>NC_139466.1:277500-10277500 GCF_057233095.1 Heloderma suspectum
TGAGGTCCCTGCCTTCTTTGTCCTTTATCATGCCCATCTTTGCACAAAACGTTCCCTTGAGTTCTCCAATTTTCTTGAAGAGATCTCTAGTCTTTCCCATTCTGTTGTTTTCTTCGATTTCTTTGCACTGTTCATGTAAGAAGGCCTTCTTGTCTCTCCTTGCTATTCTCTGGAACTCTGCATTCGGTTGGATATATCTTCCCCTTTCTCTCTTGCTTTTCGCTTCCCTTCTTTCCTCAGCTACTTGTAAAGCCTCATCAGACAGCCACTTTGCTTTCTTGCATTTCTTTTTCTTTGTGAGGGATTTAGTTGCTGCCTCCTGAACAACGTTACGGACCTCCGTCCATAGTTCCTCAGACACTCTGTCTATCAGGTCTAATCCCTGAAATCTATTCCTCACCTCCACTGTATATTCATAAGGGATATGATTTAGGTCATACCTGAATGGTTAGGGGTTTTCCCTACGTTCTTCAATTTCAGCCGAAATTTTGCAAGAAGCAGCTCATGATCTGAGCCACAGTCAGCTCCAGGTCTTGTTTTGACTGACTGTATAGAGCTTCTCCATCTTTGGCTGCAAAGGACATAATCAATCTGATTTCGATATTGACCATCTGGTGACGTCCATGTGTAGAGTCGCCTCTTGTGCTTTTGGAATTCCAGGGGTACGTGGCCCCAAAGGCAAAAGGGGCAGTCCCCCCAATGCCAACCTATACGTAAAAGCTCCTCCTGCTAGTAACTAAGCCTTGGAGAGGCATTTTGACCTTTTCAATTGAGCAAATCTGCTCGAAAGCCAGGGAACCACCAAATGATTGGTGGATGGGGGAAAGGGGTCATGCCCACCCCCTGAGAACCCTGTGGGGGGCAGGGGCAGGGCAGGATTTAGCCCCTTGGCCTGAGGTTTCCCATCCCTGCCTTAAAGACTAAGAAATTTATTCTGGCATAAACTTGCATGGACATCCTCCACTTCATCATTTGCACAAGCAGGCACAGTGCTAGGTTTTTCACAGATCTAGGGCACAGGCCCATAACACAAACTGGCATCTGAGTGGATTAACAGCCATCAGTCACCTTCTCATCCTCCCTGAACTGGTGTAGCTTCCTTTTAAAGCAGGGATGAGGAATCTCAACCTCAGGGTCCAAATCTGCCCCCCCCCCCGAGTTTCCCAGATTGCCAGGCTCCTTTCCTCCGTTTTTTATTTTCCTGGCTCTTGGGCACTTTTTTCCCCATTTTAAAAGGTCGAAATGCTTCTCGTCAGACTTAGTTGCTGCCAGTAAGAGCTTTCAGCAAAAATGAAAGGTGCTTTGGCCTCTCCCACTTTGCTTTCAGCCCCGCCACCACAGCGATGTGACCCCCGAGAGCATCTCCAAAATGGAATTTGGCCTTTAGGCTGAAAGAGGTTCGACAGCCCTTTCCTAGTCACCGAGGACAGTGGCCTTTCCCACGCCTGTGGTGGCGAATTCCATGAATTAATAACCTCTTGTGTGTGTATATATATAAAAAATATTTTCTGTAGAGCAACTCACGACAGCCGTCCTCGTTGAGCGACCCTGTAATCATCACTTGGTTCGGATGATACAGCAACCCATTATGGGTTGATTGACTCTCGAGGGGATGCAGTCCGTGCCTATGTTTGTTCTAGGGTTGCTTAACACTCCAATAGCCCTCCTTGGCTGAGTTCAGACACCATGACAACCCCTGTTCAGGGGTTGAATAACAAATGGCCGCCAGCACAACATGGCTCATCATGGGTTAAACAAGTGCTTTTCCTCTACTTTCTTCACACATACCTTTGTAAACCCCCCCTCTGTTCTCTTCATTTTGAATTCTAAGCTACGTATCCCACAACACTCCGGCATTTACTTGAACACACAACCGTCCTTATGGGCTTTAGCACTGTATGCCCAGAGCCTAGCAAGAAGGGTTAGTCAGCATGGGACATGTCAGAGGTTGGGACATGTCAGAGGGTGGGACATGTCAAAGGGTGGGACATGTCAAAGGGTGGGGCCCATCAGCATGTCCCCGTTATCCCCTCACCTCTGAGCTGAGATGTTCTTGTGGAGCTAGATTTGCACTGGTATCAAGGCAATACTGTACCGGCTGTTTTTATTTCCCATCCTTCTTAATCCTGTGTATGGAGAGTGTTGATTGAACAGCTAAACTAAGCACTGAGGGCTTTTTAGATAATTAAAATGAGCTGGTATTGTCATTGTTCCATCCACCATGATCCCAGAACCCCTTTCCTCATGAGCCACCTCCTGTTCAGCCCCTACACATCTATACACCCAGATATATTTTTTTTACCACAATATGTCTCTGTTTACAGTTAGTTACAATGAAGAATGGAGTAAGAATTGAGGAACTCCTTAATTCTCCGCCAATACTGGAAGGCCAGCAAGCCAGGGCACCATCAGGCAGGCCTTTCCCTGTGCCATACCTGAGAATAGCACAGACTTCCCAAACTCGGCACCTTCCAGCTGTGTTGTACTACATCTCCCAACATCCCCAAGGGCCAGGATGGTGGGGAATGGTGGGAGATGCAGGTGAACACAGCGGCTGGACTGGTGGGGAAGGCTGGAGTAGCTCCATTCTGGTGCTGTCCTCCGTCCGTGCGTGCAACTTTTCAGTATTGTATCTTAAGGCTCTGATCTTTTCTGCCTTGCTGCAGCAGCACAGTTGAGAGGAAGCACAGTAGATTCAGTTATTGTTGTTTATTTCTTCAGTCGGTTCCAACTCTTCATGACTTCATGGGCTGGTCCCAGGGATCGTATTTTGTCTGACCTCTCCGCCATGACCTTCCTGTCTTGGGTGTCCCTTCACGGTTTAGCTCATGGCGTCATTGAGGGGATCAAGCTCCAGCAACACAACAAGGTAAACGTATCCTTTGCTGGAGTCAGTTATTAATAGCCTTATATTTATCCACGGAAGTTCATCATGGGTTTAAGGTTAGCTGTAATTATCTAAATGTATTTTTCTATATCTGTCAGTGACATGCTGGTGGTCTTCTCAGGGAAGCTTCTTTGTTAACAAAATTAATGCACTTATATTACATACATTTAGATAAACAAATAATAAATCGTCTGGAAGGTGTCAGATTCTTTTTGTTGCCTTTCGGAGCTTATCTGTTTACTTAATTTTTCAAATAACAAAACACATGGCTATTTGCAGATCTGTAGGTTCTTTCCAATTCTTTGCTATTAGTTAACAGGAAGCCACCATAACACTCAGCATTTCTTAATCTGGTAAATGTTCATCAAGGCCGCGAAAGATAGATAGCAACGTCGACTTAGGATCAATGTGCACTTCCCCTCCTATTATATTCCTCCCTCCCGCCAGATGTATTTGTCTACATTCCCTCTACATATGTTGGTAGGTGCCCCTCCAAAAGGTTGTTTCATATATGAAATTTAAAGTTGTCAGGGTTAAATACCACCACTCTACTACCCTCAAGAAATAGTCCCATAGTTTTGGTGACACTGAATGCAGTTTTTAAACCCTTCTTCCATTCAATGTCTTTTCCTCAATCTTTTCATGTATGTCACATTCCATATTTCTTTCATTCCCATGGTTGTTCCCCTTGACCCCTTAATATCCTATGTATGTTGGTTATGAGGCCTTTGGCTGGCAGTTCAAAAGCAAGCATCAAATGTGCAGTCGTGCAATTGTCACTGAAGTCCACCCAAAGGAGGGCCTTAAGTGTGGTGGCTCCCTTCCTGTAGAACTCCCTGCCTCTGGAGGTCAGGTAGGCACCAACGCTGGGTTGTTTTCGGTGCCTCCTGAAAAAATATCTTATTCCATAAGCCTTGCTTGGTTAACCATCCTCAGTTTTATTGACACTGTTTTTTAAAGAATAATTTTAACATGTTTCATACTTTTTATCTTTTCATTTTATCTCTTCTTCACTACTCCAAAATCTTGCATAGAGAGCGGTATAGAAAAGTTATAAATGGCCTGTTTCTGAACTAAAGAGCTGGTCTAAAATGGGGTACCTGGTAGAGTGGGCACGAGTTTACCTTCGTGTTACCTAACTGGTCCTTCAGGTCTGGACTTGTTTTGGAGGTCATTTCCACAAAACAGATCCATTAGCCCAACTAATCTGACCTATTTCTGGGTGCTAAACTGAAAACATTTGTCTTTGTCGTAACAACCCCGATCTGATAAGACTAGGATTAGAAGGGAAAACAAATGGGGATAATACGTTGCCATTTCATACCAATGTTAAGTGTGCTAGATGCAAGAAGGAATTAGTGCAACCCGGACACCTTGAATTTTATTTTTGATAATTCTTATACCATATTGATCCAGTGCTGTTCTTCGTTCAGACAAATTAAGATTTATCACCTGCCTAGTGTGGAATGTCTTCAGGAATAGTTGTGTATTTCATATGCCTATTCCTTCATTTTTGGAATGTCTATAAGAGATTTTTTAAAAATCATTCTATATTGTTTTATTATGAAATAAATTGCCAGTTTAACCATTTCTGGGGGATTGCAATCAGCAGAACCTGAAGAAGGAATGAGTCGGGAAAGTCTTCTCAATTTCATCGCCTCCACCTAGCCAAGAGAGATTAATGTTGGTCCAATTTTTCATATCTTTTATTTGGTTAATTAAGGGGGAAATAGTTTATATGATTAGCTTTGGGAGATTTACACTGACAGATTCTTCATTTAACCTAGCATTTAACAATTAACAAATTGTTGCTAGACAATTGATTCAAAGGGTGTGTGTAGAGAAATCAGTTTTTCCGCCCTATATCTACTGACGACCCTGTAATAATTACATTAAAGTATTAACAAACAATGTTAATTTCAGTTTGATGTTGGCAGAGGTGGAACTCCTTCTGTGCACACCCATGCTGAGGAACTTAACACATTTGCCTTGACAAGGAAAGACCAACCGTGAAGATTTTCCCCGCTACAAATTATTTAATAAAATATAACACTTACCTACTACATCTTATATTGCAGCACTATCTCTCTGGACCAATCCCTTGTTCTAATCTCAGATCTACTAAATTTGTGTGAATAACATGCCAAATGATGAAAAAGCAGCATATGGAGCAGACAATGGCATTCCAGAAGGTCGGGACTGCCGAGGACAACACATCAGAGTCACAAGAATCTGCCAGTTGAGGAAGAAAACTCTCCTTGTGTTGCAGAAATCAGCGTCAGAGAGACCACGGACTGAAGGAAAAAGAGTTTTTTTTATTTAACGCGCTGGCTTTATGGCTGGAATCACTTCCAAAGAGCCAAAAGCCCCGATTTACATCAGCAGATTGTTTTTATAGATATTGTGACACATAGGAAACACCTCCTCCTCTCCCTCCCGTGTGGGGTTGCAGTTTTGAACATTTCTTCTCCTAGCGCCATTGTTCATAATACAAGAAATGGGTTATAGGGTAGCAATGATAAGCAGAGAACATGATATACATATGACTATGACCTTAGCATTTGTTTGAAAGATAAGAAATTCTTGTGTCTCGTCCGCTTACAAACATATATTTCAGAGAGCAAGAACTCAGCAAGAACATGAAGCATGAAACTGCATGAGGCTACTTAGTCTGACCCCCGATATGGCTACTGCAATTGTAAATCTGATGTGTTCTTGGCAGGCTCGACCTTCTAGAATTCCCTCTTCCATTGTCTGCTCCATTTGAAGCTTCTCCTTCAGTTGGAACGTTATTCACACGTAACGACAACCCAGAGGATGGGTTGAGTATCGGCTCAATCGTATGTTGTTACGTCTGCCATGTGTTCACCATGTACAAACCAGGAAGGGAACCCATTGTTTGTTGGAGGCTTGTGAACTCTAGATTGTTACTTGTTAACACACTGAGCTGAACGCATAGTGCAGAACTCGCATGTAACCACGGCCCACCACTCAGAGACAAATGATGCCCAACCCGTACCCTGAGTTGAGGTTATGTGCAATGCGAGTCTTTATCTGTGTTTCTGAAGTTAGTTTTTTTTGTTTTGCCCCCGTGTGAAGTGAGCACAAACTTGGTTCTGATAATTTATGGAAAATATGGTGTGAATTACAACACAGCTGCCTTATATACAGAATACATGGCAACACAGCACTTCCATTTAAAGAGACGTCTACAAGATTAAGGAAAGTGAAGAACATGATGGGACCCAGACTCTACATGCTGTAATAATTCAGCAATTGGGACCATGTGTTCAAGCCAAGTTCCAACGTGTGGAACTTAAACAACGAATGTCCACTCCGAAGTCTCATGCTGAATTCGGTCTCTAGCGTTTCTCTGTTGCAAGATAGCCACTTTGAGGTCTGCTAACAAAAGGCCTGGAAGGCTGAAGGACACAGGTTGGCCGGGGACACAACCAGACACCGCCACACAGCTCCACGATTAAGGCAGAACCACCTCCTCGTACCAAAACCCACAGACCACCATGCATCCCTACACGCCTCAAGCTAGCCACCTGGACACACCACACGAGCCGTTGTCTACAGCCAGGCCCTGCGATACAGGCGCATCGCGTCCTGTCCCTCTGACAGAGACTCAACCCTACAGGACCACTCTGAACAAGACAACAACAATGCAACCCTTGTTGCCTCGCAACCAACACCGCTACAGGCAAACTGTGGAGGAGCCTTTCAGCGCTTCAGGACAGTCTGGAACAATCCTCCGAGTGCTTGCCTTGCAACGGAGAAACCAGGGAGACAGAATCCAGCGTGAAGCCGCACAGCAGACATTCGTCGTGACGTTCCGCACCTTGGAACTTGGCTTGAACACATCGACTGAATGGGTGAGTCATTATGGTGTGCAGAGCCCAAGTGCCAACTTGCAGTTCGCTTTCCTTGCTACTGTAGACCTCCCTTTAAACGGAAATGTAAAGGTTTAAATTTAACCTTTAAATTTAAACCTTTTAAATTTAAAAAGGTTTTAAATTTAAAAAAAAAATTCACCATCCCTCAGAGGTGAGACCTGAGTCGGATCTGTGGACCTCAGTAAGAAGCCAGTTGGCCTGTTTCTGAACTATAGGGTAGCTACTAAAATGGGGTACCTGGTATAGTTGCTACCAGTTTTACCCTTGTGTTACCGAACTGGTCTGCTCTGGACTTGTTTTGCGGGTCATTTCCACAAAGAGATCCATTAGCCTAAATAATCTGACCTGTTTCTGGGTGCTAAATTGAAAGCATTTGTCTTTGTCCTAAGAACTCGGATGTGGTAAGACTAGTGTAAGAGGGAAAACAAACGGGGACGATACGTTGCCGTTTTCTACAAATGTTAGGTGTGCCAGATGCAAGACGGAATTAGCAATCACTTCCACACCTTTGGCTATGGAAATTGCAAACGGGATGCCTTGAATTTTGTTTTTGCTCATTCTTATCGATCCCATCTTTATCCAGTGCTGTTCTTCGTTCATACGAATTAGATTTCTCACCTGCCTAATGTGGAATATCTCAAGGCATAGTTATGTATTTCATATGCCTGTTCCTTCATTTTTGGAATGTCTGTATAAAGTTTTCTTTAAATCATTCCATATTGTTTTGCCGCCCTGTGAAGTGAGCCCCATGAAGGGAAGTTGCCAGCCAAGTGTGTAACGCAGCAGTGAGGAGGAGTATCCCCATAAAGAGGCGGCTTCTCAGGGATCGGTTAAGCAGAGTTTGATACACCGTCAGCCCCATGAAGAGGTGGCTTGCCAGGCAACTGAGAACCCCAGCTCTAAGCACAGCGGTCCCCATCAGGAGGACGATTCCGTGACTGGGCTTGTTTTGGAGGTCATTTCCACAAAGAGATCCATTAGCCTAAATAATCTGACCTGTTTCTGGGTGCTAAATTGAAAGCATTTGTCTTTGTCGTAAGACCTCGGATGTGGTAAGACTAGTGTAAGAGGGAAAACAAACGGGGACGATACGTTGCCGTTTTCTACAAATGTTAGGCGTGCCAGATGCAAGAAGGAATTAGCAATCACCTCCACACCTTTGGCTATGGAAACTGCACACCGGAGGCCTTGAATTTTGTTTTTGCTCATTCTTATCGATCCCATCTTTATCCAGTGCTGTTCTTCGTTCATACGAAGTAGATTTATCACCGGCCTAATGTGGAATGTCTCAAAGTATAGTTGTGTATTTCATATGCCTACTCCTTCATTTTTGGAATGTCTGTATAAGGTTTTCTTTAAATCATTCCATATTGTTTTATTACGAAACAAATTGTTTACAATGTCCTGCCAGTTTAACCACTTCTGCGGGACTGCAAGCAGCAGAACCTCAAACCTCTGGATTGTTCACGGTTAACAACTCGGGTGAACCACAGCGCGGGGCTCCCACGTAACCACGACCCGCGGCTCAGTGACAAACCACGCCCGACCCGTACTCTGGGTTGTCGTTATGTGCAAAGCGTGTCTTTATCTGCCTTCGGGCATCAGCCGAAGGTGGTTCAATTTGTTTTGCCGCCCTGTGAAGTCAGCACAGACCTGGTTCTGATCACTGATGGAAGGTCTGGTGTGACTTACAGCAGAGCTGCTTTATACGTGGAACGCGTGGCAACACAGCACTTTGTACTGGAGGCAATTAATGCAGGCTAGAGCTGATTCAGAAGTTCAGTTCAGCTCCATACATCAGTGCTCGCAGACACATCATGAGAAAAGCTAAGAATGTTTAACTACAAGCACCCCATAAAGCTGGATGTGGGAGTGTAAGCGAGCAAAGGCTTGAGACGTGGTTCACAGCAACCGTTCCGTTTCCGTTTAAAGAGACGTCTACAAAACTAAGGACAGCGAAGTGCACGATGGGACCCGGATTCTACATGCTGTAATGACTCAGCAGTTCGGGCAATCTGTTCAAGCCAAGGTCCAACGTGCGAAATTTAAACGACTGATGTCCACTCCGACGTCTCGTGCCGAGTTCCGTCTCTGGCGTTTCTCTGTTGCAAGACAGCCACTTGGAGGTCTGTTACCGAATGACCTGGAACGCTGAAAGGCTTCTCCACAGGTCGGCCGGCGACACGACCGGACGCCGCCATACAGCTCCACGATGGACGCGCAACTACCTCCTCGTACCAAAACCCACAGACCGCCATGCATCCCTACACGCCTCAAGCTAGCCACCTGGACACACCACACGAGCCGTTGTCTACAGCCAGGCCCTGTGATAAATGTGCACCGCCTCCTGTCCCTCTGACAGAGACTCAACCCTACAGGACCACTCTAAACAGGCCAACAACACGGCAACCCTCGTTGCCTCGCAACTAACACCGCTACCGGCAAACTGTGGAGGAGCCTTTCAGCGCTTCAGGACATTCTGGAACAATCCTCCCAGTGCTTGCCTTGCAACGGAGAAACCAGGGAGACAGAATCCTGCGGGAGGCCGCACAGCAGACATTCGTCGTGACGTTCCGCACCTTGGAACTTGGCTTGAACGCATCGGCTGAATGGGTGAGTCATTACGGTGTGCAGAGCCCAAGTGCCGCCTTGCGGGTCGCTTTCCTTGCTATTGTAGACGTTTCTTTAACTGGAAATGGAATGCTTGCTGTACCTGTCACCGAGTTCCCCAGCCGGAACCTATCCATTCCTCTATCTGACTGAGTGGCTTAGGCCCACGAGGAGCGCACGCCTTAGTAATAAAAAAACTGTTCGTCCTTAAGGTGCCACAGATTCTTTTTCAGGAAGAAGCTACCATGTTCCCATGAAGAGGAGGCCTTCCAGGCTTGTGTGACCCCCAGCTCAAAGCACAGCGACCCCCATGAAGAGGATGGTTCCGTGAATTCAGTGAAGGCCGGGCTAACCCAGGCCAGCCCCATGAAGGGCAGTTGCCAGCCAAGGGTGTAACGCAGCAGTGAGGAGAAGGATCCCCAGAAAGAGGTGGCTTCTCAGGGATCTCATAGGCAGAGTTCGAATCGTGGCCAGCCCCATGAAGAGGCGGCTTGCCAGGCAACTCAGAACCCCAGCTCGGAGCACAGCCATCCCCATCAGGAGGACGATTCCGTGACTTACCCGATGGCAGCTCTAACCAGCAGAGGAAGCGCCCACGTGGTCTTTGGCCGGCCCAGCCAAACCAGTGTCCTGGGCCCGTATGTGAAGGAGGCAGGCCCGCTGGGGCTGAGGAGTGAAAATGCACAATTACACAGGAGGAGGAACAAAACACCAGAACGTACACAGGGTAGAAGTCACTAATGTCCATATCCATAGAGGGACCTGACTTTTCAGATCTCCCTCAAACTGAAGCTGCATTTCAACAGGGTCTCTTGCTGATACGGGTTTCTTCAGGAAGGCCGGGCCGGGGCTGGAGGGACAGATGGGGAACAGACTGAGTGCCTGATCTCCTCTTTGGCCTGGCCAGCGTAGCATCCTGTGCCGCGGGAGAGAGCACCGTAGAAACTCTCCGCAGAACAGAGGTATGTCTGTGGCCACGTAGCCACAGCGGAACTGAGTCTGGCGCATTAGTACTCACAGCGGGTTCTTCCTGCTCATGACGAGGCCCTTCTCGCTTGGACCCAGCTGAGGCGCCGTGGTACCTTGACCCTTCAGACGCTGCCTGGCACCTCGACCCTTTTGACGCTCCGGAGCAGCGAAAGCAGCGATTTGAAAAGAAAAAACGCGTTAGCAATTCCTGCAGGCCTGCTTCTTCCACCTCATCACTAGAGTCTTGCATCCGAGTAGGCCCTTCCAACCTTGACCCTTTCAGGACAGCCTAGGAATGAGCTCAGCAACCCCCGTCAAGGGCAGGATTCCCTAGCATGTGTCAAAAGCAGCGCTAAAGTCAGCCATCCCTCAGAGGTGAGACCTGAGTCGGATCTGTGGACCTCAGTAAGAAGCCAGTTGGCCTGTTTCTGAACTATAGGGTAGCTACTAAAATGGGGTACCTGGTATAGTTGCTACCAGTTTTACCCTTGTGTTACCGAACTGGTCTGCTCTGGACTTGTTTTGCGGGTCATTTCCACAAAGAGATCCATTAGCCTAAATAATCTGACCTGTTTCTGGGTGCTAAATTGAAAGCATTTGTCTTTGTCCTAAGACCTCGGATGTGGTAAGACTAGTGTAAGAGGGAAAACAAACGGGGACGATACGTTGCCGTTTTCTACAAATGTTAGGTGTGCCAGATGCAAGACGGAATTAGCAATCACTTCCACACCTTTGGCTATGGAAATTGCAAACGGGATGCCTTGAATTTTGTTTTTGCTCATTCTTATCGATCCCATCTTTATCCAGTGCTGTTCTTCGTTCATACGAATTAGATTTCTCACCTGCCTAATGTGGAATATCTCAAGGCATAGTTATGTATTTCATATGCCTGTTCCTTCATTTTTGGAATGTCTGTATAAAGTTTTCTTTAAATCATTCCATATTGTTTTGCCGCCCTGTGAAGTGAGCCCCATGAAGGGAAGTTGCCAGCCAAGTGTGTAACGCAGCAGTGAGGAGGAGTATCCCCATAAAGAGGCGGCTTCTCAGGGATCGGTTAAGCAGAGTTTGATACACCGTCAGCCCCATGAAGAGGTGGCTTGCCAGGCAACTGAGAACCCCAGCTCTAAGCACAGCGGTCCCCATCAGGAGGACGATTCCGTGACTGGGCTTGTTTTGGAGGTCATTTCCACAAAGAGATCCAATAGCCTAAATAATCTGACCTGTTTCTGGGTGCTAAATTGAAAGCATTTGTCTTTGTCGTAAGACCTCGGATGTGGTAAGACTAGTGTAAGAGGGAAAACAAACGGGGACGATACGTTGCCGTTTTCTACAAATGTTAGGCGTGCCAGATGCAAGAAGGAATTAGCAATCACCTCCACACCTTTGGCTATGGAAACTGCACACCGGAGGCCTTGAATTTTGTTTTTGCTCATTCTTATCGATCCCATCTTTATCCAGTGCTGTTCTTCGTTCATACGAAGTAGATTTATCACCGGCCTAATGTGGAATGTCTCAAAGTATAGTTGTGTATTTCATATGCCTACTCCTTCATTTTTGGAATGTCTGTATAAGGTTTTCTTTAAATCATTCCATATTGTTTTATTACGAAACAAATTGTTTACAATGTCCTGCCAGTTTAACCACTTCTGCGGGACTGCAAGCAGCAGAACCTCAAACCTCTGGATTGTTCACGGTTAACAACTCGGGTGAACCACAGCGCGGGGCTCCCACGTAACCACGACCCGCGGCTCAGTGACAAACCACGCCCGACCCGTACTCTGGGTTGTCGTTATGTGCAAAGCGTGTCTTTATCTGCCTTCGGGCATCAGCCGAAGGTGGTTCAATTTGTTTTGCCGCCCTGTGAAGTCAGCACAGACCTGGTTCTGATCACTGATGGAAGGTCTGGTGTGACTTACAGCAGAGCTGCTTTATACGTGGAACGCGTGGCAACACAGCACTTCGTACTGGAGGCAATTAATGCAGGCTAGAGCTGATTCAGAAGTTCAGTTCAGCTCCATACATCAGTGCTCGCAGACACATCATGAGAAAAGCTAAGAATGTTTAACTACAAGCACCCCATAAAGCTGGATGTGGGAGTGTAAGCGAGCAAAGGCTTGAGACGTGGTTCACAGCAACCGTTCCGTTTCCGTTTAAAGAGACGTCTACAAGACTAAGGACAGCGAAGTGCACGATGGGACCCGGATTCTACATGCTGTAATGACTCAGCAGTTCGGGCGATCTGTTCAAGCCAAGGTCCAACGTGCGAAATTTAAACGACTGATGTCCACTCCGACGTCTCGTGCCGAGTTCCGTCTCTGGCGTTTCTCTGTTGCAAGACAGCCACTTGGAGGTCTGTTACCGAATGACCTGGAACGCTGAAAGGCTTCTCCACAGGTCGGCCGGCGACACGACCGGACGCCGCCATACAGCTCCACGATGGACGCGCAACTACCTCCTCGTACCAAAACCCACAGACCGCCATGCATCCCTACACGCCTCAAGCTAGCCACCTGGACACACCACACGAGCCGTTGTCTACAGCCAGGCCCTGTGATAAATGTGCACCGCCTCCTGTCCCTCTGACAGAGACTCAACCCTACAGGACCACTCTAAACAGGCCAACAACACGGCAACCCTCGTTGCCTCGCAACTAACACCGCTACCGGCAAACTGTGGAGGAGCCTTTCAGCGCTTCAGGACATTCTGGAACAATCCTCCCAGTGCTTGCCTTGCAACGGAGAAACCAGGGAGACAGAATCCTGCGGGAGGCCGCACAGCAGACATTCGTCGTGACGTTCCGCACCTTGGAACTTGGCTTGAACGCATCGGCTGAATGGGTGAGTCA
The DNA here is from genome assembly GCF_057233095.1 of Heloderma suspectum. Lineage (NCBI taxonomy): Eukaryota > Metazoa > Chordata > Lepidosauria > Squamata > Helodermatidae > Heloderma > Heloderma suspectum. Next base: position 290,711 of record NC_139466.1, read on the forward strand.
TTACGGTGTGCAGAGCCCAAGTGCCGCCTTGCGGGTCGCTTTCCTTGCTATTGTAGACGTTTCTTTAACTGGAAATGGAATGCTTGCTGTACCTGTCACCGAGTTCCCCAGCCGGAACCTATCCATTCCTCTATCTGACTGAGTGGCTTAGGCCCACGAGGAGCGCACGCCTTAGTAATAAAAAAACTGTTCGTCCTTAAGGTGCCACAGATTCTTTTTCAGGAAGAAGCTACCATGTTCCCATGAAGAGGAGGCCTTCCAGGCTTGTGTGACCCCCAGCTCAAAGCACAGCGACCCCCATGAAGAGGATGGTTCCGTGAATTCAGTGAAGGCCGGGCTAACCCAGGCCAGCCCCATGAAGGGCAGTTGCCAGCCAAGGGTGTAACGCAGCAGTGAGGAGAAGGATCCCCAGAAAGAGGTGGCTTCTCAGGGATCTCATAGGCAGAGTTCGAATCGTGGCCAGCCCCATGAAGAGGCGGCTTGCCAGGCAACTCAGAACCCCAGCTCGGAGCACAGCCATCCCCATCAGGAGGACGATTCCGTGACTTACCCGATGGCAGCTCTAACCAGCAGAGGAAGCGCCCACGTGGTCTTTGGCCGGCCCAGCCAAACCAGTGTCCTGGGCCCGTATGTGAAGGAGGCAGGCCCGCTGGGGCTGAGGAGTGAAAATGCACAATTACACAGGAGGAGGAACAAAACACCAGAACGTACACAGGGTAGAAGTCACTAATGTCCATATCCATAGAGGGACCTGACTTTTCAGATCTCCCTCAAACTGAAGCTGCATTTCAACAGGGTCTCTTGCTGATACGGGTTTCTTCAGGAAGGCCGGGCCGGGGCTGGAGGGACAGATGGGGAACAGACTGAGTGCCTGATCTCCTCTTTGGCCTGGCCAGCGTAGCATCCTGTGCCGCGGGAGAGAGCACCGTAAAAACTCTCCGCAGAACAGAGGTATGTCTGTGGCCACGTAGCCACAGCGGAACTGAGTCTGGCGCATTAGTACTCACAGCGGGTTCTTCCTGCTCATGACGAGGCCCTTCTCGCTTGGACCCAGCTGAGGCGCCGTGGTACCTTGACCCTTCAGACGCTGCCTGGCACCTCGACCCTTTTGACGCTCCGGAGCAGCGAAAGCAGCGATTTGAAAAGAAAAAACGCGTTAGCAATTCCTGCAGGCCTGCTTCTTCCACCTCATCACTAGAGTCTTGCATCCGAGTAGGCCCTTCCAACCTTGACCCTTTCAGGACAGCCTAGGAATGAGCTCAGCAACCCCCGTCAAGGGCAGGATTCCCTAGCATGTGTCAAAAGCAGCGCTAAAGTCAGCCATCCCTCAGAGGTGAGACCTGAGTCGGATCTGTGGACCTCAGTAAGAAGCCAGTTGGCCTGTTTCTGAACTATAGGGTAGCTACTAAAATGGGGTACCTGGTATAGTTGCTACCAGTTTTACCCTTGTGTTGCCGAACTGGTCTGCTCTGGACTTGTTTTGCGGGTCATTTCCACAAAGAGATCCATTAGCCTAAATAATCTGACCTGTTTCTGGGTGCTAAATTGAAAGCATTTGTCTTTGTCCTAAGACCTCGGATGTGGTAAGACTAGTGTAAGAGGGAAAACAAACGGGGACGATACGTTGCCGTTTTCTACAAATGTTAGGTGTGCCAGATGCAAGACGGAATTAGCAATCACTTCCACACCTTTGGCTATGGAAATTGCAAACGGGATGCCTTGAATTTTGTTTTTGCTCATTCTTATCGATCCCATCTTTATCCAGTGCTGTTCTTCGTTCATACGAATTAGATTTCTCACCTGCCTAATGTGGAATATCTCAAGGCATAGTTATGTATTTCATATGCCTGTTCCTTCATTTTTGGAATGTCTGTATAAAGTTTTCTTTAAATCATTCCATATTGTTTTGCCGCCCTGTGAAGTGAGCCCCATGAAGGGAAGTTGCCAGCCAAGTGTGTAACGCAGCAGTGAGGAGGAGTATCCCCATAAAGAGGCGGCTTCTCAGGGATCGGTTAAGCAGAGTTTGATACACCGTCAGCCCCATGAAGAGGTGGCTTGCCAGGCAACTGAGAACCCCAGCTCTAAGCACAGCGGTCCCCATCAGGAGGACGATTCCGTGACTGGGCTTGTTTTGGAGGTCATTTCCACAAAGAGATCCAATAGCCTAAATAATCTGACCTGTTTCTGGGTGCTAAATTGAAAGCATTTGTCTTTGTCGTAAGACCTCGGATGTGGTAAGACTAGTGTAAGAGGGAAAACAAACGGGGACGATACGTTGCCGTTTTCTACAAATGTTAGGCGTGCCAGATGCAAGAAGGAATTAGCAATCACCTCCACACCTTTGGCTATGGAAACTGCACACCGGAGGCCTTGAATTTTGTTTTTGCTCATTCTTATCGATCCCATCTTTATCCAGTGCTGTTCTTCGTTCATACGAAGTAGATTTATCACCGGCCTAATGTGGAATGTCTCAAAGTATAGTTGTGTATTTCATATGCCTACTCCTTCATTTTTGGAATGTCTGTATAAGGTTTTCTTTAAATCATTCCATATTGTTTTATTACGGAACAAATTGTTTACAATGTCCTGCCAGTTTAACCACTTCTGCGGGACTGCAAGCAGCAGAACCTCAAACCTCTGGATTGTTCACGGTTAACAACTCGGGTGAACCACAGCGCGGGGCTCCCACGTAACCACGACCCGCGGCTCAGTGACAAACCACGCCCGACCCGTACTCTGGGTTGTCGTTATGTGCAAAGCGTGTCTTTATCTGCCTTCGGGCATCAGCCGAAGGTGGTTCAATTTGTTTTGCCGCCCTGTGAAGTCAGCACAGACCTGGTTCTGATCACTGATGGAAGGTCTGGTGTGACTTACAGCAGAGCTGCTTTATACGTGGAACGCGTGGCAACACAGCACTTCGTACTGGAGGCAATTAATGCAGGCTAGAGCTGATTCAGAAGTTCAGTTCAGCTCCATACATCAGTGCTCGCAGACACATCATGAGAAAAGCTAAGAATGTTTAACTACAAGCACCCCATAAAGCTGGATGTGGGAGTGTAAGCGAGCAAAGGCTTGAGACGTGGTTCACAGCAACCGTTCCGTTTCCGTTTAAAGAGACGTCTACAAGACTAAGGACAGCGAAGTGCACGATGGGACCCGGATTCTACATGCTGTAATGACTCAGCAGTTCGGGCAATCTGTTCAAGCCAAGGTCCAACGTGCGAAATTTAAACGACTGATGTCCACTCCGACGTCTCGTGCCGAGTTCCGTCTCTGGCGTTTCTCTGTTGCAAGACAGCCACTTGGAGGTCTGTTACCGAATGACCTGGAACGCTGAAAGGCTTCTCCACAGGTCGGCCGGCGACACGACCGGACGCCGCCATACAGCTCCACGATGGACGCGCAACTACCTCCTCGTACCAAAACCCACAGACCGCCATGCATCCCTACACGCCTCAAGCTAGCCACCTGGACACACCACACGAGCCGTTGTCTACAGCCAGGCCCTGTGATAAATGTGCACCGCCTCCTGTCCCTCTGACAGAGACTCAACCCTACAGGACCACTCTAAACAGGCCAACAACACGGCAACCCTCGTTGCCTCGCAACTAACACCGCTACCGGCAAACTGTGGAGGAGCCTTTCAGCGCTTCAGGACATTCTGGAACAATCCTCCCAGTGCTTGCCTTGCAACGGAGAAACCAGGGAGACAGAATCCTGCGGGAGGCCGCACAGCAGACATTCGTCGTGACGTTCCGCACCTTGGAACTTGGCTTGAACGCATCGGCTGAATGGGTGAGTCATTACGGTGTGCAGAGCCCAAGTGCCGCCTTGCGGGTCGCTTTCCTTGCTATTGTAGACGTTTCTTTAACTGGAAATGGAATGCTTGCTGTACCTGTCACCGAGTTCCCCAGCCGGAACCTATCCATTCCTCTATCTGACTGAGTGGCTTAGGCCCACGAGGAGCGCACGCCTTAGTAATAAAAAAACTGTTCGTCCTTAAGGTGCCACAGATTCTTTTTCAGGAAGAAGCTACCATGTTCCCATGAAGAGGAGGCCTTCCAGGCTTGTGTGACCCCCAGCTCAAAGCACAGCGACCCCCATGAAGAGGATGGTTCCGTGAATTCAGTGAAGGCCGGGCTAACCCAGGCCAGCCCCATGAAGGGCAGTTGCCAGCCAAGGGTGTAACGCAGCAGTGAGGAGAAGGATCCCCAGAAAGAGGTGGCTTCTCAGGGATCTCATAGGCAGAGTTCGAATCGTGGCCAGCCCCATGAAGAGGCGGCTTGCCAGGCAACTCAGAACCCCAGCTCGGAGCACAGCCATCCCCATCAGGAGGACGATTCCGTGACTTACCCGATGGCAGCTCTAACCAGCAGAGGAAGCGCCCACGTGGTCTTTGGCCGGCCCAGCCAAACCAGTGTCCTGGGCCCGTATGTGAAGGAGGCAGGCCCGCTGGGGCTGAGGAGTGAAAATGCACAATTACACAGGAGGAGGAACAAAACACCAGAACGTACACAGGGTAGAAGTCACTAATGTCCATATCCATAGAGGGACCTGACTTTTCAGATCTCCCTCAAACTGAAGCTGCATTTCAACAGGGTCTCTTGCTGATACGGGTTTCTTCAGGAAGGCCGGGCCGGGGCTGGAGGGACAGATGGGGAACAGACTGAGTGCCTGATCTCCTCTTTGGCCTGGCCAGCGTAGCATCCTGTGCCGCGGGAGAGAGCACCGTAGAAACTCTCCGCAGAACAGAGGTATGTCTGTGGCCACGTAGCCACAGCGGAACTGAGTCTGGCGCATTAGTACTCACAGCGGGTTCTTCCTGCTCATGACGAGGCCCTTCTCGCTTGGACCCAGCTGAGGCGCCGTGGTACCTTGACCCTTCAGACGCTGCCTGGCACCTCGACCCTTTTGACGCTCCGGAGCAGCGAAAGCAGCGATTTGAAAAGAAAAAACGCGTTAGCAATTCCTGCAGGCCTGCTTCTTCCACCTCATCACTAGAGTCTTGCATCCGAGTAGGCCCTTCCAACCTTGACCCTTTCAGGACAGCCTAGGAATGAGCTCAGCAACCCCCGTCAAGGGCAGGATTCCCTAGCATGTGTCAAAAGCAGCGCTAAAGTCAGCCATCCCTCAGAGGTGAGACCTGAGTCGGATCTGTGGACCTCAGTAAGAAGCCAGTTGGCCTGTTTCTGAACTATAGGGTAGCTACTAAAATGGGGTACCTGGTATAGTTGCTACCAGTTTTACCCTTGTGTTGCCGAACTGGTCTGCTCTGGACTTGTTTTGCGGGTCATTTCCACAAAGAGATCCATTAGCCTAAATAATCTGACCTGTTTCTGGGTGCTAAATTGAAAGCATTTGTCTTTGTCCTAAGAACTCGGATGTGGTAAGACTAGTGTAAGAGGGAAAACAAACGGGGACGATACGTTGCCGTTTTCTACAAATGTTAGGTGTGCCAGATGCAAGACGGAATTAGCAATCACTTCCACACCTTTGGCTATGGAAATTGCAAACGGGATGCCTTGAATTTTGTTTTTGCTCATTCTTATCGATCCCATCTTTATCCAGTGCTGTTCTTCGTTCATACGAATTAGATTTCTCACCTGCCTAATGTGGAATATCTCAAGGCATAGTTATGTATTTCATATGCCTGTTCCTTCATTTTTGGAATGTCTGTATAAAGTTTTCTTTAAATCATTCCATATTGTTTTGCCGCCCTGTGAAGTGAGCCCCATGAAGGGAAGTTGCCAGCCAAGTGTGTAACGCAGCAGTGAGGAGGAGTATCCCCATAAAGAGGCGGCTTCTCAGGGATCGGTTAAGCAGAGTTTGATACACCGTCAGCCCCATGAAGAGGTGGCTTGCCAGGCAACTGAGAACCCCAGCTCTAAGCACAGCGGTCCCCATCAGGAGGACGATTCCGTGACTGGGCTTGTTTTGGAGGTCATTTCCACAAAGAGATCCAATAGCCTAAATAATCTGACCTGTTTCTGGGTGCTAAATTGAAAGCATTTGTCTTTGTCGTAAGACCTCGGATGTGGTAAGACTAGTGTAAGAGGGAAAACAAACGGGGACGATACGTTGCCGTTTTCTACAAATGTTAGGCGTGCCAGATGCAAGAAGGAATTAGCAATCACCTCCACACCTTTGGCTATGGAAACTGCACACCGGAGGCCTTGAATTTTGTTTTTGCTCATTCTTATCGATCCCATCTTTATCCAGTGCTGTTCTTCGTTCATACGAAGTAGATTTATCACCGGCCTAATGTGGAATGTCTCAAAGTATAGTTGTGTATTTCATATGCCTACTCCTTCATTTTTGGAATGTCTGTATAAGGTTTTCTTTAAATCATTCCATATTGTTTTATTACGGAACAAATTGTTTACAAGGTCCTGCCAGTTTAACCACTTCTGCGGGACTGCAAGCAGCAGAACCTCAAACCTCTGGATTGTTCACGGTTAACAACTCGGGTGAACCACAGCGCGGGGCTCCCACGTAACCACGACCCGCGGCTCAGTGACAAACCACGCCCGACCCGTACTCTGGGTTGTCGTTATGTGCAAAGCGTGTCTTTATCTGCCTTCGGGCATCAGCCGAAGGTGGTTCAATTTGTTTTGCCGCCCTGTGAAGTCAGCACAGACCTGGTTCTGATCACTGATGGAAGGTCTGGTGTGACTTACAGCAGAGCTGCTTTATACGTGGAACGCGTGGCAACACAGCACTTCGTACTGGAGGCAATTAATGCAGGCTAGAGCTGATTCAGAAGTTCAGTTCAGCTCCATACATCAGTGCTCGCAGACACATCATGAGAAAAGCTAAGAATGTTTAACTACAAGCACCCCATAAAGCTGAATGTGGGAGTGTAAGCGAGCAAAGGCTTGAGACGTGGTTCACAGCAACCGTTCCGTTTCCGTTTAAAGAGACGTCTACAAGACTAAGGACAGCGAAGTGCACGATGGGACCCGGATTCTACATGCTGTAATGACTCAGCAGTTCGGGCAATCTGTTCAAGCCAAGGTCCAACGTGCGAAATTTAAACGACTGATGTCCACTCCGACGTCTCGTGCCGAGTTCCGTCTCTGGCGTTTCTCTGTTGCAAGACAGCCACTTGGAGGTCTGTTACCGAATGACCTGGAACGCTGAAAGGCTTCTCCACAGGTCGGCCGGCGACACGACCGGACGCCGCCATACAGCTCCACGATGGACGCGCAACTACCTCCTCGTACCAAAACCCACAGACCGCCATGCATCCCTACACGCCTCAAGCTAGCCACCTGGACACACCACACGAGCCGTTGTCTACAGCCAGGCCCTGTGATAAATGTGCACCGCCTCCTGTCCCTCTGACAGAGACTCAACCCTACAGGACCACTCTAAACAGGCCAACAACACGGCAACCCTCGTTGCCTCGCAACTAACACCGCTACCGGCAAACTGTGGAGGAGCCTTTCAGCGCTTCAGGACATTCTGGAACAATCCTCCCAGTGCTTGCCTTGCAACGGAGAAACCAGGGAGACAGAATCCTGCGGGAGGCCGCACAGCAGACATTCGTCGTGACGTTCCGCACCTTGGAACTTGGCTTGAACGCATCGGCTGAATGGGTGAGTCATTACGGTGTGCAGAGCCCAAGTGCCGCCTTGCGGGTCGCTTTCCTTGCTATTGTAGACGTTTCTTTAACTGGAAATGGAATGCTTGCTGTACCTGTCACCGAGTTTCCCAGCCGGAACCTATCCATTCCTCTATCTGACTGAGTGGCTTAGGCCCACGAGGAGCGCACGCCTTAGTAATAAAAAAACTGTTCGTCCTTAAGGTGCCACAGATTCTTTTTCAGGAAGAAGCTACCATGTTCCCATGAAGAGGAGGCCTTCCAGGCTTGTGTGACCCCCAGCTCAAAGCACAGCGACCCCCATGAAGAGGATGGTTCCGTGAATTCAGTGAAGGCCGGGCTAACCCAGGCCAGCCCCATGAAGGGCACTTGTCAGCCAAGGGTGTAACGCAGCAGTGAGGAGAAGGATCCCCAGAAAGAGGTGGCTTCTCAGGGATCTCATAGGCAGAGTTCGAATCGTGGCCAGCCCCATGAAGAGGCGGCTTGCCAGGCAACTCAGAACCCCAGCTCGGAGCACAGCCATCCCCATCAGGAGGACGATTCCGTGACTTACCCGATGGCAGCTCTAACCAGCAGAGGAAGCGCCCACGTGGTCTTTGGCCGGCCCAGCCAAACCAGTGTCCTGGGCCCGTATGTGAAGGAGGCAGGCCCGCTGGGGCTGAGGAGTGAAAATGCACAATTACACAGGAGGAGGAACAAAACACCAGAACGTACACAGGGTAGAAGTCACTAATGTCCATATCCATAGAGGGACCTGACTTTTCAGATCTCCCTCAAACTGAAGCTGCATTTCAACAGGGTCTCTTGCTGATACGGGTTTCTTCAGGAAGGCCGGGCCGGGGCTGGAGGGACAGATGGGGAACAGACTGAGTGCCTGATCTCCTCTTTGGCCTGGCCAGCGTAGCATCCTGTGCCGCGGGAGAGAGCACCGTAGAAACTCTCCGCAGAACAGAGGTATGTCTGTGGCCACGTAGCCACAGCGGAACTGAGTCTGGCGCATTAGTACTCACAGCGGGTTCTTCCTGCTCATGACGAGGCCCTTCTCGCTTGGACCCAGCTGAGGCGCCGTGGTACCTTGACCCTTCAGACGCTGCCTGGCACCTCGACCCTTTTGACGCTCCGGAGCAGCGAAAGCAGCGATTTGAAAAGAAAAAACGCGTTAGCAATTCCTGCAGGCCTGCTTCTTCCACCTCATCACTAGAGTCTTGCATCCGAGTAGGCCCTTCCAACCTTGACCCTTTCAGGACAGCCTAGGAATGAGCTCAGCAACCCCCGTCAAGGGCAGGATTCCCTAGCATGTGTCAAAAGCAGCGCTAAAGTCAGCCATCCCTCAGAGGTGAGACCTGAGTCGGATCTGTGGACCTCAGTAAGAAGCCAGTTGGCCTGCTTCTGAACTATAGGGTAGCTACTAAAATGGGGTACCTGGTATAGTTGCTACCAGTTTTACCCTTGTGTTGCCGAACTGGTCTGCTCTGGACTTGTTTTGCGGGTCATTTCCACAAAGAGATCCATTAGCCTAAATAATCTGACCTGTTTCTGGGTGCTAAATTGAAAGCATTTGTCTTTGTCCTAAGAACTCGGATGTGGTAAGACTAGTGTAAGAGGGAAAACAAACGGGGACGATACGTTGCCGTTTTCTACAAATGTTAGGTGTGCCAGATGCAAGACGGAATTAGCAATCACCTCCACACCTTTGGCTATGGAAACTGCACACCGGAGGCCTTGAATTTTGTTTTTGCTCATTCTTATCGATCCCATCTTTATCCAGTGCTGTTCTTCGTTCATACGAAGTAGATTTATCACCGGCCTAATGTGGAATGTCTCAAAGTATAGTTGTGTATTTCATATGCCTACTCCTTCATTTTTGGAATGTCTGTATAAGGTTTTCTTTAAATCATTCCATATTGTTTTATTACGAAACAAATTGTTTACAATGTCCTGCCAGTTTAACCACTTCTGCGGGACTGCAAGCAGCAGAACCTCAAACCTCTGGATTGTTCACGGTTAACAACTCGGGTGAACCACAGCGCGGGGCTCCCACGTAACCACGACCCGCGGCTCAGTGACAAACCACGCCCGACCCGTACTCTGGGTTGTCGTTATGTGCAAAGCGTGTCTTTATCTGCCTTCGGGCATCAGCCGAAGGTGGTTCAATTTGTTTTGCCGCCCTGTGAAGTCAGCACAGACCTGGTTCTGATCACTGATGGAAGGTCTGGTGTGACTTACAGCAGAGCTGCTTTATACGTGGAACGCGTGGCAACACAGCACTTCGTACTGGAGGCAATTAATGCAGGCTAGAGCTGATTCAGAAGTTCAGTTCAGCTCCATACATCAGTGCTCGCAGACACATCATGAGAAAAGCTAAGAATGTTTAACTACAAGCACCCCATAAAGCTGGATGTGGGAGTGTAAGCGAGCAAAGGCTTGAGACGTGGTTCACAGCAACCGTTCCGTTTCCGTTTAAAGAGACGTCTACAAGACTAAGGACAGCGAAGTGCACGATGGGACCCGGATTCTACATGCTGTAATGACTCAGCAGTTCGGGCAATCTGTTCAAGCCAAGGTCCAACGTGCGAAATTTAAACGACTGATGTCCACTCCGACGTCTCGTGCCGAGTTCCGTCTCTGGCGTTTCTCTGTTGCAAGACAGCCACTTGGAGGTCTGTTACCGAATGACCTGGAACGCTGAAAGGCTTCTCCACAGGTCGGCCGGCGACACGACCGGACGCCGCCATACAGCTCCACGATGGACGCGCAACTACCTCCTCGTACCAAAACCCACAGACCGCCATGCATCCCTACACGCCTCAAGCTAGCCACCTGGACACACCACACGAGCCGTTGTCTACAGCCAGGCCCTGTGATAAATGTGCACCGCCTCCTGTCCCTCTGACAGAGACTCAACCCTACAGGACCACTCTAAACAGGCCAACAACACGGCAACCCTCGTTGCCTCGCAACTAACACCGCTACCGGCAAACTGTGGAGGAGCCTTTCAGCGCTTCAGGACATTCTGGAACAATCCTCCCAGTGCTTGCCTTGCAACGGAGAAACCAGGGAGACAGAATCCTGCGGGAGGCCGCACAGCAGACATTCGTCGTGACGTTCCGCACCTTGGAACTTGGCTTGAACGCATCGGCTGAATGGGTGAGTCATTACGGTGTGCAGAGCCCAAGTGCCGCCTTGCGGGTCGCTTTCCTTGCTATTGTAGACGTTTCTTTAACTGGAAATGGAATGCTTGCTGTACCTGTCACCGAGTTTCCCAGCCGGAACCTATCCATTCCTCTATCTGACTGAGTGGCTTAGGCCCACGAGGAGCGCACGCCTTAGTAATAAAAAAACTGTTCGTCCTTAAGGTGCCACAGATTCTTTTTCAGGAAGAAGCTACCATGTTCCCATGAAGAGGAGGCCTTCCAGGCTTGTGTGACCCCCAGCTCAAAGCACAGCGACCCCCATGAAGAGGATGGTTCCGTGAATTCAGTGAAGGCCGGGCTAACCCAGGCCAGCCCCATGAAGGGCAGTTGCCAGCCAAGGGTGTAACGCAGCAGTGAGGAGAAGGATCCCCAGAAAGAGGTGGCTTCTCAGGGATCTCATAGGCAGAGTTCGAATCGTGGCCAGCCCCATGAAGAGGCGGCTTGCCAGGCAACTCAGAACCCCAGCTCGGAGCACAGCCATCCCCATCAGGAGGACGATTCCGTGACTTACCCGATGGCAGCTCTAACCAGCAGAGGAAGCGCCCACGTGGTCTTTGGCCGGCCCAGCCAAACCAGTGTCCTGGGCCCGTATGTGAAGGAGGCAGGCCCGCTGGGGCTGAGGAGTGAAAATGCACAATTACACAGGAGGAGGAACAAAACACCAGAACGTACACAGGGTAGAAGTCACTAATGTCCATATCCATAGAGGGACCTGACTTTTCAGATCTCCCTCAAACTGAAGCTGCATTTCAACAGGGTCTCTTGCTGATACGAGTTTCTTCAGGAAGGCCGGGCCGGGGCTGGGGGGACAGATGGGGAACAGACTGAGTGCCTGATCTCCTCTTTGGCCTGGCCAGCGTAGCATCCTGTGCCGCGGGAGAGAGCACCGTAGAAACTCTCCGCAGAACAGAGGTATGTCTGTGGCCACGTAGCCACAGCGGAACTGAGTCTGGCGCATTAGTACTCACAGCGGGTTCTTCCTGCTCATGACGAGGCCCTTCTCGCTTGGACCCAGCTGAGGCGCCGTGGTACCTTGACCCTTCAGACGCTGCCTGGCACCTCGACCCTTTTGACGCTCCGGAGCAGCGAAAGCAGCGATTTGAAAAGAAAAAACGCGTTAGCAATTCCTGCAGGCCTGCTTCTTCCACCTCATCACTAGAGTCTTGCATCCGAGTAGGCCCTTCCTACCTTGACCCTTTCAGGACAGCCTAGGAATGAGCTCAGCAACCCCCGTGAAGGGCAGGATTCCCTAGCATGTGTCAAAAGCAGCGCTAAAGTCAGCCATCCCTCAGAGGTGAGACCTGAGTCGGATCTGTGGACCTCAGTAAGAAGCCAGTTGGCCTGTTTCTGAACTATAGGGTAGCTACTAAAATGGGGTACCTGGTATAGTTGCTACCAGTTTTACCCTTGTGTTACCGAACTGGTCTGCTCTGGACTTGTTTTGCGGGTCATTTCCACAAAGAGATCCATTAGCCTAAATAATCTGACCTGTTTCTGGGTGCTAAATTGAAAGCATTTGTCTTTGTCGTAAGACCTCGGATGTGGTAAGACTAGTGTAAGAGGGAAAACAAACAGGGATGATACGTTGCCGTTTTCTACAAATGTTAGGCGTGCCAGATGCAAGAAGGAATTAGCAATCACCTCCACACCTTTGGCTATGGAAACTGCACACCGGAGGCCTTGAATTTTGTTTTTGCTCATTCTTATCAATCCCATCTTTATCCAGTGCTGTTCTTCGTTCATACGAAGTAGATTTATCACCGGCCTAATGTGGAATGTCTCAAAGTATAGTTGTGTATTTCATATGCCTACTCCTTCATTTTTGGAATGTCTGTATAAGGTTTTCTTTAAATCATTCCATATTGTTTTATTACGAAACAAATTGTTTACAATATCCTGCCAGTTTAACCACTTCTGCGGGACTGCAAGCAGCAGAACCTCAAACCTCTGGATTGTTCACGGTTAACAACTCGGGTGAACCACAGCGCGGGGCTCCCACGTAACCACGACCCGCGGCTCAGTGACAAACCACGCCCGACCCGTACTCTGGGTTGTCGTTACGTGCAAAGCGTGTCTTTATCTGCCTTCGGGGATCAGCCGAAGGTGGTTCAATTTGTTTTGCCCCCCTGTGAATTCAGCACAGACCTGGTTCTGACCACTGATGGAAGGTCTGGTGCGACTTACAGCAGAGCTGCTTTATACGTGGAACGCGTGGCAACACAGCACTTCGTACTGGAGGCAATTAATGCAGGCTAGAGCTAATTCAGAAGTTCAGTTCAGCTTCATACATCAGTGCTCGCAGACACATCACGAGAAAAGCTAAAAATGTTTAACTCCAAGCACCCCATAGAGCTGGATGTGGGAGTGTAAGCGAGCAAAGGCTTGAGACGTGGTTCACAGCAACCGTTCCGTTTCCGTTTAAAGAGACGTCTACAAGATTAAGGACAGCGAAGTGCATGATGGGACCCGGATTCTTCATGCTGTAATGACTCAACAGTTCGGACGATCTGTTCAAGCCAAGTTCCAACGTGTGAAATTTAAACGACTGATGTCCACTCCGACGTTTCGTGCTGAGTTCCGTCTCTGGCGTTTCTCTGTTGCAAGATAGCCACTTCGAGGTTTGTTACCGAGTGACCTGGAACGCTGAAAGGCTTCTCCACAGGTCGGCCGGGGACACGACCGGACGCCGCCATACAGCTCCACGATGGACGCGGAACTACCTCCTCGTACCAAAACCCACAGACCACCATGCATCCCTACACGCCTCAAGCTAGTCACCTGGACACACCACAAGAACCGTTGTCTACAGCCAGGCACTGCGATACAAGGGCACCGCCTCCTGTCCCTCTGACAGAGACTCAACCCTACAGGACCACTCTAAACAGGCCAACAACACGGCAACCCTTGTTGCCTCGCAACTAACACCGCTACCGGCAAACTGTGGAGGAGCCTTTCAGCGCTTCAGGACATTCTGGAACAATCCTCCTGTTGCAGAACCCAGAGTCAGAGAGACCACGGAGTGAAGGAAAAAGAGATTCTTTATTTAACGCGCGGGCTTAAGGCTGGAATCATTTCCAAAGAGCCAGAAGCCCCGATTTACATTAGCACATTGGTTTTATAGACATTGTGACACATATGAAACGGCTCCTCCTCCCCCTCCCGCATGGGGTTGCAATCCTCAACATTTCTTCTCTTAGCACTATTGTTTATAATACAAGAACTGGGTTATAGGGTAGCCATGATAAGGAGAGAACAGAAGAGAACAGCAGAGAACAAGATATACAACTGTATGACCTTTGACAAGATAAGGAATTCTTGTGTCTCGTCAGCTTACAACAATATATTCAAGGGAGAAAGAGCTCAGCAAGAACATGAAGCATGAGACTGCATGAGGCTACTTAGTCTGACCCCCGATATGGCTGCTACATTCCCCCCTTAAATGCATAATTTCATTACAATTATAGCATTTCTGATAACTATACAAAGCTTTTTGTGACATACATATTACTCAGCCTCTTGTTGGGCTATTACAGCGTAGAGGGCAGCAGTTTTACTAGCTGAGACATAAAACAGATTGGTTAAACAGCGCATAAGACAAGGAACGCAGAGACATAACAGAACTTTATGAACAACACTGGTAGAATTAGGATGAACAATGCTTTCAAGCTAGCTAAGATCTGGAAGCTAAGGGGTTAACTAATTTAGCTAATTGTTTTGTCTTATTGTTTTGTAAGCTACTATATTGTGCAGCTTGTTGATTTGTTTATCTACAGCACTGCCATTATCAGTTAAGTTAAAACAACAGAGCTTTTGGTGTGTCTCACAACTTAAATGATGAAGAAGGAAGAGGTAATCTATACCAGCTCTATTTTCTAGAACTGCACCTTTTAGATCACGCAGCTTTTTATTTAACAATGACAATGCTCGTGAGGTGGCATTTATGCTTTTGGCTAAGCTGCAAGCTAACCGGTTGATCTCCAGACTATTAGCCAAGGCTAAACCTGGAACCCCAACCAGTGACATTGTTAAGGCCAATTTTTCTGAGTCAGAATATAACTGCACATGACTATTACAATTTTTAGTTAGTTGGAGTGCTCGAGGCTGCCGTTGACGGATTTTCTCGGGCTACAGGGGAAGAATTGGCACCAATTTAATTGGCGCCTGAGGCAACATGGGTGGTTATCAGACAAGTTGGCAGGAATGAATGACCAAGTGCGGGAACTACATGTCTAAAACCATCCATGAGGCAAAAGTATGTGGGCATTATTAAAAGATATGTTTTGAATTTTATTACAGTGGAAGGGGGCCAGGGATAGCTTTATATTTTCTGGAAAATTTTTGACAATTAAGCATTCGTGCACACATAGCATTTGTTTCAGCAACGATGGGGGTGCGTAGAGTGAACTCTGTAGGGGGTAGGATCTTTGCAACCACGCCCCAATTAGCATTTTGGGAATAAGTTAAACTTGCACCATAAACTCTTAACATGGTATCTTTTTGAATTTTCCCAGGATGTCTACAGACAGGTATTAGACAAGAGCTAATAAGCCTGTTTGCAGGTATACCTCTTGGCAAACAAAAATGTTTTACTCTCGTGATGTTAGCCAGGTGAAGCCAGTAATTATCAGCAAATCACTGGGACAAACTTTTCTTTTCAGGGGCTGGCCCCCTTTTTGCACCTTATTAAGGAGACACAATGCAACACTACTAACACTACAACACGCATGTTTGATCTTCTTTGGGATCTGACCGTACGCTGGGTAGCTATTCACCTGGCAAGCTGCAGTAGGATCTAGTCCCCTTCTTCAATTCTCCAGTTGCAGGTCTGACCGTACGCAGGGGGACAGTTTCCCGGTGTGTCCACAGTAAGGTCTAGCCTGAGTCTTCTTACTGCTTTTTCAGAATGATTTTTAAAGGATTTTCAGGATTTCTGTTTATAGTCTACTTTCCCCCTCTCTCTCTCTTGACTCGTGTCCAATGTATCCAGGGTTTAATTCTAGCTGCTTTCATAGCTGCGGGGGTGGAAAGTATGACAGTTTTCAGTCCTCTCCATCTGGGAGTCAAAGGGTTATTTTTCCCTCTTTAACTTATACTTTAACTCTTGGTTGGAAAGGATGAGCTTCTGTGATGGGAATGGCTTATTTTTTTAAGACAAAGCAACGCTGGGCTTGAAGAACTTTGCTCAGTGTTTGAACTTCTTGTTTAAGGCTAACGTTTGCTTGCTTTTGATGCTGCTCCAGTGTCAATTATGAAGTCAATGTCACGGCCCCTCACAGTCAATGTCACGGCCCTTCTCAAGCTGTCTCCCTTTTCGCCCATTCTGGCCCCTTTGGTTTTTTCCTTTGTGTATTTGATTTATTTTATTTGGGCATTCATGCCACTAATGTCCATCTTGTCTACACTGGGCACACTGGTTCTTTTTTAAGAATCTTCTGCCTCTGCCGGGTCTTCTTCTTTTCTTCTTTCATCCATGTCTTCTTGGGCCTCTGGGTTGAGGGAGGTATACTGGCGATAGGCATTTGAAAGACGCTCCAAGTGCGCTCTGGGGCCTCGGTGGCACCTTGCAGCACTTTAGACACTTTGGTCATATTAACTGACTTCTTCATACCTGCTTTCATGGCTTTTAACAGCAGGGTTTGATACTGGGTGAGACGCTCTAGCCCCACTTGTGTTTTGGGATTCCAGCGAGGGGGGGATTTATTTACAAGGAGACTTTATTGGGTAACTTACAGCACACAGGCGTACTTAATGGTTGGATCAGACAGCTTCTTTGAACTACGAGCTATTGGGCTAAATGGGTTTTTATACCATACATGTTACCCATGAGGCAGCACAACCCTAGCAAGCATTTTCAGCATAGGCTAGAAGTGTTTGGTTCTCAGGCACAGCTTCCTGTAAACAACTTCACTTCCCAAAGTGCTTGATAACACTTTTATTTATTAGTATGGGAAGACAAATTTTTTCTCTTTCTTTTGCTTTCTTTTTCTTTGCTTATCTGCCTGTATTGCAGATCATGTTTCAAACTTTTTATATAAAACTTTCTGCTCCATGCACCAGCCTTGTCTCTTTATTTATCTTTTTCAAGTTAAACTCACTTACTTAAACCTTTCTGCCTTACACTAGTCCCAATGACACACATTTGGGATAGGTTCTTCTTCTCCTTCTAGTTAGATTTTCTTTATCTTAAAGAACTATTACATTATTGTGGCTACTTTACCCCAGGTAATAAGCTCCAGGCACAATCAGCTGCTTTTAATTTACCCTGGGGGCAACTATGGCCACGCTTCTTTTCTACAAATGTTTTTTCTTTGCCTCTTGCCTTTTCTTTCTTCTTTTTTTTCCTCCCTTCTCTATCTGTCTGCTACTTTCTCTATTCTTTTTTTTTTTTACTTGCTTTTGTCTTTTCTCTACTTGACTTTGTCTTTTCTCCTTGTCATCCATTGGGAACCACACTTAGTATCATTTGGAGTTGCAACTAACACTAATCTGTAAATATAACATGTATTTTATGATATTTAAGAAATCATAAAATATACACAACAAACTTTTTCTGCAATTTAACACAATGAATAGAAAACACTTTTTGCATGGTAAGGCATGATGGAGCAGATCCAGCAATCATACTGCTCTTCTGGCTGAAAGCTCAGGGCCCATTAAAATTAAGGGACGGGCATACCCACACACGCAAAGAGTTCTAGGTCACCATTTTTGCATCGGCAACTCTATGCTGCATGAGTTCTAGCAGAAGGAAATCTAAAAGTTATAGATCAAACTCAGCCTGCTGTACACTGAGCTGACTACAAACATAGACACATGGTCCACAGCGATGAGAATTCAAGTTTATCAAAAGCTTCACAGCACTGTCCATGGCAAGTTTTTGACAATTTAAAATTTTAGTTCATGTGCAGAGTGTCTCTCAAAAGCCCAGATGATGATGGAGGCAAACAGTGAAGGCTCTGGGCAATGAAGATGCGATGTTTCCAGCAAAGGCTCTCCACTTTTGCATCAGTTTAAAAAGGGAAAGTGTGGCCCTACACCCCTTCTGACAGACAAGGGCCTTTAACTTTTTAGCAAGGCCTCTGTCTAAACAGAGCGGCACAGCTCAGCTCTCTAGCCATGACACTTTAACTTGGGCAACTCCTCTGTAAATTTTATTTTACTTCTGTCAGGTTCTCTCACAGACATTTTAAAAACTTAGTCTTTTTTTTTTTTCTTCTAACCTGCTACACGAAAGCACTGAAACACTGAGTGCTGAAACTCAGGACGCTGGGGGGTGATGGGCATCACCTTATACTTGCATTTTTCAAGCAGCCATTAATCTTCGGGGAGGCGGTGGGGTGATTTGCAGGAGTTCAAAGGCAAGCTTCTCAGTTTGTTTGTATTTGTAAATCCCAAGCTTAAAACAGGACACGATGAGGTACAGGGCAGCCAAATTCTTGCTTTGGCATGGGCAACAAATAACTCGGTTCAGCTTTCTTCACTGGGGTCTCAAACAGGAAAACAGTCTTAATTTAAAGTTGTAACATCACTGACAGCGTCAGCCAACCAGCTACACAGATCTCATTGTTTTTTAAGATAGTTGCTCCAATATCTTCTTTTCTTCTCAATCAGGTTGGGTCTCTCAGCTTACACAGTTTATTGCAGCTTTCAAGAGCATGGCAGTAGCGTGATTTTGGCTTGGCCAGGAACATGCTGTCTGGTTTCTCGGTCTCTTTAGCACACACACTTAGGCAGTGTAACACTGGACACTCGAATCAGTGAGATTTCTTCATTGCAGGGAATCCCACGGCAAAAGCTTAATGGTTACACTCTTCAGAAATCATATAGCTGATGGTCAGTAGCTACAGGCTCTATGCAATTTTAACACAGTTCAAAGCTAAACACGGTTACCTTGACAGAGATCTTCAACGTGGTCTTTCCGCTTCATTCTGCTTTGGGACAGTCTTATGGCACACTTTTCACTAGAAGAGGGGTCTAGCCTGTGCTCTGGGGGCTGATTCTTCACCTTTATTTTCTATTTTGCCTTCATCTTCTGGGTCTTCATTTTCAGTTTCCATTTCTTAGGGATTTTATCTCAATTAGGCGAGGTGATGATGTTGTACAACTCAGAACGTTGTGGGCAATTTTCCTGCCCCCCCTCTCTCGGCGCGCTAGGCTAACAGCTACTTCTTCGGCCTTACACTCTCACGCTCCCACGCTTTGTTAAAAGCCAGACTGTCCTGCAACATTTTTCTAATTAACAACCTCAGATCTTTTTCTTTTTTTCCTCTCAGCTCGACCTTGAGCTTTTTGCTGTTTTCTCTTTCTATTCTGAATCTTTTTAAAAAAAAACCTTTTTCCTTCTTTGTTTGACATACATCTCAAGGGGGTGCAAGGTTTGCTTCCCCCACCACCCAGAGCCTCCCTCCTAAATTGAAGACAGACACAATTAGGGAATGGGAATTGGTCAGTGAGTAAGGGGTCTCACTGGCCGACACAAGAGGATTTTACACACCACGCACTTTGCTACTGGCCTGGGCACCCGGACGGTCAACGGTATGCTTCAGAAACCGCAGTAGCCACTCACACAATCATTCTCTCCACTGCATCCATATGTCCCTGCCACCCACTTTTCCCACTTTTTACCAGAGTGGAAAACGGCTTCCCCAGCTTCCTCAGCTTCCTACTGAGTACTGGCGTGCTAGGTACTGGCGCCCGCTCGGGGGTGTGATCAGGCCCCCCTTCTACCCGCAAGGAGTAGGTTCTTTTGTATACGTATACCACCAACACTGACCTTCTTCATAAGGCGGGGCCCTCTTTTTTTCTGCCCAGTGGCCTTTCTCCCTAAAGGAGGGGCCCTCTTTTTCCCATATACTTGCCTTTCTCCTGAAGGCTTCCAATGTGGGTTTCAACTCAATTGCAGCTGCGATACAGGCAGGGCTCAAGTTCCTTCCTCCACTTCCCAAGGTTCTCTTGCCGCTCGCTGCCGTTTGGGCGATCCCGGTGCAGGCTTTCTCCCATTCACTCGACAAAAAGGTCGGAGGCGCCAAGAAAGGGAGGCATGCGCCGAGCTCGTCCTCCTGGTGCGGCGATCAAGAGCAGGCAACTGCCACCTGTCTGGCTCAGAGCCTGCGACATCCGAGTCACGGCACCATTTATGTTGCAGAACCCAGAGTCAGAGAGACCACGGAGTGAAGGAAAAAGAGATTATTTAACGCGCGGGATTAAGGCTGGAATCATTTCCAAAGAGCCAGAAGCCCCGATTTACATTAGCACATTGGTTTTATAGACATTGTGACACATATGAAACGGCTCCTCCTCCCCCTCCCGCATGGGGTTGCAATCCTCAACATTTCTTCTCTTAGCACTATTGTTTATAATACAAGAACTGGGTTATAGGGTAGCCATGATAAGGAGAGAACAGAAGAGAACAGCAGAGAACAAGATATACAACTGTATGACCTTTGACAAGATAAGGAATTCTTGTGTCTCGTCAGCTTACAACAATATATTCAAGGGAGAAAGAGCTCAGCAAGAACATGAAGCATGAGACTGCATGAGGCTACTTAGTCTGACCCCCGATATGGCTGCTACACTCCGAGTGCTTGCCTTGCAACGGACAAACCAGGGAGACAGAATCCAGCGTCAGGCCGCACAGCAGACATTCGTCGTGACGTTCCGCACCTTGGAACTTGGCTTGAACGCATCGGCTGAATGGGTGAGTCATTACAGTGTGCAGAGCCCAAGTGCCGCCTTGCGGGTCGCTTTCCTTGCTATTGTAGACGTTTCTTTACCTGGAAATGGAATGCTTGCTGTACCTGTCACCGAGTTTCCCAGCCGGAACCTATCCATTCCTCTATCTGACTGAGTGGCTTAGGCCCACGAGGAGCGCACGCCTTAGTAATAAAAAAACTGTTCGTCCTTAAGGTGCCACAGATTCTTTTTCAGGAAGAAGCTACCATGTTCCCATGAAGAGGAGGCCTTCCAGGCTTGTGTGACCCCCAGCTCAAAGCACAGCGACCCCCATGAAGAGGATGGTTCCGTGAATTCAGTGAAGGCGGGGCTAACCCAGGCCAGCCCCATGAAGGGCAGTTGCCAGCCAAGTGTGTAACGCAGCAGTGAGGAGAAGTATCCCCATAAAGAGGTGGCTTCTCAGGGATCTCTTAGGCAGAGTTCGAATTGTGGCCAGCCCCATGAAGAGGCGGCTTGCCAGGCAACTGAGAACGCCAGCTCTGAACCGCAGCTGCGATGTCCCCATGAAGAGGAGGCCTTACAGGCTTGTGTGACCCCCAGCTCTAAGCACAGTGATGCACATGAAGAGGACGACTCCGTGAATTCAGTGAAGGCAGGGCTAACTGAGGCCAGCCCCATGAAGGGCAGCTGCCAGACAAGTGTGTCTCAAAGTATAGTTGTGTATTTGATATGCCTATTCCTTCATTTTTGGAATGTCACTAATTTCCATACTCATCGAGGGACCTGACTTTTCAGATGTCCCTCACACTGAAGCTGCGTTTCAATAGGGTTTCCCAGGGATGTGTTAAACACAGGTCTAAAATGAGTCATCCCAACCAAGGAGAGGCTGTTCTGGCATGTGTGAACGCCAGCTCTGCTATTCCTATTACTGGCTGTTTGTCAAGGCATGTGTAAAGCCCAGGACTAACCTCAACCATCCCCATTAAGAGGAGGTGAGACTGGCCTGTGGTCACAGCACAGTTTCCAGACATCCCGAGAATAGAAGCTGCATTTCACCTTTCCTTCAATCCATCCACAACCGGGAAGCCGAGGAACTGTCGTCGTAGTCTTCAGCAAGCCCAGCCAAAGCAGGAACGTGGTCTTGCATGTAACACCGCTACCAGCAAACCTGTCCAGGAGCCTTTCAACGTTTCATGTCATGCGGTAACAATCGTCAAAGTGGCTGCCTTGCATATCTGGAGCAAACAGACAAGCTGGGGCTGAGGCATGAAAATGCACAGTTACACAGGAGAAGGAATAAAACACCAAAAGTAACACAGTGTAAAACTTACTCATTTCCACATCTAGAGAGGGACCTGACTTTTCAGATGTCCCTCAGACTAAAGCTGGATTTCAATAGGGTTTCTTTGCTCAGCTGATTTTCAGAACAGCCAGGGCTGGGTGGGCAGGGGAGAGAGAGGGAGAACAGAGTAGGTGCCCAATCTGCCCTTTCGCCTGCCAGTCCAAAATGTAGTATCCTGTCCTAGGGAAGAAGAGCTCCGTAGAAACCCTCCGCCCAGCCCAAGTATGGGCAAGACTGAGAGCTCATAGAAACTATGTCTTTGGCTATGTTGCCACAGCTGAACTGAGTCTGGCTCATTAGTACTCACAGCTGGGTCTTTCTGCTCACGAGTAGGTTCGTCCAGCCTTGATCTCTTTGATGCTTTGTTCCATTGCCCCTTGCCCCTTTTGATGCTCTGTAGCACTGAAACTTTTAATAAAAGAAAAAACTCTTTAACAATTCCTGCACGGCTGGTTCTCCCTCCTCATGAGTAGACTCCTGCTTTGAGCAGAGCCTTCCAGCCTTGACCCTTTTAGTGCTCTGCATCGCTAGATGGAGCCATTAAAAATTAAAATCTGGAGGAGCTGGTTCTTCTGAAACTGATTTTCTCCATGCAAAGCAGGCACTTTACCGGCCCCATCCCTTACCCCCGCCCCCCCCCCCCGCTCTGTAGCGCTCGAAGTACCAATTTTAAAAAATCCCATGGGGTATATGGGAGGCGTGGGAACGGAGTCGTGGGCTCCGGACGGGAGGAAGCCATGAACTCATCTTCTGCTCTGTTGAGACTCTGAGTGCGGGTTGCGAGTATTGGGTGGTTTGTGGCAGAGGCCTGTCTTGAACGGGGGCCTGGGGGTTCCTGAGCCTGCTGAGAGGATCAAGGGCTGAATGGGGGAGGGCGAGCAGCGTCTCAGGCCCCGGCAGCTGGAATCCCAGAAGCCACGCCGGGTCACCTCGCTCACCGGCCCCCCAGCTGGCCTGATGGCCGCAGCGGAAGCAGCGATATTCAGCCGCCGCCCAGAGGCCTGGCCTACTCGGTGCCGGGGAATGGACGGACGCTCGCCCACGCACCGCCAGAGGCCCCCTGCAACGCAGGCGAAGTCTTGTGCCGAGGGCTGACTTCCACAGATTGCACCGCGGGAGCAGCTCTGCCACGTGCAAAGCCCTCACGTGAAAACAGGTTGCTTACTCATAAGGCAGCGGCGGGTCCCCGCGGGCCTCGGACACGCGCGCTCTCCTCGGCTTCTCCCGCTCCTTCTCCAGCGCCGCCCGCCAAACGCAGCCGCCCTTCCCCGCTCTTTCACCGAGCTGCACCCCCAGCCAATCAGAATCGACTGTGCCTGCTCCCGCCCGCCGGTTCGCGCTGACGGCCATCCCCCGCCCCCTTCCAGAACGCTGCGGAGCAGCGGGGCCTCGGGCCGTCTTCGAATCACAGTCCCCGCAGCGCATGCGCAGTTGTCTTTCGAGAAAGCGGCTCCAGGTGGAAATACCCCCTTGCTGAGTGGTTGTAGGGAGAGACTGCTGCGACCCTAACAGAGCAGTTTCTAGGGTTCATCGCTAAACAGACAAAGAAATCAATGTAATACGTGAAAGGTGACTGCGGTCTAACATAACGATCGATAAGCACCATGTTCAAATGGCGCACACGTGTGGGGTTACGAAAGCTCGGGGGTTATTTTTATCCTTACAAATCTCCCGTACTGCGGAATGGCCATAGGAATACAGTGGAATCCTGGCAGCAGCTCCACAGAAAACGGCAGGGGCCCCAATGTTCCTCGTGCGTGTAATGAAGGAGTGCACCGCACAGCGGTGCCCCTAGCAATCCCCCCTCCGTGCACAGGGCCATAATAGCCCAGTGCCCTGTGGAACGGCCAGAGATGGACGCAAACAGTGTGAGTCGTTTACGGGCACCAACACCAGAGGCAAGATGAACTATTAAACAAGTCAATGTATTAAAGGGATATTCTGTACATGAGGGAATGCTACTATTTACTTTGCGGGTTTCAAGACTGCTTCCTGACAATTCTGAAGGACTCAGGCGACACCATAGCTGCTAGATGAAGCTGGACAGCCATCTGTCAGGGATGCTCTGACTTGGATTCCTGCATTGAGCAGGGGGTTGGACTCGATGGCCTTGTAGGCCCCTTCCAACCCTCCTATGATTCTGTGATTCTACAAGCTTCTTAATGATTTCTTTTACCTCAGGCCAAATTCCCTAAACCTTCACCCTAGCCAAATACACCCACAACCAGGTCCAGCTCCTGGGCAGAATCTTTTTCTGACTCCCAACACTTGTATTTATATTGTCACCAGCCAAGCATGGTTACCCCACACAGAAGGTATAGTTTCATAGTTTAATGTTCAGGCCTTAGCTGTGCACCGCACACAGTCTTCCTCTGACTCCCAGAGCTTGTATTTATGTTGTATTTATGACCACTGGGACAATTTATCTGGGTTTTGTGCTGCCTGCTTGTGTCACCTTCTTCTGGTAAGGTTTTAGGGCAGCCTCCTGGTATAACACAGCCGCCCTACACCTGATCGTCACTAGCCACGTATGGCTGCCCCACAGAGAAGGAATAGTTCAATATTCAGGCCTTAGCTATGCATTTTCTCCTCAGCGTTCCCCTAGTCCTTCTAAAACACCACCCACCAAACAGCAGATCGTCTCCCTCACTGACTACCACAGGCTGACTAGCTCCAGCTGACTTTCCCGCTCTTTTCCACCGGGCTACACTCCCCAGCCCCTCAGAATCGACTTTACCGGCTCCCGATGAGATTTCCTCTCCCCAGCACTGCCACCACCTGTGGGTTAACAAGTTAATGTAGTAAAGGGATATTCTGTACCTGAGGGAATGCTAATACTTACTCTGGGGTTTTCAAAAGACTGCTTAGTGACAATTCCGGAGGACTCAGGAGACACTGTAGCTCCCACAAGTCTCTTAATGACTTCTTTTACCTCAGGCCAAATTCCCTAAACTTTCACCCTAGCTAAATACACAGACAGCCAGGTCCAGCTCTTGGGTGCCGTCTTTCTCTGACTCCCAGAGCTTCTATTTATGTTGTATTTATGACTGCTTGGGCAGTTTCTTTGGGTAAATTGTACAATGTTTTACTGCCTGCTTGTATCACCTTCTGGGGAAATGACAGGGCAGCCTCCGGGCATAACACATCCACTACAGTTTCCCTCTAGTCATTCTAAAACACCACCTGCCAAACACCAGACCTTCTCCCTCACTGACTACCACAGACTAACTCCAAGGGTAGGATCCCATGGGGGCCTATCCGGCCCCTACTGCTGGTGGCCATGATGTAGTGCTTCCAGGGGCATCCCCTAAACCAGTGGAAGTGAGTTTGTACTTTCATCCAGCTGTCTTTTTGCCACAGGATACACAACACATCCTGATTGCTAACCCATATTCTACAAGGCCAGGTTAGGGATACTTCTGGGTTGAGAGATGAGACAGAAGTCAAATTAATATTTATCTTTTCTCCCTTGTGCTGGCTTTACAGCACCTCTCAAGAGGCAAGTGTGGCTCATTGGAGGTGACCATGTGTTCAGGAGGAGGCTGAAATGGGTCCCCGTTCTCATAATCCTGGTTGAAGGTTTGGGTATCTGGCAATGGAAAAAAAAGAAAGACAAGGGAAATGGCAGCTGACAGAGGTACAAAACAGCTCTGTTCATCTTTAGCCTCAGTCAACAGGAGTTGGGGTTGGCCAGGGCCAGTCCTAGCATTAGGCAAAGTGTTGCAGCAGATGCTCAGAGGTGGGGAGGGCTCTGAAATATTGGAGGACAGTGCTGTGTGTGCCACATGGCCAGCACTTTACCCCCAAGCTAGTCTGCTGCCTCCAGGTGCAGTGGAAGGCCCTGGCCCATTGCCAGCATCAAATAAGACTGAACTGCCAGTCTGGTCACTTTTTGTGACAGGTGCCATGTTATCCTTCACCTCAGGCAGCAAAATATCTTGGACTGGCTGTGTACTTGACCATCCTAATATGCATCTTTCTTTTGTTTTTCTGGGACAAGGCATATTTGGTCAAACCGTTGAATAATGTGGCTCATGTTATCCTTCGCAGGTGTAGTCCCCGCAGTGCCAGAGGATGGGCATCAGAATGCAGAAATCATGAATGGGAATTGCCCGAGAAGGAGATGGTGATGACCGGACGACACTGCATTACACGGTTGTGTCAAACGTGGACCAAATGGACACATACCACACCTCTAAGCTATTATATTATTTGGGTACCAAAGTGTTCAATACTTGATGGGAAACTCAGGGAAGATGGGAAAGTGGAAGGGAAGCTCCATTGACAGGATTGCCTCCCTCCTCAGAACTAGCTGCTGTTTCTGCAAAGGAGCTCCTTCCACCAAAAGGTCCCCTCCCCTTTGTGGCTGCCATCTCAAAAGTTACTTCAAACAGTGTATGAAGCTAGCAGTTTTCTTAGTTAAAGTGGAGGGAGGGAGAACAGAACACTATAGCCATAGTTCTGTTTCTCTCATAAATGTCAATTCATCAACAGTTTTGGCAACCAAACACAGGAATATCATGATTCCATTGAGCCATCCAGGCCAATCCGGGTTTATCTTCAAGCACTACAGTTCTGATCCAATTAGATAACTCATAAATGTATTCTGATGGCCAACATCCATCCCCTTTAGATAAGGAAAAAACAACAGCATTAATTGGGCTAGTTCCCATTTATTTCAGTTAACAGCAGTATTGTCATACTGGCACCTTCTTTTACTGTTAAGGCTGGTTTGTGAGTTTCTGTAGTCAAAACTGAGCAAAAATAAGTTATATTATAATGAGTCATTTTTAGTTCCTATTTCTTTTTGTTATTTTAAATGGGTTTTAAGCCACCTGTATGAAAGCTGCCTTGGAAGAGTTTTGATTACACAGAAATATTTGAAAGACATAAATTTATGTCCTGTGTTTTGCCTGAACAATATTTAAATGTCCACATTCAATTTTGCCTAATAACGGCGGTGTCTTGTACTTGCTTTCCATTTCTTGCGCAAGTATGCAAATAACGTCGATCCCTGTGCCGTGATACTGAGTGAGGCCCAGTTTTGCATGAGTATTGTCCAGTTCCTTTAAAAACCTATGCACTGCTGAGCTGCTCTTCCAGTGGACTTCCTTTAGAACTCCATCCCCCAGGGGGCAGGAAAGCTCGCATCCACAGCCCACTTAGAATATACCACACATTAAATCTGCCAGGGATTGCCAGAGCCATGTCCTTTTCCATCTGTCTTCCCTGGCTAGAGTTAAAGGAAACAGGAATGTGGTGGTGAAAACCTAATGGTCAGACAGAAGTGTGCAGAACTGGCCTATCTCACAAAGCAGTTGTGGCGTGGCTTTGTTCCAACCTATTCCCAAGGTCTGTGATGCAGCAGGTTATACATCTGAAGTGGTTTGCTTCAATAAAAGTATACCCCCCCCCCCAGTTATCTGTCTTAGAACACAATCCTTCATGCGGAAGTAAGTCCAGCTGTGCTCAAGGCTTCCTGCCTAGAAAATACAGTTCAGGTTGCAGTCTTTGTTACAGCCACTAGAGAGCCAAACTCCTCTCTTCTCTGTCTAGAGAGCAGGAGATCCCCAAAAGGCAGTGAGGTCCAGGTGACATTGCCTTGTAGAGTGATGTAAAGTTGCATCATCATCCTCATCCTCATAGGAAGCTGCCTTATACTGAGTCAGACCATTTGTCCATCTAGCCCAGTATTGTCGACACTGACTGGAAGCGGCTCTAGAGGGTTTCAGGCAGGATTCTTTCCTTGCCCTACCTGGAGAAGCCAGGGATCGAACCTGGGATCTTCTGCATACCAAGCATGTGCTCTATCACACTGAGCCCCTACTCAAGCAGTACAATACTAGTCTTCGTTGCAGAGAGCAATCCAAAGCCCTGCTGGCATTTCAGCTGTCTTCCTCATCCCGTAGGGCTATTTTTTAATGCTTCTGAATTGAAACCAATGGGAGGAAATTCATAGTTTGACCTCCTGTCCTGATTTCATCTAAAATCCAAAGCCTCTTTAAAATGGACCTAAAGAGGTACAGCCTCTATTGCTATTGTTCCGATTCTCATGCAGCCCCTTTCCCTCCACGATCAAAGCGTCTTGTTTTCTTAATCAGCAGAATTGTTATTTTCTACCAATTCTAAGAAGCTGAACATGCAGGTACACATGGCTTTGACTTCTACAAAGCATTGTGTACGATTCAAAGACTGAGAAATGAACCTTGTGTGCTCTAACTGTCCCTGGGAAATCACTACCCCTCTTCTGCCTATTGGAGAAATTTCGGTCAGGAACATAAGAGCCCTGAAGATGGATCAGGCCGATGACCCATTAAACCCACCATCCTGCTTCCCACAGTGACCAATCAGATGCCTTGAGGAATCCCACCAGCAGGGCGTGAAGGCTACAGCCCTCCCTCAGCACTACCCCCACCTTCAACAAGTTGTATTCTGAGGTAGACTGCCTCTGGAGATGGAGTCTCCGTCTGGCTTGTTGCTGCAGCTAATAGATGCTTTTAACATTGGGATCTGACAAAAAGAAATCAGCACAGGTTTCTGGGGTGCCACCATTGTCTTTGGATATTGCTTCCTAGGGATAAACTAAATATGACCTTATTCGCATTGCATGGTCTTGAGTGGCTGGTGTGTGTGTTTAAACAACTGGTTTCTACCCCACCCCTATTAATTGCTTTATTTTTGGAGAATATTGAAAACCTCTTACAAAAAAGTGTGCCAACTTCATGAATTGGCAGAGATAGAACATATAACTCAGAGTATGCCATAATGGGAAGAACCAGATTCTATTATTATAGATAATATCTTCTAATTACTGTTGTCCTATATGGCTATGTGGGTATTGAGCAAGAGGATTCATTGACTGGACTTCCAGATAAGGCATTTAATTTGAATTGGGTCCGGACATGGACTGGCAGCCAGTGCAGACGGAAAAGTACTAGCATAATATGATCACGCTGGCCAGTTTCCCATGAACAACCTCGCTGCCCTATTTTGGACTAGCTGAAGTTTCCAGAACGTTTTCAAAGGCGGCTCCATATGTAAGTTCACCAGACACTTTTCTGTGTAAAAACACACTCTGAGTGTCATACAAAGAAGACAAGAGCTGCTGTCAGTGCCAAGAGTCCCACCAGGATGACAATGATGCTAAGGCTCACTCAGGAGAAATGGATGTTTGCTCCTGCAGAGAAGAAGAAAAGACGTGTTAGATCTGGCACAGGGTAGGGAGAAACCGATGTTACTTCTCCAAATTTTGCCATAAAGTTCTCCAAGCAAAAAATGCATTGAAAATGTGTATATGTGGGGAAAGTGCATGCAGAAAATTATGCTTTAATTCAACTGTCATTCAAAAAGGCATTATATTAAGGGAACCGCTTTAAAAATGTGTAGGCAAAATTGTGAACAAATATCTGTGTATTAGGAGAAATACTGATTAAAATGCCTATGAATTTCCATTCAGTTTGGTTTTTTTAATCTCAAAGTTTGGAATGAACTGAATTTGAGACTGGAAAAACGAGGAACTGAGAGAAACCAAAACTGACAAGAGTCGCCCATCCTACCTATGGGCTACAGCCCCTCCATTGTGTTTTGAAGACTGCCACCTGGTGACTAAAACCTTGAAAACAATGCAGTGATTACTGGAAGCCAACATAGATTTGTCAAGAATAAACCCTGCCAGATGAATCTGATCTCATTTTTTGATCAAGTAACCTCCCTTTTGGACTGTGGGAATGCTGTAGACATAGTATACCTCGACTTCAGCAAAGCTTTCGACAAAGTGCCCCATGATATCCTGATGAGCAAACTAGCTCAAAGTGGGCTAGATGAAACAACGATCCGGTGGATCCAGAGTTGGCTACAGAATCGGACTCAAAGACTGCTTATCAGTGGGATCTTCTCAAACTGGGGAGAGGTAACGAGTGGGGTACCGCAGGGCTCAGTCCCGGGCCCAGTGCTCTTCAACATTTTTATGAATGACTTGGAGGAGGAGGTGCGGGGAATGCTGATCAAATTTGCAAATGACACAAAATTGGGCGGGATAGCTAATACTTTGGAAGACAGAAACAAAATTCAAAGTGATCTTGATAGACTGGAGCGCTGGGCAGAAAACAACAGAATGCAATTTCATAGGGATAAATGCCGAGTCCTGCAACTAGGAAAAAGAAACCAAATACTCAGTTACAAGATAGGCAATACTTGGCTCAACAACACTACAAGCGAGAAGGATCTTGGAATTGTTGTAGATCACAAGCTGAATATGAGCCAACAATGTGATGCGGCTGCAAAAAAGGCAAATGCTCTTTTGGGCTGCATTCATAGAAGCATAGCTTCCAAATCCCGGGAAGTACTAGTTCCCCTCTACTCAGCACTAGTTAGGCCTCAACTGGAGTACTGTGTCCAGTTCTGGGCACCACACTTTAAGAAGGATGCAGACAAGCTGGAGAGGGTTCAGAGGAGGGCAACAAAGATGATCAGGGGACTGTAAACAAAGCCCTATGAGGACAGATGGAAAGAACTGGGCATGTTTAGCCTTGAGAAGAGAAGACTGAGGGGAGATAAGGATAGCGTTCTTCAAGTACTTGAAAGGTTGTCACAGAGGGGAAGGCCAGGCTCTCTTCTCGATCATCCCAGAGTCTAGGACACGGAATAATGGACTCAAGTGACAGGAAGCCAGATTCCGGCTGAACATCAGGAAAAACTTCCTGACTGTTAGAGCAATACGACAATGGAACCAATTCCCCAGGGAGGTGGTGGGCTCTCCCACACTGGAGGCGTTCAAGACAAGGCTGGACAGCCATCTGTCAGGGATGCTCTGATTGGATTCCTGCATTGAGCAGGGGGTTGGACTCGATGGCCTTGTAGGCCCCTTCCAACCCTACTATTCTATGATTCTATGAAAAAGTGTAAGTTATAAAATGTTGGAGAGGATTAAAATAATAGGGGCAAACAGAAGCCTCCCTTGTCCCACCCCAGCAGGAATTCCTGTTATACTTCTTTCTGAATCTTCCTCAAATTTCTGAAGTGTCTCCTCCCCATTCTGAAAATGGCACCTGTTATCCTACTTCATCTGTTCTCAGTTTGCAGGTTACAGACCCTCAGATAGAGCACTTAGGGAGCAATCCTGGCCATGCTTAGACAGAAAAAGTCCTGCAACTCCTAGCATTCCAGCCAGCTATGCTATGCACTAAGGCCCCCTCCTTGCTGATGGTAGCTCTGTAGGTATAGATTCCAGGGGTAGAGGGAGTGGAGAGGAGAAAGCAGGGACATTCCACCAGCCCTGCTAAAAGTCCACTTGCTTTTCTCTTCTCCTCTCGTCTCCCCTCCTCATCCTTTTTCCTTTTGTGTTCTGTCGTTTTTGATTATAAGCCTGTGGGCAGGAATCTTTTGATCCATTTTTTTTTAATTAGAAATATACTTGTAACATCACATCAAAATATAACTTGAATATATTACACAAAACATTTTGTTATTAAACAAGGCTTTACTAAATATTCTTAGTTCTTCATAGCTTAAAAGGAAATAGAATTTCCTAAACATTTCTTCTTTTTAGACTTCTAGGACTAGCTTAGAAAGGAGAGATCTCATTTTAAGTACCAAGCTTCCCATTCAAAACTGACTAAGGCTGTTCAGCTGAGAGGTACACAGACCTGATGAGCTTCTAATAAGAAGCTCCTACATTCTAAAATCAGCACATATGTATGCCTTTTTGTGAGGAAGGTATGTCATAGCTTGTATTATCTACTATCTTAAAAATTAGGGCTCACAGTCTTAATTATCTCATTGTTATTTTATTTTATTTTATTTTTTATTTTATTATTAAATTTATTAATTTTAAAAATTCCTGGAAAATTGAAACGTACAAAAAAGGCTTATGCATACACCTTTAGGCTAGATACAATCAATTCTGAATGAGAAGATAACTCTGTACTCAAAACTTGCTTATTAAACCAACATTTTAAAAACATTAAGACATCTGTATATCAAGCTTTTTGATATCTTACACAACATTTTTTGCTCATTAATTGATAAGCGAAAACTTTAAGTACACTACCAATTTTGAATACCCTCTCCCACCTGTTCATTACTCAAATAAGTCATTGGCACAAGTGATAGGGCATTAACTCAGCATTTTCTCTTTCGATATCATCCAGGTCATCTTAAACGGTTTGGGACCAAACCTGCTCACACTTTAAGATCACCAAGAGAGGCCCTTGTCACTTGCCCACCTGGGAGGGCAGTTAGGTGGGTGAGTAAATGAGAGAGGGTTTTTTTCTGCAGTGGTCCCACACCTCTGGAATAAATTACCATTGGTGGTCCGTCAGGCCCCATCACTGCAGGCTTTACAGAAGGGCCTGAAAATCTACTGCTGTACTCTGGCTGTCCCCTGATTATGTTTTATCACATTGTGGAATTGTGTTGTGGGTGCTTTCTTAAGCTGGTGTTGTTTTGGGGGGGGAACATTTGCTGTTTTTATTACGTTATCAGTTTTGGATTATATGAATTCTGCTGTTTGTGTGAACTGCACAGAGAGCTTTGGCTATTGGGTGGTATAGAAATGAAATAAATAAATATGCATTTTATTGTTGTGTGCTACCTTGGGAGGGCTCCTGACCTGAAAGGAGGCCTATACATATTTTAATTAAATTAAAGCATTTTAAATTAAGTTAAATTTCTCAAAAATAGGCTATTAATGCTTATTTGTTTATATAAAGTTTATGTGGTCTCCGATTTAGAAGTAGTGGGACAAGAGTTGAAACAGTTCTAATGCTTGAGTGCAGAACAAGAGGAAATATACAAAAAGTGACAGTTCCGTCACAGTATTTGAGGCAGTGGCTTAGACTTCATGTTTCAAGTTTCTCTCAGGCAGCACAGACAGGTTTGCTACAAACCCAGTATCAAGCGTTGTTGCACCAGGTAGAGCTGAATGCAAGTTCATTCATGTAGGCACAAAGGCCTTCACCTGTGATCTGGAACCTGCAACAACATCAAACGAGAAAGAGAGTCAGTGTTTTTATTATGCTCTGTACCAAAGTAGACAAATGACCTCTGAAGACTAAGAGTTTGGAAAACGATGTTCCATTGTCTCCATTTCTTCTTATGCAAATCTCCCCCATTCTTCAATACCCTTACAGAAGTGGCATTTAGTGGCTGTCTCTGAATTTTTGTCTTTTAACTCAGGAATGGGCAGAAAGTAGATCTCCAGATTTTTGGACTTCAGCTCCCAGCATCCCTGAACATTGGCCATGCTTGCAAGGGCTTCTGGGAGTTGAAGTCCCAAACACTGGAGTTCTACCTTCTGCCCGCCCCTGCAACTGATGCCTGTTGCATTGGGAAAAAGTCCTCTTAGGGTTAGATACAGGAGCAGTGTGCAGCATGGCTCTTCTCATCCAGAGCTATCTGCAGGGGTTATGACTAGGTCTGAAGCTGCTGCTTGAGTCAGCTGCATAGATGTATGTTAAGATAAGGAACTGGGGATAATGTTAGGTAAAAAAAGGTAAAAGGTAAAGGTGTCCCCAACCAGTCGTGTCCGACTCTAGGGTGCGGTGCTCATCCCCGTTTCTAAGCCGAAGAGCCAGCGCTGTCCGAAGACGCTTCCGTGGTCATGTGGCCGGCATGACTGTACACCGAGGTGCACGGAACGCTGTTACCTTTCCCGCCGAGGCGGTACCTATTTATCTACTTGCAATTTCTTGCTTTCGAACTGCTAGGTTGGCAGGAGCTGGGACTGAAGACGGGAGCTCACTCCGTCACGCAGCACTCGGGTCTCGAACTGCTGACCTGCCGACCTTCCAGTCTGCAGTTCAGCGTCTTAACCACTAAGCCACCGCGGCCCCTTTAATGTTAGGTAGAATGTTATAAATAGTGAGATTTTGACCTGGTTAAGCAGAGAGATCCTGGGAGAACAAGAAGCGTACCAACCCAAATATGATTACCTAAGCTCTGCCAACCATGCCTGCCAGATAGGTAAATTGTCCTGTTCCAACTCTTTGTTATTCAAACACAGCTCTTCACTATGCAAACACAGAGTTGATTAGAACGCAAGCGGAAGTTATAGGAGTCCAGGTAGTTGTAGGACTTTTTCTTGCCTACGCATGCATAGGATTGTACCCTTAATCATCTTAATTGTATTGTACATAGTGACGTGTCTTGCTTGTTTCATCATCGCAAACTTCTGTTATTCTCCAATACTGTTTGAGCAATAAATATGTATTTGGTGGTACCACTTTGTGTTATCTAGCTTGGCAGGTGCTTCAAGGATCAGCCATGCATTAATTCTCGAAGCCCAGAACACTTGGAGGGGATTCAAAAATCTGTTACTAAGCGGGGTATGTTCATAGAGCCGCAGTCCTCTCTCTTGGTCAGGTGAGTTGCAGACACACCTGTTCAGGTAAGGGAAACAAGCTAGTCGGACAGGGTGGGAATAAGTCACCCATCTCATATCTATTCCAGGATTCTGTTCCTACAGTGGCAATTCAGATGCCCCAAGAGAAAGCCCACAAGTAGGACATAAGCACAATAGCACCTCCCATTCGTGTTCTCCAGCAACTGGTACACAAAGGCATACTTCCTCTGATACTGGAGGTCATCAGTAACCATAGCCATTGACAGCCTTATCCACCAGAAATTCACCCAATCCCCTTTTGAAGTCATTCAAGTTGGTGGACATTATGACATCTTGTGGCAGCGAATTCCATAATTCAACTATACATTATCCAGAAACCAATAAATCTCTCCTTGAATAGTGAAGGTACAGGACCACGGATCATTTTGTTTCCATGCACTTAAGAACACCCTGAAAAGTTGACAAAACAACCGTATCTCATTTTTATTATATTTAAATACATACATGAAAACTATAATGTGCTGGCAACAAAAATCTATGACATCTCAAAATATTCGAAAAGGAATCATAACGCACAGAAACTGGTACGCAGACAAGACAAATTTAGCAAAAATGCCCACCAAGAAAGATCAATGACTAAATTTCGTCAACAGATGTCCTGTTAAAAACCTGAACTGACCCAACATCTAAAAGAAAGGGACAACACTCACCAGTCGCTAAAGACAGTACCATCTGGGTGTTTCCAGGGCCATCCTACTTTCTCTATCTGAAGGCCAATCCAATAGTCACCAGCACCTTTAGAACACTCACAAAATTCTTACGCAAACAAACAAAAATATAGGTATATTTTATAAGCCATTTTTAATATTGCAATTTTCTGCCTTTCACAGTTTGTTACCAACCCAGAGCCACAAAGCAGGATAAGTCTAATTTTAAAAAACTTATTCCCCCTGGAATTCAGGCACTCCATCACTGGTGTTTAATTCTCTCTCTGTGCTGCTCAATAGACTCCAACACTCCCTGCTAGGACGTCCTACAATTAGCCTGCGGAACTCACTGTCATGAGACTTGTTAAGCCTGATGTTATTGTTGTTCAGTCGTTAAGTCCTGTCCGACTCTTTGTGACCCCATGGACCATAGCACGCCAGGACTTCCTGTCCCGGAGTGCGCTCAAGGTCAGATTAATTGCATCGGTGATGCTATCTAGCCATCTCATCCTCTGCCGTCCCCTTCTCCTTTTGCCTTCCATCTTTCCCAGCATCAGGGTCTTTTCCAGTGAGTTTTCTCTTCACATTAGGTGGCCAAAATATTTGAGCTTCAGTTTCAGTATCTGTCCTTCCATTGAGCAGTCAGGGTTGATTTCCTTTAGGATGGACTGATTTGACCTCCTTGCAGTCCAGGGGACTCGTAAGAGTCTTCTCCAGCACCACAGTTCAAAAGCATCAATTCTTCGGCGCTCAGCCTTCCTTATAGTCCAGCTCTCACAGCCATACATTACTACTGGGAAAACCATAGCTTTGATTAGACGGACCTTTGTCAGCAAGGTGATGTCTCTGCTTCTTTCTATGCTGTCTAGGTTTGCCATAGCTTTCCTCCCAAGGAGCAAGCGTCTTTTAATTCCATGGCTACAGTCACCGTTTACGGTGATCTTGGAGCCGAAGAAAATAAAATCTGTCACTGCTTCCATTTCTTCCCCTCCTATATGCCAGGAAGTGATGGGGCCAGATGCCATGATCTTTGTTTTTTTAATGTTGAGTTTCAAACCAGCTTTTGCACTCTCCACTTTCACCCTCAACAAGAGGCGCTTTAGATCCTCTTCGCTTTCTGCCATTAGGGTGTTATCGTCTGCGTATCTGAGGTTGTTGATAATTCCCTCAGCAATCTTAATTCCGACCTGTGATTCACCCAACCCAGCGTTTCTCATGATGTACTCTGCATATAAGTTAAATAAGCAGGGCGACAATATACAGCCTTGTCATACTCCTTTCCCAATATTGAACCAATCGGTTGTTCCACGTCCGGTTCTTACTGTTGCTTCTTGGCCCTCATACAGATTTCTCAGGAGACAGGTAAGGTGGTCTGGTACTCCCATCTCTTTAAGGATTTGCCACAGTTTGTTGTGATCCACACAATCAAAGGCATTGACTACGCTAATGAAGCAGAAATAGATGTTTTTCTGGAATTCTCTTGCTTTCTCCATGATCCAGCGAATGTTGGCGATTTGATCTCTAGTTCCTCTCCCTCTTTGAAACCCAGCTTGTACTTCCGGTAGTTCTCGGTTTGCATACTGCTGAAGCCTAGCTTGTAGGATTTTTAGCATCACCTTGCTGGCATGTGAAATGAGCGCAATTGTGCGGTAGTTTGAACACTCTTTGGCATTGCCCTTCTTTGGAATTGGAATGTAAACTGACCTTTTCCAGTCTTGTGGCCACTGTTGAGTGTTCCAAATGTGTTGGCATATTGAGTGCAGCACTTTAACAGCATCATCTTTTAGGATTTTAAATAGCTCGGCTGGAATACTGTCATCTCCGCTAGCTTTGTTGTTACTAATGCTTCCTAAGGCCCACTTGACTTCACTCTCAAGGATGTCCGGCTCAAGTTCAGTGACCGCACTATCATGGCTATCAGGGACATTCAGATCTTTCCTGTATAGTTCTTCTGTGTATTCTTTCCACCTCTTCTTAATCTCATCTGCTTCTGTTAGGTCCCTGCCTTTTTTGTCCTTTATCATGCCCGTCTTTGCACAAAACGTTCCCTTGAGATCTCCAATTTTCTTGAAAAGATCTCTAGTCTTTCCCATTCTATTGTTTTCCTCGATTTCTTTGCATTTTTCATTTAAGAAGGCCTTCTTGTCTCTCCTTGCTATTCTCTGGAACTCTGCATTCAGTTGTGTATATCTTCCCCTTTCTCCCTTGCTTTTTGCTTCCCTTCTTTCCTCAGCTACTTGTAAAGCCTCATCAGACAGCCACTTTGCTTTCTTGCATTTCTTTTTCTTTGAGATGGATTGAGTTGCTGCCTCCTGAACAATGTTATGGACCTCCGTCCATAGTTCCTCAGGCACTCTGTCTATCAGGTCTAATCCCTTAAATCTATTCTTCACCTCCACTGTATATTCATAAGGGGTATGATTTAGGTCATACCCTTTTAAAGCATAAACACAACTCACATCCTGGGATGCTTATCCCACCTTATTTAATGGGAAGAATAGCTGAAACCAAACCCAAGAAGTCTGGTTTCAACCCAACAATGTCTGGTTAAAACTTGACAAGGGAAATGAGGTGGTGCTCTATGATGTACAGAGATCCTAAGCTGATCTTGCCTCATCTGGAGTACTGTGTCCAGTTCTGGGCACCACACTTTAAGAAGGATGCAGACAAACTGGAGAGGGTTCAGAGGAGGGCAACAAAGATGATCAGGGGACTGGAAACAAAGCCCTATGAAGAGAGACTGAAAGAACTGGGCATGTTTAGCCTTAAGAGAAGAGTGAGGGAGATATGATAGCACTCTTCAAGTACTTGAAAGGTTGTCACAGAGAGGAAGGCCAGGCTCTCTTCTCAATCATCCCAGACTGCAGGACACAGAATAATGGGCTCAAGTTACAGGAAGCCAGATTCCGGCTGAACATCAGGAAAAACGTCCTGACTGTTAGAGCAATACGACAATGGAACCAATTACCTGGAGAGGTAGTGGGCTCTCCCACACTGGAGGCGTTCAAGACGAGGCTGGACAGCCATCTGTCAGGGATGCTCTGACTTGGATTCCTGCACTGAGCAGGGGGTTGGACTCGATGGCCTTGTAGGCCCCTTCCAACCCTACTATTCTATGATTCTATGATACATCCTCTCTTTATTGGATGGATGCTTCTTGGCTAGGGATGTATGTCACGGGGAAATCAGGCCCTTTCTGGCCTCACCAGACTTACACTGCACACCTGATTTGGCTTGCTTTTGCAAGCTGAGCCATGCAGTTTTACTGAATTCCAGGGTTGTTGTTTTTTTAATTAATGCAAAACTATCCTCACATCTCTACTCAGGACAGCCTATCCTGAAGGATACCATGAGCTTGGTCATAATTTGCCCAAATTGAAAGTTGCATACATTACACCTGCAATTTCCACAATTTGTTCAAATTATAGCCACAACTCATGCAAATTGTGCAAATTATAGCTGAAGTTGGCATAATCTGCATCAACATGCACAAATCTCAGCCGTCATTTAGGTATATTAAAAATACTGAAAATCCATACTCACTGCAGGCCACATGGGGCCAGCTAGCAGAAGACAGAATAGATGAATGCTCATCAAGCTTCACCCTAAAACATCCCTGTTCTTGGCTTATTTCAAGTGGCTGGTGGAATACAACCAATCACTTGGTCTGCATCTTAAGGCCTCAGCAGGAGACCCTCACCCAGCACAACTGGACCAGATGGTGTTTTCAACATATCCACTATGGAATGGAATCACTTGTGGAGCTGTGACAGATGGAAACAAATGCATATTCAAAGCGTCTTGCAAACTTGTCACAGAGTGCCCCTGAAGGTACAACTCTCTCTGAGAGAAATTGCAACAGGCCTTTCACCACTCAGAAAAGCTCTCCTGGATGGCACTGTGAAGGAGCAATGGAAAAGAAATTCTTCGTCACCACTCTCACCACCACAGAATGGACTCTAACCTATATTCAATCAGATTGGTACCAAACACACAGCACTGATTTCACTGGCTGCAAACTGGAGAGACAGAAGTCCTGTGCTAGAAAGCATGCTACAGGTAAGACTTGGAGCTCAAAAAATTTGGAAGGCACCAGGGCGTATATCCCCACGCAAGCCAGTTTCAGCCTCCAGTTCCACACCATGCCAGTGTAACTGACTAAAATTCCTTTGCTCCAGCTATATACCTGAGAATTTTGACTTGGAGAGAGAGCAGAGGCTCCTGCTGGAGAAGAAGCCATACAAGTCAAGAAGTCTCTGGACAAGGCACAAAGCAGCAAAGCTGCCCCAGCAAGGCTTCCCTGCCCCTTGGAGCAGGTCACATGTTCCTTTTCTCATCCTAAACATTCTCCTCTTACAATCCTGCCTCTATCCCCAGAAACGGAGTTGAAAGGAAATAACAGGGTCAGCACCCCTAAACTCAAGAAGAGGAGGAAAGGAAGAGTGTAAAAACAGCAGGCTGACCAACAAACAGGCTAACTGTATTTCCCTTGGAGCCAAACACAGGAAGAATGCAGTTGTCCCACCATGCAAGAGATCCCTGGCCTTTCTATTCCTCCCTTGGTTCAGTTGTTCTT
Organism: Heloderma suspectum; assembly: GCF_057233095.1. NCBI lineage: Eukaryota > Metazoa > Chordata > Lepidosauria > Squamata > Helodermatidae > Heloderma > Heloderma suspectum. The sequence goes on from NC_139466.1 coordinate 330,145, forward strand.
AAACTCCCCCTCCCATGATAGGAAAGAGGTTCCTAAGGGGTCACTTTGAAGTAGAGGGAACAGAAAGAAAAATAGCACATCAACACCTCCAGTTTGGGGTAGGGGAGTTAGAACTAAGCCCCATGACAAGCTCTGAAATATAGGGAGCTACAGTTACTCGAAGACCCCCGCAGAAAGCACCAGCTGTACTACAGCACTCTTACCTCCACAGCTCACCTTCAAGCTGTTTAGGAGCTTCTGCTAGCCCCACCTCCCCTATTAAAGCGCTGAGCCAGCCAATCACAGGTCCCTGGCCACATCTGTCACAGGCAGTGACCCACAGAAATGGAAAAAGGGAAGAGTTCGTCCACACAGCACACTGCTTGCATTTCCCATATGCAAAATGGGAGCTTAAACAGAATCCATTCTTCACTCATATCTCTATGGTGCCCTGCGCTTGGGTTTGCCAGACCCTCCGATCTTCACCTGCTACTTCCCCTCCCTAATCATTCAGTGAAACTTCAGCCAGGGCGCCAATTCCCAGCTGAAAATGGAGAACTTTGCATTAGTTGCTCCCCATTTTCAGCTGGAACAGGAGCCCTGGCTGAAGTTACATTGAATGATTAGGGAGGGGAAGTAGCAGGTGAAGTTGGGGGGCGTGGCCAAACTAGAGCACTTAGAAGGAGCATTCTTTTGCAGCAATAACTGTTGGTGAGAGAGAAAAGCAGGGCTGCTTCAGTTTCTGTATGCATACAAGCACTAGTGAGTAACTTGGAAGCCCTTTTAGTAGGATGATCGTGTGGGTGGTGCTGTCTTCTGAGCAATGCTGTTTACACACCCAAACGATGTATAGCGACTTACATGGGCTGTTCCTTCCCTTGTTAGCTATTTTGTTATAGGGCTGCTCATGCTGCAATCCTATGTAAGATTACTTGAGAGTAAGCAACCCTGAATGTGGTTCTCTTATTTAAAAATAACACACTAAAAGGCTTCATTCTTACACATTTTCACCTAGAATTCCCACAAATTTTGCAATAGTTTGATTTATAGTAATCAGATGTGTGGCATGTGATGTTTGGCTCCATACTCTGAAGCGCTTCAACTTCTGAAAGGGGGGGGGGTGTCTAGCCAGCTGTTTAATCTAATCCCTATATACCTGTAAGCTGCGATATGATTTGCATTCCTGAAATGTTTCTTTCGAACTTCAGCATTAAGATGCAAATTCCAATCATGGATAAGTTGGTTCTAAAGGCTACATGTGAGGACTCAAGCTGGCTTAATCATTCAGGCATGTCTGCAAATGGTAAGCTGTTTTTACACCTTCTGTGCATACTTTCCTCAAAGTCTCCATCTCCTCACACCTGTATCCTCATTATTTCCACCAAACCCCTAGCATGTTCTGAAAAGGGGTGCAATTAAAGTTGTGTTTTTAAAATACATACAGCTAAAAGGGGGTCTGCTATTTTTTTATTATTTATTTTGCTACACCGTACACATGTCCATACTTTGTAAGGTGACCAGATGCTTTTGTACCTTTAAGAATGAATTTCTGCAACTATAATATGTTGTTGAAGAGTAAGAGAAGTTTTACCTGCTGATCCTGTTCCCTAACTATTACAGGAGTAAAACAGGATATGGCTAAAAGCGACGAAAGAGTGCTGGGGTGGGGGAAGATAATTTTGCGGGATGTGGCCCTCTCCCAAAGCCTTGCATCAGCTGTTCAGAAAAAGAAACTGACTCGTGTGGCTTTATTCAGAGGCTGCAGAGTCACATGGTTGGCAGAACAGAGGCACAGAAAGCCCCCTCCCTGCAAGGCACCATTTCTCCAATATCCGCCCTTGGTGAAAATGCTAAACATAGCTTTCCTGAGGTCAGACCCCATAATTATAATGAGCAAATAAGGTAACACTGAACTGCCTCCCAAGGTTGTTGTGAGGCCTACTGAGATAATACTTGGGAAGAGCAGGACATGAGTTGGCATTCATATCTATGGTGGGAAGCAGCAGCTAGCGGGGGCAGCGGGGGGCTCCTGTTCTTTCATGCAGGTTGTTCGTGTTCGGTCCCCCTTCATCCCTCCCACAGACTATCTGGGGGTGGCCCCTAAGGACCCCCACTGCCATAGCCCAGACCCGCTCACCAGTGCCTCCAGCCTGGCCAGAGTTTCCCTGCCCCATGCACATTTGTCATCCTCATTTACTCTGTGGGGGGAGGGGGGCCTTTGCACTCTGGGTCTGGGGCAGGGAGCAGCAAAGACCGGGGGGGGGGGGCTTCAGTGTGTGGACAGCGTGCACGCCAAGGCATGCCCCCCCCCCCAACATGGAGGTTTCACTCTTCCAGGCCGCAGGGAGGGCGCGGCAGGCAGGACCGGTGATCAGAGCAACAGGGCAGTGGATCCCTGACACCAAAGCCCCACTGTGGACCAAGAACCCCCCCTCCCCGGGACACACTCTGGGCCTGAGGTGTCCAGGGTGCATCCTGGCATCCCACAGACCAGCTGGAGACCTCGGCCAAAGCTCTGGGAACAGCCCTGCCTGCAGCACCCCAAACAAGGGCGCTCCGGCTTTGCTCCTCCAGCAGTGCCTAATGCTGAGAGAGGTTTTTTTCTGCAGTGGTCCCACACCTCTGGAATAAATTACCATTGGTGGTCCGTCAGGCCCCATCACTGCAGGCTTTACAGAAGGGCCTGAAAACCTACTACTATACTCTGGCTGTCCCCTGATTATGTTTTATCACATTGTGGAATTGTGTTGTGGGTTCTATCTTAAGCTGGTGTTGGTTGTTTGGGTGAACATTTGCTGTTTTTATTACCGCATCCATTTCTGATTATATGAATTCTGCTACTTATGTGAACTGCCCAGAGAGCTTTGGCTATTGGGTGGTATAGAAATGAAATAAATAAATATGCATTTTATTGTTGTGTGCTACCTTGGGAGGGCTCCTGACCTGAAAGGAAGCCTATACATATTTTAAATTAAATTAAATCATTTTAAATTAAGTGAAATGTCTCAAAACTAAGCTCTCATTAATGCATATTTGTTTATATAATGTTTACGCGGTCTCCAATTTAGAAATAGTGGGAGAAGAGGTTGAGACAGTTCTAACGCTTGAGTGCAGAAGGAAAGGAAATATACAAATGTTGCAGGTCCATCACAGGATTTGAGGCCGTGGCTTAGGGGATCTCTACACCTCAAGTTTATTGCGCATTCATGGTTGCTCACTCACTGAATTGTGTGGGTCCATTACATGACATTGTCATTGTCCAGTCATTATTCCAATATTTCCTCCCGTGTTTTCCTCAAACGGAAAAAATTGGGTATTTTTTCCAGCCCACAGAACAGGAGTGGCATGATCTCCACGTGAAATTCTCCCATAGCGAAACAGCTCTGTCTGCCTGCTGTGGGCGTCTGTTTTCAGCTGTTGGGTGTGCAGTCAGGGTGAGGAAGGAAGGCACAAGGGCAAGAATCACCTGCCGATTGCGTCTCCTGCCTCTGCATTTCTCACTTGGAGGGAGAAGAGGGTAAAATGCTTCCCTGGAACGAAGGGAGTTACATCTGATCCCAAGCTCAGAAGCAATGTCCTCTGTTTTTTCAGATCACCCTATTAAGTTCAATGGGGCTTACTCGACGGTTGCAGACTTACAGAGTGATCTTATGTTGACTCAGAAGTAAGTCCCATTGAGTTCAGTGCAGCTTACTCCCAAGTAAGTGCCCAGGATTGGGACCAAGAGAAAACAGTTAAGCTACAAAACAAGACTCCCCCCCCCCCGCCCTTTGCACACATGCCGGGGGGGAGGAAAGTGCTCCTTCAGTTCAAACCACATGGCTGCCATGTAATGAAGCCTTTCCTTATCCCGCAAAGAAACCAAAAGCAGGAGTAGGGGGGGGAGCGTGTGTAAAGGCAGTCAGTTGTGATCCTGCATTTAAAACAGAAGCAGAAAGCCCCGTTTTAAATGCAGGATTTTAGGCTGGTGTAGAAATGCCCTTATACCTCATGTTTCAAGTTTCTCTCAGGCAGCATGGACAAGTTTGCTACAGATCCAGTATTGAGTGTTGTCGCACCAGGTACTGCTGAATGCAAGTTCCTTCATATAGGCACAAAGGCCTTCGCCTGTGATTTGGAACCTGCAACAACATCAAAACAGAAAGAGAGTCGGTGTTTTTATTATGTTGTTGTTTATTCGGTCAGTCGCTTCCGACTCTTCGTGACTTCATAGACCAGCCCATGCCAGAGCTTCCTGTTGGCCGGCACCACCCCCAGCTCCCCCAAGGTCGAGTCCGTCACCTCCAGAATATCATCCATCCACCTTGCCCTTGGTCGACCCCTCTTCCTTTTGCCTTCCACTTTCCCTAGCATCAGCAACTTCTCCAGGGTGTCCTGTCTTCTCATTATGTGGCTAAAGTACTTAAGTTTTGCCTTTAATATCATTCCCTCAAGTGAGCAGTCTGGCTTGATTTCCTGGAGTATGGACTGGTTTGATCTTCTTGCAGTCCAAGGCACTCTCAGAATTTTCCTCCAGCACCACAGTTCAAAAGCATCTATCTTCCTTCACTCAGCCTTCCTTATGGTCCAGCTCTCGCAGCCATAGGTTACTACGGGGAATACCATTGCTTGAACTATGCAGACCTTTGTTGTCAGTGTGATGTCCCTGCTCTTAACTATTTTATCAAGATTTGTCATTGCTGTCCTCCCAAGAAGTAAACGTCTTCTGATTTCCTGGCTGTAGCCAGCGTCTGCAGTAATCTTTGCGCCTAGAAAGACAAAGTCTATCACTGCCTACACATTTTCTCCCTCTATTTGCCTGCGATCAATCAAGCTGGTTGCCATAATCTTGGTTTTTTTGAGGTTTACCTGCAACCCAGCTTTTGCACTTTCTTCTTTCACCTTCGTCATAAGGTTCCTCAGCTCCTCCTCGCTTTCAGCCATCAAAGTGGTATCATCTGCATATCGGAGATTGTTAATGTTTCTTCCAGCGATTTTAACTCCAGCCTTGGCTTCATCAAGCCCAGCATGTCGCATGATGTGTTCTGCGTACAGGTTGAATAGGTAGGGTGAGAGTACACAACCCTGCTGTACTCCTTTCCCAATCTTAAACCAGTCCGTTGTTCCGTGGTCTGCTCTAACCGTTGCTACTTGGTCGTTATACAGATTCCTCAGGAGGCAAACAAGATGACTTGGTATCCCCATACCACCAAGAACTTGCCACAATTTGTTATGATCCACACAGTCAAAGGCTTTAGAACAGTCAATAAAACAGAAGTAGATGTTTTTCTGAAACTCCCTGGCTTTCTCCATTATCCAGTGGATATTGGCAATTTGGTCTCTATTTCATAGAATCATAGAATAGTAGGGTTGGAAGGGGCCTACAAGGCCATCGAGTCCAACCCCCTGCTCAATGCAGGAATCCAAGTCAGAGTATCCCTGACAAATGGCTGTCCAGCCTCGTCTTGAAGGCCTCCAGTGTGGGAGAGCCCACCACCTCCCCAGGTAATTGGTTCCATTGCCGTATTGCTCTGACACTCAGGAAGTTTTTCCTGATGTTCAGTCGGAATCTGGCTTCCTGTAACTTGAGCCCATTATTCCGTGTCCTGCACTCTGGGATGATCAAGAAGAGATCCTGGTCTTCTTCTCTGTGACAACCTTTCAAGTACTTGAAGAGTGCTATCATATCTCCCCTCAGTCTTCTCTTCTCAAGGCTAAACATGCCCAGTTCTTTCAGTCTCTCTTCATAGGGCTTTGTTTCCAGTCCCCTGATCATCTTTGTTGCCCTCCTTTGAACCCTCTCTAGCTTGTCTGCATCCTTCTTAAAGTGTGGTGCCCAGAACTGGACACAGTACTCCAGATGAGGCCTAACCAGTGCTGAGTAGAGGGGAACTAGTACTTCCCGGGATTTGGAAGCGATGCTTCTATGAATGCAGCCCAAAATAGCATTTGCCTTTTTTGCAGCCACATCACATTGTTGGCTCATATTCAGCTTGTGATCGACAACAATTCCAAGATCCTTCTCGCTCGTAGTGTGGTTGAGCCACGTATCCCCCATCTTGTAACTGTGCATTTGGTTTCTTTTTCCTAGGTGCAGAACTTGGCATTTGTCCCTATTAAATGTCATTCTGTTGTTTTCTGCCCAGCACTCCAGTCTATCCAGATCACTTTGAATTTTGTTTCTGTCTTCCAAAGTATTAGCTATCCCTCCCAATTTTGTGTCATCTGCAAATTTGATCAGCATTCCCTGCACCTCCTCCTCCAAGTCATTAATAAAAATGTTGAAGAGCACTGGGCCCAGGACTGAGCCCTGCGGTACCCCACTCATTACCTCTCCCCAGCTTGAGAAGGTCCCATTGATAAGCACTCTTTGAGTCCGATTCTGTAGCCAACTGTGGATCCACCGGATCGTTGTTTCATCTAGCCCACTTCGAGCAAGTTTGCTCATCAGGATATCATGGGGCACTTTGTCGAAAGCTTTGCTGAAGTCGAGGTATATGATGTCTACAGCATTCCCACGGTCTACAAGGGAGGTGACTTGATCAAAAAATGAGATCAGATTTGTCTGGCAGGACTTGTTTTTGACAAATCCATGTTGGCTTCGAGTAATCACGGCATTGTTGTCAAGGTGCTTCCAGATGGATTGCTTTATGATCTGCTCCAGAATTTTCCCAGGGATTGATGTCAGACTGACTGGTCTGTAGTTCCCAGGTTCCTCCTTTTTACCCTTTTTGAAGATAGGGACAACGTTAGCCCTCCTCCAGTCATCTGGCACTTCCCCGGTCCTCCATGATTTCTCAAAGAGAATAGACAGCGGTTCTGAGAGTTCTTCTGACAGTTCCTTTATTACTCTAGGATGCAGTTCATCTGGCCCTGGAGATTTGAACTCATTCAAAGTAATGAGGTGTTCCTTGACCATATGCCTGTCGATCTCAAGCTGCAATCCTGCCCCTTCAGCCTGTACTTCGCCTTTGCCAGGGGGGTCATAGACCCTCTTTTGGGAGAAGACTGAGCCAAAGTAGGAATTGAGCACCTCTGCCTTTTCTTTGTCCTCTGTTATCATTTTGCCATCCTTATTTAATAGCTGAACAACCATTTCTTTCCTCTGCCTTTTACTATGCACGTAGCTGAAGAAAGCCTTTTTGTTGTTTTTAGCATCCCTCGCTAACCTCACCTCGTTCTCCGCTTTAGCCTTCCTGACGCCATCCCTGCAATTCTGTGCTACCTATTTCTGTGCTACCTATTTCCTCTGCCTTTTCTAAACCCAGCTTGTACATCTGGCAATTCTTGTTCCATGAATTGCTGGAGTCTACCTTGCAAGATCTTGAGCATTACCTTACTGGCATGTGAAATAAGTGCCACGGTTCGACAGTTTGAACATCCTTTGGTGTTTCCCTTTTTTGGTATGGGGATATAAGTTGATTTTTTCCAATCTGTTGGCCATTCTTGTGTTTTCCAAATTTGCTGGCATATGGCATGCATCACCTTGACAGCATCATCTTGCAAGATTTTAAACAGTTCAGCTGGGATACCGTCATCTCCTGCTGCCTTGTTATTAGCAATGCTTCTTAAGGCCCATTCAACCTCACTCTTCAGGATGTCTGGCTCTAGCTCACTGACCACACTGTCAAATCTATCCCCGATATTATTATCCTTCCTATACAGATCTTCCGTATATTCTTGCCACCTTTTCTTGATCTCTTCTGCTTCTGTTAGGTCCTTGCCATCTTTGTTTTTGATCATACCCATTTTTGCCTGGAATTTACCTCCGATGTTTCTAATTTTCTGGAAGACGTCTCTTGTCCTTCCTATTCTATTATCTTCTTCCGCTTCCGCGCATTATTTGTTTAAAAATAATTCCTTATCTCTTCTGGCTAACCTCTGGAATTTTGCATTTAATTGGGCATATCTCCCCCTATCGCTGTTGCCTTTTGCTTTCCTTCTTTCTTGGGCTACTTCCAGTGTCTCAGCAGACAGTCATCTTACCTTCTGGATTTTCTTTTTCTTTGGGATGTTTTTTTTTGCCGCCTTCCGAACAATGTGCGAACTTCTGTCCATAGTTCTTCCGGGACCCTATCTACTAAATCTAGTCCCTTAAATCTATTCTTTACCTCCACTGCATATTCATGAGGAATATTAGTGAGCTCATATCTAACTCATCTGTGGGTCTTCCCTATTCTCTTTAGTCTGATTCTAAATTGTGCAATAAGAAGTTCGTGATCTGAACTACAATCAGCTCCAGGTCTTGTTTTTACCGACTGCATAGATGTCCGCCACCTTTGGCTACAAAGGATGTAGTCAATCTGATTTCGGTGTTGACCGTCTGGTGAAGTCCATGTATAAAGCCGTCTCTTAGGCTGTTGGAAGAGAGTGTTTGTTATGCACAGTGAGTTGTCTTGACAAAATTCTATCAGCCTATGTCCCGCTTCATTTTGTTCTCCCAGACCATGCTTGCCTGTAATTCCACGTGTCGTTTGACTACCCACCTTAGCATTCCAGTCTCCTGTAATGAAAATAACATCTCTTTTTGGTGTATTATCCAGTCGGTGCTGCAGATCCTCATAGAACTGATCTACTTCTGCTTCTTCAGCATCTGTGGTTGGGGCATATATTTGGATCACTGTGATGTTAAATGGCTTACTCTGAATTCGAATTGAGATCATTCTGTCATTTTTTGGATTGTATCCAAGCACTGCTTTAGCCACTTTATTATTAATTACGAAGGCTACTCAATTTCTTCTGTGGTCCTCTTGTCCACAGTAGTAGATCTGGTGGTCATCTGATGTGAAGTGGCCCATTCCAGTCCATTTCAGTTCACTGACACCCAAAATGTCTATATTTAATCTTGACATCTCCCCAATAACCACATCCAATTTGCCCTGGCTCATAGATCTTACATTCCAGGTTCCTATGGTGTGTTGATCTTTAGAACATCGGATTCATCGTTCACCACCAGCACCGTTGGCCGCTAGCCGTCCTTTCGGCTTTGAGCTAGCTGCGTCATCACATCTGGGGCTAGTTGAACTTACCCTCTGTTCCTCCCCAGTAGCATTTTGACTATCATCCGATCTGGGAGTCCCATCTTCCGACGGTATACCGACATATCTCTGGTTGTACTGATCCATTTAGTTTTCATGGCAAGAATACTGGGGTGGGTTGCCGTTTCCTTCCCCAGGGATTGTATTTAGTCTGACCTCTCTGCCATGACCTTCCTGTCTTGGGTGTCCCTTCACGGTTTAGCTCATGGCGTCATTGAGGTGCTCAAGCTCCAGCACCACAAGGTAACGATCTCCTTTGCTGGAGGTTTTTATTATGCTCTGTACAAATGACCTTTGAAGAATAAGAGTTTGGAAAATGATGTTCCATTATCTCTATTTCTTCTTAGGCAAATCTCCCCCATTCTTCAATACTGTTACAGAAGTGGCATTTAGTGGCTGTCTCTGCATTTTTGTCTTTTAAGTCCGGTAGTTCTCCAGATTTTTGGACTTCAGCTTCCAGCATCCCTGACCATTGGCCATGCTTGCAAGGGCTTCTGGGAGTTGAAGTCCCAAACAACTGGAGTTCTACCTTTTGCCCACCCCTGCAACTGATGCCTGTTGCATTGGGAAAAAGAAAGAGAGGGCGTCTAAAAAAATTTAAATAATAACAACAACAACAACAATCCAGCACAATCATCATTCTAAACTGCACAGGAAACACAATTTAGTGTTTATTTTCAAAGATATGATATGGGCATTCTTTTTCTTCTTCAGTCTTACGTGATGGACTTTAAAGAAGACCTTTATAATTAGATTGGCCTCTAGAGGGTTGACATAGGACAACCCTCGAAAACATTAGATGGGTCACTCCACAGTGGCTGGTAAGTGTTGCCTTCACCTTCTGAACTATGGATCACTAAGACTTGGAGAATGGGAGTTTTAAGGGGTTAAAATGTGTTGCACACAAGACTAACTACCGCTGAGTTAGAATAATGTCCCTAGATCAGTGGGTTATTCTTTCTTCAAACTGTTCTCAAGCATCTGGGATGTCCTTGGAAGGTACTGAGGCCTTCCTGAAGATCACAATGTCTCTGAAAGGCAATTCGCCCACTACAGCTACTCTGCTGCTGCAGTGGTCTGTCTGATGATGTGACTCAGAGCACTTTAGCAAGGAAATACTGCAGGTCCAACGTGCCCAGCAAAATCGGTCATGAACATGAACTTGAGTCTTTCCCGACCTGACCCCCTCCAGATATTTTGGATCCATAACTCCCAGCACTCCTGACCATTGGCCATGCTGCCCAGGGCTGATGGGAGTTGTAGTCCTTCTAGGTCTCCTAGCTTTAAATGCATCTACGAATGGGGGCCCTGCACCGCTGGTCATCTTTACATCTTGCTGCTGCTTCCTGTTTCGGATTCTTTTCTCTTCCCCTCTGGCCGGTGCTCTGGGGGCCCCAATAGGTCCAGGAGCTTTCTGTGCATTATCACTTCCGTTGCATTTTCAGCCACAGTGGAAGGACCATTCCAGAGCGAGGGGTTGTGGGGAAAACAGCAAGACCTCCACCCCTTGTCCCAGACACCAGTCCCCTAGGCAAATGTCTGTCTTAGGAAGGGCTACTTTCCAGAGGGGTTAGAAGTCCCAGCCCAAGACAGAGGGTTGTGGTGGGGAGGGTGTCTTGTCAAGTTCATTTCTTATTATGTACAGCATCTTATATCCTGCTCCTGAGGCAAAAAGGTTGCTGGGGTGGCTGACATGCAGTTATTAAACAAGATAGTCCCTGCCCCGCAGACCTACAATCTAAACAGGCACAATACTCAAGGGAAAAGGGTGGGGAGGGAAGAGGAAATCATGAAGTCATCTTTCAGCTGGGCTGGTGGAATGGCTCTCTTTCCCCTCTGATCTCCCTCTGTACAGCCTGCTGGAATGGGTGGTGGTGGTGCCAGTTGAGGCAGTTTAAGCCCCTCACTTAACTACCTATATTTTGCAGTGAATTAGGGAATGTCGGAACGCATCATCCAAAATAATCCCACCTTTTGCTAAGCTTGCCTTTGCACTCCCTCCCTGTCACCTTGTCTTAACTTCAAGGTCCTTCGCAGGCAAATCTCTCCACTCTTCCTAGATCTCTTGCTGTTTCTCTCTCCAACTTGCACTGGCAGCTGGGAACACTCTCCTCTCCTGCCATCCTCTTCAGACCTTGTTCTCTATCGCTGGTAAAGGTCAGTATCATAGGTGCCCAAAGAGGAAGCAAAGGAGGGCAGAATTATGTCAAAGGCAGGAGAGACAAGCCAAGGTGGATTGGGGGTGGGGTGGAAAAAAAGAGCATAACTGAATGAGGAGGGAAGGGATTTGGGTGGAACAACATTTCCCAAATTCAGCATAAGGTGTGCAGAATAATTAAACACTACCTTGTAATGTTATCCAGAAGGGTAGCCATGGTAGTCTGTTGCAGCAAAAACAACAAAGAATCCTTGTGGCACTTTAAAGACTAACACATCTATTCTGGCAGACTATAGCCCATTTCTTCAGATGCATGGAGTGCATGGCTATAGTCCACGAAAGCTTATGCCAGAACCAATTTGTTAGTCTTTCAGGTACCACGAGACCCTTGTGTTGTTTTTGTAATTTTATGTGATTTTCTAAATCAAACCATTAAACATTGTGAACCGCCTTGGGAGGGCTGTGTCCTGTAAGGCAGCTTATAAAACCTTTTAATAAATAATAATTATATTTGGGTTGATTTTGTTCCAGGTTCAACATTGAAGGTGATGGATTTTGTGCCTACCTTAATGAGCATAAATTCCTTTCAACCTACTGTACCAGCATGTGGCACTGGATATGCAGCAAACCAATAACCTCCTTGGTTTGAGACTGGCTTATTTGCATAGTTTCCCCCAGTTCCCACCTGCAGTACAAGAGCTGTGCCAAAAATTCACCCTGCACATTTTTCAGCCATTCTCATTCAATTTGATAGAAAATAAATTGCTTTCCAAAAGAAATTCAAAGGAGAAGAAATTTTAGAAAAATTCTCAAGGGTTTGGTGCAGGGACCTTGTGCACGGAGACGGACCCCAGGGCATCAGAGGAGGCACAGCAGTCTTTGAATCCCCAACAGCCAGCAAACTATACCCCAGGAAGGGAAAACTGAGGCATATGAACACGGAAAGGAGGGAGTGGAGAGTGGGGAAATCACACAGCCACATAAAAGCACTCTGTTGGGCCCACATTCTCCTGTTCCAGCAACAACTACCCATCCACAGAGGATCAAGTGACTTTAAGTCACACCACCACACAAACTTATGATGCTGCCACTTCAGGATTTGCAGTAACAGGGGACCTGCGGAAACTGGGTGGGCTCTTATCTGTCTTGAAAGGAATTACTGGAGACCTGGGGAAGTCTGCAATGGAAACTGGGGACCCCTCAAGTGTCAGTTCAAAGCCTGAGGATCACCTTGCTCAGGGGGCAATCTGGTCCCCTTTTTCTGAGTTGTCAGGGCCAAGTGAGCACAAATTACCCACTGACTGCTCAGGAAACGGGGACCAGGCCGGGACTGGTGGGTGCGATTGCTTGCCACTTCCTGCAACCCACAGTGAGTTGGCTTTGCTGGGTTCGGACAACACCCAGGTCATTCTCAATAAATTTTAATTTGGTAGTGACTAATTAGGGAGTAGATTTGTGGGTCACAGAGCCATGGAAAGATAGCGCTGAAACCAACTCTTCTGTGCTAGAAATAGTAGGAATGCTGAAGATAAAATACCCAGAATAATGTTATAGAAATTTCAGTTGTGATATGTTTATTACCCCATGGTTTTATAAGTTATGCTATGTCTATTCTACTTCTGTGTGAGATCGCTATACTAAGCAAAGACACAGTGCCTTATCAGAGACTCAGGAATGCCAAGAATGTATTTACTTTACAGTACGTGACTGTCTCTTTGCTACCTCTCTCTACGCATGCCTCAGTATGTGAAAGGCATTGCCCATTTCTCAGCCGTCTCCTTCTCAGCTAGACAAAGAAATTAGTAGAGAGTAGGCACAAGACAACCCCCAAAGAGTTTGTGTACATGAGCCTCTGGATCACATTACTTGATTGTGATCTTTCTTGGTGCTTTAGCCCCAAAGGTTGCCTTATTCTGCAGAATAAAATTGTGTTGGACCAGATCTCTGCCTCCTCTTGTTCTTGATAAACAAATGGGATGAGTCTATCCAGGATAGAACAGAATTTTTGTAACAATAATGCCTTTATACTGAACGACTGAACAACAACAACTCATGCAGATTTGAAGGAAAAGCCTTAGATGTTCATCTAAGCAGCCCAGTTTAGACCTCTGTGCATATACTGTGTCGCCCTCCAGTGGCAACTCTGAGCACTGTAGCCTGGTGATATTAATCACCCAATTTTGACGTCAGCGCTTATACTGTGGTGCCCTCTTGTGGCAGCTCCAAGCTCTGCAGCCTGCTGGCATCAACTGCCCTGTTAAGACTGCCGCCCTTATAATGTGCCACCCTCTGGTGGCGACTCCGGGCACTGCAGCCGGGTGATCTTAACCACCAATCAGATGTTCGCACTTATACTATGCTGCCCCTCTTGTGGCAACTCTGAGTACTGCAGTCTGCTGGTATTAACAGCCCAGTTTAGATCGCAGCGCTCATACTGTACTGCCCTCTGGTGGAAGCTCTGTGCTCTGCAGCCGGCTGGAATTAAATGCCGAGTTAATTTCTCAGCTTTTATCCTGCGCTGCCCTCTGGAGGCTACTCTGAGCACTGCAGCCAGCTTGGATTAAAGGCCCATTGACGACCTCAGCGCTTATGCTGTGCTGACCTCTGGTGGTTATGGTGAGCACTGCAGCCTGCTGGCATTAAAGGCTCATTTAAGACCTCAGTGCTTATACTGTGCTGCCCCCTGGTGGTGGCTCTGAGCACTGCAGCCTGGTGAACTTAATCACCCAATTCAGATGTTAGTGCTTATGCTGTGCTGACCTCTGGTGGCAATGGTGAGCTCTGCAGCCTGCTGGTATTAACGGCCCAGTTAATTCCTCAGGTTTAAATTGCACTCCCCTCTGGTGGCTATTCTGAGCACTACAGCCAGTTGGCATTAACGGCCCAGTTAATTCCTCAGCGCTTATTTTGTGCTACCCTCTAGTGGCAACTCTGGGCACTGCAGCCGGGTGATCTTAACCACCAATCAGATGTTAGGACTTATACTGTGAAGCCCCCTTGTGGCAACTCTGAGCACTTCAGTCTGCTGTTATTAACAGGCCAATTTAGACCTCAGTGCTTATACAGTGCCACTGTCTTCAGGTGGCTCTGAGCACTGCAGCTGGGTGATCTTAATCACCCAATTCAGACGTTAGCGGCCATACTGTGCTTATACTGTGCAGTACTGACCTCTGGTGGTGCCTCTGAGCACTGCAGCCTGCTGGCATTAAAGGCGCATTTAAGACCTCAGCGCTTATACTGTGCAGACCTCTGGTGGAGGCTCTGAGCACTGCAGTCTGCTGGTATTAACAGGCCAATTTAGACCTCAGCGCTTATACTGTGTCACTGTCTTCTGGTGGCTCTGAGCACTGAAGCTGGGTGATCTTAATCACCCAATTCAGATGTTAGCGCTTATACTGTGCTTCCCTCTGGTGGTGACTCTGAGCACTGCAGCCTGCTGGCATTAAAGGCCCACTTAAGACCTCAGCACTTATACTGTGCTACCCTCTTGTGGCAACTCTGATCTGTGCAGCTGGGTGAGCTTAAATCACCCAATTCATATGTTAGCCCTTATACTATGCTGCCCTCCAGTGGCGAATCCGTGCTATGCAGCCTGGTGAACTTAATCACCCAATTCAGATGTTAGCGCTCATACTGTGTGTGTTGGCCTCTTGTGGCAACTATGAGCTCTGCAGCCTGCTGGCATTAACGGCCCAGTTAATGCCTCAGGTTTATACTGCACTCCCCTCTGGTGGCTATTCTGAGCGCTACAGCCAGCTGGCATTAACAGCCCAGTGAATTCCTCAGCGCTTCTCTTGTGCTACCCGCTGCTGGCAACTCCGGGCACTGCAGCCAGGTGATCTTAATCATCCAATTCAGATGGTAGGTGTTATACTGTGCTGCCCTCTTGTGGGACCTCCCAGCTCTGCAGCCTGCTGGCATTAACTGCCCAGTTAATTCCTCACCGCACTCCCCTCTGGTGGCTATTCTGAGCGCTACAGCCAGCTGGCATTAACGGCCCAGTTAATTCCTCAGCGCTTATCTTGTGCTACCTGCTGCTGGTGACTCTGGGCACTGCAGCCAGCTGGAATTAACATCCCATTTAAAACCTCAGCGCTTATACTATGCTGACCTTTGGGGGCAACTCTGAGCACTGCAGCCTGGTGACCTTAATCACCCAATTCATATGTTAGCACCCATACTGTGTGTGCTGGCCTCTTGCGGCAGCTCCAAGCTCTGCAGCCTGCTGGCATAAAGTGCCATGTTAAGACCGCCGCCCTTATAATGTGTCACCCTCCGGTGGCGACTCTGAGCACTGCTGCTGGTTAATCTTAATCCCCAGATGCAGACCTCAGCGATTATGCTGTGCTGCCCTTGGGTGGCAGCTTAATCTTAATCCCCACTGCAGGATTAAGCCAAGTTAATTTCTCAGTTTTTATCCTGCACTGCCCTCTGGAGGCTACTCTGAGCACTGCAGCCAGCTTGGATTAAAGGCCCATTGATAACCTCAGCGCTTATGCTGTGCTGACCTCTGGTGGCGATGGTGAGCACTGCAGCCTGCTGGCATTAAAGGCCCATTTAAGACCACAGCACTTATACTGTCCTGCCCTCTGCTGGCGGCTCTAAACACTGCAGCCTGCTGGCATTAGAGGCCCACTTAAGCAAGGAAGATCTTGTTTCCTCAGTAAACAGAGACTAACATGACACCTCCTTCACCAACACAATGGCTATCATTCCAGCTCACTGCCTGGCCGGGCTAGTGGCCTTCACAGGGTGTCTACACTGGTGTCGGAACACAAAAGAGAGATGAGACAACACAAACACACCCTGCCTTGCCCTAAGGCCCCGTATACCTTTTTTCTGGTGGCAACCTCATCGAGGTGCACCTATCTGGGTAGGTCGTCTTGAGTCGGGACGAAGAGCAGCGCGCGGAGAGGGTGCCGCTCCTGCCCAGGCAGCCATTTAGAGAAGGCGGGGGCCGGGGGCTGTGGATCTGTCCTGTGGCAGTTTTACTACAGGGACCCTCAGGGTTCTCTTTGCCCCCATGCTTTTCCACATCGACATGACACCGCCGGGAGAGGTTATCCGGGGATGTGGGCCGAGTCATCGCCAATGGCACCTAGCTGTGCCTCTCAGCTAATCTCAGGCCAAAATCTGGAAGGCACCAGGGTGTAAATCCCTGCTCTAGACAGTTTCAGCCTCCGGTTATACACCATGCTGGAGTGTAACTGACTAAATTTCTGAAGGATTTAAATTTGCTCCAGCTACATACCTGAGAACTTCGACTTGGAGAGGGAGCAGGAGTTCCTGCTGGAGAGGAAGCCATACAAGTCAAGAAGTCTCTGGGCAAGGCAGAAGGCAGTCCCAGCAAGGCTTCCCTGCCCCTTGCCGCAGGTCACATGTTCCTTCTCTCATCCTAAACATTTTCCTCTTGCAATCCTGCCTCTATTCCCAGAAACACAGAGTGGAAAGGGAATAACAGGATCAGCACCCCTCCACTTAAGAGGAAAGGAACAGTGCAAGAACAGCAGACTGGCCAACGAACAGGCTAGCTGTGTTTCCTTTAGAGCCAGCCACAGGAAGAAGGCAGTAGTCCCACCGTGCAAGAGAAAATCCCCAGCCTTCCCATTCCTCCCTCAGTTTAGTCGTTCTTAAATTCCCCTTCCCGTGATAGGAAAGAGGCTACTGAGGGGTCACTTTGAAGTGGGGAAAACAGAAAAATAGCAAAACACCTCCAGATTGAGAGGGGGGGGAGTTAGAACTGAGCCCCAGGACAAGCCCTGAAATGCAGGGAGCTACAGCTCGTCAAAGACCCCAGCAGAAAGCGCCCGCCGCACCGCGGCACTCTCGGCTCGCCTCCGCGGTCAGCTCCCCTTCCCGCTGCCTCCGCTGCCGCGGAGCTTCTGCCAGCCCCACCTCCCCTTTTAAAGCGCTGAGCCAGCCAAGCGCAGGACCCTGCGCACGCCTGTCGCAGGCCGTGGCTCACCGAGATGGGAAAAGGGAAGAGCTCGTCCCCACCGCGCTCCCCTCGCATTTCCCATCCGCAGAATGGGAGCTGAAAGCAGACTCCGTTCTTCCTGCATATCTCCCCAGTGCATTAGCTGCCCTCCGCTTTCAGCTGGGAGTTGCAGCCGCGGCTGGAGCTCAATTGCAGGATTAGGGAGGGGAAGCAGCAGGTGAAGCGGGGGCGGGCCGACTCCAGCACCGAGGAGCCGGTTCTTCCACGCCGATGGCTTTTGGAGGGAGGGAGGAGTGGGCCTGCTTCTGCATGCATACAGGCACGAGTAACCTGGGAGCCCTTTCAGCAGGGTAAGCATGTGTGTGGGGGGGTGCTGTCTTCTTCTGAGCAATGCTGTTTGCAAACTATGTATAGTAACTTGCATGGGCTGCTCCTTCCGTTGATAGCTATTTTGTCACAGGGTTGCTTATGCTACAATCCTATGTAAGATTACTTGAGAGTAAGCAACCCTGAATGTAGTTTTCTTTGAAAATAGCGCACCGAAAGGCTTCAATCTTATACATTCTTACCCAGAATTCCCACAAAATTTGCAGCAGTTTGATCTATAGTAATCAGATGTGTTAAAGTGCTGCATTCAATATGCCAACAAATCTGGAACACTCAACAGTGGCCACAAGACTGGAAAAGGTCAGTTTACATTCCAATTCCAAAGAAGGGCAACGCCAAAGAGTGTTCAAACTACCGCACAATTGCGCTCATTTCACATGCCAGCAAGGTGATGCTCAAAATCCTACAAGCTAGGCTTCAGCAGTATGCGAACCGAGAACTACCGGAAGTACAAGCTGGGTTTCGAAGAGGCAGAGGAACTAGAGATCAAATCGCCAACATTCGCTGCATCATGGAGAAAGCAAGAGAATTCCAGAAAAACGTCTATTTCTGCTTCATTGACTACGCTAAAGCCTTTGATTGTGTGGATCACAACAAACTGTGGCAAATTCTTAAAGTGATGGGAGTACCAGACCACCTTACCTGTCTCCTGAGAAACCTGTACGAGGGTCAAGAAGCAACAGTAAGAACCAGAGATGGAACAACCGATTGGTTCAAAATTGGGAAAGGAATATGACAAGGCTGCATATTGTCACCCTGCTTATTTAACTTATATGCAGAGTACATCATGAGAAACGCTGGGTTGGGTGAATCGGAGGTCGGAATTAAGATTGCCGGGAGAATTATCAACAACCTCCGATATGCAGACGATAACACCCTAATGGCAGAAAGCGAAGAGGATCTCAAGAGCCTCTTGTTGAGGGTGAAAGAGGAGAGTGCAAAAGCTGGTTTGAAACTCAACATTAAAAAAACTAAGATCATGTCATCTGGCCCTATCACTTCCTGGCATATAGGAGGGGAAGAAATGGAAGCAGTGACAGATTTTACTTTCTTGGGCTCCAAGATCACCGCAGACGGTGACTGTAGCCATGAAATTAAAAGACGCTTGCTCCTTGGGAGGAAAGCTATGGCAAACCTAGACAGCATAGTAAGAAGCAGAGACATCACCTTGCCGACAAAGGTCCGTCTAATCAAAGCTATGGTTTTCCCAGTAGTAATGTATGGCTGTGAGAGCTGGACTATAAGGAAGGCTGAGCGCCGAAGAATTGATGCTTTCGAACTGTGGTGCTGGAGAAGACTCTTACGAGTGCCCTGGACTGCAAGGAGGTCAAATCAGTCCATCCTAAAGGAAATCAACCCTGACTGCTCATTGGAAGGACAGA
This sequence comes from Heloderma suspectum, assembly GCF_057233095.1. Taxonomy (NCBI): domain Eukaryota; kingdom Metazoa; phylum Chordata; class Lepidosauria; order Squamata; family Helodermatidae; genus Heloderma; species Heloderma suspectum. The sequence goes on from NC_139466.1 coordinate 349,006, forward strand.
TAATGAAGCTGAAGCTCCAATATTTTGGCCACCTAATGCGAAGAGAAAACTCCCTGGAAAAGACCCTGATGCTGGGAAAGATTGAAGGCAAAAAGAGAAGGGGACGGCAGAGGATGAGATGGCTAGATAGCATCACGGATGCAATGAATATGAACTTGAGCATGCTCCGGGAGAGAGCGCAGGACAGGAAGGCCTGGCGTGCTATGGTCCATGGGGTCACGAAGAGTCGGACACGACTGAACGACTGAACAACAACAACAACAACAATCAGATGTGTGGGATGTGATGTTTGGCTCTGTCAGGGTGGACACTGAGCCCACAGAATCCCAGAGTAGTTCTGGTTCGGAGGAAGAGCAGTCGCTCCTGGGAGAGGAGCACGCCCCTTTTTCCCAGGGCCCGCAGCTGACAGTTTCCTCCCACCCACATTCCTAGTTTAGAAAGCAGTCCAGGGAGTGACCCAGCACCGATAGCAGACTGGTTGGATGCGCGGCGCAGACGCAGAGAGCGGCGCCAAATGGAGGGCGCGGAAAGGAGGCGTAGCGCCTGGTTGGCACTCAAAGAACGGTTGCGCCCAGAGGATCCAAGGGAAAAGGGGAGGGATTCTCCCTAGTCCTTATATTCAGGGGTCTGCCAGTAATTGCCTTTCAAACGGGGACCAACTGTTCCAACTTAGGGCATAGGGATGCTGCTGCTCAGATCTAGTTGCTACCTGTAGAGTTGTAAGCTATAAAAGAAGAATAAAGCTTTGAAAGTAATCCCTTTGTCTGCGTCTGGACTTGGCTACTAGATTAGACTGAGAGAGCCCTCCAAGGAGCCCTTGACAGGCTCCATACGCTGAAAAGCTTCAACTTCTGAAGGGGGGGGGGTTGCGTCTAGCCAGTTGTTAAGTCTAACAGGGCTTATTATATATATGGCTTATATACATGTAAGCTGTTCTATGATTTGCGTCCGTGAAATGTTTCTTTCAAACTTCGACATTAAGATCCAAACTCCAATCTTCTTTAAGTTGGTTCTAAAGGCTACATCTAAGGATTCAAGCTGGCTTAATCATTCAGACTTGTTTGCAAATGGTGAGCTGTTTTTACACCTTCTGTGCTTAGTTTCCTCAAGGCCTCTATCTCCTCACACCTGTATCCTCACTATTAAAGAAATTATTAAAGCAATTAAAATGGTGTTTTTAAAATTCAGACAGCTAATAAGGGGTCAGCTATTTTTTTTTTAACTACACAGTAAACATGCCCATACTTTGTAAGGTGGTCAGATGCTTCTGCACTTTTAAGAATGAATTTCTGCAACTATATGTTGCTGAAGGGTAAGAAAAGTTTTACCTGCTGCTCCTCTTCCCTAACCATTAAAAGGGAGTGGGGGGGGGGCGGCACAGGATATGGCTAGAAGCAAAGAAAGAGTGCCGAGGGGGGAGAGATAATTTTGCAGGATGTGGCCCTCTGCCAAAGCCTTTCATCTGTTCAGAAAAAGCTGACTCCTGTCACTTTATTCAGAGGCTGCAGAGTCACAACATGGTTGGCAGAACAGAGCAATAAAAAGCCCCCTCCCTTCAAGGCTCCATTTCTCCAATATCTGCCATTGGTGAAAATGCCAAACATAGTTTTCCTGAAGTCAGCCACCATCATTATAATGAGCAAATGGTTGTAAGGACTATTGAGATAGTACTTAGGAGGATCAGGACATGACTTGGCATTTTTATCTATGGTGGGAGGCAGTAACTATTGCAGGGGGGGGGGGCTCCTGCACTTTAATGCAGATTGTTCATGTTCGGTTTCCCTCATCCATCCCACGGACTACCTAGGGGTGGCCCCTAAGGACCCCCACTGCCATAGCCAGGGGCATTGCTAGGTCCTTAAAAGATCCAGGGCACGAGCACATAACACAAATTTGCGTGCATATATAAATAATGCATATCTGAGTCTAAGCTTACTTCTAATATATCTATGTATCTGTCAGTGTGGGTGTGCTGTGTGCATGTGGTGTGCTTGCATGTGTTTATAGATTACACACATACATAAGAAGTGTGCACTGACCCCCCACCTCACTTCAACTCAGACCCCGATTCAGTGGTTGGGAAAACATCCTGCTTCTCCTCAGGCCGGTTTGTAGTCAGACCACTTCAGCTCAGCGCCAAACCTGAGTCAAGGTTCGGAAAAACGAGTCTTTATGCTCCCTGCTGACTACCATGGGAAACTGGAAAAAAAAACCCTAACATTTTTTTCTCTTTGTCAGAACTGGACAATTTCAGGCGTGGTAGCCCCTTAGAAGGGAATTACACCTGCCCAATGTCAGAAAAATAGGTGCAGGGTTTATATTTTGATTTTCTTTTAAAGGGAACTACCAATAACATTTGTATTACTTGGAAGAATTGGATAAATATTTCAGGATTCATTGCCCCATCAGAGATGATGTCTGCCAAATTTCAGAATGATGGCTACAAGGTTTTTTGTGCAAGGGTGGCCTTGACTTTTTGAGGTCTCCAAAAGAGGACACACTTATCTCCCTATTTTCCTTGTAGACCATTGTTCTGAAAATTACAGACAGCCTAGAGTTGTCCCCAAGTAAGAAACAGCAACGTTTCAGAAGGGTAGGTGAAGCAGTTTATGTGGAAGGGGCGTTCTCCAATTTGGGGGAGGGATTTGCTTTCCCTTCCCTTCCCCCATAGTTTTTGAGTAAATTTGTATGAAAATGCACAGGTCATTAGAGGTATCCCCCAGGCAAGAAACCTGAAAAGTTTCTGAGGGATATGCATGCATGCGAATCTAGAATTGCTAGAATGTATTTACGTTGCACCAGCATTGGCAGCAGGGGAACATGGGTGGGAAGTGCTGTTGCACTCATGTCCTGCTTGTGGGTTTCCTGTGGGCATCTGGTTGGCCACTGTGTGAACAGAATGTGGGACTAGATGGACCTTGGTCTGATGCAGCACAGCTCTTATGTTCTTAAATATGAGGTGCCTCTGCCCTTCTGCAGAATGCTTTTCTTTCCCCACCGAGCACTTAAATTCTCCCCCTACCAATTATGTTCCCCTCCCTGTGACCATCCCTCCTCATCTGCCATCCTCCAGCAACTCTTCATAAAAATGTATTTTTTGTGTAACTCACCTCTACCTCCTCGTTATGCACAAGCTCTCATTGTATCTTCCTCCCCAAAACCATATCAATATGGTGATACAAAAACTAAAGAATGCAGGACAGGGAGGAGGCGCCAGCAGAGAACCAGCAGCAGCACTAGAACCGAAACTACAGAATGACTTGATGAGAATCATAAAATAGTCAGGTTGGGAGGGGCCTACAAGACCACAGAGTCCAACCCCCTGCCCAATGCAGGAGAGTCCACTACCTCCCTAGGTAATTGGTTCCATTGCTGAATTGCTCTAACAGTCAAGACATTTCTCCTGATGTTCAGCCGGAATCTGGCTTCCTGTCACTTGAGCCGATTATTCCATGTCCTGCACTCTGGGATGATCGAGAAGAGATCCTGGCCTTCCTCTCTGTGACCTTTTAAGCACTTGAAGAGCACTATCATATCTCCCCTCACTCTTCTCAAGGCTAAACATGCCCAGTGCTTTCAGTCTCTCCTCAAAGGGCTTTGTTTCCAGTCCCCTGATCATCTTTGTTGCCCTCCTCTGAACACTCTCCAGTTTGTCTGCATCCTTCAAGTGCGGTGCCCAGAACTGGACACGGTACTCCAGATGAGGCCTAACCAGAGCTGAGTAGAAGGGAACTAGGACTTCCCGGGATTTGGAAGTTATGCTTCTATTAATGCAGCCCCAAATAGCATTTGCCTTTTTTGCAGCCACATCACACTGCTGGCTCATATTCAGCTTGTGATCAATGTCGATGTCCATGAAGAGAGAATAAACTACGAGGGGCAATTCCAGAGTAAATCCTAGTGTGGAAGCATCAAAGGAGTCCCACAGAGTAGAAGTGGGAGAAAAAATATACAGGGTTTATGTAAAGGTGGGTATTTATGCATGATGATTGGTGAGAAGGGCTCTATATTACTATTGACTTCAAAATAGTCAGGCAGGTCTTTGGCTGCAAGGTGAGCTAGTTTTTTTTTTTAATTTTGAGCAGAAAGCTTAAAGCTTATTTTTTTTTCCCATCATAGGTGAAAGGACATGATAGCAGTCATGTCTGTCTTGTGTCAAAATTCAGCAGTGGTTTTACCATAGATCATTGGGAATTATCATTTTCTTAGGAGATACCCACACCGGCATGATGGGGAACCAAGACTGGTTTAAATCTGTAGTGCTGGCCATGCTATGTTAACTGTACTATATACACTACAGACTCTTTAATATTGGAGCCAGACAATAATATTCTTTTCCAGGGAACTGGAGGGGGTATGACAGAGGCATTGTCAAATGCTTGTCCCAAGATTGTTTCTGGGCTGTACAACATTTTGGCCATATATAAGACAAGACACAAGCATGCAAAGCATATTCTCCGCTTAAGAACTATTGCCTCCCTCCAATGTATGATGGAAAAGCTATTAGGCTTCTAACAACTAGCATTAAGGACAGAGTAAATTGGTGTAAATCTGGGCCAATTTTCCTGGAGAAAAAGGATTGAGCCAGAAGCTTCTTTTCTGTCATGTCACACATATGGAGTGGCAGCAGCGGTTGCTGCTGCTTCTTCTTCTTCAGATGGCTTGACAGGAACATCAGGAGGGGTTTGGAGGGCTTTGAGCTCATGGCAGCCTCCACGATTAATGTATGGGGTCTCAATGTCAAAAAGCTGTATCACATCCATCTTGAACTCCAATTTCTACACGAAACAAAGCTAAAAGGGGGAAAAACAGTTTCAAATGTTCTGCATTATAATGTCTAAGCTAATATGTAATGTGTAGTGGATGCAGGAGGTCCCAGGTTCAATCCCTAGCCTCTTCAGGTAGGGTTAGGACAGATTTTACTTGAAATGCCTGACAGCCTCTGACAGTAAGCTACTGTTCCTATAGCACTGGAACAATTTTGTCTTGCTCCAGCTATCACTTAAACAACGAGAGAGACATACGTGAAATGAAAGAGGCATCCATAGGATTTAAGTGCTGAATCATCAAATCCCACAATAGTAGGGTTGGAAGGGGCCTATAAGGCTGAGTCCAACCCCCTTTTTCAAGCATCTTCCTATTTTTCTCTCTCTTGGGTAGCCAGATGCAATTTTCAATTTTTTTGAAAAAAATATTCAAGCATTGCTGCCACTTTTCTGTAGCCAAGTTGAGCATTAGAAAAATAAGTGTCCCCAACAGCCTGACCAGCTGATAGAAACACTTCACACCTCTCAGCGGCTTCCCCCCCTCCCCCTCCTTCTCAAAACTTCTAAGACAGCTGAGAGGTTTGTAACTTTTTCTTTCTATTGACCAGAGTCCTTTTCTGTAAACTTGTTTGCACAATCTTTGTTCCCTTACAGAGTATATTCAGATATTCCTAAGCTACTTCCCTGGTCTTCCGAAGCTGAATCTGCTTCCACTGCTCCAAAACAAGCATTGTTCTAAAACAACTTGGGCTCTTCGTTATAAAAAAAAAATCTTGTGCTCTTATTACCTAAAAGCATGGAAATAAAAACTGACAGTAACATATTACAGTACTTTCCTTGATTCTGCAGCCGCTGCCCTCCTTGTTCAAGCCTATGAAAATATTGTGCTAAATTCTCCTTTAACGCGTTGTGTACCTCACTCATCAGTAGCAGCTCTTCTACTTAAAACAAAGACTGCACCTATCTCAATCATGCCTCTCCAGGTATGACATTTTGCTTCTAGCATTTATATTAAAGTGCACCGTTGTTCCACTCTACATCCTGCTTCTTTGCTGCCTGATGCTTCTAAAAGTATCCCTTATGATTGTTTAGAACTGGCTGAGCAGCTAGGAAAGCCACGTCCAGACTCGTCAGATGAACCACTGACTAATGTAGATTGTGTATATTTTGTGGATGGGTCTTATCAAAGAAATGCTAAAGAGATATGCTGTCTGTACTTCCCATATTGTATTAGAAAAAAATCTTTTGCCTAACTGTACTTCTGCTCAAGTAGCAGAACTTTTTCCCCTCACTACTACCTTATTCCTTTCAGCAATAAGCCAGTCTCCCATAGCAACTTTTGAAGATGTTGCACAAGTCCAAATCAGGCCCAAATGTTGAAAAAGTGGAGACTGACTGGTTGTCTTCAGTACACGGACCATTTGTGGTGCTCCCTGGATGGCTGCCTGTAGCTCCCATGGTCCTTCTTCCCCACCTTGTAGTAGCAGATAAGAAGGGTACAGTCGAGGCAATCCCCTCAAAGGTGAAGGTGCCACAATGATTTAGATCAAGCAAGTTGCAAAAATGTGAATAATGTGTTTAATATACTCAGTAACTTTGTTTTTGCTCTAAGAGAAAATCTCTTTATATCTGTATTTGTGGCTATGGTTCTTGCTATGTGAGAGTGTGAGCTTTTTATTCCTCTTAATCATCAAGGTGACTGGCATATAGGTGGCAGAATGTCCTATATGCCACCTAAAACCTAAGATAGCATCAGCTTCTCCCATATAAGAAACAAGATGCAATGTCTGGGTGTGATTGGCAACAGAGAGTGAGTGTTGGCTGAGGATCATCCGTATGGTCATAGAATCATAGAATAGCAGTAGGGTTGAAAGGGGCCTACAAGGCCATCGAGTCCAGCCCCCTGCTCAATGCAGGAATCCAAGTCAGAGCATCCCTGACAGATGGCTGTCCAGCCTCGTCTTGAATGCCTCCAATGTGGGAGAGCCCACCACCTCCCTAGGTCATTGGTTCCATTGTCATATCACTCTAACAGTCAGGATGTTTTTCCTGATGTTCAGCCGGAATCTGGCTCCCTGTAACTTGAGCCCATTATTCCGTGTCCTGCACTCGGGGATGATCGAGAAGAGATCCTAGATTTCCTCTCTGTGACAACCTTTCAAGTACTTGAAGAGCGCTATCCTATCTCCGCTCAGTCTTCTCTTCTCAAGGCTAAACATGCCCTGTTCTTTCAGTCTCTCTTCATAGGGCTTTGTTTCCAGTCCCCTGATCATTTTTGTTGCCCTCCTCTGAACCCTCTCCAGTTGGTCTGCATCCTTCTTCAAGTGTGGTGCCCAGAACTGGACACAGTACCCTAGATGAGGCCTAGCCAGTGCTGAGTAGAGGGGAACTAGTACTTCCCGGGATTTGGAAGCTATGCTTCTATAAATGCAGCCCAAAAGAGCATTTGCCTTTTTTGCAGCCACATCACATTGTTGGCTCATCTTCAGCTTGTGATCGACAACAATTCCAAGATCCTTCTCACTTGTAGTGTGGTTGAGCCACGTATCCCCCATCTTGTAACTGTGCATTTTGTTTCTTTTTCCTAGGTGCAGAACTTGGCATTTATCCCTATTCAATGTCATTCTCTGGTTTTCTGCCCAGCGCTCCAGTCTATCAAGATCACTTTGAATTTTGTTTCTGTCTTCCAAAGTATTAGCTATCCTGCCCAATTTGGTGTCATCTGCAAATTTGATCAGCTTTCCCTGCACCTCCTCCTCCAAGTCATTCATACAAATGTTGAAGAGCACTGGGCCCAGGACTGAGCCCTGCGGTACCCCACTCGTTACCTCTCCCCAGTTTGAGAAGGTCCCATTGATAAGCACTCCTTGAGTCTGATTCTGCAGCCAACTGTGGATCCACCGGATCGTTGTTTCATCTAGCCCACTTTGAGCTAGTTTGCTCATCAGGATATCATGGGGCACTTTGTCGAAAGCTTTGCTGAAGTTGAGGTATATGATGTCTACAGCATTCCCACGGTCCACAAGGGAAGTGACTTGATCAAAAAATGAGATCAGATTCGTCTGGCAGGCCTTGTTCTTGACAAATCCATGTTGGCTTCAAGTAATCACGGCATTGTTGTTAAGGTGCTTCCAGATGGATTGCTTTATCATCTGCTCCAGAATTTTCCCAGGGATTGATGTCAGACTGACTGGTCTGTAGTTCCCAGGTTCCTCGTTTTTACCCTTTTTGAAGATAGGGACAACATTAGCCCTTCTCCAGTCATCTGGCACTTCCCCCATCCTCCATGATTTCTCAAAGAGAATAGACAGCGGTTCTGAGAGTTCTTCTGCCAGTTCCTTTATTACTCTAGGATGCAGTTCATCTGGCCCTGGGGATTTGAACTCATTCAAAGTAATTAGGTGTTCCTTGACCATATGCCTATCAATCTCAAGCTGCAATCCTGCCCCTTCAGCCTGTATTTCGCCTTTGACAGGGGGGTCATAGACCTCTTTTGGGAGAAGACTGAGACAAAGTAGGAATTGAGCACCTCTGCCTTTTCTTTGTCATTTGTTATCGTTTTGCCATTCTTATTTAACAGCTGAACCACCACTTCTTTCCTCTGCCTTTTACTATGCACGTAGCTGAAGAAAGCCTTTTTGTTGTTTTTAGAATCCCTCGCTAACCTCAGCTCGTTCTCAGCTTTAGCCTTCCTGACACCATCCCTGCAATTCTGTGCTACCTGCCTGTACTCTTCCTTTGTTACTTGGCCTTCTTTCCACTTCCTATATGTGTCCTTTTTTGTTTTCAGGTCACCTCTAAGTTTTTTGTGTTGCCTCATTGGCTTCTTCTGTTGTCTTCCACCTTTTCTTCTTCTTGGAATTGTTTGTAATTGTGCCTTGAGAATTTCCTTTTTTAAAAGCTCCCATCCATCTTGGACTCCTTTTCTTGTTAGCGTTGCTTGCCGTGGGACCTTACTGATCATTGTTCTGAGTTTATTAAAATCAGCTTTCCTAAAATCCAGGGTACACATTTGACTACACTCGGCTTTTGCTTCCCTTAGAACCAAGAACTCAAGTACAACATGGTCGCTTTCCCCCAGAGTTCCTGTAACTGCTACTTGATCCACTAAGTCATTTCTGTTGGTTAGGATCAAGTCAAGGATAGTGGATCCTCTAGTTCCTTCCTCTACTTTCTGTAGGAGGAAGTTATCGGCCACACAAGTCAGGAATTTCCTGGAGGGGCCATGTTTTGCAGAATTTGTTTCCCAACAAATATTCAGGAAATTGAAGTCCCCCATTACCACTACATCATATACACTACATCCCCCATTTCCTTGAAACATTGGCTATTTGCTTTTCAAAAGTTTCATCCTTGTCTTCTCCTTGATTGGAGAAGACAAGGGTGGCCGGTAGTAGACTCTGACCATCAGGTTCCTTTTATTCTTTGCTCCACTCATTTTGATCCAGATGCTCTCGATGGGGCTACCAAGCTCATCCTCCTGTATTTCTGTGCAGAGATATGTATTTTTCACATACAGTGCGACCCCACCTCCCTTTCTGTTCCTCCTCTTTTTGAACAAGTTATATCCTTCAGTTGCTGTATTCCAGTCATGAGAGTCATCCCACCAAGTCTCAGTGATACCTATCAAGTCATAATTTCCCCCTTGTATTAAGAGTTCAAGTTCGTTCTGTTAGACATCGAAGACCATGAGCTTCATAGTCTGGCTTTCTTCCTACATGTGTCTAAAGACTATTATTGGGCGCTATCAGAGCTGTTCTCTCCATTGCAGTGCATGCGTCTATGTCCATTGTTACCCCCAATATTACATCTCCCTTCCCCGTAGGATTCAGTTTAAAGCCCTCCTGATGAAGTTGTTCATGCTGTGGCCAAACACAGTCTTCCCATCCTTTGTGAGGTGCAACCCATCCCTAGCCAACAGCCCATCTTCCAGGAAGTATAGCCCGTGGTCCCAGAGTCCAAATCTCTCTCGACCACCATCATCATCATAACCCAGCACAATCATGGTGCTAAACTGCACAGGAAACACAATTCAGGGTTTGTTTTCAAAGATATGACATGGGCATTCTTTCTGTTTCAGTCTTTTGCGATGGACTTTAAAGAACATCTGTACAATTAGATTGGCCTCTAGAGGGTTGACACAGGACAACCCTGGAAAACATTCGATAGGTCACTCCACACTGGCTGGTAAGTGTTGCCTCTATCTTCTGAACTGTGGATCACTAGACTTGGAGAATGGGAGTTTTAAGGGGTTAAAATGTGTTGCACACCAGACTAACTACCGCTGAGTTAGAATAATGTCCTTAGATCAGTGGGTTATTCTTTCTTCAAACTGTTCTCAAGCATCTGGGATGTCCTTGGAAGGTACTGAGGCCTTCCTGAAGGAGAAGATCACAGTGTCTCTGAAAGGCAATTTGCCCACTACAGCTGCTGTGCTGCTGCAGTGGTCCATCTGATGAAGTGCCGTCACTCAGAGCACTTTCGCAAGGAAATACTGCAGGTCCAACGTGCCCAGCAAAACAGGTCATGAACATGAACTTGAGTCTTTTCCGATTTGACCCTATCCAGATGTTTTGGACCCACAACTCCCAGCATTCCTGACCATTGGCCATGCTGCTCAGGGCTTATGGGGAGTTGTGGTCCTTTTAGGTCTCATAGCCTTAAACGCATCTTCGAATGGGGGCCCTGCACCGCTGGTCATCTTTACATCTTGCTGCTGCTTCCTGTTTCGGATTCTTTTCTCTTCCCCTCTGGCTGGTGCTCTGGGGGCCCCAATAGGTCCAGGAGCTTTCTGTGCATTATCACTTCCGTTGCATTTTCAGCCACAGTGGAAGGACCATTCCAGAGCGAGGGGTTGTGGGGAAAACAGCAAGACCTCCACCCCTTGTCCCAGACACCAGTCCCCTAGGCAAATGTCTGTCTTAGGAAGGGCTACTTTCCAGAGGGGTTAGAAGTCCCAGCCCAAGACAGAGGGTTGTGGTGGGGAGGGTGTCTTGTCAAGTTCATTTCTTATTACGTACAGCATCTTATATCCTGCTCCTGAGGCAAAAAGGTTGCTGGGGTGGCTGACATGCAGTTATTAAACAAGATAGTCCCTGCCCCGCAGACCTACAATCTAAACAGGCACAATACTCAAGGGAAAAGGGTGGGGAGGGAAGAGGAAATCATGAAGTCATCTTTCAGCTGGGCTGGTGGAATGGCTCTCTTTCCCCTCTGATCTCCCTCTGTACAGCCTGCTGGAATGGGTGGTGGTGGTGCCAGTTGAGGCAGTTTAAGCCCCTCACTTAACTACCTATATTTTGCAGTGAATTAGGGAATGTCGGAACGCATCATCCAAAATAATCCCACCTTTTGCTAAGCTTGCCTTTGCACTCCCTCCCTGTCACCTTGTCTTAACTTCAAGGCCCTTCGCAGGCAAATCTCTCCACTCTTCCTAGATCTCTTGCTGCTTCTCTCTCCAACTTGCACTGGTAGCTGGGAACACTCTCCTCTCCTGCCATCCTCTTCAGACCAATTTGTTAGTCTTTCAGGTACCACGAGACCCTTGTGTTGTTTTTGTAATTTTATGTGATTTTCTAAATCAAACCATTAAACATTGTGAGCCGCCTTGGGAGGGCAATGTCCTGAAAGGCAGCTTATAAAACCTTTTAATAAATAATTATATTTGGGTTGATTTTGTTCCAGGTTCAACATTGAAGGTGATGGATTTTGTGCCTACCTTAACGAGCATAAATTCCTTTCAACCTACTGTACCAGCATGTGGCACTGGATATGCAGCAAACCAATAACCTCCTTGGTTTGAGACTGGCTTATTTGCATAGTTTCCCCCAGTTCCCACCTGCAGTACAAGAGCTGTGCCAAAAATTCACCCTGCACATTTTTCAGCCATTCTCATTCAATTTGATAGAAAATAAATTGCTTTCCAAAAGAAATTCAAAGGAGAAGAAATTTTAGAAAAATTCTCAAGGGTTTGGTGCAGGGGTCTTGCACACGATTCTCAGCCCAAGTCATAAGTAAGCACAAGTGTCTGTCTTTCATTGCATGATCATCTCTCTGGCAGCCTGTAGCCTCCTTGGCTTCCCACACTTCCTGCCCAGGGAGGTTAAGAAATCAGGAAGTCATTCCACCCATAGGGCTTTTTCAGATCATGAAGTGCAGGCAGCCTGGGAGGTTGCAGAGTAAAGGAGAGACATGGAAAAGAAATAAAAACACATACACAATACCCTCAGCTGCTTCACGGTGATTAGGTGAGGTCAAAAACAACACCAAAAGGAATTCAATATAGAACACCCTGAGACTGAGGCAGAAAAATGGAAGCCTCTTTCATAGGGGAAGAAAACTTCCATGAAACTGGAGGTCAGATTTTGGCACAGCAGTAGCTCCACCTCTTCCCTGGAGCTGGACCCAACACTGCTTCCCCCAATACACACACACATACTACAGTAAGCATTCACATTAGAGACAGGACATATCCACAATATGGCTTGTCTCTAATGCAGTCACAAGGGGGTCATGAGAGGCGGAGCCCAGGGTGTCAGAGGCGGCACAGCAGTCTTTGAATCCCCAACAGCCAGCAAACTATACCCTAGGAAGGGAAAACTGAGGCATATGAACATGGAAAGGAGAGAGTGGGGAAATCACAGCCACATGAAGTTGGGCCCACATTCTCCTGTTCCAGCAACTACCCTTCCACAGAGGATCCCTGTGGAACCCAACATTGGGTTGTGGAACCCAACCCATCGGAACCCGATGACCCAACACTGCTCCCCCCAATACACACATACACACACTATAGTAAGCATTCAGAGAAGACATATCCACAATATGGCTTGTCTCTAATGCAGTCACGAGGGGGTCATGAGAGGTAGAGACAAGGGCCATGAGCAGTGGAGGCTGGTGGCCAATCTGACTGGTGGTGCTGAGGCTGGGTCATCGGAGATGGAGCCAAGGGCGTCAGAGGAGGCACAGCAGTCTTTGAATCCCCAACAGCCAGCAAGCTATACCATAGGAAGGGAAAACTGAGGCATATGAACATGGAAAGGAGGGAGTGGGGAAATCACCCAGCCACACAAAAGCACTCCGTTGGGCCCACATTCTCCTGTTCCAGCAACTACCCTTCCACAGAGGATCAAGTCATACCACCACACAAACTCATAATGCTGCCACTGCAGGATTTGCAGTAACGGGAGCTGCGGAAAGTGGGTGGGCTCTTATCTGTCTTGAAAGGAATTACTGGAGACCTGGGGAAGTCTGCAATGGAAACTGGGGACCCCCCAAGTGTCAGTTCAAAGCCTGAGGATCACCTTGCTAAGGGGTAATCTGGTCCCCTTTTTCGGAGTTGTCAGGGTAAAGTGAGCACAGATTCCCCACTGGCTGCTCAGGAAACGGGGACCAGGTTGGGACAGGTGGGTGCGATCGCTCGCCAGCCACTTCCTGCAACCCACAATGAGTTAGCTTTGCTGGGTTCGGACGACACCCAGTTCATTCCTAATAAATTTTAACTTGGCAGTGACTAATTAGGGAGGAGATTTGCAGGTCAGAGAGCCATGGAAAGATAGTGGTGAAGACAACAACCTCCTCTGTCCTAGGAATAGTAGGAATGCTGAAGATAAAATAGCCAGAGTAATAATGCCATTATACTCATGCATATTTGAAGGAAGAGCCCTAGATGTCCATTTCTGCTCTACTAAAACAGTCAACTGAGTCCCGCACATCTTGCTCCACCTCCATTTTAATTTGTTCCCATACAGAATATTATGATATTCCTTTTGGCTCCTTTTTTGACAGTACCAAACTTCTCAAAAGTAAGCTAAGGTGCCTCCTCCATGTTCCAACTCTTATGAACGCATGTATATGATCTGCAATTTAGAAATCCTGGGAACATGACAGAAAACTTGAGAAATATGGAAAGAGATACAATAAGGACTGTTCCTTCACAGGACTTGGCACAGTAACATATTCACAGTGGCGTTTCAAGAAAATTTCAAACAGCATTGACAGGTTTGCTGCAGATGCAATATCTGCATTTGGGTTGTAGGCCAAAACAACTGGAGTTGCCCATCCAGGGCCTAATGTGATAAAAAGCCACTCTGAAGCACTGAGGGCACCTGTGCCTCTATAGACAATGGTGGGCCCAAGACCACCCCAAATTACCAACCTCACCCTTCTGCAGGTGTTCCCCCGCCCCACCTTCAGAACAGAGTGAATGTCACTTAACTGGATAGATGAACTGGCCGCAAACAGGATTTCTGTGTTGCCTGGACTGAATCTCAGTTTATTGGGCCTCACCCAGCTCATTATCCTGCCCAGGCACTGTCCAGAGCTTCATTTGCCTCATCTCCATTAGCTGAGAAACATAGCTAGGTGTCATTGGTGATGCCTCCGCCTGCAACCCCAGATAACCACTCCCGGCAGTTTCATGTAGATGTTGGAAAGCATGGGGATCAAATAGAGCCCTGAGGTAGTAAAACTGCCACAGGACAGATCAATAGCCCCCTACATGCACCTTCGCTAAGCCGCTGTCTAGGCAGGAGCAGAACCCTCTCAATACACTACTTCACGTCCCAACCCAAGACAGCCTACCCAGAAGGATACCATGATTGATGGCACTGAAAGCTGATAAGATGTCCAAGACAGGCAACAGGGTTGCAGGTCTCCTGTCCTTCTCCCAGCAAAGGTACAAGAACACAAGCAGGATTGCATACTCCTATGCCTCTCCTGGCACAGGTTGACCCCACCCTTCTCCCAAAGAGAAATTTTCAAATGCCTGAACACAGCCGTACATCCTCTCCTTATTAGATGGATGGTCTCCTGTCCTTCTTGCAGCAAAGGTACAAGAGCAGGCACATCATTTGCACTGCTACCAAACTTGGTGCTATGCGAATTCACGAGTGTACAATCTATGCTTGTTACCTTTCCTGCGTGACCCTCGGTTATCCAAACTCCCTCCACACATGCCAGCTGACATAGTGTGATACCTCCCCCCCCCAACATAACTTAGGTGTTGTACTCACTCTGAAGAGCTACCTTCCTCTTGCAGCCTCTGCCAGAAAGAGGAACCTTAGACGTACCGCTGGTACTTTGATACCTCCAGGGAAAACCAAGAATTGTTACAGCATCCCATAGATCTGGGCTGGGCAGACTTCAGGCTTGCAGGATCTGCTTTGTTTCCTACTGCAACCCTGAGGGACACCATTCAAGATCCCAGTGCAAAATAGGACTTCAGTAGACTTACTCTAAGAGTATCAGGACAGGGTGTCCCTGAGCACATCCTCAGCCCAGGAATCAGTTATGATCAGGATCAGAACTGAGCTCACATGTACTTTTACACAAACACCCACTCCTAATATTCCTGCCAATGACCCAATTGAGGAGAAAAAAGGGGGTTTGTGATTGCTGCTCTTAGGACAGTCGGGACTCAGGAACCCTTACCAATCCACTGCAAGTCACCCAGATATCTACTTTCCGCCTTCCCCTGCAACAGATGCCCTGTAGATATGAGCCATCTTCAGCTGGCTCATATCAAGCATCAAAGCTTATAAATGCACTTTGCAATTAATTTCTCAGTCTTTTTCTACAGCTACAGGTGTCCATTAGTACAGCAATCTGTCTTCAAATCCAATGTAAGCTTTAACAAATACTTTGGCCAAAACCAAACTCACATCGACGGGAGGTGTTAAAATGTCATTCCCTCTCATGATGTGGAATGCAAATGCCAGGACAATCTTCAACAACACATGGAGACATGGGCCAGTCATCATCCTTTCATAACTTCCCCTTCAAACAAGATGAGGGGACGTTATTGAGTGAGACATTGTTTCCAAACTACACAAACTACTATTTTGTCACTTACATGTTCAAAGCTCATAACATCCTATTCATTAACTTTCCCTTCCACTGTCACACAAATTCCTCTTCACCGATGCAACGTATGTACCATGACTACAATTTTACAGTACATTTCTGATAAGACGTAAAATGTGAAAGCAGCTGTTCAATATTTCTCCTGTGCTGGTTTTATCCTTCTTTATTCCAAGCATTGGATTCGATGCATTGAAATTTTGATATAGCACTGATTAAAAAGCAATACATGAATACATGCCAAATGGTAACCACCTTCCTATAACCATCCTTCCATCCCTTACTGAAGGGCACTGTCTGAGACAACGTTCTCTTTGTACCATGACATGCCTTTAAAGCAAAAGGAAGATTGTGACAGTGAGACAGCCACTCCAGTCACCAGTGAAATGACGTAAAGCCCAAGGGGTGCAAGAACGCAATCTAAAAAGTGTGGAGGAACAGGAGAAGCAAGAGCAACTTCAATGGCACATCATTTGCACTGCTACCGAAATTGGTGCTATGTGAATTCACAAGTGTACAATCTCTACGCTCGTTACTTTTCCTGCATGGCCCTCTGATATCCAAACTCCTTCTGCATACACCACCCAACATTGTGTAATACCGCCCCACAAAAACATAACTTAACTGTTGTACTCGCTCTGAAGAGCCGCCCTTCTCCTACAGCCTCTGCCGGAAAGAGGGACCTTAGACTTAATGTTGGTAAAACAATGCCTTCAAAGAGAAAAAGGAATTGTTACAGCATCTCATAGTTCTGGGTTGGGCAGACTTCAGGCTTGCAGGATCTGCTCTGTTTCCTACTGGAACCCTGAGTCCCACCACTCAAGAGCCAGGTGCAAAATAGGAGTTCAGTAGACATACTCTAAGAGTATCGGAACAGGGTGTCCCCGAGCACACTCTCAGCCCAGGAATCAGTTATGATCAGGATCAGAACTGAGCTCACACGTACTTTTACACAAACACCTACTCCTAGTATTCCTGCCAATGACCCAGTTCTAGGGGCGTGTTTTTTTTTTTTGCAGTGGCTACTGTTAGGACAGTCAGGACTCAGGAACCCTTACCAATCCACTGCAAGTCAACTAGAGATCTACCTTCTGCCCACCCCCTACAGTGGATTACTTACAGATATGAGCCATCTGCAGCTGGCTCATATCAAGCATCAGTGTATAAATGCAATGATTGTTTTTATTAATTTCTCAATCTTTTTCTACAACTACATAAATACAGTAATCCATTTACAAATCCAATGTAAGCTTTAAAAATATTTTGCCTGAAACCAAACTGACACAGATGAGCGGTGCTGGAAGTTCCTTCTCCTGATCTAGAAGACAAAGATACATAAATTGAGGCAGACATCGAGAGTACATAGAATCATAGAATAGTAGGGTTGGAAGGGGCCTACAAGGCCATCGAGTCCAACACCCTGCTCAATGCAGGAATCCAAGTCAGAGCGTCCCTGACAGATGGCTGTCCAGCCTCGTCTTGAACGCCTCCAGTGTGGGAGAGCCCACCACCTCCCCAGGTAATTGGTTCCATTGTCGTTTTGCTCTAACAGTCAGGAAGCTGCATCTATGAATGCAGCCCAAAAGAGCATTGGCCTTTTTTGCAGCCACATCACATGGTTGGCTCATCTTCAGCTTGTGATCGACAACAGTTCCCAGATCCTTCTCGCTTGTAGTGTTGTTGAGCCACGTATCCCCCATCTGGTAACTGTGCATTTGGTTTCTTTTTCCTAGGTGCAGAACTTGGCATTTATCCCTATTCAATGTCATTCTGTTGTTTTCTGCCCAGCGTTCCAGTCTATCCAGATCACTTTGAATTTTGTTTCTGTCTTCCAAAGTATTAGCTATCCCACCCAATTCGATGTCATCTGCAAATTTGATCAACATTCCCTGCACCTCCTCCTCCAAGTCATTAATACAAATGTTGAAGAGCACTGGGCCCAGGACTGAGCCCTGCAGTACCCCACTCGTAACCTCTCTCCAGTTTGAGAAGGTCCCATTGATAAGCACTCTTTTGAGTCCGATTCTGTAGTCAACTGTGGATCCACAGAGTTCTTCTCAAGTCAAGGATAGCCGATCCTCTAGTCCCTTCCTCTACTTTCTGTAGGAGGAAGTTATCTGCCACACAAGTCAGGAATTTCCTGGAGGGGCCATGTTTTGCAGAATTTGTCTCCCAACAAATATCGGGGAAATTGAAGTCCCCCATTACTACTACATCATGCTTCCTTAAAACATTGGCTATTTGCTTTTCAAAAGTTTCATCCTCATCTTCTCCTTGCTTGGGTGGCTGGTAGTAGACTCCGACCACCAGGTTCCTTTTATTCTTTGCTCCATTTATTTTGATCCAGATGCTCTCGATGGGGCTACCAAGCTCCTCCTCCTGTATTTCTGTGCAGAGATATGTATTTTTCACATACAGTGCAACCCCACCTCCCTTTCTGTTCCTCCTGTTCTTTTTGAACAAGTAATATCCTTTAATTGCTGTATTCCAGTCATGAGAGTCATCCCACCAAGTCTCAGTTATACCTATCAAGTCATAATTTCCCTCTTGTATTAAGAGTTCAAGTTTGTTCTGTTTGTTTCCCATACTCTGGGCATTAGTATAGAGACTTGGACTGGGAGCCGGGAGATCCGGGTTCTAGTCCCCACTCGGCCACGGAAGCTCACTGGGTGACTTTGGGCCAGTCACAGACTCTCAGCCCAACCCACCTCACAGGGTTGCTGTTGTGAGGATGAAATGGAGAGGAGGAGGATTATGTACGCCGCCTTGGGTTCCTTGCAAGAGGAAAAAAGGCGGGGTATATATGTAACAAATAAATAAATTTTAAAAAATTCTTCAGAGCTGTTCTCTCCATTGCAGTGCAAGCCTACGTCCTTTGTTACCCCCAATATTACATCTCCCTTCCTCAAAGAATTCAGTTTAAAGCTCTGCTGATGAAATTCTTCATGCTGTGGCCAAACACATTCTTCCCAGCCTGTGTGAGTTACAACCCATCCCTTGCCAACAGCCCATCTTCCAGGAAGTATAGGCCGTGGTCCTAGAATCCAAATCTCTTGCACCAGCACCACCTTCATAGCCAGTCATTCACCAGGAGTACAATTCTTTCCCTTTCTATCCCTCTTCCAACTACTGGAAGGATGGATGAGAAAACTATCTGGGCCCCAAAGTTCTGGAGTTTCCTTCCCAAAGCTTCAAAGTCTGACGTGTTTTCTTTGTAGCTCCGCTTGGCAGTATCATTTGTTCCCACATGGATGAGAAGAAAGGGATCCCCGTCAGTGGGCTTTATGAGTGCAGGCAATCTTTCAGTCACGTCTCTAATCTGTCCTCCCAGGAGAGAACCTACCTGGTGAGTCCACGGTTCTTCGCAACATACTTGGGTCTCCCACTACTACTACTCTCCTCTTCTTCTTGTCGCAGGCCTGGGTTTCATTGCCTCTGCGTGACTGGCCTTTAGCCTCTTGCTCACTCTCATGCAGGTTCCCCTGTGATTCTTCCTCTGCAGGCTGTCCTCCAGTCTCATCCGCTAGTACCTGGAATCGGTTCCACAGCTCCACTGCTTCCACTGGTGCAGAGTGGCGTCTAGTTCTTCTTCTCCTGTCACCCTTTTTCAAGGAGTATCCTCTACTCCATTTTTCCTCACCTCAGCATTTCCCACTTCTGCCTCATCTTGCTGTTGCTCTTCAAGCTTCTGTTCTTCACTTTGCTGCTGTAGTTCCACCGTTCTGTCCAAGAACTCTTCGTGTTCTCTTATTCCCCGGAGGGTCGACAGTCGCCGCTCCAGTCTTCTTACTTTTTCTTCCAGCAGCGTGATCAACTTGCACTTGTCGCAGGTGTAGGCCATGTTGTTTTCAGGCAAGAAAACAAACATTGCATAAACCTTGAAGGTCACCACCACCGGTGAGTCTTGTCCTTCCACTGCCTCTTTTCCCTTTTTGTGTCTAGCTTTGTGATTGTGCTAGACTAGCCTGTGCCTGCTCCTCTACTCACTAGAGGTTAAAATCAGAGTCCCATTGTTGTGGAAGCGTGTATTACAAGAAAAATAATTTTTTTAAAAATGTTTTTTTCCCCATGATGCCACATAGTCCTAACTATCCTTTTTGAATAATTTGAGTCCTACAGCTATTTAGGAGAAATTAGAGTGGAGGGGGAGAAAGAAGTTTGTGGAGGCTGATTGGATCCTTTGCTGTACTGAAGCTACTAAACTTCTGCCAAAGCCAAAGGTTCCACCTTGGGGCAGTAAAATCAGGTGCTGTGTGAAATACCAGTATTGCACATGAAGCTCTTCCTTCCATTCCTTCTCCATCTTCAAAATTTAATTGCAAGCAAGCTCCCAACAGTGGGCATGTAAGAGCAGAAAAGTAGGAGGAAAGAGGTTTTTTGCACCTCAAAAAAAAACCTGCACCAGAGATTAGGGATAGTGACCTCCTAATGGTCACCTTAAATACCTTCTGATTAGGATCTCTAATCAGAAGCTTGGCAGTTTTTACTTTTTGTTTTAGTCTTCGAGAAAAGGAAACTTTACGCATGGCTAGCACAAAAGCCACTGGACCTAACTGTCTGAAATTTGGCAGGTTCAGTCAGTTCCATAAGGGCTGCCAAGTCCCCAAACTCTATGCCTTTCTGTGGAAGCACACAAAAATGTAGCTCTTTGCTTCAACAGATTTTCTTGAAAATAGCAAATTTTACTATTTGCCATTTTACCTTTGACTAGCAAAAAAGCCACTGGACCTTACTGCCTGAAATTGGGCAGATTCAATCAGCTCCATGGTGGCCACCAGGTCTCCAAATTTAATGTATTTATCATACCAACTAAAAAACCTTATGGCCATTTCTGTTGTCCAATGCAAGTCACTGGGAAAATGTTAAAAAATGGCAATTAGGACTGCTCAAAAGATCCGGGGCCTGTGCCCAGGTGGGGCCACCTAAAGATGCCCCTGGCAGTAGCCATTTGCAAAGAGTTTTATATGTGGCTAAAGGGGGCGATGAGTAGGCTATTGCAATACTTTGAATGAATTTAGGTCTTGTTTCAAGAAGTGCAAGCTCTGGTGCATACCAAGCAAATTCATTTTGGAATAGCCATTGCAATGCACTGTGATGAATTTACATCCTGCAAAATGCCCTGGAGGCAAGTCATTTTGGATCACTGTTGTTCTGAATTACTATTAAAAGGCACAAAGCATGTTTGGCAGGCTGAGCAAACATCTGTCTTGTAATTCTGGGCCTGTTTGCTCACACGAGCTGCTGTGGCTCAAATAAATAAATAAGCCATTACTATGAGACCAGGAGGGGGGATACTTTTCCTCCTGGTAGATCCCTTCTCTATGTGGGCTCCCCAGGAAAAGAATTTCTGACAAGCTGCCACCAGCCAGGATGAACGTCCTGACACACCCTAGTCTGTTCAGCTGATTGAGGAATTTCTAAGCCGTATTGACAAGGACCCCTCCCTTCAGCCCAGACCTGGGAAAAATGAGAGGTACTTTGGACTTTTCTTCCCAAAGCCCAGAAACAGAGAGCTTATTAAAACCCTTTAAAACGCTTAAAACACAAGCAGAAGCTTTGTAACCATGCCGTCTTTCACATGGGGAAAGGAACAGCGAGAAATCCCTTTTAAAACAGCACAGCCAAATGTCCAAATATAAAAAGGACTTTGTTGGGCAAAGGGGAGAAACAAGGGGAACAAACGAGGGAAGGCAACAATCTCTCTCTCTCTCCCTCCCTCCCTCCCCCCCCCTCTCTCTCTCACACACACACACAATTCCCAATAAAAATCTAAAAGTCAGTCTAACGTATTTATTTATTTATTACATTTATGTCCCGCCTTTATTCCTTCTAAGGAACCCAAGGCAGCGTACACAATCCTCCTCCTCTCCGTTTTATTCTCACAACCACCACCCTGTGAGGTAGGTCGGGCTTAGAGTCTGTGACTGGCCCAAAGTCACCCAGTGAGCTTCCATGGCTGAGTGGGGACTAGAAGCTGGATCTCCCGACTCCCAGTCCAGCACTCTAGCCACTACACCACACTGGCTCTCATATCTAGCCACATTACCTACTGGAATAGAGTCTTGGGCCCCAGAGTAAATGCAGCTTGTTGCAGAGTTGAGGGTCTTAGAGCGGGAGAGTGCAATACCATCTGTATACCATCTAACTGGAAGCCATATGCACTTGGGAGAGTGCAAGCAAGTGCATATGGCTTCCAGTTAGATGGTATACAGGAAAGAAGTGAGATAAAGCTAGATAAAACTATTGAGGTCGGCCAGCAGGGAGCCAGGTGGCCAGATGCTTTAGGGGGCACTGTGGATCTATATCAGAAGTAGGGGTTTTGTCACAGCCACAGCCACTGTTTCAATCTCCAGCACTTGCCGGGCGCCATTTCCCTTATTACTTGCCCAGGCACAGCTTGTTGTGTCATCTGAATCTAGGCAGCCTAGCTTGTTTGAGAGGGAAACAACCCTCAAATAACCCATGGGCTGTTGTTGGGTTATATGAGGGTTATTTTATATGAGGGTGGGAAATTAGGGAAATGGTGCCTGGCACACACTGGGTATCAAAACAAGCTAATGTGGCTTATTTGATCATGCGAACCAGGTCACAGTCTTAAATAATACACCACCATTGCAAACTCTTCATATGAATGTAGAAAGGAGAACTGGGAAGCTAAAGTGTGACAATGGGTCAGTGGTAGCTTGTTGTTGTCTTTGCTCTGTGTGTGTGTGTGTGTGTGTGTGTGTGTGAGAGAGAGAGAGAAGATGGTGATGATATAACTAAAACCTTTCATTCACCTTTCCTCCCACCATCCAACTGGTTTTGGAAAAGCATTGCTCCAGAGCTACCTCTGAAAAGGCTTTTTGCATACATTCAGTGTGTCCAGTTGATCAGGACAAAGTGAGCTTTTCCTCCCACTGGTGAGCACTCAGAAGGGCCTGCCAAAAGTGTGCCAAAAATGAGTTTTGATTGTAAGCTGCTCTGGGAGACTTTCCACAGAATAGATGTGTAAAAATTCTTCACATAAATAAATCCATATATTTGACGACTTCCTGTATTGCCGGAAATAGATCCTGCACAAATGGCGGCCATCAAGTACGCACCATTAATGTGATGTACTTGATGGCTTGACAGCTGCCATTTGTGTAGGTTCTATTTCCGGAAATACAGGGAGTTGCCATGGCAATTCCCTGGAAGAAGAAGGCTGCTGGCGCGCGTCCTGAAGGCCTAGGTAAGGGAGCCGGAGGCAGCAGCGGTGGCGGCAGCTGGCTTCTGGATTTTAAAAACAGCAACTCCCTGGAAGAAGAAGACAGCTGCTGGTGTGCATCCTGAGGGCCCGGATAAGGAGCTGGTGGTGTAGGCTGGGCTTCTAGCTTTTAAAAACAGTGGCTCCCTGGAAAAAGATGGCTGCCAGCCACATCCTGAAGGCCCAGGTAAGGAGATGGAGGCTCGCATGGTGTGGCAGGGGGGGGGGGCGAAGTGGGATTCGGACATCCAAATCCCACTCTGACTCCGGCAGCTGAAGCAGGTTGGGGGCACCCAAATTGGCCCAAAGCAGGTTGAAAGTCCAAGAGGATAAGGTCTACCAGATCACCCCTATCTACATGTTGATACTCTTAGAGTATAAAGACCTCTAAAAGGTTGGTGAGACAGGGCTCTCTACTACAGTAAGGCTTCTGTCCAGAGCGGGGGTGGCGGCAGCCCCCCCTTCTCACTGACTGTGCCCATCCTTCTAAACCTGTGCCCCAGTGCTGCTGATTCTTACTTGTTGCTGGCCTGGCCTGGCCTGGCCGCCTCGCCTAGTCACAGACTGCACCAGTTGGAAAGGCCTCTACCTGGTCAAGCTGGCAGAGAGGCCACCCACCCAGGCCAGCAATGCCAGCAGTCACGGGATCATGCTTGCGCTGCTCTAGTCATGTAATGCACTGTGGTGCCGCTGCTGCTGAATTGCAGCATTCATTTGAGAGGGCAGCATGCACGTGCCCATGGCAGTGATGACCTGCTGGCCTCCAGTGTGAGGGAGGTCACTCACTGTCCCCTTGTCAGTAGTGAAGTAAAATCCAGGCGCCGGTCCGGTTGACTTCTGAATATGGACTAGAGAGGACATCTTGTCTCACTTAGGCAGCAAAGGGTCCTGGGCTAGTTCTGCTGCAGTTCCCCTACTTTTACAATAGGTGTCAGAGCTGCCTCATAAGTTGGATGCACATTTGAGTAGGGATGTACGAAAGTCACTTACCTTACCTTTTCGACAGGGTGATTCGCGGTGGCGGGGGGGCGCTCCGCACCTCCCCCCGAAATGGTAATCCAGCCAGCTCCGCTCCGCGGAGATTCCGTGGAGCCACCAGCCAGGGCCACCCGCAGCCAGACATCCAGCCACTGGGCAGCCTTCCGGAAAAAACCCCCAGCATACACAACTGGCGGCGGCTACGGCGGCCGCCATTTGCGTTCCCTTTTTTTCGCAGTTTTATCCTACGTAAGTATTTACATAAGCTATTACGGCGGGGGGGAAAAGGAATGCAAATAGCACCCACTATGCTATTTGTGTTCCCTTTTTTTTCCCCGCTGTAATAGCTGTAAATAAATATTTACGTAAGCTAAAACAGCGGAAAAAAAGGAAAGCAAATGGTGGCTGCCGTAGCCGCCGCCATGTGCATACGCTGTTTTTTTTTTAGCTTGCCGTGATAGGCTACGTAAATACTTACGTAGCGTATCATGGCAGCCTGGCCAGATGCAAGAGTCCGCAGCAGCCGGCCGAGAGACCAGCCACCGCCGCCGGAGCCGCCGCTGGAGCCGCCGGAACATCCGCCCCAGGTAAGCTTCGTCCCGGGGGGATTCCGCAGGGGGGCGGGGGATGGGAGGCCGTTCCGCCATGGGTTTCGGGGGGCTGAATGCCAGTGCATTCGGCCTCACTGAAATCCGTGGCAGAATTCTCTGCCATCCCTACATTTGAGAGAAGCTAATGATTCAGTATGCAGATCAGTGTACAATCAGAAGGGATGCTAGAGCCATGCAAGCAAAGGTTTGGCTAGGCAGTGCCACCCAAATTCAGCCATCCTGTGGCTATTTGACCATCCTCACTTACAGCCACAAGACAATAAATGCTAAAGGCACACATCCCAGTAAGAAGATGTGAAAACTGCTAGATCTCAACCTCAAAAAATAACCTGCCGCGTGCTCTGCTTTCAAAAACCAAGTAGTTACATACCATGCACATACCAGCCATGTTAGATATTTTAAGGAGTCTTGACCCCACCCCACTTTGCTGGTTTCAGCCACTAAAGAATAGGAAACAAACAGTGGAAACTCCAAATTCCCACCCTCCAAAAGGAAATCACATAAGAGTGCATTTAAAATTTTATTTTCAAATTCTCAGAAAAGTCCCAGGTGCTTGGAATTAATATTTACAATTTTGAAAAACACCATGAAATAGCATTAAATAAATAAACTACAACAAGTATTCACCATGGCTGGATCTACACTTACTGCCTTTTTTCGCTTCCAATGAGGTTTCACTGCCCGCCTTTCACACTACGCAGTACCCGCCTCAAATTGGAACCGGAATTTCCCACTTCCGTGCTCCCGCTTTCAATACCCTAATATTTCCCCTTAATGTGCTCTGATTTTCCGCCTTCACTACCATATCCGGTCGTAATCCCCTCCCCCACCTGTCCATATATGGCAGTGTTTGTATTTCCCTCCTGTCCAATCACAGTTCTTGACGGCCCCATGTCTTCTTCCAGCTACTGATCGCATAGCTTCCTCAGCAGCCCCCATTTCCTCAGCAACAAGCAAAGGGCTGGATGTGCGCACGCTTGTCTGATCTCGGAAGCTAAGCGGGGTCAGCCCCAGTCAGTACTTGGATGGGCAACCGCCTGGGAATCAGGCTTCCTGCACTGAGCAGGGGGTTGTTCTATCCCTTCAAATGAGATTAAGTTTTACCCCCTCCTATCCCCTGCTCCAAATGCTTTTTTTTAAATTAAGGCATTATCCTCGCAGAATCGGGGCTTCTCCGTGATGTTTTTTTTTTCTAATTCAGGCATGATCTTCGAAGATTCAAAGCTGTGAAGCCTCACAATTTTGAATCTTCAAAGATCATGCCTGAATTAGAAAAAACAAACAAACCACCTTTTCCCTTTGCCTTCCCCTCAAGTCACAGAGACCTCCAGAGGAAGCACAGCAGCAAAACCTGATCGTGAAACTATACTTGTGCAGCATCTGCCCTCATTACTGGCTGGCACTGTATAGCTATCACCAATAAGAGGGGGACGCTTTGAACTGCCTGCTTGGGAGCTGAGTCTGTGCTTTTGAAGAGCCAAAGAATCTAACTGTGTGAACACATTTCCTGAGCATGTGCAAAGGGGGCCTCCAGAGGTCACTGTAGAAAGCAAGCCTTTCCACAACAACCCAAACAATATGGGAAAACCACCCGGTTCTTCATTATGCATTCATACATGAAGTATGATGTATACACAAATGTAACCTTGCATTTGTTGTGCCTTTCCTAAAAGTCAACTTTCCTTCTACATTCCTCTAACTTTCTATATGTTGGGTGAAATGCTGAAACCCAGCTGGAATTAAGTCTTCAGAAGAACCACAAATAAGGAAGGAAATTGTGTTTGAAACAGAGGATTGGTTGAAGGATGTTATATCTGTTATGAATACATAAACTTTCTTTAGGAAGGAAAAAAAGGGCCATTCTTCAGGAAATATCATTCCCAGAGCAGCTGAATTGCGCCAGTTCCCCTATAACGGGTCTTTCTATTCTTGAACATCTACATAGTGGCTTCAGAATGAAGGACACTAAGTGAAGGACACTCTCCAGTCATAAGACGGAACGTTGCTTTCCTTCTCCCCCCCTCCCTCCCCCCTCCCTCTCCTCACCTAAAAATCCAATTGAACTCAAATGGGATCTGTGAAATCCCCTCTCCCATGCAGGGGGGATAGGGAAACAGGAAAGCCTCCATTTGTGCCAATGGAAACATTTTCTCTCTCTTTTATACAACGCTGCCAAATGCCTCTGGGGAAAGTGGTGTGAGTGCTTTCAAGGTTGGAAAAAGGCAGACCATCCTACAGAGCCAATACCTCAAGGTAAGCATTCATCCCAGTCCCTGGGCTTCAGCAGCATATCACAATATGGGCCTGCTCCCAGAATAGTGTGGACCAAGGAGGGCCAAATTATACATGACCCAGACCCATGGCTCCATCTCACAAAATCTGATTAAAGCGTAAAAGATGCTGGGGCGCTACTGGACAGGGGTGTTCAGAGGCTCAGAGTTAGTTGGCATCCCAGCCAAGTCATGTTTTAGTACCAACATTTGTTTATCATTGATTTATTATTAACATTGATATACCATCCTATCTGCTAAAAAGCTATCAAGGCAGTGTAATGCTTGATCACTGCTTCAAGTGGCAGTTGTGGGAAGTGTTGAGGCCTATAACTTGTGAGAAAAAGAAAATCTCTGTTTTGGCTTTCTACGCTGTCCTATTCAAGAATGGTATTCCCAAACAATTTCCACAGTTTTGAAAGGATGATGATATCAGCTAAGTTAGCCTGATAAAGGTATTAAAGTGATGTGGATTGGGGGGGGGGGTTCTTGCAGAGTGTTTCCTTTGCCCAACATGTCTTCTTTCCATTTTTCACTTCTACCTCCATTCTTGAAATGCCACCAATTGGTTTCTGTTGCCAGTTACGCAATGCAGCGATTCAAGGAATAGAGACAGCCCTATGTTGACTGAAAAAAATGTGTTCCCACCCTAGCTTAGAACCCAAGTTGAATGGGTAATTCAGACTGTGCCATATAACAATCCCTTTGCAGGGATATTTTCCTTAGTTCAGTTCCTCAGCAATAGTCTTGGTTTTGCACCATGCTGTGATGGATCTTTACTTGATCTGACTAATGCCGTTTCTAAAAGTTAAGCTCCATTTTAGAGACTGAGCATGCTTCTGGATGAGTTTTTTTTGCACAGAATCACCCTGCCTCATTCATGTAATTTTACAGGGGGTCCAGATGACAACATCTGCCTCTTGTACTGTCCTGTATTTTCCCACTGCATCTTCCTTCTTTCTCTTATCACAAAAAATCAATTAAGAAGGAAAAGATGGAATATCCACATTTTTTCTTTATTTGTAACACCGGGCGCTGTCTGCCTGGATGCTCCCTGAGGCTACAAAGGCAAGCACTTGCAACTGATGTGTGGGTCACATTATTGTCTCTCATTTCCATTGCCAGTTTGCTTTTGGGCAAGGGGCACAAACAACCTCCTAGGGAGTGTATTCGATTTGCTCTTCCTTTCCCCAGTGGGAGTCACAGTTAAAATGTTAGCATTTTATAATTCTACTCTGAAAATGTTTTTAAGGTGCCACAAGACCCTTTGTTGGTTCTGTTGAAACAGACTTACAGAGCTACTCCTCTGTAAAATGAGCCACTGTCACCTTGAAGAGGAGTGTGGCAGGGGAGAGGGTAACAACCCTGTTCTAATACCTCATGTCACTTCTGACTCACAGGACTTTGATTAGCCCATTGCACTGGGGCATGGAGGTCAGCTTTGCTAGCTCAGATGGGAAGGGTGAGGTTTTTTGCAGAGATCTTTATGTTCACCTGAATTCAGGCTAAGATAAACATGAATTTGGTGGAGCTGCCTCGTGTGTTGTTGGTACAGAAACCACATAATAATATCTCGTTCCTTTTGCTGACTCTTGTGTACTGTTTTTAAGCTGCGCTGTTTTTATTGTTAGATTTTTTGTTAAATTGTTTTCAACGTTGTATGCTGCCTAGAGTATTCATATATAGGTAGGTTATAAATTGAAATGATGGTGATGTTGTAGGTTTCATGTGAGTCTTCTTGAAGCCTAATCTGGGCAACAGACTGTGAATGCAACAGCAAGCTGTATCTGTCTTGTAAACCTCTAACCTGAGCCAGTGATGTAATAACTCAGTTTACATAATCCTTCAGTTGATTGGTTGTTATGCTATAGCTTTTATACTTTTTGTTAAACGCTGCGTTGTTAAATAGGAGCTTTGTGCTTGGGTTTGTGTGTGTGTGTGTGTGGAGCAGTGATTGGGGTGGGTTACACCACGATAACTGGGGGCTATTAATTGTTCTACCCAGCCCTGGCCCACCCCAGGACTGCTCTTCCTCATATGGGGATCCAGACGTCCCAGAGCCAGGAGAGCCTGGGAGGCAGAGCAAGCCCCTCAGCTCCAGCTCTTACCAGGTATCTGGGGAGTATCTGAGGAGAAACATCAGCAGGCCAGTCTCCGGGGGTCCTCACGTGCGCCAGAATGTCTTTCTGAGCCAGAGGGGAAGTCTGAACTGCCTCCTGACCCCAGAGAGCACAGATGCCAGGAAGTGCAGGCTCAGGTGGCACCCAGCATTGGAGTGTGCACCTGAATGCTTAAAGTGATCCTGAGTAGGGGTCTCTGTGGGAGCAAAGAGCCCTTTGAGCAGAACAAGGTGCTTGCAGCTCAACCTGGGCAGAGTCTAGGAGACTATATAGGCCCTCAGCTGAGGTCTGGTAGCTGCTTGAAAGAGCACATGTCTTTCAGTCCCCACCCAGACTCTTGCAAACCAGCTTATCTCACACTGCTCTACTTATGGACTGACCGCCTGTGCTGCTGACCCTGGACTCCTGCTTAAGGCCCTGCTTTGGGTCTATGCTGGCTTCCAAACTGCTTCTCTGAGCTTTGAGCCAAGCTTTACCTAAGACCTTGCTTTGGACTGTCCCTATTTCTGAACAGCCATGCCATGGTGTTTCTGATCTCAGCCTGCTCTTGACCTTGTTGTGTGGATTTGTCCCGCCCTCTGTCCAAGGACCTGTGCTCAGCAGGACATTAATATGGGCATGGGAGCTGGCAATTACTGAATTTCTGTGTTGTCCCAGGTGTGTTCTCCTGACCCTTGCTGCCAAACAGTATGTAACAGATGGGCCTAACCTTCAGGGCCTTTTATGGCAGGTGCAGGATTGAGGAAGCACATCTATTCAATGTAGTGGCATCTGAGGAACAGTACCAGGTGCAAAGTAGGTACTGCACAGCAGTTCTTTCTCCTAGGAGCAAGGAATTGGCTGTGACACTCAGCATATTCTTGATGTCTCCTTGTGCATGGTAGGTGGAAAAGATGCTAGGCATATGTGCAGCAGCAACCCCTCAGATGATCAGCAAACAGGGTGACTCTCTTGCTCTTCAGATTCCTCTAATAAGCTATGTGCAATTCATTGTGTAAGACTTTGGGTTGTAGATGAAAACTAAACCATTTGTCTGATGTTCTAGCCCTCTAGCTGTCACTGATGTAGTAAACTGGTGTCTAGGATGTACCATTTCAGAATGCAGGTGGAGACTTATGTGATGGAATATACACTGACATACCATAAAAATAAAGTCTATCCTCATAGAAAAGGGAAAACACTGTAGCACTGTAGCCTTCCAGGGAATTTCCTCCCTGCACATAGAAGTGGTCCAGGACAGGCACTGGTTGACAACTCAGGAAAAGCTAGGCCATGCGCTAATGAATTGGAACCATCACTGTCAATCAATGATACACCAAGCCATCCTCCATATGAGGTGGAAGGGAGGAGAGTCTGGCTTCTTTCATGACAAACTCCACGCTGTGCCCTAAAACCAAAAAGCATTAAGAAAAAAGTTTTCAAAGTCAATAGGAAGAGATTGTATGAAATGCCTCTTTCCCTAATATGTTTCTTAGCTTATTTCATCAAATGGTTTAAGTGTAGAACAATTGTGTTAAATACAGTGTGTGAATGTAACAAACGTATCTGCAAACATGTGCTGGGTACAAGACAGTCCTCTCAAGTACAGACCCCAGTTCAGAGCTTCAGAAAATGGACCAATTCTGCTTGGATCAATTCAGAGACTTGAACCTAAGTCAAGATTTGGAAATCCAAAGATTTGTGCTTCCCATTGACTGTCATGGATTAAAAAAAAAACAAAAACGACTGTACCATTGGTTTTATCTTAGAATCATAGAATCATAGAATAGTAAGGTTAGACGGGGCCTACAAGACCATTGAGTCCAAACCCGCTCAGTGCAGAAATCCAAGTCAAAGCATCCCTGACAGATGGCTGTCCAGCCTCATCTTGAATGCCTCCAGTGTGGGAGAGCCCACTACCTCCCTAGGTAATTGGTTCCATTGTCATATTGCTCTTACAGTCAGGAAGTTTTTCCTGATGTTCAGCCCGAATCTGGCTTCCTGCAACTTGAGCCCATTATTCCGTGTCCTGCACTCTAGGATGACCAAGAAGAGATCCTGGCCTTCCTGTCTGTGACAACCTTTCAAGTACTTGAAGAGCGCTATCATATCTCCCCTCAGTCTTCTCTTCTCAAGGCTAAACATGCCCAGTTCTTTCAGTCTCTCTTCATATGGCTTTGTTTCTAGCCCCCTGATCAACTTTGTTGTAGGGATGTACGAAAGGTACATTATGCCTTTCATTATGTACTTACATTATGTACATACATTATGCGTACATAAACCTTTCGGGGATTATGCTGATGGTGCGGGGAGAGGCGTTCCGTTCCTCCCCCCAGAATCCTCGCTGGGGGGGGAGGTGCTCCGTTCCTCCCCCCCCCCGGAATCCTGGCCGGCCGGCTGTGCTCCGCAGCGATTCTGTGGCGCCACCGGCCGGCTCCGCCAGCAGCCGGACATCCAGCCGCTGGCTAGCAGGGACGCAAATGGCGGCAGCCGTAGCCGCCGCTGTTTGCGTCCCTGCAGTCAGCCATGATAGGCTACGTAAATGTTTATGTAGCCTATCACGGCTGAGTAAAACAAACAACAAAAAAACGCGTGTACACAAATGGTGGTGCCCATGGGCGCCGCCATTTGCGTTCCTTATTTTGGCACGTCTTAGTCTACGTAAACATTTACGTAGACTAAGATGGCGAAAATAAGGGGAACGCAAATAGTGTAGCGTCTACGCTATTTGTGTTCCCCTTATTTTCACCATCTTAGTCTACGTAAATGTTTACGTAGACTAAGACGTGCCAAAATAAGGAATGCAAATGGCGGCGCCCATGGGTGCCACCATTTGCGTACTTGCGTTTTTGTTTTTTTTTTAAGTCAGCCGTGATAGGCTACGTAAATGTTTACGTAGCCTATCACAGTGTTTTTTTAAAATCTAGCCATGATTTATCACTTTTTTTGTTTTTTTGTTTTGTTTTTGTTTTTTTAACTGGAAATGGCAGCGGCGGTGGCCAGTCGGAAGACCGGCCACCACAGCTGCCAAACTGCCGCCGAACTGCCGCCGAACTGCCGCCGAACTGCCGCCGGAGCCGCCGCCGGAGCTGCCGCCACCAGGAAGATCTGCCCCAGGTAAGTCTCGTCCCGGGGGGGCGGGGGGGCAGACCGTTCCGCCACCAATTTCGGGGGGCCGAATAGGCTGGCAATCGGCCTCCCTGAGATCCATGGCGGAATTCTCTGACATCCCTACTTTGTTGCCCTCCTCTGAACCCAGCTCGTTACCTCTCCCCAGTTTGAGAAGATCCCATTGATAAGCACTCTTTGAGTCCCATTCTGTGGCCAACTGTGGAGCCACCGGATTGTTGTTTCATCTAGCCCACTTTGAGCTAGTTTGCTCATCAGGATATCATTGGCACTCTGTCGAAAGCATTGCTGAAGTCGAGGTATATGATGTCTACAGAATTCCCACAGTCCACAAGGGAAGTTATTTGATCAAAAAATTAGATCAGATTCGTCTGGCAGGATTTGTTCTTGACAAATCCATGTTGGCGTTGAGTAATCACTGCATTGTTTTCAAGGTGCTTACAGATGGATTGCTTTATCATCTGCTCCAGACTGACTGGTCTGTAGTTCCCAGGTTCCTCCTTTTTACCCTTTTTGGAGATAGGGACAACATTAGCCCTTCTCCAGTCATCTGGCACTTTCCCCCTGTCCTCCATGATTTCTCAAAGAGAATAGACAGCGGTTCTGAGAGTTCTTCTGCCAGTTCCTTTATTCCTCTAGGATGCAGTTCATCTGGCCCTGGAGATTTGAACTCATTCAAAGTAATGAGGTGTTCCTTGACCATATGCCTATCCATCTCAAGCTGCAATCCTGCCCCTTCAGCCTGTACTTCGCCTTTGCCAGGGGGGTCATAGACCCTCTTTTGGGAGACGACTGAGCCAAAGTAGGAATTGAGCACCTCTGCCTTTTCTTTGTCCTCTGTTATCATTTTGCCATCCCTATTTAATAGCTGAACCACCATTTATTTCCTCTGCCTTTTACTATGCACGTAGCTGAAGAAAGCCGTTTTGTTGCATTTAGCATCCCTTGCTAACCTCAGCTCGTTCTCAGCTTTAGCCTTCCTGACGCCACCCCTGCAATTCTGTGCTACCTGCCTGTACTCTTCCTTTGTTCCTTGGCCTTATTTCCACTTCCTATATGTGTCCTTTTTGTTTCCAGGTCATCTCTAAGTTTTTTGTGAAGCCACATTGGCTTCTTCTGTTGTCTTCCACCTTTTCCTCTTGTTGGAATTGTTTGTAATTGTGCCTTGAAAATTTCCTTTTTTAAAAGCTCCCACCCATCTTGGACTCCTTTTCTTGTTAGAGTCGCTTGCCATGGGACCTTACTGATCATTGTTCTGAGTTTATTAAAATCAGCTTTCCTAAAATCCAGGGTACGTGTTTGACTACACTCGGCTTTTGCTTCCC
The DNA here is from genome assembly GCF_057233095.1 of Heloderma suspectum. Classification (NCBI taxonomy): domain Eukaryota; kingdom Metazoa; phylum Chordata; class Lepidosauria; order Squamata; family Helodermatidae; genus Heloderma; species Heloderma suspectum. The sequence goes on from NC_139466.1 coordinate 382,272, forward strand.
TTAGAACCAAGAACTCAAGTATAACACGGTCGCTTTCCCCCAGAGTTCCTGTAACTGCTACTTGATCCACTCATCCCTGTTGGTTAGGATGAAGTCAAGGATAGCCAATCCTCTAGTTTCTTCCTCTACTTTCTGTAGGAGGAAGTTATCTGCCACACAAGTCAGGAATTTCCTGGAGGGGTCATGTTTTGCAGAATTTGTCTCCCAACAAATATTCAGGAAACTGAAGTCCCCCATTACTACTACATCATGCTTCCTTAAAACATTGGCTATTTGCTTTTCAAAAGTTTCATCCTCGTCTTCTCCTTGGTTGGGTGGCCAGTAGTAGACTCCGACCACCAGGTTCCTTTTATTCTTTGCTCCATTTATTTTGATCCAGATGCTCTCGATGGGGCTACCAAGCTCCTCCTCCTGTATTTCTGTGCAGAGATATGTATTTTTCACATACAGTGCAACCCCACCTCCCTTTCTGTTCCTCCTGGTCTTTTTTAGCAAGTTATATCCTTCAATTGCTGTATTCCAGTCATGAGAGTCATCCCACCAAGTCTCAGTTACACCTATCAAGTCATAATTTCCCTCTTGTATTAAGAGTTCAAGTTCGGTCTGTTTGTTTCCCATAGTCTGGGCATTAGTATATAGACATTGAAGAGCATGTGCTTCATAGTCTGGCTTTCTTCCTACATGTGTCTGAAGACTATTATTGGGCGCTATTAGAGCTGTTCCCTCCGTTGCGGTGCATGCGCCTTCCTCCATTGTTACCCCCTTTACATCTCCCTTCCCTGAAGGATTCAGTTTAAAGCCCTCCTGATGAAGTTCTTCATGCTGTGGCCAAACACATTCTTCCCAGCCTGTGTGAGGTGCAGCCCATCCCTTGCCAACAGTCCATCTTCCAGGAAGTATAGCCCGTGGTCTCAGAATCCAAATCTCTTGTGCCAGCACCACCATCATAGCCAGTCATTCACCAGGAATACTGTTATTTCCCTTTCTATCCCTCTTCTAAGTACTGGAAGGATGGATGAGAAAACTATCTGGACCCCAAAGTTCTGGAGCTCAGCTTTCTTCCCAAAGCTTCAAAGTCTGACACGATTTCTTCGTAGTTCCACTTGGCAGTATCATTTGTTCCCACATGGATACAAAGGATCTTGTCTTCAAGATCCCTTCCAACTCTTATCATTCTGTGAAATCCCCTCTCCCATGCAGGGGGGATAGGGAAACAGGAAAGCCTCCATTTGTGCCAATGGAAACATTTTCTCTCTCTTTTTTCCGCCCCATCATGTGTGTGTGTGTGTGGGGGGGGGGACAAATTTCAGGAAACAAGTTGCTGGGATGGGCCAGGTTTAAATTTCTCTTACCTGTGCAAAGTGATCACTATCCAGATCAGGGGGCTTGGTGGTGATTAGTTCTGAGTAAGTAATAAAGAGAGGGTCAGCTGCACACAATGGGTAGCATCCAGTGTTAGCTTTACTTACCTTTAAAACTCTAAAGAGCTTGGGGTCAGGCTACCTGAAGGACCATCTCCTTTGATATTTATCTACCTGGATATTAAGATCATCTTCAGAGGTGCTTCTTCAGGTGCCACCACCAAATGAGGCAGGGCAGGTGGCTACAAGAGAGATGGACTTTTCAGTGGTGGCCCCAAGTTTGTGGAGTTTTCTCCCCAGACAGGCTCCCCTGGCACCTAGATTATGGTCTTTCCAGCACCAGGTGAGAAACCTTTTTATTCTCCCAGGGATTTTAATAACTGTTATTAGTGCTTTTGGTACTCTGTTCTGCTGTTGGATTTATTTGGTTTTATAGTGTTGTAATAGTATTATTCTTTGCTGCTGGTTTTATCTTGGTTTTATTCTGTGTTTTTAGTTTTTATTTTGTTTTAATGCTTGTTGGAGGTCAGCTGTAAGCATTAAGAACAGCACCATGTGTAAATGGGACCTCGGTGAATATGGTATTTATTGATCTTTTGTAATATGGAGCACACATACACAAATTCATGTTAAGCTTCTAGCCCTCATTGCTGCACATTTGAACATCAATATTTACTGTGGCAGATAGTGCAAATCGTATTGTGTGAGTAGCTTTGATTGACCTGTGTGTGGAGCCAGAAAGCCTGGTTGCTGCTGCTCATGGACCCCAGTGCCTGGCGTGCAGGCTCAGCATTGCCCTCTTGCCAGGCATGTTCACTTCGTGAACATAATACAATTTTAATATTATTGATGATGTATTTATATGTTTAACTTTTGTATATTTCTATGTTTTAACTGTACAAGTTTTTAATGTTGTAAAGCTGCCTTGAGTCCCAGTATTGGGAAAAGGCGGAATATCAGTAAATATATAATAACAACAACAACTCGTTATACTTGAGCAGCCATGTGGCCCGTCCACATTGACAGGGGCCTCCTGGTCCAGGGTCCTTCCAAGCACTATGAAAAGTTGCCAGAATAAGATCTGCTCCCCTCATGCTCACTCCAAATTGGAGGCTACCCACCACCACCACCACCACCACCACCACCACCAAGAACACCACACCAGTCTGTCGTACATTCCCACACTTGGACAGTTTTCATGTACGCCTACCGTGCCTTGAGGGCCCATTGGCTGATGGTGAGTGCTTTGCAGGGTTCTCTTTCAAATGTGTCTGTTTGTACACAGGCCCCCAAATATAAATGTAGTATAAAAAACAGAGGAAAACATCCCACATTCAAATTGACAGTGGAAAGAAAAGAACATGTCTTCTTTCAAGGCTGTATTTTGAAAGTGTAATTTCTCTTTTGGGTTAGAAAAAAAACAAGAAAGATTTCTGACCAATTGATTTTTAACAATTTTAAAATACATTTTAGTTCATGTACATCGCCATTTGCTTTTAAAAAAGGAAGTGTGTGTGTGTGTGTGTGTGTGTGTTTGAACACTTTTTCAAAAAAGAAAAACATGAATGCACACACATTACATTTGTTTGGCACTGTTATGATCTTTTTTTAAAAAAAACATTTTGATAATATTGATCATGTCTTATACAAAACTGTAAACTATTTTCAAGTTTGTTTTTTAAACATTAGTTCATTGTCATCTTCCAAAAACTGTCACTGTTGAAGTAACAGGATTACTAAAAAGAAAAGCCAACACATATATTAAAGGAGACAGTTTTTGAAAGGACACATATTAAGTGATTGGTGAATCGGCACTTCCTGTCACAGCTGCTTCCCTTCTGTAGAATGTGGGTTCTTGATGGCTGTCCAGTCGCAGGAAGTGGCTGCTTGGGAACAGGAAGTGTTTGCTCACCAATCACATTTTCACACCTGTAGAGTAGACAAAGATGGCTCTTTAGGTTATTTTATTTTATTTCTTCGGGTTTTTTTTTCTTTTGTTTTTTTCTTGCCTTTTTATACAAAAAATCTACATCTAAATCACTTTGCTAGAAACATTATTTCCTTTTCTGGTTTGTACACTTTTAAAGCAGAATCTGCTTTCATGGAAAAAAAAAGAGAGACAAAGGTCAAGGACTTATTTCATGCAGAAAAATGCAAATCAAAGAAAGTTCATAAAAACTGGTGTTTTTCCTTTTTTTTCTCCCCCCCCCTTTTCCCTTTTTTTTTGGGGGGGGACACACTGTACAGGATGCAAAGTAGCCACTCAGAGAAGGTTAAAGATGATTCATAGCAGTTCATTCTGCAACATATGCTTATGTGACAATTCCATGGGCTTCCCTGGCCTTTCCCTTGTTTTATTTAATTTCACGTTTCCCCGGTAAAGTGATGTTGCCTCTTTGTTAGACACCAGAAGAGGCAGGTACATCTAAGTCAGCTTCTGAAAAAGGCCAGATTCTCCCCTCACTCAAGAAGCAGCTTCTCTGCCCATTCACATAACGACATTCAGTTGTGCCTCACAGCTCACCCTTCCAGCTAACTGAGGTGTTGCTTGCCATGCAAAGCAGTTGCCCTTTTTACTAAATACTCATCATATGGGATGTTTAAAACTCATCTGGCCAGAACTTGCCTGATTCATGATGAAATGATAAATACAATGCCATGATCTACCAAGAAGCAACTGATGTTACCCACACACAAGATATCAACACCATCAGGACATCTAACATCTTTTTGCTATGGCCCTGGAAATACCCTGAGTTTATAGTCTGCTAAGAAGTGAGGCCTCAACTTGCTGAAACCTTTCCTGCAGTCATCTCCCCATCTTGATTTACTTACAGTCTTGATTGGGATAGGCTGCTGTTTCCATGCTGGACTCAAGAGCATAAGCAATTAAAATCTAGAGATGGTAATAGATATTTGTAAGAGTTGACAAGACTTCAACTTCCACAGACCTATTCATTCTGTAGAATGTCACATTCTGTGTACCGCAGAAGCTTATGCTTGGCCCATAAAAATGACACATAAAAGATGACACACATTCAGATTCCGTTGCCTGCCTCTCTTGTAAAACACATCACTGACATGGGTCCAGCAGCAAAAGGGCTGATTTGTTTTTTCCTGCTTCCACTCAGTCCTGAAAGGGCTGGACATGCTGATTCTGTGCAAAGCATATTGACGTAGGAAATCCACATGTAAATGAGCTTTGGGATGGCATCTTGCAAAGACTAAGAGGAACTCTAAAATCAGAGGGATAGCTTTCTTTCCTCACCCCTGCATGACAAGGCTGCACCCATCAAACTCCCTTCCTTTTCCTAACTATTAAAGGTGCCGGATCTCTGTTTTCCTGTGTGTCCTTCATGAGGATCATAAATTGCAAAAGGGATCCAGGCAAAACCATCCTCAAAAATACTGTCTCTGATATCTCATTGTTTGTGTCTAGCATGACAAAGGCCTTCTTCAGTGGCTTTTGCCTGGAATCTCATGATAAAACCATGGTGGATTCACTCAGAAGTTCATTCCCATCATTATTGTAAAACACAAAGTAGAATCTGCAATTTACACAAACATCTATCCTGTCATTATCACAAGCTGTGTGGCATTTAGGCTGTATGTTTAGTTTGCACCATCTTGCTTGACCCTGGGCTGGCATGAGAGCTTTTAAGACAGGATGGAAGAGGATCATCAGGCAGGCAAACATTTGGAATGGAATGCTGTGCCATTCCCCAGGCCTTCCAAGGGTTCTAGGCCTTTTTGGAGGCCTGGCATGAGCAGGGGCAGAGGCCGTTCCTCCCACTGTGAGGCATAGCCAGTGGAGTGTTCAGCCTGAGGCTTGGCTCTGAATCACAGTCCTTCTCCTCGCCCAGGGTCTTTTCCCTCCTGCCACTTTTCTGCCCTCCCCCTCCCCTTGGGTCTGGCCTAATAATGCTGCTCTCTGTTCTTCAATTCACTCCCTCGCTGTTCCAGCTAACATGCAGTGTGTGGTAGCACACCAGCAACATGGCAGCGCTAATGGGACACAAGTGAAGCTGCTGATATTGTGGCACATTTGCAGGCTGGTGTGGGACAAGTATCTATCCAACAAATGGCCAAGCTGGAGGCAGAGTCTGCTTGTCTAGCACAACTTTCCAATAATTTCACTTGTGTCTCTTACACATCGAAAATATTTTGCCCTGAATCTCACACCATTTCAACCTGCAATTTGTTCCTATAGTCACAATGACATTCTGCCCCTCCCACAGCCAGCTCAGTAAAACAGGTCACTGGCAACCATGTGGCAAAAGAGTCACCAGATGCTTTGCAGATAATAATACCCTCCATAGACCAAGGCACCCTGGATCTGCCCCAAATATGACCCAGTGGCCACCAGTGATAATAGACGTGCATATCTGGTATGCCATATCACAAAGACAGACATAATGGAAAGAAAGGGAGGGGTCCATAACCCTAACACAGCTTCCTCCAAAGGCAGGGAATCATCCTCTCCTCAGGAGGACATTGTTCATCCCTCACCCCACCTGATTCACATTATGATCACCCTCCAGCCCATGAATGCCTGCTGAATTCCTAAAGATCCCAGCTACACGGTTCAACCCCGGTCTAACCAACTGGGCCACCATTAGTGGTTGGTTTGAAGGAACGGCATCTCGCTCATATTTTTGTAACCCTAAATCAGAAGTGTCTTGTTGTTAGAGGGTCGTGTGGGAGGCAAGCAGCCTCTATCACATTTCAGAAGTGGTTAGATGAGCTTCCTGCCTCCTTCCCCAATCTTTATTCTTTTTGTGTTCTTGAAAGGAAGCAAATGAGCATTGGAGTACAAAACAGGGCAAAGGGAATAGCGTTTTGTCCATGTATAAAGCTTTTCTATTAGGTGGAGGGGAATTTCAGATTTCTATTAATGAACTTTCTTTGAACTCTTGAGATTGTCAAATATTTCCAGTTGTTTTCTTTTTAAAATACTAGTATTTGATTTTAACATTTTCATACATGAAAAATGCCATAACTGTTGAGCAGGAAAGTGCAATTTTGAGTGCATGAAAAACCTGTGTGTGTGTTGGGGGGGGGGGTGTCCTTATAATCTAATATTGATTTTCACACACATTACCTGATTTCCTTTGTGCCTGATAATGGCATTACTTCTGGGTTTTCAAACAGGAACATTTATATGTCATTGAAGAGGTCAAAGCTTTCCTGTTTGAGGTTTGGAGAGAATTTCTTTCCATGTCCCTTGTCCATCATTATCAGAAAGTTCTTTTTAAATTTTAATTATCTCTGCTATTGCAGCTATGCAACCATTCACGTCCAACACCTTGCTAGTGTTGTCTGCTAATGATCTTTTCAGCAGAAGCTAAACTTGATCTCCTCACCACCCCAATGCAAGGTTCCGCCTACTTAGTGAGTACTTATTTGGGGCACGTTGCGTCTTGATTATTGGAGGAGGGAGCAGTTCACAGGTGCACCGCACATATTCATCATCTCTTCAAATGTCTGGCTATTATGGATGGAATTAGCGTGCATGGATGGAAAACACACCAAACAAGTGCTGGACCAGAGAGGGGGAGAATGCCGAGATGTCCTGGAGTGCAGCGTGATGAGCGGTGGCATTGACAACGCCGCCACAGATTGCGTTCTGGGCCTGTCATGTTCACCACACACAGAACAACAACTAACACACTGCACAATGCTGGTTTTGACAGAAGAGTTGACACAGCTGACAGAGCTGCACAAGGGGTGCAGTGGAAGTGCTCTTGGGCTGAAAGACAGCGAGAGGATGTGTGCTGTACTCTGAGGAGGACTGCTATAGGCACCTCATGGCTCATTCCTCACTCAGGATTTCCCTGCGAGCAAAAGGAGGCTTGGTTTGGGCATATCAGCGTTGTGACATCACAGCAGGGAGAGTCTTGCGTTCCAACTAGCCCTTCAAGTCTCTTTGGTGATAGTCTTTGCCCGATTCTAATACAGGACTAGTCACATATATTGGTATTTTAGATTGCTCTGCAATTGGGAACATAATCACAGCTCCTCTACCACAGGGTGCTGACTCAACCCTTGTGTTGTCTCAAGTTGTGGAGAAATGGCCGAAGACACTCGCTCCTCTGAGGGCAGAGAAGAAACGCTATGTCTGGGAGCCTCCACATTCTCCCCGTGTCATACGTTCACCTCCACTAGGTGAAGACTGGCAAGACTGGGCGTTGGTGTGCCCTGAAGAGCAGCTGCCCTGCGAAGTTACAGCTGTTCTTTTCCTTCTCAGACTTGCCAGTCCCACACTTTTTCATATTGTATGGTGTGGTAAGGAGGGGAGAGAACGGGACCACTGCAGACCAAATCAAGCTACTGGTAAGAGGTGGTGTGCCTCTTTACCCAACCAATCCAGTCACATAGGTCACCATGAGAAGGGATGGGGGCATTGCACATATCTCCACCCACCACTTAAGTTCATTTTTCAGAAGTGTTTTCTGGTGGAACTCTTTTTAAAAAATTGACATTTCACCTTGTCAGCTGTTCATTCCACCTTTCTCCTTAATAACCACACTTACTTGGTTTACATCAAAATGTCATAAAATAAACCATAACTGAAAACAGAACCCAAGGGCAGGTGATATACAGCCCCCTCCAACCAACTCCACCTTTCCCCACCCTCCTCTCCAGCTTGAGCCCCACAGGAGCACATCCCGAGTCGGGCCCTGGGCCCTCTAGTGCAGCATTGTCTGAACCGACTGCCAGCAGTGCCTCTCTAGGTTTTCAGGCAGAGAAGAGTTTTTCCAAGCCTTCCTGGAGATGTGGCCAGGGATTGAAGCTGCGGCCTTTTGCATGCAGAGCAGGGGCTCTGCCACTGAGCGATGGTCCCTCCCCTCTCTTTCATTACTCTCACAAATCGACTCCCTGCCTCTCAGGTCTGCTGAAGATGCTCTCTGCCCCCCCGAGACCAGCCCCACCTGCTTAGCTATTGGTCCGGGTGACGTGGGCTGCTGCAGAGTCAGACCATCTACTTTGGCTCCTGCTGTCAGCCAGGATGCATGTTATCCTCCCTTCCTGAACTACCCGTCCGACCCTTTAAGAATGTCATACCAGACTGCTTTCCCTCCCTTGCAGCCCAAGAAACCAGCTCCATCCCATTGCAAGCATTCCTTGACATGCCACTGACTACAAGACACCACAAACTACTGGCTTTATTTCTTCCTTATGTTTCTCTGTAACTGATTGCCACTCTCTCTCACTTCCTTTGCCAGGCTTCTCACAGAACCTCAACCCTTGCCTCCACTTGCTCAGCTTCTGGGAAGTTCCTGAACTGTGTCACTGTCCATGGAGGGAATGCTCAGCCTTCTCCCCATTGAGCTCCAAGATGGAGGTTGCTTCTGTGCACAGAGACCACCTGTCCATGAAATCACCATAGAGTCCAGTTTGCTTCATTTATGGTGAACTTTTCCTATATAACCAACAGGCAATTTTATGGATGAAGCTTTGCCTCCAAAAGCATAATATTGCCTTCACACACAGCTGCATTTTCCCACTCTCCCCTAGCATTTGATTCACATGCTAGTTTATCTACTTTCCCCACCCCCCATGAGAAAGGAGTGGAGGGGTGGAGGGATTGATAGAATGGTATCTCCAGTTCATAAAAGTCCCTGAGTGGTGGCCCTATTTTGTGCCAGCAGAAGAAAATGAAGCACACATGACGATTGCACTGTCCTGAGATTTCTGACATTCCCTTCTCCTCCTCTCCCACTCCCCGCTCAGGAAAAAGAGTTGTGATTGCTGTAAACCTTCATATCAGGCCTTCTATCAGGCCAGGATGACCAAACCATAGAGCTGGACAAGGTCCCCTCCAGGGAGCCCCTCCAGGCTCTCACTCAGAGACAGAAGGCCCAGCCTGTGCTCGAAACAGAGAGCAGCCCTGTGGAGTGACCCAAGAACCATCCCTGCCCTTCCAATTACTTGAGCAGATGCCCTGTTTTTTCACTTGCTGCTGCTCTAACATCACAAAACAGCACATCTAGGAGCGAAACAAACTTGTTGCATGGATTAAGGAGGCCTGGATAAGAAGGCAATAATGTCTAGAAAAACTGACTAAAATATCAAGAGTGGCCAAGAAGAAAGTAGAGCAAGCCCCCCTGCTAGCTTGGCACAAGACTCCAGGTGACAGAGAACTGAGGCACAAAGATGGGTTGCCGGTTCAAGCTCTTGACAGGAGATGAAGGGAGCCCTGGCTGAGCTACTTCTGCCAAGATGATAGCCAAGTGAGACCTTGACTGAAGTTCTGAATAGGGATGGGGCTGGTTTGGGCACAGGTGGCACTAACTGGAGTGTGCAGTCAGTGAAAATACATTAACTATGGTGACAGACTCGGAGAGAGCATGAGTTGGGAGGGGCAGCTAAGATGGTGTAGCTGGAGCCTGTTGTCCAGGCAGTGACAAGAAGTTTGCCACAGTTGCTCCACCACTGGCTTTTCTTTTCTTGTTCTAAAGCACAAGGATTCCTGGCTTGCAACAGGTACAGTGTCAATGAAACGGAAACATCTTATCTAGTACAGCCAAAGGTGGAGCTGAAACTCCTCAAAGGTTGCACAGTGTCTGTGTATGTGTGTGTGTTTGCATGAGCGAGAGAGCAAAAGAGATGGGGGGGGGCAGTATGACTTGATCAGAGATGGATTTTGTAATAGTAAACCTTTATAGGATCTGTTAGTAGAGAATGTGACATGTATGCATGTGTTCATATATTTGATAACTACTTTGTGAAGGAAAAGTGGAGAGATCTCCAGCCAGAATCATACAACTTTGCATGGCCTCAAACACCCTCTCAGACATCCATGCACACCACAGCAAAGGGCTGCAGCTCCATCAGCTGACAGTGCCCCTTCTTCCAATTGTTGAATACATCCCACGGGTGGAGCTGACCAGCAAAATGTTTGGCTGAGAAAAGAAAGCTGTCTGTGCACAGGTATTCTCAAAGAGATGGAAAGCAATCCCTCTCCCCTGGTGAAGGTAGAGTAGTACAAATCAAGCTGGAGGATCTTCTAAAATATTGTAACCCAGTGTAAGAGTTGGGGATGAAGACAATTAAAAATAAATGCTATTCTTTTGTTTCCAAAGTATCATTACCCATAAATTATGCTGTGCATGTCATTTGCATCTGTTATCTGATAAGGCTAACTATCCGTTGGCTTTTGAGATGTGCTAGTCTTTTGGCACCCAGGATACAGTGGGGCAAAGGGAGATGCTGAAGATACAACAGGGAAAATGTGTGTTAAATGAAGAGTGCGTTTGGGATGTGCCTCATGCAGTTCTGCTTTTGGTTTTCATGTGGCATTTGGTGCATGTAGTGACAAGAGACATTTTAGGCCAGCTGTTCCAAAACACTTAATGAAGTTACTGATGACTTGCTCTAGGACTGTGAGCTCGCACAAGCACTGCAAAGCTCAGTGACAGCACCTCTGCCTTTCCACTGACCACTGAGGCTTCCAACATGCTTCTAAGATATTGAGTCCTGCATAATCATCCCAGGGAATGAGGGGAGGTGCCTTTGGGCATGTCTGCTATCCATCTTTATCCAAGGTGAGAAGCCATGGTCCACATGAAGGACCATCAGGGCACCAGAAGGCCCTCAGTCCTCCTCTTGCTGCAGAAATGTGTTTGGGAGAGGATGCCCTGCAGGATCACCTATAGGCTTCATTGCCTACAGAGCCCACTTTGCCTGCTTTGGCTCACAGAAAGAGGATGAGGTGAAGAGTGCTCCCATTCCAAATCTCAGCTGCAGTTCTCTTCTCCTGCCGCAGTAGAGAAATCTCCACAGCCTGGTCCCATCTCTCCAATTTGTGATGGAAACAGCATGCGTCACCTTGGCCATTCCCATCCTGATCTGCTGCACTTAGCTGCCTGAACCTACCTGAGAGTGGGATGCTCCCCTACATTCTTGAGATTCACCACAATACATGCACACAGGACCCCCCACACCCCACTGTCCCCAGTTACCCCTCACAGATATCCTCTTGCTAGAACAGACATTACAAATCCCTCCCCACCACCACCACCAAAGGTAATGTGCTTGTACACATTCCCACACATTCCCACTAGAGAACAAAAACAAAAACAACCAAACAGTTCCCAAGCTCTGAAGGCTAGAAAAGGCAGCTTGCAAACATGCCGGTCACTCTGACCTGGGCACCACCCTCTCAGCTGCTCCCCCTTCTACAAGTATTTCCCCATTTCTGCCCAAATCACTGCAAAATAAAGATTTCATTAGTTTTAGACAGATAACTGTATATGTATGAGGCAGAAAGAGAGATAGAACAAAGGAAGTGCATGCAGTGTGAGAATGCAGTTCCATCTTTCAAAGGAATAAACATGAGAGGGGGAGAGAAAATAAGAAAGGGATAAAAATGACCCCAAGAACAAGGAAGTGAGACATCTCTGAGAAAATGGAGCAAAGGGTCGTGCGCTTGCCAGCATGTCCCAAGGTTCACTGATGCAGCTCCATCCTCATTACTGAGTCAGCTGCAACAATGCGTGTTTTTTCAAAAGAAAACAAGTCCACCCCCACACCAGTGGTAAAGTACTTCAAGCCAGAAACTACCAGAAAAAGAAAGAACAAATGAAAGAAAGAAAACAAGATGGTGCCCCTCCTTATCCCTGGAAGCCAACACCTCCCGTCTCCACAAACCCATGTTACCACCACACATGGTCTGTGTGTACATCATGTGCTGAAAAGAGGAGAGACGTTTAGGAGAAATGTAAACCGAAGGTTGGGGTGGGGTGAGAACTGAGAATTTGTCACAATTGAGAGAAAAACCCAGACCCCAAAGACTGCAGCACTCGGGTGGTGGCGGCGGCATTTTCATAGTTTGAGTGTCTTTTCTATTTCTTCCGTGGCTGGCAGGCATCAATTTACATAGTACAGCCAGTAAACCAGGTTGAAGAATCCAAAGGTGATGGGGAAAATGATCCGCGACCACTTGTCAATGGTGCTGACATCTGCCAGGTCCGGAATCTTGAGCTTCAGCTTTGAAGAGCGCCGGCGGAGGCGGCAGTTCGCACGGTTGCGGGCGGCAGCGGTGGCGGCGGCGTGATGGGCCAGTGGGACATGGCGGTCCAGAGCTGGGTGGTGCCCGAAGCCATCTCGGGAGGCTAGTTGCTTGCGGAACTGGATTCCCGATCCTTCGAAGGACATGACAGAGTTTCGCGAATCCCCTATCGTGCTCATCATGTCCGCAGCCAGCAGCTCATTGTTCATTTCCAGAGTGCTGAGAAGGATGTTCCCATATGGGTCAACCTGGAAAGCGTAGCAAGCATTGCACAGCATGAACATTTTACCTGTCCAATGAGTGGTGTCTGATCAAACATTGCAGTTGGCTTCTTTGTTTTAATAAATAATTTATTTATCTGGGCAGCCCCTGCTCATGGGCTGTTAACAAGATTACTTGGAGGAAGTTGCTCAGCAGCTCCATAGGCTGAGAAAGGGACACTGATAGCTCTTGGCCAGGGGGCTCCCAAATGGAGGGGGTCTAGCGCTGCCAATCATTGCTCTTCCACTGTGAGCTAAAAGCAGAGTTCCCATGGACTGTCCACATTCCAGGGGGTCTAGTGCTTTTTGGATGTGGCCAATGGGTGTGACATATCTGAGTGGGCACTAATGTCCCCACCCTTTCTTGACCTCTCATAATCTCTATCCCCTTCCTCCCAAAAGTTTGAAGTGGGTGCTTCTCAGCACCATTTAGCACCCTGTTTTCATGTGTGTGTTTCATTTCCACCCCCAAAAAGAGAGCCTGCAGCACAGGGAAAGTGTGTTGCAGCCTTACTTCCAAGTAAACATGGTTACAATGAGGCTGTAAATCCTGATCCTTATGGTCAGTTTCAAAACTGAGTTAGGAAACTTGCCAACTTGATTTTTTTAGTGAAGCTGCCAAGTGTTGTAATTAGTCAGCTTGTTGGTCAAAACTCATGCATTCATAATGCTGACCTCTGTAGGGAGCTTAGATTAATGTATGTATGTATTTATTTACAATATTTGTATACCGCTCCTTATCTAGAACAGATTTCGGAGTGGTGAACACAAGAGATAAAACAGTAAAAGGATAAAAACATCAGATTAAAATTATGCTATTTTAAAAAACAGGCAAGCAATACAAACCATGACTGTTCAATTAAGGAATGCCTCCTGGAACAGTACTGCTTTCAGGAGGCACTAGAAACAGCACAGCGTTGGTGCCTGCCTGACCTCCAGGGGCAGGGAATTCCAAAGAAAGGGGGCTGCCACACTGAAGGCTCTTCTCCTTGTGGACTCCAGTCAGGCCATAGGTCGAAGTGGAACCACCAGGAACATACCCTCCGATGACCTCAGTGACCGGGCAGGTTGGTAAGGGAGAAGGTGCTCTCTCAGGTATCCTGGTTTAGAGGTTTGTACAGTAGTAGTAAAACCTTACACCTGGCCCAGTAGTGAATAGACAGCCAGTGCAGTTCCCTCAGCAAAGGGGCAGCTCCTGACAAGTGTCAAGCTGCTGTGTTCTGCGCTATCTTCAGCATCCAGAGCAGCCTTAAGGGCAGCCCCACATAGAGTGCATTGCAGTAATCCAGCCCTGAGGTTACTAGTGCCTGTATCACTGTGGCCAAGCGATCCCTGTCCAGCAGAGGCCATAGTTGGCGAATCAGCCAAAGCTGGTGGATCTAGGAGTACCCCCAAACTACAGACCTGATCTTTGGGAGTGCAACCTCACCCAGAACAGGCAATGAGCCTGTCTCCAGGGCTTGGGAACCACTCACCCACAAGGCTTCCATCTTGCCAGGATTCAGTTTATTGGCCCTCATCCAGCCCATTACTGAGTTCAGGCACTGGTCCAGACCACAACTTGCACAGCCTCTCCTGCTTCAGATGTCAAAGGGAGATAGAGCTGTGTGTCATCAGCATATTGATGGTACCTGGCTCCAAATCCCCTAAGGACTGCTCCCAGCAGCTTCATATAGCTGTTAAATAATATTGGGGACAAGACGGTACCCTGCAGAACCCCATAGCTCAATTGCCAAGGGGCTGAGGAACTGTCACCCAATGTTACTTTCTGAAATTGGCCCTGCAGGTAGGAGCAGAACCACTGTAACACAGTGCCTCCGATACCCATCCCACAGGGTCGATCCAGGAGGATCCCACGCGATGGTATCAAAAGCCAATGAGAGATTGAGCAGAATTAACAGGGCTGCACTCCCTCTGTCCCTTTCTCGATAAAGGTCAACCAAAGCTGATTCAGTCCCATAACCAGGATGAAACCCAGATTGAAATGGGTCTAGATAATCAGTATCCTCCAAGAGTGCCTGCAGTTGTTCCACCACCACCCTCTCCAGAACCTTCCCTAAGAAAGGGGTATTTGCAACTGGACAGTAGTTGTCTCATACCATTGGGTCCAGAGTGGGCTTCTTCAGGAGCAGTTGCACTACTGCCCCCTTAAGGACAGCAGGGACCATTCCTTCCCAAAGGGAAGCATGATTCACCACACCCTGGACCCACCCAGTCAAACCCCCTTGGCTAGCTTTTATTAGCCAGTAGGGGCAAGGATTGAGAGGGCACATGGTCAGTCGCATTGCTGCAAGTACTTTGTCTACATCATCAGGCCACAACACATGAAACTGTCCCACAAAATTGGGCAGCTGGTGGCATCAGACACCTCGACTGGAACTGTGCTACCAACAGCATCAAATTTGCTGCAGAAACAAGCGATTTTGTCCTCAAAGTGTGATGCAAAAAGGTCACAGTGGGTCCTTGAGGGCACCAGTGCCCATTCACTGGGGAGAGTGTTAACAGCCCCCGGACCACCCCAAAGAGCTCTGCTGGATGGCTACTTGAGGACACAATGGAGGCAGCAAAGTAAGCTTTCTTTGCTGCCTGCACTGCCACACAATAGGCACAATTATGTGCTCTGGAGTGTGCTCAGTTATCTTTGCTTCGAGACTTGCATCATTTGCACTCTAGCAACATGCAGCCTGTTCATTGCCCATAGCTCCCCAGTATACCAGGGAGCAGAATGGGCACCACAGCCCCGGAGGGGGCACTCGGGAGCAATCTAGTCGATGGCCCTCCACATCTCACTGTACTACAGTGAGGCTAGGGCCTCAGCTAGATCATAGGATCATAGAATAGTAGGGTTGGAAGGGGCCTACAAGGGCATCGAGTCCAACCCCCTGCTCAGTACAGGAACCCAAGTCAGAGCATCCCTGACAGATGGCTGTCCAGCCTCGTCTTGAATGCCTCCAGTGTGGGAGAGCCCACCACCTCCCTAGGTAATTGGTTCCATTGTCGTATTGCTCTGACAGTCAGGACGTTTTTCCTGATGTTCAGCCGGAATCTGGCTTCCTGTAACTTGAGCCCATTATTCCGTGTTCTGCACTCTGGGATGATCAAGAAGCAATCCTGGCCTTCCTGTCTGTGACAACCTTTCAAGTACTTGAAGAGTACTATCATATCTCCCCTCAGTCTTCTCTTCTCAAGGCTAAACATGCCCAGTTCTTTCAGTCTCTCTTCATAGGGCTTTGTTTCCAGCTTTCCAGATCACCACCTTTCTTCACTGGAAAGTCCCCAAGAGTATTCAGAAATCCATCAGATTCCATCAGTCTCCTGGGGCAGAACATCTGAATGGGTCCCCACCCCTGCAGGAGGGAAGTAACATCATGAGTTCAAATCTCACCAGGAAATGTTCTGACCATGACAATGAGGTTACTTGGACCCTCCCCCCCTCATTTTCAGATTACTCATCTCTCAGCTTGGAGCAAAAACCAAATCAAGGGTGTGCCCTGTTTCATGTGTTGGGCTGATGACAAACTGAGACAGCCCCATGGTTGTCATGGAGGCCATGAAGTCCCAAGCTGGAGCTCCAGAGACAGCCTCAGCATGGAAATTGAAGTCACCAAGAACCACCGTTGGTTTCCTCCAACATCACACTTGAGACCACCTCCACCACCTTGGACAAGGAGGCTGTTGGGCAGAGGGGTGGGTGGTACCAATCTGTCTCTATGGCTCAACACCAGGTGCAGCCCCTCAAGGCCTACTCAAAGGAGGAGTGGTTTCCTGGTGATAGGGATGGAGGTTCTATGAACCAAGGCGACTCCCTGCCCCCACCAGCCCTCCAACCTATGTTGGTGCTGCACTGAGTGCCCAGGTGGACAGAGCTGAGTCAGGTCAACCCACCCAGCTCACCCACCCAGGTCTCAGTAATACACACTAGATTGGCCTTCTCATCCACAATTAGGTTGTGGATAAGTGCGGTTTTATTGCGGACTGGCCTGGCATTAAATAGTAGCACCACAAGACAGGAGGGCACAGTGGATGGGCTACCAGGTACATGAGAGGTAAAGGAGGGGGGTAGGAGGGGAACCGTGTATAAACATCTGTGACCCATTCACAGATTGGGGTCTTATGAATTTGTTTTTAATTTCAGAACAGATTGTGGGTTTCAGAGCATGTGCAGTCTGCATCTAAACTATGGCATTTCTATGCACGTGTTGAGTTGGTTGGCGTAATCCTTTTCTTTCAGGAGGAAATGTGATGATGGCACTTAAACCCTTTAGGCAAAGGTTGGCATTTGAACACTTTCCACAAAGCAATCATGTTTGAAGAAACAGCCACATAAGTAATATACGTAAACCTTCATATGCTGATCTATATCTCTCCCCTCCATATACCAATCAGCGATGGCAAGTAAACATTACTTTCTTAGAAATGCCACAAGGAAACAGGGAGGGGTATATAACATGGTGATGCATGACGTCATGATAAATTACGTGATTCCAAGCTACAGCTCCCAAGATGCAGTGTGATATTACACATGCATGAAATCTCGTATACACAGAATGAGATCTTGAATTAAAGGAGAACTCTCATCTGAGGTTACATGGATTTTCCTCAGAAAAAACAAATTCAAGTGGGGTCACTAGAATGCAATGGCTAGATTTTTCTAGTCAATTTCAAAGGAAGGCAGCAGTTGAAATTGACAAACAGCATATCAGTTTGCCTCCTTTAAAAAACAAGGCAGCTTTTTCATAATTTCATTCCAACACAGCAACATTTAAATTTAATAAATAAATATTGAGGGCCAGTGGCAACCTTACAGCTTAACCTTAGGATGGCAACCTTACAGCTAAATCCTTCACAAGTTTACTTAGAAGTAAGGATGTACAGATTCTATAAAATCTGTCCTGTCTGCGTTTCATGGATTGTCAGGTGCCTTTCGTTCCATCGTCTGCTCATGGATTGACTTGGATTTTTTCCGTTTTCCAAAATTTAGGCAAATTCATATTTGCACAAATTCACCTTTGTGGAAATTCACACTTGTGAAAATGCACAAATCCCCCCCAATGCAGAAATCACCCCAATGTGCATTTTCATGCTTTAGCCCATGGGGAAAATGCCCATTTCAGCCAGTGGTTTTTTTTTTTTAAATTTACATATTTTTCTATGACTAAATTTGTATAAAATTCTAGAAAGTAAAAAAAAGAAAAAGTCCACTAGTCTGCAGAATCCCTGCAATTCAGGAAAAACTGGTCCACTGCAGAATCTATGGGTCAGATCCATAGAAATCCAAATTCACTTGATCCTGTTGCAGATTCCTCCTAGAGCCCTGTGTAGAAGGGGGCACCTCTGTGTTCAGTGGGACCTCTCCTGCTTTGTAAGACTGGAGAAGCCTTGGGGAGGGGGAAGGACTTGATCTGCAGGATACAAAACAGCTCTGCAGCTGGAAATGCCAGCCGCAGAGAAAGGAGGGGCATCCCCAAAGGTCATCCACCTTCCCCAAGGACAACTTTTCCCACTGTGCTTCACTCGTGCACTTTCCTGTTCACACCTTCTGAAAAATGGTACTGCTGTTCTGGTCTGTCCCTCCTTACCAGATTTTTTGCAGTTACAAAAAAAGATGGATGCAGCAGTGGAAAAACTAGTGGATCACAATATCATCTGGACTCACCCTAAAATTCTGTGAATAAGGCAGGGTAATTGGACAATAAAACCCTCATATGAAAGCACCCCAGGTCCCAGCAGCATTTATTAAGCATATAGCAAAAATCTGGTGCCAATACAAATATTCAGTGAAGTTGAAACTAATGTTTCAAACATTCTCTGGCTCAGTTGCTTGATCAAAAGTTACATTAAGCTTAAGGGCAGAAACAGATTAATGCAACTGACTGTAATAAAAGATAAAGCACCATAAACTAATTTGGCAAAAATACCAGCATCTGCAGCTGTGTTATTCCTCGAATTATCTTTTTTTAAAACTTACACCAGACTTTAACTGCAAAATAAAATTCACATTGAAATTGGGGAGGGTTCCAAGGCAACTGTTTTTATTTCTTAAAATTCTATTTTAAAAATTAGTGCAAGATTATTTTTGTTTGTTTGTTTGTTTTGAGTGTTTATATGCCACTTCTGAAGTGTACAACCTTCAAACGCCATTAGACAGACTTTTTAAAATTGGTAAAATAATACTGAAATAATAATGATAGTGATGGATCAACCTGTACAGGCCCCACCACTCTCCTATAGATAGTGGGGAGGCAAAATGTACCTTATCAGGTGCATCTGCCTCACCTCTGATGCCACAGAGGATGTAACATGAAAACAGGGCCTCCAACGCATATAGGATCTAACTGCGTCATTGATTCCAAGTTTTGGAAAACTGATAAGTGAAATGGGCCTACTCACGTTGGACTTTATACACATCAGTCCTATTGGAATATTACACCAGTGTGTACATGCCCAGTGATGCCAGAGAAGGGACAGGTGCACCAGGTGGATGGGGAGGTAAAGCCCACTCTCACTCCCCTCCCACTTCCCATAATGAATAGGGAGTGGTTTGGGTCTGTATAGCTTGATCCCACTCACAAGTAAGAGCAAAACTGGAATGGAAACCCACACTGAAACTGTACAAATAAAAGTACTTCAAATAAAAGAGGGTGCCTTTTTTTTGGTCAACATTTCCCACCCCACTGTATAATTTGGTCATGATAGGAAAGCTATTGGCCTCTCTATTCTAATACACAACTATGAATCCATCACATCTTCCACTCAACCAAGATCGTTCAAGAAGGCAACACAGATTAGGGGTCTGGAAATTAAGAATTCCTGAGGGCCCTGGATCTCAGTGGCATGGGGCTCAGCTCATCAAACATGAGTCTCAGAACCACTATTAGTGGCACACATCTTTCCATGGCAGGGAGACACTGGTTTTAAAAGTGGGAAGTTTACACATAAATGTGAAGGACTCAGACTCTGGGCAAAGCATGGGAAGCGGAAGTGTGCGCTGCGAGCCACCACTAATCCCAGGTCGGCCACAGGCACTCTGTAGCATGGGCAAGCCACAGCTGCTCCTACATCATTTGGAAAATAAAAGTGAGAGCCTTACTGAGACCTCTGCTGCAGAGGGGCTCTTTTGTGCAACCAGACAGGGCTTGCTTGGGAATTAGGCAGGGATGCTGGAGTTGTCCTCAGAGCATGTGAGAAGCATTTGTAAGCATCCATCTGTAGAAGTGGCTGGGGATGGATTTTGAGCAGGAAAATATCTAGCAGAGAAATTCTAAGCCGCTCCCACTGCTTCTCCACTCAAAATTGCAGCCTCCCCAAATTACTTTTAACATATATACTTTAAAACTACCTTGGAACTTCATGACATGCATTAGTATGAACCAGGTGGTTTCACTGCTAATCTGCAACGAGGAGGGTGACAAACCTGCTCTCTCACCCTCTTCTCCTCGTATCGGTGCCTCTCATTATTTGCCTTGTTGATGCGCTCACTCTGTTTCTTCTGCTGCCGGGGGCCACGGCCAAAGAAAATGTAGTTGACGAATGCATATTCCAGGAGTGCCAGGAACACGAAAACAAAGCAGCCCATGAGATATACATCGATGGCTTTGACGTAGGGGATCTTGGGGAGGGTCTCCCGCAGGTGGGTGTTGATGGTGGTCATGGTGAGCACCGTGGTGACCCCTACATAGACAGAATGCATGCATGGTTACTCCACAAGTGTTGTGCACTTGTTGTTGCTCTACAGAGCTGACTGCCAGGCAAAAAGAGTAATGATCACCATGAGAGTGGAATTCCAGCTCAACCATCACAGTCACTGGTAGTCCTTGGAGAAGTCTTCATCCCTAAGCCTCAGTCTAATTCTAAAGAAACCAAGAATCAACACTGCAAAATAAACTGCTGAATATAAAATGGGTCAACTTATGTACTTGACTTGGGCATTGAGTTTCTTCATGCTCAAGGTGAAATTTCACTTTTATCAGGGTGGACAGCTAGAAAATAGGAGACAGGCAGGTAGACTGCCTGCTTTGCATGCAGAAAGTCCCAGGTTTAATCCCCAGCAGTATCTCCAGGTAGGGCTGGGAAATACCCTTGTCTGTCTAAGACCCCGGAGGGCCACTGCTGTCAGTCAGCGTAGACAGTGGGGAGCCAGGAAGCCCAGTGGTCTGACTCCATGCAGGGCGGCTCCCTGCCTTCTGCACTGAAGGCCACATCCACGCCGCACTGCGAGATGCGGGGAGTATAATTAGGCTAACTTGCATGTATAATCGCACATACTTAACAATATTTGCATCCCGTTAACATGGACTTAATCCAGTTGCTGGGCATGTTGCTCTTTTACAATACCCTTTCTCTGAAATGGTGACCTTCAAATCTGAAACTTTCAGCATTGAAAAGCAGTGGCCTTTTTGCTGCTGCCTTCTTGTTTATAAAGCACTCTCACTTGCTGCTAGTCTTGCTTTTGTCTTCACGCACATACACACACTTCCTTCATTGCTCAACTCTGGATGCAGCCATCCTCAGTCTAACTGGAACGAGTGACAGGAGATGTTCAAGGCACTTTGTGCAAAAAGCACACATGAATGCCGTTTCAGAGAGCAGTAAGTTCTTTCTCTTTGCTCGCCTAATTAAAACACCCACAAGGGACACACTTCTGCTGCCCCAACCTTCCTATTCTCGTGTCTTTGAGGTAGCTGGTGGGCAAAAGACATACCTAGTGCAACTCGGGCTGCAGAGGCATCATAGTTGATCCAGAAAGAGACCCAGGAGAGGATGGTGATGAGTATAGAAGGCATGTAAGTCTGCAGGATGAAGTAACCAATGTTTCTTTTGATCCGGAAACTGAGGGATAATCGAAGGTAGGAGCCTGTCAATTAGATGATAATAAAACAACAATATGTTTAGGAAAAGGGAGATTTCCAGATTATTCTCTCTGGGAATCTCTAGTTTTAGCTTTTGACCACACAAGACCCAATAGCTGCTGCCTCAGCATTAAAGGGACCCCCCAACCCTCCCACAATCCACCATGGTGAACATGTGTTACTCATCTGAACAAATGCAACACTTTTTCCAAATAGATGCATTTTCCACCAAATTATTAAGGAATAGCAACAATTCCAATTTAAAGTTTGTTAATTTTCCTGCCTCCCAGCTGAGCAGAGCACAGCAGAGCAAGCTGCTCCAGCTGGTCCAGGGACTACAGAAGCAAGCAAGCTCCCAGAGAGCGAGCAACCACAGCGAGCAAACAGGGGGAGCAAACAGGAGTTGGCCAGCGGAGTTGCAGTGGTTGAAGAGACAAAGGAGACAAAGGAGACAGAGGCAAAGAAGTAAGTGGGCTGCAGAAAGCCCAGGGGGCTGCCCTTTTATCCTTCTGATTGGCTGTGAGCTCACCAGGTGCTTCTGAGAGCTCCAACTGAATTGGAGGGGTGTGGCCTGAGTACTCCCAGCAGCTGACTGGGCGGGAAGCTTCAGTCTGATTCCCGCCTCCCAGCTGAGCAGAGCAGAGCAGAGCAGAGCAAGCTGCTCCAGCTGGTCCAGGGACTACAGAAGCAAGGAAGCTCCCAGAGAGCGAGTAACCAGAGCGAGCGAACAGATGGAGCAAACAGGTGTTGGCCAGGGGAGTTCAGCAGGGGAGGTCAAGGGGGAGGCCCCTAACATTTTTTTAAAAAAATTATTTTTCTTCTAACACATACAGTGGGACTCTGCTTTTAACCTCTACTGAGTAGAGGAGCAGGCACAGTCTAGTCTAGAACAATCAGAAAGCTAGACACAAAAAGGGAAAAGAGGCAATGGAAGGACAAGACTCTCCAGTGGTGGTGATCTGCAAAGTGCGTGCAATGTTTGTTTTCTTGCCTGAGAACAACATGGCCTACACCTGCAACAAGTGCAAGTTGATCACGCTGCTGGAAGAAAAAGTAAGAGGACTGGAGCAGTGACTGTCAATCCTCCAGGTAATAAAAGAACATGAAAGGTACTTGGACAGAATGGTGGAACTACAGCAGCAAAGTGAAGAACAGAAGCTTGAAGAGCAGCAGCAAGCTGAGCAGAAGTGGGAAATGCTGAGGTGAGGAAAAATGGAGTAGAGGATACTCCTTGGAAAAGGGTGACAGTTAGGAGAAGAACTAGACACCACTCTGCACCAGTGGGAGCAGTGAAGCTGTGGAACCGATTGCAAGTACTTGCGGATGAGACTGGAGGACAGCCTGCAGAGGAAGAATCACAGGGGAACCTACATGAGAGTGAGCAAGGGGCTGAAGGCCAGTCATGCAGAGGCGATGAAACCCAGGCCTACAACAAGAAGAAGAGAAGATTAGTAGTAGTGGGAGACTCCTTGCTGCGTGGGATCGAGACCCAACTATGTTGCAAAGAACCGTGGACTTGCCAGGTATGTTGTCTCCTGGGAGGACAGATTAGAAATGTGACTGAAAGATTGCCTGCACTCATTAAGCCCACTGACAGGTATCCCTTTCTTCTCATCCATGTGGGAACAAATGATACCGCCAAGCGGAGCTACGAAGAGGTCATGTCAGACTTTGAAGCTTTGGGAAGGAAACTCCAGAACTTTGGGGCCCAGATAGTTTTCTCATCCATCCTTCCAGTAGTTAGGAGAGTGATAGAAAGGGAACGAAATATACTCCGGGTGAATGACTGGCTACGAAGGTGGTGCCGGCTTGAGAGATTTGGATGCTGGGACCACGGGCTATACTTCCTGGAAGATGGGCTGTTGGCAAGGGATGGGCTGCACCTCACAAAGTCTGGGAAGAATGTGTTTGGCCACAGCATGAAGAACTTCATCAGGAGGGCTTTAAACTGAATCCTACGGGGAAGGGAGATGTAAAGTTGGGGTAACAATGGACGAAGGCTCATGCACCTCAATGGAGAGAACAGCTCTAATAGCACCCAATAATAGTCTTCACAAACATGTAGGAAGGAAGCCAGACTATGAAGCACATGGTCTTCGATGTCTATATACTAATGCCCAGCGTATGCGAAACAAACAGAACGAACTTGAACTCTTAACACAGGAGGGAAATTATGACTTGATAGGTGTAACTGAGACTTGGTGAGATGAATCTCATGACTGGAATACAGCAATTGAAGGATATAACTTGTTCAAAAAGAACAGGAGGAACAGTAAGGGAGGTGGGGTTGCACTATATATGAAAAATACATACCTCTGCACAGAAATACAGGAGGATGAGCTTGGTAGCCCCATCGAGAGCATCTGGGTTGAAATAAATGGAGCAAAGAATAAAAGGAACCTGGTGGTCGGAGTCTACTACCGGCCACCCAATCCAGGAGAAGATGAGGATGAAACTTTTGAAAAGCAAATAACCAATGTTTCAAGGAAGCATGATGTAGTAGTAATGGGAGACTTCAATTTCCCCGATATTTGCTGGGAGAGAAATTCTGCAAAACATGGCCCCTCCAAGAAATTCCTGACTTGTGTGGCGGATAACTTCCTCCTACAGGAAGTAGAGGAAGGAACTAGAGGATCGGCTATCCTTGACTTGATGCTAACAAACAGAGATGACTTAGTGAGTAAAGTTGCAGTTACAGGAACGCTGGGGGAAAGTGACCACGTTGTACTTGAGTTCATGGTTCTAAAGGAAGCAAAAGCCTAGTGTAGCCAAACGCGTACCCTGGATTTTAGGAAAGCTGATTTTAATAAACTCGGAACAATGATCAGTAAGGTCCCATGGCAAGCGATTCTAACGAGAAAAGGAGTCCAAGATAGGTGGGAGCATTTATTTATTTATTTATTTATTTCATTGCTATACCTCCCAATAGCTGAAGCTCTCTGGGTGGTTCACAAAAATTAAAACCAAACAGCACACAATAAAACAATTTAAAATATATAGAACATTAAAACCACAATATAACAATACAACCACAATAAAACCTAGCAGCAGTGCAGGAGTTTAAAATACAGATTTAAAACAGCAAAGCTAAAAATTTAGAAAGCTAAAATGCTAACATGCCTGGGAAAATAAAAAGGTCTTCACCTGGGGCCGAAAGGAATACAATGTAGGTGCCAGGTGAACCTCACTAGGGAGCTCATTCCAGAGCCGGGGTGCCACAGCAGAAAAAGCCCTCCTCCTAGTAGCCACCTGCCTCACTTCCTTTGGCAGGGGCTCACGGAGAAGGGCCACTAACAATGATCTTAAGGTCTGGGCAGGCACATATGGGAGGAGGCGATCCTTCAGGTAACCTGGCCCCAAGCCGTTAAGGGCTTTGAATGTTAACACCAGCACTTTGAATCAGGCCCGGAAATGGACTGGTAGCCAGTGCAGCTGGAAAAGTACTGGTGTAATATGAGCTCGCAGGCCAGTCCCTGTTAACAATCTTGCTGCCCTATTTTGGACCAGCTGAAGTTTCCGGACCATTTTCAAAGGCAGCCCCATGTATAATGCATTGCAGTAATCCAGACAAGAAGTTCTTGTAACTAGCTACAGTTATCCAGAGCATGGATAACTGTAGCTAGGCTCTCTCTGTCCAGATAAGGGCGTAGTTGCTATACCAGCCTCAGCTGATAAAAAGTGCTCCGTGCCACTGAGTTCACCTGTGCCTCAAGTGACAGTTCTGGATCCAAGAGCACCCCCAAACTACGAACCTGATCCTTTAGGGGGAGTGCAACCCCCTCCAGAACAGGTTGAATATCACCTAGCCGGGCAGACGAACCACCCACTAACAGTACCTCCGTCTTGTCTGGATTGAGTTTCAGTTTATTGGCCCTCATCCAGTCCATTACCGTGCCCAGGCCCTGATTCAGAACAGCCACTGCCTCACCTGGGTTTGGTGAGAAAGAGAGGCAGAGCTGGGTGTCATCTGCATATTGATGGCACCTCAGCCCACACCTCCGGATAACCTCCCCCAGCGGTTTCATGTAGATGTTAAACCGCATGGGGGATAAAATAGAGCCCTGTGGAATCCCATGGCACAATTGCCATGGCACAGAGCAATAATCCCTCAGCACCACCTTCTGGAATTGGCCATCCAAGTAGGAGCGGAACCACTGCAGTGTGGTGCCTCCAACTCCCAACCCAGACAACCTATCCAGAAGGATACCATGGTCGATGGTATCGAAAGCCGCTGAGCGGTCCAGGAGAATCAACAGGGTCACACTCCCCCTCTCCCTCTCCCGGCAGAGGTCATCCCACAGGGCGACCAAGGCAGTTTCTGTTCCAAAACCAGGCCTGAAGCCCGATTGAAATGGATCTAGATAATCCGTTTCATTCAACAGTGCCTGGAGCTGTCCTACAACCACCCGCTCAAGCACCTTGCCCAGGAAGGGGATGTTGGCCACTGGCCTATAATTGTTAACATCCTCTGGGTCCAGGTTAGGCTTTTTCAGGAGTGGTCTAAGTACTGCCTCTTTTAAAGCGGCAGGCACCACTCCCTCTCTCAAGGAGGAATTTACAACCTCCTGGACCCAGCCGGACAACCCCTCCTTGTTTGATTTAATAAGCCATGAAGGGCAAGGGTCAAGCACACAAGTGGTCGATCGGACTTGGCCAAGCACCTTGTCCACATCCTCAGGCCTCAGTAACTGAAACTCATTCAATAAAACTGGACCAGACGGTGCTCTGAACGCCTCTACCAATGGAACTGCATTAATGGTGGTGTCCAATTCATGACGAATCTGAGCGACTTTATCCTCAAAGTGCCGTGTAAACTCGTCACAGCATGCTACCGAGGGTTCCACCATCTCTCTCCCTGGCCCAGAATGTAACAGGCTGCGAACCACTCAGAAAATCTCCGCTGGACGACACTGAGAAGATGCAATGCTGGTGGAAAAGAACTGTCTCTTTTCCAACCTTACCGCCACAGAGTAGGCTTGATAGTGGGCTCTTACCTGTGTTCGGTCAGACTCAGCACAAGTTTTCCTCCACCTGCATTCTAGCCGTCTTCCCTCTTGCTTCATTGCCCTCAGGTCAGGTGTATACCAAGGAGCTGGCCGGGCTCTGCTCAGAGGGAGAGGGCGCTTGAGCACGATCGTGTCAACCGCCCAAGTCATCTCTACATTCCACAGAGCGACCTGGGCTTCAACAGGAGCACCAGCCATGCCAGCAAGAAAATCCCCCAGAGCCCTCTGGAATCCATCGGAATCCATTAATCTCCGGGGGCGGACCATTTTAATAGGTCTTCCACCCATGCAGAGGGGAAAGGCCGCCAGGAGTCTAAACCTCAGCAGGAAGTGATCTGACCATGACAAAGGGACAGATGTTAATTACTCCACTTTCAGATCACCATCCTCCTGCCCAGTTGAGAAAACCAGATCAAGCGTGTGTCCTTTTATATGCGTTGGGCCGATGACATGTTGGGACAGCCCCATGGTTGTCATGGCGGCCATGAAGTCCTGAGCCGCCCCGGATACAACAGCCTCGGCATGGAAGTTGAGATCCCCCAGGACCATCATCCTAGAGGTCCTCAACACCAAGTCCGAGACCACTTCCGTCAGCTCAGGCAGGGAGTCTGATGGGCAGCGGGGTGGGCGGTACACCAACAGAATCCCTAATCTGTCCCGGGTACCCAACACAAGGTACAGACACTCAAGATCTGCACTCCAATGAGCAGGAAGCCTGGAGAGGGAGATTGAATTCCTATAGACCACGGCAACCCCCCCTCCCCGACCCTCAAGTCAGTGTTGGTGCTGCACCGAGTACCTAGGAGGGCACAGCTGGGAGAGAGTGACCCTTCCCAGTACCCCCGCCCAGGTCTCAGTAATACATACCAGGTCAGCCCCCTCATCCACAATCAAACCATGGATGAGAGAGATTTTATTTTGGGCCGACCTGGCTTTCAGCAGCAGCACCAGCAGACCCGAGGGCAGACTGGTAAGGCTGCCAGGAACCATCAGGTTGGGGGAAGAACCAGAAGAGGGGACAGCTGTAAGGTGTCTAGCCCCTCTTCTCCTCAGCTGGCCTGTTAATCCCCCAATGCCATACCTCCCCCTGCCCGTGACCATAGTTATAGTGGCACCTCCCCGACCCCCTGAGTTGCCCAATAGTCCTCCCAGGCACATATTAAAATCTTAGGATATAAAATGTTCAACAGTATAAAATATAACAGATAAAAGAGATAAAAGAGAACAGCAGCTAAGAAGGAGCAGATAAAGTCCACATTTGCCCCTTTCTCCTTTTAAAAAAGGAAATTCTCAAGGCACAATTACAAACAATTCCAGCAAGAAGAAAAGGTGGAAAACAACAGAAGAAGCCAATGTGGCTTCACAAAAAGCTTAGAGATGACCTGAAAACAAAGAAGGACACATATAGGAAGTGGAAAGAAGGCCAAGCAACAAAGGAAGAGTACAAGCAGATGGTACAGAATTGCAGAGATGGCATCAGGCAGGCTAAAACTGAGAACGAGCTGAGGTTAGCGAGGGATGCCAAAAGCAACAAAATGGCTTTCTTCAGCTATGTGCATAGTAAAAGGCAGAGGAAAGAAATGGTGGTTCAGCTATTAAGTAAGGATGGGAAAATGATAACAGAGGACAAAGAAAAGGCAGAGTGCTCAACTCCTACTTTGGCTCAGTCTTCTCCCAAAAGAGGTCTATGATCCCCCTGGTAAAGACAAAGTACAGCTGAAGGGGCAGGATTGCAGCTTGAGATTCATAGGCATACGGTCAAGGAACACCTAATTACTTTGAATTCAAATCGCCAGGGCCAGATGAACTGCATCCTAGAATAATAAAGGAACTGGCAGAAGAACTCTCAGAACCACTGTCTATTATCTTTGAGAAATCATGGAGGATGGGGGAAGTGCCAGATGATTGGAGGCTAATGTTGTCCCTATCTTCAAAAAGGGTAAAAAGGAGGAACCTGGGAACTACAGACCAGTCAGTCTGACATCAATCCCTGGGAAAATTCTGGAGCAGATGATAAAGGAATCCATCTGGAAGCACCTTGAAAACATTGCAGTGATTACTCAAAGCCAATATGGATTTGTCAAGAACAAATCCTGCCAGACGAATCTGATCTCAGTTTTTGATCAGGTCACCTCCCTTGTGGACTGCGGGAATGCTGGAGACATCATATACCTCAACTTCAGCAAAGCTTTCAACAAAGTGCCCTATGATATCCTGGTGAGCAAACTAGCTCAAAGTGGGCTAGATGAAACAACGATCCGGTGGATCCACAGTTGGCTACAGAATCGGACTCAAAGACTGCTTATCAATAGGATCGTCTCAAACTGGGGAGAGGTAACGAGCGGGGTACCGCAGGTCTCAGTCCTGGGCCCAGTGCTCTTCAACATTTGTATGAATGACTTGGAGGAGGAGGTGCAGGGAATGCTGATCAAACTGGAGAGGGTTCAGAGGAGGACAACAAGAATGATCAGGGTACTGGAAACAAAGCCCTATGAAGAGAGACTGAAAGAACTGGGCATGTTCAGCCTTGAGAAGAGAAGACTGAGGAGAGATAGGATAGCGCTCTTCAAGTACTTGAAAGGTTGTCACAGAGAGGAAGGCCAGGATCTCTTCTCGATCATCTCCGAGTACAGGACACGGAAATGTGGGCTCAAGTTACAGGAAGCCAGATTCCGGCTGAACGTCACGGAAAACCTCCTGACTGTTAGAGCAATACGACAATGGAACCAATGACCTAGGGAGGTGGTGGGCTCTCCCACACTGGAGGCATTCAAGATGAGGCTGGACAGCCATCTGTCAGGGATGCTCTTGACTTGGATTCCTGCATTGAGCAGGGGGTTGGACTCGATGGCCTTGTAGGCCTCTTCTGTGATTGTTATATAAAATTATGAAGTGATACAATATAGGCCACCAAATAAATGATGCAAAAAGAAATTACTTTTAAAAAAACTCATTAACTGGCAGAGGGCACCAGCTTCATTTTCCTAGTTTAGCAGCCAGAGACAATGACAAGGAAACCATGATTATACCTTCCAGTTCACCCCAGTGGAGGCTGGTGGCTCCAATTTCAGTGAGGCTGTAAATTTATTCTGGGTTTCAGTCAGAACTCTAAATTATCTATCCAAGGTGCTGAACCTTATCTCCAAAATAGGTTCAGCACCTTGGATAGCCCGTATAGAGTTCTGGCTGGTTCTGACTGAAACCCAGAATGGCTTCACAGCCCCATGGAAATCAGAGCCACCAGCCTCCATTGGTCCACACCAACATAAATGGGGTGCTAAGGGACCTATCTGGCAGAGAGAGGGCACTCATTGGGCCAGGGCCACCTCCACATGGGACAGGAAGGTTTTGCAATATAGTTTCAGGGAAGCAATTACACCCAGGACTCTCTCTCTCTCTCTCTCAATACACCCAGGACTGTCTCTCCCTGAAATCCAACTAATATTTTGCTAAGCTGAACACCAATATCCTCTATTTTGAAAAAAGGAACCCGAATGCTTATATAATCAAGATACCAAACGTTCTTGATTTGGCAAAATGGAAGAGTTAGAAAAGGAAAAGAGGCAATGAGGAAAAGGTTATGACTCATGACTGCTCAAAGACATGGAAAATATACTATGAAGAAAATTATACCTGATTCAGTAGTACCAGCTAATACTAATATATGGAATATTTATAATATGAAATCCTTCCTGTGCCACCTTTCCTGCAATCTCCCCACATCCTCTCTCTCCTTACTGACCTCCACACAGTCTGTGTAACCCCTTTCCTGGCCATCCCATGCCTGAGACTTTTACAGCTCATAATCAAAAGAGATCCCAAGCAACAAGCAAAAACTCTTTAGCAAGTCCTAGAGCACTGAGAAGCAAACTAGATCTGAGGTGAATTGCATGTTATTATTTATTTATTTATTTTAAAAAAGTTTACTGCACCCCCAAGTGTTTTACAGAATATATTAAATAATATAATAAACAATGGTTAAAACTTATTTTAAATAAGCTAAAAGCAGCTGCAACACCCCACCCCCAAACCAAAATCAATAGTCAGTAATAAAATTAGGAACAGCTGCGTCAATTAATTCAATTGCTGGCAGAACACAGAGAGACAGGAAGATGACCTAGCCTCTCTGGGCAGGGGGGCTCCACTGGTCTGAGGAAAACCCCTCCGGTGTTGCCACCAGCCGTGCCTCTGAAGCAGTGCACATGCAAGAGCAGCATGGCAGCTGATGGGCAGATTCACACAGGGTGAGGCAACCCTTCAAGCACCCAGAGTCCAACCCATTTAGGGCTTTAAAGGGCATAACCAGCATGTTGAATTGCAGCTGATACAATAAAGGGGTCTCATGGTACCAGCACTTTGCCCCAGTCAAATTTCTAGCAGAAGCATTCTGCACTAGTTGATGCTTCTGAGTAGTTTTCAGGTCAGCCCCACATAGATTGTGTTACAGCAGTCCGGTCGAGATGCTAAATATGAGCCAGATGTGTGATGCTGCTGTTTAAAAAGCTAATGTAGTCTTGGGCTGCATTAACAGAAGCATAGTGTCCAGGTCATGGGAAATAATGCTTCTGCTCTATTCTGCTTTAATCAGACCACACTTGGCACCAATAGAGCTTCCTTGAAATGCAAATAGCAGCTTTAGAGGAATGATGCTTGTGAGGAGAATAGTTAAATTTCCCTTACTGGCCCCCACCCCCCATGGTACCACAGCTGCTCAGACTGCCATTTAAATAACCAAAAAGAATGTCTGCTTTAATTGCATTCACACTATTAACACTGCATCTAGTTTGCCTCTGACTGTGATTTGTGTCATGGCACAGAACTGTCTGTGACACTCCAATATTTAAGAAAGAAAGAAAATTATTTTTTAATCAGTTGATTAATCAATTAGAATAAGCAATTAAAACTATACTAATCAATTTAAAAGGGGCCCCTGATTAATCAGGCAACGGGTTTTCATAGAATCATAGAAAAGTAGGGTTGGAAGAGGCTACAAGGCCATCAAGTACAACCCCCTGCTCAATGCAGGAATCCAAGTCACAGCATCCCTGACAGATGGCTGTCCAGCCTCGTCTTGAATGCCTCCAGTATGGGAGAGCCCACCACCTCCCCAGGTAATTGGTTCCATTGTCGTATTGCTCTTACAGTCAGGAAGTTTTTCCTGATGTTCAGCCGGAATCTGGCTTCCTGTAACTTGAGCCCATTATTCCGTGTCCTGCACTCTGGGATGATCAAGAAGAGATCCTGGCCTTCTTCTCTGTGGCAACCTTTCAAGTACTTGAAGAGCGCTATCCTATCTCCCCTCAGTCTTCTCTTCTCCAGGCTAAACATGCCCAGTTCTTTCAGTCTCTCTTCAAAGGGCTTTGTTTCCAGTCCCCTGATCATCTTTGTTGTCCTTCTCTGAACCCTCTCCAATTTGATCAGCATTCCCTGCACATCCTCCTCCAAGTCATTAATAAAAATGCTGAAGAGCACTGGGCCCAGGACTGAGCCCTGTGGCACCCCGCTCATTACCTCTCCCCAGTTTGAGAAGGTCCCATTGATAAGCAATCTTTGAGTCCGATTCTGTAGCCAACTGTGGATCCACCGGATCGTTGTTTCATCTAGCCCACTTTGAGCTAGTTTGCTCATCAGGATATCATGGGGCACTTTGTAGAGTGTTCTTTGAGTCTCTCTTCATAGGGCTTTGTTTCCAGTCCCCTGATCATCTTTGTTGCCCTCCTCTGAACCCTCTCCAGCTTGTCTGTATCTTCTTATAATGTGGTGCCAAGAACTGGACACAGTACTCCAGATGAGGCCTAACCAGTGCTGAGTAGAGGGGAACTGGTACTTCCCGGGATTTGGAAGGTATGCTTCTATTAATGCAACCCAAAATAGCATTGGCCTTTTTTGCAGCCACATCACATGGTTGGCTCATCTTCAGCTTGTGATCTACAAGCATTCCGAGATCCTTCTCACTTGTAGTGTTGTTGAGCCACGTATCCCCCATCTTGTAACTATGGAGTTGGTTTCTTTTTCCTAGATGCAGAACTGGGCATTTATCCCGTTTAAATTTCATTCTGTTGATTTCTGGCCAGTGCTCCAGTCAATCAAGATCCCTTTGAATTTTGTTTCTGTCTTCCAGTGCTGAAGAGCACTGGGCCCAGGACTGAGCCCTGCAGTACCCCACTCGTTTCATCTGGCCCACTTTGAGCTAGTTTGCTCATCAGGATATCATAGGGCACTTTGTCGAAAGCTTTGCTGAAGTTGAGGTGTTCTGGCCCTGGCGAGTTGAATTCAAAGTAATTGACCATATGCCTATTGATCTCAAGCTCCAATCCTGCCCCTTCAGCCTGCACTTCGCCTTTGCCAGGGGGGTCATAGACCCTCTTTCAGGAGAAGACTGAGCCAAAGAAGGAATTGAGCACTTCTACCTTTTCTTTATCATCTGTTATCATTTTGCCATCCTTATTTAATAGCTGAACCACCATTTCTTTCCTCTGTTTTTTACTATGCACTTATCTGAAGAAAGCCTTTTTGTTGCTTTTGGCATCCCTCGCTAACCTCAGCTCGTTCTCAGCTTTAGCCTACCTGACATCATCCCTGCAATTCAGTGCTACCAGCTTGTACTCTTCCTTTGCAGCTTGGCCTTCCTTCCACTTCCTATATGTGTCCTTTTTTGTTTTCAAGTCATCTCTAAGCTTTTTGTGAAGCCACACTGGCTTCTTCTGTTGTCTTCCACCTTTTCTTCTTGTTGGAATTCTTTGTAATTTTGCCTTGAGAATTTCCTTTTTTAAAAGCTCCCACCCATCTTGGATTCCTTTTCTCGTTAGAGTCGCTTGCCATGGGACCTTACTTATTACTGTTCTGAGTTTATTAAAGTCAGCTTTCCTAAAATCCAGGGTACGCGTTTCACTACACTCGGCTTTTGCTTCCCTTAGAACCAAGAACTCAAGTACAACATGGTCACTTTAGCCCAGAGTTCCTATAACTGCTACTTTATCCACTAAGTTGTCTCTGTTGGTTAGGATAGTGGATCCTCTAGTTCCTTCCTCTACTTTCTATAGGAGGAAGTTATCCACCACATAGGTCAGGAATTTCCTGGAGGGGCCATGTTTTGCAGAATTTGTCTCCCAACAAATATCGGGGAAATTGAAGTCCCCCATTACCACTACATCATGCTTCCTTGAAAAATGGGCTATTTGCTTTTCAAAAGTTTCATCCTCATCTTCTCCTGGATTGGGTGGCCGGTAGTAGACTCCGACCACCAGGTTTCCTTTTATTCTTTGCTCCATTTATTTTGATCCAGATGCTCTCGATGGGGCCACCAAGCTCCTCCTCCTGTATTTCTGTGCAGATATGTATTTTTCACATACAGTGCAACCCCACCTCCCTTACTGTTCCTCCTGTTCTTTTTGAATAAGTAATATCCTTCAATTGCTGTATTCCAGTCATGAGAGTCATCCCATCAAGTCTCAGTTACACCTATCAAGTCATAATTTCCCTCCTGTATTAAGAGTTCAAGTTCGTTCTGTCTGTTTCGCATACTCTGGGCATTAGTACAGAGACATCGAAGACCATGTGCTTCATAGTCTGGCTTTCTTCCTACATGTGTCTGAAGACTATTATTGGGCACTATCAGAGCTGTTCTGTCCATTGAGGTGCATGAGCCTTCGTCCATTGTTACCCCCAACTTTACATCTCCCTTCCCCTTAGGATTCAGTTTAAAACCCACCTGATGAAGTTCTTCATGCTGTGGCCCAACACATTCTCCCCAGCCTTTGTGAGGTGCAACCCGTCCCTTGCCAACAGTCCATCTTCCAGGAAGTCTAGCCCGTGGTCCCAGAATCCAAATCTCTTGCACCTGCACCACCTTTGTAGCCAGTAATTCACCCAGAGTATTATTCTTTCCCTTTCTATCCCTCTTCTAATTACTGGAGGGATGGATGAGAAAACTATCTGGGCCCCAAAGTTCTGGAGTTTCCTTCCC
This sequence comes from Heloderma suspectum, assembly GCF_057233095.1. Taxonomy (NCBI): domain Eukaryota; kingdom Metazoa; phylum Chordata; class Lepidosauria; order Squamata; family Helodermatidae; genus Heloderma; species Heloderma suspectum. Next base: position 416,728 of record NC_139466.1, read on the forward strand.
AAAGCTTCAAAGTCTGATGCGATTTCATCATAGCTCCGCTTGGCGGTATCATTTGTTCCCACATGGATGAGAAGAAAGGGATACCTGTCAGTGGGCTTTATGAGTGCAGGCAACCCTTCAGTCACGTCTCTAATCCATCCTCCTGGGAGACAGCATACCTGGTGAGTCCATGGTTCTTCGCGACATACTTGGGTTTTGGTCCCACGGAGCAAGGAGTCTCCCACTACTACTACTCTTCTCTTCTTGTTGTTGTAGGCCTGGGTTTCATCACTTCTGCTTGACTGACCTTCAGCCTCTTGCTCACTCTCATGCAGGTTCCCCTGTAATTCTTCCTCTGCAGGCTTTCGTCCAGTCTCATCCAGTTTTAAAAATATGGATAATTATTTTTAATATAATACTTTCAAAAACTGTAGAGTATAAGTAAGCACTATCTTCGAGGAGGAGATAATTATCCATCCCACTCTCACACAGGAGGGGAGTGAACACTTCCTACTCCTCTGAGATGGTGCTTGTTGTGACATGTAAAAGAGAACTGACAGAGCAATACTACCGTGGAACCAATTCCCTGGGGAGGCGGTGGGCTCTCCCACCCTGGAGGCGTTCAAGACGAGGCTGGACAGCCACCTGTCAAGGATGCTCTGACTTGGATTCCTGCAATGAGCAGGGGGCTGGACTCGATGATCTTGTAGGCCCCTTCCAACCCTGCTATTCTATGATTGTATGAATGCTTATCTATTCATAACTCTTGTTTTATGCTGCAGATTTAATCAACTAATCAATCAATAAAAACGCATACAATCCATTACCTTTTATGTCTTTGAGTGTGTAATTTCTATTTTTAACAAATTTAAAGCAGAAATAGACAGAGAATAACTTGTCACATGTGCTTTGCATGTATTTCCATGGATGTTCACATCCAGTCTCTCTGGCAGGCAAAATGATTCTGGGGAGTGAAGCGGGTGGGACAGGGCTTTTCTTACTTTTTGCTTTGTCTGCTTATTGGACCCTACCTGCAGGGTTCGGGGTGGAGATGTGGATGGGCGGGGTCAGATGGATTAATTCCCTGGAAGCCGTAGCAGTAATAATGATCATTTGAGGTGCCTGTGTGTGCGTGCATGTGTGTGTGGGGGGGAGGGGTGCTTCTGAGACAGCATCTTGGACTGCCCAGGCCAGATTGCAGCACAGCCACTGCACAAGGGTGGCGAGATGATCACTGGACTGCTCTCTGAGTGAAGGAGGTGAGCAAGCAGGCCAGTGCAATGGCAGCCATATGTCGCCCACAGGATCCGTAGGGCTGCCAACTGCCTGCTTTCACGGTGTGCAGAGAAGAGGACATCCTAGGCATGCACAAGCCCAGGTGTGCCTGGATAAGAGGAAGTCGAAGTAGGGGAGCCTCACGCCATGCAGGTGGTGCTGCCATGGGAAGAGGAAGGGACTGAGGACATCTTCTGCTGAAGCCTGCCTGCCCTTGGGAGTGATGCAACAAGGGGCAGCAAGAGGCCTGGGAAGTTGGCCTTCATGTATGTGAAGAACAGGCCACATCATTAGGTGTTCATGGCCTCCTTCCATGAAAAATATTTTCCCTAGCAGGGGAAACTGGGTGCCTAATCCTTCAACAGCCACATCAAGCCCACAATGCTCGAGGGAACAGCTGCACCTCTCTCGGCCCAGGTTGTCTGCCCATGTGCCTGACATGAGAGCCCACCTGTGGTGAAGACTACTTCCCTGGTGACCAGTCTCTGCTCAATGATGGTGAACTGGGGAAGCTCCAGCACCTCTATTCCAGTCACGGCGGAGTCATTTCCTTGCCAGAAGAAGACAATGTCGTCGACCGTGTAGCCATCTGGGTGGGAGAGGAGCACAGTCAAGACCAAGCCAGCGGGTCGCAGCAGCCCCTGGAGCCGTGGGGGACACCTGCCATCCCTGGGGGAGGGACCGGCCAAGCGGGAGCCAAGCTCTTCCGCACCGCCACCCAGGCAGGCATCCTGAGCTCCCTGGCTGGGAAGGGGGGAAGGGTGGGAGGCCTCAGCATTCACAGGGCTGGTGTGTGTGGGGGCTTCCAGGGGGCAGAAGGCCCCCTGCCTGAGGCCTGGTGCTCATCAACCTATCGGGGGGCAGCAGCAGCATGGCTAGTTGGAGTCTCTGTCCAGCAAGTGGGTGGGCGGGCGCCAGGGACGGGGGGAGGGAGGCTGCTGCACTCATGGCTTCTGGGTGGGCCAGTGTGCACAAGTGCTGGACACTCTTGTGACTGGGCACCACTGCAAATCTCCCCCCCGTCAGCTTTGGAAATTTAACAGGCAGGGGGGCATGGGCAAGGAGGATCCAGGGGCCCTGGGTTTGCAGTGGCTCCGGACTGGGGAACCTGCTGACCAGCTGGCTGTGATTTCAACAGAAACAAAATTCCATCCAGATCCTACTGCTTTAATTTTGAACCTTTTTGACTGCCACTTCTGGATGTGGACAGGGAGAAAACCCCACTTTAAAAGAGTGCAGCGGTAGAAGAATGTTTGCATGCTGATGACACTTCACATGATTTCTTAGGCAGCAGCCAAGAACCATAGGTGTGGACGTTGCAGCGTTCTGCCTGGGGCTGAGCACTGAGAGGCTGCGGCCGATTCCAGTGATGGGAGACCTGGTTCTCTTTCTTCCCTGTTCACATCCAAACCCATTCGGGTGGGGACTGACTGATACGCACAGCTCTCGATTTCCAGGGTGCAGTTTTGCTGGTCAAGGGGGTATCTCCTCAGATCCATCATGCAAGCAGCTGTGGTGGTGATTCTGAAAAACAAACAGAAGACAAAGGAAGACAAATCAGCATGATGGCTTCTGTTGCTACGACAACCACCGCACGAGGCTGTGGGGAAGGCGTGTAGTAAGGAGGGTGTGAGTGCTGCTCGTCTCAGCACCAACTGCATGGTTTAAATCATTTGTGACTCACTGCAGCCGGCCCTGCATCTCTGTTAAAAGGATAATAGAGGTGGGGGTGGGGAGCCAATGGAAAAGAGTGGGAAGAAGAGGGATACTTGGGTTTGTGACGATGCATGGGGACAAGAAAACATCTATAAAAAAGAAAATGCACACGGCTCTTCTAGGCTCTTAAGAGAGAATCAGTTCTTTCATGTGGCTTGCAGCATCACTGGCTATTTCAAAACGAACTTACAAATTGCATCCAGTGGAGCATTTTGGCTTCTAAAACATTGTTTCTATAAGGTGACTAAAATCCAAGCATAGATCTTTCCTACTGTGGCACAGGCAACCCACAAATCACCAGCGTAAGTTACATAAACAAGTTATATAATTCCCACTTCACCAACACAAAAAAGCCAGTTGCAAATTCATGAACACCAAATAATGAATTCATAAATGACAAAATGGCAACTGCCACTGTACACATCAAGTGCAAAACTGACACGCTGAAAGAGGTCTGAGTTCAATCTACAAAAGCAGTCACATTCAGAATCTGACAGGTCAGACTGCAGAAGACCCATTCTCCATTTCTAGCTGGGTGCACATGATCGCAGGGCAAAATATCCCCGCCACCATGCGTGTGAGATCACAATTTACATAATTACCCGGGATGCAGTGTGGGTTGTTGTATCGTCTGAACCTGTGTGTGGCACAGCAAGGGTGACTTTGTATCCACAGTACAATCCCTACTGCAAGTTGTGGGCTGTGGGGTGGGTATGAAGTTACTCCTGCCAGGCTGCAAGCCAGGTTTGGATGACATGGCAACTCATGCGGCATTGTGGGTAATTATGTAAATCGCGATCACGCCACTGGCAAGCGCAGGGGCAAGGAAAGAAGCAACGATGGGTTCTTTCGCCCTGTGCTCATGCAAACCAAGCCCCTGTCTCTGCTGCCTAAGCAGGCACATAGACTCATAGAATCATAGAATAGTAGGGTTGGAAGGGGCCTACAAGGCCATCGAGTCCAACCCCCTGCTCAATGCAGGAATCCAAGTCAGAGCATCCCTGACAGATGGCTGTCCAGCCTCGTCTTGAAAGCCTCCAGTGTGGGAGAGCCCACCACCTCCCCAGGTAATATGTTCCATTGTCGTATTGCTCTTACAGTCAGGAAGTTTTTCCTGATGTTCAGCTGGAATCTGGCTTCCTGTAACTTGAGCTCATTATTCTGTGTCCTGCACTCTGGGATGATCAAGAAGAGATCCTGGCCTTCTTCTCTGTGACAACCTTTCAAGTACTTGAAGAGTGCTATCCTATCTCCCCTCAGTCTTCTCTTCTCAAGGCTAAACATGCCCAGTTCTTTCAGTCTCTCCTCATAGGGCTTTGTTTCCAGTCCCCTGATCACCTTTGTTGCCCTCCTCTGAACCCTCTCCAGTTTGTCTGCATCTTTCTTAAACTGTGATGCCCAGAACTGGACACAGTACTCAAGACAAGGCCTAACCAGTGCTGAGTAGAGGGAACTAGTACTTCACATGAGTTGGAAGCTATACTTCTATTAATGCAGCCCAAAATAGTATTTGCCTTTTTTGCAGCCACATCACATGGTTGGCTCATATTCAGCTTGTGTTCGACAACAATTCCAAGACCCTTCTCACTTGTAGTATTGTTGAGCCAGGTATCCCCCATCTTGTAACTGTGCATTTGGTTTCTTTTTTCTAGGTGCAAAACTTGGCTTTTATCCCTATTCAATTTCATTCTGTTGATTTCTGCCCAGCGCTCCAGCCTATCAAGATTACTTGTTCAAAGTGCACATGGAACAGGGCTGCTGCTGCTGTCAAACCAGAAGAGCTGCGGAGAAGAGGGAGGTGTGGCAGGCACAGCCTCTCCTACAGCACAATGGTGAGAGAAGTGCCATCCGCCAAATTCTCCCTCTAGTCCAACTGTTAGAACTTTCACAGTGGTGGGCTTTACTGGGAAAACCACACAGCCACGGCTCACCTGTCCCTTGTCTACCCAGTGGCATTTGGGTAAAAACAGCTATTGCTGGATTTCCAGCATATAGAACAATGACTGAAGTTATTCATAGCCTAGCAAGAAATACTATCCCCAAATATTTTCCTGCAGATGTGAGTATGAGTGGGACAGAAGCAATGTGCAGTTCCTCTGTTGTTGTAGGTGTGTGTGGGGTGTGTGTGTCTGTGTGGATTGTGTATCCACAGGCCTTAGTAACCATGCAAACAGGGTTTTTTTGCTGCTACTGTGGGAAGAGGAATCTGTTTTTCCCAAACAGAAAATCTGACTGCTCAACTATGTGTTGAAAAATTGATAAAACCATCAGAAACCAAGTCCTCAATGGGAGAGAAACAACGTGCGTATGTACAGTTGGCAGCAATGCAGCCCTCCTGGTTGTCTGGATTGCACTGTGTTCATCTCTCTCTCTCTCTCACACACACACACACACACACACTCCCACACACACACACATTCTCTCTTGCTGGAGATCGTGACAATGGAACCAATTCCCTAGGGAGGCGGTGGGCTCTCCCACACTGGAGGCATTCAAGATGAGGCTGGACAGCCATCTGTCAGGGATGCTCTGACTTGGATTCCTGCATTGAGCAGGGGGTTGGACTCGATGGCCTTGTAGGCCCCTTCCAACCCTACTATTCTACGATTCTATGCTCTGTGGGGGTGCTTGGGCAGTGCTGATATGAAGTGCAGATGATGGTATCGCCTGGTGGCAGGGGGATTGTAACAGTGGCACTCTGTAGGCCAATAGGGAACTTTTGCCCCCTGCCTCACCAGGACCGCTGGGACCCAGCTTGGTGACAACCTTTTTGAAGACATGTCAATTTCATCAAGTTTTGCCAAAGACCAGATGTGTCTGTGTTGCTCTGTGGGTGTCAAACGTGGTTGGAGAGACCCTGTTTTCTTGTGGCAGAAAGATTCTGACCTCCACACAAGCCCTTAAGATACCCCAGGATAGGGCTCCCCTGCCAAACACGTGTGTGTGCCTGTGTGAGTGTGTGCATGGGGCTGGATGGTGACTGGCCTGCATTAACCATCCATAAGGCATTAATCAAGCAGCACATTCGATGATGCAGGCAGAACCAGCCAAATGTTAACAGGAAAGCTTTGTTATTGTCTAAGCCGTAGAGGGAGCAGGGGAGATCATAAGTAAGAGGGGGAGTGTGTATAAAAACGGAAGATGGAGGCAGGTTGATAGTAAGCCAGAATGGAAGGGATCAGCCTGGCCAAGCTGCTGTCTCTTTAAGAACTGTGGCATGCTAAATTTATCTCTCTGCTGTCTGTGACGATGGTTGTAGGAAGCCTTGAGGAAGCCACTGCTGCCTGACATGCTATAAATAGATCTGAAGAGACAGAGGGAGATACGCGTGCGCGCACACACACACCCCTCATAGGGTGGAGATGCTACATTGCAAATGAGGGGCGAGGAAAGGTGCTTAACCCCTATGGGTGAAGGAAGTGCTAGAGCCTGGGGAGGTCACTGCCAGCAGGCTCCAGGCACACCCTGCCCATGGGAAACCAGTAGGCCAGCCAGTTTCCCCCTGCTTCTCTCCTAGAGATCAGGCAGGAGCAGCAGAGGGATGGCTGCATCCTCAGGGGCATTCCCAGCCCTCGGAGAGGTGCAGCAGTGGGAGTCGGAGGGACTGCTGCCAGGGCCTGTGACTCATCCCGCATGCCTCACGTGGCTTGCTCTGTATATATTGTACTGCACCCGTGGGAAACAGTATCCACAACTGCATTCTCCTCTTTCCCCCTAAACTGTGAAACACAAAAATGTATCAAATGACATTTTTCCAGCTCATTTGCAGGACCCTGTGGGCTGAAACCTCCCTGCAGTGTCCATCCCAGGATGACTGGTGAGCACAGGATGGTTGCAGCAAGGAAGCCTGGTGGGGCTTTATGATGCCCCCCCCCCCCCGGCTCTGTGTCAGGAAGGACCCTGCAGCCACCTGCAACCCAGAGGCTCTGGGGCAACCACCTGCTTGGAACCAATGTGAAGGTGTTCCATTGAATGCGTGGGATGGCCTTTCTGTGGCCACTCATCACAGCTCTGCCCGCTTGTTTTGGGTGAAGCAGGACTTTGCACTTTTGCCCATCAAGAATGCCATCCTGCAATGTGACAAACTCCAGCTACTTTTGGCCCTGGCTTTTCCATAGGTCAATGGCTCTCCCTAGGAAAAAGGTTCCCCATCCCTACTTTACACATTAATTGTGGGGATCCAGACACCATATGAACAAGAATGCGATGTGGCTGCTAAAACACTAAAGTATTTTAGCCTGTGTTAACAGAAGCATAGCACATCCCGAGAACAGCAGCCAGGATGGTGAGGGGTCTGGACACCAAGTCCTATGAGGATTAGCTGAAAGAGCTAGGTATGTTTGGCCTGGAGAAGAGAAGACTAAGGGGAGACATGAAAGCTATCTTCAAATATCTGTCACGCAGAGGATGGAGCAGACTTGTTCTCTGTTGCTCCAGAGGACAGGAATAGAACTAATGGCTGGAAGTCACATGGAGGCAGAATTTGGCTAAACTTTAAGAGAAACTCCCTAACCATGAGGACTGGTTGGCAGTGCAATGGACTCCTTCGGGTATGTGACCCCTGCTCACCGATTTTGCAGCCCCTGTTGACTCTGGTGCTTGTTTGTCATGGCTGCAAGAAAAATGATGTGATTTTGTACAAAAAAAAGCTACATTGGGAGTGCACACTTTTTAAGAAGAAGAACTGTGCTTCGGGAGGCTTCCAGGAGTGCAATTCTGCTTCTAACAAGGTGTGTGCTCCTTGCATGCCTTGGTTTGGTGCAAAACATTGGGGGGGGGGAGTTGGTGCTGTTGGGAATATTGCAACCTCATCTGCAAAGGTACAGGAGGAAAGGGGTAGTGTTGCAGTTAGTTCGTGAGAATTTGGGCATAGCTAGCCTTAGGATCTCTATAGCCTACAGTGTGGCTTCCTGCTCCTCCCCTTTCCTCCCCTTTGGAAGCTATGCTTCTATTAATGCAGCCCAAAATAGCATTTGCCTTTTTTGCAGCCACATCACATGGTTGGCTCATATTCAACTTGTGATTGACAACAATTCCAAGATGCTTCTCGCTTGTAGTGTTGTTGAGCCACATATCCCCCATCTTGTAACTGTGCATTTGGTTTCTTTTTCCTAGGTGCAGAATATGGCAATTATCCCGATTAAATGTCATTCCGTTGTTTTCTGCCCAGTGCTCCAGTCAATCCAGATCACTTTGAATTTTGTTTCTGTCTTCCAAAGTATTAGCTATCCTGCCCAATTTTGTGTCATCTGCAAATTTGATCAGCATTCCCTGCACCTCCTCCTCCAAGTCATTCATAAAAATGTTGAAGAGTACTGGGACCAGGACTGAGCCCTGCGGTACCCTGCTCATTATCTCTCCCCAGTTTCAGAAGGTCCCATTGACAAGATGGGGGATACGTGGCTCAACAACACTACAAGCGAGAAAGATCTTGGAATTGTTGTCGATCACAAGCTGAATATGGGCCAACAATGTGATGTGGCTGCAAAAAAGGCAAATGCTATTTTGGGCTGCATTAATAGAAGCATAGCTTCCAAATCCTGGGAAGTACTAGTTCCCCTCCACTCAGCACTGTTTAGGCCTCGTCTGGAGTACTGTGTCCAGTTCTGGGCACCACACTTGAAGAAGGATGCAGACAAACTGGAGAGGGTTCAGAGGAGGGCAACAAAGATGATCAGGGGACTGGAAACAAAGCCCTATGAGGAGAGACTGAAAGAACTGGGCATGTTTAGCCTTGAGAAGAGAAGACTGAGGGGAGATATGATAGCACTCTTCAAGTACTTGATAGGTTCTCACAGAGAGGAAGGCCAGCATCTCTTCTTGATCATCCCAGAGTGCAGGACACGGAATCATGGGCTCAAGTTACAGGAAGCCAGATCCCGGCTGAACATCAGGAAAAACTTCCTGACTGTTGGAGCAATACGACAATGGAGCCAATTCCCTAGGGAGGCAGTGGGCTCTCCCACACTGGAGGCGTTCAAGACGAGGCTGGACAGCCTTCTGTCAAGGATGCCCTGACTTTGATTCCTGCATTGAGCGGGTGGTTGGACTGGATGGCCTTGTAGGCCCCTTCCAACCCTACTATTCTATGATTCTATGAAACGCTCTTTGAGTCCGAATCCGTAGCCAACTGTGGATCCACCAGATTGTTGTTTCACCTAGCCCACGTTGAGCTAGTTTGCTCATCAGGATATCATGGGGCACTTTGTCGAAAGCTTTGCTGAAGTCAAGGTATATTATGTCTACAGCATTCCCACAGTCCACAAGGGAGGTGACTTGATCAAAAAATGAGATCAGATTCATCTGGCAGGATTTGTTCTAAAAAATCCATGTTGGTTTTGAGTAATCACGGCATTGTTTTCAAGGTGCTTCCAGATGGATTGCTTTATCATCTGCTCCAGAATTTTCCCAGGGATTGATGTCAGACTGACTGGTCTGTAGTTCCAAGGTTCCTCCTTTTTACCCTTTTTGAAGATAGGGACAACGTTAGCCCTCCTCCAAACCATCTGGCACTTCCCCTGTCCTCCATGATTTCTCAAAGAGAATAGACGGCGGTTCTGAGAGTTCTTCTGCCAGTTCCTTTATTACTCTAGGATGCAGTTCATCTGGCCCTGGAGAGTTGAACTCATTCAGATTAATTAGGTGTTCCTTGACCATATGCCTATCGATCTCAAGCTGCAATCCTGCCCCTTCAGCCTGTACTTTGTCTTTACCAGGGGCGTCATAGACCCTCTTTTGGGAGAAGACTGAGCCAAAGTAGGAATTGAGCACTCTGCCTTTTCTTTGTCCTCTGTTATCATTTTGCCATCCTTATTAAATAGCTGAACAACCATTTCTTTCCTCTGTCTTTTACTATGCACGTAGCTGAAGAAAGCTGTTTTGTTGCTTTTAGCCTCCCTCGCTAACCTCAGCTTGTTCTCAGCTTTAGCCTTCCTGACACCATCCCTGCAATTCTGTGCTACCTGCCTTTACTCTTCCTTTGTTGCTTGCCCTTCTTTCCACTTCCTATATGTGTCCTTCAGGTCATTTCTAAGCTTTTTGTGAAGCCACATTGGCTTCTTCTGTTGTTTTCCACCTTTTCTTCTTGCTGGAATTGTTTGTAATTGTGCCTTGAGAATTTCCTATTTTAAAAACTCCCACCCATCTTGGACTCCTTTTCTCGTAAAAGTCGCTTGCCATGGGAACCTTACCGATCACTGTTCTGAGTTTATTAAAATCAGCTTTCCTAAAATCCAGGGTACACGTTTGACTACCCTCAGCTTTTGCTTCCCTTAGAACCAAGAACTCAAGTACAACACGGTCGCTTTCCCCCAGAGTTCTTGTAACTGCTACTTGATCCACTCAGTCGTCTCTTTTGGTTAGGATAGTGGATCCTCTAGTTCCTTCCTCTACTTTCTGTAGGAGGAAGTTATCGGCCACACAAGTCAGGAATTTCCTGGAGGGGCCATGTTTTGCAGAATTTGTCTCCCAACAAATATCGGGGAAATTGAAGTCCACCATTACCACTACATCATGGTTCCTTAAAACATTGGCTATTTGCCTTTCAAAAGTTTCATCCTCGTCTTCTCCTTGATTGGGTGGCCTGTAGTAGACTCTGACCACCAGGTTTCCTTTTATTCTTTGCTCCATTTATTTTGATCCAGATGCTCTCGATGGGGCTACCAAGCTCATCCTCTTGTATTTCTGTGCAGAAATATGTACTTTTCACATACAGTGCAACCCCACCTCCCTTTCTGTTCCTCCTGTTCTTTTTGAACAAGTAATATCCTTCAATTGCTGTATTCCAGTCATGAGAGTCATCCCACCAAGTCTCAGTTACACCTATCAAGTCATAATTTCCCTCCTGTATTAAGAGTTCGTCCGTTCTGTTTGTTTCCCATACTCTGGGCATTAGTACAGAGACATCGAAGACCATGTGCTTCATAGTCTGGCTTTCTTCCTACATGTGTCTGAAGACTATTATTGGGCACTATTAGAGCTGTTTTCTCCATTGCAGTGCATGCGCCTTCGTCCATTGTTACCCCAACTTTACATCTCCCTTCCCCGTAGGATTCAGTTTAAAGCCCTCCTGATGAAGTTCTTCATGCTGTGGCCAAACACATTCTTCCCAGCCTTTGTGAGGTGCAACCCGTCCCTTGCCAACAGCCCATCTTCCAGGAAGTATAGCCCGTGGTCCCAGAATCCATATCTCTCTCGTTGGCACCACCTTCGTAGCCAGTCATTCACCCGAAGTATATTTCGTTCCCTTTCTATCACTCTCCTAACTACTGGAAGGATGGATGAGAAAACTATCTGGGCCCCAAAGTTCTGGAGTTTCCTTCCCAAAGCTTCAAAGTCTGACGTGATTTCTTCGTAGCTCCGCTTGGTGGTATCATTTGTTCCCACATGGATGAGAAGAAAGGGATACCTGTCAGTGGGCTTTATGAGTGCAGGCAACCTTTCAGTCACCTCTCTAATCCGTCCTCCTGGGAGACAACATACCTGGCGAGTCCATGAAATGACATAGGTTTCATTGCCTCTGCTTGACTGGCCTTCAGCCTCTTGCTCACTCTCATGCAGGTTCCCCTGTGATTCTTCCTCTGCAGGCTGTCTTCCAGTCTCATCCTCAAGTACCTGGAATCGGTTCCACAGCTCCACTGCTTCCACTGGTGCAGAGTGGCATCTAGTTCTTCTCCTCCTAACTGTTACCCTTTTCCAAGGAGAATCCTCTACTCCATTTTTCCTCACCTCAGCATTTCCCACTTCTGCCTCAGCATTTGCACTTGTACTTCATTCCCCAAACATTCTTTTCTCCCTGCTTCTCCGAAATATGGTCAAAATTATTTAAGTTTGCAAAACTAGAACTGCAATTCCTGTTTTACCACCACAGCTGGCAAAAAGGAAAAGAAAAGAAAAAGAGAAGAGAAGAGAAGGCTCCAGGTAAATAAATCAAACAGGCATTCAAGACAGCTGCATTTCTATGTGTTTCCTGGGTTCCTGAATTCAGATTAAAAGGGGCAGAGAGCAGAGCCATACAAATAAAGGTAACTTACAGTTCATGCATATTCAAATACAAACCATGCAGATCTATAAAAACACACATATCTTTGCTCAGTTCCAAAATTCCCCTTTGATCTCCAGTGCTAGAAAAAAGGAACAAAATGAAAAACTGGAGGGAAACTCTAGCAAAACGCCACTCTCCATTCCCAATTAATGCACTTAGAATACCTTATGTTGTCTTAGATCCTGTTCAGAATGTTTTATATCCTGCTTAGCTTTTGCAGTGCAACAGTATCATGATGTGCACTCAGCCCATTCTCTCTGGAGCCTATTTTACTGGAGGCATCACTGGATAGTAAACAAGGAATAGAATCACAGAATCATAGTTTCCAAGAGGAGCTTGTAGGCCATCTAGTCCACGTCCACCCCCTGCTCAATGCGGCTTCACACAGTGTTACATAACACTTCTGGGAGGGACTGTAGCTCAGTGGTAAGATCATAAGAACATCAGAAGAGCCCTGCTGGATCAGATCCAGGGTCCATCTCGTCCAGCATTCTGTTCACACAGTGGCCAACCAGCTGCCCATGGGAAACCCACAAGCAGAACACGAGTGTAACACCACCCTCCCACCCGTTCCCCAGCAACTGGTGTACAGAGGCACACTGCCTCTGACAGTGGAGGTACCATAGAGGCATCAGGACTAGTAGCCACTGATAGCCTTCTCCTCCAGGAATGCTCCAGGTAGAGAACCTGCTTTGCATACAGAAGGTCCCAGGTTCCGCCTCTGGCACCTGCACGTAATTCCTGCCTGAAACCCTGGAGAGCAGCTGCCAGTCAGTGTCAACAATATTGTACTAGATGGACCCATGATCTGATTCAGTGTAAGGCACCTTGCTATGTTCAGCACATGGACATGGAGGTTTTAGCCACAAGTAACAATTACCTGAACATCTTGATGTTTTTGTTGTGCAGTATAGTAGGTCTGAAAGGGGCCAATGTCTGGCACTACAGAAATGCGAGACTCTCTTCCTGTCTCCCATCCTGGCTGTGAACTTGGCACAGATTCACGAGATTAACAGCAGGTATCAAAGAGTCCTATGTTACAAACAAGTGTGAACACAAATGCATGACTCTTAGCTGATGATTGTGTGTGTGCGTGTGTGTGTGTGCATGTGTACGCTTTAAAGGAAGGAGCATGACAGTACTAACCAAACCCACATCCTATACAATTGCCCTAAATCATCCAACCTATGTGGACACAAGTCAGACCTCTAATACAGAGCCAGGGGATGGAATGGAGTAGCTGACAGCACACTGGAACCTGGTGTGAAAGAGACGACCTGCAGTGGCAGCTTGAGGCTGAAGATCAGTGCTGAGAGAAATGCTCCGTTCCGGACTCACCTCAAGCCGTACAGGACCGTCCCATCTGGGTGGAGCCGGATCATCCGGTTCTTCACAGTCACCCCATGCAGGAAGGACTTCTTGTCATTCAGGAAGTAGGTGTCTGGGAGCCACAGCTGATCAGCCACACGGTTATCCAGGGTGAGATTCAGAGGCAGGTCACTGTAGGCTAAGCGCTTGTCTCGCCAACTTTGCTGGAAATACATGGTGATGGTGTAGTCCTGGAAGCACAAAGGCAGTGATGGTTAAATTGAGAATATCAGAACATCAGAAGAGCCCTGCTGGATCAGACCTAGGGCCCATCTGGTCCAGCATTCTGTTCACACAGTGGCCAACCAGCTGTTGGCCGGAATGCTCAAGCAGGGCATGAGCACAGCAGCACCATCCCACCCATGTTCCCCAGCAACTGGTGTGCATAGGCTCACTGCCTCTGGTACTGGAGGTAGCCATCAAGGCTAGTAGCCATGGATAGCCTTCTCCTCCAGGAATTGGTCCAACCCCCTTTTAAAGCCATCCAAAATTTTAGAAGAATGGTCCAATTGCCTATCCTCTGCTACTGTGTGGAGGATATGGGGTCACTTTATGGGAAATGCATTCTCTTGGGGGGAAGTCCCAGAGGGAGTCTCAGCAGGGAGGCTTCCAGCAGGGTGCTGCAGGCCCCGATCTGCTCATATGTGGGGAAAGAGCAGCCAGGGGGTTGCTCCTGTGCACCCCAGGACAACCGCACAGGCCATGGCCTTGGGGACATCTGCTAAGACTGCCAGGACCCCACAGTCATCAGCTCCCAGATGGATGGCTGGCAGGGTGGGAGACAGAGATGCTGTCAATGACATAGGCTTGGCTGCAGCATCTACAAGGTGTACATGGTGTCTCCACTAATTGTTTCTCACTGTCAGCATCAATCTAGGCATTCAGTTTGCATAGTTTGATCCAAAGACATTTGGGGAGGGGTTGGTGATGGGATTCTATCCTATTTTGTAGCAGAATCTGTATACAGTTCTCCTCCCCAGTTCTGGATGAAAACCTGCTGTAACTGCTGTGATTATCTTGACTTCTATTAGCCAGGAGTTCTGAGGTCGACCAGGTCGACATTACTGGCCTCCAACTGAAAAGAGCACAACACCATTTCAGGAGCCAGCCAAAGTATCATCCTGACTAAATTTTTCTTCCTCGTTTGTCTGATCTTTCTACACTTCGAGCAATTGATTTAAATCAGCAGACTTCAGGTACCTATGCTCTCATGCAAGGGTCTGCAACCTTTTCAGGCCTATGGGCATATTTGAAAATCTGAGAAACTGTCATGGGCACCACCACAAAATTTCTTCTATGGAAGGCTGCCTACTCCCAAAATGGCTTTCATAGAGGCCTGCCTTTTTGCAAATTTCATTCAATGGTTGCTCAGTTACAGTTTCACAGGAGTTGGTGATGCTCAGAGAAACCCTCTCCAAAATACACAGACACATACCACAAAAAAAAAGAACAGGCAAAGCACCCCCAGATCGCTCCCGAGAGTTTCCCCAACCTTACTAGGGAGCGGGGTGGTGGTCTCTCTCTCTCTCTCTCTCTTTCTTTTCCCTTCAAAGATATTTAAGCTGGGCATGCTGGCAAGCAAAGCACCTGTCAGGGGGCCCTAGCCAGCCTCTTTCAGTCTACTCCAGTAGCCAACTCCAGACACAGACAAAGGATTCTTTTCAAGGCTTTATTCCTTTTGTTCAGTCGTTCAGTCGTGTCCGACTCTTCGTGACCCCATGGACCATAGCACGCCAGGCCTTCCTGTCCTGATAACTCTATCACCAGCAACTAAGCTATGAACAGCAGAGTAACCTATGCCCCGGGTTGGAAACAGTTGGTCCCCGATTGAATGAGAATCACTTGCAGACCCTGAACTTATGGGCTAGGGAGAGTCCCTCCCCTTTTCCCTTGGGTCCTCTGGACGCGACCGTTGCTTGCCTGCCAAATGGGCGCTACGCCTCCTTTCCGCGCCCTCCATAGCTCGTTGTTCTCTGCGTCTGCGTCGAGCATCCAGCCAGTCCTCCTCCTGTGCTCTTTCACTCCCAGGACCGCTATCTATCTCTGGAATGCCGGCAGGAGGAATCTCTGCCAGCTGCAGGGCCTGGGAGGGATGAGCGCGCTCCTCTCCCACGGACGGCTGTTCCTCCTCAGAATCAGAACTGCTCTGAGGTTCTATGGGCTCAGTGTCCACCCTGACAGCACCCAACTTACTTCCTTTCCATTCTAAGAATGCCTCTTAGAGCCCAGAGGCATTATGGGGAAAGGAAAGGAAGGGAGTGGGGCAACTGGTGGAGGCCAATGCTTTGCTTTCCAGTTCCCAATATTATGAAGTTGGGCGGGGCAGGGGCATTGACTGGTACCAAGGGGGATGTCCAGGAGGGTCATGGTGCTCACAGGCTCTTTGTTGGGGACCTCAGCTCTAATGACATCCAGACGAGGCTACTGTACCTTTAAAGGCAGTTTGGAAACTTCAACTGGTGCAAAATGCAGCTGTCTGGATGGGTGAGGGTCAGATGGTTGAAACCGATACCTATATTCTGGGTCCAATTTAAATTACTGGTACTGACCTTTAAAGCTCTAAATGGTTATCAGCCAGTTTACCTGAAGGACCAACTTCACCCATATGAGTTAACCCACACCCTTAAATCAGCTTCAGAGGCTCTCCTTGTGTGCCCAACTGTGAAGTCAACTAGGCTGACAAGTATGACAGACAGGGCTTTCTTGGTGGTGACCCCCAAGCACATACAACTCTATTCCAGTTGAAATACATATGGCCCCATATTTACAGGCCTGTAAAAGAGGCCTGAAACTCATTTTTTTACAATTGTTTTCTCATGAAGAATGATCTTCTTGCAGTATGATATAGTGCTGCTTGGTTTGCATTATCTGATTTTATTGTTCTTACTAGGCTGATGATTGGTTATCATTAGTGTTATTGCCGATTCCTCTTAGTTATTAATTCCCTTATAGTGCAGAGGTTTCAAAACCCTTTCAGCCTGGGGACCAAATTCCAATTTGGGGAGGGTCTTGGGGGCCACATTCCAGCAGTGGGTGGGGTTACGGGCACAGGGGGTGGGCCAAGGACACAGAAAGCAATGTTGGCAGGATGTAATTCTTACCAATTTTGAAATTTTCTCACTAAGCATACAAAACACAGCTAGTTTCCAAGCAAGTCTACTGAGTAAGCCCCAGTGCAACAGCTCTCATGCCTGCAAAACATACTTTGGCTCTTTCTGGGGTCTTGGTGATAGCATTTCGATGCCCTTTTATCTTTGATTGGAGAGAACAGCAAAAGCAGCTTGTGCGTGGGATGTGGAATCCCTGTGGTATGCATCTGCCCGGGATCAGTGGGGTGCCATTCTTGTCACAGTTTTATCATTTGAGATGGATTATTGATTTTTCCATTGTAAATGTATACATTGGAAGGCACTTGAGAGGGTTTGATTCTCATAGGTGGCCTCTGCCACTTGTTCTTTCTCTGACTTGTATGCTAATATTATGTCATCATGAGTGTGTGGATATTCTCTGCCCAATCATAAAGGGGGTTACATTTTTAACAAGAAGGCAGGCCTGGGAATCTCAGTCAGTATCTCCTCCAGTGCCTATGTCAGGTGTTCTGCCTGGGCTGCAAAGCCTGCAAGCCAGGCAGCTGGGGCCATCCTGGACATTTGGACAGGTCTTGAAACACTCGCTTGGCATATTCACCCAATCCACATGGTGAAGGAAGATCATAGAAGCATAGAATAGTAGGGTTGGAAGGGGCCTACAAGGCCATCGAGTCCAACCTCCTGCTTAATGCAGAAATCCAAGTCAGAGCATCCCTGACAGGTGGCTGTCCAGCCTCGTCTTGAATGCCTCCAGTGTGGGAGAGTCCACCACCTCCCGAGGTAATTGGTTCCACTGTCATATTGCTCCAACAGTCAGGAACTTTTTCCTGATGTTCAGCCGGAATCTGGCTTCCTGTCACTTGAGGAACTCATTATTCCGTGTCCTGCACCCTGGGATGATCGAGAAGAGATGCTGGCCTTCCTCTCTGTGACAACCTTTCAAGAACTTGAAGAGCGCTATCCTATCTCCCCTCAGTCTTCTCTTCTCCAGGCTAAACTTGCCCAGTTCTTTCAGTCTCTCTTCATAGGGCTTTGTTTCCAGTCCCCTGATCATCTTTGTTGCCCTCCTCTGAACCCTCTCCAGTTTTCTGCATCCTTCTTAAAATGTGGTGCCCAGAACTGGACACAGTACTCCAGATGAGGCCTAACCAGTACTGAGTACAGGGGAACTAGTACTTCCCAGGATTTGGAAGCTATGCTTCTATTAATGCAGCACAAAAGAGCATTGGCCTTTTTTGCAGCCACATCACATTGTTGGCTCATATTCAGCTTGTGATCGACAACAATTCCAAGATGCTTTTCGCTTGTAGCATTGTTGAGCCATGTATCCCCCATCTTATAACTGTGCATTTGGTTTCTTTTTCCTAGGTGCAGAACTTGGCATTTATCCCTATTCAATGTCATTCTGTTGTTTTCTGCCCAGCACTCCCGTCTATCAAGATCACTTTGAATTTTGTTTCTGTCTTCCGAAGTATTAGCTATCCTACCCAATTTTGTGTCATCTGCAAATCTGATGGGCATTCCCTGCATCTCCTCCTCCAAGTCATTAATACAAATGTTGAAGAGCATTGGGCCCAGGAGTGAGCCCTGCAGTACCCCGCTCATTATATCTCCCCAGTTTGAGAAGATCCCATTGGTAAGCACTCTTTGAGATTGCCATTCATTTCATCTGCTTCTTTGCTATAATAAACAGGAACGTAAGGGGAGCTGTGCTGGATCAAATCAAAGGCCTGCCTTGCATTCTGTTCCCACCATTCCATGCTGGCCAACTAGATGTCCATGAGGAGCTCACAAGCAGGACAAGAACACATCAGCACCCTCCACTCATGCTTCTCAACAACTTCTAAATATTTCATAAGGGGCATGTCTTAAAACTTTATCAGATTCAGGCCCATACTTTGCAGTGGTAGCAACCCTTGCGAGCCGAGTACAATGCTGCAAAGGCACTGCATAGGCTGGGACAGAGTACGGTGCTCCAGTGCAGTTATGGCCAGGAAATTAAAGACAGTAAAGATAGGATTTAAGAGGCGCAAGCAAATGTGCACGTGTGCGCACACAGTGGCCCCTCCCCATAAGTGGGAGTAGATGCCTCCTTGTATCCACTTCTTGAGGTGGATACAAGGTCACTGTGTCACTGAAGAGAAGAAAGTGTGCATTCAATGCAGAAATGTGGAAAGAAAGCAACGACATGTGCAAAGATGTTGCAGGCCATTCAGATGAAACCTGCTCAGTGGCGACCAAAGATGCCCTAAAATGGCTCCAGTACATCCATCATCACCGAACAGTCCAGCATGCTCAGATAGGGGTCCAAATCAGAGCATAGTTCTCAGCAACCGAGGCAATGCCTCTTCATAGCTGACTCTTATGTATCAAGCTCTGCAGTCTCTGGTGGTGAAAAGAAACCCTCTTTGGTCATTGAAACATCAATGAATCACTGAAATTGTGTCAGGATTGCACTGGGTACAGAGGTCTACATTAACACACACCAGCCTAAACTGTGGAGCATGTAGATGGTTGCTCCTATTTTCATTAGCCAGCTTTTGCTCTATTAGGGCAGGAGTAGCGGGAGAAGAAAAAGATGGGAATCCCCTAGGAATAAACATGCACATCCCCTTGTGATAACAGAATGTGTTGCAATCTGCCTTTGGAAGAGAGAAATAGGGAAGACAGATATAGACCAAGGACTTTGGATATACAGCAGTTCACACACACACAAAAGATTGGATGCAAACTGGTTGGCACATGATGCTTGGTCCCTCAGCACATAATGCAACATTTTGCTCTCTCAAACCTCTGCTGAATGGACGCACTTTTCATGCAGTCTGAATGGACACACCTTCATGCAGTCTAAGAAGCCAACTGATTTCATCAATCCAAAGGTTTATGACAGGAAGGAGGCTCAACAGAACAGAAAAATTCCTCAGTCTAAAAACACTTTAGCAATGTGGGTAGGTCATCTCCCTACATTTATGCTGAACAGGAACCCTTTGGGTATGATTCAGGTAAGATGGCTCAGAGCAGTCCAAAAGGTGAAGCACATAACACTGTATCAGTCTGTGATCCATATCAGTTCAAACTGCAGGTGAAGACTCCAGAGTTGGAATGCTTTCCCATGCAATATAACACACACAAGTCCACACATGCCCACGCAACCACACATTCAGAACTAGAATGTGTATGTGAATGAGTGTGGGGAGGAAGCAAGTCTCCCTAACAGTCTAGTTCTGTTACGTATGTGCAAGGAAAGGTTTGGGGGTGGGTGGGGGTGGGGTGTTCCAGGAAGGCCCCGCCCCTTGCAGCCAGAGGTGGCTCCATCCAGCCACAGCCATGTGGGGCTGTGACTGGTGGTTTTGCTTGCAGCCTGCAGTGGTGGCTCAAAGCAGACCCTTCTGGCACCCAGCAGGATCAGGGTCCCATTCTGCTCCCAGGGCACCAGGAGCCTTGTCTTCAGAGGTGCTTTGCCAAGCTGCTGCTGCAACAGAATAGCCTGTGTCTGAAGGGACACAAGTTAGTCTGGGTGCCAGGGGACTTCTTTTCCTGGAGTTGTTCTCCCTCGATTTTCCGTCAGGCCAGGTTTATTTTAACTCACAGATTTTAATTGCTCTATGTGAGCCTTCAGCCTAGGCCAGATAAATCATCCCTTTCCCTCAGGCACTGAGCATGGAAACTGCTGCAGAGATTGGGCCAGCATCTGTTAGCCAGGAATAAATGGGTATAAGAGGTGTGAATTCATTGCATTTCTTATTGGAACAAATATTTTCATCGTATTGGGCTTGTTGGGGTATTGCAGGGATGCACAACTCAAACTATGCCAAGGACCACTCTGCCTACCATGGGAGAGAGGAGTGATATTTGGACCTGGGAGACAGCAGCCACAGACATTGTCCAACATTAAATCAGTAAGGGAAAAAAAGCTTCAAGTAAGAAGTGGAGGAAATACCATTGCAAAGCTTTGCTTATGTGGGGTGGAGGGAATGAGCAGGGCCATTAGCGGGGCAGGCAACATGGTGGTGAATGGGAGCAGGTCACCAGAGCTGCAACAAATTGCCTCTGAGCTTTCAGTTCTACTGCCCTCCCAGCCCAGGAACTGCCAGCAAAGGGAGACTTCTAGTGGTGACCCTGAAAGGGTGCTTCTTCTGCTGAAACACCCAATTCTGACTGCTCCTGCTCAGAAACTATTCAGGTGCAAAAGAGCTGCCGGCTGCGTCTCTCCAGTGCCACATGCTTGCACTTTTCAATGGCAGAATACCCTGCACAGTGTTAGGCTGCAGGCCTGTGAGAAGCTGAAATGCTGCCGCTCTGCTTGGCCAGCTGCCCTGCTTGAGCCTCTGAGCAAGACATTCCTTCCTTTAACTTTACAATGATCTGGGGAAGGGACCCACATCTCTCCACCTTCGTTTTATTACTGATGCCCACTGAGGTGCGAGAAATATTTCTGCTGGTGATATGGTTGACAGAAGCAGACCTGCCTACATGGATAAGTAGACAGGAGAAGTGCCGAGATGCACCTCATGACGGATCTTGCTGCATGCTGGATGCGCCTGATCTCTTAAGCTAAGCAGGGTCAGCCCTGGTTAGTACTTGGATGGGAGACTGCCTGTCAGGGTGGAAACTGAGCCGATAGAACCACAGAGCAGTTCTGATTCTGAGGAGGATCAGCAATCCGTGGGAGAGGAGCCAGCTCATCCCTCACAGGCACAGCAGCTGGCAGAGATTCCTCCTGCCGGCATTCCTGAGATAGTGATCCTAGCAGTGAGAAAGTGCGGGAACGGAGCTTGCTAGAAGCTCGATGCAGACGCAGGGAGTGACGAGCAATGGAGGGCGCGGAAAGGAGGCGTAGCGCCCATTTGGCGCGCAAGCAACGGCTGCCTCCTGTGGACCCAAGGGAAAGAGGGAGGATCTCTCCCTAGCCCATAAGTTCAGGGTCTTCAAGTGATTCTCCTTCAAACAGGGACCATCTGCCTACCCGGAGCATAGGCCACTCTGCTGCTCCTTGCTTAGTCACTGGTGATTAGCATCTGATAGAGTCATTAAGTTGTAAAAGGATTAAAGCCTTGAAAAGAATCCTTTTGTCTGTGTCTTGAGTTGGCTATTGGAGTAGACTGAAAGAGGCCGCCAGGGCGCTCCTGACACCACCTGGGAATCAGGCTTCCTGCATGGAGCAGGGGGTTGGACTCGATGGTCTTGTAGGCCCCTTCCAACACTGTGATTCTATGAGATGAGAACTACGAGAATCCATGTGCTGCAAAGGGGGTGGGGTGGGGGAGGCAGCAACCCATGCACACATGTGAGGAGGACAAGCTGGAATTTGGCTCATGGGCCTCTTCTTCTGCTGGCCAGTGGTGCTGTTTGAAGGGCTGCTGGCAGGATTCAGCCTCAGTGGTGGGGATAATTTCTTAGAATGGAAGCAAGTAAACAAACCACTGCAAGACAGAGAAATGGGGGGCGTGAGGTGCTTACTTTGTACAACAACTTCCCTAACCTTAGTGACAAACAGGGCAGTCTTAAGCTGTGCCTGAAAAATGCTACATTTCCAGAGTGGAAGGCATATCTGTATGGTACAGTTCCACCCATTCCAGGAACTCAGGAAAATCTAGGAAAAAGAAGATGAAGTGGGAACAAGATGCAGCCCTGTGATGCTTGGGCATCAAGAAGCGAGCCCCCTGCCCCTCGCAGGGTCCTTGTTTCCCACATCTTATGGGGGAAGCACAGGATCTAATCAGAGTATGCAGAAATGCCCCCTATATCCTAAAGGCAGTGTGTGCACTAGGCCCATGTGTGGGGCTGGCTGTTGACACATCTTGGGTCAGGGAATGCCATAAATTAATGGTATGTGAAGAAATAAATCCTTTAGTTTAATGTCCTGAACCTCATGCCAATCAGTTTCATTGGATGATCCCAAGCAAGAGAAATGGACAGAAACGTTTCTGTCTGTTCACTCTCTCCATGCTGTGCAGAGACTTCTGGACCTCCGTCATCTTCCCCGTGGGCCCTCTTTCCCCCCACACTGAACAGCTCCAACCTCTCTGGACTTCCTTGACAGGGCTCCACCCTCCCAGCCATCCTCACGGCCATTTTCTGTAAGTCTTTTCAGCTCTATGGGAACCTTGTGGAAATGGGTTAGCCAGAACAACAATCATCAGTTCATAGAACAGTGTGCTGTGATATTTGCTAGGTTATTTTCAGCCCCTTTCCTAATAATTCCTAGCACCAAACATACGTTTTTCACTGCTTTGCATGCTGGACTAGGAGCTTCTGGCTAGTAGCAGCTTGATTTATGAAGCCAGATTTGTTTGTTTGTTTGTTTGACCTGCTGGCCATATTCATTCAGAGCGAAGCCTGCAAGCTGGGCTGCTTCTTTCATTCTGCTTACGCAGCACCTAGGTGTGGGCACTGTATCAATAATATGTCCTACAATTATGACTCTTGCTTATAAGAAATATCTGTTCAGATGGTGTGTAAGTCTGGATGAACATCAAGCCTTGTGCCCACTCCTTTCCTGGGAGGGCTCTCATGGGTGGGGGCGGCACTCAGAGAACGGTGAAGCACAAGCTCCTCTGGCTCCATTTAATTCTATTCATATGTTATCCCAGATTACATTTTGTTGCCTGATCCTCCATGATCTCACTCGCTTCTTTTCTGCCACACTTTTGCCTTTCCTGTTGCCTAGCAACTCAGCATAGTCTTGGAATACTAAGCACTGCCCCCCTCCCGCCTCCTCTTCCCTATACTTGGTTTCTCCGGGGGCCTGAAAACAGATGTGTGTGTGTGGGGGGGATGGGAGTAAATATTTGGGAGTGTCTCATTCCAGCAGAGCTGGTCGGTAATCTTTAATCTGCCATCATGTCCACAACAGAGAGGGATACATCCACCCCACCCTCTTCTCTATTTATCTGCTCCAACAGCAAAATGTCACACACACACATGCATGCACACATACACACACACACACACACACACACACACACACAGGCATCCCTGCATTCACAGACATGCCATGTGCTGCAAATGTATCAATTCTGGTTTGCCAGGAAAGCTGAGCCACATCATAACGCTTCCAGACATGCGCCCATGTGTCCAGAACAACTTTCAGATGATGTGCACACACTTTCCCTTCTTTCCTTAACTCTTGTGTGGGTGGGGGAAAAAATTAGGTATGAAGGAGCTGATCACTAATTGAAGTAACCTGCATCACATAACAGTTCTTAGTTCACATCCAGTTTGGCATTATTATTACTTAAAGCAGAAGCAACAATATCAATAGGGCTTGATATAGTATGCTTGGTTAAACTGAAGCCAAAACAGAATTTCCCACAAATTCAACTTTGCATACTTTTTAAAAAGTCTGAAATAATGTCTTTGAGTTTAGGATGTTTACACTCACATTCAAAATAAGAGAATTTCAACAATTTATTTTAGCACATTGGGGGGGGGGTGCGTGCGCGCGCAAAATAAGTAAGAGACAATGGACAAAGGTGTGCATGGCTAGTGCAGTAAGTATAAACATGCCCAGTGCCAGTGGGCCAGCAAAGAAGTGCAGGAACTGCCTCTTGCCAGCTCCCTCCACCATCAAGTCTTCTGCCTTTGCATTCACCAGGAGGTCTGAAACAGATGCGATGTGCGAGAACTGCAATCAGATCTCCCAACTTTTCCTCCCTCCCTCCCTCCCTCCCTCCCTCCCTCCCTCCCTCCCTCCCTCTTTCTTTCTTTCTTTCTTTCTTTCTTTCTTTCTTTCTTTCTCCGAACTGGGCATGTGCCCAATTGAGATCTGAGCAGAGCTGCTGCTTCCCCCGCTTTGTGCGCTTGGGTGTGATGGGCGCCCCCCCCCCCCCGCAACCTAGGTGTTCCCGTGTGGGTCACCACAAGAGGGCAGGCCTGTTGCAAAGGTTCAGGACCTCGGCCAGCTCCCTGAGGCACAGTCAGCAAACATGGGCTGCAGGCAACCTGGGGACAGTTGGCTGGAGCTGCCCAGGGGAGCTCTAATGGCCACGGTGTTGTTTGGAGCTCCCTCTCAGGGAGGCTGTTGCGACTTAAAGGGGGCATGCCTCATCCCACAGATGTTTGCTCCCGCAGGTCTGGGGGGGGGGATGTGCTGCTGCTGACTCTGGGCTGCCCTCCCGTGTCAAGGAGGAGAAGGAAGTCAGAGGAGAGAGGCAGAGCTCCTGCTCAGGCACCGTCAGTGCCAGCAGCACTGGCTTCTGAGGCTTTTCTCCCATAGGGATTTCCCGCAAGTTGGGTATGTCCAGGGGGCATGGCTTCAGCCTCCCATCTCCCCCATCCTCCATGCGATGAGGGCCCAGGCCTGGGGCCATGACACGGGGGGGGGGGCTTTGAACAGGGAAATGGCATGGAGGGAGGGCTAACCTCCTCCCCCAGTGCCACTGCTTCAACCAGACTGTGCCCTTCCGCTGCTTCTAACAGCAACATTGGGAGATCTGATCACAGGTGCTGCACATCATGAGATTTGGGGCTTCTAATAGTGTGTCCCCAAATAATATGGAGATAGGAAGGCAAGGGAAGGACCCTCCCCAATTCCACATAAGTCTTCCTCCAACATCTGATTAGGACTAGCAGGTCTCTGGAATTCAGTACTGGGCAGTAGCCTACTAAGACAGACCTAGTTAGAGTCCAAATGCTCACCAGTTCCCTGTTCAGCCACCATGAAAAGGAGCACATACCTGCATTGGTTGAAAAATAGCTTGGGGCAGAATGGAGTCCACAACAGGTGTTGATTTCTACAGCAAATATTGGGTTATTACCAGTTACTGCAGTTGTGAAGGTTGCATATCTTGGATGCATTTGATTTTGCATATAAAAATGTCGCAGACTGGACTTTTTTTATATCAGAGCCTTTTGGCTCCACTCACACCTTGTCACTTATTTCTCTGTAACTACACACACATACACACACACACACACACACACACACACAGAGGGAGGGAGGGAGGGAGGGAGGGGGATTGCACATGCATACATACCTGCCAAGCAAGGATAACTCTTCATGCATCTGACAAGTTGGGTGCGTTAGCTGTAACAGACTAGCAAGGCTACCCCTCTATCCTTCCAAGTGAGCTTCTCTGTCTCTTTGTCTCGTGTCTGTCCTGTGCCTTGGGGCCTTATCCGGTGCTTTATCAGGTGCAGTGCAACCTGAAGAACACCACACTCTGCACACATTTCTGAACTGCTTTCAAGAGTAGGGAACCCTTAGAATCACACCTTAGTATCCCCCTCTTCTCTACCACCTGGCGTCAGTGCCCTTTGTATTTGATCTGCAAACAGTTGCAGCCAAGGATGGTGAGGGGAGGAAAGGGGGCTGGGGGGGGGCATGGCTATCGCTGAGCAACAGGAGGTTTGCCATTGTACATGATAGAAGAACCATGAGATTTTTCTGTGAGATGAGAGGATAGGGACATACATAAGAGGTGGGCTTGGGGCTCTGGGATCTGGGGGCTGCAGAGGGAGCTGCTGGATGGGTATGGCAGGAGAGATGTGAGGGGGGCACATTGACCAAGGGATGGGACAGAGAGGGCTATTTAAGCCAGAAGGAGCTAGTCATTCACTTCTAAAAAGAATGGTTTGGGGCTCAAATCTGCTTGAGCCTTCTGAACCAGAAGCCCAGATAGGCTGGGCATTATTGTGATCATTCAGCAGTGAAGGATATCATAGAATCATAGAATAGCAGAGTTGGAAGGGGCTTACAAGACCATCGAGTCCAACTCCCTGCTCAATGCAGGAATCCAAGTCAGAGCATCCCTGACAGATGGCTGTCCAGCCTCATCTTGAATGCCTCCAGTGTGGGAGAGCCCGCCACCTCCCTAGGTAATTGGTTCCATTGTCGTATTGCTCCAACAGTCTGGAACTTTTTCCTGATGTTCAGCTGGAATCTGGCTTCCTGTCACTTGAGCCCATGATTCCATGTTCTGCACCCTGGGATGATTGAGAAGAGTTCCTGGCCTTCCTGTCTATGACAACCTTTCAAGTACTTGAAGAGTGCTATCCTATCTCCCCTCAATATTCTCTTCTCCAGGCTAAACATGCCCAGTTCTTTCAGTCTCTCTTCATAGGGCTTTGTTTCCAGTCCTCTGCTCATCTTTGTTGCCCTCCTCTGAACCCTCTCCAGCTTGTCTGCATCCTTCTTCAAGTGTGGTGCCCAGAACTGGACACAGTACTCCAGATGAGGCCTTACCAGTGCTGAGTAGAGGGGAACTGATCGTTGTTTCATCTAGCCCACCTGATGAGCAAACTAGCTCAGTTTGCTCATCAGGATATCATGGGGCACTTTGTCGAAAGCTTTGCTGAAGTCGAGGTATATGATGTCTATAGCATTCCCACTGTCCACAAGGGAGATGGCCTGATCAAAAACTGAGATCAGATTCGTCTGGCAGGATTTGTTCTTGACAAATCCATGTTGGCTTCGAGTAATCACGGCATTGTTGTCAAGGTGCTTCCAGATGGATTGCTTTATCATCTGCTCCAGAATTTTGCCAGGGATTGATGTCAGAATGACTGGTCTGTAGTTCCCAGGTTCCTCCTTTTTATCCTTTTAAGTTAATTCTGTTTGTTTCCCATACTCTAGGCATTAGTATATAGACATCGAAGACCATGTTCTTCATAGTCTGGCTTTCTTCCTACATGTTTGTGAAGACTATTATTGGGTGCTATTATAGCTGTTCTCTCCGTTGCAGTGCATGAGCCTTCGTTCATTGTTACCCCCAACTTTATCTCTCCCTTCCCCATAGGATTCAGTTTAAAGCCCCCCTGATGAAGTTCTTCATGCTGTGGCCAAACACATTCTTCCCATCCTTTGTGAGGTGCAACCCATCCCTTGCCAAAAGCCCATCTTCCAAGAAGTACAGCCCATGGTCCCAGAATCCAAATCTCTTGCATCGGCATCACCTTCGTAGCCAGTCATTCACCCGGAGTACTTTTCTTTCCCTTTCTAGCCCTCTTCTAACTACTGGAAGGATGGATGAGAAAACTATCTGAGCCCCAAAGTTCTTGAGTTTCCTTCCCAGAGCTTCAAAGTCTGACGTGATTTCTTCGTAGCTCCACTTGGCAGTATCATTTGTTCCCACATGGATGAGAAGAAAGGGATACCTGTCTGTGGGCTTTATGAGTGAAGGCAACCCTTCAGTCATGACTCTTTGCGACATACTTGGGTTTCGGTCCCACGGAGCAAGGAGTCTCCCACTACTACTCCTCTTCTCTTCTTGTTGTTGTAGGCCTGGGTTTCATCATCTCTACTTGACTGACCTTCAGCCTCTTGCTCACTCTCATGCAAGTTCCCCTGTGATTCTTCTGACTGTCCTCCAGTCTCATCTTGAAGTACCTGGAATCGGTTCCACAGCTCCACTGCTTCCACTGGTGCAGAGTGGCGTCTAGTTCTTCTTCTCCTAACTGTCACCCTTTTCCAAGGAGTATCCTCTACTCCATTTTTCTTCAACTCAGCATTCCCCACTTCCACCTCAGCTTGCTGTTGCTCCTCAAGCTTCTGTTCTTCACTTTGCTGCTGTAGTTCCACCGTTCTGTCAAAGAACTCTTCATGTTCTCTTATTCCCTCTTATTTATTTTAAAATAAAATAAATATTATATTTATTTACATTAGTGATATGGGGTGGATCCCCACTGCTATAGGGGATTGGGAATTGTCTACAGAAAATTTCCAATTTTTAGAAATGCATGGTTTTATAAAATTAATTAGTAAGATAATGAATGAACATTGAACACAATGGCAGTCAAACTGGGCAACTGGAATGGATGCAATACTAGTAAAAAAAGAAGTGGTAATTAATTTTTATTAGGTGACTGTCTGTAGGAAACACATTTTTGCACACAGCTCTTCAGACATGCTAAAATTGGTATGCTAATGGTTTTCAGCACCTTACAGGGCAATCCTATACATGTCTACTCAGAAGTAAGTCCCATTGAGTTCAGTGGGGTTTACTCCTAGGTTAGCCAGTGGTGGGCACATCTGGGATTCTGAGCATGTGTTGTGGGCACACCCACAAAATGGCTGCCATGGGGGGCATGCCTGCTCACAGAACACTCATTTCCCAGAAGGCAAATTGCTGAGACTAAAATAAAAGGAACTGAATCATAGAATCACAGAATCATAGAATAGTAGGGTTGGAAGGGGCCTACAAGGCCATCGAGCCCAACCCCCTGCTCAATGCAGGAATCCAAGTCACAGCATCCCTGACAGATGGCTGTCCAGCCTCGTCTTGAACGCCTCCAGTGTGGGAGAGCCCACCACCTCCCCAGGTAATTGCTTCCATTGCCATATTGCTCTTACAGTCAGGAAGTTTTTCCTGATGTTCAGCCGGAATCTGGCTTCCTGTCACTTGAGCCCATGATTCCGTGTCCTGCACTCTGGGATGATCAAGAAGAGATGCTGGCCTTCTTCTCTGTGACAACCTTTCAAGTACTTGAAGAGTGCTATCATATCTCCCCTCAGTCTTCTCTTCTCAAGGCTAAACAGGCCCAGTTCTTTCAGTCTCTCCTCATAGGGCTTTGTTTCCAGTCCCCTGATCACCTTTGTTGCCCTCCTCTGAACCCTCTCCAGTTTGTCTGCATCCTTCTTCAAGTGTGGTGCCCAGAACTGGACACAGTACTCCAGATGAGGCCTAACCAGTGCTGAGTAGAGGGGAACTAGTACTTCCCGGGATTTGGAAGCTATGATTCTATTAATGCAGCCCAAAAGAGCATTTGCCTTTTTTGCAGCCACATCACATGGTTGGCTCATCTTCAGCTTGTGGTCGACAACAATTCCAAGATCCTTCTCGCTTGTAGTGTGGTTGAGTCACGTATCCCCCATCTTGTAACTGTGCCTTTGGTTTCTTTTTCCTAGGTGCAGAACGTGGCATTTATCCCTATTCAATGTCATTCTGTTGTTTTCTGCCCAGCGCTCCAGTCTATCCAGATCACTGCGAATTTTGTTTCTGTCTTGCAAAGTATTAGCTATCCCGCCCAATTTGGTGTCATCTGCAAATCTGATCAGCATTCCCTGCACCTCCTCCTCCAAGTCATTAATACAAATGTTGAAGAGCACTGGGCCCAGGACTGAGCCCTGAGGTACCCCACTCATTACCTCTCCCCAGTTTGAGAAGGTCCCAGTGATAAGCACTCTTTGAATCCGATTCTGTAGCCAACTGCGGATCCACCGGATCGTTGTTTCATCTAGCCCACTTTGAGCTAGTTTGCTCATCAGGATATCATGGGGCACTTTGTCGAAAGCTTTGCTGAAGTCGAGGTATATGATGTCTACAGCATTCCCACGGTCTACAAGGAAGGTGACTTGATCAAAAAATGAGATCAGATTTGTCTGGCAGGACTTGTTTTTGACAAATCCATGTTGGTTTCGACTAATCACGGCATTGTTGTCAAGGTGCTTCCAGATGGATTCCTTTATCATCTGCTCCAGAATTTTCCCAGGGATTGATGTCAGACTGACTGGTCTGTAGTTCCCAGGTTCCTCCTTTTCACCCTTTTTGAAGATAGGGACAACGTTAGCCCTTCTCCAGTCATCTGGCACTTCCCCCATCCTCCATGATTTCTCAAAGGGAATAGACAGCGGTTCTGAGAGTTCTTCTGCCAGTTCCTTTATTACTCTAGGATGCAGTTCATCTGGCCCTGGAGATTTGAAGTCATTCAAAGTAATGAGGTGTTCCTTGACCATATGCCTATCGATCTCAAGCTGCAATCCTGCCCCTTCAGCCTGTACTTCGCCTTTGCCAGGGGGGTCATAGACCCTCTTTTGGGAGAAGACTGAGCCAAAGTAGGAATTGAGCACCTCTGCCTTTTCTTTGTCCTCTGTTATTGTTTTGCCATCCTTATTTAATAGCTGAACCACCATTTCTTTCCTCTGCCTTTTACTATGCACGTAGCTGAAGAAAGCCTTTTTGTTGTTTTTAGCATCCCTCGCTAAGCTCAGCTCATTCTCAGCTTTAGCCTTCCTGAAGCCATCCTTGCAATTCTGTGCTATCTGCCTGTACTCTTCCTTTGTTACTTGGCCTTCTTTCCACTTCCTATATGTGTCCTTTTTTGTTTTCAGGTCATCCCTAAGCTTTTTGTGAAGCCCCATTGGCTTCTTCTGTTGTCTTCCACCTTTTCTTCTTGTTGGAATTGTTTCTTGGGAACTGGACCAAGAACCTCATTACAAGGCACAGGTGGGGACTGAGCTCAAAGCATAAAGGCACTCATTTGAAACCAAACTAAAGATTGTGCTGGGGGGCAGCCCTTCACTTTTCCGCAGGCCACTTTGCAGCCCTTCACTTTGCAGCAAGCCAGTTTGGGCAGCCAGTTTGGGCAGCCCTTCACTTTGCAGCAGGCCAGCCTCCCAGTTTAAAAAATGTTTTTTAAAAACCTTAACAAATACAATAAAAATCACGTGGCACCATGGCACCATGTTGGAGACTCCAGGGATAGGATCACTCCCCTCATTTTGTCTCTTGGTTTTACCTGCAATCTCCAATCCTAGTACTTTGGGAAGGGATATTTAGGCAAAATATTACAGGACTGATCTAGTGTTCAGTGTTTTTTGCTAGTTCTTTCTCCCAGGAGCAGAAACCTTTAAAGTGATTTGGTGGACTCTTTGGGACCTGGGAGGCCACTTGCATGGAAAATTATGGACGTTCAAGTTCTCCTGCCTCTACACCTGTGGGCTCCACAGCCATCATCCACCCCTGTCCTGTTGCACTTTCTGTGACTTTGGTGCCAGCTGAGCAGAGAAGAAGCAAGCATTCATCATGCCCCCCCAGTCCCTGCACCTATCCTTCCGATGTTTTGCTGGTTTCTCGCCTAGGGAACCACTATGACACATGCCGTTTTCATACAAATCCCCCCCAATGGGGGGGAGGGGAAGTGAATCACTCCCCCCTCCCCCCAAATCCAACACTTCCCATCCACAAAAAACAAACACTGAACTGAAGGCCTCCTCTATGTTGTTTGTCATTTTCCTAACAATTGCCCACAAAAAACAATAGAATAAGCACATCCTTAAAAAACAAAAACAAAACCTAAATGTAAAGGCTACTCTTGCACAATGCTAACTGCACCTATTTGTCTGAATCAATTTGATCCCCTTAAAAGGGGCAACTGTCCCTGCAAATTTCATCCAATTTTGTGAAGGAATAAAAAAGTTAATGGCAAAAAAGCTGCATGTACCTACTGGTCTGAGATTGGGCAGGTTAATTCCCCTCATGGGGAAACACTATGCTGCACATTTAATCCAATTGTATCAACCACAACAAAAAGTTATAGCTGTTTGTTGGTTTTAAACAGAATGAACTTGAACTCTTCATACAGGAGGGAAATTATGACTTGATAGGTGTAATTGAACCTTGGTGGGATGACTCCCAAGACTGGAATACAGCAACGGAAGGATATAACTTGTTCAGAAAGAACAGGAGGATCAGAAAGGGAGGTGGGGTTGCACTGTATGTTAAAAATACATATTTCTGCACAGAAATACAGGAAGATGAGCTTGGTAGCCCCATCGAGAGCATCTGGGTTAAAATAAATGGAGCAAAGAATAAAAGGAACCTGGTGGTCGGAATCTACTACCGGCCACCCAATCAAGGAGAAGATAAGGATGAAGCTTTTGAAAAGCAAATAGCCAATGTTTCAAGGAAGCAGGCTGTAGTAGTAATGGGGGACTTCAGTTTCCCCAATATCTGTTGGGAGACAAATTCTGCAAAAAATGGCCCCTCCAAGAGATTCCTGACTTGTGTTGCTGATAATTTCCTCCTACAGAAAGTGGAGGAAGGGGACTGGAAACATAGCCCTATGAGGGGAGACTGAAAGAACTGGGCATGTTTAGCCTGGAGAAGAGAAGACTGAGGGGAGATATGATAGCGGTCTTCAAGTACTTGAAAGGTTGTCACAGAGAGGAAGGCCAGGATCATTTCTTCATCATCCCGGAGTGCAGGACACGGAATCATGGGCTCAAGTGACAGTAAGCCAGATTCTGGCTGAACATCAGGAAAAACGTCCTCACTGTTAGAGCAATACGACAATGGAACCGATTCCCTTGGGAGGTAGTGGGCTCTCCCACACTGGAGGCATTCAAGATGTAGCTAGACAGCCATCTGTCAGGGATGCTTTAACTTAGATTCCTGCACTGAGCAGGGGGTCGGGTTTGATGGTCTTATAGGCCCCTTCCAAGCCTACTATTCTATGATTCTAAATGACAGTTAATGGGAGGCATGAAGATTTGGATTTCCGAATCGAGATTCAGATTTGGACTCAAATTGAAGCATGATGTAGCTGGTCCAGGTTGCTGGTCCAGGGACTACAGAAGCAAGCAAGCTCCCAGAGAGCGAGCGACCAGAGCAAGCAAACAGGGGGAGCAAACAGGAGTTGGCCAGGGGAGTTGCAGTGGTAGAAGAGACAAAGGAGACAAAGGAGACAGAGGCTAAGAGGTAAGTGAGCTGCAGGAAGCCCAGGGGGCTGTCCTTTATCCTTCTGAGTGGCTGTGAGCTCACCAGGTGCTTCTGAGAGCTCCAACTGAATTGGGTGTGTGTGGCCTGAGTACTCCCAGCAGCTGAGTGGGCAGGAAGCTTCAGTCTGTTTCCCGCCTCCCAGCTGAGCAGAGCACAGCAGAGGAAGCTGCTCCAGGGACTACAGAAGCAAGCAAACTCCCAGAGAGCGAACGACCAGAGCGAGCAAACAGGGGGAGCAAACAGGAGTTGGCCAGGGGAGTTCGGCAGGGGAGGTCAAGGGGGAGGCCCCTAACATTTTTTTCATTTTTTTGTTTTATTTTATTTTTACTTTTTTTAACTAACTTTTTTCATTTATTTGTCTTGTAACACACACTTCCACACCAGTGGGACTCTGCTTTTAACCTCTACTGACCAGGCACAGGCTAGTCTAGAACAATCAGAAAGCTAGACACAAAAAGGGAAAAGAGGCAATGGAAGGACAGGACTCTCCAGTGGTGGTGACCTGCAAGGTGTGTGCAATGTTTGTTTTCTTGCCTGAGAACAACATGGCCTACACCTGCAACAAGTGCAAGTTGATCACGCTGCTGGAAGAAAAAGTAAGTGGACTGGAGTGGCGACTGTCGACCCTATGGGGAATAAGAGAACACGAAGCGTTCTTGGACAGAATGGCAGAACTACAGCAGCAAAGGGCAGACCAGAAGCTTGAAGAGCCACAGCAAGATGAGGCAGAAGTGGGAAATGCTGATGTGAAGAAAAATGGATTAGAGGATACTCCATGGAAAAGGGTGACAGCTAGGAGAAGAAGAACTAGACGCCACTCTGCACCAGTGGAAGCAGTGGAGCTGTGGAACCGATTCCAGGTACTAGCGGATGAGACTGGAGGACAGCCTGCAGAGGAAGAATCACAGAGGAACCTGCATGAGAGTGAGCAAGAGGCTGAAGGTCAGTCAAACAGAGGCGATGAAACCCAGGCCTACAACAACAAGAAGAGAAGAGTGGTAGTAGTGGGAGACTCCTTGCTGCGTGGGATCAAGACCCAAGTATGTCACGAAGACCTGTGGACTCGCCAGGTATGTTGTCTCCCAGGAGGACGGATTAGAGACGTGACTGAAAGGTTGCCTGCACTCATTAAGCCCACTGACAGGTATCCCTTTCTTCTCATCCATGTGGGAACAAATGATACCGTCAAGCGGAGCTACGAAGAAATCATGTCAGACTTTGAAGCTTTGGGAAGGAAACTCCAGAACTTTGGGGCCCAGATAGTTTTCTCATCCATCCTTCCAGTAGTTAGAAGAGGGATAGAAAGGGAATGAAAAATACTCCAGGTGAATGACTGGCTACGAAGGTGGTGCCGACGAGAGAGATTTGGATTCTGGGACCACGGGCTAGACTTCCTGGAAGATGGGCTGTTGGCAAGGGATGGGTTGCACCTCACAAAGGATGGGAAGAATGTGTTTGGCCACAGCATGAAGAACTTCATCAGGAGGGCTTTAAACTGAATCCTACGGGGAAGGGAGATGTAAAGTTGGGGGTAACAATGGACGTAGGCGCATGCACTGCAATGGGGGGAACAGCTCTAATAGCGCCCAATAATAGTCTTTAGACACATGTAGGAAGAAAGCCAGACTACGAAGCACATGGTCTTCGATGTCTCTGTACTAATGCCCAGAGTATGGGAAACAAACAGAACGAACTTGAACTCTTAATACAAGAGGGAAATTATGACCTGATGGGTATAACTGAGACTTCGTGGGATGACTCTCATGACTGGAATACAGCAATGGAAGGATATAACTTGTTCAAAAAGAACGGGAGGAACAGAAAGGGAGGTGGGGTTGCACTGTATGTGAAAAATACATATCTCTGCACAGAAATACAGGACGAGGAGCTTGGTAGCCCCATCGAGAGCATCTGGATCAAAATAAATGGAGGAAAGAATAAAAGGAACCTGGTGGTCGGAGTCTACTACCGGCCACCCAATCAAAGAGAAGACGAGGATGAAACTTTTGAAAAACAAATAGCCAATGTTTTAAGGAAGCATGATGTAGTAGTAATGGGGGACTTCAATTTCCCCGATATTTGTTGGGAGACAAATTCTGCAAAACATGGCCCCTCCAGGAAATTCCTGATTTGTGTGGCAGATAACTTCCTCCAACAGAAAGTAGAGGAAGGAACTAGAGGATCGGCTATCCTTGACTTGATCCTAACCAACAATACTTGAGTTCTTGGTTCTAAGGAAAGCAAAAGCCGAGTGTAGTCAAACGCGTACCCTGGATTTTAGGAAAGCTGATTTTAATAAACTCAGAACAACGATCAGTAAGGTCCCACGGCAAGCGACGCTAACGAGAAAAGGAGTCCAAGATGGGTGGGAGCTTTTAAAAAAGGAAATTCTCAAGGCACAATTACAAACAATTCCAACAAGAGGAAAAGGTGGAAGACAACAGAAGAAGCCAATGTGGCTTCACAAAAAGCTTAGGGATGACCTGAAAACAAAAGAGGACACATATAGGAAGTGGAAAGAAGGCCAAGTAACAAAGGAAGAGTACAGGCAGGTAGCACAGAATTGCAGGGATGGTGTCAGGAAGGCTAAAGCTGAGAATGAGCTGAGGTTAGTGAGGGATGCTAAAAGCAATAAAAAGGCTTTCTTCAGCTACGTGCATAGTAAAGGGCAGAGGAAAGAAATGGTGGTTCAGCTATTAAATAAGGATGGCAAAATGATAACAGATGACAAAGAAAAGGCAGAGGTGCTCAATTCCTACTTTGGCTCAGTCTTCTCCCAAAAGAGGGTCTATGACCCCCCTGGCAAAGGCGAAGTACAGGATGAAGGGGCAGGATTGCAGCTTGAGATGGATAGGCATACGGTCAAGGAACACCTAATTAATCTGAATTAGTTCAGATCTCCAGGACCAGATGAACTGCATCCTAGAGTAGTAAAGGAACTGTCAGAAGAACTCTCAGAACCGCTCTCTATTCCCTTTGAGAAATCATGGAGGACGGGGGAAGTGCCAGATGACTGGAGGAGGGCTAATGTTGTCCCTATCTTCAAAAACGGTGAAAAGGAGGACCCTGGGAACTACAGACCAGTCAGTCTGACATCAATCCCTGGGAAAATTCTGGAGCAGATGATAAAGCAATCCATCTGGAAGCACCTTGACAACAATGCCGTGATTACTCGAAGCCAACATGGATTTGTCAAAAACAAGTCCTGCCAGACGAATCTGATCTCATTTTTTGATCAAGTCACCTCCCTTGTGGACCGTGGGAATGCTGTAGACATCATATACCTCGACTTCAGCAAAACTTTCGACAAAGTGCCCCATGATATCCTGATGAGCAAACTAGCTCAAAGTGGGCTAGATGAAACAACAGTCCGGTGGATCCACAGTTGGCTACAGAATCGGACTCAAAGAGTGCTTATCACTGGGACCTTCTCAAACTGGGGAGAGGGAACAAGTGGGGTACCACAGGGCTCAGTCCTGGGCCCAGTGCTCTTCAACATTTGTATTAATGACTTGCAGGGAATGCTGATCAGATTTGCAGATGACACCAAATTGGGCGGGATAGCTAATACTTTGGAAGACAGAAACAAAATTCGCAGTGATCTGGATAGATTGGAGCGCTGGGCAGAAAACAACAGAATGACATTGAATAGGGATAAATGCCACGTTCTGCACCTAGGAAAAAGAAACGAAATGCACAGTTACAAGATGGGGGATACGTGGCTCAACAACACTGCAAGCGAGAAGGATCTGGGAACTGTTGTCGATCACAAGCTGAATATGAGCCAACCATGTGATGTGGCTGCAAAAAAGGCAAATGCTCTTTTGGGCTGCATTAATAGAAGCATCGCTTCCAAATCCCAGGAAGTACTAGTTCCCCTCTACTCAGCACTGGTTAGGCCTCATCTGGAGTACTGTGTCCAGTTCTGGGCACCACACTTGAAGAAGGATGCAGACAAACTGGAGAGGGTTCAGAGGAGGGGAACAAAGATGATCAGGGGACTGGAAACAAAGCCCTATGAAGACAGACTGAAAGAACTGGGCCTGTTTAACCTTGAGAAGAGAAGACTGAGGGGAGATAGGATAGCGCTCTTCAAGTACTTGAAAGGTTGTCACAGAGAGGAAGACCAGCATCTCTTCTTGATCATCCCAGAGTGCAGGACACGGAATCATGGGCTCAAGTGACAGGAAGCCAGATTCCGGCTGAACATCAGGAAAAACTTCCTGACTGTTAGAGTGATATGACAATGGAACCAATGACCTAGGGAGGTTGTGGGCTCTCCCACATTGGAGGCGTTCAAGACAAGGCTGGACAGCCTTCTGTCAGGGATGCCGTGACCTGGATTCCTGCATTGAGCAGGGGGCTGGACTGGATGGCCTTGTAGACCCCTTCCAACCCTACTATTCTATGATTCTATGAAACAGCTAGCCTCCTAATTGGTCTGAGCTGAATTGGGTTGTTTTCCAAATCACCAAATCATGGTCTGAACTGTATCTTGGGGCCAGTGGACACCACTAGTGAGTACCCCTCATACGTTCATAAGCAAAAACAATATGTCTTCACATAACTTGCCCATGGAACACATGAACGTTAAGATGGCTGCTAATATAAATGGCTTTTTGAAAAAAAAAATATCCAAGCTGGATAATGGGATTTAAGCCTATTTTGTGGCTACAAATGTTTGTTTGTTTGTTTGTTTATTATATTTCTTAGCCCCCTTTCAGGACAGGAGCTCTTCCAAGGCTGCATACAACAAAAAAATGCATAATAAAAATTGGTGCAGTATTAAAAATGGTAAAAGCACAATAAAAGCAGCATCAGCACAATTACACTGTTAATGCTAACCAGATGCTGTAGAGCAAAATTCTTGCTCCTGTCAATGGATCTTCCTATGCGGCCCCACACGTGATCTGCTCTGGGGTATCTGCCTGGGGTATCTGAGCAGCTAAGCTCAATGTGCCATTGGTTGCCCCAGTTTGACAGTCCTTGGGCTCTTGGATGGATGGACGGATGGATGGATGGGACGATATTTCAGCCTGCAAGAAGGAACTGCAGCAGAGCCCTTTCTGTCACCAAACTCTTGTGCCTTCTCTCTTTATGAAACAGCCAGGCTGAATTCTGTGTGCTCAGCTATGGCAGTGGCAGCTTTGTCTACTCTTTCCCATTGCTCACGTACATTCTGTTGCCTGTAAGGAGATGCCTGCTTTTGCTGCGTTGGACAAAACCTGTTTTTCAAATATGTTTCTAGGGGTTTAGAAACAGCAGGCACAATATGTTACCTTGTTTAATTCATGCAGACATGCCAAGGTGAGTCTGCTGCTCTCCAGCCATCACCTTAAGTGTGCTGCACACACAGAGAGTCAGGATCTTGCTACCCAGATCACACAGCAGGAGAGATCAGGAGAACAACCTTGAGGGAGTGTATCCAGCTTAAGCAGAAGCATGTCAGCCCTTGTAAAGCAAACATTTCAGGAGTGCCTCATTCATGCTGCTTCAGACCCTTGCCGGCCACCATCTTCCCTACTTACTAATCCTGTGGTAACTTTTAAACTGGTTGTCTTACACAGCGTTAAGGTTAACAGCACAGCACTGAATGGCTGGATTACGTAGTGAAGGGAGAAGGAAATGGTGCCAAAGGAGCAACAGACAACTACAAAACCATTAGAAAATTGGAACACGGATACACTTAGGGGTCGGGGGGACTCTACGCCTCCGGCAAATCTCCTGCTTCAATGTGGGACACTTAGTTCAGGTGTAATTTGCCTTGGATTGCTAAAAAGAAGTGCCTTTACCATGCCCCATTGGACCCAGAGCTTGAAGCAGAATTTCCCTGATCTCCTTTGGTCAGAGTTGTTTAAAGATTCTAGGGGTGTCCCTGACGGCATGGAGGACAGGCTAGTTGCCTTCCTCCCTTCTTCATGACCTCTTTAAAGTCTCCTAGGGGACAAATACATTGTTGGACACTAAGGCAGCCATCCTCCACACCCCTACTTAGACGTAAGCCTCTCTGAGTTCAGTGGTGTTTCTTCCAGAGTAAACATGCATGGATTGGGATGCCTCCTGCAGCCCCATCACATTCAGCCTGAAACTGCCTACTATGAGCAGATGCACAAAACCTGCCTGCCTCAGCAAACCAAGTGAAGCAGTAGACAGTCACTTGAGAGGCCAGAGGGAAAGGGCAGGGGACGCAGTCACGTTCTGTGAGAAAGTTGCCATGCTGGAGGTTTACTCATTTCTGATGAGACTGCTTGCCTTGGAATTCAGTATTGTGTTTACAGTATGCTTTATAATGTGATTGTAGTAGTAGCTGTTGTCCATTCAGACATCTACCCCCTGTTTTGGTTTCTCCCCCAACCAGAGGGTCTGCGGTTGTCTTACCAGTCTGCCCTCAGGCTGCTGCTGCTGTTGAACTTAAGGTAGGCTCATAATAAAATATCTCTCATTCACGACTTGGTTGTGGATGAAGAGGCTGATCTAGTATGTATGACTGAGGCCCAGCTGGGGGAGCTGGGAGCAGGGAACAGTTAGTCTTTCCTAGTTGGGTAGTTGGTTCTGCAACAACATGAGGATTTTGGAGAAGGCATCACTGCAGTCCACAGGAATTCCATCTCTCTCTCTCTCTCTCTCTCTCTCTCTATCCCCCCCCTCACTTTGTCTCCAGTTGAGTGCCAGTCTGCAGTGTCTGTAGCTCATGTTGTGTGAGCAGGATGGGTTAGGGATTTTGCTGGGGTACCAGACACCCCACTGAGCAGCATTTTCCTTGCCTGAGCTGATGGAAGTGGTCTCAGACTTGGTGTTGTAGACCCCACAGATTATTATTCTGGGGGATCACAATGTCCTCGCTGATGCCACCAGAACTTGGGCAGCCCAGAACTTCATGTCCACCATGACAACCATGGGGCTGTCCCAACATGTTGTTGGCTCAACACATGCAGTAGGACATACACTAGACTTGGCTTTCTCTAATGGGCAAGAGAATAGTTGTGTGGAGGCGAGGGACTTTACAGTCTGTCACTAGTCATGATCAAATCACTTCCTGTTGATATTTAAACTTGAGGTGTCTACCCTCTCAGGCAACAGGTCCTCTTGAAGTTCTGTTCTGCCTCTGTCAGGGTGAGGGCTTAGTGTTGTTGGGCACTGGCAAGGCCTGGATTACGAACATAAGAAGAGCCCTGCTGGATCAGACCAAGCATCCATCTAGACCAGCACTCTGTTCACACAGTGGCCAACCAGCTGTCGACAAGGAACCCACAAGCAGAGCATGAGCGCAATAGCACCCTCCCACCCATGTTCCCCAGCAACTGGGAGACATAGGCTCACTGCCTCTGGCACTGGAGGGAGCACATAGCCATCAAGACTAGTAGCCATCGATAGCCTTCTCCTCCAGGAATTTAACCCCCCTTTTAAAGGCATCCAAACTGGTGGCCATCACTACATCCTGTGGTAGAGAGTTGCATAGTTTAACTATGTGCTGTGTGAAGAAGTCTTTACTTTTATCTGTCCTGAATCTTCCACCAATCTGCTTAATAGGATGACCCCAGGTTCTAATATTTTGAAAAAAGGGAGTAAAATGTCTCCCTATCCACATTCTCCACACCATGCATAATTTTGTAGACCTCTGTCATATTATGTCTCCCTTTACCCTCCTTTCTCCAAGCAAAACAATCCCAGCTGTTGTAACCTTCTCTCATAGGGCAGATGCTCCAGCCCCTTAATCATTTTAGTTGCCCTTTTCTGCACTTTTTCCAGCTCTATAATTACAGGGTCCCACTAATGATCAGCGATTCACCAGGGTTTGGGGCAAGTAGGGATGCTGGAAAAATCCGCCATGGACTCAAATGAGGCTTCATTCCAAAGAATCCGACCTGCAAAGTCCTCAGTGAACTGGGCCCGCTCACCTCTGGGTCCATAAGTGTTCCCGCGGGGTGGCTCTCTGGCTTTCGAAAAGAAACAATAGGCTAACAGCTGCCGCCATTAGCCTATCACAGGAAAATCACAGCCATAAACGGTGTATTTTACACCATTTGCAGCCGTAAAGCATTTACTCTTATGTAAATACAGCCATAAATGGCTGCAATTTACATAAAAGTAAGTGCTTTACAGCTGCAAGTGGCATAAAATACACCATTTACAGCTGTGATTTCCTCACAATAGGCCAATGGTGGCCACCATTATCCCCTCGCTCCTTTTCAAAAGCCAGAGAGCCACCCTGAGAACTCCAGCGGCTGTGTTAGGGCTCCAGGTAAATCTGCAGGGCCCCAAGTGGCCCGGATTTCCTCACAGTGGACCCCCCCCCCACTGACCTGACGTCAGGGGGTTCACCCTTCCCTGTAGGCAAGTCAGGTTTTCCATAGAGGCAGGAACGGAAACAGGACAGCACCACAGAGAGCTCCAAGTGGGGCTCAAAGCCAGACATCCTTGTCTGTACATTACTCCAACAACTGGCAAACTCAGAATGATCCTTAAATAGGACCTGGGCTTCCTAGACAGTGCTGGCTCCTCCCACACACTGCATGAGGCCTTCTCATTGAAAGGGGTCAAGCTTGCTTTTGATGCCTTTGACTGTGATAGCGTGAAGACAGCTGGAATATGGTTGTGGCTTCAGAACCTGTCCTCAGAATCTGAGGATGGCAATGCAAACTCCTCCAGAAGCAGGGAAGCCTGTTCCAGGGGCTCTTCTGGGATTGAGGGCCCTGAAGCAGGTGCTTCTGGCCACATCCTCTTCTGGGTTTGAGAGGTGTACATCAGAGGTTTCTCCTCCTGAGGATGGGGGACTGGAACACTGGGTCATGGCATCATGGCTGCTCCCCTCTACAGAGGTGTGGGACTTATTAGGATAAGAACAAATCCTGCCAGATGAATCTGATCTCATTTTTTGATTAAGTAACCTCCCTTGTGGACTGTGGGAATGCTGTAGACATAATATACCTCAACTTCAGCAAAGCTTTCAACAAAGTGCCCCATGATATCCTGATGAGCAAATTAGCTCAAAGTGGGCTAGATGAAACAACGATCCGGTGGCTCAGGATAGCTAATACTTTGGAAGAGAGAAACAAAATTCAAAGTGATCTTGATAGACTGGAGCACTGGGCAGAAAACAACAGAATGACTGTTGTACTCTTCAAGTACTTGAAAGGTTGTCACAGAGAGGAAGGCCAGGATCTCTTCTCGATCATCCCAGGGTGCAGGACACAGAATAATGGGCTCAAGTTACAGGAAGCCAGATTCTGGATGAAAATCAGGAAAAACTTCCTGACTGTTAGAGCAATACGACAATGGAATCAATTACCTAGGGAGGTGGTGAGCTCTCCCACACTGGAGGCATTCAAGATGAGGCTGGACAGCCATCTGTCAGGGATGCTCTGACTTGGATTCCTGCACTGAGCAGGGGGTTGGACTCGATGGCCTTGTAGGCCCCTTCCAACCCTACTATTCTATGATTCTATGAAAGTCTAGCCCCATAGCAGGTGCAGTGCAGCTATGGCTGGTATGACTGGTGCACCTGTCAAAGTCCTGGTACATCTGTGAAATGGAGAGATAGCCTGGTCGGTGGACACAATCAGTCCTGAGCAACCTCTCCTGCTTAGCTGAGCCCATCTGAGCTCAGGCCAATTAAGCAAGTTGGGAGATGTCTGAGCAAAGGGGAGGGGCAAATGTCAGAGCAACTACAATTGAGCACTAGTTAGAGCTCATTATCAATTCTACTCTGTGATGGTAGCAAAGCATTTTTTCTCCACCACCACTGAGTCCTCTCAAAGTTGCCTAGTGGAGCTTTTTCAAGTTGTTCAGGGCCTTTTAAACCTGGCCCTAATGGTGACATTGTGGAACCCTTGGTGGGATGCTATGACATGTTTAAAATACATGTTGAGGGCAAAATCAGTAGTATCCATCACAATGTCTGCAGTTGGTACAGGTCAATCCTATATTGTTTTCGTTTGTTGGGTCCAAGGATGTGAACAAGGTGCTTGGTAATGTTCAGCTGCCCACATGTTTGCTCAACCATCGCCCCTTGTGGCTGATTACATCTGGCAAGGAGGGGACAGCTGGCTTGGTTCAGGAGGTAGTCAGCTTCATTTTAAGAGAAGGAGTGGTCCGAGCCTCCCTAAAGAAAACAGTAGTGCAAACACTATTGAACAAACTGTTGGTGGACCCAGAAGGTCTTAATCATTACAGGCCAGCAGCAAACGTCCACTTCTCGGCAAGGTGCTCAGATGTCTGGTGCTAACCAGATCCAGGTTGTCTTTGATGAGACTGATTTTCTGAGTCCACTTAAATTGGAGTTCAGGCCTGGTTGTAACACTGAAATGGTCTTGGCTGCCTTGTGGGATGACTTCTGTTGGTTGAGAGATGTGGAGAGTGCAGCCCTCTCAGTTTTTCTTGATTTCTCAGCAGTTTTAACCTGGAGCATCAACCTGGAGCAAGCTCTCTGAGCATGAGGAGCCCCAGTGACAAAGTATCAGCACACAAGCAAGTTAAGCACCCATGCAAGTTTAGCAACAGGGCAAGGAGGCCAGGGCAGTTGACTCTTCTAGGAAGTAACTATAACTAACTAACTAACTAACTATATAAATATATAAACTGTAAATACATTCCCCACTTTCTCCTAATAAATAACTTAATTTTCTGGGTAAACAAACCCAATACTGACAATAAAATGGTGGTTATGAAGGTAGAAAGCCAGCAGAGTTATGGGGGCTATCCAGTGTATCGCACAGAGTGCCAAAAGTCAGCTGGATAGAAGTCATGGGGGTGTGCTTGGTGTAATGAGCTCCTGGTTCTCTGGGTACAAATTTGTTCCCTTAACGCCAAGCTGGCTGACCTGG
This sequence comes from Heloderma suspectum, assembly GCF_057233095.1. NCBI lineage: Eukaryota > Metazoa > Chordata > Lepidosauria > Squamata > Helodermatidae > Heloderma > Heloderma suspectum. Next base: position 460,460 of record NC_139466.1, read on the forward strand.
AGAAGCTGACAGAGGCAGAGAGGTTGGTGGATGAAACCTTTAGAGACCTGATAGAAAGAAAGGTTCCTCCTGTGCAAGCACCGGGTCATTACTGACCCCTAGAGGGACGCCGCTTATGCTGGCGTTTTCATGGCAGACTACAGCGGGGTGGTTTGCCATTGCCTTCCCCAGTCGTGACTACCTTTCCCCCAGCAAGCTGGGTACTCCTTTTACCGACCTCGGAAGGATGGAAGGCTGAGTCAACCTGAGCCAGCTACCCGAGACCCGACTTCCGCTGGGATCGAACTCAGGTCGTGGGGAGAGTTTCGGTTGCAATACTGTCGCCTACCACTCTGCGCCACATGAGGCTCTAGAGACCTGATAACACTATCCCAATCCCTGGAAGTCAGCTCCTCTGTCAGAATGGGGGGTCTCAGGGAAGGATGGCATCAGTCTGAGGAAGAGGGAAATGATTCCTTAGAAAGGACCCATTCCTTGGAAGATGAACAAATATCCTCTCATCCTGAGGATGTTCCTCCAGGGGGCAGGGAGTTTGAGGTAGTGGGAGATTTGTTCATTAGACACATAGAAAGGTGAGTTTGTGATGGGTGTGTAGACCACATGGTAACTTGCCTGACTGGTGCAAAGGCTGCAGATATCAGTCACCGTCTAGAGAGCTTTGTAGATAGTGCTGGGGTAGAGTCAGTGGTCATGGTCAATGTTGGTACCAATGACATTGGGAAATGTAGTTGTAAGGTCCTGGAGGCCAAATTTTGGTTGCTAGGGAGGAGATTTAAATCTAGGACCACCAAGGTGGCTTTCTCTGAAACTCTACCTGTTCCACATGCAGGGCCAGCTAGACCAGCAGAGCCGAGGACTCTTAATGCATGGATGAGACAGTGGTGTAGAGAGAAGGGGTTCAGATTTGTTAGGCACTGGGAAACATTTTGGGACAAGCCAGGCCCATACAAGAGGGATGGGCTCCATTTGAACCAGAGTGGAGCCAGGCGAAAAGGAGCTGGGAAGTATCTGATTCAGCTTGAATCATCCCTAGGGGATGAAGATGAAAATGCTTCCAATTGCCCAAATGGGGACAGGGACAGAACAGGCCATGCACATATAGTGAATCATAGAATCATAGAATAGTAGGGTTGGAAGGGGCCTACAAGGCCATCGAGTCCAACCCCTTGCTCAATGCAGGAATCCAAGTCACAGCATCCCTGACAGAAGGCTGTCCAGCCTCGCCTTGAACGCCTCCGGTGTGGGAGAGCCCACCACCTCCCCAGGTAATTGGCTCCATTGTTGTATTGCTCTAACAGTCAGGAGGTTTTTCCTGATGTTCAGCCAGAATCTTGCTTCCTGTCACTTGAGCCCATTATTCCATGTCCTGCACTCTGGGATGATCGAGAAGAGATCCTGGCCTTCCTCTCTGGGACAACCTTTCAAGTACTTGAAGAGCGCTATCATATCTCCCCTCAGTCTTCTCTTCTCCAGGCTAAACATGCCCAGTTCTTTCAGTCTCTCTTCATAGAAACATGATAACCAGTGAAACATGATAATCAGTCAAAGAGGCCTAAAGGCCACAGGAGAAGATGCACACACTAGAGAGATCTGGGGAGGAACACCATGTATAGATGTGTCTATCCTAATGTTAGAAGCCTCTGAGCCAAGATGGGAGAGTTGGAGTGCCTGGTTTTAAATGAGAACCTAGATCAGTGGTAAAATGTGTGGTGGTTTGTGAATTATGGTTGAACTGAACACACAAAAGCTGGGAAATTATTTGTCCAACCATCACACCAGCCCACTTTCAAACCATAACACACCTTGGGCAAAGGGACCAGCACATGGGTGGCAAGTGATGAAGGTCAGGAGCCCATTGGACAGCACACCTGACTGTTGAACCACAGGGTTCTGGGACCTATCAGTCAAAACCCTGAGTGCTCAGAACTGTGAGATAATTATTCATGCCAAGTCAGAGTTGCCCCCTCATTTCATGCTGATTAATCATCTCTGGGTGCCTGCTTCTGTAGCCTTCTCTGTACCTGAAGATCAAGCTGCCTATAATCCTGTAGCAGTGAAGGGGTTATCAGCCTGAGTGCTGGCTAGCAGAGAGGAAGATACAGTGGGAAAGCCAGCAACCAGCAGTAGAATGGTTAACATCTTGGCCCCACTGGGCTGCACCACCACTGCAGGGGTAAATGGCTCCTATAGCCTGCACCTTTTGTCCCTCTCCCTGTTATTCCCAGCTCTCCCAGTCTTGTGCCATCAGAAGAAGCTGCTAGCAGCATATAGTATAGCAGGGGCATTACTCATTGCAGTCGCTTAGAGGCTTCAACCATTGGTTGATACATTGTAGCTGAAAATGCATCCCCAGCTAATTACAAGCCACTACAACTGCATCCTCAGCCACTGATAGCCTATTAATATCAACAAGGTGGCGATACCATGTGTAGCTAGCAACTGGAGCTGCCTGAAATGAACTCCTGCACTCCTATGGGCAGGTAGGAATGGGGTGGAGGCGATGGAGGATGGGGGCTGTTTGTCTTGCCATGCTGCTGCAGCCCCATGGGTAGGGATAGGGGAGAAATCCTCCACGGATCCCAGTGAGGCTGGATTCAAAAGAATCCGCCCCCCTGGAGTCTGTGGAGGATCAGACTTACCTCCGCCTCCTGGAGAAATCCTCGCCGGCCAGATCCTCCCTGCCAGCCAGCTCCGGAGTGCCAGCGATACAGCCGCCATTGCCGTATCACTGGCTGAAAGGATTAACTGCAGCCGCAAATGGCATTCATGCGTCCCTGCTTTTACGTGATAGGCTACGCAGATATTTGCGGCTGCATTTACCTTAAACTAAGGCCTTTAAGGCCGCAAATGGCATCCTGGACGCCATTTGCGTCCACAGTCACTTTCCTCCCTTCAACCAGCGATACGGCATGGCGGCCGTATCGCTGGCACTCTGGAGCCGGCCGGCAGCTCCGCAGACTCACCATGGAGTGGTGCCGGCCGGCTGGCGAGGATTCTGGGGGGGAGGGACGGATTGCCTCCCCCCCCGTGGACCCACACGGACGCCAGATAAGGGGGTTTCGTACACCCCTACCCATGGGGCCCAAAAGATTAACTTTTTGTTGTGCTGGGCACTGGCTTTCCTCTCTCTCTCTCTGGTATGACATGTCATCTCCCTCTTTGCCAACCAGTGCTCAAGCTGTTATCCCCTTCACTGCTGACAGTGGCACAGGTAGGGAGTGGTGGAACAAGGTGGGTGCCTGTGATGGGTCTGGAGGGTCTGGAAGGGGGAGCTTGGTTGGGGGCTCCAGGCTGGGGGGCAGTTGAGGGGAAGTTTGGGGGGGGTTCATACCTAGATCTCTGCAGTGGAGGTTCGTGGCCAATCTAAATGGTGGGGCAGAAAGGGGGGCACTGGAGGCAGAGCCAAGGGGGTCACCAGAGGTGGACCCAAGGGCACCTATTTTGCTGTACGCAAGCTATTTGCAACACAGTCCCCCCCCCCCGAGATTTCTTCGGAATAACAACACAGAGAAAGCAGTTTGTGGCAGAGCCCACTTACTGAAAGCGGGGGGGGGGGAAGAAACCCATTTCACACACACGGAAGTAAGTCCCATTGAATTCAGCGAGATGTACTTCTGAGTTGACCTACATAAGATAACTGTATATATCCCATCATTTAAAAGCACGTGGCACACACACACAAATAATGCCGGTGTGCATCTGTCGCAACAGCAACGATAACGATGATGATGGTAATAATAAGGGTCATCTTAAATCGCAGCACCATAAATTGAAAAGGATTCATATTAAGGACAGGATCCACCCAAGCGCTACACACACACACACACACACACACACACGTGAGAATTTGTCAGATTGCAAATGCCTCCCCCTCCACACACCCCGCCCAAGCAGAAATACACTTTCACACAACATGGCAGCACAGACTTTAACGCATTGCCCTTAACCCTATTTGTTGAGTCACAACCCCATGGAGACAAAAAATGTGAGTCAGCCACCCTTCTGCAGGGGCAGGGCACAGTCCCTGTCATTCCCTCTCTCTTCCTGGATCGATTGACCTGGATGAAGCTGCTCTGCCAGGGGCGCCAGAAGGCCCCTTTGAATCCCCCTCCTCACCGCTGGCTGCATGCCACAGCTCGGGGCAAACTTTCCGAAGGGTCCAACAGACCTCCCCCAATACAAACAAATGGGACTGGGGGGGAAGCTCATATCTCCCCCAGTCCTTGACCAATCTTGCTGGATTTCCACCGCACTGCTAGTGAGGTCAAAATTCTCACCCAGTCTGGCAAATTTGGCAGCTTTCCACCCATATTTTGCTAAACAGGCAGTAGGTCACACCTTTTCATTCTTTTTTCTCAAATTTTCACTCATTTTTTTTCTATCTTAGCCTATAGAATCATAGAATCATATCATAGAATAGTAGGGCTATTTAGTAGTAGGGCCCCTCATTTAGGTCCTCATAGACAGACATTAGTGTTGCCCTTTGAGATATAGGTCTGTGGGGAGTTCTTCTAGTGCATAGAAGAACTCTGCACCTAGGAAAAAGAAACCAAAGGCACAGTTACAAGATGGGGGATACGTGGCTCAACCACACTACGAGCGAGAAGGATCTTGGAATTGTTGTCGATCACAAGCTGAATATGAGCCAACAATGTGATGTGGCTGCAAAAAAGGCAAATGCTCTTTTGGGCTGCATTCATAGAAGCATCGCTTCCAAATCCCGGGAAGTACTAGTTCCCCTCTACTCAGCACTGGTTAGGCCTCATCTGGAGTACTGCGTCCAGTTCTGGGCACCACACTTGAAGAAGGATGCAGACAAACTGGAGAGGGTTCAGAGGAGGGCAACAAAGATGATCAGGGGACTGGAAACAAAGCCCTATGAAGACAGACTGAAAGAACTGGGCATGTTTAGCCTTGAGAAGAGAAGACTGAGGGGAGATAGGATAGCGCTCTTCAAGTACTTGAAAGGCTGTCACAGAGAAAAAGGCCAGGATCTCTTCTTGATCATCCCAGAGTGCAGGACACGGAATCATGGGCTCAAGTGACAGGAAGCCAGATTCCGGGTGAACATCAGGAAAAACTTCCTGAGTGTCAGAGCAATACGACAATGGAACCAATTACCTGGGGAGGTGGTGGGCTCTCCCACACTGGAGGCCTTCAAGACGAGGCTGGACAGCCATCTGTCAGGGATGCTCTGACTTGGATTCCTGCATTGAGCAGGGGGTTGGACTCGATGGCCTTGTAGGCCCCTTCCAACCCTAATATTCTATGGTTCTATGATTCTCTATGTGAAAAATACATATCTCTGCACAGAAATACAGGAGGATGAGCTTGGTAGCCCCATCGAGAGCATCTGGGTTAAAAGAAATGGAGCAAAGAATAAAAGGAACTTGGTGGTCGGAGTCTACTACCAGCCACCCAATAAAGAAGACGATGATGAAACCTTTGAAAAGCAAATAGCCCATGTTTCAAGGAAGCATGATGTACTAGTAATGGGGGACTTCAATTTCCCCAATATTTGTTGGGAGACAAATTCTGCAAAACATGGCCTCTCCAGGAAATTCCTGATGTGTGTTGCTGACAACTTCCTCCTACAGAAAGTAGAGGAAGGAACTAGGGCATCTGCTATCCTTGACTTGATCCTAACCAACAGAGATGACTTAGTGGATAAAGTAGCAGTTACAGGAACTCCGGGGGAAAATGACCATGTTATACTTGAGTTCATGGTTCTAAAGGAAGCAAAAGTCGAGTGTAGTCAAACGCATACCCTGGATCTGAGGAAAGCCAATTTTAATAAACTCAGAACAATGGTAAGTAAGGTCCCGTGGCAAGCGATTCTAATGAGAAAAGGAGTCCAAGATGGATGGGAGTTTTCTAAAGGCACAATTATAAACAATTCCAACCCCCCAAAAAGGTGGAAGACAGCAGAAGAAGCCAATGTGGCTTCACAAAGAGATGACCTGAAAACAAAAAAGGACACATATAGGAAGTGGAAAGAAGGCCAAGTAACAAAGGAAGAGTACAGGCAGGTAGCACAGAATTGCAGGGATGGCATCAGGAAGGCTAAAGCTGAGAACGAGCTGAGGTTAGCGTGGGAGGCTAAAAGCAACAAAAAGGCTTTCTTCACCTACGTGCATAGTAAAGGGCAGAGGAAAGAAATGGTTGTTCAGCTATTAAATAAGGATGGCAAAATGATAACAGATGACAAAGAAAAGGCAGAAGTGCTCAATTCCTACTTTGGCTCAGTCTTCTCCCAAAACAGGGTCCATGACCCCTCCCCCCGGCAAAGGCAAAATACAGGCTGAAGGGGCAGGATTGCAGCTTGAGATCGACAGGCATATGGTCAAGGAACACCTAATTACTCTGAATGAGTTCAAATCTCCAGGGCCAGATGAACTGCATCCTAGAGTAACAAAGGAACTAGCAGAAGAACTCTCAGAACCACTGTTCATTTAAATCATGGAGGACGGTGAAGTGCCAGATAATTGGAGGAAGGCTAATGTTGTCCCTGTCTTCAAAAAGGAGGAACCTGGGAACCACAGACCAGTCTGACATCAATCCCTGGGAAAATTCTGGAGCAGATTATAAAGGGTTCAGTATGTACGCTCTTCGAAAACAATGCAGTGATTGCTGGCAGCCGACATGGATTTGTCAAGAACAAATCCTGCCAGACTCATCCGATCTCAGTTTTTGATCAGGTCACCTCCCTTGTGGACTGTGGGAATGCTGTGGACATAAGAGACCTCCACTTCTGCAAAGCTTTCAACAAAGTACCCCACGATATCCTGATTAGCAAACTAGAGAAACGTGGGCTAGATGAAACCACGATCCGGTGGATCCACAGTTGGCTACAGAATCGGACTCAAAGAGTGCTTATCGATGGGACCTTCTCAAACTGGGGAGAGGTAATGAGTGGGGTACCGCAGGGCTCAGTCCTGGGCCCAGTGCTCTTCAACATTTGTATTAACGACTAGGAGGAGGAGGTGCAGGGAATGCTGATCAAATCTGCAGGTGACACAAAATTGGGTGTGATAGCGAATACCCTGGAAGACAGAAACAAAATTCAAAGTGATCTTGATAGGTTGAAGCACTGGGCAGAAAACAACAGAATGACATTTAATAGGGATAAATGCTAAGTTCTACACCTAAGAAAAAGAAACCAAATGCACAGTTATAAGATGGGGGATACGTGGCTCAACAACACTACAAGCGAGAAGCATCTTGGAATTGTTGTCGATTACAAGCTGAAGATGAGCCAACAATGTGATGTGGCTGCAAAAAAGGCCAATGCTATTTTGGGCTGCATTCATAGAATCCAAGGCAAACCATTCAACATCACAGTAATTCAAGTCTATGCCCCAACCACTGAGGCCAAAGAAGCTGAGGTTGATCGGTTCTATGAAGACCTACAACATCTTCTAGAACTAACACCAAAAAAAGATGTCCTCTTCATCATAGGGGATTGGAATGCTAAAGTAGGAAGTCAAGAAATCACCAGGATAACAGGCAAGCATTGACTTGCTGTACAAAAGGAAGCAGGACAAAGGCTAATAGAGTTTTGCCAAGAGAACACGCTGATCATAGCAAACACTCTTTTCCAACAGCACAAGAGACGACTCTACACATGGACATCACCAGATGGTCAATATCGAAATCAGATTGATTATGTCCTTTGCAGCCAAAGATGGAGAAGCTCTATACAGTCAGTCAAAACAAGACCTGGAGCTGACTGTGGCTCAGATCATGAGCTGCTTCTTGCAAAATTTCGGCTGAAATTGAAGAACGTAGGGAAAACCCCTAACCATTCAGGTATGACCTAAATCATATCCCTTATGAATATACAGTGGAGGTGAGGAATAGATTTCAGGGATTAGACCTGATAGACAGAGTGTCTGAGGAACTATGGACGGAGGTCCGTAACGTTGTTCAGGAGGCAGCAACTAAATCCCTCACAAAGAAAAAGAAATGCAAGAAAGCAAAGTGGCTGTCTGATGAGGCTTTACAAGTAGCTGAGGAAAGAAGGGAAGCGAAAAGCAAGAGAGAAAGGGGAAGATATATCCAACCGAATGCAGATTTCCAGAGAATAGCAAGGAGAGACAAGAAGGCCTTCTTAAATGAACAGTGCAAAGAAATCGAAGAAAACAACAGAATGGGAAAGACTAGAGATCTCTTCAAGAAAATTGGAGATCTCAAGGGAACGTTTTGTGCAAAGACGGGCATGATAAGGGACCTAACAGAAGCAGATGAGATTAGGAAGAGGCGGAAAGAATACACAGAAGAACTATACAGGAAAGATCTGAATGTCCCTGATAGCCAAGATAGTGCGGTCACTGAATTTGAGCCGGACATCCTAGAGAGTGAAGTCAAGTCGGCCTTAGGAAGCATCACTAACAACAAAGCTAGCGGAGATAACAATATTCCAGCTGAGCTATTTAAGATCCTAAAAGATGATGCTGTTAAAGTGCTGCACTCAATATGCCAACAAATTTGGAACACTCAACAGTGGCCACAAGACTGGAAAAGGTCAGTTTACATTCCAGTTCCAAAGAAGGGCAATGCCAAAGAGTGTTCAAACTACCGCACAATTGCGCTCATTTCACATGCCAGCAAGGTTAGGCTCAAAATCCTACAAGCTAGGCTTCAGCAGTATGTGAACCGAGAACTACCGGAAGTACAAGCTGGGTTTCGAAGAGGCAGAGGAACTAGAGATCAAATCGCCAACATTCACTGGATCATGGAGAAAGCAAGAGAATTCCAGAAAAATATCTATTTCTGCTTAATTGACTATGCTAAAGCCTTTGATTGTGTGGATCACAACAAACTGTGGCAAATTCTGAAAGTGATGGGAGTACCAGACCACCTTACCTGTCTCCTGAGAAACCTGTACGAGGGTCAAGAAGCAACAGTAAGAACTGGACATGGAACAACCGATTGGTTCAAAATTGGGAAAGGCGTATGACAAGGCTGCATATTGTCGCCCTGCTTATTTAATTTATATGCAGAGTACATCATGAGAAACGCTGGGTTGGATGAATCACAGGTCGGAATTAAGACTCCCGGGAGAATTATCAACAACCTCAGATATGCAGACGATACCACCCTAATGGCAGAAAGCGAAGAGGATCTCAAGAGCCTCTTGTTGAGGGTGAAAGAGGAGAGTGCAAAAGCTGGTTTGAAACTCAACATTAAAAAAACTAAAATCATGGCATCTGGCCCCATCACTTCCTGGCATATAGAAGGGGAAGAAATGGAAGCAGTGACAGATTTTATTTTCTTGGGCTCCAAGATCACCACAGACAGTGACTGTAGCCATGAAATTAAAAGATCCTTGCTCCTTGGGAGGAAAGCTATGGCAAACCTAGACAGCATAGTAAGAAGCAGAGACATCACCTTACCGACAAAGGTCCGTATAATCAAAGCTATGGTTTTCCCAGTAGCAACGTATGGCTGTGAGAGCTGAACTATAAGGAAGGCTGAGCGCCGAAGAATTGATGCTTTCGAACTGTGGTGCTGGAGAAGACTCTTACGAGTCCCCTGGACTGCAAGGAGGTCAAATCAGTCGGTCCTAAAGGAAATCAACCCTGAGTGCTCATTGGAAGGACAGATACTGAAGCTGAAGCTCAAATATTTTGGCCACCTAATGCGAAGAGAAAACTCCCTGGAAAAGACCCTGATGCTGGGAAAGACTGAAGGCAAAAGGAGAAGTGGACGGCCGAGGATGAGATGGCTAGATAGCATCACCGATGCAATGAATATGGACTTGAGCACGCTCTGGGAGAGAGCACAGGACAGGAAGGCCTGGCGTGCTATGGTCCATGGGGTCACGAAGAGTTGGACACGACTGAACGACTGAACAACAACAACAAGACATCCAGGGAGGAACACACCCGTTGTTTGCCAGCAGAGTGATGCTCCCAGAAGCTTGGAAAGAAGGCACACATGGCATGGGTGGGGTGCAGCCCTTAGTGCCTTCTGGAGGGGCAATGCAGCTCCCTGACTCCAGAGATCTCCCATTCCTGCTCTGCATGGTTTGGGATCTCAGGACCTGATAGAACCCCTTCTCCTGTATGTACTGGCCCATAAGCCTCAACTGCCTCCTCAATCCAAGCTTTGGAGGATGGCAGTAAGACAGAGGGATGTTTTTGTCTTGGCTCCCTGTCTTGGGAATGCTCTCCCCAGGGATGTTTGCTGGTGCTCATATTGTTATTTTTGGTACCAGCCTAAGCTTTTCCTGTTCTTTGAAGCATTTTAATTACTTCAGTATTTTTAGTAATTTAAGAAGTACTATTTTAGTGCCTGTAATTTTTTAGAAAGTTCTTGTACCTGATGGTGGTTTTAGCCTTGTAATCTGCACCAAATTTTATCATTCTATGTTGTATGTTGATTGTTTATGCTGTGTTGGATTTCATAGAATCATAGAATAGTAGGGTTGGAAGGGGCCTACAAGGCCATCGAGTCCAACCCCCTGCTCAATGCAGGAATCCAAGTCAGAGCATCCCTGGCAGATGGCTGTCCAGTCTCGTCTTGAACACCTCCAGCGTGGGAGAGCCCACCGCCTCCCTAGGTAATTGGTTCCATTGTTGTACTGCTCTAACAGTCAGGAAGGTTTTCCTGATGTTCAGCTGGAATCTGGCTTCCTTTCATTGATCTATTGTGTTTTATATTATTGTTTTCAATTGAACTGTACAATGCCTGGAGAATGCTCCTGGTCTTTTTCAGAGGTGAGCGCCCATGCCCACACACCCCTGAAATGCGAGCCTAAGCTTCCAAGTGCCTTCCATTAAACCCAGGAGTCCTCTTTGTATGTTATTCACGTGAAGGGGCCTCACCTATGTGATGGATGGGGGACCATGCTCCTGGCTTCCCCACTCCCTACTGTCAGGCATGCTGCCTGGCCCTGCCCACAGGTGCGCATAAAGAATGTCTGTGTGCAAGAAGATACTCGTATCTGTGTAAGCTTCTGTGCAACAGGAACCTCGGTGTGATGGGGTGCCCCAGTTCTGCGGAAGCCTGCACAGAAACAACTGCCCACATGTGGGACCTTCCCGGGCAGGGGACCACTTGAGCAGGTGTTCTTGGCTGGTGTTATAATGACAGCTGGGAGTAGCCCAGAAGGAGCACTTGGTGCTTGAAGACGATGAGCTCTGGTGACGGAGAAACGCTGCTCTGCCAGAGGCGCCGGTGTGCGATAGAAGTGTCCTTAAAAGAAGGCCTTGCCAGCTCAGAGACAGCATTCCTCTGTTAGATGGCAGCCAGGATCCAGGATGGAAGCATGCACTGTAGTACGCGGCACCTGGGAGAAATGCATGTTGCCAATGAAAAGCTGTCTTGCCTTTGCTATTGCAATAAAAGGGAAGCTTCTAAAACTCCAGAAGCCTCGAGTTTTGCATGTGTGCATGTCTCCTCAAAAGTCCACCATATCAGAAGACAACATCTGTGAATTTAATTTAGATATGGTTGCAGACTACATCATTTTGGGGTCTTTCTTTTATTTCATTTTAAAGATATGTATACTTTTGATCAGGAACTGTGGACAGGAAGGTACAGTGAGACTTCTGGGATGTGGCAAAGCTGTGTAAGTTCAGAACCTCTGAGGTTCTGTACCCTCCCTAGTCCCTGAAACAGGAAAGGCTTTGCGTCCATAAATCCTAGCAACTCTTTATCTAAGCAGAAGCAGAAATGCCTGGCTTCCTAATGGTCTTGCAACATGGGCAGTCTCCTTGGCCCTCTAGTTTCAGATACTGGCTGTACTGACAATGAGAAGAATGGCACCTCCAGTTGCTATGGGCTGTACACAGGTTGGAAAGAGGCAGGGCTTATGTACAAGCTTACAAATGAGAGGCTTCTTTTCAGAAGCAAAACCTTTGATGCTGTTCTCCTTCTCTTGCCAACTTCCAGCAAACCACCCAATTCTGGTATCTGAGTTGTTGGTGGAAATGGTCTTCATTCTTTGCCACACTGGGTTGAGAAGGACCTTCCTTCTGGAGGGGAATACAGACATCTTGCCCTGTCTGATATTTGGGGATTAATTAATGGTACCATAAGCACCCACTGCCATGGCAACGCAGCCCTGTGTGCACACCTTTAATTATGGCATGAATGGTCTGTGCCTCTCCACACACACCGTGGGCAATGGCCTCGCTTTTTTTTGCTTGTTTACTCTGTGCCTGGATACCAGTTGTATCTTGTGGTACAAAATGACTTAATACCCTCACCTCAGACAAGGAGCAAGTTCGCTCCTGACACCTTACAGCACTGGATTTCTTCACATGGCTTGACCTTTGAAGCCCCAGTTGCTGCTTTGGCTAATGATGGTGACAGGGTCACCTTTTACATAGGACAGTAAAAACAAAAAGGGACAGTGAAAAGCTGCCAAAAGATCTCTCCAAACTTGGTGAATGGCCAACAGAATGGCAGATGGGGCTTCCCCAAACTTTGTTTCTCCAAATCATTGATCTGTTTCTTCAGTATATTTACTTGGGAACTCAGTATGGCTTACTTCTGATTAGGCACGCATAGGACTGCACTGTTAATTTCTGATTCCCCCCACGCACACACGCACACTTTTTTTTTTTTTAGGAAAGATGTGTGTGTGTGTGTGTGTGTGTGTGTGATGTGTGTGTATGTATATGTATGTAAACACACACACACACACACACACACAAAATATTTTCCCTTGTAATTCAGGTTTAAAAATAGGGTGGCATAGAATGGAGTATCCAGCTCTTTAACCCCTTTTCTTCCACCTGCTAAAAATATGTGTGTGCCACATATCACAGACATATCCCCACTGGTTCCAGCAGCTCTACTTCTACTGTTGTAGCAGCAGAAGTATTGCCCTGGCATTGGGATCATGGGAGCCCTTTAAAGGTGAATTCTTTCAGGCAGAGGAAAACAGGAGACTGTCAGAAGTGGCCATCTGTGGGATGGAGATAATCCTGGTGTCTTTAAGCAAGGAGACAATATGAGTTCTGAAAGAAACAAGTGCTACTCCATGTTGGGAATGGCCAGTTGGAATAGATGTCTCCCCGGCAGAAGTGAGGGATGTCCGTTGCTGGGAAATCCTGCCATTTGGGGGCTTGCTAGACTTTCCCAGTGTGCCCAACTCGGCTTGATTTTGCAAGCCAAGCTGTGTGGTTTTCCCAAGTTCTGAGGACTTTTAATGTACTTGGGGGGAGGGGGTCTTGGCCATAATTTGCACAAATAGAAATTTGCACAAACAGAAATTTGCACAAATTATGGCAGCAAGTTTGCGCATTTTTTACACATACACAAATAATTTATGGAAACTCTACCAGGTCGCCAACTCATTGCACACCAAGTCGACCCAGCTGGTGGAAGACAGAGCAGAGTCAGGGACTGAGCTGCCAAAAGCTCATCAAGCTCCATGCCCCAGCCAGAGCCCTCCTCCCTCTGCATGCAGAAGGTCCTAGGTTCAACCCTTACCATCTCTCAGTTGGACTTGGAAAGACCTCTGTCTGAAACCCTAGAAAGCCCCATGCCACTCAGTGTCAGCAGCTTCCTATCTACCTTTTGCATGCCCCCTCCCTCCCTCCCTCCCTCCCTCTCTCTGTCTCACACACACACACACACACACCAGCATTCTAGGAATAAAATGCTATTTTTTATTCTGTAAGCCACCCTGACAGACAGACAGACAGACCGACAGACAGAGATAGCAGGGGAACCTCCTACATGCTCCCTGAAAAACTGGCCTAAGGAGCTTGATCCCCACAGCCTAAACAATCCCAGAGATGAGCCAGACCCAATCAGGGAAATCAATAGAGAGAGGTGGCCAGGAATCCCATCGAGGGAGGAGCAGGCCCGCTGCAGCCTCCGACACCTGATGCACTTGACTGAGGCCAAAGCAGCCTTTCTGTGTGTGTGTGCGGGGGGCATGTAAGCCATGCCAGTTGAGTCATGAGTAGGGGGAAGAGGATTGAAAGAGGCCTCAGAGGCACACAAGTAGCAGGAGAGTCCACAGAACGGCCAGGTTCAATCCCTGGAAGCATCTCTAGTTTATAAAAGGGTCGGGTAGCAGCAGGGGATGGGAAGAGCCCCGCTGCACCTGGAGAGCAGCATTCTGGGCCAGATGACCAAATGAACTGGCCTGCTGGAAGGCAGCTCACTATATTCCCCATCATCATGTTCCTACAAGGGCAAATGCCACTGCAGGCTCCCCACTGCAAGCTGTGTGTGTGGCACTGGAGAGGGTCTTTCGAGCTCTTTCACCCACAGGGGTACCTGTATGTCAGGGGGGTTGCATCGCTTTCAGCCCAAGAGCTGAATTTCTTTCGGAGACGCTCTCAGGGCCATGTTCCAGTGGTGGGTGGGGCTGAAGGCAAAAGGGGCGGGGCCAGAAGTGCCAGCAGACTTGAGCTGAAAGCTCTCATTGCTTGTTACTACGCTCAAGAGAGGCATGCCAGGAGAGGCTAAGCCCAGGAGAGGCATGCCATCCTTTTTGAAGGGGGGGAGGCTGCACGAAACCTGGGAAGCCACCAAATAACTGGTGATCAAATGAAAGGGGTGGGGCCAGGTGAAGGGGTGTGGCCTTCTGAGGAACCCCAGAGGGCCCAACTGGGGCCCAGGCAGGCCATATTTGTCCTGTGGGCGGGAACTTCTCCATTCCTGTGTTCTGTTTAGTCCTATGGGGTAAATAGTCGCGGGGGGGGGGATTTCTATTTTTAAAAAATAGCAAGGAGGGAAAGGGTGACTCCCGCCCCTGTTCCCACAACTCTGGTCAGAATCTCGAGCTTCTGGCACTGCATGTTCCATTCAAAGATCTGATTACAGATCTTGTCTTGGCTATGGTCTAGCCACCTTTTTCAACCAGGTCCAAACACAAACTCTCTCTCTCTCTCTCTCTCTCTCTCTCTCTCCCCAAATGCAATATTCCAAACATTCTTCCATCTTGCCAGCTCTGATCTAGGCCAGTGGAGAGAGACCCAAATTCCAGAGGCTTGGAATGGCCACTAGCCTTCAAAGGCCATTAATTAGGAGACAATAAGCCACCATACAACTGTGTTAAGCAACTACAAAAACCTTGTTTTTCTGGTCCCTAATTTACTGCTTCAAAGCAAGTTCTAGGCTGGCCCTTTGGAGTTTGGGGGCTTGTGATGCCCTTTATAATAAACTCACAACCCAGAACTTCAGCTCAACATCTAGCATACTAGAAGCTTCTTCCACCAGACAATAAACTCTTAGGTACCTGTTCCAGTAGCTGCAAACTCAAAACACTCCCTTTCTCTCACTGGCCACATTTAAGGCTGAAAAACTGTTTCTTTTCACCCCCTTCCCAACAACTGGAGTTTGACATAAATTCCAGGGTGGGAGGGGGTGCAAGCTTCTGCCTCATAACCACATTTCCAGGCAGTCACCATCAGGTAGGTGTCAGCATCTGCAGCAGCTTCCTCAGCTTCATGTGATCTGAACAGAAGTGAAGCCTGCAATGATTAGGAAGGATCCCACCTCACACACACCACCATTTGTAGTATAAACAGCAAATGGAAAGATCACATGGGAGATGGAGAGCCCTCCCCAGCTTTGGACGGATATCCAGGCTGAGCCAAGGTGATCATACATTCTCAAACACCCACATCCAAGAGGATTAATTTTAGTCCCTTGGTGATCTAACATGTCATAGCAGAAAATCCCAACACCAAATTGAATGGAGCCCCTGGCCTTCTGCTCCCACCTCCAGCATGGCTCCTCTTGCGAACACCACCGTACAAGCAGGAGATATGCTGGGTTTGGGCAAGCTTGCCAAGAGGTCACCTGGGGCTGTGCTGAATCCTGATGGCTGATTCAGGCCCCACACAAGTGCTGGCTGTGGTATCACAGCAGGTTTATCAGCTGGGTTCTACACCACTCCTTCCAGTAGGGTTTCATCTGGGCCAAAGGAAGCGAGGAATGGCTGGGTGTCTGGGCTGTACTTAAGGGGACAGTGCACTGCTCATTGGCCATGTCTGGATGCAACACAAGACCCCATGTCAATTCAAGACAGTTCTTTCTGTCACGGTCCAGGGCCTCCCTCCATTGTAGCATTTGCCTCCACCTAGAGGAAAGATAGATTGTTTGAAAGATTCCCATAGGAGAAAGCCCACAGAAAGCAACATGAGCAGTTTAAGCATTATGTTTTATATACTTCTCATATCTGGGTTAAGAAAATTTTCCTGTGAGCATCTCTATGAGCATGCGTGATGCACCTCACCTGTCTCTTTAGGCTGTTGGACCTCCATTGGGGTTTGCAAGTGAAGTTGATTAGGAGAAGTCAGTCCTTCCCCTTTCAAGTCTAATCATGGTGTGCTAGACCAGCAGCATGATTTGGAGTTACCAGTGCACAAAATCTAGACACAGGTAACCATTTCATGACTTTTTTTTAGTACTTACCATGTTGACTTCTGAAATCTGATCAATGCTTGAAATATGGATGCTCATTCCCACCGTAACAGGGTTACCTGAAACATAAGGAGTCAGTGATGAGAAGCACTTTTTGAATCTAGTTTTCCAACTGGGTGTGAATCTTAGTTGATAGGGACCTAGCTCAAATTTAGCCAGTTTGCTAACCAAAATATCATGGGGGACTTTATCAAGTGCTTTGCTAAAATCAAGATAAATTACATACACAGCATTCCTACAATCCACTAAGCTAGAAGCCCACTCAGAAAGAGAAAGAAGATATAGGGATGTACGAAAGTTCCACCACGGATCTCGGGGAGGCTGAATGCCAGCGCATTCGGCCCCCCGAAAGCAGTGGCGGAACGGCCCCCCGCCCCCCCCCGGGACGGGACTTACCTTAGGCGGTTCTTCCTGGCGGCGGTGGCAGCTCCGGTGGCGGCTCTGGCGGCAATTTGGCGGCGGAGGCGGCTGCGGCGGCCGGTCTTCCAACCGGCTGCCACTGCCACCATTTCCAGGTAAAAAAACCCAATAAACAAAAAAACGTGATAGGCTACGTAAAGATTTACATAGCCTATCACAGCTAGATTTAAAAAAAACACCGTGATAGGCTACGTAAATGTTTACGTAGCCTATCACGGCTGATTAAAAAAAACCAAAAACGCACGTACACAAATGGCGGCACCCATGGGCGCCGCCATTTGCGTTCCTTATTTTGGTACGTCTTAGTCTACGTAAACGTTTATGTAGACTAAGACGGCGAAAATAAGGGGAACACAAATAGCGTAGCGTCTACGCTATTTGTGTTCCCCTTATTTTTGCCGTCTTAGTCTACGTAAATGTTTACGTAGACTAAGACATGCCAAAATAAGGAACGAAAATGGCGGCGCCCATGGGCACCGCCATTTGCATACGCGCGTTGTTGTTGTTGTTGTTGTTTTAAATCAGCCGTGATAGGCTACGTAAACATTTACGTAGCCTATCACGGCTGACTGCAGGGACGCAAACGGTGGCGGCTATGGCCGCCGCCATTTGCATCCCTGCTAGCCAGCGGCCGGATGTCCTGCCTTGCGGAGCGGAGCCGGCCGGCCAGGATTCCGGGGGGGAGGAATGGAGCGCCTCCCCCCCCGGCCAGGATTTCGGGGGGAGGGACGGAACGCCTCCCCCCCAGCATCAGCATAATCCGCGGAAAGGTAAGTGACTTTCATGCATCCCTAGATTCATATGGCAGGATTTATTCTTGACAAATCCTTGCTGACTTCTGCTTATCACTGCATGGTCATTAAGATGCTTACAACTGAACTCCTTTATTGTGTGTTCTAGTATCTTCCTTGGTAACAAAGTCAGACTGACTGGTCTGCAGTTTCCCAAATCCACCTCCCCACCACCACTTTTAAAACCTGAGACATTTGCCCATCTCTGGTCTTGTGGCATCTCACCCATTCTCCAGGGAATGCTCCATGTTTGCAATGAATCCAAGTGAAATCCTAGAGAGGGTGTGTGTGTATGTGTGTGTGTGTGTGTGAGAGAGAACGAGTGACACAACATTCATACCTAGGAAGAGTTAGGTCAGGAATGATTGTTGTCCATCCATGGATGGATGGCATGAAGAATGCCCTGAGTGGGAACTGGCTAATGGCTCTCCTATTGGAATCTGTGATGACTAAAAATTCTGGTTACTTTGTCTAGCTTGGTAAAATATGCGGACCCAAGTTCATTTACAGCATAATCCTATGCATTATTATTCAGAAGTAAATCCTATTGAGTTCAATGGAACCTGGTCCCAGGTAAGTGGGCATAGGATTGCAGTCTTAGGGGGTTAACACAAAATACTTAATTTCATAACCAGTTCATGACTGGTTCAAGGGCCAGTGTGGTGTAGTGGTGAGAGTGTTGGGCTGGGAGATCCAAGTTCTAGTCCCCACTCAGCCATGGAAGCTCACTGGGTGACTTTGGGCCAGTCACAGACTCTCAGCCCAGCCTACCTCACAGGGTTGTTGTTGTGAGGATAAAATGGAGAGGAGGATAATGTAAGCTGCCTTGGGTTCCTTGCAAGAGGAAAAAGATGGGATATAAATGCAATAAATAAATAAATAAAATGATACCATCATAAAGTCATGGAAATATTTGTAACATCATCAACGTAAAAAACTGTTGACATTTCATATTTATCAAAGGAAACACAAGGAGGTATCTCCCTCCTTTTTTGAAATTTTAATGAAAAAATCACACTTTGAATGCAACATTTGTTTACAGTTCTGCCTTAGCACATATTGTCATAGCTGGGTTTTGCATAGTTTTTGAACCGGGAGATACTGTATAGAACTAACATTTAGCTGGGAAGAACCCTCTCCATGTTGAATTAAGACTATGCAGGGACCCCTCACTTACCCTGAACACAGAAAATGATACCACTCCCTCAGTTCTGAGCGGCAAGGAGGCAGGGTTCTCCCAGCACTCTTTAGTGACTCCCTAACACAAACACCCCCCCCCGAATGTGCCTCTCTCTACCACAGAATGCCAGCAGGGGCGGGGGGCAATGAAGATTGCTGCCTTGGTTGACCACTTATGAATCACAAAAGAGGAAATGCATCACCAAAAAAGAGGGCAAAAAAGGACCTCAACTTGCATAAAATTTGCATATGCTAATGCATAGGTGAGATGCAAATTTAGAAATAACGAGTATAATTTAAATAGAAATACAGTACATCTAGTGGGGAAGACGGTGACGAGGCTCCCTGTGTGTCTTGCTCCGTCTGCTGCCAGGTGCTGCTAAGGGTGGCTGGGCAACACCCGGGCCCTGCTGGGCTGCCCCTTCTGAGGGGTCTTTATCCTGAAACCGGACTTGGACTGGGCAGCCCTTCCAACAGAGGATGCCTCCAAAGCAGAGGACACCCCTCTGGCAGCCCATCTAATAGAGGACTGTCCTCTGTCAAAGAGGACACATGGCCACCCTAGGAGACAGTGGAGG
This sequence comes from Heloderma suspectum, assembly GCF_057233095.1. NCBI lineage: Eukaryota > Metazoa > Chordata > Lepidosauria > Squamata > Helodermatidae > Heloderma > Heloderma suspectum. The sequence goes on from NC_139466.1 coordinate 479,826, forward strand.
CCTTCCAAAAGCAGGGAAACCTCTCTCCAGCCACCTCTTTTGAACCCCCAAACCTTTTGGGCTTTTGGGGGCCCCCTACTTCCAGCCAGAGACTCCCTGGTAGCCCTTCTAATATAGGATGGCTTCTGTAAAAGAGGACCTGTGGTCACCCTATTGCTACCACAGTCCTTAACAGCCACCAAACGATAAGAGGACCTGCTCTTTATAGCCAGTGACAAGGAAACCCAGGTGGAAGCACTCAGGAATATCCTGGAAAGCAGCCATGCTCCTCCCCACATCACTTCCAAGTACAAGTGTTTAGGATCTGGAATCATATACTTCGAAGGGCCATCTGATTTCCACAAGGAAGCAGGACTGTGCATTTGCATGTCATCATTTCTGACCAAAACAATGTATCCTTCCTGATGACAACAGGGCCTTACTGCCATTGAAATCATTGGCATGTTGACTTTTCGGCAAGGGTCAAGATTCACACTGAACTTAAGGGGTCATATGTTTTTAAAGGGGCACCTGGTGAACCTCACTAAGTCAAAGGCTGCAATCCACTCTGAGATGGTCTGCGTATCTGTAACCCAAACACAGCTAGGGTAACTTCTGTGGATGAGGGTTTGCTTATGACAAGCCCTGTGAAGTTTCAATGAATCTTTGTAGTAGATTCATAGTAGAGGAAGGAACTAGAGGATCGGCTATCCTTGACTTGATCCTAACCAACAGAGATGACTTAGTGGATAAAGTAGCAGTTACAGGAACTCTGGGGGAAAGCGGCCATGTTGCACTTGAGTTCTTGGTTCTAAGGGAAGCAAAAGCTGAGTGTAGTCAAACGCGTACCCTGGATTTTAGGAAAGCTGATTTTAATAAACTCAGAACAATGATCAGCAAGGTCCCATGGCAAGCGACGCTAACGAGAAAAGTAGTCCAAGATGGGTGGGAACTTTTAAAAAAGGAAATTCTCAAGGCACAATTACAAACAATTCCAACACGAAGAAAAGGTGGAAGACAACAGAAGAAGCCAATGTGGCTTCACAAAAAGCTTAGGGATGACCTGAAAACAAAAAAGGACACATATAGGAAGTGGAAAGAAGGCCAAGTAACAAAGGAAGAGTACAGGCAGGTAGCACAGAATTGCAGGGATGGTGTCAGGAAGGCTAAAGCTGAGAATGAGCTGAGGTTAGTGAGGGAGGCTAAAAGCGACAAAAAGGCTTTCTTCAGCTCAAGTTACAGGAAGCCAGATTCCAGCTGAACATCAGGAGAAACTTCCTGACTGTTAGAGCAATACGACAATGGAACCAATTACCCAGGGAGGTGGTGGGCTCTCCCACACTGGAGGCATTCAAGACGAGGCTGGACAGCCATCTGTCAGGGATGCTCTGACTTGGATTCCTGCACTGAGCAGGGGGTTGGACTCGATGGCCTTGTAGGCCCCTTCCAACCCTACTATTCTATGATTCTATGAATCCATTGCATCTCCTATTGTGTTTCTCCTCTTGAATATTTTGCTAGTTTATTTAAAGGACTGGAATTGTTACAAGAACAAGTGAATTTTGAGCAGGCAAGGAAGGTATTTGGGGAAATGGATGCCTGAGTCAATGCGATGGGGCTGAGGGAGGCTTCCACTGTCTCCTCTACCTCACCCCTGGCCTGCTCCATTAATTTGCTTGCATTAAAAGGGCCCAGTATTTGGAGATGACTTTTTGTTGGGTACAGCAGTTACAGCTTAGTGGCCTGCAGAGTGTCTTCCAGTCTCGCACATCTGTTCCTCCATACTTCCCCACATCCACTCAAATGGATTCATTTGACATTCCATAGACCACTCCCCCCCGTCCCGTTCTATCATCACAAGTATGAAGCCAAGCAGGCTCAAGCCATTTTCACTCTGCATCTCTGCAATGAAAGGGACCTGAGGGGCCAACTCCCCTGTTTTGAAGTGGAGGCAGCACCCTGTGTTCCTGAAGCATTGCTGTCCAATGCCTAGCCAATGTTTTCTCAGTAACCTCCAAGGAAGGAAGTCCCACCACCTCCCTGGGCCACTCATTGCTTTGCTGGATGGCTGCGATGTTTTATGCCAGCTGCCCTGCCATTTATTTTCTTATCTAATTCAAATATTTCTTATCCACCTTTTAGGATAAACTCTCACAAGGTGGCATACAACTAGATTTAAAACCATAAACATAATAAAAGAACAAAAGTAATGGGTAGTATCCAATATTAGTCCTACATAGAGTAGACAATGATAAAAAAAACCCATGATAAAATCAAAATTAACAGGAAGAAGCAGATAACCATATATACAACAGCCCACGTAGAGCCCTAATTCAATGAGAGGCCAAGGTAAATAGGTTAGACTGTACGGCTCACCAGTAGTTCTATGATGTTGGGTCCTGAAAGACATCAACTGGAACAGATTTCCACAAGCAGGGGGCCACCACCAAGAAGGCCCTGTCCCTTCTGCCCACCAGCCTCATTGCTCTTACATGAGGGCACTTAAGTCCAGCCTCTGATACTGATCTCAGGGTGTAGGCTGGTGGGGTGGTCCGTCAAAGAATCCAGACTCAGAACACTGAGGGCAGAGAAGGGGACTGAGGAAACTGACTAATAGGTCAATTTCAATTGCTCTCAGTTTCCCACTTTTCCCACTTTCAGTTCCTTATGTCCCATTTCTGCATCAGTTTGCTTAAAAAAAACAAAGTCTGCACAGAAATTCATATACATTTTTGTATGCATTTCTCTGAATATATGCATTTCTGTATGCACCTTTGCCTAATATAACCTTTGAGCTCAGCTCAGCCTGAAGCTAAAAAGGCCTTTCAAAATTAAAAAGTGAACTGCAATCCCCAATAGGCCTGTCCTCCTTTTGGAATTAGTTGGAGATCTCCCCCCCCCCCGGCAGATAGGGCAATTTGCAGATTTATAGGGAGCATCAAAATTGCAGGAAATCGTATAGTTCCAAAGCAAGAAAGAGGGCAAGAGCACCATCACCCTGTCAAATACCCAGGACCTACTGTCAATAAGAGTCCAAGGCTGTGCTGTGCCTTGGGAACTCAGACACTTTTTAGTCAGATGCATACTCCACCTCCTTTCTTCATTCAGTCAGGATCCTAGGCAGGCATTTCCCTACCCCATATGGCTAGCACCTGGACTCTTTCCTGGGTTAAAGAGCACACATTCCCCAAATGTTGTCTCCCTCTCTAACCTGTCATAGCCAAAGTGCCCTTGGCATGTCCTGAGCTGCCTCCAGCATACGCGAGGCCTAGTATGGCACTGTGGAAGTGCTAGGGACCTGCTGGGCCACAGCGCTCTCTGTTCTGCAGGGTCTTCCCTAGGCTGACCCTACTAGCTTATTACCCAGGATGGAAAGATGGGAGGAAGTTTCTCTGGTGATGGCAGGTCGGGTCCCTCGCAAGGACTGTTGGCTGCAGGTACGGGTGGAAAGGTGATGGAAAGTTGCCAAGCTTCCTTGCCAACTGCTTGGGGTTGCTGCAGGGTTATAGAATCATAGAATCATAGAATAGTAGGGCTGGAAGGGGCCTACAAGGCCATCGAGTCCAACCCCCTGCTCAATGCAGGAATCCAAGTCAGAAAATCCAAGTCAGGTTCCCTCCTAACCTTTGTCTCATTTCTGAAGTTCTGAACTTGTCAAATGTGGCTGGACCCATGTTGGTGCTTTTGATCAATAAAAGCACAAGAACAAAATTTTGGCCCAATTCACGCATGCACATGCATTGTCACAAGGAACTGCTTGAAAACAAAACTGGAAAGAAATGTGGCATTCCCCCAGACACACGCAGCACCAATTTCAGCACCTCCAATTAGGGATGTACGGATTGTGTACAATTTGTTCCACCTGTGTTTCATGGATTGTCAGGAGGCTTTCATTCCGTTGTCCACCCATGAAAAAAAAAATTTTTTTTTGTTTGTTTCCGAATTTGTGTAAGTTCACACATGCAAAATGTGCAAATTCCCCCCAAATGCACAAATTCCCCCCAAATGCTCATTTTCACACTTTAGCCTAAGGGGAAAATACACATTTTTGGCCTGGTTTTTGGGTGTGTGTGTGTGTATTTTTCTATGATGAAATTTGTGCATAATTCCCAAAGATTAGAAAAACAGCCCACAAGTCCATGGACTCCACCCAACGGGGAAAAGCCAGTCCACTGTGGAATCCACAGGTCAGATTCATAAAAATCCAAACTCATTTGCTTCCTTTGAGGATTCCTCTGACATACCTACATCCAATGCAGCCCCTCCTGGGGTGGGGGCACTGCAATGATGTCAGCGCAGATGCACGGGAAGAGCACATAGGAAAAGCTCACTGTTAGAAACTCCACCCATTCAGTCACGCTTCTGAGTAGCTACAAGGACACATGTGGGAACTGGGGGGTTGTTGTTTCCCTAAGCCTGAGCCTTCCATCAAGCCTTGCAGCATAGCACTAGAAGGCTCAGCTCCTGCCCATCGAGCAGTGCACCACTCTGCATGAGAAAGGGCTGCCCTTCCTGAGTTTTTCCAACACCTCCACCTTCTCTTTGACATTCCCAAGTCCCCAAGACTTGCTTACAGCCCCAGGAGCTGCCCAGTGTACTTAGACTTCATCAAGTCTTAGTCCCTACAGTTGATGCAGATACACGTGGGATCGAGACCCAAGTCTGTCGCGAAGACCCGTGGACTCGCCAGGTAGGTTGTCTCCTGGGAGGACAGATTAGAGACATGACTGAAGGGTTGCCTGCACTCATAATGCCCACTGACAGGCATCCCTTTCTTCTCATCCACGTGGGAACAAATGATACCGCCAAGCGGAGCTATGAAGAAATCACGTCAGACTTTGAAGCTTTGGGCAGGAAACTCCAGAATGTTGGGGCCCAGATAGTTTTCTCATCCATCCTTCCAGTAGTCAGAAGAGGGATAGAAAGGGAAAGAAAAGTACTCCGGGTGAATGACTGGCTATGAAGGTGGTGCCGATGCAAGAGATTTGGATTCTGGGACCACAGGCTATATTTCCTGGAAAATGGACAGTTGGCAAGGGATAGGTTGCGCCTCACAAAGGCTGGGAAGACTGTGTTTGGCCACAGCATGAAGGACTCTATCAGGACAGCTTTAAACTGAATCCTATGGGGAAGGGAGAGGTAGAGTTGGGGGTAACAATGGACAAAGGCTCATGCACCGCAACAGAGAGAATAGCTCTAATAGCACCCAATAATAGTCTTCACAAACATGTAGGAAGAAAGCCAGACTATGAAGCACATGGTCTTCGATGTCTATATACTAATGCCCAGAGTATGGGAAACAAACAGAACGAACTTGAACTCTTAATACAGGAGGGAAATTATGACTTGATAGGTGTAACTGAGACTTGGTGGGATGACTCTCATGACTGGAATACAGCAATGGAAGGATATAACTTGTTCAAAAAGAACAGGAGGAACAGAAAGGGAGGTGGGGTTGCACTGTATGTGAAGAATATATATCTCTGCACAGAAACACAGGAGGAGGAGCTTGGTAGCCCCATCGAGAGCATCTGGATCAAAATAAAGGGAGGAAAGAATAAAAGGAACCTGGTGGTCGGAGTCTACTACTGGCCACCCAATCAAGGAGAAGACGAGGATGAAACTTTTGAAAAGCGAATAGCCAAAGTTTTAAGGAAGCATGATGTAGTAGTAATGGGGGACTTCAATTTCCCCGATATTGTTGGGAGACAAATTCTGCAAAACATGGCCCCTCCAGGAAAGTCCTGACTTGTGTGGCGGATAACTTCCTCCTACAGAAAGCAGAGGAAGGAACTAGAGGATTGGCTATCCTTGACTTGATCCGAACCAACAGAGATGACTTAGTGGGTAAAGTAGCAGTTACAGGAACGCTGCGGGAAAGTGACCACGTTGTACTTGAGTTCATGGTTCTAAAGGAAGCAAAAGCCGAGGGTAGCCAAACGCATACCCTGGATTTTAGGAAAGCTGATTTTAATAAATTCAGAACAATGATCAGTAAGGTCCCATGGCAAGCGACTCCAACAAGAAAAGGAGTCCAAGATGGGTGGGAGTTTTTTAAAAAGGAAATTCTCAAGGCACAATTACAAACCATTACAACAAGAAGAAAAAGTGGAAGACAACAGAAGAGGCCAACATGGCTTCGCAAAAAGCTTAGAGATGATCGAAAACAAAGAAGGACACATAAAGGAAGTGGAAAGAAGGCCAAGTAAGAAAGGAAGAGTACAGGCAGGTAGCACAGAATTACAGGGATGGTGTCAGGAAGGCTAAAGCTGGGAATGAGCTGAGGTTAGCAAGGGAGGCTAAAAGCAACAAAAAGGCTTTCTTCAGCTACGTGCATAGTAAAAGGCAGAGGAAAGAAATGGTTGTTCAGCTATTAAATAAGGATGGCAATATGATGGTAGATGATAAAGAAAAGGCAGAAGTGCTCAATTCCTAGTTTGGCTCAGTCTTCTCCCAAAAGAGGATCTAAGGCAAAGTACAGGCTGAAGGGGCAGGACTACAACTTGAGATCAATAGGCATATGGGCAAGGAACACATAATTACTTTGAATGAGTTCAAATCTCCAGGGCCAGATGAACTGCATCCTAGAGTAATAAAGGAACTAACAGAAGAACTCTCAGAACCGCTGTCTATTCCCTTTGAGAAATCATGGAGGACGGGGGAAGTGCCAGATGACTGGAGGAGGGCTAATGTTGTCCCTATCTTCAAATAGGGTAAAAAGGAGGAACCTGGGAACTACAGACCAGTCAGTCTGACATCAATCCCTGGGAAAATTCTGGAGCAGATCATAAAGGAATCCATCTGGAAGCACCTTGACAACAATGCAGTGATTACTCGAAGCCAACATGGATTTGTGAAGAACAAATCCTGCCAGACGAACCTGATCTCATTTTTTGATCAGCTCACCGCCCTTGTGGACACTGGGAATGCTGTGGAGATAATATACCTCGACTTCAGCAAAGCTTTCGACAAAGTGCCCCATGATATCCTGATGAGCAAACTAGCTCAAAGTGGGCTAGTTGAAGCAACGATCCGGTGGATCCACAGTTGGCTACAGAATCGGACTCAAAGAGTGCTTATCAATGGGACCTTCTCCAACTGGGGAGAGGTAACGAGTGGGGTACCGCAGGGCTCAGTCCTGGGCCCAGTGCTCTTCAACATTTGTATGAATGACTTGGAGGAGGAGGTGCAGGGAATGCTGATCAAATCTGCAGATGACACAAAATTGGGCAGGATAGATAATACCTTGTAAGACAGAAACAAAATTCAAAGTGATCTTGATAGACTGGAGCGCTGGGCAGAAAACAACAGAATGACATTGAATAGGGAGAAATGCCAAGTTCTGCACTTAGGAAAAAGAAACCAAATGAACAGCTACAGGATGGGGGATACGTGGCTCAACAACACTACAAGCGAGAAAGATCTTGGAATGGTTGTTGATCACAAGCTGAATATGAGCCAACCATGTGATGTGGCTGCAAAAAAGGCCAATGCTCTTTTGGGCTGCATTAATAGAAGCATCGCTTCCAAATCCCGGGAAGTACTAGTTCCCCTCTACTCAGCACTGGTTAGGCCTCATCTGGAGTACTGTGTCCAGTTCTGGGCACCACACTTGAAGAAGGATGCAGACAAACTGGAGAGGGTTCAGAGGAGGGCAACAAAGATGATCAGGGGACTGGAAACAAAGCCCTATGAAGAGAGACTGAAAGAACTGGGCATGTTTAGCCTTGAGAAGAGAAGACTGAGGGGAGATAGGATAGCGCTCTTCAAGTACATGACAGGTTGTCCCAGAGAGGAAGGCCAGGATCTCTTCTCGATCATCCCAGAGTGCAGGACACGGAATAATGGGCTCAAGTTACAGGAAGCCAGATTCCGGCTGAACATCAGGAAAAACTTCCTGACTGTTAGAGCAATACGACAATGGAACCGATTCCCTTGGGAGGTGGTGGGCTCTCCCACAATGGAGGCATTCAAGACGAGGCTGGACAGCCATCTGTCAGGGATGCTCTGACTTGGATTTCTGCATGGAGCAGTGGGTTGGACTCGATGGTCTTGTAAGCCCCTTCCAACCCTACTATTCTATGAGTCTATGATTCTACACATGGGGAAAGAGAAGGCGGAAAGGAACCACAAAAGCTGGCAGAGCTCTAAACTGACTGCCCAACATGTGGTTCCCTTAACAATGAGTGTCCTGTTCATATGCCCATGGCAGGTTTGATTCTGTAACTATTTCTTGCTCCATAAAAAAATAAAAAATGCCGCTTGACCTCAAAGGCATGCAGAGAAAGTCTGAAATACTAAGCTGCTTTGTAAGCCTTTTGCCAGGCATGGAGTCTACAGAGTTGGGATAGTGTAGAGGTTCAGAGATGGCTACTAATTAGGACATCCCTAGTTTAAATCTCACCTGTGCCATGAACTCATAAAATAACACGTTCATTCATTACATTTTTATACTGCCCATTAGCCAAAGCAGTCTGGGTGGTTTACAAATATTAAAACTAGTGCTGTGCCTAACATTTCTTCCACATTTTTTTTTCAACCATTCTCATTCAATTTGATAGAAAAGAAATTGCTTTCGAAAAGAAATTCAAAGGAGGAGAAATTTTGGAGAAATTCTCATGGGTTGGGTGTGGGGTTCTTGTGCTTACCTTACTTATGAGGTGGCTGCTGAGTGCGCATAAGTGTCCTGTCTGTCATTGTACAATAATCTCTGTGGCAGCCTGTTGCCTCCTCGGCTTCCTGCACTTCAGTTAATGCTATCATGAGGAAGACATCATAAGGCAATTCCTCCCATGGGGCTTTTTCAGTTCAGGAAGTGCAAGTGGCCTGGGAGGCTGCAGAGCAATGGAAAGCTGTTCACTAGAGAGAGAAAACACACACAGCTCCCTCGGCCACCTCACAGTGATTAGGTAAGCTCAAAAAGACCACCAAAAGAAATTCAAAATTCTGCCTTAGAAAAGTGGAAGCCTCAACACAGTTGATGCTGTTGCCACTTGCAGGAGCAGTGCAATAAACCAAAAACCCTTAGGGAAAAAGAAAGAACCTGTGCTACAACCCCTGCCAATAGTGAGCCCTATCTGTGAGAAACTGTTAGAGAATTTCTCCTCCCCTAGGAGAAATTTGGTGAAATTGTCTCCCCAATTTCTCTTCCCACAAATAGGCTGGAGAATTTTGAGAGGCGATTTGTGCACAGCTCTAATTAAAACCGTAAAAATACAATACCATAATGTAATATACAATAATTTTGCACAATCAACAACAAAAATCTCAGGACCCATTAAACATCTTATCATATGCTGCCTAAGAGTAGAGATGAGTCTTAACCTAGCACTGGAAAGCTGACAATGTTGATACCAGGAGGATCTCACTGAGGAGAGTATTCCATAATCAGGGGGCCACCACCAAAAAGGCCCTCTCCCTTGTTACCATCCTCCAAATTTCCCTTGGAGGAGGATCTCAGATAAAGGTCATAGTGTATGGGTATCCTCTCATTTCAGGAGAGGTGATCCACCAGGTTTGGTGGTCCTGAGCCATGCAAGGCGTTATACATTAAAACCAGCACCTTGAATCAGGCTTGGAAACATACGGGCAGTCAGTGCAGGCAGGCCAGGATTGGTGTTACATGCTCAGACCTTCTGGTCATTGCTATCAGTCTGGCTGCCACATTTCACCAGCAAAACAAAATAACAAATGTTCCAGTCCCAACACCATGTCAGTCAAAGGCCACAATGCCAGATTAATTGACATCACAATCAGCACTGGGTTTCCCCCCCTAATTCTTCCTTGTTTCTGACTCTTTTTGGATTCCCCTTTTTTGCAATTAGCAGGTTCCAGCATCTCTCAGAAAAAAGAGCCAGCTGCTGCTGAATGAATATTTCATCCTGTATTCATAGCACTTGAGAAAAATAACACAAGCAAGAGCTCCATGTACATGAGTTGCTCAGCTTGAGGAGACATGGATGGATGAAGGATGGATGGACGACTGGCCAACATACTGCCAGGCTAAGTGACATGGCAGCCGTAACATGGGGGAGCTGCTTGGAGGATGGGAAGGGCTTGAGTCGTGCACTGAGGACAGCACAGCTGAGATGTGTTGCAAAGCAGCAGCAGCAGAGTTGCGGCCACTGCAGAAATGCCAGCCACAGACAATGGCTGCTTCTCCCCCCCCCCCCCGCCCCATGTTTCCTAGCACTGAGTGGACAACGGAGGATGAATCTGACCTGGCATCACTCATCTCACTGTCTGATGACATGTCAGGGCCAAGCAGGAGCAATGGAGAGTGAAAGAAGGGTTGTGAGAAAAGAGTCAGGCTGGGGAGGTGTTGGGAAAGCCATGCTGAGCTTTCCCAGCCAGAGGGAGGGAAGGAGAGGCGTGGAGGGAGACAGAAAAGGGCTGGGAGAGCTGCAAAAGGCGCCTCAACTACTGCGGGCAGAAGCAGGACAAGCAGTGTTGGAATGGCCCCCGGCCCCTGGCCAAGAGTAGAGAAAAATGGGATCCGCATACCTCCAAAGTCGGGCCGGAGGCGGACATCGTACCCTCTCAGCAGTTTGTCCACAATCTCTTTGACCACCGAAATATTCCCAGTGGAGGGGCTGGAAGACAGAAAAGCACCATGTCCTGGTCACCACCATGGCCTCACACCCATAGCCATGGCACACGCCGCAGTGCCCCACAGCCACCCACAATGGCTGGCCCCTGGAAGCTCAGCACGACACGAATCCTGGCGCAGGTTGGACAGCCGGCAGAGCTCCTGCTGTCCTGGAGCCGACCAGCGGGGTGGTGGCGTCATGGGTAGGCCTGCGGCCTGTTGCAGTGAGCAAAGGAGGTTGCTTGGGGGTGTTGTGAGACCAGTGAGGGGAGCAGCCACGAGGTCTGGAGTAGCAACACCCACCCCCAGGCTTGCTCTCACAAGCACAGTCCTGCTGACCCTCCTGTGCCACACGCACAGGTTCTCCTAGAGCACCGATAAGGCTTTGCCCAGAGGCTGCTTTTGCATGCACTTCCGAGGCATGAACGGACCACCTCCCACTCCGCCTTTCCCTTGGGGACATGCATGAGCTACACAGGAGACGGGTTCAGGACTCATGGTGGGGTGGGGGGCTCTCTTGACCCATCAGGCACCATCCCAAGGAGGCCTCTAGTGTCACCTCAATAATAATCTGACAACCTGACCCATTTTCCTCATGCTGCTCATGGTCCCCAGCATATGTTCGCACACTCACTAGACACAGAACACTGTGTGTGTGTGCGCGCGCGCGCACGCACGTGCCTGCCTCCCCACATACGTTCTCATTACTGTTCCCACTCTTTTATGTGTACACATAAGAACATAGGAAGAGCCCTGATGCTGGATCGGACCCAGGGTCCACCTAGTCCAGCACTCTGTTCACACGGTGGCCAGCCAGCTGCCCACAGGAAACCCGCAAGCAGGACACGAGTGCAACGGCCCCCTCCCGCCCATGTTCCCCAGCCGCTGGTGGACATAGGCTTACTGCCTCCGATACTGGAGGTAGCATATAGCCATCAGGACTAGTTGCCACACCATCCTGTTAAAAGACTCTGCTACAATACACAACATTTGCCTGATCCATGACATACACAGCATCTGCACTTGGCTCACAAACCTTCTCATCCACCCATTCCATATCCCTCCCGCTTACACACAAAAGCTTTCCATGTTGCTTTTGCCTTTCTCACCGTGTTGCTTTTTCACATCTCTCTCTCCTTAGTCACCCCCCACCTCTGTTTTCTCAACATGGACACCATTTCTGGCTCTTCCCCTTCAAGGCACATATAAGGTTCTTGAGCCTTTGAAAATGGATGTTCTTTGCTCTGTAGAGCAAGTGCCCTTATACAGACTACAAGAAGCAAGACTCCATCTTTGCACCCGTGTGCGGGTAGATGAGTCTGCCTCTGCCCCTAAGCTAGCTGTTTTCCATAGAGAGGCTGGCTGGCAACAGTGTTTTCCATTGAAAGGTGTGTATCAGGTTGAGTGTGTGCGTGCGTGCATGTGCGCACGCACATCTATGAGAGAGAGTGAGAGAGACCTTCTACAAATGAAGGAAACAAAACACTGGTGGTGGTGGCGGAGAGGGAAATGAAGAAATGCCACCATCGTGTATGTTGCTGCTACATCCCACCCTCCAGGTCCAGCATCAAACTTTGCTCTGTGCAAAGAGGTTGCATCAGGATGCCAAGTCCTCAGACCAAGACACCTCTGCAGGCCCACAGGTGCCCCCGTCTTTGCCAGACACCTTCTGGAGGTGAAAAGCTGCAGCATAACACATCCACTCAGCCAGAGTTGGGTCCTGTATCCAGGTAAACACAATTCATTCTCCACCTCACATACCTGTATGTGATTCACACACATAGAATTAATAGTATAGAGTGGACAGGTAGGCTGAACCTCCAAATGCATGTTTCTGTGGGTGCAGAGCAGGCCTGGCCTGACCGTCCTGCATACGGCAATGACTGCCATGGGACAAGGGTTGGGGGTGAGACTCTTGGGGCCAGACTAGCACCAGCCCCTCCTCAGCCAGCTGAGATGTAGCCCTTATGAGCTCGGATGCCTGTTCCTTGGCCAAAGCTTTGCCTCAGCCAAGGAGCTCCTTCCTCTTGGGAGGAATCAACAGACATGTTTTTTGGCCAGGATCTGGCAACTGCAAAGCAGCCCACAGTCACAGAAGGAAGCAGAAGGAAGGAACCCAGCATCAGGCAGCACCAGTAGCAGCTGGTGACTGCTACTGCCGCTCGTACAGCACAAGTGTACACAGAGGCACATCCAGGGACATGAGTTAGGATTTGGGAGAAGAATAAGCACATGGATTGCTGAGGCATGTGTCTTCCATTAGAATACATCAGAGGGTGCCAACAGGTCCTTTTGGCATCAAGTCTGCTGGTTGACGTGTTGCTATGGGGCTGTTCTCTTTCCTTTCTTCCACTTGCACCCCATGCATGCTTGTGTGTGTGTGTGTGTGTGCAGATGTGTAGCAAGTAGATGTCTGTGCCTGCTTGCCTAGGGAAGAGCACTGTACAAGGGTTTCCCTGCATGAGTGTTCTGATCATGGTTTAGAGTATGCATCTTATTAGGTCTGTGTTTGTAGCAAGCTTCTGAATTACACATAACTCTTCTTTAGAGAGGAAGGCTTACTCTCCTGCCCTAAAACCACAGCTGGCAAGATTGGATACAGGTCTGAAAAGCACCTGCTGGTGGGGGAGGGGACCCATCTTCAAACGATAAAAAGTCGTTTTGCAGAGTTTGCCAGCATCTGAAATGATCATCCTGCCCTTTTCCGACGGCTCTGCTTTTTGCTCACAGGGCTCCAGCAAGGCCTGGAGGTGCAAGTGCCTTCATTCCTTTTACGGGAGGGAGGTCACAAATAGGGTCTGTTTGCGCAACGAACTCCACCTCACCCCTCATCCCCAGGCACACGTGCGTGCACACACACGCGTCCCCCGGGTCTAAATGCTCAGTTTCCAATCTTCCTGCTTGGGGGGGGGGGGTGAGACTACCTGTAGGGCAGGCGGGAGAACGTGGACCTGTGTATTTGAATCAAGCGCGGAGGAGGCAGATCACTCTGCTCCCGGGGCTTCTGCGGATTTCATCTCCCCGCGCACACACGCGCGCGGCGCAGGGGCGCAGGGCCGGGCGGGCAGGCCATGGCCTCGGCGACTGTCTGGATCGCGCGCAGGGAGGCCAGCGTGGGCGCCGCCAGCGGCTCGGCGCCGGCTGCGTGCGGGCGGGCCGCGGTCCCTCGAGGCGGCTCTCGGCGCCGCCGTCCCCTCGAGCGCGCCGTGGAGGAAGGAGGCCCGGGCGGGCGGCGGGGGCGCCTTTCTCCCGGGACAGGGGCGCCGAGGGGCGCCAGCCACGCCCCCTCCGCTGCCCCGGGCTGCCTCGGCCGGGCCAGCGGCGCCCACGGATCTGCCCGGCTGCCCCGGATCCGCGCCACGGCCTGTGCGCAGGCGGCGCTCGGCTCTTGCCTGGGCACACGGGGGTGCTGCGGCCGGCTGGCTGTGCGTCGGCGGGCTCCGGGGGAGCCTGTGCTGCCTCGCCTGCCTGCCTGCCTGCCGGTCCTGCGCCCCCTGCACCCCGGCCACCTCCCCCCCCTCCCACGGCAGATCCCGCGAGCGCCAAGCCCCCAGGCACCCAGCGAGTCCCCGCGCGAAAGCAGCAGCAGCAGCAGGGGGGGACGCGGCCAGCAGCAGCAGCCCCCTCTCGACCCCGGCCGCCCCGGGAAAGGCATCTCTTCTTACCTTTGAGCACAGCAGGCGAGACAAAGAGCTGCTAAAGCGGCGACGAATCCACTCAGTCTGTCTGCCTGAAATCTCCACATTTCCACCAACACCACCATGGAGGGAAGGAAGGTCTGTTGGGGAGGGGAGGAGAGGAGCCGGGAGGGGAGGGGAGGGGAGGGGAGGGGGAGAAGGAGCTGCGATCAGTCACCCTCCCAATAGGGAGAAGAAAGGAGGAGATGCACAATTTCCTGAGGGTCGGTCGGTGGTTTGCTTAAAAACATACAAATAAAATGAAAATAAAATGACATGAAGTGTTTAAAGGGGGTGCGGGGGAGACTCCCCAGGCGATCAGTGCCCGCTCCAGACTCCGCTTCTCCTGGCATCCAGCAGCATCCTCTCAGCGAGGCATCCTCTGGCAATGGAGAAGATCCCCGGGGAGCGAAGGAAATTAGCGCCCGCAGATGGACTGAGCAAAACGCAGAATCGGCTCTCTCAGGCGGCGGGAGGGGGGAGAAAAGGAGGGGGGGAGAAAAAGGGGAAAAAGAACGAAAAAGACCCCAATTTCTCCTGGCTCCCCACTGGGCTCCCTCCCCCTCCTGCTATTTCGCCATCCAGCCCTGCAGAGGTTGCCTCGCTCCGACGATCCACCTTCAGAGAGGAGGAGGAGAGTCGATGTGTGAGGAGGAGGAGCGGGGGGCGGCGGCGGCCAGCCGGAGGAAGCGTTAGCGAGCGAGGCGATGTGGGCGCTCGGCTCCCCCGCCCCTCGCCTGGGTCCCCCTTCCCTATTTTTAGAAAAGGGCTGCAGCAGCCGGCACTGCCTGCTCAGTAGGATCGCTGTGGCGCGGAATAGACAGGATAGGCTCGGGATGGATCTTGTGGGGGCTCTGATGGCCGGGGGAGAAAGGGGGAAGGGAGAATCCAGAAAGAGGGGGAGGAGCGCCCCCCCAGCGCAGACGGAAAGAAGCGCTTCTGAAGTCAACCCGGTTCTCCCCGATCTTCGTAGCAGCAGCAATAACAGCAACAGCGACAGACAAACGTCGGAAGAGGGAGGATGAGACGGCAGCGTCTGAGGGGCGGGGGGAACATTTCGCCCACCCGCCGACCCCAAATTGCTGGGTAGATCAACGGCATTCTGACGTCATGGCTGCGAGTGCTAACGCTGGCCGGGGGCCGAGGCCGGAGCGGGACGTGGGGGCAGCGCCGCCGCGCGCGGCTCGGAAGCGGAGCCCGTCCACGCCGCCGGCGTCGTGGCCGTGGCCGTGGCCGTGGCCGTGGCCTGGCGGCAGCAGCGGCCAGCGGCGTGTCTGGAAAGGCAAGCGACGGAGGGGGCGCGCGGGCCCGCCGGGCGGTTTCTCGCTCGGTTCCGGCCCGGGAGGGAGACCGCCTCGAGGCTGCAGCCACAGCGTTCCTCAGGCGGCGGGGAGAGGGAGCGCCCGGGAGGCGAGGCTGGCTCGCGGCGTCCTGGGGTGCCCGCGGAGGTGGCCCCGGCCCGGCCGCGACGCTTCCCCGCTGACTGGGCAGCAGCAGCAAGCGGGCGCGGGCGGCTCGAGCGGGCGCGGCGCAAACGAGGCTGTCGTCGGCGGCGGGTCTTCCTTGCCGACACCAGCTAACAGCTGGCCCACATGAGCAGAAGCCTCTCAGGCCCGTTCCCCCCAGAGAGCCAGTGGCTCAGCAGCTGAACTAGGCCAGGAGCCGCCGTGGGTGGCGGCGGACTTGGGCCAGAGCCAGGGCGACCCCTGGGCGCAGCGCCCCTCAGCCTGAGCCGAGGCCCCGGAGGGCAGGAGCGCGTTCCTCGCGCCCCGCAGGGCCGGTCCTGCCGCAGGAGGCAGCGTGAGGCAGATCTCTCAGGCCGCAGATGCTGAGGTGGGGCGCGAGTGCCAGGCGCTGGGCGACAGAGCTCTGTGGGCTGGGGAGCCTGCCCTCTGCCCCCGGAGCTGCCCTGCTGCCCTCGGGTCCCAGGGGCAGTGTGGAAAGAAAAGGCCACGGCCAGTCCAGCCCGCTTCCGCGGGGTGGGGTGGGGAGAGGGGGCTGGGCGGTTGGCACCGTCCTGCTCTTTGCCTTGGGCAGAAAAATGTCCCGGCCCTGGCTGGCAAGTCCAGGCAGGGAAGTGCCACTTCTTCCTGGCCTCCTCATCGGGCCCTGAGGGCCACGTCTTGAAAGTGAACAAGATGTAAGCTTGTTATCTCTCAAGTGGAGTCTGCTCTTAACCCACCACCCTTGAGTGTGTTTTGTCTACATCTGTGTCACTGACGGGGGCCTGATTTGGACTTCGTTTTGGTCGTATGAAGGATTAAACTTGGTACCTATGTGGTGAATGGCACTTAAAGGCTAATTAATTTTGGAGCTTAAGTAGTTAACGCAGTTTAGTTCTACGATAAGTTTAGAAATAGTGCCAAGTCCCGTCTTCAGAAATGAGACTAACACCCATCTTTAGAAATTAGGCTAAGTCCTGTCTTCGGAAATTATTCTAAGACCTAACTCTAGAAAACAACGATAAAATTGTCTGAGAGCCTAAGTGTTGAAGAAATCCATATTTAACCTTTATACACTTGTTCGGGTCATAGGTTGGGTCCTCAGTGGGTGGTGAGACAACCAGCTTCCAATCAGAAATGAGGTGCATGGGTGGCGGGACTACCCATCTCCCAATCAGGTGTCTACTTATCCCCAAACTACCTCACATTTTATGTCCATGTGTTTCCAGCATACTCATTAAAGGATTAATTTGTTACTGAAAATTCTCCAAAATCCCCCCATCTGGGTGTGTTATCTTGGCTGACAAGTGTATAAAGGTTTAGGTAGTAACGCGTTCTTTTCCTCTTCTTCATCTTCGTCTTCTTCACTTCGCTCTTCCATCTCTAATCTTCACTGGACCTCCAGACCAGGATTTGAGTAAATATGGATTTCTTCAACACTTGGGCTCTCGGATAATTTTTTGTGAACTGGGCAGAGAGCTTCAGCTATTGGGCAGTATAGAAATGAGAAATAAATGCATAAATAAAATAATTTTAACTTTGTTTTCTAGAGTAAGATCTTGGAATAATTTCCAAAGACAGGACTTAGCCTGGTGCATCTTCTTTGAACTCATGATCATCTTTGGCCCTCCCAGCCATTGCTGATGTCATCTTTATGATTTCTGAACCAATAGGCGTCAAGTAAGGATGTTTCTAGTACTGCTTATCTTAACAGGTGCACAGCGTGAGCTCCTTGGCACAGTCTTTTGCTCAGACTCAGCACCTGAGCGTGTGTCGAAACCAGTCTTCTTATTTCCTTATCAGGAGCTGCGAAGCCTTAGTCAAAAGATAGCTCACTGTGACCTTGGAACACAGCCATACTGTACAGAGCTATTTCTTTTAGTGGCAACTTTTAAATAACTGTCAGAGCCTTCAGTTCAGGAGTGTTAAATGTCATCACATTTTATTTATTTATTTATTCATTCATTCATTCATTCATTCAGTTTCTATACTGCCCAATAGCCAAAGCTCTCTGGGTGGTTCACAACAATTAAAACCATAAAATACAACACGATAAAATAAAATATATATGTTTAATTGTTTAAAACTACAGTATAAAATCAAAACCAAACTAAAACCTAGTGGGAGTGCAAAGGTTTAAAATACAGTAACAGATTTAAAACAATAGAAATTGAAAGACTGAAATGCCTGGGAAAATAAGAAAGTCTTCACCTGGCACTGAAAAGAGCACAATATAGGTGCTAGGTGAGCCTCCCTGGGAAGCTCGTTCCACAGCCTGGGTGCCATAACAGAAAAGACCCTCTTCTTGGTATCCACGCACCTTATTTCCTTTGGTGGGGGCTCGCTGGAGATGAACTTAGGGTCCAGGCAGGTATATATGGGAGGAGATTATCTTTCAGGTAACCTGGCCCCAAGCCATTTAGGATTTTAAATGTTAAAACCAGCACTTTGAAGCTGGCCTGAAAATGGACTGGTAGCCAGTGCAGCTGGAAAAGTACTGGCATAATAAGGTCACGTTGGCCAGTCCCCATGAATAATCTCTCTGCCTTGTTTTGGATCAGGTAAAGTTCCCAGACCATTTTTAAAGGCAGCCCCTTGTATAACACATTGTACTAATCCAGACAAGAGGTTCAGAGCATGGATAACTGTAGCTAGGCTCTCTCTGTCCAGATAAGGGCGTAGTTGGAATATCTTCCTAAACTGATAAAAGGTGCTCCATGCCACCGAGCCCACCTGGGTCTCAAGTGACAGTTCTGGGTCCAGGAACACCCTCAAACTACTAACCTGATTCTTCAGTGGGGAGTGCAACCCCCTTCAGAACAAGTTGGCCATCACCTAGCCGGGCAGACGAATCACCCACTAACAGTACCTCCATCATGTCTGGACTGAGTCTCAGTTTATTGGCCCTCATTCAGTCCACTGCCATGCCCATGCACTGATTCAGAACAGCCACTGCCTCACCTGGATTTGATGAAAGGGAGAGAGAGAGCTGGATGTCATCCGCAGCAGTTTCATGTAGATGTTGAACAGCACAGGGGATAAAATAAAGCCCTGTAGAACCCAATAGCATAGCTGCCAAGGCAGAGACCAATAATCCCCCAGCCCCACCTGCATTCCATTTTAGTCCAGTTAAGTTTTGAAAAGGAAGGTGCTTCTTATAACTGGTTGATTCAAACTGGCATAAAAGACAGACATTTTGAAAGGGTGGAGAAACACTAAAAGCCAAAGAACTGGCTGGCTAATACAAGTCAATAGATGTACATCAGCACCTATCCTGCCTGTCTGCTCTTATCTCTCCTTACTCCCAGTTAGGGTTGCTGGAAACCGCCACTGGCAAAATTCCTCCATCAGGATCTACATGTGGCTAACATATGCCCCTGTGGCTCTTTGCCCACAAGTTGCCTGCCCTCCCATTTGTGTCCCTTGCCTGCCCAATTCCATCCTGCCAGTGGAACACAGAGCCTCCTATTCTTAGGTCCCCTGTGATCTTTTGCTCCAGATCTTCCATTCTTCAGCTACATATCCTATTCTGAGTAGCCAAAGTGTATATAGACATAGGGCAAGGTGGAATTGTGCCTGCTGCATAGTGTCTGCACAGGAGGCCTTTACGGGTCCATCCCAACAGAATGCAAAAACAGAGCCTAAGCACCAGTATTTATTTTTTTGTAACATTTATATCCCACGTTTTCCTCCAGGGAGCCCAAGGCGGCATACATAGTCCCCCTCCTCTCCATTTTATCCTCCCACAACCCAGTGATGTGGGTTAGGCTGAGACTGAATGACTTGCCCAAAGTAACTCAGTGATCTTCATGACTGAGTGGGGACTAGAACCTGGGTCTCCATCTCAGTCCAGCACTCTAACCACTACACCATACTGGTTCTCATTGAGGTGTGTGCACATGAGGCCAGGGCCGCTGCAAGCTCTCCTGCTGCCTGAGGCGGGAGAGCACCCCCGCTCTACCATGTCCTCCAACCCCCCATTGCCACCCTTGTTATGTCTCTCCGCTCTCCCAGGAACCCACCATGTCACCTTCCACGCCTACCATGTTTCCTACCTACCTACCCATTGCCGCCACCACCGCTGCTCTCTGAAGAGTCACGTCGGCTATACAAAGCGCTTGGCACAGCTCTGCAGAGATCTGGCCAGGCCCAAATGCCTGGCTGTGATGGGTCCTTCCTCAGAGCCAGGCACTGTGGGAGAGGGTATCCCCGGAGGTCACCCACAGTACTGGCAATCTCCAGGGATACCTCCTTCCACAATGCCTGGCTCTGAGAACCAACCTGTCAGAGCCAGGCATTTGGGCCTGGCCAGCTATCTGCAGAGCTGTGCCAAGCACTTTGTACGGCCGACGTGGCTCTTCAGAAAGCAAGCCCGGTCCCCCACCCTCCAGCTCGCTCTGAGAAAATTCCCAGAGCAAGCCAGAGAGTGTGTGTGGTGTCTGTGGGGGTGTCTAGCTGCTCCAAGGGGTGAACGTGCGGGGGACACATTGCTCCTCCCACTCTGCTGCCTGAGGCGGGGGATTCACTGTGCCTCGAGAGGGCCAGCCCTGCAGGAGTCCCCTATCCAGACAGACTGTGACCATGTAAGGGCTGTGGTGGGGCCAGGAAGTGCATTTCCACCCACCCCTTCCATGTGTACACCTGTCTGCACAGGGCTCCTGCCTCTGCCACTGATGCCCCTGCTCATTGGTCCATTGCTGTTCTTGTCTCACATTGTCAGGGTGGACACTGAGCCCATAGAATCCCAGAGTAGTTCTGATGGTGAGGAAGAGCAGTCGCTCCTGGGAGAGCTGGGAGACAGAGATTCCTCCCACCCACATTCCTAGTTTAGAAAGCAGTCCAGGGAGTGACCCAGCACAGATAGCAGACTTGGTGGATGCGCGGCGCAGACGCAGAGAGCGGTGCCAAATGGAGGGCGCGGAAAGGAGGCGTAGCGCCCAGTTGGTGCTCAAAGAACGGTTGCGCCCAGAGGATCCAAGGGAAAAGGGGAGGGATTCTCCCTAGTCCTTATATTCAGGGGTCTGCCAGTAATTGCCTTTCAAACGGGGACCAACTGTTCCAACTTGGGGCATAGGGATGCTGCTGCTCAGATCTAGTTGCTACCTGTAGAGCTGTTAAGTTGTAAAAGAAGAATAAAGCTTTGAAAAGAATCCCTTTGTCTGTGTCTGGACTTGGCTACTGGATTAGACTGAGAGCCCTCCAAGGAGCCCTTGACACACATTCTTTGAGCACCCATCTGGTGGCCAGCCTTCTGGCACTCCTCTGCCTCCTGTAGCATAAGTCCTTCCTGATACCAAGCACTTCTTAAAGCATTTCTTCAAAGCCCCTGCCTGATCAACCTCTTTCTTGTCTATCTCCTCTGTTATATGAAGCTGCCTTATACTGAGTCAGACCTTGGTCCATCTCGCCCACTATTATCGACACTGACTAGCCATAGCGGCTCTCCCAGTTTTCAGGGATCAAACCTGCAATCTTCTGCATGCAGAGCAGGGGCTCTACCACTGAGCCTCACCTCTTCCCCAAGCTTTTCCCTCAAGCCTCGTTCTCTGCCTACCCTTCTTTCATTTTCCGTTCTCATCCCATTTCACTTATTTTCTTTCTTTCTTTCTTTCTTTCTTTCCTTCCTTCCTTCCTTCCTTCCTTCCTTCCTTCCTTCCTGGCTCCCTGCCCCTCAGCTTCCCAGCCTCATAGGACTCTTCACCATCTTCTGAGTGCTCCTGTGTGAGGTTTTAGTCCCAGCCAAACTGACAACATTCCCTCCCTTCACTGAAGCTGGACTGGGAACTGGTTAGTCCCCTGAGCTACTGAGCACTCTGTGACATCAAATAGCTCTGCCAATCAGTGCCAGAGGATTCACCACCAAAAGCACAGCCATTGCTGCAGCACCTGATCACCCCACCTCTCTAAAGTGGCCAGGCTGAGCAAACAGGAGTGCAAAAAGCTCAACCGCCAGTTTCCAGGAGCTTCAGAGCCCTTTGCCCAAATCAGAAGTAAGTCACCTGGGTCAGAGTCTGCAAAGGTGTGAACTGTGAGAGATCTGTGAGCCCCGCCCCGCCTCGCCCCAGCCCCACCCTGGCCAGCAGAGAGCAAGGCCTTCTGGCCTCTCTGCTGTAAGGACGCCACACTAGCTATTGGCTCAGTCGTTTGGGTCCAGGACCGATAGCAATGCGGAGCATAGAAAGCTGCCTTATGCCCAGCCAGATCGTTGGGCCAACCGTGCAGTACGGCCTCCACTGGTGGCGGCAGCTCTCCTGCCTCTGGGGTGGGGGCAGGCTTCCCAGCCCAGCCTGGAGATTGGCCACAGGGCCCTCTGCGTGGGAAGCAGATGCTCTGCCATGGACTCACAGCCCTTCCCTCCATGTCAGCAAGGG
This sequence comes from Heloderma suspectum, assembly GCF_057233095.1. Lineage (NCBI taxonomy): Eukaryota > Metazoa > Chordata > Lepidosauria > Squamata > Helodermatidae > Heloderma > Heloderma suspectum. Next base: position 501,883 of record NC_139466.1, read on the forward strand.
TGCACTGTCCTTACAGCCTTGGTTCAGACAAAGGAGGCCTCACCCTGTCATGCATTTCTCCAAGGCCCGGAATCCAATAGGTGCAAAGGCGCCTGAGGCAGCACGATGAGCCAAGCTGTTTGCCCTGTCTGAAAGGAGTAAAGCCGTTCTCCCTTCTTTCATAGCAGGAACAAAGGGTGGTGGACCTTACCTGATGCTCCAAGAGCCAGCAACAGATTAGTAAGCCAATAACTCTGATTTACACTAGCAAGCAAACACACGCACACCATCTTAAAAGACAGGCTATGCTGCACGTTGGTTCACAAGCACGGGGAGAGGGGGGTACAGAGAATGAAGGAGACCATGTTCAAATCATCACACAGCCATGAAGCTCACTGGGTGACTATGTCTCAGCCTAACCTACCCCACAGGGTTGTTGTGAGTATGCAATGGGACCATGTACGGCCCCTGGGCTCCTGGGTGGGAGGGAGGTTAAATGAGATAAATTAGCACAAATATTTGGGCTGCACAAGATGTTTGTGTGTGAACATGTTGGCACAAGAAGGAATGTTTTGGGGAGTTCAGCAAATGTTTCTTGTCCCTTCCCACCTTGTTTATTGTCTGGGCACTTCTGTTCCCCACCCCCACCAGCTGTTTTGACATCATTTTTGTCTTTGTCTTCCTGGAAATGTGATTCCCGCCTATCAAGGATCATATAGTGAACATGATGGTATCAAATGCCGTGTAGCCAGTTGCCATCTCAGAACCAGTTCAGAGCAAATGCTTTCACCCCTGCCATCCCCACTGCCTCGCCAAAAGTGGCATGCGGCATGTGCTTTTTGCAGATTGCAAACAAATTCATCAAAAAAGGCCACCTTTGGGCTCAACTTTACAGAGAAAATTTAAAGTCTCCCTCAGGCAAAAAGTGCCATTTTCTTAATCGATTTTGGAATCAAGTTGCCATCTTCCTAACCCTTCTTGTTCTGACCAATGCAGTCTTCCAGTATTTTCAGGGCAGGGAAAGAGACAGTGGTCATGTGGCAGGCAGAAGAAATTGATTTTCAAATCAATCCAGCTGTCCTAGCAATATTCTTTCTTTGCTGAATTGTTTTCTTAGCTCTTCTACTCAGGGAAACGCACATTCAGGCATGGGGCAACTTGAACCAAGCGGCCCTTCTGAGCTGAAGAGTTGGTGTCTCTGCCTAAGCACCAAATCACTACCAGCCCTCGCAAAGCTCATCACAAACCATGCTGCCTTCATGCATAATTAAGAGCCTCCAGAGTGAAATGCTGAGGCCAAAACAAGAGAGGTAATTAAAAGGGAAAGGGAGCAAATAGCTCCTCTGGGAACTGGAATGCAGAATACCCAAAAGAGGCCAGGGAAGTAAAGCAGGACTGGACCCGAGGAGGCGGTGGCGGTGGCGAGGGAGCCTGGATAGGAGCCAAAGGCGGCAGCAACAGAGCCAGGCAGTGCACAGGTCCTCCACGTCCCTTGGCTTGCGACAGAGTCCTTCACATTAGGAAGAGCTGCTGGATGCTTCCTCGAGCGCCCATTTGGGGAGGGCTGCACAATGTCTGAACCAGGTGCTATGCTGCTGGTTTTAAATGGGCAAATAGGCCCGCTGAGCTGGAAGCGCTCAAGTAGGTCAGCAGGGGCCCAGGCAGGGCTTAAGAATATGAGAAGAGCCCTGCTAGATCAGACCCAGCGTCCATCTAGTCCAGCATTCTGTTCACACAGTGGCCAACCAGTTGTCAACCAGGAACCCACAAGCAGGGCATGAGTGCAACAGCACCCTCCTGCCCGTGTTTCCCAGCAACTGGTGTACATAGGCATACCTATGGAGTTTAGCTGGTAGCAGACCCTCCTCCCAGACTGAACCCTGCAGGGTTTGTGGGTCTCTTTGCCCCAAAGCCAAGGCGAATAGAAGGATGCTGTCAGCTTGCAAGACAAAGGGGGCATGACACTCAGCCCACCTTGCAAGAACAAGATACTCAGAGTGCGAAGTGAGGCCAGAGACATGTAAGGGCATCTCAAAAAAGGTAAAGGTGTCCCCAGCCAGTCATGTCCGACTTTAGGGTGCGGTGCTCATCCCCGTTTCTAAGCCGAAGAGCCAGCGCTGTCCGAAGACGCTTCCGTGGTCATGTGGCCGGCATGACTGAACACCGAGGTGCACAGAGTGCTGTCACCTTTCCTGCCGAAGCGGTACCTATTTATCTACTTGCAATTTCTTGCTTTCGAACTGCTAGGTTGGCAGGAGCTGGGACTGAAGACGGGAGCTCACTCTGTCACGCGGCACTCGGGTCTCGAACTGCTGTCCTGCCGACCTTCCGGTCTGCAGTTCAGCGTCTTAACCACTAAGCCACCGCGGCCCCTAAAGGCATCTCTACGCCAGCCTAAAATCCTGCATTTAAAATGGGGCTTTCTGCTTCCATTTTAAATGCAGGATCACAATGACACCCTTTTTCACCCGCTTCCTTTCCCTCCTCCCACTTCCCCCTCCTTCTCCCCATATCTGAGTCTTCCATTATCTTTCATTGATCCTGCTCCTCTTCTTGCCGCTTTTACACTTTTCCCTGGAGGAAACTGAAGCTGAACACAAGGGGGTAATTTGATACCTCATTATCTGCTATCTATTTAAACATGAACCAAAGGGCATCTAGTGCAGGAGACGCCTTGGAGATTCACAGCATCATGTAAAGAGTCCACAAACTTCCATGAAGGAGCAATCTCAATCGCAGGATAAAAGCTCCATGTGAAGAAAGGCTAAGACCAGAACAAACCCTATTGGCTCCTCAGGTCATGTGATCCTGCTTCAGCTTTAAACTGAATCCTACAGGGAAGGGAGATGTAAAGTTGGGGTAACAATGGACGTAGGCGCATGCACTGCAACGGAGAGAACAGCTCTGATAGTGCCCAAGAATAGTCTTCAGACACATGTAGGAAGAAAGCCAGACTATGAAGCACATGGTCTTCGATGTCTATATACTAATGCCCAGAGTATGGGAAACAAACAGAACGAACTTGAACTCTTAATACAGAAGGGAAATTATGACTTGATAGGTGTAACTGAGACTTGGTGGGATGACTCTCATGACTGGAATACAGCAATTGAAGGATATAACTTCTTCCAAAAGAACAGGAGGAACAGAAAGGGAGGTGGGGTTGCACTGTATGTGAAAAATACAGATCTCTGCACAGAAATACAGGAGGAGGAGCTTGGTAGCCCCATCGAGAGCATCTGGATCAAAATAAATGGAGGAAAGAATAAAAGGAACCTGGTGGTCGGAGTCTACTACCGGCCACCCAATCAAGGAGAAGACGAGGATGAAACTTTTGAAAAGCGAATAGCCAAAGTTTTAAGGAAGCATGATGTAGTAGTAATGGGGGACTTCAATTTCCCCGATATTGTTGGGAGACAAATTCTGCAAAACATGGCCCCTCCAGGAAATTCCTGACTTGTGTGGCCGATAACTTCCTCCTACAGAAAGTAGAGGATGGAACTAGAGGATCGGCTATCCTTGACTTGATCCGAACCAACAAAGATGACTTAGTGGGTAAAGTAGCAGTTACAGAAACTCTGGGGGAAAGCGACCATGTTGTACTTGAGTTCTTGGTTCTAAGGGAAGCAAAAGCCGAGTGTAGTCAAACGCGTACCCTGGATTTTAGGAAAGCTGATTTTCATAAACTCAGAACAATGATCAGTAAGGTCCCATGGCAAGCGACGCTAACGGGAAAAGGAGTCCAAGATGGGTGGGAGCTTTTAAAAGAGGAAATTCTCAGGGCACAATTACAAACAATTCAACAAGAAGAAAAGGTGGAAGACAACAGAAGAAGCCAATGTGGCTTCACAAAAAGCTTAGAGATGACCTGAAAACAAAAAAGGGCACATATAGGAAGTGGAAAGAAGGCCAACTAACAAAGGAAGAGTACAGGCAGATAGCACATAATTGCAGGGATGGCGTCAGGAAGGCTAAAGCTGAGAATGAGCTGAGGTTAGCGAGGGAGGCTAAAAGCAACAAAATGGCTTTCTTCAGCTACGTGCATAGTAAAAGGCAGAGGAAAGAAATGGTGGTTCAGCTATTAAATACGGATGGCAAAATGATAACAGAGGACAAAGAAAAGGCAGAAGTGCTCAATTTCTACTTTGGCTCAGTCTTCTCCCAAAAGAGGGTCTATGACCCTCCTGGCAAAAGCGAAGTACAAGCTGAAGGGGCAGGATTGCAGCTTGAGATCGATAGGCATATGGTCAAGGAACACCTAATTTGAGCTTTGAATGACTTCAAATCTCCAGGGCCAGATAAACTGCATCCTAGAGTAATAAAGGAGCTGGCAGAAGAACTCTCAGAACCACTGTCTATTATCTTTGAGAAATCATGGAGGACGGGGGAAGTGCCAGATGACTGGAGGAGGGCTAATGTTGTCCCTATCTTCAAAAAGGGTAAAAAGGAGGAACCTGGGAACTACAGACCAGTCAGTCTGGAGCAGATGATAAAGCAATCCATCTGGAAGCACCTTGAAAACAATGCCGTGATTACTCGAAGCCAACATGGATTTGTCAAAAACAAGTCCTGCCAGATGAATCTGATCTCATTTTTTTATCAAGTCACCTCCCTTGTAGACCGTGGGAATGCTGTAGACATCATATACCTCGACTTCAGCAAAGCTTTCAACAAAGTGCCCCATGATATCCTGGTGAGCAAACTAGCTCAAAGTGGGCTAGATGAAACAACGATCCGGTGGATCCACAGTTGGCTACAGAATCGGACTCAAAGAGTGCTTATCAATGGGACCTTCTCAAACTGGAGAGAGGTAACGAGTGGGGTACTGCAGGGCTCAGTCCTGGGCCCAGTGCTCTTCAACATTTTTATGAATGAGTTGGAGGAGGAGGTGCCACAGTTGGCAGGACACGGAATCATGGGCTCAAGTTACAGGAAGCTGGATTCCGGCTGAAGATCAGGAGAAACTTCCTGACTCTTAGAGCAATATGACAATGGAACCAGTTACCTAGGGAGGTGGTGGGTTCTCCCACACTGGAGGCATTAGAGGCGAGGCTGGACAGCCATCTGTCAGGGATGCTCTGACTTGGATTCCTGCACTGAGCGGGTGGTTGGACTCGATGGCCTTGTAGGCCCCTTCCAACCCTACTATTCTATGATTCTATGATCCTATTACCTGAGCAGACAGCGGGAGCAAAAAGCTCTACAAATGATATCAATTCACCAGCTAAAGTCTGGGGGAAGATTGAGGGCTTATATGTGGGCTGTCCTTAGTTCACCAGTTGCAGCTGGGTGTCCTCCTTCAGCGGCTACAACTGTGTCTACCTCCTCATGAGTAACCCCTTGTTCCTGAGTGAGCCCTGGGCAAAAGGGTCTTCTGGTAGCCGAGTGGGCAGCCTGGTAGTGATGACTCAGAGCGTCCTACCTGGCCTGCCACTGCCGTGGGATGAGGGAGGAGAGTCAGGAACCACAGCAGGACTCAGGGACTGCAGGTGAGGGATCCTTGCGTCAGGACTGCTCAGCACGCCTGTGCCTTCTGTGGGAGCGGGGTTTGCAGAGGAGTCCCAGTCCTCCTGCATCCCAAGAGGAGGACTGCTGGGCTGGGGTCAGCTGTGGTCTGACACCCCACTGGATGAACCCTGCAGGGGCACCTGCAGACCGCATGCAGGGGTGGCGCTGCAGAGCAGCAGAGATCGAGCCGGCAGCCAGCCCTGCTCTCCGCCAGCAAGAGGCCCTGATGGGGAGGAGCTTTGTCCAGAGGGAACCCCCCCCCCCCCCGCAATCCACGCTAACAATGTCTGCCAAACCACCCTGAGCTTCATGCCTGTTTATGACCTCAAGGGTTCCTGATACAGAACAAAACTCCTGGCCCAGGTTTCCTTTGCCCCAGAGCCCTGAGCATTGCTTTCAGCAGCAGTGAGCAAGGCAGGCTAGGAGCTACTGGTGCCCTGTGGAAGAGACGAGCACCTGGGTCTGGTCCGTGGAGCGCCGGATTGCAAAGGCTTTGGGTGGGTCCGCAGTTGCGTCTGAGGCACCACACCGCATGTGGGCAGAGACCGCCACCTGCCATGCTCCTGGCCTCATGAGTGGCGAGAGGGGCAAGTGGACCATGTGGGAGCAGGCTGGGAGCACCCACTGCGAGGAAGACACGGGGAACTGCCTCTGTTGCCTTGAGTGCATGCCATTTGATGCGGCGTTGCTTAGCAACTGACTGGGACGAGACTGAAGCAGTGCAGGCTCTTCTTTCTCAGCTCTGTGAACACGCAGGAGAGAGAATCATGTAGAGCTGCAGTGTGTCTCTGTGGCAGGGGATGTGGTGGGGGTGTAACGCATGAAAAGGAGTAAGAAAGAAGACATGAGGTGGAATAACAGAAGCATCCCTGCGAGACAGGAAGGGAAAAGAGGAAGAGGCAGGCAGGCAGGCCTGTGTGTAGGACCCTGCCAGGATGCTGTATGGGGGAACCCTGTTTTAACTCCCCTGGCAGTGCTACTCAGCAGCTTCTGGGCTGCAATGCTGGCACTGACCTGCTTGTGACTGTGCTGTTATAAAAGGTGGGAAGGCTTTGGCAATCTTTTGCTATAAAGTTCACATCATTCTGACGGTGTTAGTGCAAAAGCTGACATGGCTGCGGCCAAACTTTGCCTGGTTCATGTCACCTACAGGTTGAAGATTTTCAGCAGAACATTAGAAGAGCCCTGAAGCTGGATTGGACCAAAGTCCTCTCTAATCCAGCATCCTGTTTCCCACAGTGGCCCACCAGATGTCATGACAAGACTTCTATGAACTCCGAAGAATGTGGGGCAGCTTGTTTGCTTCACCACAAAGTTACGGTGCTACTGGGCCGGGACAAACTCCCATTCAGTCTGAGCCAAGCCTTGTCCCTCCCTCTGTCACAGGACCTGCCCTGCCCTCATCCATGAGTAGAAGGGAGTCCAGGCCAAACAGAGTGCCCACTTCTGTTCGCTCTTCCCCTCCAATGAGACTTTCTGCTGCCAATGGGTGGAATCCTTTATTTTCCTTGCCTGCCTCCACCAAACCACTATGAAATCCTCTGGGTCTCTTGTAAATACTTTTAGGTAGTTTGGGATTTCACTTTTAAGCATGGGGTGGGTAACCCAACAACAAAAGAGACCACAAAGATTAAACAACAAAATTTTAAAAGTTTACTGAAAAGGTATTATTATTAGGAAGAAGGGTTTAATATCGGAATAGTTAGCATGCACACAACAAAATCATAAGCACCTTGAAAATAATGCCGTGATTACTCAAAGCCAACATAGATTTGCCAAGAACAAGTCCTGCCAGACAAATCTGATCTCATTTTTTGATCAAGTCACCTCCCTTGTAGACCGTGGGAATGCTGTAGACATCATATACCTCAACTTCAGCAAAGCTTTCGACAAAGTGCCCCATGATATCCTGATGAGCAAACTAGCTCAAAGTGGGCTAGATGAAACAACGATCCGGTGGATCCACAGTTGGCTCCAGAATCGGACTCAAAAGAGTGCTTATCAATGGGACCTTCTCAAACTGGAGAGAGGTAACGAGTCGGGTACCACAGGGCTCAGTCCTGGGCCCAGTGCTCTTCCACATTTGTATGAATGACTTGGAGGAGGAGGTGCAGGGAATGCTGATCAAATTTGCAGATGACACCAAATTGGGCGGGATAGCTAATACTTTGGAAGACAGAAACAAAATTCAAAGTGATCTGGATAGACTGGAGCACTGGGCAGAAAACAGAATGACATTGAATAGGGATAAATGCCAAGTTCTGCACCTAGGAAAAAGAAACCAAATGCACAGTTACAAGTTGGGGGATACGTGGCTCAACAACACTACAAGTGAGAAGGATCTTGGAATTGTTGTCGATCACAAGCTGAAGATGAGCCAACCATGTGATGTGGCTGCAAAAAAGGCCAATGCTCTTTTGGGCTGCATTCATAGAAGCATAGCTTCCAAATCCTGGGAAGTAGTAGTTCCCCTCTACTCAGCACTGGTTAGGCCTCATCTGGAGTACTGTGTCCAGTTCTGGGCACCACACTTGAAGAAGGATGCAGACAAACTGGAGAGGGTTCAGAGGAGGGCAACAAAGATGATCAGGGGACTGGAAACAAAGCCCTATGAAGAGAGACTGAAAGAACTGGGCCTGTTTAGCCTGGAGAAGAGAAGACTGAGGGGAGATATGATAGCACTCTTCAAGTGCTTGAAAGGTTGTCACAGAGAAGAAGGCCAGGATCTCTTCTTGATCATCCCCGAGTGCAGGACACGGAATCATGGGCTCAAGTGACAGGCAGCCAGATTCTGGCTGAACATCAGGAAAAGCTTCCTGACTATTAGAGCAATACGACAATGGTACCAATTACCTAGGGAGGTGGTGGGCCTTCAAGACGAGGCTGTACAGCCATCTGTCAGGGATGCTCTGACTTGGATTCCTGCATTGAGCAGGGTGTTGGACTCGATGGCCTTGTAGGCCCCTTCCAGCCCTACTATTCTATGATTCTATAAGAGTAAAAGGGTAAGAAAATAACCAGGGTTAAAGGCATGTAGCTAGCCTGACTAGATTGCATCCCTGTTTCCTCTACGTTCTTCCCAGCAATATCTTACCATCAGAGTTCTCAGCTTTTCCAAGCTTTCAGCTTCTCCCCATGAGCTTTCTTTCTTGATCCTTTTTCCTTCTTTATTCTAAAAACTGCCCTTTTGCCTCAGCTTTTTTTGTATTAAAGTTAGCCTGTACTCTGGTAACCCACCAATCAGGAGGGCTCACATTTGCCTTAAATTCCTTCTGCTGACCTTTGCACACATTTTTACAAACCCTCTGAATTTTGCAGAACTGAAACCTATCTTGCAGAATTACAGACCCTTTAGCACCACTGTGTAAGCAAACCCTCTTCTGTGGACTCCTTATCTTGCTGGCCATCTGCTGAAACTTGTTCTTTGGCTTGCTTTACAGACCTGGTGGCACCAAGCCTGGTAACACATTAACTGCATTTTTAACCTTTTGATTTTACAGTGAATACAGAGAGAAGAAATTAACCCCATAACATCCAAAAAGCTATATACAAAATTATGAGACAGTTCTGTTTGTTCACACCCTCCCTAACAAAGCAACCTACACCACAGGCTAAGAGCCCCACAAACAGAGCAAAACAAGCCCACTCTCATGATTTTGCATCATGGGAAGGCAAGTCTCCTTCCTCACTCCCTGGTTCTTGGGAACAGCCAGGAGATATGCCAAAGGCAGGCCTGTTCCTTAAAATATATATGGCTACCAGAATGTTCAACGGAGAATAGGATTTACTACGACTTCTATTTAATCATCTAAAATATGTATTTTATAAATTTCTGCAGCAAGTCTTATTTGTAAGACCCTTTGTTTTCACTGGGCTTTTAGTGGTCTGAAACAGGGTGGCAGTACACATGTCCATATTTTACCCTTTTTATTTTTACTGGTGGCTTCATGTTTTAAATAGGCCGTAACCTTCCCTGAACGTTGGGTCTCCTGGCAGAGTAATCCAAAGCTTTTTCTTGTCTGCTGGCACCAGCTGCCTTCCATTCTTGCTTGCTGGTCCTGGGCCGGGTCATGATGCCAGTCAATACAGGAGTTGAATGGGACACGTGGTGACCCCCAGGCACTTAATGTGGTGGCGTAATATGTGGAGGTTTTGGCTTGAGGACCGGGGAGTGTGCGTGCGTGTGCGTGCGTGTGCATGTGTACCGCCAGGGGGAGCCCATCACATGACTGCTCCCTCAACTTCCATCCAGCTCCTTGCTCCTCTGTTCAGACAAGGGGTAATAGCCAGTTCCCATTTCAAAAAATCCAGACTGAAACTGAACAAGCACAAATGTTTAGTAAGATGTCATGCTGTGACATTTTCTATGAAAATACATATAACGAAGGCAATGTGTTCACTTTGATCGAACCCAGTAATATAGAGACACACAGCACAGGGGAGAAATTGCCTGCTCTGCAGGGGGTGAGGGTAGCCTCGCCTAGTGCTGCTCACACACTCCTGCTTTAGCTCCCCTCACCAGAGCCAGCCAAACTCTTGGCTGCTGTATTTAACTCAGCAACAGTCTTCTTGCTGAGGAAATAAGGGCGCTTGCCAGGTCAGTCCCACACGGGGTGCCATTTCACACCATCCCCATGCACAGAGGTAATGTGTCCCCTTTCACATGTTTGCACATCTGCTTTGCAAAAACATGTGAGCTGTAACAGAGAACGATGACTGTCTGCCCATCCAGCCATAGGACCCAGTGGTCCTGCTGCTCACCAGCAAGACAGCTCTCCACCAGCCCTGGCCTTTCCCCTCTACCTCATCTCATAAACCTTGCATGGGCTCTTTTACAACCCCATTTAAGCCTTAAGATGCCACAAGCCCTCCAAAGGACTCCTGCAGGTATCCAGGCAAGCTATGAATGGGGTTGCAAAATGACAGTGCCACAAACGGGCCTTGGATCAACTAGCGGGACCAGAATAAATGGGGGGGGCACGCAAAGGGCATTTCTGGGGTGGGGGGTGAGCTTTGGCCCACATGTTAGATTACTGAAGGAAAAATAATGGTATATTTCACAGTAATACTTCCACCGTAAACATATTTTTTTCCTGAAGACAGTCCTGTAGATTTTTTTTAAAGAAATAAAGGTTAGCTTCAAGTAAGCATGCTTAAGATTTTAGCCTGATTTCAATTTCCAATTTATGATTTCATCATATTGTCCACAGGGTTCCAGCAATGGAGAGGGTGTATAGCAGTGAGCTACTTGTGGGGGGCTACTTGACTCCCCCCACACACAATACACACGCACACACAGCCTACACCTGGCTCCTCCCCTCCAGGCCCAGCCCAAATCCTCTGTTGCAGGTGCCAACACGTCCTTCTTACCAGGTTTCTCAGTCCTGCTCTCAGTTGTTTGGTACTGGGCCAAGTGGCACATGCCGGTTGGGTGGTGGTCCTCTTGGCTGTCCAAGCAGGCAGGGGAGCAGGTATCATACTTAGAAAATGCAGCCAAAGGATTTTGTTTTCAAAGCAGACCAATCCACGAAGCCGTCGTGCCAACAGGAAGTAGGAATTAGTTTGGGCCCAGGGCCACTGTGCTTAGCATGCACAAAGTGCCTCATTCCCATGGTTTTTCAGCCACAGCCAGCACATCACAGTTTAGTGCCAGGGAGGCTCCTCAGAGGGTGTGTATTCCAGGCTAGATTGAAGCCCAGCATCTCTGTCAGGAATTGCAAGCCACTTGGGTGTTGTGGAGCTGGACCCAGTGGTCAGAGAAATCCACAACACAACCAAATGAGTTCAGATTTTAATTAATCTGACCTGAAGATTCCACAGCGGACTGGTTTTTCCCGTTAGGTGTATTCCACAGACTTGTGGACCATTTTCCTAACCTTCGGGAATTTTGTGCAAATTTCATCATAGAAAAATATGCAAAAGAAAAAAAAAAACCCACCCTAAAATGTGCATTTCCCCCATGGGCTAACATGTGAAAATGCACATTTGGGGAGGGGGGGTATGTGCATTTTGTGGGAATGTGTGTGTTTTTGCATGTGTGAATTTGCGCAAATTCGGAAACTAAAAAGAAACACCCCAGTGCTGTTGATGGGCAGACTTTGGAATGAAAGGCGCCTGACAACCCGCAGAACACAGGCAGAACGAATTTTACACATACTTGGACCTATAGACTACAGAGACCTGCTGCACCAGGCAGCCTTGAGCTGATCACTACCTCTCTCAGCCTAACTGGACCACCTAAGTGCGGTGAGAGGTATGCAGGCCATCCTGAGCTCCACATGGGAAGACTGAGGTGAAATGTTATTGTCATTGTTATCCACTAAGGAGCAAGGAAAAAAGAAAACACAAAGACTGTCAAGCAAGAGTTAAAAATGCATGGAAATAGCCCAGCTCAGTATTTTCAGTGGGGAAGCTTGCTGTGGAAAACCAGGACAGTTGATGACAAACATCAGCACCAACAAAAACAACCACATCTCCTTGTAGGCTTCCCCAAGGACATCAGTCCTGCTGCAGAAATAGGCCCACCGCCACATGTTCTGGCTTTCTGTGAAGAAGATTCTCCATGTTTCCATGTTTCTACATAGAGGGTGGGTAGAACCCCCAGCCCATCTCTGGCAGAAGGCCATGGCTAAGGAGGCCTGGGTAACAGAGAGATGGAATGTCACCGCAGCACTGAACATTGCTCTTAAGCTGGCGTGCATGTGTCTAACGTCGTTAGGCTTTAATTATCGTTAATCAACACCTTTCTCTCTTGAGAAAAGAGGAGAGTTAGAGGCTAATGCTACCCTCTTCCCCCACTTCTGTGTCGGTGAACCACTCCTGCTGCTCACAGGAGATGGAGGGCAGAAGAGGCAAAACAGACTTGTATGGAAGAAGGTACCCTGGTCCCAAGCCAAAGAGGACTTTATAGGACATAACCAGCACTGTGAATTGTGCCCAGAAACAGACCAGTAGCTGCTGAAGCTGGTAACAAGGGAGTCACATGTGCCCTGCAACCGGCCCCAGCGGACAGTCTGGCTGCAGCATTCTGGACCAGCTGGAGTTTCTGAACAGTTTTCGAAGGCAGCCCCCCTGCAGAGCCTGTCCAAACAGGATGTAACTAAGGCATGTGTGACTGTGGCCAGATCAGACTTCTCCAGAGAAAGGCACAGTTGGTGCACTACCCTCAGCTGTGCAACCATTACATCAGCGTATAGGCTGGTCTGAATGTCTGCGGACCACCCCCACCCCCATTCCACTTCAAGACTGTGGTCATGCAGGCCCCATGAATTCCACACCACGTCAGCATTTCTCTCCCCACCCCCCTTTTTATAACACCCTTCCTGATGAAGCGGTCTTGAGATCTCACAGCCTTGCACATTTCTGGGGTGACCAAATAAATGTATTACATTAATATGGATTTTGGAATTGTTCTTGTGGGCAACACAGCTACCTTTGTGTTTTTTGAGATAGTAAAAAATAGTTTAAATGCCTGGTTAAATTAGAAAGGGTTTGCCTGGCACCTAAAAGGCAGCAAAGTTGGTGCCAGACAAACCTCCCTGAGGTGGCCACCCCAGAGCTGCATGGCAACTACCGAAATGCCCTCCCCCTTGTGGCTGGGAGCCTCACCACCACTGGACATGCTTTTGGGAGAAGGCTGCGAACCTTCAAGGGGTGGTGGTGGTAGGGCAGGAGATGCTCCTTTTGACTAGTCAAGGACTCCCCTTCCCCCATACACACAAGCTCCCCATTTAAACTTGCATGGGGTTCCCAGGGAAGCTGAGGTCAAGTGCAGGGAAGGTGCGCTGCAGTGTTTAGAGTGAGAGCCAGTGAGAGCCAGTGTGGTGTAGTGGTTAGAGTACTGGACAGCGACTTGGGAGATCTGGGCTCTAGGCCCTACTCAGTAGTAAAACTCACTGGGTGACTTTGAGCCAGTCACTGACTCTCAGCATAACCTACCTCACAGGGCAGGTTGTGAGGATAAAATGTAGTGGAAGGGGATCATGTATGCTGCCTTGGGCTCCTGGGGGGAAAGGTGAGGTAGAAGGGTAGCACATGCAAGGGGCCTGCCAAGCAGGAGAGCTCTGCAACAGAGCCGCAGGAAGCCCCTCCGGCCTGGCATTTATGGGGGGCCAAGAGCAACCCCCCAAGATGCCCATGGCTGGCCACGCCCGTCTTCAGGCATCGGAGGGGCTCACATGGCCATGGCCGCATGGCCCCACCCCCCCATCCCCACCCCTGCCAGGCATCCCCCACACAGGCCCACCCTGGTGTTGTCCATTTAACAGAGATTGGATTCCTGCACTGAGCAGGGGCTGGACTCGATGGCCTTGTAGGCCCCTTCCAACCCTGCTGTTCTAGGATTCTATGAACTAGCAGTCCAGGCAGGGGTGGCCTCTTGTTGGAATCACCGTGTGCACTGCAGGTGCTGAATGAAGGCTGGAGTCATAGCAGGCTGGGTGCATAGCAGTGAGCTACTTGTGGGGGGCTACTTGACTCCCCCCCCCCCCGCACAATGCACACGCACACACAGCCTACCCTTGGCTCCTCCCCTCCAGGCCCAGCCCAAATCCTCTGTTGCAGGTGCCAGCACGTCCTCTCCTTGAGGCATCTGTGCACTGTTGGACTCTAAGGTGGCCTCTAAGGTGCGCCTCAAGCAGCAGCTCATCCCTGGGAGAGTTCCGCGAGCCCTCCCTTGCAGCGAAGGCACCTGGTTGCTTTTGGAAAGGCACTCGGGGCTTGGCCAGCTTTTCGCCAAGGCCAAATGTCTCCCTCTCCTCTCTTCCACAGTGAATAGGGGTCTGATGCGTCTGGATGAGGAAGGCTTGAATGAATGTTGATGAAGGCTGTGAAGGAGAACTGATCCACCCTCAACTGCAGGGGTGATGCTGGGGGCATCCAGGTGCTGAGAGTCTTGGAAGGGCGTAGTTATTTGCTGGTCCTTCATGGTCAATATAATGAATCCACCCTGGCGCGAGGGGCCTGCTGTGCTCTAAGCGGCATGAGGGAGCACCGGCTTGACTTCCTCGCCCCGACGCATCAGACCCCCATTCACAGTGGCAGAGAGGAGAGGGAGACACTTGGCCTTGGCGAAAAGCTGGCTGAGCCAGGCTCGCCCCGAGTGCCTTTCCAAAAGCAGCCAGGCGCCTTCATTGCAGAGTTGACATTGTGCTTTTGTAACCACAGTTGCCAGCTTTTTGTGTGCTCCATTATGCCCAGCTGCTCATGCGACTGCTCCATCGTCTGCCCTTCTGCTCTGCCTCTTCCTTCCTATGGAAATGCAACCCCTACCTCTGGCTACCCTTCCACACACACAGTCCAGAGAGACCAGCCACGTGCTTCTTTCCAGCCGGCCTTATCTCTCCGCTTGGCCACAGCACATTCCTGGAAGGAACTGTCTTGCTCGCCCTGGGTGTGTTTTAGGGAAGGCCAGGGAGTCAGGGAGCAAGAAAATGCTCCTGTCAGCAGAAACAGCTGTCAGGTGAACATGGGCAGATTCAGCACCTTGTCAGTCATGAGAAGAGGGTGCAGGAGACCAGCCACTGCCTCTCATCACTTAATTGCAACCGTTAATCATAATTCTGTTGACATGGAGTGTGGCTGCCACCCGTGCTCCCTCGCCTCTTTCTCCCGCCCTCAAGCCCACTCTTATGCACTCAGGGAGGCTCTAACCATCACTCCAAGGAGACAACATCACCTTGCAAGGGAAGCATCCTGTCCCTTCCCCACCACACCTGCCATCAGAAAACTCCTTTATTTCTTCCTGCAAATATACAGTGCACCAAACTGTAATTATATGCATCCCATTAATGATGATATCCAAATTCTTACTCTAACATTACAAAAAAGGAACCACAGCCACACCTCTCTGTCTGGACTGGTTTATCTGCCCAAGTGGGGGGCGGGGGGGATTCTGTCTTTTTATTTTTTTGAAAGACACACACTTTATCAGTATGTCATGGATAACAATTCCATGGAAAGTTGTTCTATGTAAAGACAACTTGGATGGCTTTAAAGGGGGATTAGACAAGTTAATGGAGGAGGTTAAGGCTATGTATGGCTACTAGTCCTGATGTCGCTATGCTGCCTCCAGGTTCAGAGGCAGGATGCATCGGGACAGTATCAGTTGCTAGGGAACATAACCAGGAGGGAGCTATTGTCCTCATGACCTGCTCATGGGCTTTATTTCATTGTGGGAACAGAATGCTGCAGAATGCCACCTCTGGACTGATCCAGCACACCTCTTCTTACATGATGTTCTTATGCTTGCGCTAATCACATGGGGCGGCTCTTCCTCCCCAAGCTCAGCCCTTGACAGCCTCACCTGGCACTGTGAGCTCCATGGATTTCAGTAGCATGGCAGCCCAAGTGAACATACGCAGGGAACTGGCTGGCTCCATTCCTTGCATGAGAAGAGGAGAACATGGGCAGCTGGCCCTCCCTCAGGGGCACACTACACTGTCTCTGGTCCAGCTGGGCCCCAATGGGCTTCATAGAATCATAGAATAGTAGGGTTGAAAGGGTCCTATAAGACCATCAAGTCCAACCCCCTGCTCAAGGCAGGAATCCAAGTCAGAGCATCCCTGACAGGTGGGTGTCCAGCCTCATCTTGAATGCCTCCAGGGTAGGAGAGCCCACCACCTCCCCAGGTAACTGGTTTTACTGTCATATTGCTCTAACAGTCAGGAAGTTTTTCCTGATGTTCAGCCGGAATCTGGCTTCCTGTCACTTGAGCCCATTATTCCATGTCCTGCATTCTGGGATGGTCGAGTATTGATCCTGGCCTTCCCCTCTGTGACAACCTTTACTTGAACAGCGCTAACCTGTCTCCCCTCAGTCTTCTCTTCTCCAGGCTAAACATGCCCAATTCTTTCAGTCTCTCTTCATAGGGCTTTGTTTCCAGTTCCCTGATCATCTTTGTTGCCCTCCTCTGAACCCTCTCCAGTTTGTCTGCATCCTTCTTCAAGTGTGGTGCCCAGAACTGGACACAGTAGTCCAGATGAGGCCTAACCAGTGCTGAGTAGAGGGGAACTAGTACTTCCCAGGATTTGGAAGCTATGCTTCTATTAATGCAGCCCAAGAGAGCATTTGCCTTTTTTGCAGCCACATCACATGGTTGGCTCATATTCAGCTTGTGATCGACAACCATTCCAAGATCTTTCTCGCTTGTAGTGTTGTTGAGCCACGTATCCCCCATCTGGTAACTGTGCCTTTGGTTTCTTTTTCCTAGGTGCAGAACTTGGCATTTACCCCTATTCAATGCCATTCTGTTGTTTTCTGCCCAGCACTCCAGCCTATCAAGATCACTTTGGATTTGGTTTCTGTCTTCCAGGGTGTTAGCTATCCCGCCCAATTTTGTGTCATCTGCAGATGTGATCAGCATTCCCTGCACTTCCTCCTCCAAGTCATTAATAACAATGTGGAAGAGCACTGGGCCCAGGACTGAGCCCTGCGGTACCCCGCTCGTTGCCTCCCCCCAGTTTGAGAAGGTCCCACTGGTAAGCACTCTTTGAGTCCGATTCTGTAGCAGGTGCTCCCTCATGATGTTTAGAGCACAACAGGCTCCTCACCCCCAGGGTGGCTTCATTATATTGACCATGAAGGACCAGCAAATAACGACCTTCCAAGACTCTCAGCACCTGGATGCCGCCAGCATCACCCCTGCAGTCGAGGGTGGATCAGTTCTCTTTCGCAGCCTTCATCAACATTCATTCAAACCACCACACAGCACCGGCCGGCCGGCCGGCCACCCAACACCCGCAACAAAGGTGCCTGGTTGCCCTCAGACACACAAGAGACTGAAAAAAAACACCACCTTCTCCTCCAGAGAAGGAAGAGGGAAGGGCTGGGAGGGAATCCCTGCTTTGCTGGCCCATGTCTCCTCTTTCCCTGCTGCTGCACTGATTCCAAAGGGAGCACATGATCAGTTATGCCTGTGGTGAAAATAGTTACACCTAAAGGACATACATGCATGGGCTGTCCTGAGACAAGGATCCCCAGAACATCCCAGCAGAGCTAGGTGTTGAGTTGTGGGCAAGACACAGGTGGTGATAGTCCGCAGGTGGTTGCAGGAATGTCTCATGGATAATGCCAGGGGGGTCCTGACATGATCCTAGACTGGCTGGGCATCAGGTTCTGGATCCAGCAGACAAGGTGGGGCAGGCACACACAGCCCTCCCCTGAGATTCTTTGCTGAGCCTGGGGCAATGGTCAGACAGAGCCATGCAGGCTTCTTGTGGTTCCTCTCATGCAGCAGGACTGGATCTGGACATGGTTGAGGTGCTGCTGCAGCACAGCAAAGGCCAATCCTCTGCCTGAGAGCTGTCTGGTGGCATGGGGTGTGGGGGCAACCCTTGTGCCCTCAAAGGCTGCATGCCCCCTGTGGGTGGTGGGTCAGAAGCTGCATGCTGGTGATGGTGGTTGCCGAAAGCAGTGATAGAATCATAGAATAGTAGGGTTGGAAGGGGCCTACAAGGCCATCGAGTCCAACCCCCTGCTCAAGGCAGGAATCCAAGTCAGAGCATCCCTGACAGATGGCTGTCCAGCCTTGTCTTGAAGGCCTCCAGTGTGGGAGAGCCCACCACCTCCCCAGGTAATTGGTTCCATTGTCGTATTGCTCTAACAGTCAGGAAGTCTTTCCTGATGTTCAGCCGGAATCTGGCTTCCTGTAACTTGAGCCCATTATTCCGTGTCCTGCACTCTGGGATGATCAAGAAGAGGTCCTGGCCTTCTTCTCTGTGACAACCTTTCAAGTACTTGAAGAGTGCTATCATATCTCCCCTCAGTCTTCTCCAGGCTAAACATGCCTAGTTCTTTCAGTCTCTCTTCATAGGGCTTTGTCTCCAGTTCCCTGATCACCTTTGTTGCCCTCCTCTGAACCCTCTCCAGTTTGTCTGCATCCTTCTTCAAGTGTGGTGCCCAGAACTGGACACAGTACTCCAGATGAGGCCTAACCAGTGCTGAGTAGAGGGGAACTAGTACTTCCCAGGCTTTGGAAGTGATGCTTCTATTAACGCAGCCCAAAAGAGCATTGGCCTTTTTTGCAGCCACATCACATGGTTGGCTCATGTTCAGCTTGTGATCGACAACAATTCCAAGATCTTTCTCGCTTGTAGTGTTGTTGAGCCACGTATCCCCCATCTGGTAACTGTGCATTTGGTTTCTTTTTCCTAGGTGCAGAACGTGGCATTTATCCCTATTCAATGTCATTCTGTTGTTTTCTGCCCAGCGCTCCAGTCTGTCCAGATCACTTTGAATTTTGTTTCTGTCTTCCAAAGTATTAGCTATCCCACCCAATTTGGTATCATCAGCAAATCTGATCAGCATTCCCTGCACCTCCTCCTCCAAGTCATTCATACAAATGTTGAAGAGCACTGGGCCCAGGACTGAGCCCTGCGGTACCCCACTCGTTACCTCTCCCCAGTTTGAGAAGGTCCCATTGATAAGCACTCTTTTGAGTCCGATTCTGGAGCCAACTGTGGATCCACCGGATCGTTGTTTCATCTAGCCCACTTTGAGCTAGTTTGCTCATCAGGATATCATGGGGCACTTTGTCGAAAGCTTTACTGAAGTCGAGGTATATGATGTCTACATCATTCCGACGGTCTACAAGGGAGGTGACTTGATCAAAAAATGAGATCAGATTTGTCTGGCAGGACTTGTTTTTGACAAATCTGTGTTGGCTTCGAGTAATCACGGCATTGTTGTCAAGGTGCTTACAGATGGATTGCTTTATCATCTGCTCCAGAATTTTCCCAGGGATTGATGTCAGACTGACTGGTCTGTAGTTCCCAAGTTCCTCCTTTTTACCCTTTTTGAAGATAGGGACAACATTAACCCTCCTCCAGTCATCTGGCACTTCCCCCGTCCTCCATGATTTCTCAAAGAGAATAGACAGTGGTTCTGAGAGTTCTTCTGCCAGCTCCTTTATTACTCTAGGATGCAGTTCATCTGGCCCTGGAGATTTGAACTCATTCAAAGTAATTAGGTGTTCCTTGACCATATGCCTGTCGATCTCAAGCTGCAATCCTGCCCCTTCAGCCTGTACTTCGCCTTTGCCAGGGGGGTCATAGACCCTCTTTTGGGAGAAGACTGAGCCAAAGTAGGAATTGAGCACCTCTGCCTTTTCTTTGTCATCTGTTATCGTTTTGCCATCCTTATTTAATAGCTGAACCACCATTTCTTTCCTCTGCCTTTTACTATGCACATAGCTGAAGAAAGCCTTTTTGTTGTTTTTAGCATCCCTTGCTAGCCTCAGCTCGTTCTCAGCTTTAGCCTTCCTGACGCCATCCCTACAATTCTGTGCTATCTGCCTGTACTCTTCCTTTGTTACTTGGCCTTCTTTCCATTTCCTATATGTGTCCTTTTTTGTTTTCAGGTCATCCCTAAGCTTTTTGTGAAGCCACATTGGCTTCTTCTGTTGTCTTCCACCTTTTCTTCTTGTTGGAATGGTTTGTGATTGTGCCTTGAGAATTTCCTTTTTTAAAAGCACCCAGCCATCTCGGACTCCTTTTCTCATTAGAGTCGCTTGCCATGGGACCTTACTGATCATTGTTCTGTGTTTATTAAAATCAGCTTTCCTAAAATCCAGGGTACGTGTTAGGCTACACTCGGCTTTTGCTTCCCTTAGAACCAAGAACTCAAGTACAACATGGTCGCTTTCCCCCAGAGTTCCTGTAACTGCTACTTGATCCACTAAGGCATCTCTGTTGGTTAGGATCAAGTCAAGGATAGCTGATCCTCTAGTTCCTTCCTCTACTTTCTGTAGGAGGAAGTTATCCGCCACACAAGTCAGGAATTTCCTGGAGGGGCCATGTTTTGCAGAATTTGTCTCCCAACAAATATTGGGGAAGTCCCCCATTACTACTACATCGTGCTTCCTTAAAACATTGGCTATTTGCTTTTCAAAAGTTTCATCCTCATCTTCTCCTTGGTTGGGTGGCCGGTAGTAGACTCGGACCAATAGGCATGGCCAAGGCCCGTTCTCCCTTAACCCGCTCTCATTCGTGCACGCACACACACACACAGCCTTCCTGCTGTCTCACACACCCTTTCCCTACAGCCCCCCCCCATCTCAGCACATGAGGATGGGGAGGTTTAAATCCCACCCCCTACAGGGAATTTCCAAACCACATCCCTAGCCCCCAGCTTCTCCCAGCACCAATCACCTGGAGCTGGGGGGGGGGGAGGTGTGCAATTTAAGTGCAGAGGGAGACATGCAGGATGACCCTCCCTGAGAGGTGCCCTCCCTGTTTAAATCATGCTCCCACATGCCTCCTCCCATCACAGTCACATGCCACGCCCCCAGCCTGCCCAACAGCTGAACAGTGGGCTTGCAGGGGAGAATTTGGGAACCCACTGTGGGCGGCTCTCAGGCCTCCCACCCTTTCATGTTGTCTGTATGTCTTACGGGCTTCTACATCACAGGGGTGGTTATTATATTCCCCTGTTCCCTTCTGTGTCTGTCCCAGACCACTCAGTGGATTCGATCAGCAGTGGGCAGACTTTGGCTTGTGGGATCTACTTTTTCCAGAGGCCAATTTGTTAGACTTTGCTGTTTCTTCCCCCATTCCCTGCTTTTTGTGATGAAGAGTTCTGTAGAACTTGAAAACTTGCAAATTGTTTGGTGAAATTTTGGTTGGTCTAATCAAGATATTGCCCAACCATAGATTTTGGGTTAGCCGTGTTAGTCTTTTGTAGCAAAAACAGTAGTCTTGCAGCACCTTGAAGACTAATAGATTCATGAAGGTGGACCCCATACAGTGCACTTCATCAGAGGCAAGCTACCTTGCTTTTTACATGAAGGCCAAGTTCCAATGGGAACCAGGTGCAAAACACTGGCTCAGGGGGCCTCCCCTCCTAGGAATGATAGAACAGGGTGCCTCTGAGTACAGGCTTAGCCCAGGAATTTGTTTTAAAGGCCAGAACTGAACTCTCAAATCTCATTGGCTCGATGGGATTGTTTTTCCTATTGAAGTGGAGGGGAGCTTTACAGATTAACCCCCCCTTCCGCTCTCGCAGTGGCTCCAGTTCCCTTCCCCTCCATGTTTACTGTTAAATAAACAAATACAGATGTGATCGGCAGCAATGTATTTAGCATCACTTGTATCTGGGCCCTTACTCTTTGGTCCTGGCTACGGAATGGCTCATGGCTCCTAACCCTCAACTCCTGCCTCACCGCTGACTGCTGCTCATGGCTCAGCTGTGACCCCGCCAGGTGCCATTCCGTGCCACCACCAAGCTCCACCTCCTGGCCTCTGAGGCACCTTCTTTTAGCTTCTAGGCTCCACCCCTGAGTCTCAGCATCTTGAATTCAGGAGACCTGGCAATGTCGCTGACCAACCAGTTCCTCCGTGATCCATGTGAACAGTGACCCAGGAGCAGTTCTGAGTGTGTCATGTGCATCCCCCAGCCCTGCTCCCTTATGATCCAGAATTCTTCATAAGGCTTTGGGTTCCCTTGTAAAATGAGTGAGGATAGAGGATGACAGAGACAGACCACAGACACATGAGCCCGCCCCGCCCCACCAGACGGCAGACAATGAACAAGGCCAAGGGGCACACAGAAAGCTGTGGGACAACGTTGAGCATTTCTGCTGAAAGTGCTCAACCTTTTTTAGGCCCTGGCCTGACTGGAGCAGAAGAAGGAAGAGGGGCGATGAAGACCAGATGGTTCAAGGAACAGTCCACCTACTTTGTTTATTTCACTTGTGTAAGGTTGCTTTGTTTTGTTTTTTGATATATAACAATGCAATCTGATTTCCACTTCCCTAGGAGTAAGTCCCACTAAACTCAATGGCAGTTACTTCTGAGTAGGGATGTATAAGATTGCACTGCACCTCATTACAGCATGTTAGAGCCTTTTTAAAGATATACTTTGTCTGTTAAGAATAAACCCTTGCTAGACACAGCATGGCTGCTATGGAAAACTTTTTATTTATTTATTACATTTCTGTCTCACCTTTCTTACAAGGAGCTCAAGGTAGCATGCATGGTTCCCCTCCCCATTTTATCCTGACAACAACCCTGTGAGGTAGGTTTGGTTGAGAGATTGTGACTAGCTCAAAGTCACCCAGTTTAAACCTGAGTCTCCCATCTTAGTGCTGACACTGTCAGCCTTCCTCAGCCTGGTGCCCTCCAGATGTGTTGGATTGCAACTCCCATCATTCCCAGCCAGCATAAGGAAGGCTGCTCTAAGTCTAACCACTGAACCACGCTGACCCTTGCAACCTGTTTATTTGAAACAGGTTGCAAGTGGGTACCTGCAATTACCACTTACCACTTACCTGCAATTGAGGTAAGTGGGTTGCAGGAAGCCCAGGGCGCTGCCCTTTATCCTTCTGACTGGCTGTGAGCTCACCAGGAGCTTCTGAGAGCTCCGACTGAATTGGAGGGGTGTGGCCTGAGTACTCCCAGCAGCTGACTGGGCGGGAAGCTTCAGTCTGTTTCCCGCCTCCCAGCTGAGCAGAGCAGAGCAGAGCAAGCTGCTCCAGCTGGTCCAGGGACTACAGAAGCAGGCAAGCTCCCAGAGGGCGAGCGGACAGAGCGAGCGAACGGGGGGAGCAAACAGGAGTTGGCCAGGGGAGTTCGGCAGGGGAGGTCAAGGGGGAGGCCCCTAACATTTTTTTTTTTAACTAACTTTTTCCCATTTATTTGTCTTGTAACACACACTTCCACACCAGTGGGACTCTGCTTTTAACCTCTACTGAGTAGAGGAGCAGGCACAGGCTAGTCTAGAACAATCACAAAGCTAGACACAAAAAGGGAAACGGGGCTATGGAAGGACAAGACTCCCCAGTGGTGGTGACCTGCAAGGTGTGTGCAATGTTTGTTTTCTTGCCTGAGAACAACGTGGCCGACACCTGCAACAAGTGCAAGTTGATCACGCTGCTGGAGGAAAAAGTAAGTGGACTGGAGCGGCGACTGTCAACCCTCCGGGGAATAAGAGAACACGAAGAGTTCTTGGACAGAATGGGGGAACTACAGCAGCAAAGGGCAGACCAGAAGCTTGAAGAGCAACAGCAAGATGAGGCAGAAGTGGGAAATGCTGAGGAGAAGAAAAATGGAGTAGAGGATACTCCTTGGAAAACGGTGACAGTTAGGAGAAGAAGAACTAGACGCCACTCTGCACCAGTGGAAGCGGTGGAGCTGTGGAACCGATTCCAGGTACTTGCAGATGAGACTGGAGGACAGCCTGCAGAGGAAGAATCACAGGGGAACCTGCATGAGAGTGAGCAAGAGGCTAAAGGTCAGTCAAACAGAGGCGATGAAACCCAGGCCTACAAGAAGAAGAAGAGAAGAGTGGTAGTAGTGGGAGACTCCTTGCTGCGTGGGATCGAGACCCAAGTATGTCGCGAAGACCCGTGGACTCGCCAGGTATGTTGTCTCCCGGGAGGACAGATTAGAGACGTGACTGAAAGGTTGCCTGCACTCATAAAGCCCACTGACAGGTATCCCTTTCTTCTCATCCATGTGGGAACAAATGATACCGCCAAGCGGAGCTACGAAGAGATCACGTCAGACTTTGAAGCTTTGGGAAGGAAACTCAAGAACTTTGGGGCCCAGATAGTTTTCTCATCCATCCTTCCAGTAGTTAGAAGAGGGATAGAAAGGGAACGAAAAATACTCCGGGTGAATGACTGGCTACGAAGGTGGTGCCGACGAGAGAGATTTGGATTCTGGGACCACGGGCTATACTTCCTGGAAGATGGGCTGTTGGCTAGGGATGGGTTGCACCTCACAAAGGCTGGGAAGAATGTGTTTGGACACAGCATGAAGAACTTCATCAGGAGGGCTTTAAACTGAATCCTACGGGGAAGGGAGATGTAATGTTGGGGGTAACAATGGACGTAGGCGCATGCACTGCAATGGAGAGAACAGCGCTGATAGCGCCCAATAATAGTCTTCAGACACATGTAGGAAGAAAGCCAGACTATGAAGCACATGGTCTTCGATGTCTATATACTAATGCCCAGAGTATGGGAAACAAACAGAATGAACTTGAACTCTTAATACAGGAGGGAAATTATGACTTGATAGGTATAACTGAGACTTGGTGGGATGACTCTCATGACTGGAATACAGCAGTTGAAGGATATAACTTGTTCAAAAAGAACAGGAGGAACAGAAAGGGAGGCGGGGTTGCACTGTATGTGAAAAATACATATCTCTGCACAGAAATACAGGAGGAGGAGCTTGGTAGCCCCATCGAGAGCATCTGGGTTGAAATAAATGGAGCAAAGAATAAAAGGAACCTGGTGGTCGGAGTCTACTACCGGCCACCCAATCAAGGAGAAGCCAAGGATGAAACTTTTGAAAAGCAAATAGCCAATGTTTTAACGAAGCATGATGTAGTAGTAATGGGGGACTTCAATTTCCCCGATATTTGTTGGGAGACAAATTCTGCAAAACATGGCCCCTCCAGGAAATTCCTGACTTGTGTGGCGGATAACTTCCTCCTACAGAAAGTAGAGGAAGGAACTAGAGGATCGGCTATCCTTGACTTGATCCTAACCAACAGAGATGACTTAGTGGATAAAGTAGCAGTTACAGGAACTCTGGGGGAAAGCGACCATGTTGTACTTGAGTTCTTGGTTCTAAGGGAAGCAAAAGCCGAGTGTAGTCAAACGCGTACCCTGGATTTTAGGAAAGCTGATTTTAATAAACTCAGAACAATGATCAGTAAGGTCCCATGGCAAACAATGCTAGCGAGAAAAGGAGTCCAAGATGGGTGGGAACTTTTAAAAAAGGAAATTCTCAAGGCACAATCACAAACAATTCCAACAAGAAGAAAAGGTGGAAGACAACAGAAGAAGCCAATGTGGCTTCACAAAAAGCTTAGGGATGACCTGAAAACAAAAAAGGACACATATAAGAAGTGGAAAGAAGGCCAAGTAACAAAGGAAGAGTACAGGCAGGTAGCACAGAATTGCAGGGATGGCGTCAGGAAGGCTAAAGCGGAGAACGAGGTGAGGTTAGCGAGGGATGCTAAAAACAACAAAAAGGCTTTCTTCAGCTACGTGCATAGTAAAAGGCAGAGGAAAGAAATGGTTGTTCAGCTATTAAATAAGGATGGCAAAATGATAACAGATGACAAAGAAAAGGCAGAGGTGCTCAATTCCTACTTTGGCTCAGTCTTCTCCCAAAAGAGGGTCTATGACCCCCCTGGCAAAGGCGAAGTACAGGCTGAAGGGGCAGGATTGCAGCTTGAGATCGACAGGCATATGGTCAAGGAACACCTCATTACTTTGAATGAGTTCAAATCTCCAGGGCCAGATGAACTGCATCCTAGAGTAATAAAGGAACTGGCAGAAGAACTCTCAGAACCGCTGTCTATTCTCTTTGAGAAATCATGGAGGACCGGGGAAGTGCCAGATGACTGGAGGAGGGCTAACGTTGTCCCTATCTTCAAAAAGGGTACAAAGGAGGAACCTGGGAACTACAGACCAGTCAGTCTGACATCAATCCCTGGGAAAATTCTGGAGCAGATCATAAAGCAATCCATCTGGAAGCACCTTGACAACAATGCCGTGATTACTCGAAGCCAACATGGATTTGTCAAAAACAAGTCCTGCCAGACAAATCTGATCTCATTTTTTGATCAAGTCACCTCCCTTGTAGACCGTGGGAATGCTGTAGACATCATATACCTCGACTTCAGCAAAGCTTTCGACAAAGTGCCCCATGATATCCTGATGAGCAAACTTGCTCGAAGTGGGCTAGATGAAACAACGATCATGTGGATCCACAGTTGGCTACAGAATCGGACTCAAAGAGTGCTTATCAATGGGACCTTCTCAAGCTGGGGAGAGGTAACGAGCGGGGTACCGCAGGGCTCAGTCCTGGGCCCAGTGCTCTTCAACATTTTTATTAATGACTTGGAGGAGGAGGTGCAGGGAATGCTGATCAAATTTGCAGATGACACAAAATTGGGAGGGATAGCTAATACTTTGGAAGACAGAAACAAAATTCAAAGTGACCTGGATAGACTGGAGTGCTGGGCAGAAAACAACAGAATGGCATTTAATAGGGACAAATGCCAAGTTCTGCACCTAGGAAAAAGAAACCAAATGCACAGTTACAAGATGGGGGATACGTGGCTCAACCACACTACGAGCGAGAAGGATCTTGGAATTGTCGTCGATCACAAGCTGAATATGAGCCAACAATGTGATGTGGCTGCAAAAAAGGCAAATGCTATTTTGGGCTGCATTCATAGAAGCATAGCTTCCAAATCCCGGGAAGTACTAGTTCCCCTCTACTCAGCACTGGTTAGGCCTCATCTGGAGTACTGTGTCCAGTTCTGGGCACCACACTTTAAGAAGGATGCAGACAAGCTGGAGAGGGTTCAAAGGAGGGCAACAAAGATGATCAGGGGACTGGAAACAAAGCCCTATGAAGAGAGACTGAAAGAACTGGGCATGTTTAGCCTTGAGAAGAGAAGACTGAGGGGAGATATGATAGCACTCTTCAAGTACTTGAAAGGTTGTCACAGAGAAGAAGGCCAGGATCTCTTCTTGATCATCCCAGAGTGCAGGACACGGAATAATGGGCTCAAGTTACAGGAAGCCAGATTCCGGCTGAACATCAGGAAAAACTTCCTGAGTGTCAGAGCAATACGGCAATGGAACCAATTACCTGGGGAGGTGGTGGGCTCTCCCACACTGGAGGCCTTTAAGACGAGGCTGGACAGCCATTTGTCAGGGATGCTCTGACTTGGATTCCTGCATTGAGCAGGGGGTTGGACTCGATGGCCTTGTAGGCCCCTTCCAACCCTACTATACTATTCTATGATTCTATGAAACATGTTCACCCTGCTCTTCAGCCGAAAAGGTTTCCTGGGCAGGACAGATCAATATAAAAACTGATCGGGGGCATGGGGGCACCAAAGGCACTTATTAGAACATAAGAACATAAGAAGACCCCTGCTGGATCAGACCAAGGGTACATCTAGTCCAGCATTCAGTTCACACAGTGGCCAACCAGCTGTCAACCAGGGACCCACAAGCAGGGCATGACTGCAACAGCACCCTCCCACCCATGTTCCCCAGCAACTGCTGTACAAAGGCTCACTGCCTCTGGTACTGGAGGTAGCAAATAGCCATCAGGACTAGTAGCCATTGATAGCCTTTTCCTCCAGGAATCTGTCCAATTCTCTTTTAAAGCCATCCAAATTGGTGGCCATCACTACATCCTATGGGAGCGAATTCCATAGATTAACTATGTGCTGTGTGAAGGAGTCCTTCCTTTTATCTGTCCTGCATCTCCCACCAATCAGCTTCGTGGGATGACCCACCAATCAGCTTCGTGGGTTGAAATAAATGGATCAAAGAATAAAAGGAACCTGGTGGTCAGAGTCTACTACTGGCCACCCAACCAAGGAGAAGACGAGGATGAAACTTTTGAAAAGCAAATAGCCAATGTTTTAAGGAAGCATGATGTAGTAGTAATGGGGGACTTCAATTTCCCCGATATTTGTTGGGAAACAAATTCTGCAAAACATGGCCCCTCCAGGAAATTCCTGACTTGTGTGGCCAATAACTTCCTCCTACAGAAAGTAGAGGAAGGAACTAGAGGATCGGCTATCCTTGACTTGATCCGAACCAACAGAGATGACTTAGTGGGTAAAGTAGCAGTTACAGAAATTCTGGGGGAAAGCGACCATGTTGTACTTGAGTTCTTGGTTCTAAGGGAAGCAAAAGCCGAGGGTAGTCAAACGCGTACCCTGGATTTTAGGAAAGCTGATTTTCATAAACTCAGAACAATGATCAGTAAGGTCCCATGGCAAGCGACACTAATGAGAAAAGGAGTCCAAGATGGGTGGGAGCTTTTAAAAAAGGAAATTCTCAAGGCACAATCACAAACCATTCCAACAAGAAGAAAAGGTGGAAGACAACAGAAGAAGCCAATGTGGCTTCACAAAAAGCTTAGGGATGACCTGAAAAAAAAAAAGGACACATATAGGAAGTGGAAGGAAGGCCAAGTAACAAAGAAAGAGTTACTTTCCTTAGGCAGATAGCACAGAATTGCAGGGATGGCGTCAGGAAGGCTAAAGCTGAGAACGAGCTGAGGTTAGTAAGGGATGCTAAAAACAACAAAAAGGCGTTCTTCAGCTATGTGCATAGTAAAAGGCAGAGGAAAGAAATGGTGGTTCAGCTATTAAATAAGGATGGCAAAACGATAACAGATGACAAAGAAAAGGCAGAGGTGCTCAATTCCTACTTTGGCTCAGTCTTCTCCCAAAAGAGGGTCTATGACCCCCCTGGCAAAGGCGAAGTACAGGCTGAAGGGGCAGGATTGCAGCTTGAGATCGACAGGCATATGGTCAAGGAACACCTAATTACTTTGAATGAGTTCAAATCTCCAGGGCCAGATGAACTGCATCCTAGAGTAATAAAGGAGCTGGCAGAAGAACTCTCAGAACCACTGTCTATTCTCTTTGAGAAATCATGGAGGACGGGGGAAGTGCCAGATGACTGGAGGAGGGTTAATGTTGTCCCTATCTTCAAAAAGGGTAAAAAGGAGGAACTTGGGAACTACAGACCAGTCAGTCTGACATCAATCCCTGGGAAAATTCTGGAGCAGATGATAAAGCAATCCATCTGTAAGCACCTTGACAACAATGCCGTGATTACTCGAAGCCAACACAGATTTGTCAAAAACAAGTCCTGCCAGACAAATCTGATCTCATTTTTTGATCAAGTCACCTCCCTTGTAGACCGTCGGAATGATGTAGACATCATATACCTCGACTTCAGTAAAGCTTTCGACAAAGTGCCCCATGATATCCTGATGAGCAAACTAGCTCAAAGTGGGCTAGATGAAACAACGATCCGGTGGATCCACAGTTGGCTCCAGAATCGGACTCAAAAGAGTGCTTATCAATGGGACCTTCTCAAACTGGGGAGAGGTAACGAGTGGGGTACCGCAGGGCTCAGTCCTGGGCCCAGTGCTCTTCAACATTTGTATGAATGACTTGGAGGAGGAGGTGCAGGGAATGCTGATCAGATTTGCTGATGATACCAAATTGGGTGGGATAGCTAATACTTTGGAAGACAGAAACAAAATTCAAAGTGATCTGGACAGACTGGAGCGCTGGGCAGAAAACAACAGAATGACATTGAATAGGGATAAATGCCACGTTCTGCACCTAGGAAAAAGAAACCAAATGCACAGTTACCAGATGGGGGATACGTGGCTCAACAACACTACAAGCGAGAAAGATCTTGGAATTGTTGTCGATCACAAGCTGAACATGAGCCAACCATGTGATGTGGCTGCAAAAAAGGCCAATGCTCTTTTGGGCTGCGTTAATAGAAGCATCGCTTCCAAAGCCTGGGAAGTACTAGTTCCCCTCTACTCAGCACTGGTTAGGCCTCATCTGGAGTACTGTGTCCAGTTCTGGGCACCACACTTGAAGAAGGATGCAGACAAACTGGAGAGGGTTCAGAGGAGGGCAACAAAGGTGATCAGGGAACTGGAGACAAAGCCCTATGAAGAGAGACTGAAAGAACTAGGCATGTTTAGCCTGGAGAAGACTGAGGGGAGATATGATAGCACTCTTCAAGTACTTGAAAGGTTGTCACAGAGAAGAAGGCCAGGACCTCTTCTTGATCATCCCAGAGTGCAGGACACGGAATAATGGGCTCAAGTTACAGGAAGCCAGATTCCGGCTGAACATCAGGAAAGACTTCCTGACTGTTAGAGCAATACGACAATGGAACCAATTACCTGGGGAGGTGGTGGGCTCTCCCACACTGGAAGCCTTCAAGACAAGGCTGGACAGCCATCTGTCAGGGATGCTCTGACTTGGATTCCTGCCTTGAGCAGGGGGTTGGACTCGATGGCCTTGTAGGCCCCTTCCAACCCTACTATTCTATGATTCTATCACTGCTTTCGGCAACCACCATCACCAGCATGCAGCTTCTGACCCACCACCCACAGGGGGCATGCAGCCTTTGAGGGCACAAGGGTTGCCCCCACACCCCATGCCACCAGACAGCTCTCAGGCAGAGGATTGGCCTTTGCTGTGCTGCAGCAGCACCTCAACCATGTCCAGATCCAGTCCTGCTGCATGAGAGGAACCACAAGAAGCCTGCATGGCTCTGTCTGACCATTGCCCCAGGCTCAGCAAAGAATCTCAGGGGAGGGCTGTGTGTGCCTGCCCCACCTTGTCTGCTGGATCCAGAACCTGATGCCCAGCCAGTCTAGGATCATGTCAGGACCCCCCTGGCATTATCCATGAGACATTCCTGCAACCACCTGCGGACTATCACCACCTGTGTCTTGCCCACAACTCAACACCTAGCTCTGCTGGGATGTTCTGGGGATCCTTGTCTCAGGACAGCCCATGCATGTATGTCCTTTAGGTGTAACTATTTTCACCACAGGCATAACTGATCATGTGCTCCCTTTGGAATCAGTGCAGCAGCAGGGAAAGAGGAGACATGGGCCAGCAAAGCAGGGATTCCCTCCCAGCCCTTCCCTCTTCCTTCTCTGGAGGAGAAGGTGGTGTTTTTTTTCAGTCTCTTGTGTGTCTGAGGGCAACCAGGCACCTTTGTTGCGGGTGTTGGGTGGCCGGCCGGCCGGCCGGTGCTGTGTGGTGGTTTGAATGAATGTTGATGAAGGCTGCGAAAGAGAACTGATCCACCCTCGACTGCAGGGGTGATGCTGGCGGCATCCAGGTGCTGAGAGTCTTGGAAGGTCGTAGTTATTTGCTGGTCCTTCATGGTCAATATAATGAAGCCACCCTGGGGGTGAGGAGCCTGTTGTGCTCTAAACATCATGAGGGAGCACCTGCTACAGAATCGGACTCAAAGAGTGCTTACCAGTGGGACCTTCTCAAACTGGGGGGAGGCAACGAGCGGGGTACCGCAGGGCTCAGTCCTGGGCCCAGTGCTCTTCCACATTGTTATTAATGACTTGGAGGAGGAAGTGCAGGGAATGCTGATCACATCTGCAGATGACACAAAATTGGGCGGGATAGCTAACACCCTGGAAGACAGAAACCAAATCCAAAGTGATCTTGATAGGCTGGAGTGCTGGGCAGAAAACAACAGAATGGCATTGAATAGGGGTAAATGCCAAGTTCTGCACCTAGGAAAAAGAAACCAAAGGCACAGTTACCAGATGGGGGATACGTGGCTCAACAACACTACAAGCGAGAAAGATCTTGGAATGGTTGTCGATCACAAGCTGAATATGAGCCAACCATGTGATGTGGCTGCAAAAAAGGCAAATGCTCTCTTGGGCTGCATTAATAGAAGCATAGCTTCCAAATCCTGGGAAGTACTAGTTCCCCTCTACTCAGCACTGGTTAGGCCTCATCTGGACTACTGTGTCCAGTTCTGGGCACCACACTTGAAGAAGGATGCAGACAAACTGGAGAGGGTTCAGAGGAGGGCAACAAAGATGATCAGGGGACTGGAAACAAAGCCCTATGAAGACAGACTGAAAGAACTGGGCATGTTTAGCCTGGAGAAGAGAAGACTGAGGGGAGATAGGATAGCGTTCTTCAAGTACTTGAAAGGTTGTCACAGAGGGGAAGGCCAGGATCTCTTCTTGATCATCCCAGAGTGCAGGACACGGAATAATGGACTCAAGTGACAGGAAGCCAGATTCCGGCTGAACATCAGGAAAAACGTCCTGACTGTAAGAGCGATATGGCAATGGAACCAATTCCCTGGGGAGGTGGTGGACTCTCCCACACTGGAGGCCTTCAAGATGAGGCTGGACAGCCATCTGTCAGGGATGCTCTGACTTGGAATCCTGCATTGAGCAGGGGGTTGGAGTCGATGCCCTTGTAGGCCCCTTCCAACCCTACTATTCTATGATTCTATGATTCTACCCCAGGTTCTAGTATTTTGAGAGAGGGAGTAAAATGTCTCCCTAACCACACTCTCCACAACATGCATAATTCTGTAGATGTCTATCATATCTCCCCTTACCCTCCTTTTTTCCAAGCTAAACAATCCCAGCTGTTGTAACCTTCTCTCATAGGGGAGATGCTCCAGCCCCTTGATCCATTTAGTTGCCTTTTTCTGCACCTGTTCCAGCTCTACAATATCTTTTTCTAGGTGTGGTGACCAGAACTGTACACAGTATTCCAAGTGTGGCTGCACCATAGATTTGTATAGGTGCAGTATGATGTTGGCAGTTTTATTCTCAATCCCTTTTCTAATTATGCCTAACATGGAGTTTGCCTTTTTTACAGCGGCTGCACACTGGGTTGTCATCTTCATTGAGCTGTCCACCACAGCCTCAAGATCTCTTTCCTGGTTGGTCACTGCTAGCTCAGATCCCATCAGGCTATACTTGAAGTTGGGATTTTTTGTCCCAACATGCATCACTTTACATTTGCTTACATTTAACTGCATTTGCCATTTAGATGCCCATTCTCCCAGTTTGGAGAGATCCTTTTGGAGCTCTTCACAATCCCTTTTGGTTTGAACTACCCTGAATAATTTGGTGTAATCTGCAAACTTGGCCACTTCACTGCTCACTCCTAATTTGAGATCATTTATGAACAGGTTAAAAAGCATTGATCTTATGTGGGACCCCACTATTTACTTCCCTCCATTGGGAGAATTTACCATTTATTCCTACTCTCTGCTTACTGTTCTTTAACTGGTGACTGAGCCGTAAGAGGACCTGTCCTCTAAATCCATGACTGCTAAATTTGCTCAGGAGCCTTTGGTGAGGGACTTTGTCAAAAGCCTTTTGGAAGTCCAAGTAAACAATGTCTACCAGATCACCCCGTCTACATGTTTGTTGATACTCTCAAAGAACTCTAAAAGGTTAGTGAGACAGGACTTACCTTTGTGGAAGCCAGGTTGATTCTTTATCAGCAGGGCTTATCCTTCTATATGCTTACTAATTTTGTCTTTAATAATGCCTTCAACCAATTTACCCAGAACAGACATTAAGCTAATCGGTCTGTAATTTCCCGGATCCCCTCAGATCCCTTTTTGAAAATGTGTTACATTGGCCATCTTCCAGTCTTCTGGTGCAGAGGCTGATGTTAGTGACATGTTGCATATTTTGATTAGAAGGTCAGCAATTTCATATTTGAGTTTTTTGAGAACTCTAGGATAGATACCATCTGGGCCCAGTGATTTATTTGCTTTCAATTTATCAAAATTTATCAAAAATTTCTGCACCTAGGAAAAAGAAACGAAATGCACAGTTACAAGATGGGGGATACATGGCTCAACCACACTGCAAGTGAGAAGGATCTTGGAATTGTTGGAGATCACAAGCTGAAGATGTGCCAACAATGTGATGTGGCTGCAAAAAAGGCCAATGCTCTTTTGAGCTGCATTAATAGAAGCATAGCTTCCAAATTCTGGGAAGTACTAGTTCCCCTCTACTCAGCACTGGTTACGCCTCATCTAGAGTACTGTGCCCAATTCTGATCACCATGTTTTAAGAAGGATGCAGACAAACTGGAGAGGGTTCAGAGGAGGGCAACAAAGATGATCAGGGGACTGGAAACAAAGCCCCATGAGGAGAGATTGAAAGAACTGGGCATGTTTAGCCTGGAGAAGAGAAGACTGAGGGGAGATATGATAGCGCTCTTCAAGTACTTGAAAGGTTGTCACAGAGAGGAAGTCCAGCATCTCTTCTTGATCATCCCAGAGTGCAGGACACAGAATAATGGGCTCAAGTTACAGGAAGCCAGATTCCAGATGAACATCAGGAAAAACTTCCTGACTGTTGGAGCAATACGACAATGGAGCCAATTACCTAGGGAGGTGGTGGGCTGTCCCACACTGGAGGCATTCAAGATCAGGCTGGACAGCCATCTGTCAGGGATGCTCTGACTTGGATTACTGCACTGAGCAGGGGGTTGGACCCCATGGCCTTGTAGGCCCCTTCCAACCCTCCTATTCTATGATTCTATGATTCTAATCCTTTTACTTCAATGGGACATACAGATGCAAATCGTCAGTAACTCACAGTCTACAAAGGAAATGCCTTCAGGGAGTTCAAAGGGAAGCTACCAAGTTTGAAAGTTGCCCGCTTGCTCTCTGGGAGCTTGCTTGCTTGTATAGCTCCTAGACCAGCTGGAGCAGCTTCCTCTGCTCTGCTCTGCTCTGCTCTGCTCTGCTCAGCTAGGAGGCAGGAAACAGACTGAAACTTCCTGCCCACACAGCTGCTGGGAGTACTCAGGCCATGCCCCTTCAATTCAATTGGAGCTCTCAAGAGCACATGGTGAGCACACAACAACTCAGAATGGAAAGTCCCCTGGGCTTACTCCAGCCCACTCACCACTTTGCCTTTGTCTCCTCTTCCACTGCAACCCCCCCTGGAAAACTCCTGTTTGCTCTCACTCTTCGCTCGCTCTGATTGCTCGCTTGGGAGCTTGCTTGCTTGTGTAGACCCTAGACCAGCTGGAGCACCTTCCTCTGCTCTGAAAGCGACCCCACCCCCACTCCAAGGCCATCCCTATTGTGAAACTGGCC
Source organism: Heloderma suspectum (assembly GCF_057233095.1). Taxonomy (NCBI): domain Eukaryota; kingdom Metazoa; phylum Chordata; class Lepidosauria; order Squamata; family Helodermatidae; genus Heloderma; species Heloderma suspectum. The sequence continues at coordinate 536,810 of NC_139466.1, forward strand.
CCACTTTGAGAGGGGCCACCTGGGGTCTTTGATCGAAGCTATACCATGGTAAGCTGGCCATTGCCAACACCAGTGAGTCACCTGATGGAGGCAGGAGGAAGGGGGAAGGTATGTCCCAGCAACCACCTCAGCATCCTGATGTAATAGAAGAAAGGCAGACTTGGGCTCAGTATCACAGGATGGATATCCTGCCTTGTGCAAGAGGAATTGATCAAGTCGACTCTTCTGTCTCTGGCATGAACCAGAAGTGTCTCTGGCTGACCCCTTAGCTTAGTGCTACCTCTGCAGGTCTCCCAAGTAGATCCCAATTGATTTGTTTGGGTTGAGACATCAGTTCACAAAATGAGCTGACCTAATTCCCTCCACAACTTAACAAGTATTACAAATATAATCGTTGTGTTAATCAGATAGAATAATAGAATCATAGAATAGTAGGGTTGGAAGGGGCCTACAAGGCCATCGAGTCCAACCCCCTGCTCAGTGCAGGAACCCAAGTCAGAGCATCCCTGACAAATGGCTGTCCAGCCTTGTCTTGAAGGCCTCCAGTGTGGGGGAGCCCCCCACCTCCCCAGGTAATTGGTTCCATTGTCGTATTGCTCTTACAGTCAGGACGTTTTTCCTGATGTTCAGCCGGAATCTGGCTTCCTGTAACTTGAGCCCATTATTCCGTGTCCTGCACTCGGGGATGATCAAGAAGAGATCCTGGCCTTCCTCTCTGTGACAACCTTTCAAGTACTTGAAGAGTGCCATCATATCTCCCCTCAGTCTTCTCTTCTCCAGGCTAAACATGCCCAGTTCTTTCAGTCTCTCTTCACAGGGCTTTGTTTCCAGTCCCCTGATCATCTTTGTTGCCCTCCTCTGAACCCTCTCCAGTTTGTCTGCATCCTTCTTCAAGTGTGGTGCCCAGAACTGGACACAGTACTCCAGATGAGGCCTTACCAGTGCTGAGTAGAGGGGAACTAGGACTTCCTGGGATTTGGAAGCTATGCTTCTATGAATGCAGCCCAAAAGAGCATTGGACTTTTTTGCAGCCACATCACATGGTTGGCTCATATTCAGCTTGTGTTCGACAACAATTCCAAGATCCTTCTCGCTTGTAGTGTGGTTGAGCCACGTATCCCCCATCTTGTAACTGTGCATTTGGTTCCTTTTCCTAGGTGCAGAACTTGGCATTTATCCCTATTCAATGTCATTCTGTTGTTTTCTGCCCAGCGCTCCAGTCTATCCAGATCACTTTGAATTTGGTTTCTGTCTTCCAAAGTATTAGCTATCCCACCCAATTTGGTGTCATCTGCAAATTTGATCAGCATTCCCTGCACCTCCTCCTCCAAGTCATTCATACAAATGTGGAAGAGCACTGGGCCCAGGCCTGAGCCCTGCGGTACCCCACTCGTTACCTCTCCCCAGTTTGAGAAGGTCCCATCGATAAGCACTCTTTGAGTCCGATTCTGTAGCCAACTGTGGATCCACCGGACTGTTGTTTCATCTAGCCCACTTTGAGCTAGTTTGCTCATCAGGAGATCATGGGGCACTTTGTCGAAAGCTTTGCTGAAGTCGAGGTATCTGATGTCTACAGCATTCCCACAGCATTCAGATGAGTCTGAACCTCAGAAAACCGTATGCCATTTGGGATGGATTTCTTTAACTTTTATTCAGAGCAAAATGTTAGCACCAACTCACTGGTTCTAGAGGTGGCCCACTGTTGTAAGGCAAATGTAACCAGGGTCTGAGAACTGATTTGATCTTGGAGTCTCAACAGCAATATGGGCAGAATTCTAGGTGTTTCAAATGATGGGGAACTCCTGTTAGAACTCTCACCTGGGTAGTGAGAGGGTCATGATGCTGTTGCTAAGCTGCAAAAGCAAACCTTGTTGGCCCTTTGTGGGCTAGACTGTAGGAAGAAGTCCAGCATCAGAGGAACATCATCAGCCTTTTCCTGCGTATGCATCATCACCCACAGCAGTCAGTAGTGTTAAGCAGCAAGGAGTTTTTATTGCTTGTTCACTGGATGTGAGGGGACACGCTTCATTATTTTAGATGAATTGCTTTAGAATAAATTGCAGAGAGATATCAGCTGTGTTAGTCTATTGCAGTAAAAACAACAAAGTCTTCTACACTTAAATATGAACAAATTTATTATGGCATAAGCTATGGTGGGCTATCACTTCAAGTGGATTCTAGCTCATGAAAGCTTATGCCAAAATACATTTGTTAATCTTTAACGTGCTACAAAACTCTTCATTGTTTTTGGAATAAATGCCACTTCAGTCTCAGTACCACTGCTTCGTTGAACATTTCTAACTTGTCCTACCTGGGCTCAGACTGATCTACAACATTTCAAAATCAATACATGCTACTGACAATACATGCCACAAAAATACCTGAAAGCCATACAGCTGAAGTAACCCCATAGTTCATAAGCCCAATCACTTATCATTATTTAAGAAGAGCAATGAAGACAAATCAGAGCATCCTCATTTCACATTGGGAGGCCTGTTCAAACTCAAGGGTATTGCCTTTAATCAGCCCCTGTTCACAGAAGGTGCACTGTATGTGCTCTGGTCCAACTCCCCTTAGCTGTCTGTTTGCTTGTAGATCCAGTTCCCACCCTTCAATACACGTTTTTCCAGGGTGGCAAACATTTACATTGTTCTTGTAAAGGAGACCCGCTTGGTGGGTTTTGGTCCCAGTCACACTCATCATGTTCATTACTAAGAAAGTACAAAAGAACACTGAGTATAACCTATCCCATGGGGTCACCGTAAAGAAGAACCTCCCTCCTTTCCTTTCTTGTCTTGCGGGTAGCAGTTCCCCATAGAGTTAATGCCAAAATAGTTTGGAAACACCATGTGATGTACCCTGGAGTCCCTCAGGGAGTCCTAACCCTTCTCTGCACCCTGGCACTGCTAGGTGGGGATGGGGGTGCGGTCACAGGAAAGGCCACTCGTAGCTTCACATCTAAGTGCCCAACCTTTCCTGCTGAATGTTAACTTGCGATCAAAAACCCAATGGATGGTTTAGCTGCCTCCACCAACAAAATATAGAACAGAAGGACTCTCAAGTAGCTTGGCTAAGAGGCCCAAGGCAGGGTTGTGAGCTGAGATGCTGGCATTCAGAAGAACACGTTGCTTTATTTACAAAACATGTAGAACGCTGTCAAATCAAACAAACAACCATTGTTCTAGCTACTAAACTGCCCTGGCCTCCAACATAAACAGAGACCTTTCCTTACATGCTGAAGGATTAATGGAACCTGGAAATAGCCATCTATCTCCTCCCTAGTAGATGGAGGATGCTACAGACTTCATATTGCCTTCCCAGCTCACGCCAACTGAAGACTCCAGTTTGCACAGGACTTGGTTCAGCATTTAGAGAACTCTGCTTGTGGAGTGGGCATCATGGCCTCCTCTGCATCAGGATGTTGGTGGGAGTGAACTAAAGCTCGACCTTGATTGCCCACTCAGGAAGGGGGGAATGTGAGGGCCTCATTGACCTGGATGAAACAAAGATAAAACTTAACATGTTTTTGGCATTACAATTTAACCCCCGACTTCCCAACTCTGTGGGCCACTTCGCTCAACACATTGGGCTCACCGTGGGTTATTTAACCCATGATGAGCCATGGTGCGTGCCAGGCACTTGGAGCTGCCATTAGGAATATGCAATCCCTAATGGGGTTGTGGTGTGTTGTCTGAACCTGGTCACCATCGTTATCTGAAGGTTAAACAACCGTCACATAACCCTGCCACACACCGAGGGTTATGTGAGGGTAGTTTAAACCTCAAACAAACCATGGTGGCCAGGTTTGGTTGACACCACAACCCCATTGGGGGTTGTGTATCCATAATGGTGCCCTCATGCACCTGGCAGACACCATGACTCATTGTGGATTAAATAACCCATGGTAAACCTGGTGTGTCATGTAAACCAGGTCTCCATGGCACACTGACATTAGGCAACTGCAACCCCCCCCCCTACACACACACACAATTTTTCCCATGGGGAATGTTCGAGCTTTGTTGAGGTTCTTTAATTCCTCCTTGAAGCTTGGGTTCATTTCATTTGCATTCCCAAACATAGAGTCTTTTTTTTTCTCCAGTCAGGAAAAATGTGCCTTTTTCAGTCATGAAAAAAGTGCATTTTTAAAAGCGCACATCCAAAATACCCACTTTCCCCCTACCGTGTAAACCATGAAAATGTGGATTTGGGGGAGAAATGCACATTTATGGAAGTGTGCACTTGCACAAGCATACACTTTTGAATGTGAAATCAAGCTCAGGAAATTATGAAAATTGTGCTCCTATTTGTGTACATGTTTAGGGTTGCAAATGGGACATGTTCGCAAGAGTAGCTAACAGGAACAAAATTCTCGCGCATCCACCTCTTCTAAGCCAGAATAATGTGAGGCTGTGCGATGAGGGGACATAACTGGCTGTCCCAAAAGATGGGCACTCTCTCCTTGTCCACTGCCTCTGTGGACCCTGCTGAAGTGCAGAACCATTTTCCTACTCAGAGACCTTTGATGCCCAAATATTCACATCAGGTGGAAGAGATGCACGTTTGAAAGGCTCTTTGCTTGTGTGAGTTTGGCAAGATGAGGGCTAAGCAAGTGGCATCCCAGGACCAAACATGAGATGGCTTGACCTCATGGCTAGTAGGGAATGGATATGGCAAGAGCTGGAGGAAAAGGAGGCCAGGTGGGATGGCTGAGAGTATACTTGGTATCCACCTCTTGACAAAGGGCCTTCTCTATACCAGCCTAAAATCCTACATTTAAAATGGGGCTTTCTGCTTCCATTTTAAATGCAGGATCACGACGACTCCCTTTGTCACCCGCTTCCTTTCCCTGCTCCCCTTTCCCCCTCCTTCTCCCCATATTGGAGTCTTCCATTATCTTTCATTGATCTCTCTCCTCTTCTTGCCACTTTTCCTCTTTTCAGAAAGGGAACTCAAGCAGAACACAAGGGGGTAATTTGGTAGCTCATTATCTGTGATCTATTTAAACATGGATCAAAGGGCATCTAGTGCAGGAGATGCCATGGAGGTTCACGGTGGAAAGAGCCTGCAAACTTCTGTGAAGGAGCCATCTCAATCATAGGATAAAAGTTCCATGTGAAGAAAGCCAAAGACTGAAGTCTGTCTCTTGTCCCTCTAGTTGGTTGGACCACTCAAAGCAATTCACCATTCCCTTCAGACACCTGGCTAGCCAATTATGTGGAACTTGGCACCCATGATCTACCCAAGGAGTTCTACAGTTGTGCAAATCTTCAAAACAATCTGATAAAAATCGCCACAGGTGCAGCAAGCAAAAAAATGGGCTGAAAATGGGCACAAGCTGTGGCTCAGCATATCACTTTTTTTTTTCTTTTCCAAATTTTGGTGAAAACTACTGATGTACTTTATTCAGGATTGTTGAGGGGATGCATCTTTCATTGGTGTGGTGAAGTCCTGGGCAGCTGTTCCAAAGTTATTACAGTTTTCCTGCCCCCATGAAAGCCTATGGCAACAACTTCCTGACTGTCAGAGCAATACCATGGAACCAATGACCTGGGGAGGTGGTGGGCTCTCTCACACCGGAGGCCTTCCGGATGAGGCTGGACAGCCACCTGCCAGGGGTGCTGTGACTTGGATTCCTGCGCCGAGCAGGGGGTTGGGCTCGATGGCCTTGTGGGCCCCTTCCAACCCTGCTATCCTATGTTTCTATGAACTGCTAGCAAAGCGATGCTGGGCATGCTCAATGTCACCCTGAAGCTGCCAGTATTCCAGTATTTTGAGAGGAATTCCAGTGTTCCTGTGAGCATTCTGAGAGTGTGGGAGGGGTGGCAAGAAACTGCCAACTGAGAGTGAGGCAATTCTGAAGGCTGAGAGAATCCCTCTAACTGATCAACCGATCACTGATGAAGAGGGGATCGGGAGGGAAAGGGAAATGGTATGTAGGAATCCTGTGCAGGCTTACTCTGAAGTAAGCCTTTCTGAACATACAAGGACATATCTATTCATTTGTGCACCTCTACTAAGTTAATGACATGTTAGTGTTTTGGTTTTTAGCTTGTGTTGTTGTTGTTTCAGAACAATAATAATACATTTCCTTTTTTAAAAACCAGGGAAATTCTGTTATCAAAAACCTGCTGGTTTAAGACTGGAGCTAAGGCTACCACATGTTAGCTCAAGCTCCACAAAGCCAGGAAATGGGACGCTAAGGCTGATGCCTTAAAAGACATGCCTTGCGATCAGTGATGATGTTGTGCAATGTCACAAATTGTGCGTGCTTACAAGCAACAAATAGGCACAGGTCGACTCAGCCTTCCATCCTTCCAAGGTCGGTAAAAGGAGTACCCAGCTTGCTGGGGGAAAGGTAGTCACGACTGGGGAAGGCAACGGCAAACCACCCTGCTGTAGTCTGCCATGAAAACGCCAGTGCAAGCAGCATCCCTCTAGGGGTCAGCAATGACCTGGTGCTTGCACAGGACGAACCTTTCCTTTCCAATACACTGGAGGATTCGTCTTGCAATACAGTAAGGTAATACAGGGCCAGGACAATGTGGTGCATCTTTGCTGGTGCCAGGCACTCATTCTCCCCATCTGGATTTGGGCCTGAAAGTGTGGGTGCATGCAAAGTAAGTTGTAAGCAAGCAGTTTGTGACACTGCACAACATAATTACTGATCATGTAGGTTAAATTTCCTGGATTTGTGGAGCTTGAGCCAACATGAGATAGCCTTAACTCTGGACTTAATCTGGCAGGTTTTTTTAATCATTGAACCTTTTAATGTTTTCCTACTGGCAGCTGGGACTGGTTTAAAGCAAAGTAGGAGCCTCTAACTGCTGCTGTCTTAATTTCCCAGCAATGCCCCAGGGCAGGTGACTTAGCCTCTGCAGCCATTTTAAGGCTGTGCCCAGGAGAGTTTCTCAAATTTCCAAATGTGCCCATGGGCCATAAAGGTTGTTTACCCCAACCTACATGGCCTTACACGCTTGTGACAGTGAAGCCACCAACACGCATGGGCTGAGCTGGTGCTCTGCACATCCCAACTGGTCAAGAAAGAAAGGGGGGCAGTCAACAACCAGAGACCCACCATCCATGTTCTGAAGGAGGGACAGCTGTCAGCAAGGCTGGACTTGAAATGCACAGTTCCTGCGGAAGAAGGCGCTATGAGCGGATGGCTCAGAGCTCAGACGCTGACTAGGCGGGATGTTCCGGGAGGCAGAGAATGTGGACTCAGGCCAAGGTAGCCGAGAGAAAGGGGCAGAACAAACAGTGCATGCAGGAAGCTGGCACCAGAGGCATTGCCTTGGAAGCCCAGGGTGCTTCGGGTTGCCAGATCTAGCCCTCAAGAGGTCTTTCAGGGCTGCCTAGAAGGGACCGTTTGGTCAGCCCCAAGAGGAGAGCTTGTAAGTTCCTTGGAACTCATCAGCCGCTTCTTTGGCTTCTGGTCTTGCTGTGTTTGCTGTGCTCCAGCTCTGCCTGTGGAAAGGGTCACCTGGATTGCACAGGGCTGCCCTTTGGTGAGCAGTCCTGACTCTGGGCCTTCAGAACCTCCCAGCTGTCTGTGTGATTCTGTTTGTGCCAAGGTGCTTCCTTGCAAGCCTGGCTGGGGGCTCAGCCCCCTGTGTCTAAGACTGTTGCTAGGTTCTTTGGCTACAATCCCTGCCTCACTTTGTTGTTGTTCAGTCGTTCAGTCGTGTCCGACTCTTCGTGACCCCATGGACCATAGCAGGCCAGGCCTTCCTGTCCTGCGCTCTCTCCCGGAGCGTGCTCAAGTTCATATTCATTGCATTGGTGATGCTATCTAGCCATCTCATCCTCTGCCGTCCCCTTCTCCTTTTGCCTTCGGTCTTTCCCAGCATCAGGGTCTTTTCCAGGGAGTTTTCTCTTCGCATTAGGTGGCCAAAATATTTGAGCTTCAGCTTCAGTATCTGTCCTTCCAATGAGCACTCGGGGTTGATTTCCTTTAGGATGGACTGATTTGACCTCCTTGCAGTCCAGGGGACTCGTAAGAGTCTTCTCCAGGACCACAGTTCGAAAGCATCAATTCTTCGGCGCTCAGCCTTCCTTATAGTCCAGCTCTCACAGCCATACGTTGCTACTGGGAAAACCATAGCTTTGATTATACGGACCTTTGTCGGCAAGGTGATGTCTCTTCTTCTTACTATGCTGTCTAGGTTTGCCATAGCTTTCCTCCCAAGGAGCAAGCATCTTTTAATTTCATGGCTACAGTCACCGTCTGCAGTGATCTTGGAGCCCAAGAAAATAAAACCCGTCACTGCTTCCATTTCTTCCCCTTCTCTATGCCAGGAAGCGATGGGGCCAGATGCCATGATCTTCTTTTTTTAATGTTGAGTTTCAAACCAGCTTTTTCACTCTCCACTTTCACCCTCAACAAGAGGCTCTTTAGATCTTATTCACTTTCTGCCATTAGGGTGGTATCGTCTGTGTATCTGAGGTTGTTGATAATTCTCCTGGCAATCTTAATTCCGACCTGTGATTCATTATTATTATTATTATTGTTGTTATTATTATTATTATTATTATTAAATTTATTAATTGCCCATCTGGCTGATCACCCAGCCACTCTAGGCGATGCACAACATACAATAAAAACAGTTTAAAACAATAAAATTCTACAATAAAAACATTTTCTAAAATACCCTAACCCACCCCAAATGCCTGTCTGAACAACAGCGTTTTTAATGCATGACGGAAGCTCATTAAAGAGGGGGCATGACGGAGTTCCCTAGGGAGGGAGTTCCACAGAGTGGGGGCCACCACAGAAAAGGCCCTCTCCCTCGTCCCCACCAGTCTAGCTGTCCTGGCTGATGGGACAGAGAGAAGGCCATCCGAGGCTGATCTTGTTAAGCGGCCTGTCTGGTGCTGCTGGAGGCGCTCCTTAAGATAGACTGGGCCGGAATCATATAGGGTTTTAAAGGTCAAAACCAACACCTTGAATTTGGCCCAGAAAACAACTGGTAACCAGTGCAACTCCTTCAGCACTGGAGTGATGTGATCTCGCCGGCAGCTGCCTTTAATCAGGCGAGCCTCCGCGTTCTGTACCAGCTGCAGTTTCCGAACCGTCTTCAAGGGTAACCCCACGTAGAGCGCATTACAGTAGTCTAAATGAGAGGAGACCAGGAATTGTACTACCGATGGGAGCAGATGGTCGGGAAGGAAGGGGTGCAGCCGCCGTATCAGATGGAGTTGATACAGCGCCGTCCGGCTCACAGCTGACAGCTCACGGCTCACATTCATCCAACCCGGTGTTTCTCATGATGTACTCTGCATATAAATTAAATAAGCAGGGTGACAATATGCAGCCTTGTCGTACTCCTTTCCCAATTTTGAACCAATTGGTTGTTCCATGTCTGGTTCTTACTGTTGCTGCTTGACCCTCGTATAGGTTTCTCAGGAGACAGGTAAGGTGATCTGGCACTCCCACCTCTTTCAGAATTTGCCACAGTTTGTTGTGATCCACACAATCAAAGGCTTTAGTGTAGTCAATGAAGCAGAAATAGACTTTTTCTGCAATTCTCTTGCTTTCTCCATGATCCAGCGAAAGTTGGTGATTTCATAGAATCATAAAATCATAGAATAGTAGGGTTGGAAGGGGGCTACAAGGCCATCGAGTCCAACCCCCTGCTCAATGCAGGAATCCAAGTCAGAGCATTCCTGATAGATGGCTGTCCAGCCTCATCTTGAAGGCCTCCAGTGTGGGAGAGCCCACCACCTCCCCAGGGAATTGGTTCCATTGTCGTATTGCTCTTACAGTCAGGACGTTTTTCCTGATGTTCAGCTGGAATCTGGCTTCCTGTCACTTCAGCCCATGATTCCATGTCCTGCACTCTGGGATGATCAAGAAGAGATCCTGGCCTTCTTCTCTGTGACAACCTTTCAAGTACTTGAAGAGTGCTATCATATCTCCCCTCAGTCTTCTCTTCCCAAGGCTAAACATGCCCAGTTCTTTCAGTCTGTCTTCATAGGGCTTTGTTTCCAGTCCCCTGATCATCTTTGTTGCCCTCCTCTGAACCCTCTCCAGTTTGTCTGCATCCTTCTTCAAGTGTGGTGCCCAGAACTGGACACAGTACTGCAGATGAGGCGTAACCAGTGCTGAGTAGAGGGGAACTAGGACTTCCCAGGATTTGGAAGCTATGCTTCTATGAATGCAGCCCAAAAGAGCATTGGCCTTTTTTGCAGCCACATCACATGGTTGGCTCATCTTCAGCTTGTGATCGACAACAATTCCAAGATCCTTCTCACTTGTAGTGTGGTTGAGCCACGTATCCCCCATCTTGTAACTGTGCATTTGGTTTCTTTTTCCTAGGTGCAGAACTTGGCATTTATCCCTATTCAATGTCATTCTGTTGTTTTCTGCCCAGCGCTCCAGTCTATCCAGATCACTTTGAATTTTGTTTCTGTCTTCCAAAGTCTTAGCTATCCCGCCCAATTTGGTGTCATCTGCAAATTTGATCAGCATTCCCTGCACCTCCTCCTCCAAGTCATTCATACAAATGTGGAAGAGCACTGGGCCCAGGACTGAGCCCTGCGGTACCCCACTCGTTACCTCTCCCCAGTTTGAGAAGGTCCCATTGATAAGCACTCTTTTGAGTCCGATTCTGGAGCCAACTGTGGATCCACTGGATCGTTGTTTCATCTAGCCCACTTTGAGCTAGTTTGCTCATCAGGATATCATGGGGCACTTTGTCGAAAGCTTTGCTGAAGTCGAGGTATATGATGTCTACAGCATTCCCACGGTCTACAAGGGAGGTGACTTGATCAAAAAATGAGATCAGATTTGTCTGGCAGGACTTGTTTTAGACAAATCCATGTTGGCTTCGAGTAATCACGGCATTGTTGTCAAGGTGCTTCCAGATGGATTGCTTTATCATCTGCTCCAGAATTTTCCCAGGGATTGATGTCAGACTGACTGGTCTGTAGTTCCCAGGTTCCTCCTTTTTACCCTTTTTGAAGATAGGGACAACGTTAGCCCTCTTCCAGTCATCTGGCACTTCCCCCATCCTCCATGATTTCTCAAAGAGAATAGACAGCGGTTCTGAGAGTTCTTCTGCCAGTTCCTTTATTACTCTAGGATGCAGTTCATCTGGTCCTGTAGATTTGAACTCATTCAAAATAATTAGGTGTTCCTTGACCATATGCCTATTGATCTCCAGCTGCAATCCTGCCCCTTCAGCCTGTTCTTTGCCTTTGCCAGGGGGATCATAGACCCTCTTTTGGGAGAAGACTGAGCCAAAGTAGGAAATGAGCACCTCTGCCTTTTCTTTGTCATCTGTTATTGTTTTGCTATCCTTATTTACTAGCTGAACCACCATTTCTTTCCTCTGCCTTTTACTATGCATGTAGCTGAAGAAAGCCTTTTTGTTGTTTTTAGCAGCCCTAGCTAACCTCAGCTCATTCTCTGCTTTAGCCTTCCTGACACCATCCCTGCAATTCTGTGCCACCTGCCTGTACTCTTCCTTTGTTACTTGGCCTTCTTTCCACTTCCTATATGTGTCCTTTTTTGTGTTCAGGTCATCCCTAAGCTTTTTGTGAAGCCACATTGGCTTCTTCTGTTGTCTTCCACCTTTTCTTCTTGTTGGAATTGTTTGTGATTGTGCCTTGAGAATTTCCTTTTTTAAAAGCTCCCACCCATCTTGGACTCCTTTTCCCATTAGCATCGCTTGCCATGGGACCTTACTGATCATTGTTCTGAGTTTATGAAAATCAGCTTTCCTAAAATCCAGGGTACGCGTTTGACTACACTTGGCTTTTGCTTCCCTTAGAACCAAGAACTCAAGTACAACATGGTCGCTTTCCCCCAGAGTTCCTGTAACTGCTACTTGATCCACTGAGTCATCTCTGTTGGTTCGGATCAAGTCAAGGATAGCCGATCCTCTAGTTCCTTCCTCTACTTTCTGTAGGAGGAAGTTATCCGCCACACAAGTCAGGAATTTCCTGGAGGGGCCATGTTTTGCAGAATTTGTCTCCCAACAAATATCGGGGAAATTGAAGTCCCCCATTACTACTACATCATGCTTCCTTGAAACATTGGCTATTTGCTTTTCAAAAGTTTCATCCTCATCTTCTCCTTGATTGGGTGGCCGGTAGTAGACTCCGACCACCAGGTTCCTTTTATTCTTTGCTCCATTTATTTTGATCCAGATGCTCTCAATGGGGCTACCAAGCTCCTCCTCCTGTATTTCTGTGCAGAGATCTGTATTTTTCACATACAGTGCAACCCCACCTCCCTTTCTGTTCCTCCTGTTCTTTTTGAACAAGTTATATCCTTCCATTGCTGTATTCCAGTCATGAGAGTCATCCCACCAAGTCTCAGTTATACCTGTCAAGTCATAAATTCCCTCTTGTATTAGGAGTTCAAGTTCGTTCTGTTTGTTTCCCATACTCTGGGCATTAGTATATAGACATCGAAGACCATGTGCTTCATAGTCTGGCTTTCTTCCTACATGTGTCTGAATACTATTATTGGGTGCTATTTGATCTCTAGTTCCTCTGCTTCTTTGAAACCCAGCTTGTACTTCCGGTAGTTCTCGGTTCACATACTGCTGAAGCCTAGCTTGTAGGATTTTGAGCCTAACCTTGCTGGCATGTGAAATGAGCGCAATTGTACGGTAGTTGGAACACTCTTTGGCATTGCCCTTCTTTGGAATTGGAATGTAAACTGACCTTTTCCAGTCTTGTGGCCACTGTTGAGTGTTCCAAATTTGTTGGCATATTGAGTGCAGCACTTTAACAGCATCATCTTTTAGGATCTTAAATAGCTCAGCTGGAATACTGTCATCTCCGCTAGCTTTGTTGTTAGTGATGCTTCCTAAGGCCCACTTGACTTCACTCTCTAGGATGTCCAGCTCAAATTCAGTGACCGCACTATCATGCCTATCAGGGACATTAAGAACTTTCCTGTATAGTTCTTCTGTGTATCCACCTCTTCCTAATCTCATCTGCTTCTGTTAGGTCCCTCCCTTCTCTGTCTTTTATCATGCCCGTCTTTGCACAAAACGTTCCCTTGATATCTCCGATTTTCTTGAAGAGATCTCTAGTCTTTCCCATTCTGTTGTTTTCCTCAATTTCTTTGCATTGTTCATTTAAGAAGGCCTTCTTGTCTCTCCTTGCTCCTTGCTATTCTCTGGAAATCTGCATTCAGTTGGATATATCTTCCCCTTTCTCCCTTGCTTTTCACTTCCCTTCTTTCCACAGCTACTTGTAAAGCCTCCTCAGACAGCCACTTTGCTTTCTTGCATTTCTTTTTCTTTGTGAGGGATTTAGTTGCTGCCTCCTGAACAATGTTACGGACCTCCGTCCATAGTTCCTCAGACACTCTGTCTATCAGGTCTAATCCCTTAAATCTATTCCTCACCTCCACTGTATATTCATAAGGGATATGATTTAGGTCATACCTGAATGGTTAATGGTTTTCCCTACGTTCTTCAATTTCAGCCAAAATTTTGCAAGAAGCAGCTCATGATCTGAGCCACAGTCAGCTCCAGGTCTTGTTTTTACTGACTGTATAGAGCTTCTCCATCTTTGGCTGCAAAGTATTTACCTTGGATTCATACTGAGATCATTCTATCGTTTTTGAGATTGTACCCCAGTACTGCTTTTCCCACCCTTTTGTTGACTATGAGTGCTACATTTCCTCTAAGGAATTCTTGCCCACAGTAGTAGATATGATGGTCACCTGAATTAAATTCGCCCATGCTTGTCCATTTTAGTTCGCTGATTCCCAAGATGTCGATGTTCAATCTTGCCATCTCATGTTTGACCACCTCCAGCTTACCTTGATTCATTGATCTTACATTCCAGGTTCCTAAACAATATTGTTCTTCACAGCATCGGACTTTCTTTTCACCACCAGACACATCCACAGCTGAGTGTCCTTTCAGCTTTGGCCCAGCCGCTTCACTCTTTCTGGTGCTACTTGGAAATTCCCTCTGCTCTTCTCCAGTAGTATATTGGACACCTTCCGACCTGAGGGGCTCATCTTCCGGCGTCATCTCTTTTAGCCTTGTGATACGTTCGGTGGGGTTTTCTTGGCAAGAGTACTGGAGTGGGTTGCCATTTCCTTCTCCAGTGGACCACATTTTGTCAGAACTCTCCGCCATGACCTGTCCGTCTTGGGTGGCCCTGCACGGCATAGCTTATGGCTTCACTGAGTTATGCAAGCCCCTTCACCACAGCAAGGCAGTGATCCATGAAGGGGCCCTGCCTCACTAGGAGCCAATAATGAACTTCCTTTCTCCAAAAAATGGTTCCCTTCCTTTGCTATTTTTCATTGTGTCTTTGCAGGATCCACTTTGGCCACCAGGGGGCAGCAGAACCCCGAGGACCAGAGCCATCATTCTCTCTCCTTCCTTCTTCCTCAGCTTGATCCCACAGGAGACCAAAGTGGGCGCTTTGGAACCCCTCCCTCCTTCTCCAGAAGAACCGTTTGCTCAGGTGCCCTGGGGGGAGGAAGCAGAAGGAGAGCAGCTGGTGGAGGAGCCAGGCTGGAGGTAACGGAGCAATCCGGGGGGAGTCAGCGATGAGCTCCAGGTCTTCTTTGCATCCCTCCCTGGGTTACAAGCCAGACCAAGCCTACGTGCACTTCCCCTCACCTCTACAAACCGCAGGATTTTAGACACTTGCACAAAAAGGAGTTACCTGCAGGTTGCATTTACTCCCTTCCCTAGCTGGGAAAGGCCCATGTCCATGACGGGGGGGGGGGGGATGCTGAAGGGGCACTAATGGCCATTGGGACTGTGTGCGTGTGGCAATTCTGGGTCTGGAGTTCCACATGCTCTCCTACACAGCTCCACCTTCAGCGTGGCACATGGGACAACTGCAGCGAAGTCCCTCCCTGTACCATATGAGAAGGCAGGGCAGGGGCAGCATGTGCACCTCTCCCCCACAACCCAAGGCATTCTTCCCCCTCTTGCATAGGCGTCCCCCCCCCCCCAAGCCACTCTGGTTTCGGGAGGGAAGCTCTTTGGCACAACCTTGGAAGTGCTGATGTGTGATGGAGCCCAGGGGAGCAGACCTTATTCAGTTCATTCGGGGTATTATTAGTGACCATGGGGCTATTTTTTGCCAGCTGTGGCAACCTCTGTTCCCTGTGTGGATCTGTCCTGGATGGGTCATAAGAACATAAGAAGAGCCCTGCTGGATCAGACCAAGAGTTCATCTAGTCCAGCATTTTTATTTTATTTATTTATTTATTATTAAATTTATTAATCGCCCATCTGGCTGGTCACCCAGCCACTCTGGGCGATGCACAACATACCATAAAACAATTTAAAACAATAAAATTCTACCATAATTTTTTTTTAAAATACCCTAACCCACCCCAAATGCCTGCCTGAACAACCACGTTTTTAATGCACGACGGAAGCTCATTAAAGAGGGGGCATGACGGAGTTCCCTAAGGAGGGAGTTCCACCGAGTGGGGGCCACCACAGAAAAGGCCCTCTCCCTCATCCCCACCAGTCTAGCTGTCCTGGCTGATGGGACAGAGAGGCCATCCGAGGCTGATCTTGTTAAGCAGCCTGTCTGGTGCTGCTGGAGGCACTCCTTAAGATAGACTGGGCCGGAACCATATAGGGTTTTAAAGGTCAAAACCAACACCTTGAATTTGGCCCGGAAAACAACTGGTAACCAGTGCAACTCCTTCAGCACTGGAGTGATGTGATCTCGCCGGTGGCTGCCTTTAATCAGGCGAGCCGCCGCATTCTATACCAGCTGCAGCTTCCAAACCGTCTTCAAGGGTAACCCCACGTAGAGCGCATTACAGTAGTCTAAACGAGAGGAGACCAGGGCATGTACTACTGATGGGAGCAGATGGTCAGGAAGGAAGGGGCACAGCCGCCGTATCAGATGGAGTTGATACAGCGCTGTCCACCTCACAGCTGACACCTGAGCCTCCATGGACAGCTGGGAGTCCAAAATGACCCCCAGGCTGCGGACCTGGTCTTTCAAGGGTAGCCGTACCCCATTCAACACCAGGTCAACATCCCCCAGCCTCCTCTTGTCTCCCACCAAAAGTACCTCCGTCTTGTCAGGGTTCAGCTTCAGCTTATTCTTCCCCATCCAGCCACTCACCGTCTCCAGACATTTGGACAGGGATTCTACGGCCAACCTTGGTGAAGATTTGAATGAGAGGTAGAGCTGCGTGTCATCCGCATATTGATGACACTGCACCCCAAACCTCCTGATGATAGCCCCCAGCGGCTTCACATAGATGTTAAATAGCATCGGGGAGAGGATGGAACCCTGTGGCACCCCACAAGTAAGTGGCCACAGGTCCGAAACCTCCTCTCCCAGTGCTACCCTCTGGTACCTGCCGGAGAGGAAGGACCGGAACCACCGCAATACAGTGTCTCCAATGCTCAACCCCTCCAGGCGGTCCAGGAGGATACCGTGGTCAACGGTATCAAAAGCTGCTGAGAGGTCGAGGAGAACAAGGAAGGAGCATTCACCCCTATCCAGAGCCCTCCTCATATCATCCACCAAGGTGACCAAGGCCGTTTCTGTCCCATTCTGTTCACACAGTGGCCAAACAGCTGTCGACCAGGAACCCACAAGCAGGACATGAGCGCAAAAGCACCCTCCCACCCATGTTCCCCAGAAACTGGTGTACAAGGGCTGACTGCCTCTGATACTGGAGGTAGCATACAGCCATCAGGACTTGTAGCCACTGATAGCCTTCTCCTCCAGGAATTTGTCCAATCCACTTTTAAAGCCATCCAAACTGGTGGCCATCACTACCTCCTGTGGAAGTCAATCGCCATTACAGCATGTAAAATCAGCAGCCTGTGCTTTGTGTCTTGTGAAGCTGTACAAGACAAAGTACAATCAGTGTCAACAGATAAAGCAGCCTAGTTCATTAAAAAACCTTTTGGTCTGCATCATTGCCACAGCGTTTTTGTTGAGTTTGAGGTGTTGTTCAATCTGAACAAGCTATATATATGTGAAACAGGATCACACCAGGTTCCTGTAAAAACTTGCAATGAATGAGTTATAAAGATTTTCAGAAGACCTTCAGAAAAGACTTTAGGAAAAAGATTTGAATATACTTTTTGATATAGATGTTTAAATCTTTTACTTAGGGAGGTAATATAATATTGTTTTTTTCACATTTATATTATTTCTGTTTAAGCACTAATCATTTTCACTAAAAGATAAATCAGTAAAAATTATAAATGATTGTAAGCATCTTACATTATTAGATTAATAAACCTAGACCAGTTTTCAGTTTTGTGCTAAATGCATTTTCCTATTTGGTTCTCCACAACTGTGGCCCTATTTTTTGTTCTATCCCCATCCACTTTCTCCACACCATGCATAATGTTGTACAGCTCTGTCATGTTCCCCCTTACTCACCTTTTTTCTCAGCTAAACAATCCCAGCTGCTGTAACCTTTCCTCATAGATGAGATGCTCCAACCCCTTGATCATTTTAGTTGCCCTTTTCTGCACATTTTCCAACTCTACAATATCCTTTTTAAGTGTGGTGAAAGAACTGTACATAGTATTCTAAGTGTGGTCTCACCATAGGTTTATACAAGAGGAGTATGAACTTGGCAGTTTTATTTTCAATTCCTTTTCTAATTATACCTAACATGGAATTTGCCTGTTTTTACAGCCGCTGGAGACTGGGTGGACGTTTCCATTGAGCTGTCCAGCACAACCGGAAGATCTCTGTCTGGCACAGTCACTACTAGCTTGGAGCCCATCAGCTTTTACTTGAAGTTGTTTTTTCTTGCCCCAATGTGCATCACTTTACCCTTACTTACATTGAACCTCATTTGCCATTTAGATGCCCATTCTCCTAGTTTGGGGAGATCATCACAATCACTTTTTGTTTGAACCACCCTAAATAATTTGGTGTCTTCTGCAAACTGCTCACACCTAATTCCAGATCATTTATGAACAAGCTGAAAAGCATTGCTCCCAGTTCAGAACCCTGTGGGACCCCAAGGTTTACATCCTTCCATTGGGAGAATTTACCATTTATTCCTACTCTCTGCTTTGTTTCTTTAACCAGTTACTGATCCATCAGAGGACCTCTCTTATTCCAAGACTGCTAGCTTTCCTCAGGAATCTTTGGTGAAGGACTTTGTCAAAAGCCTTTTGGAAGTCTAAGCAAGAATGTCTTTTTTATGTATTTATTTATTTAAAACATTTCTGTCCCACCCTATATCATTAAGATCTCAGGGCGGCATACAGATAAAATCAGTGTAAACAGTATAAAACAATAAATAATGTAAACACCTAAGGACATATTAAACTATTAAACAAGTTAAAAACAGTTAAAATCTAAAACAATAAAAAGTTAAAACAATGTGCTAGGGAATGCATTTAGCCCTCAAAGGCTTTGGTAAAAAGCCATGTTTTTACTTGGCGCCAAAACAAGACCTATGTCTGCGCCAATCGGGCATCAAGGGGAGGGCATTCCTCAACAGGGGTGCCACAGCAGAGAAGGCCCTCTCCCATGTCACCATAGTGTATGTCTTGTACTGGTGGGATGCAGAGGAGGGCCCCTCCAACAGATCTCAGTTCTCAGGCAAACATATACAGAGAGAGGCGCTCCCTCAAATATTGAGGTCCCAAGTCGCTTAGGGCTTTAAATGTCATCACCAAAACCTTGAATTCCAACCAGAAGTGTATTGGCAGCCAGTGCAATTCCTTTAAAACTGGTGTTATATGGTTTTGATGAGGTGTTCCAGTCAGCAGTCTAGCTGCTGCGCTTTGCACTAGCTGCAACTTCCGAGTCGTCTTCAAGGGCAGCCCCACATAAAGTGCATTGCAATAGTCTAATCGGAAAGTTACCAGCGCATATACTACTGTGGCTAGGTTATCTTCCAGATCACCCCTGTCCACATGTTTATTGACACTCTCAAAGAACTCTAAAAGGTTAGTGAGACAGGACTTCCCTTTGCAGAAGCCATGTTGATTCTTTTTCAGCAGGGCCTGTCCTTTTATATGCTTAGCAATTTTATCTTTAATAATGCTTTCAACCTATTTATGCAGAACAGACATTAAGCTAATTGACCTGTAATTCCTTGAATCCTCCCTGGATCCCTTTTTGAAAATTGGTGTTACGTTGGCCATCTTAGGGACATGTGGCATATTTTGGTTAGATGATTAGCAATTTCATATTTGAGTTCTTTCAGAACTCTAGGATGGATAATATCTGGGCACACTGATTTATTAACTTTCAATTTGTCAATAAGGTTGAGAACTTTGAGAACCCTGTTTCCTGCCTCCCAGCTGAGCAGAGCAGAGCAGAGCAAGCTGCTCCAGCTGGTCCAGGGACTACAGAAGCAGGAAGCTCCCAGAGAGCGAGCGGACAGGGGAAGCAAACAGGAGTTGGCCGGGGGAGTTCGGCAGGGGAGGTCAAGGGGGAGGCCCCTAACATTTTTTTTTCATTATTTTTATTTTTTATTTTAACTAACTTTTTTCCATTTATTTGTCTTGTAACACACACTTTCACACCAGTGGGACTCTGCTTTTAACCTCTACTGAGTAGAGGAGCAGGCACAGGCTAGTCTAGAACAATCACAAAGCTAGACACAAAAAGGGAAAAGAGGCTATGGAAGGACAAGACTCTCCAGTGGTGGTGACCTGCAAGGTGTGTGCAATGTTTGTTTTCTTGCCTGAGAACAACATGGCCTACACCTGCAACAAGTGCAAGTTGATCACGCTGCTGGAGGAAAAAGTAAGTGGACTGGAGCGGCGACTGTCGACCCTCCGGGGAATAAAAGAACACGAAGAGTTCTTGGACAGAATGGGGAACTACAGCAGCAAAGGGCAGACCAGAAGCTTGAAGAGCAACAGCAAGATGAGGCAGTGGGAAATGCTGAGGTGAAGAAAAATGGAGTAGAGGATACTCCTTGGAAAAGGGTGACAGTTAGGAGAAGAAGAACTAGACGCCACTCTGCACCCGTGGAAGCAGTGGAGCTGTGGAACCGATTCCAGGTACTTGCGGATGAGACTGGAGGACAGCCTGCAGAGCAAGAATCACAGAGGAACCTGCATGAGAGTGAGCAAGAGGCTGAAGGTCAATCAAACAGAGGCGATGAAACCCAGGCCTACAAGAAGAAGAAGAGAAGAGTGGTAGTAGTGGGAGACTCCTTGCTGCGTGGGATCGAGACCCAAGTATGTCGCGAAGACCCATGGACTCGCCAGGTATGTTGTCTCCCGGGAGGACAGATTAGAGACGTGACTGAAAGGTTGCCTGCACTCATAAAGCCCACTGACAGGTATCCCTTTCTTCTCATCCATGTGGGAACAAATGATACCGCCAAGCGGAGCTATGAAGAGATCATGTCAGACTTTGAAGCTTTCAGAAGGAAACTCCAGAACTTTGGGGCCCAGATAGTTTTCTCATCCATCCTTCCAGTACTTAGAAGAGGGATAGAAAGGGAACAAAAAATACTTCGGGTGAATGACTGGCTACGAAGGTGGTGCCGACGAGAGAGATTTGGATTCTGGGACCACGGGCTAGACTTCCTGGAAGATGGGCTGTTGGCTAGGGATGGGTTGCACCTCACAAAGGATGGGAAGAATGTGTTTGGCCACAGCATGAAGAACTTCATCAGGAGGGCTTTAAACTGAATCCTACGGGGAAGGGAGATGTAATGTTGGGGGTAACAATGGACATAGGCGCATGCACTGCAATGGAGAGAACAGCTCTGATAGCGCCCAATAATAGTCTTCAGACACATGTAGGAAGAAAGCCAGACTATGAAGCACATGGTCTTCGATGTCTATATACTAATGCCCAGAGTATGGGAAACAAACAGAACAAACTTGAACTCTTAATACAAGAGGGAAATTATGACCTGATAGGTATAACTGAGACTTGGTGGGATGACTCTCATGACTGGAATACAGCAATGGAAGGATATAACTTGTTCAAAAAGAACAGGAGGAACAGAAAGGGAGGTGGGGTTGCACTGTATGTGAAAAATACAGATCTCTGCGCAGAAATACAGGAGGAGGAGCTTGGTAGCCCCATCGAGAGCATCTGGGTTGAAATAAATGGAGCAAAGAATAAAAGGAACCTGGTGGTCGGAGTCTACTACCGGCCACCCAATCCAGGAGAAGACAAGGATGAAACTTTTGAAAAGCAAATAGCCAATGTTTTAAGGAAGCATGATGTAGTAGTAATGGGGGACTTCAATTTCCCTGATATTTGTTGGGAGACAAATTCTGCAAAACATGGCCCCTCCAGGAAATTCCTGACTTGTGTGGCGGATAACTTCCTCCTACAGAAAGTAGAGGAAGGAACTAGAGGATCGGCTATCCTTGACTTGATCCGAACCAACAGAGATGACTTAGTGGATCCAGTAGCAGTTACAGGAACTCTGGGGGAAAGCGACCATGTTGTACTTGAGTTCTTGGTTCTAAGGGAAGCAAAAGCCGAGTGTAGTCAAACGCGTACCCTGGATTTTAGGAAAGCTGATTTTCATAAACTCAGAACAATGATCAGTAAGGTCCCATGGTAAGTGACGCTAACGGGAAAAGGAGTCCAAGATGGGTGGGAGCTTTTAAAAAAGGAAATTCTCAAGGCACAATCACAAGCAATTCCAACAAGAAGAAAAGGTGGAAGACAACAGAAGAAGCCAGTGTGGCTTCACAAAAAGCTTAGGGATGACCTGAAAACAAAAAAGGACACATATAGGAAGTGGAAAGAAGGCCAAGTAACAAAGGAAGAGTACAGGCAGATAGCACAGAAATGCAGGGATGGCGTCAGGAAGGCTAAAGCTGAGAATGAGCTGAGCTTAGCAAGGGAGGCTAAAAGCAACGAAAAGGCTTTCTTCAGCTACGTGCATAGTAAAACGCAGAGGAAAGAAATGGTTGTTCAGCTACTAAATAAGGATGGCAAAACGATAACAGAGGACAAAGAAAAGGCAGAGGTGCTCAATTACTACTTTGGCTCAGTCTTCTCCCAAAAGAGGGTCTATGACCCCCCTGGCAAAGGCGAAGTACAGGCTGAAGGGGCAGGACTGCAGCTTGAGATTGACAGGCATATGGTCAAGGAACACCTCATTACTTTGAATGAGTTCAAATCTCCAGGGCCAGATGAACTGCATCCTAGAGTAATAAAGGAACTGGCAGAAGAACTCTCAGAACCGCTGTCTATTCTCTTTGAGAAATCATGGAGGACAGGGGAAGTGCCAGATGGTTTGGAGGAGGGCTAATGTTGTCCCTATCTTCAAAAAGGGTAAAAAGGAGGAACCTGGGAACTACAGACCAGTCAGTCTGACATCCATGCTTGGGAAAATTCTGGAGCAGATGACAAAGCAATCCATCTGGAAGCACCTTGACAACAATGTCGTGATGACTCGAAGCCAACATGGATTTGTCAAAAACAAGTCCTGCCAGACAAATCTGATCTCATTTTTTGATCAAGTCACCTCCCTTGTAGACCGTGGGAATGCTGTAGACATCATATACCTCGACTTCAGCAAAGCTTTCGACAAAGTGCCCCATGATATCCTGATGAGCAAACTAGCTCAAAGTGGGCTAGATGAAACAACAGTCCGGTGGATCCACAGTTGGCTACAGAACTGGACTCAAAGAGTGCTTATCAATGGGACCTTCTCCAACTGGGGAGAGGTAATGAGTGGGGTACCGCGGGGCTCAGTCCTGGGCCCAGTGCTCTTCAACATTTATATTAATGACTTGAAGGAGGAGGTGCAAGGAATGCTGATCAAATTTGCAGATGACACCAAATTGGGCGGGATATCTAAGACTTTGGAAGACAGAAACCAAATTCAAAGTGATCCGGATAGACTGGAGTGCTGGGCAGAAAACAACAGAATGACATTTAATAAGGATACATGCCAAGTTCTGCACCTAGGAAAAAGAAACCAAATGCACAGTTACAAGATGGGGGATACGTGGCTCAACAATACCACAAGCAAGAAAGATCTTGGAATTGTTGTCGATCACAAGCTGAATATGAGTGAACCATGTGATGTGGCTGCAAAAAAGTCCAATGCTCTTTTGGGCTGCATTCATAGAAGCATAGCTTCCAAATCCCGGGAAGGCCTAGTTTCCCTCTACTCAGCACTGGTTAGGCCTCATCTGGCGTACTGTGTCCAGTTCTGGGCACCACACTTGAAGAAGGATGCAGACAAACTGGAGAGGGTTCAGAGGAGGGCAACGGGGATGATCAGGGGACTAGAAACAAAGCCCTGTGAAGATAGACTGAAAGAACTGGGCATGTTTAGCCTTGAGAAGACTGAGGGGCGATATGATAGCACTCCTCAAGTACTTGACAGGTTGTCACAGAGAAGAAGGCCAGGATCTCTTCTTGATCATCCCAGAGTGCAGGACACGGAATAATGGGCTCAAGTTACATGAAGCCAGATTCCAGCTGAACATCAGGGAAAACTTCCTGACTGTTAGAGCAATATGACAATGGAACCCATTCCCTCTGGAGGTGGTGGGCTGTCCTACACTGGAGGCCTTCAAGACAAGGCTGGACAGCCATCTGTCAGGGATGCTCTAACTTGCATTCCTGCATTGAGCAGGGGGTTGGACTCGATGGCCTTGTAGGCCCCTTCCAACCCTAGTATTCTACGATTCTGTGATATGATTCTATGATTCTATGATCTCTCTTGTCACAGGTGCATAGAGAATTCCATGTGCAAAAGGTTCTAGGTTGCAATGGGTGCTGTCTGTTCCTGTCCTGGGCAGAGGTTCATATCCTCAATGGCTGTTAACAATTGTTAATGCATTATTTACCAGTGGTGGTACTTCATGAATGGAGCACTTCCCCCTCCAGGGCTCTAGACTGACCATTCATAATCTACTTCTGGTATAGTAGCACATTTAGAATAGTGACTCAACAATCAGGGAGACAATTGCAGGCTCCAGTGTCCCCATGCTTTTCATCCCAGGGGTTGGTTCTGATTATTTAATTAAGTCAGAGGTCAGGAAGTGTAAGTAACAGCTCTCTTGCTTTGGCTGATCCTCAACCTTGGCCAGATCTACACCTTGTGTGATATTACGATCCCATCGTGGTAATGCTATATCCCTCTTTCACATGTATACCTCATAGGACACAGAGTGACATTTGTTGCAGTATTTTGGATAAAGTGGAATAAAAAGCAGGAAATAACAGTACAATAGCAGTATATTGAATGTGTGATGTGCTCCAACAGTTATCAGCGCACTTCATTGCCACTATAAAGCTGTAGTGTAGATCTAGCCCTAGCTAGCCCTCTGAGATAAAGTGGAGATTTTAAAGACTCGGTGCGTGAGGCGTGCCTCAAAAATAACTGTGCAACTGAGCTTCTAGGAAACACAATGTACTGCTCTGATTTTAGCTTGAAAGAGAGCGGAATAGTTCTGTGCAGAAGCCACAGATGCTTATAGTTAAACTATCTTCCCTATTACACACATTATTTTAAACCTCTCTGTTTTAACAACGAATGGGCCATGGCTGCCCCAGGAGCTCTTACTCCCTGCCACTGTCCCAGGTGCTGCCTCCTGGGCAGAGGAGAATTGATGGGCAGGAAAGAATCTCTTCTCTTGCCCCTTCTCCAAAACACTGGATGTCAATCTTATATGGATTTTCAGTTTCATCCAACATAGCCAGAAAGCCCCAGAGGGGGCTCTTTAGAGTATCTGTAGCTTCCTCTGGTTCCTGGCAACTTTTGTTTCTCCAGAATGCCAAATAGTTTTGCACCTTGGTCTCTTACCAGAGGGTTCCCTAGGAACCTCATGAGCCCCTGCTTGTGAGGGTCCTCCTCCTTGCTCCATTCCCGCTCCCTCCTGGGCCCTCCTTGAATGATTAGTCACTCTGCGGAAAGGGCCTCAAGGGAAGGACAGCCCTTTATTTCAAGTCTGGGCAGCAGACGCTGCTCGCCTCCTGAAGGAGAGTCCTCCATGAGATGGATTTCCCATTCTGGAAATGAGAGTGGCTGGTACGAGGTGAGCACTTGGTGTTGACATATGGTTGTTGAGAGCGAGTAAACAGACTGAAGGGTTAAGTCAAAACTGGAATGAAAAGAAAAAGTGGGATCATTATGTGTGTGTGTGTTTTTCTTTTCTTTTTTATAATCGTAAGACAAATTATTGTACTTAGCCAACTTTTCTTGCTTGCTTGCTCTGATCTTTTAATGAATTGTAAATAGTAGGATGATGTAATTGTATAGTATACTTTCTCTTCCTTTGGTAGTTTTGATTTTTGTTTAAAGTACTAACATGAAAAGGAGACTGGCACACTGGAGAGCAATGCAGAGGATAAAGAGTTTAGAATGAACAAGATAGGAAATGTGATAGGAACAAGATTGGTTTGGCTTAAAGAAAACAGAAGGGGAAAGTAGCTATTTCCAAAATGCATAAGGCTCCTAGAAGAAGGGAAGGCCCAGAGGAAATTACCCTGTTGTGTTCCACTTCAGTTTCCTCCATGAAAAGAGTAAAAGCGGCAAGAAGAGGAGCGAGATCAATGAAAGATAATGGAAGACGCAGATACGGGGAGAAGGAGGGGGGAGGGGTGTGGAAAAGGAGGCACGTGAAAGGGGAGTCGTCGTGATCCTGCATTTAAAATGGAAGTAGAAAGCCCCATTTTAAATGAAGGATTTTAGGCTGGTGTAGAGATGCCCCAAGTCAAGGTGCATAGCAAGAATATTTGGGAGGAGAGGAATCCTCTCTAGCCTGACACTTCAACACTTAACATAAGAACATACGTATTGCCTTGGTGGATCAGAACTCTTTAGTCCAGCCTTGTGTTTGCACTTTGGCCAACCAGATGCCCCAATGGGAAGCCCCCAAGCAGGACACAAGCATAACAGCACCACACCCACCACTGCTTCTGTTCCTTGGCAACTGGTGTACATAGGCATACTTGCCTCTTATCCTGGAGGTAGCATACAACCATCAGGACTAGTAACCATTAATAGCTTTATCCTTCATAGATTTGTCTAATCCTCTTTTAAAGCCATCCAAATTGGTGGCCGTCACAACATCATCTGGTAGCAAATTCCTTAGCTTAACTATGTGCTTTGTAAAGAAGGGCTTCCTATTATCTGTCCTGAAACTCCCACCAATCAGCTTCTTGGGATGAACTCTATGGGTTCTAGGATTATAAGAGAGGGAGAAAAATGTCTCCCTATCCACTTTCTCCACACCATGCATACTCTTACACATCTTGATCATGTTCTCCCCTTGTTGTTGTTCAGTCGTTCAGTCGTGTCTGACTCTTCGTGATCCCATGGACCATAGCATGCCAGGCCTTCCTGTCCTGCCCTCTCTCCCGGAGTGTGCTCAAGTTCATATTCATTGCATCGATGATGCCATCTAGCCATCTCATCCTCTGCCGTCCCCTTCTCCTTTTGCCTTCAATCTTTCCCAGCATCAGGGTCTTTTCCAGTGACTTTTCGCATTAGCTGGCCAAAATATTTGAGCTTCAGCTTCAGTCTCTGTCCTTCCAATGAGCACTCAGGGTTGATTTCCTTTAGGACTGACTGATTTGACCTCCTTGCAATCCAGGGGACTCGTAAGAGTCTTCTCCAGCACCACAGTTCGAAAGCTTCAATTCTTCGGTGCTCAGCCTTCCCTATAGTTCAGCTCTCACAGCCATACGTTACTACTGGGAAAACCATAGCTTTGATTATACGAACCTTTGTCGGCAAGGTGATGTCTCTGCTTCTTACTATGCTGTCTAGTTTTGCCATAGCTTTCCTCCCAAGGAGCAAGCGTCTTTTAATTTCATGGCTACAGTCACCGTCTGTGGTGATCTTGGAGCCCAAGAAAGTAAAATCTGTCACTGCTTCCATTTCTTCCCCTTCTCTATGCCAGGAAGTGATGGGGCCAGATGCCATGATCTTCGTTTTTTTAATGTTGAGGGTTTTTTTGCACTCTCCACTTTCACCCTCAACAAGAGGCTCTTTAGATCCTCTTCGCTTTCTGCCATTAGGGTGGTATCGTCTGCATATCTGAGGTTGTTGATAATTCTCCCAGCAATCTTAATTCCGACCCGTGATTCATCCAACCCGGCATTTCTCATGATGTACTCTGCATATAAATTAAATAAGCAGGGCGACAATATTCAGCCTTGTCGTACTCCTTTCCCAATTTTGAACCAATCAGTTGTTCCATGTCCGGTTCTTACTGTTGCTTCTTGACCCTCGTACAGGTTTCTCAGGAGACAGGTAAGGTGGTCTGGCACTCCCATCTCTTTCAGAATTTGCCATAGTTTGTTGTGATCCACACAATCAAAGGCTTTAGTGTAGTCAATGAAGCAGAAATAGATGCTTTTCTGGAATTCTCTTGCTTTCTCCATGATCCAGCGAATGTTGGTGATTTGATCTCTAGTTCCTCTGCCTCTTCGAAACCCAGCTTGTACTTCCGGTAGTTCTCGGTTCACATACTGCTGAAGCCTAGCTTGTAGGATTTTGAGCATCACCTTGCTGGCATGTGAAATGAGCACAATTGTGCGGTAGTTTGAACACTCTTTGGCATTGCCCTTCTTTGGAATTGGAATGTAAACTGACCTTTTCCAGTCTTGTGGCCATTGTTGAGTGTTCCAAATTTGTTGGCATATTGAGTGCAGCACTTTAACAGCATCATCTTTTAGGATCTTAAATAGCTCAGCTGGAATACTGTCATCTCCGCTAGCTTTGTTGTTAGTGATGCTTCCTAAGGCCCACTTGACTTCACTCTCTAGGATGTCTGGCTCAAGTTCAGTGACCGCACTATCATGGCTATCAGGGACATTCAGATCTTTCCTGTATAGTTCTTCTGTGTATTCTTTCCACCTCTTCTTAATCTCATCTGCTTCTGTTAGGTCCCTGCCTTTTTTGTCCTTTATCATGCCCGTCTTTGCACAAAACATTCCCTTGAGATCTCCAATTTTATTGAAGAGATCTCTAGTCTTTCCCATTCTGTTGTTTTCCTCAATTTCTTTGCAATGTTCATTTAAGAAGGCCTTCTTGTCTCTCCTTGCTATTCTCTGGAAATCTGCATTCAGTTGTGTATATCTTCCCCTTTCTCCCTTGCTTTTCACTTCCCTTCTTTCCTCAGCTACTTGTAAAGCCTCCTCAGACAGCCACTTTGCTTTCTTGCATTTCTTTTTCTTTGTGAGGGATTTAGTTGCTGCCTCCTGAACAAAGTTACGGACCTCCGTCCATAGTTACTCACTGTCTAAACTAAAAAGATCCAAACATTGTAACTTTTCCTCATAGGGCCCCTTGATCATTTTAGTTGCCCCTTTCTGCACCTTTTCCAGCTCTATCAAGTTTATTTTTTGAGGTGCAGTGACCAGAACCGTACACAATATTCCAAGCGTGGTCTCACTATAGATTTGTATAAAGCCATTATGATAATACCCAAGGCTGGTCAAGGTATTTTGGCACCTGAGGCATAAAATCCCACAAGCACCTGTCCTCCTCCCAGTCAGTAAAAACACAATATTAAACAAACAAACATGCAATCCTATACATTTCTACTCAGAGGTAAGCCCAGTTGAATTCAATGGCACTTGTTCCCAGATAAGTGAGTATAGGATTCTAGCCTAAATAACTAACCATTTACTGCACTTTCATGACACCCAAATTCAGGTGCCTGAGGCAGCTGCCTCACCATGTCCAATGGTAGCGCTGGCCCTTTGGGGTGGAGGAGGTGGTGCTGGAGAATTCGCTCACCCTGAATGCTGATGAGCATTCATCCATCTGGTGCTGTGCTTGCAAACATGGAATCAGGGAGAGCTACTTCTCTTCTTGCAGACTTGTCAATCTGGAGTTAAAGTGTGATCTTTAACTCAGCATAGAGGCCTTGGGAGATGTGGGGTATGTGCCACTCTGAACAGGGGCATGGAGTTGGGTGGTTGACTTCTCACCATGAAGCAATGGGGGTCTCTCTGAGTTAAGCTGGAGATGTGTTGCTATGGAGACCAGCTAATGAAGCCCTTAGCAGCAGCTGGCTTCGACAATGCATCCCGATTCGGAAGCAAAAAGCAATTACAGCAGCAACTGTGTATACATCTGGGGGGGGGGAGGCAAGTCCTGAGCTGAAGCAATTCTTCTGCAGGCCGGGGGGAGACACACTCAATGAATCAGAGGTCTCTCATGGCATGTCAGAGGCCTTCCAAGGCCCTGCCAGAGGCCCAAAAAAGCACAGGAGATGGCTGCACAAGTGGGAGAGCCGAGGAGGATGTGCCAGGGTGGGATGCAAAGAGATTGTGCTGGCACCATTGTGTTGTAAGCACAAGCCTTCCTGACCCCGCCCCCCCCCAGCCACAGCTGCCCAGCTTCGTCCAAAGTCCAAGCCTCTTCCTGCACTTGCTTCCCCAGTGATTCTCCCCTCAAAGCTCATCACTCCGGTGCATATGCTGAGAGGCCGGCCTGGGGGAAATGGGAGTGGACTCAGGCCTTGCTTTGCCCCTCAGAGAAGTGCCTTCCAAGCCAACCAGTGTCTCTCGCAAAGTGTCCAGTTGCTCTCACTGCACACAGCCTCTGCCGCCGCCACCTCCTCCTCTCGGAGCCAGGCTTTGCCTCTGTGTCTTTATTAAACATGTCACCATAAAACATCCAGGTGCCAAAAGTCATTGGCTCCTTCATCGGTTGGATGATTTTTTCTACTTGCTGGGATGAAAAATCACCCCATAGGACTGCTGGCCTTTTGCCATCTGGTGGCATCTCTGCCATGCAGTTCTTGCAGTTTCTGTGGGGCTGGCTAGCAAGGGAGGCCATGATAGGCCAGCCAGAGCCTTTTGCTAGAGTGGAAGTGGCAGCTAGCAGACGTCATCCCAAGTGATGCCTACTGTCAGGATCACCAACAATGTCTGCTATGTCATGTCATTCATTCAGCTGAAAAAGCCGAAAATGGGATGGACCAAACAGCAACACACACAGTATGCTGAAATGGACACATTGCCAAATTCCTCCACAGGATCATGCTCGTGGACAAGGAGCCCCATGGAACAGGGCTCCTGTGACGTGGGCTACATGCAAGGAATGCCTGCAGACACCTCTGCCATTGGGGTGGTTGGGAAAATGGGAGCAACAACCATTGAAGTGGTAGCTGGCTTGGCTCAGTTCTTCTGACTAGCCTTTCTCTGCATGATCATTTTTTACCTAAACAAACACACATTCATGTGAAAGAATTTGGCAAGGTGAGCTTGCCCTGAGAGATGGAATGGCCTGGCGGTTTTCAAAAGGGCTGAATACAAATATGAAGACACACCAAGGAACCGCAGCGTGGGTGCTCCGGAGCGGACACTGGGCCAGCCAGAAGGTGCCTCTGCAGCGAATCAGCATTCAGCAGCTGCCATGCAGCAGGCCTGCACCAAGCACACGAGGCAGAGGATCCCTAGCCAGAGGCCACCCCGTGTGAGGCCAGAGGCAGAAAGCGGCTGGAGGAAGGGGGCCAGGCAGGGCAGCCAGGGCACACAATGCCAGGAAAGCTGCAGGCTCGCTGAGCGTGAGCCGCTGCTCGGGCACTCCGGGTCGAAGCTCTCGCGGCCCAGATCAAACCACACAGACCGGTGAAAGCGTGGCCCAAGCAAAGGGGAAGGGGGCTTACGGTGCCCCGAGTGCGTCAGCACCCCTGCTGAAGCGCTCACGGGAGGCAAAGCTTGAAGGAGCCTGACCCCCTGTGCTACCAAAGTACCCGCCTCTGACCCAGATTTCCAGGGCTGGGGTATGACTGTTCTGAGAAGTTATTTTTAAAAATTATCTGTTAATTAGTTTCTAAATGCTGCTTAATTAAGAAAAACTAGTGAAAACAAGTTCAGACTGAGCGTCATATTTGGGACCTGTTTGTCTAAAATGGTGTCAGTGACAGAAAGACAAGAGGCAGCTGCTGTGCAGAGTGTGATTTTGCTCTTTTCTGTAAAGGTCCCAATGTCAGCCTACGTGCGCTTCCAAAATCACAGGGTGAGCCACCATGGGGGAGGCCCCGCTCTTGGTGCTGGGACCCCAAAACAGGGCCTTCCCCATGGGG
The DNA here is from genome assembly GCF_057233095.1 of Heloderma suspectum. Classification (NCBI taxonomy): domain Eukaryota; kingdom Metazoa; phylum Chordata; class Lepidosauria; order Squamata; family Helodermatidae; genus Heloderma; species Heloderma suspectum. The sequence goes on from NC_139466.1 coordinate 567,751, forward strand.
TTCTTCTAGAAAGGATCATATGGCACAATTGGACATGTTGATATTTAACACAATTGCTTTACCATTTACAAACCTAAGATTTAGCTTTTTCATGCTCAGCTGGAGAGTTCTGGAGAAACTGCAGGTGATGGAAACAGCAATGGCCCCCAACCCAGTTGATTGCCCCCAAGGGGGAGCACAGTGAAGGGAGGGTGCAGGAATGGATCCCAGGGCCAAGGGGTGCTGGGAGGCAGGGAGAAGCATAGACTGTGTTCCCTGCCAGTCTGGTACTGTGTCTTGATATCTTTGAGGATAAACAGGAAACCACACTCCACTGACTGTAGAACTCATTTGCTAGGGCTTCTCAGGAATAAACTCAGGATCTCACCTCAGGTCACCCATTTAGATTAATGCCATGTGCTCTACACTGGGCTGTCCCATAGACAACACATGAGCTCAATTGCTAGAAACTGCCGGGCCCAATTCAAGTCTCTGGTGGTGACTATTAAGAGAGCCTGAAAGCTATCTGGGTTCTGTCTGCCTGCCTTACGGGTTGTCATCATATGGAGGAAGGGAGAAAGGGGAGGGGCACCAAAAGAAAATGGCCAAAAAACCCAAGAAGAGCAGTAACCCTCAGCTCTGTGCCTAACAGAGAATTTACTAATGGTTCAGACTGCCCAATATGTTTTACAAGTGCCTTGCTCAGAGACAACAAGTACAAGTTGTCTGGTTTCCAAAGGTGCTTTCTCAGAGTTTTCAGATGCAGAATATCCCTAGCAATGTTCCTGGAGATGCAAAGATGTCAGCTGGAGGGAGGGAGGGAGGAACCCTCCATCTCCTAGTGATGGAGGGATGGCGGTCATGGACTGCAGTCAGTCAAATGCAGAAAAAGGGGTGGTTCACACAGAGGAGCTTTCAAAAATACCTCACCCCAGTCCATACAGACCTCTAGGAACAAAGAGTGATTTGTCTTCTTGCTGAGCAGACTCCTGGAGCAAATGTGTTCTTCGTCCTATGACAATGGCTACCAATGGCTACCAATGGCTACCAATGGCTGACGGCTACATTGGCTTTGTGTCGCCGCCAGCACCAGAGACAGAATTTCCCTCAGTCCCAGTTGATGGGGAACACAGGCGCAGGGTGCTGTTGCACTCATGTCCCATTTGTTGTGGGCTTCCCAGAGGCATCTGGTTGGCCCTGTGGGAACCAGGATATAGGACTAGATGGTCTGATCCAGCACTGCTCTTATGTTCTTATCACTGTATATACAATCCAGTATCTTCCTAATTGAATCTGGGCTGGTTTCCACAATAGAATGCTACTGTTTTCCAAATACGGGACTATACAGTAGATTAGACTTCTTCTTTGTCTTCTGCTTAGAATCATAGAATAGTAGGGTTCGAAGGGGCCTACAAGGCCTTCGAGTCCAACCCCCTGCTCAAGGCAGGAATCCAAGTCAGAGCATCCCTGACAGGTGGCTGTCCAGCCTCATCTTGAGCGCCTCCAGTGTGGAAGAGCCCACCGCCACCCTAGGTAATTGGTTCCATTGTTGTATTGCTCTAACAGTCAGGAAGTTTTCCTGATGTTCAGCTGGAATTTGGCTTCCTGTCACTTCAGCCCATTATTCCGTGTCCTGCACTCTGGGATGATCGAAAGAGATCCTGGCCTTCCTCTCTGTGACAACCTTTCAAGTACTTGAAGAGCGCTATCATATCTCCCCTCAGTCTTCTCTTCTCTTCTCAAGGCTAAACATGCCCAGTTCTTTCAGTCTGTCTTCATAGGGCTTTGTTTCCAGTCCCCTGATCATCTTTGTTGCCCTCCTCTGAACCCTCTCCAGTTTGTCTGCATCCTTCTTAATGTGTAGTGCCCAGAACTGGACACAGTACTCCAGATGAGGCCTAACCAGTGCTGACTAGAGGGGATGTACTTCCCAGGATTTGGAAGCTATGCTTCTATGAATGCAGCCCAAAAGAGCATTTGCCTTTTTTGCAGCCATATCACATGGTTGGCTCATATTCAGCTTGTGATCGACAACAGTTCCAAGATCCTTCCCACTTGTAGTGTGGTTAAGCCACATATCCCCCATCTTGTAACTGTGCATTTGGTTTCTTTTTCCTAGGTGCAGAACGTGGCATTTATCCCTATTCAATGTCATTCTGTTGTTTTCTGCCCAGCGCTCCAGTTTATCCAGATCTCGTTGAGTTTTGTTTCTGTCATCCAAAGTATTAGCTATCCCGCCCAATTTGGTGTCATCTGCAAATTTGATCAGCATTTCCTGCACCTCCTCCTCCAAGTCATTCATACAAATGTGGAAGAGCACTGGGCCCAGGACTGAGCCCTACGGTACCCCACTCGTTACCTCTCCCCAGTTTGAGAAGGTCCCATTGATAAGCACTCTTTGAGTCCGATTCTGGAGCCAACTGTGAATCCACCGGATCGTTGCTTCATCTAGCCCACTTTGAGCTAGTTTGCTCATCAGGATATCATGGGGCACTTTGTCGAAAGCTTTGCTGAAGTCGAGGTATATGATGTCTACAGCATTCCCACGGTCCACAAGGGAGGTTGCTTGATCAAAAAATGAGATCAGATTCATCTGGCAGGACTTGTTTTAGACAAATCCATGTTGGCTTCGAGTAATCACGGCATTGTTGTCAAGGTGCTTCCAGATGGATTCCTTTATCATCTGCTCCAGAATTTTCCCAGGGATTGATGTCAGACTGACTGGTCTGTAGTTCCCAGGGTCCTCCTTTTTGTCCTTTTTGAAGATAGGAACAACATTAGCCCTCCTCCAGTCATCTGGCACTTCCCCCGTCCTCCATGATTTCTCAAAGGGAATAGATGGCGGTTCTGAGAGTTCTTCTGCCAGTTCCTTTACTACTCTTAGGATGCAGTTCATCTGGCCCTGGAGATTTGAAGTCATTCAAAGTAATGAGGTGTTCCTTGACCATATGCCTGTCGATCTCAAGCTGCAATCCTGCCCCTTCAGCATGTACTTCGCCTTTGCCAGGGGGGTCATAGACCCTCTTTTGGGAGAAGACTGAGCCAAAGTAGGAATTGAGCACCTCTGCCTTTTCTTTGTCCTCTGTTATCGTTTTGCCATTCTTATTTAGTAGCTGAACCACCATTTCTTTCCTCTGCCTTTTACTATGCACGTAGCTGAAGAAAGCCTTTTTGTTGTTTTTAGCATCCCTCCCTCGCTAACCTCAGCTCGTTCTCAGCTTTAGCCTTCCTGACGCCATCCATGCAATTCTCTGCTACCTGCCTGTACTCTTCCTTTGTTACTTGGCCTTCTTTCCATTTCCTATATGTGTCCTGTTTTGTTTTCAGGTCATCCCTAAGCTTTTTGTGAAGCCACATTGGCTTCTTCTGTTGTCTTCCACCTTTTCTTCTTGTTGGAATTGTGTGTAATTGTGCCTTGAGAATTTCCTTTTTTAAAAGCTCCCACCCATCTTGGACTCCTTTTCTCGTTAGAGTCACTTGCCATGGGACCTTACTGATCATTGTTCTGAGTTTATTAAAATCAGCTTTCCTAAAATCCAGGGTACGCATTTGACTACGCTCGTCTTTTGCTTCCCTTAGAACCAAGAACTGAAGTACAACATGGTCGCTTTCCCCCAGAGTTCCTGTAACTGCTACTTGATCCACTAAGTCATCTCTGTTGGTTTGGATCAAGTCAAGGATAGCCGATCCTCTAGTTCCTTCCTCTACTTTCTGTAGGAGGAAGTTATCGGCCACACAAGTCAGGAATTTCCTGGAGGGGCCATGTTTTGCAGAATTTGTCTCCCACCAAATATCGGGGAAATTGAAGTCCCCCATTACTACTATATCATGCTTCCTTAAAACACTGGCTATTTGTTTTTCAAAAGTTTCATCCTCGTCTTCTCCTGGATTGGGTGGCCGGTAGTAGACTCCGACCACCAGGTTCCTTTTATTCTTTGCTCCATTTATTTTGATCCAGATGCTCTCGATGGGGCTACCAAGCTCCTCCTCCTGTATTTCTGCGCAGAGATCTGTATTTTTCACATACAGTGCAACCCCACCTCCCTTTCTGTTCCTCCTGTTCTTTTTGAACAAGTAATATCCTTCAATTGCTGTATTCCAGTTATGAGATTCATCTCACCAAGTCTCAGTTACGCCGATCAAGTTATAACTTCCCTCCTGTACTAAGAGTTCAAGTTTGTTCTGTTTGTTTCCCATGCTCTGGGTTTCTTCTGCTTCACCTCAGGAGAATTTCCTTGAAATGTCTCTCTCACCGTGCCACTCACTTCAGATGTAACTCAGCCACAGCTGAGGAGCTGTGGCCTGTACCCCTCCTGTTGTGGCGGCACTGCAGGGTTAAGTGAAAGTGCTGCCAAGGAAGTCCAGTGTTGTGAGTGCTGCAATTTTCCTTTCAAGAAAGAAGTTTTAGCAAGAGAACTGCTGGCACACAGGTGAGCCATGCAGCCTGCTCAGTTTCTCATGTCCTCTGGTAGCCCCGGGAGACCATCCTTAGGAAAACTCCACATGGCACAGCTGGCGTCAGCAGCTCTTCTGCCTCCAAGGCATTGCCTGCTCCAATTCAACTGCTGCCACGTCTTTCTTCTGCCCCAAGGGGGGCTGGACCCCTGCATCTGCAATGTTGGCCCTTTGGGATTGGCACAGATGTCATCAGCATCTCCGGGCCTCTCCATCTGCTGAGGGAAGGCAATTGTTGTGCAGCTGATTGGAGATCCATTCAGGGCAGCGTGGTTACACATAGGAAACATCTGTGGCAAACGATACATTCAGGAAAGAGCATGAATGAGGAGGGTTTGCCTTGCTTGCATCTCTGCTAGCCTTTGAATTCGCCATCTGGGATGGGAGGCTTCCCACACCTGATGGGCTGGACATTCTCCCAGGAGGGATGGAACAGGATGAATGTACATCCAATAAAGAGACCACCCAAGCAGATGGGTGGACAACCAGTGAGTGAGGCCCATTGAACAGTTCTGGATCTCTTCACCAACCCTGCCTCTTTTTCCTCATTATGCAGAGAAGTTGTGATTTCTGGTTACTCTGTCTCAGTCCATTGTTGTGGGTGGCATCTTGGGCAGGAGCTCCAGGGAACCCAATCATTCTCTGGAACACAATCACACAGTAGGTAGCCAGGTAAGGGGCCTCTCCGGCCAAGAACACTCTCTTCTAGCTAGCCTGATGTCCTAGGCTAGGGTGGTCCCCACTGAACATCAGCTGCTGCTACTCTCTTCCATATCCATCTTGGTTTCTGGGTGCCTTCCACCCATTTGCTCCCACCATGCTTTGGCTGGTTATGCCTACTAGATCATCACACAGAACACCCTGCTGAGAAGACTTGGTTTTACTCCAACCACCCTCCAGGTACCAAGTATGGAGGCTGAATTTAATGTTGTGCTAGATATTTTCATGGTGCGATCTCACGTTTCAGTTCTTTAAGAGCTCAGCTCTTGGGTGAATGCCAGCTGATCCAGGTGACTAGCTCTGTTTAGTTTGCTGATCTGTTCTCAATGTTCCTTGCCATCTCTCTTTCTTGGTTCTTCCAATGTAGGAAGAGCTCATGACAATCGTTCTGGCATGCCTCTCTCCATGGTGAAGAGACAGATTAGAACAACAGACATTCTTCCATGCAGTTTCTCTGCTCTCTTCCTTTGCTTGTCCAGTGCATGCCTCTCTGACCAGCCTTCTCCAGTGCATGACATGGTTAGCATCGTTTCCCTGTTCAACATCTTTCTTAGCCGTCCTCATTTCAGATTCCACAATTCTACTGAGCATTTCAATGGCACTTCCAAGAAAGAGCATGTGATGATCTCCTTGGCTTGCTGTGTGCCCAAGAGAGCAATGGCCACTTGGCTTTGTCTGGGCCTCTGTGATTCTAGTTCAGCATCTCTTCCATTGTTTGCATGCAGATGCCTCTATTGAGCCATTTCCTGCTGGGAGTTAAATGTCCTGCTTGTGGTGGTGAAGGGACAGGGCTCCAGGGAATTAGTCAGGGTCAGTAGTCCCAAAGGAAAGATCAGCAGTCAGTCCTGACACAGAGAAGAGCTCATTTCCCAGGGAAATGAAAGGTTGGTGCTCAGACTGTATTCCAGCACTCTGTGCCTAGAATGAAAGGCTTTGAAGCCGGAGCTGTCAGAGCCCCACCCAGAGCTCAGCTGCAGGCCCTGAGCACCACCCTGCTCCTCGTGAGTACAGTCCTTCAGGGTGACACTTCTGTGCCTGGCAGCACCTGAACCTTCTGTTGGCTGTGCTCACTGGGGCTAGGTGGATGCTCAGCATCTGCCTGAGTTTGAGAGGCGGCCTACTACGTCAAGAGGAGAAGGGTTGACAGTCATCTCTCCTGAGGGCCCAGGAGCCCCCTGACCTTCCTCAAGTCAAGTCCCGGAGATGCAGGCAGCTCCTCTGCAATGTTTGGCTCAGGGGGCTCCAGTTCAGCCTCCGAGGGGGGGTCCTCCTGAGGGGGCTGTCATCAAATAGGACAGAGTTTGATGGGGCCCCCTCCCCACCCATGTGGACCCTGGCACCTCACAGCAGCAGCAGCATTGTAATGACTGTGGCTAAGCCCTGCCTCTGAATAGTGTCCTGGAGTTGCCTCTCCTCCACTGGGTTCCCTGACTTGCTCCCTGCCCTCCAGCACCTTGTGTCCTGGCCCTAAGCATCCTTTTCCAGGTCTGTCCCTGCTGGACCATGTCATGGCCTTGGCCTGGCCTCACCTGCCCTGGGACTCAGCCATGCCTTGACTTGCCAGCCCAGCCTCCCTGGGGCTGCTCTTGCCCTGCTGTGGGTTTCACAGAGTGCCGCAGAGGCCAGTCTGGCCCTATCCACCACAGCTCCTCCAACTCTGGCTTGTTCACCCTCTGCCTGTGCCTGGCCGCACTTTTCCTGAGGGCAGGCATGTGAGCATTTCTTTCTCTTCGATCAGCTTGACATCCCCTCCTCCAGGTTCAAGGCAGAATTTTCATGCCCAGCCCTTTATTTATTTACTTCTCATTCCCTTTAGGCAATGAGTGGCAGCCATCCAGTTTATCACAATGTCTGGCTGGCTGGCACGGGGGGGGGGGGCAATTCGACCTAGTGAAGAAGGAACCTGTTGAGGGTCCTTCCTTCCAACAGGTCCCCTTGCTGGTTCATCACACCCCTGCCCGGCTGCTGCTGCGCTCTCTCCTTGCCTGCCTCTAGTCCTGGCCAGAGAAGGGGGGTGCGGAGGGGAGGGAGACGCCCCCCGCCCGACGTGTTGCTCTTTCTCGGGAGATGGTGCGCCACCGATGCACCTCTTCTGCGTGATGCTCTTTGGGCAGACGGGAGAGTCGCGGTGGACCCGCCTCCGGGGCGGGGCGGGGGGGGGAGGCTGCCTCGCCTCGCCTGGCTTCGGATCGCCAGTGTCGACGGGAGGCGAATCGCGGCAGAAAGCGGCGCTGATGTCCCAGATCGCCGGCAGACCGAGAGACCGCAAGCTTCTCGCCGCCGCCATAACGGACGCTTAGATGCGTTCACCTCCGTCGCTGGATTCGACCACCGCCGGACCAGCCGCCGCCGCCAGCTCGCAGCCCCCCTCGGAGCCAGACGCCGCGCGGGGGCGGGAGGGCAGGACGGCGGGAGAGCCGCGGCGAGGAGGGCCGCCCAGGCAGGCGCCAGGCTGCGGCTGCTCCGCAGGAGGTAGCGGCGACCGCCTTGGCCCTCGGCTGCCCCGGGAGCCGCGCTGCCCCGCGTCGGGCGCGGCTGCCCCGGGGGGGCTGGACGAGCGCGGCGGCCGCAGCCCGCCGCAGGGCTCTTCTTGCCATCGCCGCCGCCGCCGGGCGGGGGGGGGGCGCCTTCGCTTTTGCGCGCGGGCCCTTCCGCAGGCCGGCGGCGGCCCGGAGGCGCGCGAGCCGGGGCGGGCGGGTGGGCTGCTCCTCCCCGGCCGCCCGATCCCGCAGGCGGGCGCCTCGCCTGCCGCAGCAAGTGCGCCGCCGCAAAGCGGCCGAGGGGGCAGTCCGGCACGGGGAGGGGGCGCGGCCGGCCGGCCCCTCGAGAGATGCTGCTGTCGCTGGCGATGGCGAAGTCGCGGCCGGGGCGCCTTTGCAGAAAGGGACGAAGGCCCGCCTGCGGCGGCCCGGCCGCTTCGCCTTTCCTCCCTCCCTCGGCGGGAAGGGGCTTCGCTCGCCTGCCAGCCAGGCGTGGCTCAGCGCGCACCGGGGAGGAGGCGCAGTTCGCCGTGTCCGCTCGTCGGCGCTCTTGGGCCAGGCGCGTCTATGGAAGAAGCGGGGGGGGGGGGCGGTGTCCAAAGACCTGCTGGGCGGCCGCATCTTTTGCCAGCTTCCCGACGACTCTTCCGAAGGCCGGGGCGGGGGCGCGAAGAGAAGCGGCTGCGGACGCTTCTTATGCTCCACTGGGAGACCGACCGGCCGACTGGCGAGGAGACCGTCGGGACGAGCACCACCAAGGAGCGGAGGAGGTCCCGCCCGCGCCTGCCCTCGCGGGCGCCCTCCGCCTCTCGCCTGCGCTTGCCCTGGCCGGACCGCCCTCGGGGCACGGCTGATCCATGTGTCCCTGCAAAAGACCGGGCCGGGGAGCGGCGTCGCGCCTCTCGGTTGGGTCTCAGCCCTGAGCTGCGCGGCGAGTGGCGAGGGCGCCGCGGGGGGGGGGGGCACGCAGAGAAGAAAGGTGGGCGACGCCACAGAGCCACCCAGCGCCCGCTGTGGCCTTTTCCAGCCCCGCCTGGAGAGCGCTCAGCTCACCGGCTTCGGAGCTGGGCAGCCGGGGCGGCGGGATCGGACGCTGGGGTCCGGCGACGGGAAGGCAAGGCCTGGACCCGAGCGACCTTCGGGGGGGCAGCCGCCTCCTCCCCTCGCCCGCCTGCCTCGCAGCCCGCCCAGCGACGCCCCCGGCCCGGCCAGCAGCTGCTGCGCGTGGGGCTGCGGGGCGAAGCGGGCAGGGGCAGGAAAGGGGTGGCGAGGCTGGCGGGGTTGCAGGCTGAGGGGGCGGGGGAGGGGAGCCGGGGGCGGGGGCGACGCCGTGCCCGGGCTTGGGGCAGGAGGCGGGGACAACGCGACCCTGGCTCTGGGGGGCGCTGCGGAGCGGGCTTGGGCGGCGATAGCTGAGGGCTTGGCCCGGCAGGTCCGGGCCGCCGTGAAGCTCTCCCGGGCCGGCCTCTTCCGAAGGGGCGTCCCCCTCACCGGTGGTTTTGGGGCGGAGGGCACCCAGCCGGCGTCTCGAAGTGCTGCTGGAGGCCAGCCGTAGCCGCGGGCCAGGCCTCCCGCCCGGGAGCGGCCTCACGGGGCCGCTGCCGCTGGGAGGGGGTGCGGAGCGCGGGGTCTCCGCCGCGGTGTCTGCTGGAGCCGCCGCCGCTCGGCCCATCGCCCCGCCTTGGAAGGCGCTGGGGGAAGGGGCGCGCCTTCCAGCGCGCTCCCGCGCCGGCCCATTGTCTTCCGCGGCGCTCCTGGGCCCCTGCCCGGCTTATGCGGTGACCTGCGCAGGAGCCGGGCGCCCCGGCCCCGAGGGCCTCCCGCGGCCACTGCCCGCCTGCAGCTCCCGGAGCCCCTTCCGCGCCGGCTGCGGTGGGCTGCCGCAGAAGCGGTCGCGTCCTGCCGCGGCTCTTCGCGGAGGAGCCCTTCGCTCCTCACTCTCACGGCCGCAAGCAGCCGTCGAGTGCCCGCCTGGGGCGGGGCGGGCGGAGCCACGGACGGGGGCTGGGCTGCCGCCCGTCCTCTCCGCCGTGTCCTGGTTCTGGCTCTCAGCGGCTGAAGGCGTCTCCATGCTGGGGGCTCGTGCTGCTTCCAGCGCGCTCGGCCTTTCCTCTGTTGATGCATCTCTTCCTCGAAGCTGCTCTCGCTGCTGCCTGTATGTTTCTCCCTCTTGTTCTCTGTTGGCCCTTTAAGAAAAAAAACTTAAAGCCTTGAAGCAAAAGAAAGAGCTAACTCCCTCTCGCTAAACTTCTCATTCTGTATTTTCCCCGGCGTGCGCACCCCCTTTCTTTCTGTGCCCGCCTTCTTGCTTTCTCTAACACACGCACACCCTGCATGCCCCCCCCCCCGCACTGGTCTCTTGAATTCCTCCCCCTCCTCCTCAGTTTTGCTGTGTCTCCAACCAGAAAACCCAACCCATTCTCTCTGTGGGTGTCTTCCTGCCAAATGTTTACAACAAGTAGCTCAGTATACAGACGGATCCCTGGCATAATTATACACACAGACAGAGACAGTGTAGTAAATAAGCCAGCTGTTGAATACGCCCACTTTTCTACTAGAGCTGCTGTTGCTACTGCTGCCACCTTCAGCTGCCCTGCCTGTTGCCCCAAGTGAAACCCCTTTTCCTGGGCATCGGTAGATGCGCCTGGTGCCCATGAATGACATTGGTGAAAAGCAGGGCTGGCCTGAGACATTTTACTGTGCAGCACAAAACGATGCCTCCCTCCCTCCAGTGCAGTCCAACAGTCAGCCAGACCGGAGCTGAGCCTCACTTCAACACTGGCAACGGACGGGATGGAATAGCACTGTCCACTGCACCTGAGGGCAGCTGGGCAGCTGCAGGGCAGGCTGAGAGGGACACCCGCAGCTCTGTCCTGCAGCACCTGCCTCCTGTGGCAGCTGCCTGCCTAACGGGAGGGTGAGCCCTGCAAGGGGGGGAAGACGCCAGCTCAACACCAGAGTTGGAAAGGCAGGCGCAGGCTCAAGGGCCTCTGTCTTGCCCTGAAGCACTGCAGAAAGAGCACAGCTGCTGGGCCGGCTCCAGGGCACGTGCCTGGGCTAGCCCTACGGTGGGGTGAGGGATTTGGAGGCCAGGGTGCCTTCTTCTCTCGGTTTGTATCAGGTCTAACTATGGCCTTGACCTGTTCTTTTTGCTGTTCCAGCTGCAAGTGGGGGCAGCGCTTTATGGACCGGTCCATGTTGTGGCCTTTGGGTCCCTAAACTCTTTCCTACAGAAGAGCAACATGTGCAGAAGTGGAGACTTGGGATGGGGTGGAGAAAAGGGCCAGGGCACTCCAGGTGGGGTCTAGCACTGCCCTGGGGCTTTGCTGCGATGGTTATGTCTGCAGCATTGGGGAGCGGGGGTGGGGCCAGTCCGAGCCGCTTGTCTGCCATGGTGAAGGTTGTGAGTCATTCGGTCAGCAGTTGTGGTGCTGACATGGCGCGTTTGCCAGCAAGTGCCAAGGAGGTGTCGTGGCAACAGCACTCTGCTTCGGCAGCTGCTTTTGTATGGTTGCCTGTCCTGATTTTGGCTCTTTGTGGGTCCAAGTGGAAATGTATCCGCTGATTTGTCTGGGAATTGATATCTTCTCCTGAAGGAGAAAAGGGCTCACTGATTTAGGTTGGAAAAGGCAGTTGCTTTGCAAAGTGGCCGCCTCTTTAGTCCGACGTCACCAGAGACATGGCTCCATTTGTAGATCCAATTCATATTTACAGCACTGTTTTGCTATTTGGTGCCATGATGCATCTTGGATGCCCTGTGTGTGTATGGGGGCATGGGGGCAGATTACCTGAATGGTGTGATGCCATGATTTCAAAATGTGTGGCTTGCCTATTGAGTGACTCTTTGAGCTAGATGCAAGGGGACATGAAGTCATGTTTCAGATCTGTTTCCATTTCTGTTCATGGGCAACTTTTAAGTCAGAAGGCCAGATACATCATCAGCTGCTGGGCAATCTTGAGTTCTTATGAGCATGGGACAGCATATGGGTTTTGCTCCAAGCAAAGGGAAGATGTAGACTGCTTGATCATCATAGAATCATAGAACAGTAGGGTTGGAAGGGGCCTACAAGGCCATCGAGTCCAACCCCCTGCTCAATGCAGGAATCCAAGTCAGAGCATCCCTGACAAATGGCTGTCCAGCCTCGTCTTAAAGGCCTCCAGTGTGGGAGAGCCCACCACCTCCCCAGGTAATTGGTTCCATTGCCGTATTGCTCTGACACTCAGGAAGTTTTTCCTGATGTTCAGCCGGAATCTGGCTTCCTGTAACTTGAGCCCATTATTCCGTGTCCTGCACTCTGGGATGATCAAGAAGAGATCCTGGCCTTCTTCTCTGTGACAACCTTTCAAGTACTTGAAGAGTGCTATCATATCTCCCCTCAGTCTTCTCTTCTCAAGGCTAAACATGCCCAGTTCTTTCAGTCTCTCTTCATAGGGCTTTGTTTCCAGTCCCCTGATCATCTTTGTTGCCCTCCTTTGAACCCTCTCCAGCTTGTCTGCATCCTTCTTAAAGTGTGGTGCCCAGAACTGGACACAGTACTCCAGATGAGGCCTAACCAGTGCTGAGTAGAGGGGAACTAGTACTTCCCGGGATTTGGAAGCGATGCTTCTATTAATGCAGCCCAAAATAGCATTTGCCTTTTTTGCAGCCACATCACATTGTTGGCTCATATTCAGCTTGTGATCGACGACAATTCCAAGATCCTTCTCGCTCGTAGTGTGGTTGAGCCACGTATCCCCCATCTTGTAACTGTGCATTTGGTTTCTTTTTCCTAGGTGCAGAACTTGGCATTTGTCCCTATTAAATGCCATTCTGTTGTTTTCTGCCCAGCGCTCCAGCCTATCAAGATCACTTTGAATTTTGTTTCTGTCTTCCAAAGTATTAGCTATCCCACCCAATTTTGTGTCACCTGCAAATTTGATCAGCATTCCCTGCACCTCCTCCTCCAAGTCATTAATAAAAATGTTGAAGAGCACTGGGCCCAGGACTGAGCCCTGCGGTACCCCACTCGTTACCTCTCCCCAGTTGGAGAAGGTCCCATTGATAAGCACTCTTTGAGTCCGATTCTGTAGCCAACTGTGGATCCACCGGATCGTTGTTTCATCTAGCCCACTTTGAGCTAGTTTGCTCATCAGGATATCATGGGGCACTTTGTCGAAAGCTTTGTTGAAGTCGAGGTATATGATGTCTACAGCATTCCCACGGTCTACAAGGGAGGTGACTTGATCAAAAAATGAGATCAGATTTGTCTGGCAGGACTTGCTTTTGACAAATCCATGTTGGCTTCGACTAATCACGACATTGTTGTCAAGGAGCTTCCAGATGGATTGCTTTATCATCTGCTCCAGAATTTTCCCAAGGATGGATGTCAGGCTGACTGGTCTGTAGTTCCCAGGTTCCTCCTTTTTACCCTTTTTGAAGATAGGGACAACGTTAGCCCTCTTCCAGTCATCTGGCACTTCCCCTGTCCTCCATGATTTCTCAAAGAGAATAGACAGCGGTTCTGAGAGTTCTTCTGCCAGTTCCTTTATTACTCTAGGATGCAGTTCATCTGGCCCTGGAGATTTGAACTCATGCAAAGTGTCAAGGTGTTCCTTGACCATATGCCTATCGATCTCCAGCTGCAATCCTGCCCCTTCAGCCTGTACTTCGCCTTTGCCAGGGGGGTCATAGACCCTCATTTGGGAGAAGACTAAGTAGGAATTGAGCACCTCTGCCTTTTCTTTGTCATCTGTTATCGTTTTGCCATCCTTATTTAATAGCTGAACCACCATTTCTTTCCTCTGCCTTTTACTATGCATGTAGCTGAAGAAAGCCTTTTTGTTGTTTTTAGCATTCCTTGCTAACCTCAGCTCGTTCTCAGCTTTAGCCTTCCCGACGCCATCCCTGCAATTCTGTGCTACCTGCCTGTACTCTTCCTTTGTTACTTGGCCTTCTTTCCACTTCCTATATGTGTCCTTTTTTGTTTTCAGGTCATCCCTAAGCTTTTTGTGAAGCCCCACTGGCGTCTTTTCTTGTCTTCCACCTTTTCTTCTTGTTGGAATTGTTTGTGATTGTGCCTTGAGAATTTCCTTTTTTAAAAGCTCCCACCCATCTTGGACTCCTTTTCCCATTAGCGTCACTTGCCATGGGACCTTACTGATCATTGTTCTGTGTTTATTAAAATCAGCTTTCCTAAAATCCAGGGTACGCGTTTGACTACACTCGGCTTTTGCTTCCCTTAGAACCAAGAACTCAAGTACAACATGGTCGCTTTCCCCCAGAGTTCCTGTAACTGCTACTTGATCCACTAAGTCATCTCTGTTGGTTCGGATCAAGACAAGGATAGCCGATCCTCTAGTTCCTTCCTCTACTTTCTGTAGGAGGAAGTTATCGGCCACACAAGTCAGGAATTTCCTGGAGGGGCCATGTTTTGCAGAATTTGTCTCCCAACAAATATCGGGGAAATTGAAGTTCCCCATTACTACTACATCATGCTTCCTTAAAACATTGGCTATTTGTTTTTCAAAAGTTCCATCCTTGTCTTCTCCTGGATTGGGTGGCCGGTAGTAGACTCCGACCACCAGGTTCCTTTTATTCTTTGCTCCATTTATTTCAACCCAGATGCTCTCGATGGGGCTACCAAGCTCCTCCTCCTGTCTTTCTGTGCAGAGATCTGTATTTTTCACATACAGTGCAACCCCACCTCCCTTTCTGTTCCTCCTGTTCTTTTTGAACAAGTTATATCCTTCCATTGCTGTATTCCAGTCATGGGAGTCATCCCACCAAGTCTCAGTTATACCTATCAGGTCATAATTTCCCTCTTGTATTAAGAGTTCAAGTTCGTTCTGTTTGTTTCCCATACTCTGGGCATTAGTACAGAGACATCGAAGACCATGTGCTTCATAGTCTGGCTTTCTTCCTACATGTGTCTGAAGACTATCATTGGGCTGTTCTCTCCATTGCAGTGCATGCGCCTACGTCCATTGTTATCCCCAACATTACATCTCCCTTCCCGTAGAATTCATAGAGAATGAATCACTCATAGAGAAAGCCAATGGGCATATTTCTAAGATGTTAAGGACATGGAATTAGGAGTGAGCACTGAAGTGGCCAAGTTTGCAGATGACACCAAATTATTTAGGGTAGTTAAAACAAAAAGGGATTGTGAAGAGCTCAAAAAGGATCTCCAAGCTGGGGGAATGGGCATCTAAATGACAAATGAGGTTCAATATAATAAGCAAGTGTAAAATGATGCACATGGGGGCAAAAAATCCCAACTTCAAGTATAGCCTGATGGGATCTGAGCTAGCAGTGACCAACCAGGAAAGAGATCTTGGGGTTGTGGTGGGCAGCTCAATGAAGATGTCAGCCCAGTGTGTGGCCACTGTAAAAAAGGCAAACTCCATGTTAGGCATAATTAGAAAAGGAATTGAGAATAAAACTGCCAATATCATACTGCCCCTATACAAATCTATGGTGCAGCCACACTTGGAATACTGTGTACAGTTCTGGTCACCACACCTAAAAAAAGACATTGTAGAGATGGAAAAAATGCAGAAAAGGGCAACTAAACTGATCAAGGGGCTGTAGCATCTCCCCTATGAGAGGTTACAACAGCTGGGATTGTTTAGCTTGGAAAAAAGGAGGGTAAAGGGAGACATGATAGAGGTCTACAAAATTATGCATGGTGTGGAGAATGTGGATTTTACTCCCTCTCTGAAAATACTAGAACCCGGGGTCATCCTATGAAGCTGATTGGTGGGAGATGCAGGACAGATAAAAGGAAGCACTTCTTCACACAGCCCATAGTTAAACTATGGAATTCGCCCCCATAGGATGTAGTGATGGCCACCAATTTGGATGGCTTTAAAAGGGGGTTGGACACATTCCTGGAGGAAAAGGCTATCAGTGGCCACTAGTCCTGATGGCTATGTGCTACCTCCAGTGCCAGAGGCAGTGAGCCTCTGTACACCAGTTGCTGGGAAACATGGGCGGGAGGGTGCTGTTGTGCTCATGCCCTGCTTGGGGGTTCCCGGTCACCAGCTGGTTGGCCATTGTGTGAACAGAATGCTGGACTAGATGGCCCCTTGGTCTGATCCAGCATGTTATGTTCATGGTGATGCTCCAGGTCTGCCTCTTGGGCGTGTGCGTGCGTGTGCGTGCGTGCGTGCGTGTGCGTGTGTTGGCGTGCGTGTGTGGGCGTGTGTGTTGGCGTGTGTGTGCGTGCGTGCGTGTGTTCCATTTTGTCCAAGGCCAAAACAAAGTGGAATCTGTGAGAATGAGCAATGCAGGGGAGAATAGTTGATACGTTTCCTATGCACCTGTCTTCAACAGGTCAGGGTGGCAAATTCAGCTTAAATCTGAAGCATCATGCAACTGCAGGTCTGAGCATAGCACTTGGTTGTATAAAGTGCAGCATCTTTCTCTCACCCTCCCCCGCAATGAAGAGATAAAATCATTTATCCAGTTATAATGTTTGTCAAGCCAGCACATAAAAGGGCTAATCTGGCAACCTTACAACTGGAATTGTTTCCTGAGCCAGTGAAGGCTCTGGTTCCCACAATCAGGTGGCCATTAAGACTGATTACCACAAATAGTAAAAGTCATTTAAGTCATTCCGGGTAAAGGCATCCCTCCGAACACATTTCCTGCCGGAGGGGTAGAGGAGGGGCTATGGGGGGCATCTGCTCTTTCCACAAGGGATCCTGCCTGATCCAGAGGGTTGTGTGGTAAGCTGCCACCTAACTTCATGAGGCTCGAATGGCTTGTCAGGGCTGCTCCCTGGACAATTCTCAAGGAGTCTCTTGGAGTGGGAGGCTTTGAAATTCACCAACTCTTGACCCACCTTTGGACTTGGCTATCCAAACTGGTGCTTCTTTTAGGCAAGAAAAGGATATGAATAGCACAGGGAAAAACACAGAACAGGCAGGTGAAGGCTTGGGGCTTGTGGAAAGATGGATGGGCAGAATTTGCCCACAAAGGCCATGGAAAAGGGCCTCAAAATGTTGTGGAGCACTTGGCTATGCTTTCTGTTTCCTGGGCCTGTGCTGTTTGGAATGATTAGCAGCCTTTCTCCAAGTTTTGTTCTGCAACGTTTCAGGACTCAGTTTCACCACAAGGGGCCACAGTGAAACCAGCCTGCCTAGCCAAGGTCTGGGTTGGCTCCATTGGTACTTGACAGTTTCTCCAAGTTCTGCCCTGCAGTTTTTAGTCATGCAGACAGGCTGAGACCCATAAGATACCCTCACCGCAAGCTGCCCTGCTTTGACTGCACACCCAAAGCCATCAAGACAACAGAAACGCCTTCTTTCCAGTCCTCATGACTGTCCCCTTTTCTCTTCCTCCTCGACAGGTGTGGATGATCTGTTGGCTACCACTGCTGCATCCTGAAGTGATGGCCCTGCGGAGCATTTGGGCACTGCTTGCTCTCTGCACCGTTAGCCTCGGGACTGTGCTCATGCTTTATGCTCTCCCTGCTGAAGGGTAAGGTGCCCAGAAGGGGGTGGGGGGCCTGTGTGTGTGTGCTGTCATTGCAGCCGAGGCAGAGGAGGGTGAATATGATATGGGTGGGACGGGCCATTTTTTCTCTTCCCCTCCCCCGTTCCTGCAACAGTCAGTGGCAGTGAGGGAGGCTGCAGGTCTGGGTTTGGCTGCTGGTGCGGTGTCTTGTTCTGCTCCATTAAGACTTGCTTGCATCTCTTCTGAACAAGAAACTGCCCCAGTCTGATCCAGTTTGATCCTGCAGCAAGAGCTCACCCTAGTCCCCATTTAGTTTTTAGGGCAGGCTGCCCCACACAACCACTCTCCATGCGGCCTCTTACCCTGCCTGAATGGGAGACCCACCGAGTCATTTGCCACAACGTTCTGCATGCCAGCACAGGCCTTCTAGACTACAGGGAAACATGCACGAATGTCCATTCCAAACTAAAACTGATACATCCATGGGGGACCGTTGTAGTTGTCTGATTTGCCAGGAAGATGGACTGGTCTGGGCAAGGAGCAAGGAGCAGCCATGAGGATGGAGAGTGGTGGTGTGAATCTGATGTCCAGAAGCATCCCTTCCCTCCAGGTTTCAGTGCCCTGCCCAGGGGACCGTCTTTGTGTGGCTCTCTCTTTCCCTTCTGTTTGGGTCAAGTGGAGGGTGGGAGCTTCCGCTCACTGCCTGAGTGGTTGCATTGTGAGCTTCCTCTGAGGAGTGGTGGGCTAGCCCTAGCCCAAAGTGCCCAGAACTGGGTTTTTAGAATGCCCATTTATGCATCCTAATGTAGCAACTAATTCACAAGAAGATCAGTTCCATACCTCATTCTGAAAGAAAACTAACATACAAATGGCCTGGCTGGATGAGACCAAGATCCAGTTTCCAGCAGTGGCCAGCCAAGGGCCTCCAGTAAGTCCAGAGGCCAGGCAGGATGGTGGCCGTTGCCCCCTATTGCTTGCCCCTATATCAACTGCTACCCTCATATAGACTGCCTCTGAACTTGGAGGTTCTATAAAGCCACCACAGCTAATAACCATCCTCTAAGAGGTTTTCTAATCCCTTTTAAAAAACCACCTAAGCCAGTGGCCATCACGACATTTGGTGACAGTGAACTGAGCTCCATTTGCCTCATGCATCACCATCTCTAGGAATTCCTTGCCAAAGGGGGTTGGGTGTAGAGATGTCACGATCCCCTATCCCACCCTGGATGCAACACATGGCATTTTCTGGAGGCAAGTATTGTTAGCCAATGAGATTTCTACAGTATGAAAGAAGTGGTGGTTTGTGTTATTACTAAAAAGCCAAGCTGGAGGCCTGCCTCCTTGCACTGGCAATTTGAGAGATTTGGGTTAAACAAAGCAGTGAATTGGGATAGGATATGCGATGTAATCTCTGACATACTGAGGATGCACACGCTCACATTTCTGAGTGAGATTTAAACACATAAACCTGCCTCATCCCACCCCCATCTCTGGCAGACATGATGGAAAGACAGGCATATGCCTGGTGCCCGGTATGGGGGCAGGGGGCAGGCCAAAAGCTATGCAGGCGAGGAGGTCAAAGAGCCCAAGCTAGGCAGGAATGTCCCTGGTCCTGCGCTTCTGCACGCTTCCCAACAGAGGACTCCTAGTGCTACCGGTCAAAAGGCATGGCACACCTATTCTGTCTTACTCTCCCTTACGGTTGTTTTGTGGAAAGAGAAAGACAGTAGAAGCAGTGGGAAATTGCAAGTGGAAGACCATGTCATCTGGACTCCCCCCATCAAATTCTGTGAATGTGGCAGAGTGACAATTGCACAAGCCAAGCCTCCTCTGGAAGCACCCCCTGTATGGACAAGCAGAGTCAGGGACTCTTCCTCTGCTGAGAGAAGGCTCCAGCACAACCCAAACATGCTGCACCCTCCTCCTTTTGCCCAGCACACTTGGAACAGGCTGAGCTAACCAAGAGTGACGGGCTGCATTAACAGTGTTCACGCCACAACTGCAGTGGCTACCATTATGTCAGCACTTTTACACTAATCCCCTCCTCCTCCTGCTCAGCTGGTTCAGAGTAGGGAAGACTTGGCAGCTAGAAGCCCTCATCTAGTAGTGGTTCCGCTCCTTTTCCTTTCCACAGTATAATCCTGACATTGGTCTAACCATTCCAACCACAAGGAGAAGTAATGCCACCCAATAATGTAACACAAGCAGATGGTGGAAACAAAAGCTGACTCAGTGAAGGGCAATTAATCACAAATCCCCCAGCCACACTGAGCAGGAAGTAATAAAACAGCCAGAAATTGCAGACATTGAGCTTTTGATGAAAGGCACACTTGCCCTTAAAAACCTCAATAGCATTTTTGCCTATTCACATTGGATAGGCTGAAATTGCAATTTATCACAAACAAATTAGCTATAAATTAGTTCTGGTGAGGGAAATAACAATGGGAATACAACACAGAAAACACTGGATTGCACCATTCTGGCAACATCGTGTGGATTCCCTGTAAAAAGTGAGGGATCAAAGGATGGCAGTTTCAAAGAAAGGGCAATTTGCAGAAGCAGCCTCAGACTGTTGCTGTGATAGAGTTCAGCTTTGTAACATCCTTAAAAGCCAAATGAAAAAGTGCTGGTTAGAAGTGAACGCTGGAGGAAACAGGTTGATCATTGCTGTTCTGAGGCAAGCCCCCCACACTAGAGAGAGCAAGAGGCTGAAGGCCAGTCACGCAGAGGCGATGAAATCCAGGCCTACAACAAGAAGAAGAGAAGAGTAGTAGTAGTGGGAGAATCATAGAATAGTAGGGTTGGAAGGGGCCTACAAGGCCATCGAGTCCAACCCCCTGCTCAAGGCAGGAATCCAAGTCAGAGCATCCCTGACAGATGGCTGTCCAGCCTCATCTTGAAGGCCTCCAGTGTGGGAGAGCCCACCACCTCCCCAGGTAATTGGTTCCATTGTCGTATTGCTCTTACAGTCAGGAAGTTTTTCCTGATGTTCAGCCGGAATCTGGCTTCCTGTTACTTGAGCCCATTATTCCATGTCCTGCACTCTGGGATGATCGAGAAGAGATCCTGGCCTTCTTCTCTGTGACAACCTTTCAAGTACTTGAAGAGTGCTATCATATCTCCCCTCAGTCTTCTCTTCTCCAGGCTAAACATGCCCAGTTCTTTCAGTCTCTCTTCATAGGGCTTTGTTTCCAGTCCCCTGATCATCTTTGTTGCCCTCCTCTGAACCCTCTCCAGTTTGTCTGCATCCTTCTTCAAGTGTGGTGCCCAGAAATGGACACAGTACTCCAGATGAGGCCTAATCAGTGCTGAGCAGAGGGGAACTAGTACTTCCCAGGATTTGGAAGCGATTCTTCTATGAATGCAGCCCAAAATAGCATTTGCCTTTTTTGCAGCCACATCACATTTGACTCCTTGCTGCATGGGATTGAGACCCAAGTATGTCATGAAAACATGTGGACTCGCCAGGTATGTTGTCGCCCGGGAGGACAGATTAGAGACGTGACTGAAAGGTTGCCTGCACACATAAAGCCCACTGACAGGTATCCCTTTGTTCTCATCCATGTGGGAACAAAGGATACCGCCAAGTGGAGCTAGGAAGAAAGCACGTCAGACTTTGAAGCTTTCAGAAGGAAACTCAAGAACTTTGGTGCTCAGATAGTTTTCTCATCCATCCTTCCAGTAGTTAGAACAGGGAAAGAAAGGGGAAGAAAAATACTCTAGGTGAATGACCGGCTACGAAGGTGGTACCAACGTGAGAGATTTGGATTCTGGGATGACAGACTATACTTCCTGGAAGATGAACTGCTGGCAAGGGATGGGTTGCACCTCACAAGTGCTGGGAAGAATGTGTTTGGCCACGACATGAAGAACTTCATCGGAAGGGCTATAGACTGAATCCTACGGGGCGGGGGAGAGAGACGTAAAGCTGGGGGCAACAGTGGACGAAGGCTCATGCACCACAACAGAGAGAACAGCTCTAATAGCACCCAATAATAGTCTTCAAAAACATGTAGGAAGAAAGCCAGACTATTAAGCACATGGTCTTTGATGTCCGTATACTAATGCCCAGAGTATGGGAAACAAACAGAACAAACTTGAACTCTTAAGGAGAAGACAAGGATGAAACTTTTGAAAAGTAAATTGCCAATGTTTCAAGGAAGCATGATGTAGTAGCAATGGGAGATTTTTCCCGATGTTTGGGAAATATCAATTTCCCCGATATTTGTTGGGAGACAAATTCTGCAAAACATGGCCCCTCCAAGAAATTCCAGACATGTATTGCTGACAACTTCCTCCTACAGAAAGTAGAGGAAGGAACTAGAAGATCAGCTATTTTTGACTTGATCCTAACCAACAGAGATTACTTAGTGGGTAAAGTAGCAGTTACAGGAACTCTGGGGGAAAGCGACCATGTTGTACTTGAGTTCTTGGTTCTAAAGGAAGCAAAAGTCGAGTGTAGCTAAACGCGTACCCTGGATTTGAGGAAAGCCAAATTTCATAAACTCAGATCAATGATAAGTAAGGTCCTGTGGCAAGCGACTCTAATGAGAAAAGCAGTCCAAGATGGGTGGGAGTTTTAAAAAAAGGAAATTCTAAAGGCACAATAACAAACAATTCCAACAAGAAAAAAACATGGAATACAACAGAAGAAGCCAGTGTGGCTTCACAAAAAGCTTAGAAATGACCTGAAAACAAAAAAGGACAATCTAGGAAGTGGTAGGAAAGCCAAACTACAAAGGAAGAGGACAGCCAGGTAGCACAGAATTGCAGGGATAGCGTCAGGAAGGCTAAAGCTGAGAATGAGCTGAGGTTAGCGAGGGACGCTAAAAGCAACAAAAAGGCTTTCTTCAGATACGTGCATAGTAAAAGAGAGAAGAAAGAAATGATGGTTCAGCTATTAAATAAGGATGGCAAAATGATAACATGACAAAGAAAAGGTAGAGGTGCTCAATTCCTAATTTGGCTCAGTCTTCTCCCAAAAGGAACTATGACGCCCCTGGCAAAGGCGAAGTACAGGCTCAAGGGCCAGGATTGCAGCTTGAGATCGATAGGCATATGATCAAGGAACACCTAATTACTTTGAATTAGTTCAAATTTCTAGGGCCAGTTGAACTGCATTCTAGAGTAATGAAGGAACTGGCAGAAGGACTCTCAGAACCACTGTCTATTGTGTTTGAGAAATCATGGAGGACAGGGGAAGTGCCAGATGACTGGAGGAGGGCTAACGTTGCCCCTATCTTCAAAAAGGGCACAAAGGAGGAACCTGGGAACTACAGACCAGTCAGTCTGACATCAATCCCGGGGAAAATTCTGGAGCAGGTGATAAAGCAATCAGTCTATAAGCACCTTGAAAACAATGCAGTGATAACTTAAAGCCAACAAAAACAAATCCTGCCAGATGAATCCAATCTAATGTTTTGATCCTGTAGCCTCCCTTGTGGACTGTGGGAATGCTGTGGACATAATATACCACGAGTTCAGCAAAGCTTTTGACCCATGATATCCTGATGAGCAAACTAGCTCAAAGTGGGCTAGATGAAACAACAATCAGGTAGATCCACAGTTGGCTACAGAATTGGACTCAAAGAGTGCTTATCAATGGGATCTTCTCAAACTGGGGAAAGGTAATGAGTGGGGTACCGCAGGGCTCAGTCCTGGGCCCAGTGTAATGCACAGTTACAAGATGGGGGAGACTTGGCTCAACAATACTTTAAGCAAGAAGATCTTGGAATTGTGGTAGATCACAAGCTGAATATGAGCCAACTATTCTATGATTCTATGTGATGTGGCTGCAAAAAAGGCCCATGCTATTTTGGGCTGCATTAATAGAAGTATAGCTTCCAAATCCCGGGAACTACTAGTTCCCCTCTGCTCAGCACTGGTTAGGCCTCATCTGGAGTACTGTGTCCAGTCCTGGGCACCACCCTTGAAGAAGGATGCAGACAAACTGGAGAGGGTTCAGAGGAGGGCAACAAAGATGATCAGGGGACTGGAAACAAAGCCCTATGAAGAGAGACTGAAAGAACTGGGCATGTTTAGCCTTGAGAAGAGAAGACTGAGGGGAGACAGGATAGTGCTCTTCAAGCGCTAGAAAGGATGTCCCAGATAGGAAGGCCAGGATCTCTTCTCGACCATCCCAGAGTGCAGGACACAGAATAATGGGCTCAAGTTACAGGAAGCTGGATTCCGGCTGAAGATCAGGAGAAACTTCCTGACTCTTAGAGCAATATGACGATGGAACCACTTCCCTAGGGAGGTGGTGGGCTCTCCCACACTGGAGGCATTCGAGACGAGGCTGGACAGCCACCTATCAGGGATGCTCTGACTTGGATTCCTGCACTGAGCAGGGGGTTGGACTCGATGGCCTCGTAGGCCCCTTCCAACCCTGTTGTTCAGCCGGAATCTGGCTTCCTGTCACTTGAGCCCATGGTTCTGTGTCCTGCACTCTGGGATGATCTGGGATGCACTCCAAGTCATTCATAAAAATGTTGAAGAGCACTGGGCCCAGGACTGAGCCCTGCGGTACCCCACTCGTTGTTGTTGTTCAGTCGTTCAGTCGTGTCCGACTCTTCGTGACCCCATGGACCATAGCACGCCAGGCCTTCCTGTCCTGCGCTCTCTCCCGGAGCGTGCTCAAGTTCATATTCATTGCATCCGTGATGCTATCTAGCCATCTCATCCTCTGCCGTCCCCTTCTCCTTTTGCCTTCAGTCTTTCCCAGCATCAGGGTCTTTTCCAGGGAGTTTTCTCTTCGCATTAGCTGGACAAAATATTGGAGCTTCAGCTTCATTATCTGTCCTTCCAATGAGCAGTCAGGGTTGATTTCCTTTACGATGGACTGATTTGACCTCCTTGCAGTCCAGGGCACTCGTAAGAGTCTTCTCCAGCACCACAGTTCGAAAGCATCAATTCTTCGGCGCTCAGCCTTCCTTATAGTCCAGCTCTCACAGCCATACATTACTACTGGGAAAACCATAGCTTTGATTAGACGGACCTTTGTCGGCAAGGTGATGTCTCTGCTTCTTACTATGCTGTCTAGGTTTGCCATAGCTTTCCTCCCCAGGAGCAAGCGTCTTTTAATTTCATGGCTACAGTCACCGTCTGCGGTGATCTTGGAGCCCAAGAAAGTAAAATCTGTCACCCCACTCGTTACCTCTCCCCAGTTTGAGAAGGTCCCATTGATAAGCACTCTTTGAGTCCGATTCTGTAGCCAACTGTGGATCCACCGGATTGTTGTTTCATCTAGCCCACTTTGAGCTAGTTTGCTCATCAGGAGATCATGGGGCACTTTGTTGAAGTCGAGGTATATGATGTCTACAGCATTCCCACAGTCCACAGGGGAGGTGACTTGATAAAAAAAATAGAGATCAGATTCGTCTGGCAGGACTTCTTCTTGACAAATCCATGTTGGCTTTGAGTCATCACTGCATTGTTTTCAAGGTGCTTCCAGATGGATTGCCTTATCATCTGCTCCAGAATTTCCTCTTTCCTCTGCCTTTTACTATGTATGTAGCTGAAGAAAGCCTTTTTGTTGTTTTTAGCATCCCTCGCTAACCTCAGCTTGTTCCCAGCTTTAGCCTTCCTGACGCCATCCCTGCAATTCTGTGCTATCTGCCTGTACTCTTCCTTTGTTACTTGGCCTTCTTTCCACTTCCTATATGTGTCCTTTTTTGTTTTCAGGTCATCCCTAAGCTTGTGAAGCCACATTGGCTTCTTCTGTTGTCTTCCACGAGTGGGGTACCGCAGGGCTCAGTCCTGGGCCCAGTGCTCTTCAACATTTGTATGAATGACTTGGAGGAGGAGGTGCAGGGAATGCTGATCACATTTGCAGATGACACCAAATTGGGAGGGATAGCTAATACTTTGGAAGAGAGAAACAAAATTAAAAATCATCTGGATAGTCTGGAGTGCTGGGCAGAAAACAACAGAATGACATTGAATAGGGATAAATGCCAAGTTCTGCACCTAGGAAAAAGAAACCAAATGCACAGTTACCAGATGGGGGATATGTGGCTCAACAACACTACAAGCGAGAAAGATCTTGGAATGGTTGTCGATCACAAGCTGAATATGAGCCAACCATGTGATGTGGCTGCAAAAAAGGCCAATGCTCTTTTGGGCTGCATTCATAGAAGCATAGCTTCCAAATCCTGGGAAGTACTAGTTCTCCTCTACTCAGCACTTGTTAGGCCTCATCTGGAATACTATGTCCAGTTCTGGGCACCACACTTGAAGAAGGATGCAGACAAACTGGAGAGGGTTCAGAGGAGGGCAACAAAGATGATCAGGGGACTGGAAACAAAGCCCTATGAAGACAGACTGAAAGAACTGGGCATGTTTAGCCTTGAGAAGAGAAGACTGAGGGGAGATATGATAGCGCTCTTCAAATACTTGAAAGGTTGTCCCAGAGAGGAAGGCCAGAATCTCTTCTCGATCATCCCGGAGTGCAGGACACGGAATAATCGGCTAAAGTTACAGGGAGCCAGATTCCAGCTGAACATCAGGAGAAACTTCCTGACTGTTAGAGCAATACAACAATGGAACCAATTACCCAGGGAGGCGGTGGGCTCTCCCACACTGGAGGCGTTCAAGACGAGGCTGGACAGCCATCTGTCAGGGATGCTCTGACTTGGATTCCTGCATTGAGCAGGGGGTTGGACTTGATGGCCTTGTAGGCCCCTTCCAACCCTGCTATTCCATGATTCTATGATTCTATGATCCAGATGCTTTTGATGGGGCTGCCAAGCTCATCATCCTGTATTTCTGTGCTGAAATATACCCTTCCCTGTAGGATTCAGTTTAAAGCCCTCCTGATGACGTTCTTCATGGTGTGGCCAAACACATTCTTCCCAGCCTTTGTGAGCTGCAACCCGTCCCTTGCCAACAGCCCATCTTCCAGGAAGTCTAGCTGTCAAGGGCTCCTTGGAGGGCTCTCTCAGTCTAATCCAGTAGCCAAGTCCAGACACAGACAAAGGGATTCTTTTCAAAGCTTTATTCTTCTTTTACAACTTAATAACTCTACAGGTAGCAACTAGATCTGAGCAGCAGCATCCCTATGCCCTAAGTTGAAACAGTTGGTCCCCGTTTGAAAGGCAATTATTGGCAGACCCCTGAATATAAGGACTAGGGAGAATCCCTCTTCCCTTGGATCCTCTGGGCACAACCGTTCTTTGAGCGCCAACCGGGCGCTACGCCTCCTTTCCACACTCTCCATTTGGCACCGCTCTCTGCGTCTGCGCCGCGCATCCAACCAGTCTGCTATCGGTGCTGGGTCACTCCCTGGACTGCTTTCTAATCTAGGAATGTTGGTGGGAGGAATCTCTGTCAGCTGCGGGCCCTGGGAAAAAGGGGCGCGCTCCTCTCCCAGGAGCGGCTGCTCTTCCTCCGAATCAGAACTACTCTGGGATTCTATGTGCTCAGTGTCCACCCTGACACTAGCCCGTGGTCCCAGAATACAAATCTCTCGTTGGCACCACCTTCATAGCCAGTCATTCACCCGGAGTATTTTTCGTTCCCTTTCTATCCCTCTTCTGACTACTGGAAGGATGGATGAGAAAACTATCTGAGCCCCAAAGTTCTGGAGTTTCCTTCCCAGAGCTTCAAAGTCTGACGTGATTTCTTCGTAGCTCCGCTTGGTGGTATCATTTGTCCGCACATGGATGAGAAGAAAGGGATACCTGTCAGTGGGCTTTATGAGCGCAGGCAACCTTTCAGTCACGTCTCTAATCCGTCCTCCTGGGAGACAACATACCTGGCGAGTCCACGGGTCTTCGCGACATACTTGGGTCTCGATCCCACGCAGCAAGGAGTCTCCTGCTATTACTACTCTTCTTCTTGTAGGCCTGGTTTCATCGCCCTGTTTGACTGACCTTCAGCCTCTTGCTTACTCTCATGCAGGTTCCCCTGTGATTCTTCCTCTGCAGGCTGTCCTCCAGTCTCATCCGCTAGTACCTGGAATCGGTTCCACAGCTCCACTGCTTCCACTGGTGCAGAGTGGCGTCTAGTTCTTCTTCTCCTAACTGTCACCCTTTTCCAAGGAGTATCCTCTACTCCATTTTTCATCACCTCAGCATTTCCCACTTCTGCCTCATCTTGCTGTTGCTCTTCAAGCTTCTGGTCTTCCCTTTGCTGCTGTAGTTCCCCCATTCTGTCCAAGAACTCTTCGTGTTCTCTTATTCCCCGGAGGGTCAACAGTCGCCACTCCAGTCCACTTACTTTTTCCTCCAGTAGCGTGATCAACTTGCACTTGTTGCAGGTGTAGGCCTTGTTGTTCTCAGGCAAGAAAACAAATGTTACACACACCTTGCAGGTCACCACCACTGGAGAGTCCTGTCCTTCCACTGCCTCTTTTCCCTTTTTGTGTCTAGCTTTGTGATTGTTCTAGACTAGCCTGTGCCTGCTCCTCTACTCAGTAGAGGTTAAAAGCAGAGTCCCACTGGTGTGGAAGTGTGTGTGACAAGACAAATAAATGAAAAAAAAAGTTAGTTAAAAAAGAAAAAAATTTTAGGGGCCTCCCCCTTGACCTCCCCTGCCGAACTCCCCCGGCCAACTCCTGTTTGCTCCCCCTGTCCGCTCGCTCTCTGGGAGCTTGCCTGCTTCTGTAGTCCCTGGAGCAGCTTGCTCTGCTCTGCTCTGCTCTGCTCTGCTCTGCTCTGCTCAGCTCAGCTGGGAGGCGGGAAACAGACCATGCCAGTTGTCAACCAGATATGAGTGGAAGGTGCGGAGCAGGGAGTGCCAGTGACAGCCATGGGGCTTGCCTCGTAAGGTGGCCTTGGACTGACCTACCCTCCCCCTCCCCCTTCTCTGACCAGCCCCAGCCTTGCAGGTGCTTGGCACAAAATGGTTTCTCTGGGTCCACTTTGGAGTTCTGCATGGGAAGCCCTCATGAGTCATGCTGTCTTGATGAGATGAGCAGGGGGAGATGCAGCAGAGCAAGGCTAAGCAAAAGTGCGAGACCAGGGTGTGATCTCAAGCCAGTGCCCTCTGGGGCTGGGGAGCTGCCGATCAGGGTGGCTGTCGATAGAAGTGAACCAGATGGTCTTCTAGGGCACCAAGTTAAGTGGGGAGACATATTCGAGGGGGGGAAATTAAAACAAAACAACGAAGATGTCATTATTTCAATTCCTGTGCACAGGGAATATGTCCAAGGCTGTGGAGGCAAGCAAGGGACCAGCTGGGGATGGTGGGGCTAAGCCAGCCACCTGCCCACACTCCGTTGGGACCCGATCCTCCCTTGGGTGACAAGGATATCCCCTGTTCTGCTGCTGCTCCCAACTGGAGGCAGGGAGGGAGAGGCTCCCCCAGAGCAGCCACTTCCTTTGCCCGCAGAGGGCAGAGCCTGGGGCTGGTGGCACCTTCTTGGCCATGTCACCCCCAGGATTCAGCCGGGAGCCTTCTTCGGGGACCTCCCTTGGGCACTGTGGAGGGGGCTTCCGTTCCTTCGCAGAGTGGATAGCTGGGATCGTCTCCTTTGTTGTTTTTATCAGACCCTCTGAGCTGATACGATGCTTAGAAAAAAAACCATTTGGGGTGTGTTTTATTATAAATGATAATATTTCTGCTTCTGAAGATGCAGGGGGGGTGCGTGCACGTGCGCGCCTCTTCATTAAATGGAAAAAAGGGGCAAAATGTTTCCTGGTTTACTAAAAACCTCAGCCGAGATCTGCCCTTGGCATTTGAGGGTGGGGGCGCCAGCTGCTGGCTGCTAGTCTAGGGGCGCCCCTGCCGCAGGCACTCCCTGGTGAGGGCACAGCCCTGATGGCGCCTCCTCTGCCTTGACATTTCAGGCTCGCTCAGAAGCATGGCCCAGATATCATTGATGATGACAGCAAGGACAACATCACCATCTTTACACGCATCCTGGACCGGCTGCTGGATGGATATGACAACCGGCTGCGACCCGGGCTTGGAGGTCAGTCTGTTGCATTTGGTTGTGCATGAGCGTTGGATGGTGTTTCCTGCTGTTTATTGACATCCCCCAAAGGTGCTGCGTCTCCCCTTCAAGCTGCCTCCAGGGCTGCCTGGCGACCTTGCATGAGGGAGGCGCTTCCTCCACTCAGCCAAGGCGACTCGGCTTTCAGGACCAGCTCTCAGTCGCAGGACTCCCTGGAGCCTCTCCTGGGGAATGGTGGTTTCCTGGGATCATCTCCAGCAGCGTGCTTGAGGTCTTCTGCCGAGCTGTTAGGATAATGAATTACCTGTTTCAGAGCCAACACAGGCTGCTGCAAGCGTCTGGCTCCCATGCTGCACATGGATGCACCCCCACCACTTCCTCTCATCACAGAGCCCCCGAATAGCTGCTCCTGGCTGGGGAAGGGGACAAAGGCAGGAAAGAGCAGGGCGCTGAGCTTGGCAGCGAGGTCTGACATTGCAGTGCAGGCAGGCAAGACAGCTGCGGGCATTTTGCCTGCTCCTGCTCAACCGCATCTCATGCTAACTTGGTCAGGAAGGTGACCCTGCCTCCACCCACCCCCTGGAAGCATGTGCCGAGGGGCTTAGGCGGCAGAGAGCAGTGTGCTGCATGCCACGGCTGAGACGCCCTCTTGTCTGCCAGCATCTGACTGCCGTTTGCGGAAGCCCTTGAAGCGGGGCTGGCGGGGGGCTTGTGCACATCTCTCCCTCCCTCCCCTGCCTGAAAGGGGGAAAAGGGCCATTGAGAGCCCTGCCAAGCTCTGCCCCACCCCAGGCTGTTGTCAGACACTTGTGCCTTAAGGTGGTTTGTGCTTAGATAGGAATCAACATGTATGCAACCCTGCGGTGGCTGCCTGGCATGTGCGCCCCAGGCCTCGTTGGCATTATGTGCCACATTGGCCACATTTAGACAGGGAATAAATAGGTTTGTGTGTGGAAATAGCTTTTGAGCACTTCTGGAGTGCTTGGTGTTTCCAGAGGACATGGTTTAACTCTAGTGAATACCAGCAGCATTGGGACACTGCAGAACTGTGGGTCAGAGCCCATCAAGGCTGACTTGGATTCCTGCACTGAGCAGGGGGCTGGACTCGATGGTCTTATAGGCCCCTTCCAGCCCTCCTATGATTCTAAGGCCTTCCAAGCCGAACACCCACAGGCAGGCAGTCGTCGCTGCCCGTCCCTGCCCAGGGCCCAGGCATCCTTTCTCTGGGATTGGCATGAACCTGTAACATAGCCCATTCCCCCTCCCCCCTGCCCCTCGTCTGCTTGGAATAGATGGAGGATTGATTGGCATCCGGGAGCATCTTTGCATCCCATTGTTTAAGCTCCTGCTGCTTTTCGCTGGCTGATTTACATTGGCAGCCGGATGTGGCAGTTCTGACATAGATGTATATTAACTACTTGTGAAATTGCCCTTTAGATTTGGCTTCCTGTCCTGGGGATCCAGTGTCCATTGTGGTCTGGAGACCAGTGGCCTGCTTCCAGACACTCTGCAGCACCGCCCCCGGCCCCGGTCCCCTGGGATCTCCATGGCCCCAGTGATTATGGCCTGTCTCCTGCTGCCAAACTTTGTTGGCTCTTCCTGCTTGTTGCACGTAGGGAATAGCAGCAGGGATTCAGGAATTCTGGGACTTGTAGTTCTTGTAGACAGAGTATGTCACATAGAGTTCTAGCATCCTGACTCAAACTACAAGACCGAGTGTATCCTGGACAAGCACGTGCTCTTACTCTCTCGCTCTCCAGTGTATCTATTCCCCCCCACCACCACCACATTCCTTTTGGACCCCCTGCCACTACTCAACCATTAACCTATACAACAGGAGAATGGTGGCTCCCACAGAATTGCCCTGTGACTGGGTGATAACATGAGATGCAGCCCTGTGGTTCCTTCTGCATCTGTTCCTCCCCGTGTAAAACAAGGATGCTACTAGTGCAACTCCAATGGCATTTTCATACGTGACACCAAGGGCACCTCTCTCCAACAGACCTCAGCTCAAAGGCAGCCCGTGTTCTCCCCAGGGAGGGCAGCTTGGGCTCTGTGGTTTCAGGAGGTAACTCCAGCAGACCTTACCCAGCCACAAGTCCCAGGAACTCTCCTCTAGGTCTTCCGCTGGTGATGTCACATGTAAATGCCGTTAATGTAGGGGAGAATTCAGAAGAAAATCTGCATGTTTATCCCAAATATAATGGTGGCTGTACATCATTGCGTCACCAGCATAAAACAATGCCATATGAAACCTCTTGTGTTGAAAAGACTTGGAATGCTTAGGCACTGCTTCAGAGAGCTTTGGCTATTGAGCAATATAGAAATGTAACGAATAAATGAATGAATAAAATGCAAGGAGAAGGATGGGCGGGGAAGAAAGATGAATGCCTGGGTGCCCTGTGGAATATTTCCAAGTGGTGTTTGCCTCTGCCTGGGCCTGAGATGCTGAGGGGGCTGCGGGATGCTGTGGAACACCTGCTCTCTGCCCAGTGACCCTGCCCTGAGAGATCTGGCTATTTGGGGCAGGTGTGGGGAAGTGGGGAGGGACGTGTGTATTGACAGACTGCTCCCCCCCCCCAACAGGTTTATATTTTAGCTGCAACATCCTCCCCATCCACTCCATCTTACCCTCTTGGGCAAACCCCCTTCTCTTGCCATTTCCAGGAAAATGGCCTCGTGGCCGTGCGCGACTGTGCCTGGCTTCACAGCACCAGACTCCTCGCTTATGCCCTGACAATGCTGTCATGGCAACGCAGCAACTCACCAGAGAGAGAGAGGGAGAGAAAGATACTGAGAACCAATGAATGGGCATGGTGTGGCCTCACAAAAGTGGGAAATGTTTAGAAGGCAATTTGGCACTGAGGACCCTGTGGCGAAGGAGTGCACACATTTGCATCTTGTACCTTGTAACTGTCATCTCTCCCTCTCTCTCTCTCTCTCTCTCTCACGCACCATCCAAGCCTGCAGTCCCCCATCCAGCCTTGGTCCTCCACTCCCACCAAGAGCTTCTGCCTGCAGGCCTTGGCCCAGGCCTCTCGCAAGACCCCCATTTGCAGGAGCCCATGAGGGCACAGACTCTCAGCCTGGGGCCTTCCGCCCAGGCAGCAGAGTGGCTCTTTCAGCTTCCAGTGGCAGGAGGGAATCTTGCCTCCCTTGGCCTGGCAGGGACTGAGAATGGTGGCCAACAAGGGAGCAGGCAGGAGTGTGAACAGCAGGGCTTGGACAAGTAGAGCCACTACCGGATTTGCCCTGATGCTGAATCCAGACCAGGCCCAGGGGGAACAGCTTCTCCCAGTCCACAGAGCCAACTGCTTCGCCATGCTCCCACCCACCACCCCAGCCCTCTTGAGGGACCCTGGGGACGAAGGGACCGTGGGACTGCAAAGAGAAGCATCCCCACAAAGGAGCCGGCCTCAGTAATGCATGGTGCCACAGCGCCTGGGCAGTGTCAACAGGACCAGTGCCACTGGAACAGGGGCACTAGTGGTGGGCGAGCCATTTCCTCCCTGGTGGGCTGGTTCAGGAAGAGACACGCTCCCATAAATGGACTTGGGCCTAATGAAAAGTGATCCCAAACTAATTCACTCAAGCTCGAGCACTGGCGGGGAGGGGGCCAGGGGAGGTGCATCCAGGGGAGGAAAAATGGGCCCATCCCAAGTTGGCCCAAGCTTCAAAGGAGAGCCAGTGGGGCGTGGTGGTGATAGTGCTGGCCTGGGACTGGGGAGATGCGGGTTCTAGTCCCCAGCAGGCCATGGGGCTCCCTGGGTGACTCTTGGCCAGTCCCAGACTCTTAGCCCCACAGAAAGGTTGTCAGGATAAAAGGGGGAGGAGGAGGAGGGGGAGGGCCACCATGTATGCTGCCTTGGGATCCTTGAAGGAAAAGGTGAGATATTAAAGCAACAGGTAAGTCATTAACAAAGGTGGCTCAGCCAGACTCAAGGCTGGCTCAAGGGCTCACAGTGGGGAAGTGGGCATTTTGCCCATGGAGCTTCAGGCTGCGAAACTGTGAGGAGAGAGGCTGGCAGGCTGGATGGATGCGCCCTTCTCACAGCGGGGGGTGGTCAAGGCCTGCCCTGCAGATTCAGTGGCCAGAGGCCCTGCAGACTGGGGAGGACCAGGTTCGGCTGGATCTGCTCTGTCCGTGCTTCATGGATCATCAGGCATCTTTTGTTCCATTGCCTGCTCACTGACAGAATAGGATTTTTAAAGGGATGGAGAAGGATGTTGTTCCACTTGCCCAAGTCTGCAGTAGCATTAATGTTCAGGTGTGCATTAGCACAAGCGTGCACTTGCGCAACATTGAATTTGCACGCCCCCCGCCCCCTCCCCCGGTAAAATCTAATCTGCAAGTCTGTGGAATCCACATGGCTCGAGAAAAGCTGGTCTGCCGTGGAAGCCCCGGGTGGGGCTGAGAGAAGCCCAAGCTCCCCTGAATCCCCTGCGGACACCACCGACATCCCTGCTGCGGGTGGGCTGCGTCCACGCCAGAGGCAGGAGGCCGTCCCGGCACTTCCAGGCATGGCGGGCAAAGGCTGCCTGGGAAACCATGACTGTCAGAGAAGACGCTGGGGGTGGAGGCGTGGCCGGGGTCCTTTTGAGGAGCCAGCTCCATCCGGGCGAAGCAAGGGATGAGTTTGCTCTGAACTTCCTGCCTTGCTACAGAGCTCTGCATGAAAGGTGTGGCATTCCCAGGGGCCTGTGGGATGAAATTATGGGTCGATGCAGTGGACCCTGTGGGGCCAAGAGCCTGCATGTGTGCGGGGGAGGGGCAATCAAAATAAGCAAGAGAAGCTCTTCCAGATGTCCACTGCCAGTCCCTTGGGATGGCTTGCAGTAAAAAGGAAGGGATGGAGACTCTGGACAAGCATCTTGGGGCTCCACTGCCTGCTGTGGCAGGGCGAAGAGTCTCAGGGAATTGCTTTTCAGGAGCAGAGGCTTAGGAATGTGCTCAGGATACAGGAAATAGTAAAAAATAGCTGACTCCACTTGATTGGTCTTCTGGTTGAGGAAGAAGACACCTGAATATGCTCCTCAGGTGCTGGCAGCAGCTGGGAGCCAAGTCCCTCTTGGCTGCGGAGTCTGTGTCGGCCCTTCCAGGCATTGGGGGGAGAAACCTGCTTCAGGTGGCGGGGGTGGATGGGGGGGAGATGGCAGATGTCTTCAGCAAAACTTTTTGAAGAGTCAGACCGAATGCGGGTTGCAGAGCCATTGGGCTGAGCGTCAGGCAGCAAAAGGCCTTGGGGCGGCACTGTGTCTAGTCCCGTTCCAGAGCTGTGCTGCTTTCTCGGGAGCAGCAGACTCTCTCCAGAGCCCCAGTGCCAAGAAGCACCTTGCTGTGGCCAGGAGGAGGCTCCTTCCCTGGGAGCACTGCCTGACCCCACACTGTGCAGTAGGCCGGAGGAGAAAATGGAACAGCCGTAGCTGGCCTGGCCCAGGAAACGGGGTGTCGCTCCCTCAGGGCATCGGCAGCCTGCCGTGTCTACTCCCTGCATGCAGATTTGTTTATTTCAAACATAGAATCATAGAATAGTAGGGCTGGAAGGGGCCTACAAGGCCATCGAGTCCAACCCCCTGCTCAATGCAGGAATCCAAGTCAGAGCATCCCTGACAGATGGCTGTCCAGCCTCGTCTTGAACGCCTCCAGTGTGGGAGAGCCCACCACCTCCCTAGGGAATGGGTTCCATTGTCGTAATGCTCTAACAGTCAGGAAGTTTTTCCACATGTTCAGCCGGAATCTGGCTTCCTGTCACTTGAGCCCATTATTCCATGTCCTGCACCCTGGGATGATCGAGAAGAGATGCTGGCCTTCCTCTCTTTGACAACCTTTCAAGGACTTGAAGAGCGCTATCATATCTCCCCTCAGTCTTCTCTTCTCCAGGCTAAACATGCCCTGTTCTTTCAGTCTCTCTTCATAGGGCTTTGTTTCCAGTCCCCTGATCATCTTTGTTGCCCTCCTCTGAACCCTCTCCAGCTTGTCTGCATCCTTCAAGTGTGGTGCCCAGAACTGGACACAGTACTCCAGATGAGGCCTAACCAGTGCTGAGTAGAGGGGAACTAGGACTTCCTGGGATTTGGAAGCTATGCTTCTATTAATGCAGCCCAAAAGAGCATTGGCCTTTTTTGCAGCCACATCACATGGTTGGCTCATCTTCAGCTTGTGATCGACAACCATTCCAAGATCCTTCTCACTTGTAGTGTGGTTGAGCCACGTATCCCCCATCTTGTAACTGTGCATTTGGTTTCTTTTTCCTAGGTGCAGAACTTAGCATTTATCCCTATTCAATGTCATTCTGTTGTTTTCTGCCCAGCGCTCCAGTCTATCCAGATCACTTTGAATTTTGTTTCTGTCTTCCAAAGTATTAGCTATCCCGCCCAATTTGGTGTCATCTGCAAATTTGTTCAGCATTCCCTGCACCTCCTCCTCCAAGTCATTCATACAAATGTGGAAGAGCACTGGGCCCAGGACTGAGCCCTGCTGTACCCCACTCGTTACCTCTCCCCAGTTTGAGAAGGTCCCAGTGATAAGCAATCTTTGAGTCCGATTCTGTAGCCAACTGTGGATCCACCGGATCGTTGTTTCATCTAACCCACTTTGAGC
Organism: Heloderma suspectum; assembly: GCF_057233095.1. NCBI lineage: Eukaryota > Metazoa > Chordata > Lepidosauria > Squamata > Helodermatidae > Heloderma > Heloderma suspectum. Next base: position 603,321 of record NC_139466.1, read on the forward strand.
TAGTTTGCTCATCAGGATATCATGGGACACTTTGTCGAAAGCTTTGCTGACGTCGAGGTATATGATGTCTACAGCATTCCCACGGTCTACAAGGGAGGTGACTTGATCAAAAAATGAGATCAGATTTGTCTGGCAGGACTTGTTTTTGACAAATCCATGTTGGCTTCGACTAATCATAGCATTGTTGTCAAGGGGCTTCCAGATGGATTCCTTTATCATCTGCTCCAGAATTTTCCCAGGGATTGATGTCAGACTGACTGGTCTGTAGTTCCCAGGTTCCTCCTTTTTACCCTTTTTGAAGATAGGGACAACGTTAGCCCTCCTCCAGTCATCTGGCACTTCCCCTGTCCTCCATGATTTCTCAAAGAGAATAGACAGCGGTTCTGAAGAGTTCTTCTGCCAGTTCCTTTATTACTCTAGGATGCAGTTCATCTGGCCCTGGAGATTTGAAGTCATTCAAAGTAATGAGGTGTTCCTTGACCATATGCCTGTCGATCTCAAGCTGCAATCCTGCCCCTTCAGCCTGTACTTCGCCTTTGCCAGGGGGGTCATAGACCCTCTTTGGGGAGAAGACTGAGCCAAAGTAGGAATTGAGCACCTCTGCCTTTTCTTTGTCCTCTGTTATCGTTTTGCCATTCTTATTTAGTAGCTGAACCACCATTTCTTTCCTCTGCCTTTTACTATGCACGTAGCTGAAGAAAGCCTTTTTGTTGTTTTTAGCCTCCCTCGCTAAGCTCAGCTCGTTCCCAGCTTTAGCCTTCCTGACACCATCCTTGCAATTCTGTGCTGCCTGCCTGTACTCTTCCTTTGTTACTTGGCCTTCTTTCCACTTCCTATATGTGTCCTGTTTTGTTTTCAGGTCATCCCTTAGCTTTTTGTGAAGCCCCATTGGCTTCTTCTGTTGTCTTCTACCTTTCTTCTTGTTGGAATTGTTTGTAAATGTGCCTTGAGAATTTCCTTTTTTAAAAGCTCCCACCCATCTTGGACTCCTTTTCTCGTTAGCGTTGCTTGCCATGGGACCTTCCTGATCATTGTTCTGAGTTTGTTAAAATGAGCTTTCCTAAAATCTAGGGTACGCGTTTGACTACATTCGGCTTTTGCTTCCCTTAGAACCAAGAACTCAAGTACAACATGGTCGCTTTCCCCCAGAGTTCCTGTAACTGCTACTTGATCCACTAAGTCATCTCTGTTGGTTAGGATCAAGTCAAGGATAGCCGATCCTCTAGTTCCTTCCTCTACTTTCTGTAGGAGGAAGTTATCTGCCACACAAGTCAGGAATTTCCTGGTGGGGCCATGTTTTGCAGAATTTGTCTCCCAACTAATATTGGGGAAATTGAAGTCCCCCATTACTAGTACATCATGCTTCCTTAAAACATTGGCTATTTGTTTTTCAAAAGTTTCATCCTCATCTTCTCCTTGATTGGGTGGCCGGTAAAAGACTCCGACCACCAGGTTCCTTTTATTCTTTGCTCCATTTATTTCAACCCTGATGCTCTCGATAGGGCTACCAAGCTCCTCCTCCTGTATTTCTGTGCAGAGATATGCATTTTTCACATACAGTGCAACCCCACCTCCCTTTCTGTTCCTCCTGTTCTTTTTGAACAAGTTATATCCTTCCATTGCTGTATTCCAGTCATGAGAGTCATCCCACCAAGTCTCAGTTATACCTATCAGGTCATAATTTCCCTCTTGTATTAAGAGTTCAAGTTCGTTCTGTTTGTTTCCCATACTCTGGGCATTAGTATATAGACATCGAAGACCATGTGCTTCATAGTCTGGCTTTATTCCTACATGTGTCTGAAGACTATTATTGGGCGCTATCAGAGCTGTTCTCTCCATTGCAGTGCATACGCCTACATCCATTGTTACCCCCAACATTACATCTCCCTTCCCCGTAGGATTCAGTTTAAAGCCCTCCCGATGAAGTTCTTCATGCTGTGGCCAAACACATTCTTCCCATCCTTTGTGAGGTGCAACCCGTCCCTAGCCAACAGCCCATCTTTTAGGAAGTATAGCCCGTGGTCCCAGAATACAAATCTCTCTCGTTGGCACCACCTTCATAGCCAGTCATTCACCCGGAGTATTTTTCGTTCCCTTTCTATCCCTCTTCTAACTACTGGAAGGATGGATGAGAAAACTATCTGGGCCCCAAAGTTCTTGAGTTTCCTTCCCAAAGCTTCAAAGTCTGACATGATCTCTTCGTAGCTCCGCTTGGCGGTATCATTTGTTCCCACATGGATGAGAAGAAAGGGATACCTGTCAGTGGGCTTTATGAGTGCAGGCAACCTTTCAGTCACGTCTCTAATCTGTCCTCCCAGGAGACAACATACCTGGTGAGTCCACGGATCTTTGCGACATGCAGCAAGGAGTCTCCCACTACTACCACTCTTCTCTTCTTCTTCTTGTAGGCCTGGGTTTCATCGCCTCTGTTTGACTGACCTTCAGCCTCTTGCTCACTCTCATGCAGGTTCCTCTGTGATTCTTCCTCTGCAGGCTGTCCTCCAGTCTCATCCGCAAGTACCTGGAATCGGTTCCACAGCTCCACTGCTTCCACTGGTGCAGAGTGGTGTCTAGTTCTTCTTCTCCTAACTGTCACACTTTTCCAAGGAGTATCCTCTATTCCATTTTTCTTCACCTCAGCATTTCCCACTGCCTCATCTTGCTGTTGCTCTTCAAGGTTCTGGTCTTCCCTTTGCTTCTGTAGTTCCCCCATTCTGTCCAAGAACTCTTCGTGTTCTCTTATTCCCCAGAGGGTTGACAGTCGCCGCTCCAGTCCACTTACTTTTTCCTCCAGCAGCGTGATCAACTTGCACTTGTTGAAGGTGTAGGCCTTGTTGTTCTCAGGCAAGAAAACAAACATTGCACACACCTTGCAGGTCACCACCACTGGAGAGTCCTGTCCTTCCATTGCCTCTTTTCCCTTTTTGTGTCTAGCTCTGTGATTGTTCTAGACTAGCCTGTGCCTGCTCCTCTACTCAGTAGAGGTTAAAAGCAGAGTCCCACTGGTGTGGAAGTGTGTGTGACAAGACAAATAAATGGGAAAAAGTTAGTTAAAAAAATAAAAATAATAATAAAAAAATGTTAGGGGCCTCCCCCTTGACCTCTCCTGCCGAACTCCCCCGGCCAACTCCTGTTTGCTCCCCCTGTCCGCTCGCTCTGTTCGCTCACTCTCTGGGAGCTTGCCTGCTTCTGTAGTCCCTGGAGCAGCTTGCTCTGCTCTGCTCTGCTCTGCTCAGCTCAGCTGGGAGGTGGGAAATCAGTCACCTGCTTTATCTAGAAACCTCTTTCTAGGTTGTTTTATTTATTATGGTCTCTGCCTCTGTATTTGAATTGTGTGGGGTTTTTTACCGAATGTATAGTGTTTACATTCTGTTTTGATTTTAAATTGTTGTGAGCCACTCTGAGTGGTGCACAGCCACTAGGAAGGCAAGACTGATTTATTCTAAATAAAACAATAGTACAACATACATTCAAGAAGTCCCAGGAGCCCCACCACCCAAAGCCCCAAGAATCAGCCAAATGGGGCTGGAGGGACTGTCCTGGCATGCAGGTTTCTTGGCAGAAAAGGTGCAAAGTTCAGCAATATATAAAAGCAATGCAAAACCCAAAGCCCATCTAGTCTTGAAAGGTTGTCACAGAGAGGAAGGCCAGGATCTCTTCTTGATCATCCCAGAGTGCAGGACACGGAATCATGGGCTCAAGTGACAGGAAGCCAGATTCTGGCTAAACATCAGGAAAAACTTCCTGACTGTGAGAGCAATATGACAATGGAACCAATTACCTGGGGAGGTTGTGGGCTCTCCCACACTGGAGGCCTTCAAGACGAGGCTGGACAGCCATCTGTCAGGGATGCTCTGACTTGGATTCCTGCACTGAGCAAGGGGTTGGACTCGATGGCCTTTTAGGCCCCTTCCAGCCCTACTATTCTATGAGTCTATGATACTAGTCTGCATCAGTTCATCCCCCCCCCCCCACACACACACACACTGCTTGCTGGTCAGACCTATGAGGGCCAGCTGGGGCCCTTTGGAAAAAGTGCCTCCAGAGCTCACAGATCTGCATGGTGCAATGCAGGGAGAGCGCAAAAATGTCACATGCAGCATGAGAATGTCAGCTCCCCTCCCTGCAAATAAATACCCTGCAAAAAGTCCAGGGCTAATTTGGCCTAGGATAAAATAACTGCCTGGCCCACAAATATGGATTTTAAAAAATCTTCTGTGCTGCTGGACCAGAATCAAACCAGGCTCTCCTCACATCTGTCTGCAATACCATCTCCCATGTGGTTGCCCTGGTGGTCAGTGCCACGAGTGGTTAAGGGATGTTGCATTAGACAAGAGTTGATCTTTTGATTGGCATCTTTCAAAGCAACCCTAGAATGCCAAGGAGAAAGTTGTCAGTGCCACCACAATGAATTGTACGTTGTACTGACTTGCTTCTCTTCGAAAATAATGACACATCTATTTACCCTGGTGTGGAGGCAAACACACTGGCCAGTGTTTTCACCAGTTGCCAGAATTTTACATTGGCGAAGCTTCTCTTTTTACTTTTTTAGTGCACAGCTACAGCACACTCAGGCATGCTCAGGAGGCTTCCTGTGGTGGGGCATTTCTGCTCCATTCTTAGGTTCCTGTGCATGGGTGAATTATTCCAATGTGCAGGACAGCACCAAGCCACGCTGTGGTGTTGCTTGGCCCTTGCAGAGGGTCTGCCAAGGAGTCTGGCACCATTTCACTGGATACAACCCAAGATGTAGGATGAGAAATGTAGACCACTAAAGCTGTGAGGCAGGAGAGGGCACTGGCTCCTGCTGCCCAGAGGGAAAGCCTCCCAGGGCCTGTGTGTGAACACAGCAGCCTGCTTGTGCCCTCCCATGTGGCAATATGTGGAGACCGAGGTTGGCAAGGTGGCAGCAGGACAGAAGTAGGAGCTGCTTTGTCCACTTGGTGCGGGAAGGGCACTCTACCATGGCAGCATCTGGACTGAAGGGGCCCAGCCACATTCCATGAACCGGGAGAGGATGCTGGCTGGAAGTCGGGGGCCAAGAACACCACAGGGTGTCTCCACTTAGCTTTGCAGCAGGACACAACTCAAGCCTGAGCAATGAGAACATGAGGGGCTTGTGGGGAGAGGAAGATGGGTGGGTCACTCCACAGACAGTCTGGGAGTGCTCAGCTTAGAGTCACCTTGTGGGTGTGATTCATAACTGCAGGGAAATCAATAAATCTTCCCCCAGAGTTTCCACAGATTCTGCCTGTGGAAAAGTCCTCGTGGAGGCTTCCATTGGAAGCTCTGAGAGGGTTTCAGTGGTGACTGATATGAACAAGTGGCAAGCTGGAGGGAACCTTCTTTATGGCTGCAGCCCTCAGAGCAAGAACGGGCCAGGAGTTACTCGTGGGGACACAACTGCTACTGTGAAGACAGACAGAGACACATATGCAAATTCACTGCTGTGAGTCGTGCAACACTGAGTACACGGTCCTAGAAAATGGTGATCCAAGGCACCAGATAATCAAAGCCACACATCACGTTGAAAGACAGACATGCAAAGAACAGCATACAATAAACAGCACTGCATGAACATCAAGATGCCAGTGTGGTGAGAATGATACAAATTGTCCGACGATTGTCACGATAAGAGGTATGTAGCGCACGTGCATAACAAAGCTCTGTAGCGATGGATGGAACTAGAATGCAGAAGTGCAGTGGCTGCCAGCACAATTTGAACTTCATTCAATGTGAAACAAGAACCTCAGAGGTATGGAGAAGCAACTACGAGCACCGATATCACACACCCCTGGCTTATCAATTCTTCTCCAGGTGCTACACGCTGCTAAGACATGTGGTGTCTACTCTTGAGATGTCTGTTACCATTAGAAGTCTGCTGTTGTCACCACGATGGCCCATGTTTCTGCTTTTGCCCTCAGAGCAAGGCCAGGCTGGCCAAAGAGCACAGAGAAGAGCCCATTCCCTTTGCCCATTGTAGTGGGGTGGGGGTGGGGGTGGGGGGGCGGCCTTCTGCTGAGTCAGGAGGACATCTGTCCATCTGGCTCCATAGCCCACAAAGCAACCATGCTGCTTGCCAGTTCAGCAGCCGCACAATGCCTGGCCAGTGCCGCTCCTGACAGGAAGCCGTTGTGCGGCCTGGCTGATGAGGTGCCCCTGGCTCTGGGGCTCTGCAGTGGCTGCAAAATGCTCCATGTCACAGTAAAAGCTCCCTGGAGAGGTTTGCCTGGAACCTACATTGTACTCCTTCCAGTGTCAGGTGAAGACCTTTTTATTCTCCCAGTATTTTAGCTTCCTAATCTTTTAGCTCTTGGTGTTTAAAATCTGTATTTTAAATCTCTGCATTGCTGCTAGGTTTAATTTTGGTTGTATTGTTCTATTGTGGTTTTAAGCTTTCAGATTTTATATTGTTTTATGCTGCATTCTGTGGTTTTAGTTTTTGTGAACCACCCAGAGAGCTTCGGCTATTGGGCAGTATAGACAGACATACATACATACATGGGATAACAGCCCACCCAAGGACCAGCAGCACAAGGCACAGCTCAAGAAAAACTTACTGGGAATTGGGATGGCAGCCCTTGCCTCTGCTCCCCCGTCCCTAGCAAAGGAGGTCTGTTGCCACCAGCATCATCCCCAGCACCTCTCCGCTCCAGCAGCACCATTGCAGGATAAGAGGGGGTAGGTGAGCAGCGACAAGTGCAGAGGAGGGGCAGCTGCCTCTCCTGCTGAGACGAAGTCTCCACCCTGAGGGCAGTCCGGTGCCTAATCTGGGACACATGAGCTTAGCCTTGAGTGCCCTTTGGGTTTTTGCACTTCAACAATGCCTGCACAGAGCCCTAGGAAGATTTGATGCCATGGCAAGAAACCTCCCCCTCCCCCAAGGGCTATGGGAAGAAAAACAAGGGAAGCTTCTACCCCCCTACTCACCCACCCACCTGCCCCCAGCTCCTGCTCTCAGTCATTACTAGGAGGGACCTCCTTCTCCTCCTGTTTCCTGACTCCTAACTGGGCAGAGCAGGGGAAGCTGCCCCAGTTGATCTGGGGGCTATACAAGCAAGCAAGCTCCCCAGAAGTGAGCAGTCAGAGCGAGCAAACAGAGAGAGCAAACAGGAGTTTGGCAGGGGAGGTCCCTAACAATTTTGTTTTTAATTTCTTGTAACACGCACTTCTATACCTGTGGGACTCTGTTGTTAACCTACAGTGAATAGAGGACAAAGCACAGGCTATCCCAGTCCAATCGCAAAGCTAGACACAACAAGGGAAAAGAGGCAATGGAAGGACAGGACTCTCCAGTGGTGGTGACCTGCAAGGTCTGTGCAATATTTGTTTTCTTTCCTGAGATCAACATGGCCTACAGTGCAAGTTGATTACACTGTTCGAAGAAAAGTAAGAGGACTGGAGCGGCAAGTGTCGATCCTCAAGGGAATAAGAGAAGACGAAGAGTTCTTGGGCAGAACGATGGAACTACAGCAGCAAAGCGAAGTACAGGAGCTAGAAGACCAACAGCAAGCTGAGGCAGAAGAGGAAATTGTTGAGGCAAGGAAAAATGAAGTAGAGGATACTCCTTGGAAAAGGGTGACAGGAGCAGAAGAATTAGAAGCCACTCTGCACCCTTGGAAGCAGTGGAACTATGAAACCATTTCCATGTACTTGAGGATGAGACTGGAGGACAGCCTGCAGAGGAAGAATTACAGGGGCCCTCGCAGGAGAGCGAGCAAGAGGCTGAAGGTCAGTCAAGGAGAGGTGATGAAACCAAGGCCTCCAGCAACAAGAAGAGAAGAGGAGGAGGAGTGGGAGACTCCTTGCTGCGTGGGACCAAAACCCAAGTATGTCGCAAAGACCCGTGGACTCGCCAGGTCAGAATGGGGAAGCTGGGAAAAAAGCCCAAAGCTGCAAGAGCTAAGAGGCAGGTGGAGGAGGCCACGAAGAGTGGAAGATGAACAGAAGGAATGGGGTTACAAGGAGAATGGGGGGGGGGAGGTTGTCTTATTTCCCCCTCTCTTTCTCTTGAGATCCACCCTACCCCACACTCTTGCCCCGTGCTTGAAGAGAAAGTGTGGGGTGATGTTCTTAAGAGAGAAAAGGGGGGAGCTCTGACCCCGCCCATCCCTGGTTCTGCCCCCCACTCTCCACCTTGTTATTTCCCCCGAGGGAGTGCTCCCCTGGATGGGAAAATGGTTCCCCATCGTGGCAGAGGCAGATGCTGCGGTGTGTGGTTTGGCAGCGCACCACAAGAGGCAGCCATGCAGAGGTCCAGGGGTCACCAGTTCGAGCCCAGGCAGCCTCTGACAGACAGGCTGGCAGTTCACCACATTATGTCAGACAAATGATAGCTTGGCAGCATATTGAGATTCGTTGACCCGTGCCAACAAGCGATTCTGGGCACTGAGGCCATCTCGTTCCCAGACGCCCCTCGCTAGACTTCCAGGAGGTTGCTCCGTGCGGGCCAGCCGTCCTGCGCCAGTACTGGATGAGGCAGCCACCAGCAGCACAGTGGCAAGCGCCGAAGTGCAGGGCACTCAAGCACAGTGGCAAGCGCCAAAGTGCAGGGCACTCATCGCGGCAGCCCCTATGGCCGCACCACCAAGCAGAGTCCAAACGTCCAGGCTGCTGTGCTGAGCCCTGCCAACAAACCCGTTCTAACCGTGCTCGCCTCGCCCAAGGGCAGGCCGTTTGTACAGCGAATGCATCTTGATTGGCCATTCTAGATCAAGCCATCCCGAAATATGGAACAAGAGTCGTTACTGGGAAAATTCACTCCCCCCCCCCCCGCTCCAGCTACTGTGTTGCAGCTAAGCTCAGAGGGAACAGGAAAGCCGGAGGGGGGCAGATGATGTCAGTGTCCCTGCTCATAAGAAGGGTGCTGCACTGCACCCCCGTGAGCCCCGCTTCCACTGCGCCATTGGCAGCCCCCCCGGGGGGGGAGCCAGAGGTGTCCTTTCATTCAAACAAGGGGAACCAAAGGAGAGGTGAGGAGAGGCGAGGCACAGATGGGGTCCTCCCATCTCGGTCCTCCTCGTAGCAGAGCCTGGAAAAGACACGGAACCCTCGAGGAGGAAGTGTGTGAAGTGAGCAGACATAACAAGAGGCGTAGGGGGCAGTTTAAAGGGTTTTTTTTCTATTTACAAATGAACCCCAAACATGCTGAAAGCCCTTGTTTTCTGACTTTGGTGGGTCTTTCAGCTAAAGGCACTGAGCATGAAATAGATGAAGCTCCTGAGCATACAATGGCAGCCTTTTTGCAGCAGGCCCATTATGTGAGGTGTGTGTGTGTTTTTTTTAAATACTTTTTATTCTATCTTTTATCTTTATAAATGAAATAAACAATACCAACAACCTAATCAATAACTACAATTTCCCCACAATACAGTATTCTTAGGAGGACACAGCAATAACAAAGGAGGAAAAGAAAAAAAAGAGAAAGGAGAAAGAAGAAAAGGATCAAATTTAAACTCCATTACACAGAACCTTCAAATCCCATTCCACTTAAAAATTATACCTATAACATCGGCAATATTACAATTCAATACAGTCTAAATAATCAAACTTACATTTCAATATCATATCATCAGTCTTATAGCAAGGAAGCAGGCCTACAATTCATTTCCAGTAACCATATATTGCCCTTCAGCTAATACATAATATTAAAGCTTAACAATTTAACCAGCCAAAAATTTTAGTAACCAATAATGATAGTAATAATAATAATAAAAAGGAGATTTTAAAAGATTAATAATAATACAAACAAATCACTAATAAAATTTATAATATATGATAATAAATCTTAAAATCAACCTTACAACAATTACTAATATATTTTGTACTAGATATATAAATGAGTGTGCACATTTCTGTACACCCTCAGACAATAAATTTAAGTACAGTATATCATATCCATTTTAAAAAGAAAGGATTTAAAGAAAAAGGGAAAAAATTAGAGACTATAAACAAAAAGAACAGATATATATATGAGCAATTATCTCTGGCCTAGCCTGAATCTTCCAGACTAAACAAAGCCTGTTAGCAAAACATGTTTGTAGTTTCCAGTTCATGGTGATAGAGCAGAACTCTCACGCGCTTTTCCATTTAGCCACGCCTCCGCCATTTCATGATTTAGAAACTTCTTCATCAGGCCTTCAGAAAAAATGCAAAATGTAGCAGGATATTTTAAGTGATATTGTAAGCTCATCTGTTTTGCCAGATTTTTCGCCTTAGTAAATTGCCTTCTTTTATCAGCAACCTCTTTGGTGTAATCGGGAAATAGCATAACTTCATCTTGTTTCCAAAAAAGGTTTCCACCCTCTCTTGCCAAACTCAGGATATAATTTTTTGTGGAGATTCTTGCAAATTGGACTATAACCGTATAACCGGTCCCTTTGGCGTTTGACACACGGAATGCCTGCTCAATATCAAATGAATAATCAGATGGCACTGGGAGTATCTCATGCAGGAACTTATCTACAAAAGTAGACAAATTTACATCAGTAGATACATTTTTAATACCAATGATATGTACATTTGCCCTGTGTAGAGAAGCCTCCAATTGAGAAATTTTGACTGAGAAATTGTTGAAAAAAGCTTGTGATGTTGTTTCATTCCCTGCCAATGGGTCTTGGTTTTCTGACTTTGGTGGGTCTTTCAGCTAAAAGCGCTGAGCATGAAATAGATGAAGCTCCTGAGCGTACAATGGCAGCCTTTTTGCAGCAGGCCTGTTATGTGAGGTGTTGTTTAAAGTCTCTGGGAAAAACCCGTCCCTGAGGGAAGCCTGGGCGGGTGCGTGGGGTCCCACAGGCCCCATCCTGGGCTTGTGGAACTGGCCGCTCTCCAGCGCAAACGGCAGAGCAGCACAATAGTGGGCCGTGGAACCGTCATCTGGGGAAGCAGCGGGCATGGAGGCTTCAAACGAAAGGAAGGCAGAAATCTCAGGTTGAAGCATTCACTGTGCAAATGCAAATCGCCCCTAACGGCTTTCTTTCCTTGCTTCCTGCAGATACAGTGACGGAAGTCAAGACAAACATTTATGTGACGAGCTTCGGCCCCGTCTCAGACACGGACATGGTGGGTGCTGCTTTCTCAAGAGAGAGGTGTGTGTGTGTAGTCAGAGGGGGCACAAGCACAGCCTCCAGGGATCGGACGTTGTTTTTGTGCCATGAAGCTGGAACAGACCAAAGGCCTGTCTGTTCCCACAGTGGGCTGCCGGACGCCCCCATGGGAAGCTCAAAAGCACCCTCCTGCTCATGTTCCCCACAACTGGTGTACAAAGGCAATTTCTGATAGCAGAGGTAATATATAGCTGTCATGAGAGCCTTATGTGCCATGCATTTCCCTGGGCGGCCCCTCCCTTCTTAGAAGACAGTCCCTGGGGATCTGAGGTATCCCTCAGAAAATGGGTCTGTTTGTGGATTGCGTGGAGGATGCATAGGAATGTCTGGGAAGCAACCAGGAGAAGAGAGTTCGCTGTTCCGATGGGGGCAGTGCCACCACCACCTTCCCCTCCTTAAGGGGGAAAGCCCAGTGGGGAGGATGCTGCAGCTCACCCTTGGCATCTGAGCGGAAGTGCCAGGCCAGGGCCCTTTGTGGGACTGAAAGGACAGGACCCCAGGCCATGACGGCAGAGTCCCCCCAGCTCAGTGGGGCTGGACTGTCCATCCTGCCCCCCCCCCAAATGGCCATCATCTCCCCACCCCGGCTGCTCCCTTCCAGAGCCGGTATCAAGGCACATGTAGGGCAAAGTGACAGGGGTGCCTGAGGAGCCAGCCCCCTTTTGGGGGGAAGGCACCCCCTTTCCTGAGCAATAGCGCTCCCTAAAGCCGCATGTAGAGCAGCCATCTCCAACACACTGCCCTCCAGATGTTCGAACTGCAACTCCCATCATTACTGACCATCAGCTGGGGATGGTGGGAGTTGTAGTTGAAAGCATCAGGTTGGAGGTGGCTGATGGAGAGGGTACTTCTCGCACTGGCTGCAAAGAGGCAAAAAGAGCATCCCATGTGAGAAAACCAGGAAAGGGGAAATGGGAGAGACTGGGAGATGTTGAGGGAAATGGTTAATGAAAGCCCTGAGGACTGAGTCAAGGCCCCTGTTCCCACAACATTTTGTCTAATTAAAAGAGCCCTGTGGAGCATAATTAATTGGAAGAACACCACACCACAGGACTTGCTGTTTTCTCGCCAAAGGATCTGGTCAAAAATCCCAAGCTACAGAAGAACCCATGAGCCAAAAGGCAGATGAGGAGTCAAGGTCTTTCTTGATTTCTGGGTTCATAAATATTGCCACATGCCACTGGGAGCTGCAGGGGCAGGGGGGAGGGATCCTCCTCTACAGAAGGGGGGCTTTTTGTGTTTCATGCTCAAATTGCCCCCCCACCGACACTTTTCCTTGGGATTCTGAATCTGACCACACGGTCTCCAAGCCCCCTGGTTCCAATGAGGGACTTGAGATCATCCTCAAGACCTCTTGCTAATGTCTAGTCATTCTCCAGGATCTGAAGTGCTGGGGGTTGTTCCTTCCTTGGGCCCAAAGGCCACTGGATTTGGCTTCCAGGGCAGAATCCATGCAGGGCCCTTGTCAGTCGGTTTTGGTGAAGCTGCAGATGGGAACCTCTTATTGGTACCTCAGAGCCCAGGCTGCCTGTCACTTTTCCCCACAGAGGATGAGGCCATCCAGCCATGGAAAGTCTGACTCTCCAAAAGATGGAGCAAAGGCCCAAATTAGTGGCCCAGGGGCTGGGAGAGGAATGTTCTCTCATATTCCATGTGGATGGGCTCCTTGTCAGTGCACCCCTTTTCCCCATGGAAGACCTGCTCAGCACTCTCTGGGATGAGAAATTAATGCAAAGTGTCACCCGAGCTGCTGCCTTTAGTTTTCCTGGCTTCCCTCCCTCTCGCGGTCATTCCGCTTCCTCCCTTTGGCACCGAAGAAAGCAACCTTAACATATTCAGCCATCCAGCCCTCGGGGAGCATCTCATACTTACTTCTAAGGTGGAGCATATTTGATTGAGGGAGCCTGTATAATGAACTGTGAAGAAGGGAGAAAGGGAAGGCACTGAAAAACGGAAGGTATTCTTGGTTATGTGTTTTTATAAAATGTGCAGGACATGTGCAGGACAGATAAAGAATAATACACACACGTGCGCTTGGTTGCCTGCTTTAGTTCTGCACATTTTACCCATGTAGAATAAATTTTGTGCTGCATGCTTTGTTGGGGGGTCCCTGATTGAGGGAGAAGTTGCCAATATTATCCCACACACACACACAGGAAGAGGGAAGGAAGCCTCTCTCCTACCCCCCACTGCACCGAGATGATCCATCACCTGCTCTGTCAGTAGCCCTTGTGAAACCCACTTTTTGTGCCTCCTGATCTGGGATTGGCACGAGAGGGTGGCCAGAATGCTCTCTCCCTCCACTGTCCAGGACATCGTTGGAGATGGGCAGGCAGGGAGCAGCTGGCTAGCAGTGGACTGCAGGGACTTCCGATGGAGAGATGGAGCACAGGGCCAGAAGGCCAGGATCCAGGAGAAGTGCCTGGTAGCCTCCTCTGGCCAGGCCACCTGATGGGACAGGCTTGGCGCTGGTGCCCAGCCCTTCCAGCTAGCGCCAGCGGACCTTGCTGTGGAAAGGAGATGGAGAGAAAAGGGGGTCAACAGCTGGCTGTGGCCAGCAGTGTCCGTGTCTCTGGTCTCCTTTGCGCTCATCACCCACACCACTGTTGCCATGGTGACTGCTGCAGCGGGGAGGGGGCTCTGTTTGCCTGCACTTGTTGCTGGGCCTTTGATGCTGAAGATGAATCATTCGGGAGCGGGGGGGGGGGGCTTGAAAGGAGCCATAGACAGCACTGTAGCCTTCAATATTTGGCCTCTGTGTTTATGGAGCTGACAACTCACAAAGGGCCGGGGGAGGAAGAGAGAGTGAGAACCTGGAGGTGGAGAGCAGGGATTGTCACCACACCTCTGGCAGCCGCGGCTGCTCCAGTCTGGGCCCTCTTTCTTCTGAATGGCTGAAAAGGATGAGCGGCCCTTGCCCTGGAGCCTGGAGCTGAGGGCCCCTTGCCCAGGCCCCTGCGGCAGAGGCCTGAGGAGGTTCCGCTCACCACACCCCTTCAGTGTCACAGAAGATCAGGGGTGCAGTGGGAATCTGTGGCGTACAGGCATGCATTCTGACAGTCCCCATAGCCCACAAGGGGAGGCCAAACATGCAGGCAGCTGCTGTGTGCATTTGTGTGTGTATGTACATATTTTCCAGGACTCTATTTTCCCGCACGGGGGCGGGCGGGGGGGCGCATGTTATCTCAAAGTCAGCAAAGCAGTTCTAGCTGTATTAGGGCTCCTTCACACTGAGCTTTTATCCTGCAATTGAGATGGCTCCTTCACGGAAGTTTGCGGGCTCTTTACATGACGCCGTGATCATTCAAGGAGTCTCCTGCACTAGATGCCCTTTGTTCCTTGTTTAAATAGATCGCAAATAATGAGCTACCAAATTACCCCCTTGTGTTCCGCTTGAGTTCCCTCTGTGAAAAGAGGAAGAGTGGCAAGAAAAGACGCGAGATCAATGAAAGATAATGGAAGACTCCGATACAGGGAGAAGGAGGGGGAAGGGGGTGGGGGAAAAGGAAGCACTTGAAAAAGGGAGTCATTGTGATCTTGCATTCAAAACGGAAGCAGAAAGCCCCATTTTAAATGCAGGGTTTTAGGCTGGTGTAGAGATGCCCTGACCCCTTCATGGATCACTGCCTTGTTGTGGCGAAGGGGCTTGCGTAACTCAATGAAGCCATAAGCTATGCCGTGAAGGGCCACCCAAGACGGACAGGTCATGGCAGAGAGTTCTGACAAAATGTGGTCCACTGGAGAAGGAAATGGCAACCCACTCCAGTATTCTTGCCAAGAAAACCCCATGGAATGTATCACAAGGCTAAAAGAGATGACGCCGGAAGATGAGCCCCTCAGGTCGGAAGGTGTCCAATATGCTACTGGGGAAGAGCAGAGGGAATTTCCAAGTAGCGCCAGAAAGAGTGAAGCGGCTGGGCCAAAGCCGAAAGGACACTCAGCTGTGGATGTGTCTGGTGGTGAAAAGAAAATCCGATGCTGTAAAGAACAATATTGTTTAGGAACCTGGAATGTCAGATCAATGAATCAAGGTAAGCTGGAGGTGGTCAAACATGAGATGGCAAGATTGAACATCGACATCTTGGGAATCAGCGAACTAAAATGGACAGGCATGGGTGAATTTAATTCAGGTGACCATCATATCTACTATTGTGGGCAAGAATCCCTTAGAAGAAATGGAGTAGCACTCATAGTCAACAAAAGGGTGGGAAAAGCAGTACTGGGGTACAATCTTAAAAATGATAGAATGATCTCAGTACGAATCCAAGGCAAACCATTCAACATCACAGTAATTCAAGTCTATGCCCCAACCACTGAGGCCGAAGAAGCTGAGGTTGATCGGTTCTATGAAGACCTACAACACCTTCTAGAACTAACACTAAAAAAAGATGTCCTCTTCATCATAGGGGATTGGAATGCTAAAGTAGGAAGTCAAGAAATCACCGGGATAACAGGCAGGCATGGCTTTGGTGTACAAAATGAAGCAGGACAAAAGCTAATAGAGTTTTGCCAAGAGAGCAAAGCTGCTCCAGCTGGTCCAGGGACTACAGAAGCAGGCAAGCTCCCAGAGAGCGAGCGAACAGAGCGAGCGAACAGGGGGAGCAAACAGGAGTTGGCCAGGGGAGTTGCAGTGGTTGAAGAGACAAAGGAGACAAAGGAGACAGAGGCTAAGAGGTAAGTGGGTTGCAGGAAGCCCAGGGCGCTGCCCTTTATCCTTCTGACTGGCTGTGAGCTCACCAGGAGCTTCTGAGAGCTCCAACTGAATTGGAGGGGTGTGGCCTGAGTACTCCCAGCAGCTGACTGGGCGGGAAGCTTCAGTCTGTTTCCCGCCTCCCAGCTGAGCAGAGCAGAGCAGAGCAAGCTGCTCCAGCTGGTCCAGGGACTACAGAAGCTGGCAAGCTCCCAGAGAGCGAGCGAACAGAGCGAGCGAACGGGGGGAGCAAACAGGAGTTGGCCAGGGGAGTTCGGCAGGGGAGGTCAAGGGGGAGGCCCCTAACATTTTTTTTTAACTAACTTTTTCCCATTTATTTGTCTTGTAACACACACTTCCACACCAGTGGGACTCTGCTTTTAACCTCTACTGAGTAGAGGAGCAGGCACAGGCTAGTCTAGAACAATCACAAAGCTAGACACAAAAAGGGAAACGGGGCTATGGAAGGACAAGACTCCCCAGTGGTGGTGACCTGCAAGGTGTGTGCCATGTTTGTTTTCTTGCCTGAGAACAACATAGCCTACACCTGCAACAAGTGCAAGTTGATCACGCTGCTGGAGGAAAAAGTAAGTGGACTGGAGCGGCGACTGTCAACCCTCCGGGGAATAAGAGAACACGAAGAGTTCTTGGACAGAATGGGGGAACTACAGCAGCAAAGGGCAGACCAGAAGCTTGAAGAGCAACAGCAAGATGAGGCAGAAGTGGGAAATGCTGAGGAGAAGAAAAATGGAGTAGAGGATACTCCTTGGAAAACGGTGACAGTTAGGAGAAGAAGAACTAGACGCCACTCTGCACCAGTGGAAGCGGTGGAGCTGTGGAACCGATTCCAGGTACTTGCAGATGAGACTGGAGGACAGCCTGCAGAGGAAGAATCACAGGGGAACCTGCATGAGAGTGAGCAAGAGGCTAAAGGTCAGTCAAACAGAGGCGATGAAACCCAGGCCTACAAGAAGAAGAAGAGAAGAGTGGTAGTAGTGGGAGACTCCTTGCTGCGTGGGATCGAGACCCAAGTATGTCGTGAAGACCCGTGGACTCGCCAGGTATGTTGTCTCCCAGGAGGACAGATTAGAGACGTGACTGAAAGGTTGCCTGCACTCATAAAGCCCACTGACAGGTATCCCTTTCTTCTCATCCATGTGGGAACAAATTATACCGCCAAGCGGAGCTACGAAGAGATCACGTCAGACTTTGAAGCTTTGGGAAGGAAACTCAAGAACTTTGGGGCCCAGATAGTTTTCTCATCCATCCTTCCAGTAGTTAGAAGAGGGATAGAAAGGGAACGAAAAATACTCCGGGTGAATGACTGGCTACGAAGGTGGTGCCGACGAGAGAGATTTGGATTCTGGGACCACGGGCTATACTTCCTGGAAGATGGGCTGTTGGCTAGGGATGGGTTGCACCTCACAAAGGCTGGGAAGAATGTGTTTGGCCACAGCATGAAGAACTTCATCAGGAGGGCTTTAAACTGAATCCTACGGGGAAGGGAGATGTAATGTTGGGGGTAACAATGGACGTAGGCACATGCCCTGCAATGGAGAGAACAGCGCTGATAGCGCCCAATAATAGTCTTCAGACACATGTAGGAAGAAAGCCAGACTATGAAGCACATGGTCTTCGATGTCTATATACTAATGCCCAGAGTATGGGAAACAAACAGAACGAACTTGAACTCTTAATACAGGAGGGAAATTATGACTTGATAGGTATAACTGAGACTTGGTGGGATGACTCTCATGACTGGAATACAGCAGTTGAAGGATATAACTTGTTCAAAAAGAACAGGAGGAACAGAAAGGGAGGCGGGGTTGCACTGTATGTGAAAAATACATATCTCTGCACAGAAATACAGGAGGAGGAGCTTGGTAGCCCCATCGAGAGCATCTGGGTTGAAATAAATGGAGCAAAGAATAAAAGGAACCTGGTGGTCGGAGTCTACTACCGGCCACCCAATCAAGGAGAAGCCAAGGATGAAACTTTTGAAAAGCAAATAGCCAATGTTTTAAGGAAGCATGATGTAGTAGTAATGGGGGACTTCAATTTCCCCGATATTTGTTGGGAGACAAATTCTGCAAAACATGGCCCCTCCAGGAAATTCCGGACTTGTGTGGCGGATCACTTCCTCCTACAGAAAGTAGAGGAAGGAACTAGAGGATCGGCTATCCTTGACTTGATCCTAACCAACAGAGATGACTTAGTGGAGAAAGTAGCAGTTACAGGAACTCTGGGGGAAAGCGACCATGTTGTACTTGAGTTCTTGGTTCTAAGGGAAGCAAAAGCCGAGTGTAGTCAAACGCGTACCCTGGATTTTAGGAAAGCTGATTTTCATAAACTCAGAACAATTATCAGTAAGGTCCCATGGCAAGCAATGCTAGCAAGAAAAGGAGTCCAAGATGGGTGGGAGCTTTTAAAAAAGGAAATTCTCAAGGCACAATCACAAACAATTCCAACAAGAAGAAAAGGTGGAAGACAACAGAAGAAGCCAATGTGGCTTCACAAAAAAGCTTAGGGATGACCTGAAAACAAAAAAGGACACATATAGGAAGTGGAAAGAAGGCCAAGTAACAAAGGAAGAGTACAGGCAGGTAGCACAGAATTGCAGGGATGGCGTCAGGAAGGCTAAAGCGGAGAACGAGGTGAGGTTAGCGAGGGATGCTAAAAACAACAAAAAGGCTTTCTTCAGCTACGTGCATAGTAAAAGGCAGAGGAAAGAAATGGTTGTTCAGCTATTAAATAAGGATGGCAAAATGATAACAGATGACAAAGAAAAGGCAGAGGTGCTCAATTCCTACTTTGGCTCAGTCTTCTCCCAAAAGAGGGTCTACGACCCCCCTGGCAAAGGCGAAGTACAGGCTGAAGGGGCAGGATTGCAGCTTGAGATCGACAGGCATATGGTCAAGGAACACCTCATTACTTTGAATGACTTCAAATCTCCAGGGCCAGATGAACTGCATCCTAGAGTCATAAAGGAACTGGCAGAAGAACTCTCAGAACCGCTGTCTATTCTCTTTGAGAAATCATGGAGGACCGGGGAAGTGCCAGATGACTGGAGGAAGGCTAACGTTGTCCCTATCTTCAAAAAGGGTAAAAAGGAGGAACCTGGGAACTACAGACCAGTCAGTCTGACATCAATCCCTGGGAAAATTCTGGAGCAGATCATAAAGCAATCCATCTGGAAGCACCTTGACAACAATGCCGTGATTACTCGAAGCCAACATGGATTTGTCAAAAACAAGTCCTGCCAGACAAATCTGATCTCATTTTTTGATCAAGTCACCTCCCTTGTGGACCGTGGGAATGCTGTAGACATCATATACCTCGACTTCAGCAAAGCTTTCGACAAAGTGCCCCATGATATCCTGATGAGCAAACTAGCTCGAAGTGGGCTAGATGAAACAACGATCCGGTGGATCCACAGTTGGCTACAGAATCGGACTCAAAGAGTGCTTATCAATGGGACCTTCTCCAACTGGGGAGAGGTAACGAGTGGGGTACCGCAGGGCTCAGTCCTGGGCCCAGTGCTCTTCAACATTTTTATTAATGACTTGGAGGAGGAGGTGCAGGGAATGCTGATCAAATTTGCAGGTGACACAAAATTGGGTGGGATAGCTAATACTTTGGAAGACAGAAACAAAATTCAAAGTGATCTTGATAGGCTGGAGCGCTGGGCAGAAAACAACAGAATGGCATTTAATAGGGACAAATGCCAAGTTCTGCACCTAGGAAAAAGAAACCAAATGCACAGTTACAAGATGGGGGATACGTGGCTCAACCACACTACGAGCGAGAAGGATCTTGGAATTGTCGTCGATCACAAGCTGAATATGAGCCAACAATGTGATGTGGCTGCAAAAAAGGCAAATGCTATTTTGGGCTGCATTAATAGAAGCATCGCTTCCAAATCCCGGGAAGTACTAGTTCCCCTCTACTCAGCACTGGTTAGGCCTCATCTGGAGTACTGTGTCCAGTTCTGGGCACCACACTTTAAGAAGGATGCAGACAAGCTGGAGAGGGTTCAAAGGAGGGCAACAAAGATGATCAGGGGACTGGAAACAAAGCCCTATGAAGAGAGACTGAAAGAACTGGGCATGTTTAGCCTTGAGAAGAGAAGACTGAGGGGAGATATGATAGCACTCTTCAAGTACTTGAAAGGTTGTCACAGAGAAGAAGGCCAGGATCTCTTCTTGATCATCCCAGAGTGCAGGACACGGAATAATGGGCTCAAGTTACAGGAAGCCAGATTCCGGCTGAACATCAGGAAAAACTTCCTGAGTGTCAGAGCAATACGGCAATGGAACCAATTACCTGGGGAGGTGGTGGGCTCTCCCACACTGGAGGCCTTCAAGACGAGGCTGGACAGCCATTTGTCAGGGATGCTCTGACTTGGATTCCTGCATTGAGCAGGGGGTTGGACTCGATGGCCTTGTAGGCCCCTTCCAACCCTACTATTCTATGATTCTATGATTCTATGAGAACATGCTGATCATAGCAAACACTCTTTTCCAACAGCACAAGAGGCGACTCTACACATGGACATCACCAGATGGTCAATATCGAAATCAGATTGATTATGTCCTTTGCAGCCAAAGATGGAGAAGCTCCATACAGTCAGTCAAAACAAGACCTGGAGCTGACTGTGGCTCAGATCATGAGCTGCTTCTTGCAAAATTTCGGCTTAAATTGAAGAACGTCGGGAAAACCACTAAACCGTTCAGGTATGACCTAAATCATATCCCTGATGAATATACAGTGGAGGTGAGGAATAGATTTCAGGGATTAGACCTGATAGACAGAGTGGTTAGTAACTTAGTAACAACAAAGCTAGCAGAGATGACATTATTCCAGCCGAGCTATTTAAAATCCTAAAAGATGATGCTGTTAAAGTGCTGCATTCAATATGCCAACAAATCTGGAACACTCAACAGTGGCCACAAGACTGGAAAAGGTCAGTTTACATTCCAATTCCAAAGAAGGGCAACGCCAAAGAGTGTGCAAACTACCGCACAATTGCGCTCATTTCACATGCCAGCAAGGTGATGCTCAAAATCCTACAAGCTAGGCTTCAGCAGTATGCGAACCGAGAACTACTGGAAGTACAAGCTGGGTTTCGAAGAGGCAGAGGAACTAGAGATCAAATCGCCAACATTCGCTGCATCATGGAGAAAGCAAGAGAATTCCAGAAAAACGTCTATTTCTGCTTCATTGACTACGCTAAAGCCTTTGATTGTGTGGATCACAACAAACTGTGGCAAATACTTAAAGTGATGGGAGTACCAGACCACCTTACCTGTCTCCTGAGAAACCTGTACAAGGGTCAAGAAGCAACAGTAAGAACCAGACATGGAACAACCGATTGGTTCAAAATTGGGAAAGGAGTACGACAAGGCTGCATATTGTCACCCTGCTTATTTAACTTATATGCAGAGTACATCATGAGAAATGCCGGGTTGGATAAATCAGAGGTCGGAATTAAGATTGCTGGGAGAATTATCAACAACCTCCGATATGCAGACGATACCACCCTAATGGCAGAAAGCGAAGAGGATCTAAAGAGCCTCTTGTTGAGGGTGAAAGAGGAGAGTGCAAAAGCTGGTTTGAAACTCAACATTAAAAAAACTAAGATCATGGCATCTGGCCCCATCACTTCCTGGCATATAGAAGGGGAAGAAATGGAAGCAGTGACAGATTTTACTTTCTTGGGCTCCAAGATCACTGCAGACGGTGACTGTAGCCATGAAATTAAAAGACGCTTGCTCATTGGGAGGAAAGCTATGGCCAACCTAGACAGCATAGTAAGAAGCAGAGACATCACCTTGCCGACAAAGGTCCGTCTAATCAAAGCTATGGTTTTCCCAGTAGTAATGTATGGCTGTGAGAGCTGGACTATAAGGAAGGCTGAGCGCCGAAGAATTGATGCTTTCGAACTGTGGTGCTGGAGAAGACTCTTCCGAGTGCCCTGGACTGCAAGGAGGTCAAATCAGTCCATCCTAAAGGAAATCAACCCTGACTGCTCATTGGAAGGACAGATAATGAAGCTGAAGCTCCAATATTTTGGCCACCTAATGTGAAGAGAAAACTCCCTGGAAAAGACCCTGATGCTGGGAAAGACTGAAGGCAAAAAGAGAAGGGGACGGCAGAGGATGAGATGGCTAGATAGCATCACGGATGCAATGAATATGAACTTGAGCACGCTCCGGGAGAGAGCGCAGGACAGGAAGGCCTGGCGTGCTATGGTCCATGGGGTCACAAGAGTCGGACACGACTGAACGACTGAACAACAACAACAACAACAGAGATGCCCTGAATCTCCAGCAGGAGCATGCCTTTCGTAAAGCGACTGCGTCAGTTACCCATTCAAGACAAAGCTGCCCCCCCCCATACTTCGTATCACACAAGAGGGATCGCTCATAACAACATATTGTCGCTTGGGAAATCCCACCCCACCCCCAGCTACTGTGAGGACTGCTGCTCAGCTCTGAGGGAACAGGGGATTCTGAGGGGGCAAAGGGGGCGGGCAGAGGATGGCATCATCCCTGCCAGTCAACATATCCTGCGACGTCGGCCCTGCAAGCCCTTCCTCCACCACCCCACTGTAGAAGATACTCAGCATAGGGAAACAGGAACGCTATGATCTCCAAAGAGGTCTTAAACACGGGGAATATCTGCAGAGCATTTTGTCTTGCTTTGACCGTCATATTTACCTCCAAAGAAAATGCTTCTTCTAATTGTCATTAGCAGATCTGTAGCAGCTCCTCACCCCCACCCCCACCCGAATTCAGTGCCCTGGGAAGCAAGCATGCTGTCTGTCGTGGAGGCCTTTCCACTCACAGACTGACGTCCTTCTACGAGAAACCAGGCTGGGACATTGCTGAGAAGGGAGAGAAAGGAAGAGCAGAAGATTAACAGAAAGGAAGTGTTGTCAGCAGAGAGCCAGGGGCAGATGAAAAGCAAAAGGACAAGCAGCAGCTGCTGCCATGGAATCGTAGCATGGCAGGAAAGAAAGAGCGGGGTGTGGGACAGATGGGGCCAGGGGGCATGTCCGGGGGGAGGGGCTGTGAGGGCAAATGAAGAGCGAGTAATGCACTGGGGGAAGAGAGTGGGCGGGACGCCCCGACATCTGGTTTCACTGTGAGAAGCAGATGTGGCAGGTGAGGAGCATGACCTAGCGATGGGGGACCTTTCCAGTGTCCTGTGGCTGCTCAGCAGGTAGGAAGCCCCCCCAAATGTGGCCTCACAGCAGTTGAACTGGAGAAGAAACAGTCCTTCCTGACTGGCTGGGCTTCTCCATTCCTCCTTCCCCTGACTGAGGGCTGGGGGAGAAGGAGAGAGTAAAATGCACATCCGCCACAATGTCTCCAGACACTGGATGGAGGAGAGGAATGCAGACCCCCTGCCACTCCACTTGCTGTCATGGTCTTTCCACTGCTTGCCAGCTGCCCCTGCAGCAACAGATAAGATGGCCAGATCTTGTGTCCGCCTTGGCCTCAGGCACAGCTTGTCCCACCCTGAGACCCCCCCCAAATGTCACTGCAGCCGTGCAAGCACCTCTGTCTTCTGCTTGATGAAAGGTCCTGGGTGCCAAGGACAAGGGCGTGGAGCTGGCCTGACATGCACTGAGTCAGATGCAGCATGCAAGCAGCCTCTCCTCCACAGCACAAGCTCCTGTGCCCCCACAGCGCCCACCACCGGGCCTTCCCACTCCCCTGTCCATAGACCCTCTAAGCTCTAGGAGGGCAGGAGGAGAGGCCAGCCCATTCCAGGCCTCTCTGCGCTTCCATTGCTAATTCTGCTTTGCCTGAGAGGCACAAGGGGGACTCCCCTGCCCCCCGGTAAGTGGAGCAAAGACACTTTGATGTATCTGCCAAAGCCTACTTTAGGCATTGCTGAGAATGCTCGAGATTGCAGAGCTCGGAGACACCCAGTTAGAGGGTGTGGAACCTCATGAAGTCTGCTGGGGCAAGGGCTCTATTTTTTGTCTGTTTCTGCGAGTGTAGTAAACCATGTGAAGTGGAAAGACTTAAATTCTAACCAGCCTCTTCTCTGGCAGGAGTACACCATTGATGTGTTTTTCCGGCAGTCCTGGCGAGACGAGAGGCTAAAGTTTGACGGTCCAATGAAGGTCCTCCCCCTGAACAACTTGTTGGCCAGTAAGATCTGGACCCCAGACACCTTCTTTCACAATGGCAAGAAATCAGTAGCCCACAACATGACAACACCCAACAAATTGCTCCGGTTGGTAGACAATGGCACCCTCCTCTATACCATGAGGTAGGAATGAGTTTCTTTCCCCAATCTGTGCCCTCTTCTTCCATGCCCAGCATGGATCGCTTCCCTAAACCCAGAGCTGAAGGAGAGTGTGCAGAGTCCCAGACCCCTCCAGCCTCTTCTGATGGGTCTCCTTTCACCTCACCTGTGCAGCTTAGCCGCCCTGCCTAGGCCTGCTTCCAGCCCCTACGTCTTCCCTGGTGTGGCTCCACTGGCATCTCTGCCTGGGGGACCCAAGACGGCCATGGCACAACTTTTATGGAGGAGCCGTAGCTGGTGGTAGCGTGGGATCTACAGGAATCTGTCACAATTTCCCCAAGTAATCAAGTCAGTTGACCCTCAACTGACAGGTCACCACTCCCTGTTTGTCAAATTTGGGCTTGAGTGAAGAGATGTGAAGAGACATTAAAAAGTTCTGTGCCCTCAAACCCCCCGCAGTAGAACCTGGTGCACTGGGGGCCTGTGGCCACCGCCGTGATCCTGACCTCAGCTGAACGCAGGGGCATCGGCCCTCCTTCGGCCAGTGGGCTGCTTTCCCTCTCAGAGAAGCATTCAGGGGCTGCGTTCCCATTGTGGCCGGGGCCAAGGCGAAAGGGGCACCAGCAACTCACCTGCAGGAAGGGCATTTCAGCCCAGCGGGGCGGTGGGGGCTGCACCAAAGCTGTGGAGCTGCGACAGGATCGGTGGTCGGGGAAAGGGGCGGGCCATCAGGAGAGGCCTGGAGGGCCAGACTGGGCCCAGGCCTGGGGGCGCACGCCTCGCTGGAGCACCTCAGGACGCAGGAGAGCAGAGAGCTGCTGCTGCCGCCGGGCGCCGCATGCAGAGCCACGTGCCCTGCTGGGCCACCGGTGTGGCGCAAGAGGACCAGCAGGCGATTCTTTCCAGGCTTCCCGCTGGGGCACCTGGCTGGCAACCAGGGGAACAGCCGGGCGGGCGAGACAGGCCTTGGGCCTGATCCAGCCACAGGGCCCTTCCTATGTTCCTGTTGAACTGGTGGGCTGGACTGCCTGCGGCGTGTTTAAGGCCCCCAGTTCAGTCCATCTCTTCTCTTGGCCTTGTGGGAGACTTGTCACTGAAATGTTCAAACGAGATAAACTTGAGTTTAATGTTCTTGGCACTTGTGCAGTTTAATGACTACCATCCTACAGTGCAGGTGCCTCTGGGAAAAACAGCCACATGCAGGAAAAAGCAGCCTTAAGAGTGTACATTTCATGATGAAGCAGCACAGCCTTGGAAATACATCTGTGTCAGCATGGATGGGACCTGGATGATGGAGATCAGTTGAAAAAGCCCCGGACGATGGGAGTCCAAGTAGCTCCTGGTACATTTCAATCTGACCGACAGACTTGACATTACAGCCATTGCTTGGGATGGCAGAACTGGGTCGGCCATGAAATGCTTCCTGAGGGTTTCACACTTGATGATTCCATCGGCAGTGGCCGTTATGTCTTGCAGATTGACCATTCATGCGGAATGCCCCATGCACCTGGAAGACTTCCCAATGGATGTCCATGCCTGTCCACTGAAGTTTGGGAGCTGTGAGTACTTTACTGTTGGCAGAAACAAAGTGTCACTTTCTCAGTTTGAACAGCGGGTGCAGGTTCTTGACAGCCCATTAATCAGGTCAGCTCACACCTCTGAGCTGAGCCTGCAGAATGCTCAGGATCTATATATGCCATTTCCAAAGTTGCCAGGCCCCATAGACTAGATGGCTCCAGCAGTGGGACCAGGTGATCTCTAAGGTCCCTTCCAACTCTTTGGTTCTATTATTTTAACCCATTTTGGCTCCCTTGATTTTCATTTTCTACCAGATTCATAGACAAAGACTCATAGGGTGGGAAGGGGCCTACAAGACCATCGAGTCCAACCCCCTGCTCAATGCAGGAAGCCTGATTCCCAGGCAGTCTCCCATCCTAGTACTAACCAGGGCCGACCCTGCTTAGCTTCTGAGATCAGGCGCATCCAGCCCTTTGCTCTGGTTCATGTTCATTGAGCTTAACCTCTCCACACTATACAAAATTTGGTGAAGATCCATTGTTGAATAGAAGTCTCTGGAAATACTCCTCTCTTGGAATTCTATACCCCAGCTCCCAGCCCTGTCCATTACAGCTATCAAGCAATTGGTTCAACGATAGTTCTGGATCAGTTCATATTGTGATACAGTAAAAGACACACAGGATCTAAATTGGAGTATTCATTGGCTGAGGACATTGCATGTGCTTTCCTTCTAGCGCTGCTAATAAAGGGCAGTTCCACAGCTTTGGAGGAAGGGCTGGTTGTAAATCTAATCTGAATCCACCAATGTATGATCAACCTGCTAGGAGAGGATGGCATTTGCATGGCATTTGGAAATTCTAAAATGCTACTTTGCCACTTGGGATCCACGTGAGCTTGGTGACCCTGCAGACACCACCACCCCGCTCCCGCCCTCGGAAGTGCCGGTTGAGAGACTGGGGGCAGCCCCTCGTCAGGAGCCCTGGGCTCCGAGCTGGCCGCATCCCGCGGGAGGCCCCTTCCCCCTGCGGTGGGCGTGTCAGCAGCACCTCCCCAGGCTCCCTTTTGTGCCTCTCCTGGGCGTGGAGCTCCAGCTTCCTCCCCGCCCCCCGTTGGTCACAGGCTTCCTTGAGTCCCAGGGCTGCTTGCTGGGCTTTGCCTGCCAGGAGCAGCGGGCCCAGACGGAGCGATGCCAGAGCTGCCCAGTGCCACCGCATCCCAGGGCAGTGCCAGGGTGGGTATCCTTCTTGTCCTTCCTGCCAGCAGGC
The DNA here is from genome assembly GCF_057233095.1 of Heloderma suspectum. Classification (NCBI taxonomy): domain Eukaryota; kingdom Metazoa; phylum Chordata; class Lepidosauria; order Squamata; family Helodermatidae; genus Heloderma; species Heloderma suspectum. The sequence continues at coordinate 630,161 of NC_139466.1, forward strand.
GCTTCAGGGGAGCCCGAGGAAAGGGGCCTGCTCCTCAGTGCCAGCCGGGCTCCGGGGGGCTCTGCTGAGAGAAGCCTTGCAGCGCAGCCTCCGCTGGCGTGGGCAGCGCAAGTTGCACCGCGGTCCAGCAGGGGGCATTGCAGTCTTGATGCCACACAGGCAAGTGGAGGCCTCGGAGGAGGTGCCGCTGCCAGCCCCCCCCCCCCGTGCCTTGGCAGCCTGCAGAGCCGGGGCGCACCAGGGGACTGCTGCGCAGGAGCCCCCGCTTGCCTCCCTCCCATACCGGGGTGGACGAGGGCGCGCTTCATTCAGGGACCCTCCCTCCTGGGTGCCTCGGCGGGTTGCGTGCATGGCCCTGGGCAGACGCTGCTGCTGCCGCTGCCCTCAGCCCATCTCTGTCCCGTTGCCAGCTGGGCTGTCGGGGCAGGGCTCATGGGTCTGCGCACCTCCTGTCTTCCACAGATGCCTACACCAAGACAGAAGTGATCTACACCTGGACCCTGGGAAAAGTGGAGGTGGCCGAAGGGGGGTCCCGCCTCAATCAGTACGACCTCCTGGGCCACAATGTGGGGAGAGACTCCATCGAGTCCAGCACAGGTAACGCAGTGGCTGGTTCTCAAAGGACGCAAGGAGCTGCAAGCTGCCTTAGCCACTCCCAGCCACAGACAGTAGCCACAGTGTGAGCTCAGGTGGCCTAAGCTACAGCCTAGGCAGGGGGTGGGGGGCAGTTTTAGGGTCAGCCCCCACTGCCAGGTGGGAGGGGGAGAAGTCGCTCTGGTCCCGCCAAGATCAGCCTTCATTTCCCTTTCCTTAAATATGGTTATTTATTTACTCTTGTTGCAATATGGAGTGCGGGTTGGGGAGGGCAGATCCCTGCCTATGCCAGTAGGTTAGGCTGATATGCCAATTGCATCCTTATCTGGACAGAGTTAGCCTAGCTACAGTTATCCATGCTCAGATAACTCTCGTCTGGATTACTGCAATGCATTATATGTGGGGTTGCCTTCAAAAACGGTCTGGAAACTTCAGCTGGTCCAGAACAGGGCCCAGACTGTTAATGGGGACTGGCCAGTGTGATCATGTTGTGCCAGTACTTTTCCAGCTGCAGTGGCTGCCAGCCCATTTCCAGGCCTGAGTCAAAGTGCTTTTATTAACATTCAAAGCCCTAAACGGCTTGGGGCCAGGTTATCTGAAGGATCTCCTCCTCCCAGATGTGCCTGCCCAGACCCTAAGATCATCCTCAGGGGTCCTTCTCCAGGAGCCCCTGCAAAGGAAGTAAGGTGGGTGGCTACCAGGAAGAGGGCCTTTTCTGCCCAGCTGTGGAATGAGCTTCCCAGATTGGCTTGCCTGGCACCTAGGTTGTGCTTTTTCCAGTGCTGGGTGAAGGTCTTTTCATTTTCCCAGGCACTTTAGTCTTTTAGCTCTGTTGTTTTAAAACTGTTACTGTATTTTACATCTCTGCATTGCTGCTAGGTTTTATTATGGTTTGTACTTTTATGATGCATTTGTGCTTTTAATTGTTGTGAACTGCCCAGTGTGTGTCAGCAATTGGGCAGTATAGAAATGTGATGGATGGATTAGATAGATAGATAGATAGATAGATAGATAGATAGATAGATCAATCCAAGGTCTCTCTGCCCTCGCTCCTGCCCCACAGCAGTTGCAGGACCAAACAAAGTTCCTGCAAATAAAGCCTCCCTCAGTATAACAATTTAGATGGCTCAAGCAGGGAAGCCAAGCTGCATGCAGGAACAGGTGACTTGACCTGAGAGTCTTCCTGTTTCAGTTCAATGAGCGAGCAGGGGAGCCAGATGTTGCAGGTGGGAAGGGCTCTAATCCCCAGTGCGACGATGTCCAAGTTGTAAAACCACAGGAATTATCTGCAAGGAGATGGCAAAGCTGGCATGCAGTGAGCAAAGGAACACCAGATCTGGGAGCTACTGGATCGGTATGCAGCCAATAACCACACCACGCCGGCACCATCAGAGAATTTCCTTGCCTGCTCAGGTGGTCTCCCTGCTTCACAGAATATGGGTGCAACTCTGTCTGGTAATCTTTCTCTTTCCACCTCCACCCCGATCTCTCCAGGAACGTACATCGTGATGACCACCTACTTCCACCTCAAGCGCAAGATTGGGTACTTCGTGATCCAGACATACTTGCCTTGCATCATGACAGTCATTCTGTCCCAGGTTTCCTTCTGGCTCAACCGGGAGAGCGTCCCGGCACGAACAGTATTTGGTGAGTTTCTGGTGTAAAGAAGATCTGGGGGCAGCCGGGAGGAGGCAGAGGGAGGGGATGGGAGTGAGGGCGAGAAGAAGCATCCACCTCAGCCCTGGGACTTCCCTTCCTTCCTGTCATCCAGACTCTTCTGAACTCCACCCTGACGGTGGACTTCGGTATAAAGCTTAAACGCTGAGATTTCCCCCAGGAAATGGAAACAGCGGCAGCTTAAATGTCTTGCTAACGTAAACCTACCATGATTATTATGTGTTTGGTCATCCTCACAGTGAGTCCTACACCAAAGGCACTCTAGCTGCCTTCCAGCCTCTCTCGTCATCTGAAGCTCTGCAGAAAACCACAGAGCCTCTTGGGCTTCACAACACCAGACAGGGCGCTCAGGAGGTCGATGGTCCACTGTACCTCACCATTCTGTAGCAGGATCACCAACACCGACTTCTAGAATCTCCCCCAGAGCATTCAGGATCTCTCAGCATCCATAAGACTCTCCACCCCTCCAACGGGGGGGGGGGGGGCAGGGGGGTGTGATGCTTAAAGACCAAACTTCTCTGGGGTGTTTGGTCCTCCCAAGCTAGACTTGGGCAAACCCACTGGACCTCTTGAGCAAACCTCTTGCTCACCCCAATCTTGCAATCAAATCAAGAGCTCCACCATGTTGGAAGGGACTGCAGGAGGTTGTTCAGTCCAACCACAATCTCATAGGAATAGACTCTTTGGGCAGATGATGCAAAGAAAAGGAGGTGGGAGACCTCCAGGTGCACAAGAAAAAAAGGTTTATTTAGGCCCACTGTGTTTCAAATTAAATCCTTCTTCAGGGGCACTTGGAATATAAACAATATAAGACTGCAATACACATCTATAAACACAAACATTGACAGCAAAACTGTATACAGTCACTTTTATCCCCCTTCCCCTCTTTCAGTGGTGCACATTTGAGTGCAATTTCCACCTCCCAACAAGTCGAGGGTCTGCCATAAAAGATCTTCTTATCATTACTTTTAGAAGCACCTCTTTTGCATTTTTTTGACATTTGCATTCTAAGGGACATTTTAAGTCTATCTGATTTGCATGACATAAGAACAGAAGAGCCCTGCTGGATCAGGCCAAGGGTCCACTTAGTCCAGCATTCTGTTCACACAGTGGCCAACCAGCTGTCGACCAGGAACCCACAGGCAGGACACGAGTGCAGCAGCACCCTCCTACCCATGTTCCCAGCAACTGGTTTACACAGGCATACCGCCTCTGGTACTGGACCCAGCCCTTATGAGGTTTTATGATCTTCTACCCCTTGAAAGAGTTAAGATGTTTTTTCCTACCAGGTTTAATCAGGTTTGAGGCTTTTAATCAAGTTTTGTTTTCCCTCTGGGCTTTTAATCTCATCCCTATATATGTCTATTCAGAAAAAAGTCCCATTGATTTCAATGTGGCTTGTTGTTGTTCAGTCATTCAGTCGTGTCCGACTCTTTGTGACCCCATGGACCGTAGCACGCCAGGCCTTCCTGTCCTCCACTCTCTCCCGGAGTGTGCTCAGGTCCATATTCGTTGCATCGGTGATGCTATCTAGCCATCTCATCCTCAGCCGTCCACTTCTCCTTCTGCCTTCAGTCTTTCCCAGCATCAGGGTCTTTTCCAGTGACTTTTCTCTTCGCATTTGGTGGCCAAAATATTTGAGCTTCAGCTTCAGTATCTGTCCTTCCAATGAGCACTCAGGGTTGATTTCCTTTAGGATGGACTGATTTGACCTCCTTGCAGTCCAGGGGACTCGTAAGAGTCTACTCCAGCACCACAGTTCGAAAGCATCAATACTTCGGCGCTCAGCCTTCCTTATAGTCCAGCTCTCACAGACATATGTTGCTACTGGGAAAACCATAGCTTTGATTATACGAATCTTTGTCAGCAAAGTGATGTCTCTGTTTCTTACTATGCTGTCTAGGTTTGCCATAGCTTTCCTCCCAAGGAGCAAGCGTCTTAATTTCATGGCTACAGTCACTGTCTGCGGTGATCTTGGAGCCCAAGAAAATAAAACCCGTCACTGCTTCCATTTCTTCCCCTTCTCTATGCCAGGAAGTGATGGGGCCAGATGCCATGATCTTAGTTTTTTCAATGTTGAGTTTCAAACCAGCTTTTGCAGTCTCCACTTTCACCCTCAACAAGAGGCTCTTTAGATCCTCTTCGCTTTCTGCCATTAGGGTGGTGTCATCTGCGTATCCCGACAATCTTAATTCCAACCTGTGATTCATCCAACCCGGCGTTTCTCATGATGTACTCTGCATATAAGTTAAATAAGCAGGGTGACAATATGCAGCCTTGTCATACTCCTTTCCCAATTTTGAACCAATCGGTTGTTCCATGTCTGGTTCTTACTGTTGCTGCTTGACCCTCGTACAGGTTTCTCAGGAGACAGGTAAGGTGATCTGGTACTCCCATCTCTTTCAGAATTTGCCACAATTTGTTGTGATCCACACAATCCAAGGCTTTAGCATAGTCAATGAAGCAGAAATAGACGTTTTTCTGGAATTCTCTTGCTTTCTCCATTTGATCTCTAGCTCCTCTGCCTCTTTGAAACCCAGCTTGTACTTCCGGTAGTTCTCGGTTCGCATACTGCTGAAGCCTAGCTTGTAGGATTTTGAGCATCACCTTGCTGGCATGTGAAATGAGCGCAATTGTGCGGTAGTTTGAACACTCTTTGGCGTTGCCCTTCTTTGGAATTGGAATGTAAACTGACCTTTTCCAGTTTTGTGGCCACTGTTGAGTGTTCCAAATTTGTTGGCATATTGAGTGCAGCACTTTAACAGCATCATCTTTTAGTATTTTAAATAGCTCAGCTGGAATACTGTCATCTCCGCTAGCTTTGTTGTTAGTGATGCTTCCTAAGGCCCACTTGACTTCACTCTCTAGGATGTCCGGCTCAAGTTCAGTGACCGCACTATCATGCCTATCAGGGACATTAAGATTCCCAGGATGTCGATGTTCAATCTTGCCGTCTCATGTTTGACCACCTCCAGCTTACCTTGATTCGTTGATCTTACATTCCAGGTTCCTAAACAGTATTGTTCTTTACAGCATCGGATTTTCTTTTCACCACCAGACATATCCACAGCTGAGTGTCCTTTCGGCTTTGGCCCAGCCGCTTCACTCTTTCTGGCGCTATTTGGAAATTCCCTCTGCTCTTCCCCAGTAGTATATTGGACACCTTCTGACCTGAGGGGCTCATCTTCCGGCGTCGTACCTTTTAGCCTTGTGATACGTTCCATGGGGTTTTCTTGCAAGAATACTGGAGTGGGTTGCCACTTCCTTCTCCAGTGGACCACATTTTGTCAGAACTCTCTGCCATGAGCTGTCCGTCTTGGGTGGCCCTGCACGGCATAGCTTATGGCTTCACTGAGTTACACAAGCCCCTTCACCACAACAAGGCAGTGATCCATGAAGGGGTCAATGTGGCTTACTCTCAGGTAACTGCACATAGAATTGCAGTCTTCGTTTTCTTTCTGCCTGCATCCCCTACAAAGTTCCAACAGTTATAGACCAGCTTGGGAACTATCTTTGACAAGGTTAGTTATTTTTCTGTGCATGTGTGTTTAATGTACATATTTTCGGTAAAATGACTACAGTTATTTTTATTAGTTTACATGTTCTGAAAGTATGTTTTGCTAGGCTGTACACGGAGCCTGATGAATGAGCTTTATGGGGTCATTCCTGTTTCACAGCCTGGTTTATTTTTTTCTAATCTTCATTATTTGCAACCTTCATTGGTTAGCCATTAAGTTCTTGCCACATTTTTTAGGTTTTATTTTTTATATTTCATTGGGAACTTTCTGCATGATAAATAATTTGATTATTCTGGTCCTTCATGTTGTGGATGAAAATCATGAGATTTGCTATCAAAGTGTTTGTTTATACATGTGTGTCACAGTTTAATATTGCTTATATCCACAGTGCCTCAGAAGAAGGATCTTGAACTACATTGGGCCTAAATAACGAACCTGCTCCCCCTGGCCATGCACACACTCACCACCTCCACCACCACCACCACCACCACCACTCCCATGCCCCTGGGGTCTCCCTCCCTCCCTCCTTTCCCTTCCTCCCTCCTTTCCCTTCCAGTTGGAGCCTTTTCATTTGTTCTTCTTGTATCTGCTCTTTACCCACAAGGGCTGAGGACTTGCAATCTGCTGTACAGAATGAAGGGCTGGCAGGACCCATGGCGAGGATCACACCATGGTGATAGTTGCCGCCGGATACATCAATCAGACCTTTCCCACGCTTTCTGGAATATTTTGTTTGTTCATTTGTTTAAAACAGTTGTCTGAGCAAGCCAAGGGTGGCGGTGGCAGTAGTGATTGAAAAGATGCTGACCTGTGTTGGGAGGTGTCTAGAGCTGGAAAGCAGAGCAGCTGGCTTTCTTGAAGCCTCTCCCGATGGCCGATCTCCCTCCCTGGGTCCAGTAGCAAGGGAGAGCTGAGCATTGCCATTTGGGAGGCTGCTGCATGGGGCTTTCTGACTTTCCCTCCGCAGCAGCGGCCTCCTCTTCGCCCTCCTCCTCAGTGTCAGGGCCCAGCTGCCTGCAGGTGAACAGCCCAATGTTGCGCCTGCTGCCAGGACAGAGAGAATGACGATCAAAGGCTTGCTGTGTCTGAGTGCAGCTCCTCTGGGCAGGACTGCCGAAGCATCTGCAGCTGGTGGAGCTGAGCTAGAAACTGCAGGGAAGTCGGATTCTAACACAGACCGGCCACTCACCGGGTGGTGTTACCAGTGTCACTCTGCAGCCCAAATTCACTTGAGTTTGGTGGGGAGCTTGCGGCCTTTGAGCGCCCTGAGCATCAGCCCGAAGTCGGGTCACAAGGTCTCGAAAGGTCTTTCTGTTCTTGCACTTGATGCAGATATTTCAGACTGAAGCTTAACCATTTGGGGGCTGCAAGGAAATGGGTTTGGCGCCAGCTTCTCAAAGGGTGCAGCTTAGGTTGTGCAGCCTCACCCGGAGTCCACGATGAACAGCCCTCTCCGTCTGTACAGTTTGTACTTGAGACACAGCACTTGCTGTGGCCAATGCATTCCCAGGAAATGTCCCCAGGGGCATGGGATGGCTCTCTGGGAAATGGATCCCCCCCTGCAGCACACCCCATTCCCCCATTCCTCATCACAGTGCCCCAGCCAGGCCAGCCATGATGGTCTGCGAGCCACCAACATTGCCCTGTTGCTGTGTCATCTGTTGAACTTTAATCTCTCATTAACCTCCCACACAGGTGTTGGCAATGGAACAGCAGTCTATTCAGCTCCCTAGCAAGATTCCTGCCACAGGCCTGCAACAGGCTTTCTCCTAGACTACGGGTTGAGAGTGAGACGGGGCAGGTGGGGGGATCTGGAGAATGGGCTGCGGGCAAGAGGGCTGCGCCCAATCCAGCAAAGCTCCCCTCTCCCCATCGGAACTCTCTCATGATGGGAGCTTCTGGTTGGGCACAGTGAAGGTTTTGCTTAGGAGGAGGCTGATGGTTCTCTGGAAGAAGGGGATGCCTCATTCACACCCCGGCCTGGCCTCGGTCTGGTTTGGGCTGGGGCTGCCCCAGCACACGCTTCCCCCAGATGCTCGCAGCACAGCCAAAGCCAGCCCAGTGGGCATGGGGGGCACTCAGCTGCCTCCTCAGGCCCTCTTCTTGCCCAAGACATCGCCTGAGCTCCTCAAGTCCCCACCAAGCTGCACAAGGCAGAAGGGCAGTCAGAGCTTGCTTGCTTGCTTGCTGCCCTCTCTTCCATCTTTGGCTTCTGAGGGTAATGGCTGACCTGCCCTTCCCAGGGGGCAACTTTTAGCCCTGGGACCAGGGGCTTGGTCTTGAGAACACAAGAAGAGCTGTGTTGGATCTGACCAAAGGCCAAGCTAGTCCAGCATTCTGTGCCCACAGTGGGCAACAAGAGGCCCCACTGGGAAGCCCACAAGCAGGACACGAGTGCAACAGCATCCTCCCACCCGTCCCCCAGCAACTGGCATACGGAGGCATACTGCCTCTAATCCTGGAGGTAGCAGGCAGCCATCAGGACTAGTAGCCATTGATAGAACATAAGAGGAGCACTGCTGGATCAGGCCAAGGGTCCACCTAGTCCAGCATTCTGTTCACACAGTGGCCAACCAGCTGTCAACCAGGAACCCACAAGCAGGGCATGAGTGCAACAGCACCCTCCTGCCCATGTTCCCCAGCCACTGGTGTAAATAGTCTTATTCTCCTCCATGAATTTGTCCAATCCCTTTTTAAAGCCACCCAAAATATTGGCCATCACTACATCTTGTGGTAGTGAATGCCATAGTTTAACTATGTGCTGTGTGAAGTCCTTCCTTTTGTCTGTCCTGGATCTCCCACCAATGAGCTTTGTTCTCCACATTATGCATAATTTTGTACACCTCTATCATGTCTCCTCTTACTTGCTTTTTCTCTAAGCTAAACAGGCCCAAATGTAACCTTTCCTCATAGGGGAATTGCTCCAGCCCCTTGATCATTTTGGTTGCTCCTTTCTGCACCTTTTCCAGCTCTAAAACAAGTTTTTCGAGGTATGATGACCAAACTGTACACAGTATCCTGAGTGTGGCCTTCATGGACACAGTCCTCGCATCCCTCCATAATGCATGGCATTCAGGAGTTTCCAGGTGCATCATAAGAGAGTAGGGGGGGTGGAAGGAAAGTGCTTGGAGTGTATCACAGCATCAGTCGGTGTCAGAATGTGCACCAGGATCTTTCACCCCTTCCCTCCAAGCACCATGCCTCCTTCCACTAGGCCTCACTGCCTTGCACTGGGTGCTGTGCTTTTTGGCCAGATGTGCTGATGATGTAACTAGACACAGCCCCATCCATGCTGATGATGGGACTGGGCCCAGATATACCATCGGCTCCTTTGGTCTTAGTGCCTCTGCGGCATCTTGCGGGGCAGCTGACTTAGCTCAGTGGCCCAAGGAGGCATGCTAGCCTTGCAAGGGCGGGGGGAGGAAGAGTCCTTCTGTGACCGCCTTTGACAGCATCTTCTCTGGTTTTGTTTCCACAGGGGTCACCACAGTTCTTACCATGACCACTTTGAGCATCAGCGCAAGAAACTCGCTGCCCAAAGTGGCATATGCGACGGCCATGGACTGGTTCATAGCCGTCTGTTATGCCTTTGTGTTTTCTGCGCTGATTGAGTTTGCTGCAGTTAACTACTTCACAAAACGCAGCTGGGCTTGGGATGGCAAGAAGGTGCTGGAGGCCCAAGACATGAAGGTGAGAAAGCTAAAAAGGGAGAGGCACAAACACGGGGGGGGGGGTGCATGTGAGAACACCCACCCACCCCAGCAAGACTAGCTTCCAGCCTTACTCCACATAGAGCTGGAGATATTGACAGCAAGTCGCCAACGTTTTGCAGCCCCAAGAGACAAAAAGGGCTACTGCACCGCCTTGTGCTGGTGCCTTGGGGCTTTTACGCATCATAACATGAGCTAACAGCATACCTGTAACACAGAAGCAATTTCTGACAGGTAAAAGTCAAACTGGCTTCCCCCATAAGTGCAGCTGACAACATCCGGCAAGGTTTGGCACAAGGATTTCTTCATTTTGCCCTGCTATGTAAACCAGGCTAAGAAACCAGGAAGGTTCCCCTGCCCACCAGTGCCCAAACACTGGCAAAACAGCCTCACCCACACATGCACTTTGATCAGCAGCAAGGAAACTATATGAAAGGCTTCGTTTGCCATAAACCTCCAGCCGTATATTGTATGCATTTACTAAAATAGTTTAAAACCGCTCTTCATCCTTGCAGATACCAGAGGGTGGAGTACAGGAGCATGATTAATGTAATACACTGTACACTGAAACACTAAAACAACATCATCTTCATAAAACAAAAAGGCAGCAAATGTCTGGAACAGCTAAATCATATCAACAAATGAAAATACCAATATGACTGAAAAGGTTTTGAGCCAAAACAATTGCAATGCTGGTGTGAGTCACGGCTGCAAGAGGAAGGCAGCCCATGAATGCATGCCACAACAGAGAAGGCTCCTTCCCTTGTCACCACAGAATGTATGGGGGTACTTGGAAAAGATGATTTTAGGTCCCAGGCAGGCTGGTCTGGGGGAGGCTCTCCTTCAGGTATTTAGGTCCCAAGGGCTTTAAACTTGAGCCCCAGGAGCTTGTATTCGATGAGGGAGTGAATAGGCAGCGATTAGGGAGTGACTGGCTGCTGCATTTTGCCCCAGCTGGAGCCTCCAAATCGTCTTCAAGGGCGGCCCCATGTACAACACATTACAGTCATCCAGTCAGGAGGCTGCCACCGTGGCCAGATCATCTCCATCCAGGAATGGATGTAGCTGGCAAACCAGGCAAAGCTGGTGAAAGGCACGCCATTGCCAAGCCTCCGAGGCCGCCTCTGTCATGTGACGGAGACGGTTGTGGAGCACCCGAGCGACAGCCTGCTCCTTCGAGGGGAGTGCAGCCCTGTCTAGAACAGGCTGACTCGCCACGTAGGAGCCACCCACCTCCCTGCGGGGCGTCTTGTCAGGACCTCGGTGAACGCCACATTCAGTAAGGCCTTCCAGCTCACACCACATGGCCACGATCCATTGTGCTCCATATTTGCCTGTTGATGGATATGTGGTAGAACTATGCACGGATCCTCAAGGGCCCTAAGGGGCATTGCCAGCTGCCCCTTGTGGCCCTTTTAGTTCTGCAGCAGCAGCAGCCAACGTCTCTGGCTGCTCTTTGCTCCACACAGCTATGCCAGGATCCAAGGGGTTTTGGTTCTCTTTCCAGAAAAAAGAGCCCATCACATTGGCTAAGAAGACGAACAACACCTACAACATTGTGGGCACAACCTATGCCCTCAACATTACCCCCAAGGAGCCCAGCCTGCCCACCATTGCCAAGAGCGCGGCAGCCACCACGGCCATGCCCGCCACTGTTGTCGTCCCCCCAAAGGTGCCCCGCTTGGAAGAGAAGCCTCCTCCTGAGCACAAGAAGACCTACAACAGTGTCAGCAAGGTAGACAAAATGTCCCGCATCGTCTTTCCTGTCCTGTTCGCCATTTTCAATATGGTGTACTGGGCCACATACGTCAACCGGGAGTCGGCCATCAAGGGCATGATCCCCAAGGAATGAGGCCAGTCAGGCAACCCTTCCATCAGTCCATATGACCCTCAGGCAGAGGAGTCTCTGGGGCTCCTGGCTCACCTCACCAGTTCTATATTCATTTTATCTTTTATTATGGTTCATTTTACTGCCTGCCTTTCTCACGCGAACCAAACTGTGATTTTTTTAAAGGAGAAAATCCCAAGAACATTTAATTTGTTCCTTGTTGTTTTCATTTATTTTTGTTGTGTGTGGTGGTGGGGAAGTATCATGGAAAAGTGTGCCTCAAACATGGTACGTCTGACATCCATCTCCCCTGAGTCCCTTGTGTCCCCACCCATCCACCCCCCCTCCCCATGGAAGCTAGTGTCATGCCCAGATCATTCCCTGCTGTTCTGTGGAAAGCTGGGCTGCTTCCTCCTCCCTCCAGTGCCCTCTGGCGGACTGCCCTGTTGACTCCAGTTGCCACCTTCTCAAGGAAGCAGAGCATCCCCCAGTGCAGCTTGCTTGTTGGCCCCCCTTCTGCCGTGCTTTTTCTTCTGTGGACTAGCTGCTACCACGGGGAGAAAGATGTTCCAGTTTGGAGAGCTACTTAACTCCACCTTGGGGTCGCCCTTAGCAGAGGATGTGGGAGCAGGGAGGGAGGGAAGACTCAGACTTTGGCCTGCAGAGGCATAGAGTTCAAGCAGGTTCTGGGCTCCATCAAAGGCAGGTGCAGATTTGCAATGGCTTCTCGGATTTAGCATGAGCAGGTGGTGGCAGCGGCCTGGGACACCCGTTTGTCCCACAGTCTGGCAGTGTTATCCTTGCATTCCTTGTTTGCCTTGGGGGTGCTTACACCATTTCTCCTTCTGAATCCCCCCTGGATTTCGTAGTTCTGAATTACCGATTTGTGGTCACAGAGTGACACCCATGTGCTGGTTATCTGCTGTTATGCTGGATGGGATTTTCAGATTTTGTAAATATTGTTGTGTGTGCACAGTTGGCTCTTGCTGCAGTTTGCCATCCTTTCATGTTTCTTCTCTTCCTTGTTAAGTCATGTGCAAGGGCAAATGTGCACACTGAAGTACTGTGCAGCATGGTTTCTGGAGAATGTGTTTGTGCGAATGCCTTTCGCCTTTGCTTCTTCATATGTACATTTACAATCTCTTTTGAAATGTTACAATAGAAGCCTTTGTACACAAGAAGCATTTGTTCTCTACAGATCATGTTGGAGTATCAGCCGCCCCCTCATGAAAATGGGCAGTTTGCAGGCACACCCTGCTTGCTCATCTTCCAGGAGGAGGGCAAGAAGCAGGCTGGCCTCCTCCCCACGTCAGCAGGTGCCATTTTAAAGACTGGGGAGGGCAAGGGACTTGTTCAGCTGCTTGTTCCCCTCAGCCTCTAAGGAACTGAACTGTTGGAAAAAGAGAGGGAGGGAGGGAGGACAGATACTTGTCTTTGGTGACATTAAGCAGAGATAGGGGGAATTTCGTTTGCACCCTTTGAAGACCACCAGGCAATGGAGCAGCCCTCTGCCTCTTGGCAGATGCATAATACTTGGGGAAAGTGCTGCGGCGCTCTCCCAGGACGAAGGCACGTCATCCCCACTGGCACTGTCCTCTGCTGATGTGGGAGGGGGCTTTCTGAGGAGCAGGGGAACAGCATCACCTCCCTATCTTGGCCTGTGTGAGAAACTGCACTCTTCTGCACCACGCATACTTTTTTTTTTTAATGGCACAATTTCAAGAGGAAAAAAATGTGAATGAATGGAGGTGGAATTGCACATGGGCAGATTCTAAAATTAAAAATTCTCCATGTGAAATCAAGACAGAGCAGAATGCTGAACACAGTCCTCCTATGGAAGAATAACGAAATGGGGCAGTGGTGGTGGTGGTGGGTGTGTGTGGAACCTGCTTGTCCCTTATTTTCCGCAAAGCCCGCCTGCAAGGTCACTATTGACAATCTTTCATAAAAAAAACAAATACACTCTTTCGTGACTCAGGATTAGAATTGAACAATAAGAATCATCAGTGAACAAGTTGAAAGGATGCTAAATCTCAGGATTTTAAAAACCGCTCTGGCAACTTTCTGGTCTCTATGCATGCCCTTGAGAACCAAGAAGAGCAAATCCCCCACCCCCCTTTCTCTTTCTGTCCCAGTTGTCCAGTGTGCCGCCCCAGTCCATCCCTTCAGAGTAGGGTGCAGCATTGCTATTTTTAAAAAAGAATGTCTTGAGAGGGCTTTTTGTTTTTCAAGTTTTGAAATAATGATCATAAAACATGCAATTCTTGGTAAAATGGTGCTTTTCTGATTCCATTTTGTGTCACAAGTGTTTGGGCTTAAAATGTTCAGTTTGAGTCCTGTTGAATTTTACATGAGGTTTTGGTACTACTGTTCAAGCTTTTGGATTCTGAACACCTAAAATGTTTATCCAAAATCTATCTTAATTTTTATATACAAAATAATTTCAGATCTCAAAAAATGTTCACTTTGAACATTTTAGAATATTGGGTTGTTGTATACTGTAGCTACTAGGTATACATCCAACCATCAGGACTGGGTTGTCATTTTCTGCCCCCGTTCCCCATTCCATCCTGCATTCAGACTGTGTGCAGAGTGGCCTGTGGTCCTGGCAAGCCTTAGAACCGAAGAGGAGCCATGCTGGATCAGACCCCAAACACCCAGCGCATCCAGCATCCTGATTCCTTCAGTGGCAGGATCCCCCCCTGGGACGCCCACCAGCAGTAGAAGAGTGCAAGAGCCCCCTTCCGGTCCTGCTCCCCAGCAAGTGGGATACAGAGGCAACTGCCCCTGGACCTGGAGATCATTAGCCAAGGACTCATACTGAAGGGGTGCTGAGCAAGCCATTCTAGGATCAGCATCAACTTCCCTGTCTACAGAATGGCAATAACCATGGCTTGTCCTCGCAGGACAAGCACAAGAAAAGGTTGCACACATTTTACATATTTTGTCAGGTGTATTATTGATTGATTGGTTGATTTGATTTGTACCTTGCTTTTCTACCAGAAATTGGCACTCAAGGGAGCTTACAATCATAGGAACTAAATTAAATAAAAACTTGACTAAAACAATAAAACAAATACATTAACACACAATTAAAAACACAACAATTCCATAATAAAAAACAGCATCAACCCAACAGACCTGCTTACATGCCAAAGGGCTCTTGAATAAAAGGTCTTTGCCTGCCGCTGGAAGGGCAGCCGCACCGAGGCCACCCTAGCCTGCCTCAGCAGGGAGCTCCAGAACCTGGGAGCAGCCACCAAGAAGGCCCTCTCTCGCATCGCCTCCAAAGGTGCAAGACTGAGTACAGCAGGACCAGCCCTTTTGTTACAGCCCTTCTCTTTTGTGTCCCTGGAAGTTCCAGGTTGAAGCACTGTGCAGTTTCCATCTCGGTTCACTTTGTCCTACTAGAACTGCAAGCCTGCTTTTGGACTGGGGGAAGGGACATTGAAAAAAAACTCTAATATCAGCTTTGGTTTATTGTACCCGCCCACCTTTACATGCCAGAATAACTTAGATGTTGCGAGCCAAAGGGAGTGCCAAAAAGGGGCATCAAGCTATGTTGTCAGGTGACTGTTTCAGCTGAGATGAAGCAGTAGAAGACCATAAGGTGTCCTCCCATGGCGCACATGCCTGACTGAGTGACTCACTGACTGAAAAGGAGCTCGCTCAGGAAGGATGTGTGTGCGCGTATGCAACCTGGAAAGAGGAGGAGCGGGACTTTGCCCAATCACGGGAAGGTGTGTGGGTCTTAAAAAGTCTTAAGAATAATGATGTTTGCTCTAGCTTGGACCTATGGTCTGTAGGCCAGCACCTCCTTTATTCAGTACAGGAAGTCCGTATGTGAAAGTAGAGTTCTCCACATGCATCATTGCTGGATCAGGAACCGCAAGTGTCAATGGGATGCAGATTTGCACGCTTGTCTGAGTATGGATACTGCTTAATCCACACTGCCTTTTTTCCACAACAGGATGTGCAGCCCTATTCTGGTACCACTGGTTGTGCGTAAACAGCTGGGGTTGCATCAGAATGCAGGGCTTGTGCCAGCATCCTGTCTGTCTCTCTGTCTGTCTCCCTCTCCCTGCTTGTGGCACAATTCCTATGGGAGGAGGGAAGTGGACTGAGAATTCCACTGGAACAGGCAGTCTAGAAGGAGCCCATCTCAGCTCCTGCTCAAGATCCCTTTCCTGAAATCCCATGGGAGGTGGAGACTCATCCTGAAAGAGGCTCCCCCCCCCCACGGGATTTCCATGAAAGAAACTGCCCTCAATGATCCCTTGGAAATAAAGAAGCAGCACTAATTTCTGCAGAAAGCGCCTTGCTTTGAATGCAAGCTTCTACATAGGCCTCTCCTCACCACTCACCTGTCTGGTGGGCTGGAAAGCAACAGGTTCATGAGGGCTGCAGCCAGGCAGGTAGGCAGCTGGGATCTGCTCCGAGGCTTCCCACACCCCTCCCGTTCTTAGTCACATTACTGCCAGTGACGGATTTGAATGCTGTACATTTCCTTTGATGTCTGCTTAATGTATCACCTTCTGCATTATTAAACATATGAACATCTGAGGTAAGCATCCCAAACGTGTTCAGAAAATCTCATTAGGCATTACATCACACCATCTGGGAAGGCAACAGTAATCTCCAGGCAGGAGCTTGGCTTTCCTTTGGTGTCACCAGCTCAGTCCTTTCAGGCATCCCTAAAAGCAGCCTGGAGCCAAGATGTGGGGTGGGGAGAAGGGGCAGAAGAAGCCCACGTACGTTGATGTTTCCTGGACTAGCTTCAGAGGGCCCAGGGCTGGGCATTTGCCACCCTGTCATGACAGCGCTCCCTTTCCACTCTGCACAGTGTGTCTGAGGAGATCGGAGGCAGCCTGAGTGAATTCCCGGTTTGCTTCTCGCCCCTCTGTCAGATGTGGGGGGCTCAAGTGAGGGTGCGAGGCCCGAGGGCCCATCAGAAGGGAGAGCCAGCATGCCATATTTCCTTCAGTGGCAGATGTTTCCGCATCTCCTGCCTTGATCGCACATTCAGCCTTTTCAAAACAAGACTGCTACCTTTAAGACTTTTTAGCTGCCTTGGGGATTCTTCTTTTTTCTTCTTTGAAGGGTGGGGTAAAAAAGAGTTAAATACATACATACACAAATCTGTACTAAGAACATGTTCACTAGTGAAGTACACTATCCTGACAAAAGCAGCAGGATGACATTTTTGGAACTGAAAACTTTGCACAAATATAAATCTCAGCAACAGATCAGAATTTAAATTTGACTCTTTAATGCTGCCATGCGATGGTCACTGCCCTCAAACCAGCTGCCTGTCTGTGCCAGCCCTGGATGGGCATAGATCGATTCCCTCCTACTGAAATCAAGGGGGAGGGTTCAGTGGTTTGGTTTTGCTTTTTTAACGGCGGAGGCGGGGTGGGGAAGCAGCAAGAATGCTGCCCTGCCATCCCACCACCCTGAGCTGGGCAGGGGCCCGGATTTTTCAGAGCCTTTGACCAGCGGCAGTGGCCACAGCAGAGCTGCTGCAGCTGCCGTCTCTCTAAGCCAAGAAGCAAACGCTGACAGACTGCTGAGCGGTCCTCTTTCAAATGACTGAGTGCTTCCCAGGAGGGCTGTACACAGACCCCACTTCGCTTCAGGTGCCACTTTGGACCTCCTGAAGCAGCCCCACTTCACTTTGGACCACATCCGCTTCACTTCAGATTTGGATATCCAAATCATTCTGATATGACATTTTCCCATTGACTTGCACTGCAAAACAGAAACAGCCATAACTTTTTAAGTTTTCATGGTAGATCCATGGAGTTTGGGGAGCTGTCAGGTCCCATGGAGGGAATCCCACCTGCCAAATTTCAGACAGTTTGGCCCAGATGTTTTTGTGCTAGGTGGAGTTAAAATTTGATTATTTTTTTTCAACAAAAACTCTCAAAGCAAAGAGTTATAACTTCTCGCTGTTTCCACAGAAGCATATGAAATCTGGGCACCCACCAGCCCCCATGGAGGTGACTAAATCTGCCAAACGTCAAACAGTTTGGCCCAGTAGTTTTTGTGCTAGGAACAGATAAAATGTGCTGCTCTCAGAAACTCAAACTAAAGGGCATAAAGGGATAATCAGAGAAATTTGGTGTTTGGTGATTAGGAGGAGGTCACTATCCCGCAGTGGCTTAGTGGTTAAGGCGCTGAACTGCAGACCGGAAGGTCGGCAGGACAGCAGTTCGAGACCCGAGTGCCGCGTGACGGAGTGAGCTCCCGTCTTCAGTCCCAGCTCCTCCCAACCTAGCAGGCTGAAAGCAAGAAATTGCAAGTAGATACATAGGCACCGCCTCGGCGGGAAAGGCAACAGCGCTCCGTGCACCTTGGTGTTCAGTCATGCTGGCCGCGTGACCACAGAAGCGTCTTGGGACAGCGCTGGCTCTTCGGCTTAGAAACGGGGATGAGCACCGCACCCTAGAGTTGGACACGACTGGTTGGGGACACCTTTACCTTTTTTTTTACTATCCCTAATCCCTGGTGTAGGTTTCTTTGAAGTGCAACCCTCTCTCCCCTAGGCCTACTTGCCTATTCAGCTTCACGGCTGACGTGAAGAAAGAACAACGGCAGCGGTCTCTTGTCTGACCTCTACACTCTGCTGCCCTATGCCAGGACTGGGGGCAACCCGGCTTGGCTACCAGTGCTGCTGGTCCCACCAGCACCTGGCTCACCTCTGCCCCTGCCAGGGCCCCAAAGATGCCTCATAGCGGGCTGGCTTCGCCACGCAGTGTAGCACAACATTTAAATAATATACGTTGCGTGGTGCTTTGCCCACGGTCTTTTGAAATGCAGTGCTTTGCCACACACTGTTTGCTTGTCACACCACACACGTGCACGCACAAAAGAAAAGCGAGCACTGAACTATCTCCAAGCAAAAGGGGGTGGGGGAAGGACTATTTATAATCCTAACAGCAGAGAAATGGGGTTTTATTTTTATTTTTTTTAAGGCAAAAGAAATCAAAAATGGGAAGGAAAGGAATACAGGAATTGAGAAGGGGCGTGTGTGTATGGAGGGGAGCCAAGAAAATCTAGACGGAAAGTAAGGGAAAACCAAAGGTTGAGAACTGAGAAAAGTGGCTTGGGGGAAGCTGAAGAACAAGGCAGGGCAAGGACAACAAAAGTACGTTTAACTCTCTCTTTTGTTGGTCTTTCAAAATAAGCTCAGTGCCCTGCGACCTACGTGGCTAGCCCTTGGGGCGCAGAATACGGCTCTGACTTACGGCTCATTCACTTCCGTGGGTCTGGCCCAAGTAGGGCTAACGCTGAGCACCACCCATCCGAAATCTAACTCCACGGTTATTTAAACGCCGGTTTCTTCCGCCACGCTCCGTGCAGAGCGACCTCGCCATGTGTGCGCAGAAGCGAGCCGCGGCGCGGTCCGCGGGGCTCGCTCGCCGCTCGGCTCGTCTGGCGCGCCCGGGCCTCGCTCCCCCGCGCGCCGCTCCCCGCGGCGGGCCCCGCTGGTGAGCGCGCCTTCGCGGCTCCGGGCTCGCCGCCCGGGAGCGGCAGCCCCGCCGGGCTCCCGAGAAGGCGGGGAAGGCGGCGCCAAGCCCGCGCTCCCGCCCGCCTCCTCCGCAGCGCGCACGCGCGGCCCCCGCGTGCCTCGGGCCTCTGCCCCGCCCGCCTGGGGCGCTGCCCCGGCCCCGGCCCCGGCGACGCCTCGCGCCGTGGCTCCAGCCCGCGCTCCTCGACAGCGTCTCTGCGGCACGGAGGGCGACGGCGGAGCCCGGAAGGAGGCACGGGAGGGTCACCGGCGGACGGCGGCGACGCCTGGTCTGCTGCGAAACGCCGCGGAGGAGGCGGGAGAAGCGCCGCAGAGGCCTCGCCGGGCGGCACCGCGCGGCCCCCCTCCCGCCGGGGCCACCGCCTTTGTCGGGGCCTCCCTTGCCGCGGGAGGGCGCGGTGGTTCCCCAGAAAGTGCGTCAGGGCCGCAACGCGGGAGGGGGGGTCACGCGCCTCCGCTCGCCCGCCCGCCTGCCAGGATCCCGGCGACTCTCCGGCTGCTCAGCTGCTGCCTTTGGGATCCAAAGCACCTGTACACGGGTAAGTCATCTCTGCAGCTCCTCCGCTTCTCAGGTGCTGCCTCGGAGGGGGAAGGAGGGCCAGACTCCAAACTGCATAAAGCCGTGACTCTGCCACCAGCCAGCTCCTTACCAGGAAGGCCTCCCAAGCTAGCCTAGCCTGTCCACGGAATGCTCCTTCTGCGCCTCCAGACAGACCCCTCCCCTCCCCTCCCCTCCCCAGGTTCCCCTTCGGACCTGGGCCCCCTGAACAACTCCTTAAGGATCTCTGGCCTCCTCAGAAGTTCCACCTTCCTTCTCTTACCTTCCCCTTTCCGGTAGCTTGGGGTTCAGGCTGTAGACGTGGGGCGATTGACATTCTAGAGACAGGGTTTACTAGTAAATGAAAACAAGCAAATCACAACTAAAGGTATAGAGCTGAGTGGCACAACAGGCCATAAAAGAAAGTGAAAGTTGCAAAACGCAAGTTCCTTTACCATGGCTGACCTTGGACTCCTCTAGGCTGCTCTTTCCTGCTCTGGTCTTCTGACTCTGCTCTCACTTCAGGCTCTGGCTGTCTGTCTTCTCTTCCTGGTGCTCTCAGTCTCATTATATATCCTCCTCCCTCAAAACTGAGAGTACTGCTTCAAACCTGAAGAAATGAAACTTGAGAAATGAATCTGATGCTTAACCGGAGAAATGAAATGAATCCTCTCAGGGTTACCCCCTCCGAAAAGAAAACTCCAGGCCTCGAAGCCTGACCCATTTTCCCCTTTGCCTCTGTAGGCCTCATAGAATCATAGAATAGTAGGGTTGGAAGGGGCCTACAAGGCCATCGAGTCCAGCCCCCTGCTCAATGCAGGAATCCAAGCCAGAGCATCCCTGACAGGTTGTTGCCGAACCCAGAGTCAGAGAGACCACGGAGTGAAGGAAAAAGAGATTCTTTATTTAACGCGCGGGCTTAAGGCTGGAATCATTTCCAAAGAGCCAGAAGCCCCGAAATACATCAGCACATTGTTTTTATAGACATTGTGACACATATGAAACGGCTCCTCCTCCCCCTCCCGCGTGGGGTTGCAGTCCTCAACATTTCTTCTCCTAGCACAATTGTTTATAATACAAGAACTGGGTTATAGGGTAGCCGTGATAAGGAGAGAACAGCAGAGAACAAGATATACAATTGTATGACCTTTGACAAGACAAGGAATTCCTGTGTCTCGTCAGCTTACAACAATATATTCAAGGGAGAAAGAGCTCAGCAAGAACATGAAGCATGAGACTGCATGAGGCTACTTCGTCTGACCCCCGATATGGCTGCTACATTCCCCCCTTAAATGCATAATTTAATTACAATTATAGCATTTCTGATAACTATACAAAGGTTTTTGTGACATATTACTTAGCCTCTTGTTGGGCTATTAGAGCGTAGAGGGCAGCAGTTTTACTAGGTGAGACATGAAACAGATTGGTTAAACAGCGCATAAGACAAGGAACGCAGAGACATAACAGTATCTCTATGAACAACACTGGTAGAATTAGGATGAACAATGCTTTTAAGCCAGCTAAGATTTGGAAGCCAAGGGGTTAACTAATTGAGCTAATTGTTTTGTCTTATTGTTTTGTTAGCTACTATATTGTGCAGCTTGTTGATCTGTTCATCTACAGCATTGCCATTATCAGTTAAGTTAAAACAACAGAGCTTTTGGTGTGTTTCATAACTTAAATGATGAAGAAGGAAGAGGTAATCTATACCAGCTCTATTTTCTAGAACTGCACCTCTTAGATCACGCAACTCTTTATTTAACAATGACAATGCTCGTGAGGTGGCATTTATGCTTTTGGCTAAGCTGCAAGCTAACCGGTTGATCTCCAGACTATTAGCCAAGGCTAAACCTGGAACCTATAAGCCCCTTCATGGATCACTGCCTTGTTGTGGCGAAGGGGCTTGCGTAACTCAGTGAAGCCATAAGCTATGCCGTGCAGGGCCACCCAAGACGGACAGGTCATGGCAGAGAGTTCTGACAAAATGTGGTCCACTGGAGAAGGAAATGGCAACCCACTCCAGTATTCTTGCCAAGAAAACCCCATGGAACGTATCACAAGGCTAAAAGATATGACGCCGGAAGATGAGCCCCTCAGGTCGGAAGGTGTCCAATATGCTACTGGGGAAGAGCAGAGGGTATTTCCAAGTAGTGCCAGAAAGAGTGAAGCGGCTGGGCCAAACCCGAAAGGACACTCAGCTGTGGATGTGTCTGGCGGTGAAAAGAAAATCCGATGCTGTAAAGAACAATATTGTTTAGGAACCTGGAATGTCAGATCAATGAATCAAGGTAAGCTGGAGGTGGTCAAACATGAGATGGCAAGATTGAACATCGACATCTTGGGAATCAGCGAACTAAAATGGACAGGCATGGGCGAATTTAATTCAGGTGACCATCATATCTACTATTGTGGGCAAGAATCCCTTAGAAGAAATGGAGTAGCACTCATAGTCAACAAAAGGGTGGGAAAAGCAGTACTGGGGTACAATCTTAAAAATGATAGAATGATCTCAGTACGAATCCAAGGCAAACCATTCAACATCACAGTAATTCAAGTCTATGTCCCAACCACTGAGGCCGAAGAAGCTGAGGTTGATCGGTTCTATGAAGACCTACAACACCTTCTAGAACTAACACCAAAAAAAGATGTCCTCTTCATCATAGGGGATTGGAATGCTAAAGTAGGAAGTCAAGAAATCACCGGGATAACAGGCAGGCATGGCCTTGGTGTACAAAATGAAGCAGGACAAAAGCTAATAGAGTTTTGCCAAGAGAACATGCTGATCATAGCAAACACTCTTTTCCAACAGCACAAGAGGCGACTCTACACATGGACGTCACCAGATGGTCAATATCGAAATCAGATTGATTATGTCCTTTGCAGCCAAAGATGAAGCTCCATACAGTCAGTCAAAACAAGACCTGGAGCTGACTGTGGCTCAGATCATGAGCTGCTTCTTGCAAAATTTCGGCTTAAATTGAAGAACGTCGGGAAAACCACTAAACCGTTCAGGTATGACCTAAATCATATCCCTGATGAATATACAGTGGAGGTGAGGAATAGATTTCAGGGATTAGACCTGATAGACAGAGTGCCTGAGGAACTATGGACGGAGGTCCGTAACATTGTTCAGGAGGCAGCAACGAAATCCGTCCCAAAGAAAAAGAAATGCAAGAAAGCCAAGTGGCTGTCTGATGAGGCTTTACAAGTAGCTGAGGAAAGAAGGGAAGCGAAAAGCAAGGGAGAAAGGGGAAGATATACCCAACTGAATGCAGAGTTCCAGAGAATAGCAAGGAGAGACAAGAAGGCCTTCTTAAATGAACAATGCAAAGAAATTGAGGAAAACAACAAAATGGGAAAGACTAGAGATCTCTTCAAGAAAATTGGAGATCTCAAGGGAACGTTTTGTGCAAAGATGGGCATGATAAAGGACAAAGAAGGCAGGGACCTAACAGAAGCAGATGAGATTAAGAAGAGGTGGCAAGAATACACAGAAGAACTATACAGGAAAGATCTGAATGTCCCTGATAGCCATGATAGTGCGGTCACTGAACTTGAGCCGGACATCCTAGAGAGTGAAGTCAAGTGGGCCTTAGGAAGCATTAGTAACAACAAAGCTAGCGGAGATGACAATATTCCAGCTGAGCTATTTAAAATCCTAAAAGATGATGCTGTTAAAGTGCTGCATTCAATATGCCAACAAATCTGGAACACTCAACAGTGGCCACAAGACTGGAAAAGGTCAGTTTACATTCCAATTCCAAAGAAGGGCAACGCCAAAGAGTGTTCAAACTACCGCACAATTGCGCTCATTTCACATGCCAGCAAGGTGATGCTCAAAATCCTACAAGCTAGGCTTCAGCAGTATGCGAACCGAGAACTACCAGAAGTACAAGCTGGGTTTCGAAGAGGCAGAGGAACTAGAGATCAAATCGCCAACATTCGCTGCATCATGGAGAAAGCAAGAGAATTCCAGAAAAACGTCTATTTCTGCTTCATTGACTACGCTAAAGCCTTTGATTGTGTGGATCACAACAAACTGTGGCAAATTCTGAAAGTGATGGGAGTACCAGACCACCTTACCTGTCTCCTGAGAAACCTGTACGAGGATCAAGAAGCAACAGTAAGAACCAGAGATGGAACAACCGATTGGTTCAAAATTGGGAAAGGAGTACGACAAGGCTGCATATTGTCACCCTGCTTATTTAACTTATATGCAGAGTACATCATGAGAAATGCCGGGTTGGATGAATCACAGGTCGGAATTAAGATTGCCGGGAGAATTATCAACAACCTCCGATATGCAGACGATACCACCCTAATGGCAGAAAGCGAAGAGGATCTCAAGAGCCTCTTGTTGAGGGTGAAAGAGGAGAGTGCAAAAGCTGGTTTGAAACTCAACATTAAAAAAACTAAGATCATGTCATCTGGCCCTATCACCTCCTGGCATATAGAAGGGGAAGAAATGGAAGCAGTGACAGATTTTACTTTCTTGGGCTCCAAGATCACCGCAGACGGTGACTGTAGTCATGAAATTAAAAGATGCTTTCTCCTTGGGAGGAAAGCTATGGCCAACCTAGACAGCATAGTAAGAAGCAGAGACATCACCTTGCCGACAAAGGTCCGTCTAATCAAAGCTATGGTTTTCCCAGTAGTAATGTATGGCTGTGAGAGCTGGACTATAAGGAAGGCTGAGCGCCGAAGAATTGATGCTTTCGAACTGTGGTGCTGGAGAAGACTCTTACGAGTGCCCTGGACTGCAAGGAGGTCAAATCAGTCCATCCTAAAGGAAATCAACCCTGAGTGCTCATTGGAAGGGCAGATAATGAAGCTGAAGCTCCAATATTTTGGCCACCTAATGTGAAGAGAAAACTCCCTGGAAAAGACCTTGATGCTGGGAAAGACTGAAGGCAAAAGGAGAAGGGGACGGCAGAGGATGAGATGGCTAGATAGCATCACGGATGCAATGAATATGAACTTGAGCATGCTCCAGGAGAGAGCGCAGGACAGGAAGGCCTGGCGTGCTATGGTCCATGGGGTCACGAAGAGTCGGGAACGACTGAACAACAGCAACAACAAACCTGGAACCCCAACCAGTGACATGGTTAAGGCCAATTTTTCTGAGTCAGAATATAACTGCACATGACTATTACAATTTTAGTTAGTTGGAGTGCTCGAGGCTGCCGTCGATGGATTTTCTCGGGCCACAGGGGAAGAATTGGCACCAGTTTAATTGGTGGCTGAGGCAACATGGGTGGTTATTAGACAAGTTGGCAGGAATGAATGACCAAGTGCGGGAACTACATGTCTAAAACCATCCATGAGGCAAAAGTATGTGGGCATCATTAAAAGATATGTTTTGAATTTTATTACAGTAGAAGGGGGCCAGGGATAGCTTTATATTTTCTGGAAAAAATTTTGACAATTAAGCATTTGTGCACACGTAGCATTTGTTTCAGCAATGATGGGGGTGCGTAGAGTGAACTCTGTAGGGGGTAGGATCTTTGCAACCACACCCCAATTAGCATTTTGGGAATAAGTTAAACTTACACCATAAACTCTTAACATGGTATCTTTTTGAATTTTCCCAGGATGTCTACAGACATGTATTAGGCAAGAGCTAATAAGCCTGTTTGCAGGTATACCTCTTGGCAAACAAAAATGTTTTACTCTCGTGATGTTAGCCAGGTGAAGCCAGTAATTATCAGCAAATCACTGGGACAAACTTTCTCTTTCAGGGGCTGGCCCCCCTTTTTGCACCTTATTAAGGAGACACAATGCAACACTACTAACACTACAACACGCATGTTTGATTTTGTTTGGGATCTGACCGTACACTGGGCAGCTATTCACCTGGCAAGCTGCAGTAGGGTCTAGTCCCCTTCTTCAATTCTCCAGTTGCAGGTCTGACCGTATGCAGGGGGACAGTCTCCCGGTGTGTCCACAGTAAGGTCTAGCCTGAGTCTTCTTACTGCTTTTTTAGAATGATTTTTAAAGGATTTTCAGGATTTCTGTTTACAGTCTACTCTCCCCCTCTCGCTTTCTTGACTCGTGTACAATGTATCCAGGGTTTAACTCCAGCAGCTTTCATAGCTGCAGGGGTGGAAAGTATGACAGTTTTCAGTCTTCTCCATCTGGGAGTCAAAGGGTTATTTTTCTCTCTTTAACTCATACTTTAACTCTTGGTTGGAAAGGATGAACTTCTGTGATGGGAATGGCTTATTTTCTAAGACAAAGCGACGCTGGGCTTGAAGAACTCTGCTCAGTGTTTGGACTTCTTGTTTAAGGCTAACGTTTGCTTGCTCTTGATGCCACTCCAGTGTCAATCATGAAGTCAATGTCACGGCCCTTCACAGTCAATGTCACGGCCCCTCTCAAGCTGTCTCCCTCTTCGCCCATTCTGGCCCCTTTGGTTTTCTCCTTTGTGTATTTGATTCATTTTATTTGGGCATTCATGCCACTAATGTCTATCTTGTCCACACTGGGCACACTGGTTCTTTTTTAAGAATCTTCTGCCTCTGCTGGGTCGTCTTCTTTTTTTCTTTCGTCCACGTCTTCTTGGGCCTCTGGGTTGAGGGAGGGGGGTGTACTGGCGATAGGCATCTGAAAGACGCTCCAAGTACGCTCTGGGGCCTCGGTGGCACCTTGCAGCACTTTAGACACTTTGGTCATATTAATTGACTTCTTTATACCTGCCTTTACGGCTTTTAACAGCAGGGTTTGATACTGGGTGAGGCGCTCTAGCCCCACTTGTGTTCTGGGATTTCAGCGGGGGGGGGGGTTACTTACAAGGAGACTTTATTGGGTAACTTACAGCACACAGGCGTACTTAATGGTTGGATCAGACAGCTTCTCTGAACCACGAGCTAGTGGGCTAAATGGGTTTTATACCATACATGTTACCCATGAGGCAACACAACACTAGCAAGCATTTTCAGCATAGGCTAGAAGTGTTTGGTTCTCAGGCACAGCTTCCTGTAAACAACTTCGCTTTCCAAAGTGCTTGATAACACTTTTATTTATTAGTATGGGAAGACAAATTTTTTCTCTTTCTTTTGCTTTCTTTTTCTTTGCTGATCTGCCTGTATTGCAGATCATGTTTCAAACTTTTTATATAAAACTTTCTGCTCCATGCACCAGCCTTGTCTCTTTATTTGTCTTTTTCAAGTTAAACTCACTTACTTAAACCTTTTTGCCTTACATTAGTCCCAATGACACACATTTGGGATAGGCTCTTCTTCTCTTTCTAGTTACATTTTTTTTCATCTTAAAGAACTATTACATTATTGTGGCTACTTTACCCCAGGTAATAAGCTCCAGGCACAATCAGCTGCTTTTAATTTACCCTGGGGGCAACTATGGCCACGCTTCTTTTCTACAAATGTTTTTTCTTTGCCTCTTGCCTTTTCTTTCTTCTTTTTTTTCCTCCCTTCTCTATCTGTCTGCTACTTTCTCTACTTCCTTCTTTTCTACTTGCCTTTGTCTTTTCTCCTTGTCATCCATCGGGAACCACACTTAGCATCATTTGGAGTTGCAACTAACACTAATCTGCAAATATCACATATATTTTATGATATTTAAGAAATCATAAAATATACACAACAAACTTTTTCTGCAATTTAACACAATGAATGGAAAACACTTTTTGCATGGTAAGGCATGATGGAGCAGATCCAGCAATCATACTGCTCTTCTGGCTGAAAGCTCAGGGCCCATTAAAATCAAGGGACGGGCATACTTACACACGCAAAGAGTTCTAGGTCACCATTTTTGCATCGGCAACTCTATGCTGCATGAGTTCTGGCAGAAGGAAATCTAAAAGTCATAGATCAAACTCAGCCTGCTGTACACTGAGCTGACTACAAACACAGACACACGGTCTACAGCAATGAGAGTTCAAGTTTATCAAAAGCTTCACAGCACTGTCCATGGCAAGTCTTTGACAATTTAAAATTTTAGTTCATGTGCAGAGTGTCTCTAAAAAGCCCAGATGATGATGGAGGCAAACAGAGAAGGCTCTGGGCAATGAAGATGCGATGTTTCCAGCAAAGGCTCTCCACTTTTGCATCAGTTTAAAAAGGGAAAGTGTGGCCCTACACCCCTTCTGACAGACAAGGGCCTTTAACTTTTTAGCAAGGCCTCTGTCTAAACAGAGCGGCACAGCTCAGCTCTCTAGCTGTGACGCTTTAACTTGGGCAACTCTTCTGTAAATTTTATTCTACTTCTGTCAGGTTCTCACAGACATTTTAAAAACTTACTCTTTTTTTTTCTCTTCTAACCTGGTACACGAAAGCACTGAAACACTTGAGTGCCGAAACTCAGGACGCGGGGGGGTGATGGGCATCGCTTTATACTTGCATTTTTCAGGCAGCCATTAATCTTCGGGGAGGCGGTGGGGTGATTTGCAGGACTTCAAAGGCAAGCTTCTTAGTTTGTTTGTATTTGTAAATCCCAAGCTTAAAACAGGACACGATGAGGTACAGGGCAGCCAAATTCTTGCTTTGGCACGGGCAACAAATAACTCGGGTCAGCTTTCTTCTCTGGGGTCTCAAACAGGAAAACAGTCTTAATTTAAAGTTGTAACATCACTGACAGCGTCAGCCAGCCAGCTACACAGATCTCATTGTTTTTTAAGACAGTTGCTCCAGTATCTTCTTTTCTTCTCAATCAGGTTGGGTCTCCCAGCTTACACAGTTTATTGCAGCTTTCAGGAGCGTGGTAGTAGCGTGATTTTGGCTTGGCCAGGAACATGCTGTCTGGTTTCTCGGTCTCTTCAGCACACACACTTAGGCAGTGTAACACTGGACACTCAAATCAGTGAGATTTCTTCATTGCAGGGAATCCCACGGCAAAAGCTTAATGGTTACGCTCTTCAGAAATCATATAGCCGATGGTCAGTAGCTACAGGCTCTATGCAATTCTAACACAGTTTAAAGCTAAACACGGTTACCTTGACAGAGATCTGCAACGTGGTCTCTCCGCTTCATTCTGCTTTGGGACAGTCTTATGGCACACTTTTCACTCGAAGAGGGGTCTAGCCTGTGCTCTGGGGGCTGATTCTTCACCTTTATTTTCTATTTTGCCTTCATCTTCTGGGTCTTCATTTTCAGTTTCCATTTCTTAGGGATTTCATCTCAATTAGGCGAGGTGATGATGTTGCACAACTCAGAATGTTGTGGGCAATTTTCCTGCCCCCCCCCCTCTCGGCGCGCTAGGCTAACAGCTACTTCTTTGGCCTTACACTCTCACGCTCCCACGCTTTGTTAAAAGCCAGACTGTCCTGCAACATTTTTCTAATTAACAGCCTCAGATCTTGTTCTTTTTTTTCCTCTCAGCTCGACCTTGAGCTTTTTGCTGTTTTCTGTCTCTATTCTGAATCTTTTTTTTAAAAAAAAAAAAAACCCTTTTCCTTCTTTGTTTGACATACATCTCAAGGGGGTGCAAGTCTTGAGCAGTAGACGAGCTCGCCTCCTCTTTTTTGTGAGAACACATCTTTTTAAGGGTCACTGCCGATTTTATTAAATCTTCTGCCCAACACTTCAATTCTTCAGTTTCTTTTATTAATGCTGATTGAGGTGTAAGAGGGGAACCTCCCGATCCCGTAGAGATGAAAGTCTCGGCAGACAATATCTGGGAGTTGAGGACCATAGCTGAAATCGGCGAATTACTGCCGGTGGGGCTTGAAACTGATGGCGACAGTTCTAAGTCAAAGCAAGGGGCAATGCCTCTGTAGGGGGGATGGCAGGGGCTCAGGAGCCACAGGATCTGGATCTCGACGGGGCGGTCTCACAGTAACATGGGCCCGTGGTGGAAGCAGGGCATAAGCAGGTGGAAACACCGTTAGCTCTGCCAGATCTTCACACGGGGCTTCTAACACTGGTTATAATTTCTTTTTGGCCAATTTTTCTTTTCTGAGCACCAAAACTTTTGCCTGGGATTCTAGGCATTTCTTTAGCCATGGAGGAGAAGCGCGGACTATGGAATCCCACGAGTTTATGTAGGGAAATTGGTCGGGGTGCCCAGGTCTCCCAACCACAATGGCATATACACGGCTGATTTTGCTGGGCTCTAAAGAGCCTTTAGTAGGCCATCCTACACCAAAAGACGGCCACTCTATTTTACACAAAATCTGCAACCGTTGAGGATTCATGAGGGGGGGGTCCCCATAATCTCCACTAAAACCTTTCTTAAAATTTGCTAGCATACATCCCAAGGGGGTGCAAGGTTTGCTTCCCCCACCACCCATAGCCTCCCTCCTAAATTGAAGACAGACACAATTAGGGAATGGGAATTGGTCAGTGAGTAAGGGGTCTCACTGGCCGACACAAGAGGATTTTACACACCACGCACTTTGCTACTGGCCTGGGCACCCGGACGGTCAACGGTATGCGTCAGAAACCGCAGTAGCCACTCACACAATCATCAATCTCTCCACTGCATCCATATGTCCCTGCCACCCACTTTTCCCACTTTTTACCAGAGCGGAAAGCGGCTTCCCCAGCTTCCTCAGCTTCCTACTGAGTACTGGCGTGCTGGGTACTGGCGCCCACTCGGGGGTGTGATCAGGCCCCCCTTCTACCCGCAAGGAGTAGGTTCTTTTGTATACGTATACCACCAACACTGACCTTCTTCATAAGGCGGGGCCCTCTTTTTTTCTGCCCAGTGGCCTTTCTCCCTAAAGGCGGGGCCCTCTTTTTCCCATATACTTGCCTTTCTCCTGAAGGCTTCCAATGTGGGTTTCAACTCAATTGCAGCTGCGATACAGGCAGGGCTCAAGTTCCTTCCTCCGCTTCCCAAGGTTCTCTTCCCGCTCGCTGCCGTTTGGGCGATCCTGGTGCAGGCTTTCTCCCATTCACTCGACAAAAAGGTCAGTGGCGCCAAGAAAGGGAGGCATGCGCCGAGCTCGTCTTCCCGGTGCGGCGATCAAGAGCAGGCAAATGCCACCTGTCTGGCTCAGAGCCTGCCACATCCGAGTCACGGCACCATTTATGTTGCAGAACCCAGAGTCAGAGAGACCACGGAGTGAAGGAAAAAGAGATTCTTTATTTAACGCGCGGGCTTAAGGCTGGAATCATTTCCAAAGAGCCAGAAGCCCCGAAATACATCAGCACATTGTTTTTATAGACATTGTGACACATATGAAACGGCTCCTCCTCCCCCTCCCGCGTGGGGTTGCAGTCCTCAACATTTCTTCTCCTAGCACTATTGTTTATAATACAAGAACTGGGTTATAGGGTAGCCATGATAAGGAGAGAACAGAAGAGAACAGCAGAGAACAAGATATACAATTGTATAACCTTTGACAAGATAAGGAATTCCTGTGTCTCATCAGCTTACAACAATATATTCAAGGGAGAAAAAGCTCAGCAAGAACATGAAGCATGAGACTGCATGAGGCTACTTAGTCTGACCCCTGATATGGCTGCTACAAGGTGGCTGTCCAGCCTCATCTTGAGTGCCTCCAGTGTGGGAGAGCCCACCACCTCCCTGGGTCATTGGTTCCATTGTTGCATTGCTCTAACAGGAAGTTTTTCCTGATGTTCAGCTGGAATCTGGCTTCTTGTAACTTGAGCCAATTACTCCGTGTCCTGCACTCCGGGATGATCAAGAAGAGATCCTGGCCTTCCTCTCTGGGACAACCTTTCAAGTACTTGAAGAGTGCTATCCTATCTTCCCTCAGTCTTCTCTTCTCAAGGCTAAACATGCCCAGTTCTTTCAGTCTCTCTTCATAGGGCTTTGTTTCCAGCCCCCTGATCATCTTTGTTGCGCCCCTCTGAACCGTCTCCAGTTTGTCTGCATCCTTCTTAAAGCGTGATGCCCAGAACTGGACACAGTACTCCAGATGAGGCCTAACCAGTGCTGAGTAGAGTGGAACTAGTACTTCCCGGGATTTGGAAGCTATGCTTCTATGAATGCAGCCCAAAATAGCATTGGCCTTTTTTGCAGCCACATCACATTGTTGGCTCATCTTCAGCTTGTGATCGACAACAATTCCCAGATCCTTCTCGCTTGTAGTGTGGTTGAGCCACGTATCCCCCATCTTGTAACTGTGCATTTGGTTTCTTTTTCCTAGGTGCAGAACTTAGCATTTATCCCTATTAAATTTCGTTCTGTTGGTTTTGGCCCAGTGCGCCAACCTATCAAGATCACTTTGAATTTTGTTTCTGTCTTCCAGGGTATTAGCTATCCTGCCCAATTTTGTGTCACCTGCAGATTTGATCAGCATTCCCTGCACCTCCCCCTCCAAGCCATTTATACAAATGTTGAAGAGCATTGGGCCCAAGACCGAGCCTTGCGATACCCCGCTCATTACCTCTCCCCAGTTTGAGAAGATCCCATCAATAAGCACTCTTTGAGTCCGATTCTGTAGCCAACTGTGGATCCACCTGATAGTTGCTTCATCTAGCCCACATTTCACTAGTTTGCTAATGAGGATATCATGGGGTACTTTGTTGAAAGCTTTGCTGAAGTGGAGGTCTCTTATGTCTACAGCATTCCCACAGTCTACAAGGGAGGTTACCTAATCAAAAACTGAGATTGGATGAGTCTGGCAGGATTTATTCTTGACAAATCCATGTCGGCTGCGAGCAATCACTGCATTGTTTTCAAGTACATACTGAACCCTTTATAATCTGCTCCAGAATTTTCCCAGGGATTGATGTCAGCCTGGTCTGTGGTTCCCAGGTCCCTCCTTTTTGAAGACAGGGACAACATTAGCCTTCCTCCAGTTATCTGGCACTTCAACCATCCTCCATGATTTCTCATCTTTGATGGAAATGAACAGTAGTTCTGAGAGTTCTTCTGCCAGTTCCTTTGTTACTCTAGGATGCAGTTCATCTGGCCCTGGAGATTTGAACTCATTCAGAGTAATTAGGTGTTCCTTGACCATATGCCTATCGATCTCAAGTTACACTTCAGCCTGTATTTCACCTTTGCCGGGGGGAGGGGTCATGGACCCTGTTTTGGAAGAAGACTGAGCCAAAGTAGGAATTGAGCACTTCTGCCTTTTCTTTGTCATCTGTTATCATTTTGCCATCCTCATTGAATAGTTGAACCACCATTTCTTTCCTCTGCCTTTTACTATGCACGTAGCTGAAGAAAGCCTTTTTGTTGCTTTTAGCCTCCCTCGCTAACCTCAGCTCGTTCTCAGCTTTAGCCTTCCTGATGCCATCCCTGCAATTCTGTGCTACCTGTCTGTACTCTTCCTTTGTTGCTTGGCCTTCTTTCCACTTCCTATGTGTGTCCTTTTTTGTTTTCAGGTCATCTCTTTGTGAAGCCACATTGGCTTCTTCTGCTGCCTTCCACCTTTTTGGGGGGTTAGAATAATTTATAATTGTGCCTTTAGAATTTCCTTTTTTAAAAAACTCCCATCCATCTTGGACTCCTTTTCTCATTAGAGTCGCTTGCCATGGGACCTTACTTACCATTGTTCTGAGTTTATTAAAATTGGCTTTCCTCAAATCCAGGGTATGTGTTTGCCTACACTCGAATTTTGCTTCCTTTAGAACCATGAACTCAAGTATAACTTGGTCATTTTCCCCCGGAGTTCCTGTAACAGCTACTTGATCCACTAAGTCATCTCTGTTGGTTAGGATCAAGTGAAGGATAGCCGATCCCCTAGTTCCTTCCTCCACTTTCTGTAGGAGGAAGTTGTCAGCAACACACATCAGGAATTTCCTGGAGAGGCCATGTTTTGCAGAATTTGTCTCCCAACAAATATAGGGGAAATTGAAGTCCCCCATTACTAGTACACCATGCTTCCTTGAACATTGGCTATTTGCTTTTCAAAGGTTTCATCGTCATCTTCTTTATTGGGTGGCTGGTATTAGACTCCGACCACCATGATCCTTTTATTCTTTGCTCCATTTCTTTTAACCCAGATGCTCTTGATGGGGCTACCAAGCTCATCCTCCTTTATTTCTGTGCAGAGATATGTATTTTTCACATATAGAATCATAGAACCATAGAATAGTAGGGTTGGAAGGGGCCTACAAGGTCATCAAGTCCAATGCCTTGCTCAATGCAGGAATCCAAGTCAGAGCATCCCTGACAGATAACTGTCCAGCCTTGTCTTGAATGCCTCCAGTGTGGGAAAGCCCACTACCTCCCTAGGTAACTGGGTCCATTGTATTGCTCTAACAGTCAGGAAGTTTTTCCTGATGTTCAGCTGGAATCTGGCTTCGTGTCACTTGAGGCCATTATTCCATGTCCTGCACTCTGGGATGATCGAGAAGAGATGCTGGCCTTCCTCTCTGTGACAGCCTTTCAAGTACTTGAAGAGCGCTATCATATCTCCCCTCAGTCTTCACTTCTCATGGCTAAACATGCCCAGTTCTTTCAGTCTCTCTTCTTCATAGGGCTTTGTTTCCAGTCCCCTGAACATCTTCGTTGCCCTCCTCTAAACCCTCTCCAGTTTGCCTGCATCCTTCTTAAAGTGTGGTGCCCAGAACTGGACACAATACTCCAGATGAGGCCTAACCAGTGCTGAGTAGAGGGGAACTAGTACTTCCCGGGATTTGGAAGCGATGCTTCTATTAACACAACCCAAAAGAGCATTGGCCTTTTTTGCAGCCACATCACATGGTTGGCTCATATTCAGCTTGTGATCGACAACAATTCCAAGATCCTTCTCGCTTGTAGTGTGGTTGAGCCACATACCCCCATCTTGTAACTGTGCATTTGGTTTCTTTTTCCTAGGTGCAGAACTTGGCATTTATCCCTATCAAAATTCATTCTGTTGTTTTCTGCCCAGCGCTCCAGTCCATCAAGATCACTTTGAATTTTGTTTCTGTCTTCCAAAGTATCAGCTATCCCACCCAATTTTGTGTCATCTGCAAATTTGATCAGCGTTCCCTGCACCTCCTCCTCCAAGTCATTCATACAAATGTTGAAGAGCACTGGGCCCAGGACTGAGCCCTGCGGTACCCCGCTCGTTGCCTCCCCCCAGTTTGAGAAGGTCCCATTGATAAGCACTCTTTTGAGTCCGATTCTGTAGCCAACTGTGGATCCACCGGATCGTTGTTTCATCTAGCCCACTTTGAGCTAGTTTGCTCATCAGGATATCATGGGGCACTTTGTTGAAAGCTTTGCTGAAATCGAGGTATGTGATGTCTACAGCATTCCCACGGTCCACAAGGGAGGTGACTTGGTCAAAAAATGAGATCAGATTCGTCTGGTAAAAATCTACTCAGATTCTGAGTAGACACACTCAGTGTAGTAGACGTGGGGGAAGTGTTTTCCCAGGCTAATCCAGATATGAGTAGGCTGGCTTCCCAGGTTACAAACGTCCAGCTGGCTGAGGATGAGGGTCCTTCTTCACCCCCCCCCCTTGTGAGAGGCAGTGAACAGGAGGAGGTGGGGTCTGGGGAGTATGACCTGCTAGATGCCAGACGCAGGTGCAGAGCAAAGAGAGAAGGCTGGGGCAGAAGTTAGACGGTCTACCCGATTGGCCTTGTGTGAAAAGCTGTGCTTATAGGCTTCATGAGAAGAGAGGGACCGCCCCCCTTTAAGTTAGGCTAGTCAGACCCCCTCCCTCTTCAAATGGCTGGCAACTCTCTTAACTTCCTTTTATTTCACCTGAAAGCATTCCTTTGTAGACTGAGAGCCACTGAGAATTTGCATCAGTATGATCCTGTGAAGTAATGGATTAAAAGCTGTAAACTGAAGCCTCTAAGTAAACTGTGGGCTAAGGAATCCTAACACCTGTTGTAGGTCAAGAGATGACAGTCAGGTGCAAACATAACAGATCACGCAAGTCAAGTTCAAATAGAGAAACACATCAGGGGAAGGGACACATTCTTATGAAGATGGCTGGTCACTCGAGCAAGGTGTGGGCGTGGAGCATCCAGGGCTGCCCTACCGTCAGGCAGAGCAAGGAGTCACCTCAGATGGCAGATGCCACAAGGCAGCAGCCAGGTGTTGGAGGAGAGAGCTGAGCACCTCACAACCAGCATTGACCTCCCCCGCCACCCCTCAGTTAACCTTCAGAGCATGGACGGGGATATCCCACTGCTGGAGTCGAAGAAAAATTCAGCAGCCAGCCCAGTCAGTTTTTTGCAAATGGAATGGGAGAGGGACCATGATCTCAGGCAGCAAAACATCTGGGCCAGCCCTGGAAGCAGAGGAAAGGGGCCCACAAAACAGAGCTGGGAATGTAAATGCCCCAGAGGGTGCCCTGGGCCATGTCTGAGCAAGGGCAACAACAGCTGAACTAGTAGCCCAAGAGCCTGTGTTGAAATACATTGCCAGGGACAATCCCATTCCTCCGGGTTGGCTTTGCTTCACACGGGGGGTGGGGAGGTGGGGGCAGGGGGAGTGTATTGGTGTGCGTGATGGTAGGGGCGGAGAGACCCTGAGTGTGTGCGTGGCACATGCCCAGCACACGTTGCCCGGGGCAGGGCTGGGCTGGCCTTATAAGTACGAGCCCCGGGCTTTTCCACCATGTTGCCAGCCCCTCCCCCACTCCCTCCATTCAATGCAGGCTCTGCTGGTTGCCTTTTGGGACCAAGCAGGGGTTTGCGCCAGTCACCAGAGTGGCCCAGTGCCTGGTTTTTCCGCTGACTCTGCACTGAAGTCAGTATGGGATGATATGTTTTGCTGGGTTAATGGGTCCCATTCCCATTGGCGGGTAAGTGCACGGGAAGCCAGGTAGGGGTGGGGTAGGCGAGCACCCTGAGGCACCTTTGCAGTGATGGGTGTTTCCCGAGGCCTCTGGGACCTGTGGGCAAGATGAGGTCCACTGTGGGGGCCAACTCGGCTCACTCGGAGCTGTGCGGCCCCAGGCAGGGTGGCACGGGAAGGCCTCCCTCCTCACCGAGAAGGTGTGCCATGGGGGGGGGTCCCTCCCGCTCTCCCTGAGGCCAGGGTGGGCTGACCCAACACCTGTCAGACTAGTCACCTGAAGAATTACAGATCCCGCACCGGCACACAGTCGCTGTTGTGTAATAAATGCAGTCCCAGTTCAACCCAGTGCCCGTGTGTCGCCTCTTCCTTGCCCCCTGTGTCTGCAGATGGTTTGACTATCTCGACATCTTTCAAAAGTTGCGGCATCTCTGATACTCTGAGTCTTTGAAAGAACTGGGCATGTTTAGCCTTGGGAAGAGAAGACTGAGGGGAGATAGGATAGCACTCTTCAAGTACTTCAAAGGTTGTCACAGAGAAGAAGGCCAGGATCTCTTCTTGATCATCCCGGAGTGCAGGACACGGAATAATGGGCTCAAGTGACAGGAAGCCAGATACCGTCTGAACATCAGGAAAAACGTCCTGACTGTTAGAGCAATACGACAATGGAACCAATGACCTAGGGAGGTAGTGGGCACTCCCTCACTGAGGCATTCAAGACGAGGCTGGACAGCCATCTGTCAGGGATGCTCTGACTTGGATTCCTGCATTGAGCAGGGGGTTGGACTCGATGGCCTTGTAGGCCCCTTCCAACCCTACTATTCTATGATTCCATGAGTAAGCATTTAGGGGATGGAAGCCCCCCAACCCCTTTCCAGGGTCAATAACGTCATAAGGCCCATGGATGAAACAAGCCCTCTGTGTTGGAGAACAGTGTACATAATTCCATTCTATCCAGTCTGGCTGACTTTGGGGCTTGCTACCTCCCCAGCCCCTCTGCAAAGGGGCAACAGGGACCATTAATTGCATCATAAGGTACAAGGCTGAAACTGGTACCACTTAGTAGGGATCACCTTCTTCCATCGTAGAATATCCAAACTGACTGCCAGACCATTTAATATAGTCAGAACCATAACAATTGCCACTGTGCTCAATAAAGCAATGCAAGGTTTGCACTGATATGAGAGCTCCAGAAATGTATTGGTGCTTCTATTTGTGGGGCATGTGAAGACATCAAAACGTCTCCAATGTGGTGTTGCAATTAAAAACAATAGGAAGGTCTCTGATATTCTTAAATCGCCTCGAGCACTGTGTCAGCTACAACCGTACTGAAGTAACAGGGACTGAATTAACATTTGCATCATGTGCTGAGCAGCGGACCACCCCAGAAAGAATGAAATCCTCACCAATACTCAATAACAGGAGTTGCCTGGGATATGATGCACATGTCAGCACTATTGATGGCAAGGTGCAGGGAGTGCTTATCACATTTGCAGATGACACAAAACTGGCAGGATAGCTAATACCCTGGTAGACAAACAAAATTCAAAGTGATCTTGATAGGCTGGACACTGGGCAGAAAATAACAGAATGAAATTTAATAGGGATACATGCCAAGTTCTGCACCTAGGAAAAAGAAACCAAATGCACAGTTACAAGATGGGGGAGACTTGGCTCAACAATACTATCAGCGAGAAGGATCTTGGAATTGTGGTAGATCACAAGCTGAATATCAGCCAACAATGTGATGTGGCTGCAAAAAAGGCCAATGCTCTTTTGGGCTGCATTAATAGAGGTATAGCTTCCAAATCCCATGAAGTACTAGTTCCCTCTACTCAGCACTGGTTAGGCCTCATCTAGAGTAGTGTGTCCAGTTCTGAGCACCACACTTTAAGAAGGATGCAGACAAACTGGAGAGGGTTCAGAGGGGGGCAACAAAGATGATCAGGGGACTGGAAACAAAGCCCTATGAAGAAGAGAGACTGAAAGAACTGGGCATGTTTAGCCTGGAGAAGAGAAGACTGAGGGGAGATAGGATAGCGCTCTTCCAGTACTTGAAAGGTTGTCACAGAGAGGAAGGCCAGGATCTCTTCTCAATCATCCCAGAGTGCAGAACACTGAATAATGGGCTCAAGTGACAGGAAGCCAGATTCCGGCTGAGCATCAGGAAAAACTTCCTGACTGTTAGAGCAATATGACAATGGAACCAATTCCCTAGGGAGGTGGTGGGCTGTCCCACACTGGAGGCATTCAAGATGAGGCTGCTGGACAGCCATCTGTCAGGGTTGCTCTGACTGTAGTAAAAATGCAACCTAAAAGCCATTGTATGTGTCTTAAGCAGCACGTAGTATTGTAAGAGCTGCGCATGCCCGGAATGAGCGGACAGTAACCCTAAGATAAGGTTGCTAGGCAAACCGCTGGCAACCAATCAAAAGTGACACGCCGGCTGAGGAATGCAAGCTAAGTGATAAAACTGTAGCGCGGGGGTTGCCCAGGGTCCACTCTGCTTTTGAGCGTGAGCTCCTTTGTTGAACTGTTTGCAAACAATAAAATCGAGTTGGACCCAGCCTGAAGTTGACTCTCCTCTTTGGGGCAAATTGGACTAGCCTCCAGGGGGCGAAACTAGCATTTTGTGCAACAAGACTTGGATTCCTGCATTGAGCAGGGGTTGGACTCAATGGTCTTATAGGCCCCTTCCAACCCTACTATTCTATGATTCTATTATTCTTCCTTGGTCTGAGGCCCAGACTGTTCTTTGTCTTCAGCTGGCCAAACTATGAGATATGACTTGTCTGACTACAAGCCAATGAACTGAAAAATGGAGGAGATTCACCCCCTGGCATTGTGAACGACCTCAAACAAGGGGCCCTGCCCATTCATCAAACAACAATTTCTCACATTCTGCTGCTGACATGACATATGCTAAAGCTGCAAGTCATCTCACAGGAATTTTAGCATTCCCCAATTCAATATGTGCCAGACAAGGATAGACATGAAGTCATGTATTGGGAATAAGCATTTTGAGCAATGCATATGAAGAAACTGTGGTGCTTTCTGTTGGAGGCCTCTTAGCACTGACACTTAGAAAGCATTGTGCAGTTACTCCATCTTTTCCTCCGTAACAGATTTCCTGTAATAAGAAAAAAGACAGAAGAAGCCTTGGGAAAACACAGGAAGGTTATGAGCAGGGGGAAAGTCATTTGGATCCTCCATGAATTTCTATGAATCAGGCAGGGAGATGGCATGATAAAAGCTTCTCCAAAACAGGGTTCTCGCTGAACTGCCAACAGGAGAAAAGATCATGCACAGTTGAACAGCATCAATGTAAAAGTGGAAGAGAGTCTAAATCCATTTGATTTAAACATAGAAACCGTCATGGTTGTTCAATGTTAGTTCTAGGAAATCTGGATCATCTTCTATAGCTGATCTCCTGTTGAACATATTCCACATCGGAAATTAAGCATGTGAGAAGTGACTAATTATAAGGCATCAAATAAGTTGCTTTGCTGCTGAAGGACCAACATTCAGAAGAAGAAACAAGATGGTAGAAAAGCAGTGAAGCTAAGGTGGAAAGAAATTTATTGGGGTGACTCCTGTGCCTATCACTACTAGAGGGAGGGAAAGAAGATTTGCAAGGAGTCCATATCCCATTGCCCCAGGGTCTCTTGCTTTGTGTCACATAGATGCAACTGTGCTTTCAATTCATCCGTCAATTCTCATGAGGACACTTAAGAGCAGAATGCACAGTCAGAAACCATATTCCATAGACTGCACATTAGTTGATGGAAGGAATGCTCTTTTTTCATGCTGTAGGCAAACCTCTTCCAACATCTGGAGGCATTTCAAGACACAGCCTTGTAAAGCTGTGCAACATGAATGGCAGTGAGGTGCACATTGTTTTCTGTAGGACCGCTACTCCATCAGTAGACAGAATCGGACTCAAAGAGTGCTTATCAGTGGGACCTTCTCATTGACCTTCAGGGCTCAGTCCTGGGCCCAGTGCTCCTCAAGATTTTTATTAATGACTTGGAGGAGGAGGTGCAGGGGATGCTGATAAAAATTTGCAGATGTCCTGTGGTAGCAGCTAGTCCACAGAGGAACTAGCCCTTGTGGGTAAAGAGCAGATACAAGAAGAACAAATGAAAAGGCTCCAATTGGAAGGGAAAGGAGGGGGGAAGGGAAAGGAAGGAGGGAGGGAGGGAGGGAGGGAGACCCCAGGGGCATGGGAATGGTGGTGGTAGTGGAGGTGGTGAGTGTGTGCATGGCCAGGGGGAGCAGGTTCGTTATTTAGGCCCAATGTAGTTCAAGATAGATCCTTCTTCTGGGGCACTATGGATATAAGCAATATGAAACTGTGACACACATGTATAAACAAACACTTTGATAGCAAATCTCGTGATTTTAATCCACAACATGAAGGACCAGAATAATCAAATTATTTATCATGCAGAAAGCTCCCAATGAAATATAAAAAATAAACAAAACCTAAAAAATGTGACAAGAACTTAATGGCTAACCAATGAAGGTTGCAAATAATGAAGATTAGAAAAAAATAAACCAGGCTGTGAAACAGGAATGACCCCATAAAGCTCATTCATCAGGCTCCGTGTACAGCCTAGCAAAACATACTTTCAGAACATGTAAACTAATAAAAATAACTGTAGTCATTTTACCGAAAATATGTACATTAAACATGCACAGAAAAATAACTAACCTTGTCAAAGAAAGTTCCCAAGCTGGTCTATAACCACTGTTGGAACTTTGTAGGGGATGCAGGCAGAAAGAAACCGAAGACTGCAATTCTGTGTGCAGTTACCTGAGAGTAAGCCACATTGACCCCTTCATGGATCACTGCCTTGTTGTGGTGAAGGGGCTTCTGTAACTCAGTGAAGCCATAAGCTACGCTGTGCAGGGCCAACCAAGACGGACAGGTTATGGCAGAGAGTTCTGACAAAATGTGGTCCACTGCAGAAGGAAATAGCAACCCACTCCAGTATTCTTGCAAGAAAACCCCATGGAACGTATCACAAGGCTAAAAGGTATGACGCCAGAAGATGAGCCCCTCAGGTCGGAAGGTGTCCAATATACTACTGGGGAAGAGCAGAGGGAATTTCCAAGTAGCGCCAGACAGAGTGAAGCAGCTGGGCCAAAGCCAAAAGGACACTCAGCTGTGGATGTGTCTGGTGGTGAAAAGAAAATCTGATGCTGTAAAGAACAATACTGTTTAGGAACCTGGAATGTAAGATCAATGAATCACGGTAATCTGGAGGTGGTCAAACATGAGACGGCAAGATTGAACATCGACATCTTGGGAATCAGCGAACTAAAATGGACAGGAATGGGCGAATTTAATTCAGGTGACCATCATATCTACTACTCTGGGCAAGAATCCCTTAGAAGAAATGGAGTAGCACTCATAGTCAACAAAAGGGTGGGAAAAGCAGTACTGGGGTACAATCTTAAAAATGATAGAATGATCTCAATACGAATCCAAGGCAAACCATTCAACATCACAGTAATTCAAGTCTATGTCCCAACCACTGAGGCCGAAGAAGCTGAGGTTGATCAATTCTATGTAGACCTCCAACACCTTCTAGAACTAACACCAAAAAAAGATGTCCTCTTCATCATAGGGGATTGGAATGCTAAAGTAGGAAGTCAAGAAATCACCGGGATAACAGGCAAGCATGGCCTCGGTGTACAAAATGAAGCAGGACAAAGACTAATAGAGTTTTGCCAAGAGAACACGCTGATCATAGCAAACACTCTTTTCCAACAGCACAAGAGGCGACTCTACGCATGGACATCACCAGATGGTCAGTATCGAAATCAGATTGATTTTGTACTTTGCAGCCAAAGATGGAGAAGCTCTATACAGTCAGTCAGAACAAGACCTGGAGCTGAGTGTGGCTCAGATCATGAGCTTCTTATTGCAACATTTCAGCTGAAATTGAAGAATGTAGGGAAAACCACTAAACCATTCAGGTAAGACCTAAATCATATCCCTTATGAATATACAGTGGAGGTGATGAATAGATTTAAGGGATTAGACCTGACAGATAGCGTGCCTGAGGAACTATGGACGGAGGTCCGTAACATTGTTCAGGAGGCAGCAACTAAATCCCTCCCAAAGAAAAAAAAAATGCAAGAAAGCAAAGTGGCTGTCTGATGAGGCTTTACAAGTAGCTGTGGAAAGAAGGGAAGTGAAAAGCAAGGGAGAAAGGGGAAGATATTTCCAACTGAATGCAGAGTTCCAGAGAATAGCAAGGAGCAAGAAGAGACAAGAAGGCCTTCTTAAATGAACAATGCAAAGAAATCGAGGAAAACAACAAAATGGGAAAGACTAGAGATCTCTTCAAGAAAATCGGAGATCTCAAGGGAATGTTTTGTGCAAAGACGGGCATGATAAAGGACAAAGAAGGCAGGGACCTCACAGAAGCAGATGAGATTAAGACGAGGTGGAAAGAATACACAGAAGAACTATACGGGAAAGTTCTTAATGTCCCCGATAGCCATGATAGTGCGGTCACTGAACTTGAGCCGGACATCCTTGAGAGTGAAGTCAAGTGGGCCTTAGGAAGCA
Organism: Heloderma suspectum; assembly: GCF_057233095.1. NCBI lineage: Eukaryota > Metazoa > Chordata > Lepidosauria > Squamata > Helodermatidae > Heloderma > Heloderma suspectum. The sequence goes on from NC_139466.1 coordinate 672,760, forward strand.
TCACTAACAACAAAGCTAGCGGAGATGACAGTATTCCAGCTGAGCTATTTAAAATCCTAAAAGATGATGCTGTTAAAGTGCTGCACTCAATATGCCAACAAATTTGGAACACTCAACAGTGGCCACAAGACTGGAAAAGGTCAGTTTACATTCCAATTCCAAAGAAGGGCAACGCCAAAGAGTGTTTAAACTACTGTACAATTGCACTTATTTCACATGCCAGCAAGGTGATGCTCAAAATCCTACAAGCTAGGCTTCAGCAGTATGCGAACCGAGAACTACCGGAAGTACAAGCTGGGTTTCGAAGAGGCAGAGGAACTAGAGATCAAATCGCCAACATTCGCTGGATCATGGAGAAAGCAAGAGAATTCCAGAGAAACATCTATTTCTGCTTCATTGACTACACTAAAGCCTTTGAATGTGTGGATCACAACAAACTGTGGCAAATTCTGAAAGTGATGGGAGTACCAGACCACCTTACCTGTCTCCTGAGAAACCTGTATGAGGGTCAAGAAGCAACAGTAAGAACCGGACATGGAACAACCGAGTGGTTCAAAATTGGGAAAGGAGTACAACAAGGCTGCATATTGTCACCCTGCTTATTTAACTTATATGCAGAGTACATCATGAGAAACGCCGGGTTGGATGAATCACAGGTTGGAATTAAGATTGCCGGGAGAATTATCAACAACCTCAGATACGCAGATGACACCACCCTAGTGGCAGAAAGCGAAGAGGATCTCAAGAGCCTCTTGTTGAGGGTGAAAGTGGAGAGTGCAAATCTGGTTTGAAACTCAACATGAAAAAAACTAAGATCTTGGCATCTGGCCCCATCACTTCCTGGCATATAGAAGGGGAAGAAATGGAAGCAGTGACGGGTTTTATTTTCTTGGGCTCCAAGATCACCGCAGACAGTGACTGTAGCCATGAAATTAAAAGACGCTTGCTCATTGGGAGGAAAGCTATGGCAAACCTAGACAGCATAGTAAGAAACAGAGACATCACCTTGCTGACAAAGATTTGTACAATCAAAGCTATGGTTTTCCCAGTAGCAACGTATGGCTGTGAGAGCTGGACTATAAGGAAGGCTGAGCGCCGAAGAATTGATGCTTTCGAACTGTGGTGCTGGAGAAGACTCTTACGAGTCCCCTGGACTGCAAGGAGGTCAAATCAGTCCATCCTAAAGGAAATCAACCCCGAGTGCTCATTGGAAGGACAGATACTGAAGCTGAAGCTCAAATATTTGTCCAGCTAATGCGAAGAGAAAACTTCCTGGAAAAGACCCTGATGCTGGGAAAGATTGAAGGCAAAAGGAGAAGGGGATGGCAGAGGATGAGATGGCTAGATAGCATCACCGATGCAATGAATATGAACTTGAGCACACTCCGGGAGAGAGTGGAGGACAGGAAGGCCTGGCGTGCTATGGTCCATGGGGTCAAGAAGAGTCGGACACGACTTAACAACTGAACAACAAGAAGTCACATTGAAATCAATGGGACTTTTTCTCTGAACAGACATGTATAGGGATGAGATTAAAAGCCCAGAGGAAAAACAAAACTTGATTAAAAGCCTCAAACCTGATTAAACCTGGTAGGAAAAAACATCTTAACCCTTTCAAGGGGTAGAAGATCATAAAACCTCAAAAGGGCTGGGTCCAGTACCAGAGGCGGTATGCCTGTGTAAACCAGTTGCTGGGAACATGGGTAGGAGGGTGCTGCTGCACTCGTGTCCTGCCTGTGGGTTCCTGGTCGACAGCTGGTTGGCCACTGTGTGAACAGAATGCTGGACTAAGTGGACCCTTGGCCTGATCCAGCAGGGCTCTTCTGTTCTTATGTCATGCAAATCAGATAGACTTAAAATGTCCCTTAGAAAGCTGTGGAAAGAAGGGAAGCAAAAAGCAAGGGAGAAAGGGGAGGATATATCCAACTGAATGCAGAGTTCCAGAGAATAGCAAGGAGAGACAAGAATAGCATCACGGATGCAATGAATATGAACCTGAGCGCACTCTGGGAGAGAGCAGAGGACAGGAAGGCCTGGCGTGCTATGGTCCATGGGGTCACGAAGAGTCAGACACGACTTTAACAACTGAACAACAACAATGAAGAGGCAGATTCCCAGCTGGTTTATTACCTTGCAATGCCATGTACCTTGCCAAGTAACATTGTCATACACCACTATGACACAGATGGGTTGGTTGTTCTTCTGGGAAGCATTTTTACAATTAAAAGATGAAGTAAACATTTGGAGGCCTGCAGTCAGAGAACAGTTTGAAGTACATAGATGTATGAAAGCCAGCAGACTCACTGGGATCATCAATGTGCAAACCGCTATCTCGATTTTATTGCTTCACTGGATGTGACTACACAGCAGCCTTTTCAAGAAAGGGGAAGATTCAGCCTTTCAACATTCTGAAATGAAACGAGAATGCACAAGCTGCTTTTTCTTCCTTATGGTTTAGGGCTGAAGTATGATGGGATGGGACAGGGAGCTTATGCTGGGGATTTCTGCAGGTTGCATGTTAATTGTTTTCAGTGTTTTTGTAACTGAAATAAGCGTGTATAAACATATTCCTGAAGCAAAAAGTAATAGTCTACTTTGACTTTATTGTGAAAATAGTGCATAATTTCAGAAACAATATACGTGGTTCCGGTTCAGTACAGTGGACATTTTTATGCCTCCAGCCATATTAAATGGTCTGATTTAGGGTTGTTAAGCAGTCACATTAGATATATTAAGATGCAGGAAGGTGATCTCTACTAAGTGGTTCCAGTTTCAACCATGTACCTTATGAAGTAATTAATGGTCACCTTTACTGCTTCTCAGATGGGTCAGAAAGCCCCCCAATCAGTCAGACTGGATAATCTGGAATTATGTACACTGTTCCCCACTGGAAGTCTTCAAGCAGAGACAGGCAGCCATCTGTCAGGGATGCTTTAAACTAGATTCCTGCACTGAGCAGGGGGTTGGACTTGATGGCTTAAATGGCCCCTTCCACCTCTAGGATTCTGTGACTAGATAGGCAAACCTTTTGTATCTTATGACATCATTATTTTGACATGGACTCTTGGACAACAGCAGGAGGAAAAGGAGGGAAAAGCACAACCTATTTATAAGACAGCAAGAACTAAATATAGCAGTACAGAACTGAGGAGCTACTGCTCATCTGATGATCAAAGAGATGAGGAAAGAACAGCAAGAAAGAGGGATGAGAAAGAGAGCCAGATTGTCCAAACTGGAGAAAAGGAGAAACAAGGAGAAAAGGAGAAAGAACACTATGAAGAGCAGTTTATCTTCCAAAACAAGGAAGTGACATACAAGCAATGGCTATAGCACAAATAGCAACGCTGGCCATTTCAGAAGCCTCTGTATCTCCACCCCAAAGCTCCCAGCCAGAAGGAGATAGTCTGGGTTTTGGTTAGGGTTTTCTTGTGCGATTCCCAAAGGGTATGTTTTGGGGTTGCCTTTCAGCAGCTGCGCCGCCAAGGCAACCAAGTCCTTCCTTCTGCCTCTGGGCAGGGTGCATCTGCATGTGCAGCAGCAGGAAGCATTCATGAAGCTTAAACACCTTAGAGACACCAAATTAAAAGCAACCTGCTTTGTGTATGTGAAGCAGCTAAACGGTGACAGGAGGCATTCTGGAAAGAGGCCACGACTTAGTATGATATGGGTGGCTGCAAGGTATAAATATTTAGGGTTTGACCTTGTTCAGGCAGCCAAATGCTACCAGGGATCTATTTTTGCAGTTCATAAATTCTTTGAGTTTAAGTGTGTGTGTGTGTGTGTGTGTGTGTGTGTGTGTGTGTAGGGGGGGCACTTTGCCTCTGTGGCCAGGAAAATGTCAGGCTTTTCATAATGATGGCCCTCTGTGCTTCTTTGTAAATATTGTTGTTGTTCAGTCGTTCAGTCGTGTCCGACTCTTCATGACCCCATGGACCATAGCACACCAGGCCTTCCTGTCCTGCGCACTCTCCCGGAGTGTGCTCAGGTTCATATTCATTGCATCGGTGATGCTATCTAGCCATCTCATCCTCTGCTGTCCCCTTCTCCTTTTGCCTTCAGTCTTTCCCAGCATCAGGGTCTTTTCCAGAGAGTTTTTGCATTAGGTGGCCAAAATATTTGAGCTTCAGCTTCAGTATCTGTCCTTCCAATGAGCACTCAGGGTTGATTTCCTTTAGGATGGACTGATTTGACCTCCTTGCAGTCCAGGGGACTCGTAAGAGTCTTCTCCAGCACCACAGTTCGAAAGCATCAATTCTTCGGCGCTCAGCCTTCCTTATAGTCCAGCTCTCACAGCCATACATTACTACTGGGAAAACCATAGCTTTGATTAGACGGACCTTTGTCGGCAAGGTGATGTCTCTGCTTCTGACTGTGCTGTCTAGGTTTGCCATAGCTTTCCTCCCAGGGAGCAAGCGTCTTTTAATTTCATGGCTACAGTCACCGTCTGCGGTGATCTTGGAGCCCAAGGAAGTAAAATCTGTCACTGCTTCCATTTCTTCCCCTTCTGTATGCCAGGAAGTGATGGGGCCAGATGCCATGATCTTCGTTTTTGTAATGTTGAGTTTCAAACCAGCTTTTGCACTCTCCTCTTTCTGCCATTAGGGTGGTATCGTCTGCATATCGGAGGTTGTTCATAATTCTCCCGGCAATCTTAATTCCGACCTGTGATTCATCCAACCCGGCATTTCTCATGATGTACTCTGCATATAAGTTAAATAAGCAGGGTGACAATATGCAGCCTTGTCGTACTCCTTTCCCAATTTTGAACCACTCGGTTGTTCCATGTCCGGTTCTTACTGTTGCTTCTTGACCCTCATACAGGTTTCTCAGGAGACAGGTAAGGTGGTCTGGTACTCCCATCACTTTAAGAATTTGCCACAGTTTGTTGTGATCCACACAATCCAAGGCTTTAGTGTAGTCAATGAAGCAGAAATAGACGTTTTTCTGGAATTCTCTTGCTTTCTCCATGATGCAGCGAATGTTGGCGATTTGATCTCTAGTTCCTCTGCCTCTTCGAAACCCAGCTTGTACTTCCGGTAGTTCTCGGTTCGCATACTGCTGAAGCCTAGCTTGTAGGATTTTGAGCATCACCTTGCTGGCATGTGAAATGGGCGCAATTGTGCGGTAGTTTGAACACTCTTTGGCATTGCCCTTCTTTGGAATTGGAATGTAAACTGACCTTTTCCAGTCTTGCAGCCATTGCTGAGTGTTCCAAATTTGTTGGCATATTGAATGCAGCACTTCAACAGCATCATCTTTTAGGATTTTAAATAGCTCAGCTGGAATACTGTCATCTCCGTTGGCTTTGCTGTTACTAATGCTTCCTAAGGCCCACTTGACTTTACTCTCGAGGATGTCCGGCTCAAGTTCAGTGACCGCACTATCATGGCTGTCAAGGAGATAAGGACATTAAGATCTTTCCTGTATAGTTCTTCTGTGTATTCTTTCCACCTCTTCTTAATCTCATCTGCTTCTGTGAAGTCCCTGCCTTCTTTGTCCTTTATCATGCCCGTCTTTGCACAAAACGTTCCCTTGAGATCTCCAATTTTCTTGAAGAGATCTCTAGTCTTTCCCATTCTGTTGTTTTCCTCGATTTCTTTGCATTGTTCATTTAAGAACCTTGTGGACTTCTGCCTGGCAGACCGCCAGTCCCTGCAGGACCAGGCCCCCAGGTACCGAGCCAGCTGTGCTGCTCCACCTGCCCCTCCCTGGAGGGGCTACATAAGCTGGCTGGCTGAGGTGGCCTGGGAGAGCCAGGGCCTGCAGGAGAAGCCACCACCACCACCACCGGGGAAGAGGCGTGCTTGCCGCCGCTGGGCCTGCTGCTGCCGCCGCTGGGCCTGCTGCTGCCGCCGCTGGGCCTGCTGCTGCCGCCGCTGGGCCTGCTGCTGCCGCCGCTGGGCCTGCTGCTGCCGCCGCTGGGCCTGCTGCTGCCGCCGCTGGGCCTGCTGCTGCCGCCGCTGGGCCTGCTGCTGGCTGAGGTGGCCTGGGAGAGCCAGGGCCTGCAGGAGAAACCACCACCACTGGGGAAGAGGCGTGCTTGCCGCCGCTGGGCCTGCTGCTGCCGCCGCTGGGCCTGCTGCCGCCGTCGCCGCTACCACCGCCACCAGGCCTTCCCTGTGGACTCCTGCCTGGCATTTTTAAGGGGATTTTAATTGTTTTGTTTGTTTGTTTTATTTTGTTGGGGGGGGGGTTGTTGTGTTTTTAGGGGTGGGTAGCCTGCCTGATAGGCGGGAGCGAGGGGGCATGTGTCCACCTGATGGAGGCAGTGGGGGGAGAGTTGGGGGCCAGAACATACCGAGGCTGGGCGGCAGGCGCTGGCGGAGCGCTAGGGGCAGGCCAAGCCAGGTAAGGGGAACAAGGGAGAGATGTGTAGTATCTGTCCCCTGCTCCGGGCCTGTCCAGAGCCAAAGGATGGCTGGGGGAGGCATGACCCCATCTTCTGGCCTTCGTTTGCTGCTCTGCAATGCCAGGTCTGTTACCCAGAAAACCTCCCTCATCCATGACATGATCCTGGATGAGGGTGCAGACCTGGCATGTATTACGGAGACCTGGCTGGCCGAGGCTGCTGCTCCAACCCTTGCAACCATGTGTCCAGCTGGATTTTCGTATGCACAGCAGCCGAGGGCTGGGGATCGGGGAGGGGGAGTAGCTGTTATCTACCGAGAGTCCTTGGTCTTCACCAGACCCCCTCTCCGGGAGACCAAGGTTGTTGAGTGCATGTACTGGAGGTTGGGCCCGAAGGGCAGTCTGGGGATTCTGCTCGTGTACCGTCCACCCCGCTGCACGACTGACTCCCTATCCGAGGTGCTTGAGGTGGTCTCTGATGTGCGTGTACAGTCCCCTAACTTACTGGTGTTGGGGGACTTCAACGTACATTCGGAGGCCATCCTCACAGGAGCACCTCGGGACTTCATGGAGACCATGGCCTCCTGGGAGCTGCACCATATTCTAACTGGGCCCACCCATGTAGCCGGTCATGCACTAGACCTTGTGTTTGTTTCTGGAGAAGCAGGGAGTGATCTGGAAGTCGGGGGTATATCCACCACCCCCTTGTCATGGTCAGATCACTATCTGGTGATGTTGGACTTCTCGGTTCCACAACCCCTCCGCAGTGGTGGAGGACCCATTAAAATGGTCCGCCCCAGGCGTCTTATGGATCCAAATGGATTCCTGAACGCGCTTGGGGATTCTCTGCGGCATGCCAACGGCCACTCGGTCGAGACCCTGGTGGGTGGCTGGAATGCCGCAATTACTGGGGCATTAGATCGGGTGGCTCCGAAACGCCCTCTCCCCCTGAACAGGGCTCAGACTGCACCATGGTTCAATCCGCGGTTACGAGCTCTGAAACAGGAGGTGAGACGGCTAGAGCGCCGGTGGCGGAAGTCTCGCTCCAAAGACGATCAGACACGGGCTAGAGCTATATCTTCAGCCTATCACGTGGCGGTGAAGGCAGCAAAAAAGGAATATTATGCTGCCTCCATCGCGTCTGCAGAGTGCTGCCCCAGGAGGCTGTTCCAAGTGGTCCGGAGCCTGGTCGGTCCTGTGGCTCCAGAACCACTGGAGCATTCTAAGGCCTCCTGTGAGGCTTTGGCAAGGCACTTTGCAGATAAAATTGATCAGATTAGGTGTGTTACTCTGCACACTGTGGATACAGTTAGTGAGCAAGAGGCGGCCTGTGGCAAACCGGTTTTGTGGGATCGGTTCCAGCTTCTTCCTCCTGATGAAGTGGACAAGGTGCTTTCATCTGTAAGGCCGACCACCTGCTTACTTGATCCTTGCCCATCTTGGCTCATTATGAGCTGCAGAGAGAGACTGGGTGAGGGGATCAAGGCGGTGGTGAACGCCTCCCTTGAGGAGGGAGTGATGCCATCAGCCCTCAAGGAGGCAGTGATAAGACCGCTCTTAAAGAAGCCTTCCTTGGATCCTCAAGTTCTGAACAACTTTTGCCCAGTCTCAAATCTGCCATTTTTGGGCAAGGTGATTGAGCGGGTGGTGGCAGTGCAGTTGAAGGCACACTTGGAAGAAACTGATTATCTAGACCCATTTCAGTCAGGCTTCAGGCCTGGGCATGGGACAGAAACGGCCTTGGTCGCCTTGGTGGATGATATGAGGAGGGCTCTGGATAGGGGTGAATGCTCCTTCCTTGTTCTCCTCGACCTCTCAGCGGCTTTTGATACCGTTGACCACGGTATCCTCCTGGACCGCCTGGAGGGGTTGGGCATTGGGGACACCGTATTGCGGTGGTTCCGGTCCTTCCTCTCCGGCAGGTACCAGAGGGTAGCACTGGGAGAGGAGGTTTCGGACCCGTGGCCACTTACTTGTGGGGTGCCACAGGGTTCCATCCTCTCCTCGATGCTATTTAACATCTATGTGAAGCCACTGGGGGCTATCATCAGGAGGTTTGGGGTGCAGTGTCATCAATATGCGGATGACACGCAGCTCTACCTCTCATTCAAATCTTCACCAAGGTTGGCCGTAGAATCCCTGTCCAAATGTCTGGAGACGGTGAGTGGCTGGATGGGGAGGAATAAGCTGAAGCTGAACCCTGACAAGACGGAGGTACTTTTGGTGGGAGACAAGAGGAGGCTGGGGGATGTTGACCTGGTGTTGAATGGGGTACGGCTACCCTTGAAAGCCCAGGTCCGCAGCCTGGGGGTCATTTTGGACTCCCAGCTGTCCATGGAGGCTCAGGTGTCAGCTGTGAGCCAGACAGCGCTGTATCAACTCCATCTGATACGGCGGCTGCGCCCCTTCCTTCCCGACCATCTGCTCCCATCGGTAGTACGTGCCCTGGTCTCCTCTCATTTAGACTACTGTAATGCGCTCTACGTGGGATTACCCTTGAAGACGGTTCGGAAGCTGCAGCTGGTACAGAACGCGGCGGCTCGCCTGATTAAAGGCAGCCGCCGGCGAGATCACATCACTCCAGTGCTGAAGGAGTTGTACTGGTTACCAGTTGTTTTCCGGGCCAAATTCAAGGTGTTGGTTTTGACCTTTAAAACCCTATATGGTTCCGGCCCAGCCTATCTTAAGGAGCGCCTCCAGCAACACCAGACAGGCCGCTTAACAAGATCAGCCTCGGATGGCCTTCTCTCTGTCCTATCAGCCAGGACAGCTAGACTGGTGGGGACGAGGGAGAGGGCCTTCTCTGTGGTGGCCCCCACTCTGTGGAACGCCCTCCCTAGGGAACTCCGTCATGCCCCCTCTTTAATGAGCTTCCGTCGTGCATTAAAAATGTGGTTGTTCAGGCAGGCATTTGGGGTGGGTTAGGGTATTTTTTTTAAAAAAAAAATTATGGTAAAATTTTATTGTTTTAAATTGTTTTATGGTGAGTTGTACATCGCCCAGAGTGGCTGGGTGACCAGTCAGATGGGCGATTAATAAATTTAATAAATAAAAAATAAATAAGAAGGCCTTCTTGTCTCTCCTTGCTGTTCTCCGGAACTCTGCATTCAGTTGGATATATCTTCCCCTTTCTCCCTTGCTTTTCGCTTCCCTTCTTTCCTCAGCTACTTGTAAAGCCTCATCAGACAGCCACTTGGCTTTCTTGCATTTCTTTTTCTTTGGGAGGGATTTCGTTGCTGCCTCCTGAACAGTGTTACGGACCTCCGTCCATAGTTCCTCAGGCACTCTGTCTATCAGGTCTAATCCCTGAAATCTATTCCTCACCTCCACTTTATATTCATAAGGGATATGATTTAGGTCATACCTGAATGGTTAATGGTTTTCCCTACGTTCTTCAATTTCAGCCCAAATTTTGCAAGAAGCAGCTCATGATCTGAGCCACAGTCAGCTCCAGGTCTTGTTTTTACTGACTGTATAGAGCTTCTCCATCTTTGGCTGCAAAGTACATAATCAATCTGATTTCGATATTGACCATCTGGTGATGTCCATGTGTAGAGTCGCCTCTTGTGCTGTTGGAAAAGAGTGTTTGCTATGATCAGCGTGTTCTCTTGGCAAAACTCTATTAGCTTTTGTCCTGCTTCATTTTGTACACCAAGGCCATGCCTGCCTGTTATCCCGGTGATTTCTTGACTTCCTACTTTAGCATTCATCCCCTATGATGAAGAGGACATCTTTTTTTAAGTGTTAGTTCTAGAAGGTGTTGGAGGTCTACATAGAATTGATCAACCTCAGCTTCTTCGGCATCAGTGGTTGGGGCATAGACTTCAATTACTGTGATGTTGAATGGTTTGCCTTGGATTCGTACTGAGATCATTCTATCATTTTTGAGATTGTACCCCAGTACTGCTTTTCCCACCCTTTTGTTGACTATAAGTGCTACTCCATTTCTTCTAAGGGATTCTTGCCCACAATAGTAGATAGGATGGTCACCTGAATTAAATTCGCCCATTCCTGTCCATTTTAGTTCGCTGATTCCCAAGATGTCGATGTTCAATCTTGCCGTCTCATGTTTGACCACCTCCAGCTTACCTCGATTCATTGATCTTACATTCCAGGTTCCTAAACAATATTGTTCTTTACAGCATCGGATTTTCTTTTCACCACCAGACACATCCACAGCTGAGTGTCCTTTCGGGTTTGGCCCAGCTGCTTCACTCTGTCTGGCGCTACTTGGAAATTCCCTCTGCTCTTCCCCAGTAGTATATTGGACACCTTCCGACCTGAGGGGCTCATCTTCCGGCGTCATCTCTTTTAGCCTTGTGATACGTTCCATGGGGTTTTCTTGGCAAGAATACTGGAGTGGGTTGCCATTTCCTTCTCCAGTGGACCACATTTTGTCAGAACTCTCCGCCATGACCTGTCCGTCTTGGGTGGCCCTGCACAGCATAGCTTATGGCTTCACTGAGTTACGCAAGCCCCTTCGCCACAACAAGGCAGTGAAATATGCAAAATGTTAAATCAAAATGGGGCAGTAAGAACTTGAGACCTCCCCTTTGGCAGCAGGAAATGCAAGGTGGGAACAAATCCCATTTGTATTCATGGCTCAATAGCAGTTTGCTGCCTGGCTGGAGCAAGGGTGCCGTGAGAAGGGCCGGCAAGCACCTGCCAGGGACATGTGCCCGAAGAAGGACACAGTTCACACTGATGCTGCCCTTTGAGTAAGCCCGAGGGCCTCCAAGCCTAATGGGGTGACTTTCAAAACCCTTCAGGGTGAGAGGGAGCTCCACTCCTGAAATATGCTGCCAGGTGATGATGACATACAGCGCATCGACTAGGGTGGACAGTAGTCGGCTGGCCAGTACAAGGGTGCTTTCTCACTGCTGAAAACCTCCTGGCTGCATCACATCAGAATGAGATACTCCTATCCCCAAATGTTAGGGGGAGGCCCCTAACATTTTTTTAATTATTTTTATTTTTTATTTTAACTAACTTTTTTCCATTTATTTGTCTTGTATCACACACTTTCACACCAGTGGGACTCTGCTTTTAACCTCGACTGAGTAGAGGAGCAGGCACAGGCTAGTCTAGAACAATCACAGAGCTAGACACAAAAAGGGAAAAGAGGCTATGGAAGGACAAGATCCTCCAGTGGTGGTGACCTGCAAGGTGTGTGCAGTGTTTGTTTTCTTGCCTGAGAACAACAAGGCCTACACCTGCAACAAGTGCAAGTGGATCATGCTGCTGGAGGAAAAAGTAAGTGGACTGGAGTGGCGACTGTCGACCCTCCGGGGAATAAGAGAACGCGAAGAGTTCTTGGACAGAATGGGGGAACTACAGCAGCAAAAGGCAGACCAGAAGCTTGAAGAGCAACAGCAAGATGAGGCAGAAGTGGGAAATGCTGAGGAGAAGAAAAATGGAGTAGAGGATACTCCTTGGAAAACGGTGACAGTTAGGAGAAGAAGAACTAGACGCCACTCTGCACCAGTGGAAGCAGTGGAACTGATTCCAGGTACTTGCGGATGAGACTGGAGGACAGCCTGCAGAGGAAGAATCACAGGGGAACCTGCATGAGAGTGAGCAAGAGGCTAAAGGTCAGTCAAACAGAGGCGATGAAACCCAGGCCTACAAGAAGAAGAAGAGAAGAGTGATAGTAGTGGGAGACTCCTTGCTGCGTGGGATCGAGACCCAAGTATGTCGCGAAGACCCATGGACTCGCCAGGTATGTTGTCTTCCGGGAGGACAGATTAGAGACGTGACTGAAAGGTTGCCTGCACTCATTAAGCCCACTGACAGGTATCCCTTTCTTCTCATCCCTGTGGGAACAAATGATACCGCCAAGCGGAGCTACGAAGAGATCACGTCAGACTTTGAAGCTTTGGGAAGGAAACTCAAGAACTTTGGGGCCCAGATAGTTTTCTCATCCATCCTTCCAGTAGTTAGAAGAGGGATAGAAAGGGAACGAAAAATACTCTGGGTGAATGACTGGCTACGAAGGTGGTGCCGACGAGAGAGATTTGGATTCTGGGACCACGGACTATACTTCCAGGAAGATGGGCTGTTGGCTAGGGATGGGTTGCACCTCACAAAGGATGGGAAGAATGTGTTTGGCCACAGCATGAAGAACTTCATCAGGAGGGCTTTAAACTGAATCCTACGGGGAAGGGAGATGTAATGTTGGGGGTAACAATGGACATAGGCGCATGCACTGCAATGGAGAGAACAGCTCTGATGGCGCACAATAATAGTCTTCAGACACATGTAGGAAGAAAGCCAGACTATGAAGCACATGGTCTTCGATGTCTATATACTAATGCCCAGAGTATGGGAAACAAACAGAACGAACTTGAACTCTTAATACAAGAGGGAAATTATGACCTGATAGGTATAACTGAGACTTGGTGGGATGACTCTCATGACTGAAATACAGCAATGGAAGGATATAACTTGTTCAAAAAGAACAGGAGGAACAGAAAGGGAGGTGGGGTTGCACTGTATGTGAAAAATACATATCTCTGCACAGAAATACAGGAGGAGGAGCTTGGTAGCCCCATCGAGAGCATCTGGGTTGAAATAAATGGAGCAAAGAATAAAAGGAACCTGGTTGTCGGAATCTACTACTGGCCACCCAATCAAGGAGAAGACGAGGATGAAACTTTTGAAAAACAAATAGCCAATGTTTCAAGGAAGCATGGTGTACTAGTAATGGGGGACTTCAATTTCCCCGATATTTGTTGGGAGACAAATTCTGCAAAACATGGCCCCTCCAGGAAATTCCTGACTTGTGTGGCGGATCACTTCCTCCTACAGAAAGTAGAGGAAGGAACTAGAGGATCAGCTATCCTTGACTTGATCCTAACCAACAGAGATGACTTAGTGGATCAAGTAGCAGTTACAGGAACTCTGGGGGAAAGCGACCATGTTGCACTTGAGTTCTTGGTTCTAAGGGAAGCAAAAGCCGAGTGTAGTCAAAACGCGTACCCTGGATTTTAGGAAAGCTGATTTTCATAAACTCAGAACAATAATCAGTAAGGTCCCATGGCAAGCGATGCTAGCGAGAAAAGGAGTCCAAGATGGGTGGGAGCTTTTAAAAAAGGAAATTCTCAAGGCACATCACAAGCAATTCCAACAAGAAGAAAAGGTGGAAGACAACAGGAGAAGCCAATGTGGCTTCACAAAAAGCTTAGGGATGACCTGAAAACAAAAAAGGACACATATAGGAAGTGGAAAGAAGGCCAAGTAACAAAGGAAGAGTACAGGCAGATAGCACAGAATTGCAGGGATGGCGTCAGGAAGGCTAAAGCTGGGAACAAGCTGAGGATGAGCTGAGGTTAGCAAGGGATGTTAAAACCAACAAAAAGGCTTTCTTCAGCTACGTGCATAGTAAAAGGCAGAGGAAAGAAGTGGTGGTTCAGCTATTAAATAAGGATGGCAAAATGATAACAGATGACAAAGAAAAGGCAGAGGTGCTCAATTACTACTTTGGCTCAGTCTTCTCCCAAAAGAGGGTCTATGACCCCCCTGGCAAAGGCGAAGTACAGGCTGAAGGGGCAGGATTGCAGCTTGAGATCGACAGGCATATGGTCAAGGAACACCTCATTACTTTGAATGAGTTCAGATCTCCAGGGCCAGATGAACTGCATCCTAGAGTCATAAAGGAACTGGCAGAAGAACTCTCAGAACTGCTGTCTATTCTCTTTGAGAAGTCATGGAGGACGGGGGAAGTGCCAGATGACTGGAGGAGGGCTAATGTTGTCCCTATCTTCAAAAAGGGTAAAAAGGAGGAACCTGGGAACTACAGACCAGTCAGTCTGACATCCATCCCTGGGAAAATTCTGGAGCAGATCATAGAGCAATCCATCTGGAAGCACCTTGACAACAATGCCGTGATTACTCGAAGCCAACATGGTTTTGTCTAAAACAAGTCCTGCCAGACAAATCTGATCTCATTTTTTGATCAAGTCACCTCCCTTGTAGACCGTGGGAATGCTGTAGACATCATATACCTTGACTTCAGCAAAGCTTTCGACAAAGTGCCCCATGATCTCCTGATGAGCAAACTAGCTCAAAGTGGGCTAGATGAAACAACAATCCGGTGGATCCACAGATGGCTACAGAATCGGACTCAAAGAGTGCTTATCAATGGGACCTTCTCAAACTGGGGAGTGGTAACGAGTGGGGTACCGCAGGGCTCAGTCCTGGGCCCAGTGCTCTTCCACATTTGCATGAATGACTTGGAGGAGGAGGTGCAGGGAATGCTGATCAAATTTGCAGATGACACAAAATTGGGAGGGATAGCTAATACTTTGGAAGACAGAAACAAAATTCGAAGTGATCTGGATAGACTGGAGCGCTGGGCAGAAAACAACAGAATGACATTGAATAGGGATAAATGCCAAGTTCTGCACCTAGGAAAAAGAAACCAAATGCACAGTTACAAGATGGGGGATACATGGCTCAACAACACTACAAGCGAGAAGGATCTTGGAATTGTCGTCGATCACAAGCTGAATATGAGCCAACCATGTGATGTGGCTGCAAAAAAGGCCAATGCTCTTTTGGGCTGCATTCATAGAAGCATAGCTTCCAAATCCCAGGAAGTACTAGTTCCCCTCTACTCAGCACTGGTTAGGCCTCATCTGGAGTACTGTGTCCAGTTCTGGGCACCAGACTTTAAGAAGGATGCAGAGAAACTGGAGAGGGTTCAGAGGAGGGCAAGAAAGATGATCAGGGGACTGGAAACAAAGCCCTATGAAGAGAGACTGAAAGAACTGGGCATGTTTAGCCTTGAGAAGAGAAGACTGAGGGGAGATATGATAGCACTCTTCAAGTACTTGAAAGGTTGTCACAGAGAAGAAGGCCAGGATCTCTTCTTGATCATCCCAGAGTGCAGGACACGGAATAATGGGCTCAAGTGACAGGAAGCCAGATTCTGGCTGAACATCAGGAAAAACTTCCTGACTGTAAGAGCAATACGACAATGGAACATATTACCTGGGGAGGTGGTGGGCTCTCCCACACTGGAGGTGTTCAAGACGAGGCTGGACAGCCACCTGTCGGGGATGCTCTGACTTGGATTCCTGCCTTGAGCAGGGGGTTGGACTCGATGGCCTTGTAGGTCCATTCCAACCCTACTATTCTATGATTCTATCGCCAGATACAGGCCACCAGGGCTGCCAGAAGGGGCTGCTCAGGTCTCATTCCAGGAAGACTCCAGCACAGCAGCATGTGGCTCGACTCCTTGAGGGCTCCCACGCCAGGGTCTCTGCCCACCTGTGCTAGTGGCACACTCTGATTGGGGCAGGACTGACTCTGGAGGGCAGCCAGGCAGGACTGTGCCTCAGGGCAGCAGCCTGGAGCACCTCCAAGCACAGTCTTTCCTCTCCCTGTGATCAGAAGCATTTCATTTTCTCCATATATTTTTTTAGGATTTTTATGCCATGTTTCAGATCTGAAAGATTCTCCTGGCAGGGCTTGTGAACCACAAAACTGTCTGTACACACCTATTACTTTAGTTGGTCCCAGAAGGTGACTCAGTTGATAGTCCTTCCCCTTCCATTGCATTCAGCACCCAGGGAAGGGAAAGCAAGAAAACATCCATGAGAGAGAACTTCAGAAGGGGAAGGAGACTGTGGGGCTGTTTGCATGATACAACAACCCACCAGGGGTTACTTGACCCATGGTGAGGCTGCGGTGCATGTCAGGTGCTTGCAGCTGCCATTTTAAATATGCAACCCCCACTTGGGGGTTGTAATGTCATGTGAATGCAGTGAGACCCATAGTCTGTCCGTGGGTTATGTTTAACCTTCACATAACCCACGGCTGCTGGGTTCACATGACATGACAACCCCTGAGCGAGGGTTGCGTATACAATGTGGCACCCATGGGCGATGTGGCTAATTGTGGGTGAAATAGCCCATGACATGCCATGGTGTGTCACCTGAACCCATCCATGTCTTTCTTCTGGAGTAGCTTCTCAGACCATCCTCTGCAGGAGGGCAGAGGTGCCCCAGGGAGAGAGGGACAGACAGATCAGTCTCTCTCATTTTCGCAGGTGTTCATTCATAAGTCCATTCTGCCCATTTCCACAGTAATGTGCAATTTTAAAAAATCCACACAAAGGTTTATATTTAAATACATATATTTGAACTTATTCTCACATAAAATATGGATTTCTAAATGTATTTTCTCTCAAAGTGTGCATTTCTAAGCATAACTTGCCCTAGGATAACACATTCTTATATGCATTTTGGTATGTTTTTTGAGCTGAGAACTGTGTCACAAATCCAGAAAGTGTGAAATCCTAACAGTAACTGTGTTCTGATCCACACATTTGCGCAGGAGGTCTGGATCTGGTTGGGTTGCTTTGGAATGTGCACTGAATGAAATCCTTAAGTGTCCCTAGGGAGGGAAGTCTTGCTAGACTGCCAGGGAGGAATGGCCAAGCTTCCCAGCACACCCTCTTCAGGGTCTAAGGTTGGATGGAGCCCTGGCCCATGCCTCTGGAGTGCCCCTGGGGGTCAGGGGGCAGCTGTTAGGTCTGTTGGCTTCCAATATCTTTGTGGTTCCCCCAGGTTTTATCATCTGCTCCTGTTATCTGACCTGGCTTGGAATGTCCAGAGCCCATCGAAGTAACAGTGAAACGCCTCCTCATAGCCAGCTCGCTGATCCTTTCTAGAGAGTGGTGTGACATAGAAGCCTTTGGTTCCTTGCCAAACTGAAATCGCTACTCCCCACTCCCCAAAGAATGGATGCTATGCTTTTGAACTTTATCACTTCCTCTTCTCTTCTTCGGTGTCCTCACTCTATATTTCTCCCCATCGGTCCGGAGAAGGATATTGGCAGGGCTCACTGTAGGCACAGCACAGGTGGATCCCTTTTTGTCTTATTTGGAAGATGGGTGGTGTGTCACCAGGAGCCTGAGGTGATGGCCAACTTAAAACAAGCCCTAAACTAGCTAGTAAATTTACTTAAGCTCATCTAATCTGCCCAGTCCAACTCTTAGATGTTTTGCATGAAGGATCAGTTCCAGCTCCACGAGGCCTCCAGAAAGCCAGCCTCTGAGACAAGCCCAACATGCAATACTGGGTGATAAGCTTCCCCCAAGGTCCTAGATCAGCCTGTTTTATTTGCATCTGGTCCATCATATTCCACCATCCCCAGTCCCTCAATGGCTGCTATTACTGTGGGAGATCCTATCCACTGATCCACCACACCTCACATCTAGCCTGGCCATAAGGGCAAGGAGCATAGAACTGTCTGAACTTATGAATAGCATGGAGAAAGCTTTATTGGAGGGAAATGCTTCCTCCATAATATTAGGACTCGGATTCACCCAATAACTCAAGTTCACCCAACCGGCAGGAGGTTCAGGGCAGACAAAAAGGAGCACCATTCCACACCAGGCCTAATTAACCTGTGGCATGCATGTCACAAGGTGTGGCTGCCAGTGGAGCTCCCTCTTCCATTTTGCTATCAGGGACTGAATGCTGCTGTGTCATTTCTCAAAGCTTCTTCCTCACCAAAGGGAATGCCGCTTGTGACATTGCAGACAGGAGACAACCTCCTCGCCCAAGAGGCTTGTGTTGTAAGGCAGCGATCCCAGCCCCCCTTTCCTCTAAATGTCTTGCCTGTCTTAATGAAGACATGCAATAAAGCTCCACTGAGCAGTGTTACAATTGGAGAGTGGGCATATCTCAGAGGTAGAACCCCGCTTTGCATGTAGAGGGCCCCAGATTCCAACCCCAGCATCTCCAGGTAAGCAGGGAAACTCCTGCCTGAAACACCGGCGGGCCTTTGCTGCCAGGCAGGGCTGCCAGTGCTGGGCTAGATGGAACAGGGGGCGGGGCGGTAGGTCTCACTCAGCATATGGCAGCTTCCAGTGTCCCTGTGCATTGCATGCAGAAGACCCAAGCTTCAATTCCTGGCATTCCCAGGTAAGGCTAGGAAAGCCTGGAACCCTGGAAGGCCGCTGCCAGTGAGTCTAGAGACAGCCCTGAGCTTGGCAGACCAATGGGCTGCCCTGTGCGAGGCCTCACACATCCCTGAGCATCAAAGCAAGCAGGGAGAGGACATGAGCGAGGGCAAAAGTTGGAGGACTGTACCCGTCTTCCACACTTCATTAAAAACAATGGGCGTATCTGGTATGTACCGAAGGGAAATTATTTCACAACGCATACATGTCAGTTCTCCTGTCCATCATGGCTGCACAGAGAAGAAGCCATCAGTCGGTTTAAGTAGCCTGCTGTTGTGCAATCAATGAGCCATCTGACCACAGCCTTCCACATTGTTAAACTGGCATGGCAGTCAGGGAGTCATGACAGTGGATCCGCGGGGAAGCAGTTGCGTTGCCACATCACTAAATGAAGTTCTGGTCAGTTTTGTGGAAGAGCAGCAAATGTCGACTGATTTGCTGAATGGGCGCCTGCAGTAAAATATGTCTCCCTGACCAAATAGCAAACGCAACCGGGGCCCACCCCACCTGCCCCAGCTCCGCCCCTCCTCGCGTGAACTTGCCCTCCTGGGCTTGGCTCAGCACAGCACCAGTTTCTCCTGGCACATGGTTGGGCGAGAAGGGGCCCAGAAGCATTGCATTGTTTTGGTCAGTCTTTGCTGGATAACTGGTTGGGTTATTACAAAATGGCAACATCAGTACAAATGGATTAAATAAAGGCACCTGACCTAGCTCTTCATTACATATCACATACATTGATGGGTGTGCGTGTGCCGATATGTACACATATATCCTTTATGTCTCTATATACTTTCGGTCTCATTGCCTTCTAATATCGGGGGTTGGACTCGATGGCCTTGTAGGCCCCTTCCAACCCTACTATTCTATGATTCTATGATCATCACTGCCATCAGTAGAACTGTCATCATTTCACAAGAGATGGGTGCTTGATGCTATGAGTTAATGAGAGTGGGACTGGTGCAGTGCATGAAAAATAATCAGGCTGCCAGGAATGTGAAAAGTAACATGTATATTCAAACACATGCAATTTAACATCTTGTGAAAATGCACATTTTGGCAGGCAGAGCACATCTCTTGAGCCTCAGCAGCAACATCCGGATAGGTGAAACAACAGATGTGCATCAGATCTGGCCACCAACCATGCCAAACCTTTGGGCCACTTCTGGTAATTCCCAAGGTGAAGAAGGCCTCCCTCCAAAGCTGGACTCGGCATGAGGTTTCATTTGTGATTTGGCTTTGGAGAAGCAGACAGGGTATGGGCGGGGGTGGGGGTGAGTGAGTGACAAGTCCATTTTCTAATCCTAGAACACATTACCAGAGGCTCTCTAATTACCATGCTTTCGGGAGGGCAAGGGTGGGACTATAAGATGGCCATTTCCCCAAGGGCACCAGGTTTCACTATGAAAAAAGCCTGAAACTGGTTTTCAGTCATCATAACTCCCTATAGCCCCTGCACCTTTTCTTCAGAAACCTTGCAGAAGACACCTCTATGATGTGAGGCCATTTCATATAAATTGCCCAAAAAACATAGGGGGAGGGAAGGGGAAGCAAATCACTCCCCCCCCCATAATTGACCCCCCTTCCATGTAACTCCCTGCACCCATCCTTCTGAAATGTTGCCATTTTCATACTTAGAGACACCTCTAGGCTCTCTGTCATTTTCAGAAGAATGGCCACAAGGAACACAGAGGGGTAAACTTGTCCTTTTTTGGATACCCTTAAAATGTAAAGGCTGCTCTTGCACACAAAAAATACATATTCATCTCAAACTTGACAGGCTCGATCTCCTCCAAAGGGTCAGCTACCCCTGCATATTTCATTCAATGCTGCAAATAAGTCATTCACAGTTCCTTTTTTTTTTTTTAATCAAAATATCAAGGTGTGTAGCACAGCAAACACTGCACCTGTTTTTTCTAAAATTCACCAGATGTAACCCTCTGCTAAGGAGCAACTATACCAGCAAATGTCATCTACTGCTGACAGACAGGAAAAAGTTATAGTCAGCTTTGGATTTCCCATTATAGTCAATGGGAGGCACAAAGTCTTGGATTTTCAAATCTCAACTCAGGTTTGGGACCAGACGCAAAGTGGATGGCCTCTGAATTGGTCCAAGCAGAACTGGACCATTTCCCAAACTGGTATTCATAGTCCCAGTCAAATCTTGTGATCAGTTCACACCTCTGTGGGACACCCAGATTTGGGTGCTGAAGACCTGTCGAGAATCTCCCAAGTGGCGGCGGCTTGTGAAAATGCTTATCGAGACCTCAGTGAAATTGCTTCCTCTTTCCACCCCAAATAACACTATAGGAGCTGTTAAACCAGCAAAGGTCTAGTCAAGACTGTCCCTGATTGACCAGTTGCCTCCTCCTGAGCATACCCTTCCTCATGAGTATACCCTAACATGCACACATACCCCAGCCATCTCCAGAATCCGTCTGAGTACTGAGGTGAGCCAGGGAGCTGCCATTGCTCTGCTGAATTCACCCTGACCTGAGCTTGGGCCTGAAGATGCAGAGTGCTGGCAACAGTCTCCACTCCCGGGGGGGGGGGGGACTTGCATGAACTCAGGCAGCTATGCAGTCAAGACTTCTGTAGAAATTAGGGATGTGTGGAAATGTTCCTGCTAGGCTTATTTTGTTATTGATTATTCTTGTATCCTGTCTGCTGTTCACCACTCCAAGAGCTTTGGATGTGGTTGTTCAGTCGTGTCCGACTCTTCGTGACCCCATGGACCACAGCACACCAGGCCTTCCTGTCCTCCGCTCTCTCCCGGAGTGTGCTCAAGTTCATATTCATTGCATCGGTGATGCTATCTAGCCATCTCATCCTCTGCCGTCCCCTTCTCCTTTTGCCTTCAGTCTTTCCCAGCATCAGGGTCTTTTCCAGAGAGTTTTCTCTTCGCATTTGGTGGCCAAAATATTTGAGCTTCAGCTTCAGTATCTGTCCTTCCAAACAGCAGTCAGGGTTGATTTCCTCTAGGATGGACTGATTTGACCTCCTTGCAGTCCAGGGGACTCGTAAGAGTCTTCTCCAGCACCACAGTTCAAAAGCATCAATTCTTCGGCGCTCAGCCTTCCTTATAGTCCAGCTCCCTGCCTTCTTTGTCCTTTATCATGCCCGTCTTTGCACAAAACGTTCCCTTGATATCTCCGATTTTCTTGAAGAGATCTCTAGTTTTTCCCATTCTATTGTTTTCCTTGATTTCTTTGCATTGTTCATTTAAGAAGGCCTTCTTGTCTCTCCTTGCTATTCTCTGGAAATTATATTCAATTGGATATATCTTCCCTTTTCTCCCTTGCTTTTTGCTTCCCGTCTTTCCTCAGCTACTTGTAAAGCCTCATCAGACAGCCACTTTGCTTTCTTGCATTTCTTTTTCTTTGGGAGGGATTTAGTTGCTGCCTCCTGAACAATGTTACGGACCTCTGTCCATAGTTCCTAAGGCACTCTGTCTATTAGGTCTAATCCCTTAAGTCTATTCCTCACCTCCACTGTATATTCATAAGGGATATGATTTAGGTCATACCTGAATGGTTTAGTGGTTTTCCCTACGTTCTTCAATTTAAGCCGAAATTTTGCAAGAAGCAGCTCATGATCTGAGCCACAGTCAGCTCCAGGTCTTGTTTTGACTGGCTGTATGGAGCTTCTCCATCTGTGGCTGCTAAGTACATAATCAATCTGATTTCGATATTGACCATCTGGTGATGTCCATGTGTAGAGTCGCCTCTTGTGCTGTTGGAAAAGAGTGTTTGCTATGATCAGCGTGTTCTCTTGGCAAAACTCTATTAGTCTTTGTCCTGCTTCATTTTGTACACCGAGGCCATGCTTGCCTGTTATCCCGGTGATTTCTTGACTTCCTACTTTAGCATTCCAATCCCCTATGATGAAGAGGACATCTTTTTTTGGTGTTAGTTCTAGAAGGTGTTGTAGGTCTTCATAGAACCGATCAACCTCAGCTTCTTCGGCCTCAGTGGTTGGGACATAGACTTGAATTACTGTGATGTTGAATGGTTTGCCTTGGATTCGTACTGAGATCATTCTATCATTTTTGAGATTGTACCCCAGTACCGCTTTTCCCACCCTTTTGTTGACTATGAGTGCTACTCCATTTCTTCTAAGGGATTCTTGCCCACAGTAGTAGATATGATGGTCACCTGAATTAAATTCACCCATTCCTGTCCATTTTAGTTCGCTGATTCCCAAGATGTCGATGTTCAATCTTGCCATCTCATGTTTGACCACCTCCAGCTTACCTCGATTCATTGATCTTACATTCCAGGTTCCTAAACAATATTGTTCTTTACAGCATTGGACTTTCCTTTCACCACCAGACACATCCACAGCTGAGTGTCCTTTCGGGTTTGGCCCAGCCGCTTCAGTCTTTCTGGCGCTACTTGGAAATTCCCTCTGCTCTTCCCCAGTAGTATGCTGGACACCTTCTGACCTGAGGGGCTCATCTTCTGGTGTCATATCTTTTAGCCTTGTGATACTTTCCATGGGGTTTTCTCGGCAAGAATACTGGCGTGGGTTGCCATTTCCTTCTCCAGTGGACCACATTTTGTCAGAACTCTCCACCATGACCTGTCCATCTTGGGTGGCCCTGCACGGCATAGCTTATGGCTTCACTGAGTTACGCAAGCCCCTTCACCACAACAAGGCAGTGATTCATGAAGGGTGTGGAGTGCTATGCAAATATTGTAAATAAATAAATAAATACATAAAATAAACTGAGGCATATATGCAAATCAATACTTCTATAAAAATTAGGGATGTGTGGGAATGTTCCTGCTAGGCTTATCTGAAGTTTACAGGTGAACCACATTTCTGTATTTCCTTGTTTGATTCTCCTGAGCTGCCTCCTCTTATCTATTCAGCGCTCCTCCACCGTCTTCAGGAGCTTAAGTGGCTTCACTATCACCAGTAAAGCCACTTAAGCAACAAATTGTTTTGTCTGACTGGCTTTGTTGTCACTGTAACTTCTTTGGCAGGAAGGTGAGTGGGAAGAGCTCAGGTAAGAAATGGCTCAAGGCACTTCCAGAGATGAGTGGAATTTCAAGAGCTTCATTGCAATGTTTGGTGGAGAAAATTCCTTCTTTGAACAGAGGGAGTGCAATAGAACTTGGGCTTTTTATCCTCCAGGTATCCAGAAAGCTCTCGAAGACTCTACAAATGGAGTCAACTGATCACCTCGGCTCTTACGGTGTGGATGCAGCTCACACAAACAACGGCCCTGCACCACCCCCACATACTGCACTCCAAATAGGACTTCTGAGCGAAAATGACTTCCCTGTAGGGGCTCACCCACCACCCTGCCACCGCATTGCTGGACCCCTGTGGTTACTTGAGGGAAAGCCAGTTCCCTCTTCCTCAGGGGGCTTTTCTTGATTATCGTCTGGATGAGCAGTGCCCTGGGGGCTTGCTTCCTTCTGTCAGAGACAGAGCTGGGATGCTGGAGAGAACTTTGGAGCCGGAAGGCAGCTGACGTCAGGCAGGCTCCCTTCCAGACCTTCGACATGCAGCACTTCTCCACTGTTGGAGGGGGCTGCCTACCCCAAAGGGCCTCACTTGCTTACAGTGCCAGCAGCCCCCTTTGGGAGGGGCGGGTGGGGCGGATGGGTAGGTTGCCCCATGCCTCACACATGGACGGGGTCACATCAACATTGGCAACCCATTTTGATGGATAGGCATGGACACACTGCTGCCAACTTCCTTTCTTTCTTTCTTTCTTTCTTTCTTTCTTTCTTTCAGAATCCCACCAACTTGAGCTCCATAAACCTAATGGAGGGGGGAGGGGGAATCAAAGAGTGAACTCCATGATGGGTGGTCGTGTTCATTTGCCATGAACTAACTAAATTAAGCTCACCTTAGAAGCACACATTGCACTTGGAGGCTGGGCCATTACCGATTAGACTTGCGTGCCGTCGCACACATACCTATTCATAAGTAAGCCCCACTGAGTTCAGTGGGACTTACTCCCAGGCAACTGTGCATGCGATCGCAGCCTTGTTATTCCAGAAGTGGAATCAGCTCCTCTGCACCTCTGCCTTTGCTAGGCGGGTCAAGTGCCCAGGCCGGAGAGCGCTCTGCTTCTGACCGGCTGTGGTCCCGCTTGGGTTCTTCTTGGCGGCCAGCCGCCGCCACCACCTGTGGGTTTGGCTTCGGAGGGGCAGAAGAGGAGCCAGGGCAGAGGGCTGCTCCACAATCTGTATCCCGCGTGGGCCGTGGGGGGGTGAGGGGAGCAGCCCCTGAGGTGGGAGCTCACCTGCCACTGATCTTCCTGACCACAGGGCAGAGTTGGTTCTTCACCGTCCTGCCCTATTTTGCAGCCACTGCATTTCCCATTGGCAGTTAGTATGTCTTATTATTATCTATTTAAAGTATTTCTCCATCACCCCTCTGCTCAGAGTGAGCAAAGTGACATACATATAAAATCAATAAAAAGAAGAGGAAAATCAATACAAAAAGCTGAACGATAAACCAGGGATGAAGGGTAAAACCAGAGAGTGGAATTAATATGCGGATGTCACCCAGCTCTACCTCTCTTTTTCATCAAACCCAGGTGAGGCAGTGGCTGCTCTGAATCAGTGCCTGGGCATGGTAATGGACTGGATGAGGGCCAATAAACTGAAACTCAATCCAGACAAGACGGAGGTACTGTTAGTGGGTGGTTCGTCTGCCCAGCTAGGTGAAGTTCAACCTGTTCTGGAGGGGGTTGCACTCCCCCTAAAGGATCAGGTTCGTAGTTTGGGGGTGCTCTTGGACCCAGAACTGTCACTTGAGGCACAGGTGAACTCAGTGACATGGAGCACTTTTTATCAGCTTAGGCTGGTATACCAACTACGCCCTTATCTGGACAGAGAGAGCCTAGCTACAGTTATCCATGCTCTGAGAACTTCTTGTCTGGATTACTGCAATGCGTTATACGTGGGGCTGCCTTTGAAAACAGTCTGGAAACTTCAGCTAGTCCAAAATAGGGCAGCAAGATTATTAATGGGCCAACGTGACCTTATTATGCCAGTACTTTTCCAGCTGCAGTGGCTGCCAGTCCATTTCCAGGCCCAATTCAAAGTGCTGGAATTAACATTCAAAGCCCTAAACGGCTTGGGGCCAAGTTATCTGAAGGATTGCTTCCTCTCATATGTGCCTGCCTGGACCCTAAGATCATCCTCAGGGGTTCTTCTCCGTGAGCCCCTGCCAAAGGAAGTGAGGCGGGTGGCTACCAAGAAGAGGGCTTTTTCTGCTGTGGCCCCTGGCTGTGGAGTGAGCTCCTTGGAGAGGTTCACCTGGCGCCTACGTTGTTCTCCTTCCAGCGCCAGGTGAAGACCTTTCTATTCTCCCAGTATTTTAGCATTTTAGCTTCCTAATCTTTTAGCTCTGGTGTTTTAAATCTCTATTTTTAATCTCTGCATTGCTGCTAGGCTTTATTCTGCTTGCATTGTTATATTGTGGTTTTAAGCTTTTATATTTTATATTGTTTTATGTTTCACTCCGTGGTTTTAATTCTTGTGAACTGCCTCAAGAGCTTCGGCTATTGGGCGGTATAGAAATGAAATGAAATGAAATGAAACAAACAAACTATTAAAAGCTCAGTGGAACAACCGAGTCTTTACCAGTCATCCAGAGAAAATAAAGAAGGGGCTACCCTAACCTCCCTGGGGATGGAGCCCCACAACTGGGGGCGCTGCTGCCATGCAAAAGGGCCAGACAAGCACAGCAACTGTCTCTGCAACCTCTTTATGGCCCTGAACATGGCGCTGCCAGAAGAAGGAAGCGAAAGCCTATGAAGTGCACAATTCCCCCAAGGCCTCCAGTCTCACAACGCAGAGCGAGAAGCTTTGCAGCAGACGCTGCATCTCCTCAGGGACCTCCCACCCTCCTCTCAAAAGCAGGGACTACGTGCCGGTGGCCCAGAACACACGAATTCCAGGTCCAGTGAGGAGTCTGCTCATGAGTCTCACATGCGTGCAGCCCACCCCATCCCTGCAGCCTACCTCCTTACGTGGACAGGCAGGAATCCCACTAAATGCCCCTCTGAAATTGCTGAAGAAGTGCCAAATGTCCGTGCCAGCAGAGGGTCTGAATGTTTTCAGAATACAGGTGGGTTTTGAAATACAAGGATTGCATGCATATTTAGGGCTTTTTTCCAGTGGAGGGGAAAAGGGCACTCAGGTGAACATTCAGCCCCCAGGCCTCTCAAAGGTTTAAGAGGCGCCTGACTGCAAGCCTAGGAATGTTTACTCCAAAGTAACCCCTATCCCACTGTGTTCAGTGGAGCATTTTCCCCGTGGTGTGCGCCAAGGATTGCAGGCAGAGCACAGCTGTCCTGGGAAGTCCATGGTTGGACAGCAGCACAAAAGCCCTGCTAGGGTCTTGGCTGACCCAATATTTCGCTTCCCCTTCATAATAGACAGAGGTCTTACAACAACTCCTCTTTGCTCCTGTGCGTGTGTGTGTGTGTGTGTGTGAGAGAGAGAGAGAGAGAGAGAGAGCTTTACTTGAAGCTCTAGCTGCAGGAGCTACTAACTAAACACATTCTGCACCTTGGACTAAGGCTGGGACAATGTTGGGGCAATCAAGAAATCACTGGCCTCTTAAAAGGGGAAATGACAGGAGCTCTCCACCTCTCACCTTCCCTTCTTCTTCTTGGTCTGGTCCATTGCTTCCCTTCTCTCCCCCCATCCCCCATTTGCTGGGAGCTCAGATTGAGTTGGGCTTTGCAACAGACAGCCGATTATCAAGAGAGCCTAGGAGGGAAATCTTTACGGACAGTGTAAAGAAAAAGCAACCCCTAGAAAAGCAGTGAGGGGAGAAATGTCCAAATATTGGGTGATTTTGCCACTTAAGAATAGAAGAACATAAGAAGAGCCCTGCTGGATCAGACCAAGGGTCCGTCTAGTCCAGCATTCTCTTCACACAATGGCCAACCAGCTGTCAACCAGGAACCCACAAGCAGGGCATGAGTGCAACAGCACCCTCCTGCCCATGTTCCCCAGCCACTGGTGTACATAGGCTCACTCCTTCTGGTACTGGAGATAGCACTTAGCCATCAGGACTAGTAGCCATCAATAGCTTCTAGGAATTTGTCCAACCCCCTTTCAAAGCCATCACTACCTCCTGTTGGAGCGAATTCCATAGTTTAACTATGCGCTGTGTGAAGAAGTGCTTCCTTTTATCTGTCTTGAATCTCCCACCAATCAGCATCATGGGATGACCCCAGGTGCTAGTATTTTGAGAGCAGGAGTAAAATGTCTCCTTATCCACTTTCTCCACACCATGCATAATTCTCTTTCATGTCTACCCTCAGTCACATCATTTCTAAGCTACACAGTCTGTTGTAACCTTTCCTCATAGGGAAGTTGCTCCAGCCCCTTGATCATTTTAGTTGTCCTTTTCTGCACTTTTTCCAGCTCTGCAATATCCTTTTTGAGGTGCAGTGACCACAACTGTACACAGTCTTTCAAGTGTGGTCACACCATAGATTTGTATACGGGTAGTATGATATTGGCAGTTTTATTTTCAATTCCTTTTCTAATTAGGCCTAAAATGGAGTTTACCTTTTTAACAGCAGCTGCACATGGGGCTGACATCTTCACTGAGCTGCCCACCACAACCCCAAGATCTCTTTCCTGGTTGGTCACTGCTAGCTCAGATCCCATCAGGCTATAATTGGTTGGGATTTTTTGTCCCAATGTGCATCACTTTGCACTTGCTTATATCGCAATGTGTTTGCCATTTAGATGCCCGTTCGTTCTCCCAGTTTGGAGAGATCCTTTCAGAGCTCTTCACAATCCCTGTTTGTTTTAACCACCCTAAATAATTTGGTGCCATCTGCAAACTTGGCCACTTCACTGCTTACTCCTAATTCTAGCTCATTTCTTGGTCCCAATACAGATCCCTGTTGGGCCCCAGTGTTTACATCCCTCTATTGAGGGGGAATTTACCTTTTATTATTTACCTCTCTGCTTTCTGTTGTTTAACCAGTTACTCATCCATCAGGGGACTTCTCTGCTTATTCCATGACTGCTAAGTTTCCTCAGAAGTCTTTAGGAGGGGCCTTTGTCAAGCCTTTTGGAAGTCCAAGTAGACAATGTCTGCTGGATTACCCCTGTCTACATGTTCACTGACACTCTCAAAGAACTCCAAGCGAGAAGGATCTTATATCATAGAATCATAGAATAGTAGGGTTGGAAGGGGCCTACAAGGCCATCGAGTCCAACCCCCTGCTCAATGCAGGAATCCAAGTCAGAGCATCCCTGACAAATGGCTGTCCAGCCTCGTCTTGAAGGCCTCCAGTGTGGGAGAGCCCACCACCTCCCCAGGTAATTGGTTCCATTGCCGTATTGCTCTGACACTCAGGAAGTTTTTCCTGATGTTCAGCCGGAATCTGGCTTCCTGTAACTTGAGCCCATTATTCCGTGTCCTGCACTCTGGGATGATCAAGAAGAGATCCTGGCCTTCTTCTCTGTGACAACCTTTCAAGTACTTGAAGAGCGCTATCATATCTCCCCTCAGTCTTCTCTTCTCAAGGCTAAACATGCCCAGTTCTTTCAGTCTGCCCAGTTCTTTCAGTCAATCTTGGAATTGTTGTCGATCACAAGCTGAATATGAGCCAACAATGTGATGTGGCTGCAAAAAAGGCCAATGTTCTTTTGGGCTGCATTCATAGAAGCATAGCTTCCAAATCCCGGGGTGTACTAGTTCTCCTCTACTCAGCACTGGTTAGGCCTCATCTGGAGTACTGTGTCCAGTTCTGGACACCACACTTGAAGAAGGATGCAGACAGACTGGAGAGGGTTCAGAGGAGGGCAACAAAGATGATCAGGGGGCTGGAAACAAAGCCCTATGAAGAGAGACTGAAAGAACTGGGCATGTTTAGCCTGGAGAAGAGAAGACTGAGGGGAGATACGATAGCGCTGTTCAAGTACTTGAAAGGGCATCACAGAGAGGAAGGCCAGGATCTCTTCTCGATCATCCCAGAGTGCAGGACACGGAATCATGGGCTCAAGTGACAGGAAGCCAGATCCCGGCTGAACATCAGGAAAAACCTCCTGACTGTTAGAGAAATACAACAATGGAACCAATTGCCTAGGGAGGTGGTGGGCTCTCCCACACTGGAGGCGTTCAAGGCTAGGCTGGACAGCCATCTCTCAGGGATGCTCTGACTTGGGTTCCTGTACTGAGCAGGGGGTTGGACTTGATGGCCTTGTAGGCCCCTTCCAACCCTACTATTCTATGATTCTATGATCCGAAAAGGTTAGTGAGACAGGACTTACCTTTGTGGAAGCCATGTTGATTGTTTTTCAGCAGGGCTTGTCCTTCTATATATGTATTAATTTTATCTTTAATAATACTTTCAACCAATTTACCCCCAAATAGATGTTAAGCTAATGGGCCTATACTTTCCCAGATCCCCCCGGATCACCCTTTAAAAACTGGCATTACATTGGCCATTCCACATTACTCTGGTACAGAGGCTGATCTTAGGGACATGTTGCATATTTTGGATAGAAGATCAGCAATTTCATATTTGAGTTCTTTCAGAACTCTAGGATGAATACCATCTGGGCCTGGTGAGTTACTGACTTTCATTTTGTCAATAACCCTCAGCTCAGCCATTTAAGAGTGAATGCAGCTGTCCGGTGAGCTAAAAGCAGGCCTCTTGCCCACTGGAGGGACATCTTGAAGGGGGAAATTCCTGTCCCAGACGTGGTTGTGGCTCTGGGATGCTGCAGGCAGGTGGGCTGACAACAGAGCAGAGGTCAAATAACTCTACAGAGCTCATAGCATCTCTTGAAGGCCTCCACCAAACCCTGCCCTGCTGCCCTCCACAGCAGAGGGGGCTGCCTTTGGAACGGCATCCACTGCCACCCCCTCTGTCTGTTTCATGTCCAGCCACCTGTCTGGGATGCTCTGACTTGGATTCCTGCATTGAGCAGGGGGTTGGACTCGATGGCCTTGTAGGCCCCTTCCAACCCTACTCTTCTATGATCCTATGAGAGCAGCACACACCATCAGCAGAACAGAACTGAAGAGGGGAAATGGTTGCATGGCCTTTGCCTCTGGCAAAAGACCTGCCCCCCAGAAGCCTAGCTTCCCAGCCAAAACAATTGATCACCTTGGCGCGACACCAGCGCTTGGCTACTTGCAAGGCAGCAGGGCTCCGGCACATGGCCAGGCCAAGGCAGGCGGGACTGCTGCTGACATCTGACTTGCATGTGTCTGATGGCCCTTCCTCCAAGGAGGTGAGAGCCGCCTTCCAGCCTCGCGGACGCTCTGAGACGGGGGCCAAGGCGAGAGAGGTTGGTTTCCCCGGAGGAGATGCCTGGACGAGCACCAGTGGGGCTCTGCGTTTCCCACTCCCAGGCCCAACACTGGAGCCACGCGTGCAGAGGCTGGCAGCATCAGAGCAAGGCGCGATGCAGCGGGGAGAGGGCGAGAGCCGGGAAGCGCCCCCGCCACATCCCTGCCCATGGGATCTGACCTAGGCAGGCCAGGAGCTCAGGGCAGGCTCTTTTTCTCTTCGACACACGGACACCTACCCCTCCCCCCGTTGCCTGGCTTATGATAACCCCACAAGCCCCACAAATCTTTGGGAGGGCACAGTGCACGGGGGGTCACCGGGGGCCCTTCCCTGGAGACTCTCCTCCCCCCAGAACCGCCCCCCCAGCTCCCAGCTCCTTTTCTTGGGACTAGTAGGGTGGGGCCAGCATTGGTGCCAGATTAAACTGGCTGTGCCCTCCCAACAGGAGGGCTCTGGATAGGGGCGAATGCTCCTTCCTTGTTCTCCTCGACCTCTCAGCGGCTTTCGATACCGTTGACCACGGTATCCTCCTGGACCGCCTGGAGGGGTTGGGCATTGGGGACACCGTATTGCGATGGTTCCGGTCCTTCCTCTCCGGCAGGTACCAGAGGGTACTGGGAGAGGAGGTTTCGGACCCGTGGCCACTCACTTGTGGGGTGCCACAGAGTTCCATCCTCTCCCCGATGCTATTTAACATGTATGTGAAGCCGCTGGGGGCCATCATCAGGAGGTTTGGGGTGCAGTGTCATCAATATGCGGATGACACGCAGCTCTACCTCTCATTCAAATCTTCACCAAGGTTGGCAGTAGAATCCCTGTCCAAATGTCTGGAGACGGTGAGTGGCTGGATGGGGAGGAATAAGCTGAAGCTGAACCCTGACAAGACGGAGGTACTTTTGGTGGGAGACAAGAGGAGGCTGGGGGATGTTGACCTGGTGTTGAATGGGGTACAGCTACCCTTGAAAGACCAGGTCCGCAGCCTGGGGGCTATTTTGGACTCCCAGCTGTCCATGGAGGCTCAGGTGTCAGCTGTGAGCCGAACAGCGCTGTATCAACTCCATCTGATACGGCGGCTGCGCCCCTTCCTTCCCGACCATCCGCTCCCATCGGTAGTACGTGCCCTGGTCTCCTCTCGTTTAGACTACTGTAATGCGCTCTACGTGGGGTTACCCTTGAAGATGGTTCGGAAGCTGCAGCTGGTGCAGAACGCGGCGGCTCGCCTGATTAAAGGCAGCTGCCAGCGAGATCACATCACTCCAGTGCTGAAGGAGTTGCACTGGTTACCAGTTGTTTTCCGGGCCAAATTCAAGGTGTTGGTTTTGACCTTTAAAACCCTATATGGTTCTGGCCCAGCCTATCTTAAGGAGCGCCTCCAGCAGCACCAGACAGGCTGCTTAACAAGATCAGCCAGGACAGCTAGACTGGTGGGGACGAGGGAGAGGGCCTTTTCTGTGGTGGCCCCCACTCTGTGGAACTCCCTCCCTAGGGAACTCCGCCATGCCCCCTCTCTAATGAGCTTCCGTCGTACATTAAAAACGTGGTTGTTCAGGCAGGCATTTGGGGTGGGTTAGGGTATTTTAGAAAATGTTTTTACTGTAGAATTTTATTGTTTTAAACTGTTTTATTGTATGTTGTACATCGCCCAGAGTGGCTGGGTGACCAGCCAGATGGGCGATTAATAAATTTAATAAAAATAAAATAAAAATAAAAAAACAGCCCAGGCCCCTGCTGAGCCTGTCAATCAGCTGGAGACAACACCCTGTTGCTTGCTATACAGGAATGTCATGAACCCCATTGATGAAGGAAGCCTCCCATTCCCACCCCAATCCTTTAACAAACCAGTGTGTGTGTGTGGGCGGGGGAGGCAGCCAGAGGAGGAGGAGCAGCGTGAAAGAGCTCCTGCAGTTCACCCTTTTTAAAAGCACCCCTCCCACCCGCCGTTCTGCCCACACACACACACCCCGTTTCTTCCAAAGGGACTGAGCGGAGCCCTGGTCTGCTGGCCCTCCCGTGTTCACTGCAAGAACCAGGCGGGCTGTTCCACAGCGGGTGCTCTGTCTGCATGCTGGTGGCGGTGATGACTGGGGGGAGGGGGTATTGATTAGACACGAGTGCCAGGATGGGGAGGCCAATAGAATGCCACTTATATTCAGATGTTTCTGCTTCAGATGATGACACCGTTAAGTAGGTCAGAGCACAGACAGCGCGCTTGCATCCCCTTCAAAGGCATCCGTTTGTCACTTATTGTTCCCGTCACATCCCTCAACTCTGAAAGCCACGTCCCTTTGCCAGGCTTGCACC
Source organism: Heloderma suspectum (assembly GCF_057233095.1). NCBI lineage: Eukaryota > Metazoa > Chordata > Lepidosauria > Squamata > Helodermatidae > Heloderma > Heloderma suspectum. The sequence goes on from NC_139466.1 coordinate 705,678, forward strand.
CCCCCCCCACCCACCCCACTGGAGTATCCCACACTTCTCAGCTCTTGGGGCTTCACTATATTTGTCCCCATTTCTGTTCTCTCCCCAAAGCCAGAAAGCGCTGTCCATTCGCTTGGTCACCCCTCCCTCCTCCCAGGCAAGCTGGTGGATCTGTGGAGCAGAAGCGTCGCTCCTGCCTGTGCTTCAATGCATGACAGAACCAGCCTTTGAAATGGAGGTGGGGGGCCCCCTGCTTCTGCCCACGCAAGAGCTGCCACAGAGCCTGTGGCTGCCTGCAGGGAGAACCCAACGCAGGGCGGGAGGCCACTGACTCACTGCCTGTTCTTACTGGGGGCATTGCTAGGACTGCTTCCACTGAGAGAAACACACCACACCACTGACCTGCCATGAAAAGGGCATTTCTGCAGAGCGACGGGGCAAAAGCGGCTGCCCCAAGCCTGCCGGCTGTGTGTCAGACATGACAGAGCCTTCTTGGTGGCAGCCTCCCAGCTCTGGAACTCTCTTCCAGTAGAGATTTGGCTGTCCCCCTGCTGTTGACATTTTGGCACCAGTTAAGACTTATTCCCTTGGGTGGGACTTTGGGGTATAGGCAAGTGTTCTATTTGTTTTTGTTTTTATTGATTGCATTGATGGTTTTATTGTATTTTATTACATATTTGTGATTTTAAAGTCATGATTTTAATGTTGTTTATGTAGTGCACCGTGTTGGTTATATAGGTTGTTAACCACGCTGGGCAATTAGTGAGGAAGGGCAGGATATAAATTCAATGACTTAATAACAATAATAACATCCTCTTAGCTGTCTCTGGTCAAAAGGAGCAGAGGCTGAATGACATGGACCATTTTGCTCATCAGTCTGAGAGTGAAAGCTGATGAGCTAAAGGCCTGCTGGATGGACATCACAGGGCACCTTCTCAGCAGGTTGTGTCCAAGAGAACACCTCTTCCACCTATGGTTTCATGCTCCCCCACCCCAACCCATGGGAACCTTTCATGGGGTCAGTTCCTTTTGCAGGGGGAAGGCACTGTGGAAACTGATAGGCCCCTATCCAAAGAGAGCTGCATGCAACATGGTTTTGGAAGCTGGCCTGAGAAGCAGGGCCTGGTCTAAAGGCATATGAGGCAGCCGCCTTGCTGAAGCTAAGCAGGCCGGGGTCTGGTCAGTGCTTGGAGGGGAGGCCCCCTGGAACTGCAGGTAGCCACCTTCAGTTCCACGATGGAAGAACGGTGGGAGATGAATGTAAGAAATAAATAAATAATAGTCGATACAGAGACATCGGTGACATTAATGGCAGATGTGCATGGTGTGTGTGGGGGGCTCCTATGCTCGCACAGCTCCACGTCCAGCAAAGCACCTGCAGGTGGACGCTTCATCATTTGGGTTGCTGGATCTGGGGCAGTGTTGCTGTGTTTTGTACTAATCCAGGTCCAGATATAGAATTAACTTTTATGGGGATGCGGTATCTCGGTTTTTCCCCAGACAACACTTTTATAGCACCATTGCCCTGCCTCCTTCATGGAATTTTAGGGGGGTCTTGATGGCATCGCCTTCAGCTTGTCACCCTCTGTGTTTTCCCACTGCTTCCTCTGTCTGTTCTCTTCCCGGAGAGCATTGGCTAAGGAGGAAAAGATGGGGGAGCTGCGCAAGGCCCTCTGTCTGGGTGCTGGAAGCACCCCTCCCAGGCAGACTGCAGGTGGCACTGATTCCGAAGCGACCTTCATGCCCCCAAAGGTGTATGTTTCTGACAGCCAGCATCAGATTCAAGCTGCCACCCCTTCTCCCTGCTCTCTGAGGCCTGGGCCTCCCGTGGGCCGGGGCCCTCCGTGAGCTCGGCGCATCGTCTGCCCCCGTGAGACTGACCTGTGCCTGAAGAGAGGGCTGCCGCCATCTCACTCTGTGCAGCCGATCCAGCTGCCGCCGGAGGCACTGCAGCTTCTTCGGGGGCGTTTCCACCAGCGATTTACTCTGAACTGGCTGCGTGTGGAAGTCATTAGGGATACATGACGTCATGGCTGTCCTGCAGCCACCCTAGAGCTTACTGCAGAAAAAACAGTTCTTCTGAGACTGGCTATAGCCTGACTTTTCCTCTTTGCTTCGGCTCGGCTATGCTCCTGTTGGGGTGTGTTCCATCACCTGCACTCGCTTTGGTATCATAGTCCTGTCCCTGGGGGTGTGTAGCCCTGCCCATGGGGGGTGTCTCTCACCTGCCCATGAACTCACTGACCCAACCCTTTCCCTCCCTCTTTTCCAGAAGTTTCACCACCATTCTGGAGCTGGATGCTGGGGGACCAGCTTTATGAAACATTGGAATTAAGTGGTAGATTATTGGCACGCGGTAGCATGCTATCGCAGGCAATCAAGTGCTCCCACTACAGCCTGAAACTCAGGTTCATCTCAGGCAAGCAGTTGCTTCCCCAGAACTTGGGTGCCAAGCATCCCTGTGAGGAGGATCCACCGCTAATGTCCCTTTGCTTTTTCCAAATCATATTGTCCTGAAACGCAGCTGCGGACCCGCAAAACAAGGCTGCAAGCATCACCGTCAAGTTTTCTCACTACACGCTAAGGCGCTAATGCGAAATAGCGCTTCACCAGCCTATCCTCCTGCGTCGGTGTCCGTGCTGGGGAAGGAAGAGGATGTAAAATAAGCCACAAGTGGTCTGTCAGTGCAGCCGGGGAGACAACGTGTGCCACCCATCTCCCCCACCCCACTTCCCAGTCTTCTTCTGGCTGGCAGTTTTCTCCCTCTCTATGGCTGGGGTGGCTCACCTGCCCACTGGTACTGCAGTTTTAATTGCACATATTGAAGCAAATGCTCCCATTTGCACTAGCCCCCCTGTCTGCTCTGACTAACCACATGACCCTCCAGAATAATTCCTTACCCTTGCCCTCATTACTGTCAGTATCAGTAGAACCTAATACTAGGTTCCAGGTTAGTAGGTTCCAAGGCATAGTCTGAAGGCACATGAGGCAGCCACCATGCTGAAGCTAAGCAGGCCTGGGTCTGGTCAGTGCTTGGAGGGGAGAGCCCCTGGGAACCACAGGTAGCCACCTTGAGTTCCACAATGGAAGAAAGGTGGGAGATAAATGTAATAAAATAAACAAACAAACAAACAAACAAACCTTTATAGACAGCTCTGATGGCACAATGAGTTCCACAATGAGTTCCACAATGGGAGAAAGGTGGGAGATAAATGTAATAAATAAATAATCCTGTACTTACCCGGCAGTCTCCAGAGGCTTGGGCTGGGCCGCCCTGCCAGCATCCAGAGTTCAAGCAGCTCACAGAAGAAGGCTGGCTGGGCAGTGCGGGGTGGGTCCTCCCCATGGCGCTCCAGGGCCTGGTAGAAGGCTCCCCTCAAATTTTTAAATTTTGAACGGCACTGGAGGGCAGTGCACTCACACCCAGAAGCAGCCATCTCCCGGGCAATCCACCTATAAAGGTGGATGGTTTGCAGGCAGGTGCTAGGCACCAGCTTACAAACCCATCCATTATCACTTGTTCAAAAAGACCAGGAGGAACAGAAAGGGAGGTGGGGTTGCGCTGTATGTGAAAAATACCTATCTCTGCACAGAAATACAGGAGGATGAGCTTGGTAGCCCCATCGAGAGCATCTGGATCAAAATAAATGGAGCAAAGAATAAAAGGAATCTGGTTGTCGGAGTCTACTACCGGCCACCCAATCCAGGAGAAGACGAGGATGAAAGTTTTGAAAAGCAAATAGCCAATGTTTTAAGGAAGCATGATGTAGTAGTAATGGGGGACTTCAATTTCCCCGATATTTGTTGGGAGACAAATTCTGCAAAACATGGCCCCTCCAGGAAATTCCTGACTTGTGTGGCGGATAACTTCCTCCTACAGAAAGTAGAGGAAGGAACTAGAGGATCGGCTATCCTTGACTTGATCCTAACCAACAGAGATGACTTAGTGGATAAAGTAGCAGTTACAGGAACTCTGGGGGAAAGCGACCATGTTGTACTTGAGTTCTTGGTTCTAAGGGAAGCAAAAGCCGAGTGTAGTCAAACACGTACCCTGGATTTTAGGAAAGCTGATTTTAATAAACTCAGAACAATGATCAGTAAGGTCCCATGGCAAGCGACTCTAACGAGAAAAGGAGTCCAAGATGGGTGGGAGCTTTTAAAAAAGGAAATTCTCAAGGCACAATCACAAACAATTCTAACAAGAAGAAAAGGTGGAAGACAACAGAAGAAGCCAATGTGGCTTCACAAAAAGCTTAGGGATGACCTGAAAACAAAAAAAGGACACATATAGGAAGTGGAAAGAAGGCCAAGTAACAAAGGAAGAGTACAGGCAGGTAGCACAGAATTGCAGGGATGGCGTCAGGAAGGCTAAAGCTGAGAACGAGCTGAGGCTAGCGAGGGAGGCTAAAAGCAACAAAAACGCTTTCTTCAGCTACGTGCATAGTAAAAGGCAGAGGAAAGAAATGGTGGTTCAGCTATTAAATAAGGATGGCAAAACGATAACAGATGACAAAGAAAAGGCAGAAGTGCTCAATTACTACTTTGGCTCAGTCTTCTCCCAAAAGAGGGTCTATGACCCCCCTGGCAAAGGCGAAGTGCAGGCTGAAGGGGCAGGATTGCAGCTTGAGATCAATAGGCATATGGTCAAGGAACACCTCATTACTTTGAATGACTTCAAATCTCCAGGGCCAGATGAACTGCATCCTAGAGTCAAAAAGGAACTGGCAGAAGAACTCTCAGAAACGCTGTCTATTCTCTTTGAGAAATCATGGAGGACGGGGGAAGTGCCAGATGACTGGAGGAGGGCTAACGTTGTCCCTATCTTCAAAAAGGGTAAAAAGGAGGAACCTGGGAACTACAGACCAGTCAGTCTGACATCCATCCCTGGGAAAATTCTGGAGCAGATGATAAAGCAATCCATCTGGAAGCCCCTTGACAACAATGCCATGATTACTCGAAGCCAACATAGATTTGGCAAAAACAAGTCCTGCCAGACAAATCTGATCTCATTTTTTGATCAAGTAACCTCCCTTGTAGACCATGGGAATGCTGTAGACATCATATACATCGACTTCAGCAAAGCTTTCGACAAAGTGCCCCATGATATCCTGATGAGCAAACTAGCTCAAAGTGGGCTAGATGAAACAACGATCCGGCGGATCCACAGTTGGCTCCAGAATCGGACTCAAAGAGTGCTTATCAATGGGACCTTCTCCAACTGGGGAGAGGTAACGAGTGGGGTACCGCAGGCAGTGCTCTTCCACATTTTTATGAATGACTTGGAGGAGGAGGTGCAGGGAATGCTGATCAAATTTGCAGATGACACCAAATTGGGTGGGATAGCTAATACTTTGGAAGACAGAAACAAAATTCAAAGTGATCTGGATAGACTGGAGCGCTGGGCAGAAAACAACAGAATGACATTGAATAGGGATAAATGCCAAGTTCTGCACCTAGGAAAAAGAAACCAAATGCACAGTTACAAGATGGGGGATACGTGGCTCAACCACACTACAAGCGAGAAGGACCTTGGAATGGTTGTCGATCACAAGCTGAATATGAGCCAACCATGTGATGTGGCTGCAAAAAAGGCCAATGCTCTTTTGGGCTGCATTCATAGAAGCATAGCTTCCAAATCCCGGGAACTACTAGTTCCCCTCTACTCAGCACTGGTTAGGCCTCATCTGGACTACTGTGTCCAGTTCTGGGCACCACACTTGAAGAAGGATGCAGACCAACTGGAGAGGGTTCAGAGGAGGGCAAGAAAGATGATCAGGGGACTGGAAACAAAGCCCTATGAAGAGAGACTGAAAGAACTGGGCATGTTTAGCCTGGAGAAGAGAAGACTGAGGGGAGATATGATAGCACTCTTCAAGTACTTGAAAGGTTGTCACAGAGAAGAAGGCCAGGATCTCTTCTTGATCATCCCGGAGTGCAGGACACGGAATAATGGGCTCAAGTGACAGGAAGCCAGATTCCGGCTGAACATCAGGAAAGACTTCCTGACTGTAAGAGCAATACGACAATGGAACCCATGACCTAGGGAGGTGGTGGGCTCTCCCACACTGGAGGCCTTCAAGACGAGGCTGGACAGCCACCTGTCAGGGATGCTCTGACTTGGATTCCTGCACTGAGCAGGGGGTTGGACTTGATGGCCTTGTAGGCCCCTTCCAACCCTACTATTCTATGATTCTATGATCACGGATTAGTCTCAGGAGACAGCGTACGTCTGGGTGGAGCCAGTATGCCCCCCCCCCAGGTTATGCTGGGATAGAGGGTCGCTATGGCATTCTATGGTTTGAATTCTTAAAGGGACACTGTGTTCCTTTAAGTTGCTAAATAAACACACCCTAGGATCAGCAGCATATTGTGCAGAGAGAAATGCAACCTGCAATCTGAACACTTGGGCAAACATCAGAGAAGAAATAGAAATGCAAGACCAATCCCAAAAGATATTATTTCACCAGACAAACATGACACAGTGACTCAGCAACTTCTCAAGGGCTGCCTGAGTTGGAAAAAGGGACAAAATGGGGGTTTTAGCATGGAAGCGTGGAGGGTGCACTACAGAGAAATAGTACATTTTTGTGGGCACAGCTTCGCGCTTTCACACGGGGACACCTCTCCATCTAATACATTATCCAAGGTGTATACTAAGGAGGATCATTGCCATACATCGCGAAAGCGATCTTCCACTTGCAATAGGTAAAGCCCTATGGTCGGATGGTCGGTTTGGTGAATGTAGTTGCTCCGTTCCTGCGAAAGGCCAATAATGCGCTATCGCGATGTAGTGGCTTAAATCATACCGTTTGGGAAAAGGCAGGTACTTGAGGAGTAAATCATTGGACACTGGGCACTCTGTGGGGGATACTCCTAGGTTTCCCTTCACCTTATTAGCTCAATTTGGCCGTCCACACCCACAGTCCTCCACAGTATATGCCCCCACCTCCCTCCCCCACTCCACCCAAGCCCCCATTCCCAGCCAGGCAGGACCCCTTCCCCGCCAACTGAGCCCAAGCTTCAATTCCCAGCCAGGCAGTGCCCCCTCACCCCCACCCCCCGCTCCGCCCAAGCCCCCATTTGATTTGAGCTGTGTGTAAACAGCACAGAGCCCCAGGCAACACCAATTATAAGCTGGGAGTTTGAGCACTGTGTGGGTTGGAAAAGGAGCAGATCGGATGGAGGAAACACCACAACGAAATTGCCAGCAAGGTTAAGCCGTTACCATGGAAACAGGGCCTTGGACTAAAAAAGAGTCTCCACTGCATGGCTAGAGAGAAGAGGCAGCGAAGATGGAGGACAGCTTTGGAGGGGCCTTCCCCTGTGACACCTTCTCTTGCATGCTCTTTATTATCACGGAGAGAGACAGAGGAAGGTCTTTATTTTAGGAAAAGTTATTTTAGGCTAGAATTTATCTTCCGATGCAGAGCAGCCTGACTCCTGGTTGCTATCAAGGAGCAGAGCACCAGTACGGAAGCCTGGCTGGGCTGGGGGCTTCAGACACATTGTGCAGAACGTAAATGGGGCAGGGGCTGCTTGTCAGAGTTCATGCAAATGTGCCACAGCAGGGCCAGACCAGGCACGCCACCAGGAGGCCGGGCACCCCCTCTGTGCAGCCACATACGGACCATCACAGCAACCTGCCCTCCTGGCCAACCAGCTTGAGGCACTGCAATACAAGGAGGACACTGATACAGCAGAGAAGTCCCAGCGAAGGGCCTTGAAGGCAGATCTTATGAGAAGAGGAGTGGCTGAGATCATGGCAGTTTTGACATGGACGTGCGAGAAAAGTAACAATACTTAAAATATTATTAATATTATTTCTATACCACTCAGTGCACCCAGAATGGTGAACCACGGAGCCTTGATTAGCACAGTCTGAAAGGAGCAAGTCTTTGCTACGCTCACCCTCAAGGCCACTGGCATTCGGTTAGAAATTGTCCTTGCTTTTCCTTTCATGTTGCAACACATTTTCAGGTTCAACAGAAAACAGTTCCAGCCACCTCCTGATTGTCTCTTTTTCATCTCTCTTTGAAGGATTTCAGCCTGATTTCTCCAGGGTCTAAGAGCAACAAACAAGACTAAGATTTGAGTTTAGCAAGTATTAGGAGAAAAAAAATCCCAAGCAGCAGCAATCCCACAGCTGCGTGTGTGCGTGTGAGAGAGAGAGAGATTGTGCATGTGTAATCCATTGTGCAAGTAAGAGAATGCAAGGGGGACATATTTCACTACTCATTATATTCTGAGCATTAAAGCTTAAGGGTCTTTGGTTTCATATGTCAGCTCGCAGGTTCAGGTTCAGCATTTCTGCTTTTCAAAAATGACCTGAACTTTAAGCACAGAAGGGAAGGGACAAATCAAAGTGAGAAGCTGCAAGAGTAGAAAGTGGGGACACCGTTCAGCTGCCAAAGGGAGCATCAGGCAGCTGCCTTGGCCTTGGGACAATCAGTGCTGATGAGGCCAAAGAGCTCCCTCCCATGGGGGCTGGTGGGGGACACTCCCTTTTCTTGTGGGCTGCGGTGGAATTCCAGGTACCCTGGGACCTGAGCAAGAGTCTCACAGTGCAAGGCTCCCTCCTTCTTACTCTGAGCTGCCACAAGGGGCATTCCTTGGGCCTGCCCTCACTTAGTCCCAGCTCAGTTCTTGCTGCCATAAAAGCCAGACCATGAAGTTTTCATGAAGTCCATTGTCTTCCCCTTCTGGCCATGATCATGCATGTGGTTTGTTTTCTTCTTTGGCTGCCTCTCTTTTGATGGGGCCAGATATGAATCTTGGCTGCCTAGAGACAGCTTGGCTCCCTAGAGGTAATCCTTTACCACTCTCATGCAGATGACTTGCACATCTGGGCTAGCAGGAAAGTTGTCCATATGAGGGGCATAGGCTGGGTCCGTAGGAGTTTATACCGCCACACACACTCTATATATAGCAGGTTAGCACCACAAATAATGGGGTGGGGGGCATTAATAATTCCTAGATGTCCTGGGTAAAAACACTCAGCTCCAGGTCATTAGCTACCCACAAGCCCATGAGAGAGACATGCCCGTGGATTCTGCAGGGTGTCCGCGGAGAGGATGGGCATCTGAGGGTTCCCAGCTTCATCTCCGACTGTGAGGCTCAACTGATTGCCTTTGTTTAACTTCACAGAACACAACTGAAAACCCACAGTTGGACAATGACTTTATTGAGGCCAACCAAAATGCCACAAAAAAGTGTGTGTGCATGTGTTTGAGTCATCTAGAAATCTCCATCGACCTAGGTGATGAAAGACAGTGTGGAAGACAGAGGACAAAGATAAGGCCAGATATTCAGACCACTGGGCTTGCAATTCAGATCCATCCTCCCAGTGAAGAGGCTGGCTGAATACATGAGCCACTGGTAGGTGGTGCAAGTCAGATCACATCTCACATTCTGGGACTAAAGGTGAGGTGTAACACCTTCCCACCCCACCCCAATTTCTGAAAACAAAGGCAGCTGTATCTCAGAAACATGACAATCTTTATAGCAGCACAGCTAGGAACTAATTTTAGGTGCTGCACTAGGTAAAAAAAAAGTAAATTGAAGCCAAATTGTGTAGTGGTTGGAGGGACTGGACCCTCAAAACACAAAGTCAACTCTTCAGGTAGTAGAAAATCATATTTGGTGGTAGATTCCACCCTGAACAGCTAAATATGGTATTCCCCAAGCCACATAAAAATCATAACATAAAAAACATTAAAAGATAGCACAGTGTGCCATTCATTTTCATACCTATTTCTTGTGCTTGCCAATACCACCCTACACTGGGATCTAACCCCTAAAGGCAAGGGCAGGGAGAGGCTCAAATGCACGTGGTTTGCTGTGGGGCATGGTGGGAGGTTGTTTTCCCGTCTCTTCTTTGTCCGCCTTCCATGGCATCCATGTTGTCATGCCTGCTGCTGGTTTATTTATTTATTTTATTTTATTTATTAGATTTATTAATCGCCCATCTGGCTGGTCACCCAGCCACTCTGGGTGATGTACAACACACCATAAAACAATTTAAAACAATAAAATTCTACCATAATTTTTTTTTTTTAAATACCCTAACCCACCCCAAATGCCTGCCTGAACAACCACGTTTTTAATGCACGACGGAAGCTCATTAAAGAGGGGGCATGACGGAGTTCCCTAGGGAGGGAGTTCCACAGAGTGGGGGCCACCACAGAAAAGGCCCTCTCCCTCGTCCCCACCAGTCTAGCTGTCCTGGCTGATGGGACAGAGAGAAGGCCATCTGAGGCCTTACACTTTGAAACTCTTCTTTCTCTTCCCTCTGTCAGCACAAGAGGTAGAGCCAGGACCTTAGAAGCCCACTGGCTCCTCGCTGCTTCATCCAACATCACCAGCTCGAATGATGCTGGAAGCAGAGCCCAGCTGGAGAACTGGTCGATGATGCGGGAGCTGGATGGAGCATCTGCTCTGTGCAGATTCTTTCCAGCAGGCGTCTCTGGCGTGGGACAACTGCCCTTGGAGAGGAAGCAGAAGGACAAGAGAAAGGCCCACCTCACTTTCAGACAGTTTATGTCTCGTGTTTCAGATTGCAGGAGACTTCGCCTGGGGCCATCACATCCGTGGTAGACATCTGACAGGTGCACAGACAGGCCAGGTTTCTGTGAGTAAGGGAGGCAGCAACGTTATATCAGCTCTTGCAATTAACTACCCATGGAACAAGACTAAGTTTTTAGTCTTACATCTGCCAATAAATAAACAAAGCAGTATCCAGTTTCACTTCTTGATTGCTAGACTGTAACCCACCCACTGAGGCTGGAGAATGAATCCAACTGGAGAATGAAGAAGACTATTCTGATTGGGGCTAAGATTCCTTGGCTCCTCCAGATATTCAGCCATGGCCTCAGCCGAGCAAGGAGAATCCTGTGCACAGGCCAAGGACAGGCCAGGTCACCAAGCAGCTTGGCCAGGAAAGTGTCCCTGGGACAAGGGTTGGAGTCACTGGCAGGGATCAGAGCAGCACCAGCTTTCACTTTTTGTACTGTAGAAAACCTTGATGCAACAGCCTTGGCCAGCCCAGTTCCAGGCTCCACTGACTTGCCTCCCATCTCTTTGCCTGTGTTCTTCTCCTTCCAGCTGGCCTGCCCCTGCAGAAGAGGGGCTGAGTCAGCTCCTGGCTGGAGCTGTCGGTCCTGATGAATCTTACAGCTTGCAGGCCCCCTGCACAGAACCTGCATCGCCTCTGCAGAGACATTAAGCTGGCCTCTCTCAAGACCAACAGGTGCAGACACAGCACCATGAGGATGGAGAAACTGCTCCTCCTTGGGGTTGGGGATGGTCTCAAATAGGTCCCCCCAAAGAACCCTCTCCAGCCTGCACAGGCCCTCCAGTGAGTCTCACCATAGAACATTCTGTTATTCAGCAAACAGCCAGGGTCTTCCATCCAAAGCACCAGCACGTGGCATCGTTTTGGCCCACCATGAAAGAATCTCCCTGACGGCACAGCAAAATACCCCTGCATCATTTAGGATGTTATTGTCTAAAAAGCCATCTCTGGTCTACTCCAAGACTATTCCTCATGGAATTTCCTAAAAACTTGCGTCAACTTGCTTTCCTTTCAATTTTGTCTTAATTATGCTGGGTTCTGGCTGATGCTTCCTCATAAGTTCTGAGTCTCTGGATCTCTCTGGCAACCAGTGCTCAGCATGACAGCAGAGAGGAGGCAAAATGTCTCCAGGGCGATGATTTTGCACCCACAGTTCTAGCCCGTCCCTGCCCTTTCTTTCATTTTGTGCATCATAGCGGTCTCCTGTACCTCTATAGAGAGATTCTCACCCCACCCCACCCCCACTCTGCTCTCCACTTAAATACAGAAGGGACAGAGCTACAGAAGAGGGCAGCAAAAGAACTGCATGGATCTCATAGATGAAGAAGCAAACATGAGTAGGATTCTCTCCCACTTAGAAATGGGATGCTCAAGGGTAAGTTTATTTTTATTTTTTAATTATTTATTGCATTTATATCCCAATTTTTCCTCTTGCAAGGAACCCAAGGTGGCTTATACGGTCCTCCTCCTCCTCCATTTTATCCTCACAACAACAACCCTGTGAGGTAGGTTGGGCTGAGAGTCTGTGACTGGCCCAAAGACACCCAGTGAGCTTCCATGGCCGAGTGGGGACTAGAACTCGGATCTCCCAACTCCCAGTCCAACACTCTCACCACTACACCATGCTGGCTACAACATGCATGGCTTAAAGACCAGTCATGGGAGGGGGCTTTGCCGCTTGTAGCTGGACTTCCATTATTGGGCCAACTCTTCCCTGACTTCTACAGGTCAATGATCTGTCAGGATCTCTCACATGGCAGGAAGCCATGTGACCACTGCAGCTGTCCCAAGAATGATGGAAATCATGAGCAGCCAACAGATGCTCCTGAGCATTAGACAGGTGCGGAAGGACACGAGCAACAGGCTGGCTAAGCCTCAGGAGCGCTTGGGCACAGAGCCTAGAATCATCTCCTTGATGCAGCTGATGTGCACTAGAATGACTCCCATGCATGTTGGAAGCGAGCTGAACTTTAAGCACAGACAGGGAAGAGAAGTCAAAGTGAGAGGCTGCAACAGACTAAAAATGCATGTCATGAGAACCGCCGTTGCAACTTGCCAGAAAGGCTCCCTGCTTCCATTGCCCACTCCAGCAGCTCCGAGCATTCCAATCGGTTGTGGTCCACACGCCCCTCCACGTTTTTGACCAAGGCTGAGAATTAATCTTGTTCACAAATGTTGTTATATCTTCATTCAGATCACATTTCTTAGACAAAAACAAACAAAAATTGGTTATTTCCATTCATTTGATGGCTTTGAGTGTAGTGTAATCTGAGAGACCACAACAGCCCTAGATCCTGTCACAATCTTTAAACTCAGCTGAATGAGCCCTTGTAGGACCATTGTAAAAAACCCACATTCCTGATGGATTTTCAAAAGCTAAGCTAACTAAGGAGAAATTTTGGCACTTGATATTTTTAATTAAATTTCAAAAACAAACAGTGGCACAAAGGCAGAACATGCTACAGTGGTTAGATAATTAACTGTGGAATTCTAACATTAATTGCGCTGGGGGGAGGAAGGGGCCACCACTATGTTGGTGCAACAGTTGCCATATCCTCTACTCGCCCAGCCCAGAACAGAAGAGGGGAAACAGACTGCTCTGAAAAATCACACACTGGAGCAATGACGACGGTCACATCCCCAGGAGCCATGGCAGTGCTGCCAATGGCAGCACCCACCAATCACGAGCTGTGCTGGTGGTGACCCTCACAGACCCCTCAGACATGGAAGGAGCCAATGCACAGATGTAACAGAGCCATGCCTCCAGGACAGCCCCCCCCCCCAAGTCCCATCCTGAGGCCATCTGTAGCCAGATTGTACTAGGGTGTGGGAAAGGAAGCCCAGAAAGCTGTCTCATTCTGTCAGACCCTGGGTCCATCTAGCCCAGTACTGGCGACACTGGCTGGCAGCAATGGCTCTCCGGGGTTTCAGGCAGGATTCTTTCCATGCCGTATTTGGAGATGCTGCTGGGGATCGAACCTGGGACCTTCTGCATGCAAAGTGGGGGAACAATGCACTGGGAAATATAAATATATAAATAAATTTGTTCTTTTTAAAAAAATCCTTGCAACAAAACTCCCAAAGCAGTTTACAAATCTAAAAACAACAACAAAACCAAGAACAATACAAAATGTATGAATCACAAAACAGGTGAATAGAAATATCTTAAGAACAGATCAGTTATTGAAGACACAACAACATGGGGAGAAAGTCTGAGCTGGCGAGACAATGAAGAACAGGTCATGTGAGTGGAAGCCTGTGGCAGGCAGAACGTTCCCAAAGCACCAGACTACAGCAGAAAAGGCTGCACTTGCTGTGGAACCCAAACCCTTGCCTCCCTCCCCATAAGAAGAAGCAACATATAAGGGAAACATGAACAAAATACCCCACCAAGAGAGCCATGAGTCACGTGCCATCCTGCCTCCCACTCTAAACTCAGGAGAAAGACGTTCAGTCTTGACCAGAGAAGTGTCCCCACATAAGGCTCCTTTGTCCAGCTGTGCTGTATGATCTCATCCTGGATACTCTTCGCCATCCCACCACTAGAAGTCTTTCCCCGCTTTTCCAGTGTTTAACTGGAATTAGCTCTGCAGCCAAAACCAATTCAAAAACAACCCCACTCTTTCTTGAGAACAACACTCCTGGTAGCTTCTAAAGAAACATTGTTGTCATCATCTGGTCCTTGGTATAGGATATCCAGTTCGAGAGCTAATCATTATACTTGAGACTTCCTGGAGAAATCACTTCCCTGGTTTCTAAGACAAGGAGTCGTATCCCCCCCCGCCCCATTTTGTGGTTCCTCCAGCCACCTTCAGAGCTGCTACAAAAAGCTCTGCTTTAATTCCACAGAGGTCAGACACCATCAGAAAAATGCCTGGAGACAGTTTTCCACCAATCCTACACAGCATGAAAAAGAAGATCTATTATCCCATTTATTCTTCAAATAAATAATATTCTTAAAAGGAACATTACACTTAGCAGCAGAAAGAATTCCACCACAGATTGTGATGGCCGCTTACAGGTGATGAAGAAATGTCTGCCATGGAAAGCACATTTCCAGAGCCAGACTCTTGGAAAACAGCTGCCCTTTGAGCACACACCTGAAGCAGACAGTTCCCCCGTCAGTGCCCTGATCTCATCTCGTAGGCACCCATGGTGGCTCCCCTCTCCCTCCTCCTCTTCCATGTCTCAGCCACACAGGACTTTGCTGTGTGCAAGGAAAGGGGATTCTTGAGTTGCCTCCCATGTTTATGTCAAGCCCACTCCTACCAAATCCACAGAGGCTGAGATTGAAGAACTGCAGGGCCAGGAAGTGGAGGGGAGGTGGGGGAGGAAAGGAATAGCATTCAACAAGTCCCTTGTTACTCTGTCCAGAAAGCAAACCTTGCCTAGAAGAAGCCTTGATAGGGGTTGTGCATACAGAAGGCCCCAATCCTGATCCTGCCATCCATAATTAAAAGGCCTGGGGGCGACCTTTTTCTTCTTGAGATGTATATCCCCCTTTCAACTAGAGTCCTCAAAGTGGCATACAACATTTATAAAATACAACAGATACTGAAAGAGTCACAAACAAATAAACAAAACATGTGCATAGGGATGCTGATTCAGATGAGTTTGGATTTCTATAGATCTGTCCTGCAGATCCCACAGTGGACTAACTTTTTCCAAGTTCTGCAGATTCCATGGACTTGTGGACTGTTTCTTTACTTGGGGGGGGGGGGATTTGCGCACCTGCACATTTATGTAAGTGTGCCTTAGTGGTGATATGCATTAGCGCATTTGCAAACAGGAATGAAATTCTCCTGTATCCCTAAAAAAAATCTGATTCCATCAGTGACTGGACAATGGAACAAAAGAAGCCTGACAATCTGCAAAACACAGACATAGCAGACTTGTAGCAGACTTAATACAATCCACCCACCCTTACTTGTGCACCACACCCAGCTCGCCAGATGGGGCCGGCATCTGAGGTCCTTCCCATGGGGCAGCTGTTGTCCATTAGCTGTGGGGGGTGGGGCTGGGAAATGTGCTTGTGCTTCCCAATGCAACTTCCACACAGGAAACTCCTTGTGCGCAGCTGTTAACTGGCATGTGAACATCTCTGGATTGGGCCCAGTAGCCTTTCTAGATCTGTTGTTGAAAGTCTGAAGGTAATTTTGGGAGAGTCAGACCTGAGAACAATTATAAGCTAAAGCTGGAAATATTTGAATCAGCAAATATCACCAGACCAAACAGTGGGAATTCATCTGCAGCTGAGCTCCAAATTATTTGTCTAGTGAGGGTCACGTCATTCCTCACATTTGTTTGGAGTACACCTAAGATGCTTTAAGTGTAGACCTAAAAGTGAGAGACCTGTGTGTCATTCAGGGGCACTTACCAGTTGAGTCCGGAGTATGAGAAACAAACAGAACGAACTTGAACTCTTAATACAGGAGGGAAATTATTACCTGATAGGTCTAACTGAGACTTGGTGGGATGACTCTCATGACTGGAATACAGCAATGGAAGGATATAACTTGTTCAAAAAGAACAGGAGGAACAGAAAGGGAGGTGGGGTTGCACTGTATGTGAAGAATATATATCTCTGCACAGAAACACAGGAGGAGGAGCTTGGTAGCCCCATCGAGAGCATCTGGATCAAAATAAAAGGAGCAAAGAATAAAAGGAACCTGGTGGTCGGAGTGTACTACCGGCCACCCAATCAAGAAGATGAGGATGAAACTTTTGAAAAGTGAATAGGCAGTGTTTCAAGGAATCATGATGTAGTAGTAATGGGGGACTTCAATTTCCCCGATATTTGTTTGGGAGACAAATTCTGCAAAACATGGCCCCTCCAGGAAATTCCTGACTTGTGTGGCGGATCACTTCCTCCTACAGAAAGTAGAGGAAGGAACTAGAGGATCGGCTATCCTTGACTTGATCCTAACCAACAGAGATGACTTAGTGGATAAAGTAGCAGTTACAGGAACTCTGGGGGAAAGCAACCATGTCGTACTTGAGTTCTTGATTCTAAGGGAAGCAAAAGCTGAGTGTAGTCAAATGCGTACCCTGGATTTTAGGAAAGCTGATTTTAATAAACTCAGAACAATGATCAGCAAGGTCCCATGGCAAGCGACTCTAACGAGAAAAGGAGTCCATGGGTGGGAGCTTTTAAAAAAGGAAATTCTCAAGGCACAATTACAAACCATTCCAACAAGAAGAAAAGGTGGAAGACAACAGAAGAAGCCAATGTGGCTTCACAAAAGGCTTAGAGATGACCTGAAAACAAAAAAGGACACATATAGGAAGTGGAAAGGAGGCTAAGCAACAAAGGAAGAGTACAGGCAGGTAGCACAGAGTTGCAGGGATGGCGTCAGGAAGGCTAAAGCTGAGAATGAGCTGAGGTTAGCGAGGGAGGCTAAATGCAACAAAAAGGCTTTCTTCAGCTACGTGCATAGTAAGAGACAGGGGAAAGAAATGGTGGTTCCTACTTTGGCTCAGTCTTCTCCCAAAAGAGGGTCTATGACCCCGCTGGCAAAGGCAAAGTACAGGCTGAAGGGGCAGGATTGCAGTTTGAGATCGATAGGCATATGGTCAAGGAACACCTAATTACTTTGAATGACTTCAAATCTCCAGGGCCAGAGAACTGCCTCCTAGAGTAATAAAGGAACTGGCAGAAGAACTCTCAGATTCTATGATCTATTCAGTGGCAAAGCCTGGCTTCCCTCTGCATAGCCCTTAAAGAGAACTTTTACCAGATCCATTACTGAAGAACACAGACGTATGGTCCTCCTTGGCAAATGTGACATCAGAAAGGTGCAGCTTTCAGCCCTATTGGGCACTGCAGCCATCTGAAGCCTTTCCAGGTTAAGCTGCAAGAGCCCTGTCTTTGATCTCATTCTTGGGCCTTCCTTGCTAATGCTTCCTGCCTCAACTCAGGAAATGTATGTGACCCTGTTCCACTGGCATGATGTGAATTTGTGGGCCGTCTTTTGAGTTCAACCAGAATCTCAAGTATCAGATGGAAATGAATAGTGCTGCATATCAGGAGACAATGCAAGAAAGGATGAGCCTGAGAAATAATGGCAGCACTACAGGAAAGTGGCACCATATGTTCACTGGAATCAATGACTCCCAGATGGTTTCATTCATCTGCACCACATCCACACTGTGATTGTGAAATATATTTTTCAAAACACAAGTACTGAGAAAAATGGGGGCTTCTGGCACAGCAAATGCTTCGAGAGCTACTTGGCACAAGTAACACTCAGTTAGGAGAGGGATGTGAATTAGCCCTCATCTCTCACCTTCTGTTCTAGCTTGGAATGTTACATGCAGAAGAGGCGGCTTTGTTCCACACTGCTTGACTTCTGGGTGACTGCCTTGTGAGCAACCTGGAAGGCAGGCAAGCCAGCCTTGGCATTGCAGATGGTGCTGGTGGTGTCTGCACATTCGCCCATAGGCAGCTTGTTGGAGTATAAACCTGCTCTGGACGGACATGAGGCTGTGGGAACAGATGGGGCCTGGACCAGGTGGGTGGGTGGCCAGGCAGGCGAGAGCTCTTTGAGGCAGACATAACCTGGTGAGAGAAACAGCTGGGTGATCTGGAATGCCAGGTCAGGTAGAGCCATCCTCTAGATGAAGAAGGCGCTACTCTTAGGTCAGTGGCCGAGATGTCCATCTCAGCATCACATGAGGATGGGGGCGGAGAGGTACATATATGTGGCAGACGAAATGGCAAAAAAACCAAAGGTAGGTCATGGCAGAGGCTGACTCCCCAAGACATGATTGGTTGATTCATGGAAGTGTGTGGCATCTCACTTCCTGCCTGTCTCTTTGGCCTTAGGATCTTTAGTTGATCATCCTCCAACCTCTCTTGTGTGTCTGTAAAGTAGGTCACCTCCTATCCCTTGTTGTTGTTGTTTATTCAGTCAGTCGCTTCCGACTCTTCGTGACTTCATGGACCAGCCCACGCCAGAGCTTCCTGTCAGCTGTTGCCACCCCTAGCTCCCCCAAGGTCGAGTCCATCACCTCCACCTCCTATCCCTACACCCTGTGAAATATTTTTTCCCCATAGCTGATCTTTCCCCATGGTCCTTCCTTTCTCCAGTCTCACCTGTCTGTCCCTCAAGACCTCATCTTCTCCACCTACTCTTCCCCCAGGCCTTCCAAGCCCACGGTCTCTCTTCTCTCCCTGACTGTTACCTTCCTGCTCTCACCTTAGGTTCCCAACCCCCTTTGAGCCGCCTTGCCCCTCTTGCCCCTCCTTGCCCTGGGCTTTCGCACGTGTCACAAGACCTGTTCTGTCAACCATCTCCTGTGTCCAGTATTCCCCAGGGCAGTTGGAATGTTTGTGACCATTCTGTGGCTTGACATCCTCCTAAGCAATAGCAAAAGGGAGCTTGCAGGCAACAAGTACCCTGTTACGCATATAAAACGTTCATAAGCTATCTCCATATTTTCCAGTTTTCCTATAATGTGTAGGCCAAAACATGTGCAGGAAGGTGCCTCAGAGGTCTAAGATGAATAAGCTCAAATGTGTCAAGGCAACAGCCAAGCCTCTGTCTCTGGGATGGACAGATTTTATTTATTTATTTATTTATTTATTTATTACATTTATATCCCGCCTTTTTTCCTCCTCAAGGAGCCCAAGGCGGCTTACACAATCCTCCAGTTTATCCTCACAACAACCCTGTGAGGTGGGTTGGGCTGAGAGTCTGTGACTGGCCCAAAGTCACCCAGTGAGCTTCCATGTCTGAGTGGGGACTAGAACCCGGATCTCCCAACTCCTAGTCCAACACTCTAGCCACTACACCACACTGGCACAGATGTCAAATTCTTATACTTGTGTCCCTCCCATGTTTTCCCACCACTTCTTCCACCTTTTTTTTCAGTCTGTTACAGAAGGAAAGATGGAACAGTTGCACCAGGCCTTTTGATTTATACCCCTGGGAGCTGTCTCTCTGGAAGCCTCCTTTCCCGAAAGAACAAAGCCTTGGGGACACACGGGAGGGGTACAAATTGCCTCCTTCTCCGCATTTTATGAGGGTCCCTCCCGACGACGCCATCACTTTGTAACCCTCCCACGTTTCCCCATTGCCTTTTCGGTCTTTTTCGGTCATCTGTTAAGGAAGAAAAGACGGAATAGATGTACGGTGCCTTTTCATCCGTAGCACCAGGAGCGCTACGTCTGGAAGCACACCCCCCCCCCCCGCGCGCGCGCGATCACCTGCTCTCCCTCCTCCCACGAACGTTATGAGCGAGGCAGGGCGATTGCACAATCAGAGCCTCGTCTGGAAGCCCCCGCATGAGGCCTCCCCGCCACAAGCGCTGCTGAGGCCAGGGCGCTGTCCTGGAAGCGAGCCAGCCCCTTCCCTCGACGGTCACAGACGCGCTTCCAGGAGAGCCCCTTCCTAGGCTCGCTCGCCGCAGGGATTTTCCCCCGAGCCCGGCTCTTCTCGATCCCAAGTAAGCCCCCGCCCCGCCTCGTCCCGCCTCGCCTAGTAACTCTCCGGCACAGAGGCGGGGGGCTGCTGGTTAGAGGCGTCCCTTGCCGGCCGAGCCGGCCGCCTCCCTCCTCGGGGTGCTTTTTCTCTGGGACTGAAGAAGAGAGGAGGCAAGCGGGAGCGCGCGCCGCGTGACCAAACGTCCAGGCCCCTCCGGCAGCCAGGGCGGTCGGGGGCGTTAGGACCCAGCCAGCCGGGAGCTGCGCGCCTCCCGCCTGCGTCTCGCGCGCTTGCTGGGCCAAGAAGACGGAGGTCGGCAGCGGACGGACCGGCGGCGGCGCGATGCCGGCGCCCACCTTCTGCCGCCCTCGCCCGACAGAGAGCGAGGAGCCGCGTGGGGAGGGCGCCCGGGCAGGCGAGTGAGGACAGGCAGCAGCGGCGGCAAGCGGTGGGCCGGAGAGGCGCGGGGACACGTCCGGCGTGTGGCCCGACGGGCGCGCCTCCTCCGGCACCGCATCTCCGCCCTGCCGCGGAGCGCTCGATGGGCCCTTCCGCCGCCCGGTTCGACTCGGCCGGGGCTGCGGCGCTTCGCCCGCCGCTCCGCCGCCGCCGCCGCCGCCAGCAGCAGCACGTCTAAGCTCCTCAGGCGGAGATGCCGCTCCCGTCGCCGCCCCGTCGCCAGCCGCGGCGCTCGGCCCCGACGACGCCCGCAAGTGGGGCCGTCTAGCCCCGCCGCGTCTCGGCAGCGCCGCGCCGCGCCGCGCTGTGGACGAGCAGCAGCGGCGGGAGGAGGAGGACGGGGTTCCTGCTGCGCTCTGCCCCGAAGTCCACCGGTCGCCGCCCCTCCTTGCGCCGGGGGCGACGCTGGAGGCCTGCGGCGCGGGCAGGATGCGCGGGGACGCGCTCCTGGCGCTTCTGATCATCTGTCCAGCCTTCCGGAGCAGGTGAGAGATCTGGCTTCGGCCCCGGCCTCACCCGGACACCTGCGCCTCGCCGCCCGCCCATGTTGCTTGCGCCGCGTCGCGGGGATCACGGGCAGCCCGGCTGCTGCGCGTGGCCTTTGCGTGCGGCGCGGGGCGCTCTTGGGGCCTCTCGAGTGCAGGGACTCCGGGTGGCCCCCACCCACGGGAAAAGGTTCGGCAAGGAAGGCGCCCCTGGCCCCGCAGTGGGAGCCCTTGCAAGCGGCGCGGAGAATCCCCGAGGACCACCAGCAGCCGCCGCCGCTGCAAGTGCCCCCTGAGACAGGCGTCCTGGCTGGCTCCCGTGGCTTTGCCTTCGAGCCTGGCAGGATAGGGCATAGGTGAGGCGGCGAGGCAGCCCCAGATGGTGAGGCTCTGACCCACAAGCCCGCAGGCCTGGCCCAGGCACGCTCCCGCCCTTCCCGGCCCCTTTCCTTCCCCCTCCGCACCCGCGGCGCTGCGCTCCACAGCCTCCTGCGCTGAGATTCCCCTTGGCTTTCTCTGGGTTGCATGGTTTGCTATCTAGATCCCATTGTATTAAAATAGACCCCCACACACACCCCAGATCCATTTTCTCCTCAGCCTCCCCACCCCCTTCTCTCTGCAGATAGGTTCAGCAGCCAAATAACCCCCCATCTACAATGAAAACAAAAAAGTTCAAGAGCAATTCATGTTTATATAAAGACTCGCCATTATACGAGGCTTATCCTCTTGGGAAAAAGAAGATGGCCTTAGACACCCTCCCTGTCCAAGGCAAAATTCCATTGCTTCTGGAAGATGCTCCCGTTTGGCCTGTGGGAAGACGGAGGGAGCTCTGGACCCCCTCTACATGCCCCTTGGCAGTGCACACTGTTGTCTGTATGATCCGCACGAGAAGGCATCCTTAACTGAACGTGGGGACTACAACAAGAGGATGGCGCGGGGGTGTGTGTGTGTGTCATTCAACGCGAGGCTTTCTAGATCAAAACCAGCACCATTAATTCTTCTGAAGTGGCCAAGGGAGCCATGCAGGAGAATGGCCAAAGAGTGGTCGTGGACCATTCCCCCCCAGGAACCAGCTGGCCAGATTCTGCACATGGTGAGGCTTCTGGACAGTCATGAAGGAAGAGTGGAATCTTTGCTCCTGGGTTTCCTAGCTGTGATCTGGTGACCAAATACTTTTATGTGGGGCCAAATCACCTGGGGATCTTGCTGTTTGAAAAACTGACTAGTTCTCCTCCCACCAAAGACTTCACTTCAGATCTGATGGATCTCGGTCAGCAGAAGGAAGAGGCTGCCGGAGGTGGCCGGGCAAAGCCCAGATGAAGAGCCATCCTGCCACACAGCATCCACAAGCAGCCAAGGGTCTCCAGCAGATCACAGAGCCCTCAGGGAGGGATGCACCTCAGGGGGACAGAGGGCAAGGAGGGTGTGTGGCCAGGGGCCAGAAGGACAGAGCAGGTGGCTTCAAGTGAGGGGAGACGGCGCAAAGCAAAGGCAGTGGGGGAAGTTCCAGTCCATGAGCTTAATGCGTGAATCAAGAAAAGAACATGCTGCCAGCGGATCATTTCCCCCAGCACTCTGGGGAAGAGGGATTGGCCTGGATGACGCGAGTTGATGGAGTAAAATGACTGAAGCCCATGAAATCCCCCGACAGATGGTGGGGTGGGGTGGGGTGGGGTGGGGTGGGGTGGCTGGAGGAGGAATCCCATGACTCACACTGGGGCCCGGTGGGGGTGAAAGACAACTTCCATTCAGGGGCATGAGATGGGGTCTGGCTGCCTGGCACCACTGCGCTCGGGGATCAGTCTTTCATTATTTGTGTACCTTGGGTCTCCTGAATGTATGCAAATTTTAAACAGCCCAGTGCCTAACAGGGAAGCTGTGCCTATGCGCACACACACGCACACACAGAGAGACAGAGAAAGAGAGTGGGAATTCTGCATCATCCCCGCCTAGATTCTGCACCCCATCCAGCAGAGAGGAGGGAGGGGCCCGCTTCCTGCCAGGACTCCTCATCGGATGTCCCCTGAATCCTCCCATCAGGATTCCTCAGAGTCCCCTTTGGGTCGTTGTGTGCATGAGCCAGGAGCTCCCACAAGCCCCAGGCGCTTCCAGGGCTTGTTCATGTGAGGTTGTTGCCGGAATCAGCAATCTCACCTCCGGGTGATGCACACATGCACGTGGGCATACACATCAGAAGGGCCGGTGTGTGTGCTGTTTAGAGGGTATCGAATGAAGGTGACAGATACTCTCCCCAGGAAGCCGGTTGACCTTTCCAAAATCATTCTCAGCTGGGATCAAGATGTGTATATGGAGTGCTTGTTGTTGTTGTTGTTGTTCAGTCGTTCAGTCGTGTCCGACTCTTCGTGACCCCATGGACCATAGCACGCCAGGCCTTCCTGTCCTGCGCTCTCTCCCGGAGTGTGCTCAAGTTCATATTCATTGCATCCGTGATGCTATCTAGCCATCTCATCCTCTGCCGTCCCCTTCTCCTTTTGCCTTCAGTCTTTCCCAGCATCAGGGTCTTTTCCAGGGAGTTTTCTCTTCGCATTAGGTGGCCAAAATATTGGAGCTTCAGCTTCATTATCTGTCCTTCCAATGAGCAGTCAGGGTTGATTTCCTTTAGGATGGACTGATTTGACCTCCTTGCAGTCCAGGGGACTCGTAAGAGTCTTCTCCAGCACCACAGTTCGAAAGCATCAATTCTTCGGCGCTCAGCCTTCCTTATAGTCCAGCTCTCACAGCCATACATTACTACTGGGAAAACCATAGCTTTGATTAGACGGACCTTTGTCGGCAAGGTGATGTCTCTGCTTCTTACTATGCTGTCTAGGTTTGCCATAGCTTTCCTCCCAAGGAGCAAGCGTCTTTTAATTTCATGGCTACAGTCACCATCTGCGGTGATCTTGGAGCCCAAGAAAGTAAAATCTGTCACTGCTTCCATTTCTTCCCCTTCTATATGCCAGGAAGTGATAGGGCCAGATGACATGATCTTAGTTTTTTTAATGTTGAGTTTCAAACCAGCTTTTGCACTCTCCTCTTTCACCCTCAACAAGAGGCTCTTTAGATCCTCTTCACTTTCTGCCATTAGGGTGGTATCGTCTGCATATCGGAGGTTGTTGATAATTCTCCCAGCAATCTTAATTCCGACCTGTGATTCATCCAATCCGGCATTTCTCATGATGTACTCTGCATATAAGTTAAATAAGCAGGGTGACAATATGCAGCCTTGTCGTACTCCTTTCCCAATTTTGAACCAATCGGTTGTTCCATGTCTGGTTCTTACTGTTGCTTCTTGACCCTCGTACAGGTTTCTCAGGAGACAGGTAAGGTGGTCTGGTACTCCCATCACTTTCAGAATTTGCCATAGTTTGTTGTGATCCACACAATCAAAGGCTTTAGCGTAGTCAATGAAGCAGAAATAGACGTTTTTCTGGAATTCTCTTGCTTTCTCCATGATGCAGCGAATGTTGGCGATTTGATCTCTAGTTCCTCTGCCTCTTCTAAATCCAGCTTGTACTTCCGGTACTTCTCGGTTCGCATACTGCTGAAGCCTAGCTTGTAGGATTTTGAGCATCACCTTGCTGGCATGTGAAATGAGCGCAATTGTGCGGTAGTTTGAACACTCTTTGGCGTTGCCCTTCTTTGGAACTGGAATGTAAACTGACCTTTTCCAGTCTTGTGGCCACTGTTGAGTGTTCCAGATTTGTTGGCATATTGAATGCAGCACTTTAACAGCATCGTCTTTTAGGATTTTAAATAGCTCAGCTGGAAGACTGTCATCTCCGCTAGCTTTGTTGTTACTAATGCTTCCTAAGGCCCACTTGACTTCACTCTCGAGGATATCCGGCTCAAGTTCAGTGACCGCACTATCATGGCTATCAGGGACATTCAGATCTTTCCTGTATAGTTCTTCTGTGTATTCTTGCCACCTCTTCTTAATCTCAACTGCTTCTGTTAGGTCCCTGCCTTCTTTGTCCTTCATCATGCCCGTCTTTGCACAAAATGTACCCTTGAGATCTCCAGCTTTCTTGAAGAGATCTCTAGTCTTTCCCATTCTGTTGTTTTCCTCGATTTCTTTGCATTGTTCATTTAAGTGCAGGTGATGCCAATAGTGTCTGTTAGCAGATCAGCTGCCCCGTCAAGGGTCCAGACCCTCTCTGGAGGTGTGATGGAACAGGCACAGTGAAGCTTGATCTCGGAGTCTGTTGGCTGGTCAGGCTCATTCCTGCCTCCTGTTCCCTCCCATGTCAACACCATCTCGAGCGACCTCCCCCACCCCCAGGGTGTGTTGAGGGGCACTTTGAGGGTCCTCCTGAGCCGTCCCTCCTCCCACATGTGAAGTCTTGTGCTGCCAACTCACAAATGATCCCCATCTTCTTCTTTTGGCAGTATTCTGGGGGCCAGTTGTTGACATGAACATACGAAGCTGTCTCTGATATCTTTGGTCCATCCAGCCCAGCATGGAAGATCCATTTAACTTGAGGTGCTGGGGGTTGATCCTGCAGCCTTCTGCATGCAGCGCAGGTGTGCTGCCCCTGAGCTGTGGATCTCCCCCAGGCAAATGCCACATTGAAAACCAAGGTGTGCCATGCTAGAGAGAGCGGGAAAAAATGAGGCAAGAGGAGGAAGTGGCCCCATGCCCCGCCCCCCAAAGGTGGTGAAGATCATTCTGCTGGGAATTTTTTCTTAGCTCTTCAGCACCAATCCAGCCAAATGCCAACATCCCACAAATCCCTGGGCCCAGAGGGAGCTCTAAATTCAGGGCAAATGGGGCAGCAACACTCTGCCTCTCCCCCACCCACTTGTGGCAGAGAAATCCCCCCACAACCAGGTACATTTGCTCCAATGCGTGGCATGCAGTTGTCAGTCGCCACGCATGATCTTCTCCTGCCCTCCTCCAACAATCTCAGTAGAATGTCGAGTATCTGCCCCGTCCTCCACCCCACCAGCCCCAGTGAGTACCAGCCACCACTGCCTGGGCCAGAGGACTTGAAATCCAGAGGAGACAATTAGCCGTGAGAGGATCCCATTCAAATACACGACTGTAGGATGCCCCTGGGAAGCTCTGCAGTGTGCTTTTTTTTTTGGTACCCAGTACCTGGTCATAAAAGGTGGGCTCTGTCTCTCTGCCTTTCACTTTAAAAGCCATCTAAATGACAGACCTTCACAGTATCTTAGGGCAATGAATTCTGTCAGTGAATTATGCATGTTTGTATGTTTGTTGTGAGCCTATTGACAATCATTTCCAAAAGGGTAGTCATGTTAATCTGTTGCTGCAAAAACAATAAGGAGCCTTGCAGTACCTTAAGGACTTAACAAATTGCATCTCATGAAGCAGATTCTAGTACATCAAGGGTTATACAATAATAAATGTTTTTCTTTAATGTGCCACAAGACTTTTTATTTTATTGGCAGTCAGTTTCATTGGATGTCTGTAAGCATTATTGTTATGAGATACTCTCTCCCCCCTCCCTGTTTCTTCACCTGCCACAATTCTGTCAATTAATCACCATGTCCCCTTGATGTCTGCCACTTTTTCTTAAGCTAAGCCCCCTTTCAAACTTCTCAGGCCTCCCTGCATACAGATGATGCTCTAGGTGTACTAGGTTCTACATGTAGCTAAAAGCAAACAAACCCAGGCATCCACAGAGCCTCTCCCTCCCTCCCTGCCAGAGCCAAGGGTCTCCAGTCCTCTGATGAACTGGATGCTCAGCACCACCACACAGATCCCTGCTCTAGAGGTCTGATTTTGAAGCAAGTAAGAAACAGCAGGAATCTTCTGAGTGCCAAGAGCCACTCGTGCTGTTTCTTACATTTTTCACACCTTGCACAACTAAGAGGTGACCCTCCCTGCCTCTCTCTCAATGCCTCTGTGCATGCCAGGGTTGGAGAGTCAATTAGTGGCAATGCAAAATAATGGCTGGCTAATAAGCCAAACCAACATTTGCCCTCAACAAGCAGAAGTCTGTAGGCTGACAATCTAAATTGGTGGCCTTACAGAAGTTTTAAAAGCATGTCCTTACCAGAAATGCACCACTATTCAAATGCAGATGCACTATTCCAAGTCTCTGAAGCTGCTGATCAGGCATGTTTTTCATGCTGTCATTAGGAGCCAAGGGCTGCATGCCCTTTCTTTAGCCACATGCAGTTAGGGCCTGCGGACACTGCATGCTCTTGGGATAATGTCAAGTATCGCCCAAGGAGGGATGCCAAATTCCATGTATCCTCTCCTGGGTCTGATCATGAATGCATTGAGCAGGGGGTTGGACTCAATGGCCTTGTAGGACCCTTCCTACCCTACTATTCTATGATTCTATGTGGCTGACACATCCATGGCCCAGTGAGGGAAACCATCCTGTAACTTTCCTGCGCCATCCAGGTCACTATGCATATCCCCTCTCCCAATGGCTCCACAAACACACATGGACACATATGCAGGCACACCCAGGTGCATTCTTTTCTGCGTTCCTATGCATTGCTTGGTCAAGAGAGATGGCTGTTTTGACAAGCAGGTTTTGCAATATGTCAAGCATGGATACCTCTTCTTGATTCTATCTGAGCCAGATGTGCTGCACCTTTCACAAGTTGCCAGATTGAATGGCTCAGGCTGAAAGCAACACCTCCTCCCGTCTGCTTTGCTCTTGATTGCAAAATGTTTTCTGCGTGTGGCATTTCCATTACCAGACATGAGGCATGGCCCTACCACCTCCCTAATTGCTTGGTGCCTGCAGGAGCCCAGACATCAGTTATTACACTGGGAGATGGAAGAGCTTCCCAGGCTGGTTAGTGGAAAGCGGAGGCTGAGACGGGAGTTCATAAACCTCTCACTGACATGGAAGCCAGACGCAGGCAAGTGACACAACACTCCCCTGCAAGGGTGCCAGGCATTCACAGGCAGCCCTTTTCACAGAATCATAGAACAGTAGGGTTGGAAGAGGCCTATAAGACCATCGAGTCCAACCCCCTGCTCAGTGCAGGTATCCAAGTCAAAGCATCCCTGACAGGTGGCTCTCCAGCCTCGTCTGGAATGCCTCCAGGGTAGGAGAGCCCACCACCTCTCTAGGGAATAGGTTCCATTGTTTGTCATATTGCTCTAACAGTCAGGAGGTTTTTCCTGATGTTCAGCCGGAATCTGGCTTCCTGTCACCTGAGCCCATTATTCCGTGTCCTGCACTCTGGGATGATCGAGAAGAGACCCTGGCCTTCCTCTTTGGGACAACCTTTCAAGTACTTGAAGAGTGCTATCATATCTCCCCTTGGTCTTCTCAAGGCTAAACATGCCCAGTTCTTTCAGTCTCTACTCCTAGGGCTTTGTTTCCAGTCCCCTGATCATCTTTGTTACCCTCCTCTGAACCTGCTCCAGTTTGTCTGCATCCTTCTTAAAGTGTGGTGCTCAGAACTGGACACAGTACTCCAGATGAGGACTAAGCAGTGCTGAGTAGAGGGGAACTAGTACTTCCCGGGATTTGGAAGCTATACTTCCATGGTCTATGCTGGTCAAGGAACACCTAATTACTTTGAATGAGCTCAAATCTCCAGGGCCAGATGAACTGCATCCTAGAGTAATAAAGGAACTGGCAGAAGAACTCTCAGAACCACTGTCTATTCCCTTTGAGAAATCATGGAGGACGGGGGAAGTGCCAGATGACTGGAGTGGGGCTAACGTTGTCCCTATCTTCAAAAAGGGTAAAAAGGAGGAACCTGGGAACTACAGACCAGTCAGTCTGACATCCATCCCTGGGAAAATTCTGGAGCAGATGATAAAGCAATCCATCTGGAAGCACCTTGAAAACAATGCTGTGATGACTCGAAGCCAACATGGACTTGTCAAAAACAAGTCCTGCCAGACAAATCTGATCTCATTTTTTGATCAAGTCACCTCCCTTGTGGACCGTGGGAATGCTGTAGACATCATATACCTCGACTTCAGCAAAGCTTTCGACAAAGTGCCCCATGATATCCTGATGAGCAAACTAGCTCAAAGTGGGCTAGATGAAACCACGATCCGGTGGATCCACAGTTGGCTACAGAATCAGACTCAAAGACTGCTTATCAATAGGATCGTCTCAAACTGGGGAGAGGTAACGAGTGGGGTACCGCAGGGCTCAGTCCTGGGCCCAGTGCCCTTCAACATTTATATTAATGACTTGGAGGAGGAGGTGCAGGGAATGCTGATCAGATTTGCAGATGACACAAAATTGGGAGGGATAGCTAATACTTTGGAAGACAGAAACAAAATTCAAAGTGATCTGGATAGACTGGAGCGCTGGGCAGAAAACAACAGAATGACATTGAATAGGGATACATGCCAAGTTCTGCACTTAGGAAAAAGAAACCCAATGCACAGTTACCAGATGGGGGATACGTGGCTCAACCACACTACAAGCCAGAAGCATCTTGGAATTGTTGTCGATCACAAGCTGAATATGAGCCAACCATGTGATGTGACTGCAAAAAAGGCCAATGCTCTTTTGGGCTGCATTAATAGAAGCATAGCTTCCAAATCCTGGGAAGTACTAGTTCTCCTCTACTCAGCACTGGTTAGGCCTCATCTGGAGTATGGTGTCCAGTTCTGGGCACCACACTTTAAGAAGGATGCAGACAAACTGGAGAGGATTCAGAGGAGGGCAACAAAGATGATCAGGGGACTGGAAACAAAGCCCTATGAAGAGAGACTGAAAGAACTGGGCATGTTTAGCCTTGAGAAGAGAAGACTGAGGGGAGATATGATAGCACTCTTCAAGTACTTGAAAGGTTGTCACAAAGAGGAAGGCCAGGATCTCTTCTCGATCATGCCAGAGTGCAGGACACGGAATAATGGGCTGAAGTTACAGGAAGCCAGATTTCAGCTGAACATCAGGAAAAACTTCCTGAGTGTTAGAGCAATACGACAACGGAATGAATTACCTAGGGAGGTGGTGGGCTCTCCCACACTGGAGGCGTTCAATACGAGACTGGACAGCCATCTGTCAATGATTCTTAGTCTTGGATTCCTGCATTGAGCAGGGGGTTGGACTCGATGGTCTTGTAGGCCCCTTCCAACCCTACTATTCTATGATTCTATAATACTTCTATTAATGGAACCCAAAATAGCATTTGCCTTTCTTGCAGCCACATCACATTGTTGGCTCATATTCAGCTCGTGGTCTACTTTTCCCCAGTGTTTCTGTGTGGGGGGAGGGTCTGATTTTCACGCTTCGCAAAACTCAAGTTGCTCTTCCTATTAGCCTTGTGCCATCAGCTGATGGCAACAACAGGCCTGAGTTCTTATAAAATTGGGAATGAGGCCCCGATGCTACCCCACCGCTTGCCTTGTCTCCTTGGAGTAAGCAAAGGGTGAGAAAAGGCAAGCCTGGGAAACCTTTTGAAAAGATTATGCATTCATGGATCAACTGGTCTAGCTTTTCCCAGGCGTCTCCACCACCCCAAAATGCAAGGGATCCAAAGGGACACAGTGCAAGTCTCTCCTTGCCCCAGCTTTGTGGCAGACGAGACTGCTTCATCCATGGGGCCCAGCAACCAAGATGGTTCCACAACTTCCTGCCTCACAAGAATAATTTCATCAGCCAGATCAGGGCCGTTGCCCCTGGGGAGCCCCAAACACCAGGGGGAGGGTCAGCAACCTCCTACTTTTGTGACACATATAGCAACCTGCTTCAGGAATGTGGTTGCAGCTTGTAGGGCCTGCGATTCTTGGCAGTTTATCCAACTGCACAGCAAAGAAAGGAGGACTCACTACCTTCCGTGCACACACTCATGGGTTTTCCCTTCCCAAACCTGCCTCATCCTCAGACCCCTGATGTTAGGCTGCCATTGCTGTTCACCCAAGACTGCTCTGCAACAGCTGGCAATGTGGCGACCACCCCAGCAAAGGGTCCCAAAAGGGGAGGAAGAGAAGTCGCCAAAGGACAGGATAAAATAATATAAAATCATTAAAACCACAATAGAACAATACAACCAGAATAAAACCTAACAGCAATGCAGAGATTTAAAATACAGATTTAAAACACTAAAGCTAAAAGACTAGGAGGCTAAAAGGCCTGGGAGAATAAAAAGGTCTTTACCTGGTGCTGGAAGGAATACAACGTATTCCTTCTTCCCTCACCTCTTTCGTAGGGGTTGCTTTTTCTTTACACTGTCCTTAAAGGATTTCCCTCCTAGGCTGTCTTGATAATCAGCTGTCTGTTGGGGTGTTTCACCTGCCCCCCACCCCAATCATCTGTGCTCAGCAAGCATACTTGTAAATACATTCAAACATCACACAAAGCCATAAGCCCCCAAAGGAAAGGAAACCAAACCCTGGTAAGCTCAGCATCCCTGAGGCATCTCACTGCTTGGAGGGGTCAGGGTGAGCATGACAATACCTCAAAAGAGTAAATGCCCCATTTGCTTTTAAATCAGTGCAGGGTGAACATCAGCAGAGCCAATGGATGCTGCACACAGCAGGCAGTGAAGCCTCTTCGCCAACGTAGAGTGGGGGTGATGAGGGGTGGTCAGGGGATAGCCTGAGGTTGAGAATGGGATTTTTCCAGGCACATCCCTGTGAGATGGTGGAAGGGCAGGATCTCTGCCCTCAGTAGCACAGTGGCCAAGACGTCAGCCTCTCTGCACATGCAGGCTATTGCCATGTGATGCACAATATGAAGCTTCCATGGGTCTGTGACACTTTTGTCACAAAAAGGCTGTAACTTACAGAAGCCAATACTAAAAAGCTAACTACTTTTGGAGGGGTGGGGGAAGCAGAGGCTCAGAAAAGCCAATGAACGAGAACAATCCTCCCAGACCATAACAAATGTGCCCCCTCTCACTTAGAGATTGCTATAAGACCATCGGAGAGAAAAGTCATTTAGCAGTCCAGGCGTTATCTAGCCCCTGGCCCGCGGCTGTGTGTGCAAGCCAGTTGCATTGCAAAGCCCTGCCTCCCCGCGAGCTCTGGCCACGCTGCAAAGCCCAACTCAATCTGTAAAAGGAAAGGTTCCTCCTGTGCAAGCACCGGGTCATTGCTGACTCCTAGAGGGACGCCGCTTTTGCTGGCGTTTTCACGGCAGACTGTAGCGAGGTGGTTTGCCATTGCCTTCCCCAGTCGTGACTACCTTTCTCCCAGCAAGCTGGGTACTCCTTTTACCGACCTCGGAAGGATGGAAGGCTGAGTCGACCTGAGCCGGCTACCTGAGACCCAGCTTCTGCTGGGATCGAACTCAGGTCGTGGGGAGAGTTTCGGTTGCAATACTGCCGCCTACCATTCTGAGCTCCCAGCAAATGAGGGCGTGGGGGGGGGGGGAGAGAAGGGAAGCAATGGACCAGACCAAGAAGAAGAAGGGAAGGTGAGAGGTGGAGAGCTCCTGTCATTTCCCCTTTTAAGAGGCCAGTGATTTCTTGATTGCCCCAACATTGTCCCAGCCTTAGTCCAAGGTGCAGAATGTGTTTAGTTAGTAGCTCCTGCAGCTAGAGCTTCAAGTAAAGCTCTCTCTCTCTCTCTCTCTCTCTCACACACACACACACACAGGAGCAAAGAGGAGTTGTTGTAAGACCTCTGTCTATTATGAAGGGGAAGCGAAATATTGGGTCAGCCAAGACCCTAGCAGGGCTTTTGTGCTGCTGTCCAACCATGGACTTCCCAGGACAGCTGTGCTCTGCCTGCAATCCTTGGCGCACACCACGGGGAAAATGCTGCACTGAACACAGTGGGATAGGGGTTACTTTGGAGTAAACATTCCTAGGCTTGCAGTCAGGCGCCTCTTAAACCTTTGAGAGGCCTGGGGGCTGAATGTTCACCTGAGTGCCCTTTTCCCCTCCACTGGAAAAAAGCCCTAAATATGCATGCAATCCTTGTATTTCAAAACCCACCTGTATTCTGAAAACATTCAGACCCTCTGCTGGCACGGACATTTGGCACTTCTTCAGCAATTTCAGAGGGGCATTTAGTGGGATTCCTGCCTGTCCACGTAAGGAGGTAGGCTGCAGGGATGGGGTGGGCTGCACGCATGTGAGACTCATGAGCAGACTCCTCACTGGACCTGGAATTCGTGTGTTCTGGCCCACCAGCACGTATTCCCTGCTTTTGAGAGGAGGGTGGGAGGTCCCTGAGGAGATGCAGCGTCTGCTGCAAAGCTTCTCGCTCTGCGTTGTGAGACTGGAGGCCTTGGGGGAATTCTGCACTTCATGGGCTTTAGCTTCCTTCTTTTGGCAGCGCCATGTTCAGGGCCATAAAGAGGTTGCAGAGACAGTTGCTGTGCTTGTCTGGCCCTTTTGCATGGCAGCGCCTTTGAATTGGGCCTGGAAATGGACTGGCAGCCACTGCAGCTGGAAAAGTACTGGCATAATAAGGTCACGTTGGCCCATTAATAATCTCGCTGCCCTATTTTGGACTAGCTGAAGTTTCCGGACTGTTTTCAAAGGCAGCCCCACATAAACGCATTGCAGTAATCCAGACAAGAAGTTCTCAAAGCATGGATAACTGTAGCTAGGCTCTCTCTGTCCAGATAAGGGCATAGTTGGTATACCAGCCTAAGCTGATAAAAAGTGCTCCGTGCCACTGAGTTCACCTGTGCCTCAAGTGACAGTTCTGGGTCCAAGAGCACCCCCAAACTATGAACTTGATCCCTTAGGGGGAGTGCAACCCCCTCCAGAACAGGTTGAACTTCACCTAGCTGGGCAGACGAACCACCCACTAACAGTACCTCCATCTTGTCTGGATTGAGTTTCAGTTTATTAGCCCTCATCCAGTCCATTACCATGCCCAGGCACTGATTCAGAACAGTCACTGCCTCACCTGGTTTTGATGTAAAAGAGAGGTAGAGCTGGGTGTCATCTGCATATTGATGGCACCTCAGCCCACACCTCTGGATAACCTCCCCCAGCGGTTTCATGTAGATGTTGAACAGTATGGGGGATACAATACTGCCCTGTAGCACTCCATGGCATGATTGCCATGGCACAGAGCAGTAATCCCCCAGCACTACCTTCTGGAATCGGCCATCCAAGTAGGAGTGGAACCACAGCAGTGCAGTGTCTCAAACTCCCAACCCAGACAACCTATCCAGAAGGATACCATGGTCAATGGCATCAAAAGCTGCTGGGAGGTACAAGAGAATCAACAGGGTCACACTCCCCCTGTCCCTCTCCTGGCAGAGGTCATCCTGCAGGGCGACCAAAGCAGTTTCCGTTCCAAAACCAGGCCTGAAGCCCGATTGAAATGGATCTAGATAATCTGTTTCATTCAAGAGTGCCTGGAGTTATCATGGAACCACCCGCTCAAACACCTTGCCCAGGAAGAGGATGTTGGCCACCAGCCTATAGTTGTTAATGTCCTCCAGGTCCAGGTTTGGCTTTTTCAGGAGTGGCCTGATTACTGCCTCTTTTAAAGTGGCCAGCACCACTCCCTCTCTCAAGGAGGAATTTACAACCTCCTGGACCCAGCCAGACATCCCCTCCTTGTTTGATGTAATAAGCCATGAAGGGCAAGGGTCAAGCACACAAGTGGTCAACCGGACTTGGCCAAGCACCTTGTCTGCATCCTCAGGCCTCAATAACTGAAACTCATCTAATAAAAGTGGATCAGATAGTGCTCTGGATGCCTCCACCAATGGAACTGCATTAATTGTGGTGTCCAATTCATGATGAATCTGAGTGACCTTCTCTTCAAAGTGCCGTGCAAACTCATCACAGTGTGCTACTGAGGGTTCCACAGTCTCTCTCCCTGGTCCGGAATGCAACAGGCCATGAACTGCTCAGAAAAGCTCTGCTGGATGACACTGAGCAGATGCAATGCTGGTGGAAAAGAACTGTCTCTTTGCTACCCTCACCACCACAGAGTAGGCTCAATAATGAGCTCTAACCTGTGTTCGGTCAGACTTGGCACGAGTTTTCCTCCACCTGCGTTCTAGCCGTCTCCCCTCTTGCTTCATTGCCCTCAGCTCAGGTGTATACCAAGGAGCTGGCTGAGCTCTGCTCAGAGGGAGAGGGCGCTTGGGTGCAATCATGTCTACTGCCTGAGTCATCTCTGCATTCCAGAGTGACCTGGGCTTTGACAGGAGCACCAACCATACCAGCAGGAAAATCCCCCAGAGCCCTCTGGAATCCATCAGAATCCATTAGCCTCCAGGGGCGGACCATTTTAATAGGTCCCCCACCCTTGCAGAGGGGGAAGGCTGCAGAGAGTCTAAACCTCAACAGGAAGTGATCTGACCACAACAAGGGGCAGATGTTAATTCTCCCACTTTCAGATCACTATCCTCCTGCCCAGTCGAGAAAATCAGAGAAAATCTTTATTATATGATGTAAACAAGAAAATAATTTTCTCCAGACCAGGCCAAGCACTGACCCTGTAAGGACAGGATCTAAAAACTTTATTCGAACTGTGGAGGAAATATCTGTTTGACAGTCCTGAAGGAAGTTCTCCGCTGACCCACCGGCAGATGGGGACAATCTAGAGTTGTACGGAGTCTTGTTAAAACGCCCTCCTAAATGGCCTTTAACATTTGTTGCATCCTGAGTCTGTTAGGGCAATTCTGAAGGTAGGGCAGGAGATAAACTTTAGATAGACCTCACATTCAAATTTGGATTGAAATCTTGCATACCAGGGAGCTCTCTTGTTATGTGCGATAGCACAGAGGTCAGATTGGACAGAAACACTGTGGACCCATTCCCCAAAAACTCATTTTCAATTAATGGGGTTCAAAGTGGAAAAATGTGCCAAAGAAAAAACATAATGATGGATTTGATGGACTGGTCTTGAAAGAGCCACCTATTCCTCTCTGTCCCTACTTCACTTCCTG
Organism: Heloderma suspectum; assembly: GCF_057233095.1. NCBI lineage: Eukaryota > Metazoa > Chordata > Lepidosauria > Squamata > Helodermatidae > Heloderma > Heloderma suspectum. The sequence goes on from NC_139466.1 coordinate 741,373, forward strand.
TGTTGTTTCCTCTGTGTCAATGTCAGATTATGAGTTCAAGGCAGGGGAGAGGCTAGGGTTTGAGCCCAGGATCTCTGCATGCAAGGCAGGGGCTCCACCACTGGGTGACAGTCTCTTCTTTTGCTTACCTGTTTCCTGCAGGGCAGAGAGCACAGAGGAATATGACTATGGTGACCTCAGCAGCACCAACAGAACCTGGGTCCTGATGCCCAAAGCCCAGGAGACAGATGCCACCCAGATCCTCAACTCCCTGCTCCAGGACTACGACAACAAGCTGCGCCCAGACATTGGTGGTCAGTCCCCCCCCCCCGAGATGTTGGCTGGGACACTGGCTCTGCTGAGCAGTGTGGATTTCAAGCCACAGCGAGGCAGGAGGTGGCACAACCGTCGTGCTCAAACTGTCTTGCTTTGCAAGGTGGATGTTGTACCAGGCTCCCAAGGCCAGCAGGGGGAGTGGCCATCCGGTGGGCAGGGCTGGGGGTGGCTGGCCGGCCAGCACAGCCTTTGGGGGGTAACGATGATCTGAGGAGGCAGGAGAGAGGCTCCACTCTGTAGATGCGGAAAGGCCAGCAGCCCCAAGATCTTGCTGGTCCTGACTGCCTGCAGCCACTGGTCTTCCACCAGCCCGTTTCCCACCAGAAGCACATGTCACATTTCTAAAAGGTTCAGTGTAATCATGAGGGGTAGAGGCTTATTTCTTAATTTATTATTTTTGACATATATATTATAATAATGAAACACAAGCTGATACCCCCAGAGAGACATTGCAAGATGAAGGACGAGGCTGGGCTGTTTCCGTTTGGAATCTGGGTGAGCATCTGATATTCCTGTGGAGCTTAAATGTGGGAGGAAGCACTGCCAAGGGCTCCTGACGCAGCCTGACTGGGTTCTTGCCTATGAAATAAGCCTGTGAGCCCCTCAGTGCCCACCGGATTCTTTGTACTCGTCCATAGAATCATAGAATAGTAGGGTTGGAAGGGGCCTACAAGGCCATCGAGTCCAACCCCCTGCTCAATGCAGGAATCCAAGTCAGTGTATCCCTGACAGATGGCTGCCCAGCCTCGTCTTCCAGATGGATTGCTTTATCATCTGCTCCAGAATTTTCCCAGGGATGGATGTCAGACTGACTGGTCTGTAGTTCCCAGGTTCCTCCTTTTTACCCTTTTTGAAGATAGGGACATTAGCCCTCCTCCAGTCATCTGACACTTCACCCGTCCTCCACGATTGCTCAAAGAGAATAGACAGTGGTTCTGGGAGTTCTTCTGCCAGTTCCTTTATTTCTCTAGGATGCAGTTCATCTGGCCCTGGAGATTTGAAGTCATTCAAAGTAATGAGGTGTTCCTTGACCATATGCCTATTGATCTCAAGCTGCAGTCCTGCCCCTTCAGCCTGTACTTGGCATTTGCCAGGGGGCTCATAGACCCTCTCTTGGGAGAAGACTGAGCTAAAGTAGGAATTGAGCACCTTCTGCCTTTTCTTTGTCCTCTGTTATCATTTTGCCATCATTATTTAATAGCTCAACCACCATTTTTTTCCCTCCGTCCTTTACTGTGCATGTAACTGAAGAAAACGTTCTTGTTGCTTTTAGCATCCCTCGCTAACCTCAGCTTGTTCTCAGCTTTAGCCTTCCTGACACCATCCCTGCAATTCTGTGCTACCTGCCTGTACTCTTCCTTTGTTACGTGGCCATCTTTCCACTTCCTATATGTGCTCTTTTTTGTTTCCAGGTCATCTCTAAGCTTTTTGTGAAGCCACATTGGCTTCTTCTGTTGTCTTCCACCTTTTCTTCTTCTTGGAATTGTTTGTAATTGTGCCTTGAGAATTTCCTTTTTTAAAAGCTCCCACCCATCTTGGACTCCTTTTCTTGTTAGTGTCACTTGCCATGGGACCTTACTGATCATTGCTCTGAGTTTATTAAAATCAGCTTTCCTAAAATCCAGGGTATGCGTTTGACTACACTCAGCTTTTGCTTCCCTTAGAACCAAGAACTCAAGTGCAACATGGTCACTTTCCCCCAGAGTTCCTGTAACTGCTACTTTATCCACTAAGTCATCTCTGTAGGTTAGGATCAAGTCAAGGGTAGCCAATCTTCTAGTTCCTTCCTCTACTTTCTGTAGGAGGAAGTTATCCGCCACACACTGGCTATTTGCTTTTCAAAAGTTTCATCCTCGTCTTCTCCTTGATTGGGTGGCCGGTAGTAGACTCCAACCACCAGGTTCCTTTTATTCTTTGCTCCATTTATTATGATCCAGGTGCTCTCAATGGGGCTACCAAGCTCATCCTCCTGTATTCCTGTGCAGAGATATGTATTTTTCACATACAGTGCAACCCCACCTCCCTTTCTGTTCCTCCTGTTCTTTTTGAACAAGTTATATCCTTCCATTGCTGTATTCCAGTCATGAGAGTCATCCCACCAAGTCTCAGTTATACCTATCAAGTCATAATTTCCCTCTTGTATTAAGAGTTCAAGTTCGTTTTGTTTGTTTCCCATACTCTGGGCATTAGTATATAGACATCGAAGATCATGTGCTTCATAGTCTGGCTTTCTTCCTACATGCGTCTGAAGACTATTATTGGGCACTATTAGAGCTGTTCTCTCCATTGCAGTGCATGCGCCTACATCCATTGTTACCCCCAACATTACATCTCCCTTCCCCGTAGGATTCAGTTTAAAGCCCTCCCGATGAAGTTCTTCATGCTGTGGCCAAACACATTCTTCCCATCCTTTGTGAGGTGCAACCCGTCCCTTGCCAACAGCCCATCTTCCAGGAAGTATAGCCCGTGATCCCAGAATCCAAATCTCTCTCGTTGGCACCACCTTCGTAGCCAGTCATTCACCCGGAGTATTTTTCGTTCCCTTTCTATCCCTCTTCTAACTACTGGAAGGATAGATGAGAAAACTATCTGGGCCCCAAAGTTCTTGAGTTTCCTTCCCAAAGCTTCAAAGTCTGACGTGATCTCTTCGTAGCTCCGCTTGGCGGTATCATTTGTTCCCACATGGATGAGAAGAAAGGGATACCTGTCAGTGGGCTTAATGAGTGCAGGCAACCTTTCAGTCACGTCTCTAATCCGTCCTCCCGGGAGACAACATACCTGGCGAGTCCACGGGTCTTCGCGACATACTTGGGTCTCGATCCCACGCAGCAAGGAGTCTCCCACTACTACCACTCTTCTCTTCTTGTTGTTGTAGGCCTGGGTTTCATCGCCTCTGTTTGACTGACCTTCAGCCTCTTGCTTGCTCTCATGCAGGTTCCCCTGTGATTCTTCCTCTGCAGGCTGTCCTCCATTCTCATCCGCAAGTACCTGGAATCGGTTCCACAGCTCCACTGCTTCCACTGGTGCAGAGTGGTGTCTAGTTCTTCTTCTCCTAACTGTCACCCTTTTCCAAGGAGTATCCTCTACTCCATTTTTCTTCACCTCAGCATTTCCCACTGCCTCATCTTGCTGTTGCTCTTCAAGCTTTTGGTCTTCCACCACCACACACAGAAACCTTAGTTGGTGCCTTTGTCTTCACCTCAGCAATATAGGCTGGGAGAGGCCACAAGGAGTGTTCTGGAAGAGGGGGCTCAATCCACGGCGCTGGACTTGGCCTTTGCAGCCCTCAGTGACCTGGGCCCAGGACCAGAGCTTCTCCAGAAATGCCCCCAGGTATGGGAACCCGCTCCAGACTCCACTCAGCTTCTGAGGCTGTTCTTGCTGGCCTCCCACTGGCACCATTGCAGCTGGCAGGGCTGAGCAAGAGGGACTATTTGGCGATGGCCCCCAAGTATGGAATGGCCTCCTGAGAGTCCCATTCATCACTCACTTTGAAGCAGGCACTGAGAACTATTTTATTTCAGTGGGCTTATTTTTATTTATTTATCTACTCAGCACTGGTTAGGCCTCATCTGGAGTACTGTGTCCAGTTCTGGGCACCACACTTTAAGAAGGATGCAGACAAACTGGAGAGGGTTCAGAGGAGGGCAACAAAGATGATCAGGGGACTGGAAACAAAGCCCTATGAAGAGAGACTGAAGGAACTGGGCCTGTTTAGCCTTGAGAAGAGAAGACTGAGGGGAGATAGGACAGCACTCTTCAAGTACTTGAAAGGCTGTCACAGAGAAGAAGGCCAGGATCTCTTCTTGATCATCCCGGAGTGCAGGACACGGAATCATGGGCTCAAGTTACAGGAAGCCAGATTCCGGTTGAACATCAGGAGAAACTTCCTGACTGTTAGAGCAATACGACAATGGAACCAATTCCCTGGGGAGGTGGTGGGCTCTCCCACACTGGAGGCATTCAAGACGAGGCTGGACAGCCATCTGTCAGGGATGCTCTGACTTGGATTCCTGCATTGAGCAGGGGGTTGGACTCGATGGCCTTGTAGGCCCTTCCAACCCTACTATTCTATGATTCTATGATTCTATTTAGTTTGGGCCTTTTAGGTACACAGGACGCTCCCTTACACTGAGTCAGAGCCATGGTCCGTCTAGCCCAGTATGGTCGACACCGACCCTCCCGAGTCTCAGTGGCTCTCCAGGATTTCAGGCAGGAGTCATCGTTGTTCAGCCCTGCCTGGAGATGCTGGGGATGGAACTAGGGACCTTCTGCAGGCCTCTGCCCCCTGCTGCTCTTGGTTTTCTCTCTGCACATTTTATTGTATTTTCTTTTATTGTATTCTTGTATTAGTTTGAGATATCACGAGTCACTATGACTGGGGTTATGTTCAAAAAGGCAGGCTATGACATTTTTAATAAACAAATTAACATGTCAAATTTGCTCTCCTTGTTGTCCTTAGCACACACCCTTCCTCCCTGGCTGATCCATCTCTCTTTGGGTCTCTTTTCCAGTCAAGCCCACTTTCATTGATGTGGACATCTATGTCAACAGCATTGGGCCTGTCTCCGTGATCCATATGGTGAGTGCAAAGCCATCTGGGGGATCCATGAAACCAGCAGGAGTGTGGGACTGTGTATGTCTGATGGGGAAGCAGCTCTGGAGAGCAAAGGCTCCTTCGGCACAGTGACAAAGTGGAGATGGACAGACCCGGAAAGGAAGAGGGTCTGCAGCACCCTCTTCCTCCTCCTCCTAGCAACATCCACTGCAAGTGGCTCACCTTGTCCTCAGCCGCCTGCCCTGTGAAGCTCACCAACCCTTGGAGCTTTTTTTCCAGAACCTGTTTCCCTCCAACATCCTCACCTTCACCTTCCCTCCATCTCCCGGCAGTGTCCCCAGGGTCCCAAGCCTCACCAGGTTTCTCCAGAGCCCCTCCACCTGCTCCATGCCAGGGGCCCTGTCCTGCATATAAAGTGGTGTGCCCATCTTGAGACACACATGCGTACATTCAGTGATAAACTCCCCAGCTGTTGAGCATCCCTGTGTTCCTAAAGACAGCCAAGTACCTCCTCCCAGCCCTGACCTTGAACTAGGGAGGGTCACTCATCACAGAGGTTGCTGTTTTTATTATACACACTCCTCCAACTCAATCAGTCCACCTCTTAATCCTGTTATCTCAAGCAACCCACTAAGAAAAATGCTTGCCTGGCTACTTGGCCGTCCCCACCAACATGACCTCTTGTCTTTTCTCCACCACTGCTCCTCTCTGCCTTGCTCATCCCCACATCTCACTCTCTGCAGACGGGGCTCACTGGACGTACAAGCTATGCTTCCCCCACCTCCTCTGGAACAATGTAATTGTCTTCAAGTGGATCAACAAGCCTAGTGGAGATTCCACTCAGCCCCAACCCCCTGCACGCTTGAAATGTTAATATTTTATAGATAAATATCAACATTTTATCTTCTGGAAATGTCTGGAATCTGATTGAATTTTGGCAACCTTTTTTTTCAGTCTCCAAAGCATTTTCCCATTAAATTCCCACTTAGGACAGAAGCCATTTCGCAGGAGACCCAGCAGGCTTTTGTGAGATCAGTGAGTGGGGAGGGGAGCATCTCCTGGGATGCTGCTGGGCACTTCATGTGAAGAAGGGCACTGAGAATAGGCCATTGCTTGGAGACCAGTTTCTGCTGCTATGCACCATGGGGGAAGATGGCTTCTTGCTACACCTGGAGCCTCTCACCATGATGTGCAAAATTAGGAACATAGGGAGCTGCCTTATACTGACTCAGATCATTGGTCCATCTAGCCCAGTATCATAGAATCATAGAATCACAGAATAGTAGGGTTGGAAGGGGCCTACAAGACCATCGAGTCCAACCCCCTGCTCAATGCAGGAATCCAAGTCAGAGCATCCCAGACAGATGGCTGTCCAGCCTCGTCTTGAAGGCCTCCAGTGTGGGAGAGCCCACCACCTCCCCAGGGAATTGGTTCCATTGTTGTACTGCTCTAGCAGTCAGGATGTTTTTCCTGATGTTGAGCCGGAATATGGCTTCCTGTCACTTGAGCCCATTATTCCGTGTCCTGCACTCTGGGATGATTGAGAAGAGATGCTGGCCTTCCTCTCTGTGACAACCTTTCAAGTACTTGAAGAGCGCTATCCTATCTCCCCTCAGTCTTCTCTTCTCAATGCTCAGCAGGCCCAGTTCTTTCAGTCTCTCTTCACAGGGCTTTGTTTCCAGTCCCCTGGAGAGCAGCTGCTAGTGTTGACAATGACTGGCAGCCGCTGTCCAGGGTTTCAGGCAGGAGTTTTTCCAGCCCTACTTGGAGATGCTGGGGATTGAACCTGGGACCTTCTGCATGCAAAGCGGGGGCTCTGCCACTGAGCCACAGGCCCTCTCCAAAATTGTCCATTCAGGGAATCATTCTGGCCGTGGCTTTGGTTGAGATGAATGACTGGAGGGAGGAGCGGGCTGAAGATGCAGAGAGACCGCTCAGGCCCTGGGGCAGGAGCCCCCTGTGCTCCATCCCCACAGCACACAGGAAGCCCTGGTACTGCATGAAGGTTCTTCCATTCCTTTGCATGCACCTTGCAGCAGCCCAAGTGCTCATGAACAGCTGACACTTTGGGCAGTGGCCTGTGTGTGCGCATGCGAGCGCTGTTGTTACTGGACGATGGGGCTGCCATAGCTTTAAGAGAAGGGGGCACATGAGTGAATCTGCCCAAACACTCCTCCATCGCTGGGTGTGCGTCAGAGATTCTGTCATGAGTTGTTCTGTGGAAGTGGAGCCCTTTGGTAGGCTTTCAGCTGTAGCTGAAGGAATACAAACCATGCATTTGGCCTTCTAGGACAAAAGGTGTCTTTGCTGGAGAGGGAAGCTCCTGGCAGAGGCTCAGCAGCCCAGTTCCTTGGGGGGGGATATCCTCCTCATTTTGGGGCCCAAGACATTGAGGGAGGGGGATTGGGGAAGAGATTAAGGGGCCAGAGTGGGAAGAGAGCGCTTGATCCAAAGGTTCCCAACGGATCCCTCAGTAGTGCACAGTCTTTCCAGCCCACATCATATCCCCTCTCATCACATTGCAGCATCCCAGCCTCCACTCTGGGGGGAGCAAAGAGCAGACTGCAGGGGATCCTCCCCCGCCCCGATCCATTCCCTGGCCAAGGCTGGATCCTTGAGCAGTGAAGGATCCGCTCTGAGCACTTTGATGTGCTCTGGGTCCAGAAAGGCTGGGCAGATGTGGCACAGCTGGGCAGCCACTTTGCTCTGGCTGTAACAGAGGCAGCGCCTTGCCAGCCCTGTGTTGGTAGGTGGATGATAAGGCAGGCGGCTGAAGGTGGCAGGCCCAGGAGGACTCAGGCTCAGCAGAGCCACCTAGCAGATTGGCCTGCGCCCCCTCGGCTGGCTGGCATGCAGGGAAGAGCATGGCCACCGCTGGCTCAGGGGCACATCAGGCCCACCCACTGCTGCCAAAATGTCTTCCTGTTTCAGCTTCAGCAGAAAGCAGATTGCAGCTGAGGGAGAATAAATTCCCGCAAGAGCCACTTCTGTGCTGCAGCCCAGCCAGGCCTGCCACGGGCCTCCCTTTCCAGGCCTGGCCGCCCCCCCTCCCCCTCCCCCCTCCCCCTGCTGAAGCGCCCTCCAGCACCTCGGCCCCCTCCCCGCTCATCATGCGGCACTTCCTGCAGCAGCAGGCCCACCTCTGCTGGGCTGTCAGGGCACTGTGGGACAGTGTCTCAGGGAAAGAGGGGTTGGACCAGTGCAGGGCTTCTCTGCCTTGGCTTGTCTGGGCAGTGTCCGCCATCATGGCCCATGGGGTGAGGGGTGGGCTTTGGGGCATCCTCCCCACCTGGAGAAGGTTCTGCTGGCTGCAGTTTGAGCAGGAATCTCTGATTGCCTTTGCAACTCCTGGTCTCCTCTATTTAGCAAATTATTTGCAAAGTGGCCCTAGATTCATTGTATTTACATGAATGGGCAGATGTGGAGGCCTAGCAGTGATGGTGGGTGAACCTTCTTTGGAGGGGAACTGAGGGACTGGATGATTTTGTTTTTTAATTAATTTTTGCTGATACTATAGTTTACTGACAGAAATTGTGGCTGTTTTGTTTTGGAATGGTTTTATCATTATGGATTGTAATGCTACCAGGCTTCCGGAGCAGTCTGCCTCTTCCTTTGGCTTTAGGGTTCCAGGAAAACAGAAGAAATCAGAGCTTGTCAAGAGAGGCCTAAGTTGTGCTCAGTTCCAAGGCTGCTTCACGTGCCTCTTTAGCAGGGCATTTGGGGAATCTCTACCAGACAAGCCCTTTTGGCACCCTAGTTTTGGAGCAGCCAATTCCATCCTGTGTTGAACCACCTGACCGTGTTTTGACGGCCAGGGTGTGTGTGTGTGTGTGTGTGTGTGTGTGACTCTCCCTTCAGTCCCTGGCTGCTTAATCTGTACAAGGACAAGCACTTGTCTGCCACAAGCACAGAGCAAAGGGGAACTGCAGGTTGCACTAAGCCAAAAGCAGATCACTGGCAGCTGGCTCCAGTGAGTGGCCCAAACCATATACTATCTGGGTAGCAAGAGGGGTGTGTGTGTGTGGGGGGGGACTTCTAGTGTCACCAGCCAGTCTCGCTCAGAGCTCTTTCCTGACCAAACATCCCTCCTGTACGTTCAGCAAGCCCTGACAGATGAGAAGATGGGGACCAGCCCCCCAGGATCTTAGGGCTTTAGTCCTGCTACTGTTACAAGCTTGAAAGGCCTCTTGAAGTCAACAGGAGCCCCTTCTGTGCTTAGCTAAGCCTTGCTACACAATTGTCTGGACCTGAGCATCACTCCACCCCATAGAATCCACCCTCCACCTCGCCACGGCCTTGTCTTTGCTCTGCCTTCAACTGGAGCTGGCTGAACTAATCCCTTTTTCATTGCCAGTTGCTTATTCAAAGCTGAGAAGAGACCCCTTTGCTGCTAAATCTCTGAACATGTGTTTTCAATAAGCCATCCGCGTTTCCTCTGCAAACAAGAAGAACCTTCTTAAAGCTGTAACACTGGACCTCTGTGCTGTAGCTGCGCAGCACATGCTAATGAAGTCAAGGATGGGGAGGAGGTGACTGTGTTGGTGAAACAGACCTTCATCTCTGCAAAGTGTCACTCTGACAGGAATGAAAAACAGTGCCCCCCGCCCAAATCTTCCTCTTAACCAGCCAGCCAGCTATAATGGGCTGTTTTTTATAGTCTGCAAAGTGCTTTGAGATCTGAGTACAAAGGGCAGCGGTTGCCTATTAAGGGCACCGAATCACATAACTATCCAATTCTTACATGACAGACTTGATAACTCAGGCTGAATGGCAGCTCCTATCATGGTCCAGGCAGAAGCTGAGCCCAACTGAAGAGAATTAAAAACAAGAGGGAAAAGAGCCGAAACTGCAGCAGCCAGAGTGTGACACTGCAGCTGGAAGGCACCTGATGACTGAGTAGCCAGAGGCAATAAAAGAAGCCCTTGAGGGCCTTAGGAGCAGGAAACCCTCAGCCAAGAGAGGGTGGGACCCTCAGATGCCAGCAAAGCTCCAAAAGGGGCAGTGAAGAGAGGAAAAGTGTCCGGTGGTGAGGTGAATTCTTCTTTGCTCACCTTTTGTAGTAAAGATTCAAGCTCCACATCACAATTTAAACATAAATGGGACAGACACACCGACAACAAACACCAGTGCCCCATTGCATCTCACTTGGCCCTCAGACAGAGGGGACAAAGGGGGCATTTTCAGAGGGAGATCCCAGATGTTGTGCAATCTGCTCCGACTGTGCCTGGGACATAATCTGTAAAAAAAACAACAACCCTGGTTCAAAGCAAAGACACTTGGAATCACTATTCTGCATTTCTATGATTTGTCTGTTCTTAAGTGACATTCTCGGTGGATGAAAAGTGTCCTCCCAATCCCCTGCATTAGCTGTAAAGTTGTTGTTTTTAATGTAGCAGCTGCCCCTCCTGCTCCCAAACATATATACCAGCCATCTGAGTTGTGCATTGCCCCCCATATTTGCCTGCTTGTGTTCCCATCTGCTTTGTGCAGTGTTGATCCCACCATCCACCCAGCATCTGGGTGGGCTCTCCCACACTGGAGGCCTTCAAGACGGGGCTGGACAGCCACCTGTCAGGGATGCTCTGACTTGGATTCCTGCCTTGACCAGGGGGTTGGACTCGATGGCCTTGTAGGCCCCTTCCAACCCTGCTATTCTGTGATTCTATGATTCTATGATCTCTTTGGCTGATGCATCTGGCTCAGGCAAGGGGAGAGTCCAGTGCCCCCCTGGGAGAGCTTCCTGCTGTGCTGGAGAGCAAAGTCTCTGCCCAACGGAAGTCCTCCCTTGCTTTGATTGGAGGTGGTGAACTTACAGATGGCCCCGCCATGGAAGGAGGAAGGTCAGCTCACAGATGCCTGGAATGAGACCCCCTCCATAAGTATGCTGCCCTCACCTGGCTGGCTGCCTTCTCCTTGTTTGTATCACAAGTGCGGGCAGGTTGTGCTTCTCTGCGCAGAGCCTGGTTGATGTCATGTCTCAGCTCAAGGGTAAGGGGACTGCTAATCATGAGCTAAGCATATGCATCTAGGTTGTTGTAATCTGGTGCTAATGGGGTCATGCTGCACCTGCTGGGGGAGAGAGAGAGAGAGAGAGAGAGAGAGAGAGAGCGCTTCCAGATGGGGCCACTATATTGTGTCACTGTTCTGCTTCATTCACATAATGTTTCAGGGTGTCCAGATGATGTCTTCCATTTGTAACCCTCCCATATTTTCCCACTGCTTCTTTCATCTTTTTGCTTACCAGAAAAAGTCCATTAAGGAGGGAAGAGCTGAATGATACCACTTGATGGATAGAGCCATGAGGCATTCATCTGGAAGCACCAGGAGTGGGGGAGGATAGGAGGTGTGGCTGGCTTGCAGTTTGCCTGGCTGCATTGGGGAGGGGGGGCAGGGGCTGTGAAAGTATCCCAGGAGGAGCAGGCAAACAACTTGTTGTTGCAGCCAGTTTTAGGGTGCACTGGTCTTGCCAGGAAGGGCTCTGCACCGTCATATCCCATGGAGCAGTTGGAGAACAAAGGCTCCCTGGAACTGGCATCATGGCTGAGCCAAGCGCTGGGGCCTAGGCCAAGCCCTTTAACCATGGCAGAAGCCAACTGGCCTCTCGTGTCTCATTTGTTTAAAGGATTATTTCCTGGAAGAGCATGGGGGCAGGGGGGGTGCCTCTACACATCAGGAGACTGGTTGACGGGCCATTCTGAACTGTGTGGTGGAGGGTGGGAGTGTACTGTGGACAGTTTGCCTGCTCTGCCCACCTCCGGGAGCCTCCTCCAGCAGTGACGGAAGATGTTGCTTCCAGGCCACGTGGCAACCATGATCACGGGTGGGTGAGGCTTGTGGTCTGGTGACAAATGAGGAATCTAAATGTAGGGAGACAGCCTGGCTCACCTGACCTCCAACTATCCTGCAGGAGATCCAGCTAACTCTGGAGCATCTCCCCTGTGAGGGAAGGTTACAACCACTGGGATTGTTTAGCTTAGAAAAAGGAGGCTAAGGAGAGACATGATAGATGTGTACAAAATGATGCATGGTGTGGAGAAAGTAGATAGGGAGACATTTTTCTCCCTCTCTGAAAATACTAGAACCTGGGGTCATCCTATCAAGCTGAATGGTGGGAGATTCAGGACAGATAAAAGGAAGTACTTCTTCACACAGCGCATAGTTAAACTATGGAATTCGCTCCCACAGGCCACCAATTTGGATGGCTTTAAAGAGGGCTTGGATAGGGTCCTGGAGGAGAAGGCTATCAATGGCTACTAGTCTTGATGGCTATGTGCTACCTCCTGTACCAGAGGCAGTGTGCCTATATACACCAGTTGCTGGGGAACATGGGTGGGAGGTGCTCTTGCACTCATGTCCTGCTTGTGGGTCTCCAATCGACAGCTGGTTGGCCACTGTGTGAACAGATGCTAGACTAGATGGACCCTTGGTCTGATCCAGCATGGCCCTTCTTACGTTCTCTGCTAGGCCAGGCTGGCCCCCCAAATAATTCAGATTCTCCATCAGTACGTGATGCCATTTCCTTCCTCATGAATCGCTCCATCTGGAATGGACCACCTCATCCATTCACTCTGTTTTATGGAGAATCCAGATATCATCACCTGATGGTCATATCCTAATGTTTTCTGCCTCATCTTTTTTCAGATTTGATATGTGGAGATATTTGCTCTACCTAAAATGCCATTGCAGTGCCAGCCTGTCTAGTGTGGACTGGTAAAGCACTATGGAGAGGTTGTGAGGTTATAGTACCTTTAATTAAAAGCTTGCTCCTTGCTTGCTTGTTCCCTCACATTCTTGAACAGCCCTTAATTAGTCAGTTCTTGCTCCCTGCAAGGGAGAAGCTTTAATGGCTGTTTTCTTCTTTCCACCAAGAATGAATACTCTTTTTAAATTATATTTTCCTTTTGCAACTGTGATCATAAAAATAAAATAAAATACTGGGAAATTGTTCTGTATGGAAAGATGAATCCAGTGATTACAGTCTCTCTCTCTCCCCCCCCCCCCCGTTTCCCCCCCTGGAAACAGGAAGTGATTAATTAAGGTCCAATTTGCCACAAATAAGCTAAATAGCCATTTAAGAGAAAGCAGCAAGGGGAAAGTGACTCATTAAAAACACAGCTGCAGGGAGTAGCAGGACTTATGTTCAATGGGCCCTGACTTCTGAATCAACATATATAGGGTGTTTCCCTTCGATGCATTTTATGGGGAACTATTGCTACGTTCTGGGGAAGTGAAAGCACCATTTTAATTCTGCTTCCAGCTAACTGGAGAGAGGCAGTGCCTGAGCAGCAGCCCTGAGGGGCCCGCGTGTGGGCGCTACTCTCACGTCTGAGCCAAGCAGAAGTCTGGGGGCAGCCTGTCTCACTAATGGGGGAGGGGGCTGTGATGCTGCCATGAATCGAAGCAGCAACAGATTCTGCCTGAGGGTTTTGACTGAGCCATGTTTAGTAACCTGCTTCAAATTAATTATATGCATCCAGATGGCCTCAGGCACAACAGAGGACTGAAACAGAGAGCTTGGCATGCATGAAATATTTATGTAGCTGCTGGGATGCCTTCTGTGTGTCCCAAGGAAGTTTGCAATTTGCAAGGGGGGTTGGAGGTGACCTTTGTCCTGGGCTGTGTTGCTTAATTACTGGTGAACTGAGGACCACCCCATAATGATGCTTCCATTCTGTCCCCTTCACTCTGTCTCTCAGCAAGTGAGGGGCTGTTCCTGCCAGTCCCCCGAACTGGCCTCCTGCACCTTAGGGCAAGGGGAGGGGGAGGAGCCTGAAGCCACCAGTCGCCCTGAGACTAGCCTAGGCTGCTCTCCCAGAAGCCCCCTACCCCGTAACATGTAGAGTGATCCTGCTCTCGCACTGTGGGGCAGTCTCCTGCTCCCCAAATTCCGCAGCAGCCTGGACTTTTGAAAAAGTGCTGTGCAGCTGAGCCAGAGAAATGAAGTCCCATCCATCATCTGCGGAGCATCCTGTACAGTCTGTGCCACCCTCAATGTTCTTGGCAGGGGCACCACGGCTAGTGACTGATAGTCCTGTTCTGGTCCTTCCATTCAAATGGATTCTCCACTCCATGCCTTCCTCCCGAGGCAGAAGAGCACTAAGTGCGATGGGAAGAGATGGCTGGATGTCACCCAGACAGCATGGAGAGGAGGGCCCGTGGATGCGGCTGCCCAAATCAGCAGAGGAGGAGCAGGAGGGACGTCACCAGCCCCTGGCACCGAGCGGCCAAGGGGATGGCATTAGACCCACTTGGCAGTGGGGGAGACTGCTCAGTCACCCCAGTCTGAGATGGTTACTATAGCAAATGCCCACTGATGAGCACCTGAAAGGAAAGGAGCCCAGTCTAGGCAGGGGACATTGCACCTGTGCGTCGAATGGGCAGGGAGTCCATAGAGGCACTTTGAGGGAGAACTGACTGCTGTGCCCTTGGCCTTCCCTCCACTGGCCCTTCCTGCTCCAGGAGAGCCCCTTTCCTCTGCCTCTGGTTCTTCTGCATTCCAGGATAGCTCCCAGTGGCAACAGATCGTGCAAAGGCTGGGCCCAAAAAGCTCCCAGAGGGCTCTCGGCTGCCAAGGTGAGAATTGTCTGGATGGCTGCTGAGCAGCCCAGCATGGAAACTGGCAGGGAGCTCAGTGGCCATTTCATGCCTATGCAAGGAGAGGGCATCTCCCATGCCTTGCATGCAGTGCTGAGCCCTCAGGCCCGCTCCCTTTCCCGGGGCCTCAGTGCCTCCTTTTCCTTGCAAAGCACTTCTCTGAGCAAACCTCACTGACACCCTCACACCGTGCCGTGAGTTAGGCCTCTGATTCTGGCTGTAGCAGCAGCACAAGAAAAGAGCAGCAAGGAGTGGGTGGGGTGGGGGGATAAAACCATCTCCTGGCCAGTTTGGCTACGGCTGAGGTGGTGGAGCCGAGGCTGCCCTGAGACCGAGATGGCTTTCTTAAGGATCTGCTCCAGGCCCCCCAGCCACCACCGCCACCCACCCTTCAGGCTGCCAGGACACGCAACACACAGTGCAGACACAAGTGGTGCGAGGTCCACATCAGCCCATCCAGCCACATCTGCCAAGCAGAAGAGATCCAGGGAAGGGTGTGACAGCCCTGCCAGAGCAAGCACCACTCCGCAGCCATCCCTGCGCAAAGGAACACCTTGCTGCTGCTGCAGGATCAGCACTTGCCTTAACGATAAAACCTGCGTGCATTCTTTTCTAGGAGAAGTTTATTCAGCAGGGGCCACTGCTGCTCCCGTTTTTGTAAGGTTCCCCCATGCTGGCCAACATCCACATGAACCTGCTGGGTGAGGTCATGGGGGGGCGTCAGATGAAGGTGTCATCAGCATGCTTAGTTTCTCCATCCAGGGCATCTGAGTCAAATGAGGCGTGGAAGACGTGGGATATCAGAAGCTGCCTGATTCTGAGCCAGACCACCACCCCATCTAGCCCAGTATTGTTGGCATTGACTGGCAGCAGTTCTCCAGGCTTTCAGGTGGGATTCTTTCCTAGCTCTACCTGGAGGTGCCAGGGGTTGAGCCTGGGGCCTTCTGCATGCAAAGCATTTGCTCTACCACTGAGCTACAGCTCCTTACCAAAGCTCTGTTGCCTAGACTGCGTCCTGGTTTGGATGAGGGCCAAGAAATGGAGGTTGAACCCCAACAAGGTGGAGGCCCTGTGGGCACGTGGCTCCCATGCCCAGGGATTGGGTGTGCAGGCTGTCCTGGGCAGAGCTCCCCGGAAGAGCAGGTGTGTCGTGTGGGCTCCTCTGAGGCAGTCCTTCCATGCGAGGCCCAGGTGGCCTCGGCGGCTGGGAGACCTTTCACCGGCTCAGCCAGTTCACCAGCTGTGGCCATTTCTGGACAGGGAAAGCCTGCACTGCAGACAGGAGCATTCTTCTTCACCTGGGCATTTTAACTTGTTAAAATGTTAAAGACTTTACATGCTGTTTTACTGTTTTGTGACATTCCAATCTTTCTGGATGATTGTACACCACCCTGAAATCCTGATAGGATGAAAGGCTGGTACATCAATATTTTAGATAAATCAGTGAATACCATCTAAGCCTCAGCTTCTTCCCCCCACCCCTATTCCATGTATCAGATGTTCCCAGATCTGTCAAATGAACCCCGAGTCCTCGAAGCCAAACAGGAGTCAGCAAAATGCAAAGGAATTATTGTGGCTAAGCAAGGAGTGTTTCAAGCTCAAGCCTCTCTGATCCACATCCAGTAGTTTAGCCTCTAGCCCTCTCAACTGAATGCTTCAGAGTTGGAGGGCACATCACGTTTAGCTCTTCTCAGCTATTTTGCTGAAATGTTCTGCTCTTGAGAAAGAATCATAGAATCATAGAATAGTAGGGTTGGGAGAGGCCTACAAGGCCATCGAGTCCAACCCCCTGCTCAGTGCAGGAATCCAAGTCAGAGCATCCCTGACAGATGGCTGTCCAGCCTCGTCTTGAACGCCTCCAGTGTGGGAGAGCCCACCACCTCCCCAGGTAATTGGTTCCATTGTCGTATAGCTCTCACAGTCAGGAAGGTTTTCCTGCTGTTCAGCCAGAATCTGGCTTCCTGTCACTTGAGCCCATGATTCCATGTCCTGCACTCTGGGATGATCGAGAAGAGATGCTGGCCTTCCTCTCTGTGACAACCTTTCAAGTACTTGAAGAGCGCTATCGTATCTCCCCTCAGTCTTCTCTTCTCAAGGCTAAACATGCCCAGTTCTTTCAGTCTCTCTTCATAGGGCTTTGTTTCCAGTCCCCTGATCATCTTTGTTGCCCTCCTCGGAACCCTCTCCACTTTGTCTGCATCCTTCTTCAAGTGTGGTGCCCAGAACTGGACACAGTACTCCAGATGAGGCCTAACCAGTGCTGAGTAGAGGGGAACTAGTACTTCCCGGGATTTGGAAGCGATGCTTCTATTCATGCAGCCCAAAATAGCATGGGCCTTTTTTGCAGCCACATCACATTGTTGGCTCATATTCAGCTTGTGATCGACAACAGTTCCAAGATCTTTCTCGCTTGTAGTGTTGTTGAGCCACGTATCCCCCATCCTGTAGCTGTGCATTTGGTTTCTTTTTCTTAAGTGCAGAACGTGGCATTTCTCCCTATTCAATGTCATTCTGTTGTTTTCTGCCCAGCGCTCCAGTCTGACCAGATCACTTTGAATTTTGTTTCTGTCTTCCAAAGTATTACCCTATCCCGCCCAATTTGGTGTCATCTGCAAATTTGATCAGCATTCCCTGCACCTCCTCCTCCAAGTCATTCATACAAATGTGGAAGAGCACTGGGCCCAGGACTGAGCCCTGCGGTACCCCACTCGTTCCCTCTCCCCAGTTTGAGAAGGTCCCATTGATAAGCACTCTTTTGAGTCCGATTCTGTAGCCAACTGTGGATCCACCAGATCATTGTTTCATCTAGCCCACTTTGAGCTAGTTTGCTCATCAGGATATCATGGGGCACTTTGTCGAAAGCTTTGCTGAAGTCGAGGTATATGATGTCTACAGCATTCCCACGGTCTACAAGGGAGGTGACTTGATCAAAAAATGAGATCAGATTTGTCTGGCAGGACTTGTTCTTGACAAATCCATGTTGGCTTCGAGTAATCACTGCATTGTTTTCAAGGTGCTTCCAGATGGATTGCTTTATCATCTGCTCCAGAATTTTCCCTGGGATTGATGTCAGACTGACTGGTCTGTAGTTCCCAGGTTCCTCCTTTTTACCCTTTTTGAAGATAGGGACAACATTAGCCCTCCTCCAGTCGTCTGGCACTTCCCCTGTCCTCCATGATTTCTCAAAGGGAATAGACAGCGGTTCTGAGAGTTCTTCTGCCAGTTCCTTTATTACTCTAGGATGCAGTTCATCTGGCCCTGGAGATTTGAACTCATTCAAAGTAATGAGGTGTTCCATAACCATATGCCTATTGATCTCAAGCTGCAATCTTGCCCCTTCAGCCTGTACTTCGCCTTTGCCAGGGGGGTCATAGACCCTCTTTTGGGAGAAGGCTGAGATTGTTATAGGTTTTCTGACTTTTTGCTGCTAGTTCATCACTTTTGCTTTTTAAGTTGTTTCTTGTTTCATTTCACATATGGTCTTTAGCTTTGGCTTTGTTTGCTGCCTTATGGAGCTCAACAATATGTAAATACTTGAACTAAATTATAAGAACCAGTGTGGGCTCTATGGGCCTTAGGAAAGTGGCCACCTAAACTGCTAATTGGAGTGGGGAGGGACAAGAGGAGGAGAAACCAAGCGGCAGCTCCATGGTAGAGCCCCTGCTTTGCATGCAGAAAGTCCCAGGTTCAATCCCCAACAGCATCTCCAGGTAGGGCTGGAAAAAATCCTGCCTGAAACCCTGAAACCCCTGCCTGAAACTCTGGAGAGCTGCTGCTGCTAGTTAGTGCTGATAAAACTGGGCTAGATGGACCTGCAGTCTGATTCAGGATAAGACAGCTTCCTGTGCTCTTATGGCCCTGTCCCTTCCTCCCTTGCAAGGCTATGCACATGCACACACATTCGCACACAGAACTGTTCCCCAGGCAATGACTCTTTAGTTACAAGGCAAAGTTGAACTTTTAGTTTCTTAGAATTTCTCATTTATGGAAGATGACTCTAAGGTGATTCTATCCTTTTAAAAAGCCCATATCATCTTTCCCCTCCCCAACAATCCCTACATCAGTCTGCCTGGAATTTCAGTCTGTCTGTCTGTCTGTCTGTCTGTCTGTCTGTCTGTCTGTCTGTCTCTCTCTCTCTCTCTCTCTCACACACACACACACACACACACCCCCCTCAGCTTATAGTCAGGTTTCAGGGCTTCCAGAATGTGTGGGGTTCCCACAGCTTCACTCCTGCCCCAAAGGCTCTGTGAGCTCCCTTCCACTTTCTTGCTGGCAGCCACAAAGTCAGAGGAG
Organism: Heloderma suspectum; assembly: GCF_057233095.1. NCBI lineage: Eukaryota > Metazoa > Chordata > Lepidosauria > Squamata > Helodermatidae > Heloderma > Heloderma suspectum. Next base: position 760,136 of record NC_139466.1, read on the forward strand.
CTGATGATGCTCCAGCCCACACAGGAAGCAGCACTGATTCCACAGAGCTTCTGGGCATTTCAGAAGAGTTTCCCCTCTGAATTAAAAAAGTGCTGTGTATTTTCTCTCATCGCATAAGGCTGCAATTCCCACATACCTGCGAGAAGGACTTGTTGAACTGTGGAAACTACTTCTGAACACTCCTGCATATTTATTTTTTATTGTATCTGTTTAGGTATTTATTGTGTCCCACCAAATGGTGTACAACATGGCAAACAGTAAAATAAGGCATGCCTTTATGCCCTTCCACCACTGGAAAATCGACTCCTTCTGAAGCATAAATGTTCCATCCCTTGGTTAGTCTAGAAATACCTGCTCGGCCCACAGAATTTTGCTGTTAGCCCTGCGGTTGCTCACACTTCTGTGGTCTGGTAAAATACAGCCTTTTATGGCTGGTTGAGGTTCAGCAGAGCTATCAGCATCCTCCTGAAGGAGTCAGGAGGCACTATGCCTCTGTGTGCCAGTTGATGGGGGACCCAAGTGGGAGGGTGCTCTCGCGTTCACACCTTACCTGTGGGCTTCCCACTGGGGCATCTGGCTGGACACTGTGGGAACAGAAGGCTGCACTAGATGGAGCCTTGGTCTGATCCAGCTTCAGGGCTCTTCTTCTGTTCTTATGAGTGCAGAGAGACGGACGCATGGGACCAGGTGTCTACAACTCCCATACACACACACATGATGCTGGGGGAAGGGCTGTAGCTCCATGGGGCTGCAAGGTCCCAGGTGCAACCCTAGTGGCATCTCCAGGCAGGACCGAGAGACCCCTCCTGCCTGAACCTGGACAGCCACTGCCACTGCCCTCTGGGCCAGACGGTGCTGAGCTAGATGGACCGATTGCCTGACTGGCTACAAGGCAGCAGCTTCTGCCACTCCAGGTTCAGTCTGCACCTCACAACCGCCAGGCATCAAAGAAGCACCTAGATGATGAGGGACCGTTTTGCCTGAGCACCCTCCTCCTCCTGGGTATGCCTTGTTCCACAAAGTCACCCAACAGAACGGAGGTCCACAAGGAAGGCTTTTAGTTCCAGACACTCTGCAGATAATGGCGTCTGTATGCCTCTCATAGAATCATAGAATAGTAGGTTTGGAAGGGGCCTTTTTTGCAGCCACATCACATTGTTGGCTCATATTCAGCTTGTGATCAACAATTCCAAGATCCTTCTTGCTTGTAGTGTTGTTGAGCCACGAATCCCCCATCTTGTAACTGTGCCTTTGGTTTCTTTTTCCTAGGTGCAGAACTTGGCATTTGTCCCTATTCAATGTCATTCCGTTGTTTTCTGCCCAGCGCTCCAGTCTATCCAGATCACTTTGAATTTTGTTTCTGTCTTCCAAAGTATTAGCTATCCCACCCAATTTGGTGTCATCTGCAAATTTGATCAGCATTCCCTGCACCTCCTCCTCCAAGTCATTCATAAAAATGTGGAAGAGCACTGGGCCCAGGACTGAGCCCTGCGGTACCCCACTCATTACCTCTCCCCAGTTGGAGAAGATCCCATTGATAAGCACTCTTTGAGTCCGATTCTGTAGCCAACTGTGGATCCACCGGATCGTTGTTTCATCTAGCCCACTTTGAGCTAGTTTGCTCATCAGGATATCATGGGGCACTTTGTCGAAAGTTTTGCTGAAGTCGAGGTATATTATGTCTGCAGCATTTCCATGGTCCACAAGGGAGGTTACCTGATCAAAAAAAGAGATCAGATTCGTCCGGCAGGATTTGTTCTTGACAAATGCATGTTGACTTCGAGTACTCACTGCATGGTTTTCAAGGTGCTTGCAGATGGATTGCTTTATCATCTGCTCCAGAATATTCCCAGGGATTGATGTCAGACTGACTGGTCTGTAGTTCCCAGGTTCCTCCTTTTTACCCTCTTTGAAGATAGGGACCACATTAGCCCTCCTCCAGTCATTTGGCACTTCCCCCATCCTCCATGATTTCTCAAAGGGAATAGACAGCGGTTCTGAGAGTTCTTCTACGAGTTCCTTTATGACTCTAGGATGCAGTTCATCTGGCCCTGGCGATCTGAACTCATTCAAAGTAATGAGGTGTTCCTTGACCATATGCCTATTGATCTCAAGCTGCAATCCTGCCCCTTCAGCCTGTACTTGGCCTTTGCCAGTGGGGTCATAGACCCTCTTTTGGGAGAAGACTGAGCCAAAGTAGGAATTGAGCACCTCTGCCTTTTCTTTGTCATCTGTTATCATTTTGCCATCCTTATTTAATAGCTGAACCACCATTTCTTTCCTCTGTCTCGCAGGAGTACACCATCGACATCTTCTTTGCCCAGACATGGTATGATCGGCGCCTTCGCTTTAACAGCACCCTCAGAGCGCTGACCCTCAACACCAACATGGTGAGCCACATCTGGATCCCCGACACTTTCTTCAGGAACTCTAAGAGGGCTGACTCCCACTGGATCACCACCCCCAACCAGCTGCTCCGGATCTGGAACGATGGCAAAGTGCTCTACACTCTCAGGTGCCTCCGGACCCCCAGGCAGAGGCGAGGCGAGCACAGGGGAGGGGCCGGGGGTGGCAGGAAGAGGAGCACATTTTGGGAGGAAGGATGGGGGGTGCCATCCTGAGTGGGTGGTGTTGTCTTTCCCTGCCCTTTGCTCCCTGCTCCCACCCAGAGAGAAACCATTTGCCTGGTCTCATCCTGCAATATAGGTTCATCATCCATGGGCCAATGTCCCCAGTTTAATTGGGTCTAATGGTTTAGTTCAGTTTCATGTTTTCCAACCTGATCAGAAAGGATTGGGGCCAATGTCTGACAGGAGTGATTCAACCTTTCAATGCAACAAATGGGTCTGGAGAGGGCTTCCAGAGGTGGGTTTTCACGGTATCAGGGCTGCTGAGACACCCATGTCAGTGTGTGTGCGTGCATGCATGCTTGCTTGCACACGTGTGTGTGAAGACATTGTTGCTGAAAGACAACTTCTTGCTCTTGCAATGCAGTCATGGTTCATTGCTGAGCTGCAATGGCCGTCAAACTGATGCCAACCTCCCTCCCTCCTGCAGGTTAACCATTGAGGCTGAATGTCTGCTCCAGCTGCAGAACTTCCCAATGGACACACACTCCTGCCCCCTTGTCTTCTCCAGCTGTGAGTACTGGTGGTGGCCACACAGGTGCCATGGCAGGACAGACCATAGGGCTGAGCAATGGGGCAAGGCATTTCCACTACGCAGCCCCTGGCCATGAAAGAGACTGAGGTGCTGGGACATCCCCTCTCCAAAATGGCATTTGCATTCATTTTGGGATGGGTTGGGGGCAATATCTGGGCTGGCAGGGAGCAAGGAGGAAGGGAGGAAGAGCTAGAGACAGACCCCCGTGCAGGGCTTAGCCTGGCCACCTACCATCTCCTGGAGTTCAGCACCTCTGGCAGGTACTACCTGTACATTCCCAAACTTTTGTCCACCATCATATGGTCTAGAAACTTGGTGGTGAGAGAGACCATGCAGAGAGTTTTTCAGGAAAAGAGCTTCCTTCCTCAGAGCCCAGATCTGCAGCACCTGGGATTTGCATGGCCTGGTGCATCTTTCCCTATCTGGCACCCTGTCATCTCTTCTGGAGGAGGCCCCTATGCTGGTGGCTCTTTCTCTGGAGGCATCTGAGAGTCTGCAACAAGAGGCCCACCCCACATTAGTGCTGGGTGTGTCTGAGCCAGGGCTAAACTACACATGACAGCAACAGAGCTGTGCGGCTCTGCCAGAATCACATAGAAAGCAGTGGGAGGGTGGGGGTAGGGGTTTGATTTACAGCACAACCCTCAACATCTTTGCTACAAAGTCAGGTCCTCTCATTTCATTGCCACTTACTCTCCTGTAAGTATGCCTGGGACTGCAGCCTGAAGAAACAAGAGCAGCCCACTGGGCAGGGGAGCTAAACCTGCTCCCCATGCACCAGTGCCCCACGGGGCAGTTACTGGAGTTCCAGCAAGTGTTTCTTGAGAAAAAAGGCTAAAAACAAGGTAAAATGTTACCCAGCACAGTGAAACAATGATTTAAAAGGGGCGGGGGACACCAGACGACACGTAACGACTAAGTTATGAAGTGTTATTTACTAAATAGGGACCAGGTGGCGTAGTGGTTAAGGCGCTGAGCTGCAGGCCGGAAGGTCGGCAGGACAGCAGTTCGAGACCCAAGTGCCGCGTTGAAGACGGAGTGAGCTCCCGTCTTCAGTCCCAGCTCCTGCCAACCTAGCAGCTCGAAAGCAAGAAACTGCAAGTAGATACATAGGTACCGCCTCGGCGGGAAAGGCGACAGCGCTCCGTGCACCTCGGTGTTCAGTCATGCTGGCCGCGTGACCACGGAAGCGTCTTGGGACAGCGCTGGCTCTTCGGCTTAGAAACGGGGATGAGCACCGCACCCTAGAGTCGGACACGACTGGCTGGGGACACCTTTACCTTTACTAAATAGATGAATCCAGTAAGAATTGTAAAAGTTTTAATACAGAGGTAAATGAAAGAGATACAACCAGTCTAATAACAGCCAAAAGTATGAACAGGTGAGATCATGAAGCTCAGAACAAACTGCTCGGGTTGCCCCCGAAACAGGGTGCCTGGGAGGGGAGGAGGCAGGCATCAGCACTCCTGTGAGGGCATTTCAGTCTCTGGCCTGCAGGCCAACAGAGAAGTGTCCATTGAGGCTGAGCTTACCCTTTGCAGCTGCGGACTTGCCAGGGCCATTGCCAGTTTCAGTCGGGCAGCCCCCACCTCTCCAATGCAAGACGTGTTGCCCCCAGGAGAAGATGAAGCAAAAGTGGGGCAGCTGTTGGCCCAGTGCAGTTTGCGCTATCAGCTACCAGCAAACATTTTTTCTAGGGATGTCAGAGAATTCTGCCATGGAGCTCAGTGAGGCCGAATGCCAGTGCATTCGGCCCCCCGAAATCCTTGGCAGAACGAAGCCCCCCTGCCTCCCCCGCCCCACGGAAGGCGCGCAAAATGGGACACCTACCTGCTGCCGTTCGCACTGACTTGCAAATGGTGGCTGCAGCCACGGCCGCCATTCGCTTCATCACTATAGCCGTGATAGGCTATGTAAATACTTACGTAGCCTATCACGGCTAACGCAGGGATGCCATTTGCGTCCCTGCAGAAGCCATGATAGGCTGCGTAAGTATTTACGTAGCCTATCACAGCAAAAAAAAAAAAAAAAGGAACGCAAATGGCGGCCGCCATAGCTGCTGCCATTTGCACTCGCTGTTTTGTTTTGTTTTGTTTTTTGCCATGATAGGCTACATAAATATTTACATAGCCTATCATGGCAAAATACAGGGACGCAAATGGCGGCAGCTACGGCAGCCACCATTTGCGTCCCTGCAGGCTGCCCAGCGGCTGGATGTCCGGCTGCAGGAGGCCCCAGCCGGCGGCTCCATGGAATCTCAGCAGAGCAGAGCCGTCTGGAGAGAATTTCGGGGGAAGGGACAGACCCCCTCCCTTCCACCGCGAATGTCACCCTTGGAAAAGGTAAGTGACTTTTGTACATCCCTAATTTTTTCATACTTCTTTATTATAAAATTTCAACAAAAGAAAACAAGAAAGAAAATGAGGGTACACAGTTTTCAATATATCAATTTCAATGCATAGATAGATAGATAGTTGTACGTCTATATGAAAATACAGATTTCTAGGAGCTACAAATATCCAAATAGGAATCCATTTCCCTATACACCACCCATTCAAATATTGAAGGTGTTGGTGAAGGTCTTCAATCCATTGCATTATAGGAGGTGAGTTTTTATCCTTCCAATGTTGTAATAGCAATCTCTTTGCTGTCAGAAGGGTGCAAAGAATCCATTTGCTCTGTCCATGCTTTAACATCCAGGAAGCAGGTAGATAATTTAAGGGATGTACATCAGTAAATATTACAGAGTGTTCCAATACAACATTTATCCATATAATGGCCTCTTCCCAAAAAGGGGCAACTACTGGGCAGGCACTGCCAAAACATATGGCAATGAGTTACAGCTCCCAACAATTAGCCGACTTAGACTAACACTTATTAAAGAGACATTATGGCATCCAACAGACACGAAACACGTGTTTTTTCTGAATAAGATGCAACCTGAGATCCACAGATGCATCAGATACAGACACCAATGGGACAGTCCTGTACCCTATTCCATTCCTGGTTAAGGTGTTGTACTTGTTCACCAATAGCAAGTATTTATAGACGTGGATCATGGGCCGATTTGCCTGACTGGCCTCAGTAAGTGCCCAGTGAGGACGTGTAGTCGGGATCAAGGAAGCACTTAAAGCGTGCCAGTGCTGCACCTTACTCCTTGGCTTGGCGGGTGTGCCTGTGTGTGTATGTGGGGGTGCTTCTGTGTCAGGGTGCTTTGCACATTTCTTCCAGGCATGGAGTACTGCAAAGCCTCTCTGATCAAGTTGCCTCAAGAAGAGGAAAGAACCAGGAGAGAAAGAGAGCAGGAGCGGGAATTCTATTTACACTGGGACGCGTTTGCAGCCTTGACCTTCTCGGTTATGTCCATCCCTTTCCAGATGCTTATCCACGAGAGGAAATCATCTACCGCTGGAGGAGGTACTCCATTGAAGTCTCTGACCAGCGGACCTGGAGACTGTATCAGTTTGACTTCACGGGTCTCCGGAACACATCTGAGGTGCTCCGGACAGGCACTGGTAAGGCACCTTTGGTATGTGAAAAGCAAGGAATGGTTGTGATAGAGGAGGAAGGTGCCACAGCAGGGACTGGGTCATCTCAGCATGGTGGAGCATGCAGAGGCAGCACCCCTCTGGGCCCCACCTGTCTCAGAGCCCCAACGAAGCAGTAGCCAGATCCTCTTGTTCCCCAGACAAAGGCACACACACGACCCCCCTCTTGTGTGGGTGCTGTGTCAGGGTCCAGGGATGTGGTTGTTAGAATTCTGTGTAATGTGTTGGGATCTGAGGCAGGAGAGCCTGTTGCATTTTTGGAATGGACTTTAATTCCCTGTTGCTCTCTTGGAGCCTAATAGGCAAGTCATTTCCAGGGAGCCCAGGTAGCAAAACAGAATGCTGGTTGCAATTTTAGACCATCAAAACTCCTAGAAGCTATTTAAAGGGGGGGGGGGTGTAATTTACACTGAAATCTTGTATTGATTAATCTGCACTATTAATCTATTCATAATGGGCAGGCTACAAATGGGGTCTTTTTTAAGAAGCAGATTTTAACTGGGGATGTTCTCTGTGACAGGCGTAAAGAGCAGATGTCTTTCTTTTCAACAGTCTGTGAACATCTTTTAATTCAGGCAATTCCTAGAAGATGGCTGCCATAATCACACATTTTCTCTGCATGTATAATTTGGCTGAGGTGGTGGTGGGGAGAATGAGAGACAGAGAGAGAGAGAGAGAGAGAGACTTCCTTCATCGAAAACCCTCAAAACGCCACCTACACTGAGATACTGTAATATTTGGCCAAAAGAAAGCAAGTTAATAAACTGACATAATTTTTTGGTGACATGATGACTTAGCCCTTTTTTCTTTCAAAATGATGACGAGGTCTTTCTCAAATGCACACAGCTTTGCTTATGGCACACTGTGGATATTCCCAGATTACATGTGCCCAAGTGTGGGAATGCTGGGCGGGGGAGGACTTTGCTCTGGACTTGGTCCCCTTCCTTCAAATCTGTAATTCCGGGCCCTGATGTCACCCAGACCTAGAGTTCTCATGCTGTATTTCCTGCAAGGTGGCAAGCAAAGGGATTTAGGCACTCAGGCAGAAAGCAAGACAGGTGCTGGTGCTGTGGCAAGTGCGTGTGGAGCGTGTGGTCATCGTTGCTAAGCCTCGCTGTGGAGGCAACACGTCCCCTCTGGTGCCCGCAGCTGCAGCTGCAAAGAACAGTCTGTACTTTCACACTGAAATGGCCTCTCAGGCTGGGCTCTGCTGCTAAATGCGCAGTCGGGGGGGCATCAGTGCTGCTGGGCGGGGGCTGTGGTGGCGTGATCTGGGGCGTGGCCTCTCCTTTTGACCAGCCTGCCTGTCTGTGGCCTTCCCTAGGAGACTACATGGTCATGACGGTCTCCTTTGACCTGAGCAGGAGGATGGGCTATTTTGCCATTCAGACATACATCCCCTGCATCCTGACAGTCGTTCTCTCCTGGGTCTCCTTCTGGATCAAGAGGGACTCCACACCTGCCAGGACGTCTCTGGGTAAGGCAGGGCCTTGGGCATCCCCCCCACCCCTGCCCATGAACCCCAGCATCTGAGAGGGGCATGCATGTAGGCGCCCCCGCCTGCCTCACTGACTCCACGAGGGGCTTATAGCGCAGAGGTGAGAAAGTTGGTTCCCGCTGGGGCCCCAGAGGGTGAGCATGTGCAGGAATAGACGGAACAGGCTGAGGAAGCGATGAACTGGGCGGCAAGGCCCCTGGCTGCATCTGTGTTTGGAGCCCACCAGCAGCCAAAAAAGCCTCCCAGGGAGCTTGTGGCTCCAAGGAGACTTTCTGCCCTGCCCAGCCTCATGGTCCTTGGAGCAGAGCACTGTCCTGCCACATCACGCCCCCATGGGCTGCTCCTCACAGGGCCTCTGCTCCCTGTCCCTGGGGTGGCAGCTGCTTCCACGATGGAGGCCCGATTCCTCGCTCTGGGATCAGACCATTCCAGCAGCAGCAGCACCGCAAAGCAGCCTCCTCCTGGACCGGATCAGCAGTGCTGCAAATCCTCAGCCTCATGGGCCTTTAAGACAACAAAGGATCCATTTGTCAAATGCAGCCACTTAATGGCATGGCTATTTTTCCAAATCAAACAGGGACTATAATGGGCAGGGGAGGGGGGAATCCAGAAACATGTAAATGGGACCGCTTGGAAACAAAAGCAGGCGATGAGGCTTTGCTTCAGAATGTCCTCCCACAGCAGCTCCGCTGGGGCCAGGCCGAGGAGTGGGGTTCTGAGCCCAGCTCCGAGGTGAGACGTGTGGAGGTTTCTTGACCTATCCATACCCGCACTGAGAAGTGTCCGTCGAGTGGCTCCCGGAGGCCCTGGTTCAAGTGGCTCCCGGAGGCCCGCCTGGTTGTCTTCTCCCGTAGGGATCACCACTGTGCTCACCATGACCACCCTGAGCACCATCTCCCGCAAGCACCTGCCCAGAGTCTCCTACGTTACGGCCATGGACCTGTTCGTCTCTGTCTGTTTCATCTTTGTCTTCGCGGCTCTCGTGGAGTATGCCACCCTCAGCTACCTGGTGGGGAACAAGAAACCAGCAGAGCGCAGCAGCAGGAGACCCAGGCTGGTGAGCATGGGGTGGAGGGGGTGTGGGTCGGGGGAGGAAGTGCCTGGCAGAGCCTGGCGCTATGTCCATCTGAGGGATCCGAGCAAGGGAAGGAGCGGGGAGACGAAAGAAGGGGTTTGCCTCGGTGGCCCCACAATGCATGCAGGAGAAGGCTATCCGTGGCCACAAGGCATGGCGGCGGCATATTGCCTGCACGAGCAACTGCAGTATGTCCTACCTGTGGGCTTCCCACGGGGGTCTCAGGTTGGCCACTGTGGGAACAGAAGGCTGGACTAGAAAGGCCCCTTGGGTCTGATGGAGCCTGGCTCTTCTTCCGATCCTTTTGGGGTCATGGCTCCGGGGCCAGTGGGGACTTGGGAGGAAGAGAATGGTCTTGGTGGAGCTGGGACTTGGAGCCAGCACATGGCAGTGGGAGGAAGGGGCTCTTGGTGGTCTCACTTGGCAACTTGGCCCCTGCGGGTGACAAACAGGCATTGGCAATGCGTTTATACTCTTAATATCACATTCCTTCTTTTTATGTTTTGTTAATTTTATCTCTCGTTATTCACCACTCCGGAATCTGTTTAGATGTGGAGCAGTATACAAATGTGGGAAATAAACAAATAAATAAAGTGTTCCCAGTTGATGCTGCTGCCTCTGGCAGCTGCCTCTTGGAATCCATTGCCTTAAGTGGCACCACCCCATTTTCTGCCACATGCTTGAGGTGGAACTGCACAGAGCCACAGAGAGGCTGCCCCCTTGGCTGTCCTGACAAGGGCTCTGGGACCCTGCTGGGTGCATCTTGGGCACCAGGAAGGTGGCTGAGCTTCCATCAGGGTGCTCTGTGCAGCCAGAGAGCTGGGCAGGATTGGAGGCAGGGTGGGGTGGGACCCCTTCTGTGCCTGAGCTGTGCCTGTGTCTGCCAAGCAAGTGCCTGAGTGGCAGTTCAGCCATGCTGGGGAGGGGGGAGTCTCTGCCCCTCCCTCCTTGTTCCTCTCAGTAGCCTTTGTCCTGCTCCAGCCAGCCAGCCATGGCCAGCTGCTGCCCTCCTACACCACCATCCACATCAACAGCCTGGTGCAGTGGCCACCTGACCTGGACCACGAGGGCGAGAGCGAGGAGCTGGGGCCCCTGTGCCTGGAAGGGAAGGAGTGCCAGCGCTTCTTCTGCTGTGTCGAGGACTGTCAGACAGGGATGTGGCGGGAGGGCCGGATCCGCATCCACATTTCCCGCCTGGACTCCTATTCCCGGGTTTTCTTTCCCACGGCCTTCCTGCTCTTTAACACTGTGTACTGGATCGCTTATCTCTATCTCTAGTTTCCTCCAATAAAGATTTGCAGAAAAGGGGAACATTGTGTCTGCTGCTCATTTGCATCCCAATTGCCACTTGTCACAATTGGGAGGACAAAGGATGGGGCTGTGAGCAGAAAGCAGAGAATCACACCACGCAGAGTTAAACTATGGAACTCGCTACCACAGGATGTAGTGATGGCCTCCAGTTTGGATGGCTTTAAAAGGGGGTTGGACAAATTCCTGGAGGAGAAGGCTATTAATGGCAACTAGTTCTGATGGCTCTGTGCTACCTCCAGTACCAGAGGCAGTGAGCCTTTGTACAGCAGTTGCTGGGGAACATGCGTGGGTGCTGCTGCGCTCATGTCCTACTTGTGGGTTCCTGGTCAACAGCTGGTTGGCCACTGTGTGAACAGAATGCTGCACTAGATAGACCCTTGGTCTGATCCAGCATGGCTCTTCTTATGTTCTTATGCACAGGACTGGAAGGGACCCCAAAGGTCACCTGGTCCAACCCTCTGTCAAGGCAGGGAATTGGCTGCTACAGCATCCCTGCCAGGAGGGCCACCCAGCCTCTGCTCCAAAACCCCAGGATGATGGAGAGTCCACCAGCTTCCAGGCAGCCTGTCCTACTGTCAAACAGCTCATGCCATTGGGAAGCTCTTCCTAATGTCTAGCTGGCAGTTGGATCCCTGTATTGTGCAAAAAGGTGCAACACAGGACAAATGAGACCCCCACTTAGCCTCCCCCTGCCCCACTTTTGCTTTGTAGCAAGCAGGGCTTTGCAGGTGGGGGCTCTGCTAAGGTTAGGGATGCCTTTCAGGACTGCGTATGTAGAGCTCTTGTTTTTTTTCTGTAATACTCAGCTGGGAAAAGCTGCTGTCTCCAGATATTTTCCAAATAACACCATGGTGAAGTTTGTGGGTAGCTGATAGTGTAAAATGCACGAGATACAAGCAAGTTGGCCAATGACAGTGTTACTGGCTGCCAACGGTCTCTCCCAGAGGTGCTGCTACTGCCGAGGAGGCCAAGGGGATCACTGGGAGGTTTTGGTGCTGCTTCCTCCCTTGCAGGGGCAAATCAATTAGGGAGAGGCACAGTACAGCCCTTCTGAGGGTCAGAGAATGCACAGCTGAGCATGAGGGAGGGGAAATCTCCCTGGAGGGTCAGAGGCTGAACTGGTGTGGGGCGGGGCTGCCCCCGCTTTCAAGTTACAAGTCATTCCCATTTGCTCAAAGCCTCATCCCATTAATATTTACTCATGATTTAAATTGCAAATAAATGTTTTAAAGAGAACATACTCTGGAAGCGAGTGTCACATTAACGGGCTGTCTCTGGAAGAGATGTGGGATGTGGAAAAGATGCTGACAGGGACAGCTGCACCCTATTCTTACAGAGCAAATCCAGTCAGGGCAGGAGGCGGGCTCAGACGCCGTGGAATATGATCCAAACAATGATGTGTCATGTTTAATTCCTTCATAAATTTAGCCTTGTGTGGGTTCATAGAATCATAGAACAGTAGGGTTGGAAGGGGCCTACAAGGCCATCAAGTCCAACCCCCTGCTCAATGCAGGAATCCAAGTCACAGCATCCCTGACAGATGGCTGTCCAGCCTCATCTTGAAGGCCTCCAGTGTGGGAGAGCCCACCACCTCCCTGGGTAATTGGTTCCATTGTCATATTGCTCTAACAGTCAGGAAGTTTTTCCCGATGTTCAGCCGGAATCTGGCTTCCTGTCACTTGAGCCCATTATTCCGTGTCCTGCACTCTGGGATGATCGAGAAGAGATCCTGGGCTTCCTCTTGGTGACAGCCTTTCAAGTACTTGAAGAGCGCTATCCCCTCAGTCTTCTCTTCTCAAGGCTAAACATGCCCAGTTCTTTCAGTCTCTCCCCATAGGGCTTTGTTTCCAGTCCACTGATCTTGTAGCCCTCCTCTGAACCCTCTCCAAGTTGTCTGCACCCTTCTTAAAGTATGGTGCCCAGAACTGGACACAGTACTCCAGATGAGGCCCCAGAGTTCCTGTAACTACTACTTGATCCACTAAGTCATCTCTGTTGGTTAGGATCAAGTCAAGGGTAGCCGATCCTCTCGTTCCTTCCTCTACTTTCTGTAGGAGGAAGTTATCCACCACACAGGTCAGGAATTTCCTGGAGGGGCCATGTTTTGCAGAATTTGTCTCCCAACAAATATCGGGGAAATTGAGGTCCCCCATTACCACTACAACATGCTTCCTTGAAACATTGGTTATTTGCTTTTCAAAAGTTTCATCCTCGTCTTCTCCTGGATTGGGTGGCCGGTAGTAGACTCCGACCACCAGGTTCCTTTTATTCTTTGCTCCATTTATTCTGAACCAGATGCTCTCGATGGGGCTACCAAGCTCATCGTCCTGTATTTCTGTGCTGAGATATGTAATTTTCACATACAGTGCAACCCCACCTCCCTTTCTGTTCCTCCTGTTCTTTTTGAACAAGTTACATCCTTCAATTGCTGTATTCCAGTCATGAGATTCATCCCACCAAGTCTCAGTTTACACCTATCAAGTCATAATTTCCCTCTTGTATTAAGAGTTCAAGTTTGTTCTGTTTGTTTCCCATACTCTGGGCATTAGTATATAGACATCGAAGACCATCTGCTTCATAGTCTGGCTTCCTTCCTACATATGCCTGAAGACTATTATAGGGCACTATTAGAGCTGTTCTCTCCATTGCAGTGCATGGGCCTACGTCCATTGTTACCCCCAACTTCCCTCCCTTCCCCGTAGGATTCAGTTTAAAGCCCTCCCAATGAAGTTCTTCATGCTGTGGTCAAACACATTCTTCCCAGCCTTTGTGAGGTTCTGGGAAGTCACGGGGCAGCCTCATTAGGCAATGGAATGGCGTTTGGATCAGGAGCTCCTGATGGTGCCAAGCCAGGATGTGGCTGCAAGGGCAAGAGACAAAGGACAACTTTATTTAGCCAAAGCTGATTGGCTGTGTGATGATGTGATGTCATCAAACTGCCTTTGTGATTCTTGATTGGTTGGGATTGCCTGTTTTTTTTTAAAAAAATGGCAGGAAAGCTACAGATGGGGGAAAGAAATAGTTGAAATAGTTTTCAAATAGTTGAAAACGACATGTAGAGTGATAAATAGGCAATTTTAAGAGTGATAAATAGGCAATGTCTCTTTGTTGGGAGACAAAATCTGCAAAACATGGCCCCTCCAGGAAATTCCTGACTTGTGTGGTGGATAACTTCCTCCTATAGAAAGTAGAGGAAGGAGCTAGAGGATCGGCTATCCTTGACTTGATCCTAACCAACAGAGAAGCAAAAGCCGAGTGTAGTCGAACGCGTACCCTGGATTTTAGGAAAGCTGATTTTAATAAACTCAGAACAATGATCAGTAAGGTCCCATGGCAAGCGACTCTAACGAGAAAAGGAGTCCAAGATGGGTGGGAGCTTTTAAAAAAGGAAATTCTCAAGGCACAATTACAAACAATTCCAACAAGAAGAAGGTGGAAGACAACAGTAGAAGCCAATGTGGCTTCACAAAAAGCTTAGGGATGACCTGACAACAAAAAAGGACACATATAGGAAGTGGAAAGAAGGCCAAGTAACAAAGGAAGACTACAGGCAGGTAGCACAGAATTGCAGGGATGGCGTCAGGAAGGCTAAAGCTGAGAACGAGCTGAGGTTAGCGAGGGAGGCTAAAAACAACAAAAAGGCTTTCTTCAGCTACGTGCATAGTAAAAGGCAGAGGAAAGACATTGTTGTTCAGCTATTAAATAAGGATGGCAAAACGATAACAGATGACAAAGAAAAGGCAGAGGTGCTCAATTCCTACTTTGGCTCAGTCTTCTCCCAAAAGAGGGTCTATGACGCCCCTGGCAAAGGCCAAGTGCAGGCTGAAGGGGCAGGATTGCAGCTTGAGATCGATAGGCATATGATCAAGGTGTTGCAGAACTCAGAGTCAGAGAGACCATGGAGTGAAGGAAAAAGAGTTCTTTATTTAACGCGAGGGCTTAAGGCTGGAATCACTTCCAAAGAGCCAAAAGCCCCGAGGCACATTAACACATTGCTTTTATAGACATTATGACACATAGGAAACGGCTCCTCCTCAACCTCCCGTGTGGGGCTGCGGTCCTCAGCTTTTCTTCTCTTAGCACCATTGTTTATAATACAAGAGATGGGTTATAGGGTAGCCACGATAAGCAGAGAACAGCAGACAACATGATATACATATCACTATGACCTTAGCCTTTGTTGACAAGTTAAGAGATTCCTGCATCTCCTCAGCTTACAAACATATATTTCAGAGAGCAAGAGCTCAGCAAGAACATGAAGCATGAGACTGCATGAGGCTACTTAGTCTGACCCCCGATATGGCTGCTACATTCCCCCCTTAAATGCATAATTTTATTACAATTATAGCATTTCTGAAAAGCGAATGCTCATAATAGTCTGCAAAGAACCATACAAAACGTTTTATAACATACATATCACTTAACCTCCTGTTGGGCTATTAGAGTGTAGCGGGCAGCTGTTTTTGTGGCTGAGGCAGTAAACAGATTGTTTAAGCAACGCATAAACCAGGGAGTGCAGGTGCATAACAGTACCCTTACTAATGCCACTGGTAAGATCAGAACAAATAATGCTTTGAGCCAGCTAAGATCTGGAAGCCAAGAGGTTAACCAATCGAGCCAATCATGTTGTCCTATTGTTATGTCAGCCACTACATGGTGCAGATTGTTGATCTGTTCATCTACAGCATTACTATTATCAGTTAAATTAAAACAGCAAAGCTTTTGGTGCGTCTCACAACCCAGATGATGAAGAAGGAAGAGGTAATCTATACCAGCTCTATTTTCTAAAACAGCACTTCTTAGATCACGCAACTCTTTATTTAATAATGACAATGCTCGTGAGGTGGCATTTGTTCCAGCTACGATGGGAGTACGTAGAGTGAACTCTGTAGGGGGTAAGATTTTCGTAACTATGCCCCAGTCAGAATTTTGGGAATAAGTCAAGTTTATATTAAAATTGCTTAACATAGTCTCGTTTTGAATTTTTTCAGGATGCTTACAGACAGGTATTAGGCAAGAGCTAATAAGCCTGTTCGCAGGTATATCTTTTGGTAAACAAAAATGCTTTACTCCAGTGATGTTAGCTAAGTGAAGCCAGTAATTATCAGCGAACCGTTGGGACAGACTTCCCCCTCCAAGGGCAGACCCCCCTTTTTCACACCTTATTAAGGAACTATAATACAACTCCACTAACACTACCACATGCATGTTTGATCTTCTTTGGGATCTGACCGTACGCCGGGCAGCTGTTCACCTGGCAAGCTGCAGTAGGGCCTAGTCCCCTTCTTCAATTTTCCCCAGTTGCAGGTCTGACCGTACGCAGGGTGGACAGTCTCCCGGTGTGCCCACAGTAAGGTCTAGCCTGAGTCTTCTTACTACTTTTTCGGAATAATTTTTAGAGGATTTTCAGGATTCCTGTTTACAGTCCACTCCCCCCCTCTCACTCTCTTGACTCATGTCCAATGTATCCAGGGTTTAACTCCAGCTACTTTCACAGCTGTAGGGGTGGAAAGTATAACAGTTTTTGGTCCTCTCCATCTGGGAGTCAAAGGGTCATTTTTCCACTCTTTAACCCATACTTCATCTCTTGGTTGGAAAGGATGAACTTCTGTGATGGGAATTGGGGGCTTATTTTCTAAGACAAAGCGACGCTGGGCTTGAAGAACTTTGCCCAGTGTTTGGACTTCTTGTTTAAGGCTAACGTTTGCTTGCTCTTGATGCTGCTCCAGTGTCACTTATGAAGTCAATGTCACAGCCCCTCACAGTCAATGTCACGGCCCCTCTCAAGCTGTCTTCTCTCTCGCCCATTCTGGCTCCTTTGGTTTTCTCCTTTGTGTATTTGATTTATTTCATTTGGGCATTCACGCCACCAATGTCTATCTTGTCCACACTGGGCACACTGGTTCTTTCTTAAGAATCCTCTGCTTTTGCTGGGTTTTCTTCTATTTTTTCGTCCACGTCTTCTTGGGCCTCTGGGTCGAGGGGGGTATACTGGCGATAGGCATCTAAAAGACGCTCCAAGTACTCTCTGGGGCCTCGGTGGCACCTTGCAGCACTTTAGACACCTTGGTCATATTAACTGACTTCTTCATACCTGCCTTCATGGCTTCTAACAGCAGGGTTTGATACTGGGTGAAGCACTCTAGCTCCGCTTGTGTTTTGGGATTCCAGCGGGGGGGGGGGTACTTACAAGGAGACTTTATTGGGTAACTTACAGCACATAGGCATACCTAATGGTTGGATCAGACAGCTTCTCTGAACCACGAGCTAGTGGGCTAAATGGGTTTTATACCATACATGTTACCCATGAGGCAGCACAACACTAGCAAGCATTTTCAGCATAGGCTAGAAGTGTTTGGTTCTCAGGCACAGCTTCCTGTAAACAAACTTTGCTTCCCAGGCAAAGTGCTTGATAACACTTTCACTCATTAGTATGGGAAGAGAAATCTCTCTTTCTTTTGCTTTCTTTTTCTTGATGATCTGCCTGTATTGCAGATCATGTTTCAAACTTTTTACATAAAACTTTCCGCTCCATGCACCAGCCTTGTCTCTTCATGTGTCTTTTTCAAGTTAAACTCACTTACTTAAACCTTTCTGCCCTATACTAGTCCCAATGATGCACATTTGGGATAGGCTCTTCTTCTCCTTCTAGTTACATTTTCTCATCTTAAAGAACTATTACATTATTGTGGCTACTTTACCCCCAGGTAATAAGCTCCAGGCACAATTAGCTGCTTCTAATTCACCCTGGGGGCAACTATGGCCACGCTTCTTCTTTATAAATGTTTTTTCTCTTTGCCTTTTGCCTCCTCTTTCTTTTCTCCCCCCCCTTTCTCTATCTGTCTGCCACTTTCTCTATTTCTCTGTCTTTTTTACTTGTCTCTGTCTTTCTCTACTTGTCTTTGTCTTTTCTCTTGTCATCTATTGGGAACCACACTCAGTATCATTTGGAGTTGCAACTAACACTAATCTGCAAATATCACATATATTTTATGATATCTAAGAAATCATAAAATATACACAACAAACTTTTTTTGCAATTTAACACAATGAATGGAAAACACTTTTTGCATGGTAAGGCATGATGGAGCAGATCCAGCAATTATACTGCTCCTCTGGCTGCATGCTCAGGGCTCATCAAAATCAAGGGATGGGCATACTCACACACACAAAGAGTTCTAGGTCACCATTTTTGCATCGGCAACTCTATGCTGCATGAGTTCTAGCAGAAGGAAATCTAAAAGTCATAGATCAAACTCAGCCTGTTGTGCACTGAGCGGACTACAACACAGACACACAGTCTACAGCAATGAGAGTTCAAGTTTATGAAAAGCCTCACAGCACTGTGAAAAAGGGGGGGGGGCTCTTGCGGCTATCTTTCACTAGACAAGCTAGCCAGGGATTTACAATATCACACACACACACACACACACACCTCTTTCCTTCTCTTCCCCTTCAACTTGGTACACGAAAGCAAAGTGCCGAAACTCAGGACGCTGGGGGGTGATGGGCATCACCTTATACTTGCATTTTTCAGGCAGCCATTAATCTTCTTCGGGGAGGCGGTGGGGTGATTTGCAGGACTTCAAAGGCAAGCTTCTCAGTTTGTTTGTATTTGTAAATTGTTGTTCAGTCGTTCAGTCGTGTCCGACTCTTCGTGACCCCATGGACCATAGCACGCCAGGCCTTCCTGTCCTGTGCTCTCTCCCGGAGCGTGCTCAAGTTCATACACGATGAGGTACAGGGCAGCCAAATTCTTGCTTTGGCACGGGCAACAAATAACTTGGGTCAGCTTTCTTCGCTGGGGTCTCAAACAGGAAAACAGTCTTAATTTAAAGTTGTAACATCACTGACAGCGTCAGCCAGCCAGCTACACAGATTTCACTGTTTTTCAAGACAGTTACTCCAATATCTTCTTTTCTTCTCAATCAGGTTGGGTCTCCCAGCTTACACAGTTTATTGCAGCTTCCAGGAGCATGGTAGTAGCGTGATTTTGGCTTGGCCAGGAACATGCTGTCTGGTTTCTCGGTCTCTTCAGCACACACACTCAGGCAGTCTAACACTGGACACTCAAATCAGTGAGATTTCTTCATTGCAGAGAATCCCACGGCAAAAGCTTAACGTTACGCTCTTCAGAAATCATATAGCTGATGGTCTACAGGCTCTATGAAATTCTAGGACAGTTCAAAGTTAAACACGGCTACCTTGACAGAGATCTTCATCGTGGTCTTTCCGCTTTATTCTGCCTTGGGACAGTCTTATGGCACACTTTCTACTCGAAGAAGGGTCTAGCCTGTGCCCTGGGGACTGATTCTTCACTTTTATTCTCCATTTTGCACCTTCATCTTCTGGGTCTTCATTTTCAGTTTCCATTTCTTAGGGATTTCATTTCAATTAGGCGAGGTGATGATGTTACACAACTCAGAACGTTGTGGGCAATTCTCCTGCCCCCTCTCCTGGCACACTAGGCTAACGGCTACTTCTTCGGCCTCACACTCCCACGCTTCGTTAAAAGCCAGGCTGTCCTGCAACATTTCTCTAATTAACAGCCTCAGATCTTGTTCTTTTTTTTCTCTCAGCTCGGCCTTGAGCTTTTTGCTGTTTCTTCTCTCTATTCTGAATCCTTTTTTAAAAAAAATCTTTTTCCTTTTTTTTTTTTAACATACATCTCAAGGGGGTGCAAGTCTTGCTTCCCCCACCTCCCATAGCCTCCCTCTTAAGATGAAGACGGACACAAAGAGGGAAGGGGATTGGTCAGCGAGTAAGGGGTCTCACTGGCCGACACAAGAGGAATTTCACACCACGCACTTTGCTACTGGCCTGGGCACCCGGACGGTCAACGGTATGCAACAGAAACCACAGTAGCCACTCACATAATCATCAATTTCACCACTTCATTCATATGTCCCTGCCACCCACTTTCCCACTTTTTCACTAGAGCGAAGCAGTTTCCTCAGCGCCTTGCTGAGTATTAGTGCCTGCTCGGGGGAATGATCAAGTCCCCCCTCCACCCCCAATCGGGTGGGTCTCTTTTTGTATACGTATACTAACACTGACCTTCTTCATAAGGCGGGGCCCTCTTTTTTTCTGCCCAGTGGCCTTTCTCCTAAAGGCAGGGCCCTCTTTTTACTCCATATACTTGCCTTTCTCCTGAAGGCTTCCAATGTGGGTTTCAACTCAATTGCAGCTGCAGTATGGGCAGGGCTCAAGTTCCTTCCTCCACTTCCCAAGGTTCTCTTGCTGCTCACAGCCGTTCGGGCAGGCTCGGCACAGGCTTTCTCCCGTTCACCCGACAAAAAGGTCGGTGGCGCCAAGAAACGGAGGCATGCGCCGAGCCCTCCCTCCTGGTGCGGCGATTAAGAGCAGGCAACTGCCACCTCTCTGTCTCAGCGCCTGCCACATCCGAGTCACGGCACCATTTATGTTGCAGAACTCAGAGTCAGAGAAACCACGGAGTGAAGGAAAAAGAGTTCTTTATTTAATGCGCGGGCTTAAGGCTGGAATCACTTCCAAAGAGCCAAAAGCCCCGAGGCACATTAACACATTGCTTTTATAGACATTATGACACATAGGAAACGGCTCCTCCTCTCCCTCCCATGTGGGGTTGTGGTCCTCAACATTTCTTCTCTTAGCACCATTGTTTATAATACAAGAGATGGGTTATAGGGTAGCCATGATAAGCAGAGAACAGCAGAGAACATGATATACATATCACTATGACCTTAGCCTTTGTTGACAAGTTAAGAGATTCCTGCGTCTCCTCAGCTTACAAACATATATTTCAGAGAGCAAGAGCTCAGCAAGAACATGAAGCATGAGACTGCATGAGGCTACTTAGTCTGACCCCCGATATGGCTGCTACAAAGGAACACCTAATTACTTGGAATGAGTTCAAATCTCCAGGGCCAGATGAACTGCATCCTAGAGTCATAAAGGAACTGGCAGAAGAACTCTCAGAACTGCTGTCTATTCTCTTTGAGAAATCATGGAGGACGGGGGAAGTGCCAGATGACTGGAGGGGGGCTAACGTTGTCCCTATCTTCAAAAAGGGTAAAAAGGAGGAACCTGGGAACTACAGACCAGTCAGTCTGACATCCATCCCTGGGAAAATTCTGGAGCAGATGATAAAGGAACCCATCTGCATGCACCTAGAAAACCATGCAGTGATTACTCAAAGCCAACATGGATTTGTCAAGAACAAGTCCTGCCGGACGAATCTGATCTCATTTTTTGATCAAGTCACCTCCCTTGTGGACCTTGGGAATGCTGTAGACATCAGATACCTCGACTTCAACAAAGCTTTCGACAAAGTGCCCCATGATATCCTGATGAGCAAACTAGCTCAAAGTGGGCTAGATGAAACCACGATCCGGTGGATCCACAGTTGGCTACAGAATCGGACTCAAAGAGTGCTTATCAATGGGACCTTCTCAAACTGGGGAGAGGTAATGAGTGGGGTACCGCAGGGCTCAGTCCTGGGCCCAGTGCTCTTCAACATTTGTATTAATGACTTGGAGGAGGAGGTGCAGGGAATGCTGATCAAATTTGCAGATGACACCAAATTGGGTGGGATAGCTAATACTTTGGAAGACAGAAACAAAATTCAAAGTGATCTGGATAGACTGGAGCGCTGGGCAGAAAACAACAGAACGACATTTAATAGAGATAAATGCCAAGTTCTGCACCTAGGAAAAAGAAACCAAATGCACAGTTACAAGATGGGGGATTCATGGCTCAACAACATTACAAGCCAGAAGGATCTTGGAATGGTTGTCGATCACAAGCTGAATATGAGCCAACCATGTGATGTGGCTGCAAAAAAGGCCAATGCTCTTTTGGGCTGCAGTCATAGAAGCATAGCTTCCAAATCCCGGGAAGTACTAGTTCCCCTCTACTCAGCACTGGTTAGGCCTCATCTGGAGTATTGTGTCCAGTTCTGAGCACCACACTTTAAGAAGGATGCAGACAAACTGGAGAGGGTTCAGCGGAGGGCAACAAAGATGACCAGGGGACTGGAAACAAAGCCCTATGAAGAGAGACTGAAAGAACTGGGCAAGTTTAGCCTTAAGAAGAGAAGACTGAGGGGAGATATGAGAGCGCTCTTCAATTTCTTACAAGGTTGTCACAGAGAGGAAGGCCAGCATCTCTTCTCGATCATCCCAGAGTGCAGGACACGGAATAATGGGCTCAAGTTACAGGAAGCCAGATTCCAGCTGAACATCGGGAAACACTTCCTGACTGTTAGAGCAATACGACACTGGAACCAATTACCTGGGGAGGTGGTGGGCTCTCCCACACTGGAGGCATTCAAGATGAGGCTGGACAGCCATTTGTCAGGGATGCTCTGACTTGGATTTCTGCATTGAGCAGGGGGTTGGACTTGATGGCCTTGTAGACCCCTTCCAACCCTACTATTCTATAATTCTATGATGTCTACAGCATTCCCACGGTCTACAATGGAGGTTACTGGATCAAAAAATGAGATCAGATTAGTCTGGCACGATTTGGGACCTTACTGATCATTGTTCTGAGTTTATTAAAATCAGCTTTCCTAAAATCCAGGGTATGCACTACACTCGGCTTTTGCTTCCTTTAAAACCAAGAACTCAAGTACAACATGGTCGCTTTCCCCCAGAGTTCCTGTAACTGCTACTTTACCCACTAAGTCATCTCTGCTGGTTAGGATCAAGTCAAGGATAGCCAATCCTCTCGTTCTTTCCTCTACTTTCTGTGGGAGGAAGTTATCCACCACACAAGTCAGGAATTTCCTGGAGGGGCCATGTTTTGCAGAATTTGTCTCCCAACAAATATCGGGGAAATTGAAGACCCCATTACTACTACATCATGCTTCCTTAAAATATTGGCTATTTGCTTTTCAAAAGTTTCATGCTCGTCTTCTCCTTGGTTGGGTGGCCGGTAGTAGACTCCGACCACCAGGTTCCTTTTATTCTTTGCTCCATTTATTTTGATCCAGATGCTCTCGATGGGGCTACCAAGCTCATCCTCCTGTATTTCTGTGCAGAGATATGTATTTTTCACATACAGTGCAACCCCACCTCCCTTTCTGTTCCTCCTGGTCTTTTTGAACAAGTTATATTATATCCTTCCATTGCTGTATTCCAGTCATGAGATTCATCCCACCAAGTCTCAGTTATACCTATCAAGTCATAATTTCCTTCCTGCATTAAGAGTTCAATTTCGTTCTGTTTGTTTCCCATAGTCTGGGCATTAGCATATAGACATCGAAGACCATGTGCTTCATAGTCTGGCTTCCTTCCTACATATGCCTGAAGACTATTATTGGGTGCTATCAGAGCTGTTCTCCCCATTGCAGTGCATGCGCCTACGTCCATTGTTACCCCCAACTTCCCTCCCTTCCCCGTAGGATTCAGTTTAAAGCCCTCCTGATGAAGTTCTTCATGCTGTGGCCAAACACATTCTTCCCATCCTTTGTGAGGCACAACCCATCCCTTGCCAACAGCCCATCTTCCAGGAAATATAGCCCGTGGTCCCAGAATCCAAATCTCTCTCGTCAGCACCACCTTCGTAGCCAGTCATTCACACGGAGTATTTTTCGTTCCCTTTCTATCCCTCTTCTAACTACTGGAAGGATGGATGAGAAAACTATCTGGGCCCCAAAGTTCTGGAGTTTCCTTCCCAGAGCTTCAAAGTCTGACATGATCTCTTCGTAGCTCCGCTTGGTGGTATCATTTGTTCCCACATGGATGAGAAGAAAGGGATACCTGTCAGTGGGCTTAATGAGTGCAGGCAACCTTTCAGTCACGTCTCTAATTCGTTCTCCCGGGAGACAACATACCTGGCGAGTCCACAGGTCTTCGCGACATACTTGGGTCTCGATCCCACGTAGCAAGGAGTCTCCCACTACTACCACTCTTCTCTTCACACTTTAAGAAGGATGCAGACAAACTGGAGAGGGTTCAGAGAAGGGCAACAAAGATGATCAGGGGACTGGAAACAAAGCCCTATGAGGAGAGACTGAAAGAACTGGGCATGTTTGTTTAGCCTTGAGAAGAGAAGACTGAGGGGAGATATGATAGCACTCTTCAAGTACTTGAAAGGTTGTCACAGAGAGGAAGGCCAGGATCTCTTCTTGATCATCCCGGAGTGCAGGACACGGAATAGTGGGCTGAAGTGACAGGAAGCCAGATTCTGGCTGAACATCAGGAAAAACGTCCTGACTGTTAGAGCAATACGACAATGGAACCCATGACCTAGGGAGGTGGGGGGCTCTCGCACACTGGAGGCGTTCAAGACGAGGCTGGACAGCCATCTGTCAGGGATGCTCTGACTTGGATTCCTGCATTGAGCAGGGGGTTGGACTCGATGGCCTTGTAGGCCCCTTCCAACCATACTATTCTATGATTCTATAAGAGGAGAATTTCCATGAAATCTCCTCTGTCCCAAATCCTCCCCGCCCCCCCGCCCCAATTGTTCATGAGTGAAAATTCATCAAAGTCTTATGCAGCAGCTTCAGTCATTTGGGAGAGTACATCTGCTTGTATTATGGAGAGAGGACCGGGGGCCTGGCCTGAGCCAGTGAGACTCCCCACACACACACATGCACACACACAGTCAGTTCCCTGTCTCTGCTAGAGATGTGCACACAGCCAAGTCAGACTATCTCTGGTCTTTGACCTGAGCCCATTAACTTGTCTCCAGCTCCTGTTCGCTCTTGTCCGCTCCAAACTGCCCCTCCAGCACATCCCTTAGTGCTCCTGGCTATGTTTTAGCCACCCGCATGAGCAAATGCTCACATGCAGGGGACAATGTGGCATTGGCTGTGCTCCCATGAAAAGGGGCAGTTTGGGGAACTCAGTGTTGTCTCACACCCACCACTGAATTACAATGTTCCTGAAGTTCAGGCTGTGCCAGCAGCTTTCTAAATTCTAGCCTAACCCTTTAGGAGACAGAACTCCAGATCCCTGCTGTGGTGACCAGTGAAAGGGCAGCCAGCGCTGCAGGCCTTGCCAGGGATTGCAACCTCTGCAAAGTCCGTTGTAGGCCTGAGCACAGTTGTGGGGGTGGAGAATGAAAAGGTGAACACAAACACAGCATGGAGGTGGCAGAAGGATGCAAGGAGGGGGCATCATACATGAAAGGAGCAATTGCGGGGTGGGGGAACCATGGAAAGTGGCCTACTGTAAACAGAAGAGGCTTCTGTGCTTCATGACAAGGTGGGGACCATCGTCCTCCTCACTGCCGCCATAGGATCTGCACTTCCGGGAGAGTGTCTCTCTGGGTGTGTGAGGGGAGGGGGCTTTGGCAGCAGTGTGCAAGGGCGGGAAGAGAGCACAGCATCGTGTCATGTTGTGTCTTTCTTTTTATCCCCTGAACACTGCATCTAGGAATACCCTGAACCAGGCACAGCAATGCACAAGGTGAGCTTAATTAGGGGTTGCTTCAGTTCCTGCCAGCCGCAGCAGCCCATCCTGCCATAACTGAGTAGGAGATGCTCTTTGCTCTGCCCCGTTGCTCCCTGTCACATGAAGAAGCACTTCATTAGCATGAGGTGTGAAATCGGGGATGGGGGCGGACGCAGGCAGTTCATCCCAGGCAGCTCTGCAATAGTGGCAAACCTCCAAGGCAGGGGGTGTCCAATCCTGCTGAACTGGGGATTCTGAGGATCCCCTCTAGGGAGCTGTGTGGGTTCAGAGTACATATAGGCTTGATCTGGAAGAAAATCAGCTAGTGAAGAAATGGCCCTCCTGCATGATCCCCCCAGCACTGGACTACATCCAATGGAGTGAGGGAGCCAGGATGGACATCCTGAGGACAGGATGGTGGAGGCTGCCTCTTCAAGAGAGGGCAGAGCCATGGCAGTGTTCTTGGGATGGAAGGATAAAGTAGCTGGAGGGGTTCAGAGAAGAAAGAGAAACACACCTGAGCTACTCCCTGGTAAGTGGGTACAGGATTGCAGCCTTAATTGTATTACAGGCCGGTCAGCTTAATGTCTGTTCTGGGTAAATTGGTTGAAAGCATTATTAAAGATAAAATTAGTAAGCGTATAGAAGGACAAGCCCTGCTGAATAAGAATCAGCACAGCTTCTGCAAATATAAGTCCTATCTCACTAAACTTTTAGTGTTCTTTGGGAGTGTCAGTAGACATATGGACAGGGGTGATGCAGTAGACATTGTTTATTGGACTTAGGGGTGTACGAAACGCCTCTTACCTGGCTCCGCCGGGTTCCACAGGTGGGGGGAGGCGACCCATTCCTCCCCCCGGAATCCTCAATGGGAGGGAGGTGATCCATTCCTCCCCCCCAGAATCCTGCCTGGCTGGCTCCGCTCCGCAGCCAGGCCGCGGAGCTGCCAGCCGGGCCAACCTGCAGCGGGGCCTCCAGCCGCTGCCGGGCTGGTGCGGACGCAAATGGCGTCCTGTGTAGGGACGCTATTTGCGTCCCTACGCCAGCCCGTGATAGGCTATGTAAATATTTACGTAGCCTATCACGGCTAAAGCAGGGACGCAAATGGCATCCCCTACACCATTTGCGTTCCCGCTTTAGTCGTGATAGGCTACGTAAATATTTATGTAGCCTATCACGGCAAAACAACAACAACAGCGAACGCAAATGGCGGCGGCTATGGCGGCCGCCATTTGCGTTCCCTTTTTTTCCTGCCGTGATAGGCTAAGTAAATATTTATGTAGCCTATTACAGCAAAACAGAGGGGTGCAAATGGCGGCCACTACATAGTAGTAAATATGTAAATACGTAGCCTATCACAGCGGAAAAAAAAGGGAACGCAAATGGCGGCCGCCATAGCTGCCGCCATTTACGTTCTCTTAGTTTTGCCATGACAGGCTACATATTTACGTAGCCTATCACGGCTATATGGAAGAAGCAAATGGCGGCTGCAGACGCAGCCGCCATTCGCAATGCAGCATGGATGGCAGCAGGTAGGTGCTTCATTTGGGGCCCATTTCGCGGGGGGGGGTCTTCGTTCCGCCATGGATTTCGGGGGGCATTTGGCATTTCGGCATTTGGCCTCACTGAGATCTGTGGCGGAATTCTCCGCCGTGCCTAATTGGACTTCCAAAAGGCTTTTGGCAAAGTCCCTCACCAAAGCCTCCTGAGCAAACTTAAAAGTCATGGAATCAGAGGACACGTCCTCTTATGGATCAGCAACTGGTTAAAGAACAGAAAGCAGAGAGTAGGAATAAATGGTACATTCTCCCAATACTGGGAAGTAAATCATAGAATCATAGAATAGGGTTGGAAGGGGCCTATAAGACCATCGAGTCCAACCCCCTGCTCAATGCAAGAATCCAAGTCAGAGCATCCCTGACAGATGGCTGTCCAGCCTCATCTTGAATGCTTCCAGTGTGGGAGAGCCCACCACCTCCCTAGGGAATTGGTTCCATTGTCATATCTCTAACAGTCAGGAAGTTTTTCCTGATGTTCAGCCGGGATCTGGCTTCCTGTAACTTGAGCCCGTTATTCCATGTCCTGCATTCTGGGATGATCGAGAAGAGATCCTGGCCTTCCTCTCTGTGATAACCTTTCAATTATTGAAGACCGCTATCCTATCTCCCCTGCAACAATCACTGCATTGTTTTCAGGATGCTTACACACTGATTGCTTTATAATCTGCTCCAGAACTTTCCCAGGGATTGATGTCAGACTGACTGGTCTGTAGTTCCCAGGTTCCTCCTTTTTGCCCTTTTTGAAGATGGGGACCACATTAGCCCTCCTCCAGTCATCTGGCACTTCCCCCGTCCTCCATGATTTCTGAAAGAGAATAGGCAATGATTCTGAGAGTTCTTCTGCCAGTTCCTTTATTACTCTAGGACGCAGTTCATCTAGTGGGGTCCCACAGGAGTCTGTATTGGGACCAATGCTTTTCAACTTGTTCATAAATGATATGGAATTAAGAGTGAGCAGTGAAGTGGCCAAATTTGCCAATGACACCAAATTATTTAGAGTGGTTAAAAAAGAAAGGGATTGTGAAGAGCTCCAAAAGGATCTCTCCGAACTGGGAGAATGGGCATCTAAAGGGCAAATGCAGTTCAGCGTAAGCAAGTGTAAAGTGATGCACATTGGGGCAAAAAATCCCAACTTCAAGTATAGCCTGATGGGATCTGAGCTAGAGGTGACCAACCAGGAAAAAGATCTTGGGGTTGTGGCGGGCAGCTCAATGAAGATGTCAGCCCAGTGTGTGGCCACTGTAAAAAAGGCAAACTCCATGTTAGGCATAATTAGAAAAGGAACTGAGAATACAGCTGCCAATATCATACTGCCCTTATACAAATCTATGGTGTGACCACACTTTGAATACTGTGTCCAGTTCTGGTCACCATACCTCAAAAAGGTATTGTAGAGCTGGAAAAAGTTCAGAAAAGGGCCACTAAAATGATCAAGAGGCAAGAGCAACATCCCTACAAGGAAAGGTTACAACAGACTGTTCAGCTTAGAAATGATGTGACTGAGGGTAGACATGAGAGAGGTGTACAAAATGATGCATGATGTGGAGAATGTGGACAGGGAGACTTTTTTCTCCATTTCACATAATACTAGAACCCAAGGTCATCCCATGAAGCCAATTGGTGGGGGACTCAGGATAGATAAAAGGAAGTCCTTCATACAGCACATAGTTAAACTATGGAATTTGCTACCTCAAGATGTAGTGATGGCTACCAACTTGTATGGCTTTAAAAGGGGATTAGACAAATTCCTGGAGGAGAAGGCTATCATTGGCTACTAGTCCTGATGGCTATGTGCTACTTCCAGTATCAGAGGCGGTGTGCCTATGTACACCAGTTGCTGGGGAAGATGGGCATGAGGTTGCTGTTGCACTTGTGTTCTGCTTGTAGTTTCTTGGTCAACAGCTGTTTGGCCACTGTGTGCACAGAATGCTGGACTAGATGGACCCTTGGTCTGATCCAGCATGGCTCTTCTTATGTTCTTATGTTTTTTTTATTTCTTAGCTCCCATTTTGCCCACAGATGTTTGCTTATTTGGGGCCTTTTGGGTCCCAGCTTGCCTTTTTGCCTTCTCTTACTTTGAGGGAAGATGGGTGATTTTTTGCTTTGAACATGTCCCTCCCTCCCTCCCTCCCTCTAGTTTTGAAGATGCTGCTTGGGCATTTTTCCTGAGCCAGCCTTCTGGGGCTGGATGCTTACATCATGAATAATTTTGAATAGGTTCAGCTACTTCTGCTGCTACTCCTGCTGTTGTTAATATAAAATGACTTATTTTTTGTTTATTCCCTCAAAACATCACTATTTTATTGTCAGACCTTTCCCTCTATTTTTATCTAACCTATCATTTTCCATTCAGATCCTTTGGATCTGGTACACTGGATCCTGGATCCAGCTTCCTCGATGTTCACCTGAGACCACAAATGATGTACTCAAATAGATGGCTACAGTATGCCCCTTCCTTCCTTTCCTTAACCTTTAGACTGAACTACTCTATCACAGGGAATTCAGTCCACTTTTACCTATGGGAAATAGGATACCAGACTTAAGAGGCCTTTGGTCTGATTGGTTGTTTCTTTTCTGTTAGTTATTCTTGTGTAAATTGCTGCTGTCTTTATATTCCAACTGTGCTAACTTGCCCCTTAATTTTCTATTGCTTCTGTATTTACAGTTTATTCCACATTTTCCCCCAATCAGTCATTACCTGTTATCTCATACAGTACTTGTCCATTTATATATGGTTCCCCTCTCTCATTCATATATTTCTCCTTATATTTTACTTATTGCTGAGTTTGCACATCTTCATCATTTGTTATTAAATAAATCCTCCAAATTTATTTTACTAGTTTGATCTGACTCTGGTCTTTCTTGGCTGTCAGTACTAGCTCACTGGGGGCAGTGCAACAGCACTAAAAAGGAGGCAGAAAGAACTTATTTTCATGCTTCAGCAACAGAAGAGTGGATATAAAAAGAAACCCCAAACAAAAAGGGATAAATCTAGATTTGGGGGTAGATGATGAATGAGAGATGAAGACACCAGACAGACACTCATTCTGCTTCTCAGCGGTGGCAGTTTACATGTGCTCCCATGCCTTGTTTCTGCACAGGCACGCACATGCACACGCACACGCACAGAGCAGTTGCCATGCCCCCCCCCCGCCTGCTTCTGGGGCATTAGTGCATGTTTAATACAAAAAAGTCAAATCAAAGCACTATTTGAGCCTTTGAAGTTGTTGTGGAACAGATGCAGCCTCTTTTGTTGGTGTCACAGCACCTCATGACGGAGTCATATGTCTGTTGGGTGGCTGTTGGGGCGGGGGGGTGCCCTGAGACCATCCCAGCCACAGACACCTTGCAACAGCTCTGGGAGGTCAACCTGGATTGTCCTGCACAAGGAAGCCACAGAACGGAAGGAGAGGCTTGATTGTTTGGCCCAGGCAGCTGTGGAGGGGTTAGAAAAAGGAAGGTCTCCTTGCACTGCAGGAGAAGAAGACGCTGTGCCCAGGACCAAGACACTCTTGCAACCCAGCCCCAGGCTTTAGAGCAATTGCTCAAGGGTCCCACAGGCTACAGGGGTCTCCTCATTCCCTATTTGTTCCTCAGGTTGTAGTAAAAATGCAACCTAAAAGCCAATGTATGTGTCTTAAGCAGCACGTAGTATTGTAAGAGCTGCGCATGCCTGGAATGAGTGAGCAGTAACCCTAAGATAAGGTAGCCAGGCAAACTGCTGGCAACCAATCAAAGTGACACGCTGGCTAAGGAATGCAAGCTGAGGTGATAAAACTGTAGCGCAGGGGTTGCCCAGGGTCGAGTCTGCTTTTGAGCGTGAGCTCCTCTGTCGAACTGTTTGCAAACAATAAAATCGAGTTGGACCCGGCCTGAAGTTGACTCTCCCCTTTGGGGCAAATTGGACTAGCCTCCGGGGGGCGACACTAGCATTTTGTGCAACAAGGTCACCTGTTCTGGCTCAGCCAATGAGCAACAACACCCTCTCCGGCCATGATTCTGGTGGTGTTGCAATGCAGGGAAGTTCAGGCTGCCCAGTCCACAGCTGGGCAGGCAGCTGAGCCCCCCTGCCTGAGCCCCCCAGCACCTAATGTCATCCAGTGGAGTGAGGGAGCCAGGGCTGAGGATGAGCTGTTGGGGGAGAAGGTTGCCTCTCCAAGAGAGGGCAGAGCCATGGCAGTGTTCTTGGGGTTGAGAGAAGAAAATATCTATGAACTTACTTAAAAGACTTGTGTTGGTTACTTGCCCTTTAAGGGCAAAACCTTTTCAAGGGAGCTTCCAAAATAAAATACAAATTGTACTGAAAACATTCATAAGCACCAGCAGCAATAACATCCCAAAATATACAGCCTAGAAAGATCCTAAACAAACCTCAGACACCAGGACAGCTAAAACCAGCCGCAGCCCCCGCCCCCCAACCAGCTTATGAAAGACACTGACAGCGAGCGCACCTTTCAATGCCTGTAATGGCGGCGGGGCAGATAGGCCCAAGCTGGCAGTGCCTTCTGCAGACGTGGGGGCCTGGGCAAGTAGGCCCTGCCCACAGGTGTGCCCACCTTACCTCACTGTTCTTACTGGCAGGTATGTGAGACAAGTCTCTGCTGCAGATCTTTAAAGTGTGGGCAGGTTGGTACAGGAGAAGGCAGCCCGTCAAGTGACTTGGTCCCGGACCATCTTAGGCTTTAGAGATTAAAACCAGCTCTTTAAATTGGGCTCAGAAACCAGCTGGCAACCCACACAACTGGTGCAGTGCAGGTGTCACATGATCTGACTGCCTCGCCCCCCCCCAACACTAAGGTGCCACATTCTGCACCACTTGGAAGTTTCTAAACGCTATATGCTCTACATGGCAGCCCCAAGGAGAGCACATGACCTGAGTCCACCTGGGATGACAACAGTGCATGGATGCCTGAGGCAAGATCTGTCCTCTGAAGACAGGGCCACAGTTGGTGAACCAGCCTAAGCTGGTCAAAAGGTCTCCTGACCACCACTGCCACCTGAGCTCCCCTGGTTAGGGCAGACCCCTGGAAGACTCACAAACTGCACACTTAGCCCTTCAGGGGGAGTGCAACGCTATGGAGGACTAGTTGTACACCTCCATCTAGAGTAGTTAGTTTTTCTATCCACAGTACCTTCATCTGCTCTAGATAAAACTGCATCTTGTTCACCCTCATCCATCCATCTCAAATCCAGCTAAGACTTCCACTGGGACAAGCAAATGGAAACAAGAGGTAGAGTTATCATTCACACACGGCTGATGCTTCAGCCCAAGCCTCTGGATAATGTCCCACAGCAGTTTCAGGCAGATGTTAAAAAGCAAGGGAGATGAGATGAAACCTCGTGACACATCATAGGCTGATGGCCATGGGGTGGAACAGACATCTCCCCAGTACCACCACCTGAGACCTCCTCTCCAGGCAGGACAGAACCACTGTAATGCTGTGTCTCCTAAGCCCAGCCCAGATAAATGGTTCAGAAGGATACTATGGTATTTCATGGTATTGAAAGCTGCTGAGATTTCTGCCTAATCCAGTAAATAAGACCAGATCCAAAGTGCGTTCTGCCACCTGTGTTGGGCCAGATATAATTTGAGACAAGTCCATGGTTGCCATGGTGGCCATGAAATCCTGAACTGCTCCTGACAAGGTAGACTCCACATGGATGTTAGAGTCCCCCAAGACCATTAGCCTGGAGGTTTTCACTACTGCACTCAAGATCACTTCTGTCAGCTCAGGTAGGGAGGTCAATCAGCAGGGGTGGGGGGGACAGGAACAGTACACCAACAGAATCCCAGTCCCCTTCCTATTCTCCAACACCAGGTAGAACTGGTTGCCTGTTGGTCAGGGTACCTGACCAGAGAGATGGAACCTTGATAGACCAAGGCTACCCCCACACACACACACACACACAGCCCTCAAATTGAGCTTGGTGTTGCAGAGGGCAACCTGGTGGATCTATCTGGGAGAGGTTCCCACACGCCCTTTTATCCAACCAGGACTTGGTGACTGAAGTGAGGTTGGTGTGCTCTTCCATCATCGGATCAGAGGTAACCAGCTCTTTCCCGTTGGCTGACCTGGCATTTATTAATAGGACCAGCTGACTTGAGGGGAATGTGGGTAAGCCACCAAGATTGCTGAGGTTGGGGAGAAGGAGAAATGTCAAAATCACCTCCCCCTCAGCTGCTGCCTTCACACACACACCTCATTGGCATACACCCTCTGCCTTGCACTATGCTTAAGGTAGCCCCACCTCCCCCTGGCCCCCCAAACATCCAGATGTCCTTCCTAAATACATCACAGGGTACAAATGGCCTAACATCCAATAATTCGATCAAATCAACTAAAACCCGTTAGCCCTCCAGCAGCTGTTCTGCTTCTCTCACTCCTGAGCTGCTAGCCACAGATGTTCTGCTGGGCCTTGCTGTGGCAGCAGCATGAGAATGGATGGGTGTCAGGTGGGTGATGGCTTTCAGGGGAGGGAGCAGCAATTCCCAAGGGAGATGGAGGGAGATGTATGGTCATTCATGAGCTGCGTTCCTTTCCTACCTGCATTTGCAAAAGTGTTCAGAAAGTCTTCGAGTGAGCACAGAAAGCTTGCTTCCCCACCCCTTGATCCCAATAAGGATCAGGCCCTGAGCATCTGAGCGGGGAACATGGCTGCTTCCACTCCCTGCCATGGCATCAGGGGACACCAGACAGCTTCCGGTGGAACAATTGCAGCCTCTGTCTCCTCTTCCATAGGCTGAATGTGCTGACATGTCTCCAAACCACACTTGCTATTTCCCCTTTGTGCAGCATCACCTTTTCGCTCCCATTTAGTTTGTGAACAAAAATGTGATGCTGCAAAAGAAAAGAAAAGAAAAGAAAAGAAAAGCAAGATGGTTCTGACCAGCTAAATGGATTTTAGGATCTCAGATTGCATTTAAAGCACTTTCCAATTCTGCCTCAGGCTGCCTTCTTTTGCTGCTTGGAAGTCTCTGGGACAAAGTCTCTCAGACTCCCTGGTGTGAAAGACTCGAGCCTAGTTCAGCAGCAGCAGCAGCATCCTCAAGTACAGCCAGGCAACAGGAGTAATTGCCCCCAGCCTGTTCACCACAACTAGGCTCCCTTCTTCATAGATGGCGCCCTTGGCAGATTGGGCGCCCCGTCTCAAGCTGGCACACATCTTTCAGGGTGGCTTTTTCACTTGTGAATGGTCTACGCCCCTCCAGCAAGTCTAACCCCCTGCTGTGCACTACATCGGGATGGCCATTTACGCGATGGCACTGGATCAGGGAAGCACTGCAGCACCCCTTCTCCCCCCGCCTAACACACTTCCCATAGCAAGGCCAGCAACCTCACAGATCAGGGCACGGGGGCACCACTTATTCTAGCTGTTGGGTCGCCCTGGCAGAGCTTCCAGTCACCTCTCCGCTGCCATGGCTCATTTTGTCTGAGGCAGAGGAGCTCTGTGGCAAGGCAGGAAGTGGTACAGGAGGTGGCGGCAGAGACGGAAAGGGGAGTGAGATACGAGGCCAACAGCTGGGGGCCGCCAGCCTAGAAAACGCTGAAGGAGGCCAACCTGGAGGAAGCGGCGAAGCTCCCAACTCCTGCTGTGCCCGCAAAAGAGAGGCTCAGTGCACCATAGAGGCAGCTTGGGACACGCTCCCTCCCCACAGAAGCTGGCAGCCCCTGCCCTCATGGCTCTGCTATCTGGAGCCAGGCTGGATGGGGCCACCGGCTGCGGCCCTTTTCTGTGCCAGGAACGCTTGAGGCTTTCCCGTGAGCAGAGTCCCCGTCCAGCCGAGGGACAGTCCAGCAGGTCGTGCAGATGCCCTCTTGGGTCCATGGCTCCATGGCTTGGCCTGTTTAGGGCCTTGGCTGGAGGGCGTCATGGGTGACTGCGGCGGGCCACAGATACACACAGGAACTGCCAGAGAGCAGAGGACACAGAGCAGGCCCGGTCTGCACATTCTGAGCCTCGCAGGAAGAGGCAGAAGGTGTGAAGGCAACTCTGAAGGCAGGCAGAAGGCCTCTCCGATGCCTCTTTCATGGCCATGGGAGTCCCGTGTATTTTTTCGGTGTGGCCATAACCAGTGCAGGCAAAATTGATGTGCACATGTCTACATTGAAAGAGCTCTCTCTCTCTCTCTCACTCACTCACACACACACACACACACACACCCCACATTGACTCTCACACACTCCCACTCTTTGTTGAATGGCAGGAGCAGTGACTGGAGAGCAGCCTGGAATCCCTGGGCCATCACACGCTGCTGAGGACACTGCCATCACCACACACCAGCACCAGCCAGTTCTCAGGCAAGCTGACTGGGATGACGGCATGCAAGATCTCAGAGCAACTGTCAGTGAAAGCCTCTCTGTGCCACAACAGCAGGCAGGCTGGCAGAGATGGGCTCTCCCCATCCCTGCAAAGCCCACTGACAAAGGGCCAAACATCCTTACTCCCCCCCCCCCAGCAAGGGCCCAACCAGGTCTCCTCTGCTCATCAAGCCTGCGGTGACTGACAGAAGCAAAGGCCAGCCCATGGCCATCACATGCCCTCGATGCCGGATCCCTGTTGTCGTTGTCTTCACGCACCCTCCCTGCTACCAGTAGGGAGATGCCCCAGGGTCTGCCCAAGCCCCGGTTCCTTTAGGTCTTTTTGAAACATTTGCTTCATTTAGAATCAAAGCATAAGTGGGGGCCAAGCAGGATGTGCAAGGTCATAATAGCCCTGAAGCTGACTCAAGCCAAGGGTCCATCTGCTCCAGTGTTCTACACTCCTACCAGGCAGCAGATCATCCACTAGCACACATCAGAGCCCCAGAGAGAGGCCCACGCGCGCTTGAGGAGCCTCCAACCTTCACGCCACAGCTCGCTCGCTCGTTCTTCCTCACTTGCTCTGCTGCCTCTGTCTGCCCCAAATGCTGTGTTCCCTGCACTCATGCCTGGCTGGCAGTCACCTTGCCTGGGCTTTGGCAGATTTTCCATCCAAGAGACTCAAGAGATCTCCCTGTACCAGGAGACCAGCTTCTTATCCTAACAACTGGCTCCCATAAAGAGGCATCAGCTGGTCCTCAAAGACTACTGCCAGAGCTTTTCTACATGAGAGTGTTAATCAGCTGTTAATCTGCTGTTTCTGCTTTCGGTTTTGTTGCAGAACTGAGATCCATCTGTTATACGAGGAGCATTTCTTTTCCTGCTTTTCTGCTATATAACCTTTCAGTGGTACTGTGGTATAGCAGAATTGTGCAAATACGCAAGAAGAACTTGTGCTTTCTTTCACTGCCACAATGAAATACCACATTTTCCCTGATCTAGAAAAACTCGCTGAAAGTGCTGGTCATGACATTGTCTAAAGAACCCCTAAACAACCCTGAATATGGAATGATGAGCGCACGCTAAGCACCTCATGTAGAAAAGCCCCCAGTCATCAGCCGATCAGAAGGACCCTGCTCACATTATTATCGATCCAGTTCCCTGAGTGGAGGGTGCAGGGAGCACTTGACAACCTCATCGAAGAGAGGCTCCCATTCTTCCCAGCAGCGGTGGGACGCCCCCCCCGGCTGACGATGAAACCCAGGGCACCGGCACCTCTCGGTCTTGGGGGCCCAGTGCCAGACCCCTCCAGCCCCGCACCACCCTGCTTGTTGCTGCACCCCTGCGCTGCAGTCTGCCCTGTGTCATTTCAGGCCCCATGGCTGCGTGGACTCTGGCTGTGGCTCTCAAGTGTGGCTGTATCGCAATCACCGGTGCAGGGAATCTGCCGGCTTGTCAGATGAGGCCACGTGTATCCACCCCGTGATGGGACGCCACAGAGAAACAGCCACGCCATACCTGAGCATCACCGCGCAGATGGTGCTCTTCCCAGACTGCTCTGGATGAGTTGAGTCAGACATGCTACAGGGCAGTGGCTGCCATGCCAGCCCCAGGGAAGGTGAGGGCGAGAGAGCCAAAACACAGCGACATCTCTGACCAACTTTGCCCTGAGTGCAGAGCTGAGCAAAAGCTCCTTCATGCTGCATGACGAAATTTGCCCAGTGAGCAGGACAGGGCTCCTTCCCTCCCTCCTCAACCTGCAGTGGGAGATCCTGTTTGCTGGGGTTTCCCTGGGCACTCCACTCACTTCCAAGTGGCTTCTGCCAGCCCAGCATGAGAAACCAAACTTGCCAAGCAGCACCAAGGGCGCTGGGCTCGCCAGAGAAATGGTGGTGGCCGTGGGAGACTGCTACTTGGATGCCTCAGCAAAGGAGATGGGACATTCCACAGGCCACAGCAGCCCAGCCTGTGCTCTCAGCCTCCACATGTATGTATGTATGTATGTATGTATTGCATTTATACCCCGGCTTTTTTCCTCTTGCAAGGAACCCAAGGCGGCTTACATTATCCTCCTCCCCTCCATTTTATCCTCACAACAACAACCCTGTGAGGTGGGTTGGGCTGAGAGTCTGTGACTGGCCCAAAGTCACCCAGTGAGCTTCCATGGCTGAGTGGGGACTAGAACCCGGATCTCCCAGCTCCTAGTCCAACACTCTTCCCACTACACCACACTGGCTCTCAAGTATGTAGTGCAAGAGGCAGGCGAGGGAGGCGACTTCAGGTACTCTTGTAGCTCATAAGGACAATGCATGTACTCTTTGCACTGAGCCCTTCGGCTGAGCCTGGACCCAAAGTCACATGGACCCAAAGGGTCGAAGCAAGTCCAGGAACGATGTGGGCTGCACCACATAGTTCTTCTGAGATTATGTGCTGGATCTTCCCTGTTGCAGAGGCTTGCAGGTGCTGAGTGGCTGTGTGTCTTTCCTTAGAGAATGAAGCCAAAAGCATCACCCCCAGCCTGGGCTGGAGCTTCACAGCCTGGGCTAGAGGATCTAGCTGGACAAATGCTGGCCAGGCAGCAAGTGAATCCACACAGGTGCCCTCAGCTAGCCTCACATTCGTAGCACTGGCAGCACACGGTGCTAAATTAGGTTTAGTGCTAAGTCAGTGCTAAATTAGTGCTCCAGTGCTAAATTAGGTTTAGCCAGTGATCACGACTGGCAGCTCAAATGCTGGTAAAACCATCCTACACACACACACACACACACACACACACACACACCCCATAACAGGGACTCAGCATGCAAAACAGGCACCTGTATCCACCATGTCATGATCAAAGTACTGTAGGGGATCTTGCTCCTTAAAAAGAGGTGTCTGTGCAGGTCTCCTGCTGGTCCAGAAATATCACCTAACACCTGGCAGGGGACTGGGAAAACAGCTGGATGGATGCATCTCAGTGCAGCATCCTCAGATGCAGATGGAGCTATATGAAATGAGATGGGGAGGACAGCTTGGTTCCTTCATGTCCACAGATCTGGCTAGGATGTTCAGAAAGGAACTTGCAAGGAAGAGGAAGCAGAGCAAAGGCTGCTGATGCATCAGCATCACCGGCACATGTTCATTGCATGCACTTGATTTTCTGCTTTACTGTTGACATTGGCAGTGTGGGGGATACGAGCCTGCCAATTGAAGGGTTACTAGCTCCACCTTCTAAATTCTGTATGATAGTCTTTCCTCCTCCTCCTCCTCCTCCTCCTCCACCACCACCACCACCACCTCCACCATCACCCTCAAGCTCCTCTCTGCTCCTGGGAGGGCCACCCTATGACTATGCCTGCTGGGCATCCCATCTTTCCTGACTGGCTCACGTGAGAATATTTCCAACGTTTTGAATACCTTTGAAATCCAGCATATTTTTTCAGAATTCAAGAGATAGGCTCTAAAATGGAGATTTCCACATATCTAAGACTCACATGAGGGTCCCAGCCTCCTTTCATTTCCGCTGTAGCTTGAATAGTGGATTACTTTGCCATTTGCACCCATCAAATGAATGTAATACTAATCCTCTTTAGGAAGAAGAGTTCAAACCATGTAAGAGGACACTTCCTGGGACAATGTTGGTGATGTGGAGCATTTCATATTTGGGTTTCCAAGATGACATTGCTGGCTGCAGTTCAAGCTTTTGCCAGCACGGTCAGAGCACGGAAAGGCACAGCCATCAAGAAGCCAGCCACCCCCTTGCGGCCATTCTCTGAGGCACAGTGGCACACACAGAGCTGCCCCAGGAA
The DNA here is from genome assembly GCF_057233095.1 of Heloderma suspectum. NCBI lineage: Eukaryota > Metazoa > Chordata > Lepidosauria > Squamata > Helodermatidae > Heloderma > Heloderma suspectum. The sequence goes on from NC_139466.1 coordinate 798,764, forward strand.
GACCCCAAGGAGGGAGAGTGAAGCCTCTTTTCTGATGCCTCCAACCTGCAGTGGAAAGCACCATGCCTGGAAAGCTGCTGGCAAGTTGCCTTCCATGACTCCTGGAACCATCACAGCCTAGTTTGTGCTTGGCTGCCTCAGCTCTGGAGCCTGTCAAACAAGGTCATGTAGCCAGTGACTTCTTCAGCCCAAGAGCTTGCAGTCAATGGAGCTAGTTCAGCAGAGCTGAAGTTCATGGAGGATTTTCATCTGATCTAGGACCATGCCTCCACAACAACAGAAGGAGAAGCCAATGGAGGAGTACCAGGCTTTTTAAAAGGAATCAGCTTTGCTGCGATTTGGTCTATGAGAGGCTCCACGAGGGAGTGCTCCACACCAGTAAAAATCGCTGCACAGAACATAATTCCTGGTGGGGGTGAGAGCTGGAGTGAATGTCATTGGATGGGCAGGGCTGCTCAACCAATAAGAGAGGCTTCCCCCCTCCCCCCCCTTTCTGCTTTCCCCTGAAGGTCCAGATGCACCTGCATTTCAGGAACAAGCCTCATTGAGCACAATGGGAGTTACATCTGAGTAGACACACACATGCTTGTGCTGGGAAAAAGTGGGGGGACACAGGGATGGGAAACCAGTCCCCTTTCTAACAGCAGGAACTCTATAAGGAAGGTGTGAAGTAGTTACTTCCTAAGGCAATGAACAAAGCCACAAGAATCACAGGTTCAGTAAACTGCTTTACAGGCTTTAAACTTTAATTCATGGGGGATCTCTGTAAATTCTGATGTGGGCATTTGGAGGGGAAGCCTCACTGAGCACAATGGGAGTTACTTCCAAGTAGACACATATATGCTTGTGCTGGGAAAGTCCGGGGGGGGGGGGTGGAGATAACACAGGCATGGGAAACCAGCCCCTTTCTAACCAAAGCAGTACTGCACAGTATCTCTATAATGAGGTTGTGAAGTAGTTATTTCCAAAGGCAATAAACCAAAAAACGGAGAATTGAAGCCTTAGAATGGAGCTTAAGCACATTTAGGGAATGTGCTTTAAACTGTGCCATTTCAATTGAGGGGGATCTCTGTACAGGACATGCTAAAACAAATGGCTATTTTCCCATAGGGAAACATAGGCCTCTACCTGCCCATAGGAAGATCCTGAATGTCCATAGGGAAAGGTAGGCTTCTGCCTACTTTCTATTGCCAATGTTTCCCTATGGCCATTCGCAGTTCCCTATGGGCAGGTGGGATCCTATGTTTCCCTATGGGCATTTGTGGTTTCCCTATGGGCAAGTACAGTCATTTGTTTTAGTATGTCCCGACCGATCTCCTATCTTGGTAAGTTTTGATGTGGGCATTCAGTGGACAAGCCTCATTGAGCTCAATGGGAGTTACTTCTGAGTAGACACTAATTGGTTTGTGCAGAGACAGGAAACACACAGGAAACACCCCTTGACTGGGGTCATGGTGAAAGGCACACCCCTGAGCAGGGCCAGCCTACCTGAGGTCAATGTGGGAGTTGGGGCACACAGCAACTATACCGCTGAGAGAAGCCAACTTGAGGAGAAGAATTGGACTTTAAGCAGTCTCGGGAAATCCAGTTTTTCCCTGATAAGCTCCAGAGTGGCTGCTTGATGGCCACAGCATCATGGATCCCTAAGGACCTCAACACACAGCCAGCATGGAGTAAATGACTGGTGGAGACACCCCCTAGAATGAGGGGAGATAGTGATGGCTTCACAGCAGAACACCTTTAACCCATCCTTGTTCCAATAGGAAACCCTCTCTCCTCCTCCGCTCCCTCGCCCCACCCCAGTGCCAAAACAGGACAAAGCAGGGAATAAGGTGCCGATGCTTCAGTCATGCTCTTGACATGTACCTTGGTGATGGGGACTTGAAATACAGGCTGGGGATGTTACTTGTCCTTTCTAAATGCAAACAGTGAACATTCATACTCACAAGTTTGGCTGAGCTTGGCCTCCTCACTGCTGTTCATGCCAGCTTGGACTCACTCAAGTGCATCTTTCAAGATATTTTGTGGAGTTGTGTCAGCTTCTGTTCTATTCCTTGTACTTCCAGCCTCCCTATGTGATCATGGCACTGCTCTAAGCCTATTAGAAAGCAGCCAGTTCCTCTGACCAACGGACTGAGGGCCTTGGAAAAGCTGGCCCTAAATAGAAGAGCAGGTTCACTCACTCACTCACTCACTCACTCATGTATGCAGGAGGCTAGCATTTGAGAGCTTAATTATGTATCTGCATAGGGAGCAGCAACACTCCCACGGCAGGAAAACACACAACCAGCATTGCAAACTGGCTCTGGCCTGTTGAAGCTGAACGTTGAAACGATGAAGCTCAGATGCAAAAAACAGGGTAGCTGGCCTACAAAGTACCTCTTTTAAAGGTAATGATTGACCTGAAGACCTACCCACTTGCTTCTCCAGAGACACCAGCAGCCACAATACCAGCAGCAAATAGCGGCAGCAGAGGGCAGCAGCTTTAAAGACAAGGGGAAAGGGGCAAACGTGGACTTTATCTGCTCCTTCTTAGCTGCTGTTCTCTTTTATCTCTTTTATCTTTTATATTCTTTTAAACTGTGGTGCTATTTATATCTTAACATTTTAATATGTGCCTGGGAGGACTATTGGGCAACTCAGGGAGTCAGAGAGGTGCCACCATAACTGTGGTCATGGGCAGGGGGAGGTATGGCGTTGGGGGATTAACAGGCCAGATGAGGAGAAGAGGGGCTAGACACCTTACAGCTGTCCCCTCTTCTGGTTCTTCCCCCAACCTGATGGTTCCTGGCAGCCTTACCAGTCTGCCCTCGGGTCTGGTGGTGTTGCTGCTGAATGCCAGGTCGGTCCAAAATAAAATCTCCCTCATCCATGATTTGATTGTGGATGAGGGGGCTGACCTGGCATGTATTACTGAGACCTGGGTGGGGGAACTGGGAGGGGTCACTCTCTCCCAGCTGTGCCCTCCTGGGTACTCGGTGCAGCACCAACACCAACTTGACGGCTGGGGAGGGGGGGTTGCCATGGTCTATAGGAATTCAATCTCCCTCTCTAGGCTTCCTGCTCATTCGAGCGCAGATCTTGAGTGTTTGTACCTTGTGTTGGGTACCCGGGACAGATTGGAGATTCTGTTGGTGTACCGCCCACCCCGCTGCCCATCAGACTCCCTGCCTGAGCTGACGGAGGTGGTCTCGGACTTGGTGTCGAGGACCCCTAGGATGATGGTCCTGGGGGATCTCAACTTCCATGCCGAGGCCGCTGTATCCGGGGCAGCTCAGGACTTCATGGCCGCCATGACAACCATGGGGCTGTCCCAACATGTCATCGGCCCAACGCATACAAAAGGACACACGCTTGATCTGGTTTTCTCAACTGGGCAGGAGGATGGTGATCTGAAAGTGGAGGAATTAACATCTGTCCCTTTGTCATGGTCAGATCACTTCCTGCTGAGGTTTAGACTCCTGGCGGCCTTTCCCCTCTGCAAGGGTGGGGGACCTATTAAAATGGTCCGCCCCCGGAGATTAATGGATTCCGATGGATTCCAGAGGGCTCTGGGGGATTTTCCTGCTGGTATGGCTGGTGCTCCTGTCGAAGCCCAGGTCGCTCTGTGGAATGCAGAGATGACTCGGGCGGTTGACACGATCGCGCCCAAGCGCCCTCTCCCTCTGAGCAGAGCCCGGCCAGCTCCTTGGTATACACCTGAGCTGAGGGCAATGAAGCAAGAGGGGAGACAGCTAGAACGCAGGTGGAGGAAAACTCGTGCTGAGTCTGACCGAACACAGCTAAGAGCCCACTATCGAGCCTACTCTGTGGCGGTGAGGGTGGCAAAGAGACAGTTCTTTTCCACCAGCATTGCATCTTCTCAGTGTCGTCCAGCGGAGCTCTTCTGAGTGGTTCGTGGCCTGTTACATTCTGGGCCAGGGAGAGAGACGGTGGAACCCTTGGTAGCACGCTGTGACAAGTTTGCACGGCACTTTGAGGATAAAGTCGCTCAGATTCGTCATGAATTGGACACCACCATTAATGCAGTTCCATTGGCACAGGCGTTCAGAGCACCGTCTGGTCCAGTTTTATTGGATGAGTTTCAGTTACTGAGGCCTGAGGATGCGGACAAGGTGCTTGGCCAAGTCCGATCGACCACTTGTGTGCTTGACCCTTGCCCTTCATGGCTTATTAAATCAAACAAGGAGGGGTTGTCTGGCTGGGTCCAGGAGGTTGTAAATTCCTCCTTGAGAGAGGGAGTGGTGCCTGCCACTTTAAAAGAGGCAGTAATTAGACCACTCCTGAAAAAGCCTAACCTGGACCCAGAGGATGTTAACAATTATAGGCCAGTGGCCAACATCCCCTTCCTGGGCAAGGTGCTTGAGCGGGTGGTTGTAGGACAGCTCCAGGCACTGTTGAATGAAACGGATTATCTAGATCCATTTCAATCGGGCTTCAGGCCTGGTTTTGAAACGGAAACTGCCTTGGTCGCCCTGTGGGATGACCTCTGCCGGGAGAGGGACAGGGGGAGTGCGACCCTGTTGATTCTCCTGGACCTCTCAGCGGCTTTTGATACCATCAACCATGGTATCCTTCTGGATAGGTTGTCTGGGTTGGGAGTAGGAGGCACTGCACTACAGTGGTTCCGCTCCTACTTGGATGGCCGATTCCAGAAGGTGGTGCTGGGGGATTACTGCTCTGTGCCATGGCAATTGTGCCATGGGGTCCCACAGGGCTCTATTTTATCCCCCATGCTGTTTAACATCTACATGAAACCGCTGGGGGAGGTTATCCGGAGGTGTGGGCTGAGGTGCCATCAATATGCAGATGACACCCAGCTCTACCTCTCTTTTACATCAAAACCAGGTGAGGCAGTGACTGTTCTGAATCAGTGCCTGGGCACGGTAATGGACTGGATGAGGGCTAATAAACTGAAACTCAATCCAGACAAGACGGAGGTACTGTTAGTGGGTGGTTCGTCTGCCCGGCTAGGTGATATTCAACCTGTTCTGGAGGGGGTTGCACTCCCCTTAAAGGATCAGGTTCGTAGTTTGGGGGTGTCCTTGGATCCAGAACTGTCACTTGAGGCACAGGTGAACTCAGTGGCACGGAGCACTTTTTATCAGCTTAGGCTGGTATACCAACTACGCCCTTATCTGGACAGAGATAGCCTAGCTACAGTCATCCATGCTCTGATAACTTCTCGTCTGGATTACTGCAATGCGTTATACGTGGGGCTGCCTTTGAAAACGGTCCGGAAACTTCAGCTGGTCCAACATAGGGCAGCAAGATTGTTAACAGGGACTGGCCTGCGAGCTCATATTACGCCAGTACTTTTCCAGCTGCACTGGCTGCCAGTCCATTTCCGGGCCCGATTCAAAGTGCTGGTGTTAACATTCAAAGCCCTTAACAGCTTGGGGCCAGGTTACCTGAAGGATCGCCTTCTCCCATATGTGCCTGCCCGGACCTTAAGATCATCGCCAGCGGCCCTTCTCCGTGAGACCCTGCCAAAGGAAGTAAGCCGGGTGGCTACTAGGAGGAGGGCTTTTTCTGCTGTGGCACCCCGGCTCTGGAATGAGCTCCCTAGTGAGGTTCGCCTGGCGCCTACATTGTATTCCTTTCGGCGCCAGGTGAAGACCTTTTTATTTTCCCAGGCATTTTAGCATTTTAGCTTTCTAAATTTTTATCTTTGCTGTTTTAAATCTGTATTTTAAACTCCTGCACTGCTGCTAGGTTTTATTGTGGTTGTATTGTTATATTGTGGTTTTAATGTTCTGTATATTTTAAATTGTTTTATTGTGTGTTGCTTGGATTTAATTTTTGTGAACCGCCCAGAGAGCTTCGGCTATTGGGCGGTATAGAAATGAAATAAATAAATAAATAAAATGATGTATCAGTTTCCTTAGACTTACAACAACCATTCTTTATCTTGAGAGAGAAATTGCCATTCTTGCACTTTCACAGAGACAAGGGCTTGGGGCTGATGGCTGAGCTGGGAACCAATCCTTGGTTTCAGCTTTCCTTGCAAAAACTCTGTATAATGTTACCCAGCCTATGTCAGCAGCCAGGATCAGGAAAGAGGAAGGAGAATGTGACCTTCAGTCCAGTCCTAAAACTGAGCTCACAATTCCAACCTGGCCTTGTGACTGAATACTTAGTTGATTGGATGTTCCATTTGTATCCCGCACTTCTTCTAAGCAAGGAGCTCAAAGTGAACCCCTGTGGGTCAGACCTTGTCCAGCAGTTCCTGGCTTCCCACCACAGAGGCCAACCAAATAGCCCTGCCTTCTTTGTCTGTCTGCAGTATCTGGCAATGAATGAGAGGTAGGCTGCTGTTGAACATGGAGGTTCTCCATTTAACTATTGTGGCTAACAGCTAGTGCTAGACCTTTTCTCCTCCATACATTTGTCTAATCTCTTTTTAAAGCTACCTGGGGCTGCAATCCTATACCCACTTACCTGGGAGTAAACCCTATTGAATTCAATAGGACTTACTTCTGTATAGACACATATAGATTTGCACTGTAAGTGCTGTAATTATATTCAGGCAGAGAGGACATCTTTCCGCCCCATTCCTATATTTCACATATTCACTCTCTAACTCGGTTGCTTCAACAATATTGTCCTTTTAGCCTTAACAAGAAACCAAAGGGATAAGGTATATAAGCCGGTCACTTGAAAACCACCAAATGCACCAACCGTCCAAGTCCTACGGTGAAAACTAGAAGATGCTGGAGAGAAATGGGGAGCGCCACTCTCCCTTTGCGTCTGAGTATGCCAGAAAAAGCTCACGACTGCCGAGTGGTAATTCATCGCGTCGTCCATGCGCTCCCATGCACAATGCATTGCCCTTTATGGCGATGGCTACATTGCCCATGCAAAGCGAGCTCCGGCGGGGCCCATGTGTGCAGACACGTGGAGCTGCATCCCCCTCCAGCACTGGAGCTTGTCAGGCCCCCTCCAAGAGATGGGCGCGGCCCTTCTCCCCTCACCTGCTTGGGCTCCTCTCCCACTCGCCTGCTCGGCTCATCACCCACCTCACCGGTGCGTCTGTGCCAGCAGCTGCAGCAGGAGGGGGAGCTTTGTGCAGGACCTCTCCACAGGAAGCAAGATCATGCCCACTTCCTGGACCACCGAGACCCTCCTAGCCTCCAGTTCCAGTCCGTGCCCTTCCATGATCCATACGCAGCCGCCCTGATGGCCAGGCCTTTGCACCTGGCGTGAGTGAGCATCTGGAGCAGGTGTGCTTCTTGCCCAGTGAGGAAGCAGCACTGGGGCTCAGCCTAAATAATGGCACATGTTCACAAGAGCCACAACAAACCACAGTGTGATGGGGCTAGTGAATTGTTTTCTGACAGCCCTTGCTGTGACCTGGGACTCTGACCTGGAGAAGAGCAGAGAGCCGCCCTTTCCGGGGGACAGGCCTACAGCCTGGAAGCAGGTCTGCAAGGGAGGGGAAGTACAAGTCAAAAGCTGGAGCAGAAGGCCATTACTGAGGACCTAACGAAGCCGCTCCGGGATGCCCTGGAGCGAAGGACCTGAGGCGATCCTGCCCATGAGAGACCTGACTTGCTGCTTGCTGAAAGCAGTTCTGTGCTGCCAGCTCTGCAGCAGCTGCTTCAACCACTGCTGTTTTACCTGCCTTATTGAAGCACCTGCCGCTTGTTAGCCCCTGTCGGTAGTGTGATGGCTGGAACCCAGCGCCATTGGGGTGTTGGAGAGGCTGCTGATGCTGGAACACATTCAAGTCTTGCCTCCAGCCCTGTCTGCATGAGCATGCTGCTGATTTCAACTCGCATCACAATTGTCATGACTGCAAGTAACGCACACTGCTATTTATTCTATACATATTTGTGGGATTCCTGACCACCACCACCCTTGAGCCCAGAGCTTGTACTTTGTTTAACCTTAGTCCTCTGTGAGCATTTGCCTTGGCTCTTGTGCTGGAGCAGAGACAGCCAGGTAATCCCACACAGCCTGGAAAGCAGGGAGAGTGCTTCTTGTCTGACCTGCCTGCTCTCTGAGTAGAGAAAACATGTGTTGGCCCCCATTTGCAAGAAGTGAAAATTAGTACAGAGAGGGATTGGCTGTCCCCCCACCCCCACTCTGACACTTTCAGTCCCTTGATTCAATGTCCTTCTGCCCCTGGTGCATGGCGACTCAAGAACGTGTGGCAGCATGCTATGTGTGCACGTAGGTGTGCACAGAGCCTCCCGGGGAGAAATGACATTGGCCACTGCCAGCAAATCTAGTCACGTCAGTTGCTGTCATCTTACCCTGCCAATAACAGACACACACAGCACTGCCCAGGATGCTGCCTTGGGATTAATGAGGGGTTGCAGCTTCATACGCTGCCTTTTCCAAGGCCATCATTAATTCCCCTGGCAAGGCCTTGAACGGTGCATTAAGCAACCACACATCCAAAATGCAAAAGAAGCACTAATAACTGGACTGAATCTCACGAGGGAGCTGGAGGAAGGACTGGTGACATTTATCCAGCTAGCGAATGGCAGGCCAGGGTGGGGGGAGGCTTTGGATAAACACACACTGTGTGCACCAAGGGGAGAATCCCTAACTTGGGGGTGGGGGGATCTGTGCTGATTTTCCCTCAGAATGAAGACCTCTGATTTTCACAAAGGCACCAGAAATCAGGAAGGCAGCTCTCTCCCACCCGAGGCAGACAGACACTGCAAGAGCTGCCCTGAGCTGCCCCCCGCCCTGAACAACCCCCCACCCTCGCGCCTGGCATCAGGCTGTTTTCCTTGGCTATACCCCCTGCCCCATACCCCTGAAGACCAGCTCCCTTTCAGCTGCAGGGGGCAACAGGGGGCCTGAGAGTGGTGCGGCTCAGCCTTTGTTCTGGCTAGGGCAAGGTTTTGGATGCAGCTTGAACAAAGGATGTAAATTGCTCCACTAATTAGTTTCCTGCCTCCTGAACATCTGGAGAAAGTGTCATCCCAAACTTCCCAAGTCAGCATATGTTTAGATCAACATGCATGACAATTGCTTTGAAATATGCCAGCCTTTTGCCTGCCTGCCTTGTTTGCTGCAATGGACCCATCGCTTTCCATGAGCTCAGAGCACTCCAGAGCCAGAGAGAGGCCTGAAGCCACACCACCAATGCCACATGGGGACACCTGGTAGCTCCACCTCAGAGATGGCAGGAAAGAACAGCACAAAGAAATGTGGCTTCTTTGCAGATGCTGGCTGCTTGAACGACAGAAGAAGAAGACGTGGATCACAGCTCTGGATCAGGAGAAAGGTCCATCCAGCCCTGCTCCCTGGGCTTGGTGATGTCTGACCAACTCCAAGGGAGCTGCCGCTCTCAGTCGCTTGTCTTTAGCACCTGGAAATCCAATGGAAACAACCTCTGGATGTGGAGGTTGCAGACTTGTTTGCTACCAGTGATAGGCAGCAGCCCCAGCCCTCTCCCCTCCCCGCCCCTCCACGAATGTATGCAACCCTTTCTAAAAACCACTGTGTGCATTGTCAGCCCCTTCTCGGTGCTGCACAGCACTGATTGCAAGGCACAGGCCCTGTGCTTTCTCTTGACAAAGCGAAATCGCTTTGCTTTGGCTCGTGTGACCCCGACAGGGAGGGAATACTGTGGTGGCGGCGGTGGCTGGGTGGGCCACTGGCCTCGCTAGCGTCACTGAGGGTGCCTGAATGTGGGAGCTTGTGCCTGGCCCCCCATGGAGCATCAGCGAGGCAAGCGAGGGGGGGAACAGCAGGTATCCGCCAGGGCATCAGAGAACCAGCTCTGCTGTTTTGGGAGACTGTATAAGCTGGAGATATTGCTGTCAGGGACTGAACCTCCCACCCCCACCCCCACCCCCACCCAACGTATCCTGGTCTATCGCTGGGTTGCAGACTGGGTTAGGACAAGAGTCGATCTTGAGAAGTCACAACAGTCCATTTTCTGTAACCTCGCTTGTTGCCTGACTGGGTTGTTGCCATATAAAACAGCTGCCCTTGAGAAGAAGCCACAGTTTTGGTGGGAAGAGTTGAGTGAAAGATGCAGTGAAGATTTTCCTAGCAGCACAACATCTTGTGTGTTGTCTGTGTCTCTGTGTGGGGAGAAATGAACCTCCAGTTTCCCATTTAGTTTGGATGCCTGCCCAGGCCCTAGCATGGCTGCTGCTGCAGAGTCACTCACACTCAGACCTTGGCCAATCCATGCCTCTGTAAACAGCATCATTTCTTTTCATTCCATCCTCTCTGCCCCTTCCAAATATTTATACAGCAGGCCCTGGAGAGATCTGAGGCAATTTCAAAATGGGGATCTATCAGCAGGCTAGCAAAACTGCACCATCTGTGCCCCTGAACATCCCCAACAATTCAATTCGAGAATTCCAGTCAACTCCAAGATGTGCCCAAGAGCAGCCTGCCCCCGCCCCCGCCCCCGCCCCCAGCCTACCGACTGTCCGAGGAGGAGGAGGAGGGAGGTTGCTGTGAACTGCAGAGAGGCTCCCTAGTTGTAACTGGGGGCTCAACCACAGATGTCACTTGGTCCCACATGAATCTTGGAGCTGGGGGCAGGACTTCTGCCCTCACTTGGCCTCTGGCATTTATCTGTTCTTTAGAAAGTGACCTCAAGAGATTAAAGCAATTTCCACCCACTGCTCTTTTCGAGGTGGGTCCTCAGCCAAAGGCCAGGCCCCAGCTGAAACATCACTTCCCAATCAAGGCTCTTCATATGCAGAGTGAATGTGAGGCACCCCTCTCCCCATGTGGACTCCTGCTGAACTGGAGAGGGAGGGGTGTTCATTGGCACACGTGTGTGTTTCCTGCAACCCACCCCCTTTGGAACAGCTCACTCCAGCTCTTGTTCCTTATGTGGCTTGTCCTTAAAAAGAGAGATCCCAGAAAATTGAGCACCTTGAGATGCTGCTTTCTGGTGCTGAGTCTTCAAACCCTGGAACTGATTCTGCAGGAGCCTGTGTGGGCAGCATAAATTTAATCTCCATCCCAGGTCCAACTCTTCTAAACCATTTGTAGGAATTCCTCTTTGGTGGAACCTGGCATTGACCTGGTCTGCTGAGAAAAGTAGAGACAGGTCTTCCCCAAAGACCTTGGAATGTGTCCTGCTAAAGTTGGAGGGATTGGAATCTGAAGGTGGACCTGGTAACTTAGGAATTATGTGTGTATGTTGGGGGGGGGGGAGAATTGTTGGGAATCACCTCATTCACCTTAACCAGACAATATTCTCACCTAGAGCACCTGTACCTGCTGTTTTATACTCCTACCTTCTCTGGATTCAGTCAGAAATCATATCCAACAGGTGCTACTGGATGTGGAGTGGGGAGGACAAAATGATCTCCCCTCCACTCTTGCACCAAAGTGTTCATCCCAGTTACTTTAAATAATTCAGACTGTCACAAATCCTGAGGCATGAAGAAGGCGATTAGGAATTAATACGCACCAGCTAGAGCTGCAGAGCCCAGTCTCTCTCTTTAAAATAAATGAGTTTAGAGAGAGCACATGAGAGGGATGCATTTAAAATTCAGCATGACTTATTGATATCTGTGCTGGATTCCCCCATACCACCCCCACACACACACCATCAAAAGCTTCCCCACAATAGTCACAATGGATTTTCTGTTGCATCCACCCTTGGTCTCTGTCTAGCTGAAACTGAGGACGGGCTGGCGGGGAGGGAGGGATTTTTACTGGAAGATCCCAGGCCCTATTGAGACTGATGAAAAGTCCAGGAATGCACATTAATAACCATAACAAGAGATGCTGCTAGGATAATAGGATGCACTCCCTCCAGCTCAGTGCATGTTGTGTCAAGATGCAGAACGTTGTTGAATCCACATGTCAGCAGCTATGAACTGCTGAAGAACATCTCCATTTCCGAGTCAGGTCTGCTTCTTAACGGAATTCCTTCTGGAGAGGACTCTGCCTCTTCTCAGGAAGGCACGATTCTCCCCCCCCCTTTGGTGCATCTCACAGCGCTCCTGGGGCACAAGGCTGGCATATGTATGTTCCACAGCATGCCACAAACCATGAAATGGCTCAAAATGCAAGGACATTCTGGGTAGTTTTACAGCACTGTCCTGTGGATGCCTGCTCAGAAGTGAGCCCCATTGAGTTCAGTCTGGGCTCTTGACACTTTGCAATTCCTCAGACTGAAAGGTGGGGCAGAATTTGTGGGCAGGAGGCTTGGTTAGGGGCTATTGGAGGGAGATACAAGTCAAGGTTCTAGATTCCTTGTGCAACTCTGGTTCCTGGAATATGGGCGTAAAGTAGGTCCAAATATGCCAAGGTGGACGACATGGAATTCTGTGGCCAAAGTTGCCACACGTTGCCAGAGAGCCCTGGGACCGTGGCTGGCAGGAGAGAACTGATGGAATGGGAGCTGGAAGTCGCTGAGGAGGCCTTGGGGGCAGGAGGACAAACCTCAGAGGGAAAGACAGTGGTCATTGTGCAGGCATGAAGGACTAGCCAGGACATGAGAGCCCAAGTTATGCCTGGGACAGAAGGCAAGGAGGGGAGTCTGCTCCATGCGTGAGCTGAGATTTGGCCATGGACTCACAGAGCTGGAGGAGATGCTGGATGTCCGCAAGTGTCAAGCCCCCCCCCCCCCCCGCCGAGTAGCTCTGCCCCAGGCCATGCTCACTCTGTCTGCACTCTCGTTACCACCAAGGGACATGCTTGGACCTGCAGCCAGAAGAGGCCTTGAGAGGCCCCGCAGTCAAGCCTCCTCCTGCCGCAGAGGTCGAGCCCATGCCCAGCCCAGCATTTCCCTCCACAGCATTCTGGGCAGCATCTCCCTGTTCCCACACCTTGCAACTGACCGCTAGAGCCACCACACCTGGGCAAGGGGTCTCTCTCTTCTTTGGAAAAACATGGGATATTTGTGCATCTTTTTTGTTTGCCTGTTTGTTTTTGGTTATTCCGCCCCTCCCTTTCTAACTGGCCTGACCTGGTGTTCAGCATTCTTAATGCACTTTCCTTCCAGGTAGTTCTGCTGCTGAAGCAAATCTGTGAGCAACTGCCAATGACACTGTCATGCTCCAGAGGGATTTATAACCAGGACAGCTTTATCCTCTCTGGTGTCTCCTGTTTCTGCTCCCCCCACCCCACGCCGTGCCCCACAGGCATCACAGGAACAGCACCAGATCCACCTCTTTGATGCCAAATGAGCCTCATTTCAGCCTCATTGATGCCACCCCCTTTCCAGGCAGTCACTGGGCACCAAAGCAGCCAGCCTCCCGCCCTAGAGTGATGGCAAGAGAGAAGCTGGAAGGCAAAGAGTAGCCCAGGATGGCATTCCCGGTTTCCTCCCTTTTCTGTGGGATACTTAGACTGTGTCTGAGCTCAGGGGCAGGCAGAGAGGTCCTTGGCATCAGGACAAATTAGTAGTAGTAGTAGTAGTAGTAGTAGTATCCCACCTTTTCCCCAATACTGGGACTCAAAGCGGCTTTATAATATTAAACACTTCTATAATTAAAACATATAAGTAGAAATATACAAAACTTAAAAATATAATTAAATCATCAGTAATAGTAACATTGTATAAAATATCAAAATTTTAAAAGGCAGCAACAACATAAACAATAGTACCTATCCATCATACTCGCACAGGTGCAGACTGTCTATCCCCAAAGGCCTGCCTTGGCTGAATACTAAAAGAAAGTAAGAAGACGGGGCTTTCCTTAGTTGAGCGGCGCTCCCTGGAGGGGAGGTGCAGGAAAAGGGCCCAGAAATCATCCAGGAGCCCCTGGTCAGTCCCAGCAAGCACTGCGGCTCCAGGCTGTTGGGGCCCTTGGGCAAGGCACCCTCCGTGGACCCCACAGAGCCTGCCCCACAAAGCCTGCCTTCTCAGCGCCATGGCCTCAGAGGCTCTTGCCCCTTCTCTTCTTCCTGCTCATCACTGCTGCTGCTGCCGCTTGCTGGCTGGACAGGCAGAGAGCCAGGAGCCAGCGGCATCTCCTGCTCCTTCTTCTCGCTGCCTGCCAGCCTTGCGAGAGGCAGGCAGACAAGCAGGTGGCAACGTGAAGAGGAAGAGCCACTCCAGGGGGTTTTGCCAGTGGGCCCCTGCTGGACATGCCTACCCTTGGCGCTGGCCCTGCCTGCAAGACCTCTCCTGGAATATACCTGGAGGTCTGGGGCTTGGAGGCGCAAGGTGGGCACCAAGCCAGGAGCTCAAAACCTTGCAAACGTTTGAGGAGAGGCTGGTGGAGTTCAGGTTTGGATGACAAAAGACTCACAAAAGAGTTGAGTGGTCCTGGAAGGGTAACTTCCGGGCACACAAAAGGCATGCAATTGTCTTAGTCCTGCTTCATGAAGGAGGCGACTAATTCTGAACTTAGTTGACTCTATATCTAGTGCATTTTCTAGTTTGATCAGATTTGTCCAATATCTGAAGCTGTTAAAAAAAAAAGGCAAGTGTTTGAATGCTCAAGTGCATCCAGGTTCCTTCCTTGCTTCCCTCCTCAGGCAAGCAGCTCTCAGGCCCATGAGTGGCCCCCAGTGTCCCGCCTATGCTGCCATCTTGTGCAACCTGAGGACGTGGACAAGCTGCCTGGTGGACTGAGGCCAATGCTTGCCCTTTAGATCCTTGCCCGTCCTGGCTTGTGAAATCTGCCAGAGCTGGCTGGATATCTGGACCTCCAAGGGGGTCAATGCCACCTTGAGGGACAGTGAGTTCCCTGCAGCTTTGAAAGAAGCTGTGGTGAGGCCTTTCTTGAAGAAACTAAATGTAGATCCTATAGTTTCGAATAACTACCACCCTATGTCAAATTTGCCATTCTTGGGCAAGGTGCTGGAGCATGTGGTGGCCTTACAACTCCAGGCCATTTTGGATTAAACCGATTATTCAGATCCATTCCAATCAGGTTTCAGGCCAGGTTATGGGACAGAAACAGCCTTGGTCACCTGGTTGATGACTGATGCCAGAGAATGGATGGGGAGAGTGCAACCCTGTTGGTTCCTCTGGACCTCTCAGCATCTTTCAGTACCATTGACCATGGTATCCTTCTGGATCATTTATCTGGATTGGGCTTGGGAGGCAGAGTTTTAAAGTGGTTCCGGTCCTTTCTCAGAAGGTGGCGCTGGGGGACTTCTGTCCCACCCCATGGCCATTAGCCTGTGGGGTGCTGCAAGGTTCTATCTTGTCCCCCATGCTTTTTGATGTCTACATGAAATGAAAGTCATCAGGAGGTTTGGGCTGAAATGTCGTCAGTATGGATGATACTCAGCTCTACCTCTCATTTCCATGCACATCCCAAGGAGGGTATGGAACTCTTGAATCAGTGTCTGGAAGATGTTTGGGTGTGGATGAGGGTGAACAAGCTGAAACTTAATCCAGGCAAGACGGAGGTACTAGGGGTTGGGAAACAACTTATTTGGATGGAGGTTTACAACTGGTCTCAGATGGGGCTGCACTCCCCCTGAAGGACCAAGTGTGCAGTCTGGGAGTCCTCCAGGACTCTGAGCTAACTGGGGAAGCCCAGGTGTCTGCAGTGTCCAGGAGTGCTTTGTATCAGCGTAGGCTGGCATGCCCGCTGTGGCCCTATGTGGAGAGGATGGATCCTGCCTCAGTTATCCATGCACTAGTCACGTCTAGGCTGGACTATTGTAATGCGCTGTATGTGGGGCTGCCTTTGAAGATGGTTCAGAAACTTCAGATGGTGCAGAATGTGGCCGCCCAAGGATTGGTGGGGGCAAGGCAATTTGATCATGTAACACTTATACTGCACCAGCTGCACTGGTTACCGGTGTGTTTCCAAGCCCAATTTAAAGTGCTGGTTTTGACCTTTAAAGCCGTAAACGGTTTGGGACCAAGTTACCTGAAGGACCGCCTTCACCTGTATCAGCCTGCCCGCACTTTAAGATCAGGAAGAGAGGCCCTTCTCATTTGCCCACCCATGAGAGCAGTGAGATGGGTGACCACACGTGAGAGGGCCTTCTCTGCAGTGGCTCCACACCTGCAGAACAAGTCGCCATCTGAGGTCCATCATCGTAGGCTTGTAAGAAGGCCTTGAAAACATTATTTTCCAGGCCTGTTTCCATATTCTCATGATAGGGCTGCTGTTGTTGCTGTTGCTGCCATTGCTCTTGTTGCTTAGTTTTATTGTTCGCTTTTATTGTTGTTTTTATTGCTATTTTACTGTGTTTATGCTTTATCATTTTATCATTTTAATATTTTAACTGTTTTTATGTATTTTATTATTTTATTACTGTAAGCTGCTTTGGGAGGGCTTCTGCCCTGAAAGGTAACCAAGCAATATTTTAAATAAATACATAATCTAATGGTGAGGGTGGAGCCAGTAGGTGGCATCCAGAGTGGACAGTTATTCGTTTGTTTGTTATATTTATATCCCACCTTCCCTCCAAGGAGCCCAAGATCCTCCTCCTCTCCATTTTAACCTCACAACAACCCTGTGAGGTAGGTTAGGTTGAGAGTCAGTGACGGGCCCAAAGTCACCCACTGAGCTTCATGGCTGAGTGGGGACTACAACCCAGGTCTCCCAAGACTCGATCGAACACTGTCCCCACTACACCACACTGTCCCACACTGGAAATGCAGTGCCAGGCCAGGGCAGTGCAGAGCCGCAGCAGAACAAGGGGGAAACAGATCGACCAGTGGAACTGGTCAAGACTTAGTCAGGAGCCGAGCAGGGAACAAGCAGCACCAAGCTGGACTGGGCCAACACAGAACTATCCCCCAATGGGGTTAAAAGCGGCTTGGAGGGAGAGATGTTTTAGCACTAAGTTGGCAGAGAGGGAAGAATGTAAAAGCCCTACCTGCCTCCACCAAAACTCAGCTCTGAATTGCAGTCTCAGTGGCTGCATTGTGTACATGGAGGAAGCCCCACACCGCCCCCACCACTGAGCAAGAGGAATGGCGGCACTGTTCTGCTCAAGCTCCTTCCTGCAATCACAAGACTTCTGGGAAAGCTAAACTAAGCACCCCATTCACCCTCTTCTGCAGATGGCTGTCAGAAGTAGATGGCTGTTCAGCCATGCCTGCACTGCTTTAAGAATTTGCATGTCATGCTTTATGAGCCGGAGTGTTCACAACAGCAAAACGTGCAGGAAAAGTGAAACTGCCCTCACCATCAAAGCTGCATTTAAGGAGTGAGATGCCAGCAAAGTATGCTGAGGTTTAAACATCCTTGCATTTGAATGCACCAGCAAGTCAGAACTCTTGATTCATTCATGCATTTATTTTACTGATTTGTTACATGTGCATACCACCTCTCCAAAGTTGTCTGTTGCCTCTTTACTAATTAAAACAAAGATGTCTTGGCTTAGAATAATAGAATTATAGAATAGTAGGGTTGGAAGGGGCCTATAAGTCCATCGAGCCCAACCCCCTGCTCAATGCAGGAATCCAAGTCACAGCATCCCTGACAAATGGCTGTCCAGCCTCATCTTGAATCCCTCCAGTGCAGGAGGGCCCCCCAACTCCCTAGGTAGTTGGTTCCATTGTCGTATTGTTCTAACAGTCAGGAAGTTTTTCCTGATGTTCAGCCAGAATCTGGCTTCCTGGCACTTGAGCCCATTATTCCGTGTCCTGCACTCTGGGATGATCAAGAAGAGATCCTGGCCTTCCTCTCTGCGACAACCTTTCAAGGACTTGAAGAGCGCTATCAAATCTCCCCTCAGTCTTCTTTTCTCCAGGCTAAACATGCCCAGTTCTGTCAGTCTCTCCTCACAGGGCTTTGTTTCCAGTCCCCTGAACATCTTCGTTGCCCTCCTCTGAACCCTCTCCCCCTTGTCTGCATCCTTCTTGTTTTCCCGCCTCCCAGCTGAGCAGAGCAGAGCAGAGCAGCGCAGAGCAAGCTGCTCCAGCTGGTCCAGGGACTACAGAAGCAAGCAAGATCCCAGAGAGCAAGCGACCAGAGCAAGCAAACAGGGGGAGCAAACAGGAGTTGGCCAGGGGAGTTGCAGTGGGTGAAGAGACAAAGGAGACAGAGGCTAAGAGGTAAGTGGGCTGCAGGAGCCCAGGGGGCTGCCCTTTATCCTTCTGAGTGGCTGTGAGCTCACCAGGTGCTTCTGAGAGCTCCAACTGAATTGGAGGGGGTGGCCTGAGTATCCCCAGCAGCTGAGTGGGCGGGAAGCTTCAGTCTGTTTCCCGCCTCCCAGCTGAGCAGAGCAGAGCAAAGCAAGCTGCTCCAGCTGGTCCAGGGACTACAGAAGCAAGCAAGCTCCCAGAGAGCGAGTGACCAGAGCAAGCAAACAGGGGGAGCAAACAGGAGTTGGCCAGGGGAGTTTGGCAGGGGAGGTCAAGGGGGAGGCCCCTAACATTTTTTTTTCATTTTATTTTATTTTTTAACTAACTTTTTTCCATTTATTTGTCTTGTAACACACCAGTGGGACTCTGCTTTTAACCTCTACTGAGCAGGCACAGGCTAGTCTAGAACAATCACAAAGCTAGACACAAAAAGTTAAAAGAGGCAATGGAAGGACAGGACTCTCCAGTGATGGTGACCTGCAAGATGTGTGCAATGTTTGTTTTCTTGCCTGAGAACAACATGGCCTACACCTTCAACAAGTGCAAGTTGATCACGCTACTGGAGGAAAAAGTAAGTGGACTGGAGTGGCGACTGTCGACCCTCCGGGGAATAAGAGAACGCGAAGAGTTCTTGGACAGAATGGGGGAACTACAGCAGCAAAGGGAAGACCAGAAGCTTGAAGAGCAACAGCAAGATGAGGCAGTGGGAAATGCTGAGGTGAAGAAAAATGGAGTAGAGGATACTCCTTGGAAAAGGGTGACAGTTAGGAGAAGAAGAACTAGACGCCACTCTGCACCAGTGGAAGCAGTGGAGCTGTGGAACCGATTCCAGGTACTTGCGGATGAGATTGGAGGACAGCCTGCAGAGGAAGAATCACAGGGGAACCTGCATGAGAGTGAGCAAGAGGCTGAAGGTCAGTCAAACAGAGGCGATGAAACCCAGGCCTACAACAAGAAGAGAAGAGTGGTAGTAGTGGGAGACTCCTTGCTGCGTGGGATCGAGATCCAAGTATGTCTCCAAGACCCATGAACTCGCCAGGTATGTTGTCTCCCAGGGGGATGGATTAGAGATGTGACTGAAAGGTTGCCTGCACTCATTAAGCCCACTGACAGGTATCCCTTTCTTCTCATCCCTGTGGGAACAAATGATACCGCCAAGCGGAGCTACGAAGAGATCACGTCAGACTTTGAAGCTCTGGGAAGGAAACTCAAGAACTTTGGGCCCAGATAGTTTTCTCATCCATCCTTCCAGTAGTTAGAAGAGGGATAGAAGAGAGATAGAAAGGGAACGAAAAATACTCTGGGTGAATGACTGGCTACGAAGGTGATGCCGATGAGGGAGATTTGGATTCCGGGACCACGGCCTATACTTCCTGGAAGATGGGCTGTTGGCAAGGGACGGGTTGTGCCTCACAAAGGATGGGAAGAATGTGTTTGGCCACAGCATGAAAAACTTCATCGGGAGGGCTTTAAACTGAATCCTTTGGGGAAGGGAGATGTAATGTTGGGGGTAACAATGGACGTAGGCGCATGCACTGTAACGGAGAGAACAGCTCTGATAGCGCCCAATAATAGTCTTCAGATGCATGTAGGAAGAAAGCCAGACTATGAAGCACATGGTCTTCGATGTCTATGTGCTAATGCCCAGAGTATGGAAAACAAACAGAACGAACTTGAACTCTTAATACAGGAGGGAAATTATGACTTGATAGGTATAACTGAGACTTGGTAGGATGACTCTCATGACTGGAATACAGCAATGGAAGGATATAACTTGTTCAAAAAGAACAGGAGGAACAGAAAGGGAGGTGGGGTTGCACTGTATGTGAAAAATACATATCTCTGCATAGAAATACAGGAGGATGAGCTTGGTAGCCCCATCGAGAGCATCTGGATCAAAATAAATGGAGCAAAGAATAAAAGGAACCTGGTGCTCGGAGTCTACTACCAGCCACCCAACCAAGGAGAAGACAAGGATGAAACCTTTGAAAAGCAAATAGCCAATGTTTTAAGGAAGCATGATGTAGTAGTAATGGGGACTTCAATTTCCCTGATATTTGTTGGGAGACAAATTCTGCAAAACATGGCCCCTCCAGGAAATTCCTGACTTTTGTGGATAAACAAAAACTTTTGTTTTTGTGGAGGATAACCTCCTCCTGCAGAAAGTAGAGGAAGGAACTAGAGGATCGGCTATCCTTGACTTGATCCTAACCAACAGAGATGACTTAGTGAATCAAGTAGCAGTTACAGGAACTCTAGGGGAAAGCGACCATGTTGTACTTGAGTTCTTGGTTCTAAGGGAAGCAAAAGCCGAGTGTAGTCAAATGCGTACCCTGGATTTTAGGAAAGCTGATTTTAATTAACTCAGAACAATGATCAGTAAGGTCCCATGGCAAGCGACGCTAACGGGAAAAGGAGTCCAAGATGGGTGGGAGCTTTTAAAAAAGGAAATTCTCAAGGCACAATTACAAACAATTCCAACAAGAAGAAAAGGTGGAAGACAACAGAAGAAGCCAGTGTGGCTTCACAAAAAGCTTAGGGATGACCTGAAAACAAAAAAGGACACATATAGGAAGTGGAAAGAAGGACAAGTAACAAAGGAAGAGTACAGGCAGATAGCACAGAATTTCAGGTATGGCGTCAGGAAGGCTAAAGCTGAGAACGAGCTGAGGTTAGCGAGGGATGCTAAAAACAACAAAAAGGCTTTCTTCAGCTACGTGCATAGTAAAAGGCAGAGGAAAGAAATGGTGGTTCAGCTATTAAATATGGATGGCAAAACGATAACAGATGACAAAGAAAAGGCAGAGGTGCTCAATTCCTACTTTGGCTCATTCTTCTCCCAAAAGAGGGTCTATAATCCCCCTGGCAAAGGCGAAGTACAGGCTGAAGGGGCAGGTTTGCAACTTGAGATCAATAGGCATATGGTCAAGGAACACCTAATTACTTTGAATGACTTCAAATCTCCAGGGCCAGATGAACTGCATCCTAGAGTAATAAAGGACCTGGCAGAAGAACTCTCAGAACCGCTATCTATTCTCTTTGAGAAATCATGGAGGACGGGGGAAGTGCCAGATGACTGGAGGAGGGCTAATGTTGTCCCCATCTTCAAAAAGGGCAAAAAGGAGGAACCTGGGAACTACAGACCAGTCAGTCTGACATCAATCCCTGTCAAAATTCTAGAGCAGATGGTAAAACAATCCATCTGGAAGCACCTTGACAACAATGCCGTGATTACTCGAAGCCATCATGAATTTGTCAAAAACAAGTCCTGCCAGACAAATGTGATCTCACTTTTTGATCAAGTCACCTCCCTTGTGGACTGTGGGAATGCTGTAGACATCATATACCTCGACGTCAGCAAAGCTTTCGACAAAGTGCCCCATGATCTCCTGATGAGCAAACCAGCTCAAAGTCTGCTAGATGAAACCACGATCCGGTGGATCCACAGTTGGCTACAGAACCGGACTCAAAGAGTGCTTATCAATGGGACCTTCTCAAAGTGGAGAGAGGTAATGAGTGGGTTACCGCAGGGCTCAGTCCTGGGCCCAGTGCTCTTCCACATTTGTATTAATGGCTTAGAGGTGGAAGTACAGGGAATGCTGATCAAATTTGCAGATGATGACACCAAATTGGGTGGGATAGCTAATACTTTGGAAGACAGAAACAAAATTCAAAGTGATCTGGATAGACTGGAGCACTGGGCAGAAAACAACAGAATGACATTGAATAGGGATACATGCCAAGTTCTGCACCTAGGAAAAAGAAACCAAATGCACAGCTACAAGATGGGGGATACGTGGCTCAACAACACTAGAAGCGAGAAAGATCTTGGAATTGTTGTCAATTACAAGCTGAATATGAGCCAACCATGTGATGTGGCTGCAAAAAAGGCCAATGCTCTTTTGGGCTGCATTAATAGAAGCATCGCTTCCAAATCCCGGGAAGTACTAGTTCCCCTCTACTCAGCACTGGTTAGGCCTCATCTGGAGTACTGTGTCCAGTTCTGGGCACCACACTTGAAGAAAGATGCAGACAAACTGGAGAGGGTTCAGGGGAGGGCAACAAAGATGATCAGGGGACTGGAAACAAAGCCCTATGAAGAGAGACTGAAAGAACTGGGCATGTTTAGCCTGGAGAAGAGAAGACTGAGGGGAGATATGATAGCACTCTTCAAGTACTTGAAAGGTTGTCACAGAGAAGAAGGCCAGCATCTCTTCTCCATCATCCCAGAGTGCAGGACACCAAATAATGGGCTCAAGTGACAGGAAGCCAGATTCCGGCTGAACATCCGGAAAAACTTCCTGACTGTTAGAGCAATACGACAATGGAACCAATTCCCTGGGGAGGTGGTGGGCTCTCCCACACTGGAGGCCTTCAAGACGAGGCTGGACAGCCATCTGTCAGGGATGCTCTGAGTTGGATTCCTGCACTGAGCAGGGGGTTGGACTCGATGGCCTTGTGGGCCC
Source organism: Heloderma suspectum (assembly GCF_057233095.1). NCBI lineage: Eukaryota > Metazoa > Chordata > Lepidosauria > Squamata > Helodermatidae > Heloderma > Heloderma suspectum. The sequence continues at coordinate 821,180 of NC_139466.1, forward strand.
TTTCCAACCCTACTATTCTATGATTTTCTGATTCTTAAAGTGCGGTGCCCAGAACTGGACACAGTACCCCAGATGAGGCCTAACCAGTGCTGAGTAGAGGGGAACTAGGACTTCCCGGGATTTGGAAGCGATGCTTCTATGAATGCAGCCCAAAATAGCATTGGCCTTTTTTGCAGCCACATCACATGATTGGCTCATATTCAGCTTGTGATCGACAACAATTCCAGGATCCTTCTCACTTGTAGTGCTGTTGAGCCACGTATCCCCCATCTTGTAACTGTGCATTTGGTTTCTTTTTCCTAGGTGCAGAACTTGGCATTTATCCCTGTTAAATGTCATTCTGTTGTTTTCTGCCCAGCACTCCAGTCTATCCAGATCACTTTGAATTTTGTTTCTGTCTTCCAAAGTACTAGGTATCCTGCCCAATTTGGTGTCATCTTTAAATCTGATCAGCATTCCCTGCACCTCCTCCTCCAAGTCATTCATAAAAATGTTGAAGAGCCCTGGGCCCAGGACTGAGCCCTGTGGTACCCCGTTCGTTACCTCTGGCTTTACCATCTCGAAAGGGCTGAGGTGATGTTCTGGTGCTGGGGCAAGGGGTCCAGGCCAGGAGGAGGCCTCCCAGGGCCAAGGCCTGTTGCCCTTGTCCCTAACATGATTCAGCGCATGGAGTGCATTCGCTTGACTCCTTGTTTTTCATCATTGCTGCTTTGCATTGATTCATGCCAATAGATCTGGAGGAGGGTTCATCGTGGCTCCATGGCAGAGCGCATGGTTTGCATGCCAAAGGGAGACGGTCCAGGGCCATTCTGTGGCATCTCTAGTGAAAAAGGAGCAGGGGATGGGAAAGATCCCCCAGAGCCCGGAGAGCCGATGCCCCTTGCAGTAGGCACTACTGGGCTTGAGGGACAAATTGGCTGAAGAGCCAGAACAAGGCAGCTTCCTATGTTCCTGAAAGCACATACAGGGCCCCCTCCGACCACCATAGCCCTGTATCGAGAAGGAAATGTGCAAGAGGATGAGATCATGCATGGATCCTATGAGGGGGGCTCCACCCGTGAGACCTTCTTCTGCCACAACACACTGGATAGCTTTTACAGGGCTGAAAGACCCTGCTGTTTCAGCAGAGAAGCTGGCTCCTGGGGTGGCAACATCATGGAACAGAAGGAAGACCAAGACCAGCGCAGCCAGAGCAGCCTTGATAAGGCTTCTGGAAATGGGGGGAGTGTCAGGCAGCCCTGCACATGAAGAAACAGAGCAGACCCAGAGTCCACAGCTGGCAGGCAGGACGGCTTGCTGGCAGCAGGAATGTTTCTAAGAGCTGGGCGTTGCTTGCTTTTTTCAAAGCCCACAGAGATGCTCTTCCAGAGTTTCAGTTCTTTGGTTGAATGCTTTGGAGAAGCAGGGAGAGGAAGCGAATCTGCAGGATGCTTGCTTTCTGCCAGTTGCAGAGAGGTTGGGATTTGTGAGTACAATTCCCAGTGGGCCTGGCTGAACAGAAACGAATGCAGACAGGAGGCCCTTGGGGAGGGTGAGGAGAATTGCCAGAGACAGGCTCTCCAGTGCAAAAAGTGTGTGTGTGCGTGTGCATGCCCATCCATAAAATGTGTGTCCCTCATTAAGATACCTTTGTGCTTTAACAATTCTGTGCCTCTACGTTAATGTGCCCCTTAACTCTTCCCCAGGGCAAGGATGAATCCAGGCTCATCAGGGAGGCAAGAGTCTCTTTTGTTTCCTGGTGCATGCTGAGAAGCTGCTTTTTCCTCATGTTTGGGGGGAGGATGCTGCTGGCTCCCCTGGTGGGTAAAGGGTTGTGCTTCAGAGCTGATGAATGAGCATTTGGCAGTGTGGAACAGAGGGGGGGGGTGATGAGGCATCAGCACAAATGGAGTTTGACATGACAACCCCACCGGGAACAGCCACTGCTGCCTCAGCAGGACATTGCCAAACAAAACGCCAAGGTCTGCTGACAGAGGCCTGGGCAAATCCCTCTGGACCTTTCAGATATCCAAACATCTCATTTCACCACTTCTCCTCTTCACATGATGTTGTATCCCATTCAGATCGCTTCCCTGCACCCAGGGCGCTGCCCTTTATCCTTCTGACTGGCTGTGAGCTCACCAGGTGCTTCTGAGAGCTCCAACTGAATTGGAGGGGTGTGGCCTGAGTACTCCCAGCAGCTGACTGGGCGGGAAGCTTCAGTCTGTTTCCCGCCTCCCAGCTGAGCAGAGCAGAGCAGAGCAGAGCAAGCTGCTCCAGCTGGTCCAGGGACTACAGAAGCAGGCAAGCTCCCAGAGGGCGAGCGGACAGAGCGAGCGAACGGGGGGAGCAAACAGGAGTTGGCCAGGGGAGTTCGGCAGGGGAGGTCAAGGGGGAGGCCCCTAGCATTTTTTTTTCATTTTATTTTATTTTTTAACTAACTTTTTTCCATTTATTTGTCTTGTAACACACCAGTGGGACTCTGCTTTTAACCTCTACTGAGTAGAGGAGCAGGCACAGGCTAGTCTAGAACAATCACAAAGCTAGACACAAAAAGGGAAAAGAGGCTATGGAAGGACAAGACTCTCCAGTGGTGGTGACCTGCAAGGTGTGTGCAGTGTTTGTTTTCTTGCCTGAGAACAACATAGCCTACACCTGCAACAAGTGCAAGTTGATCACGCTGCTGGAGGAAAAAGTAAGTGGACTGGAGCGGCGACTGTCAACCCTCCGGGGAATAAGAGAACACGAAGAGTTCTTGGACAGAATGGGGGAACTACAGCAGCAAAGGGCAGACCACAAGCTTGAAGAGCAACAGCAAGATGAGGCAGTGGGAAATTCTGAGGTGAAGAAAAATGGAGTAGAGGATACTCCTTGGAAAACGGTGACAGTTAGGAGAAGAAGAACTAGACGACACTCTGCACCAGTGGAAGCGGTGGAGCTGTGGAACCGATTCCAGGTACTTGCAGATGAGACTGGAGGACAGCCTGCAGAGGAAGAATCACAGGGGAACCTGCATGAGAGTGAGCAAGAGGCTAAAGGTCAGTCAAACAGAGGCGATGAAACCCAGGCCTACAAGAAGAAGAAGAGAAGAGTGGTAGTAGTGGGAGACTCCTTGCTGCGTGGGATCGAGACCCAAGTATGTCGCGAAGACCCGTGGACTCGCCAGGTATGTTGTCTCCCGGGAGGACAGATTAGAGACGTGACTGAAAGGTTGCCTGCACTCATAAAGCCCACTGACAGGTATCCCTTTCTTCTCATCCATGTGGGAACAAATGATACCGCCAAGCGGAGCTACGAAGAGATCACGTCAGACTTTGAAGCTTTGGGAAGGAAACTCAAGAACTTTGGGGCCCAGATAGTTTTCTCATCCATCCTTCCAGTAGTTAGAAGAGGGATAGAAAGGGAACGAAAAATACTCCGGGTGAATGACTGGCTACGAAGGTGGTGCCGACGAGAGAGATTTGGATTCTGGGACCACGGGCTATACTTCCTGGAAGATGGGCTGTTGGCTAGGGATGGGTTGCACCTCACAAAGGCTGGGAAGAATGTGTTTGGCCACAGCATGAAGAACTTCATCAGGAGGGCTTTAAACTGAATCCTACGGGGAAGGGAGATGTAATGTTGGGGGTAACAATGGACGTAGGCGCATGCACTGCAATGGAGAGAACAGCTCTGATAGCGTCCAATAATAGTCTTCAGACACAGGTAGGAAGAAAGCCAGACTATGAAGCACATGGTCTTCGATGTCTATATACTAATGCCCAGAGTATGGGAAACAAACAGAACGAACTTGAACTCTTAATACAGGAGGGAAATTATGACTTGATAGGTATAACTGAGACTTGGTGGGATGACTCTCATGACTGGAATACAGCAGTTGAAGGATATAACTTGTTCAAAAAGAACAGGAGGAACAGAAAGGGAGGCGGGGTTGCACTGTATGTGAAAAATACATATCTCTGCACAGAAATACAGGAGGAGGAGCTTGGTAGCCCCATCGAGAGCATCTGGGTTGAAATAAATGGAGCAAAGAATAAAAGGAACCTGGTGGTCGGAGTCTACTACCGGCCACCCAATCAAGGAGAAGACAAGGATGAAACTTTTGAAAAGCAAATAGCCAATGTTTTAAGGAAGCATGATGTAGTAGTAATGGGGGACTTCAATTTCCCCGATATTTGTTGGGAGACAAATTCTGCAAAACATGGCCCCTCCAGGAAATTCCTGACTTGTGTGGCGGATAACTTCCTCCTACAGAAAGTAGAGGAAGGAACTAGAGGATCGGCTATCCTTGACTTGATCCTAACCAACAGAGATGACTTAGTGGATAAAGTAGCAGTTACAGGAACTCTGGGGGAAAGCGACCATGTTGTACTTGAGTTCTTGGTTCTAAGGGAAGCAAAAGCCGAGTGTACTCAAACGCGTACCCTGGATTTTAGGAAAGCTGATTTTAATAAACTCAGAACAATGATCAGTAAGGTCCCATGGCAAGCAATGCTAGCGAGAAAAGGAGTCCAAGATGGGTGGGAACTTTTAAAAAAGGAAATTCTCAAGGCACAATCACAAACAATTCCAACAAGAAGAAAAGGTGGAAGATAACAGAAGAAGCCAATGTGGCTTCACAAAAAGCTTAGGGATGACCTGAAAACAAAAAAGGACACATATAGGAAGTGGAAAGAAGGCCAAGTAACAAAGGAAGAGTACAGGCAGGTAGCACAGAATTGCAGGGATGGCGTCAGGAAGGCTAAAGCGGAGAACGAGGTGAGGTTAGCGAGGGATGCTAAAAACAACAAAAAGGCTTTCTTCAGCTACGTGCATAGTAAAAGGCAGAGGAAAGAAATGGTTGTTCAGCTATTAAATAAGGATGGCAAAATGATAACAGAGGACAAAGAAAAGGCAGAGGTGCTCAATTCCTACTTTGGCTCAGTCTTCTCCCAAAAGAGGGTCTATGACCCCCCTGGCAAAGGCGAAGTACAGGCTGAAGGGGCAGGATTGCAGCTTGAGATCGACAGGCATATGGTCAAGGAACACCTAATGACTTTGAATGAGTTCAAATCTCCAGGGCCAGATGAACGGCATCCTAGAGTCATAAAGGAACTGGCAGAAGAACTCTCAGAACCGCTGTCTATTCTCTTTGAGAAATCATGGAGGACGGGGGAAGTGCCAGATGACTGGAGGAGGGCTAACGTTGTCCCTATCTTCAAAAAGGGTAAAAAGGAGGAACCTGGGAACTACAGACCAGTCAGTCTGACATCAATCCCTGGGAAAATTCTGGAGCAGATGATAAAGCAATCCATCTGGAAGCCCCTTGACAACAATGCTATGATTAGTCGAAGCCAACATGGATTTGTCAAAAACAAGTCCTGCCAGACAAATCTGATCTCATTTTTTGATCAAGTCACCTCCCTTGTAGACCGTGGGAATGCTGTAGACATCATATACCTCGACTTCAGCAAAGCTTTCGACAAAGTGCCCCATGATCTCCTGATGAGCAAACTAGCTCGAAGTGGGCTAGATGAAACAACGATCATGTGGATCCACAGTTGGCTACAGAATCGGACTCAAAGAGTGCTTATCAATGGGACCTTCTCAAGCTGGGGAGAGGTAACGAGTGGGGTACCGCAGGGCTCAGTCCTGGGCCCAGTGCTCTTCAACATTTGTATTAATGACTTGGAGGAGGAGGTGCAGGGAATGCTGATCAAATTTGCAGATGACACAAAATTGGGAGGGATAGCTAATACTTTGGAAGACAGAAACAAAATTCAAAGTGATCTGGATAGACTGGAGTGCTGGGCAGAAAACAACAGAATGGCATTTAATAGGGACAAATGCCAAGTTCTGCACCTAGGAAAAAGAAACCAAATGCACAGTTACAAGATGGGGGATACGTGGCTCAACCACACTACGAGCGAGAAGGATCTTGGAATTGTCGTCGATCACAAGCTGAATATGAGCCAACAATGTGATGTGGCTGCAAAAAAGGCAAATGCTATTTTGGGCTGCATTCATAGAAGCATCGCTTCCAAATCCCGGGAAGTACTAGTTCCCCTCTACTCAGCACTGGTTAGGCCTCATCTGGAGTACTGTGTCCAGTTCTGGGCACCACACTTTAAGAAGGATGCAGACAAGCTGGAGAGGGTTCAAAGGAGGGCAACAAAGATGATCAGGGGACTGGAAACAAAGCCCTATGAAGAGAGACTGAAAGAACTGGGCATGTTTAGCCTTGAGAAGAGAAGACTGAGGGGAGATATGATAGCACTCTTCAAGTACTTGAAAGGTTGTCACAGAGAAGAAGGCCAGGATCTCTTCTTGATCATCCCAGAGTGCAGGACACGGAATCATGGGCTCAAGTTACAGGAAGCCAGATTCCGACTGAACATCAGGAAAAACTTCCTGAGTGTCAGAGCAATACGGCAATGGAACCAATTACCTGGGGAGGTGGTGGGCTCTCCCACACTGGAGGCCTTCAAGACTAGGCTGGACAGCCATTTGTCAGGGATGCTCTGACTTGGATTCCTGCATTGAGCAGGGGGTTGGACTCGATGGCCTTGTAGGCCCCTTCCAACCCTACTATTCTATGATTCTATGATTCTATGATTCATCCTGCTGTCTACCATTCACTGGGGTCCTGGCTGAACACAGGCCATGGTGTGCAAGAGAGAATGGGCTTTCCTTAGAGCCAAAGCAAATTTGCCTTCCAAAAATTCACCCCAGAACCCTCCTCTGCGAATATTGATAGCAAATACTATCTGCACGTGCAGATATTATTATATGAATATTTGGTACTTGACACCAGTACATCATCCAATGATATTTGATACTTGTAGAACCCCAAGTCTCACCCACTTTGAATCAGAGACATTTTTAAAATGTCACTTCAGCTCTAGCTTGATGGTTCCATTTTGTATGTCTCCTAAGTATCTTGGAAAGGAAGGAAGAGAAGAATTGTGACCAAGGGAGTTTCAGGAGGTGGCAACAAGGGAGAGGGCCTTCTCAGTGGTGGCTCCTGATTGTGGAACACTCTCCCCAGTGAGGCCTGCCTAGGGCCAACATTGTCCTTTTTTTCAACACCAGGTTTTTTTATTTATCCGAAATTATTTTTAGACTACCTTTGAGGGTAAAGCCTTCTCAAGGCAGGGTACAGGATAAAGAACAAACGAAAGTATAAAAATCGGCAAGAAATAAATATACAGTGAAATACTATAAAACACTATAAAAACAGTTTACACCAGTAAAACCTGCAGCCCACATATTATGGAAAGGCCAGTGAAAACAGGTGGGTCATCAAAGCCTTCTTGGAGACCTGCAAAGAAGGGGCCTGAAGAAAGGGTGGCACAGCAGCTTTTACACTGAACCTTGCTTGCGGAAAGCCAACAGGGGCTGGGAAATGTCAGGTTTGGCCTGAATCATCCCTCAGAGAGGAAGATGAAAATGTTTCCGATCACCCAAATGGGGACAGGGAAGGTATAGGCCAGGAACATATGGTGGAATGTGACAGCCAGCCAAAGAAACCTAAGGGCCACAGCAGAAGACGCACATACCAGAGACATCTGGGGAGGGACCCTAATGTGCAGGTGTTTCTGTGCTAATGCTAGAAACCTCCAAGCCAAGAGGGGAGAGTCTGAGTTCCTGGTTTTAAAGGAGAACCTAGATGTAGTGGGCATTATGGAAACCTGGTGGAGCAGAGAGAACCAGTGGGATATGATCATCTCTGGCTACAAACTCTATAGGAAGGAGAAGGTAGGGCATACTGGGGGAGGCGTTGCTCTGTACGTCAAAGAGGGAATAGTGTCAAGCAGACTGGAACACCTAGAAGGGGCAGACATCTCCACAGAAGTGCTGTGGGTGACAGTACTGGGCTCCAACAGTAATTAATACTAGGAACATGCTTTCGTCTCCAGGACTAGAATGCTCAGGGTAGTCTTGAGATGGAAAATGAAATCAGGGAGGCATCCAAAGGAGGAAAAGTTGTAACAATGGGTGACTTCAGTTACCCCCAAACTGAGTGGATAAGTACATGTTCCAGTCACAATGAAGAGGTTAAATTTCTCAGTGCCCTAAATGACTGTGCCCTAGAACAGATGGGCCTGAAACTGACCATAGAATCATGGAATAGGAGGGTTGGAAGGGGCCTACAAGGCCATCGAGTCCAACCCCCTGCTCAATGCAGGAATCCAACTCAGAGCAACCCTGACAGATGGCTGTCCAGCCTCGTCTTGAACGCCTCCAGTGTGGGAGAGCCCACCACCTCCCCAGGTAATTGGTTCCATTGTCATTTTGCTCTAACAGTCAGGAATTTTTTCCGGATGTTCAGCCGGAATCTGGCTTCCTCTCACTTGAACCCATTATTCCGTGTTCTGCATTCTGTGATGATCGAGAAGAGATGCTGGCCTTCCTCTTTGTGACAACCTTTCACGTACTTGAACAATGCTATCATTGTTCAACAACAAGATCTCCCCTCGGTCTTCTCTTCTCAAGGCTAAACATGCCCAGTTCTTTCAGTCTCTCCTCACTGGGCTTTGTTTCCAGTCCCCTGATCATCTTTGTTGCCCTCCTCTGAACTCTCTCCAGCTTGTCTGCATCCTTCTTAAAATGTGGTGCCCAGAACTGGACACAGTACTCCAGTTGAGGCCTAACCAGTGCTGAGTAGAGGGGAACAAGTACTTCCTGGGATTTGGAAGCTATGCTTCTATTAATGCAGCCCCAAATAGCATTTGCCGTTTTCGCAGCCACATCACATTGTTGGCTCATATTCAGCTTGTAATCTACAACAATTCCAAGTCTCAGTTACACCTATCAAGTCACAATTTCCCTCCTGTTTTAAGAGTTCAAGTTCATTCTGTTTGTTTCCCAGAGGGGAGGGGACCCTAGATTTAATCCCAAGTGGTGTCACCCAGGACCAAGTACGAGATGTGAGTGTTGTTGAACAAACTGGAAACAGACAACTTTCTCTCTTTAGCATTTCTGATTTTATAGCCCTCCTAACCTTAAGGCCTGTAATCCTCTCCATGAAAAAGTAGCAGATATCCAAACAGGGGAATCGCTTCTCAATTTCCCCCTCCCCCAAAATGTGTGGGTCTGGCTCAGTTGTGGCAGGAACTTCCATACTGATATGTCATATATAAGAAGACCATTTGTGAATACAGTGGTGCATATCTCTGGAGACCAAGGTCCTTTGGAAAGCCTTGCAGAATTTTGTACAGACTCAAAAATTGGGTTGGCATTTTCTTGCTTATTCCCCACCCTCCTAAATACATTTCATCTCTAATGCTAAGGAGGCTCTTTTGCAGTTACATATTATGAGCAAGCAGCTGGACCAGTCAAATACATTAGGTAGTTTAGATTAATGAGATAAGTCAGATCAGATAAGAAGAGAGATTAAATGGAATCAATAAAACTAGGTTTAAGAAAAGAGATGAGATTAGATTGCATCAGGAGAGATTAGAGGGCAAGGGGGAAGAGGTTCCTCTAAAACAAATCTCTGCTCCAGTGTGTGTGCGTGTGTGTGTGTGTGTGTGAGAGAGAGAGAGAGAGAGAGAGATTTCTCTGGGCAACAACATCAGATTTGTTTGTATTGCTTTGCTTGGGAGAAATCCGCAATTATTAATGAGGCTGCTTTATTACTTGCGAAACAGAAAACAGCCACCTTACTGACTTCCACATGCTGGCAGAATAGCAGGTGGGCATGGAGAGGGCTGCAGAGAAGTTACAATGCATCTGTGGCATCCTCTGTTCATCCCGCCACTGCTGCCCCTGTGCATGATGAGTTTCAAGCAGCATCGAGATCCAGTCAGGGCACATTAAGCATTGATGGTTCGCGGCACAACGCAAATGCAATCAGCTGCTCATGATGAGGGTGCTGCCGCTCTGGCAGGCTTCTCCCTCCAGCCCAAGGGGTCCCCAGCATCCACATACTCTTGCCATCATGTTTCCAAGAGAGTCCTCGAGCCAAAAGGTTGCCCAAGAAAGGCTCTGTGCATCCCCAGCCTCTACACCATGATTCTCAGCCTCAAAAACAATTTGAAGCACATCAGCAAGATCCATGTCTCCACTGAAGAGCAGCATGAAGAAGAGCTGTGTGGCCTAGTAAAGGGGCCTCAGGTGGGTGGGTGAGGCTGGCACAGGTCTGTCCCATGGGCCTCAGCTATGTGTCTTGTATGTGACATGCTCTGCCTGCTCCAGAGGAGGGAGCTCCCCCACAAAACCCACTGTGACCAGTCTGGGTGGGCAAGACCCCTGGCTCAGACCCCTGCGGGCCACTGCCTGCCAGTATCGGCGCAGTGCTGCGCAGTGGCCCGCCTCCTTCTGAGGCCGCTCCCTATGGCTGATGCTGGAGTGATCTGCACGAAGGGCTATGAATTCCCTTGGAAAATGTGCCTCTGCTGAACACTTCCCAGACAGCTGGTCTTGATACCCTGCCAGCCCCGAGGGTGACCGGGGGGGGGGGCTGGGGAGGCCAGCAGGGCTGCCAGCAGGGCCAGGGCTCAGTGAGGCCTGGAGGCGGAGAAGGGCCTGCCCACGGGAGCAGCCACTGCCTTGTGTCGCACTGTCAGCGCGTTGCGTTTCAAATTGCACTGCAAATTGCCATCGGATAATTTTTTCATGAAGACTGGTATACAAATAACTTCAGTAAAGATAAAATGATAAAGAAACTCTTTGCCTGGGCCTGAGTCTGATTGTTTAGCATGCTGTGTGTGTGCTTTATTTGTGTAGTTGAAGTTATGCCTTTCAAGATCAACCATGATAAATCCAAGCGCTGCCTACTTGACTGTCTGAACTGATGCATCGAATGGTTCCCCAGAGGTCATCTCCATCCATTCTAGCCCATTGAAAGATCATTTATTTTCTCTCCCTTTTAGAGAAAATGCTTTTTATGGGGGGGGGGGACATTCCAAGGACTGAGACTTTTTCCAAGGACATTTCTCCAAAATGTAATGGAGTTCTCTCCCTCACCCCTTCTCTCTCTCTCTCTCTCTCTCTCTCTCAGACACACACACACACACACACACTTCACCACACAAAACTGTTGAGAAAAAGTCATCCATCGCGAGGTCTGAAATGTGCTGTGACAAGTGGTCCACCTTGGGGGTCACCATCCACCATCAGCGTACCATTCATGTCCAGGTTTTAACCACCAAGATGCCTTCCGCACCAACGTAAGCAGAGGCGTCAGCCTGAGGCACCTGACAAAGGCTGCTGAGCCTCCAGGGTCAAAGTTCTGCTGTGACATTCTGCTTGGAACTAAGAAATGTACAAATGAACTGAATTAGTGAGAATTATTATGGGAGCCGCAGCCTTCCAAGATGGCCTCCTAATGAGCACCCACTCACATTCTGCAGCTACAAGAGCCTTGTCCTGTTACCTGTGTGCTCGGGAATTAATTTTGCAGCCATCTGAGCTTACAACTCAAAATGGCTTTGTATGGAGAGGGCTTTATTCCTTGACTGGTTGCAAGGAAGGCCACATTTCTGAAGACCATGAGCGGCTTCTCTCCTGTGTCTCAGTCTAGGCCCTGAGGAGGGCATTTGCCTTGATGCTGGACCTTGGGGGTTCCTCTGTCTCCTCTTAAGCAGGTGGCTCATGTCCACCCATGTTTTTCAGGTAGAAATATATGCTTGCAACATCCCAGTTATCATCCCTGGGATTCTCACCACCACCACTGTCATTACTATATGCTGGATTCCTCTGCCATACCTTGTCCTGATTAAAAACTGATTAAAAACCAAGAGGGTGATGTACCCAAAGAACATACTGAAAAGTGGCATTTGCCATAGCAACAGTTCAAGATGTGCCTCAGTGTGTGAAAACATGTTTAAATGTTGATGGGCTGTCAGGACCCACTAGCAGGCAAGAGGAGGAAGCTGAGGTCAGCCAGGAGACAAAGCCAGTAGTCACAACCATAGAATCAAAAGCACAGGACAAACAAACCAGGAGGAAGGAGCAAAGGATAACCAGGGATGCAGGAATGCATCAGGGAGCCCATGTTGCTTCAGCAAGTCTCAGCTGGACCACAAAGCCCATCACAGATCTACCACAAAAAGTGCCACAGTCCTTAAGGTGCTCAAAATGATTACTGCAGAAAGTGATTATTCTCTGCATGCAAAGAAGCAAGAACTGTCTTGTCTCAAAGCAGCAAGTCCTAGACAATGGGACATGTTGCATCAGAGGTCATTGGGAATCCAGAGAATTAAACAAACAAAGGCATTGATATAAGTAGGGAAGACAAACTTCTCAATGACTTTTGGGTAACTGATATCAAAAACTAATTAGCAAAGTGGTCTGGATAATGTCTAAAGAGAGAATGCTGAGATACAGCCCATTACTCAAGGTCAAAGAACCACTGGGGGGATGTAAAATGTAGTGTTTGGGGTCATTATTTGAAGAGTCATAGAATCATAGAATAGTGGAGTTGGAAGGGGCCTACAAGACCATCGAGTCCAACCCCCAATCCACAAGTGTTGGATTGTAAAACTTTATCATTGACTCAAGGTCAAATAGAATTGCCGCATTTTTCCCAGACAGAGATCAACTGACGTCCTAACCCTTAGAAACCCCCAGATGGCTGTTCCTTTGTAGTTTCTCTGAGTCTCAAGCAATTAGCATCTGCATGCCTCATTAGGATAAATGGAATTAAAGCCTTGGAAAGCAGCCCGTTTGTCTGAGCGTTGATTTTGGCTATAGGAGTATTCAGTGGGCAACAGGGGAACCCTGACAGCTTGATCTCCGTCTGAGAAAAATGCAGCAATTCTCTGAACTTAAGGGGTGGGAGGGGAAGGTCTCCCCCTCTCCCATGATGCTTCTGGATGCAGCTGTTGACATCACGCCAATCGGGCTGAGCGCCAAAGCTTGGCCCCTGCGATCTCTCACTTGTGCCTACATCTGTGCCTCACATCTAAAAGTTCAAGTTGTCCCTCCCTTTCCAGGCCTGGTTCACTGTCGCTCCCAGGGATGTGAGAAGGGAGGGCTCCCCCTCCAGCTGCGCCTCTGAAGTCTGAGAGAGTTCCTCCCTCACAAGTTGTCTCTCCTCCTCAGAATCAGAGCTGCTTTGGAACTCTTTGGGCTCAGATGCAACCCTGACAAGATAGTTAACTGGCAGCCAAGGGCTCTCTAAATACTGAAACTGTAATCTGATGGCCCTCAGTGATTTCCAGCAGCCCCCCTTCCATTCCTTCCTATCCAGGGGGTCCAGTGGGCAGGGACATTCCAGGGCCCGGGAACACTAAGCTGGCCATGCAGGTGTCATGGCCCAGGACCAGGACCCTTGGAGATGGAAACCTCCAGCAACAGAGACCCCAGGGAGGCACCAGCCCTGTCCCCAGCCCTTCTGAGCGAGCACCCATGGCCTTGGATCTCATATTCTATGCAGATGATCCCCAGAAGGTGCCATTCCCCAGGAGAAGCCAACGCCTTCAGGAAAGGACTGCTGGCCCCAGGTGCAGCTCCTGATGGGGCAGAGCTTCCAGAAAGACTCTCCTGGCCTGACTGTGAATCCCTGCCAGACCCAGTTGGTCCCTGCCAGTACCAGGCTGACTTGCCCGTGCCAGCTGCAGGGCTGCTCTCCATGGTCCTGAAATCGCCCCCAAGTCCTGGGCTGATACTTGTGGTGCTGGCCGCAGCACTAAAGCGCCTTCTGAGCCAGTCTCCTGGGTCACACTGTGCCTCTCGCATGGAACCAAAGGGTCCCGATTCCAGTCCCGAGAGCAGCCGACATGCACGTGGGCACAAGTTGCATGGGCAGGTGCCAGAGATACAAAACTCCTCCGGAGGCGCCTTGGGGAGGGAACTGCACCCTGCAGACAGGAATGTATGCAACTTGCAGCAACCCTATTTTAACAAGGTGTCTCCAAAAGGAAACACAAGGACAGGATGAGGGCAGTGGTTCCAGGGACTGGCAACAGCAAATGGGGACTCTTCTTGGGAATGGATGGCCACCTAGAGCTGGCAGGATGAGGGAGAGACTGAACTCCCCTGGCCAACTCCTGTTTGCTCTCCCTGTTCGCTCGCTCTGATTGCTCTCTCTCTGGGAGCTTGCTTGCTTGTATCACCCCTAGACCAGCTGGAGCAGGGTCCTCTGTTCTTCTCTGCTCAGCTAGGAGGCGGGGGGGGGGAGACCTTGTTATCTGTGAGAAGGAAAACATTATACGCATTCAGCAACATTAGCAGCTCTGAGGTGGGAGAATAAAAGTGAGAATTCTCTTTGGCAAACCTCTTTTGCCATTGTTAGGGAACTGAAACATTGATCAGATGATTTCAGAAACCATTGCTCCATGCCTCGTATCCATCTTCCTCCTTGAGCCATGATCTCAAGGAGATCAAACAGAACAAACTTGAACTCTTAATACATGAGGGAAATTATGACTTGATAGGTATAACTGAGACTTGGTGGGATGACTCTGGAATACAGCAATGGAAGGATATAACTTGTTCAAAAAGAACAGGAGGAACAGAAAGGGAGGTGGGGTTGCACTGTATGTGAAAAATGCATATCTCTGCACAGAAATACAGGAGGAGGAGCTTGGTAGCCCCATCGAGAGCATCTGGATCAAAATAAATGGAGCAAAGAATAAAAGGAACCTGGTGGTCAGAGTCTATTACCGGCCACCCAATCAAGGAGAAGACAAGGATGAAACTTTTGAAAAACAAATAGCCAATGTTTTAAGGAAGCATGATGTAGTAGTAATGGGGGACTTCAATTTCCCCAATATTTGTTGGGAGACAAATTCTGCAAAACATGGCCCCTCCAGGAAATTCCTGACTTGCGTGGCAGATAACTTCCTCCTACAGAAAGTAGAGGAAGGAACTAGAGGATCGGCTATCCTTGACTTGATCCTAACCAACAGAGATGACTTAGTGGATCAAGTAGCAGTTACAGGAACTCTGGGAGAAAACGACCATGTTGTACTTGAGTTCTTGGTTCTAAGGGAAGCAAAAGCCGAGTGTAGTCAAACGCGTACCCTGGATTTTAGGAAAGCTGATCTTCATAAACTCAGAACAAGGATCAGTAAGGTCCCATGGCAAGCGACTCTAATGAGAAAAGGAGTCCAAGATGGGTGGGAGCTTTTAAAAAAGGAAATTCTCAAGGCACAATCACAAACCATTCCAAGAAGAAGAAAAGGTGGAAGACAACAGAAGAAGCCAATGTGGCTTCACAAAAAGCTTAGGGATGACCTGAAAACAAAAAAAGGACACATATAGGAAGTGGAAAGAAGGCCAAGTAACAAAGGAAGAGTACAGGCAGGTAGCACAGAATTGCAGGGATGGCGTCAGGAAGGCTAAAGCTGAGAACGAGCTGAGGTTAGCAAGGGATGCTAAAAACAACAAAAAGGCTTTCTTCAGCTACGTGCATAGTAAAAGGCAGAGGAAATACATTGTTGTTCAGCTATTAAATAAGGATGGCAAAACGATAACAGAGGACAAAGAAAAGGCAGCGGTGCTCAATTCCTACTTTGGCTCAGTCTTCTCCCAAAAGAGGGTCTATGACCCACCTGGCTAAGGCGAAGTGCAGGCTGAAGGGGCAGGATTGCAGCTTGAGATCAATAGGCATATGGTCAAGGAACACCTGTCTGTTTCCCACCTCCCAGCTGAGCAGAGCAGAGCAGAGCAAGCTGCTCCAGCTGGTCCAGGGACTACAGAAGCAGGCAAGCTCCCAGAGAGTGAGCAAACAGGGGGAGCAAACAGGAGTTGGCCAGGGGAGTAGCAGTGGTTGAAGAGACAAAGGAGACAAAGGAAACAAAGGAGACAGAGGCTAAGAGGTAAGTGGGCTGCAGGAAGCCCAGGGGGCTGCCCTTTATCCTTCTGATTGGCTGTGAGCTCACCAGGTGCTTCTGAGAGCTCCAACTGAATTAGAGGGGTGTGGCCTGAGTAATCCCAGCAGCTGAGTGGGCAGAAAGCTTCAGTCTGTTTCCCGCCTCCCAGCTGAGCAGAGCAGAGCAGAACAAGCTGCTCCAGCTGGTCCAGGGACTACAGAAGCAGGCAAGCTCCCAGAGAGCGAGCTAACAGAGTGAGCAAACAGGAGGAGCAAACAGGAGTTGGCCAGGGGAGTTGCAGTGGTTAAAGAGACAAAGGAGACAAAGGAGACAGAGGCTAAGAGGTAACTGGGGTCTATGACCCCCCTAGCAAAGGTGAAGTACAGGCTGAAGGGGCAGGATTGCAGCTTGAGATCGATAGGCATATGGTCAAGGAACACCTCATTACTTTGAATGAGTTCAAATCGCCAGGGCCAGATGAACTGCATCCTAGAGTCATAAAGGAACTGGCAGAAGAACTCTCAGAACCGCTGTCTATTCTCTTTGAGAAATCATGGAGGACGGGGGAAGTGCCAGATGACTGGAGGAGGGCTAACATTGTCCCTATCTTCAAAAAGGGTAAAAAGGAGGAACCTGGGAACTACAGACCAGTCAGTCTGACATCCATCCCTGGGAAAATTCTGGAGCAGATGATAAAGCAATCCATCTGGAAGCACCTTGACAACAATGCCGTGATTACTCGAAGCCAACATGGATTTGTCAAAAACAAGTCCTGCCAGACAAATCTGATCTCATTTTTTGATCAAGTCACCTCCCTTGTAGACCGTGGGAATGCTGTAGACATCATATACCTCAACTTCAGCAAAGCTTTCGACAAAGTGCCCCATGATATCCTGATGAGCAAACTAGCTCGAAGTGGGCTAGATGAAACAACGATCATGTGGATCCACAGTTGGCTACAGAATCGGACTCAAAGAGTGCTTATCAATGGGACCTTCTCAAGCTGGGGAGAGGTAACGAGTGGGGTACCGCAGGGCTCAGTCCTGGGCCCAGTGCTCTTCAACACTTTTATGAATGACTTGGAAGAAGGCTGCTCCAGCTGGTCCAGGGACTACAGAAGCAGGCAAGCTCCCAGAGAGCGAGCGAACAGAGCGAGCAAACAGGGGGAGCAAACAGGAGTTGGCCAGGGGAGTTGCAGTGGGTGAAGAGACAAAGGAGACAAAGGAGACAGAGGCTAAGAGGTAAGTGGGTTGCAGGAAGCCCAGGGGGCTGCCTTTTATCCTTCTGATTGGCTGTGAGCTCACCAGGTGCTTCTGAGAGCTCCAACTGAATTGGAGGGGTGTGGCCTGAGTACTCCCAGCAGCTGACTGGGCGGGAAGCTTCAGTCTGTTTCCCGCCTCCCAGCTGAGCAGAGCAGAGCAAGCTGCTCCAGCTGGTCCAGGGACTACAGAAGCAGGCAAGCTCCCAGAGAGCGAGCGAACAGAGCGAACGGACAGGGGGAGCAAACAGGAGTTGGCCAGGGGAGTTCGGCAGGGGAGGTCAAGGGGGAGGCCCCTAACATTTTTTTTAATTATTTTTATTTTTTATTTTAAAATAAAAATATTTTATATTTTATTTTAAAAATCACAAGCTGAACATGAGCCAACAATGTGATGTGGCTGCAAAAAAGGCAAATGCTATTTTGGGCTGCATTCATAGAAGCATCGCTTCCAAATCCCAGGAAGTACTAGTTCCCCTCTACTCAGCACTGGTTAGGCCTCATCTGGAGTGCTGTGTCCAGTTCTGGGCACCACACTTGAAGAAGGATGCAGACCAACTGGAGTGGGTTCAGAGGAGGGCAACAAAGATGATCAGGGGACTGGAAACAAAGCCCTATGAAGAGAGACTGAAAGAACTGGGCATGTTTAGCCTTGATGCTTGGAAGCGATGCTTCTATGAATGCAGCCCAAAAGACCACTGGCCTTTTTTGCAGCCACATCACATTGTTGGCTCATATTCAGCTTGTGATAGACAACAATTCCAAGATCCTTCTCGCTTGTAGTGTGGTTGAGCCACATATCCCCCATCCTGTAGCTGTGTATTTGGTTTCTTTTTCCTAGGTGCAGAACTTGGCATTTATCCCTATTAAATGACATTCTGTTGTTTTTTGCCCAGCGCTCCAGTCTATCCAGATCACTTTGAATTTTGTTTCTGTCTTCCAAAGTATTAGCTATCCCTCCCAATTTTGTGACATCTGCAAATATGATCAGCATTCCCTGCACCTCCGCCTCCAAGTCATTCATACAAATGTTGAAGAGCACTGGGCCCAGGACTGAGCCTTGCGGTTACCTACCCCCACTCGTTACCTCTCCCCAGTTGGAGAAGGTCCCATTGATAAGCACTCTTTGAGTCCGATTCTGTAGCCAACTGTGGATCCACCGGATCGTTGCTTCATCTAGCCCACTTTGAGCTAGGTTGCTCATCAGGATATCATGGGGCACTTTGTCGAAAGCTTTGCTGAAGTCGAGGCATCTGATGTCTACAGCATTCCCACGGTCTACAAGGGAGGTGACTTGATCAAAAAATGAGATCCGATTCATCTGGCAGGACTTGTTCTTGACAAATCCATGTTGGCTTCGAGTAATCACGGCATTGTTGTCAAGGTGCTTCCAGATGGATTGCTTTATCATCTGCTCCAGAATTTTCCCAGGGATGGATGTCAGACTGATTGGTCTCTGTTTTGACTGACTTTCAGCCTCTTGCTCACTCTCTTGTAGGTTCCCCTGTGATTCTTCCTCTGCAGGCTGTCCTCCAGTCTCATCCGCAAGTACCTGGAATCGGTTCCACAGCTCCACTGCTTCCACGGGTGCAGAGTGGCGTCTAGTTCTTCTTCTCCTGTCACCCTTTTCCAAGGTGTATCCTCTATTCCATTTTTCCTCACCTCAGCATTACCCACTTCTGCCTCATCTTGCTGTTGCTCTTCAAGCTTCTGGTTTGCCCTTTGCTGCTGTAGTTCCCCCATTCTGTCCAAGAATGCTTCGTGTTCTCTTATTCCCCGGAGGGTCAACAGTCGCCGCTCCAGTCCACTTACTTTTTCCTCCAGCAGCGTGATCAACTTGCACTTGTTGCAGGTGTAGGCCTTGTTGTTCTCAGGCAAGAAAACAAACACTGCACACACCTTGCAGGTCACCACCACTGGAGAGTCTTGTCCTTCCATAGCCTCTTTTCCCTTTTTGTGTCTAGCTTTGTGATTGCTCTAGACTAGCCTGTGCCTGCTCCTCCACTCAGTAGAGGTTAAAAAACAGAGTCCCACTGGTGTGGAAGTGTGTGTTACAAGACAAATAAATGAAAAAAGTTAGTTAAAAAAGAAAAAAATGCTAGGGGCCTCCCCCTTGACCTCCCCTGCTGAACTCCCCCCGGCGAACTCCTGTTTGCTCCCCCTGTGTGCTCGCTCTGGTTGCTCGCTCTCTGGGAGCTTGCTTGCTTCTGTAGTCCCTGGAGCAGCTTGCTCTGCTCTGCTCTGCTCTGCTCTGCTCTGCTCTGCTCTGCTCTGCACTGCTCTGCTCAGCTGGGAGGCGGTATACAGAGGTCTACTATCTCATAAACCAGAGATAACATATAGCCATCAGGACAAGTAGCCACTGAAAGCCTTATCCTCTGCAATTTTGTCTAATCAAATTTGCAGGGTCTGTATCAGCACCTCAGAGGTAGTTAATGTTTCCCTGAGGGAGGGTGTAGCTCCAGCTGCCCTTAAAGAGGCAATGCTGAGACCCTTAATTAAAGAAACCATATCTGGACTCTGTAATTTTTCATAACTATGGCCCAGTGTCTCATGTTCCATTCTTGAGTAAGATACTGGAAAAGGTTGTTGTCTCTCAGCTCCAGGTAGTCTTCAGGAATACCAATATTTGGCTCCATTCCAATCTGGTTCCAGTTAGTCTTGGATGGCACTTGGAATGGAGCCCAGAAACGCACTGGTAACCAATGTAGCTGGTACAGAATCAGTATTATAGGCCCTGATCCCTTGGCTGCTGCAGGCAGCTGCATTCTGCACCAGCTGAAGCTTCTGAACAGTCTTCAAGGCAGCATCAAGCAGAGTGTATTACGTCACTCCAATCTGGATGCCACCAGGGCATCTCTAATGGTGGCCAGTGCTGTTTGCTCTAAATAGGGGCACCACATGCAAATGAGCTGAACTGCTAAAAGGTCCCCAGCCACCAAATGCAGTCTCCACTTCCACATATAGTGCTGGGCCCAGAAAAGCCCCCAAGCTCACACCTAGTCCTTCAGAGGAGATGCAACACCATCCACACAGTTACAAAGAAAAGATGCCAGGCATCAATAACACATCCAGTACCAACATACTGATGACACTTTAGCCCAGACCTCCGGGTGGCTTCACTCACCAGCTTCATAGCAGTTGTTTAAAAGTGCGGGGGACAAGGTGGACCCCTGAGGCACAGGAACAAGAATTCCCCAGCACCCCTTCAAACCTTGTAAACTGCCTTGAGGGGGCTTTCTGCCTGGAAAGGCAGCATATAAATACATTGGATGGAAGAAGAGGGGGAGAGAGAGAGAGAGCGCAGTTATACGAATAATGCCCACTTCTCATGCAGGGAACTGAGGCGCAGGTCCTGGAAATCCCTATCCAACTGCAAGTATAACAAGAAAGCCCAGCCTCCAGACATTGAGTCTTCTGTTTTATGAAAGGAAGGAGTGTACAGGGGCAGTGGAGGAGTGTCCCTGCAAGGTTCTGGGAGGGCCCACAAATGTTGGCTCAAGCTCCTTCTCACTACAAGCTAAATATCCCCCCTCCCCCGCCTTCTCTGCCCTGGGCAACAGAAAAGGAACTCTCAGCTGGCATCCTCTGTGCTTCCGCAGACAGTCCCCTCTGATCTTTCTTCATAAGAAATCAGTTGCACAGTATAAATGCATGGCAGAGGCCTGTCATTGCACCACAGATCTTGCCACGGGCTGCAATTAGTGTGAGTGACACCACAACCCCGCAGAGACTGAGGGGGACCCACACACAGCAGTGCACAGGAGGGGAAAAGACAGGGCCTGGGTGAGCAAGGCCTCTGGGCACTGCAGGTTGATGGGAGCCCTCTGGGGCGAGGGGCTTACAGGCAAAATAGGAGCATGAGGGTGGGGGGCTAAGCGCCCCCTGGCAAGGGTGTGGCGCCTGGGCTCGCTGTCCAGGTGACTGATCTCCACAGTGCAGCCCCACCCGAATGCCACGGGTGTTCACTGGCCCCTGGCAGCTTCTCCATGTGGTGGCCGGAGTGCCTGGTGCCTGGCTGTGTGCACCCTTCGCACGCTGTGGGAGCCTGCAAGCCGCCTCTGCTGTTTCCCTGCAGCTTCCACACAGGGGCTGCCCAGCGCAGACTGGCTCTCTGATTGTGGCTGGGGCCTGGGGAGCGTGTTGAGCCTTGGGGAGCTCCCAAACATGGCTCCAAGTGCCGAGGAACACGCCCCTAGGCCTGCGGAAGTGGGGCGGGGGGCAGCCAGGCTCTGGAGGACATGGGAAGAGTCACTGCTGCCAGAAATCCATTTGGTTGAAATGCTCTGTGAAGCCCCCAGGGGCTCATCTTACTCATCCCTCCCAAGAGGGAAGGACAACAAAGGCATGTATTAAAAACCATTTGTCACTTATCTGGGTTTTTAAAAAATGTTCTTCCCCGCCTGAAAACTCAGTAAGGACTTACAGTGACCAGATCTGGAGCTAAAGTAGAGTTGATGTCAAATGTGTCTTTGCATTTTGCATGAAGGATTCTTGCTGTTTGCAATGCAAATTGCATCAAAGTGGAGAGCTGATAATTAATGGGATCAGAGCAGTTGTGGAAGGGGCATCTAACCCTTTCCTCCTCTGCTGAAGTTCTGAGGGAAATCCCTCACCATGCATTTGCACTGTAAGGACGTCCCCACCACCACCACCAATGCGGGATTCCCCCCCCCCTTAGCAAATAGCAGCTTCGGGAGGGGGGGAGATTTTGCTCAGGACCACAGAAGGTGGGTGCAGGGGCTAAATCCCCCCCATGCCTGTTCTGATTCTGTTATCAGCCTCCATCCCAGCTGATTCCATTTGCACTTTTTTAAACTGCATGTGCAGTACAAAGACACGTTGTACGTTAGGTGTAATGTGACCTTAGCTCCGGATTCAGGACATCTGGCACTCTTCACAGGATCTGTCCCGCTCTTTATTTTTTTTTTTAAAACTTGGCCAGGGTAATCTTTCCACTCTGTCTCGGCACCCCTTCCAGGAAAGTCTGTCCCTCAGGAGCCCAGAAGAGTGAGTAGAGGGACGTGGCTTCCCCTTAGTGGATTTGGTATGGTAAATAAACACATATATTCCCTCCTTCCTCCTCTGACCTGCAGGTTTCCCACACAGTTAATCAACCACAGGTGTGCGGTTCCCCCCTTGGCGTCTCCCCTTGGCCATTGTCTACAGGGCTTTCCATCCTGGCCCTGGAGCTGACTTGGCTCAGCATTTGGTTTGCAGTGAAAAGACCCTGCAAGTACATATTTCTCTGTTTGACTATCTGCTCTCCCATATAAATACTCTGGCGATAGGCCATACTTCCCTGTACAAATATACTCTTTCCAGGTGTGCTCTCAGGAACCACCTCGCTTCCTGTGCAAACAGTTGTCTCTAGCAATGCTTTGATCTCTTCATATGCAAATCTCCTTTTCTGTCTAAGAATTACCCAGGACTGACTGGAGTGGATGTGACATGCCTGAGGAAACAACATTTTTCCGGAATCATTGAGGACCTGTGAGAAAGTGGGAAAGGATGGCACCCTCCCACTGTATCTCTTCAAAGTGCGGAAATTTCAACGTGCAATGGTATAAAGATCATAGAATAGTAGGGTTGGAAGGGGCCTACAAGACCATCGAGTCCATGGGTGCCAACAATTATTTATTTATTTATTTATTTATTTATTTATTTATTTCATTTGTATACCGCCCAATAGCCGAAGCTCTCAACAAAGATCCTGCACAGCCATGTCTGCTGAGAGGGATTGCAATCAGACTGGGGAATAGGAAGGGAAGAGAGAAGCGCCCAAATGTGCTGTAATCAGCAAGACCCAGAAGAGAATGAAGCTGAGCAAATCCTGCCTTAAGCCCATTGCCTTGACTGCCAAAATGCTCTTAGTTTCTAAGAGAGTTTGCCCAGGCTATGCATATGGATCTGGTGCAACCAGCTGCATTGTTGGTGGGAATCACTGGTCTTTACATGCGTTTCATGCAAGCTCTTTGTTTCCTTCCAGAATCATCTGCTTCCACCATAGTGCTAAGCTGCGATTTCAGCTTTGGTACCTGTAGAAGACCTTTTACCTACAGTTATACTGTTTGTGTTCACTGGAGTCCTCTCTATATGTGGAGCTTCTGTGGAATCATTTGCTTCCCAGAGAGTCTTTACACTTATGTCACATCAACGTTAGCACCTGAAGCAAAAAGTTTAGAAGCCCCCTACCCCCTCTCCTCTTCAGGTCTGGAATGCTCTCTTTTTTCAGATGATACACAGAAAAGGCTACTAGAGGCAAGGAAATGGTACCCACTCTGAAATTTTAAAATTGCACATGTGTGATCCACTCACACCGGCACTAAAGCAATCCTAGCTAAATATAGCGTAGGTTCCCCCAGCTCAGAGGAGAACCTCCAGCAGCCCACAGTGCATCTTCACAACCCCCTTGGACACTCCACCTGGCAAGGGTAGGGACAGCCATTCCAGTGGCAACTAGCAGTCATTTAGAGGTCCTGGGATCCATGGTCCACAGCCTGCAGTGTGGAAAAGCAGGGCTGCAGTAGAACCATGCAGGGTGGAAGCATCCAGTGTGACTGCCAGGGGAGGATGGTGGCCACAGTTGCTGCAGCACAACAGCTAATGCTCTGTTGTGGTTTTCCCTTGCTTTGTCCCAGATTGCTGCACTTTTACCATACAATTTCCTCTCACTTGCCCATTATGCCCACCTGGCTTCAGCCTGTGCAGAACTATGTAGAGAAAATGTGCCTCTGGGTGAAGAGAGAGGAACTGAGGCCCACCCCCACCCTATGAATTATCTTGGTTCTCAGAGCATATAATTAACCTCCCCTCTTGTTTCAGCACACAGAGCCAAAGAGTGCATTCCTAAAGCAGAAACGTATCAGTGTTATTGTCAGTGTTAAAGTCAATGTTACTTCAGTAGTGCTGGTGTGAATTCTTTATTCTAGCCCAGTCAATGAAGTGCTGGTAAAGTCCACTGGAAATCTCTTGTGTGTGCCCATGTGCACATACACATTCTGTGCTCACATTCTCTGCTTCTTGCAAAATATTGGTTGTCACTGGGAAATTACAGCATGCTCCAAAGACTGCCAGACAATATTCAGAGGAAGGTGATGTGGGCCAGGAGGTGGGGGAGGGGCCCTCTGGGAGCACAAAGTGATGCAACTCTTCCCACACAAGCCCTGAGATGTCTGCTTGGTCAGCTGTCAGGAGGAGAATTTGGTAAAGCCAGCAAGTGGTCAAGGAGGCTGCAGCTCTGTATTCACTGTAACTCAGAGAGGCTCCCCAGAGGAAGTGCAGAGGACAACAATAAAGCCAGAGTAGGAGAGGCCAGGCTGGCAGATCTCAGAGGAACAGCAGGCACTGGGCCAGGCCAGCTGGTATGACTGTGCAGTGCAGCTGGAGGGCAAACTCAGCTGCAAATGGCCAAATGGCCTGGAAGAAGGGTTCTTAAGCGACGTCTTGTCCTGAACCCCAGTTGCTCATGCAGCCCATCACCCTGGCCACAGGCCTTCCCCATACAAATGGTGAGCCCCTCCTGGGTTGCAGGGTTGAATGGGGGAGGCAACCCTTCCAGTCTCTCTGAACAGGCACTGCCTCGCTGGTGGCGGCGGCTGCCATGGCCCTGCCCCTGCACAGGGACTCTGAAGCCAAGCTGGACTTGTGCCCATGCAAGGCACATCAGGGCACACTTCTCCTGTTGAAAAGGTTCTGAGGGAGCCAGGCTGGGAAAGGCTTCTCTCCACCTGCGTCCAGAGAGTCTCTGCCCATCACGGGAGGCAGCGCAGGGTCAGATGGACCAGTGGCCCATCTCACTCTGTGGCAACCTCAGATGCTCCTTGGTTTCTTGTGAAGCTGCTGCAGAAGACCTGCATTCTCCATGTTCAGCAAGCTACCATTTGGGAGGGGGAAACCCAAATCCCCATGCCACAAAACCAAGAGACCATAGAATCACAGAATAGTGGGGTTGGAAGGGGCCTACAAGACCATCGAGTCCAACCCCCTGCTCAGTGCAGGGGGTTGGACAAGGGATGATCGAGAAGATTATCTCTTCTCAATCATCCCAGAGTGCAGGACACGGTATAATGGGCTCAAGTTACAGGAAGCCAAATTCTGGTGGAACATCAGGAAAACCTCCTGACTGTTAGAGCAATACTACAATGGAACCAATTCCCTAGGGAGGTGGTGGGCTCTCCCACACTGGAGGTGTTCAAGACGAGGCTGGACAGCCATCTATCAGGGATGCTGTGACTTGGATTCCTGCATTGAGCAAGGAGTAGGACTTGATGGTCATGTAGGCCCCTTACGACCCTACTATTCTATGATTCTATGATTCTATAATGGGCTCAAGTTACAGGAAGCCAGATTCTGGCTGAACATCAGGAAAAACTTCCTGACTGTTAGAGATATGACAATGGAACCAATTCCCTAGGGAGGTAGTGGGCTCTCCCACACTGGAGGCATTCAAGATGAGGCTGGATAGCCATCTGTCAGGGATGCTCTGACTTGGATTCCTGCACTGAGCAGGGGGTTGGACTTGATGGTCTTGTAGGCCCCTTACAACCCTACTATTCTATGATTCTATGATCAAAAACTGAGACCAGATGAGTCTGGCAGGATTTGTTCTTGAGAAATCCATGTTGGCTTTGAGTAATCACTGCATTGTTTTCAGGTTGCTTCCAGATGGATTGCTTCATCATCTGCTCCAGAATTTTCCCAGAGATTGATGTAACACTGACTGGTCTGTCATTCCCAGGTTCCTCCTTTTTACCCTTTTTGAAGATAGGGGCAACATTAGCCCTCCTCCAGTCATCTTCCACTTCACCTATCCTCCATGATTTCTCAAACATAATAGACAGTGGTTCTGAGCATTCTTCTTCCAGTTCCTTTAATACTCTAGGAAGCAGTTCATCTGGTCCTGGTGATTTGAACTCCAAGTAAGTAGGTGTTCCTTGACCACATGCCTATTGATCTCAAGTTGCAATCCTGCCCCTTCAGCCTGTACTTCACCTTTGCCAGCAGGGTCATAGACCCTCTTTTGGGAGAAGTCTAAGCCGAAGTAGGAATTGAGCTCTTCTAGTTTTTCTTTGTCATCTGTTATTATTTTGCCATCCTTCTTTAATAGCTCAACCACCATTTTTTCCCTCTGTCCTTTACTATGCATGTATCTGAAGAAAGCCTTCTTTTTGCTTTTAGCTTTCCTCACAAAACTCAGCTCGTTCTCAGCTTTAGCCTTCCTGATGCCATCCCTGCTATTCTGTGCTACCTGCCTGTACTCTTCCTTTGTTGCTTGGCCTTCTTTCCACTTCCTATATGTGTCCTTTTTTGTGTTCTGGTCATCTCTAAGCTTTTTGTGAAGCCACATTGGCTTCTTCTTTTTCTTTTCCTTTTTTAAAAACTCCCATCCATCTTGGACTCCTTTTCTCATCAGAGTCACTTGCCATGAGACCTTACTTACCAAACAAAAAAATGACACATATAGGAAGTGGAAAGAAGGCCAAGTAACAAAGGAAGAATACAGGTAGATATATGTATTTTTGCAGCAATTGCAGCAATGGCGTCAGGAAGGCTAAAGCTGAGAATGAGCTGAGGTTAGCGAGGGATGCTAAAAACAACAAAAATTATTTCTTCAGCTACGTGCATAGTAAAAGGCAGAGGAAAGAAATGTTGGTTCAGCTATTAAATAAGGATGGCAAAACGATAACAGATGACAAAGAAAAGGCAGAGGTGCTCAATTCCTACTTTGGCTCATTCTTCTCCCAAAAGAGGGTCTATGACCCCCCTGGCAAAGGCGAAGTACAGGCTGAAGGGGCAGGATTGCAGCTTGAGATCGACAGGCATATGGTCAAGGAACACCTAATTACTTTGAATGACTTCAAATCTCCAGGGCCAGATGAACTGCATCCTAGAGTCATAAAGGAACTGGCAGAAGAACTCTCAGAACCGCTGTCTATTCTCTTTGAGAAATCATGGAGGACGGGGGAAGTGCCAGATGACTGGAGTGGGGCTAACGTTGTCCCTATCTTCAAAAAGGGTAAAAAGGAGGAACCTGGGAACTACAGACCAGTCAGTCTGACATTCATCCCTGGGAAAATTCTGGAGCAGATGATAAAGCAATCCATCTGGAAGCACCTTGACAACAATGCCGTGATTACTCGAAGCCAACATGGATTTGTCAAAAACAAGTCCTTCCAGACAAATCTGATCTCATTTTTTGATCAAGTCACCCCCCTTGTAGACCGTGGGAATGCTGTAGACATCATATACCTCGACTTCAGCAAAGCTTTTGACAAAGTGCCCCATGATCTCCTGATGAGCAAACTAGCTCAAAGTGGGCTAGATGAAGCAACGATCCGGTGGATCCACAGTTGGCTACAGAATCGGACTCAAAGAGTGCTTATCAATGGGACCTTCTCCAACTGGGAAGAGGTAACGAGTGGGGTACTGCAAGGCTCAGTCCTGGGCCCAGTGCTCTTCCACATTTGTATGAATGACTTGGAGGAGGAGGTGCAGGGAATGCTGATCAAATTTGCAGATGACACAAAATTGGACGAGATAGCTAATACTTTGGAAGACAGAAACAAAATTCAAAGTGATCTCGATAGACTGGAGCGCTGGGCAGAAAACAACAGAATGACATTTCATAGGCATAAGTGCCAAGTTCTGCACCTAGGAAAAAGAAACCAAATGCACAGTTACAAGATGGGGGATACGTGGCTCAACCACACTACAAGCGAGAAGGATCTTGGAATTGTTGTCGATCACAAGCTGAATATGAGCCAACCATGTGATGTGACTGCAAAAAAGGCCAATGCTGTTTTGGGCTGCATTCATAGAAGCATCGCTTCCAAATCCCGGGAAGTACTAGTTCCCCTCTACTCAGCACTGGTTAGGCCTCATCTGGAGTACTGTGTCCAGTTCTGGGCACCACACTTGAAGAAGGATGCAGACAAACTGGAGAGGGTTCAGGGGAGGGCAACAAAGATGATCAGGGGACTGGAAACAAAGCCCTATGAAGAGAGACTGAAAGAACTGGGCATGTTTAGCCTGGAGAAGAGAAGACTGAGGGGAGATATGATAGCACTCTTCAAGTACTTGAAAGGTTGTCACAGAGAAGAAGGCCAGCATCTCTTCTCCATCATCCCAGAGTGCAGGACACGGAACAATGGGCTCAAGTGACAGGAAGCCAGATTCCGGCTGAACATCAGGAAAAACTTCCTGACTGTTAGAGCAATACGACAATGGAACCAATTCCCTGGGGAGGTGGTGGGCTCTCCCACACTGGAGGCATTCAAGACGAGGCTGGACAGCCATCTGTCAGGGATGCTCTGACTTGGATTCCTGCACTGAGCAGGGGGTTGGACTCGATGGCCTTGTAGGCCCCTTCCAACCCTACTATTCTATGATTCTATGACCATTGTTCTGAGTTTATTAAAATTGGCTTTCCTAGAATCCAGGGTACGTGTTAGGCTACACTCGGCTTTTCCTTCCTTTAGAACCAAGAACTCTTGTATAACATAGTCGCTTTCCCCCAGAGTTCCTGTAACTGCTACTTTATCCACTAAGTCATCTCTACTGGTTAGGATGAAGTCAAGGATAGCCAATCCTCTCGTTCTTTCCTCTACTTTCTGTGGGAGGAAGTTATCCGCCACACAAGTCAGGAATTTCCTGGAGGGGCCATGTTTTGCAGAATTTGTCTCCCAACAAATATCAGGGAAATTGAAGTCCCCCATTGCTACTATATCATGCTTCCTTGAAACATTGGCTATTTGCTTTTCAAAAGTTTCATCCTCGTCTTCTCCTTGATTGGGTGGCTGGTAGTAGACCCTGACCACCAGGTTCCCTTTATTCTTTGCTCCATTTCTTTTAACCCAGATGCTCTCAATGGGGCTACCAAGCTCATCCTCTTGTATTTCTGTGCAGAGATATGTATTTTTAACATATAGTGCAACTCCACTTCCCTTTCTGTCCCTTCTGTTCTTTCTGAACAAGTTATATCCTTCAGTTGCTGTATTCCAGTCATGAGAGTCATCCCACCAAGTCTCAGTTACACCAATCAAGTCATAATTTCCCTCCTGTATTAAAAGTTCAAGTTTATTCTGTTTATTTCCCGTACTCTGGGCATTAGTATATAGACATCAAAGACCATATGCTTTATAGTCTGGCTTTCTTCCTACATGTTTCTGAAGACTATTATTGGGTGCTATTAGAACTGTTCTCTCTGTTGTGGTGCATGAGCCTTCGTCCATTGTTACCCCCAACTTTACATCTCCCTTCCCCGTAGGATTCAGTTTAAAGCCCTCCCGATGAAGTCCTTCATGCTGTGGCCAAACACAGTCTTCCCAGCCCTTGTGAGGTGTAACCCGTCCCTTGCCAACAGCCCATCTTCCAGGAAGTATATGTCAGGGTGGACACTGAGCCCATAGAATCCCAGAGTAGTTCTGATTCTGAGGAAAATCAGTCGCTCCTGGGAGAGGAGCGCGCTCCTCTTTCCCAGGGCCAACAGCTGATGGAGATTTCTCCCACCAGAATTCCTAGCTTAGATAGCAGTCCAGGGAGTGACAGAGTGCGGATAGCAGACTTGGTGGACGCGCGACACCGACGCAGAGAACGGCGCCAAATGGAGGGTGCAGAAAGTAGGCGTAGTGCCCGGTTGGCGCGCAAACAACGGCTGCGCCCAGAGGATCCCAGGGAAAAGGGGAGGGACTCTCCCTAGTCCTTAAATTCAGGGGTCTGCCAGTAATTCCCTTTCAAACAGGGACCAACTGTTCCAACTTAGGGCATAGGTACTCTGCTGCTCAGATCTAGTTGCTACCTGTAGAGTTGTTAAGTTGTAAAAGAAGAATAAAGATTGGAAAGGAATCCCTTTTCTGTGTCTGGTCTTGGCTACTGGATTAGACTGAGAGAGGCCTCCAAGGAGCCCTTGACAGTATAACCCATGGTCCCAGAATCCAAATCTCTCATGTTGGCACCACCTTCGTAGCCGGCCATTCACCCAGAGTATTTTCCTTTCCCATTCTATCCATCTTCTAACTACTGGAAGGATAGATGAGAAAACTATCTGGACCCCAAAGTTCTGGACTTTCCTTCCCAAAGCTTCAAAGTCTGACATGATTTCTTCATAGCTCTGTTTGGCGGTATCATTTGTTCCCACATGGATGAGAAGAAGGGGATACCTGCCAGTGGGCTTTATGAGTGTAGGCAACCCTTCAGTCACGTCTCTAATCCATCCTCCTGGGGGACAGCTTACCTGGCAAGTCCATGGGTCTTTGCAACATACTTGGGTTTCGATCCCACACAGCAAGGAGTCTCCCACTACTACTACTCTTCTCTTCTTGTTGTTGGAGGCCTTGGTTTCATTGCCTCTGCTTGACTGACCTTCAGCCTCTCACTCGCTCTTCTGCAGGGTCCCCTGTGATTCTTCCTCTGCAGGCTGTCCTCCAGTCTCATCCTCAAGTACCTGAAAATGATTCCATAGTTCCAATGCTTCCACTGGTGTAGAGTGGCATCTAGTTCTTCTTCTCCTAACTGTCACCCTTTTCCAAGGAGTATCCTCTACTTCATTTTTCCTCACCTCAGCATTTTCCTCTTCTGCCTCAGCTTGCTGTTGCCCTTCTGGCTTCTATACTTCACTTTGCTGCTGTGGTTCCACCATTCTATCTAAGAACTGTTCGTCTTCTCTTATTCCCTGGAGGATTGACACTCACCATGCCAGTCCTCTTCCTTTTCTTCCAATGGTGTAACCAACTTCCACTTGTTGCAGGTGTAGGCCATGTTGTTCTCAGGCGAGAAAACAAACATTGCACAGACCTTGCAGATCACTACCACTGGAGAGTCTTTTCCTTCCGTAGTGTCCATTCCCTTGTTGTTTCTAGCTTTCTGATGGTACTGGAATAGCCTGTACTTTGTCCTCTGTTCACTGGAGGTTACAACAGAATCCCACTGGTATGGAAGTGTTTGTTACAAGAAAAATTAATTTAAAAAATTGTTAAGGATCTCCCCCTTGACCTCTCCTGCCAAACGCCCCTGCCAAACTCCTGTTTGCTCTCCCTGATCACTTGCTCTCTGGGAGCTTCCTTGCTTTTATAACCCCTGGACCAGCTGGAGCATCTTCCTCTGCTCTGCTCAGCCAGGAGACAGGAAACACTGGAGTTGTTTGAGATTGTAAGCTCCTTGGAGCAGACACCTGTCCCCTTGTACTCTGTATAGCACCAGACACACTGATAGATGGTGCTAAATAAATAACAAAAACAGCAACAGGCAGGATGCCATAAGAACAAGACAACATCAGAAGAGACCATCTGGATCTGGCACCCTGTTTCCTCCAGTGGCCACCCAGAGGGTGACCCACATAAAGCTACTTTCACACTTGGCTCCACAGCAGCAGGGGGGTGGGGAATGTGCAAAAGGGCTGCTTAAATAGCTATGTAAGGGATGGAAGGGGAGCAAAACCAGCTCTGGCTTCAATTACAACTAGTCCAACAGTCAATCCAAATGCTAAAACTGCTGAGCCATTGCACAGCTTCCTAAAAATATCAAAACAAAACCTTTCATTAAAGGCCTTAGAAGTAACACTGCTGGCGAAAAATAATTACTAGCTTTTATTGTTATTTTTTAAAGCAGGAAAGGGAATACCTGTGAAATGGGAGCATCGCTCAGACCTGGTTGACAAGCACTGCGCATTGCTCAGGGAATTAACTAATAAGCCCACAGATCATTAGACATGACACAAAAAAGTCATGGCAAACCACACAGTTCCTCAAATGGCTTCTCACCACCGACCAGCTCCTCCAAACTCTGAACTCAATATACATTCAATAAAGACAGAGGAGAAACTGCAGCAAATGAATGAAGCCTGGGAGAGAAAGAAAATATTTCCTTGAGGAAGGAAGCTCAGAGGCGAAGGAAGCAGAGCATGGGGGCACAGAGCTCTCTGGCTGTGGCAGGGGGAGGAGGGCTTCCACTCAACAGGGGCTGCTGCCGGTCTCCTTGGGATGCTGAGACTGAAGCCCCAGCCCAGGACTGAGGAAAGAGCCACAGGCCTGGTCTGCAGGGGGGCTGAAGGCAGCCACTGGGAAGCAGCCTTAGGCCAAGGCTGACTAGCAGCGGCTCGCCAGGGTCTCCAGCAGGGATCTTTCCCAGCCCTACCTGGAGACCCAGGGCTTGTCCTCATTGCCTGGCAGCAGCTTTTGGGCATCCCTGACAGAGAAGGGTCTTTCCCAGCCCTACCTGGAGATGTCAAAAATGGAATCTGGGATGTGTTGCAGTCAAACCAGGTGCTCTGCCGCCAAGCTATGGCCCTTCCCCTAAAAATGGGGCAAGATTTCAGTCCTCATGGTTGTGAATAAAGGGCACCAGAAAAAGAAGCACCAGAAGCTGCTCTAAACCACGTCAGATCATTGGTCCATCTAGCTCTGCATTATCGACAATGACTGGGTGCAGTTCTCCGGGCTTCAGTCAGGGGTCTTTCCTATGCCAGGAACTGAACCTGCAACCTTCTGCATGCAAAGTGGGTGATCTGCCAATGAGCTACAGTTTCTTTCTCATACTGTATGCAAAGAGCTGAATTGCTCAGCTAAGGCGCTCATCTCCCATGCAAATTGACCTCAGGACAACAAAGATGATCAGGGGACTGGGAACAAAGACCTATGAGGAGAGACTGAAAGAACTGGGCACGTTTAGCCTTGAGAAGAGAAGACTGAGGGGAGATAGGATAGCACTCTTCAAGTACTTGAAAGGTTGTCACAGAGGGGAAGGCCAGGATCTCTTCTCGATCATCCCAGAGTGCAGGACACGGAATCATGGGCTCAAGTGACAGGAAGCCAGATCCCGGCTGAACATCAGGAAAAACTTCCTGACTGTTAGAGAAATACAACAATGGAACCAATTCCCTAGGGAGGTGGTGGGCTCTCCCACACTGGAGGCATTCAAGACGAGGCTGGACAGCCATCTGTCAGGGATGCTCTGATTGGATTCCTGCATTGAGCAGGGGGTTGGACTCGATGGCCTTGTAGGCCCCTTCCAACCCTACTATTCTATGATTCTATGATTCTATGACAGACAACATGGTTAAACTGTAGATAAAAAGGCTATAAAAGATAATACACAGAAAACACATCTCTGTTTTCGTCCCTCAGTTCATTGCTCTTTTTAAACGGTGATTCTGTTGTTCCTTTTAGCAGAACTGCATTGGTGGTCTTTT
Organism: Heloderma suspectum; assembly: GCF_057233095.1. Lineage (NCBI taxonomy): Eukaryota > Metazoa > Chordata > Lepidosauria > Squamata > Helodermatidae > Heloderma > Heloderma suspectum. Next base: position 854,346 of record NC_139466.1, read on the forward strand.
ACTACGAATGTGACCTCTAGAGCAGAAATGCCTTTGCCTGGAGCTTCTGTGCTGCCTGCAGTGAGGACAGAGGCCTACCTAGCTGGCTTCTTCCAGGGAAAACCAACTACCCCCTCTAGCTGTAAGGTCTTAAGATCCAAAGCACATGTACAAAATAAGGGGGATGATTATTCCACTGTGAAAGTGGGATTTAACCATAAGGGAGCTGCTGCAGCTTCCATCACCCCAACTGGGCAAGACAAAACAAGTAATTCAGCTGTAATTCCCCAATCTCTCCTCTTCCTTTAAAAAAAGTTGCTGCATTTGTACTATGCGCTTTTCAGTGAGCCCATACCTTTCTTCACACAAAACAATCAACCTTCTCTTCTTCCTCATCCTCTCACAAGGGGCCAGGGAGAGCTTGCAGCAGGAATCCCACCTGGCAGTCATCTTCAGGGACCACCTGGGCTCCTCACATGGTTCATCTGAGCAATGAGGTTGGGACTCAGTTTCCCCCATTATTTGGTGACACTGTTGACTTGCGAAGGGAAGTTGCTGGGCTGCAGACGTGGCTGCACACAAATCCTGTGCCTGCTGCTGGAGCACAGGCTGGGTGGAGTTGGTTGTGGCTGTCCCACCAGGCCAGGACGTAACCACTCAAGGATGGGGGATATTTTATATTCTTATTTGCTGCACCTCCATCACTTACATTTTGGGGAGGTGGGCTTTCCCTTGGTGCATCAGAGCTGGGAAATTCGATCTGATATGCCAAGAGAATTCTCCCTTGGAGGAGCCCAGGGGTGGCTTTGCCTCCTGCTCTTGGTATAATTGGTGTTTCTATTTGGGGTCCAAAAGGAAATGTCAGATTGGATTCTGAGTTTCTATTTTGCTTTTTGTCTTGCAGCAAGTGCTTATCACTCGCCTGCTTGAGCCGTCCAGATTGTTTTATTAAACCATCCCTTGAAATGTGGAAGCACCTCTAGCATCCTAGCATCCTGGGTTGCAGCATTTATTTTATCCAAGTGATGGTGCATCACAGACCAAGCATAAAGGGGGGGGGGCTACCAGGACTCTGAGCAGACAGGAAAGCTGCGCCCACCTGCAGCCCTCCTGCTGCTTTGCTTCCTTGCCCAGCTAGACTCCTTCCCCTGCAGCGCTCTCCCCCCACCCTCTGGTCAGCCAGATTCCAATGCCTCCCTCATTTCCTGAGCTCTGTTCCAGTTTTGTCTGTGGGCCTTCCGAGGACACCAGCTGGGTGTGTGTGTGTGGGGGGGGGTCAGCGTGTTTGTCTCAGACCCAGGCTCTCAACCATGACACTCGCTGGGCAGTGGCCTTGGACCAGTCACATGCTTTCAGCCTGGCCTACCTCACTGGATTGTTGTGAGGATTTAGCTCTGTGCTCCATGGAGGAAGGACTGGACGAAGCAAGATGAATGAACAAACAAAGGGAGTACAACGGGGTGTCAGGGAGGGGGCTGCAGGCACCTCCACTGGCAGAGGAGTGGGTGCTGCCTTGGGAGCAGTGGTCGGGGCACGGAGGCACTGGGAGGGAGCAGAACAAGCCTGGAGCAAGGCCACATGGGGTGGGGGGAGGCTTGCTCGCAGCCCCTTTGAGAGCAGCTGTGGGGATATTGCGTACAAGACAGATGCTGCCCTTCCACCCTTCCGCCCCCCTCCCCAGCTCTGAAAGCCACTTCACTGCTTCCATTGCTGAGCTGGCTTGGTGGCCCTGCACCCTCCATTTCAGCCCACCTCTTCCCCATCCTGATGTTCTCTTCGAGGCCTTTTCCTGTTCCAAGCAGTGCCCACCCAGATGCCCCAATGAGAAGACAAGAAGCAGGAGACCTCAAAGGGAGCCATCTGCACCCACTGGAGCTCCCGGCTGCTGGGATTCAGCGGCGTCTGGGTCAGGAGGTGCCAGCCAGCCACCATGGCTAAGAGATGATGGCCAAGCCCTGTGCTTTTATTTCACAAGCATAGCTAAACTAAACTAAACTAAACCAAACCCCTCCTTCTCCATGATTTTGTCTAATCCCCTTTAAAAGGCAATCTGAGCCACTATCACCACATCCCATGGCAGCAAATTCCTTACGTGAATAAAGTGTTGTGTGAAGAAGCCCTTTCTTTTTCCTACCCTGAATCTCTTCTTGCCTGTTGGTTTCATGGGGTTATCCCTGAGCTCTAGCTTTATGAGAATGAGAAGGAAAGGTCTGTCTACCATTTTCTAGACTACACCCTGCATTCACCACCACACATACATTATTTCTTAGTGAAGGCAGTTCATGGCATACTAAGTCATGTATGCTCAATGTACACCTATGTGTGAATCATACAAGATAGTGGGTAGTAGTAGCCGTGATGGGAAAATTAAAACCTCCATGTACAGGGGCAGTAGACCTCTGAATGCCAGATGCCAGGACCAAACACAGGGCAGCAGGTGACCATCACTCTCCTGCCATGCTTGGGAGCTTCCCCAAGACATCTGGCTGCCCCTTGCATAAAGCAAGGTGCCCATCTAGATGGACCTGGGTCTGTTCCAGCAAGGCCAGTCTGGCATTCTGCATGTGTCCTTTTGCTAAACAGTCCCCCCCATCTCAATGTTTAGGTGGGCAGGCAGTCAGGTTGTTTGTAGAACTGGACCTTCTTGTGGATGGCAGACCGTAATACACATCTGCTCTCACTAACCAGACCAGGCAACTGGGCTGCTCAGAACAGACAAACTATCAAGGTGCTTTTAGGCAATTCAGAATGACCCAGTGCAGCCTAGTGAGCAGGCAGCTAATGAACATTTTATGCACTAATTGCATCACTTTTCATTAAAATTGGAGATGCCCAGGGAGAAGGTGCAACACACACACACACACACTGGAGACACTAAAGGGTTGGATAAAGGTTCCACTTACACTAATATTCACTCCTTCCAGATCAATAGCTGGTTTTATTTATTAATTTATTTAACAATATCTATTTTAATGGGTTTTAAGCTAAAGCATTTCTCTCAGCAGCTCCTCCGGGAAGTGGCTGCTCTTCTAACAGACTATTTAACTCTAATAATCATTTGCATGGCTACAAGAGGCCTCTTTCATCCAAGGATTTCAGAATGTTGTGCACATATTAGCTAATTAAACTTTGCAAACCCCTCGAAGGAAACTGAGCAACATTCACGGGAAGCAGAGAGTGGATGAGCATGTTACAGAGCAGGAAAAGGCAGAACTGAGCGGCAGCACAGCACACCTGTTTGCAACAGATGTGGCGGGGGGGGATCCATTTCCCAAAAAGGAGCAAGGGGGCTAGCTCAACACCCCATCCCTTCAAATGGCAAAGGACTCCTAAGGGTCGTGGGTGTTTGCTCTCCCCCTTTCCCGCAGTAACACACTCCTTCCTTCCTCCCTGCCAGCTTCCTTGGGGATTATCCAGAGAGGAAGACCTTGAATGCAAAAGCCGCCGTGCATGTGAGGCTGATTGAGCCTCCTCTTGCCCAATCTGTCTTTCTAAGGCAACGGGCCTCCGGGAGGGGCAGCAGCAGAGGGGCTTCACCCTCTGAGCCCCATGTCAGTGGAGCCGCCACAGCGTGTAGTGAGTCACTCCGCGCATACACACGAGGCATTTTTGGCAACTCTTGGAACTCACGCTCCTGGGGGGCACCAGGTTGAGGGAGACCAGGCTAGATCGCCCCGAAGCAGGCCAACGGCCCGGCGAGGGCCGCGCTCCTGCGAGGCCGCGCGTCCGCCCCTCTCCGGCGCCGGCGCCGGCGCTCCAGGCCGCCTGTGCCCGGCACTGCGCCTCTGCTCGGCAGCTGCTCCCTGCCGCCGCTGTCCAGGGTGCTGAAATAGCTCCTGCTCCTGGGCTTTGTTAAAGCCTTCAAAAGCCGCCCCGTGCGCGAACGGATGATCAGCGGACTTGTGCGCCATGAACAGGCCTGGGGATCCTGCATTAGTCCACCAGACACAAACCCCCTTATTATAGGCCGAGGAGCAGCAACGGGCCCAGTGCCAGTCCCTTCTTGCAGAAAACGGGTCAGATGCCCTCTGTGCTCCAAGGCAATCAGTGGCGCAGCTGCAATAGGAGCACTGCAGCCGCTGCTGGGGGCCAGGCCTGGGGCCTTGTTTTGATGGGAAGACTCCAGCACGCCCCCCCGCCCCAGCCGGAGGCAGGCGTGGCTCTTGCCGCTGACCCAGCCCTGCAATTCCTGACAGCAACTGGACTTGTGGTTGCAGTGGAGATGCCCACGAATTGTGTAGGCTGCCCACGTGGGTTCTTGCCATGAGCATGAAGGGTGCCAGCTGCACCTCACCCCTTGGCCTCAGTCGACTGGAAGTACAACATTCCAATGAAGTGAGTGCCAGCAGCTGTATTTATAGTTAATTAGTAACAACTCCATGGAAAATATTTACAAAAGGTACCAAGGATTGTGTTGTTTTGAAAAGAGCCTTTGTCTTGTGAACACCACGCACATCTGGAGGAAGCACAAAATGAATTTGGCAAACTTCAAAAGTGGAGTCTGCAAAAATCATCCCAGCCCACAATTCTGAACCACTTGCAAGAATCATGCGCAGAGCCACATGGAGGGAAACATATGTAAGAATCCACACATGAGCAAGCTGACTAGCTTACGAAGCCTGCCAGCACAATGGGCCTTATTCCTCAGAGAGAAGGCAGTAAAGGGAAGAAGAGCAGCTCTTGGCTCCAAGTGTGAGGCCACTGAGCCCACCTGGACTGGCCCTTCATTTGTCTGATAGGACAGCTGCTGCTCCTCATCTCCATTTCAAGCAGGCTGAGCCAGGCAGACCTGCACATCCATCCCTGGTACACAGCACCCTCTTGTGGCTCCTACTCTTCATCCGTAGGAGGGAGGCCAGATGTCTGAGTGTTCCCTGGTGGTAAAGAAACGTGCTGCTGCTGCTGCTGCTGTTGCAGGTGTGTGGCATGGCCAGAGCCACACACTCCAGGGCCATATGCTCATGGAACATTAGCTTGAGCAGACCCAAGGTCCCAGGCAAAGAGTTGCTCTCTGCTTGCCCCAACCAGAACAACCAGAACTGGAGAGGGTGCAAGGAGGTGGTGATGCAAGACATCAGCTAAATCAAGGGGCCACTCGTTTACACAAGAGTTCTTTCTTTTAGAGAGGTGCAACATGCCACATGATATTGCAGCCAATTGTGGCATCCTTGGCACATGCACATGCATTTTACATCAAAGCACGTGTCTTTCAAAACACACGCATGCTAGAAGGGTCATGTGTGAAGCAGTCCTGAGAGTCCTGCTTTCATCTGCACACACAGTTTTTCTTGGGAACTTGCATGAGTCCTGGTCACACCTGGCACTGGCCCAGCCCAAGTGCTAGTGAGTTGCCCTTCTGTTTCAGTGCTGGAGGGCTCCCAGGTTTCAGACAGGATCTGAGCAGACCTGGATGCTCCCAGTAAAGCTGAATAGAAGTGCTTTGACTGGGTAGTTTCTTACTCCACTGCTAACTTTGGACTGGGGTGGGGGAAATGGCTTATTTTCTCCTCATGCAAAAAAAAAAAAAAGGCAGATATTGCCCAGAGGGCATCAAACCTAGGTTCGGCCAATAAATGGCATTTGATGCAAAGTTTCTTGTTTTGCTCAGCAGGGGTCCCCAACCTCCAGCCTGTGGACCGGTATTGGTTCATGGCCTGTTAGGAAGTGGGCCACAGTAGGGTGTGTGTGAAACCCCCTTACCTTGGGTCCATGGGGGGGGGAGGTGATCCATCCCCCCTCCCCCCCAGAATCCTCGCCGGCCCTGGCCGGCTCCGCTTGGCGGCGAGTCTGCAGAGCAGCTGCTGGCGGACTTCCGGCCGCTGGGACGCAATTGGCATCTGCGTAGTGGATGCCATTTGCATCCCTGTTCTTCAAGTAATAGGCTATGTAAATCTTTACGTAGCCTATTACTGCAAAGAACAGGGATGCAAATGGCATCCGCTATGCGGATGCCATTTGTGTCCCAGTAGCTGGAAGTCCGCCAGCGAAACCATCCCCTGCCGGTCCGTGGAAAAATTGTCTTCCACAAGACTGGTCCCTGGTGCCATAAAGGTTGGGAACTGCTGAGTTAGGGGGGTCATTGGGACCATCAACCCAGGGCTGAGGTGGGGGAAGGGAAAGAAGCATGGACAAAGGAGGGGGTTGGATAGCGAGGGGTAGGAAGTCCTCCTTGAGAATGCCAGAGCCATTTGCTCCTGTCACCTGGGCTTTCCCACATCCAGAATAAATGCCCATTTTTGCTATCTAAACGTTAGGATAGCTGAGTTGGCTTCAATAATTAGGTGGTGGAGGAGGAGGACCCCAAATAGGCCTGTTCTGATGGCCAGCCTGCCATCTCTCTCTCCTTCAGCACATACACATGCACTGGGGCAGCCACTCCAGAATAAGCCTCCATTGAAACAGGGCTCGATTTCTCTCCCAAGCACCTGAAGCCTCCTCAGGAATGGGCTGGAGTGTGAGGAAGGTATTGTGCTCAACCACTTCCTCTGGACAAGTCCTTCCTAACTGCCGGGGTATGTGGAGATCTCAACAACTGAGCACCTTCTCCTGCTAACAGGTGCAATTACTGGCACCCCAGGGTTGTTGCAGAAGAAGCCCATATTCAAGGACTGAGGGGAGAACCATGACTAGGGAAGACCTTAAATCTTCAAAGAGCAGGGGGAATGAGTTAGGAACAGAGCTGGTTAGCTGGCTGCACAGCAGCAGAACTGGGGTTAAAGAATTTGTGTGGAATTTCAGGATTGCAGTGACACAGGCACTCTCCACCCTCTGGAATTCTGGAATCTTCTGGTCCTCACTGAAACAGGTGGACTCATGCCCTGGCATACACACACACACACACACACACACACACACACACACCTCCTTCTTCCCTCTGCCCAAACCTAGGGAAAATATCACAGTCAGCTCACAAGATGGGTTGCCTCTGAAACTGTTCCATGGACAGGAAGGACAGGATCTGGTGGGGCTTTTCTATCAGGTTTTAGTATCAAAGTATGGAATTCTGCTTTGCAAAAGAGGAAAGAGTTGTGTTACAAAAGACCGTGAACAGCTTGTGCAGTCTGTCTTGGAATGTTCCAAATATGCACCCTCCTGAGCAATTCCATTTGGGCTATTCAGGGGTGATGGCAGGGAGGAACACACAGCTGGAGTACAATTGGGAACTGGAGCTCCTTAAAGCAGTCCAAGGGAGCTGCCACCAGCCATCTTAGTCTCGCTGAACAGGAAGAAGAGGAGCCACAAACCTGAGAGAGAGCAGCTGGAAACCCCCAGCTGGGAATGAATGGGAGGGGCAGCCATATTCAGAGCTGCAGCCTGGAGATGGGTCTATCCAAGACAGCCGTGATGAGCAGCACATACCAGGGGCCACTGCCTCCTCACAGTTTAGCTCCCTCCTCATCCCTGGGTGGGCTGATGGAGCCATCAGAGAAAAGCTCCTCCAGGTGGTCCTGCTTCACCTTACTCTCCACGGAGGTGATACGCTGCTTGAGCTTCATCTGGGCAGCATCGTACTCTGCCAGGAGTCTAGAGAAGCGGGAGTTCAGTGTCTCCAAGCTGGTCTCCAGCCTGTCCAGCTTCTGACCCACATCCATCCCTTCCATGCCTTCCGCTGCTGCTGCTTCATCCAACAGCCCTTCCTTGGTGAGGATCTCTCGGCCGCGTTCCTCTAGGACTCTCTTGGCATCCGGATATTCAGTCACTGCTTCCATGAGGTCCTCCTTAGAGAGGCAGAAGAGGTCGGAGTAGCCAATGCTGCGGATGTTTGCTGTCCGTCGGTTGCCCATTTTGCTTCCTTTAATGTTGAGGATGCTGATCTCCCCAAAGCAGCAGCCAGCAGTCAGCAGCGCATACTGAGTCACACCATCATCTGCCACCACCGCCAGCTTCCCATCCTTGATGATGTACATCTCCTTGCCAATATCCCCCTTCCGGCAGATATAGTCACCTGGGCTGAACACCTGGGGGCGCAGCTTGAGCACCAGCTCCACCAAGAGCCCAGCCTCACAGTCTTGGAATATCCGCACTTTCTTCAAGGTCTCCAGGTGGACGTTGATGGCAATCTCAGCCCTCAGCTTGTTGGGTAGGTTCTTGAGCACCTCCCACTCGTCCACTGTTTTCTTGTTAGTCCAGAGGTAGTCGAACCACTTGATGACCTTGACCTCCATCTCCTTGCTCACTTTGCGGAACTGCATGTAGTGCTTGACAGCATCTATCTTGGCCTGGAACTCTGCCCTGTTGGCGTTCATATTGGAGATCATAGAGCCCACATTCCCCACAATGGTGGCAAAGATGAGGACCCCAATCAGGAAATCAAAGATGACAAAAAGGTACTCTTCATCCCGCACAGGAGGGGGTGTCTCTCCAATAGTGGTCAAGGTCAGCGTGGACCAGTAGAGGCAATAGATGTACTCCCGTGTTAAATAGCCATACTCTGGGTCTGATATATTTGGATAAACCCAGGTGTCTTCTCCAAAGCCAATGGCCTTAGAGATGGCATAATAGATGCAGGCATTCCAGTGGATGATGACCAAAATGTACATCACCAAGTTGCAGATCCGAAAGATGTTTGGGTAGCTGGTCCTTGTCTCCGTCCGATCAAAGAACTCAAACATGCGGGAGAAGCGCAGCAGCCGATTGAAGCGGAGCTCTGGGCGGTGTATGCCAGTTGCAAAGTAGGCAAAGTCAGTGGGCAGAATGGAAAGGAGATCCAGTTTGAAGTGCATTGTGCCAATGTACTTATCGCGCAGCTTCTTGAGGTCTTTGACAAGTAAGCCCTGCTCAAGGAAACCTGCCCGGGAAAACACAGAGTGGCATTCAACCCCAGCAGCCCCTCGCCTCCTGGATGGGGTAATTGCAAAGATGGTTAGGTATGTATGTATTAATTTATTTCCACCCAATCTGCTCCTTTCACATGCCTTAACCCACACCCATCTCTGGCCTCTTCATCTGACTAGAGCCAGACACATGCAAGATAGTGGCCTACGGGTTGTTTCAGATGGCAGATAGCTACAAAGGAACACATCTTTCATTCTTCCAGTGATGAATTAGATGCAGGGGGTGCTGAGATGATGCCCGGCCCCAGATATTCTGAGAACATTCAATACTGTATTTTCTCCACTTACATCAGGGATAGGCAACCCTTTTGGGCCATGGGCATATTTAGCAATTTCATAAACTGTCCTGGGCACCACCACAAAATGGCTGCCATGGGAGGTTTGGCAAAGGACATGAGTACAAGGCAGAGGTGGGTCCTGAGCCCCAATGGACTTAACAGCCCACAGTTTTCAGCACCAACAGAAACCTGTCTTTGATTTCATACCACAAAATGTGTTTTTTCTAAAATTGGGAGGGGGTGGGCAGCACCAAGAAAGATGTCTGGGAGCTCAGTGGTGCCCACGAGCACTGTGTTGCCTATCCCTGATTTAGATAGTTCATTAACTCAATGTGGTGCCATGGCAAAGGCCTTTGCCATGCCAGAATACTAATGCCCAGGTGGGTAATCCAAAAATATTATCCAGCACTGAATGTTGATCAATCTTTCATTGGAAAGCTCTATTTTTCAGAGCTGCTGTTAATAAGATTCACTTTCTTGGGGTCATTTTTTGCCTCGCAAGGCAGAACAGGATCTTCAACCTCAGCCATAGGAAGGCACAGCTGGCCCTTCCGTGCCAGAGCCCTCCGGCCCCCAATCCCTCACCTGTACGCAGCTGGATGACAATGTCCGCAATGTAGATGCTATCAGCAAGGTAGTCTAGAACTAGCCACCAGAGCAAATACTTTGTTTGGAGTTCATTGAAACAGGCTCTGCAAGAGATGCCACAAAAGAGGAATTCAGGAGTCTGGAGCAGCCCAGCTGTGGCTGCCCCAGTGGCCCAGGAGTGAGGCAATGAGGAGGAGGAGGATGGCCCGACAGCCAGGTCAGCCGCCCACCAGGCTGTTTTGGTATGCGCAAGGGGGAAGTACAGGCATGTGGCAACCCAGGGGAGGACATGTTGTGCAAACACACACACTGCATGAAACACACTCTTCCGGCTGTGTTTCACACCCCTACCTGCAAGGGTGACAAACTACTTGCAAGGGGGCAGGGACAGGTGCAGGGAGGAGCTTGTCCCTGTTGCCAGGGCAAGTGGTCTGGCACTTCTTTGCCTTGATCCAACCATACACCTCTGAGTGTGTGTATCCCCATCTATATGCATCCCCTGCTAATCATGCATAACTATGCACACCGAGAGATGGATTCAGGCAACATCCCTCTGCCACACAGCAAGGGCATGCAAGGAAGGAGCAGCTCTGGGAGCATCCACCCAAAATAAGCAGGGAGCCGGGTGGGAGTGCAGCAGCCCTGAGAATGCCCATGATGGGGATGTATGTTTGTGAGTTTGTTTCCTTGTTTACATCTGGGCTCTGAGGAAGGGCAGATTGGAGGAAGCAGGAGCAGTGAGGCAGCCTCCCTTGCCAGAGACCACCAGAGGCATTTGGTAGGAAATGGAAGCTGCTCCTTGGAGAAGCAACTGAAATGCCAGAGTGGCAGCAGATTGGCCCAGCTTGGACCTCGCATGCCTTGCCAAGTCTGGTAGCCAAAACAAGGGCTTCTGACAACCAGCCTGTGTGCGTGCATGCGTGTCCCCACGTACGTGTATTACCAGATGTGTTGCAACTGCTCTAAGATAGCAAGTGAACTATGTGTTTCCCAGAGTTTCAGCAGTGGATCAACCCTGTCTTGCTGGGATTCCAGCGAATTACTGACTGTTAAGCCCCTGCTTGCTGTAAGGAGTGGGGATCCAGGAAGCAGCCTAGCCAGAAAATGGGGTAGAGGGGAGAGGAAGGGCAGGGAAGAAAGGAAATGCAAGGACTGCGTCCCATTCTGCAGAGTGTGGCTCCTAATTTTGCCATTCCCAGCGGGTGGAACCTGCCCCTCCCCCTCTTCTCTCAAGGTGCACCACGGGCATGAGAAGGACCATTCTTCAAGGCTGCTTTACCCAGCAACAAGGGCTCCCACTCACCGTGCTACCAGTGTGCACCAGTTATAAAGAACAGGCACAGCAATGACCAGAAGCCAGCGGTAGTACCAGTTCCCAGCAGGGTCCACTACAAAGATTCTCCATTTCTTCCTGAAAACAGAATCAAAGCATTATTTTAAAGGACATGAGCTGTCAGTGGTAGTGGGGATAAAGGGGAGCTGGTGGTGAAGAATGCAACCTGTGAGCCTAATATCCCCCCCCCCCCGTTGAAATCTCAGCTCAGACAGGAGCTCACTGAATGGGGTGGGGGTGATTTGAAGCAGTGAGAGGAGGAAAGATTAAGCAAACACTTGCATATGCACCCACGCCCACATCACACACACATACCAAAATAATATTTGGTTTTCTGAGTGCCAGCTCCAGGTTTTTGAGGGCCCTTGGGCAAGACACCCTGAACAGGCCCCTTCCCTCAGCGAGTCTACCTTCTCACCACCACTGTCACCAGCAGCGCTCTCTCTCTGTCTCTCTCTCTCTCTCTCATCACTGCTATCCCTTGTCAGGCAGAGAGCCAGTGTGCAAGTCAGCAATGGCATCTGTTGCTCCTTGTTCTCACCACCACTGTTGTCTGGTCCAGAGCAAGAGGCAGGTGAACAAGCAGATTGGTGAAGAGGAGGACCAATTCCAGGAGGCTCTTGTCAGTGGGCCCCTGCTGGGGCGTGGGCCCTTGGCAGGTGCCCAGCCATGCCTACCCTTGACACCAGTCCTGGCTTTTTATAACAGCATGGAGGCGCCTTTACACACAACATGTTGTTAATCCCAGAGATAGCCACTGGCAAGAACACAGGGGTCAGATGTCCTGCTTCACTGGGAGTGAGGTGGCAAAGGAGGAGGAAACAACCACAGGCTGCCCCATCCTTGGGGTTCCTCCCTCCCTCCCTAGAGTATGATGGATCAGCCCTCTTGCTTTACAGTGCTGCATCCATGCCTTCTCAGCTTGTTTGCGGAGCAGACAGTAATGGAAGATGTGGGGGCTTTACGTGGCTCCAGCCAGATGGGAGAGAAGGTGGCGGCTTACTTTTTCTTTTGGTCCTGGTCTCCAGAGCCATCTTCAGTTGCCGCTGCCGCCAAAGTCTTCACATCTGGCCCTCGGAAGCGCTCGAGGAATGAGTCTGGCCGCTCCTCCTTTTCTTTCAAGCTTTTATTTGCCCATCCCCGGAGAACCATCACCAGCCGGGCTACCCTGGAAAGGAGGGGGCAGGAAATCAGGTGTGAGTCTCAGCCGGTGGAGGGCTGGGCGGAAACCAGCCAGCCGCCTTGTGTGGGCCTTCCTGACTTCTGTGCTGCGTGGCACTCTTTCCACTTTCATAATCCACCCAAGAGTGCCTGTTACTGGGCAGTTTAAAATACAGTCCATAAATGTTGCCCTGGGCCAGAGTAGAAATGTCCAGGCAGAGCTCCTCCTGACATGTCCCACTTCTGGAAAGGACATCACCCAACCACCATCACATTTTGCAACCTCATGATCAGAAAATGTTATTTAGACTTGGGCTGACACTTGTCCACATCATCCCTGCATCCACAGTGGAACTGCTGACAGAGGCAGGAACAGCAGCCCTGTTTCCATTGACTGACTGGACCACAGGGCAGCTCACCACACCCAGCCTAACTCCTACCCACCACCAGGAACTAAGAACAGAAGCATCAGGTGCTTCTCGACACCTTGGGGCAAGAAGGCTGCTACGCTCTACCTTCCAGATTCACGACAAAGCCTGCACAATGGCTGTCCTCCACAGGAGGCATGGAGAAGTTGCCTCTTTCCTTTGGCAGGGCTCAGTGGCCCTCAAGCCGTGCCTGGCTGAAGCTACACAAATACCTGGAGAGGGCCCCTTTCTTGCGGAGAGCTTGGTGCGGTTCCTGTTTTGCATCATCCAAGGCAGCCACCCGCTGCAGCTCTGAGGACGTATCATCGCCAGTGGAGGGCAGTCTGGGGAGAGACCAAGTGGGCAGGTGACCCACAGAGCAGGGGAGGGAAGGACATGGAGATCAGCATGCCTCCCGGGAGGGATCTCTCCCCACATCTCCTCCTCCGTGCCATCCATGTCAACAGAGGATCCCTGCATCAGTCCAAATCCTGAATCTCTCTCACACAGGTGCATTGACCCCAGAACATGCTGAGGCTCTGCGCCCTCTTCCCCACCACTCACCTCTCCCCCCACCCCCACCCCACCCCCACCCTGCTCTTGACCCTGAGCTCCTCCCCAAGGGCACAGGAGGGCTCCCCTTCCTCATAGGTGCCTTCCCCATATTCCATCAATTGCATGTTAACAAAGCTATTTCTGAGCATGTTTAGAATGCCTTCTCCTCATCACTGAGCAGCCAAGCTCACCCCATGTCCCTCTGATTGGCTCCTTCCTGGGCCAGGCCCTTGGAACAAAGCCCAGGAGCAGCCCAGTCACCTGCTGCAGCGGTTGCTGTGCTCAGTCCCCTCCAGATCACCTTCGGAGGCCATCGTCACCGACCCCTGTGGCTGAGAGTTGGCAGGGGAAGCCTTCACGCCATTCCTCTTGTCCATCATCCTCCATGTGCAGAAGGGTGCACCAGGAAGAACCTGCCCCAGAAAACATGGGAAATCGATCCTGGAGATGGCCCCAGGGATGCCTTTTTGGTGGCGGATGCTTTGCACACAGCCTTTTGGGTGCACTGGGGGAGCGTGTGGATGAGGCCCTGGTGCAAGCACAGCCTGCCGAGCACAGCCCCTCCCTGGTGAAGCAGAGGGGCGGGGCAGGCCTCCCCTGCCTTGGCCGAGGGGCAATCCCCACGCAACCCCCTCCCCCACATTCCTTCTACCCCCCCATCTTTCCTCATCAAGGAGGTCTGGGTCGGGAGCACCGGCAGTCCCCCATCCAGGCATGGGACAAACTGAGACCTGCTTAGCTTCAGCAAAGCTGCTGCATCATGTGCCTTCGGATCGTGCCCTTTGGGGCCAGGGACAGGCCTGCACATCAGCAATCTTCAGGCAACTGAGACCACCAGAGGTTCCACCCCTGCTGCCCTCCCCTCCTTGCAGCCTGGCCCCACTGCCCCAGTCTCGGGGGGGGGGGTGCCACTGAACGCACACAGACTCCCAGGTGCCTGCATTGCACCTCCAGCTCCCAGGAGCATAAGCACCCTTCCATCTGGCCCAGACAGCATTTGCTTTCTGGCTCTGCCCGGGAGCGGTGTGGGGCCAAGGAAACAGAGTGGGGCCTTTTGCGTCTTGGTGGGACAGGTCCAACCCTGCCACCAGCACCCTGTGGAGTCCAGAGCAAACCACCATTGGCTAAAGGCCTCCCAGCCACACTCAGGAGCTGACCGCCCCAGCATTCCCTCTTTCAGGGAGTTAAAAAGAGGGAAGCTGAGCAGGCAGCACCTGCAGATCTGGGGCCTGGCCTGGGCCATCCTCACGATCCCAAGTCAGTCCCAGAGCATTTGCTTGTAGTGGGCAAACCCCTGTGGCCCACTTCTGTTTCCCATCTTTATTTCAGGTAAGCTGAAAGATCTCCCCCCATACAGACCCGGTAGGCCAGTCCAACCTTCGAGAAAGCCTTGCTGTCTGTGCCGCCTCCTGCAAAGTCTCCCCTGGGGGCAACGTGGCAAGTCTCTGTGGTGGCCCCTACCCTGGGGAACTGCCTCTTCCCCTCAGCGATATGTCAGGCACCAACAATGATATTCTTTCAACCACCTTTAAAAACTTGTTTACCCTGGCTTTTCCCAACTGTTTGCTTGTCTAAATGTTGTTGTACTTTTATAATGATGAATTGTTTTATAAGCTGTTTGCTTTGGCACTTTTTTTACATGGGAATCAGTATATAAATACTCTAAAATAAATATTGTGGAGATGCAGCTCATCTACTGCACAGGATTTTAACTGATATTAATAAAGATAATAAATTATTTTAAAATGGTTAGTTCACAGATTAATAGGTAAGTCCAATTAATAGATAAATCACTATTTTCAAAGATTAAAGATGTGAGCTGGATAAATGTGAATGTGCTCGGACGCTCATTTGAATGTTAGTGTACAGGAGAACCTCCTTTCACCTCTCCTTCTCCACCCTTGAAATCCTCGACCTTTTTTCCTCCACACCCCTTCCCTTCCCTTCCCTTCCCTTCCCTCTCCCATGGGGTCCCTCCATGTCATTATTCAAGGCTTCTCCCAGAGGCTTTCATCCTTGTCACGGTTACCAAGGCAACAGCATCCGCATCAAGCCTTCCCTAACAACAGGTGTGGGTGAGCTGAAGCGCGCCCAGCCACGCTCAGCGGGCCCACAGCAGCAGCGAGAGCCCCGCAGCGGGAAGGGGGCCCTGGGGAGCACGTGCCGCTCACGAGGCGCGCGGAGGCCGTGCTGGAAATGCAGACGTCGGGCAGCAAAGATGGCGCGACCGCGGCGCGGCTCCTGGCAGGCTGCTGCGCGGCAGCGGCACGGAAGCCGCACCAGCGCGCCACGCCGCTCGCAGCTGATCGCGCAAACGCCGCCCCCCAGTCCCACGGCTCGCGGGAGGAAGGCCTGTTCTGTCACGGGTCCCGCTTGCATCACGCCCTCAAGGCGTCACCTGAACCTCAGAGCTGCGACGGCGGGGGCCGGGGGCTGCCGCGGGGACTGGAGCGGCAGTCCCCGGGAGCCGCGCAAGCCCCGCGAGGGCGGCGGCGGAAGCATAGCGCGCGGGGCCGCGCCTCCCGCTCGCCGGCCCGCCGCCGCGCCGCCGCAGCTGACACCCTGCTCCTGTGCGGGCACATCGCAGGCGCAGCGCGCCGCCGCGGCGCCCTTCCAGCTCCCTCCGCGCGCGCGCGCGCGCACGGACGGCCAGAGCCAGAGGATACGGCGGCAGCACTGGCTGTCTCGCACGCATCGAGAGCCGTTCATGTTCTTCCTGGATTCATCCCAGTGGAGATTCGACCTCTGGCGGTGCGCCAAGGGCCACCTCGCCTCCTAACTTGCCCAAGTCGGTCCAAATGAACCCCTCGCCTTCCAAACGCGGACCTCTGAGCCCCGCGCGGCCAGCGGCGCAGGAGGAGGTGCAGGGGGACGTCACGCCTGAACTACGCCCGGCGCTTCGGCCGGTCGCCCACCTGACCCCCGGCCAGGCCTGAGCCGCCAGGGGGGCGAGCAAGGGAGCCGGACTCCCCGAGGCCCAGCGCCAGCGGGGTTCGGCCCTGTCCGCATGTCCCTGCTGCGTGCGGGGGGCGGGAGCAGAGCATTCCGGGGCAGTTGGGAGAGTCCGTTGGGGGGGCGTGAAAGACAGTTAGAACTGGGTGGGGAGCAGGACGCAGAGTGGGAGGCTTGTCAGCTGCGTCAGCCTCATGGTTGCGAGTGTCGACGCCGGACATGTTATAGGAGTCATTAATAAGATGCTGTTCACGGTTTGGTTCTTATTTCCAAGTAATTCTTTTTTAAATTGACACTGACTTTCTCTGCCTCTTCTGTGTGTCTGAACTGGAATTATCTTCTGACCTTCTTTGGGCGTCCACAAATGCAGAGTAAAGAGACCCCTTCCCATTTCTTTATATGGAAACTGTCCGCCAGCATGGAATAAAATAGGTTCCCTGTACTGAGGGAATCTATTTTATGTTTATATAATTATTTCCTGTGCCAAGGTGACATGAAATGGGAACAAGCATTGGGAACGTTCCCCAAAGAGCAGCAGCAACAGGAAGAGAGGCGGGTGTGAAGCCACGGGGGGGGGGGCACACGGCAACAAAGACATGGCCACTACACAGCACTTCAGCCCCTCCGACCCGCCCCATCTCAGCCAGGGAGGCTGCGGGAATTCGGTCCCCCACTCCTACTCACTGGTCAGGTGCTCTGCGCAGGGCTGTGCCCGGACCCAAGCCCAGCGCGGGCACCGGGCAGGCTGGCACGCGGAGCAGCTGCAGCTTCCGGCGGCTCTGACGGCGGCGTGAAGGGAGCCCCCTGCACCCGGGCCTCAGCTCCGCGCCTCCGCCCGCGGGTGCCCGGCGAGTTGGAGGAGTTGCTCTGGCTCTGCTGCTGCTGCAAAGGCTGCCAGGGCAACTAAGCTGTGTCCAGGATCCATCCTAAGGAACCCAGAGAGTCTTCAGCAGGCTGAGATGGCAGAGGATGACCTGCCCTCAGAGCCTGTGGCATGGAAGAGTGACCCCCAACACCCACGCACACGCCCTTGCTCTCCAGCCCCGGATCTCAGCGGGAGGACAGAGCTAACTTCTAGGGCTGGCAAGAAGGCCGAGGAAGCCGCTGCCCGAGCGTGCGTTCGCCTGCCCCTCTGGCTGCAGTGCACCTGCCTCCCGCTCTGAGCCAAGGTGTGCTCCGGCAAGCGTTGATCAGCTGCCTTTGTGTCTAGGGGATGAAAGGGAGCCACCAGGCTCTCCCTTGCCTGAGCCATGGCTGCTGCTTAACCCTTCCTCTGGCTTCAGTTCAGCACCGAAGCCAGACCCAAAGGAGGTGGGATCCCTTTCTACTCTCTGCTGCCCCAGAGCCTCCCACCCCATCACACTCCTTTCATAGGGGTGCAACAGTTGGCTGCTGAATGTGCCCTAATACTGGAGCTATGCCAAAACATGAACCTGCTTAGCCAGTAAAAATGCAACTCCTCTTCCTTTGAAATAGGGCCCTTCCTTATGGCCAGTGGGCATGGAATGTCAGATCAAGCTAAAGTACCAACAGCTGGCACTGCAGATGTCTCACACCAATATCCAAACATACTATTTTCTGGTTTGAAAATATGTCCCCCCTCTGCCCCCCACTTTTCTTTTTTTGCAGCTCCAATTTCCAGAATTCCTGGACAGCCGATATCACCAGGTTACATTTAGTGCTGTTACTTGATTAAAGAAATGGAAGTTGAATGATGATATGAATTTTATTTGATTAATTGATCCAATCTGTATCTGAATAAAATGAGTTCTGAAGCAAAAAGCACCTTCACTTTGTTTTTAGATGTGTGTGCCATAAGAGGCATGCATTCCTATTGTGTGCGAGAGAAAGGGGGTGCCTCTTTTAAGCTGCTGTTCTTGGCAACTGCAGTTTTTATAAGTAACTGATTTTTTTAACATTCCTCTGCTTAATCAGGGCACCCTTGACCAAAAGATGCATGTGTGTGTGTGGGGGGGGGGGGTAATCAAGTAATCTAAATCAACAAATTGAGTAAACAATGCAGCCCTCATTACATTAGAAGCAACTCATTGCTCTGCTTATTCGTCACCTCATCATGACCACGCACACACATGTAATGACCCACACTTTCCAGTTCTGTGCGTGTGCACAGGGCACACCCGTTTGTGTATCACAACTGCCAGCAAAGACAGTCACCATTAAGTGGCCCTGCAGATGGAGTCGAGCTCATATGGAGCAGTCCAGGAGATGACCCAAAGCAAGAAGTGAATGAGGGGTCCCTGCTGATGGAGGTCCACCTTCCCACAGCCACTCCTGAAAAGTGGAGCCACCCCTAACCCCAGTGGCCTCAGGGCTCAAGTTCTAAACCGGCTGGTGTCAGGAACTCAAAGCCAAGGCCCTGCTGGGAGCTCTGGGTGCCGGCCATGGCTATGTGGCAGAGTGAAAAGGAGGCGGGAGGTTGCCATCCAAACACCTTGCCTAGCGCCCGATATTGTCTGCTATGACTTGCAGCAGTTGTCCAGGGTTTCATGCAGAAAAGGCTTTTCCCATCTGGTGGCTGGACCTTAATGGCGAGAGTGCTGGACTGGGAGCCGGGAGATCCGGGTTCTAGTCCTCAGCCATGGAAGCTCACTGGGTGACTTTGGGCCAGTCACAGACTCTCAGCCCAACTTACCTCACAGGGTTGTTGTTGTGAGGATAAAATGCAGAGAAGGAGGATAATATAAGCCACCTTGGGTTCCTTGCAAGAGGAAAAAAGGCAGGATATAAATAAAATAAATAAAATAAGGGATTGAACTGGAACCTTTTGCCTGCAAAGACTGAGCTATGGACCCTCCCCAAAGGCAGATCACACATGCTCAGAGGGACTCCTCTCTTTAGACAGGGTGCAAATGGAGGGAGGCAGACTTAGGCTTCCAAAACACATGGCTGGGCCTGGCACCAGAGCAGCCACGGTGAGGAAGAGCAGACTTGGCAGGGGGTTGACTTGCTTTTCTTCCAAGCTGTGAACATGCCCAAGAAGATCCTTATGCTCCCCTGTGGCGGTGCTGGTGATGGGAAACACACAGGGAAGCTGGGGGAACCGCGGCCCTTCACCCCGAGGGCCCGCACTGCAGAGCACCAGAGACAGGCGGCAGCGGCGCTTGGAGAAGCAGCAGCCCAGCCACTGCCCCGCCTTCCCCACAGGCCTGTGGCTCCCTGGGGCACCTCTGTTACAAAACACACCACCAACCCGACAACAGTCCTCTCCCAGGAGAAAAAGGCAGAGGCAAGCAAGCAGCGCAAAGGATGGCCAAACAGCGGCAAAATGCCCGCTCATGCAGGAGGGGCAACAGGCACACGTGAGCCCCGACTGCGGACTCCCTGCTCTTGGCAAACACTGGCGGACTCCCTGCTCTTGGCAAACTTAATGCTTGGAGGGTTACAGAGGGATACTGAGGCATGCATTGGACAGTCTGCTCAAGGAACCAGGTGTGGCGCTTTAGGGGGAGGCCAGCAGCAGCCAGACGCCCATGCAGCCCATCCAGCTTTGTTGTGAAGTGCGGAGATGCTGCTCCCATCCAACATATGACTCCTATGGGCTCCGCTCTCTTGCTTCTGCTGCTGTGTTTAAGGAGTTACATCCAGACTTAATTTTCCTGTTACGAACCATGGGCCTTAACTGTTGATGGGATTGTTCACAGCAGACTCATGGGAGGGGCCCACCAGACCCCCCCCCCCAGTCCTTACCTCTCGTTGTCAAGGTAAGGTGGGCTGGGCGGGCAGGCAGGCGATAGATCTCAATCTACTGGCAAGTCTCTGGGCAATTTGCAGTATATGTACAAGGATTTCTGACTCCCAGTTTTTAAAATAGCAGCAGCAACAAATCACACAGATGCTGCTCCCCTAAATTATACTGCTAGAACAGAGGAAGCTTGGGGTATCCAAGAGTGGATTTTGTGGGAAAAACTGTGAGGTCCATTCACTTCTGCTACTCAAAACAAGTTTTTGGATTCAGAATTCTTTCTTTCTAAGTGTCCGTCTTTCTTGCCAGGCTATGGTTTGTGGATCCCTGGGTTCTGGGAAGAAACAAAAGAGATCCCACATTTGAGTTCTGCCCAGACCCGTTGTAAAGAACAGCTTGAAGAGAACTCGATTACCTGGAGAGCACCACCCGACTCCAAGCAAGCTACTTGCACTGCCTGTGCTGCCCCTCCTTCTGAGGGCACACCCACCATGCACGCCAGCAGCACTGGTTCCGGTCCAGCAGCCCAGCGAGGTGGGCACTCCCAACACGGCAAGGGCTGCAAAATTCACTGTCCTGCCCCTCCAAGTGAAGCAAAGCACAGAGTAGGAAGAAATGGGCAATTCTCAAAATGGAGGGATGCAATCACTGCCTTGTTGTGGCGAAGGGGCTTGCATAACTCAGTGAAGCCATAAGCTATGCCGTGCAGGGCCACCCAAGACGGACAGGTCATGGCAGAGAGTTCTGACAAAATGTGGTCCACTGGAGAAGGAAATGGCAACCCACTCCAGTATTCTTGCCAAGAAAACCCCATGGAACGTATCACAAGGCTAAAAGATATGACGCCGGAAGATGAGCCCCTCAGGTCGGAAGGTGTCCAATATGCTACTGGGGAAGAGCAGAGGGTATTTCCAAGTAGCGCCAGAAAGAGTGAAGCGGCTGGGCCAAAGCCGAAAGGACACTCAGCTGTGGATGTGTCTGGCGGTGAAAAGAAAATCCGATGCTGTAAAGAACAATATTGTTTAGGAACCTGGAATGTCAGATCAATGAATCAAGGTAAGCTGGAGGTGGTCAAACATGAGATGGCAAGATTGAACATCGACATCTTGGGAATCAGCGAACTAAAATGGACAGGAATGGGCGAATTTAATTCAGGTGACCATCATATCTACTACTGTGGGCAAGAATCCCTTAGAAGAAATGGAGTAGCACTCATAGTCAACAAAAGGGTGGGAAAAGCAGTACTGGGGTACAATCTTAAAAATGATAGAATGATCTCAGTACAAATCCAAGGCAAACCATTCAACATCACAGTAATTCAAGTCTATGCCCCAACCACTGAGGCCGAAGAAGCTGAGGTTGATCGGTTCTGTGAAGACCTACAACACCTTCTAGAACTAACACCAAAAAAAGATGTCCTCTTCATCATAGGGGATTGGAATGCTAAAGTAGGAAGTCAAGAAATCACCGGGATAACAGGCAGGCATGGCCTTGGTGTACAAAATGAAGCAGGACAAAAGCTAATAGAGTTTTTCCAAGAGAACATGCTGATCATAGCAAACACTCTTTTCCAACAGCACAAGAGGCGACTCTACACATGGACGTCACCAGATGGTCAATATCGAAATCAGATTGATTATGTCCTTTGCAGCCAATGATGGAGAAGCTCCATACAGTCAGTAAAAACAAGACCTGGAGCTGACTGTGGCTCAGATCATGAGCTGCTTCTTGCAAAATTTCGGCTTAAATTGAAGAACGTCGGGAAAACCACTAAACCGTTCAGGTATGACCTAAATCATATCCCTGATGAATATACAGTGGAAGTGAGGAATAGACTTAAGGGATTAGACCTGATAGACAGAGTGCCTGAGGAACTATGGACGGAGGTCCGTAACATTGTTCAGGAGGCAGCAACGAAATCCATCCCAAAGAAAAAGAAATGCAAGAAAGCCAAGTGGCTGTCTGATGAGGCTTTACAAGTAGCTGAGGAAAGAAGGGAAGCGAAAAGCAAGGGAGAAAGGGGAAGATATACCCAACTGAATGCAGAGTTCCAGAGAATAGCAAGGAGAGACAAGAAGGCCTTCTTAAATGAACAATGCAAAGAAATCGAGGAAAACAACAGAATGGGAAAGACTAGAGATCTCTTCAAGAAAATTGGAGATCTCAAGGGAACGTTTTGTGCAAAGACGGGCATGATAAAGGACAAAGAAGGCAGGGACCTAACAGAAGCAGATGAGATTAAGAAGAGGTGGCAAGAACACACAGAAGAACTATACAGGAAAGATCTGAATGTCCCTGATGGCCATGATAGTGCGGTCACTGAACTTGAGCCGGACATCCTAGAGAGTGAAGTCAAGTGGGCCTTAGGAAGCATTAGTAACAACAAAGCTAGCGGAGATGACAGTATTCCAGCCGAGCTATTTAAAATCCTAAAAGATGATGCTGTTAAAGTGCTGCATTCAATGTGCCAACAAATCTGGAACACTCAACAGTGGCCACAAGACTGGAAAAGGTCAGTTTACATTCCAATTCCAAAGAAGGGCAACGCCGAAGAGTGTTCAAACTACCGCACAATTGCGCTCATTTCACACGCCAGCAAGGTGATGCTCAAAATCCTACAAGCTAGGCTTCAGCAGTATGCGAACCGAGAACTACCAGAAGTACAAGCTGGGTTTAGAAGAGGCAGAGGAACTAGAGATCAAATCGCCAACATTCGCTGCATCATGGAGAAAACAAGAGAATTCCAGAAAAACGTCTATTTCTGCTTCATTGACTACGCTAAAGCCTTTGATTGTGTGGATCACAACAAACTGTGGCAAATTCTGAAAGTGATGGGAGTACCAGACCACCTTACCTGTCTCCTGAGAAACCTGTACGAGGGTCAAGAAGCAACAGTAAGAACCACACATGGAACAACCGAGTGGTTCAAAATTGGGAAAGGAGTACGACAAGGCTGCATATTGTCACCCTGCTTATTTAACTTATATGCAGAGTACATCATGAGAAATGCCAGGTTGGATGAATCAGAGGTCGGAATTAAGATTGCCGGGAGAATTATCAACAACCTCCGATATGCAGACGATACCACCCTAATGGCAGAAAGCGAAGAGGATCTCAAGAGCCTCTTGTTGAGGGTGAAAGAGGAGAGTGCAAAAGCTGGTTTGAAACTCAACATTAAAAAAACTAAGATCATGGCATCTGGCCCTATCACTTCCTGGCATATAGAAGGGGAAGAAATGGAAGCAGTGACAGATTTTACTTTCTTGGGCTCCAAGATCACCGCAGACGGTGACTGTAGCCATGAAATTAAAAGACGCTTGCTCCTTGGGAGGAAAGCTATGGCAAACCTAGACAGCATAGTAAGAAGCGGAGACATCACCTTGCCAACAAAGGTCCGTCTAATCAAAGCTATGGTTTTCCCAGTAGTAATGTATGGCTGTGAGAGCTGGACTATAAGGAAGGCTGAGCGCCGAAGAATTGATGCTTTCGAACTGTGGTGCTGGAGAAGACTCTTACGAGTGCCCTGGACTGCAAGGAGGTCAAATCAGTCCATCCTAAAGGAAATCAACCCTGAGTGCTCATTGGAAGGACAGATAATGAAGCTGAAGCTCCAATATTTTGGCCACCTAATGCGAAGAGAAAACTCCCTGGAAAAGACCCTGATGCTGGGAAAGACTGAAGGCAAAAGGAGAAGGGGACGGCAGAGGATGAGATGGCTAGATAGCATCACGGATGCAATGAATATGAACTTGAGCATGCTCCGGGAGAGAGCGCAGGACAGGAAGGCCTGGCGTGCTATGGTCCATGGGGTCACGAAGAGTTGGACACGACTGAACGACTGAACAACAACAACAAGGATTCCCCAAGGATCTCTGTTGGGACCAGGGGCAAAAAGTCCAGAATTCATATGGAAGCTGATGGGATCTGAGTTAGTTGTGACTGACCAAGAAAGAGATCTGGGGGTCATGGTGGACAGTCAGATGAAAATGTCGAGCCAGTGTGCAGTTGCTGTGGAAAAAGGCAAACTCCATGTTAGGCATAATTAAGAAAGGAACTGAAAGTAAAACTGTTGGTATCATACTCCGTCAAGGAAGGAGGGGAGGGGAAGGAAGGGATCCCCGCTGCCGGGACTGGCCCCAACCTCCCTGTGAGGGAGGACCACCCAGGACCCAATCCCAGGACCCCCTTCGCAAAAACAGGACTGGCCAAACCTGGCCTTTCTGTCCCCCAAAATACCCAGTAACCACCCTTGTAAGCCAAGAGGCACTGGAATTAGCACTGAGGTTATGCAGAGAGATCACAACAACTAAAGGTTGGATAAAGGTTTATTAAGATCAGAATAAAAGGGTAGAGGGAAAGGGAAGAATGGAAATAGCAGGTTACAAAGAGGGTACAAAGCTAAATCACTTAATTACAAACAGAGAGCTTCATGAAAGCACAGCCAAGCAAAATAATAAATCTCCCTGGCCTATCCTTACATACCTAAGTATGGATCTCCCCGGATAGCAACCAGCCGTCTGCAGGTTCAGAACCACCAGGATGAAGGGAGACCCCATGTCTCGGCCTCAGCCCACTTTTAAAGCCCAGCCCTGGCAACCCAGGGCAGATTTTCCTTCAACCAATCCCTGGCTCAGTCCCTGGGTGGGCCGCCCTGGCCTCCGAGAGGCTGGAACTCCCCACCACCTCCAGCTGTTGGCACTTTCCAGGTAGCAGGGGCTGCATCTGGCCTTGGGTAAGGCCCTGAGGAGCCTCTAGATTATGAACAATTCCAGGTGGTTACATCCGATGTGACAGCCTGACCTGACCTTATGGAGGAAAGCAGGCCATTATCCTTGACACTGCCCTTATACAAACCTGTGGTGTGACCTCTTAGAATTCTGTGTCCAGCCACTTCATCCCAAAAAGGATATTGTAGAGCTGGAAACAGTGCAGGAAGGGGCAACCAAATGTTCAAGGGGCTGGAGCATTTCCCCTGCGAGGGAAGGTCACAACATTTGAGACCTTTTCATTTAGACAAAAGATGAGTGAGGGGAGACATGGCCTTCTCTCTGTCCCATCAGCCAGGACAGCTAGACTGGTGGGGACGAGGGAGAGGGCCTTTTCTGTGATGGCCCCCACTCTGTGGAACTCCCTCCCTAGGGAACTCTGTCATGCCCCCTCTTTAATGAGCTTCCGTCGTGCATTAAAAACGTGGTTGTTCAGGCAGGCATTTGGGTTGGGTTAGGGTATTTTAGAAAATGTTTTTATTGTAGAATTTTATTGTTTTAAACTGTTTTTATTGTATGTTGTACATCGCCCAGAGTGGCTGGGTGACCAGCCAGATGGGCGATTAATAAATTTAATAATAAATAAATAAATAATAAAAACATTTGAATGAGAGCTAGAGCTGCGTGTCATCCGCATATTGATGACACCGCACCCCAAACCTCCTGATGATAGCCCCCAGCGGCTTCACATACATGTTAAATAGCATCGGGGAGAGGATGGAATCCTGTGGCACTCCACAAGTGAGCGGCCACAGGTCCGAAACCATCTCTCCCAGTGCTACCCTCTGGTACCTGCCAGAGAGGAAGGACCGGAACCACCGCAATACAGTGTCTCCAATGCCCAACCCCTCCAGGCAGTCCAGGAGGATACTGTGGTCAATGGTATCAAAAGCCACTGAGAGGTCGAGGAGAACAAGGAAGGAGCATTCGCCCCTATCCAGAGCCCTCCTCATATCATCCACCAAGGCGACCAAGGCCGTTTCTGTCCCATGCCCAGGCCTGAAGCCTGACTGAAATGGATCTAGAAAGAATATGCAACATGATGAAAACAAAGCTGTGAACTGGCTGAGACGGCATCATTAGGGTGGGCTGGAGTACCAGCTGCCCTTTGAGCAGAGCCCGAGTGTCCGACCTTGGCCCACAGACCCTCGAGATGACACCTGCCCTCCCCTCCCCTCTCCTCCCTCCCGCAGCTGGTGAGCTGTTCTGACAGATGCAGAAGGGAGGAGTGCGGAGGGAGCCCTGGATGTGGGCATGCAGGCGATGCAGGGGGCATGGGGGCTGTGAGGGAGGAGAGGCTCGGAGGGTTAGCCACTGCCACACCAAGCTGGCATAGCAAGTGCGCACACGCACCGCGTGGGGTAGGAAGCATGTGCTGGCTTCATGCCCCCTCCCGACGTGCTCACGCAGGCCTCAGCACAGTGGAGAGAATCACCTGAGTTGGGCTTGGCCAGGCCTCTGGAACAGCTGGAACAGCTGGTGCTCCAGGAAGTGCAGCGCCTGAAAGACATTCTGCAGGGAGTAGATCCTGCCCTCCAAAGGGAATGGAGGAAACTGGGGGAGTGGAGGCAGGGGTCCCGGTTGGCTCCAGCTGGCCAGGGACACGTTGGGCTCCAGCCTGCAGGGCACAGAGACACAGCCAGACCCATGACTTTCTCTGGCACCAAAAGCAGGGAAAGACCTCACTTGCCTGCTCCTTGGTCAGAAAGAGGAGGCTGATGCCAACTCCAGAGCAGAGTCCCGGAGGAAAGGGACTTCCTAAAACCAATGAAAAATCTGCCAAACGTTTCTTTCTGGCACCAAACATCCATTGAAACCCAAGCGTGCTTCACCTCGGAGACATGAAAACCTCCAGCAGGC
This sequence comes from Heloderma suspectum, assembly GCF_057233095.1. Lineage (NCBI taxonomy): Eukaryota > Metazoa > Chordata > Lepidosauria > Squamata > Helodermatidae > Heloderma > Heloderma suspectum. The sequence continues at coordinate 880,762 of NC_139466.1, forward strand.
AACTGCATTTTTTAAATGAAGTTCAGTGAACTTGGTTGGAATACATTCCATGCCATAGGGATGCTTTCCATCACAGGGCAATGCAGGTTGGAAGGGGCCTTGGAGACCATCGAGTCCAGCCCCCTAAGCAAGGCAGGCTCTGCAAGGCAAGGCTCAGCTCCAGCATCCCTGGCCCAGCTTCTCCTTAATCACTCCCAGGGGTGGGGTGCCCACCACTTGCCAAAGCAGCCTGCTTAAGGGCATATGGAATCACGGAGTGGGAAGGGACCTCTAAGGTCATCTAGTCCAACTCCTGCTAATGCAGGAAATCTACTGTTCCCTGGCAGGTGGCCAACCAGCCAGAGCTTCCAACCTTTGACAAAGGAGCATCCCCAACCCATTCCACTCCTGAACAGCTCAAGCAATCAGGAAGTTCTTCCTATTGTAGAGTGCAAAAGCCCTTTGTAACTGGAACCCACTGGTTCCAGTGCTGTCCTCTGGAACCACAGAACACACATTTGCTCTGTCATCTCTGGGAGAGCCCTTCAGATATCTGAGGATGGCTCTTGGACAGCCTTGTAATTGTCTCCATGACCCTGTCCGCCAGGCAAGAAGCTGCTACATGACTCTGAGGCCCTCCTCTGCTGGCACCTGCTTTGCACTGGCACAGCCGACCCAGACGATGCCGCCTGAGTCTGAAAGGCAGCCATCTTGCGCCAGGGCATGGAGCCCTTGGCTGGGACCAGGGGGTGGGCTGGCTCCCTGCCAGGACTGAGAAACAATAAGTATCAGCCGAGTCAACCTAGAGCAGGGACGCTGTGAGTGACTGAGAAGGCCAGTCCCTTATCTGGCCTGCCCCTCTCCTGCATGTTCAATGTTGCGTCCTTACGGGCAAGAGCAGGGAACACGGCAGAGAGTCTGCACTTCTGCTGGTGGAATTCCTTCCCTCCCGCTCCTCCTCCTGCCCTGGTAGATTTTATGCCACTTCCTCTTACCATTCCTGCCTCTGCCGGATGTCCCCTGGGGCCAGCTGAGGGTTCTCCGCTGGCATTCTCTCCTTCCGGGCTCTGCTGTGATGTGCCTGTTGGGAGCAAGAGGCGAAGGACAGATGGACGGATGGACTGACGGACGGACGGACGGAAGGAAATCACCCCCTGACACTCCAGCAGCACCCTCCACCATGACACAGAGAGCCCTGCAGGCAGCCCTTTGTTCAGCAGAGCCTCCAGGAGGCTTGGCTGGGGGCAACACAGAACACAGGCAGCTTTTCCACACGCACACGGACCCTACAGGGACATAACAGCCTGATGGTCCACATGGCTCCCTGGCACTGCAAAAGGCAACCTGGCAGGCCACTGTAGCGAAGGAGCACTGCGGGTCCATCGGGGGCCCAGGCACATCTCCACTGGGGCCAACTGCAGCATTTGCCAGGTCAGAACGGCCTGCGCTGCCAGAGGGTCTGTGGGACGAGCGCATGGAACAAGCCAATGGTTTAGATCTCAGGGAGTGATGTTCTCTTTATATTATGCACACAGGGACACACACACACCAATATACTCAGTGGGAAAGTCCCTCTTCTAGCTGAAGGAGTTTTCCCCTGCCCTTGTCCATCTTGGGCACCAAGTCCTAGCTCCCCTCATGCTTCTCTGCTGGATTGCGCATCAGCGTCCCATCTGAGGGTGGCTAACCTCTCTGGCTGCCATGGAGGCTGGCAGCAATCCTGCCCATGGGTGGCTTTGGCCTCCTCAGCTGCCAAGAGTGCAAGAGACCCATCCAGTTACCGTCCCTTTGGAGAAAGGGAGCTTTCCAGCAGGGTGGCTGATGGCTGTCAAGAGCCTGCTGGAAATGTGAAGGACCTGGAGGGCAGGAGGCAAACGCCATCAAGTGCAGGTTTGCTTTTGCTTCTGCTGTGTGGATTTGGGCAGAGGTCTTCACCGTTGGAAGCTTTGGCTCTGTGGGGGTTGAGCAACCCCTGCCTCAGTACCATGAAGCACTCACCTCTACCTCCAGTCCTTTTTTTAAAGGAGTAATGAGGCTATTCCTCTCAGCCCCAGCAAGGTCACTGGCGTCCTCTCCCAGAGAGTGTAACTGGCATTTACTTAGGACTGATGTGAGGTGGGAACAAGTCATGATCTTGCTGTGTGGGGAGCGGGGAGGTCTCCCCAGGAATCCTACCTCAGTCTATTCTGCTGCAATGGAGCCCCCTTCCTCCCGCCCTCCCCGTCTCTCTGGCCCTGAGAAACAGCTGCTGCTTCTCCTCCTTTTTTACTGCCACCTGGAAATGGGCACTACAGCCCAGGTCCATTCTGAACAATGTACCAGTCGTTTGCGTTTCTGGGGTCCAGTGTGGGAGGCAAGGCTCGGAAATGGGAACTCCCCATAAATCACAGTCTGGACAGCCGGCTCTAGAAGAGGATCATCGACAACCAGGCAGTGCTGCCGGCGCTGGCTCCCCAAGAGAGGGCTGAAAGCTGCATCCGCCTTTTCTACAGAGAGCAGGCAGGGGAAGAGAAGGGTGATGGGAAAAGTGTCTCCGTCAGTCCCACAACGGAACAGGGAAAAGAAAAAAGGATCCAGCAGGGTAGCATCTATCTTGCCAGGTTCACAGGCATGGAATCCCACTCAGTGAAATCTCCCCACATGCATCTGAAGGGGCTTCATCCAGAATCTGGTGCTGGTCTCCACCATCACCACCACATACCTGAGATTTTATTGGCTGTTTGGGCAGGGGTGGGGAGAGTTATCCTGCCTTAAGCCAGAAGGTTGGACATAAACGTGCCCCCTTGGATCGAGTCTGACCGTGAATCCTGGCAGGGTTTCAGAGAAGCACAGCACCCCTCACACTTCACAAGGGGAAGTTGGAAATGTGTCATGTGCAAAGGCAGTGTGAGCAAATATGGATGCTGGCAACTCTTTGCCGCTCAGGGCACAGCACACGGCCAGCCCTTTCGGCAGCCCCCGAACAAAGCACCAGCCCCAAAGCTCTCCCCCCCTCACTTACACTGTTGTGCTGCACATGTCATACACATGGCTCCTTGGAGCCAGTGGTGCCCATGTGCTAAGGGCAAGGTGTGCACCTTCCAGACTGTAGAGGCACCAGTCCTGAGTTCTCGCCACATCCCACAGAAACACAGGGCTGGAGTGACATGGCCACCTTTGCCTCCAAGCCTCAGCGGTGCCAAAAGAGCGCTTGCCTTCATATCTCACCACAGACAGTGCCCAGGCCAGCTGCCACATGGAGGACTCATCTCACCCATCCAGCAACAGCCTGTCAGGGACATGCATCTGAAAAGACAGGGGGAAGCCCTCCGGCAGCCTCTCGTTGGGCTCTCCTGTGCTGGAGTCATCTGCTACCCTCAGCCGGCTGGGAACTCGCATACTCTTGTCGATGGCTTCAGCGAAGCCCAGTCGTCGCAGCGGGCCTTCTCCAGCTGCATGCACCATGCGGGCCACATTATCCTCTCTTCCTTAGCCCTGGGGGCAGCAGTGGGAGTCACTCAGAAACCACACCTCCTCCTTCCTGCTCAAAAGGTTAAATGGTGAAATCATGATCTCTCTCTCCGTGGGTGTTGTGTAGGGAAGCAGCCCTTAGGGTTTTCACCCCATCTTCCTCTGGCAAAGAACGTGCCGTTCAGGCATTGTGTCAAAGTGCTCTCACAGAGATTCTTTTGGGGTGCAGACACCTGGGGGCTGGAGGGGTGGTTTCTTGACCCCTCTGCTCCACTCACTGAAATGGATGACCACGGACTCCAGCACTGGAGGGAGACTAAGTCTATTGCGAGCATCCCTTGCTGACTTATCAAGCCCTTGGTGGCTCTGGCCCAACGTGGCTGGTGTCCCTCATCCTGTCCCCACCCCCATCTTGCTTTCTCTGATCCACAGGATCTATTCTCCCCAGACGGTCAGGCCAGAGCTTTTAAGAGTTTGCACAAATGCTCCACTGGAAGCTTTGTTAGGCATTGCTTTTAAACTGCAAAGTGCTCCAAGGCCGGGCATGTTAAATCAAGCAAGTGCCCAGACCGAGAACTGGGGGGGGGGGGGGTCGAAGCAGGCAGGCAGCAAAACTCATCAGTCTTTGCTTGGTCTGTCAGGTAAAAAAACAAAACCCCACAACGTTGTTCTTTTTATAGGTGCATGGAGGGGGCGGGTGAGGCGTTTTCCATCAGGGAGAACAAAAGGAAAGATGAAACAGAAAATTCACGTCAGGAGCCAACTCCTCAGTCTCCTAAAAGCCATCCTCTCTGGTGCAGCCCCTGCGGTGCCTCCAGTGCAGGGAAGCAGGTCGAGGCAAAATACACCGAATACCATCCAGCGCTTTTGTGCAGGGCAGAGGGATGTGTGCAGGTGCCAAGAGCTCATGGTGTCCCCTGGTGCACTGAACAGAGTTTGCCACAGCAGCAGCAGGGGTGGAGGGCCCCGCTTCAGGGTAGCTCAGCTCTGCGAACCTGGGAGGAACCCCTCCCCTGCTGTCAAGAGATAGCTGCTCGGCTTCATCCTCTTACCCCCCCGCCCCAGCAGACACTCCTGAGGTGGCTGCTTGCAAGCTGCTGCCAGAGACTGGGAGCTCCGTTTCATAGAATCATAGAATAGTAGGGTTGGAAGGGACCCACAAGGCCATATAGTCCAGCCCCCTGCTCAGTGCAGGAATCCAAGTCAGAGCATCCCTGGCAGATGGCTGTCCAGCCTTGTCTTAAACGTCTGGGAGAGCCCACCACCTCCCTAGGGAAGTGGTTCCATTGTCGTATTGCTCCAACAGTCTGGAAGTTTTTCCTGATGTTCAGCTGGAATCTGGCTTCCTGTCACTTGAGCCCATTATTCCGTGTCCTGTACTCTGGGATGATCGAGAAGAGATCCTGGCCTTCTTCTCTGACAACCTTTCAAGTACTTGAAGAGTGCTATCATATCTCCCCTCAGTCTTCTCTTCTCCAGGCTAAACATGCCCAGTTCTTTCAGTCTCTCTTCATAGGGCTTTGTTTCCAGTCCCCTGATCATCTTTGTTGCCCTCCTTTGAACCCTCTCCAGCTTGTCTGCATCCTTCTTAAAGTGTGGTGCCCAAAACTGGACACAGTACTCCAGATGAGGCCTAACCAGTGCTGAGGGGAGCTAGTACTCCCCGGGATTTGGAAGCTATGCGTCTATTAATGCAGCCCAAAATGGCATTGGCCTTTTTTGCAGCCACATCACATGGTTGGCTCATATTCAGCTTGTGATTGACAACAATTCCAAGATCCTTCTCGCTTGTAGTGTTGTTGAGCCACGTATCCCCCAAAATATGTGGCTGCGAGCCATTGCTGACTCTGTTGCGCTTGGCTCTGCAGGACCCTGTCACTGTTGAGCCTCTGTTTTTCACACGGGCACTGCAGGAAGAAGCAGACAGGGCTAGGAAATCAGGGAAGTGGAGAGGGAGCCCAGCCAGCTCATCTGGCAAAGGCTGACTGAGCCACCAGCCTCTGCTGTGTGTTTGTTCATCTCTGTTAATTTCCGGGGCCTACAGAGCAGAAATGGGCTTGCCCCGTCCATTGCCCAGGAGTGGCATCCTCCAGCCTCTGTCCATGGGCCAAAGCCTGGCAGCCTGGCTGAGCAAAGCTGCTGGAGCTGCAGCAAAGGAAGTCCAACATAGAGCAACACATGGCCTCTGCCCCAGGTACTTCAGCTCAGCCTAGCACAGCCTTCCCCAACCCAGCGTCCTCTAGAGGCTGTGGTCTACAACTCCAGGATTCCTCTCCATTGACCAGACTGCCTGGGGCTGATGGGAGCCGAAGTCCAAAACAAGTGGAGGGCACCAGGTTGGGGCAGCCTGGCTGAGCGGGATGCAACAGGTAAGCGGCTGGCATGGAAAGAGAGACCTCAGCAGGGAAAGTGGCTTCTCTCGTGTCCGCTATGGGGGGCTTCCAGACAAGGCTTCTATGGCGCCTTCACCCTGCCTCATTCGCAGAAGGGGGGGGGGCAGATGTCACCGCCTAACCCTCCCTTGTTTTCCCATCAATTCTTCCACCATTTTTCTTACCATGAAAAATCTGTTAAAGAAGACAGAAAAGGCGCACAGGGCCTTCTGGCTGGTAGCGCTAGGAGCCTTCCGCCCAGAAGGCCCCTCAGGAAGGAATGGCCTGAAAGCAAGAGGCCTGGCTTACATCCAGGCTCTTCAAGTACTTGAAAGGCTGTCTGTCACAGAGAGGAAGGTCAGGATCACTTCTCGATCATCTCAGAGTGCAGGAAATGGCCCAATTTTCCAAATTTCATCCAAATTTGCAGATGACACCAAACTGGGTGGGATAGCTAATACTTTGGAAGACAGAAACAAAATTGAAAGTGATCTTGATAGACTGGAGCGCTGGGCAGAAAACAACAGAATGACATTTAATAGGGATACATGCCAAGTTCTGCACCTAGGAAAAAGAAAACAAATGCAGAGTTACAAGATGGGGGATACGTGGCTCAACAACACTACAAGCTAGAAGGATCTTGGAATTGTTGTCGATCACAAGCTGAAGATGAGCCAACCATGTGATGTGGCTGCAAAAAAGGCCAATGCTCTTTAGGCTGCATTCATAGAAGCAGAGCTTCCAAATCCCGGGAAGTACTAGTTCCCCTCTACTCAGGACTGGTTAGGCAAGACGAGGCTGGACAGCCATCTGTCAGGGATGCTCTGACTTGGATTCCTACACTGAGCAGGGGGTTGGACTCAATGGCCTTGTAGGGCCCTTCCAGCCCTCTTATCCTATGATTCTATGATCCTCCTCCACCGCTATGGCCACTAGCCCTTGCTGCTTCTCCAACAGCCACACTGGATTTGCAGATCTACTGAAGCTGCTGCTTCAGGCCTGCGCCCGGGGGCCGCAACTGGCGCCGGGCAGAGCCTCCCTAAGGCCCCGGTCGGGGCGGGGCGGGGCGGGGCGGGGCCGCGCGAGGAGCTCTTCGCCGAAGAGGCCCCAGCTCTGCCGCGGGGCTTCTGCCCGCGGGGCCCGCGCCCCCTCCCTCTCGATGGGGCTCCTTGGCGCGCCGCCCGCCGCCGGAAGCTGCCCCGCCTCCGCCGCTCCGAGGGGACTGCGCGCCAGGCCCGGCCGGATCCGCGCCCTCGCCGAGCGCGCCGCGGGCCGCGGGCCGCAGCAGGCGGCGGCCGGGGCCCCACGCAGCGCGGGCGTGCTGCAGCAAAGCTCGGCGAGGCGCCGGCGCGCTCTCGAAGACGGGGAAAAGTTGCCGCGGGCCAGGTCGCGGCTCGGACGCCCCGGGCGAATCGGCTCCTGTGCAGGGCAAGCGCCTCCGCTGGCTTTCGCGGAGCCCCCCGCCCCCGGGGAGGCCCCTGCCCCTGCCCCTGCCCTGACACACTCCTTGCCGGTGGAGGCCGGCGGCTCCGATTTCGGTGGCGCTGCGGATCCATTCTGGGCTTCAGTCAGTACTCTGCCTGGGGAATGCTGGGAGTTGTAGGCCTTTCCTCTGTCTAAACATGCATAGGATTGCGCCCTAACGGAGCTATCCGAAGTGCTAAACCCTATACCCGAACTAAGATCAGCGCCGGGATAGCTCCTTCCGAGTTCTGGCTGAAGCCCAGAATGAGCTCGCGGCGGCACCGAAATCGGAGCCACCAGCCGCCGCTGCTCTTTGCTTGCTTATGGCCGGATGCGGCCAGGGTCGCGCGCTGGCCTGGGGCGCAGAGCGAGCGCGGCGAGGGCGAGCCACGCGCGTCTACGGGAGCGGAGCCGCTCCGGCCCGGGGCGCCTCCAGCCACATCCGCCCCGGGAGCGCCTGCGCCCGTGCGAAGCGCGCGCTCCGCCGCTGAGCTGCGGCCCGGTGGCACCGTGTCGTCCTTCTGGAGAGGCGCCAGGCCGAGAGGCTGCCGGGCGGCTCCGGAGCATTCACCCCGCCAGGCCCCCGGCTTCTTCCCCGTCATTCGGCATCTACGCGAGAGCGCCGGGAGAAGCTGCCGGAGTCGGACGCCCCCGGTCTGCGAGTGGCGCTGAGCCCGGCCCCTTTCCCGCGAATCCGTGCGGAGCCGGCTCGGCCCCGGCGCAGAGGCGGAGGAGGGCAACGAAGGGAAGCTCGGCAGCCGGAGGACCCGCAGGTGCGGTCGCTTCCTCGCCTTCCAAGCCGCGGGCGGGAGCGGGCTGCAACCTGGCCCCGGAGGGTGGCCCCCCAGCTCGGGAGCAGGGCAGGCGGGGCTGGGGCAGGGAGGGGCTCTTTGAGCCGTGCTGGGCCTGGGCGCGCAGGTGAGGCGTCCCCCCCCCCCGCCCTGGCTCTGGCTCTGGCTCTGGCTCTGGCTCTGGCCCTGGCCCTGGCCCTGGCCCTGGCTCGGAGCGAGGCGACTGGCGCAGTGATCCGAACTCTGCTCACAGCCGGAGCAGATCGCGGGCTGCCGCGCGCTGGGCGGCCTCTAGCAGGCACGTGGGCACGCGGGGCGGGGCGGCCGGGCTGCTGACCGGTGGTCCGGATCGCCGTGCGCATCCCGAAAGGCCCGCGCGGGCTCCTGGCGCCTTTCTCGGCCCAGTTCAAAGTGCCGGCGTTGGCCTTTAAAGCACCCCCCCCCCGGGCCTGGAGCCAGATCTTCTGAAGGACGGCGCATTATCCTTTGGAAGCCCCCTGGAGGTCAGGAGAAGGCGGCCTACTGGAAAGGGCCTTTTCTGGGGTTGCACCCAAACGCAGGCAAAGCCCAGCCTGTTCTCCTGTGTTTTTACCGGTACTTAAGACGCTTATCCATTATCATCATGGGGTTTTACCGATATGTTATTGTTACTGAACAGTGTGTTTTTATCTTAAAGCATGCAGTAATTAGAATAAAACATAACAACAACGGATAAAAGGAATGCGATTGTGTTTTCTAAGCCAATTTGAGGGCTTTTAAAGTTGAAATGTGGGGTTCCCACAGTGGTCCCACCAGTTTTGAACCCCGGGGGCTGAAGTCCAGGGCGCCCCCAAATGGCCACCTAGAGCACAGCAGCTTATGAGGCAGCAGCCAACAGACCCATGTCAGCACCTGGGCTGCAACTGACACACCCACCAGGGCTGACGCTGGTTACCACAGCATCCTCTTTCCCATTTTTTAAAAAAATATTTTCTGGTTCAAGGTGGCTGGGTGAGTAGGTAGATGTTTACTGATGCTCATTTTATTATTTTTAATTTTGAAATATATTCCCCTTTTCTACAACAAAATGGTGCTTATCCCCAAGTAAATGTGTTTTGCTACAGAAGCAAACTCAGTTTTACTCCTATAATCCTGTTGGGACTAGGATTCAAGTGTGTTTATAATGCAAAACTGCACATGCTCAGGGTATTTCTAGGAGGAACAGAAAGGGAGGTGGGGTTGCACTGTATGTGAAAAATACATATCTCTGCACAGAAATACAGGAGGAGGAGCTTGGTAGCCCCATCGAGAGCATCTGGGTTGAAATAAATGGAGCAAAGAATAAAAGGAACCTGGTGGTCGGAGTCTACTACCGGCCACCCAATCAAGAAGACAAGGATGAAAATTTTGAAAAGCAAATAGCCAGTGTTTCAAGGAAGCATGACATAGTAGTAATGGGGGACTTCAATTTCCCCGATATTTGTTGGGAGACAAATTCTGCAAAACATGGCCCCTCCAGGAAATTCCTGACTTGTGTGGCGGATAACTTCCTCCTACAGAAAGTAGAGGAAGGAACTAGAGGATCGGCTATCCTTGACTTGATCCTAACCAACAGAGATGACTTAGTGGATAAAGTAGCAGTTACAGGAACTCTCGGGGAAAGCGACCATGTTGTACTTGAGTTCTTGGTTGTAAGGGAAGCAAAAGCTGAGTGTAGTCAAATGCGTACCCTGGATTTTAGGAAAGCTGATTTTAATAAACTCAGAACAAGGATCAGTAAGGTCCCATGGCAAGCGACGCTAACGAGAAAAGGAATCCAAGATGGGTGGGAACTTTTAAAAAAGGAAATTCTCAAGGCACAATCACAAACAATTCCAACACGAAGAAAAGGTGGAAGACAACAGAAGAAGCCCATGTGGCTTCACAAAAAGCTTACGGATGACCTGAAAACAAAAAAGAACACATATAGGAAGTGGAAAGAAGGCCAAGTAACAAAGGAAGAGTACAGGCAGATAGCACAGAATTGCAGGGATGGCATCAGGAAGGCTAAAGCTGAGAACGAGCTGACCTTAGCGAGGGAGGCTAAAAGCAACAAAAAGGCTTTCTTCAGCTACGTGCATAGTAAAAGGCAGAGGAAAGAAATGGTGGTTCAGCTATTAAATAAGGATGGCAAAACGATAACAGATGACAAAGAAAAGGCAGAGGTGCTCAATTTCTACTTTGGCTCAGTCTTCTCCCAAAAGAGGGTCTATGACCCCCCTGGCAAAGGCGAAGTGCAGGCTGAAGTGGCAGGATTGCAGCTTGAGATCGATAGGCATATGGTCAAGGAACACCTAATGACTTTGAATGAGTTCAAATCTCCAGGGCCAGATGAACTGCATCCTAGCATAATAAAGGAACTGGCAGAAGAACTCTCAGAACCACTGTCTATTCCCTTTGAGAAATCATGGAGGACGGGGGAAGTGCCAGATGACTGGAGGAGGGCTAATGTCGTCCCTATCTTCAAAAAGGGTAAAAAGGAGGAACCTGGGAACTACAGACCAGTCAGTCTGACATCCATCCCTGGCAAAATTCTGGAGCAGATGATAAAGCAATCCATCTGGAAGCACCTTGACAACAATGCCGTGATGACTCGAAGCCAACATGGATTTGTCAAGAACAAGTCCTGCCAGACAAATCTGATCTCATTTTTTGATCAAGTCACCACCCTTGTAGACTGTGGGAATGCTGTAGACATCATATACCTCGACTTCAGCAAAGCTTTCGACAAAGTGCCCCATGATCTCCTGATGAGCAAACTAGCTCAAAGTGGGCTAGATGAAGCAACGATCCGGTGGATCCACAGTTGGCTACAGAATCGGACTCAAAGAGTGCTTATCAATGGGACCTTCTCCAACTGGGAAGAGGTAACGAGTGGGGTACTGCAAGGCTCAGTCCTGGGCCCAGTGCTCTTCCACATTTGTATGAATGACTTGGAGGAGGAGGTGCAGGGAATGCTGATCAGATTTGCAGATGACACAAAATTGGGAGGGATAGCTAATACTTTGGAAGACAGAAACAAAATTCAAAGTGATCTGGATAGACTGGAGCGCTGGGCAGAAAACAACAGAATGACATTTCATAGGCATAAGTGCCAAGTTCTGCACCTAGGAAAAAGAAACCAAATGCACAGTTACTAGATGGGGGATACGTGGCTCAACCACACTACAAGCCAGAAGCATCTTGGAATTGTTGTCGATCACAAGCTGAATATGAGCCAACCATGTGATGTGGCTGCAAAAAAGGCCAATGCTCTTTTGGGCTGCATTCATAGAAGCATAGCTTCCAAATCCCGGGAACTACTAGTTCCCCTCTACTCAGCACTGGTTAGGCCTCATCTGGAGTACTGTGTCCAGTTCTGGGCACCACACTTGAAGAAGGATGCAGACAAACTGGAGAGGGTTCAGAGGAGGGCAACAAAGGTGATCAGGGGACTGGAAACAAAGCCCTATGAAGAGAGACTGAAAGAACTGGGCATGTTTAGCCTGGAGAAGAGAAGACTGAGGGGAGATAGGATAGCACTCTTCAAGTACTTGAAAGGTTGTCCCAGAGAGGAAGGCCAGGATCTCTTCTTGATCATCCCAGAGTGCAGGACACGGAATCATGGGCTCAAGTTCCAGGAAGCCAGATTCCGGCTGAGCATCAGGAAAAACTTCCTGACTGTAAGAGCAATACGACAATGGAACCGATTCCCTAGGGAGGTGGTGGGCTCTCCCACACTGGAGGCGTTCAAGACGAGGCTGGACAGCCATCTGTCAGGGATGCTCTGACTTGGGTTCCTGCACTGAGCAGGGGGTTGGACTCGATGGCCTTGTGGGCCCTTCCAACCCTACTCTTCTATGATTCTCAGAACTGGCAAACGGTTCTGGGGGGGGGTTGCTCTAACATATCAGGAACGCAGAAGAGTTATAAAGAAACGTTGCGCACTGCACAACTGAAGTAATACACACGTCATCTAAAGCCCCAATGCACACCCCCTCTCTCGAATACCAGTTACCGAACTGCCCCACTAGATGCAAATGCCTTAAATTAGATAGAAGAACAAAGCGTCAGGCTGCTCTTCCTTGTTTCAGAAAATCAAGTGATTAAAAACAAAGCTACACTGGACCCATTTGAGAGTGTGTTGTGTTTTTAATAAAATTTGTTTTTGCACAGAAATAGACCAGGTTTTACAGAATATAAACAGGGTGTTTTAGCATGAAAGCTGGAGATGATGGAAGAGACCTAACCCTATTTCTGCCCCAGTCTTCTGGCGGGCGAGATCGTCTCTCACCTTGCTCCAGTCCAGGCCTAGGCAGGCAGCAAGAATTCCCAGGGAGGGAGGGACACACAGCGACTGACAAGACGGCAGGCTCAAGAAGAACCCAGAGCAAAAGGCCACAGTCCAGAAGTCAACGTTTACGGTGAAGGGGGCGAGGCAGGAAGGATGTCGCTGGGCCTCACGTGAATGGAGCACATGGGGCAGGGGAAGGGAGAGGGAGCCAGCAGACAGCCCGGAGTTCATGATGTCGTGTGCAGATGTGCACTGGAAGGGGAAGAGCATTACTTGTATCCTCTTATTGGCCCTTTGGCCACTATGGCGGACTACTAATACCAGGAAGCCTCTAGCCCCAGGCAGGCGATCTGCCCTCCAGATGTTTTAGACTACAACTCCCATAGCCCTGACTATTGGTCATGCTGGATGCTAGAGGGTATGGGAGTCATAGTCCAAACCCTCCGGAGGGCACCAGGTTCCCTCCCACATCTTTGCTCTTCCCTCCTTTCCAGGCTGGAGTCAGAGGAGCTGCCTTGACACCCCCCTCTCTTTGGGCCAGCAATGGCACAGACACCCCCCCCCAAAAAAGACCCCTTTTCCATCACAAAAAAACATATACATAGCAGCACTGGTCATTTGTGGGCTGCTTCCCCCCCCCCATTTTCCTGAAATCATGGGGGGGGGTGCTCATGGGATTAAGCATCAAGTACACCAGTTGTGTGGTTTGCTTGCATGCTTCCCCATCCCCCACCACCCCGAAAGGGGTGGATTCACACAACCAGGTCTTCACAGTCAGCCCCTGGAGAGGCAGCCCTGCCAAGGCATCTGTGGGCCTGTCTCCTGCCACAAAACATGGTGGTTCCTCTGAGGAGGAGCAGAAGCCTGAGCACTACAAAGCTATCGCTGACAGAGGTTGCCGCATGACCCAGGCTGTGCACCATGGCATCTTAACCGGCACTGAGAGCCACTGAGAGCAAGGCCCAATGAGATCATGCAGATGGGCTTCACCACTTTAAAAGTGCCTTACAAATGCAAATCTCATCACAGTAGGAGGCTTGATATAGGTCGAAAGGTGGAGCAGAAGCTGGAACATAAAATAATGAAGTGGCACAAACTCACTTTTACACTAAAACCAGCCCAACCTCTGCTTCCACAGGTAGATGGCCCTTTGCCCACCCTCCCAACTCAAAGCCTAGGGAGCTTTGGGGTTTGATCCTTTGCCAAACTGGCTCAACTGATTTCACGTTTTGTTTTGGAAACTGCTTCAAGCTTTGGAAGAATGAAGACAACACAAATTGCTTTCTTTGGTTTGTGTTTCATATGCTGCTGTTCTGCCCCTGAAAGGAGATGAGCCAAAATAACGGGGGGGGGGTCACCAGAGTGCCCCCAAAACAGAATGGAGGAGAAACCCACAGACCCCCAATACACTCGTTGAAGCAAGCAGCATGTCAGATGACTAGAAGCCAGGCTTTCTCCCCTGCCTCTGCAGACCTCTGGCAGCTGAAGTCAGACCCCCCACACACCTCCCATGCATGCACACACAGTGGCCACCCTCAGCAGGAACCCAGGGTGCCCAGAGCCAGGGGTTTGGCAGAATCCTCACCACCAGGCAGGTGCAGGGGAGGGGAAGAGAGAAGGGACTTGCGTCGTTTTTTGTACTTCTGCACTGCTGTCGCCGTGGTTTTATTCACTGTTGATTTGGTTGCATTAGTTTTGTGGCACAGTGTAAAAAACAATCTACTCCCCGTGTTAAATGAAGTTTCTTTGGGTTTAAACAAAATGTATAACTACAGTAAAGCGGCACACATACACAACAGGACTATGCCTCAGCACCACTGAGAAGGAGGCGTGCCGGCATGTCTTTTGTGTGGAGGACAGAGCGGGAACCATCAGTCGCAGTCTAAGCCATAGCAGCAGCAGCTCGTCTTGGAAAAAGTGACAAACTCTGCTTGTGGCAAAGGAAGCATCATCTGCAGGACACAGAGCGCATCCCCTCCCTGCCTAGGCCTCAGGTCGTGAAGTGTGCTGTGCTCCAGCCCTCACTTTCTCTGGAAGATACTGACAACCGTGAGAGGACTGTACAGAACGCAGCCAAAATGACAGAGAGTTTAAAGCAAATAACAGAGGAGGAGGAGGAGGGCGGGGAGGGTGGCACGGGTGTCTCCCGAATCAGTCAGGAGGACACATGGGGCAGTTTGGAAACAGCTACAGGGAGCAAAGAGGAAGAACAGCAAAAGCACCCAGTGGGGGACAGCTCGGACTGCAGCAGGGGATGTTTGGCCACTGCTGCCTCACTCAGGGAAGACAGTCCAATCCGAGAGCAAAGCAGGGAGGTCGAATGCCTGGCAAGCGGCAGTGGCCTCAGGTCACTGCTACAAGCGACCCTACTCAGATGCCCTCAGCGAGGGAATGTGCAGGGATGCTTCTCCAGAACATGGGAAGGAAGGGAGAGACACCCTTCCTAAACAAAAAGGGGAAAGAGGAGAGGCCAGCCCCCTCCAGCAGACTGAAAGAGACAGAAGGGCCAGTACTTTCATCACACACACACACACACACACACACACACACACACACCTTTCCAGTGTAGGTTTGCTCAACAGACATGTCAGACAGTGGCAACCATCAAGACAAAGGATTTGTGGGTGCAATCATAATTTCCCTTTGGGCTACTTCCAAGAGGGTGGAAGTTTTCTTTGGAGGGGTGGAAGGAGGTGGAGCGAGCGTGCGCACAGCCACACAGGAGTGCGTGCGTGGTTGGTCAGAGGAAGCATTCCACAGGTAGAGCAAAAGGAGAGGGTGTCTCTCCTTCCCTCCCCTGGCTGGCAAAGCCGTTCAGGACGAAAGGAGGGACAGGCGGCACACGCAGCGCTGAGCAGATAAGGAGCAGTCAGCAGTTCCTCAGGAGAGATGCATGCCAGCAGTGACCAGCAGCCCCCTCCCCTCCCCACCACACCAAGAAGCCAGGCCAGAAGCTTATCAGGGGGCCTCCAGCTGCTGGAAAGTCCCCCTGCTCTCCTGGCAGTGTCCCAGCACCATCTGCTCCAGCCGACAGGCACAGGGGAGCTCTCGCCAGCAGCAGGGTCAAATGCTGGAGATAATCCACGCTGAAGCGCCCCTAGCCCAGGCAGCCCCCGCCTCTGCTGTCTCTCGCGGCTGCTCCCCTCTTGGAGAACGACACAAGCACCCCCCTCATCGCCAGCCCAAGGGCACCTCCCAGAGAAGTCCTGGGGAGGGAGGCTGAAGGAGGTCCCAGGGGCCCAAGCTTCCCGTGCCTCTATGGCACCCTGCCAGAGAACAGGGGGCGCACCCGATGCGCGAGCCTTGGGCGCCTCTGCAGCACCCCAGCCGAGGAAGGGAGGCATTCGCGGCGGCCGCTGGGGCTTCCAGCGAGCGTGGAAATCAGGCTTCTCTGCGAGGGCCTCGCCTGGCCAAGAGGAAACTGGGAGAGCAGCGCTCGGACACCTACTTCCCAGGGGCGGCAGCCGCAGCAGCCACAATCTCCTCATACTTGGGCGGCGGGTCGCTGTATGACAGGCCGGCCTCTTCTCCGCCGCCGCTGCTGCTGCTGTCAGGCTGCCCAGTCACCTCCTCGTAGGAAGGGGGCGGGGCGGCACTGGACAGTCTGGCCAGGGCCGAGACAGGGCGATCACAGGGGCGGGGGGTCCGCTCTGCCTGGCCAGCGGAGCCTGGGCCCCGTCGGCCATCGCTGGCCCCTCTGTTGCTTGAGTCCCGCTGGCAGTGGGCTTCAGCCTGGCTGTGTGTGGCCTCGCGGTACACCATCACTCTGGGCAGGCTGCGCCCCGCTCGGCTGGCCAGGTAGCGGCTCTGGGCGCAGGAGGGGTGGTGGCGGGCGGCCTTCTGCAGCTGGCACCGCCAAATGATGAAGAGGGCGATGACGATCAGCAGGGCCACACCTAGCAGGGGCACCACCACGTACATGGCGTCCGAGCGGCCGGCACCATCCGCCGGGGCCTTGACAGAGTAGGCATACCCTTTCCAAAACTCCATCTGCAGGGGGGTGAAAAGATGTCCCCGTCAGCCATTGTCCCCCCTGGCAGGCACCGTGGCCCCCCACCATGCATTACGGGGGAAGGCAGGCAGGCAGTAAGGATGCTGGGCCAGCGGCACATGGCCAAACAAGGCAAAAGCCACAACACGTTCTGTGAGATTCTGTCCATTTCACAAGACAATCGCAGCCAGAAATGGTAATATCTCCTCGCCCAATCACACACACCTCTCTATCTATGTCCCACCCTGAACACTTTGGGACTTTGAAAAGTGGCATAAAGAAGCCAAAGAACTAAACTAAAAACAACAAAACCATTTAACTCTTTCTTCCCCAGCTTGTGCAACGTTTCTGCTTCCCCTCCAGCTCTCAATTCACATCATGCAGGAAACAACTCATCTTTCTACTTTTGTACAATGTCTACTGCACATCAGGCCGTTTTATGCATAATAAAAGATGCTAACAATGAAATGAACTCTACTGCTACACACACACAAGCGCGCACAAAGGGCGCCCCCCCCAGGCACCCGGACCCAGCCCTGGGTCTCCCCTCTCCCAGGCTGCTGCAGCATCAGTGACCAAACCATCCGCCCAGCAAAGGGGTTGCACCACAGCCATCTTAGGGCAGAGGGGAGGGGTGGGCTGGCAAAGGGAAACCTTTATCTCAGGGCAGGGAGGGGAGACACGCACACACCACTCTGCCTCTTCCTGCCCGCCTGCCCACTTCCCCTGCAAGACACCTACCGTCTTCTCCTTGTTCTCAAAGACCTCCTTGACCTCCTCATAGCTGCAGATTTCCTCCACGCACTCTTGCTCAATGGTGCCCTGACGGAACTCCTCCAGAAAGCCGTTGGCTCGGGGGAAGCGCTTGAGGACCGTGTGGGCATTCTGAGCGGCCAGGAAGGCTGAAACGCAGAGGCACGCAGCTGCAGGCTGGCCCACGAGCCCCCTGCAGAGGCCACCTGGGATCCTGGCCATCCCAGCAGTGGGCAGCGGAGCTCTTCTCCACTAGCCGCTTCTCCACCCACTTCCAGCCCCACCACACCGCAGCCCACGCCGCGTTTCGTCTCGCTCGCCATTTCAGCAAGGAAGGCCAAGCTCAGATAAGCCGCTCCCATGTTTACACATGCGGGGGGGGGCACTCTATCAAGCCCACAGCACAACTGGCTCATTGCATTAACTATTTGTCATACTTCCTCTAAGGCACTTGCCTCTCGCTGGCCAATGGTGGGCTTGAGGGATCTGCCTTTCCTGTCTACAAACTGAGGAGTTCTGGAATGCAGTGGATTAAGATGGCCGTTTGCTAGAGACTCCAGCTTGCTTCCTCTTTCTCGTCCTGCCTTAGAATCCTCTTATTTCCATCTTCATCCCTAGAGGGGGAAGAAACCCACCCCAAATCTTTGGCGATGGGTTGGGGGAAAGCACTTACTCGCCATGTTACGTCTTCATCCAGTCACTTGGGGGCCTCACCCATCTGTTGGGAAGAGAACGAGTCAGTCCCAGACACCGCAGCCACCAAACATTGTCCCCTATCCCTCTTCTCCCCACCCCACCCCACCCCACCCCCACTCAGCAAGGTTCTCAAGAGCTCCAGTTCCCCCAGGCATCCACCTGCCAGCTCAGCACTGCCCTCCTCGTCTGAAGGAAATCCAAAGACCACCCCAGCAAGCTCCCAGCTCTTCAAAACTGGCAACATTCCAGCATCTTGAAGTGGGAAACACCCATTTCAAGTGAGAACCCCCAGATTCTTGTGAAGCCTGGGGAGCTGCTCATGAACCGCCAAAAACTCTGTTTCCTCTGTCTAGAACACAGAATGGGTGGTCTGCTTTCCATGCCAGAATCCTAGATTTTGCATTGCCAAAAGAGCTGCTTCTCCCCCTGCCCGCCCCCATCTTTTGCGATATTTCACAGTATTCCAGTGCTGAGCTGTGGATGCTGCTCTGACCTTCCACAGATGCTTCCATTTAAATGCACTAACACCACAAACAAACCGTCTCGCTCGGCATCCCTGCATCGCCTCGCCATCAGTCAAGCATGGAGCAATCCGGCTGTACGGGATCTTGTAAGCCAGAGGCAGTTTCCAAAAAAGCACAGCCCCCTGGGGTGTATCAAGCCAGCAAGTCTGCACACAGCAGGGGAGGAGTCTTTCAGCACCACCGTAAACATGAGTAATATTTCATGCTGTGAATGAAAAGGGCAGCTGACGACAGCAAGACCGAGAGAGAGGTGGGTGGGTGCGGGAGGCGCCCCCAAGCCAGCAGAAAAACAGTCAGTGTGACAAAGAAGGAATTATGTCAATGACATGACCATCTTGCAGGCAGGCAGGCAGGCGCATGCACATGCACACACTCTCATACACCCGCTTCTCCATTCCGAGAGAGGTGTGAGCACCACATTAGCTGTGGAAGAGCAATCCCACACACCCACCCACTCCCCGCAAAAACAACACCCCTGCTTTGTGCAAATGGAGAACCCCAGAGCCACACCAATGGATTAATTCTGGTGGGCCCAGGACCCACGGCCCCCTCCCCCGCCAAAGGAGCGCCTTCCCTCTATAAATACACCATCCCGGTAGCGAGAGGAGGTCGCCATAGCAACAGCGAGGAGGCGAAAGGGATGCAGCGATGGGGATGCTGCTGACGTCATCCGCTCCACACGCAGGAATGTGGTACCCACCGGCCGCGACGGCAGCAGGGCGGGCGAGCAGCGCCCGGGCGGGGAAGCGCCCGTTCCCGAGAGCCCGGAGGGGGGCGGGGGGCGCCCTTCCCCGCGCGGCTCGCGGGATTCCGCGGAGCGCCCGGCGGCCGGGAGGGATCCCCGGCATCCCGTCGCTCCCGCCCGGCGAATTCGGGGCGCACGTTCGCCGCCCCCGCCCGGTCGAGCGTCCGCGTCAAAGGATCGGAAGGGGCAGGGCCGACGGTGGAGGCGCCGTAGCCTCGACAGACCCGCGGGGAGAGCGAGAGGCGCCGCGCCTGCACCGGCGGCTCCCGGGCCGTGGCGGCGGCGGCACGCGGGCAGCCCGGCGGGCGCCCCTGCCGGCGCCCCCGCCCTGGCCTCAGGCCTCGCCCGGCTCCTCGCGGGTGAGCCGCGCACGTGCGCCCGCCGCCGAAGGGCCCGCGCCGGCCAGCGCCAGCCCGGCCCGCGCCCCGCTCAGCGGATCCGCCGCCGCCGCGGAGCCAGAGCAGCCGCGCGACCTGCCCGACCGCGCCCCCGTGACTGCCAATCACAGACGCCATGAGGAGGAGGAGAGGCGGGCCTCGCCGACCGGACGGCCCGATCTCGGAAAGGGAGTGGGGCGAGGGCGGCTAAATCGCCTCCTCTGCAGCACGGTTTCCTGGGGGCTGTAGTGCAGGGGTCAGGGTGGCATGTGCCTGTCTTCACTGCCTCTGGGCCTTCCTTGAAAGGCATGGCTGGGCTCACGCAAGACTCAGCCGTGCGTATGGGGTGTTGTTGAAGTGTTGGTTGTGTTGTGTGAACCCAGCTATGTTAACAAGCCATGGTTTGTTAACCACGAACAATACACAAAGAGAATCCAGTTTGCTTTGGGTTGTGAAGTGTGGGTTGTTTGTGGTTAACAAACCATGGTTTGTTAGCATGGCTGGGTTCACACAACACAACCCACGTTTCAACACCAACTCACACTCAATCTTGAGTATAGGTTGGCAAGTTGGGTGCGCCATTATGGAAGGATCCGTGACAATGGCTATTTCCCCCGTAGAAAGAAGGAGGGCTCCAGAGGAGGATTCTTGGCTCAGGCAGGGATGGAAAGCGCTGCCTGCGGAAGGATCCAACTCCAACCCCAACCTCCTCTCCAGTCCAATATGGATTTCCAAGGAAGGGGGGGGGCTCTGGAGAGTAGAAGCCACTGTGCTTGATGGACCGTTGGTGGGACTGGGCGGCCTCATGTGTCCATCGGGCAATGGTTGCATCAGCGAAGGGTGAAAATAACAAGACCTGCCACGGTGGGTTATCCTATCTCCAATTTGCATCTAGCTCACAAGCCTTACCTTGGCATACAAACATGAAGGCTCAGAAAACAAGACACTGGCTGCACAGGCTTCTGCCTTCACATTCCCAGGGTTCATCTGCGGATGGAGAAAAGAAAAATGGCCACTCGCACATCCATGACCATCCCACTCATATCCCCATAACAGCACAAAGGGCTAATCCCAGCACACCACAAGAACATCAGAAGAGCCCTGAAGCAGGATCAGACTGAGGGGCCATCCAGTGCGCGTTCTGTTCCCACGGTGGCCAACCAGATGCCCTGTGGGAAAGCCCATGAGTAGAACGTGAGGGCGACAGCACCTCCCACCCAGGTTCCCCAGCAACTGGTAGTGAGAGCCAAGCTCCCTCCAATACCGGAGGGACTCTGCAGCCATCAGAACCAGTAGCCATTTATCTGCTACAGGTTTGTCTAATCTCTCCTTAAAGCCATTCCAGTTGGTGGCCCTCATCACTACATCCTGTGGTAGAAAATTCCACAGTTTTGCTCTGCACTGTGTGAAGAAATGGGAATATTTGCTTTTATCTGTCCTGATGTTCACTGGATGACCCTGGGTTCTAGAGTCTTACAAGAGAGGGAAAAAATGTTTCTCTATTTAGTTTCTCCTCACCATGCATAATTTTATACACCTCATGTCATGCCTGCCTGCCCACCCCCTATTCACTTTATTCTAAGCTAAAAAGTCTAAATCTTGCAAGAGTTCCAGCCCCTTGGTCATTTTGGTTGCCCTTTTCTACGTGTTTTCTAGCTCCACAGCATCCTTTTTTAGGTGCAAGAACAGAACTGGACACAGTATTCCAAGTGTGATCATACCACAGATATGTACAAAAGGCATTATAATATTGGCAGTTTTATCTTCGATCCCTTTCCTAATTATGCCTAATCCAGAATTGACCTTTTCTCCCAGCAGCTGGGTTGATGTTTTCGGGAAGCTATTGACACATTGTGTTTTCAATCCTCATATATCTATAATAATAGCTTTCATTTATTTCTTACTAATCTCTCTTTTACACATCTATTCTTGTCAATAAAGGTGATTTCCCTATTATTCCTTTCTCCTTCCCGATTTCCAATCAAATTTAGAAGGAATAATTCCTTCCCTCCTTTAGGCCAATTCTCAGGCCTTCTTCCTTTTGTTGAAATGAAGATAACAAGTAAACTTGGAGATGCCTGTGAACTTTCAAAGCCTGTGCAAAACAATTCCAACTTGTGCTTGATTTACCAGTGCAACAATTCGTGAATCTCTTGGCTGCGGGATTGCTTTCCAAAACAACTCTGTGTTCCAAACACCCGATGTATTTGTTAGTAATGAAGGAAGGAGAGAATGTGGAGAGAACAGTTTTCTTTCAACAGGTAAGCCAGATGAGTCAGAGGCGGTAATTACATGGGGAATGTGAACGAACAAAGAGAAGCAACAACATTAGGGCTGGGGATGTTGCCATAATTTCCTTGCCAATGGAAAATCCGTGAGAACTGGGAATGGCAGCAGTAGGCCCCGAGATGACCCTCCCCTAAAACCCGATGGAAAGGCCTAAGAATCCCTGGAGCCAGGAGGAAGGAGGCAGGGGCTTCTTCAGTGCACATTTTTTGGATCAAGAAGTGTGCACTTCCAACTCCCATGATCCAAAGGCAACTTGCTTCCTGCTGCTTTGTGGGGCCAGCAATCAGCAGCATGTGTGTGGGCATGAATGAGTACATTGAGGATTTGTTCTGTTTCTTGCTTTCTTTGGGGCAGTACTGCCAACTTTGGGGCCTTTTGAGCCAAGCAATTGCCCATTGTAAACTTGGGGATGGAAGTTCAACTTCAAGTGTCTTTCAATAAATTCTTAACTTTCCTATAAACTTGGTGTGTTACTTATCTCCACCTCTGTAAGATACAACGGCTTCAACTTGATCACCTGAAACCACTAGGGGTTTAATAACGAGCTTGACACTATCCACCCCAGCCCCAAAATCCCATTTGTCACTGCCTTAGTTAGTCACTGCCAACTCAGACCCCATCAGCATCTATGTGAAGACCCTTTGCCCCAATGTGCATCACTTTACATTTATTTATTTGTATTTTTTTATTTGATTTGAATGTCGCCAACCGGTAAATGCCCTTGGGGCAGTTTACAATCATAAAACCAAACAACAACAAAGTAACAAAACAGAACAAAACCACAACAACAAAAGTTTCAAAATAAAACAATAATAAACATTAAAATATGTAAACATATTAAAACATTGAAGAGCCAGCAGTAAAATTAATAAGCAATGCCTGCTGAAAAAGGTCTTAACCTGGCATTTAAATGTATACATGGATGGCGTCAGCTGGATCTCCCTGGGAAGGGCATTCCACAGATGGGGCCACTTCAGAGAAGGCTTTATCTCTGGCAGCTGTCCATTGCACCATTGTGGGCAGCAACACCCAGAAAAGAGCATTCAAAGATGATTCTAATAACCGGGCAGAAACATATGGGAGGAGGTGCTGCTTCTGGAGGACAGGTCCTAAGCCATTTAGGGCTTTCAAGGTCAGCACCAGGACTTTGAACTGGGCCCAGAAACTGACTGGCAACCAGTGCAGTTGACGCAGTCCTGGCGTAATATGCTCGAAATGGCCAGCCCCAGTAAGCAGCCTCCCTGCTCTGTTCTGCACTAACTGAAGTTTCCGGACCACCTTCAGAAGCAGCCCCATGCAGAATGCATTGTGACAATCCAGGTGGGAGGTTACAAGCACACGGATACCTGTAGCCAGGCTCTCTCTGTCCAGGTAGGGCCACAGCTGGTAAATCAGCCAAAGCTGGTAAAAGGCAATTCGTGCCCCTGGGGCCACTTGGGCCTCGAGTGACAGAGCTGGAGCTACGAACTTGCTCCTTCTGGGAGAGAGCCACCACATTTAGAGCAGCTTGAATGCCACTCAGCTGGACAGATGAACCACCTACTATCAGAAGCTCTGCCTTGTCTGGATTGAGTCTCAATTTATTGCCACTCATCCAGCCCATTGCCAAGTCCAAGCACCAGTTCAGGACAGTCACTGCCTCATCTGCATTTGATGAATAGGATTGGTGGAGTTGGGTGTCATCTGCATATTGATGACACTTCACCCCATCCCTCCAGACAACCTCTCCCAGCAGTTTCATGTGGATGTTAAAAAGCATGGGGGAGAAAATACAGCCCAGAGGGATGCCACATCCCTCCATGAAGCAGAACTCTAGTCCACCAGCACCACCTTCTGGAACTGGCTGTCCAAGTAGGAGGAGAACCCCTGTAAAACAGTGCCTCCAACTCCCAGTTCAGACAGCCTCCCTGGGAGGATACCATGCCTGGTGGTAGCAAAACCACTAACAGCCCTATGAGAAGCAACAGGGATGCACTCCCCATCTTTCTCCCAGCAAAGTTCATCCCACAGGGCAACCAAGGCAGTCTACCCCAAAACCAGGGTTAGCGATATTTTGCTTATCGCAGTCTTGTAAGCTGCCCAGAAAATATTTGTTGATGGGCAGCCATATACATTTCAAAACTCAGTCATGCACAAAAGCTCCTAGGCTCAGCCCCACATCTCCTGTTTGGATCTGAGGTAATGGATCTGAGGTAAGAGGCCTAGGAAGTGCCTCTCTCTGCTGAGACCCTGAAGACTTTCTGCCTGTCAGACTCAGAGGAGGCACTGCTTAGCTAGATGCACCAGCTGCGTGATGTGGGACAAGGCAACTTCTCAACCCTGGAGCAAAACATTGAAAGTGACAATCAGAAACCCCATCAAAGTGATTTGCTGGGGACCATGAGTGGGAGGGTGCTAGTGCATTCATGTGCTACTTGTGCACTTCCCACTGGTGCATCTGGTTGGCCACTGCGTGGACAGAATGCTGGACTTGATGGATCCTTGGCCCAATCCTGCAGGCCCTTCCTTGTGTTCTTATGAAATAGGGAGTTGGTGTTCTGCGCATGGTGCTGAGCATTTGAGGATGGCAGTGTCTGTCAGCAGTGGATCCATGGAGCACACAGAGGCTGTGCGGCCCCTCCATGTGGCTGCGGTCATGCCTTAGCCACTTCTTTCCTTGCTACCCATCCGATGCAAACACATATGCATGCAAATAAACCAAAGAAGAAATGTGAGTAAAGACAAAAATGGAGGCCGGGCCTCTTAACAAATGGATAGTGGTACAAGTTGCCATAGCCAAAAGCCATCATTGGAACCAATTCCCTAGGGAGGTGGTGGGCTCTCCCACACTGGAGGCATTCAAGGCGAGGCTGGACAGCCACCTGTCAGGGATGCTCTGACTTGGATTCCTGCATTGAGCAGGGGGCTGGACTCGATGGCCTTGTAGGCCCCTTCCAAACCCACTATTCTATGATTCTATGATCATCAGATGCATGGAAGGTGTTGGACGTTATAGACTTGAGTGCTGGGGAGGGAGATAAAGGGACGTAACCCTGGAAGTATCCAACATAAACCAGTTAATGGTCATTAATCATGCACATCTGTCTCTCAGCCCATAACAAGGCTTTTAGGGGGCAAGGGACATGCTGCCTCAGGCTACCACCAGGCGGCGCCAATGCAGTGCTTTTGACATGCAAGCCAATCAAATGGGCGGGGGGACCTGCCTGAGGACCGCTGCGGGGTGGGGGGCAGGCTGCGATGAAGCGGGCCCTTGGGTCCTCTTTGGAAGGTTCCACCCACCATGCAGGTTGGAGTGTGCCGCTAACAGGTGGCAGAAGAGGGGGCCTCTGTGATGTCAAAGCCCACGTTCAGGCGGCAGAAGAAATGCCAGCAGCACCTGGAGAACCCCCCTTGCCGCGGCTGTGGGTCAGCTGCCCCCCTGGTTCCAGCTGTTCCCATCATGGTGCAGAAAGTAGAGGCTGCCTTGCTCAGCCCCTTTCTTTGGTCTCGGGTCGAGGCCCTCGCCCAGCCCTGGCAGTTGCGGCCTCCCAGGAGAAGGGCAGGACTCTCGGGCCCTTTGGGACAGTCCTGCTCTGCAGTCCCAAGCACAGGAGCACACCCAGGCCCTGCTGGAGGGCGAGGGGGAGGCTGCCCTTGCGTGTGGGGCTCCGCACTTGCCTGCGTGAAGCCAGGCGTCTGGGCCTGCAGGAACCCCTCCCCTTCCCGCAAGAGGCCAACACGCCCCTCAGAGCAGCCTCTGGGGACATGAGAGGCCTCAGAAGATCTATCAGCGGGGCGGGGGACGACTTACGTCAGGGTTGCGGCACCTGGGGGCCTGGCTCTGTCGCCCGGGATGAAGAGGCCACTCCAGGGCCCTGGACCTCCTCCTCCTCCTCCTCGCCATCGCCCGACTCCTCAGAGTCCTCGCAGAGGCTGATGGTGGCCTGCACGGGGAAGTTCTCCAGCAGCTGCTCACCCTCAGCATACAGATAGTCGAAGGATCTGGATTTGGGCCAGCAGAGCCTGTGGGGGAGGAGAAGCACGGGAGGGGGCTGACCCAGGCCAGTACTCCACCCTGAAGAGAACAGCTGTGGGGGGTGTCTCTCTCTGCAGGCCTGGGGATTGCAGAGGAGGGCGAGTGGGCGGGCGGTTGGGCAGACGTGCGGGTGGGAGCCCGGGGCTAAAGCTGGGCAGGGGGTGGAAATGGCTGAGGCAAGGCCGTGTCGTCTCGGCTTTTTCGTACCTACGTGGCAGATCCCTCATAAGCCTAAAACTGCTATCTTGATTGGAGGGCAGCTGGGCACGGACCTCCAAGTCCAGTTTTGGACGTTTACCACAGGGGTCACCCTCAAGTCAGCCTTGGCTGATGTCAAGAAGTCAGCAGGGGAAGCGAAGAGCCCCCCCCCCCCACGCACATGTTTCCACCATCAAAGGTTGGCTCTGGACTGAGCGGCGCACACACCTGACAGGGTGTCGGAATGCCACGAGCACCTTGCTGGTCCTGCAGCCCTCCCTGTGCCAGGCCTGAGGGGAAGAAGGGAGAGGTGTTTGGCTGCAGCCAGGGCTCCGCCCGTCACCACACCAAGGAGGAACACAGGCATGCAGGCCCTGCGAGGCAGCACATGCCCGCCACAGGCTTCGACCAGCTGTTCCCTGCCACTGGAGAGCCCTGGGAGAGACCCTGCCGTGGGCCCACAGCCAAGTGGGGCCAGTCCCACGGGGGCAGCAGGAAGCCGTGGGACCCTGCAAGAGACCCTGGGGCTGTGTGGCTCAGCCAGCACCTCTCCCTAGCTTCCAGAACCGTGGAAGACAGCGGCTGGGGCTTCAAGGCAGTGGGGAGGTGGAGAGCAGCACTCTGTCCAGGCGCAGCCTCTGCTGAGGGACCCTCCTTCATCACCAGAAGGCAGTGCTGGGCAAGAGGGATGCCAAAGGCCTCCTGATGCGTGCCTTGGGGACAGTCAGAGTGGGCTGAAGTCCAGGGGGGTCAAAGGACCACCGAGGGAGTGGCAGCTGGTGGGGCAGAGGCAAACAGGCCCCGCCACAGCACCTGGGCTGGCCTGGGCGCCCCGCCCCCCCAGGGCCGACACTGCTGCTGGCCTCCCTTTTTCCTTTTGTTAAGAAACATTTAATAGCTGGGGGGCAGCCAGCTGGCCGTGTACTTGGGTGGAGATGTATTTTTACTTTAAAATACATATTACCTTTTTCTACAGTAAACTGGAGCGTATTCCCAAGTGTATTTGTTTAGCATCGGGGCACCAGAAGCAAACTCCATTTTATTCTTGTAGTCATGATGGAGCTATGATTTAAGTTTAAAATGTGAAACTGCACATGCTCAGAGTATGGCTGAGCATGTGCATCAGGGCTGGCAAGCAGTTTTCTTGCTGTTATTTTGCTCTACGGTATCAGGAATGTAGAAGGAGTTGCAAAGCATGGAATAGCAGGGAGAGGCATGGAAATGTGTGCTTCATGGCTGCGTTGTGTGTATTATGGTGGGCGGGGGTAAGAATTCTGCCTGAAGGCTGCTCTTCCACAGTCCCCCTGCCATGCCCCCACCCCCTTGCTGCTGTTCTGGCACTTCCAGTGTTGCTGCCAACTGAGGTCAATTGTCCCAGAGATAAACTGAACTTGTTAGATCAAAGGGAGCCCTTTGGACTCCTCTGCAGGCAGCTTCTGTGCAAGGGGCACAGACATTGTCTGCGCTTGCTAGCTGGGAAAGTCCACCATCGCCCCGGCAATGGCACGGAACTGAAGGCTGCCGGTGGAA
Organism: Heloderma suspectum; assembly: GCF_057233095.1. Classification (NCBI taxonomy): domain Eukaryota; kingdom Metazoa; phylum Chordata; class Lepidosauria; order Squamata; family Helodermatidae; genus Heloderma; species Heloderma suspectum. The sequence goes on from NC_139466.1 coordinate 908,227, forward strand.
AAGGCCGCCTGTCCGGCTGCCTCCCCCGACCACCCACCCAGAAGAAGGGCTGAGAGGCTGAGACTGCCTGGAAGCCAAGCCTTCCCACGCACGCGGCAGCTGCAGCTCAAAAGAGGATCAGCCCCCCAACCAGGGCTCCAGCTGCCGCCCTCCCATGGGCCAAATCCCACTAACCCCTCCAGGAATGCTGCTGCCCCGTGGGGGAACAAGCCGCCCTCTCAGCTTGTCTGCCTGGCACAGCCATAGCACAGGACTCAAGAAACGCAGGACCGCCCCCCAGCCCACTGATCTCTTTCGCACTGCCCCCTGCAGCTCCTGGGGGGGCAGGAGGGCAGCAAACCTGGAGCGCACCGTTTCCCCTCCAAAACTGGCCCAGGCCTGCTCGCGGCAGCCAGTCGAAATACGACAGGCCTGGCACGGTTGCCCCCACCCTTGGCGGCCTCAGGAGCCCTTGCTGCCTTTCTCTGGGTGTCCCGTGGAATAGAGCAGGAGCCTCCCCGGGCCCGCTCCCTGCCTTGGGTGCCTGCCTGGGGCGGGAGAGCAGCACTTACAGGGCCTGCGCGTGGCTTGGCCTCTTCGGTGGCCTCTGGGGCGGCAGGCAGCCACGGCCTCCATGGTGCAGTGGGCCTGTGGCAAAAAGGGGGAGGTGCAGATACGAGGCCAAAGGGCCCAGAGGCCTCCTGTCATGCACCCACCCACTCCCGCAGCTCGCCCCTGGCTTCTTCCAGGCCCCGGCCACAAAGACACGGGCACCCGTGTGGGACGTGCACATGGCCCGACTCTAGCTTCGCCAGCTCCCCTCCCACCAGCCACAGAGGCGTTGCAGCGGGAACACATTGGCTCAGCTGGAGCCCTGGGGTTCTGTGCGCATCTGCACGCAGCCCGCGCTGGTCCTGCAGCCCTGCACAGGCCGGGCCGGGCCGGGCCAGCGGCTGCCTCCCCAGGTGCCAGCAAAGCACCTTTCCGACACTAAGGTGCTTCTGGGCTGGTTGCTCAAGGCAGCCAAATGTGTGGCTTGCAGCCTGCCTCCCTTCCCTGCCCTCTCTCCCACCCCTGCCTCCTAGACCTTTGGAAGGAGCCCAAAGCCAGGAGCGTCCCCTACCTTCCTCCTCGTCTCCCTGGGCTCTGGATGTGGCTCCTGAACCCCAGGGGCTGAGAGCCAGGGAGCGTGGGCAGACGCCTCCGGGCAGACGCTTCTTCCATAGCTGGACCCCTCTGGGCATCCCTCACTCCTGGGTGCACTTTATAGCACTGGCTTGGAGTCGGGGATGGGGCAGCCTGGGCAGTGAAATGCATCCCAGTTGAATAAACAGGGGCACCATGGGGGGCTGAGGAACTTTGCCAGCTCCAGTGACAAAGCCAAACACAGAAAGGAAAAGTCAGGCACCATTTGTGAGAAACACTCCAGGGGGCAAGGATGGGAAGAGATGGGGGCCACCATCCATGGAGGTAATAGGTGGGAGGGGGAGTGGAGAGGCACAATCAGGGGAGATAATGAGAGGCTCTTCATAGCCATGCCTGTAAAGCTGGGCTACAGAAGGAAGCGAGGTCAGGCCTGGCCAACGCCCCATGTTGGCTGGGATGCGTCATAGAATCATAGAACAGTAGGGTTGGAAGGGGCCTACAAGACCATCAAGTCCACCCCCACCCCCCCACCCCGCTCAGTGCAGGAATCCAACTCAGACCATCCCTGACAAATGGCAGTCCAGCTTCATCTTGAATGCCTCCAGTGTGGGAGAGCCCCCCACCTCCCTAGGCAATTGGTTCCATCTCTGTATTGCTCTAACCACCAGGAAGTTTTCCCTGATGTTCAGCCGGAATCTGGCTTCCTGTCACTTGAGCCCACTGTCACCTAACCCCAGTGGGAGTTTTTCAGAAAGAAAAGAGAAAGTTACGCTTTAAGATACATAAACGGTACTGGGAGGATAAAATCAAAGTCCAGTGGTAGTATTTCCCCCTTTTGATGGCATAACCTGACTGCTTGTGTTCTCCCCCCTGGGCACGGGATTGCGAGGAGAATCAAGCGGCCATCTTGCATGTGTGAACTGCCGCCCACCCCTGGCTTTGTGGCCCCCAGAGACGGCCATCTGCCTGGCAGCCACCTGGGGTCTGGTTGTCCCCAGCTGCTCCCCCAGGAGTGGCCGGATGGATGGTGGAGGCTCAGTTGAGACCCCTCTCAGCAGCAGCAATCGGGAGCTGAGTCTGCCTTGGCAGAGAAAGGAGCAGCAGGGGGGGGGCCTGGGCTATGGGCGCAGAGCGGTGGCATGCAGCCCGGCACCTCTGCAACCACGTCAGGCTGGCCCAAACATGGCCGAAGGCGGGGTGAGCTGCTCCTGCTGCCACTGCAGGGCTCTTCAGGGACAGGGCAGACACTTGGGACTCTTCTGCCCTGGCTGAGCCCTCTGGCCCCCGCCCCTCGTGGAGCCCCTTCTCTGAGAAATCCAGCTCCGGCAGCCCAGGCTGCTTCTCTCTCTCTCTCTGCCTTCACACACCAGTTAAAACCCTTTCTATTTAGATGCCCCTTTCAAGAAATATGCCTGTGATCCTTTGCGGCTGGGATGGATATTTGCTTGTGGTGCTGCTCACTGATGCTGTGTTCCGTTTGTGCACCTCTTTTGTTTTATGATTGTTTCTCCTTTTTGAATGGTGCAGCTGAAGTCCGGGGTCACCTCAGCCAGTCCCTCCTGGAGCCAAAGGGTAGGATACAATAGGTATTCACGGATCAATAGAGCCAAATCTGTCTGAAAAACCATGAACGTCCCCACCCTGGAGTCCTGTTCGCCAAAGCCAAGAACAACAGGGTCTGCCCCAGGGATCCCCCTCCCCTTGCCCCACAAGGGCTTTGGCATAAGAGAAATGAAGAAAGATCCCAGGGAATCGGTCTGAATGTTCTTTCCTCCGTGGACATTCCCTGGCATGGCCCCATTTGCCCCTCCCTCCCTCCCTCCATTTGCAGGCTGTTCCTTTCTCCCATTTGCTTCTCATTTGGGACAGGGGTCTTGAAATAACAAGCCCCCCAGAGGGCAGCAAAGAAGCTGCCACTCCTTGTATGTCCACACAGTCTGGAAAGCAGCTGCCACTGCCACTTGGCTTGGGGGGGGGGGTGTTGGGGGGGTGCTCAGGAGGTCTCTGCCACCCGCCAGGCTCAAGGTTGCTCCTGCTGCCAGGGCTGCTTGGCCTGTCAGCGCTCTGGCATGTCCCGAGCAGTGCTGGCGGAAGAGGGCCCTTTGCAGCAAGAGGTCTGAAGGGGACACTTCGCACCTGGGCTCTGCAAGGGCTTGTTCGCACCCTGCCTTTTGTCAGCCGACACCTGACCGAGGACTGTGGTGGCGGCACACTCTGCCTTGGGGCCGCATCTCTGTTCCTTTGGCAGCACCCATGGAAGCCCCAGGCCCAGCTTGTGTCCAAGTATTGGAGAGGGCCACCGCGTCACTGTTGAGGAGGATCGGGACACAGTTCCCAGACCGGCTCCTTCCAGGGCCGTGAATGCTCCGGCATCCGAGTGCTGAGCAGAAGCCTCATCCGGCAGCAGCACGCCTCCCTGGAGACAGGCTGTCTGCAGCTGCTTCCCTCCCATGGCTTCACAGTGGCTTTGCTCCAATCCACACCCATCCGTCTATGTCCTGCTTTTCAAGGCCTACAAGCATTGCAAATATACTGACAACAATAACAATCCAATAAACAACTAAGATAATAAAGCACACCATCAAACTAAAAGCAACAAAAAGTATACAAAGAGCCAGAGCAAAGCTTATGATATCTTCAGCAGAGATGCACATAGAATTAAAGAACAGGGTGCCTCTGAGCATGTTCTGAGCCTAGGAATTTGTTTTCAGTACTGGTGTGCTTCCAGACAAGGGCTCCTAGCACAAGAGATCTAAAGGTATTGTCCAGCTATTCTGGCTTTTCCTTCTTCATGTATTATCTGCAGTTTGATAAAAGATGGAAGAAGAGGTGGGGAAACACAGCAGGGTTACAAGTGGAAGACGATGTCCTCTGGACCCCCATGAAATTCTGTGAATCTGGCCGGCAGTCTAGAGGGCAATGCTGGGGGAGAATCACATCCCCTAGAATCGTAGGGCTGGAAGGGGCCTGCAAGGCCGTCGAGTCCAGCCCCCTGCTCAGTGCAGGAGTCCAAGTCAGAGCATCCCCGACAGGTGGCTGTCCAGCCTCGTCTTGAACGCCTCCAGTGTGGGGGAGCCCCCCACCTCCCTCGGGAATTGGTTCCATTGTCGTATTGCTCTGACAGCCAGGAAGTTTTTCCTGATGTTCAGCCGGAATCTGGCTTCCTGTCACTTCAGCCCATGATTCTGCGTCCTGCACTCTGGGATGATCGAGAAGAGATGCTGGCTTTCCACTATGTGACAACCTTTCAAGTGCTTGAAGAGTGCTATCATGTCTCCTCTCAGTCTTCTCTTCCTGCCAGGCCTCTGTGATGCATGCTCACCCAGGATCAAGTCCTGGGTGGCCACCCTCTTACCATGAACCAGTCTGGCATTAGCCAGCAGCACCTTCAGGCTCATGACTACCAAGCTGCCCTGGTGTGCGAAAAGAACCAAAAGAAGAGACAGCAGTGAAATGGCTCACTCTCCTTCCTCTGCAACAGCTTCTCCAACTCCCACCATCATACCTCCCCCTGCCCACTGCACTGTAAATGGCAGCAGCCCCCTGCCCCCCTCCCACGTGCCTCCATCACTGCCTCTGCAGACACATCCTGATGCTACACCAGCACTAAAGGGGAAACACCACGAGAGTCAATGCCCCCGCCCCCACCGCCCAAATAACCAACAGCAATACTGTTTAGATCCAGCAACACGATAGATGCCGAATTGTCTGGGGGGTGGGGGTGCTCGTAGAAGTACCAGCTGAAGCATTTTCTAGCGCAGGAGCATCCCGCATGCAACCTCCCTGCATGGCGAAAATGCTGACGGCTGCATTCTTAAGAAGACACACCTGCTCGCAGGAAAGGGGACAGGCAAGTCCACTGAATGATGGTCTTTGGAGTGACATCACTTCATGTCTCGGACCCCTATCCCAATAGGAAAGGGCTGCCATCTGAGTCAGCTGCTGGTGCACAAACCAGATTCATTTGCAGGGTTCTTGCTTCATCAGCAAGGAAAAGGCCCTTCTGGGCACTGCTGGCAGCACAGGCTCAGCTCGGCAGGCCTGCTTGCTTCCCCCAGCCTTTCTCAGCACCCGGCCTCCTTTTTTATGGCCCAGAACTGTACAGAGAGAGCTCATCCGGGCAGCCCAGCCAGTGCTGTGGGTCTCACTCATTCCAGATGGCTCTGGGCCGGTTGGTGGCAGTGGCTGCACCTGCCTCTCCCCACACTTCTTTCCCCCCCTGGCTGAGTAAGGACTGGACCATGGGAGCTGCCCTGCTTTCAGCCATGCCCCAGCTGCCCCCTGATACATGGGGGGGCACCAAGGAGTGATCCGGGCCCTGGTCCTGCTGCTGGCCCTGCTTCCCAACCTGTTCATCCTCTTTGCAGTTCTCTGAATTGTCTCCACTTTGGCTTCCTCCTTTCTTAAAATGTGGGGCTTGCACTGGACCTAGAACTCAGCTGATACTGAGCCAGGGCAAGGGCACAATGGGCCTGACCTCCTGTTGGTCCCCATCATCTAGGACTCAGAGATCCTCAAGACAGGAGCAGAGGAAGCTGCCTTATAGCAAGTCAGAACCCCCTGGGCCCATCCAGCCCTGTCTTGCACACTGATTGGCAGCAATGGCTCTGCAAGGTTTCAGGCAGGGTTGTTCCCCAGCCCTCCCTGGAGAAGCTGTCAGGGATTGGACCTGGGACCTTCTGCAGGCCAAGGAGGAGCTCTGCCACCAAGTCCCCCACCCCCGTTTTGTGAGGATGGCTGACAACTGTTGATGGGCTCTGCCCTATGGCATGTGTTGCGTCTTTCTATGCACAGAGGTGCTGAGCAGCGGTTCATGCCATGAATACCATGGAACTTGGATGTTAGCCCCAAAGGCTGGACAATTTGCCACACTTGAAGCAAGCTTATACCTAATTTCACACACACACACACGTACACAGGGCCATGCAAAGTCTTTTCATGATCAAACCTTCTAGCATTGTCAACTGAATATCAACCAAGCAGCATTTCCCACTGGATCAGGGGCTGTTCATGCTCCTGTCTTTTCCCAAAGGAAACCAGATGGAGCTGTCTCCTCTTCCTCACCACCCACCCCTTCCTCCTCTTTCTTTCCCACCCAGCCTGGCCGAATTTACTGCAGCTAAAAGACATGTAATCGGGGGGCGGGGCAGGGGTGCCAGGGGAAAGGCACCCAGGCTCCTCAATCTTGTATAGCCCTTAAAGAGTTTAATCTGATCTGGACTAAGCCTCTGACCCAAGCAACGATTTGCAGATGGATTTGGCAAAGCTGCAGTGAACAATCAGAAAGCCCGTCACCCTTGGGGCCCAGCCCTCCCTCCCACCCACCCCCTCTGAGGAGGCACCTCATTCGCGGTGCATGGATGTCTGACCCCACCCGTCAAGGCTCCTCCACACAGCCCAGAGGCTGCAACTCCGAGGCTGGCACGGTAAGTGTCCCACAGTGTGCCACGTGTCTCCCGTTTCCTTGTCTGTCCCTTCTCAGCTTCCTCTGCCTTGTCCCCAACTCCACTGCATCATGTGCTGAATGGAATGCTGCTGGGGAACCTGACCAGCTGTTTCTGGCCTGGCTGTAGGCTGCCTGGGCAAGGTTTCGTGGAGGCCTTTCAAAGACACTCCAGAAATAGCTCTTCTTCCTACTACTCAGCTTCTGGGCCTCCTCCTGGCACCAGAGGGGAGATGGCCTCTTCTGCCTTGGATGCCTTTAGAAGGGAATGAATGGAGGAAGACGAGGAGCAGAGGGTGAATCCATGCTTAACAGCTGTGGCTAGAGCCTCCATGTTCAGTGGCAGGGTACCACTGAATACCGGTCAACAAGGAGGAGGACCTGCTGCTGCTGCCTTCAAGCACTCCAAGTGGGCTCCCACTGGGGCTGTCAGCTGGTCCCTCTCGAATGCTGGAGCAGCTGGGCCTGCAAGTCTGACCCGGCAAGGGCCGCCTTATGCTCTCATCAGCCGTGGTGGATAGGAATGGATCCTGTGTGTTGAGAGGCAGCTCCCTAAGACTATCATATGCTGGGGACAGAGGGCTGGGGGGCCTTTTGCCTTCACGTCCTGCTGCTGCTGGTGGTGGGCTTCCCGGAGGCATCTGGCAGGGCCCTGAGCTGGGGGGCAGGAGGCTGAGCTCAAGGATCCAGCAGGGCTCCGCTTAGGCTCTCAGGACAGTGCTGGGCAGCATCCTGCTGGTGGCTCCCTTTAGACTGGGGCAGGGTGGGGGGGGCTGTGCCCCACAGGGTAACAGCAGAAGCCCTCTGAACACCGTCAGCTCAGACCTCTAGTGAGAGCGATCTGCCCCCCCCCAGCAGCCTGCTAGATGGGGAGGAAGAGGGAGGGGCCCTGGAGGGGCTGTGCCCAAGCGCCCTCAAAGACCCAGAGCCAGCACTGCCCTGGGCAGAAAGCAAGCTCCCTCCCCTGCTTTGGGCTGTCTGGGGAGAGCGAGCCGCTTCTGCTGCCCGTCTCCTGCTGCCTCCTCCTGCATCTGGGCAGGGGAGGTGTGGGACCACAGAAGCACAGGGGGCTGGGTGTGGCTGAGGGACACACCGCCCTTGCCTGGCCTTTGGCTCTTGCCAGCAATGTTTCCTAGGGCAAGCAGGGAGCCCCACCACCACCACGGGAGGCCCCCGCCGCCATTTGGGTGGAAATGCAGCTGAGGCTGCCGCAGAGCTTTGGAGCCACCCACCACCCTGCCTGGGCACCCAAGTGCTCAATGGAGCCTCTCCTGCAGGCAGCCAGAGAGGCCTTCCGCACTTGCAGCGCGCGCCCCCATTGGAATCTCCCTCTGCTGTCATTTTTGCCAGCAAAGACCTTTCTTCGTTCTCCCAGGCTTTTAAAACGTCCAGACTGTTTCAAAATAGGGTGGCCTGCTTTGCAGAGGAGAGAGCTCGCACAGGACAGTGCTCTGTTTGAAGAGGTGTCCAGCCCATGACTGGCTTAAAGTCGAGGAACCCAAGGACAGCGAGGCAGGCGGGGCTGGATGTTCCAACCACCGCTGGCGGGGCCTGGAGGGTGGGCTGAATAGCAGCAGGCACACAGCTTCTGCATGAGGGTGAGTCGCTGGATTTCTATCCGAATTATAGTCCTTATTTCTAAATGGGCAGCTAGACGTATTCACTTACATCTACAAATGTTATGCGCATTGGTGTCCTCTTTTGCCCTGGTGATACACTTCCTCTTTTTTGGCAATGCAAAAGTGGCGCTCTGTTTCAAATGCTGCTTTTGAATTGCAGTTGTATTTATTATCATCATCTATATCCCATCTTTACCAAGGCAGCTTACAAGCCAAGACAAAAACTGCATTAATAAAGTCACAATATAAAAATATCCAAAAAAACTGCTCAGGGTCTTTCCAGGGGGGCAGCTGGCGGTAGCAGGCTCTGGGGAGGCAAGAGGCAGCCCAGGTGTATTATCATGGTTTTATGTTTATGCCTTCATGCTTTTGTGTTTTTTATGGTTACTTATATGTTTCATAAAACTGCCTTGGAAACCATTTTTGTTGAAGGCGGACAGAACTGCCTGCAGCAGCCACGCCTCCTGAGATTCGGAAGGGGGGGTTCAGTCCCCAGAGGCAGCTCCAGGTTGGGCTGAGGAAGAGCCCCCCCTGCCTGAAGCCCTGGAGAGCTGCGGCTGCCAGTCAGTGTCGACAATGCTGGGTTGGACAGACCAAGCGGGGTCATACCCCATATAAAGCAGCTGCCTGTGTTCTGCCTCTGGCTGTGGGAGCTGGGGAGGGGGACCGAACTCTCTCTTTCTCTCCCCCCACCCCGTGGTCCCAGCAAAACTCCCCTGTCCCAAACCACCATGTGCATTTGAAGAGAAGCTTCCACTTGGTGCCAAAGGGAGACTGTCTCGAAGTGCCCACTGCAGCTCCAGAGAGTCAACCTCCCACTCCTCACCTAATTGCATTCACACCACTCATGCCATGCCTAGCTTGGCCTAAAGTGGCTTCAGGCCTGGCCCCAGAGTGCCCTCTTGGCAAAATGGAGAAGGACCCAGGTGAACACGCAGGAACCGCGGAAGCTGCCTTGTACCCTATCAGGCCCTGGGTCCAGCTCGCCCAGTATCGTCTACGCTGACTGGCAGCAGGGGCTCCAGGCAGGAGCCTTTCCCAGCCCCACCTGGAGATGCTGCGGGGGATCGGACCTGGGGCCTTCTGCAGGCCAAGCGGGGGCTCTGCCCTGGAGCAACGGCCCTTCCCAGCCTACCAAGAAAGGCCTCCTGAACAGGGGCGGCTGGCTGGGGGGAGCGATCCTTCTTCCAGCCCGGAGGGAACAGAACCAGGCCGCTGTCAGGGTGGACACTGAGCCCATAGAATCCCAGAGTAGTTCTGATGCTGAGGAAGAGCAGTCGCTCCTTCAGGAGAGGAGCGCGCTCCTTTTTTCCCAGGACCAACAGCTGACGGAGATTCCTCCCACCCACATTCCTAGTTTAGAAAGCAGTCCAGGGAGTGACTCAGCACAGACAGCAGACTGGGGGGGATGCGCAGCGCAGACGCAGAGAGCGGCGCCAAATGGTTCACGCTCAAAGAACGGTTGCGCCCAGAGGATCCAAGGGAAAAGGGGAGGGATTCTCCCTAGTCCTTATATTCAGGGGTCTGCCAGTAATTGCCTTTCAAACGGGGACCAACTGTTCCAACTTGGGGCATAGGGATGCTGCTGCTCAGATCTAGTTGCTACCTGTAGAGCTGTTAAGTTGTAAAAGAAGAATAAAGCTTTGAAAAGAATCCCTTTGTCTGTGTCTGGACTTGGCTACTGGATTAGACTGAGAGCCCTCCAAGGAGCCCTTGACAGCTGCGCCTCGGCCACCATCACCATCTGGTTTGCGTTCCCCACTCCAGCCGCCCACCGTCGCCCCAGCTGTTGTCAGATGCGGACCCAGCAGTCCAGGGCCAAGTTCCAACTCGGAAGAGGCCGGCTGTGTGCGTCGCCGCCCATCCCGGCCCCCTGGCAGGGTCTTCCCTCCCTCCTTGTCCCAGGGATCCGAGATGGCTCCTTCTCCGTCCACCGGTTATCCCTGCGGGGGCGCTTTCTGCCGTTTCGAAGCGCGACTTCCGCAGATAACGGGGCGGGCAGGCGGGGGCGAAAGGGCACCTGGCATCTTTCAGGAGCCGCGGGTGGTCAATAATTAATCCGCGCGGGCGGCTCCCGCTCTCCCCCCGGGTCTCCCAGATGGCCTTTTCTCGCCCTCCCGCAGCCTGCACAAGGGCCAGCGCACAAGGCCCTGGGAGGGCTACCGGCACAGCGGCGGCGCCCCAGCAGAGCGGAGAGGACGCGCGAGCCGCGGCCGGAGAGCGGCGGCGCCCCGGCAGAGAGCATGGCCTCGGTGGGCCTGCAGCTGGCGGGCTACCTGCTGGGCTTGCTGGGCCTGCTGGGCGCCGTGGTGGCCACGCTGCTGCCCAGCTGGAGGACCCGCTCCCACGTCGGCCCCAGCATCGTCACGGCCGTGGGCTTCTCCAAAGGCCTGTGGATGGAGTGCGCCTCCCACAGCACGGGCATCACGCAGTGCGACGTCTACAGCTCCCTGCTCGGCCTGCCCGCCGACCTGCAGGCGGCTCAGGCGCTGATGTCCGCGTCCGTCGCCGTCTCCCTGCTGGCGGCCGCCCTCTGCGTGGCGGGCCTGAGGTGCACCGTCTTCTCCCAGGGCTCCCCGGCCAAGGACAGGGTGGCTGTGGCGGGAGGGGCGGCCTTCGTCCTGGCGGGGCTGCTCTGCTTCATCCCCGTCGCGTGGAACCTCCACGCGGTGCTCCGGGACTTCTATAGCCCTGTCGTCCCAGACAGCATGAAGTTTGAGATCGGGGACGCTTTGTACCTGGGCCTCCTCGCCTCCCTGGCCTCCCTGGCTGGGGGCTTCGTCCTCTGCGCCTCCTGCCCATCCCGGGGCCCGCAGACGGCCTACGACAGCCGTTACCGCGCGCGAGCCCTGCCGAGCTCGAGCAGGAGCCCCCCGCCAGCAGCGGCGGCGGCGGCCGTCCCCTCTCCGAAGACCAAGGCCGAGTTCAGCGCGTACAACCTGACCGGCTACGTGTAACGGCTACCGGACTCCGCCGGCCTGCCCCCGGGATCCCTGTGCGGTGACTGCAGGGCCCTCGGCTCCCCGGGCTGCCCTGAACAGGCAAGCAGGCGGGTGGCCGCGCGGATTCTCTCCCCACCCCACCCCGTTCCTCGGTCCTCGACACGGCTTGCCACTCAAGCCCCGGCTCCCCCCAGCCTGCCAGTGGGCCTCGCGGGGCATCACTTGCAAACCACCTGATGGCTGCAGCAGCCTCCTTGCGGACCTCAGAGCTGCATCTCCTCCGAAGGAAGCCTTCCCGCGTCCTGAAGGACCCGAGGGACTTGCAGTCCACCTCTCCAAGGCATCAGGTTGCTAGTGCTCAGTGCGGAGGAGACGAGGACACGTGCAAGACACCCGCCAAGTCCCAGTGGCCACCGTCCTACAGGCGCACGTGCATCTGTGGGGCCCTGCATGGCCCCTGGCACAAGACACTGACTGGGGGCCACCGAGCACGAGGGAAGCCGGAAGCTGGGCGCGGGGGGCATGGGATGCTGGGGAGAACTGTGCCCCTGGGAGGGGGGGCCTGCGGGGACCCAGCCGTGGGGAAGACAAGAACGGGGCTCCCGGGAAGGGCGTGGCTGCTGGCCTCCGGGGGGCATGGCGAAGGCGCCGGGCGCGGCAGGGCTGGGGGCGCGGCAGAAAACCCAAAGCCCCCCTCGGATGGGCCCTCGCAGCCCTTGTCAGACGCTCCCAGCCCGCGGCCCCCACGGCTGCCAGCCGAGGGCCCCGCGGGGCGGGAAAGCGGGCGGCCTCCGCGGTGGCGCCTGCCAAAGAGGAGAGGGAGCCACGTAGCCGGCGTTGAAGGCCGCGCCCGCGGGCGGGGCGCGCTGCCCTCGGCGGATGGGCGCCTTCAGAGCCGGCGGCGGCGAGGGGCGCCTCTGCTGCGGGCGAAGGGCCGCCGGCCAGCGCGCCCCCGCTCTCGCCGCGGCTCGCGGGCCCCGAGGGCAGCAGGCGCAGCAGCACCGGCCCGTGGGGCAGCGCGGCGGAGGCGCCAAGGCCGGGGCGCCAGCCGCCTGGGGCGCGGCGCCGGGCCAGGACTCCGCCCGCGCGCCGGCCCAGCGCAACTCTTGCTGAACGGGGCCGCGTGCAAGCAAAAGCTGCTGCGGCGCACCCTGGGGAGCCCCCGGCCCTTCCCCACGGCCCGGGCTCGGGGCCAGAAATGCACGGATGAAGCCGGCCGGCCGCCGGGGCTCCTGCTTCCGGGCTGTGGCTACCTCTGGGCGCTGGAGGGCGAGTGGGGGCCCTAGCATGGCCGGCTGCACAGCCCTCTGTCAGAGGGGCTGCCGGAGGGGTGTCCTCTGCTTTGGAGGCGCCCTCTGTTGGAAGGGCTGCCCAGCCCAAGCCCGGGGTCAGCATAAAGACCCCTCGGAAGGGCAGGCCCGGGTGTTGCCCAGCCACCCTTAGCAGCACCTGGCAGCAGACGGAGCAAGGGTCTTCCCTGCTGTGGGGGAGTGAAGCCTCTGACACACCCTGGCTGAGGTGGGATGCGGGTGTGAGAGATTTCAACTCGAGAACAGCCCAAACTGCTCCGGGGGGTGAGAGGGCTGTCTGAACGGGACCCTCTCAGTGCTGATGGCCTGGCCGGCCTGGGTGCAATCCTGGGGGATTTCAGGTCCAGGGAGCTAAAGGGGAAGAGGGCAGCTAAGCCAGCTATTTCGGCCCTGACAAGGCAAGGAAGTGGGCAAGGAAGGGCAAGAAGCAAAAGGATTGGGACCAGGTGTGTGAGCGGGGAGGGGAGTTTTGCATAGCGGTTGAGCTAACTGCCAGTTCCTGAGCTGCAGAGGGTCTCTGGCCACTTGCCAAGGAGTTCTCTGTGCCTCCTGTGCTCCTGAGCACACTGGCGAGGAGGAAAGAGTTGTTCCCGCATCAGAAGAACTCCCAGGACAAAGAGGAGAGGAGCGGCAGGCCCAGGGCAGGCTGACTTTCTCACCGTTGTCAGGCAGCCACTGCACAAGGAAGTTGATGTGGAGGAGGGCAGCAGCTGGCCATGGCTGGCTGGCAGAGGACAAAGGCTAGTGAGAGGAACGTGGAGGGAAGGGCAGAGATCTCCCACCCACCCCGGCCTGGCCCAGTTGCTACTCAGGCACCTGCTTGGCAGACATAGGCACAGTTCAGGCAGGGAAGGGTCCCATTACTGCCCTGGCTCCTGCCCAGCTCTCTGGCTGCACAGAGCACCTTGATGGAAGCCCAGCTACCTTCCTGGGGCCCAAGATGCACCCAGCAGGGTCCCAGAGCCCTTGTCAGGACAGCCAAGGCCTCTCCGTGGCTCTGTGCAGTTCCACCTTGGAAGTGCAGGGTTGTTGTCAGGATAAATTGGAGAGGAGGAGGATCACGTTAGCCGCTTTGGGTTCTTCGCAAGAGAAAAAGAGGAGGGATATAAATGTAGTAACAATAACAGTATATACACACACTCACTGCCGCTGTGGGGTGGGGGTGGGGGTGGGGGTGGGGAGATTGTTAGCAGTGAAGTTGTTGGCATGGGGATGCAAAAAGCACAGACCGAGTTAACAAAGAGCTGGTAAATGCATATAAAATCGCTAAAGTGACCATTCGTGTTGATAGCACAGACATCCTAGCATTTGGTGAGCTGTTACTAACGCTGGTATTGAGAGACCTTAGCAATACGCACAAGGACACATCAGTAGCTTTGACAGTTGAAATGTACCTGTGATTTGAATGGCCCAAATCTGGCCGCCTCATTAGACTGATTCACAAAACTGTGTTGGTAACAACAATAAAAGTCTACCTTTCTGCTTACAATTACCAAAGGGAGGCTTGCCAAAAAAAGAAAAAAGAATAGCAATCAGAGATAAAGCCAATAAAGGTTCAAACACCCAAACGCAACACCCTGTCGGGGCCCATCACCCACTGAGTTGGGCAATATCCTAGCATGGCAAAAGAGCGCACACACATCCCATTTCTGTTAACTGCCCAGAGAGCTTCGGCTATCGGGCAGTATAGAAATGAAATATACACACACACTTGCCTCACTGGTGGTGTGGCGGGCTCTCCTGTGGCAGGGCCTTGTAACAACGGGGATGTGCAGTTGTATGAGGCAGGCCACTGAGTCACAGCAGGACTGCTCCCAGCCTCAGCCAGCACGGGTAAGGAAGGCGGCCAGCCCAGCCTCACCCACGGATAGAGTCCTATGGCTACAGCAGCCAGGCCAGGCTGACACCTTGCGCTGGCAGGCCTCACCTCAACAAGAAACGCGCCCCCCCCGCGAGGCTCTCCCTCAGGCCCCTTGCCACTGCTTCAGTGCACACGCCACGTGGCCCTACTTACACAAAAGATGCAGCAAGAGTATCATCCAGGAGCCAGCTAGCTCCACCCCACCATGACGTGAGGGCAGGAGGAAGGGGGCCACCAGTCATCTGAACAGCCCCAAGGCGCTTGCAGGCAAGGTGGGCAGAGTGCCCCCAGTGGAGACGCGCGTGCCTGGCTCCCAAAGGGTTGTGGGGGGGGAAGAGATCTTTCTGCAGAGGGCTCCTAGACAAACACCTTTGCAGGTGATCCCTAAGGGGTCTTCTGCACCTGTAACGACTCGTGGAAGCGACTCTGGGTGTGCATTGACCGCATTCTCTCTGGCCAGATTGTGTCAGGACTGGCTGGGGGCGGGACAGGGAGAAAAACCACTCATTTGGCACAACCCTCTGCTTGCATCTCTGCTGTGCCCGGCGTACGCACCAGCGCAAGGTGGGATCCGTGGAACACCCCTGGTCAGGAGTGAAGAGCCACCCCGGTGAGAACAGAAGCAGGCAGCGGAGGGCAGCTGAGGAACAGGGCGAAGCCCACAGCGTGGACGATGTGCAGCCCCTCCCACATGGGCTCCTCAGTCTTCGGGGGGGGGGTCTAGTGCTTGATCCTGGCTGCAGGCCCGTGGTCACTCTGGGCAGGGGAGCCATTGTCAGCATTTGGGGACAATGTGAACGCAAACAGGACACAAGAAGGGGAGGCCTGATGAAGCAGGTGCCGAGTGAAGAGCCGCCTCACGCTTCCTCTCCTCTGCTCTCATGTCAGAGCTCTGCGGGGACTTGCGAGCGTTGCACTGGAGGCTGCCTTCTGCACGTCACAGCACCAATCCTGTCTGTATACAGACTCCTTCGCCTCTGTGCTGTACGCGCTGGGTGCTGTCCCAAGGGGAAAGGCAGCTTGTTTCAAATCTCTTGCACAAGCGACCCTGCCACTTTTACGTAGTGCTGGACCGATTCTAGCGCAGCTGTGGGTGCAAGGAAATGGCACCCCTCTTCCCTGGCCCCTCAGGCCCCGCCCACCCCCACTGCTCTGGTGTACTGAGCCTCCGCCGGGTGTTCAATGGAGGCGAGCAAGCAGGGGCTACAAGCCAGCAATCCCTCAACTGGAGCGCTGGCCATCCCTCTCGGAGGCAATGGCTGAGGTTAGCAAAGGAAAGTGGAGGAAGGCCCAGCCAGCCAGCTCCGGCCATATTTGTGGCTCAGTTCTTCTCACTGCCTGCCCGCCCACTCACACCCCTGGGAAATGTCTGTTACAGGCAGGGGAGGTAGGTGGCAGCAGGGGGCGGAACAGCCTGCTTCTGGCCCCACGGGCCACGGAGGCCTGAAGGTGTGTGCGAGACGCGCTCATCCTAGGAAGCAGAGCCACAATCCCAGGGCCCTGGCTCAGCAGAGGACACCTGCAAGGAAGGGACCTTCAGAATGAGGCTGGAGCAGCAGACTTGCGGAAGGGGACTTGCCCAGGGAGAAGGCTGTGGCTCTAGAGGGCAGCTCCTCTCGCGAGCGGTAGGCCACCTCTCCTTCGGAGGGCCAGGAGGCCTCGTGGACCCCTCGGCCCGTCCATGCGGCCCTCTGCCTCTGAGCCACAGGAGCCCTGGCTGGAGGGCTCCGAGGGCCAGCTCTTTTGAGCACCCTCTGTCTTTCGCACGAGTGAGCCACCCACCACCCTCTCACAGGCGCCTGGGCTCCCTCCCAACCTTGGGGCTGCAAAGGTAGGATTGTGCTCAGCAGGAGCATGGGATCCCCACCCCCCAAAGGTGGGAGGAAGGCAGAGGCAGGTTCACTGCTTTGCTCTTGGTGTCCTGGCCAGAGCGCGACCAGCACGCTTCCCACCACCCTCGTCCCAGGGGCCGGGGGGGAGGGGGGCATGGCTCTGCAGAAGAGCCCCTGCTGGCGTGCAGGCGGTCCCCAGGTCAGTCCCTAGCGGCTTCTCCAGGAAGGTTTGGAAAAGGTGCCTGTCTGAAAGGCGGGAGAGCCATCGCTGCCAGCCCGTGAGGCCATGCTGGCTGGCTGGACCCAGGGCCCGATCCAGGATAAGGCAGCCACCTCCAGCGTCCCTCGCTCCAGTAATGGCAAGCCCCTTCATTGGGAAATTGCTCAAACTGCTCAGAACAGGCTATGGAAGAGGATTTTATTCTCGTCACTCAGAACAAATCCCATTTCAAAAGGGATCCTTCAGCTGTGGCCGAGGCACAAAGCCAGGCAAACAGCAACCGCCCCCACAGTATTATGTTTCACGTGCCTCTGACCCAGTGGGCACCAAGCATCTGCCAGCCATCTCACCCTGAACCAGTGGGAGAGAGTTAATCAGCCAAAATCCTTGAGCCTTAATTAGTCAAAAGGGAAATTTAATACCCGTGGGGGTGAAAAATGGTCAACCCCCCCCCCCCCCCGCTTCTTGGAATGTTGAGTTCCCTCCTGTCTTTTGTCCTGAGATCACGTCCATTGATTAGCCTCAGTCAGGTTTATTTTTATGTTTCTGATGTGTTCCATTTAAAACAGGCACCCTGCATGCTCAGAGGGGGATGCCCCAGCTGCATGTACAAAAACAAAAAAAGGCTGAGTACCTTCCTTGGGCAATATGGAAATGACCCCTTCAAAATGAGGATGTTTGGCGGGAAGGAGGTGTCGGTGGCATAAACCCACCACTGTACAGAAGCAAGGCAGATTCAGTACCCTCCCTCTGCACGAGGGTTTAGACACCCCTGCCTTACAAAACAGGTTCAGGGATTTAGTGGGGTTGCAGGGGATGTCTGTGATTGCTTTGTAAAAGGGAAACATGGAGGATCTGTGGGGGGAAATGTGGGGCTTTTGAGAAACAAGTTGCTCAAAACACTGGGAAAAATCATCTTGAAGAAATGTAAAAATAGCAGTCAGTGAACTGGCTTCAGGAAGAGGCTGCAGGCAGCAGGAGATGCTGACAACAGTCATCCGTATAGAGCTAAGGGTCAAGAAGCCCCTGGGTGCGGAGTGAGGGTGACCCAGGCTGCCTCCACATCTCTTCTTGCAAGTCCAGTGGAAACAAACCCCTCTCTGCAGGAGCGGTCATTGCCAAATAGCACAACCTAGCAAGAGAGCCCTTGCCCCTGCTCTGCCCCAGACCAGAGTGCCTCCTGGGCCTTCCAGCCAGAGGGATCTGCCTCAAAGCACAGCTCCAACTCTCCCTCCCGCTCTGGCCTCGGGGCATTGCCTGTTTTGCGCCCAGCTCCTTCTCCCAGGTGGTTCTTCCACGAGAGTTCTGCTTCTGGCTCCTACTGTGATGTTACCCTGTCAATCCGTGCAACTGGCTAGAGCCCATTTGCTCCCTAGGACATGTCGGAGGTCCCAGGCCCTGGTGCAGGCTCTGTGCGGGGTCCAGCAGCTGGCCTCCCGGCTCTCCCAAACTCGATCACAAGCGGCTTCCCCAACAGGTCGAACCCGTTTGCCAGCTGCAGGGCTGCCTGAGCCATCGAGACACCTGGAACCAAACAGCGATGTGGGCTCAGCGCTTGGGACTCAACTCAGGGAGGAGGTGTCTGTGGGAGTCTGGGGCAAGAGGGGCAGAGGCATGTGTTTGGGGCCTTCACGCTCCCCCCACCCCATACAGCAGGGGCAGACAGACCAAGACCGGGCTTGTTTGGAAGGCGGCTGCAGGTATCTGGGGGGCTGGCTACTCACTGGGAAACGTGAGGAAGGCTTGGCCCCGCATGCGCCCGCTGAGCAGGCGGAACCGGATCTGGGGGCCACTGGGCTCCTGGAACCTGGCAAACAAGGACAACAGGTCCTGCACTGTCACGTGGCGGCTGAGGTTCTTCAGGTACAGCACCTAATCCACACCCAAGAACACCGATGTCATCGGGGCCTTTTAGAGGCAAAGCAGCCCCACGTAGGCCTGCTCCACGACCCGCGCCAAGGGCACTTCCCAGGATCCCTGGAAGAAACCCTCCCCAAAGCCCCGTGTGCATGTGCACGTGAGAGCCAGCGGCAAGAGTCGCGACCCGCTGCTGGGCTCTGGGCAGTAAGACAGCCCAGTGGCGAAGCACCGGACCAGGCGGAGGAACAGCCTCGCTCCACCCCAGGCCCTGGAGCTGGGCTGCTGTTCAGAGCTAACCATCCAGGCTCCAGGGTGCTGATGGTCAGCAGCCCCCCGCTGGCAACATCACGTCTCTTTCTCTCTGCTGTTTACAGAAGGAGGCCGTGGGCACTGCCCCCTGGCACGTTCTGCGCAAGCCCGCTGAGAGGAAGGGGTGGCTTGTGTCAGCCTCCCGGACTACAGCCGCAATCCCATCGTCACCTGTTTGCCCAGCCTTCGGAGAAACAACCCATTGATCTGGGTGCAAATGCGCCAGCTCTTGACACCAGACCAGGGTGGCTGCAGCTGTGCAAGGTGTGCTGGGCATGGCCAACAGGCAGCTCTGCCATGGGTCCAGAGGAAGCAATCCTTCCCAAGGGCCCATCATGAGCATCAGAAGATGCCCAGCTCAGGAACTGGTGGTGGGGAGTTACCTCACTTGGCTCCCCAGGGCTGTAGGAGGAAAATCTGGGGATCTTGCGGATCTCTTCCTCCGAGAGGCGATTCTTGCGGATCTCCTCCTCCGGGACAGACTCCACTGGCTCGGTCACCAGCACCAGCCCCGAAGGAGGCTGCTGGGCCGAGCCCTGAGCTGCTGTGGGGCTGCTGCCACCACCGCTGGGGGCCATGGAGCAAGATGAGCCAGGGTCACCTCCGGGAGCCTGGAGGGGTGCTGGCATCCCTTGGGCCAGCAGTTCTCGATAAACGGTCTCCAGGTGAGCCATTGGGTCCCTTTCGTGAGTTGCCTTCGGCAAAGCGTCATCTGCATCGCAAGGAAATCAACGGTCCCCTGCAGACAAGGCCGGATTGTGCACGAGCCCCCAGTTAACTTCCACCCCCCCACTGACGATCCCAGGGCGCCCCAAGGCCTCACGGGGACCTACCTTGGTGGTAGAGCATCCTCAGGAAGGAGTGGCGATCCGTGCCCCGGAAGAGCGCGTTCTCGATCTCCATCTCGCGACGGCTCAGCTGCTTGCTACCTGCAAAGCGCTGTGGCAGGCAGAGGATGCGCTGGTGCTCGGCCATTTTCTCTTGGATGGCTCGGATCCTGTCCTGGGTGGCTTCAGGGGCCGCTCCGAGGCCAGAACTCTGGAGGGAAGCCATGACAACAGATCAGCCACCGCCTGCCTGCTGCCAGGCAGTCTCTGGGGGACGGACGGACCAGAAGCTGCAGCTCCTCCCCTCCAAGCTTCTCCTCAGGTACCAGATGAAGAGCCAAGTGGCCGGTTCTTTGAAAGGATGAAGAACTTCACTGCCTGGCACAAGAGTGGGCAACACACAGCCCCACGGCCGTTTTTGCAGCCCCCGCTGTGTCCCCCTGCTGCTCCCACAGCGGTAGCAACAAAAATCATGGTGATTTCTCAGGGATACCAGATTGTTTCCAAGCAGAATTATGCTCCCAGAAGCACAATCCTGTTTGAGAAGAAGGCACACGCTCCCAAATGCCTCATTCCCCTGCAACGTTGTCGCATGCTTGGGGTGGGTTCTGGGGAGGGGGCAATGCAGCCTTCCAACCCCCAGAATTGGCCCACTCTGACCTAGCACAAGCCCTCCTCCTCCTCCTTTCTGAAACTGGAGAATGTGCTCCGACTGCTGCAGATTGGCAAAGGCTCGTCACCCAGAAGGTGAGCTTCAGCCTTTGGGACTGAGGGTGCCTTTCTGTGCCCACTTGGCCATGTTTCTAGCCCATGGACACAGGACTGCAGACAGAGGCCTGTCCCTGGCCTGAGGCCCTCCAGACGCCAGCGCTGAGGCTCCAGACTGGGACTGGAGGCACCCTTCCTAGCAGGATGATGCCTTCCAACTACGGACTGTAACGATACCCTCTGCAACTGGGATGTCTGTCAGCCACAAAGGCTGGAGATGAACCTCTGCACAGGGCCTTTTGTTCTGGTGCAATGGGATCCGTCTCTCCGCACACAGCGCCAAGCAGGGCCAAGTGCTTGGCCGTGTGGAGACACAGAACCTGGCGCAGGTCTCCCAAGACCCCGCCAGCCCCAACCACCCTTGACATGAGCAGCATCTCCCAACGGCTCCGGGGCACCCTTTAGGAGGAAGAGCAGAACTCGTGCGAGACACACCCAGCCCCCCCCCCCCCCCAAGTTCGCAGGGCTTAAATACGGTAGGATTTTGGCCCCTGGCACACAACATGCCAAGGCTTGCCTGCTGGCCGGACTGCCTGCCTCCACAAGAGCTCCATCTGTCGAGACACAAAAGCAGCACGGTGCAGCTGCTCGCCAGGAGCATCTGAGCTCCTCTGCTCTTACCTTCTCTGCCAAAGCACGATTCTTCCAGAGGTGGATCTCAGTGTCTGAGAGGCCCAGCTCCCGGAGAGAGGCTGTCTCTTGGCTGCTCTCCTGCAGGGCCTGGAACTGAGGCAAGCTGCGGGCCCCGGCAGCCTCCTCTCCAAAGGGCTTGTACACCGCGGCAGGGGCGAAGCAGTGGCGCTTGGACACACATCTGCAATGCAACACCACGCAAAGCAGCAGCATCAGAAGAGGGGCAGCCCATGAGGGCAGAAGCACAGCCTCAGGCCACAGAACCCCTGCCTCAGGCATGATGTGGAAAAGCCCTGCCCGAAACCCAGAGAGCCACCCGTGCCAGTAACACTGGGCTAGACGGACCAGGCCTGGCTCTACACGAGGCCACTTCCTCCTGCGTTCTTAGGATGATGTATGAAAAACATTT
This sequence comes from Heloderma suspectum, assembly GCF_057233095.1. NCBI lineage: Eukaryota > Metazoa > Chordata > Lepidosauria > Squamata > Helodermatidae > Heloderma > Heloderma suspectum. Next base: position 929,385 of record NC_139466.1, read on the forward strand.
CCAAATGTCCTGCATTCCAGCGATCCCTAAGACAGCTGGCATCAAAAGGCTGAGCGTTCATACGGTGCTTCAGCGCGTTCAAAGCTCTTGAGCCTCAGCACTTGGTCGCATCGCTTTACATGAAGGATCGCAGGCTGCACAGAGGGACATGAGAGGGAAGCAGGCCTGCTCCACCAGCCCTGCTGAAAGGCGACTTGATTTCCCCCCTTTCCACCCCCACCCCTTTCCCTTGCGTGCCACGTCGCTTTAGATTGTAAGCCTGTGGGGGGCAGGGGCTGAGTGCATGTAAGCTGCTCCAAGAAGGGGGCATTTCTGGCTGAGGAGTGCAGTCAACACACTGCAAATAAATAGCAAACAAGCACTCACTGCTCGATGGAGATGGACGTGTCAAGCTGATGATGCAGGAGGCTCTTGAGCTGCCTCTCCCCTTCCGTCTCCAGATCCTCCGGGAGGAGATCCTCACTGCTGAGGCTGCTGCTGACCCTGCCAAGGGTGAGAGCAAGGAGGGAAGCTGGGGAGGCAGCAGTGGCTGGGCCTCCAGAAGGGCCATGCTCCTGGGGCCCTGCTGGCCAGCTCCCGAGGGCTCTGGTGGAAGAGCTAGGGTGCAGCACAGCAAGACGGTCCCTTGGCCTGGGAGGCTGCCCAGTTCCACTTGCTCAGGCTGCCTGCCCTGGCCGATATCCAAAGGTGATTACTGTGAAAGCCCTCGCAGTAGGTGTGAGTACAGCCTGAGGCGTGCTTTGATGGCCTACGGGGGATGCGCTGCTGGTTCACATACAAGGCTGTTCCATACACATTTGTGCCAAAGGAAATCCCTTCTGTGTCCCATGGTGCTTACTCAGTCGTACATGTATTCATCGCACCTGAATTTATTTTTAAAATGCACAGACTGCTTTGGGGCAAAGACCTGAAATTAAAACACACACACACGTATATATAGAGACAGTGGCCAGAATAATGAGAGTTGGGATCCAACATCTCTGGAAGGCACCAGGCTGGAAGGGATGCAGAAGCGCAGACACAGCCCTCCTGGCGCATTGCAACAGCCATCTGGAAGGGCAGTGCGAGGCCACAAAATCCTAACTTCCCATATAAGTTGATGGGGCCTGAGCTGGTGGTGGCTGACCAGGAGAAGGAACTCGGGGTTGTGGTGGATTGCTGGAAAGAAACGTCGACCCTGTGTGTGGCTGCTGGGAAAAAGGCGAACGCCACAGTGGGTGTCATTAGGGAAGGCAACAAAAATAAAACTGCCAAGGCCGTTCTCCCCTTACATAAATCTGTGGTGTGACCACACTTGGAACACCATTAGCCAAAGAGAGCTTTGGTTACTGAGTAGCACAGAAATGCAATAAATAATTGAAGTTTTCAGCAGTGGTCACTGCACCTTCCCCTTTATGGATCACTGCCTTGTTGTGGCGAAGGGGCTTGCGTAACTCAGTGAAGCCATAAGCTATGCCGTGCAGGGCCACCCAAGACGGACAGGTCATGGCAGAGAGTTCTGACAAAATGTGGTCCACTGGAAAAGGAAATGGCAACCCACTCCAGTATTCTCGCCAAGAAAACCCCACCGAACGTATCACAAGGCTAAAAGAGATGACGCCGGAAGATGAGCCCCTCAGGTCGGAAGGTGTCCAATATACTACTGGGGAAGAGCACCGGGAATTTCCAGGTAGCGCCAGAAAGAGTGAAGCGGCTGGGCCAAAGCCGAAAGGACACTCAGCTGTGGATGTGTCTGGTGGTGAAAAGAAAATCCGATGCTGTAAAGAACAATATTGTTTAGGAACCTGGAATGTCAGATCAATGAATCAAGGTAAGCTGGAGGTGGTCAAACATGAGGTGGCAAGACTGAACATCGACATCTTGGGAATCAGCGAACTAAAATGGACAGGCATGGGCGAATTTAATTCAGGTGACCATCATATCTACTACTGTGGGCAAGAATCCCTTAGAAGAAATGGAGTAGCACTCACAGTCAACAAAAGGGTGGGAAAAGCAGTACTGGGGTACAATCTCAAAAACGATACAATGATCTCAGTATGAATCCAAGGCAAACCATTCAACATCACAGTAATTCAAGTCTATGCCCCAACCACTAAGGCCGAAGAAGCTGAGGTTGATCGGTTCTATGAAGACCTACAACACCTTCTAGAACTAACACCAAAAAAAGATGTCCTCTTCATCATAGGGGATTGGAATGCTAAAGTAGGAAGTCAAGAAATCACCGGGATAACAGGCAAGCATGGCCTCGGTGTACAAAATGAAGCAGGACAAAGGCTAATCGTGTTTTGCCAAGAGAACACGCTGATCATAGCAAACACTCTTTTCCAACAGCACAAGAGGCGACTCTACACGTGGACATCACCAGATGGTCAGTATCGAAATCAGATTGATTATGTCCTTTGCAGCCAATGATGGAGAAGCTCCATACAGTCAGTCAGAACAAGACCTGGAGCTGACTGTGGCTCAGATCATGAGCTGCTTCTTGCAAAATTTCAGCTTAAATTGAAGAATGTAGGGAAAACCACTAAACTGTTCAAGTATGACCTAATCATATCCCTTATGAATATACAGTGGAGGTGAGGAACAGATTTCAGGGATTAGACCTGATAGACATAGTGCCTGAGGAACTATGGACGGATGTCCGTAACATTGTTCAGGAGGCAGCAACTCAATCCATCCCAAAGAAAAAGAAATGCAAGAAAGCCAAGTGGCTGTCTGATGAGGCTTTACAAGTAGCTGAGGAAAGAAGGGAATCAAAAAGCAAGGGAGAAAGGGGAAGATATACCCAACTGAATGCAGAGTTCCAGAGAATAGCAAGGAGAGACAAGAAGGCCTTCTTAAATGAACAATGCAAAGAAATCGAGGAAAACAACAGAATGGGAAAGACTAGAGATCTCTTCAAGAAAATTGGAGATCTCAAGGGAACGTTTTGTGCAAAGATAGGCATGATAAAGGACAAAGTAGGCAGGGACCTAACAGAAGCAGATGAGATTAAGAAGAGGTGGAAAGAATACACAGAAGAACTATACAGGAAAGATCTGAATGTCCCTGATAGCCAGGATAGTGCAGTCACTGAACTTGAGCCGGACACCCTCGAGAGTGAAGTCAAGTGGGCCTTAGGAAGCATCACTAACAACAAAGCTAACGGAGATGACAGTATTCCAGCTGAGCTATTTAAGATCCTAAAAGACGATGCTGTTAAAGTGCTGCACTCAATATGCCAACACATGTGGAACACTCAACAGTGGCCACAAGACTGGAAAAGGTCAGTTTACATTCCAATTCCAAAGAAGGACAATGCCAAAGAGTGTTCAAACTACCGTACAATTGCGCTCATTTCACATGCCAGCAAGGTGATGCTCAAAATCCTACAAGCTAGGCTTCAGCAGTATGTGAACCGAGAACTACGGGAAGTATAAGCTGGGTTTCGAAGAGGCAGAGGAACTAGAGATCAAATCGCCAACTTTCGCTGGATCATGGAGAAAGCAAGAGAATTCCAGAAAAACGTCTATTTCTGCTTCATTGACTACGCTAAAGCCTTTGATTGTGTGGATCACAACAAACTCTGGCAAATTCTGAAAGAGATGGGGGTACCAGACCGCCTTACCTGTCTCCTGAGAAACCTGTATGAGGGTCAAGAAGCAACAGTAAGAACCACACATGGAACAACCGAGTGGTTCAAAATTGGGAAAGGAGTACGACAAGGCTGCATATTGTCGCCCTGCTTATTTAACTTATATGCAGAGTACATCATGAGAAACGCTGGGTTGGATGAATCACAGGTCGGAATTAAGATTGCCAGGAGAATTATCAGCCTCAGATACGCAGACGATACCACCCTAATGGCAGAAAGTGAAGAGGATCTCAAGAGCCTCTTGTTGAGGGTGAAAGAGGAGAGTGCAAAAGCTGGTTTGAAACTCAACATTAAAAAAACTAAGATCATGTCATCTGGCCCTATTACTTCCTGGCATATGAAAGGGGAAGAAATGGAAGCAGTGACAGATTTTATTTTCTTGGGCTCCAAGGTCACCGCAGACGGTGACTGTAGCCATGAAATTAAAAGACGCTTGCTCCTTGGGAGGAAAGCTATGGCAAACCTAGACAGCATAGCAAGAAGCAGAGACATCACCTTGCCGACAAAGGTCCGTCTAATCAAAGGTATGGTTTTCCCAGTAGTAATATATGGCTGTGAGAGCTGGACTATAAGGAAGGCTGAGCGCCGAAGAATTGATGCTTTCGAACTGTGGTGCTGGAGAAGACTCTTACGAGTGCCCTGGACTGCAAGGAGGTCAGATCAGTCCATCCTAAAGGAAATCAACCCTGAGTGCTCATTGGAAGGACAGATACTGAAGGTGAAGCTCCAATATTTTGGCCACCTAATGCGAAGAGAAAACTCTCTGGAAAAGACCCTGTTGCTGGGAAAGACTGAAGGCCAAAGGAGAAGGGGACGGCAGAGGGTGAGATGGCTGGATAGCATCCCCGATGCAATGAATATGGACTTGAGCACACTCCGGGAGAGAACGCAGGACAGGAAGGCCTGGCGTGCTCTGGTCCATGGGGTCACGAAGAGTCGGACACGACTGAGCAAGTGAACAACAACAACAACACTGCACCTGAAAAAGGATATTTTACAGCTGGAAAAAGGGCAGAAAGGGGCAACCAAAATGATGAAGGGGCTGGGACAACTCCCCTGTGAGCAAAGGCTGCAACATCTGGGGCTGCCTGGCGACTGAGGCGAGATGCGATACAGGGGCACAACGCTACCCGCGGCGCGGACAAGGCGGGCGGGGCGGCGCTGCCCCCCTGGGCTCGAATCCAGCGGGCCCCCGGGAAGGCGGCGGGCGGAGGCGCGGGCCAGGGCGGGGCACTTCTCGGCAGCGCGGATCGAGCTGAGGAAGCCGCCGCCGCGTGGCGCAGGGGCGGCCGCGGCTGGGGCCTCCGGGGGCGGCGGTCCCGGAGAGGGGGCCGCGGCTGCCGCGGACGTGGCTGGCGCTGCTCAGGCGCCGCCCTGCGGGCCCCGCGGCCTGCGCCGCCGCCCGGCCCGTCGCGGGGCCCGAGGAGCCGCCGGGAGGGGCGCGCCGGGCCGGGATCCCGCCCGAAGCCGCCGCCGCCGCGCCCCTCACCTCCTCATGGCCGCCGCCGCCGCCGCGCAGGTCCCGGCATGCCGCGCGGCAGAGGCGCCCGACGCCGGCGCGGGGGCTGCCGGGAGAGGCGGCGCGGCGCTGCCGCCTTCGCAGCCGAGCCGAGCCGAGCCGAGCCGGCGGGCGGGCGGCCAGCAGGAGGGGCCGGGCCTGCGCCCGCGGGCGTCTTGCGGGCCTGGCGCGCCTCGGACTCCGCCGCGGCCGCGCTTGCCGCTCGAGCAAGGGCCGCAGCCGCGGTCGCCGGGCAGGGCGGAGGGGCAGCGCAGGCTTCCCCCAGGCCGCCTGCTGCGCGAGCGCGGGGCGCGAGGCACGCGGCGCGAGCGGCCGCCGCGCCCGTAGCCGCGGCTGGCGCACAGCGGCCCGTCCGTCTCGCGCGGCAGGGCGACCCAGGTGCCCGCCCGCCCGCCCGTTTCAACGCCCCCTGCAGCGACGAGGGGGAGGGAAGGCCTGGCGAGCGGACGGGGCGCTTAGCTCGCGCGAGCAGCCGTGACCGCAAGGGGGAGAACGGCCCTGTCGGGGCAGCGGGCAGCTCCGGGTGGAAAACGATCCCTTTATTTTACCACGGCAAAGGAGGCATCACGTTGCAACTATTGGCACGTATCTGCACATCAACATATTTATTTATGTGTAAGGCTGGGGGAACATCAGGCGGTCGGCCTCAGTCAAACGTAATCCGGAAGCTGCGCTCTTGTTCTTTGCGTCGGCTCTCGCAAACCTTTGTCACTTCCTCAACTTTCCTCTGCAGCAGCGCTGAAAGCAAACACGCCCCCCCAGGACAGCATCAGACACGGGCCTGAAAATCCTGACACCACACACACAGCTCTGGCAAGAAAAAGCCTTGTGGAGAAACGCTTCTGTGCGCATGGCTGCATTTGCAGCACAACGGAAGCACATGCTCTTCCCCGCCAGCATCCACGCAAAGCGCAGGGGCAGACTCAAGAACCGCGCTGCCGGGTCCTGCCCACGGGCCGCACTGCCACCCCAGTAGCATCCCCTGGTGGCCAACTGCATGCAGTTCGCACTGGAGATGCGCTGATCTGACACAGCCCCGGCAGGCAGCCTGCTGGCCTCCTACAGCGGCCGAGTAGATCTCAGCCCCTGCTCATGCTGCGCTGCTGATCGGGCCCCACAAAAGGATGGCTCCCAAACTCAAGGCAAGGAAGGCTTTCCAGTGAGTACTGCTACTGCAGCTTCAGAGCTGCCACCCCCACCTGGGCCATCACCCCATCTTGATGCCTCAGGACTAGCAAAGGCAAACCTATACTTGTTCATCCAGATGCAGTTGGCCCTGGCCATTAGTTCCTGACTGTTAGAGCAATACGACAATGGAACCAATGACCTAGGGAGGTGGTGGGCTCTCCCACACTGGAGGCGTTCAAGACGAGGCTGGACAGCCACCCATCAGGGATGCTCTGACTTGGATTCCTGCAGTGAGCTGGGGGTTGGACTCGATGGCCTTGTAGGCCCCTCCCAACCCTACTATTGTATGATTCTATGGTCCTGGGTTCAAATCCCCCCACAGCCACGAAGCTCATAGGACAGCCTTTGGCAAATTGTTCTCTCAAGGTCAGCAACTTTGAGGGAGGCTGAAGTAAGTACCAAGGAAGAAACCATAGCTCTCTAGGAACAACACACAGTGCTGAATACCTGAATTCTGATCGATCCACTGGAGAGAGTCCATGTGTGCATTCAGAATTTTGCAGATCTGCTGAAGCTGAGAGAGAGAGGAGGGAGGAAGACTGTCGTGATGAGTTGTCATACCTGGCCAGGCGCAACTGAGACCACTTGAGACCAGTATCTACAAAGACCAGTATCTGAGATACTGAGACCAGTATCTACAAAGACCAGGCCAAGAGCCAAGTGTTTAAGGTTCCCACATCCTGGTACTCTAAAGAACAGTCCAACTATGAACAGTACCATCAAAAATAGGAACAAAGCATAACTACCAGGAGCTGAAAAGGAAGCCTTTGCTTGCCCCAGGTAAGCAGCCCCAAACATTGCTTGACACCAAGCCCTGAGAAGCCAGAGTGTCGGGCTACCCCAGGCAGGCTTGCCACAGTGCCTTGCCTTCCCTTTGGAACCACCAGAGGGATAGTGCCACTTCTTGACTCAACAGTAAGAGGGCCGTGGGGGGCCTGTGAGGCACGGACATCAGTGGAAGACAAGGCAGGTGAATGGACAGACCATGCCTGTGGGCAGAAAGCACTACAACACCCCCACCCCCCCACCCGGGGAAACAAGCGAAGGATGAGCGTGTGACAAGCAGAGTGCAGACGGGGCTCCCTCCTCCAGTTCATGAGACCAAACACAACAGCAGCTTTGCAACATGGGTGGGAGGGTGCTGTTGCGCTCATGCCCTGCTTGTGGGTCCCTGGTCGACAGCTGGTTGGCCGCTGTGTGAACAGAATGCTGGACTGGCTGGGCCCTTGGCCTGATCCAGCAGGGCTCTTCCCATGTTCTTAAGCCCTCCGGTAACTGAAGTTCCACACAGCCGCAAGGGGTGCCTGGCTTTAGGCAAAAGGGTGGGATTGCGCGGGAGCACCACCTGGAGCTGCTAATTCTCTCCACACCTGGCTGCCTCCCTTCCTGTGAGGGCGAAGCAGGCTGGCATGCAGAAACAGACCCCCGGCGCCAAGCAAGTCTGTTGTGACTGGACTGCTGTAGGAGGACACACAGCAGCAAAGAACTGCCTCATGGGAGAAAGCTCGGTAGGGGAGGAGGCCTGTTCAGAAAAGAACGCACAGCACCCTCAGAAGGGGCACGGCGCATCGCGCAGGTGTGCTCACAGGGTCGCTCGTGTCAGCAGGGCCGCCAGAAGTATTCAAGTGCTCGATGATATCTTTCAGGTCTTGTGCCATGCGCTTCAGCTGGGCATCAATGTTCTCAGCCAGCTTGTATCTACAGCACAGGGTACAAGTGGCCCATCAATGCCAGTCAAGGGATGGTAATCCTGCCCTGCCAAGGCCCCAACCCAATCGAAAGGGAGCTGCACATCCACCACAAAGGCGCCCTTCAACTCTCCCACAGTACCGGCAAGGCTGCTCTCGTTACGGGGAGAGTGGCTGGATTCCAGAGTGGGCCTTTGAGCCAAGACAGGCTCCTCTTTGAATGAGAGATGGGAACATAACAACACTCAGTATAAGGGACTGAGCAGAAGTACCTTTGGGAGACACCAGGTGCCGTTCAGGCTGTCAGTTCAGCCTTGGTGTTCCAATGTAAGCAGAAGGGCCCCCCAAAGCCCTCTCTGCGCAAGCGCAGATGCAACACCCACTCCACCCATATCCAAAACCCAGCTACCATCAGCCTTCAAAATCTGATGGGAAAGGAAAGCCTTGCTTTCTGGAACCTCAGAAGAGCACAACATGGACCAAGGAACGTTTCCTGGATATTAGCACATTGGGGGGCCATGCGAGAAGGATCCCCTTCCCTCATCACCCCCTTGGCCTGTCCAAGGCAGGCATCTGCTTACGTCTTCTCCCGCTCCTCGTCTGCATGCTGCAAGTAGATGGTCCCGCTTTGTTCCTTCACAGATTCCTCCAGAGGGACCAACAAGTCTTCCAGCTCCTTTTGCTGGGACAAAATAAAATCCAGTTCTTGGTCCAACCTGCACAGGAAGGAAGCAGGCAACATGTTACAGAAAGCTAGGAAGGGAAAACATTGGCATGCCAACCTCTCTAGCTGCCAGATAGAGCTCAGGGGGAGTTCCCCAAGAGAGCTTCACGATCTGTGTCAAACAAGGCCCATCCCACAGAATTGAAAGAGGAATGAGGGTGGGTGACATGTCCAACCCTTCCCTTGGGGCTGGTGGGATTTCAGAGCTCTCTGGGGGGAAATGTCCCCTCCACTGGGATGCCTTCAATGTCAGTGGCTCGGCGAAACTGTGAAGACACCAACCCTGGCCCTCTGGAGCTGAAGGCAGAAACAAGACACCACGGGGGGGGGGGGGGGTACTCTGGCTGCTTTACAATGCCAAGTGTGAGCTTTATGCATGTCTGACCACAGAAACTGCAGCCAGCTCTCCACACACCTGAAGCACACCGAGTACAAGCTGCTAAGGGCTCCAGAGATCAAAGGCAGCACTCTGAGCCCATCGGGAAACCACCTGGCCCCTGAGGGCATCTCACTCCAGCATGCACTCTGAAGAGGCTGCCTGATTGCGACGGCAGCCTCAGCCAAGGCTGGCCTCTTTTCAGACCAGCCGCACCACTGACCATGGAGGCACCCCAGTGGAGCGGGTGTTTCCACCACAGAGCGCAGAATTCCCACCAGCCCCGAAGGGAGGCTCAGCTGTCCCTTGCACCACGGCAGCAGGGGGCTGTGCTTCCTGAAGGCAACAGGGGAGGAATCTGACTCATGTCATCAATATGTGAATGACACGCCACTCCACCTCTCGTTCAAATCTCCACCAAGGTTGGCCGTAGAATCCCTGTCCAAATGTCTGGAGACGGTGAGTGGCTGGATGGGGAGGAACAAGCTGAAGCTGAACCCCGACAAGGCCGAGGTACTTTTGGTGGGAGACAAGAGGAGGCTGGGGGATGTTGACCTGGTGTTGAATGGGGTACAGCTACCCTTGAAAGACTAGGTCCGCAGCCTGGGGGTCATTTTAGACTCCCAGCTGTCCATGGAGGCTCAGGTGTCAGCTGTGAGCTGGACAGCGCTGTACCAACTCCATCTGATACGACGGCTGCGCCCCTTCCTTCCCGACCATCTGCTCCCATCGGTAGTATGTGCCCTGGTCTCCTCTCGTTTAGACTACTGTAATGCGCTCTACATGGGGTTACCCTTGAAGACAGTTTGGAAGCTGCAGCTGATACAGAACATGGCAGCTCACCTGATTAAAGGCAGCCGCCAGCGAGATCACATCACTCCAGTGCTGAAGGAGTTGCACTGGTTACCAGTTGTTTTCCGGGCCAAATTCAAGGTGTTGGTTTTGACCTTTAAAACCCTATACAGTTCCGGCCCAGCCTATCTTAAGGAGCGCCTCCAGCAGCACCAGACAGGCCTCTTAACAAGATCAGCCTCGGATGGCCTTCTCTCTGTCCCATCAGCCAGGACAGCTAGACTGGTGGGGACGAGGGAGAGGGCCTTTTCTGTGGTGGCCCCCACTCTGTGGAACTCCCTCCCTAGGGAACTCTGCCATGCCCCCTCTCTAATGAGCTTCCGTCGTACATTAAAAACGTTGTTGTTCAGGCAGGCATTTGGGGTGGGTTAGGGTATTTTAGAAAATGTTTTTACTGTAGAATTTTATTGTTTTAAACTGTTTTATTTTACGCTGTACATCGCCCAGAGTGGCTGGGTGACCAGCCAGATAGGCGATTAATAAATTTAATAATAAAATAAAAATAAATGTGGGCCAAACACATCCCAGCCCACCTCTCCACCTATCAGAGCACTATTTTGTTCTGGCCAGTCCTCTTCCTAGAGGAAAAACTTTCATGAAAGGAGAAACGGGGGGAGGGCTGTTTTAAAGTCAAGGACCTGGGGGGAAATTGGGCAGGAGCTACATACTAGTGGATTGGGGGGATCCCTTCTTTCTCCCTCCCCTCTATCCACATGCACATGCACACTCCCCCACTCCCCTTGCTGCTCAGGAGTAAAGGAGAGACACAAACTGGGGAGGGGGGCTGATAGTACTTTTTAAAGTTACAAGACCACGTTCTGGATACAGACGTTTTAAGGCTTCCTTGCAGTATCCTGCCCCCCACCCATACCTCTTCTGATCCAACTTCACTTTCTCCACTTCTCTGTGCAGAGATGTAATCTATAAGACAGAGACAGGGTTTACTGACTCAGTGTTAGGACCATACCATCTTCTCATGGTATGGAATGAGGAAAAAAGGGAACATCATTCAGGCAGTGATGTTAGCAGCAGCAATTATTACCACAAAGCTGGCCAAAGGAATGAGTTGAGTAGAAGCAGCTGAAGCAGAAGACTGGACATTTTGTCACAGCACAGAAGCTTCCTGCAGTGCACACGCATTTGGGTTTACTGTTAACACATACAACTCGAGCAATTACTGCACACAGAGTCCTGTGTAGCCAAGAAGCCTGTATACTTTTACCCCAACAGGCTGTAGCACCACCCCACTTGAAAATAGGCGCTGCCATGACCCGCTCCATGCTCCTGCTCGTGGCAGCTGAAGCCCCCGCGAAGAAGCCAGTGGGCAAAATGCTCCCCACCCCCTGTACCTTCTCCCCGTTCTCAATCACTGTCCTGTCCCAGGCATTGACTTGGGTGGCCTGCTGGAGGAAATGCTTCTCCTGGTCCTCCAGCTCCAGGCTCCACTTGTTAATCAGGCTCTCCAGCTGGGCATAGGTCATCACTGGGGGGGCCCTGTGAAGTAGAGGGAAGGAGCATGCTAGGCATTGTGGGGGGGGGGAGGCTCCCACAGCTCACCACCACTCTTTCAGTCCAAGGGGGCACATCTGGGGCACTGCTGCTCTCAGAACCCATCAGGGCCTCCTCTCCTAATGCACAGGAGCCCCTGTGCTGCACCCTCAAATCCATGGCTCACAAGGCAATCTCACACACACGGAACGTACGTGACTGTGGTGGTGGACACAGTGGATGTAGCAGCCACAGTACCAGTTGTGGCCAGGGGCTTCAGGTTCAGGATGAATCCCGTAGTGGGCGCGGCCACGACACCTAGGGAGAAGATGCTCTTCCATCAGGAACTGGCCTGGGCAGCCGAGGCCTTGGGCTGCTCCCAGGCGAAAGCTCAGTGACAACAGATGAGGGGAAGGGGGGCACCTAAAGGCTGCTCAGCACAGACCCGAGTCTCCATCTGCTGCAGCCAGCCTCAGCACCACCCTGGAATCTCAACATTTCCCCTGAGGGCAGAAAGCTCCACACTTCCAGTCAAGGCACCCACTGAGCCAGAGGGGCCAGAGGAAGAGTAGCGAGGCTGCTCACACACTGGCCAAGCAGGGCTACAAGAACGCAACAAGAGGAACGAGGCTGGGAGGCTTCTGCTCGCACCTCCTCGGGGCCCCTGGGGCAGCATGGTCCTCTGCCAACCAGGTCTCCAGCTAGCAGCTGCTGGGGCAAAGTGCGGTGGCCAAGCTGACCTCTGGAGCCCGTTTTGCTGATTCCCCCCCACCTCACACACACACGTTTTGCTTCATCTGCACTGGCTTCCCATTTGTTTCTGGGCACAATTCAAAGTGCTGGTTCTTACCCTAACAAGCTCTATACGCTTTGGAACCAGGATATCTGAAGGTCTCTCCGTTATGACCCTGCCTGCCCACATCTTCAACACTGGAGGGCCTGCTACACATCCCACCACACCACAACTGTTGAGGCTGAGAATCAGGGCAGGGATTTTCCCTGGGGAGTACTGGCTGGCTGCACCCCATTTAAGCTTCAGGCAAGCTGCTGACCTTTTTATTTCACTGTGCTTTTAGTGCGGCTTTAAAAAATCAGTTTTTATGCAGCATTGTTTTATTCTTATATCCTGGTTTTATTGTATGAAATTGATTTTAGTAATTTTGGACAATTTTCACTGTATTATATGTGTGGTCTGGGCTTTTTTGTAAGCTGCTTTGAGTTTGTTCTAGAAAGGAAAGCGGTGTATACGCTTTTAAAAAATATAACCACCGGTAAGGAAGGCAAGCCACAAGTCTACAGCATCCAGAACATTCCACTCCAAGGGCTGGTCAGCCCAAGAGGCCCCCACCCTCCTCACATCCCATTTTGCCTTCTGATCCTTACTGGTTGTTGTGGGGGCAGCCGCCACCGCCGCCGTCCCAGGGAGTTTTGAGCCAAACCCCAAAGTTGCAGTAGGAGCCGTCCCAGCTGAGGTGACTCCAACTGTAGGAGAAAGCAAATGGCAAAGGCTCCTGAGTGGCAAGGCTGGCTCCTGCCCAGTGGAAACATTAAAAGGCAGCCCCTGTTGAGTTACTTGGCTGCAAAAGCCTAAAAGGGTTCCAGTATATCTCTTAGGCAAAACCAGGCAAAATACACAAGACTCCGAGCTGAGGGCAGATATGGCCAAAACAATGCCAGAGGAGCTGGAACCACCCACATCCCTCCTCCACCTTGCTGCTCTCCTCAGTCTCCAGGAGTGAGGCCCCCGCCGGCTGCAGCCCCGCCCCACTCACGCGAGAGGCTGCCGGCACTAGAGGCGGCTGGTGCAGAGGAGCTGGCGATGGATGCAAACAGCGTCGGCCCAGACAGGCCAAGGAGGGAATTCGCAGTCGTGGCGGCGGGTACCGTGGAGGGGGCAGTTGTACCTGTTGGGGGGGGGGGGAGGAAGGGGAGAGACATGCATTTGGGGGTTTAAGAGTGCCCCTAGGAAGAGAACAAGCGGCGCTTCTTCTGGGCACAGGCACACACGTGCTTTCTGCATGCATCTTGCCTCAAGCCAAGGAAGACGCTGTGGCCCTTAGCACCTCCTGTCTTCCAACTCCTACTCATGCATAATTTGCGTATACAAAAGTCTCTTTTGATTGAAGTCCACTGGAGCCCAGTTCTACCAAAGACAGCTGGAAATTCCATCGCATCCCCTCCGTCAGTATATTAACGGGAGTTACTTCTCCAGCTGCTGCTGCAGTTCCAGTACACTAGGTTCTGTGCAAAGCAGCTGCCCTTGCACTGTCACTCTGATGTGGGATGCACAAGACAAAAGCACAAGGAGAGAGCAAAGCTTCACAAAGGGGCTGGCATGATGGAGAACTTAAGTAGCAACAGAAAGTCTCGTAAAAGAGGAAAAAGAATAGGCTATCATTGTTCAGGCAATAATTGCCAAAGGAATTCTTCAAGGAAGTGGTGGTGAGACAAAAGCAGCAACTCAAGGCATGGGGAGGAGGAAGATCAGAAGAACTGGAGGAAAAGCACCAAAGGGGATTATAGGGATGAGCAAGAAGAGAGAGCAGAGAGGCTTACATGAGGACTAGGAGCTTGAAACTGATGGCAAGTCAAGTGATGGAAAAGGCCAGAAATTCTAATGCTGCTTCAGAGGAAGGTGGCAGGTGGGAAGGCCAGCAGGACATGAATAGACCCCAGCATGGATGCCCAGGCCTGGCCCACCCCCCCTACCTCACCCCTTAGAAAGCCCCACTCCTTTTTGTCCAACTTACCTCCAAGTTTAGCTCCAAAGGACAAGGAAGGCCCCTGGCTCAGTGTCCCTGTAGGGGTTGAGGTGGCAGCTGCTGAAGTTAACAAGCCAAAGCCAGTACCTGAAATAAGAACTGAAAAGAGTAAGAGAGACAGCCCACTACCATCTGCTAATTCACCATATTCTATTCCCTTGCCAATCTGCCAGTGAACTATTAGGACCACATCCTCTATGCAACATGTAGCTGCGACATTCCGGGGCAAAGAGACTCTCTCTGCATGTTACAGTCCTTCACCTATACACATCTCCCTGTAGCTTCAAGATGGTCTGATCCTACTGCATCAAGATGGGAAAAGAAAGAGAGGGAGAGATTGGTACATGGGCTTCTGTCCTCATGCAGCTCATAATGGGCCAGTTCACGAATAGCAAACCACGGCGGAGCAAGCGAGCATGCTGCCTCCTGCACGCTCCTCGCTTCTGATCAACATCCTACAATTAGCCCGGCCGTAGGCTGTGAGTGTGGCACCCAAACCCGAAGCGCTGGGTTATTTAGAGGCTAAACCAACCCAGCAGTTAATCCATGGTTTGTTGTTGGGTTAACCACTGAGTTTTAGCCCCTAGACAACCCAGCGCTCCTGGTTTGCACAATATGCTCTCGACCTGGCTGATTGTAGGGTGTTGATTAAAAGTGGAAGTGAGGAGCACACAGGAGGCACCGTGCGCGCTTCCTCACTCCCTCTCCTGCACGGTGAATTGGGTTGGTGTCACTTGACTTGGCATTGTCCTGTATGATTGCTGAAAGTGCTCACGTGCAAGGAGCGGGTTCCCACCTGCGGACTGTGCGCCAAGGCTGAAGGCTGTAGCAGGCTGTGACGTGGCTGCTGTGGTTGTAGCAGTGCTGGCTGGGGCTGGAGCCATGCCAAACGTCAGCCCGGTGGACGCCGCTTGCTGTGCTGCATTCCCCATGGAGCCGAGGCTGAAGCTGGGGGTTCCGGTCTGAGCTGTTCCCGCGGCTCCAAAGCTGAAGCCTCCAGTGGGGGCAGGCTGGGTAGCGGCAGCGGTGCCAAACACAAAGCCCGAAGAAGCCACTGGCTGGCCAGCCGGCACGCTACTTGGGACAGAGCTGCCCAGCCCACCACTGCCGCCAAGCCCAAAGCCACCCATCATGCCAGGAGCTTGTGTGGTGCTGGTGCTGCCCAAGTTCAACTTGGGCGCACTTCCCCTAAACAAGGAACAAGAATGAGTTCAGAGTGATTGCTTGCTCTCAGCCAAGATTTAGAGCATCTCAAGTTTTCCTACACTGGCATTTCTCTTTGGTTTTCTTCCTCTTCCCAATCAGATCACTTTGTATGCCAGGGAGACCCAGGCCTGTGGGTCAAATCTGGCCCTCCTGGGGACCCAATCCAGCCCTCCAGGGTCCTCTAAAAGGTCACACACCCTTTCCCCCAGCCCCACCCCTTTCCAACAACTACTGGTCATTTGCTGGTTTCCCAACTTTTGTGCAGTTTTCCCCCATTCTAAAAGGCCAAAATGCGTCTTCTAAAGCTTTGGTACTGGCTGTAAGCGTAAGCAACAATATGCTGGTGTTTTTGCCCTGCCCACCACCAGAAGGCAGCCCCTGAGCGCTTCTCTTGGGATGAAAGAGGTTCTGCACCCCTGATGTAGGGCTATAGTAACCATTATCCACTGGTTGCCCTAGCACAGAACTCAAGTTTTAACAAACTGATGGAAAATTAATGCAATGTTGTGGCAGAACTGGTTTTTGTGAGTAGCTCATGGCAGCACCTCCGGCCCAAACTGTCCTTACCCCAATGTGAAGACATTTCCAGCAGGAGCTGCTGTGGATGTGGCCGGTGTGGCAAAGCTGAATCCAGAGGTCTGCACTGATGTTGTTGGAGTAGCAAAGGAGAACAGCCCCGCAGGCTGGGTGCTTGCAGGGTTTTGAGCAGGTGTCCCAAAACTGAAGCTTCCTCCTCCTCCTCCTCCTCCTGAAGTGGCCGAAGAGAAGGAGAACCCTGTGGGGGCTGTGCTGGCCGCTGTCTTTGGAATACCAAAAGTGAACCCTCCTCCAGCAGCGCCTCCCGTGGCACCAAAATTGAATTGATTCATGGTGACCTCTGGTCCTGTAAGAGAACAGCAAAACCCCACCCTGTTATCTCCAGAGGTTTTTCACCTTCATACAGACTGGAAAACTCCACTGAAGCTGCAAGAAACCAAAGCAGCACACTTCACTGTATGTCACCACACAGCGTTACTCTGGGGAACCTGCATACCCTTGTGACACCTCCAGTCGGCCCTAGTTCTGCGCACCGCAGAAAAGATAAGAGGACCCAGAAGAATTTGCCAGCACTGTGTGTGCGCGCGTGCGTGCAAGAAAGAGCCCTTCCACGGCTGAGCGGCACCCAGGGAGGGGCAGGGGGGCCGTGTGCGGCCTCCGAGGGATCTCGACGTCCTCCAGCTGCCACAACAAGCCTCACCCCTCAGGCCTGTTAAAAGCGGCCGGGCTGCGGGGTCGAGGTGCTCGCCGCCGCCGCCGCCAAGGCAGAGCGGGGCTGGGCGGAGTTCGGCGCCCGCGGAGAGCGGCGTCCGAGCCCGCGGGAGACGCAGCCCTGGGCAGCCCGGCGAGGGGCGCTCGCTCGCTCGCCCGCCCGCCCGGTGGCCCGCCGCTGCAGGGCGGCGCTGGGGGCCCGCGGGCGCTGGAGGGGGCCTCGGGTCTTCCGGCATATGTCGGTACTGAGCACGTGAGCCGCTCCGGGACACCGGCGCCCGGGGGGGCGGAGGAAACACCTGTTTGCGGCTATTGCCGCTGCTGTTCTTGGCGACCGCCACGCGAGCCGCGGCTACGACGCTCCAGGAAAGGCGCCGCGCCGCCGCCCGCTTCCCCTCCGTCGCTCCCGCGCGGCCTCCGCGACACTCGCAGGGCCTCCCCGCCGCGCGCCCTTATGACGCCACCGAGCGCGCGCCAGCGCGCGGGCACAAGAGGCGGCGGCGCGCGCCCACGACGGACGCCTCTCTCGAGCGGCCGGCGCGCTGGTTCCGCCCCCTCCGCGGCTCTTGGGCGCGCGGCGGTTGCCAGGCGACGCGGGAGACGCTCGCCGCGGCCTCGGAGCCGAGGCGGGCCGCGGCAGGCGCTCCGCCCGCCATGGCGTCCGCGGGGCTCGACCCCTGCCCGGCGGCCTCCTTGCTGGCGCTGGCCGAGATGCTCCGCGCCCCACCGGGAGGCGGCGGCGACGCTGATGGAGGCCTCGGGGTCAGCCCCTCCCCCGGGACCCCAGCCGCCCCCGCGCGGGCGCCGGGCGGGCAGGGGCGCCCCCTGCTCCGCAGAGCCCCGCGCGCCTCCCGGCTCGCGCCCCGCCGCCCGTGCCCCCATCGGCCCCTGGGCGGCTGCAGCCAGAGCCGGGCGACCCGCCGCGGAGGGCGGCGGCTGGGCGCCGGAGCTCCTGGCCGCGCGTGCCAGCCACCGGCCCAAGCCCGAGGCAGGGGAGGCTGCCAGCAGCCTGCGCGGGCCGCCTGGTGCTCGAGGGCCTCTTCCCCCGGCCCCGGGGCGCTGCCTGCCCACGGCCTCTTCCTGGGCAAGGGGGGCAAACGGACCGGCAGCGGCAGGGGGGGTTTCTTGCCTTGGGCCCCGCCCCCTTTGCCTTCAACTCCACCCACCACCAGAATGCGGCCCCCAGGCTGGAAAAGGTGTGGGTCCCCATCCCCCCGCTTGGAGTCACCCATCTCGGGGAATCCTTTCAAAGCAGGGGTGCTTAAGCTGTGTCCCCCAAAGGAGCCCTGCCACCGCTCCTCCGACTGCTGTCAAATTCCCCCCACCTGAACTCTTCACTTCCTATGCCAGTGGGCCTAATTCAGATCCCTTTTTCCTCACTGCTTTCAGCACTGATGTACAGTACGACTGGAAAAGCAGGCCCAAAATGCACAAATCCTGGCTTCTGTTTCGTAGAGAGCAAACATTCCCTTAGCGCAGGTTAACAAACCACACAAGCCGCTACAGCACCGTGTGCTCCTTTTGCAGACATCCTCCTCACTGAGCAACATGGGGCCAGGGAGCATTGGACCCTCAAGGGCAGCAGGACTGGCAGGTAAGTCAGACAGCCACACATCACAAAAGTAGCTCCAGCCCATCTTCTCTGGGGGACAAGGATGGAGCTTTGCTGAACCTCTGTTGGAGGCAGGTGAAGGAATCACCAACAGGTAAAGTTGCCCTGCGCTCCACTTACATTTGGAGCGGGAGAGGAGAGATGCTGCCTCTATATCCATTGTGTTTTCCCCTTGGTAGGGATGGGGGCAATGTACCACTCGGCAGATCCCCAAATTACACAAAATGGCCAGCAAGAAACTGCCAGAGTTCACTGGTCAGGCCACCAGCCAGGCTGCAGTGGCCAAGAGCTGAGCTCCTGCATGGTCTCCAGGACCCCTCTTCCCCTTGGCAACCCATGTGATCAGCTCCGCAATTTGCCAGCTAGACCAGCCCTGGCAAGTAGCTGCCCAGCATGCCTGTCTCCCTCTGCCGATTGACTGCCTCAGACCCCCTGGTGGTAACACCCCAACAAGCCTGCCCACTCCTGCAGTCCCGGGAACCTGGGAGGCCCTGAGCCTGTCCAGCTCCCTGCATGCCCCTCGGGAGTCCCATCCTGAGGCCAGCTGAAGTCCAGTCGTACAAATCCTCACATCCAGATACTCCAGACGGGCTCCTAGGCCTTGGGCAATGGCTCTGGTGCAGTGTCCCAGATGGCCCCAGCTGCCATGTTGTG
Organism: Heloderma suspectum; assembly: GCF_057233095.1. Lineage (NCBI taxonomy): Eukaryota > Metazoa > Chordata > Lepidosauria > Squamata > Helodermatidae > Heloderma > Heloderma suspectum. The sequence continues at coordinate 948,336 of NC_139466.1, forward strand.
AACACCTTCACTTGTTGTATCACTGTCAAGTGTGCACAGGATACCTATGCCATAGAGGAACAGCCAGGAGTGCGGTCTGCGTGAAACAAGTGGGGGGGACAGAGCCAGTATGTCTAGGAGAGTAGCCGCCGGTGGAGAGCAAGGTGAACGCAGACAGAGAACAATGAGCAATAGTCAGCAGCTGGAGCCCATCATCCCTGAACCTGATGGCATAGGAGGTGCTTGTGAGAAGCCAAGAGAAGAGGGAGCAGCACCACCTGAGTGCTCAGGCCTTGGTCTCTCCCCCCCAACCCCAAAGGAGGGATGGGGAGATGGTAATGACTGTGATCATACCCATTCCTCTTTGGAGAAGGGGGGGGATTATGGAAGTTATTGTCCAACACATCTGGAGAGCGCAGGGTTGGAGAAGGCTGTTTTAGTGGAGGCCTCTGGGTAGGGAACATAGTGTTCTGCTCCCTCCTTCCAGGCTGAGATCCTGCAAGGCAAAAGTGCTGAAGAGTGTTTGGCCAGCAGTGGCAATGGTTGCCGTGGAACACCCAGCTTTTGCCAGCAGAGAATGGACCTGCACGTGGGGAAGATGAGGGCATCCCCAGGGTGGGAGACTCTGTTCCCTGCTGTTGGGGGAAAGGAGTGTCAAAACAATATGGTCTGGGCGAAAGAGGTTGGGGAGGAGGCAAGGGAGAGTGACGGGAGTCAAACTCTGCAGCCTGGGTTTCCCCCTCCTTTGTGTACTTGGATGGGTTCTGTTGTGGTGCTCCAGCTGGTGGAGTGGAGTTTGATGTGGGATGTTTTGTCTGGACTCCCAAGGTGAGGTACACATTCGAGTTCTAGGCAGAGCAATGCTGTCAAGGGGCTCAAGTTCCTTCCCTGGTGTGTTGTGAGGCTCTCGTGGGCAAAGGGCTCCTCCTCCGTGTTTGCCATCATAGGATCATAGAAGAGTAGGGTTGGAAGGGGCCTACAAGGCCATCGAGTCCAACCCCCTGCTCAGTGCAGGAATCCAAGTCAGAGCATCCCTGACAGGTGGCTGTCCAGCCTCATTTGGAATGCCTCCAGGGTGGGAGAGCTCCCCACCTCCCCAGGTAATTGGTTCTATTGTTGTATTGCTCTAACAGTCAGGAAGTTTTTCCTGATGATCACCACCAAAGTACCTCCATGTGTGCATGACCTGAGGCCAGGTAGAGGGCACCCTGGGCTGCACACTCAAGTCTTCCTGTGTGGGCTTTAGATACTGTGGGTCTCCTGTGAGTGAGTGCTCGCTTGCACCAAAGCCTGTGCTCTGTTGTGGCAATGTGGCTGAGATGCTTGTCATCATAAAGGCAGGTATTTTCTCATTAATTTTTCTCTTCCACTGAATGGAGGGGGGGGGGGTTGAATTCCTTGCAGCAGGTCCAGGGCTGGTGTAAAGTTGTGCCATTCGAGAGGTGTGCTTGCGGTTTGGAAGAGTATCAGGTTCGGCATCCATGTGTTCCTGTTCACGCTGCCCCATTTTGGCCATTCCAACGGCCTATGTCCACCAGTGTAATAGCTGCACTGGTGGAGTGTTCTGCTGCCATATCCGAGATGTTTCACCAGCATAACTTTTGTGCTGGTGGTGTAACTGCTGTGCCAGCATAGCAGGGCTTCTGTCATCTGCTGTAGCCCCTCAGCCAGCATAACCAAGGTTGTGCCCTGAAAGAGAGTTGAGGCAGGCAGAGGGAGGGGACGAGAGCAAGGAGAGTACAGGAGGAGGAGGAGCGTAGGAGGACCCCTCAACCAAGCATCTTGGAGGCAGCATACAAGTCAAGAAGAGTGGCCAAACACAACTTTGCACATGCTGACGTGCAGGAGGAATTGGAAGTGTGAGCGAGCCACATTTCCTGTCTGCTGTGCCTTTTTTGCCACCCTCACATCTCCCCTTGCACCGAGATGTATGAGCACCGGGTGGCTGTGGAGGCGGCACCCATATTTCCCTGTGGTGGGGGAGATGCCCCGGGTGTTTCTGAAGGTCACAGAGAACAGCTCGCTGTTCTCCCAAGTCAAAGCTGCCCTCAGATTTAGTCCTGCGGGGCTCACGGAAGAAGCACTGGGGGAGGAGCAGCTTCAGTTGAGCAGGATGGCTGAAAACCAGACTGGAGGATGAGACACAATGACAGCGAGGAGGTGCAGAGCATTTGCTCAAGGATTTGGGGGATGAGTGGAAAGTGGGCCGGGGGTGGGGGTTAGAATGCTGGAGAACTGAGCCTGCTTAAAACCTGCGGAGAAAGCCACGTCCTAATCCTGCCTCAGCAGTGGACTTATTTCTCAGCCTCCGTTCCTGCTTCGGGGAACACTCTTTGGAGAGGGTGTTGTGTGATACCAAAATTATTAAAACACTGTTTAGCTGAACCTATTGTCATAGTTCTTTTACCTAGTTTCTGGCACACTTTACAATGCCTATATAAGCCCGTTCTTCCCAAAATAAGTAGCAGTTTTCTCAGTTGGACCATATTGGGTACCAAATCATCACTTCTTAAGGATAGATAAGGAATTAATAGGAATTCAGCCCTCGTCAGTATTTACAGTTTGAAAACGGAGAGGCTCACTGATTTATGGATCCTGCTGTTCAGTCGCTCCCCAGTGCCGTGACTATGTGATGAGCTGGTCTTGGGCAGTCAGTTGCTCTGCAGATGTTGGCATTTCACTGCCTGGTGCCAGTCACGGATCAGGTTGCAAAGCACTCAGAGCTGAGTGTTTTGCAAGGGCAGATAAACAGGTGATACGGTTTCCTTCCCTCCAGCCACCACTCAAATGAAATCTGGAGGCAGCAAAGAGATCTGGAGCACGGAGGAGGTGCCAGAGGGGTCCGAATATGATGATGCCTGGGACGCCAGGGAGCAGCCCGAGTAAGCACTTCTAAGCTGTGCACCTGGGTTGGGAGTCCATGCTGCCCCACCAGGAGAGTTTTCCATTAAAAAAAAAAGGTAACGGTGTCCCCAGCCAGTCGTGTCCGACTCTAGGGTGTGGTGCTCATCTCCATTTCTAAGCTGAAGAGCCAGCACTGTCTGAAGACGCTTCCATGGTCGTGTGGCCAGCATGACTGAACACCAAGGTGCACGGAACGCTGTTACCTTTGCTGCCGAAGCGGTACCTATTTAACTACTTGCAATTTCTTGCTTTCGAACTGCTAGGTTGGTAGGAGCTGGGACTGAAGACGGGAGCTCACTCCATCACGCAGCACTCTGGTCTCGATCTGCTGTCCTGCCGACCTTCCGGTCTGCAGTTCAGCATCTTAACCACTAAGCCACCGTGGCCCCTAAGAGTTTTCCATAGAGCCCCCCATTTGTCTCCCTCGTCCAAACAGCTTCCCCAGGGTCAGTGCTCTGTGTTTGCCCTCTGGTGACTGATTCTTGTTACCAGTTTTGTATGTGCTGGTTAACAAATGAAAACTGCTGCTATTAGATGAGTAACATTATACATTAGCTTGAGCTGGATAAACGATCATCACTTCCCAAGAGCCGCCCCGTGATGGAGAAGTAAGTGAACCCCATTCTTGGCCATAGATTTGTCACAGGCCCACCTGCGCTGCTGCTCCGCATGGTGCCCCAGAAACACTTCATGTTTTGGTTAATGCCTGTCAGGCACATAAACTGGCCCCAATTATGTTTTCTGCACAGAAGTAAAGTCTGCCTGTTCATCCTCAATCAAATTCTCTTGACATTTGCTGGGCAAAGGCAGCTCTTAGCATCCAAAATCTCCTGCTGTGTGGCACAGAGAGATCTTTGTACTAGTTTCCCAAACTAAATCATGGACATTTCCTGACAGAAAATGGAGGCGATCTGGAGCAATTAAGGGGTAGGCTTTGAGTTTACAGCGAAAGAACGGCTGGAATTTTGTTCAGCTATGGACTAGCATTGCTACCAAATCTGTAGACAAAAGTTCTGGTTCCTGCACAGCCCTTCCAATGATTTGGGGAAATAACTCAATTTGTTTTGCTCAATTATATAGGAGCATTACACGCTTGAAATACAATAGTCATTCATGTTTTCTCATTTGTAAAAATCAGAAGAAAGAGAACAAGCAGTTCCTGCATTCTGAATTAGACAAATTGGCTTGGAGGGCGAGAAAAATCAATGGTTGCCAAATGGAAAATAATTAAAATTGGTTAGAAAAGCTCTGTGAGACCCAGGCTCCTAGAAGGTATTAGGCATGGGGTGGGGAAGAGGAGAGAGGCATTACAACTAGCAATGGCTTGCCTGATGATTGCTTGGCAGCCTGCTTGTGAGAAGTCTTCCCAGAGGGAGGGCGGCCCCAGCACCACCTTCCTCCCATGGCTTTCTGGTGTTGCAATGGCTCAGCAGGAACTGGGGGCAGTGGAGTCTGCGCTATGGGGAACGTGGGGACTGCCAAACTGCAGAATGAGCTGAGAAATGGAGGTGGTCCTCAGAGCCTCCCCCACCCCATATGCAAGTGTGGCAGGCCCCCCTGTGGCCTCCCAGTTTGCTGACTCATGTTGTCTTTCACAGGTATGAAATTCTATTCAAGCAGCAGGTGGGCACTGAGGACATGTTCCTGGGGATGAGCTGGAAGGACCCCTCCACCGCTTGCTGTGAGGACATGCTGGTAAGAGCAGGTGCTTCTTCCTAGCTGCCAGGCCCTTGCCTCTTGGGCCAGTTCACGGTGGGAGCCACATTGCCCTGAAGGCTGGCTTCCACAAATCCCTCCCGGGCACCTGGTGATGCTGCCTGTCCCAAGGATGTGGGGTGCCTTGAGGTTTCAGCAATGTGAAATGACCTCCCCCCGCCCCCCCCCGGTGCGGTTTGGTATCCACGTGATTGCTGTGTGCAGGGACAGGGTGAAAACCATCCGATGCTCCCCTTGCAGGCTCAGAGGCAGGTGGGAGTCAGGAGTCCTGCGCCTCTTTGGGCCAGTGGTGCTCCTGGCCTTTGCAGAGGCCATGCTGCGCAGTGACTCCAGGACTTCTCAGCTTGGAATGTTGCTGCAGGGGGTGGTTGGCCAGAGCGCAGCAGAGGGGGGTCTCTTGCAGCCCCTCCAAAGGAAGGGCAGTGGGCCATATGCAGTTATGATCAGAGCCTATTGCAAGGTCCTGTGGGGCCAGCCTTCAGCCCAAGAGGTTTGATCTTCTGATATAAAAATTCTGAATGATCCCTTTTGGTAAGGCAACCAAACTCTCCGTGGTGGCTGTTCCCACTTACTTCCTCTGTTTTTCATTTAAGATTAAAATCAAACTCCCTGACACAAAGGCTTCAGACATTACCCTCGATATCCAGGAAAAGGTTCTTGATCTTCGGAGCCCCCAGAAGTAAGTCGAGGGCAGGGATGTGGCATTTTTCCATCAGTAATTTCCCCCAATCCAGCAGTCCCTTGTTCATGCAAAAACTCCTGCTGCGTGCACAAGGGTTCCCCATTCAGCGTCAGGGACCAGGCGAGACCAAGTGCAGGCATCAGGATTTCTGGGCAGGGAGGCAGATGTCACTCCTGCCTGTGACCCTCATGCTGCTGCCTCGGGGCAGCAGCAGGGTGGGGCTGGGGCTTCTGGTTGTTCTCAGTGTTGTGGTAACTGCCCTGTGTAATCCTCCTCTCAGCATAAAGTGCAGAATGGGGGGGGGGGGGGGCTAGTTCAGCCTCAGCCGCGTGCCATGCTCTACGGTGTACTCCTGAGTCCCACTTGAAGTTGCCCGTTTTCCAGGAAGCTCCTCTTGCCTCTACCCCATCCTGTGGACAGCAAGAGTGGGAAGGCCTGTTTCCTCTCTGAAAAGGGCACCTTGGAAGTCACCTTGAGGATGAAGCGAGAGCTTGATTTCATCAACTTTGCCTAAAGAGGAAGGGAGACCATCCACCCCATCAAGGGGCTATGGAAGGCCGATGGAGACTTCTCAGTTCGGCAGTTGGGCAGGAGGCGTGGGGCCTTTCCACCCCTGCTTCCAAATGGGCTGCTGCAGTGCTTGGTGGATCATCCATGCTGTGCTGGGAGACACAGGGGTGGGGGGAGTCTGGGCAGCTTTGCTCCCTCTCCTGGACTCTGGGATGGAAATCTTGCTGAGTAAGCCCTCAGCCTCTTGAGCGATTTCCTTAAGCTCAGTTGCTGCTTTCAGTGAGGCTTTATAACCACCTTTGTCTGCAGCAGCAGCAAGTGGGGGGGCAGGCCTGCACCTCTAAACAGAGGGGGCAGTGAGGGAGGTAAGGGAGGACTGTCAGCTTTGTAAACAGGCCTGCTTGTTTTTGAGGATCTGGTGCCTGCTTTATGGATAATTAAACTGTTTTTACCCTTCCTTGAAAGTTTGCGCAGCAATATTCTTTTGAGACGATCAGCACATATCAGTAGGAATGTAAGGGTTTCCGTACATTTGATGTCTGCCCATTTTCAGGGCCGCCAAGTGGACCTAATGGTGTTCTCCAGAAAGCAGGTTATCCCAACTGATCACTTCTCCTGGGCTAGATAGACCAGTTTAAGGAACTTCTCTGTTGTGAGAGGAGATAAAGAGCCACAGTCCTTGAAATGTGCTTCAAAGTTCAGATGAAAGCAGGAAACAACCGTTGTGCAGAGACAAAAAAGGACAAAAGTGGCTGGAAACACAACTGTCGCTGCCAAGTCTGATCCTGAGTGCCAGATGGTAAAAGAGCCTTTGTATGGTTAAGCTGGTTGCACCTTGTGCTGGAATCTTAACACTGCTACCTCACTGCAGCATGCCTGCAGGGGAGACATGCTCCCAAGAAGGTAGAGGAAGGACCAGGACCAGACAGGTGGGAGAGGAGTTAACTGGGATTGAGGGTGCTCCTTGGAATGTGTAAGCAGGTCAAACATGATGTGCAGGAGAGATGTTCCAAGGGAGGACGCTTCTGCAAAGGTTCCCAGGCATCCTCTTGTTCTTCAGAACATCCTTCCTTAGAGAGGAAAGGAGGCGCAGGGTTGTGGGAGTGGCAGCGAAGCGTGCACGCGCCTGCTGCTCCAGTGTTTCCAAGGGAATTTGCTGCTAATTTGGCCTGTACAAATGCCCAAAGGCCGCTTGGGAAAAGGAACAGCATCGTGCCACTGCAGGAGTTCACACTACTGATGGCGCATGCAACCCCCAAGTGGTGTTTTTATCATGTATTCAGCACCGTCAGTATCAGTTTTCGTTGCGCCAGTTTGTATATGTGTTGCGATCTTAAGCCACCCATGCCCGCCCGCCCTGCTGCCCTTGTGCCCTTTTGGCAACACCTCCAACCGCTGTGTGCCACCTGGAATCGCCTCGGAGAACAGGCCATGCAGCTGACAAAAGGGGGCTATGTGAGAGCAGACATGGTGGAGCTGGAATAGGTCGTGAGGGAAGTGGGGAGGGGGCTCACAAAACTGCTTCAGCTGAAGGCTTGGAGGCTGACTGCTGACCCCCAAATGAGGCCAATTGGGCAGCTTTTAACCCCCAGCCAGTGTTCTGGGACGGAGGAGAGCTGGCCTACTGAGTCCATACAAGGAAGCATGGAGTTGGTTCAGCCCTGTTACCAGGCAAGGCAAGTTAAGTAAGTGGCCCTGTGGACCACAGTTACAAGATGGGGAATACTTGGCTTAACAACACTACAAGCGAGAAGGATCTTGGAAATGTCGATCACAAGCTGAATATGAGCCAACAATGTGATGTGGCTGCAAAAAAGGCCAATGCTATTTTGGGCTGCATTAATAGAAGCATAGCTTCCAAATCCTGGGAAGTACTAGTTCCCCTCTACTCAGCACTAGGCCTCATCTGGAGTACTGTGTCCAGTTCTGGGCACCACACTTGAAGAAGGATGCAGACAAACTGGAGAGGGTTCAGAGGAGGGCAACAAAGATGATCAGGGGACTGGAAACAAAGCCCAATGAAGAGAGACTGAAAGAACTGGGCATGTTTAGCCTTGAGAAGAGAAGACTGAGGGGAGATAGGATAGGGCTCTTCAAGTCCCTGAAAGGTGGTCACAGAGAGGAAGGCCAGGATCTCTTCTCAATCATCCCAGAGTGCAGAACACGGAATAATGGGCTCAAGTGACAGGAAGCCAGATTCCGGCTGAACATCAGGAAAAACTTCCTGACTGTAAGAGCAATACGACAATGGAACCGATTACCTGGGGAGGTGGTGGGCTCTCCCACACTGGAGGCTTTCAAGACGAGGCTGGACAGCCACCTGTCAGGGATGCTCTGACTTGGATTCCTGCAGTGAGCAGGGGGTTGGACTCGATGGCCTTGTAGGTCCCTTCCAATCCTACTATTCTATGATTCTATGACCCCTTTCCCTCACATCCCAGCTCTGCGCTGGGACCAGAGGGAGAGTTGCCTGGCCTGCCACTGAGCCCGAGGACTCAGATCCCCATTTGCACATCTCGTCTTGCTCCGTTCCAGCCCTTCAGTGCTACCCAGAAATATGAACAGCAGGGGACGGTGGCAGCAGGTCAGGAATGAGCAGCGTTGGGCCAGAGAAGTGGGTATGGACAGGCAGTGTTGGGCGGACACTGCTGGATATAGCCACGACCATGTGTTGGCATTGCTTTGAGAAATCTCCAGGGACGAAATGGGCAGAATGGTGAAATGAGCGCCTTTAATGGTCGGACAAGTTGTTTAGAAGTGCTGCCTGTTGCCAGACCCTCCCTGGGGGAGGCACAGGAAACACCTGTCCAGCGGATTGCCTGAGCATTCTCCAGTGGGATGGAGGGCTGCTAATTGGTTCACAGGTTGTGTACAGCTTTGCCCAGAGAAACGGACATCGGCTCCGGTTTCATTAAGCGCTTCAGAGACAAGGTGGTGAAATCAGCCCACAAGTAAAGCAGCTTCTGAAATGCTCTGGACTTAGGTATTTCTCTCCAGTTCGTTTGGGCGTTCACAATGGCAGGAAATGCTGTTAAGGTTAGAAGTGGAGCACCACTCAGGAACCAATTGGCTCGCTAAGTTTGCATCTTTTATGTTTAAAAACCCTGATTAAATCAAAGGCAAAGGAGACACAGCTAGGAGAGGACATGATGGACAGAAAGGAAGGAGTGGTGTGCTTTGTGCAAAATAAGTGGGGGGGGAGAAACACTGTGGATGGACTGATAGATAGGAGGCAAAGGTCAGCTCGGGCTGATGAGAGGGCCAATGGAGTACCTTTGTTAGGAAGTGGAGAGCACTGAGGGTCACTTTAAGGACCTACTGCTGGGTGGCTCACATTTGTCCAAAAGGGAAGCCCTCCCTGTTACAACAGTTTGGCGGTGGGAGCAGGGAGGAGGACTTAGGCTCCCCCCCCGCCTGCCCCCAGCCCAATCCTCCCAGAGGGTGGAGGCTCCCTCCAGCTGCTGCCTCTTCGCAGTGCCCCTGATGCAGAAGCAATGGTGCTCCCAGACTGGTGAAGTATCAAGTGTGAGACGGTCGCATTTGGCCGTAGTTTCTCCGACTGGCATTACACGGCTGCAGTTTCAGTCTGCAAAACGCAGTTATTACAGAACTGTTCACAAGGGAACTGGGAGTGCAAGAGTACTCGGAGAGCACTTTCAAATGGAACATTCTCAGATTCTGTTCCAGGAAAGAAGAGTTTGCAAGTGGCTAGGTGAGAGAAAGGGCCAAAGGTCTGAGCCCTCAGTCCAATGATCTGCACCCAGGGTGCATGGAAGCCCTTGCCGGGGGGGGGGGGGGTGAGCAGGAGCCAGTTTTCCAAACAGCAGCAGAGAAGACAAGAGGTTTGGGAGGGAAAGCAAGTGCAGGTTGAAACCTGGCAAACACAGGCAGCCATTCAAGCCCTCTGCCGACTCAGGCCGAAGTTCTGAAATAAGGCTACCCACAGAAAATTGGGAGGGATGCACCTGGAGGCTGGTTTGGGCCCACCCTGGCTAGCTGAGGCCTGAGGAGGGCATTATGCATCAGGGTGTGGTGCCTTAGCTCGTCCCTTGCTGGGAAGGACTTTAGTCAGGACCTGCCACAGCTCTGAGCCGGGTCAGTTTTTGCCCTTTGTGGCATTTGGTGTGTCAGTTTGTGGATTTATTTGTTTTCCCCCAAAGCCACGGAGTTTTGCACATGCAAACACCATCTGTGGCAAAGCTGTTCAGCTGGCATCAGTGGTGATCTGAGAGGGAGAGGGAATGCTCCTCTGGAAACAGGAAGAGCTAGGAATGGCCCTTTGTCGTGCTGTTATCAGCAACTACCTTTGACAGCTAAACAGAGCCCCCAGCTTTAGGAGCAGTTTTGGGGGGGTGGGGCAAATGGTGGGGCAGAAGGAGCCCCAGCCTCATGCTTGGGAACTTCCCAAAGGCACCTGGTTGGCCACTGGCAGAAGGAGGAGGATGCTGGACTGCCTGGACCCTGGTCTGACCCATCTTCAGTTGTTCACCTCCTGGGCATCTGGCCGTGACTCCATGACCCTTAAGGTTAGGGCTGAACGAGCCAAGGAAGAGACCTGAGTACCCAAAAAGCATAGGCAAGGAAGGGAGAGAGCTCCCTTCTCTCTTCTGCTAAAGACAGAGGGATGCTTTCCCACAGGGAGGAGCGTGGGGCAGGGGCTCCATTCACCAACTTTGAATTGATCTCCTACTGTTCATGAAGGCCATCAGTCTCTGATTGACTGATTAAGAACTGCTGTGCCAATCCCTATTCCTGCACTAAAACAAATATCGACTCATTAAAGTTTAATGTTCCAAAAGTAATTAAATATTAATTGAATTATTTCAGTTTAATTACTCCGTTAGAAGCACTTCCTGTCTCTGGGGTTGCTCTGCAAAGCAGTGTCAGGCCTCCAGGGTTGAAACATCCTCCTTCTTCCGCCTCAAAAGAGGACTTTGGTTAGGCTAACTGCTGCCTGCCAGGATTTGGCACACCATTCCCGAGGCACAGGAGGAGGGGGCATGGCGCCACTGCAGGGAACTGGCACCCCTCCACCCAGGCATGGCAAGGGCTTGTGAAAGTCTGCCATAGCAGCCGGCCAGTGCCCTGAGTGTGCAGCCTCACCCCAAAGGGAGCAGAAACAGCCCTTTGCATCGAAGGAATGGGTAGCAGCTTTGGCAACGTGTGTCAGATTTAATCCTTGAGGGGTGCCGCCTGACTCCCGCTCCTTCAGTTGCCAGCCCTTTCCCTCCCTCCTTTGTGTGCTTCCTGAAATGGCACAGGAGGGGGCAGAGTATAATCATGATGGGGGGGGGGGGAGTGGAGGAAAGCAGCCCTCCAGGGATCTCTCCTGCAAAGGAAAGCAGCCCTGATAAGCACTGCTCTTGGAACGTGAAATCCGCCATCCCTTCAAAGAGACACCTGCCTTTTACCAGCCGCTGCAGCACCTCCTCCAACAGAAGCCTTTTCCTGAAAGAATCATAGAATAATATAGTATAGTAGGGTTGGAAGGGGCCTACAAGGCCACCGCAGAGGGCTCTGCCATCCCACAATTGAAGGCAGAATGGGGTTTCTGTCGCTAGCAGCAGCACGCAGCTCTTCCTTGCCACCCCTCTGTGCAGCATGTGCAATGGGATAGTACCAATAGGGATAAGAAAAAACAGCTGTAAGGCTGGAAACCAAAATCAAAAGTCTCTTAAGAGTTTGTAATTTCCTTGATAAAGGCCTGTGTTGAAACGCGTTGGGAATTCAACTGGTGCAGTGTTTCTTTTTTAATTTTAGCATGTACAATGCTCCTCACCATGAACTCGCCTCCTGCTGGGTGGGAGGCTCTTTTCCAGCCCTTCTGGGTCCCAGAGGTGCCCCAACAAGAATGCCTACACCCCCTGATCCCAGGTAGCATCCGCAATCGCAATGGAGGGGTCCTGTGGGGAGAGACATTCTGTGGTCTGAGTGCTGGGAGAATGCAATACGCCCACAACATCAGGAGGAATCATGATGACCACACACTGCTTGTGTCTCGCCTTTCCTTCCTCCACAAAGCTTAGAGCAGCTGGCATGGGGTTGTCTTAGCTTTATCAACAACCCTCTGAAATGGATTAGAGGGAGGCGCTAGTCCAAGGGCACCCAGAGAGCTTCCTGGCAAAGCAGGGATTCAGATGCCCAAGGGAGGCTTGGATCTGCCACCCCACATTGGCTCTTGGGCTTCTTGAGCTGGAGAGAGAGAGAAACACTCCCCATGTCAGGCTCTAGCCCTGAGAGTGGCAGCTCTCTTGGTGCTCTTTTCCTTCCCCATTTCCTGGCTCGTTCTTTTGGTCTCCATCACTTTCCCTCCCTGTTGCAGTTTTTCTTTGCACCCTCTTCCAGAGGTCTCCCACCTCCTGCTAAATGTCATCACTTCACATCATTTCAATATTGCAGCCCATTTAAAAAGCCGGTAACACTAAGAGGAAGACTAGGCCGCAAATAAGTGTTCATAGAATCATAGAATAGTAGGGTTGGAAGGGGCCTACAAGGCCATCGAGTCCAACCCCCTGCTCAATGCAGGAATCCAAGTGTTCAGAAGAAACAGCAGCTTTCATGTTCACCCTAGAGGCAAATTAAATTATTTTAAATGTGGAGCAGAGAGGGAGCGGATGGCAAAGGAGAAGTCAGTTAGCCTTGGCAAGAAGTGGTGCTGCCAGCTCCCTCCCCTTTGGGTCTGAAGAGCCAGGGCAGCCATGCCACTGCTGTCAGAGCCCTTTGGGGCCGGGTGGGTATCCCTTGTGCCGGGTGGGAGGCTGGCGGGGACCCTCCATGCTGCGCAGCTTCCCCTGGTTTCCCAGCTCGAGAGCTGAGGACATGGGAAGAGTGTGCCATGGGGCCTCTTTCATTCCCCAACTGCAAATGCTTGGAGGAAGAGGAGGATGTCAGACATATTTTTAACATTTATAAACAGCCCTTTATCCACAAAGGATCCCAGGGCAGCCTACATAACATTATAGAAAGAAACATACAATTTCACTGTGAGAAAATGACAAAATAAGAGTCAAGAAACTATTCAACCAGCAAACAAGCAAATCAATGTAAGTAAAATTAAGATGCCTGGGCAAAAGGGATTGTTTTGATTTGGTGCTGGAAAGAAACCAAGGACAGTGCCAATTGTATCTCCCTTGAGAAGGCATTTCAAAGTTGGGGTGCCAACACAGAAAATACCTTCTCTAGCAAATACATATTCAGACCCAAAGGACCTACACCTAGAAGCGCCTGCGTGTGTACAGTGAATAAAACTATGGTGTGCACTGTCTCTGCCTCTTTCTCACACGCACACGCAGCAAAGGGAAGGGCTGGTGGGCTGGCCTGAACAGGGACAGAAGAGCAGTGTGCATGTTTGTTTAATCCTGTCTGATGGGACAGGATTAAACAAAACCAGAAAGACAATGAGGAAGGATCTGTTGTTTTTTCAGGCAAGGCTGGGCCAAATTTTTGGAACAAAGCTGGGCTAAATCATGGTACTGCCCCCAGCCTTCAGAGAAGGGTGGGCCCACACTCCCACACTCAGCACCTCAAAGCGCAGTGCATTGGAGGGCCACAAGGAGCCACTCCCAGCACTGGGCGGGAGGGACTGTTGGTTGGCGGCATCTTCCTGCCCTGCCACAGGTGCATCCCGTGGGCCCCGACGACATCGCAAAGGGCAACGCCAAGAACAAAAGCCTGGCTGCACACGGCTCCCTTGGCACCCCTAGGTGGTTGTCCTTGTGGAGAAGCATCTCAAGAGCAGTGTGTGTGTGTGTGTGTGCGCGTGCGACAAAGACAGAAAAAGTGAAACGTCTCCAGGCACAGTGCTGGCTTGCAGGGAAGGCTCTAGCATTAGCTCAGCCAGCTGGCCAGGTAGCGGAACAAAATAATTTATTGCTTTCTTGCTGCACATTCAAAATGGCTTTGATGCTGGGCCATTCATTGTGGTAACTGGAGTAATAACACAATTAATTTCTGCTGTAGCCCCACACAAATGGATGGCTTTAATAATGGCTAATTTGGGATGACGAATGGGCCATTTGGGGTGACGTTAATGCTGAATCAGGAGAAGGAAGTCGGGGTGGGGGGAGCTGGAAAGACACCACTCCGAGTGCCTGCAGTCCGCACACGCGTGCCAGCTTGTCCCTTTGCCTGTTTCAAAGCATCCAAAGCAGAGTGTGTGTGCTTTTGCTTGACGCTTTCGGGAACTCCCTAGTCCCTGCGGCCCTAGCCAAACATGTGTCTATGTGGCCACACAGTGCCCACAAGACTCAGAAAGCAGGAGGCACGTTAAGAGAATGCATTTTTAAAACCACTCAAGATTTAAGTGACTTACGGTTTTAATATTCTGAAAATAATATTTTCATGCAATTACATTAGTATTATTTCATAATAATATTCTGAAATACAGAATATGGCATTCTAGGATCAGCCAGGGTAATCTACAGTACTTTACGGACTGAGCAGAACAATTCTGTGTGCTCAATTTACCCTGGCAATGGAGATGCTATGGAGAGCCAGTGTGGTGTAGTGGCTAGAGTGCTGGACTGGGAGTCGGGAGATCCGGGTTCGAGTCCCCACTCGGCCATGGAAGCTCACTGGGTGACTTTGGGCCAGTCACAGACTCTAAGCCCAACCTACCTCACAGGGTTGTTGTTGTGAGGATAAAATGGAAGAAGGAGGAGGATCGTGTACACTGCCTTGAGTTCCTTGGAGGAAAAAAGGTGGGATATAAATGCAATAAATAAATTAAATAAATAAAATAAAGATGCTACAGTGGTGCTGCACCGGCAGAATGGCCAAAGTCTCCGAAGCAGGCTGGGCTGCGAAGGGGGAAAAGAAAATACACCAATGGCAGGGAAAGAGCAGGCCTGCCCCAGTGGAAACAGCACCCCAGCCCACCAATCAGGGGCTGTGCTAGTCATGACACCCAAGCACAGGGAGCCAATGAACTCACAATGATGAGGACACCCCGCCCCCCAGCACAGCCCCTGCAGCACAACACACTCGACACACAAGTGACCCCAGGCTACCCCGCCCATCAGCCCCAGGGGCTCATCCCGCAGCAGCCCCGCCACTGCAAATTAAGGAATGGGCCGCGGCTCAGAGGCTTTGCATGCAGCAGGCCCCAGGTTCCATCCCCAGCAGCATCTCCAGGGAGAGGTAGGCAGGAATCCTGCCTGAAACCCTGGAGAGCCGCTGCTGCCACTCAGTGTCGAGAATACTGGGCTAGATGACCCAGGGGGATCTGACTCAGCATAAGGCAGTTGTTCTTACATTCCTATGTCCCCCGGCATTCCCCAGATCCCCTTCTGCTCCTCACAATCACTGTTTTGGGGGACAGCCCAAAGGCAGGAAGGGGAGCCCACACGACACAGCGCTGCCATAGCTCCCTGAGCAGGGAGCCTGCAGAGAGAACACAAAGTCCTGCTGGGAGAAGGGTCTGAGACCCATGCGGGGGGGGGGGGGGGACGACGACACTCTGGAGGCGCCAGGAGGTCCCTCAAGGGTAGCCACAGACACTGACAGCAGCAGCCTCTGGCGACTCACAGGAGATGGGAAGGGCATAAATGCCCTCTCTCACCTTCGCATGCCTGGGAGGAAAAAGTCAGATCAGGGACAAAAGAGAGGGAGCTTCCAGGACCCAAACCCATGCTGCAGACGCCACAGAGCGGTCCCCGGCCCGCTCAGCCACTGCAGAAGACAGCAGTTGGATACACTGCAGGGTATTTGCCTTCCCCAAGAGCCCGTTACGGACACCAGGAGCCCAGGGGGCCAGGAGCAGCCTTGGCCAGGTGCAGCAGCCCACGTTTTCCATGACAGGTCCCTGCTTAGGCCCCAGGGTGCCATCCTGCACGAGGGAAGCGGGGAGGGTCCCTGCCCAGGCACACCTCAGACCGTCAGGAGGAGGGCTGAGTAGACCAGGCCTGGGGCTGGTGTCGTGTTGTGCCGTCGATGGGGGCGTGGCTGAGGACTGAAGGGGCCTAGCAGATGGTATGTGCTCCAGCCTGTGCTGCCCATGTCCCGCCCAGGACTCCAGCCTTTGGCCGATCCACTGGGGTACCTTCGCCGGTGGAACGCCCCCGCTGGCGTATCTGTCATGGCAGCGACACGCGGTGCTTCACTGGCATAGCTGCGCTTCTGTCGAATCCAAGGTGTGTCTTCGGAATAGGGCTGTACTCTAAATGGATCAATTTAAACCAGTCTTTAATCACACGGGAAGAAATCTCTTCCCTGGAATCCAGCAGTCTGTGGTACCGCAGGACTGACTGTGCCCATTTATTATGGCAATATGAGAAGGAGCCACCTCCATGCCACGTGTCTCAGCTGTGGGGAAGGACCCACAAGCCCCTTGGCCTGGATTTTGGTGCTCACGGGACAAAGCAAAGGGAGAACACGGCCAGAGAAGGCGAGAGCCCTTAAGGGCTCCTCTGGTCTCATCCTCCAGGAGGAAGTTTGGCAAACCAGGAAGGTCTAATTCTGCAGCCTCTCAACTGTGGAGCCACCAATTAATGTCTCACCCCTGTTGCTTCTATTTAAAAAAAAATTTTTTTTGTTTAATTTGCGGCACCCAAGGGGACAAGCTCAAGCAGGCAAATAAAAGACAAAGATTAATATAAAAAGGGAAGATGGCAAAAAACAATAAGATATTAACAAAGCTGAGGGAGAAAGTTAATTCTAATTAGAGACGGGCAAGTCTGGGACATTCAGGCACCGTATTTCAAAGAAACTTCTGCCAGGGCAGGGAAGCTCAGCTCAGGGGACAGGAAATGCTGGGCCGGGGGTGGGGGCAGACATGCTTGATCTCAGCAGGAGGCCACTACAGCTGCGCTGTTGCCACGGGGGCACTCCCGCTCGACCTGCAGCGCCTGGTCCCGTTCCCAGGGAGATCTGTGTGCCTCCAAGGCCCCTCAAGCAGGCCCGACCGCAGGGCCACCTCACCTGTCAAGCACTCCGGCAGCTCCAGTGGGCTGAGGACATCCATCGCCAAACACACATCTCCCCCGCCCCATCTTGGCTCATCATCCCTTCAAGAAAGGTGAAGAGAAGCGGACCTCACTGGAGGGTCATATTGTCAAAACATGATAGACTCACAGGAGAGAGAGACTGAGAGGGAGAGTGATGCCTGCGTGACCACCTTTCAAACCACCCCCCACGTGCTCTTTATCACCAGTGTCTCTAGCAGAGGTGGAGCTCGCAGGGTGCCTGGGCATTGCCTCAGGAAGTTCTCAGGTGGCCGGAGAAGCCCGCCACTGCATGAATTGACTGCTCCATGATCTGATCAGTGGAGAACATGGGAAAAGCCCTGCCTGGCCAGGCTGAGGGTTCATTTAGTGCAGCATTTTGCCTCCCACAATAGCTAAATGGCCCCTTTCAGGGAGCCCACACACACAAGGCATGGTCAGGTCCCAGCTCACCTCAAACTGCTGCCCACCACCCAGGCCTGATGCACATGAGGGCATCTGCCCTCACCTGTGATTTGTGTCCCCTCCCAAATAAAACAATCCTTAGAGGCATAGCATAGGCTGTATTCCAATCCTTTGGTAAGAAGGCCAATTTAGCGACAAGCTGCATATTTCTGACAGAAGTCCAACAATAAAGCAAACAAACTCTCATTTGAGTTATCGGAGAGCTTTTGGTGTATTCCCTTGGAAGCCGGCCGCTTCTGTTTTTAATTTGTCTGTTCGCCCAGGAACTCCATCTCTTGCCACCTCCATCCCTTCCCAAAAGGCCTGGGCATCTGTCCAGCACC
The DNA here is from genome assembly GCF_057233095.1 of Heloderma suspectum. NCBI lineage: Eukaryota > Metazoa > Chordata > Lepidosauria > Squamata > Helodermatidae > Heloderma > Heloderma suspectum. The sequence goes on from NC_139466.1 coordinate 965,855, forward strand.
ATCCACCACACTGAAGACCAATGCAAGGAATTCATTCAGCTTCTCTGAGGGAATAAACCTCTCACTCCCTTGTCACCTAATGATCCAACCTCCTCCCTGGCTGGTTTCCTGCTTCTGATGTATTTAAAGACAGTTATTGTTTGTATCCATGTTTCTGACAAAATGCTGTTCAAACTACCTTTACTTTTCCTTGCCTCATCTATCATCTGCTTCTGTTCTGCAGAGTTTGCACTCCTTCTTGTTCTCCTTCTTTAGGCAAGGCTTTCTACTCAGAAGGCAGTCCAAAGTCACCTTCCCTCTAGTCAGTGCCAAGACACAGGCGTTCAGGCATTCAATCCATTTCTATGCAACCTTCTAGGCCAAGCTCTCCCAAGGTAGCTTACAATTTAAAAAAAAGTTTAAAAACAGACATAATAAAATAACATTTCCATTTGTCTCTTTGTCACGTGCATTTACCTAGATATTGTGAGGTTAGCTAAAATTGCCCATTACAACAAAGCTTTCTCTCTTTGTTGCCTCACTTATTTCCTTCTCCATCTCAAGATCACCCTTAACATTTTGGTCAAGGGGGTGGCAGTTTAGCCCCACTTCCATGTACTGTACTTTGTATTCCCATTCCCACTGATTCTGCGGAGGAGCTTGTACCTCTTACAGAGCAACCCTATGCATGCCCACTCAAAAGTAAGACTCATTGTGTTCAATAGGGTTTACTTATAGTTAAGTGGATATAGGATTATAGCCTCAAAAATTCTAGTTTATTGGATGGATTCTTAGAAATAGATCAACACTACTCCCAATATGCCCTTTCTGTAGAACTTAGATTTATGTTACCCATTTTCTATTTAAAGAACTGTCTCTAGATACTGAATTTGATATTGTCTTTGCCTGTTTTCCCTGGTAGGAAGTACATACAATGTGCTTTCCTATGCAACAAAGTTAGTCCAGTTGACTCACTAATTCTCTGTGGCACAAAATCTGCACAACATCAAGGGCCTGCAGTCGGGCACAGAGGTGGTCACCCTGGTTAGTTCCACAGCCTCGGTATCCACTACTAAACTCATCTTTCTCCTTTCTTCCTCAGGAGTGTGTGTGTGTGTGTGTGTGTGTGTGTAAGAAAGGCATGGATGGGCAATGCAGGCAGAGCAGCCCTGTGTATGTCTACTCAGAAGTAAGTCCCACTGAGTTTAATGGGGCTCATTCCCAGACAGTTCTAAGATATGGTTTACATGGCAATTTTAAATGAATGGTTATGTATGTTGTGGCATCCAAACCACCCCCTCTTACTTACCTTTCTACCTCAGTTTGCCTCTCTGTGAAATGGGTCCTTGAGAACTGTGAGTTTGAAGAGGGATGTTGTGTGCTGAGGTGCTCCAAGAGTGAAGCGGCTGGGCCAAAGCCGAAAGGACACTCAGCTGTGGATGTTTCTGGTGGTGAAAAGAAAATCCGATGCTGTAAAGAACAATATTGTTTAGGAACCTGGAATGTCAGATCAATGAATCAAGGCAAGCTGGAGGTGGTCAAACATGAGATGGCAAGATTCAACATCGACATCTTGGGAATCAGCAAACTAAAATGGACAAGCATGGGCGAATTTAATTCAGGTGACCTTCATATCTACTACTGTGGGCAAGAATCCCTCAGAAGAAATGGAGTAGCACTCATAGTCAACAAAAGAGTGGGAAAAGCAGTACTGGGGTACAATCTCAAAAATGATACAATGATCTCAGTACAAATCCAAGGCAAACCATTCAACATCACAGTAATTCAAGTCTATGCCCCAACCACTGAGGCCGAAGAAGCTGAGGTCGATCGGTTCTATGAAGACCTACAACACCTTGTAGAACTAACACCAAAAAAAGATGTCCTCTTCATCATAGGGGATTGGAATGCTTAAAGTAGGAAGTCAAGAAATCACCGGGATAACAGGCAAGCATGGCCTTGGTGTACAAAATGAAGCAGGACAAAGGCTAATCGAGTTTTGCCAAGAGAACACGCTGATCATAGCAAACACGCTTTTCCAACAGCACAAGAGGCGACTCTACACGTGGACATCACCAGATGGTCAATATCGAAATCAGATTGATTATGTCCTTTGCAGCCAAAGATGGAGAAGCTCTATACAGTCAGTCAAAACAAGACCTGGAGCTGACTGTGGCTCAGATCATGAGCTGCTTCTTGCAAAATTTCGGCTGAAATTGAAGAACATAGGGAAAACCACTAAACCATTTTGGTACGACCTAAATCATATCCCTTATGAATATACAGTGGAAGTGAGGAATAGACTTAAGGGATTAGACCTGATAAACAGAGTGCCCCAGGAACTATGGATGGAGGTCCGTAACATTGTTCAGGAGGCAGCAACGAAATCCATCCCAAAGAAAAAGAAATGCAAGAAAGCCAAGTAGCTGTCTGATGAGGCTTTACAAGTAGCTGAGGAAAGAAGGGAAGCGAAAAGCAAGGGAGAAAGGGGAAGATATATCCAACTGAATGCAGAGTTCCAGAGAATAGCAAGGAGAGACAAGAAGGCCTTCTTAAATGAACAATGCAAAGAAATCGAGGAAAACAACAGAATGGGAAAGACTAGAGATCTCTTCAAGAAAATTGGAGATCTCAAGGGAACATTTTGTGCAAAGATGGGCATGATGAAGGACAAAGAGGGCAGGGACCTAACAGAAGCAGATGAGATTAAGAAGAGGTGGAAAGAATACACAGAAGAACTATACAGGAAAGATCTGAATGTCCCTGATAGCCATGATAGTGCGGTCACTGAACTTGAGCCAGACATCCTAGAGAGTGAAGTCAAGTGGGCCTTAGGAAGCATTACTAACAACAAAGCTAGCGGAGATGACAGTCTTCCAGCTGAGCTATTTAAAATCCTAAAAGATGATGCTGTTAAAGTGCTGCGCTCAATATGCCAACACATTTGGAACACTCAACAGTGGCCACAAGACTGGAAAAGGTCAGTTTACATTCCAATTCCAAAGAAGGACAACGCCAAAGAGTGTTCAAACTACCGCACAATTGCACTCATTTCACATGCCAGCAAGGTTATGCTCAAAATCCTACAAGCTAGGCTTCAGCAGTATGCGAACCGAGAACTACCGGAAGTACAAGCGGGGTTTCCAAGAGGCAGAGGAACTAGAGATCAAATCGCCAACATTCGCTGGATCATGGAGAAAGCAAGAGAATTCCAGAAAAATGTCTATTTCTGCTTCATTGACTATGCTAAAGCCTTTGATTGTGTGGATCACAACAGACTCTGCCAAATTCTACCAGACCACCTTACCTGTCTCCTGAGAAACCTGTACGAGGGTCAAGCAGCAACAGTAAGAACCGGACATGGAACAACCGAGTGGTTCAAAATTGGGAAAGGAGTATGACAAGGCTACATATTGTCGCCCTGCTTATTTAACTTATATGCAGAGTACATCATGAGAAACGCTGGGTTGGATGAATCACAGGTCGGAATTAAGATTTCCGGGAGAATTATCAACAACCTCAGATACGCAGACGATACCACCCTAATGGCAGAAAGCGAAGAGGATCTCAAGAGCCTCTTGTTGAGGGTGAAAGTGAAGAGTGCAAAAGCTGGTTTGAAACTCAACATTAAAAAAACGAAGATCATGGCATCTGGCCTCACCACTTCCTGGTATATGGAAGGGGAAGAAATGGAAGCAGTGACAGATTTTATTTTCTTGGGCTCCAAGTTCACTGCAGACGGTGACTGTAGCCATGAAGTTAAAAGACACTTGCTCCTTGGGAGGAAAGCTATGGCCAACCTAGACAGCATAGTAAGAAGCAGAGACATCACCTTGCCGACAAAGGTCCGTCTAATCAAAGCTATGGTTTTCCCAGTAGTAATGTATGGCTGTGTGGACTGTAAGGAAGGCTGAGTGCCAAAGAATTGATGCTTTCGAACTGTGGTGCTGGAGAAGACTCTTACGAGTCCCCTGGACTGCAAGGAGGACAAATCAGTCAGTCTTAAAGGAAATCAACCCTGACTGCTCATTGGAAGGACAGATACTGAAGGTGAAGCTCAAATATTTTGGCCACCTAATGCAACGAGAAAACTCTCTGGAAAAGACCCTGATGCTGGGAAAGACTGAAGGCAAAAGGAGAAGGAGACGACAGAGGATGAGATGGCTAGATAGCATCAGGGATGCAATGAATATGGACTAGAGCACGCTTCGGGAGAGAGCTCAGGACAGGAAGGCCTGGTGTGCTATGGTCCACAGGGTCACGAAGAGTCAGACATGACTGAACGATTGAGCAACAACTATCTGCTGTTAGCTACCCTGCCCTTCTCCGCTGCCACTGGATCTATTTGTTTTATTGCAAAATGTTCCAAAATCAGATAAAATCCTGTCAGGAGGTCCAACAAAAAAAAACCTGGGAGAGAAAAGGAGGCAAGACAGCTAACCCAAGACAAGATCTGGAGGCAGCAGCCACATCATCTTCAAGCACAGCAGAGCAAATATATAAAGTCAGGGCCACCCAAGGGATCTGGTTGCTTTCCAGCCTGTCAGCTAGTGAGCACTGATGCAGAGGCCCTCCATTCAGACATCCATCTCCTTCAAGCGATGGACCCTTCTGAGCCTCTCCACTGTCTAACTGTGCAAGGAAGACACTGCTGTGATTTGGCCAAACAACAACCCAGCAATAAAGAAGAGGCCATTTTACAACCTTTCATAAACTTCAGCTTTGACAGGCACAACAAAGATTCCTGCAAGTCCTGTGGGGCAAGTTTCTTCTAAGTCGTTCTGCTAATTTGAAGAGAAAGAGCCCAGGCTGGCTTCCCTGAGTGGAGCTGTAGAGAGGACGTTCAGTTGCCTGCCCCTTGGAGAGCTCCAGGGGGAGTGGATGGCTGGGGACTGTGCAGGAGTGCTATGGAGTGAGCTGGAAGGTAGGAAAGGAGCAGCAGAGGCAGCAGCAGAATGCCACCCCCACCCCTGTTTCACTCCCTGCTGGACGGTGAGACAGCTTCAGGGCTTTTTTCACACATGCTGCTAATGTGGATCAGAACACAGAAGAGAAACGACCAAACGGCCAATGTTGCCTGTGCAGGTTTTACAGTTGTGCTGCAGACCAATTATGCTGCTTGCATGGACAGCACTTCTTGAGACTCCGTGGGGGGCCAGGGCATGGATGCTAGGAAGACACTGATGGTGTGCTGCAAATGTCCATCTTGGCCTATGAAGGCACTTCTGCGATCTCAACAATGCAGCCGGCCATAAGAACAGCCCTGCTGGATCAGATCAAGCGTCCACCTCGTCCAGCATTGTGTTCACACAGTGGTCGACCAGCTGTCCATGGGAAACCCACAAGCAGGACATGGGTGCAACAGCATCCTCACCCCAAGTTTCCCAGCAACGGGTGTATGCAGGCGTACTGCCTCTGATACTGGAGGCAGCATAGAGCCACCAGGACCAAAAGCCATGGACAGCCTTCTCCTCCTCCAAGAATTTGTCCAGTCCCCTTTTAAAGCCATCCAAATTGGTGTTCATCAGCCCGTCTTGTGGTAAATTCCAGTCTGAATGCACCATTACGGCAGAGGCCACCAGATGGTGCTCCTGCTAGAAGCCTTCCCCGCTCTGGGGCACAAATGCAGCTGTGAGCAGAAGTGGGGCCTCAGGAGGGCATCTGTCCCCTGCTGGAGCCCATCACCAAGGTGCTGAAGAGGGCTTTTCTGACTTGTGCCTGGGGAACGGTGCTCAGATGGCAAGGTTGTGGGAGGGCGTTGTTGCGCCTGCTGCTGCTGCAGCGCCTGCGCTTCCACAGTGCCAATGGCTCTGCAAGTCACCAGGCTTGCCACAAGCTGTCCTTTCAGTGCCAGGCAGCAGGAAGCTGCCTGCACCTGGCAGAGCATGGGGGGTGGGGGGCTGTGCACCCATCTCCTCCTCCTTCAAGAGCCTGATGTCTCCAAGCATCTTTTTGGACCAGCATGGAATTAATTACATGCTAAAGTGGAGGATCAGAAGAAGCTGACAGATCAGGCTCTGGGTCCACCCAGCCCAGCATTGTCTATTCAGTCTGGCAGCAGTGGCTCTCCCAGGTCCCCGGCAGAGAAGGCTCTTTCCCAGCCCTCCTACCTTTTCAGCTGCAGGCGCTTCCCAGGACTGAACCCAGGACCTTTTCCATGCAAAGAAGGGCTCTGCCACAGGGCTACACCCCTCACCCAGGTAGCACACACACTCCAAGCCAGCACAAGAGCAGCATCAGCCTCTGCTGGTGCACTGGACAGCTGGAAGAAGATGCCATGTGTCGGGGCAAAGGCCCAGTGCATTTCCTTATTATTTATTCATTTCAATACTATACCACCCAATAGCCAAAGCTCTCTAGGTGGTTCACAAAAATTACAAACCACAAATAAAAGTGTCAGGAGGCCCTAGCCAGCCTCTTTCAGTCTACTCCAGTAGCCAACTCCAGACACAGAAAAAGGATTCTTTTCAAGGCTTTATTCCTTTTACAACTTAATAACTCTATCACCAGCAACTAAGCTATGAACAGCAGAGTAATCTATGCCCCGGGTTGGAAACAGTTGGTCTCCGTTTGAACGAGAATCACTTGCAGTCCCTGAACTTATGGGCTAGGGAGAGTCCCTCCCCTTTTCCCTTGGGTCCTCTGGACGCGACCGTTGCTTGCCTGCCAAATGGGCGCTACGCCTCCTTTCCGCGCCCTCCATAGCTCGTTGTTCTCTGCGTCTGCGTCGAGCATCCAGCCAGTCCTCCTCCTGTGCTCTTTCACTCCCAGGACCGCTATCTATCTCTGGAATGCCGGCAGGAGGAATCTCTGCCAGCTGCAGGGCCTGGGAGGGATGAGCGCGCTCCTCTCCCACAGACAGCTGTTCCTCCTCAGAATCAGAACTGCTCTGAGGTTCTATGGGCTCAGTGTCCACCCTGACAAAAGATAATAAAAACATAACATAAAATATTTCAACATACAAAATTTAAAGACAATTTAAACAGCTACAAGAATTACAGTAAGATACTGGTCCTGATTATTATTATTTTTTCTAAACCCTGATGTAAATGCCCCATCATATGCCATCAAATACCTGGGAATAGAGGACAGTCTTAACCTGGTGCCAAAAAAGATGACAGTGTTGGAGCCAGGCAGACCTCAGTGGGGAGAAAATCGGGTGGACACCACTGAGAAGGCCCTCTTCCTTGTTGCCATCTTCTGAGCCTCCTTCAGGGAGGCACTCAGAGGAAGGCCTCAGCTGCCAATCATAACATCCAAATAGGTTCGTGTCCAGAGAGGCGCTCTGTCAGGTATTGCAGTCCCAAGCTGTGTAAGGCTTTGTATGTCAAGACCAGCACTTTGAATTGGGCTTGGAAACCTACCGGCAGCCAATGCAAGTGGGCCAGAATCGATGTTATAGGCTCAGACCTTCTGGTCCCTGCGATCCATCTGGCCACTGCATTTTGCACAAGGTGCAGCATATGAACAGTCTTCAAGTGCAGCCCTACATAGAGCACACTGCAGTAGTCTAACTTGGAGGCTCCCAGAGCATCTACCACTGAAGCCAGGTCATCCCTGTGCACCTGGGCCACCAGCTGAAGCTGCTAGAAGGCACTCCCTGCCACAGAGGCCGCCTGAGCCTCAAGTGGCAAAGACGGCTCCAGAAGGGTGCCCAAGCTATGAACCTGCTCCTGGGGGAGTGCGCCCCATCCAGGCCCGTTCTGCATCCCCCGTCCGGTCAGAAGAACCACCCACTAGCAGCACCTCGGTCTTGTCTGGACTGAGCTTCAGTTCATTAGCCCTCATTGAGTGCACTGTTGTAGCCAGGTACCAGCCAGGCACATGCACAGCCTCACCCGCTGAAGATGACAAAAGCAATAACATGGTGTGTCATCAGCACACGAGGACAGCCCCCCCCCCCCGAACTCCCGGCAGCCTCCCTCAGTTTCATGCAGACGTTGAGCAGCACAGGGCCCCAACCATCCCCTGTGGAGCCCCATGCTGGAGAATCCACGGTCCACCGAGGAATGTTCCCCAAGCAGGAGCAAAACCATTGCAATGCAGAACCTCCCACTCCCAGCTCAGACCACCACCCCAGAAGGGTACCATGGCCAATGGCATCAAAGACACTGAGGGATCAAGGAGAATCAATAGGTCACACTCCCCTTGTCTCCCAACATGGGTCCTCGTACAGGGCAACTAAGGCATTTCCATGCCAGAACCCATACTGAAATGGATCTAGATAACTGGTCTCATGCAAGAGCATCTGGAACTGGTCACCACCTGCTCAAAGACCTTGCCCAGGAAAGGAACATCTGCCATCAGCCTGAAGTTGCTAGGAGCTTCCAGGTACCCGGGGGATTTCACACGTGCACTTACGACCACTGAGGGAGGTCTGAGAGGCAACTGGGGGGAGGCGGGGGAGAGGTTGCGTCCTTGGGGAAATCCGGTCAGTCGTTCGCTCAAGAATCAGCAGCATCTCATTCCAGGCAATTGCCTTCTTCGGCAGGGCCGGAGGGTGTCATTTGGGCAACCTGATGATTCATCAAGCAAGTGATCATCTCAGCTACACTCACAGTCGGTTCTGATCACAGGAGCAGCTAGTTCCCTAAAGACAGGGACACATCAGAGACCAATGGCAAGGCAGCTTCCGGACCCCCCAGCAAGGAAACCTGGAAGTGGGGGGAAGCAGATGCCACTGGCCTGCCCTGGAACACACCCTCCTCCGGCAGCCCTGCAGCTGCATAAGCAGCCTGGGGGAGCCCGGTGAGATGAAGAAGGATGCCGCTGTTGATTGCGACTGCAGGGGGAATTGATAACGTTAATTAAAAAGCGAGGCCATTTTCCCGAGTGCCCTCCCACAGGGGCCCTCGAGGTGTGCGGCCGTCAGATCATTCTGCTGCTCCTGGGCCTGCTGCTCCTGCTGCTCCCGCCGCCGCCGCCGCCGCCACCACCAGGCCTTCCCGGTGGACTTCTGCCTGGCAGACCGCCAGGCCCTGCAGGACCAGGCCCCCAGGCACCGAGCCAGCTGTGCTGCTCCACCTGCCCTCCCTGGAGGGGCTACATAAGCCGGCTGGCTGAGGGCCTGGGAGAGCCAGGGCCTGCAGGAGAGGCCACCGCCATCACCAGGGAAGAGGCGCGCCTGCTGCCGCCGCCGCCGCCGCCGCCACCACCACCACCACCACCACCACCACCACCACCTGGCCTTCCCTGTGGACTCCGGCCGGGCATTATTTTTAAGGGGATTTTTAATTGTTGTGTGTGTGTGTGTGTTTTCTTTTTCCTGGGGGGTTTTGTTGTGGTTTTAGGGGTGGGTAGCCTGCCTGATAGGCGGGAGCGAGGGGGCATGTGTCCACCTGATGGAGGCAGTGGGGGGAGAGTTGGGGGCCAGAACATACCGAGGCTGGGCGGCAGGCGCTGGCGGAGCGCTAGGGGCAGGCCAAGCCAGGTAAGGGGAACGAGGGAGAGATGTGTAGTATCTGTCCCCTGCTCCGGGCCTGTCCAGAGCCAAAGGATGGCTGGGGGAGGCATGACCCCATCTTCTGGCCTTCGTTTGCTGCTCTGCAATGCCAGGTCTGTTACCCAGAAAACCTCCCTCATCCATGACATGATCCTGGACGAGGGTGCAGACCTGGCATGTATTACGGAGACCTGGCTGGCCGAGGCTGCTGCTCCAGCCCTTGCAGCCATGTGTCCAGCCGGATTTTCGGATGCACAGCAGCCGAGGGCTGGGGATCGGGGAGGGGGAGTGGCTGTTATCTACCGAGAGTCCTTGGACTTCACCAGACCCCCTCTCCGGGAGACCAAGGTTGCTGAGTGCATGTACTGGAGGTTGGGCCCGAAGGGCAGTCTGGGGATTCTGCTCGTGTACCGTCCACCCCGCTGCACGACTGACTCCCTGGCCGAGGTGCTTGAGGTGGTCTCTGATGTGCGTGTGCAGTCCCCTAACTTACTGGTATTGGGGGACTTCAACGTACATTCGGAGGCCATCCTCACAGGAGCACCTCGGGACGTCATGGAGACCATGGTCTCCTGGGAGCTGCACCATATTCTAACTGGGCCCACCCATGTAGCCGGTCATGCCCTAGACCTTGTGTTTGTTTCTGGAGAAGTGGGGAGTGATCTGGAAGTTGGGGGTATATCCACCACCCCCTTGTCATGGTCAGATCACTATCTGGTGACGTTGGACTTCTCGGTTCCACAACCCCTCCGCAGGGGTGGAGGACGCATTAAAATGGTCCGCCCCAGGCGTTTTATGGATCCAAATGGATTCCTGAACGCGCTTGGGGATTCTCTGCGGCATGCCAACGGCCACTCGGTCGAGACCCTGGTGGGTGGCTGGAATGCCGCAATCACTGGGGCATTAGATCAGGTGGCTCCGAAACGCCCTCTCCCCCTGAACAGGGCTCGGACTGCACCATGGTTCAATCCGCGGTTACGAGCTCTGAAACAGGAGGTGAGACGGCTAGAGCGCCGGTGGCGGAAGTCTCGCTCCAAAGACGATCAGACACGGGCTAGAGCTGTATCTTCAGCCTATCACGTGGCGGTGAAGGCAGCAAAAAAGGAATATTATGCTGCCTCCATCGCGTCTGCAGAGTGCTGTCCCAGGAGGCTGTTCCAAGTGGTCCGGAGCCTGGTCGGTCCTGTGGCTCCGGAACCACTGGAGCATTCTAAGGCCTCCTGTGAGGCCTTGGCAAGGCACTTTGCAGATAAAATTGATCAGATTAGGTGTGTTACTCTGCACGCTGTGGATACAGTTAGTGAGCAAGAGGCAGCCTGTGGCAAACCGGTTTTGTGGGATCGGTTCCAGCTTCTTCCTCCTGATGAAGTGGACAAGGTGCTTTCATCGGTACAGCCGACCACCTGCTTACTTGATCCTTGCCCATCTTGGCTCATTATGAGCTGCAGAGAGAGACTGGGTGAGGGGATCAAGGCGGTGGTGAACGCCTCCCTTGAGGAGGGAGTGATGCCATCAGCCCTCAAGGAGGCAGTGATAAGACCGCTCTTAAAGAAGCCCTCCTTGGATCCTCAAGTTTTGAACAACTTTCGCCCAGTCTCAAATCTGCCATTTTGGGGCAGGGTGATTGAGCGGCTGGTGGCGGTACAGTTGAAGGCACACTTGGAAGAAACTGACTATCTAGACCCATTTCAGTCAGGCTTCAGGCCTGGGCATGGGACAGAAACGGCCTTGGTTGCCTTGGTAGATGATATGAGGAGGGCTCTGGATAGGAGTGAATGCTCCTTCCTTGTTCTCCTCGACCTCTCAGTGGCTTTCGATACCGTTGACCATGGTATCCTCCTGGACCGCCTGGAGGGGTTGGGCACTGGGGACACCGTATTGCGGTGGTTCCGGTCCTTCCTCTCCAGCAGGTACTAGAGGGTAGCACTGGGAGAGGAGGTTTCGGACCCATGGCCACTTACTTGTGGGGTGCCACAGGGTTCCATCCTCTCCCCGATGCTATTTAACATCTATGTGAAGCCGCTGGGGGCTATCATCAGGAGGTTTGGGGTGCAGTGTCATCAATATGCGGATGACACGCAGCTCTACCTCTCGTTTAAATCTTCACCAAGGTTGGCCGTAGAATCCCTGTCCAAATGTCTGGAGACGGTGAGTGGCTGGATGGGGAGGAATAAGCTGAAGCTCAACCCTGACAAGACCAAGGTACTTTTGGTGGGAGACAAGAGGAGGCTGGGGGATGTTGACCTGGTGTTGAATGGGGTACGGCTACCCTTGAAAGACCAGGTCCGCAGCCTGGGGGTCATTTTGGACTCCCAGCTGTCCATGGAGGCTCAGGTGTCAGCTGTGAGCCGGACAGCGCTGTATCAACTCCATCTGATACGGCGGCTGCGCCCCTTCCTTCCCGACCATCTGCTCCCATCGGTAGTACATCCCCTGGTCTCCTCTCGTTTAGACTACTGTAATGCGCTCTACGTGGGGTTACCCTTGAAGATGGTTCGGAAACTTGCAGCTGGTACAGAACGCGGTGGCTCGCCTGATTAAAGGCAGCCGCCGGCGAGATCACATCACTCCAGTGCTGAAGGAGTTGCACTGGTTACCAGTTGTTTTCCGGGCCAAATTCAAGGTGTTGGTTTTGACCTTTAAAACCCTATATGGTTCCGGCCCAGCCTATCTTAAGGAGCGCCTCCAGCAGCACCAGACAGGCCGCTTAACAAGATCAGCCTCGGATGGCCTTCTCTCTGTCCCATCAGCCAGGACAGCTAGACTGGTGGGGACGAGGGAGAGGGCCTCTTCTGTGGTGGCCCCCACTCTGTGGAACTCCCTCCCTAGGGAACTCCGTCATGCCCCCTCTTTAATGAGCTTCCGTCGTGCATTAAAAACGTTGTTGTTCAGGCAGGCATTTGGGGTGGGTTAGGGTATTTTAGAAAATGTTTTTATTGTAGAATTTTATTGTTTTAAACTGTTTTTATTGTATGTTGTACATCGCCCAGAGTGGCTGGGTGACCAGCCAGTGGGCGATTAATAAATTTAATAATAAATAAATAAAAATAAATTCAGGTGGGCAGAATGCAACTGCGGAGCTGGGAGTTCGCAAGGGCGGCAGCTGGGTGCGTCCCGTCCCAGGAGAGTCACTGCGGCACTCATGGGAGCTCCTCTTGTTTTCCCAACAGCCAAAGGGTCGCTGAGCCCAAGAGATGATCCCGAGGGGCCAATCGTGCTGCCTGTCGGGGTCCAGTCCCCAGCACCAGAGGAGGCCCCAGGCGGACAGAGGAAGCTGGGCACAGGAGGATCCAGAGGCAGTGCTGGAGGGACAGGAACCTGAGCACGCTGGGGCAGTGGAGATGGGGAAACGCAGAGAGCTGGGCAGCAGCTGTGCAAGGCAGGATGGTATGGCAGAGCGGGGGCTGAAGGGCTGCTCAGAAGCAAGCAGCTTCTGCTCGGGGGTTTCTGCTCATGATCAAGGGGTTTCTGCAGCTTTCCACCTCCACCACAGATGGGTGAGAGGTCTCCAGAGAGTCACACCATGTACAGTGCCCGTGAACACAGGATGCTGCCTTCTACCAAGTCAGACTTTTGGTCCTTCTAGCTCCATATTGTCTACACCAGGGGTGCACAACCCATGGCCTGCAGGACCATGCAAGTGGCCCTCTGCTGCAAGTTGTGCAGCCCCGCCTCCTTTCCCCTGCAGTCCAGCTCATCAGCTGGGCTGCAGGGAAGTGGCTGTGCTCTGAGCAGCACTGGGAGAGCCAGCCAGGTTGGGATCGCTGGCGGGGGAAAGGGGGCTGCTGCAGCTCTAAGCCATGAAACCCCCTCTGATCTCTGACCCATGACCGGAAAGAAGAACAATTTAAGGATATTTAAACTTTACATTCCCTGCTTTTGAAAGACCTTTAAAGGTGTGGGGTTTCTCTGCTGAGCCTGAAGGAACTCTCTCTACCCCACCCCACCCCACCCCAGTCTGGATTGCTGTGCTGTGCATGCCTGAAAGCTGTTGCACCAGCACTTGCTTCTGAGTAGATGTGTAAATCTGCATGTTTGATGTGAAAAGGTTCATATTTGTAAGAATTACCTTTGTGTGCGCAGATCTGGGCATAGCCCAGATCTGGCCCTTTGGGGGGGGGGGGGAGAGACACAGGTTGTGCAACCCTGGTTTACCCTGACTTGTGGAGGCTGGGCACCTTTCCAGCCCTGCTTGCCAGTGTTGGGGATTGAACCCAGGCCTTCTGCATGCACAGCAGAATGCACAGCATGCACAGCTCCGCCACTGACCGATGGTGCTTGCAAACCAATTCATGCTGCTCGAGAGCTGGTCAGGAGAGAGAGGTGGAAGGTGACCAGGTGGCCGGCTGGGAAGCGGGGAGGGCTGAAAAGGAGGTGCTGGGTAGACTCTTGACTTCCCATTGGCCATATTGTGAGGTGCTGAGTCCCTGCCACACAGTTCCACACTGGCATCTTCAGAGGTGCTGGGTGTATGGTGCATGTGGCCATCAACTGCCCGCCCTCCTGCTGCAAAACATGCCTTTAAAGCAGGCTTGCTGAGAGGAGGCTGCAGCCACAGCCATGTCCCTTCCTGCCCCTTGGGTGGCACAGAGAAGGATCCTGGGCTAGCCAAGTGGGGGGAGGGAGGGAGCAGCTTCATCGCACATCAGAGACTGCCTTGCCCCGGGTATGTGCCAGCTTAATATGGAAAATGCGAGGGAGGGATTTATTGCGGCTGCCCCTTGGTCTTTCATTTTTGATATTAAAATATATTTAATTCATGGCTGCGAAGAACCAAATGAGCATCTGGAGGAGCAGCTTCCCGTGCCGCTGTTCGAAGCCAGGGATGGAGTCACCACTGGCTGGCAAATGCCGGGGCTCACTTGACATCCGTGGCCCAGCGTGACTGGGGTGGTTTGGACAGACAGCCCTGGAGCGGGCCTGCTGTGCGCATGCTTCCCCTGGGCAATCGGGCTGGCGAGAGCATTCCCCAGGGCAGGGCAGGGCAGGGCAGGCAGGGCGGCAGCCATGGCAAGGCGGCAATGGGGTGGGGTGCAGGGGGGCAGATTTTGAGTCACACAGGGAGAGTGGGAGGGCCCAGCATCCCCTGCCCTGTGGGGAGCACAGGCACATCAGCAAGGGAGGTGCTGCTCCACGCACCCCACGCGGTACAGCGCCGCACCTCTCGGCCCACGGAGGTTCCCCCACCCAAGCAGCCTCAGAGTCTCCTGCAGGCCTGTCTTCCCCACCCCATCCCAGGCATATTCACACAGGAGGCTTACACTGGCCTGTCACTGAAATGCAGAGTAAAGCCAAGGGCCCGCCAGTGGCCCTTGAAAGCATGCCAGACCGTCCGGGGTCCACTGGTGTCCAATGCCCCAAAGAGCCAGACCGAAGGGTCGCCTCCTGGGGGTTCTCGTGAGCCACATTAGGAGGGGTGCTCAGCCTTTTGTGTACACAGGGGACTTTTCTTCACTCTAAGAATATGGCTGTCGCAGCAGCTCAGGGGTGGAACAGCCTCTTGCAACCAGATGGCGAGAGGCTGTTTGGTCTTGTGAGGGGCTTGAACCTAAGCAGCTGCTATAGGGAGACATCTGGGCCTGAGCCTAAGCAGTGGTAGTGGTGGGAGATCAGGAGGGCTGCAGCTCAGTGGTGGAGCCACTGCTTGGCATGCCAAAGGTCCCAGGTTCAACCCCTGGCAGCACCTCCAGGTAGAGCTGGAAAATCTCCTGCCTGAATCCCTGGACAGCCACTGCTGCCAGCCAGTGCTGAGCATACTGGGCCAGATGACTCAGTCTAAGGCAGCTTCCGATGTCCCTAGGAAAATGCAAGCCACCCTGCCTTGCAAATTTAGATGCTGCTGGCTGTTGTGATATCACAGTGCAGAGAGCCGCAAAAGCCCCAGCCTCCTTTGCAAACGGGCTCATGAGCTTCGGCTCCGAGGAGCTGATCTGGCTGCAGCAAAGGATGCAAATCAAAAAAGAGCTGTTGGGCCAACCTGTCCCTGGCACCTGGCCCTGCAGAAAAGGGCTCCGCAAACATTGCTGCTACTCATGACCCCCCTCCCTGCCCACCCTACGCGCTGCAAGCCATGCTGGCCTCTGAGTCAGGCAAAATGGAGGGCCCCAGGCCATTCTGCTCGGTCAGAGATTCTCCCCTGCGCTGCCCCACCCCACTCCAGAAGGCTTAGCTGGCGTTTCCATGGTTTTGAATCTGTTAAAAAGGTAAAGGTGTCCCCAGCCAGTCGTGTCTGACTCTAGGGTGCAGTGCTCATCCCCATTTCTAAGCCGAAGAGCCAGCGCTGTCCGAAGACGCTTCCGTGGTCATGTGGCTGGCATGACTGGTCCACGGAGCGCTGTTACCTTTCCCGCCGAGGCGGTGCCTATTTATCTACTTGCAATTTCTTGCTTTTGAACTGCTAGGTTGGCAGGAGCTGGGACTGAAGACGGGAGCTCACTCCCTCACGCAGCACTCGGGTCTCGAACTGCTGACCTGCCTACCTTCCAGTCTGCAGTTCAGCGTCTTAACCACTAAGCCACCGCGGCCCCTTTGAATCTGTTACTGTATTTTAAATCTTTGCACTGCTGCCTGGACTTATTTTGCTTTTTAATTTTTATTTTATACTGTAGTTTTAAACTTTTATATTGTGTGTTAGCATGTTATATTTTACGGTTTTGTTGTGAACCACCCAGGCAACTTTGGCTATTGGGCGGTATAGACATGTAACAAATACATAAATGCATAAATGCCCTCCACGAGATCCCAGGCAGAGAGGTGGACTGGCCAGGTGAACCCCTCCTGGCTCCCAGGGTGCCTTGGGGATGGGATGCGAGAGGCTCTTTGGGCCACCTTGGTTGTGGGCAGGCCCGCAGCACCCCCAGCAGCATCCCTTGACACGTCTTCCGCGCAGGCAAGGGGACTGGCCCAGGGGCTCATATGGAGGCGGCTCTTTGAGGTGGTATTTTCACTCCCCAGTAATTTGCTTTTCTTAATAGAACTTCCCAATTTTATCAGGCTTTTTCCTCTTTGGTGATTATTTTGGGGGCTCTGGGAGCAGCAGCCTGTTTTCTCATTAAGATGCTCCATTGCGGGCAGCTCTGG
Organism: Heloderma suspectum; assembly: GCF_057233095.1. NCBI lineage: Eukaryota > Metazoa > Chordata > Lepidosauria > Squamata > Helodermatidae > Heloderma > Heloderma suspectum. The sequence continues at coordinate 982,356 of NC_139466.1, forward strand.
GGCATTGCAGGGAGGCTGGAGGGGACCACAAGAGTGCTGCTCACATCATCCGCATGCAGATCCATCCTCAGGGGAAGGAGGCTTCCAGGGCCCAGGTTCCATCACTCAGCTCGCTTTTACAGGGTCCCGCTGCTGCTGCTCAGTGCAGACAAGCACAACCTTCTGGAGCCCAAGAAATGCTTGCTCCTTGCTCCCTAGCAAGGCAGCAAGAACTGAACCAGGGAGTCCCTGTTAGCTATGCTGAGCCCGGCCCAGCCTGGCCATCACTGGCGCTGTAGCCTCAGTCTGGGTGGCCAGTGGGCTGCCTCTACCTGCCAGTGTGATGGGTTGGCACTGAGAGTAATGGTGGGGGGCGGGGTGCTGAGAAGAGGACCAGGGTCTCCTGAGCCCTTCCCAACCATGGGCAGGGCAAGATTATGCCAAGCCTGTGGCGGCCCCATGCAATAAGCACTCAGGTCCGTACCAAGAACACTGCAGTTGCACACTCCTGGTTCCCCTTCTGGGCAATGAGATACTGCAAGAGCAGTGCTTCCTGGATTGGGTTCTCTTTGGCAGAGAGAGAGAGAGAGCACACACTTTGAGGATTCGGGGTGTCTTTATAGCCATGCATATAGCCACTCACTTGTGGGGTGCCACAGGATTCCATCCTCTCCCCAATGCTATTTAACATGTATGTGAAGCCGCTGGGGGCCATCATCAGGAGGTTTGGCGTGCGATGTCATCAACATGCGGATGACACACAGCTCTACCTCTCGTTCAAATCTCCACCAAGGTTGGCCGTAGAATCCCTCTCCAAATGTCTGGAGACGGCGAGTGGCTGGATGGGGAGGAATAAGCTGAACCCTGATAAGACTGAGGTAGTTTTGGTGGAGACAAGAGGAGGTTGGAGGATGTTGACCTGGTGTTGAATGGGGTACGGCTACCCTTGAAAGACCAGGTCCGCAGCCTGGGGGTCATTTTGGACTCCCAGCTGTCCATGGAGGCTGAGGTGTCAGCAGCGAACCGGACAGCGCTGTACCAACTCCATCTGATCCGGTGGCTGCACCCCTACCTTCCTGACCATCTGCTCCCATTGGTAGTACATGCCCTGGTCTCCTCTCGTTTAGACTACTGTAATGCGCTCTACGTGGTTACCCTTGAAGACGGTTCAGAAGCTGCAGCTGGTACAGAATGTGGCTACTTGCCTGATTAAAGGCAGCTGCTGGCAAGATCATATCACTCCAGTGCTGAAGGAGCTGCACTGGTTACCAGCCATTTTCCGGGCCAAATTCAAGGTGTTGGTTTTGACCTTTAAAACCCTATATGGTTCTGGCCCAGCCTATCTTAAGGAGCATCTCTAGCAACACTAGACAGGCCGCTTAACAAGATCAGCCTCGGATGGCCTTTTCTCTGTCCCATCAGCCAGGACAGGCATTTGGGATGGGTTCGGGTATTTTAGACAATGTTTTTACTGTAGAATTTTATTGTTTTAAACTGTTTTATTATATACTTTGTACATCACCCAGAGTGGCTGGGTGACCAGCCAGATGGGTGATGAATTTAATAAATAAATAAAAATAAATAAAATGTGTTCCTTACAAGCGTACAAGCAGAACATCAGTGGAAGCACTCCTACAAGGCAAAAGATCTTCTATGTCACCTCAGATCTCCAGAGAGAGATGCTCTGTGTGTGTCTCAAGGGCCTTCAGCCAACTCTCTGCTGTCTCTGCACATCTTCCAAACTGCTGCTACTATACCCCCCCCCCCCCGCTATACCTGCAGTGGTGGAGGGGAGGCATCACCTTTGCCAAGCCCTGAGATTTCCAACTATCTCCTAACCACCAGCTCCCATCAGCCAACCATCTGGGGCTATTAATCAGCAAACTGGTTCTTTGGCCAGGGAGCAGCCAGAAAAGCATTTCTGCTTCTTTAAACTCCCCCCCTCCATGCACACACCCCTTTAAATAACATCAAACTAGCCAGTTTAAATAGTTGCAAACATATTTGTAAGAGAAGCCTTACAGAATTGTGGGGGGTGGGAATGGGTAGGATCCTACACCCTGTAAGTGGGGAGGGGCACCTGCTGCTGCCCCCGCCAGTCTCTTGCCAAGAACCCAGTCGCTCCCCTTTAGACATCTCTGCAGCTAGGGCTGATGTGCAGGTGGTGGCCAAAGAGCCTCTCAGGCATCGCTGGGACAGAACTTCACAAGGCCGCCTAATGCCTGTGAAGGCCCAGAGAATGATCTGAAGGAGCATCTCTGAAGCTCAGAACATCTGGCCTTGACTAGTGCACAGCTGATGCTGCTGATGTTAGCGCCAGAAACAAGGAGCGACATGCCTGTGTTTAAGAGCCCAACAGCTTGTTTGTGGTGCAGGCAAAGGGCCACAGTCCTGTGTTGTCCTATGATGCAAATGAAGTGGGGAAGGTGACAGCCAGAACGGAAGCCAAGATTCCCCACTGGCAGCCACAGGGACAATCTCCCTTCGACAGCTGCAGGTCCTCTGGGCGGGAGAAACACGGTCTTCTTCAAGCCCTGCATTCGATACACAGCAGAGATCAAAGGCGTATCCTGCCTCTCTTTCTTTGCGCCCAAAGGCACCAAATTCCAGGGGAAAATTTGCTTTCAGTCCAGGTCTTGGAAATTGACCTTGAGCCCCAGAGCTGGCAAGAGGCAATGCTGTGACCTTTGCCTTTCCTGCTCATTTTGAGCAGGCCCCTGGTGTGTGGCTGGAGTGTCAGGCGCCAGGATGCCTCTCAGACCAGGAGGCAGCATCTGGCCATCCTGACTAGGAGCCACAGATCAGGGGTGCAGCTCTCAGGGGCCCTGTTCCAGTGGTGGGCAGGCCCAATGGCAAAAGGGGCAAGCCCCCCCCCCAAAATACCAGCCTATTTCAGCTTCAAGCTCTTCCTGCCAGTCACTTAGCCTTAGGAGAGGCATTTCAGCTTTTTGGAATGGGGGAAAACTGCACAAAAGCTGGGAAGCCACCAACGCATCAGTGGCTGGAGGAAAGTGGCATGGCCATCTGGGGAGGGCCCCCAGGCCCGAGGTTCTGCACCCCTGCAACAGGCAGCCTCTCCCCCCCCCCAGGAATGTGCCTATCCTCTTTCAAAGCCAGCAATAGACTAGAGGCACCTTGGGGTGCAGGGTACCTCCCTGAGAACAGATGCTGGACTAGATGGACCCTTGGTCTGATACAGCATCAGGGCTCTTCTTATATTCTTATGTCCCCTCTGGAGACCAGATAGCATATCTCCTGCTGCTGCCACCAACGGGGGGGGGGGGAGGGAGGCGTTGCTGCTTGCCTCCACCTACGCTCTGCTTGTGTATCTGTAAATACGCCGGATTGGGCTCCAGTCTCTCTCTCCCTGACTCTCTCTCCAGCACAAGCCAAAGCTGGGTAGTGCCTCTCTGGGCCTATTCAATGCGCAAGGACAGGGGGACAGCATACCTGTGGAGTCTTCCTCAACCAGGCTGGGAGAGGCTGGGGGGGGGGCATGAGCAGCCCAGGCAAAGGGTCTGGCAGCCGGGGCCATTGCTGGGCCACTCTTGGCGATGCTCGCTTGTGCTGCTCTGTGAATGACGATGAAAACGACCTCGACAGCCTCCTGCATGTCAGGGATGTCACAGCCCTTGCAGCTTCCTTGTTCTTCCTGCCAAGGAGCAGCAGCCTACAAGGGACTCTTTCCCCAGGTGGGGGCCTGGGAGGCGGTGGCACCAAGGCCAAGGTGATCACCCTGGGGTGCTGGAGAGCTGACACCCAGCTCAGGAGGCTGCTTCCCAGGGCCGGGCACTCCAGGCAGGCTTTGCTTTTGCAGCCAAGACACCGAGGCCTGTGGGCCGGGAGACACGCAGGAAACAGGGCCCAGCAGCCTTGCCTGCCTTTCTGGCCAGGGCACTACACGCAGTCTGTCTCCCCACCCCACCCCACCCCCACTGCACACACACCTTCAGCCAAGCGCTATCCTCCAAGAGGCTGTGACAGGCAGGAGAGAGACTGACGGTGCTGCTATGGCAACCCTGAGAGATCCATGGCATTGTTTTGGATCCTGGACATTCTTCTCCTTGGCAAAGACCTCCATTTACTGGCTTCCAGGCATTGCTACTCCCCGAGAGGCTGCCTCACTCCCTCTCTGGGCAGGGCAGGGCAGGGCAGGGCAGGCAGCTCCCACCGCCCAACGCTCTTCAGGCAAGCCTCTGGTTGTGCCGACTTTTGTCCTGCTTGGGGATGATTTTATGGGCTCCCTGGCCAGCCTTGGGCCAGATCACAATTTGTGCAGCCCACGGTGCACCAGGATGGGTGCCCTGAGCACCCTGAAGAGTCGGCCTGGAGCCTGGCTCAAAAGCTACTTCTCCCAGCATTTTGTGCCACCAGCTCTGATGTGGAGATGCTGGGGAGGGTGTGAACCCAGGACGCCCTGCATGCAAAGCATGTGCTCTGCCCCCGAGTGGCGGGCCCTGCCCACTTCCACTACATCCACACAGCAAGTAACTATAACACCCGCTCCGTGCAGGGTGCTGCACGCTGTAACAACAAATGGAGCAGTCTGTGCCGTGCGGAGCTTGCAGTTTGGAACTCAACACAGGGGGAGGCAGAAGAAAGAGAGACGGGTCAACGGGGGACTGTTCGACTTCAGCTCTGTTCCATGTACTCCACAGCCTCAACTGGGGGGGGTCAGTTGTACCCCCTCCCCCTGCAGCCACGTATCACTGCATGATCTTGCAGTAGCTGCTGGAGATCCCTGCCCAAGACTCCTTGTCAGGGTGGGAGTCTGATCATGATTGGCTTTCCCAGATGAAATCCCTATGCCCTGCACACCTCTGCCCAGGGAAGGACGCAGCACCACACAGGATCCAGCCTTTACAATGGCAGCCCCGATGTGCTACATCAGCTGGGCCAATAGCAGCCACCCTTGGGAGCCATTTCCCCCCATACACACACATCGGTTGCCATCTTGTGACATGCTGCCAACGCTGGTAAGGAGACCACCCAGCCCAGCCCGGAATGTGGGAGAGATTAGCGGGTTCCAAAGGGGCCGCAGGTCTGCGCTCTGCAGGGGTCTGGCTGGTTGCCCACTTCCATGTGTTCACAGGGGACAAGGGGCGGGTGGCTAGATTGCAGTAGGTGCATAAGGAGTGGCAGGTCTCCAGAAGAACTCCACCAAGGACTCCCTTGACATGGCTGTCCCGGGGGTGCTCGCCCTGCCCAGAATGGGAAGGAGGAAGTGCATGGGATCCCATCAGCGTCAACAGCCCACCAAGTCAATCTGTTAACAGAACACAAATGAAGTGATCATGGCATGATCCATGCTGGAGCAGGACGCAGCTCCTTGGTGCTCTCCTCTTTGAGGAGGAGTGATTAATAAATCACAGAATCATAGAATAGTAGGTTTGGAAGCGGCCTACAAGGCCATCGAGTCCAACCCCCTGCTCAATGCAGGAATCCAAGTCAGAGCATCCCAGACAGGTGGCTGTCCAGCCTCATCTTGAGTGCCTCCAGTGTGGGAGAGCCCCCCGCCTCCCTAGGGAATCGGTTCCATTGTCCTATTGCTCTAACAGTCAGGACGTTTTTCCTGATGTTCAGCCGGTATCTGGCTTCCTGTTACTTGAGCCCATTATTCCGTGTCCTGCACTCTGGGATGATCAAGAAGAGATCCTGGCCTTCCTCTCTGTGACAACCTTTCAAGTACTTGAAGAGCGCTATCATATCTCCCCTCATTCTTCTCTTCTCAAGGCTAAACATGCCCAGTTCTTTGAGTCTCTCTTCATAGGGTTTTGTTTCCAGTCCCCTGATCATCTTTGTTGCCCTCCTCTGAACCCTCTCCAGTCTGTCTGCATCCTTCTTAAAGTGTGGTGCCCAGAACTGGACACAGTACTCCAGATGAGGCCTAACCAGTGCTGAGTAGAGGGGAACTAGTACTCCCTGGGATTTGGAAGCTATGCTACTATTAAGGCTGCCGAAAATAGCATTGGCCTTTTTTGCAGCCACATCACATGGTTGGCTCATATTCAGCTTGTGATTGACAACAATTCCAAGATCCTTCTTGCTTGTAGTATTGTTCAGCCAAGTCTCCCCCATCTTGTAACTGTGCAACTGGTTTCTTTTTCCTAGGTGCAGAACTTGGCATGTATCCCTATTCAATGTCATTCTGTTGTTTTCTGCCCAGCGCTCCAGCCTATCCAGATCCCTTTGAATTCTGTTTCTGTCTTCCAGGGTATTAGCCGTCCCGCCCAGTTTTGTGTCATCTCCAAATTTGATCAGCATTCCCTGCAAATCCCACGTACAGCTGAGATGGCACAAAGTGAGGGCCAAGGATCGCTCCCCGAGCCTTGAGAATGCTGCAGGATGGGAGCAGACGTGCTGGGCCCCATCTGCACCAAGGATGGCCCAGGGCCTGGATGACACCCTGCTTTCAGAAATCCTGGCTGAGTGCAGTGCCCGTAGGGGTGCGGTTTTCAGAAGGCCTCCACAGATGGGGCACTTCCATAGATGGGCCGTCATTCAGCCAAATGAACAGGCCTGGAGTGGGGTTAGCGTGGAAGGTCACGCAACCACCGTGCAGACCTAAAAGGGCCATGGCCCCGGAAGAACACCCCAGGTGGCCATTTTTACTTGCAGCTGTATTTTGCTGCCCCCCAAGAAACTGCTTGGATTAAGCCCAGAAAGAAGGACCTGGACCATGTGTGCTCATGAGTCAAACAAGGGAAGGCTGAGCCCAGCGCCCCAGCAAACTCTGCTAGGCTTTAAAGCAGACACATTCCCCCACTGAGGGGTTTTGTCAATGGATGGAAACAGCCCAGCAGGCGTGTTTTTTTGTGAATGAGAAAGCCTCAAGCAGGCCTCAGCCCTGAAGCTGCCCTGAAGGAAGTCTTTGCCTGCATAGTTCTTGGAGCTCCAGATGGTTCCTTGGAGCAAGTGCCTCCCTGGGGGCATCCAGTTGCCCTGCTGGAAAGGGTAGAGCTGAGGCCACCTCTTGCCACAGCCCCCTAAGAAGACTGGGGCAGCAGCAGGCCTCTCTTCTGAAGGCTAAGGGGAAGCACGGGGAGTTGCACGCCCCTCTCCTGCTCTGGTCTCCAAGGTTCCTCTCCAGCAGCTGCAGTGGGGGCGGGGGAGCAGCCCTGTTCCATCAGCTTGCTTTTGTCCAGGCAACAGGGCACGGGGGGGGGGGAGCTGTTCGGGGGGGGGGCATCTGCCCCAGGAAAGAGGGTGCCCATTCCAAATGAGCAGCACATCCTGGACATCTCTCTCAAGGCACCGTGTGCACCAGCACGGGCCCAGTGCCCAAGCCCAGCCTAGCTGTGCCACCAGCAGAGACACCAGCTGTCCAAGGACCCGGCTGCCATCCAAGGACCCAGCTCTCTTGTCCGACAAGAAGACACAGGAGGCTGAAGTGCCCATGTCAGGGCTGCCTGGCCTTGCATGCATTGCGATAAGCCCAAGGCACTTACGATCCCAGTGCTGGCAAAGGGCTGTGGAAGGCAAGGAACCAAACAGGTGAGATCGATGGAGGGAGTTCAGCTGCATGGGCAGGCTCAGGCCACTTTGCCTCAGGCGGGGATGAGGGTGAGGTGGTTCAGCCAAAGGCTTCCCAGAAAGGGTGGATTTGGAGCTGGGGCTGAATGGGAGGCAGGGGTGGCTGGATTTTCATGGCAGGCCGGCAGGGAGGCAGGCCGGCAGAGGGGCGCTTGCTTTGCAGCAGCTGGCCCTGCTGACACCCAAGAGGAGCCTGTTTTTCTGCTCTGTCTGCTGTCCTCCAAATGGAGCATCTGTTTAATGGCCTCCAGGTCCCCCCCTCCTCCTCCGCTGGGCGCCTGCCTGAGGACTGACTAATTTTGCACTTCCTTGCAGTGCTCCCGCTCCTGCCCTTGCTCCCCTCCCTGCCAACAGCTGTTATTACTTCTCTGACCCCCCCACCCAGAAACAATCCATCTCCCTCTGCATGGCCCCGGGAGCTGCCCAGGGCAGGCCATGCAGGAAGGACATGCAGATCAGGGGTTTCCACTGTGCTTGGTTGCCACCCGCTCAATATTCTCCCTGCCAGGCCTGAACCTGGTTTTGATCAAGCACTGCTCAGGCACAGCTGCCAGAGGCGCCGGGTTTGGCCGAGGACTCGACCCCGGCAGCCTGCCAGGCCTCCTCGGGCGAGGATGTCCGCCAGCAGCGGCAGCTACTGCCACCCTGCCCTGGAGCAGGCCCTTCGCACACAGACCTCGCCGCAGGCCAGACCGTGAGGGCCGCCCAGCCCAAGGGGGCCTGCACAAGGCCTAGCTGGGGAGCTACGACTCCAGACTGCACACAGGAGAAGGCTGATGGGCAGCGATGCAAGTAGTGGCCCCGTGTGCCCCTGCCAGGGTACACAATGGCTCAGTCCTATGAGGCCTAAACACATCTACTTGAACATTTAAATGCAGGGCCCCAGCCTTTTTGGAATGGAGGGCATGCTTGAACATTTGAGACACCGCCATGGGAACCACCACAAAATGGCTGCCATGAGGAGGTGACTAGTTACAAAATGGCTGTCGCAGGGGCCTGGGTAGTCACAAAGGAAAAGTAATTTGCCCAAGAACCTGAGTACAAGGCAGAGGTTGGGTCAGATCTCCAAATGCCAAACCATATATTTGCCCTCACAAAGCACTCAAAATACCCATTTCACAGGAGGAAAACCAGCGATACTTAGAGAAACACACACACCGCACCTCCACACACAACACACCGCACCAAACAATAACTCATAGGCAGAATGCACCACCCACCCCCAAACACACACCAAAGAACAGCAGCATCAAACTACACAGACACCGCCCCCCCCCTTGCTCCCAGCCCAGCTCCCCAGGCAGGAGTGTCAGACCAGTCCCACCTCCTCCTCCTCCTCTTTTAAAACAGCATTTTTGGCCACATGCCAGAAAGCAAAGCCCCCCCCCCCCGTCTCCAGAGCCCCCCTTCCTTCCTGTTCCAACCAATGTATCTGGGGGCCCAAATGGAGCCCAGAGGCAAGGAAGACGACGGGGTGTCCCGGGGCCCAGGGCAACCCAAGGTAAAACCTTTTCAATGGGAGGGGCAAGGGGCCCTGGCGGGTGCCAAGGAAGGCATCCAGGGGCCTCTGGCACCCATGAGAGTTGCACTGGGGGCTCAGGTTTAAAAGGGAACATATGGCCCCACAAACCATATGGCCCCACCCAGCTTGCGCAAACTGCATCACCTGCTTTCACCGGTCTCCAACATGGAGGCATTCTGGAGTTCCGCCTTCAGAGCATCCGCACAGGCGCCCAAGGCCCAAGAGTGGCTTGTGGCCAGCTGCTGTGGGGAGGCCCAGCAGGGAGGCACCGACAGCAGCCTTCTCCCACTGTTGATCACCAGGAGATGGTCGCTCTTTGTGCTCACTTTCTTTCCACCATGCCTAGTTCTAGAAACTTCTGTCATTCCCCACCCATTTTTTTTCCCAAAACCAATAAACCCAGTTTTTCCCACAGGCAAGGGGCGCCAAGCCCTTGGCAATTTTGGATGCCCTTTCCCGCTCACTTTTCCCAGTTCTAAGGTATCCTTTCTCAGATGGGGCCACCAGAAGTAGACACAGTAGCCCATAGGTTTATATGAAGACATTATGATACTGACTGCTTTATATTTGGAGGGAGAGCCACAGTAGTCTACTGCAGCAGCAGCAAAGAGTCTGGTGGCGCCTTAAAGACTGACATGTTCGTTCTGAGTTGCTGCTCAGTTCTATGGCCAGAGGCTTGAATCGGGAGGAAGGGTTCAAAATGGAGATCAGGCTGCATGTGCTACCCCCTCTCTGTGTTATCAGCACCAACGGCTTTGTGAACCGCCACTCAGGATCCAGTGATTGTCACAGTCAGGCCTTTCTGTGGCTCCTTCTAGGCTCGCTGTTTATGGCCTCCCGCCCATCCCCGTATGTACTGCACAAAAACCTGATGTTCTTGGTAGCGCTTCAAGCACCTGATGAAGAGGACTATGCAATCCATGAAAGCTTATGCCAGAATAAATGTGTTAGTCTTTAAGGTGCCACAAGACTTCGTTGGCTTTGCTTTATTTTTGAACTCTCTCCTAGTAATCCCTTGCATGGGAGTTTCCTTTTTCACTGCCACCGTCCTGACATTTTTATGGAATTATCCACCATGGCCAGTGGTCACAGCCAACCAACTACTGGGGCTAGTTCAGATCCCTTCAGCATAGACGTGAAGTTGGGATTTGTTCCCCAAACGTGTATCACTTTACACTTGCTTACACTGCACCACATTCCTCATTTTAATGCCCATTCTCCCAGTTTGGAGAGATCCTTCTGGAGCTTGTTCACTGCCCCTTTTTTGTTTTAGCCACTCTAAATACCTTGGTGCCATCAGCAAACTTGGCCCCCTGACTGCTCACCCCCCAGCTCCCAATGATTGATGAATAACTTTTAGTACTTCCCCGGTACAGATCCGGGAGGGGGGGGGCATTGCTTATTTCCTTCCACTGTGAAAATTGTCCATTAACTCTGTGCAAACAGGGTTGATTCCACCTCCTTTTCTCAAACGGGGTGGGACACAGCTCCATAGAAACAGGATGAATTAAATGGCATCAGCTTCATGGGTGAGAGCGACTGAGAAAGACCCCTTGTGAGCGGAACGTGGCGGGACTCCCTGCCTAGCAGCTCTTCGCTGCTGCACCGACTCTCGGCTGGAAGCGCCGGCCGGGGCTCTGAGAGGCGGCTGCCGCACCTCCTGCGCAACCCGGCCCGCTCCACAAGCTCTGACTGCCCGCTTCTGCTGCTGCGGAAAGGGAAGCGGGTCTCCCAGCCTCTTCTCACCTGGCTCAGTCCGTCCACACTAATGGAGCTCCCGCGAGCCTGCAGCGTGGCGACGAATGGCGGGGCATGTTCTAGCGTGAGCCAACTGTGAGAAGGGCAGCCCGGCAGGGAGTTCCCGGAGCCTCAGGTCACCTGCAGCCAGGAAATCGGTGGTGAGACAATGTTGATGATGTGACGGCAGTGATTGAAATGATGACAATTAAGAACCAAAACTTCCGGAGAGGTAGATGCAGTCGCAGCGACGCACGGCAGAGATCCCGTGGCACATTACGGACAACCAGATTTCTTGCGGCCAAAGCGTCATAGAATCATAGAATCATAGAATAGTAGGGTTGGAAGGGGCCTACAAGGCCATCGAGTCCAACCCCCTGCTCAATGCAGGAATCCAAGTCAGAGCATCCCTGACAAATGGCTGTCCAGCCTCGTCTTGAAGGCCTCCAGTGTGGGAGAGCCCACCACCTCCCCAGGTAATTGGTTCCATTGCCGTATTGCTCTGACACTCAGGAAGTTTTTCCTGATGTTCAGTCGGAATCTGGCTTCCTGTAACTTGAGCCCATTATTCCGTGTCCTGCACTCTGGGATGATCAAGAAGAGATCCTGGCCTTCTTCTCTGTGACAACCTTTCAAGTACTTGAAGAGCGCTATCATATCTCCCCTCAGTCTTCTCTTCTCAAGGCTAAACATGCCCAGTTCTTTCAGTCTCTCTTCATAGGGCTTTGTTTCCAGTCCCCTGATCATCTTTGTTGCCCTCCTTTGAACCCTCTCCAGCTTGTCTGCATCCTTCTTAAAGTGTGGTGCCCAGAACTGGACACAGTACTCCAGATGAGGCCTAACCAGTGCTGAGTAGAGGGGAACTAGTACTTCCCGGGATTTGGAAGCGATGCTTCTATGAATGCAGCCCAAAATAGCATTTGCCTTTTTTGCAGCCACATCACATTGTTGGCTCATATTCAGCTTGTGATCGACGACAATTCCAAGATCCTTCTCGCTCGTAGTGTGGTTGAGCCACGTATCCCCCATCTTGTAACTGTGCATTTGGTTTCTTTTTCCTAGGTGCAGAACTTGGCATTTGTCCCTATTAAATGCCATTCTGTTGTTTTCTGCCCAGCACTCCAGTCTATCCAGATCACTTTGAATTTTGTTTCTGTCTTCCAAGGTATTAGCTATCCCGCCCAATTTTGTGTCATCTGCAAATTTGATCAGCATTCCCTGCACCTCCTCCTCCAAGTCATTAATAAAAATATTGAAGAGCACTGGGCCCAGGACTGAGCCCTGCGGTACCCCACTCGTTACCTCTCCCCAGCTTGAGAAGGTCCCATTGATAAGCACTCTTTGAGTCCGATTCTGTAGCCAACTGTGGATCCACTGGATCGTTGTTTCATCTAGCCCACTTCGAGCTAGTTTGCTCATCAGGATATCATGGGGCACTTTGTCGAAAGCTTTGCTGAAGTCGAGGTATATGATGTCTACAGCATTCCCACGGTCTACAAGGGAGGTGACTTGATCAAAAAATGAGATCAGATTTGTCTGGCAGGACTTGTTTTTGACAAATCCATGTTGGCTTCGAGTAATCACTGCATTGTTGTCAAGGTGCTTCCAGATGGATTGCTTTATGATCTGCTCCAGAATTTTCCCAGGGATTGATGTCAGACTGACTGGTCTGTAGTTCCCAGGTTCCTCCTTTTTACCCTTTTTGAAGATAGGGACAACGTTAGCCCTCCTCCAGTCATCTGGCACTTCCCCGGTCCTCCATGATTTCTCAAAGAGAATAGACAGCGGTTCTGAGAGCTCTTCTGCCAGTTCCTTTATGACTCTAGGATGCAGTTCATCTGGCCCTGGAGATTTGAACTCATTCAAAGTAATGAGGTGTTCCTTGACCATATGCCTGTCGATCTCAAGCTGCAATCCTGCCCCTTCAGCCTGTACTTCGCCTTTGCCAGGGGGGTCATAGACCCTCTTTTGGGAGAAGACTGAGCCAAAGTAGGAATTGAGCACCTCTGCCTTTTCTTTGTCATCTGTTATCATTTTGCCATCCTTATTTAATAGCTGAACAACCATTTCTTTCCTCTGCCTTTTACTATGCACGTAGCTGAAGAAAGCCTTTTTGTTGTTTTTAGCATCCCTCGCTAACCTCACCTCGTTCTCCGCTTTAGCCTTCCTGACGCCATCCCTGCAATTCTGTGCTACCTGCCTGTACTCTTCCTTTGTTACTTGGCCTTCTTTCCACTTCCTATATGTGTCCTTTTTTGTTTTCAGGTCATCCCTAAGCTTTTTGTGAAGCCACATTGGCTTCTTCTGTTGTCTTCCACCTTTTCTTCTTGTTGGAATTGTTTGTGATTGTGCCTTGAGAATTTCCTTTTTTAAAAGTTCCCACCCATCTTGGACTCCTTTTCTCGCTAGCATTGTTTGCCATGGGACCTTACTGATCATTGTTCTGAGTTTATGAAAATCAGCTTTCCTAAAATTCAGGGTACGCGTTTGAGTACACTCGGCTTTTGCTTCCCTTAGAACCAAGAACTCAAGTACAACATGGTCGCTTTCCCCCAGAGTTCCTGTAACTGCTACTTTATCCACTAAGTCATCTCTGTTGGTTAGGATCAAGTCAAGGATAGCCGATCCTCTAGTTCCTTCCTCTACTTTCTGTAGGAGGAAGTTATCCGCCACACAAGTCAGGAATTTCCTGGAGGGGCCATGTTTTGCAGAATTTGTCTCCCAACAAATATCGGGGAAATTGAAGTCCCCCATTACTACTACATCATGCTTCCTTAAAACATTGGCTATTTGCTTTTCAAAAGTTTCATCCTTGGCTTCTCCTTGATTGGGTGGCCGGTAGTAGACTCCGACCACCAGGTTCCTTTTATTCTTTGCTCCATTTATTTCAACCCAGATGCTTTCGATGGGGCTACCAAGCTCCTCCTCCTGTATTTCTGTGCAGAGATATGTATTTTTCACATACAGTGCAACCCCGCCTCCCTTTCTGTTCCTCCTGTTCTTTTTGAACAAGTTATATCCTTCAACTGCTGTATTCCAGTCATGAGAGTCATCCCACCAAGTCTCAGTTATACCTATCAAGTCATAATTTCCCTCCTGTATTAAGAGTTCAAGTTCGTTCTGTTTGTTTCCCATACTCTGGGCATTAGTATATAGACATTGAAGACCATGTGCTTCATAGTCTGGCTTTCTTCCTACATGTGTCTGAAGACTATTATTGGGCGCTATCAGCGCTGTTCTCTCCATTGCAGTGCATGCGCCTACGTCCATTGTTACCCCCAACATTACATCTCCCTTCCCCGTAGGATTCAGTTTAAAGCCCTCCTGATGAAGTTCTTCATGCTGTGGCCAAACACATTCTTCCCAGCCTTTGTGAGGTGCAACCCATCCCTAGCCAACAGCCCATCTTCCAGGAAGTATAGCCCGTGGTCCCAGAATCCAAATCTCTCTCGTCGGCACCACCTTCGTAGCCAGTCATTCACCCGGAGTATTTTTCGTTCCCTTTCTATCCCTCTTCTAACTACTGGAAGGATGGATGAGAAAACTATCTGGGCCCCAAAGTTCTTGAGTTTCCTTCCCAAAGCTTCAAAGTCTGACGTGATCTCTTCGTAGCTCCGCTTGGCGGTATCATTTGTTCCCACATGGATGAGAAGAAAGGGATACCTGTCAGTGGGCTTTATGAGTGCAGGCAACCTTTCAGTGACGTCTCTAATCTGTCCTCCCGGGAGACAACATACCTGGTGAGTCCACGGGTCTTCGCGACATACTTGGGTCTCGATCCCACGCAGCAAGGAGTCTCCCACTACTACCACTCTTCTCTTCTTCTTCTTGTAGGCCTGGGTTTCATCGCCTCTGTTTGACTGACCTTTAGCCTCTTGCTCACTCTCATGCAGGTTCCCCTGTGATTCTTCCTCTGCAGGCTGTCCTCCAGTCTCATCTGCAAGTACCTGGAATCGGTTCCACAGCTCCACCGCTTCCACTGGTGCAGAGTGGCGTCTAGTTCTTCTTCTCCTAACTGTCACCGTTTTCCAAGGAGTATCCTCTACTCCATTTTTCTTCACCTCAGCATTTCCCACTGCCTCATCTTGCTGTTGCTCTTCAAGCTTCTGGTCTGCCCTTTGCTGCTGTAGTTCCCCCATTCTGTCCAAGAACTCTTCGTGTTCTCTTATTCCCCGGAGGGTTGACAGTCGCCGCTCCAGTCCACTTACTTTTTCCTCCAGCAGCGTGATCAACTTGCACTTGTTGCAGGTGTAGGCCATGTTGTTCTCAGGCAAGAAAACAAACATTGCACACACCTTGCAGGTCACCACCACTGGAGAGTCTTGTCCTTCCATAGCCTCTTTTCCCTTTTTGTGTCTAGCTTTGTGATTGTTCTAGACTAGCCTGTGCCTGCTCCTCTACTCAGTAGAGGTTAAAAGCAGAGTCCCACTGGTGTGGAAGTGTGTGTTACAAGACAAATAAATGAAAAAAAGTTAGTAAAAAAAAAATAAAAAAAAATGTTAGGGGCCTCCCCCTTGACCTCCCCTGCCGAACTCCCCTGGCCAACTCCTGTTTGCTCCCCCTGTTCGCTCGCTCTGTTCGCTCGCTCTCTGGGAGCTTGCCTGCTTCTGTAGTCCCTGGACCAGCTGGAGCAGCTTGCTCTGCTCTGCTCTGCTCAGCTGGGAGGCGGGAAACAGACTGAAGCTTCCCGCCCAGTCAGCTGCTGGGAGTACTCAGGCCACACCCCTCCAATTCAGTTGGAGCTCTCAGAAGCTCCTGGTGAGCTCACAGCCAGTCAGAAGGATAAAGGGCAGCGCCCTGGGCTTCCTGCAACCCACTTACCTCTTAGCCTCTGTCTCCTTTGTCTCCTTTGTCTCCTTTGCGTCCATGGGCCGGAGCGCGCTGCTCAATGGGCAGGAGGCTGCACGGGCACAACGAAGGGGCCCCGAGGCCAAAGAGCCGCGGAAAAAGCCCGGAGTTGCGGGGCGGAACCAGGGCGGCGGCGGCTTGACCGTCATCCGCCTGCCGGCCTTCCACCCCCAGGGCGAAGGCGGCTCACTCGCGCAGGCTGCAGGCCGCGGAGCGTGCGCGGGGCGGGAAGACCCTTGCCTCGGGTTGCCGCCTCGGCCTGGCCAGGGCCGCGTAAAGAGAAAGGGGCGCAAGGCAGCGCCCCCGCCGCCCGCATCCGCGCGCCCCGTGCGCGGGGGGACCCGAGGCGTACAAGGAGCCCCGCCCCCGGCAAGGGAGCCGGCCGCTTTTACGTTGCCCCCCCCGTGCGCTGCCTCTGCCAGCAATGCTCGGCCAGAGGCCCAGCAGGAAGGCGGCGGGGGGGGGGGGTCGCGGCTGTACATCTCAAGAGCGAGGAGGGGGCCGCCTAGAAGCTGAGCCCGGCGGGCCAGAGCCGCGGACGCTGCCGGGGCCGAAGGGCGGCAGGCGAGGCGCGGGCAAGCAAGGCGCCCTCTGCCGGGGGCCAGCGTCCGCGCGGGGCCCTTCGCGCGGCTCCGCCCGGCGCCCGCGCTGCGCTCCCCTCCCCTCCCTCCGGGGAGGCTCGCTCGAGCCCGCCACGATCGAGGGCCGCCTCGCCGCGTCCGGGAGTTGGGCGCGCAACCCCTCCAGGGAATCTGGCGCCCCCCGCCCCGGATCAGCCCAAACCGGCTCCGCCAGTCACACGCCCGGCCCGTTGAGAAAAAAGAGCCACCCGCGGCCGGACGGGAGCCAAAACGAGTCGTCGGGGCGCGCGGGGGCTGCTGGAGAAGAGGCAGGAGCGGTTCTGCCGCTGGATCGCTGTGCCGGGGGGGGGGGGGGGAGTGGCGTCGCGAATCCAGGCGCCGTCATCCGCAAGGCGGGGAAGGGGGTGGGGGAGGACGCGCTCGCGACCCCTAGACCCCCACCCGAGCCAAGGAAGAGGGACGGGCCGGGAGGGCTCAGGACTTGGCTGCCGGAGGCGAAGTGGCGAATGGCGCCCTTCCGCGCCGCCCCCGCCGAGGGCCCAGCGCCGACCCACTGGCTCCGCACCTCGGGCAGGAAACCCAGCCGCCCCTTCCCCGTCCCGGTCCTCGCCAGTGAAGACCGGGGGGGGGGGGTCTGCGCACACGAGGACGAGGAACCCCCCCCCCCGGAGGACCCCAGCTCCCAGCCAGCCTGGTCAATGGTCAGAGATGATGGGAGGTGTAGTCCTGCAGCATCCATCCTTGCCGGTGAACAGCGCAGGGCAGCCTTCTCGAAACAGCAGTGCCGGGGAGCCACGCTGCCAGAAGCCCCCCGCAGCAGGGATGGGGGTGTCCGGCCCTTTCGCCAGGCCTTTGACACTGCAATCCATGACAGGCCAGTGGGACCTCGGTGCTGGGAGGCAGCAGCGCCCCGGTGGTGCTGGCGACAGGGAAGCCAGGGCCACCGGGCCTCCAGATCTACTTGGAGACCCTCAGCAGCAGCAGGCCTCGGCGGCTCGGCCGAAGAAGGCGCCGCGGCCCTTGCTAGCGACGAAGCCGCTGCTGTCCGCCCGCCGAAGGGCAGAGGGCGGCCGTCTTGGCGAGGAGGCCAGGATTCTGCGCACGCCCTCGCGCCTGGGCCGCCACTGCCCCCGGAGACGGAGGGCCTTCGGGGGTGGCCGTCGCTGGCACCAGCCTGCGAAATGCAAGGGACGGCGGAGGCCGCCATTTCCTGCGACGGATCACAGTTTTCTGGCCAAGTCATCAGAGAAAAAAGGGGATTCTGCCCCACCCCGATGGGGGCGGCCGGTGGAGGAAGCCTTCAGCCCCTCCCCTCCCCGGGACAACCCCTGCAACGCTGGCTGGACCAGCCCGCCAACGAAGCTGCTGGCAAGTGCAGGCAAGCGCCGGGCTGCGAGGAGGGGCGGCCAGGCTCCACGCCCCCCAACCCAGATCTGCCCCGCTGTTCCGTGCGAGTCTTCGTCCTAGTCAGGAGGGCTCTGGATGGCGGGGTGGGGGCGATGCGGCGGCTACTGAGCCCAAGGGGAGCCCTGCTGGCCAGCCGCTCTCCTCGGCGGCGCGGAGCCGCCCCCCTCCTGCGGAGGCCTCCGTCTGCCCGCCTGGCCTTCGCGCATCTCTCGGCTCAGCCCCCCGGAGTCTCGCCCCGTCCATGCCTCCCCCCACCGTCAAGAGCACAGCTTCCTGCAGCCATTCCTCCATCACGGCTTCATCGGGCTGGAGCGCCCTCGTTACTCGCGGCAGGAAGGAAGAGAAGAAAGAAGATGGGGCGGGGCGCACGATCAAGGAGACGCGCTGGCTAGTTGGGGCGCAAGCCACCGGAGGGCGCCGCGGAGGAGCCTGGCCGAGCACAGGCCGCGAGTCTGCTCGTGGCGCCGGGAAGACCCGCGCAGGCTTCCTGGGGCGGATGCTGGGCGGCTCCTCCGGGCACCTTCTCGGTCCGTCCCTCCACTTCGTGGGGCGGGCGCTGCTCCTCTGAGGAAGCCCAATGCGATCCTTCAGGCGAGTCCATCCGAGGAGTGGAAACACATCGGTCCCACCATCTGCTGCCTCTGAATGTCACAGCAGCAAGAGACAGAGGAAGCCCCGGGGCACAGCTGGGTGAGCACAGGACGCCCCTTGTGAGCATCAGTGCTGGATGCCAGCACATTTCCGGGCACAATTCAAAGTGCTTGCCGTGCAGCCCCCATGGCTTGCGTCCAGGGCTCCTCCAGGCCTGCCTGCGCCCTGCAGGACTGGCGTAGGATGGGGACACTTGCGAGGGCCTTTTCCAGGGCTGCGCCCTCATGGTGTTCTTTCCCACAAGAGGTCCATTTGGCCCCATCTTTTAGCTCCTGCAGCTGTTTAGGTGGGCTTTTTATTAGCCTGGGCCTTTTTAAAGTTGACTCTGACGCTTTCTGGGGGCTTTTAGCATTGTTTTGTATTTGGGGGGTGTTGGGTTTGCTGCCTTGAGCACCACTTTTTTGAGTTACCTGAACAAGGACGTACATAAACAGGCCTCAGCTGCAGACTGCTGCCTGTGGTAGCTGGAAGTGGACAGAAACCAGGGGACGTCGGTAGGCTTCTGTTAATAGGACCCTTGCAGAGGGCTGAGGCAGGAACAAGTGGCATCCCCTGAGAGGAGGCAGGGAACGCGCTGTGGTTCTGGCAGCTACGGGGAAAGCAAGGAGGTTTGGACTGCACCCCCTCAATGTACCGGGACCTTCTAGGCTGGAACGAGCTCAAGTGGGCACTGGTGGTAGGGGTTCTTTCAGGCATAGACTGGAGAAGATTGAGGGGAGACATGATAGCAGCCTTCACATCTCAGAAAGGTTGTCATGCAGAAGAAGGAGCGGACGTGTTCTCTGTTTCTTCTGAGGGCAGGACTAGAACCAAGGGGGGAAATTGCAGGGAAGCAACATTCAGCTAAACATTAGAAGAAACATCCTCGCAGGAAAAGCTGTGGAACAGCCTCCTCAGGCGCTCCTTTGCTGGAGACATTCAAACAGAGGCTGGGTGGCCACCTCTCAGGGATGCTGTCGTTGCATCCTGCAGTGAGCGCGGGGGGGGGGAACACAAGTTGTTGACCCCCAAGGTCCCTTCCAACTCCAGGATTCTTGAAAATGGTCTTTGTCCCAGCACAGGCTGTGGCCTGCTGTTCTCCCCAAAAGCCCAGCTCCAGGAGGGCATTGTCTTCCCAGCTGCTGCTTCAGGACAAACTCCTATGAAAGAGACCATGCAGGACTCTGTGCACGTGCTGCTGCATCAGGCAACCCAGAAGGCCACAGCAATCTCTCTGCAGGCAAAAGGGGGAAAGGCTCCCCAGGCCTCTCTCCACACCTGATTTCCTGGCTCTTGCACATGTGCAGCACTCAGGCACAGCAAAGGCCAAGAGCACAGCCACCAGAGCCAGGTGCAAGAGGTGCCCAGCCTGCAAGGGTGTTGTTGGCACCACCTTCCCCCTCCATTTCCCCTTCAGAGTGCTGTTTTCTTCTCCCATGGAAAGGAAAAGGCCTCCTCTGCCCCCCTCATTCCACCTTGTCGCCGACATGTCTGCTTCAGGTCTAAATGTGAATGTAATGGGGCTTATGGCAGCGGGGGGGGGGGGCAGATCTGGCGCTTGCCCCTTCCATCGCCATCACCTGGCCTGCTGGACGGAGACAGGATACAGACACCTGGCCTGCACTGTCGGGCTGAGCACTCCGCAGGCCTCTCTTGGCCCTGGGTGGCAGAGGCCACCTGAGTGGTGGGCCGGTCTTGCCCCACCGAGGTCACTGCCAGCAGTGCAGGGAGCTCCCAAGGCACAGAGCTGGGAGGGGACTGGGGCCCAGTTCTGTGCAGCTGCCTTAGACGGAGTGAGGCCACTGGTCTGTCTCCCGAGGACAGCCGCTGCGCACTGACTGGGGATTAAAGCCAGGGCCTCCTGCATACAAAGCAGGGGCTGTGCCCCAGAGCAGAAGGCCAGCTGCCTCTCCCAGCCTACACACACACACACACACACACACACACGAAGATCTGCCCCGGTTCCTGGGCTCTTCCTCTGATGGGATTTGGACAAGCTGGACTTCTAGGCCTGCCCAGTGGAGGCTGGTGGCTCCAATTTTGGTGGGGCTGATTCTATTCTGGGGTTCAGTCAGAACCAGCCAGAAGTCTAACGGAGTTATCCAAAGTGGAAAACCCTACCCCCACATAGCTTTAGCACCTTGGATAGTTCCTTTAGAATTCTGGCTGGTTCTGACTGAAACTCAGATTGGATTTACTGCTCCACCGAAATTGGAGCCACCAGCCTTCACTAGGCCTGCCCAAGTACGAGGGTGTAAGATGCACCGACGCAAGGGAGAGGAGCGGATCAATCCCTCACAAGTTGGGCTGATCGCACCTGGCGGCCGGAAAAGGCGCTCTGCATATGCTCACCCGTGCTTTCCTTTTCCTGGGCGTTCTGGAGGACAGGCGTGCTGTTGCCTCCGGCCCTACCTGGGAAGGTTTGGCAAAACAGCCCCCCTGCTTCTTGATGGCCACAGGCTCCCTTCCGAATTGGGAGACCCTTCCAGGTCGGGCGGAGGGAGGGGCGGCCAAGGCCGCTTGGGAACGAGCGGGGGCTCGAGCGGTGAGCCGGAGGGAGGGGAAGTCCCTCGGGGCGCACGATGCGGGAAGGGGGGAGCTCCCACACGCCCCATCGCCCAGGATCCTGCTTAAGTAGCGCCCGGTTGCTCCTGCGACTCTCTGCGCGCGCAAATCCGGCGAATCGTCTGAGCCTCCGGCGCGCTCTCGGCCAAGGACACCAAGTCCGGGCAGCGCCCCCCCCCCCCCCGAAACGCTGAGCAAAAGTCTGTTCCGCGCGCTGCTCTGGACACGAGCGAAGACGACGCGCGAGCCCCGCTCCGCCTCCAGAACAGTCTCCCACCGCAGAAGCGGGAGGCCACGGCCCCCCCGGGGGGGGCTCGCTGCTGGAGAGCCGCGGTCCGAGAAGAGCGGAGGGGCGACACTGTTGCTGCCCCCTCCCGCGCGCTCCCTCCCCACGCACGCCCACGCGCTTCTCCCCGCCCCCCCTCGCTGCAGTGCCGACGACGGAGTAGCGAGCGAGCGCCGGCCAGGCGTGGAGCCCCCGGAGCCGAGAGACGCGCGCCCCGTCGCGCCCTCCCCGTCATAGCGGCCGAGCCAGCTCGGAGCGAGAGAGGGAAGCCAGCCAAGGTAAGCCCCGCAGAGGAGAGCGCGCCTTTCCGGAGGCGCCTCCGCGGGTGCCAAAACGCGGCTCGCCGCCCCGCCCCCCGCCAGAAACGCTGCGGAGCCCCGCACTGCCGCCGTCGGGGGAGGCCGCGAGGAAGGCCGGCTGGCGGGGGCCCGCCCGGGCGACGCCGGCGCGGAAGGCGGCGGCTCGGGAGGAGGCAGGCGGCTGGCGCGCCGCCTCGCCTCGCCGCGCCTTCGCGAAGGAGCCGCCGCGCCCCGCCCCGCCCCTCCTCGCGGGCAGCTTGCAGCGCTGCTGGACCGCGGGGGGAGCGGGAGCCCGCCGGCCCTGCTAGCCCCCCCGCCCTTCGCGGGAGAGCCTGTGCGCGCCCCGCGGGCCACTCAGTCCGCGCCCCAGAAACGGGGCACGCCCAGGGGCGAGCGCGCGCCCCTGCCCCAGACGGGCTCCCGGGGCGGGCGGGGCCAATCCGGCCTATCCCGCCCCGCCCGCCGGGGCTTCCAGGCGTCTCCGGGCGCTGCGCTTCCGAGGGCCTCGGCGTCCCGCCCGCGTGTGGAGCTGCGCGGCCCTTCCCGGCTCGGCTCGGCATTTCGCCCGGAGGCGCTGCGCGGCAGCCCGCTGCGCCTGTTGGCCTCCTGGCAGCCCCGACCTCCGCGCGCCGGCTGGGCTCGCCGCAGGACGCGCGGGGCCGGGCCGGGCCGGGCCGCGCGCCAGGGCAGCTCCGGGGGGGTCGCTCGGCGGTGGCCGGGAGCGCAAGGCGGGGCTTGCTCCCGCGGCAAGCGCCCTCCTTCCGCTCCGTTTCTGTGGGGGCTAGAGGCCCAGTTCCCGGAGGCTGCAGCCCCTCTTGGCCTCTCCGCAAGGGCGGGGAGCCCAGCGCCGACGAGCCGCGCCAGCCCCGCGGAGGAGGCTGCGTGTCCCAGGCGTGGTCAAGGAAGGCTGCGGTCTCGAGGGACGGGTGGCCGAGGCACCAGGGCGCCCCCTCCCCCAGGGCTTCTCCCGCTGCCCCCTCCCAGTTCAGCGCGTTGCCTGCCTCCCACCTGGGCTGCATTCTCACGATCACTCACCCGGTGCTTCAAATCAGGCGGGCTAATTCTAGGGCGGGATTTCTTCCGTTTTGCGCCCCCCCCCCCGCGGCCTTCAGTCTAGGCTTAGAAGAGGGAAGACCCGGGTTCGAATCCAGCCCCGTGTTTGTGAGCAGGGGAGCTGACGGAGGACTTTGGTTTCTAGAGGAGTAGCTGCGGCCTGGCGGAGTGGCGGTGCGCGAGGAGGGCTCGTATATGGCTAGAATCACGCGAGCAGCGACTGGAGCCCTCCCCGTTTTCCAAGCCCTTGTTCTCCGTCCGCCTGCATTTGGCAATGTAGCGCGGTGGTGGGATCGTGGACCACTTGGGGTGAGCAGAGAAGGGAATCTATACCTCTTCAAGGGGGTCTCTGGCAGGTGGCCAGAGGCTGCGAGGGGAGTCTGGAAGTTGTAACTCCCAAGGTCAGGAAGAGCACCCCTGCCCCCAAATTTAGAGCGCTGTGTGACTGCATTCCTAGCTGAGAGGCAGAGAGCCCTGCTTTGCCTGCAGAAGGCCCTGGGGTCAATCCCTGGCAGCAAAGCCAGTGAACGGGGTGGGGAACCCCCTAGTCTGGGACCCTGGAGATGCCTGGCAGGGTGGATATTCCTGGTGGGCATGGACAGGCCTGGCTCGAGGCAGTGCCTGGTACTCCTAGGGCAGACCCAGCTGGGCAGAAGAACCTGGAAGTGATGGGATGAGGCCTCCTCGTGCTGTCTTCTGCTCCGTTTCTGACAGACGTGTTGGCTCAGCCAAGATGTGCCTTCTTCTGTCCTATCGCCAGCCAAAGGTATTTCAGTATCTTGCCGAGAGCTCCCCACCGGAACGTCCCAGGATGGTGGTGGTGCTGCCATTCTCTGAGCACTTGGCTCAAGGCTTTTCTGCTTGGCTCTTCCAGAGAGCTGCTCCATAGAAACCAGAGACCCTCTCACACACACACACACACATGCCCAGACGCACCCTGATCTGCCTGCTTGTCAAGGGGAACTCCTTGGATAGCCTCCCAGTGCCTCCAGCCCCCGTTATTTAGATTACTTTGACGTAAGGGAGGGGGGACCCGGTGTTTTTAGCCACAGTGATATGTCCTGCTGAGCAGGCTGATGGAGGGGCGCACTGCTGTAGGGAGAGTGAGGCAGCCCTCTTTTCAGCTCTTGGGGTGACCATAGATGAGCTGTGCAAACAGGAAGAGCAGACCGACCAACAGATGGTGGGGTGGGGAAGGAATTGTACCAGCCTCCTGTTTTTTGCTTTGGCTCATCCTGCCTGGAGAGTCTTCAGCAGACATGCATCTCTTCCGGGGACTGTTTCATTGATTCCGTTTTTAAAAGTCTTGCTTTAGGCTGGCCTTTCTGCAAACAGGACTCTGCCTGATGGACTGAATTTGGCTGGAAAGAAAACTGATCAATGGTTAGAGCACAGAGGCTGGGCAGACCTCTCTTTGGTTCTGCCACTCACTTTCTCTATGATCTTGGGTAAGTCACTTAAAAGAGAATAGGTTGCTTTAAAAAACAAACAGACGACAACCTGTTCTATTACATTTAAACCAGTTCTGCAGGGGGGAGTTGGTGGCGGCAGCAAGTCTTCTTGAACATTCAGTTTTTTTGCAGCTTCTAAAATGTATCTAGAAATCTGATGGCACCAAAGGAAGGAAGGATTCTGTTGACAGAGTCAGGGAACTGCAGCAAGGAGCTGGCGAGTATTTCTCGCCATGGGCCCTAAGCATCACTGAATGATTCCAGGCTGGCAGTCCA
The DNA here is from genome assembly GCF_057233095.1 of Heloderma suspectum. NCBI lineage: Eukaryota > Metazoa > Chordata > Lepidosauria > Squamata > Helodermatidae > Heloderma > Heloderma suspectum. The sequence continues at coordinate 1,006,523 of NC_139466.1, forward strand.
AGGAATGGGTGGTCACTCTGACTGCACAATTGGGGGGTGGGAGTGGGGAGAAGGGGTCTGGGTCTTGCTGTGTCCCCTTGGTGGTGGGGGGTGGCTTTGGCATCTTGCTGTCTGGTTTATTTTATTTTTTTCAACTTGCATTATTGTGAGGTTTTTCGTCCCCTCATAAGAGCAGAGAATAAAACAACAGCCTGTTCTTGGATTAAAAAGGGAGCGGGCCAGGCACGTTGTGAGCAGGCGGAAGTCCTGCATTTAACACACTTTTTGCCTGCCTAGCTTTGCGATGGGCTCCCTTGTTCTCCCCAAAATGGAGGTGAAGGTCTGTTCTCCTTGTATGAGCATAAAGTGCTGAAATAGGCTCCACACAACTAAATTTTGGTTTCTGGAGTGATTTCATTTTGTGGGAGCGAAGGCTATCATTCTGTCGATTAATGAACGGTGGAAATCATAGTTGTTGCTTCAGATGGGGGACATTCTGGGTACATTTGCAGAGAGAGGAAGCGTTCTGCTAACACAGGGACAAGTGCTGCTTGTCTGAGCTGGGTATATTCCAGGATCTGAGCTAATTTTGTATGCTGGTGTTGTTGTTGTTTTGAGGGTTGGTGGTGAGCTGGATCCATGCTGTACTTGCCCTACCAGGAATGTGTCCTTTGGTCTGGTCGAAATGGCCAGCTGGCCCATGTCTTTCATGCAGAGCCTTCCTTCTCACTTTGCTAAATTGAAAGTTGACCTGAGGATTTGGTGCTGGTGAGCTTGGACTCTCTTACCTCCCCCACCCCACTCTTGGTGGCTTTGTGGTCCAGGGTGCCCTGTTTTGCAGATGCACTTGCAGCACCTTGAGAGAGGCACACAAGCTCTGCCTCAGCTGCCCACAGAGCCACTGTGCCCCTTGTGCCAGGGCCACATGATGTGGTCTTGCATTTTTCTTCACCTGGCATGGGTGGTATCTGTATTCCTGGCCCACTCTTGGCTTTTCTCCCCTTATACCAGGGGTACGAATCCGCAGCTTGTGGGCTGCATGCAGACCCCAAAGCCATTACTGTGGCCCCCTGTGGGTGCACTACCCCGCCACACCAAATTCCCCCCACACACACACACACAATTTCCCTGCCGTGTGCATTCTCCGTTCCCTCTCCCAGAGATCCTCACACTGATTGTTTTTGCCCCACCACTCTCAGCGGTGAGCAAAGGGTGGTTTGTATCCAGGCCACTGGTGTGTGTGTGGCCCCCCATCCCCAAACCAGCATCACTTGTGGCCCTTTGGGTCAAAAAGGTTGTGCAGCCTGGCGTACACAACAGCCGTGGTGTCTTGTGGGGGGGGGGGCATTTCCAAGTGGAGACATTCCTCTTCCACAGCATAGCGAGGGATGGACAGCCCCACAGTTTTGGATTCTGGTCCATCTTGCTGGTCCATCCCATTGTGGCAGCCTGGAGTGGATGTGTGGGATGAGGTCGCTATTGTCTCTGGTTGTCCCAGGCAGAAGCAGTGGGGGAGGGGGAGCCCTCTGGGGAAGAAGACAGAGAACCTTCTGCAGTGGCTGAAAAGAGATCTGGACAGGGGGAACCTTTGGGAGCAACTAAGCAACAGCAAAGCTTGAGCACTTGGATCGTGCTCAGAAGCCAGCACATTGCTCCATCTGTGAGGAAGCCAGGCACCGGGCTGCAGCATAAAGACAGGCTGGGGGGAAGCACAGCCACAGCGGATAGAGCCTTGTCTTCTCCTGCAACGTGGAAGAGCCGTGGGAGCAATCTATCCCTAGTGCTGGGTTCACCGGCCAGCCTCTGGGCTCACCTTGGCAGGCTTCTTGGAGAGCAAGACCAAAGCTGAGCCCCTGTGGAGATGGATTCTTGCTTGGCACATACGAATCGCACTTGTCTCCAAGAACATTGATCGCTGCCTTTGGGTCGGAGCTCCTCCCCTTTATGTAGTCAACAGCAAAAAGCTCTTGGATGGCAGAGGAAGAAGCGTGATGCCCTTTAACTAATTCTGCCTAGCAAACATCTCTGCATGAGGATGTGCTCCTCAATTAAATCCAAGATGGCGGAGGGAGGATGCTGTTGCTGGCTGCAGGAGACCAGCAGATGTCAAGAAACATGAGGCCAGTGCCCTGCCTGCCAACACCTCTGGGGCAAAGCAGTGGGTTTCAACCTGGAATGGAGAGCAGGTGGCTTAGCCCAGTGGGCCAGGCAGGGAGAGGAGGAAGAGGGACTCCAGGCCAGCCTTGGCTATGGGCCTGGTGCGGGTTGGAAAGGAGGGACGTGCCAAAGCCTCTGAAATGGGAAGATGTGAGGGGAGACAAGACTGTGGTTAGGCTAGGTTAGACTTCAGTTTGTATACCAACTTTTCACAAAATAAATTGCATGGGCAGTGGTTCAGGATGTACAAAGCGGGATCAGCGGCAGCAGTGATCCATGAAGCATAATATCAAAAAGGCACTTCAACACTATATCAGCAACAATTTATTTCAAGAAAGACTGCTAACATTTCAGTACTATTTCAATGCTTTATAGAGAAAAGAGAATATGACATTCTAAAACAATCAGTCAAGCCAATACCTTGGAGGTATTAAAATGCCAGCATACAAAAGCTCCATCCAATAGTCAGCCCAGTAATGGCAGCTTTCCAAAACCCAACAAGGGCCTTTTCAGTGGTGGCACCTGCTGAGGGAAGTCCCTCCCCAGAGCAGCTCGCCTGGCACCTACCTTGTGATCTTTTTGGTGCAGGGGAGGAGCTTTTAATTTTCCAGGCTTTTCTTCGGTCTTATTTTTAAATGTACATTGTGTTTTTAGATGTTTCCCTGCCCCATAGCCAGGTTGCTCTCCGCACCCACTCACCTAGCCTCCCGTGACTGATTGGCCATTCTCGGAGCCCCTTGCCAGGACTAAAGGTGCTTCCAGACCAGACTTTTACCCCGCCCCCACCCAGCCTCATTCACTGATTTTTATGGGGAATCCAGACATCGTTGTCGTCATCCACTTGTAACCCTCCTGTGTTTTCCTGCAGTATCTTCCATCATTTTTTTCTTACAGCAGAAAATCTATTCAGGAAGAAAAGGCAGAAGAGCCACACAAGGCCTTGGACTTGGTAGGGCTGCCCCCCCCCCCCCCGATCGGTCTGGAATCGCCCTAAACGGGATGGTTGTGAAGAGCTGGCCTAAGCCAAGAAGGGTAGAGAAGCAGGGTTGGGGGTGATGTGGGACGGAAGGAGGGAGGACTGGAGTGAAGGCCAAGCCTCCACACAGCTCGCCAAGTGGGAAAAGGCCCCGGCCCTTGGGGAAGGAGAGCCTGCCTGGGGCTGAGCCAGGCTGTTGGCCCACCTAGCTCCATATTGCCTCTGTCAGCCTTCCCCAGCCTCCTGGCCGATGGTCAGGGATGATGGGAGCTCATCATCCCAAGCATCTAGAGGCCACCACAGTGGGGAAGGCTGGTGCATGCTGACTGTCAGCGACAGCCCCCAGGGCTCCAGGCAGTACCCTTTCTCAGCCCTACCTGGAGATGCTGCCAGGGATCGAGCCGGGGACCTCCTGTACACCAAGCAGGGCCCTGCCACGGCGCTTCTGGTTCTGGGGGCGGGGGGACGGGAGAATGTCCCCTGCCCTTCTGGCCATCTGCTCAAGGGAGTGGTGGGGAGCTGGTGGCACATTCATGGAACCCTCCGCCTGCAGCAGCAGCAGCAGCAGCTCTGCATTGTGCTTATTCAGGTGATGATTCTCCAAGCCGCACATCTTCCGGAATGGTGCACAGGCTCCCCTTTCGGAGTGCTGTTCAAGCCATCTGCAGTGCCACCGAGGGACTAACCAGTTCCCCTGCTGCTTAGGGGTCCTGTTTGTGCTGCTCTAAAGCCCCTTGTCCCGTCAGACCTTCCCTGTGAATGCTGTCTCGGAAGTTCCTGCCTGGGAATGCACTGTGCCTGTTGTGGTCAACAGCGGCTCCATCATTCGCCAGCAAGTGCCAGTGAGCACGACGAAGGCCCCCCGCACCTGACGCATCCTGAGCCTCCAGCAGACCAGGCACCTGGCGTGAGCCGCAGGAGGGAAACTGCACAGCCAGGCCCACAGAAAGAGCCAGAGGGGCTGAGGGAAAGTGCCCGTCTCGTCTACTCCTCAAGGCCCAGGATGGCTCTTAGGGGCGTGGGGAGGGGGCTCTCAGGGCCTGAAGGGCGAGAGCATCTGCCCAGGAGCCTCCGGTGTGCAAGAGAGGTTTCGTGTGCCCAGATGAGGAGATGACATCTCAATCCTAAGTGAAAGGCCAGTTTCCCTCTGATATTTTTGTGATAAAAGGGGGCACGGTGTTTTGCTGACCCAAGGTTAGGTTCAGGGAGTATTTGTTGCTACCATTTCCCCTATTTTTTCTATTGCTTATTTCTTTTAATATTTAGTGTCATCTCTGTGGTGCTTTCAGGTATCCAAAGTGCTTCACGTGGATTCTCTAGTTGTAATCCTTACAGCAACCTTGTAAATCAGTTTTATTGTTCCCCACATTCCAGGGGTGGGGGGCGATTGAGGCTTAGAGGACCCCAGGGAGTTCGAGGAGGGGGCTAGTGTTGAGCGGGGGGCTTCTGATTCCCTGCTCAGTCTCCTAGCCAATGCACCACACATCACCATTCTAAAACGGGTCCTCAAGCTTGCGGGGAGATCGTGGGCACACTTGGAATGTGCAGAAATTCTTCGGTGCCATCACAAAATGGCTGTTGTGGGGCATGGTGAATCATGAAATGGCTGCCATGGGAGGCATGCCCAGGTGTGTGGTGTTTGGAGCCCCGCGGTCGCTCCCTCTCACTCTGCCCGTCTGCTTCCTGCATGTGCATGTAGGTGCAATAAGGTGAAATAAGGGGTAGAGAGGTGGAGGCGAGCGGGGACTGCAGAATGGGCGAGGCGATGCAGAAGCCATGGGGCCTGGAGGAGGCCTGCGTTCTTGGGGCTGCCAGAGGCCTGCTCTGTTGTATGTGTGTGACTCCTTTGCCCCCTGCATGTGGTCTTCTGTGACCTCGAGGCCTGCCCGGGGGAGGGCTCTTGTGTGGCTCCTGGCCAGGCAGTCTGCGGGGGCCATCGTTGGCTCAGGGCCAGGCGGGGAGCCACAGGGGCAACCCTTCTGCCAGCCGGCCAGCCAGTCACATGTCGCCTCCGACCTACTTTTCAATCTCGTCTTCGCTTTGAGCAAGACGCGAAAGGGAGCTCCAACATGCCCACAGGATTGGCAGGTAGCCGAGGGGCAGACAGCTTTGTTCTGCCAGGGTGGACCGCATGGTGAGGCTCCTGGGCAAGGGATGGGCGTCTCCCCCGTCCCTTCCATGGGCCTTTGTCGGTATTCCCCTCCCCCTCCTTGGCAAGCTGTGACGGAGGGAGAAGAAAGACACTCCCCACGTTGCCGCCGCCTTCACTTTGCCGGTGACTCTGTGTCCCGGGCCCTCCGCCAGGAGCAGCGGGGGTCTCAGTGATCATGCAGGCGCCGCACATGAGGCATGTCGACTTCCATATTCCTCCCAGGCCGGCCTCCCACTCAGCTCTGGGGGCAGAACCTCTGGCCTTGGCAAAGGGGAGGAGCCCTTCTGTTGGTTTCCCCTTGCGCCACCACACCCAGCCCCTGCCTGCCAGTGCCTTCATTCAGGACTCCGAGTGGAAAGTCCTTTGGGTCTTTTCCGGCCTCCCGGCCGGCTTGGCATTCAAGAACTGGGGATGAACTCTGGCCCTCCTGGGACTCTCCGTGAGGGCTTACCTTTGGAGCTTTGCTGACCTCAACCAATCAGGCAAGGTTGCTTTTCTCCAGGCCAGAGTTCCCAGGAGGGGCTCTTACTTTATTTTAGCCTTGATTTGTTCAGGCATTCATTGGAAATGTGGCTTGTTGATAAACATGAGAGCTGACTCTCTCCCCACCCGCACCCCTTGGCCTCCCCCCCCCCAATTCCTGAGTCTTCAACACACCTGCTTTTCCAAGCAACTGCTTAGATCCTCCTTGCCACACAGAGATACTGCTGGCTGTCTGCAAATGACAGACAGACCAAGTCAAGAGCAGGTCTGTACTCTGGGCTAACTAATCGGGCAGCATAGTGCTGCCCCACTCACCCCCAGTTCTGGATTCACAGTCTCAAAGGGGGTCACAACCCCCGTGTCATCCCTCTGCCTGAACTGGATGTGTGGGGAAAGGGCTTCTTTCTGCCAATGCTGCTGCTGAGTTTTACAGTGGTAGAAAAGTGTTCAGGGCAAGCGAAACTAAACCATTTTAAGTGATCTATGGTGACAAATCCTTGGGTGCAACCTGGACCCGTCAACTAACTTGGGCGGACCGCAGTGGGTGGTGCCCAGTGAGAGATGTGAGGCCAGTTGAGCAGCTACTGGTCAACTGATCAATTCAGATCACTTAGGGGTGTTGCTGTGTTGCTTGTGTGTCTGGACAGGCTTGTCACCTGGGCCTTTGCACACTCTTGTGGAGCTCCAGAAACTGCCACAGCTGCAGCGGCACCGCCCTGTGCAGTCACAGAGCTGTGGAGGGTGGGATGTAGTGGAGAGGAAACCACCCTGAGGATCTCACCCACTTTGATAGTCCACCCCCCCCCCCATAGTTCTTGCGCTTTTATGGGCTTTAGGAAGAGGCAGGAGTGTCCCTCATTCCCCCCTCCTTTGCAAAGTACCAGCAACTATTCTCTGGTCAAGACATCTGCATGGGTTAGTGATGCTGAAGTGGCATTAGGTGGAGCAGAGATGGTGGCTCTTGACCCTTCCTGTAGGTCAGCATCCCTGTGCAAGGGCCAGGAGCTGTGTTTGGTTCCACATTGTGTTTTGTGTGGTTGGTAGCCATCAGCTGCCTGGTTACTCTTTCATTTCCAGAAACCGTGTGATCATGTATTTCTCTCAAGATTATTTCAGCTGTAAAGGTTTCTTCTGTTAGCCATCTCCTGCTGCAGTGTGTTTGCTATTCCTCTGTTCTTTATATTCTGCAAAGCTGTTCAACATATTTGGAATTTAATGGAGTGGGTTGAGCTACAAGTGGGGAGCAGTAAACTCCAGGAATGGCTTTGAATGTTTTCTGCTTGTCCAGGAAATTGGTATTGCTTTGTTAAAAAAAAAAAAAAAAAGTCCTTATCATATGATGGGGCATGTAGTGGATATTCAGAACTCCCCTTTTAAGGCTTAAAAATATGGGTTAACAAGTAAATGCAAAGAACACAGTGGAAGCAAATGAACTAAAACAGGCAAGGGAATTATTCTGTTTGGAGAGGCTTCTCACAATAGAAGCTATTTTATTGTCATTGCTACTGGGAATAAAACCCAAATCTCCCAAATTTCAGAAGCATTTTATGATAAGCCATAAATTGAAAGAAATACCGTATTATTCTTAGAGTATTATGTTGGCGATTCTAAGCCACTTCATGGCTGAGCCTTGCTGTGATTTGTGTCTCATGCAAAGCTAAAACGGCTCCATTTTAGATGTTAATGACTGAATTAAATTTCCAAATTTGGTTCAGTTGTTCTTCGGGGATCAGCTGGATTTCCCCATGTCAGTTGTTCAGGGAAGTCATTATAACATTTGCTGAGAGAAGGCTTAAAATTATCCAGCTTCCTTCTCTTCCCCACTGCAACCCATATTTCTCACCTGTGCGGCCCTCAGGTGAGATGGTCCTCAAATAGGGACCGGCCCTACCATTTTAGGTACTGAGGTGGCTGCCTCAGGTAGTAGACACTGGGGGGAGGCAGGGGGTCAGGGGGAGGTGCTGGAGGGCAGCTGTGTGCTGCACAGTCCGCCACGGCCCTGGAGCAAGCTTGCTTTCATTGGGTGTGTTGGAGGAGGCCATCCCATCACCAGCAAGGCTCGGGGTCCAGGTTGGCTTCTCCAAGCGGAATGCGGGGTGTGTGTCATTTGTCCTTTGCCTCAGCAGCAGAATGTCTTGGGCCAGCCCCACCTGTCCGCGTTCCCCGCCGAAAGCCACGGGAGTGGCTGAGGGGCTTTGAGGCTGCATGTTCTCGCTCTCCATCTCACGCACACGCTAGTGTGGGCAGTCACAGCAAGGCCATTTTACAGTCTCTCGTGAAGTGCCCCTCTCCTGCGGGCACTTTGCGTTTTGAAGCCGTGGGATGCATCAAAGAGCTTTGGCCAAGCCATTCTGCTTGAAAGGACGGAGGTCAGGCCTCAGAGGCCCTCCCATTCCACCCCACCCTGGATGTTTGGCATGTTTCCGCCCCCGGCTGGATTGGGCTCAATGTTGCATTTCCACTGGGAAGCGTGTGCCTGGCTGAGGGAAAGGCGAGACCTGCAGAGGTCCCTGCAGCCAGCCAGCCGGGGGATACCAGTGAGCTCACATCTCAGGCCTCGGGAGTGGACAGTTAATGTTGCCTCCCACCCTCCAGCCCCCACCGCTGCTGGGAACAGCCAGGCAAGGAGGGCTGCTCTGCCGCCCAGGAGAAGCTGCTCCAGTTCCCAGGATTAAGTCAAGCTGGAGGGGGAGTGATGCTCCTGTCTGGTCGCTGCAGAACCTTTCAGGACCTGAAGTTGGAACACAGGGCCTTTTCCAGTCATCACAGCTTCTTAATTTTTTTGTCTTAAATTTATTTCATTGCAAGCTGCTTTGGGGGGGCTGAGTTCCAGCAGAAAGGCAAGCTATAAATAGTTTAAATCTCAAGCTCACATGTCACAAGCTGCAAGTTCTAGATGGACAACCTTAAAACAAGGTTGTTGCAACATGGGGCAGTGCAGAGGAAGATCGTAGTTAGACTGGGGGCATCTCTACACCAGCCTGGAATCCTGCATTTAAAACAAAGCTTTTTGCTTCCCTTTTAAATGCAGGATCACAACAACTCCCTTTTTCACCCACTTCCCCCTCCTTCTCCCCGTATCTGAGCCTTCCATTATCTTTATTGATCTCACTCCTCCTCTTGCCGCTTTTACACTTTACCCGGAGGAAACTGAAGCAGAACATAAGGGGCAATTTGATACCTCATTATCTGCGATCTATTTAAAAACTGAACAAAGGGCATGTAGTGCAGGAGACTTCCTGGAGGGTTAAGGCGGCATGTCCGTGAAGGAGCCATCTCACTCACAAGATAAAAGCTCAGTGTGAAGGAGCCCTGGGATGCCAGCTGAGTGCTGGGCTGCCCTGGGAATGCGCCCCGGACTGAGGGAACTGCCCAGCGTGGGTGGCGTTGCCCACAATATGCACAGTGCTGCACAGAGCTCAGTCCAGAGCTGGATCGTTAGGTAATAAGCAGGCATGCGGGGCGGGGGGTGGGGGAGCTGCAGGCTTTTGGGAGGCTTTTAACTGTCCAAAGGAACAGAGGGAGATGCCTCGTACTGAACCAGAGCTGTGGTCCATCGAGCTCTGTGTGGAAAGCTTGCTCCGTGTGTGTCTGAATTCATTCCCTGGTTTCTTTTCATGAAAACTGCTAGCTAAAGAGTCTGGGAGGAGCTGGGGGCCACCTTAGAGCGGGGGTGGCCCTGCAACCAGGCCAAGTGTGGCAGGCCACTTCAGGCAGCTGGTTTTGGTCACCCTGAAAGGGCTGGAAGTGATCTGTTAATTAGTTACTCGATTTTTCTGCAATGGGAGGCACTGCTTGGATTTCTGCCTTGGGTGCTGGAACGGCGTAGGGCGGCCCTGCCTGTAGCCTGCCTGCCCTCTGCCTTCACACCTCTTTCGCTGCTGTGGCTTTTGACCATTTCTCTTTCAGGTCCCTCTGATAATGTGCATGGCTGCTGTTGGGCAGTTGCCTCTTGCACAGGCTTGTTGCCCCGTTCTGATCCCTGTTTGTTTCTACTCTCCATAACCTTGGCTACTCACAGAGATATCTTGAGGGTCCCCGCCCTGTCTGTGTACGTCCCCAGCAAAGGAGGGTGCACAGCTGTCTGCCTACAGTAGGAATGGAGCAGCATAGGGACGGGGGCTGTCATGGAAATATTGTTTTGGGGAGATGACATCTTGACAACGGATTGAATTTTGGGAGTGAAAGACAGGGAGGAGGCAGAATAAAGCCAAAACAATGTGCACATCTGAGTCCTGGGGTGGTCTGAACAGAGGTGCTGAAAATGGAAGGAAGAAATTCGGCTGTGCTGAGTTTATAGCACAGATGAGCCATCAGGACAGTAATAGAGGACTTGAGGGTTTAGCAAAGGAAGTTATATTTAGGTGTCAGCAAGGCAGAAGTGGTAGTGGAAGCTGCAGGTCGTGGTCGGTACCCCACCTTCGGGATGAAAATGTCTGAAATAGCAACATAAACATTTTGCCAGCATCTTGCAGTTTCTTTGGGTTGATAAGGAGCTGGCTTTCAGGCAACTCCATGCTGCTAGCAGTCAAACAATTCAAGAATTCGTCACGATGAATAGTTAGTTTCCAGGCAACCCTGTTGGCTGGTGATCTAAAACAATGGTCTATTAAATGCATACAAAATAAAGTGAATTAATGGGGAAGCGGAAAAACAGAACAGCAGCTGGAAAAGAAGCAGGAGGGAAGGCTGGAGCCCAGTCCAGATTCAGCTGTGGTCCCACTGACTGGCAACAAGGTTGACCAAAAAACAGATTCAGCTGAGCTTTCCACTAAGGGACAGGTTTGCAGCATGCAGCTGCTGTTAGATACGGCTTTGTGGATGGATGAACTGTCACCTGCCGCATAAGGCACCTTTCTCCAGCTTCAGCTGTTTTGTCAGCTGTAACCCCCCATGCACTGAGCACCCAGGTGGCTGGCTGAAGATCCCACGGGCCTGGTTTTCTTCTCCAACTGGCGGCTGTATCCCTGGTCCACTGCTCTTGACCCAGAGAGGTGCCGCCGCCGCCTTTGCCTGCTTTCAGGGCCTTCTCTGGGCAACGTGTCAGGAGGGAAACCTGTCAAAGGCAGGCCTGCCTGTCCTGCCCAAGAGAGGCTGAAGGTGGATCTGTCCCAAGCCTGCATGTTGGCTCACTTGTGTACATTGCACACCCCAGCCCCCCTGCCCCTGCACCCATCAGTAGTTGCTCTTGTGGCGCCTCCCCAGCCATGCTCCATTCCCCATACAAGCTGTGCCTGAGAACCTTCATGGGGAGAGGGACCACCAGGCCAGGCTGTGCTGGATGCAGCGCGGGTGACGTTGCCATGCCCAGGCGGATCAGAAGAGCCGGCAGTTTCTCCTGCGTTCCAAGCGATCAGCTCTGAATGCCGCACGCTTCAGCTTCAGTAATAGGATCCCCAGGCTTATCGAGTGCTTCCCATCTGCTGCACTTACAGTCTTCCTAGCTAATGGAAGGCTCTTGTTCTCCAACGCTATCCCTGGGGTGCTTCTGCTTGTGGCGTTGCTGGGGTTCTAGCAGTAGGGAGTCAGGCAGCCTGGATGGAGCCCAACACACACACACACACACACACACACACACACAGCATCACAGTCCTTGCAAGCACGTTCTCATTTCTTCAGCCTTCAGATATTTGCAGTCAGAATTAAGTGGTGCAGCGTGCTGCTAATTGGTAGCCTTTGCCTATTGTGAGGAGCACAGAACCTGGCTTTCTTTGGCACCGGGTCTATGGCTTGACCACAGGTCATCTGGCATGGCTGGAGGGCCCCATTTCAGATGCAGCAACAGAACCTGCGATGTCCGGGGAGCCCCAGGCAGGTGCTGCAGAGAAGCTGCCATCCTAGGGAGGGACATGCAAGGATGGTCACTGCAAACCTGGGATCATAGAATAGTAGGCTTGGAAGTGGCCTACAAGGCCATCGAGTCCAACCCCCTGCTCAATGCAGGAATCCAAGTCAGAGCATCCCAGACAGGTGGCTGTCCAGCCTCATCTTGAATGCCTCCAGTGTGGGAGAGCCCACTACCTCCCCAGGGAATTGGTTCCATTGTCGTATTACTCTAACAGGAAGTTTCTCCTGATGTTCAGCTGGAATCTGGCTTCCTGTCACTTATAGAATAATAGAATAGTAGGGTCAGAAGGGGCCTACAAGGCCATTGAGTCCAACCCCCTGCTCAATGCAGGAATCCAAGTCAGAGCATCCCTGACAGATGGCTGTCCAGCCTCGTCTTGAACGCCTCCAATGTGGGAGAGCCCACCACCTCCCTAGGTAATTGGTTCCATTGTCCTATTGCTGTAACAGTCAGGAAGTTTTTCCTGATGTTCAGCCGGAATCAGGGTTCCTGTAACTTGAACCCATTATTCCGTGTCCTGCACTCTGGGATGATCAAGAAGAGATCCTGGCCTTCTTCTCTGTGACAACCTTTCAAGTACTTGAAGAGTGCTATCATATCTCCCCTCAGTCTTCTCTTCTCAAGGCTAAACATGCCCAGTTTTTTCAGTCTCTCTTCATAGGGTTTTGTGTCCAGTCCTCTGATCATCTTTGTTGCCCTCCTCTGAACCCTCTCCAGTTTGTCCGCATCCTTCTTCAAGTGTGGTACCCAGAACTGGACACAGTACTCCGGATGAGGTCTAACCAGTGCTGAGTAGAGGGGCACTAGTACTTCCCGGGATTTGGAAGCTATGCTTCTATTAATGCAGCCCAAAAGAGCATTGGCCTTATTTGCAGCCACATCACATGGTTGGCTCATATTCAGCTTGTGATGGACAACAATTCCAAGATGCTTCTGGCTTGTAGTGTGGTTGAGCCACGTATCGCCCATCTTGTAACTGTGCATTTGGTTTCTTTTTCCTAGGTGCAGAACTTGACATGTATCCCTATTAAATGTCATTCTGTTGTTTTCTGCCCAGCGCTCCAGTCTATCCAGATCACTTTGAATTTTGTTTCTGTCTTCCAAAGTATTAGCTATCCCACCCAGTTTGGTGTCATCTGCAAATCTGATCAGCATTCCCTGCACCTCCTCCTCCAAGTCATTAATAAAAATGTTGAAGAGCACTGGGCCCAGGACTGAGCCCTGCGGTACCCCACTCGTTACCTCTCCCCAGTTTGAGAAGGTCCCATTGATAAGCACTCTTTGAGTCCGGTTCTGTAGCCAACTGTGGATCCACCGGATCGTTGTTTCATCTAGCAGACTTTGAGCTAGTTTGCTCATCAGGAGATCATGGGGCACTTTGTCGAAAGCTTTGCTGAAGTCGAGGTATATGATGTCTACAGCATTCCCATGGTCCACAAGGGAGGTGACTTGATCAAAAAATGAGATCAGATTTGTCTGGCAGGACTTGTTTTTGACAAATCCATGTTGGCTTCGAGTAATCACGGCATTGTATTCAAGGTGCTTGCAGATGGATTGCTTTATCATCTGCTCTAGAATTTTCCCTGGGACTGATGTCAGACTGACTGGTCTGTAGTTCCCAGGTTCCTCCTTTTTACCCTTTTTGAAGATAGGGACAACATTAGCCCTCCTCCAGTCATCTGGCACTTCCCCTGTCCTCCATGATTTCTCAAAGAGAATAGACAGCGGTTCTGAGAGTTCTTCTGCCAGTTCCTTTATTACTCTAGGATGCAGTTCATCCGGCCCTGGAGATTTGAACTCATTCAAAGTAATTAGGTGTTCCTTGACCATATGCCTATCGATCTCAAGCTGCAATCCTGCCCCTTCAGCCTGTACTTCGCCTTTGCCAGAGGGGTCATAGGCCTTCTTTTGGGAGAAGACTGAGCCAAAGTAGGAATTGAGCACCTCTTCCTTTTCTTTGTCATCTGTTATCGTTTTGCCACCCTAAGCCCATCATTCCCAGGTTCCTCCTTTCTATTGATCTTTCCACACACATGTGTACGCATGCACCCTCACCCCACTTAGCTGATCTTTGAGCGAGGATGTCCTTCGAAGCCCCAGCATGATTGTTCCCTCGAGTTCATGATGTTTCAATGTAATAATTATGAGTTCAGACTGTGCCTACTGAGGGGCTAGTTTTTCCTCTTAAAGCCCTGGACATCCTTGTGAGCTGCTTTGAGCATTATCCTGTTTGGAAAAGCGGCATACCAAGAAACGTCATCCTGAACAGCTCAGGCCGGATGGCCCTAAGAACGGCTTCTTAGGATGCCCAGCCCCTCCAGGCAGTCCAGGAGGATACCGTGGTCAATGGTATCGAAAGCTGCTGAGAGGTTGAGGAGAACAAGGAAGGAGCATTCGCCCCTATCCATCCATTCATCCTCCATCCATTCACATATATACTTTGCTTTGAAGTGATCTAAGCTACTGGTAAGAAAATTTGTTAATTTATAAAAGGGGGTAGGGGTAGGACACCTTAGCGGGCAGCAATTAAGGTATCCGGGGCTGTGCTGGTGCCGGCCCTGCCATGAGGCAGAGTGAAGCAGTCACTTCAGGGGGCCGATGCCGGGAGGCAGCAGCCAGGCCTTAGAGGAGAGAGCTGTGTGCCAAGCAGCCTGCCCTGTGCCCCTCAGCTGCCCTGCTGCCTTCTGGGCTGCCAGAGGATGCTGTCCCATCGCCAGTGTTGAAGAAACAGTCCAGCTGGCTTCTGTTTATGGAACAGGAGAGAGCGCCATTGTCTTTTTTGCCTCAGGCAGCAAAACGTCTTGGGCTGGCCCTGCACGGGCACCATGCTGCCTTCCCCTGACCTGCTGCAGTATTGTTTGCACCAGTAGTGGACCAGATGACCCTGGGAATCCCACAGGCTGGGTGTGAGCACAGCAGCCCCTCCTCCTTTTCTGCGTGATGCAGGCCCTGGAATTCAGGGCTAGACTGCCGCTGAGCGTGGGAGTTCTTTCAAACTCCCACAGCTAGCAGCTGTCGGTAGGACTTGTCCTCCTCCATGACTTGTGTTGCAGAGCGTTTTGATGGCACTTGAGTACACCTTTCAGTAGAGCCTGACTCCACAATCCAGACCAGCCTTGGCCCCTCTGAGCACTGCTCAGTTTTTTCTTCAAACTCTGCCTTGACAGGGCTAAACAGAGCAAAAGGATGCAGAGAAGAACAGGCACAAGACCTGGGACTGGGGGTCAGTGGAGGTGGTGCTCCTTGTAGAATTGAACAGAACGTGGACCGGTCGAAGAAATGCTGGCCCAGTACAGAGGCTGCCCTTCCCTCTCTCTGATGAGTTGCCCCATGAGAAATGAACTCTTCGGCAATTGCCCACAATCCATCAGAGACTAACACTGATTTATGCAAATGTGGGCAATTTGCATATGCATATAACTCTGCTTTGCCTTTTCAGCTGCCTTTAATATCTGAAACCCAAAAGATTGATCTGTGTGAAAACTTCTTGGGCAAAGATGGTGCATATCAGATTAAATAATGAATGATTCCAATCGGAGTTGATTTGCATGGGCTGATCAAGCTAATTACTTCAGCATCTGCAGGAACTCCACAAATGATGGTGTTCTTATGCACAGGGAATGCTAAGCTGCCATGAAATTTGACACGTACATTACCAAGGAGCACTGCAAATCTACTCTGTAGAAAAACATTTTTGCAAACCTTGAATGGGAAGGTGGCATGTGGTGGCAAGCCAAAGCCACGCTAGGGAACACTTTGCCACAGCGAGCGGACTGGCAGCAGTGCTCAGACTGCCGAAATGCCTTTGCCCAGATGGTTAATGTGCCAACAAGATCCCGGGGGCTGCTTCTCAGCGTTTGACAAGAGAAGCAAAGACACCCCCCACCCTGCCCTTAATCATTCATATGTCATTTAGCAGCTCCTTTTCTATTTTTTGGTGCATTTGAAAATATTTTTTATTAAATGGTTAATGCATGTAAAGTAGCTTTGCTGTAGATGTGAAACTTAAGAAGCTTTGTCGGCTGTCTGAATAGCAGGCACCAGAAATGGCTAGCTTCTCCTGGCCATTTACACACTGTTTTAGCAAGGGGAATCGACTCACTCAAGGAGTAGGGAATAGGACAGGAATCTCTCCATGTCCCATCTCACGGCCTGGGACAAGGACCCAGTGAGACTGAGGACCACAAGCGTATGGGAAAGACATTCAGAGAGGCAGATTTAGAGGTCACTTCCAGAAATAGCAAGGCCCTGAATACTGGTATGTAAAGTTCTGCTTTACAATGTTTTTAAAATGCCATAACATATTTCTTAGAAGTTCATTTTAAGCTCTATGCAGAATGTGGCTATAAAGGTTGACAGGATATGAAAAACGGAACCAATAAATTGTCTTGAATTCCATTTGGTTCTCATAAAACATGTTCCTCACCCAGCACCCACAGCAAGGGAGCAGGAAGGGGTGACCTTTGGTGTGGCGGGGGGGAGGTCCCAGATGGTGCTTCTGTTTGGGCTGCTTTGTAATGTGCCTCTCATCCTGCATTCAACTGCCAGTTAGGTGAACTGTGGACTCTAGTTGGATTTTCCTGGAGATTACAATGATTCGTATTTATTTTCTTTGAATTTGTAGCAATCTGGCCTGGCAAGAGCCAAGATCCAGACGGTCATTATTAATTCACTGCTGATTATTTCATTTCTCACTGCTGCTGACCGTCCTTTCCCAAACTGCACCAGGCTGCCTGGCACTTCCTCTCCCGTTAGTGACAGCGACAGAGCTGTTTTTGCCTCCCCTTCCATCAGCAGGAGATGCAGCCTTCGCCTCAGAGCCTAAGTGGGAACTGTAAATGGCTGGATTGGGATGAAAGACATTGTTTTGTTGTTATTGCCCCCAATAAGGCCTGGTGGCGTGACAGCCTCCTCCCGTGACTGTTATTCTGTCCTGGCTGGTTACAGCCATCCCCAGCAGGGTTGTGACTAAGCTTGATCGGCTTTAAGGACACCTTGTCTTTTTCATCCTCCCCTCCAGCTTCGTGTGGATGGTAAAATTAAACTTCCGACTTCTGCTGCTGCAGCCCACAAAGCAGGAGTATCTTCCCTAGAGGACAGACACCCGTGGCAGCAATCAGGCTCTTAACCAGGCACTGCATGTAACTGGCAGAACCCCCTCAAGCGCCCTGCCACAAACACCAAAACACCTGGCAGGCCATTTTCAGTTGGGCCCTCAGAGGCATTTTAATTACCATGGCTTCCCCAAAGGATCCTGGGGACTGTAGTTGGATAAGGGGATGGTCCTATGCCAGGGTATCCAAAATGGGAGTCATCCTCCCATATACAGTCAGGGCCAGAAATATTGGAACAAGGATAACTGTTTTGGCAGTTGGCCTCTGTACACCACCACATTGAAGTTGAAGGGCAACACACCCAGATGGGAGCGAAGTCAGGACTTTCAGCTGTAATTCAAGGGGTTTGACAAAAGTGGGGCACTAACCATTCAGGAAGGACAGCCAGTGGCATACACCCCCCCCCCAATCATTGGTGGCTCATAAGTAATGGAACAAACCAACATCATTTCAAACTTAAGGATCGCCTTTAATACCTGGATGAAAATCCTTTGCAGGCAATAACTGCCTGAAGTCTGGAACCCATGGACATTCACTGGAACTCCCAACATGAGGTCCAGAGAGGTGTCCATGCGAGTGAAGGAGGCCATCATTAGGCTGAGGAAACAAGATAAACCCATCAGAGAGATAGCAGAAACATTGGGAGTGGCCAACACAACAGTTTGGAACATCCCGAAAAAGAAGGAATTAACTGGCAAGCTCAGCAACAGCACCACGGAAGACAACTAAAGTGGATAACCGCAGAATTCTGCTCATGGTGAAGAGGAACCCTTTCACAACCATCTAGCCAGGTCAAGAATGCTCTTGCGGAGGTAGGCATGTCATTATCAACATCTATAGTCAAGAGACGGCTTTAGGAATATAAATACAGAGGCGTCACAACAAGGTGCAAACCACTGGTAACTGTCAGGAGCGCCCTGGTGGCCTCTTTCAGTCTACTCCAATAGCCAACTCAAGACACAGACGAAAGGATTCTTTTCAAGGCTTTAATCCGTTTATAACTTAATGACTCTATCAGATGCTAATCACCAGTGACTAAGCAAGGAGCAGCAGAGTGGCCTATGCTCCGAGCAGGCAGTTGATCCCTGTTTGAAGTCACTTGAAGACCCTGAACTTATGGGCTAGGGAGAGATCCTCCCTCTTTCCCTTGGGTCCACAGGAGGCAGCCGTTGCTTGCGCGCCAAATGGGTGCTATGCCTCCTTTCCGCGCCCTCCATTGCTCGTCACTCGCTGCGTCTGCATCGAGCTTCTAGCAAGCTCCGTTCCCGCACTTTCTCACTGCTAGGATCACTATCTCAGGAATGCCGGCAGGAGGAATCTCTGCCAGCTGCTGTGCCTGTGAGGGATGAGCTGGCTCCTCTCCCACGGATTGCTGATCCTCCTCAGAATCAGAACTGCTCTGGGGTTCTATCGGCTCAGTTTCCACCCTGACAGTAACGCTCAAGAACACAAAGGCCAGATTAGCCTTTGCCAGCAAGCACCTAAAAAAGCCTGCCCAGTTCTGGAATAAGATTCTTTGGACTGATGAAACCAAGATTAACTTGTACCAGAATGATGGGAAGAGAAAAGTATGGAGAAGCAAAGGAACAGCTTATGATCCAAAGCATACCACATCATCTGTCAAACATGGTGGAGGCAGTGTTATGGCACTGTTATGGCATGGGCATGTATGGCTGCCAATGGAACCAGGTCACTGGTGTTTATTGATGACCTGACTGCTGATAAAAGCAGCAGGATGAATTCTGAATTCATCAGAATAGTATAGGGCTATACTTTCTGTTCAGATTCAGCCGAATGCTGCCAAACTGATAGGACGCCACTTCATATTGCAGGTCGATAATGACCCAAAACATACAGCAAAAGCTACCCAAGAGTTTCTGAAGGCAAAGAAGTGTGATGTTCTTCAATGGCCAAGTCAGTCACCTGATCTCAACCCAATAGAGCATGCTTTTCACTTACTGAAGACAAGACTGAAGGCAGCAAGACCCACAAACAAGCAGCAGCTGAAGGCAGCTGCAGTAAAGGCCTGGCAAAGCATCTCGAGGGAGGAAACGCAGCAATTGGTCATGTCCATGGGTTCCAGACTTCAGGCAGTTATTGCCTGCAAAGGATTTTCATCCAGGTATTAAAGGCGATCCTTAAGTTTGAAATGATGTTGGTTTGTTCCATTACTTATGAGCCACCAATGATTGGGGGGGGGGGATGCCGCTGGCTGTCCTTCCTGAATGGTTAGTGCCCCACTTTTGTCAAACCCCTTGAATTACAGTTGAAAGTCCTGACTTTGCTCCCATCTGGGTGTGTTTCCTTTCAACTTCAGTGTGGTGGTGTACAGAGGCCAACTGCCAAAACAGTTATCCTTGTTCCAATATTTCTGGCCCTGACTGTATCTAGACTTATGCTCACCCACATCTTCAGAACCTCCCTGCATGCTGCTCAGTAGGATGAAGGTGCCATAATATTTCTCCTGCTAGGGAGATCCCTTAACCTGGACAATGGATGGGGAACTCATCCAGACCTCCTTTGTGCAGCAAGTGTCTGGCAAAACCCGCCATTGTTGTTTTCAACTTCTTCTCCCTAGGAGCCAGGGATGCTTGTTCTTTGAAACTGGAAAGCTGGGTATAAGGCTTCTAGAGTGTCTGTTGCATGGGGCACTTCAGTTGCAGGGTGGGGGAAAGGCTCACTGGTCCTGGAAGTCCAGGTGGCCAGACATGGGAATGGCCATAGCTCAGTGGGTGGGCACATGATTTGCTTGAAAAGGGTCGTTAGCATCTGCAGATACAGCTGCTGGCCTTCTGGAGAACTCACAATGCTATTGTCAGTCAACACAGACAGTACTGAACTAGATGGACCAATTGCTTGACTCTGTATAAGGTACCTTCCTGTGTTCCTCCTGGAGCTCAGGACCTTTTCTGGCCAGTTGCAGTGTATAAATCCTAAGAATGTAGGCGCACCTTCCATCTCCTCTGCCATTACAATACAAGCCACATGTAAGTCCCAGTGAAAGCCTGTTCTGCTTGGAGAGACTTTCTTTGCCCCAGGGGAGGTCCAGCATGTTGGACATTGTTGTGTGGTCATCACCACCTTCTTGCTAGGGAACCTTGAGACCTTTTGCACCCTCCCAGAAATGAAATGCAAATAGCCTGGAGCTGTCGCTCCCTTTGCTTAACTACTCTCTGACCTTTACATGCCACAGTAAATTTCCCCACAGCAAATTAATCAGAACAGGCCGGGACATGAGGAATTTCCCTCAGTGTTCTCTTCCTACTTGACTCCCTTCCCATGTCTTTTCCAACAGGCAGAAGCTAGGGAGGAATTTGGAAGTTGGAGTGAGATGCTTTTATTGTGCTTCTGAAATGCATTTGGAAAGCCTTTTATATTGCCCACTATCTCAAAGACCACATGGATCTACCACCTCTATCGAGTCCTCTACTGGGTTGAAACTGCTCCACTTGCTCTCTGCCCTGGTCGTCCGTGGGCATGCCCAGGCCATTGCCAGTCTACAGTCCCAGTTCCCCTTCCCAGTAGTGGCAACAATGGAGGCCCGCCAGGTAATCCACTGGATCCAACAGAAGAGACTCCTGTAGACAGAGAGGGCCTCTTCCCACCCCCATCAAACCAACATTTCCAAGCCTGGCTCACACGTGAGCAACATGCTTTGTGGCCTTTCTCATGGTCATTCAGCCACACAATACTTGGACTAAGATATTTTAAGGCTTGTTCACACATGACAAACAGTCCGGGTCTTGCACCTGTGCAAGTTCATGGTTCCAGTGTCCCCTGGAGTTGCTTGCTGGTCCTTGTAACTGACGAATAGCTTCCAGGTAACTGATTGGTCTGTCATCACAGTGTTATGTAGCTGCCTGTACCGACATGAACTTGCAATGCTGAACCGAGGGCATAGCAGCGCCAGCTGACAAGCAACGGAGCAGCAGCCGCCTTATATCTCTCCAGCAGAGTTTGAATTCAGCTGCAGCCGGAGTCGGCAGAGTTAGGAGCAGCTGAGGAACAACAGCAGCTCAGTTTGGCCCATCAACGGTTTCCCCACTTGGAGGCAGCTTTTCTCCTTTATGTCAGAGAGGCAGGGAGCCTGCCCTGGGCTTCGAGAAAAGAGCGTCTGTGTCGGGTTCCACAGCACAATCTTGCTCCAGCTGGGCAGGAGAGCTGCCTAGTAACTCCGCTGCACAGCCCTGGACAAGCAGTGCCCACAGGTTCCAGCAGTGCCCCTGCTGTGCAGGCCACTCCTTCACACCTGGGCCCCCTTCAGTTGCTTTACACACACAAGTGCATTGGCACATTTGCGTGGGATGTGAGGAAAGAATGAAGTTCCCCTCTAAGTCTCTGGAGGAGTTGATAGGCTTCCTCCTCTCTGAGCTCTGCCCATGTCCTCTGGGCAGCCCAGAGCGGGGCAGACAATCCCTGCAGGAGAAGGCTTTTCTTGAAGGAGAAGGCTATCAGGGGCTACTAGTCCTGGTGGCTCTGTGCTACCTCCAGTATCACAGGCAGTAAGCCTATGTGCACCAGTAGTTGGGAAGCCTGGGCGGGAGGGGCTGTTGCACTCGTGTTCTGCTTGTGGGTTTCCTGTTGAAGGTTGGTCAGCCACTGTGTGAACAGAATGCTGGGCTAGATGGACCCTTGGTCTGATCCAGCAGGGCTCTGCTGATGTTCTGATGTAATTCCATCCTCCCTGCAAGGGGGGGGTCCTTTCCACCCGCTGCAGAGCAGAGCCAGGCCCTTTGGAATGATCATCCTTCCCCTTGACTTCTGAGTCTGCCAGTGCTAGGCGCTCTCGACTGCCCTGGTGCCACCCCACAGCCGCCTTTGCGCGTTGTGCCTGAGCAGCATACCTGAGGAACCCCCTTCCCACCTGGTCCGTGATTCTGTTTCTGCATTCCTGCCATTTGGATGGTTTCTTGCACCAATGTGAGATTTGGGGGCTATGTGTTTCTTCACCTTCAAGGTGATACAAATGTGCCACTTCTTAAGAGAATGACTTACAGAGGATGATCTTGGAGCTGGTGGAGGGGACGAGACCCCCAACACGCCTACAGGCCCTGCCTTTTTAACGGCGTAGAGCCAGCTACTCTCCCTGATCGGGCTGGCTCCTTCGGTTCACTTCTGAACAGCTTGATGGTGTGGTAGAGAAATGTCATCGTCCCTCTGAAGGAAACACTTGACAAGTTTTGAGCTCTTAAACTGGTGTGTAGAGGAGGCTCAGGAGAGCCCCCCCCCCCGCTCCCCAGTGTCTCTGCTTCCTCCCTGGACCTTTTGTTGCTGGGAGGAGGAAAGTGAAAGTAGGCTGCCCTCTCTGCTACTGGCTCCTCACCTTCAGTCACATCTTTTCTCCCCTGTCCAGCTCCATCTTTTCCCCCTATACTTACAACGCCACAAAGCAAAGAGTGGAGCCCTGAAAGGCAGCCAGATTGTCATGCATCTGCAGGCAGGAGCAGGGCTGTTCACACCATCCATGAAAGAGCTGGGCCAACGTGCTTCATTTAGTGCAGAAAAGCGGACACAGCCACAGAAGTCTGGAAGCTCAAATGGCAGCATTAACTGCAATGTGCTTTTGCATGCTGTACATTTTATGGAAGGAAGGAATTTTGCTTGGGGAACATGGTCTGCAGCCAAAAGATCAAGTGTGGAAGGACAAAAGGTGGGTGCAGATTTTACTTCATTGTGTAAGTTAAGGCTGCACTGAAATTCTTGATGGGAGGTTTAAGTGCTTGCTGCTTACAAAAGGTAGGGATTTAGTGTTGTGAATCCAAAGTACAGTAGAGATGGGCAGTTGTAGATTTTTGGACTAATGTTTAGAGAAATTCAAGTAGCAAATGGTTAAAATACAGGGGCACAGAGCTTGAGTGTTTTGGCCTACTTCTACGGAATCGCTAGTATGGGGGCTTCTTTGGGGATTCAAGAGGGAAACTTCTAGAAGATGAAAAGTTGCTTGGATTTGACCCTCAGAACGTAGTAGTTTTAGGAAGTAAAGTCTGCATTTTTGTACCATTAGGACTAGTAAGTTTGGGTTGCAATCCTATAGACGTCTACTTGGGAGTAAGTCCCACTGACCTCAGTAGGACGTACTTCTGAGTAGACATGTATAGGATTGCAATGTTACTGATTTGAGATCACTTCACAAGAATTGCAGTTTATTGTCAGCCATAATGATTAGAGGTTGTGTTTCGTGCTGATAAGTGTGTATTGTGATGGTTGTGTACAGTGTTGAGAAATGCAAACTCTGTTTATGTACAGTAGGCAGAATCCTACACAGATGTAGGCATACGTCATTTCATTTATCTCAGTGGGAAGATGTATACTCGCATCTGTGTTGGGTTGTTGCCAGTGCAATACTGTGGTGTGTCACCAAAAACTCTATGGATCAGTAGCAACCAAAATGTGATGTGCCTTAATTCTGGATGTGTTGTTTTGCTGAGGTGACTGAATTAACTCTGGCTTTGGTTAAATGAAAAACATGCTCCACTGATGTCTGAGGGAGCATCAGGGTCCAGGTTTGAGGGAGCCCGCCTTTGACTGCTGGCCAGAAACGGGGTCTCTTTGCCTGTGAATCTCCTTTGATCTCCAGAGGACTTAAACCATGTTTTGTTGACCTTGTGTCTGGACTACAGCAGTCCCCTCTTGTTGCCCTCGCATCCTATAGTCTCTTCCCGGATTTAGTCAGCCCAGCCCACCCTTCCCCTGTGCCAATGAAATCCCCTTTGCTCTGGATGTATACAGAAGCCTTCTGCGCAGCTTAGGGCCCAGGCTGGAAAGGGGCCCGCCCTCCTGCTGCCTTCTGACGGACTGAGCGGAGGACGTCTGCAGGCAAAGATCGCTGCGCTGCGGGCTCTCTCCCACCCTTTGCTTCAGCAAAGCCATTCCAGAACCAGCGCAGGCTGAACCTTTCTGGGCCTTCTGCTGCTGTCAGTTCACATCCAGCAACGTGAAATAACGGATAAGAATGTATTCTAGCTATTTTTCATACTCTGTTTTCAACGCAGGTCGCGAGGCAGGCCCCACAAGCTTTAGTCCCCTGGGTGTTTCCCTGTTTCAGAGAACACGGCCGTTTCAGCACCCTGGCCAGCTCCTTCCCAGCGTCCTCTGGCCCATTCCAGACTGGCTGAGCTTGTGGGGACCGTCTGCCGGCCTGTCCTCCGGTGGAGCACGGCCGGCCCTCCCGCCACCCCATGTTCCCAGGGCAAAGTCCGCGTGCAGGTCAATGCCAGCCAGCCAGCCAGGGAGCGGCTGTTGGAGGAATGTTTGATTGAGGTGTAGACTTTCCAGA
This sequence comes from Heloderma suspectum, assembly GCF_057233095.1. NCBI lineage: Eukaryota > Metazoa > Chordata > Lepidosauria > Squamata > Helodermatidae > Heloderma > Heloderma suspectum. The sequence goes on from NC_139466.1 coordinate 1,030,508, forward strand.
GGTGTGGGAGGGTGCGTACCCTTTTGCTATCCTGTTCTTCCATTCTCCTTTGCTGCTCTTTCTCTGCTGCCTCCACCTTGGGCCCATCTGATCGTAAACGCATTACGTGGAGTAAGCCCCACTGATTCTGACAGAGCTCACCGCTAAGCATGCCACAGTCTTGTGGCACCTTAAAGGTCAACAAGGTTATTGTGTCATCTGTTTTGGGGGGCTTCATTAACAGACACATGAGTGTTATCCTCAGCTGGCAGAGATATACAGGGTGTTTCAAAATGATGGACCCAGTTTCAAAGCAGCATATCACCTGCACGAAGAGCCTGTACCAATTGCAACCGGTATGGCCTCATGATTAAATGTCGCCTTAACACACACCAGGCAGTCATATGAGAGATCGCAAGTTCTCGGCTGGCACGACGAGTGGACTTGTGTGGGCTACGCTGAAAACTCTCTTGAACTCTTCTCACGTTTTCCTCTGAAGTGCGTGGTCACCCTATGCTCTTCCCCTTACATAAACAGCCTGTTTCCTCAAATTGTTGGTACCAACGACGAATACTCTTTGGCATTGGCGGATCAAAACGCCATTGAAACACACTCTGCACCGCAGTTGCGGATTCAGTCTTGCTGAACTGCAGAACGCAAAACGCCTTGTGTTGCGGGGTCACCATCTTGCGAATGACTGAGGCTAGGGTCGGTTTGTGCACTGAGAGAGGCATCTAGCGGTAATCATTTGAAACTCTATGCCCCACCCTTTCAAGTGGTAAGAGTTTCATTCATGTGCGGTTCATGGTTGCAGAGATAAAGCGATTTCAAATTGGGTCCATCTTTTTGAAACACCCTGTATAATACACAGATGCGAGAAAAAAGACTAAGTTCTTAAATTTCAACGTAAGTGTGATTTGGATCATGGTCCAGGACACTTGTGCGCTCAGGACAACACCTGCCTTGCTGTTAGAAATTAACAGATGCTTGTCAACAACCATGTTGTTTGTGACTGGGATTTGTGTGTGTGTACATGAGTTGTGGGGGAATGCAGTGTTACCCAGAAAATAAGTTCTGGGGGAAGACAGCCAGGCCTGCAGGGGCTCTTTGTCTTTCACCTGCTCTCGAAGTGTGACAGCAGATTGCTGCGGGTGTCGCTGTGAGCTGCTGCCCCCACCATGCTGCTGCTTCCTGGAGTGACTTTGGCTTCAGGGAGAACGGAGCCATGACCGAGCACCGCAGCAAAGCTCATTTCTTGCTGCAAACAGTTTCCACACTCGGTGCACGTGAGGCATGAACACTGGGGTGGGTGGATTGAAGCCTGGAAGCTCCTTGCCTCATTCATTCCAGTGCCAGGCCTGGGCAGCAGGGTGGGGGTGGGGAGGCAGGAAAGGGCTGCCCTTCATATTGGATGCTGGTCTTTGCAAAGTGCTTCCCTGCCCAGCATCCTTAGAAGGGGTTGTTTCTCTGCAGGGGTTCATGTTGAAGAGATTAAGTCTAGTAAATCTCTCTGATGCTCCCCTTATGCTTCCTTTTGGACTAGCAAAGAGGATGACTCCCCCCACACACACACCCTCCCTCCCTCCCAGTGCCTTAGCAACCCAAGCCAGCCCTGGCACAATCCTGGTGGTGCTTCTGTCTTCGAGTGTGCCTGCTTTCCCCCAGCCTTCTCTAGTTTTAGATCTCCCAACCCTGTGACCCCTCTCCTCCCTTCCACCCAAGGCCAGGCCAGAGGGGCTGCACCTGCTCAGGTGTTAGCTTCTCTGCTGAGGCCTTGTGTGGGCCAGGGGCAAGGGCCTCCCACGCCCACCCCCCAGACAGAGCCCAGGACTGCCATCTGGCTTTCACGAGCCATCTCAGCAGGGTCCTGTGTAGGCCACGCGCCATACACGTGAAATGAGGCGGAAGTGCCGAAAAGCAGAGGCAGACTGTGTGGTGGGAGAGCTGACCTTGGCTCTGAGAGGTCTGGAATCCAGCTTCGCCTCTGCCAGAATTGTCTCCTTGTGTGCCCTTGGGCAGGGCTTTCCCTCTCTGTCTGAGCGCCTCATCTGCACAAGGGGAATAAGAGTGGGCAAACACAACGCAGGCTGTGGTTTGTGCACCAGAGAAGTTTGAAACGATCCTACAATGAATCCTCGCACACATGGCGGTGGATTTTCCTTCCTGGGCAAAGCAGCTGCCAGCCCCTCCCCCACGCATCCCGCCTGGCAGCGCCACTGCAAAGTGCTTCCCTGCCGAGGAGCAAGAGCCGCTCCCTCTTCCAGAGAAGCCCTGGAATGGGGGGCTCCGTTCTCAGGGAGTGGGCTCAGCTGGGAGCTCTCTCGCAGCTCTGCTGCCCAGGAGGTGATGGGACTGCAGGGAGCTGACCAGCTCTCCTGGCCAGCAGGCAGCTGCCTGTGCGAGCCCGCGAGCGCGCGCGCCTGTGTCCCCCAGCTCGCTCCCTGCCATGGATCTGGGGCTGAGCCAGGCAGCTTCTTTAAGATTCTGATCACAGCGGTGCTGGATTTCGAAGGCTTGAGCGCTCACGGTCTCCCTCCCTCCCTCTCTGCACAGACGCCGCCACCATCGCCCATGCCGGGCAAAAGGAGCGGAGGGGACAGGGCCGGAGGGCATCTCTCCCACCAGCCGTGGGGCACAGACAGTGAGTATCTTGCTCCCCAAGGAGCTGCCCAGCACGTGACACCCCCTCTTTCTGTGGCCATGCGTTCATTGGGGGTGGGGTCCCGATCTCGGGCAGCTTGTCCCTTTGGGGGGGGATGGTGGCAGCTGCCTTGGAGGCCTCCCTGCTCCTGGACCCGAGCGGTGAGGGTTGGGTTGGCGCGCTGCACAGGTAGCGGGGGCACCCTTCAGCCCTGGGGATCACAGTCAGATTTGTTAGGAAGGGACAGAATATGGGATTCAACCAATGGATTTGTCAGCTACTTCATCCTGCAGCAAAAGCATTACACGGGGTGGGGTGGGCTGGGGGAGGAGATGAAATATTTTTCCCATGGCTTTTTCTTGCAGTGATGCTTTGGGAGGGTCAGGGAGGAAGAAGCGTTCTCTTCACTTTGACGTCTGGTTATTGGGCAATCTGTAAGTGTAATCAGTCGGCCACTCAGTTTCTGGAGCCCAGCACTTACACGTGCTGGCATTCCCAGATTCCCCTAAAGCAAAGGAAACCACCTTCCTGCATCTTGCAAGGAAGAAGATCCGGTTCACCGAGCCACCACATCTCCTGGTTTTTATCACACACCGCCTTGTGGTCTTGCAAGTGCTGATAATCTCTGGGGCGCTGTTTGGCGGAAACAAATCTGGATAATGAGGCCCCAGAATGACTCTCCTGCCTGCATCGCTCAGTCAGACAAAGGGAAGTCCCCGATACCAGTGCAGAGGTGCTTGTGATGTTTAAGGCAGCCATGTCCCTTGTTGCTTCGTGCTTGGTTTTTCCTGCTCTTTCCATACAGCACCCTCAAAACTGTTTTCATTGTCATCTTCAGCCACGTTCCGTCCTCTGGGATTGTCCCTCGTGAACATTCTAGGCTCTGGGGGCTTAACGTTGGGGTCGGTCTGACCTAGATGGACCCTTGGTCTGATCCCACAAGGCTCTTCTTATACGTTCTTATGAACGACTTTTGGGGTGTCCCAGTCATCGCAGTTTGCTGATCCAGGGATGATCTCTCCCTGCTTTGCATCCTCAACAAGAAGAGTTGAGGCTGGACCCTTCCAGGGGGAGGGTCATGTGGGCTTCAGGCACAGAGCTTGCAGTGGCTGCCACAGCTACCGAATGTCTGCCTATGGCACTTGTGGACCCAGCTTGGGAGTTGCAGTCTAGGGGAGGATTTCTGTGGGATTCTTGTGCACAGCTCCACATACCTCTGTTTCTCTCTTGTGGGTGTTACTTCTTGTGCCTCCGCTTTAGCACTAAGTCGTCCCATCAGCAATTGCAATTGGGTTTGAGAGGAGGTTCAAGCCTTTCAGGCAGAGCGGGATCTCTGAATGATTTCACTCCGATCCCTGAGCTCAGCACGAGCCTCGTGAACACCTAGGAGTAGAGCAGAGTGAACAAAAGTGTTAAGCAAGCCGCAATGACAGCTGAATCCAAGAAGCAATGCAGATGGCCTCAAGGGAAAAGAGGGCTTGCATTTATGGGAAAAGGCTTGGCTGGGAGGAAAGGCAAACACAGGCCAGTCAGCTAGACCCTGCTTCTTCCTGGGGAGGGAGGGATTTGTGCAGATGGCAACTGGATGTGCGCTGGTGTCCTGGCCCTGAGCAAGTCCTCATCCAAGGAGCCTGGAGCCCAGCCTGTGCACCTGTGGAGGGCCACGGTGTGCTGTTGGCACTGTCAGTACCGGCTACCTGGGCTTGGCTTCAGACCAGCCCTGGTCAGCCACAGTGGGTGTCTTTGCAACCAGCCTGCCAGGCTGCTGTGCTCTTGCTGCCCCGGCCCCTTCCCAGTAGGGCTGAGGCTGCCCCGGTGGCAGGGGGCGGCAGGCTGGAGCAGAGGGTTTACTACGGAGGCAGGAATCCCCACTGGACAGGCCTTCCCAGCACAGCAGAGGATGCTTGCAGCTGGCCAGTTGGCCACTGGTGCCAGCAGAGGGCAAGGAGCAGCTGCTGCCATGCAGAGTGAGCATCTTGGCAAGGCAGGCCTGGGACGGGGTCTGGGCTGTGGCCATCCCTGGGTGGTCGCCCAGCGCTGCTGGGGCTTACAGGGGGCACTGATGTGGGTGTGAGGCTAGGGCACCGCATGCAGCTTGCCGCTGGTGCTGGTGCAGGACAGGGGCTTGATCTGAGGCTCTCCAGCATCCAGGGGATGTGGCCTTCCGCCAGAGGCCTCTGGGCAGGACGAGACTGACGTGGCACATGCCTGTCCCGAGCTCCTGCAGGCAGCGAAGCATTGCAGGCTGGATGCTGCCGCAAGACGTAGTGGCGGGCACCAATCCGGATGGCGTTAGAAGGGGGTTGGACAAATCCCTGGAGAAGGAGGAGGAGCAGGAGGAGGCGGCTGCGAAGGGCTACTAGTCCTGATGGCTCCTTGCCAGCTCCAGCAACAGAGGCAGTGAGCCCACGTGTACCAGTTGCTGGGGAAAGTGGGCGGGCAGGTGCTGTCGAGCTCATGTTCCGCTTGTGGGTTTCCTGTGGGCAGCTAGTAGCCACTCTGTGAGCAGACTGCTGGACTGGATGGGCCCTGGGTCTGATCCAGCTTCAGGGCTCTTCTGATGCATGTCAGAGCCCATCTGGAATGGTGCTGATCTCCAGGGAAGCCCTCGTATAGCTGTGGTGCTGCCCACCTGGGTGCTTTGCTGCCTGGGAACTGGCCGGGTTGGGGGAGCTCAGTTTGTCTTCTCCTTCCTCTGGCCACTCCTGCCTTCTAGCCGGGTGCCACTTGGAACCTGGCTTGGCAGAGCACTTTGAGGCTGGTGGTAGCCATCCCCCACAGTCAGTGGCATTCAATTTCCTCCCGAGAAGGCACCCAGGGCAATGTCAAGGTGCAGTAGCTCGCCTAAGGCCTAGCACGATCAGCACATGCAGAGAGCCGCAGGGGAGGGCCCTGTAGGGCTTCCTTTTCCATTCCAGAGTGTTTCTGTGCCTTCCTTACCAGCGCCTGGACCCTCTCTTGACACCCAGGTCAGTAGAGCTATAGAGGAGCTGTGGGGCAGATCCAGCTTCAGGGCTCAGACACAGGCCCTCAATGGCCCTGGGACTGTCATGACCCCTTTGGCCTGAAAGAAACTGTCCCCACCGCAGCAGCAGTTTCATAGACGGCAAATAGAATGCCTGTCTCCCAGGATGCTGTCTCCAGGCAGATGTGCACGGCACAGGGATAAAGGAGGTGGATGGAGACATCTGCTAAAAAGCAACCTTTCAATTGTGAGGGTGCAACCAGTGGCCCCTGCCCATCCCTCACCAGGCCTAACAAGGACCAAGCCCTAGAAGGAAGAGGGCAGGGGTCACACTGACAGGCGGCCCACCACCCGCAAATGTTACCCACACCCTGGTCCTTAACAGGGTCAGGAAATCTGGCAGGAAGAATGGGAGGGCCTCAGACCTGGGGTCACCGACGTGCCCAGAGTCTTGGCTGGCTGTGGGGCTGTTGCTGCTCCAAGCGGCTGTTTCCAGGGCGCACCGGTGAGCTCTCTCCCACTATGAATGTGATATCCGTTGGGGGGTTGGGTTGGGGGGTTGTTCTTCGAAGCAAATGAGTACAGAGGTTGGAACTCACCTCTGCTTGTGTGCTGTGCTTGTCTGGCTGTTGCTGCAAAGGTAGTGGCAGGAAGTGCTGCCCATCGGAGCAGCCAGGCACTCTGCTGCTGCTGCTGCTGCTGGTCAGATGCCCCTTGCTTCCCCCAGCCCACCTCTCTGCTCAGCCTTTCCCCAGCAACAGCTCCCATCATTCCACTCACACAGCCCTTGGCCACGCTGACCAAGTTGTAGTCCAGTGCAGCTGCAGGTTGGGAAGGCTGATTTAGCTAGTTGGGTTTTAAATTTGTATTTATTTAAAACATTTCAATGCTGCCCTTCAGTGCAACATTCTCAGGTGTTTCACAATAGGTAACAAAAACACAACAAAAGGCAGGTGTTTCTTCTTCTGCCAGAGCAGCTGCAGAAAGTGCTTTTTGCCCCTGTTGAGGCCACAGTAGCAGCTGCCTCTTGGAGCTTTGGAGCAGCCTCTGTTTCCCACCCCTGCCCTTGAGGCGTGCTCTTGCGTTGCCATTCTACTCCGTTCTCACCTTGCCAGCGTGGCTTGTCCTTCGTTCTGCCTCAGCCCGTGTGTATAAATCAATACCCAGCATCTTCTCTGCCTCTGAAGAGGTAGGACTCTGCTTATCAGAGCTGGGGCCACTGAAAACAGATTTAGCTTTCTTGGTGCCTGGGGACCCTCTGGCTAGTTGCGTGAAGGGATGCTGTTCTCAGGGCCACTGCCAGCCGGGTCTGCTGCAGCCTTTGGGTGCGAGCCGTGGCTCCGTGGTGGAGCCCTGCTTTGCTTGCAGAAAGTGCCACGTTCCATCCCTAGCAGCATCTCCAGGCAGGGCTGAAGAAAGGCCCAGAGGGACAGCGTAGCTATAGCCCTGTGCTAGCAGGAGCAGTGCTGTGGCCCAGTATAAGGCAGCTTTGTACACATGCCCCTGTGGATGTCCAGGACTCCCCCCGCCCCCCTGGAAAGGGGATCTTGGCCTGCTTCCACATGGAAAGCCAAGGGGGTTGCCCTGGAAGGAGCTACACTGTGGCTCCTCCCAGTGAGGGGTGGCTTGAGCAAGGGAGGGGCGGGGAGGCATCTAGCCTCATTCCTCCTAACCCAGCAGGTACGGGAGAATGGCTTGCATCAGGCCACAGCTGTGCAAATCTTGGTGGTGCTGCCAAAGCAAAATAGGCAGCAGGATTTGCTCATCGTTTCTTGCCAGACATAGGGACGTAAACTGACTCCCCCTGCCCCCCGTTTAGCACCAATGGTTGCACATTTCCATGGGGTGAATGCCGAAATGCAGCGCTGGGCCTGGCATCAGAGTGCCATGATGTGGATTGGAAACTCTTGGGAGCCTCTCCTGCCGCTTTGCTCCCACTGATATTGTTCTCTGGTGCTTCTTGACTCTGATATTCTTCTAGTGTATTTAACATAATAACCCAGGGTGCTTCCAGATGAAGCTTTTATTGTGCAATTGCACTGCCTCATTCACAGAGTTTTATAGGGGGCCCAGACAGCGTCATCTTCCACTAGTTGCCGTGTTTTCCTGACAGTTCTTCCATCTTCTTTTCTTACCACACACAAAAAATCTGTCCAGGAAGAAAAGAGGGAATAGCTGCCCCAGGCCTTTTGACTGTTAGTGCCTGGGGCCTCTCTGTCTGGAAGCATCCAAAGACTCCATGAAGAGGAGGAAATCAAGGCCTTTGGCTGGCATTTGTTCCCCAGCTACGGAGACGTTTGATTTGCAGAGAACGCTAATGAGATGCACTAATTATGAAAGCCAAGCACAATAAACTCACCTGTGTCACTTGCATAGTTTATGTCTGGTGCTCTGTCCCCAGTAGGGAGAGGCAAAGGAAGGTTTCGCCTGCCTGGGTCTGCCTGCACGATTGGGGGTGCCCAGCCCAGCTGTCCCACACCGAGGGGTAGGCAGAGGGGTGAGCACAGCTTCCTCTGCCCAGTGAAAGGCCCAAACACTGCGCTTATCTCCCCACGCCAGCTTCTCCAGAAGGGGAACAGAGGGATGTGGAAGAAGGGCATGGGGTATTTTACAGTATTTATATCATACAGATAGGCACTGTAGGCTCGTGTGAAGATGAAGCAGACCTTTCAAGCCCTGAGGCAAAGGATCAGAAAGGAACATGCACTGCTCCAGGACATGGGGCCAAGCGGAATCTCCTGCGGCCGGTCCTCTTGTGGCAGAGAGACTGGGGCAGGGTGGGGGCAATGCCCTAATATTTAGTATGCTTGTCTCGCCCAGCATGATCTCCCCCCACCCACCCCCCTGGCTGCCGTGGCTCTCCAGACACCAAGGCAGAGCCATGACGACGAGCTTGAGACGGGTCTAGAAGAAGGTGGTAGCTTCCTCCCGCCCCAAAGCGTGGCTGTGATAAGGCGGCTGCAGCTCTTCTGTCGGTTGTGACGCCCTTCGGAGCGAGGGCCACCGCTCCCTCCTCCCTGCCCCTGCTTCCCGAACTGCCCCTTCCTTAAATGCTGGCATCTTAAAGGTTGTTGCCCAGGTAGCGGTGCACTCTGCCTCTACTTGAGCTGGTTGTTGTTTTTAAATTCCCGTTATTCTCCGGAAGCTGTCCGGGGTGGACATCTGTCTACATTATTAAAAAGGGAGAGCATGAGGAGGAGGAGTGGGGGGAGGGCCTAGGGTGCCCCCTCCCCCGCAGCAGGGGTGGGTGGGCCCTTTCCCCCCCCAGTTTCCCTTCCCCTCCACCTCTTACGTGGTGCTGCTGGGCCGTTGCATTGCTGGGGCTGGGGCAGGTCCTCCAGGAGCAATTGCTGTTCATCCCACAGAGACCTGAATGCATCCAGACTGAGGGTGTTTGTCATGTAGCTGTTAAAGTCACCGGAGCCCTACCAGGAAGAAAAATTGGCCACCCCGGTTTGTACATGTAATATTACTTTGGTTCTGGATGACATCCTTATCTAAAGGTGGTGTGCGGGGGTGGGTGATAAATGAGTGGGGCAGGCCTAGCGGGGCGAGCGGGCCTGTTCATGTGCAGCGGAGGCAGCAACGGAGCTTGCTGTGAGCCAGGACAAGGGGCCCAGGGCTGGCAGGTGGGCTCCCAGCATCCCGATCGGGCTGAGGGGCTCTGGATGGAAGCAGGCGGAGCTGGACACCTGGCTGCCCCCTGCCCCGTTGCACTCCAGTCTGCTGAGAGGGAGGGACATTAAATTGGGCAGTCCACAGAACCTGCTCAAGCAACATGGGGAGAGCAGGATGCAGCCGCCCCCAGGATGTCATCAGCCAGCTTGCCAGCGAAGATCTAATGGCAGAATATTAAATTGCTCTGGAGGTGCACGAGGCGGGCAGAGCGCAGACAACTGCGCAGCCCCCGCAACACAAAGCCTAGAAATACAGCATCTCCCTCGGGGAGGGTCAGCTCTGCAGAGGGGGGGCGATCTTCCAGTCTGAGCCCAGCCCCTCTCCTCAGGCCAAGGGCTCCTGTGCTGCCTCCCAGTCACTCAAAAGGAAGTTCAAGGGGACTTTCCCCCTATTTGGGCACATTCCTAGGAAGACCGATCCTCTGTGATCAGTGGGCATCGCTCCTAAGTGAAGATCTTTGGAGTGGGAACGTAAAGTTCCTTCTGGCAGGAGGTGGTTTCGCTGTCTGCGCAAAGAGGACCAAAAGCACAGGAAGTGTTTGCCCCCAGTGGTGTGAGGTACTGAGGATACATCACACTGCAGCTGCGGGCCATGGAAAATGCTCCTCTTTGGATCTCTTCCCCTGCGGCGTTGGGCCCCTCGTCCCCGCTCCCTTCCTTCCAGGCTCCGGCCTGTGCTTGCTGGCTGACAGCACTTGGGCAGTCAAGGCCCATTTGGGCCCGCTCCTGTCATCAGTGGAGCAGCCAGCCTGCGTCCTTGATCCTGCAGTGACTCGGAGCAGGGCTTGCCCTTACGCACACAAGAAGATGCATTTCTTCCTAATCCCATGACCCACTCTTTGCAGGGGCAAATTCCTGGGCACAAACAGCCTTGTTGCAAGTCCAGTGCCAAAATGTCTGTGGGAAACAGGCAGGCTTTTGCTTTGGAATCAAATGTCTCCCGTTACCCGTGGTTATTTTACATTTATTTGTTGGGGTGGGGTGGGGGACTGGATCAAGCTGCTGAGGCCAACCACTGCCACCCCAGCACCGGGACGAAACCCCCTCCCCCAGTCCATGCCACGAGGGAGAATGGGGGTGATGCTATGGCAGGAAGCATCCAGGCCTGGGAGGCCAGGGGTGGGATGGCCTGTTCCTCTCTGGGGTGCCATACACGGCAAAATGGGGAGCAGACGAGATGGTGCCAGAAGCCCGGTCTGGGGCGGGGGGGGCAGTGGCTGATCCACTCCCCAGCTCCAAGAAGGAAATGAATCTGATTCTGGGAGGGGCAGAGGAGATCGGGCAGCAGGGCCTTTGCTCCCAGAGCTGACCCAGGTCTGTTTTCTGCCTCTCCGGCTTGCCCAGACATGTGATGCAGGAGGGGCTCTGGGATGATATGGAATGTGGCCAGCTGCCTTCAGATGCCCTCCGACAGGTGAAGGTCCAGCGTGACCCCGTCTACGGATTTGGCTTTGTGGCTGGCAGTGAGAGGCCTGTGGTGGTTCGCTCCGTGACACCAGGTAGGCCGGGGGATGTGCTGGGCAGGGAGAGGCAGCCAGGTATCGCCGCAAGGCTGGACTGGGGGAGGTTGTATGTGGGGTCTTACCCAGGGGATACTGCTCGTGTCAGGATTAGGGCCCCACACAGGCACCAGAGAGGGCAGGAGCAAAGCTGTGGGTAGCATGAGGCAGGCAGTGCAAGTGCTCACGGAGCAGGCAGCCGGGCGGCATGCGCAGGGGAGGCGGGACCACCGGTGCCAGACACGTGAGGAACAGATCAAGAGCCACAAGCAAGGCTGTAGCCCCCCCCCCCCCCCGGCATCGGCAACGACTCACTGTCGACGGCCCTTTCTTCGACAGGTGGACCTTCTGAGGATAAGCTTTTGGCAGGAGACCAGATTTTGGCCATTAACGATGAAGATGTGAGTGACGCCCCCAGAGAGAGATTCATAGAGCTTGTGAGGTAAGGAAGGGGGGAGGTAAAATGAAAGGGAGAGGACTGCGTCACCCCACCACCCCTAGCTCAGGCCAGGTTCGTCCCTCTGCTGCCCCCAGATCCCTTCCAGTGTTGCAGAAAGTGCAATGCTACACTCATGCAAAGCCAAGCTCCAGGGGTTAGTCTCCAAGTGACTCTGGGGGGTCTCCTCACACCCCTGCAGGTAAGGGAGGTGCAAGGCCACCCCGAGAGAGAGGGGGAGGGCGGGAGAGAAGCTCTGAGCTGGTCTTCAGCAGGCACAGTAACAGGGGAATGGAAAGCCAGGCTTGGCAGAGACGGTTGGTGCTGTGTGGCCCCCAGACTTTGGGGCCCTTTGGGGGCTGAACCTGTTTCCCATGGTGCCGAGCTCCTTTAGCCATGATGGAGGCAGGAGCCGTGTAGATCGGTCTTGTCTCTTCCTCCTGCAGAGGTGCCAAGCAGGCTGTCATCCTGACTGTGCTGCAGACCCACCAGGTGAGAGCCAAGACTTTGTGGGGGATGCCGGGGGGGGGGGGTGGCTCCATGGCTGTCAAGCGCCATGCCAGTTTCAAGGTTCCAGACGCTAGGGTTGCAGCTACTCGTCTCTTTGTCCCTTATGCTGCCGTTTCTCTTCTCCCCCGATTCCCTTCTTGCTTATTTGCTTACGTCACTGACGGCCACCGCTTTTCCAGGCCTGGAACAGGCAAGCCACTTCCAAAAAGCCCAAGGAAGAGTACAAACAATAAACCAAATGTTTACAGCAGGGGTGGAGCCACTTCTTGCTGTCCAGGGCCATGTTCCGTTGGGGATATTCTGTTGGAGCCCTGATGCCAGTTGCTGCCCGGGCCAGCCCTCCCCCCCTCTCTTTCAGACACATTCACATTCCTTCTACTCCCCCCCCACACACACAGTTTCTCTCTCGCTCACCCTCCTTCTCCCTGCCCAGCATGTTCGTATGTTCTTTTGCTGCCAAGGGAGGGACAGATCACTCTTGCCAGAGGTTTGAACTGATTGCTTCCAGGGGGCTTTTGAAACGAGGCCAGAGTCCACAGGTCGCCCACCCGTTTTGCAGCGAGCCAAAGAATGGACTGGGCCCCAGCGTGGGCATTGCGCCTCTTGTCTCACTGAGGGGGCACAGGCACTGTCCAGCAGATGCCCATGAGGACATGGCACTGCCGAAAGGGCTAGGGGCTTGTGTTCTCCAGGGCCAGAGTGCCCCGAGGCTCTGTTCCATGCCGAGGGCACAGGGAGGGAGTAGCCTGCGCACGGAGGACTGGCTGCCCTTCAGCAGTCTGGACATGCTGCTTGTTCTCTGTTCTACCAATTAATTACCAATTAATTGCGGGGGGGGGGAGGTCCCCCCACCCTGCTGCAGTTAAGCCTTTACTTGATTGATCCACCCTTTAAACATTGCCACATTTGCAGAACTCATTCGAGCTGTTCCGGAGGTTGTGAGGAGCTCTCCCTGCCTCTTTGCCCTCACCTAGGAAATAAAGAGGTCCAAGGGATAATAAAAGGGACCCCAGGGTAAGAGGCTTGTTTATGGGGCCACCAGCAGAGCGGCTGGGAAGGTGCCTTAGTTTCTGGCCCTTAGGAGGAAATTGCAGCGTTGGCCAGAGCCCAGAGGATGGTGCTGGGGCCTTGGCCTGAGTCAGTGGGGAACACGCACAGGGGCATTGGGGAAAGACGAGGGGAGATGCTGCCTGCCTACTTGCAGGGCGGGGAGGCACCGTGCCCTGGAGGAGCGGGCCTGGGACCCACTTGCAGCATCTGCATTCCATGCCACACCAACACGGTGCCTTTGCCCGGCCTGGCGGATGCCGGAGGAGAGCAGGGCGGGCAGGTCAGTGCTCCAGAGCCCAGAGTGGTGGAACAGATTGGACACTCCCGCCACCGGCAACCAAGGCGGCTGTCATTTCTGCTTTGCTGAACTGATCCTGGTGAAAGGGATCTGCGTGAGAATCCCCTGGGCTCCCTCTACGTTTCTTCCTCTCTTGGAAGAGGAGGAGGAGTTGCTGCTGGATTCCCTTCCGTGAAGAAGAGTGAGTGGCTAGCTGGCCGGCCCAAGCAGGCAGATGGATCCCCTCTGCCCTGCTCCCATTGGAGGGCAGCAAGATGAGGCCCCTTGCAGGCATCTGCAGGAAGGGGGCCCATCAGCATGGGAGGAGCAGGGGCACTGGGGGCTGTGGCAGCTGCCCCCTCTCGCCCTTTAGCTCGTTAAAGCTCTAGTGGGGGGGAGCGCTCACTCCAAAACATTTTCTGCTGGACTATGCGCTGAGAAAGCCAGTTTGGGATCCAGAGTGGGTCTTGCAAGTGTTCCTACTTGTGGCTGAGGCTACATTGTGGAATTCTAGCCAGCTGTAGGAGTGACCCCCGCTGTTTGCCAAAGATCTCGCTTGCCCCCCCCCTCCCTCCCAAGAGCCGGGGTTTGAGCTGGTTTTTCCACATCTCCAGCCAGGGGCCAGGCTGGCTCTTCTTGATCCTGTGACCTTCCACGCACGGAGTGCCTGCTCTATCCTGAGCGGTGGCTTCTGCCCTTCTGCTGTCTTGGGCTGTTTCCCCAAAAGGTCTGTGTGGATGGGAGGAAGCTGGCGCTGCATGAGAGCAGGGGGAGCCCCTGCGATGGTGGGGGCTCCTCCAGCTGTTCTTTTCTGGCTGGGGGGCTCAAGGGGCAGGAGGCCCTTGCACTCTGGTGAGAGGCATAGGCAGCCCTTCAGAGCTCTCACCCACGCTTCTGCCTGGCCAGCTGGCCTCCCTCCCTGGCTGCCCACGCTGCTGCCAGATGCTGCCCCCTCAGCCCCCCCCCATGCCCCTTGGATGCTGCCCTTGGCCCTTTTGTGGCATTCAGCCTGGCTCAGGCGCTGCTCTGGACCTGACTCTGTGCTCTCTTTCCAGTCCCCGAAATCCGCCTTCATCAGTGCAGCCAAAAAGGCAAAGCTGCGGTCCAATCCTGTGAAGGTGCGCTTTTCTGAACAGGTCACCATTGGCGAGACCGATCCAGTGAGTTCCCCTTCTGGGGCTTCCTTGCTGTTCCCAAAGGCCCCTCATCCTCCAGCTGTCCTGCTCACCCTGCAGTAGCCCCTCCGTGCCCCCGCCTGCGCAAGACCTTCAGAAGGGAGGGCTGCCCTTTCAGGGTGGGTGGAGGCTGGGGACTGGGTTGGGCCCAGAAAGCACAGCCTAGACTGGTTGGTGGATTGGAGGCAGGGAATCAGTTTTGTTTCTTCTAGTGAGCTCAGAAGGAAGTTGGTGTATAGGAAGGGGAGAGGATCACAAGGTCTGGTCAACAGTTAGGGAGACACATAGTCAGTCCACATATGAGAGTGGAAGAAGAAGGCTTGATTGGGCTCGGCAGGGGATCCAGCCACAGCAACAGACCACCCCGGCAGAGTCAGCCTGGGCAGAGAAGGAGCAGGGCTCCCCGCCAACGGGAGCAGGGCTGGGGCACAGGCTGCCTGCTGTTGGATGCTGGAGGTGGGTCAGAAGGGCCCTGAGGAAACCGGGCGAGGAGCGATCACGCTGTGCCTAGGAGCGTCTTCAGAGGCACTGTGCATCGAGGGAGCTTTGGCTTGCGCCTGTCCCCTGGCTGGTCCGAGGTGTGGGGGGGGGAGGACGTCTCTGAGCAACCAGGTTCGCCGCAGGTCTGTATTCTTCTGGGGTGGCTCCACCACTGGGGGCTGAAGAGATGGAGGGTTCTGGGAGGGGCCCTTGCCTGCCTCATGGATTTGCACCCAGTGCCTGGCTTGTTGCTGTCCTGCGAGAGAGGCGGGCTTCCAGGCGGCATAGACATCAAGGTTTGCATGGCGCAGCTCAGGCTCTGTGACGAGAGGTGCGAATCCGGGGCCAAGACGCCCCACATGTGAGGCCCACAAGGCACTTGCTGCAGATTGCTAAGAGGCTGCCCTCGTTTACAGGCTGGGTTGGAGGTTTTGGCACAATGTGGCATTGTAGCAACCAGTGGGAGATGTGTGGGCAAGTGAAGAGCAGGAAGGGCAAACAGGACTGGCGCTGGGCAGGAAGAATGGGGGAGGCATGCAAGGCCCCATCTTTCCCTTTCTAGCTTTATTTCTGTGTTAGTCTTCTTCCAAAAGACACCAAAAGGAAAAGAAGACCAAGGACAGGTTAGCTGCCTGCCAGAGGTCAGCTGCCAAAGTTCATAGAGGTGTGGAGGCAGCTGCTTTCCTGCAGGGTCACATCCCTTGGAAAGGCAGGCTGTGGCCCGCTGTGGCCATTCACAAGAGAGCAGGCAGGGCAAGATGCCTGGCCAAGCCCCCCCACCCGCTGGAAGGCAGTTGCTCTGCAGGGTCTCCCTCCCCCTCTTGTAACAGCCGAGAGGGGGTGGGGTGGCCATCGGAAGCAGCCCCCCCCGCGTTCTTGCTGTGTCTGGGCAGCCAGTCTCCCTGCAAACCCCTCGCAGGGCTTGTGGCTCAGAGGCGCCCGCGGGCAGGGGGAGTCCTGACACAGCAGCTGCACAGGGTGCTTCTGCCCTCGAGAGGCTTTTGCGGGGAATGGCAGCTGTAATCGTGCAACAGCGCTGTCCCGGTAGCGTTACTTCTCATTGGCTGCGCAAAGCCCTTGTTAAGCAGCAGTGCCAAAGTGAGCCGCGTGGTGCTTTACGCAGGGCCTGTTTTTAAGCGACGTCAGTTGAAGTGATTCTGACTGAAAGCCTGCATGCTGCCTAGAGCATCTCCTTTTCAAAGCCGTCGCTCGCAGGCAGAGGGTCAGGAGATGAGCGAGGAACCGCGGGCGGAGGCTGGAACGGGGCTGGAGCAGCACGGTGGGATGTCCGGTTCCCAGCCCTGGGAGTGGGTGCCCAGAGGGGGGCTGCGCAGTTGTCCCCGTGCACCGCCAGCCTCTGCCAGGGCTGGGCGTGCTCTCTGGCCGATCGGTGTGGACCAGGAGCTCTGAGGCTGCCCTTGTGGGGCCACAGCGTGCTGGGCTGTGAGGAGGAAGGGGGCCGGCTAGGCCCTGTTCCCCCCGAATACGTGGCCAGGTACGCCTGCTGGCACACTGCTGGCCAGCCAGATCAGGGCCCCTCCCTCTGCTGCACAGCTGCTGGCGGTTGGCCGAAGCCTCGAACCCTCGCGGCCCTCTCCTGGGCATCCCGCTTCCAGGGGCAGAACCAGCACAAGGCGACTGACCGGCCCTCTCTCTTTCCCCTCTCCTGCCTCCCCCGCGCCCCCGACCACGCCCCTCTTGGCCGCGCTGGTGCTTCCACTGCCCCTGGACCGGCGGGGCGGCCGTCCCTGCGCGGCGCGTTTCCCAGGACATGCTGAAGAAGGAGGCGCTGCTCCTCATTCCGAACGTGCTGAAGGTTTTCCTCGAGAACGGGCAGATCAAGTCCTTCACCTTTGATGGCCGGACCACTGTCAAGGTAGGGGGCTGCTGAGGAGGGAGGGGCGCGTCCTGGTCTCCCCCTGACCAGCGAGTGCCCTCCCTGCCCCTCTCAGAGCCCTGGAGGTTCCAGCTGGGCAATCATGGGGCTCCCCCGGGGGGGCCCTTTCTTGGGCCAAGCCTGTGCCTGCTTCCCCCAGCGTTGAGAGCTGGCCATGTTTTTCTGACCACGTGGCTGTGCGGCCATTAAATTAAACAGGAGCAGGCTGTCCCCTCTGAGCGGTCCATTTCTGTTTCCACATTGCTTATTAAAACGCGTGGGCCGCCTCTCTCCCACGGGCGGCATGTGCAGTGGCGAACAGCAGATCTGTAAGGCAAAATGGGCACGCCAGCAAGGCAACTGCTTGCTCTCGCAGCACGCTGCGACGGTGCCATCCGCTCCAGCCCGGAGAGGTGCGGTGTGGTTCTCGAGCCTGCAGGTCTGAATAACCGTCCCAGGGAAATATTATTCCCAAGCCCCACCCCCCACCCCCGCTTTGAGTGTGCTCCCGAGGGCATGCCTCTCTCCTCAGTCCCCAGGCCCAGAAGGAGAGGGGGCTGTGATCCCCGGACCATCCTGCACCATGGGGCGTCCTGGGCTTTGGGCCCCAGCCAGCTTCTCGCCCCCCACGAGTGCCTCTGTCCACCTTCCCCCACTCTCTCTCTCTCTCGCTCTCTCTTCCCCCCTGCCAGGACGTGATGATGACACTGCAGGACCGGCTCTCCCTCAGGCACATTGAGCACTTTTCCCTGGTCTTGGAGTACTCGAGCCCTGAGCAGAGCCACAAGTTCCTCCTCCTGCAGGACAAGCAGCCCCTGGCCCACGTAAGCTGATGCCTGGGCGGCCATCCTCTCTCTCTTTGCAGCGGGACTAAGCCTGCAGCAGGTCTGCCGGATTGAACTGGTCTACAGCTGGCTCGGGACTGACTCGACACCGACGGCCCCCTCCTCCTGCCCGGGACTCCGAGAAGGGTTGTGCCGCTCCAGGGCTCCACCCCTCCAGAGGACAGCAGGGCCCCGGGGCCCTTGCGGAGCGGGAGCCAGGGCAGTGCACAGGCTCATAGCAGGCTGGGCAGACTGCGCCAGTCCTGGCTTTAGTTGCTGGGCGAGGTAGAAGGGCAGTGACTGAAGGCCATTTGGTGGCGCAACCCTCGGCCTTTTGCTCCTTGGCAGAAGTCCAGCCAGACACTAGCCCGAGAGTTAGGCAGCAACGTCGGCAGGCCAGGCCGACCCAGGAAGAGGCGGGTGGCTGGGCGGGAGGGGGCTGTTTACCATGAAGGATCTCCCTGTGGTAGACCCAGGGACACAGGGGAGCCTCGGGGTGCAGCCTGGGCATCCGTCTGAAGCTTCCAGGATGGCATGAGCCAGGCAGTTCATTCCCCATCCCACGCCCCAAAACGCACATTGAGTTTGGCCTTGATGATCCAGTGCAACGGGTGGATTCCACGCATGACAGGGGTCATGGTGCACGCTTGGGCGAGCATGGAAAGGCAGTGTGCCTGAAGAGCCCTGCCATGCGCTGGCTGCCTTCTGGTGGATGAGTCCCTCCTGGTTGCAAGAATCACAAGCCCAGTGGGGGTGGGGGGCTGGCTCTGCCCTTGGGGCCTTGAGCAGGGGGAGGGGGCAGAGCTGAGCCAAGCAAAGGAGCTGGAAAAGGCCCCTCCAGAGTGCATCAGGTGTGAAGAGCAGAGCGCGCCTCCTCCTAGGGAGCCCTGTACGGGAGGTCCCCACCCAGGCAGGCACCTTCCAGGTCCTGGGAGGAAGATAGGAATGTGAGGAGCAAGCGCAAACCCCGCCTTCTGAGCTGCTGGCGCTGTGACTGCCCAGCTCCCCAGCAGCCCCCACGTCGGCCCCATCAGAGGGGTGCCTGCCCCGATGGGCCTGACATGGCGCTGGAAAAAGCGGCTCCTGCACCTGCCTCACCCAGCCTCGCCTCACCCAGGCCTGCTTCTCCCCAGGTGGTGCAGAGGACCCACTACCAGGGCATGCGCTGCCTGTTCCGCGTCAGCTTCTTCCCCAAAGACCCTGTGGAGCTGTTGCGGCGGGACCCAGCAGCCTTTGAGTACCTGTACATCCAGGTGAGGGGTGCCGGGCTCCGCAGGAGGACGACAGGCCGGGCCGGCCCAGGCGCCCCGCTGGCGCTGCTCCTGCTGCTGGGCTGGCCCCGTTTCCGCTCGCCTCCCCTCGTGAGGGGAGGCGCTTTGTTGCCGTGGCCGAAGCTGGAGCAGAGCGGCAGCTGTGTCAGGCGGATCTCCGCCAGCGCACGCTTCCCTGCCGTGCAGCATCTGGCCGCGGCAGGGCTGGCCTCACTCAGCGCGCCTGCCCCCTCGGCCCACGACGGCCGAGGTGTCTGGGCTGCAGGGAAGGTGCCACGCAGAGGGCGGCTGGCGGCAGCTCCCACAGCAGCGGGGGCGGCAGCTGCCTGCAGAGCCTTGGCCTGGGCGGGTCTCCCCACAGCAACTCGGCCTGGAAGGGGGGCTCAGCTGAGGCGCTCCTGAGCACAGCCAGCCAGGGGGGTCCTGTCCTATCCTGAGCGCCTTCCCCCCTCCCCCCAGAGCCGCAACGACGTGATCAGAGAGCGATTCGGGATGGAGCCCAAGCCAGAGATGCTGCTGGGCCTGACGGCCCTCCACATTTACATCACTGTCTCTGCCACGCGGCCCAGCCAGAAGGTCTCCCTCAAAAACGTGGAGTGAGTCCCGCCTTTGCTGCCATCTCCAGCTGGGCCGCCCTTGCCTCTGGGCCCTGGGGAGCAGCGGGTGGGGGGGCGGCAGCGCTGCAGCGTTCTCCTTGCAGCGGTGTGCTGGCGGGGCGGATGGTCGGAGGCTCAGCTCCAGGCCCAAGGCTGGCTCAGGAGGGGCCCGGCGAGAGGCATGTGGGTCGCTTAGAGGCAGCCGCTCACCCAGGCAGCCACTGGAGAAGCCCAGTTCAGCTGTGCTGGAGGGCAAGCAGAGCGTGCCGGGCAAACGTTGCACTTGGAGAGGAATCGCTCCATTGGTTCCACTGCAGCAGAGGAGAGAGCTGAGGGGCAGAGACCCTTTGAAAGGCGGCCAAGGAGTCCTCCGGACTGGGAGTGCAAAGTGCATGGCCAGCTGAGCGAATCCGTGCCTTCCCAGTCCAGCCCTGGGGCTCCTTCGCCACAGAGGCAGAGGGTGGGTCTGAGGGCTGCAGCAGCTGCTTCACATCTCTGGGTATGTGTGAACCCCAGATCTGCCACATCCCACCTGCTGACAAGGCATTTCTGTGGACCCAAAGGTCACTCTTTCTCCTCGCTAAGCCCGCTCGCCTGGCTCCTCCTGGCTGTGTTTCTAGGGATATTTTGGCAATGCTTCTCGCTCCCTCTGGTAAGTGGATCTGGGCCGCACCCTGGCCAGGGCCCTGCCTGGAGAGCCCCTCCCTCTGCCTAACTCTCTCCCTTCCTCTCTCTCCCCTCCAACCTTCTGCTTGGGCTTCATCAGCCCATAAATCCTGCCCCACCCACCCCGTTCCTAACCCTCACCTTAACCGCACTTTTTTGGCATTTTTAAAAATAGCATTAGCGGCAAAGAAAATACTCTTAAAAATGAAAATATGCTATCCTGGCATGGATGGCAATGCAGGCCTGAGGGACTTCCCACAGGTGTGCATCACTTCCAGCCTCCCTTGACTGCTGGCTTTTGCTCCTGGAGCATTTCCCAGGTCCTCTTTTCCCCTCTCCAAGTGCTCCGTGCTGCCCTCCCCACTGTCCCAAAGCAGTGGTTCCCCTCTTGTGCCTGCTTTCCTCCTCTGGAGCCCCAGGTGTCCTCTCCATCCCTTGTCAGAGACCGTCTCACTCATCCAGGATGCACGCCGGGGGGGGGGCGGGGGGGCGGCGTTCCGCCTGCTCTACCTTCACTGGCTGTCTTGTCCCTTCTCACGCGCAGGAAGGAGTGGGGGCTGGAGCCCTTTCTGCCTCCCTCACTGCTGCAGGGCATCAAAGATAAGAGCCTGCGGAAGTCTCTCTCCCAGCAGCTGAAGGCCCACCAGAACCAACCTCCGTGCGGCACCAAGGCAAGGGGATGGGATGGGGCGGGGCGGCTGCAGGGCTCAGTCAGAGTGTGAGGCGCAGCAGTAGGCGTCCTCTGCTCAGGAACAGACGTTTAGCCACGAGAGGCATGAATCCCTGCCCAGGGGTGGCTGCCAGAGCAGGGGGATCTGGAGACGTGGGCATTTCAGGCACAGCTGCATGGGCTCAGGAGACCTTTGACCCCAGATTTTGCCAGGATGTCTCATCCAGCTGACCCAGGGGTTTGCCTCCCACAAATTGTGAGGAAATACTTCCCTCCTCTGGAATGCTCTCAAAGGAAGCTGTCCTGAATTGCACACTGGGGTGCTTCCCCCACCTGCCTGTCTGCGGCAGCAGCCTTGTCTGCTTACCTTCTTCTGTGGACAACTTAGTGTCCCTGGAAAGACTGAAGACAGAGGAAGGGATCCAAAGGCACCTGAAAGAGCCTGGGTTTAATCTGTCACAGCTTAAATTTAGAGGCACAACCTAAGATGTCTTGTAACCAGAATATGTTGTAAGAATAAATATTACAACATCAAAGAATGGGAGCTCATATTTTTTCCCTGAGTAGTTTTGTACAGGATATGTTGAGGTAATTTTAGAGTATATTGTGTGAATATTTTTCTTGCCATTTATTTAATGGTAAGCAGAATTTGGACCCCTATTCTGCCATCTCTACATCTAACATTTAGGGACCTTTGTGTATTGGTCATCGGGCCACTCTGGTGGCCTGGAAGTGTCTGTGCCTGCACAATCCACCTGGCTAGCACTTGGTGGAATGGGCCACTTCTTGATGAGAAGTGCCAGACCGCTGCCCCACTGCAGGCCACCTCCTAAAGGCAGCAGAAACCAGCAAAGAGGCTGGAGGTACATCAAAGACGAGTGGATTTATTATGGCAGAAGCTTTTCGGCACCGTGCACCTCATCGAATGTGTCGCGTGTTCCCCTCGTTTGGCAGCTGTAGATACATGTGGCAGAGAGCGGCTTCCCCTTGACCGCAACAGAAGCCGGTGATAACACCATCGTCCCCGCTGCCCCTAGTGGGACAGGAAAGCACGGTGTCCATTCCAGCCCAAATGAATGGAATCTAACTTTTTGAACTGTCCTAGTCCTGCGCTTCCACATGGAGCCTCCCTTTGCAATTCCTCGACTGGAAAAGGGTGACTTTGAGGTCAGCAGCAGAGGGCCCCGGGAGGCTGAAAGGCTGGGGCTGGCCTTCCACGGGCCACCCGTGGTCACAGCCCTCCGCCAGCCCAGCAGCTGCCGCCCCACGCGGGCGAGGGAGCCGGCCCCAGCTGCGCTTGCTGCACTGCAGAGCAGGGGCACCGCTCCTGTCGGGGCGCCTCTTGCCTTGGAACTCCCCAGAAAGCCGAAGGAGGAAGCATGCTGTTGAGGCCACCCCCCTCCTTGCCACACAGGGATGCTTCTGTGTGCCTTGGCACCTCGGGCTCCTGGTGAGAGGAGTGCTGTGTCTCCACAGGTCTCCACAACCCAAGCGAAGCTGCAGTACTTGCGCGTTCTGAACGAGCTGCCGACGTTCGCAGGCGTCCTCTTCAGCACCGTGGGACTGGTACGTGATTCCAGGGAAGGAGACAGGGAGGGGGCAGTATCCTGCTCCTCAGCACAGGGGTTCCAGGCACAAGGTCCCAGCAACCCACAGTAAACATTTCCTGGGGAGACGAGTTGGGCTGTCCCTAGAGGCTGGATTGGGCAGCGGGCAGCCCCCCGCCCCCCTCTCACTTTCACCACTCTGACATGGTTGTGTTCTCCTTCCTCCTCTCACACAGGGTGCCAGTGAGGCCTTCGAGCCCAGCCCTGCCCCCTCCTGCATTTCTGCAGCTGCTCCCTGGGTTCAACCCCCTCCCTCCCTCTCACAAACACACCTGGACATGCCGCGTCATCCCTGCTTCCTCCCCCTCCGCATCTCCAAGATGCTGCTGCTGTTGGCCCTGGGAGGCTCCTGGCCTCAGGGCCCATCCCCCCATCTCCCATCTCCGGCTCTGCCATTCCGCAGCTGTAAGGGTTGGCCACCTGGTTCCCCTCTTCTCACTCCCATCGCCGTCCATGTGAACTCCAGAGAGATTCTTCCTTTTATTGGATTCTTCAGGGTGCACGGCTGGACCGTCTTCAGGCACACTTTTGCAGAGCATATCCAGAGCTGGGCCTGACTAGCATAAGCAGCCCCCACCCCACCCCCTGTCCTGGATTCACAGGGGGGTTTCCGCTGGGCCCCCTCTTGCTTGCCCTCATCTCCATTTGCTCACCCATTCCTCTTCCAAAACCTCTTCCTGTCTGGTCTGGTCAGCAGAGTGCTCCAAACACGAGTGGCCTTGGCTCTTGAGCAGAGGTCTTCGGGCTAGTTTCCTGCTCTGCCCCTCATTTTGTGGCCCCTCCTGCCCTGCCCCGGATGCCAGCTCCGTTTCCCCTCCTCTGAGCGCCTGGGGTGGCATCGCATCCTTGCTTTGCCCACAGCCACTTGCCTGAGTGTTCTCCATGTGCTTTCCCAACAAGTCTTGGCATCTGAGGTGCCATGGCTCAGGGGTGGAGCCCCTGCTTAGCAAGCAGAAGGTCCCGGGTTCGATCCCCAGCAGCATCTCCAGGCTGGTAAAACCCCTGCCTGAAACTCTGGAGAGCCCTTGCTGCCAGTCTGTGTGAACAGTGCTGGCCTAGATGGGCCCGGGGTCTGGCTCGGCGTGCGGCAGCTTCCTGTGCTCCTGCTCTTTGGAACTCGCTGCACGGAGGCCAGGCAGCCTCCAGCACTGTGTTCCTTCTGGTGCCTCCTGAAAGCAGTTCTGTTCCAGGAATCACTCTTTAAATGACCAGCCATGGTTTTCAATGGCATTCTGTTGTTCATATTTTTAATATGGTGTCTTAATCCTTTATCATTTTTACTATTATACCTTTCACATATTCAATGTGAAAGGAGCCGCCGCAAATGCTACAGAGCCGGGATCAAAGCTGCTTGTGAGTGGAGTTTTCGACATGTTCTCCGAGCCACGCGCAAGCGACCTCTCTCCTGTGCAGAAGCATCTCTAGGGCAGCAGCCTTCTGCCCAGTGCATGCCCAGGGCGAAACCCAGCCCGTGGAGCAATGGCGCTGGGCTCCAGGCCAGGCTTAGTGGCAGAGCGGGGAGAGGGGCATGTGAGCCACTGGCCGGCTTCCAGACAGCTTCTGACAAGCCCTCCCCTCTCCATCCCGCCCTCTCTCTGGCTGGCATCCACCCCTGTGCAGGATGAGAAGCAGCCAGCCACCATGCTTCTGGTGGGGCCCCGCCACGGCATCAGCCATGTAATCGACCTGAAGACGAACCTCACCACCGTGCTGTCGGAGTTCAGCAAGGTCAGCAAGATCCAGCTCTTCAGGGAAAATCAGGGCGTGGCGCGGGTGGAAACAAGCATCTTGGATGCCAAGGTAAGTCTGGCTCCTTCCCCTTTTGCTTGCCTCAGGGCAGGGCTGGAGAAGGAGCCATGTGTGTGCTGGGGGAGGGAAAGTCCCTTGGACAGGGGGTGAAAATGTTTTCGATTGCCCAAATGTAGAAATAGGCCAGGAGTACATGGTAGAACATAGCCATCAAATGGGCCAACGTCCCACAGCTAAAGATGCACACACCAGAGGCATCTGGGGAGGGATACCAGGTACAGGTGCTTTTATGCAAATGCTGGAAGCCTCCACACCAAAATGGGAGAGTTGGAGTGCTTGATTTTAAAGGAAAACCTGGGTATAGTGGGCTCTAGAGAAACCTGGTGGAGTCGGGAGAACCAGGGGGATACGGTCATCTCTGGATATAAACTCTACAGGAAGGACAGGGAAGGGCGTACTGGGGGAGGTGTTGCCCTGCACGTCACAGAGGGCATAGTGTCGTGCGGACTAGAGCACCTCAAAGGGGCAGGCTCTTCCACAGAAGCGCTGTGGGTGAGAATACCAGGCTCAAGAACTAATTTAGTGCTACGAACATGCTATCGTCCCCCAGACCAGGATGCTCAGAGTGACCTTGAGATGGAAAACGAACTCAGGGAAGCCTCCAAACAAGGACGTGTTGTAATAATGGGCCACTTCAATCGCCCCCACATTGACTAGATCAATGCGTGTTCCAGCCAGGACAAAGAGGTTACACTTCTCAATGCCCTAAACGATTGTGCCCTAGAACAGCTGGTCATGGAACCGACCAGAGGGGAGGCGACCTTGGATTTACTCCTAAGTGGTGTCACCCAGGACCTAGGATGAGATGTAAATGTTGTTGAACCAACTGGAAACAGTGATCACAGTGCTATTGGATTTAATCATAGAATCATAGAATAGTGCGGTTGGAAGGGGCCTTCAAGGCCATCAAGTCCGCCCAGCTCAATGCAGGAATCCAAGTCAGAGCATCCCTGACAGATGGCTGTCCAGCCTCGCCTTGAATGCCTCCAGTGTGGGAGAGCCCACCACCTCCCCAGGGAATTGGTTCCATTGTCGTATTGCTCTAACAGTCAGGAAGTTTTTCCTGATGTTCAGCCAGAATCTGGCTTCCTGTCACTTGAGCCCATGATTCCGTGTCCTTTACTCTGGGATGGTCGAGAAGAGATCCTGGCCTTCCTGTCTGTGACAATCTTTCAAGTACTTGAAGAGCGCTATCATATCTCCCCTCAGTCTTCTCTTCTCAAGGCTAAACAGGCCCAGTTCTTTGAGTCTCTCTTCATAGGGCTTTGTTTCCAGTCCTCTGATCATCTTTGTTGCCCTCCTCTGAACCCTCTCCAGTTTGTCTGCCTCCTTCTTAAAGTGTGGTGCCCAGAACTGGACACAGTAGTCCAGATGAGGCCTAACCAGTGTTGAGTAGAGGGGAACTAGTACTTCCCGGGATTTGGAAGCGATGCTTCTATTAATGCAGCCCAAAAGAGCATTGGCCTTTTTTGCAGCCACATCACATGGTTGGCTTATATTCAGCTTGTGATTGACAAAAATTCCAAGATCCTTCTCGCTTGTAGTGTTGTTGAACAACGTATAGCCCATCTTGTAACTGTGCATTTGGTTTCTTTTTCCTAGGTGCAGAACTTGGCATTTATCCCTATGAAATGTCATTCTGTTGTTTTCTGCCCAGCGCTTAAATGTCATTCTGTTGTTTTCTGCCCTGCCCAGCTATCAAGATGACTTTGAATTTTGTTTCTGTCTTCCAAAGTATTAGCTATCCCACCCAATTTTGTGTCAACTGCAAATTTTGTCAGCATTCCCTGCACCTCCTCCTCCAAGTCATTAATACAAATGTTGAAGAGCACTGGGCCCAGGATTGAGCCCTGCGGTACCCCACTCATTACCTCTCCCCAGTTTGAGAAGGTCCCATTGATAAGCAGTCTTGGAGTCTCGTTCTGTAGCCAACTGTGGATGCACCGGATCATTGTTTCATCTAGCCCACTTTGAACTAGTTTGCTCATCAGGATATCATGGGGCACTTCGTCGAAAGCTTTGCTGAAGTCAAGGTATATGATGTCTACAGCATTTCCACAGTCCACAAGGGAGGTGACTTGATCAAAAAATGAGATCAGGTTCGTCTGGCAGGACTTGTTCCTGACAAATCCATGTTGGCTTCGAGTAATTACTGCATTGTTTTCAAGGTGCTTCCAGATTACTGCATTGTTTTCAAGGTGCTTTATCATCTGCTCCAGAATTTTCCCAGGGATTGATGTCAGACTGACTGGTCTGTAGTTCCCAGGTTCCTCCTTTTTACCCTTTTTGAAGATAGGGACAACGTTAGCCCTCCTCCAGTCATCTGGCACTTCCCCCGTCCTCCATGATTTCTCAAAGAGAATAGACAGCAGTTCTGAGAGTTCTTCTGCCAGCTCCTTTATTACTCTAGGATGCAGTTCATCTGGCCCTGGAGATTTGAACTCATTCAAAGTAATTAGGTGTTCCTTGACCATATGCCTGTCGATCTCAAGCTGCAATCGTGCCCCTTCAGCCTGTACTTCGCCTTTGCCAGGGGGCTCATAGACCCTCTTTTGGGAGAAGACTGAGCCAAAGTAGGAATTGAGCACCTCTGCCTTTTCTTTGTCCTCTGTTATCGTTTTGCCATCCTTATTTAATAGCTGAACAACCATTTCTTTCCTCTGCCTTTTACTATGCACGTAGCTGAAGAAAGCCTTTTTGTTGTTTTTAGCATCCCTTGCTAGCCTCAAGTCATTCTCAGCTTTAGCCTTCCTGACGCCATCCGTGCAATTCTGTGCTACCTGCCTGTACTCTTCCTTTGTTACTTGGCCTTCTTTCCACTTCCTATATGTATCTTTTGTTTTCAGGTCATCTCGTAGCTTTTTGTGAAGCCACATTGGCTTCTTCTATTGTCTTCCACCTTTTCTTCTTGTTGGAATTGCTTGTGATTGTGCCTTGAGAATGTCCTTTTTTAAAAGCTCCCACCCATCTTGGACTCCTTTTCTCGCTAGCATCGTTTGCCATGGGACCTTACTGTTCATTGTTCTGAGTTTATGAAAATCAGCTTTCCTAAAATCCAGGGTACGCGTTTGACTACACTCAGCTTTTGCTTTCCTTAGAACCAAGAACTCAAGTACAACATGGTCGCTTTCCCCCAGAGTTCCTGTAACTGCTACTTGATCCACTAAGTCATCTCTGTTGGTTAGGATCAAGTGAAGGATAGCCGATCTTCCAGTTCCTTCCTCTACTTTCTGTAGGACGAAGTTATCCACCACACAAGTCAGGAATTTCCTGGAGGGCCTTTTGCAGAATTTGTCTCCCAACAAATATCGGGGAAATTGAGGTCCCCCATTACTACTACATCATGCTTCCTTGAAACATTGGCTATTTGCTTTTCAAAATTTTCATCCTTGTCTTCTCCTGGATTAGGTGGCTGGTAGTAGACTCCAACCATCAGGTTCCTTCTATTCTTTGCTCCATTTATTTTGATCCAGATGCTCTTGATGGGGCTACCAAGCTCATCCTCCTGTAAATTTAATATATATTTAAGTGGAAAATTGCCCAGGAAGTCGAACACAGAGTCACATTTGACTTCAAAAGAGGGCACTTCTCCAAAATGAGGGAACTAGTGAAAAGGAAGTTAAGGGGGGGGGGGGCAAGAGGATTAAATCCCTTCAGAATGCTTGGAGATTACTCAAAACCACAATGATAGAAGCCCAGCTAAAGTGTATACCACAGATTAGGAAAGGTAGCACCAAGTCCAAGAGGTCACTGGCATGGTTAACGAGCAGCGTTAAGGGAGCTATTAGAGGAAAGAGAGCTTCCTTCAGAAAATGGAAGTCTTGCCCAAGTGAGGAAAGCAAGCTTGCACAAAGGTGATGCAAGCAGACAATAAAAAGGTAAAGGTGTCCCCAACCAGTCGTGTCCGACTCTAGGGTGTGGTGCTCATCTCCATTTCTAAGCCGAAGAGCCAGCATTGTCCGAAGACACTTCCGTGGTCATGTGGCTGGCATGACTGAACACCGAGGTGCACGGAGCGCTGTTACCTTTCCCGCCAAAGCAGTATCTATTTATCTACTTGCAATTTCTTGCTTTCGAACTGCTAGGTTGGCAGGAGCTGGGACTGAAGACGGGAGCTCACTCTGTCACGCGGCACTCAGGTCTCGAACTGCTGTCCTGCCGACCTTCCGGTCTGCAGTTCAGCATCTTAACCACTAAGCCACCGCGGCCCCTTAAGCAGACAAAAGGAGATGCAAAAAAGCATTTTGAAGAACAATATCGCTAACAATATTAAGGCCAACAATAAAGAATTCTTTAAATATATCAGAAGCAGAAAACCAGCTAGGGAGGCAGTTGGACCATTGGATGATAATGGAGTTAAAGGACTACTGAGGGAGGACAAGGAGACTGCAGAGAAGCTGAATGAATTTCTTTCATCTGTCTTCACTGCAGAAGATATAGGACAGATACCTGTGCCTGAACTGATGTTTTCAGGAAGGAGTCTGAGGAAGTGAGGCAAATAGTGGCAACAAAAGTTGAAGTTCTCAACCTTACTGATGAATTGAAAGCAAATAAATCACCGAGCCCAGATGGTATCCATCCTAGAGTTCTCAAAGGACTCAAACATGAAATTGCTGATCTAACCAAAATATGCAACATGTCCCAACGATCAATGTCTATACCAGAGGACTGGAAGATGGCCAATGTAAGACCAATTTTCAAAAAGGGATCCAGGGGACATCCAGGAAATTACAGGCCTGTTAGCTTAACGTCTGTTTCGGGTAAATTGGTTGAAGGCATTATTAAAGATAAAATTAGTAAGCATATAGAAGGGCAAGTCAGGCTGAAAAAGGATCAACACGGCTTCTGCCAAGATAAGTCCTGTCTCACTAACCTTTTAGAGTTCTTTGAGAGTGTCAATAAACATATAGACAGGAGTGATCCGGTAGACATTGTTTACTTGGACTTCCAAAAGGCTTTTGACAAAGTCCCTCACCAAAGGCTCCTGAGCAAACTTAGCAGTCATGGAATCAGAGGACAAGCCCTCTTATGACTCAATAACCTGTTAAAGAACAGAAAGCAGAGAGTAGGAATGAGTAGTAAATTCTCCCAATGGAGGGATGTAAATCGTGGGGTCCCACAAGGAACTGTATTGGCACAGGTGCTTTTCAACCTGTTCATAAATCGTCTGGAAATAGGAACAAGCAGCGAAGTGGCCAAGTTTGCAATTGACACCAAATTATTTAGGGAGGTTAAAACAAACAGGGCTTGTGAAGAGCTCCAAAAGGATCTCTCCAAACTGTGAGAATGGGCATCTAAATGGTGAATGAGGTTCAATGTAAGCAAGTGTGAAGTGATGCACATTGGGGCAAAAAATCCCAACTTCAAGTATAGCCCGATGGGATCTGAGCTAGCGGTGATCAACCAGGAAAGAGATCTTGGGGTTGTGGTGGACAGCTCAGTGAAGATGTCAACCCAGTGTGCGGCTGCTGTAAAAAAGGCAAACTCCATGTTAGGCATAGTTAGAAAAGGAATTGAGAATAAAACTTCCAAGATCATACTGCCCCTACACAAATCTATGGTGTAACCACGCTTGGAATTCAGTTCTGGTCACCACACCTAAAAAAAGACACTGTAGAGCTGGAAAAGGTGCAGAAAATTACAGGGGGACCTGCATGAGAGTGAGCAAGAGGCTGAAGGTCAGTCAAGCAGAGGCGATGAAACCCAGGCCTACAACAAGAAGAGAAGAGTAGTAGTAGTGGGAGACACCTTGCTGCATGGGACCGAAACCCAAGTATGTCGTGAAGACCCATGGACTCGCCAGGTATGTTGTCTCCTGGGAGGATGGATTAGAGACGTGACTGAAAGGTTGCCTGCACTCATAAAGCCCACTGACAGGTATCCCTTTCTTCTCATCCATGTGGGAACAAATGATACCATCAAGCAGAGCTACAAAGAGATCACGTCAGACTTTGAAGCTTTGGGAAGGAAAGTCCAGAACTTTGGGGCCCAGATAGTTTTCTCATCCATCCTTCTAGTGGTCAGAAGAGGGATAGAAAGGGAACGAAAAATATTCCGGGTGAATGACTGGCTACGAAGGTGGTGCCGGCACGAGAGATTTGGATTCTGGGACCATGGGCTATACTTCCTGGAAGATGGGCTGTTGGCTAGGGATGGGTTGCACCTCACAAAGGATGGGAAGAATGTGTTTGGCCACAGCATGAAGAACTTCATCAGGAGGGCTTTAAACTGAATCCTACGGGGAAGGGAGATGTAAAGTTGGGGGTAACAATGGACGAAGGCT
This sequence comes from Heloderma suspectum, assembly GCF_057233095.1. Taxonomy (NCBI): domain Eukaryota; kingdom Metazoa; phylum Chordata; class Lepidosauria; order Squamata; family Helodermatidae; genus Heloderma; species Heloderma suspectum. The sequence goes on from NC_139466.1 coordinate 1,060,799, forward strand.
CATGCACTGCAACGGAGAGAACAGCTCTGATAGCGCCCAATAATAGTCTTCAGACACATGTAGGAAGAAAGCCAGACTATGAAGCACATGGTCTTCGATGTCTCTGTACTAATGCCCAGAGTATGGGAAACAAACAGAACGAACTTGAACTCTTAATACAAGAGGGAAATTATGACTTGATAGGTGTAGCTGATACTTGGTGGGATGAATCTCATGACTGGAATACAGCAATGGAAGGATATAACTTGTTCCAAAAGAACAGGAGGAACAGAAAGGGAGGTGGGGTTGTACTATATGTGAAAAATACATATCTCAGCACAGAAATACAGGAGGATGAGCTCGGTAGCCCCATTGAGAGCATCTGGATCAAAATAAATGGGAGCAAAGAATAAAAGGAACCTGGTGGTTGGAGTCTACTACCGGCCACCCAACCAAGGAGAAGATGAGGATGAAACTTTTGAAAAGCAAATAGCCAATGTTTCAAGGAAGCATGATGTAGTAGTAATGGGGGACTTCAGTTTCCCCGATATTTGTTTGGAGACAAATTCTGCAAAACATGGACCCTCCAGAAAATTCCTGACTTGTGTGACGGATAACCTCCTCCTACAGAAAGTGGAGGAAGGAACTAGAGGATCAGCAATCCTTGACTTGATTTTAATAAACTCAGAACAATTATCAGTGAGGTCCCATGGCAAGTGACTCTAACGAGAAAATAAGTCCAAGATGGGTGGGAGCTTTTAAAAAAGGAAATTCTCAAGGCACAATGACAAACCATTCCAACAAGAAGAAAAGGTGGAAGACAGAAGAAGCCAATGTGGCTTCACAAAAAGCTTAGGGATGACCTGAAAACAAAAAAGGACACATATAGGAAGTGGAAAGAAGGCCAAGTAACAAAGGAAGAGTACAGGCAGGTAGCACAGAATTGCAGGGATGGTGTCAGGAAGGCTAAAGCTGAGAACGAGCTGAGGTTAGCGAGGGATGCTACAAACAACAAAAAGCCTTTCTTCAGCTATGTGCATAGTAAAAGGCAGAGGAAAGAAATGGTGGTTCAGCTATTAAATAAGGATGGCAAAACGATAACAGATGACAAAGAAAAGGCAGAGGTGCTCAATTCTTACTTTGCCTCAGTCTTCTCCCAAAAGAGGGTCTATGAGCCCCCTGGCAAAGGCCAAGTACAGGCTGAAGGGGCAGGATTGCAGCTTGAGATCGATAGGCATATGGTCAAGGAACACCTAATTTGAACTTTGAATGAGTTCAAATCTCCAGGGCCAGATTAACTGCATCCTAAAGTATTAAAGGAACTGGCAGAAGAACTCTCAGAACCGCTGTCTATTCTCTTTGAGAAATCATGGAGGACGGGGGAAGTGCCAGACGACTGGAGGAGGGCTAATGTTGTCCCCGTCTTCAAAAAGGATAAAAAAGAGGAACCTGGGAGCTACAGACCAGTCAGTCTGACATCAATCCCTGGGAAAATTCTGGAGCAGGTGATAAAGCAATCCATCTGTAAGCACTTTGAAAACAAGGCTAGGATCTCTTCTTGATCATCCCAGAGTGCAGGACACGGAATCATGGGCTCAAGTTACAGGAAGCCAGATTCCGGCTGAACATCAGGAGAAACTTCCTGACTGTTAGAGCAATACAACAATGGAACGAATTCAATAGGGAGGTGGTGGGCTCTCCCATACTGGAGGCATTCAAGACGAGGCTGGACAGCCATCTGTCAGGGATGCTCTGACTTGGATTCCTGCATTGAGCAGGGGGTTGGACTCAGTGGCCTTGTAGGCCCCTTCCAACCCTACTCTTCTCTGATTCTATGAAAAGGGCAACTAAACTGATCAAGGGGCTGGAGCATCTCCCCTATGAGAGAAGGTTACAGCAGGAAAAAAGGAGGATAAGGGGAGACATGACTATGAAATTTGCTATCACAGGAGGTAGTGATGGCCACCAATTTGGATGGCTTTAAAAGGGGGTTGGACAGATTGCTAGAGGAAAAGGCTATCGATGGCTACTAGCCTTGATGGCTATGTGCTACTTCCAGTACCAGAGGCAGTGAGCCTATGTACAGCAGTTGTTGTGGAACGGGCGGGAGGGTGCTGTTGCACACATGCCCTGTTTGAGTATTCCCAGCCGACATCTGGTCAGCCACTGTGTGAACAGAACGCTGGACCAGAAGGACCCTTGGTCTGATCCAGCAGGGCTCTTCTGATGTTCTTATGAATGTGGGCATATGTGTTGGTCCCAACCTGCCTCTTTCTTCCATAATGGTGGATGTTAGAGAAGGAGCAGCGGCCGGCCGCTGTCAAAATTGAGTTTGCTGGAAAGGGAAGCAGCTGCATGGGAGCCTTTGCATCTGGGATATGGCTGGAAGCCCAGAACCTCGGCCGAGCAGAGGGAGCAGTGGCCCTCACGGTCCTTGCGCCAAAGAGACAGCAGAGCTGGAATTGCAGGAGAAAGCTGGAACTGGGGGGGGGGGGTGTCAGGTTGCTGGGTTCGCACTCAGATGCTGAAGACAACTGCTGGAGCTCATAAATAGGCTCCAGCCCCGGGAGCACTGGAAGCTTCTCACTCAGGAGCCAGCAGCGAGATCTGGAGGAGCAAGAAGAAATGGGAGGCCAGAGGAAGCCAAGAAGCTCTGTGAACTCTGAGAACCACCCAGGCCTCTCCTGTTTGCAGGCAGCACAGATGCTGCCCCTGCAAGTAAGGGCACAATGTGGTGCCTTAGTCTGGTTGCAAGGCTTTTGGCTGGGAGGGAGGCCCAGGGAGACCGCCGGCCCTGGGGAGGGCCTGCGGACAGGACCATGGAGATGGCTCCCAGCCTCTCTGGTCAGCAGCCTTTAAACATCAACTGGTCCAGGTTCCCCTTCCTTCCCCCCCAGCCCACAAACCTGCCACATTGGCTCCTTTCATCCCCAGAGTGCAAATGAGAGCGAGAATGGAGGGAACAGTCGCTCCATACTTCCAGATTTTAATCTGTGTACTACAATTACTCCATTGTGCTGGGTGCTGCTGTGGCTCTGACTGAACCTGTGGGATGCAACTTCAGTGCTTTTCCTTTCTAAGTTTCAGCCCTTAGGGACTTGTCTTCTGCAACCATCTTTTTTGTTGTTCAGTCGTTCAGTCGTGTCCGACTCTTTGTGACCCCATGGACCATAGCAGGCCAGGCCTTCCTGTCCTGCGCTCTCTCCCGGAGCATGCTCAAGTCCATATTCATTGCATCGGTGATGCTATCTAGCCATCTCATTCTCTGCCATCCCCTTCTCCTTTTGCCTTTAATCTTTCCCAGCATCAGCGTCTTTTCCAGGGAGTTTTCGCATTAGGTGGCCAAAATATTTGAGCTTCAGCTTCAGTATCTGCCCTTCCAATGAGCACTCAGGGTTGATTTCCTTTGGAATTGACTGATTGGACCTCCTTGCAGTCCAGGGGACTCGTAAGAGTCTTCTCCAGCACCACAGTTTGAAAGCGTCCATTCTTCGGCACTCAGCCTTCCTTATAGTCCAGCTCTCACAGCCATACGTTACTACTAGGAAAACCATAGCTTTGATTATACGAACCTTTGTCAGCAAGGTGATGTCTCTGCTTCTTACTATGCTGTCTAGGTTTGCCATAGCTTTCCTCCCAAGGAGCAAGCATCTTTTAATTTCATGGCTACAGTCACCATCTGTGGTGATCTTGGAGCCCAAGAAAATAAAATCTGTCACTGCTTCCATTTCTTCCCCTTCTATATGCCAGGGAGTGATGGGGCCAGATGCCATGATCTTAGTTTTTTTTTATGTTGAGTTTCAAACGAGCTTTTGCACTCTCCTTTTTCACCCTCAACAAAAGGCTCTTGAGATCCTCTTCGCTTTCTGCCATTAGGGTGGTATCGTCTGCGTATCTGAGGTTGTTGATAATTCTCCCGGCAATCTTAATTCCGACCTGTGATTCATCCAACCCAGAGTTTCTCATGATGTACTCTGCATATAAATTAAATAAGCAGGGCGACAATATGCAGCCTTGTCATACTCCTTTCCCAATTTTGAACCAATTGGTTGTTCCATGTCCAGTTCTTACTGTTGCTTCTTGACCCTCGTACAGGTTTCTCAGGAGACAGGTAAGGTGGTCTGGTACTCCCATCTCTTTCAGAATTTCCCACAGTTTGTTGTGATCCACACAATCAAAGGCTTTAGCGTAGTCAATGAAGCAGAAATAGAGGCTTTTCTGGAATTCTCTTGCTTTCTCCGTGATCCAGCAAATGTTGGCGATTTGATCTCTAGTTCCTCTGCCTCTTCGAAACCCAGCTTGTACTTCCGGTAGTTCTCAGTTCACATATTGCTGAAGCCTAGCTTGTAGGATTTTGAGCATCACCTTGCTAGCATGTGAAATGAGCGTGATCGTATGGTAGTTTGAACACTCTTTGGCACTGCCCTTCTTTGGAATTGGAATGTAAACTGACCTTTTCCAGTCTTGTGACCACTGTTGAGTGTTCCAAATTTGTTGGCATATTGATTGCAGCACTTTAACAGCATCATCTTTCAGGATTTTAAATAGCTCAGCTGGAATACTGTCATCTCCGCTAGCTTTGTTGTTAGTAATGCTTCCTAAGGCCCACTTGACTTCACTCTCTAGGATGTCCGGCTCAAGTTCAGTGACCGCACTATCATGGCTATCAGGGACATTCAGATCTTTCCTGTATAGTTCTTCTGTGTATTCTTTCCACCTCTTCCTAATCTCATCTGCTTCTGTGAGGTCCCTGCCTTCTTTGTCCTTTATCATGCCCGTCTTTGCACAAAACGTTCCCTTGAGATCTCCGATTTTCTTGAAAAGATCTCTAGTCTTTCCCATTCTATTGTTTTCCTCGATTTCTTTGCATTGTTCATTTAAGAAGGCCTTCTTGTCTCTCCTTGCTATTCTCTGGAACTCTGCATTCAGTTGGGTATATCTTCCCCTTTCTCCCTTGCTTTTTGCTTCCCTTCTTTCCTCAGCTACTTGTAAAGCCTCATCAGACAGCCACTTTGCTTTCTTGCATTTCTTTTTCTTTGGGATGAATTGAGTTTCTGCCTCCTGAACAACGTTACAGACGTCCGTCCATAGTTCCTCAGGCACTCTGTCTGTCAGGTCTAATCCCTTAAATCTGTTAATCATCTCCACTGTATATTCATAAGGGATATGATTTAGGTCATACCTGAATGGTTTAGTGGTTTTCCCTACGTTCTTCAATTTCAGCTGAAATTTTGCAAGAAGCAGCTCATGATCTGAGCCACAGTCAGCTCCAGGTCTTGTTTTTACTGGCTGTATAGAGCTTCTCCATCTTTGGCTGCAAAGGACATAATCAATCTGATTTCGATATTGACCATCTGGTGATGTCCATGTGTAGAGTCGCCTCCTGTGCTGTTGTTTGCTATGATCAGCGTGTTCTCTTGGCAAAACTCGATTAGCCTTTGTCCTGCTTCATTTTGTACACCAAGGCCATGCTTGCCTGTTAATCCCAGTTATTTCTTGACTTCCTACTTTAGCATTCCAATCCCCTATGATGAAAAAGGACATCTTTTTTTGGTGTTAGTTCTAGAAGGTGTTGTAGGTCTTCATAGAACCGATCAGCCTCAGCTTCTTCGGCCTCAGTGGTTGGGGCATAGACTTGAATTATTGTGATGTTGAATGGTTTGCCTTGGATTCGTACTGAGATCATTGTATCGTTTTTGAGATTGTACCCCAGTACTGCTTTTCCCACCCTTCTATTGACTATGAGTGCTGCTCCATTTGTTCTAAGGGATTCTTGCCCATAGTAGTAGTTATAATGGTAACCTGAATTGAATTCGCCCATGCTTGTCCATTTTAGTTCGCTGATTCCCAAGATGTCGATGTTCAATCTTGCCATCTCATGTTTGACCACCTCCAGCTTACCTTGATTCAGTGATCTGACATTCCAGGTTCCTAAACAATATTGTTCTTTACAGCATCGGACTTCCTTTTCACCACCAGACACATCCACAGCTGAGTGTCCTTTCGGCTTTGGCCCAGCCGCTTCACTCTTTCTGGCGCTACTTGGAAATTCCAAGTCATTCCAAAATTCCCTCAGCTCTTCCATTCCATTCTGCTCATTCCATTCTTAAACCATTCTTTTAGCCCCTGGCTAAAATACCTGTCACCCTACAGGGCTGGCAGGAATTTGACAGATTAGGAACCATGGGGTGGGTGTGTCAAGACAAGAACATCAGAAGAGCTCTGAGGCTGGATCAGACCAAAGGCCTGTCCAGTCCAGCTTTCTGTGCACACAGTGGCCAGCCAGATGCCAACATGGGAAACCCACAGTTACAGCATCCTCCTGCTAAGGTTCCCCAGCAACTGATATATAGCCATCAGGACTAGGAGTGATTGATGGTCTTCTCCTCCATGAATTTGTCGAATTCCCGTTTAAAGCTGTCCAAGTTGGTGGCCATCACTACATCTTGTGGTAGTGAATTCCATAGTTTAACTATGTGCTGCATGAAGAAGGACTTCGTTTGGTCTTTCCTGAATCTCCAACTGAACAACAACCCACTTTCTCCACACCATGCATCATTTTATACACCTGTGTGATTCTGTTAAAGTGTTGCACTCAATATGCCAACAAATTTGGAACGCTCAACAGTGGCCACAAGACTGGAAAAGGTCAGTTTACATTCCAATTCCAAAGAAGGGCAATGCCAAAGAGTGTTCAAACTACCGTACAATTGCGCTCATTTCACATGCCAGCAAGGTGATGCTCAAAATCCTACAAGCTAGGCTTCAGCAGCATGTGAACTGAGAACTACCGGAAGTACAAGCTGGGTTTCGAAGAGGCAGAGGAACTAGAGATCAAATCGCCAACATTCACTGGATCATGGAGAAAGCAAGAGAATTCCAGAAAAGCCTCTATTTCTGCTTCATTGACTACGCTAAAGCCTTTGATTGTGTGGATCACAACAAACTGTGGGAAATTCTTAAAGAGATGGGAGTGCCAGACCACCTTACCTGTCTCCTGAGAAACCTGTACGAGGGTCAAGAAGCAACAGTAAGAACCGGACATGGAACAACCAATTGGTTCAAAATTGGGAAAGGAGTACAACAAGGCTGTATATTGTTGCCCTGTTTAACTTATATGCAGAATACATCATGAGAAACGCCAGGTTGGATGAATCACAGGTCGGAATTAAGATTGCCGGGAGAATTATCAACAACCTCAGATACGCAGATGATACCACCCTAATGGCAGAAAGCGAAGAGGATCTCAAGAGCCTCTTGTTGAGGGTGAAAGTGGAGAGTGCAAAAGCTGGTTTGAAACTCAGCATAAAAAAACTAAGATCATGGGGTCTGGCCCCATCACTTGCTGGCATATGGAAGGGGAAGAAATGGAAGCAGTGACGGATTTTACTTTCTTGGGCTCCAAGATCACCGCAGACGGTGACTGTAGCCATGAAATTGAAAGACGCTTGCTCCTTGGGAGGAAAGCTGTGGCAAACCTAGACAGCATAGTAAGAAGCAGAGACATCACCTTGCTGACAAAGGTCCGTCTAATCAAAGCTATGTTTTTCCCAGTAGTAATGTATGGCTGTGAGAGCTGGACTATAAGGAAGGCTGAGCGCCGAAGAATTGATGCTTTCGAACTGTGGTGCTGGAGAAGACTCTTACGAGTCCCCTGGACTGCAAGGAGGTCCAATCAGTCAATCCTATAGGAAATCAACCCTGAGTGCTCATTGGTAGGACAGATACTGAAGCTGAAGCTCAAATATTTTGGCCACCTGATGCGAAAAGAAAACTCCCTGGAAAAGACGCTGATGCTGGGAAAGATTGAAGGCAAAAGGAGAAGGGGACGGCAGAGGATGAGATGGCTAGATAGCATCACCGATGCAATGAATATGGACTTGAGCACGCTCCAGGAGAGAGCGGAGGACAGGAAGGCCTGGTGTACTATGGTCCAAGGGGCCACGAAGAGTCGGACACGACTGAATGACTGAACAACAAGAAGTGCTTCTATATGGCCTCAAACCAAAAGGCATCCAGATTCTCTGCCTTCTAGGAGCTCTCTGAGAATTGTCAGTTTATTGTCAGCAATTAGGGGAACATCTTGGTCTGTTCTCTGGAACATGGTGGTCCCCTTGCTTTTCTGCATTGCTCTGGAGGTCTGCTTCCTGCAGCAGTCATGCCGGCAACGGAGGAGCATTCCAGTTGCCGCCAGATGCACACAAAGACCCCAATGACTCCCATCAGCCAAAGCACCAGCATTGTTCACTGCAGGGCCACCTCAGAAGCCCCTCAAGCCCAGGCAGTGCTTCCTACGAGGATGAGCCCCTCTTGGCCAGTCCCCTCATGGGCACCTGTGCTCCACTGCACAGGAGATGTGGGGCAGCCTTGAATGGTTGGGCCAGGTGGGCTCTGGGATTTCTCCAGCCCAGGCAACACAACCCTGTGAATGGCTCCATGGGCAGTTTAGGGACCAAACACATTGATGCAGTGCAATCGGCTACTCTTGAGAGTTCGTGCTGCGAACTACAATTACCTTGCTGGAAGCGTCCCAGAGTCCAAACCTGGATGCATTGGGGGAATCATGGCCAGCTTTGCCATCAGGAGCTCTCGCGATGCTCAGTTGTGCTGGGCTGCATGGATCCTGGTGGCTCTCCAGGGCTTGCCTTTCCCAGCCCTGCTGCTGGAGACCCCTTGGACTAGGCAGTGCCTTGGAGATTCAACCTGGCAAAACAGCCACTTGGCTACTGAGCCACAAAGACAAGAGGCCCCCCTTGTGAGCCAGGAACCAAAGTGGCCAGGTGCCTGGCAAAGCAGCAAGTGCAAAGTCGTCCAGAACATCACGACTCTTGAGTCCCCCCAGCAGCCCCAGTATTTAGCCAGCTTTGAGACTTGGCAGAGGGGAAACACATTCCGAAGGCTGCTTCTGTGGAGAGAACGTAGCAGGCTGGGAGGCTGGATCGAGCAGGCATGCAGTGGCAATCTACCGGCTGAGGAGCTGGCAAAGGCCCCAGCTACCTCCTGCTTCGTCCCACCCTGTTCCACAGCTCATCAGGGGAAGGGGCTGTGGGTCAGTGGGGGAGCCCCCGCGTTGCAGGCAGAAGGCCCCCTGTTCAGTCCGTGACAGCATCTCCAGGTGGGGCTGGAAAAAACCCTGCCTGAAGCCCAAAGGGAGAGCCGCTGCTGCTAGTCAGTGTTGACAATACTGGGCTAGATGGACCCAGGGTCTGGCTCAATATGCGGCAGCTTCTCATGTTCCCAATGTTCTGGGCTGGGGGACCAGCCCAGTTTTGTAAGCTCCCCATGCCATGGGGCTTAAGCAGGACTGTTGGATCTGAGAGTCTGCAGCATTGCAGAGCATCTTGCCGCTCCCAGCCCAGCCCTCTTGGGTGACGGAATCGCTTTGGGCAGGCCAGTGTGGGCGGGAGAAAGGAGAGCTGCCCCTTGCAGCTGAAGGCACCAGCCCCGTCATGAACATCTCATTCATCCGCACGTGTGCCAGATGGTCTGGGCCAGCACATGGCTCCTCTGGTGGAGAGGCTCCTGCCGTCCACCTTCCCCACCCTGAGCGTGTGCCGTGAGCGATACGGCTTGCCAGGAGTTTCTGTTCAGTTGCCATGGTTTTACACTCCTTTTAATTACATAATTTACAGAGGGGCTCACAACACTAATAAAAGAAAGTACAGCTTGTTAAAGCAATCAAACCAATGGAATCTGAAACAGTTTCAGCAATCAACAGATCAACGGAGCAGCAGGATTAATCCTCTGTACCTCATTTTCAAGGATCTGGCAGAACAAAGAAGAGCAGAGCTGACACAGCAGGGCATCCACCCCTGCAGACCCACAGGCCCCGAGAGTGTGTTACATGGGTGGTGACAGCTGGGACTGTCTTGCTTAGAGAAAAGGCGAGCGAGGGGAAACATGAGAGACACTGCATGGTGTGGAAAGGAAGTTTTCTCCCTCTCCCATAATACTAGAACCCAAAGGGGTCCTCCCATGAAACTGATTGGTGGGAAATCTAGGACAGACGGAAGGAAGGATTTCTTCACTCAGTGCCCAGTTAAACTATGGAATTCACTTCCACAAGATGTAGTGATGGCCACCAGTTTGGATGGCTACTAGTCTTGATGGCTATATGCTTGAGAATGGCTACTAGTCTTGATGACTATATGCTGCTTCCAGTATCAGAGGCAGTATGCCTATGTACACCTGTTGCTGGGGAACATAGGTGGGAGGGCGCTGTTGCACTCGTGTCCTGCTTGTGGGTTTTCCACAGGCATCTGGTTGGCCAGTGTGTGAACTTAATGCTGGACTAAATGGACCTTGGTCTGATCCAGCATGGCTCTTTTTATTTTCTTGACTGTGCTAGGTGGCAATATGGCTGCTTCTCAGAGGTAAGACCCCACTGCAAACCCACCATACTGTTACTTACACACACACACACAGAATGTTCAGCATGAAAGACCCTGAAAGCTCTTCCTGCAGGGCAGCCTGGCTACCCTCCAGCACTAGAGGCAAATGGACAGGTGCAAATGTACATTCCTCTCAGTGCCTCGAGGACATGGTGTTCTTTCTGCAAGAGGCCAGAGGGGGGAAATGGGGGGAGGCAGGTGCTCATCAGTTATTCGCAAACTGACTGCAATATCAGCACCTCCCTTTGAACAGTGGCCACTTGATTTATGGAGATGAGGTCGTGTCAAGCAGACCAAGGCTGAAGTGTGGTTCAGTTCGTGTTTCTGGTGGTGACAGCTGGATCACCTTCTTTGGCTCTTAACTGCTGGAATCTCATTAGCCTGGTTTGCTCCCCGCCCCCGATACTCACTTCTGCAAAGAGATACTGATTGGGCCCTCTTTGGCTCGTGCTTTGAGCAAGGCTGCCTTTCTGGACTGATTAAAGCAGAGCCTGATCATCTTGCACAGCACAGGTCGTGTTGGAGGGCAGCATACGCCTGCCGCCTGCAGATCTCTGCCCGTACTGCTTGCTTCCCTGCAAGCTGACCTGACTGGGAAGGCAGGGACCATCCTGTAAAGATTCATGCAAACTCAGGCATGTAGGCTTTCCTGGGCAATGCAGAGGCCAGGTCTGAATGAGAAGAGCATGCCGCTCTCCCGACTGTGGCGTGAAGGGGCAGGAAGCAAAGGCTACAGAGACATGAGCTACTCTGGGAGAGACAAAGGACCAAGAGCTGTGTCTTTTAATGATGATGGTGAAGCAGAAAGTGGAGCTTCAGTTTTGACAGACACCAAGGATGCTGTGTGAGAAGCAAATAAAACAGTTCAGGAAGCCTTTGAAGTCAGGAGAGAGGCAGTAGGTGGATGGATCTGGAAGATGCAGGCGGAAATGTGGATAACCCATAATAGAGGAAATCTGTGTTCTGCAGTGTGGCATTCACCCTTTGTAGATTGGGGCATAATCACACTCTTCAATTAAACTTGTGTGTGTGGCCAGCTCTGTTCTCCTTCTAGAGGAGAATGAGCTACTTCTCCATTTTTCCCAGTCAAGGGTATGGTGTGACCATCTTGCAAACTCCCTCCCCCCCGCCCAGTGGGCTAAGGGTTTTTGCTTGAAGCAGTGACATTAGTTAGCATTACAATCTCCAGCTGTAATCACTATTCAGCCTTGTTCCCAAGACACAGGGTCTCTTGGCTAAAGTTGGCTAATTAATTGAGCCAGAACCTATTAGCTGTCCTCCCGCAGAGACACAGCAACACAACCAGTCGTAATCCATTTGGCCTTTCATTCCCAGTTAAAGGCAAAGTATGCCTAATTCCATTATTCCCTTATCATCCAATTGCATCTTGCCTCAAGTTGATCCTGTAGCTGTTTTGCTGTCCCTTCAGCTTTCTCTCCCTATTTTTTAAAAGGTTTTTAATGGTTGCACACATCTAGCAGAGTTGTGCACACCGCTGCGTGTGCGTGTACCTGAGACCATGAACAACCTGCAGTGCTAAGAGCAGGAAGTGATGGAGGGAACATGTGGAAAAGAAACCCCAGGACACTGAAGGATGAATTATACAACCAAGGACTGCGAGGCGGGGTGTGAGCGCAGTCCAAGCCTTGCAATGGCAACACGTTGGTCCCCAAGGATTCGGAACATGTTGGATTGTGCCTCCTTTTGAGCCAGTCCTTTTATCCTGCGATTGAGATGGCTCCTTCATGGAAGTTAGTGGGCTCTCTTTACATGATGCTGTGACGCCCCAGGGCATCTCCTGCACTAAATGCCCTTTGTTCCGTTTTTAAATAGATCGCAGATAACGAGCGATCAAATTACCGCGTTGTGTTCTGCTTGAGTTCCCTCCGTGAAAAGTGAAAAAGCGGCAAGAAGAGGAGCGAGATCAATGAAAGATAATGGAAGATTCAGCTACGGGGAGAAGCGGGGAGGGGGGAAAGGAAGCACATGAGAAAGGGAGTCGTCATGATCCTGCATTTAAAACGGAAGCAGAAAGCCCTGTTTTAAATGCAGGGCTTTCAGCTGGTGTAGAGATGCCCTCAGTGCACCAAAGGCAGCATTGCTGCCCCTCTGGGTTGTCAACGGCCACCATTCTGGCCACTCACCAAGCTAAAGTTGGGAGTGTGCGAAGTCTTGCTTGGCGTCCTGTCCAGAACTGCTTTTCTTCATTTAGGGCATCTCCACACCAGCCTAAAATCCTGCATTTAAAATGGGGCTCTCTGCTTCCGTTTTAAATACATGATCACAACGACTTCCATACCTTTCATTGATCTCGTTCCTCTTCTTGCCACTTTTCCTCTTTTCACAGAGGAAACTCAAGCAGAACACATGGGGGTAATTTGATAGCTTATCTGTGATCTATTTAAAAACGGAACAAAGGGTATTTAGTGCAGGAGATGCCTTGGGTCATCATGTAGAGAGTTCAAAAACATCTGAGAGAGAGAGCCATCTCATTCATAGGATAAAAGCTCCCTGTGAAGAAGCCCTTAATCTGCAAAACTCTGGCTCTCAGTTGCATTGTAGTTGCGTTTTTGTTTGGCCACTACTGCTCTTTTTTGCAGCTCAGTTTTTAATTGTGCGTCAGCTATGTTAGTCTAGGTTGGGTGGCCCTGCAAAGGCACTGGGCACTGCAATCAGTGTTGTGCGTGGGAGGCATAGACGTGGCGATGGAAGAGTGACTGACCGTTCCCGGGGAAGAGGGCCCAGGCAGCAGTGAGCATTGTTATTCCCAGTCGTAAACTCCTGAGGAGCCACATCTGCCAACCACTGGAAAGGAGCATTTGCTCCTTTCCATCTAACCCCAGTGTGATGGTTTCATCTGTGAATGATAGTCTGAGGCTGCTAAGAGAGTGTACAAGGCTCAGCAAGCTGAAGCGCAATCCAGACAAGACTGATGGCTCGTGGTGGCCAAGGCCTGTGCTGAGGATGCCGTGGAAATGCCAGTGGTGGATAGGAGCATGGTCCACTAGAAGGCACAAGCTGCCCTTTACGCTGCCCCTGCGTCTTCAGAGGGCAGCAGTGGTGAGGTGTGCGTGAACAATCACGCGTGATGTGCCAGCTGCGGCCCTTCCTGAGCCAGTCTGACTTGGCAACAGTTATCCATTCCTTGGTTACTTCACGTTTAGACTACCGTAATGTGTTCTACATGGGGTTACTCTTGGAGAGTGCCTGGAAGCTTCAGTTGATGCTAACCACGGTATCCTTCTGGATAGGTTGCCTGGGCTGGGAGTTGGAGGCGCTGTGCTGCAGTGGTTTTGCTGCTACTTGGATGGCCAATTCCAGAAGGTGGTGCTGGGGATTATTGTGCTGTGCCTTGGCAACTATGCCATGGGGTTCTGCAGGGCTCTATTTTATCCCCCATGCTATTTAGCATCTACATGAAACCACTGGGGGAGGTCATTCGGAGATATGGACTGAGGTGTCATCAATATGCAGATGATATTTCATCAAATCCAGGTGAGGCAGTGGCTGTTCTGGATCAGTGCCTGGGCACAGTAATGGACTGGATGTGGGCCAATAAACTGAGACTCAGTCCAGATAAGACAGGGGTAGTGTTAGTGGGTAGTTCGTCTGCCCGGCTAGGTGATGTTCAACCTGTGCCGGAGGGGGTTGCACTCCCCCTAAAGGATCTGCTGCATAGTTTAGGAGTGGTCTTGGACCCAGAACTGCCACTTGAGGCACAAGTGAACTCAGTGGCATGAAGCACTTTTTACCAGCTTAGGCTAATATATCAACTACACCCTTATCTGGACAGAGATAGCCTAGCTACAGTTATCCATGCTCTAATCTCTCATCTGGATTACTGCAATGCATTATACGTGGGGCTGCCTTTGAAAATGGTCCAGAAACTTCAGCTGCTCCAGAACAGGGCAGTGAGATTGTTAACAGGGACTGGCCAACATATTATGCCAGTACTTTCCCAGCCCGATTCAACATGCTGGTATTAACATTCAAAGCCCTAAACGGCTTGGGGCCAGGTTATCTGAAGGATCGCCTCCTCCCGCATGTACCTGCCCGGACCCTATGATCATCTTCAGGGGTCCTTGTCCAGGAGCTGCTGCCAAAAGAGCTAAAGCAGGTGGCTACCAGGAAAAGGGCACTTTCTGCTGTGACACCCCGATAGTGGAACGAGCTACCTAGAGAGGTTTGCCTCGCGCCTACATTGCACGGTTTCTGGCGCTAGGTGAAGACCTTTTTATTTTCCCAGGCATTTTTAGCATTTCAGCATTCCAGGTTTTTTTAGCTCTGCTGTCTTAAATCTGCTATTGCGTTTTAAATATCTGCACTGCTGCTAGGTTTTACTCTGGTTGTATTTTTATTCTGCAGCTTTAATCTATTATATTTTATATTTTATTTTCTGTTGTATTTTTGTAGTTTTAATTTTGTGAACCACCCAGAGAGCCTCAGCTATTGGGCAGTATACAAATGAAATAGATAATAACTGGCGCACCATATCAAAACCATACTACACCTGTCCCGAAAGGCCTGCACTGACTGCCAATTGCTTTCCAGGCCAAATTCAAGGTGTTGGTCTTAACCTTATAGAATCATAGAATAGTAGGGTTGGAAGGGGCCTACAAGGCCATCGACTCCAACCCCCTGCTCAATGCAGGAATCCAAGTCAGAGCATCCCTGACAGATGGCTGTCCAGCCTCGTCTTGAACGCCTCCAGTGTGGGAGAGCCCACCACCTCCCCAGGGAATTGGTTCCATTGTCGTATTGCTCTAACAGTCAGGACATTTTTCCTGATGTTCAGCCGGAATCTGGCTTCCTGTAACTTGAGCCCATGATTCCATGTACTGCACTCTGGGATGATAGAGAAGAGATCCTGGCCTTCTTCTCTGTGACAACCTTTCAACTACTTGAAGAGCACTACCCTATCTCCCCTCAGTCTTCTCTTCTCAAGGCTCAACATGCCCAGTTCTTTCAGTCTCTCTTCATAGGGCTTTGTTTCCAGTGGGTATCGTGGAGAATTCCACCACGGATTTCAGTGAGGCCGATGCACTGGCATTCGGCCCCCCGAAACCCGTGGCGGGACGCCCTCCCACCCCCCGCCATCCCGCAGAATCCCCCCCGGGACAGAGCTTACCTGGGGTGGATGTTCCAGCAGTGGCGGCAGCTGGTCTCTCAGCCAGCTGCTGCAGCCGCCATTTGCGTCCTGCCAGGCTGCCGCAGCCATCCATGGCCGGAACTCCGGCTGCGGATGGCCTTGGCTGGCGGCTCTGCAGAGCTGCTGTGGAGCACAGACAGCCAGGGAGGATTCCGAGGGGAGGGACGCTGCTAAAAAAAAGCTTTTTGCAGCTTTTTTTTAGCTGCAAAAAGGTAAGTGACTTTCGTACATCCCTAGTTTCTAGTCCCCTGATCATCTTTGTTGCCCTCCTCTGAACCCTCTCCAGTTTGTCTGCATCCTTCTTAAAGTGTGGTGCCCAGAACTGGACACAGTACTCCAGATGAGGCCTAAGCAGTGCTGAGTAGAGGGGAACTAGTACATCCCAGGATTTGGAAGCGATGCTTCTATGAATGCAGCCCAAAAGAGCATTGGCCTTTTTTGCAGCCACATCACATGGTTGGCTCATATTCAGCTTATGATAGACAACAATTCCAAGATCCTTCTCGCTTGTAGTGTTGTTGAGCCACACATCGCCCATCTTGTAACTGTGCATTTGGTTTCTTTTTCCTAGGTGCAGAACTTGGCATTTACCCCTATTAAATGTCATTCCGTTGTTTTCTGCCCAGCGCTCCAGTCTATCCAGATCACTTTGAATTTTGTTTCTGCCTTCCAAAGTATAGGCTATCCCACCCAATTTTGTGTCATCTGCAAATCTGATTGGCATTCCCTGCATCTCCTCCTCCAAGTCATTAATACAAATGTTGAAGAGCACTGGGCTCAGGGCTGAGCCCTGCAGTACCCCGCTTGTTACCTCTCCCCAGTTTGAGAAGGTCCCATTGATAAGCAGTCTTGGAGTCCGGTTCTGTAGCCAACTGTGGATCCACCAGATCCTTGTTTCATCTAGCCCACTTTGAACTAGTTTGCTCATCAGGATATCATGGGGCACTTCATCAAAAGCTTTGCTGAAGTTGAGGTATATGATGTGTACAGCATTCCCACGGTCCACAAGGGAGGTGACTTGATCAAAAAATGAGATCAGGTTCATCTGGCAGGACTTGTTCTTGACAAATCCATGTTGGCTTCGAGTCATGACTGCATTGTTTGCAAGGTGCTTACAGATGGATTGCTTTATCATCTGCTCCAGAATTTTCCCAGGGATTGATGTCAGACTGACTGGTCTGTCCTTCCCAGGTTCCTCCTTTTTACCCTTTTTGAAGATAGGGACAACATTAGCCCTCCTCCAATCATCTGGCACTTCCCCCGTCCTCCGTGATTTCTCAAATAGAATAGACAGCGGTTCTGAGAGTTCTTCTGCCAGTTCCTTTATTACTCTAGGATGCAGTTAATCTGGCCCTGGAGATTTGAACTCATTCAAAGTTCATATTAGGTGTTCTTTGACCATATGCCTATCAATCTCAAGCGGCAATCCTTCCCCTTCGGCCTGTACTTCGCCTTTGCGAAGGGGGCGGGTCATAGACCCTCTTTTGGGAGAAGACTGAGCCAAAGTAGGAATTGAGAACCTCTGCCTTTTCTTTGTCCTCTGTTATCATTTTGCCAACCTTATTTAAAAGTTGAACCACCATTTCTTTCCTCTGTCTTTTACTATGCACGTAGCTGAAGAAAGCCTTTTTGTTGTTTTTAGCATCCCTCGCTAGCCTCAACTCGTTCTCAGCTTTAGCCTTCCTGACACCATCCCTGCAATTCTGTGCTACCTGCCTGTACTCTTCCTTTGTTACTTGGCCTTCTTTCCACCTCCTATATGTATCCTTTTTTGTTTTCAGGTCATCTTGTAGCTTTTTGTGAAGCCACATTGGCTTGTTCTGTTGTCTTCCACCTTCTTGTTGGAATTGTTTGTGATTGTGCCTTGAGAATGTCCTTTTTTAAAAGCTCCCACCCATCTTGGACTCCTTTTCTCGTTAGAGTCGCTTGCCATGGGACCTTGCTGATCATTGTTCTGAGTTTATTAAAATCAGCTTTCCTAAAATCCAGGGTACGCGTTTGACTACATGCAGCTTTTCCTTCCCTTAGAACCAAGAACTCAAGTACAACATGGTCGCTTTCCTCCAGAGTTTCTGTAACTGCTACTTCATTCACTAAGTCATCTCTGTTGGTTGAGATCAAGTCAAGGATAGCCAATCCTCTAGTTCCTTCCTCTACTTTCTGCAGGAGGAAGTTATCCGCCACACAGGTCAGGACTTTCCTGGAGGGTCCATGTTTTGCAGAATTTGTCTCCCAACAAATATCAGGGAAATTGAGGTCCCCCATTACCACTACATCATGCTTCCTTGAAACATTGGCTATTTGCTTTTCAAAAGTTTCATCCTCATCTTCTCCTGGATTGGGTGGCCGGTAGTAGACTCCGACCACCAGGTTCCTTTTATTCTTTGCTCCATTTATTTTGATCCAGATGCTCTCGATGGGGCTACCAAGCTCCTCCTCCTGTATTTCTGTGCAGAGATATGTATTTTTCACATACAGTGCAACCCCACCTCCCTTTCTGTTCCTCCTGTTCTTTTGGAACAAGTTATATCCTTCCATTGCTGTATTCCAGTCATGAGAGTCATCCCACCAAGTCTCAGTTACACCTATCAAGTCATAATTTCCCTCTTGTATTAAGAGTTCAAGTTCGGTCTGTTTGTTTCTCATACTCTGGGCATTAGTATAGGGACATCGAAGACCATGTGCTTCATAGTCTGGCTTTCTTCTTACATGTCTGAAGACTATTATTGGGTGCTATCAGAGCTGTTCTCTCCGTTACAGAGCATGCGCCTACGTCCACTGTTACCCCCAACTTTACATCTCCCTTCCCTGTAGGATTCAGTTTAAAACCCTCCTGATGAAGTTCTTCATGGTGTGGCCAAACACATTCTTCCCATCTTTTGTGAGGTGCAACAAGGCGCTTGCCAACAGCCCATCTTCCAGGAAGTATAGCCCCTGGTCCCAGAATCCAAATCTCTAGTGCCACCACCACCTCCGTAGCCAGTCATTCACCCGGAGTGTTTTTTGTTCCCTTTCTATCCCTCTTCTGACTACCGGAAGGATGGATGAGAAAATATCTGGGCCCCAACGTTCTTGAGTTTCCTTCCCAAAGCTTCAAAGTCTGACGTGATTTCTTCATAGCTCCGCTTGGCTGTATCATTTGTTCCCACATGGATGAGAAGAAGGGGATACCTGTCAGTGGGCTTTATCACAGTCATGTCTCTAATCCGTCCTCCCGGGAGACAAGATACCTGGCGAGTCCACGGGTCTTCGTAACATACTTGGGTCTCGATCCCAGGCAGCAAGGAGCCTCCCACTACTACCACTCTTCTCTTCTTCTTGTAGGCCTGGGTTTCATCGCCTCTGTTTGACTGACCTTCAGCCTCTTGCTCACTCTCATGCAGGTTCCCCTGTGATTCTTCCTCTGCAGACTGTCCTCCAGTCTCATCTGCTAGTACCTGGAATC
This sequence comes from Heloderma suspectum, assembly GCF_057233095.1. Taxonomy (NCBI): domain Eukaryota; kingdom Metazoa; phylum Chordata; class Lepidosauria; order Squamata; family Helodermatidae; genus Heloderma; species Heloderma suspectum. The sequence continues at coordinate 1,079,763 of NC_139466.1, forward strand.
GGTTCCACTGCTTCCACTGGTGCAGAGTGGCATCTAGTTCTTCTCCTGTCATCCTTTTCCAAGGAATATCCTCTACTCCATTTTTCCTCACCTTCGCATTTCCCACTGCCTCATCTTGCTGTTGCTCTTCAAGCTTCTGGTCTTCACTTTGCTGCTGTAGTTCCACCATTATGTCCAAGAACTCTTCGTGTTCTCTTATTCCCCGGAGGGTGGACAGTCGCCACTGCAGTCCGCTTACTTTTTCTTCCAACAGCGTGATCAACTTGCACTTGTTGCAGGTGTAGGCCACGTTGTTCTCAGGCAAGAAAAAAAACATGGCACACACCTTGCAGGTCACCACAACTGGAGAATCTTGTCCTTCAATAGCCTCTTTTCCCTTTTTGTGTCTAGCTTTGTGATTGTTCTAGACTAGCCTGTGCCTGCTCCTCTACTCACTAGAGGTTAAAAGTAGAGTCCCACTGGGGTGGAAGTGTGTTACAAGACAAATAAATGAAAAAATAAAGTTTGTTAAAAAAAGGAAAAAAGGCGAAAAAATGTTAGGGGCCTCCCCCTTGACCTCCCCTGCTGAACTCCCCTGGCCAACTCCTGTTTGCTCCCCCCGTTTGCTCCCCCTGTTCGCTCGCTCTCTGGGAGCTTGCCTGCTTCTGTAGTCCCTGGACCAGCTGGAGCAGCTTGCTCTGCTCTGCTCTGCGCAGCTGGGAGGCGGGAAACAGACTGAAGCTTCCCGCCCAGTCAGCTGCTGGGAGTACTCAGGCCACACCCCTCCAATTCAGTTGGAGCTCTCAGAAGCACCTGGTGAGCTCACAGCCACTCCGAAGGATAAAGGGCAGCCCCCTGGGCTTCCTGCAGCCCACTTACCTCTTAGCCGCTGTCTCCTTTAAGGCCCTGAGCAGTTTAGGACCTCAGGCCCATCTGTCTCGCTATGAACCTGCCCAAGTACTCAGATCTGCAGGAGAGGCACTTCTGAGGGCACCATTACCTACAGAGGCCCATCTGTTGGGCCCGAGAGAAAGGGGTTTCTCCTATCTTGCCTCCAAACTATGGAATGTGCTCCCTCAAGGACTTTCCTTGAGTGGGGGCCAAAGGCACGTCTTTTCTATCTAGCCTTTTAAAATATGAAGCTTTTAATGTTTTCACTGTTTTGTTGTTGCAAGGTTTTATTGTTTAAAATTGTTGTACGCTGTCCTGGGCCCCATCTACACGAACCATTTACGCCGGGGCCACAGCAATTCGAGGTCCTTCACAGTTGCCACTTCGCAGCCTAACCGTGGTTTTCACCCGGAAAATGCAGATTTCAAAGACGTGTTTTGCTGCGATGTTTTCGGTTTGCTGCGGGTTTCCGGTGGTTGTGAGCTGTCTGTCTCTTCCCTGAAACGACTTTGCATTTTGTGGTGGGTGTGTGGTAGGCATGCCTAGTGCTTGTATCACTTTGTGACACCCCTTCTCTCCTCCCCGTCCCTTTGCAGCTACACAGTTGCAGAGGCACGGGGCAGCATGCTCCTTTCTTCAACCACACCTTTGCACACCTTCGCAGCTTCACAGTGGCTGCTTTGGACTCAGTGGCCAAGGGCTGGGGGGGATGTCAGGGGGAGCAGAAGGTCCAGGACCAGCTTCGCTCCAGCCACCATTTTGGAATGATGGGTAGGCACATGCCTCACATGGCCACATGAGAACCATCACGGGAATCTCGGGCTGGAGAACTGCCAAACAGTTGGCATGGTAACAAAGGTGCAGACCACCTACAGTTTACCTAACGAGGAACGGACATACACAAAATAACCCCCCAAAGAAAAAACAGCCACTAAAGCCCAAAGTGTCATGCTCCCACCCTCACGTGACTGTGCAGCTGCACATTTAAATGTAATGGTTATAAAAAGGGCAGCACAGCTGCTGCAGCTTACTTCACTTCAACGGCCGTGAGTCAGAGCACGGTGGATTTCCCATTAGAGAAGTCAATCGTGCGTGTACTGCAGCAGAAGCTAATTCACAGCTGCAATGCTGTGCAGGTATGACAGAGTGAAGGTTGAAAGCGGTGCTGTGTAGATGGCCCCTGATGGGCTTTTAGCAGATAAGTTGGTATAACAATGTTAATAAATTGCAAGTGCTTCTGGATCCAGGCCTCTCCTAGATTTGCAGGTCAAGGCAGTGATCAGAAGCCACCACTAGCTTCATTTTCACAGGCAGCCTCAGGTTCAGTGCGTTCCAGTTATCTCCTGGATATACTACTGTATGCATTCTACCTGGGGCTGCCCTTGAAAATGATTTGAAAACTTCAGTTAGTATAAAATGCGGCAGACAGGCTGATAATTGGTGCCAATTGCAGAGAACACATTGGCTGAAAGTTTTGGGGCTGAATTCAGGGTGGTCATGTTCTTTTATGACCTTTGTCTAGGATACTTGAAGGAGCACATACCCGTATGTACCCTTCTCCTGCATGTTGAGGACTAGTAGCACAAACTTGTTGCAGGTCCTATTGCTATAAAATTAGTGGTGATGGCTGACAGAGCTTTTCCTGTTGTAACCCCAAGACTGTGGAAGCATCTCGTGCAAGGAGATCTCAATTCATTCAAGCTCCCTTGAAATCATTTTATTCAGATTAGCTTTCAACTGCTGAATGTGCCAGTCACAAGCCCAGGATGGATGACGCAACCACCCCTGGTCAAACAACAGGGTTCAAGTCTGAGTTTTTCCTCCCCCAACAACCCACAATCCTGGGTTCCCACAGAACGCTAAACAAGCGGGGCATCCCTGGGTTGTTCAGTGTGGCAGGAGCGGTTGGGGCCAGCCCACTCGCCTGCTCCTGCTCCGCAGCCCGAACAAACACAGCTGTTGTGCCATCCGAACCAGGTTGGCGTTTCAGCTTGCAGCTGCTCTTTGAAATTGTTGCCTTGTCTCAATCGTTTCTTGAATTCTTTTATTAATTATATTGTTGTTCCCCACTTTGGGCAAATTTTATTGGAAGGCAAGTCGCACATGTTGTAAACAACACAATAGCCCCTTCCAGGGAGGCAGGAGAGGGGTGGCCCCGCCGGCGCTCCCCGCTTCTGCGAACGGCGAGAGGACGCCGCCCGCCCGCCCGCCCGGGGCTCCGTGGCAGGTGCCTGCACTGCCTTAGCCAGCGTTGGCCTGGGAGGGGAGAGCTCCTGCTTGTCGACAGGGCTTCCCAGCAGCTGGCCCCCACCGAGGGTAATGCATCACAGGCCGCTTCTCCCCCACAGCAAAGAGATGGGCTGCATGGCTCCATCTCGCTCTCGCCAGCGGCTCTGCCGCCAAACCAGCCCCCGCCCTGCCCCAGTCATGGCGTCTCCTTCCTTTTCCAGCCACTGGTGCTGCTGATGGAGTGGCCAGAAGCCACCAACTTTGCCTGCCTCACTGCGGGCTACTGCCAGCTTCTGGTGGACTCCAAGAGGATGGTCTTTGCCCGGCCTGTCAGCCAGCCTCCTCCAATGATCAAGGCAGGTACGTTTCAAGCTCTGCTATTTGTGCCCTCCTCCGGCCCACAGCTGCGCAGGGCTGGCCCTCCGTCTGGGGGCTCTCTGGAGGGCCCCGTCCGCTGGCCTCCTCCTGCCGCTACAGCAACTGTGGCCACACCCCTCCCCCTCAGCCCTTTGCATGTTGCCTCACAGGTTTGAGGGCTCAGTGGGCCATCGGCCAAGGGGATCTCCTCTTGCTCCAGCGCCGTGGCTGGGTTGCGGGTGAGCCGGAGGGAGGATGGTGACTGGGCCATCACTGGTTCATCCCATGGGACAGGCAGACACTGCAGCTGCTTCTAGCAGGGGCCGGGGCGCGTGGCCCACAGAAGGGCAGGGCAGAGAGGGAGGAGCCGGTAAGATGCTGGATTAAGCATCCCTGAGTAGTTCCACATCTTCACAAATCCAATGGCCCTCAGGGATACAAGCAAGATGTATCGAGGATGTGGTGCTGAGATAATGCATGTAAAGCGCAACATAAACACTTCATATCCTTAGGGGTGTGTTCAAACGGCATTTCACATGTTCTCCCCATCACCACAATCACGTGTTTTTCTCTTCCAAATCCTAAAAATCGCAACTAGGCACAGTAAAATGCGCCGGCTCCCCCCTTTGCAAGACCGCGAGCTCGCTTCTGTGTTGCAGTGGCCCACCACCTTTTGCCCTTCTCCACCCACCTGGTCTGGGCCACACACGGGCTGCTGTGGTGAGATGCCTCTCCAGCTCGCTTGCTTCTGGGGATCAGTTCCTGGACTCGCTTTTGGTCTGTGGATTGAGAGGTCAAGTCACCCACAGGCAACTGGGGTCTAGAATTAATTTCCTGTGTGAATTAACGGATTGAGTCTGATTTCAGAAGAGCAGCCAGGTTAGTCCTGCAGCGGCTCCTCGCTGACTACCTGGCTGACTGTGCCCTGAGCATTTGTAGGTGTGAATCACGCCATCAGGTGCATGGAGTGGACAGAGAAGGTGGTAGGTATGTGCAGACCTCTAGGCTCCTGTGCATGAACAGAGGCACGCTGGTGCAGGCAAGCCAAAGCGACTGCCGAGTGCGAGAGGCCGCAGAGCCCACGCTGACAGCGGGAGATGCAAACCCAGCATGGGTGTAGTTCACGATGCCCACTGTAATTCTGCACCGTGTCACAGCTGACCAACATCTGCTGTTGCACAGAGAGGGGAGTGCTGGGTTGGGTCAGGAAAGTCCCTTGGTTCTGTTGTACAGCTCAAGTCACTTCACCAGTTTCTTCAGAGCCTCTGACCCCCGTAGGGAAACCCATGGGCTTGTCTGGTGGGCATGTTGCAGAAGAAAGAGCAAGGGGCTCTCCTGTACTGTGGCAGAGGGGGCTGCTTGTGTGGGGGCCACAAGACCTCTGCTCATGCTCCGAGAAGGGCGGACGTCAGAGCTCTGAGGTTCCTTGTGCCCCACCCCCACCCAGCAGTCTGAAGTGGAACAGGCCAGACACCGCATGGCGGCTTTGGTGGCGACCCCAAATGGGGACACTTATGCCAGCAATGGCACCTGTCCAACTCCAGGGGTGGCTTAGGCAAAGCATGGGTAACACGCAGCCCATCAGGGCCATTTTTATGCCCCCTGCTGCAGGGAATTTGCTACAGCAAAAATCAGAGTTTTTTCAAGGAAACAAGGCATGCTGGAGCGCATACCTTGATTGCAAGCAGAATCATGTGCAGCTTGTTTCCTTGAAAAATCACTTTGATTTCTGTCGCTACCAGTGGCCCCTGGTGGGCTGCAGGGGGAGGGGGGCAGCACCCCAAACATTGCCTGGGTTAGGCAGTGTCCTGGAAGAACAGCACATCTGGCACGGGGGGGAATTCCTTTGCCTCCCCTGCCCCACGTACCATGCCAGAACCACTGGTGAGCCTTCCTGCCAGACAGCGTTCCAACGACCCTCTTGCTGATTTGCTCTAGATTACGCCAACGCGTCCACCAGCCTCCGGCCTGCCGCAGCAGCAGGGCACCTGGGAAAGGAAGAGAGCGGGTTCCTGGGTGGCACTGCCTCCAGCACCGGGGAGTGCACCTCCAGAGGTCCCGTGGCCTCGGACTCGGAGCTCGTCAGCGTTTGCTACCTGCACATGCGGGAGCAGAGGAAGGAGTGCAAGAGCCGGACGGACATCAATGAAAACCTGATCTTCTTTGAGGAGTCCCGGCCCCGGACCAAATCGGATCCCACGCCCAAGAGCTCCGGGCCAGACTGCAGCAGAGCTGCCCATGACTATGACCCAGATGGCCTGGAGCGGGAGCGCTGGGCCAGCCGGGCCAGGGCATACACCACGGGCAGCGACGGGCACAGCCGCTCCGTGCAGTTCTACTGTGACTCTTGCAAGGCCAAAGTGAAGGGCAGGCAGCCGGCCTCTCGAAGAGGCGGCCACCCTGGCACTGCTCACGACAACATGGTGGATCTGATGTCCCTTCCCCCTCCAGGGAGCGATGAGGAAGAGGACGAGACCACCTCTCTGCTCCCCGCCATTGCGGCACCCCCTCCCGGCTTCCGGGACAACAGTTCTGACGAGGATGATTCTAAGCGCCGGGCGGCGGCGGCACAGGGCCAGGAGCAAGGGCGCCACCTCTGTAGCATCCCCTATGACGAGATCCCTGTGACACTCATAGACAGCGTTCAGACCAGGACGGTCAGAGACCACGCCCAGGATCTGGACGATGCCCTGGTCTCGACCCTGCAGGCCCTGGAAGCTTTGGCTGCCTCAGAAGACGGCCCGCACCCTCCACCTCAGCAGGCTGCAGGTACGCCCCTCCGCCGTCTCCTCCTCAGGGGACCTGCCCAGGGGCCACTTGCAGGGCACAGCGCAAGGCTGCTGAGGTAGTGCTGCAGGGCCAGGGAGGCAGCAGCACAGAGGAAGAGGGAGGGTGGCCGGCCCTGGCCATGCAGGAACAGCAGCCACGAATAGGGCGGTGGCTTGGGAACATTGGTGGTGAAGTGATCCCACCTCTGCCTCCTGTCCCTGAGCCACACAAGCCCTGCAGGAGTCATCCTTCTAGAAGAAGGGTCAGCCCGACCTTGAAAGGGTTCGCTGCCTTGAAAGACAAGGGATGGATGAGCTGCCTAGACAAAATGGTTCCAAAGGGACAGATTAGGATCGTGGTCATGACGACAGACTGGCTTCCCTTTGCAGCACAGCACTGGTACTTCACGTACATCAAACTGTGCTGCACTGTTCTGTGAACTTCTGAACTTGCATCCCTGATGATCTTCGAACAATACAGAGAAACTGGTGGCCTCCCGTATATTTGCATGCATCAGATATTTTCTGTTTCAAAATGTCAAAGAGTTGTATAGGACAATGACCCTCCATGCCTCCTTTCTCTTGATCTCTTGGACAGGGCCTATGAAATCCTCAGAGACACAACTACCGCCCCGCCCATTTCCCAGCCTTTAAAACATCATCACTATTTGTGACATTTCTTAGCACTTGAGGACCTCCTAAAAAGAGAGCCCCTTGCATGGAAAGCACCACACGCCTTCTGCTTTGCTTCGCAATAAACAGGGGGTCTGAAGGGGTCTGAAAGAGATCTTGGGGTTGTGATAGACAGCTCAATGAAGAGGTCAACCCAGTGTGCAGCCATTGTAAAAAAGTCCATGTTAGGCGTAATTAGAAAAGGGATTGAGAATAAAACTGCCAACATCATACTGCCCCTATACAAATCTACAGTGCAACCACAGTTGGAATACTGTGTCCAGTTCTGGTCACCACACCTAAAGAAAAAGATACTGTATTGCTGGAAAAGGTGCAGAAAGAGGCAACTAAAATGATGAAGGGGCTGAAGCATCTCCCCTATGAGGGCAGGTTACAACAGCTGGGATTGTTTAGCTGGGAAAAAAGGAGGGTCAGGGGAGACATGATAGAGGTGTACAAAATTATGCATGTGTGCAGAATGTGAATAGGGAGACATTTTTCTCCCTCTCTCAAAATACTAGAGATCAATGGGGTCATCCTATGAAGCTGATGGGTGGGAGATTCAGGACAGATCAAAGGAAGGTCTTCTTCACACAGCACAAAGTTAAACTATGGAATTCGCTCCCACACAATGTAGCAATGGCCACCAATTTGGATGGCTTTAAAAAGGGGTTGGACAAATTCATGGAGGAGAAGGCTATCGATGGCTACTAGTTCTGATGGCTATGTGCTACCTCCTGTACCAGAGGCAGTGAGCTGCTTGTGGGTTCCTGCTCGACAGCTGGTTGGCCACTGTGTGAATAGAATGCTGGACTAGATGGACCCTTGGCCTGATCCAGCAGGGCTCTTCTTATGTTCTTAAGGCTGGCATGCACACCCCTCACACCCTCCTTGGTTCTTTAAAAACAAGTTGTAAATGTGAATATTTACACCCATGCCCTTTTCTATTATGCAGAGCAGTATATTGCTGTACAGATGCAGGGCAGGCCCAGTACAAAGAGCAGGGGGGCTCATAATGTATGCTTGTGCTCCTCTTAAGCCCCCACAGCATGTGGGGTACACTTTAAATGGTGGCACATTTTGGACAGTCTTCCAGAGCTGCACACGCACTCTGTTGCCCTGCCCCCACCCCATCCACCGTTGGGGCAAGAGTTTTACCTGCCCCTCACAAGCCTCTGCTGGAGTGCCGCTTCCCATCTAATGCTGTGCATCTCTTTCTGCAGGCCTGATCATTCTGGCTGCCATCACCCCTGAGTCATCACTGGACTCCGGCCACGAAACCAACTCTTCGGAGATCACCGATGTCTCGGAGATGGTCTCAGCCATGAAGCAGCACCAGAACGCAGCCTTCTTCCTGGCCCAGCATATCAACAAGGAAAGCCTCCTGACCAGGAAGGATCTTCCTTTCCGCATTCAGGGTTGTACTGCGCAAGCTGTCCTCACTTCACCTTACGCTCTCCGGCCCCAGGAGCCCAGCTCTTCCCCAGAGCCGGCCATCCCGCCCTGCAGCAGGAGCAAGCAAGATCCCCCACACCTGCGCAGAAGCTATGCCTTGGCTGTCCAGCCAGTGCTCTCCCAGCAGCTCAGTGAGCCCAAGAGTAAAGGTGTGCCAACACCAGCCCCTGAGCGCAAGGGCTCCAATCCTCACACGGCAGCCATTGAGGTGGCCTTGCAAGCCACTGAGCAGCTGGAGGGGCGGCTGGACAAGTTGCCCACCGAGCTCCGGTTGAGCCCCAAGCTAGTCCTAGGAGCCCCGAGCGGGGCCACTCCTGCCATCATTTCGGCTGCTCTGCAGCAAGTGGTCAGCCACAAAGCCTCCCCTTCCTCAGCAGATCCTCTGCCTGAAAGAACAAATCTCAGCTGCAGGCGACAGGGATGTGGTGGCAGCAAGCCTTGCCATCGCCCAGGGATGCCCTCGGTGAGCCAGCCCAGCCCAGATCCTTCCAAGTGCCCCCAGAAGCAGCAAGGGGAGGCCTCTCCATGGTGCAGAGCCACCCAAGGCAGCCCAGTGGATGCTCTCCCGCCCTCCCCAGCAGGTGGGGACAGGCCGGCCTCAAAAAGCAGCCAGCCAGGAGGTGGCCAGGATCCTGCAGAGTTGCCTGGCCGGGCAGCACTCAGCCAGCAGGGTGGGGGTGAGGCAGCCAGCACAGCCTGCCAGAAACAGACTGTCCTCCCAGGCCAAGGAGAAACAGGACAGCACGATGCATGTGCCAGAAGCCTCCCAGCCGAGGTGAGCAGCCTAAGGTCCCCGGCAGCCAAGAGCGGAAGCGTTTTCAGGAGCCCCGGAGGCGAGCAGCCGAAAGGGCCAGTCCAGTTGGGGCCCTGGGCCGAGGGGCTGGCTGCAAGCGTTGCTGTGCCTTTGAAAAAACCCGAGAAGGTCCTGGAGGTCACACCACAGGATGCCGACATCCCAGCTAAGCCCAAAGTGCCCAAGGCCTCACTCCGGCTGAGGAAGTTGTTTTCTGCCACTTTCCCAACGCGGCTCAAGAAAGAAACTGACGAACGGCAAGCCCAGCTGCAGAAGGTGAAGCAGTACGAGCTGGAGTTCCTGGAAGAGCTGCTCAGGCCAAAGACGAAGGGGGACCCCGTCCCGCCTGACCACCTCCTCCCCTTGGCCCCAGGGCGCTGTGCCTGCCAGCTGAAGACCAGCCCTGTGCAGAAAGTGCCTGGGGTGTCCAGGGAGCAGAGGCGCAGCTGTGACTGCAAGCGCCTCAGCCGGGGAGCAAGGCCCCAGCCCAACCAGCTAATGGCACCAGAACCGGAAGGGCGAGGGCGGGAGAGAACCCAGAAGCAGCCGGCTGAGGCACTGAGAGGCACCAGCCTCAGAAGCCCTTTGAAGGGCAGCCGGATCAGGTCCACCAGTCTGGAGTCCAGGGACTGCCGGTCGGGCCCCGAGAACAGCTTGTCATGCCTGACCACGTGTGCATCTCGTGGGGAGTGCCTGGGAGCACCACACTACAAGAAGCTGATGCGCCGCTACAGCATCAGTGAACTAGACAAGGCCTCCGACATCTACCAGAGCACTTACCCAGCCCGGCAGAAATCCTGGCAGGACAGCGACGCTGCGGCCCCAGCGCTTCTGCTGAAGGGCCCAGGCCCCACGCCGCCACCCCCCACAATGGGGGCAGAGCCCCCCTCCTATGTCCAAGTCACGGCACAGGAGAAGAAGAGCCCGAAGGATCCCCCCACCTTCTCCTTCCAAGCGGACGTGTACCCGAGCCACGCTGAGCTGCCGGAGGAGGACACCGAGGACGACGAGAAGTGCTGCTCCATCCGGTACTGCTTCTACTATCGGAAGTGTGACATGGCTGACAACGGGAGCGAGAAGGACGAGCTCTCCTATTCCATCCCCATGCAGATCCTCCCGGGCATGGAACTCAGCTGCCAGGCAGTGCCGGTGGTGAGCAGGACCCTCCAGGTCCTGGATGCCACAGCCTGCAGCAGTCCGGATGACAACCAGACCCAGGAGATCGACCTGCGGACCTCCACCTTTGAGGGCAGCCTGGCTAAGATCCACACCCTGAGAGGCCGCACCTACGCGCTGCCCGATGGGTTCCTGGCCGTGCAGCTGGACACCAGCGAGCTCTTGACCGTCCTGCGGCAGTGCGTGGCGAGCCCCGAGGCGTGGGAGGGCAAGCCCCACCTCCCGCAGCTGATCGAGTACAAGCAAGAGCTGGCCCTCAAGTTCAAGGAGTTCCGGGCCTCCTGCCGGCGAGTGGCCGCTGTCGACAAGAGCCCGACCCGCATGCTCTCGGCCATCACCGGCAGCTTCCAAGTGCTGGGCAGCTTGATTGAGACCTTTGTGCGGCTGGTGTTCGTGGTGCGCTCGGAGCCTCAGCGCCAGGCACTGCTGGCCAAAGTGGAAGAGGTGGTGAGGAACTATACCTTCTTACTGAGGGCAGCCGAGGAGTCCACGGCCAGAACAGCCAGTCACCGGGCTGGGGACCAGGTGCCTGAGCTGCTCAGGCGGCAGTCGGTGGCCTCGGTCATGAGCACGCTCACACGCTCCTTCAAGACGCTGATCAAGAAGTAAGGCGCAAGCCGGCACTGTTCCCCTCATGCTGGCGTGCCAAGAGCGAGGGCCCGAGCTCCCGGGGGCTGTGGGCAGACAGTGGGACTAAAGAAGGAACTCTGGAGCCGTATCCACTCGCCTGCAGCCTCCCGCGCTGTGCTGCATGCTTCAGATGCTGCCTGCCATGGGAGGAGAGGCCCCACTGCCCACATGAGCCCGATCTGGAATCTTCCTAGGGCAAAGGTAGCTGCCTGCCAGCCCTCTGGCATCACGGCAGTTCTGCAGGGCCTGTGGAGCCTGGCCCCTGCTTTTCCCCCTGTGCCTCTGAGTAGCCGAGCAAGCCGATCCCTGCAGTTGTGCATGGGCCAGACTCCAAGCTCCCAGCCTGCTGGCAAATCCTGGGCATAGCTGGGGAGCCAGCGGGATGGGGTCTCCAGCCTCCAAAGGGCCACCCGAAGTGTGTGAACAGGAGAGGAACCTTTCCCGCTCTCTAGGCTGAGCAACCAGGCCAGTGCCGCAGTGCTTGTCGCAGGCCAGGTCCACAGCCACTAGCCCCCCATTGCCTTTTCCAAAGGCTGCAGCACAGCTCTGTTCCAGACCTCCCTTTCCACTGCACCCACAGCTCTGTATGACATGTGTGGCTGTTTGTTAGGCAGGGAGTGGGGACCACTTTCGCTGCTGGGCTGGGTCGGATCAGGCCCAGAATTGCAAGGGCATTCTGGAGGAGGGAGTTGCCCCCGAGGCTCAGGACACCGCCCCGAGTGAAAGTTAGGGGAGCATGTTTCTGCAAACTGTTTTCTATCTCCACTGGGCTGTTTGTGGTTCTAGAGAATTGTGATTTCGTACTGGGGTCTCTTTGTTTGAATGTCTGGTGAAATGGTGCCTCATCGGTCTGTCTTTCCGTTAATGGCCCCCCTCCGATCCAACCTCCAGATGTAACCAAGCAGAGCACCTCAAGCAGGGCACCCTCTCCCCCAGAACCAGTGGAGGGGAGATTCCAAATGCTCTGTGGCTGCCTTGAAGCTGCTGCAGACCCCACTTTGCTGTGAGCGTCAGGGCTGAGTGCCCATTTGGGGGGGGACCTCGGAATCTTTTTCTGGCGCGTGGACATCAAAGCGAAGCGATGGTCCCGTGCGCTCAGGCAAGCAGGCAGTCCCACAGGGAGCGGCCCTAGGTTTTGTGGGGGATCAAGAACCAATTGTGGCTCCCGTGACAATGGATCCACTCCCATCTCTAGTATTTCAAACGAGGTATGTTTGCAATAGTTCCTTTTTTCCATGAGACTAATGGAGATGCACACTGCGCTTTGAACGGCACATCCTCTGATGAGTGCAATATGCTCTTTGGCCCATGGCTCTCCTGGGTCCGGTCCACAAGGAAAGGGGGGGCTCCTACGCCACGGCCAGCGGGGCCAGGGCTTCCTCCCCAGTGCGCTGTCTGCCAAGCAGCCAGGGTGCCTCTCTCTAGCCCATGGCCTCCTCCCCAAAGCTCCTCTCTCTGCTGAACACAGAGAAAAGTTTTTTAAATGCCTGTACATACTATACATAATAAAAACTATATATGTATAGATATATGAAAGTTATATATATATAAATATATAAATTTATGTCTTGTTTTACAAGCAAGGAAGAGTAAATATATTAATCTTAATAATATCAAACTTGCTGTTTGTGAGGTTTGTTTTAAGGTAATGTGACATTTCTAAAACAAGAAGGGGATTAGCTAAGAGGAAGGTGGAAGTCAGAGCCTTTTAGGAAGCTTGAGGAGAGGGCTGGGAATGTTCACGTAACCCTAACAGAAGGACTGAGCATCGTTCTGGTTGCCCTATCCCCAAAAGAGCATCAAAGGACTTGATGCAGTACAGAAAAGGGCAACTTACAGCGCTGCGCCCTGTACACCTCCGCACGCCATGGGGCATACTCCCAGGCAAGGGCGCAAACGAAGGCAGCCTTGCAGTTCAAGCATCCGCGAGTGCCTCTTGTCCCCTGCAAAGAATAGCCAGCATCTCTGGGCAGCCTTTCCTGGCCTGGGACCCCCTGGATGTCTTGGATGAATTCCCACCAGCCTCAGCCAGTGTGGTCGGGATCCAGAGGAGATCCCATGGCAGCGATTCATGGAACTATGGGTGGTGTGGGTGGGGAGACACATCTCGCTCCCCTCCAAGAGTAGTGTCCTGGGCGGGTTTCGCAGGAGGCTGCAAACAAAGGGGAAGCCCCCTCCTCAGAGAATGCGTGGGAGGTGGCATCCCTGCTTGGCATGCAAAAGATCCTGGGTTCAATTTCTGACAGCATCTCCCAGACGGCCAGGCAAAGACTCCGAGACCAGAGAGAGCCAGCAGAGCCTGTGCTGGGGGATGATGGGAGTTGTAGGCCAGCGCAGCTGGAGGGCCACAAGCTGCCCAACCCTGGCTGCAGAGCCAAGCAAGATGGAACCAGTCACCGAGGGAGGTGGGGCTCCCCCGCACTGGAGGCATTCAGACGAGGCCGGACAGCCGCCTGCCGGGGTGCTGTGACTGGGGTCCCCGCGCCGAGCAGGGGGCTGCGCGCGGCGGGCCCGCCACCCCTCCTGTCCTGTGCTGCTGCGGCCGTGGCGGGAGGCGCCGCCGGGCGTGGCGTGGCCCGCCGGCCTGCGGCGCGGCTCCCTCCGCGGGGCTCCGGCCAGAGCGGCCTCCCTGTGGGACGCGGCTCCGCGCCCTGCTCGGGAGCGCCTGGGCCTCGGCCGGCCGGGGCGGGGCCTTCCCTGCCGCGGAGCCCGTTCCCGGCCCGGGCAGCGAGCAGGGCCGCGGGAGACGCCGCCCCAGCCGCCCGGCGCTGCCACCAGCGGGGCGCTGCCGGGCAGGCGGCCGCGCGGGCCAGGAGGCCGCCGCCGCCTTCGGCGCCCCGCGCCAGAGCCGGCGCCGGCGGGCCGCGGCGAGAGGGCCGGACGCGGCGCGGGCGAGGGCCTCCCTCTCGCGGCCGCGCGCCGCGGCTCCTCCCCCGGGCGGGCCCCGCGGCGCCGGCCGAGCCGCCGCCCGGCGCGCGCCCTCGCCGGCCCGGCCCGGCCCGGCCCGCGGCGCCCTCTGCGGCTGTGCGCGGCGCCCCCGCCCGCGCCCGCGCGTTGCCATGTGACCGCGGCGGCGCGGCGCGGCGCGAAGATGGCGGCGCGGCGCGGCCCTCGCCGTCTGCTGTGAGCGGGCCGCCGGCGGGCGGGCGGGCGCGGCCGCTGGATCGCGCCGGGGGCGCCGCGGCGTCCGGCCCCGGGGAGCGGCGCAGGGAGGCGGCGGAGCTGGTGCGGCCGGGCGCGGCGGCGCGGGAGGCGCGGCGCTCGTGGGCGGGCGGCCCGCCCGGCGCGGCCTCGGCCTCGGCCTGCTTCGCGCCGTCGCCGTCGCTGGCCAGCAGGATGCCCAACATCAAGATCTTCAGCGGCAGCTCGCACCAGGACCTCTCGCAGAAGATCGCCGACCGCCTCGGCCTCGAGCTGGGCAAGGTCGTCACCAAGAAGTTCTCCAACCAGGAGACCTGGTGAGCGCGGCCGGCGCGGCGCGGCGCGGCGCGGCGCGGCGGGAGGCCTGGGCGAGCGCGGCGGCCGGGCGGGGCGCGGGGCCCTCCCCGCCGCGCCGCGCCGGCCAGCTGGACTGGGCTAACGGCGGCCCTCCCCCAGCGTGGAGATCGGCGAGAGCGTCCGTGGCGAGGACGTCTACATCGTGCAGAGCGGCTGCGGGGAGATCAACGACAACCTGATGGAGCTCCTGATCATGATCAACGCCTGCAAAATTGCCTCGGCCAGCCGCGTGACGGCCGTCATCCCCTGCTTCCCGTACGCGCGCCAGGACAAGAAGGACAAGGTGCGGGGCGGGGGGCTGCAGCGGATGGCCTCGCCGACTCCCTCGGAGTGGCCGAGCGTTAGAGTTTTCTGGGAGAGGCTGGGGCCCTCCCGCACTCTTGTCCGCGGAAAGGCGTGGAAAGAGCGAGCGAGCGGGCCTGCCTTTCCTTCCGTGCCAGGGAAGCGGAACGTCTTTCTGCAGGCTCACTGCCCGCGCTTGCTTAACGGGCTGGCCTGCATCCTCCACTCGCCTGCGCTCTCTTGGCTTCTGGCCCTAGCCGGTGCCATCTGCACCTTGGGGCAGGTGTCGAACTTGGGAGTCAGTGGCATGCCGCTGGTTAGGAAGGTGGGAGCGGGGCCCTCCCCTCCTGAGACGCGCAGATCTCCCTCCTGCCATTGCAAGCCCCATCCCAAAGGAGAGATGCCTGGGCAGGTGGCAGAGGGGGCTGGAGGCGACAGGGGCACGGAGGGAGCTTAGCAGCTATCCTGGGCTTTCTGGCCTCCCAGGAACTTGGAGGGCAAAGATCTTCAGCTTCCATGGGGAAATCTGCTGCTGTTCTAAGCAAGATGTCTCCAGAGGGCCGTGGCTGAAGAGCACCCGGGCACTTGATCTTCTGTCTTTGGAGGATGGGGTGATTTGAACGGGGCCTGCCAGGGAGGGGCAGGGGTCAGGCTGATGGGGGTGCCAGGAAGTTGGGAGATACACAGAGGGCTCCCTGAGAGAGGGCCTGTGGGGCATCCTCTTCAAACTGGGGCCTGTAGCAGGTGGAGGCTCTGGCGCTCTCCCCTTGTTGAAGCATCAGGCACCTTAAAACGGCTCATTCAGCAGACTGCTTCCCTGGCCACCAGGCCTGCTGACTGAGAGTGGCGCTTCAGCTGCAGAGGTGCGAGTGCAGGATCCCTTTCCAGAGCCCTGTGGGGCTGCCTCAGGTCTCCCTTCAATTGGGAAGGCTGTATATGAGGACTGGGCAATCTCTAGCCATCCAGATGTTTTGGCCCACAAGTCTCATCATCCTGCCCATTAGCTGTGCTGGCTGGGGTTGGTGGGAGTTGTAGGACAAAGCATCTGGAGGGCCACAAGTTGCCCAGCCTGGCTGTATATAGCAGCCAGACAGAAGCAGGTTCCAGCTTAACATGGCTGCTTTCTCTTTTAGAGCCGGGCCCCGATCTCTGCCAAGCTGGTGGCGAATATGCTCTCGGTCGCTGGTGCAGACCACATCATCACCATGGACCTCCATGCCTCTCAGATCCAGGTTTGCGCCGTGTGACACTGGCGGGCCTTGGGCAGCTTTCCCAGCAGGCGTTCTGCAGCCCCACCTGGAGTTAGGACGGGGGGGGGGGGTGCCCGTTTACCTTTTCCCAGTGTCGTAACCTGAGAGGTGAGAGGTTGCTTTCATGCATGGGGTCCCTTATTGACACCGTCTGGCAGAGCCGGCAGCAGCTATACAGCATGACTTGGATTCCTGCATTGAGCAGGGGGTTGGACTCGATGGCCTTGTAGGCCCCTCCAACCCTACTATTCTATGATTCTATGCATAGCCTCTGGGGGAGGGGACTTGATCTGCTTGGGGGAGAGCCACAGCGTCCTGCCTCTCCATCCATCTGGGGCAGGGGGCCGAGCATCCCGGAGGGCGTGGTGATGACTCCAGGAGAGGCAAGAGGAGCGGAGGTGCCTTTGACAAGGAGGCACCTGGTCTTGCTTCTCATTTTGGAGATAGGTGGAGGGCCCAAGAGGCGTGGTGGGGCAGCTCATCTCTTCAGCTCCTCCCCGAGGAAGTCTCCTGCCTTGTGTAAGCCTGCTGTGCCGCCCACTCCCTGCTGCTTCAGCCTTTGAGCTGCTGCCTCCTTCCTTCCATTGGAGTGACTGAAAAGGCCAAGCTGGAGAATGGGCAGGGCCAGGCTTGGGCTCTGCCGGGGCTGTGTTGAGAATTCCCCCCACCCCACCTTTTCTTCCAAGGGCTTCTTTGATATCCCTGTGGACAACCTGTACGCTGAGCCTGCTGTCCTGAAGTGGATCAAAGAGAACATTGTTGAGTGGAAGAACTGTACAATCGTCTCGCCAGATGCTGGGGGAGCCAAAAGGTGATGGATTAGCACTGCGGGGCATGAGGGTGGCCATCAGACATGGACTCCGTTGATTTCGCTCGCTTTAAAATGTGCCCCTCCGGAGTTGGCCTTAAGTCTGCTTGCAGCCCGTTGCATTGTGCTCTCCTTAGGGATGCCAAGCGAAGAAGCTGCATTTGCCCTGGCTCTGCACACAGTCCATGAGTTTAGAAAGTGCAGCGGCTGGATACTTACTTTTTCAAAGCATTGTATAAATACAGCCTAAAATCCTAGGCCCACAGTCAGTAGGCCCCTTGATTTCCTCTTAGGTTGTTATTGCTTCAGATACTTCTCACAAATAGTCTGGATGAAGGCACACAGCTAGACTGCGGGTGCACAACCTTTTAAGCCCTGAGAGGCACATCCGATGTTGGCTGGGGTGGGGGCAGGAGCTGCACATACACGGACACACGTGGGGGGGGGGGGGCTTTAACTTTGTCCTCATCCCAGCCATTCTGTGCAAGATCACTGGGTGGGGAGGCTGTTTGGGGGTGACTGGGGGGAGGGGGAGGCCAAAGCCAGCAGCCCTGATGGACACCATTAGTGGCACAGAATCGGGTGCCAATCCTTGGGGGCGGGGGGGCGTTTCACAGGGCCACATACAGTCTGTGGGGTTATGCGCCCCAAGACCGAAGCTTTGTGGGTTGTGGGGAAGGACCCTTAACCCCTCTGCCCTGAGGAGGTGGAACTCATCCAGGCACCTGCTTTCCCCCTCCTGCCAGGATCAGAGTGTGGCAGGCCTTTGTGTCCAGGGACTGAGGTGTGGCTGGGCCAGGAAGGAGAGCTGCCAGGAAGTACTGGCTCCATGAATGGGTGTGTGGCTTTGTGCTGATGCGAGGGAACGCAGCCCCTGCCACCGTGCTGCATTGGGCCTGTCTGACGCTCACTTGCGCACCAGGCGCCACTCCTTGAGCCCATGCTGGCTCTCGTGCAAGCAGGCAGAGCCCCTGAAGCATCATCTTCTCTCCACAGAGTGACCTCCATTGCCGATCGGCTGAATGTGGACTTTGCCCTCATCCACAAGGAACGGAAGAAGGCGAATGAGGTGGACCGGATGGTACTGGTGGGCGATGTGAAGGACAGGGTGGCCATCCTTGTTGACGACATGGCGGACACCTGCGGCACCATCTGCCACGCAGCAGACAAGTGAGGGAGAGGTTTTCCCCTAGTAGCTGCGGCTACTTGGGTCTCCTTTGGGGAGGTTCTATCCCGGGTTCTGATGCAAGTCCTGAAAGTGGGTTGTCTTTGCCTGGGGGAGTTGTCGATTTCTTCCTTGCTGAGTTTGTCTCCTTCCTTCAACCTCTCGTCATTGTGCCCGAGATGATCCTTAGTCTGTTTCACTGCATTTATTCTGATTTTTGGAAATCAAGGCAGTTGCCACATACCACTTTCCTTGAGAGCAGGCTGGGTGAGGCCCGTGACCTCCTCATTGCACCTTGAGATGCTTTGCTCTCCTTCAGAAGACAAGAAGCTCAGACTCCTTCCTGGTTAGCGCAAATCTTGCCTCCTCTCTTTGTTCCACATAGGCTGCTTTCAGCTGGAGCCACCAAAGTTTATGCCATTCTGACTCACGGGATCTTTTCTGGGCCAGCCATTTCCCGAATCAACAATGCCTGCTTTGAGGCAGTTGTTGTCACAAACACAATCCCCCAGGAGGACAAGATGAAGCAATGCCCTAAAATCCAGGTGGGTGTCCCATTGAGTTGCAGCAGAAAAGAGCTCCCGCGGGTGAGGTCTGCTCTTGGGTGCAGAGGGATTGTGACGACCGGCAGGCTTTTGACGGCTTGTCCTTCTTGCTTCCACAGGTGATTGACATCTCCATGATCCTGGCCGAGGCCATCAGGAGGACACACAATGGGGAATCTGTCTCTTACCTATTCAGCCATGTCCCTTTATAACAATTGCAGCTGCTGCTTGTGTGGCTTTTTGAAAAAACCCAAAATTTGTTTCAAGGTTCAGTAGAAGATGTTGCTTGTTTGACTGCCACTGTCCTCCATTCTGCCTCCCAGCTTCCCAGAGCTTGGGAGGGGGGGGTCACATTTCAAGTGCTCAGACTGCCATCCACAGGCTCTTAGTAATTTAGGCTTCTCATGAAATTGTTAAACTATTCCCAGTCAGAGGAGAATAAAACTGACACTGCAGATTGCCAGGTGGGGTGGGGTGGGGTGGGGGTAAGTTTTTTTTTTTTGCATGCCAAAGTTCTGGGTTCTGTTGCATAGGTAGGTCGGTAGCCACCACTTACCAGAAAGAAGTTTCTGTTTCCGGGTGTGGGATGTAGCTGGGGTGGGGGTCTGTAGGCTGATCCTGCCTAGCACAAGACACTTTGCCTTGCTTGGACCCTTCTTAGCCTCACCTGGCCTTCCCACCCCTTTCTTGGCCTTCATGTCCAGTCCATTTCGGAAGTGTTCAAGGGTGTCCTCCAGCTTTTCCCTACTACTTTTAAGATGTTTTCTATTTGGGGTTTTGATTATAGTAGCTTTTCTGCTCAGGCCAGCTTCTGTTCCCCTGCCCAGAGGTTTTTGTGATCCTTCAGATACCCTTGGGAGGACATGCATCATGCGCTGAACTTCTTTTCATCGTCGGATGGCAGCCATGGGTTTATTTGTTGGTGCTTTTGGGGTTCCCCCTCATTAACGCCCACTTGACACTCCCACAGCAGAGCTGGGGAGAGCTCTGGACCTGGTTGCCAGAGCGGACAGCAGCAGAGGGTTGGACCTGGAGCCGTTACTGCCTTCCTCTGCTTTGGGTGAGCACATGGTAGCCTGGCTTTCTGACAGTCTGTTCTGATTTTGGAGGGAGGTGGTTTAAGGAAGCCACTTGTCCCAGCCCACAGGTCTTAAGGGCATCAGAAGATAGAAGTAGAGGTACTCGGGAAGTGCAGCGGTGGAGTGTTCCTTCTGAAATGCTGGCTCTGGTGCCTTTCAGACAAACTGCCCCCTTCTGGGATTGGTCCCCTGGCAATTCAACTCCTCTCTGCAAGTGTTTGTGGCTTTTTGTTCTGTGTCTGTCTATCTGGCGCGTGCGTGTGCACGCGTGCGTTTGCTCTTTGCTTTGGGTCCTTCATGCTGCCTCCCTGGCTCCTGCCTCTGCGCCACCCTGGGCCAAATCAGGCAGGGGAGGATTTAGGAGCAACGGAAGGAGCCCCCAGCATTTGTGTTATTCAAGACCTCTACGAAGGAGGAATTAAACTGTTATTTAACAACCAAGAACTTCCCAGATGCTGTTCAGACATTTGTTGTTTCTATGACACTCTTGGGGGTGCAGCAGTTCTGTGAAAAGGGCAGGCTTAAATGGGGAGCAGGTCCCCAGAGCCTCTATATTTTATTTAAAATGTGTCTTGGCTGCCTTGGCAGCTTACAGCAATAGCACAGCCTTGCAGCATATGGGGTGGTGCAATCAGCTTATGTATTCGGTAGACTCGGGCAAAAAAACCACTGGTGGGGAAAAAAGCAGAAAGGGCAGCGGAGCTCACCATTTCACAGATGGGTGATTAAAACAAGCAACGTTGCAAGCAGGGGCAAAAATCAGGATCTTGCCTGACAGTGTAACACAGGCTGTGTCTCATGAGTGAACAAAGTTGGTTTAAGATTTATGTCACCTTGGGCTAGAGGGTGGGGGGAGAAATGACAGAGCACTGACTGCCAGGCCAAGGGACTGTGACACACACGGCGGACGGTGACATGCAACTGCGACATGGGGTTGGGTCTTGCCACTCTCACCAGGACAAGAATGCCCTACCTGCACACCTTGGGTTCTTGACCACACACTTGCCTGCATTTCTTTGGGAGGTGCAAGTAGCCATTTGGGCAGTGGTCAGTGCTATGTTGGAAATGGACCCCAATGAGCCTGCTGTGGTTGCTAGCCACAGTCCTCTTCCATCCCTTGCAGGTGGAAGATGCCACCCCTGAAGCCTTGCTGGAGGGATGCTCAAGCAGACTCGGCAATATAGGTCACCCCATGAAGTGGAGGGAGCTGAGCCCAGCCAGCACACAATACTTTGAGGGCAAGCCCTCCCTCCCTTTCATGCGTGGGGGTGGGGGAAGCTGTGTTGTCTTTGAAACACTTTGCTGGCATGAGGCGATGTTTTGCTGGCCTTGAGGCACACAAGCGTGCCCAGACTGGCTGAAGTCGGGGGGGGGGGGGTCATTTACTAGCTGGTTTAAACTCTCAGAAGCCCACCGCCATCACATCATTGGGGTTTGGAAAGTACAGCATGTACCCTGCTGTTTTACCTCACTTTCATCCCAGCCCAGCCCCCGAAGGAGTGGAGCCTGGCATGCCCAGTTCTCTTCCCCCTACCCATAAGGTGTGTTTGCCTGAGACTGGCTCCCTGAGAGCTTTGTGGCTGAATCATTTGAACTTTGCTATCTCTGCTCCTAGTCCAATGCATTTATTTCTTTATGGAATTATTTCTCCATAGCCTTTTGGGCCAGAACGGGCCCCTAAAAAGGGGCTTACAAGTTCAGACTCGAAAACAATGTTAAAATCTCAGTACATCATAACACAAATGGGGAGCCACGGAACAACAGCTTGGCGGCGGCTTCCCCCCAAACTAAACGCTTTGTGCCCGCGAGACTCCAAGTTCATTTTCCTCTAGCTGCGGTTGGGGGAGCGTGCGGGACCAGGGCAGCGACATCGTGGGTGGCTCCAGCCCGGCTCCTCTGAAGGCTCGGAGGACCCCCGGAGCCGCCCGGCGGCCTGCGGGAAGGCGGCCTCGCCCTGCGCGACCCAGCCGGGCTGGCGGCGGCGGAAGGGCGCCCGCGCGGGAGGCGCGCGATGGCCACCCGCGGCCCGTTTCGCCCAGGGCGCGACGAAGCCGCGGAGGCCGTGAGCCCGCGCTGCCGCAGCCCGGCCCTCCTCGCACCGAGCGCTGCGCGGGAGCGCCCGGCGGCGGGGGGCGGCCGCCCGGGGAGCTGCCGGAAGCTGTGCGGGGTGACGCCCGCGGGGCGGGGGATCCGGCTCTGTGCAGCCAGCGAGCCGGGCAGCGGCACGCGACGCCGGGACCGGCGGGCGCAGCAGCGCCTGGAGGAGGTAACGGGCCCCGCGGCCTGCCTTCCCTTCGGGCTGCCGGGACGGGAGCCTGCCCGCCGCAGCATCGCCGGGCCCGAGGGCGGAGGCTCGGGGCGGAGGCGTTCCCGGCTGCCTCACAGGGAGGGCGCCGGCGCGAAGCCTAGCGGCTGTTCTGCCCTCCGCCGAAGGCGGGCCTCCCGAGGCCGGCGCCGGGCGCGGAACCGCGGCGGCCTCGCGCAAGGAAGGAGGGCGCCTGCGAGGACGTGGCTGGTGCTGGAGGGGGCGCCGAGGGGGCTGCACGAGCAGGTCCAGGGGCCCCGGTTGCAAGGCTGCGTGTCACACACGCACCCCCGCCGCTCTAGGCGCAGTCAACCGCCAGCTGAGCTCCAGCGTTTAATTCACCGGTTTGTGTGAGGTCTGGTCTAGGCAGGCAGCAGGATGAGGTGGCAGAGGAGACTGGAGCCTTTTAAATAACGTTCCTCCGGGCAACATGTGCTGTGCTTGTGTTTTGTTTTAACCCTTGGTACATCTGGGGAGATGGTTCTAGCCTCCCTCCCTGCTGTGCCAGCTGGCTTCTTCCAGGGAGCCTTTCCTCCTCCTCAGGAGGAAAGGCTCCCCGTGCAGGAGGAAAGGTTCCTCCTACCTGCAGTATGAAGTGGTACAGCCCCACTGCCTCAGGACTCTACCACAATGCTACTGCTTTGAAGTCCAGGATGTAGCAATTTGCCAGCTTTCTCTCTGGTCACCCAAGAAGCCTGGCAAATGTACCTCTGTGCTCTCCGCAAACTGTTACAGCCTTTCTCTATTCCAGCTCTAGCAATGAAAAAGTAAAGGCCTTTGAGAGCAAGAAGTGGGTACGAGAAGATGGCGGAGGAGGAGAAGCCCCGCAAGAAGAACTGGAACTTGAGGAGCTATGCTGTGGGAGCTGCTTCCAGCTTCCTCTCCACGCTGGCCACCTTCCCCATCTACAAGGCCATCTTCCGGCAGCAGCTCCACGCCTTCTCCATCAGGGAGGCCGCTCACCAGCTCAGCAACGAGGGCCTCCTGCAATTCTACCGCGGTGTCTTCCCACCTCTCCTGGCCAGGACCCTGCAAGGCACTGTCATTTTTGGCACCCACGACAGCTTTCTTCGCTTCCTCTCAAGCCACGCCGCCAGCCCTTACTCGCTGGGAGACCGAGCCATGGCAGGGCTCCTCTCGGGCTTCTTGGAAGCCTTGGTTCTCACCCCCTTTGAGAGGGTGCAGAACGTGCTCCAGGATGGGCGGAAGGTCAAGCGGTTCCCCACGACAAGCAGCATCCTGAAGGAGTTCGGCTCCTATGCTGTGAGGGAAAGGCTGGCGCTGGGCTACTACCGGGGCCTCAGCCTCATCCTCATGCGCAACGGCCTAGGCAGCTCCCTGTACTTCTCCCTTAAGGACCCACTCCGTGACAGCCTATCTGAGAAGGGCTTGCCTAGCAGGCTGCCTGCCCTCGTGTCAGGCAGCATCAATGGCACTGTCATCTCCCTCCTGCTCTACCCTCTCAGCGTCCTCATCGCCAATGTGCAATCTGAGGTGGGCAAGCAGGAAACCCTCCGCCTCAAGGCTGCCATGGCTGCTATCTGGCAGACCCGAGGGAGGAAAGCCACGCTGCTCTACAGGGGGGGATCCCTCCTTGTTCTCCGGTCAGGCCTCACGTGGGGCCTCACCACCGCCCTGCACGACTTCCTGCTGGAGGCCATGGGCTAGGAGTCCCCCTCCCCTCTCACAGCCTGCCCAGAGTCGAGCAGTTGGACCTGGTGGGCCGCAGGGCAGGGGTGCTCCTTCTGGTGCAGGCTGGACAGGAACAGTCACCACACAACCCACATGCAAAACATAAAAACAGAAGAAGGGGAAGAGCAACTGCACGAAGAGCTTAATTTATTTGCGGGGGAGCAGCCTTGTCCTTAGGTACATCCGCCTGGGGGGCGGGGGGAGGCAGAGCAGAGCAAGAGCTGGAAGCGCTCCTCGCAAAATGCTTGATTGCTTGGTAGAAACGTGAAGATCCCGCAGAGCCCTCCTGTGACAGGCCCTTCTGGGCCTGGCCTTAATATGGAGAGAAGTGACTGCAGCTGCCTCCAGCGGCGCTTCCCCAAAGGGCCTGCTCAGAATGATCCCCGTCGACCCCGAGCCGGCCTCAGGGGACAGGTCGGCAGCCGGCTACAGTGGGGACCCTTCCCACTCCCCCACAGTTGACATCCAGGGAGGAGGGGGAGAGAATATAGGGCTATGAATGCAGCATCGCTGGCTGGACCAAAAAGCGGGGTGGGCACGTGGCGCTGGTGTCTGTTGTCCTATGAGCTGGTATTGGCTTATTTAAGCCACAGTCCTAACTCGAGTAAGCCCCATTGAACGCACTGGAATTTCCTTCAGAGAAAACGTGCATATGCTTGCAGTGTTAATGAGTTAATGAAATAAATAAATGACACCATGACCAAATGAATTTGTGTAATGATCAGATCAATCACTTAACTGAGCTTACCTTTGACCCTTTTGTGGGGTTGGGCTTTACTTACTGATCTCTGAGCCGCAAACAATGAATTGTAGCGTTGCTGCAGACTTTTGGGGGGGTAATGAATTGGGTCACTTTTGTTCATTAATGGCATGAATCAAACTAATGGATTAAACTGGAATGAACAGCTACAGATCCGGCTTTGTGAAAACGACCGAGCGCGGAGGCAGAGTGCTGACGCAGGGCCGGGGCCCGGCCAGCCCGGCAGGCTGCCCCCAGCGCGGCCAGCCCGGGGCTTCGCCGGCCCCGGGCATGCCCGCGCGCGCCGCCTGGGACGCTGCCGGCGGCGATGCGCAGCCTCCGCCGGGAGAGCCACCGGCGGCGTCGCCCGCCGCGAACAGCCGGGGAGGCGTGCCTCGCCTCGGCGTGGCGTGCTCGGAAGGACGGACCAATCGGATCGTGAGCGCGCTGCGCTTCTGGGGAGGAGCAGCCGAAGCTGTTCGCCGCCGCCGGGGGCGGCAAAGCGGCAGCGCTCGGCGCGAGCGGCGCCGTCGCCCCGTCGGCGAGGGGCGGGGCCGAATCGGGGCAACGCGGAGCCGAGGACGCGGGAGTGGGCCGGGAGACCCCGCCCACTAGCCTGCTGCCACAGAGTTGCGGGAAAAGCCCCCTGAACCTCCGGCTCCTCTTCGACGGCCGCCACTGAGCGCGCCGGCCAGGATCGGGCCCCGGCGACATTCCCCGCCCCGCGCCCCAGGCCAGGGGGATGTGCGGAGCCCCCGCCCCCGCCCGGAGGCGAGCACGGGCTGCAGTTTCTCTGCGGCTCAGGGCCCCCTCCCGGCACCGCAGAAGCCCCGCTGCGCCTGGCCCCGCTCCAACAGGCTCAGGCCGAGGCCTCCGCGGATGCCGCGCTGGGAGGGCATGGCGCGCCCTTCGGAAGCTGACAGGGGCCCACCGCACAGGGCTGCTGGGAGGCAGGACACGTGCAGCGCTCGCCACATCAGCCGCGCGGGCCGCTTTGCTCGGAAGTCCTCGCTCCGTGATCGACGCGGGACTGGCTCCCGGTCCCGGACTCGACGTCTGCGCGGAGGAGGACACGCGCGTCGGAACTCGCAGCGGGCGGGCGGGCCGGCCGGCCGACCCCGCGCTGCTGCCTGTGCCCGGACGGCGCGCCCAGGCCGGCCCGCCCTCGGGGGCAGGCGGCTGGCCGCGCCCCGCCTCCTGGGACGCGTAGTTCGCCCGGCGCGGCGGCCGCGGCCCGGCAAGGAAGCAGGAACTACACTTCCCGACGTGCCGCGCGGCGCGGCCGCGGGATATAAAGGGCCGCCCCAGACACGCTGGCTTCAGAGCGCGCGCAGCCAAGCGTCGGGAGCCGTCTGCGTTGCAGGTAGCGGCGGGCGCCCCGAGCGAGGCCTCCGCGTGCTGCGGAACGGGGCCGCCGCTGCGCGGCGTTCCGCCCGTTGTCTTTCCAGCACGGCGCTGCGCGCAGCTCCGGGGGAGGGCGGGGCCCGGGCGGCGGCGCGGCCGGCGGCGCGGCCGGCGGGCTTGCGCGCGGGGGCGGGGGGCGCCCGGGCCCTCTCGGCGGCGCGGGGCTTGTCGGGGCCGCCAGCCCAGGGCGCCGCTGGAGGGGCGAGGCGTCCCAGGGCGGCGGGCGCCCCTCGGCGGCGCTTGCGCCGGAGAGGGGCCGCGCCCCCGCCGCCGCGCTTCTCTCCGCGCCCGCCCAGGCCTCGGCGTGGGAGGGGCCCTGGGCTCCTGCCCGCACTCGCCGGGGCGGCCGGCCCGCCTCTCCTTTCTCGCGGCCGGGGCTCCTCCTCGCCTCCCGCGGGCGGCGCCCCGCCGCACGGCCCGGCTGACGCGCAGGTCTGTGGCTTCTTGCAGTCCTCGAAGTACCGCTTGTCTTCCTGCGGCCAAGATGTGCGACAAACCAGATCTCTCCGAAGTTGAGAAGTTCGACAAGAAGAAGCTGAAGAAAACCAACACGGAAGAGAAGAACACGCTTCCTTCCAAGGAGAGTGAGTAGTGTCTCGCGGGGGGCCTTTGGCAGAATGGCCCCCCGGCTCCTCCTGCAGTGACGCAGGAAAGGGATGCTCTTGCCGGCGCTCCGGACCAGGCGCAGCCGTTGGCAAGCGCAAGCAGATGTGGCGGTGCCACGTGGGATGGGAAGCAGCCCACCGGTTGGGGAGGCTGCAGCTTCTGGCTGCTCCTTCTCTGCCCAGACCCGGGTCCGTGACTTGACACCCCCCACCCCCCCGATTTGTGCACCACGGAGGAATCTAGGCAGGGCTTGGTCAAACCTGAACTATGTCGGGGAAGGACTGGCAGGGCTGCCTGAGCAGGTGGCTGCTTCGGCTGCCATGGGGGGGCCCCTCTGGGCTGAGGCAAGGAGCTTTGTCTGGCCTCGGACCCCACCCTTGCTCGCTCTCCCTTGTTTGGTTCCAGCTAAAGTGGGATTCTTTCCTGCACTGCCGGTTTTGATTAAGTGGGGTTACCAAGTGGCAGTCGAAGTGCCTTCTGCTGTTGACTTCATCTTGAAGGAATCTGGCAGTCAGGGAGAATTTGAGCGTGTTCTGGTTGCTGGAGCCTCACAGAAAGATGGCCTTGCCATCCGTTTGCTCACTGGCAGAGCAAGCCTATGCCTCAAAGAGCCAGGTTTGGTGATCTCTCCAGGCTGCGTGATGACCACAGTGTGACCCAGTAAGCAAACACGCTCAGGCTCCATCTCTCCAGAGTCCTGGCACTCCCTCCCTCGCGGGGGGCTCTTGCGCTTGGGCCCCTCCATGGTTTGTCTAGCTAGTCCAGCAATTGTGTGTCTGTCTTGAGTCCCAGGCAAGGCGTGTCTCCTTGCTGGAGCAGCTATGAAACAAGCACTTCCAGAGGAGGCAGGAACCAAACTCGCTGCCTGGAGCGGAAGCCCTTGCAGACCCCAACCCTCCAGCCAGTTGCACAGTGGAGCGGGGCACTTAGCTGGGCTCGGTAACTGTAATGTAGGGGCTCTGAAGCTCTTTCAGCCCAAGGACCAATTCTGTTTCTGAGGAGCTCTCGGGTGGGGGGGGGGCACTTTCTAGTGGTGGGTGGGTCCAAAGGCAAAGGAGGCCAAAATACTAAGAGCACCAGCATTTTGTCATTTACAGCTGTTTCTGCCAACCACTGAGCCCTAGGAGGGCATTTCAGCCCCTTAAGACTGGGAGGAAACAGCACAGAAGCCAGAAAGCCACAAATCTGGGGTTGGGGGAGGGACACAGCCTATGGAGGACCCCGGCCTGGCCTTCTGCAGCCCTTCTCCGGTGGACTCCGGCTGCCGGAATACACAGCCTCCTTGCGCCTGGGGAGGCTGAGCCCTCCTGAGACTGGCCTCCCACACATCAGAGGCCCCTGCAGCAGTCTGCACCGGCAGGCAGGCACCCTCTGAACCCCTGCAGCTGGCCTGATGGTTCCTTATTCTCTTTCAGCCATTGACCAGGAGAAGGAGTGTGCGAAGTCCTCGTAGAGATGGCTGCTCTGCATGAAGTTCCAGCACTCTTCCCTTTTTGTCTTTTTGTTTTTTGAATAACTGGGTTTTTTTAATACAGTGTATATTGTGTGTTGAGAAATGCTGCAGCCGTTTCTGCTGCAACCCTCTCCTCCACTGCTTTGGGTCCCTTCGAAGATTTGCAACAGCTGCCCTCCTTTGGCTTGGCTGCTGCCCTGATAACTAGTGCTGCCTGATACAATGAGGGAAGAGCAAATGATACAGAAAAAGGGTTCCGGGGCTCACGTGGATCACTTCACCCTCCCTCCCCTCTCCAAATCCCTTTTTTTCCTTCCCCTCTTTGCCAGATGGGGCAATTCCAGCTTTTGGGACCCCATCAGGTCTATTTGCTCATAATTGTTTCTGCAGCTGTACTTGATTTGTTTTCCTACAAATGAAATGGAGAAAAAAGATTATTAAAAGTTTAAAAAAAGAAAAGGAAGCGATCACTGGACTATTTCATGACTCTGTGCTGCGTCTCCGAAGCATCCAGGAGTGCCGCTTCTGTTGTTAAATCCACTTGAGCCGTCGTAATTGATAGGTTTGTGCTGTGCTAAAGGAGGGCTGGACCTTTTCAGCTGTAGGTAGTAAAGCAGGGTTGATGGTTCCGCTTCCTGCAGGGCCGAAGAGGTCCTGCTGTTAGGTCAGGGTTGTACAGCCTGTGGCCCTCAGCTACTCCCTGTGGCACCCTTAAAGCTGGCAGCAGGATCCCACCCACTTTTCCCAAGGAAAAATCCACTCTTCCTTGGCTGCTGAGATGGCTGCTTTCCTGCTGCTAGTAGTGGTGGAAGAACAATCTGGATGGTGATTGCTGGGGGAACGAGGCGGGGGGACAAGCTTCCGCTGCCCCCCCCCCAGTGTTCCCTAGATCTCAATAGGTTTACCTCCCCATTCCTGCATGCTGAGATGGAATGGGGAGGAAGTGTGTGTGTGTGTCCCAGCTCCCCAGTTAACACCAGATGGAGCAGCCCTTGGGGCTGAGAAAGTTGTGCCCCCCCATGTTGGGTTTGAGCAAAATGGTCGGTGGAACAAGCCAGGTGTGCTCCTCCTCCCTAATGTGGACCTCTTACAGCAGCACCTGGAAGGTGGGTGGTGCCCTTCTCCTGAGGTCACCAGCAGCAGCTAAACCGTAAGGTAGCTGTAGATCAGGGGCAGACTTGATTTCAAGTGCCTGTGTGCAGTTGGTTCACCCCTCCGGCAGTGGCACTCTCTCCATTCCCTGGCAGCCAAAGCAGGGGAGATGGGGTGGTGCCATCCACTTCTGCCTACCTCTGGCACATGGGCCCTGCAGATGGTTTTCCAGGGGATGTGCTCTTGACAGAAAAAGGGTCCCCTGCTTGCCTGCCTCAGGCCCAGCTGTCCTGTTTGGCTGCTGTGTCCTGGCTCCACCTGACGGGGGGGCGGGGGGCAAGCTGCAGCATCACAAGTGAAGACCTGGGCCCTGGAGCCGTGTGGAGTGAACTGTGGGAGGCTACAGTCTTGCCCGTGCGACCCCAGGGGGGAGCCTCGCTCAGAATTGAGTGCTGGCCTAGGTGTGGGCATCCGCCCTGCTAGCCAAGGGGAGGCAGCTGACCTGTGGCTTGGGTGGTGCATCCAGTGCTGAATGAACCTGAGTTTTGAGCAGCTTCCTGGGCTCCCCGCTGAGCTGCTGTCTCCTGCTTCCTGCCTGCCTTGGGGAAGCGGCTGCTCAGGTTGGCAGTAGCTGCTTGCTTGCGGTCAGCGGTGGCCTCTGCCTGTGAGCATCCTTCAGGTGCCTCGGGGCCTGCTGTGTTGCCAGGGCCATGTGGAGGGGAAGGCATTCCAGCTATGTGGCTTCCACAGGAGGAGACACATGGTCTGAGGCATTGCTCGGTGGAGCGGTTTTGAGGGCTTCTTCATCCCGACTGGGACTTGGAGGAACGGCAGCCCTTGAAGCTTTCACCGCATCAGCTGCGGTGCCACTGAGAATATGGCAAGATTAAGGTTCACTGCTGCAACAGGCAGCTGGGGTGGGTGGGGTGGAGGCCTTGATGCTGCCATGGTTCTAGCCATGATGGCTGTCTCAAGGCCCCTGTTCTGAATTGGTCCATGGCTGAATGGAGGAGGCAGGGAGAGGGCTATGTATTGCTTGCATTCCTTGCCCATTGCCTTCCTGGAGGCATCTGGTTGGACGCTGAAGGACACTGCGCCGGATAGATCAGGAGCCCCGCCAGCAGGCGGTGGCACATTTTGAATTTTGAAAGTGTGCCATGGGCATGCTCACAAAATGGTTGCTGTGGGGGGGGGGGCTTGCCCATTCACAAGGTGGCTACCATAGTGGGCCTGGCTGCTCAGAAAGTACTCATTTCCCAGAAGACAAACTGGTGAGACTAAAAGGAAAGTAGCTCTAAGTACAAGGTAGGGCCAGGGTCTGAGCTCCAAAACACAAAACCACTTGTTTGGACCCAAAATAAAATGACAATCAGGAGGGGCAGGGAGCCTGGTGGGTGCAGGAGAGGTGTCGGTGGGCAGATGGGTTCCCATTGGCAGCATGTCGGAGCCCCCAGAGCAACACCTTTAGTTGGATCCAGTAGAGCTCTTCAGGTAAGATCCGACTTGGGCATGAGCAGCTCCTAACAAGTGAGAAATGCAGTGTTACAGAAATACCCCAGGGCTGTTCGACAGACATGTCTGTATTCATGCAGCAGTTGCAGTAAACTTAACTCTTGCCAGAAGTGATGGTCTGCACCTTTCTTTGTGCTTCCTACATGTAGAGGGGGAACCCTGGAAAAGGACTAATGGTCCCGAAGCTCTCAGATCCTCCCGCCCCCACGTGTCCCCAGGGCTCTCTTGGCCTGTGTATCGCACTCTGTACAGTTGCCTGCGCTTTGGGAAGCCTTCTGTGTACAGCGCTTGCAAACAAGAGCCTTGCTGGGTCTGTCGTCTTGTCAGTGGTCCAGTGTCTTCCGTGCCTGGACTGGCTCCAAACTAACTGTGCTTGCTGCTGTGCAAACCTGTTTTGCTAACCGGGGCTTGCTGGAGATGCCAAAACCTGAAGAAAGAGGAAGTGAGTGGAGGAAGTGGGGGAGCAGAAACGGCTGCTTTTAGTAAAACTTCCCCTCGGCCTTCGTTATGCAAGCCAGGCTCCATTCTCACTTGCCTTCCTAGGACAGCCACAACCCCTCATCTCTGCTTGGCAGGAGGAAAAGCCCAAGCATCGCTCTTCTGCATTCAGAAAGCGAGGAGAACGCTGCCTCGCTCTGAGCCAAGCAAGGGCTGGCTGTGCTATCACAGAACAGATAGTTCTGTGCTATCTGCAGCAGGGTGCAGCACCTTTTTCAGCTCAAGGGCCACATTCCAAGTTGGAGACGCTCTTGGGGCAGCATCCCAGTGTTGGGCAGGGCCAAGATTTCAGCTTGAAGCTCTTACTGCCAGTAAGTCATTCTTAGGAGAGGCGTTTTGACCTTAGAAGGGGGGCGGGATTGCGCAGAAGCTGGGAAACCACCAGACAACCGGGGGCTGGGGAGAGGTGTGTGGCCAGCAGGAGGCCCCCAGGTGTCCAGAGAGGGCCTCTCCCAGCCCTGCTGGAGCTGCCTCCACTTGCACATGGAGCCCCTTGTACGCCAAGCAAGTGCTCTGCCGTGGAGTGATGGCCCTGATCCCTTTAAAGATCTGGGCATTTTAAAGAGTGGGCAAGGCTGCCAGAGAGCCCCCTCCTTGTGGCCACTCGCATGGGTGGGTCAGAGAGGCAGAGTCTCCCACTGTGGCGTTGGGGCACCTTATGGGGCATTTTGCATGTTCTGCAGTAGCGAAGGCTGTGGGCTACATGCTTGGGGGGTGGGGGACAGGCACTCTCTTTAACAGCTCGGGCTCTTCCAGATCCCTTGTGGTGCTCTCTTGGGTTTTGCATGCAAAATGGCGGCTCTCCAGCCAGGCGGCTTCCCTCCCTCTCCCTCCCTCGGGGCAGGGAAATGCAGTGGCATGTTCAAACCCATCTTGCTGTACACACTTTTGTCCTGCCTGCCCTGATCTGTGTGAACGTCAGGGGAAGCTCTAGGCAGTACTGAGGAATGGACCAAGCCTTCCAGCTGGAGCCTGCAGCCACCACCCTGCCACCACCCACAAGCTTGGGACAGGCAGCGGGGAGGAAGCCCCCATGCACGGTTCCTCCTGCCTCAAGAACACAAGCGCCACAAGCAATTTTAGCTTGCAACCGAGAGCTACCTGGCAGAGGGCAGGAGTGACACAGGCATGATGGAACAGGCTGCCTCCTGCCCCAAGCCACTGAGTCAGCCAAGGCCCAGGGCACACAAGGCAGAACCACACAGAGACTTCCCCATCAGAGGGAACAGCCCTGGAGGGCCCAGTCCTGGCACAGCTCCCTGGAGCAGCACTTGCAGGAAATGCAGCAGCCACATCATCCCTTGAGCGACAGAAGGGGTGCCAAGGAGCGCAGCAGGCGGGCAGTTTTCAGGGCCGAGGCTGCCACACCTACGCGGTGTGCAGCGATGACTGAGCATGGCCGAGGGAGTGGCGCTCCCTCAGCAGCAGCCCGTGGATGGAAAGCCACCATTCCCACCCCCGGCCTCCCCGGCCGAAGCACATTGCTGGTCTGGGAAGCTGCAGCTCAAGCTGCGAGAGTTGTCTGGAGACGCAAGGGGGAGCCACGGGGTGCCCATTCCTGGCCAGCAGCTGAGCTGGTTGAGGAACCTCGGAAGGTGCCCTATCCCCTACCCCGGCTCGGAGCACTAGTCCATCTAGCCCAGCACTGTCACCACTGAGTGACAGCGACTCTCGGGGGTTCAGGCAGGATCCCTTCCCAGCCCTACCGGGGGATGCTGCCAGGGATGGAACCTGGAGCTTCTGTGGGCCAAGCAGGGGCTGTGGTTGGCCAAAATCCTGAGGATCCTCATAAGGCCACATTTCCATTGGCCTTCTACGGTGGCCAGAGAAATCTCGCAAACCAATGTGCCCATTCTCAAAGATAGGTGTCCTGCTAGGCCCATGCCTGCTTCCTCGCCTGCTTCCTCGCCTGCTCCATGAGACTGCTGCCTTTGGACCCAAGATTCAACTTGGAAAGATGCGTTTTTAATATATATTTCTCCTGTATGGTGGCCTTGAGTTTGCACTGTCAGAAGCTCAGCGACAAACCAAAAGTGGAAACCAGCAGCTGTGGATCTTCTCTGCTTCAAAGCATTCTTCCCACAGAGACGCCACAGCAGTTGCCTTGCAACCCCCTCCCCCCACCGCCCCCCCCCAGGAGTACAGCCTAGGCTGGAGTTGGTGGCAGGATCCGCCCTGAGACAAGAGCGAAGGTGGAGTGGAGCCCTGCCATGCTGAGCTCCTTGCATGCGTTGGCCTGATGACAAGTCCCCACAGCACCCAGACAGCTGTTTCCTTCATGCAAATGCCTTGACCTTGGGGGCAGACCAATGGGCAGAATGCCCTTTCTGCTCCTCCAGCAAGTTGAACAATGTCACCACTTCTGAATAGGTAAAATCATGGGCACGCAAAATGCCAGCAAGGCTATGCCAGCCCAAGGAATGCAGCTGTTGCTTGGCACCCCTGCATGCTTCTGCCATCATATGTGGGTGCCCCAGACCTAGAGAGGAAGAGCCATGTGGCAGGACATGAAGAGCAGGGGAGAAGGGTAGTGTTGCAACCCAGTGGCTGAAAAACCTTGGTCTCTGGAAGGGGGTTGTTGGCCAACAAGGGCAAAGCCATTTTACAAGGCCATGGATTTCAGTGTCTTTGCCTTTCCCCTTTTGGAATGAGCAGCAGGCAGCGAGTGATGGGACAGGCGTGCCGAGAACCTTCCTGGGCCAAGGACGGGCCTCTGCAAAGCAGCTGCAGCACCTGGAGTTTGTTGCTCACCCAATACCTGTCTGGCCAGGTGGGGCTGGGGAGGAAAAACAGCAGGCAGCTGAGATCACACCTCAGCTGCATGCAGCATGGTCTCCTCCTGTATAAATCTCCAGAATTGCTCCAAACTCAGTCCCACATAGTTTGTTTACCTAAGTGGTTAAAGTTAAAATGCACCCCAGTA
Source organism: Heloderma suspectum (assembly GCF_057233095.1). Lineage (NCBI taxonomy): Eukaryota > Metazoa > Chordata > Lepidosauria > Squamata > Helodermatidae > Heloderma > Heloderma suspectum. The sequence goes on from NC_139466.1 coordinate 1,113,564, forward strand.
ACCCAATGAGGAGGTTGAATCATACATAGATTCAGTCCCAAAACAAATGAAATGGAGCAGGATGCTTCATTTGCAGTGACTGTGCATATGGTGTGAACTGGGGGCAGGGTGTGTGCCATCCCTGGGGCTTCTCAGTTGACAGGCCCAGGATCACCTGTGATGCTGAGGCACAGCCAGTGCTGGGAGGGAGCAGTGTAGCAGCACAGGGCCTGCTCTGGCTCCAGGCAGGGCACCAGCCAGGTTTCCATTTAATTTCTAAAGTCTGAAAGCATTTTATACCCCCTTTTGGCCCTAATAAGCCCCCACCCCCGCCAGTTATTAGCAGAACAACATGCCATCACATAATAAAAATTAAAGCCATAAAATCAAAAGGAGCAGAGTTTAAAACTTTCAGTCATGTATTAGAAACTATTAAAAGCCAAGTGAATCAAGAGTGTTTTCACTCCCCACCTAGCCTTCATCAGGCAAGGGGCTCATCTCACCTCCTCTGGGAGGGAGCCCCTGCCTTATGTGCCGCTGCCGCCACTGCCTCCCGTTCCCACCGCCCAAGCCTCTCCTGGTGGTGGGACACCCAGCACGGCCTCAGAGGAGGATTTCAGATATGGGCACCTTCATGGGGGCCGGGGGAGGCAGTCTTTCGGAGATCCTGGCCCTAAGCCATTGAGGGCTTCATAAAGAAGAACCTGCACACTGAATAGGCCCTGGAGACGAATCGGAAGCCACTGCAGCTGGCCTGAGACTGGTGTAATGTGCAGAGAATCATAGAAGAGCAGGGTTGGAAGGGGCCTACAAGGCCATCGAGTCCAACCCCCTGCTCAGTGCAGGAATACAAGTCACAGCATCCCTGATAGATAGCTGTCCAGCCTCGTCTTGAATGCCTCCGGTGTGGGGGACCCCGCCACCTCCCTAGGTAATTGGTTCCATTGTTGTATTGCTCCAGCAGTCAGGAAGTTTTTCCTGATGTTCAGCCGAAATCTGGCTTCCTGTAACTTGAGCCCATTATTCCATGTCCGGCACTCTGGGATGATCGAGAAGAGATCCTGGCCTTCCTCTCTGAGACAACCTTTCAAGTACTTGAAGAGCGCTATCATATCTCCCCTCAGTCTTCTCTTCTCAAGGCTAAACATGCCCAGTTCTTTCAGTCTCTCTTCACAGGGCTTTGTTTCCAGTCCCCTGATCATCTTTGTTGCCCTCCTCTGAACCCTCTGCAGCTTGTCTGCATCCTTCTTAAAATGTGGTGCCCAGAACTGGACACAGTATTCCAGATGAGGCCTAACCAGTGCTGAGTAGAGGGGAGCTAGTACTTCCCGGGATTTGGAAGCTATACTTCTATTAATGCCGCCCAAAAGAGCATTGGGCTTTTCTGCAGAGCTGGTACAAGATGTTGCAGCACCTGAGGCAGGGAGACTGCCACTGTTTATTTGCTGCCATCAAGTCAGCAGTCTCACCCATCAGTACTTTGCTCTGAAAAAGGTCCCTTCAGCGGGAGGCTCTGGGCTCATTGGCCATTTGCTGCAGTAGGAAAGTGGCTGGCATGGCTGTCCAGAACATTTGTCCAATGTCTTAGACTGAGGGCTTTTGCAGGGGGCCTGGCAGGCACTCCATGGCCAGCTGGAGAAATGTGGCCAGTCACACTTGGGGGCCCGCTGGTCCGTGGAACGCACACCTCTGCCCCTCCCAATCCACCGCCTGACACAAGGGTCTCACCCTACTTCATGGGAGAGCCGGCTCTGGTAATGTGCTCTGCATTCTGCCCCAGCTCTAGTTTCTGAACTCTTTTCAAGTCCAGCCCCAAGCAGAGAGCTTTAGAGCTTTTTAATCAAAAGGCAACTAAAGCATGTATCCCTGTGGCCAGATCCATCTCTTCCAGGAAGAGCAGCAGCTGATGATTCATCAGCACCAGCCCAAAGCTGGGCAAAGGCATTTCTGGCCAGAGCAGCCACCCGAGCACCCAGGAGCTCTCCATGCACTGCCTCCCATCTGTCCTGGCTTGTGCAAAATGGGTCCCTCTTGTCCCCACTGGTTGTACTTCACTGCCAGCAGATAAGGAGGCCCACAAAACATGGAGCTGACCCTGGGCTGGTGAGAAACCAGAAGCTTTGGAGTGTCTTGGACATAGTAGGCAGATGGAAGGGGAGAAAAAGGGTGTGGCAAGGCGACCGTGTTCACAAGATGCTGTACAGTATCATCACATCTTCCTTGGAGATGTTTGGCTACTTATTGTCTGTAAGCTGAGGAAGAGACACCCTCCCCAGAGGGGTCTCAGCTTGCTTCTGGTGCACCCCCAAAGTCCCTGAGCTTATAAGTCCAGGAACACCCCACCATCACCACCTTTGGGAAACAGAATAATCAGCTCCTGGCTGCATCAGTCTCTCATCTCCTCTATGACACATCCATCCTGCTGCTTAGCTTGAACAGCCTCAGGCAAAGGGGGGGAGCACATGAGACAGGCAGTTCCAGCCCTCTTCCCAGCAGCTGAACAGTTGCCATTCTCCCACACCCCCACCCAGTGTCAGAAGCACGGCAAGCATGATACAATATTCAGTCAATACCTGAATATTCAGAGAAAACCCATTGGCCACTCAGCATCCACACGGGAGGACTTTGTGATGCAAAGTTCTGGTTGCTGGAGTGGTGGGGAAAGGGATAATGGGAGGTCTTCATCCTTGAGGTCAAAGCAAGGGAGCTGCTCCTACCCCCCACTGTTCTGGGAACTGGGAGAAACTCAGCCCTCACCTCACTTTTGGAAGGCCTCATAAGGGCAAAGTGGCCAGCCTTGGCACTGTCTGCAGAGTAGTACGGCTGGACACACCCAAAACGCACTGCTGGCATTGTTCATTTTTAAGTTTACAGATGACACCAAATTATTTAGGGTGGTTAAAACGAACAGGGATTGTGAAGAGCTCCAGAAGGATCTGTCCAAACAGGGAAAATGGGCATCTAAATGGCAACTATGGTTCAGTGTAAGCAAGTGTGAAGTGATGCACGTTGGGGCAAAAAATCCCAACTTCAAGTATAGCCCGATGGGATCTGAGCTAGCGGTGACTGACCAGGAAAGAGATCTTGGGGTTGTGGTGGACAGCTCAGTGAAGATGTCAACCCAGTGTGCGGCTGCTGTAAAAAGGCAAATTCTATCTTAGGCATAATTACAAATGGAATTGAGAATAAAACTGCCAACATCATACTGCCCCTATATAAATCTATGGTGCAACCACACTTGGAATACTGTGTACAGTTCTGGTCACACCTAAAAAAATATATTGTAGAGCTGGAAAAAGGGCAGAAGAGGGCAACTACAATGACCAAGGGGCTGGAGCATCTCCCCTGTGATGGAAGGTTACAAGAGCTGGGATTGTTTAGCTTGGAAAAAAAGGAGGGTAAGGGGAGACATTATAGAGGTGTACAAAATTATGCATGGTGTGCAAAATGTGAATAGACATTTTTCTCCCTCTCTCAAAATACTAGAACCCGGGGTCATCCCATGAAGCTGACTGGTGGGAGATTCCGGACAGATAAAAGGAAGTACTTCTTCACACAGTGCATAATGGAATTGGCTACCATAGGATGTGGTGATGGCCACCAATTTGGGTGGCTTTAAAAGGGGGTTGGACAAATTCATGGAGAAGGCTATCAATGGCTACTAGTCCTGATGGCTATGTGCTACTTCCAGTACCAAAGGCAGTGAGCCTATGTACACCAGTTGTTGGGGAACATGGGCGGGAGGGTGCTGTTGCACTCAAGTCCTGCTTGTGGGTTTCCCATGGGCAGCTGGGTGGCCACTGTGTGAATAGAATGCTGGACTAGACAGACCCTTGGTCTGATCCAGCACAGCTCTTCTTATGTTCTTAAGTCCATAAAATGTGAATAGGCCTTGGGGGTGGGGGAAGGAGAGAACCTATAGCTTCCTTCTATGTTGGCATGTAAGAGGGAGGGGGAGAGAGATTTAGGAAGAAGCCAGCTGACCAGGAATAACAGGAGGATGGCAGCCAGTCACAGCCATGGGACAACCACAACCTCCCTCAGTCTGTGGCCTGCTCCGTTCACCATGCATGCTGATGCTGGTGCCATTTCCACAGGCTTCAAAATCCTTTGTGCTTCACGAGCAAATGAGGAACTGAGACGGCTAGAATGTGAACTTCGTCAGGAGGGGATTTGTGAGATTCCTCAAGGCCTGTTGGAACTGGAGGTATTCTGAAATGCAGTTGGAGGAGGAGAGGCCAAGGGAATGTGGACCCCCTGGGCTTTGGGGTTGTGCGGGGAGCTGTACAATTGCAGATCTGATGGGCTGCGAGAGGCATGGCAGGATCACCTTCAGTCCCTTGGGCCAGTCCCCCCCCCCGCCTTTCGTCATCACGTGATGCTGGGTGCTTCTGAGCCCTCTGACTGCCCAAGGACCCATTTGCTCCGCGCAGGGAGGGCGGGCCAAGCACCACCATGGCTTTCACCCCAATCTCTTCTTCCATGGGGGAAGGGGGGAGTATGGAGGACAGGGAATACTCATGACAATCACATTCTAGGGACTGCAAAGTTCTTGTCATATATATTCTCCCAGTAACCCTACAAGGTAGGCCATTATTGGGTGGGGCTATGGCTCAGTGGTAGAGTACATCCTTTAGTCCCAGGTTCAACCCCAGCCATCTCCAGCTCAAGGATCTCAGGTAGCAGGTGATGGGGAACATTTCTGCTCTGAGATCCTGGAGAGACCCTGCCGGTTGCACTTACAGTCCTGGATTAGGCACACCCCTCACCTGAGCGACATCCATCTCCATATTGCAGACAAGAGGCTACAAGATGGTGAGTCGTTTGCTTGGCTCAAGGTAGCAGAGGTGGGATTTTCACCAGACTTCCCAGCTCATTTCTCATGGTCTTTACCACCAGCAGCCGTTCTTGTTTTCTAGACTGAGGACTGAGGCTGAAAAAGTGTGACTGCCCCGAGCCAATCTGGGCTCTCGGGGATAAAATGGGCACCCACCAGGCCCAAGAATGGCACCCAGTGCCGCTGCCCACTCCAAAGGAAGGGGAGAAAGAGAATGAGCGGCTGCCGCCGCCCCCCTGGATCAACTCATGGCACATACACTGCCGCTATCCACACGGCACTTATCGGGTGTTTCTCCTAAGCACTCAGCGCTGTTGGCAGGCTTATCACAGCAAAGCAGGGAGGCATCTTTGAGCAAATAATCACGGACTGAATTTGAGCAGGAGGAGATGCCCCCTTGGCCAGGCGTTATTAGGCCCAAACAATGTCAGCCCCCCGCCTCACCCCCCCAAGGCTGGCGACACGTGCACAGCCACAGCACATGGCTACAGCACATCCACCCAGCCCATGAGCATGTGCTTGGGCAATCCAGGAAACATGCCGCCCTCCTTGCCCTCCTTCGCGGGAGATCAGCCATGAGAAAAGGCCCCAGGCGGCTGGTACTTCCCAGAGCTTCTGGTCAAGGGTCTCTCAGACCCTGGATCTTTGAGTCAGAGGTTCTGGCCAGGGTGAAGGGGCAGAACCCGCTCTTTCGTGGGCGGAAGGGGGCCCCGTCTCCTCCAGGGGCCTCCAGGCTTTCTCTACCTCTTAGGTCTCTCCCTGCAGCCCAGCCCCCACCTCGTTCCCTTACTCAAAGGAGGGCTCACTTCTCCCCTCTGGTGCTGACAAACTGTGCCAACTCCACATTTCAGGCGGCTCCCAGGAGCCGTTGCTGCCATTTTGCACATTCTAGAGATGCCAAGATTCCCTCCCCTCGCCCGTGACAAATGCAAACCTGCCCCAAAATTGTGGGGCACATTCTTCATCCAGGGCCCCTCAAGGGAGTGTCCTTTGACTCTTCTCTTCTGAGGCAGGAAGGAAGGAGCAAAAGAACTGACTGTGTAGGGGCAGCTGGGGGTGAGGGGAGCCTCCCTGACTTTCTGCCCTGCATGACAAGCAGGCCCAGGGACCCCTAAGCCCACCTCTGATGCACGTGGCTGATGCCTTGCAGATTTGGACTAGCCCAGACAAGTCTCTGGAGCAGTTCCAGACAATCATGAAGCCTATAAAGTGACCTTAGCAGGGTGTTTGCAGTGGTCCCAATCCAGAAGCAACTGCACACACTTCCAGCTGTACCATGCCCTGGAGGTGCTGAGCCACGATTAAAAGCAGCAAAAAGGGGAGAGGGGAACGTTTCTTGGTGACCACCGCTATTTTGTTTTGTTCAAAGGGCTGGGTGAGCAGGCAGGGGGCTGCCAGACAGACACACACACATCTCTTAAATCTCTTTATGTTTAAAATGAGTGCCAATTCCTGGGGGTGGGGAAGAGACGTTCTGCCACTGGTCACAGCTGGTATCTCAGGCACTAGCCAACTGCTGCCCAGAGCACCTGGGCAACCACCATCCACACAGCGCCCACGAATGCAAACGTGCTTTAGGGGTGGGGACAACATGTTCCCAGCGTCTCATGCGAGTGAGTTCAGTCCTCTGCACTCCCCACTTGGCGTGAATTGGCGATATCAATCCATGGCCGGCAGGGACAAAAGGTGTTTGTTTTGCAGGCGTGTTTCAGCCAAGAAACATTTGCTGAATTCTTTATGCCTGGCATCTCTCCCTCCTCCCACCATAAGAGGTCAGGAGAACTGAGGGCACTCCCTGAGGCAGGAACAAACAGAACCAACAGGTCAGGGCTGGGCTGGCATTAAAGAGCAGGAAGTCTGGGAACCAAGAGCGGCAGGCAGGCAGGCCCTGCTGCAGCCGTGTGGCGTCCACTGCATCCCCATGCGTTGCCCTGCAAGGCATTCCCATGGGCAAATGAACACCGGGGACAGCAAGCCACCTCAAAGCCCCTTCTCTGCGCCCTCAGCAGCATCCACCTTCCTCCTTGCAGCCCCAGAACACGAACCCAGAGTGGAAACATGTGGACTCGACCAGCCTGGAAGCCCAGTTACACACAACCCCCGCCCAGCACGGGGGGCACCCTCTGTTCTCTTCCACGTGCTGTAGTGCACCTCTCCTGCCTTGCAGGCCCGAAGCGTCCCGCTGCCCATCTTCCAACATTTGCACGGTCAAAGTTTCCTGGCAAACTTGGCACAGCCTCACAGCATGTTTGCTTTTGCTCCCAAAGTCAAACCGCGGGAGTCAACACAAGAGCCGTGTGATGGGGCATCCCGCTCCGGCAAGCCCCTCCTGCCCCCCCCCCCGAGCACCAAGCAGCTGCTGGGAAGCGCCAGGTGACTTCCTCAGCCTGTTCCGAGGGCCCTGGCATCGACCCAGCTTCCACGTTCCTTTCCCTCCTTTCTGGCTTATGGGTTTCGCCACCAGTAGGGCCAGCCGGGCTTCTGACCCTGGGGGGCACGTTTATTTCCTGTAAAGCACTTGTCTGTTATATAGGGTTATATACTGTTTTCCTGTGAACAGTCAAAGCCGTTGACAATTATGGTAACATAACTATAAAAATGTAATAAAATAATCACTAGCCGGCAATAAAACTAGAGCTGCCCTGTCTGGGTCCGCCCCGCGCAAAGGCCGCGGGAGGCGGCGGCCGGGGACGAGCCGGCCTCTGCAGAGCCGCGCTGAAGGCGCCCGTCGAGGGCCAAGAGGAGGGGCTGCCGAGGGCGGCGCCGCTGCCACACTCGAGGCCCCGTGGCGGCTCCCTCGGCGGCGGCGCCCCGCCAGGCGGCCGCCGGGTCCCGGAGGGCCACGCAGCCCTGCGCGAGGCGCCCTCGCCCCCCAGGGCGCGGCTGCGCGGGCGCTGCGCCGCCGGCCGCGCCCTTCGGACGGCCGCAAGCGCCGGCCATCGACCAGGCTCTCCCGCCGGAAAGGCTCCCTGCGCCAAGAACGCCCAGCCAGGCCCTGCCGCAGGCTGCCGCCAGAGAAGGCCGGCAGGCCAGCCGGCGCCGACGCGCGGGCCTCCTCCCGGCGCCCTTCCGCGGAGGCGGCGAAGCGCCCTGTCGGAGCCAGAAGCGGACGCTGCAGGGCAGGAGGGGGCCACGCTTCCGTCCGCGCCTGCCACGGTGCGGGGCAGAAGGCGGAGCCCGGCGCCCGCCCTGGCCGCAAGCCCCTCCGGGCGCCGCGGGGCCCTCCCGAGCAGCGCGCCTCAGTCGGGCGCCGCCGGGCCTAACCTTCCGCCCACGTCCGGCGCTGGGCCGCGGGCGGGCCGCTCCCCTTGCCGGGCGCCCCGGAGGGCGCCCAGCGGGCCCGCCCGGACCCCCGCGCCTCGGCCCGCGCCCGGCGCCGCCCGGCCGGAGGGAGGGAGGGAGGGCCGCCGCTGCGCGCCGGGCCTCCGCAGCCCGCGCGGGGCCAGCATCGGCCGCCGGGCGCCCGCGCGCCCGCCGCGGGAGCGCAGCCCTCCGCCCCCCGCGCGCCGCCCCGGCCGGCCCGCGCGCGCCTCTGATTGGCGGCGGCCGGGAAACGCCGGCGAGGCGCGCCGGGGTGCCCGCGTGCTGCGGGCGCATGCGCGCTGCGGGCGCTCTGGCTCGCGGCCGCCCGGCCCCCGCCGCGCCGCGCCGCGCCGCCTTGCTCTCGGGAGACGGACGCGCCAGCGAGGGCCGGAGGGAGCCGCGCGTGCGGGCCGCCCGGGACCCGGCCGGCAGGTGCGCCGCGCGCGGCCGCTCATCGGGGGCGGGGCGCCGCGCCGGCTCCCGCCCCTCGGGCGCCGGGGCCTCCTGGCGAGCGGGCGGGCGGGGCCGCGGGCGGCGGCGCAGCGCCAGAGCAGCCGCGCCCGGGAGGGCGAGGGCGCCTCGCGCAGGGCCGCCCGGAGCCCAGCGGCCGCCCGCGCGTGGCGCCTCCCGCTGGGGCCGCCCGGAGCGAGGGCGGCCGTGGGGCCTCGCGCGGGAAGCCGGCTGCCGCTGCCTCGCCTCTCGGGGCCTGGGATGCTGGCGGCCCCTCCGCGGGACAGGGCGCTGGCTGCAGGCCCCGCGGCGGCCCCCCGCTCGGCCCCGAGGGCCCGCCGCCCTGGCCCTCCCCGGCGCGTGCCTCCAGCGCAGCGGCTGCGCCCCCGGGCCCGGACTCGCAGTCGCAAACGCGGCTTGTACGAGCCTGCCTTGGAAGGGGGTAGGCGCCGCCCCCGCTCGCCGCGCCTCCCGTGGCTGGGGAAGGGAGCGGGAGGGCGGGCTTGCGCCCATGCCTGGCTTGGGGCTTCCCGGGGCAGCCGCTTGGCCACGGTGGGCATGGAAGGCTGGGCTGCGGCAGCATGCCGGGACCCAAGGGGCCTCTCGGGCGCAGCCTTGTGCTCCCACGCAGGCCGCCCAGGGAGGCCAGCTGCAGCACTCCCGCTCAGTGGGCCCAGCACCCCGAGGCTGGAGGCGGCCACAGCCATCCCAGCTCTGGCGTCACCCTCCATGAGGAGCTGCTGGCTGAGGCCTTTGGTCTGGCCCAGCAGGGCCCTTCTCCTGGCGCGATATTCAATGGTGAGGTCATGGAACGGCCCCAGAAGGGTGCTGCAGCTGTTTCAGACCAAGGTGCCTCCGCTGCAGCACACTCTTTCCCTCAGTGGTCAGCCAGGTGCCCCGGGAAGCCCACAAGCAGAGGGCAGCAGGCAAAGAGCTGTCCCTAGCAGCTGGCCTTCAGGGGCACTTGTGGCCTCTGGATAGGGTGGGCTCCACTCGGCTCTCTCTGACAATCCTCACTGATGGGATTTTCTCCTCCTCCACCACAGCCTCCTCCTTGGGTTTGTCTAGTCCCCCTTCAGGGCCACCTGATCCAGTGGCCATCATTGCCACATCTTACGGCAGCCATAGGCCAATGTGTGTGTGAGGGGTGCAAAGAGGTGCTTAGCCGTACCAAAGGTAGCCTTGGCGATCGGTGCCGCAGACCGCCCTGCCCTGCCCGTCACAGCTGCCCGCCCTCATGTCTCCTCTACCAGAAGGGGGAGTGTGAGCCCGCCCAGGCGTGGCCTGTGGTCGGAGACGTCTTCCCGCTCACTCTGTGCTTGCCTGTTCTAGGCCGTGCCGCCACCGCCACCATGAGTGGGAAATCGCTGCTGCTGAAAGTCCTTCTCCTGGGCGATGGGGGCGTTGGGAAGAGCTCCCTCATGAATCGCTACGTCACCAACAAGTTTGACTCGCAGGCCTTCCACACCATTGGGGTGGAGTTCCTCAACCGGGACCTGGAGGTGGACGGGCGCTTCGTGACCCTCCAGATCTGGGACACGGCAGGGCAGGAGCGCTTCAAGAGCCTGCGGACCCCCTTCTACCGGGGCGCGGACTGCTGCCTGCTGACCTTCAGCGTAGACGACCGGCAGAGCTTTGAGAACCTGGCCCACTGGCAGAAGGAGTTTGTCTGCTACGCCAACGTGAAGGATCCCGACCGCTTCCCCTTCGTGGTGCTGGGCAACAAGGTGGACAAGCGGGAGAGGCAGGTGGCCGCCGAAGAGGCCCAGGCCTGGTGCGTGGAGCACGGCAACTGCCCGTACCTGGAGACGAGCGCCAAGGATGACACCAACGTGGCGGTGGCCTTCGAGGAGGCCGTGCGGCAAGTCCTGGCCGTGGAGGAGCAGCTTGAGCACTGCATGCTGGGCCACACCATCGACCTGCGCACCAGCACCAAGGCAGGGGGGGCGTCATGTTGCTGAGAGCAGCCCGGCGATGGAGGGGGAGGCAGCCAGAGCCGGCCATCCCGCTGGAGAGGCGCAGGGGGGCGAGCATGCCGCAAGAGGGACGGGAGCTGGAAGGAGCCCCCCCCCCCCGCAGCACTCCCAGCAGCCCGCTGAGTCATGCTCCAGGCCTCCTCGTGTTACAGGACCGCGGGAAGAAGCTGCCTCCTGCCGGGTCAGGCTCCTTGTCCTTCTGGCCCAGGTGGCCGCCTCCAACCAGCCGCAGCTCTCCGGGTTTTGAGGCAGAGAACAGCCCCTTTCCAGTCGCCTGCTGCCCAGCTGTTTGCTGTGGAGGTGCCGGGGACTGGAATGGGGGCCTTCGGCCTGCGAAGTGGGTGCCCTGAGCTGCAGCCCCTCCATCAGACGGGCAGCCAGTGCTGCCAGCGGGAGCCGAAGTCTGCAGCCAGCACCACACTGAGTGAGCGAAGTCAGGCACCATCTGCTGCAGCTGCCCTCCAGGATGTTCCCGTCAGAGCGGGGGGCTTTTAAGAGAGCAGCAGGGGAGCCAAGCATGATTCCCCCACCACGCCCTGCCTTGATGAGCTCTGGCAGAGCCACGCCGTGGAGTGACCGCTGCCCCATTGACCACCTGCCCCCCTCTTTGCTCCTCCTCCCCAGGGATCGCTGCTCTCGCTCGACGTCCCTCAGGCGCTTGGCTTTGTGGGAGTCGTGCCCAGAGGAGCTCCCTCTCTGATGGGAAGAGTGTGTGCAGGCTTGGGAGGCAGGGGGAGGAGGGGACTGGGGAGGGAAGACCCCTGGGCCAGGGAGGGGCCCGTATTGGCAGGGTCAGAAAGGGGGCTCAGGCCCTGCTTGCGTTGGGGGGGGGGGCAGAAGGCAGTGCAGGGGTGGGGGTGGCTCTGTGAGCACGGCTGCATGTGATCTGGCTGTTCACCAAGGGTTGGTGGTGGGATCTCTTGTAGATGGAGCAGGGAGAAGCAGAATCCCCGTTGAATTGGCTGCTTTTGCGCTCCGTCCTGTTGTGGGACGCAGCGACTGCAGCGAGCACACCCACGTGGCCCCACTCTGGTCCTTTGGAGAGGCAGAAGCTCCAGGGCTGGGGGAGGGGTACATGGGTGAACACTGCAGCCTGGCTTGGTTGCGCTTGCTGTCGTGGGCCTGAGGCTTCCTGGGCGCAGAGGAGCCCTTTCCTTCCTCTGCCCTTGGCTGTGCTGCCTGCCTCCTAGAGGGCCCTCCTGGCATCGAGGGCTGTCCAGTGGGGGCTTTTGCTGCGCTGTCACAGGCCCATGGCAAGAAAGGGGTGAGGCCCACATGGTGCTTCTCGAGCAGCTCTCTCGGGGCGCGTTCCCACGTTCCTCATCTTTGATGTGAATGGAACCAGTGGGATGCCTCGATGGCCCCATGGCAGCAGAGTTCCTTTGCACTGTGTGGTGTTAAGAACCAAATTTGGGTCTTCAGCTTCAGTTTGGCTGCTAAGGCTCAGGATGGGTGTTGTCCCCGCAAAGGCCCCCCAGCAGCAGGGAGGCCAAGCCGACTTCCCCAGGGAAACACGCGCGTGCATGTGTGTGTGTGGGCAGGGGGCTCTAATACATTCTCCAAGACCTGCTGGTCTGGCCAGGCTAGAGCAGGAAGAGAGCGTGCCAAGCATTTGCCGCTGCCGCCTTGATTCAGCTGGAATCCGAGGCTTCCGTGCAGGTAGGAGTTTTTCATGCATGGACGACCAAGTGGTACCCATAAACTGGCCATCTTGGGTCTTTGGTCCTGGTGTGCCAAGAGCACTCAGGTCACCGCCATTTCCTCCACTCTGTGGTAGTGGAGCAGACATGTCGAATGTTGTGTGTCCTCCAGTTGCACCTGTCCTGGGGGAGCGTGCTGCAGCAAGGCCTAGGGGCTGCAGCCCCTTGGGCCTTGCTAAGCAGCGGCTGCCCTTGCTCGGGAGCTGTGAACTGGATGCCCTCCTCCGCGGCTCTGCCTCTGTCACCAGGTGATGAACGGGCGCCCTCTGCAGGCTCCCCTGGAAATTGCAGCCCATCGTTGCATGGAAAGATGTGTCAGCGGGTGCAAAGCTGCTGCTTGGGGCTTTGGGTTGAATGGGCTCCGCCCCTGGAAGCCTTGAGGGAACCGGTGGGAGACGCATGTGTGGACTTTGAAGACCACAGCCCTGATAGAAGCCTGCCGCCCCACCCCCGGTGTTTCCTTTGTGCTTGGTCATGATGAGCCGCCTGCAAGCCGGTGCGTTGAGCCCCCTCTTTGTAGCTGGGAACCCAGCAAACCTGGCTTCTGAAACGGCCCAAGCATAGATGAGCAAAACCTTTGAACTCCTTGTTGCATAGGCCAAATGGGTGATGCCTTGAGATGCGCAGCAACTGGGCTCTCAGTCCTGTGGCGTTGCTGGCAAAAGGAGCCATTGCTGTGGTGCTGCCTTGGGTATCGGGGACTGTCCTGGAAAACATCCAGGACAGAGACCACATCCAGTCCTGTGAGCTGCACGGTGCATATCCATACCCTGTACAGCCTCAAGCGTCTCCTTCGGGATCTTTAGCAGCTAAAAGATGCTTAACATTTATGTTATGGCCCAATATTTTACTGGGCTGGTGTATTTTAAAATTCATTTTTAATAGGAAAAAAGGGATAAGTGTGGTAAGTGTGAAATCCTGCTGAATCACTTATTTCAAAGCCATTTCCAGATGAGTAGCCACGTTGATCTGTTGCAGCAAAAGTAACAGTCTTGTGGCACCGTAAAGACTAACACATTTGTGATACTGTACACTTTTGTGTCTGCTTCATCAGATGCATTCCCTATCCCCAAGTCCCTCACAACCTTTTGTATATGTGTCTGCCAACTTAAGATAACAGTGCATCTGAAGAATTCACTTCTAGTTCACATATTAAATGTGATAGTTTTTAGGGTGGCACAAGATGTCATTTTGCTGTTTTCATTCCAAAATGCATTGGATGCCCACTGACCGGCTCCAGGGTGTGGGGTGTGCCTTGCAGTGCCCCCTCATGTTCCCAACCCCCTGCGTTTCCTGTCTGCTCCCTCCCCCTCTCTCTGAGGCCCCATCTACATGGAGGCACTTTCTGAGGCGATTATGTTTAAATCCGGATTTTCATGCAATCGGGTTTGCTCTTCCTGGGGCAAATGTAGCCAGTGAAGCAGTGTATACATTTTTTTAAACCCGCTTTTGTGAGGCAAACAGCACCCGAAGCCACATTAATGGGTGGAGTTCCACGAGTAGAACTGGGCGTCACCAGCTGCGTGGGTGTGGGGCAGCAAATGAGCGGAGGCTGACTCCCTCCCCTCCCCTCCCCTCCCCTCCCCTTGCTCATGTGCTCAGTAAGGAGTAGTGGAGGAGAATGAGCCACTTCCGAGCAGACATGTTCAGCCAGCATCCCCCCTTGTGTCCACCCTTCCTCGGCAGGAAGAAGAAGGCTCCTTTGGGGTCAGTCAGCGTTTAAAATCATGACAGCCCTTCATGCCTTCGCTCTTCTGTAAGAGCGGAGATTTAAATCTGGGCTCAAGTGACAGGAAGCCAGATTCCGGCTGAACATCAGGAAAAACTTCCTGTCTGTAAGAGCAATACGACAATGGAACCAATTACCTGGGGAGGTGGTGGGCTCTCCCACACTGGAGGCCTTCAAGACGAGGCTGGACAGCCATCTGTCAGGGATGCTCTGCCTTGGACTCCTGCATTGAGCAGGGGGCTGGACTTGATGGCCTTGTAGGCCCCTTCCAACCCTGCTATTCTATTCTAAACCAAGAGGCTTGTGCCCAGCCCCACTCCTCGCTTGCGTGCTCCATGAAGTGCAATGGAAGAGAATGAGCTACTTCTGAGTAGACCTGTTTAGCCAGCATCCCCCCTTGTGTCCATCTTCTCTTGGCAGGAGTAGGGGTCACTTGGGGGCAATCGCCCTTTAAACTCATTAAACTTGTGTGCACGTATGCTTGTCCAGACATTTAAAAAAGAGCAGGCAGAGGGGTTCTCCTGACCCCTCTCTCCCTCCTACTGATGAAGTGCAATTGACTAGAGTGAGGAACTTCTGAGTGGCAGGACCTTCCCTCCCACCAATCAGCACTGCTCCCCCCAGCCTGCTCCAAAGGCAGCTGAGGTCTCACAGGTTCCCAAACAGCGTTGAAGCCTCCATGACAGGAAAAATCCATCAGAAGATGAGTGTGCAAAAAAAACAGATTTTGCAGCATGAAATCACACTTGCTACAGAGCGGGGCATATGGCATGTGCTACAATCGTCTGGGGGGTGCATTAGAGCCAGAGTCAATGCCCCGTGTAGATGGGGCCAGTGTTTCACAGTGGTCCTGAGCCTTTTGCACTCAAAAGGAGCTAGAAATGTAAAGAGGCAAAACTGACTTGTATTTAAGCCAATAAAGTGTGAACGTATTAAAGGGATGGCAAATTTCTCCTTGTCATTTTGTCCCTAACAAAAGCAAATGGTGCAGGTCCAGGTCAAGCTGCAGCTGGTTAGAACATAAGAGGAGCCCTGCTGGATCACACCAAGGGTCCATCTGGTCCAGCGTTCTGTTCATACAGTGGCCAACCAGCAGTCAACTAGGAACCCACAAGCAGGGCATGAGCACAACAGCACCCTCCCACCCATGTTCCCCAGCAGTGGTGCTCACTGTCTCTGGCACTGGAGATAGCACAGAGCCATCAGGACTAGTTGCCACAGATAGCCTTCTCCTCCAGGTATTTGACCCCCGTTTAAATCCATCCAACTTGGTGGCCATCACTACATTTTGTGGTGGCAAACTCCATAGTTTGACTCTGTGCTGTGTGACGAATTCCTTCTTTTGGTCTATCCTGAATCTCCCACCAATCAGTTTCATGGGAGGACCCCGCTGGGTTCCAGTATCATGGGAGAGGGGTTTCATCAGGTGTCTCTAAACTTGCCTGCAGGTGTATCTAATGGCTGCTCTGTGACAGCTGCAAAAGCTAACAGGAGGGTCTTTGGCTCACTGAGATTCTGCACTTGGGAAGTGGGCTAAGGAGTTGATGGAAGCAGTATGTGCATCACAGACAGTAGGAGTCACCACGTGGGCAGCCTTGCCTTATGGAACAGCCCCCCCCCCCCGGGCTAATGCAGAGCCTGCACATAGTAGGGGTCGGGCTAGATGATCTTCAAGAGCCCCTTCCAACTCTAATTCTAAAGAGGTTTCTGGTGCATGTGGCTTAATTTGAACCAAGGGAGTTAACTTCACATTTCAGCCATGAGGAGGAGACTGAAAAGCAGAGAAGGTGAACAACCTCCACCTCTGGCGAACCCTCTTGGCCAGTGTGGAATTGGGGCCCTTGGCTCCAGGGCGTAGAGCCCACCACGGATGCATTTCAAGGGCAAAAGCCTCTTGGGCATCCCGCTCTCCCTCTCTTTCTGGTCTGAGCTGCTCTGCTTTCTCTGTGCTCTGTCTGGGACGCAAAAGAGAAGTCCGTCTTGCTGTGACCCCTTCACTCCCCTGCTTTGCCCCTGGGTCGATCCGAGAGGGGATGGCTTCATGCCCAGGAAGAAGGTCTTTCTGCTGTCCATCTAAGCCCTCGGACCCCGAGTCTCTTCCCCCTGCCCCAGGCACAAATTCTGCCCAGTTTGGCTGGTGGCAGGATGTCCGGCGCATCCTGACATTCTTGGGGATTGCCACAGGAGTGGACTCCAAGCCGCAGCCTGCAGTCTGAGTAGCTTCTTGTATCGTGGGAAGTGGTCATCCAGAGGCCTGGGAGGGGCTGAGCCTGCACAATAACAGTGTGTTCAAGCCCAACACACCCTGTTCTGTAGAGATGGCCATTTGAGAAAGAGGAGAGGCCACCCCTGGACACATGGAGCTCTGCCTTCAACAGAGGCCAGACCAGTGGTCCGTCTAGTCCAGGATTGCCTCGCCTGGCTGGTAGTAGCCAGTCTCCAGGGCCTGGCTTAGTTCTGCTACCTGTTAGTGCTGGAACTGAACCTGGACCGTCTGAAGGCAAAGCAGGGGCTCTGCCACTGAGTCATCTTTGCCCCCACTGCCCTGGCCCTGCTCCTGCTTACACCAAGAACCCTCCCCCATGCATTCTGTGACAAGTGACCTAGGGCAGCCTCTGGATGGCAGGATGCTGCTCTCCCTCTGCTCTCATGCTGGCCTGTGTCCCCCAAGGAAGCCTGCTGGCCCTCTCAAGACCCTTTGCCTCCCGCGCACTCCTTGGGCACTGCTGCCGCAGCCCTGGCCCCCGGGGAAGCAGCCAGCTCCGGCAGCACGAGCGCATGCCTTGTTTATGCGGCTTGTTCCCAGCTCTTGGCGAGCTGAACACCCATGCGGCCCTTCCGGGGCTGAGAGCATGCCTGTGCTGTGTGGGAGAGCCCTTGGACAGTGCGCTCCATTGAGATGCTTGGGAGAGGGAGCCACAGGCCTCCATGCCTGTGGGTGCTTGGAATGGATATCAGGCTACGAAGGTGGGGAGGGGACGGAAGGGAGCAGCAGAATGCCTTTGCTTGGAGAGGGGTGCCGGATCACGCAGGCATGTGATGATGAGCTGGGAAATGGTTGTGCACCCGCCCATGGGCTGGGACGCCGTGCTCCTGATTTGTTTGTTCCTTCCTTTCTATATGGCCCAATAGCCGAAGCTCTCTGGGCAGTACACAAAAATTAAAACCAAAAAGCACACAGTAAAACAATATCAAAAATAAAGGCATTAAAGCCACACTATAACAATACATCCAGAATGCAGTGGAAATGCTGAGGACATGTTGGTGTGGCCATTTCACTCTCCTACAGAAGGTGGAGCTCATTCTCCCAACACTCGTGGCAATATTTTGTTGCCAGGAAACAGAGTCTTCCATTTATCTTTCCATGGTGCATTGTTGGTCTGAGGCTGCATGCACCTATTGGCTAGTGCTCATGCCCTGGCTGGTGAGGAGCCACACACCTCAACCCAGCCAGATGGGCAGTTAATAAATCTAATAAATAAATAATAATAAATAACCCTGCTGCAAGAAGTGGACTGGAAGCTTCTGCCATCATAAGTGTCTTGGTCTATAAGGAGCCACAAGGCTCCTTGTTCATGATTATCTCTGGCAGTGGAATGGCTGCAAACACAGGAAGCTTTCTTATATGGAGTCAGACCCCCCCCCCACCCACCCCCACACTTGGTCCATCTACCCCCGCATTGCCCGCACTGACTGGCAGCAATGGCCCTCTGCAGTTTCAGGCAGGCGTTTTTCCAGCCCGCCCTGGAGATGCTGCCAGGGATCGAACCAGGGACCTTCTGTGTGCAAAGTGGGGGCTCTGCCGCTGAGCTGCAGCTCTTCCCTGTGTTTCAGTATTGCTGATGTAGCCTTAAATGCACCAGCATGTCTACTCCGCAACACCAGCAATGTATCGATATCCTGCTATTTTGTAACTTATAAAAAATATTTTTATTTTATTCTTTGAAGGCTGTATTCTGGTTCTGCAGCATGCATCTCGTTTGGGGGCAGGGGTGGAGCTAATGTATTTCTTAATTTGTGAATGGGAATATAACTTTCCCAGGCAGCAAAATTAACTCTATCCATTATGAGCTGGGCGGGGGGTGTGTGTGCTGCCACTCTGCAGAGAGCTGGGGAGGGGTGGAGCTCCCCAGTTCATCTCCAAACGCAAGTTCCTGTCTCCACCTGACTCAGTCGGTGCAATAGAGGAGGGTTGCCAAGCCTTTCATCATTCTTAGCCAACTCCGCGACGTGTGGGGCATGAAAAATGGAGTCTGTGATAAAAAGTCACACCACGTATACTTGTTCAGAACATTCTTAACTTTTATTTTCTTTAATTTTATAAAATACACCTTGTAAGGTAAGTCTTTAAAAACATAATCCTTTATGCTTTGTTAAACAGTTGAAATTCAAGATCAGAAGTGAACACTTTCAGCTTATTAACTATTTTCTTTCATGTATTTATTTTTTGGGGGTGGGGAGGGGTCCCGGTTATGTGTTATTTACATCAACGTGAAACATAAGGTACGGATGTCAGGTGGCTTCTTGTTTTCCCCTTTCCCCAGCCCCGTGTGTGCTTACAGACGACCCTATTGATTTCCACCATCTGGGCCAGGCCAGGCCTGCTCAGCAGGATGCCTTGGCTTGTCCTCCCACCGAGACCAGCACTGATGTCCCTGCAGTTGACACGGCTCTGCCAGGAAATAAGCACCCAACCAAAGAATCTCTCTGCTGCTTGCGGTAACGAAGCAAAGGCCGAGGCTGGAGCCAAGAAGCTCCATAGGATGTTTGCTTCCTGATGTGGTGCTTGCCGGCCTGGAAGGCTGTGAGGCTTCTAGGGGTGGCTTCAACCATTTGGTCCTACGCCACATGGCAATACCAAAGTCCCAACCCTAAGTTGGCATCTCCGGTCAAAAGAGAAAAAAAGAAATCCAGTTGCCTTTTTAGCCTGTACATTTTTATTATTTGGAGTACTTGCAAGACACCTAGAGGGGGCTTGGTTTCCACCTGCACCAGTACATCTTTAAAAAATTCTGTAAATAAAATGGCCCAGAGTGTTCTATGCAATTCTGCTCTTTGACTTCTCTATTCTGGATAGTTTGGCCTGTAAATTAACCAAGACGGAGGCTCCAAATAACTGGGACACATTTGTGGCAAACAGTTATGGCTTGCAGGAGACAGCAAATAGTAATGAGAAGAAAAAAGCAAAGGTTATATTCTGCAAAAGTTCCTCAAGGTATTGCATATATGAAGGAGGCAAATGTCACTGGGAGAGGAAGAAGAGGAGGAGGAGGAGAGCACCATTAAGAAGGCCGGAGAAAGTGCAGTTCTGCAGCTCATTGCAAAGGGAAAGGCACATCATGGCCTGGGTGGGCAGTCCAAAAGGTTATCCCACATATAGCAAAGGCGCCCCTAGCATTACACACTCAAGCGGCAGGTTACGGATGCCCTTGGCATAAGACCGAGTCCTGCCCAACTGGTTAGAAATGTGCGATGGCGGCACAGAAGATGCAAGAAGAACAGCCTAGCTCTCCCCATCCATGCATGAAGACAAGAGCCCCGCTCACTCTCAGGGGCACCAAGCCCCTTAACTGGCTGGTTTACAGAAAAGGGGAGTTTGTCGGCATTGGGGATCAGTACTCTCTTCCCGTTTTGGGAAGATCCTTGCTCTAAACCCCCTTTGCCTGGGCAGTGGCGGGCAGGTTCACATAGATAACAGTTTTTGTTTCTCCTTCTTTGGTCCTGCATCTCTTGTATAATGACAGAAGGAAGTTTCATTTCCTGTTGTGTGGAGGAGAGTCTTGACTTGAACAAGGGTAGCAAGCCCCACATGTTTCTTTCTCCTTCCCTCTCTCTCAGTAGCAGGCACCGCCTTAACAAGTGTGATTTCACTATTCTTTCTTCTTTGGAGCAGGAGAGACGGAGTCAACCTGCCGCCTTCCTCACTGTGAATGCGAGGCAAGGAACCCCGTGTTTGGTGAGCTTGGCGGAGACCATACGCTGGCTACAGATGTACACAGAGAGACAAGGGCATGAAGAGCTGTCCGTTGCTGGAGGGGGGCTCTCCCCCTCCCTTGCCACACACCCTTCTTCAAACAGCATAGAGGAAAAGGAGGGGAAATAGGCAGGGAGGCAGAGTTAGAAGAGGAGAGCCTGGTGCAGAGTGGCTGCGTTGCTGGGTTAAAGCCTTGTAGTTAGAGGAGGAAAAGCGTCCTGTAGATGCAGCACGTCTCCCTCATCGTTTAGAACTTTGTGCCTCGGCCCATCAGTTTGAGGACCGCAAAGTTGTAGGTGGCTGCGATGATGAAAGTGAGCTGGAAGGATAAAAAGCAGGACGAAGGCAGTGAAACAAAACAGCATAATGCATTTTTTTTCCATGCTGAACAGCAACATCGATATGCTTTTTGTTTGAAACCCTGCTCCTCCCAGATGTCCTGCCAGGGCCCTCCAGCTCTGCTGGGAGCACTCTCTTGGAATCCCAGCCACCCACTGCCAAAGCCAAGGGCCCACGAGGGGGAGGGGGAGGATTTCTCAGCGAGAGGGAGGTCATACACCGCAATTCATTCCCAGAGGCAAAGCAAAACACCCTTGTTCACAGCAGACAATAAATGGTGCTGTTATTTTGCAGTCGATTAGATACTGATTTTAATGTTGCTGTTTTATCATTTGGTGCAACATTTTGAGCCTTTGGTAGTACAAAATGCAAACTTTAATGATAATCTTATGCCAAATGCATGTTTGCAGAAGCAAGGCCTGAGCATGTTTCCCTTCTGCACAGGTATGTGCAGCAACTCCTTCATGGTCTTCTCAAGCTGCACCCTTTGACTTCTGCGCACCCGTGCCTCCTCCCATGCCCACCCCCGCCCGACCTTGCACCTCCAGGCAAGTCTTCTTGGTTGCCACCTAGGGTGCATTTGCAAATCTAGAAGGCTATTTATTGTCGTCAGGCAGAGCAAAATTGCAGACAAGCCGTTAAAGACCATCCTTACCAGTGCCACCAGTGTGATAGCAGCTCCAACAAATGCAGCAATGAACAGGTGGAAGGTCATCTGGAACTGTAGGAAATGACACAAGTAGCCTGGGTCAGTCCTGGATCCTTCCAAGAAGGAAGACGTGGACTCTCCTCTGAGGCGGGGGCCCAGCCAGCAGCACTCATAAAGACTTAGGGTGACATTTGTACCACTTGCTCATAGCCTGGGTGAGGTTGCACCTTGGCTCATGGGGCCAAAGAGAAGTGTCTGCTGTGCAAGCGGGGTTGCTGCTGGTGCCCGACTCCCAGGCTGGGTTCTGATCTGGGAGCCTCAAGACAGCCAACCTAGTCTGTAGCTGCAGGAGTGGGATACTAATAAAGCAATGAGGGACCTCTGAAACTGCCAATGGCAGGCAGCCTCTTCAGCTGAGCCCCCCTTCCTCTCTCACACACACATGGAGGGAGGGGTGGCCCCTCCAAGATGGCGCCCCTGCTACCTCACCCCCATGTCTCCCCTAAAGACAGAGAGAAGATGCCCTGTGCTCCTCAACTGTTGTCTGTACCAATATGCCAATTTATGCAGGCTCTATTATTCAGCTAAACCACCTACGATGAATCAAGTAGGATTTCTGTAATCTGGTGACAGCCCTGAAAAACAGTGTAATCCTGCACTTCATATCACATCCCAAACCCAACAAATTGCAGGTTACTGAATGGTGAGTAAATTAAGAACGGTTGAATGGCCAAATGAATGCCCAGTGAAAGGGTATGTTGGGTGGGGGCTGGAGGGTGGGACTCTTCATAAGGAATTGGGTCTCCTCTCACAGAGGGATAATCAGTGAGCGCCTAAGGCAATGTGTGGGCTGATCATCTTCTCGTGCTACTTTCTTTAAGATCTGTGCAAAACCAAGTCCAGGCCCCCATCCGTTGTTAGTTTTCTGAAACCAGAAATCCCCAGAATTGCGCCTTCTTTCTCCATAAGATGCCCCCTCCCTTGCTGTATGTCTGCAATGGCTTTGAACGTCTGGGCTGGCCAGTGTGTTTCTGCCTCTGCTTCTCCTGTGTGAAGAGTCCAGGCACAATGGCTCGGAACTTGCCTCAGACGTCTTGCAGATGGAAAGGAGGCTTTGGCCGCACACTCTTCCTGGGGAGGCGTTCCACGGCAGGACACCTGTGTGGGGCACAAGACATCCTGGGTGAGCCGATGCTGAGGCAAGGTGGCCTCCCAGCACAGAGGGAATGCTCCAGGTCAGACTGCTGCGTGGCCAGGGGAAGGCAGGCCAGTGGCTCTGCAGGAAGCCGCGCCCGCTGGCTGACTCAGGCCTGGCTGTCAGCACGCTTTCTCTCCAGAGACGTTTTGCTCAGGGCGTGAGACATCATGCCCTGGCTCTGCAGGCTGGGGGGCTCTGGAGGCAGCCAGAGGGGATGTTTTAGAACAGGGGCACAGGTCCTCTTGCCCAGGGGCCACATTCATCCCTCCTGGGATCCCACTCTGGCTACGCCCCTTCTGCTGGCCCCCTTCCCCCAACTACCAAGACTTTGGAGGCTTTCCAGATGGCATGCAGCACCCTCCCACTTCTAAAAGGGTGCAGTGCCGCTCCTCCTATGGCTGAGTCGCTGGCAGGAAGAGCTCGAGGCAAGACAGGCTGGCACTTTAGGCCCTGCCCCCCTGGCCTTTGGCCATGCCTACCGCTGGGATGCGGTCCCCCAAAACATATCCACATCTGGCCCTCAGGCGGGAAGAGGTTCTGCCCCCCTGCTCTGGGAAATCCCACAGCCCCGTTCCTTGGGAGGGACACACTGAAAGGCCAGCACTGCTGGCTGTCCATCCGGGGAGGGTGGGGGAGACCCAATCCTCAGGCAGCTTCCCAGGGAACAAATGGAAAAGCCCCAGCAGGATGGCCGCCCGCCTGCCCCGTCCGTTCCACCCAAGGCTCATGCCTGCCTCCCTCTCTGGCAAGGAGCCCAGCCCGCCTCTACAGAGCAAGGGCGACTCCCACGTCGAGGACAAGCCCAGGTTCCACAGGACGCTGTGAGCTGGATTTTGACACTGTGTCCAGGAGTCTCCTGGAAAAGGCTTCCATTTGCTAACAAGAAGGCCTGTCTGAGCCACTCACCATACATCCTGGCATCGGTGCACAGGTTGCCGATGCTGGCAGAGGTCTTGGTGGGGTTGGCAATGGAGTTGCACGTTGTCCAGGTGTTGAAGTAGATGTAAACGGGAACTGCAGAGCAGGCCAAGACCAGAAGCCAGATGACAGCCAAGACATAAGTAATGCCCACGAACTGAAAGAAGGAAGAGAAGCGAGGGCTGTGAAGGTCAGCCAAGGCCTTTCAGGCACACGAGCATGAGACTGGAGATCTGCGACTGAAATGACTCCAGAAGGCCTCTTCCGAGTGGAGAGGGAAAGGGAGCACCTCCAGCCAATGGGGCTGCAGAAAGGCTGAGCCCCGGCGCCCATCTGTGCACTTGGGCGCTGCATACAGCTCTCACCAACGTACACAACCATGGCCTTTCCGCACAATCAACCCAGAGTGTGTGTGCAACACCCCGCTTATTGCGTACGCGCAGCACGTCTTCCCTCAAAGGGCTGCGTGTCTACTGTGGGATGCACATTTCCCCTCACTCATGGAGGAGAAAGCGATCGGTGGCTGCCAGCACTGCACGCTACCCCTGGATCAGAGGCAGTCTGCTTACGTACCCCAGTCTCTCAGGAAGAGGAGTGGGAGGGTGCTGTTGCAGCCATGCCCTACTGGTGGGTTTCCTGTTGGGGCATCTGTTCAGCCACTGGGTGAACAGAACACTGGGCTAGATAGGCCTTTCGTCTGATCCAGCATGGCTCTTCTTGCATTCCCCAGTACTCTGCCTCTGCTTCTCCTGCGTGGAAGTGTTTTGTACTTGGGGAAATTGTCAACGGCTGTACAACTGCAGTTTGCAAAAGAGGTTATTTTGTGACTGCTGTCTGGAAAGCCATTGCAGGAGCAGCGTGAGCACCTACAGGGGCCTGTGTGCTGCGGTGTGGGCATCGTGTGTGGTGTGATGTGAGAATGGTTGTGCGATCCACCCTGATACACACATGCCCTCCTCCCCCTGTTTTGTGAACCAGTCTCACTGACGTTATAGAGGCTGTGCATTCCCCCACTGTACATTTCTAATGCGGAGATGCTCTCCTAGCGATACATTTTAAAAGTGGAGAGCATCCGCAAAGGTAGCCCTGCCTTTTCCTCTCTGCTGCTGCAATGCCTCCCATTTCAGAAACATTATTATTAGACTATGTGCGTTTCTTCCTGGGGCAGAGGTCACAACTTTCCAGACATTTTTTAAAGGGGGGACCAAGGGTTATCATCCCATCCATGACAGATTACATCTGCCACATATGAACAGGATGTTGAGCCCTCACTGCTTGTAAGGGCACTGAACAAAGATGAATATGTGTCTGAGGAGCACGCTGTGATTGTGCAGAAAGGGCCCAAAGGTGCAAGCAATGGTTTCTGAATGGGCCAGATGGTCAAGAACAGGCACACTCAATTATGCATGTGCGTAACAGCTGTGGCTGCTTCAGTGCCTCTTCGGGGCTGGGCGTGTACCCCTGGCCCCCAGCAAGCATGTTTTCCAGTGCCTGATGTGCCCATCCCAGAGTATGAGTCAGTGTGTCATTTAGGTGCATGAGAGGAGGAACTGTGTGGGCCTGGTGTGGAGCATCTGGCCCGAGAGGTGCACAAATAAACTGATCTTGAAAGAAAACAGCACTTGCTCTGCTCAGTTCCCCTGGTTTGAGCCCATCTTGGTTTGGAAATTGCAGATTTGCATTCTGTTTAAAATGGGCGTTTCTGAGACAAGCAACTCCTCCCACTGAAGGGGAGACTTTTGTTCCCAGCAGCTCGAAGCATTGCCTGTTGCAATGTGGGTTGGCATCCTTACTTCTCTCCGCCTGATGCAGAGGAGCCAAGGGGCCTCTCTTTTGCACCCTTTGGCTGTGAAGGGTTTGTACTTAGTCTCCCCTCAGTCACGGAGGAACAACACACACCACGCCACTGCTCTGAGGTAAGCCATGGACTTCACCTCTGCTTCTCTCCAAGAGTCCAGGACATCTTTGTGGTGATGGACCGAAGCAGAAAGTTCAAGGATTTGTTACTTTAATAGCCCAGCAGCCTTCAGAGATTGCCACGCACCATTCATAGGGCACAAGCCAGGTGGGCTTCCAGGAAGAGTGGCTGCTGATCAGCAAGAGGCTCAGAAACACCCATTTGAATACCATAAAGAGAAGCCCCTTCCCCACGGCATAATCCATCCCTTGTCAATTGCACCCCTTTTCCCAGCTGTTTCCTTGTGGACTAGCAGCTTCACATGCCCAACAGTGCACAGGATGAAGCTGGCTTTGTAGGGCAGGCACACAACATCCTGCCTATCATTTAGATTAAAAGGATGGCTACATTTTTCCTCGTGAACCATTTAAAAAAATCTTTCTGCTGGACTGCTTAGTAGCCCAAGCCCCAGAATTCTTGGCCAGCGGGGGTGGGGGGTCCTGTTTCAAGGTGTGTCTGTTGCACAGCACTGGCAGGCACACTTGGCCACAGTCCTTTATATCTTCCTTTAAAAGTTGCCATTGTAAAGAAAGCAGAGGGACAACAAAGCGGGGTGGGAGGGGCAAAGGTGCCTGACCGGCAGGTGAGAAGGAAAATGAGCTGGGGGGTGGGCAGAGAAGGGAATGGGTTAGCGCTGGCAAAGGCAGACGTCAAGGGAGCCATTTGGGGAGGTGAGAGGAAGAGGCTGCATGGTGAGGGGAGGCATGTGGGGGACCTGCTGCTGGGGGTGGGGGAAGCAGCCGCGGTGCAGTTTTCTCTCCAAGATGCCATCAGTTCAGTGCAGCTGCTCCTGCCCGTGCCTGGTGGGACCACCTCGGCACCAGCCACGGCCATGAACAGGACTGCAGTCTCATGCCCATCAGTCAGTGGTGGAGCCAGCCAAGTTGCTCAAAGGAGAAGCAAACTGAGAAGATCACCTTGTCGGGATGTCCTAGCCATTTTCCCAAACAGTGGCACACCAGCTCCAAAGAGTGAGCCTGACGGTGTCCTCTGGAACCCCTCCCCTTGTGGGCCCCTGTTACCGTAGCGCTGAGGCCCTTGCCACAGATGGTGGTCTTGTAGTCGCCAAAGATCTGCCTGACAGCGCCGGTGGTGTAGAAGCCTTCGGCCAGCAGGAGGGCTCCAAAGAGGAAGAAGAATCCAGCAATCCCATAAATGGCGTACTGGAAGTCGTGGATCCTGCAGAAGAATGCAGAGAGCAGAGCAGGCAGTGTGGCGGCGGGGCGGCCCTGGATTCTGGCCGCGGCTCACTCCCCTAACTCAGCGTGTGCTGAGCCATGCGAAGAAGCCCTCTGGAGGGAGAGACCGCCAGACCCACCAAGCGGCATGTCTACCCATTTGCGGCACGGCTGTGGTGCTCATGAGCTGAATCTTGTCCAGGAGCTACAATATAATCCGTTAACTGTGGAACTTTATTGGGATTGCAAAGGCTTAGAGCTAAGTAGCAGAATACTGCAATAAAAGGCTGTACTGAGACTTGTGCCTCGGCTCCAGGAAGTCAAATTCTGACAAGGGCCTGGCCAAGGGGCCAAGGAGAGTGCCGAGGTCTTGGCCGGTGGAGGAGGGGGGTCAGCGAGTGACGCTTAGCCCTGTTTCTTCTGCAGAAGAAGGCTGAGCAGCAGAGGGGGCGGGGCTGGAGCGTCACCACTGGGAGCCGAGCATACTTACACGTCAACCAGATACTCGTAATCCTGGTAGTTTTTGGAGAAGTAGGTCTCGACCAGGTGCTCTGTGCCAGTGAGTGCTTCATGTCCGCAGCCACAAAAGAGCGCTACCCCCAAGAAACACAAACCAGTGGCCACCAGTGAGGCAAAGGGTGCCCCAACAAGACATCTTGCACAGCACTCTAACAAACCTGCCGGGAAAAGGGGGCGGGGGGAGAGAGAGAGATGTCCCATCAGCAGAGGCAAATATATGCCCTGCCATGTAGATAGAAAACAAAGGTTGGAGGAGCAAGGGAGTTAATAGGAAGTGCAATAATGAAAGGACAACGGGGGGAGGGGGGGCTCAGCCATATGGGGATGGGGGAAGACGAAGTTCCACAGCCTTAACGGATCCTCCTTATTATGACTCTGCATGGCTGAAGATTGAAACACAACTTTCTTTGGGGAAGAAAACAGTGCAAAGCCAAGCTGTTCAACAGAGGAAGCCCAGTTCCTACAAAAAAGGGGCCCTGGAGATGTGTCTGTTTATTTGCACCCAGCCTTCCCACCTAATGATGCTCAAGGCGGCCAATAGCAATAGTAAACATACAATAAAGACCAATAAAATAGAAAGTAAGAAACAACAAATATCACAGGTAAAACATTAATAAACCCAGTACAAAGAACCAGTTAAAACCAGTTTCAGTGTATTTACAACTCAGCTTATGGGCCGATGACCAGTCTAAATAAAAATGTCTTTGCCTGCTGGAGGAAGGTGGCCAGGTTTAGGGGCTGGCCAGCCCTCCCTTGGCAAGGAGTTCCAGAGCCATGGAGCAGCTACCGAGAAGGCCCAAGACGTGGCTGATCGCAGATCAGGACAGGATGAGGTGGTACCTCCTGGAGATTCATTATAGGAGGGGGGAACCCAAGAACACCTCAGCATCACAAAGCAAGACCTGGGTCGAGGGCATCGCCTGTTTATTGTTACTGTGTTGTTTTGATGGGCCAGTTTCAGTGGAGTGGCTGAGGGTGGGGTGGGGTTGTTCTTTCGCTCTTCTGTCTCTGCTCTTTTATTGTTGTGGGTTTGTTTGATGATATTGTTTTCTTACTGTTTTTTATCTAATATATTGTAAGCTGCCTTGAGTGGCCATTTTGCCTAGAAAGGTTGAATATAAATTCTAATATAAACATACAAGCAGAGGATAAATACATCTCTCTTGGTCATTTGATTACAATGAGGAGGAGAGAGGGAGATGCAATTTCATGCCTTTAAAGCCAATCTCACAATTTAGGGCTCTGGTTCAAGAGTATTGTGGCCATTTTGTGTTGATCCCAAAAGAAATGTAGAACTGGAATGTTCAGAGCTCTTCCATCTCCTCTGTGGCTTAGACTATCCCAGCCATGCCAGCCTTTCCTTTCTTAAGGATTTAGTGGAAGCTGAAGAAGTCTGTGTGAAATGACATGCAGCAGGTTGGGACTGAATCACCACAGGTGAGGGAAGATGCACCTTTAAAAGCGACAGAACAACCCCGGCTGCTGATACATGGTCTTGAGTAGGTTCCATGGTATCTTGGTTTACATCAATCCAAAACCAAAAAAGGGCAACTCTCTCGCACACACGTGCGCACACACAGGCAGAGCAATGCAACATCTCAACCCAGCAGAAGCTGCGCTGTGGGGTGGGCAGGATCCAGAAGACTTTAGAAATGTGGGTTTACTGCCAGCATAGACAAGTGGTGACTGATCCTCTTTGGAGCTTCCAAATGAAAAGTCCTGCACAAGGATTTCATTGCTACTTCAGAAGAGTTGCTTTGATTTTAGAGGTGCTGGATGTAACCTCCTGAGCATGATCCCACAGGCAGAGCTCAGTGCTACGAGCAGGCACATAAACCTGGGCACTTGCGCATGCTCTCTCTCGTCTCTGCCTGGCTGCATTAACGCACGCATGTGGACCATTTCTTGGATCCCGCTGGCTGGTGCTGTGTGCTCACCTCCCTTTGGGACCAGGCTGTGCCCGCCTTTGGGTATATTTGGGGAGGGGAGCAAAAACACCAACCAATCACTCTGTGATGGACAGTAGCAAGGGGCCAGGCACTCCCCATCCCAAACCAACAGCCCTCCACCCTGGCCCTCAGGATGCTCTGCCTTCCTGCCAGCATGGGCCCTCAGAGTGGTGGAGTCCTTTGAGGCGAGGCCTTCGCCAGCACTCATCTCCACAAGCTTGTATCAATTTACTGGGTTGCTTCAAATTTGGGGAAATGGGAGCTGAAGTCACCTGGGGGGGGGGAATCCTGTGCCCAGTTCTGCTGGACTGAGCTCCTCCCTCCACAGCAGTGGGGCACGTTTGGTTGCACTGGCAA
Source organism: Heloderma suspectum (assembly GCF_057233095.1). Classification (NCBI taxonomy): domain Eukaryota; kingdom Metazoa; phylum Chordata; class Lepidosauria; order Squamata; family Helodermatidae; genus Heloderma; species Heloderma suspectum. The sequence goes on from NC_139466.1 coordinate 1,142,576, forward strand.
CTGCCATGGGGGAGACAAGGAGACTGAGCCCAGCTGGCTTGAGCAGACCACACCGAGGAGAAAACGGCTTTTGGCTGTTGGGTTTCAAAGGTTCAGATGGAGACAAGGGCAGCTACCTGGAGAACTCAGATGTGGAACTGGATCCCGGTTTGGATTCTGAGGACCCGAAGTTTGTGGAGGTGTTTGGCTCTGGGGTTTTGGTTCAGGCACATCACTAACATTATCTATATTATAAAAAATACAACAGTAAACCTGAGAATGCTCAACACAGTGCAGAAGACCCAAGCCCCTGCCCCACTCGCCTCCACGTGGTAAGTGCCGCTGCCACGCCCCGGCATGGACTTCTGCACAGATGGCTGCGGCCATGACGATCAGCCCTGGCTGGCTGGCTTTGGGCACGCGGGGAGGGCTGAGCCCTCTCACAGTTTGTCCCCCTCCTTGTCCCCAGAGTGCTTTCTCCCCCCTGAAGAATGAGCCCATCAGAAACTGGAGGGATCCAAGGGCCAAAGTGACAACCTGTGCTGATCTCTCAGTGGCACAGAGGACAACGGGGGGGGGGGTGTTCTTCCCCACCAAGCTCGGAGAAGTTCATTGGCATTCTCGCTGCTCTGGGGAGGGCTGGATGGACCAGAGGCAAGGGAACAATGGCAGGCCTCCTTCCCAAGCCTGTCTTTGCCCCCCCCCCCAAGCAGGGTGTGGAACTGGCTGCCTCCAGGCCTGGTGCTGGGCACTGCTCTCTCCCCCACTGTTCATCTGTGGCATCTGATGGGGCTTCAGGAGGCAATGAGGCAGGTGGTCAGTGGCCCAGGATGAGCTCCTGGGTCTTCCTTGTTCTAGTCTGGGAACCAGGACAGCCCCAAGGGACCTCCTCACAGCCCTGTCCTCCTCACAGCCCTGCGTGGACAGCAACATGGCGTAACATCATGGAGCTCCACTGCTGGCTGTGAGATCCGCCTTTGCAGGTGCATCTGAACAGAGAAGCCTGAGGCTGCATCGGGGCCGGCCAGCGGTCACTTGAGCGGCAGGATGGTCTCCTCCAACTGGCGGTGGGCCTGCGGTGTGTCAGGCAGAGAAAGGCATTTGCTAGCCCTGCTCCTGGGATCCTTTACACAGGAGAAGCCAGGCTGAACATGGGAGCGTGGCCTCCTCTGCCATGGAGATACGGGCCCTCCCAGGCAAGCAAGGGAGTGCTCCAATTTTGACCTGAACATCCCCCCCCCATCCCCACACACTGTGTGTAGATATACCTGCAACAGAGCATAACACTTCTATGATTCTATGATTCTGCTTCATGCACCCGATGAAGTGGACCATGCCAGCATCAACGTGTTCGTCTTCACAGTGCCATGAGAGTTTTTGCAGCACAGACTAACACAAGGAAATTACCTAGACCAACACTTTGGAAATTGACCAGAACAGTGTTTTGCTTCTTCCGCTCACCTGTACAGATCTGGGGAAAGTCAGCTAACATCCTCCTAAGGGTCTTCTTTTCCTTCCTAAGTCTACCATGTATTGCTCCTCCTGCATCCTCTCCTCCTCCACTTTGTCTCTCTGATCAACCTCGTAGCTCTCCTGTGAATCCCGCCCAACCCACCAAGTGCCTTCTCAGCTGCACTGGGGTCCACATGAAATCTTACCATGCTGCACAGTGCACTGAAACCACCATCATCACCACCTCACACACACCTGAACGTCCTGCTTGTGAGCACAGTGCCCCTTGCAGCAGCCAAGCAGCGGACCCTTGTCCAGGCTGAAGTGGAACGGGTCCTTTCAAAGAACGGGTTGCCAGGAAGAGCCCTTTGCAAAGGGGGCTCATAAAGCAGCACATGGGCATTGTGCCAGCTGAATACCACTGACGGTGAGTGACAGCGGGGCCTCTCATTGAAGCCTCTTTCATCATTGGATATATTCTCCCTTTTCGTGTATACAGCCAAAGCTCCCTAATCATCTTTTCTTTGGCTACAACATGACCTGCTTCCTTCACCTTTTTTCACCCTTGTAGCTCTCCTCAAAATACATTCTCTCTTGGTTCCTTTTCTAGTGCCCAAAACTGAACTCCATAATCCAATGAGTATTTTGTCAGTGGCAGACAGTTGGGCAGACCCAACTCTTGAGAACCACATCTTTGAGGTTCCTTCCTTCTGATCCTGCTCTCATAGAACTGTAGGGTTGGAAGGGGCCTGTAAGACCATCGAGTCCAACCCCTCTCAGAAGCTTCAACAGGCATGTGTGTTTGTGACATCCCCACAGATTTGACAGGTGTACCTGAGGAGAACACGTCACGCATTCTGTACTGTCCACTACTTCATCCAAGCCCTTAAGAACAATACCAGTCCTAGGGTATAGGCATGCGAAGCTGTCGCTCTGCCGAAGCCTGGCAGGCTCAGGTTTGGTCTGTGCCTGAATGGGTGACCCCTGGGAAACTCAGGTTACACAGGAACATCGGAAGCTGCCTTAGACAGAGTCAGGCCCTTGGTCCATCTAGCTCAGTATTCTCAGCACTGACTAGCAGCAGCAGCAGCTCTCTGGGGTTTCAGGCAGGAGTTTTTCCAGCCCCACCTGGAGATGCTGCTGGGGATTGAGCCTGGGGCCTTCCGCACGCAACGCGGGGGCTCTGCCGCTGAGCTACACTAAGGCTTGGATGCGGCAGGACTTTTTAGCTTGGAAAGAAAAGGAGAGTAAGGAGAGGACGTGATAGAGATGTATAAAATTATGCATGGTGTGGAGGAAGTGGCCAGGGAGAAGTGTTTCGCCCTCTCTCCTAATACTAGAACCCAAAGGGATAATCCCATGAAACTGAACGGCGGGAGATTCTGTTCAGATCAAAGGAAGGACTTCTTCACACAGTGCAGAGTTAAACTGTGGAATTCCCTTCCACAAGATGGCGTGAGGGCCATCAACATGAATGGATTTAAGGGGACTGAACACATTCACAGAGAATAAAGCTACCAACGGCTACTAGTCCTGATGGCTACATGTTAACATCCCCCCCATCCAGTATCAGAGGCAGTATGCCGGTTGCTGGGGAATATGAGCGGGAGGGGGGGCCGTGTCCACATGTCTTGTCTGTGGGCCTCCCAGAGGCATTTGGCCCCTGTGGGAAGCAGGAAGCTGGTCTAACTGGGCCCTTGGCCTAATCCAGCTGCAGGACTCTCCTTAAGTTCTAATGTTCTTAACCCTCCTCGAGATCTATTATGAAAGAAAAGTGGGATATAAATGTAATAAATAGACAAATATCATCCTGTCTCCAGCAAAACTCTGCAGAACCATGCACGGCCCGTTTCCAGACGGATGCTGGCCCATTTCTTTCTGTCACTTCCTGTGTCCTCCCCACATGGGACTGGGCCTGCAAGAAGAGGGAGGGCCACACCCTCAGCTTCCTTGCGCCTCCCCACTCAAGGGCGCTTTGTGGACCCTGCCGCAGACTTGCGCCCTGTTGCAGTTCCTAGCACCCCCAAAAAAATCCCCCCCGCCAGGGAGCAGGCTTTTCTCTGGGCACCTCCTCTCCTTGCTGGAGGCCAGGGCTCTGGGATGGAGCTCAAGGCGGCACACTCCAGAGCTGAGCAACGGGATCTGGAGTGCAGGAGGAGGAGGGGCATATTTAGAGACAGAGAGGGAAGAAAGACCCCCTTGTCTGAATACAGTGCACAGCCTTGTGCTGAGGTGGGGGCAGAACAATGGGCACAAGACAACTGGGATGGGCCTCCAAGCCGAGCCTGGCTCTCTGCCTCTCCTAGGCACAGTGCTCCCGTTGGTGAGGTCCAGGGAGTGAGCAGCTCTGGCTGGTACAGGACACAACGAGGGGGCACGGAAGTGGCAGAGTCTTCCAGGAGTTGCAGCGGGGGGGGGGGCTGTGGACCCAGAAAATGGCCCTTTCCTTGTGCCTGCGGGAGATCAATTTGGTGGCCCAGTTTCAGGCCTCCTCATCAGCAGCAGGGACAGAAGAGGCAGAAATAAATGCTTCCCTGCACACAGAGCCCCCTCAGTTGCTGGGAACTGTAGCAGGCCTCCGGACAGGGCAAAGCTCTTGCTATGAGAGGCACGGCTCTTCCTGAAGGGATGATCCCAGGTATCTGTGGGTCCCCCTTGCGCCAGCCTGGAGCCCTCAGAAGGACCAAGACACTGTGGGCAAGTGAGAGCATCCACCCCAGGGAGGGGAGGGGCCTGCTTGTGCTCACATGGGATCCATCTCCGAACAAGCAGGACAGCGCCAGAAAGGGCAGCATGACAGCGTGTCCGGGGAGTGCCTTGGGGGGGCTGCGGGAGAAGACGGGGCCTGTGGAAGAGCCCCAAGGAACTGGAGCCTCTCCTGACATCCACCTCAAGCTGGTTCAGCCTCCGTCTGCCACGGCTGCTAGTACTGCTCTCCCTGGGGGATCTGAGTGGGAAAGGAGGCAAGGACCCATTCCCTTTCCACCGGCTGTCAGAGGATTGCTGTATTCCCTAACAGCCAGGACATGCAGTTGGAGGGGAGGGGAAACACCCTGTGAGAAGCAGCTGCTCCAGGGTAGCTTTAAAGTGACCCCTGATCCGGAACACCCCGCCGGACTGGGGGCATCGACGACTGCGTGCCTCGGTATGCAGCCAGCCAGTTGTGAGCAGCCCCACACATTTCCTCCAGGGCGGAGACAGGCTCAGTATTTGGCCCAGGAGAGGAGGCAGAGCTCCCCAGGTGGAGGCGGCTCTGTGGAGTGCCGCCTGTCTGAAGGGCCGTCTTTCCTCCCTCAGGGATTCTGAGCAGTGAGTTCACTGGGGGCTTCCAGCCAACCACTGCAGAGCCTGCAGAGAAGTGGCTGCGGACTCTTGGGGCGGCCCCACACCTCAGCTAGCCCTGGTCTGTAGGTCTACCTCTCAGGCCACCTGGCTAACATTTAAAAGACCTATCTGCCCCCCCCCCCGTCCACCTGCGGTGTGGAGGGAAGCCAGAGTTCACTTGACACCGGCCCCCCTGCGCTCTGCCTGCCCAGGCTCTCTGAGGAGGCATGGAAAGGGCTGGGTGGCTCTCTCTGGCGCCCCTGCAGAGGGGGCGGCTGCTGCTGAGCGGAGCCTTCCCCCAGCCCCAGCCCTCACCCGCACAGTCCGGGCTTCACGCAGACAATACGTCTACATAGCTCTGAAGAGTATTTCTAAGAGCCAGCCAGGAGATGCCCACAGGCCTGGCGCCCGAAGGTCCCACCCCATCCCTGGGCAGTGGAGCTGTTCAGTTCAGGCAGGACTGGGTCATCTGTGCCAGGCACACCTTTGCACCTCCTGCACCCCCCACCTCTCATGCACATCCCAGCATTCAGCAGGTCCTCGAATACCCGAATGAATCTGAGCATCCTCTCTGAGGGAAGCGCCAGGAACTGGTTGCCAAGGAAACGGCAACTGTTCAGCTTTGGACTTCACTTTCACCAGTGGGGGGCGGGGGGAGAGGTGTGAGGGGAGAGGCTTGGAAATCTCACAGGCTCTCTTCACAGAGGCTGGGAGGGGAGGGGGATTAGGAAGGAAAATGAAAACACTCCCTTTCTCCCCCACCCCATCGGCCCCGTCCCTGCCCTGAGTGATCAGCATTGCTGCGAACTGTTTGCCTGCAGGCAGCTGAGCTGCTTCTCTGAGCCAGCTGCATTTCTGGGGCACAGAAAATCAAGGCCTCTTTCTCTCCTAGATTCTCTCCCCGTTCTTTTCTGTATTGTTGTATTTGTATTTATAGTAGAAGCTGCCATGTGAAAGTTCTTTGAAGAGCAGGGTGTAGATACTTAATGAATAAGTCAAAACATGCCCTTTTTTAGCTCTTGTAGTAACAGAGAAAAATATCAAGGAAAGAAAATGAATGAAACAGGGGGTAACCCCCCCTCCCCTCAGAGGCATGGCCAAGGGGCAGAATATCTGGATGACGCGCTTGCCCGCCCTGATATCCTGGTTGCACCACGTACGGGATGAAGCTTTTTGCCCAAGCCTGAGTTCAGTCCAGAGGGCTGTGCATTCAGCAGAGAGGAAGGGGAGCTCCTGGCTCTGGACCCCACAGCAGGGAGGGAATGAGGACAAGCCTGCTTTTTGTGACATCTGGCCTGATGAAGAGATCCAATGATCTCAAAAGCTTTTGGTCTGCCTTATAAAAGGTATTACACCAACATGGATTTTGGATTTTTTTTCTTCTTACAATCAGCATAGTGACTTTCGTTTGCTTTGTTTTGTTTTGAATTCTCTGATAAGTTCTCGAGCACTCAGGACCCACACACGGGTTGCGCCCCATGGGTCACACCAGCAGCAGCACCACCAGCTGCTTTCCTCTTCCTCTTAACTTCTATTTTTGAAGTGAAGGAAAAAACTGGGTGGGGGGGGAGAGAGAGAGAGCAGGAGGGGAAAAAGGTGGGGGGAGATGTATATACAATAAAATGGGTCCCATGTAGCAGGAAGGGGTTAAAGGTGGATCTGAGGTCTGAAACATTTGGAGGGAACAGTTGTAGAGTCTTACCAGACTCAAGGCCTTTTCCCAGACACACTGGGAAAGCCCAAAGACATTCCCGCCTTTCACTTGCCTGCAGCCAGGCACGGGTGGTGCAAGAGGGCACCTTTAACTAGCTCCTAGGAGCATCTGCAAGCCCCCAGGTCTCAACTGCTGCTTCTTGCCTCTGGGTCTCTGCCCATGCCAGAGCTCCTCACCCAGGATGCAGCAGCAGCCTTGCGAAAGGCAATGTTTGGGGTGGGGGTGGGAGCTTCGTGCTGCCTGTGGCTGTGGCAGGCACGTGTGCCTGGCTGACTGTGCGCAGCGAGATGGTGTCGGTGGGATTTCCAAGCGAGTTTTGGCTGCTGTGCACCAACGGGTGTGTGAACGATGAGCTCAGGGTCATGATTCCACTTATCGGAAGCCATGAAAGCTGCTCTCTGGCAGAAGAGGGACGAGGAACCGGAGCTCCCATCCTCTGCACCGACCATGAATGAAAGAACAAATGGCCTGCAATGAACCAGCCCGCTTGTTAAGATCAGCCTCTGAGGCCTGCTCTGGGTCCCTCCACTTTCTGAAGTGCAGTGGATCATGGTGGGAAACTGACTTTTCTGTGGGGACACCCTCCCTGTCTCTTGAATCTGCTCCCTGCTGAGGTGTGCCTGTTGCCATCATTGTTTTCTTTTTGGTGTCAGGTCAGAGCCTTTTCATCTGCCCAGGCAGATGTGATATTGTGACACCTTATTTTAATAACCACATTATTGTGATTTAATGTTTTATTGTTTTACTTGTGGTTTGCTGCTTTGTTGTAAGCCTCTCACAGCATTTGCTGAACAGCAGCCCACACACACACACACACACACAAACACAGCCCTGGGAGTGGCTGAGCTTCTCTGTGCCTGGTAAATAACATTTTCCATGATACACCTTGAGGTGCCAAACTGACTTACTGCCCCTCTGACAACTTAACACAGGAAGCAGCAACTGTTAACTCCTGACACAGGCATGGCTCCTTCTTCATGGAACAGTAGGGTTGGAAGGGGCCTATAAGACCATCAGGTCCAAGCCGTGGTGTTTCTGTGGCGGCATCACCAATGGGACCTCCCCCCGGGATGCAGAAGGTGTTTAGCACTCATGACTGCTCCTGATCTGAAGAATTCTGTGGCCTGGCGTCACCCCTTCTGGGAACAGACCCAAGAAGCCAATGAGGCTGGAACCCCAGACTTCCAGAGGAAAATGCAGTTGCTCCCGCTGGGATAGTCACACCACTGGGATATGTCCATGTCCAATGTACATGAACCTAGAGATCTCTCTGGATCTGGTTTAGCCTGACAGTTATTACTTCTGGAGATGGAGGTGCCCACCCCACCCCCACCTTTGTGTCAGTTCAGAAGTGCGGTCTGCTGCTGGGCCACCAACGACCAAAGTAGTGGAACTGCATTTGAGCTAAACTGGGTTTCAGAGAAAGGGCTTTTCTGAAACCCAGAATGAAAAGGTTTCCCAGAACAAAAAGTCTACTAAGAAAACCATGGATGGTGGAAAAGAGGACAGAGCTAGGTGTTGGCAAGGAGGTGAGTTCCTGGAAGGACAGTGGCAGCATGGAATGGTTGCCAAGTGGCTGGCTCATCTTGAATATCTAGTCCTAGGCTAGAGGGATAATGTGGCTCGTGTGGCCACTTTTTTGGCCCAAAAGCAGAGTTCCTGTTGCCCTCCAGCAGCCTCTGCAATACATTCTGCCTCCTGAAGGCATCTCTCAGGGCATCTTGTTCTACTCCTCAACGGCTCTTAGGATAAGGAAGTTTGACTACTGTTTAAACTAAATCAACTGTCCTGAATGTTAACTCTCAATGGATATGGTGAATAACTGACCAACAGGTACACACACACAAACACCCCATTTCCCCCCCTCGAACCATAAGCTAAAAATAATTTTTTTTTTTTAAATAGAAGAGTCAGAAGTTGCATGTCCCCTCTCCCCCCTTCAATGGCTACATCGATTGGGGCATGTGCATCCTAGGATGTCAGATTCAAAGCTGGAATGGAACTGCTGCAGCCACCCTGACAGCTGGGCCCTGCTGCCAACGCCAGGTTCCTCCCAGAACACCCGGCACTTGCATGGCCTTCCAGGGTGGGGTGACCTGTTCAAAAGCCACACGGCAGCTTTGGCAGCAGCTCAATACCGGGAACTTTTTGCCAGGAGGCAGGGCATGCGGGCAAGGCACCAGAGTCGTCCGCTGCCAGAAAGATACAAAACTACCCTGGATCCCCTCCGCAAACAACTCCAGCAGTTGACTCCAGCAGTTGAGAACAACTGGCAGAAACATCCTAAATGCCTCTTTCCACCAACATTAGGATGCTAAATGGGAGATTCACAGATTTCAAAGGCCTTTCGAATGGGTATGATGCCAAATAGGATTAAAGGTTCCCTTTGGGCTGTAAACTCACCCATTGCTTTGGGACGCAAGATAAGCTGTTGTTGGCGCTTTCCCAGCCTCTCTTCAGTTGGAACAACCCTGGGTCGGTCGTCGCTGCCTCTGCGTCCCTCTGGATCTATCTGCCCTGCCCTGTCCTCCAGCAAAGAAAAGGGCTCCCGGGTGGACAGCCAACCCCCTTAAAGGGGCAGCCCCCCCTTTCCCCTGCTCCTCCTCCTCACCCTGTCCCTCCCCTCTTAACCCTCCTCTGGACGGGGCGTGTGTCTCGTGCGCGTGTGCAAGCGCTGCTCTGCTTTGCTCTCTTTCTGTGGCTTGCAAACTTTTCTCTCTCAAGAGTTGCGTGTGGGAACGGGAAGGGTAGGCGACTTTGCTTCAAGTTTGTTACCCTTTGGAAATGCCTCCCAGGAAGAAAGGGGAAGAAAGGGAAGCGAACAGAATGTCTGGTGTGACTTGGAAGGGCCTGGCCGACAGATGTTTGGACACACCTTGGCTCCTTTGCTTGAGCGCTCCCTGGCAGTCCACAGCCTCCTCAGCACTCGGCCCCTGGTTTCTTCCTGCTCTCTCGTGGTGCAGTGTCATCCAGGCGGCCCCGCTGGATTCTCAGCAGGTGCAGGCCCCAGTTCAGGATAGGACTGCAGCAGGGGCAAAGAGTTCAGCCATCCCCATCCCCATCCCCATCCCCCCGATGTTGTGGTCCCAGTCTGGCTGTGGCTTGGCGGGGTGGGGCGAGGCTGTGCCAGTTTTGTTTTTTAAGAGGTTTTGTTTTTTTAAGAGCCACACAAGGGCTAAAGACATGAATTGTGCCACCTCTAGTTTGGCCCCGAGTCATACATTTAAAAACCACAAGGTATCGCGGATACAGAGGGCTCCTTTGCTCCCGCCACCGTTCTGGGCAGGCTGTGCCTCATCACTGACAGCTGAAATCAAGCCCTGCTGATTTTCCCTGTAAGCTTATTAATGGCCCCGGTTTTTAGTCTACACCCAGCCAAGCCTCCATGGCAGGTTTCATTCTAGTTGCGTGGAAGCCCAAGAGGCACACAGGTGCCATTCTACCTCCTGTCCACCCGCCCCCCCACATAACATCAGCGCTGCTCCCATTCCTCCCCTCCGGAGCCCAGTCCTTTCCAGCCCACGCAAGCCACTCTGAGGCCCCTTGAGCAGCCTGGAGAGGGCAGCGCGTCCCTTCCAGCCTGGAGAGGCACCAAGCAACAATGTGGGGATTGTCTCCCCCCCTCCTCCTCCTCCTCCTCCTGTGGTACGATAGCACAGCTTGCTGAGTGCCAGGCTGCTTCTGAAGGTCTTGTTTATTTGTTTGTGAGGTTAAGCTGGGAGTGATGCTAGAATAATTTGTTCAGGGCCCTGAAGACGATTTCTGGGGGAACAACAACATTGAGCCAGTGTGGCGTAGTGGCTGGAGTGCTGGACTGGGAGTCGGGAGATCCGGGTTCGAGTCCCCACTCGGCCATGGAAGCGCGCTGGGTGACTTTGGGCCAGCCACACACTCTCAGCCCAACCCACCTCACAGGGTTGTTGTTGTGAGGATAAAACAGAGAGGAGGAGGAGGAGAATGTAAGCCGCCTTGGGTTCCTTGCAAGAGGAAAAAAGGCAGGATATAAATGCAATAAATAATAAATAAATAAACATTGCTCTGCTTAGCAGACATTGCGAGCGATGTGGGGTGGGGTGGGGTGGGGTGGGGTGGAAACAGCCACAGGAACCCAGGGAGCTGCCTTATCCTGAGTCAGACCCCGCCTTGGTCCACCCAGCCCAGTACTGTCGACACAGGCTGGCAGCAGCGGCTCTCCAGGCTTTCAGGCAGGATCCTTTCCCAGCCCCGCCTGGGGCTCGGGCCTGGGGCCTTCTGCATGCACAGCAGCCAGGGGCGCCACCACTGAGCCATGGCCCTTCCCCTGGACAGCAACAAGTGCAAAATTTCCCAGGTGGGCTCTGCTGGTACTAAACAGGGCTGACTTGCATTATTTTATTTTAAGTTAGCTTTCGGACACCTTTCAGGGTAGAACCCTCTCATGACTCTCTCACTTCGATGCAAGGAGAAGAAGGTGCTGCGAGAGGAGGGGGATCTGGGGTGGCAGGGGAAGTGGGGGCTATGCAGAACTTGTATCCCAGGTGTAAGGGCAATGGGACGCTGGGGCGTTTCCACACATCATGGCAGTCAAGCGTGCCCTCGAACTACCCTACGAAGTGTTCTGTCAGTGCTCTTGATGAATAATGCAAGGTGGAAGAGAGCACTAACGGAAGTGGGCGTGTATTCTGGCCAGTGAACACCTCCCGTTCACGCTCCCGACTGCTTGGGGCAAGAGAAGATCTAAGCCCTGCGAGCGCCCGAGGCGTGCTCTGTGGGGAGCAGAGGCGTTTCCTCTGCGGGGTCCCACTTGTAGACCAGGCTCAGGGAATTGGGGCGATGCAGCCGCTGGATTCTAGAGAAAGGCTGTCTGCTGTGTGGGGCTCTGCACCACAGCCAGGGGCCACCGAGTCCGTGGGGTCCCTTCCTCAGCCAGGGGGAGTGGCGGGCCTCTCCGCCCAGCCGCAGCCTTCTTCGCAAGTGGCGTTTCGACGGGCGTTTGCATTCCCCACCTCTGCAGTGGCTCTCCTCTGCATCCGGCGTTGCACTGCAGCACTCCTACGCACGGTGTCTGATGCGTCTGAGGAAGAACAAGGCTCTGCTCCACAAAAGCATTTGCCGCCATCCATTTGTTAACCTTGAAGGTCCCATGAAAAGCCCTGTCTTCTCACTTCTAGGCCAGGTCGGCCTGCCTCGCCAGTGCCCTGGGTGCCTGCTTGTTCCACGGCCCTGGGTGTGGTGGGAGTTCCCAGGCACCAGCTTCTCTCCCCTGGTACGTGTCCCGAGGCGGGGCTAGGTCAGCCGCCTCCAGTTTCTGAGGCCGGAGTCAGCAGCGCTGCCGTCTCCCCCAGGACTGGCGGCACCCGTCCGCTCCACTGGGCACTGCGCTTGTGACTTTCCCTGGAGGCCCCTCGATAGCTGCTTGCCTCGTGGGCAGGCAGTCCTCGTGAGCCATTTCTCTAGCGCCCTTCACAAAACTAGGCCGTGGCCCCAGAAGAGCCGCCTCACCTCTCTCGGGCACCTCTGCCCATCCGCTGCTCACTGCAAGAGCCCAGGACCCGAGGCAGCACTCCGTGCCCTCCCAGACAACCCCCACAGCCAGAGCCTGGCCGAGGCAGGCCTGGAGAGTGAGGCTGGGCACTCCCGCACCCCTCGCCGTACTCCGAAAGGCCACCCGTGCCAAAGGAAATGGCCCCCGAGGAAAGGTATGCAAGGAGCCCGGGCCAAGGGTGGGGGCCAGCAGGGACAGATCTGCGGCCCCTCTCAGCACCAGGTGCAGCAATGCTGACTTCAGAGGCCCTGGCTGTATGGCCTCCTTTATGCCCAGGGTTTCCCAGCAGGCTTGGCACTGCAATGAGCAGGCTGGCGGAGCAGTGCCCGCCTGGCAAACACTGCCCCTTTGTGCACGCAACAATGGCCCCCACAGAAGCCGAGGACCGTGAGACGCGAACTGACCCGCAAGAGGAACAAAGGAGCAAAGGGGGGCTGCGGTGGGGGAGGGCAGCCCCACAGCAACGGTCTGAGAGTGGCCACACCTCTCCTCTCTTGTCCCTCCCCAACAAGCAGCCTAAGTGGGAGGCTGCCTCTCGCCACGGGCCCTGCCCCCCCATCAGTTGCCCCTCCACGCTGCTCCCATGCCCCTGCCCAGCGCCTGCCTGTGCCCAGTGCCGCTCTCCAACGGGGGTCCCGGGGGAGACAGACCAGCCCGAGGGAGGGACAGACGGACAGGGGTACTCCAGGTGTGGCTGTAGATGCACCACATGGACGTGCAAAGGGACTGTGGGGCCTCAGTGGAAGGGTGGCCCAGGGCTGTCCTCGCTGGAGACCAAGGCTGGGTGCCTTTGCAGCAGCCTCCGCAGGTCGACCAAGGTGGATGGGCTGTGCAGACGGGGGCGGGAGGGGCAGCAGGGCCAAGCCAGGAAGCGAGGCTGAGCCCCTCTCCCCCAATCCTGGCCTTTCCGGCCACCCCAGGCCCTCTGGATATCCAGGCCCTTCCTTCTCCAGCAGGAGAAGCCCAAGCTGGGCCACATCTGTTCCTGCCCCTGCCTGGGGCAATTCCTGAACCACCAACACCACCCCGAGAAGGAAGGCGTGGCACCAGCCTCCTAGATCCCCCCGGGAAGGGTTGGGTGGGTGGGAGCCCGCATGCATGCCCCCTGCGGACCCTGGACCCCTCCCCATGCTGCTCCTAGGTATTTCGAGGTCGTTGCATCATTTCTTTTTACAGCACAATTAGTCCAAAAGCAGAGGAGACAGCAAACGGGGAAGGGTCCCCTTGAAAGCCCCCCCAAAAGGGTTTCCTGCTCTTGGATTATCCTTGAAATCCTTCAAGGTTTCCAAAGCACAGCAATTATTTCCAACGGCTGAACCTCGTCTTTCTTGGAAGAAATTCAAAGGGAAGCTCTCCCCCCTCCTCATGCCCACCCCCTGCACATCCCTCACCCATACAGAGGCAGAGGCACAGCCCTTCACCGACTCTGAACAAGCAGTTCAAATGGGTTGGGGCAGAGGTGTGTGTGTGTGTGTGGGGGGGGGGACTGGGATTCTCTCCTCCACAGCCCACACCAGTCAAGAGAGTGGGGAGCTTTTTGGGGGGGAGGGTGTCTGGTCTTAGGGGTGTATTCTCACCTGCTTTCTTTCCCTTACCAAGAGAAAAAGCTGCCAAGGTGGCTGGTCACCACCACCTTTGCAAAGGTGCAGGCTAGCCGCTTCTGCTCATTCAGACGATTGGTTTGCTATGAGCACCATTTGCGGGGTGGGGGGGAGCAGCCAAGCACAAGCAGGGAACCCTCCCACCCCACCCCCTCTCCGGGAGAGCACCGGCTCCGTCCGGCACCTGCTCCTCAGTGGCAGCCGGCTTGGGGCTTGGCTGCAGTCCCACAGCCCCTGTTCCCTGCCTGTGCCAGAGCCGCCACTCATCCCTGGGCTGGAACCCCTGCTTTTCTCCCTATGCAAAGCACACTCGGAGCTGGTGGCTGGAAGTAAGAAACAGGCCCCAGATCTGTGGCCTGGACGAGTGACGGCCTCCTGTGGCTCCACCCTGCCAAAGTCCCACTGATCAGGCGCTGGGCCAGCAGATGGCAGCCTCCCTGCGCAAACGCCAGGCCCGGGTGCGGGTGCAGGCAGGAGCTGGCCAGTGCAGAGCAGGGAACTGTGCAAGGGTGGAGGAGCAGGTGTGGGGCAGAGGTGGTGCAGCTGGCGCTGGGCCTTGGCCAAAGCCCGGGGGGCAGCAGGGGATGGGACGGTGGCCTGCATGGGTGTGCCAGGACCCACTGAGCTGAGGCTGCTGTGCACAGCACCCTTCTGATTTCTAGCAGCAGTTAATAGTTGGGGGCCAGGCAGATGGGCATGAGCCTGGTTACAGATGACCATTCAAATCTTGCTAAAATATATTACACTTTTCTATATTAACATGGTGCATATTCCCCACACAAGGTGGTTAGCACCAGGGCAGCAGAAGCAAACTCCATATTAGTTCCATAGTCCTGATGGTGCTACAATTTAAGTGAGTTTGACATGCAAAGCTGCAGATGCTCAGAGTTTATTTAATCAGGGTTGGTAAACAGTTTTGTTGTTGTAACCTCAGGAATGCAGAAGCAGCTTGAAAGCATGGAAGGGTGGTTGGAAGGGGGCCTGGGAGAGGACTGTTCTCTGTGTGCTTCACGACCGAAGAAGTACCCATGGCCATCTAAAGGGCCCCCACATAAGACCCATCCATCCCTGGGTCTGAAACGGCCTTGCTGCACCACAGACCCAAGCCGCAGCATTTCCTGTGACAGAGGCGGTGGGGTTGCAGCAGCCCTGGAGAGGCAGCCCTGTGCTCTTGGCCATTCCAGGGCTGTTCGCATGGAGGCTGATGCAGACTTGGCCAAAGGCCCCCTGGGAGTCCCTGTGCCCAGAGCCTTTGGGCAGGGCTTTGTGGGTCACAGTCAGCACCCTCGTTCTCTTTGCTGGTTTAAAGGGATGTGATAAAGAGGGGAGCAGGAGAGAGAGAGGAATGAGGACGAGGCCATGCCTGCAGAGACCCACCTGGAGAGAAGCCTTGGGTGAGGAGCTCAGCAGAGCCTATGAAGGGCACTGAAGCTGGGTCAGAACAAAGGCCTCTCCTGTCCAGCATTCTGTCCCCACAGTGGCCAACCAGATGTCTCTGGGAACCTGCCTGGGAGATCTCTCTCTCTCTCCATACTAGGAGTGGGGAGATGCATCTTCCCCCTCCCACAGCTTCATGTTAATGTAATGGTCTGGTTTTGTGCTGGGTGTGACCTTTTCACACTAAGTGAGGATAGACCATAGTTTTCTGCTCCAACACCCATTTCACAGAAGGGTGACTGATGAGACTCTGAGACAGATAACTTCACTGAGAAACTGAGCACAAAGCAGAGGTGGGGGCTGAGCCCCCAAAGCCAAATCACATATTTGTCCCCCACAAACCAAAACAAAATGCCCATTGCAGAGAATGCAAACTGGTGATGCTCAGACACGCACACACACATGCAAAACACACACGACCGCACAGACACCCATGGCAGAGGCAAAGCACCATTCCTTGCTCCCCCGCCCTCTAGGCTCCAGGACACTCCTCATCACCCCAGCTTACCTTTTGTTCTGTGTTTCTGGGCATGCTGGGTGGCAGCCACCCCCTACCCATCTTTACTTCCTAAGAATGCCAGCCCCTCTCCATTAAAATTGTTTTTTAAAAGTATTAAGATACCTTTTAAAATAAAATAACACAGGAACGCAGGGAAGCCTTGTGGGCGCCGAGAGGTCCCACGGGCGCCACGTTGGAGACCCCAGAGACAGACAGAGGCATCTGTCTTGGGTCTGCTTTGCCTCACAGATCCAATGGACAAGGACATCCGACAGGCCCTCACAGAGTTTCCTTCATTAGCCTCACCTCAGCTCTACCCAGGGAGCGGGCCAGGGGAAGGTTGTGGCGGAGTCTCTCCCTCCCTGGTCATGCTTTTTGCTGATTGCCTGAGCAGTCCTTGGACTGAGATAATAAACGGCTCACATAATAAGCGCCGTTGCACTTTGGGGCTGGGCACAGCATGAGCCGGAGCAGCAGAGAAGGGACGCCTCACCGGCCATTCAGTGTGGACAGCTCTTCCCAGAGTCTCATGGGCGGATGCAGAAGCACTCTTTGTCCGGGGGCTGTGCCTGCTGGTCAGAAGGCCCACTCCCCTTCTTGGGGCGTAGAGGGACTCGGACACCTCCCAGATTGGTGGGCAGGGAGCTGCTGGTAAACCTGCCCATCCAGGCAGTGTTTGGCCTCCTTGTCCCATGGCAGCATTCAGGTGAGGCTCGCAGCCATTCCCTGGGCTGGAAACCCACCCTGGCAGGGCGGGGAAGCAGGCTGCAGGGAGGATGCGTGCTTGTGGCTTGGAAGAGAACAACGGCCCTGTGGCATAACTGGCAAGGAAGCTCACGGGCCAAGGCCCCCACCCTTCATGGATATCTGGCCTTTTCCGAGGCGAGCATACCGCTGGGCAGCCAGTGGCCTTCCAGGTGCTTTGGCCTACAACTCCCACCAGCCCTAGCCAACGTAGCCAACGGGGAGGGGGGAGGGGGGAGGGGGAGGGGAGTTGTAGGCCCAAACATAGGGCAGGCCGCAAGTTGCCCACCTCTGCAGAACACGTTTCTTCCAAAGAAAGTGGGATCGGAGCCCACAAATCCTGCATACATCCCGTTCCAGTGATGCCCCAGCTCTGTGGAGCTGGATTGCTCAATGGGGCTGGAACAGGCAGGACAACCTCGAGGCTGCAGCACGTGCCCAGTTCCTTGGGGCGAGCCCCCATGCAGTGAGCCGACAGCGGCCTGTCGTGGGGTGAAGGGGGCTCTCCCGCGCCCGTGAAGCTTCTGCCGTGGCAAATCTGTGGGGCTTCCAGGTGCGCCAGGACCCTCCGCTGCTTTTGCTGCCTCAGACTGTCTAGGAGAGCGTCAGCCACCTCACAGACAGCCCAACATGCCTGCAAACCAGCAGCAGGTGGAGGGGCGCGGAAGCACAGTGGAAAAACACCAGTGTGTAGGATTGCAGCCGTCACAAGGCTCTTGTTGTTTTAGCCCCCTTCAGCAACCCTCCACAGAGCCTACGAATCCCGCATCCTTCCCATGCTGCGACCAGCTCGGCCAGCGGGAGGCAGGCTCTGCTCCAGATTCCTGGGCCGGGGACAGCTCAGCTCTTGGTGCCCATCACAGCCAAGGTCTTCCGAGGCAGCAAAACCGGACAAGAGGAGCCTTAACTAGCCTGCAGAACAAGAGGATGAATTCCACGGGAGTGAGCAAGCCCCACTGCTATTCAGGCCACAGGACAAGGCATGCAGGCCTGGCTCAGAAGCTTTTACCTAAATATCACACGCTGCTCTGACCTGCCGCTATTCAAGAGGGACTTGAGCAGTGGCCTCCAGAGAGTTCCCTCCTTTGGCCAGAGCTTACTGCGGCTGCACTGGCTGGATTCAGGGCCTCTTGGGGGCTTCAGCCTGCACACCCGGAGATGATAAGGGTGAGCTTCAGTCAGCGCTCACCAAGGAACCTGCTTCTTGGAGGTGTCCATGCCCACTGTGCTGGGTGCATGATGAGTCGCTGCTTGGGGTTTTGCAGATGAGGAGAAGGGCTGGGATTTCCTGGCGTTATCTTGAGGATGGCTCCCTGGATGCTCGTCAGAGCCATCCGTCTTCTTAATCAGTGGCCCTGGATGGCCGCTGGCAGCCACTCAGAAGCAAATAACAAGGATCTTCCTGACCTAGATCCGGTGGGTTCTTGGCTCCCGGGTGAGATGGAGCGTGCATGCCTCCCTGCTGAATGCTAACCTCTTTTCCAGCAGCAAAGAAAGGCTCAGGGAGAATGTTGCAGAAAGGAGTCAGCCCATAAACAGGGAGCAGGGAGATGAAGGAACTCACCGCTTTGGACCGGCATCCTTTATAGAATTATCAGGGACAAAGGGGGGAGGGGCTCCACAGAATGGTCCAGGGCATCCTGGCCATACTTGCCTTACCTGGACTTGTGGCTGAGGGCACTGAAAAAGAAAAGGTAGCATCCAAGAGAGGAGGCCCTGCTCTAGCTGGGTCTTACTTCGTGTGCAAAAAGACAAATAATGTTTTGTTAGTTTTCAAACCTTGGAAAGCGCAGCCAATCTTCATGCAAGTCACGGATGCAAGCCGTGACTGAAAGGTTGCCTGCACTCATAAAGCCCACTGACAGGTATCCCTTTCTCCTCATCCATGTGGGAACAAATGATACAGCCAAGCGGAGCTACGAAGAAATCATGTCAGACTTTGAAGTTTTGGGAAGGAAACTCAAGAACTTTGGGGCCCAGATAGTTTTCACATTCATCCTTCCAGTAGTTAGAAGAGGGATAGAAAGGGAACAAAAAACACTCCGGGTGAATGACTAGCTACAGAGGTGGTGCTGGCATGAGAGATTTGGATTCTGGGACCACGGGCTATACTTCCTGGAAGATGGGCTGTTGGCAAGCGCCTTGTTGCACCTCACAAAGGCTGGGAAGAATGTGTTTGGCCACAGCATGAAGAACTTCATCAGGAGGGCTTTAAACTGAATCCTACGGGGAAGGGAGATGTAAAGTTGGGGGTAACAATGGACAAAGGCTCATGCACCACAACAGAGAGAACAGTTCTAACAGCACCCAATAATAGTCTTCAGACACATATAGGAAGAAAGCCAGACTATGAAGCACATGGTCTTCGATGTCTATATACTAATGGCCAGAGTATGGGAAACAAACAGACCGAACTTGAACTCTTAATACAAGAGGGAAATTATGACTTGACAGGTATAACTGAGACTTGGTGGGATGACTCCCATGACTGGAATATCGCAATTGAAGGATATAACTTGTTCAAAAAGAACAGGAGGAACAGAAATGGAGGTGGGGTTGCACTATATGTGAAAAATACATATCTCTGTACAGAAATACAGGAGGATGAGCTTGGTAGCCCCATCGAGAGCATCTGGATCAAAATAAATGGAGCAAAGAATAAAAGGAACCTGGTGGTCGGAGTCTACTACCGGCCACCCATCAAGGAGAGGATGAGGATGAAACTTTTGAAAAGCAAATAGCCAATGTTTTAAGGAAGCATGATGTAGTAGTAATGGGGGACTTCAATTTCCCCGATATTTGTTTGGGAGACAAATTCTGCAAAACATGGACCCTCCAGAAAATTCCTGACTTGTGTGGCAGATAACTTCCTCCTACAGAAGGTAGAGGAAGGAACTAGAGGATCGGCTATCCTTGACTTGATCTTTACCAACAGAGATGACTTAGTGGATAAAGTAGCATTTACAGGAACTCTGGGGGAAAGCGACCATGTTGCACTTGAGTTCTTGGTTCTAAGGGAAGCAAAAGCCGAGTGTAGTCAAACGCGTACCCTGGATTTTAGGAAAGCTGATTTTAATAAACTCAGACAAAGACCAGTAAGGTCCCATGGCAAGCGACTCTAACGAGAAAAGGAGTCCAAGATGGGTGGGAGCTTTTAAAAAAGGAAATTCTCAAGGTGCAATGACAAACCATTCCAACAAGAAGAAAAGGTGGAAGACAACAGAAGAAACCAGTGTGGCTTCAAAAAAAGCTTAGAGATGACCTGAAAACAAAAAAAGGACACATATAGGAAGTGGAAAGAAGGCCAAGTAACAAAGGAAGAGTACAGGCAGGTAGCACAGAAGTGCAGGGATGGCGTCAGGAAGGCTAAAGCTGAGAACGAGCTGAGGTTAGCGAGGGATGCTAAAAGCAACAAAAAGGCTTTCTTCAGTTACGTGCACAGTAAAAGACGGAGAAAATAAGTGGTTGTTCAGCTATTAAATAAGGATGGCAAAACGATAACAGATGACAAAGAAATGGCAGAGGTGCTCATTTCCTACTTTGGCTCATTCTTCTCCCAAAAGAGGGTCTATGACCCCCCTGGCAAAGGCAAAGTACAGGCTGAAGGGGCAGGATTGCAGCTTGAGATCAATAGGCATATGGTCAAGGAACACCTTGAATGAGTTCAAATCGCCAGGGCCAGATGAACTGCATCCTAGAGTAATAAAGGAACTGGCAGAAGAACTCTCAGAACCGCTGTCTATTCCCTTTGAGCAATCATGGAGGACAGGGGAAGTGCCAGATGACTGGAGGAGGGCTAATGTGGTCCCTATCTTCAAATAGGGTAAAAAGGAGGAACCTGAGAACTACAGACCAGTCAGTCTGACATCAATCCCTGGGAAAATTCTGGAGCAGATGATAAAGTAATCCACCTGGAAGCACCTTGAAAACAATGCAGTGATTACTCGAAGCCAACATGGATTTGTCAAGAACAAATCCTGCCAGACGAATCTGATCTCATTTTTTGATCAAGTCACCTCCCTTGTGGACCGTGGGAATGCTGTAGACATCATATAGCTCGACTTCAGCAAAGCTTTCAACAAAGTGCCCCATTATCTCCTGATGAGCAAACTAGCTCAAAGTGGGCTAGATGAAACAACGATCCGGTGGATCCACAGTTGGCTACAGAATCGGACTCAAAGAGTGCTTATCAATGGGACCTTCTCAAACTGGGGAGAGGGAACGAGTGGGGTACCGCAGGGCTCAGTCCAGGGCCCAGTGCTCTTCAACATTTTTATTAATGACTTGGAGGAGGAGGTGCAGGTAATACTGATCAAATTTGCAGATGACACAAAATTGGGCGGGATAGCTAATACTTTGGAAGACAGAAACGAAATTCAAAGCGATCTTGATAGACTGGAGCACTGGGCAGAAAACAACAGAATGACATTGAATAGGGATAAATGCCAAGTTCTGCACCTAGGAAAAAGAAACCAAATGCACAGTTACAAGATGGATACGTGGCTCAACAACACTACAAGCGGGAAAGATCTTGGAATTGTTACTATAAGCAGGAAGGATCTTGGAATTGAATAGTCATACTATTCTATGACTATTCTATGATTCTGTGTTGTCGATCACAAGCTGAATATGAGCCAACAATGTGATGTGGCTGCAAAAAAGCCCAATGCCATTTTGGGCTGTATTAATAGAAGCATCGCTTCCAAATCCCGGGAAGCACTAGTTCCCCTCTACTCAGCACTGGTTTGGCCTCATCTGGAGTACTGTGTCCAGTTCTGGGCACCACACTTTAAGAAGGTTGCAGACAGACGAGAGGGTTCAGAGGAGGGCAACAAAGATGATCAGGGGGCTGGAAACAAAGCCCTATGAAGAGAGACCGATAGAACTGGGCATGTTTAGCCTTGAGAAGAGAAGACTGAGGGGAGATATGATAGCGCTGTTCAAGGACTTGAAAGGTTGTCCCAGAGAGGAAGGCCAGGATCTCTTCTCGATCATCCCAGAGTGCAGGACACGGAATCATGGGCTCAAGTGACAGGAAGCCAGATTCCAGCTGAACATCAGGAAAAAGTTCCTGACTGTTAGAGCAATACGACAATGGAACCAATTACCTAAGGAGGTGGTGGGCTCTCCCACACTGGAGGCGTTCAAGACGAGGCTGGACAGCCATCTGTCAGGGATGCTCTGACTTGGATTCCTGCATTGAGCAGGGGGTTGGACTTGATGGCCTTGTAGGCCCCTTCCAACCCTACTATTCTATGATTCTAAGCCTGCGTGTCATTGATTGCTAGGTCTGGCCTGGGGGGAGGCTGGAGGGGGAGGTGTAGCCAGCCCCACCTCTGGCCTGAAATACAACAGTGGACTATATTGTAGGGCTGTTGTAATAGACTTTCTCTCACCACATAGCAGAGATGGCATGGGGCATAACAGTGAGTGTGGAAAAGCAGAAACTCTTCTCTTTGCTGCTTGCTACAGTGTGTGTGTGCAGGGGGCAGGGGGTAGAGGTAGCTGGAGGATGGACATATTGATGCCCAGTCACAGCTACATTAAAATCTCAGGTTTCTCCATTGATTTTTACAGGCAGCTCTTATGTCCATCCCTGGGAACATTTACAAACAGCTTCTCAGGGTGAACCGGGAAGTGACCTATTTAGGGGATGGTTCTTTACACACATATATAGACACACTCACAAAGTCATGTGTGTGTGTGTGTGTGTGTGTGTGTGTCCCTCCTGTTCCAGCCACTCCATTCTATGACCTCCGCCTCCTATCCAGTTGTCAGGGATTTTCCCTCCCGCTGGCCCAACTTTCCATGCCATTGAGTTATTATGAGCCTGCTTTGCTGGGTGCGTGTGTGTGTGCTCCCTTAAGATTTGTTTCTGCAGCCTTTTTTGGTATTCTGCAAACAGGGCTCACCCCAAGTCTGCTGATCCCTCTCTCTGATGTGGAGGGTGGTGTGGTTTTGGCTACGTAAGCATGAAAACAGGAAGATGTGAATCAGTGTTAAGGTATATTGGGGTGGGCAACTTGTAGCCCTCCAGATGTTTTGGCCTACAACTCCCATCAGCCCTAGCCAGCATAGCCAGTGGCGATACCCTAACCCTAAAAAAATCCTTATAAAGAGGACACAACACAATTTTTTGCTTATTGTTACAAACTAATTCTGGAAGTTATAACTGTATGTGGGAAGAACATGGAGATTCCCGAGCAGCATGATGGGCGACATGATGGCGACAGCTCCAACAACTATGGACCTAAAGTTACATATTAAGAAATTTTGGTATCTTTGCTTTCGGAGAAACTTGTCGAATGTGTTTCCTTTTTTTGGAGTCATGTTGAATCCACCAGACTTGATTAAAAAAGCACAACAATTATAATGAGCAGATTGAATAAAAAACACTACTAAAAATGCAAGAGGCTGAATCTGTAAGCACTACTACAGTATAATCCACACTGAATCTCATACCACTATTAAAATGTTCAACAGAGGCTTCCTTGCTGGATATTGCAGGAAGAGGGGAAAGAAACTAAATG
This sequence comes from Heloderma suspectum, assembly GCF_057233095.1. NCBI lineage: Eukaryota > Metazoa > Chordata > Lepidosauria > Squamata > Helodermatidae > Heloderma > Heloderma suspectum. Next base: position 1,165,380 of record NC_139466.1, read on the forward strand.
CTCTGCAAAGTCAGAAAAGAAACCATGAGTAAAGGGGGGGGGGGACAAACGGCGGCCAGCCAATCCAAGGTGAAGGAAGTCAGAGTGAATGGGAGAATCATAGAATCATAGAACAGTAGGGTTGGAAGGGGCCTACAAGGCCATCGAGTCCAACCCCCTGCTCAATGCAGGAATCCAAGTCAGAGCATCCCTGACAAATGGCTGTCCAGCCTCGTCTTGAAGGCCTCCAGTGTGGGAGAGCCCACCACCTCCCCAGGTAATTGGTTCCATTGTCGTATTACTCTTACAGTCAGGAAGTTTTTCCTGATGTTCAGCCGGAATCTGGCTTCCTGTAACTTGAGCCCATTATTCCGTGTCCTGCACTCTGGGATGATCAAGAAGAGATCCTGGCCTTCTTCTCTGTGACAGCCTTTCAAATACTTGAAGAGTGCTATCATATCTCCCCTCAGTCTTCTCTTCTCAAGGCTAAACAGGCCCCGTTCTTTCAGTCTCTCTTCATAGGGTTTTGTGTCCAGTCCTCTGATCATCTTGGTTGCCCTCCTCTGAACCCTCTCCAGTTTGTCTGCATCCTTCTTAAAGTGTGGTGCCCAGAACTGGACACAGTACTCCAGATGAGGCCTAACCAGTGCTGAGTAGAGGGGAACTAGTACTTTCCGGGATTTGGAAGCGATGCTTCTATGAATGCAGCCCAAAAGAGCATTGGCCTTTTTTGCAGCCACATCACATTGTTGGCTCATATTCAGCTTGTGATCGACAACAATTCCAAGATCCTTCTCGCTTGTAGTGTGGTTGAGCCACGTATCCCCCATCTTGTAACTGTGCATTTGGTTTCTTTTTCCTAGGTGCAGAACTTGGCATTTGTCCCTATTCAATGTCATTCTGTTGTTTTCTGCCCAGCGCTCCAGTCTATCCAGATCACTTTGAATTTTGTTTCTGTCTTCCAAAGTATTAGCTATCCCTCTCAATTTTGTGTCATCTGCAAATTTGATCAGCATTCCCTGCACCTCCTCCTCCAAGTCATTCATAAACATGTTGAAGAGCACTGGGCCCAGGACTGAGCCCTGCGGTACCCCACTCGTTACCTCTCCCCAGTTTGAGGAGGTCCCATTGATAAGCACTCTTTATCCAATAGAGAGAGACCAATAGAATGAAAGATGGCCAATGGGGTGACTCTTAGCTGAAATCGGAAACCTGGCCTGCACCATGAGTGAGAGGGCGTGCTTGCTAGCAAGTAAGGGGAAGTATAGACAAAGTAGTAATGTAACCCCGTGACTCCTGTCATACACTCCTGCAAGCGAGAATGTGAAGTAAAAGGGGCAGCAGCTGCAGGGCCCAAATGGCAGGCTCAGTGGGCCCTGCAGTGTGATTACGCCCAGGGCAGCCCCCCTTATTCCCTGCGTTACTGACGGCCCTGCAGGCAGCCACAAACCCACAAACCCACACACAGTTTTTGACTTTTATATACATAGAAGATAATCTGTTTCTGTTACTGATTTATTCATAAATTAGTTTACAATTAATTTATGATTTTATTAACTTGTTACATTGATATAGCGTTGTTTGTTTTGTATTGTAAGCCACCTTGGGAACACTGTAGTCTTGAAAAATGGCAAAGAAATGCATAATACAAAATAAATTATGAACACCCCCCACCCACCCCCGCCCTGCTGTCCTCATGCTCAGAGGCAGCATGCTGCTGAATGCCAGAGGCGGGGGAGATACAGTGGCCTTCATGTCCTGATTCCTGGAGGCACCTGGGCGCCACTGCTGAGTAACCAGATGCAGGATTTGCTGGACCCACCTTTGTCTGAACCAGTCGCAGGGCTCTTCTTAGGCCCTTCTGTTCTGACAGACCCAGGTCCCACATCTTCTCTTCCAAGAGGTGAGTGACTGCGCTCCCCAATTCCTCCCCTCTCCTGACGTTCTTCTGTTCCCTTATTCATCACCTCTCTTTCACTTCTCTCTCTCTCTTGCTCTCCCTTCCTCCCTCTCTGTGTTTTGCTTGGTGTGTCTCCCTTCCTTTTGTCTGTTTCTTTTTGCTTTTCGTTTAAGTTGCTGCCACATCCACGATCTATGCATTGTTGACCAAGGATATAATTGCACCTTCATCTTCTAAACTGCTGGTATAGGATTATTACTATAGGATGAGGTTTTGACATTGTAAATTGATAAATATCTTGTGCTCTGCCTTAGCTAGAATATTATCTAGGATTCTACTTTTATCACATGCTGAGATATTAATAATTCCCTAGAGCTACAATTCCGTTCAATCCCTTTACATCAGGAGACCTTGGTATTCTCTTGTCATCTGTAAAGGAATGTGTGGTTTCAAACCAAATCATCTTCATATAGATTTATTTTGTATTCTGCATGCAGGGTTTCAGGATTTTTTTTACTTTTTATCCCACAAATCAGCATATTCATTAAGGTTCTTTGATGAAATTGTGCTGATAGATAACCATTAATGACATCAATTGTTGACCTGGTAAAATGGGGAAAGGAGCTCATCCCAGTGAATTTCATATGGCCTGTTTTTTCCTCTCCCTCTGCCACCCCCCTGCATTTGGTAAGATTTGTCATTTGCCACGTGGGGGGTATTCTTTGAATGTGAAATCCCCTCCCAGGACATTCTCTTGACAGGAAGACCCTCCTGGGTCCAATCAAGGGAAGCTACCTTCTGAAGATGTGGAGTTGTGTGGCCACCTGAGTTCCCCTTTCTGGTCTCCCCCCCCCCCACCCCACACACACACACACCACTTTGCCTGCTGCAGTTCTCTCTGTCCTCTCAGTCACGTTAATCACAGCCATGACATGGAGCCCAGATGGACCCACCCGGTCCGAGACTGCTTGCATGCATAACATCCAGCCGGGAAAGGAGAGCGGGAGGGAGTGTGGGTTGTGTTGGGGAAAGAGGGGCCTCAGCTGGGATGGTTCAAAACACTGTTTTTCCAGGCTTGGGCACCACAGGGGCAGCTCAGCAGCCTGCAGGGCACCAAAGGGTTGACTTGGGGCCTCCTTCTGCTCCAGGGTAGAACACAGGGTACCTGTGGGGGTGGGGGCGTCTATATCCAGCCCATTCTCTGAATATTCAGTTTTGGCAGTTTAGCAAAAGGGAAATCTCTAGGATTTGTGTGTGTGTATGTGTGTGTGGGGGGTCTTCTTAATTACAGAGGTGTTGGAAATGTGCAGGCAGGAGGGTCTTGCCCAAGGAGCCCCACCTGCTCCCATCTTCCAGTGTTCTGGCAATGAAGGCCAAGGCACTGGGATGCCTGACAAGCACCAGGGCCTTAAAATGTCATTAAAATATTTAATAGTAATACATTTCAGTATTTTTACTTTCACTGTTAGACTCCTTGTATTTAGATGTTGACATTTTTTGCTAAATTGGCCAGGTATATTCAAAAGCAGTGAGCACCGCAAGGAAAAAATATTTCACTGCCTCTATTCAACCGCCCATATGCTGCCCAGCGGAGCTTTTTAGCGTTGTCCAGGGCCATTTACATTCTGGCCCTAAGGACACTATGGAACCATCCGAGGCCCGCTGTAATCCACTGGCTAGGCACTTCCAGAAGAAAATCTCTTGCATCCACCGGGACTTAGACTTCAGTATTACTGCAGGTGAATCTGGTGAGGTATCCAGAGCACAGTCTTGTCCAGTTTTCTTGGATGAGTTTGTTGGTACAGCTCGAGGACATGGATAAGGTGCTTGGACAGGTTCGTGCAACCACTTCCATATTGGATCCTTGCCCTTCTTGGCTAATAAAAACTAGCAGGGAGGGAACAGCTGGCTGGGCTAGAGAGGTGATAAATGCCTCCCTGCGAGAGGGAGTGGTCCCAGGCTGCCTGAAAGAGGCAGTGGTGTGACCACTCCTGAAGAAATCCTCCCTAGACCTGGAAAACCTTAATAATTATAGGCTGGTTGCAAATGTTCCATTCCTGGGCAAGGTCCTTGAGCGAGTGGTTGCCAACCAGCTCCAGGCACTCTTGGATGAGACCGATTATCTGGATCCATTTCAATCGGGGTTCAGGCCAGGTTTTGGCACAGAAATAGCCTTGGTCGCCCTGTATGATGACATATGTCAGGAGAAAGACAAGGGGAGTGTGACCCTGTTGATTCTCCTTGATCACTCGGCGGCTTTCGATACCATCGACCATGGTATCCTTCTGGGATGGCTCTCTGAGCTGGGAGTAGGAGGCCCTGCATTGCAGTGGTTTCGCTCCTACTTGGAGGGTCGGCTCCAGAAGGTGATGCTTGGGGAACACTGCTCAGCCCTGTGGATTCTTCAATATGGGATTTCACAGGAGTCAGTTTTGTCCCCTATGCTGTTCAACATCTACACAAAACAGTTGAGTGTGGTCATCCTGAGTTTTGGAGTGTGCTGTCATCAGTACGCTGATGACACGCGGCTTTATTTCTCCTTTTCATCTTCTTCAAGTGAGGCTGTGGATGTGCTGAATTGGTACCTAGCTGCGATAATGGACTGGATGGGGGCTAATAAACTGAAACTCAATCCAGACAAGACTGAGATGCTGTTGGTGGGTGGTTCTGCTGACTGGATGGAGAGTGTTCAACCTGTTCTGGATGGGATTGCGCTCCCCCAGAAGGAGCAGGTCCGTGGCTTGGGGGTCCTCCTGGAACCGTCTTTGTCACTTGAGGCTCAAGTGGCCTCAGTGGCACAGAGTGCCTTCTACCAACTTCGGTTGGTGGCCCAGCTACACCCCTATCTGGACCGGGATAACTTGGCTTCAGTCATCTACGCTGTGGTAACCTCCAAGTTAGATTACTGCAATGCACTCTGCAAGGGGCTGCCTTTGAAGACAGTTCGGAAGCTGCAGCTTGTGCAAAATGCAGCAGCCAGATTGCTAACAGGGACCAGAAGGGACCACATATAAGACAGGGACTACATATAAGACTGACTCTGGCCTGCTTGCACAGGCTGCCTATATGCTTCCGACCTCAATTCAAGGTGCTAGTTTTAACCTGTAAAGCCCTACATGGCTTAGGACTGCAATACCTGACAGCACGCCTCTCCCAAAATGAACCTACCTGTACACTACATTCAGCATCTAAGGTCCTCCTCCGAGTGCCTCCTCCAAGGGAAGCTCAGAAGGCAGCAACGAGGGAGAGGGTCTTCTCAGTGGTGACCTCCCATCTGTGGAACAAGTTCCCTGATGAGGTCTGCCTGGCACCAACATTATTATCTTTTTGGTGCCAGGTTAAGACCTCTCCCTTTTCCCAGGCATTTGGCAGCACTTGATGATTTTTAATCGGTCCTGGATGTGTCTTTAGTTATGTCTGATAGTTTTGTGTATATTGTTTGGCTGCTTTTATGTGCTTTTTTGTAGATGGCTTTTAAACTTTTTATATTGTAGTTAATGTTTTAACTTTTGTAAACCAGCCAGAGAGCTTCGGCTATGGGGCAGTATAGAAATGCGATAGAACAACAACAACAACAACAATAAATGCTCACCCCACCCCCGTTAGCCTCTACTCACTCACTTACTCACTGGCATGCATACACACACACAACTGTTTAGCCACTGCGCCTCTGTGACCATCCCCCCCCCATTTTCTTGGCCTTGCAGCTCGGACCCCGCAGGCAGACTGCCAGTCAGTAAAGGCTTCTTTGCAGGAGAATGTGCAACGCATGTGCATTGCTAGGGTGGGCTTAATGCCACACCAAGGGAAGCACTTGGAACCAGGGCTAAACACGCACGCACACACGCACACAGTATAATGGGTACAAAAAGCCAGCTCACCCGGAAGGCACATTTCCCTGTGAATTTCTCAAAGTATGTTTGTTAATGCCACTTTGTTTATAAATGCTTTAATCAACTCCCTTTGGGGCTTTCCTGTTCCATTTACATTCTGGGATTTAAAGAACATGCAAATTGATGCCATTGGGCCCCTTCAGACCGTCATTTCTCAGCCACATATTATAAGCATGGAGAAAGAGCTGCCTAGCTGATGCCCAAAGAAAGAGGGGTCTGACCTGGCAGCCCCACACCCTCCCCCACCCTGTGTGGAGGTACAAGGGGGTCCCCACCGCTCTCCAGGGGAATGCAACATCTCTCTGCCATATTGCAACAAGCAGGTAAAGCTCACGGGTGGTGGCAAGCCAAAGACCTCAAGAACAATAACCCAGGGCAAAAGACTAATCTCACATATATGTGGAAAATAAATTAGGATATAAAATCAGACATATAAGAGAATGAGCAGAAAAGTAGCAGAGAGGGAACTCCGCTACAGAAAATGCTCCACATGGGGCAGAATGTTATTATGTTACCTCCAAAGAAGGTCACTTCCTCATAGAAGGTATGAATCAAATGAGTAATTAATTACATTTAGGAATTTCTACCCAGCCTTTCCACTTCAAGCAACGGTTTGAAGATGGTGCACAAAACAGAACGAAAACAAATTCAACTAGATAACAATTTGAAACATCACAAAAAACAATAACCATCAGGTAAGTCACAAAACTACATCATCCAGAAGGAGACAGAATCAGGCCAAATTCTTGCCAGAATAAAGGGGGAATAGGTAGGATCCACAAGTGTCCCCCCTCCCAGCACACACACACCCTGCTCCTCTCCCTGCCAAGAAATGCATAGCTGAACAGAACCAGGATGCAGATGACTGGTGCTGGTAGGTTACCCTCTAGTGAGACCAGATCAGGATAAAGGACTGCCTCCATCCTCCACCTCACAATCCTTTTAGATCACCTGGAGAGGACATTTTGCATGTCTGAGGGGTGGTTGGATGTGTGAAAGGGCCTTTCCTGCTGCACCCCTCAGACTGTGGAGCCCCCCCCCCCCGCCCCAGGAGGTCTGTCTGGCCCCCCTCTCTCTTGGTGTCACCTGGAAACAGGCCTGTCTGTTTCCTGATTGTTAATATTTCTGACTCAGTTTAATGGATCTCCTGTCCTGCTTCTACCTATATTTCCTTAATTTGTCTTTAACTTGTGGTATTATTAGCCACTCTGTGTGCTTCACAAGACATAGAAAGGCCAGATACAGATGTTAAATAATCAATATAAATGAATAGTTGTGAATAGCTTTGCAGACAGGATCCAAGAGAAATGTCTCTCTCTCCATTGAAAACCAGGGTGGATATTACTCAAAATGTCTACACTTTGGGCAAGAGCAATCAATATTAATATACAGAATAAAGTCTATTCCCCTCCTTTCAGGGTGGTCAGAAGGGTTACTAATAAGGCGATGTAATGCTGAAGACCTCACTTGTTGCTGTGTGAATCTTTTTTAGACCAGGATTGAGACTAGAGAACACAGGGGTGGGGAGTTAACCCTTTTCTCCCCTGCAGCATTCCTGCCATACACCCTATTGTCATGGGAAGGGAATTCCCATTGCATTGGGCTCACAGGGGTTTCCCTCCTGGGGTGATTTTTGTTGGAGGGAGCTGGGGGTGGCAATGGCCAACAGGAAGCTCTGGCGTGGGCTGGTCCATGAACAACAGCAATACTAGAACCTGAGGCCATCAAATGAAGCTGATTGGTAGGAGATTCAGGACAGATAAAAGGACAAGCATCTTCACACAGCTATGGCATCCACTACTACATGATGTAGTGATGGCCACCAATTTGGATGGCTTTAAAAGGGGATTGGACAAATTCATGGAGAGGACTATCAAAGGTTACTAGTCCTGATGCCTCTGTGCTACCTCCAGTCTAAGAGGCAGTCTGCCTATGGACACCAGTTGCTGGGGAACATGAGTGGAAGGGGGCTGGTGCGCTCATGTCCTGCTTGTGGGTTCCCCATGGGCAGCTGGTTGGCCTCTGTGTGAAAAGAATGCTGGACTTACATTCTTATGTTCTTTCTTATGACTGTGGCAGGGCAGGAAAGGGTTAGAATCATAGAATAGTAGGGTTGGAAGGGGCCTACAAGGCCATCGAGTCCAACCCCCTGCTCAATGCAGGAATCCAAGTCAGAGCATCCCCGACAGGTGGCTGTCCAGCCTTGTCTTGAACACCTCCAGTGTGGGAGAGCCCACCACCTCCCCAGGGAATTGGTTCCATTGTCATATTGCTCTAACAGTCAGGAAGTTTTTCCTGATGCTCAGCCAGAATCTGGCTTCCTGTCACTTGAGCCCATTATTCCGTGTTCTGCACTCTGGGATGATCAAGAAGAGATCCTGGCTTTCCTCTCTGTGACAACCTTTCAAGTACTTGAAGAGCGCTATCATATCTCCCCTCAGTCTTCTCTTCTCAAGGCTAAACATGCCCAGTTCTTTCAGTCTCTCTTCATAGGGCTTTGTTTCCAGTCCCCTGATCATCTTTGTTGCCCTCCTCTGAACCCTCTCCAGTTTGTCTGCATCCTTCTTAAAGTGTGGTGCCCAGAACTGGACACCATACTCCAGATGAGGCCTAACCAGTGCTGAGTAGAGGGGAACTAGTACTCCCAGGATTTCGAAGCGATGCTTCTATTAACGCAGCCCAAAAGAGCATTGGCCTTTTTTGCAGCCACATCACATTGTTGGCTCATATTCAGCTTGTGATCGACAACAATTCCAAGATCCTTCCCGCTTGTAGTGTTGTTGAGCCACGTATCCCCCATCTTGTAACTGTGCCTTTGGTTTCTTTTTCCTAGGTGCAGAACTTGGCATTTATCCCTATTCAATGTCATTCTGTTGTTTTCTGCCCAGCGCTCCAGTCTATCCAGATCACTTTGAATTTTGTTTCTGTCTTCCAAAGTATTAGCTATCCCTCCCAATTTTGTGTCATCTGCAGATTTGATCAGCATTCCCTGCACCTCCTCCTCCAAGTCATTCATACAAATGTTGAAGAGCACTGGGCCCAGGACTGAGCCCTGCAGTACCCCACTCGTTACCTCTCCCCAGAGAGGTAACGAGTGGTTCCTGCCAGTTCCTTTATTACTCTAGGGTGCAGTTCATCTGGCCCTGGAGATTTGAAGTCATTCAAAGTAATGAGGTGTTCCTTGACCATATGCCTGTCGATCTCAAGCTGCAATTCTGCCCCTTCAGCCTGTACTTCGCCTTTGCCAGGGGGGTCATAGACCCTCTTTTGGGAGAAGACTGAGCCAAAGTAGGAATTGAGCACCTCTGCCTTTTCTTTGTCATCTGTTATCGTTTTGCCATCCTTATTTAATAGATGAACCACCATTTCTTTCCTCTGCCTTTTACTATGCACATAGCTGAAGAAAGCCTTTTTGTTGTTTGTAGCATCCCTCGCTAACCTCAGCTCGTTCTCAGCTTTGACCCTCTGTGGAGACAAGCAGAGTAGACCACACCTGTCCTGCTAAGAATCATGATCTCTGCCAACACCCATTGGCCATGCTGTCTGGGAATGATAGGAACTGAAATTCAACACAACTGGAAGGCACCAGGTTGAGGATGGCTGGCCCAAGGGCTCCAGTTCCCAGTGGAAGACCTGCCCTGCCCTGTGCTAAGCACCACGCAAATGACACACGTTTGACTGTCCAACAGGATGGGATGAGAAACATCCCACCAGAAATCACCATTTATTTCTGCTCCCCTGGGTTGAAAATGTGGTGATTGCAGATCTCCATCCCTACATGTTGGACTTGGGGCGCCACCAGAGTAAACCTTGCTGGAGGAGTCCCATCCACCTGTCAATCTCTCCCCCGCCCCCCAATCTATGGGGATGACGTGGGGCTGTCTTTCATATCATGTAGCCTGGATGGTCTTTGTAGCTGTACGTGACTTTTGAACCCTTGGGTGCTTCCAGACAGAGGGCTCCGAGCACTAATAATCAGCAGGCATTGTGCAGCTCTTCCAACTTGTCTTTCTTAACGGATTATCTGCAGTAAAAGTAAAGGCAGAAGCAGTGGGAAAACACGGGAGGGCTGTGAGTTGAGGACAACACCATCTAAACCCCCCTATAATTCCTTGAATGAGGCAAGGCGATGGTGCTATAAAAGCATCTTCTGGAAGCATCCTGTGTAAGTCTGGGCTATTTAGAGAGTAAAACGCTTTATTTAATGTGCTGATTTTTCTGCCTCATACCAGAGTGCTTTTATGGAATCTGAGGCCGGTTGTGAAATTTGGCCTCCCAAGGGTCATCCCCCCGCCCCAACTTGCCATGCCACATACTGGGAAAAGGGGAGAACACAGAAGGGACGATCGCATTGGCTCTGCCCTGTGGGAAAGGTTTGCCAAGAGTTGCTTCCTCTCCTCTGGAATTAACCCGCAGGTCTAGAGTCCTCACTGACCCCAGCTTTAGGGTGACTTGAGTGAATGGTGGCAGCTACTCATGAGGAAGTCAAAGTGTTGTGTTCCAGCCCAGTTTGCACTGCAAGGCAGGTGGAGGGGCTCCCTTCTCACTAACCCTACCCACACACCATGGTCCTGAACCTAATGGGGGGGGGGGAGCAGTTGCTATTTACAAAATTAAAAAGATTCACACAACTAGGAGTGCAATTTGGCCCTTGAAATAATCTAATAATTTAGAAGTGAAGTTCTCTGAATACTTAACTATTTCACTGATTATGAAGATGGATTGTTTTTCATGGATGCCTTACTTGGACCCAGTGAGTCTGAGGCCATCGCTGTTCAAAGGCCTTAAGCTTGGAAGAACCCTTCCTTCTGGGGGGAGAGGGGGGAGGCAAGGGGCAGGCCCAGGCCAGGGCAAGGTTGGGCTGGGCTGTGGGCAACCATCTGGAGCAAGCGGGAACTGGGAGTTAAGACCAAAGAGCAATCATAATGAGAGGGCAAACCAGAAGACAGGATTAGATGAAGGCATCAGGACCCAGAGGAAGACTAGAAACACAAGACATGCCAGAGCTCAGGTAGACCTGGCTGCTCAAGCCAGGCTCAGCTGCAGGGGGCCATTAATACTCTTTCCTGCCCAGATGGAGCCAAAGCCCAGGCTGGGTGGTGTCGTGCCCCCCAACCCGCAGCCTTTTCAGGGTGCAGGAGAAGCCTCTGATGAAGGTGAGGATCAGACTGGTCTTCCAGGGGTGGGATGACTGTAACATGAGCCAAGAAGAGAAAAGGTCATGCTGAGTCTGTTCTGCCTAGGCTGCAAGTTTCCATGGCATGGAGCTCTGCTGCTCTGCAGTTTCCACTGCAGTGCACTTTTCCCTTCATCCCTGGGCATGCCTGCCTGCCCGCCTGCTTTCTTTCCTTTCCTCCCCCCTCCCTCCCATTAATAAAGATCAAATGATCAGCAAGAAGACGACGGAGGCTCTGGGGCCAAGCTACATCCTGCACTCCAATTAGGTGCAGGCGGGATCCTTGGGGGTAGAGCACGGCAAGCCACACACTCCTCGTCTCCGGCCACAGAACCAACTCCCTGTAATTGGGCCAGGCAGCCTGTCACACGCACTCTTGTCAGGCCTCTCATTGATCGCATGGGACAGAAGCCTCCCACCCACGCACGGCCTGCCGGCTGCCTGGCAAGCTGAAGACTTGTCTGCAGTGTAGACACGGCCCACCCAGCAGGATACGCCTAAAGGAGAGGTGGTAGAAGTAGGATTTCTGCTACGTGTACCAGTTCAGGAATCAATGCTTGTACATGTGGCATTAGCCACCCTGCCCACATCATGCATGCTGAGCTTTAATTGCAACACCTTTTAAAATTGTATATGTTTTAATTTTTGTAAGCCGCCTTGTGTCCCAGTACTGGGGAAAAGGCGGAATGATGATGTGAGGAATCTGGCTTGGATGCCAACCCACGTCCGGAGCAACAGGGGCTGGAACTGGGGGCCTCTGGATCAGTGCTCTGTTGCCTGCAGTGCCGAGCCATTCAGCAGAGGCTTCCGGGGCTGCAGCGTCCTCCCAGACTTGGGGTGATTCTGCTCCCCCTCCCTGAGGCATCCCATTGGTCTCCCCTGCCAGGGGGGGGCTTGTCCTTTGCATGGGTGATGGTCAGCTGGCCTTGCTTGCCATGCTTGGTAACTGTTCCCCAGCCTGCTGGATTGCCCCAAGAAAATCCCCATAAATCTCCCTGGAGAAAGCCAGGACAGATGGGCCCCATCAGATGCCCCCAGTTTCCCTTAAACCTTTTGCATTAACTCATGTTCAAAATTCCAATGGGAACTAAAGATCTGGCTTTCAGACACAGTGGTTTAGGAGGTTGTTGTTGTTGTTGTTCAGTCGTTCAGTCGTGTCCGACTCTTCGTGACCCCATGGTCCATAGCACGCCAGGCCTTCCTGTCCTGCGCTCTCTCCCGGAGCGTGCTCAAGTTCATATTCATTGCATCCGTGATGCTATCTAGCCATCTCATCCTCTGCCGTCCCCTTCTCCTTTTGCCTTCAGTCTTTCCCAGCATCAGGGTCTTTTCCAGGGAGTTTTCTCTTCGCATTAGGTGGCCAAAATATTGGAGCTTCAGCTTCATTATCTGTCCTTCCAATGAGCACTCAGGGTTGATTTCCTTTAGGATGGACTGATTTGACCTCCTTGCAGTCCAGGGCACTCGTAAGAGTCTTCTCCAGCACCACAGTTCGAAAGCATCAATTCTTCGGCGCTCAGCCTTCCTTATAGTCCAGCTCTCACAGCCATACATTACTACTGGGAAAACCATAGCTTTGATTAGACGGACCTTTGTCGGCAAGGTGATGTCTCTGCTTCTTACTATGCTGTCTAGGTTGGCCATAGCTTTCCTCCCAAGGAGCAAGCGTCTTTTAATTTCATGGCTACAGTCACCGTCTGCGGTGATCTTGGAGCCCAAGAAAGTAAAATCTGTCACTGCTTCCATTTCTTCCCCTTCTATATGCCAGGAAGTGATAGGGCCAGATGACATGATCTTAGTTTTTTTAATGTTGAGTTTCAAACCAGCTTTTGCACTCTCCTCTTTCACCCTCAACAAGAGGGTCTTTAGATCCTCTTCGCTTTCTGCCATTAGGGTGGTATCGTCTGCATATCGGAGGTTGTTGATAATTCTCCCAGCAATCTTAATTCCGACCTCTGATTCATCCAACCCGGCATTTCTCATGATGTACTCTGCATATAAGTTAAATAAGCAGGGTGACAATATGCAGCCTTGTCGTACTCCTTTCCCAATTTTGAACCAATCGGTTGTTCCATGTCTGGTTCTTACTGTTGCTTCTTGACCCTCGTACAGGTTTCTCAGGAGACAGGTAAGGTGGTCTGGTACTCCCATCACTTTAAGAATTTGCACAGTTTGTTGTGATCCACACAATCAAAGGCTTTAGCGTAGTCAATGAAGCAGAAATAGACGTTTTTCTGGAATTCTCTTGCTTTCTCCATGATGCAGCGAATGTTGGCGATTTGATCTCTAGTTCCTCTGCCTCTTCTAAACCCAGCTTGTACTTCCAGTAGTTCTCGGTTCGCATACTGCTGAAGCCTAGCTTGTAAGATTTTGAGCATCACCTTGCTGGCATGTGAAATGAGCGCAATTGTGCGGTAGTTTGAACACTCTTTGGCGTTGCCCTTCTTTGGAATTGGAATGTAAACTGACCTTTTCCAGTCTTGTGGCCACTGTTGAGTGTTCCAGATTTGTTGGCATATTGAATGCAGCACTTTAACAGCATCATCTTTTAGGATTTTAAATAGCTCAGCTGGAATACTGTCATCTCCGCTAGCTTTGTTGTTAGTAATGCTTCCTAAGGCCCACTTGACTTCACTCTCTAGGATGTCCGGCTCAAGTTCAGTGACCGCACTATCATGGCTATCAGGGACATTCAGATCTTTCCTGTATAGTTCTTCTGTGTATTCTTGCCACCTCTTCTTAATCTCATCTGCTTCTGTTAGGTCCCTGCCTTCTTTGTCCTTTATCATGCCCATCTTTGCACAAAACGTTCCCTTGAGATCTCCAATTTTCTTGAAGAGATCTCTAGTCTTTTCCATTCTGTTGTTTTCCTCGATTTCTTTGCATTGTTCATTTAAGAAGGCCTTCTTGTCTCTCCTTGCTATTCTCTGGAACTCTGCATTCAGTTGGGTATATCTTCCCCTTTCTCCCTTGCTTTTCGCTTCCCTTCTTTCGTGAGCTACTTGTAAAGCCTCATCAGACAGCCACTTGGCTTTCTTGCATTTCTTTTTCTTTGGGATGGATTTCGTTGCTGCCTCCTGAACAATGTTACGGACCTCCGTCCATAGTTCCTCAGGCACTCTGTCTATCAGGTCTAATCCCTTAAGTCTATTCCTCACTTCCACTGTATATTCATCAGGGATATGATTTAGGTCATACCTGAACGGTTTAGTGGTTTTCCCGACGTTCTTCAATTTAAGCCGAAATTTTGCAAGAAGCAGCTCATGATCTGAGCCACAGTCAGCTCCAGGTCTTGTTTTTACTGACTGTATGGAGCTTCTCCATCATTGGCTGCAAAGGACATAATCAATCTGATTTCGATATTGACCATCTGGTGACGTCCATGTGTAGAGTCGCCTCTTGTGCTGTTGGAAAAGAGTGTTTGCTATGATCAGCATGTTCTCTTGGCAAAACTCTATTAGCTTTTGTCCTGCTTCATTTTGTACACCAAGGCCATGCCTGCCTGTTATCCCGGTGATTTCTTGACTTCCTACTTTAGCATTCCAATCCCCTATGATGAAGAGGACATCTTTTTTTGGTGTTAGTTCTAGAAGGTGTTGTAGGTCTTCATAGAACCGATCAACCTCAGCTTCTTCGGCCTCAGTGGTTGGGGCATAGACTTGAATTACTGTGATGTTGAATGGTTTGCCTTGGATTTGTACTGAGATCATTCTATCATTTTTAAGATTGTACCCCAGTACTGCTTTTCCCACCCTTTTGTTGACTATGAGTGCTACTCCATTTCTTCTAAGGGATTCTTGCCCACAGTAGTAGATATGATGGTCACCTGAATTAAATTCGCCCATTCCTGTCCATTTTAGTTCGCTGATTCCCAAGATGTCGATGTTCAATCTTGCCATCTCATGTTTGACCACCTCCAGCTTACCTTGATTCATTGATCTGACATTCCAGGTTCCTAAACAATATTGTTCTTTACAGCATCGGATTTTCTTTTCACCGCCAGACACATCCACAGCTGAGTGTCCTTTCGGCTTTGGCCCAGCCGCTTCACTCTTTCTGGCGCTACTTGGAAATACCCTCTGCTCTTCCCCAGTAGCATATTGGACACCTTCCGACCTGAGGGGCTCATCTTCCGGCGTCATATCTTTTAGCCTTGTGATACGTTCCATGGGGTTTTCTTGGCAAGAATACTGGAGTGGGTTGCCATTTCCTTCTCCAGTGGACCACATTTTGTCAGAACTCTCTGCCATGACCTGTCCGTCTTGGGTGGCCCTGCACGGCATAGCTTATGGCTTCACTGAGTTACGCAAGCCCCTTCGCCACAACAAGGCAGTGATCCCTAATCCCGAGAAAAGCCCTTTCTGATGGCCTGCATGGTCCTTGTCAGTTCTCAGTGGCACCTCTGCTTCCCTGGACTGAGCTCCCCACCTCAGGACACAAGGAGAGACTTTGGCTTATGTAGCTCGGGCCCTGCAAAGCCTTCACAGCGTCGGCACTTGGTCATACACGCCTTGGCCAGCATGAGTTGTCCCAGGTCTGGCTCTCAGCTGCCATGGCTGGGGAAGGGCTACAGCTCAGTGTGGAGGGGGGCTGCTGTGGGCGGGGGCTGCACAGCAGTGGACCTCTGGCTCTGCATGAAAAGACTCCCAGGTCCCAGCCCAGTGGCATTGCCAGGTCTTTCTCTGCCTGAAACCCCGGAGAGCCTTTGCTGCCAGTCGTGCAGACAACATGGAGCTCAACGGACAGTGGTCAGGCTTGGCATAAGGCAGCTTCCTGTCCTCGGGATGGGGATGCTCAGGCCTGGGGGGTCAAATCCAGCTCTCTGGGGTTCCCCAGGTGGCTGCCCCCCCCTTTTCCCCGCTCATTGGGTGGTTTCCCAGCTTTCTCCCCATTGTTAAAGGTTGAAATGCCTCTCTGAAGGTTTCGCTGCCAACAGTAAGACCTCTACAATGAGTTGGCATTTTGGCCCTGCCTCCTTCTGCCTTCGGTTCTTCCTCCTTTTGCCGTTGGCCCTGCCCACCACCGGAATGCGGCCCCAGGAAGCTTCTCCAAAATGGAATTTGGCCTACTGGCTGAAAGGGGTTCCCCACCCCTGCAAAAGGCCCTGAGTTCAGTCCCTGGAGAACCCAGGTAGGGCTGGCAAGATCCCTGTCAGAACTCCTGGAAAGCCGTGGCTGCCAGTCAGCTGAGGCTGTCCTGAGCTGGATGGACCGAGGGCCTGCCTCTGTCCATGCCAGCCACCTGTTCTCCCCCTCCTCGGCGGCAGAGGATGCGGGTCCAGCTTGGAGGTGGAGAGCGGCCGTGGCAGCAGCGCCCAGCAACAGCTGGCGGACACGCTGGATAGAGCCACTCCGGCTCTGCGGGGACAGCGGGCTTCCCCTTGGGCGCTGTCAGCTTCCCGCTCAGCCCTTCTGTGCGTCCCTGCGCGGGGGAGAGCGCGGCATGCTTGCCATTGGATTAGATGACCAGGCGCAGCCGCCTTTCCGGTCAGGGAAGCCCAGCGCGGCGGCGGCGGCGCCTGCCCCCGGGAGCCACGAGCAGGCCGGGCGCCGCCGCGCGCCCCCAGGGCCTCCGCAGAGCCTCGGTGCCCCGCGAGCCGCGCGTGCTGCTGGTGCGCCGGGAGGGGCGAGGGCGGAGGCAGCGCGGCTCAGCACCCGGCCCAGCGCCGAGCGCCTGCTCGCCTCGCAGCTGCTCCCTCCCCGGGGTCTCCTAATCGCCACGGCAACCAGCAGGCCTTTGGGCGCCCCCAGCCGGGCAGCTCTCTCAGCAGCGACTGGAGGGTTTGCAGAGCTGGGAGGATGAACACCAATGGGAGGGGGAGGGGGGGGCCGGGCTGCCCCCGGCTCGCCCAAGGGACCCGCGAAGTGCAGGGGCAGCGCCCGTCCTCCAGGCCCTCTCAGCCCTCCCGGGGCTGGCTCACGCGGGCACGGCACAGCTCAAAGGCCCTCTGCGCCCCCGAGCCACGGGGCCTCGCTAGCGCCGCTCCAGCGGCTCCGGGCTCGCAGGCCTGGGCTCGCGGCAGGCCGGGCCGGGCCGGGCCGGGCCTTCGCGGCCTTCGGCCCGTGCCGCACCCTGCTGCGAAGGGAGCGTGTCCGCCCAAGCCGCGTTCGCCACCCGGGGAGCAGCAGCAGTTGAGGTCCAGGCGGGCTCTGGGTGGAGCCCCGCTGGGCAGCTGCCCGCCCCCGCGCCAGCCAGAATGTGCTCCTGCCGGAGTCTTGTATGTTGAGTTCCTGGAGTTTAGTGCACTGCAAATAAGGCTGAGAGCTTCAGGGCACCCCACCTGCTCCACCATCCCCTCTGCTCCGGGCGCTCTTAATCTTTTAAAAGCCCACAGATTCCCCCCCCCCAAGTCCCCAAACCATACTGCAGCAATCAGAGAATGAAAAGAGGGTTATCCCAAATAACAGGCTTCAATTATAGAGGATCTGCTCTGGACAAAGCAATTGCAGAGATTACAGGGGATTTGTTGCAAAGGAAGGGTGCTGGGACTTGGGAGGACCAGAAGAGAGCTTGCCAAGGGCAGCCTTTCCCTCCTTCCCAACCTGCCTTGGCTCCCCCCCCCCCCCCCGCAGCTGCTTGTTCTGGCTTATTCCCACCATTTGTGGGCTCCTCTCTTTCATGGGCTTCCCATTTCCACGAATTATCTTGGTTGCCGAAGTTCAACGAACTGTTCTAATTAAAACTCAGGGTGAGAAAATCCCAAGCCAGAAGGGAAGGGAGGGTGCGAGGGGGAGCAAACACCAAGTGCTTTGGGCAGGCTGGAGGTGAAGGAGGGAGGCTGCTTCCCTGTGGTGCCATGTCAGGTTGGAGAGAAGGTACAGGACGGCTGCAAGGCTGAGGTTAGCACCACCACCACCCTGCTGCTGCCCGGCCTGCCTGCCTTTGCACCCCACGGATCTTCCGCTTGCCTTCTTTGCCTGTTCCCCACACTGCCTTGATGAGGAAGAAGGAAAGGCGCATCCAGGCCCTCAAGTGATTGCGCAGGCGAGCCACGCTTCGTGCTGCTTCCTTTACGCAGCAAAATGCAGGAATGGAGCCTTGTAGCTCCCCTGGAGGAAAAGCAGACAGGCAGGCATGAAAGTGCCACTCTTGGCCAAGGGCGGCTCCCCCGGTCTCTGGGGAACACCAGCTCCCCACCACTCACCTTCCTCGCTTGCATGGGAAGAGCCCTCCTCCACACAGCCCGGGGTGCTGCTCTGCCCTCATGGAGCCAGAGTTAGCCGCAGAGGAGCCTGTGGGGGCTGGGGGCTCAGAGGAGATGCAGCCCGGTGGATCCCAGGCTGAGGCCTCAGCAGGTGGGTGGTGTCCAAGGCCTGAGAGACAGTGACCCCTTGCTTGGCTCCAGCCCAGCCTGCACCTCTCCTGGCTCCCTGGAGCCTGCAGGCAGCTCCCACCTGGGCTGCCTGGGTATTTTTAGCCCTGGAGAAAAGCTACTGGGGGGGGGAGCTGGCTGGGAGGGGCCACCACTCCCTCCTCTCACCCTGCACTCTCTTCTCTGCATCCTACCTGGAGCATCTCAGGAAAGAGATGCAGGGGACCTGTGTGGAAGCTGGCAGGGGGAGCATCATGTTCCGCACAGCCCTTGTGAAAGTGGAAGGTGGAACAGGCCAAGAGCAGGAACACCGGTGAAAGAGGAATCCCACTTTCACTCCTCCCACGCCGAGAACAGAAAAGGGTCAAAAGCTGCAGACGGAGAGGCGGCTCGCCTGAAGCAGCAGTTGGCGGCTGTGTGGGTGCGAGGCGCGAGGGAGGAGGGGCAGCAACACCGTCGCGTTGCCATCCCTGTCCCATGCACCGAGCCGGGAAAACGCAAAGCGGGAAGGTGATCCTGCCAAGTGCTGACTTACCCATTCATGTCATAGACACGGGCTGTTCATGAGTTTCACACTTTGTCATTAGCATAGCATTTCACACACCACCTTGTGATGCCAGAGGAGCCAGAGACCAGTTTGGTCCCCACAAGCTGGACAAATGTGCAAGTGGATCAGAAACTGAGCATGTCAGCACATGAAAAGAGCCCAGGGAAGAAGTGGGACAGGATAGGGGGAGAGAGAGAAACGGCTTGAAACGTTGCTTTTTCTACAACATTAATTTCACACCCAACAGACTTCCTGAAAATATCTTTATACCAGGAAGGCCCTCTCTCCCCTTCCATTCAGGGATTCCTTTGCAGGCAGCGAGAAGAGGAAAGCCAAGAAGAACTGTGATTATTCAAGTGGCTGTGAGGACATGGATGCCCGCCCCCCACCTGCCCATGGCTGCATTTGTTTACTCCAGAGAAAAAGTGGAGAGGCATGAAAGGGTCCCTCGCACACCCTTAGAATCAGGTGCAAGGACCACTGTAGCTTTTCTTGTTCACACACGGAGAGAAGACATGCGCCATCCTAAGCACAATGCAAAACGCTGCTGTTCTCCAGCCTTGCCATAAAACCAGTGACCAGCACTCCTTCCAGAAAGAGGTTGGGGACAGAAGCACCTTCCCCATGAAGGAAGGCCACATGTTCATGCATTTTAGCTCAGACCACCCCTCCCCAGCCTGGTGCCCTCCAGATGTGCTGGCCTGTGACTCCCATCATTCCCAGCCAGCGTGGGAGCGGCAGTCCAGCACATCCAGGGTGTGCAAGGTGCTGGGGCTGGTCTAGGAAAAAGGCATCTAAGAGGTTTGTGAGATTATGCACAGTGTGGAGAAAGGGGATTGGGAGAAGGTTTTATCCCCGTGAAATGGATTGCTTGGCAGTACATTTGGGACAGACAAAAGAACGTCCTCCATCACCTCACACAGAGTTCATTTATGGGATTCCCAAGAAGTGCTGCTAGCCACGGGCTTCAGTGGCCTGAAAGGGGGTTGGGCAAATCCATGGAGGGTGGTTAGGTCTACCCATGGCGCTTAGCCCTGAGAGCTGAACAGAACCTCTATGCTGTTTCCCCCATTTTGAGTTTTAGATTGCAAGTTCCTGGGGCAGGGAATCATGTACTCTATAAAGCACCAGGCACACTGAGGGTACAAAATAAACAGGAAGGCTAAAGCTGAGAACGAGCTGAGGTTAGCGAGTGATGCTAAAAGCAACAAAAAAGCTTTCTTCAGCTACGTGCATAGTAAAAGACAGAGGGAAGAAATGGTGGTTCAGCTATTAAATAAGGATGGCAAAATGATAACAGATTACCAAGAAAAGGCAGAGGTGCTCAATTCCTATTTTGGCTCAGTCTTCTCCCAAAAGAGGGTCTATGACCCCCCTGGCAAAGGTGAAGTACTGGCTGAAGGGACACGATTGCAGCTTGGGATCAACAGGCATATGGTCAAGGAACACCTAATTACTTTGAATGAGTTCAAATCTCCAGGGCCAGATGAACTGCACCCTAGAGTAATAAAGGAACTGGCAGAAGAACTCTCAGAACCGCTGTCTATTCTCTTTGAGAAATCATGGAGGACGGGGGAAGTGCCAGATGACTGGAGGAGGGCTAATGTCGTCCCTATCTTCAAAAAGGGTAAAAAGGAGGAACCTGGGAACTACAGACCAGTCAGTCTGACATCCATCCCTGGGAAAATTCTGGAGCAGATCATAGAGCAATCCATCTGGAAGCACCTTGACAACAATGCCGTGATTACTCGAAGCCAACATGGATTTGTCAAGAACAAATCCTGCCAGACGAATCTGATCTCATTTTTTGATCAAGTCACCTCCCTTGTGGACCTTGGGAATGCTGTAGACATCATATACCTCAACTTCAGCAAAGCTTTTGACAAAGTGCCCCATGATCTCCTGATGAGCAAACTAGCTTAAAGTGGGCTAGATGAAGCAACAATCCGGTGGATCCACAGTTGGCTACAGAATCGGACTCAAAGAGTGCTTCTCAATGGGACCTTCTCCAACTGGGGAGAGGTAACGAGTGGGGTACCGCAGGGCTCAGTCCTGGGCCCAGTGCTCTTCAACATTTATATTAATGACTTGGAGGAGGAGGTGCAGGGAATGCTGATCAGATTTGCAGATGACACAAAATTGGGCGGGATAGCTAATACTTTGGAAGACAGAAACGAAATTCAAAGGGATCTGGATAGACTGGAGTGCTGGGCAGAAAACAACAGAATGACATTTAATAGGGATAAATGCCAAGTTCTGCACCTAGGAAAAAGAAACCAAAGGCACAGGTACAAGATGGGGGATACGTGTGGCTCAACAACACTACAACTGAGAAGGATCTTGGAATTGTTGCCAATCACAAGCTGAATATGAGTTCAGAGGAGGGCAACAAAGATGATCAGGGGACTGGAAACAAAGCCCTATGAAGAGAGACTGAAAGAACTGGGCATGTTTCGCCTTGAGAAGAGAAGACTGAGGGGAGAGAGGGTAGCGCTCTTCAAGTCCTTGAAAGGCTGTCACAGAGAGGAAGGCCAGGATCTCTTGATCATCCCAGAGTGCAGGACACGGAATCATGGGCTCAAGTTACAGGAAGCCAAATTCCACCTGAACATCAGGAAAAACCTCCTGACTATTAGAGCAATACGACAATGGAACCGATTCCCTAGGGAGGTGGTGGGCTCCCCCACACTGGAGGCCTTCAAGACGAGGCTGGACAGCCATTTGTCAGGGATGCTCTGACTTGGATTCCTGCATTGAGCAGGGGGTTGGACTCGATGGCCTTGTAGGCCCCTTCCAACCCTACTATTCTATGATTCTATGAAAAAATAACATATTCAGAAGCAGCATTCCCCTAAATATTAGACACGGTGTAATTTCTAACCATTTTCTTGGGACCCAGTTTCCCTACCCATAAAAGGATATCAGAAACTGCCCCCCCATTCTTCCCACCCCCAGGGGCAGGTGGGGGGAGCTGACAGAACATGTCCTGGAGCACTGTGTGTGTTTTCCCCTGCAGCACTGCAAGTAACCCAAAGGGACACCCGTCACTTCACACAGACATTGGAACCCCTTGGAGGAGCAGCATGCCTGGGCAAGCCCTGGCTGCAAGAAGGGTGGGAGCCAGCAGGGTCACAGCTGGGGCAGCCAGCCATCCGGAAGGGCAAGGGCAGAGACACACCACCAGTCTCCAGCCTCATGGCTGGTCTGGGACTGACCAGGTCCCAGGCAGTGGGCACACACATTCAATCCCGGTTGATTAACCTGAGGCAGCTGCCGCCACTGGGCCCGTACAAAGGCTGGCTCATGCCCATGTTGTGCCTCTGGGCTAGTGCTGAAGGAACAGGAATGAAACCCTGGCTTCTGGGTATCTGTTTTTCCTCTGGTGTAAACTGGGCTGCCTCCAGCCTGGGGCTGAGCAGAATCCTCCCTGGAGCTGTAAGCAGATCACCATATCCATAGCAGCCTGCTCTTCAGTGGAAGGATCCTTGACACTCATCACTTTTTCCTTCCTTTTTCCTCTGTATTAAATATTCACCATCTTATCCCAGCAGTCATGGCTGCAAGGAGGGAGATGTCAGCAGCAGCTCACAGCCTGGCAGAGGAGCTCTGGCCTCTGTCATGCCCGAAATCACCTTAAAGTTAAGATGCACCCCCAGTCCTCACGCCAAGATGTGTTGGGGTACAGCCATCAGGGGAGGGGAGCACACAGCCAAACTCTCCAGCACAATACCATTGCTCACACAGGCCCCAAATGGCCCAGGAAGCCCTGGCATGGCCATTGGAGTGGGGGGGACGACGAGATGCAAATAAAACATTTGTAGAAGGGTGGGAGCAGTCCTGAGGAAGACTGAAGACCAAAGGAGTCCAGCAGTCACAGTGACCTGTGACCTTATCCCACCTCCAGGGTCTATTCCAGACACAGATCTTGGATCCAAACTCCAGGAACCCCTCGTAGAAATACATTACTGGTTTGTTTCAACCCAGCCTTCCCCAACCCAGCCACCCCAATTCAGACTTCAACTCCCAGGAGCTCAAGCCGGCACAGCCAATGGTGAAAAAATCCCAAGGTGAAAGAAGAGAGATGGGGGACTCAAGAGCTCCACCCTGCTTTTACCAGGAGTCTCTTTCAACTAACTTCTGCCTGTGCTTTGCCCCCTTGATCAGGTAAGCAGTTGGAAGATTGAGAAGAGCCCCTTGTGTGCGTGTGCAGGTATGTGTGTGTCTGTCATTCCAGAATAACTGCTCATGTCAACAGGCTCTCCGAAGTGCTGTTTACCTAACCAAAATGACGTGAAACCACACAGTGGTTTTGAATTGCTATGAACTTTGGTAGCAGATGTCTGTTTTTAAACCAAGCTGATACATTTTGCATCAAACACAGTTTAGAGGGAATGAACAATTAAACTACTGAAATCATGAGTTTTCTGATGAAAAGTTTGAGAGGTGCTTAAAAGCAGGGGACATCCACAACACCTTTGACCTCTTTGTTTCTTTCCCAACCATGTCTGCAAATAATTTGGTGAGCATTTCTTCCTACCATCACTCACCCCACATTGGGAATGGCTGAGGGTATGGTGCTTCCACAGGCCAAAAACATCCATTTCATGTAACAGAGGCTGTTTGCGCCACCAGTGGTGCTGGGAGGTCTCCGAGATGTATGACTTCTGCACTTGCAGCATCTCGGGGCTTCCATGGAGCTGTTCACTGAGTATGTTCTGTCATGCCTCCAAAAAGAGAAGAAGCTCTTTTGACTCCTCTCAAGAAGTCCATTTTCTCTTTCTCGAAGGGCCCATTCAGAGGACCACAGAGTACGTGACTCACAAACCCTGCACGCATGTTGATGTGAGCATCTGAAATTACCACATGCAGGACCAGCTGTTAGCCCCACAGCAAGTGCTCAAGACGGGGCTGGGCTGGCCCTCAAAAGGAGCAGGAGCACTCGGCCACCCACCGGCACTGGGAGCCAGCGCAGGCAGGGCTTGGCAGCAGCAACAGCCCTTCCGCCTTACGAACAGACCCTAGCAGTGGGGGAGGAAGAGCTGCTGTGGTTGCTCTTCTCCCAGAAGTGCGATTCAGCACTCTGACGGTGCAGAGCAGGTGAGGAGGAGAAGGCAGGCGCCTGGCTCTGCTTCGCAGAGGATGGGATGCAGACCTTTGGGGCCCTGGGTCTGCACACTGGGAAATATTCCTTGGCCAGGATCCCCCAAACAGCCAGGGCTCAGCTGACACAGAGGAAAACTGCCACCATTCCAGGTTGCGAGGGGTGGAGCTGGGCTCACCTTGAGCTTGAGTTGCCAGTGGAGACGGAGAGGCATCCGTGTCCACCGCCCAAGTGGCAGAGGACTGTTCTGCTGCCAGCGGCTAATTTTAGCCTTGCAGTGGGAACAAGCAGCTATTGCAGCTTTTCCTGGGAGTTAAGGTGAAATACTGTGCATGTTACCTGGCATCTTCCTTTGCAACCTCCTTGTTCTAGTTCTGCTTCTCAGGTGATTTTTATCTCCTCATCCCCCCAGCCCCTGACAAAATTCAAACATGCAGTTGAAGAATTAAAAGCGTTTGGTATGCACATGCGGAGACCCGGCAGAGGGGAGAATTTTAGGAATTTGAGGCCATTACCAAGAGGGGCCTGCAATAAAATGTTGCAGTGTCCTGTTCAGGGCTCCAGCCAGCCAGGCCTTCTTTCAGGCAACTCTATTTCATTACCCCACCCCACCCCACCCCATGATTTCCTATCCCCCCCAATAGACACTTGGCATTCCATACCCACTGGGCATGCTCAGTCAGGTATGGGCCACTCAGTCGTCACTGGGCATTTTTTTTTAGAGGAGGGGATTCTCCCCAGAGGGTTTTCTGCCTAAATACTTTTAGTGCTTCTGCAGACACTGGGGTTTGATAGGACCTTCCTCTTGGGTGTGGATGGTGCCATTTTTGCTACATAAAGATCCATGCTTGGAGATTGCTGTTAGGATGCAGGATAGCATGTAAGATGTTGATCTACATGGGGAAGGAACACGCACCCATAATGGGCTTTTTTCTGTAGCTGAGAATTATGTCTTTCCATCCTGCCTGACAAAGAGTCTTGTGTACTTCAGAAGCTTCCAGATTCCACCAGAGCTATTGCTCTCTCAACAAGCCTCACAATGTGCCTACTCTGCTTATGGCAGACGTGCTTGCATACTGGCTGATCTGAGAGATGGCTGGTGGGCCAATCCTCCTGCCTTTGCCGGGGCACCAGAGTGGGTGGCTGTGGGTTGGCCCTCAATTCCTTGGGGCCATTTGCAGGCAGACAAGGTGAGCTTCCCTCTTCCACTTTGTTGGAAGAAGTCCTCCGGCGGCCCATGCAACCTGGCACCCTGTCCTCACCAGGAGTTGGTCTGGTTAAATGTTAGAGCCCCTCACGTGTGTTAGCTCACAGGGAAGAGGACTTGAGGACCTGATTTTCAGGACACCCCTGGAGGGCATCTGGCCTCCGCCCTCCTTTGGCCATCAGACGAAGGCTGTGCCATTTGCACCCATTTGGGCTCGGTAACTCTGATTGGTGTCAGGAATTGTGCCCAGCTTGGGCCCAGAGGCAAAGCTGCTGTGCTGCAGGTCCAGTCCACGCTCCACCAGAGAAGAAAGGCATGGGTCTCCTTGGCTGCCATGGAATGGAGAAGGACACCCACACCCACCCCATCTTCTGCCTGATCCTAGCGAAGGGAGCGTCAGCCGCTTCGCAACGGCTGGGCTGCGGCACGATCCACCCCGTGCCCTGAAGCACTGCAAGCAAGGCCCTACTTGTTCGTGGCAGGCTGCTGCGGGCCGGATTCTCCCGGATGGCCTGGGGGTGTCACCGCTGAAGGAGCCCCAGGAGCTGCTTGGGGCAGAAGGCCGGCGCGGTGCGGGCTGCCCGGTGCGGGCTGCCCGGCGATCCAGACGCCCAACCTCGAATCCGCCCAGCCAGACCTCAAGCGCGGCTGGGAGAGGCTCTCCGCCGTCTGGTGGCCAGGAGCCCCTCGGGCTGCTCTCGAGCCCGCCCTCCGCTCCGCACGCGGCTCTTCGACTGGCAGGTTGCCCTGGACGGACAGGGGGCGTCCCACGTCACAGGCTGGGGCTGGGGGAAAGGACGAGATCGGGGAGCCCGCGCGAAGGGTCCGGCCCCACGCCTTGCGAGCACTGGGGCATCAGCAGAGCCGAACGCTGGCCGGGGAATTTCTGGTGCGCCGAGTCCCCCGACGACAACTGTGCTTAGTCGGGGCTAACCTCGCTCTCCCTAATTCCGGCGGGGGGGGGGGCGCGTTTCCTGCTCGGCGGAGAAGGGAATGCGCTCTGCACATGCCCCGCGGATTCGTCACCTTCGCCATCCCGAGGCTGAGCCCGAGAAGAGAGCTCCAGCGCCGAGGAGGCAGAGGGGCGGCGAGACTGGCTCCCGGCGGGACGGGACAGTGGCAGCGGAGACCACGCCGTCGGGGCGTCCTTGAGTGGGCTGAGCAGCGCCCTCCCCGCTGGAGGGCGGGCAGAAGCGGGCGTGAGCGGCGCTGTCGAGGGCAGCGGGCGGAGGCGGCGGGAGGCGGGCGAGCAGGAGCGACCTGGTGGCCGCCGCTCGGCCGTCGAGGCGCCTCCATGCGGCGCTGCTGCTACCGGACGGCGCCGCGGAGCAGCAGCGGGACATGCCTGCGCGCCTCCTCGGGCTGGGGCGCCGCCACCGCCGCGACTCTCGCCGCCCGCCCTCCTTCCCTCTCCTCCGCCTCCGCCTCCCCCGCCGGCGGGGGACGCCGCGCGGCCGAGGGATGCGAGCGCAGCGGCTTCTGCTCCGGCTCCTGCTCGGCGCCCTGCTCAGGTGAGTGAGCGCGAGACGGCCGGGCCGGGGCGCGCAGCTCGCCCCGCGCCTCCGGCCGGGAAGCGTTTCCTGTCGGGGCTGCTCGTGGTTCCTCAGAGGGGAGGGGCGCTCTGCACGTGCTCAGAGGCACGCGGATGTTTCCCGTGGGCTGGCGCGCCGCCGGGGCCAAGGCTGAGCGCGCCGGGGCTTGGAAACATCTTCCGCGGCTCAAAGCAAGCCCGCCGCCCCGATTCACGTTCGTCCCCAGCCTTTGTTCCGCAACTGCCCGCCCCTCGCGTCTCTCCGGTTTCTTCCGCCGAACAGACCTGGGGGCCCTAAGACCGCGAAGGAAATCCTGGCAGAGACACCCCACCGACACCCTGCGCAGTTCCGTTTGCAGCTCTCCACCGCCGCCTTCTTGCTCTCCCGCCACACCGCCCAACGCCGCCTTGGTTTGCCTGGATCCAATTCCACGAATTGGCAGGCACCCCTGCCTTCGTTCTTCTTGTGGTTCAAGGGCGTGGGGCGTGGGAGGGAGGCTGGTCCCAGACCTAATGAGGCCTCTGGTTCCTTCCAGGGGGAGAACTTCAGCAGCTACAGCTTTTCCCTTCCAGCCGGGGGGGGGGGGGGCGGGGAGAGAAGGGCTTCACCAAGGCCAGGCTCCAGGAGGCTGGTCCCCAGTCACCTCTTGCTAGACTCAGCAGGCAGCCCTGCCCAGCTCCTGGCAAAGGGAGAGAAACCACCCCTCACCTTGGCACAGCCTGGCCAGGCTCTGCCAAGGTCCCAGGGCACTTCCACCAGTGGCCAACCAGCCATTCTCCGGAACAAGCAGCAAGGCCCGAGGTGAGCCTTGGACACGGGGGGGGGGGGACGATCCCCAGGCAGGCACATCTTTGTCATTCGCATGGGGGGAGGCTGGTTTAGCATCGTTGCCGGTGTCTGGGGTCGAATGGGGGGCATACAGGCTGCGGGCACCTGTTGTCAGAGCTGGCATGCGGAAGGCAGCTCCCTGCCTTGGGCAGAGCTTCACCCGCAGCAGGGCCTTCGGGGGAGCAGGGGCTGCAGGACAAGCGCCGCCTCCAACAGTTCTGCCAGCTGCAGGCGCCAGGCCCTGCCCCAGGCGGACTCTGGCTGTGGGGCGGCAGTGGGGCAGATGGGGCTGGAGGCATTAATCTCTGAAGTAGCACCTGCTCCTAATGTCTCAGATGCCACCAGTGCTGCAGAAGCCCAATAAATATTTCGGATTCCCTCATGCCACCTCACATCACTCGAGGTGTCCAGGCAGGCACTGGGGAGCTTGTTCTGATGGTTCAGTCGGAGCTCAGGGAGCACCCAGAGTTGCATTTGCTCTGGCGCACGAGCCCTCCAGCCGTCTCTGGCATGGGGGGAGCCCCACACACAGTGTAGCTGCCCAGTGTGGGAATAGCCAATGGGGCTGTTTTGAATCAGGGGCAACAACCGGCCATTGTTGGGACTGAAGACCCAAGGCTGGGAGAGGCCTCTCAACTCAGGAGGGACCTCAAGAGCCACATTGAGCTGCCTGCTGGTTTAAACACAGGTGCTCGTGAGCCTGCCCTGTTTGGTGCTCAGCTCCCCCCTTGGCAAGGTCAGCTTTGGGGAGGGCCTGCAGCTCCATGGTGGAGCCCCTGCTTTGCCTGTGGAAGGTCCCAAGTTCAGCCCCCAACAGCATCTCCAGGTAGGGCTAGAAAACCTCCTGCCTTGAAAGCCTGGAGAGCCTCTGCTGCCAGTCACTGTTGGCAATACTGGGCTAGATGGACCCAGGGTCTGCAGCTTCCTATGCGAGGGGCTGGTGAGAGTGCAGAAGCAGCTTGGGGGGCAGGTGTCCTCTTGATGGGATGCCCAGGAGATGACCCAGATCCTTCCCAAGAGCCCCTAGCTGTGAAACTGCTTGAATTATTGGGGGTGAGTGGCCCCTTATGTTTGAAAGGAGCAAAGCTCCCTCAGCTACTCTTCTGAGACGGGGTGACTGCAGCCGATTACATTGCCTGCTTCTTTGGGCCTTGTCCGATATGGGACCCCATTATCTTTTCCCACATGACTTTTGATGGCCCTGAGTGCCTTCCAGTCTGACCTGTCCAGCTGTCTCAGAAGCTGCAAAGTGCATGCTCGTCATGAACTCCATAGCATGCGACATCAGAATGTGCTACTGGAACAGCAGGCAAGGGTGAGCATGTGTAGTTCCTGATGCAGCTGGTCTTATGTCTGGAGCATCCTCAGTTTTAGCCCGTTTGGGGGATGGGAGGGCTGCCAGTTCTCTTCACCACCACCGCGGCCACATTCTCACATTTGTGGCCAGGCCCCTCCTTCTTCAGGGCATCAGGAACTTCTACAACAAGGGGCAGGGCAAGAGCTAGGAAACGGGCAAGTGTTCAGTGCCATTAAATGTCTCTGGGTCAATTGCTTGAAGGACCAGCCTTACAAAACTGCACACAGCAGCAACATGACTTCTGATGATTTGGAGGACAGGTTTTGCTCGCTCATGGGAATCGGAATGAGTCTTGGGGGTTAGGAAGGACGTTTCTCCCAGGTCAGAATAATAGTGACTCTGGGATGGGGGGGGCGGGGAGGTGAGCCACCCACTCTTGTTGTAATATACGCAGCTTGGTTGTTAAAGGTGGGCATCGTGTCTCAAGCTCTTTGCTCTGCAAGCGCCTTCTTTTGCATGGTGCAATTGCTCTTTGCTTGTGGCACACCCTGTGGAACTGCTGGCGGGTGGATGTCCCTGCCCATCCCATTCCAGCTGGGACCCGACTGAATGTCCTTCTGCTCCCTTCCAAACAGGCTTACAGGAAGCAGTCCTTGCATCGCCCAGGCGGCTGGCTCTGGCCTTGCGTTCTCCTGCCTGGGGTCACCCAGCGTGCTTGTGTCCCCCAAGGCAAGCTCCCTTTTCTCCAGCAACATGGTCAGATCTGCTGCCTTTCCCTGCCTCCCCAAGACAGGAAGGAGAGTTCATTCCCCTCATGCAGAGCCTTTCACAAAAGCTTCCCTTCCCCTGCTCCCCCAGGGCTCCTTACAAAAAAAGACAGGCGATGTGCTGGGGACACGAAGGGAACAGCTGATGTGCTGAGGCATACAAGCAGCAGTGAAGGGATGTTGGGGAGCAGACCTGTGTGTGTGTGTGGGGGGGACTTTTAGAGGTGGGAAGATGGGATACCAGGTTGCAGTGGTGAGGGAGAGAGAAAACTGGAGCTCACTGAGCTGATGGATTTTGCTTTCCACTCAGGGTCTAGCTGGCCAGCAGACTTAAGTATGGGAAGGAATTTTCTGCCTGGAAACATTTTGCCATCTCCCATGTAGCTTGGCTGTCTGGTGAGCTTTACCAAACTATTCTTTGCACTGAGTTGGTATGTCTGGCATGAGACACTTTGCTTGCTCACGTCCTCTGTGCTCACCACACACCACAGTCAGAATGGCAGGTGTTGTTAGGCTGTTGGTGTGGAAGGTGAACGTGGATAGGGATGAACTAGTTCAGCAAACAGTTCATAGAATCATAGAATAGTAGGGTCAGAAGGGGCCTACAAGGCCATCGAGTCCAACCCCCTGCTCAATGCAGGAATCCAAGTCAGAGCATCCCTGACAGGTGGCTGTCCAGCCTTGTCTTGAATGCCTCCAGTGTGGGAGAGCCCACCACCTCCCTAGGTATTTGGTTCCATTGTCGTATTGCTCTACCAGTCAGGAAGTTTTTCCTGATGTTCAGCTGGAATCTGGCTTCCTGTAACTTGAGCCCATTATTATGGGATTTCAGCAAAACAGGCTTGCTGTGTTCAGTCACCTGGTCAATGTGTGGGGAAATTGTGGGTTGTCTGAAGGAGTGTGCTTCCAGTTGGGGGCGAGATGATCTTCAGGCCCCTTCCATCCCCTATACATTTTGGATTCTAAAGTAAAGGTTCCTGGGCCCCAGAACCACCCCCCGGGAAGTCCTGTTTTCTGACACACCCACACCTGAACACAAACACAGGATTCCAGACTTCATGCCAGGAACTGGCCTCTGCAGATAGGTGTGGAGCTCTTTCATGACTACAAATAATGGCTGAGCAAAAGCCCTAAGGGGATCAATGGGATCCTTCCCCTGCACACACACCCCACCCCTAGCGGGTTTCCATATGTAATGGAAACCGTCTTGCTCATGCAAAGCTGCATCCATTGGGGTGGGCACACATGAAAGGTGCCCAGTGCCCCTCCTGTTCTTCCAGGAACCCTCCATGTCCTGCTCATCTGGGCAACTCAGCACCTGTAGCCACTTGGGGCGATATTAGGGTTCCATGAAGGCAATGAAGCACGAAGCCCCCCGTTTGCTCTTCTGGGGGTTGTGAAAGTGTGGGAGGTGGCACCCAGCACCTCATAGCCAAGGGATAAGGAGTCAGGCCTCCACAGGCCACTGCCCCAATTCCCCACCCCCATCCATTCTGCTCCCCCTCTTCATTAACAAGGACAAAGCAAAGTCTAGCAGCTAAGCTGGCTGCAGTTGCTCCCATCCAGATCTGGAGGAAGAGACAAGAAATGGAAGTGGAGGGGGGAAAAGGAAAGGTTCCTCCTGTGCAAGCACCGGGTCATTACTGACCCCTAGAGGGATGCTGCTTGCGCTGGTGTTTTCATGGCAGACTACAGCGGGATGGTTTGCCATTGCCTTCCCCAGTCGTGACTACCTTTCCCCCAGCAAGCTGGGTACTCATTTTACCGACCTCGGAAGGATGGAAGGCTGAGTCGACCTGAGCCAGCTACCCGAGACCCGACTTCCGCTGGAATCGAACTCAGGTCGTGGGGAGAGTTTCGGTTGCAATACTGCCCCCTACCACTCTGCACCACATGAAGTGAACAGGACCCCAAAAGGGGATCCTCATGGACTGGAGAGAGCACCAGACCCTTGGCTGCAAGGCAGCCTGTGCAGCCATGCTGCAAACAGTTGTCCCAGCTGCGCATCACGCCCTCCGCGTCGCATCACATGCCTTCCTCTTGTGGGCCTTCCTCTTGTGCAGTCAGATGGGTGAATGGTACAGACCTTCCAGGTACAGAAGGTGTGTTGCCACATACATGGGCTCTGGTGGATCCTGGCCTTGGGGAGGGGAGGGGACGGGAGGGGGGAGCTCCCCTCCTCTCACAAGGAGCCTTTGCCTGCATTCTCTTCTCCTTCTGCCTGTTTTCTGGAGGAAGCTGCTTGCTGTCTCCCAGGATGCGACGCAGAATTGTGTCAGACCTTCTCTGAGGCTGCTCATGCAGCAGGAGGATCATACAGGGCAGCCTTCCCCAATAAGGTGCCCTCCAGATGTTTTGGACTACAACTCCCAGGATTCCTGACCATTGGCTGTACTGGCTGGGGCTGATGGGAGTTGAAGTTCAAAACATCTGGACGGCAGCAGGTTGAGGGAGGCTGATACAGCGCATGAAATGGCATTAGGGGCTTGCCTTGATTAAGCAGTCACTAAAGCAGCCTGTGCCCGCCCTTGGTGCTCTGACCTGGATTCGGGCACTGAGCAGGGGGCTGGACTCAATAGCCTAGTAGGCCCCTCCCAGCCCTACTGTTCTATGACTCCCCCCTTTAAGGGTGACCATAAACCTTTTCAGGCAGCACATGCCTGGAGAAGGTTCTAACCTGAGGTCTCTGTATCCTGTTAACACCTTTTGTGTCATCCTGGAAGTGAAGCCCCGAAGGCCCATTGCATCTCATTCAGACTTCTGAGCTTTGCATTTCTTCTGATGCTATTCACAGGTCTTTCTTTAATGCAAACACACAAGGGCACAATCGACACCTTGCTGCTTTTCAAGGATGAAGGCTAGATGGGCTTGTAAATTCGACTGGGTCTTTCAGCTCCCCAACGGGAAAACCTTCCACTTCTTGCTACAGATCGCATACTCCGGGGCGGGAGTGGGGGGTTGTGCCGCTCTGCTTCCCCCAGGCAAGAGGAGCTCTGGAAAGTCATAATCTGATGTCATGTGAGTGCAGCTCACCTCTTGCAGAGCTTTGCTCATCTTGCAGAGCAGCTGCTGTGCTTGCAAATGCCATTTGGGCTCTCAATTTACAAAATATATTTTGCATCTCTTAGCAAGGCTAGAGAGTGATAGTCTTGCAATGTGATTTTTGTCTAGCAATTTTTTTCCTTGCAAGGGTACTTTATTTTAACAGAAAAGATCTTCATTTGTGAGATCAAGAGTAAATCCTTTTGCAGCTGTAGAGAAGGAGGCATTCACAAGAACATTACAAGGATTGCGGTATAAATGTGGGGGCAGGCTGGCCTTAAGAGCCAGTGTGGACTGGTGGTTTGAGTGCCAGACAGGGACTTGGGAGACCCCGGTTCTAGTCCCCACTCAGCCATGAAGCTCAATGGGGGACTTTGGGCCGGTCACTGACTCTCAGCCTCACCTACCTCACCAGGATATTGCAAGGATAAAATGGGGTGGACCATGTAAGCCCCCTTGGTCTCTTGCAAGAGGAAAAAAGGCAGGATTATGAGTGTGATCATGACTAAAAATAAATAAAATAAGATAGGTAGATCTGGGCTCCTTGGGGTTGGCAAGTGTGCCTGGGGAAAGGACAGTGGCCATGAGGAAAGATGCAAAAGGACAGTACCTGGCCCAAGTCAGGGGGCAAGGATTCCCACATGCTCTTTTGTCTCGGGGAGACCAGGGTGGTGGTTGCCCCTTTCAAGTGTTGCTAGAAAGAATCATTCACATGCAGGCCACACGTGGGACCTCACCATGGCCCAGCACGAGAGACTAAAGCCACCGATAAATGTGCAGAGAGAATCCTGCAGTGCCCTCTTCATAGAATCATAGAATAGAAGGGTTGGAAGGGGCCTACAAGGCCATCGAGTCCAACCCCCTGCTCAACGCAGGAATCCAAGTCAGAGCATCCCCGACTGATGGCTGTCCAGCCTTGTCTTGAATGCCTCCAGTGTGGGAGAGCCCACCGCCTCCCCAGGTCATTGGTTCCATCATTGTATTGCTCTAACAGTCAGGACGTTTTGCCGGATGCTCAGCCGGAATCTGGCTTCCTGTCACTTGAGCCCGTTATTCTGTGTCCTGCACTCTGGGATGATCGAGAAGAGATCCTGGCCTTCCTCTCTGGGACAGCCTTTCAAGGACTTGAAGAGTACTGGCTGGGGATGGGAGTAGGCAGAGGGGAGCACAGTCCCTGGTGTTCTGTAGCAAGCACAAACTCCCTTGGGGCACGGGCAGGTCTACTCTTGCCATGCTAGGCTTCCAAGGCCTTGAGGAATTGGACTGGAGGAGGAGGAGGAGGAGGGAGGGAGGAAGGGAGAAGGGGGAAGAAGGGGGACGGCTACCTGCAGCTCCATGGCCAGAGGAAGAAAGCTGCTGCAGCTTATGCCAACTTTCTGTGGTGCTGGTTTATTTAATCTGTCTATTGATTGGTTCTTTGGTTGAAGCAGTTTGACTGGACAAGCTGACAGCCAAAGCCCAGGCAGAGCTGAGGGAAGCATCTCCTTGTGCCTGGGGGCCTCCCAGCTCTTTCCTGTG
Source organism: Heloderma suspectum (assembly GCF_057233095.1). Taxonomy (NCBI): domain Eukaryota; kingdom Metazoa; phylum Chordata; class Lepidosauria; order Squamata; family Helodermatidae; genus Heloderma; species Heloderma suspectum. The sequence goes on from NC_139466.1 coordinate 1,199,479, forward strand.
GGGGTTGGAGTGAGCCCTTCCCGGTGGGACACAAGCTGGGCCCAACTGGGAGCAGAAGCAGAGCCCTGCAGCATCTCTGGCCAGTCTCCAGCTCCCACCCTCCAGCCCAGCACCCTCTGTCTGCCTTATGCACATACCCCCCCTTCCAAATGGCCTCCCCCAACCTAAGAGCCCTGCCCTGAGGAGCTGCCATCCTTCTGCCAGAGATGCCTGCACAGGGCCCCTCCTGTGTGGAGAGCAAGTCGACTCTGTGTGCTGCAGAGGGAGAATAGAGGAGGCCCAAGCTGGAGCTGAAGAGGAAGGTGGGGAAACTTCAGCCTGGCAGCTGGAAGGAGATGGAGGGGACCATAGTGGGATCCCCTTCAGCTGAGGCTGGAGCATGTTTGTGAGGAATGACATACAGCTAAAGAGCCTGAGCCCTGAGCAGAGGGCACGGACATGTCACTTTGGAAGATGGCCTGGCTTTTAATGTCTCTGGGGGCCTGTTCTTCTCCCCACCCCCACGGATTTAAAAGTGTCTCTGGGTGCACAGAAATACTCGTGAAATATTCAGGCCTCTCCCATGTTGCAACGCTTTCACATGCAGTGTTAGCGTGCCAGATCTGCACCTGCATGGCCACAGATCTCTAGTGTGCTAATGCTGCATGCGCAAGAGAGGCAGCCCCGTGGGAATGGACTGCTGTGTGCATGGAATGCCATGGGGGGCGTTCTGCATGCCTGGCATCGCAGTTCATTAGATTACCTACCGTCAGCCTCTGCTGCAGAATGCGGTTGCTGATCCTGACCCCTTGGGATTCAGTGGGCGGGAAGATCAGTAACTTGGCCCCCTGCTGCTTTGGGGTGTGCATCCTCTCACCTGCTGTGCGTGCACTTTTCCCACAGATGATCACTGAGAAGGCTGGCCATTCTGTGTGCAGCTACAGCAGGGAAGGTGGGTCAGACTAGATGGGCTTTTGTTGCATCCTACCAGCATCGTTTTCAACGAATTTCTCACGGTGCCAAAACACTTGAGACCAGCACTGACGGATGGTGCCAGGTAGCCCAAGCATGCCAGGTGACCCACGCCGTGGGGGCATTCTGAAGCACAGAGGCGGTCAGCTCTCATGCCCAAGAGGGAAGGACCTTTGTTTGCAGCTGGGGAGCTTCCGCCTGTCGACCTCTGCTCTCTTTCCCCACCCCTCCCCCAGACTGGTGTCAGGAAAAGGAGAAGGCAAATCTGCCCCACGCAGCATCCCCCCGTCAATGTCTCCCTCTGATTTCCTGGACAAGCTTATGGGACGGACATCAGGCTACGATGCCCGCATCAGACCCAATTTCAAAGGTAAAGAAAGGGTTTTCTTACAGCTTTTGCCCCCTTTTCCACACCCCCCAGCAGAGTGGCCAAAGGTTGCTCAAAAAAGGAACGTCTGGTGGTAGCCAGGAGGCTACTGGCCCATTGGCCTCTCCCCTTGCACCCCAGAGAGATGCTAGAGGATGGGAGAGCTGTTCCAGGCTGCGGGGGACTGAACAGCTCAAGAGGCAGACCCGGGAAGGCTGTTGTGGAGCTCACAGCATGGAGGCAGAGCATATGCTTTGCATGCTGGCGGAGCCGAGTCCAGTTCCTGTCACCTTCCATTGGGAGGATCCCGGGTGGCAGCGGGTGGGAAATGCCCATAGCTGCAGCTCAGTGGCGGAGCCCCCACTTTGCGTGCTGAAGGCCCCGGTGCTGCTCCTGGTTGACAGTACCGGGCCAGATGGACTGGATGGAGGGGCATGTCTGGCTCAGGATCTGGTCACCTACTAGATCCTTTTTTATTTACGTATCTCTTTTACTCATCATTACATTTTCATACCACCCAATAGCCGAAGTTCTCTGGGCGGTGCACTGCCTAGGTTTTTCTAGGTTCCTAAATGTCCTCCTCCTCCTGGGACCCTGGAGAGCTTCTGCAGTGGGGAGAGCACTGCACAGTGGGCCAGCGGTCTGACCCCGTATTGCAGTCTACATGGATCAAAGACCTGACTGGGTTGAAGGCAGCTTCATCTTGCCCCCAACTCTTGCCAACTCGCAGGTGCTTTTTCATTGGCTTACAGGCCCGCCCGTCAACGTGACATGCAACATCTTCATCAACAGTTTTGGCTCAGTCACGGAAACGACCATGGTGAGGCTCGGTCGCCTCCACTCCACTCCCGAGCACTGCCACGTCCTCTAGAAGGGTTGGCTGGGCACGGCCAAGCGCACGGATTCCTGGGCTCACACCCATCTCTGTTTGCCCGTGCCTTGGAGGCCAGTTGGGAACTTGCAGTTGGAGGCTGGTGGGGAACAAAGAGAGCTAAAAAGGTCACAACTGATGGCTGGCAGGAGAGCAGAGCCATGGCTGGCCAGGGACTGGCCTTTGGCCAGTCCAAGAGGCCACCCAGTTTGACACCTCACGGCTCTCCACCAAGCCACTTCGCAGCTGCCCACAACCCAGCACTGTCCCTTGCCGGACCATCTTCTCACCACTTCCTCCTTGGCCAGGCTACGCGAGTCACTGGGCCAGCTGTGCCCAGGTGGGTGAGCATGAGCACACATGTGTGTGAGGCCTGACCCTTTGCCCACACACACGACTGCTGCCCTTCGCTCTCTAGGATTACCGAGTCAATGTCTTCCTGCGCCAGCAGTGGAATGACCCACGCCTGACCTACCGGGAATACCCTGATGACTCTCTGGACCTCGACCCCTCCATGCTGGACTCCATCTGGAAACCAGACTTGTTCTTTGCCAATGAGAAGGGAGCCAACTTCCACGAAATCACCACTGACAACAAGCTCCTGCGCATCTTCAAGAATGGGAATGTGCTCTACAGCATCCGGTGGGGCCACGGAGCCTGGCTTGGGCTTGAAATACGCCTGCCTGGCATCTCCATCATCAGGGCTGCCACTGGGAAACAACGTGGGGGCTCACATGGGCCCCTGCAACCTGACCCCCCCTTTCTCTCCCCCCCCAGGCTGACACTCATCCTCTCCTGCCCCATGGACCTCAAGAACTTCCCCATGGACATCCAGACATGCACAATGCAACTTGAGAGCTGTGAGTACCACTGCTAAACATCCTCATGTGTTTGTTTATTTCTTTATTGCATTTATATACCACCTAATAGCCAAAGCTCTCTGGGCAGTTCACAACAGTGAAAAACATACAATCCAGCATGATAAAACATAATATGAAACTACGGTATAGAACCAAAGTACAAACCAGCAGCAGTGTCAAGATTTAAAATACAATAGCAGATTTAAGACCAACAGAAACTGAAAGACTGAAATGCCTGAGAAAATAAGGTCTTCACTTGGTGCAGAAAAGGCTACAACGTAGCCGCCAAGTGAGCCTCTCTGGGGAGGGCATTTCACAACTGGGATGCCACCACTGAAAAGGCCGTCTCCTTCGTAGCCACCTGCCTCACTTCATTTGGCAGGGGCACTCAGAGGAGGGCCTCTGAAGATGACCTTCGGGCCCAAGCAGGTATATATTGGAGAAGACAACCCTTCAGGTAGCACCCACAGAGAGCCAGGTGTTGTACAGCAGAGACAGAGTCCTTGTGTTTTCAGTCAACGTTTGCCAGGCAAGGCACAGAGGAGGGGTGGCAGTGCGGAGTGGGCAGGGCAGTGAGTTGGCAGCTGGAGAACAGCCGGCCGAGTCCAGGCTGGTTCACCAAGGGAGGAGGGCTGGAAGTCTGAGCAGAGATAGCAGTGGAGCTGGTGGGGGGGCAGATGGCAATGCTGCTCTGGCTCGGTTCTGAACTTCTTTGGCAGTGGTAGGAGGGCTGGAAGAAGGGGAGAAGGCAGAGAAGATGGGAAGGAGCAGAGGAAGCTGCCTTATATCGAGCCAGACCACTTGCCCATCCAGCCCAGTCTTGTCAACACCGACTAGCAGCAGCAGCTCTCCAGGGTTTCAGGGTTCTTCCCTAGCCCTGTCTGGAGATGCTGCCAGGGACCAAACCTGGGGCCTTCTGCATGCCAAGCAGGGGCTCTGCTGCTGAGCCACAGCCCCTTCCCAGTGCCTCAAGGGGTGACTTGAGCTAGAGTCTGTGGTGGAAGGCAGCATCTGTGTGGCAGAGGAAGAGAGAGTGAGGAAGGCCTCATGATCTGGGGGATGAAGGGGATGCTTGTCAGCCCCGTGGGTCTGTGTGGAATGCAGGAAGGCTCTTCACTGCCTGGCCTCTCCCTCCCTTACGCGACGCTCCTTTCTCCTTGCAGTTGGCTACACCATGAATGATCTGACCTTTGAGTGGGTGAAGGGGCAGGAAGCCGTGCAAGTGGCCGATGGCTTGACACTCCCTCAGTTTATTCTGCGGGATGAGAAGGACCTGGGCTTTTGTACCAAGTCTTACAATACAGGTAACCAGCCTCCATCGGTGGGATGTGGCCACTCATGGTCTCAGCACAGAGGAGGACTTGCCCTCAAGGCTGCCTGCCTGGGGTCACGGCACGGCTGCCGGGATCATGACCGCCAGGGGTGGGGCAGGGGGCGACCTTCTGGTTCCTGCCTCTGCCTTTCATTTGGGGTCTGGAAGCAGAGAGAAAAGCCCCTGGTTCCAGTCTGAAGGGGCCGTCCTGCAAGCGCCACCAGATGGGAGCCTCAAGACCCTTGCTGCCCCCGCTGTGCCCCCCTGGCCCTTTCTCTCTCTCTCTCTCTCTCTCTCTCTCTCCCCCTCCCTCCCTCCCTCCTTCCAGGGAAGTTCACCTGCATCGAGGTGAAGTTCCACCTGGAGAGGCAGATGGGCTACTACCTGATCCAGATGTACATCCCCAGCCTGCTGATCGTCATCCTCTCCTGGGTTTCCTTTTGGATCAACATGGACGCTGCGCCTGCCCGGGTGGGGCTTGGCATTACCACAGTGCTCACCATGACCACCCAGAGCGCGGGCTCTCGGGCCTCCCTGCCCAAGGTCAGTGCCGGGGCGGGCAGGCAGAGCAGTGGTGTGCAGGCAGGAGGAGCCACTGTGGCCGCTTTCCACGTGTTTGGGTCCAAGGGCGGGAGGGTGTCCTGCCCTAGCAGAGACCCACTGCCGTTCTTCAAAGGGTCGATTTGCCCCTTTTAACCAGCCCCAACCATAGGCACGTTCTCCTCTTGTGACTGTCTCAAGGAATGAAAAAGAGGTAGTGCAGGATATGTGCAAATACATGTGTGCACCCTCACGCATGAGCAAACCAGCAGTGGAAACCCACAAAAGTGCATGAGTCTTTATTCCATGCCACAATTTGATACCATTGGCCCAGTGCACTTTGTATATACCAAAGGTACTTTGCCAGAGAGGAAACATGGGATGGGATTACAAGGGGAGCTGCTGGACAAGACCCTTGTTGCAGGTCAAGTCTAGGAGGGGCATCAACTCCCTCAGACAGCTGCATCCAGTTTCTCCCCACCCCTCCTTTTGGCACATGCTGTGACCCTCCAGCTCACATTAAAGCCCTGAGGAGGATGGCCTCCAGGATCAGGGGCATTGCACCCATCCATTCCATTTGCTGGGGAATTTGAGCAGGATGGTGCTGTGGTATTCCTGTCCTGCTTCTGGGCTCCCCATGGGGGCACCAGGGTGCCCACTGTGAGAACTGAAGGTTGGGTTAGAGAGGCCTATGGTCTGATCCAGCTTCAGGTTCTTCTTATGTTCTTAGGAGTCCAGCATTTCCATCTTTAGAATAGGTTTGGGACCCTTGTGATTGCACAGAGAGGGTTTGTTAGGGTGATGGAAAGTGCTGAAGGGGTTAGAAGCAAAGTGGCAAGTAAAAGGAGGGCCACGTGATGTCCAGGTAATTTTCAGGTCTTGTTGTTTCTAAGTTCAAATATAGTTTGGGCAGTGCTGAAAAGTATATTCAAAGAGAATTTTGGGATAGGCACTTCAGACTTCATTCAAAATAGGCACGCTTTGGAAAGATCAGGCTAAGGGTGCAATACTATGCTTATTTAGACAGAAAAAAGTCCTACAACTCCCAGCATTCCCCAGCCAGCCATGATGGAGCAGAAAGGTGAGCAAGAGTCAAAAGCACCTGACCTCTCAGCAGAGCCTACATTGCCATAGTTCTTAATGTTTCAGAAGCCTGGTGGGAAATGTCAGAAAATCCTGACCCCTGTTGGTAAAGCTCCAGAATGCCCAATGCTCAATTTCCAAGTAATTCATTTCCAGCATTGAAAATACTTGAGATTTTCTAGTAAATGTCAGAAGTGATTGTCTTGCCAGAGTAGTTCTGGACATTTACCAGGATGCCTTGGTAAAGGTTACCAGTTATCAGCAATTAAGGAAAACATAAAGAAATGTGATAATTAGCCAAATGCATTTACTTAGTAGTTCTTGACATTTACTGATCAATATCAGCATTCAGTGAGATTCCCCACTGCCCACCTAAAAGCATTGGAATGACCAGTAAATGTAAACATTCACCAACTTTCTGGCATGTACCATAACACACATACATTATAACATACTTATACATTTTAACAATTAGTTTTTACAATATCCTAGCCATTGCAATTTAATTTCAGAAAGCTGATCACAACACAGTTGACTGAAATCAACTTAAACCTATAAAAATTAACAAAGTGAAGGGATGTAAGAGCAGTTATAATTCTCTCTGGTTCAAACATTCAAGTTCCAAGTGCTATATATGGCAGACTCCAGTTATTGATTCAATTAATGGACTCTGTTACCTGAACTTGGAAAGTGCAACTGAGAGCACAGCTAGGCGAGATGGCGGGCGTCCGTGACTGGGTTCTCTTGCATTCTTTAAGAAGCGTGAATACTGCTGTTGGGGGCGCATTCTGACCAGGACTGCAGCACTAAGCTGGGAGCCCACCCTGTGCCCTACACACACACCCCAAGCTGCTATTTGCCCCACAGGGCCAAGGATGCAGGAGCCCTATGATACCTCCGTGTTTTGCCTTGCTGGGCAAATAGCAGCTATGGGTGGTGGCTGGGGGGGGGTGTAATTTTAACTGGGTAAACAGGCTGCAGAAAAGTGTTCAAAGGCCCAGAGGCACTGATGGAATCCGCCCCAACCCTGCCCCCATTCCTGAGGCTGCATTTGCCACTAAGGAACCCCCACGTGGATTTCCCAGCATCATAGCTAGTTGCGCTCTGATGTGAGTCTCTGCAGATGCTGGACTTCCAGAGGGGAGCTCCATCTTTTGCCTCCTGGTGCCAGGGCAGATCCTTCTTCACCTGTCCTGTCCCATCCTTGCCAGCAGCATTTGCAGCCCTCTGCTCAGGGGGGCTATTTCTAGAGTCAAAGAAAAATGCTGCTGCTTTGGAATACAGCCCCTTGGAAGACAAATGGTGCTGTGGCTTTATTGAGCAGGAACCAAATGCAGCAAAATGGAGGGAGGGGCATTAGGCAGGTTGCTACCATGCATCCCTGAGGCTGCCTCACCTTATGGAACCTGAATCAGCACAGCTGGCCTCAGAGACCACGGAGGAGGAGGCAGCCAGGGGTGGGGGTTCATGGCTCGTGTCCTCTGGTCAGAACTCCCTTCGTGGCCTTCCAGGCCGCTCTGCTCACACAACATGACATGCTCTTGGGATCTGCTAGTTCCTACCCCGCCTGCTCCCTGCTTACACAGGCCTGTCCTCCTCTCACTCTCACAACGGCCCTAGCTGGGAGACCCTGTCCTCCTTTTCCCAGAGGCCAGACGGAGCTGGAGCCAAAGCTCCCCCTTCCCCTTTAGACTAAGGGAAGGGAGTTGGTGCTCCACCCCCTGTGTGCAGCAGCATCCGCACGTGTGGGGAAGGAAGTCCGCATCCCTTGCACTGGCTCGCCCCTCTGTGACGCCGGCAAGATATCAGCGCTGGAGCCATGTCAACTGAGGTTGCGGGGTGCACTTATGGGCTCACAGCCCCCCCAAGCTCCCGGGGGATAATGCAGGAAACCTTTGGGTTGGTCTGTAGGAATCTGCCCTAACAGGGAAGGGCTGGGCTGGGGACTGCTGAGGGAGGGTGTGGCCATGGCCTAGGCGAGGCGATGTGGGAGGCAGTGGTGGCACTGGGGAGGGGAGGCACCCCCTGGGCTGGCATCCTCCAAGGTCTCTGAATGGCGCCTGCCTGCCTGCCCCCCCCCCCTTGCAGGTGTCCTATGTCAAGGCCATTGACATTTGGATGGCCGTCTGCCTGCTCTTCGTCTTCGCCGCCTTGCTGGAATATGCCGCCGTCAACTTTGTCTCACGCCAGCACAAGGAGTTCATGCGCCTGCGCCGGAGGCGGCGGCGGCAGCGGATGGTGAGTGCATGGATGAGCCCCGTCCCCCTTCCCCCTCCCCCTCCCCCTCCAGGCTTCTGGTGGGTGGGGGATGATGCCTGGCCATGCTCCCAGCCCTTCTCCTCTGGATAGGCAGAATGGCCGTGCTTGGGGTGACAGGGGAAGGGGGCAGCAGAAAGACCTCTCTCCTTAGCTGGCAGTAGGAGTATTACTCCATGCAGAGGTCAGGGCCAGCTTGTACAGCCTCTTCCTCATGCAAAGGACGTTCCCGCTTTGGGCTGGCTTGCCCAGCACTCCGTCTTCTCCGTTGCCCAGTACATGGAGAGCAGCAGCCTCTGTGTGGGCTGAAGTTCAGACAAGGAAGAGCTATTTTACTTGCATATTTCAAAATATGGGGCCCCTACAATAAAAATGCCTTCCATTTTTTGTGCTGCCATTTGGCTTCCAACGGGTTAAAACCTGCCATGAGTCTCTGTAGCAAAGGCAAATGAGTACTTCTGAATCACACCCTCTCCCGAGGCCATAGGACTGGCTTCCTCAGTTGTGAGGGCTTGCATGGATGCACCAGTGCTCCCAGCCCAGTTAGGCAGCTCTGTCGGCCAGGAGCAGAGGGTCACACAGCCCTTGAGAGGCTCTGCTGGAGGGTCCTGAGGGGAGGGCTGTGTTCAGCTCTCCTTGAAGTGAAGGTTCCCCAGGCTGGGCAGAGCCCCAGTGCCAGACCTCATGTGCACTGCATCTGCGGTCCTCCCTCAGCAAAGACAGAGACCCAGCCTGGAAGGTGGAGCCGATGGCCTGTTGTTGCCCATGGCAGGTATGGCTTAGAAGAGCTGCGGGTTTTACACACATGCCAGGGAGAGCGCAGCAGAGCTGAGCTGAGGGGCTCCCAGGCAAAGGACACTGGGCAGAGAGCAAAAGACCCTGCTCCAGAAAGCTCTGTAGAAAAGTAGCTTCCCTGCCCCACCCCCCGCATCCACCCGGCAGTTCCCAGCCATCCTCTGCCCAGTCCAGGGACCTGATCTCAGGCTCTCCTGCAGAACAGAGCTCCGGGAGCTGAGGAGGGGGAGCTGCTGCTCGGGGGTGGCCACTGGAATAACTCAGGCTGAGCCCGGGAAATGGGGGACCATGAGAAAGAGTATTTCTGAGTGAGCGTGGAATGGCCCTCTCCCACAGCAGCAAGGCCAGCCCCAGCATCTGGAATGGCGGCGGCAGGGGGGCTCCCTGGGCATGATCACAGAGCTTCCAGGTGGACATGAGCCCCAGAAAGCGAGCAGTGGCTCTGCAGGGTGTCAGGGAGACCGTGCTCCTCCCTCCCCATCTCCCCCTGATAACTGTGGGAACCCTCCTGACCCCTTTCCCCTGGGCACAGTTGCTCCTTCCACCCACTCCCCACAGTGCCCCCCCCCCTGGAGTCTGCACTTTAAAAATCAAATTCTGAGGCCAGAAAGTACATGCTGCACTCTGTTGAAGTTCTGCACATTTGCTGATTTTGCGTCATGCAAGGCCTTTCTGGAAGTTGTGAGGAAGAGCCAGGAACTCTGCAGGACATTGAACTATCCTGCTTGGCCCCATCTTCCTCCTCCCCCTCCCTGGCTTTTTGAGATGTCACCAAGCATTAACGGCAGTGAACACTTTCAGGTCTACATTTGCAGCCTTAAGGGCTGGCAGCTTGGGGGACCAAGACGGTCAGGATGCTGAATTCTATGCCTGGTGCCGAGACGCCCACCCATGCGTGCCTAGTGGGATGATGCAATCCCAGAAGCCTTGCCCTGTCACCTCCGCCATCATTTGCCCTGCTGTGCCGGAGGCCGTATTCGGCTGCTGAAAGGCTGAGTCACACGTGATGCAGGAGCATCGAGGGCAGAGCTGCGGTGTGGAGCAGCCTCACTCTGCTTGCCCGACCCCTCCGTGAGCCATTCCCTGAGCAGGGGTCAGTGAGCTGCCAAGCCACCCCCCAGGGGCTCCACATGCCCCTCCCTTTGCCCTTGTGAGCACAAGGGGCTCACTAGACCCCTCGTGGGCCAGCACTGTTGGGCCAGGCCTCTCGTGGAGTGATGGCTGCCGCCAGGGTGTTCTGTGCACATGTGAGGGCCAGCCGAGCCTCAGTCACCCCCTGACCTGTTTCTGTTTGATCTGCACTCACTGCTGGATTAAAAGGGACTGACTAGCTGGATGCCCAGCCTGGAGTCCCTGCAGCAGCTGGAAGGCCTGCCCAGCAGTGAGCCCATGTAGAAGGCCCTCTCAGTTTGGCAGCACCGACTCAAGGGCAACCGCCCCACTCCCTTCACTCCCCACCCCCACCCCATAGATCAGTCCATTCCCACCCTCCTCCTCATGTGAACCCTCCTCACCCAGACCTCACACTCCCCCTGCCCCACACACCACCTTTCCCCATTGCCTGCAAGACAGCCGCCACGTAGAGTAGTCCACGGATGCACAAGCCCCTGTGAGTGGGCAGGGTCTTGCTGGTGATGGCCTCAGCAAAGGGCCCTAAAAGCCAAAGGGGGGAGGGGAGAGCGGAAACTTGGTTTTATTGGAATAGAGCTCATAAGCAGGAGGCAGCAGGAGGCAAAATGGTATCTTGCATAGGCCAAGCATTGGTTGCTGTTGGAACATGTACATGTTTTGAGTGTCAGGGCAGAGCTCGTCATCAGGCACCCTGGAAAAGTGGAATGCAGCGGAGGCATGAAATTCTGAGCCCAGCTCCGCCTTGGCCTCCTCCGCCCCCTTTCCTTTCAGTGTCTGATGCTCTGGCCTTGGGTGAGGCAGCACCTCCACTGCCTGCAGGCTTCCAGGCTGGCGTGGACACCTTCAGGGCTTCCTGTGGCCATCAGCCACTTCCCTCCCCCTCCCCTTCTCCTCCTGATACTTTGGTCCTCCTGCCTTTCTCTGGCTGCTGCTGTTGTGCCCACATTTCCACACAGGGCTGTGTGCAGAAAGGAGGATGTGGTGCCTGCATCCAGCTGCCACTCCCCCCAGCCTTTGCACAGGGAAGATGATGCATCTGGGAGGGCCAGTCAAGCAGGCCACGGCCCTCCTCCCCATGGCCTGAGTCGCCATGCAGCAGCAGAGACACTCATCCTGTCAGCAAGGCAGGGCCAGGCATCTGGCCCTGCCACAGCTGCCTCCCAGAAGGGAGTTGCATGCCTGCACTCAGTTTGCTCTTACTCTAGGAGGAGGACGTCATCCGTGAGAGCCGCTTTTACTTCCGAGGCTATGGCCTGGGCCACTGTTTGCAGCACATGAAGGATGGGGAAGCCCTGGAAAGCCCCAACATCTACAGCTCGTCCCCTCCAGCCTCGCTCCTGAGAGAAGGGGAGATGCTCCAGAGGCGCTACTTGGACAGGGCCAAGCGGATCGACACCATCTCTCGGGCTGTCTTCCCCTTCACCTTCCTGGTGTTCAACATCTTCTACTGGGTGGTCTACAAAGTGCTTCGCTCAGAGGACGTCCACCAAGCTGCACCCTGAGGCTTCCACAGGATTTGGAAGCCCAGCAGAGTGGGCCTCGGCAGCTGTGCTCTGTCCGGCGCTGGGACGTCGCTTCCTTCCCCAAGGCCAGCCCTTGTGTTCCTTGGACGTGGGTTTTTCTTGCCGGCTGAGAAACATGGCAAGCTGTGCCTGGCACTCTGGCGCAAACGGGCCTGCTCTCTCCACCAGCTCCCAAGCATGGCACGGGGTGGGCAGGCTTCTCAAGGTGCTTCAGTTCCTCTTCCAGGGACTTCAAGGCACCCGGCCGTGGGAGGAGCCGGCATTCCTGCTCCAGAGCTGTGTCATCCCCCTGACACCCCAGCAAGGAGCTGGAGACTTGAGCAGGGCCTGCCTGCAGAAGCCAGAGCCGGTGTTCCAGCTCTGCAGAGTCGTGTGTGGCTGCCCTGCCCCCCCAAATCCACTCACAAACCCCCAATACCACTTAATCAGCATGGTAAAAAAGAGAGTGCAGGGAGGGTATTTCCCAGCAGCCCAGCACGGTGCTGGGGCACGAGGCCTGGTAGCCTGGAGAGGTGTCATAAGCGGCCTCACTTCCCACCATCCCTCCCACTCCACGGCCTGAAGAGCAGCATACGTGGCATTGGCAGCAAACAGCAGCAGTGGTGGCGAATCCTGCCGAGACAAAGGGCCCTTAAAGCAAAGGCCAGGGGCGTTGGGCATCACTCGTCTAGAGCCAGCCCAGACAGCAGCGGGGCAGGAGGAACCTGGTCGTCATATGAGCGCGCTGATGGGTGGTGGATGGTCACTACTATTCATGAAGACAAAGAAATGTTGGGCAACTCAGAATCATTTTGGCCAAGCATTTCAAAAATCACCTCTCTCTCTCTCTCTCACACACACACACACACACACCCCACACACACACACACACTGTTTTTCTGGCACATCTGTCATGAGGTGCACTCTGTGGCTCCCAAGTGAAGGGGCGGCTGTTATTGATCAGATTGTGAAACACAACTTGGCAGCTGACTTTGGAGATGCCCTGAGGGTCAGGCGGCAGGGGGAGAGCTGCATTGAGAAGGGCCTTTTAATGGGCTTTTCCATCCTAAAGGTGATGGGTGGGGGGAGTCATCTCTGGCACATTTGAGCTTCATTTCAAGCACCAAGTCTTTTGCATGACCAGCTTCTATGTTGCGTAACTAAGCCAGAAAGTCCTCGGAGCCAGGGGTTCCATGAAGTACAGTTGCAGAAAAGCACAAATTCCAGACCCACTTCCCATGGGAAAGGCCTGTGCACCCCCCGAGCGCGTGACTTGTGCCTGGGCAGGCCCCATTTCGGGAGCCCCTTGAAGTGCTGGTGCTGGTGTAGATTCTGCACTCCTAGGCGACCTTGAAACTAGGGCCCGCGAGCACTCCGGAACACCGTTTTTCTGAAGTGACATGGAAGCGAGCAGCACCTCATTCAGCACTGTTTACGCCGTAAAATCTGGCAATGCCCATCTCCGTGGCCAAGATTCCACTGCATGTTAACTCAGAAGTAACACCCATTCAGCAAAGGCTCTGCTTCTCCCCGCAACACTGCTTTTAATTATAAACCCACCCGCCCCCATTATTATTATTTTTAATGACTGCAGTTGCAAAATTGCTCTAAAGAAAAAATAAACAGAAAAAGAGAACAAATGCTCTGGCTGCAAAGAGGAAAGTAGTAATTAAAGCCCTCCTTTCAGGGTACAAGAACTGACTAATTAAGGGCAGCTTCAACTGAACAGGAAAAAACTAATTAGCCACTTCAAAAGAAAGTGTCTAGAAGGAAGCTTCTCATTAAAGTCAATTAGTAGCTCCCAGAAGCCTCAATAGCATTTTGCTAGTCCACAGTGCATAGGCCAACACCGAAATGGCATTCTTTATGAGGGAAATTACCAGATATCAGGTCTGAAAACGACAATGCAGAAAACACTGGAATGTGACGGTTTTGCAACCACATTGTCTAGATTCTCCATAAAAACTAGGTGGAGAAAGGATGCAATTCCAGACTGAGCTGCTGATATGGAAACAACCCCTGTCCAGAAGTCCCAAAGATTCGTGTTCTGCCTGATGGAGCTCAGGTGGTGGTGCTGGACTGGAGTGGAAAGCCCTGACCTGGCCAAATGGCATGAGACGTGGTCGAAACAAGCCATCTAGCAAACTCCCTGGGCGTCCATCCCCACCCCCATGCCAAATGGATCCTGCCTCGGCCTACCTGCCTGGTCTGTGCAGAAGGCCACCTCCCTTTCCCTCTGACCAGAGGCAAGCATGGTGCCTCTGTCATGAGCCAGGGGTGGACAGGTGTGTGTGGCAACACTGTCCGTGCCTTCCTTGCTGTTTTGCTGCCTGTTCTGCCCCCCAGCATGCTGGTTTGGGCTGATACTTTCCATTTGCCGGTGCAGCTTTCCTGAAAATAGATTTGGAAGCCACTGTGCCCCTTCCTCATCCTGTCACTTCCCTCTGTCATGTGGATGCTGCAACCTGTTTGCTCACAACACTCATGAACGTGGGGATGGGCCTGACCCTGCAGGAACTGGACAGACTGCTGGAGTTTTAAAAAATGATGCAGCTTTAAACAGCTCTAATCTTCCTACACAAATAAAATGTTTTGGGGGTTTTCATTCATGTTGCTGATGTTATTTTTTTCCAGGGAAAGAGCAGCCACACTGAAAGAGCAGATATTTGAAAAACAGGTTGGGATGACTGCAAGCCAGGGGGCTGGATGTGGAGCTGCTGAACACTGCACAGGTGCAAAATTGGTCCAAGCCAAGCAGATCTATGGCCAGTTCTTCAACTGGCCTCTGCAGCTATGCCTTTCAAAAGTAACTTGCTGTGTAGACATTAGCAGATGACAGGGCTTAGCTCTGTGGTGAAAAGCTGTTCTTGCTGACTTCTGTACACCAAGTTGTTCTTTAAGTCACAGGAATCAGTCAGGCCATTTTTCCCAGATCAAGTGGCAACCCTGAATTGCATCAGGAGAGGAGATTTGTATCCATCTGATTTGCTGGAGGCTGACTTCTTTCATAAGTGCCAAACGGGGAGCAGAGGGAAGAGGTCCCTCAGAGAGAGAGACAACATCAGACAAATCAAAGTACCATAAAAACACTTAAAAGTGCATAAGCTCAACAAGTACAAGAGTCTATTATGTCACTGGTCGTGATCAGTAGATAATGGAGCACCTGTGCATCAGGTGTGAATTTGTCCAGCTTTGACGACTTCTATCTATGGATCAAGGGGCGGCACCGTGAGAAAGCAGCCAGCCAGCAAACACTGAGATTTGGGGAGTGGCTGAACAGCCAGTCGTTTCTGTCCCCCCTGTTGGTCCCTGGGAAGAACCCAGCCCAGCCCTGCACCTGTGGGCTTGGTGGGCACCACAGCCCTTAAGCCAGGCAGAAAAACGGAGTGTGCTAATGCGGGGGGGGGGGAGGGAGGGGCCAGCCCCTTTCACGCTGAGTTCACAGCCCCTGAGCCCTCCACCAGAGAGCTACCTTTGGAATCCACCACCAGGGGTGAGGGCTGCTAGTGACCTTGGGGATGCGGGGGGGGGCATTGGGGGGCCTCTGAGCAGCTCCCCTTTCTCTGTGTCAGGGACCATCAACACTGGGGCACAGTGGGTTGGGCTCCCCTCCCTCCCTCCTTTGCTGGTCAGCCGCCAGCTTTAGAGAAAGGCTGACTGTCTTTGGTGTCTCCGGCCAGGACAGGCGGCCATGCAGTACCAAGACGGACCAGCACAGCTGTTGATGGCTGGCACCACTGCAAGGCAGGCATCGCAGCTGAGTACCTTGCTCTGAAGCAAGCCTCAGTCCTCCCTCTGGCCTCCCAGCCCAGGGTTACAAACCAGCTCTGTTGGACCAACAGAGGAGCCCGGTCAAGATCCCTCCCCGCAGGGCAAAGCTCCAGCTCCCACCTTTTAGAAGACTCCCACCTCCTTCCCACTGCTATGCCCTGGGGCTGCCCCGCTGCCTCAGCCCCCCAATTGGAAGTGTAGCTCAGTGGTGGAGCCCCTGCTTTGCATGCAGGAAGTCCCAGGTTCAATCCCCAGCAGCATCCCCTGCCTGGAGCCCTGGAGAGCTGCTCCTGCCAGTCAGTGTTCACAAAACTGGGCTAGATGGACTGAAGGTTTGACTCAGCAGAAGGCAGCAACCAAAGTTCCTAAGCCCAGACAGCCTGCCAGAGCCAGAGGTGGGGAAACGTGGGCCATGGAGAACAGCCAGCACAGGTATGCACCTCCAGAGCAGGCAGCAGAACGACTGGACTGCTTGGCCCACATACCCGGCTCACTTCCTGCCTTTTCATGGCAGGGCCTCTCCGTGCCTTTGCTTTGCTTAGCAGGCAGAGAAACCTCCCAGCTTTCCAGAGCAAAGATGCCCAAGGAAGGGGGCTTCTGATGCTGAAGTGGAGCAGCAAAAGGACAAGGCCAGCAAGAGCCAGCAGGAGGATCCCAACCCATCAGGTCTGGTCCCTCTGCTAGGAGAGATGGAAAGCAGCTTCACCACCACCCCGAGCTTCTAGGCCCCTTTCCTGACTGTCAGCTTTGGTTTAAATTAAAAGTATGTGTCTAGTCTTTTAGATATATTTAAAAGTGTGGGGTCTTTATCCTACCGAAATGCTCAGTGGAGAGCCAGTGTGTCCCTGCCTCCCATTTCTTTAGTCCAAAGCACTGGGGTGACTGACAAGCACCCAGCATCTGCTTTGAAATCAACACAGTGAAATAATGAGGGTGCCTCTGCCTGAGTTGTGGCTCTTCTTCACGGACTGGCACTCTCCAGCCCCTCCCTGCCAAATATCTTGCTGCAGCCCCGCGTCAGTGGCAGCAGCGAAGTTCTGAAAGAACAGGCAGGGAAATGCCACAGGTTGCCTTGGGCTCTGGAGCATCTTGGTGGCAGCAAGAGTCAAGAGTTCTTGATTTTAATCACAAAGCAGGACAGGGACTTTATTAAAGCCATATTTGCCACTAGTTAGGAGTGAAGCATAGGCTGCAATCTCATTCAATCTCAGGGAACTTTTGTTATTGTATTTTAATAGAAATAAATGGAGACGCAGCAATAAGGGAAGCTGCCTCTCTTGGACGTCTGTTAAAGGCTCAAAGCCATTGCTAGGGGCAATGGGGCAAGCAGCCCTCAGAGTGACCTAGACACTGGGCCAAATGGCATAGAATCATAGCATCATAGAACAGTAGGGTTGGAAGGGGCCTACAAGACCATCGAGTCCAACCCCCTGCTCAGGTCAGAGCATCCCTGACAGATGGCTGTCCAGCCTCGTCTTGAACGCCTCCAGTGTGGGGGAGCCCACCACCTCCCTGGGGAATGGGTTCTGTTGTCGTCTTGCTCTGAGAGCCAGGAAGTTTTTCCTGATGTTCAGCCAGAATCTGGCTTCCTGTAACTTGAGCCCATTATTCCATGTCCTGCACTCTGGGATGATCGAGAAGAGATCCTGGCCTTCCTCTCTGTGACAGCCTTTCAAGTACTTGAAGAGCGCTATCATATCTCCCCTAAGTCTTCTCTTCTCAAGGCTAAACATGCCCAGTTCTTCCAGTTTCTCCTCATAGGGCTTTGTTTCCAGTCCTGATCATCCTTTTTGCCCTCCTCTGAACCCTCTCCAGCTTGTCTGCATCCTTCTTAAAGTGTGGTGCCCAGAACTGGACACAGTACTCCAGGTGAGGCCTAACCAGTGCTGAGTAGAGGGGAACTAGTACTTCCTGGGATTTGGAAGCTATGCTTCTATGAATGCAGCCCAAAAGAGCATTGGCCTTTTTTGCAGCCACATCACACTGTTGGCTCATGTTCAGCTTGTGATTTACAACAATACCAAGATCCTTCTCGCTTGTAGTGTTGTTGAGCCACGTATCCCCCATCTTGTAACTGTGCATTGGGTTTCTTTTTCCTAGGTGCAGAACTTGGCATTTATCCCTATTAAATATCATTCTGTTGTTTTCTGCCCAGTGCTCCAGCATGCAAAGCTTTTGGTCAGGAGACTCAATGTGCCTCATTCAACCAGCCTCCCCATGTTTTGCTAGACCTTTCTGGACATGCACAGAGACCCCAGTGAGGGGCCAAGCTGAGGGAGCCCCAGAAATGGCTGCTTTGCAATCAGTTTTGTAAGCCTTGCTGGGGTTTGTGTGGGGCTTTTGAAACCATTTCAGGATCAGTCAAAGTGTCTCCAGAGCAGAACAGAGAGGTTTTGCCCTTCTCTAAGGAGTGCGTCTGTTCACCATCGTGAGAGAGGATAGCTTCTGCCTTTGTTCTTTGTCATTCTCCCCCATCCCCACCCCACACCCCAGTCATGTTTCATGCTTAACCTTCTTCTTGTACGAGAGCATGCAAAGTGCCTGGAATAATAAACAGGGCAAAGGTCTGGTTTCAGAATCCACCACCCCCCCATCTTGCTTTTCCCACTTAAGAATGGATCTGTAGAAGGAAAATAAACAAAAAGCAATTATAAATATGCCCTCACCCCTATTCTGCTCTGCCCTGCCCTGCCCTGCCCTGCCCTGCCCAACCCAGCCCACACATACCCGCAGCCACTGGGGTGGGGCGGGGTGGGGTGGGGGAACTCAGAGGGTGTCTTTGTGCTGCTTTCTTAGCCAAGGAGCAGGGAGGTGGCGCCACCTAGTGGAAAATCATCCCAGCATCACGATTACGTTTGGGGAGGGGTCCTCTGACATTAGAAGAAGCACCTCATCCTACTGTTTTCTGTAAAAGTACCTAGACTTAATTTTATTGATTTCAAAATGCATAGCTCCCTCTTCCAGGTGGCTTACAAAGAGAAAAGTACATTTAAAAATAAAACCTAAAACAAAAAATCAAAACCCACATTTAAAATATAACCACTAAATATTTGCACCAAGCACACAAACTCTGTAGCACAAATTCAAGAACAGCAGCAAAAGGCAGTGCAATCTCCATGCACTAAAAATGCACCACGTATGGGAGTAAGGTGACCAACTCATCAGGGGACTGATCAGGGGACTGGAAACAAAGCCCTGAGGAGAGACTGAAAGAACTGGGCATGTTTAGCCTGGAGAAGAGAAGATCCCCCATCTTGTCACTGTGCCTTTGGTTTCTTTTTCCTAGGTGCAGAACTTGGCATTTATCCCTATTCAATGTCATTCTGTTGTTTTCTGCCCAGCGCTCCAGTCTATCCAGATCCCTTTGAATTTTGTTTCTCTCTTCCAAAGTATTACCCTATCCCGCCCACTTTGGTGTCATCTGCAAATTTGATCAAATTCCCTGCACCTCCTCCTCCAAGTCATTAATACAAATGTTGAAGAGCACTGGGCCCAGGACTGAGCCCTGCGGTACCCCACTCGTTCCCTCTCCCCCGTTTGAGAAGGTCCCATTGATAAGCACTCTTTGAGTCCGATTCTGTAGCCAACTGTGGATCCACCGGATCGTTGTTTCACCTTGCCCACTTTGAGCTAGTTTGCTCATCAGGATATCATGGGGCACTTTGTCGAAAGCTTTGCTGAAGTCGGGGTATATGATGTCTACACCATTCCCACGGTCAACAAGGGAGGTGACTTGATCAAAAAATGAGATCAGATTCATCTGGCAGGATTTATTCTTGACAAATCCATGATGGCTTCAAGTAATCACTGCATTGTTGTCAAGGTGCTTCCAGATGGATTGCTTTATGATCTGCTCCAGAATTTTCCCAGGGATTGATGTCAGACTGACTGGTCTGTAGTTCCCAGGTTCCTCCTTTTTACCCTTTTTGAAGATAGGGACAACATTAGCCCTCCTCCAGTCGTCTGGCACTTCCCCCATCCTCCATGATTTCTCAAAGAGAATAGACAGCGGTTCTGAGAGTTCTTCTGCCAGTTCCTTTATGACTCTAGGATGCAGTTCATCTGGCCCTGGAGATTTGAACTCATTCAAAGTACTGAGGTGTTCCTTGACCATATGCCTATCGATCTCAAGCTGCAATCCTGCCCCTTCAGCCTGTACTTCGCCTTTGCCAGGGGGCTCATAGACCCTCTTTTGGGAGAAGGCTGAGCCAAAGTAGGAATTGAGCACCTCTGCCTTTTCTTTGTCATCTGTTATCGTTTTGCCATCCTTATTTAATAGCTGAACCACCATTTCTTTCCTCTGCCTTTTACTATGCACGTAGCTGAAGAAAGCCTTTTTGTTGCTTTTAGCATCCCTCGCTAACCTCAGCTCGTTCTCATCTTTAGCCTTCCTGACGCCATCCCTGCAATTCTGTGCTACCTGCCTGTACTCTTCCTTTGTTACTTGGCCTTCTTTCCACTTCCTATATATGTCCTTTTTTGTTTTCAGGTCATCTCATAGCTTTTTTTGAAGCCACACTGGCTTCTTCTGTTGTCTTCCACCTTTTCTTCTTGTTGGAATGGTTTGTCATTGCACCTTGAGAATGTCCTTTTTTAAAAGCTCCCACCCATCTTGGACTCCTTTTTTCGTTAGCGTCACTTGCCATGGGACATTACTGATCATTGTTCTGAGATTATTAAAATCAGTGTTCCTGAAATCCAGGGTACGTGTTTGACTACACTCGGCTTTTGCTTCCCTTAGAACCAAGAACTCAAGTGCAACATGGTCGCTTTCCCCCAGAGTTCCTGTAACTGCTATTAATTAGATTGAAGCTCCCAGTTGTTGTTTCTTCTTTTGCAAGGGTTTTGCTGTCTCCCAGACTATTGGCAGTTTTTATTACGTCTGTTGATGCTGTTTCTGGAAATGCCCCATCTGTAAAAGTCTTTTTGTCATGCTCAGGATAAAATAGGAATTGACGGCTGGGATAACCTGATTCCAGATAACTTCAATAGGCCTGAGATCATTTGGGTGAGCTGAAGGCACGGAAAGCAAACTGTCTGCAGATGCTGAGCCAGTAATCCAAGCTGCTGTGAGCATTATTAGCATTAAACGTAATAAACAAATAACTGTTGGAAATGCATCGTGGTCCCTGAGCATAAGAAGAGCACCACAATGTGGAATAAGACAAAATGCCAACATTAGTGCTGGCGTTCGTTGGTCTCCTTTCCTTTCTGTGAAAAGTGGAGCCGTCTCTCCAGCTGCGGTGGGATGGAAAGAAGACGACGATGAAGTTATAACTAGTAAAGAGTACTAGTAAAAAATAGCAATATTTATTTTTTGTTGCTGCAAAGGGCATTTTTATACCCCACAATAATAGCACGGGGTGCGGGAGATGTCTGCCATGCTGCTTCATGTGTGACTATTGCTCCTGGGGACTGAGCACAGAAGGCAGAGATCTGGACATGTCTCGGCCTTTGAAGACAGCATAGGGTTTCCATTCAAAGTGGAGCCGCAGAGAAAGCAAACATCAGTTTAAGCATCACTTCTGCAAAAGAGTCGAAGGCTATCTAAAGTGATGTCAAGCTGGCCCTCCATTAGGCAAAGTGAGGTGGGCACCTCAAGCAGCAGACGCTGGGCGGGGGGGGGGCAGCATGTGCACACAGACACACCCACACCCACGGAGCATTTCTCTTCAGTCCCCCAAAATAGATAGGATAAGGCTACACAAGTCCTCATTAGTAAATGCAGCAAAAAGGCGGGAGGCAAAGTGCACGTAAGCCCACAGGAGACATCCTAGCACTAGTCGCTTATAGCAAATGACCCCCTCTAGCCCTGCCTCACTTATTGGGGCTTTAGCGGGCCCATATCTTTATCTGTGGGAAAAGGAGGCCAGTGACCTGGCAATGTGGATTATGTTCCTCTGCCTCCTGATCTGAAATAAAATGTCCCTTTGAAGCCACTTCCGTGTGTGGCCGGGGCAGGGGTACTATGCTCCTTGACGTTGCAGGCAGGCAGCAAAGTGTTTTGGGCCAGCCCCAAGAAAAGCTCCTGAATTTGGATAAAAAGAGGAAGCCAGACAGGGATTCATGGACAGCAGTGTCTCCAAGAGAGTTTTCATAAGAGGCATTAAGGCAGCCTCTTCGTCTGGAGTGCGTCACTTGAGAAGGTTTGTAGGAAGCGGCAATGAGCTGTTTGTAAGCAAAATGCACATTCCGCTCATCTAGCTTTTCTGCTTGATGTACAGGAAATGCAAAAACTCACCAAAGAATCTTGGAGAAATCTAAAAGGGCACCAGGCCAGGACAGCTTGAGGAGGGGAAGTGCTCCTGGCCCTTGCCAGAGGGGGACAGAGGAGGTGGCCTCAGGTTCTTCGGTTTCTCGCAAGAACCACCAAAACATAAGCAGCCTTTTCCAGCACATGCTGGGCCATTCTTCTCTCAGGAGTGGCCTCCACCGGACCGGGAAGTAACCCAGTTCCTCTCTGCATTCCCACTACAGGGGTGGGGCATCCCAGGACAGCAGTGGCAGGAGCAGTGTGCCGCACCTTGTGGAGAAGCGCTCCTGTGCCTGGCAGGGGTCAGCTGAGGGCGACCCATCGCAGAGCCGGGTGAAGCGCTGCCTCCGCCTCTCCCGGGCAGATCACCCGCGCCTCGCCGATGCTCGCCTGCCTCCTGCTGTCACTCCCTCCAGATGCACAGGCAATGCCTCTTCAGATCCAGACTTCAGACCGCTGGGTGTGAGGAGCCACCTCCGCCCTAGCCCCAGATCTCCCCTGATTCGGGGGTATGGGATCACCCGGTACAGTTTCTGAAGAGGTTAGTGGCATCATTGATTTTATTGTGTTTGGTTTTATTATGCATGTCTCCCTGGGAGAGTTTCAGCTACAGGGCGACTTAAATTTAATTTCTGTTGTTGTTGTTGTTAAATACTAATACCAATAATAGTAAATACTAATGATAAAAATAATAGTGTTAGCATTTTTAACAGGGTCTCTTTTGCAGCTTGTGGGGTATCCTAGAGGCTCTGATGTCCCTGAATAAAGACCATAATTTCTTCAATAAAGCCTGGGGGGCCTCTGGCTTTCCACTGGATGGTCCTGTGTGAGAGACATTTCTTGCATCAAAGCACAGGGAGCGGATACTGTGGAACAGCCAGTTGCTTTAATAGGGCAGATCCAGGGCCCAAAATATCCACCCTAGCTGAAGGCAAATCTTCAGTGCCTGTGGCCAGGCAAACTAGTGAAATATCTGGAGAGAAGGAATGTAAGGCAATGGAGCAGATAATTTTACAGGGCAGTTCATGCTTGAAATGCTGGAAGCAAGCTTTCAAGTTACACAGAACTCTTCACTGGGCATAGATGTTCAAAGCAAAATTGCTTTTAAAAAATAAAGAGAAAAAATGCTGCTGCCCTGGTGTCAGTCTGCTTGAATCAGGGGCAGAAAGTTTTAACAGAGCAGAGGAGATAAGTTTAAGGGGAGGGAGGATGTGTTGGTAGCCTTCAAACAACTTAAAGGTCACTGGACAGAGGAGAGTGATTTCCCTGTGAGTTCTTTTGCTGGATGCCCCGGCTCGCCTCTGTGTGGCCTGCATGTGTGTGTCGATAAGATGGTGCTCTGCGTAATCTCTCTCGTGCTCTCCAGGCCTTCCGCACCCCACCTCTCATCGGACTCATTCAAGGGCCAGGAGCTCCGCCCCGCCCCGCCGTAATGCCACTGTTCCCAGTCCTGCACTGGCGCAGGAGCTTTGACACCTGGCTGTAGCCATGTTTTGCCTTGCACAGCTCACGGCGGAGGAATGGAGTCAGCTGGTGGCCCTCCAAGTTGTGGAGCTGCAGTCATTTTTCCTGCAGATAAATTTTGCAAAAGTGGTGGATGTGTGCCCTGTGGTAGAATCCAGAGAGGCTGGCTCTACACATTCTGACATCCATATGCTCCATTGTTCCTCTGGGCTGTGGCATTTTCCCCTGGGCATTATGGCCATGTATGGCTGTCACTACAGCAACATTCCCTCCCTCCCCAGCTGCCCCTGCACTCCACATTTCAACTGCTTTTTCTCCACAGATGTTGATTTGCTTCTTCCTCAAGAAGATGGCAGAAACCTGTTTGTTGGCGCCAGGTAACTGTTTCCCTCAAGTGAGCACTAGCAAAGCCTCTGAGGCCTGGACTTTGTACTGTGTACATTTCCATTTGCAACTGTGTACATTTTTTAAAGTGGGCAGGAGCCAGTTTTCCATGGTTGGGTGGGAGCTGGTTGGGATGAGGCAAGCGGAAAGGAGAGCGCAGCTGCCCCTTTGCTGACAAAAGAGGATCCGTTCGCCCAAATGTTATTACTTCCCCCATCTACTGGCAGTTGCTCAGATGTCTGATGTCATGCAAAGGTGACGGTTCTCACAACAGCCGTTTCTTAAGCTTTGGGGGTAAAGCACCTACTATAACTGTGCTTCTTTCCCGTAAGTATTTTTTAAAGAAAAGACGTTAAGATATAACTGTAGGACACCAGTTTCTTGTTTAGCATAATGCGAGACTTGGAGAATGGCTGACATGCGCAGCAGGGAATGCCTCCCTCTTTGGAGCTGCCCCGGCAGTGGCTCTCCGGGTGCACTCCTGGCTGCCTCTGGCAGGGGTGAATCTGGCCTAGCGGACTGACACGTGCCGAAAAGGAGCAACCTGGGTGGATGCCAAGCATCTCTCCCTTCCGCTTGCTTCAGCCCAGATGTTCCTTACTTGCTCCAGAAGGGGACCCCAGAGTCTACAATTATTCGGAATGACTCTTCGGCCCATGAAAGCTAGACCGAGCTTCTTAGGCGGGATTCGTACAACCTCTTCTTGCCCACTTAAATAAATACATCAATAAACTTGGCCACAGCACTTGGCCCTTCTCACGCCTGAGCTGCTGAAGAGGTCCTGCCTCCAACGGTGGGTAGGAAGAAGACGTTCCTGACCAGCAGCTGCGATGGTTCACTGCCTGCAGTGGCAGCCTTACCGAGCCACAAAACCAGCAGCCATCTAGCCTATGCCGCAAGCCACATCTGTGCCACACACAGCCCCCTACACACACAGATGCTTGCTGTTCTCAGAGAAGAAGCAGGGAGCCAGGGCAAACGAGAGAGCCCAGTCCCCAAAGGGACCTGCATGGCCCAAGGAAGGGAGGAAGCGTGTATGTGGCTCAGCCATGCAAGCTCAATCGTGTGCCAGAAGGGGAGGGGGAAATCTCCAGGGCCTGAATTCCATGTGACCAGATACAGATGTTAGTTAGATCCTGAACATCCCCTGAGCCTCTTTGTTGCTTGACCATTTGCAGGGGCTGGGGGCCTGTTGCGTTTCCCTTGATGGCTTCTTTCTGTACAATTCTTCTCTAGCATTGCTGTGGCTGATCTTCCAGTGGGCCAAAGTTGCTGAGGGAGCCCTCACGGAAAACAGGACCGCGGCCATGGGATCTCCTTTCCTGCTGCCAGCTCCGGAGAATGTCCAGGACATGTCGTCCACACAGGGGACTCACCCCGCGGGGAAAATGCGTCGGAGAATGCTGGGCTGCAGCAGCAGCAGTGGGCCAGATCCCGCCAAGGCCCACTGGATGTTCTTTGTAGGTGGCAGCTGCTCCTCTTTCAGTCAGAGGCTTGCAAAGCAGGAGCTGGGAGAGGAGGCGCTGCCCACGGATCAGGGTGGGGAGAGATGCAGTGAGGGCCAGCGCTGCCTTGCTTCGCCGCCTGCGACGGCCAGGGCAAGCTCCTGATCCAGGCTTCTCACCCAGGGCAGAACTCCAGTCCTGAGAGGGTGGAAGCAGCTTGCACTCTGGGGAGTGCAACCCCCCCTCCCTCACCTGGCTGGGGACAGCTCATCCCTCTTCCCTGCGGTGGAAGAAGAGTGCCTGCTGCAGAAGTGTGCGCCACTGTGAGGTCTTGCCACTTTTTGGCGGCTACTGGCCAATCTGGCACAGCAACGCGGGTGGTGAGACAGGCGCTTCCTTCCCCGCGTGCCGGGCTTATAGGAGAGCCTGGAACTTGGAGGCAGGCTGCCCCTGCTGGGCGCGGGCAAAGCCGGTGGAGCAGCCTCCTTTTCCCTCTCTCAGGGGCCTTCCGGGCGCAGGCGCCCAGCTACGCCCTTCATGGAATGTGGGGGGGGGGCAGGCTAGACGACAATGACTCTTCCACTCGTAGACCTCCTGTGTTTTCTCACCACTGCTTCTGTCTTTTTTCTTACCGTGGGAAAGCCATTAAGGAGAAAAACATGGAATGTCTTTAGATGGTTAGCTCTCGGAGCCCTCTGTCTAGATGGAAGTACCAGCAGCTCTCCAAAGCCATTTTTACACCACTCTGTGGGTTTGTGCTGGGTGTGTGATACTCTCCTCACTTTTTTCATGTGTCCATCTGAGTGTGAGCTGAGCTGTGCGCAGTGGTGCAGTGGAGCCAGGGCTCGCAGGGATGCGGCACCCCCACTTTTTTATTAGCAGGGGCCCTGACATCATCACCCCCCCGCCCCAAATTCCCTGTTTCCTCTGAGCTGCGCTGCAACACTCACAGTAGCTGGGCGGAGGGGAGTTTCCCAACAACAATACGTTGCTCCTGTTGGGGTGGCTTGGCCTTGAATGGTGGTTAAGATGCATTAGCTTTGCAAAAGGCCTGCTCCTGGCAGACATGGAGAAGGCCAGAACTGATTCTTGATATGGATCCACACCACTGCCTGCAGTGCTGGACTCTCACTGGGGGCATGGCTAGGGGGCTGTCATGATGAGCACCTGCATGTCACGATTTAACATGTACCACTGGCTGTCTGGCACACCTGCCCCACTCCAGCCTTTGTTATGAATGCTATCAGGTAGACCCCGAAGACCATTTGGCAGCACATCGAGTAGCATCAGTCCAGCTCACCTTTCTCCTTTAAAATCCAAGAGTTTTTGGTGCCTCAAAGTTGGGTTTATCACAACAATCTAAGTGTTGACACCACTACAACTCAGTCACCTCCCCTCACTGAATGCAAATGGCTGATACGTTTCTGGACCTTAGTTCTGGTTCTTATCATCTTTTTATCTTAAGTAATCTTTGATTATTTTGGGGAAAATATATCTCATTAAATCTCTGTTCTGACTTTGAAAATTGTACTCACTGCATGAGCATACCCCAGCTGCCTCCAGGACTAGGGACATGACCGTGACATTTGAAATATTCTTTTGCACAGGCTGAACATTTGCCTTGCTGCACACTCAGGTGCGAAGGGTACTCCAGCAGCATCTCTCTAACATTATGCTTTCTCCTGAGCAAAATATTCAAAGGGTTCGATGTTGTGCCCTGTTTCAGTGCCTGTCGCCCAGCCTGTTGTGTGGAGAGAGTCTCCCCGGGAGAGGAGCGGCATTTGGCTATTCTGCCAGGTGCCCATGGGCAAGCTGGGTGCCACTTAATGGAAAAAGGACAGGAAGGTGGTCTTTGTCGGAAAAGGCCATTGGCTCTCGGCAAACCTCAGCATGTTGAGCCTGCCACACCCAGCGGCCTCCAGCTGCGGCTCCTACTCCTGCAATGCCAGCAACGCCATCAGCTGGAAGGAGTCATCCTCGCTGAGCTTGACATTTGCTGGTGAGTAGAAACATCAGTCCTCCCGCAGCCTCACCTGAAGGGCTTCTGGTCACCTCCTCTTCACATTGGGCCGGCGGGTCCCTGGCTTGCCGCTTTGTACCTTGAGCACACGGTGGCCTTCCTGATACGCAGAAAGCCCAGCATGCCAAATTTCCAGCTCCCATCAACAACACACCCACCCACCCTAGTCCTGCTTTATGGAAACAGATTCTCTTTAAAGAGATGGACATCACATGTCTCTGGATTCATGTAATGGATCTGGATCCATTTGTAGGGAAATGGTCACACTTCCTCTGTGTGGCTGATTGTTCACTTGCCCATTTGGCTTCATTCTCCAGATATTTCGCTGGTGCTGGAGATGTCGTTTCAGATTTCTGCCACTGTGCTAGTGTTTGCTGCTTTCTGCGGATGGGGGATACTGATGCCTTTATGTCAACCACAAAAGCTTAGGATCCGTGAGTAGGTTCTTCTTGAGCTCTGGTGGGTCTGATGCAGCAAGACTTCTCTTCTTATGATTTCCATGCATCCCTCCCTTGAGATGGGACCAGGCACTTCTCATCCCCCCATCCCCGCCCCGCCGGTCAGTCCTGTCTTTCTAGGGCTACCAGTTGCCTACACCAATGCAAGGTACAGAAGACTGGGGTGCCACCCATCTTGGGATTGTCACTATCCCTAGCCTGTGGATTGGGAGAAAACCAGACCATTCATGCACAGCCAAGGGTGGAGACGCTGACGAGCAAATGTGCTTCCCTCTGTTTTGGATTGGGGGCATCTGTTGCTACCCCCTAGATCGTGAGCAACCCTGTCTGTGCCTGCCTGCCTGCCTGCCTAGGGGGTATAAACCAGCCTTCCCCAACCAGATTTATTGTTTATGTGTCTGAAGAATTTTTACACTGCTCCTCAGCCAAAAACGGTCCCGGAACAGCTTACACACAATCAGTAAAATAAGACTGTCCCTGTCCGCAGGGTGGTTGGTTGGTTGGTTGGTTTATTGCATTTCTATACTGCCCAATAGCCAAAGCTATCTGGGTGGTTCACAAAAATTAGGTCCACAGTCTAAAAAGACACGACAGGCAAGGAAAAAGGAACAGGGAGGGAAGAGGGCTACAAAATTAATTATCTTGGCAGGGCTGGTGGAACAGCCCCGATCCCCCACCAACCCCAGTTCTGCCTGCTGGAATGGCTGCTGATGGTGACAGTCGGAGGAAGAGGAGGAGGAGGAGGAGGAGCCTTCATGAGGGAGGCCGTCAGTGGGGCCGGGGGAGGAGTGGCCCTGCTCTCCCTCTTATCTGCCTCACCTCCACTATTAGCCATGCTGGCCAGGAATCATGGGAGTTGTAGTCCAACGCATCTGGACGGCATCAGGTTGGGGGAGGCTGAGGACATGCTCGCCTCTGGCGTTGTCAGAGTGGGTTCGTCTGGTCCCCTGGCCAACGGGAAAAGTGGGACGCAGCTCCCTTGGATGAAATGGAGGCCCTCCACTCAGCCTTGTCCAGTTTCAGCAAGGGGCCAAAAGCCAAATGTTTGAAGGACCAAAGGCCTGTGAGCAGAATTAGTCCCTCTCCCCTAAAGGACTTTCCAACTAACCAAACAGGAGGGGGGAAGGCTTCTGAAAATGCCCCGGCTGGCTCCTCTCGTGCTCATGAGAAGGGACCCCAAATCCATGCCCTTGCCAGTGCTGGAGGCTGCCACCCGCCGATGGCACTGCAGGCGAGCTTCCCAGGGCTGCCTGGGGCCTGGACCGGGGAAAGAACAACAACGTCTTGGCCTTTTCCCCCTAGGAGGAAAGGCCTGGAAGTGGCTCAGCATCTATGCCAATGGCCTGGCATGCTTGGCTTCCATCCTGGCTCCCATGGCCCTCATCCTCTGGAGTTACGACCAAGGTGAGAGAGAGGGTGCTGAGGGTGGGTGGTGGGCAGAGCCCATGGGAGGGCCAGCGGAAGGGGAGCGAAGGCGGCCGAGGCCAGGCAGCGCAGTGTGTCTGCATGCTCTCTCAAGTGAAAAGGTCATGCTTTTCAATTGAGAAAGACCTTTTTGTGTCAATTAAAAAGCTTTGTCAATTAAAAAGCTTTCCCAAAGCTTTGAAGCTTTGGGAAGGAATCTCAAGAACTTTGGGGCCCAGATAGTTTTCTCATCCATCCTTCCAGTAGTTAGAAGAGGGATAGAAAGGGAACGAAAAATACTCCGGGTGAATGACTGGCTACGAAGGTGGTGCCGGCACGAGAGATTTGGATTCTGGGACCACGGGCTATACTTCCTGGAAGATGGGCTGTTGGGTAGGGATGGGTTGCACCTCACAAAAGATGGGAAGAATGTGTTTGGCCACAGCATGAAGAACTTCATCAGGAGGGCTTTAAACTGAATACTACGGGGAAGGGAGATGTAAAGTTGGGGGTAACAATGGACATAGGCGCATGCACTGCAACGGAGAGAACAGCTCTGATAGCACCCAATGATAGTCTTCAGACACATGTAGGAAGAAAGCCAGACTATGAAGCACATGGTCTTCGATGTCTATGTACTAATGCCCAGAGTATGGGAAACAAACAGAACGAACTTGAACTCTTAATACAAGAGGGAAATTATGACCTGATAGGTATAACTGAGACTTGGTGGGATGACTCCCATGACTGGAATACAGCAATGGAAGGATATAACTTGTTCAAAAAGAACAGGAGGAACAGAAAGGGAGGTGGGGTTGCACTGTATGTGAAAAATACATATCTCTGCACAGAAATACAGGAGGAGGAGCTTGGTAGCCCCATCGAGAGCATCTGGGTTGAAATAAATGGAGAAAAGAATAAAAGGAACCTGGTGGTCGGAGTCTACTACCGGCCACCCAATCAAGGAGAAGACAAGGATGAAACTTTTGGAAAGCAAACAGCCAATGTTTTAAGGAAGCATGATGTAGTAGTAATGGGGGACTTCAATTTCCCCGATATTTGTTGGGAGACAAATTCTGCAAAACATGGCCCCTCCAGGAAATTCCTGACTTGTGTGGCGGATAACTTCCTCCTACAGAAAGTAGAGGAAGGAACTAGAGGATCGGCTATCCTTGACTTGATCCTAACCAACAGAGATGACTTAATGGGTAAAGTAGCAGTTACAGGAACTCTGGGGGAAAGCGACCATGTTGCACTTGAGTTCTTGGTTCTAAGGGAAGCAAAAGCCGAGTGTAGTCAAATGCGTACCCTGGATTTTAGGAAAGCTGATTTTCATAAACTCAGAACAATGATCAGTAAGGTCCCATGGCAAGCGATGCTAGCGAGAAAAGGAGTCCAAGATGGGTGGGAGCTTTTAAAAAAGGACATTCTCAAGGCACAATCACAAGCAATTCCAACAAGAAGAAAAGGTGGAAGACAACAGAAGAAGCCAATGTGGCTTCACAAAAAGCTTAGGGATGACCTAAAAACAAAAAAGGACACATATAGGAAGTGGAAAGAAGGCCACTTCCCTTAGAAACAAGAACTCAAGTGCAACATGGTCACTTTCCCCCAGAGTTCCTGTAACTGCTACTTTATCCACTAAGTCAACTCTGTTGGTTAGGATCAAGTCAAGGATAGCCGATCCTCTAGTTCCTTCCTCTACTTTCTGTAGGAGGAAGTTATCCGCCACACGAGTCAGGAATTTCCTGGAGGGGCCATGTTTTGCAGAATTTGTCTCCCAGCAAATATCGGAGAAATTGAAGTCCCCCATTACTACTACATCATGCTTCCTTAAAACATTGGCTATTTGCTTTCCAAAAGTTTCATCCTTGTCTTCTCTTTGATTGGGTGGCCGGTAGTAGACTCCGACCACCAGGTTCCTTTTATTCTTTGTTCCATTTATTTCAACCCAGATGCTCTCGATGGGGCTACCAAGCTCCTTCTCCTGTATTCCTGTGTAGAGATATGTATTTTTCACATACAGTGCAACCCCACCTCCCTTTCTGTTCCTCCTGTTCTTTTTGAACAAGTTATATCCTTCCATTGCTGTATTCCAGTCATGAGAGTCATCCCACCAAGTCTCAGTTATACCTATCAGGTCATAATTTCCCTCTTGTATTAAGAGTTCAAGTTTGTTCTGTTTGTTTCCCATACTCTGGGCATTAGTATATAGACATCGAAGACCATGTGCTTCATAGTCTGGCTTTCTTCCTACATGTTGTTGGAATCCCTGGGAAAATTCTGGAGCAGATCATAAAGCAATCCATCTGGAAGCACCTTGACAACAATGCCGTGATTACTTGAAGCCAACATGGATTTGTCAAAAACAAGTCCTGCCAGACAAATCTGATCTCATTTTTTGATCAAGTCACCTCCCTTGTGGACTGTGGGAATGGTGTAGACATCATATACCTCGACTTCAGCAAAGGTTTCGACAAAGTGCCCCATGATATCCTGATGAGTAAACTAGCTCAAAGTGGGCTAGATGAAACAACGATCCGGTGGATCCACAGTTGGCTACAGAATCGGACTCAAAGAGTGCTTATCAATGGGACCTTCTCAAACTGGGGAGAGGTAACGAGTGGGGTACCGCAGGGCTCAGTCCTGGGCCCAGTGCTCTTCCACATTTGTATGAATGACTTGGAGGAGGAGGTGCAGGGAATGCTGATCAAATTTGCAGATGACACAAAATTGGGAGGGATAGCTAATACTTTGGAAGACAGAAACAAAATTCAAAGTGATCTGGATAGACTGGAGCGCTGGGCAGAAAACAACAGAATGACATTTCATAGGGATAAATGCCAAGTTCTGCACCTAGGAAAAAGAAACCAAATGCACAGTTACAAGATGGGGGATACGTGGCTCAAACACACTACAAGCGAGAAGGATCTTGGAATTGTTGTCGATCACAAGCTGAATATGAGCCAACAATGTGATGTGGCTGCAAAAAAGGCCAATGCTCTTTTGAGCTGCATTCATAGAAGCATCGCTTCCAAATCCCGGGAACTACTAGTTCCCCTCTACTCAGCACTGGTTAGGCCTCATCTGGAGTACTGTGTCCAGTTCTGGGCACCACACTTTAAGAAGGATGCAGACAAACTGGAGAGGGTTCAGAGGAGGGCAACAAAGATGACCAGGGGACTGGAAACAAAGCCCTATGAAGAGAGACACGTTTAGCCTTGAGAAGAGAAGACTGAGGGGAGATAGGATAGCACTCTTCAAGTACTTGAAAGGTTGTCACAGACAAGAAGGCCAGGATCTCTTCTCGATCATCCCAGAGTGCAGGACACGGAATAATGGGCTCAAGTGACAGGAAGCAAGATTCTGGCTGAACATCAGGAAAAACGTCCTGACTGTAAGAGCAATACGACAATGGAACCGATTACCAGGGGAGGCGGTGGGCTCTCCCGCACTGGAGGCCTTCAAGAGGAGGCTGGACTGCCATTTGTCAGGGATGCTCCGACTTGGATTCCTGCATTGAGCAGGGGGTTGGACTCGATGGCCTTGTAGGCCCCTTCCAACCCTACTATTCTATGATTCTATGAACATTGGGATGGCCACGGGCTGCCCACTGGCAGCAGTGGCTCTCCACGGTCTCAGACTGAGACTTTTCCAGCCCTACCTGGGTATGCTGCTGGGGACTGAACCAGGGCCCTTCTGTCTGCAATCCGGGGGCTCCACCATGGAGCCACCGCCCTTGCTCAACTTAAGCATTGGCCTCCTCCTCCTCCCAGGACTCCCGGCTGCCCTCTGGCAGCCTCATCCTCCCAACAATTCCACAGTACAGGATTTCCATCCTGTACTAACAACCAACCCATGCCATCTGTGATTACAAGGAAAAACGTTACCTTTTGAAACTTATTTCTCCCTCCTTGATGCAATACTGCTCTGTCTCTCAATCACATGCTGATTTTAACTGAATGTTTAATATTTCTTTTTAAATTTATTTAAGAAACTTCTATACTGCCCTTCAACAAAAAACAAAAAAACGCAGCATGCAACTTTTACCACAAAATTTAGACAAAAGATAAGTTGTTGTTGTTGTTGTTCAGTCGTGTCCGACTCTTCGTGACCCCATGGACCATAGCACGCCAGGCCTTCCTGTCCTGCGCTCTCTCCCGGAGCCTGCTCAAGTTCATATTCATTGCATCCATGATGCTATCTAGCCATCTCATCCTCTGCCGTCCCCTTCTCCTTTTGCCTTCAGTCTTTCCCAGCATCAGGGTCTTTTCCAGGGAGTTTTCTCTTCGCATTAGGTGGCCAAAATATTGGAGCTTCAGCTTCATTATCTGTCCTTCCAATGAGCACTCAGGGTTGATTTCCTTTAGGATGGACTGATTTGACCTCCTTGCAGTCCAGGGCACTCGTAAGAGTCTTCTCCAGCACCACAGTTCGAAAGCATCAATTCTTCGGCGCTCAGCCTTCCTTATAGTCCAGCTCTCACAGCCATACATTACTACTGGGAAAACCATAGCTTTGATTAGACGGACCTTTGTCGGCAAGGTGATGTCTCTGCTTCTTACTATGCTGTCTAGGTTGGCCATAGCTTTCCTCCCAAGGAGCAAGCGTCTTTTAATTTCATGGCTACAGTCACCGTCTGCGGTGATCTTGGAGCCCAAGAAAGTAAAATCTGTCACTGCTTCCATTTCTTCCCCTTCTATATGCCAGGAAGTGATAGGGCCAGATGCCATGATCTTCGTTTTTTTAATGTTGAGTTTCAAACCAGCTTTTGCACTCTCCTCTTTCAACCTCAACAAGAGGCTGTTTAGATCCTCTTCGCTTTCTGCCATTAGGGTGGTATCGTCTGCATATCGGAGGTTGTTGATAATTCTCCCAGCAATCTTAATTCCGACCTCTGATTCATCCAACCCGGCATTTCTCATGATGTACTCTGCATATAAGTTAAATAAGCAGGGTGACAATATGCAGCCTTGTCGTACTCCTTTCCCAATTTTGAACCAATCGGTTGTTCCATGTCTGGTTCTTACTGTTGCTTCTTGACCCTCGTACAGGTTTCTCAGGAGACAGGTAAGGTGGTCTGGTACTCCCATCACTTTAAGAATTTGCCACAGTTTGTTGTGATCCACACAATCAAAGGCTTTAGCGTAGTCAATGAAGCAGAAATAGACGTTTTTCTGGAATTCTCTTGCTTTCTCCATGATGCAGCGAATGTTGGCGATTTGATCTCTAGTTCCTCTGCCTCTTCTAAACCCAGCTTGTACTTCCGGTAGTTCTCGGTTCGCATACTGCTGAAGCCTAGCTTGTAGGATTTTGAGCATCACCTTGCTGGCATGTGAAATGAGCGCAATTGTGTGGTAGTTTGAACGCTCTTTGGCGTTGCCCTTCTTTGGAATTGGAATGTAAACTGACCTTTTCCAGTCTTGTGGCCACTGTTGAGTGTTCCAGATTTGTTGGCATATTGAATGCAGCACTTTAACAGCATCATCTTTTAGGATTTTAAATAGCTCGGCTGGAATACTGTCATCTCCGCTAGCTTTGTTGTTACTAATGCTTCCTAAGGCCCACTTGACTTCACTCTCTAGGATGTCCGGCTCAAGTTCAGTGACCGCACTATCATGGCTATCACGGACATTCAGATCTTTCCTGTATAGTTCTTCTGTGTATTCTTGCCGCCTCTTCTTAATCTCATCTGCTTCTGTTAGGTCCCTGCCTTCTTTGTCCTTTATCATGCCCGTCTTTGCACAAAACGTTCCCTTGAGATCTCCAATTTTCTTGAAGAGATCTCTAGTCTTTCCCATTCTGTTGTTTTCCTCGATTTCTTTGCATTGTTCATTTAAGAAGGCCTTCTTGTCTCTCCTTGCTATTCTCTGGAACTCTGCATTCAGTTGGGTATATCTTCCCCTTTCTCCCTTGCTTTTCGCTTCCCTTCTTTCGTGAGCTACTTGTAAAGCCTCATCAGACAGCCACTTTGCTTTCTTGCATTTCTTTTTCTTTGGGACGGATTTCGTTGCTGCCTCCTGAACAATGTTACGGACCTCCGTCCATAGTTCCTCAGGCACTCTGTCTATCAGGTCTAATCCCTGAAATCTATTCCTCACCTCCACTGTATATTCATCAGGGATATGATTTAGGTCATACCTGAACGGTTTAGTGGTTTTCCCGACGTTCTTCAATTTAAGCCAAAATTTTGCAAGAAGCAGCTCATGATCTGAGCCACAGTCAGCTCCAGGTCTTGTTTTGACTGACTGTATGGAGCTTCTCCATCTTTGGCTGCAAAGGACATAATCAATCTGATTTCGATATTGACCATCTGGTGACGTCCATGTGTAGAGTCGCCTCTTGTGCTGTTGGAAAAGAGTGTTTGCTATGATCAGTATGTTCTCTTGGCAAAACTCTATTAGCTTTTGTCCTGCTTCATTTTGTACACCAAGGCCATGCCTGCCTGTTATCCCGGTGATTTCTTGACTTCCTACTTTAGCATTCCAATCCCCTATGATGAAGAGGACATCTTTTTTTGGTGGTAGTTCTAGAAGGTGATGTAGGTCTTCATAGAACCGATCAACCTCAGCTTCTTCGGCCTCAGTGGTTGGGGCATAGACTTGAATTACTGTGATGTTGAATGGTTTGCCTTGGATTCGTACTGAGATCATTCTATCATTTTTAAGATTGTACCCCAGTACTGCTTTTCCCACCCTTTTGTTGACTATGAGTGCTACTCCATTTCTTCTAAGGGATTCTTGCCCACAATAATAGATATGATGGTCACCTGAATTAAATTCGCCCATACCTGTCCATTTTAGTTCGCTGATTCCCAAGATGTCCATGTTCAATCTTGCCATCTCATGTTTGACCACCTCCAGCTTACCTTGATTCATTGATCTGACATTCCAGGTTCCTAAACAATATTGTTCTTTACAGCATCGGATTTTCTTTTCACCACCAGACACATCCACAGCTGAGTGTCCTTTCGGGTTTGGCCCAGCCGCTTCACTCTTTCTGGCACTACTTGGAAATACCCTCTGCTCTTCCCCAGTAGCATATTGGACACCTTCCGACCTGAGGGGCTCATCTTCCGGCGTCATATCTTTTAGCCTTGTGATACGTTCCATGGGGTTTTCTTGGCAAGAATACTGGAGTGGGTTGCCATTTCCTTCTCCAGTGGACCACATTTTGTCAGAACTCTCTGCCATGACCTGTCCGTCTTGGGTGGCCCTGCATGGCATAGCTTATGGCTTCAGTGAGTTACGCAAGCCCCTTCGCCACAACAAGGCAGTGATCCATGAAGGGGGAAAGATAAGTGCACGTCATGAAAAGAGAGTCTGTTTTAAATGTAAACCTTCTTACTAGCTCTGATGTTTCAGGTTTGTAAAACAATGTAAAACTTTTCAATACCTCTTTCTTTCTTTCTCTTTCTTTCTTTCTTTCTACAGAGAAGGGATGTGCCAAACCTGTTGACCTAACCCTTGTCATAGCTGGAGCAGCTGGAATGTGCCTCCTCCCATTTACAGCCATTGTCGTGGTCCGTAAGTAGCCCCCTTGCCTGTTCAGTGGCTCACAGGTGGGATGGCCCCTGGTGGGCTGTCAGAGCACTTTGCATGTCTTGGGAGCAGGAGAGGCAGCTCCTCTTGTGAAGTCATGGAGATCACCCCTGAGCGAGGGGAAGGCTGTCCACCCAGGAGCGTTTCAGTGCCCCTCTCCCCCACTTTACCAGCCTAGCATGCTCACGGCAGGCAACAGTCACACAGTAAATGATGTACGGGATTTCTACTCGCTCGCTCCCAGTTCTGAAATGCTATAGGATGAGTTGAAAGCATCAGCCCCTCTGTGAAGCAGTACAGTTCCCACTGCAGTAATCCAAGCAACTATGAAAATGTCAGGCAGCCGCGAAGGTCCATTAGGAAAAGGCTAGTGGCCACCAAAAGGGTGCAGCTGTATTAGGATCAGCCAAAATGTCACGAAGTCATGGCTTTGGTGCCTTGAGCGAGCAGAGACCCCCAGAGTGGGGCGCACGAAGCCCCTCCGCGTCCTCGGGGGGGGGGGTGAGAATATGCGTCATTTTAGCTGCCAAACTAGCACCGAGGGACTTGGCTCTTGGCTGCCACAAATAATGGTCACGGTGGAGATGCAGAAATATAAACTGGGATGGCTGATTCTGTTCACTTCAAAAAATGTGTATCCCACCAGCTGCTTCTCAAGGCTTTCAAACAAATATTACAAACCAAACCAAAAAATAACATAGCTGAACAAATATAAAACACACAAAACTAAGCCACACAATATAAAACAAGCAAGATAAAATAATTGCAGAACAATGCAGAACAGCAGCTCCGCAAAACAGCAGATCAACCCAGTTAAGAGCATCAGAAGAGCCCTGCGGGGTCAGACCAAGGTCTACCTCATCCAGCATCCTGTTCACACCGTGGCCAGCGAGATGCCCACGGGAAACCCACAAGCAGGACACAAGTGCAACAGCCCCCTCCCGCCCAGGCTCCCCAACTACTGGTGCACATAGGGACTCTGCCCCTGATACCGGAGGTAGCACAGAGCCACCAGGACTAGTAGCCCCTGATAGCCTTCTCCTCCGGGAATTTGCATGTCATGTGCCACCCAAGGCTTGGGAGAACAAGCCGGGACTGAGAAGGTAACAAAATAGGCACCTGGTGAATAGGTTTGGGGAGGGTGCTCTATAACATGGGTGCACCTCAGAAAAGGCCTTATCCCTGGTAACAACCCAGCTCACTTCCAAAGGCTGGGATACCCAGCACAGGATCTCAGCTGAATGGCAGGTTCATGCGGAAGCAGCTGGCCCTCCCACTCCCCTGGCACCTGGCCAGTGAGGTTCTTTGGCCTTCTGGGAGACACATGAGAGCAGGAGACAGTGGATGCATAGAACCTAGCACGGGAGGCTCAGTGAATGTTTTTGCCCAAAGCTCTGCCGTCCTGCTTGTTCAATTATATAGATATATCTCCCAACCATCTCTTGGCCATGCCCCAGCATGACCTAGATGTAACAAGGCAAGGCAATTCAAAACCAAGGGGCCAAGAAACGCAACCCAAGGAAGCAAATCTAGGCTGCTTCTCCCCACCTCACTCTGCAGTGTGGTTCCCTCAGCAGCGTTTTCAGCCTGTGCCCTGCAGTGGCACTGCAGTAACAGATGGATGTGCTACGCATGTTTATTTTGGTCTTCCGCATGTAAGCCTCCCCTTCCACAGGTGGGCAGTTTCCACTGGGCACCAAAGGGCAGTTCAGCAGGCAGAGGGAGAGCGGCCACAGCAGGAGAGGCCTGGCTGCTCCAGTGACTGTCCCCATTCGTACCGCCATGTGCCACCCGGCATTCTAAAGTGGGTGAGTGCAGAACGCACCCAAGATGCGTTTTGCTGTTTTGCAGATTGCATTGATATGAAGAGGCGGACAGCAGAAGAACGAGTTTCCAGAAGGGACAAATGGAGGAAGGTATGAGCCATCTTGTGAACAGTCTGCCTAGGCTCTCTGTGATGGAACAGCAAAGTGAGCTGGGACTCAGTTGTGGGTTATGCTGGCAGGGAGGGGGGCCCGCCGGGTTTGCCATTCCTTTAACTGCCAGATGCCTTACAGCTCACCCAGCGCATCTGGCCCTGTACTTTGAATTGCAGGCCCATCCAGACGGGAAATTCAGCCTGCCCTGAGTTCTCTTCCGCAAGAGGCTTCCACACCGCCCTGGCGTTTCCCGCTGTGCCCACCTTGGGGTTGCTCTCCTCCTGTGGCTCGTTGGGTCTTTCCAGGCTTCCTGTGTGGTCTTTCTACAAGGCTTGGGAAGTGCTGCCGGCTCTGTGTCCAGAACCCTGCATGAGTGCCAATAAAGCTGTCATAAGACGGGCCTCTTGTCTGCTCTTTTAAATACCGCCCCCCCCCCCCCCCCGCTGCCCAACAGGAGCACAGTGACTAATGTGGCCTGGAGAGGAGGAGGAAATGCATCCCACTTATGCAGAACAAGAGATACACACCAGGAATTAGGTAGATTTGAGAGATGAACAGCACGGTCTTTGCATTTATTTATGATTTCATTTATGTCCTGCCTTTTTTCCTTGTGCAAGTAACCCAAGGTGGCGCGCATGGCCCTCCTCCCCCCCACTGTATCCCCACAGCAACCCTGTGAGGTCAGTTAGGCTGAGAGTCAGGGACTGGCCCAAACACTCAGTGAGCTTCATGGCCGAGTGGGGACTAGAACCCGGGTCTCCCGAGTCCCAGCCCAGCCCTCTCACCACCACACCACACCGGCCCAGTCCTCCCATTCCTAACCATCATTCAAATACACTGTTTTAAAGTGGACATGACTAAGTGCTGCACAAAGGTAAAACTCACAGAGCGCTTGGGACAGGCTTAAGTCAAATAATAAAAATCTACAGTGTGGTCACACTTGAAATGGCTTGTACGGTTCTGGCCACCGCACCTCGAAAAGGATACTGTAGAGCTGGAAAAGGGGAGAAAAGGGCAGCCAAAAATTATCAAGGGGCTGGAGCAACTCCCCTAGGAGGAAAAGTTACAACATTTGGGTCTCTTTAGCTTAGGAAAAAGGCAAGTTAAGGGGGAAGATATGATAGAGGTGTATGAAGTTATGCATGGCATGGAGATAGTGGCTAGGGAGACACCCCCCCCCCCCATAATACTACAACCCAGTGGGGTCATCCCATGAAGCAGCACATAGCTGATCTATGGAATTTGCTACTGCAAGATGTATTGGTGGCCACCAGCTTGGTTGGCTGGTAAAGAGGGATGATTCACGGAGGAGGAAGAGGCTATCAGTGGCCACTAGTCTGGGCAGCTCAAGCCTTGCTCCCAGGGTTGGAGGCAGTTGCTGGGAAGGCAAGCAGGAGGGTGCTGCTGCATCCATGTCCTGCTTGCGGGCATCTGGTTGGCCACTGTGGGAACAGATTGCTGGACCAGGGGGTCGGACTCAATGGCCTTGTAGGCCCCTTCCAACCCTACTATCCTGCTATTCTGTTCTATGACTAGGCAGGCCTGTGGTCTGATCCTGCCTCGGGGCTGCTCTTATGTTCTTATGCCATCTGTTCAGGCAAAACACAAAAAGAACGAGGAAATGGGCAAAGGACAGACTTCAAACAGAAAGCAGAAGGTTACAGAGATTCACGATAGGCCAGCAAGACAGTGGACAGATTTTTTGAATGCTTTTTTTGCAGGAGAAAATGGAAACAGGTGAAGTAGCAGGCATGTGGGCGAGGAGCAAGAGAAAAGGAGGAAGAGAAGAAATCGCTAGAAGCGTAACAAGCAGATCGGGGTGGCAGGAGGAACGGAAAGAGGAATCCCAGGTGCTGGAATGGGGACCAAGGCAGGGAAGGAGAGGCAGACCCTTTTGCCTGGGAGGTGGGGTCTGGCAGGCCAGCAGCCTGGCAGCTGATTAGCTCCACTCCCAGGGGGCCAGGACCAGCTCCGAGAGTCACCAGGCGCACAGCTTAGGGGCTGAAGAGGGAAGGGCCCAGCTGAACCCTGCTGGGGACCAGCAGGGGAGTTTGGTCCCTCAGGGCCGGGATGGCACCAGGGGAGGGCAATGTCCCGCCCTGGCCCCGGTTGGAGGGAGGTGGCAGCCTGAGGGATGGGGCGGAGGGCTGGCCTGTGGCGTGGGGGTCCCCCACCAGCCTGGCGGGCCCCCTCCTGCGCCCAAGAAAGCAGGGGGGCACACAAGGGCTCCCACAACAAAGGCAGCACACACGCATGGCTGGGGGGATGCCTGCGCGGCCCTCCCTGAAAACGCCCAGGGAGGCCTGCAACGAAAGGACGAGGAGCCGCCGCAAAGATACGCGCCCACGCAGGAGCATCGGCGGCCCGTCCAGCGCCGCGGCGCCCGTCTTGCTCCCGCGGGCCGGGCCACGCCTTCGCCTTCGCCGTGCCGCGGCTGCGTGGGGGCGCGGGCGCGCCCGCGGTGGCCGAAAGGGGGCGCGAGGCGCCCGCTGCAGCTTCGGCACGCGTCGCGGGCGCTCCCAAAGGCCACCCAGCGGGCACCTGCCTCGCGGGACGCCCCTGCGGGCGGGCCGCGGCCGGCGAGACCCGTCCAGCAGGCGGCGGCAGCAGCGCGGCCCGGGCTCGCCTCCAGCGCTCGGCAGCAGCCCGCGGAGGCGATCCTCGGGCAGGCTGGGTATCCCGCCGGGGCCGGCCTCTCCTCCTCCCCGCTGGCGAAGGCTGCAGCGCGTCGGCGCCTTGCGCCGGCCGGAGGCGAGCCCGCCGGCGCGGCTGCCCCGGGGCCAGGCCCCGTCGCTGGCCAGGACTGCCGCCGCCGCTACCCGGAGGGGCGCTACCCCGGCGGCGAGCGGCCGTAGGTCGGCACTCCTCGGGCCTGCCGCCCCTGCAGTCCAGCGCTCCCCCAGCCAGCCAGGCAGACATCTGATCCTCACGCCCGGCACAGCAGCCCGGGAGGGGGGCAGGGGGGCGCCCCGCCGCTGTTCGCAGAGCGGGCCGCGCTGCTCCCTCCAGCGCCCCGCGCCGCCCGCCGCCCTCGGTGCGTGCCAGGCTCCGGCTCGCGGCGCCGGGCTGGGCGCGGCCGGAGAGAGGGAGGGCTGCAGGGGCGGCCCAGAAGCGCCGCTCCAATCGGGGCCGCAGCCGAGGAAAGGGGGCGGGCGGGAAGGGCAGGGGTGCCGCCGCCGCGCCGCCCAGGGAGGAGAGCCGCCGCGGCCGCACGAGCACTCGCAGGGGCGCGCAGCGGGCGGGCACGGCCGGGCAGCGCGAGGGGCGCCGCCGCGCGGCAGAGGGAGGCCGCGGCTTGGCGCTGGCGCTGGCAGCGGGCAGGGCTGGCAGTGCCCGGGCGGCAGCGCTCGCCAGAGCGGGACGGACAGGCGCAGGTGCCCGGCGAGGCGCCCTGCCGACGGGCCCAGTCACCTGCGGAGCCCTCGGGGCGGCCCGAGCGGCGGCCGAGCTGTCCCCAGCTCGCGGAGGGGCTCCGGGGCGGTGGCCAGCCCGCGATCGCTGCCCGGCGGCTGAGCCTCCGCGCCCTGGCGGGCTCCAGGATGTCGACTTCCTCGGAGGAGTGCTGCTCGCCCGTGGGGCTGGACGGCTGCAGCTGCTGCCTGGACCTGGCCAGCCGTAGCGGCCTGGCGGAGAGCCCCGCGGGCTTCAACGGCAACCCGGGCAGCCCCCGTGGCGGGAGCGGCAGCCCCTTCCTGCAGCTGCGGGAGCAGCTGCTCTGCCAGAACTTCAACGCCGACAAGCTGAGCCGCATCATGCGCCAGGACTCCCTGGAGCCGGTGGTGCGCGACCCGCGCTACCTCCTGAGCCAGGGCATCTGCAACCGCAACATCGACCAGACGCTGCTCTCCATCCTGCTCTTCTTCCACAGGTGCGTGACGGGGCCCGGCACGCCAGGCCAGGGGATCGGGCCCTCCCAGCGTTGCCCACCGGCGAGGGACGGGCCGCGGGGTCTTCTGCTTGGCGTCGCCAGGTGGGCTGCCTCCTGGCGAGAGGCTCCGTCTGCGGCCCAGGCCCAGAAGGGCTCAGCAGGGCAGGCTCCGCGGGGCGTCTGCGTGTGTAGTCTGGCCGGGGCGGAGCAGCCGCGGGGGCCATCCTGGAGCTCTTGCGGTCGGTCACTGCGGACTTCTGCGTGGGCTGTCTGGCTTGGGGCGCCGCAGGCAGCTGGTGCCAGCGATGGCCCCTATGCTGTCCATCTCCTGGTGGCCTGGCCTGGCCTGGCCTGGCGCAGTCCGTCCCGTTCTCAAGGGATCCAGGCTGCTGCCCCCCAAGCCCCAGAGGCATGTGTTGGCCTGCTGAAGCCGGAGGCTGTTCATCAGCTTGGTGTTTGCTCCAGAGGTGCTGGGGGTCTGAGCACCAGACAGGGAACTGCGGCAGGGTTTGTCTTGGAGTGGGCACCAGCGGTGGGGTGGGGAGCCATAGGCCAGCAGCGGAGCCCCTGTGTGCATGCCAAAGGTCCCTGGTTCAGTGCCCATTCGGCTGCCAGGTGGTAAGAAAGGCGGCTGCTGCCCTGGAGAGCAGCTGCCAGTCAGAACAGGCAGTGCTGGGCTAGCTAGGCCAATGGCCCAACCTCCTATGAGGCAGCTTCCTGCGATCCTTTGTGGAAAGTGGCCGTGGAAGGCTGGAGTCCTGGAAGCCAAAAGGGAGAGTATTTTCAGCACAGCAGGACTGGGAGGTGGGCTTGCTCCAGGTG
Organism: Heloderma suspectum; assembly: GCF_057233095.1. Lineage (NCBI taxonomy): Eukaryota > Metazoa > Chordata > Lepidosauria > Squamata > Helodermatidae > Heloderma > Heloderma suspectum. Next base: position 1,242,496 of record NC_139466.1, read on the forward strand.
GCATCTCTTATGTTGGGGTGGCTGGACACCAGAAGGGTTGTGCTTACCCAGTGACAGGTGCCCCCTTCCCACCTGGACAGCTTGCTAGGGGGTCCATGCCCCCCAAAGGAGCAGGTCCAGCTGGGTTCTTTGTTCCCAGGAAAGGAGGAATTCCTGTCTCTGTGGCTTTGTGTGTGTGTGGGGGGGGGGGGGTAGCCCTGCTATGACATGGAGCATCAGGCTGTGGAGGAGGGTCACTCTTCCTGGGGGAGGCCTCTTCCCCATCAAACTCTGGGCAGAAGTATTCTGCAGGATGTCTGCACAGGAGGGATAGGCCAGGCAGCTGGCTCTTGAGGAAGCTGTGCAGGGAGCCTTGGAGAGGCTGCCTTTGGACAGAGTGGCTCTTGGCCCCTCCAGCGTGCTTCCCTGGCTTGCCAAGGTACAGCTCCCTCCTGGAACTGCCTACTGGTGTGCAACACGCGCGCACACACACACACACACACACACACATGCCATCAGCTCCCCACCTGGGTGCCTGCTTGCCCAAAGCGAGCAGAGATGCTCCGCCATGCCCACGTGCCCTGTTGAAGCACACATCCACGCCCCTCTTGGAGCTGCTGCTGCACGTGTCTTCCCACATTAATGGCACAGGCCCTGCGGATGCCAGCTGGAGGGGGTGGTGCAGGCAGGCAGGGGGGTGCTGTGAGAGGCTGCTGGAGAGGAAGAGCCAGCCCTTTCTGGCCTTACATAAGTTGCTGGGAGGGGCTGGCTGGTGGCAAGGTGCATCCCAGCCTGCGCTTGGGTTTGTTTCCGTGGGAGGCTGGTACAGGCCTGCTGGCAGCCAAAGCAGCAGCACAGGCAAACGCGGAAAAGTGTGTCAAAGGCCCCCTACCCTAATCGCCTGGGAGCTGCTTCCCACTCCATCAGAGGTGGCCAGCACCACGGCGGTCTCCGAGGGGGGTGAATGCCGATGGCGTGCCCACATGGGCTGGGCACTGCCAGCTGCTCTCACCCTGCCTCTCTGCAGCTCCCCAGATAGCTTCCGAGTGAGGAGAGGGGCTGGGGAGCAGCAGCTGCCCCCTGGCGCCTCAGACCCCCCTCCCCAATATGCAGCGCAGGGGGAGCCGCTGGTTTGGGTTGGCAATGGAATGTGTGGGGAGGGGGGTCCCCCCCACCACCACAAGAAGGAAGGACAGGAGCTGCCCAGTGCAGAGCCAGGCCGCTTCCTGCCGCCTCCAGATCTGATCGCTGCCCCACAGAGATGGGCGCAGCCCACCACCTCTGTGAAGGAGAGAGTCCGGGGCAGGCGGGCAGCTTCCTTGGGCGTGGCGTGCCCCGCGTGGGGCTTCTGGCCTCTGCCCCCTGGAGTAGGCCCGGCACACAGAGCACTCCGGCGGCATCAGCCCTGCTGGGTCGCTGCCACCCCTCGTCAGGGGCTCTTGTCTGCGATGCTGGAGGAGGCGTGGAGGGGGGGTCCTCAAGCAGAATGCCTCTCCGTGCACTAGGTCTCCCAGTGTGCCGCTTGGACCCTCCCTCGTGCTCCCCATTATCATCCAAGGGCCACTGTGGCACATGAGGGTCACCTGGAAAGCATCTTATCTGTTCTCTGACATGGCACAGGCACGGAATGGACTCTCTGATATCAGCAGGCCCAGCGAGTGTTGACAGAGAAAGAAGCACCCCACCCCGCAGTGCCCTGCAGCTGTGTATCTGGGCTCACTGAGGCAGCCAGGATCCAGGCAGTGAAGAAGGGAGAGCAGGCCTGTCTGTGGCTATTAGCCCTGGCAGCTAAATGAAACCTCCATACCCAGAGCCAGTCTACCTCTGAATAGTGGATCCTAGCGACATACAACAAGGGAAAACATCCGAAGAGCTCTAAAGCCCATTCCTCTTTAGACCAGCCTTCTGTTTCCCACAGTAGCCAGCCAGGGGCCCCCACGAGGAGCCCAGAAGCAGGACAGAAGCTGAACAGCACCCGCCCATCCAGCAACTGGCAGACAGAGGCATGGTGCCCCTAATCATGGAAGTAGCATATAGCCCTCATGACTACTAGCCATTGAAGGTTGTTGTCTTCATGTGCTGCTTCTGGTTTTCCCAGAGGCATTATCTGGCTGACTGCTGTTGGAAGCAGGATACTGGGCTAGACAGATTTTGGTCTGGGCCCATAAGGCTCTATCCCTGCTCTTACAAATTGTCATGTATTTCAAAAAGGGCTGATAGCAAAGAAAACGAGACATGGCGGTGTCTGTACCTGTGGCCTCCAGCTCTGTGGCCAAGTCGTGCATCCCGCCTCTGTCCGCTCCCATTCACAGTTTCCTCTGGGAAGCCGGGGCAGTGGAGAAGCTGACTTCCTCCCCACATGGGTAAGCAGGGGGCCATACGTACTGCAAGCTTTGAAGCGGCTCCCAGCCAGGTGAGCCCCTCTGGTCTCTGTCAGATAGGAAGCCCTCCTAAGGGAGGCGGTCTCTTTTGCTGCATTTTGAATGTGGCACCATGAGCCCTTTGCGAGGTGTGATGTGCCTGGGCCCCCGCCTGGTGGTTCCCTACAGTGCACGTGGCCTGGCCCTGTCAGGAGCCCAGGCTGGCTCCTGGGAAAGACGCAGCGGCTGCTGCCTGGCCTGGAAAGAGCAGGGAGCTGGGCTCAGCTGACAGTCGCTCACCCCAGATGACTCAGAAGAGCCACCAGTCGCCCTGACCGCTCAGGGCCTCGTGGCTGGCTGGCTGGCTGGCTGACAGGCAGGGGAACAGATAAGGCAAGCGTGTGCGGGGCCCGGAGAGGAGCTGCTGTGCTCCTGGACAGGGCAGGGGTTGCTTGCTGTTCTCAGAGGCTGAGTCAGAGTTTTTGATGTCCAGGAAAGGAGCTGATGAGGCTGCATCACACCCCACCCGTTCTGGAGTCAGGAGCCCTTTCCGAACAGGAAAAGGGACACAACTGCTTCCATAGCAGAGGTGCTGCATTGCGCTCCATGGCCCTTCTCCCCCACCCAGAATATGAGTGGCAGAGGGGGCTTCCAGACAAGGCTTTCATCCTGAAATTGCACTGCCTGATTCACGGAATTCCACTTTCCATTTGTAATCCTCTGTTGCTTCCCACCACTTCTTCCCTCTCTCTTTTCCCCTTTCTTTGCACAAAAAAACTGTTAAGGAGGAAAAGATGGAATAGCTGCCCTGCATCTTTAGACTGGGAGCCCTCCATCCAGAAGCCCCCAGAGACACCTGGCCATTCTGTTTCCTGCCATAGAAACATGGAATCATAGATTCTGTTTCCTGCCACACATGGACTACTGCAGGTTTCTTGTATGCGGGGGCAGGGGGGTGTCCACCTCCATCCAGAGCAGGAATGGCTTCCTATGAAGTGCAGACCAGCCAGTGATATCTGGCTGTTTTCAAACAACACCCTTGGACCATTCCCAAGGCATGGTGTTTCTGGGCAGCTATCGTAAGGTGACTGCAAAACAGAGACGGTGTCCATGTGAACCACCATACGTTGCTGTGGGTGGAAGCGTCCATGTGCCAGAGACAGGACATGCCAGATATTCTGGTGAGCTGACCCCTGCGGCCATAGCTGAACACAGGAGAGTCAAAAATGTTGAGTGGCTAAGGAACGAGATTGTTTGCTATCATCAGGGATGGCATCCAGGAAAAGCCTGGTCAGGCACCTGCCGAGAGCCCACACCCCAGCGGGCCCCACTGGCAGGAGCCCCTTGGAGCTGCTCCTCCACGTCACCCTTGCAGCCTGCTGGTTCACCTGCCTCTCTCTTTGGCCCAGACAATGGTCCTGTCGAGGAGCAGGAACGGGGGATGCCACGGCCTTCCTGCTCGTTGCATCTCTGCCTGTCAGGCAAGCCTTCCTGACTGTTGGCCATGCTGGCTGGGGCTGATGGGAGTTGAAGTCCCAACAGCACCTGGAGCGGCACCCGTTCTCCACCTTTGCTTTAAAGTCTTGGGTAGAGAGTTGAAAATTGGCACGTGTTTAGGACAGCAGAAAAAATGGAAAGGCATCTGTGCTGCTTATCCCCATCTCAGCAGCCCTGTCTTTGAAAAAAGCAGATGCCATTGGGGGACTGGGAACAAGGCCCCGCCCCTCACTGTTCGCTAAAGCTGAGAGTGTGAGCTGGTGTGTGTTTGCATTTTGGTGAGAAAGAGGAGAGGACTAGTGTGCAAAAGAGGCAAGTGACAAGCTATGATGGGAGATCCATGATTGCTCTCTTGATACCGTTTAGTCAATGCAAGCATGGAAGGAGAGAATGCTCATTTGGTCAGGGAAGCCAGGGGTGGGGGGCATTTAAGCCTTCCCTGTTCCATTCTCCATCTAAATTACACCCACACTCACAGGCAACCTGCTCTGAGCTTCCTGGGCTTCTGGGGCCCTATGCATGGTTGTGGTTACAAAATGAGATTCCGCCTTCAGGCAATTGAAATTCTGCACTAAATTCTGCCGTGTTTTGCATGATTTGTTCTGCTGTGCAGTCCAGGCACTGCAGGGTAGCTCTCAGCTAGAGGACAATCAAGGGCAACCCCTGGCCAGTCACTTTTGCCTGCCAGTTGTGCTGGCTTATAAGAGAAGGGCTAAACAGTGTGAAGAGGACAGACGTGCCAGCCATGAGAACAGTGCAGAGGACAAGCAAGCGCTTCTCAGGTTCCAAAAGCCAACAGTGCAGCTGAGCCCTTGGAGAAAAGACGGATGTCTGGAATGAAGGCAGCCTGCTGGGCGCGTGCCTTCTCTGTGGTGCCAGTGCTCTCTTCCTCGAGGGAGGGAGTGGACTACCCTGGCAGTGGATTGCCCAGGAACCCCTCCGCTGTCGGTAGAACAAATGAGGCCTTGCACTTGGTGAGCGTGTTCAGTCTTGAGATCAGAGGCCGCTCTGTGAAGCCCACTCCATTCGCCATGGAGTCCTGCAATGATCCGGGGGTTGGACTCCATGGCCTTGTAGGCCCCTTCCAACCCTACTCTTCTGTGGTTCAATGATTCTATGTGCCTGGGTTCACAAGCTTTGGGAGGAGAGACAGAACTCACCCGCCTCCTGCTTGGATGGCTCCCTGCCTGCCTCATGAGCAGGACAGGGGGAAAATAAAAGCCATCGTGTTTAGCAGCATGTATCAAACACACTCGATAATGTGAATCTGGTTTCAGCAGTGGCCAGGAGTGCGTTTGCACAGCTGAGGCGCAGCTAGGCCCACTGCACCTTTCCTAGAGAAGTCTGATCTGGCCACGGTCACACGGGCCTTAGGTACATCCTGTTTGGACCACTGTAATGCGCTGTACAGGGAGCTGCCTTTGAAAACTGTTTGGAACCTTCAGCTGCTTCGGAATGCTGCTGCCAGCCAGGCTGTTAACCAGGGCTGGTTACGGGGTGCACGTGACTCCCCCATTACAACAGCTTCTCTGGCCAAAGGTCTGCTCCTGGGCGGAATTCCAAGTGCTGGTTATGACTTATAAAGTCCTATACAGCTGGGGACCAGGCTGCCTGAAAAAGCGCTTTCTCCCATTCCAGCCTGCCCAGGTCTTAGAACCTCCAGGAGAGGCCCTCCTTTTGGTGGTGCTGCCTTCAGGGGTGAGTTTGGTGGCGACACGAGAGAGTGCCTCCTGAGAGGCACTTCCAGGCTGTGGAACTCCCTGCCAAGGGAGACCAGGGCGGCGCCCTCTCCGCTGCCCTTCTGCATGCAGGCAAATATGTTTTTGTTCAAGCAGGCCTTTGGTGTGTAAGCAGGTCTGTGGGGTTGGGTACTGTTTTTATTCTCTTATTGTTGTGTTTTCATTGTGCTTTTAATGTATTTGTTTTATTATTGTTTTGATCAAGTTTTCGTCATTGTGAACCGCCTTGGGTGTCATTTTTTGGTTGAAAGGCAGAGTACAAATCCAATAAATCATCTCATGAAGAGTGGGTGGTGCTCTGGAGCGCCTCCTCAGCATACCTAGGCAGGATCGAGTGGCGCTTTAGACTGACCCCTTTAGGGCACCCTTCTAGACTCACCCACTTAGAAGGAGGTGGGCCAGCTGCAGCCTCAATACATCCAAGTCATACTTGACTGGGTGAAGCAGGGAGGGACCAGATGCCTCTGAAGGCAACCGCAAAGCCCTTTGGCATGTGAGCTGCTGAGGCCCCTTTGCATCCCGGCACAAACGCACATCGGCCTCTCCGACTCAGTATCTGGATGTCAAGAATGCTGCGTGCCCTCTCCCCACTAACATTCCTCGTCCTCATGTAGTACCACCACTTGGCCTCTGTTTCTCCTCCATCATAGGACAAATCCCAGACCCTTGGGAATCCCCTAAAAGGTGATGGGATTTGTGATTCTCAGTGAAGCAGGATATCCAAAATTGATTCCAGAGGGGTAGGAAACCCAAAGAAAAGCCTTATGACCACTTAAAGGCAAGCAGATTCATCACGGCAGAAGCTTGAGGGCTGACAAAGGGAGCTCTCGTGCACACAAGCTCCTGCCAGAAACATTGACGAAGCTAGTACATAAACTTGCCTGGCAGAGAGAGATGCTGCCACTATGTGAGAGCAATCTCCAATACATTCTGGATTCTGTCATGGTAGCATGGGCAGTGTTGTCATCCTTGGTTGTCTGTGGTGATACTTTATTTTCCTATCTTTCATTGTGCTGTATAGTGTGAAATATGTAGTTTGGCATTTGGGTATCATTCTCACCCTCTGCCTTGCATTCAGTTTCTTGGGCAAGTTACTTGCCCTTTGTGACTTGTCAGGCCTCCATGGCAGCCATTTTGTGGTAGTGCTCACAATAGTTGCTCAAATTTACAAATGTGCCCACAGACACAAAAAGGATCAAGGGCATTTGCTAAAGCCGCTCAGCTAATGTATTTTCAAGATAGGATTGCACCCTAACTTTGTTAGCCTTTAAGATGCCATAAGATACCTTGTGTGTCTTATGTTTGTGTGTTTTCAAAATTAATTCCCCTCAAACCAAAACAGCACTTAGAAGCTCACTCCTGGCTAAGGCTGCAGGTATATTTCACTCTTTAAAAAAAGAATAATGAAAATTCTCTATTCACACAATTTCAGGTCTATTTTTTCAGCCTTAAGGACTAGAAACTTGATTTTTTTAAAAGAAAGAAATGCAAAAGCTGAGGTTTTTGGAATGCTGAATTCTGTACCCAATTCTCTCCTCACTTGTATGGTGAAAAGTAGAATTCACGTAGCTCTGAGCCTGACTATAGTCCAAGAAGCTGTGGGGGGGGGGTGTCCAGGGTTTAGGGGTGAGGCCCAGGTAAGCAAAATGGGTATAGCACAGAAAGTTAACATACATATAAATCATTCAGTTGACAGCTTAGGGCTGAAAATATAAGGATCTCTGCAGTGATTAGGGTGGCTATTAATAGGAGGTGCTTTGGGGACACGTTTGGCTGTGGCCTCAGCCGCCCTCCTGCAGAGAGAGACTGCCAACATGGCTCTGGACAATAATTTTGCACTCCAGTGACACAAAACTTGTTGTCCTGCTCTGGTCTCACTGCTAAGCAGGCAGGAAATTTCCCAACAGTGCCGCTGGATGGATGAAATGCTCCCGTTTCCTCTGGGTCCCAAATGACAACACCTCGGTCCCTCCTCCCGCACCTTTATTATTTCCCAGGCAGCTTAGTTGCAGGAGCGGGAAAGGCAGAGCCTTAGGACAGTGGCATCTAAAGGAGAGTCCTTGCTGGAGTGGTGCTGGGTGAGGATGACGCATCCAAACCCTGGCAAAGGCCCAAGGAGCAGCTAGCCAGCAATTATGCAACCGGGGAGTGTTCTCCTTCAACACACTGGAAATGCACACTCAGCTCTTCCATTTGCTCCGAGGCCTGCAGTTTGCTCAATTTCCTCTTGAGGCAGAAGGAGGCAGCTTTTCCTGGGGCAGGATCCGACTTCCCCCAGGCCTCAGAATGCGTGCGTGTGCACGTGTGAGAGAGAAAGAACTGCTCTCTAGTTATTGTTTCCTAGTTCTAGTTATTGTTAAGACACGTGTCTTAACCACGTGTGGACATGCTTGGAGCCAACATGGAAGGGGGGAGGGCAAGATGGGAGTGGTTGCTACTCCCCTGACCCTTGCAGGAAAACATCACCCGCAGGGGGTTGGCCTCCAAATGTGGCAGCTGAGAGCAACGTCCAGTTCCAGGACCTCAGCCAGCCAGGGCTGGAGTTACAGGGTGTCTCCGCAGGCCCCTGCTGGGGAGCGCGAGTGGGAGAGTGCTGTCCTGCTTGTGGGCTTCCCACAAGGGTCATCTGGCTGGCCGCTGTGGGAGCAGAATGCTGGATGAGGCCTTTGGACTGATCCAGTTTCAGGGCTCTTTGGATGTTCCCTCCAGCCACGCGCAAGTCCTTTAGCTTCAGGGGCTAACGGGGAGAGGCAGCAAGCACATTTGGGAATCTGAGATACTGCTGGGAGCACCGCCACAAAATACCTCATCAGTGGGTCACTGCTTCGGCATCTACCGTTCGTGTCTATAGATCTTAGGCTGCACCTTAGTCAGCAAAAACTTTTGCTTCCTGTCTATTGGACACAGCAACGTCTCTTTAGTAAGGGATTGTCTAATTTGGCTAATTGCTGGTGGTGCTAAGCAGCTAATGTTTCTTTTTTAACATATGTTTTGGCAATGGCCAGTAGTTGCTTCTTTTTGTGGGGAAGTTATTATATAGAAAATTTTTGTACTAGAACGGTCTAATATTCACTGATGTACATGCTCTTTTAAATTACCTGCTTCATGGACATTAACAAAGGGCCAACGTAAATGGCTTCTCTGCACCCTTTTGACAGCTAAAAGACTACTGTTACAACATTGGAAGGATAAACACTCACCTCCTATAATGCAGTGGACTGAGGATCTTACAGTGTTTTCAGTATTTGGAAGGGTAGCACATAGATATCACCTTCAAATGGATACTTATTTGGATATTTGGTCCACTTTTTTTGCAGCCCATGTAGAATTGCTAGAAAGTTTTATGAATTTCATACAAATCTGTGTATTGTATATTAAAACAATGGGGAAAACAATACATTTTTTAAAATTAAAATATTTTGGGTGCCCATGGGGACCATATTGGGGACAACCTGCTGTAGAATATCAAGGGTAAGGAAAAGAACCCCAAGGTATTTAGGGTCTCTGCTGATAAATAACTGTACAGAATTTAGTTCTTCCTCAGGTGGAGAAGTGGGGGCAGGCTGGAAATTGCAACATGCAGCAACCTGAAATCATGAGCACAGGAGTGTGGCTGAAGTCCTGTAGGTCATACCACCACCCCTTCTGCCCTCGCACTCTTATTTGTGTCAACCAGTGCCCTGAGTGGCCGAAGCCATTTGAGAGGAAGGGGGTGCTGGTGCTGGGTGTCAGCATTCGGGAAGATGCTGAGGGCCTGGTGCCCTGGAAAGACCTGCCACCACCCAAAGCCCCCTCAGCATCACCAGTTGCCCACCCACCCAGGCAAGTGGCAGTGGTGAGCAGCAGCTGCTGCCACTTGCTCACCTCCCCTGCCCCCCCCTTGCTTGCCCACCCACCAGCTCTCTGGACAAGCAAGCGGGCAATGGCGAAGTGGAAGAGCTGCAACCAGCCCACTGGAGCTGGCACTGGCTGGATGGTGAAGGAGCAGGGATTCACCCCCACACATCAGTAATTTCTCTGCTTCCCCTCCCAGTTTGCCACTAGCAGGCCCTGGGGGAAGCTACAGATGCCAGTGGAAACCACTCTCTGTGCGGGAGCTGCCAGCAGCGGGGCTCCTGGATCCAGCTCCTCTTGTCCAGACCTCCAGGGAGCTCCCTTTTGCTTTCTCAGTCAGAAAGGGCAAGGCAGGCCATCAAAGGAAGGGGGTGCAGGGTACCCCCTTTTCCTGGAGCGGCTATTCCCAGACCTCACTGTCAAGCTCTTCTATGGCAAAACTGGGCTCCCTGCCTCTCAACCAGCAAGAGCGCACACATGCACACATGTGTGCATGTGCACCGCAGGGGCCGGCTGGCCTCTGCCCTAGGAAGCCCTCCTCTAGCGGGGCTGCTGACATCCACAGGGAAGGAGACATGTTGCCAACCCACCATCCGTGAACACAAAGATACTGCAGTCTGGGGAAAAGTGATTCAAAAATGTTTTTATACTACAAATGTACAAAAATGTATTCAAAAAACACAAATATCACAGGGGAAAAAATTAGAATCAGTGTCCAGATTTATTGGTGAGCCTCCTACAACCAGAACACTCCTAGTCAAGGCAACGCCCATATGTATTATTTATTTATTTATTTAATTAATTTCATTTCTATACTGCCCAATAGCCGAAGCTCTCTGGGCGGTTCACAAGTGAGAATTTCAATATGCCCATTTTTGAGCAAATCTTTTGCTGACAAACATTATTACACCCCAATAGAGCTGACTTAGCACCCCAAGATATATAGTGCAATTGTAAGCGAGTGCCTTGGTCTGCTCGCTGGTCCTTTTCGGCAGCTCAGAAATGGTGGGTGACGATCACTTCCAGAAGAAGGGAAATCTACTTTGGTACTCCCTACAAAAAGGTGTGTCACTTCAACATGAATGAAACTTTGTTTTCATTTCCAAGAACAGTATTTTAAAATCCCACTTTGATGCATATGTATTATAACCACGTAAGGAGCGGATCCCTGTCAGTAGCGGCTGGTGTGCCAAAGCAGCCCTCTGCTCCATGCGGTGTCTAGCTCCGGTGGGGTCCCACGGCCAGGGTGGAGGGAGGAGACAGCTGCTGCTGCACCAAGGATCCTCCACAAATTTATAGATTCATAGAATAGGGTTGGAAGGGGCCTACAAGGCCATCGAGTCCAACCCCCTGCTCAATGCAGGAATCCAAGTCAGAGCATCCCTGACAGGTGGCTGTCCAGCCTCGTCTTGAACGCCTCCAGTGGGGGAGAGCCCACCACCTCCCTAGGTCATGGGTTCCATTGTCGTATTGCTCTAACAGTCCGGAAGTTTTTCCTGATGTTCAGCCGGAATCTGGCTTCCTGTAAGTTGAGCCCATGATTCCGTGTCCTGCACTCTGGGACTTCGTGGCCCCTTAAGCTCAGAGACCCCCAGAAGGCCGGCCTGGGCCTGGCGAAGGAAGAGCAGCACCTCCCAGAGCCGAGGCAGCTGAGCTGCGGGCCCCGCCCGGGCCGTGTGCTAGCGTGCCAGAGAGCCAAGAACTGGGAGTGCTGCCAAGGCTTCTATCAAAGGGAGCGGCCGCCCAGCAGCTGGAAATGGGAGCCTGCCAAGAAGGGACGCGCACTCGGCAGCCAAGAGTCCTCGCCACAGACGCAAGCTGTGGAAAATAGCCAGCGAGGAGAAGCCAGCTTGATTTGGGAGGCTCAGACACCCTCCTGGCTGCCCTCAGTCCTAGCAAGTTATTATTAGCAGCAGTCATTATCCAGCACTTTTGGAAAGCACCGTATCATGTTCTCCCTCACACCAGCACTGCAAGGGGAGGACGAGTGGCCCATTTTACAGGTAGAGCACCACGGCCAGCCTTCGCTGGTGGCTTGTGCGTAGGGGGACAGAGGCCTGAGCCCAGCCCGCCAGCCCAGATCTTGCAGTACACGCAGGACCTCTGCACGTCCATGTGCCACTGCTCTGCGGCCCTTCTGAGCCTCACTTGCAATGCATCTAGGCAGGAAGGGAGAGCAGCGCTTATCCCTTTTGAGACTCAGCAGGGTTTTCTTTCCAAAACCAGGGGAAGTGAGGCTTGCTGGGGCGCTACACGAGAGGCAGAACTCAGAGGGCTGATTTTCCCATTGCTGTGTCGGCGGAGGAGGCCCTGCCTGCTGATTGCTTACATATTTCTTCATTTTCTTTAAAATATTTGTCGGCCGCCTTTCTGGGCAGAAGCCCTCCCAGGGCAGTGTACAGCAATAAAATGCTAATGCTCTCGCACAGCTCTGAGCGGGGCAGACGTGTGGCCTTTGGGACCCGGTGTGGGGCAGGCCAGGCAGCCGGTTCTCCGGCTGCCTCCGTTGTGCTCCGGCCTGCCTGCTCCAAGCAGGAGGCTCTGCAGCACCTCTGACTGGCAGCTGGGACTTGGCACCCCTCCTCTTGCTCCCCAGACGCTCGGAGGAAATGTGCCAAGTGTTCCCACGCCGCCATGGATCCTCCAGAGGGCCTTCCTGCCATTCAGCGAAATAGCCTGCCCCACTGCTACGGGCTGGGGTAGCAGCAATACTGAGCAGGGGGCCACGGAAGGGGGGCCAGGCCTGTCCCAGTTCATGGGACTCTGCTCCCTGGGCCAGAAGAGGCTGCTTCTTGCATGGAGCTTAGTTGGGGCAGGGGGGTAATGTGCATGGCATGAGGGGTGCATTATTCCACACGGATTTATGCAAATAAATGTGCTGTACATGCAATGGGATGTGTGCGGGGGGGGTGCTGTTTGGAGAGGGAATTGGGACAGCGCAGGCAGGCACCTCTCCACGGACAGTCTGTGTGCCATTGTTGTGCGCTTAGGGGTGGGCGTACATGTGTGCCTGTGCAGAGTGGGGGTGCATCTCTGCATGCAGTTGCGTGCTCATGGTAGCACATTGCCACAAGAATGGGCACTCCAGGATTATTGAGGGTGTCGGGCATGCTGACCCTGGAGAAGAGCTGATTAAGAAGCAATATGATAGCCATCTTCAAACATCTGAAAGGTGGGGGGGGCAACTTGTAGCCCTAGGGCCATTTTGGCCTACAACTCCCATCAGCCTTCGGCAGCACAGCCAACGGTGAGGGATGATGCGAGTTGTAGGACAAGACATCCGGACGGCCGCAAGCTGCCCAGCTCCGCCAAGACGACGGACTTCTGCTGGGCGGGGGCCCAAACGCCAGGAAGGGGCTCCCGACCAGCCCTCAGGAAGCGCTTCCCGGCAGGACGAGCTCCCCAGCCGTGGACCCGCCGGCGAGGCGGCGAGCGGCCGCCAGGGGCCCCCCGCGCCCAGAGAGAGGCGAGCGCGCGCGGCGGTTGCGCCTGACGAAAGTCACAACATGTTTTGGTAACTTATGTAATCTTAAGGCTCGACCTAGTTCCGAGCTTGGGTGATGCTCAGCACTCCTGGAACGAGCCTCCTGTGTTGCAATGACTCCGCTACAAGGGGAGCAAAAACAAACAACAGGATTTTTTTTCTGATCATGCCTGCAAATTCCGCTGCAAGGGGCGAAGCTTGTGCGGGCTCCGCGCGGCATGCGGTGCGTTCATTCGCTGGCCAACGCGGGTGCCTGACCGCACAGCCCTAGGCGCGTTCACTCGGAAGTAAGTCCCTCTGATCGCAAAGGGGCTTACTCCCGTGGAAGCGTGCCTAGGATGGCAGCCCGAGTTCTGCATGGTAGCGCTTGCAGGCCTGCGGAGGATCGTGGCCCACTGCAGCCTTCATAGCAGGCAGCTCTCTTACGCGGAAGCGACTTCGCACTGAACTTGCTCAGGGGTCGTTGGCTGCGGGTTGAAGCCCTGTGTTGGAGGGGGCTGTGAGAGTGGCTTCCCCCGCCGAGGCGGCTGCACGCTTGCCCTTTCCACACCGGCCACAACAGCCCCGTTTTCGTGTCTGGAGCCGCAAAGGGGCGCTGCACTGCGGGGGGGGGGGGGTGCCAGAAAAGGTAAAACGTGCAGCGCTCTTTCCACGAAAGCGTCTGCGAAGCCCTTCAGGGGCCTCAAGGTTCCCGGCTGTTTCTGCTACCACAGACAGCCAGGTTGGCGCTGGCTCTCCGGGACCCGTCCTTCCTGGGCTGAAGCCCTTCTCCGTTCCTGCCCCAGGGCGCCTCCTCGCCGTTCCACTCGCCAGCGGCCTCGGCCCGCTTGCACGCAAACAGCCCTTCTGCAGCTGTGCCCCCAAGCTCTGGAGGAGCAGCCCCATTCATGCCAACGGTGCTCCTCGAGGACAGCCTTCCTGGGCGCGTCGCCTCCGCAGAGAGCAGCTGAGCCGCTCCCCTTCCCCAAGAAGGGCTTGCACCCACGGGCGAGCGAAAGCCACGCTGGCGCAGCGCCGCCGGCTCGCGGAGGGCTCCCGCTCCAGGTCCCGGGAGGGGGCGGGGCGTCATTTGCATGGCAGGCTGAGGCCATATGACGTCACGGGAGCCTGTCCTATATAGGGCGGGCGAGCGCCGAAATAGGCGCAGTTGCGTCTTGCTCGGCCGTCGGTTCGGGTCGGCTTTGCCCTTTCCTGCACGCCGCCTTCTCCGGCTCTGTCGCAAGCCCGACGGCGCTGCCTACAGTTATGAGCACTGGCGTGTACCAGTCCCCGATGGAGGTGGCCGTCTACCAGCTGCACAACTTTTCCATTTCCTTCTTCTCGTCCTTGCTGGGCGGAGATGTGGTTTCGGTCAAGCTGGACAACAGGTAGACAGAGGGGCCCGGGCGGAAGGTCCCCTGGGAAGGACGGGGAGGCCGTGCGCGCGCGCGAGGGAGCGGGAGGGAGGGAGGGCGCGCTGTGCGGGGGGGGGGGCGCTCCGCCGGGGCTGGGTTGGGCTGCCCGCGCTCGACGGCGGCTGCTGCTGTTCTCACGGCGCCGCCCTCCTTTTGTCTCTTGCAGCGCGTCCGGGGCCAGCGTGGTCGCCATCGACAACAAGATCGAGCAGGCGATGGTGAGTGTCTCCCAGCGGCGGGGGGCGGTTCTTTGTCCGCTGCCAGCCCTTAGCCGGGCTGCAGTGCCGCCTCTCAGCGCGTAGCCAGGCGCCGGGTTCGAGGGCGCGGCCGGCAGGGCAGCGGAGCGAAAGAGAAAGCGCCGGCCGAGCCGGGGGGGGGCGGGGGCGCAGTGCTACCCCCCCCCCCGCGCATACACGGCCTCATCTGAAAATAGTTCTCGGGGCCTGCTTTGCGTCTCGAATCCTGGGGCTCGAGAAGGAGTCGGCAAATCCCCAGAAAAGGCGCGTGTGGCAGCACACAGTTTCCCTCCAGTTGTGCTGGACGACAGCTGCCACATTCCTGGCCATTGGCCGTGCTGCCTAGGCCTGATGGGAGTTGAAGTCCAACAGATATGGAGGGTACCAGGTTGGGGGAAGGCCAGTCCAGCGGCTCTTTAACAAGAGATCTCGTTGATGCCTTTGCTCTATAAATCTTAGCTGTAGCTTTTGACTGCAAGGCCCATCATGTTGTGTGAAATAGTTAAGACACGTTGAAAAATAAGAGCCTGAGTGCCTCTGCAGAGTCCGTTCTTGTCTGATGAGAGCTGCTGTGTGAATGTCTGCAAGCCAGCAGGCACCATCACACCAGTGGGATGTGAACAATCCGTCCCCCCATCTCGGGTTCGAGATGAAGGCTTCCCTGGCAGTCCCCAGGCCGTCCCCGAGGGTGCGAGGGCCTGTGTCCAGAGAGCCTCAGAGGAGAGGAGGGGTGGGGTGGGGTGGGGAGGAAGAGCAGCTGCTTTTACAGCCGCCGCCTGGGCAGGGCTCCTCAGCAAGGCTCCGGGCGCTGTTAACTCACCAGGGCCTTTGTTCCTCCCTGCAGGACCTAGTCAAGAACCACCTGATGTACGCAGTGAGGGAAGAGGTGGAGATCCTGAAAGAGCAGATCAAGGAGCTGGCGGAGAAGAACTCGCAGCTGGAGCGGGAGAACAGCCTCCTGAAGAACCTGGCCAGCCCTGAGCAGCTGCAGAAGTTCCAGTCCCGCCTGCCGCTGGAGGTGCCGTCACCCGAGAGGCAGAGCCTGGGGGCAGCTGCACCGGCCCAGCATGGGGCGGGCTCTGCGGTATAAGGTGGCTCTGTCCATGGGGTGGGCAGAGCCACAGAACTTTTCAACTCAACCTCTTTGGAAGTGGTTTCCTCGCATTGCCTTTGGAGGGCTCCAGCGAGGCTGCGGCTGCAGCAGTGCCCGGAGGGGCCCGTTCATTCGTGGCCTGCCTCTGTGGGCTGGCCGAGACTGTCTCGTGGGAAAAGGAGCGCGTGCCAGGCTGCGCTGAGATCACCGCACGCTTGCACGGGCAGTCCTGCCTCCGCAGCTCTGGGTCTGCCGCCTGTCCCTCCCTGCTCACATCATCCTGCTGGGGAGGCAGCTCCTCTTGGGGAGGCTCCTGTCTTGGCGATAAAAGACTGTTAGCATGGAAGAAGCCAGTGGGCTGTGTTTAAAGCCCGAGGACACCCCCACCCCACTTGCCCTGAATGGGGAGGCTGGTCCTGCTTGGCCTGGACGTGTGCCCAGCTGGGTCCGACCAGGGCAGTCTGTCTGCCGATCCGAGTTGTTGTGCTGCTCCTATTGCCTGTCTTGGGCCGGGCGCTGTGCAGAGCTGCCTCATGGGCAGGCTCGTACGCTAGCCTTGTGCACACGGCCGGGCGTGTAAGGACTGGACTTGGGGCAATGATGTAGTGCCACTGTGTGGCAGATGGAGGGAAGGGCCTGAGGCCTCCAGTTTGTCTCTTGAACTCTCTACACAGACAAGCCCCCTGCAAGGGAGAGTTCAGCGCCAGCTGCCTTACTGATGTTCTGCATGGGCCCTAGCCCACACACTGGTGAAACGGACCGAGGGCATCACGCTGATGGCGTGGGTTGGTGCTAGGGGACAGCACGAGGAGGGAGGCTTAGGGTGGCTGCCTCAGGGAGCAGACCCCCCTCCTGCCATGATGGGAATCCTGCTTCTGGGACATGTTTTCTGATGAGTGGTGTAAGTCTTGAGACACTGCAATAAAGGCTACTTTTTATATATATATATATGTACATGCGGTTGATCTGTGTTCTTGCTAAGGAAGTGGGGGAGAACGAGTGTGGACACTGGAAGAAAACAGGGAGTGGGGGTGGCAGAGGCATCTGGGAAGGGAGGTATGGGGGCAATTCTGCAAGCCCTGAGGAAGAGCACGGCCTCTTCCTTCTCCCACCTGTCCACCTACTGCCTGGCAACAGATTCCTCTCTGGTAGAAGTGGGCAGAGAGAACTCTAGATCCTTTGGACTTCAGCTTCCAGGGTTCTTGACCATGGGCCATACTGGCTGGGGCTTCTGGGAGTTGGAAGTCCCAAGCATCTGGACATCTACTTTCTGCCCACCTCTGCTCTGTAGCTTTGCAGGAGGTCAACTGGCATCCATTTTCTGCCCCATAGGAAAAAGTGCAAGAAGTTGCCCTCTATGGCAGAGGTTTTCCATTCCATGGAAAGTGGGATTTCCCAGGCTCTGCTTCTGCCCCCCTGCCTGCTCCTGGCATCGGCCCACCCCACTGCCTGTGGAAAGGCCATGTGTGCGTCTGCGTGCTTCCAAAAATACTTAAATGGATGCAATACACCCAGATAAGTATTGAGATGGTGGTAGCTGTGTGGTGCAAGGAGGTGGAGAAGCAACTTTGCTGCTGGGCTTGGGGCAAATCCAGGGTGGCATTTGGACGAGGCTTTGGAGTTCTGGGTGTCCTTGCCTCTGGGGCATTTCATGCAGCAGCAGAGTCCCCCCAGTAGCCATTTTCCCAGACCACTGATCGCTCCCCAGCTTTGGGGCAGTTTCCCCACATTCTGGAAAGTGTCCCAAGGCTGAGTGACTGGCAGGAAGGGCTTGAAGCTAACATGCAGGTGTGTTTTGGCCCTGCCCCCTTTGCCTTCAGCCCCGCCCTCTGCCCCACCCACCGCTGGAATCCGGCCCCCAAGAGCTTCAAAGTGGAATGCGGCTCTCGGGCTGGAAGGGGAAAAGGCCCCTGGCGTAGGTACACAGCACAGGGCGAGGCAGGCCAGGGGTCTGGGCACAGGAGCTGCCCCAGTCTGTGCCTGAAGCAGGAAGGGCCCTCCGTGCCCCAGATGGGGCTGTGTCACACATCCTGCCGCCCTGAGGTACAGGGGAAGCTGCCTGAGATGGAGGCAGGCCCTCGGTCCTCCTAGCCCAGCACTGCCGGCACTGGCGGGCAGCAGTGGCTCTCGGGGGTTTCAGGCGGTCTTTCCAGCCCTGCCTGGGTTGGATTGTGCCTGGGGCCTTCTGTGTGCAAAGCAGGGGCGGAGCTGCGGCCCTTTCCTGCCCGCCTCTCGCCTGACGCAGCCTGACAGGTGCTGCTGAAACGGCCGGGCCACAGTCAGGCCAGAGGACTTGCTCCAGGAGAGGCAAGGAAGACCTCTTGGCTTCCTCGTGGCTGCAGGCAGGTCTGCTTGGCATACAGGGCAGCCTGCCTTTTTCGCTTGTCTGCGTGACGGGGTCAGCCCATGACCTAGTGGCAGAACACCTGCTCGGCATGCAGGAGGTCCCTGCCCTCTCTCCAGCCTCGGAGCCAGGAGCAGGGGCTGGGCAAGGGCTTCTCCCTGCCCGAAACCCTGGAGAGCCGCTGCCAGGCAGCACAGCGAACAGCACAAGGCTGGGTGGAGAAAGAGCCGGGCCTGTTGGAAGCCTGCGTCCCGTTTCTTATTCGCAGCCCGCACCAGTCTGGTCCGTTAAGGGGGAGGCCTGCCCCAAATTGTTCTTCCAGCTCTGGGAAAGAGAGGCGAGGCGGTCGCCTTCATCAGATGTCTGTGGCTGGGGATTGTGCACAGGTCGTTTCCCTTGATGCTTAATGGCGCATCCTGTACCTGTGTGTTGATCTTGCCTGAAGCATCCACCATTCTCGCTGTGAGGCGGCCCACTTTGGGGGGCTCCTTGGAGCTGAGCAGCAAATGCAGACATAGGCAGGCGTGGGGGGAAGGGATGAGTCACTGTGCTTCAGGGCACGCTCGCAGGCAGATGTTTTACAAAACAAAGTAGCGTAGCTGCAGCAACTGCGGTGGTTCCAGGCGTGGCGTGAAGCGCTGCCAGCCAATGGTGTCCAGCGGGGCTCATGTGACCTTGCCTGCTGCTTGCACATGTTTCCCCATGAGGGTGGTAGGATGTGGCTGTGTGTGTGTTGCACTGAGCAACTCTCCCCGCTGAGCCCACTGATGCCAGAGCTGCATCAGAGCAAACGAGGCTTCCTACTTTTGCATTGCTGGGCCCAGGGAGTCGGCTTGTGTGGGCCACTATGCCAGCAACATCCCGACTGCCGTCGTCCTACAGGCTGAGCCCTTCAGAAAAACCTCTACTCGTGGCATGTGGCGGGGTGGAAAGTTCCAGTCGACTGGGTGGGTGCACGGGGAGCCATTAAGGGACTGAAACAACAAAGCCCGCATTCTGCAACTTGTGTTTACAGCGGGTTGCCAGGGAAGAGAACAGCTCCTTTTGCAATGGCAACAAAATGATGGAAAATTACCACATTTTGATTATGTTTGTTGCCGGGAGGCACCAAGAGACAGGGAGGGAATGGATACTCTGCCGTGAGCAACTGAAGTCTTGCCATGATTTCACCCCCTGCCCACTTCGAGACTCCACTGGGCATTGTATGCGCACACTGCTGAAGACTTTGCACATGGATATATATATATATATATATAGTTAAAACACATTTGCAATCATGAAAACGACTTCTCAGAAAGAGGTAATGAAGTTAAACAAATCAACAATGGAGATGCCCTGCTCAGATTACTGATGACAATATCAATCAGCATCGGTAATATCCAGGGACACCATCCTTTATGAAGTGAAGGTGAATGCTGAAAAAAAACCACATTCCATTTGTTGTTGACTACCATCCTTCTGCCCCCACTACCACCAGATTTTGAAAGATTGTTGCCCTATTATATCCTATTGTGCTCATTTAACAGGAGCTGTTAATTCTCCGCCATGCATCATTTTCAGAAAACTACCCAATTTATGTAAATTACTAGTTGAAGCAGCACTTAAACAAGATATTTTGCAACCCAGGATCCTATCAATGTAAATCAGCCTGTTGCAGTACCTCCAGTTACCTTCAAGAAACTACTTCTTTTAAGAGCACAGTTACTAACAGAATTTATTTCGTTAGACAGTCAGTAATATGCCATTACTTCCATTATAGAATCATAGCATAGTAGGGTTGGAAGGGGCCTACAAGGCCATCGAGTCCAACCCCCTGCTCAATGCAGGAATCCAAGTCAGAGCATCCCTGACAGATGGCTGTCCAGCCTCCCCTTGAACGCCTCCAGTGTGGGAGAGCCCACCACCTCCCGAGGGAATCAGTTCCATTGTCGTATTGCTCTTACAGTCAGGAAGTTTTTCCTGATGTTCAGCCGGAATCTGGCTTCCTGTCACTTGAGCCCATTATTCTGTGTCCTGCACTCTGGGATGATCAAGAAGAGATCCTGGCCTTTCTCTCTGTGACAACCTTTCAAGTCCTTCAAGAGCACTATCCTGTCTCCCCTCAGTCTTCTCTTCTCAAGGCTAAACAGGCCCCGTTCTTTCAGTCTCTCTTCATAGGGCTTTGTTTCCAGCCCCCTGAACCCTCTCCAGTTTGTCTGCATCCTTCTTAAAGTGTGGTGCCCAGAACTGGGCACAGTACTCTAGATGAGGCCTAACCAGTGCTGAGTAGCTGGTACAGAACGCGGCGGCTCGCCTGATTAAAGGCAGCCGCCGGCGAGATCACATCACTCCAGTGCTGAAGGAGTTGCACTGGTTACCAGTTGTTTTCCGGGCCAAATTCAAGGTGTTGCTTTTGACCTTTAAAACCCTATATGGTTCCGGCCCAGTCTATCTTAAGGAGCGCCTCCAGCAACACCAGACAGGCTGCTTAACAAGATCAGCCTCAGATGGCCTTCTCTCTGTCCCATCAGCCAGGACAGCTAGACTGGTGGGGACGAGGGAGAGGGCCTTCTCTGTGGTGGCCCCCACTCTGTGGAACTCCCTCCCTAGGGAACTCCGTCATGCCCCCTCTTTAATGAGCTTCCGTTGTGCATTAAAAACGTGGTTGTTCAGGCAGGCATTTGGGGTGGGTTAGGGTATTTTAAAAAAAAAATTATGGTAAAATTTTATTGTTTTAAATTGTTTTATGGTGGGTTGTACATCGCCCAGAGTGGCTGGGTGACCAGTCAGATGGGCGATTAATAAATTTAATAAATAAATAAATAAATAAATAAATAAATAAATAAAATAACCAGTGCTGAGTAGAGGGGAACTAGTACTTCCCAAGATTTGGAAGCTATGCTTCTATGAATGCAGCCCAAAATAGCATTGGCCTTTTTTGCAGCCACATCACATGGTTGGCTCATATTCAGGTTGTGATCGACAACCATTCCAAGATCCTTCTCGCTTGTAGTGTTGTTGAGCCACGTATCCCCCATCTTGTCACTGTGCATTTGGTTTCTTTTTCCTAGGTGCAGAACTTGGCATTTATCCCTATGAAATGTCATTCTGTTGTTTTCTGCCCAGCACTCCAGTCTATCAAGCTCACTTTGAATTTTGTTTCTGTCTTCCAAAGTATTAGCTATCCCGCCCAATTTTGTGTCATCTGCAAATTTGATCAGCATTCCCTGCACCTCCTCCTCCAAGTCATCAATAAAAATGTTGAAGCACACTGGGCCCTGGACTGAGCCCTGCGGTACCCCACTCGTTACCTCTCCCCAGTTTGAGAAGGTCCCATTGATAATCATTAATGTGATTAATTTAATGTAAAAAAGAAAAGAAAATGCAATATGCAATATGTACGGAAAACTACAATGAACCTAAGAACAAGATTCCTTAACCACAAATCTGCAATTCTTACTAAAAAAGTAGAGCAAGACGGTTAACTCACCTGCACATAGTATCTCAAACTTCCAATTGAACAAATAAAGGACAGTGACATGCTTGACAGAAAGGAAAACTTCTGGATCTACAACACCCTTTGTCCAAATTGCCTTAAGACCTGGAGGACAATTCACAAGCTTTGTGCCACTCACACCTCTGAAGTTTTCTTCTTTGGAATGTCCATCTCCCACATTCCAAACTGCCACTCTTGGTATCCATTTAACAAAACATCTACTGATGAGGGTGGAAGCTGACGCATTTAGCTCTATATATATTGCTCCGTTGTTAGTCTACCTGCCTTGTGCGTGTGCGTGAGCGAAAGAGAGCGAGATAGCACTTTCTCAGGGTGCTGAATCCTGCCTCCTTTCCACTCTCTGTGCTTGTCTGGAGCACTCACACAGCCCTCTTCATTGCTCCCAGTAAAATGTTGTCTATACAATTCACTAATGAGCATATTGCCATATGTATAACGTAAACCCAAGTGCTAAGTGATGGTTATTTCTTAGGCAAAACAGTGAACAAAATTCAGAAGCAAACTATTTTCTACCAATAACACAGATCACTGATGCTTCCCAACAAAATTATTTTGCTTAGGTTCTCTAGATTATTTTCCTTCCTCTAGATTATTTTCCTTCCTTCCTACCCTGTTCTATAGACTGAAAACAGTGGTGCCCTGGCCAGTTAAGAACCTAAGAAGAGCCCTGCTAGATCAAACCAAAGGCCCGTCTAATCCAGCATTTTGTTTCCTAAGTGGCACCACAGTGCCCTGCAGCTGTGTATCTGGGGTCCCTGAGGTAGCCAGGTTCCAGGCAGTAAAGAAGAGAGAACAGACCTGTTCATGGCTATTAGTCCTAGTATTGGGAAAAAGGCGGGATATAAATAAATATAATAAATAAATTAGCCCGGCAGCTAAATGAAACCTCCATTTGCTCCAGCTGGTCCAGGGACTACAGAAGCAAGCAAGCTCCCAGAGAGCGAGTGGACAGGGGGAGCAAACAGGAGTTGGCCAGGGGAGTTTGGCAGAGGAGGTCAAGGGGGAGGCCCCTAACATTTTTAAAAAAAAAATAAATTATTTGTCTTGTAACACACACTTCCACACCAGTGGGACTCTCCTTTAAACCTCTAGTGAGTAGAGGAGCAGGCAGGCTAGTCTAGAACAATCAGAAATCTAGACACAAAACGGGAAAGAGATTCGATGGCCTTGTAGGCCCCTTCGAACCCTACTATTCTATGATTCTTTGAGCTTGGTAGCCCCAATGGGGGCATCTGGATCAAAATAAAAGGAGCAAAGAATAAAAGGAACCTGGTGGTCGGAGTCTACTACCAGCCACCCAATCAAGGAAAAGATGAGGATGAAACTTTTGGAAAGCAAATAGCCAATGTTTCAAGGAAGCATGATGTAGTAGTAACGGGGGACTTCAATTTTCCCAATATTTGTTGGGAGACAAATTCTGCAAAACATGGCCCCTCCAGGAAAGTCCTGACTTGTGTGGCCGATAACTTCCTCCTACAGAAAGTAGAGGAAGGAACTAGAGGATCGGCTATCCTTGACTTGATCCTAACCAACAGAGATGACTTAGTGGGTAAAGTAGCAGTTACAGGAACTCTGGGGGAAAGCGACCATGTTGTACTTGAGTTCTTGTTTCTAAGGGAAGCAAAAGCTGAGTGTAGTCAAATGCGTACCCTGGATTTTAGGAAAGCTGATTTTAATAAACTCAGAACAAGGATCAGTAAGGTCCCATGGCAAGCGACTCTAACGAGAAAAGGAGTCCAAGATGGGTGGGAGCTTTTAAAAAAGGACATTCTCAAGGCACAATCACAAACCATTCCAACAAGAAGAAAAGGTGGAAGACAACAGAAGACGCCAATGTGGCTTCACAAAAAGCTACGAGATGACCTGAAAACAAAAAAGGACACATATGGGAAGTGGAAAGAAGGCCAAGCAACAAAGAAAGAGTACAGGCAGGTGGCACAGAATTTCAGGGATGGCGTCAGGAAGGCTAAAGCTGAGAACGAGCTGAGGTTAGCGAGGGATGCTAAAAACAACAAGAAGGCTTTCTTCAGCTACGTGCATAGTAAAAGGCAGAGGAAAGAAATGGTGGTTCAGCTATTAAATAAGGATGGCAAAATGATAACAGATGACCAAGAAAAGGCAGAGGTGCTCAATTCCTACTTTGGTTCAGCCTTCTCCCAAAAGAGGGTCTATGACCACCACCACCCCCGGCAAAGGCAAAGTACAGGCTGAAGGGGCAGGATTGCAGCTTGAGATCGATAGGCATATGGTCAAGGAACACCTAATTACTTTGAATGAGTTCAAATCTCCAGGGCCAGATGAACTGCATCCTAGAGTCATAAAGGAACTGGCAGAAGAACTCTCAGAACCGCTGTCTATTCTCTTTGAGCAATCATGGAGGACGGGGGAAGTGCCAGACGACTGGAGAAGGGCTAATGTTGTCCCTATCTTCAAAAAGGGTAAAAAGGAGGAACCTGGGAACTACAGACCAGTCAGTCTGACATTAATCCCTGGGAAAATTCTGCAGCGGATGATAAAGCAATCCATCTGGAAGCACCTTGACAACAATGCAGTGATGACTCGAAGTCAACATGGATTTTTCAAGAACAAATCCTGCCAGACGAATCTGATCTAATTTTTTGATCAAGTCACCTCCCTTGTGGACTGTGGGAATGCTGTAGACATAATATACCTTGACCTCAGCAAAGCTTTCGACAAAGTGCCCCATGATCTCCTGATGAGCAAACTAGCTCAAAGTGGGCTAGATGAAACAATGATCCGGTGGATCCACAGTTGGCTACAGAATCAGACTCAAAAGAATGCTTATCAATTGGATCTTCTCAAACTGGGGAGAGGTAACAAGCGGGGTACCGCAGGGCTCAGTCCTGGGCCCAGTGCTCTTCAATATTTGTATTAATGGCTTGGAGGAGGTGGTGCAGGGAATGCTGATCAAATTTGCAGATGACACAAAACTAGGCGGGATAGCTAATACTTTGGAAGACAGAAACAAAATTCAAAGCGATCTGGATAGACTGGAGCACTGGGCAGAAAACAACAGAATTACATTTAATAGGGATAAATGCCAAGTTCTGCACATAGGAAAAAGAAACCAAATGCATAGTTACAAGACGGGGGAGACGTGGCTCAACAACACTACAAGCGAGAAGGATCTTGGAATTGTTGTCAATCACAAGCTGAATATGAGCCAACCATGTGATGTGGCTGCAAAAAAGGCCAATGCTATTTTGGGCCACCTTAATAGAAACATAGCTTCCAAATCCCGGGAAGTACTAGTTCCCCTCTACTCAGCACATCTGGAGTACTGTGTCCAGCTCTGGGCACCACACTTTCAGAACGATGCAGACAAACTGGAGAAGGTTCAGAGGAGGGCAACAAAGATGATCAGGGGACTGGACACAAAACCCTATGAAGAGGGACTGAAAAAACTGGGCCTGTTTAGCCTTGAGAAGAGAAGATTGAGGGGAGACAGGATAGCGCTCTTGAAGGACTTGAAAAGTTGTCACAGAGAGGAAAGCTAGGATCTCTTCTTGATCATCCCAGGGTGCAGGACACAGAATAATGGGCTCAAGTTACAGGAAGCCAGATTCCGGCTGAACATCAGGAAAAACTTCCTGACTGTAAGAGAAATACGACAATGGAACCAATTACTTAGGGAGGTGGTGGGCTCTCCCACACTGGAGGCATTCAAGACGAGGCTGGACAGCCACCTGCCAGGAATGCTCTGACTTGGATTCCTGCACTGAGCAGGGGGTTGGACTCGATGGCCCTGTAGGCCACTTCCAACCCTACTATTTTATGATTCTATGATTCCATAACCAGAGCCAGTCTACCTCTGAACAGCAGATCCTGGTGACATACAACAAGGGAAAACATTCGAAGAGCCTTGAAGCTGGATCAGACCAAAGGAGGCCTTCTGTTTCCCACAATGGCCAGCCAGGGCCCCCCACGGGGAGCCCAGAAGCAGGACATGAGCACAACAGCACCTTCCCACTCCTGTTCCCCAGCAATGGATATACCAAGGCATCCTGCCTCTGATATCAGCCACTGATACCCTCATTCTCCAAGAATTTGTGTAATCCCCTTTTAAAGCTGTCATAGTTGGTGGCCATCACTACATTTTGTGGTAGCAAATTCACGCACAATGCTGTGTGATAAGCCCTTCCTTTGTTTGGTCCTGAATCTCCCACCACTCAGCTTCATGGGATGACCCCACTGGGGTCCCCTGTCTCCAGGCCATGCAGCATTTTACACACCTCTATCATGTCTTCCCTCACCCCCCTTTTTTCTAAGCTAAAGGGCCCCAAAGGGTGTGACCTCTCCTCTAGGGAAGTTGCTCCAGCCTTTGGATTGTTTTCCTTGCCCTTTTCTGCACCTTTTCCAGCTCTACTATATCTTTGTTGAGGTGTGGAGACCAGAACAGTTTTCCACAGTATTCCAAGTATGGTCACACTATAAATTTGTAGAAAGGCTGTTACTATATTAGCAGATGGTTTTTTATTCCCTTCCTGATTATGCCCAACATGGAATTCCCCTTTTTCGCCCCAGCTGCACACTGCTCCTGAGAAACATGGAGTCAGTCATTAGGCTGAAATGTGACTTGACAGATATGGGTCCTATTATGGTCTGTGGGAATCTCAGCTCCTTCCAAAGACATGATGCTCTGACTTGGATTCCTGCATCAGGGGGTTGGACTCGATGGCCTTGTAGGCCCCTTCCAACCCTACTATTCTATGATTCTATGACTTCTGGTTGCCTCTCACGTGGGCCGCACAAGACCTGGCCAGCTGCACACAAGCGCCTCACACGAGGAGCAGGTGCCGCCGCCGCCCAAACACACACTGGCTCTGCAAGGGGAAGGGGCAATTCCTGCCCCGCTGGGGGAGCCTCGCACACTCGCTGGAACTGGGGCTCCAGTTGGCCCTGGCTGCCCAGCCCCCAGCGCAAGCTGTGGGGCACAGTGGCTGAGGCCCGCTGGAAGGCTGCCACCCTTGGTCCTGGGCCGGCCCCCAAGAGGAGCAGCAGGCGCCAGTGCTCCCACAGGTGGGCTGCACTTCCAGATTCACACGGAGGGGCGGAGGGCGAGGGAGCGAGGCCCCTGCCCAGGCCAGGGCGCAGTGCCTGCCATGGGGGCTCAGGCGCTGCTCCCCACGCACTTTGCGTGAAAACCCTCCGTTTGTTTCCACCACGTTGTGCCGCCGCAGCTGCCTGGTGCGCGGCTGCTGTTAGTGGCTTACTCGCAATTCAGCTAACACTGGATGGCTCCTAGGAGGGGATGCTTATTTTAGCCATAAAGTGGGGGGACAGATGGGGGCCTGTCTGAACCTCTCCTGCCCCGCACCCCACCCTGACCCCCGCCTGGAGGGTATGTCTGCTCTGCTTCTGAGGCCCTGCAGCTGCCCAGGCCCGGGAGCAGCCAGGCTGCGGAAGGGCCACGCGCTGGGCGATGCAGGGCCTTTGCAGGACTGCTTCTCCTTCCGGTGACAGCCCCCCAGCCCCAGCCCCAGCCCCAGCCCGCTTCTGCCTTTGCGCTGCTGGGAGCTTGTTTTGCCCCCAAATGTGCGTTTGGGCGTTTGCTTCGCCTTGCTTTGTGCACCGAGCCCTCGCTTATCTGGTGGGTGTTTTCTGCTGCGCATGGAAGTGGCGGGGGGAGGGGGCTTGGAAAGCCGCCTGTTAATCTTGAAGGAAACAGAAGGCTCCACTTTACAGGAAGAGCTCCCGATCTGGGGAGCGGGGGGGGGGGGGGCTGTGCCACAACAAGCCAGCTGCAGGCAGGGACAGCAGCCCCACAGCTTCTCACAGGCCAAGCCAGCTCCAGGGCAGCTCTCCAGTCCCACCAAGTCTCCTTCAGCCACCCCCCGCACCCTTTCCAGAAAATGTACTTGATCCTTCCACAAGAGGAATTCCAGCAGTGGGCTCCATGGCTCCTTTCACATCTGGCTACAGTCCTAGGGCAGCGCTTTACAATAAGCCTCTTTATTTTCCTGTTTTATAACGTACTGCCAGGGCCGCATTCTGACTCCTCCGCCCTCATGCCGACCCTGGAGGTAGGGGACACCATACAGTGGAGAAAAGGCTGCCCCTCATGGGGGGCTGGTGAGTAACAGGGTGGCAAGCAACCACCTGGGCCTCTTCCTTGGCGCGCAGGCCCTGGAGAGACTGTCTGCACAGGGCACACTGTGCCGCCATTGCCACTGCTGCTGATGCCACCCTCCAGCTGGTGTGGTGTGGATTAGCATTTCTGTAAATGGCAGCAACAGATCCTGGTTTTCTTGGCGGGACTAACAGAAATGAGTGGCCAGAGCCCTCCTGGCCTGGCTGCTGCCCAGTGGTATGTTAGACTTGTGCTGCAAGCACGGTGCTTTCTCAGAAGAGGGTCTTGGAAGCCCCCCCACACACACACACACTTGAAAACTGCACCTCGTCAGGGCTGTTGGCCCTTGCTCAGCACTGTGCAGAGGACAAATGAGTTGGTTGATGTACCAAATAAGAGTCCCAGGGTTGTTGCAGGCTTGCAGTCAGACCTAGAACACCAAGTGGGATTCAGAAGGTTGCCCTCACAGGCTGCCCTCTCCATCTGCCTCTCTGTTTCCTTGTCAGAGGCAAGGAGTGGCCCCTCGGTCAGCCAAGCCCATGGCCCACCGGGCATCTGCTTGAGCCATGTGCTCAGCTAGGCCGGGATACTCTCCCCAGTTTACTAACAGAATGACGTATCCTGTGCATTTCAAGGAAAACAAACTGCTGCCAACGTGGAGTTGATCAACCACGCCTTTGGCCTAGGAAAGCCCTTGTCTCCCTCTGCCTGGTGCCTGCAGCACGACCAGGGAGAAGCTTGCCCACCTGCTCTGCAGGGCCACAAAGGGCCCACAGTGGGGTGAGGGCCATCCTTCTCTCCCGGGGGTGGCCTGTGAGCTGCCTCACCCCAGCCAAGCCTCCCTGGCCAGCCCCTGCCTTCTGTGTTTCCTAGCATGGCATGTGGCTTGCTGTGGCAGAAGCAGCCCCTGGAAGCACTTCTTTCGCCAGGGCTGCATCCCAGAGACGCTTTCCGGCCAAGCCAGTGGCAACGAGCGCCTCTTGGCATGTGGGAGGAATTGCACACTCACCCTTTCGTGTGAGAGAGTTTGCCAGGGCTCATTCAACTGCACAAGCAACCCAAGGGTGTGTCCAGAGCCACAGCAAATGTAGAGGTACCAAGGAGCAGCCGCCTGCAGTCTGACTAGTGTGCCTTGCAATGCCACAGAGGACGCTCCACATGCTGCCCCCAAATGCTGCAGTGCCGCTGCTTCGGGCAGCCACGTGTGCGTCTCTGGCTGCCCTGCCAGTTGTCTGCTCTGTGCCGGCCTTTTCAGCAGTTGTTTGCGCTTGCATATGCCCCTTCGGAGCCAACGGAACGAGATTGTCTCCGTGTAATTTTTCCAGTCTTTGGGATCAGATGATGTACATCTCTCCCCAAACCAGGGGGCAACTGAGCCTTAAATCAACTGTCCTGTTAAGGCCTCGATACAATATAGACCACATTTGCTTTGAAGGCCCACTGGTTTCAGTGGAATCTACTTCCAAGTAAATACATGTGTGATCAGGTTGTGTGCAACCTTGTGCCCAGCACACATTTCAGCTTCAAACTGCAGTTCATGTGGGAGCTCTGTGATTAGAATTCCTGATTGTTCCCCACTGTACTTTGATGAAGCTTTGTACTTTGATGAGTAATTTGCTTGCAACAACAGTGGAACGAACGGGGTTCTTACCCTTTTCTTTCCATGCCATCATCATGATCTAAATTGCCCCAAGTTGCTTTTAACTTTTGAGGGGTTGGGAGCTCAGTAGGAGAGCCCCTGCTTTACACGTAGAAGACCTCTGGTTTGATCCCCGGCATCTCCAGGTAGGGCTGTAAAAAACCCTGCCTGAAACCCTGGAGCCACTGCCGCCGCTCAGTGTCGACAGCGCTAGGCTAGATGCACCAAGGCTCTGACTCAGTAGAAGGCAGCTTCTGAGGTTCCTATAGATATGATGGTACAAATGAATTCGACTATTAAAAAGTCAGGCTGACGTTAGTGGGCTGAGGAGGTGCTTCTAGGTGACGGGTAATAGCGAGAGAGGGCCATTTCTGCAGTGGCCCCACCACACCCCTAGAATGGGTCGCCACTGAAGGTCCACCAGGCCTCAACATTGCAGCCTTTGGGGAAAACCTTGGTAACCTGCTTGCTCACTCTGGCCTCCCCCAGCTATGTGTATGTTGCTGTTGTGGTTGTTTACAGTGTTGTTTTTATGGAATTGTGTGGGTTTTGTCTATTGCTCTAAGCTGCCCCAGAAGGGCTCCTGCCCGGAAAGGCGGCTGAGAAATGTTTTAAATAAGTAATAATGGAATAAATAACGGTGGGTAGAAATTCCCAAGCTGAGGGACAGAGCCTTACTGCATAGCCCTGTACATCGACTTGGAAGTCTCACTGTGTTCCATGGGGCGTATCACATTGCGCCCTGAAGAGACTCGTTGGGATTTCCAGCTCTCGGTGGGGTCGCACTGTATGTGGAGAATGCATATCTCTGCACAGCAATACAGGAAGATGAGCCTGGCAGCCCCATCAATAAAAGGAGCCTGGTGGTCGGAGTCTACTACCGGCCACCCAATCAAGGAGAAGACAAGGATGAAACTTTTGAAAAGCAAATAGCCAATGTTTCAAGGAAGCGTGATGTAGTAGTAATGGAGGACTTCAATTTCCCCTATATTTGTTGGGAGACAAATTCTGCAAAACATGGCCCCTCCAGGAAATTCCTGACTTGTGTGGCGGATAACTTCCTCCTACAGAAGGTAGAGGAAGGAACTAGAAGATCAGCTATCCTTGACTTGATCCTAACCAACAGAGATGACTTAGTGGATAAAGTAGCATTTACAGGAACTCTGGGGGAAAGCGACCATGTTGCACTTGAGTTCTTGGTTCAAAGGGAGGCAAAAGCCGAGTGTAGTCAAATGCATACCCTGGATTTTAGGAAAGCTGATTTTAATAAACTCAGAACAATGATCAGTAAGGTCTCATGGCAAGTGACTCTAATGAGAAAAGGAGTCCAAGATGGGTGGGAGTTTTTAAAAATGGAAATTCTCAAGGCACAATGACAAACCATTCCAACAAGAAGAAAAGGTGGAAGACAACAGAAGAAGCCAATGTGGCTTCACAAAAAGCTACGAGATGACCTGGAAACAAAAAAGGACACATATAGGAAGTGGAAAGAAGGCCAAGTAACAAAGGAAGAGCACAGGCAGGTAGCACAGAATTGCAGGGATGGCATCAGGAAGGCTAAAGCTGAGAACGAGCTGAGGTTAGCGAGGGATGCTAAAAACAACAAGAAGGCTTTCTTCAGCTACGTGCATAGTAAAAGGCAGAGGAAAGAAATGGTTGTTCAGCTATTAAATAAGGATGGCAAAATGATAACAGAGGACAAAGAAAAGGCAGAGGTGCTCAGTTCCTACTTTGGCTCAGTCTTCTCCCAAAAGAGGGTCTATGAGCCCCTTGGCAAAGGCGAAGTACAGGCTGAAGGGGCAGGATTGCAGCTTGAGATCGATAGGCATATGGTCAAGGAACACCTAATTACTTTGAATGAGTTCAAATCCCCAGGGCCAGATGAACTGCATCCTAGAGTCAAAAAGGAACTGGCAGAAGAACTCTCAGAACCGCTGTCTATTCTCTTTGAGAAATCATGGAGGACGGGGGAAGTGCCAGACGACTGGAGGAGGGCTAATGTTGTCCCTATCTTCAAAAAGGGTAAAAAGGAGGAACCTGGGAACTACAGACCAGTCAGTCTGACATCAGTCCCTGGGAAAATTCTGGAGCACATGATAAAGGAATCCATCTGGAAGCACCTTGACAACAATGCCGTGATGACTCGAAGTCAACATGGATGTGTCAAAAACAAGTCCTGCCAGACAAATGTGATCTCATTTTTTGATCAAGTCACCTCCCTTGCAGACCATGGGAATGCTGTAGACATCATATACCTCGACTTCAGCAAAGCTTTCGACAAAGTGCCCCATGATATCCTGATGAGCAAACTAGCTCAAAGTGGGCTAGATGAAACAACGATCCGGTGGATCCACAGTTGGCTACAGAATCGGACTCAAAGAGTGCTTATCAATGGGACCTTCTCCAACTGGGGAGAGGGAACGAGTGGGGTACCGCAGGGCTCAGTCCTGGGCCCAGTGCTCTTCAACATTTGTATGAATGACTTGGAGGAGGAGGTGCAGGGAACGCTGATCAAATTTGCAGATGACACAAACTTGGGCGGGATAGCTAATACTTTGGAAGACAGAAACAACATTCCAAGTGATCTGGATAGACTGGAGTGCTGGGCAGAAAACAACAGAATGACATTGAATAGGGATCAATGCCAAGTTCTGCACCTAGGAAAAAGAAACCAAAGGCACAGTGACAAGATGGGGGATACGTGGCTCAACAACACTACAGAGAAGGTTCTGGGAATTGTTGTTGATCACAAGCTGAAGATGAGCCAACCATGTGAGGTGGCTGCAAAAAAGGCCAATGCTCTTTTGGGCTGCATTAATAGAAGCATAGCTTCCAAATCTTGGGAAGTACTAGTTCCCCTCTACTCAGCACTGGTTAGGCCTCATCTGGAGTACTATGTCCAGTTCTGGGCACCACACTTGAAGAAGGATGCAGACAAACTGGAGAGGGTTTAGAGGAGGGCAACAAAGATGATCAGGGGGCTGGAAACAAAGCCCTATGAAGAGAGACTGAAAGAACGGGGCCTGTTTAGCCTTGAGAAGAGAAGACTGAGGGGAGATAGGATAGCACTCTTCAAGTACTTGAAAGGTTGTCCCAGAGAGGAAGGCCAGCATCTCTTCTTGATCATCCCAGAGTGCAGGACACGGAATAATGGGCTCAAGTGACAGGAAGCCAGATTCCGGCTGAACATCAGGAAGAACTTCCTGACTGTTAGAGCAATACGACAATGGAACCGATTACCTGGGGAGGTGGTGGGCTCTCCCATACTGGAGGCGTTCAAGAGGAGGCTGGACAGCCATCAGTCAGGGATGCTGTGACTTGTGTTCCTGCACTGAGCAGGGGGTTGGACTCGATGGCCTTGTAGGCCCCTTCCAGCCCTACTATTCTATGATTCTATGACTCTATCCCGCCCGCTTTCCTTCTTAAGCCAGCCGGGGACGCTTCCAAGCAGGCTGGCTTGCGGAGGCTGCGGCTCTCCCGTGCCGGCCCGGAAGCGTCCCCTGCGGGCTCCGGAGGACCAGGTCGCTGCGTTAACAGAGCGCCGCTTCCTCCTGAGCCCGCCGCAGCAGACAGGGAGATCAGCCCGGAGGGCTTCCCGGCCCCTGCGCGCAGCCGGGCTCCCCCCAGCAGGCTTTCCGGCGCTTCGCTCCTCCTGATGAGGACGGACCCCCCCCCCCCGCGCCCCATGCTGTGCAGGCGCGAGAGCTCCGCGTCCAGCCGGCCGTGGCCGTTTCCCCCCGCAGCGGGCTTCGGGCCAAAGCAGCCCGCCGCCTCCCGCGCAGCTTCTGCCCGCCGCGCCCTCTTACGATGAGGGGGGCTGGGCCGCCCCCCGGCTTGAGGGGGCTCCTTCGCGTGACCCTCTCCGCGGGCCAGAGGGCAGCCTGCCTTCGGCCCGGGGGCTGGCGGTGCTCCCGCAGGGCACAGGCTCCTGCTCGGTATTCGGCCCGTCGGAGCGCTGGTCCTTGCGCCCCGCGCCCCGCGCATGCCGGTCGCGCACTGCCCCAGCCCCGGCGCCGTGGCACGGTGCGGGCGGCTTCTTGCCCGCCCTGCCGCGCGTGGCTGGCAGCGGGGGCTGCGGGGTGGATGAGCGCCGCCGCGCCCCTGCCAGGCTCCGACGACGCAGCAGCCCGCGACGCGGCGTGGGCAACCGGGACGGCCAGCCAGGCGCCCCGCACGTGCGGGGCCGGGGAGCAGCCACGCCGCGGGCCCCGCCGGTCGTCCGGACGCACCGGCGCGGCACAGTTCACGCGAGCTGCGCCGGCACCGCAGGCAGAGCCCGGGCCGGTCCTGGCAGCTGTGGGGCAGGCATCGCCCCGCCGGGAAGAGAGGCGGCTGCGTGCACAGCGTTGCTGGCGTGGAAGCGCAGCTCGGGCTTCCCTGGCGGTGCCCGCGAGCGGGAGGCGGGCGAACGGGCCAGGCGCGGGGGCGATGCGGTGGCCCCGGACGTCGCCTCGCGCCCTCCTGGCAAGATGCTGTGTCCCGCGGAGTGCTGCCCGGGGGTTCTGAGCCGCCCGGTCATCGTGGCTACGCAGGGCCTCAGTGGGCCTGGAAATGTTCCAGGGCCCCCCTCGCTGAGGCGCTTCTTGCATGCGCTTCCCGGGTGAAGGGAGGGTTGCCTAGCAACTGGCTAGTCTCCATGTAATGGCCCCAGCACCGCCTGGGAAGGGAGGGAGGGAGGGAGGAGACTGCCGCAGCCACTGTACCCGGCAAACGCCGTTCTCTGCGTTCCTGCGAAGGGTGGGTTTGCTGAAGAAGTGTGCCCCCCTCCCTCCCTCCCTCCCTCCCGCTCTGGGTTTCAGGGCAGACCAATGGCTATATAAGGGCACGGAGAAGGACGCCTGCATGCTGCTGTCTATCCTGGGCCTTAGCACCCCATCGCTACTAGACCCCCCCCACACACACACACACAGGTGACACTTCTTACCACTGTTACGCAAGCATCAGACCCTAGAACTGGAAAGGTCCCCTGCGTCAGCATAATGAAGGCAGGAACCACTTCTGCTGGGTGCTTGGTGCCCTACGGGCAGAAGCAGGCAGAAGGTAGATCTCCAGATATTTGGGACTTCCAACTTCCAGAAGCTTCTGCCAGCACGGCCAATGGTCAGGAATGCTGAGAGTTGAAGTCCAAAACATCTGGAGATCAACGGTCTGCCCACCCTGCCTTACACCACCTGGCCTGTACCGAAACTGCACAAGAAATGCAGTGTGGCCCTGTCCTGAGTCTCAGGCCAAGGTGCGACTGGCCTGCCATAGATGCCTGGCGACTGCAGGTGTTGAGTCCTTCGAGGCAGGCAGGGGTGCTCCCCCTTGCCACATGCAACTGGACCCAGTAGCAACAGCTTTGGCTGAGTTCCACCATGCTGCTTTCCCCCCTCCTCCATGTTTCCATGCCCATGGGAGCCAAGCGCTGCAGTAAGATGCTATGGAGCAGGGGAGAAACCAGGGTGGGATTTTCTGTGAAGCAAACCAGCAGTCCTGTGTGATGAGGTCACCAAGAGGGAAGTTGCCAGGCCTCTTTCCCCATTTCCTCCTCCTCCTCCTCCTCGGAGTCACTTCAGGTGACTGTGTTGGACAAAGATGCTTTTCCTAGGCTAGGCCCTTTGTCGTCATATGGAACAGTAGGCTTGGGGGCAGGCAGATTGGGGCTTGTGGGGTCAGGTGGATAAGGATTTAGGGCAAACGGCAAGTGCAGCATGGTGCTGCCAGGAGGGTGGATCTGCCCCTGTGCCAGCTCCCAGTGTTCGTTCTCTGGAGCATGCCCTTTGGCTGCTCAGCAGTGGCGACCTTTGGAAGTGAGTGGCATACGGCAAGGCACGCTCTTTCTCCGGCATAAATAAACCTCCTGTAGGCCTGAGGTCTTGGAGATCCCAAACAATTCAGGCCGGGGAAGTCCTTCTTCCTTCCAGTAGATTCCATGGAGCTTGGTGGAAAGAGCTAAAGAGCTAAAGACAGAGACAAGACCTACCGGCCCACACCCATTTCTAGGGGTTAAAGGAAGAAGGGTGGAGTTCCTAGGGGAACATGCTCTGTCTTGCACAAGTGGCAAGGGAAAAGCTGCCCTGCAATGATGGGCTGAGAGCCATTGTCCAGGGGGCATTTGCCCCTCCCCCGTGGCATAGCCTGTGGCTGAAGCCACGGCCTGGGACTGAAGGCAGAAGGCCGCACAAATGCATGGAAGCCGCCACAGGCAGAACATTGGCTGAAAGCACTGGGCTGCCCTCCATATAGGCACTGACAAAGTCAGCCTCTGCAGAAGTCATTGTGTACAAGAGAGACTGGGGGCGGGGCGGGGGCGTCCGCATGGGGCTTGATGAAGTGGCACAATGACTGAGCTGTGACCACCATGCTAGGACACAGGGCTGATTCTGGGAACTATGGAGGGTGCTGAGGCCAGCTGCCAGCACCACAAGCAAAAGAGAACACCCCCAGTGATGGTTTCACAGTCAATATTAGCTCAGGCCCGGCTGTGACGCAAGTTCTGACCCTGGTGGACAAGGATCTGCAGCCCTGTGCCAAGGGAGAGGTCTCTGGGCTCCCAGCATGAGAGGAGGTGTGTCTGTGGGGCAGGGGGGCGTGGAAGGGGACACTGGATCAATGCGATTCTAACTTGGATTCCTGCATCTGACTTGGACTCCTGCATTGAGCAGGGGGTTGGACTCGATGGCCTTGTAGGCCCCTTCCAACCCTACTATTCTAGGATTCTATGCGGCGGCAAGGGGGCAGCCAGGTCAGGGAGCAGCCTGGGCAGCCTCAGTGGCCGCTCTACATGTGAGAACTTATTAGTGGCCACTCCTTGCTGCTACTGACCCCAGACACCGACTCTGCCCTTTCCCTATTTCCCGGCCTTGGCCTGGGTTACAGCTGGCCTAATTCCAAGAGGAAGCTCAGAACAGCCCATCTGTCATTCTCCTTCCTGGTGAACACAATCTCTGGGCCCATCGAAGTGGAAATGTTTTGTGAAGCGATTTGAGCAAAATCTGCACTTTCACAGAATTGAAGTAGCTCTTTCCAAGGTGCACGCAGTGCTGTATCCCTCTGTTTTCTGTGGTGTCTATGGGAACTGAAGCTGCATTATTGCGGGGGGGGGCAGTCCCACGGCAAGTAGAAATGAACATTAACAATTGCGTGTGCGCGGGGCAGCCCATGAGCCAAGGCTTGCTCCCCCTCCCTCGCCTGCTCAACAAGCATGAAGCAGGACTTTCTTATGACTAGACGTTCATGACAAACCCCACATGCACACACACATTTCTCAGGCAGGCAGGCAGGCAGGCAGGCAGGCAAGCAGGCAGGCAGGCAGCCGCTGCTGCCTGGAGATCGAGCCGAATGAGCAGGAGTGCAAGAGATGCTGAGAGCAGAAAGCGCGGAGCCCGTGAGGAAGGAGAGCGACTGGCATGTCCTTGATGTAAATTAACTGCCCAATCCACAGGCTCCCCCCCACACACACAAACAGGGACTCAATGAAGTGCTTCTGAGCACATGTTCATGAAAATCATCCGCCCTGGCACCCACCCTTTCTTAGCTGCGCAGCTTCGAATCAACACACATCTACCGTTTCTCAGCTGTGCTCCTTCATAGCTGCACAGCTTCAAAACAGCAAGGCTGGCTTCCCCCCAACCCCCAAACCCAATGACTTTTTAAAGTGAGAGGCAGCGACTGAGCCAGCCTTTCTCAGCTTTGCCCCATCGTAGCTGCACAGCTTCAAAACAGCAGGGCTGGCAAAGTGGAACTGAAGGCAACGAGTTACTTCCAGGTAGACATGTTTATCCCTCTGCTCTCCCCACGCCTCCACCCCACACTACTTTCCCTTCCGCCAATCAGCACCACTTCCACCAGCCTGCGCCAAAGCCAGCTGAGATCACACAGACCCCCAAACAGCACTGAAGCCGCTGTGACAGGAAAATCCGACACAAACTGAGTTTGAAAAAAACTCGGATTTAGGGCAAGAAATGCCAGGCAAGCTACGGAGAACAGCATATGTCATGTGTCACCATCGATTTGGGGGTGGAGTAGAACCAGAGTAAAAGCCCCATGTAGATGGGACCTCTGACCCATGATGATGAGCACTTAATTTCCCCTTTTATGCTGCCACACATCCCATCCCCTCGGAATGAAGCGGCAGCCCCTTCTCAAGGACAGCTCCGGGGGATGCTGAGCCTGCCCACCGCATTTCCATCCAAGGCTACTTCTCTCTCACACACACAGCAGTTCCCTGGATAGGCCTCACTCTCACATCAGGAAGCCATGTGCACCCCTGGCCATACATGATGAGCAGACACACACATTGCACCATCTGTGACACCACAGCTGGAAGCTGCTTATGTGCATAGTACACGGACACATGGCGCAGCAGGCACACACGTAGTCCTCGGGCATGGCGGAGGCACCACGAAGCTGCAGAGACTCATTGTCCGTGGAGCTGCTGCCCTCCCTCTCCCGGCCAAGAATCTATGAAACGTCGCTTCTTCTCTCTATCGAAGCAGCGAATTGCATGGATTTTAAAACCCTTCTTACAAGTTCCCTCTCGGATCAGAAAGCTAACACCAGAAGAGCCCTGAGGCTGGATCAGACCAAGGGTGCCCCCAGGCCTGCATTCTGTTCCCACAGTGGCCAACCGGCTGCCCCCCTGGGAAACCACAAGTAGGACATGAGTGCAATAGCGCTCCACCCCCACCCACACACCCTCATATTCCCCAGCAACTGGTGCTCAGAGGCAGGCTTCTTCTGATACTGGAGGTCATACAAGCGTATAAAGCTACATCTGTTTTCATGGTTGCGGAAGGAGGAGTACAGAAACAGACACTGGATGGACAGGGAATTGCTGGCACCTCTCTCAGCCGCTGCTGATGGCCGTTTCCTGGCACAGGGGCTGGCACCTCCTGCAGTGGCTCAAGGGCTTTGGCTCCTGCCTTCTTCCCCCATGGGAGCTCCCAGCCGTGGCTTCTGCTGTGCCTTGGGGGGTTGTGATGACATCGTCTCCCACTCTGCATTTCTTCCATCTTTTTTCTTACCACAGAAAAACCACGAAGGAGGGGAAGATGGAATAGCTGTGCAAGGCTCTGGGTGGGCAGCGCTAGGAGCCTCCATCCGGACGCACCCCTTGGGCCAGCTGGGCACAGAGGAAGAGGGTGGCCATTTGGCAGTGCCAGGCAGAAAGGGCATGCGCTCCCCCTCCCCTCCCTCCTCGCCTCCCTCCCTCTGGCTGTGATGGACTGAAATCCTGCCACGCCTCACCACAGGGGCTGCTGCTGTGATGTCCGCAATGAGGACTTGTACAGACATTTCCCTGCTTAATCACCTCTCATGGAACACTTCTGGGGCTCCCTGGGGCCACCTGTCTGGCATCCGGATTTGTTACCAGCCCCTTCCAGGCCACCTAGGAAAAGTGGAGGTCTGATTTCCACTCCAAAGAGCTGGAGGCACATGCTTCAGCCAGGGGTCCTCCTCTCCTGGCCAGCTGGCCAAGGTCTCCTGCTGCTTCTCCCTAAGAGCACAAAGGGCTGGGCATTGTACTGCAGCCCTGCAGCCCATCAAGCTCTGAGTCTCAGTCCAAGATCCTACCCGGCAGGGTTAGCAGTGGTAAGAGGCGTGCGGATTCACTCTGCTACTTGCTTTCTTCTGTGCTATAGGCTATTTCCTTCTATTTTTTCTTATTTTTATTTATTTTATTTATTTATTATTAAATTTATTAATCGCCCATCTGGCTGGTCACCCAGCCACTCTGGGCGATGTACAACATACAATAAAAACAGTTTAAAACAATAAAATTCTACAATAAAAACATTTTCTAAAATACCCTAACCCACCCCAAATGCCTGCCTGAACAACAACGTTTTTAATGCACGACGGAAGCTCATTAAAGAGGGGGCATGACGGAGTTCCCTAGGGAGGGAGTTCCACAGAGTGGGGGCCACCACAGAAAAGGCCCTCTCCCTCGTCCCCACCAGTCTAGCTGTCCTGGCTGATGGGACAGAGAGAAGGCCATCCGAGGCTGATCTTGTTAAGCAGCCTGTCTGGTGCTGCTGGAGGCGCTCCTTAAGATAGGCTGGGCCGGAACCATATAGGGTTTTAAAGGTCAAAACCAACACCTTGAATTTGGCCCGGAAAACAACTGGTAACCAGTGCAACTCCTTCAGCACTGGAGTGATGTGATCTCGCCGGCGGCTGCCTTTAATCAGGCGAGCCGCCGCGTTCTGTACCAGCTGCAGTTTCCGAACCGTCTTCAAGGGTAACCCCACGTAGAGCGCATTACAGTAGTCTAAATGAGAGGAGACCAGGGCATGTACTGCCGATGGGAGCAGATGGTCGGGAAGGAAGGGGCGCAGCCGCCGTATCAGATGGAGTTGATACAGCGCTGTCCGGCTCACAGCTGACACCTGAGCCTCCATGGACAGCTGAGAGTCCAAAATGACCCCCAGGCTGCGGACCTGGTCTTTCAAGGGTAGCCGTACCCCATTCAACAGCAGGTCAACATCCTCCAGCCTCCTCTTGTCTCCCACCAAAAGTACCTCAGTCTTGTCAGGGTTCAGCTTCAGCTTATTCCTCCCCATCCAGCCACTCACCGTCTCCAGACATTTGGACAGGGATTCTACAGCCAACCTTGGTGAAGATTTAAATGAGAGGTAGAGCTGCGTGTCATCCGCATATTGATGACACTGCACCCCAAACCTCCTGATGATAGCCCCCAGTGGCTTCACATAGATGTAAAATAGCATCGGGGAGAGGATGGAACCCTGTGGCACCCCACAAGTAAGTGGCCACGGGTCCGAAACCTCCTCTCCCACTGCTACCCTCTGGTACCTGCCAGAGAGGAAGGACCGGAACCACCGCAATACGGTGTCCCCAGTGCCCAACCCCTCCAGGCGGTCCAGGAGGATACCATGGTCAACGGTATCGAAAGCTGCTGAGAGGTTGAGGAGAACAAGGAAGGAGCATTCACCCCTATCCAGAGCCCTCCTCATATCATCTACCAAGGCGACCAAGGCCGTTTCTGTCCCATGCCCAGGCCTGAAGCCC
This sequence comes from Heloderma suspectum, assembly GCF_057233095.1. Taxonomy (NCBI): domain Eukaryota; kingdom Metazoa; phylum Chordata; class Lepidosauria; order Squamata; family Helodermatidae; genus Heloderma; species Heloderma suspectum. The sequence goes on from NC_139466.1 coordinate 1,282,695, forward strand.
GACTGAAATGGGTCTAGATAATCAGTTTCTTCCAAGTGTGCCTTCAACTGCACCGCCACCAGCCGCTCAATCACCTTGCCCCAAAATGGCAGATTTGAGACTGGGCGAAAGTTGTTCAAAACTTGAGGATCCAAGGAGGGCTTCTTTAAGAGCGGTCTTATCACTGCCTCCTTGAGGGCTGATGGCATCACTCCCTCCTCAAGGGAGACGTTCACCACCGCCTTGATCCCCTCACCCAGTCTCTCTCTGCAGCTCATAATGAGCCAAGATGGGCAAGGATCAAGTAAGCAGGTGGTCGGCTGTACCGATGAAAGCACCTTGTCCACTTCATCAGGAGGAAGAAGCTGGAACCGATCCCACAAAACCGGTTTGCCACAGGCCGCCTCTTGCTCACTAACTGTATCCACAGCGTGCAGAGTAACACACCTAATCTGATCAATTTTATCTGCAAAGTGCCTTGCCAAGGCCTCACAGGAGGCCTTAGAATGCTCCAGTGGTTCCGGAGCCACAGGACCGACCAGGCTCCGGACCACTTGGAACAGCCTCCTGGGACAGCACTCTGCAGACGCGATGGAGGCAGCATAATATTCCTTTTTTGCTGCCTTCACCGCCACGTGATAGGCTGAAGATACAGCTCTAGCCCGTGTCTGATCGTCTTTGGAGCGAGACTTCCGCCACCGGCGCTCTAGCCGTCTCACCTCCTGTTTCAGAGCTCGTAACCGCGGATTGAACCATGGTGCAGTCCGAGCCCTGTTCAGGGGGAGAGGGCGTTTCGGAGCCACCTGTTCTAATGCCCCGTGATTGCGGCATTCCAGCCACCCACCAGGGTCTCGACCGAGTGGCCGTTGGCGTGCCCCAGAGAATCCCCAAGCGCATTCAGGAATCCATTTGGATCCATAAAACGCCTGGGGCGGACCATTTTAATGCGTCCTCCACCCCTGCGGAGGGGTTGTGGAACCGAGAAGTCCAACGTCACCAGATAGTGATCTGACCATGACAAGGGGGTGGTGGATATACCCCCGACTTCCAGATCACTCCCCACTTCTCCAGAAACAAACACAAGGTCTAGTGCATGACCGGCTACATGGGTGGGCCCAGTTAGAATATGGTGCAGCTCCCAGGAGACCATGGTCTCCATGACGTCCCGAGGTGCTCCTGTGAGGATGGCCTCCGAATGTACGTTGAAGTCCCCCAATACCAGTAAGTTAGGGGACTGCACACGCACATCAGAGACCACCTCAAGCACCTCGGCCAGGGAGTCAGTCGTGCAGCGGGGTGGACGGTACACGAGCAGAATCCCCAGACTGCCCTTCGGGCCCAACCTCCAGTACATGCACTCAGCAACCTTGGTCTCCCGGAGAGGGGGTCTGGTGAAGTCCAAGGACTCTCGGTAGATAACAGCCACTCCCCCTCCCCGATCCCCAGCCCTCGGCTGCTGTGCATCCGAAAATCCGGCTGGACACATGGCTGCAAGGGCTGGAGCAGCAGCCTCGGCCAGCCAGGTCTCCGTAACACATGCCAGGTCTGCACCCTCGTCCAGGATCATGTCATGGATGAGGGAGGTTTTCTGGGTAACAGACCTGGCATTTCAGGTCTCAGTTTTTCAGTTTTTCAGTTTTTCTTTTAAAAATACATCAAAAGGTAGAGCTAGGCTAATTCCTTTTTGTTTGTTTTAAATAATTTAAAACAATGCATATGGATTTATGTGATAACTGCATGGATCATTCCAGTAACCCATAAATAAAATTTCTTTTTAAGTGAACATTTCTCGCTTAAGTTGATATATGTTTTGCCTTTGGATCCAAGGGGCTTTAGAGAATGGTCTTACTGCTGGGTCCATGGTCTTTTGTTTCTTTAAAAAATGTGTTTTTTTTTTCAAATTACTGTCTTTAAAAATAACAACAAGAAAAAAGAAAAACATCACATACAGCATGTAAAGTACCAGAAATGTCAATTTCAGTAGATCAGATCAGGGCCAATAGTTTTCTTGCATTCTGGTCCTATTGATTAAGGGAGCTCTGTTATCTGTGCATTGCCTCATTCATCTTTGTTTTCCCCTCCCAAAGATACTTGAACAAATGTCTGTTTATATATTCACATAGAGAGGGAAGAGAGATGGTTAAGTGGTAAAGCACATTCATTTATTCATTACATTTCTATACCATTAGCTGAAGTTCTATGGGCAGTTCACAAAACAAAACTAAAAACCATAAAATAACATAGTAAAACATAATATAATAAAACTAAAGTAAACAAACAGAGTACAAGCCACCAGTAATGCAAAGATCTGAAACCACACTAACACGATTTTTAAAGCAGAAGCCCTAAAAAGCCTGGGGGAATAAAAAGGTCTTCACCTGGCACTGAAAAGACCACCACCTAGTGCCAGGTGAGACCCTCTGGGGAGAGCATCCCACAACCAAGGCACCAGCACCGAAAAGACCCTTGCCCTGGTATCCCCCTGCCTCACCTCATTTGGCGGGGGCACCTGCATTGAATGCAGAAGATCCCAGGCTCAGGGCCTCTCACTGGCATCCCTAGTTAACAGGGCCAGGGAGCCGGAGGCGGGAAAGGCCCTTTTCTGCCCCAGGAGCCATGACAGCAACTGCCAATCTGAGCAGAGGCAAGACGGGCAAGACGGCCGTGGTCTGGCTCAATGGAAGCCACCTTCCCAGGCTCCTCTGGCACAGCCTCACCCAACCCAGTGCCCCCCAGATGTTGGACTACAACTCCCAGAATCTGGAGGACACCAGGTTGGGGGAGGGGGCTTCAGTGGTCTTCCAGAGGGCATAATGCCTGATGGCAACCGAATCAGCAGCTTTGTGCTTCAAGGGACTTCCAGTAATTCTGCAGCTACTTCCCGGAGCCTCTGGATCACTAAACTTTCTGGGGGCAGCAGTAGAGCCCTCCACCCATCAGCCATGGGCCCCTGTCCAACTAGCACAGGAGGCAAGAGGCTCGGTGACCTGGTGGTGGCTTTGCACCACACCCTCCCCCAGCGTTGCGCAATGCGAGCAAAACACCCCCGTGGCCTGCGCAGCAGCACCACCGAGGCGGGAAGGGAGCAGAGGCCGTCCTTGGGGCAGACACAGAGGCCTGTCCCACCGGATGGCAGCCCCAGGGGAAAGCTCTGGTGGCAGTGGCCTCTTCCAGCGACTGACTGAGGGCAGGTCAGCACGACCGCGCCGGTCTCTGGGCATGTGGTACTGAAGGAGCCCAGCACGTGTTCCCAAGCCTGCCCCTGTGTGACCCTGATCAGGAAGCAGCTGCGGACAACCACCTTCCTGCTGACTCAGATGCTCTCCAGTATCCAGTTATTCTCTCACTTGGGTTTTGCAAGTCCAGTCTGCCTCCTCCATCCCTCTCCTCCTCCTTTCTTTTGCCGGTGCGGCCACCTGAATTGCAGAGGGGCTGCTGCACTCGCCTTGGCCTGGCTGGACGTGCCTCCTGCCCCAACCTCCACGCAAAGCAAGGCAGAGAGAGGAGCGCTTCCCCCTTTCAGTGCTCCGCAACCAAAGTTCATCAGAGAAACATGCCCCTGCCAGGTGGCTGCTGCCTTCCCCACCTGGAAGCTTCCAATCAGAGCAATTTTGTCTGCTGCTGCAGACAGGCGGCTCTTGCAGGCTTCTCCCCAAGAGCCCTGCCAGCCCTTTGGGGCACTCTGCCCACCCCACCCCTTCACTCGGGCCTCCATGTAACAACTTGGCCTCAATTCCTCCACGGCCATTCTTGAGGGTTGCCTTGATCAGGACCTGTCCCAGCGGGCCCCAGAGTGCCCGGGGCTCTCCTACCCTGCCTGGCACAATCCAAACAGTACCATGCTGATCTCAGGGCCCAAGAGGCAGGAGGTTTCATTCAGCAGCCAGTGCTGGACTGCTGTGCCCAAGAGCTGTGGCTGTGGAGAGGAGTGGCATTTCAAAGCAGCTCTGACATCAGCCCTGCCCCCTGGGAGCACAAAGGAACGGAGCTGGTCAGGACACCGAGTGGAGGGTCCTCACCCAAGGAGACCCAAAACAAAGGGCTGCGTCATGAACACATGCATTTCCGAAGAGCCCTGCTGGGGAGACCAAAGGCCTCGATTTAGTCCAGCATCCTGTTTCCTACAGTGTTCAGCTAGAGTCGATGTCCCAGTGGGAAGCCCACCAGCAGGACCTCCCAACTACTGTTCCTCAGCAAGTGGCATCCAGTGACACACGGCCCCTGGGCAATGTAGTTATTGTGACTCATAGCCATTGAGTTCTGGGCTCTCCAAGGGCCACTCAGGACTTCTGTGGTCTCTCAGCATCAGAACAGTACAAAGGTGCAGCCCAGACTTTGCCTCTGACTGTCTTAGGGTACACCCACAAATCTGAAGTTAGTGGTGATGTTAGCCTGGAGATGTAGTGTCTGCCTGCATCTGCCTGGGCATGTGTCTTTTCCCATTTGTGGGTGAGGGTGCAAGCCTGGAATGTTTGTGTCCTCCCATGTGTGGAGTGCATTCCTGTCTTCTCTGCATACTCCCAGCTCAGTCACACGCATCTGCGATTGGCCTAGCCATTTATGCCAGCAAGAGGAGAACAGCTTTCAGAAAATGTCAGTCCTGACAGCCCAATGACGGTGCACACAGAGAAACGTGCACACGCACACAGACACAAGTGTGCAAGCAGAGAGAACCCCCAGAGCGCATGCAGGTGAAGAACTGTGGGCTGGGGACACCCAGCTGCCTGGGGGTATTCATGACCTGTCACCCTCCACGTTGCCATCACAGCTGGCCAGAGCTGGTGGCGCTTCTCCGGTGAGCAGGGGAGGGGCAGCCCACCACTGCCTCGCTGCTCTCCATTGTGCTGGTGAGCGTGCCAGGCCACTCTGGCCTCAGCAGAAAAAAACCCACCTCAGGGGCGCTGCTTAGAGAAGGCAGAGCTCCCCCCACCCCCCACCCACCCCGTGCCTGTGGCTGCCCTCAAGAGACGGTTCTCAGGAGGCATGCTTGCTGGAAGCTGCCATGGGGAGACGAGCCATTGGCATCCCCCATTAAGAACCCACGGGGCTTTCTGGCACCCCCCCCCTCCTGGAGACCACACACACACACATCCACACACCCCTGATGCACCAGGCCAAACGTCCGGGTGTTCCTTTTGTACCCAGGATGCAAAGTCCCATCTGCCGGCTCTCCAACCTGATGTAGCGCCTCCCGGAGGCTTCTACTGAGCCAGACCCTGGGTCCATCTAGCCCAGTATTGTCAACACTGACTGGCAGCAGCAGCTCTCCAGGGTTTCAGGCAGGATCCTTTCCTAGCTCTACCTGGACAAACTGAGGACTGAACCTGGGGCCTGCTGCATGCAACACAGGGGCTTTGCCATGGGACTACAGTCCTTCCCTCCCCAGGTCTCTCCCCACTCAAATCCAGCCTTTTTTGGATTGGGTAGCATGTTTGAACTTTCACTTCTGAAATGTGAGTGGGACAGACATTTCAAAACAAACTTACCGAAACTTAAGACCTGTTGATGAATTCTGAAGCAACTGGGTTAAGCATTAACATGCCAGACTCAATATTTTTACACATGGGCAGTTGTTGTTTTCCTTCTAAAATATTTACATCCAGCAGCAGCCATAATTGGGAATGCTGAGGGAAAATTCAAGTTGTGATGTGATGATTTTAATTTTTGCAAGCCAAGTCAAGCTAGGAGACTCTGCTTGAGAATCCCATTCCCTGCCCCCAGCCCCCCCCCCCACATCTTTTGTGCTGTCTTTCGGAACCTTCGGCACTACTTATGTCAAGCACAACAACCGGGGGGGGGGGTCATCCTGTACTAGAGGGGCCTCGCTCCCCAAGGCTGGGGCAGGCAGCGTGGCACCTGTGGGCACCAGTGCGCCTAGGACACTCTTCTTGGCACCCACTGATGTGCCCCACCCACCTCATCTTTTTATTTTTTATTTATCTTAATAGCAAGATTTCTTAGTGGCAGCTGGGATCGCTTCAAAGCCAAGTGGGGGCCTCTGGCTGCTCCCATGTTCTTTTCCCATAAATGCCTCTGGGCCACACATGGGGCTCAGAGACATACTCAGGAAATGAAGGTGGACGGTGGCTGCAGCGCTTTCATCTGCAGCACACGCATTTTGTGGTGGTGCACAGGATGGTTTCCCAAATTGCCAGTGTGCCCATGGTGCAAAAGGGTTGCCTAACCCTACCCTAACAGAATAGGTTTGCAACAGGGTGGGGGGAGTGGGGGGCTGTATCCATTTTGCTCCTAGAGGCACGGGCTGCTTCCGTTGCAGACACAGAGGGCCTTTTACCAGCTTAGACTCATGAGCTGGCTCCATCCCTGCCTTGAGAGAGAGAGCCTCCGCGATCCAGGCTCTGGAGAACGCCAGGTCAGACTACACTAAACTAATGCAGTCTACCATGGGTGCGAAGCCCAGACAGCTGTAGGGCGCAAGCCCACTCTGGACTTCCCCACATATGATGGGTCCGCTGGACTCTCCCACCTTCTCTCAGCTGCAGCAAAGGACAGGACAGTTCACTCCAGGGCGCTGGTGGAGTCGGCACGACTCATCATTCGGGGTTCTCCCTTATCCCAAAGAGAATGGCTCTGGGAGAATGCCAATGCCACATGGCAGATGCTGTCTACCCAGTCCAAGGGACACCTGATCAGACTGGCCCGGCAGGGCCCTTGAGGGGCAGCCCTGTCTCTTCTTCAGCCGCTGAGCTGCAGTCATGAAGAAGCTTCCAGCACAGCCACAGCCATATCTGCACATCTCTTCCGTTCAGAGTAACTCGCCTGGCGAGCTATGGTGCTGATCTTCTAGCCATCATCCCATCGTTCCTAAAAGCCCTTCCCCTAGGCAAGCAGACCCTGCAAGAGAAGCCCCCAGAGGCACCAAGCCCCGCGGGGCACAGCCTCCGGGCTCCGCTCTGGCCGGAAGGACTGTGGGGGAGGAACAGCATGAGGAGCCGCTTCCAGCCTTGCGACGCCCTAACTGCGGCTAGCTTGGTTCACCCTCCCCACCCTCCCCCAGTCTTCTCCACGCTTGCCGTTTGGAGCCCTCCATCTAGTCGGGGCAAGGGAGAGTGCTGAAAGCCCCCTTCCCAGCTGAAGCTCCAGCCTGCTCGGGGCAGTCAAAGCAGAAGGCACCCTATGCCAAGCAGCCCTCTCCCGGAAGGACGGTCCTGCCTCTGCTGTGTGTGCGGAGACATGGTAATACCTGCATTCAGCTCTGGATCTGTCTAGCCTTCAGCCTTTATTTTGCACTGCCACCAAGCTCAGTCACACCCTTGCTACCAAGCCAACGCACTCGTACTCCGAGTCACCCTTTGCGAGCAGGCTTCCCTGGGTCCCCTGCACGTCACTAAAGCCAAACCCACCCCATATCTGCATCTCTTTGATGCTCTCCCTGCTATCCAAGGAACAAGAATGCTGCCTTGTTTATTTTGACTAACCGAAGTAAGAGCTTTGCAGTGGTGTTTCTCCTTCTCATCCTACCTAACTATACGTTCCCTTTTTTTTTTTAACAAGCAGAAGTGTGGGTAAACGTCTGCCTCGATTAAAATCTGTTGGTTTCACCAAGGGTCAAATGAACATTGCTTTGGAAGGCAGGTTTGTGTCACAGTGGAAGTCTCACTATGTTCACTTGATTTACTCCAAGGTGAGGTTACATAAGTCTGCAGGCTTTGGCTGTTGCTCAGAATGACTTGGGGGTTTCCCCTATTGATTCCTTTATGTCTGCTTCTCCAGGGACTCTTAACTTATCTGAACATTTTCAAAGCGCACCCCCTCCCTTTTTGCAGGTTTGATCAGGGGTGCAGGGAGGGCAAATTGCCCCAGGTCCCCAGTGTATTGTTTGGTGTTACTAATATTAGCAGTCAAACAAGGCTGTGCCTGTTGAAGTATGACTCTTTAAGAAACGGAATACAAGTGCAGGAACAGGCCATGTGCACGAACTGGAAGAAACAGTTTCACTTTTGCAGCAGAAGCTTGATCAGTGCTTGTTGTTGTCATTTGTTTATTTTATATCCTGCCATTCTGCCAAACAGTGGCACTCAGGTTAGTTGGGATGTATGATCCCTTCAGAGCCCAGAACATCCCTGGGCTTGATGGAACCAGGGACAATTCTTGGTTAAGTTGCACTTGTTTCTCTCCCTCTCATCCAAATGTTTCTGCCCTGAGTTTTCCCAATGAGTCGTAATAATAAATAGTTGCATTTTTGAAGACGTCTGGTGCGTGCTACTGTTCTCCCATATACTCTAGCACCCATCTGACTATCCACCTTTGACCCTCAGGGAAGGGGCTTTAGGGTCAAATAGAAAGCGTATCCCTAGAATTCCCGGCAGGCTGGAGGGATTCCTGGGCTGAGGAGTGTAAGCAGGGACAAGCAACAGCCTTGGGTGAGGAGGAGGAGGGGGACCAGCCCCGCACACTGCGCTGAGCTCTTTGAAGAAAAATAAACCATAATATAAATGGAATAAATAAAAATAAGTAACATAAGAATGCTCAGTTGCCTCCCTGTGTTGGTTGCATCAGGCAACATACCTTTCATAAGCTGAAACTGGTAACTGATTGCCTAAGATCCACCACAGGGCAAGAAAGGTGTAGCCAGCTTATTATGGTCTGAGCAGAAGGTAAGCTTGCTAGCTCATTTCCTAATTTGCTGGATAGGTTTGCAAAAATGAAAGCAAGGAAGATGTCATTCAAGTAGGCCACTTGGTTACATATTAGATGATTCATTAATTATTGTAATCAAGGATTTTTGTTTGAAATATGCAGTGTCCGATCATTTCTGTGCTTAATTTTTATCATTGTAAACAATGCTTACAGATACTATGATAATTTGTAATTTCCTGAGATAGGCAAGCATACTTTAATGGAATGCTATCTACTGAACTGGCGTTCATGGTTTATTAATTAATTTATCGTAATTAAATATGACATGCTAAACTATATAAAACATTTATTATGTCCCTGTGCCATGTATTTAAATATGCGATCTACTGACAGCATGGGGTGCAGGAGGAGGACCCAAGACTGCTTTGCCCTGGGCTCCCTCTCTGTGGCCCTGGGTCTGGCTCAGCCACCCCCCCCCCCCCGCCAGGAAATTGGGAAGTGTAGCCCCTGCAGTCTATGTGGGGCTGCCTTTGAAGATGGTCCAGAAACAACAGTTAGTTCAGAATGTGGCAGCTAGTCTACCTACTGGGACTGGGTGTTACGATCATACTCCAATTGCGCTGGTTCCAGTCAGTTTTCAGGCACAGTTCAAAGTGCTGTTTTTGACATATACCACTTCAGATCAGGATACTGGAAGAACCACCTGTCTCTGTTCTTACCCCTCTATGAAAATTGTCCACAGAGGGCCTGCAGAGGTACCCTTACTATCTGAGAGGAGGCAGATGGCTATCAGGGAAAGAGATTTCTCAGTGGTGGCACCTTCGTTGTGGAACACTCTCCCCAGAGAGACCCACCTGGCACCTGTTTTGTTGTCCTTTAGGCACCAAGCCTTGAAAAATTAATTTTAGCCCTGCTGATTCTTTTTATTTGTTCTTAAGACCTTCCTGCCTGTTTAGTCTTGTGTTTTGTGATTGTTCTGATATCTTGTACCTGTATTTTTATTGGGTTTTGTATTTTCCTTCGATGTAAATTGCCCTGGAAATTTCTTTTGTAGGGTACTACAGAAATTCCTATAATCGACAGACAAACAAAGAAGATAAAGTAATAAAAACTCCTCATGTCCGCTGATGAATTAGGCTGCAGTCTTAAAATCTGGACCTTTCTGGATTTGACCAGGCAAATCCTATTCTGGATTTAGCCCCATTTCAATGCAGGAGCATATCTCCTCAAGCTGTTGGCTTCCACCTTTAGCATTCTTAAAGCGATAAACCCTGGCAAGGAGTCGGCTTCGGGTGCAAAGTTCTGCGAGGCCTCATGGCACGGTTCTGGTGGGCAGGCACATTTCCTTGACCCAGCAGCACGTGCCTCACCCTTGCGGCACACTTCCTCCTGGGTGACCCGGCACTGGCGAGGGCAGAGGGCGCTCCAGGCTGGCCCCTTACATGTCAGGCCCCCATATTAAGTTAAGACCAGCTCTGCATGCCTCCAACAACAACACCCCCACCCCGCCCCGCCCCACCCCAAACCGTCTGGCTAATTCCCCCAACAAGCACTGTGAGGCTGCACTTAAGTGATGGAAGCCCTCATTATCGAGATCATGCTGTAATTAGTCACAGACCAAGTATTAGGAACCCAGGAAACCCAGAATGGAGGCTAAACTTCAAAGAATTCCAAGCCTGTTTAGGCCTGGAAATGCACAGGTAGGCAGCAAAAAACCCTGCCCGGGCCCCATGATGATGCCTGGAACGCCGCCGACACGATGGTTACTGGTGGCTTGTGGTGCTCCACATCCCAAGCGATCGGAGTCCGACCATTTGCCTCCTCCTTGAATCATAGGACCTCCCTCTCCAAATGTGCACTAGGGGAGAGGCAGAGCAGCACTGCTTTCCTCCACCTGGCTGGCGTAGATGCACTTTAACCCCCATTCCCAGAAAACTGGTGGACAGACGGGAAGAATGGAGTTGGAGGGCAGAGAGCAGGGCTGAGGCGTTTCATGGGGTTCCCAAGTGTGGTGGCTAAGGAGAGGTTCCTCCGAGCTTGGGGGCCTCCTGCTCCTGGCTTCAGGGCCTTTAATCCAGCATCTGCTCCAAGCAGGGAGGGGTGATCGAGCAAAGTTTAGCTGCAGCAAGATTCCCCAGACATCGACTCACTGCTCGGCTCTCCCTGATTTGTGCTCATGCTTGTGATTACTATTTGTTTTGCACAAACAGGAAAACTGCACAAAATGAACAGCAACTGAACATGAACGTTGCACAAAAAATCCCAAATTTGCACAATTTTTCCCCCTAGATAAAAGTGCGGGTGATTTTAAATTTGCACATTTTTTTAAATGTGTGCAAAATTGAATGGGGAAATTTGCACAAATTGAATGCAAGCACATCTCCTGGAATTTGCGAACATTTTCAGCAGAGACATTTGAGGGCTCTGAACAGGGCACACTCACACATTTTGCAAGCAGAAATGAAATTCTGGTACATCCCTCAGGCAGCCGCGAAGATGCCTTCATGATGCCTCATGGCTCACTGAGGGGTAGCCTTGGAAAACCTGCCCCAAGGGCCGCATTTATTTTCCTTACTGGGTTGTCAAGACACAAATAGGGAAGGGAGGTGGGGCGGGGGGAACGCCAGCATTACGTGTTTCTTTGTCATGTAGACCCAAGCCTAAGCTGTGGAACGTCCAGAGAGGGCCACCTGCTTGTCCCTGGCAATTCCTGGGTTAAAGAACCCAGGAAATGCTGCCGTGATGCCCCAGCCACGGCAGTTGTTGGGCTTTCCTAAGGGGAGACTCTCCAATGGGCAGGCGCTTCTACTACTTATTGGCTTACTTGTTTATTTATTTGCTCGCTTACTTACTTACATTATTTGTATACTGCCCAGTAACTGACATTCTCTGAGCAGTTAGCAGTAACATTCAAAACCAAAGGCAAACTAGCCAAATGGCAACAGAGAATTTAAAAGCCCCACAATTATGAATAGAAACAAAACCACCAACAGCAAAACATCCGAGCAGCAGAGCTAAAGACACTGAAAGTCTTAAGACTGAAACACCTGGGAGACTAAGCAGGCCTTTGCCTGAGGCAGCTTCCGAGGTTCCTAACCTCCACACACCTTGCCCTCTCCTGGAGACTTGGTGCCAGAGGAAGAGGCAAGTGAATGGGAAACAGCAGCAAAAACAGCATGGGAAATGTGGGAGCCACTGCCTACGGTTCTCCTCTCCCCAAACCAACAGCCTGGAAATGGCGCTGCCAGCACGTATCTGGGCCAATCCACACTCATGGCCAGATGCCTTTTTTTCTTCCTTTGCCTAGGCAGAAGCCAGGCCAAAGAGGAATGCACACATGCCACATAGAACAACCCTCCCCTTTGCCCACAAATGTGGGGCTGAGCAGTGATGTGCAAAACTGCAGCTCATAGAGAGGAGCTCAGACAACCTGAGCAGAACAATCATGTGCACCACAGGCCCTTCGTCATGGGAAGGAAGGAGCAGCATCGGCCGGCCAGTTGATGGAAGGCTTGTTTGCAGGGAGGCACCTGCAGAGTTCTGGGTCAAGAAGTCTGCAAAGAAGTGCCACTGCAGGCCACAGCACACCACCTCTGCCATTTGCCCCTGGAGCAGGAGGCTACAAAGAGCAGCTCATAGGGGTCAGGGTGTGTGTGGATTTCACACGAGGAGAAGAGACTGAATGACGTTCCAGCCCCTGCCACCCGCTGCCTATTTACCCAGCACCCCCCACTTAAGCCTTGCAATGTCTGAAGGTGAGGTGTTGTGGGGGGCAACCCGGGGCCGTGACACTGCCCTGCCAGTCTCTCTCTGTCTCCCTGCCACATGGCCCTCCTCCCTTTCCTAACTGACTGCTGTAATGCCTGCTGATCCTTCCTTCGCATTGCTGGCTATGCAAAGGCAACACTTAATCCTCCCAAAGGGGCCATGTCTGGCTGCCGGTTCTTGCCCATGACAGCAACACCGGCCTGGAGACCGTTCTGGGCAGCTGGGCATTCCGTCAGGCTTTGCTTGGATGTGCTCAGAATAAAGCAAGCAACTGGCAAAGCTCTCCCCATCCCAAGCACCACAAACTATTGACCGGTGTCAAATGCCCCACACACTGCAAGCAGCAAACCCTACATCCACACTGTGGAACCCAGGCATGGAGGAGAAGAGGCCCTGGGCTCAGGGACCTGGGCTGACTTTTCTGGCTGGAGACCGGGGAAGACACTCTGGGGAGGAAGCAACTGGCATTCCCCCACTCTGGTGCTTATGGCCCTGTTGCGGTCCCCTTTTGGCTGCTCTTTGAGAAAGCAACCTGTTGAAAGCATGGCTGCGCACCTCCACAGGCACATCTCTCTCCATCCCATCCGCTGCTGTCTCTCAGCTGTGGGCCTCCACAGGCATGTCTGTCTCCATCCCATTCAGTGCAGCCACACTTGATTCTGGTGGGACCCCATGCACACACAGAGGCTGCAGGCACATTGTTTAGGGGGAGGAAATTGTCACTTTGCATTCTCTTGCCACTGATGTCCCTGCTTCTTCAAGAGTGCTCTCAGACCCTCCTGCTGGGCTGTGTTGCCAGTTTGGATCCAGCCAAATCAAGAAGAGGGAAGGAGAGGCGCAAGTCAGGTGTCTTGCAAGAGGAGCATCGCTGTGGTGCTGTGCAGCATTATTTGCCGTCTGAGGCTGGGCCAGGAACTCGGGACAAACTAAGCCTCCCTCCCCCATCCCAACGAGACGAAGTGCAGACCGACCCTTGGCTCTTTCCAGAGGCTCTGTGCAAAGGGAGGATGTTGGCTTTGTTGGGGCAGAGTGGGCCCCTTGTGCCCACCTTGGGGCTCCAGCTGGTACCACTGCCCTTCCTCTTAGGAGCCCCTGCCTGGCTCTGAGGAAGCTCTGCGACTGGCTCTAGAGAGTGCAGCGGCCGGCTGGAGGGACCCCCGCCGGTCAGGAGCAAGCCCTTGGTGTGCAAAAGGTGTTCATGGGTATCGTGCAACAGTTAATCTTCCCAGCGTCGCCCACTCGGTGCTGGTGCTTCCAGAGACAGGGCAGGGCCCTTCTTCCCCCAGCCCCATGAGATGTTATTTTTTCAATGGGAAGCGTCCTGGGGGCGGGGGGGGGCAGAGGGGAGGCAGCTGGCTGTTCTTTGCTCTGTGGTGCTGTTTGTTTAACTCCATACCCTTTTCCAAAGGCCCAAGAGAACCTTCGTCTGCAATCCTAGACATCCTTACTAGGGAGTAAACCTCCTTAGAAACTGCAGAACTTACTGCCAAGTAAACATGCACTGTTAGGAAGCCCAATCCTGGACCCAAATGAATCCAGAGCAGGTACATGAGACGAGGTCAGCTGGTCTTGGCCGGTCTCCGTCCTTTCAGCCGGTTCCTGCGCAGGGGTGCTAGAGGCGCTTCGTCTCGCCACTGTTGCAGACGGACCTGGCATTGCTTAGCCAAGGAATTCTGGGAATGCCAAGGGGTGCTGCCATCTGCTGCTCCTGCCACCGCCGCCGCCGCTGTTCCCTCAAGTGTTGTGCAAACGCAAGTCCTGGTGGGGTACAAAGCCTAGGGGTGCTGCAAGAAGAACAAGGCTCCACAGCTGTTTTTCATAACGTGCTCTTGGTCTGGATATCCTGCTGCTCTCCCTCACCCCAGGCCATTCCGGCTGCTGGGATCTGCCCTCCCCGCTGCAGACCATACTTTGTGACCCACTTTCCAAGGATTTTAAGACAAGCCCTGAAAGCAGAGCAAAGCCAAGCACAGGCAGGCAGAATGAGGCCTGGTCTTTGGAGGGGATCTTGTGTTGCACCAAGTCTGCCAGGGCCCTTTGGCGCTGAGGAAGAGGGGCTGCAGCTCTGTGGGGGAACCCCCGCGTTGCATGCAGAAGGTCCCAGGTTCCATCCCTGGCAGCATCTCCAGGCATGGCTGGAAAGAATCCTGCCTGAAACCCTGGAGAGCCACTGCTGCCAGTCAGTGCAGGCAATACCGGGCTAGATGGACAAGTGGTCAGCCTTGGTATAAGGCAGCTTCTGACGTTCCTAGGGAGAGCTTTCCCCACCACACCGCTTGAATGCAGGGGGCCATAGCTCAGGAGCAGAGCACTTGCTTTGCATGCAGAAGGCCCCAGGTTCAATCCCTGGTAGCTAGGGCTAGGAAAGAATCCTGCCTACAAGAAACCATGGAGGGCCATTGCTGCCAGACAGTGTTGACAATATGGAGCCAGGTGGACCAAGGGCGGGGGGGATCTGACTCAGCAGAAGGCAGCTTCCAATGTTTCTAAGAGGGCAGGCTGAGCTGCCAAGCATGCTCGCAGCCAAAAGGGAATAGCAGCGCATGCAGGGGAGGAAAGAAGAAAGGTGGCCGTGCTGTGTCAGTGACAGCAGAGGAGTTTCAGCAGAGGAGGGCAGGAGAGGAACCGACTGTTTCAGGGAGCAGCTGAAGGCAATAGGAGCACAGGCTTCGGGGGGGGGGGGTCATGTGGGAGGCATGGATGTGTGCACAGTGAGCAGCATGTGTGCCCCTCCTTTGCATTCAAGGGGGGGGCGCTGCACATAGGTTCCGGTGCTTGTGCAAATACTTTGTGGAAAGCATTCAAGCCTTCCTCACTCCATGTTGTCCGTGCAACCGGATTCTCTGTGGGAGGAGGGTGGAAACAGCGCTGGGCCACTCAGCCCAGACACAGCAGGTGCCGGCCTCTCGCCCCCGCCCTGCTCTCACCAGGCAGCAGCACAGCAGCGGCACGTGTGGCAGCCCTCTCCAAGGGGCCAGAGCTGCAGCTGGCACCAGGTGGGCGGGGCAGGCCCCCAGCAATGCCTGAGACCCCTTGGAGCCCTGCCACTCTGCCATCACGACGGGCCCCGGACCTGGCCCATCCATCCTGGGGGCTAGAGAGCTGGTGCCATCTTGTCTGGACCTGCCGCTTATAGCTGCTGGGAATCTCACGCGCACGCACACCGTGATTAATTTCTTTTCTCAGCAGGACTATTGTCTTTGTTCAGGCGATTTCTTCCCTTGCACTCTTACGACAGGTTGCAGTCTAGCCTTGTCATCTTCCTGTCCCTTCTCAACCACCCCAGGCAGCCAAGGGAGCATGTGCCGTGTGCCCAAGGCCAAACCGTCAGCAGGCTTGAGGGAAGAGCGGGGATTCAAGCCAGCACTTCAGCCTGGCCCCAAAGCACGAGGCAGGAGGTCACTGAGATACCCAAGACTCCGAAAGCCCCAAGCCATCATGGGAGCAGGTGGGGAGCAGCTCCAGGGCTCCCTCCCCATGCGTGCATTGCACTCTGGACGTGAGGCAAAGGCCTGCCAGGAGCGTGATGGGCCTCCCACCTTGGCTGCTCTCTCAGTGGGATGCTGCGGCACACAGACAAGGCTTTCTTGATCTACAACCAGGCTCTTCATGAAGGGAAATGAGCTCAGGGCCAGCAGCAGGTGTCTACACAAGGAGTCCATTCAGGGAGCAAATTTACGAGCTTCCAGGGAGCAGAGGGAGAGATGAAAAACTCCCTCCGTTCCAGCTGCAGAGAAAGGAGACTGGTGGAGTTGTTCCCTGGCAAACAGCAGCCCCAAGAATCCCTAAATGTAGGGAGGAAAAGTTAGCTCCGCCAGGCCAGCAGGCTGTCTCACAAACCCTCATAGTAGCCGCACCTGCCAGGTTGAGCACTGCCCCCCCCCAAACACCTGACCTGCCTGTTTCTAGGTCGCCTTCCACATTTGCACATTTGCATGTATCTAAATAGATTAGCATATTCTGATATAAGCCACAGACAGGGTTTTCATCCCCACTTCGTTACAGATGTCAGCCTTGGTCACTGGGGAAAGCAGGGAGCAACAAGCTGCCCACCCCTGAGATGACGATGGGATTAAGAGCAGCTGAGAGAGATTGAGCCTGTGTGGGGAGGAGAGGCTCCCAGCTGCGGCCGTTCACCTGTGCGTTGAGTCCCATGAGCGGGGAGAAGTCCGCAGGCCTGTCCAGGCAGGCTGGCTTTGGACCCCTGGGTAGGAGCCCTTTCGCCAACTGTGGTCCGCCCCCTCGAGATTGTGTGCTACTGCTACTGGCTGTGGGGAGCCCCCGATTACCACCTGTTTTGGCCTCTCTGCCCTTCCCGATTCTTCCAAGATAAACTAACATGACTCCCTACCTTCTGTTCCCAACACTGGAAAAATCCTGCAGCACTGCAGAAAATCCAGAGACTTCTACACAAAAGCACTTGAAGGGAAAAGCTGGAGAATGGAGCAGAGACAAACTGGAGAGGGTTCAGAGGAGGGCAACAAAGATGATCAGGGGACTGGAAACAAAGCCGTATGCGGAGTTTGGGCATGTTTAGCCTTGAGAAGACTGAGGGGAGATATGATAGCGCTCTTCAAGTACTTGAAGTACTTATGTCGCGAAGACCTGTGGACTCGCCAGGTATGTTGTCTCCCAGGAGGACAGAATAGAGACATGACTGAAAGGTTGCCTGCACTCATAAAACCCACTGACAGGTATCCCTTTCTTCTCATCCATGTGGGAACAAATGATACCGCCAAGCGGAGCTACGAAGAGATCACGTCAGACTTTGAAGCTCTGGGAAGGAAACTCAAGAACTTTGGGGCCCAGATAGTTTTCTCATCCATCCTTCCAGTAGTTAGAAGAGCGATAGAAAGGGAACGAAAAATACTCCGGGTGAATGACTGACTACGAAGGTGGTGCCGATGAGAGAGATTTGGATTCTGGGACCACGGGCTATACTTCCTGGAAGATGGGCTGTTGGCAAGGGACGGGTTGCACCTCACAAAGGCTGGGAAGAATGTGTTTGGCCACAGCATGAAGAACTTCATCAGGAGGGCTTTAAACTGAATCCTACGGGGAAGGGAGATGTAAAGTTGGGGGTAACAATGGACGAAGGCGCATGCACTGCAATGGAGAGAACAGCTCTGATAGCGCCCAATGATAGTCTTCAGACACATGTAGGAAGAAAGCTAGACTATGAAGCACATAGTTTTTGATATCTATATACTAATGCCCAGAGTATGGGAAACAAACAGAACAAACTAGAACTCTTAATATAAGAGGGAAATTATGACTTGATAGGTGTAACTGAGGCTTGGTGGGAATACTCTCATGACTGGAATACAGCAATGGAAGGATGTAACTTGTTCAAAAAGAACAGGAGGAACAGAAAGGGAGGTGGGGTTGCATTGTATGTGAAAAATACATATCTCTGCACAGAAATACAGGAGGATGAGCTTGGTAGCCCCATCGAGAGCATCAAAATAAATGGAGCAAAGAATAAAAAGGAACCTGGTGGTCGGAGTCTACTACCGGCCACCCAATCAAGGAGAAGACGAGGATGAAACTTTTGAAAAGCAAATAGCCAATGTTTGAAGGAAGCATGATGTAGTAGTAATGGGGGACTTCAATTTCCCCGATATTTGTTGGGAGACAAATTCTGCAAAACATGGCCCCTCCAGGAAATTCCTGACTTGTGTGGCGGATCACTTCCTCCTACAGAAAGTAGAGGAAGGAACTAGAGGATCGGCTATCCTTGACTTGATCCTAACCAACAGAGATGACTTAGTGGATAAAGTAGCAGTTACAGGAACTCTGGGGGAAAGCGACCATGTTGTACTTAAGTTCTTGGTTCTAAGGGAAGCAAAAGCCGCGTGTAGTCAAACGCGTACCTTGGATTGTAGGAAAGCTGATTTTAATAAACTCAGAACAAGGATCAGTAAGGTCCCATGGCAAGCGACTCTAACGAGAAAAGGAATCTAAGATGGGTGGGAACTTTTAAAAAAGGAAATTCTCAAGGCACAATGACAAACCATTCCAACAAGAAGAAAAGGTGGAAGACAACAGAAGAAGCCAATGTGGCTTCACAAAAAGCTTAGAGATGGCCTGAAAACAAATAAGGACACATAAAGGAAGTGGAAAGAAGGCCAATTAACAAAGGAAGAGTACAGGCAGGTGGCACAGAATTGCAGGGATGGCATCAGGAAGGCAGAAGCTGAGAACGAGCTGAGAGGTTAGCGAGAGATGCTATAAACAACAAGAAGGCTTTCTTCAGCTACGTGCATAGTAAAAGGCAGAGGAAAGAAATGGTTGTTCAGCTATTAAATAAGGATGGCAAAACGATAGCAGGTGACCAAGAAAAGGCAGAGGTGCTCAATTCCTACTTTGGCTCATTCTTCTCCCAAAAGAGGGTCTATGGCGAAATACAGGCCGAAGGGGCAGGATTGCAGTTTGAGATCGATAGGCATATGGTCAAGGAACACCTAATTACTTTGAATGAGTTCAAATCTCCAGGGCCAGATGAACTGCATCCTAGAGTCATAAAGGAACTGGCAGAAGAACTCTCAGAACCGCTGTCTATTCTCTTTGAGCAATCATGGAGGACGGGGGAAGTGCCAGATGACTGGAGGGGGGCTAATGTTGTCCCTATCTTCAAAAAGGGTAAAAAGGAGGAACCTGAGAACTACAGACCAGTCAGTCTGACATCCATCCCTGGGAAAATTCTGGAGCAGATGATAAAGCAATCCATCTGGAAGCACCTTGAAAACAATGCAGTGATGACTCGAAGCCAACATGGATTTGTCAAGAACCAATCCTTCCAGATGTATCTGAACTCATTTTTTGATCAAGTCACTTCCCTTGTGGACCGTGGGAATGCTGTAGACATCATATACCTCAACTTCAGCAAAGCTTTCGACAAAGTGCCCCATGATCTCCTGATGAGCAAACTAGCTTAAAGTGGGCTAGATGAAACAACGATCCGGCGGATCCACAGTTGGCTACAGAATCGGACTCAAAGAGTGCTTATCAACGGGACCTTCTCAAACTGGGGAGAGGTAACGAGTGGGGTACTGCAGGGCTCAGTCCAGGGCCCAGTGCTCTTCAACATTTGTATTAACGACTAGGAGGAGGAGGTGCAGGGAATGCTGATCAAATTTGCAGATGACACAATATTGGGTGGGACTTTGGAAGACAGAACTTTGGAAGACAGAACCAAAATTCGAAGTGATCTGGATAGACTGGAGCGCTGGGCAGAAAACAACAGAATGACATTTAATAGGGATCAATGCCAAGTTCTGCACCTAGGAAAAAGAAACCAAAGGCACAGTGAAAAGATGGGGGATACGTGGCTCAACCACACTACAAGCGAGAAGGATCTTGGAATGGTTGTCGATCACAAGCTGAATATGAGCCAACAACGTGAGGTGGCTGCAAAAAAGGCCAATGCTCTTTTGGGCTGCATTAATAGAAGCATAGCTTCCAAATCCTAGTTAGGCCTCACCTGGAGTACTGTGTCCAGTTCTGGGCACCACACTTGATGAAGGATGCAGACAAACTGGAGAAGGTTCAGAGGAGGGCAACAAAGATGATCAGGGGACTGGAAACAAAGCCCTATGAAGACAGACTGAAAGAACTGGGCATGTTTAGCCTTAAGACTGAGGGGAGATATGATAGCACTCTTCAAGTCCTTGAAAGGTTGTCACAGAGAGGAAGGCCAGGATCTCTTCTTGACCATCCCAGAGTGCAGGACGCGGAATAATGGGCTCAAGTGACAGAAAGCCAGATTCCGGCTGAACATCTGGAAAAACTTCCTGACTGTCAGAGCAATACGACAATGGAACCAATTCCCTGGGGAGGTGGTAGGCTCTCCCACACTGGAGGCGTTCAAGATGAGGCTGGACAACCACTTGTCAGGGAAGCTTTGACTTGGATTTTGCATTGAGCAAGGGGTTGGACTTGATGGTCTTTTAGGCCCCTACAAGCCTACGATTCTATGACCTTAGTATAATCAGGACCAGGCTTAGGGGTGGGCGAGCTGGGCAGTCACCCAGGGCTCCAAGCTGGGGGGGGGGCATACCAAGCTGAGCTCAGTGGCTGTGTTTGTTTTAATGTACTGTCTGCAGTGAGCCAAGGAGACAAGAAGCAAGGGCCTGTTAGCTTCATCCAAGGCTCTACAGGTTGTTTGCGTACGAACTATAGAAATGATCTTCCTTCAACTAGCATTAAGGTATGTTTCTTCTTCAATTTCCACTTTGATATCAGTTGCACTAAAAATCAGTGCAACACAGCTTTACTTTGAGGCAACGTTACCGAGCTCGTAGTACTTCAAATACTGTAAATGCTATAAGCACTATATAAATAATAATAAAAGAAAGCCGTAAGCTGTAAGAGGTCAGCTGGATGTCTTTTTTTATTTATAACTTTTATTTTTTTAAAGATAAAAATAAGATAAAAATGTCTATTCTAAAATAATGCTTTTCAAAAGATAGGAACGGATAGAAAACAATATATATATATATGTATGTATGTATGTATGTGTGTGTGTGTGTGTGTGTGTAAAACCCATGATAGTTTTGCTGTGTTGCCTTGTGCACGGCCACTGCTCAGAATGTGGCTTTTGAGCTTTGCTTTGTGCAAACTGTAGCACAGTGGCTGAGAGATCCAAAGTTTCGAGCAACAGCAGTCTTGATGGACATCACACCTGCAGCAGGCCCCATAAGTCTCCTGGGTGGCCCTGTGAAACTGACCATGGGGGGGGCAAGTGCACTCCTCACCCAGAGCGCTATTTATCCCCAGGCCAGGCTGGAGCATGATTCCCGCTTCTAATTGACCGAGGCTGCTTCCAGACAAGGCTTTGATTGTGCAATGGTGGGACTTGACACGGGGCTGAGACGTCATCTTCCATTTGTAACCCTCTCATGTTTTCCCACTGCTTCTTCCACCCTTTTCTTTCCACAAAAAAATCTGTTCAGGGGGGAAAGCCAGAATAGCTGCACAAGGCCTTGACCTGGCAGTGCTAGCAGCCCCCCGTCAGGAAGCACCCACCATGTGCTGACCATCTTCACTGTTTATCTCCCTCACAAGCCTGTTTGCAGCTCTTCTGTTGGACAGATGTGGAACAGAGGCTGACCTGCATGACGCCAGGGTTCCCATCCCTAAGCCCCCTCCCCTCTTTCTCTTTCCATCTGGACCAGATTTGTTACTACATTTTACATGCTGTGTTACTTCAGTCTCAGAATGTGGGATTCTGAGACAGATCCTTACTGAGCTGGGAGCTGTGGAAAAGCCAAAGGGTGGCACTGAGAGATCTCAAAGGGACATCAGCTCAGGCAGGAATGGAGAGTCCCCTCCCTCCAGAGCAGGGTCCTGGACAGGCGGATAGGTTGGCTACTTTGCAGGACTGCACTATCACCAGTAAGGCAGGACTCACAGTCCCATGAACAGACCCTGCCCTGGTGCTGCTCTGAGAGGAGGCAGCGCTTCTTCCCTGTGGGCTCCTGCTGCTGCCACAGCTGGGGGAAGACCCAATGCAGTCTGGCTCTGAGATCCATGGGGGCGGCATGGGGGGGGTCAACAGGTTCAGAAGAACACCTCTCTGCCCCTCCCCCCGCATCTTCTTGGCGACTGCCATGCCCCGAAGCCTGGATATGTGCAGTTTTTAGCCTGTGCCAGGAAGTTCCCACGCACTGCCTGATGCAGCTATTCTGGGGAAGGTATTTCCAGCACTGTTCTGCCTGCCTGATGCAGCCCATCTGCTCGAAGCCTCCAGAGTGGCTCGCTCTCCGCATTATGCACACATCACATGGCTCCCACAGCCTCTGCTGCCTCCTCCACACTCTTTCTGCCCTTGTCAGCTTGGGGTGGGGTGTGCCGATTCTGTGGAGGATTGTTCAGAAGGATTCTCACTTCCTTCACACGCCCTGCTCAGGTTGCAAAATCTGGGAACATTTTCCAGAATGGGGCCATTCCCTTGCATGTCTTGATGTGTAAGTCGAGGGAAGGCCCGGCTATCGTTTTACGGCCATTTCTATAGCACCCCACAAAGTGTGCCCCCCGCCCCCCTGTCACAGAATAGTCCTCCAGGGGAGGCTTTTATCCTGCGAGCGCCCAGCCTCACGCTGGCCTCCTGCTTCCCTGGGTGCTTCTTCCGGGCGAGGCTTTGCAGTGCCACAGCCCCGCCTCATTCGTGGGATTTGACCAGGGCCAGACAACGAGGCCGAGGCCTCCACCGCCTTCACAGAAAGCCTGCTTCCAGGCCGAGGGAGCCGGGCGCCACCAGCCAGAAGGCCTCATGCCGCAATTCTGTCTTTTCCTCCTTCATGGATTTCCTGCAGTAAGAACAAAAGAACCAAAAAAGCCGGGGGGCGGGGAGCACGGGAGGGTCATGAGTGGAAGAGGATGCCCGGCCCCCCGTAAAATTCCGTGAATGAGGCCAGTACTGATGGCTCCCTAAAAGCCTTGTCAGGAAGCCCTTGGCCACTTCGGCTGCCTTGGCCTGGTGCTGCGAGAAGTAGCTGCTGCCGGCCTGGAAGCGCGGGGGTCCTCGCCCGCGCCACAGCCCCCGCCCCCCCGGTGCGGCCAGAGCTGGTTCCTCCCCCAATGCCCCCCCCCCCGCTTCTGTCCCGCGGGCGACCCGCCCCTCCCGCCCGCGAAGATCGTAAGAGGAGAAACAAAATACTCCCGCCTCGGCATTGCCTCCTCATGCGGAGGGCAGGCCTGCGGGAGGGCGGCTCCGGAGGGTGGTAACCCTGCCGGGAGCGAGCCCCGTTGAACTCAGGGGGCCTACTCCCGTGGAGACATGCCTCGGCCTGCGCCGCCCGTCGTCGCGCGCGAAGGTCCGCTCGGAGCTGTCGCTGGTCGCGCTCCGCTCTCCTCGTTCGCCCTCCGCCCGCGAGGCAGCGGCGACGGCGCCGCGGCGGGCCCGGAGACCCCCGGCGGGGCGGGTTCGGCGGGGCTTTTGCCCCGGAGGGCAGGGCGCCTGGCTGCCGCTGGCCCCGCCAAGACCCGCCCGCTCCTGGCCGCGGCCGCCCCCTCGCGATCGGCCCCTCCGGGGCACCGACGGGCACAAGCAGAGGAGCGGTTGCCACGGCGAGGAGCCGCCCGCCCTGGGCCGGCCGGGTCGCCCGTCGCCCGCCCCGCCCCGCCCCGCCCCGCCGGTCCCCGGGGCGATGCGCCGCGGGCGGGAGGACAAGCGAACAGTGAGTCAGCGAAGCCCTGTCGCGGCGGGCGGCGGCCGGGCGGCGGGGGATTCCCTGCCCGGCCGCGCGGTCGTAGGTGGGGCTGCCCGCGAGGCCCTTCGCAACACGCCTTCAAGGGAGCCGGGAGGGGCCCCGCTCCGGGGGGGCGCCGCCGCCGCCGCCGCCCCTCTGCCCCGCGGCTCTGGAGAAGCCAAAGTCGATTTCTGCCCCGGGAAGTAACGCACGTATTAGTTGTTCAAAAGATTTTAGGCGGCCTTTCGGGGCGCGCTGCCCTCGCAAGGCGGCTCACAATGTCGCGCACACAGAGAGAGGCGCTGCAGTTGAGCGCGAGCCGCCGCCGCCGCCGCCGGGGATTTTGAAGCGCCAAATGCAGCCTGGGAGAAACGGGTCTCGGGCTTCTTTTCAAAGCCAGCCCTGAAGAAGCCACGCGTATCTCCCTGGGGAGGGGGCTCCAGAGGCTTGCGGCCACCACTCAGAAAGCGCTGTCCTTGGTACCCGCCAGCCGAACGGCTCTTGCTCAAGGGGACAGGCAGCGAGCGGGGCCTCAGGCGCGGACCGCGACGCTTGGGCAGGGCACACAGTTCTTCAGATAACGTGGTCCCAAACCACCGAGGGCTTTAAAGGCCAAAACCAGCTCCTTGAACTGAGTCCAGAAAGTAATAGGAATTCCACATTTATATCTCCCCTTTCCAACAAGAAAGCCAAGGTGGCATCCGAAAATCCTCACAACAACCCTATGAGGGAGGTTAGGCTGAGAGACTGGCCCAAGGTCACCCAGCAAGTCTCATGGCCCAGTAGGGATCTGAACCTGGAGCTCCACAGTCTTGGTCTGGCACTCTAACCACTACACCACACAACCACCCAAGGGGACATGAAAGACTATAATTCTGTGCCACCAAAGGTTGGTTCAGTGATGTCCCCTGGTTCAGCAATCTTTTCAGATCTCATTTGAAAAGGTTCATGCGCCAGCCATCAATGAGTATTTCCAAGGCAGTTTGCAAAAAAGCAATAAAATCATAGCACTGCAATAAAACAGCAATGGTTTCTAAAACAGCAGAATAAAATGGCAGCATAAAAACTGTCTGCTTAGGGTTTAAAAGGCCTGGGAAGGTAAAAAGGAGTTCACCTGGGCTGCGAGAGCTGGACTATAAGGACGGCTGAGCACCAAAGAATTGATGCTTTCGAACTGTGGTGCTGGAGAAGACTCTTACGATTCCCCTGGACTGCAAGGAGGTCCAATCAGTCAATCCCAAAGGAAATCAACCCTGACTGCTCATTGGAAGGACAGATACTGAAGCTGAAGCGCAAATACTTTGGCCACCTAACGCGAAGAGAAAACTCCCTGGAAAAGACCCTGATGCTGGGAAAGATTGAAGGCAAAAGGAAAAAGGGACGGCAGAGGATGAGATGGCTAGATAGCATCACCGATGCAATGAATATGGACTTGAGCACGCTCCGGGAGAGAGCAGAGGACAGGAAGGCCTGGCGTGCTGTGGTCCATGGGGCCACGAAGAGTCGGACACGACTGAACGACTGAACAACAACAACAAGGAGCCCTTTGGAGAGAATACCGCAAATGAAGGCCGCCCTCTTCCCAGTCACCCCCTGCCTTACCTGGAGGGGGGCTGCTGAGAAAGATCTCCCTCCGGCCAGAGCAGGCAGGCCTGGAAGGAGACAGCCACAGGAACAGAGGAAGGGACCTACTGCCCAGTCAGGCCGTGGCTCCCTCTAGCCCAGTATGGTCCAGTCTGACTATCAGTGGCTCTCCAGGGCCTCAGGCAGAAAGACATTGTTTCCATCATCACCGCCACCTGCTCCTTTTGAGTGGAGAGAGCAAGGGATGAACTTGGCCCCTCCTGCACGCAAAGCAGGGGCCCTGCCATGGAGCTCCAGCCTCTCCTCTAGGTGGTGATCTTTTTAAGCGTGGGTGATGCGCATCATGGCGGCCCCAGAGCAAAGTCCCTGAGGAGAGTCCAAAATGCAGGCTGCTGTGTGGATCCATATCAGGAAACCAGTTCTAGCGGTTTCATCTGCCCGTGAGCTAGAGCTGAACCTAAAGTGGGTCATGCAACAAGACAATGATCTTAAACGTATAAGCAGATCTACAAAAGAATGGCTGCAGAAGAAGAAATTCAGTGTTTCAGAATGGCCTAGTCAATGTCTAGACCTAAACCCCATCGAAATGTTGTGGCAGGACCTGAAGTGAGCTGTTCATGCAAGGAAGCTTTCAAATATCACTGAGTTGAAGCAGTTCTACAAGGAGGAATGGGACAAAATTCCTCAAAAACGATGTGAGAAACTGACCAACTGTTACAGGAAAGGCTTACTTGAAGTAATTGCTGCTTGAGGGGGGGGGGGGCATCATGTGCTGAATCTAAAGCTTCACGTACTTTTTCACACATGGATATTGAAAGTGGAATCAGTTGTGGATAAACAGATGTTGAAAAAGCATCATGTTTGTGAGTCATTTGTTTACTCAGGTTATCTAGAATCATAGAATCATAGAACAGTAGGGTTGGAAGGGGCCTACAAGGCCACTGAGTCCAACCCCCTGCTCAATGTGGGAATCCAAGTCAAAGCATCCCTGACAAGTGGCTGTCCAGCTTCATCTGTGTGGGAGAGCCCCCCACCTCCCTAGGGAATTGGTTCCATTGTCATATTGCTCTGACAGCCAGGAAGTTTTTCCAGATGTTCAGCCGGAATCTGGCTTCCTGTCACTTGAACCCATTATTCCGTGTCTTGCACTCTGGGATGATCAAGAAGAGATCCTGGCCTTCCTCTCTGTGACAACCTTTCAAGTACTTGAAGAGTGCTATCATATCTCCCCTCAGTCTTCTCTTCTCAAGGCTAAACATGTCCAGTTCTTTCCATCTCTTCTCCTAGGGCTTTTTTCCCATCCCCTGATCATGTTTGTTGCCCTCCTCTGAACCATCTCCAGTTTGTCTCTGCTCCATTCTTCAGCTTTTCCTTTCCAGTGCTTTTGTGTAGAAGTCTCTGGATTTTCTGCAGTGCTGCAGGATTTTTCTAGTGTTGGGAACAGAAGGTGGGGAGTCATGTTAGTTTATCTTGGAAGAATCGGGAAGGGCAGAGAGACCAAAACAGCTGGGCAGGTGGCAGTCGGGGGCTCTGGTTAAACATGCCCAGTTCTTTCAGTCTCCCTTCATAGGGCTCTGTTTCCAGTCCCCTGATCATCTCTGTTGCCCTCCTCTGAACCTTCTCCAGCTTGTCTGCATCCTTCTTAAAGTGTGGTGCCCAGAACTGGACACAGTACTCCAGATGAGGCCTAACCAGTGCTGAGTAGAGGGGAACTAGTACTTCACGTGATTATAGGAATAGATAGGGATAAAGAGATCTATTGTTCTTTATCTAGGATTTTGAGGTTAGATTAAGATCTAATAACATTTTAGATTAGAAATATATGACAATCCTAAGGGGTTCACAAACTTTTTTTTTACCACTGTAATCTGTACAACAACCCTGCAAGCAAACCAGTGGAATTACCCCTTCCCCCACTAGTACAGCTGTAATGTGGCTGCACCTGAGAAAATAGGTCTCACCTTAGGCCATGTAGGTGACTCTGGAACTTGGCTGTTCATACTCTCATCCACACACTACACTTGTGCAAGTGGGTAGAAGCATGGAGATCTGGTGCTTCCAGTCTTGGCTCTTGTGGCCAGTGGGTGGCCTGAGACCAGCTGCTTCCTCCGAGCTTTGCAGCTGGGGTCCTTGCACTGTCCCACCCCGGCAGTGGCAGAATCCTGTTCCAGAGATGTTCCAACTGTCTATGGCAGGAGCAAGCCTGCTCCATGGGATTTCAGTGCATCCATGGTCCTTAAGCCAGGGCATCAAATGAGCTTGACTTCATCCTGAGGCCTCAAGACTGGGGGGGGGGGAGCCTGAAAGAGCCTGGCAGCAGGGGGGTGGCTCTACTATGGCCTGTGCACAAAGAGCGTCTGTTGTAGAGACTAGCAGGTCCAGGCAAGAGAGACCTCGGGTGACTCTGGGAATGAATGCAGCCATAGAAAACACGTTTAAAAAGCACATTAAAAACATCCTGGAGGTGTACGTGATGGGAGAGGCCAGAGAAGCATTGGCCAATATGCTGCCAGGGGGCTCAGGGCTGGTGGGCTGTCTGGGATTGAGGCAGCAATTCATGTCTTGTCAGGGAGGGGCTGGAGCTCGGTCCTGCTTGGAAGGGAGGACAACCACTGTCTGATCTAGACGCCTGACCTGCTAACCCCAGGCCTGTGAGCTATCAGTGGGCTGAAAGCAGTCAGGCAGTAGACAGTAGAAATGCACTCTGTGCATGCTCATAGGTGCTGTCCTTTTCCCTTGCTTTAACGCTGAGCTCTGTGGCTGAATGCAGCCTGTAGGTTTGAGGCCTGGCAGACTGGGCCGCATCCTGCTAGGCAAGGATACAGTTCAACAGCCAAAGCTTACTTTATTCTGTTCTGTGGCTCTGTCAAGCTCTGCAAATAGATTTGCCAGCCCACAGAACCAAAAAGGGCTCCCTTAGCAACAGCTGTCCCCTCCCCTCCCTTGAGCACTGCAGCGTTGTCCAAAATTGGTATCAAATGTCCTGGTGCATTCCAGGCCAACGGGCAATGCTCCGCTCCTCCCAGCGTCTCAGGGGAACATCGCCCTGGCCTGAAATTCCGGCAGCTGTCTTAGCACAGCGACACCTACCTGGTTCCCCAGGAGGCAAAGGGCAGAGGTTTCTCTTTCTTGGCCAGCTTCACTGCATGCCACTCATCTGGGATCAGTGGCAGGGGCCATTTGGGCTGCTGCCATCTCAGTGCCCTCAGCCCACTGCGTGCACGTCCCTGGAATGCCCCTGGACAGTGGTAGGCTCAGCCTGCCCTTCCCGAGAGGGCCCATTGCTTGTGATCCCAGGAGTTCACTGGTGCACTTGTGTGGGACCTCTTGAAGCAGGGGCGCCCTGGGCCCAGCCATGAGGCGATGGCACGGCTCTGCCCAGACGCTGCCGTTTCGGTGTCTGGCCTTTGTGAGAAGACACGGCAAGGGTGGGTTTGTCCTCCGCATGCCACCCTTGCCCAAGAGCGGGGCCAGGAGGAGCCACCTGGGCACACACCACCGACCTGGCCAGTGCCTGCTGCTGTCAGGTCCCTGGACAAGATGAGTTTCCTCATGGTTTTCCGACTGGTGACCAGATGCCTAGAACATCTAGCTCCCTCCACCCTGCTTCGACCCAGTGGCCTCATTCTCTTCTGCTCCTATCTGTGAAATGGGCATTAGGATTGTTTGTTTTTCTTTCAGGTCTGATTGTTACAGGGACTGAAGAAGATAATCATTGTAAAGTGCAGTTAAAGTGCTAAATGATTATACTGAGTTTGGCTGGGAGCATTTGGGAGTGGCTTGCCAGGTACATAAATTCCTTAGTACTGATAGGGAGAGAAGCCAGCAGCCCTGTCGCAATCCAGTCTTGTTCATGGGTAACTTATTTGTACTGTAATGTTTGATTGTTAGCTGCCTTGAATTGCTTCAATGATAAGGCAAGATATACATGCTTTAAATAGAGTGCTTGTGGACCTAGGAAGGGCCTGGACCAGTCCTGCCCACATCAGGTCTGAGAGCTCAAGTGCCTGGGTTTGCAACACAGTTTGGAGATCTTCTGCAGGTGAAGCGTTTGGCTTCCATGTCTTGGGGGCAGGGGGTATCTCTGACCCAAGGAGGCTGCAGGACCATGACACCCGTGGGGGTGCTGCCTGCCTCCAGAGAGGACCTGCTTCCGTGCAAAGCTCCCCAAAGGGCAGACTCTCGGGTCCAGGTCCAACTCAGGTGAAGAGGCGGGTGCCAGCCATCTCCAGTCACCTGTGAACATCGCTGACCTACATCCATCGCCCCAGATGCGCCTGCAGCACCAACTGTCAAACCTGCACAGTTATGTAAGCAGAGATTAGGGATCACATTCTATGTTCTCCTGTGTAAACACAGCTGATTCAGATTTGCTCAAACTTGCAAGATTCCAGGCCATGCAGAGCCTGGCTCTGGGAAACTGCCGTGCCGCTCTAGGGCTGCGTAGGCCAGCAAAAGCACTGACTGACGCTGGGCAGTTGCAAGGCCGCCCCACGAGGACTCAGGCTGCTGCCTCTCCGACTGCATGCAGAGTCTGCCTTCCGTTCCACTGAGCAGGGCAGAGAGGCAACTGTGTGACCTGGTGTGCGTGCGCACACCCCCCCCCCCCCAGCCGTGAGCCGTGAGGGCAGCCTGAGCTGGGCTTAGCTGGAGCCCGGTTCGATTGCCTCACTGACACAGCTTCCAATGTTCCTATGCGTGTACGGGGCAACTTTGGGAGACCCCATGCAGCACCTTGCTACTCACAGATGCACGACTGGTGAGTACGTGGGACAGGCCCTTCCAGTGAGGCCCGCAGGCTCTTGGCCCATTTGCACTAGGAGGCCTGGATGGACCCACCCTGTGATGGTATTCTTACCATCATCATGACCTTGGGCCTTTGGCTTGGCTGGTAGAATGCTTTTGCTTCGTCCTTGGGATATTTACGGCGGCTGCATGGTTTGGTTATGTTCTGTGAGTTTGCTGTCATTTCTTGTACTGTTTGTGTGGACACAGGGGGCAAGGAAGAGGCGACACACGGGCATTGGGTTGAACTGGGACTGCATTTATTACACAACAGCGACTGTGTGCTGGTGCGGGATCTGACTAATTCTTCAGGCGACTAGTCTGACGGGTGTTGGGTCAGCCCACCCTGGCCTCAGGGAGAGCGGGAGGGACCCCCCCGCGGCACACCTTCTCGGTGAGGAGGGAGGCCTTCCCGTGCCACCCTGCCTGGGGCCGCACAGCTCCGAGTGAGCCGAGTCGGCCCCCACAGTGGACCTCATCTTGCCCACAGGTCCCAGAGGCCTCGGGAAACGCCCATCACTGCAAAGGTGCCTCTGGGTGCTCGCCTACCCCACCCCTACCTGGCTTCCCCTGCACTTACCCGCCAATGGGAATGGGACCCATTAACCCAGCAAAACATATAATCCCATACTGACTTCAGTGCAGAGTCGGCGGAAAAACCAGGCACCGGGCCACTCTGGTGACTGGCGCAAACCCCTGCTTGGTCCCAAAAGGCAACCAGCAGAGCCTGCATTGAATGGAGGGAGTGGGGGAGGGGCTGGCAACATGGTGGAAAAGCCCGGGGCCCGTGCTTATAAGGCCAGCCCACCCCTGCCCCGGGCAACGTGTGCAGGGCATGTGCCACGCACACACTCAGGGTCTCTCCGCCCCTACCATCACGCACACCAATACCCCCTGCCCCCCCGAGGAGCAAGGTGGACGCAGAGGAATGGGATTGTTGCAGCTGGTTGTTTTTAGTGGATTTGCTGACAGCTGCTTTGGAGCTTCTGTCGACAGAGCAGAAAGCGTGGGATAGAAATATTTGAATAAGAATACCAGTGAACTCTGCCCTTCATATCTACTCAAGTGACACTGTCATGGAGGCCCAAGACATCGGCCGGCCATCCTGTCAGGGTCTGCGACACATCTTCTAATGGGAGTCGACTGATGCCCACTCCAGAAAGGAATTGCTCCCCCACAGGTCTCCAGGCCTGCTATGATTCATCTGGCTTTGGCTCACACCCACTCCGATGTGATCTCTGGTGCCCTTTTGTCTGGATCACGCTCGCATCTGCACTCTGCAAGAGTCATGTGGCGCACACCTCTCTCCTGCTGGGCTGGGCCTTCTGGCCTCCACACCACTTCTTTTCTCTGTACCCTTGTTTGTTTGTTTACATGTAGCCCTATAAGAAAAGTTCTTAGGGTGGCTCAAACAATAAAACAGGTTAAAAACAAACCTGTGCAAAGAAATTCAAATTATTGTTATTATTAATGATGCTGCTGATGCTCCTGCCAAGTGAGAACAACGCTTCTCACACCAGAAGACATGGGCTCTGCTCCACAAAAGCTTCTGGCCCCATCAGTCTGCTAATCTCTGAGGTGCCACCAGACTCTATTCTTCTCAAAGGGAAGAGGGAGGGCTGCTTTGCATAAGTGAGTGGCATGCGTCACCGCAGTGTCACAGTACTAAACAAACAAACAGATGGAGATGAGAGCAGGTTGCTCCGGCTTGCCCTAAAAACCCAGATTTACAGGTCGAGCCCTCGCATGTTCACTGAGAAGTCGGTCCCACTGGATTTCGTGGGACTTGCTCCCAGGTCTGTGTGCACAGGCTGGGCTGAGGTAGCCCTGTGGGGGCAGCAACCAGCCAGGGGCCCCTTTCCTGGCAGAGAGGCATTCCAGCCAGAGCCCAGGGAGCCAGGGATGGGGTTCGCGCCCTTCCCCTGCTGCCAGGGAGTGCGCTCAGCCCCCGGGGCATGGCCTGGATAGGGCTTCTCATGGCAGCAGCGCCCCTTCCTTTCATGCCCAGAGCTGCCGGGCCACGTCCCTTCCAGCAGCACCACGGGAAAGATTCCAGCCAGCGCTGCCGCTTGCTGCTGGCCTTCCGCCCCCTCTCCATCCCCAGGGCTCCCGCACCATGACTGAGATGCAGAGCCTGGCAGAGTGAGCTGGAGAGCGGGCGGTGGGGGGGGCCAGTACCTGGAGACAGGGAGTGGGCCTTTGGTCCCCACTCACCGCACCCACAGGCTCCGACCTGCTATGGCCCTTGACCCCGCTGAGCAACTCAAGGGCCCTTCATGGTCAAGGGCGGAACTGGCTGTTTAGAAGAACACACCTTGCAAAATCTGACAGAGAAAAACAGCTCTAGCTCCGCTCTCCCCTCCCTGAGTGACAGGGCGTTCAGGGCAGGCCTTTCTTTGGAGGGGATGAGAGCCTGGGAGACTTCTGAGGGTGCCCTTGCGATGACTCGTTCATTTACAGAGGTGCAGGTGAGGGAGCGGAGACGCAGCTGCGCGTGGCAGTAGTCCTGGTGCCCCAGGCACTTCTGTCCAGCAGCCCAAGTTCCTCATCCAGCTCCCCAAGCAGATAGGGAACCCAACCGCCTGCCCCTGGAATCTGCATTCTATCCTTCTGGTGCAGAGGAGGCAGGTGGTGTGTGAATGTGGAAATCTGCCTGACATGCAGGGGTGGGCTGGAATTGGAACCCAGACCTCTTAGGTCGGCGTGCCTCACGTTTCCCACAAGAGGCCCGTCCGAGAGCCACCAAGGGCCTGTGGGCGGAAAGGTGGCATGCAGCTGCAGCAGCGCCTCCCCCGGAGCCAGATTCTCCACTCTCCAGTGAGCGGCCTCTCCTGTCCACCCCGTCAGCTCTGACGCACGTTGGCCGTGGGCTCCCAAGGCATTCGGCATCTGGAAGGAATCAGAACCGCTCGCCGCAAAGCGGGCAGGAAGTGCTATTTATAGATCAAAGGTTGAACACAACAACAACAGCCCAGCAAGGGGAGCCAAAGTTCTCCTTGTTTTTCCGAAACTTGTTTTCAACGTTTCCTCACCTCTGGGATGTTCTAAGTTCATCCCAACTTTCCACTGGGCAAGAGCCCAGGGACACATTTCTTGGAAGCTCAGATGCAATGCAAAGTCCTCTCCTTCAGCCACGGCCGCAGCTCTCTTTTCGCTGACGCAGCAGCCCCAAGCCTCTGCCGGGACCGCAGACAGCTCCGGGACTGGCGGAGGAGCACAGAGGCGAGGCGAGGAGGGCTGGCCGCGGGGAGCCGAGGGCCGAGGGGGCACGGCTCTAGGCCCGGACCCAGCAGGCGCCTCTTTACTCTAGGGCAGGTGCAGGAGGCCTGATCCAGACTGGGAATCCAGGGCAGAGGGCAGGGGGCTTTTCAGAACCAGCTGTGCCCCTGCACCTACTATTTAGAATCACTTCTCTCTTGGCCCTCAGGCCCTCAGTCAGCTGGGTCTGGAGGCAAGAGGGGAATCTGCATTAGGACACACACAGCTGGGCGGCGGGGGCGGGGGGAGCCACCAGCCAGGCCAGCACGCAGGAGGGACCAAGAGCATTCGCTGCTTCTAGACCCAAGCCGCCAGGCTCCTGGGGCGCAGAGGAGGGGGCTCCAGTCATACCGACACGCGAAGAGCGCTGAAGCTGGATCAGACCAAAGGCCTCTCCAGTCTAGCCTTGTGTTCTCACAGTGGCTAACCAGAGGCCCCCATGGGGAGCCCAGAAGCAGGGCAGGAGCGCACGACCCCCCCCCCCGCTTGTGTTCCCAGCAACTGGTGCACAGAGGCATTCCCCCTCTGATACTGGAGGCAGTGCATGCCCACCATGAATGGTAGCCATCAGTAGCCTTATCTTCTTCCTTAAATTGCCTAACCCCCTTCTAAAGCCATCCAGATTGGTGGCCATCACTACATCCTGTGGTAGCAAATTCCATAGCTTGACTATGGGCTGTGTGCAGGAGTCCCTCCTTTTGTCTCTCCTCAGTCTCCCACCAGTCAGCTTCCTTGTGGACCGTGGGAATACCATAGACATCATATACCTCGACTTCAGCAAAGCTTTCGACAAAGTGCCCCATGATCTCCTGATGAGCAAACGAGCTCAAAGTGGGCTAGATGAAACAACGATCCGGTGGATCCACAGTTGGCTACAGAATCGGACTCAGAGAGTGCTTATCAATGGGACCTTCTCAAGCTGGGGAGAGGTAACGAGTGGGGTACCGCAGGGCTCAGTCCTGGGCCCAGTGCTCTTCCACATTTGTATGAATGACTTGGAGGAGGAGGTGCAGGGAATGCTGATCAGATCTGCAGATGACACAAAATTGGGAGGGATAGCTAATACTTTGGAAGACAGGCAGAAAACAACAGAATGACATTGAATAGGGATCAATGCCAAGTTCTGCACCTAGGAAAAAGAAACCAAAGGCACAGTTACAAGATGGGGGATATGTGGCTCAACAACACTACAAGCGAGAAGGATCTTGGAATGGTTGTCGATTACAAGCTGAATATGAGCCAACAACGTGAGGTGGCTGCAAAAAAGGCCAATGCTCTTTTGGGCTGCATTAATAGAAGCATCGCTTCCAAATCCCCGGAAGTACTAGTTCCCCTCTACTCAGCACTGGTTAGGCCTCATCTGGAGTACTGTGTCCAGTTCTGGGCACCGCACTTTAAGAAGGATGCAGACAAACTGGAGAAGGTTCAGAGGAGGGCAACAAAGATGATCAGGGGACTGGAAACAAAGCCCTATGAAGAGAGACTCAAAGAACTGGGCATGTTTAGCCTTGAGAAGAGAAGACTGAGGGGAGATATGATAGCGCTCTTCAAGTACTTGAAAGGCTGTCTCGGAGAGGAAGGCCAGGATCTCTTCTTGATCATCCCAGAGTGCAGGACACGGAATAATGGGCTCAAGTTATAGAAGAAAAACATCCTGACTGTTAGAGCAATACGACAATGGAACCAATTCCCTGGGGAGGCGGTGGGCTCTCCCACACTGGAGGCGTTCAAGACGAGGCTGGACAGCCATCTGTCAGGGATGCTCTGACTTGGATTCCTGCATTGAGCGGGGGGTTGGACTCGATGGCCTTGTAGGCCCCTTCCAACCCTACTATTCTATGATTCTATGATTCTATGGGAGAACCCCACTGGGTTCTAGCATTATGGGAATGTCTTCCTGCCCACTTTCTCCACACCATGCAGAATTTTGTACTCCTCTATCATGTCTCCCCTCACTTGCCTTTTTCTACCCCGCAAAAGGCCCAAATATTGTAGCCTTTCTATGCAGTTGTTTTAGGCCCTTGATCATTTGGGTTGCTCTTTTCTGCAACCTTTCCAGCTCTACAATATGCTTTTTGAGGTGTGGTTACCAGAATTGTTTTCCACAGTATTCCAAGCGTGGTCACACGATAGATTTGTATAAGGGGAGTATGATATTGGCAGTTTTATTTTTGTAATTATTTACTTTCCTAATTATGCCAAACATTGAACTTGCCTTTTTCACAGCAGCTGTACATTGGGCTGGCATCTTCATCAAGCTGTCCACTGCAACCCCAAGATCTCTTTCTTAGTCATTGCTAGCTCAGATCCCATCCGTGTATATGTGAAGCTGGGATGTTTTGCCCCAGCGTGCATCACTTTACACTTGCGTACATTGAACCGCATGTGCCATTTTGATGCCCATTCTCCCAGTTTGTAGAGATCCCTTTGGAGCTCTCTGCAATTATTTTTTTGTTTTAAACACCTTAAACCATGGGTGGGCAGAAGGTAGATCCTCAGTTATTTTGGACTTCAACTCCCAGAACCCCCACCAGCATGGCCGATGATCAGGAATGCTGGGTGTTGAAGCCCAAACCACCTGGGGATCTACTCCCCGCGCATTCCTGCCCTAAACAATTTGGTGTCATCCAGAAACTTGGCCACCTCCTGCTCATCCCTATTTCCAGAACAAAAGCAACAGTTCCAATTCTGATCCTGCAAGGGGGGGGGGGCACTCTCGGGCATTTCTACACCAGCCTAAAATCTTGCATTTAAAACAGGGCTTTCTGCTTCCATTTTCAATGCAGGATCACAACTGCAGGATTACACGTGCTCCCTTCCCCTCCTCCCCTTCCCCTCTCCTTCTCCCCACTCCTCTTCTTCCAGCTTTAACT
Source organism: Heloderma suspectum (assembly GCF_057233095.1). Classification (NCBI taxonomy): domain Eukaryota; kingdom Metazoa; phylum Chordata; class Lepidosauria; order Squamata; family Helodermatidae; genus Heloderma; species Heloderma suspectum. Next base: position 1,318,735 of record NC_139466.1, read on the forward strand.
CTTTTCATGGAGGAAACTGAAGCAAAACACAAGCATGGGGGAGGGTGATTTGATAGGTCATTGTCTACGATCTGTTTAAAAACGGAACAAAGGGAATTTATTGCAGGAGGGTCAAGGCGGGGCCACTGCGTCATGTAAAGAGCCCGCAAACTTCCATGAAGGAGCAATCTCATTCACAGAATAAAAGCTCCGTGTGATGAAGCCCTTTACCTCCCTCCATTGCAAGAACTGACCATGTCCTCCTCCTCTCTGCTTTCTGTTCTCACTGTCAGATTGGGGCTGACCCAAAGGCACATTGTCATGGGGCCTTGTGGATGAAGAGCGCCCCCCCACACACACAAAGACTGGGCCCACCAGAAATGCAATAGAGGAACCAGAAGTTCTAACAAACACTGTTGGGGGTTACCAGAGAGGTCTGCACCACTGGGAAGGCAAGATGCCTGGTGTGCTTCGAAACGCCAGGGTGCCGGCGCCTGGCTCTTGCTTCCTCTGGGGCCTGCCAGTCGTCTCAGCATCAGCAGCTCTGTGTGCCCATCGGCTCCTCAGCATGGCAGACAGCTGGGATGGCCACTTCTGGATCACCGAAAGAGAGAAAATGCATCACTAAAAAAGAAGGCACTGGCATAAAATGTGCATGTGCTAATTTACAGATGTAGATCCAAATGTAAGAATAATTGCTATAATTTAAACAAGAAAATGGTACATCTCCCCACAGTGGGAAAGATGGTGACCAGGTGCCCTGTGTGCCTTGCTCTGTCTGCCCAGGTGCTGCTAAGGGTGGCTGGGCAACATCCAGGCCTTGCTGGGCTGCCCCTTCTGAGGGGTCTTTATCCTGAAACCAGACTTGGACTGGGCAGCCCTTCCAACAGAGGACGCCTCCAAAGCAGAGGACACCCCTCTGGCAGCCCATCTGACAGAGGACTGTCTTCTATCAAAGAGGACACGTGGCCACCCTAGGAGACAGTGGAGGCCTTCCAAAAGCAGGGAAGCCTCTCTCCAGCCACCTCTTTTGAACTCCCAAACCTTTTAGGCTTTTGGGACCCCCCTAATACCAACCAGAGACACCCTGCCTATTTTAGGCTGCTCGCAAAAGATGTTTTTGTGGCTTCTGAGTGTGTGACACACACACAGCGTTTGGGAAATGGCCTCATAAACCCGATTAACAGAGTGGCTGACTCACTTGCTTCTCACAGGTCCCGCCGTTCTTTTGCTTTTAATTTCTGTCCTAGGCCTCAGGGCTGTGTTGGGAATCTCCCAAGCAGTGGTGTTTTCACTTCGCTTTTCAGGCACAACAGCATTACAGCATCACCTGATTCTGTGACTGCCCTCACTCACTCACTCACTCTCTCTCACTCACATACACACACATGCAATTGTTCCTGGGATCCTCTGCTCAGAAAGAGGCAGTAGGTTTCCCAGGCAAGGGCTGAACAGTTTTAGTCAACATCGGGGATACAGGGCACAAGGAGAAGGAGGAGAAGGAGAAGAGCAGTTGCGGTGGGAGAAAGACGCTTGCTGCCAACCAGGTGACTGACTAAGCCTTGCAGTGGCGTCATAAGCGCCTCTCCACACAGGCAGGATTTCACGTTTCCATCGCTCCATCCTGCCCACATCTTCCTGGTGCCAAGTCGGGAACTGACCATCAGTCATAGGGCAGGTATAAACACAAACTCAATGGCTGCCTTTCCAGTCCCTCTCTGAAGTCTGGCTGATGCTGGTTGTGGCCAAGTCAAAGCCCTGGGAACTTCCTGTACGTGTGAAAACAGCCAGGCTCCAGCACAGTGGCAGAACATAATGACAAGGCTGGGGCCAGGCCTATGGCGACGCTTCGGCACACTTGCAAGCTGCTGAGCGCATGCACGTGCAGAGGGCTTTGGCTCCTGGTTTCCAGCACATTGACACACCGCAATTTGCACTTGTCCAGGCTTGTCGGATGTGGTTTTCATTTTACTTCTTCCATTGGAGGAAAACCTTGGACCTTTGGGAAGAAGCAGAAGGGTCTTCCAGAATGATTCCCTGCAGTAGGGAGGAAACCCAGGAGCATGTGTGAAAAACAGCTCAGCCCAGCCGAATGATGCGGTCCTCGCCCTGTGGCCCTTGTATTGTCCAGTGTCGATGGAGGAGCCTCCAAGCCTCTCTGCTGAGGCCCCGAGGAGGGGGTTGCTGGCCCTCTACCCCAAGCCCTGCCAATATCAGGCCAGCCTCTCTGCCATCATGGAGTGGGTCCCACGGCCCTCATAGCCATAGTGTCATTGCCTGATAAGGTCAGGCAGATCCATCAGCCAGATCTGCATGCTGTGAGCGGGCCTGGGAGACACTGTGCCCTATGGCCTTTTCCCACCCTCCTATGCACACATGGACGCAAGTTGCCCCCTGCCATGGGATGCCCTGCTCCAGGCACCCTGCTGCTTGTGCCGGCTCCCTGGGGGATGCTGCCGTGTGAGCAGCCCCCTCATGCAGCCTGCTGCACCAAGCACAGCTCCAGCTTTCCGGCTCGTGCCGGTGTGTGCTCCTCAGCACACAGCCAGGATGCCTGGGCAGCTTCGTCCGGAGGCCAATGCTACTCGTGTCAGGGAGACAGGCCTGCACGAGGGGCTGAGCCGGCAGGTGAACCCTCTGGCAGGGATGGGGTGCCAGCCAGCTCACACAGCCGGGCAGTCTCTGGCTAGAGAGAGGTGGGGGCGCGGAGCAAACAGCAGAGTGGCTCAGCTCCGGCAGGAGCCAAGAGGAGCCTCTGCTTTATGAGCCAGCCAAGCGAGCGGGAGCCAAGTGAGCGGGAGCGTGGGAAGTCCTGACATCAGGCATTTCCTAACAAGCTGCAAGAGGGCTGGAAAGAAGCCCAGCCCAGGTCCAGCCCACAGCCTTGGAGGGAGAAGCAACGCAAGCTGGGAGGGAGGGGGACAGTGATTGGCTAATTTATTGATGGCCTCGTGTAGACTTCTAACGCCGCATAACGTTAGTACATAAAGTGTTTGTCCATCCCTCTGACAGGCCTCTTCAGGGATGCTGTTCCAAAGCTGGGGAGCAGCCACCAGGAATGCCTCTCTGGGTGTCCCCTGCCATTTCTGTTTGTTTGATTGCTGTTGGCAAAGGAGGAGGCTGCTCTTTGCTGTGGGAATTTGGCAAAGGAGGCTGCCTGGAGGGGCAGGGGGTGTGTTTTCAAGGTGAAAATAGTACCTCCTGAAGTTGTGCCCTAGCCAGCTCTGTGAAAGCAGGGCAGCAGGAGACACATGCCCAGCGGGCCAGCTGTCCAGAGCAGAAGATGGCCCAGTTTAGGATTTCAGGGTGCTAGGAACATGGAAGCTGCCTCATACGGAGTCAGACCATCTAGCTCAGTATTGTCCACACAGACTGGCAGCAGCGGCTCTCCAGGGTTTCAGGCAGGAATATTTCCAGCCCTCCCCGGAGATACTGCCGGGGACCAAATCTGGGACCTTCTGCATGCAAAGCGGGGGCTCCCCCACTGAGCTACAGCCCCAACACCACCATCAGCCTGTGTGCTTGCTTCTGCGCCATGACCATGCTTGCTCACCATGTGCCTTTTAAAACAAAGAGGTTTGTGCAAAGTCATGAGCAGCCCTTCCTCTAAAGGAAAGTGACCTTGGAAAAGCTGCCCCAGATTCCCCACTCCTGGGGAAGGAGGAGTCTGAAACACTATTGTGAAATCTGGCTTTCTAGCATCAGAAGGCTCAGTGCCGCCTCAGATCCATGAAGAGCAAATCCTGTGCCTTTCCCATCCTTGTGCATTTTGCCTTGGACAGAGCAGGATCTGGGGCTCCAAGTGAGCTTTGCCACAGCCCAGCAGTGATGTGCCCAGCAGTGAAGAGCAGGCTGCTCTGTGGTAAGGCTCCTGCTAAAGCCAGTCCAGGTTTCCAGCAGGACACCGCGAGCAGTTTCCATTTGCTGACCCCCCCCATCCCCATTGCATGGTCTACAGAGGAGGGAGAGGAGGGGCCCATTGCTGTGTTCTTTGGGATGCTGCTGATCCTGGCCTGGGACACAAAGCCTTTGAAGTGGGAGCAGCTGGAGCTGCGTAAGAGTGACAGAAATCTGCGTGCAAAAAGGGCGATGTGATGGAGGACAGGAAGGGCTCCCTCTGAGAGGCCTGGGCGGCAGCCAAGCAAACAGCACCCTGGCCCAGCCTCTTTGAGCTGCGAGCCGCGTCTTCAGCACAAAGATGGACGTGGGAGCGCAGGCTAATGGGAGGTCTGCACCCAAGGCCCTGCAGAAGGGGGGCACGGAGAGAGAGACTCGCTTGTGCATGCAGGAAGTGCCCTTTGGAGCAGGGAGACCACGGCTCCTCAGGGTGCTTTAAAGCTAGTTAATCTGCTGCCACAAAGGCAACAGAGACCTTTTCATGAGTCCAGCATCTCACCTGAGCTGGTTTTGACCTGCATTTGTGATGGCTTCGACTGGTTCTGCTGTTTTGATCTGTGTTTCAGCTGAGTTATAATGTTGTGCATTTTTTTATCATTTTATTCTGTTTGCTGTTATTTGCAAGAGATCGTTCTTTGCCCCTCTGGGAGTTTTCGTAACTGAAGGGCAGGGAACAAACTTCCCAAATAAATAAATGGCTCCTTTGAAACTTCTAGCCTTCTCTTTTTCGCTGCATCCGCTGGCCTGCCGTGGCCCACGGCGAGGCGTAGGTTGTGTGCACACCGTGCTGGTCACCTTTGGGAACAGATATACTGGACTGGACCACCAAATGGATTCTCTGGCTTATGTTCTTAGTGGATCCTGCTTTGGGTCCGTCCCAAACATTTCCTGCAGAAAAAACACATCTGCACGGGCACTGAGACCAGCCTCCCGCTCACACCAGGCTGCCGGCACCTCCTCTCCATTGCAGCTGCTGTCGGGGTGAATGCAGGGCAGCGAGGGCAGCTCAAGCCTCCGCGCGGCTCGCTGCGGAGGTAGCAGCCCCCCGCAGTCCAGCCCTTCCCTGCTCCAGAAAAGCATACCGGCCCCTGGGGCCTGGGAGGGGCAACCTGCTGGGGTTGGGGCCACAGGCGGGGCGGTGTCTTCTACATAACGAGGTTCATGCAGCCGGAAACCACGGATGAGCCCGTGGATGTGCCCGGGTGGGGACTGCCGCGGTAGGGAGGGACCGGCCCCGTCTCTGGGCCGGCCAGCCGGCTTGCTGCCCGGAGCAGGCTCCGCCTCCCTGCTCCGCCCTTGCAGCCCGCCGTCAGCGGCCGCGGCCTCGTGCGCTCGCCACCCTCGGCTGAGCCGCTCCGAACTCCGAAGCGGCGCGAGAGCCCCCGCCCCCGCCCCCGCCCCCGCCCTCGCGGGCTTCAGCCAAGGGAGCGTGTGCGGACCCCCAGGCCGTTCTGCCACACACTCGCTTCAGTAATAAACGGCCTTAAGAAACTGCTGGGGGAAAAACAACAATGCCATTAATTGAGCTAATTCAATATTGAATAGTAACTGCACTTTAGATTCCATGCCTTAAAGCTGCAATAGTCACAGTAACATTGTTTGCTTATTTTTTGTATTCATTTATGTAAAAATATGTCTCCTGCTTGTAAAAATAACTCAAAGCGGCTTCTTATCAAGCGCCGTAATATAATGAAGCAGCAATAGGGTTAAAACAAATTTAAAAACCAACAGTCCAGCACGTTAAAAAAGCAGCGCCCAATAGAATAAATGGGGGCTAAATCCCAGTAAGACACAGAGCCCAGCAAACCCATGAGGTTCCTGTTCCAAAGGCCCCCTTAAAAGGCCCAGTTTTGACAAGGCATCAAAAAGATGTGGCCAGGTGGGCTTCACTGGGGAAGGGGTTCTCCCACAGGACTCATCAGCTGAACCTCATTGGTGGGAATCCTGAGCAGACCCTCAGGTGTTGAACTGAGCATGGAGCCGGCACAATCAGCAGGAGGAGGATCTTTGTTTTGGGCTTTAAAGGCAAGAACCAGCCACTTCAGTTGAGCCTGAAAACTCACAAGCAACCAGTGCAGGTTGTGAAGAACGAGAGTCATAGGCTTCATCCAGCCCAAGCCAAATTCTGACAGTGGTGTTTTGGACCAGTTGTACTTTCCAGGAGCTTTTCAAGGGCAGCCCCACATAGAGCATGTTACAGCAGCTCAGTGTGGCTCTTACTAAATCACAAAAGATTGTGGCTGGGTATTATCACTGGGCATATGGCAGGGTTGTATACTCTCACCCTACCGATTCAACCTGTATGCAGAACACATCATGCAATGTGCTGGGCTTGATGAAGCCGAGGCTGGAGTTAAAATCGCTGGAAGAAACATTAACAATCTCCGATATGCAGATGATACCACTTTGATGGCTGAAAGCGAGGAGGAGCTGAGGAACCTCATGATGAAGGTGAAAGAAGAAAGTGCAAAAGCTGGGTTGCGGTTAAACCTCAAAAAAACCAAGATTATGGCAACCAGCTTGATTGATAACTGGCAAATAGAGGGAGAAAATGTGGAGGCAGTGACAGACTTTGTCTTTCTAGGCGCAAAGATTACTGCAGACGCTGACTGCAGCTAGGAAATCAGAAGACGTTTACTTCTTGCGAGGAGAGCCATGACAAATCTTGATTAAATAGTGAAGAGCAGAGACATCACACTGACAACAAAGGTCCGCATAGTTCAAGCAATGGTATTCCCCGTAGTAACCTATGGCTGAGAGAGCTAGACCATAAGGAAGGCTGAGCGAAGGAAGATAGATGCTTTTGAACTGTGGTGCTGGAGGAAAATTCTGAGAGTGCCTTGGACTGCAAGAAGATCAAACCAGCCCATGCTCCAGGAAATAAAGCCAGACTGCTCACTTGAGGGAATGATCTTAAAGGCAAAACTGAAGTACTTTGGCCACATCATGAGAAGACAGGATACCCTGGAGAAGATGCTGATGCTGGGGAAAGTGGAAGGCAAAAGGAAGAGGGGCCGACCAAGGGCAAGATGGATGGATGATATTCTGGAGGTGACGGACTCGACCTTGGGGGAGCTGGGGGTGGCGACGGCCGACAGGAAGCTCTGGCGTGGGCTGGTCCATGAAGTCACGAAGAGTCGGAAGTGACTGACTGAATAAACAACAACAAATTATCACTGGAAATAGACAGAGGCACCACTCACGGTACATGAATTAGCTACATGTTTGAGGAAAAGGTAAATTTGTGTGCTAACACTGAAAGAGGATTAAAACAAAATGTATCCAGGCAGAAGTTCTGACTCTGACATGACAGCATCCTTTTTCAGAGTAATGGTGAAGCTGATGTTCAGTTGCTGCGTGGGGGCCCGGCCTCTTTCCTCATTGTTAAGGCTTCTGTTGCAAGCAAATTGTATTTTTCCAGAAGTCAAACCTCAAGAGTTAGTTGCTGTGAAATGCAACTGTTTTCCCCAGCTCATGTTCCCATTGCAGCTGTAAGTGTTGCGTGGAATTTGCAGCATAAGTTGTCACCTTCTCTTACTGGGTGGATCCAATAACCCCACTGGTGCTGGCAGGATCCCTTGGACCAACACACATGTCCTCCAGCTGTGACAGACTGCCACGGAAGGAAGCAATCCCTTTCTGGCTGGAATCAAGCATTCTGTCTCCCCAGTGGCCTCAGTTGCACCACTAGGAGGGACCAGCTCCCTCCTAAGAAGAGTTGTGCTGCCAGATCAAGAGGCCACCTGGTGCAGCATCCTGTTTCCAACAGTAGCCAGTAGGGCAGGGAGGGAGGCAATCGCTCCTGCGTCCCCCATCACTTGTCTCCAGCCCCTGGTCTTCCACCATGGTGCTAGGATGGAGCAGCTCTTTCCCTGCTGTGGCACAGAAGAGCTCCCATCAATGCATTACAAGTGGTCCCAGCTTTGACCATAGCCTGAGATGAGCCCTGAAGCGCTGCCGCTTTTACGAGTCGTTCTGGCTGTGCATGGAGCCAAGCAAGGCTCAGTCACATGCAGCACAGATCTGACTACGTGGACAGGTTAATGAGCCCTTGGAAAAAGCAAGCGCAACTTGCCCTGAGAGTGAGCCTGGCAAATGTACCTCTCCTTGCCCACCCTGCCCCTTTCCTACCGGTCTCCTCTTGAAAAACAGTGTTCACAGGCAGCTTTGTGCAGAAGCTGAAAAAGTCTGTGTGTCTCCCGCCCACCTCTGACACACAACTTGCAAAGCTCCCTGCCCCCAGGACCGAGGTGCCTGCTTGGAGCACCACCCGATGTGGTTTTGACCAGCCTCATTCAGGATCTAGTCAGAGAGGTAGTGGGATGTAGTGGTTAAGAGCACAAGCTATTGGCCCCAATTCCTCTAACCTCAATGCAGCCATGAGCCCTGACTCTCTCTCTCTCTCAGCCACTCCCCACACCTGTGATATAGGGGTGATGTCCCTGGCTGGCCTTCCGGTGGCACATGAAGGATCTCTGTAATTGTGTATGTGAAGAAAAAGTTCTGCAGAGGAGGTTGTTCAGGCAGGAGTCCTTTTTTGGAAGTTGTGACGATTTTGTCCTCATCAAGTCTGGTTATTCTAAATATTTAATGCTTCTAGCTTCAACAGAGGCTTTAATTCTAGCTTTCCTCCAATTTACCCAGGACACACATTTGACAAATGGGCCTCTAATTCCCTGGCTTCTCCTTGAATCTCCTTTAAAAAAATCATGTAAGGCTGATTACTTTCCAGTCCCCCATTAAAGTGATTTTGGTGACCAGCTGCATATTTTTGTTAGAGGATCAACAAATTCAAATGTCAGTTCTTTAAGAACTCTCCATGTATTCCAGTGATTTGTTAATTGTTAATTTGTCAATTAGCCCAAGAACTTGGGTGCTTCCACATGAAGCTTTTATTGTGCAATCACCCTGCCCCATTCATGGAATTTTAGGGAGAGGGGGGTCCAGACAATGGCGTCTTCCATTTGTAATCTGCTCACCACTTTTGTCCCTTTATCTTACCAGAGAAAATCTGTAGAGGAAAAGACAGAACAACTGCACAAGGCCTTTGGATGGGTAGATGGAGGAAGCACCCTTGATCTCATGTCAGCTCCCTTGGATGCAGTCTTTCAGCCACCCTCCCTGCAGAATGCAGTTCCCTCAGGCGGTGGTCTTGTCTAGCATCTTCCACATCAAAACTGTGGTAAAGTTTTCACCCGGCTTTTCTGCACTCCCCCTCTTCTGTTTTACTAAACCTTTCACTCCTTTGCTGTTTAATTATCAAACCACCTCCCGGGCTGCTTTCCTGCTTCTCCTGTATTTCAATAAAACATTTATTATTGTTTGTGTTGGTGTGTGTAGCAATGTGCTCCTTACACTCCCTCTTGTTACTGTCTTGCCTTATCATCCACTTCCATTTGTCTAGCCAGACGTTGGTGCTTCTTTTTTGTTCTCATTTAGGCAGGAGTCCAGCGCTTAAAGGAAGCCTTCAGCTTCCATGACTCTGCTCAGCACGCACTGGCATTTTCTTGGATGCTGATACCTCTCTAGTCAGTGGTAAACATTCTGATAGACAAGTTTCTATTATCTTCCCATTTAAGCAAACTCCAAGTCAGGGCTGGCTCTGCCATGGAGCAGGGTGACGTGACCTGCTTTTAGGGGAAGCATCCATAAATACAAGAGGGTTCATTAAAAGGAAGTTTAATGAATCCTCTCCTTTGCGGGGGATATTCCCTCAAAATGTGACCATGTTGAATTTTTGGCAATTGCCCCCTTATATGTTGATAGCACCATGGCCATGGCTTCAACAACTCTCACAGCTCACACCACTCAGGAGACGTCCAAAGTCTGTCTGTCTGTCTGTCTCTCTCTCTCTCGCACATGCACACACACACTAGTCAGCTCCATGTCCAGCTGTTCCAAGGGACGGTCATTTTACGGTGTCTAGAAATGTGGTCTCTTTGTTATGACTCAGACATTACTTTTTTCAGTCTATGTGCAGGTGGTTGAAGTCACCCATCATTGCAATGTTTTTTCTTTAGCTACATTCCCAGTTTCTCTCTCCATCTCATGATCATCCTCAGTATTTTGGTGAAGGAAGCAATAATATCTCCCAGAACTAAACTTGCTTCTGACATAGCATTACCACCCACACGGAACCTGTGCAGGAGTTTTTCCTCCTACGTTCTCTAGCTTATTGGTCTCTGCACTCTCTGTGATGTACAGAACGCATACGCACACCCAAATACCCTTCCTGGTCCTTCCTTTCCATTGGGTTTATACCCAGGGAAAACTGTATGCCACTGGTTCTCTCTAGATCTTTGATATGTCTGTTATAACCATGTTCTCATTCAGGCAGTAGTGCAGTTAGCTAATTTAACACTCTGGTGTAATGGTCTTACACAACCCATTCTTGAGATGGTGGTAATGTGTATTATTTCACATACTTCAAGATGTAAGCCAACCCTGCTGGATTTGGGGTGCCTCCTGTTCATTCTGCTGTGTGGCATCTTCTTATATCAGCTTCATGCCCAGCTGTTCCAGGAAGAGCCCTGCTGGATCAGACCAAAGGCCTCTCTAGTCCGGCATTTTGTTCCCACAGTGGCCAACCAGATGACTACAGGAAGCACACAAGCAGGACATCAGTGAACAGCACCCTCCCACTCATGTTCCCCAGCAACTGGTATAAAGAGGCGTACTGCCTCCAATACAGGAGGTAATGACTTGGTTCACACGTTGCAACAACCCACAGTTTATAGCACTGGATAGCTCTCACATCCTGACTGCACCCTTTCTAGCTTCATAATTGGATTTCATAGAATCATAGAATAGTAGGGCTGGAAGGGGCCTACAAGGCCCTCGAGTCCAACCCCCTGCTCAGTGCAGGAATCCAAGTCAGAGCATCCCTGACAGGTGGCTGTCCAGCCTCGTCTTGAACGCCTCCAGTGTGGGAGAGCCCACCACCTCCCTAGGTAAAGGTAATTTGTTTTTAAAGTTTTTATTTTACGCTAGGGTGGGTTTGTTTCTTTCCATTTTTTTAGAAGTTGTGAGGCTAGGTGAGGTGTCATTTTAAGTTTACTATACTGGGGGAAGGAGGTGTACTTCCATGGCCTCTACACCCTGTTTCTGAATTCACAGAGGCGCCTAACTCACATGGCACCCTTCTCATAGAATCACAGAATCATAGAATAGTAGGGTTGGGAGGGGCCTACAAGGCCATCGAATCCAACCCCCTGCTCAATGCAGGAATCCAAGTCAGAGCATCCCTGACAGATGGCTGTCCAGCCTCGTCTTGAAGGCCTCCAGTGTGGGAGAGCCCACCACCTCCCAAGGGAATTGGTTCCATTGTCGTATTGCTCTAATAGTCAGGACATTTCTCCTGATGTTCAGCCGGAATCTGGCTTCCTGTCACTTGAGCCCATTATTCCGTGTCTTGCACTCTGGGATGATCAAGAAGAGATCCTGGCCCTCCTCTCTGTGACAACCTTTCAAGTACTTGAAGAGTGCTATCATATCTCCCCTCAGTCTTCTCTTCTCAAGGCTAAACATGCCCAGTTCTTTCAGTCTCTCTTCATAGGGCTTTGTTTCCAGTCCCCTGATCATCTTTGTTGCCCTCTGAACCCTCTCCAGTTTGTCTGCATCCTTCAGTTCTGGGCACCACACTTGGACACAGTACTCCAGGTGAGGCCTAACCAGGATTTGGAAGCGATGCTTCTATTAATGCAGCCCAAAAGAGCATTGGCCTTTTTTGCAGCCACCTCACATTGTTGGCTCATATTCAGCTTGTGATCGACAACAATTCCAAGATCCTTCTCGCTTGTAGTGTGGTTGAGCCACGTATCCCCCATCTTGTCACTGTGCCTTTGGTTTCTTTTTCCTAGGTGCAGAACTTGGCATTTATCCCTATTCAATGTCATTCTGCTGTTTTCTGCCCAGCGCTCCAGTCTATCCAGATCACTTTGAATTTTGTTTCTGTCTTCCAAAGTATTAGCTATCATGCCCAATTTTGTGTCATCTGCAAATTTTATCAGCATTCCCTGCACCTCCTCCTCCAAGTCATTCATACAAATGTTGAAGAGCACTGGGCCCTGGACTGAGCCCTGCGGTACTCCACTCGTTACCTCTCCCCAGTTTGAGGAGGTCCCATTGATAAGCACTCTTTGAGTCCGATTCTGTAGCCAACTGTGGATCCACCGGATCGTTGTTTCATCTAGCCCACTTCGAGCTAGTTTGCTCATCAGGATATCATGGGGCACTTTGTTGAAAGCTTTGCTGAAATCGAGGTATGTGATGTCTACAGCATTCCCACGGTCTACAAGGGAGGTGACTTGATCAAAAAATGAGATCAGATTTGTCTGGCAGGGCTTGTTTTTGACAAATCCATGTTGGCTTCGAGTAATCACGGCATTGTTTTCAAGGTGCTTCCAGATGGATTGCTTTATCATCTGCTCCAGAATTCTCTTGACACTTTGTCACGGAGCTGTGCTGCTTTGTCACATAGTCTCCCTTGTTTTCACAAAAGTACTATTATTATAGACTTTGCTTTCAGAAGCCCTCCATCTGAATCAATGGAATGGCCCTGTCCCCTGCCACCCCCGCCACCCCCAAAAGTGTTTCTTAACCTCTCTGTTATAAGAAGGTATCCCCCAGTCCCAAGGAACTATTTGCTCTTTCAGTAAAAATCTGGCCTAGGCTAGTGACACATGAGGGTGGTGCATGATGCCCCTCACAAACATCCCCTCAGGTACAGGGAAGGAAAATGGCACTCAGGCATGTCCATCCACCCCCCCAGTTTCCGACATGCTTGAGCACCCAAGGCATAGAATCACAGAACCATTGAGTAGTAGGGTTGGAAGGGGCCTATAAGACCATGGAGTCCAACCCCCTGCTCAGTGCAGGAATCCAAGTCAAGCAGCTCTGCGAGGATGGGCTTGTTGCTTTGAGGTCCAACCGCCTGGAGTGCACCGCGTGTGGCTGGGTGAGGGTCCAGGCACCCATCTGAATGGCTGTGTTGCCAGATGTCCCTCAATGACAGACCCCGCCCCCCTCGCCAGGACCCTTGGCTGCTTCTGTGCTGAGCCTATGCATAGGGGAGGCCAAGCAGTTTATATTGTGGTTTTAATGTTCTATGTATTTTAAATTGTTTTATTGTGTGCTGTTTGGTTTTAATTTTTGTGAACCGCCCAGAGAGCTCGGCTATTGGGCAGTATAGAAAAATGAAATTAAATGAAAGAAAGAAAGAAAGAAAGAAAGAAAGAAAGAAAGAAAGAAAGAAAGGAAGCAAGCATGGAAGGGCAGCCCCAGAGGTGGCTCAGAGTCTGGCAATAACAGGGAAAGCAAAGGCAGGGCAAGGAGTGTGCGTGTGGTGGTTGGGGGCAGCAGGGGGAGAGTTTGGAGATCCCACTGGTCTCTTGGAGCACAGAAGGAGAATCCAAAGACTGGGAAAATGCTGAGAGCCAAGTGCTCTGGGCTCAGCTCCAGTGGCCCTCATCTGAACAGAGACCTTCTCCTCCTCTGCCCCCATGAATTTGTCTACTAACATCAAACCAAAGCCAGTGCAGCCACGTCCGCTGAGCCCCACTGGCTCTAGAGGTTCTCCATCCCCTGTTCCCCACACCTCTACCAACCCGGAGGTGCACCAAGCCCCAGACCCCCAAGCCCTGAGTCTGAGTCCTGCCGCCTCTCAGGCTGCGCAGTGCTCCATCCCTGCCCTCTTGCTCCTTCTGAGTGGGAAGGGGCTTGGCGTGGGCCAGTCCCACGGGGCCTGTGCTGTCTTTAGAAGCAATGTTTGGATCTGGGTTGAGCACAAAGCTCTGCTTGGACAAAGTGTTTTGTTTCTCTCCTGCTGACAGAAGCCAGACCTGGGGATGGGCCTCTGGCTACCCAGGCTGGGAAGATGGGAGAGGAGAAAGTTCCTTGCGACTCCTCTCGCCCAGCACCACTCTCTGTTGTACTCTGGGTCCCGCCCCGCACTTCCAGGACCAGCATTCCCCTCACCCTTTCCAATTGAGTCGCCTTGCTGCTGTGCTTGCCCAGAGAGATCCATCGCCTTCTGTGCCCAGAGTGAAGCTTCTCCAACCCCGGGAAAGCGCCCACTGAGCTGGTTCCCCACATGCAGTAATGCAGTTTGGCCTGCAAGGCCATGCAGGCACTCTGCCGTCACTGAGTGAGTTGTCGCTTTGAGACCAGAGACCAGGGACATTGGGAAGCGGCTGCTAAAAGCCTCCAGCTAAACACACACCCTGTCTGGCTCTTGCTGGAAACTGCAAGGCGCAGCCCGCTGGCCAGGCTCGGTGGGAGCCCCTGGCCAAAGGCCCCTGCGCTGCACCACTTGTGATGGTGCACATACAGAAGTTCACGTGTGCGTGTGATCGAGGATGTGTGGAAGCAGGGCACAGACGAATTCCGGGGATTGCATTGGGCCAGGCGCTCCGGGGGGCGTCGCTCTCCTTGTGCCCAGTGCCTTGCTGTGGCGCCAGGGCAGAACCGATTCTCACAACCAGATCTGTGCACAGCTGAACTCCCAACCCTGCAAAGGCAGGAATCAGAGAGGAGCTCCATGGAGCGGGATGGAGAGAGGGAGAACAAGGGGGGCTGCTGCTTGTTCTGGAGTTTCACTGGCACCATGTGTGCAGTCCCCTGGCAGGAAAATGCAACATGAACCTGCTGCCCTTTTGTTTGGCCTGGAGAAAAGACCAAGGGAGAGGAAGGAGGAGCTCTGGTTTCACGCGATGGTTTATGCAGCATGGCCTCCCAGCACTTTTGGAGCAGGAGGAGGAGGAGGGCCTCGGCTCTCTGGGGCCAGACAGACTGGCAGCAAGGGCGGCTGGGTGCAGGGAAGGGCTCGCAAACCTTTACCAGCGAATGGCCTTGATTTTGCGCCGCTCCCCTTCAGCCAGCACATAAGGGCGGGGGGGGGGCAGGGATCTGCACTCCCCAGATCAGCATTTTGCAAAATAAAGAATGATTTGCATTTCAGGCAAAGGAGCGGGGGAGTTCACAATCTGGATTTTCAACAGTCAGAAGGAATAGGCTCTGCAAATTGTTGCAAGCGAACAGCTTGATGGTCTCAACAACTGTATGCCCATAATCTGAAGAGTGGAGATCAGGATTTCTCAAAGCATCATGACATGCCGATTTGCAACACTGTGCAAGCACTCAGGGGTCCATCCCAGGGTGACCTCGGGGGTCCAGGGCTTTGAGCAAAGGTGACTGAGAGTTTACGAGGGCAACCATGAGTCGACAGGCTTGGATGTCCCTGATCACGAGAAACCCAGACACCGCTGTGCACCCCTGTGGCTGGCTGTGTGTCGCCTAGACCAAGTGTTCGAGTAGCGCCCAGATGTTCCAGAGAAGCATCCCTCTCCCTCCACAGCAGCCGTGACACCTTTTAGTGCCTGTAGTGACAGAGAAGGCAACCTGAAGCAGGAAAGGAGAGAAATGATCCCAAAGAGGTAAGTGTCCTTAACGGGGCAAATTGGGTTTGGCCCTGGCGTGCGGGCTCCCTCAGCACAAAGTTTTGGTCCTCTTGCCATGAAGTGTGCATGGTAGCGCTGAGGAAGCCCCCATCCCACCCTCGACTCTGTCTCAACCAAACATGACTCAGGGCAACGAACACGGAGAGGTTTCCAGTCACTTGCTGGCTCCAAATAAAAGACCTTTCCCGAGAACGCAGGGGCTGCTCTGCAGCTCTCCCCTTGCTGCTCCCTGGTCTGTGGTCAGCCTCATGAGGCCACACAACCTGAGCAGGAAGGCTTCTCCCCCCGCCCCTGCCTTGGCAACGTCACTCATGGCTTGCCTCAGCATCATCCAAGGGCAGGAAGGAGCCTTGGGACCAAGACAGCCAAGTCCACAGCCAGACTGCAGGATTCACCCCCTGGAATAAGCAGGACGAGGTTTTCCAGGAAGGCAATAAATTCATTCTCCCAATTTGTTTACAAAAGTCTCAGTAGGGTAAGAATGCCTTTCTTAGGATTAATTTATTATTATAATAAATATAAATATATAATAATTTCATTGCTATACCGCCCCATAGCCAAAGCCCTCTGGGTGGTTTACAATTCATAAAAAGATACAGAAACAATATTACAAAAATATGACATGATAAAAATGGTCTAAAAAATTCTTAACACACAAAATTTAAAACAATGTAAACAAACATCACAAGTCAGCGGGCAAGCCCTCGAGTTCTCCAGAGCTCTCCTTTGGGCTGGGTGTTCAGTAAATCTACCAGTATTTTTGGGGGGGGGGGGAAGAGGGAAGAAAAAGCCGAGCACGATGGTTAAATCCAAAGGTCTGCCGTTGTCACAGCCATGCGTTGGCATGCAGCAGGCGTTAGGCGACTTTGCACCCTCCAGATGTTTTGGACTACAATTCCCATCAGCCTCAAACAGTATGGTAAAAGGTTATGGAAGTTGTAGTGCAAAACATTTGTAGGGCGCCGGGCACCACCTGTGCATGAAGCAGATTGAATTATAGGTGCGAAACATATTTCAGGTCCCACCAAGTGCTGCTGGCGGGGGAACCTTGTTTCCAGTTGCCACCCACTGCTGGATCGTGTGATGGTTTCATCTAAATAGCCCCCCAAATCATTTGCAGACACCAAACACCCAGAAAAGGGAGAGCACGGCCGTGTCTGAGGTGTAGCATGCACGACGCACCTGTGCTGGGCAGGTGGCGATGCACAACTTGGCATCCCAGCCAAGCTACCCGGCGGGTGTAGAGAAGCAAGCCTTCCTGAGCCCTTCCTCAATTTGGGGTGGGGGCGGGAGATAACAGCCCTCGCATGTGACTTGACTTCCTTGTTCTCTTGAGTTCAGTTTCCTTTGCAGGGCTGGAATTCCAGCTGAAGCTAGAGCTCCTTGTTCTGTCCTGGTATGACCCAGGAAATACGAGGCAGCAGAAGAGGACTCTGATCCAAGGGGCCTGCTTGATTTCCTGAAGGGGGGGCGACTGCCACCCTCTGTAGGATCGCAGCTCTGTGCATCTGGGGGACGGACGGCACAAGAATCCCCCACCCGCCTGCCTTGTGCCTGCCCGTCTCCGTCTTCTTGGGTTTGCTTTGTGCTGCCAATTTCCCTCAATCTGAAATAATCTCCCTCACTGGAGGTCTGCAAGCAGAGCCTGGAGAGCCACTGGTTCGGGATGCTTTGAGTGGGTTCCTGTCTTGAGCAGGGGTTGGACTCCATAGTCTTATAGGCCCCTTCCAACCCTCCAGTTCTATGATTCTATGCTTTAGCTCTGGCCTCCCCAGATCAAGCAAGGCTGGACTGGAGCCCTTCCTAAGCACGAGGCCTGCAGTCAAGGCTTTGGCAGGCAAGTCCAGCATCCCCCACCCAGCTGCTCATCTGCAGGCTGGAGGAAAGGGCCTTCCAGTCTCAGAGGCAGCGTGCCTGCATAGACCAGTTGCTGGGGAACATGGGCAGGAGGGTGCTGCTTGTGGGTTTCATGTCCTGCTTGTGGGTCTCCAGCTGGAGCATCTGACTGGCCACTGTGTGAACCAAATGCTGGACCCGGTGGACCCTGGCTCTGACCCAGCCTTAGGGCTCCTCTGACACTCCTCTCCCCCCATGTGCTGCGAAAGAAACCCTGGGTGCAGCCGGACCGCAGCAGGGAGGCGCCGCCCGGTTTGAATCCACAAAGGTCCCAGCTCCGTGCCCTGGCAGCTCCACTTGGGACCGGTCTTGGGGGCGGGGCTGAGACCCCTCTCTGCCTGGGCCCTGGCAAAGGGCTCTGCCTGGCCGGAGCGAGCTGTCGCGTGGCCAGCCGGCTGCTTCCTCTCCCCAGGGAAGGGCTCCTGTCCAGGAGGACTGTGGCTCCAGGGGGAGTGGAGGGCTTGGCGGGCGCTGGCCTAACATCTCCAGCGAAGACGGCTCAGCAGCCCCGGCGCTGCCTGGGGCAGCCTTCGCCCAAGGCCGCTCAGGCCATGCCTGCCAGGGCTGGGCCCGGTGGACCCTTGGTCTGGCCCCGCCCGAGCCGGACTGGCGCCTTGAACAGGCCAAGCAAGTTTAGCCCATTCCGTAGGCCTCCCTGGGGGGCGTCAGAGCCCCCGGGTTGCCCCGAGCACCCCCATCATTTTCAGCCCCCTTTCAATCTCTGGGGGCTTCCGTTCGCAGCCAGGCCAGGACCGTGTGCATGCATGGGGGGGCGAGGCCGGCAGGGGTCTCCTCTTCAGGGGGCAGGTGGAGATGCGGTGTGGCAAACAGCCTGGCCTGTGTGCTGAGGACCAGCCGGGAGCTCACTGGAGCGAGCCAGCCGGAAGCCCGCTGCCTGGGTAATTATAGCTCAGCGCCTTTTGTACCCTTCGCCCTGTGCTGGAACAGGAAGGAAGCTTGCAAGAGGCGCCTGACGTCATGGAGCCTGCTCCCCGCCTTGCCCGCTGCCCCCCTGCATGCGAATCGAGCTCATATGAGGAGACATGAGGCTGCTGCCTTGTTTGTGCGCGGCTGGAACAAAACCACAGCTCCTCCTTGGCAGGCCCAGCGGCAGCAGCATCGGCGTACGAGGGCTGCCAAAGCTCTCCAGCAGGGCAAACGGCCGCAGGGCAAATGGCAAAGCCCAACCCCACCCCAGGCAGTGCCCACAGCAGCCTTGTGGGCTGGGTGGGCCTCGGCAAGGCGAGCGAGTGGAGAATTCTCTCCCAGCACCACTGAGCACCTTGGGGCGTGGGCACTTTGCACTGAGCCGGGAGTTGGACTCGATGGTCTTGTAGACCCCTTCCAACCCTACTCTTCGATGATTCTATGATCCTGTGCCCGTCTTGGGCCAGTGATGGAGTGGCCAGTTCGGAAGTGCAGCTGCTCATCACACATCATGTCAGCCCCCACAGCCACACCCCCAAGGAGAGTCCCAAAATGCAGGCGGCTGTGTGGATCAACGAACCAGTTCCAGCACCGTCATCTCCACCAGGAGCAGGCCTTTCGGAGAGCTGATGGGTACTTACTGTTGTCACATTTATATCCCGCCTTTTTCCTCTTGCAAGGAACCAAAGGCAGCTCACATGGCCCGCCTCCTCTTCTCAATTTTATCCTCGCAACCCCCCTGTGAGGTAGGTTCGGCTGAGAGGCACTGACAGACCCAAAGTCACCCAGTGAGCATAATGGCCAGTGGGGACCAGAACCCAGATCTCCCGAGTCCCAGTTCAACCCTCGAACCACTACCCCACACTGGCTCTCTTAAGTGCCTGTGCAGGACCAGGCCAACCCAAAATACTTTGTGGATGTTGTTGCTGGGAAAATGTGTTCCCCTGGCCCGGCTATGGCAAGGCCTGCAGCTCAGCCGAGAGGGAACGGGGCGCCTGAGGGGCTGGCAGAGGGCGCCAGTGTCCCTGCGCATCCAGCGGTGCTGGACTGCCGCCCTGTAAGCCCTGGCACTGCCACTCCGCTGCTCGGGGCTCTGCAAGGGCCCTGGGAGCAGCCCAACATGCGGCTCCTGGGGTGGCTCTTCCCCTCTTCCCACACGCCACAAAACTCAGCAAAGCGGCTGTGCGAGGGCCTGGGGCCCTGGGATGGGCGGGGGCGGAGCGCAGCTCCCCAGAGGGGGCCGTGTGTCTGCTCAGAGCGCTTCTCCTGGGCAAGTGAGGCTGATCCATGGAAAGCGCTGCTCTGGGCCCAAGGAGGGGGAGGGCCAGAGTCCCCGTGCCCACTGCGATGGGGGCCGAACAGACGAATGTCGCTGGCCCTTCTGTGGAAGGTGCCCCGTTGAGCTCCAGCCAGTTGAGCCCCCCACCCCGCTGAGCTGGGGGCAGTCGCAGCAAGGGAGGGCAGTGCTTGTTTGCTTCTGCAAGTCCCTCGATACCCTCGAAAGCAGAAGCTGCCGCTCTGCTGCCGTTGGATCAGTTTGTTCTTTCCGACTTCCGCAGTTGAGGTGCCTTTAACCACAGAGGGGCTGGGCTGGCTGTGAGCCACCTTGCGCTGACGATCCGCACGCCCACTGTGCAGCCTTGCTACTGCTGCAGCTTACCCAAGCACCGCCTGGCCCGGCCCTCCTGCCTCCCAGTGGACCCCTGCTCTCGGAGGGGAGTCCTGAGTTGCAGGGACCCCCTCGCTGCCCCACGGCACCTGAAAGCAGGAACCAGCAAGGCAGAGAATACAATGGCCAGTGGTTGCTGAAAAGCTGCCCCTTGTCCATGCACTGAGGGCCATTTTGGGCAGGAAGGCAGGATGCAACTTTCACAAACAAACAAAGGCATCTGGATTGCAAGCAGAGCTGTGAGGACTCCATGCGACTGTGTGGTCACTTTACAAGTACAAGACCCAACACCACAAGAACACCTTGTGTTGGTTTTTACTTTACTTATTTTTTTAAAGTAAGCAAACTAGCTCAAAGTGGGCTAGATGAAACAACGATCCGGTGGATCCACAGTTGGCTACAGAATCGAACTCAAAGAGTGCTTATCAATGGGACCTTCTCCAACTGGGGAGAGGTAACGAGTGGGGTACCGCAGGGCTCAGTCCCGGGCCCAGTGCTCTTCAACATTTGTATGAATGACTTGGAGGAGGAGGTGCAGGGAATGCTGATCAAATTTGCAGATGACACAAAATTGGGTGGGATAGCTAATACTTTGGAAGACAGAAACAAAATTCAAAGGGATCTGGATAGACTGGAGCGCTGGGCAGAAAACAAGAGAATGACATTGAATAGGGATCAATGCCAAATTCTGCACCTAGGAAAAAGAAACCAAAGGCACAGTGACAAGATGGGGGATACGTGGCTCAACCACACTACAAGCGAGAAGGATCTTGGAATTGTTGTCGATCACAAGCTGAATATGAGCCAACAATGTGATGTGGCTGCAAAAAAGGCCAATGCTCTTTTGGGCTGCATTCATAGAAGCATCGCTTCCAAATCCCAGGAAGTACTAGTTCCCCTCTACTCAGCATTGGTTAGGCCTCATCTGGAGTACTGTGTCCAGTTCTGGGCACCACACTTGAAGAAGGATGCAGACAAACTGGAGAGGGTTCAGAGGAGGGCAACAAAGATGATCAGGGGACTGGAAACAAAGCCCTATGAAGAGAGACTGAAAGAACTGGGCATGTTTAGCCTTGAGAAGACTGAGGGGAAATAGGATAGCGCTCTTCAAGTACTTGAAAGGTTGTCCCAGAGAGGAAGGCCAGGATCTCTTCTTGATCATCCCAGAGTGCAGGAGACGGAATAATGGGCTCAAGTGACAGGAAGCCAGATTCCGGCTGAACATCAGGAAAAACTTCCTAACTGTAAGAGCAATTACCTGGGCAGGTGGTAGGCTCTCCCACACTGGAGGCCTTCAAGATGAGGCTGGACAGCCATCTGTCAGGGATGCTCTGACTTGGATTCCTGCATTGAGCAGGGGATTGGACTCGATGGCCTTGTAAGCCCCTTCCAACCCTACTATTCTATGATCTAGCCCTTAAGGCTAAAGAAACATCACTGAAAACATGTGAGCAGTGATAGGTGAACTCCCAGGAGAGACAACTGGGCTGTTCAGAGGCCCTTTACCTACAACCACTCCCATGTCCATCCCTCCTGTTCCCCCAGGGACACTGCAAATTTTTTTTTCAATTGAAGACCCAACAATATTGCATTTTGGAAGCAGAATGACGACTGTAAAAAATGGAAAAAGCTAGATGCAAATATTGTCCTTAATTTGCACAAACAAGTCTGAGTTCTGAATTCGAATTGACATGTGGCCAAATGTGGCCACTTAGTTGCTTATTTACATGCATGGCTCATAAGACAGGCTGCTACCTTGATCCAAAACCACACCGCGCAGGGGTGCAAAGCAACTTGCTGCCTAGCTCTGCATCTGTTCTGAAAGCCATTTACCCCACCCAAACAAAGGCTGCTGTAGAATGATGGGGCTTCCTTTGCAAAGGAGCCAGCCAGGCAAGCCCCTAGGGAGAGCCCAGTGCAGAGAGATGCCCTCTGTGTGCATGAATGGAGGCGGAGGCTGCCATGAAGAGGAGGATGAAAGGGAATAAACAATCTATTCAGCAGCAGTTATGTAAGTGGGGGATGATGACGCGCTCGCCCTCTCGAACACGATGTTCTGCAGAAGGGCCTTATCTGCAAACCGCAGGACAGCATTAGAGAAAGGAGAAAGCTATTCGGAGGGGCTCTGAGGCAGCCACAGCTCTGGCTGGCTTTTCCTGGAAGGGGTGGCACCAATGCACCCCAACAAAACAACATGAGCCCCAGAGGGCAGGGCATTCAAGAGGCTGGTTTCCAGGGCAACAGTCAAGGCAGGATGCAGCAACACTAAACATGTGTAGCCAGGAGCAGGTTGCTTCCTCTAGCCCAGCTGGGCCGCCTACTTCCAGGACTTGGCTTGATAGCAACTGCAGAGAGGGGCAGCCTCAGTGCTGCAGCCGGGAGCAGCCAAAGGCCTCTGGCACCACCAGGTGATGGAGCTGCACAGAAGCAGGATGCCAACGGCAACGTGGACCCCCTTCCTCCCAGTATGTGCCGATTTTAACCACACCAATTCCACCCCCTTTCTCAGCTTGGCCCACTCCTGCCACCGCTGCTCTGGATTCCCTGGCAGTCCAACAAGCATGGAGAACTGTGTCAGGGCCTCTTCAGCAGCGGCCCCAAGCCCGTGGATCTCCTGCTGAGGGGAGGATGGCTCCCTCAGTCCCACATTTTAGGCACTTGGCTACGGCAACGGCGCGTCTCGGGGGCGTGATGGCTCTGATGGGGGTGGGGGAGCTCCAGCGCAGCTGCGTGCGCTGCTCGCTTGCTTCCGCGCCTGGTGTTTGACCGCTGCTTCGCCTTTTGGAGGGCTGGGCCGCAAGCGGCTCGCAGCCCGCTGGTCCCCAGGGCCGGCGAGGCCTTTCGTCAAGCGGGGCGAGCCGCCGCCCGCGCACTGCCCGCGCCCCGGACGCGCGTCACGGCAGGAGCGGGCCTCGGGCCAGGCGCTCGGCGGGTGCCGGCGGCGGCGGCTCCCGCGCCCGGAGAGGGCCGCGCCGCCGCCCCCCGGCGGCAGGCGCGAGAAGCGCGGCGCGGCAGACGCGCCTCGCCAGCGCCCGCGGAAGCGCGCCCTGCGGGCCGGCGCGACGTCGCCGCCGGGCCGGGGCCTCCCGCCGCCCGCCTGCGCGGGGCGCGGCCGCCGGGCCCGCGGCGGCTTGGGAGAGGGCCGAAGAAAGGGCCCTGCGGCGCGGCGCGGCGGCGGGCCCGGGAGAAGCCCCCCGGAGCCGGGCGGGCCCTTCCCGGGGAGGCCGGGCGGGACGCGGCCCGCGACCGTGCGCCTGGGGCCCCGCGCGCGGGTGGGGCGCTGTGCGGCGGGGCGCCGAGGCGGAGCGGGCCGGAGGCCCTCGCAGCTGCTGGCCCTGGCTCGGCCGGGCCTGCGCGGCGCCTCCGCGGGGCTCGGGCAGGGAAGGGCCTTCTCGCTCGCCCCGAGGCGCGGGGCCCCAGCCCGCAGCGGGCGCTCGCACCGAGGCAGGGGCTCCCCGGGAGCGGCGCCGCGCCAGAGCGGAGCGTGGCCCGCAGCAGGCGGCCAGGCTCGGCCCCAGCAGGGCCCTGAGCAGGCAGGCGCTCCCCTGCCCGAAGGGGCCGGTGGTGGCCCCGGGCTGTCCGCGCCGGGCTCCTCTGCACTTTCAGGGGGCTGTCCTACGCGGGTTTAGACAGAGACAAGCCCTGCAGCTCCCAGCATCCCTGCAGCCAGCTGTACTGGCTGGGCATGCTGGGAATTGTAGGGCTTTTTTCTGTCTGAACATGCATAGGATCGCACCCCAAGCGGCAAACGCAGGCCAGGATTCCCTGTGCTCCCACACACAGGGCCGAGGGGCCGGGGAGCCTTTTCCACAAGTGGCGCGGGACGGCCCCTGGGGGAGCCTGGAGCTGCCTGGCCCTCCAGGCAGCCCTCCAGGTGCTCCAAACCTGGGGCTGCTCGTCTTATGCCATCAGGGAGCCTCAAGGGCCCTTTGCTCTCGGCTTCTGGGCAATACAGTGGAAAATGAGGCCTGAGATACAGGCTCAAGCACCCTAGAGCCCTGGACAGCACTGCAGCGGTGATTCTGCCCTCCTTCACATGCGCCTCCTGACTGCTTGATCCTGCTCCATGAGGGGTGGGGAGGAAACTGCTGTTCATGCCCCACTGGGCCTGCCCAGGCCCCTGGGAGTGCAGCAGCAGAACGTCGCCCTCGGATCCCAGCACAGGTTAGTTGCAGCAGTAACTGGAAGACGGTGAGCTTTTGAGGGAAGGTGAGTTCTATGTAAGGGAAAGTTCACACACTCAACATGGACTGCCACATCAAGGAATGACACTTGTAACAGATCAAACAGCACAGTCAGAACTTTCATCTTATCTGGCATCATTTCAGGCAGCCAACACAATCCAGTGCGAATGGCTCACACACTCTACCCAGGGAGCTTCGGCTGTTGGGCAGAATAGAAACGTAATCAATTCTGCTGACAGTCACTGACTGATGAGGGACCAATTTATGTGTTTATCTGACTTCTCTCCCTCTCTGTGCCCATTCCCACAAATACCAGAATATCATAGAATAATTTGTAACAAGAATTCACCTATGACAAGTTAGAATGTTTGTGAACATTCCATGACATCAGAGAAGTTCAGCCACTGGCTAAGGAAGGCTTCCAGGATGATAGATAACTCTTAAGACTGGTTTATCTCAGAGTTTGTCCTTCTGTCATGTTCCTGTGATTGTTTTATTTTATTGCTGATTGACATTGCGCACACTGTTCTTTAATCTGACACCTCATCCATATCTCTGTGCTTTAGCCCAGGTGCCTAAATGGGCCAGAAAGAGTATGATGTTTACTCCTACTGACTTGGGGTTGCCAACTGACCCAAAAGCAGGTCTGCTCTTGTGCCTCTAGCAGAGATTTGATACGCAGAAATCAGGAACTAAATCTGGTCATTGCTGCCAACCAAAGTAGTGTTCAAGGGGTGGCTCCAAGAGTGCCCATCACTTTGCTACAATTCCCACAGCTATTAGAAACAGTAAGAGGAGTAGCAGAAATTAATAGTATCTGAGCTTGGTAGCTGCTGCAAGACAGCAGAATCCCCCTTCGTGTAGATGCTTCAGCTGCATGGATCTTGGCCGCTGCCCCACCGCCATTTGGGGCTGAGGCAACCCTCTCCCTGATAGTAGCTCTGCCTGCCCACTCCCACCTCTCTGAAATGTGAACAGAAAACCTTCACTTGCAAGGTCTGCCCAGCTGTGGATTGCCATGGACAGCAGACAGCCGTGCTAACGCCAGCCCTCCAGGGTGGCTCGCTGGGCACACGCCATCTGCTTCCGGCTCACGCTCTCTTTGCTGCCACCACTCTAGGCTACCTGAGCTGAGGCAAGCAGGCGTCCTCCAGCTATCGGGGGCTTACGCAGGAGTAAGACAGCAGCCGGTTCCCCTGGCCAAGCAGTCGCCCTCTCTTCTCTTACCTCCCTTTGGCACTCAGTAAAGCGTACCCCAGGCAGTCCAGGCAGCTTGTGGGGAACAACCCTGCCCTTGAAGGTGTGCACCGGGAACAGACCCAACCCGACAATCCATTGAAGTGAAGTTCATTCAGAGTGAAAGTGGGATAGTGAAGGGAAGCAATGAGTGTGCACAGTGGGACCCTGGCCTGACTGGGTAATCCACCATGGCCAAAAGACATCAGATCTAATAGGCATCCGGCAGGGTCTCTGCGCTGGGCAAAGATGGGCAACGAGGGACGGAATGGGGGCAATGCCAAATGGGCATTTTGCCAGGTTTTATGTTGCTGGGCTTCAGGTGGCCTGGACTGGCAGTGGCAACCACATTGGCCAAGGGACGCCAGGCGACGTAGGCAGGAGGGCCCAAGGAAGGGGGCAGCTGGTGCCTTGCAAAGGGGAGAAGTGGCACATCTTTAAACATTTTAAATATGTCACGGTATCCTAAATCTTTGCACTGCTGCTAGGGTTTATTTTGGTTTTTATTTTTCATTTTGGTTTTATACTGTGGCTTCAAGCTTTTACACTTTTATATTGTGTTTTATCATGTTGCATTTTATGCTTTTAATTGATGTGAACTGCCCAGACAGCTTTGGCTATTGAGCGGCATGGAAATGTAACACATAAATAAAAATCGAGGTGCTTACTCCTTCCCCGCCAGGCGGCATTGTGCATCGCAAGGGTGTTTCTGGACGAGATGGGACTGGAAGGGTTGCACCCAGTGGAGGCTGCTATTTCAGCCAAGTTGTGGAAGGTGGACAAGCCAGGCCTGCTGCCACGTCAGGCTTCTTGACACGGTCAAAGAGTGAAATGGGCCTCTGCAGGGTACGCCCTGTGTGCGCAACAGGGGCTTTGCCACTCACATCCCCGTGGCCCACCCTGGCAATGGGAGGGGGCAATGGCTTGCCGTGTGTGCGGAACTGCAGAGGTGGGAGTGGAAGGAACCCGAGGCAGCCTGGCTCTCTGGAACACCCTGGGCTGGCTGCTGCTCTGGTGGTTGTGCTGGACCAGGGGCGCCGCTGCTCTCTGCCTGCCTGGTCCTGCATGCCTGGGGTTCCAGGCATCGGTGGCGGCGGCAGCCCCCAGTCCAGCGGTCGCAAGAGGCCAGATTGTGACCTTCAGCCCCTGGGCCCCGGCCCACAGGCCTGCAACCTGCAGTGTGCATCCGCTGCCCCTCCCCCACGTCCTGGCGAGCCAAGACAGGGCCAGACCTCTTCAAAACTGGTTGGGTGGCCCTGTGACTGGACAATGGATCGGTGGGGTTGCACTCAAGCTGTATCCCAGGCTCGGTGGCCTGGCCCACCATAACTCAGCTGTGATTAAGGATCTTCCTCTCAGCTCTCTTCCCCACAGACCTTAATCTCCCAGGGCAGGAGGGAGCCGGCAGGGAAGGGGCTGGACTCCTCTGCTCCAAGCACTCCTTACTGAGGAGCACCTTTGCCCTGTTAGGGTGTGATCCGCCGTGGCCAGCTCTCAGACTCATCTGTGATAGTGCCACAATTCAGGTCTTCATGTTGCAAGAGGGCTCATCGGAAGAGGGTCCCCAGGGGGCATCTGGCCCAAGAGGCACCCAAAACCTGGGGCCGCCACTGCGCCCGAGGCTGGACACAGCGGCCTCTAGCACGCCGACACAGTTCAGTGTCCAGCAGCAGCTAATGGGCCACAGAGGCTGAGGAGCCAGCCTCAGCCCAGCCAGGCTCTTGGCCCCTCTTGCCTGGCATAGCGGCTCTCTGGGGCTTCAGGCGGAGGCTTGCGCAGCCCTACCCTAAGAGGGCAGGGGTGGAACCTGAACCTTCGGCAGGAGAGGCCAGAGGCTGCAGCTGCCCGTGGCTGGGAGGCCGTGTGCAGTGAGGACTGGGCGCAGGCCTCCTCCTCCATCCCCGCTGCTTCCCTCCAGCTGCACATGGGCAGCCGGAATGTTGTGGCCGCGGCCTGGCTGGGGAATTCTGCACAGAGCTATTTTTAGCTTGCAGCTCTTTCGCAGAGCTAGGAGCCAGCTGCTGATGGGCCTGCTCACCCCCCCGGGGGTCCCAAAGCAGTGAAGCTGCCCAGGCTGCCATCTCTCTGGCCCTGCTGCTTCTCTCAGAGGGAAGGAGCTATCCCAGCAGTCACTGGCACAGGCTGCTTCATTTCAAGACGTGGACATTTAATATCACCAACCGACTGAGGGAGAACAAAAAATGCATGGAAGCAGAAGTGGTGGGGGCAAAAAACCACCATTTGAAACTAGGAACCTAAAAATGTTTCAGTACAGTTCAGACTATATTTCACAGGTTCTAGACGGGTGTGGGATGCTGAGGCAGAGAAGCAGAGCATGCCAGAATGGAAGAATGCGAAGAATTTGAACTCATGTTTTTAATACTGACCATCAGTAACTAGCCACTGGAGTGCACAAGGGCTGATGCCTTTCTCCGGGGGATGGAAGGAACCAAGAGGTGATCTGGCTGTCAAAAGAAATGGTTCTAGGGATGAGTGTGTGGGGCCCAGTAGGGCAGAATTGCCCTTTTAATGCCTTCTGTGGGCTTTGTCCTTAGAACAGGACTGCTGTCTTATCAGGTCCGTGTTAATTCACTCATGTTTATACAGTGGATTGGAGAACGTTAGGAGGTGTTAGGCAAGTGCCAATTGGCAGTACCCGCTGCTGTTTCTGTCCAGGTCGCCAGGAGAAGCTGTCTTGTTCTGTCCCTCTGTCAAAACTGGATCATGGATGCCCCACGCGTGGTGCAATTGCAGGACCGTGTGCAAATTGCATGTGCATCCTTGCTTGGGTCTTGTAGGTATGTTGCTGCCACATGACACAATTATTAACCAATGGCTGTTGCTTTTGCATTGCATACCCAGAAGCCCCCTGTGTGCCCAATCACAAGCCCAGCGCAACACCGTGTTGTACATTGGATTGCCATTGCTGGGGCACCCACTCTGAGCTCTTGTTTCAGGAAAAATGGGTCCTATAATTCTCATCTCATGTATGCTTACGACAGTCTGTTCCTCCCATAAAAACTCATAGAAGAAATTCCTCCTTGAAGATGCCCCTGGATACCAGGGCAGAGGCTGTTTCCCCAGGATACAGGAACTCATTTCTGCCCTCTCCTTGGGCCCATCTTCGTGCATGGCCTATCTGCACACTCCACACCCTTCTTACTCATGGGTGGTGTGCCTGCTATTCCTCTTGTTCAGAGAATGTCTTCTCCATGGAGGCCCACAGATTCAAGGCTGAGCTGAGCTGTTTGCTTATCTGGTATATCAGACTCAAAACTATACAGATCTCATCCACGAATCTGCAGAGAGTGAGTGAGAGAGGCACTGTGTTTGGCACTGAATTCAGCATCTCCCTCCCCCCCGCCCTCCCCCTTCCTTTCTAACAGCAAGTTTCTAGAACTTAAGGCTGCAAAGATAAACCTGAACATATGTCTCTCAAGAGACCTCCATATCTCCTCCCTGTGGCCAGGAGAAAGTGAAAGAACTATTTACAACAGGCGATGATATGTTCGTATGATTAATTTGCGCAATATATGCAGGATGGAGAATTCAACCTTCGCTAGGATGTCCCCACTTTTAATTTCAGCACCAAGTATGCACAGGCCTGATCCTATTCCAGTGTCGTGGTCCAGGTAGTGGCCAACAGTGCGGAACATGTGGGGGTGGCAAGGAGGGGGAAGGTGTGGCGGTTGCGGCTGAGGGGGGCAAAAGGTGCAGGGGGAGGAGCAGCCACGGAGGAAGGGGAGCTGCACATGTCATGCATGCTGTGCTCCCCAGCAGGCGGCCCTCTGCATCAATGTTTAACCAGGGATTATCATGGCCCAGGGAGGGGCTGGAACACTGAAGCTGCCCAGAAGGCCTGATAGGAATGTTTCCAGTCAAGTCCCTGTGCCAAAAGGTCAGGGAAGCTCATGGCTGCTGGCTTAGACTGTTTGTTTTGGTTATCGTGGCTGAGAAAGGACAGAACGTCCTCATTGCTGAGGGGCTCCGGAGTCCCTGGGGCTAGGGCTCTTCATCTTGCCCTTCAGCCTTCTGGCACACCCGGAGAATCCCAGTTCCTGGCGAAAGCACATCGCAAAGCTGCACGGCCTTGGTGCCCCCCTCAGGCACTTTTCACATCTGCACAGTGCCAGCATGCAACCGACTGGCCCCATGGCCTGTGCCTTGAACATCACTTGCATAACTCCAGCCTAACTGGCATCCATTCAAGTGCACAGCAGGGCAGCTCTGCCTTCACTGTGCTGATCATAGAATCAGAATAGTGGGGTTGGAAGGGGCCTACAGGACCATCAAGTCCAGGCCCCGCTCAATGATCCTGAGGTGGCCCCACTTGGCACGAGGAGGCAGAGGAGCTCCACTTCCAGCTCTGCGTTCCAAACCCCAAGGATTCCAGATGCACCCAGTTCCATGTTCCTCCAGCCCACTCCTTAGGGAGGCTGCCTGAGCATCCCTTGTGCATTTTGAATGTTCAGTGAAGCCATTTTTGTTTGAATTGGCATTTGGGATGGTGGTGCCTGCTCTGGGCTGTTGACTTCCTTTTGTTTTATGGTTTCACAGACTGTGCTTTTGCTTTATCAATGGTGTGAGTAACTTTGAGTGCCTGGGGGCTGTAAAGGTGCTTGATAAACATCCAGTAAATAAATATTGCCAGTTGTTCACTTCAGTCAGATGCTTTTGTATTTTTGTTCACAGGTGCAATACTTCATGAGGTTTGCAGTCTTACGGCTGTGTAAACAGCCTCTCACACAGCTACACTTTGCTCTAGATTATGTAAGGTATCATAGAATTTGGCAAGATTACAGGAGGAGGTTTGGCTTGAAGGGGTTAAAATACTGCAAGAATATTCTCAGTGATGTAAGAGTGATGACAGTGAACATCTGCAGCACTAGATGAATGTAGTCACCAAAAGCCAGCCCATTCCATCAGCATGCAAGAACGTTTGGAGCAAGGCTGGAAAAATGTGAATGTTTGCAAGTGTTGGTGACAAAAGTAGACCTGCGATTCCTAGGCCAAAGTCGCTACTGTTCGGACACTGGCTGTAGCCATTTCTTCCAAGCCTCGCGAGGCAGCCACGTGGCGAGCTGCAGAAGTCAACACACTGCTGTTCGTAGAGTGCAAGCAGAACAAGGGATGGGTTTGTTGTTGCTGAGTGGGCCCATTCATCCTCTCTGCCAGAAGGACTCCTCCTTCCTCTGCTATGTTCCCAGGGCAAACTGGCACATCTCCCTGAACTGGGGCGTGGAGCCTTCAGCCGCTCCCTTTCTGCACTTTAGGAGAGCTGGCAAGACGCAAGGTGTCACCAAATCAAAACACTGGGCAGCCAGAGAACATGAAGTCCTCAGTGCTGCTAACGTTACAGATTTTGCAACCCGCTGCACAGAAGGTGCTCCAAGCAGGGACTGTGGCCTCCGGGTGGTGCCAAGGGGTGAGGCAGGTGGTCCAGGGCCTCTTTGCTCTTTGTTTCGGCTATCCGAGCATAACCAAGACCAGCAAATTTCCACATCTCTTCAAATCTGTGCTGTGTGATTTGCCAAACAGCCAGGCTTGGAAACCAACCCCGTCAGTCACAGCCGCTTCTCCACCCACCCCCACTGCCACTTACCCCGGCACAGTATGTATTTCAGGAGCAAGTGACCTGGAGCAATAGCAGAAGTGGTCCCTGGATGGATTTCCTCCGCGGGGAGGCATGTCCTTAACAGCAGGCTGGGATGGTAGGCCCCCTCTAAGACTTGAGCCAAGTGGCAGATTGTAAGGGGTATCCCATGTCCCCAAACAATACAGGACATTGCCCCGGTCTGGTGTGCTTGAGGGTGCTGCATGATGTACCTTTGAAGCACAAAGAGACCAACCAGAGGATCTGCAGAACTGGTAGAGGTTGCAGTGGTGGTGGCGGCAGCACCTGACAGCCGGAGCCCAGAAGCGCTGTCCTCGGCGCATTTATGCCTGATTTGAAATCCCACCTTTGGTTCAATAAAAGCTCTTGAGTTTGTTTTTATGAGCTGAAGGGAATAATTGATCAGGGGCAAGTTCTAAAGCTAGACAGGAATGCTCTCTCCTCCTGGAAGCTGCATTCTCTGCCTGCAAGCCATTACCCTGAACTCCAGATGTGGAGACAAGACTGTGCTTATTTAGGAGTGAGGGCAATACACTCTGTATATGTTCAAACAGACTCCTTTGAACGATTAAGACAATGGGCTTGGCACTGAAAATAGGTTCCGCAGGTCCCCAGTGAGGCCTGTCTCAAATTAAGTCCTGATTTTAAATGTAACCATGCAAATATGAAAATTTCAGTGTTTGTTCAAAGCCGTGAAGGAAACTGCAGAAGTCCGCACCCTGCCCTTCTGGGAGGGGATATTCGAGAAGGATCTCTGCCTGCACTGGATGCCTTCCTTGCCTTGGCCATCCCCCACAGAAACCAGGTCAAGGGGGAGAATGTGTAGACTCATTCCAGCATGGTGTCAGACTTCATTCCACATGGCCAAGCATGCTCTTGTGAGAAAAGGCTCCAGCAGAGGGAGAAGCTCGTGCCAAGCATGGATGATTTGCTCAAGACTTGTTTGCCATTGCCGAATTAAAAACCGCAGTCTTGTGGAACGCTCTTATGTAACATGGCAGACACGCTGAAAAGGGAGCGTGGCAAGGTGATACCAAGAGCTTCCCGCTGCAAAGCCGCTCTCCAAAGGCTCTTGGCTCCAGCCGACGAGCCCACAAGCCTCAACATTTTCAGGGTGTTCCACAATCCTCCTCCTCCTCCCGGCGCCGCCTCTGGAGTCTTCTTACATAACTAAGTGAATCTGGGAACATTTTTCTTTGTTGTTGTCGATGTTTTTGTTCTTTTCCCCTCCACTCCATGTTGGCTTCCTCCATTTCTGAGCTCACTGAAGTCAGCTCAGGTCAGGCACCATCTACGTTTCCTGAAGCCTTGGGACGCTCCGCAGGTGCAAGGTCAGAGGGAGCAGGGGGGGCAGCAAGGGAGTTGATGGTGCCAGAGTGGAGTGGGAAGCAGCGGGTGGGCTGGCCCACGCCACCAGCTGAGGAATGCAGCCCGGCTCCTGGCCACTCCAGTGCACCCAGGAATGCAGCGGCTAATCTTTCGGCACAACAAACTGAACACGCCAGGCAAAGTGGACATTGGTGTGGACTGCAAGCCCATTTCATTGTCAGTGGGACTTGCTTGTGCAGGAGCTGTGCCCTGGGGGTTGTGCCTTGTGCTTGCATGAATTCAGAGTAACAGCAAATATTTTCCCTAGTTGAGCGTTAAAAAGCCATGTTCAGCTGATGCAAACATCTGCTTTTAGATACTCATCCTTAATCCCGGCCTGAAATATGAGGGCTGACAAATACTACAAAATTCAGTTCCAGAAAGGTAGCCAAGTTAGTCTGTTGCAGCCAAAACAAAACAAAAAAAATTTTGGTTAGTCTCTGAGGTACTCTTTTGTTTTTGCTACAAAATTAAGGAAGGTTGCCTACTTTTTTTATCATATTAAGGGCAGATGTTTTTCACAGCTCTGTGGCTGATCATTGGAAGGGTGGAAATGTGTGTGGGCGATTCTCCCCCAGGAAGAAGCCCTCTCATCCGGGATGCTGTAGACCAGGCTAGAGGAACTGCTGCTTGGGCCGTGATGTCTCTTTCCAGGTTGGGGTGTGGATTGGTGGGAATCAGGTCACCAGGAACGCTTGCTTGATGCCACTTTGACCAAGATGGCTCCTTGTGTGGCCAGTGATCGTCTGTATCATTTTCCAGAAGCTCATGCACTGGATGCAGAGTGATGCAACCAAGGCACTGCTTCCCAACTTTATTTCCCAACTTGTTTTGGAAAGTGTCAGAGGCACTGTGAAGCCCCCCCCCCCACCTTCCAGAGCCAAGCGCTGCCCCGAAGCTCAGGCCAACTGTAGGCAGCACCAGGACATTTGGAAGTGTGATGTGTGTATGCCCCACCCGCCCGCCATGGCATGCGCACACCTCCTCCTGCCCTGAGGGGCCCACAGTCTAAATTATTTGCAAACTACAAGGAAGTGAGCCAGCCAGATCCTAAAGCATCAAGAGCAGCTTTCCTTGACACTCTCTTTGGCAGAGAGTGTTCAGAGCTCCTTGTTTCAGAAGTGAAATATATTGGACTGCCCACATTTCAGAACTCTGCAGCTTGTCAGGATGTAGATCTCAAACTGCCCTTTAGGCTGCCTGTAAAGGGCAGGCACTGTCACTGTCTTCGTATCAGAGCAAGCTGGGTGGCATCTTGTCAGGCCTGCCTGGGCTCTGGCTCAGCCCGCTCGTTTTGCAGTCACAGGGTTCTGTTAGGGCAAGTGGGGGTGTCCACAGGATAGTGCTCAGTGTTACAATGCCCCCCCAGATGCCCCCTCTCCACCACGCCTGACTTGCACCATGCTTGTTCTGGGGGCTGCTTGGCCAAAGGAGCACCCTGTGGGGAGCACACCCAACGCATGTCATCATGGACTTCTCACAAGGGCAGCAGCAGATCCTGTGTTGCTTCTTTGTCAGGGACTTTATGGGTGGGCAAAGTTTCTCATCCCTGCCCGGTTCCCAAGATAGAGATCGTGAGTGCAAGGATCTTCCTGGAGAGTGGCCAGGGTCAGATTCCATCACGTCCCTGGAAGAGGCAAGAGAACGAAACATGAGCAATGTGGGTGGCCACGCCGGCCTTGTGTCTGCTCCTGACTCGCCACCTGCTCCGCGCTCAGGCAGGCCCCCTGCAGATGACCATCACAGCCCGCCTGTCACACAGGGTCTCCATTCCCACATGCCTCGGTAGCTGAGACTGGATGGAAGCTGCTCTGATCGAGGATGCCGCTTGTCATCTCCTGACATGCCCCCCTCTGAGAGCGGAGCACATGCTGCCTGCGGTTACCTTGCACAACTCTCTCTCTCTCTCTCTCTGTGTATATGTAGGGGGGTCTGCACCCCCTGAGATGGCCCGGGAGCACTGGGAATGCTTTGACTCGTGCTCAAATAAGGGACCACTATCCCAATTTCACAAGCGTCAGAAGTCAAGCCTGCTTCTGAGCTGATGCTGGCCCACAGTCTCAGTAGCTGCTGACGTGATTCACATGATTCTCCACTACAAAGCAAAGGCAAAGGAGAAAGCTTTCCCTCTCGGCAGAGGGAACCTGGTTTTTCTTTCCCACTGGACAGAGAGCCTTCTCCCAGTGATTCCACTCCTGTGCTAATTCCCCTTTTTAACAATCAGTTCTGTTGTATTAATAATATCGGCAGGCGCTGTGACTTCCACCTGACCTGCAAGCAGCACAAAGAAGGGGGTTGAGGGCAGCGCAGCCCATGACCGTGCCAGCCCACGCTCAAAGGGAAGCCTTCTGCCCCAAGGAGCCGGGCCTCGGGAGCCTCCTAAGCCAGAAATGCGTAGGGATGTTGTTATATTTAGCAGCATATCAATGTAACAAACACAGCATTTCCCATTCAGTCCCTCTGAAAATGGGCACTTGCTCTGGAACTCAAGGACTGGGTCTCTTTGTGGCTCCCGCTGCAACTTTTCTTTTGGTTGTTATTGTTACATTTGCAAGCAATTTCTTTGAAAGGCCCAGAGACCCCTCGTGGCTCTCCCTTGGCGGAATGAGGCTGCGTGGGCGCCTGGTGCGTGGCATGCAGGCAGCCCTGCTGCTGTTGTCATGCAGGCCGACGGAGAGGGCAGGCGCAGCCCTGACAGGACTGATGAGGTTGCACTGCTTCTTCCAACTCCATGTGCCTAGGAGTGGGTCATTGGCAGAAGGGCTCTTTCTCCCGAGGCTGTCACCAGTAGGCAGAAATGCAGCAGGAAACTTTCCCCAGAAGGGAGGTCCAGAATGCTTCTCTGGTTGATTTTCCGCCTGTCAAGCAGCTGTTAAAAGCACAGGAGCCCATCCAAGGAAAAAAGGTGGCAACCCTGCTTGCTCCCTCTTTCTCCTCCTCTGTGTGATTGTCTCCCTCTCGGGGGAGGGTCAAAGGCATTTCGGAAGACACCACCAGGAACAGGAAACGAAGCTTCCCGCTTCAAGGGTTAGCATCCTGCAGGCCTCCCGAAGCCTCCTGCCAGATGGGATGTCTCCCAGAAGTACAGCTGCCTTCCCAGGGACTGCAGGCCGGGGCTGGAAGCGAACATGATGTACCCTGGCTCCTTGCAGGAAAACACCAGGGAACATCTGCAGCCCGCCCTCCTGAATGTAGGGCCTCAATTTGCAGGGAAAGAGCTCCGTCATGTGGCCAGCAAGGAGCACAGGCCATTTATACATTCCAGAAATAGACTTCTATGCTATGTGGTGCTCATGAGCTCATATTCAAAGGCCACTCTGGGCCATTTCCACTCATGATGCTGTGCTGGTTGGCAGGACCATAGAGGTAGGGGAAGCCATTCAGATCCTAAAAACTTGTATTATAATGTGTTTAAAGTTCTTTCATTTAACACAATTAAACTGTCAGTGTATTACATTTAAAAACAAGTCCCTGGTGCTTATTGTCAGTAGAACCTTGGGAGGCGGGAGCAGCTGCGTACAGCTTACAGAGCTGTTTGGGTAGAATCCTGCCTGCCCCCTTGTCTTTGTACCTCCACAAATAAAAAGGGCAGAGGACTCCCTCCCTCCCTCTCTTAAAGATGAAATTCAGGGAAGGGTCCTGGAACATGGGTGGAGGGGGGAGGTCACAGGCCCGCACAGGCAACCCCTTGTGGCCACCACCAGGGCTTTTCTGCTCGCCCTCGTCTTCCAGACAAAGCTTTTATTGTGCAATCACCCTGCCTTATTCACATAATTTTACTGGGGGTCCAGATGTTGTCATTAATTTGTAACTCTCCTGTGTTTTCCCACAGCTTCTTCCATCTTTTTTCTTTGCAGGAGAAAAGTCCACTGAGGAAGGAAAGATGGATTATTTACTATGTAGTGGTGAGAGTATTAGATGGAAGCCCACTGGGTGACTTTGGGCCTGTCACAGGCTCTCGGCCCAACCTACCTCACAGGTTTGTTGTCGTGAGGATAAAATGGGGAGGAGGATAATGAAAGCTGCCTTGGGTTCCTTGCAAGGGAAAAAAGCCGAGATATAGCCGTAATAAATCAGTAAACATTCCCCGTTTTCCCTCTTGCAAAGGACTCAAGGCAGCTCGCATGGCCGTCCTCCTCCTCCTCTCCATTTTACCCTCACAACATCCCTGCGAGGTAGGTTAGGCGAGGCCGAGGGTCAGCGGCTGGGCCACAGTCCCGGGCCAGCGCGCTGCCCGCCGCGCCCCTCTGGCGCCGCAACAGCTGCGGGAGGCCTCTGCGGGGTGGCGCCGCGCCCCGGGAAGCGCGCGGCGGGAGACGGGGAGACGCGCTCCAGCCCTGCCGGCGCCGCCCGCAGCCAAGCGGCGCCGCGGAGGCTCGCGCAGGCGGCCCGGGCCCGGGCAGGCGAAGGCCGGCCAGCGACGCCCCCAGCGGGCAGCTGCCGCGCGCGTGGCCGGGCCGGGCCGGGCGCGGCGGGTCCCGGGTCCCCCTCCCGGCGCCCCACGCGCCCGAGGCCCCGCGCGGCTTGGGAGGCCGCCCCGCCGAAGGCGCCCGCTGGCCGCCTCCCCCGCGCGAGGCCTCCCGCCGAGGCAGACGCGGCCTCCCGCGCAGCTAGCCGGGCGCTGGCGGCGGCGGCTCGCCGTGGGTTCAGACGGGGATTTTTCCGGCCCGTCCGGAGACGCTGCCGGGGAGCGCGCCGGGCCTCGTGCGCGCGGAGCAAGTGCTCCGCCCCGCGCTACAGCCCCCGTCCGTCCGCCCGCCCGCCCGCCCACCTAAGCGCAGGAGCCCAGGAAGCTGCCTTATCCCGAGCCAGACCGCTGGTCCATCTAGCCAGTGTCGTCAACAATGACTGGCCGCGGCAGCGGCTCTCCCGGCTTGCAGGCAGAGGTTGCAGGCAAGTGTTTTTCCAGCCCTGTTGACTGAATCTGGGACCTTCTGTGTGCATAGCAGGGACTCTACCACTGAGCTCCAGTCCCTACAGGAGTCGAGGCAGGATTGCCAACTGAGCCGAAAAACTAGCCTGGCCTGTCCGTCGACAGCATCTTGACCTGTAGACCTTTATTTTTGTTTATTTTATTAACTGCCTTGCCAGTTAGATGGAGCACTCAAGCCAGCTATCAACGTCAATAAAGCCATAAAGCAATATAGCAAAGCTATAAAAGCAGCCAATAGTGAGAGCCAGAGAGAGAGAGAATAAACCCAGGGTCA
Organism: Heloderma suspectum; assembly: GCF_057233095.1. Lineage (NCBI taxonomy): Eukaryota > Metazoa > Chordata > Lepidosauria > Squamata > Helodermatidae > Heloderma > Heloderma suspectum. Next base: position 1,356,168 of record NC_139466.1, read on the forward strand.
AGCAGCAGACAAGCCAAAAGTTCGCTTCAGCCAGGGGGCGGGGGGGCAGCCAGTGTGTGTGGGGGAACAAATCTCTCAGGGCAGGTCGCATTGCCACAACCGAAACCTCAATTTCACATGTTCCTGCCAACGGCATTTCAGAAGGTGGTGGGACTCGGAGAGGGGCCTGGCAACTGACCTCAGTAGACAGGCAGGTGATGCTTTTCATGGAACGGAGAAAAACATAGATCTGCTCACATCTGCATTCTGCCTGCTGTTGGAAAAGTCGGCAAATCTTGCAGGGCAGAGGGGCCTGCAACATCTGGCTCCCTTATTAAGATAGGCACCTCATAGTTTGAGCAGTTTCCCCATCCTGCCATGTTCTAGATAATGATCTTATCCCCGCAGAAGCCAGGCCAGATCCCCTAACAATGGCCCCCCATTGCCACATGTGTCAGCATAGGCCCTCGGGCTTACGTCCTCTACCGCCTGGTTCTGCATTGGCTTCCTTGGCCCTAATGCTGCCAAGGCTTGGCTTCACCAGGAGTACAATATCCCAGAGCATCATGGACCCTCGACCGGCCATTGCTTAGCAAGACGTCACCTTGTTTCCTGTGGTGAATGCTCTTCACGTTCCCTTGAGGAGAGCTGCCTGAACATTTGTGGTCCTTGTCGCAGTTATCTCCTGGAGGATTACTCGCCTGGCTTCTTTTACACACTAATAAGAATATGCCCTTGTACACTGCCTCTAGCAGTGGCCAGTCAGGTGCCGCATGCTAGCACCAAAGACAGTTTAATGTCATCTGAGTCGAGAGCTTGCTCGAAGGGAGTCAAGTGTAGACCTGGGCCTGGAAACCACATCGCCCAAAGCAGAATGGCGCAAGACACCCTCTTCCATGCACACGCCCAGCACTGGCTCCCTAGGCCTTGGTAGCCATGGGGCCCATCAGCCTAGAGCAGGAGGAGGGACCCTGGTGTCACAGTCATTTCTATGATGTAGCATCTGCCCCGGCTGCCCTCCCTATGGCCTCATTGCTCTCACTTTGGTGCCAAAGCCAAAGCTATGATGGTGGGGTGACAGCAGGTGTCCTCTCAGAGCCCCCACCCTCCCTCCCTCCCTCCCTCCCTGCTCCAGGGCAGTGGTGTGTGGGCAGGAGGCATGACGGTGGGGAGGCACCTCGCCATGGTAACTTGAGGTGGTGTTTCCCCCAGGGAGCATGGAGAAGTATGAGAAGATCCTAAGCATCGGCCAGGGCTCGAGCGCAGAGGTGTTCCTGATGCGGGACGCCTGGACAAAGGAGCTCTTTGCTGTGAAGAAGGTCAAGACCATCCCAGGCAAGAGGCTGCGGAGCAAGGAGGCCGTGCTGCAGGAAGTGGCCATCCTCAGGCAGCTCCAGCACCCCCACGTGGTGGCCTGCCACGATCACTTCTGGGATACTAATGAAGCACACGTCTTTATCGTGCAGGATTACTGTGACGGTGGCTCCCTGGACGAGCACATCAGGACCAAGAGAGGCAGCCGCTTCCCTGAGAGCACCATCATGAGGTGGTTTGTGCAGCTGGCCATGGCTGTCCAGTACATCCACTCCTTGAAAATCCTGCATCGAGACATCAAAGCATCCAATGTGTTCCTCACTCAGATGAGGATCCTGAAACTGGGTGACTTTGGCATCTCAAAGGTCATGGATGACACCACGGACCTGGCCAGCACTTTCGTGGGTACGCCCTACTACCAGAGCCCCGAGCTGTGTGAGGATGTGCCCTACAGTTCCAAAGCAGACATCTGGGCCCTGGGCTGCGTGCTTTTTGAAATGTGCGCCCTCCAGCCTCCCTTCCAAGCCCTCAGCCTCATCAGCTCGTTCAATAAGATTGTGAATGGTGACTATGCTCCTGTCCCGGAGTGTTACTCGCCCCCCCTGCATGGCTTGATCCAAGCCATCTTGCAAAAGGACCCTGACAAGAGGCCCTGTGCCAGCAGCATCCTTGCTCTTCCTTATGTCCAAGACCATCTCAGCCTTTTCCTCCTCCATCAGGAACCCCAGCTCCTGAAGAAGCCACAGCCAGAGGTATTCCACGATGGAGCTGGCAGCGGGCTCAGTCCACCTGTGCCTTTCGAAAAGAGCCCACCGGGTGGTTCAGGCAGGGAACTCTTGGCACCAAGATCCGTCTCCCTTTATTCTCAGCCACAGCAGCAGCACACAGAGCACCCTGAGCGTGATGATGTCGTGAGCACCTGGAGCAGCGGCTCTCACTACGCAGCAGGCGTTGAAGGCACAAGTGCTTCTGCCACCGACAACAGCTCAGAGGAAGATGCACCCATCCATCCAGAGACCACTGAGACACCGACAGAGACTGGGGGGGGGGTGCACACAAGTGAATGGGAGAGTTTAATATGACTGAGTGAATGAACCAATGATAGACTTCATCGAATAAGTCTTCTGACCATTTCAAACATAAAAAACATTAAAAGAAAAAACATTACAGCACATTAGGATTAAAAAACATTATAATTAAACATTACATTAAGAATTAAAACATTACGTTAACATTAAAACAGCAGTACGTAAAGCCCACACGTTCGTTTGAGTCTAGCAGCCAGACCATTTTTCCAATTCCTTTTTCCTTATACTGGCTGCCTTGATTGAAAAAAGGGCAACCTTCTGGGTCACAAAGAAATTGTTGTTGTTCAGTCGTGTCCGACTCTTTGCGACCCCATTGACCATAGCACGCCAGGCCTTCCTGTCCTGCACTCTCTCCCGGAGCGTGCTCAAGTCCATAGTCATTGCATCAGTGATGCTATCTAGCCATCTCATCCTCTGCCGTCCCCTTCTCCTTTTGCCTTCAGTCTTTCCCAGAGAGTTTTCTCTTCACATTAGGTGGCCAAAATATTTGAGCTTCAGCTTCAGTATCTGTCCTTCCAATGAGCACTCAGGGTTGATTTCCTTTAGGATTGACTGATGTGACCTCCTTGCAATCCAGGGGACTCTAAGAGTCTTCTCCAGCACCACAGTTCGAAAGCATCAATTCTTCGGCACTCAGCCTTCCTTATAGTCCAGCTCTCACAGCCATACGTTGCTACTGGGAAAACCATAGCTTTGGCTATACAAATCTTTGTCAGCAAGGTGATGTCTCTGCTTCTTACTATGCTGTCTAGGTTTGCCATAGCTTTCCTCCCAAGGAGCAAGCGTCTTTTAATTTCATGGCTACAGTCACCTTCTGCGGTGTGATCTTGGAGCCCAAGAAAATAAAATCTGTCACTGCTTCCATTCTTCCCCTTCTATATGCCAGGAAGTGATGGGGCCAGATGCCATGATCTTAGTTTTTTTAATGTTGAGTTTCAAACCAGCTTTTGCACTCTCCTCTTTCACCCTCAACAAGAGGCTCTTGAGATCCTCTTCGCTTTCTGCCATTAGGGTGGTATCGTCTGCGTATCTGAGGTTGTTGATAATTCTCCCGGCAATCTTAATTCCGACCTGTGATTCATCCAACCCGGCGTTTCTCATGATGTACTCTGCATATAAGTTAAATAAGCAAGGCGACAATATGCAGCGTTGTCGTACTCCTTTCCCAATTTTGAACCAATCGGTTGTTCCATGTCCAATTCTTACTGTTGCTTCTTGTCCCTCATACAGGTTTCTCAGGAGACAGGTAAGGTGGTCTGGTACCCCCATCTCTTTCAGAATTTGCCACAGTTTGTTGTGATCCACACAATCAAAGGCTTTAGTGTAGTCAATGAAGCAGAAATAGACGTTTTTCTGGAATTCTCTTGCTTTCTCCATGATCCAGTGAATGTTGGTGATTTGATCTCTAGTTCCTCTGCCTCTTCGAAACCCAGCTTGTACTTCCGGTAGTTCTCGGTTCACATACTGCTGAAGCCTAGCTTGTAGGATTTTGAGCATCACCTTGCTGGCATGGGAAATGAGCACAATTGTACGGTAGTTTGAACACTCTTTGGCGTTGCCCTTCTTTGGAACTGGAATGTAAACTGACCTTTTCCAGTCTTGTGGCCACTGTTGAGTGTTCCACATGTGTTGGCATATTGAGCACAGCACTTTAACAGCATCATCTTTTAGGATTTTAAATAGCTCAGCTGGAAGACTGTCGTCTCCACTAGCTTTGTTGTTAGTAATGCTTCCTAAGGCCCACTTGACTTCACTCTCGAGGATGTCCTGCTCAAGTTTAGTGTCCGCACTATCATGGCTATCAGGGACATTCAGATCTTTCCTGTATAGTTCTTCTGTGTATTCTTTCCACCTCTTCTTAATCTCATCTGCTTCTGTTAGGTCCCTGCCTTCTTTGTCCTTCATCATGCCCGTCTTTGCACAAAACGTTCCCTTGAGATCTCCGATTTTCTTGAAGAGATCTCTAGTCTTTCCCATTCTGTTGTTTTCCTCGATTTCTTTGCACTGTTCATTTAAGAAGGCCTTCTTGTCTCTCCTTGCTATTCTCTGGACCTCTGCATTCAGTTGGATATATCTTCCCCTTTCTCCCTTGCTTTTCGCTTCCCTTCTTTCATGAGCTACTTGTAAAGCCTCATCAGACAGCCACTTGGCTTTCTTGCATTTCTTTTTCTTTGGGATGGATTGAGTTGCTGCCTCCTGAACAGTGTTACGGACCTCCATCCATAGTTCCTCAGGCACTCTGTCTATCAGGTCTAATCCCTGAAATCTATTCCTCACCTCCACTGTATATTCATAAGGGATATGATTTAGGTCATACCTGAATGGTTTAGCGGTTTTCCCGATGTTCTTCAATTTAAGCCGAAATTTTGCAAGAAGCAGCTCATGATCTGAGCCACAGTCAGCTCCAGGTCTTGTTTTTAATGACTGTATAGAGCTTCTCCATCTTTGGCTGCAAAGGACATAATCAGTCTCATTTCGATATTGACCATCTGGTGATGTCCATGTGTAGAGTCGCCTCTTGTGCTGTTGGAAAAGAGTGCTTGCTATGATCAGCGTGTTCTCTTGGCAAAACTCTATTAGCCTTTGTCCTGCTTCATTTTGTACACCAAGGCCATGCTTGCCTGTTATCCCGGTGATTTCTTGACTTCCTACTTTAGCATTCCAATCCCCTATGATGAAGAGGACATCTTTTTTTGGTGGTAGTTCTAGAAGGTGTTGTAGGTCTTCATAGAACCGATCAACCTCAGCTTCTTCGGCCTCAGTGGTTGGGGCATAGACTTGAATTACTGTGATGATGAATGGTTTGCCTTGGATTCGTACTGAGATCATTCTATCGTTTTTGAGATTGTACCTCAGTACTGCTTTTCCCACCCTTTTGTTGACTATGAGTGCTACTCCATTTCTTTTAAGGGATTCTTGCCCACAGTAGTAGATATAATGGTCACCTGAATTAAATTCGCCCATGCCTGTCCATTTTAGTTCGCTGATTCCCAAGATGTCGATGTTCAATCTTGCCATCTCATGTTTGACCACCTCCAGCTTACCTTGATTCATTGATCTGACATTCCAGGTTCCTAAACAATATTGTTCTTTACAGCATCGGATTTTCTTTTCACCACCAGACACATCCACAGCTGAGTGTCCTTTCGGCTTTGGCCCAGCTGCTTCACTCTTTCTGGCGCTACTTGGAAATTCCCTCTGCTCTTCCCCAGTAGTATATTGGACACCTTCCGACCTGAGGGGCTCATCTTCCGGCATCATCTCTTTTAGCCTTGTGATACGTTCCATGGGGTTTTCTTGGCAAGAATACTGGAGTGGGTTGCCATTTCCTTCTCCAGTGGACCACATTTTGTCAGAACTCTCTGCCATGACCTGTCCGTCTTGGGTGGCCCTGCACGGCATAGCTTATGGCTTCACTGAGTTACGCAAGCCCCTTCGCCACAACAAGGCAGTGATCCATGAAGGGGCACAAAGAAATTAGAGCCTCGTAAAAGAAATAATTTATTCTTCACTCTCCAATTTCTCATGTGGGTCAGGAATAAAGCTAAATAGTGTTCCCTACAGCTTGAGTATAGATGACATTTAAGTAAATAACGGGCCAGATCTTTAATTACAGAACTACCACATATGCATAGTCTGTCGTTCAATGGGATGCCTCTGAATCTTCCCTGTAGCATCATTGTATCCATCATCTCAAACTGTAAATGTGTAAAAGCTAGACGCTGGTCCCTTTTCAGACCAAAAACAGATATTTCTCCTCATTAAGTTGAGATTTGGCTTTGGCTAACCATTTCATTGCCCTTGAGTTCAACAGGGCAGCTATATCCAACTGGGCTCTAATATCTAAAATCCTTGATTTGACCATATTTCTTAAATTAGTGCTAGGGATACTTAAAACTGTCAAACTGAAACCATAGCTTGGTAACTTCCTTGTGAAATTATAAAGCCATAATGGTTCCAAGGTCTTGGCCATTTGTTCCTGAAGACATTTCTTTGGAAGCCTGGCTACACTCATCAGGCCCAGTTTGAACCAATAGTTAAATAGCCGGAGATGTATTTTATTTAAAGCTGCCATGGTTCTGAGTTCAGTTCTGAGCACATATGCCGGGGAGGCTGATGACACCTCTAAGATCAGGCGAAGGAAATGATTTTGGACCCTTTCTATTTTCTTGCCATTGAAAAATCCCCAAATTTCTGCACCATATGTTAGTACTGGCAAAACTTCTGCCTTGTACACATTAAGGACTGGCAAGAGAGAACCGGGTTGTCTGTAGTTCAGGAGCCTACTCAAAGATTGGGTACATTCGGTTGCTTTCAGCTTGTTTCTCTTTTGATGCAGAACCCAAGCTCCTGTAGAGGTAAATGCTAAACCTAGGTCAATATAGGATTCCACCTGTTCAATTTCATTAGAGTCCAAAAAAGCACTTGTTTCTTTTTCTTGCCAAATATTAGCACCTTTGATTTCTTACTATTTCTTACTAGGTCATTATCCCTACAATAGGTGCTAAATTTCCTCAATAATTTACACAGACCAACCTGTGTAGTGGATAGCAAGATCATACTGTCCTCATATAAAAAAATGTTCACAGATTTGTCCAAAATCTTTGGCATATGGAACTCCTTACAATGAGCTGTTGGGACTACGCCATTGATGTAAAAATTTAAAAGGAAAGGAGCAAGAATGCAACCCTATCGAACTCCTTTGCTTGTGGGGATTTCTTTGTTAAAGCTTGATTCACCCAAGTTCTAACTTTTAGTCCAGTGTTCGTATAGAGAGCCTTTATAAGAAAAAGAAGTCTCTGGTCGATACTTGTTTTGGCCAGTTTTTCCCAGATAAGATTTCTGTTTATTAAACCAAAGGCAGCACTTAGGTCGATAAATGCAGCAAAAAGCTGTCCCCCCTTTGTTGCATATTTTGATATCAGATTGGATAGGATTGTCCATGGCGGACCTCCCCTGTGTAACACCAGCTTGCTCTTCTATTAAACTGAAGTTTTGTTCTGCCCAATCCTCTACTTCCTGATAAAGGAATTTAGCATACACTTTTGCAGGGATATCAATTAGGCTAATAGGCCTATAGTTTCTGGGATCCCCACAATCATGTTTTTTAAACAGGGAAACTATTAGACTAAGTTTCCATCTGACGGGTATATGGCCAGTATTACACGAGTAAACAAGCCCACATTTGCCCACCAGTCAACGTTATCTTTAAAGAGTTCTGGTGGCAGGTCTTCTCCAGGTGCTTTATTGTTTATTGTCATTCTTTAATGACTGGATAAGAGGCTTTATTTCTTGCTTTGTGATTAAAGGCCATTTGGGGAGGGCATCAATGTCCTCGGGGATGTTTTCCACATAATTTATTCTATCCTCTTTTACCTTGTCCTTAAATAATTCAAAGTAGAAATCTTCCCACCCTTTTGCAGAAATGGGAATCTCAGCATGGCAGTTGGATACACTAGGTCTAGCTGAAACCAATTGCCAAAAACTTGCCGAGTTTTTATTTCTGGCCTCCTGCTCTAATTCTGCCCAGCTTTTTGCATAATAATTAGCTTTCTTGGTCACAATTAATTTCTTGCACTTTCGCCTGAGGTCAAGCATGAATATGCGTGATCCAGTATCGGAGTCTTGTACGATTCTCATTTGTTTTCTCACTTCCTCAGCTCTCTACACTCTGCATCAAACCAAATAGATTTTTTATTCCTTGGCTAGTGGCACTTAACAACCAGGGTTTAATACGCAAACATATTGCATCATAAGAGAGCAGGACTGAGTTGATATTCATACCTTGAGAGCAGATCAGGTCTCCCAGAACTCTTCCCTCAGTTAAACTCAGAAAGGACTTAAGCATCCAGGTATCCACCTGTTGCCATTTTAATCTTTTCTCATTTACTGTTTTGGACCTGCATGCTACATACTTATCTGACTGGGACACTGGTCAGAGTCCAGGATTAACTGTGTTAAAATGGGCTGACAATCGCTCTCTTCTCTTAGGTTCACCACAATTCTGGGGAACAGGAGAACATTTGTCTGGATACGCAGATGTAATCTATAATGCTACCAGCGGAGTGTGTGAGATATGTATATGGATAGGGAAGCCTAGAATTGCTGGGGCCTAAAATCTGGAGTCTGAATTTATGTTAACTCCATCAGGCAGTGGCCAGCTTTATTTGCTTTCTTATCCTTAGAGGGCCAACAATACATCTTCTGGCGTGAGTCCCCACCTCTCTGCAGAATGTGCCGGGATAGAACCGATTCTGGCATTAAAATCACCCATCATGATAATTAAGGCATTTGGGAAGCTTGTTCTTCCACCATGTGCTCTAAAAGAGGCCAGGTGTTGTGCGGGTAGTACTGGGACTGACCTGGCGGTATGTAGATATTCACTAATGGGGTTGTTAGCTTAATTGCCATGTTGTTTTGGGGAGCCGTATTATTCAACAACTGCTCCCATGTCCAACCCAGATCTTCTTTGAACTACTAAACTACTCACTGCTCTTCCCTTATCTTTAATGTTTCGAGCAGGTTCAAGCCATGCTTTGTAGCCTCAGAGTAAATTCTCATTATTTGTGAGCCATGTTTCTTGGAAGGCGATGACGCCAAAATTGTGTAGAAATTCCATTAGATCCTCACCCTGCTGACAGGCCCTCCAACCGGCAATATTCCATAAAAGGAATTCAACTGGCCAACCAGCAGAAGCCTACTTATGACTGTTAAAATACACTTGCAAAGGGAAACAGTCTGGCATCAGGTCCCCCATCCGTGTCAATGGGGTCACGGTATCATCCCATTTTATCTGACCTTGCTGGCTGGCTAGTATATTGTATGTCTCCCACTTCAAGACGGATCAATTCATCCTTCAGTGGACTTAATATACTTACCTTTTATCTTATTGGATGAATAATAGATGACTTAGGAGGTTCTGGCTCATTGGGCAGCATGTCACAACCCAGCTCCCCATCATCCATGTACCACATTGCTTGCCCATTTGCACTACATAAATCAACGTAGTTTTTAAGCATGGGCGCAACATGTTCACATTTAGTTTGGTTCATACCCAAGACATTATCATGGCTCCTTTTCATTGAATTACTTATTGGAGCCCCATCTTGCCTCCCATTACCTGCAACCACAGCTAACGACAACTTCCCCCTCTCCACATCTCTACTTACTTTTCAGGACTGTATTCCGCTTAAATAATTTCTCAGTAGATCTAGCCTTTCCAAGATCTCTGCCTGTGCAAAATCTGGCAAGGCCCTGAAAGAATTCAGGGGGATTTTCTCCTCTGGGATAAATAGTCTGGCACTTTGAGACTCAGTTTGCTGTATTTCGGGCGCAGGGGCTACTTTATGCCAAATTGGACCCTGATTCCCTACTTGAGTAGAGGGTAAATTGGGCACATAGAGCCAGTTCAAATCAATAAAGTTATCAGTATTATCTATAGTTACCAACTCATTATCTTTAGATTTCCGATCTGAAACACCATGTAGAGAAGCTGGAAGTTGATTTTCAAAGAATCTTACTAAAACTAGATTGTTTACTAACAAGCCCTCTTTCGCTCTCTATATCAAGCTAACTATGCCCCAATCTCTAAATGTAACAACCACATGTGCTCATCATAATACAAATATTCTATGTGCTCAATATCATTGGGATACAAAATTCCTGGAAGAACCCAACTTACAAGCTGTAGGAGATGTAAAACACGGGACGACTGATGAAGAAAACCCCTAGGTTTGGGACAGTTCACAAACACCAGCTTTTGGGGAATCACCACCAGATGCCGGGCAATTCTTAGTCTTGAGTCTCACAGGGGCTCTAAGGGTAAGAAACAGCACCCAAATTGAGGGGAAAGACAACATCTTTCGACATTCCCCGAGTTTTACAGAGAACATCTTCCCTGGGGTCTTGCTTCAGTTCTGAATCCTGCATGCTGCTCACGTTGCTCTGAGCTGGATCAATTACATCGGTTCTCTGATGAGAGCCATCTTGGTCCTCTGATAAGAGCAATTTTAATCAACTCTGTATTCCTTTTCCTTTTTCACACCCTCCTTCAGGGATGACTTGCTGGAATCAGTTTTTGCAGCTATATCCAACAAATCAAACAACCTCTGGACAACAGCACCAAACGTTTTTCTCCTTTTTTAGCTTTTTATTCGTTTTGCTTTTCTTCTGTTTCTTATGGGCCTCTTTTTTGCACTGCTTTATTATCTGCTTTAAGATGACTGAGGATTTAATTAACGTCTCAACTGACAGGTCATTTTGGTCTCTTCTGTTATCACTTCCTTTTTCCCCTGGCCCCTCTCCTGCAGTCTGAAATGATCGGTTAGAGTTGTTAGCAGCACATTGCATTCTGCTAAAACGTTTTTAATGAGGACTAGTTCATTAACTATCATTAAAAACTGTCCTTCCATTTGGTGGTCACCTTCTTCAGTTTCTTCTGTTTGCACTGGGGCGGGGGGGTGCGCAAGTGAACAGGAGAGTTTTTAATATGTTCTCTGCTACTCTACATAGCCAAGCAATGGATACGAGAGACCACTGAGTGAAAACAGAGAAGCCTATAGTGACTTTAGGGGTCCTGCATGGTCTGTTTCTGAACTCTAATACTCTATACAGAGATCAATTTTCATAACACAAAAAAAATCAAGAGCCCAAATGTTGGTTTCCAAATGTTGGAATCTCTTGCTTGCACAAGCTGGTTTTCCAAAGGACTTTCTTGCATTTTTCAGCCCAAACCTTGATGTATCCCTCCAAAGTATCTTATGAAATCAAAACTAGTATTTATTGACCAACCCCCACCTTATTATCGACAGAGAATAACACCCCACCTCTCTGTGCCCCCTCCTTCCTCCCACATAATAGTTCTTGGTCAGAGCCCTATCACTTCCCACCTTGATTTTCTCTTTCACCAATTTTATAGTCCTTGCAATATGCAGGCAGGTTGGCTGGGCTCCTGTGCCGGAGCAAGGGCCACTTTCCACAGGGTAGAAGTTTCACCTGTGGAATTTCTGGCTGCAGAGAGCACACCCTCACAGCAATCTTGCTGGGGAACATTATTCTTTTCTCTGTTAGGGTCAGGGTTGTATCTTGCGGGGTTCTAGCCTGGTGGCAACTGGCCATCACCTCACAAATGTCAACACCAAGAAACAGCATGTGACCTGCCCCCCTTCCCTCCCTTGCAGTGTCCGGCAACGAGTCAGAGCTGACAGATTATCCAGATGACTTTGAGGACTCGGAAGAGGGGGGCCTGGAGGAAGCAGCAGGTGCCCTTGAGCATGCCATCCAGGTGGTGCAGGACGGCAAGCCCTGCCCTCCCCTCCCCTCCGGGGGGCCTGCAGCAGTGCAGAGGTGAGGCAGCCTTGTTTGGCTCCATTCCACCCCCCCCCCAACTTGGCCTCTTTCCCTACACGCCTTCCTCGTGGCCCAGAGGACTCCCTCAACCCTACTTCTTTCCCCACAGCCACACCAGCCCCCCTTCCCTGCAAGAGCCCCCAGATTGTTCACTCACTCTTCCCAGGTGGCTGCTTCTGCTTGCTTCACCCCGGCCCACCACCCCTCTGCCCCCTCCGCAGCATCAAACCCTCCAAGCGCTCGCATGCACGCGGCCTCCAGGAAGCACATACAGCACCTCTGTCGCCCCTTCAGATGGATGGCCAAAGGCAGATGCCAAGCCCCGTTCGCCCCTTCAGCAGCACACGAGCAGAACAGCCAGCCACAGATCAAGGACATTAATATTTGGAATGGTGTCGTCCACAGGCAACGAGGGCTCTTGCGGAAGTGACGGCGGCAGCTTCGCCTTCAGGGACTTGCAGTCCCCGTTTGAGCAGGGGTCGTGTTCAGACGATTCGGAGCATTTGGCCGCTTGTTACCAGCTCCTGGACCTGGACAGTAGTGAGGGGGAAGTGGGATGTAACACAAGAGCAGCTTGAGGGATCCCGCTCAGGAAATTCAGAGGCCTTGGCTAGCTCATGCTAGCACTTGCAAGTGGTCAAGGGAACGGCTGCTCGCTGCTCTGGCCAAAATCGCACCATCCATCTGTGCACAGCAAGAGCATCTCAGGGTGAAGAGGCTCCGCGGCGAAGGGGAGAGGGTTGCACGCCCATGCCTGCCTGCTGTGTAGCCTAGTGATTAAGGCTGGAACTGGGTTCAGATTCTTAGACAGCCTAGCCCCTCAACCTCCTTCCCTCTGTAAAACAGAGCTAATTACTGGGCTGTCACGAGAGGGAGGTTGTGGTGTCAATATACTAGAATTGCTAGCGATAATTATAACCTGTTACACCTCGTGGGACATCTTCTGTGCACCCCACACACATGCTTCTGGCATATCCCCCCTCCCTTTTCCACTTGCCCCTGTGCTGCCTGCCGCTGGGCAACCCAAGGCAAGAACCCAGGCCTGGACAGGCTGCGGTTGGATGGTTCACCTGCCAGCGTCGTCTAGAGGGACCCAGTACAACTGACAAGATGTAGATGAACCTGCAGGAGGGTAGGAGATTATGTGATAGGCTACTGCCTTTGGCAGAACTGGTGCTATTCACACGTCTCCTGCTGAATTTCATCTTCAATAGGAACAGCCCCAAACCATCCATTCTGGTCTGGCCTTAAAGCAGCAATGAAGCCCCCTGGGCCAAGGACCCCCTCCCCCTGCCACACTGTAATCTTTTCTAAGGGGAAAGACATCAAGTGCTTCAAGGGGGGCCCATGCCTGACCCACACACCCATCCCTTGGCCTGGAACAAGGAAAGAAAAGTCCAGAACCCAGAATGGAAAAGGCTTTATTTGTCAGAGACGGAACCCTGGGTAGGGCTTTGTGCCAACATTCCAGGGGGCTCAACCGCTGCTCTGTTTGGCTGCCAGCCTCTTGTCTCTCTCTTCAGCAATGGTGAGGCGGATTCCCTTTCCACGAGGCAGGGAGATCCAAGGCTTATTACCCTAGAGTAAGAAGAGGAGAGGTCATAACCTGAGGCCACAGTGCTGCTCCCCCAATTTCACCAAAGAGTGCCCTTGAACCCGCTCTCACTCTGGGCGAGGCCCAGCCACAGAATGCCAGCATACAAGAAAGCCACAGTTGGACTGCAATCCTATAGTTACCTGGGAGGAGATCCTACAAACTCAATAGGGCTGAGTAAACATGTGTAAGATTGCACTGCTACTTTATTATGTGGTGATTACAATGCTACAATGTAGTCAAGTCTTGTTTTTCTGTTTTATTTCTTTTAAAACTTTAATTAAAAAAAGAGAGAGAACAGCACTTTGCGGAGCTCTCCCCTTGCCAGGTAGGTAGCTGGGATTGCATCCACTTGGCATAAAGAGGTTTGTGAACTGGGCAGATTCCTGCCACAGAGCAAGTCAGAGATGGCCATTCTGCAGGGAGTGTGCCACTCAGTTTTGACAATGAATTCCTAAAGGCAGCTGTGGCAACTGCTCCCGTGGAATAGCCCAAGGGCTTCTGCCTTCTCTCCCACACTCGCATCTTTCAGGATGCTCCCTCTTACCTTGCCAATAACAAAGATGTTGGACAGCCTGGTAGCAAAGCTGTTGCCATTGGCATCCTTCACGTGGACCACATCAAAAGAGCCAGGATGTCTCTCCCGGTTGGTGATCACACCAATACGACCCAAGTTGGCCCCACCAGTCACCATGCACAAGTTGCCTGTGGTGGGGAGGGGGAAAAAAGATCAGAAACTGATCTGCACATAATTTAATCCTGCTAGCCTAAGCAAAACTCAAACCCAACCAGCATAACCACCAGCAGCTGCACGGTGCTTTGGGGGTTGCTTCAAGCACTGCCCCCCGCAGCTAGCTTCAAGCACCACCACCCTGCCCCCCAGATTTCCTCTGCTAAAGCTACTTGCTGCCCACTGCTCAACTGCCAAAGCATTCTGGTAGTCACAAAGGGCACAAGATTCTCAGTCAGGAACCCCCCCCCCCCCCCCAACAGACACTCTGAGATACCAACAACAGTCCCTGGAAAAGGTTTCTCAGGAGATACAGATAGCTTGATGACCCCCACTCTTAAAGTTGTTTAAAGCAAACCTGTGTCAAACTTGATGAAGTCTGTTATCTTGCCCGTCTCCAGGTCAATCTGTATGGTGTCGTTGACTTTGATGAGGGGATCTGGGTAGCGGATTGTCCGGGCATCGTGAGTGACCAGGTGGGGGATTCCTTTGGTACCCACGAAGATCTTCCTAACCTTGCACAGCTTGTACTGGGAAGATAAAGAGGGAGAATTGCAGACTTCACCTTGGGCAGGAGAGTTCCCCCTGCTGGGCTCCCAGCATCACTGTGCGACAAAGGGACAGCTGGAGGTCTTTCCCCACTGTCAGTGCAGGAGGGCCAACCAGGCGGCAAACCCGAGAGCCAAGTTGGGGCTGATGACACCAAATTATTTAGGGTGGTTAAAACAAAAAGGGATTGTGTGGAGTTCCAAAAGGATCTCTCCAAACTGGGAGAACGGGCATCCAAATGGCATATGCGGTTCAATGTAAGCAAGTGTGAAGTGATGCACGCTGGGGCAAAAAATCCCAACTTCAAGTATTTATTATTTATTATTATTATTGCATTTATACCCCGGCTTTTTTCCTCTTGCAAGGAACCCAAGGCGGCTTACATTATCCTCCTCCTCTCCATTTCATCCTCACAACAACAACCCTGTGAGGTGGGTTGGGCTGAGAGTCTGTGACTGGCCCAAAGTCACCCAGTGAGCTTCCATGGCCGAGTGGGGACTAGAACCTGGATCTCCCGACTCCCAGGCCAGATCTGAGCTAGCGGTGGCTAACCAAGAAAGAGATCTTAGGGTTGTGGTGGACAGCTCGATGAAAAGTAGACAAAGTGTGTGGCTGCTGTAAAAAAAAAAAAAAAAAGGCAAACTCCATGTTAGGAATAATTAAAAAGGCATTGAGACTAAAACCGCCAGTATCATACTGCCTTTATACAAATCTGTAATGCAACCATACTTAGAATACTGGGCACAGTTTGGGTCACACACTTAAAAAAAAAAAAAAGATATTGTAGAGCTGGAAAAAAGTGCAGAAAGGAGCAACTAAAATGATCAAGGGGCTGCTGGAGCATCTCCCCTATGAGGGAAGGTTACAATAGCTGGGATTATTTAGCTTGGAAAAAAGGAGGGTCAGGGGAGACATGATAGAGGTCTACAAAATTATGTATGGTGTGGAGAATGTGGATAGGGAGACATTTTTCTCCCTCTCTCAAAATACTAGAACCTGGGGTCATGCCATGAAGCTGACTGGTAGGAGATTTAAGACAGATAAAAAGGACTTCTTCACATAGTGCATAGTTGAACTACGGAATTCACTACCACAAGATGTACTAATGGCCACGACTTTGGATGGATTTAAATGGGGGTTGGATATATTCCTGGAGGAGAAGGTTATCAATGGGTACTAGTCCTGATGGCTCTGTGCTACCTCCAGTATCAGAGGCAGTATTATTATATACACCAGCTGCTGGGGAACACGGGTGGGAGGCTGCTGTTGCACTTGTGTCCTGCTTGAGAGTTCCCAGTCGACAGCTGGTTGGCCACTGTGTGCTGGACTAGATGAACCCTTGGTCTGATCCAGCATGACCCTTCTTATGTTCTAGAGCCATACACTTAGTTTTGGAAGAGGTTTAAATAAAAATGTTTCCACAACAAGTAGTTGCAATTCCAGAACCTCGAAAAAATGCTATTTTATTTATTTATTTATTTATTTATTTCTATACCGCCCAATAGCCAAAGCTCTCTGGGCGGTTCACAAAAACTAAAACCAAACTTTGGAGGAATATCAAAACCAAATTTTGGAGGAATATCAACAATCCTCAGCACAAGCCAAGACCTAAAATATCTTCTGTAGGCTCATCTCTCGAGATACAGAGCTACAGAGACAAACCAAACCTTCCCTGCTGTCGTATTATTATTTATTATTAAATTTATTAATCGCCCATCTGGCTGGTCACCCAGCCACTCTGGGCGATGTACAACATACAATAAAACAGTTTAAAACAATAAAATTCTACAATAAAAACATTTTCTAAAATACCCTAACCCACCCCAAATGCCTGCCTGAACAACGACGTTTTTAATGCACGATGGAAGCTCATTAAAGAGGGGGCATGATGGAGTTCCCTAGGGAGGGAGTTCCACAGAGTGGGGGCCACCACAGAAAAGGCCCTCTCCCTCGTCCCCACCAGTCTAGCTGTCCTGGCTGATGGGACAGAGAGAAGGCCATCCGTAGCTGATCTTGTTAAGCGGCCTGTCTTCGTTAGTGAAGAGGAGCAACCCTCACAGATTCCCTTCCCTCAGCATTCAGAATGGAGAACCAAGGGCATGGGCCCAATGCAACAAGACCAGGTTTCAGAATATAAAATTTTTGGCAGCACTGCATTCCATCTCACGACCAAGGGATCCCATAGAATCATAGAATAGTAGGGTTGGAAGGGGCCTACAAACCATTAAGTCCAACCCCCTGCTCAATGCAGGAATCCAAGTCAGAGCACCCTCGACAAATGGCTGTCCAGCCTCATCTTGGAATGCCTCCAGTGTGGGGGAGCCCACCACCTCCCTAGGTAATTGGTTCCATCGTCGTATTGCTCTAACAGTCAGGACATTTTTCCTGATGCTCAGCCGGAATCTGGCTTCCTGTCACTTGAACCCATTATTCCGTGTCCTGCATTCTGGGATGATTGAGAAGAGATGCTGGCTGTCCTCTCTGTGACAACCTTTCAAGTACTTAAAGAGCGCTATCATATCTGCCCTCAGTCTTCTCTTCTCAAGGCTAAACATGCCCAGTTCTTTCAGTCTCTCCTCACAGGGCTTTGTTTCCTGTCCCCTGATCATCTTTGTTGCCCTCCTCTGAACCCTCTCCAGCTTGTCTGCATCATTCTTAAAGTGTGGTGCCCCGAACTGGATACAGTACTCCAGGTGAGGCCTAACCAGTGCTGAGTAGAGGGGGACTAGTACTTCCCAGGATTTGGAAGCTATGCTTCTATTAATGCAGCCCATGCATGATCCCCAAGCTCTGGTGGGCCAAGGGGGTGCTTACCTTTGCCTCTTCTGGGGTGATTCGGTGAACAGCAAATCGTCCTTTGGTGTCGTATACAAGGCGGAAGTGCTCACCTGTCTTCTCAATGCTGATTACATCTGACAAGAAGAATGCACCAGTCAGAATCGGCCAGCCAAAGGCACCCTGTGAATGCTCACCCCTGGCTTCAGAGAGAGGAAGCAGGCAGCAATAATGGCTTTCACCCTGCCCACCTTCAGAATGCCAGAGGAGGATAGCATCAAATACAGCACACCTCAAAAACAGAGGGAACATTGCTTCATGCTAAACAACCCAGGGACAGAAAGTCCCACATGCAGCACAAGTGACAGGACAGCATGCACAACAACCCAGGGTTCTACAAAAGAATCTTTTAAAAAAAAACCCCTGGGTTGTTGTGATGCGCTAACCAGGTCACCGTGAACATATTCCTGAGATCAGCAGGTATCCTAACAAGATGAGGAAAGGTTCTTTTTCCTACTGGGCTGCCACTTTAGGGATCAAAATATTGTTCTCCATACTGAGTGCCCAGAAATTTGTCTTTACTCACCCATAAAGCCAGCAGGGTAGGTGATATCTGTGCGAACTTTGCCATCAATCTTGATAAACCGCTGCATGCAGATCTTCTTGACCTCATCACCGGTCAGGGCATATTTTAGCCTGTTCCTGAGGAAGATGATGAGGGGGAGGCATTCCCTCAGTTTGTGGGGACCTGTTGATGGACGGGGTGCCTAAAAACCCAAAGACCATGGGTGGTCAGGAGCAAGCCCATTATTTTCCAGCGAAGCCACCCCACAGAAGCAAGGCCTGTGTAAAGCTGGACCCTTTCACAACGATCCTGCTTAAAGAAAACAGGCAGTGGCATCTCCCTACTTGGCCCCAATCAACAAGTTTCAAGCACAGATGCAGGGTGTTTACAGATGTTTTCAAGTTTGAACTCTGCTGTCCACAATATGGCACCTGCAGGCACCATGGCATGCACCCATGCCACTTGCGAGGCTCTCTGGCCCCTAGCCCTTTCCGAGTCAGTGGCAGTTTTAAAAAAAACATTTTTACTGGGCAGCTGGGCATGCTGAGATCCCCCACTGCCTACACCACAAACTCGGAAAATGCAGCTCATCTTTGTATCTATAGATGCGTTTGTAATTGGTTGTGGTTTTATTGGAATCCTGTGTAAAAATCATGTATCTCCATGAGGATCCATGCCTTGGACCCATGTTCTTGTGCCATGGTTGCACTAAGAAGATCTGCAACTGGTACTGTGCAGGCCACATACACCAGTGTAAGCTTGAATATGATAGAGGTTTTGGAAGGACCCAATATAAAAATAATACAAGTTCAAGAATATCCATTTAGTTCTACTGGACCTGACTTTTACCCAGATGCCATGGAAAAGCACGGTGTGCATGTATCTTGGGGGTGTGCTTTCTCTTTCGCTATCCGGTGGGGAAGGAGGAAGTAGTAGGTGAGCAGCGGCGCCCACAGCACTTTCTCAACATTCTAACTATGCCCACGGACCCCAAAAGGTTGCCGACCTCCAAGTCCTCAAATGCAACTCCTTCTTCAGTATCAGCCCATGCTGGCTGCCAACCAGACACAACAAGAGTGAAGCACTCTACTCCCTCGCGTACACTGCATGCTTGCTCCAACTTCAGGCAAAGCAGCACCGTGAGCATAAGGATGCTTCGTCCTGGCCACGAACCCTTTTCGACTCTTGTCAATACAGCTGCTGCTTTAAATCCAGTTCTGTCACCCTTTGGCCAATAACGTGCCCCAACATCTTGCATGGTCAGCCCTACTCATTTCACAGACCACCAACATACATTTGGAGAACGCATCCCACATCATACACCCAGAGGGTGGAGGCAAGACACCAACTCCACAGAAGACTGATGCTGACAAAGTAGAATTCAAGGGAGCCGTTTATGAAGGAAACAAAGGTTAGACTGAAGTTGCTCCCTTAAGTGCTATACATACCAGGCAGATGCAACCTTTAAAGGAGACTGCAACCATGCCCCATGGTTTTACGAAAGAACTCAAGAGGCCAGCACTGCACCCACAGATGAAATCTTAATTGCAAACACAACTGTGCAACCCCTTGACAGAGCTCCCACTTGAAACGGGAGCGGATTTCCCCCCACATCTGCACTAGTTCCAATGAAGTTTTTACTCTGCTATCAAAAATATGAACACAATGGCTTGTAGCCCTCAAATATATGATTCAGAAGAGAGAAAGTTGTCATGCCTCAACGCCAGCTCCCAGCCAGATGGATTACTCTGACTGACTGGTTCAGAGCAGAATATGCAGGGGCTGTTGAGGGTGGGAAGCAAGTAACTGAATCACCAATCCCGGGCACCCATGAGTATCCACCAGGCTCACTGGGAACTTTCCAGAAGCGGGACACGGCACCAACCCATCAGTAATGTTCCCTTTTCAAAAGTGCTTTAAAATGCAACATGGAAGATACTTACAAAGACTCCCGTCAGTTTATCCAGCATCCAGTGCTTTGGAGCTGCCACACGCTTGAGGTGCTTCTTGGGTCCACGAGCCTAAGGAAAAGGTGCGACAGGACAAGGTAAAGCCTTATTCAAAGAAGACGGATATGTCCAATGGCAAAAACTATACTTGGCTAGATTGCCATTTTAAAAATCTCTTTGATCAATTAAAAAGGCTCCTGCATTAAATGAGGTTTAAAAAATGTATTGCTTTTAACACTTACAAAACTGTGGATGACAACCCACATTTCAGAAGATGCATTCCCCCCGCCCTCTCACACTTGGGAGGAATACCTCTTCTAAGGTAATGACAGCCACAAACCAAAGCATGCAGGCTTCCGGCTTCAAAACTATTGCAATTGCCCACTGACTGACCCCTGCAATTTAACTGCCTACGTCCAGCAGGGCGCTCCTTATGTCCTCAAATTTCCTGTCATAAGACCCTGCGAGGGGGCTGCATCCAGCTGCCTCCGGGAAGCCGCAAGCAGCGCATGAGGACAAAGCAAGGGAGCGGCGCCCGCGCTGGCGCCCCCAGCCGCCCCTATCGAGGCGCTGCCGCTGATCCTGGAGCTGGCCACGCAGCCCCAGGCCGCCGCGGCGCGCCCCCTTCCTCCTCCGCGCAGCAACGAACCGCGCAGGCGAGCTCGGCGCCGCAGAGGAGGCCCGCCTGGCTGAAGCGCCGGCCCCGGGCAGAGGGCGAAAAGCCCGGCTCGCCCCCGGCGCGTCATGCCGCCCGGCGCTCCCTCCCGCCCGGCCTCCACGTAGCCCGCGGGGCCAGGCCGCGGGCCCCGCCGGCCGCCGAGGGAGCGGGGCCCCGGCCGGCAGAGCCCCTCGCTGCCAACGCCACCATCCGGGGCGCCTCGCTTGGGGCACCCCGCGGATGGCGACGGATCCCCGGAGACGAAAGCCGAGAGCCGCGCTCACCATGGCTGCGCTCTGCCGGGAAAGGGCCGGCGCTTCCGCTCCGGGCCGGATATCCTGGCCGAGGGCCGCGCTACGGCGGCCTCGCGGGGCCAAGGCGCGGAGGCGAACAGCGCCGGCAGCCGGCCGGCGGCGCAAGCTTGCTGCGGGTCCAGGGTAGCCGCGCTGCCCCGGGAGGAAGACCGAGGGCCGCGCGGGGCCCCTGCCCCTGCCCTCGTCTCGGCTTCCGAGAGCAGCAGCGCGGGCTCACGTCCAGGAGACCTCCCCTGGCGAGGGACGGCACACGTGGATGCCCAAGGCAGGCTGGGCAGGCTGGAGGGAGGCGGCTGCCGCTGCGCGGGAGCCTCCCGCTGGGGTACGAGGCTGGCCGCGGCCGGGGCAGCAAGAACACCGCAGAGCTGCAAGAAGAGCCAGCAACGGGATCAGGGCAGAGGGAACAGCCTGCCTGCAGCACGCGAGGATCCTTGTTTGCAAAAAAATGCGGGGGGGGGGGCACCACAGGGGTGCGTGCGATTACTACGCATCCTGTGTTGCAAGTGGATAGGGAGAAACCCCTCTCCCCCATACTAGAGCTTGGAGTCATCCCATGAAACTGATTGGTGGGAGATTCAGGACAGGTGAAAGGGATCCTTCACGCAGCATGCCCCTTTTAACCCCCCCATCACTTGAAAGTGTGTGCCATTGATTCCAGCTGTGGCAATAGTTCCCCAACTCTGCTGTTCCCCAACAATTGGTATTCAGAAGCCTCTGATACTGGAGGGTAATACACAGTCATCATGACTAGAAACCACTGATAGCCTTATTCTCCTTAAAAAGTGGTACCCAGAAATGGACATAGTAGATCCAGATGAACTACAAAATACTTTCCATGATCTCAACACTATGCTTCTGTTGATGTAGCTTAAGACAGCATTAGGTTTTTTGCACCACACTGCTGGCACATGTTCAGCTTGGGATCAACACCAAGACACTTAGGGAGCAATCCTATGGCCGCTAGGATTCAGCGGCTAGACAGCCATAGGATATGTCGGTTTCTGAGAACCAACCTTGGAGCCCACGCTCCGAAGTCGGTTCCCTGAGAACCAACCTTCCTCCCGTCCTGCACTGCCTCACAGGCAGCTTGGAATGGCCCCGCGCTTGAAAGAGGAGCGTGGAGCGGTGAAAACGGCATTCCAAGGCAGGGAAGGCAGAAATGCTGGTACAACACATCCTATGTGTTGTCCAGCAGCTGCTTCCCCTGCTCTGCCTTCCCGCAGCTAGACAGCCGAAATCGGCTGTCTAGCCATAAATGCAGGGCGCCTGAAGCACGGAGGGGACAATCCCCTCCGCGCTTCTGCCCTGCATTGGATAGATGGTCGCCCCCAATTTTGGAGGCAGCTGCCTATCCCCGTGGGATTGCGCCCTCCAATGTTTTCCACTTGTCCTGCTGCTGAGCCAGATCCCTCATCCTATATTTGACAGTGTGTGTCTAAATGCAGGACCCACAGTTAGCATGTGGGCCAATACGGAAACATCCTGCTCAATGCAGTTTTTATTTATGCCTTCATACCCTACCTTTCTGTGATAAATCATACTCAAGGTATACTCATACCTCTCATACTCATCATACCTCTCTAAAAAGCAGTCTGTGGAGATGGGCATCAGTACACACCAGAATTTCTGAGGCTGGCCCTGGGTGCTTATATGCTCCTTGTAAGCCCAGAAGAAGACTTGGTCTTACCAGGGCTATGGGGACAGGCTTTGATCTTCCCATACTGACTATTTACTGCAAAATTTAAAACAAGTGTCTGGAATGGACATGTAGCTTGCTGTGGGAACTGAGGAATCCATGACCAAAAATAACATAGCTGCATCAAGAACAGCAGAGCCCTAGGAAGAGAGGAGACAGGTTGGGCGAAGCCCAAAAACGTACAGGCTAACATATAGACAGGCAGTGGGAGGCAGTCAAGGACCACACGCAGAACCAAGCAGCAAATATATCAAATACTTTATTTTCAAGGCAAACAGTTTTTAAAAGCAGCTTCCCTCCTGGTGTGGCTACAACCAATAGAAAAGGCACCTCCCCACCCCCAATCGTACAGGGCACTTCACACCTTCCATCAGTTGAGCAAGCTGTAACTATGGTCCCCCCAGGTTAAAAAAAACTTGGAAAACTAAGCACTGATGTGACACCAGGAAATGCTGCTGCCTCCCTCTTAGTTATATTGCAACAGGCCCCTCCCTCCCACCCACGGATCAGCTACTTTAGAAAAGTGGGCAAGAAACAACAGCAGCGGTGGGTCAGTCGGTGGTCACAGGGATCCAGAGGCAGCAGAGCTGGTGATTTCTCAAGAATTCCTGGGAGGTTTTCTTCCAGAATCCTCCAGCAGCAACTGACAGCTTGGTTCAGGAGAACCGGCAGGGGTGAAAACTGGAGCAGTCCTGTCCTGCTACACCACATACTTCAGGTTCCCTGTAAGCAGAGCAACTGTCACAGAGGCCTTTTTCATGTGGGAGAGGAGGATGGTTTTGTCCTCTCAGCCTCAGCTTAGTGTCTGAGCAAGAGGAACAGCAGCAGCCTCCCTCCCCAGATTGCAAGAGGGTGGAATGAGGCAACAGCTGCAAAGCAGGCTTTCTAGCAATGACATGCGTGTTACTCTGCACCCCCCAGCAGCCACAACATTTAAACGTGCTGGGGTGTGTGTGTAGAGACTCAGCACAGGATGACAAGCATACGTGTGTTTAAGTAGCACAATTTAAAAACTGCTCTGATGGGAAAACGCATGGCACCAAAAGGTTTTTTCAGCTGCATTCCTGTGGCAAGTCTAATGTGAACACCAGCCCTGTGTTTTTCCTCATCATACCTGGGGAGGAAATGGAAGTCTGGCAGGGAGGGGGCCAGAAGACTCACCTTTTACACAGTCGAGAATTTCTTGGATTCTCTGTGGCTCATTACGGTCTGGCCTGCAGCTTGGAGTGATTTCCAGGACGTAATCAGGGCCGTATTCTGTGAAGAACTGCAAAGGAAGAGGGGAAGGGCTCAGAAAAAGGAACATGGGAGAGGGGCAAGGCATATATGGGGGTCTTCGGGGAGAGGAGATGAATCCTGGCATCCTGAGTCCCCCAATCTTCCAGAGGAGTCTCTGATTTCCTGGACAAATGTCTCTCTCTCTCTCTCTCTCTGGGAAGAAACAATTCCTCTGGATGTTTCCTACTGGCGAGTCTTAGCCTCTCCCTGCCCATCATCTCTGCACCTCCCCCCATTTCCCCCTGCGCGCAGCCCTGTTTCCACCAAGCAGGATAACACCCTTGTGTTACTAGCCAAAGCAATCTCAGCATGCAGAAGGTTTCAATACAACATTGCCACCAACAAAGCACAATGCTTAAGAGGCTGTTCACTGCAAAAATGGACTTGCATTGCGCTTCGCACCTTTCATGGCCCAAGCCAACGCTGGGGCTTGAATCAGAACTGTGTCATGAGCATGCACACCCACTTTCATTCCACTGACCTGGTTCACGGGACCACTGTGGGTTGGTGGCTTGTTTATGCCCCGGTGCTGCCAGGCGCCATTTGCCTAATCAGCCACTTTGGTGCTGCTTGTGTCATCTCAACCCGGGCGGTGTGGCTTGCTGCAGGAGAAAGCAACCCTCAAATAACCCATGGGCCACTGTTGGGTTATTTCAAGATTGTTTCTCCCTCCAACAAGTCATGCCACCCCGGTCCAGATGACACGACAAGCTGTGCCTGGGCAGGTGATCAGGCAAATGGCAGCAAGCCACCATGACTTGTTTCACTCACAGTGATTATGTGAACTGACCCAGTGTCTCAATCTTCAGAGCAGACCATCTGCTGACAAGACGTTTTGCATTTTCCTTTCCACTTTGAAAATGGCAACATTGAGCTGGTATTCAAACGTGAAACGAAAACTATGTCCTGAATATACAAAACACATTTTGTTCCAAGATTTCAATGCTCAATGGAGGAATTGCATTGCAAAAACGAACAAAATACTGAATAGGCAAGTTAAATGAAAGGCCACATTTCACTTGGTCAATGATCACGCATTTTAATATTGCTTTATTGTCTCCAAAGCATTTCATGAACATTATCTTAGTAATCCTTAAAAATCATCTGGAAGGTAGCTCAGAATTATTATCCCTGTATTGCTGATTGAGGGGCTAAGGGGGACAGAAAGAGAGAGACACCCCCTCACAAATCCAGGGCTGAGGCAATATTTAAACTAGGCTTATCCATCACAGTGTTAGCCACTACACAACACCCGAAAGAAAAGACTCTGCGCTCGCTCAAAAGTAAATTTTGCCTTGGAGTTTTTGTCTTTAAAAGGTCATGTGCACATCGTGAAGGGCTCTTTGTGCAAACAGCAGCTTCCATTCCTCTCTCTTATTATTTGCAATCTGAGGAGGAGGAGGGCTGTCTTTTGAAACCCAGTGCAGCAGAGGCAGATTGTCTCAGGGCTGCGGGGAACAAGACAGTGCCACGCTGCACTGACAGTGTGTGACTGATACCAGAGCCCTCTCAACAACATGGTTCCGAATGGCCAGGCCTGGTTTTGGTTAAGTGGAATGGCTTAGCTCTTGTGCTCAAAGGCCTGTCATAGCCTTACCTCATGATCTGGAATCTCAGAGGATAATGTTCTGCCTAGAATGACCCCAGTCAAATATGTCCAGCAGCGAGCTGTGTTGGCAAGATGGTAGCCTCCTGTCTCCAGAAGCGAACAAGAGCCAAGTTTGGAGGAGGAAAGAAAGAAGAGAGAGTGATGGGTGTGAATGAAAGGAGCACATTGTGAGCATCTAAAGCCCTTTTGCATCATCCAAGCATTATCAATACACTCATTTCCACCCCTTGGGAACAAAGGCACAATAGTACTTTGCACCTGCTGTATTCTGCAGAACTAAGAAAATGACCAGTTCAATGGCACAAGAAAGCCAAACCTGCTGAAATGCAGTTATGCAACATCACCAACCAAAGAGCAAGGGTTCACAGGAGCAATATGGCCAAAACAACACTAGCAAGTGCATAATGGGGCCTGGCATCTGGTAACTCATGCAATCCTGATACGTTGGCTTGGACTTAAAAAATAATTAAATAAAGTTTTTAGCCCTTATAGTTAATGGTGAGAAACCTGAAAACATGTGCGCTCATGTCTGTCCAGAACTCACTCCATGTCATTTGGAAGTCCTGCTTTCTAGGCCCAAGAAGGTGTGTAGGGATGACCAGTGGTTATTCAGTAGTGGAGCGAAAGGCATTCAGCTTGCATATTTCAGGGCTGTTCCCTAAGTGAGGCCCCAGGGTTAAGCCTGGGGTCACATGTGCAGAAGAAGCTGGTCCTCTAGAATAGCCTTCCTCAACTCTGGGCTACAACTACCCTGGTGGCTGAGGATGATGGGTTTTGTAGTCCAACATATCTGGAGAGCACCAGGTTGGGAAAAGGCTGCTCTAAAGTCTGTGCTAAAACCCTCCCACCTCTCAAGGAATGGGCGACATTCTAGCAGGGACTTGTTCTACTCATCAAAATGAACGCGTGGAAGCTGTGTGTTCATTTGCCATTTTTCAGCCCAAAGCATCTCACAAACATGATAAAATAGTAACTGTAAGCGCGGTTTGAAAACAACCAGCTTGCTAAGAACAGCAGGATCAAAATTTCTGGGAGTCAAACAGCATCAAAAACATGTAAGAATAAAACCGCTTTGATGACCTTTCTGAAAGCTGGGAGATAAACGGCTAAAAAGCCTCACAAGGGAGGGAGTTGTAGAGCCTAACAGGGCTCTCCCCCCAGAAAATCAGAGCAGAACAGGCGGGCAGAACTATACAGGAGCAGGCGGTCCTTCATATATCTCCGCCTCAACCCGTATCAGGCTTTAAAAATCAACAACCAGCACTTTGAGCCGGCCTTGGAAACACATCAGCATCCAGTGCCAATTAAATGCCAACAGAGGGGCTTGCAGTTGAGGCTTCACCGTACCGTCGCCCTGTCTCATTCATGGAATTATAGGGGGGTCCTGACATTGTTGTCTTCCACCCATAGCCCTCCCATGGTTTTCCACCACTGCTTCCATCTTTTCTCTTACTGCAGATAATCCGTTAAGAAAGAAAAGGAGGAATAGCTACATGATGGCTGCTGACTAGTAGTGCTGGGAGCCTTCTGTCTGGAAGCAACTGGAGCCACAACAGAGCTTACAAAGGAGAACTTCCCGCTGGAGTGTGACTGATGCCTTCACAACTCCTCCACTCTTTTGCGAGTGTCTCAGCCAATCCCTCCCCCCGTCCTCGCTCACTCACCTCCTCCTAGGACGAGGGTCGGCAGCTCCCACTGCAGCACATAGCGCAGGCACTTGCCAATCCCCTCGGGGGTCATGTTGAACGAACACATGGGGTCACCGGCAATAGTGTCCGCTCCCAACTGGAGGACCACAGCATCGGGGCTGAATGCCACATAGACCTCCTTGAGCACCCTGCAGGGGACAGGGTGGTGAGAGGAAAGCCCCCCATTACCACGAGAGCAAGACAAGATGCTGTTCACAACGGAGCACCAGTTAAAAGATCACAAACGCACACCTCTTTACCCTTCTGAGCCCAGCATGGCATGCCAGTTTCCTGGCACCCTGATTGGCTCTATCTGGGAGCAGGAGAATTCTGGGCACAGCCTAGGACTCCTCTCAGGGATTGACTCATTGCACATGTGTTGCTCATGACGGGCTAGCTCTGTTCTTGGGGAGCAGAGTTCCTCTGTTCCTAAGGCTATTGAGCCAGCCTTAAATTCAAGTTCACTCAGAAACATGACAGTGGAAGCAAAAAGTGCCCTGGGAAAAGGCAAGGGGGAAGAAGAGACTGGGGAAAGGTTGCAACGTTTGGGGCTTTTTAGCTTGGAAAAAAGGCGAGTGAGGGGAGACATGACAGAGGAGTACAAAATGATGCCTGGAGTAGAGAATGTGGATAGGGAGGCATGTTTCTCCCTCTCTCATAATGCTAGAACCCAAAGGGGTCATCCCATGAAGCTGACTGGTGGGAGATCCAGGGCAGACAAAAGGAGGGGCTCCTTCACATAGCGCATAGTTAAAACTATGGAATTTGATACCCCAAGATGTAGTGATGGCCACCAACTTGGATGGCTTTAAAAGGGGATCAACAAATTCATGGAGGAGAAGGCCATCAATGGCTACTAGTTACTTTGGCTATATCCTGGAGGCGGTATGCCTCTGTATGTGGTTGCTGGGAAACACAAGCATGAGAGTTCTGTTGTGCTTGTGTCCTACTTGTGGGTTTCCCATTGAGGCATCTGTGGGAACACTGGGCTGAGCTGGAGAGGCCTTTGGTCTTTCCCAGCCCGGCTCCTCTTATGTTCTTATGAGGATGCAGCTGAGACGAGGCTGGTGAGCTGCAAAAACCTCTGCAGAAAAAAGTCTTTGTTCTGAAAGAGCTGCAGCCCAGTCCAACAGCGGGCTCCGAGCAGGGCTGCAGGACAGAGGCTTACGTCTCACAGATCTGGTAGTATCTCTCGTCCTGGATGCCATCCTGGATGGGCACGTTGACACTGTAGTGGCGTCCCTTCCCCAGCCCCACATCTGTCACGTCTCCTGTTCCTGAGCAGGATGCAAGAGAGAATGTAAGCAAACTTGCACTGAAAAGGATGCTTCATGCCTCGTGGATGCATGCAGGGCCGCTACTGGTTGCTCTGGAAGTGACCTGGGAGTTACCTTGCCTCAGGGTACCTGCCCGAAATCCCATGGAGCAAGGAGGGCTGGGCTGAGGCAGAATAGCAGCACAGGAGCCTAGAATGACACACTGAAAAGTGCTCACAGCAGCCTCTGGTCTAGATGCGTCTGAAAGTCTGGGGCTGCCAGGTCGAGTTTTTCACAGTCCTAGCGGCTGGTGCACCACATCCTGAGCACATCTGCCTAGACGAGCAGCTGAGCCCCAGCTTTGCCTGCAGAAGGTTCCAGGTTCAATTCCTGGCAGCACCTCCAGCTGAACAGATCGCAGGTGGCAGGTGAGGGGAAAAGCCTGGAGAGCACCTGCCAATCCCTGCAGCCAGCACTGAGCAACATGTCTGAGGACCAGGCACTCGTTACACGCATGAACCCAATTTGGCAAAACCAGCAGAGGCTGTTTTGGAGCTTTCCAAATATTTGTAGCACAAGGTGTGCAACATAAACCCAGGGGTGTAGCTTGGCAGGAGGAAGAAGAGATGGAATCTCAGAGAAGAAGATCCAAGAGCACAATGCATTTCAGAGATATAACTTTTGCATACATTTTAATACCAATCAGATAAATACCCATTGTTGATTTTTATTTGTAGCGTCCCTGAGGAGGAATAGCTTAGAAACATGCTGGGCTATCAAACCATGATTTTTGTGCACCTCTGGGTCTCCCTCTCTCTTCCCCCCACCTTTTTCCCCCCTTTACAGAAATCCAAAGATCAGCAGCCACACCACAGCTTTGGAAAGGACTCTGGTGAAAACTGGAGTGCTATATACAGATCCAAGGGAGAACATGGAATCAAATATGCAGATGCACAGCTTACAAATAAACAGACTCACAACTTCTATTGTCCCTTCTTGCAATCAAGAGTTGGTTGCAAGAAGGGACAGTGGAATGTACACAGAGAACGAGGAAGCTTCTATGTTCCAGCGTATTTCAGCCATGACAAGATGGAAGGCAACAGAGAACACCACGACACCTCGAGGATAGGGGTGGGCAGCTTGTGTTCCTCCAGATTCTTTGGCCTACAACTCCCGCCAGCACAGCTAATGGTGAGGGATGATGGGAGTTGTAGGCCAAAACATCTGGAGGGCCACAAACTGCTCACACCTGCTCTAGGGGTTCCTATGCTTGCTTTCTCTTGCACAGAACAGAGGTAGTCACAGAGTTGGTGGGAAAGGAGATTTTGGTTAGTGGTGGCACAAGAAACCATAGGCAGGCTTGAAGGAAGCAGAATTCAACACAGTAAACAGATCACTTGCCTGGGAAAAATCCTGGTGAAAACTTATGCAGAGACACCGTCATGACTTTGGAGGTGAAGCTAAAGGCATCTTCTACACCTGGGTGGGGCAAGACGGAGAGAGGTAGAAATGCAAGCTTCACAGCACACCTCTCTCTCTCTCTCATCAACTACTCATGTAAACCAGAATCAGGATCTGCTGGTAGATCTCTGGGTGACTTGCAGTAGGATCCTCAACAAGGATTTCTGACTCCTACTTGTTTAACAATAACAAGTCCTCTGAACAATCAGGCTGCTGAAACGAAGAAAACTTGGAAACCAGGAATGGATTTTTGTGTAAAGGGACTGTGAGCTCAGTTTTGGTACCAAAAACAAATTCCTGGGCAGAGATACACTCAGAGGTGTGCTATTCCTTAATGTCCACCCCATTTTCTAAGCCGCTATTTTGCACTTGGCTCTACCTGATAAATCTCAGGATTTTAAGGGGGGGGGGGGAGTCGATCCATCAAGCTTGAAGTCTGCCTAGCCATGGTGTGTACAATGGAAAGGAGCTAAGCAGGGACAAACACAGACCCCTGTCCATCTTTAGCCAAGACAGAGCCAGCCTCAACTCTGGCCTGAATCAGAGTGAATGAGTTTGGGGAGATCAAACTTGTGCCCCAATTTGAAAGAGCAGGAACTGGGGTGAATGTACAGCAAAGGAACAGAGGGGCTTGTCGGGGGTAGCTGCTGCCACACAACCTCCCAGAACCAGAGTTTCCATTCCAAAGCACTTGGATGACACCTCACTGCCCTTGTGCAACAACAGCTTTTGTGCTCAAGGCTCCCCTTGTGGCTGCAGCCCAGACACCCACCAGAGTCTGTGTGAGGGAACAACAGATGCCTCCCTCACTCAAGGTGGGGTGCAGTTTAATTTTAGGGGGACTGATTAACGCAACCATGACAAGACGAGGCATGGTTACCAGGGTGCCGGAAGGATCCTTACCATCCCCATGGTGGAGATCCAAGTCGATGTAGAGGACACGGTCAAACTTCCGTCGAAGCTGCAAGATACCCAGGACAGCATCGTTCAGGTAACAGAAGCCAGAAGCTTCATCTCTGCAAAGAAATATTCCTGGTGAAGTATGACATTTTGGAGGTTGCCAAATGATGCCTGCACTGTTAATGAATCCAGCCTCTCCCAGGAATGTCCTGCCCTCCACCGCTTTCGGCAGAGAGAAGGCAAATTTCATAGAGAAACATTTGGCATAAAGAAAAAGAGGAGGCACAAGGCAGGAAGTTGCCCTATGCCAGGGGTAGGGAACCCCTTTCAGCCCAAGGGCTGAACCCCACATCAGAGGAGCTCTCGGGGGCCACATTCCAGTGGTGGGCGGGGCCAGAGGCAAAGGGGCGGGGCCAGAGGCAAAGGGGCAGGGCAAAAGAGGCAGTGCCAAAATGCCACAAGCCCCAGCCTCTCTCCACTTCAAGCCCTTCCTGCCAGTCGCTCAGCCTTTGGAGAGGCTTTCAGCCCTTTACAATGGGGGAAAAATTCACAGAAGCTGGGAAACCACCAAATGATCAGTGATTAGGGAAAGGGGTGGGGTGGAAGGGGTGGGGTGGAAGGGGTGGGGTCCTTTCGGGAACCCTAGGAGGGCAGGATTTGGCCCCCGGCCTGAGGTTCCCCAGCCCTGTCTTATACAGATCAGAGGAATGAACCCGTCGCACATCAGCATATGGGGCAATAAAAGGGCTTAGAGGGCAACCCCCCCCCCCCCCCAAATCACCATTCTGGTAGCCAAGACAAACATTTTGGAGTGCAGAAATGGGTCACCTCAGCCAAAGGGCCCCCAGTCACACCTGCAGCAAGCTAGAACTGCATGCCCCCCTCCTGATGCACCCCCGTCAGCTGATTCTTGCTGTGCAACTCGGCCTCTCTACTCCTCCACTCCAACGTGAGCAGTAGCCTTCCCGGCCTCCCTGCTCACCGCAGCTGGTTCTCCTCTCCCTGCGAGCAGCCCTGACCCTATGACAGACCCCAGGCAGAGAAGCTGTGTCCTTACTTTTTTGCATGATGCCAGCCGCCGGGCCAGTTGATTGCTACCTTGCACTTGCCCTCCACCAGACACTGGGCTGCTGTGATGGTGGCCCCTCCCACGGCAGCTGCGTAGTCAAAAATCCCTTCTGTGGCTGGGCAGTCGTAACCTGAAGAGATCACAGGCAGAGGGGGGCTGTCAAGATGTGCAGAGGAGACCCGTGAGGCAAGGGGCTGCTCATGACTGGACAGGAGCCCCTCTCCACTCCCTGGCCAGGCAAGGTCTCTTAGTGCAGGGCTCCTCCAGGAAAATCCCTGGTTGCCATCTCCTCACCTAGTCCATATTCCCCAGATTCAGGATGGTCATCATCGCCATCCTCGCTGACCTTCTGGAGGTGCTGCAGGTAGGCGTCGGTATGGAAGCTCGCCATCTCCTCCATGGACGCCACTTTGGGCTTGACGACCCTAGGAAGACCAAGACACAGGGGCCGAGTCAGGCCCAGTGCTTGCAGAGTTGACAGCGCCACAGGAAGGAGAGACGCTGCCCTGGGGAGGGCGGAGTGGACAAGGCAGATCCTGGGAGGCGACTGGGGTGCGCTCCGTGACTGCTCTGAGAAGGCTGGTTGGCATCTCCTGGACCACGGAGGGCCACCTTTGGTCCTAGGGCAGCATGGCTCTGTTTTCAACCAAGGAAGCCTCCTTGCCTGTACCCCTACTTGCCAACATTTTGAGAGTCTTCTGATAAAAGCTGCCCTGAAAAAATAGAAGGTCTTAAAGAAAGTACATAAAAAGCAAAGTTATCCACACTGGTCCACAATAAATCCATAATTAGGCAATGCCTTTATTTGGACCAACCAAACTGCCACAAAAAACTGTGCAAGCTTTTGAGTTCTCCAGAACTCTTCATCAGACCAGGAAGTATAAAAGGCAGGGGATGGGGGAGAAATGGAGAAGTCCAAAGACCTGGCCAGGTGTTGTGGCTATAAAGTCTGCAGATCTGACACAGTCTCAAAACAGAGATCGCAGATGGAATGAACTAAGCCGCTGGGAGGCACAGCAGGTATCAGATTACACCTGGCACACGGAAGCGATGCTGACCCGTTTCTGCAAACCCAACAGGTCGGTCTCACTCAGCTCTGCCTCTAGCTCTGGGCGAAACATGCAGGTTCTGGGTAGGCAGAGTGCAGAAGTAAAGAGGAACACAACAGCCTTTCTGTTAGCAAAGATAGAGATTATTTTGTAAAAGGAAGTAGGTTCTCTCATCACAGAGTGGCCTACATATGACGAAATAATGAGTTGCGCCCAAGGGCTGCCTTCAGAACTCCCTCAGGAGCAAACAGAAAACTCAAGGAGGATTGAGCAAAAAAACGCAACTGGCAGAAGTATCCATGCCTTCCGAGGTCTCGGAACCACAAGGCTTGCGGCAAGCCCTGCTGATTCTGCCTACCTCATGTGATCCAGCAGCGCGTAGGCCTTGACCAAGGAATGTACCATGCTGGCCTGCAGGGGAGAGAAGCACAGACAGAGAACCTCAGCGGAATCCCATCAGCCTCAGAGTACTTCAGGGCTGGGCAACCTTTTCAGGCCAGCTGGCACATTCAGAATTTTGAGGAAATGTTATGGGTGCCAGAACAAAATGGCTGCCGGGCGTATGGCTGCTGTAGTGGGCACGGCCAGTCACAAAACACACATTTCATGGAAAGGCCGAGCTGGGGTTTGAGCCCCAAAACATAAACCCACTCCTTTGAACCCCCAGCGCTCTCATTCAGAATCACCCCAACACGTTTTCTCTCTCACCCGTCACTCCCAGCACTGAAGAGCCACACCCCTTGCCCATTTCTCTTCCGGCAGCACCTCCCAAACTCACTCTCTCTCACCCGAAGCATGCACAGAGGTGCTCCCCCAACGTCCCTTCGCCCCTCCCAGTGCTCTCTGCAGCCCAGCCCAGCACGGTCTCCCCACTGCGCTGCCGCCCTGCTGTGCTGCTGCCCGCCAGCTCTCCACTTCCTCCTCTCACGCTGCTGGGCCACCCTGGCCCTCGCCTGCTTGTGTCGCTGCCACCCGAGCCTCTGCCTTACCGGGCAGCAGCAAGGGGGTCCATCGCTTTCTTTTGGTGGGAGTGGATGGCTGAGGGCGGTGCAAACAGGAGCCCTGGCCTCCAGCCACCTGCTGTCTTCATAAGAATGCCTCTGGGTCCCTGTGGGTCCCGGGAAAAAAGTGCTTAGGAAAAAAACCACAGGTATCAGCGGGGCATTTTGTGAGGTGTCCATGGGCACAGTGGCAACCATGGGAGAGAACTTTGGCTATTGGGCAGTACAGAAATGTAATAAATAAATAAAACCGGGGCGCCATGTTGGCTGCCCCTGTAGCACTTGCTAGCTGTGCACACACACCTCTGGCAGTGCAAAGACACAATTCAGGCAGAGGCAGCCTGCTACCAACACAAAGACTAAAGGTAGTGAAAGCCTTGCCATAAACCTCCACTGGCCGTCAAAAGAGTGAACACCAAAGCATAAGAGTTCAGAGCCATCCAGGACCTGGTCCTGTGCCACGCAGAGCGAAGCTGATGCTGGTTTGAGCGCAGCAGTCCAGAGCGAGATGCACTTTACAGTCTTCAAATGAAATCGTAACTAACATATTATTCCCATTTGGGCAACAGCTCTGCAATAAATCATTCTTTAAAACAAAAAGTGGGTGGGGTGGGGGTTTACACCTTAATCTTCCAAAAAGTATATACTTAAGTTCAGAATTTAGGATAGACACTCTGTACTTTCCCCTTCACCCCCACCACATAAAGGGTTTCTTATCTTTGCAAATGGACTTATTGAGATGAAGAAACGACAAATACATTTGAGAATTTGTGAAAAGCCCACAAGTTCCCATTCCATAGATGGGGAGAGATTCAGTCTTGCTGCTAGGGAATAGCTGTGCTGCTTTTCACCCCTGTCACAAATATCGGGCTAGATGTACAATCCAGCACTGGAGAAGGAGCATACTGCTTTCAGGAAACTTAAAAGAGATGTTAAAAGGTTCACAAAACAGCAGCAGGCATTGATGGTATAGCAGGAGAACAATCTAAAGCACATGAAAAAGAACGGGGGGGCCCCCTCCCAAAACAGCACAGGTCCATGTGCGCATGTGAATGTGTGCCCTATCACTCATCCCCATTCATGTGACAGACAAGGTACCTATCCAGTACTCACATGTACTTCTGGAACCTGGCTCCAGATAGGGGCTACCCTGGCAACTAAAGTGCAGCCTCAAGGGAAGGTGTGTGGTGACCACTGCACTGTTTTCATTCTGACAGCCCTTCTAGCCTCTGGAAGTTTATAGGTGCCGTGTTTACAAACACTACAGGAACTCCCTGAAGCCATGTAAAGCTGGGCCCAAGCAACACGTCTGCATAATACAGGCTTCCCAAAATTTATGACCTTTCTTTGGGGTTGCTTCAGGCGATGCATTTTTCCCACGCGGAGGGCATCTCCGTGCAGGAGGCAGCGCAATCCAAACCCACTGCGCCTGACAAGTGCGCATGCGCGCGCGCACTGGGTCTGGGAAGCTGCTGTCATCTGTGGCTTCCCAGCGTGTGAACACACAAAGACAGACACCCACGCAGGATCCGCGCGTTAGGACTTCTGCACGGCCCCGTGGCCTTCCACGCAGCCGCACCCAAGGCGGGAAACGCGCAACGCGTGAGGCGGCCTGCCAACCGGCCTTTTCAAAGCGGGCGGCGACACTTCCCAGAGCGCTCCGTCCGCGGGGAACGCGACTGGCGCGCTGCGCCTTCGCCGCGGAGCCCGGGGGCGGAGGGGGGCCCCGCAGCAGCCGGGCCAGGCCCGAGGCCCGCCTGTGCCGGCTCGGGGCCGAGCCCGGGGCGGAGCCTCCCGCGCGAGCACGGCCGCGAGGACCAGCGCCCGCGGCGGGCCGCTGAAGCGGGCCCGGCTGCCCTGAGGGGGCGGCCCGCCGGAAGGCTGCCGCGGACTCCTCCGCCCGCGCAGCCCGCCGGCGCCTTTGCCTGTCCGCGCCGGCAGCGCCAGGCCCGCGAGGGAGGCCCGCCTGAGCGCCGCCCCGGCCCGCCCCGGCCCGGCCACGCACCCGCAGCGGCACCTTGCAGAGGGCGTCGCATCGCGCCACGTACTCGGCGCTGTGCACGTAGACCGGCGGGGGCGGCTGGGCCATCGGCGCCCGAGCGAGCCGCGCCTGCTGCGCGCCGCCCCGGCCTTCCGGCGAGCAGGGCGCCCGCCGCCGCCCGGGCGCTTCCGGGGACGGTTTCCTGCCGCGCGGCATGCCGGGAGGCGTAGTTCGATGGGCGGCCCCCGCGCTTCGTCACCCGGGGAGAGCCGGGCCACCCGCCCCTTGCAGGAAGCGGGGGCGGGGCTCAGCCCTCGGAAGGGCTTGGCTTTTAAGTGGGGCAGGGTGCCCCTGCGCACGTGCAGAGTAACTCCCGCACAATGGGCGGAAGCCACACCCAGCCGGTCTTTGCTTTTTGGCGACAGGCAGCAGCTTTGAGGAACTCCCTTGATTTGCAGCTGGAGGGGCCTTCCCCAGCCTGGCACCCTCCAGCTGTTAGACTACAGTTCCCATCGACCCCAGCCAGCCAGTAGCCCTGCTCGCTGGGGATGATGGGAGCTGAGGTCCAACACATCTGGAGGGCGCCAAGCTAGGAAAGGCTAGTTCAGATTTACCACTGTCCCCAACAGGATGTAGTCCAACACTGCTGGAGGGCAGCTCCCATCAAGGCCAATGGTCCTGCTGCCTGGGGATGATGGGACTTGCACTCCAATGCAGCTGAAGGATGCCAGGCTGTGGAAGGCAGGTTTAGAAAGGACTCAGAAAGGCAGGGGCACGTGGGGTGCGTGATTCGATTTTTCTGGAAGAGGAGAAGCAACAAGAACACAACTGTTCCCATACTCCAGCTTTATCAATCCATTCAACTCGCGAGTCCACATGGAGACGATGAAGCGCCACTGCTTGGCGTTTGGGCAGACGGGAGCAACGGCTTGCTCTGCTAGGCACCATTGCTGGCCACGTCTCCAGAGCCACGACTGCTGCTCTTCTGCCACCTCTTCTCAAGCACCGTTCATCCACCACTAACACACAGCACCCGCAATGGTAGATCACCGTTTGCTATCTGCAGAAGTAACACCCGGGGTCACAGAAAATCAGTGGTCCATCTTTACTCTCCACAAGCCTATTGAGAAGCTGTATATGACAAAAGCCAGACTAAAGTCAGCGCTGCAACCCAATGTTGCAGTGTGGAGTGATCTTGTGCAGGATTCCAGCTCCATTACCTCCCCTGCTTCCCCTTAGTTTTTCATTCCTCAGTCAGCATTCTGTGGCCACTGAGCATGTGCAGTCCTTCACTGGGCTATTTCGGATTCCCTCACCCTTAGGGTTTTTTCCTACTTCTGTAGACACTGAGGTTCCCTGAGCCTGCCAGTACCAACCTCTTGTGCATAGCTGGTTCTGTTTTGGATACATAAGGATCCACACTCAGAAAACCTATGTACCAGGTGGTCCAAAAGTAGTATACAGTTGTTTAGAATGTTGATGGGATGGGGAGAGAATGCGTGAGTAGAAGATGTGTGGGTGGAGTCAGAATGACAGTTGGGAAGAGGGAGTGGCAGGGAGTGACAGTTAAATCAGTTAAGCATAGAGAGTGAGGAGAGTGAGGCCCTTAAGTAGGTATACAGTTGTTTGTTTTTTTTACTGATATTGTGAATGATGGCCGCGAACTTGAGTCAAGAACAAAGAAAGTGGATTCTAAAGCAGTACTGGAAGACTAAAAATGCTGAGCGGGTGCACACAACGTGGCAAGAAGCATCTGACACTCCTCCACCAACACATCTGACAATTTATCATCTTAGAGATAAATCTGAAGCAAGAGGTGCAGTAGCTAATGCACCGAAATCTGGATGTCCTAGGACGTCTGACAGAGGAAAATGAGATGAGAGTCACTCTAACATTTGTGAACTGTCTGAAAAAGTCCACATGATGTGCGTCTAAGCAGCTATCCATACCTAGAATGTCCTTGCAA
The DNA here is from genome assembly GCF_057233095.1 of Heloderma suspectum. Lineage (NCBI taxonomy): Eukaryota > Metazoa > Chordata > Lepidosauria > Squamata > Helodermatidae > Heloderma > Heloderma suspectum. The sequence continues at coordinate 1,393,985 of NC_139466.1, forward strand.
TGCTTAATGTGTAAATTGAAACTGAAGCTATACCGTCCAAGACTGTTACATGGTCTTCTGGAGGACAACCCAATCGGTTGCAATTCTGTGAGATGATGCGTAACCAAATCTCTTAACGAACCAGACCTTGATAAGATCATCTGGTCAGATGAGGTTTCTTTCAAGTTGTCAGGCCACGTGAACAGGCATAATTGTGTGTACTGGGCAGATGAAAATCCTCATTTGACTATCACATCTCAACTGAAGCATTTATGGACATTGATGCAGACCGGAATTTGTGTCGTACTGTGTGTCACAGTGTTCTGGACAGGTTCGAGCAATGTTGCAACGTTGATGGAATACAGTTCGAGCGCTTACGAGATTAAACAGTGCTAAACAAATGTAAATGTAATGAACAGTGTAGTAAAATGCAAATAAACTATACTGTATACCTACTTTTGGGCCACTCTGTATTTATTAAGGAAGTGTGTACCTGGTCTTTCCACCAAAAATGGTGCTGAAGGCTTAGGGTTTGCCCTTAGTGCATAGAGTGATCACTACTGGAGTTCAGTGGCTTCCTAGTCTTTGTTCTCCTCCAGGCACCAGTGGTAAATAAAAACAACACCAAAGGCATAATGAAATGGAGATGTTTTATTCTAGGCTTTCAATCTTCAAAACATATTCAGTGATACAGTGTATCATTTTAAATAATTTTGTGGGGCAAACCACAATAATTTTGTGGTTTGCATTCAACATCACACACACACGTAAACCAAAAATAAAGGTCTGTTTCTAAAAGTTGCACCGCAGAAGAAAAAGAAACAAAAAGTGCAATTGACTATGTCGGTAAACTACCACAAAAGTGCATGGCAATACCCAGCCCGAATACAGTTCCATAAAATCAGCTGGAAACTCATTCCGTTGTTGCACACTAGCTCGGGACTTGGTGGGATCCCATCCCCTGCCTCCCCCACAAAAAAAAACTGGCATGAGTTAAGCAACACAAGTAGTTACCAAAGAGCAGCTCAGTGGCTTCAAACAAAAAAGGGATCCTGCTGCTAGCCAAGACTCGAGTGTGGCATCCTGTTGGCTTTCAGCAATCCAGCTTTCCCCTGGGGTGCCAAGGCTTCTCCTTTAAGGCAAGGAGCAGGACGCAAAACATTCCCAAAACTGCAACCTTGCCACTCCGCAAGTGGTTTCAAGCTACAGCATATGAAGCTTCCTTGCCTGCAGCAGGTGGACATTCAGTGGCCTCCTCCTCCTTCCCAGAAAGCCATCGTGACATTTTAAACATTGGGCAAGGACTCCCACACAGTCATGCTCCCTGCTTCCCATGCCCTTCCAAAGCAACCGGTCCTTTCCCCTGAGCCAGGAGGCCCTTCCCACCAACCCTCCTTGGAACGGGGCATCCGGGGAGTCCCTGGAGATAGGGTCTCAGAGCGGCTCGTCCACAGCCACCAGCGCCTCCTCCAAAAGCAGTCACAGAAGCCAGGCGCATGCTCCAAGCCTGGTAGCAGAGCTGCCTAGTTTCAGCCTCTTGATGGACTGAGGAAGAGAGCCTAGCAACAGCCCCCAGCAAGAAGACAGTCCAGCTCCCCCAGCGCTTCCCCCAAGAAGCACTTGCTGGCGGCGGCGTGCTGAAGAAGCCGCTGTCTTAACGAGGCCACTGCTCCTTTGGAAACTGCTTATGCCAGAGAGGTTCGCAGCCTCGTCTAGGCCAGACTGATGCCTGAACGGAGGTGGCTGAAGGCCCAGGCGCCTGGCTTGCCATGGCTCAGCCATCCGGTCTTTGCATCTGAGCAAGTGGGGAGACGTCCCCTGCAACGGGGCTGGTTCTACATTAAAAGCCAAGGTCATGTTAAAAGGCACTCAGGCTGTTACTCCTGGGGGGATTTCAGAGAAGGGGCCTGGGGGAAGACCTCTAGATCAGGCGGCGGCAGCTGCCCTGCTTTCATTAAAAGCACACAGATGCAGGCAAAACCCAGCACAATGGAGAGAAAACCCCGCCCAGTAATGAAGTCTGGAACTGCGTGCAGGAGGGTGCACCCACAAAAACAGGCACGTGGAGCAGGAGAAACCCTTGGGCCCTCTTTGCAGCTTTCCAGAACAGTGCAAATGGCACCCCGCCCCGCATGAGTCGGGGGATCCATTCCCAGGCGCCTCCACCTGAGAATTATGGCTCTTCCTCTGGGTGGGAAGGGAGTGGAGTGTGTGCGTGCAAAATTCCCGCCTGTGTGGAGACTGCTCCTTGTCCTCCCGCAATGCCTGGAAGACTCCCCCCTTTCCTGCCCATTTGCACCACAGCGCTCATTCCAGAGTGCAGTGGGCAAAACAGTTCAATCCCAAAGGGTTTGCTTAGGTGAGATGGTCCGAGTGGAGCTCCCCTGCTGACAAGGCGGCTTAAGGCTGGCCTTGTTCTGCTGAGAAACCCAGACCTGCTTACTGCATGGTGCAGCCACTGCTGGGGAGGAACTCCTGCACGTAGGTGATCACAGCTTTAGAGAGGTAGGTCATGGTGCCAAACCTGCCACTAGGGGCGCTGTCGTAGAGTAACATGCAAATGCCAGTGGCTGGGTCCCTCTCCAGCATGTTGTCATCAGCACCCAGGATTTTCTGTTTCCAGCAAAGAAAGAGAAGAGGGAGTTACTGCCAGAGTCCAGAATTTGGGGCTGATGCTTCCACTCCCACCATGCCCCCCACCAACATGTTACAACTCTGCTCTTCTACTAACAAAATCAGACTGCCCAGGTTTGCTTCATTTCTATGTTTCCTGGGGGCCGTGCAATCTGCTTTTGCAGCATCTGTACACTGAGTTCTCATTTTTGCTCTGGCCATCAATTAGGGCAAGAGGGCAAAAGATTTAAATCTGGGGAGGACTGTGCAGTTGGAACATTTCTTGATGCAGGCGCACTTCAGTCCCAGCCTCCCCACCCCAGCATCGCCTCCCCCCACTGGATCTCGCCACACCCTCGCCAAGCCAAGGGAGGCTCCCACACCTGCTCCTCATAGAACAAGTCGTTGGCAATGTGCACGATCTTCTCCACGGCAATGAGGCCGCCGACGCTGGGCACGTCCACATCCGTCAGCAGAGTCAGGACCAGGATGGCCTCCACAAAGAGCTGCCTGTACTCTGGCTGAGGGACCCTGTTGAGGACAGACTCCACATGGACCGCAAACTTGATCTCCCCTGGAGTCATCTATTACAGGAGAGGAAGGCCAATTATTCATCTGAGGTATTTATATCCTGCCCTTTTTGCCTGACAACAGGCATTCAACGTCGTTTACAATAAATGATAATTAAGACATCATAAAACATAGGATTCTTTTGTTTTAATGCACTGGTGACTTAGGAAGACTCGGCGGGGGTGGGGGATGATGCAAGAGTGTCCACCCCGCCACCCCACTCCTGGCCTTCAATGTTGTGCATAGAGGAAGAGAGGAGCATCCCAGGCAGTCCACCTGGCCTTGTGCACAACCTGGCCTCCTTCCTCCCAGAGCATCTGAAGAGTGTTTTCCATCATTGGCTTCAAGTGCCCTACCAGGGTGCCCGAGCCAGAGATACAGAGAGAGAGAGAGAGGCATGGGGTTTGGGGAAGCTGCCCCGTTTGCCCAAGGGTAGAGGCCAGAGAGAGCCCCCAACTCACAACAGAGACTGTGCAGCCCTTAAAAGAGGCCACAGAGAAACAGCTGAGCAAAAGCACCACGTTTACAAGGGCTTCTGAATGAGAGACTGTTGCACTGCTGGACCTTGCAGAAGCATCTGAGCAACACGGACAGCTCAGCATTGCAACCCAGATCAAGATCCCACGGAAGCAAAATGGATCGTAAGCATCTGCACCTTTCCAGCAGCTCACCACAGACTTGAAGGAGCTGCATGGCCACAGCTCCTGGTCCTGGTCGAGAAGTGGAGACTGGGTTCCACCAGCACCACGCGGAATGCAAGAGGGCTGGTGGCGACAATAATGCCACATGCGCGGGGGCACGCATGCGGCCTTATCCCAAAAGGGGTTCCTAAAAAGCTGCAGGAGCCTCACGCTGGCTGCTCGTCAGTGTTCCAGAGAGCAGCTCTCGGCACCTTTGGCAAGGTCAGTCCCATCCCAAGAGACCTGCAAGGGCAGCAGAGCCAAGAGCACCTCCCCAGCGTGCACCGAAGGCTATGGTCGGCCATTCCTCTGACAGCCAGCAGCAGAGCGAGAGCACCGCTCCCACACAAGGAGCACCTCGGCCGGCGGATGGCTTGGCGCCCTACAGGCGTGGCCGTCTTGGAAGAAAGGCCACCCTCCCTCACAGGGGAAGAGGACAGGCCTCAACCTTTACCTCTCTGGTTGTGGAAGAAGGAAGAAGGAAGCCTTCGACGGAGAGTCCATGGCACTGGAGAGCAAAACCAGAAAGGAGGACCGTTACCTTCAGACCGAACTTGAGGGCACAAGGACAGTGCGGTGGCCACTGCTGCATCTTCTAGCACAAGGTTTAAAATTTGCCTAAAGCTCAGGATTCACTGCCTAGGCTGACAAGGAGGAGGTCTGTGTGGCTTGGGAGCATGAATATCCCCATGTCCAGGGGGATATTGACGTTCAATATCACCTGACCTGCTCTGTCTCTCTCAAATGTTTACCGACCTATGTTAAAACCACCCACGCCCAGGAACTTTCTCACTTCCCCTCAGGATGTGCTCCCTGCTCCAGCCACTATCCTAGAGATCGTTTTTTTCATTGGTCCCAGGAAAACTGTCCTTTGTGTTGCAGCCAGTGACGTGTCTAGGCACCTTGCTCGCTCACGTGGCACAGTGCTCTGCAAGCCTCCCACGTCTGTCCTGCTTGAATGGCCACTATTATGACCGCAGTTCTAAAGTGGCAGTAAAGCCAGGCAGCCCGGCATCTGGGCGCAGAGAATGTCCAGCTCAGCTGCAAGGACCAGCCCCAGCTCCAGGGAGGCCTCGTCCGTTCTCACCTTCTGCAGGATCTTCCAGACCTTCTGGTAAAATCCCACCGGGACCCGGTTGAGGGCCCCATCCAGTCGCCGTCTCCGCTGCCACTGGCCTTGGCGCCCATCCTTGGCGACCCGGTCCTCCAGCGGGCTACGCAGAGCACCTCTCCCAGAAGCTACAGAATGCTTGGGCAACTGAGAAGAGAAGAATGCTTAGGCGGGGGCCAAGCACATGGCGGCACATCCCGGGAAGGCCAAGCGTCCATGCGCAGCCCTCCGAAGAAGGCAGAGAAGCCTACGGACACCGCACATGCTCTTTACCTGGGAAGGGTCCACGCTGCCCTCCAAGGAGTGCAAGCCAGCAGACTAGAAAACAGAAGGAAAGAGGCAGTGCCTATCAGAGCCTGCTCAACGGACCGGGTGACAGCAGAGGCAGAGAAAGCCGAGGGCCACTGGGCAGGGCTCCCAAGATGGTAGAATTAGAGCCAGTTTAGGACACGAAGCCACGGTTTGCCTTCTGCTAAAAGCAAAGCTGCGAGGAAGATTAGCAGACACTTAAAAGGCCAGTGCTGCGGGGGAGGATTGTGGAACGCGCTCAGATAACGTGGAGAAGTGGCCCTTTGAGGTGAGTGGTAGTGTGAACAATGCAGGGAAGTGTACTGGGAGAAGTCACGGGGCGCATGGGCGAGGCACATCAGCTGCCCACCTGTAGAAGGGGAACAGCAGTGGCTTCTCACAGGGCTGTCATGCAGCATTATAAGGTCTGGATTGTAAAACATGCTTGCTGAGTGTTAGAAATGCTGCCGTCTGTACAGCGCTTGGTCTGCTTCGAGGCAAGGGAGTTCTGCCCTCTTGGCCCTAGCATGAAAAGCCAAAGACCTGGCTTGCACCTGGGACCCCCACCCCCGAACAGACTCTCCTCCGACCTGCGGCTCCTACACTGGGGCCCTCTTCTTGTGGAAGCTGCAAGAGGCGAGGCCCAGCCCAGCCCCAGCCTCCTGAAGTGATGCCAGTGCCAAAGCACAGCAAGGAAGCCAAGGAGCCCCTCACATGGCAGGGTGGACAGAAAAGGGCTGGAGACCCACCGGGGGTTTCAGGCCCACTGTTCCATGCATTCCCTCCAGAGCAGGCTGGGAATCCCCATCTTCTGGCAATGAGAGTGGAGGTGAAAAAGTACCCAGGAAGGGGAGACGCTTCCTGCCACCCCTCCCTTCCCCTAGGGAACCTCGCTGCCTGAGCTAGAGGCCTGAGCGGCAGGAGGGCATGGGAAGCCTGACCCGGGGCCCCTTTCTGAGGCCCCGCCCCGCCCCTTATCCTTCCGTAGGCCCAGTTTAAGTCCTAAGAAAGGGCTCCTGTTCTCCTAATGGCTGGATAGATAGAAGAGACAAAGAAGGCACATTTGCAAAACGAGCGGCCCTTTTGACCGCTGTTGCAAAGGGACAGGAGCGCCTGGAAGGGGAATGCAAGCTCCCTGCTGCCCCAGCTCACTTGCCCGTGTGCTCATGCAGGCGTGGACACTGCCAAGGAGGGGCAGGAGAGGGGCGGAATCAGCTGATGCTTGAGGGGGGGGAGGGGGAGGGAATTTCACCTTAATCTCAGACACAGACTGCCTGCGTCTGTCCAGTTGCTGAAAGAGAAAAGAGGAGAGAGAGGAAATGAGGGCCAGCTATGGTGCAGAGGGCCCTGCCAGGGCTACAGGGGGCTTGTCAGACAACGCCTGTCATCTCGTGCTGGCGGCGATCAGGGGGAACCCAGACTGGCGCAGATGGCATGGGCTGAGCACGTGTGTGTTCCACCAGACTAATCAACCCATCCCATGACCCCTCAGAACACCTGAGATCTGGACGCTGGCTGGGCTGGGGAGACGCTGGTGCTACCCCATCCAGCCCCCAGAGTTTTCTGCCTGTACGTTGGCCATCACCCCATGCCGCCTATGCTGTTTTAGAGGGAAGCGGCTGCACTACATTACTGCCTGCTAACCCCGCGCCCTTCGAATCAGCAGCTCATGCTGTTGGCTCCCTGCCATTTGCAAAACAGCAAGTGGGGCAACACAGCTTATAGTATTACAAAAAGCCGCCCAACCCACCCACAAACAAGGAATAAAATGAGAGAGCGAGCAGGGGAGAAGGAAGTGAAGCCAAAAGTCCCCCAAACTGTGATCCCTTGGCTGCAGGAACGGTGCTGCAGAGCAGCCAGCCCCACCCCAAGGGGCAACCTTGGCAGCTGCAGTGCAGGATCAGCCCTACCTGCTTGATCTCACTCTTGAGCCTGACGATGCCGGCACGCTCTGTTTTTGTCGCCCCCACAGGACCGACTTCGCAGATGGAGACTGCTGGGGTCAGTGCTGAATCCATGGCACGCACTGCAGGGAGAGAGGCAGGCACTACCAGAACATCATCCACCATGCCTGAGAGATCCCAACCCACCTTCCTCTGCCTTGCGCTTCAAGAGGCCTTCCTTTTGAACATGCAGCAGCCCCACCCAGAGTAAGCACCAACGTCCAGGCCAAGTCTTCATTCCTGGGGTTTGGATTGGCAAAACCCAGTCTGGAGGCCCATTTCCAGAGAACAGAAGGCCAACTGCAGTTCATCGCATGGTCCCACCCAGAGCACATTCACACTTGTCAAAGTTACAACCAGATGAGAACTTCTCCAGCAACAACCCCACAAACAATTTGCAGCATCTAGCTGAAGGTGAGCTCTGAAACAGCCAGGGAAGTCTGCTCTCCACACATCTTACTTGGGGAGGTTCACAATAGGAAAAAGATTAACAGAGAGAGCATTGCAGAACATGCCTGAGCTGAACAGAGGGACATTCACTGCCTGACAGCAGAAGCTGGAATAAGGTGACCAAGCCAGGTAGGGCACTGCTGCTTAGGAGGGTAAATTGCTGGCACACAAGAAGAGCCCTGCTGGATCAGACCAAGGGTCCATCTAGTCCAGCATTCATTTCAACACACAGTGGCCAACCAACTTTTGAACAGGAAACCACAAGCAGGACAAGAGTGCAACAGCACCCCCCCACCCATGCTCCCCAGCAACTGGTGTGCATAGGCTCACTGCCTCTGGTACTGGAGGCAGCACGTAGCCATCAGGACTAGTAGCCATCGATAGCCTTCTCCAGGAATTTGTCCAACCCCCCTTTAAAGCCATCCAAATTGGTGGCCATCACCACATCCTGTGGTAGCAAATTCCATAGTTTGACTATGGACTGTGTGAAGGAGTCCTTCCTTCTATCTGTCCTGCATCTCCCACCAATCATCTTCATGGGAGGGCCCCGAGTTCTAGTATTTTGAGAGAGGGAGAAAAATGTCTCCCTATCCACATTCTCCGCACCATGCAGAATTTTGTACACCTCTATCATGTCTGCCCTTGCCCTCCTTTTTCCCAAGCTAAACAATCCCAGCTCTTGTAACCTGCCCTCATAGGGGAGATGCTTCAGCCCCTTGATCATTTTAGTTGCCCCTTTCTGCACTTTTTTCCAGCTCTACAATATCTTTTTTGAGGGGTTTGGTGACCAGAACTGGACACAGTATTCAGAGTGTGGTCGCACCACAGATTTGTATAGGGGCAGTATGATGTTGGCAGTTTTATTCTCAATCCCTTTCCTAATTATGCCTAACATGGATTTTGCCTTTTTTACAGTGGCCGCACACTGGGCTGACCATCTTCACTGAGCTGTCCACCACAACACCAAGATCTCTGGTCGGTCACTGCTAGCTCAGATCCCATCAAGCTGTACTTGAAGTTGGGATATTTTGCCCCAGCGTGCATCACTTTACACTTGCTTACACTGAACTGCATTTGCCCTCTAGATGCCCATTCTCCCAGTTCGGAGAGATCCTTTTGGAGCTCTTCACAATCCCTTTCTGTTTTAACCACTCTAAATAATTTGGTGTCATCCGCAAACTTGGCCACTTCACTGCTCACTAATTCCAGACCATTTATGAACAAGCTGAAAAGCATTGGTCCTAATACAGATCCCTGTGGAACCCTACTATTTACTTCCATCCATTGGGAGAATTTATTCCTCCACTCTGCTTTCTGTCCTTTATCCAGTTACTGATCCATCAGAGGACCTCTCCTCTTGTCCCATGACTGCCAAGTTTGCTCCAGAGTCTTTGATGAGGGACTGTGTCAAAAGCCTTTTGGAAGTCCAAGTAAACAAGTAGTAAGTAATGGCAAACATGGATGGCACAAACGGCCATCAATGGCTACTTGTCAGTCAGGAATCTGGCTGTCTGGGACTCCTCGTCCGGGTGGGCGGGCGTCACTGAAGACCCACTGCTGGGGAGGGACCGCAGGAGAGGGCTCTTGCCCTCGTGCCCTGCTGAGGGGCTCCTTGGAGGCACCAGCCTGACCACTGTCGCAAGCTGGACTGGATGGACCCTCGGCCTGCTTGAGCAGGGCCGTCTGGACGTTCTTAGGCGCGCCGAGGGGCGTTGTGGCAAAGGCCCCGTGGACTGGGCTGGCAAAGCCAAAGCCTCCCCATGCTCTGACTCGGCTTCCGTTCGTGCTGGGCCCAGAGGCAGCCCTTCCTGGCAAAACCCCTAGCGCAGCCCGGCTCACCGCTTCTCTCCACTCCAAATTCTTTGCCACTGAGGATGTGATGCAGAAGATTCTTCACATGGGATGGGCTGAGATTCATCAAACTCTCTGTAGCTTCCTCAGCTGAAGAGGAGAAAGAAGGTCACGGGCAATTCCCCGGGCCCCCTGCCCACTCACTTACAATCCGACACCACTGGAGGGACGAACCCCACAGAAGACTCCAGGGAGAGAGTCCCTCGGGCAGAGCACTCCCGGGGCCTTGTGCCTAGCACGGGCACCATGCCCTAGTGAATTGCCCCTGCGGCTCAGCACCACTCCCAACAGCTGGAGTCAATGCAGAGGGACAAGCTGCCTTCCCGGGAGCAGCAAACCTCGTGCACCGCTCCAGGGGCTGTTCGGAGCCACAACAGGCGAGAACAAGGAGGGCCATGTCAGACAGAGCCAGCTGGCGCCGCAGTGCAGAGGGGCGCTTGCCTGCAGGCCCACCTACCTGAGCAGCACAGTGACTGAGCCAGCTCTGTCGCCATCACCTGAATGATGAGCCCAATGCGCAGGCGGAACATCTCCGCAAAGAGGCCAGGCTGCGTCCGGATGTACATGGCCAGGTATACCATGATCTCCTGTGCGGAGAGGGGAACGGCTGGTCACGGATCTGGCCTCTGTGGGTTCCCAATCAGGAGGCAACACTGGCTTCAGCGCTCACCTGAGTCAGGATGGAAACGCTCATGTTCTTCTCGCTGGCTTCATCTATCAGGCAGGTGAGCTCCTCGTATGGCAGCGGTCTGTGGGGCAGCAGTGGGAGATATGAGGACGGCCATTTTGCACTATGTTCAGCCTTTGTGCCCACAAATCTGGTGCTCCAACTAAGATGGAACTGTCTGCCTCTCAGATCCAAACACAACACACAGATCCACAGCCTGCGGGGAACCCCGTAATCAGGGCGTTTTGCATTCTAGGGATGAGCAGAAGAGAGATCGGGAGCTCCTGCCCTGATATGAGGTTTGACTCCCAATTGTCTAGCAACGGCAACAACAAAGTCCCCCCCCGCCCCTGTGCCAACTTATGCTGCTGGAGCGAAGAAAGCAGAGTGTGCGTGGGGCAGCCAGGAGTGGATTGTGTGTGGGCGGTGAGAGAGCCCAGTCCTGGGCTCAGAACCCTTTAGTTCCACGTGTGTGTCTTTTGCACCAGGCTCTGGCTGGAGAATCCTAGGGTTCTCAGAGAAAGCAAAGTAGATGCCGCACGCCTACAGTCCGCCCGCCCCATCGTGGTGTATCAGTGCAGAATCCAGGACCAGGTCCTCTCCTCACAATCCTACCTTCCCCCGCTTGCCCTCTGCCCCCCAGATTCTTGCACATATAATTTTTTGAAAAAGATTTCTTGACAATCTTAATTTCACAACAAAATTACACAGAGTTTCTATACCATCCATTCTTTGCAAAGAATGTGGGTTTCCCGGGTGCTAGTCTGGACTCGTTTGTGCCACATCCACAAACACGACCTCCCCACCTCCATGCTGGTTTTGAGAGCTACATTAGGGAGAGGAGGAGGGTCTTTCTAGCTTCTGGGAGACACACAGAAGCCACCAGGATGGCCTCTGCTTGGCCCACACATGGGCCCTTCAGTCCCCTCCCCGAAAGGACATGGGAGAGGAGAAAGCACGCTCACTCCCCACCTGGGCCTCTCCACAGGCAAAGGCGACTGGCACACAGGATGACACACAGAGTGGTTCCCCATATGTGGCGTTCATCCTCTCCACAGAGCGGTTCATTCACAGATGCCCACCTGCCCCCCCAAACCAGCCCAGCTCTTGGCATGAGACGCGGGCGACGCGGGGAGCCCACACACACAGCCTCCAGATCGGCCCTGTGGGAGACTCACGCGGAGATGGTCTTCTCCCGAGGCTCTGGGGGAAGCCCCACGGTCAGCTGCTTCTGGTGCGACAGCAGGTCAGTGCAGGCCTGCCCAGGAGAGAGGATACCGTCAGGTGTGCAAGGCCGAGCCCGGGTCCCTTTGGCTAGTGCTCACTGGTTCTTCTGCTGCAGCCCTGATCACTGTCCTCACAGGAAGGGCCGGGCCATGGCTCAGGGGCGTGGCCCGCGCTTCGCATGCAGAGGATCTCAGGCTTGATCCCCAGCACCTCCAGGGAGGGCCGGAAAACCTGCCACCTGAAACCCGGAGGCGCTGATGGTGCTGGGCTGGACGGCCCAAGGGTCTGACTCAGCATAAGGCAGCTTCCTGGGTTCTTTTCACCACTCTTGCTCTGGAACCAGCCCCCAATTCAACCCCCGTCCAGGCAATTCCGAGCCCCCACGAACAACACACAGGAGGTGGCCACGTCTCAGTGGGGGAGCCTTTACCTCATCAAGGGCTTCCACCTTCTTCTTCAGGATCCCAGAGATGTAGCGGATTAAGGCCCACTGGCGCATCGCCCCAACTTTTCCGTAGAGCTCCACGAGGAGACTGCGGACGGTGGCACCTGGTTCACCATATATCTCTGTGTCCCAGTCCGGCCCCCTAAAAAGCAGAACCACCACCATGCCTGCTAGTTAGAGAAGGGGCTGCTCAGGTGCCTCCTGCTTCCGGCCTAGCTAAGATCTCTGGGCAACTGAGGGCCCCCAGGACTAGACTCCAGTTGAGCTGCCCGCTTCTCGTGTTCTCCTAGCTACCGCTTCCAGGAGGGCATCTGCCTTCTTTGACATTGGCACCACCATATTAGCCAGATAATGGAACTGACATTTGGATAATAGCCATCCTGAGCAATCCAAGATGGTGCCACCCATGAGACACATGGTGGCAGATTTGGCAGACGCTCTTGTAAACCTCGGTAGCTGGTGTGACCTTAAAAGCAGGGGAACCTATGGTCCTTCAGATGTTGTTGGACTGCAACTCCCACAATCCCTGACAGTTGGCTATACTGGCTGGTACTAATAGGAGTTGGAGTCCAACAACATCTGAGGGACCATAGGTGCCTCACACCTGCCTTAAAGAGGGGCAAGTGCACAAAAATCTCAGAACTGCAGATGTTTGGAGACTGGGTTTGCCTCTAGCAACCCCCATCCTCCATCTCAGTTTTGCTCCGAGACCTCTTGGGGGGATACAGCAGTTCCCCTGCCTTCCTCTTCTCCCTGAGGGACCAATGGCAGCCTGAATTCCAGAGCACTCAGAATTGGAAGGTGAGGCAGGGGTGCCAGCCTACTGACTGTGCCGTATTATGCAGACACCGGGAGACGTATCCGGCAAGCAGAGAAACTCCCGTGTCTCTCTGTGGACTCCCACAGAGGCTGCATCCAAAGAGCAAGAACCCCCACCCCCCACCCTCGTCTCTCCTACTTGAGATTGTAGAGCACATAGAGGTGGTTGGCCTGGTCCTGCAGAGTCTGACATTTGCGGAGCTCATCAGCCAGGGCCCGGCAGTCCACGTTGCCGTCCACATCCTTGGGGAGGTTCAACTCAGCATGGATGGTTGGCTTGTTAAGAAAAGGGGGATAGGCAGGCTTCAGCGAGGCCGCACCTGTGCCAAAGTCCCTGCGCACCTCTTCCCCAGAGCCCTACCCCACACGCCTTGTGTGGCTAAGGAGCCGCAGGGATGCAGACACAGGCCAAGGCTGCCACCTGGCTGAAGTCTGGAGAGCTTCCACGGAGAATCCACAGGCCTCAGCCAAGACCACGAGAGTTTTATGAAGCTAAGAGTTGCAAGGGCTTCCTGGCTAGAGGAGCTATCGCCCAGCCCAGCTCTCCACAGCAGACAGACAATCCTTCCACGCTGACCCACGTCCTTTTCTGCTTAGAGCAGGCACTCAGGAAGGGAGGGCACAGCCGGCAGTTCTGCTTATTAAGGCCAACTCACGTGAACAAATTCCAGAGAGTTTTGCACTGCAAGGCCTGGTGGTTACACTGTCACCTGGCAAGACCTGGCTCTCTCCAAGTATACTGCCTAGATTCCACATCATTTCAATGCTGCTACAGTCAAAGACACCTTCCCTCCCTGGCACATGGTGAAAGCACTGGGGAGACCAATATTCAGAGTTCCTTTAGAAGTGGGCAAGTTAACATGCCAGGGCATGCAGAAAGCCAGACATCCTGTACTGACTCTACCTGTTACCCCTGAACAAGGATCCCACCCCACGTGCTTTCCTATACAGAAAGCCCACCAGTATTCAGCAGTTTCTACGCCATGGGACTCCTCTACTCTGACAGCATGTCTCAGACAAGGCAGAGAGACCAGAAGTACAGTCCAGGAATCTCACCTTGGTCTCTGGCTTTTGTGCCGAGCCCAGCAAGTTAACAGACGGCTGAGAGTCCTGGAAAAGCTTGGATGGGATGTACATGTTGATATCTGCAAGACAGATGGATAACACTGGGTGCAGGAATCATGGCATGTTGAAGCTTGGCACTGCTCCGTCCTGGATTCACCGCTTGCTGGTCTGTACTGGGCCTCTGGGGCAGGAGGACTTCCAGGGATGGGCATGCAGCTGCTGCAGCATCCAAGACCCCCCTCTCTTCAGAGAGGCAGGCCTGTGGCATTCACCAAGGGGTGAGTTTTGTACCCTGTAGAGCTGCCAGGTCCAGACACAGAGGGGCATTCTGAAACATATTTAAACGCGAGAACACACAAGCCTGAAGACAGCAGGAGATGGGCAATGGTTCCCACTCACTCTCCACTTGCAGCTCTTTGGCCTTGGACATCAGAGACATGAGGTCCTGGGTGGTGTGCACCGCAGCACGGAAGCGATGGAGCCCCGCCTTCTGAGCAATGGGCGGGAGGCTGCTCTTAGGAGCCGTGCTCTGCAGAAGGTGGTCTAAGTACTGGGCCACTTCGTCGCAAATGTCGGCTGGAAGAGCAGCGGGAGAGAGAGAGAGAGCTGCATGTTACTTTGCACTCACAGGTCCCAGAGGGGAGGCCACCCCAAAGACACACAGCTTGTCTCACACACGCTTGCGCTGTCCTGGGCAACAGGCCCCGAACAGGACAGAGCAGCGGCAGGGCCTCCTCCACCCCGCCTTCAGCGCTGCACACCACTTGAAACGCGCTTTGCATGGAGGGCGTTTCCACACAGTGGGAAGGGGGCCCTGGTGCCCTGCAGAGGGTTCAGACTGCAACTCCCACCGGCCCCAGCCAGCATGGCCAATGGTCTGGGATCATGGAAGTGGTCGTCCAAAACACCCAGAGGGCGCCGGCTCCTGCTGTGCAGACTGTACGCAGCAGGGAGGTGGCGGAGCAGGAGGGAGAAACGCCATCCTCCGCTGGATGGGCAAACTGGCCGGCGCCCACAGCGGCTGGCCATGCAGACGCTTCTGTGCCTGGAACAGGAGGAGCATCTCGTTTCTGTCACAGGGCCGTAGATGTGGCTGCAGTCACTGCTTCCATCTGCTGGTGGAGGCAGAGGAAGGTGCGTGCAGGAAGCCACACAGTAGCAAGTCACCACAAGGCCCCTCACTGCTTGGCAGCACTTGCCCCCCAGTTCCCACACCAGCCACCACCCAGACCACGCTCGCGGCAGAGCGCGCTCACCTTGGTCTGAAGAAGGCTGCCAGTCCTCCAAAGTGAGGGGCACGTTGGCCATGGCCTGGAGGAGCCTTTCCATGCACGCTGGGGCCTGCATGGAGCAGCCCCTCCCAGGCGGGCCCAGCAGGCATTGCTGGTGCACGGCTCCAAGAACACCCATGCAATCTGTGGCTCGAGCAGGCACCCCGCTCAACGTCTGCACACAGCCGGCAGCCACAGGGGCATCGTGCAGCCTGGGTGAGCCACTCATACACCTCAACTCAAGGGGCGGGCTGAACACACACACACACACAGCAAACACACAAAACCCATTCCAGTGTTCTGAAGTGGCAGGAAGGGTGTGACCACAAGCCAGTTACAGAGACTGTTAATAGGATGCAGAGATGAAGAGTTAAGGAGAATGTTTAGGCGGGCAAGGAGGCGGGGGACTAGTCAGAAATGGCCAGTGACAGCTCCAGGAAAGAGACCAAGAACCCAGGATGGAGAAAGGAGAGAGGGATCTTTCCTTTTCGACTGGAGATCTAGCACATGGCTATAGAGAACATAAGGGAGACAGGATCTCTTCACTTCTTCACATAGCACATGGTTAGACTATGGAATGCACTCCCACAAGGTGTGGTGATGGCCCCAATTTGGATGGCTTTACAGGTGGATTCGACAAATTCTGGAGAAGAAGACTATCAGGGGCTACTAGTCCTGATGGCTCTGTGCTACCTCCAGTATCAGAGGCAGTGAGCCCTTGTACACCGGTTGCTGGGGAACATGGGCGGCAGGGGGCTGTTGCACTCATGTCCTGCTTGTGGGTTTCCTGTGGGCAGCTGGCTGGCCACTGTGTGAACAGAATGCTGGACTAGATGGACCCGTGGTCTGATCCAGCATCAGGACTCTTCTTACGCTCTCATTGGTGTAAGAAGAAATCCTCTTTCGAATTACATAAAACTCTTCCTCAGGCAGAATGGAAAGGGTGCTAGGGGGGAAAAAGACTTTAACCAGACAGTTGTGTTGGCCACGGAGCCCTAAGCTACGATAATCTGAAGCACATCTGTATTTGCTTGCATTTGTAAACATGGCTCACCACGTTACCAGAGGAAGTTGCTCTTTCCTATTCTGCCTAATGAAGTGTTCTGTGTAATTCACTCTTCTGCCAACAGCGGTCAGCCCTATGAGAGATGTTGCCTTATCCATCCCTGGGACAACCACGGCCACAGATATCCATCACGAGCATCTGCAGGGCAGCCAGGCGCGTTGCTCTCTGGCAGGTGGTTTGACCAAGGCCCCAGTTCAGCACATACTATCCACACACCCCGGGTGGGGGGCAGAGAGCACTCTTGGGAGCAAAGCACAAGCCTTCAGAGGTTTGCCACCAGCCTCCTGACCACGTCCCTGCCTCTCCCCTCTCTATTTTGGCCTCACAAGCTTTGTCACCTGCTCACTCCTCGGCAATGGCCTGCGGTAAGCTTTAAGCGCAGACAAGCCAAGGGTGCAAGAGCTACAGAGAGGTGGAACCTTTTTCAACTACAAAAACTATTAGCTGAACGGTGAGCAACTCATCCACCCCTGGGGAAAGATCCCCACTCCAAAAGGGGTTCGCACTGCTGCTGCTATAGGAGAGACAACTGCTTTTCTCGCTGCTCTGTTAGCTGCTAACATCACGATTTTCCCAGCTCTGCAGTTCGGTCTTGCTAACACCACCACGAACGTTAGAGAGGAGGGGGTTAATTAAGGGGTGAGCAGGAATAAGATGAGTGTTAAATGAAATGAGTGGGGCACAGATGAGGGCTGTGGCATTATGGGCTGGATTAAGGAATCCGGCATTCCTGACCACAGCATACTCCAAGTGCATGAAGGGGGGTGACCCATCTCCTTACCATCTTCTGCCAAATGAAAGCCATGCAGCCAGTCCTCAGGGTCTAACTCGCTGAAGCTGTCAAGGCTGAGCCCACAGTCATCAGCATAGAGCTTACCCTCCGGCCCAGCGTCCATGAAACTGAGGTGGGTGCGACACGAAGTGATGAGGAAGTCAGACAACCTACCCGTCTGGATCCTGCAGGAGTCAGAAGGGGCAGGGTGAGGAACCAAGAGCAGCTGGAATCCCACCCCCACCACTCTCCTCTGATTCACAAGGGCAAGAACAACCCAAGGAAGCCCAAGCAAAGGCCAGTCACCCGCATCTGGCAAACGCGTATTTCCAGAAGGCACAAAACTCCCACCCCACCCCCAGCTCTGTCCGGCCTCATTTAGCCCGTGGAGGGCTGGGTTGGGGGTTTGTCTGGCCCCCATGCCCCATGGGCGCCCTTCCCTGCATTGGAGGCTCACACTCCGGGATAAGCCCCTGCTGCTTACCTCGCCCCTCCAAAATACCCGTCCTGGAGCTTCCGCAGCGTAGCCAAGACAGCCGGATGGATGCTGGTCCCAGTTTCATCTTTTACCATGGAGAGAGAACACCACAAGAGAGGGCAACAGTTCCAGGGGGGAACATGCCCAGACAAGAGTTGCAGCTGTCACCTGCCTCCTTGGGAAGACCGAAAGCCTGACAAGAAACCTACCGAGCATCGTGTGCGAGATGGGGAAAGTGATGGTCGGGCGCCCCGTCATCCTCCAGCGGCTGCACAGATATGAAAGGTCCGTCCGCAGCATCTCCACCATCATATTGTTATCCAGAGCCAGGTAAAACTGCTGCTGGTCTACAAACTGCAGGTAAGGCAGCACAGACAGGTACGTTAGAAGAGTCCTGAAGCTGGATCAGACCAAGGGTCCATCTAGTCCAGCACTCTGTTCACACAGTGGCCAGCCAGCTGCCCACAGGAAACCCTCAAGCAGGACACAAGTGCAACGGCCCCTTCCCACCCATGTTCCCCAGCAACTGTTGTACAGTGTCTGATCCTCTGATCCTGGAGGTAGCATAGAGCATAGATTCCTTACACCCCAGGAATTTGTCGAACCCCCTTTTAAAACCATCCAAAGCAGTGGCCATCACTACATCGTGCGGTAGCAAATTCCATAGTTTAACCATGTGCTGTGTGAAAAAGTACTTCCTCTTATCCGTCCTGAAACTCCCAACCATCAGCTTCATGGGATGACCCCACTGGGTTCTAGTTTTACAAGAGAGGGAGAAAAATGTATCCGCATCCACTTTCTCCACACCATACATCATTTTGTACACCTCTATCATGTCTCCTCTTTCTCACCATTTTTTCTATGCTAAACAGTCCCAGACAGTGTACCTGTGAGAAGGCATTCCAGAAAGAGTGGGGTGGGACAGCACATAGGGGAAAAAGCCGGGGGTGGGGCAGCCAAGGAGTGATTAAGGAGGGTGGATCCATCCACCATTCTCATGCATGCATGCCTGTGCAATTGTCAGGCTAATCCAGGACACTGGCTGTGGTTTGTGAAATTGGAGCAACAGGAGGGAAAAGGTCTGATTGTGTCATACACACAGCTGATCTTACAAATGTTCTCTGTATCTCTTAAAGGCTTAACTGTTATGAAGGCTTTGTTATGCTGGCCTTGTGCAAGCTTGGTTATATGTGCAGAAGGGGAGGAACGGCTGGATTAGACCATTCCTCTGTTGTTCACCTGACCGAGCTCCAAGCCAAGGCTTTCATTTCAAAGTGCTGCAGCAGCAGCATCTTCCCTCCATGCCCTGCGCCAAGCCAGTACACCCTCAGAGGCTCCCGGATATATGTTCCCCACACAGAAGGGCCTTTTGCTGCTTCTCTCAACTTGTAGGAGCCCGTGGGAGATTGTGAACAGCCACCTGTGCTCCTGGGAATCATGACCCAAGGGCACCTCTTGCCACACCCACCTGTGGTGTGAAGGCGAAGATACTGTCCCTGATGTTGTAGAACTTGGAGGTCCCCAGGACGCCCATGTAGCGGAAGGGCCGCCCACTCAGGCGCATGTGCTTGTTACGACCTGCCGGGGACCAGAAGCAGAGAGCGGAGTGACCATCCCAATGGGGAAAGGGATGTGAAGGGACGGGTCAGAGTGGCTGCAGAAACCAACGCTTTGACTCAAGAGTCAGGCCAGAACCACTCTGCGTATTGCCCTCTCCTTGTAGAACTGGGGGTAAAGTCTAGGAGAGAGGGGGGAAACCCCAAACCCTGCCCCCCCTGCAGCATCCATAGGAGGCTGCCTTATACCGAGACAGACCCTGGGTCCATCTAGTGCAGCACTGTTGACACTGACTGGCCACAGCTGCTCTCCAGGGCTTCAGGCAGGGTTTTCCAGCCCCACCTGGAGAGGCTGCCAGGAATCGACTTGGGACCCTCTGCATGCAAAGTGGGGGCTCCACTGCTGAGCCATAGCCCTTCCTGTGACGTCCTGGCACACTCCTCAGGATGCTGGTGAAACACCCCCAGTGAAGGATCCTGGAACCAGCTGGGCTTCCCATCCATCTAACCCCAACAGATCCCATGGGGGAGGGGGCAGAGAGAGCTGCCTAGCAGGCAGCCCAGTGCTGGCCCTGTGAAAGCACATATAGCTTCCAGCCCAGAGGCCATCAACGTCTCATTAGGCCCAGCGGGGCTGCCTCCGGAAGGTCCTGATGCATCTCCTTTGGGTGGCTGCACTGAGGCCTCCCCACATCCCACCCCAGCTCACCTAGTCGGGCGTAGATGTGGCTGAGGATTCTTGCTGGCTGCACTCGGATGGGGTGGACATCCGCCACCGTCTCCACCTCAATGTCCTCCTTCTGCAAGAGGGCCTTGATGGCCTCGGTCTCAGCCAGGATGCAGACTGGCAGGGAGGAAGAGGGTGGGTCAGCAGCTGGGCGGGGCCCCCCAGGGGGCCCCCCACCCACCCCGCCTGCTCTCCACCCATCCCTTTCCAAACAGCATGGCTACTTTGCACAATCATTGGAACTGTGTCTGGGTCACTTGTATGAGGAAGAAAAGGTCCCAGGCAGGGGGGTGGGAGTCTGGGAGAAGCAGCACAGAAGACCAGAAGAATGGGAAGAACCCCACGAAGAATGCAAAGCCCGACGGGAGTGCAAGGCCCCACCAGTGATGCAGCTTGAAAGAGATGTGGGCAACTGGCAGAAGGCCTTGGCCTGAGAGTCCAAGTGAGGCAAGACAGGGAGGGAATGGAGCTCCATGCCTAATGCAAGCAAGTTCTTAAAAGCAGCATTTAGAAACTCCTCTTCTACCAAGGACACCCACAGAGCAATTACAGACTGAAAGAACTGGGCATGTTTAGCCTTGAGAAGACTGAGGGGAGACAGGATAGCGCTCTTCAAGTACTTGAAAGACTGTCACAGAGAGGAAGGCCAGGATCTCTTCTCAACCATCCCAGAGTAAAGGACACGGAATCATGGGCTCAAGTTACAGGAAGCCAGATTCCGGCTGAACATCAGGAAAAAATTTCCTGACTGCTAGAGCAATACGACTATGGAACCAGTTACCTAGGGAGGCGGTGGGCTCTCCCACACCGGAGGCATTCCAGACGAGGCTGGACAGCCACCTGTCAGGGATGCTCTGATCTGGATTCCTGCATTGAGCAGGGGGTTGGACTCAATGGCCTTGTAGGCCCCTTCCAACCCTACTGTTCTATGGTTCTATGATCCACACACCCTCGCATGAAGTGTCCATCTCTTCATGTCCACTGAGAGGTCCCAAGCTGTAAGGGAGACCCCACTGTCATGCCACGTGGGCAGCTCAGTCCCCTCCAATCCCAGCCACAGCATCTCTCAAAACACAGCAGGCCTCACTTACTCTGCACCACCACGTCAGGCTTTGGGACAGTTGAAAACCTGCGGTTCAGAGGGTCAATTTCCCCTGGAGCCAGAAATCCCTGAAAACAGAGGGTAGGGGCAAGTATAAATGTGTCTAATCCCCTTTTAGAGAGATCTACATTAATGCCCATCATGGCATCTTGTGGCCCAAATCCCACACATCAGCTCTGCACAGTGCAAAGAAAGTGCCCTGCCTTTGGTCTCTCTGGAATCACCCATCTCTCAGTTCCATTGGATGCCTCTGCTCTCGCAGAATGAACATGGGAGACTCCTGCTGGGCTTGTGCTGGCCCGCCAGGCCCGTCAGTTACCAGAGTGCCCCCTCAGCAAAGCTGATGTCTGCCAAGCTGGGCTGCTTTGGAAGAGACGGCATCATCGCACACCATGGCCTGCCTGGGTCCCACCTCAGCCGTGGGGCAACAGCCACCGAGCCCAAGGTCCTGCCCAAAGGCGAAGCTCCCCATCCACGAGCCCCCACAAGCAGAGAGCAGCCGCAGGCTGAAAGGCCCCTGCGGAGCAAGAGTTCTGACTGACTCAGGCAAGTGAACCAGAGAGCAAAGCAACTCGTAGGACAATGAAGTCAGACAGCAGAGCCTCACCTCTGCCATGAGGCAGCCCAGGATGTAAAGGGACTGGCCCCACATGAACGGCAGCTTGCCCAATGGCACCCGGTCAGCGGTGTGAGGGTGGCAGTACTCTTGGTCAACCTGGAAGGCAAGACCAAGGAAGTCAGGTGGTCTGGAGAGGCTGGGAAGGCCCAGGAAGGCAAGGAGCCCAGCGACCAGAGACAGACACAGACCAGGAGGGAATGGCTTTTCCAGCTATGTTCACGCTCAGTATCAGCCTGGCTCAGCAGCGCTAGATACACAGGGCAGGGGGAGAGAGAACTTAAAGGTAGGTTAATCTCTAGAATTTCTTCCTTAAGGTCACCGATACCCAGTCAGGAATTCTGTTTGGCTAGTTTTACTGCATTGCGGATTAACTACAGGATTACATGCTGTATTTACTTGCTTAAGGATGGCCACATCCAAACCAATAATGAAATTGTGGAAACCACAGGACTGGCCCCAGCATGAAGCAGAGGGGTTGGGGAGAAGCATGCCTCCATTTGGGGTTTCAAGCTCAGGTGCCAAATTGCCAGAGGCTGGCCCTGGGAAGCCACGTAAGGAAGCCATCCAAAATCACTTCGGTGCTTTCAAAGAACGCTTAAACCGCCAAAAGACATGTGGGCTGGTAACAGCATCTGAAAATCCCATTCTCGAATGTTGTGTGTTTAAAGATCTTCTCTGGCAATTTTTAGATATTCCCTGAATCCTTGGATTTCTTTGGAAATCATTTTGAGACCAGAAGGGAGCAAATGCAGCATCACGTCAGCCAATGACGAGAACATGGATGCGGCTGCAGGCCTGGGGCTCCACCAAGGTAGTTTAACCCAAAGTCCCATATTTTGCCTCTGTGAGGAAGCCCAGAGGCAGGAAACTGGTGCCTTCGCCCTTTTGTGCAGATCCCCCCCTTTGCCGCACTCATACTCTCCAGCCTAGCTGCCCACCTTCTCTGGAGGGACGCTGTACAGCTCCGGAACCAGCCAAACTCCGCTCCTGCCCTTGATGAGGACCCCTTCCAGGGCTTCTCGGTACTCCTGGACCTGGAGGGAGGGAGGGAGGGACGGACGGGGTGCTCAGCAAGGGCTAGCTTGCAAAATCGGGGCCCGCTCCAGCAGGTTGTTGCCTCCTCGGCATCGTTACCCTGAATCAGCAACTCCTCTCCATATGGGTAAAACATTCCAGGGTCACGCAGCCCCTGGCCCCTCACACCTTTTCCAGGTCAGTGTGTGTGCTGCAGACAACTCTGCAGGCCACTCACCTTTTCCTCTCAGAAACAGATTCGCAGATTTTTAGACAGTAGTTCACCCTGAGAGCAAGGAGTCAGGACCCTTGACACGCCTGGGGCCCTGCTCTTCTGTCTCCATTGACCTCTGCCTCCAACTTCAGCTCTGGCTGTGTGGAGCAGATCTTCCCTACCCTGGCGCTCTCCATGTGTGTGGGACTACAACTCCTATCATCCCCCAGCATTAATAGTCTTGAGGGGATGGGAGTTGTGCCCTCCAGGTGTGCTAGACTCTCAGGCCAGCGAGGGCCAGCGAAAGGCTGTCTCGGGCCATTGCTCAAGTGTCCCCAGCAGAAGGGCCAGGAGGAATGAACAACCCAGACCAGACAGCCCTCCCTGCGCAGGTGGCCATGCTATGGAAGCTGAGGCGTTCAGCCACCCCCACCCAGGACTGGGCAGGAGCTCCCAGAGGTGCCTCCTGAACCGCCTCCACCAGGCTTTCAGCTAGTGTGAGGGGCGGCAGCCGCCCCTTCCTCCCTTCCTTTCAACAATGCAGTCAGACACAGCTCCGGTCCTGCAGCCCCAATCCGGAGAGGAGAAGAGGCTGGGCAGACCAGCAGAGACCCCCCTTCTGCAGGAAGATGACAAGCCTTCCTGACACGGCTTCCCCCAGCCAGGCTCGACACAGAAGCCAGGAGAAAAGCCAGATGCTAACACATTGCAACCAAGTGCCTCCGTGACGTTCGGGAGAGTTCTTTTCTACAAGCACGTGGCAGTGGCTCGTGTGCCCGAAATGTCCGTTCTTCCCTTTCGCTGACACAGGAGGGAGGAGGCCTCTCTCCTGGAGACTGGCGTCCCTTTTGGCCATTCCCAGCGCAGACACCTCCGTGCTCCCGCTTGCTGCCACGTCCTCCCTCTCACACAGGTAGCCATGCCCTGGCTGGCCCCACCTGCTCCATGTTGCCGCTGAAGATCCCGTCAATGATGAAGTAAGTCCAGAAAAGGGGCCACTCGCACTCGATGTTCTCGAAGAGCTTCAGCTCCGCAGGCTCATAGTAGAGGCGGTTCGGGTCCTGCAGAGAGAATGCATGGTGGGTGGGGGGGCGGTCAAGGGAGCCACACCGGCAGCCTTGCCCCATCGGCAGAGGAGCAGCCCGTGGCCTTTTACAAATGTAGTCATGCATCAACAGGGAGGAAAATGCACAAAACGGACACACAAAATTCAAGGGGCGCATTGATTGACAACCACAAACAAAACCACATGAAACGAACTCCACACGTTCCCTCTCCCTCAGCTTTACCTTAAGCTTTCAGAATGACAGACCTGGAAGGGTGGCAGAGCTCCCACGCCACTCTTTTCTTTATAGAGTATTTGCAATTCCAGCACATGGCAAACTTCTCCCAAAGTGCCCTATATGAAGCCACTGCGTTCCCATGGCCTCCCTGTGCTTTTAGTATGGCAGGTAATTGTGACATAACCTAGGCATGCCAGATTTTTCTACGTGAGGAGGCAACTGGTGATAGATTTTGTCACTTTAGGGCAAGTAATATCTTTGCCTTTGCCAAAAGGTTGCCGGTCAGCTATGCTTGACTTCTAATAGTGATAATGAAGGTGCAGAGGCGTCTTGCACTGCTGCACATCACCCCCGGCCCGTGCACTTGATCATGCCAGTGCAGGAGTCCCATCTTCTACACCAAGCTGCCCAGCAAAAGCACGCCAGTTTCTGTGACCTATGGGGCATCTCAGAACAGGGCAACGCCACCTGGAAGGGTGGAAGAAAAGCCAGCCAGGTTGCGGCACCTGCTGGGATTTACCTCCTTGGGAGTTCTGTAGCCATCGCGGAGAAACCGGCAGCAACCATAGCGGCCCTGTGGAGGAAAGGAGTCACGTCAAGCGCTGCCCCCAAGGAAGCAGAGGGCACAGCTGCGAATTTGCCACCGAGGCCCCCGGAGTCGCTGCAAGGCCTGTGAAATGCATTGAGGATTCTGGTCCACAGCGCCAAGGGCACTCGCCTGCAGCTTGGTGATGATCTCCTGCTTGGTTTTCTCCACTACGGCACCATCTTCCACAGCAAAAGCCGGGTAAGAGATAACCGAGAGGAGGCTGGCATCAATCTCCTTGGAAGTCGAAGCCCTCGGCAGCATAGAATGGAGAATGGACTACCAAGAGAGAGAACGGCAACAGTCCATGAACACGATTCTATTCTATGATTCTATAACAAGCCATGTCGGCTAACAGAGGATGGCGCCTCCCTGCTTAGGCACTAAGCATCGTTGGGACTGTGGCACAGGATCAGAGCCTTCCTGTGCATCACGTGTAAGCTTGGGCAGGGTGACATGTACCAGTTTATTTACACAATAAACACTACCTAGGCTAATGGGCAGAAACAAGAACCATGAACCCCCCCTCTGTTCTCCAAGTCAAGAAGCCCCATCGGGGGACTCCCAATTTCTCAGCTGACCCCGAGATGGGAAACCACCGAGATTCGCAACCTCCCGAAGCAGAAAGCAAGGAAGGGGCTCCAGCCTCCTCACGCACAGCCCCCCTCCTTACCTGGCAGTGCTGCACTTCATCTGAGAGCACATGGATCACCGACTGGGGCCCCCCCTTGGCACCAAAGAGGTCCAGTTCATCCAAGGCTTCGAGGGCTGCCTGGAACAGGAGGGAGGGGAGAACACGCAGGTCAGCATCTCGAGGCAAGGCTCCCACACCAGCACGCCAGGCTGCTTGTCAGAAATGGTTCTTTAGAGCATCAGGTATGGTCATGGGAGGCACGTTCGACCCTTATCTCTTTTAGGCAGATTCACAGCAGAGCCATCAACAGCGGCCAGCCATGGTAGCTAAATGGAACCGCAATGTCCAGAGGCAGTGAGGCTGCAAACAATGGTGCTGGGAAGTGTTTCCCAGCGACAAGGGCTGCTGCCATGTTCACGCCCTGCTTGTGGAAATCATCTGGCTGCCCCTCGGCTGGAAGCAGGATGCTGGGCCAGAGAAGTCTTTGTGAGCCTATTTCTCCAGCCATTTGACCAGTGATAAATTGCACCATCAGCCCCATGCCATGCCGAGGGACTGCTCTTAAGGGCGCACCCTGGACTTTGCCACCCACCCAAACACTTAAATCCCTGCTGGTTTCTTTATCACTGGCTCATGACCACTCAAAACCAAGGGGTGTCGAACCTCTTTCAGCCAGCAGCTGAATTTGGAAAAGCCCTCGGGGGCCGCATTCCAGTGGTGGACAGGGCCAAGGGCAAGAGAGGCGGGGTCAGAAGTACAAAACCCCCAGCATGTTTTGGCTTAAAGCTCCTCCTGCCAGGAACTCAGCAGGAAGCAACTAAGCCTTCTTGAAGGCATTTCAACTTTTCAGAACGGGAGAAAACTGGTGCAAAGGCCAGGAGACCACCATGCAATGGGTGGTTCAGGGAAAGGGGGTGTGATCCCCTGGGGAACTCTGGAGGGCCAGACTGAGACCCCAGGACAGCTGCTTTGGGCCCAGGGGCCTCAGGCTCAGCACCTTCATCTCCAACAGACTGAAGAGCAAGGCAATGCCCTCACCTTTGCCATGCCGATGGAACTGGCGTTCAGCTCCGTGATTCCTTGGTTGGTCTTGTCGCCGCGCTCCCATATCCCAAAGTCCTGCCAAAAATGGATCAATGCGTCAGTGAAGCTGGAAGCAACAGGGTCCTTTCCCCAGCGAAGCCAGTGTCCGAAGGGCCACCCTGCAGCATCTTTTCCAAGCAGGAGAGAGAGAGCAGAGCAGCAGCACATAAGCACCGCTCACCAGCCCCTGAAGTACAGCCACCCTCGTGCTGTGCTGCTGCTTCTCCAAGCTGAAAAGTGGGGCACAGCCAGACTACATGGGCCACCATCCCGGCTATAAAAGGCCAGGACAGCCCCAGAGAAGTTGGCGGTGGGCAGCAACGGGAGGGCAAGCGGGTCATCTGGCTGCTTCACAGCTATTTGCCAGGCTAAACTATTGCATCTGCTCTGGAACCACCTGGAGACGGGGTGTCTTCACAGCGCAGTAGCAGAAGGCCGGCTGCTGCCATCAGACCGCACCTGCGGCTGCCCTGCCCTCTGCAACAGAGCTGGGAGGCTTTCCACATCCGCAGAGCATTGCCAAGCAACTCCATCGTGCAAGCAGCTTGCTGACTGAGCCAAACGGGACCCCAGCTCCTCCGTCCAAAGTACGTGTCTTTGCTTCTCAGGTTCAGCTTTTCATTTACCCCCAAATGGTGTGGAATTTAGGATTTCTGATGACCCACCCTGCAACATGGTGGAGAGGAGAGACGTGCAGCTCTGCCCCCACCCCCAGAATCACTGCTGAATGCACATGTACCCCTGACCTTCCTCACACTCCGAGTGTGTCCTTTCCAGATTTTCACAGCAAGGGATGGGGGCGGTTTCACTAGAATTTTGCTTTGGCTGAGAAAGCAAAGCTTAGACTCTCGGCACATCAAGATCTCACACCCAGCTAGATTTTTCCCTTGGCCAGGGAAAACCTGCAGGTGTGTGAATACCAGCAAGCCTGACTGCGGCTGTGAAGGAGCCATCTCTGGCAACTGGCATGCCACTGCCACCTCCCACCGTCTTCCCACTGCACCAACCCAAGCCACACACAGAAGGGAACTCACGGCAGTCTTGTAAGCAGCTTCGATGTAGAAGACAAGGTTCTGGATGAAACTGACTTCGTCCAGGCTGTGGATGATGTGGAGCCCTGAGAGGAAGGGAGTGAAGCGCATAATGCTCAGGCACACGGACAGGGACCCAGCTCCTCTTGCGCACCCTTCCTTTTTTTTTTTTTTTAATACTTTGTATTCTATTTTTTATCTTTATAAATAAAATAAACAGTACCAACAACCTAGTCATTATCTACAGTTTCCATCAATACAGTATTCTTAGGAGGCCACAGCAATAACGAAAAAGAAAAAAAAGAACAGAAGAAGGAAAAGGAAGAAAGCAAGAAAGAAAAAGAAAAAATAATAAAAGGTTACTTAAAAGGATTAAATTTAAACTGCATTACACACAAACTTCAAGTATCATTCTGCTTAAAAGTTATACTATAATATTGCCAATATTACAATTCAGTACAGCATAGATAATCAATCTGACATTTCAATATCATATCTTCAGTCTTATAGCAAGGGAGCAAGCCTACAATTCATTTCCAATAACCATATATTGCCCTTCAATTAACAAATAATAGTAAAGCTTAACAATTTAACCAGCCACGCCCTTCCAAGATGCCGCGGTGGGGAGGCTGCAGCTAAGGCAAGCTCCCGTCCCCACCTGAGGCCTCAGGGGAAGACAGCGCTCTGCTGAGCCACCTTTGATTCCAAGAGCAGGGAGCAGCCGCCTTACCTGAAGCCGTCATCTGGGCCAGCATGAGCAAGTAGAGGGAGGTGGCGTCCAGCTGCAGGTGGCCCCACTGGTCATCCCCCACCACTGTGGCACAGGTGCTGGTGTTGTACTTGGCATGCAGGCAATCCTTGGTGCTCTGGCTGTACTTGAAGGCCTCCACTTTGTCAACCTGGAAGAGCCCGCAGCAACGAGGGAGCGTGGGTGGCAACCTTTGGGGGCCCGTGGGCAGGTTTGGCATTTTGAGAAACTGTCCCAGGCACCACCACTAATGGCTGTGGGAGATAAAATGTTGGGAGGGCCTCCATTTTGGATTGTCACCTTTCTTCCCCCACCCAAGCCATGGTCTGACAGGCCATAGTCTTTCCCCCAGCTCTGTTAATGTCAATGAGCAAGTTCTCTGCCGAGGACCCTGTTGCCCCAAGGCCCTTTCATGGGGGACGGGATTTCCATCCCCCGCACAACCATTCTTCAGCAGGAACTTTGTCCCCAGCTCTACTGAAGCCAATGGTGCGATCTCGCTCCATTGACATTAGCAGATGTAGAGAAATGCTTGGTGATCGCAGCTGCACCAAACAGCCTTGGCGGGCACACTGCCGACCCCTGGTGGAGATGCCCCCGTCCAGGGCTGCCCTCAGTGGGGGTGGGAGGAGAGGGGCACGTTGCACAAGCCAGCATTGTGGCTGTGTGCAGAACCAAGGGCCCCGCTCACGCCGCTAGCTGGCTCAGCCTCCGGCGCAAGGAACGGTGCGTTCTGAGACCTTTGCTCTGGCAGGGTGATCTTTAGGGCCAAAATGGTGACAGAGCATTTGCTGTTGGACACTGCAGGGCTGCAGATTGAGGGAAAGAGGCACTGCCTCAAAGGGGTGTGGCTGAACACAGGCCACCATGGGGCAACACCTCCCACATCACTCCCTGTGAGCACCACTGGAGCAAGAGGGGCTGGGAAAGGCTCTCCTCACCTTAGTTAATGAAGTGACTTTCAGGCCACCTTTGAGGGCAGAAGCCCCTCAGGGCCGCAGGGGAATCCCAGGAGAGAGAGTGTTCCATGCCAGTCCTCTCTCACCGCAGCAGCGGATGGCGAAGCAGGCAGAGCGATCGGGGGAAGCTGACCGACAACGGCCTGTGCTTGGCCAAGCCCGGAGCCCTGGGAAGGGGAATCCCCAGTTCCATACCTGCCTCATCATGCACTGCAGGAGGCCTCGCATCAGCTTCACCACGCTCTGCAGAGAGGAAAGAGCGATGATCCCCTTGCAAACATTCCAGAGGGCAGCAGGACTCCTTGCTCAGCAAAGCCGGCCGGCCAGTGACCTTTCGCAAGGCCCCAGCGTGTAACCAGACCCGGTGCTCACGCTCTCTGTGGCATTTACTTGCTGGGGTGCAACAGCCCAGAGCAGGCAAGCCCCAGCCACCACAGGCAAAAGGGAAAATGCCCAGGTTGCTCAGCATCCTGGCCAGAGAACCAGGGTCTGTGTAGGGTTGCAAAGATGGCAAAAAACCCACACCCCAGCTTCTGTCCTGCACCCTGAACATCAGTTTGACATGCATTATCGCCGGTTAATATGTGCCCATCTCCATGCCATGACCTCCCCCACTAATACTTATTTATTAAATTTATATCCCACCTTTTCACAGCAAATAGTGCTCCATGTGGCTAGCGGCAATACAAGCCAAGCCAATAGTCCTGCATACCAAGCTGCAGTTAAAGCAAAGGAGCTGGCAAAGGGGTGGGCCAGGGGGTTTCTAGCCAGTTGGCAACCTTGGGCCCGTGGGAACCTTGCCTCCAAGCTGCTTGGTCATGGGGGCAAAATGAAGCAAGTGCTGCTCCCAGGGAGAGGATCTGATCACAGCACATATCAAGCAGCCCTGGCCTGCCTAGTGTGGATCCAATTTTACCCACCTGACCCTTGCAAATTAGCCAGAGAGATATGATTACCAGGGTCACATCAGGTCAGCCCCTGATGCAAGGAAGGAAAGAAGAAAACGCTGCAGTCCTAACCAGAGGGGGAAACACCTCTCCTTATTCCAGTGTGCTACAACTAAGGTACCAGGACAGAAAGCCAAGGATTTCATCACAAATCCATCTAGCTCTTTTGCTTTGCTCAACTGTTCCTGGGAAACTATTCAAGAACCAGACACCTCTCAAGGGCTGGTCACACACTCATTTCTTCCCTCCCTCCCCAAACCAGCAGCATGCAGTCACTGAGCACAGACTCATGCAGAGAAAGGGTGAACTAGGAAACAGACAGACATGCAGCTGCAGCAGCTCCTGTGATCAGAGTGGCCAAAAAAAGGGCTTTTGTCCTTTGAACGATGGGCTGTTTAAGTCTTTTTCAGGGAGAACCCAAGAAAACTGAGCATTCTTGGCCAGAGGTAGCTCTGCCAGTTCAAATCTCAAAACAGGCCAGAGGAACATAAGAAGAGCAGTGCTGGATCAGACCACAGGCCCTACTGAGTCCAGCATTCTTTCCACAGAGCGGCCAACCTGGCCATCACTGTATCTTGTGGCAGTGAATTCCATAGTTTAACTAAGAAATGCACAAGGAGACGTTGGAGAAGGGGAATTAATTGCACTTTTACCAACCCCTCAGCCATGAGACTTTTCCCCACAGCTAAATTGTTCTGTACATGCATGCTGCAAAGAGGGATCAAAGCAATATTCCTTCCACTTGCAGAACATCCCGAGCGCTTGCAGAAGGGCAGGACGCATGCAACTCATGCAATCCCTCTGCGGTCTGCCTGTACCTGCTCCAGTTCGTACGCCTTTGCTTTGTCCTCATCGCGGTCTGCATTCTTGCGGTAGGCCAGGCCCAAGCCCCACACTGCCAGGACACTGTAGACGTTATCTCGGACCCAGGCATCTCTGTGGTCGCAGCTGGCTGGAAGCAGCCCTGTCACTGGGTTCTGTGGAGCCCAGAAGAGAGAAAGAGGCATCGCAGCTTTTGGCTCTAGAACACTTCACAGCCAAGCAGGCAAGGTGAGAATTCCAGCTGACCACAGAGTGCCTACATTCCAGTGGTATCCGCAACCAGGGCTGGACCCACTGCAGGGGTTTTCCCACCTAAGGGATATTCCAGGCCCCTTGCCTGAATGTTCAGCTTCCATTAAAAAAAGGATGTTTCTAGCTCATTTACTTACAGAGGAAAAATGTGCAGACAGGATTCTACCCAATTGCTCAGTAAGATGTCAACCTGCTCTTGTATGGACATAAGAAGCTGCTTCGTACCGAGTCAGACCCTTGGTCCAATAAGTTTGCTCTGACTGCTCTGACCTGCTCTGACTGCCAGCAGCTCCCCAGGGATCCCGGCAGAGAAAGGTGTCCCCATCACCTGCTACTTAACTATTTCACTGGAGATGCTGCCGGGGATTGAACCTGGGACCTTCTGCATGCAAAACATCTGTTCTGCCACTGGGCTGTAGCCCTTCTTCCTTCCTCTTGTCCAATGAGTACAAAGGCGCTGGGAATATCTGGCAACTTGTGAAAAAAATACAATTAAATAACTTTCATCATACTTAGGTTTTGGATGTTCTGCTGTAGTTGCATTGCACTGCAGATCCTGCAATGAACAGGGGATTAAGCTAGAAGACCTCCAAGGTCCCTTCCGACGGTATGATTCTATGCATCACCCCATGCCACAGAGTTTCTCACAGTGGGCCTGCCCACAGCAAGGGAAGGGACCGTAGCTGAGTGGGGGAGCCCCCGCTCTGCATGCAGAAGGTCCCAGGTTTGAACCTCAGCATCTCCAAGTAGGGAGGAAGAACGCCTGCCTAAAGCCCTGGAGAACCATTGCTGCCCGTCAGTGTTGAGAATACTGGGCTAGGTAAACTAATGGTCCAACTCTGTATACAGCAGTTTCCGCTGTTCCCAAGTTAAGAGATTAGAGTCTCCTCGGTGCTATGGTACAAATGATGGTGGCTGGGGAAGCTTGGAGGGCCTCGGCCGGTGCCAGAGCAGACCACGGGGGGGGCCAAAGGAAATTAGGGCCACTGACTCCTTTCTGGTGGATGGCCTGGCGCTGGTTGCTGGGAACTTTGCGAAGAATGCTGGCTTAGGTGGGCCTCTTCTCTAATTCAGGAAGGCGCACTCAAGCAAGAGCACAGACTCGAGATCACTGAACACAGACCGTAAGAACAAGAACATGCAAAGAGCCCTGCAGGATCAGACCATGAGTCTAGTTCACACAGTGGCCAACCAGCTGTTGACCAGGAACCCACAAGCAGGACACGAGTGCAACAGTGCCCTCCCGCCCAGGTCCCCAGCAACTGGTGCACATAGGCTCACTTCCTCTGGAGGTAGCGGACCTCATTGGAGGTAGCATGCAGCCACCAGGACTAGTAGCCACTGATAGCCTCCTCCTCCAGGAATTTGTCTAACCCCCTTTTAAAGCCATCCAAATTGGCAGCCATCACTACATCTTATGGTAGCAAATTCCATCGTTCAAAGCTGTGCCTTTATGGTTAAGACAGCCTTCTTAACAGTTGAGGCACACAGCTGTAGCCTGAGACATGTGAGGGCAGCAGGCTGGGGAAGAGATCTGGAGATGAAGAATGCACGCTTGCTCTGTAAGCGAGGCAGGTCCGTGGGCCACAGAGATCCCAGTAACAAGAAGAAAAGGTAGACCAGGCAGGACTGCATCAGCCAGTCCCCGGACAAGGTGAAACAATAGTCTGGCTCCGGAGAAGGCCGCCTCCCAAGTTTGCGTGGAGATCCCCACAGAGGTCTGGAGAGCCGGGAGCGGGAGGAGTAGGTCTGCTGGCTGAGAAACCAGCATCCTTCCCAAGCCTGCAGTCAAAGCTTCAATTCTCTGGCTGCATCCATGGGGCACTCCGCTGGGAGGCACAGCAGCCTTAAGAGCAGCCGTTTTCTATGGGACTTCCCAATGCCCGCAGTGCCGATAATACAGGCCCCCGGGACACTAGGTGCGCCCAACTAGCAGCTGAAAATGCTATGCTAAAATCATGCCAGCAGCACCCTGGCCCCCTCCCATGCCCAGCTGCCAGGGTGCCCCTTCCCGAGCCAGACCCCCCTCCCTCAGCACTGTCACTCTGCAGAGGCCGATCATGACCCTTGCCGATCATGACATTTGGCCAGGAGGAGACACATGCCTCGCTCAGGACTGCCAGCAAGCCAAGCACATTGGTCATGAGGGCTGTACCGGGGCGGGGGGGAAGGGGTTGCTACCCTCCTGGCCGAAAACAGCAGCCTTGGCATTTCCTACAGAACTGCCCTGCCAGCCTCTCCTTTCTCTCGCTCTGGAGGGAGGCAGGGAAGGCCAGGACTCCACTTGGCCCGACTTCACCCCATTCATGAGATCTGGGGCACTGCCTGGCACATCTTCCTCTCAGAAAGGAAGCAAAGACTCCGCAGGCAGCAGGATGAACACACCAAGCCGCTCTTTAGGAGAGAGGCGGACATGGGGCCTTTGCCCAGTTGCACCTTGTGATCTCTCTTGCAGCAGGGCTGGCAGCCTTCTTTTGGGAGGCTGTTATATTCTTAAGAGCATGTGTATGCTGTAGCATTCTATAAAGTGAGAGAAAAGCAAGCTGCCATGTTTATATAAAGAAATCATACACACACTCATTGGTGCTTAATTGACAGGGGTATCAGTGAGAGCAGATGGCAGGACAAGATGGGTAAGGAGCTGCGAGAAATTCCCACAAAATACCTAAGTTGCTTTCTCAACATATTAAACCCTTAAGCAAGCTAATACCAATTTAAAAGTCTAAAACAATGAAGCAGTTAAAACAGTGTCCAACTATAGGGAATTTAATTAGCCCTCAAAAGCTTTGGTGAAAAGTCATGTTTTAAATAGGCACAGAAATAAAACCAACGTCTGTGCCAATCAGGCCTCCAAGGGGAGGGCATTCCACAGCCAGGGTGCCACAGCACAGAATGCTCTCTCTCAAGTCCCACTATAGCGTATGTCTCACTGGTGGACATAGAGGAGGACTCCTCCAACGGATCTCAGTCCTCGGGCAGGCATATATATGGGGAAGTGCTCCCTCAAATATAGCCACTTGGGGCGCAATCCTATCCAGATAAGTGGCCACCTCCGAACTCAGAGCAGGGCAGAAGCACGGAGGGGATCATTCGCTCCGCACTTCTCCTGCCTTGCATTTTTGGCTAGACAGCTGATTGCAGCTGTCTAGCCACGGGAGCAAGGAGTGGGGAAGGACGCCACTATACGACACATGGGACGTGTTGTACAGGCATTTCCATCCTCCCTGTGCCAGAACACTCCCAGCCACACCCCTTTTCAGCCGCTCCACACTCCTCTTGCGAGTGAGGAGGACGGGCTGTTCTGCACTGCCTCCAGGGCAGCACAGAAGCGTGGGGAGGTCGGTTCCTGGATAACACGATATCCTATGGCCGTCTAGCCACTGTCTAGCAGCCACAGGATTGCTCCCCTAGGGACTTAACTGCTTCTCCCAGAAGAAGTACATATGCTCCATATTTGGACTTTTACCCTTATTTGTTTCAACCTTTGTTCTATTAAATGTGTTGTGATGTGGGTGTGAAACTGCTACTTTTTTTCATTTGTAATTAAATCACTGCATTGAGCAGGGGGTTGGACTCGATGGTCTTATAGGCCCCTTGCAACCCTACTATTCTATGATTCATTTTATTTGTATTTTAGAATTTACTTTATGCCTTTAATTATTTTTTTCCAAGTTGCTTTAGGAGGGCTTTGCCCTAAAAGGTGACATGTAAATGCTTCAAATAAATACTTAAATAACATGCCTCCTCTAGGCTTGTAGCCAGAAATGCTGTGGTGAGGGGTCCTAAAAGTAAACTGGGAAGCCCATCGTAGGTCAGCAGCTGCATTTATTTATTATTTATTTATTTATTGCATTTATACCCCGCCTTTCTCCCTCTCGCAAGGAACTCAAGGCGGCTTACATTATCCTCCTCCTCACCGTTGTATCCTCACAACAACAACCCTGTGAGGTAGGTTGGGCTGAGAGTCTGTGACTGGCCCAAAGTCACCCAGTGAGCTTCCATGGCCAAGTGGGGACTAGAACCCGGATCTCCCGGCTCCCAGTCCGTCACTCTCACCACTACACAAGCAATACTTTATGCTAACCATGGGTTGTTGCTTTAGCCATGAGTTGTCCTGCAGACGAGCAAACCAACTGTGGCTTGTTTTCCCTATTTCTGGTTTGTTCCTTTCCTGCTGATTTGGCCAGCCTTCAGAGCAGTCTTATTTCAGGCTGCCCTTACCAGATGCCTCTGTTCAGGGTGGACAGCAGTGCAAACAAGCCAGGGATAAGCCACGATTCTGGATTCATGACAAGCCATGGTTTCAACAAGCCAGACTGTAAGCCAACAACTAACCATGGTTTCTATTTGTGGTTTGTAGCTGGTTAACAAGCCACTGCCAGAAGATCTTGGGGGGTAGATGCAGGCAGGAGGGACATGCGGGGCCTGCCTTTGGCCTGCTTCGAGCATCCCTGAGAACATAAACAGAGCCTGCCATTGCATCCCACCAAAGGCCTACCTAGTCTGACACCTTGTTTCCCTCAGTGGCGAACTAGGTGCGTCCACAAAGCCCATAAGCAGGTCCACGAGGCCTCCTCGGGCCACCCCTCCCACCAGGCAGAGTGAGGTGGCCACTCAGTCAGTGGATCTT
This sequence comes from Heloderma suspectum, assembly GCF_057233095.1. Classification (NCBI taxonomy): domain Eukaryota; kingdom Metazoa; phylum Chordata; class Lepidosauria; order Squamata; family Helodermatidae; genus Heloderma; species Heloderma suspectum. Next base: position 1,429,487 of record NC_139466.1, read on the forward strand.
GGGAGGAGAGGTGGAGCAACAGCAAGAAGCTGGAGGACAAAGCTGTGTGCCCCACGGCCTGCCCTGGGACCCCTAGGTTCCCCTGCTGCCCAGACGTGACGGAAAATGCTCCTGTCTGCGGTGCGGAAGTCAGATTCCACTCCCAGCCAGCCTCGCCAGCTTCTGTACACAGAATGAGGCGTACATGCCAACTTGTCGCGCTGCCTCGGGCAGCAAAGTATCCTGGGCCAGCCCTGCCTAGGGCAAGCGCCTGTGTTGCCTCTGCCCTGGAGGGGCAGCATCTGTGCTGGCGGCCATCCCGATGCCTTTGGTAGCGAAGAGGGCTTCCTTTGGCCTGTCCCGCGCGCAGCCCTTGTGTCGAGAGGCTTCCTTGGAAGAAAAGGAGGAAGGGAGCTGATGCAGCGGCGTCGGGTGGGCATTCGGGGTCTACCTCCGGCAGCACCGTTCTCTCTGTTCCTTGGTGCGCCTCTCCCCTCCAACCATGCCCTGGTACAGGCCTGGTTTCTCCTTTGGACAGTGGGGCTTTCTTTGGTGGCCCCCCCTCACCCCACCCACCATGCTGGAAAGGCCACACGGGCCTGGGTAAGAACACACCACTATCTTTGTTGTTGTGTGCAGAGAAAAAGAAAGAGGGAGCCCTGAAGCATCTAAGAGACTGTGCCAGCGTTGTGCAAAATCGGGAGTAAACGCCTAGCTGAGGGGAGCTCCCTTCGCGAGGTCGGTTGCACACAAGCCTCGGCTCTCCCAAGCTGGCGGCCCAGGCGCGGGGCTTGCAAGGCAGGGAACGAAGGCCTCAGTGCCAACTTCACAAGGGGCCAAATGCCAGGTTACGGGGGGAAAACCCCAGATGGTGCGGCGCGGCTCCCGAATCCTTTCAGGGGACGGGGCGCTTTCGAAGGGTGAAAACAGCTTGCAGAGCGAGGGCGGCTCGCTTTGCGTCGGAAAAAGCACGTCAGGACGCTCTAGCACGCGTCTGCCTTGGGACGCCGCCTGGTCCCATTCCCAGGGTTCAGCCCGGGCGGCGAGGCACGAGGTCGGCTGGGGCAGAAACGCCCCGGCGTGCAGCTGAGCGGGCGGGGCCGGCCGGCCTGCCGACCCGGGCTCGTCCCGTCCCCTCCCCGCCCGGCGACCGACGGCGCGCTCCGGCTGCTCGGGGGGCGCGCCGGGAGCCCGAGCCAGCCCCGCGGGAGCCGCGCCGGGGCCGCTTCCCGGGGCGCCGACAGCTGCCGCAGCCGGGCCCCGCCCCGCCCGCAGCGCGGCCCTCGGGGAGGCCTCGGCTGCGCCCGCGCCGCCCCGCGCACCTGGTGCCGGAGGATGGTCTGCTGCGCCAGCCGCGCGTAGCCGTCCAGCCGCACGCCGGAGTTGCTCCTGCTCCGCATCGCTCCCGCGGCGGCAGCTCCGGATCCCGCGGCGGCGGCGGCGGCGGCGGCGGCGGCCCAGTCCCCGCCCAGCTCCCGCCCAGCTGCGGCCCCGCCGCGGCTCCTGCCGGGGGAGGCGGAGGCGGAGGCGGAGGCGGGGCCGGCCGGCCGGGGGCGCCCTCGAGCGCCCCGCCGCCCACTCGCCTGCCCCTGTCGGCGGGGCGGGGCGGGGCGGGGCGGGGCGCCGGCGGAGAAGCGGCGATGGTCCGCCCGGGGCGGGGCGGGGCGGGGCGCGCGTTGCATTCCCCTCCCCCGCGGGCGGGGCCCCGGCAGCGGCGGCGCTCCTCCGCGCAGGGGCGCTTCCGCGCGGCGAGGAGCGCGGGCGGGCGGGTGGCCTGCCGGGGCCCGCGGGAGGCGGCTTCGGAGGGCCGCCTCGCGGGCTGCTCCCTCAGCCGCCGCGAGGCAGCGGAGAAGCGCCCCCGCCGGCGAGAGCGGGGAGCGGGCGCCGCTGCAAGGCCGAGGCAGGCCTGGGGCGGGTTGCGGGCGCCGCCTCTCCCGCGAAGGGGCTCCGGCGTGGGCCCAGAAGGAGCGCGGCTCCCGGGCACGGCGGGGCTTCTCCTCCCTTCCCTCGCGCCCGTGTCGTGATGGTGGCGATGACGACGACGACGATTAATTACAGTATGATGATAATTAATTACAAGCCGGGGAAGCTTCAGTACACAGGTACATTTTCAGGAGGCTGTTGGCCACGTCCGGTTTTCTTCTTCCTGAAGTACATGGGGAGAGTGTTCCAGAGGGCAGGCGCCCCTTCTGGGAAGGCCTTCTTTTGAGATTTCAGATCGGTCCCTTGAGACGTTTTCTCAGTATAAGATATGTAGGACGTAATCCCCGCTGATCTCTCGTTATACTGATGGAATGCGATTCACCCAACTCGCCCTTAACATAGGGCCACAGCTGTGGCCCTATAATATTTAGATACTGGTTTTTATTGTTGTATGCCGTATGGATGCGCGGAGCTGGATGCGTGCGCGCGCAAATGGTGACCCTGACTAGTCTTCGGCAGGCACGGTTTGCCCCCTTTTCATTGCGTTAAGGATTGTTGTTCATTATTCAGGGAGCTGTTTCTGTAAGTAGACCCCCCCATATACTAAATACACAGACACTGCTTTTTTATCTTTATATTTTAAAATAAACGTGTAACCCCTTTTGCATTTTCCTGGTGTACTAACGCATAGGAGCACACAATAAAAATGAGTTAAACTAGCAGCATCTAAAAATCAGAATAAAAACTCGATTGTGTTTGGAAATCTGAAAAAATGACATTCTTGCTGATATTAAAGGCTTTCTGGGGGTGAAAAAGAGCAAGAGCCAGTACACTTCATTGGAATTAGGGTGCGCTGTAATATCAGGCATGCCTCTAAAACCGAATATTGTTGTGTAGGGAAATAATCACCAGTGGCCATTAGAGACCTGTGTTTCAACTTGGTATTTAATAACTAAAATGCTGAGATGAAGCACCCATGATTATACTGCTGTCAGCATTCATCCTAAATGCTCGCACTGACTCATTTTATGCAATTGATACGGTGAAGCACTGGGCAGTTCAAAATTGTTCAGCTTGACTAGCAGCAGCCTACAGCAAGAAGCAAAAACCTCATTCCCTGATAGAACAAAAGAAGCCTTTTTGTGGTTTAGCCACTGCTCACACCCCAATCTAGGAATTACACATTATGGCTACAGGAAAAATACTTGTTAAATCAACATGCTAAAGTCCTCAGGACATTCTTTAGTTGGCCATGTTTGCCCTGGTCGGTACAAGGACAGCTGCTTAACATGGGAGTAAGAGAGAGAGTAACCTCGTTGGAAGAGGCAACCTCCTCCTGGCAAAACCAACTCCCAATTTACCATACTTTGGGTCGCCTAGTGCATGTAGCCACTAGACAGCAGTGCATGCACCTGGGGATCCCATGTGAGGGAGCATGTGGGAGCAAACTCCGCTGTAGTGGGAGTGAAGATGTAAGTGGCACCTCCAGAGATGCCTGTGAACTGAGGACACGGTAACTGGAGGTTGGTGCTCACACTGGGCGCCTGCAGTGCAATGCTACGCGGGGTTTGCTCTCCTCAGAGGGAAGCCCTCTGCGTTCAGGGGACGTGCCCCTGCTGGAAGTTGTGCCTGGCACAGGTGTCACTAGTGCAGGAGAGACATCAAATGCCCATGCCCCAGCTGGCAGAGGTTTCACCTAACATTAAAGAACAATTTAAGCCCCAGCCAGTTTAAAGTCTCAGGCTACAAGGGAGTTTTGAAATCAAGTGCACATTTGGGGCTCAAGTTATTTCATACGTTTTAAATACTTTATCATTTAGGCTTTCATGTAGGGCTTCTGCTGTTCTGTCTTGGTGCCCCTGTTGTGCCCTCCCCAGCAGTCCCTGCACATTGCTGGCTACAGGCCTTTCCATGGCCAGCACTTCCTGCAAAGACTGCAGATGCCACTCCATCCAGGCATAGGGGAGCAGCTGGACACGGGGTGCACGTGCGTGTGGGTGTGGGGTTCATCTTCTGTGTTTGTGGAACTGAATTAGTTCTTCTCTAAGCCAGCAGGAGAGAGAGTGGAAGGGGGAAAGGGTGAGTTAAACTATGGGCTTCACTTCCACAAGACCAGTGATGGCCACCAGTTTGAATGGCTTTAAAGGGGGATTGGACAAATTCATGGAGGAGGCTTTAAGTGGCTACTAGTCCTTGTATTGGCTATATGCTCCCTCCAGCATCAGGAGCAGTATGCCTATGTACACCAGTTGCTGGGGAACATGGACAGGAGGGTGCTGCTGCACTTGTGTCCTGCTTGGGGATTTCCTCCAGGTAGCTGGTTGGCCACTGTGGGAACAGGGTGCTGGAGCAGATGGACCTTGGTCTGATTGGGCTTCAGGGCTCTTCAGATGGTCTTCTGTGAGCAAGAGCTAGGCGGCGGCAGCTGGCAGGTGCTCCAGACACGCTGCAGCGGGTGATGGGTGCTTGCTTTCTCCCCCTGCTCCGAGTTGCTGTTGGGGGAGTCATCTCTCCAGGGCACTGGCCTAGATGGGCCCGTGCCAACTAGTCCTGGGAATCAGCACTATTTGCTTTACAGGGAACCAGTGTGGGACTCTGACCGGCCACAGGGCAGATTCAGCTTGTGGGAAATAACCCATGCATTGCTGGGCCGCTAAGGAGCTCTTTCCCCTGGGGCTCACATCTCTTTTCACAAGCTGCCCTCCTGGGGGTCACCTTCCTTTGCCACAAGACCCTCAGAGGCATTTTTCCACTAGCAGCCCAAGTCACAGCCTGGGCCCCTGGTGCATCTGACACCCAGCCGAGAGTGGGAGAACCGAGCCCTGGTCCGCCCGCAGTGATTTGGTCCTGCCCGTATGTCAAGAAGAGCCCAGAAGCAGCAGCTGCCCAGCTCAGGGGCGTAAGGAGCCCTTTTTCCACCATCCAAGCCTGGCACTCAGCTAGAGTCACCCCCTGGAGCAGCAGCAGCAGCCTGGCCAAAATCACCAGGTCAGGCTTGCCCCCTGACCCCCTCCAGACCCCTGGTGGGGCCTGAAGCAATGCCAGAGTGGAGCATCTGGGCATGGTGAAGAGACCAAGACAAGGGGTTGTGTGCGTGTGCACACGCACTGGGTGTCAGCAGCAGGGTTCTCTGGCGGCAGAAAGCACAAAGGGACCTAGGCACTGGCTCCCTTCCATCTCATCAGGGCTGGCAGTGTCCCTCAGTGCCTGGTGGGGAGAGGTGCCCAGTGCAATACATGTGAAGTCCCTGCAGCAGTGACAGAGGCATGTGCATAGCAAGACAGCGGAAGGCCTCAGGAGAGGAGAAAAAGCACAGAACGAAGGAAAGCCCCGCACGATCCCATTTGGTTTGACTCTTCATGATCTGACGTGGGGGTCTGCGCAGTGCCCATTCCTGGAAGGGAGAGAGACAGACAGCAGGGGCATGAGGGCGGACGCAGCCAGCCAGCCAGGCTGCCTTCCCCCCTCCCAGACAGACCTTCTACCCAAAGTCCGGTCAGGTTTGCCCCTTGACCCCCTGCAGTGCAGGGAAAGCGACTGTGGTTGTGCCAGCCCCCTCCCCAGGCCCTCTCTGCATTGCTCAGCGACCCCTCGGTGTTTGGGCACGAGAGAGAGGGAGAGAAGGCCTGGCCCCCTTCCCCCGCTTCTTTCAGTGGTGCCAGCTGTACTGACCTGCACGCCTGGGTGCTGCACTCCAGCCCTCGCAAGCAATGGGCTCCCAGGGGTTTGCTGCCCACCGTCCGCCAGAATGGAGTCGATGACCGCCTTCCTCTGCTCAGGAGCTGCAGCCACCTGGCAGAAATCCCCTCTGGCACAGCTGGGCTGTGGCGCTCCTGCCTGGCTAAGGCAAGGCCTCCAGCCTGGAATGCCGATGCCTGCTGGGAGGGAGGGGATGTGACAAAAGGGTCTCTGAGTTCTGGCAGCAGGCGTGAGCCTAGGTGTGCCAGGGTAGAGAAAGCCACACTACTTCATCCAGTCAGAGGCACTTTATTGTTCAATACATTCCAGAGCAGCTCTGATACTGTCCAATCCGAGGGCTGAGCCCTGGTGATCTGCCTGGCAGAGATCTGTACACCAGAAACATTGGAAGCTGCCCGAGTCAAACTCCCCCTTGGTCCATCTAGCCAGTATTGTCGCCACTGACTGGCAGCAGTGGCTCTCTGAGGTTTCAGGCAGTAGTTTTTCCTGCCCTACCTGGAGATACTGCCAGGGATCAAAGCAGGGGCCTTCTGCATGCAAAGCGGGGGCTCTGCTGCTGAGCGACAGAGAGTAACTGGTGTACAGATTTTCTCTGGCTTAGTGGTGGAGGCCATGGGCAATCAGCTGCCCTGACATCTCTGCCATCTGGGGGAAGGAGCCCCAACCAGGGAGGGTAGGCGGCATCCTGCTTTTGTGCCTTCATTCCCTGCTCCATAAAGAGAACCTTGGCCATTGGACAGTATGAAATGTAGTAAATAAAATGAACAACTAAGCAGGAGTGGGGAATGCGTGTCCTCCAAAGGTTCTTGGACTCCAGTTCCCATCATCCTTGACGATTGGCCATGCTGGCTAGGGCTGATGGGAGTTGGAGACAAACACATTGGAATGGCCGCACGTTCCCCACCCCTGCCAAAAGCCCACCCACGAGCATGCATCAGGCACTGCGCATGGGGCACAGTGCTGAGCACCAAGGCAGCTGCTCCAAGATGGATCTGGGCCTAGTTCAGGGAACCAGTGACTGGTATTGCAAAATGCCCGGCTATGAGTACCACTGGGCCTTGTGAGATGGGAACCAGTGGTGCAGCTAGCTAGTTTTTAGAACCTGGGCATAATGGTCTTATGTGAGGGTGGGGGCTTTAGATGGCCATGTGTAGCACACAACTAACATTTCTCTCCACTCCCAATTCTGTGCCTTACAACTGCTTCTAGAGTCTTGATATAGAATCACAGAATCATAGAATAGTAGGGTTGGAAGGGGCCTACAAGGCCATCGAGTCCAACCCCCTGCTCAATGTAGGAATCCAAGTCAGAGCATCCCTGACAAAATATGTTACACTGAAAAACACACAACTCTTTGCCAGGCCTGATCAATCTAATCTGTCTGTATGTCTATCTACGATACCCTGAGCATGTGGAGTTTTGCATTTTGAAGTCACGTAAAGCACAGCACCATCAAGGGTGCAGGAATGAAATGGGCTTCCTGCTGCTGCTCTGACACTAAATGCCTTCACCTGGCAGTCCCCAGGATGCCCACGCCAGCCCAGGTGCAGAGGCTGGCCTGTCTGCCACTGCCCCCATCACCTGCCCCTCTCTAGGTGGTCATTTGGGCCCCTGGACTTTGGTCCTGAGGTCCAGCCCCGGCAGCACCACTGTGGGCACCCCAGACTGCAGCCTGGCTGGCTCCAATTGCCAAAGGATGAAGCCAGCCCTGCGGCCTCCCTGGCTCCTTCTCCAGTGGGACGTTGGGCTTGCCCTGGGAGCCCCACGGGGCCACGTTCTGACAAGCCGGACTCACCTGCTGAGAACAGAGCAGCAGCAGCAGCAGCCCCCCCAGCCCCAGGGCTGCCCAGGTACCAGCGGAGAGCCCACGAGCCATGCCTCCTCCCTGCCTGCGGCGTGTCCTGCTCCCCCTGCGTCGGAGGCCTGCTGGCCACCTGGAGCCGGAGCCGGTGATCAAATATTTGAGAGACACCCGTCCCTTTTATCCAGGATCCTGCCACCCCCTGACTCCTCCCCTCCCCCTAAATCCACAGGGCTTCAGGTCAACGAGTCCACGGCCCCTGAGGCGCAACCACGCGCAGAGTGCTGCTCCCACAAGTTGCCTCTGGCTTCCTCCAAGGACACAGCCCGTGCCACAGCCACCTCTGGCAGAAGGAGGGAGGGATCCCGCCACCATGGGAGTGGTTTGGGCATGGGACACAGACAGGCAGGCAGGCGTGTCGGGAAGACACACACACTCGGCACGGTGAAGCGGAGCCCAAGCGGCGCTGGGAACACTGATGAGTGACGAGTCCAGGAAGAGGAGCCTCGCAGGTTTAAGAGGGGCCTCCTCATGGGTCTTCGAGGCTGAACTGCGGTCAAGAGCTCCGCTGCTCTGGATTGTTGTTCCAGGGCTGGTTCACACTGCCAAGACTTTGGCTGCCTCCACCCTGCCTCAGTTGTAGAAGTTTAGGATGGCGGGGGGGGGGGCGGGGGGAGACATTGTTGTCTTCCACTCACAGCCCTCCCAAGTTTTCCCACCAATAAACCTGTGTCTGAGCCGGACCGCTTTAGACTGGGGGGTGGGGGGGCTGGGAGGCATCCTCTGGTTGAATGTACCTCAATACAACAACATTCCATCTACGCATGTAGAAAACTACATTTATTTATTAATTACATTCATCTCCCACCGTTCTTCCATCGTGGAACTGAAGGTGGCTACCTGCGGTTCCAGGGGGCCTCCCCTCCAAGCACTGACCAGACCCCGGCCTGCTTAGCTTCAGCAAGGCGGCTGCCTCACGCACCTCCAGACCAGGCCCCGAATCAGGGAGAAGAGTCTTGGTGTAGCCTTCTTCCTCACATGCTAATATTCTATGTGTGGACAGTGTTTTGTATGGAGGATGTGTGCGCACCCCCACACACGCCACCCTGTGTCTGGGAACAGCCCAGGCACAGATTTACTGCCTTGTCTGCTGTTTGTGAGAACTGGCTGGGAGGATTCTTCCAGGCCAAGGGCTCTTTCACCACCAGTCAGAAGGTGCTGTGCAGCTATCCTGCCTTTCCTCCTTAATGGATTTTCTGCAGTAAGAAATACCCGGGGGGGGGGGGGGCTCCTCATCTGATGTTTGCGAGAACGAGTGAGGCTCCTGAAGCCCCCACCCACAGCAGCACACACTGCAGGGCGTTTCAGACACATCCTTCTCCTTGTCGGTCTCTGGTCATTCACCGCTCCGTGGGTTTTCCCATGGGCAGAACCTCCTGCTGTGTGAACCCGACCTTGAAGGGAGCCCAGGGCTGCTTGTGCTGGCAGGATATCGCAACACCTCTGCCGAAGGAATCCCACTCTTCGGGCCCACAGCAGCCGCTGTGTCTGTCCGGGAGTCAGATGCCAAAGAGCAGGCAGGCAGGCAGGAGCTGGGGAAGAGGGCCCCAGCGGGCTCTTCCTTCTGCCCGGCAGGACTCCTCAGGCCCACCTGAAAGGGCACCCGGCGCTGCCCTGTGGACCAAGCCAATGCTCGTTGCACCATTTCTGCTCTGAATGATTCAACGGACTTGGCTGAATGATTAACTGGTGCATTCCCCAGCGTCCAATCGACTCCGCACCTGGCTCTGCGCTCAGGTTTATTTACTCCTGCAAGCTGGCTGGAGCCCCGCCAAGTGCTCAGCTCCCACCGCCTCCTCCAAGGCAGCACAGCCTGGCAGGTGGCTGAGGAGGATCAAAGGCTCTGGAAACAGAAGAAGCCTGTCCTACCTGGATCCTCTGAAAGCCAGGCCCACCAGCTCACCTTGAGGCCCTGTCTCCATCCCCACTGCAGCCCCCCTGAGACTGCAAGCATGCTCCAAGAGGGAAGGTGGGACAGCATTTCTCCCAGAAGGATCTGGGATGGGGGGGAACATGCAGGAATGGCTGCTCCAGTCTGGGTCATGTAGTCCATTTAGTGTGAGATACACTGTAATGCCTACAGCCAAGTAATGCACCATGATGTAGGGGGGAAATCCTCAGGCAGAAAAGCCTGGCCGGTGATCAGCCCCCAGGCGATGCCTGCTGCTGCGAATTCTGACAGGTCAGGTTGCTGCATAATGGTTACCGAGGAATATGGAGGAAAGGACCTACAGGGGCTCAGAATGACTGCAGAAAGTTCCGTAATGGCAGTGGCCAAGTTCCACCCCACAGGGAAGTATGTTCCTTTCAAGCACTGTGTGACCCCAGAAGACCGGATTTTACACTCGGCTTTTCTTGCTTCGTGTGACCCTGACAGACCAAAGCCGGTTCCATGACAATCCGAGTGACACTCCGCTGTGCTTCTCATTCCGTTCTTGTGAAAATGCCCCTGCTGGTCACACCATTTGTTAAAGAAATGAGAAGGTGATGGCGGGGTGGCTGGGAAACGTTGGGAGGCTTCCCTGGAATGCGATTTTGGAGGAGGTGACGCCGCCTCCGCCGCCTCTCTCCCCCAGCCCCAGACCCCGCTACAGGGGTGGGGTGAGAGGGAAGGAAAACGAGAGAGGGAGGTTAGAGTTGTGCGCTGGAAGTCACTGCTGAGGGTGCAGGTATTGCTTTCCTGTGGCCACGGATTTACTGCTTCAAGGACAGCAGCAGGAGAGGGCCACTGCGCTTACATGCTGCTTATGGGCTTTCCAGGTTGGCATCTGGCCGGCCACTCTCCAGCTTAACTATGCCAGGATGCTGGCTGCTTATGGGCTTAATGCTATGCACTGGCCTCCACGTACACGCAGCCCGTGCATTTGTATACAGACCCAAACGTGACAAACCACAGCACTAGACGCCTCCGGCGATGTTTCTTTCCAGAAGCACCCCTGACATTTCTCACTGCTTGGTGACGTGGGGAACGCATAACGGGATTTTCAGAAGCTTCCTAGCTTTGCTTGAGGATTAGATGGGCATGAAGGAGCAACACAGCCATGGGCACACGAGGACTGCATGACCGCAACAGAGGGAGGGAGGGAGGGGGTTCCCATACAGAATGCCCCCCCACATAAGACCATGGTTCACCACCAGCTGTATCCCCTACCTGCAGAGATAGTCTGGCCTCAGTGATCCCCCAGCTGAGACACCACAATGCATGATTTAATTGTATTTATTACAATTCTATCCTGCCTTTTTTTTCTCTTGCAAGGAGCCGAAGGTGGCTTACATGGTCTTCCTCTCCCTTTTACCCTCACAACAACCCTGCAAAGTAGGTTCGGCCCAAACCCAGTGAGCTTCATGCCCAAGTGGGGACTAGAACCCAGATCTCCCAAGTCCCAGTCCAACACTCTAACCACTACACCACACTGGCTCTTCTACGTGGGGCTGCCTTTAAAGATGGTTTGGAAATAGCAGTTCCTCCAAAATAGGGCTGCTAGACTGCTTCCTGGGACTGGGCCTCATCAGCCTATTATGCCAGAGCTCCCACAACTGTACTGGCTCCCAGCCCATTTCTGGGCCCAATTCAAAGTGCTGGTCTCGACTTTTAAAGCTGCCCGTGGCCTGGGGCCAGCATGGCTGAAGAATGACCTTTCTCCTCATGTGCCTCCCCAAGCACCCATCCTCTGAATGCCTCCAGAGACACCCTTCTCCAGGCTCCCCCATCCTCTGAGGCACATCACATAGTTTCTGGGAACAGGCCTTTTCTGCGATGGCACAGGCTTTTCAACTTCTGTTGATTTGTTGTACTCAGATTATTTTGATATTTCATTTTTTGCAGCTTTTGGTTTATTTTTCTGTGCTGGTTATTTTACAGTGTTAAGATGTTATTGTGCCTGAAGGGCCGGGCAGAAATCTTCATAAAGACATATAAAACAGGTGCACACACCCCGTGCCATCATGCTCTTCCTGCAACACCAGGCAGAGCACTCGCAAGACGCTTGCCAGGCCCCAGGGATGGCTGAACTTGACCCAGCTGGGAGAGAAGGCCTGGCCCAGCCAGCCCAGAGGGCTGCCCAGGTCAGGGCTGTTGACATTCCAGCACCGCTTAGGAACTTTGCCCAGGCCACTGTCCACACCAGACATATGCTGGAACAGGAGACCTTCAACCTGCTGGCCCGCAGCAGCCAACAAGTTGCCCTTTGAAGCCAGCCAGCCTGAGAGCCAGTGCTGGGCCCCCAGGGCCTGCCCCATGCCTCCTCCCTCTTCCATGACCAGGCTGTGTGTCTCCCAGCTTCTTTTCCAGAGGATCAGACGCTGCCATAGAGACATGAGCTAAGATGAAGGGGCATCTCTCCACACCATTGCCTCTGCCCTCTGCCACCCTCACCATTCACGGAAACATCATCCGGTGGTTGCTCTTCCAAGAAAAGGGGCATTGGTCATGCAAGTGAACATTCTGGCCAACGTGGGCCACCCGTTCTCATGACAAACCTGAGTGAAGGATGCACTGCTTGAGGCCTCGTGTCCAAGGGTTCCTTCTTGCACCTTCAGACTGCCTGCCTGGCTCAAATGCTCTCTGCATCGCTCCTTCTCCCCACAGCTCTGTCCTCTGCCTCTTCCCCCTACCTGGTTTCTACACACCTCTCCTCACAGAGTTATCTCCAGCCTGTGCCAAGCAGCTCCAGGCCTCAAGGGAACTCCACCGTCACTCCCTCTCAGCAGGACAAACACAACACCAATAGCTCAAGGACAGGGCGGGGGGGGGGGGTCCTGCCGTTCAGCCTTGAGGTCCTTGATTTGCTTCAGAAACTGTAGGGGCAGGATGTGGGGTGCTGGGCTTCCCTCCCGCTCCCAGCCCTGAGTCTTTCCTTCCTCCCATCCTTCCCCAAATCAGAGGCTGACGTCCTCTTTAGCAAAAGAAACCAGATTTATTTACACATCTCATTTAAACACACCAGGTAATAAATAGAAAGATCCCCCAGCTTATTGGCAATTCATTCAGGTCTGGGAAGGCAACAGCGTGTGAAGGAAGGAAGATTGAGGCTGAAAAAGAAGTACCCAGAGACAAATGAGGAGGGGGATGATGCGGTGGCCCACCAGGAGCCATTTGCAGACATTGCCTTTAAAGTGCTTCAGATCGGAGGGGGAGGGGGATTGTGACACAGAAAAGTGCCCCCACCCCCTACCAAAAGCCCTCAGCCAACACAGGTGCCAGAAGGGGGCCTGGAGGATGGGACTGCAAAAGATCAGTCTACACAGGGACCACAACACAGCTGCCCCCCACCGCTGCCCCACACAACAGGCCAGGACGTGGAAGTGGCCATCCCTCCTGGACAGATCAGGCTGAGGGGGCCTTCGGCCAGCCCCTGATCCACCTGGACACGCAGCCCCTGACAGCACTCTAGTTCAGCTTAAAACACCCATTCTATTCTTTATTCCCAGGAACAGACTTAAAAACGTCCCAGTTCTGGGGAGCAGAGGGGCTCTTGCACCAAACATCTCCTGCCCACCCCTCTTCCCACAAAGCCATTTTTAAAAACCTTCAGCATTCCATTGGTTAACTTCTCCCAACATTGCAGGTGACAATTACAATGTGATTTTATTTGTGTAGTGAGACGGTACAAGGCAGCAAATCCAAGAGGAAGGAGAACAGAGCATGAAACAACCACTGTACAGCAGCAGTAGCAAGAATCCACCAGCTCAGACAGCCCAAAGATGGAGCAGCCTGCGCTGACCACAAGCCATGGTGCTGGTGGGAGAGAAGAGGTCCAACGGGGGCATCCCAGGAAGAGGCAGGTACTCTCTCAGCTCCTGAGTTTGCAGAAATCCTTTTTCATCCAAACAGATTAGAGGAAGTGGCCAAACTCCTGAGTCAAAGAGGAGGCATGGCCCGCCAACCCACCCACATGCAAGCAGCTGTTTCCTGCCCCCAGCCGTCATGGGGAGAAGGCACAGCTTTCCAGAAAGAAAGAAAGAAAGAAAGAAAGAAAGAAAGAGAAAGAAAGAGAAAGAAAGAAAGGGCACTATTCATTCAGGGCCTGAGACACAAGATGAGTCCCCTTGCCAGGGAGAGCCTCAGAATGAGTCCAAGGAGAGGAGGCGCAAGCAAAAGGCGCAGCAGCCCCCTCTCCATGGCAGAGCTGCCTATGCTTCCGTCAGACCCTCCCCTGCCCCCTCTCCTGCGGTTCTGGCAGGGTGAAAGCTCCCTGCCTGCCCTCTTTCTTTTAGGAACAGCAGAGGGAGGACAACTTGCCAACATGTGCCTAAAAACCCTTCCGTAGAACAGCCCAGCAGTTCTATGTCCATCATGTTGCCAGGGAGGGAGAGAATCAGGATCCAGGTGAAAAACAGCCACATCTATTAAAATCTGGACCATCACTTAGTGTGGCTGTTGGGAAAATGCAAACCAGTTCTACAGCACATGAAGATGTCATCCTCAGAAGGCTGGGGAGCAGAGTTGATGGCAGCTGGGGAGCAGAGTCGATGACGGCTGGGGTGCCCCATGATGGGGATTAGCACCTCCCTACATAAGACCCCCCCCCAATTTAGCGGCAGGTGCAGGACTTGGCAATCATGTCATCGTACACCTTGTAGAGGATGTTGCTGTTCTGTTCGATCATGAGGACACTGATAGGGCCGTATTCGTGGGGGACGCAGACAGGGCGGGGGACACTCTGGTCCACCAGCTCATTGATGAAGTTCTGAACAATGGCATGGTTGGGGGAGTTGAAGCCATAGCGCAGGACACGGGGGCAGCTGCCCTTACAGTACTGGGGCCGGTACCAGTTGGGAGCAATGATCCAGTGGTCCCAGCCCAGCTGGCGGAAGCTGACTCGGAAGGGGTGGAGGGTGCACTCATTCTGCTTGACGCGGTCTGTGCAGCTGTAGCTGGGGAGGTCCAGGGCAAGCTTGCCCACTTGCCGAGTTCTGCGGGTGTGAGCTGGCCTGCGACTGAAAGGTGCTCGCTCAGAGCTCAAGCCCCCCAGCTCAGCCTGGAGGCCTCTCCGGGTGTCATTGAGGTAGAGCAGCAAGAAGGGATCATTCAGCAATAGGGTGTCCTCCCAGCCAGGGTCCGGTGGCAAGCCCCAAAACTGCCCCAGAAAGGCACAGGCATGGCTCACACGGACCACCCAGCTCCTGTGGGCACCCCAGGCCCACAGCTGGAGATGCGCGGAGAGGTCCATCTCCACCCAGCTCTCCTGGGAAGAGGTAGTGGTGGCATTCCTCCTGTCAACGCGGGGGGGAGCCAGGCCAAGGGTGACCAGCGGTGCGGTTCTTCCCCTGGAGAGCAGCTCAGCTGAGCACAAGAACTGGCCGTGACTTGAGGACTGAGTCCGCGCATGGACCACCGTGGCCCTCACCAGGTGCTCCACCTGTGGCTTGATTTCCAGGCGGTAGTCGAGGTGCCAGACCAGCCAGGGACCTGCAGAAATAAACAGGGGGTCAGGCCCCGTTTCTGGATGAGAGAGAGGAAGAGGAGCATGACCTAGAGCGCCACTGTCAGGCTCCTGCGTCCCCATGCCCAGCCCTTTCTCTCTTCTTCTCCCCTCACCCCCCAGTTCTGCTTAACATCCAGCCTTGTGAAGAACTCTGGAGAATGTAGAAGATTGCTCACTATTGCGAGACATATTTTAGTCGATCCTAATCAAGGTGACTCTGCTGTGTTTTTTGTTGACCAACAGCACAGCTAGCTCCATTTTACACCTGGGTAAGGGGAGAGTGAGTTCCATGGCCAGAAGGGTTGATGGCAGCCACCAGCCCTGGGGCAGGGCGGGGGGGGCAGGTCAGGACCAAGAGCCCTGTAGAAAGGCAACAACGTGGAATATTCCATTTCCTACTCCCCACTGTAGACAGATTTACTTTCACTGAAAATTGGGAATGTGGTGCCTTCCAGACTGCCCAGCAATCGAGAACTGCTTTATAGTGTGGTCCGTTCAGCATGTTCATTCCCCTCCCCACACTCTGAGGTGGCCAGCGGGTTTTGTGAGTACTCCAACGTGTTTCCAAGTCACAGTTCAGCACCACCTGGGAAGTCCTCAGAAAGAAGCGTCACACCAGACATGGCACACGGGGCTGTGCATCTGCTCCCTGGCACAGACATGCAACATGGCCAAACCCACTCCACTAAGCATCAGCCTCCATTTCTTTATTTGCCTACTGTCCAATCCTATGTGTGTTTACTTGCAAGTAAAAGCCAGGGAGTTCAAGGACACTTCTTTCCCCGTAAGCATGCACATGATTATGTCTTCAGGCAGTCCACTTATTCTTGCTCTTTACAAGACCACTTTTTAAAACCATCTTGTGATGGAGAGGCAGGCTGTGGCTGCCAGACTACAAAAATCAAACTCACTGAACTAGCCAAAGTCTGAATCCCCATGGTTGCAGAACCCTAACCGTGGCCCAACTCCACCTGGAAGTATGAGGTGGGAGGGCAGGCCTACTTCTCTTTCAGCAGAGGAAATCGAGCTGCAGGCCCATATATACTGGCTGAACGACCCTTCATCTGCACTGGCCCCACTCACTCTGGAGTCCTGCTGCAGAAATCTCTTTTTCTCCACACTTGCTGCTGCAGCTAATCACCTAACAGCAACATCAATCCTTAATTGATATTGTGTGTACTAAAGCAAGAGAAAACAGCACAAGATACACAGGTCAGATTCACACATAATGCTAAGCCAGGATTTGTTTAGCCTACTTGTGGATTGTTTGAAAGTCTGAACACGCACCAAGCAACAAATCATGGTTTAGTTTTTTGGCAATAAACCCCCATTTGAAGCCATGGTTTGAAGTTGGTTTACGAAATCTGGCTTGCTTTTAATCCTGGCTTGTTTGCTGTTGTGCCTGAACCAGAATCCTGGCTTGCTCCTGTTTTTTTTTCTGTAGCCCACCCAAGCCTCTTGTCAGTCCACAGAGATGCAAGGTGAGACTGGCTGAAGGGACTGCTTCAAGAGCTGAACTGCTCTCACTTGCTTCTTTCCCAGACTCCTCACCCTCTTCGTTCTCCTTGGCAACACTCTTCTTTCTACACTCGACTCCTTCCTGAGCACAAGGCAGAGGTTGGTTTTGTTTTCCAAATGCCAAAGCATTTATTTGTCTCTGCAAAGTACAACAGAGACGCCCGTTTCACGGAAGGGAAACTTGTGGTGCTCAGAAAAATGACAAAGCTCCCCCACCCCCGCGAGAACACACAGGCAAAGCCCAAGTGCGCTACCCCGCCCCCCCCGGAACACAGGAAAATATGCATCTCACTCAGTCCCAAAGGTGATCAAGCCCGACCGCTCATTAGAAGGACAGATGCTGAAGCTCAAATATTTTGGCCACCTAATGCGAAGACAAAACTCTCTGGAAAAGACCCCGATGCTGGGAAAGACTGAAGGCAAAAGGAGAAGGGGACGGCAGAGGATGAGATGGCTAGATAGCATCACCGATGCAATGAATATGGACTTGAGCACATGCTGGGAGAGAGCGCAGGACATGCTATGGTCCATGGGGTCACGAAGAGTCGGACACGACTGAACAACAACAAATACATCTCACAATCCAGCTCTACAAAAAAATCACAACCACACAGACAGAGAACACATACACCCCAGAAAACACACACACATATAAACACACAACCCCACCCACCCACCAATACACAGGCAAAATAGGCCTTTACTGCTACTAGGGTATTTGCGATAACAGCTGGGTACTGGCAAAAGAGGGAGACAAAACAAGCCAGGACTTGGCCAAAAAACTGTGATTACTTTGCTTGTCTGCAAGACTGGCTCTGGCTTGTTCAACAAACCATAGTTAAAACCAATCTTGGCTTAGTGTTATGTGTAAACACAGCAGTCTGTCGTTGGAATGAGCTACTGTTTCAAGTGTTAAGACGCTCCTGAGTTGCACAAGACTCTTCACCCGAGGCTGCTAACCTAGGCCACAGAGAGGCTTCATCATGAACCAGCATCAAAGAGGGGCTAATGTCAGCAGTAAACTTACTCTCCCCTTCCCCCACCCCTGCTCCATTTTCCAGGAATTCCCTGTAGCAAGAGATTGGCTTGATTAGGAGAAAACACACACACACACACACACACACACACACACAGCATTATGACATCATCCTAAAGCTATGCAAGGCACTGCTTCATGCCTACAAGGAATTCTCTTCCTCCTGTGGAAACCTTAATCCAGGAGTGGAGGGCTCCAAATAGGATTCTGGAAGCCTCTCACTCGATTGCATGCTGCAGCCTCCTCCTTGACCAGATATGCCCCCTGCATTTGTCTGCTAGGCAAGCAGTGGGGGCCGCACATCATTGCCCCAGGTCTTCCGTTCTGAAGGTGGAAGAGGCCTGCAGCAGCTGCAGAAGGGGCTCCTACTACAGTTAGGGTCCCCTCCCCGCTCCCTGGAGTCACAAGGAGCTCCCTCCCTCCTGCTCTCTTCATAAGCACCGAGGAAAGCTTGCTGCTACTCTGTTAGCAAGCCCCCACCCGCCACCCCAGCAGCACAGAGCCTAATTCCCCTGAACCGCCACAGCTGTGGACTGGCAGGCAACCCCTGGAAGACGGGAAGGAGCGATGCAACCGGGGAGCGAGCGTGGCTGGGTGTGTTTCGGTCAGAGGGAGGCGGCGATCTGCAGCCAGGGCCGAGCCCATCTCGTCTCCGCCTGGAGAGGAGGTTTCCTGCCCAGCCCCCTTCTCCAACGCGCAGCAATCGCAGATACGGCTCGCCGTCGCCTCCCTCCTGGGCTGCCGGAGAAGGCGGAGGGAAACAGGACGCCCACGGGCAAGGCGCCGCAAGAGCGCCCAGGCCACAGCAGCGGAAGCGGCCCGCCTCCCCGGGGCGCCTGGAGACACGGAGCGGCGCGGCCGTGCCCGCCCGCCCGCCGCCTGGCTGGACCAGGGCGGGCGCGCCGGGCGCCTCCGAAGCGCCAGCGGAGCCAGGCGGATCCTGCAGGCGCGGGCCCTGCAACTCACCTGTCCCCGGCTGGCGCGCCTTGGCGCAGGGCTGGACCAGGCGGACCGCGCTGGTGCCGAGCTGCCGCTTCGCGCGGGGCTGGCCGTGCCGGTCAGCCGCGCGCCGGTACAAGTCCAGCATGTAGCGCAGCGGCGGCCCGCCGGCTGCCCTCCCGCGCCGGCCCTGGGGCCTGCCTCCGGGCGGGGCCTGGCTCCGGAGCACCTGGACGAGCGGCAGGGAGGGGGCTCCGGGGAGCGCGCCCGCTGCGGCGGGGGCCGCCGCGCCCTCCCCCAGCCGGAGCTGCAGCGGGAACAGCAGGGCCACGAGGAGCGCGGGGCGCCCTGGGCGGAAGGGGCTCAGGCCAGCCATGGCGGAGGGCGGGCCGGGGGCGCAGGCGGGAGCTGCGGGCCCCAGCGCCAAGGCGGGCGTCCTCTGCCCACGCAGCGAAAGGCGGGGCAGAGGGCGAGCCCAGGCCAGGCCAGGCCCCGGGCCACGCCGGCCCTCACGCCGCCGGCCTCATGCTGGGCTCTCCCAGGCAGCCGCTGCCCGGGGGTCGCGCGGGGCTGCCGCTCAGCTCACGCACGCCCTCCCGGGACCCGCCCGAAGGGGCCGGGCCGGGCCGGGCTGGGCCGGGCGGAGCCCCACGAGCCCGGCAGGGCCGGTTCACGGCCGGCTGGGCAGCCCCCTGTCCCAAGGCGGAGCCCGCGCTGGCGAGCGGCGCGCCCTCCCCTCCCGGGCCTCTGCCTGCTGGGGCGCGAAGGGAGCTGCCCCGCCCACCCCCTTTAAAGGCGGGCCTCCGCCGGAATTTAAAGAGGCAGCAGGCTGCGTCGCCTGGGGGAGGGAAGCGGGGGCGGAACGGGGGGTGGTGCGGGCTTTGCGCCTCTGCTCGGCCCGCAGCCCGGTGCCGCCGGCGCGGCCAGGCGTCGGCTCCTCCTAGCGGCAGCGGACTTTCGCCGCCAGAGGGAGCCCACGGTTCAGCAGCCGGCGCAGGAGCTGAGCTTCCCCGGGCGTTGGGCCCCTTCCCGAAACATCCAGCGAAGTGGACTCCAGCGCGTGAACCCTTCTGCCACGACACATCTGCCGGTCCGAGCACACATCATTGCAAGAGCCTTGTGGCGGTCCAGGTGCCTCGTCCTCCAGGTCCCATCATCCCTCACCATGGGCTACGCTGGCCAGGGCTGATGGGACAAAACCTCTGGAGGGCCACAAGTCCCCCCCCCCCCCCGCCATGAAGACTGAGCAATTTATTGTGGCATAATCTTCAAGGGCCGGGATTCGCTTCATCAAACACATGAAGGGTTGTCCTCACTTGGCTGCCTGGAGTAACACAGCCACCCCTCTGGAAGTTCTCGGCACCGAATGATGCCATGCCATGCATCTCTTTTCATGGTGTGGTCTTCAGATGAATTTCTACTTAGCTTACACATTTGGGGATAGGGAAGGTTGCTTTATCTTTACACCACTAATCAAAATGTCAATGTGCCTTGGAATAGAGCTCGAGAGTGTGCATGGGGGGTGGGGAGACCTTTATTTCTTGCAAGGCTATTTTTTTATATTCTTGAAACCTGAGCTGCTCTATGCTGAGTGTAATCCAATCATCTTAACCTTACTCAGCAATTTCCTTTGTCTCAGAGAGCACCCGTGCACAAAAAAAAACCGGATCTGTACACACATGACCACATCAAGTCCCAGTTGGAGTTTCTGAACCAGTTACAGGGGCCAGCCAGACCGCTTATTAGGTTGATCCCCAATGGGGCAGTTGGTTGAGGGCTTAATACAAGGTGGAGGCACCAAGTAAAGATCTTGAAAAAGGATCTGCTCCGAAGTCAGACTGAACCTGAACAGCACACCTGGCTTTGGAACAGCATCCCAAGAGATAAGTTCAGCAGGCCTGGAGAAATGGCCCTGCAATTGTTGCTGGACTGCAACTCATCAGAACAGAAGAGCCCTGCTGGGCCAGACCCAAGTCCTCTCGAATTGAGCGTTGTGTCCCATAACGGCCAACCAGATAAGAACATAGGAAAATAAGAGGAGCCCTGCTGGATCAGACCAAGGGTCCATCTGGTCCAGCATTCTGTTCATACAGTGGCCGACTAGCTGTCGACCAAGAACCCACAAGCAGGGCATGAGCGCAACAGCACCCCCCCACCCATGTTCCCCAGCAACTGGTGTACATAGGCTCACTGCCCCTGGTACTGGAGGCAGCACATAGCCATCAGGACTAGTAGCCATCGATAGCCTTCTCCTCCAGGAATTTGTCCAACCCCCTTTAAAAGCCATCCAAATTGGTGGCCATCACCACATCCTGTGGTAGCAAATTCCATAGTTTGACTATGGGCTGTGTGAAGGAGTCCTTCCTTCTATCTGTCCTGCATCTCCCACCAATCATCTTCATGGGAGGGCCCCGAGTTCTAGTATTTTGAGAGAGGGAGAAAAATGTCTCCCTATCCACATTCTCCGCACCATGCAGAATTTTGTACACCTCTATCATGTCTGCCCTTGCCCTCCTTTTTCCCAAGCTAAACAATCCCAGCTCTTGTAACCTGCCCTCATAGGGGAGATGCTTCAGCCCCTTGATCATTTTAGTTGCCCCTTTCTGCACTTTTTTCCAGCTCTACAATATCTTTTTTGAGGGGTTTGGTGACCAGAACTGGACACAGTATTCAGAGTGTGGTCACACCACAGATTTGTATAGGGGCAGTATGATGTTGGCAGTTTTATTCTCAATCCCTTTCCTAATTATGCCTAACATGGATTTTGCCTTTTTTACAGTGGCCGCACACTGGGCTGACCATCTTCACTGAGCTGTCCACCACAACACCAAGATCTCTGGTCGGTCACTGCTAGCTCAGATCCCATCAAGCTATACTTGAAGTTGGGATATTTTGCCCCAGCGTGCATCACTTTACACTTGCTTACACCGAACTGCATTTGCCCTCTAGATGCCCATTCTCCCAGTTCGGAGAGATCCTTTTGGAGCTCTTCACAATCCCTTTTTGCTTTAACCACCCTAAATAATTTGGTGTCATCTGCAAACTTGGCCACTTCACTGCTCACTCCTAACTCCAGATCATTTATGAACAGGTTGAAAAGCATTGGTCCTATGTGGGACCCCACTATTTATTCCCTCCACTGAGAGAATTTACCATTCCTACTCTCTGCTTTCTGTTCTTTAACTGGTAACTGATCCATAAGAGGACCTGTCCTCTTATTCCATGACTGCTATGTTTGCTCAGGAGTCTTTGGTGAGGGACTTTGTCAAAAGCCTTTTGGAAGTCCAGGTAAACAATGTTTACCAGATCATCCCTGTCTACACATTTATTGACACTTAATGCTGCTCGTTAACCGTGCCAGTGACCTCTTGGACTTGGTGCTACCTTTCCTAACTGGAGATATACATTTTAGCTGGGCTTCTATTATTGTAGTTTTGAGTAATCACCAAGCATTCTGAAGGGATTTAATCCTCTTGACTCACCCTTTTAACTTCCTTTTTACCAGTTCCCTCATTTTACAGTGATCCAGTATTCCATTTCTGGGCAAGATACTGGAGCGCGTGGTAGCCTCCCAACTCCAGGGATTCCTGGATGAGACAGATTATCTAGATCCATTTCAATCTGGCTTCAGACCCAATTATGGGACAGAAACAGCTTTGGTCGCTTTGATAGATGACCTATGCTGGGAACTAGACAAGGAGAGCATGTCCCTGTTGGTTCTGCTGGACCTCGCAGTGGCTTTCAGTACCATCGACCATGGTATCCTTCTGGGCTGCCTCATTGGGATGGGACTTGGAGGCACCGTTTTTGCAGTGGCTCCATTCCTTCTTGGAGGGGCGGACCCAGAAGGTAGTGCTGGGGGACTTATGTTCAACTCCCTGGCCATTGGCCTGTGGAGTTCCTCAGGAGTCTGTTTTGCCCCCCCCCCCGTGCTATTTAACATATACATGAAACCATTGGGAGAGGTTGTCCAGAGTTTTGGGGTTCACTGTCACCAGTATGCTGATGACACCCAACTCTAATTCCAAAGAAGCTGTTACAGTCATAGAATCATAGAATAGTAGGGTTGGAAGGGGCCTACAAGGCCATCGAGTCCAACCCCCTGCTCAATGCAGGAATCCAAGTCAGAGCATCCCTGACAAATGGCTGTCCAGCCTCGTCTTGAACGCCTCCAGTGTGGGAGAGCCCACCACCTCCCCAGGTAATTGGTTCCATTGTCGTATTGCTCTTACAGTCAGGAAGTTTTTCCTGATGTTCAGCCGGAATCTGGCTTCCTGTAACTTGAGCCCATTATTCCGTGTCCTGCACTCTGGGATGATCGAGAAGAGATCCTGGCCTTCTCTGTGACAACCTTTCAAGTACTTGAAGAGTGCTATCCTATCTCCCCTCAGTCTTCTCAAGGCTAATCAGGCCCAGTTCTTTCAGTTTCTCTCCATAGGGCTTTGTTTCCAGTCCCCTGATCATCTTTGTTGCCCTCCTCTGAACCCTCTCCAGTTTGTCTGCATCCTTCTTCAAGTGTCGTGCCCAGAACTGGACACAGTACTCCAGATGAGGCCTTACCAGTGCTGAGTAGAGGGGAACTAGTACTTCCCGGGATTTGGAAGCTCTGCTTCTATTAATGCAGCCCAAAAGAGCATTGGACTTTTTTGCAGCCACATCACATGGTTGGCTCATATTCAGCTTGTGATCAACAACAATTCCAAGATCCTTCTCGCTTGTAGTGTAGTGGTTGAGCCACGTATCCCCCATCTTGTCACTGTGCCTTTGGTTTCTTTTTCCTAGGTGCAGAACTTGGCATTTATCACTATTCAATGTCATTCTGTTGTTTTCTGCCCAGCGCTCCAGTCTATCCAGATCACTTTGAATTTTGTTTCTGTCTTCCAAAGTATTAGCTATCCCGCCCAAGTTTGTGTCATCTGCACATTTGATCAGCATTCCCTGCACCTCCTCCTCCAAGTCATTCATACAAATGTTGAAGAGCACTGGGCCCAGGACTGAGCCCTGCGGTACCCCACTCGTTACCTCTCCCCAGTTTGAGACGGTCCCATTGATAAGCACTCTTTGAGTCCGATTCTGTAGCCAACTGTGGATCCACCGGATCGTTGTTTCATCTAGCCCACTTTGAGCTAGTTTCCTCATCAGGATATCATGGGGCACTATGTTGAAAGCTTTGCTGAAGTCGGTGCTAAATCGGTGTCTGTCAGCAGTAATGGACTGGATGAGAGCAAATTGAAGCTTAATCCAGACAAGACAGAGGTGCTCCTGGTCAGTCGAAAGGTAGATCAGGAAATAGGGATTCAGCTTGTGCTGGATGGGGTTACATTCCCCCTGAAGACACAGGTTCACAGCTTGGGTGTACTTCTGGATTCAGCCCTGTTTCCTGGCGGTGGCCCGGAGTGCATTTGCACAGTTAAAGCTACTGTGCTAGCTGCACCCGTTCCTTGAGTTGTCTGACTTGGCCACATTGACACATGACTTATTTACATCCCATTTGGATTACTGTAACATGCTGTATGTGGGGGTGCCTCTGAAGAGTGTTCAGAAACTTCAGCTAGTTCAAAGAGCTGCTGCAGACTGTTGACTGGGGCTGGCTACAGGGAGCATTCAACTCCCCTGCTAAAACAGCTCCACTGCTCCCAGTCTGTTTCCGGGCACAATTCAAAGTGCTGGTAATGCCCTATAAAGCCCCATACAGCTTGGGTCCAGGTTATCTGAAACACTGTATTCTCCCCTATGAGCCTGCTCGTTCCCCAAGATCTTCAGGGGAGGCCCTTCTCATGATCCCGCCACCACCACAGGCTTGTCTGGTGGGAACACAGGAGAGGGTCTTCTCGGTGGCTGCCGCAAAGCTCTGGAACTCCCTTCTCAGGGAGGCAAGAGTGGCACCCTCCTTGGTAGGTTTCTGCAGGCGGGCAAAAACTTTGTTCTGGCAGGCCTTTGGGGATACATAGTCTGGACCTGTGAGAATATGATGGAGTGGTACTATTGTTTATATTATTGCTGTCTTTTTTAAATTCTGATATTTTATACAATTTTAATACTATTGATGATTTAATTATATTTTTAACTTTGTATATTTCTATTTATATGTTTTAACTGTACAAGTTTTTAATGTTGTAAAGCTGCCTTGAGTCCCAACATTGGGAAAAAGGTGGGATAATAATAGAGACATTTCCTCTTTTGGAGTCAAATGTGATGGTGTGTTGGACTTCCTGGGCAATTTTCCACTTAAATATATATTAAATCCAATAGCACTGTGATCACTGTTTCCAGTTGGTTCAACAACATTTACATCTCATCCTAGGTCCTGGGTGACACCACTTAGGAGTAAATCCAAGGTCGCCTCCCCTCTGGTCGGTTCCATGACCAGCTGTTCTAGGGCACAATCGTTTAGGGCATTGAGATTTAACCCAAACCGGATGCTTCCCAACTCCTGTCAGCTTTACCCCAGGGTTTAGTTTAAAAGCTGCTCTGCCACACTTTTTAAGTTTAGTGCCAGCAGTCTGGTTCCATTTTGGTTCAAGTGGAACCCATCCCTCTTGTACAGGCCTGGCTTGACCCAAAATGTTCCCCAGTGCCTAACGAATTTGAACCCTTCCTCCCAGCACCGCCGTCTCATCCACTCACTGAGACTCCTCAGCTTCGCCTGTCTAGCTGGCCCTGCGCGTGGAACAAGTAGCATCTCCAAGAAAGCCACCTTGGTGGCCCTGGATTTCAACCTCCTACCTAGCAACCTAAATTTGGCTTCCAGGACCTCACGATTACATTTCTCCACATCGCTGGTACCAACATGGACCACGACCACTGACTCCACCCCAGCACTATCTACTAGGCGATCTAGACAGCCGTCATATCCGCAGCAGTCGCACCAGGCAGGCAGTTCACACTATGGTCTACATGCCCAGCACAAACCCAGCTGTCCTTGTGTCTAATGATCAAATCTCCCACTACCACAAGGCCCCTCCCCCCTTGGCACATCCTCGGCATGAGAGGATATTTGTTCACCTTCCGGGGAATGGGTCCCTCCTAAGGGATCACTTCCCTATTCCTCAGACTGATGCCCTCCTTCCCTGAGACCCATGTTCTCCATGACAGCAGCGGAGCGGTCACCCTGGGAGTGGGACACAGCTAAGGGGTCCCTGAAGGCCTCATCCACCCCCCTCTCTGCCTCTCTTAGCTTCTCCAGGCCAGCAACCTGGGCCTCAAGGGAACGCACACCGAGCACACGCCTACAGCTTCCGTCCAGCAGGCAGAGAGTCGTGCATGTGGCGCTCACTGCGATAGACTGAGTAGCCCTCGCCCCCCTGCCGGCTTTCTGCCCTCATAACTGGTCTTTTATTTGGGTATGTTTTCCCTGGAAAACTGAGTGGTTTACTATGAGAAGTTGGGGAAATTATTTATAGTTAATTATTCACAGCTACTCACTCCGAGTATGGGGTAGGGAGGGAAGAGCCGACTGCCCTGACTTCCTCGCCCTGTGGCCAAACTCACAGTTTAGCGTGGAAAGCCCACCAGCAGGCCGGCGCGCAGCAGCACCCCCAGCAGCTGCAGAAAGGCGTGCTGCCTCGGATACCTGGCGGCACACAGCAGTGGGGCCACGGATAGCGTTCTCCTCCATGAAGTTGTCTACTCCCTTTTGCAGCTGTCCAAGTTGTTAGTCTCATGAGCCCAGAGTCCAGTAGCGACCAGGCTGAAGGGCCCCAGCGCCAACGGAGAAGGCCCCAGGCCAAGCACCACTGTGCAACCAGAGGCTCCGGGGCCTGGAGCAGCAACCGCGGCCCCGAGGCCTGGCTCCCGCACACTCGCCTTCTCAAGCGCCCTCACCTCAGGAGCCAGTGCAGGCCGCACCCTGGCGCATGCTCTTGGGGAGACAGCAGAGCACAAGGCTCACGGCCTCGAAGGCGTTCTGCCCTGCAGCCTGGAGAGCGCTCTGGGAGGGGGCCCCTGGACGGAAGCATGAACGCCCCTGCCTGGGCTCACAGCAGTTGCTTACCAGCACGGCATTTGGGCTCCTGCTTTGGCCCGGGATGTGGCCATGGCCATCACAACTTGCGGCAGCAAATTCCGGCATTTAATTATGTGCCATGTGGAGTATCTCCTTTTGTCTTTCCTCAACACCCCACTACTCGGTGTCATTAGGTGGCCCCATCGGGTTCTTGTCGCAGGAGAAAAACATCTCTGGATCCGCTTCCTCCGGGCCAGGCATCACCTGACGCCGCTCCGCCTCCCCCGCCTTGCCTTTTTTTCTAAACTGAAAACCCCAAGAGTTGTAACCTGCCCTCATACTGGAGTTGCTCAAGTCCCTTTTATCAGTTTGGTGACACTTTTCTGCATGCCCATCATCCCTGATCACTGGCCATGCTTGCTGGGTCTAATGGGAGTCCAAGAACATCTGGAAGGCTACAGGTTCCCCACCCTTGGGTCAAGGGATAGCTAGAGGCGGGGGGGGGTGGAATTTCTGACAATCACCATTTTCTAGCCCTGCTTGAGAAGCTGTGGGGTCTTAGTGCGCAAGCAGGCAGGTGCATGGAGGGCAGAGGGAGACACACACACACCCTTGGTGTGCTGGGAACAGGGCTCTTCCTGCTGCTGGCCCCAGTGTTTCCCTTGCTCCTGCCACATGAGATGGATTGGAGAGAGAACAAGGCAGGCATGTGTTGTTGGATCTTTGCACAGCTGCTGGCTTTTAGCTTGGTTACTACTTTGGTTTTGTTCTGTTTTAAACTTAAGGTTTTATACTATATTCTACTACATGATTGTATTTTGTGGTTTTACGTTTTGTCTTGTAAACCACCCAGGGAGGTTCAGCTAATGGGTGGTATAGAAATGAAATAAATCTCTACAGACACAGGCAAGAAAAGCGCCCTGCCTCACTCCCTTGCATCCCATTCTTTCTCAGATACCTTCTATAGTGCAGGACAGCAGAATACAGATCTCCAGGCAACCAGGCGAGGCATAACATTCCAAAATGCACTCATCCCAGAGTGCAGGACACGGAATAATGGGCTCAAGTGACAGGAAGCCAGATTCCGGCTGAACATCCGGAAAAACTTCCTGACTGTTAGAGCAATACGACAATGGAACCAATTCCTTAGGGAAGTGGTGGGCTCTCCCACACTGGAGGCGTTCAAGACGAGGCTGGACAGCCACCTGTCGGGGATGCTCTGACCTGGATTCCTGCATTGCGCAGGGGGTTGGACTCGATGGCCTTGTAGGCCCCTTCCAACCCTACTATTCTCTGATTCTATAAAAATGTTCCCCTGAAAGCAGGACTTCGCTGTCTCCATCTTGTGCTCAACATCCAACATATTCTGATCCACAAGGTATTTTTTTTTAAGGGTTAGGCAAACACTTCCCTTCCGGTGGACATCTGAGATGAGCTGCCCCTTTCCTTGGGCTGGGACTTGTTCGGCAGCATGTGCAGCACAAGGGATGATCCAGCCCTGGGGCTCCAGCCACGGGATGCTCATCTGTTTCGTAATTCAGGTGCCACCACTGAAAAGGCCCTCTCTCTTGTCCGCACCAGCCACACTTTGGTTGGAGAAGGGGACGAGGAAAGCCTAAGAAACAACACAGCTCCAGAGCCCGTCTCTGCTGTCTCCCTCTTGCCCCTTTGGCAGCACCAGTGCTTCGAGAGAAGGCCGGGCTGGGCCGCAGTGTGCTGCAGCCTGCCTACTCAGCCGCAGTGCTGCAGCTGACGCAACCCCGTCATGCCCATTTCTGCCTCTGGCGCTGGCTCTGCATTCTCTGGCGGGGAGTGTGAGTTGCCTCCCTGCACTTGGCGCCAAGATCTGAGGCGGGGGGCTGAGTGCACAAGCATGGAGCTCCCATTGCCGCAAGGGGCCCAGAGTCTGCCTCTCCAGGGGGAGGTGGCTGGATCTGGATCCAGGTCCCGGATGTCTGGCCTGTCTGCATCACCAGCAGCAAGCCTGAGTTTGGGGTGCAGGGCAGAAGAGGGCCTGAGCCAGCAGTGGCAGCCTCTTTCTGCAGGGCTCCCTCAGACTGGCTGTGTGGGGCCTGGGGCCAGGAGGAGGCAAGATGCCCAGGGAGCCACCACAGCTGCCTAGAAGCCTGAGGCTGCAGCTGGCCAAGTGCTTTGGGGCTGTCCGCGCAGGGCCTGCAGCCACCTTCCCCAACCTCCTGTCCTCCAGATGTGCTGGACTGCAATTCCCAGCCAGCATGGCCTTTGGCTTGTTAGTAGGAGAGTGGCAGTCCGAACACATCTGGAGGGCAGGAGGTTGGGGAAGGCGGGTCCGGAGAGGGGGGCTGCCAAGCCCCGTCTGCGCGTGTGCGCTTGCCTGTTGCACCTGCCATTGGCAAGGGAGGGATAATCACACAGCTCCCTCAGCAGAGCTTTGTTGTTGAGATCCAGTATATTCCGGACGTCAAAGAGCCGGATCCGGACTGGAGCAGGTTGATCTCTCCATTCAGCCTGTCTGGGCGACTTTGGGCAAGTCCTGCACAGTCCCTCTACCTCAAGTCTGTAAAGGGGGAATACGAACGACTGACTTGGTGAGGGGACCTGCGGAGGCTTTGCGCGCTGGGCCTGCTGGCTCACAGTAAGCAAGCGGAGGGTGGAGGCCTCGCCTTGGCACGCCTGGCTGGCTGCTTCTGCCTCCGGAGCCTGAAATCTGCCGGCTTGGGGGTGATGTGGTTAACGGCACCGACTGGGTGACTCACCTGCCAGGCCGTGCGCTCAGCTCGCATGGCCAAAAGCGGGCCGGCCACAGCCTGCTCGGCCACCGCCCAGCTCTGCCAATGACCCAGAAGCTTCGTGGATGCGACTCCTTGCCCCACCACGCCCAGACGCAGGGACAGCTCCGCCAGCTGGCCCCGGCTTGCTCTGCCGAGCACGCAGCCCACACCCGGAGGCTGTGAACAGGGGCCCGGGAGGAGGGAGTCACAGACACGCCCGCCACGACACAGAGGTGCTGTTGTGGCGCTTGGAGCACTCTTGGCAAAGGCGGCAGGGACAGTTGCACAACCAGGCGGGGGAGTTCGAGGCAAGGTGCGGAGTGTCCTTCCCTGAAACGAGTCCCGACAGCACAGCGGGGAGCGCAGGCCATGGCTGGCGGCCCCTGGGGGTGGGTAGGAGAGCCTGGCTGCTGGCTGGATCGGCAGCGGTTGTGTGGAAGCGGCAGTGCGAGCGCCCACAAAATCCAGGCGCCAGAGAATCCCCGGCTGCAGTTCCTTGTGGGCTTTCTTCTCTCTCTCTCTGTCTCTCTCCCTGCCTCTCGCTCCTCTTGCAAGTTTCCAGTTTTTATTATTGTGGAGAGACCTTTGCCAACATGCCAACGGCATCAGCAAAAGAAAAAAAGCCCGCCCTCTTCTGCGTGGGGGACCTTCCCGCGCACCAGTTGCTGCCTATCTGGCTCCCAGCCAAGTTTCTCTTCCAGCACAAGGAACAATCCAGGAGATTGCTTGAGCAAGCACGTCACACACACACTCTTACACATCCAAGAGTGATTTCACTTTTAAATCAGTTTTTAAAACCCTTTTTGACAGTTTTAAAGCAGGAATTAAAGGCTCTGCTATTCCAACAGGCCTTTCCTTTTTAGAACTCTCCTTCCTCTTTGTTGACTGTTTTATGCTGTGTTGTTTTTATTGTTGGATTTTTTTGTTAAATTGTTTTTAACTTTGTATGCCACCTACAGGATTTGTATACAGGCGGGTTATAAATTGCATACATAAAGAATAAATAATAATCATCCATCAATTAAAATAAACAGATTCACAGTCCAAACATCAGCTGAGAAAAACTCAGTAGCTTCAGCAAGGAGCCTTGTGGCATCTTAAAGATTAACACATTTATTATGGCAGAAGGTTTTGTGGACTACGCAGGTGACCATTTGCCAAGTGATAAGTTCCTGTAAGGTACATCTAACCATTTGGCAACCTGGCCACCTTCATTGGCCTGCTAAGTGATGAAGAGAATCTCACCCATTATTTCCCTGGTTTTCTGACCCAAGAAAGACAGGTCATGGTGGAGAGTTCTGACAAAATGTGGTCCACTGGAGATGGAAATGGCAACCCACTCCAGTACTCTTGCCAAGAAAACCCCATGGAACGTATCACAAGGCTAAAAGAGATGACACTGGAAGATGAGCCCCTCAGGTCGGAAGGTGTCCAGTATACTACTGGGGAAGAGCAGAGGGCATTTCCAAGTAGCGCCAGAAAGAGTGAAGCGGCTGGGCCAAAGCCGAAAGGACATTCAACTGTAGATGTGTCTGGTGGTGAAAAGAAAGTCCGATGCTGTAAAGAACAATATTGTTTAGGAACCTGGAATGTAAGATCAATGAATCAAGGCAAGCTGGAGGTGGTCAAACATGAGATGGCAAGATTGAACATCGACATCTTGGGAATCAGCGAACTAAAATGGACAAGCATGGGCGAATTTAATTCAGGTGACCATTATATCTACTACTGTGGGCAAAAATCCCTTAGAAGAAATGGAGTAGAATCATAGAATACTAGGGTTGGAAGGGGCCTACAAGGCCATCGAGTCCAACCCCTTGCTCAGTGCAGGAATCCAAGTCAGAGCATCCCTGACAGGTGGCTGTCCAGCCTCGTCTTGAATGCCTCCAGTGTGGGAGAGCCCACCACCTCCCTAGGGAATTGGTTCCATTGTCGTATTGCTCTAACAGTCAGGAAGTTTTTCCTGATGTTCAGCCGGAATCTGGCTTCCTGTCACTTGAGCCCTTTCTTCCGTGTCCTGCGCTCTGGGATGATCGAGAAGAGATGCTGGCCTTCTTCTCTGTGACAACCTTTCAAGTACTTGAAGAGTGCTATCCTATCTCCCCTCAGTCTTCTCTTCTCAAGGCTAAACAGCCCCAGTTCTTTCAGTCTCTCTTCTTTGTTTCCAGTCCCATGATGATCTTTGTTGCCCTCCTCTGAACCCTCTCCAGTTTGTCTGCATCCTTCTTCAAGTGTGGTGCCCAGAACTGGACACAGTACTCCAGATGAGGCCTTACCAGTGCTGAGTAGAGGGGAACTAGTACTTTCCGGGATTTGGAAGCGATGCTTCTATGAATGCAGCCCAAAAGAGCATTGGCCTTTTTTGCAGCTGCATCACATTGTTGGCTCATATTCAGCTTGTGATCGACAACAATTCCAAGATCCTTCTCGCTTGTAGTGTGGTTGAGCCACGTATCCCCCATCTTGTAACTGTGCCTTTGGTTTCTTTTTCCTAGGTGCAGAACTTGGCATTTATCCCTATTCAATGTCATTCTGTTGTTTTCTGCCCAGCACTCCAGTCTATCCAGATCACTTTGAATGTTGTTTCTGTCTTCCAAAGTATTAGCTATCCTGCCCAATTTGGTGTCATCTGCACATTTGATCAGCATTCATAGAATCATAGAATCATAGAATCATAGAATAGTAGGGTTGGAAGGGGCCTACAAGGCCATCGAGTCCAACCCCCTGCTCAATGCAGGAATCCAAGTCAGAGCATCCCTGACAAATGGCTGTCCAGCCTCGTCTTGAAGGCCTCCAGTGTGGGAGAGCCCACCACCTCCCCAGGTAATTGGTTCCATTGCCGTATTGCTCTGACACTCAGGAAGTTTTTCCTGATGTTCAGTCGGAATCTGGCTTCCTGTAACTTGAGCCCATTATTCCGTGTCCTGCACTCTGGGATAATCAAGAAGAGATCCTGGCCTTCTTCTCTGTGACAACCTTTCAAGTACTTGAAGAGCGCTATCATATCTCCCCTCAGTCTTCTCTTCTCAAGGCTAAACATGCCCAGTTCTTTCAGTCTCTCTTCATAGGGCTTTGTTTCCAGTCCCCTGATCATCTTTGTTGCCCTCCTTTGAACCCTCTCCAGCTTGTCTGCATCCTTCTTAAAGTGTGGTGCCCAGAACTGGACACAGTACTCCAGATGAGGCCTAACCAGTGCTGAGTAGAGGGGAACTAGTACTTCCCGGGATTTGGAAGCGATGCTTCTATGAATACAGCCCAAAATAGCATTTGCCTTTTTTGCAGCCACATCACATTGTTGGCTCATATTCAGCTTGTGATCCACGACAATTCCAAGATCCTTCTCGCTCGTAGTGTGGTTGAGCCACGTATCCCCCATCTTGTAACTGTGCATTTGGTTTCTTTTTCCTAGGTGCAGAACTTGGCATTTGTCCCTATTAAATGCCATTCTGTTGTTTTCTGCCCAGCACTCCAGTCTATCCAGATCACTTTGAATTTTGTTTCTGTCTTCCAAAGTATTAGCTATCCCTCCCAATTTTGTGTCATCTGCAAATTTGATCAGCATTCCCTGCACCTCCTCCTCCAAGTCATTAATAAAAATATTGAAGAGCACTGGGCCCAGGACTGAGCCCTGCGGTACCCCACTCGTTACCTCTCCCCAGCTTGAGAAGGTCCCATTGATAAGCACTCTTTGAGTCCGATTCTGTAGGCAACTGTGGATCCACATGATCGTTGTTTCATCTAGCCCACTTCGAGCTAGTTTGCTCATCAGGATATCATGGGGCACTTTGTCGAAAGCTTTGCTGAAGTCGAGGTATATGATGTCTACAGCATTCCCACGGTCTACAAGGGAGGTGACTTGATCAAAAAATGAGATCAGATTTGTCTGGCAGGACTTGTTTTTGACAAATCCATGTTGGCTTCGAGTAATCACTGCATTGTTGTCAAGGTGCTTCCAGATGGATTGCTTTATCATCTGCTCCAGAATTTTCCCAGGGATGGATGTCAGACTGACTGGTCTGTAGTTCCCAGGTTCCTCCTTTTTACCCTTTTTGAAGACAGGGACAACATTAGCCCTCCTCCAGTCATCTGGCACTTCCCCCGTCCTCCATGATTGCTCAAAGAGAATAGACAGCAGTTCTGAGAGTTCTTCTGCCAGTTCCTTTATGACTCTAGGATGCAGTTCATCTGGCCCTGGAGATTTGAACTCATTCAAAGTAACGAGGTGTTCCTTGACCATATGCCAATCGATCTCAAGCTGCAATCCTGCCCCTTCAGCCTGTACTTCGCCTTTGCAGGGGGGTCATAGACCCTCTTTTGGGAGAAGACTAAGCGAAAGTAGGCATTGAGCACCTCTGCCTTTTCTTGGTCATCTGTTATCATTTTGCCATCCTTATTTAATAGCTGAACCAACATTCTTTCCTCTGCCTTTTAATATGCACATAGCTGAAGAAAGCCTTTTTGTTGTTTTTAGCATCCCTCGCTAACCTCAGCTCGTTCTCAGCTTTAGCCTTCCTGACACCATCCCTGCAATTCTGTGCCACCTGCCTGTACTCTTCCTTTGTTACTTGGCCTTCTTTCCACTTCCTATATCTGTCCTTTTTTATTTTCAGGTCATCTCTAAGCTTTTTGTGAAGCCACACTGGCTTCTTCTGTTGTCTTCCACCTTTTCTTCTTGTTGGAATGGTTTGTAATTGTGCCTTGAGAATTTCCTTTTTTAAAAGCTCCCACCCATCTTAGAATCCTTTTCTCGTTAGAGTCGCTTGCCATGGGACCTTACTGATCATTGTTCTGGGTTTATTAAAATCAGCTTTCCTAAAATCCAGGGTACGTGTTTGACTACACGCGGCTTTTGCTTCCCTTAGAACCAAGAACTCAAGTACAACATGGTCGCTTTCCCCCAGAGTTCCTGTAACTGCTACTTTATCCACTAAGTCATCTCTGTTGGTTAGGATCAAGTCAAGGATGATCGATCCTCTAGTTCCTTCCTCTACTTTCTGTAGGAGGAAGTTATCCTCCACACAAGTCAGGAATTTTCTGGAGGGGCCATATTTTGCAGAATTTGTCTCCCAACAAATATCAGGGAAATTGAAGTCCCCCATTACTACTACATTGTGCTTCCTTGAAACATTGGCTATTTGCTTTTTGAAAGTTACATCTTCATCTTCTCCTTGATTGGGTGGCTGGTAGTAGACGCCGACCACCAGGTTCCTTTTATTCTTTGCTCCATTTATTTTGATCCAGATGCTCTCGATGGGGCTACCAAGCTCATCCTCCTGTATTTCTGTGCAGAGATATGTATTTTTCACATACAGTGCAATCCCACCTCCCTTTCTGTTCCTCCTGTTCTTTTTGAACAAGTTATATCCTTCAATTGCTGTATTCCAGTCATGAGAGTCATCCCACCATGTCTCAGTTATACCTATCAAGTCATAATTTCCCTCTTGTATTAAGAGTTCAAATTCGTTCTGTTGGTTTCCCATACTCTGGGCATTAGTATATAGACATCGAAGACCATGTGCTTCATAGTCTGGCTTTCTTCCTACATGGGTCTGAAGACTATTATTGGGCGCTATTAGAGCTGTTCTCTCCGTTGTAGCACTTATAGTCAACAAAAGGCAGTACTGGGGTACAATCTCAAAAACGACAGAATGATCTCAGTATGAATCCAAGGCAAATCATTCAACATCACAGTAATTCAAGTCTATGCCCCAACCACTGAGGCTGAAGAAGCTGAGGTTGATCGGTTCTATGAAGACCTACAACACCTTCTAGAACTAACACCAAAAAAAAAGTCCTTTTCATCATAGGGGATTGGAATGCTAAAGTAGGAAGTCAAGAAATCACCGGGATAACAGGCAAGCATGGCCTTGGTGTACAAAATGAAGCAGGACAAAGGCTAATAGAGTTCTGCCAAGAGAACACGCTGATCATCGCCAACACTCTTTTCCAACAGCACAAGAGGCGACTCTACACATGGACATCACCAGATGGTCAATATCGAAATCAGATTGATTATGTCCTTTGCAGCCAAAGATGGAGAAGCTCTATTCAGTCAGTCAAAACAAGACCTGGAGCTGAAAGTGGCTCAGATCATGAGCTGCTTCTTGCAAAATTTCGGCTTAAATTGAAGAACATAGGGAAAACCACTAAACCATTCAGGTATGACCTAAATCATATCCCTGATGAATACACAGTGGAGGTGAGGAATAGATTTAAGGGATTAGACCTGATAGACAGAGTGCCTGAGGAACTATAGACGGAGGTCCATAATATTGTTCAGGAGGCAGCAACTCAATCCCTCCCAAAGAAAAAGAAATGCAAGAAAGCAAAGTGGCTGTCTGATGAGGCTTTACAAGTAGCTGAGGAAAGAAGGGAAGCAAAAAGCAAGGGAGAAAGGGGAAGATATATCCAACTGAATGCAGAGTTCCAGAGAATAGCAAGGAGAGACAAGAAGGCCTTCTTAAATGAACAATGCAAAGAAATCGAGGAAAACAACAGAATGGGAAAGACTAGAGATCTCTTCAAGAAAATCGGAGATCTCAAGGGAACATTTTGTGCAAAGATGGGCATGATAAAGGACAAAGAAGGCAGGGACCTAACAGAAGCAGATGAGACTAAGAAGAGGTGGAAAGAATACACAGAAGAATTATACAGGAAAGATCTTAATGTCCCTGATAGCCATGATAGTGCACTCACTGAACTTGAGCCGGACATCCTTGAGAGTGAAGTCAAGTGGGCCTTAGGAAGCATTACTAACAACAAAGCTAGCGGAGATGACAGTATTCCAGCTGAGCTGTTTAAGATCCTAAAAGATGATGCTGTTAAAGTGCTGTGCTCAATATGCCAACAAATTTGGAACACTCAACAGCGGCCACAAGACTGGAAAAGGTCAGTTTACATTCCAATTCCAAAGAAGGGCAACGCCAAAGAGTGTTCAAACTACCGTACAATTGCACTCATTTCACATGCCAGCAAGGTGATGCTCAAAATCCTACAAGCTAGGTTTCAGCAGTATGTGAACCAAGAACTACCAGAAGTACAAGCGGGGTTTCGAAGAGGCAGAGGAACTAGAGATCAAATCGCCAACATTCGCTGGATCATGGAGAAAGCAAGAGAATTCCAGAAAAACGTCTATTTCTGCTTCATTGACTATGCTAAAGCCTTTGATTGTGTGGATCACAACAAACTGTGGCAAATTCTGAAAGAGATGGGAGTACCAGACCACCTTACCTGTCTCCTGAGAAACCTGTACGAGGGTCAAGCAGCAACAGTAAGAACCGGACATGGAACAACCGATTGGTTCGAAATTGGGAAAGGAGTATGACAAGGCTGAATATTGTTGCCCTGCTTATTTAATTTATATGCAGAGTACAACATGAGAAATGCCGGGTTGGATGAATCACAGGTCGGAATTAAGATTGCCGGGAGAATTATCAACAACCTCAGATATGCAGATGATACCACCCTAACGGCAGAAAGCAAAGAGGATCTAAAGAGCCTCTTGTTGAGGGTGAGAGTGGAGAGTGCAAAAGCTGGTTTGAAAGTCAACATTAAAAAAACGAAGATCATGGCATCTGGCCCCATCACTTCCTGGCATATAGAAGGGGAAGAAATGGAAGCAGTGGCAGATTTTACTTTCTTGGGCTCCAAGATCACCGCAGACGGTGACTGTAGCCATGAAATGAAAAGACGCTTGCTCCTTGGGAGGAAAGCTATGGCCAACCTAGACAGCATAGTAAGAAGCAGAGACATCACCTTGCCGACAAAGGTCCGCATAATCAAAGCTATGGTTTTCCCAGTAGCAACGTATGGCTGTGAGAGCTGGACTATAAGGAAGGCTGAGCGCCGAAGAATTGATGCTTTCAAACTGTGGTGCTGGAGAAGACTCTTACGAGTGCCCTGGACTGCAAGGAGGTCAAATCAGTCCATCCTAAAGGAAATCAACCCTGACTGCTCATTGGGAGGACAGATACTGAAGATGAAGCTCAAATATTTTGGCCACCTAATGCGAAGAGAAAACTCACTGGGAAAGACCCTGATGCTGGGAAAGACTGATGGCAAAAGAAGGGGATGGCAGAGGATGAGATGGCTGGATAGCATCACCGATGCAATGAATATGAACCTGAGCACACTCCAGGAGAGAGCGGAGGACAGGAAGGCCTGGCGTGCTATGGTCCATGGGGTCACGAAGAGTCGGACACGACTGAACAACTGAACAACAACAACAAGAAGACTTTCCACACCACTTGGCAGGATAAATAAATACACCCAACAGGCTCACCAAGGGTTGTAACATGCACACCATGATAAGCTTGCACCTAATTGGTCCCCTACATTCAACCAATGCTGCTTAGAAAACCAGGGCAGGGGGCTCAGGTAGGGACCACTCCGTCCATCTTGCTCAGCTGGGCAGCCCTCTCGTCTCCCTTCCATCTCACTGCTTCAGGCAATACGACTTTCACAGCACATTCAAGTTCAGAATGCATGTCACACTATTTTAGGAGACTAGCCATGAGAGCCTTTTGCGGCAAAGCAAGCAAAGAGTCCTGCAGCACCTTGAAGACTAATACATTGCAAGTTGAATTATCATAGGCAAAAACTACATGGAACGGGACAGTTATTGTCTGTTGTAAGAACCAAAGAGCTGTGCTGGATCAGACCAAGGGTGCACCTAGTCCAACTTTCTGTTCATACAGCAGCCCCGCAGGTGCCTGTGGGAGCCCCATAAGTAGCATATGAATGCAATGTACATGCAGAAGCACCCAGAAGGGTGTGCTACGCTTTCTCCGCCCTCTTCATGGAGCCAATGAGGTAAGCGCTTGCCAATCACAGCTCAGTAAAAAATGCAAGACATTAATCTTTCAGGCACCACAGAACTCTTGGTCTTCTTGGTTTCTTCTTTGTTTACATGGATAGCACACACCATTTCAAAGCTCAGAGCTTGTAAAAACGACATCAGTGGGCCAGAGGGCCTCTCAAAGCAGTGCAGATTTCAGAACCCCATTCTGCAATAGCAGGAACCCAGAACCTGACCAGAAATGTGTTTCAGGCACTAGGATTCAGCAGCAACTCCACATTCTAGGCCCGAGGAAGTGCTGGCACTGCAATCCAGCTCTATGGCTGACCA
Organism: Heloderma suspectum; assembly: GCF_057233095.1. Lineage (NCBI taxonomy): Eukaryota > Metazoa > Chordata > Lepidosauria > Squamata > Helodermatidae > Heloderma > Heloderma suspectum. The sequence goes on from NC_139466.1 coordinate 1,467,691, forward strand.
TGAGTTCAAATCGGTCTCCTTTCTCTACTCCTGATGTCCAGGTTAATAGTTTCTGGCTGCACCACAGAAGCCAACCAAAGACAGGGGCAATCCTATGTCCAGAGCATCCCCCCCCACACACTTTCTACAGAGCTGCTGTTTCCCAGGATTGTGTTAATGATTGTCTGCTCCCTGTGCTGGAGGAATGGGGAGGGGGGTGTTCTTGGACCAATTATGCACCTTAGGCAACACTGCCACATTGGTTCACAGTGGGTGGGTGTGTGTTCTGAGAAAGCTTATTCCCCCCCCCCCAAGCTTGATTCTGGCAGTGCACATGCACCCATGGGCACTGAAGCTGGGCACAGAGTGGGTGTTTTCTCATCCCAAACCCACAAGTCAGCCTCAGACAGCTGCTCCCAGACAGCTTGTCCCATGGGACAAGGGTTATAAACCTGCCCGAGCTGCTGATTCTCGGTGTATCAGGGGGAGAAAGTCCAACTCCTTGGACCAAAGGGAATAATTCACAGGGGGGCTGGCAAAGCAGCCAGGTGGCAGGGTGGGGTACCTCAGGGCCCTGCTGCATCTGACCAAAGGTCCATCTAGACCAGCATTTTGCGACTTTGCACAGAGGCCTCCAGGACCAGAAGGCACGCAAGGAGGAGGGCTGAAGAGCATAACGGCAACAGCGCCCTCTGCTGACGCTCCACGGGGAGCAGGGATGCAGAGCTCCCCTGGGCGGAGGCTGCGCCTAGCCCTGATCCGGCCGCCACCTCCATCAGTGGGCCAAATCGCCTCTGGAAGCCAGCTAAGCCCCCCCTCATGGCAGTGAATCCCAGTTTCATCGAAGGCTAGTGATGCCATTTAATGACCACACGCGTCCCAAGAGATGGAGAATCATAGAATCATAGAATAGTAGGGTTGGAAGGGGCTTACAAGGCCATCGAGTCCAACCCCCTGCTCAATGCAGGAATCCAAGTCAGAGCATCCCTGACAGATGGCTGTCCAGCCTCATCTTGAACGCCTCCAGTGTGGGAGAGCCCACCACCTCCCAAGGGAATCGGTTCCATTGTCGTATTGCTCTAACAGTCAGGAAGTTTTTCCTGATGCTCAGCCGGAATCTGGCTTCCTGTCACTTGAGCCCATTATTCCGTGTCCTGCACTTTGGGATGATCGAGAAGAGATCCTGGCCTTCTTCTCTGTGACAACCTTTCAAGTACTTGAAGAGCGCTATCATATCTCCCCTCAGTCTTCTCTTCTCAAGGCTGAACATGCCCAGTTCTTTCAGTCTCTCTTCATAGGGCTTTGTTTCCAGTCTCCTGGTCATCTTCGTTGCCCTCCTCTGAACCCTCTCCAGTTTGTCTGCATCCTTCTTAAAGCATGGGGCCCAGAACTGGACACAGTACTCCAGGTGAGGCCTAACCAGTGCTGAGTAGAGGGGAACTAGTACTTCCCAGGATTTAGAAGCTATACTTCTATTAATGCAGCCCAAAAGAGCATTGGCCTTTTTTGCAGCCACATCACATTGTTGGCTCATATTTAGCTTGTGATCGACAACCATTCCAAGATCCTTCTCGCTTGTAGTGTTGTTGAGCCACGTATCCCCCATCTTGTAACTGTGAAGAAGCCTTCCTGCCCACCTTCTCCACACCAGCCGCTATTTCACAAGCCTCAAGCTTATTGCGTCCCACCTACTGACTGCCAGTGCCTTTTGCTAATCAAAAGGGCCCCACACATTTCAGCTTTTCCTCCTGTGGAAGTCGCTCCCCGCACCCCTGCCCCGCCCGATCCTTCAGGGCGCCCTTTCTGCACCTCATCCAGCTCTCTGCTATCGTTTTTGAGATGGGCAATCAGATCTGTAGCCAAACAGACTGGCCATCAACCCTGCAAGCTTCGACTCCTCCCCCCCCCGCAGCCTCCAAGTCCTCTGCCGCTTATTCCGCTGTCGCTCCCCGCGCCTCCCCGTCCATAGCCGCATCTCCACGCATCTGATCACAGCCCGCACAGCCCTAAAGACGACGCGAGAGCCTCACAGCCCCCCCTCTGCTCACCAGGAAGAGAGCCCCATTAGCCCCTTAGTGCAAAAAGACTGAAGGCAAAAGGAGAAGGGGACGGCAGAGGATGAGATGGCTGGATAGCATCACCGATGCAATGAATATGGACTTGAGCACGCTCCAGGAGAGAGCGCAGGACAGGAAGGCCTGGCGTGCTATGGTCCGTGGGGTCACGAAGAGTCGGACACGACTGAACAACAACAAGCAACTTCCTTCAGAGTAAACGTAAGTGGCAGACTGAAATGTAGATAGGCACAGGTGGCGAGGGCAAGGATGCGTGCGTCTCAGCTCGCCCCTGGCTCGCAGTTCTTAAGCAAGCTGGGCCCAGGCCAAGCAGCGCAGCGGCCCCCAGGTTCAGCCAGTCCTCTTAACACCCCCCCTCCCAGCTGCCTTCTCTCCTTCATAGTCAGGCGTCACTGCATTTAAAAAGGAGAACGTGGGCAAAAGAGGCTGCGTAAAGTACACCGAAAGCAGTTGCTCTTTCCCCTTTGAAAGCAGAATTGGAGCCCCCGCGGCCCGGGATTTATGGCAGTTTTCACTGGGCAGTGATTGTGCATACGGAGCCGGGCAGCGATAGCTACTCCGGAGCAATCTGAGAACGAAGGCGCATCATCTGGACACCGAGTGTTGAACCCTGGGGAAGAATCTTGTACGGGTTACCTCAAGCGGGGAGCGGGGGAAGCAACAAGGGAGGCCGTTTCACTGAACGTCGCGGGGCTTCCTTCCAGGCAACGATGCCTAGAATTGTGCCGCACGGCATCTGCGCCTGTGCAGAGTGCCTTTCACCACTACCGCCTCGGCCAGCTCCGAGCCGCCAATATTTGCTTTGCTGGAACGTAGCTGGTTCTCCCAGCAAAGCGGATATTGGCGGCTCGGAGCTGGCCGAGGCGGTAGTGGTGAAAGGCACTCTGCACAGGCGCAGATGCCGTGCGGCACATCGCTTTGCTGGAACGTAGCCGGTTCTCCCACCCCTTCATGGATCACTGCCTTGTTGTGGCGAAGGGGCTTGCGTAACTCAGTGAAGCCATAAGCTATGCCATGCAGGGCCACCCAAGACGGACAGGTCATGGCAGAGAGTTCTGACAAAATGTGGTCCACTGGAGAAGGAAATGGCAACCCACTCCAGTATTCTTGCCAAGAAAACCCCATGGAACGTATCACAAGGCTAAAAGATATGACGCCGGAAGATGAGCCCCTCAGGTCGGAAGGTGTCCAATATGCTACTGGGGAAGAGCAGAGGGTATTTCCAAGTAGCGCCAGAAAGAGTGAAGCAGCTGGGCCAAACCCGAAAGGACACTCAGCTGTGGATGTGTCTGGTGGTGAAAAGAAAATCCGATGCTGTAAAGAACAATATTGTTTAGGAACCTGGAATGTCAGATCAATGAATCAAGGTAAGCTGGAGGTGGTCAAACATGAGATGGCAAGATTGAACATCGACATCTTGGGAATCAGCGAACTAAAATGGACAGGCATGGGCGAATTTAATTCAGGTGACCATCATATCTACTATTGTGGGCAAGAATCCCTTAGAAGAAATGGAGTAGCACTCATAGTCAACAAAAGGGTGGGAAAAGCAGTACTGGGGTACAATCTTAAAAATGATAGAATGATCTCAGTATGAATCCAAGGCAAACCATTCAACATCACAGTAATTCAAGTCTATGCCCCAACCACTGAGGCCGAAGAAGCTGAGGTTGATCGGTTCTATGAAGACCTACAACACCTTCTAGAACTAACACCAAAAAAAGATGTCCTCTTCATCATAGGGGATTGGAATGCTAAAGTAGGAAGTCAAGAAATCACCGGGATAACAGGCAGGCATGGCCTTGGTGTACAAAATGAAGGACAAAAGCTAATAGAGTTTTGCCAAGAGAACATGCTGATCATAGCAAACACTCTTTTCCAACAGCACAAGAGGTGACTCTACACATGGACATCACCAGATGGTCAATATCGAAATCAGATTGATTATGTCCTTTGCAGCCAAAGATGGAGAAGCTCCATACAGTCAGTCAAAACAAGACCTGGAGCTGACTGTGGCTCAGATCATGAGCTGCTTCTTGCAAAATTTCGGCTTAAATTGAAGAACGTAGGGAAAACCACTAAACCGTTCAGGTATGACCTAAATCATATCCCTAATGAATATACAGTGGAGGTGAGGAACAGATTTCAGGGATTAGACCTGATAGACAGAGTGCCTGAGGAACTATGGACGGAGGTCCGTAACATTGTTCAGGAGGCAGCAACGAAATCCGTCCCAAAGAAAAAGAAATGCAAGAAAGCCAAGTGGCTGTCTGATGAGGCTTTACAAGTAGCTCACGAAAGAAGGGAAGCGAAAAGCAAAGGAGAAAGGGGAAGATATACCCAACTGAATGCAGAGTTCCAGAGAATAGCAAGGAGAGACAAGAAGGCCTTCTTAAATGAACAATGCAAAGAAATCGAGGAAAACAACAGAATGGGAAAGACTAGAGATCTCTTCAAGAAAATTGGAGATCTCAAGGGAACGTTTTGTGCAAAGACGGGCATGATAAAGGACAAAGAAGGCAGGGACCTAACAGAAGCAGATGAGATTAAGAAGAGGTGGCAAGAATACACAGAAGAACTATACAGGAAAGATCTGAATGTCCCTGATAGCCATGATAGTGCGGTCACTGAACTTGAGCCGGACATCCTAGAGAGTGAAGTCAAGTGGGCCTTAGGAAGCATTAGTAACAACAAAGCTAGCGGAGATGACAGTATTCCAGCCGAGCTATTTAAAATCCTAAAAGATGATGCTGTTAAAGTGCTGCATTCAATATGCCAACAAATCTGGAACACTCAACAGTGGCCACAAGACTGGAAAAGGTCAGTTTACATTCCAATTCCAAAGAAGGGCAACGCCAAAGAGTGTTCAAACTACCGCACAATTGCGCTCATTTCACATGCCAGCAAGGTGATGCTCAAAATCCTACAAGCTAGGCTTCAGCAGTATGTGAACCGAGAACTACCGGAAGTACAAGCTGGGTTTCGAAGAGGCAGAGGAACTAGAGATCAAATCGCCAACATTCGCTGCATCATGGAGAAAGCAAGAGAATTCCAGAAAAACGTCTATTTCTGCTTCATTGACTATGCTAAAGCCTTTGATTGTGTGGATCACAACAAACTGTGGCAAATTCTTAAAGTGATGGGAGTACCAGACCACCTTACCTGTCTCCTGAGAAACCTGTACGAGGGTCAAGAAGCAACAGTAAGAACCAGACATGGAACAACCAATTGGTTCAAAATTGGGAAAGGAGTACAAGGCTGCATATTGTCACCCTGCTTATTTAACTTATATGCAGAGTACATCATGAGAAATGCCGGGTTGGATGAATCAGAGGTCGGAATTAAGATTGCCGGGAGAATTATCAACAACCTCTGATATGCAGACGATACCACCCTAATGGCAGAAAGCGAAGAGGATCTCAAGAGCCTCTTGTTGAGGGTGAAAGAGGAGAGTGCAGAAGCTGGTTTGAAAGTCAACATTAAAAAAACTAAGATCATGGGGTCTGGCCCCATCACTTCCTGGCATATAGAAGGGGAAGAAATGGAAGCAGTGACAGATTTTACTTTCTTGGGCTCCAAGATCACCGCAGACGGTGACTGTAGCCATGAAATTAAAAGACGCTTGTTCCTTGGGAGGAAAGCTATGGCCAACCTAGACAGCATAGTAAGAAGCAGAGACATCACCTTGCTGACAAAGGTCCGTCTAATCAAAGCTATGGTTTTCCCAGTAGTAATGGTATGGCTGTGAGAGCTGGACTATAAGGAAGGCTGAGCGCCGAAGAATGGATGCTTTCGAACTGTGGTGCTGGAGAAGACTCTTACGAGTCCCCTGGACTGCAAGGAGGTCAAATCAGTCCATCCTAAAGGAAATCAACCCTGAGTGCTCATTGGAAGGACAGATACTGAAGCTGAAGCTCCAATATTTTGGCCACCTAATGCGAAGAGAAAACTCCCTGGAAAAGACCCTGATGCTGGGAAAGACTGAAGGCAAAAGGAGAAGGGGACGGCAGAGGATGAGATGGCTAGATAGCATCACGGATGCAATGAATATGGACTTGAGCACGCTCCAGGAGAGAGCGCAGGACAGGAAGGCCTGGCGTGCTATGGTCCATGGGGTCGCAAAGAGTCGGACACGACTGAACGACTGAACAACAACAAGCCGGTTCTCCCAAGCCACGCCTTGGTTCGCCCCTTCGCAGGACGCACCGCCAAACGCCACCCTTTCGCTTCCGATGAGGATTAACCCGGAGCCGCTGCGCGCGTCGCTCCCTTTCCCTACAGTGCGACGCTGTAGATGAAAACCACCAGGTCGGGATGGGTGGGGCCAACGCGGGCCCGATCCCTTCCTGCTCCCCAAACCCTGGAACTGCGGGGCCGGGCAGGGCTGCTGCGTGAAGTCTGGGAAAGGCTACGGACCGGAGTAGCCCTTTCGCCACTCTGCATCGGCCGGCCCGAAGGCCGCGGCCCTCACACGGACGAGGGTTCCGGCCCTCGCGTTGAGCGACAAAGCTGCTCGCTCCCGGATGCGTGGCTGAGCGGCCTAGAGGCGGACGGGCGCCGCCACGGGAAGGCCGACTTCCGAGGCCGCAGCCCGCCGTGTGGGCGCGCACGGCCAGCCCGGCTGCGCCTCTTCCCGGGCCGGGTTCGCCCGCCCCCGACACGCCCACCACGGGCGCCTCGGCCCGGCCCGGCCCGGCCCGCCCCTCCACACGCAGCCAGCCAGGCGGGCGGGCGCGCCCCGTCCCGTTGATGCCCAGCAGCCCGCGCCGCCGCCGCGGCCCGACCGGCAACTCCCTCGGGCGCCGCGGCCGCGCGTCACCGCTGGCGGGCTGCGGGATGGTGGCATGGAGCGGCCGCCGGGGCAGGCGCAGCGGCCCCAGCCCGACGCAGAGCCCGAGGCGCGGCTGGCGAGCCGGCTGCTGGTCCCCTTCCAGCACGTGCACGTGCAGCTGGCGGGCGGCGCGCCCTGGGGCTTCACCCTCAAGGGCGGGCTGGAGCACGGCGGGCCCCTCATCGTCTCCAAGGTGAGCCCCCTCCCGCCGCGGCGCTCCGTTGCAGCCGGGCCGGGCGCGGGACTTGGGCTGCGCCCTCGGCCCAGGGAGCTGCTCCGTCCGGCGCCGCGCCGCCCCGCGCCTTCCTCGGCGGAGCTGGGGCGATGGCGCGCCCCCGCTGCCTCCGAGGCTCCCGCGCCCCTCGGCCCTTTGTCTGCTTCGTCCCTTCCCGCCGCCGCCCCCGCTTCGCGCGCTCTCGAGCGGCCTTTCCGCGGCGCTTTGTTCGGCGCTGTGCGCGCCCCGCTCCAACCAGCGTCCGCCGTTTGTTAGCCTCGGGAAGTCTGTGCCTGTCCAGGAGCCAGCCGCAGGCGGCGGGTCTGGCCGGGGGGGGAGCGAGGCAGGGCGGCCTTGCCCAGGACTAGAGGCGCCTGTCCTGGGCGGCTGGGGGCGCGCGGGGCCGCGGGCACCTCTGCAGAAGCCCTTCCCCTGCCGGCAGGGCGCGCAGGGCTGGGCCAGGCAGGGCCGGCCGGGGGAGGGCGCCCTCGGCGCCAGGACCCTGTTCACAAGTCCAGCTCCTGGGCCTCTGGAGGGTCGCGGGGAGGGTCGCTGCGGAGGCGGCTCCGCTCTTCCACAATCCTTCTTCTGAACAGATTGGCAGTGGTGTGGGTAACCCAGCCATTGGGGTGGGGGGAAGGAGATAGGGTCTTGGCAGTCGCCCTTCATTACGGGCTGTACCACTCTGCTGTTTTTGCGGTAAACCTTACTCTCTAACTGCTCCTGGTGACCTGTGCCATTCCATGGGGTCTTCTGGGGTTGCTCCGGGCTTCAGTCCCACCCTCTGCTGGAGGGAGCAGGCATTCTGGGCCTGGTCCACTGAGGTGCCCTTTGGAGCAGCGTGGAGATCTGTGCCCTGTTTGTGGCCTTCCCGTGAGAGCGTAGGGCCAGCCGCTGTTGACTGCAGGACATTGGGCTAGATGGGCTGGCCCCGCAGGACTCCTGGTCCCATGAGCCAAGACACAATGTAGCTGTGGGGATGGAGCCAGCTGTGTTTGAGAGGAAGTTGGTGCAAGGGACTGAAAGTTGGCTTATGGCAGCCTCCCCCAACCTGGCGCCTTCTGGATAGCAGGAGTGCTGGGGGTTGTCGTCCATAACGTCTAGAGGGTACCAGGTTGGGGAAGGCCAGCTTCCCTCGTGTTGTTGAAATGAAAGCAGCCAGGTGTGATGCGTGGGTGATTGAGTATTGGGCTTGTCCAGCAGGAGCCCAGTGACCCGCCTGCCTGAGAAGCTGGCCTTCCCTCCCGGCCCCTTGGTGTTCTGCGGCACCGCTGGAGGCTTCTCCCTGTGGCCTCCACCTGGTGGGCTCACCTGGCTCCTGGGGGTGGGGGCAGCTCAGTAGGTGGCAGTAGCAAGGACCATCTAGGGGACGGGTCTCCTCTCAGCTCTGCTGCCCTTGTTGGAGAACTCCTGCTGGCTAAGAGACGAGGGCTCAAGGTGGCGATCCATCACCGGGCCACTCACAAAGTGCTTTGGCCCTCCTGTCTGTCTTGACCCTAGGAAATGGAAAGACCGGTGCTAGTAGCTAGCCAGTAGCTAGCCTTGGAAAGGGCCAGTGTTGATCCTGTCTAAAAATGTGGAAAACTTAGGGAGGGAAGAGGAATTTCCTGCAGACAGGGACGACCGTTCTCTCTCCACCCCCACACGTGTATCTCTTGAGAAGCCTGCATGGGGATGAAGAAGGAACCGTAAAGCTGAACCTCCACAAAAGTGGAGATGCAACAGGGGGAGTCCCATGTCGATGCCGCAACCCTACATCCTTTGCTGCTGGGCTTTGGTGGCTTTGTAGAGGGCTGACCTGCGGTGTGTTCCTTTCCTGCCTTGCTTTGGGGAGCCTCCGTCTCCCTGAACTTGGTTCCACAGGAGAGTCCTGGTGTTTTTCCTGCTAAAACTGCTTGTTTTCATGAAAGAGGCCTTCTGCTGTGCTTTGCCTTTTCCCTCTTCCCCTTCCAACTCCCTTAAAAACATTTCCTGAAGTGTTGGTTTACCCAGCTTGTGTTTGCTTTAAGCCTCCACAGAAACTCCTTCATGACCAGTGGGGAGGCCTGATAACCAGGCCTGACCATGCTGGATGGACTGGTCGTGTGCCAGGAGGCTGTTGCTTGCAGCAGTGCAAAAGTGCCAGCCAGTTTCCATAGAAGTCCTGTTGATGCATGCAAGGGAAGAGTCACTCCCAGACTCCTCCTCCACTTTGCCCTCTTCCCAAAATGCCTGAGGCCTTTCCTGCATCTCCTGGGTTCAGTGGCAGGCTGCCATCCTCCTCCACAGACTTTTCCTCTCTGAAAGTTACAGAAAGATCTGTGTAGAGTAATCCCATTTCTGTACAGTGCAAACCTGGGGGGCTTCCTTCACCAAGCACCATATTATATTTGGCTATGGCAATTCTTAGAGGGGTAACCTACCCTGTCTTGTGTGATGTAGATAAGAGCTCTCCTGCCTGCAAAACTTCCTGGCAAGCCTGCCTCAGCGGCTGAAGATCTAAAGTGGATAAAGCATTTCTGATTATTATCCGTTTTCTTACAGGCTGTTTTCCATGGAGATGGCAAAGGGGCCCAGTAGCCAAGAAGCTATGCCGTTTCTGCTGTGGGTGACCTGGGATGACTTATAGGTGTGTGTGCATGTGCACACACAACGAGGGCCCATAGCTCAGTGGACAGGGCACATGCTTTGCATGCAGGAGGCCCCAGGTTCAATCCCTGGCAGTCCTCTGGTAGGGCTGGGAAAACTCCTGCCTGAAACCCTGGAGAGCCACTGCTTCCCTCAGTGTTGCCAATACTGGGCCAGATGGACCAAGGGTCTGACTTGGTATAGGGCAGCTTCCAATGTTCATAAGGTCCTGGGTTCAGACCTTGGCATCTCAGCCTGCAGGGCTGGTGGAAAGACCCTTCTCCGCCTTAGACCTTGCAGAGGAGACAGTCCCGGGCCAGGTGGACCCAAGGACATACATAATCGTGACAGTGACCGTTTATGTTACTTAGCCCTCCTTTCATCTTTAAAATGATTTGGTTGCTTCTTTGGGTATCACACAGGGCCCTGATTGTACAATTAAAATGAAGGAGAATAAGTAAAATAACATGTGCTCATAAAGGACGAACTCAGAAGACTGGCTCTAAGGCAGCTTCCTAGTTTCAAACATTTGGGGGAGTGACTGTGACACAGCAGGCGCAGGACGTGCTTTGCATGCAGAACGTTCCAGGCTCAGCCGCCATCCGCTCCCATTAAAAGGGCCTCGAGGTGCAGGGCTGGGAAGCCCCTTCCCAGCCCAAGACCTTGGAGAGACCCGCCTGTCCACCTGGACAACCCAAGCTCACCTGAAGCTGCTCCAGCTGTTCAGATTGTCCCCGATGCCGCCGTCATCGAACAATCCACATGCACACAGGAGCAGGCCTCTCTTTTAGTGATTGTGAGTGCAGGATCAGCAGGGAGTAAGACTGAAATACATTGTTCTGGGTTTTTAAATAATTTGCTTTCCCTCAAGGAACAGCTCTCCCTCTCTTAGTGTACTTGCAGATTGCTAACCATGAGGCATCCACAAAAGCAGCTCTGAGAGAACTTGGGATGCATCTTGGGAGAGAATTGGGAACGCACTTTTCTCCTGCAGGCTGCCCCCAGTTATTGGCTGGCTTCCTCCAAGCTTTGGCTTGCTGTGTTTCTTGTCAGGGCTGTCCTGTCTCCTTGCCCCACTCTCCAAGATGTCAGTGGGAATGGGTCCACCTGAGGGGGATGAAGGGCTCGCCTGGACCCCCTGGAGTGCAGGCAAACACTGCAGCAGCGCTCCCCGGCCTCCAGATTTTTCTCCCTACCACTTACCCGCTGGGAAGCTACAGAGAGGCATCAGGGGAACCTGGAGGTGGCTACCGATGCCTTTCCCTGCCAGGAGATGCATCAGACCCAACGTGGGCCTTGGGGTGGGGGCCGCAGCCCCACCGATTCCCTCAGTCGCTTCCTGTTCAGTGTTGCTCATGTGCATTGGTGGAACATGGGCTTGGCTTGGAAAGCCGCCCCTCTGGGGGCGAAAGCTGAGCAGCCTCTGTCTCCAGCAGCTCCGTGCTTGCCACGCAGGCGGGCCTGGGGTGGGTGGCGCTGGGCCAAACTCCTCCGATTGTGCTCCCCCGTGGCTGGGTGCTGAGCAGGAATGGTCATTTGAGGGTGAATGATTAACTGCCCTTGTCCCTCTGCTGCCAGCAGTGGTGCTAGGCTCCGGGGGGAAGCAAGGCCACGCCCTGGATGGAGCGCCCTGCTTCCCCCGCGGCTGGACTAGGCCCTGCAGGAGGGAGGAGAGTTCAGGGCATGGAGGCTGGCAGGGAGCCTCCGTGGGATGCACCTGTGATTGGCCTCTCTTGTAAAGCGCATCTAGCATGCACTGTCTGTCCAGCCCTCCCTTGGAACCACTTCATTGTGTGAAGGCAAGAGGTGCCTGCATTGACTCCTGGAGAGACGGCCATATGCTCCAGCTGCAGGAATTCACTTTGAAGCCACAGCATTTAGGGCTGGAGCAGCAAGGTCCATTCTCCCCGCCTCCCCCCATGGCCATTGCATACTGAAGTAGCTGCATCAGCCAGCTCCCATGGCTGTTGTTTTTGTTTCCTGGACATTTGGAAATTGCCTGAGCACTCTTTTCTCCTGCAAGTGAGCAAAGCTTAACATGAGCAGAGTCAAAGCCCTGGGAGCAATTTTCCACCCTCGGTGTCAGCTTTGTCGCAAGTGAAATGGTGAGAAAGGGAAGCATCCCTGGCAGCTGGCTGAAGGTGTCCAGTGGCAGAGGGCTCTCCACCTCTCCAGGCAGCGGGTTCCATTGTATACATTCGCACACACACCCTTCACCCCCATACACACTCCATGCATACAGATGCAAGGTGCTCCAGGCACTGGCTCCCAGCAGAGATGGCTCCCCTCGCCTGTTCTGGGGGGCAGGTCTTCAGAGAGGCAGGGGGTCTTTGCTGGGCTGCATGGGGAGGCTTCATGGGGTGAAAACAGCCTGCTGGCTGTAGGTCCTGAGTAGCCATAACTAGGCAGGCACGGACCATGTCCGGAGAAATGAAGCACCGTGAGCCAGTCCCCAGTCTGTGTGCAGTCGCCATCTCTTCCTTGGCTTAACACAGATGTAGGCAGCCTGATGCCCTCTAGATGTCATTGGACTCCCACTCCCATCATTCCCAGCCAGCATGGGTGTTACAGTCCAGCAGCAACTGGAGGCCCCCTGCTCTGCTTAGCGCCACATCCCTGGCCCAGGGTTTGCTCTGAGAGCAACTCCTTCCTCCCGTGGGGTGTGACAGCAGGCCAGGCTGCTGAACCAGGGTGGCATCCTGGCATTGGGCCCCAAGGCCGGAGTTCTGAAAGAGCTCCGGTTCCTCCTGGTTTGCAGCAGCAGAACAAGTCCTGATCTCACGGATTGCCACGGTGTGTTTGGAAAAAGACACGGCCAGCCCCTGGCAAAGACTGGAGGAAGGCTTCCAAGAGGTCGCTCAAGCTCCCCCTTTCTCCACAGAGCTTATTGTCTGCACCCCGCAGTGTCCCAGTGCTTTTGGTTTCAGTTGCAAGGAGACTTCCACATTTTGTGCAAATGGGTTGCAAGTGCTTGGCTGATCATGTGGCTGGTGCAAATCTGAATTGTTTTCCTGTGTTTTTCACATGCCTGAGAGATGCGGTGTTGGGCTGGGCTGGTGGGGCAAGAGGCCAGGGTTTCAGGGGGGCTTGTGGTTCTCCTTGGGGTGCCAAGGGAGTCCCTCCCTGAGCTGGTGTGGCAGGCCAAGATGCCAGGGCCAGCAAGCATCTCCCTTTCCTCCCTGGCAAAGTCCGAGCGGGAACAAGGGCCTCTTTGTGCCATAATTAGCTGTCAGGCGGCACTCTCCCTTCTCTCTGCGCGCTCAGGACTAGCCCTGCCCTTTTCCTCCCCCGCTTTCTGGAAGTTGGGTCCTGTGGGCAGAACAAAATACTTGCTGCTGCTTCATTCTCCAAATGTCCTGGTGCAGCTTGGTTCTGCCCCGATTCTATTTGGGGGGAACCCTGACTGACACATGTCAGGTCCAGAGGGCAGGGTCTCCTCCACTTTCCCATCTCCTCTTTGGCTGGCTGCACCCAGAAGACCAGCTCTCCACGCTTCCTAGGAAGCCCTGTGCGTGCTTAATGTGGGCCCTGCGGGGGGTCGCCAGGCAGTTCTTCCCCCCTCCCCAGCCCACTCTGGCGTGGAGAGCAGTGGCTGCCAAGTAGCATTGTGGTCCAGAAAGTGGGGAGGGGGTGCCTCACTTCCTCCCACAGCATGGGGTCTGTGGGTTCTGTCCAGCTGCTTTTCCTGTGGGGGCCTGCATGTGTGTTCGTCTTCTGGGTTTGCAGTGAAGTGTAGCATAGCAGGAATGCAGCAGGGGAAGCTGGACAAGGCTGATAAATCCCTGAGACTATTGTTCTTTCTACGTGGAGCTTCACAGCCCCCATTATCTTAGGGATATCCTCCCCATCTGGACCTTGAATGGCCCAGGGCAGACCTCCTTCTTTGCCCTCCTCAGCAGTTCCAAACTCCGGGTTTTGTAGCCAGCATTGAATGCTGCAAACGAAATGCAGGCATGTTCGGGTCATCTCTTTTGAGCTCAGATTTCGGGGGGGGGGGGCTTGACCAAGCACCCATCGCTGCCAGTAGGGGTCTGTTGGCTGAGCGGGTCTCCATTCCTGATGCATTTGGCTTGCAACTCCTTTTCCTTTGTCTTTGCTGCCTGAAGGTCTCTCCCTGACTTGCGGTCCCGTCTGTCTGTTATGGGGAGGTTAAATATCTCTGTTGGCTCCCTGGGGGCCAGAGCTACTTTCTCTGGGTGGGAGTGTGTGAGAGTTTTGACAGCCCAGCAGTTCTGCCAACTCCTGATTACCCCGATGGGGGTGACCTGGCACTCCTTCAGGGGTGGCTTTTGTAGGAGTGGCGGCCTCTTCTGTGCCAAAGAACACAGAGACATCGGCAGCTGCCTGACCCCCCATCAGATCCCCCGGGTTCCTCTAGTTCAGTATTGCCAACACTGACTGGCAGCAGTGGCACTCCTTCCAGGGCTTCAGGCGGGGTTTTTCCCAGCCCCTACTGGAGTAACCTGGGGCTGAATCTGAGGCCTGCTGCAGGCAAAGCAGTCGCTCCACCGCTGATGCACAGCCCTCCCATGATTCATGGCTCCCCTCTGTGCTGCCCCCTGAGGCGCTTCTCTCTGGATCCTTGATTAGAGCTGTCTAGAGCAGGGAAGGCTGTGCTGTGCTTGGCTGGCACTTGACAGGGCGCCATGACCCGGCTGCCCCGAGGTGTGGTGGCGATGGCCCTCTGACGTGGATCGGGGTGTGGGACTGCCTCACGGAGGGCTCAAAATGCCCCGTCCCCCAAGTGCTCCCTTCTGATTCACGGCCCCCTTGGCATACTGCGAAGGGGAGCTCCTTGGTTCCCCTGCTCACTGGCTGTGACTCCGACAGGCCCAGTCTTCCCATCCCAGGCTTGAGCAGCTTTGCAATTGGGCAGTTCCACATCCCTTGTTTCAGGAGAGCAGAAGCCGTTTCCAAACTGATGTCCCTGGCCCTGCAATTCATTAGTGACTGAGTGATGTGCTTCCCAGACTGGCCAGGCAGGTGGGGTGTCTAGACGCGGCTCCACCTCTGCCTCCTCCTCCTGGCGTTCGGTGCCTCTGTTGCTGCTGCCTTGCCTGGGCTCAGTGCTGCGGGGTGGCTGAGCTGGCGCCTGGCCTCCTGCACCTGAGCGGTTGTCACTGGAGCACTCTGTGGGAGACCCAGGCACTGTTGTGGTGCCTCCACTCAGAGGGGCATTTTGGAGTTATGCAGCAGGCACTGGGACCTCTCGGAAACCAGTGGGAAAGTCTCCAGCCAGATGGGGACAGTGGGTGGATGGGGGGTGGAGAGAGAATCGGGCGCTTCGTGCCCCGTTCAGCATTCTGAGGATCTTGGCATTCTTCTGTCTTTTGTAAGGTGCTGGTGCTTATGACTGCGGAAAGAAGCAGGCCTGGCCCAGCACAGACTCTAACGCCATAGCTGGGCTGGGTTCAGCAAGGTGCTGCGAATTCCCTGCTCCTTGCCTCCTCCTCCAGACTGGAGAAGAAGAATAAATGATAAGAGGGCAATGGGTAGGTCCTGCATTTCAGAGGAGAGGAAGGGAGGCCTTTCTTCGCACAGCACAACTTCATTGTGGAATTTGCTGCTGCAAGACGCAGTGGCGGCCGCTTGCCTCAGAGGGGGCTAGCCGACTTCACGGAGGGTGGGTCCGTCGAGGACTGTTCACCGTGCAGGGCCACAGGGGGGGCCAGCAGTCAGAGACAGGGAGTGCCCCCAGGCGCCAGTGGGAGCAGCGCGCAGGGCTCCTGCCTCCCCACATCCTTTCTGTTGGCTTCCCGGAGGCATCCGGTTGGCCACTGCTGAAAGCCCAGTACTGGGCTAGGGAACCCTTTGCCTCAGGGCTGCGCTTGCATTCTTCCGTGGTGGATCTCTAGGCAGTGTATGCGGGCCTCCAAGGCCATCTCCCATCCAGGCCCTGACCAGCCCCGCTTCGCTTCAGCCAGGCTGCTGCTTCAGGTGCCTCAGGCCATGCCCTGGGGCCAGCCTACAGGCATTTGCTTACATGGCATAACTTTTTCCAGAGGGGCAGCAGCGGTGTGAGTCTGTTGTAACAAAAACAATGAAGAGTCTTGTGGCACCGTAAAGACTACCACATTTATTCTGGCATAAACCTTCATGGACACTGTCTGCTTGCACCAGATGCATGAGCAGAATGTATAAATGGATCACAACTGGGGTCATTTTAGCAGAACTTCTTTTTTTGGTCATGGAGGCTATGCAGCCTCCAACATTGTATTTATGTACGTGTCTGTGTGCGTGTGTTAGTGAGAGTGTCTTGCTATATGCACAGTTTTTATCTGGGAAGAAGCCCCCCAAATGACAATCTTCTCTTCTTGGGTCAACCAGAAGGTGGAAGCAGAATAGAGGAGTGAAGTGGGGGCAAGGCTGCGGGAACTGCCGCTAAGGCTCTTCCTTCATCTTGTGGTTACACGTGTGTGTGTGTGTGTGTGTGTGTGTGTTTGATCTTGGTCTGGCTGAACATGGGATTGCCTGAGTAGGTGGAGGAGACCGTTGTGTTTCTTGTGGCCCCTGCTCACCTGCTGGTTCATGCCTAACGACCTGCTCTCATGGAACACTTTGCACCCTGACTCATCTGCTGAGGCACCCCAGCAGGTGAGCTATGAGTGGGCTGTGGGTCATGCCCCAGCCTTCTGCAGCTGCATGTTGCAGGGGCCAGGATGTGTGCGTGTGGCCTGGAGCTCGGGGGTGGTGAGCAAGCCGCCTTCCAGGGCCCCTCTCTCTCAGAAGACCCTGAGAAGCTTCCAAGGGTCTCAGGAACCCTGCTGGGAACCCCCCCCCACGCTTGCCTGGCCAGGTCTTCAAAGACATGCCTGCCACAGCCTCCAACTCCAGAGCCTTGTGCAGTCCGGGCCAGCTGTTCTGCTCCTCCCCAGCAGACTCTCGTCCCCCTGGTATCTCCAGCTGGGAGCGGGCGCTCCTTGGCAGGGTGTGGTGTGGTGTGCCAGGCTCAAGGGCTGCCTCCCACATGCCGCCCTCCCCCCATCTGGATTCTATTTCCAAAAGGCAGCGGCTGTGATCCAGAGGATGCAGGTCCAGAGCAGAGGACAGAGGCAGAGCTGTTTGTTTTCTTTCTGATCCAAGCTCAGCCTCTGGCAGCACTGTGAGGGAATGTGCTGATTTTGTTCATAGTTGTGCTCTATGTGCTTGGTGTCCTAGCTGACTGGTGTGGGGAGGTCCAGGGCATGGGGGAAAGTGATGGGGGGCAGGTGGAGAAGAGGCTGGCAATGCATCCCTTTCCATCCCACCCTGCAGGGCAGCTCCAAACTTGCTGTTTTCCCCACACTCTGCAAATATGCTCTCTTAAGCTGTGCTGAAGGCTCCTCTGGCCCGTGAAGCAGAGCAGGACCCCATCACAGCTTGAGCGAGGATTCCTCCCTCCCTCCACGGCCAGCTTTTGATACATTCAGAGCAAGGTGATGGAATCCGACTCCTTGTTTTGCCCTCTCCTGCCCAAGGTGCCGGATCAGGATGATCTCAGAATATTGTAAACGTATCCAGACCTGTTTGAATTTGTAAAAGGTTCTTTGTTCCTCCTGGCATTATTGGGAGGGGGTGTTTGTATGGCTGAGACCTGCCCCAAACCTGGATCCTGCCGCCTTATCGCCTGTAGGATGTAGGTAGGGATCTCTTCCAGGGGTGGAAGAGATTTGGGACTTCTTAGTTCAGGATCTCAGCATGGCCCACAATTTGCTAACAAGGGTAAGGATGGGAATCATAGAATCATAGACTAGTAGGGTTGGAAGGGGCCTACAAGGCCATCGAGTCCAACCCCCTGCTCAGTGCAGACTGAGAAGAGAAGAGAAGGCTGAGGGGAGATATGATAGCGCTCTTCAAGTACTTGAAAGGTTGTCACAGAGAGGAAGGCCAGGTTCTCTTCTTGATCATCCCAGAGTGCAGGACACGGAATGATGGGCTCAAGTTACAGGAAGCCAGATTCTGGCTGAACATCAGGAAAAACTTCCTGACTGTTAGAGCAATACGACAATGGAACGGATTCCCTTGGGAGGTGGTGGGCTCTCCCACACTGGAGGCCTTCAAGACAAGGCTGGACAGCCATCTGTCAGGGATGCTCTGACTTGGATTCCTGCATTGAGCAGGGGGTTGGACTCAATGGCCTTGTAGGCCCCTTCCAACCCTACTATTCTATGATTCTGTGTAAAGCTGATCTCCCCTGCTACTGGAGCCTGCTTCAAAATCTGGAATGGGACTCCAGCAGCTAAGTGGGATGTTGAAGCTGATCCCACTTCCCTGCAAGGAAAACTGTTGGATATAGAGCAGAAGTGGTGTAGTTAAAGAACACTCATCAGTTCCACTCCAAATGGTTACAGTGACAGATCCCGCCTTCAGAACCCCACTGTGCCGAGCTGTATGCAATTAACAGCATTTAGATTTTTAAAAAAATCAAATTGAGGACACCACTCTCTGATTGAAAGGGTTCTTTGCTTTTCTACTAATCCGATAGTTCTAGAACAGGCTGTTTTAAAGGTGTTCTGAATCTGAATTTATTTCGAATGGCAGGCTCTCTTGCAGACATATCTGTTTAAACATATATTCCATCCTGTCCCGTAGGGTTCATGTGATTGGTCATCAGTTAAGACGTCGGCGTAACTTTTTGGTTGTTTTTCTCCGTTTTTCAAAGTTCTGTCCCGCAGATAGCGTTGCTCAAGCAGTGGAGCTGTGCGCTTTCCGCTGCAGCCTTTTGCCAAGTACTGAAGTTCCATGGCGGCTTTGGTGACACAGCAAAGAGATCGGGAGCATCAGGGGGCTGGCTCTACAGAGGAGGGTGCTCTTGTCTGTGCGTGCGTGTGGCAGGGGTGGGGTGGAATGGTTTCTGCCCATTCGAGAAGCTCCGTCCACATTTGCTCTCCCCGTGGCCGGCAGGGGTGTGACAGAGAGCTCAGATGTTAAATCCTGAATTGGCTTAGTGGCCATTGTACCTGGCAGCCAAACAGTAACCAGCCAAGGCTCCAGAAGCAAAGCTGTAGGTCCTCAGGCTAGCAGGCAATGTCTTACCTGGTTGAAGGTCTCCTGTTCTCTTCCTTGCCTTGGCAGGCCTTTTTGAGGATGGGCATCCCCAACCTTCTTCCTAAGGAGCTTCAATAGCATTTGACTTTTGTTTGGGACTTGCAGCCTGTTCTAATCCTTGAAAGATGGGTGGGTGTCTCTTCCCCCTCCTCCAATTCAGCTCTCTTGTTACCTGGAAAGGTGAGGACCGGTCCTGCCCTGGATTCTTGTCCGATCCTAGAGTGGTGTATTCTCTCCCTCTCTAGCTTTAAGACAGGGTCTTGGCTTTCTCACCTCCTCTGTAAGCCGGTCCTGGACAAGTTGTGCTTTGCTGCCTTTGGGGACGGATCTGGCCCATGGTGTGCTGCTCCAAGTATCCCTACACTGTGCTGCGCGTCTTTCTGAGTCTGCTTGGGATGGGTCGGGGGGGAGGGGGAACTATCCTGCCAACTCCTTTCCATGCTGGCCCCTGCTCTTTGGTTTGGGGTTCTCAGAAAGGGGCCCCCCGTCACCAAATTGCACTTAGCTTGTCACCACCACATGTGTATCGGGAAGGACTCAGTGGCGGCATTTCCCCTTGAAGTCCTTGCTTGCCCCAGTCATGGGGATGTCATGGCTGGATTCATGGGAACGTTAGGAGCACCCTGGAGCTCTCATTTGGGCCAGACCTTCGGGAGCCTGGGGCAGCCCGAGTGGCACAAACGCTGAGTGTTTCCAGCAGAGGAAGAGATGGTGGCTCCTCCACAGTGCCCTCGCTCTGTGCTTCATTTGTGCGGGGCGGGGGGGGGAGGAAAGGAGCGGGCTCCATGAAGGCCATCGGAGGTCCCCCCAGTCATCTGCAAGCCACAGAGCAAGACTGGAGGCTGGACCTGGAAGCACAAGGTGGCCTCCACGCAGGTTGATGTTGCCAAGAGGAGGAGCCTGGTCTTGAAGCATGACCTCTCTGGAGTGGGCCTGACCACGTGTCAAGTTGGTGGCCAAGCCATTCTCAGGCAGGAGGTGGGTGGAATTCCCACTTGTTTGGGGAGGGTTAAGTAACACCCCGCGGCCCATCGCTCACTTGCGGTCAGCCCGGGTGCAGGCTGCTGGGCGCGGCCTCCGTGCGGTAGCCATGCAAAGGCTTCGTGGGCTTCGGACCGCCCTGCTGGCATTTGGCAGCACAATGGGCCCTTGTCTTGGCCAGGCCACGGGGGGAGCGGCTGGGGGAGCGCCTTGCATCTGCTCTGCACCTCATGTGACACTGGTGGGGAAGGCCGGCTCAGCCCTGCTCTGCTTGCCGCTGCAGCCCCAGCTAGCCTTGGAGCCTCTCCTGGGCAGACTTGGCGCTGCTGGGCTCTTCAGCCTGGAGCCAGGAGGCGAAGGGCGTGTTGCGGCCTGAGGCTGGGTGAGTTCTTGGCCCTGCCGGCTCCTCAGGCCGTTCTTGGCCCTGCCTGTTTAGCCTTTCCAAGGGGTGCTGAGGTATCTGCGGAGGGGCCTTCCCTCTTTGACGTGCCCTAGGCCTGGCTGTCCCCTCGAGGCTGGCGGGGGGTTCAAAAGGACTTCTCAGAAGCAAGTGGAAGGAAGAATTCCAAGTTCAGGGCAACCCTTTTGTCCGCAGGGGGTTGAACTGTGTGTTGCCGGGGGGGCGAGGGGGGGACCTTTCCCCCTGTGAAGTGGGCTGGGATTGCTGCAGAGGCTGCTGGAGTGAGCAGTTCTGAGAAAGGAGGGCCTGTGGCTGTAGGGTGGAAAATAAAGAGAGCCCAGGACATGGCTGTGGTTGCTTCGGATATTTGTATTTTCATATAAGTCAGGATGCAAACGTGTTGAACGATTCTGCTGCAAACTGAGTTGCGGGCTAGGTGGGGACGTTGCAGCCCCCTGCCCTGTTGCCTGAGGAGGAGGCTGTGTAGAGCGTTGCAGCAAACTGGAGTGGGGCAGAGGGGCTGGGGGCTGTTGTTGTTTGCTATATTGCTACCTTGTGTTAAATGTCTGTTCTCTCAGCTGCTTCTTAATGGAAATAGGAGAATCTGTGGGGAAGCTGAGTTCTTCCTTTCTCTCTGCAAACACCTCTGTCCTCAGGTGAAGTAAGCTCCCAGCTGGAATGTGCCTCTCTGCCTTTTCTGGGGCCTCTGCAGCAATTACCACACATTTCTGGCCTAAAAAAAAGTGTCCAGAGGAAGGCAGGGTGTGTCCCTTTCATAGTAACCCCTGCCAGCGGGGCAGGCAGCTGGCTGGTTCGTTTTGTGCAGCTCTTCCTGCTTGGACAAGCGGTCCATGGTCACTGGGTGGATGGGATCCCATCTTCGATCATCCCTCAAGCCAGGGCCCATCCTGCTCTGATGCTTGTGGCTTTGTCCCCCCAGGTGGAAGATGGCGGCAAGGCAGCCTTGTCACAGAAGATGCGCTCTGGGGATGAGTTGGTGAACATCAACGGGACTCCGCTGTACGGCTCTCGGCAGGAGGCCCTCATCCTCATCAAGGGCTCCTACCGCACACTCAAGATGATCATCCGGAGGTGAGAGGCAGGAGCTAGGCCAGGGTGGAGCGGGGCTGCAGTGGCGGTCGGGGCTTTGCAAACAAATCCTGTCTGATCCAGGGGGTTCTCTTCATCCTGCACTGTCCCTTCCTCCTGTTTACATCAGAACAGTGGGCGCTGGTGGTGCAGTGATGCTCCTTTGAGGTGCTTGAGAGGCACTGGGATTGTAGCCACAGCTAGGCATGTACAAGAAATTCATTCAAGTTTGAGGAATTGTTGTTGATCACAAGCTGAATATGAACCAACAATGGGATGTGGCTGCAAAACAGGCAAATGCTCTTTTGGGCTGCATTCATAGAAGCATCGCTTCCAAATCCCGGGAAGTACTAGTTCCCCTCTACTCAGCACTGGTTAGGCCTCATCTGGAGTACTGTGTCCAGTTCTGGGCACCACACTTTAAGAAGGATGCAGACGAACTGGAGAGGGTTCAGAGGAGGGCAACAGAGATGATCAGGGGACTGGAAACAAAGCCCTACAAAGAGAGACTGAAAGAACTGGGCATTGAGAAGACTGTGGGGAGATGTGATAACACTCTTCAAGTTCCTGAAAGGTTGTCACAGAGAAGAAGGCCAGGATCTCTTCTTGACCATCCCAGAGTGCAGGACACGGAATAATGGGCTCAAGTGACAGGAAGCCAGATTCCGGCTGAACATCAGGAAAAACGTCCTGACTGTTAGAGCAACACGACAATGAAACCAATGACCTAGGGAGGTGGTGGGCTCTCCCACACTGGAGGCCTTCAAGATGAGGCTGGACAGCCATCTGTCAGGGATGCTCTGACTTGGATTCCTGCACTGAGCAGGGGGTTGGACTCGATGGCCTTGCAGGCCCCTTCCAACCCTGCTATTCTATGATTCTATGAATTGACCAAAATGCCCTCTTGCAACCCCGAACGCGAGTGTGATTCTTGGGGAAAGCTCTCATGTCCTCGAGTTTGCGATCGCATTTGCAAAATACATCCTGTTGAGGAAATGTGCACTTTGAAATGCATATTTTTCAAAAAGGACACCTTTTCATGCTTTAATTACTGGGAGAAGCGTGCATTTGGGTGTGTGGTTAAAGGAGTGTGCTTTTTCCAGTTTGAAAATGTGCCCTTTCCCTATTTCAGAACCCCCAACCATGCTCACATTGGCAAGTGAGAACAAGGTGAAATGCACATCTGCCGGGGCACCACAGCTAAAGAGGCAGGTGGGGCGGCAGGGCTCCTCCACAGAGCAGTCGTCATGCAGCTTTTCCAGGTCCTTATCAAACACCCGGGGCTCCTATAGCTGACTGCTGCTGCCGCCCTGTGGCAGGAATTGGGGCTGGCATGCCATTTTGTGGCAGGCCAAGGCCAAGCTGGGGAGAGCATGGAGGAGCATCATTTTCCTCCCACACAACTGAGTGAACTGGGATTGGTCAGAAGCAGCCTGCCTTTCACTCTCAATTCCATCCATCCTTGTCTTGTCCCCCTCCCACCCAAAGTCATACAATAACAATAATTTAGTTTAATATTTTGATGCTGCAGCCCACAACAATTCAATAAATGTGAGAAGCAAAACTGGTACAAGTGTTTCGTTTCTGGGACCAGCTGCAGTTGGCGGAAGAATGTGCAGACTTTGAGTTATGCAGAACATTTCCTCCCCAGGAAGAACAGAAGGAGGAACTAGTTTACAGCTATGGAGAGAGCAAATATTTTCCTGACTTTTCTCTATATGGACTAATGAGTAATTTGTAAATGCAGCATGGCTGGGACGAGGGAGGGAATATCCCTGCAAGGCTTCCCACCTGGAGGAAAGCACAGGGAGACGCGTAGCTAGTCTGTTCCTCCCCACTCTCCCTTGTTGTTGTTGTTCAGTCGTGTCCGACTCTTCGTGACCCCATGGACCATAGCACGCCAGGCCTTCCTGTCCTGCGCTCTCTCCCGGAGCGTGCTCAAGTTCATATTCATTGCATCCGTGATGCTATCTAGCCATCTCATCCTCTGCCGTCCCCTTCTCCTTTTGCCTTCAGTCTTTCCCAGCATCAGGGTCTTTTCCAGGGAGTTTTCTCTTCGCATTAGGTGGCCAAAATATTGGAGCTTCAGCTTCATTATCTGTCCTTCCAATGAGCACTCAGGGTTGATTTCCTTTAGGATGGACTGATTTGACCTCCTTGCAGTCCAGGGCACTCGTAAGAGTCTTCTCCAGCACCACAGTTCGAAAGCATCAATTCTTCGGCGCTCAGCCTTCCTTATAGTCCAGCTCTCACAGCCATACATTACTACTGGGAAAACCATAGCTTTGATTAGACGGACCTTTGTCGGCAAGGTGATGTCTCTGCTTCTTACTATGCTGTCTAGGTTGGCCATAGCTTTCCTCCCAAGGAGCAAGCGTCTTTTAATTTCATGGCTACAGTCACCGTCTGCGGTGATCTTAGAGCCCAAGAAAGTAAAATCTGTCACTGCTTCCATTTCTTCCCCTTCTATATGCCAGGAAGTGATGGGGCCAGATGCCATGATCTTAGTTTTTTTAATGTTGAGTTTCAAACCAGCTTTTAAACTCTCCTCTTTCACCCTCAACAAGAGGCTCTTTAGATCCTCCTTGCTGCATATACCTGGGTATGGCAAATGGTTGCCACAGGGCTTGAGTTGCTGCTCCAGCTAGCTTTGCAGTATGATGCTGTAACCCCCAGAAGGGGATGGAGGCTAGGTCCAGGTGGCCATTTGGGCCAGGGGCTGGTAAATCTAGGAGGAGCATTGATGCTCCGCTCTGTGGCCCCATGAAGTCCTGCCCAGTTTCCTTCTGGCAACTGCTGCTAGGAAGACTGAGGCTCCAATCCTTTACCCACATAGCTGAGAGTAAGCCCCATTGGACTCCATTGGTTTGACTTCTGAGTAGGCATGTATAGATTTGCACTGTTAATCCTTGTGTTCCCTGATGGGAATCCTAGGATGCCAAGCTCAGTGTGAGTCCTTGCACTGCATGCTTGTGTGGTGATGCCATAGCTATATGGAATATGTATTTATTTTTGAAGTAGCCCTCCCTCCCTTTCACTGAATTTGCATTGCTAAGGAGAGTTTCCAGCCATGAAAACCAAAGCAACACCGTAAGAGAGAGAAAGCAACAGTGTAAAAACAGAAACCGCTCAGCAGAAAAACACTCCCTAAAATGAGGGTCCACCACATAAAGACCATCTCCCTGGCCAGAACAGGAAAGTCTTAACCAATCAGAAAAAAGCAATAAGGCAGGTAGGGGGCAAAACGGCTCTCCTAGGGCTGGGCGGTCCGCAGTCTGGGTGCAGCCCCGGGTCTGGTGTGCAGAGCTGCCCCTTCTGATTGTGCCCCCGAGAGAAGGGCTGCAGGTTGGGTCCCCGTACTGGAGCAGAGTGGCAGCAGCCCAGCCCTGCTTTGCAGTTGATGGGGCCGTGCCATGTGCTGAGATGGCGATTGCACCCCCGCCCCCGATCCTTGTCTCAGGACAGGGCTGGCTGGCAAACCCTGTGTTATAGGGAAGTCCGATGCCTGCTTTTGTCAAAGGGGGAGCAGTTGCCTGCCTAGATGGCTGCAGGGATGCTCCTGGCCCTGGGCCTTGGTTGCCACCAGTCCCCCTGGCGTTGCCTCTCTCCTGCTTGACCCTCCACCCACATGCCCACTTGCCTTGGCCCCCAGTCCAGTGGCTTCCACCTCTGCAGAGCCGGCGATGATCTCACGCGGCCTGTGCGCGTCCTAGCCACTTCCTGAGCAGGGCTGAGCGGAGATGGCTGCAGCTGCTCCTGCAGGAGGAATTCTGGAGTTCCCCTGCCAGGCAAGAGCTCCCTCGGCCCTCGTGGGGTCTCCCCACCTCCAAACCCCCCTGGCAACTGGCCCCTCTGCCTCCCATGTGGAGGGTCCCCAGCCAGCAGGTGCTCTGTGCTGCCTGGGTCCACAGAGGTGTGGGATGTTTTCTTTCCCTGGCTGCCTGTGTCCCCGTGCCTTGTGGCGGGGAGGCTGCTGTTCAGAGAGCCAGGAAGCCCCATTCCCTGGGGGTCTCTCTGGTCTCTGATATTACCATGGCCTGCTCCATTATCTCCTTGGACATCGCTTCCTCACCACTTCCTGGCTGGGAGGAGATGAGGCTGGCGTCTGGCTCTGGGAGTGTCGGGGGAGCCGGAAACCCCTGGCTGCAAGGAGCCCTGCCCTGTTGTGTTGGGCTGGCTTGCAGGGTTCAGCCCCTCTCAACTGCCTCTTCCCCACAGCTCACAGCTCTGTGGGGCTGGAGCTCTGTGGGGCTCCTTGTCCTGCACACCGTGCCCACAGGTTTCCCCGCTGCCAGGTGACAGGTGAGTTTGGGGCCTTGGCCTCCTGCCCCTTGCCATGTCTCGTCCTTGGGGGGGGCATCCAGCGAACTCCTTTCTCCCCCCAGAGCTGGGTGTTGCAGGGCTGAAGGAAGGAGGAGCCCTCTGTCCTGGGCTGCGAGGTCTGGCACAGGCTTCCTTGTGCCATAGGACCCCTGGAGTGTGCAGGCTCGTGTGTGCAGCTCCTGCTGGTGCTGACTCTGGCAGGAGATTTTCAAGTGCCCTGTCTGGAGCGCCCATCGGCAGACAGGCTCTGTTCCCTTTTCAGCTGCCTTTGGTTCCTTGATGGCGTGAACCTGCAGGGTGCCAGAGGACTGGCAGGGGAGTGGTTGAATCCTGTGTCTGCCCTCCCTAGATCTGTGAATTCACTGCACTACCCCTTGTGGAGTGTGCTGGGCTGTGTCGTGCTGTGGCTGTGGCAGAGAGGGTGGGCTTGCACCTGCTCTGCTGACCAGCCCTCTGTGCCCTTCCTCCAGAGCAGGCTTGCCTGGCCGGTGTAGTGTAGCAGTTCACAGCGTGAGCTAAGAGCCGGGAAGTTCCCATCCAGATTTGCACGCCAACATGAGCTCGCTGGGTGGCCTTCGTTCAGCAACCAGCTGCTCGGTCATTGTGGTTTTGGGTTGCATGGATTGGTGACCTCATTGCCATGTGCTGAAGCCATGGCTGGGTGCTCGGGCCTTTCCACCCCCCTCCCCCAAACTCTGGTGGGAGTTTGGTCCCAGGGTTGATCCCCACCGCTTCCACTGGGGCCGGGAGAGACCCTGGCTGAAACCCCGGAGAGCTGCCGCCGCCAGCCTGTCTAGAGAGGTGATGCTGGCTTGGGTGGGGCGGCTGCCTTTGTCTCTCTGCCTTCTGCATCTCAGGCTCCCCGGGCTGTCCGAGCAGTGCTGGGGAGTGGCGGCTCTTCCTGGCCCGTCTCCTCACTCCTGTGGGAGCTGCAGGCTGGCTGCGTCGGAGGGCTGCCGCCACTGGAGGGCTGCCTGCCGGGCGGTTGCCTTCTCTTAGCTGTGCAGGGAGGGTGGCGCACGGGGGTGGAGCACCCCAAAGCTCCCAGCCTGACCCGCGAAACACGCGGCTTTTCAAAATGCGTTTGGGGGCAACCCCAAGCACATTTGGGCAGAAAAACATCCCACGACTCCCAGCGTTCCCCACCCAGCAGGCACAGGGTTGCGCCCTTCACAGCTTTGCATTTGGCTGCCACACCCGCAGAGGGTGCCATTTTCCTGTGTTTTTCATCCACGGCCAGGAGCGTTGCCTCGTATTTATTGATTGATCCTACAAGAAGTTCAGGGTGTGGTTCCTTCCCCTGCTCACTGTATCCTCACAAAGCCCCTGTGAGGTAGGCCAAGGGAACAGTGACTGGCCAAGGTCTCCCGGCAAGTTTCCAGGGTATTTGAACTAGGGCTGTGGTGAAATGCCTCCCCACCCCCAGTTCTCCACGCCCTTTGCAGGAGACAAATTGGGGTAGGGCATTTCCCCGGTGTGGGACTGGGGGCCAAAAATATTTATAGTGGTTCAGAGGAGGAGCCTGCAAAGTGATGAGAGCTTTGCACGCCTCGGCCAGCAGCAGCGGCTTTCTGCCCCCCCGCCCCGCGCCACCTTTCTGCTCTGTCTCTGTGTGTGTATTGGCGGGAGGGGGATGCAGCATGTAGCTGGTGAGCACAAGGGCTCTTCTAGCAGGGGGCTGGATGGTGGTCACCTGCCACTGTCCAGCCCCCCACCAGAAGGCCTCCGGCGCTTGCTGGCTACACACTACATTGCCCCGCACCCCACTCCAGGCACGCACGCCCAAGAAACGGGGGGAAAGCAGGCTCTGCTGCTGCACGTGGCCCTGTCCAGAGCAAAGGCACGCGCCCCATCTCCCGCTGCTGCAAATACCTTGTCCACCCTAAAAATCACCCCCCCCCCGTGTGTGCAGGGGGCAGATGCACCACTCCTCCACATATCACCAAAATGGGATGTGTTGGTAGATTGGGGACACCCCTATTTTGAACCCAGGTCTGCTCTGCCCCCTCCCCCTGGTTCTAGTCTGACACTCTGACCGCTGCATCACTCTTGCGTGATCCTGTGACCACTCCTGGAGCTGAGCTTTCTGTCCGTCCTTCCTTTCGTTCCCAACCTACCTACCTACCTGTTCAGCTGCAAAAACCATCCAGGCAAGGTGGGCGAGGATTGCTCAGCCTGCGGCTGGAGGAGAGGCCATGGGGCAGGTGCTTCGGGTCAGGCATTGGGTGTGGAAAGAGGCTGCAGGCACCTTTGAGCGGGTGGCGCAGGCTGGGTGGGGAAAGGAGCTGGGGAGAGGGCCCGGACTGGCTGTGGGGCCCAGAGCTGGCTTCATCTAGGCAGCCCCACGCTCCACCCCTCTGGGGGCAGCAAGAGGAGCCCTGCCCTATGGGGCTCCCAGGGGCACCCAAGTGCCGCCCCCCTCATCTCCTCCCCCTTCTGGCTGCCCGGCAGGAGGAACGTGCCAGTCATCAGGCCCCACTCATGGCACCTGGCCAAGCTCTCCGAGGTCCGGACTGAGGTGGCCACCATGCACCTTCCTGCTGATGCCTTCAGCCTTTCCTGGCACTCGGGATGTGACGCCAGGTGAGTACAGCTGGGGGTGGGGTTTCCCCTCCTCCCGGGAGGGCATGTCCTTGGCCCAGCCTCCAGCTTGCCCAGGCCCTCAGCCCCATGGAGCAGTGGGCTGGCTGGGTGGCAGGCACGTTGCTCTTGTGGGACTGCCCCCCAGTGGCCCGGCCAGTTGGACCCTTCCCGGCCTGTGGCATGTGGCCCACTCTGCAGTGTGTGTTGGAGGAGTGAGGGCTGCACTGCCTCTGCTCTTGTCTTTCCAAAGGCAGAAACGCTACTACCTGCCTTCCCCTGCCAGAGGGGCCAGACGGACTTGGGCCACCTGGTTTCCTACCTGCGTTTTATTTGTGTCCCTTGTGCTCTCCTGGGCTCAGGGTGGGTGGCAGAGTGTTGTTGGGCTTGGCTGGATTGGGGCAGCAATGAGTGTTGGCACCCAGTTTCCCTGCTTGACTTCTGGGGGCGCCTGCCTGGCTCTTGTCTGGGAACTCGGAAGGTGGGCTCTGCGTGGACGGGTTCTGCTGCTCTGCTCCGGCTGCCTTCCCCCCTGCCCAGCTGCCCCAAATGCATGGAGGCCCGGGCAGGGAGCTTCTCCTGGATGGCTGGCTTCTTCTTTCCCTTCGCAGAGCTCTTGCTGGCTGGGGCATAGCCGTCCCGCCCGCCGAGAGAGCTGGGCATGGGACATGGCGGTGGCGGCTTCACGGCGGGGCTCAGCCGCCTCCCCCGCCCAGCCTCTCCCCCGCCTGAGCGGCCTGTTTGGGCTGAGCTTTTGCGCGTCTCCCGTCAGGAAGGGAGGTGGCTCGGGAGCCGCTCTGGCTGCCAGCAGGGGAGGTAATGCATTCCAGATCTCCTGCCCAAGTGAAGGCGGGCGAGCTGCCAGCCCTCTCTGGGCTGGAGGGTGTGGCGTGGCAGGCAGGCGTGGGTCTGGGAGCCCCTGCCTTGCCTGAAAGGGGCTCCTCCCAACTCCAGACCATGTGGAGTGCTGGGGATTGCATCTACCCCCCCACACACACACACACTCCTGGATTTGAAATGGAGACAGCTGCCTTCTAAACAAAGGGCAGTCAAGGAAAAGGAGCCTTGAAATTAGCCCCCCCCCCCCAATCTTGTGAACAAGTGATGCTGATCCATCTTTCCCAGGAAGGGCCTGGGGCTTTGCAGTGTGTGCTCCCCCCCCCCCCCGATGAGCCACTGTGCCTGGACACTCCTGTAGGCGAGTGCGGCAAATGACGTTGTGAGGTGCTTGTGGGGGGTGCTCCCAAAGGGTGACCCTCGCAGCACTGAAGGGGGAGGTGCCGGCTGGCCCCCCTTCAGAAAGGGCATCCAATACCAAAAGTATCTCTAGCAGCCATGACTAGGCCACCTCTTGAACCTTGGTGTTCACCTGTGGAGGCTCGGGATTGCCTCCAGGTGACCAGCTGGGTTCCTGCAGCCACAGGTGGAGCAGGAGCTGAACATCTGACCCCTGAATGACAATGACTCAGCCGCTCGCATTGCTCCATGAAAGGCAGTCACAGGCCAGCCAGGAAAAGCCCAGTTCCTCGTGCTGATGCTAAGCAGAATGGGAGCGAACTCCAGGAGGGTCTGTGGCCCTTGAGCTGGCTGTGGGATCAGGGCAGTTGCCCGAGTTGCGTCACGCAACCCGTCACCACCTAGGAGGGAGACGTGTGGCGTGTCCCAGCAGGTTCCTGCTCCAGCCCCGAGGCCTGTCACCCCTGGCCTCAGTGTGGCTATGGGTTAGGGCACCGTCCCAGCTGCAACACTGCCCCACTGCTGGCAGGATCTCCTGGGGCAGGGTCTCCTGCAGGCGGGCCCTTCTGTCTTGTTTGGTCCCTGGGCAGAGCTGCCAAGAACTGCTCCCTCGTAGCAGGCATGGGCCCTCCCCTTTCCTAGATAGCGGGGACTGGTGCCTGGGGCACAGAGCAGCCACCTGCTGGGACCCCTCTTCCCATGGGCCGGAGCTCCCTCCTCCCTTGTTCCTGCCTGCTTCCCTTACCCACTGACCCCCAAAGGGAAGAAAGGAGCTGCGGAACAATCCTCATCCACCCCTGGGCCAGAGGGGAGTTTGCAGCCGGGCAGTAGTGGGCGGGAAGGGGGAGGTGGTCGGGAAACTGAGGCATGGCGGTCAAGGGGGGTGGGGTGGCAGTGCAGGTTTTGGAGGGGCGCACGGCAAGGCTAGGGGAGGGAGGGTTGCAGCGCAGCCAGGAGCTGGGTGGAGGCCGGCGTGGTGCTGCAGTGGCCTGGGTGCCTTCTGACGTGAGTGTTCCCGCTCCTTCTCCCCCAGTGACCTGCCCTTGCCGTGGACCCCCCTCTCGCGCCACTGCAGCAGCACCGACCAGAGCAGCTCCCTCGGGAGCATGGACAGTCTGGACCAGCCCAGCCAGGCATACTACGAGGGCAGTCTCTCCCCCATCGACCAGGCCATGTTCCAGAGCAAGCGCGACTCGGCCTACAGCTCCTTCTCAGCCAGCTCCAACGCCTCCGACTCTGCCCCGCGACCCGAGGAGAGCAGCTCCAGCGAATGCACGCGGCCGGGCCAGCCGCCGGACCCCCGCTACCTGCAGACAGGGAGAGAAGGCGGCGAGCCCGCCGGTGGAGTGAGCCTGCCCAGCCTCGACCCCAGGCCAGCCACTGGCGCCCCGGCAAGCCCTTTCCCCAGCTTGGCCCAAGCTGCGGCCACCCCTCCTCAGCCCCCCATCAGGCAGGACAGCCTGCGGGCCTGCAGCCCGGAGGCGCCGAGAGTGGACTCCCTGCACGCCAAGGGGCAGTGGACCTCAGACACGTCCCTGTGTGCCCGTGGCAGGGACCCCCCAGGGCCGTGCAGGCTGCCGGCCTCTGCAGACCATGCCAAGGAGTCTCTGTCCACTGACCAGTACTATCTGCTGAGCTCCCACACTGACCAGCAGCCAGCCATGGAGGGGGCAGCCCCCAGCAGTGAGTCCCTCTCGGCTGAGGACAGCGGGGCACATGCCTCGGAAGAGCCGCGCCCACGGGCAGGCAGCAAGGACCTTCAGGCCGAGCTAAGCTGCCAGGGGGCCTGGGAGGCAGGCTGGTCGGGGCCCTTGGCTCACCGGCACAGCGCCCCGGAGCACTTGCTGGCTGCCCAGCTGAAAGCACTGAATGTCGCCCCTGGCCAGGAGGGGCCCCACTGGACCGCCTCTCCGCTGCATGTGGAGCAGAACAGCCCCAGAGGTCCAGAGCCCTGGCGGAATCGGGACCACGACTTCCAGAGTGCTCCTGGCCAGGCGGAGGAGCTGGACCCTTGCCCAGCAGCTGGGGAGGGGCCCCAGAGCAGCTGTGCAGAGCTGGAGAGACCCCATAGCGCCTCGGCCGAGCTGGCGCCTTCGCTGCCCCCTTCCAGAGACGCTGGCCCTGGCCTCCGGGCCGCCCCCAGCCTAGGGTCCTTGGCGGAGGGCGGGCAGGGCCTCGGAGGGGGCCCAGCCGCCCGGAAGGGGCACCGCTCGGCCCAGGCTCGCCGGCGCAGTGACCGCTTTGCCACCAGCCTGCGGAATGAGATCCAGCGGCGGAAGGCCCAGCTGCAGACGGCCAAGGGCTCCGCCGTGCTCCTGCGTGGGGAGCAGCTGGTGCAGGAGCCCCCCCCCACCCCCTCTGCTCTGCCTGCCTCTTCCCCTCCGCCCCCCACAGGGGAGAGCAGGCCACACAGCCCAGCCCCCCTCAGAGAGGGCCCCCCTGAGCCCTGGGGCTCTGAGCTGAGCGTGTTTCGGGGGGAGAGTGCTTCACACAGCCCCAGCAGGATGGGGCCTCCAGCCCCACAGCCCGGGTGGGCAGCCTCTTTGCCGGAGCTTGGGCTGCCGCAGAGGGCCCTGCCGCCCGCGCCTGGGGGAGGGCGGGGGGGCCGCTGGCGGTGGTCGCCGGAGCACAAGCTGCAGCCGCATGATGGCAGCCCACGGGCGGTGGAGCCAGCGTCCCCCTCACAGCCCTCGGAGGACTCTGGCCTGCTGCCCTTTGCGGACAGGAGGAAGTTCTTTGAGGAGACCAGCCAGCCGCCATCCTCCAGGCACTTGCACTCCCACCGTGGCCGGCCTGGGGGGCTGCAGCCCCCACAGATGGAGGAGCCGAACGCCCTCGAGCCGCTGAGCTCCGAGCACAGAGACCGGCGCCACCACTCTGCAGACCAGGCCTGCAGGCCCCCGCCCTCGCCCCCCCCCTGCCAGGACCCCCACACAGACGGGCCTGGGATCCACAGGCTGCTGGCCCAGCACTGGGGGGACTGCAAGCGCTGGTGGCCCCCTCCCTGCTCGTGTGCCGCCCGAGAAGCCCGTGCCCACTGCTGCGGGGACAGGTGCCCCCCGTTGTGCCAGAGGAACATGCCGGTGTCCTCCAGCCACTGTGCCCGCCGCTGCCACCCTTGCCCCTGGAGCTGCTGCAGTGACTGCTGTTGCCCAGCCCAGCACCAGCTCTTGGAGGAGGGAAGCCCCTGGCAAGGGCGGATGCCGTTTCAGATGGTGAGAGACCTTCTGGGGGCGTGGTGGGCATGGAGAGCTCCTGTGTTGCTATCTGGGAGACCATGGGAAGCGCTGCCAGTCAGAGCAGATGCCCTGGCCTGGCCTAGACAGGCCACTGGGCTGGCCCTCGTGGAGAAGCTGGGGTGGTGGGGAGGCCTTTCTGCGGCTCCTGGGCCTCGGTGCTTTGGAATGGAGCCTTCCGCCGAGGGGACAAGCAGAGCTTGCGGGCTCCCCCAGGGCCCCTGGCTGGCTGGAAAGGGTAGCCCCGGGATCCCTCCAGCTGCACAGGGAGGAGAGTCCCAAAGCTGCAGCGTGAGCCAGTGTGCGCACTGCTGTGGGCTGTGACCACCAACGATCTTGCATATAGCAAATCGCTCTGACTACTGCAAGGCATGGCAGAGGGCAGCGCGTTTGCCTCGGCTCCAAGAAGGAGCAGCCAGCATTGCGGGACACACCTCCTGGGTCGGAGAGTTGCACACTGTTTCTGTTAGCGAGGGATTATGGATGAATTGTTCTGGTATTTTATGACCTGGCAGGAGGGGGCCTCGATATTTTTACACTGATGTTCCTTGAGCCATCTTTTATAAGGCAATGCCATGGATGACAATGGGGTGTTTATATTTTGTGTGTCGTTTTTGTCATGTTTTTGTTGTGAACCACTTTGAGTGTGATGTAGCGATATACAAATAATGTGGTTATTACAACACTCCACCTTTTACCCAAATGCACAAGGTGGCTTGCAAATATAGCAGTATGATAGAAAAGAGGGTATGAAACAACCTAAAATCATGATGAATTGCCAAAGGGAAGAGACACCAGCACAGCAACTTAAAACAGCAGCAGAATACATAACATCAGGCTCTTTAAAAAGCCCTCTTAAATGAAGGCCTAGAGGCAGGCAGTGAGACGGGCCAGTTGTGCTTCTCTTGGGGACCGTTTCAAATGATGGGTGCCACAGGTGAAAAGGCCCTGCCCTAGGTACCTTTCATGTGCTGGTGGGACCCAAAGGAAGGCCTCTGAAGTGAGGTGAGAGAGGGAGCTATTGCCCTTTGGCCCCAGCTAGGAGTTGCCCAGAGGCAGCTGGGTGGCTGCTGTGGGAAAGCGGGTGCTGGGCGTGGGAGGCCCACCCTGGTGTGCTTGAGCAGCTGGGCTCTTTCTATGTGTCTGTGAGCTCTGCTGCTCTTCCTGTGTCCAAAGGCGCAGCTGTCTGACTTGGGGTTCTCCTTCCCCTTTGCCCCACCCGAAATCCGTGGGAGGGCTTGGCCCCCTTGCCTCCAGCTCACCTGTTACACTGCCTACAGCACCCTGATCTTGGCAGTGGTGCAGCTGGCAATGGAGGAGATGCAGCTGTGCCAGGTGCAGACCGGGCTGCACTTTATGAGAGGTGTGGGAAGGGGCTGGTTCTAACGGTAGGCAGAAAGGCAGCAGCCTCTGGCCTGTGGGCCTCCCAGGAGGCCATGCGTTCTGGCCCCTCCCTCCTCTTCACTCTCTGCTCCTTTTGGCCAGGAGTCTCCGGTGGATGAGTGGGAGCCCCCAGCAATAATCAGGAAGAGCAGCCAGTCAGCAAGGTGAGCAGTGGGTGGGTGTGGTCAGGGGGTGGGCAGGACATGAGATGCTCGGCGGTGGTCCCTAGGGGTGGAAGGAGGAGTGTCAGGCTGGCAACGGAGGCCCCAGCCCACTGCATGCACCCCAGCACGTGTGGCGCTCCTGCACGCGACACCAGTTCTCCGCCCTCCATGCCCAGTGGCTGCGCTGCATCTGCCCTGCAGACAGCGAGAGGCTCCAGGGCCGGCCACCTGCAGAGGGAATTCTTGTGGATGGGAGGAGGAGGAGAGCATTGCTGCCCTCCTCTGTCGAGCTCTGGGCTTGCTGCAGAAAAGCTGCGCGGAGGGACATGATGCGTGCAGATGATTAGATGCCACTTGTTTGCGGTGTCGGCGGACCACTGGTGTCCAGGCACAAGCTGAGATCAAGGCCTTCATTTTGACGCCTCCTGCCGCTCATGGACAACCCCTGCAGCAGTGGGAGCTGAGTGTGTGAGCATCACAGGATCCCTGCATGGGATGCGGCACATGAACAAGCTAGGGAGGGAGCAGATCCATGCAGCCCACTTCCTGGCACCAAGGGTGTTTGCCATGGTTGTCCCAAATCAAGGAGCTGCAGAGGGCAAGGCAGCCTCTGGGCATCCCGGGTAGCTTTTTCTGGAACAATGGAGGCAGAACTCGTGTTAATACCCAGGCAATGCCTGGCTGGGCAGAAAGGCACGCTCTCCTGGACAACTGGCTGTTGAAGGTCCCACAAAGGCCACTCTGGGCCAGTGTAGTTGCCTCCTGCGTCGGACGTGCAAATGTCCGAGTTCTTCTCATCGCACTGCCAAGCCCCTCTTTGGTGCTGCTGCGGTGGGCTGGAAACGGTGCCTTTGTAGCGCAGCCGATGGGCTCGGAGGGACCCTCATGGAAAGAGGCTAAATATAACCATTAATCACTTAGCTACCCTTTGAAGAGCAGATTTCTTGTGGGAGAGAGACCAAAGCGCAGCACAAGCCAGCATCTCTCTTGGCTACAATTAATTGGCTGGCTTCTTTCACAGAGCTGGTGTTTGGTTTTAGTAGGCTGGGACCTTGCCAGAATTAATTGAGCCCAGTGGCGGAAGTTGGCAGTGTCTCCTCTCCATGGGTGGGGGCTCCATGGCGGTGTGTGCACAGCTCCTGGAGCAGGTGGCTTGGCTGGAGGGGCCTGGGGGTGTTGCTGCTGCTCTCGGACTGTGCCATCTTCAGCCTGCTCCTCCTGCTCTTCCTTCCAGCGAGCTGGTGCAGCGCAAGATGGGCTTTGCCAAGGTTGGCCCCTTCTGGACCTGCTGTGAGGACGTGGAGCCAGAGTGGCCCCCTTTCTGCCAAGCCAGGCCCACTCGCAACCTCTCTTGGGACTGCGGAAGGCCAGGGCACACTGCGGAGAGCCTGGCCTATGCGGGGGGGGCTGGTGAGCCTCGCAAGCACCCCCTGCGAGAACGGGCCTACTCGGAAAGCCGCCTCTGCATGGAGCGGGCCGGCACTTCTGGAAGAGAGAGGCGAGAAGCCCCACTGGCCAAGTTGCAGGAGACCGGGCTGGAGTCGCCGTGCACAGCCAAAAAGAAGGGCCCGCCCCCTCCACGGCCCCCTCCCCCAAACTGGGAGAAGCGCCAACCACGTCACACCCCCCACCACCAGATGCTTCTCCCCAAGACGGGGCTGCCCGCTCACCCAGGAGGCCCCTGGGCCCCTGGCCAGAGCAGCACTGAAGCGTCCCGGCAGCGGTCTCAGAGCCTGCCTCTCGAACAGCTGTGGAATGAGGCTGCCTGGCAGCAGCCCTGTGCCAGGGCCCAGGAAGAGCCTTCCCCGGCGGAGCAGGACAGCCTCCACTACTACTGCCACAGCGTGCCACGCTGCACCCCGGAGTGGCCAACTCCAGACACAAGTGAGAGGAGCGGGTCTTCCAGGCAAGTCCTGCTTTTGCATCCTGTGGCTTTGATCCCATGCAGTGGGGGGGAGGGGCAGGGAGGAAGGGACCCCTTTCTCTCTGTGCTGTGGAGCGAGTGGGAAAGATGGTGCCAGGAGAGGCTAGCTGGGCAGAATGGCAGGGATCAGGGCCAGGCCATCTGTGTTCACATGAGTCAAGAGACCTGATGGCTGAACAGGCAGGCTGGCCCTTCAAAGTGCTTCAGCTTGAACCATGCCAGGCCTCTTGCAAGGCACTGCGGTGGGTGGGAGGTAAAGTGGGGCAGGGAAGGGGGTCCTGGTGTTAACTTTCGTGGGAAAGAGCAAAAAGCTCAGGCTGAGTCACCTACCGTGGACCATTGGTGACTGTGTTTTTTTTTTTAATGGAAGGGCTGGGCTCTCCCTGGTTGTGAAAATGGGAGACTATTTTGTGTGTGTGTGTGTGTGTGTGTATGTGTGTATATATATATATATATGTATGTATGTATATTAGACGTTTCTGTCTGGCCTTTGAAAATGTATATATTTTTTCTACAAAAAAGGAAAAACCGAAACAATTAAGAAATTAAACAATAAAAAACCGTATATGCAATATCAAACAGATTGAGAACACATGAACAAAAATCTAATCTAAGAGCCAACCAGAAGAACAAAATCAATATTCCTGCTGGCAGCCTTAGTCTGTCTTTAACTGGAGCCCGGTTGGTTTTGTGCTTAAAGGCCGGCGAGTTCCCTGGAAGAGGAAGCAGCAGTGGAGAAGGAGCAGAACCACTCAGCCAGCAGGAGCCCAGAGCAGCCGCAGGCCTGCGCCCCCCATCTGCGTGAGTTGGGTTTTCTCGCTGTGCGTGCTGGCACTTTGGTCTCCCCAGCAGCTCTGCCACCTGCCACCTTCTCTCTCTCAGCCTCGGCCTCCAAGGAGCACGAGTCTGCGCAAGAGGGCGCCGAAGGAGAGAGCTGCCCCCCGAGCGTGGCCGGTGCCATGCCACCCCTCCGCCTGAACTCGGAAGAGCTGATGCGGGACGTGGTGGGGAGGGACCGCTCCCTGGCCGGTGTGCTGAGCCCCACCTTGGGACTGATGACGGCAGCCGAGGTGATGGGTGGCCTCTTCTCTCCGGGCGAGTGCCCTACATGGAAGGGGCAGGATTGGTCTCCACAGGCAGGTGGCGTGGAACTCCCCCAGAGGTAGGCACTGCTGGGTCAATGGGGTTTTACAAGCAAAGGCCACTGGCTCTGTTGGGATGTGGGAGGGGTGGGAATGTGGAGCCTCTTGGGATGGAGAATAGCAAGACCTCCAGGGATGTAGAAAGCCCCTTAGGCGGATGCGGCCCTTGGTCCCTCTAGCCCAGTGTTGTTGACAGTGACTGGCAGCAATGACTCACCAAGTTTCAGGCGGGGGTCTTCCCTTATCCTACCTGGAGATGCCAGGAATCGAACCTGGGACTTTCTGCATGCAAAGCAGGGGCTCTACTACTCAGCTATTGTTGTCCACCTAGAAATAAAGCAAGACTCTAGTCCTCATGGTTCCGAATACAGGGCTGAATTAAATAGGAAGCTGCCTTAGGCAGAGTCAGTACCCACAGGTGCTGAGGATAGAACCTGGGACCTTCCACATGCAAAGCAGGGGCTCTACCGCTGAGCCCTTCCTTGTGAGCAGCAGTACGGCCAGGCTAGGACTAAGCGGCCCCCCACCCCAGGTTCAAATCCCCATCAACCAGGAAGCTCACTGGGTGACCTTGGGCCAGTCACTTTCTCTCCACTTACTCTACCTCACAGGATTGTTGGGTGGACAAAGTGGTGCAGGAGAGCCGTGCATACCACCCTGGATAGGTGGGATCTAAATGCAAATAGATGACCTGACCACTTGTGGAGCTGTGCCACAAGCCAAAGAGATGGCGGCCGGGGGGGGGGGTGTCTTAGGACTGAGGGCTCCCGAGAGGCGTCTCAGCTGATGGGCCCCCTTTTGCTACCCGAGACTCCCTTCCGTGGGGATCCAGGTCATGTGGGTAGAATTGATTCTCATGATGCTGTCTGGATTTTTTTAATTAAAGATGTATTGGACACATAAAGTACAATACATAAAAGTTCTTAATCAATTGATGTTATCAGTTATTTCAATATGGTGTAGTGGTTAGAGTATTGGACTGGGACTGGGGCGATCCAGGTTCTAGTCCCCACTTGGCCATGACTTTGGGCCCGTCAGGCTAACCTACCTCACAGGGTTGTTGTGAGGATAAAGTGGAGAGGAGGAGGACCATGTAAATCACCTTCAGTTCCTTGCAAGAAGAAAAATGGTGAGATATTAATGTAATTAATAAATAAATAATGTCAACCATTGGAAACATTTTTACCATAAATGTTATATAAGATGGCTATAATGCAAAATATAAAACCTATAAGCCAATTGGTATCCGTTTTAAAGTATTTATGATCTCAAGAAAATTATCTCTTTAATTTACAAACAAAAAAATAAGACAAACATACACAACGTTGTCATCAGCAGATAAACTACGACAATGGCAATGACATACTGTAAGTTGTCGATAATCAGAAATCATAAAGTGGGGAAAGGTGGCCCATTATAATACCCTTTTAGAATTCTAAAGGCTTCCATTCTGCTTCAGATGTATTGACACCCAGCCTTCCTCGTCTCAGATACAGGCACAAGGGATTTTTTTCCAATTTTGCAAGATGCTGGAGTCCGATGTTCCATTCCCTTTCCTCTCCCAATAGTTTGTGTGGACTCATCTTGCTGCCAGCATCCTAGGTGAGAGAAGCATCTCTTTATCCTTTGTCCCGGTCCTCCCGTAATGCTCTCTGTCGATTTAGGCAGCAGACCCGGCCTGTGTCCCCGACCTGCGGGGGCGCCACCAGCCCTAACCCCAGCTCGGCCTACTACCACACGTCAGCAGGGAAGGCCGAGCTGCTGAACAAGATGAAGATGCTGCCGGAGTCAGCTGCTGCCAGTTCGGAGGAGGAGGAGCTCGGCCACGACCTGGCCCGGAAGAAGGTGAGGGCTGGCCTGCTGCCTCCACCTGGGCCACCACCGCCACAGTCTCCTAGAGCTTGAGCCATTGTGGGGCAGGGGAGAGGAGTTGGTAGCTGACTGGCCCCAGCTCTTGGGCTTGGGTTCAACCCCAACGTCTGGTGACATCTTCAGAGCTGGTCTGGAAAGTCCCCAGCAGAATCCCCAGCCAGGCCAGCACCTGGTCAGCCTGTTCGTCATCAGGACGGTTTGTACTCTTAAAAAACCCACCACCACCTGCAGTTCTGCACAAATGCAACCCAAACTCTTGTGCCATCAAACACTGGAACTTGCAAACGAATGCAGTGTGACTAGGCTTACATTCATTAGTTGGTATAATTTGCTTTTGCCAGCCATAGGGAAAGGCAAAAGGTATGAAGGGGACTGAAACTCCACCTGGACACCTGGGATTCCTGCTTGTCCTCCTCTCTCCCCAGGGTCCTGGGACTTCACCAAGCTTTGCTGTGAGGGCTAGAATCATGCTCTTCATTTAAACAAACAAATAAAATGTGAATGCCGAGATCCCCAGGATGCTGAGTTCTTTCCCCATTGCAGGAACTCCACAACCCTGGTCACAGTTGCCCATGATTGGCAGACTGCTGCCCTTTCCCTGTCTCTTTCTTTATGTTGCCCTGCTGGGTAAGTGAACGAGCAGGAGCAGAGTGATGGATTAAAACCTCTCGGGTACCTTTATGTTCCTTGGTGTTGCTAATGTACTTTTGCTCCCTCTTAGCTATTTGCAACTTCTGCTCTCTTCTGTGCCTGGTAAAAAAAAATTGGCACCTTGCTGGGGTGTGAGACACCCACTTCTGTTCTGCTTGGGGTCCCAAAAGGGTCTGTATAATTCTGAAGACCAAGGCATTGCTGTGTGCATGAGGGAAGGAGGGTGGGTGGGTGGGTGGGTGGCTGGATGGATGTTGCTTTGTGCTATGCCAATGTGTTTGTTTTGAAATCAAGTCTTTGCCAAACTGGGAACAGCCCAAAAAGAAACTCAATGAGAGAGGAAACAAGTTAGAATTCCCTGCTCTAATTTCATCACTGGTTTTTCTGACTTTGGCATTTAAAACATTAACATTACCTAGTGTAGTTTCCCATTGGTGGACATTTCTTGGGCTCTTTTGGCAACCTTCAGACCTGCTGTGAGGTTCCATCTCAGCCTGAAGAAAGATGAGCCTTGTGGATACTCAGAAGCTTAAGAACATAAGAAGAGCTGTGCAGGATCAGACCAAAGGCCTGTCCAGTCCAGCATTCTGTTCGCACAGTGGCCAACCAGCTGCCTGTGGGAAGTCCATAAGTAGGACATGAGTACAACAGCGCCCTCCTGCTCATGTTCCCCGCATACAGCCATTGATAGCCTTCTCCTCCTCCATGAAGTTGTCTAAAACCTTCTAGAGCCATCCAAATTGGTGGCCATCACTACATCTTGGGGTAGCACATTGCCTGGTTGCTCAAATTTCCCACCAGCCAGCTGGTCCAATGTTAAAAGAGACTCCTGGCCTGCTGTAGGAGTAAGGACCTGCCTGTGCTCCACACCCAAATCCATTTCAAACTACTCTTGCTTGTCATGGCTTCTCCCAGAAAATCCTGGGGAATGTAGTTTGGCTGAGAAGACTGTTAAAAAGCCCAAGTTCAGTTACTGAGTCACAGATCGTTGGGTGGCTCAGTTGGGAGGGAACAGGTGGTTGATGCAAATCCGAAACGAGGCCGAGGCGCCCCACACCCTTGAGCCGTCGCTAACGGGGCCCTGGCGGTGACCTTCCCGCTGTGCAGGTGCAGCTGATCGAGAGCATCAGCCGGAAGCTGGCGGTGCTGCAGGAGGCGCAGCGGGGCCTGCGAGAGGACATGAACGCCAACGTGGCGCTGGGCAAAGAAGTGGAGAGCCACGTCGAGCGGGTTTGCAAGCCCCACGAATTCGAGAAGTTCCGCCTCTTCATCGGAGACCTGGACAAAGTGGTCAACCTGCTGCTCTCTCTCTCGGGCAGGCTGGCCCGGGTGGAGAATGCCCTTGGGGGCCTGGACTCGGATGCCCCGGAGGAGGAGAAGGTGCGGAGTGGCTGGGGGAGGGGCATGTTCCAAAAGGGAGGTGGAGAGGCCAGGATGGAGAGGTGGTTGTTCACAGATGGGGTGTTTTGTGGGCTGTCCCTTTGCCCACACTTCTGAAGCCATAACGGTGGCTCTTGCTAAGGCTGCCATGACTGGTAGGCAGTGGCGGGGCAGTAAATATGGACGTGCAGTGCGCATCATGACAGTCCCCACAGCCACGCCCCCAAGGAGAGGCCAAACATGCAGGCTGCTCTGTTGATCCATATCAGCAAGCCAGTTCCGGCCGTTCTTGTCCCCACAGAAGCAGGTCTTTTGTGAAGCGAATGGGCTGTAGCTGCCCAGTCAGTAGCAGGCTGCCTGAAATACTGTTGGGGACAGCTCACAACGAAACATGGTTGCCGGGAGGACCCCACTCCTCCCCCCAGCTATGGTGAGGAGTGCAGCTAAGCTCAGCGTTTAATACTTTCACCTGTTGTGTAAAGGGCTGCAGATCTGCGCTTTCTGTCATGCAGAACGCGCGGGCCAAGCCACATGGTACGTTCTTCGTGCTTTGAAATGGGCTGCTTGAACGGCCCACTTTGTTTTCAAGAAAAAGCCGTGGCGTCTCCAGTCAGGGACTTGCTTGCAGTCCTGATCAGGGGGCTGCGCCCGTTCCTGCCAACAGCCTCTCCACTCCTCACTGCTCTTGGTCCCTGAAGGCGCTCTGTACTGCAGACAGCACCTTCGGGGGCAAACAGTAACGGGGCGGAGATTTCGGCAGGAAACTGGTGCGTGGCCCAGTCAGGGTCACAAGCACGCTCCTGATCAGGGCCCGCGGCTTTTCCAGCCATGGCTTTCTTTCAGAGTAAAAGCAGCCAGAGTAGAAGTTCAAGCAAGGCCCTTTTAAAGCGTGAATGACGGAGTTTGCCCCGGTCACCTTGGGGATGCTGGTTTGGTTTTGTTTTTTAAAAAGCGCGTGGAAACCGATTTAAGAATGGTTCGCCAGTGCTTTTGAGGCGGGGGCAGGGTGTAGGACTCCCCCAGCTGCTGGTGTGGGGCTAGGCTCATTCTGTGATGTGCAGCCCCCAGTTACAGGAGGGGCAGTCCCCTCCCCTCCTGCGCTGGCCCTTCTTGGGTAGTGTTGTTAGAAGGCTGGAGGGCGAGCGGCTCATGATTTGGCTCAGCTTGGGGAGAGGCAGGCAGGCAGGCAGGATGTGGGGGCTGGAGGTCTCATTAGGGGTCCCCCCTCCCGTTCCTCACCCGATGGGAGCGCTGTGCATGTGCCTTGGAATTTGGTCTGCAGCAGCTCCTTGGACGCCCCTGCTCTTGCGGGCGGGCCGTGTGCAGTCTGTGCCGTGCGCCAAGCCGTGACCTGCCTCCCCCTCTCTCCCCTCCCCTCCCCTCCCCTCCCCTCCCCTCCCCAAAGCTGGCCCTCCTGGAAAAGAAGCGGCAGCTGACGGTGCAGCTGGGGGACGCCAAGGAGCTGCAGGAGCACGTGGCCCAGCGGGAGCGCGTCGTCTTCGCCAGCGTGTCGCGCCGCCTGCCCAGCGAGCAGCTGCAGGACTACCAGCACTTCGTGCGCATGAAGTCGGCCCTGGCCATCCAGCAGCGGCAGCTGGACGACAAGCTCAAGCTGGGCGAGGAGCAGCTGCGCTGCCTGCGGGACAGCCTGCGCCGGGCGCCCGTGGAGCGCTAGTGGGCCCGCCCGGTGGCCGCAGGACAGCTTTTGCCAGGAGGCCTGGCCCGCCCTCCACATGCCGAAGCGGGCTGCGGGGGCTCCCTGGGGTTCGCAAGCCAGCTTCTCACTCTTCGGCCCTCGGGTGACAAGCGACCTTTGCCAAAGACTGCCGTGCCAGCCCGCTGCGCCCCGTCCTCCACCATGGCTGGGGAGGATGGGCTCACCAAAGTGCCCTTTGTCCGGAAGATGGTGCCCGCAGCTGGGGCCGGTCTGTGTCGGCTGCTGAGGAGGAGTGTGATGGGATTCCTGGAGCCTCGCTGGAATGGTGATGCAAGAGAAACTTCCTCCCCCGCCTCGCCTCCTTGCTCTAGAGGACTGGCTGAGCTAAGAGAACTTGCTGTCTTCTCCCCTCGTGGCCGGCCAGCCAGCAGAGGACTAAGGACAAGCACCCCGGCCCCTCTGAGCAGTGGCGTGATCCACAGGCGCTGTGGCTGACTTTGCAGCCTGGCCGTGGCAGCCCCTCCTCTGCTTGTGCACTTGGCACACCCTTGGGGCATCCCTTTCCTCCTGCTCTAGATTTATTTATTTTCCTCCCTTAGCTTAATAGTTTGTTTTCAACTTAAGTGAGCAAAGTGGTGTTGGGTGGTGGGACTTGTTGCCCTGGGCAGCAAAGGCGGCGCTTCAGGGGGCTGTGCCGGGCTGCCCAGCTGGTCCTCCACTTACCACGCACATAGCAACCGTGGAGGAGGCAGTGCCCTTTTCGTGCCTGCTGGGGGAGGCTCCTCTGTTCCCACAAAGGATGTGTTGGGGAGCGGCTCCAGATGCAAAAGCTGTGCGTGTGCCTCTTGCCCTGGCTCCTCTTCTGCCCATTCCATGGAGGCCTCTCTCAATGCCTTCATCTAAAGTAGCCCTTCCACGCTGAGGAACAGGAAAGCACTCTCCAACTTGTCCCATCAGAGTCGTTATCTGGGTAGTGCTTGAGGCTGCTCCAACCGTTAGTCATTTCCCACACTTCCGTGCAGGGGAAAAGTTTCAGGACTGTGCGCAGATCCTCCTCATGTGGCGATGGCGCACGTCTTGCTCTCTGATGGCCTGTGCGCCAGCCGGGAAGCTGCAGCCACAGTCCCCGAGGCGCTCTGACAAGAGCATTTTGCAGATCAGCTGCAGCGCCTTTGAGCCAGCATGGGCGCCTGCAGCCCCAGCAGCAAAACCCTTTTCCATCATGCAGCTGAGGGGTATCTGGGAAGGTTCCCACCACTGGCTCGGAGTGGGGCCTGTACCGTTCCCACAGAAATAGAGGGTGTGTGTGTGTGGGGGGGGTCCCGCTGTGCTCCAGAAAGTGCAGCCTGGCACGGGTCTCCACTGCAGGCACCAGTCAGGTGGGCTTCGCCTCCTTGTGGGGGGGGGGGCTGCTCTAGGCAAAATGATGGCTTTATCTAAGGGACATCAGGAGAGGGCACCCCGTGCATGCTTGGATGTAAACCCCATTTGCTGCCCCCTTTCTCCCCAGCCCTCATCCCATTGCTGCCTCCTCTCTGGCTTCTGCTTGCAAACTGGGCTGCTGCATTTAGGAGACCTTCCCTTCCTGCTTCCACGCCTGCATAGGCTTGCACAGACTGGGGCTGATCTCTCCCAGCAGTGAAGTGCCTCTATTGGGGGGCTGCTGGGGGCTTGCTGGGGGCTGGAGGAGTTGATGGCCTCTCCCGCTTTCTCCTCTTCTCTCTCTCTCCTCCCCACCCCCCAGCATATGTGGCCAGAGGAATGTGCTGGGATCCTGCCACAGATATTCCGGCCCCAACATCCTCTTCCTCTCCATTGTGTTTGGAACAATGCTGGAAGCCCGGGCTCCCTTGTTTAACCCCCTCTGCA
The DNA here is from genome assembly GCF_057233095.1 of Heloderma suspectum. Lineage (NCBI taxonomy): Eukaryota > Metazoa > Chordata > Lepidosauria > Squamata > Helodermatidae > Heloderma > Heloderma suspectum. Next base: position 1,512,311 of record NC_139466.1, read on the forward strand.
CTGTGCTGCCTGGAGCCACTTTCTGACCACAAATTCCCCTGCGAAAGGCTGGGAATTGGCTGCTGGAGGAAGGAGGGGTGTCTCCCAGCTGGCACAGTGGGGCGGGCCGTGGCTTGGCAGGATGGTCTGCCTCGTGCCCAGGGTCTGGCTGCTGTGGGGGACTGGAGGCAGTGGGGAGAGGAGCCATCAACTCTTGAGCCCCCACAGGGAGCCCTTCCAACCCTCCTCCCCACTGAGCTAGTTGCACCCCTGCCTGGGGGCTGCACTCTCAGCCCAGCCTCTGCTGCCCAGGGGGTGTGGGAAATGAGCCTCCTTGGTGTGTGTGGGGAAAATCGGCCTGTTGTGCTTGCAAGGGGTCTCCCCCTCTCCTTTGCTCTTCGTGGCAGAAATCGTCTGGGCTCCTGGCTAGCAGTTGAGAAGAAGCCGGACTTGAGTCCTCCCCCATTGCTACACTTACTGCATGAGGAGACACCCATCTTTGCTCCCTGCCCCCATCCAGCCCACCGGCTGGTGTTCCCTAGCATGGCAGTAGGTGTCCTTAACTAGGTGCTTCACCTTGCCCCCGCGCAGGGAGCTTTGTGTTACCTTTGCCAGGCAAGCCTCGGAAATGTCTAGCCAGACTTATCTGGTCCCGAGGCAGAAGGGGCATCTGCATGAAAACATGCAGCCCCCCAAACTTCCTTTCAGGGACCATCAAGGCAGGAAGTGCTCTCTCATCCCCCCACCCCTGCAGCAATGGGATGGTGGATTCTGGAACAGCTTCCAGCCCTAACTCGAAACATTCCTGGAATCTGCACTTGAATGAGCATAGAATCCGGTGGGAGCAGCTCTATTGTTTTCCAGCCGCAGGCATTCCAGGACCCCCCCCCCCTGCAATCGACACCCATGCTGTGCTCTGCGCAGCCTTCCTTAGGCAGAGAAACATGAGTGTGCTTTGCCATCCCTGCCGCCACCCCTGCACTCCCACTCCGGCCTGGTACCACCATCCCTGGTTTTCAGGGGGGGTCACAGCTTGTGGTTGTATGTTTTGCAAAGAGATGTGATGCCGCTGCCCTCAGCCCTGCAGGGAAAGTTGGATTCCGCATGATCTTTGAGTGAATTCAATGTCTGCCACATTGTAACATTTTGGGACAGTGCTTGGACATACTTGCTCTTGAAAATCGAACTTGGCCAATGTGTGCCGCTTTGCAGTTTGCTCTTGGCTTCCTGTGGGCAACGGCCTTAAACTGCTGTCTCTGAGGCTGGAAGCTGCTGGGGGCCAGGTTGCCCCTGTCTGAGCTGTGTCACCCCCATCCTTTGGGAGTCATCCATGGACCTCGTTGGGAGCTGCAGTCCCTTGCCACACAGCCCTCTTTCTGCTCTTCCAAAGCGACGGTCAGATCAGGAGCCAGCCCTGTTTGCCTTTTGGGGAATACGTGGCTGCATGGGCCTGCATCTGACCTTCCTCCACAGACAGGGCCTGAGGTGTGTCCTCTGCTAGGCAGGAGCTTCCTCTGACCTCCCAAACACCACTACCTCTCCCGAAAGCCCCCCTCCCAGCAGTAGTTGTTTGAGACAGTGCTTGCATGGGAGCCCTGCTCTCGACCAAAGCCCTAAGAAGGAAAACTCTTGGGATTGTGTATGTGCTGCATCAGTTTTGTGCCTGTTCCTTGGCTGTGTGCCCCCTACCCTGGGGATACAGAATACAAAATGGGTAAGGACAGATCTTCCTGTCTCTGGAGCCAGTTTCTGATGGGGTTGGAACATGCAGATGTTCACATGACACAGGTCTGTTCATCAGGCAGGAATGAGAAACTGATTGATGAAGAGTTCTGTGTAACTTGGAAATCTGCATACTTCAAATCCATCTCCCCCTGCCTGCCTTGTTCCACTTTTTTTTAATGGCACCACCAAGAAGAGATGGATTGCACCTCCCTGCATTTTCAAGTACAGGCCCGGTAAGCTTCTGCCTCCCCCTGCCCATCTTGCCATTCTAGGCTTGGCTGAGCATCCAGCCCTGGCCCAAGCCAGCCCCTCCTCTGTGCAAGTGGAGCCGAAGTGCCAACTCTCTACGTTGCTATGTTATTAAGTGCATGTATTGCCGGGTGTCATTTTGTGCTTCCTACACACTAAAGAAATCTATGGTTGCTGTCCGGCGTTTCCACAGCAAGATCTTTTCAGCTGTGTTTCTGAAGGTGTTGACTTCTGTTTTGGGACCGCCTCTGTCAGCTTGTGCCTTGGATGTGGGTGCAGTTGGGGGGTGGAAAGGGCCAGAATCACATGTTGCATTAAATGGTGCTAATGGTAACCAGCTTCTCCGGCTCCTGTGTGGTCGTTCATGCTGGAGAGTAAGAGCCAGAAGCCTGCAGCCACCCCTTTCAGCCTTCCGTGGCTCCTCGGCCAGGCCGGCTGTTCTGAGGCGCAGGCCGCGGTCTCGACTGCCACAGGAGGCAAAGCTGCCACGAGTGTGGGGGGCGGGGGGCTCTCCAGACGCAGCAGCGTCGTCGCCCTGCTTGCTTTCCAGGGGAAAGGCTCTGGCAGGCTCGCTGGCCGTCTCCGCGCCTCAGGAAGAGGCTGCCGGCAGGGGGCCCTGCAGTACAGCCAGCCAGGCCCCTGCCTCCGACGGCTGTTCGAGGGAGCCGGCTGGACTCACAAGACCGCGTCGCCCTCGGCATGGCGATGGCGGTTGCTGCATGATGAGCTGCTCCCTTGGAGCCTTCCGTGCGATGACTCATGGGGACAAACGTGTTCTGAAGGCAGAGCGCTCCCACGTGGCCCTGTCTGGTCTTGCAGTCCTGAGGGTGGAGGAGGAGGCTGTGGCATGAGTGGCCCACTTCACACATTTTTGACAAGCAGCTGACATAGTTGGCTGGGCCTGGGCTGTGGGGGGGGTGTCTCCCCCTGCCAATTGACCCACCACAGGAGCCCCCACCCAGTTTTACAGTCCCAAGGATGGGGGGTGGAGACAGTGGGGCCATTAAACTTTGTAGTCATGGGAAGGAATACTAATTGGCAAATGAGTGCATCTAATTTGTGTTTAATAATTCCAATTGCATAACTATTGGTATGGATGAACTTTACCACAGGGGCTTCTGTACCTTTAGGGGCTGTGTGGAAAAGGAAATCTCAAGAGGCGCCTTTTGTCACATTGCAAATACTGCTTCTCGGCACCCTGGAGACTTGCTGGTAGTTCCTCCTCCCCGCAACCACGGAAGAATGGGAACCCTGTTGAATGTCTGGCATCTGCACAACCTGGATGTGCATTCATGACTGCTAACACAAGGAGATAGCGAAATAGGGAGCTTCACGGTCCAGTTTTACACAACTGGGTCTGACATTCCACATTGCCAAAGGAAGGGAGACCTTGGAACATGCTCAGCCACTGAATCCAGGGCAAAACATACTCTTACCCTCTTGGATGGATTTTGGGGTTAGAGGAGAGAGCCTGTATGCTTCCAAGGAGATTCCCTTGCTTATTGTTGCAAGCCACCCAGGGCTTGGTAGGCGTGATAAAAAAAACTTTTAAGTGCAACAGTGTTTTTCACCTGTGACCCTAAGCAGACCTTTGAGCTTCTGGTTCTTTGTGTGCTGTAAACCTTGATAATTCGGGGCAGTGGAAGAGTGAATTTCAAAATCCAGCAGCCTTACGCCCAGGAAGAGGCGCTGCTTGTGAGCTTCATCCCCAGGAGTGCCCGCTGCGCACCTCCCTTAACTGCAGCCATGTTTGGGAGCTGGGCTGTCCGTGGAAGGAAGCAAACCACCCTCAAGTGCAACAGGACTACTCAGTAGGGTGGGGCTGGGTTTTCAAACATCCACCACGGCCCCACACCGGTGGGCCCTGCAGGGGCTTCCTAGCAAAGCAGCCCTCCATGAACAATAAACCCAGCAGGAGCAGCGCTTGACAAGCTCCCGCTCCCCCCCCCACTCTGCTGAAAGTGGAGTAGGTCTCGCGGGATGCGCCACCTCAGCAATGTTCACGGGTGCCAAGCGGTGCCACTGTCCCCCCAGCACACACTGTCCAGGGAGGATAGTGTTCCTGGACACTGGAATGCTTAAAATAAGGCCCCCATCCCATAGCCATCCACCTGCACCACAGGTTGCAAACCAACTGTTGTTGGCTGGGAGCAGCTTTAACTCCTTGCTGCCTGCCTCTAGTTTCCCTCTGCCCAGGGCTGCTACTGATGGTTGGTGACTGACAGGCTACCCCTGGGGTGGCCTGTTGGCTATGATTGTCAGCATTCCTGACCATTGGCCTGATGGGAGTTGAAGTCCAAAACATCTGGAGGGCACCAGGTTGGGATAGCTTGATGTGAAGCAATGGCCTGAGTTCCTACGATGACTTAAAAAGAGGTTAAAATCTAGCTAAATCACATCAGGGGCTAGAAAATTAATCTCAAAAAGGCATAAAGGGACTCTCCAAGCTGAACCCCACAAACTGGCACAGCACACCTGGAGCAATACTCCAAATCTCTTGACTGGAGGAGATGACACGGAAGCCCAGGTAAGAGTTTCTCACAAATAGATAATACCACAAGGTGTTGTGCATGGGGAGGTGGGAGGTAAATCACATGTCATGGTATCCCTATCCTTTGGACCATAGGAGGAGATGGTGGTGAAGGTAAGAGAGATGAATAATACTCTGGAGAAAAGTAGCTGTTTGCAATCTCCAGGACAGCAAAGTGAATCTTGAGCAACCATTTCTTATGATCAAAATCCATGCATCTTTTATTGTAACGACATAATCCTGGCCTGGAGAAGGATATAGCTGCCCACCTGTGAGAAACTCTCAGATGGCAAAAAAGTTTGTGTTGTTGAAAAGCCCCATCACAAGCAACAAGCCACCACAGCAAGGCGCTTAGTCCAGGTTTTAGGAGTCAAGTGTTGGGGGGGATATTAAAGGGGCTGCAGATGATCAATTATGTGTTTTATTTTACTTTTACCACCAATGAGGACCCACCACTTCCATTTTCTGCCTCAGGCACCAAAGTCTCTGCCCCTTTGATTTCAATGGGGTTTTTACCTAGTATACTGTCTAAATTTATATCGAGCTTGTTAATATAAAAACTGTCTTTGTTGTTGTTCAGTCGTTCAGTCGTGTCCGACTCTTCGTGACCCCATGGACCATAGCACGCCAGGCCTTCCTATCCTGTGCTCTCTCCCGGAGCATGCTCAAGTCCATATTCATTGCATCCGTGATGCTATCTAGCCATCTCATCCTCTGCCGTCCCCTTCTCCTTTTGCCTTCAATCTTTCCCAGCATCAGGGTCTTTTCCAGTGACTTTTCTCTTCGCATTAGGTGGCCAAAATATTTGAGCTTCAGCTTCAGTATCTGTCCTTCCAATGAGTGGTCAGGGTTGATTTCCTTTAGGATGGACTGATTTGACCTCCTTGCAGTCCAGGGGACTCGTAAGAGTCTTCTCCAGCACCACAGTTCGAAAGCATCAATTCTTCGGCGCTCAGCCTTCCTTATAGTCCAGCTCTCACAGCCATACCATTACTACTGGGAAAACCATAGCTTTGATTAGACGGACCTTTGTTGGCAAGGTGATGTCTCTGCTTCTTACTATGCTGTCTAGGTTTGCCATAGCTTTCCTCCCAAGGAGCAAGCGTCTTTTAATTTCATGGCTACAGTCACCGTCTGCGGTGATCTTGGAGCCCAAGAAAGTAAAATCTGTCACTGCTTCCATTTCTTCCCCTTCTATATGCCAGGAAGTGATGGGGCCAGATGCCATGATCTTCGTTTTTTTAATGTTGACTTTCAAACCAGCTTCTGCATTCTCCTCTTTCACCCTCAACAAGAGGCTCTTGAGATCCTCTTCGCTTTCTGCCATTAGGGTGGTATCGTCTGCATATCGGAGGTTGTTGATAATTCTCCCAGCAATCTTAATTCCGACCTCTGATTCATCCAACCCGGCATTTCTCATGATGTACTCTGCATATAAGTTAAATAAGCAGGGTGACAATATGCAGCCTTGTCGTACTCCTTTCCCAAGTTTGAACCACTCGGTTGTTCCATGTCTGGTTCTTACTGTTGCTTCTTGACCCTCGTACAGGTTTCTCAGGAGACAGGTAAGGTGGTCTGGTACTCCCATCACTTTAAGAATTTGCCACAGTTTGTTGTGATCCACACAATCAAAGGCTTTAGCGTAGTCAATGAAGCAGAAATAGACGTTTTTCTGGAATTCTCTTGCTTTCTCCATGATCCAGCGAATGTTGGCGATTTGATCTCTAGTTCCTCTGCCTCTTGGAAACCCCGCTTGTACTTCCGGTAGTTCTCGGTTCGCATACTGCTGAAGCCTAGCTTGTAGGATTTTGAGCATAACCTTGCTGGCATGTGAAATGAGCGCAATTGTGCGGTAGTTTGAACACTCTTTGGCGTTGCCCTTCTTTGGAATTGGAATGTAAACTGACCTTTTCCAGTCTTGCGGCCATTGTTGAGTGATCCAAATTTGTTGGCATATTGAATGCAGCACTTTAACAGCATCATCTTTTAGGATTTTGAATAGCTCAGCTGGAATACTGTCATCTCCACTAGCTTTGTTGTTAGTAATGCTTCCTAAGGCCCACTTGACTTCACTTTCTAGGATGTCCGGCTCAAGTTCAGTGACCGCACTATCATGGCTATCAGGGACATTAAGATCTTTCCTGTATAGTTCTTCTGTGTATTCTTTCCACCTCTTCTTAATCTCATCTGCTTCTGTTAGGTCCCTGCCTTCTTTGTCCTTGATCATGCCCGTCTTTGCACAAAATGTTCCCTTGATATCTCCGATTTTCTTGAAAAGATCTCTAGTCTTTCCCATTCTGTTGTTTTCCTCGATTTCTTTGCATTGTTCATTTAAGAAGCCCTTCTTGTCTCTCCTTGCTATTCTCTGGAACTCTGCATTCATTTGGATATATCTTCCCCTTTCTCCCTTGCTTTTCGCTTCCCTTCTTTCCTCAGTTACTTGTAAAGCCTCATCAGACAGCCACTTGGCTTTCTTGCATTTCTTTTTCTTTGGGATGGATTGAGTTGCTGCCTCCTGAACAATGTTACGGACCTCTGTCCATAGTTCCTCAGGCACTCTGTCTATCAGGTCTAATCCCTGAAATCTATTCCTCACCTCCACTGTGTATTCATAAGGGATATGATTTAGGTCATACCTGAATGGTTTAGTTGTTTTCCCTACGTTCTTCAATTTAAGCCGAAATTTTGCAACAAGAAGCTCATGATCTGAGCCACAGTCAGCTCCGGGTCTTGTTTAGCTTCTGTCTAGCTTCTCTCTACTTCTGTTTTCTGCCTACCAAGGAACTTGTTGTGTTTTGCCCAAGGATGGAGATGGTTTGGGATAACTGCTGGATTTTATATTTTTAGAAATGGGGGATCAACCATTATTCATTTGTTTCTTGTTCTCAGTAGCCCTTGGGAGGGTCCCGGGTACATATATGGTTTTAGATTGCACATCTCAGCAACATCTGAAAATCAGAAGTGGCCTTATATGGAGTGAGACCTTCAGTCCATCAAGCCCAGTATTGTAGACGCTGATTGGCAGCAATGTCTCTCCAGGCGTTCAGTCAGGAGTTTTTCCACCTCTACCTGAAGATGCCGGGGATTGAATCTCTGACCTTCTGCATACAAAGCAGGGACTCTACCCCTGAGCTGTGGCCCTTCCTTTCAGTGACAGAGCCTAACCTGAATGTTTACAGCATCCTGCTGCTTTCAGTCTTAAGGCTATAACCAAACACAAACTCCCTGGCCTTAATATTGGCCCCCCTTTTCCTCCCCCACCCCTGCCTTTTTGAGTGTGTGCTTTATCATCTTGCCTGATGAAGCGATGTGGAGATCTCAAATGCTTGCATAGTATTTTGTGACCTTTGAGTTGGCCCAATAAAGGTATTACAGTGATCTGCATTTTGCAAATGTTCTAATGGGGTTCCAGGTTGTGTAACTGGATCAGGGTGCACAGTAGGGTAATACCTTTATTAGGCCAACTCACGAGTGCCAAAGATGTGCAAGCTTTTGAGATCTCCACATCTCTTCATCAGACAAAATGTTACAAAAAACAGCAGGGGTGAGGGGAGGCTAACTTTATGTTGAAATCACAGTAAGAGTCTTAAGATGGAATGTAGGAGGAGGCTGCAGATTTTTACAGCAGGCACCACCTGGTGAAGTGATGGTTTCAGGTTGCACCTGGGACTGCCCCTAAGAGTGCCAGGATGAAGAAACAAACAATGGTTCGATCCTCTATTCCTGAAAATATACAATCCAAGTGTTACTCAAAGCTATTTCCATCCTTAGATGAAACACACAAGTTCCTTGATAGGTGGAAAACAGAAGCAGAGAGAAACTAGTCAGTTTTTATATTAACAAAGCTAGATCTATTTTTAGATGGTATACTAGGTTAAACCCCCTTCATAGATCACTGCCTTGTTGTGGCGAAGGGGCTTGCGTAACTCAGTGAAGCCATAAGCTATGCCGTGCAGGGCCACCCAAGACGGACAGGTCATGGCAGAGAGTTCTGACAAAATGTGGTCCACTGGAGAAGGAAATGGCAACCCACTCCAGTATTTTTGCCAAGAAAACCCCATGGAACGTATCACAAGGCTAAAAGATATGACGCCGTAAGATGAGCCCCTCAGGTCGGAAGGTGTCCAATATACTACTGGGGAAGAGCAGAGGGTATTTCCAAGTAGCGCCAGAAAGAGTGAAGCGGCTGGGCCAAACCCGAAAGGACACTCAGCTGTGGATGCGTCTGGTGGTGAAAAGAAAATCCGATGTTGTAAAGAACAATATTGTTTGGGAACCTGGAATGTCGGATCAATGAATCAAGGTAAGCTGGAGGTGGTCAAACATGAGATGGCAAGATTGAACATCGACATCTTGGGAATCAGCGAACTAAAATGGACAAGCGTGGGCGAATTTAAGTCAGGTGACCATTATATCTACTACTGTGGGCAAGAATCCCTCAGAAGAAATGGAGTAGCACTCATAGTCAACAGAACTGTGGGAAAAGCAGTACTGGGGTACAATCTCAAAAATGATAGAATGATCTCAGTATGAATCCAAGGCAAACCATTCAACATCACAGTAATTCAAGTCTATGCCCCAACCACTGATGCTGAAGAAGCTGAGGTTGATCGGTTCTATGAAGACCTACAACACCTTCTAGAACTAACACCAAAAAAAGATGTCCACTTCATCATAGGGGATTGGAATGCCAAAGTAGGAAGTCAAGAAATCACTGGGATAACAGGCAAGCATGGCCTTGGTGTACAAAATGAAGCAGGACAAAGGCTAATAGAGTTCTGCCAAGAGAGCACACTGATCATCGCAAACACTCTTTTCCAACAGCACAAGAGGCGACTCTACACATGGACATCACCAGATGGTCAATATCGAAATCAGATTGATTATGTCCTTTGCAGCCAAAGATGGAGAAGCTCTATACAGTCAGTCAAAACAAGACCTGGAGCTGACTGTGGCTCAGATCATGAGCTGCTTCTTGCAAAATTTCGGCTTAAATTGAAGAACGTAGGGAAAACCACTAAACCACTCAGGTATGACCTAAATCATATCCCTTATGAATATACAGTGGAGGTGAGGAATAGATTTACGGGATTAGACCTGATAGACAGAGTGCCTGAGGAACTATGGATGGAGGTCTGTCACATTGTTCAGAAGGCAGCAACTCAATCCATCCCAAAGAAAAAGAAATGCAAGAAAGCCAAGTGGCTGTCTGATGAGGCTTTACAAGTAGCTGAGGAAAGAAGGGAAGTGAAAAGCAAGGGAGAAAGGGGAAGATATATCCAACTGAATGCAGAGTTCCAGAGAATAGCAAGGAGAGACAAGAAGGCCTTCTTAAATGAACAATGCAAAGAAATTGAGGAAAACAATAGAATGGGAAAGACTAGAGATCTCTTCAAGAAAATCGGAGATCTCAAGGGAACGTTTTGTGCAAAGACGGGCATGATAAAGGGCAAAGAAGGCAGGGACCTAACAGAAGCAGACAAGATTAAGAAGAGGTGGCAAGAATACACAGAAGAACTATACAGGACAGATCTTAATGTCCCTGATAGCCAGGAGAGTGTGGTCACTGAACTTGAGCCAGACATCCTAGAGAGTGAAGTCAAGTGGGCCTTAGGAAGCATTAGTAACAACAAAGCTAGCGGAGATGACAGTATTCCAGCTGAGCTATTTAAGATCCTAAAAGATGATGCTGTTAATGTTGCACTCAATATGCCAACAAAAGATGATGGCTGCACTCAATATGCCAACAAATTTGGAACCCTCAACAGTGGCCACAAGACTGGAAAAGGTCAGTTTACATTCCAATTCCAAAGAAGGGCAATGCCAAAGAGTGTTCAAACTACCGTACTATTGTGCTCATTTCACATGCCAGCAAGGTTATGCTCAAAATCCTACAACCTAGGCTTCAGCAGCATGCGAACCGAGAACTACCAGAAGTACAAGCAGGGTTTCGAAGAGGCAGAGGAAGAAATAGAGATCAAATCACCAACATTTGCTGGATCATGGAGAAAGCAAGAGAATTCCAGAATAATGTCTATTTCTGCTTCATTGACTACGCGAAAGCCTTTGATTGTGTGGATCACAACAAACTGTGGCAAATTCTGAAAGAGATGGAAGTACTAGACCACCTTACCTGTCTCCTGAGAAACCTGTATGAGGGACAAGAAGCAACAGTAAGAACCGGACATGGAATAACTGATTGGTTCAAAATTGGGAAAGGAGTACGACAAGGCTGCATATTGTTGCCCTGCTTATTTAATTTATATGCAGAGTACATCATGAGAAACGCTGGGTTGGATGAATCACAGGTCGGAATTAAGATTGCTGGGAGAATTATCAACAACCTCAGATACGCAGACGATACCACCCTAATGGCAGAAAGCGAAGAGGATCTAAAGAGCCTCTTGTTGAGGGTGAAAGTGGAGAGTGCAAAAGCTGGCTTGAAACTCAACATTAAAAAAACGAAGATCATGGCATCTTGCCCCATCACTTCCTGGCATATGGAAGGGGAAGAAATGGAAGCAGTGACAGATTTTATTTTCTTGGGCTCCAAGATCACACCGCAGATGGTGACTGTAGCCATGAAATTAAAAGACGCTTGCTCCTTGGGAGGAAAGCTATGGCAAACCTAGACAGCATAGTAAGAAGCAGAGACATCACCTTGCTGACAAAGATTTGTATAGCCACAGCTATGGTTTTCCCAGTAGCAACGTATGGCTGTGAGAGCTGGACTATAAGGAAGGCTGAGCACCGAATAATTGATGCTTTCGAACTGTGGTGCTGGAGAAGACTCTTATGAGTCCCCTGGACTGCAAGGAGGTCACAGTCCCCTGTTTCCCGCCTCCCAGCTGAGCAGAGCAAGCTGCTGCAGCTGGTCCAGGGACTACAGAAGCAGGCAAGCTCCCAGAGAGCGAGCGAACAGAGTGAGCGGACAGGGGGAGCAAACAGGAGTTGGCCAGGGGAGTTTGGCAGGGGAGGTTAAGGGGGAGGCCCCTAACATTTTTTTTTATTTTTTTTATTTTTTTTTGTAACTAACTTTTTTCCTTTTATTTGTCTTGTAACACACACTTTCACACCAGTGGGACTCTGCTTTTAACCTCTACTGAGTAGAGGAGCAGGCACAGGCTAGTCTAGAACAATCACAGAGCTAGACACAAAAAGGGAAAAGAGGCTATGGAAGGACAAGACTCTCCAGTGGTGGTGACCTGCAAGGTGTGTGCCATGTTTGTTTTCTTGCCTGAGAACAACAAGGCCTACAACTGCAACAAGTGCAAGTTGATCACGCTGCTGGAGGAAAAAGTAAGTGGACTGGAGCGGCGACTGTCGACCCTCCGGGGAATAAGAGAACACGAAGAGTTCTTGGACAGAATGGGGGAACTGCAGCAGCAAAGGGAAGACCAAAAGCTTGAAGAGCAACAGCAAGATGAGGCAGTGGGAAATGCTGAGGTGAAGAAAAATGGAGTAGAGGATACTCCTTGGAAAAGGGTGACAGGAGAAGAAGAACTAGACGCCACTCTGCACCCGTGGAAGCAGTGGAGCTGTGGAACTGATTCCAGGTACTTGTGGATGAGACTGGAGGACAGCCTGCAGAGGAAGAATCACAGGGGAACCTGCATGAGAGTGAGCAAGAGGCTGAAGGTCAGTCAAACAGAGGCGATGAAACCCAGGCCTACAAGAAGAAGAAGAGAAGAGTGGTAGTAGTGGGAGACTCCTTGCTGTGTGGGATCGAGACCCAAGTATGTCGCGAAGACCCGTGGACTCGTCAGGTATGTTGTCTCCCGGGAGGACAGATTAGAGACGTGACTGAAAGGTTGCCTGCACTCATAAAGCCCACTGACAGGTATCCCTTCCTTCTCATCCATGTGGGAACAAATGATACCGCCAAGCGGATCTACGAAGAGATCATGTCAGACTTTGAAGCTTTGGGAATGAAACTCAAGAACTTTGGGGCCCAGATAGTTTTCTCATCCATCCTTCCAGTAGTTAGAAGAGGGATAGAAAGGGAACAAAAAATACTCCGGGTGAATGACTGGCTACGAAGGTGGTGCCGACGAGAGAGATTTGGATTCTGGGACCAGAGGCTATACTTCCAGAGTATACTATACTATACAGAGGCTAGACTATGAAGCACATGGTCTTCGATGTCTATATACTAATGCCCAGAGTATGGGAAACAAACAGAACGAACTTGAACTCTTAATACAGGAGGGAAATTATGACCTGATAGGTATAACTGAGACTTGGTGGGATGACTTTCATGACTGGAATACAGCAATGGAAGGATATAACTTGTTCAAAAAGAACAGGAGGAACAGAAAGGGAGGTGGGGTTGCACTGTATGTGAAAAATACATATCTCTGCACAGAAATACAGGAGGAGGAGCTTGGAAGCCCCATCGAGAGCATCTGGGTTGAAATAAATGGAGCAAAGAATAAAAGGAACCTGGTGGTCGGAGTCTACTACCGGCCACCCAATCAAGGAGAAGACAAGGATGAAACTTTTGAAAAGCAAATAGCCAATGTTTTAAGGAAGCATGATGTAGTAGTAATGGGGGACTTCAATTTCCCCGATATTTGTTGGGAGACAAATTCTGCAAAACATGGCCCCTCCAGGAAATTCCTGACTTGTGTGTCAGATAACTTCCTCCTACAGAAAGTAGAGGAAGGAACTAGAGGATCGGCTATCCTTGACTTGATCCTAACCAACAGAGATGACTTAGTGGATAAAGTAGCAGTTACAGGAACTCTGGGGGAAAGCGACCATGTTGTACTTGAGTTCTTGGTTCTAAGGGAAGCAAAAGCCAAGGGTAGTCAAACGCGTACCCTGTATTTTAGGAAAGCTGATTTTCATAAACTCAGAACAATGATCAGTAAGGTCCCATGGCAAGTGACGCTAACGAGAAAAGGAGTCCAAGATGGGTGGGAGCTTTTAAAAAAGGAAATTCTCAAGGCACAATCACAAACCATTCCAACAAGAAGAAAAGGTGGAAGACAACAGAAGAAGCCAATGTGGCTTCACAAAAAGCTTAGGGATGACCTGAACACAAAAAAGGACACATATAGGAAGTGGAAAGAAGGCCAAGTAACAAAGGAAGAGTACAGGCAGGTAGCACAGAATTGCAGGGATGGCGTCAGGAAGGCTAAAGCTGAGAATGAGCTGAGGTTAGCAAGGGATGCTAAAAACAACAAAAAGGCTTTCTTCAGCTGCGTGCATAGTAAAAGGCAGAGGAAAGAAATGTTGGTTCAGCTATTAAATAAGGATGGCAAAACGATAACAGATGACAAAGAAAAGGCAGAGGTGCTCAATTCCTACTTTGGCTCATTCTTCTCCCAAAAGAGGGTCTATGAGCCCCCTGGCAAAGGTGAAGTGCAGGCTGAAGGGGCAGGATTGCAGCTTGAGATCGATAGACATATGGTCAAGGAACATCTAATTACTTGGAATGAGTTCAAATCTCCAGGGCCAGATGAACTGCATCCTAGAGTAATAAAGGAACTGGCAGAAGAACTCTCAGAACCGCTGTCTATTCTCTTTGAGCAATCATGGAGGATGGGGGAAGTGCCAGATGACTAGAGGAGGGCTAATGTTGTCCCTATCTTCAAAAGGGGTAAAAAGGAGGAACCTGGGAACTACAGACCAGTCAGTCTGACATCAGTCCCTGGGAAAATTCTGGAGCAGATGATAAAGGAATCTATCTGGAAGCACCTTGACAACAATGCAGTGATTACTCGAAGCCAACATGGATTTGCCAAGAACAAGTCCTGCCAGACAAATCTGATCTCATTTTTTGATCAAGTAACCTCCCTTGTAGACCGTGGGAATGCTGTAGACATCATATAGCTCGACTTCAGCAAAGCTTTCAACAAAGTGCCCCATGATCTCCTGATGAGCAAACTAGCTCAAAGTGGGCTAGATGAAACAATGATACGGTGGATCCACAGTTGGCTACAGAATCGGACTCAAAGAGTGCTTCTCAATGGGACCTTCTCCAACTGGGGAGAGGTAACGAGTGGGGTACCGCAGGGCTCAGTCTGGGCCCAGTGCTCTTCAACATTTGTATGAATGACTTGGAGGAGGAGGTGCAGGGAACGCTGATCAAATTTGCAGATGACACAATATTGGGCGGGACACCTAATACTTTGGAAGACAGAAACAAAATTCAAAGTGATCTGGATAGACTGGAGCGCTGGGCAGAAAACAACAGAATGACATCGAATAGGGATAAATGCCAAGTTCTGCACCTAGGAAAAAGAAACCAAAGGCACAGTTACAAGATGGGGGATACGTGGCTCAACCACACTACAAGCGAGAAGGATCTTGGAATGGTTGTCCATCACAAGCTGAATATGAGCCAACAATGTGATGTGGCTGCAAAAAAGGCAAATGCCATTTTGGGCTGCATTCATAGAAGCATAGCTTCCAAATCCCGGGAAGTACTAGTTCCCCTCTACTCTGCACTGGTTAGGCCTCATCTGGAGTACTGTGTCCAGTTCTGGGCACCACACTTGAAGAAGGATGCAGACAAACTGGAGAGGGTTCAGAGGAGGGCAACAAAGATGATCAGGGGACTGGAAACAAAGCCCTATGAAGAGAGACTGAAAGAACGGGGCCTGTTTAGCCTTGAGAAGAGAAGACTGAGGGGAGACATAGCACTGTTCAAGTACTTGAAAGGTTGTCCCAGAGAGGAAGGCCAGGATCTCTTCTTGATCATCCCAGAGTGCAGGACACAGAATAATGGGCTCAAGTTACAGGAACCCCGATTCCGGCTGAACATCAGGAAAAACTTCCTGACTGTTACAGCAATAGGACAATGGAACCAATTACCTGGGGAGGTGGTGGGCTCTCCCACACTGGAGGTGTTCAAGGGGAGGCTGGACACCCATCTGTCAGGGATGCTCTGACTTGGATTCCTGCACTGAGCAGGGGGTTGGACTCGATGGCCTTGTAGGCCCCTTCCAACCCTACTATTCTATGATTCTATGACATCAGTCCATCCTAAAGGAAATCAACGCTGACTGCTCATTGGAAGGACAGATAGTGAAGCTGGAGCTCAAATATTTTGGCCACCTAATGCGAAGAGAAAACTCCCTGGAAAAGACCCTGATGCTGGGAAAGACTGAAGGCAAAAGGAGAAGGGGACGGCAGAGGATGAGATGGCTAGATGGCATCATGGATGCAATGAATATGAACTTGAGCACACTCCGGGAGAGAGCGGAGGACAGGAAGGCCTGGCGTGCTATCGTCCGTGGGGTCACGAAGAGTCGGACATGACTGAACGACTGGACAACAACTAGGTTAAACAAACAAAGGCAAACTGGCAAAAATTGGATGATTTACCTAGTCCTTTCAGGGAATGAATCCTCAGAGAGTAAAGTCCCAGTTTCAGCTGGTATAAAAAAAACCCCTCCTCCAGTGTAGGATCCTGCTGTTGAATAGCTAAGTTTGGTATTCTCTACGTTCCACAAAAGAAACATTCCAAAGCCCGTATTAAGGTAATGCCTTTATTCAGCCAACTCAAAGGTCACTAGAAATTGTGCAAACTTCCAAGATTTCCGGATCTCTTGCTCAGACAAGAGGGCCCCCTTGGCTGGCTGCATTGCCTCTGCATTTGACAGAGCTGCTGGTTCAGCCAGTTAATAATCCTCACAACTTCTGCTCAGCCCAGCCAAAAATGTTAACCGGGTGACAGGGAGGTTTTCCCCAGGGCAGACACAGGGCTTTTCAAGCTCCCTACCCAGAGCGAAGTGGGACTGGAGCCTCCACACTTCTGCCGCCTGTGGCTTTGCCAGGGCTCCAGTCCGGCCCTTGGCCCTGTGTGCACTCACCGATGGGAGGAAGGTCAGCATGGGTTGAACCTGAGGCACCTACCTAAGGTCGCCATCCCAACCTCAGCCTGCTTTTTAAATCCAGAATAACTCCCCTTGCTGCGTCTGATCTCAGCATCCTTAATGCGGACCAAGCCTTCGAAGTCGGCGTGAAACCGGCGTGTCTCTCCCGACCCCGTTGCTCTAGTCGCGCAAAAGGGGCGGGGGAGCAGAGATGTGACTGGCCGGTCCTCTAATGAACGAGGGCGATGGACGGGGGTCATCTTCTCCCACCCCGACACCGCGCCCTGCTGGTTGCTGATGCCGAGTGTAGACCCAGGAGGAGGAGGGGGGAGCTATCCAGGACGCGTTAATCCGGATTAAAGCGACCCCAGGGCCAAGGAAGGCTGCTCCTGGTCCTTCCCGCGCAGTTGATTGACTGGTTCAGCCGGGGGCGGGCGGGCGGGCGGGGAGGGGAACGAAAGGGGGCTGAGCGCGGGGGGAGGCGTCACTGCAGCGCCGGCAGGCGGGAGAGGGCGCGCTCCGGCTGCGCGGCGCCGGAGGGAGGCGAGCGAGCCCCGCGTGCGGCGGCCCCGGGGCTGCTGCGGGCGGGAGCGCTGCCTCCGCGCGGAGCGGCGCCGGGCGGACGGCGAGGCGGGCGCGCGCTCCCCGCGGCGCTGCGGGAGACGGAGACGCGGCGGAAGGCGAGGCGGCTCGCCTCAGCGCCGGCCCGCCAGCCGCGAGGTAGGTCGCCGGGGCGTCCCGAGGGCCAGCAGCGGGGCCGCCCTCCCGCCCGCGCGCCGGCCCGGTGCGGCTCCCGCGGGCCGCCGCTCCGCCCCCCCCCCGACAACCACCTGTTCGCCTGAGCAGCGAGGAAGCGGGGGGAGCCGCGTGCCGCGGTCTCTCCATAGAAACCTGCAGCAGCAGCCTCCCCCCGCCCCCGCAGATGCAAGGGGGCGGATGGGGACGAGAGCGGGCGAGCCCCCGGGTGGGAGGGACGGAAGCCGCCCGGCTCGGCCCGGCTCGGCCCGGCCCGGCTCGGCTCGGCGGTTACGGCGTGGGGGCGGAAAAGAGGAGCCCGCGCTCCGGGCGGCGCAGCGAGGCCCGCTCCTCCGCGTGGGCTGCCCCCCAGGTCGTGTGCCTTTTCCCTCGGGGAGGCGGGGGCGCGTCTCAAGGCCGCCCCCGCGCTTTCCCTCCGCGCGCAGGCGAGCCGCCGCCGCCGCCCCGCTTCGACGGCCGCCCTTGCCCGCCGGCTGAAGATGGCCGAGAAGCTGGCGCCCCCGCGGGAGCTGTTTCTGCGCAAGGGCCGCGAGTCGGTCTCCTCCCTCGACGTGGACCGGCTGGCCCCGGGCGAGGCGGCCGGCGAGGAGTCCTCGGACAGCGACGGCGAGCAGGAGGGCGGCTCCCACAAGCTCATCCGCAAAGTGTCCACCTCGGGCCAGATGAGGACTAAGGTGAGGGAGCAAGAGACGGGCGGACTGGGCCCTGGCCTTCCGGGCGGAGCCCTCCTCGGCCGCCGCTTGTGGGGAGGGGGCGCGCGGCTGGGCCGAGACTGCGTTCTGCCTGGGGGGATCCACCAGGGGCTGGACCCGCTGGCGGGCGGGGCCCCCAGAGCTGGTCCGGAAAACACCATCGCCCCGTCCTGGGAACCCGAGTTTCCGGGTGCTGCCCTGGCTGCCTGGCTCGGGGCGTAAAGGTGGTGGCCTTACATTTGTCCCTAGAGGTCTTGCTGCTGCCCAGGTGATGTGGGATTTGCTCTGTGGCCCTCTCTCTGGCAGCCACCCCTACAGACCCTGGCAGGTGCAGCCATGTGCCCCAGTAGGAGCTCAAGCCCTACACTGTGCCCATTGGGGACGATGCATATGTCGCCCTGAG
The DNA here is from genome assembly GCF_057233095.1 of Heloderma suspectum. Lineage (NCBI taxonomy): Eukaryota > Metazoa > Chordata > Lepidosauria > Squamata > Helodermatidae > Heloderma > Heloderma suspectum. Next base: position 1,530,470 of record NC_139466.1, read on the forward strand.
CGCTCCCTGGAAGGGGTGTTGATAAGCTTTAGATAAGACTGAGTGGTGGTGATGGTGGTGGTGGGGTTGTCCTTGTTCCCAGGGTGCCCCAACTGGCCTTGTTAGGGGGGTGCTTGGCTTGATTCCAGTGGCCCTGCAACATAACCAGAGCCAGTCATGGTTGGAGGCAGGATAGTGGGCTAAGAGGCCCTTTGGTGGGCTTGGTCAGGTTGGCCTCTTGCTCTCTTGATGTGTTGAGCAGTGGTGCTGGGCCTTGACTCCCTGTCTCCCTACTGTTGCACCCTGCTTGGCTGTAAGATGTTTTGACTGTGCTTGGCAAAGGATTTGTTGCTATTCTGTAGCAGAGTCTCCCCTTCAGCAAGGACCTGGAACTTAGAGCTCAGCCCCCAAACGTTAATCTCTGCAAAGAGATGCTCAGTAGTCTTACAGGCCCTCTCCAACCCTGCTATTCTACAGTTCCAAGGAAGGACAGGCCCTGGAGGCTTTGTTGTTTCATGCTTTCTCGGCTATATTAACTTCTCGTCCTCCTCTACAAAGATTTTGAGTCACTTAAGTAAAATCAGCCATAAAATGTCTAGTAGTGTGCCTTGACTGGAAATAGCTCAAGATTTCACTCCTCCGATTTTATTGCTGCTGATCTAAAAAGCAAAAGCCTGTTCTGGTGAGTCCTTGGCCATCTGGGCTGGATCTGAGAGCTGGTTTTGACACAACGTGTTTCCTTCATAGAGGAACACGTGTGAATTGCATAAGTTGTGTTGGAGAGCTAAATCCAGGCGGGATTGTATAGGAATGATCCATGGGCAGAAGCTTCAGGTTCTGATCTGCTCCTGCTTGTGATCTGCCATATAGAATCCATATGGATACTGTGTTCCAAAGCAACACCTTTTGATAGTATTCCACCTGGAGTTTTCTCTTGAAAGCACAACTGCACAGGTGAGGGTTCAGTGGTCCTTGCTAAAAGAGGAAGACTGCAAGAGCCGTGTAAATCCTGGTGAAAGACGCAGGCAGCAGAGATATGACAGAGAGGAAAGCAGTCAGGCAGAGATGTTTTATTGTTTCTTGGAGACAATAGGGGGGGAAATAAATTCTGAGTCATTACAAAAATTAGCTGATGAGCGTTCTCTGAAATCCATCTCCAGATGATGGTTTGTAGCAACCTTGAGACAGGAGGGGTGATTGACAAATGATTCGATGTTTATGTGTGCAGAGGCGGCATCTGCAGATTCGCTCACTGGGTTGGCAATGAGTCCCACCCTCCAGGGCTCACGCTGGTCCCCAGCTGGGAGAGCGTCTCATCCTGGGCGTGATGGTGTGCCCTCTTTGTGTCCCTGGAGCGATGGCTGCAGCTGCTGAGGGTCTGAGGGTGCTGGCCTGGGCTGGATGGCCAGAGAGTGTCTGTGTGCAGATAGCAAGCGGGCTGTGCTGCTGCAGATGGACAAAGGAGAATTAAAAACTGGGCACTGCTCAGGCATGCTGCAGAGGAGTGGCACGGGACGAGCAATAGTACAAGATGCCGGGAAAGCTGGCCAAGAAAGAAGCACAGGGAACCGGAACATGCTGAGCTCTTCTTTTAATTTCCTAATGGCATTTTCAGGCTTGTCATTTTTGTGATCACGTTAGTAGCCTGCCAGAGCCACTTCCTTGAACAGGAAGAAGCAGGCTTGCTCCAGACTGCTGACAGGATACTTCTGGACCAGGGCTGGCTTCAGAGATTTTGCTGCCTGAGGTGAAGGACAAGACAGCACCTGCCCAGCCCAATTCCATGTACAGAAGCCAACCAGACCTCAGCTCTGGCCTGGATGGGATAGCATCCTCCATGCACCTGATGGCAGCAGGCTAACTTAGAGGGTGGAGAGCCAGCCATGTGGCACACACAACGGCATTCTTCAAGAGCTTGCCACCCCCAGCAGCTGCCACCTGAGGCAGCTGCCTCACTCTGCCTAATGGCAGAGCTGGCCCTGTTTGGGGTCTTGGGAGTAAGGGTGGCCACCTTTTTGCTCCCTAAGGAGCAAGGCTGTGAAGGGTCATTGGAGGGCTGCTTTGCTTCAGAATCAAAACCCAGATGAGCAGAAAAACCAGCTCAGATGGTCTTTCTTTTTGCCCCCAGACTATTTTACTCTCCTGTTTTTGTTTTTGTTTCAGTTTTTTTTCTCCCTGAATAACATCTTATTTTTCCAGTAAGGGAAGGGTTAAATCATACATTTAGCAGGAGAAGCAAATTCCAGCAGGTTCCAAACTGGGCACTCAAGGGAGGTTCCAGGCTGCTGCGTCTTCAGCGCTCCTCTTCCCCTGCCCCCTTTTAAGGGAAGTTGCTGTCCCTCTTGTTTGTGGATATAGCAAGGAAAGTGTGCTGGAAGTTTCCTGCCCAATTGGTTGCTTATTATGAAGTTAGTCCTTGAGCATTCTGGCCAATGAGTGCAAATCCACAGGGATAATTGACAAGGACCAATAACACAGAAAAACGGCTAAATTCCATTACACGTGTTTGGGTTCTTGCATCTAGACTTCAGTCGTTCTGCACTGATACCCTTTGCCCAGGCACCACAGAATGGCTCCATGACACTGAGGTTTAAAAAGCTTTGCACAGGGCCACCGGGACACGTCAGAGCAGAATCCATCCAAGTCGCGTGGCTGCCCTGTGGGGAAGTCTACGCAGATGTCATCCACAGGAAAGACCCTGCTGTGTGAGCGCCCCGGCTACAAAGGGTTTGGCAAAAACCTCTTTTCCAAAGCTTGCTGGGTGTGTGATGGACCTTCAGAACCGTAGTCCAGGTTCAGCATAGATCTGTGTGTGTGTGTGTGTGTGTGTGTGTGTGTGTGTGTGGTCAACAAATAATCATGATGTGTCAGGAGAGGGGATTGAAGACCCTTCCCCCTGCACAGCCTGCATTTACAACCATGGCCTAAACCAGGGGTGGGCAACTTGTGGCCCTCCATTTGTTTTGACCTACAACTCCTATCAGCCCTAGCCAGCATAGCCAATGGTGAGGGATGATGAGAATAGTAGGCCAAAACATCTGGAGGGCCACAAGTTGCCCATCTCTGGCCTAAACCCTGCAGGGTTTCAGAAGGACCCTCATTTTTGCCTTGGCAAAACGGCTAGAAAAATGGGCAAGTCATGAGAGCAGAGCAGAGCAGCTCCTGGGTGCAAGAGTCTTGGGAGCCTCTTGAGCTGCCCCCCTCTTGAGCCCCTTGCATTTAACATTTGCCTCCTGCAGCAGTGACTACTGGGATGGCATCTGCCTTGGGAGTGGGAGGTGCACCTCCTCCCTGTGAATTTGGGGCAGGGGTCTTTGCCCAGAAGAGGATTGGGGTGTCCTGGTCCAGGTGCCTGGATGCCAAGGGGACGGGTGCCTGGTTCAGCAAGTCATTAGGAACATTGTACTCTGGTGCTGTCTGTTTCCACCCCTGGCCATTGTGCTCAGAAGGACATCACTGGTCATGGCAGGTTGTGATGCTTCTTGGGTCAAGGGTGCCTGCTGATGGTCTGGGGCTGTGGATCCCATGGGCCTGTTGAGGCATGCTGGGTGGAACCAAGCATGACTGTGCAAAAGCTGCTGGAAGGATAGCAGAGCCATTCTCTTGTCAGCCATTTCAGTGGTCATGGTTTTGTGCTGTCAGGCCCAGCCTGAAGCAAGGACTTGGACACAAGGGGATTTGGATGGGTTGTGTGATATTTGGGGTGGGTGGGCAACTGTGTCTTATTACTCATTATTATATCCTTCCCCAACCTGGCACCCTCCAGATGGGTTGGATTACAGCTTCCATCATCCCCAGCCAGCATATGATCTCGCTGTATCTTGCATAAGAACATAGGAAGTGCCCTGTTAGATCAGGCCAAGATCCTGATCCTGACAGTGACAGTGACAGGGGAGTAGATGGTGATGATGGTGGCTGGCATTTAAGTATCTTGCCATACTACTCAAAATAACCTTGTAAGGTGTGTGTGCATGTGCATTGTCCCTGGGAAGCCTATAAGCTGGGCATGAAGGCAGCACCACCCCTCTTCGGTTCCAGCACCTGATATTTAGAGGTATAGTGCATCTGAATACAGAGCCTGTATTCCACTCTCATCACTGATAGTAATTGATAGAACCTGCCCTCCTAGAATCCTAGAACCATAGGATAGTCGGGTTGGAAGGGGCCTACAAGACCATCAAGTCCGACCCCCTGCTCAATGCAGGAATCCAAGTCAGAGCATCCCCGACAGGTGGCTATCCAGCCTCATCCTGAATGCCTTCAGTGTGGGAGAGCCCCCCACCTCCCTAGGGAATGGGTTCCTCCCTCTGTGAATTTAAGAACATAGAAGAGCTGGGCAGGATCAGACCAAGGTCCATCTAGTCCAGCATTCTGCTCCCACAGTGGCCAGCTAGATGCCTGTGGAAAACCCACAAGTAGGATGTGATTACAATAGCATCCTCCTGCTCATGGCTTGTTGTTTGGTTAATCACTGGCTTGTTTAGCACCTAAACATCCCAGCAGTTGGGGTTCAGATGACACACTAAGCAGCCTACAATGGAACTGCTCATTGCTTGTTGTTTAAAAGCAGAAGTGGCAGGTGTCTGGGAGGCAGCAAGCCCCCCTCTCCTGCTCAGGCGTGACAGCGCATGGGTTGTTGTGTTGTGCGAATTGGCCCACTGTCTCCTGGGTTTGCAACCAATGATACAGAACATCTTGCTCCCAATGAAGCATCTTTATTCTTTACTCAGAATATGTTGGGACTGGTAAAAACATTTCCAGTGCCCTTGGAGGCATCCTTTCCTGTCGATTTGTGCCACTCACTCTGTTTTGAGATTATGAGGCACCATGTTGGTAGCTCAATTGCAGCTGCGGCTGGCAAAGGCTTGGCTTTCTCACCAGCAAATGCTCCGCCGTTGGCCAGAACCATGGCTCGGGCTCCATCAGTTGCAGACCATTGGCAGGGCGCTTTCACCATGTCTTACAAGTCCACAATAAGTAGTACTTCCCTGACCTGAAAAGACCCAGCAGAGCCAAGGTGTGTATCGGGGGTGCCAGTGCCTTTGATGGGGCATGGCACGTAGTTCGGGAAGTGCTGCTCCCTTTCTCCACCCCTTCTGTGTTACTGTCCCTCCTTGGCCAACAGATACAGTTTCTGGCTGGCCAGTGTTTTCATTACCAGGATGACTGAGGGTGCTACCTGTGGTGTTGACAGCATGACCTGGCATCCTGCACCTGGCGTTACTGCACTAGCTCCCCATAGGAGACCACCGTTATGAGCAGAGAGCACTGCTGTGGTGAAAATTGTTTGTAGGCTATGTACACCAGTTGTTGGTGAACATGAGTAGGAGGGCGCTGTTGCACTTGTGTCCTGCTTGTGGGTTTCCCACAGGCACCTGGTTGACCACGGTGTGAACAGCATGCTGGACGAGATGGACCTTGGTCTGATCCAGCTGGGCTCTTCTGATGTTCTTATATCTGCATTCTTTAGCCAATTTCTCATTACACCATCCACCAAAAGGCTGACCCCAGACTTCTAGTTCATACTGTTAAAAACCTACTATATTCCCAATTTAGTAATCTTTTTCTAAACCAGGCTTCCCCAACCTGGTGCCTCCCAGATGTGTTGGCCTGCAAGTGGGATTGCCAGTGGCTGTGCTGGTAGGGAATGATGGGACTTGCAGTCTAACACACCTGGAGGACACTCAGTTGGGGAAGGCTGTTCTAAACCCAGAAGCCCCACAGCTGGCACCTTTCCTTGTGGAGGAGATGCTGCCTCTGGCTCTTTTTGGCATCTGTTCCAGCTGTGTTTTTTGTTGTTGTAATGGGGCAATCTCAACTGGACATGGTATTCCAACTGTGACTGCACCCTTGATGATGATGATGATTATTATTATTATTAAATTTATTAATCGCCCATCTGGCTGGTCACCCAGCCACTCTGGGCGATGTACAACACACCATAAAACAATTTAAAACAATAAAATTCTACCATAAATTTTTTTTAAAAATACCCTAACCCACCCCAAATGCCTGCCTGAACAACCATGTTTTTAATGCACGACGGAAGCTCATTAAAGAGGGGGCATGATGGAGTTCCCTAGGGAGGGAGTTCCACAGAGTGGGGGCCACCACAGAAAAGGCCCTCTCCCTCGTCCCCACCAGTCTAGCTGTCCTGGCTGATGGGACAGAGAGAAGGCCATCCGAGGCTGATCTTGTTAAGCGGCCTGTCTGGTGCTGCTGGAGGCGCTCCTTAAGATAGGCTGGGCCGGAACCATATAGGGTTTTAAAGGTCAAAACCAACACCTTGAATTTGGCCCGGAAAACAACTGGTAACCAGTGCAACTCCTTCAGCACTGGAGTGATGTGATCTCGCTGGCGGCTGCCTTTAATCAGGCGAGCCGCCGTGTTCTGTACCAGCTGCAGATTCCGAACCGTCTTCAAGGGTAACCCCACGTAGAGCGCATTACAGTAGTCTAAACGAGAGGAGACCAGGGCATGTACTACCGATGGGAGCAGATGGTCGGGAAGGAAGGGGTGCAGCCGCCGTATCAGATGGAGTTGATACAGCGCTGTCCGGCTCACAGCTGACACCTGAGCCTCCATGGACAGCTGGGAGTCCAAAATGACCCCCAGGCTGCAGACCTGGTCTTTCAAGGGTAGCCGTACCCCATTCAACACCAGGTCAACATCCTCCAGCCTCCTCTTGTCTCCCACCAAAAGTACCTCGGTCTTGTCAGGGTTCAACTTCAGCTTAATCCTCCCCATCCAGCCACTCACCGTCTCCAGACATTTGGACAGGGATTCTACAGCCAACCTTGGTGAAGATTTGAATGAGAGGTAGAGCTGCGTGTCATCCGCATATTGATGACACTGCACCCCAAACCTCCTGATGATAGCCCTCAGCGGCTTCACATAGATGTTAAATAGCATCGGGGAGAGGATGGAACCCTGTGGCACCCCACAAGTAAGTGGCCACGGGTCCGAAACCTCCTCTCCCACTGCTACCCTCTGGTACCTGCCGGAGAGGAAGGACCGGAACCACCGCAATACAGTGTCTCCAATGCCCAACTCCTCCAGGCAGTCCAGGAGGATACCGTGGTCAACGGTATCAAAAGCCGCTGAGAGGTCGAGGAGAACAAGGAAGGAGCATTCACCCCTATCCATAGCCCTCCTCATATCATCTACCAAGGCGACCAAGGCCGTTTCTGTCCCATGCCCAGGCCTGAAGCCCGACTGAAATGGGTCTAGATAGTCAGTTTCTTCCAAGTGTGCCTTCAACTGCACCGCCACCACCCGCTCAATCACCTTGCCCCAAAATGGCAGATTTGAGACTGGGCGAAAGTTGTTCAGAACTTGAGGATCCAAGGAGGGCTTCTTTAAGAGCGGTCTTATCACTGCCTCCTTGAGGGCTGATGGCATCACTCCCTCCTCAAGGGAGGCGTTCACCACCGCCTTGATCCCCTCACCCAGTCTCTCTCTGCAGCTCATAATGAGCCAAGATGGGCAAGGATCAAGTAAGCAGGTGGTCGGCCGTACCGATGAAAGCACCTTGTCCACTTCATCAGGAGGAAGAAGCTGGAACCGATCCCACAAAACCGGTTTGCCACAGGCCGCCTCTTGCTCACTAACTGTATCCACAGCGTGCAGAGTAACACACCTAATCTGATCAATTTTATCTGCAAAGTGCCTTGCCAAGGCCTCACAAGAGGCCTTAGAATGCTCCAGTGGTTCCGGAGCCACAGGACCGACCAGGCTCCGGACCACTTGGAACAGCCTCCTGGGACAGCACTCTGCAGACGCGATGGAGACAGCATAATATTCCTTTTTGATTGAGATAAAAGTGTCATGGCACCAACTGCTTTATTTTCAGTTCTTTTTTTTAATCCAAGATCACTTTTTTGTGTGCTGTTGTTATTGTTATTACTATTATTATCATTACTATAAGGCTACTAAGTAAGATTTTTGGTTGGTTAAACTGTTAAGCTTTATTATTACTATTATATTCTAACTGAAGGGCAATATATGGTTGCTGGGAATGAATGGTAGGCCTGCTTCCTTGCTCTAAGACTGATGATATGATATTGGAATGTAAGGTTGATTATCAAATTGTAATATTGCTAATGTTATAGGTATAGTTTCTAAATTAGAATGGGATCTGAAGCCCTGTGTATTGGAGTTTAAATTTAACCCTTTAAAACAGAAGTGGATTTTTTTTTCTTTTTCCTTTCTTCCCCCCCCCCCTTTCTTCTTCTTTTCAGTATTGTGTCCTCCTAAGAATATTGTACTGTTAGGAAATTGTAGTTATTGATCAGGTTGTTGGTATTGTTTATTTCATTTATAAAGACAAAAATAAATAAAAAGTATTCTCAAGATCACTTTTGTGAATAGTCACAGCCAATTGGTTCCTAATAGCATTTATGAATATATAGAATTAAGATTTCTTGCCCCAGTGAGCATTGCTGTACCCACTGCTGTTTTGTTACCCATTCACCCAGTTTGGTGAGCCCCTTTGGGGGGTTTTCAGTCTGCTTTGGGCTTCACCATCTGGAATACTCTGGTACTATCTACAAACTTGACCACCTCACTGCTCACTCCAGACTGCAGATAACTAATGATCAACTTAAATAACAGTGGTTCCAAATGCAGACCCTCAGGAGACTCCTCTGCTCACTTGCTTCCACTGAGAAAACTGCCATTTCCCCCCCTCTCCTCACTTCTCTTTTCTTTAACCAATTTCTGACCTCTGAGTCTACCTGAGGGCATTTCATGAGGGACTTGGTCAACAAGCATGTATTTACTGGTTTATGTAGCTAAGAGTGATCAGCAGACATTATACAGTTGGACTTCTGAAATGCTTTTGATGTTCTCAAAGAGTTTTAAAAGGGTTGTGAGGCAAAACTTCCCTTTCTGGAAGCCATGCTGACTCTTCCTCAGCAAGACCTGTTTTAGCTTTAACAATAATTTGCCCTAATTTACCTGGGATAGGCCTGTAATTTCCTGGCTTCCCCCAAAATTCTTTTTAAAATGGATGTTACTTTGCCATCCTCCAGTCCTCTGACAAGGAGGTTGATTTCACATTTCCATTCTTCTAAGGGTTTGGGTAAAAGCCATCTGGCCCTGTTGACCCGTAATTTGCCATTAGCTCTAAAACTTCCTCCTTTGCCCTCAATATTTGGCATAGACCATCCTGTGCCTTCCCACAAACAATATTCCAGATACGGATCTCTCCTCAACATCTTCCACCACAATGGCTGATGCAAAAAATTCAAAGCGCTCTGTCTCTGTCCTCCTGCAGTGTAAAAACAGCATTGTCTGTTCCAGCCTTAACTGGTCTTTTAGAATAATGTTCTTATACATGACTTTTGAGATGCTTTATGATTGCCCATATTGAACTAGTGAAAAGGATCAAAATTGTAGACATGCATAACATTTTTATTGGTTTGAGGACAACTAACTGATGGAAAGGTATAGAATCCATCCTGTTTTCCTTGGGGGAGACAGACGCTCATTCCGTCAGGCCTTCCAGGGTTTCTTCCTCAGGCTTCTTAGAGCCAGGACACCAGTTGCATGGCATTCATCTGGCTACTGCCTGGTCTAGGCAGTTCTTTTTTTAAAGTGTGTCTGTGTGTGAATGAATGACTTAAAAGTAGTTTTTGAAGAGTGGTTATTATGTATGATGATATCTGCTCCTTTGAAGGCCCCTAAAGGGCAGAAGGGAGCTAGCAGGGGTGTTGCTCTCTTTCGCAGGACAGCCCTCCAGCTCTCTGGGCTGGCCGGCCGGCTGGCCTCTTTGGGGGCGTCTGCAGCAGCAGTGCAGGATCAGAGCTGGAGGGGCCCTCTTGGGGCTCTGGGTTCAGCAGCAGCACATCCTTCAGAGTGTTGCTCGTGATGAGTCACCACTGCAGTCTCAAAAAGCAGCAAAAGAGAGAAGCGTTGTTGCTGGAACTCCCATCTTCCTGGGCTGCCACACATTGAACCATTTTGCTTGTGCTCTGGAGATGTCGGGGTTAACTCCGCTGCCGTGTGTGTGTGTGTGTGGGGGGGGGACAGTGCAGGTGGGTGGTGAGAGTGAGTCCCCTGTGCCTGTCCTCAGCTCTGCACCTAAGCCAGGTGAGCCAAGGAGATCCTCTCCTGCTGGCCCTGAGCACCTCCTCTGTTGCACTTTTGCTCACAGAGATGCAGTTGCGGCCAAAGCAAGGTTTGGAAGCCCTGCTCCTGTGGCACAAGGAGGAGCGTTCAGCCTCGCCCAAGCAGCGCAGAGTGCGTTCCTGGCTTGGGCCAGGGATTCCACCTCTGTGGCTGCTCCCAGCACCCTGGAGAGCGCTCCTGCAGCAGAGCGAGGCCCCTGCAGCCAGCCAGACTGTGGAAGCAGAGTAGGAGAACATGCGAGGAGCCCCCCTTCCCAGCTCCGTGTCCTGTTTTCTCCTGGCTGTTCCAGTAGATCAGAGCCATGCTGTGGGCTTGCCACACCTGTGTGAAATTAGGCTAGCCAGAGAGAGCAACTTGCTGGTGGGGTCTCTCTATGTGCGCGCGCGTGTGTGTGTGTGTGTGAGTGAGAGAGAGAGAGAGCGCAAGAGAGAGAGAGAGCAGGACCCAGGGAGCTTTGACTGAGCTGGGATTGTAACCCATGTTTCTTACATCCCAATGCAGCTCTCTGGCACCCGGGTTGCATTCTGTCGCTTACTCTGTGCAGAGGCAGGCTGATCATGGGCAGATCACAAATGCCTCTTCAAGATCAGTGTAGGCAAACTTGGCCTTTGTTTTAATTGTGAACTGCCAGAGAGCCTCGGCTATTGGGCAGGATAAAATGTAATAAATAAATAAATGAAAATGATACCAGCACTTCGCAGGCATGGCCTCACTCATCCTCACTACAGCCCTGTAAGGTTAGCCAATGGGGCATACCTGTACTAGAGGCTGAGAGGGCAAGGTGGACGACAGCTTGCTTGAGGCCACTCAGTGGGCTTGAGCTTGAACTGGACTTGAACAGCGGGATCCCCTACACAGGCTTTCAACCTCTCGGTGTCAGGGGAGGGGAACCTCAGGCACGGGAGCCAAATCTGGCCCTCCGGTGGTCCCAATCCCTGACTTTTCTGTGGCCCCCCCACCTCCTCACTCTAAAAGGCTGGAATGCCTCTCTGAAGGCCTCGTTCCTGGCAGGAAGAGCTCCCAGCTACAGTCTGCTGGTACTTGTTGTATTTTGGCCACACCTGTTCTTGCCCTTTTTAGCGTTTGATGTTGTCCTCGTGGATGAACGGCTGCATGGCTGCATCTCAAGTTGTAGTGGAGCAGCAGAAGAGGGGGAGCTGAGGAAGGGCAGTCCTCCGGGGGGGACAGGTGTGCTGCACAGGGGGGGAACAGGGCACGTGAAAGCAGGGCACAGGTGGGGGGAGGCTGGACTCTTTCCAGTCTGAGCTGTTGCCTGGGGAATGAGTGGTGGGCTAATAATAGGCAGCAATAGCACAACCTGGCAACTACCCGTTTCCTGTGCTTAATGAGTTTGGGCCTTCAAGGAGGCATCCTGCCCTCACTCCGGAGGGGAGGCCTCCCAGCCCCAGGGGCTGGCTTTGCAATGGAAAGTGGTGACCCAGTTAGAGGTGTCTCAGTTGGGAGTGGTGGGGGAGGGTGGTGCAGGGACAAGGGGAGGAGGGACTCTAATGAGGAATCCAAACGGAAAAGGATTCTGGAGCCAAATGCCTCCTCTCTCCACCCGCCCCCCTTCCTTATTTCAGCCAAGAAGTTCCCTGCCTTGCCACTCCCTCCAAGTACAGCCTGAAGACCAACTCCTCCCTTGGGGGCTCACCCAGTCTCTGAGACCAGCACATGGGTCCTCCTGATGTTACCTGCCATGTGTCAGTGGCGTTCACTGTGCCCAGAGAATTTTTCAAGGTTTTGGCTTCTGGGATTGGGATGTTGAGTGAATCTTGGGCTCCATTTCTTGAGGCAGCACAATCTTTGTGTCTTCTGCTGGCTGCAGCAAAAAAGGTGCAGCAGTCTGGACCCTTGAAACGTTAGCTGCCGACAAAGGAATGAGCGGAAGTATCAAGCATTTTGTGAATGCCCGTTTGCCAAGTATGACGATTTATGAACTTGGATCTACAATGCTGGAGCCTGATGCTATGGAGGTGTCGCCTCCACTGCTTCCCCATTCCTTTGTCCAAGGCAGGCGCAGGCATCTGAGATCCAGACCCCCCCCCCACAGTGCCCTGTTGTTTTGTGGTCACACACAGCACAACTTGCTGCTGCTGCTTGGAGGGGTGTGTGGGAGAGGAGGCCCTTGTGCATCGGATGCAAATGAACACCTCCTCCTTGCTCCCTGCTCTGAACCTCAGCAGCACGGGGCGGAGTGTGTCCTCCTGCCAAGTCCAAAGCGCGCCCACCTCATTCAGCTTCCTGGCGGGGAGGTGGGCTGGGGCTGCCTCGCAGGCAGGGGAACCAAGGAAGTAGGAGCAGAGCCTGGGAAACTGCACCGGGATCTGGATCTTGCCACACCCAAACCCGCAGCAAAGTTTGGCTATGGCAAGATTTGAGCCCTGCCGCCAGACCGAGGGGAGGCTTCCCTCTCACGCCTGTGGTGTGCAACAATGAAGCGTGAAGAGGCAGCCCCCCTCCTCTTCCTCCTCCAGATTTTACATCCCCTGAGCAGCTGCAATTAGCAGCAGCAGCCAAGGGCCTTGTTGTAATAGGCTTCATTGTACTGGTGAAAGGCTTGTAGGAAGCAGTTGATTATGCAGATGGAAGGAGCGAGCAAGGCTGGCGATAAATAAGGCTTACCAGGCATTTGGCTGCTTTGTGACAGGCCAGGGATGATGAACCACAGCATGTGGGTTTCTCCTGCTGCTTTCAAAAATCAGCTCTGTATTGTCATTTGAATAGGGGAGGGCGAGGAGGTGCCAGTCCCTTCCTCTCGCTCCCCCCCCCCGCCTCGGTTCATTGCATTTCTGGAGTGCTTTATCCCATGGACACTGTCTGACTACTTGGTGGAGTGTCCTGATGCCCAGCAAGGGAGTGGTGGGATAAAGAGGCTACCAGAAATCTTTGCTTCTGAGCTGCAAACTGGGAACAGAGCCAGGCCAGTGCATTTAGCTCGAAGTGTTTGTGAGTTTGCATAGCTCAGCCAGTTTAAGCCCACAATGGCCAGGATGGTTTCCCAAACTCCGTTTGCAGTTCATGGCTTTGATCTTAGGGGAGGCAGGATAATTTAGGCCTGCCAGTGATTCCATCCCAGTTTTATCTGCCCTTCAATGGTGGCAGGATGATTATGCTTGTTGTCTTATTATGCATCCTATTGCGTGTGGCTAATTTTGGTCATTGCGGGGGGGGGGGGGTGTTGGTATGACTTGTTGGTCCTGCTTTTTGTACACCACCCTGGTATCCATAAGCATAAAGGGTGGCTTAGAATTATTTAAGTTAATAAATAAATGCACATGTTTAAATAATCTGTCTGTACAGACCCTTATCCTCTTTGCTAAGGGCAATGGGGAAGTTGGGCCGCCTGTGATTCCTCTTGCACTCTCGCATTTAGCAAAGTGCTTGCTGCTTCCTCTCGCTGGCAGGAGCCCCGAGGGGATGGGCTGCCCCTACCATGTGCCGGTACAGAGGAGTGTAGATGTTGCCTGGTGAGGGGTGAAGCCATAAGCGTGAGTGGTGAGCGCCTTCCTGACTTCAAGAGAGAGTTCATAAGATGTGTCCATCTTGTGATTTACTTGTCCTGGTGCCTCAGTTGTGGCCCCTGGCATTAGGAGAGGCAGTTCTCCCCCATCCCAAGGCGTCCTTCACGATGAAAGACAGGCTGTTGTGTGGTGGCAAAGGGTGGGGGTGGCCACCCATTGCCGCTCCTCAGGGGTCACTCAGGCAGATGGCTTTGCTCAGGTCCAGGTTCTGACAAGGAAGGGATGTTTCCTTCCAGCCAGAGGGGCTGGTGCCCCTGAGCTTTGCTTGCCCACCTGCTGCTTCCATCGCTGTTGTTTGGCCTTCCATTCCCAGTCCTAGTTGGGGATGGGGAGTGATGGGGGGGACCTGGTGCATCAGGATGTTGCCATGGGATTAGCATTCACCATCTGAGGCCATCTCAATGATGCATGCATTTTTGACTGGTAATCCTCCGCGGATTGGCTGAGAGCTCCTGATGTCACCGCTGCATAGCAAACACTTGGAACAGGATCATTCCTGGTTTCTCTCTCCCTGCTCCCTTCCTTGCCAAAATCTATAGAACAAAACCCATCTTGCAGCGGGAGGGGTGTCAGCTTGGGAAGCAGGAGGTGCAGAATCTCATGCCAAGCTCTCGCCTAAGAATCAGCGGCAGCAGATGAACTAATGAGAGACTGCCATGCCCAGAACATGCAGCCCTCTCGGATTCGGGCATACAGGTCCTTGGGACCAGCTGAGCAGCCTCAAAAGGGAGATTATCTCCATTCAAGGAAGCCCTTGGAGCAAAAGGCTCAGTGCTTAGCAGGAAAGTGGGAATAGCCTCTTTTTCTGCAGCCACCCCGAAGAAACAGGCCCTTTTGACTTGTTGCATGCTAAAGAAAAGGGATTCAGAATAAGGTGGCAAACAAGGCAGGAGAATAAACAGTTTCCCTGGCGGTCTGGTGGGCTGCCCCAACAAAACGCTTTGACATGTGCATTTCGTCACAGCCCTTAAAGCCTGCCTTTCATACCTGAAGGTCCTAAATGAATCATTTTTCTGGCCTTGCTCCCAGAAAGCTAACCAGAACATTTACATGAGAATTCCAAAATGTAGCATAGTAACCCAGTTTTGAGATCCAGGGAGGCCGTGCAGGACAGGTGCAGTTGGCAGAAGCAGATACAGAACGGGCCGGGGAGGCACATGCAGTGTGTGTCAGCAGCCGCCATGCAGGGAGAAGGTAGCACTGGGGCCTGAAGGAATGGTCAGAGTGGCTTGCACTCCTCAGATCCTGCCCAGGCCCACTTCTGAGCTGAGAAATCAGATAAGGTAGCAACCTCTTAGGCTGCATGTGGCCTACGCAGGATTATTAGCATGATTGTTTATTTATATATTGCCATCAGTGTGCTTTGGGCTTTACAGTGCACAAGAGGATGGATCATTGCCCTGAGGAGCTTGCAGTCTACGATTCAGCACAGGGCAAACAACAGAGGAAGGGGAGAAAAGGGTTTAAACAGGGAAGGGAGAATATGTTATTTCTGTTACATGTGCTTAGGTTTAGTTATGGACCTGGGAGCTCAGCTAGGGGTTGTTCCAAAGGCTTCACGGAGAAGGTGGGTCTTGTGGGAGGGCTCTGGAGAAAGGCAGAGATGTGAAGGGATCTGTTTTACTAGCATCTTTCAGATGTGTGCTGGTAAAGACTTTGTCCCCCTCCCCCCTCCCGGTCCTACTGCTGCACAGGCTCTCTGAAATCAGAGAATGGCCCTATATAGCTCCAAATCTCTGAACTTACGACCTCCCCAGTCCCAGTATGGTGGTAGCACTACTAGGCCAGCCCGAGGGGCTATTTTTAGCTGTTCCTCCCTGATAAAGATCACACCCTTCTACCTCTCTTTGTTGCTGAAAGTGTTATGAATGACTCAGCCGTTGTGGCTTGCTTGTGATCGGTAAGCGAGAGCTTCCTTCTTGGGTTTGCATGCTGTTCTACTTCAGAGATGGAGGGAGCTTGCGGTGGGTGGTGGCCATTGCTGCTGGTGACTCGCATCGCTTGGACAACCTTCAGAGCAAGGCCTGGCACAGCTGAACTTGGGTTCAAGCACACATGATGTTTGGCTGCATGAGGACCTTTGTCCAAAACCCCCAAAGCATCTGCCATTTGAGGCAGAAGTTTGTATGCACAACTGTGTGTTCATCTCTTCCTCTGTGGGCTGTTCTGCTAATCAGAACAGGCACCTTTCAACTGCTTTTTGCTGGGAGGGGAGGAATGCAGGTACTAGCATCTTTTCCCCTGCCAGGCCCAAAACGCAGCTCAAAAGGGGCTGTGCTGATAAGCAAAACAGCCCACAGGAAAAGAGATGAACACACATACCCCTTCCCCTACATGAATTTTCACCCCAAATTGCAACTTCCTGCAGCTGCTTTGGCTAAAAAATAAATTAAAAAACATTCACCTGGTTGTCACGGGTGGTTTGACATTCATGCTAGCAAGGAAGGTGTGCAGACACCCTCCTTTTGTTCCCCCATTTTGCAACGATCATTTCAGACGCCACACAGCAGCACACACGCGGGGTGCCCCTCCTATGAGGGGCTCTGTGCCACACTTCTTCAAACAAAGTCCTGGCACCCTGGTTATCCTCCCACCCCCACCCCCTTTTGCATCTTTGGCAATTGCGAAACATGTCAGTGAGCCATAGAGCCCCACTTGGCCCTTTTCCCACTGGACGGCTGTCGTGCCGTCCTGTGCCTGAAATGTAGGGAGCCTCACGCTGTTGCTTCCTTGGCTTGGGAACAGCGGAAGCTGCCTTATCCTGAGTCAGACCCTTGGCCCATCTAGCCCAGTATTGCCAACACTGGCTGGCAGCAGCAGCAGCTCTCCAGGGTTTCAGGCAGGAATATTTCCAGCCTTATCTGGAGATGCTGCCAAGGACTGAACCTGGGACTCTCTGCATGCTACACAGGGGCTCGACCACTGACGGTCCCTCTGCGCAAAGCTGCATTGCTTGGGGGTGCAGCTATGCCACCGACTGAGCACCTCTTTCCTAAGGCGAGACATCCCTGTAGATAAAACAGGCACATCTTGTTTCAGAATACTGTAGCACTAACCTCTGTAGAAGAGACATCACATTTGTGGGGCTTTACTTAATTTTGCAATGCCGGTCTGATGATGGCCCGAGAGATGGAGGGGAGGAGAGACACATGGGGAGGGAGCGGAAGTCACAGAGCAGAACTGGAAATTGCACCCACATTTCCTGAATCGCAACAAAGACAGCCACAGTGTTTTTTGGGGGGTGGGGCTGCTGTTGAAGCGCCTTCCCTCCATTCAGTCCAAACATGCATTTTCCTCTGCCTGGTAGAGGTCTGGACAACTATCTTCCCAGCACTCAAAAAGTTCTGAAAAAGAGCAGTTTTTCACTTAAAAACAAAAACAAAACTTCCCTTTTATTAAAAAAAACACCAATAAGGCAATGGATGGGTTAAGAGAAGGACTCCCTACGCCTTTTTTTCAAGTGGGCAGCCCACCTGAAGCATGGGGGGGGGGGCAAGAGCAGCACTGAGCCAGCAGCTGATTTGCTGGTATGCATGCCAGTTGCCAGTCCTCGCCTCGGCTGGTGTCGCCCAGGGCGAGGGACGCAAACTGAGCTCTTGTCTTTGTGTGACCTCTGTCTTGGCTGTCAGTCAGCCTTCTCTCAAGTGGTGGATAAACCTCTGCCTCAGTTTCTAGTCTGTACTACCAAACCTTCGGAGAAGGGGGGTTCTGAAACACATACAAAACAGCTAGTTAAACTTGGATCCAAAGAGCTAGGACCCAGCACCACGACTTAGTTAACCTCTCCCTGCCTGTGCCAAATGAAAAAACTGGGGGTTTGTTCTTAAGCAGCAGCAGGGTGAGCCTTTCTAGCACAGGCAGGGTGGAAACGGGGGTGGGGTGGGTGAGTGTGATGCCATGCAAATGCCAGTGTGCCTTGCCTATGGGCTGGTGGTTGACTGAGTCAGTCCCTCAGTCCATCTAGGCCAGTATTGTTGACACTGACTGGCAGCAGCAGCTCTCGCCAGTTTCAGGCAGGAGTTTTCCCCACCCTACCTGGAGATGCTGCCAGGGACTGAACCTGGGACCTCTTGCATAATATCTGGGTCCGTCATTTCCAGTCAGAGAAAGAGCAGCCCTACGGGGGCAGGAAGGAGGCGTGGGCTCTGGCTCCTGCCACACCTTGCCCTGCCCCAGCCACGTGGAGCAGCCAGAGAGCCTGTTTTCTCCACCACCTTTGCTCACGCTAATTATGTGCCAGAACTGACACTCCGAGGGGGAAGGAAAGAAGGGAGGGAGGGAGGGAGTGGGGCCACAGCCTGGGTGAGAGGAGCTTGGCCAGCTCTCACCAGCAGCAGCAGCAGCAGGAAAGGCAGATCCCCAGAGCCTGGCCTGGAGCAAACCCCTAGCTTGCAGGTGCTGCTGTGCTGGGCAAGCCAAGGGCGGCTCCAGCCATGATGTGGCAGCAAGTGGGCATTTGCCACCTGACAGACAGGTGACACGCTGCCATGACTCCTGTTTCTGGGGCGCCTATGCTGTAAGACAGCCTTCCTCAACCTGGCACTCTCCAGATGTTTGGGACCATAACCCCCAGTCCAAAACATCTGGAGAGCACCAGTTTGGGGGAGACTGCCATAGGACAACAGTCTCCAGATGTTCAGAGGGCATTTTGCAGATTCTATACATGATGTTTTGTTGTTCTGTTGATTTTGAGTTTAAACGTGCACGTAATGGTGTGAAGGGCTGTCCTGAGCTGCCAGCCTCTGAGCTCTGTGTGCTGTTGAAGGTGACTGTTCCTTGCCAGCTGGTGCGGCCTCGCAAAGCGCCGGGGGAGGTGCTCTGTACAGGGAGCCTTTGCACCGGTAGGCCTGAGCCAAGCAAACGCGCAGCACACGCGGCAACTGCACTTGCCTCCTGCCAGGCCTACTCTGGGCAGGAGGGCTCGTGCGCCCCATCGTGGTGGGGCCAACCCAGGCCTTCTTTGGCCTACAGTCCTCATGTTTTACATGAGGAAGGTGGCTTTGCGCGGTGGCTGCGAGGAGAGGATCACCACGTTGCACACTGTGTGCGCACCAGACGCACCCCCAGGCCATGGCAGCGCAGCCCTTCCTGTTGGGGATCGTGGTGGGCGGCTGCCCAGAGGGCTACCGCCAAGCCGCGTCTCCTGCACCCCTTGCTGGCCCTCTGCACGCGAGCCTCCCGTTGGCTGGTGCTGCCCGGACACCCGCCCCCTTGAGTAAGAATGGCCACTGTCTTTCAGACACCCAGTCATGCTCCTGCTGTCAGGCCTCTTCCCATGCCAGGTTTGTAAGTCCAGGTGGCAGAAGAGAGACTGGAGAGCAACAACCCCTTGTGTCAAAGCCAGGCTGCTTCACTTACTGGCGCAACCTAAAAATACACTCTGCAGAGGCGCTGAGAGATTCGTGAGAGCCCACCTGTGTATGGGCGATGCAAGGAGGCCGGGAGGAGTGGCTGCCCGCCCTCCCTCTTCCTGCTTTTCCCTAAAGGTGTCTGGCCTGATGCCTTAGATGCTCTATGCCTGCTTCTGCAGGTCTGTCCACACACAGGTGGGCAACTGTGGCCCCAGCATACAGGTATATAGCAGCACAGGAAGCTGAGTCAAAGACCACAACCAGCCCAGTGTTGTCGACATTCTGACCGGCCGCAATGGCTCTCCAGAGTCTCGGGCAGGACACTTTCCATCCTTAACTGGAGATGCTGCCGGGTCTTGAGTCTGGGCCTTCCTGCAGGCAAAGCAGGGGCACTGCCACTGAGCTGCAGCCTCAAAGAGGCCGATTTGTGTGCATTCCCAGTTCCCTCTTCTCTTTATTCTTTGAGTAATGCTCGCAGCATTGTCGAGCTAAGGGATCTTTTATGGGGCATCAAGGGCCAGGCTAGTATCAAATGCTAGGCAGGATTGTCGAGCTAAGGGATCTTTTAAGGGGCATCAAGGGCCAGGCTAGTATCAAATGCTAGGCAGGAGACGAGAACGAGCCGCTCCCCAAATGCAGGTAGACAAGCACGCAGTGTCCCCTGTACGATGCCTTGAGCCTTTCGTTTGAGAAAGGCATCTAATGAGTGCAATTAATCATTGTCCTCATCAGCCACTGAGGCCTTTGAAGGGAGGCCGGGCACCTTGTGGAGGCACGCTCTTCCCCAGCCTCCCTGACTGCCGGTCTGTCTCTTTGCGCAAGGTAGGCTAGGTGTTGTCCTTGTGCTTGGGGCTGCCTAGGCTAGGCTAGCCAGAGCAGCCAGAGGCCGGCAGAGAAGCCAGAGGCAGGTGGCGGGGAGGGAGAGCCCCAGCCATCCACACTGTCGATGATGGCGCATGGCCTGCCTGGGTCCTGTTCAAGAGTGACAGGCTGGCTTCCCCAGCCTGGTGCCCTCCGGACGTGCTGGGCTACCATTTCCAGCATCCCCCAGCCAGCCAGCTGGACTACTGCCCTACAGCTGGGAGTTGTAGTCTGACACATCTGGAGGGCACCAGGTTGGGGAAGACTGGTGAACAGGATCCAGGGCATTTCAGGGGAGGTCCATTTGAATTTTAGTCTGCCTGTCTTCTCTCTGTCAGAGGCAGGGCCAGGGCCAGGTTGAGGGAGCTCTGGGTAAGGTGCCTCCCCCGCCCCATGCAAGTGCCATGTCGGCAGCCCCCTGCGCACCCCCCCAGCAAGGTTACTGGGCAACAGAGCCAAGGGGCGGTGCGGAAAGGGGCGGCAGCTCTCCCCCCCCCCCGTGCTGGTTGCTGCACCCTCAGCCATCTTTATTTCCCTGCAATGTCTCTGGCCCTGATGGGGCCCAGGGGGATTTGGGCAGCGAGCGTGGCTGTGGCTGCAGTTGCTCCGCGCAGTGCTTCTCCTTTCACTCTGGGCCCTAGACATACCCCCCCCAAAGGCGTGTGGGCGTCAGCCATGGTGGGCCTTCTGGGCCCCTGGCACTTGGCCAACCAGGCCTGGTCAGTAGCTCTCTGCCAGCCTCGCACTGGGAATAATGCTTTTTGTTCCAAGTCCCTGGGTGAGGCTCCACCTCCAGCTCTCTGGCCTGGAAATCCTCCCTCATATTCAGCATCGCCAGGTGTGGAGGGTGGTCCAGACGAGCTGGAGAGAAGGCCTGATCTCTGTTGATACAAAATAGATCCATCCAGGAGTTTCCCATGGCCAGGATGATAATGTGGATTACGGTGTCTCCGTACATTACAGCAGGGGCGCAGAGCCACAGGCCTGCAGGCCAAATCCAGCTCTCCTGGGCTCCCAATCCGCCACTCCGGGGTTCCCTGGAAGGGCACACCCCTTCCTCTGGCCCCACACCTTCTCCTTCGACCACCAATCATTTGGCGGTTTCCCAGCTTTTGTGCAGTTTTTTCCCCCTTCTAAAAGGGTGGAGTGCTTCTCCTAAAGCAGGAAGAGCTCTAAGCTACATTATCTTGTTCTTTTTGGCTCCACCTCGTTGCCTTTGGCCCTGCCCACCCCTGGAATGTGGCCCCTGGGAGCTTCTCCAAAATGGCATTTGGCCCTTGGGCTAGAAGAGGTCCCTTAGCCTTGCATTGCAGTCTGTTGGTCCAAAGAAGCACTTCCTCAGCAGTGCATAGTTAACATATGGAACTCCCTGCTACTAGATGTGGCTGTGGTGATGGTGGCTGGATTAGAGGTTCTCTTTTACAAGAGGGTGAGAGAGATTTATGGAGGAGAAAAAGTCAACAGAGCCCCCTCCATGTTCAGAGATATTATGGCTGATTTCTAGTTGCTGCAGTGGAGGGGAGAGGTAAATAGCGAGGGAGGGCTGTGGCACTCAGACCCCGCTTGGGTTTTCCGGAGGCATCTGGCTGGCCACTGTTGGAAGCAAAGTGCTGGACTTAGATGGGCCCAGCCTGGTCTGACCCAGCAGGGCTCTTCCAGTGTTCTGTTCTTAAGGGATTCCCAGCGGGGTGCCATCAGCCGTTTGCAGGCTTCTCTGAAGTCCGTAATGTGACACACCACAAATTGGCATGTCTGGTCCTATGAAGTGATCTGTCCATCAGCAGTGTTCTCAAGAACGAGAGGATGCCGCGACGACCAACAAAATCCCACATTGCTACCATCTGTGTGCGTCCTTTTGCTGTGCAGCAAATGCAGCACTCTGAATTAATTCTGGTTAAATATGTATTTATCATCTGTTGGTATTTGACACGATTATCATCCTCATTTAATTGGGGAAGACAGCTCAAATGGCATTGTGATTTGCCTCTTATTTACATACCAATCAAATGTTGCAGGCAGGCAGCAAGGAGGCGCAGAGTTCAAGGGGCAGCTCCTGTTGGGCAAACAAGCAGTGATCCTTTGCAGACCCGGCAGCAGCGAGCTGAGCAGATGGGAGCAGGGCAACCTGCTAGTGTGCCTGGCGGAAGCACAACCCCTTGGCCCTGGGCAGGGGCAGGAGCCGAGCCGTGTGGCTCCCGTCTCTGAAACTCACAGGGGGACCTTCCCATTCCTGAGGGGCGGTGAGTGAAGATAACGGCGACTGTGCTCTTCCGGAAGGAGGACGGGACTCGAGGGGGTGGGGGTGGAACTGCGCATGATGTGCACCTGTGTCTTCTACCTTGTGTGAGGGGTGTGTAGGTAAAACAACTGGAGAAGGGAGAGGTTTTCATTGGAAAAATGGGACAAGGGCAACCATTAAAGAAGTCCCACCCCTCCACCCAGTGCTGGACTTGCGTGTGTGTGTGGGAGTTAAAAAAGAATTCCAGAACAATTGAATTAGCATTTATTTATGTAGCATGTTGGGCTATGATTCTACACACACTTACCTGGGAGTAAATCCCATTGAATTCAATGAGGCTTCCTTCTGAGGAGACATGTACAGGACTGTACTGTCAGAGTGCTGAAAGTGCTTTGCAGATATTATCTCACTAATCTTCAAAACAGCCCTGTAAGGTAGATCACTGGTGTTATTTCCATACTGCAGCCAGGGGTGGGAGAGCTTGCAGAAAGCCACCGTCAAGTTCAAGACAGAGGTGAGATGTGAACCAGGGGCTGTCTGGCTCCCACTCAGTCTCTTAGCCAGCTCTGAAAGCCCGTTCCCGTGGATGGAGAGCAGGGTCACTTCCAGCTCGCGTTCATATCTCAAGCAGTGCTTCTGCCCAATGGCTTCCTGGTCATGGGCGCCTTGTGGGTTTAGCAGATCCTCCCTCTGGGCTGGAGGATCTCCCAGGTTCCTTCCAGCTTTTGAAGGATCAGGTTTTTCTGGTTAATGCTGCTGGCAGGTTTTTATCACTCTGCAATTGCCTCTTCAATAAAAGCTCACCTTTGTCCCCCTTCAGCCATGTCTAAAGGCCTAGCCGGCTAGGAGTGTGCGTAGCAATCCAAGGGCAGCGTGGCGGAAGAGGGAAGGAGCGCTGGCTCGCTAGCAGTACCTTGGCGCCTGTGGCTAGTTTCTGCTGCTGGGAGTCCCCCGGGGGTGATGGCAGGCTGGGGACAGGGCACCGAGGCTGTCGGGGAGGTTTGGGTAGAGTGGCGGGGGCATGCAGAGAAATGTCTCCCTCTGTGCAGGCAACCAGCTGTATGTTTGTGAAGAGAAGGTGAGCAAAGAGCCCGAGGGCAACAAGCTCCGGCTGCCTGCAGAGGATGCGTGCTCCACGTTCTTTTTTTAATTTATACACACATCTGGATTCCTCATCCCCTAAAAGCTTAGATTGCTTTTGTAGTCGTTGGGGGGCAGGGAGAGGGGTTACAGTAAATTCTTCCTCTTTTTCCCCAGTACAAGCTACCCCAGCCTTCTCCAACTTTTACCCTCCAGATGTTTCAGACTACAACTCCCATCTGCCCCAACCAGCATGGCCAGTGGTCAGGAATGCTGGGAGTTGTGGTCCAAAACATCTGGAGGGCACCAGGTTGTGGAAGGCTGAGCTAGCTTTATACATAAGACGTTTCATAAAGGCTTTAGAAATATTCCAGGCAATAGCAAGATCCTCAACCTGTCTTTAAAAAATAATAATAATAATAGGTATTTATCCTTCAAACTATTTACTGCCTGCTTATTGAGCAAGTAGTTGTTACATTTCCAGCTATTTCTAAACTAATTTTGGCTTGTGTCATATGCAACAGCTTTTACTAGTATATGTTCTGCAAAAGTAGCAGTACCTAACTTTGCATTAGAAATCAATCTTTTTCATTATTATTGATCACAAACAGGAGGGGTTGGATCCAGGAACTGCTTTCCATGGACAGAAAGGCCCTGCTCATGGAAGGTGCCTCTTCCTGATTTCTGGGGATCCCCGTTTCCCCTCCCCCTGCATCACAGCTCACCCCAGCAGGGTTCCCCAACCCTCTGTAGCATTTTCAGGGGGCTGCTGAAGTCCCAGTTGCATGTGCTAAATCTGTATCTGACCCAATACGTGAATAAGCACTCTGCCCCTAAAAATGGGATAGGATATGTGCTCCGCTATAAGGGATGAATGTAATACAATCCAGCCCTTAGCGCACAGACTGAGAAAACTCTGCCTGTGGGTTAGGTGAGGTTGGAGGGCACTTGGCTAGAAGGTTCAGCAGTAAAGGGACTGGGGCTTTTCTGGTCTTCTCTGCAGAAGAGTGTGAAAGAGGGGCTCCTCCTGAAGCAGACCAGCTCCTTCCAGAGGTGGAAGAGGAGGTACTTCAAGCTGCGAGGGCGGACGCTCTACTATGCCAAGGACTCCAAGGTAAGGGCTGCCTTTAGTACAGAAAGGGACCTGGAAGGCAGCCAGGCTGAGCCTGGGAGAAGGGCTCCTGTGTCTTCAGGAGATAATTTTGGTAGGTGCTGTATGAAGGCTGTAGTGAAGCTGCTCCTGCTAAAATTCTACTATTTTTGCAACTCTCAGAGGCAACAAAGGTATTAAATTTGGACACCCAGATTTACAGGGCATCAGGCCAAGGAGAGAGACAGGGAACTCAAAATGTGCCATCTCCTGTGGGTGCTGCAGTCACCAGCACATTAAAAAAAAAACCTCTTAAAAATATGCAGAAATCTGCTACAAAAAACTTGGCTCCTGCAGTTAGCAAGGCATTTAAGTTGGCTGGAGTCCACCATTTTCTTGATCTGTGTAACATTCTGCTTCAGAGCAGAAATGTTGAGACGTTAATGTATGAAAGGGCCTGGTTGAGCAGAAGAGGGGGCAGAGGCCTGCCAAGGGGTGGTTGGCTCAAACGTCAAGCAGACCAGGACGTGGCTCCGGCGTGCCATGCTTTGCCTTCTCCCCTCCTCCCTCCAGTCGCTGATCTTTGATGAAGTGGACTTGTCAGATGCAAGTGTAGCAGAAACCAGCACCAAGAACATTAACAACAGCTTCACGGTAGGTAAAGAATTGGCGCCTGGAATTGGCCACCTGGAATTGGCAGGTTTCCCGGTGGGGACGTCTAAGGCCTCCTAAAGATGGACTGTAGTCCCACAAAGTCTCTCTTTGCTTTCTTCATCCTGATAAGCCAGTTCTGGATGAAGGAGGCAAATTTGGGGAGGAACGTAGCTCAGTAGCAGAGCACCTGTTTTGTGTGCAGAAGTTCCCTGGTTCAATCTCTGCCATCCCCAGTTAAACAGTGTCTTGGGTAGCAGGTGATGGAGAAGGTATCCCATCACCTGCCTAAGACCCCAGAGAACTCTTCCTGGTCAACGTAGACAATCCTGGGTTGGATAGCCAAAGTCTGACCTGGAAGAAGGCAGCTTCCTGTGAAGATACCATTTTGCTTGAAGTGGAGGAAGTGGACAGAGAGGAGTTTTTCTCCATTTCTCATAATGCTTGCACTCCAGGGTCACCCAGTGAAATTGATTGGCGGGATATTCAGCCCAGACTGCTCCTCTTCACACTACGCATAATTCATTTGTGGAGCTTACTGCCACAGAAGAGGGAGATAACCGATAGCGCAGAGGCCTTTAAAAGCCATCAGTCCAATTTGTGGAGGAGGTGATGACATCAGTGCCCGTTGCTCAAGTTGGCTGGGTGGAACATCCAGATTCAGATGCAGGCTTACCCCTGAAAGTCATTGGATGGGGTGGCTGGTTGGTGGACACCATGCCTTGTTCGTGGGCTTCCAGGAGACATCTGGTTGACCAGTGTGGGAAATGGATTCTGGGCTAGATGGACCTTGGGTCTGATCCAGCTGCACGGCTCTTCTGCTCATCTTATTCTTCTCTCAGGTGATCACACCATTCCGAAAACTCATCCTGTGTGCAGAGAACCGGAAGGAGATGGAGGACTGGATCGGTGCCCTGAAGTCTGTCCAGAAATGGGAAATCAATGAGGTGGCAGAATGAGTGGTGCCCACTTCGGTGGTGGGTGGTGGTAGCGGTGCAGCCCTTGGCCTCGAGAGAGAGATGCGGAAGGGCTGGGCTGGGCTGGGCTGGGCTGGGGGAGAGACGGTGTCTTCAGAGGGCAGGGGGCCCAGCATTTCCACTCGCCGTTCTTACTCCCAGAACCACTGCTGGACATTCCACTGCTGTGCCACTAATATCAGTGCAGCTTTCCATGCTGTCAGCTGGGGATCAGGATGTGGAAGCCTCGAAGCCAGATCTAGCCCCTGGCTGGCAGCAGCTACAGCCCCTTCTCCCAGTTGCCAGTCCAGGGCAGCAGCGTGTGGAGGAGGAGGCTGCTGTGGCAGCAGGCCGAGCTGGCAGCCCAGTCTGGGGGACAGGCCGCCTTGAACTGGTCCTTCCGCAGACCTCGTTGCTGGCTACCAGGGCCAAAGCAGCCCCTCTAGTTGAGAGGGGAGGACCCTTCCACCAGAAAGGAAAGGCGTTCCCCTCTCGGCCTTTGTCCTGCCAAAGGAGAGAGGCCCTTGCCGCTCGGGGAGTCCTGAATCTGCCTGTGCCGTCACCGGCCTTGTCAACTCCCCCCTCTTTTCTGTGATGTTTCAGGCCTCACAGTTCAACATGGAGCACTTCTCTGGCATGCACAACTGGTACGCTTGCTCCCATGCCCGGCCCACCTTCTGCAACGTCTGCCGGGAAGCCCTCTCTGGAGTGACATCTCATGGCCTCTCCTGTGAAGGTACCTGGCTCCTGCCTGTCAACACTTTCTCCCCTGGGTAGACAAGTGGGAAATGGATTGAAGACGTGAGCCGAGGTGCAGGCTGCGGGGCAGTGGGATGGTGAATCTTTTGGCCTGGTTCTCTCATCCCCCCATGTGGCTTCTGTTCTTGCCTCCGGCATCGGTGGAAAGGCCACTCATGTGGAAAGCCAAGCCCCTTGCTTGCCAGCGGCGGTTCTCTGATCCTTGGGGAGCCTTTGCTAGTGCAGGATCGCACCTCGCCACCAGGAGCTGAGAGCAGGTCATCCCTCTTACCCAGCAGAGCTGCGTTTCTCACTCTCTTGTGTTCTCCTCCTCCCGTCTCGCGGACTCCTGCATGCCGTTTTTTGCCCCACCCAGTTTGCAAGTTCAAAGCCCACAAGCGCTGTGCTGTAAGAGCCACCAACAACTGCAAGTGGACCACGCTGGCCTCCATAGGAAATGACATCGCTGAAGACGAAGATGGGGTAATTCACCAGCCCCCCTCCTCGGAGGCACGTGCGCAGCTGCCAGAGTCTGGGTGCCCTGGCACAGCAGACCCCGCTGCGGGGGCCACGCTTGAGTCTGATGCTAGCAGCAGGGCAGTGTGGCCCTCCTGGGGCACCCCGCCACACCGCTCCGAGGCCTCCTGCGAAGGAGCGGCCAGGCCTGCAGGCACGCAAGCCCTGCTGCCCCCTGAGCGCTACCCTCTCTTCGCAGGTGGCCATGCCCCACCAGTGGCTGGAGGGCAACCTGCCCGTCAGCGCCCGCTGTGCCGTGTGCGACAAGACGTGTGGGAGCGTGCGGAGGCTGCAGGACTGGCGCTGCCTTTGGTGCAAGGCGATTGTAAGAGCCGCTCTTCCGCTCCCCTGCTCTCTTTTCTCCAGTGCTCCCACCTGCGGCCCTGACGGGATCATGGCTCCGGCCCTGCTTGTGGGGAAGGTGCTGGAATCTCCACCGCCTCCCGTGCCAGCAGGAAGGGCACTCTGGTGGATAGTGGCTTCCTTGGAGCATGCAGGGGAGAGTCTGGGCCTGGGTGCGGCACCAGCAGCTCACCCAGGAAGAGCATCTGCTCCCGTTCCAAGACCTGCGGAAGAGAAGGGGGCCATCTCGCACCCCCAGGCCCTGCACTGAGAGGGAAGGACGGCAGAGGCTGCAATGCGGCTGGGTGGGGGAGCAAGGGACAGGAGGGCCCAGGAGGAAACGGAGGGCAGTGGGTGTGCTCTGCTTTCCGGAGATAAATGTTCCCCTGCATTGCCTGAGCCTGCTACATGTTGACACAGCCTTTCCCAACCTGGTACACTCCAGGTCTGTTGGACAACAACTCCCATCACCCTCAGCCAACACACCTGGGAGACATCTGGTTGGGGAAGACTGCATAAAGAACACTTGGGTCCTCCTTTAGTGCACTTCAGTTCATTGGTAAGCAGGCCTCAAAGGAGATGGGAGGCCACAAAGTAGGAAAGCCAGCTTCTGTTGGCCTAACTCCAGTTGGCATGGGGGTAAGCAAGCTTGCCTGGATGTCTCCTCCTCCAGAAGGGAGAATGGTAGAATCTCAGGGCCACATAGGAAAAGGGAGGAGGGGGACTGAAGCGTTTGGCTGTTGGGGGACATTTGTGGAGCATTGACAGTGGCTGGTTGTTTGCCAAGGGACATTACGACGGGCTGAAAACCTTTCCCTTGCTTTGTGCATTTGCTGTTCTGCCTGGTGAAGAGGCCTGTGCAGCTGTGAAGTCTGCACACTCCAGCCAAAACTTGTCCAGGAGAAGACAGTGTTTGTGTCTGCTTTGTGTCTCATAGTATATCATAGACAGGCCATGGGAGATGTTTGCCATGCCAGCAGCCCAACAATCTCTAGGCCCAAATATGGGGCTGCCTCCAGTCCCAGGATCTGCCACCCCCCATGTGATTTGTGCCACCAGCTCCCTAGCAGGGCTGTTGTCTGTGCTGTGGGTGGGCCCAAGCAGGCCCTGTCCTTTCCTGTCCCTCCGCTTCTGGGAGCAGCAGCCTTTGTAACCTCTTCTGTCTCTCCTCTCGCGGTCAGGTCCACAGCTCCTGCAAGGAGCAGCTGGGCAAGAAGTGCCCCCTGGGGCAGTACAAGGTCTCCATCATCCCCCCCATCGCCCTCAACAGCATTGACTCAGACGGTAAGGAGTGAGGGCTGGGAAAGGTGGCCAGGGGCCTCATTCAGCGCTTAGCAGTCTCTTTTTTTTTGGGGGGGGTGTCTTCTGTGATTGTCTGCACCTCCAGTTTTCAAAAAAACTCTATGAAGGCTCTAAGCCAACATTCCCCAACCTGGTGCCCTCCACATGTGTTGGACTACAACTCCTAGCATCCCCCAGCCTGGCTTCCGTGCCTCTTTGGACCAGAGGTGCAGCCCCGCTCAGCCGCTCTGCTGTCTGTCCCTCTGAGGAGTCCTGATTGCACAGCCGTGATGGGAATGCTCGCCGTTTGCCTGGGCACTCTGTATTCTGGGGCTTCCATCGGCTCGCACAGAAAGCTCTGGCAGTGGACGGAGTCAGATCAGGCCTCGGCTGCCCAGTTTCAGCTGCGATGTCACTCAGCACGCCATCTAACTGGCACAGTCCCAGCCTCCCTGGGCAGCTTTTCCCGGGGGGAGGGGCTGAGAAGGAGCCCTTCCCCAGCCCCCTCATGGCCAAGGGGCTCCAGTGCCCTTGCAGCACAGGCTGGGCTGGGGCTCTGGAACCACTTGCCAAGCACAGCAGAGTCCATCTGGCCCTGCCGATAGAGGCATGTTCTCCTGGGCCTCTTGGCTTCTTTGATGTCTTTGCTGCTTCCGGAGCCCTCTGTGTGCACTGCGGGGCGGGGGGATGATACGGGACAGTGGGGGCTTGCCCTAAGAGGCCACGACAGGTGCTGCCTGCAGCAGGGATGAGTTTTGCTTTGAATCACAAAGCCTGACGATCGATTTGAAAAGAGAGCTTGTGGAGTGCGGGGAGGAAACGATGCGGTGGTTATGTCGGGGGGGGGGGAGCTCAAGGAGCTGAGAAGATCTGAGCTGCTGGTGTGGGGGGGCGGGGGGGGGCCTCCTCTGTGGGATGTTTGGTTCTGCCCCCAGCAGTGCAGAACCTGCCAGCTGGCTTTGGTCCGAGCTGAGCTGGGCATTCGGGGGGCTGGCAGAGACGCTCGGCCAGCTCTCGACCCACCATGATGGTGCCCGTCTTGGCTTCGCATTTTGCTCCTGGCCCGATCTCTTCAAAGCGCCTGCTGACCGCAGCCCGCTGAGCCTGGCCTGGCTGTCTTGCCACTCATGCTCTGGAGAGGATCCCCACGTCTCAGGGCAGCTTCCAAGCAGCCTGGCTGCTGCAAGCTTGTTCCTGGCTAGACCTGGGCTGCTGCTGCTCTTCACCTGCCTGAACTGGCCACCCCATTGCACCTCTCAGGACTGTGCATGCCAGAGAATTGTGCCCCTCTCAGTGTGGGTAGGGGCATCTTGGCAATGCCAGGGGAGGAAAAGAGGGCGAAGAGGGAGACGTGATCAGGGTGTACCAAATGACTCATTGCATGGAGAAAGTGGACAGGGAGAGCATCCTTCCCTTCTCTCTAGCACCCAGTGGGGCCACCCAGTGAAGCTGATGGGTGGGAGCTTCAGCCCAGACAGAAGAAAGCCCTCCTCCAGGACGCAGAGTCACAGCCAGTGTACTTGTATGTGGCATTTCTCACAATGCATTGTGCTCAGAGTGGTTCACAAAACAAATGTAATCACCATAATTATATTACAGTTCCTCTAAGACATATCAAAATGTTTTTGATAAAACATTCCAAGAGGCCAGATAACAATATCCAATAACAATAACAACATAGAATCATATTAGACAATTTGCTAAACAGTTCATGTTAAGAAACTTAACAATAAGATACTTCATCAACATCAGAGCCAAGAAAGGAAAGGAAAAACGCAAGGCACTTCAAGCAGCCCACCCTCAAACCACAGAAAGGGAGCCTCCTCCCACCAGGGTCCCCATCCTGAGCAAAGAAAGGAGCCCCTCATCCTCCTCTGGGCAACTTGCTCCGCTCTGTACAGTTATGGACTTCTCTGCTGTAGGAGGTAGTGATGGCCACTGGCGTAGATGGCTTCCCAGCAGCCACTAGCCATGATGGCCTTATGGAACCTCTTTGTACAGAGGCAGTCTATCCAAGAGCTGGATAATGGGGACAAACAACATTCCCTGTTTGTGGGCTCCCTGGAGGCATCTGCTGGCCACTGTGGAGGAACGTGCTGTTGGGCAGGAGGGACCTTGGCTTTGATCCACCAGCGCTTGGTGTACGTGTCTGAGCCCTCCTACCGACTGCTAGAGGAATGGTGGTTTCCAGCCCCGCTGCTCTTGCAGGAACCTCTTTTTCCCTCTGCTGCTCCAGGGTTCTGGAAGGCCACCTGCCCGTCCTCCTGCTCCAGCCCCCTCCTGGCCTTTGTCAACTCTAAGAGTGGGGACAACCAGGGGGTGAAATTCCTGCGCAAGTTCAAGCAGTTCCTCAACCCAGCACAAGTCTTCGACCTGATGAACGGAGGGCCGCACCTGGGGTGAGCCTCCCTTCAGGTCTCCTTGCTCCCCTCGCATGTTCATCACCCTGGGAGCAGAGAGGAGCTGTAGCTCAGTGGTAGAGCCCCTGCTTGCATGGATAAGGCCCCAGGTTCAGTCCCCAGTAGTATCTCCAGGTAGAGGTGGAAGAACCCCTGCCTGAAATCCTGGAGAGCCACTGCTGCCAGTCAGTGTAGGCAATACTGGGCTAGATGGACCCAGGGTCTGACTCAGTATAAGGCTGCTTCTTAAGTTCCTTGGGGAGAGGCCGTAGCTCAGCAGTGGAGCATCTGCTTTGTGTGGAGGAGGCCTGAGGTTCAACCCTCAGCAGCATCTCCAAGTAGGGCTTGGAAAGATGCCTGCTTGAAACCTTGGATTGATGCTGCTGTCTGCCAGTGTTGGCAGTACTGGGCTAGATGGACCCAGGTTAGGTTCAGTGTAAGGCAGCTGCTGATGTTCCATCGGCACTGCAGGTCACTGTCCCCCTTCCTGGCCACTGTTGTCCAGAGAACTCCTTCCACGTGCCTCTCAGATGCCAGTTCCTTGAGCTGGACCCCGGAGTGGGCCGTCTTCGAGGCTGGATGCAGTGGATCTGCCTTAGCGGGGGGGCTCCCACCAGAGGGCCTCCTCTCACAGCTTCAGATCTGCAGGACATCTGTGTGCCGAGAGCACTCCACGTGCCACACCCATGCCCTGTGCCGTGATGATGCACAACCGGAAGTAGCGTCCAAGCAGCAGCCCTCCGCAGATGCTCCTGTCTCTCCTGCCCAGCCTGCCCTTTGTCTTCCCACCAGGCTGCGGCTCTTCCAGAAGTTCTCCACTTTTCGGATCTTGGTGTGCGGGGGCGATGGCAGTGTGGGGTGGGTACTCTCCGAAATTGACTCGCTGGGCTTGCACAAGCAGGTGGGTATCAGCCCTTTCTGTTCCTCTCCCCTCCCCAAGCGTATTCTTTGCCCCTTTTCGGGCTGGAATTGGGTGGTGGCAGCCCCACACGCCGCCCTGGCCAGCAGTACAAGGGTGAGAAGGTCCCGAAGGCCAGAATGGGGAACCCTGAATTCCATGCTCAGGGGGGAATCCATCATGTGATTTGAGCAGGTTGTAAGGTTGAGTGAAACTTTGCCTCCATTTTCAGACTGTTCTCCCTTCTCTCTCTCTCTCTCTCTCTCTCTCTCATACCCTCTGGCACACACTCAGGAAGTAGGGAAGAGGAATAAAGAATCCATGCATGACACCAGGTTGCCATAACAACAGAGTCCGCTTCATCACAGTCCATGAAGGCTTATGCCATGATAAATTTGTTAGCCTTTAAGGTGCCGCAAGGCTCTGTTGTTTTTGCAGCAGCAGACTTGGTCGCCGTAATCTCCTGGTCCTTTGGTTCCCAAGGAGTCTGTGCTGCTTTTGTGCAGCACTGAGACCCGGAGTGTGGTGGTGGCGGTGGGTTGGGGTGGTGGCGGAAGAGTGGGGGCAAGGCTAGGGCAATGGTGTGGCCATGAGTACGGTACAAGGATGGGGAGGCTGCATTTCATGGATCTCGATGGAGTGTGGCAGTTTCCACCGAGCTCTAGCTGTGCCCAACGTGCTGACCGCCCCCTCTTGTTCCTGGCAGTGCCAGCTTGGGGTCCTGCCACTGGGGACTGGGAATGACCTCGCCCGGGTGCTGGGCTGGGGCAGCCTCTGCGACGATGACACGCAGTTGCTGCAGGTCCTGGAGAAGCTGGAGCGAGCCACCACCAAAATGCTGGACAGGTGAGTGCCATGCTGAAGCTGCCGCCAGGCCTGGCCAGGTCAAGAACGGACCTCGTGCTGGTGGCTGGGAGGCGCCTCCAGCCGCCTGCTCCCATGCTGACAAGTCTGAGAAGCTGCACAGCCCCCTCGTAGGTGACGGGGAGACAGTCCACCTCCGGGGATTTCATCTCCCCCTTTCCTACACGGAGGCCAGAGCTTTGCAGGGGGGGTGCAAGAGCCCCGTTTCAGCTCTGCAGGCCTGAAAGGCCTCAGTGGAGGACTTGCACCTGCCTCGGAGCTGCTGGGCACCCTTCCCCAGGGGCCGGGGCAGGCTGGCCATGCGGTGTGGCGTCCTCATCCCTGTGCACGTTCGGGCAGCGTCCGTGTCTGAGTGGTGTGTCCCCTTGACATCTTGTCTTCCCCTGCAGGTGGAGTGTTCTGACCTATGAGGCCCCCAAGCAGTCTCCGCCAGCCATAAAAGAAGAGGAGAACGAGGATTCCAGCCTACAGGTGAGGATGACGTTCGGTCACCCACAAGGCCAACTCTGAGCAGCAGAGGAACGTGGAAGGTGCCAAGGGTGCAGGGAATGTGTCTGCTGCTCTGGTTTTCTTCCTTTGGCGGAGCGGGGAGCAGCACAGCGCGTGCACTGGGCCTGTGGCCTGCTGCTCGGATGCCGTCACTGTACCTTTGTCACCTCTCTGTAGGCTCAGATTTCCCACTATGCTGACTCGGTGGCCTTCCATTTGGCAAAGATCCTGGAGTCCGACAAGCACTCAGTGGTGATTTCCTCAGCAAAGTAAGGGGCTCTGGCTATATCTTTGTGCATTGGTGCGTGCATAAAAATACCCTTGGTGAAGGAACTCAACAGCATCCTTAGGTGCAGGGGAGAACATTCCAGCACGTGGGCTGTCAGTGTGGCATGACAGGCAAACTACCGGCCTCGGCTCTGGGAGACCTGGATTTGAGCCTCACTGTGCCATGGACTTGTCATTATTTATTCATTTCATTTCTATACCGCCCAATAGCCAAAGCTGTCTGGGTGGTTCACAAACTCTGGGCAGTTGTCCTGTGGGCAGATCCTGACTGTAAGAACTTCCTGACTGTAAGAGCAATACGACAATGGAACCAATTCCCTAGGGAGGCGGTGGGCTCTCCCACACTGGAGGCCTTCAAGACGAGGCTGGACAGCCATCTGTCAGGGATGCTCTGACTTGGATTCCTGCATTGAGCAGGGGGTTGGACTCGATGGCCTTGTAGGCCCCTTCCAACCCTGCTATTCTATGATTCTGTGATTGCTCAGCCTCGGTGTCTCATCTCTAAAATGGGCATATTAGTGACTTAGTTCAGACCCTGGAAAGGTTGTTCAAGCGTCTTGTAGATGCAGGTGTGAGTAGGTTGCAGTTAGCTCCGCAGCCTTTTGCAAGTAGCTGATATATGGGCAGCTTTGGAAGACGGACAGCCGCAGCCTACTGTGTTCTCGGCCTTGTTGCAGAACTCCTTGATGGCCCGTCCATTCTCCTCCCTGTTGGAACAGATGGGACTTCATCTGCTTTTCACTTCTGGGCTATCTCACAGATTAAGATTATTCCACCCCCCGACTAAGGGGTGGAATGTAAATTGTATGTTTAAGATCCCATTGTGGGCAGTTTCCAACAATTAAAACTATATGCAGAAAGAGATAAAAATTAATACATGATAGAATATTTGCACTAGAAATAAGTGTGATATAGATGTTGTTGACGTTAAAAAATGTAAAGAAAGACTAGATATAGATATATGACATGACAGGGAGCGGGTGGAGAGCGTTGTGAATGTGCGTGTTGGTGG
Source organism: Heloderma suspectum (assembly GCF_057233095.1). Classification (NCBI taxonomy): domain Eukaryota; kingdom Metazoa; phylum Chordata; class Lepidosauria; order Squamata; family Helodermatidae; genus Heloderma; species Heloderma suspectum. Next base: position 1,565,159 of record NC_139466.1, read on the forward strand.
CTGCCAGCTCCCTTTTTAAGCCTGGGACATCAGGATGGATGGAAACGTTGGTGCTTCTGTGGCTCTTGTGGTGGCGTGTGGCTGGGCTCCAATCTCTCGCAGCTGGAGGGGCTTTCCAGGCCTGCACGTTGCACGTGTTTGTGGAAAGAACGAGGGGGTGGTTTCAGTGGGCTGTGGAGGGATGGGTCAGAAGATGCTCCTTCAACTTCCCTCCCTCTCAGGTTCCTGTGCGGGACGGTGAATGACTTTGTGGCTGACGTTGGCAAAGCCTACGAGCGGACAGCCGACAACAAGCAGGAGGCTGACACCATGGCTCGGAAGGCGAGTGGGAGCACAGCTCCGCTGATGGTGCGGCCAGCGTTCCGGGCCGACGGCAGGGCTGCAGAGGGGGCGATGGTTCCCTTCTGGGCACAAGAGTAGAGTCTCTGATGCTCTCGAGCTGCAGCATGTGGGGCCAGGGTGGCCTCTCGAGGAGGGCGCTTGTGACCCCTTATTTGTTCCTAACCTCAAAGGCCATGGATTGCTGGAATAAGGTCTCTCCGGCATGCCCCAGCCTCGCTCGCGCCCTCACGCTGGCCCTCCCTCCCTTCCTCCCTCCCTTCCTCCCTCTCTCCTCCCAGTGCGCCATGCTGAACGAGAAACTGGACTCGCTGGTTCGTGAGCTCAGTGCCGAGTCGCAGGCCATTGTGGTCCCTGAAGGCTCCTCTCTGGCCGCCTTGCCCAGCCCCGACGCCCCGGAGGGCAGACAAGAGGGACCTTCCCACCCCAACTCAGTGCCCCGGATCTTCAAGTCCAAGGAGCAGCTCATGCTGAGAGCCAACAGCCTGAAGAAGGCTCTGCGGCAGATCATTGAGCAGGCCGAGAAAGGTGACCAGCCAGGCTCCCGCAGGACCCTTGGCAGCTGCCCTCTGTGGGGCCAGGGCCTGGGTCCCTCTAGCCCAATGCTGTCGACACTGACTGGCTGCCGTGGCCCTCAGGGCTCCAGGCAGGAGTTTTCCCAGCCCTGCCTGGAGATGCTGCCTGGGGTTGACTGGGGACCTTCTGTGCGCAACGTGGGGGCTCTGCCGCTGAGCCAGGGGCCCTGCCCCCACCCCCGGCCTGGAAGTAATAGCCTGGAGAAGCCCGCAGTTGAGAGTGCTGGTGGAGGCCCTGCTGTTGGACGTTGGGCGGAGGTGACCTGGGAGGGGGCCTCCTCTGCTGTGGCACCGGATTCTGAGTGGCTTGCCTGGTGCCTGCCTTGCTGAGCCACATGTATCACACCAAGCCCACCGGATTTGGCCAGGCTGTTAATGCTACTTCTGGGGTTTTAGTCGGCTGTTGGTTTTAACTGTTGCCTTCAAGTTTTTATTGTAGGCATCAGTAGTTTCAGTCTCGATTTTTTTTAAAAAAAGTTTTATCTATGGATGGTGTCAGCTACCCTGAAGTCCACTGCAATTGCAAGGCAGAGTATACACTTTGCAAAAATAAATCCCTTGCCTGTTCGCTGCCTCCTTCCATACAGCTGTGGATGAGCAGAACAAACAGACCCAGGCCTACCGGAGTCTGTCTCTGGCCAGCAAGAAGGACAGCAACGAGGACTTTAACAAGGAGACGGAAAAGCTTAGTAAGGCTGCCGCTAGCGTGGCTCTGGGGGTCAGGGGAGAGGAGGGGAAAGTGCCAGAGAGGCCTCCGGGGCTGATGGGGGAGGAGTGGGCAGCCACAGAGCAGGCAGGCAGGCTTTGGGGCGATGTCTCCGTGGGAGGGAAGCCTCCCTGGGGGGTCTTGGTGACTGTCAGTGTCGGCCACCAGTGCAATACCAGATGCGGCGGTCTTGTCATCCCGTCCCCCCGTTGCCGATCCACAGTGGAACAGCCGGGGGGACACGCTCTGGGCATCACTTTTAGCAAAGTTTTGGGTTTCCAGGGTCTCCTCCAGCATCACCTGAAGTCAGCCCCTTGCCGACATGTCCTTTGGCCCAGTATCTTCCTTGGGTCCTTTTCTGCCCCGGGACCTGAGGACCAAGTAGGCGCTGCTGTCGCAGTCACACTGTGGCATCAGTTTGACAGCCCCAGGAATGGCCTAGTGAGGCGCCTACTTCCTCTGGATCAGAGCTGATCTGCTGCCAGCCAGTGCCTGGATGGGCCCGTATCTGGGTGCTCCGTTCGAACACTTTGGAGAAATGGCAGGATGACAACATGGTGCTTTCAGAGATGTGGATGACGGCTTTGCTGTGCAAATGGGGGCCCCTTCCCTGGTTACCTCTCCTCAGCTACTGTGGCAGAGTGTGGCTGGTGCCCGTGTGGCTTGTGGGGAGCGGGACCTGCAGCTGGGTGTCTCGAGACTTGACAGCTATCCGGCTTCCCCCCCTAGAGTCCCGTCGGGACACGGTCATCTCCACCACGTCCTCCATCATCCTGGACAGATCCGAGAGCTTCAGCACAGTCCACTTTACAGAGGACCCAGGAGCCGTGTGAGTCTGCACAGTGCCTTGGCCTCTCTGGGTGTGACCTGCCTCTGCCATGGCCACTTGGAAAAGGGGGGAGGGGGCGATGCACTTCACGGGGCTGGGGCGGGAGGTGGCGCAAGAGTGGTGAAGTTCTTTCACACGCCAGAGGAGCCATACAAATGGTAGATTAAAAGGAACTCTATGAACATGCTTATAGGACTTCTTATTAATAATCATTAATTAATTATTGATGATTGGTGATTAATATTATTAATCTTTTTTAAGCAAATATCTGTCCTGCCTTTCCATCTCATAGTTGCCCAAGGCAGCAAACAATGTAAATCTAAAAGAACAGTGAATGCAAATAAAAATGAACACATTAAAACGGATGCTCACACAATTAAATCAAGGCTAAAACACAGACAGGAAGGCAGATAAAACTTAGGTAAGACCAATCAGTTAAATAAATGCTTACTAGAATGTGTAGGTCTTAAGAAGGAGGTGAAAAACTCACCAAGAAGGGGCCAGAATGGATCTCCTGGAGCAGGACATTATTAGTAGTAATTTTAGGGAGTGAAGTTGCCCAGCCAAAGGAATCCTGTTTTATCCCATTCTGTTTGGTTTGCCTCTTAAACTGCTCCACATGGGTCACAATCAGCTTGCGATGTTTGCACAAGTTGGAGAACCCCTTGGAGCATGTGGGAGGCAGAGCAGGCCTGGGACACTTCAGCTCTGCACCTCATGTGGTCAGGAGCGCATGACTGGCCAGTCTCCCTTCTGGCTGGACTCTTGTAACAGATGGTCCTCAGCTGGGGTAGGAGGCCTTCAATGGTTTTCGCCCAGTTCTAGCAACCTTGAAGTGCCTGGCGTGTTCCATTGCCATCCTGCAATGGGATGGGTACACATGGATATGGAAACCAGTCAGCGCTGCAGGTAATTTTAGCGTGCCTTTGGAGACCTAGAAATGGCACCACCCGCAACCAATCAGATGTGGGCATGACTCTACTGTCATCCAGCCAAAAGCACTCTTCCGCCATACCCTGCCCCTGGAACTGGTGTTCAAAAGCCATTTGCTAGCTTTTTGTGGTGCTTGGAGGGTGTTTGAGATAACAAGACAGGCATTTTGTATTCTGACAGCATTTTGCTGGTTCTGCTTCATTGGTTGCTTCTGAACGATTTCCTTTCCCTCCATCTGCTGGTTTCAGACAATTCTCCGAAAGATGCGTCATGAACAATTATTTTGGCATCGGCCTGGATGCGAAGATCTCTCTGGAATTCAACAACAAGAGGGATGAACATCCCAAAAAATGCAGGTATGTGACAAATTCCTCACCACCTGCACAAAAACGGAGGACCAAGGCTTGTGGCACAGAGGTGCACTGCACACTGCTAGTTCATGAGGCTGCTCGTCCTGGCTTCCATCGAGGCCAGAAGCACCAGCTGGCACACACCTTGGCAGTGATGGCAGCAGGAAAAACAGAAATGCCACTTAAAAGCCATTTGGTGTGATCTCCCATCCTCCCACGTTCACACACAACATAATCACATTCGCAAACTGATTAAGAAACTTCTTCCCCTTTGCAACCATTTCCTCTGCAGCACTGCAAAATTTCCACTGACCCAGAATGTCGGTGGTTTTTGCAGTACGTCTGGCCCAAGGACTCCTGTTCTCTTCTTGTGGCACCGGCTCCGGATGGAGTGGGTTATGCTCGCTGTTGATGTGCACTGCAGATGGAGGCCCCTGCCTTCGGGCATGGGCATGGGTGGAGTCTCCAGTCAGAATGGGCAAGTGGGACAAGGTCTCGTGTTCCCTGACCGGTGGGGAGGAACTACTGTGGCAACCTTCCAGCACGCAAATGTGTCAGGGCACAACAAGCAGAGAAGGTGGAGCTGCTCACACTTTCCCCGCTCATCTTCAGATGCAAAATCTTGGTGCAGAGCCTGTGCTTTCACAGCAAGGGTGTCGAGGCCAAGGTCTGCACTCCATTTCGGAGACGCTCTCAGAGGCTGCGTTCCAGCGGGGGGTGGAGCCAAAGGCAAAAATGCAAAAAATACTGGCATGTTTTAGCTTAACACTCTGCCAGTAACTCAGCCTTGGGAGAGGCATTTCAACCTTTTAGCATGGGGGGAGGAACTGCACAGATGCTGGGCCAGGGGGGCAGGGGCCACCTTGGGAAACCTGGAGGGCCAGACTGGGACCTCAGGTGAGTAGGATGCAGCCTCTGGGGCTGAGCTGACCCACTGCTGCTTCAGAGTTGGCCTGGTCCAACGGAGCCTTGTGCGTTCTGACGCTCCAGCACACAGCTAGGGATGGATGCGGCAGTTCCGCCTCTCCGCAATGCCCTTCATTTAAGGGCTCTGCAAGTGCTCATTAAGTGAGCCTCCCAAGGGTGCCCTCAGGGAGCCAGGGAGTCCTGCTCCAGTGCCTGATCAGGCCACCCAGGGCCATCGCAGCAGGAGCTGTGCCTGGATAGCAATCTGGAACAAGCGCGCACCAGAAACGGAGCTGTAGGCTCCACGAGTCTTTGGGAGCTCTGGGAGAGAGCCTAATCGTGCTACTTAATTATCCTTAATTGCATGCCATCGAAAGGCTCTAATAAGGCATGAAGGAGACGGCTGATTGTTTTGGTCTCAAGGAGAGGCGATTATCCGGCTGCTCCACGGTGGGAGGGTGCAAAACCGTGGTTGGGACGAAGAAGGGCCGGCCAGGAGTAGGTTGCGTCCAACAGACTGGTCCTCAGTCTGGTCCGTTCTGCAGAATAATATCCAGGAAGGACCACACAGGCTAATGGTGCACACGCTGCGCATGGCCTGTGCACCTTGGATGTGGTTGGAAACAGGTGCTGCGTTGCTCTGGGAGGAAGAGGAGCTGTGAGTGTCTCTCCCTCTGTCCTCTTTGCAGCAGCCGCACAAAGAACATGATGTGGTATGGAGTTCTGGGAACGAAGGAGCTGCTCCAGAGGACCTACAAGAACCTGGAGCAACGGGTCCAGCTTGAGGTAGCTGCTAGCAAAAGCCTTTGGGCAGAGGGAATGAGGGATGAGTCACAAGCACCGGATCTCTCTTGATCTAAAGCAGTGCAGCTCCATTGCCCAAGCGTACAAATTTCTTTCTTTCTTAAAAGTAAGCTAGCAGGATAAGAGACAAGGAGCCTCTGCATGATTTGGGGAATCTCTGAGAGTGCCTGGGCCACCAGAGGTGGCCTCGGCAGTGTGGCGCTTGGGTCAGTCCTCGCTCTCTCTGCCTCTCAAAAAGTTGTGTGCTGTGCCACGAGAATATGTCAGGCGTGAGTGTGTCTACCCTTGCAGCCAAGGCCTTTGTGGTGCCAGCTTGGGGGCTCTGGGAGGGAGATGCCCTGGCTGCGGGTGCCCTAAGCTCCCTCTCTTGCTTCCTTCCAGTGTGATGGGGTGCCCATTTCCTTGCCCAGCCTGCAGGGCATTGCTGTGCTCAACATTCCGAGCTACGCAGGAGGCATCAACTTTTGGGGAGGCACCAAGGAGGATAATGTGAGTTTGCCTGGGGCTTCCTTTGGCCCGAGTCACTGCACCCTCTCTTTTTTTCTTGCTCCTTCTGCTGCTGCTTAAGGGCAATGGGACTCCCTTTTCTTATGCACCACACCTCCCTTTCATTTGTCTGGTGGGGGCAGGGGAGGATTGGAACCCCATGAGTGGGCTTTGGCCCTGTCTCTTCTGACTTCCTTAGTGGGACTGTTAAAGCATTTTAGTATTTTAGCTTCCTAGTCTTTTAGCTTTGGTGTTTTAAATCTGAATTTCAAATATATGCATTGCTGCTAGGTTTTATTCTGCTTGCATTGTTATATTGTGGTTTTAAGCTTTTATATTTTATATTGTTTTATCCTGCACTTTTGGGGTTTAATTTTCGTGAACCGCCCAGAGAGCTTCGGCTATTGGATGGTATAGAAGTGAAATGGATGGATGGATGGATGGATGGATGGGTGGGTGGGTGGGTGGGTGGGTGGGTGGATGGGGGAAATCTCTCAACACAGAGGGAGAACTCACATACGCACGACTTAGGGAAGCCCTTCCAGATCTCCGCTTGAGACATGTGTAAGTCTGTGCCTTTTCCCTTCCAGAATTTTGGGGCTCCCTCATTTGATGACAAGAAGCTCGAGGTGGTTGCCGTCTTTGGCAGCATCCAGATGGCGGTGTCACGGGTCATCAATTTGCAGCATCACCGTATCGCCCAGGTAAGGGCAGGGCCCAAATTTTGCCTGCCTGGCTTGAGCCTCCCAAAATCTGTCCATGAGATGGGGACCCGTTTCAACTCAGATGGGCTGAAGCTAAGGAAGGGTTGAGTTCTGTTTGTTTCTGGATGTCTTTCATCACCCCATTGGGTCTGCCCACCAGTGCCGGATGGTAAAGATCACGATTCGGGGAGATGAAGGAGTCCCGGTGCAGGTGGATGGGGAAGCCTGGATCCAGCCCCCAGGCATGATCAAAATCCAGCACAAGAACCGCGCTCAGATGCTGACAAGAGACCGGGTGAGACCCACGACCTGCTAACCTGGGGGTTTCTTCCATAGCATGAAAGCCTGTTTTCAGCTGAGTTGTTTATGGAGGATTGCTAGCATTAGCATGTTTGCAGACTGGCAGCAGCCCCCGGTAGCAGGGGTGGGGGGTTACAAACAGAACCATCATGGCCTCTTTGGCTGCCATCGGCTCAGCTGCTCTGAGGTCAGTGTGCAAAGAGTGAATGGGGGAAGAGAGGCTCCACAAGCAACTTAGGAAAATTGAGCTGGGCATCATAGGCTTTCAGATGGTGCGAATCAATGTTGGTGCGAATCAGTGGACTGGTGCTCTCCTGTGAGCCTCTCACCAATCTTCTGTGCTGTGCCCCAGAAGAGCCCTGGGGGAGGAGTGGGCTCTCTCCTGTGTTCATGCCTTCAGTTTCTTGGAGGTGAGTATTGCTGGAGGTGCAGAGGTGAGCCCCCTGGCTGTTGCTGTGCCTGCTCCTGGGGGAGACAGTCACAGCCACCATGTGTCCTTGCAGGCTTTTGAGAGCACCCTGAAATCGTGGGAGGACAAGCAGAAGGGGGAAGGCTACCGAGCCACATCCCGCCCCCGCCTCAGCTCCCAGCAGTCCATGGAGTACTTGACGGACGAAGAGTACAGCCAGATGCAGCAGCTGGCCCAAGCCACGGAAACCCTCATTGGCAGGTGCCAACGGTGCCCCCCCCCCCGTGGAGGGGCTTGAGAGGCCACCAAGGCTGCCTGCGGAAGCGCCCCAGCAGGGCTCCCGGGCCCCCTGCGCCGCAGCCCTGCTCAGGTGCCTGGCCAGCAGTGCCCCCTCGTGGCAGCTGGGGGGAAAGCAGGCCAGGGGACGCTCCCCGTGGCAAGGCACGAGCCAGCAGGCGCCAACGGACGGGACGTCCGGTTTCTGTTCATCTGTGGTCTTGCTGGGCACGGAGGGGCAGTGTTGCAGCGGAGCCTTCTGCCCTGCAGCCATCGGGGATGGCTCAGTGGAGAAGTCGCTTGTTCAGCAGAGGGGCAAAGTGGCCAGCTGCCAGAAAGCTCACTGCACTGCGGCAGTCAGGTTGCAGGGGACTTGACGGGCCCGTCCGCTGCTCCACTGCAGGATCCGTGAGGCTGCCAAGACACACAGAGCCATCGAACAGGAGCTGGCACACGCCGTGAACGGCAGCTCCCTGGCGCTGAGCGAGGCCCTGCCTGGCAAGAGCAGCAGTGGCGGCCTGGAGGTGAGAGGCGGCGCCGTCTTGGGACGGCTTCCAGGGTCGGGGTTCAGGGATGGCTGATGGAGCGGAACCTCGGGGCGTCCATGTTGTGAGGAAGCATCTCTGTGCTCCTTCGCTGTTGGATGATGTCCTGGGCAGTGGGAGCTCAGCCAGGAGGATCTCTGCAGGGGTGGCAGGCATTCCTTATCATGCACCGGTGGCCCTGAGTGGGTAGCTTTCGGGGAGCTGGCGTGCTGCAGGCTGTGCATGCCCAGGGAGCTGCCTTCTGCTGGCAGCAGCAGCTCTCTGGGGTTTCAAGCAGGACTTTTCCCTTCCCTACCTGGAGATGCTGCCAGGGATTGAACTTGGGACCTTTGGCACGCAGAGTGGGGCTTGGCCAATGAGCTACAGCCCTCCTTACAGACTCTGCTCAGTGGGGCACCGATGGGGCCTGGTGGGCTCACCACTGTCATGCTTCAGCCAAGCGCATCAGGCCACGAACACAACTAGCCAGGGCCTCTGCTGTACCTTGCCGGGGAAGGGTGCCTGCGCTGAGCAAGCTGTCTTTCAGGGCAGCTGGTCCGCTCGTATGACCGAGGAACCTGGAATGTTTAGAGCAGCCTGTGCTGGACTACAGCTGCCAGCGTCCCTAGCCAGCATGCCCAGTGCCATGCTGGCTGCTGATGGGAGCTGTGGCCCAGACATCTGAAGGGCAGCTGGCTGAGGAAGCCTGCTTCAGGAACAGCCCCCTGGCCTCCAGCCCGGGAGTCACGCGAGTTCCAGCAGCACGCCCTCCCCCTCCAGCACATAAGACCATCAGACGCTGCCATAGCCTGAGTCCGATCCCCGCTTGGCCCACCTAGCCCAGTGCCGGCAGCGCTGGCGCAGCGGCAGCTCTCCCACCAGGGTTCAGGCAGGATTCCTGCCTAGCCCTCCCTGGAGGCGCTGCCGGGGCGCATCCTCCTCTTGCTGCTACAGTCCCATTCCGCGAGGGCCGTGTCGTGATCCGGGAGGCCGGAGTGGGAGTGGGAGTGGAGGCCCTGCTACCCCATGAGCGCCGCTGGCCGGCAGCCTCTCCTCCTGCAGTCTCTTGCTGGTTCCAGCCACTGCTTAGGCAAGCTTTGTGCCATTGTTGCTAACAGCTTGTTTTCTCTTGGCTTCTCCCCCCTCTGGGTGTGTCTCTCTCGCCTGCCCGATCTCTTCAGTTTCTGAGCAGGAGCACAGCTGTGGAAGTGTCAGTTAGCGTGAAGGCCCTTTACACCGAAACCCGAGCTTTTTTGGAAGGCAAATTGGTGAGTGCAGGGCCAGGCTGGCACCGGTTCCCCTTCCGGCAGATGAAGGGCGGCTCAGGTGGCCCTTCCCCTCTCCTTCCGCTCCGCTGGGCAAGGCCAGTCTGTTCCCAGGCAGGAGCCGTGGTGGGATGGAGGGTGACTTGGCTTCCTCTGCTTTTCCCACGGAAGCCACGGGCTGCAGTAACGTGAGGGAGGGGCTTGCGGCGGAGGGTTAGGCTCCTCTGGAGGACACGTGTCAGGGAGGGGAGCAGAGCTTTAGTTTACCAGGCCCCATCTGTGCTCCGTCGGGACTTGAGAACCTGATGGCTCTCCCAATAGGTTGGGGGTGGGCAACCTTTTTGAAGTCAGGGGCCACATAGCAGCCATGGGTGGGGTCAGAGCCAAAAGTGGATGAGGGCATCCCTTTTCTCACTCTCTCTTTGCCAGCCCTTCCTCATCCATCCATCCATCCATCCATCCATCCATCCATCCAGCTATTCTTTCTCTCATGCATCCCCCCCCACGCGCGCACACCATCCATCACACACATGCACACACCCATTCATCCATCTTCCATTAGTTCCTTCTTCCATTCATTCCTTTTGTTGCTCTTGAAACACACAAGCAGCTGTTTCCGCATCCCTACCCCTGGCCCCCTTCTGCTGCTCCACGCACTTCTGTGTCTCTCTCAGGCAGAGTGAGAATGGGGCAGTCAGGTGCACACACAGAGGCCTGGCCAGAAGAGTGCCGGGGGGAGTGCCAAGAAGACCCTTTGACCTGGTGTGCACGTCACAGTGGCAAACCGTGGTTAATTCATAGAATCATAGAATAGTAGGGTTGGAAGGGGCCTACAAGGCCATCGAGTCCAACCCCCTGCTAATAGCAGGAATCCAAGTCAGAGCATCCCTGACAAATGGCTGTCCAGCCTCGTCTTAAAGGCCTCCAGTGTGGGAGAGCCCACCACCTCCCCAGGTAATTGGTTCCATTGCCGTATTGCTCTGACACTCAGGAAGTTTTTCCTGATGTTCAGCCGGAATCTGGCTTCCTGTAACTTGAGCCCATTATTCCGTGTCCTGCACTCTGGGATGATCAAGAAGAGATCCTGGCCTTCTTCTCTGTGACAACCTTTCAAGTACTTGAAGAATTAACCCATGATTTGCGGGGATGGGTGGGGTGTGCAAGATGTTCCTTGTTTCAATAAACAACCTATGAACACCCCATTTATAGGTTGTTAGTGTGATGTCAGAACCCAGACACTCTGGGTTCTTCATGGGTTAAACAACCCAGAGTTAAGCCAAGAATGGGGCATTTGTATGTTGTTTAAGGAAACTAGAAGTGGCTTGCATGCTCCATGCATCCCTGCAAATCCTGGGTTAATTAACCCAAGACTTGCCACTGTTACGTGCGAACAGGCCCTCTATCTGGCCCACTCTGTGGTGAGCAGGAAGACAGGCGATTCCGACCCTCTGGGCATGGCTGTGTTTTGTGGTGGGGGAAAATTGGAGGCAGCAGCGGGCATATGGGGAGAGCTTTTGGGGGCAGAGCAAGCATTGGCAGGGCACACAGGAGAACCCTGCAAGGGGTCGCACATGTCCTGTGGGCTGCACACCTGTGCCATAGATAGATGTCAGCCCGCTTCCTTTTCTCTTTCCTCTCACTGAGCTTCAGCATCATCAAAACTCTACAGGCCACCAGTGGTCTTCAGAGTGAGCACATGATCCACATGAGCTGCCCACCTGGGCAGCCGACAGCTGTGCCCCCACAGTGCCAGAATGCCCAGGTTTTGCAACATGGGAAGCTGCCTTCCGCTGGCTGCCCATGATGGGCCTTGGGCCGAAAGAGCCCCCCCCCCCCCGCCCACCGCTGCCTGATCCCTTAAGCGAGGGTGGAACCCGGGGCTTCTGCGAGCAAAGCAGTCGCCCCAGCCTGCCTTTTCGGCCGGGAGCAGCTCATTTTGCACGCACTCCCGGTCGGAGATGGGGAGCGTCCCTTCCCCGCGCCTGCCAGGCTCTGCCCACCGTGGTGCAGGCCTGGGCAAAGCACCCTTGCCCTTAGACATGGCGCCCGGCATCGTTTGGCCGCGAGTCCTGCACAGGAAGGCCCAGCTGTGTGCCGGGCCAAGTCCTGGGTCCTTCTGGCTCAGCAGGGCCTGCCCTGGCTGGCAGCAGTGGCTCTCCGGGGCTTTGGGAGCGGTCTTTGCCCACCCGACCCGGGGCTGCCGCCGGGGACGGAGCCTGGGAGCTTCTGCGTGCCAGGCAGGGGCTCCGCCACTGAGCCACGGCCCTTCCTCAGGACAGGGGGCTCCCCGGACTCCCCAAAGCCGCCACAGACCTCCTTTGCAACCACTCAGCCCGGACCCCAGGCCTTCGGGGGGATTTCTAATCCATCTCTCTGACAGCAGTTGGACTCCCCGCAGCAAGAGGAAGGTCTTCAGCACGCCCTGTGCGCTGTCAGCCGAGAACTGCAGAAGCTCTCCGATATCCACTGGATGGCGCCAGTCATCAACTCTGCTGAGGAGGTGGGCGCCCCGTGGAGGCAGGACCCTGCTCCCAAGCAGACGGGCGGGGAGAGATGCCGAGCCAGGGAGGGGGCTGCATTTCTCCCCACTGACGAGGGTTTCATTGGGAAAGTCACGAGAGGTGGTGAAATGTCGCCCTGCTTTCAAAGGAGGAAGGCGGGGGAGCCGGGTTTAAGGGCTGAAGGGAATGGAATAACAGGCCAGATGGCTTCGTCAACTCTGGGAAGTTTGCAGAGTCAGACGGAGGAGAGGGGCAAACTATACCTGCCCATCGCTGCTTTTATGTGGGATGACACAGGAACCTCGGAAGCTGCCTCAGACTGAGTCACAGCCCTGGCCCATCTAGCCCAGTATTGCTGACACTGACTGGCAGCAGCAGCTCTCTGGGTTTTCAGGCAGGATTTCTTCCAGCCCTTCCTGGAGATGCTGGGAATCAAACCTGGGGCCTTCTGCATGCCAAGCAGGGGCTGTACCACTGAGCTAGGGGCCCAGCCCTAGAAGGAAGGAGCCAAGCCTGTCAGAGGCAGGCAGCGAGCAAAGAATGGCTGAGGCTTCCTCCAGCTGCCCAGTTCTCCAAGCTGTCTGGCTCCTTCGCCACAGGGCATGAGCCAGGAGACCTCCGGGAGCAGCAACAAGGGCAGCCTGAAGTTGCGGATCAACCTTGCTAAGCCCAGGAAGGAGAAGGAGAAGCTCCAGAAGCAGAGGTCCAGCGGTGTCACCCCAGGTACGGGTTGCCCCAGGGCAGCCCTGCTGGCCCCGCCTTGCACAGGGAGGCCTCTGAGTGGGCTGGGAGCATCTGCGGCTTCTCTGCATGATAATAAAGGGGGGGGGAGCCCCAGATTGAAACGGCCTTCTGGACCATCAGTCACAGCAATTAGGGCACGGCTGCTCATTATCTCTCTGATCCCCACAGCCACTTGCCAAGGGCAGCTTCCTCTCTCACAAGGAAGTTGGGGAAAGGGGAGGCAGGGCCAGCTGAGGCGCCCAGCAGGCCAGAAGTGGCCCACGGGCTTCAGGTTCAACACCTATGCTGAAAACAGTAGGCAGCTTGGGTAACTCACGAATAGGGCAAATGCAAACTTCTGCCCATAAGAAGGAAGAGCCAAGACCCGCAAGTGCAGGCGGTGGTGCAGCTACAGATGGGCCACCCTTCTCCCTGCGCTCGCCGAGGCTGCACAGCACCACCTGGCGGCAGTGCCCCAGGCTCTGTGGCAGCAGACGCTGTGGCCATGGCTGTCGGGCCACGTGCAGCTGCAGCCTCTGCAGGGTTGCAAGGGAATGTGGGGCACCTCTGGGCCTTCCAGCTGATGCAGGGCACCTGCGGGGAAAATCGGTCCCCGAGCGAACACTTGTGTTGCGTTGCGTTGCGCCGCGCCGCGCCGTGAGGCCCTCGTGGATGGCAGGCAGCAGCGTGGTGCTGGGGGGGACAGGGCCAACCTCATCCCGCCAGGAAGCCCTAGATCAGCCTTCCCTAACCTGGTGCCCGCTGGATGTTTTGGCCTTCAACTTCCATCAGCCCAGCCAGCACGACGGTTGGTCAGGAATGCTGGGGTTGTAGGCCGAGACATCTGGAAGGCTGCCTCAGTCTCTCTGAGGACCCGGCCCTCTTCTAGTGTGCTTCATGGGAAGTGATTCCCCATGGCTAGAGGGCAGGAACAGGAAGTGCTGCTGCTCCCTCGTGGGGGGGAGTTTGTGTTCAGGGAACCCCCCATCTCGCTGCTGTCTGGGCATCCAGGTCCTGGCAGTGAAGGGCAGTGGGGAGGCTGCTGGCCTGGCTTCCTTGGCCAAGCAACGTGGGATGCCTGCACGTACCTCTGGGGCCCTGGGTGCCCGCCCTGCCGCCCCTCCCCGCCCTGCCTGCACTCCCCAGCCTGGCCACCCCTGCTGGCTACAGCTCTTCGCGCCCGCCGCCCGCATGGCTTCTGCTTGGTGCTGCTGCTTGTCCTCCCGGCCCTGAATTGACCGTCTCTTGATTGTTCCCTTTTTGCCAGTGGACAACTGGGGCCCTGAGGAAGTGGCGGCTTGGCTGGAGGCGCTTGATTTAGGGGAATACAAAGAGATTTTTATGCGCCACGACATCCAGGGCTCTGAGCTGATCTTGCTGGAGAGAAGAGACTTGAAGGTACTCACCTGGCTCCTGCTCCCTGGCCAGTCCGGCCCAGGCTCCCTGCTCAAAGGGGGGAAAGCGTGGCTGCCGGTTGCATGAAGGGGAGGGGCGTTTGCATGGTGCATGGCGTTGCCAAGCCATGCTGCTTGCGCAGGCGCTGTCTCTCGTGTGCCTACTCTGCTTTTTCCCTGCCGTGCAAGGGGGAGGAATTGGGAACCTGCATCATTGGGGCCGAACCCCTTTGCTTTGCCCCTCCTTGCCTGGCTTCCCTCACATCAGAGGGTCCTGCCGGCTGGCTTTCTTGCACCCACCGCTGCCATTCCTTCCCCTGGGTCAGTGCTCCTGTCGGAGTTCAGTGATACAAGAGCACCACCTGCTGACAGAGAAATAACCACGCAGTGTCCTCCAGCCCTTTAGTGGCACCCATTTCCCTCTAGTGCACTTTGGGCTAAGCCATGCAGGATGCAAGGTCAACGTGGACATGGAGACGTGTCTGTACCAGGACTATAACTGCTGAGCTGCCAGGAAAACACAGCTGGGCCTGTCGAAAGGTGGCCCTCTGCGGTTGTCCCCTGACTACCTTCTCCTCTCGCCTTCTCCCCTTGCAGGACCTTGGGATATCAAAAGTGGGCCATCTGAAGAGGATTCTCCAGGGCATTAAAGACACCACCAGCCAGCCCTAGGAAAGTTCCTCTCGACCCAAAGGGAAAACTGCATCTGGCATGCAAGACCCCTTTCTCTCGACCACCACAACCCATTGCCACTGGCAGCTCATTGCACCTGATTAGACTGCTGGGCATGGCCTGAACCAGGGCGCCCTGGGAATTTAATGCAAGGACAGTTTCCCATGCATCCCATGCCAAGAGTTTACATTTCCATGCCTGCCAAAGATTGTAGCTTCGCTGTTTTTGCCCCTCACCCTCCGGTCTCCTCCTCCATCTCTTTGTGGCAGTTCCTGTGCTTTGGGTTCATGTATGTGAATTTGGGCTTCACTTCAGGCAGTTCATTTCCACTCATCCCTGGGAAGACTCATCAGTGTCTGGTGTGGCCTCCTGCAATGGCTCATTTGTGTCATGCAATACCGTTCCCTTTGGGCCTGGATGGTTTCACTAGCCTGGGGGCAGTAGAAGAGGGGAGATGCCATTTCATGGAGGGAGACTGTGGTTACTTGAGGTCAAGTGGGGGCCAAGGCAAGACATGTTTTGCCACTCTTAGGACCACTTGACCCAAGTCCTTGGCTGCTCTGTTTTAATTTATTTATTTTTGAAGTTTTAATACATGGAGCTGTAGAGAAAAAGGTGAAAGCCTGTGGCCGGTTTCTGTGGAAACCAGCAGCAGTGTAGGGTACAGCTTCACGGGGTGGCTGGGAAACCCATGAGAGACGGTTGTGCCTTTAACAGCTGCATAGCACCTTCAGCTGTAACAGGCTTTTCCCGGTGTAGCCCGTTCGGCGGCTGTTAAGGGAACAGGCGTTTGCATGTGGGGAGAGGGTGCAAACGCGCAGGAAGGACAGTAGCACCCTTTGCCCTTGGGGGCTGCTCTGCACCCAGGGTGGCCTGCACTCTTTCCTCCCTGGCCTCTGAAGATTTGTGCCCATCTATTTGGTTGGGCACAAAGTGGGCAAACGGAGTGACATCTTGCACTTTTTTTTAATAAAAGTATTTTTCAGAAGCGATTGAGCCTGAATAATGAAAGCACTTGCCTGCAGCCATATCAATGATCCGAAATACTTCAGGATCTTTTTCTCCCCCTTTCCCTGTCCGAAATAGGTAAGATGTCGCTTTTCATGAGACTGACTTTGAGCCACTGTAAACGTGAACTTTCCGATCCTTCATCAGGCAGAAGGATTCCGTAACACGCAAAAGGGTCCATTAACTAACACAAAGTATTCCATCCGAAAACCACCCGTCCTAATTTTCTTTATTATGCTTTGGTGCTACCATGGCAACAGACGTCTACATAGTGGGATGAGGAGCTATTGCCATTGGAAAGCAGTGACTGTGCTGGAGCCCCTCCGCAGCAGAGGCGCCTTTGGGCAGGCTGGGTTTTGTGTCCTCCATCCTGAAGGCGCTGCCACGGCCGGCCTCTCCCCCTCCTCCTCCTCCACCCTGTTCCTGGATGACCCGCCCACAGGCCTCCTTGCCTAGAGGACCTTGTGCTCTGCCCTCTCTCGGGCAGGGCAGGAGAGCAGGGGAAGAAGGGCTTTCTTCTCTCTCCTCCTTCCCGAGGTGCGTACGGGGACGGCGCCTTTGCCACAATCCATCCATCCATCTTTTCTCCCTGCCTGTTGTAGAGCTTGCTGAGAATGTAAATAGTTTGGAAAGAAAGAGGAGATATTTATTTAAAGATGTAATATATATAAACACACACACACACACATATATATAAGAAGCTTAATTTATTTTTCTCCTGTGTTGCGCGAGTGCACTTTGAAATCCCCACGTGGGCCGGGAGGCCAGCTTGGCCCCCGCCGCGAGGCTGCAGAGACTGGCTCTGTGGAAGCCTCTGCCCTTCTGGCTCTTGTGAAATGCAGGTGCCTTTGGCTGGCTTGTGGTTGGCTTTGCTTCAGGGGTGGGAAGCCACGGGCTTTGTGACCACGTCACCAGCGCCACATGAGAAACACAGGTGGGCCAGGAACACCTGCTGAAGGCGTCGTCTTGCGCCAGCTGATGTTTCAACTGGGACCGGCTCCCTTGAGGACGGCGAAGGGCAGAGGGCTGCTTCTGACGACCGCTTGCTGGTGTTGCGCGTTTTCCACCTGCCTGGCCAGAGCGGCTGCCGGTGGGAATCACCCCGCTGCACTTGTCCCTTCTGCAACAGCTGGCGTTGGGCTCCCTCGCTCCCCCTGAAATTCCGCTCCAGGCGTACTGATGGCAGGAGCAGAGCATTTTCGAGAAGCATGGGGGGAAAGCAGCACATGACCGAGTCCTGGAGCAGCCGCAGCCTCAGGGCCTAGAGCTCCCTGTCCTGCCCCTCCTCTCCTGCTCAGTGCCTACGAGCAAGGCCACCAAAGGGACTGGGCTCCCTGGACCGTTCATGGGCCCAAGTGGCGTTTGGCTTCGTGCTGATCCCACCTTACATCCCTCCAGGCTCCCCATTCCGGAACACCAGCTGCCAGCGGAAGAGAAGCTGTTGCTGTAGCCAAGCACAACTCGGACAGCAGCAAAGTGGAGCAAATAACCTTCCACCCTGTGCATGCAGACGAGTGCACACAGGACAAGGGTGCACTCCATGCTCTGTACTGTGCGTACCGTTAGGGGAGGAGAGTGTGTGTGGCCATCGTGATCTGTCTCCCTGTGTTTACCAGTGATTGATTTATATTGTGAACGTAAGGGGGAAACTGGTGTGGGAGGGGGGAAGGGTGTATATAGTCTGCCCCACTCCCCTGCCCCTCTCCATGGAAAACTAGGTGTCTGGTTCAGACAGCACCCTTCATGAAGCAGGCTTGCTCAGGAGTTGGTGCCAGGGGCTAACAGCCAAAGAGGCAGCAATAGCAAGGGCTAGGTCCCCTTTGTACCCCCCGAGCAGGCCTGGAGTTCACAAAGCGGAGCTGCAAAGTCATGCCCTTAAAACGGATGAGCAGCAGCATCTTCCCTGGAGGTCAGGGGAGGACCCCTGAAGAGGAGCAAACATCTAGCCCTCATGGAAGCGATGCGTGGGGAGCCCTTGTTGGCCAAGGGCCAGGGTCATGGGGAGCGTCTGCCCCACTGCAGCATTTGTCTGGCCTTGCTGCTTTGGCCTCTGACCTGGCTAGCCATCCCATTTCACGCCCCCCCCACCATGGGGTGGGGGGTATGCTTTTCCCTTTAATTTAAAAAGCCAGATACAACGAAGCAGGGCAGAGGCTAAAATGAGCTTATGGCGCTTCTTTTGGAGACTCATTCTTTTGGAGACTCATTGATCTGCTCCTGTTTATTTACGACCTCTTTCCCGCCACTGTCAGCCTATTGGAAGCCTAAAGGCAGCAGTTAAGGGCTGTAGCCCCCCCCCGCCCCCGCTTTTCTATCACACCCCTTGCAATAGGGAGGGCTATGGACACAAATATCTACGCCTTCTTCAAGAAGTATGGCTGCCCCACCTTCTGCAAGAGGTTCTGCTGTCTTTAACAGCTGCATGACAGCCAGGAGTGACTAGGCACTAACTTCCATCTGATCAAGAGCTTTACCTGTTGGATAGCTGCTAATCTGGGGAAAAAGCAGCACTTCTGCCCCTGCAGATGGGCACACCTCCCCCATGAGACACCAGCTGAGCAGATCCCAGCGGTGGGAGGGAAAAGAGCCATTCAACTAACTCAGCCACTTGAGGTGGGGAGGAGTGGGAGAGGGGGCTGTTGTGACTGAGGAATGCTTCGAGGCAAAAGAATCTGAATTTAATCCCAGAATTCAGACACCATGTTTACAAAATAAACCTGGAAATGGATTTGATCTTTGAACCGTTCTCTGCCTTCTTTTCTACGCAATGCTCCGTCTTGCCTCCCCGAGGACCGGTGGCAAAGCCATAAGGGCTCCTGGCCGGAGATAAATGGCAGCCAGCTGCTGCGCCGGAAGGGAGCGTGGGTCCCAACGGCTGTTCTCCTACTGCCCAGCCAGGCTCAGCAGAGAAGTGCCCCCAGCCCTGCTGGGGCAGGGGGCAAGCTCAAAAGCCAGGCCAGCGGGGCCAGGTCGCCTGAGCAGGCAGGCAAGGCCAGTTGGTACAGCCCCATGGGGGGGGGGGGCAGGGCAAGTGGGAGAAGGCGAGGCAGCCAGGGGGAGTGGCAGGCAGAATCAGCGCCGCCCCGCTCCCTGGAACGCTGTCTGCTCTGACCAAGGGTGGCTTCCCCATGGCCGCCTGGCGCCTAGCATCCTCCAGAGGGCAAACTGGTGGCCTCCTGCATGCAAGCCAGGTGTCTGCTTGCCCTCCTCCAAGGGCCCTGGCGAGATGGAGCAGAGTGGGAGTCGGGGGTTCCACAGCCCAGCTCCTTCCTGCACCCAGGTAAGGCCACAATGACCACAAGGGGAGTACTTTTAAATTCTTTTATTGAAAGCTTTCTTTTCTTTGTCCATGCCATTCCCTCCCTACAACACTATAGTTGCTTTTACTTTTTTCTCCCACCCCCCTCCCTCTCTACCACCCACAACTAAAAAAGAAAGAGGGGGTAGACACAGGCCTCCCCGCTAAGCGGCATCTCTATTTACAGGGTATTTACAGTCCGGCTCCTCCGCCGCGTCTGGGCCGGGGGCTGCCTGCCGAGGCCCGGTGCCCTGCCCAGCCGGAGCTAGCTTCGCAGAGCTTCCTCAAGCTCCAGCATGTCCATGGGTGCCATCTTGGCCACTTCAAAGAAGACCCTGCAAGCAAGGCGGAGACACGGGGAGGGAGCTGTCATGCGTCAGCACACCACAGATGGGCTCCGGGCAGTGGGGGAGAAGGGGTGCCCAAAGAGGAGGAGGGTCAGGGCCCATTTCCTCCACAAGCACCTGCTACGTTTGGTTTGTTCTCAAGCTCTTCAGTTCACACAATTAAATCATATTAGAGCCATAAGGAAAATCAACAACCGTTCTAACATTCAAGTGTTGCCCTTAACAATTTTGTCTTTACAGAGCAAGAGCCTGCAGCTTAAAGATATTAGCTTCTGACAGGTTTCTACAAATCGGCCTCTTCCACGCACGCCACCCCCCAAACCCAACCATTCCCCTGCACCGGGGAGGGGGAAACCTCCACGGGACCTGCTGCAAACCCTCTTGCCACGATACCACTGAGCAGGGGGGTGTTTGAGCAAACCCCTGGCGGCCCAAGGGGAGAGAGACACCCTACCGGTGTGCGTATTTGCTGCGCACGGCCTTGAGCCGGTCGTCGTGATGGTAGGTCAGCAGGAAGTTGAGCCTCTTCACCAGAGGGGGAAGCTCCTGGGCTTCATAGCCGCTGTAATATTCTAGTGTGGGATTCTGCAATGGAGAAGGGACAAAGTGGCCCCACCTTGTCCTGCCAGGAATGGCATGATGGCCCACAGGCAGAGGTTCCCGAGCCCCTGCCCCACTCGATCCTGCCCCCTTCCGCTGCACTAACACCCTGGCCAGATTCCTGGTGCCAAGAGGAGGGTGCCTTGGTGGGGTTTCCCTACTCTGCTCGAAAAGGGGCTCCAACGCCAGCCACTCACCCAGGCACCGAGCTTCTTCATCTTCAGCGCCAGGAGGAGGCAGCTGGCCGCCAGCCGGGAGGCGCTCTCCTGCACAAAGTCGTACTCCTGCAGAGTCAGCTCACAGATGAAACGGGCCAGTGTCAGAGTCTCCATGGTGGCATGCGCACACTGCGGCGGGAAGGGGCAGGAAGACCTCCTGAGCAGGGGCCCCAGGCAGCACTCACAAGAAGAAAGGAACATTGCGCCAGGCCCACCTTTGGGCCAGTTACAAGTCTGCCCATGAAGCCATTCCACAGTACAGGATTTGGACAACATGCTAAGCTGCGGCTGCGGTTAACCTAAAACGGAGGTGGAAGCGTCCCCTCTCCGCCTTGCGGCTGTGCCAGAGGAGGAGCGCATGAGCCCCAGGCTCCCATGGGCTCCATTCCTGTCGTGATAAACCAGGGTTTATTGTGCTCTCCAAACACAGCCAACGAGGACTCACCAGGAATGGGCAGCTGCACTCTCCACCCTGCCTCAGCCCATATGCCCAGGGGGATGTGTGACACACAGCTCAGAATCCCAAGAAGCCTAGCTTTTATTGCGAGGCGAACATCCTCACGTTGCTAGCACTCAAGGCTTCAGAGCCAGGGCAGCACCTGGCCTCAGCGCCAAGCACAAAGTGTGCTTGTTTTGCCTCCTCCTATTCTGCTACTCAGAGGAAGGAGCAATCGCGCACTGACCTGCGGAGAAAACAATCTAGCCTTGTCTCCACCCCGCCGTCTTGTCTCCCCGCACCATGGAGCGTAGAATCTGGCACCCAGGGAAGCCCCAGGAGAAGGCAGGAGGGGTCGGCACCTGTCCGGGCCCAAGTGGCCACCCTCAAATGCAGGAGCAGGATGGAGAAGGCTCAAATGATTCCACCCTACCCACCCACCCTCCTGCCCCAGGACACCCTGCCCCTGCTGTTCACCTTGGCAAACCGACGGAGGAAGCGGTATGCAATGGGGATGTTGATGTCGAAGTGGAGCGTTTGCAAGATGCTCACTTCCATGGACAGCAGCTCCTCTCGCTTGTAGGCGTCGTCACAGATGTACAGGAAGTCATCGACACAGGGAGGGCAGCGCTCCTGAGAGACAGGGAGGCAAAGGCGAGGCTACTGGCTACCTCTTTGGGTCAATGACGTGGGCCCACAAGGAGCGTGGCCTGGCCGAGGCTGACCCCGGAAGGTGCCAACCTACCCAAAGGGGCTGATGCGAGGAAAGCCCCTGTCCTCGGGCATGCAGACCCAGGGGCCGGGAGTGTGGCAGCGCTCGGAGGCCCAGCCCACAGTCTGACCCAACAGGCAGAATTGTGCCAACCTCCGTTTTCCTTTTTGAAAGGGGTCTGGCGTTTGGCGATGGGGACAGAGGGAATTTGGCCTAGAGAGGCCTGGAAGCCTGAAGGTGCTGGCATGGGGGTTCAGAGCACGAGGCAGAGAGGCGACCTGTGCCGTGCCTCTGAAGAGCCCCCCGTGCTGAAACACAGAACCTCTTTCTCCACAGCAGGGGGAAAATGGCGCTCGAGGGCTGGCTGTGCAAGAGTCACTCGGCCCTACCTGCCCAAAGAACTGGACAGGGACTCGGGGAGGGCCCGTGTAACAGGGCGTGCCCAGGCCCCTGAGGTGGTGGAGGAAGCCACAGCAGGCAACCCAGCTTGGTAGCCACAGGCCTGGCAGTGCTGGCCAGGGGAGGGGTGCGGCCAGGGGAGGGGTGCGGCCAGGGGAGGGGTGCGGCCAGGGGAGGGGTGCGGCCCTGGTGCTCCCCCCATTGGCTTCAAGTCCCTCTTGGCCAGCCCCCCATCTGGTTCCGGGCCCAAGCACCCCTGCCTGCACTCACCTCAAACTTGGAAGCAATGAGGATGGCTGTGGAGCCAATGAGCTGCAGCTTGTCCCGCATGCTGGTCACCTTCACCAGGTAGTGATCCATCAGCTTGACCGCCAAGTAAAGCGTCTCATGGGTGAGCTCGAAGTTCTCCTGCAGGAGCCCAGGAGGCAAGAGCAGAGTCAGACCCTTGGCCCCTCCAGCCCAAGCTTGCCTGCTCCAAAGGGCAGCGCCTCGTGAGGGTCACGGGTGGGATGGGTCTTTCCCAGCCTTGCTGCCAAGGTCCCATGCACTGGAGGGGCCAGTTCAAGGCGCTGAGCCTGGGAGCTTCTGGGCGGGCCCTGCTCCAGGCAGCCGTCCCGTAAGAGAGGAGCCGTGGCCAAGGAAGGCTGCTTCCTCTTGTGGGCTCTCAGCATGTTCTGCCAGGAGCAGGATTTGGATTTTCGCCTTCCATCTCCCTTTGTAGCACTCCAGCCCATCCCGTGCTGTGCTGACGGTTTCCTCCACATTTCTTCCTACCATTCCCATTCAATGTGATAGAAAAGAAATAGCTTCCAAAAAGAAATTCAAAGGAGAAGAAAACTTTGGAGAAATTCTCATGGGTTGGGTTCAGGGTTCTTGTGCTTGCCTTACTCAGGAGGTGACCGAGGAGTGTGCACAAGTGCCCTGCCTTTCACTGTACAATCATCTCTCCAGCAGCCTGCAGCCTCCTTGGCTTCCCAGTCATGAGGTAATTCTTCCCATAGGGCCTTTTCAGATCAGGAAGTGCAGGCAGCCTGGGAGGCTGCAGAGCAATGGAGAGATGTGTAATAGAAAGATAACAAACATGCAGCACCCTTGGCTGCCTTGCAGTGATCAGGTAAACTCAAAACATCACAAAAATAAATTATAGAACACCCTGAGAGTGAGGCAGAACAATGGAGGCCTCTTTCATGGGAGAAGAACACTTTCAAGAAACTGGAGGACAAATTCTGGCACAGCACCAGCTCCAACCCTTCTCTGGTGCTGGACACAACACTCCCCTCCCCCCACCCCCACTACATAGTTCTCAGGGAAGTAGCAGTACTGAGGCATCTGCAGTACAGCCAGAACGTGTCCACAATCACCTCTCCGAAATTTAAGGTTTGGAAGACCCTGGGGAAAGTGCTGCACACTGGAGAATGACAACTAGAACCAAGCCAAGGCTTTTTCAAGGGAAGGGAAGACATGGCCTCGCCCCTTGCTGGCCATGAGACTGAGGACTTCCCCTCAGCAAGTACTACACCATGGCTAATTCCTTTGCTGCCACCATCCTGCCGTGTGATCTACAACTTTCTTCCCTCTGCCCCAAGTGGAAGGACTGCATGTTTCAGCACGTGGCTGGCTGGCTGGCTGGAACTCCCTTCTCACCACAGGTATGAACAGGCACTCACCTGCACCTCCACCATCCAGTCAACCAGGATGGCCCGCATGTCTGTGGTTATGTCTGGCTGATGCTGCATGTAGTCCGGGAGCAAGAATCTCTCCTGCGAAAGGAGGGAGCCAGTGAGAATGGTGCCACAAGGCACACTCCACACACACACACACACACACACACACACACACACCTAGCAGTCCCCCAAAGCCTCTCCAGGGAAGAGCAATTCGCAGAGAACCACCCCACTCTGGGGCTAACCAGGAGGGCCGCACAGTCTGCACCAGAATCATGGTGCTGGAAGGTGGGCTGAAGCCCGCTCTCTTCTGGAAGCAGGACCATCTCCGTTCTCATTTCCCATGATCCCAAACTAGTCCAGAGGTTTGGAGAGAAACCTTAGCGATCTGGAGCAGGCTCCCGCAAGCACCAGACCTCCAGATGAACTGGATGACAACTCCCAGTCAGTTATTCTGCCCCATTCATTCCAGATCACTGAATTCAGAATAAAAATTCATTATGCATTTAGAATCCATGGATCTAATCCAGAGCTCTAGATCCCCTGGCTGGTGGCAGCTTGAGCACTGGAGTAAGGGAACCACCCCAAAGCCAGCACCCATCTCCAGCAGCTACCTCACGTTCCTGCATGTAGGTGAAGATATCCTTGGCGTACTCGGCACTGGCGTGAGGGTCCTCCAGTTGGCCCTTGTCTATGTCTTCAACTGGTGGCACCTGCACAAAGGATCACTGTTGCTGGTAAAAGAGTAATCACTGAGGCCGGAGGGCTGAGCATATGAGGCTCCTTAGATTCCATGGACTGCAAGTGGAGTGAAATGAAATTAAGCTGAGAGCTGGGGCCGAAACACAGTTTGTTCCAGTCAAGGCCTGTTTCAAAGAGACGTGCGGAAGAGTTGGAAGCTTGACTTACTGTTAGGTGCTCTCAGCTAGCCTCCCGCAACCTGGCACTCTCCAAATGTATTGGACTACAACTCCCATAATCCACAGCCATCATAGGGATTATGGGAGATGTAGTCCAACACATCTGGTAGGCACCAGGTTGCAGGAGGCTGCTCTTCATACTCGTGAACTAAAAGGCTTGTCTTAAGGGAGAGCCTCTGTTGTGTTAGTCCCCTGACCCAAGAAATGCCAAAGATTGGAGCAGAACCCTCTGGACGCGCACAGAAGACCTGCCACTGAGCCATGACCTTCTCCAGCGCTCCCCATCAGTGTCCATGGCAGGGCAGATTTGACAAACCCCCACCAGCAGGAACTCCGTTTGACTTTGCAGGCAGGGACATTGCCCGTGGGTGCACATTGCGGATTTGGGACGCCTGCCGGGTGGTAGGAACAAGTGGGGCACCCAGGGAGCCCCAGAGGGCCTGGACCCTGCACAGCCGCTGCCAGGGCCCACGAGCCCGGCCCGGCGCTCACAGCCAGCCCTCCGGCGGATTCTCAGCACTGCAGGCTGAACCAGAAGCAGAACAAGACTGCAGAGGACCAAGTGCACGGCCGGGCCTTCCCAAGGGGAGAAAGCCAGGTGCCGAGGGGAGAAAGCCAGGTGCCACGAGCCCACACGCCGCCTCCCCCCAGCTCCAAGGTTGCCAAGAGGAACACGGCCAGCCTTCCAGGAGGAGGCTTCCGCGATGCCCCCCCCCCTTATTCCTTCATCTCCACCGTCCACATGGGCAGCAAGGGGAGCAGCTCCTCCGTACCAGCACCGCCGGTTCCACTGGCGTCAGCGACGGATCATCCTTCTCCGGCAGGCCCTTGCTGGCGCTGCGGTCAGACTCGGCTGGCACATCCTCAGAGAGAACCTTATTCAGGGACCTGAAAGAGGCAGGTGCAGGTTAGAGATAGAGCTGGGAAAGAGGCAGGCCAGCTGCCAGCTAGACATGCCAGCCCAAGGCCCTCCGCTCGCTCCTCAGGCCTTGGCAGGCTCTGGACCTCAGCTTGCCACGAGAGACAGACAGATGCACCCCGGCTGAGTGTAAGTCTGGCCAAAACATGGCCCCAGCTCCGGGAGAGTGGGGCTGGGGCCATTGCAGACACCCCTGGAAACGCAATGAGGATATCTGTGCTTTGTCCTCCACTTCCACTCTGGTTTCTATGATGTCGCAAGAAACAGCTAAGTTGAAGCCAGTTTTACCTCCAACTGCAATGAGGGCTAGAAACATTCTAAAATAAAAATACTGAAACCCCCTTTGTGCTACCAGATTCGGACCCAACTAAGGGCCATAGGTCACAATTCAGAGAGTGTTTATCGACACACTGGCTCCTAAGTCATACTGTGCAATTAGTGAGAGGTGTCTCCAGGTTTACTCTTATGGCAGGGGTAATAACAGAACTGCAGCTTTGATGAAATGCCTTTTATCATCTTATTATGAGCCTTTAACTGCTGCTTTCCAGTCTCCAGGCAGCAAACTGCAGCCTAGACCCTTCTGGATAGGACAATGGCCCCAGTTGAGAAGACACAGGCAGGGCGGAGGTGTTGGGGGTGAAAAATCCCAGCCTATTCCAGGGCCTGGTCTGAAGGCACATGAGGCAGCCACCTTGCTGAAGCTAAGCAGGCCTGGGTCTGATCAGTGCTTGGAGGGGAGAGCCCCTGGGAACCACAGGTAGCCACCTTGAGTTCCACAATGGGAGAAAGGTGGGAGATAAATGTAATAAAATAAACAAACAAACAAACCTTTATAGACAGCTCTGATGGCACATGGATTTGGGTGCCTCCAGGTGTGCCAGCAAATGCAGACCAGTCTGCACTGGGACTCTAAAGCTTTCACCTTACTCTCTGGATTGAGCGCCTACGTATTCCCTTTGCAGCTAGCTCAGGCCTGTCAAGACACCTTGTAGATCAGTGGCAGGGGCCTGGGGATGAATTTCACGCGGCCTGTGGCTGGCTCACTCTGACGGGCCTGCCCCTCCAATTCTTCTGCCAGGGCTACGTGGAGCGGGCCAGTGAGGACTCCTTCGTGGGGCGTCCGTCCTTGGGTGGGGCAGTGGCAGTGGCAGGAGAGCAGAGCATTTCAAAGGTATTCTTGCTTGGGCAGGTGGCTGTCTGGTTTCTTAGCAGCAGCAGCAGCTTAGCACCATCCAGGCTGGTGCTGGCATGGGGGAGGACAGCAAAGGGGGCGGTGGACAAAGAGAAAAGGCAATTGGTGGCTCAACTCCCGATTGCCTTTTCCTGTGGGTTGCTGGTCCTTGGTATAAAAGGATTCCCCACCCACCACGGATGACCAGAAAGCTCTCGCGCCATCAGCTCCCTCTAATAGAGTTGGAGGTCAAGCGTCCCCTCCACAGCTGGCACACGCAGCCACCAATCCAAGTGGTGCAGACACTTCTCCTTGGGCAGTCACCTGGAAAGCCACCAGGGCTCACAGTTCTGCAGCATATCTGGCCAGGGCCTGCACAGCCCCAGCTCCAGCCCACTTGCCTCTCTTGCATGAGTGTATTCAAGCTGCGAGGACAAGAGGGCAGGCAGTGGCCTGAGGGGGGAGGCGGGGCACCGCCAGCCCAGCTGTGCTCACTCCGGCCCTCACTTTTTCAGGTTGACCTCGTTGTTCTTGGCAATGCTCAGCACAGGCAATCCCTTTGGTGCCTTCTTGGAAACCAGCTTTGCCGGCTCCTTCCTTCCTCCGAAGTGCCGCGTCTTGTGAGCCTGCAAGGGAGAGACCAGCAGGCTGTGATCATGTCTGCCTATGCAGAGGAGGGAGGCTTCTGGTTTTAGAAAAGGCAGAGAGGCACCCCACGCTTCCTTGCTGGCCCCGGACGGACCCTGGGAAAAGAGCCAGCCTCGAGATGCAAGCAAGTCTGAGGCGGCATAAAGAGCAGATCCCCACTCCCACCTTGGCCCATACACCCAAAGCCAATGACTCAGTTGGAACACGAAGAACTTGGGCCCTGCTCCCCCATCCAGCACAAAACACAGAACAAGGGTCCATACTTACATTGGTGATATCACCAAAGGCAGAGCGCTTCTTGGGTGCCCCCTGGGGCGAGGAGGGGGACCGCTTTGTCTGAGAGCTCTCCTCCTAGGACAAAAGGGAGAGAAGCCAGTCAGCACAGGACAGCACTCCTGTCCCAGGCCACATTCAGCACAGGCCAGTGCCTGAATTGTGCACGCCCCCCACCCCTGCACCATACACCTGGAGGCTGGTCCTTACAAGGACAGAAGACAGAACCCTGCGAGAGCAGATATAAGCACATGAGACGAGCCCTTCAGGACTGGACCAAAGTCCAATGGTGCAGTCTGTGGAGCAACCATACTTGGGATATTGTGCACAGTTCTGGTCGTCAGATTTCAAAAAGCCAAGGATATTGTAGGGCCAGAAAAGGTGTAGAACAGGGCAACCAGAATGATCATGGGGCTGGAGCAACTCCTGTGAGGAAAGGTTGCAACATCTGGGACTTTTTAACTTGGAAAAAAGGTTGAGTAAGAGGGGATATGATAGAGGGGTATAAAATTATGCACAGCATAGAGAAAGTAGAGAGATAATTTTTCTCCCTCTCTCACGGTACTAGAACCCCAACAGCATCATTGAATCATAGAATAGTAGGGTTGGAAGGGGCCTATAAGACCATTGAGTCCAACCCCCATCGGTCGCCCCATGAAGCTGATTGGTGGGAGATTCAGGACAGATCAAAGGAAGGACTGCTTCACACAGCGCACAGCTAAACAAAATTATCTACCACAGGGTGTAGCAATGGCCAGCAGTTTGATCGGCTCTGGAAGAGGATGAGACAAATTCATCAAAGGTGACTCCACGAGGCACCATGGCTCTGGATACTAGTTGCTGGGGAATAGGAGTGGGGGTGGGGGCTGTTGTGCTCGTGTGCTGCTTATGGGCTTCCCTTTGGGGCCTCTGGGTGGTCACTGTGGGGAACAGGATGCTGGATGTGATGGGCCTTTGGTCTGATCCAGCAGCAAGGCTGTACTTGTGGCCATTTAGTCTGGCGTCCAGGCACCGTCAAGCCATTGCCTCCAGAAAGCCACAGCCTAGGCTTAAAGGCAACAGCACCTTGCCCCTGCTTGCTTGCAGTGGGTAATTAGCAGCACACTGCCTGAGAACGTGGAAGCTCTCCCCAGCTGTCATGAGCAGTAGCCATGTGCAGATCCACCCAGCACCATGGATTTGTCTAATCTCTTCCTGAGGTTGCCACTGACACAATGTTGCCTCCTGACAGCTCTGCTCCTGGTCAGTTGCCCAACTCTGATCCCCAGGCCTCAGCACCAGCTATCAACACCATCTGCCTTAGCCCCAAGCAACCAGCTGTTACCCAGCTTTCCTGCAAGGCAGAGCAGCAACCTGTCCACACCGGTAGGTGAGGGGTGGGGTACTGAGCACCCACAGATTCTCAGCACATGATGCAATGTGGAGCAGTGGGGGAGGGGCAGCTCCCACTACCCTAACTCACCTTCTCAGCTTGAGCATTGTCCACAGCGACTGCTCTGCCTGGCCAGGGCTGCTTTGTGCCCACGCTCTTGGAATTGCGTGGGGGCGGCATCCCTCCAGCTTTCGGCTTCCCCAAGCAAGTCTGGAGAAGGAGGGAGATGGAAACGTTACCTTCTCAGAGACCACCCAGGCCCCAGCAGATACTCTGCCCTGGGAGCAGCTTTGACTGGGAGACCTGTGCCAGCTCCCCTACATTGTCACCTCAGCAGTGTGCTACATTAAACAGGCAGGCAGACCCAGGTGCGGCTAAGAAGCCCAGCACAAGAGGGCAGGTGCAAGGGGGAACAGGGCACAGATCCCACACCCAAGCCCTGGGTAGCAAAGAAGGACTCCAACAGTCAAACAGCGCCAGGTTTGTCCAACTCTTGCGGAAAAAGCTAAGGCCGCTTCACCAGGTGGATGTCTGCTTGGCTTGCAGAGGACCTGCCTTGCCGGGGGAAAGAACATGAAATCCGGCGGTGACAGCAGCAGGACACCCCGAAGCAGGAGGCAGCCAGGGGCGACGCGGAGCCTCAACCTCTCGCAGCGCAGCCCTACGCACGCCCACTCGCGCGCAGCCTCGTGGAGTCTCCGGAGCATGTGCGGGGCGGGGCCGCTGTTGCGGCCTTCATTCCAGCCGGGACTGGGGCGGGGCGCTTTCTCCCGGGGCGAAGGGAGGCACCGATCCACGAGCTCAGTCCGCTCCGGGAGGGGAAACCGCGCCGGGGCAGCCGGCGGAGGCCGGGCCCCGCGGCGGGGGAAGGCACGCAGCCCTCGGGCAGGGAGAGCTCGCCGCGGGAGCCCTGGCGCTGGCCCGGGGGGCGCGATCCGGAGCCCCGGCCGGCCTGTTGCAGCCGGGCGACCCCGGGCCCCGCAGCCGGGCAAGAGGCAGCGCTCGGCGGCCCCCTCCAAGAGACGCGGGAGAGGCGGCGGGTCGTGGCGCAGCCCACCTGGCCCGGCGCGGCTCCGGCTCCGCTGCTGCTGCTCCGGCGGCGGCGCTTCCTCCGCGGCACAAAGTGCGAATTTGAAAATTGCTACATTGGCAGAGGGCGGCCATCGATTGGTTCCCCGGGAGCCAATCCGGGAGCCGGGATGAATACGGTTGCTAAAGGCGGGGCCTAAATATTTTTTTACTTAAAAAAACGGCTCTCGGAGCCAATGGGGAGCGGGCGAGCGCGGCTCCGCCTTAAAGAGGCGGGGCCGAGTGGCTGCGGAGAGCGGGTGGGCGCGGCCTTAGCCACTTCTGATTGGCTGAAGGGCGGCAGGAACGAACTTCTCCTTAAAGGGACAGCACGCGTGTGACTGACAGCGCAAGCCTCGGGCGTGGCTACTCAGGAGTAAGTCCCATTGAGTGGATGGGGCTTCCTTCCTCGGAGATCCAGCCGCGCAGCGGGGTTCTTTGAAGTACAGCCCTTCGTATTCAGCGGGGCGCTTACTGCCGTGTGTCTGTAGCTCCTTCTAGGGGGATCCTTTTAGGAGTAGATCCCAGTCCTCTAAGCGGGATCGCGCCCTTTGCCTTCCTGTGCGGGGAGAGCCCCTGCCAAGAAACTCCGGCACTCTGCTGGTTCACACGGGACCCAATTCCTAACCCCCTTTGTGCCTGAAATGGCACCATCCCCACGTGCGGGTCGTAATGGGCGGATGAGTCATTTTTCGTGCGTGCGATCTGCTGCCTTGGACACGCCAAAGGCAAAACCCCACGATTTTGTAGTGTAGTCCGAGATTCGCTGCAGCTCCCTGCAACATCACGTGTGGAAAACAAGTAGCCCGGTTGTTGGTCCAGCAGGGCTCTTAGCGGCCTTGCGTGGTGCTGCCGGATGCGTGTCCACGCAGCACACATCACTCTTTACAGGGGCCACATCCAAGGGTCGACCAAGGCACACGCCCGGACATGAGGGGCCGTTTTCTGCTGGTACTACCAGCCCATGTCTGAGTGTGTCCTTGCGTGTCAAGCGGCGTTAGGGACGGGAAAGCAACACCTTGCAAGGCGACTCACAAGCTTTCTGCAATAAAGACCTGCGAGAACAGGCGTTTAGGTTTCGAGGGACGGGCCCCCTCTGCGGCTCTGGCAAGCGGGAGAAGGCCATTCTGAAAGGCCCGCGATTCAGGCCAAAGCCGGCGCTGTCGCCTGCGTCCCGTGAGGCCCGAAAGCTTGCCCTTCCAGGACCGTCGGACCCTAGGCTGCCCCCCAAAGGCACCGCCTCGCTTGCTTCGGGATTTCCTTCCCCCAGGGGGCGCCATGGTCTGCGGCTCGGCAGAAGGCTGCGCCTGTCGCGCTCCGGAGCGTAGTTCAGGCTGCGGCCGTCGTGCCGCGGAAGCCCCGCCGCGGTGAGCACCGAGTACAGCAGGCCCGTCTCGGGGTGCTCGGGCAGTTCGGGGCGGGCGGGCGGGCGCATCACTGCGTTTTGCCTGCAGATTTCCGGGGTGGCCAGTCAGTGTCAGCGGTGCTGGACTGAAACAGGCCGATGGTCTCACTCGGGACGAGACCGATTCTGGCCTTGTTGTTGCTCAGTCGTTCAGTCGTGTCCGACTTCGTGGCCCCTCGGACCGCAGCACGCCAGGCCCTCCTGCCCCGCGCCCCCCCCGGCGTGCGCTCTAGTCCACGTTCATGGCATCCGTGATGCCATCCAGCCATCTCATCCTCTGCCGCCCCCTTCTCCTTTGGCCTTCAGTCTTTCCCAGCATCAGGGTCTTTTCCAGGGAGTTTTCTCTTCGCATTAGGAGGCCAAAACATTTGAGCTTCAGCATCTGTCCTCCCAATGAGCACTCAGGGTTGATTTCCTTTAGGATGGACTGATGTGACCTCCTTGCAGTCCAGGGCACTCGTAAGAGTCTTCTCCAGCACCACAGTGCGAAAGCATCAATTCTTCGGCGCTCAGCCTTCCTTATAGTCCAGCTCTCGCAGCCATACGTTGCTACTGGGAAAACCATAGCTTTGATTATGCGGACCTTTGTCGGCAAGGTGATGTCTCTGCTTCTGACTATGCTGTCTAGATTTGCCATAGCTTTCCTCCCAAGGAGCAAGCGTCTTTTAATTTCATGGCTGCAGTCACCGTCTGCGGTGATCTTGGAGCCCAAGAAAATAAAACCCGTCACTGCTTCCATTTCTTCCCCTTCCATATGCCAGCAAGTGATGGGGCCAGACCCCATGATCTTAGTTTTTTTAACGTTGCGTTTCAAACCAGCTTTTGCACTCTCCACTTTCACCCTCAACAAGAGGCTCTTTAGATCCTCTTTGCTTTCTGCCATTAGGGTGGTATCGTCTGCATATCTGAGGTTGTTGAGAATTCTCCCGGCAGTCTTAATTCCAACCTGTGATTCACCCAACCCGGCGTTTCTCATGATGTACTCTGCATATAAGTTAAATAAGCAGGGTGACAATATGCAGCCTTGTCGTACTCCTTTCCCAATTTTGAACCACTCGGTTGTTCCATGTCCGGTTCTTACTGTTGCTTCTTGACCCTTGTACAGGTTTCTCAAGGAGACAGGTAAGGTGGTCTGGTACTCCCATCTCTTTCAGAATTTGCCACAGTTTGTTGTGATCCACACAATCAAAGGCTTTCGCGTAGTCAATGAAGCAGAAATAGACGTTTTTCTGGAATTCTCTTGCTTTCTCCATGATCCAGCGAATGTTGGCGATTTGATCTCTAGTTCCTCTGCCTCTTCAGAACCCAGCTTGTACTTCCGGTAGTTCTCGGTTCGCATGCTGCTGAAACCTAGGTTGTAGGATTTTGAGCATAACCTTGCTGGCATGTGAAATGCGCGCAATTGTGTGGTAGTTTGAACACTCTTTGGCGTTGCCCTTCTTTGGAATTGGAATGTAAACTGACCTTGTCCAGTCTTGTGGCCACTGTTGTGTGTTCCAAATTTGTTGGCATATTGAGTGCAGCACTTTAACAGCATCATCTTTTAGGATTTTAAATAGCTCAGCTGGAATACTGTCCTCTCCACTAGCTTTATTGTTAGTAATGCTTCCTAAGGCCCACTTGACTTCACTCTCTAGGATGTCCAGCTCAAGTTCAGTGACCGCACTATCATGGCTATCAGGGACATTCTTCTGTGTAGTTCTTCTGTGTATTCTTTCCACCTCTTCTTAATCTCATCTGCTTCTGCTAGGTCCCTGCCTTCTTTGTCCTTTATCATGCCCATCTTTGCACAAAACGTTCCCTTGAGATCTCCGATTTTCTTGAAGAGATCTCTAGTCTTTCCCATTCTATTGTTTTCCTCGATTTCTTTGCATTGTTCATTTAAGAAGGCCTTCTTGTCTCTCCTTGCTATTCTCTGGAACTCTGCATTCAGTTGGGTATATCTTCCCCTTTCTCCCTTGCTTTTCGCTTCCCTTCTTTCGTGAGCTACTTGTAAAGCCTCATCAGACAGCCACTTTGCTTTCTTGCATTTCTTTTTCTTTGGGATGGATTTCGTTGCTGCCTCCTGAACAATGGTACGGACCTCCGTCCATAGTTCCTCAGGCACTCTGTCTATCAGGTCTAATCCCTGAAATCTATTCCTCACCTCCACTGTATATTCATAAGGGATATGATTTAGGTCATACCTGAATGGTTTAGTGGTTTTCCCTACATTCTTCAATTTAAGCTGAAATTTTGCAAGAAGCAGCTCATGATCTGAGCCACAGTCAGCTCCAGGTCTTGTTTTGACTGATTGTATGGAGCTTCTCCATCTTTGGCTGCAAAGGACATAATCAATCTAATTTCGATATTGACCATCTGGTGATGTCCATGTGTAGAGTCGCCTCCTGTGCTGTTGGAAAAGAGTGTTTGCTATGATCAGCGTGTTCTCTTGGCAAAACTCTATCAGCCTTTGTCCTGCTTCATTTTGTACACCAAGGCCATACTTGCCTGTTATCCCGGTGATTTCTTGACTTCCTACTTTAGCATTCCAATCCCCTATGATGAACAGCACATCTTTTTTTGGTGTTAGTTCTAGAAGGTGTTGTAGGTCTTCATAGAACCGATCAACCTCAGCTTCTTCGGCCTCAGTGGTTGGGGCATAGACTTGAATTACTGTGATGTTGGTTTGCCTTGGGTTCGTACTGAGATCATTCTATCGTTTTTGAGATTGTACCCCAGTACTGCTTTTCCCACCCTTTTGTTGACTATGAGTGCTACTCCATTTCTTCTAAGGGATTCTTGCCCACAGTAGTAGATATGATGGTCACCTGAATTAAATTCGCCCATGCCTGTCCATTTTAGTTCGCTGATTCCCAAGATGTCAATGTTCAATCTTGCCATCTCATGTTTGACCACCTCCAGCTAACCTTGATTCATTGATCTGACATTCCAGGTTCCTAAACAATATTGTTCTTTACAGCATCGGACTTTCTTTTCACCACCAGACACATCCACAGCTGAGTGTCCTTTCGGCTTTGGCCCAGCTGCTTCACTCTTTCTGGCGCTACTTGGAAATGCCCTCTGCTCTTCCCCAGTAGTATATTGGACACCTTCCGACCTGAGGGGCTCATCTTCCAGTGTCATCTCTTTTAGCCTTGTGATACGTTCCATGGGGTTTTCTTGGCAAGAGTACTGGAGTGGGTTGCCATTTCCTTCTCCAGTGGACCACATTTTGTCAGAACTCTCCGCCATGACCCGTCCATCTTGGGTGGCCCTGCATGGCGTAGCTTATGGCTTCACTGAGTTACGCAAGCCCCTTCGCCACAGCAAGGCAGTGATCCATGAAGGGGATCCATGAAGTCTACTTTTTCCATAATTGTGGCGCCGTTTTGTTTTTTTTTTTAATTTTTCAGCCACCCTGAAAAGGGATGTATTAAAAGGTGGGATAAAAATAAATACACAGCTTTTTAAAGATTTACAAAACAGGTGAAAAGCTCATTGCTGCCCTTCAGCCCTTCAATTTTACAGCGAAGTTTATTCCAAACAATGACATCGCGCTTCCTTTATTAACATTCCTTTGAGCTGTAAGCAGTGTTATCGTTTCTGGTAAAGTAAGATGTTTCATTTTGTATCCGTACAATTGGCCTTTCTTCCACGGGTTTGATAGGGACAGGGTGTGTTAGGTCATAATGACATTCTGTTCCTCTGATTTATTGATTCATGTTTGAACTGGCCTCATGCAGACAGGGGGAAGATTGCCCTTTGTTTGGGGCTCTCCCCCTTCTCTAGTAATGCAAATGTTTTCAAACTTAATCCTTGAATCAGGGAAAATGGCACGTTTGGGTATCAAGGATGATCTGCAGGCAAAGCATAGGAGTAATTGCATTTGGGGGCTGGAGGAAGGGAAAATAAGATCAAGCTTTGTACTCATTTTGAGCAAGCCAACACTCAGGATGTGAAGACAAGGTCCATGCGTGGATATAACCCACCCAAGGCTGGCCGGATAGGGCCCTTGTTCAGGGGAAGCTGCCTTATATCAAGTTAGGCCATTAATGCACTTGGCTCAGTGCTGTGCACAGTGACTGGCAGCAGCTCTCCAGAGATTCAGACAGGTGGCTCACCTTAGTTTCTCCCTTCTTCAAACCTGAGCTGTTGTTCAAGAATGAAATAGAGTTTTCATGTCACTCTCATCAGTGTCAGCTCAGACAAATTTCCCATTGAACTGGACATAAGAAAACAGTTCAGTTCACTCTTAAGGAGCATGTTTTTTGTTCAAAATGCAAATTTCAGTTTCAAATTTCAGTCCAGATCAAGTGAGAGGTTGAGGCTGTTAATACAAGAACAATTTCCACAACCACACCAATGCTGCAGTGCAGACTTATTTGTATTTGCAGCCACTGAACTCCATGCTATGGCCAGTGTTGCAGTTACATTTTTGTTCTAACAGGGCTTTTGGAACACGACCCTATAGACAGCCATCTGTATAAGTACAGGACAGATTCGCTGGCAATGCTGTTTTTATTCTTCTAGCTTTATTATTGTTTGTATTTTATTCATGTGCTGCTGATGAGGCTTTACAAGTAGCTGAGGAAAGAAGAGAAGCGAAGAGCAAGGGAGAAAGGGGAAGATATATCCAACTGAATGCAGAGTTCCAGGGAATAGCAAGGAGAGACAAGAAGGCCTTCTTAAATGAACAATGCAAAGAAATTGAGGAAAACAACAGAATGGGAAAGACTAGAGATCTCTTCAAGAAAATCGGAGATCTCAAGGGAATGTTTTGTGCAAAGACAGGCATGATAAAGGACAAAGAAGGCAGGGACCTAGCAGAAGCAGATGAGATTAAGAAGAGGTGGAAAGAATACACAGAAGAACTATACAGGAAAGATCTTAATGTCCCTGATAGCCATGATAGTGCGGTCACTGAACTTGAGCCGGACATCCTCAAGAGTGAAGTCAAGTGGGCCTTAGGAAGCATTACTAACAACAAAGCTAGCGGAGATGACAGTATTCCAGCTGAGCTATTTAAAATCCTAGAAGATGATGCTGTTAAAGTGCTGCACTCAATATGCCAACAAATTTGGAACACTCAACAGTGGCCACAAGACTGGACAAGGTCAGTTTACATTCCAATTCCAAAGAAGGGCAACGCCAAAGAGTGTTCAAACTACCGTACAATTGCGCTCATTTCACATGCCAGCAAGGTTATGCTCAAAATCCTACAAGCTAAGCTTCAGCAGTATGCGAACCGAGAACTACCGGAAGTACAAGCTGGGTTTTGAAGAGGCAGAGGAACCAGAGATCAAATCGCCAACTTTTGCTGGATCATGGAGAAAGCAAGAGAATTCCAGAAAAACGTCTATTTCTGCTTCATTGACTATGCTAAAGCCTTTGATTGTGTGGATCACAACAAACTGTGGCAAATTCTGAAAGAGATGGGAGTACCAGACCACCTTACCTGTCTCCTGAGAAACCTGTACGAGGGTCAAGAAGCAACAGTAAGAACCAGACATGGAACAACCAATTGGTTCAAAATTGGGAAAGGAGTACGACAAGGCTGCATATTGTCGCCTTGCTTATTTAACTTATATGCAGAGTACATCACGAGAAATGCCAGGTTGGATGAATCACAGGTTAGAATTAAGATTGCTGGGAGAATTATCAACAACCTCAGATATGCAGATGATACCACCCTAATGACAGAAAGCGAAGAGGATCTAAAGAGCCTCTTGTTGAGGGTGAAAGTGGAGAGTGCAAAAGCTGGTTTGAAACTCAACATTAAAAAAACGAAGATCATGGCATCTGGCCCCATCACTTGCTGGCATATGGAAGGGGAAGAAATGGAAGCAGTGACAGATTTTATTTTCTTGGGCTCCAAGATCACCGCAGACGGTGACTGTAGCCATGACATTAAAAGACGCTTGCTCCTTGGGAGGAAAGCTATGGCAAACCTAGACAGCATAGTAAGAAGCAGAGACATCACCTTGCCGACAAAGGTCCGCATAATCAAAGCTATGGTTTTCCCAGTAGCAACGTATGGCTGTGAGAGCTGGACTATAAGGAAGGCTGAGTGCCGAAGAATTGATGCTTTCGAACTGTGGTGCTGGAGAAGACTCTTACGAGTGCCCTGGACTGCAAGGAGGTCACATCAGTCCATCCTAAAGGAAATCAACCCTGAGTGCTCATTGGAAGGACAGATACTGAAGCTGAAGCTCCAATATTTTGGCCACCTAATGCGAAGAGAAAACTCCCTGGAAAAGACCCTGATGCTGGGAAAGACTGAAGGCAAAAGGAGAAGGGGACGGCAGAGGATGAGATGGCTAGATAGCATCACGGATGCAATGAATATGGACTTGAGCATGCTCCGGGAGAGAGCGCAGGACAGGAAGGCCTGGCGTGCTATGGTCCATGGGGTCACGAAGAGTCGGACATGACTGAACGACTGAACAACAAAGCCATCTTGGATATGTTTGCACTGGAAGGTCAGGTATAAATACCATAAATGAATGAATGAATGAATGAATGAATGAATGAATGAATGAATGAATGTCAAAACTCATTAATTTTAGTGGAGCGGAGTTGTAGCATTGCACACATTACAGTAAAGACACCTGAATTAATGTAATATCAACTCTGCAAAACCACATCGCTGGATGCCTGGCAAGACCCGCCCCTCCGCAAGGGGCTGTTGTTGATTCCCCAGAGCCCCCAGTCCTCTTCCTCTTCACTGTGGCTGCCTGTTCCCCTGCCTCTGCACACACGGAGCAGAGACAAGAACAAAGAGGGGGGGGAGCAGCGCCCCTGGCCTGGCCCTCTCCCTCTGGGCAGCTGTGCAGACAGCAGTGGTGACAGCAGCAAGGAGGGGGGCAACACGGGGAGAAGGGGCTACTCAGGGCATCTTGCCCAAGGGCCCCTGGAATTCCGGAGCCGAACCTGCTGAGCATTATGCAGGATTTACGTTTGCATCATTTCGTTCATACATGTTATGCATACCTGTAAACAAAATATCTTTTCCTTCAGGTGCTTTGTTGCCATCGGGTTGTATGCCAACGTCATGTTTAGACAGTTGTCAGAAAGGGCAACTTTTACTGAGGAAGAATATCTGTGACCAGGCGTCAGATGAATCATCAGAAATTCCCAGCATGATGATTGAAGGGCTTTTACTGTCACATCAGTGAGTTCTGCACGTCTTTCTGCTGCTGCAGACTAAAATGGCTGTGGCTGTGGACCTCACTGCTCTGCAAGCCATTCTGAACATGGTGCTGGGAGGGAGCGATGCTGCATTCAAGGAATGCTGCGGCCTTCGATATGAGCCAGGGCCGAGGAGGGAGGGGAGCAGAGAATTCTGCGCACACACGCACGCACGTTCTCTGCCCTTCCTCAAGGAGCCTAGAGTGGCACCTCTGGGAGCGATCCTGTTTTCTCTTCACAAAACTCATAATACCCCTGAGAGTCCAGTGAGGCTGAGACAGGGTGAGTGGCCCAAAGTCATCCAGGGAGCATCCTGGCTCTGTGGGGCTTTGAACCCGGGTCTCCCCCATCCATGCCTGACCTGCTATCCATTGCACCATACTGGCTCTCAAACAAGTCATCAACAGGGGGATGAGGAAGTGGGATGGAGAGCAGCCAAGGTCAAATGGACTAACCAGATCAGAAGACAGGAGCATAAGAAGAGCCCTAAAGCTGGATCAGACCAAAGGCCTCTCTTGTCTGGCATCCTGTTCTCACAGTGGCCAACCAGAGGCCTCAATGGGAAGCCCCCAAGCAGGACAAGTGTAACAGCACCCTCCCACCCATGTTCCCCAGCAACTGGCATACAGAGGCATATTGCCTCTGATACTGCAGGTAGCATCCTTCTGTCATGGCTAGTAGCCATTGGTGGCCTTGACCTCCTCCAGGAATTTGTCCAACCCCCTTTTAAAGCCATCCAACTTGGTGGCCATCGCTACGTCTTGTGGAAGTGGATCCTGTAGTTAGACTCTGTGCTGTGCCTCCTTTTATCTGTCCTGAATCTCCCACCAATCAGCTTCATGGGATCTCACAAGGAATCCAAGAGACTGCTGTGGGGAAGGGGGAGCAAGATTTTGAGGGGTGCCAGGGAAGCCCCTTGGATGCTGAGAGTTGCACCCCAGGAACTCTGCCACTGCAGCAGAGGGCACTGGGACACAACGCTCGCTCCCTGCACCAACCAGAAGGGGCAGCCAAGAGCGAGCCGAGAAGGCAGCTGGTGGGTGCTGCCCAGGAGGGCTCTCTGGGGCTGCAGGGGAGAGTGGCAGGGCAGGGGCTGAGCAAGGCACTCCGAGTGGCAGCTGCGGCCGCAGCTGCCAGAAGAGCTGGCCCAGCAGCATTGCAGAGAGGAAGCCAGCAGGCCAGGCTGGCCAACCACAACAGCGCCTGCAATCCAGAACTGGGCCGGCCTGTCACGTGCCTGGTGCCTGACTGTGCCTGGCTTCTTTTCTTAGCTTTGCTGTGGGTTGCAGAGCAAAAGGCCTTACTCAGGACAGGCGTGGTTCCCTTTTCTTGGCTGCTCCTGCAGAGGCCAAGGCACAGATGTTCTCCCCTCCCTCTCCCCAATGCAGCCTTCCCCAACTGAGTGCCCTCCAGATGTTTCAACTACAACTCCCAGTGTTTTTGGCCACCATGGACCATGCTGTCTTGGGCTGATGGGAGTTGAAGTCCCAAACGTCTAGAGGGCACCAGGTTGGTGGAGGCTGCTCTGCCTCACCTGTAGCCTCCCTTTCCTCCCAAGGGCCTTCACAAGAGTCCTGAACTGAAGACAGGCTGAGTGCCAGCGGCAGCTGACCCAACATGGCCACAGATCTTGATGGCCAAGGACAGATTTGAATTCAAGGCTCAGGGCCTTGTACAAGAGGGGTGACCGAGCTGTGGCCCTCCAGATGTTTTGGCCAACAACTCCCATCAGCCCTAGTCGGCATAGCTAACGCTGAGCAAGGGATGATGGGAGTTGTATGCTAAAACATCTGGAAGGCCACAAGTTGCCCACCCTCATTGTGCCATAGGGGGTCTCTGACACCATGTGACCCTTCATGCCCTGGAGAGGGGCTCTCATGTCCAGCCAACCTTCTCTAACAGCGTCTGCTTGCTTGGCAAGAGGAGCTCTTTGATCTTGACAAGCTTCTGCAGATGAGATTCCATGGATGCCAGTCAAAGGGAACGGCCAACTCATGCAGTCTTTTCCAAACTGGCATGTCCTCATCCTACTGAGGTCCACAGACCTGAGGAGAAGCAGAGGGGGAAGATGCAAGGCCACACCCCTTGCACGTCCATCTCTGCAGAACATGTGAGCTCACGGAGCAACATAGAACAGACCCCAGATTCTTGTGATGCCCCTTAATTTCAATGTTTTGATTTGGCGACAGTCCTGGGGAGCAGTGCTCAGCAGCGATGCCTCCTGGGGGGCGGGAGGGCCTGCTCAGCTCTTCTGCTCTTGGCTCTGGAATGGGTTTGAGCGAAGACACAGCTGGCTGGAGCTTATTTGGCTGCATGCAGATACTACAGGGATGGGCGCAGCTGGAAATGCAGTGAGGCGAAGAGTGTGAAAGGGAGTGATGGAGACAAAAGCCCAACAGCAGAAAGCAAATCCGCAGCAAAGATTCCCAGGGACTCACTTCCTGGGCGCAGCAGCTGTCCCAGTGCTTAATGCACTTTCTGGACTGCACCACTTTAAGGTTCCCCCTTCCCCCTGCACAAACATCACTGATACGTTCTCCAGACAGAGGTTGCTTGGGCCCTTGGGGAAATCATTCCTCTCTTTACTTTGCAATGTTGTCCTTACCAGCAGTTACATCCAGCCAAGAATGGCATTCCTGAGGCAGTGTGCAACACAGGCAGCCTCCCAAGATGGGGTGGCTGGGTCATATTTGGGTGGGAGACGAGGCCTTGGGGCAGCAGCGATGACTGCAGAAAGCCTGGCCCAGCCTTGGCCTTGGCAGGATGGGGAGAAGACAAAGCATCCTTTGTCAGGGGTCTGGATTGAGAGCTGGACCCTTGCCCTCCATTCTGGGCCTGTTTGTCACTGGTGGCCTTCAGCAGAGCCACTTTCAAAGGCCCAGAACCGAATGGCAGATGAGCTCCCC
Organism: Heloderma suspectum; assembly: GCF_057233095.1. Taxonomy (NCBI): domain Eukaryota; kingdom Metazoa; phylum Chordata; class Lepidosauria; order Squamata; family Helodermatidae; genus Heloderma; species Heloderma suspectum. Next base: position 1,606,389 of record NC_139466.1, read on the forward strand.
TTGCTTGGGGGCTGGAGTATGGGTGGCTGATGTGATCGTCCCTCTGCACCTGAAAGGCCTGAAAAGAATGGGGGTGTGGGGCGTGGCTGCCTGCCCTGGATCCATCTGCACCTCTCAGAAAAGCAGAATATGAGCTCATGAGTCCAAGTGAGGCTTGTACCTCCCAGAGCGCAGGAAACAGCCAAACATCTGGCTTGAATTATACTCCTCGCGTTCCAGGCAACTCTACGCAAGGCTTTCTCCCTGGCCTCTGTGACAACACCACATGCCCATCCACGCACTTCATGGACCTCCCAAAGCTGGAGGCCCCTTTGCGCCCCTTCCTAAGTTCCCCAGCCCCTTTCCCCACAGCTGTGCAGCCCAATAACCACTTCCCTGCCCCCTGTCATTGACTCATCCACACATCTCTACTTCCAGTTCACCCACCCAGTCCTGGGGCCATGGGATTCTTTGCCTGGGATCCCTTCCATCTGTCTCTCTGCAGCCCCCAGCCTGCCTTCAGCACATGCTGAATCTGAACACCAGAAGCCGCCTCCAGCTGAGGCACCAGCACTAGGAAGAGAGGCCCTTTTTATCTGCCATTGCAGCACCGTGCTTTCCAAAACAGCCATCTGATGGTCACGTTTGCCCTGAGCTTGCTCGTTCTCCATCTCCGATTTTCCTGATTATTAAAGCACCTCTTGAAAGAAGGTACAATCTGAATGTCTAGAGTAAAGAGGCAATGTTGTGTTTGCAGTACAGACAGGTTCCTCTTTCACCAGAGCAGAAACCCGCCCCTGACTTGCCAGGCCTCCTCTATTAACACCCTGCTCTTCCGACCACGACTTGGAGCATCAGCCATGGAAGGCATCTTGCTCGGTGTGGTTGCACACAGGCATGGCAAGCCCCCCTGCAACTGATGCTATAAAAGCAGCGAGAAAAGCTTGATTAGATAGCTCAGGAGGTTATGAGGTTGGAGTCCAAAGGCTCTTCCAGCCACCTGCACAAATTTGCTTTGAGTGACACTAGCCATTGATTTGAGACAGTGGCCGCATTGCAGTGGGAAGCAATAGCTCCAATGTGGAAAGGACCAGTTCTGAAGAAGCCCAGGGATCTGTTTCTGTAGAGCAGGGTATAGCGTGACCCTCCAAATGTTATAGGACTGCAACATCTGGAGGGCCACACTCTACCCACCTCTGCTCCAGGGTTTTGTCTGGCCAGGATTCCAGGTTCAAAGCCAACAGCAATGCAATGCCCCTCCTTGAGAAGTGACAAAGCGTCGGCCAGAGATATTCTGTGCATGGTTAAAATAATATAAAATAAGCATGTAAGAGCCATGCTGGATCAGACCAAGCATCCATCTAGACCAACATTCTGTTCACACAGAGGCCAACCAGCTGTTGACGGGAAACACACAAGCAGGACATGAGTGCAACAGCATGCTCCCCCCCATGTTCCCCAGCAACTGGTGTACATAGGCATACCGCATCTCATATTGGAGGTAGCATATAGCTAGTACAAGGACCTGTAGCCACTGAAAGCCTTCTCTCCCTTAATTTGTCCAACCCCCTTTTAAAGCCATCCAAATTGGTGGCCATCACCATATCTTGTGGTAGCGAAGTCCATAGTTTGTTTGTTTGTTTATTTATTTCATTTCTATACCGCCCAATAGCCGAAGCTCTCTGGGCGGTTCACAAAAATTAAAACCAAACAACACACAATAAAACAATTTAAAATATGTAGAACATTAAAACCACAATATAACAATACAACCACAATAAAACCTAGCAGCAGTGCAGGAGTTTAAAATACAGATTTTATTTATTTATTTATTTATTAAATTTTATTTATTTATTAAATTTATTAATCGCCCATCTGACTGGTCACCCAGCCACTCCGGGCGATGTACAACCCACCATAAAACAATTTAAAACAATAAAATTTTACCATAATTTTTTTTTTAAAAAATACCCTAACCCACCCCAAATGCCTGCCTGAACAACCACGTTTTTAATGCACGACGGAAGCTCATTAAAGAGGGGGCATGACGGAGTTCCCTAGGGAGGAAGTTCCACAGACTGGGGGCCACCACAGAGAAGGCCCTCTCCCTCGTCCCCACCAGTCTAGCTGTCCTGGCTGATGGGACAGAGAGAAGGCCATCCGAGGCTGATCTTGTTAAGCGGCCTGTCTGGTGTTGCTGGAGGCGCTCCTTAAGATAGGCTGGGCCGGAACCATATAGGGTTTTAAAGGTCAAAACCAACACCTTGAATTTGGCCCGGAAAACAACTGGTAACCAGTGCAACTCCTTCAGCACTGGAGTGATGTGATCTCGCCGGCGGCTGCCTTTAATCAGGCGAGCCGCTGCGTTCTGTACCAGCTGCAGCTTCCGAACCGTCTTCAAGGGTAACCCCACGTAGAGCGCATTACAGTAGTCTAAACGAGAGGAGACCAGGGCATGTACTACCGATGGGAGCAGATGGTCGGGAAGGAAGGGGCGCAGCCGCCGTATCAGATGGAGTTGATACAGCGCTGTCCGGCTCACAGCTGACACCTGAGCCTCCATGGACAGCTGGGAGTCCAAAATGACCCCCAGGCTGCGGACCAGGTCTTTCAAGGGTAGCCGTACCCCAATCAACACCAGGTCAACATCCCCCAGCCTCCTCTTGTCTCCCACCAAAAGTACCTCAGTCTTGTCAGGGTTGAGCTTCAGCTTATTCCTCCCCATCCAGCCACTCACCGTCTCCAGACATTTGGACAGGGATTCTACGGCCAACCTTGGTGAAGATTTGAATGAGAGGTAGAGCTGCGTGTCATCCGCATATTGATGACACTGCACCCCAAACCTCCTGATGATAGCCCCCAGTGGCTTCACATAGATGTTAAATAGCATCGGGGAGAGGATGGAACCCTGTGGCACCCCACAAGTAAGTGGCCACGGGTCCGAAACCTCCTCTCCCAGTGCTACCCTCTGGTACCTGCCGGAGAGGAAGGACCGGAACCACCGCAATACAGTGTCTCCAATGCCCAACCCCTCCAGGCGGTCCAGGAGGATACCATGGTCAACGGTATCAAAAGCCGCTGAGAGGTCGAGGAGCAAAGATAAAAAGATAAAAGCCGCTGAGAGGTCGAGGAGCAAAGATTTAAAACAGCAAAGATAAAAATTTTGAAAGCTAAAATGCTAAAATGCCTGGGAAAATAAAAAGGTCTTCACCTGGCACCGAAAGGAATACAATGTAGGCGCCAGGCGAACCTCACTAGGGAGCTCATTCCAGAGCCGGGGTGCCACAACAGAAAAAGCCCTCCTCCTAGTAGCCACCCGCCCCACTTCCTTTGGCAGGGGCTCATGGAGAAGGGCCGCTGATGATGATCTTAAGGTCCAGGAAGGCACATATGGGAGGAGGCGATCCTTCAGGTAACCTGGCCCCAAGCCGTTAAGGGCTTTGAATGTTAACACCAGCACTTTGAATCGGGCCCGGAAATGGACCGGCAGCCAGTGCAGCTGGAAAAGTACTGGCGTAATATGAGCTCGCAGGCCAGTCCCTGTTAACAGTCTTGCTGCCCTATTTTGGACCAGCTGAAGTTTCCGGACCATTTTCAAAGGCAGCCCCACATATAACGCATTGCAGTAATCCAAACGAGAAGTTATCAGAGCATGGATAACTGTAGCTAGGCTATCTCTGTCCAGATAAGGGCGTAGTTGGTATACCAGCCTAAGCTGATAAAAAGTGCTCCGTGCCACTGAGTTCACCTGTGCCTCAAGTGACAGTTCTGGATCCAAGAGCACCCCCAAACTACGAACCTGATCCTTTAGGGGGAGTGCAACCCCCTCCAGAACAGGTTGAATATCACCTAGCCGGGCAGATGAACCACCCACTAACAGTACCTCCGTCTTGTCTGGATTGAGTTTCAGTTTATTAGCCCTCATCCAGTCCATTACCGTGCCCAGGCACTGATTCAGAACAGTCACTGCCTCACCTGGTTTTGATGAGAAAGAGAGGTAGAGCTGGGTGTCATCCGCATATTGATGGCACCTCAGCCCACACCTCCGGATAACCTCCCCCAGCAGTTTCATGTAGATGTTAAACAGCATGGGGGATAAAACAGAGCCCTGTGGAACCCCATGGCACAATTGCCATGGCACAGAGCAATAATCCCCCAGCACCACCTTCTGGAATCGGCCATCCAAGTAGGAGCGGAACCACTGTAGTGCAGTGCCTCCAACTCCCAACCCAGACAACCTATCCAGAAGGATACCATGGTCGATGGTATCGAAAGCCGCTGAGAGGTCCAGGAGAATCAACAGGGTCGCACTCCCCCTGTCCCTCTCCCGGCAGAGGTCATCCCACAGGGCGACCAAGGCAGTTTCCGCCCCAAAACCAGGCCTGAAGCCCGATTGAAATGGATCTAGATAATCCGTTTCATTCAAGAGTGCCTGGAGCTGTCCTACAATGACCCGCTCAAGCACCTTGCCCAGGAAGGGGATGTTGGCCACTGGCCTATAATTGTTAACATCCTCTGGGTCCAGGTTAGGCTTTTTCAGGAGTGGTCTAATTACCGCCTCTTTTAAAGCGGCAGGCACCACTCCCTCTCTCAAGGAGGAATTTACAACCTCCTGGACCCAGCCAGACAACCCCTCCTTGTTTGATTTAATAAGCCATGAAGGGCAAGGGTCAAGCACACAAGTGGTCGATCGGACTTAGCCAAGCACCTTGTCCGCATCCTCAGGCCTCAGTAACTGAAACTCATCCAATAAAACTGGACCAGACGGTGCTCTGAACGCCTCTGCCAATGGAACTGCATTAATGGTGGTGTCCAATTCATGACGAATCTGAGCGACTTTATCCTCAAAGTGCTGTGCAAACTTGTCACAGCATGCTAAAGAGGGTTCCACCGTCTCTCTCCCTGGCCCAGAATGTAACAGGCTGCAAACCACTCAGAAGAGCTCCGCTGGACGACACTGAGAAGATGCAGTGCTGGTGGAAAAGAACTGTCTCTTTGCCACCCTCACCGCCACAGAGTAGGCTCGATAGTGGGCTCTTACCTGTGTTCGGTCAGACTCAGCACAAGTTTTCCTCCAACTGCGTTCTAGCCGTCTCCCCTCTTGCTTCATTGCCCTCAGCTCAGGTGTATACCAAGGAGCTGGCCGGGCTGTGCTCAGAGGGAGAGGGCACTTGGGCGCGATCGTGTCAACCGCCCAAGTCATCTCTGCATTCCACAGAGCGACCTGGGCTTCGACAGGAGCACCAGCCATACCAGCAGGAAAATCCCCCAGAGCCCTCTGGAATCCATCGGAATCCATTAATCTCCGGGGGCGGACCATTTTAATAGGTCTTCCACCCATGCAGAGGGGAAAGGCCGCCAGGAGTCTAAACCTCAGCAGGAAGTGATCTGACCATGACAAAGGGACAGATGTTAATTCCTCCACTTTCAGATCACCATCCTCCTGCCCAGTTGAGAAAACCAGATCAAGCGTGTGTCCTTTTATATGCGTTGGGCCGATTACATGTTGGGACAGCCCCATGGTTGTCATGGCGGCCATGAAGTCCTGAGCCGCCCTGGATACAGCGGCCTCGGCATGGAAGTTGAGATCCCCCAGGACCATCATCCTGGGGGTCCTCAACACCAAGTCTGAGACCACCTCCGTCAGCTCAGGCAGGGAGTCTGATGGGCAACGGGGTGGGCAGTACACCAACAGAATCCCTAATCTGTCCCAGGTACCCAACACAAGGTACAAACACTCAAGATCTGCACTTGAATGAGCAGGAAGCCTAGAGAGGGAGATTGAATTCCTATAGACCATGGCAACCCCCCCTCCCCGGCCCTCAAGTCGGTGTTGGTGCTGCACCAAGTACCCAGGAGGGCACAGCTGGGAGAGAGTGACCCCTCCCAGTTCCCCCACCCAGGTCTCAGTAATACATGCCAGGTCAGCCCCCTCATCCACAATCAGATCATGGATGAGGGAGATTTTATTTTGGGCCGACCTGGCATTCAGCAGCAGCACCACCAGACCTGAGGGCAGACTGGTAAGGCTGCCAGGAACCATCAGGTTGGGGGAAGAACCAGAAGAGGGGACAGCTGTAAGGTGTCAAGCCCCTCTTCTAGTTTGACTCTGCACTGCGTGAAGGAGTCCTTCCTTTGCTCTGTCCTGAATCTCCCACCAGTCAGCTGCATGGGAGGACCCCGCTGGGTTCTAGCATTGTGAGAGGAGAAAAATGTCTCCCTCTCCACTTTCTCCACACCATGCAGCATTTTGCGTCATGTCTCCCTTCACTCACCTTTTCTCCAAGCTAAACAGCCCCAGACATTGTAACCTTCTCTCAGTGGGGAGATGCTCTGCCCCTCAATCATTTTAGTTGCCCTTTTCTGCACTTTCCCCAACTCTACAATGCCCTTCTTTTAGGTGGAGAGAATGGCTTACTGGCAGGCACAGGGCCTTGGGAGGGCAGTGCCCGGGATTCCATTGCACTGTGTGTGTGGCGAGTGCGGGCGGGGCTGCACAAGCTCATAGCTCAATTCCCCCACTGCAAACTGGGGTTGCAGTGAGCCACAATGCGCTGACCTTTGGCTTCAGTCTGCTCACAGTAAACTGTCTTGCTACGGCCCAGTCAGTACAATGGGGTCATGATATCAAAACCTCCTCCTGTACTTGCAGATCCCAATCCACTTGCAGACCCCCTCCCACTTGCACTCTCCTCCATTCTTGCCTCTGCTTGATCCGCTTCCCTGGGACTGCTTTCAAATGGAGGGCTCCTAGCGTTACTAATCAGAAGGCCTTGTGCAGCTATTCCATCATTTATCCTTAAGGGATTTTCTGCAGCAAGAAAAAAGACAGAAGAAACAGTGGGGGCACATGGGTGGGCTATGAAAAGACTCTGGACACCCTGTAAAAATTCCATGAATGAAGCAGGGTGATGGCATAATAAAAACCTCATCCGAAAGCACCCTCTGATGATGCCTCTGGGAGATCTGGCTCCAGAGCCACCACAAGCCTGCATTGTTCTTACAAGCAATGTACCACCTGCCATTGGCTCAGCTGCTCTGATGTCACAGAGGGCCAGGAGCTCCCAGGGCTCACACTAGAGGCATTCAGATAGGTATGCAGTAGTTCCATGTGATGCACCAGAGACCTGCAGCTTGGAGCAGCTACCTCTGCAAGGCTCTGCCCACCCAAGCTGGCCCTCTGGGGCAGGAAGGGCGCTAAAAGGACTTCTGCAAGTTGACCTTTGCCTGAGCAACAAGTCCTTCCTGAGCTCTGGTGAACCCCTTTATTTACTTTGTTTAGTCTTCAGTCCTGAGTTCTGGCTTCATCTTTCAGTCCCAACTTCCGTCATGACTCTGACTCTGTTTTCTGGATCACTCCTTAATCCCGATTCCTGCTTTGCCATCGGCTCGGATTACTGCCTTGTTCCTGGACTTTGCCCCCCTGAGTGATTTCAGGGCCTGTTGGGGGACAGGCACATGTTACTTCCTGCAACCCAAGCCAGCCCCACCAGTGGGGAACTGGCACCAGGGCTTCCCAGAGAACGCGGTTTGTAGTGCCCGGGACTGCTGAATCTCATTGTGTTCTTAGGGCTGCCCATTAACTGCACTCTGGGGGGATACCAGAAAGGCCCCTGTCCATCTCAGGATTTCTTTTGTGGATGTTCCCAAGAGAAGAGAGAAATACTGATTGGGAAGTGTTGGGGGGCCAAGACAATCCTGCCTCTACAAGGTTGATTGTCAAATTCTGTGGTTCCAGGAAACAAACAAGACTCTGAACAGGATGGCTGCCAGCAAGCACAGGCAGTTTGTGTGGGTGGAAACTTCAGTTGCATTCAGCCCGTCTGCCTCAGAAGCCCTCACCTCTGTTACACTGGTGTGAATTTGCAGGATGAGAAGTGCGAGTTCAGGCAAGCTTGGGTGAACACAAAGGGTGCTAAACCCAGGCAAAATCTGGCTTCCCTGCTAAAGAGCAACATGGAATTTACTGAGGGAGTTATAGCCATGCATTCCAGCTACACACCAGAGATCAGTCACAGCGAGAAATAGGATGCTTGACGGGCCTTTCCCAGCGACGATCAAGATGGTGCTTCTTCTGTCCTTATATCAATTCCAGTGATGCAAGAGCAAATACGCTTCTCTTTTTTACAGCTTTCCTCTGAAAATGTGCTGCATGCTGATGAAACCAGCCTTTTTACCGGAAAAAAACCCTGCACTCCAGATGTTTGGCTCTCAGCCAGGGGCTCCTAGCAAGTCCTGCTTTGCTTAGATCAGCAGAACTGCCTGCAATTGCGTTACAAAGCAGAGAGGAGCATAACTGTGCATGAGCCGCTTCAACACGACATTGGCCACAACTCTGAAGGGGGCACAGCCACATAACTTGTGTGTGTGTGTGTGTGTGTCCTGTGGGCATTGTAGGGGAGGGGGCCATTCTTGAAATAGTGTTGTCAGCATCCTGCTCACTTGCCATGGGCTTCACAGTGTTGTTTTACTCATCATGAAATAGGCAACACAAATTGTCACAGCTAGATGGTGGTGTCAGAGTGTGTTCGTGCAGGTGAGTTACATGGAACTTTTCAGCAGCTTTAGGAGAAAAGTAGCTAAAGGGCCAAACTACACATTAAATTGTCTTTTAAAAAAACATAGTGTACTTAGGACCAGTTATGCCTCTTTCTTAACAAAAAGCTTCTCTCTCTCTCTCTCAACCTGGATCAGGAACACATTGCATGAAAAGGAGGCAAGAACACAATTTTTTCACCAAAAATCCCTCCCACTTGCTTTTTGCCCCTGAAGGTTTTATTTGCTGCAGTAAATCTCAGGAACCAAACACTGATGTTTCAAGTCAATTCAGAGTTCTCCTCACAAAGCTTTTAGACTTGAAATGCAAAGTGGATAGGGGCCAGCAAGGGTTGAAAGACTGTTGTCTTGGTCATTATTACAAAAGTTGCTTCAAATAGCCAACAACAACAGTGAACATTTGAATGCAAAATACTGTGCTCACTTTGCCTTTTTTATGCTGGAGTGGAAAGTTTCCATTCAAAGGCCGGTTTTCATTTTCCTCACTCTGTACCTGTGTGTGTGCCCCATGCATGCACACCTAAGAATAAGTGGGCTCTAGGGCAAGGAATGAATTTGCCACAAGACTCTTGTTGGTTTTGCTGCCAGAGATTGGTAGGGCTGTCCCTCTAGACTCTTGTCGTTTTATGCTACAGCCCTGAACCTGACACCATAATGGTGTCTAACAGTGTGTGCTACACATTTTGCCAATTAGCTGCAAATTAATAAATTAGTATTCTGGCCCAGAAGATGAAATGCAAGCCTCATCTAATGCAATACATCTTGTAGCTTCATCTCTGAGAAAAGGGAGGTTTGCATCCTGAGAAACTCAAAACAAAGGAGACCATTTACTGGACAAACAGCTGTGGGGGAACATCACAAAATAGTGGCATTAGGACAGCCTTTTAAAAAAATGCCTTGCTGATTTTTAATGCCATAATTTAAAACTATTCACTAACCTAAACAGGTTACAACAGCTGGGATTGTTTAGCTTGGAAAAAAGGAGGGTCAGGGGAGACATGATAGAGGTCTACAGAATGATGCATGGTGTAGAGAATGTGGATAGGGAGACTTTTTTCTCCCTCTCTCAAAATACTAGAACCCAATGGGGTCACCCCATGAAGCTGATTGGTGGAGATTCAGGACAGGTAGGACTTCTTCACACAGTGCATAGTGAATCTATGCAACTCGCTATCATAGGATGTGGTGATGGCCACCAATTTGGATGTCTTTAAAAGGAGGTTGGACAAATTCATGGAGGAGGAGGCTATCGATGGCTACTAGTCCTGATGGCTCTGTGCTACCTCCAGTACCAGAGGCAGTGAGCCTATGTACACCAGTTGCTGGGAACATGGGTGGGAGGGTGCTGTTGCGCTCATGCCCTGCTTGGGGGTTCCTGGTCGACAGCTGGCTGGCCACTGTGTCAACAGAATGCTGGACTAGACAGACCCTGGGTCTGATACAGCAGGGCTCTTACATTCTTACGAGAGCCTCACATTTCCTTTCCATGGAATTGCTCCAGCCAAAGCTCAGAAATGTCAACACGAGTCTCAGATTTCCTATCTGTGACCTTCCCTCTGATTGGCTGAGGAGTCAAAGAAATACTTGCCAGGTTGCAAATTGTTTGAGCTACCACAGATTGCCTTGGTCTCCTCAATCCCCCCCCCCTCTTGTGCCTTGTGTGGCATTCCAAGGCTGACCTCGTTCCAGTTTTGCCTCTGCTTATCTGCTGTGAGTCTCTGCAGAACCTGGAACCCTCCCCATCCCTGAGAAACTGAGCATCTTGCCTGGCCCCACTGATGGCTGTGTGTCCTCCCCTTTCTGTCATTTGGATTCAGTGATGTTGTTGGACTGCTGTTTTAATTGGCCACGGATGAGCTTTTTTTTTATCACCTGGTCACAACTGGTAAACCTCCTGCAGCACTTACAGCCTGTTGCCTGTAACTGCTGACCCCAGGGCAAGATGATTTTTATATTTACTACACCTCTGCAACAGATTAGAAATCCAATAAAGTGGAGTTGTGGTGAAAATGTCTTTGTCACATGCCTAAATGCTGATGGATACTGCTACTGGCCTTCTCCCCATGTGCTTGCCTGAACACTGTGGCAAGCTGAAGGCTGTGGCCACGTGGGAGACAATTATTAGTAGCAACCTGCTGTTCTGAACCCCTCCCCGCCCCTTTGGCTTCCTCAGCTGCCCCCCCCCCCCCCGCTTCTGCTCATTGGAAGGACAGATACTGAAGCTGAAGCTCCAATATTTTGGCCACCTAATGTGAAGAGAAAACTCTGGAAAAGACCCTGATGCTGGGAAAGACTGAAGGCAAAAGGAGAAGGGGACGGCAGAGGATGAGATGGCTAGATAGCATCACCGATGCAATGAATATGGACTTGAGCACGCTCCGGGAGAGAGCGCAGGACAGGAAGGCCTGGCGTGCTGTGGTCCATGGGGTCACGAAGAGTCGGACACGACTGAACGACTGAGCAACAACAACTGACACCATTGATAGCCAGCAAGCTGAAGTCAGACCAGTACGCTCCTCCTGTGCATGAAATGCTTACTATAGGCATTTGCTCCCCTGGGCTAAAAAGGCAACTATTTTTATAATGACTGAGGGATGACTTGAACACATGCTTTCCCTGCTCAGAAAATTTCCCCTTCTGGGAATAAACATATAATCCACATGCAGATTGTCATGTCTGATGGTTGCACATGCGTCCATTTCACCGCGTACTGTGCACGAATGCTAGGGAACCACGCCACATCGTGGCTTCCCAGCGTGAGGCCCTGGTGTGTGCTCACCAGCCATGGGTGGCAGCCTGCACACAGGCCCCACGCTCATCCCTGTTCAGAAGTGCTTTGTGGAGGAGCGTCCAGAGTCCTCAAGCTGCGCCCTTCAGTTTGCTGCATGCATCATCGCCCTTCAGTTTGCTGCATGCATCATCCGTAGCCGAGTGGGAAGGGGTCATCCATGGGAGTTCTTGGCATCACTCTGTCTGTGCATTCACACATGCGCTCGGATACCATGTGACCCATGACACTGAGGGGCTGCTTTTATCATTACCCCACTGAAATGAGGCCTCCCCCCCCCCGACCACCCAAACGTGGCAGAAATCATCCTAGCGCACATGAGCGCCACTCCAGCGAGCGCCATCGGCATGGCAGCGGCCCCGCCCCACTTTGGGCTTCCAGCAGCAGTGGCGCGGCTGCGCCTGCTTGGGAGCACACCTGGACTAGCTTACGGTGCCCAGCGCCTTCCCGGACGGCTCAGTAGCTGGCGGGCCCAGGCCGGCAGGCCCCGAACTGCCAATGCCAGAGGCGGAAGAGGGCTGGAGACGAGCAGGCCCTGGGGCGGCGGGGCGGCTGTGCGAGCGCTTCCCGCCTCTGCTCCTCCCTCGCCGACGCGGACGCGGCCCTTCGGCACCCGCCTCGAGAGAGGGCCCGCTCTGCGCCCCCGCGCTCCGCACTCGCGCGCCGCGGATGCAGAGGGCCGTTTGGCCGAGGGGTCGCTCGCCACCGCGTGGCTGTAACCGCGCGGCAAGCCGGCCCCTCCTCGCCGTGCCAAGCCTGCGGAACTCTCGCCACACGCCTGGGCCGGGACTCGCAGTCCAGGGCCGCAGCGGGGGAGCGCGCGTGTGCGAGGGACCCCGCGCCGCCCGGGGGGCCACGCTTTCCCGTGGCGAGCGAGGCGCCCCGCCCGGGGCCCACGGCGAGCGGGGGCGGGGCGCCGGGAGCGGGTGGAGCGGCGGTCCCCGGCTGGGAGGCTGGGGCGCCGCGCCGCTTGCGGGGCCTGCCGAGGCCCACGCGGCCAGGCGGCCTTCTTTGTTTATCCGCCGCCGGGCTGCCCCGCCGACCTTCGCCCCCCGCGCCGCCCCGCCCCGCGCCAAGGAGGCGGGCCTGCTGGGCGCCTCGGAGCAGACCCTCCTCCCGGCCCTGGAGAGACGGAGCGGGCGGCGCGGCTGGCGCTGGAGCGGGCGAGCGCGTCTGCGGCGGGGTAGCCGCGCGTCTTGGCTGCCGTCGGGAGCGGCTGCGCCCCGGATCGCCCGCCGGATGGCTCCGTGGCTCGGCGCTGAGGTGGCCCAGGCGGCGGCCCCTGCGGGCCAGCAGTACTTCCGATCGGACAGCAGCGACTCGGCCTCCCGCATGCTGGGCGCCGCCGAGGGCGAGGCGCCGGCCCGCGCCGAGAAGCGCCGTCGGAAGAAGCGCTGCAGCCCGGTCTGGCTGGCCGTGGCCGCCATGGCCATCCTGGCCTTGCAGATCGCCTCCACCACCGGCCTCTTCGTCTACTTCACCATGTCCATCGCCAAGGTGAGCGGGGCCGCCGCGGAGGCGGGGCCCCGTCGGGGTGCGATCCGCAAAGCGCTTCACCCACGGGACGCGCAAGCCCGAGGCTGCCGCCGAGATGGCCGGAGGCGGGCGGGCACGGCCAGCGGCGCGGCGTACCGCACTCGGACGGCAGCGCGGCAGCTCTCGGTCCCAGCGGGAAGCAGCGCTCGGCCGCCAGCAGCGGAGGCGGGGGAGGGGCGCCGGTCGGGTCGGGCGAGGCTTCGCCCCCAGAGCAGCCCGTGGCGGCCCCTCGAGGGCGGAAAGGCGCCCCTGGCACCAGCTGCCCGCCTCTGGGCTCTCCTGTTGCGGGCGGGGCGACGAGAGCCCCTCTGCGCCCCCCGTCTCCAGCCGCACTCTTCGCCCCCTGCTGCTGCCCCAGCTGGATGTCGTCTCGGAAGCTGCGGCCGGGGTTGCTTTGTCGAGAGGGGCCCTGGCGGCGCCTGGCGTGGGGGGCGCTTGGAAGGAGGGCCCTTTGATGCCAGCGGGGCTTCCTTCCCAGGAGCTGCGCCGCGGGGAATCGGCGCTCGGGCTGGGGCTCTGGAGGCGCGTCCGGCTGGGATCGTGATGGAAGCCGCGGCGAGGGAGGGGCTGGAACGGCCGGATCCAAACGCCTCCTAGAGAGTCAGGGAGCGTGTCTACGACAGATTGGGGCGCTTCTGAGGCGCTCTGGAGCGGCAGAATTCTGGGCGGGGGGGAGAAGTATTTCGGACCTGCGGACCCCCCCCCCCCCGCTTTCCAGGTGCCTCGACAGGTTTTGAGCAGTGGCTGAGGGACCGAGCGCCCTGCAGGGAAGCGAAACCGAAACCCCGCGGCCCCCCCCCCGCCCTTCCGGAGAGGGGAAGCAACAACAATGGTCCGGGCAGCAGACCAGGGCAGGGCCGTCTGGCCTACCCTGAGCGCCGCCTCGGCTCTCCTTTACAAAAAAATCGGGCAGAGGTACGCCCAGGCGGAGCCCGACCCCCGCCCGCGAGCCCCAGAGTAAAGCCACAAGGATGTCCCTGCTCCCCACTCTCAGGGTTGGAAGAAAAGCATCCCAGGAGAGCTAAGAACAGTTGCGTACTCTTGAGCAAACTGGTGCGTTCCAGATATTTTGGACTACAATTCCCATCAGCCCCAACAACAGCCAGTGGTCAGGCATTGTTGGAGCTGTACCCCAAAACATCTGAAGGACGCCAGGCCACCTCCCGCTGCCATAGCCAACAGCACGCCTGGCAACGGGGGGGGGGGAGGCTGCAGTAGCGCCTTTACGGCCGGGGGGGGGGGGGCTTTGCTTGGCCATCCGAAGCAGCTGTGCTTTGCTAGCCAACGGAAGAGTATGCAGAAGTCACACTAAACTGAGGTGTGTGATGGAAGGAGTGGGCGGGGGCGGATACCTAAGGAGAAAGAAATAAGGACACGCTGGCTTTACATCTGCCCCATCTGTGCAATTCCACCTGGATTCTCCCACCAGCTCCCACCAGTTGCTTGGCTTGGGAGGAGTGTGCAGCCTCTCTTGGAGAAGCCCCTGTAGCATTGGGGTGTTGCCATTTTCTTGCTGCTTTGTGTCATTGTATGTCGGGGAGTTTAAACCTCGTTTAGAAGCACCTTCAGGCCATTTTCACAGGTAATGCCTAAATAGGTCTCTTCACTTGACTGCAAAATCTATATCTTTGAGGCGTGCTAACACCATTCCTAAGTGCACTCAAAGAGTGCATAAGAGGTTCAGAAACAAAGTTGCTGTCTTTATTTTTTATTTAAAATTATTTTTAGGCTGTCTTTAAGGGTAGAACTCTCAAGGCAGCATATGAGATAAAAACCATACAAAAGTATACAAATAGGCAATAAATAAATATACAATAAAATCCTATAAAACACAACAAAAACAGATTACACCAAGAAAACCTGTAGCCCACAGGTTATGGGAAGCCCAGCACAAACAAGTGGGTCTTTAAGAGGGTGAGAATGCTCTACAGTCATATACACACTTTCTTGGAAGTAAGCCCCATTGAACTCAGTGAGCCTTACTTCTGAGCAGACATACATAGAATGCCACTCCCACCCTTTCCACTTGGGGTTGCTTCTGAGGGGCTGGCTTTAAGGTGGGAGAGGACACAGTGCCACCCCCAGCTTAAAGCCAACCCTAAATGGGTTTTTACTGAATCGTAAGGGGATCCTTGACATTTGCTTTTTGATCCACCATGCCTTCATATTAGGATGGGATGTTAGATTTCAACAGAGGCATACATTCTTGGTTCCAGATGTCGTTTTGAAGATACCCACTTTAGAATCCTGCAGCAAAATGCCTGTGTGAAAGGGAAATGGTGTTTTGCAGCTGCTGACCTCCCTTGTTTTTAATGAAGGGGGGCAGGAACAGAGTTACCTGTGAAGTCCAACTCATTGCTGATAAGGACGTGATGGTTGTGTGAGAATCGTGCCTTCTGTCCCTGGGGTAAATGGGAGAGGAGTTATCTCTGACTAATCAGGCTGGATTCAGGAGAGTTGCATCAGGCCAGCATGTCAGTTCCACACTTAAGGGGTGTATTTATTTATTGCACTTTTAAACCACCTAATAAGTGAAGTTCTCTTGGTGGTGTACAATACATTAAAAATACAAACAATAAGGCAATGAATAAAAACAGCACATAAGAAATGTGCTTACCAGAAAAAAGATGGAAAAAG
This sequence comes from Heloderma suspectum, assembly GCF_057233095.1. Taxonomy (NCBI): domain Eukaryota; kingdom Metazoa; phylum Chordata; class Lepidosauria; order Squamata; family Helodermatidae; genus Heloderma; species Heloderma suspectum. The sequence goes on from NC_139466.1 coordinate 1,621,885, forward strand.
CAGTGGGAAAACACTGGAGGGTAACAAACTGAAGACAGTGTCATCTGGACCCCCTTGCAAAATGTTGAGAATGAGGCAGGGTGATGGTGCAATAAAAGCCTCAACTGGAAGCCCGCCAAACATTGTTTTGTATTTGATACAGCCATGAATATCTGTCACCCCAAGAAAGCCATGGCAGGCTGCAAAGAGTGCAAGCGCACTTTTGCAAACACAGAAGCGTGACTCCAGTGGCTAAGATAAGGAGCACAGTGACTTGCAGGCATCAGAGTTGCTGATTATCCCCATAGGGCTTGGGAAGGAATTTCACCATTCCTTGAAGACAGGCTTTTGCACAACTGGAAGAGTGCCTTTGGGCTCCTCCACGGTAGGTTGGCGGCGGCTGCAAGTCCTCTAGCCTGATCTTTTGATCTGCAGTGGAATGCAAAAATGGGAATAGAGTCAGGTCCAAGGGATTCCGTGTCAGCGCAAAGCAGAGACTTGTGTTGTATTGGTACAGGAATCCAGGAAAACTGTACTGGGCAAAGTCCAAGTCAGGTGTGGATGGTGGAGGGGCGGAACCCACATGGTCTCTCAGGAGGGTGGCAATGAAAACAGACATTTTCCTGCAAATTGCATGTTTAAGGGGCAAGTCAGAGAGTATTTGCTCTGCTCCCTTCCCTTGGGCCAGCAAGCCGGGCGAGGCTGCAGCAGCCAGATGTGTGCGTGGCAGCAGTTGAGAGCAAAGGCATGGGACACAGCTGGTCCCCAAGCACCTCTATTGCTGCTCCAGGGTCCTCCAGTGGGTGGACCAGCCCTAGACCTCATCAAAGTCTGGCTTATTTGTGTCACCTGGAACAAGGGTGAGGGTTGGAGGAGAACAGATGCTTGAGAGGGAGCGTCATTGGATGAAGCTACCGAAAGGACAGAAGGAACTGTGGCTGCCTAGTTGGATGTCTGGCCTGCCTTATCTCTAAGGCTTCTGGGGAGTTGTTGTTGTTGTTGTTGTCGTCGTCGTCTGGGGAGTTAATCACACACAAACCACATCAGTTAAGGATAAAACTGCACTGATCTCATCTACGACAATTGCAGCAAACAGCCAAAGGTAGCCAGCCGGTGGGAGGGGGCTCTGCAAGAGTTTCGAGAGAAGCTGGTGCCTCGGGAAGAGAGCCCACGCGCACCTCCACTGTGCCTCCCCTCTTCCCTGTGCTGCGTCTCTGGGCTCTCGCCTCCCTCCCATTGGTGCCGTTGCTGCTCCGTGTTGCTGCTGCTGCTCCCCTGAAGAGCCACATCGGCCATAGAAAGTAGCTGGCGCGGCTCTGCGGAGAGAGAGCCAGGCCCAAGTGCCTGGCTCTGAGGGGCCCTTCCCCAGCACCAGGCATGGTGGGAAGGCTAGGTACTTGGGCCTGGCTGAGTTGTGCCGGCTGCTTTTTACCGCCAACTGGGTCTTCAGAGAGACCGCCCGCCCTCTGGATCACCCTGACAGGATCCCCAGGGTGAGCCAGCGAGTGGGTGGCTGCTGTGGAGAGCCCCGCTGGCTGCTCTCCCTCTGGCGCTGCTGCTGGGGGGAGCAGAGCTGTTAGTGGGGCCTCGGGGCTCTCTGAGCACCTGCTGCTGTGGTGCCAGTCTGGGCGGCAGGTGAGAGGCCACCCTGGCCAGTGAGCGCTCCAAACCACCCGCCCAGCGGCGCCTGCAAGGGGGCCTCCCACTGGTGGTGGTGGGGAGCGTGTAGTCACCACTCCTCCCACTCTGCCGCCTGAGGAGGGCACTTCACCCTGCTTCATGGGAGGGCCGGCCTGTAGAGAAGCCTGCGGTTTGGGTGGGTGAAAGGGAGCTCCTTTTAAAGAAGCTGTGGTAGACAAGGTACTGGAGAAGCGCCTTCAAGAAGCAGAGGAAGTGCCCAGGACCTCCCTGGAGTGTTGTGCCTTGTGTGTCACCTTTCTGTGCAATAATTAACCACTGCTGGGAAACCCATTTCCTTGTAACTTCTCCAGGCCGGCCCTTGCAACGTTTATGGACGTTGTTGTCAAACCGTTCACTGAACCTTCAGACAGAGAAAGCCGTGCCTGGTTTCCTGCATTGCTCTGGGCCATGGTAGGGTTGCTTCCCCACTTGTCAGTGTTTGTAAGCCTTGCCACCTTTGTGAAGGATAGAGGCCCTGTGTCTTAGACAGCAGCAACACACGTCCGAATCGACAGGTGAAGCATAGAAATGCAGTGATCAGCACAGCTTCACCTGTTGATTTTTGCCTATTCAGCTGTTGAAAGCCCAGTGCCTCTGTCCATAAAGGCTGGCAACTGTCTTGAGGAATGGCGCCATTTCTTCACATTCAGAGGTCTGGTTTGTTTGATGGTTTTTTCTGTGCAGCCCCTTAGTAGTGGGCAGGACCCCTAAGAACAGTAGCTCTTGCCCCTCATCCAGCAAAGGGTCAGAGAACAAAGGGGGTATATATGTGGCGGCTTTGACCAGTAATTTCATTACAGGTACTGTGGTCTCCTGTGGCCCTGAGCACCCCACACATCTGGAGCCCTGCAAATCAGAGATGAAGGGGTCTAAAGCAGCAGTCCCCAACCTTTTTGGCACCAGGGACCGGTTTCGTGGAAGGCAATTTTTCCACGGACTGGGGGGGATGGTTTTGCTGGTGGACTTCTGGCTGCTGGGATGGAAATGGCGTCCACTATGCGGACACCGTTTGTTTCCCTGTTCTTTGCAGTAATAGGCTACGTAAAGATTTATGTAGCCCATTACTTGAAGAACAGGGATGCAAATGGTGTCCGCGTAGCAGATGCCATTTGCGTCCCAGCGGCAGGAAGTCCGCCAGCGGCCGGAGCTGGCTGGCAGCTGCAGACTCACCGTGGAGCAGAGCCGGCCGGGGCCAGCAATGATTCCTGTGGGGAGGGACGGATCACCTCCCCCTCGCCTGCGGACCCCCGCAGACTCAAGCTAAGGGGGTTTCACACACCCCTACAGCCCGGTTCCTAACAGGCCAAGGCCCAGGGCTTGGGGACCCCTGGTCTGAAGAACATTTGCTGTTTACATGTCTTTGTGATGAGCATCTACAGCTGCCAGTTGCTAGCAGTCTCCCGCCTCCTCATAATCTCTGCTTATCACACAGCAGTTGATACATGCAGCCTCAGGACTCTTGGAGAAAGTTGGCAACAGGTCTGCCTCTGTGTGCTCGGTTTTGCAGCTAGGGAAGGATGGGTGGAGCCATTTTAAGTAAAGTTTCCAAGCATGTTTTCAGCAGCTTAGTTTGGGTCTCATTTCCCCATCAGTTCCTGCATTGTTTCCAAAGTTCTGCGAAGTGTAGCCTCCCCGGGACTGAAGAGGCGCCCAGGGCAGGCTGGCGATAGCCATCCTAGGGAAGGCTCTCTGATGCGCCCCTTGCAGGGACAGTTGCAATCAACTTGCCCCTTGGGTGCCGGTGCTCGTCGCTTTTTGGCAGTAATCTTGGCTGTGGTGATCTCTTGAGTATGTTCAGCAGCCAACGTAAATCAAGCACCTCGGAACTCTACGTTTGCCTCTAGCACTCCATTTTTCACACATCAGCCGTAAGTGTACATACATGTATGAATCAACAGAGAGGGAGGGTGCCAGCATCATTAAACATGGAATTAACTTCCACAAGATGGACTGATGGCCACCACTTTGGACAGCTGTAAAAGGTGATTTGACAAATTCATGGAGAATAAAGCTATCAATGGCTACTAGTCCTGATGGCTATGTGCTACCTCCACTATCAGAGGCAATATTGCTCTGTACACCAGTTGCTGGGGAATATGGGCAGGAGGGTGCTGTTGCACTTAATGTCCTGCTTGTGGGTTCCCGGTCGACAGCTGGGTTGGCCGCTGTGTGAAGAGAATGCTGGACGAGATGGACCCTGGGTCATCCAGTGAGGCTGGGTGGTGGTGAGGATACTGAACAGGTAAAAGGACATCCTTCTCCACACAGGATATAGAATTCACTTCCACAAGATGTGGTGAAACTGTCAGCTTGGACAGCTGTAGAAGGGGACTGAAGAGATTCATGGCAGACAAGGCTGTCAGTGGCTGTTAGTCACAGCTATATATTTCCTGCAAGATCAGAGACCTTTCAGTACCGGTTGCTGGGGAACACAAGCAGGAGCGCCTGTTGCTCTCCTGTCCTGCTTGTAGAAAGTCCTTTGGCGGGCTCTCCCACACTGGAGGCGTTCAAGACGAGGCTGGACAGCCATCTGTCAGAGATGCTCTGACCTGGATTCCTGCGTTGAGCAGGGGGCTGGACTCGATGGCCTTGTAGGCCCCTTCCAACCCCACTATTCTATGATTTTATGATCAAGCTTCAGGGGGCTTCTGCTGTTAGCCTCTCGCCCTCTTGGACTGCCCACCCGAGAGGCTTCGAGAGCCTTCTTTGGGATGGGCCTTGATCACACAGTGGTGGGTCACGAGGAGCAGCTGCCGTGGCCGTACAGACCATGCGCTGCCCCACCATCTCCCTTGCTGACAGGTGCATGCACAGTACAGCGGCATTGTGTTTTGTGTTTGCACCCCGTGCTCGTTCTGTGAGGCCTGGCCCAGTTCCTTGGTGACCACTAAAGCAGTGCCCTGAACGCCTGGTTTGCAAACTAGAATGAGTCCGTGTTTGGGCATTTCACTGGACACTCCTTGTGCCCCTCAGTCTTCCTCCTCCCCATGTGCTTGGCCAAAACAGACCTCCCGCCTTCTCCGTTCCTGAGCAGCGGCTCCTGGCCAGGTGTTGGAGTGTGGGCAGCCTCATGGCAGGAGAGGGGGTCGTGTGGAGAAGGGGGCTGGGCTGCTAGGCCCCTGTGTGGACCTCCTTGGGTCAGGAGAGAAGCTGCTGCTGGCTGTCAGGAAACAGATGGATTTACTTACGTGGCTTTCTAGCCTCTGCTAAGGCCTGGGCTTGGGATAAGCTACATTATGCATAAACAATATGGATGGATTCATGTCCTTAAAAAGAGGTCTTACCAAAGTCTGACATGGGAGTCAGAATTCATGTGGGAAATTGCACAGTTCTTATGCATTGTTGTTGCATGTGATGACCCTTCCCATATGCCAACTGCTGCATGTGGGAGGTGTGCCCCGGACTCTTGCAATTTTAGCCAGACGAAACAGCCCTAGAGGACCGACTGTGTGAGGCAGCAGCAGCAGCCTTGCTGGAACCTTTCCTTCCGCAGGTAGAGGCACATGGCTGACTCCTCTGCTGAGGAAGCACTGCACGCACGCACGCCCCCGCCCCATCTAACAGACCCTTCCTTGCCACCCTCTTCTCTCTCTCAGCTCAGAGCTCAGGCCCAGGGGAGCTCGGAGGAGCTGAGGTGCCTCCTGCTCCTCAACAGACTGCAGGAACTCCCCGACATGGAGGAGCTGATCGGCAGCCACTCCTGCCTCAAGCTGGCCAGCAGCATCAAGGACTACGTTGCCATGGTGAGCCCTGGGCAAGGGGAGACGACGTCACCCCCACACAGGACTTGCGGGATTGGGAAAGCCCCCAAAGAGGCCCGTAGCCCCACACCCCCAGCGCCTCCTCTCATCAGCAGCAAGAGATCGCCTGCCTGGAATGGGAGGTGCTTCACAAGCACAGGCTTTCCATGGTCACATCCGCCCCTGCCCCATAGCTACATGATGCTGGCAGACAAGCCTCATACCTGTGTCTGTGTGTGCAAGTCACTTTCAGAAAATGTAATGAGAAACCATCTCACTGTAGACCGACTGTCGGAAATCAATGAATGGCCTACCTAGGCAGAGGAACATGTGTGGGGGGGCATGCCGCTGAAGCTGCTGTGGAGGGGTGTGGGCAGAAGCATAAGAACAGCCTAGTTCAGGGTGGGAGGGGGGCACACCACAGATCTGGCAGCCAAACCTCATTTTCTTTAACCTGAACAATCCTGCCCCAAACACAGGCACGCCTACACAGAGGCTTTGCCCCACCCGCACCTTTCCTCCCCACTGGTCATGCATGAGATCAGCAACTTTGCTCCGTCAGAATCCACTCTTAACAGCTGGGGGATCTCACTTGGCCTGGCCATTCCAACCAGGGCTCTTGGCTTCTGGTGGTTGGGGACCAGTGCACTGGGGCCCAAGTGGGAGCGGCCCATGGCCACTTGATGACCAACCTGGGCTGATCAGCACCAAAAGAGTCTTCGTGCTCATTATAAGTTCTGAATTCCCTTTCTTGCTCCTGTTTCAGGTGACTGAGAACATCGTCCGCAAGAGCGCTCAGGGTGGTGAGTCTGAAGATCATGGGGTTAGGCAGGATGGCTCAATGCCTTGGGGCTGGGGAAAGGAAAATACAACGGTGTGCAAGATAAATAATGGGCAGATCATCTTGGATGGAAATGGTGGCACGCACACCCGTTTCTCCAAAGATGAAGCACTGAAAGGGGTGGGGGAGGCATGTTCCACCCATACAGGCTTTGCTGGGTGCAGAAGCTAAGATTTGGGTGTATGGGGGGCGGGGGGGCTAGAGGAGGAATGGCATTCTCCCCACTCGGGCGTGGAAGGGGGCTTGTCTGATGTTTGGCAGTGTCATCCTTTGGGTTGAATGTGTCAGCCGGGAACCAGGAGAGATCAGCAATTGCCCTGGTCCAACTCCCCTATGAGGCATGCAGTGGCTTTTCTTGTGGGGAGGGCTTCAGTACCCAGGACCACTCCCAGCTGCTCCCCCATGGCTTTTACACATTTGCTCTTCCCACGAAGGCCCTCCAAGGGCTCCCCTAAATGCTGACCAGGATATCTTACCCTTGTGCTGCAGACCACTCCAATAAGCACACCAACTCCACAGGTGCGCCACTGGTGAGCCAGCAGACGGGCGGCAGACCCTCAGCACACCTGACGCTCTGGAGACAGAGTCCATCTGAGCCAGGTGAGTCTGGCTGTGTAAGAGGCCACTCTGACGTGGGAGGGGGGGTGCACATGCCCATGAGTGTGAAACATCTCTTGGGCATCGGTCAGTGACCGTCTTCGATGATTTCTTTGACTCAAGCATTGTGTTCAGGCGGTTCCTGGTTGCCTGTGAATTCCCGGCAGAGCACATGAGAGGCCACCTGGGTTCAGCCCCGTGTGGATTTAAGAGCTCCTAGCTGCCTCCGGATTGGGCTAGGGAAGCCCAGCAGAGCAGCAGGCAACTGCTCCCGGGAACTCCTCCTCCATGTCCTCCTGCTCGACTCCAGGGTCTTTGAACGACCATACAGGAAGGGAAGAAGGCGCCTGCTACGGGATCCAGTCACCGGCCCATCTAACTAGTGCCATCTACTGCATCCTTCCCCAGCCTGGGGACCTCCAAATTTTTTGGACTACAACTCCCACAATCCCTGCCCATTGGCCATGGGGTGGAGGCTGATGGGAGCTGTAGTCCAAAACCTCTGGAGGGCACCAGGTTGGGGAAGGCTGGACTGCCGTGATTGGCAGTGGCTCTGAGGTCTCCCCCGCTGCTGCGCGGAGCCCCTTCCAGTGGGAACGGCGCATGTGCCACTCCGGCACCGTGGCTCCTCATCAAGCGGATGTTCCTGTTTGCAGCCATCGCTGCTGGTGTCTGTGAGCAGATCTCCACCAACGTGTCCATCAGCAGCACTGCAAAGGCAGCAGCAGCATGCCTTGTGTAAACCAGTGACGGTGGAGGCCTGGCCCACACAGCAGGGGCTGTGGACCTTGTCACTTGTTCCCATCAGGGTGGCCAGAGCACAGACCTGCCCAGCGTGGCTCAGGCCATGAGAGAGAATTCAGGAAAGGAGCACTGGGCTGCCCCATAATCCTCCTTTGCAGACAGCCTATCCAGCATGCCCCCCCCCCGCCCGCCCGCCCGCCCGCCCGATGATGTGCTGGGCTGCAGCTCCTGTAGTTCCTAGCCAGCATGGGCCAGAACCTCTGGAAGGTGCCAGGTTGGGGAAGGCTGCTGTAGGAGGGAGACTCCTGCCCCAGAAAGTCTGTGGATTGAAAGGCCTCATGGGTATTCCCAGAGCTCATTACCTTCTGTCATATGATATAGCCTCTTCCACAGCTGTGCCGGTATCCCCCCCCCCCAACACGCACAGCCTCTCTGTGATGCCCCACTTCTGTTTTCCCTCCAGGGAGCCTGGGACTCTTTGGGGAGCTGCAGCAGTCCTGCCAGCACCCCATCCACCACTGGGCCAGCAGGACCATGCATGCACACCTCCAGAACCTCACCTATCAGGATGGCATGCTGCAAGCAAGCCAGGCCGGCACATACTACGTCTATGTGCAGATCTACTTCCGCTACCCCACCGAGGGCGGGGACCCCCGTGCCTTGGGGCACCAGCTCGTGCAGTGCGTCAACCTCCAGAGCTCTTACGGGCAGAACATCCTTCTGCTGAAGGGTGTGGGCACCAAGTGCTGGGCGCAGGATGCCACCTACGGGCTCCATGCCCTTTACCAAGGCGGCCTCTTTGAGCTAAAGGCCGGGGACAAGCTCTTTGTCTCTGTCTCCTCGCTGGACGTCAACTACGAGCAGGCAGGCAGCTACTTTGGAGCCTTCCGCCTTGCGTGAGGGCAGGGGGCGCTTCTCAGAACTGCCTCCGGAGGCATCGCTGCTGCCTGGACGTGCTGATGTGCCCTGCGGGGCCTGCTTGGACCCAGCAGGAGGTGCCCACTGAGCCCAGGACACCAGCCCCCCACCCCTGCATACTGTTGCTGTGCACGTCCGTGGGGCCTTCTGGGGCTGGAGAGCCACCCCCCCCCCCCATTCCAGCATGGGGAAACGGCTGCAAAGCGGAAAGGAGCAGCTGGCCTTCTGCGGATTTATGGGAGCCCCATCCTGGAGTAGCTCTCTCGGTTGTACGCCTTCTGCCACAAGCCCAAGGGAAGTGGAAGGCAAGGGGGAGAGACCGCTGAGGTCACCCAGCAGGTGAGAGCACTTCCCCCCAAGTAGGTGAAGCAGGTAAGGTAAACAATATGAGCCAGTCCCTTGTCACTGGCCATGTCTAGCTGGCAGGTATCCAGGCAGGCTGCGGAGTTTGCAGGGCTTTCAGGAGATCACGATAGCCAGCCTTCTCTTCTGTAAGACCCACCTATGGCTTACTTTCCCCTAACCCCAGAATTCTTTCAATAATTTCCATTGAAAAAGGTAGGATTCACATTCCAATTGTAGCAGGACAAGCAAAGCTGACTCTCAACCACTGGCCTGCTCCAGGGTTGCTCACGCACAGGACTTCTCTGCACTTGCAGCTCTCGTTCAAGTCAAGTGCTGACCGCTTTACGGAGGCTGCCAACTGCATAGGCAGGAAATGCAGGTCAGCGTGCTAACCATTCGCATAGCCTGCAGGCATCTTGAGAGGGAACAGACTGGGGAGACACAGGCATGCTCCCTCTCCCTGCAGCGCCTGCACCTAGGTGCACAACCGCATCTTCTCATCACGCGGGGTGGGGCGCGAGGTGGTGTTTCGAGTTTACACATTTGCTCCGGTAACCCAGGCTGAGGCTGCCGTGGCTGGCTGACGCTGGGCAGGGAAGTGCAGAAGCTGGCTGCACCAACTTCCCCGTTTGGCTTTGAAAAGTCCCAGTGGCCAAATGGGGGGTGGGGGGGTGTTGCCCCTAGAGCTGGAACGTTGTGGAAATCGAAATGGTTGTTGGTTTCATGTTCCAGTACCTGAGTTTGGTGGGAGCTTCTCGCTGTCAACCTAAACATCGGTGTCTGCGTTGCATTTTAAATACGGGAGTTACAGCTGGCAATGTAATTGGAACGCTGATTTTGTGGGGAAACGTTCACCGCTAAAACGTGCTAGCCCAAGAGCTTGAAGTAGACCTGGGTACAAAAGGAACTGAGAAGCTTTGCAGGAATGTGAAAAATGCCAAGCAGCATTTCCTCGCTTGAGGATGTTCGTCTAGCCTGCCGGTCCTGTTGCAAAAAGACGCCCATTGCTCTGCCCCGTGGTTGTTTCTCAGAGGCAAATGTTACCTGAGAGAATGAGTTCTGAGGAAACACGAGACGATGTAAGGATGTGGCATCCCCGATTCGGCAAGGTAGTTCAAGCCAGGGAAAGCTGCCACCAAGTGCACAAGCCCCTGGGTGTTGGGGGAAGGCCACCTTCCCAACCGGGTGCCCTCCAGATGGGTTGGGCTGCAGCCCTCAGTCAGCATAGCCAATGGCTGGGAATGACGGGAGTTGCAGTCCAACCCATCTGGAGGGTGGCTGGGGTGAGGGATACAAAACCTCTTGCTGCGCTCTCCAGCCCACTCAGCCACCCATCAGGGTGGGTCTACAGGGGAAGCTGCTGCAGGGCAGGGCAGGGGCCTGGCTACCCCGCTATGGCTTATCCTGACTGGCAGCGGCTCTGCAGAGTCTCGGGCCAGGCGAAGCCCCTTTCACCTCCCCTGCTACCTGGCCCTTTGAAACTGGCGATGCCAGGGATGGAACCTGCACTGAGCCATGGGCCCTCCCCAATAGGCCTGTGGAGGAGGGATTGTAGCCCAGTGGTGGAGCGGTTGCTTTGCACGCAGAGCACCCCAGGTTCAATCCTTGGCATTGCCAGGTGGGGTTGAGACACAGTCAGTGTGGACAACACTGAGCTAAATGAGCCAATGCCTGAGGTATGGGGCAGCTTCCTATGTTCCAGATCCTCTTCTCTGGGATGGCAAGGAAGAGGGTGGACTGCACCTTCTGCTGAAGTATGGGATTTGGAGGTGGGGAGAGAGAGAGAGATCTCCTGTGGCTTTTCCTTCCTGCCAGATTAGGCTTCAGCCCTTGATCCAGCAGGCAGGAACCACAGCAAGGGAGAAGTGCCGATCAAGACACCGGCCAGGCCTCTGGGCGGCTCGGCCACCTTTGCTTTTTTTAAGTTGGCAAAGAGTCTTGAAAACCAACACAGTTGTTACAGCATCTGTTTTTGTGAACTGCAGTACGCTTCATTAGATGTGGCCATGTCTTGTGCTTCTAACTGCTGCTGACATTCAGAAATTGCACAAGTGAAGCTTTTCCCACCACCTCCCCCAGAACTGTGTTGCCTGCTGAATTTCAGTGTGTCGGGCTGCTGCTAAGAAGTCCAGGAGGAGGAGGGGAGTCAGGAAAACAGTGGCAACTCTAATTTCCCCCTTGTGGGCCACAGATTGTTACATCCACGGGCGCTGCAGGGCAACCCACCCTAAATCCAGTTTGCGTCAGAATGAACGTGAGAAGATGGCCTGCGCTCCAGGCTCTGCACCAGGTTTTGACCATGCAAAATCTAGACCCCAGGATCTGTCCCTCGCCCGAGAGAGAAAATATTCTGCACCTCAAAGGCACCGGATGCCGCTCTAGACTTCCCTTGAAAATCAAGGACAAACGCCCAGTCTCCCCGGGCACCTTGCTCTGGTGCTGAGCCACAGCCCGGATGGCAATTGTAGCCCAAGCCTGCCAGTCCTACGGCTTCTTCCCCAGCACCCCCTCACATTTCGTCGGCGGCAGCTGGGCCCACAGCAGAAGTTGTGCAAGCAAATCTGAGTCTCTGGAACCATGGATTCGGAATACAGTGGGCCTTCCCCCTCCCTGAGGTTAGCTGCCTTTGGCCAGGAGTTTGGGTCTCCGCCTCTTCCCCAGAAACTTTGCCAACAGGAGGAAGTTACAAGCGCAACAGAGAGAGGAAACGAGGCTCTGACCCAGCTGCCTCTTCAAAGAGAACTCCAGGCTGTGAACCAGGGACAAAGGAGGGCAGTTGGAGAGAGAGACGGCATGAAGCCGCAGGATTAGGGAGGCCGGCTATGCCGTCAGTTACACCACCCAGACATTTCAGCAAGGCTCTTAATAAGGGTGAGGAAAACAGGAGAGAGTCAAGAGAGTTGAGGCAGGGAGAAAAATGTTTGCTGGTGAGACACAGGACTATTTTGGAGAGCAAGCTCTGACGTAGCCCGTCTAGAGCTCCAAAAGAGATGTGAATTGACCCAGCCAAATTGTGGAAGAGCTAATAGAGCAAAAAGGAAACATGCAGGGCAACTGGGAGTCCAAGGGGTGATTGAGGTGCCAAAGGAGGAGTCTCGGGAAGCCAAAGATGGTGTGTGCATGAGCTAGGCCAGCCCAGCCCAGCCACATATGTTTTTGGTGGGGGAAGAAGTGGAATGTTTGGGAACATCTGAATCTCTAGGCTAATCTATTAATTAGGGATGCCAATTCCTGTTGGTTCTTTGGGCAAATTTAAGCAGGATTAAACTGCTGCAGGTCCATTCACTGTATTCACAAAGAACTTGTTCTGACTTGGAGCAGAGTTCAAAATAAACTTGGAAAGGGTTTCTCATTCATGAACTTCCAAAATAAAACTGTAAATGGGCACTGAATGGAGGTGGTTTTGAAGCTTAGTTAAGCGTAGATCTGAGCTTTGTACAAGTAGCAACTTGCAGTATAGAGCACTGAGGTCTTTCATCTGCAAGGTATGGACCAACCCCCCTACCCAGTTGTTCATCGGTTTCTGCAGAGCTTCAGAAAAGGCTTAACTTCTCTCTCCCCCTCAAACTTGATAAAGAAGTGTTACGTTAAAAATAAAGCAACAGGCTTATTCAGTTATATTGTTTCTTTTACTCCTTCATGGAATCTCTCTGAATGCACCTTCAAAAGAATTATATAATAAAGTCTTCTAAAGAGAAGATTAATTTCCACAGATTACATAGTGCAATTGGTTATCTTGTAGAAAAAAATAAAACATGATTATCGTTGGCTCCATACAGGGAAACTGAAGACTGCTCCGGATTCTCAGTAAAATGAGAAGCAAAACTTTGGGAGTCCATTCTGTAAAGTTCCTTGGGGCGGGGAGAGGAGTGTTGCATCCCTCCCCCTTAGCCATGTTCAGTTGAACAATATGGAGTCTGGATCCTGGTTTGCCATTTGTGCAATGTGCTTTAATACATCCTTTTTGGTAATGATCCCCAACAGCTTCCTGAAAGAGAGACCATCCACAAAAGCCGTTATTAAACAAACATGAGAGACTCTTTTCCCAACTCTGCCTCCTCATCCGTTTCCCACTCTTGGCAACAAGAAGGCAACACATCTTTCAGAATTCAGTATCCCCTGACTATTAACTGAGCCCCATTAGCACCCATTCACTTAGAAGAAATGGATACCTGCCCAGTTATGAATCCAGAGAAACAGCTAGCCAAGTTCATATTCTCTCTCTCTCTCTCTCTCTCTCACACACACACACACATACACACACACACACTTAGGTGAGCCTCCTACCCCCTTTCCCAGAACTGCAGCTCCCACAGTTCCTTGGCAAAGCATTGCATCAGCTGAAGAATTTCATAAATGGATTTTAATTTGTAGAACAGTTGAAAGCTCAAGGTGCAATAAATTCACTGCCCAAAAATGACAGGCCTTTTAAGGAAGTGACATTAAAAAAAGGATGACAGTTGGACACACAAACCTGAGTTTGCAGTAATTGTGATGCCAGCTTTTTTGTTTTTGATATTACTATGTGATGTGTATCATTTGTATATACAATATATTCCCCACTATTGTCAGGTAACTGTCTTGTCTCATTTTCGTGATGTACTTCAACAAAAACGGCAGCAGAGAGACCCTTGGAGCGCTCCTGCGCTCACAATGGCAGGCAGCAGAAGGTGCCGCTCTACGGTGCAGCGTGTCTCCACGTGAGGGGCTTGGGGCTGCTGCACCACCACCACCACCCATGTCCAGCAGCCGCTCCCAGAACAGGGCATTCGCGGGATTCTTCCCTCTTTTGATCGGGGGCAGCTTGGAAGGCGGGTCATGCGCTGGACAAGAGTGCAGTGCAAAGTGAATCAATGTGGGAACAGGAACATTTGCACGACACCACGAAGCAGCACTCAAGGCAGCCTGTGGGGGCTTGAGAAGTGCCCCCCCGCCCTCTGAGTTGCTCTCACCCGTTGTGCGTGACCAGGCACTGGCGTAGCCCAAGCTTGCGGAAAATGTCCACCACAATTTCCATGGGTGTTTGGTCTGTCACGGTGAAAGGGCTGAGGTCGAGGATGCTCCGGAGCTTGAGAGTGGACGGCGAACTGGGAGGCAGCGGTGGGGAGTGGTCAGCGAAATAAATAACAGAGCTGCTCACAATTCCATCTTGCTTCTTCCGGGCAGTTTCTGGCAGAGGGGGAAAAAGATGCTGTTGAGAAGTGAAGACGCAGGATTCATACTGACTGGCACGCAAGGCCTGCCTTGAGTAGGTGTGGCACCTGGGGGTCTGGATTGTGGGGTTAATTTGTGGATGGTCTCTGGGAACTTTGGATCTTTTTGAGCGCTATAACTTACTTTAGTTTTATACTGCCCTTTATCTTACAATATCAGGCCAGTATATAAAATGTAACCCAAAATCCCAGTAAAATATACAGTAAACACAACATCACAACTACAACGACAAGAGGGAGGAAATGCATGCAATAGACAGCTCACGTCAATCAGCTTAAAACGCCTCGGCAAACAAATTGGTGTTGACCTGGTGCTGAGAAGAGTATAATGCCTGTACCAGTTGCACCTCCATGGGGAGGGTATTCTACAACTGGGGTGCCACAACAGAGAAGGTTCCTTTCTCATTGCCACATTATGTACGGGTGGTGCTTGGAGAAGCCTCCACAGCAGAACTCAAGACACAGGCAGGCTGATATAGGGAGAGGCACTCCTTCACTTGTTGGGGTCCCAAGCCATTCAGGTCCTTCAAAGCTAAGCACCAGCCCCTTGAATTGGGCTCGGAAGTGGATACGCGGCCACTGCAGCTCTTACGATTGGCAAAACATAACTTTACCTTGCTGTACTGGTTACAATTCTGGCAGATGCTTTCTGCACTGGCAGAAGCCAAAGTCATTTTAAAGGGCAGCCCTGTGTGCAATGCATTACAGTAGTCAAGAGGTTACAGGAACAGTCATAGCTGGTGAACTAGCCAAAGCTGAAGCTGGTAAAAGGTGCTTTTAGCCATTAAGGCCACCTGGGAGTCTCTGCTGTAGGAGAGGGCAGGGCACATACTCTGCTACTGCAGCCTGCAAGGGCTAGAATAGCACCAAGAGCAAAAATTGGCGCTGGAGACGCCTGTAAGAATACACGTTTCTACCCCAAGGCTATGAAAATGTGTGTAGGCAGTGGCTGGTGAAATCTCAAGAGCAGGGTGGGCTGCGCAGCCATCCCAGCATGGATGGGGGCCTCAGCAACCGGACTGCCCGTTGTCCCAGCCCGAGTGCCAGGAGAAGCACCCTGGACAACACACAAGAGCAGCCACGCAGGATCAGACCGAAGGCCTCTAGCCCAGCATTCTTGCCCCGCAGTGGCCAACCGGGTGCCCGTAAGCAGGACATGAGCCCAAGGGCACCCTCCCGCTCACTTTTCCTAGCAGCTGGTATCGAGAGACACACTGCCTCTAATACCGGAGGTGGTATACAACCATCATGACTAGTAGCCATGGTAGCCTTCTCCATGAATTGTTTAATCCCCTTAAAGCTTCGGCTATTGAGTGGTATAGAAATGAAATAAATAAGCCATCCAAGTTGGCTGCTTGTGTAGCAAATGTCGTAGTTTGTGATGTGTGAAGTATTTCCGTTCATCTGTCCTGAATTTCCCATCACTCAGCCTCATGGGATGACCTCGTTGGGCTCTAATACTATGACAGAGGTACCTATCCACTTTCTCTGCATCATGTATAACATGTAGATAAACGTGTCTAGTTTATGCCAGGTCAAAGAATTCAGCTATTGGAACAGAACTTGGGTGACCTGCTTACAGACATTCATTCGTACTGTTGGCCCAGGGCTTTTCCTCAGTTCCCCTTAATGGGTGTGCATTTCTGGGCACCCAAATTCCCCAATAACAAGGTAAGATGAAGTGGGAGGCCTCTGTGAACGCCAAGCAAACCACCACCCACATCTCTGGCTGTGTAGACACGCGGATCAGCATGGTCAGTGATGCTCTGTCTCCATAACACTGGTGCAAAGGAGACATACTGTGTCACAAACAGCACGGCACTGTGTAAAAAGCAAGATGCCTCGATATGCTGTGGTAAAAACATAAACAGAGCCCTTAAACTCGATCAGACCATAGGCCCATCTAGTTGAGCCTCCTCTTTCCCCACAATGGCCAAGCCACCAGGTCTGGGATGCCCACAAGCAGGACATGAAGGTGATGAATAGCCCTCCCCATTCTGTGCTGGGAGCTTGCAAGCAGAGGGCCCATAGCAGTACCCATCAGAAGGCTTTGTGCAGTTCATCTGTCTTCTTCCGTGGCAGGACACCCCCTCCCTGGGGTAATATTCTGGGGGAGCCAGGGCCATGGTGTGATAAAAGTTCCACCTGGAAGCACCCCCGGTCCCTAAACATGGAAGCTCCACTTAGCCATCATGACTAGTAGCCACGAGCAGACCCCCCCCCCCCCCCAATGTGTCTAGTCTTGTTAAAGATGACGGTGGGGAAACCTCACCAACCTCCAGAATGGAGGGGAAAATCCTTCCAGATCCCAACCGCCTGCAGTTCAGGTAGGAGAATGAAAAGACCGCCCCCCCCGCCCCGCATCTGCTCACTCACCAATGGAGAGGATGAGGTCTCGCCTGAGGACAAACCCAACAAGCCGCTGGGATTCCCTTGACACCACCACCGGGTAGCCACTGTAGGTGGTTTCACTGATGATGGCCTCCACATCCTCAACCACCATGGTGTCCTGTGTAAGGACCGTCAAGGCTGGGTCGTTGCGCCGCGGCCTCATAACGTCCATGGCCAGAGTCTTGTGAGAGAACTCCTCCTTGGCCTCCAGGAAAGGGTAGCCGTTCAGGCGGATGTGGGCATCATAGATGCCCTCCCGGCCAATGGCATCTGCCACCCACTTGCTGGTCATGGCGGCAGCCATCAGGGGCACAATGTATTCCAGTCCTCCGGTGAGTTCAAACATGATGACCACAAGGGAGACCGTCATGCGCGTCACTCCTCCTGCAACACACACACACGGCCATGTGCTGGTGAGCAAGAGACATGCTCCCAGGGAACATCCCACACTTCTTCACCCTCCTGTTAATCAACAAATATCCATTGCAGCCCACATGCACCCTGTGGAAATGGCCAAAATAGGGGCGGGGGGGGCAGAATGCTCAATACATCGACTTTGATGTACATTACAGAAAGATTAAGTTCCTAGTCCTTCTGACAGCAAAGGAAAGCTGGAAAACTAACAGGCCACCATTACTGAACTCGCAGGTTTGTGAGTAGGAAGCAGCCTCTGGTGGCCATCACTAACTCAATAGCTCTGTATATCAGCAGGCTGAAAAAAGTCAGCTAATAAGGTATATATATGGTCAGGGCAGTCCTGCCACTGGATCCGGCCCATGTTCAATCCAGTCCAACATCCTGTTTTTACCACAGTGTGTTTTTACCAGATGCAGCCAGGAAGCCCATAAGCAGGGCGATGAAGGCAGCAGCCTGTTCCCACTGCTGTAGGTCTAAGTATCTGGAAATGGAGGTTCCATGTAGTTATTATGGCTAATAAAGCAAATCCTCCAGGAATTTGACTTACCCCTTAAAAAAGCAAACTGTTTTGTGAAAGGCCACTCTAACAACATAATTGTCACTGTCTATACCCTTCCACCCCTTCATGGACCACTGCCTTGTTGTGGCGAAGGGGCTTGTGTAACTCAGTGAAGCCACGAGCTATGCTGTGCAGGGCCACCCAAGACGGACAGGTCATGGCGGAGAGTTCTGACAAAATGTGGTCCACTGGAGAAGGAAATGGCAACCCACTCCAGTACTCTTGCCAAGAAAACCCCATGGAACATATCACAAGGCTAAAAGATATGATGCCAGAAGATGAGCCCCTCAGGTCGGAAGGTGTCCAATATACTACTGGGGAAGAGCAGAGGGAATTTCCAAGTAGCGCCAGAAAGAGTGAAGCGGCTGGGCCAAAGCCGAAAGGACACTCAGCTGTGGATGTGTCTGGTGGTGAAAGGAAAGTCCGATGCTGTAAAGAACAATATTGTTTAGGAACCTGGAATGTAAGATCAATGAATCAAGGTAAGCTGGAGGTGGTCAAACATGAGATGGCAAGATTGAACATCGACATCTTGGGAATCAGCGAACTAAAATGGACAAGCATGGGCGAATTTAATTCAGGTGACCATCATATCTACTACTGTGGGCAAGAATTCCTTAGAGGAAATGTAGCACTCATAGTCAACAAAAGGGTGGGAAAAGCAGTACTGGGGTACAATCTCAAAAATGATAGAATGATCTCTATCTGCTGGTGTTAACATTCAAAGCCCTTAATGGCTTGGGGCCAGGTTATCTGAAGGATCGCCTCCTCCCATATGTGCCTGCCCGGACCTTAAGATCATCGGCAGCGGCCCTTCTCCATGAGCCCCTGCCAAAGGAAGGGAGGCGGGTGGCTACTAGGAGGAGGGCTTTTTCTGCTGTGGCAGCCTGGCTGTGGAATGAGCTCCCTAGTGAGGTTTGCCTGGCACCTACATTGTATTCCTTTCGGCGCCAGGTGAAGACCTTTTTATTTTCCCAGGCATTTTAGCTTTCTAAACTTTTAGCTTTGCTGTTTTAAATCTGATTTTAAACTCCTGCACTGCTGCTAGGTTTTATTGTGGTTGTATTGTTATATTGTGGTTTTAATGTTCTATATATTTTAAATTGTTTTATTGTGTGCTGTTTGGTTTTAATTTTTGTGAACCGCCCAGAGAGCTTTGGCTATTGGGCGGTATAGAAATGAAATGAATGAATGAATGAATGAATGAATAAATAAATAAATAAATAAAATCTCAGTACGAATCCAAGGCAAACCATTCAACATCACAGTAATTCAAGTCTATGCCCCAACCACTGATGCCGAAGAAGCTGAGGTTGATCGGTTCTATGAAGACCTACAACACCTTCTAGAGCTAACACCAAAAAAGGATGTCCTCTTCATCATATGGGATTGGAATGCCAAAGTAGGAAGTCAAGAAATCACCGGGATAACAGGCAAGCACGGCCTTGGTGTACAAAATGAAGCAGGACAAAGGCTAATAGAGTTTTGCCAAGAGAACACGCTGATCATAGCAAACACTCTTTTCCAACAGCACAAGAGGCGACTCTACACATGGACATCACCAGATGGTCAATATCGAAATCAGATTGATTATGTCCTTTGCAGCCAAAGATGGAGAAGCTCTATACAGTCAGTCAAAACAAGACCTGGAGCTGACTGTGGCTCAGATCATGAGCTGCTTCTTGCAAAATTTTGGCTTAAATTGAAGAACGTAGGGAAAACCACTAAACCATTCAGGTATGACCTAAATCATATCCCTTATGAATATACAGTGGAGGTGAGGAATAGATTTCAGGGATTAGACCTGATAGACAGAGTGCCTGAGGCACTATGGACGGAGGTCCATAATATTGTTCAGGAGGCAGCAACTAAATCCCTCCCAAAGAAAAAGAAATGCAAGAAAGCAAAGTGGCTGTCTGATGAGGCTTTACAAGTAGCTGAGGAAAGAAGGGAAGCGAAAAGCAAGGGAGAAAGGGGAAGATATATCCAACTGAATGCAGAGTTCCAGAGAATAGTAAGGAGAGACAAGAAGGCCTTCTTAAATGAACAATGCAAAGAAATTGAGGAAAACAAGAGAATGGGAAAGACTAGAGATCTCTTCAAGAAAATCGGAGACCTCAAGGGAACGTTTTGTGCAAAGACGGGCATGATGAAGGACAAAGAAGGCAGGGACCTAACAGAAGCAGATGAGATTAAGAAGAGGTGGCAAGAATACACAGAAGAACTATACAGGAAGGATCTTAATGTCCCTGATAGCCATGATAGTGCGGTCACTGAACTTGAGCCGGACATCCTCGAGAGTGAAGTCAAGTGGGCCTTAGGAAGCATTACTAACAGCAAAGCTAGCGGAGATGACAGTATTCCAGCTGAGCTATTTAAAATCCTAAAAGACGATGCTGTTAAAGTGCTGCACTCAATATGCCAACAAATCTGGAACACACAACAGTGGCCACAAGACTGGAAAAAGTCAGTTTACATTCCAGTTCCAAAGAAGGGCAACGCCAAAGAGTGTTCAAACTACCGCACAATTGCGCACATTTCACATGCCAGCAAGGTTATGCTCAAAATCCTACAAGCTAGGCTTCAGCAGTATGTCAACCAAGAACTACCGGGAAGTATGAGCTGGGTTCCGAAGAGGCAGACGAACTAGAGATCAAATCACCAACATTCGCTGGATCATGGAGAAAACAAGAGAATTCCAGAAAAACATCTCTTTCTGCTTCACTGACTATGCTAAAGCCTTTGATTGTGTGGATCACAACAAACTGTGGCAAATTCTGAAAGAGATGGGAGTACCAGACCACCTTACCTGTCTCCTGAGAAACCTGTACGAGGGTCAAGAAGCAGTAAGAACCAGACATGGAACAACCGATTGGTTCAAAATTGGGAAAGGAATACGATAAGGCTGTATATTGTCGCCCTGCTTATTTAACTTATATGCAGAGTACATCATGAGAAATGCCGGGTTGGATGAATCCACTCCCAGCAGCTGAGTGGGCGGGAAGCTTCAGTCTGTTTCCTGCCTCCCAGCTGAGCAGAGCAGAGCAGAGCAGAGCAGAGCAAGCTGGTCCAGCTGGTCCAGGGACTAAAGAAGCAAGCAAGCTCCCAGATAGAGAGCGACCAGAGCGAGCGCACAGGGGGAGCAAACAGGAGTTGGCCAGGGGAGTTGCAGTGGTTGAGGAGACAAAGGAGACAGCGGCTAAGAGGTAAGTGGGCTGCAGGAAGCCCAGGGGGCTGCCCTTTATCCTTCTGATTGGCTGTGAGCTCACCAGGTGCTTCTGAGAGCTCCAACTGAATTGGGGGGGGGTGGCCTGAGTATCCCCAGCAGCTGAGTGAGCGGGAGGCTTCAGTCTGTTTCCCACCTCCCAGCTGAGCAGAGCAGAGCAGGGCAGAGCAGAGCAGAGCAGAGCAAGCTGCTCCAGGGACTACAGAAGCAAGCAAGCTCCCAGAGAGCGAGTGGACAGGGGGAGCAAACAGGAGTTGGCCAGGGGAGTTCGGCGGGGGAGGTCAAGGGGGAGGCCCCTAACATTTTTTTTATTATTTTTTTTCATTTTCATTTTTTTTATTTTTTAACTAACTTTTTTCCATTTATTTGTCTTGTAACACACACTTCCACACCAGTGGGACTCTGCTTTTAACCTCTACTGAGTAGAGGAACAGGCGCAGGTTAGTCTAGAACAATCACAGAGCTAGACACAAAAAGGGAAAAGAGGCTATGGAAGGACAGGACTCTCCAGTGGTGATGACCTGCAAGGTGTGTGCAATGTTTGTTTTCTTGCCTGAGAACAACATGGCCTACACCTGCAACAAGTGCAAGTTGATCACGCTGCTGGAAAAAAAAGTAAGTGGACTGGAGCGGCGACTGTCGACCCTCCGGGGAATAAGAGAACACGAAGAGTTCTTGGACAGAATGGGGGAACTACAGCAGCAAAGGAAAGACCAGAAGCTTGAAGAGCAACAGCAAGATGAGGCAGAAGTGGGAAATGCTGAGGTGAAGAAAAATGGAGTAGAGGATACTCCTTGGAAAAGGGTGACAGTTAGGAGAAGAAGAACTAGACGCCACTCTGCACCAGTGGAAGCAGTGGAGCTGTGGAACCGATTCCAGGTACTTGTGGATGAGACTGGAGGACAGCCTGCAGAGGAAGAATCACAGCGGAACCTACATGAGAGCGAGCAAGAGGCTGAAGGTCAGTCAAACAGAGGCGATGAAACCCAGGCCTACAACAACAAGAAGAGAAGAGTGGTAGTAGTGGGAGACTCCTTGCTGCGTGGGATCGAGACCCAAGTATGTCGCGAAGACCCGTGGACTCGCCAGGTATGTTGTCTCCCGGGAGGATGGATTAGAGACGTGACTGAAAGGCTGCCTGCACTCATAAAGCCCACTGACAGGTATCCCTTTCTTCTCATCCATGTGGGAACAAATGATACTGCCAAGCGGAGCTACGAAGAAATCACGTCAGACTTTGAAGCTTTGGGAAGGAAACTCAAGAACTTTGGGACCCAGATAGTTTTCTCATCCATCCTTCCACTAGTTAGAAGAGGGATAGAAAGGGAACGAAAAATACTCCGGGTGAATGACTGACTACGAAGGTGGTGCTGACGAGAGAGATTTGGATTCTGGGACCACGGGCTATACTTCCTGGAAGATGGGCTGTTGGCAAGGGATGGGTTGCACCTCACAAAGGATGGGAAGAATGGGTTTGGCCACAGCATGAAGAACTTCATCAGGAGGGCTTTGAACTGAATCCTATGGGAAAGGGAGATGTCATGTTGGGGGTAACAATGGACGTAGGCGCATGCACTGCAACGGAGAGAACAGCTCTGATAGCGCCCAATGATAGTCTTCAGACACATGTAGGAAGAAAGCCAGACTATGAAGCACATGGTCTTCGATGTCTATATACTAATGCCCAGAGTATGGGAAACAAACAGAACGAACTTGAATTCTTAATACAGGAGGGAAATTATGACTTGATAGGTATAACTGAGACTTGGTGGGATAACTCCCATGACTGGAATACAGCAATTGAAGGATATAACTTGTTCAAAAAGAACAGGAGAAACAGAAAGGGAGGTGGGGTTGCACTGTATGTGAAAAATACATATCTCTGCACAGAAATACAGGAGGATGAGCTTGGTAGCCCCATCGAGAGCATCTGGATCAAAATAAATGGAGCAAAGAATAAAAGGAACCTGGTGGTTGGTATCTACTACCGGCCACCCAACCAAGGAGAAGACGAGGATGAAACTTTTGAAAAGCAAATAGCCAATGTTTTAAGGAAGTATGATGTAGTAGTAATGGGGGACTTCAATTTCCCCAATATTTGTTGGGAGACAAATTCTGCAAAACATGGCCCCTCCAGGAAATTCCTGACTTGTGCGGCGGATAACTTCCTCCTACAGAAAGTAGAGGAAGGAAGTAGAGGATCGGCTATCCTTGACTTGATCCTAACCAACAGAGATGACTTAATGGGTAAAGTAGCAGTTACAGGAACTCTGGGGGAAAGCAACCATGTTGCACTTGAGTTCTTGGTTCTAAGGGAAGCAAAAGCCGAGTGTAGTCAAACACATACCCTGGATTTTAGGAAAGCTGATTTTAATAAACTCAGAACAATGATCAGTAAGGTCCCATGGCAAGCGACTCTAATGAGAAATGGAGTCCAAGACAGGTGGGAGCTTTTGAAAAAGGAAATTCTCAAGGCACAATCACAAACAATTCCAACAAGAAAAAAAGGTTGAGACAACAGAAGAAGCCAATGTGGCTTCACAAAAAGCTTATAGATGACCTGAAAACAAAACAAAAAAGCATACATATAGGAAGTGGAAGGAAGGACAAGCAACAAAGGAAGAGTACAGGCAGGTAGCACAGAATTGCAGGGATGGTGTCAGGAAGGCTAAAGCTGAGAACGAGCTGAGGTTAGCGAGGGATGCTAAAAACAACAAAACGGCTTTCTTCAGCTACGTGCATAGTAAAAGGCAGAGGAAAGAAATGGTTGTTCAGCTATTAAATAAGGATGGCAAAACGATAACAGATGACAAAGAAAGGCAAAGGTGCTCAATTCCTACTTTGGCTCAGTCCTCTCCCAAAAGAGGGTCTATGACCCCCCTGGCAAAGGCGAAGTACAGGCTGAAGGGGCAGGATTGCAGCTTGAGATCGATAGGCATATGGTCAAGAAACACCTAATTACTTTGAATGACTTCAAATCTCCAGGGCCAGATGAAGTGCATCCTAGAGTAATAAAGGAACTGGCAGAAGAACTCTCAGAACCGCTGTCTATTCTCTTTGAGAAATCATGGAGGACAGGGGAAGTGCCAGATGACTGGAGGAGGGCTAATGTTGTCCCTATCTTCAAAAAGGGTAAAAAGGAGGAACCTGGGAACTACAGACCAGTCAGTCTGACATCAATCTCTGGGAAAATTCTGGAGCAGATGATAAAGCAATGCATCTGAAAGCACCTTGAAAACAATGCCGTGATTACTCGAAGCCAACACGGATTTGTCAAAAACAAGTCCTGCCAGACAAATCTGATCTCACTTTTTGATCAAGTCACCTCCCTTGTAGACCGTGGGAATGCTGTAGACATCATATACTTCAACTTCAGCAAAGCTTTCGACAAAGTGCCCCCTGATTTCCTGATGAGCAAACTAGCTCAAAGTGGGCTAGATGAAACAACGATCTGGTGGATCCACAGTTGGCTACAGAATCGGACTCAAAGAGTGCTTATCAATGGGACCGTCTCAAACTGGGGAGAGGTAACGAGTGGGGTACCGCAGGGCTCAGTCCTGGGCCCAGTGCTCTTCAACATTTGTATTAATGACTTGGAGAAGGAGGTGCAGGGAATGCAGATGACACAAACTTGGGCGGGATAGCTAATACTTTGGAAGACAGAAACAACATTCAAAGTGATCTGGATAGACTGGAGCGCTGGGCAGAAAACAACAGAATGACATTGAATAGGGATAAATGCCAAGTTCTGCACCTAGGAAAAAGAAACCAAATGCACAGTTACAAGATGGGGGATACGTGGCTCAACCACACTACGAGCGAGAAGGATCTTTGAATTGTTGTCGATCACAAGCTGAATATGAGCCAACCATGTGATGTGGCTGTAAAAAAGGCCAATGCTCTTTTGGGCTGCATTCTTAGAAGCATAGCTTCCAAATCCCGGGAAGTACTAGTTCCTCTCTACTCAGCACTGGTTAGGCCTCATCTGGAGTACTGTGTCCAGTTCTGGGCACCACACTTTAAGAAGGATGCAGACAAACTGGAGAGGGTTCAGAGGAGGGCAACAAAGATGATCAGAGGACTGGAAACAAAGCCCTATGAAGAGTGACTGAAAGAACTGGGCATGTTTAGCCTTGAGAAGAGAAGACTGAGGGGAGATATGATAGCACTCTTCAAGTACTTGAAAGGTTGTCACAGAGAAGAAGGCCAGGATCTCTTCTTGATCATCCCAGAGTGCAGGACACGGAATAATGGGCTGAAGTGACAGGAAGCCAGATTCCGGCTGAACATCAGGAGAAACTTCCTGACTGTTAGAGCAATACGACAATGGAACCAATTACCTAGGGAGGTGGTGGGCTGTCCCACACTGAAGGAATTCAAGATGAGGCTGGACAGCCATCTGTCAGGGATGCTCTGACTTGGACTCCTGCATTGAGTAGGGGGTTGGACTCGATGGCCTTGTAGGCCCCTTCCAACCCTACTATTCTATGTTTCTATGAATCACAGGTCGAAATTAAGATTGCTGGGGGAATTATCAACAACCTCAGATACGCAGACGATACCACCCTAATGGCAGAAAGCGAAGAGGATCTCAAGAGCCTCTTGTTGAGGGTGAAAGAGGAGAGTGCAAAAGCTGGTTTGAAACTCAACATTAATAAAACTAAGTTCATGCCATCTGGCCCCATCACTTCCTGGCATATAGAAGGGGAAGAAATGGAAGAGTGACAGATTTTATTTTCTTGGGCTCCAAGATCACTTCAGACGGTGACTGTAGCCATGAAATTAAAAGACACTTGCTCCTTGGGAGGAAAGCTATGGCAAACCTAGACAGCATAGTAAGAAGCAGAGACATCACCTTGCCAACAAAGGTCCATATAATCAAAGCTATGGTTTTCCCAGTAGTAATGTATGGCTGTGTGGACTGCAAGGAAGGCTGAGTGCCGAAGAATTGATGCTTTCGAACTGTGGTGCTGGAGAAGACTCTTACGAGTCCCCTGGACTGCAAGGAGGTCAAATCAGTCCATCCTAAAGGAAATCAACCCTGACTGCTCATTGGAAGGACAGATACTGAAGCTCAAATATTTTGGCCACCTAATGCGAAGAGAAAACTCACTGGAAAAGACCCTGATGCTGGGAAAGATTGAAGGCAAAAGGAGAAGGGGACGGCAGAGGATGAGATGGCTAGATAGCATCACCGATGCAATGAATATGGACTTGAGCACGCTCCGGGAGAGAGCGCAGGACAGGAAGGCCTGGCGTGCTATGGTCCATGGGGCCACGAAGAGTCGGACACGACTGAACAACAACAACAAATACCCTTCCTGGTTTTCATTTCTCTTTGACCTCGTTGTTCACAATCATTCCCCCAATGTGTACACATGCTTGCAGCAACTCAGGATAACACTTCATGTCGTCCACAAAAGGTTAAGCCATAACACACGTTGTTATTCTTTAAGGTGCCACAAGGCTCTTTGTTGTTTTTGCAACACTACTGACTTAACACTGTATCCTGTGGCAGGATATAAATTTGCTATGTCACATAATATAAAATTCTTTAAAACTGACTTGATTAAAAGCTGCTCACCTGATCGACAGGGTGCCAACAGCAGCGCGCTGGAAATCCAAATCAACCTGTTAAAATGGCTCCAGTGCCCAACATTCATCTCATCTGAGGTCTAAATAAATATGGTTGGGATTATTATGACTAGCTGCTTAAAGAAAGTTACTTTTTAATAGGCGCCTTTAAAGAAGGCCCTGCTTCTGAAGAGAAGTGGGTAGAACCTGACTGTGGTAAACCAAAACAAAACTTATCTCCTCCACTGAGTTCTGTGCCAGGCTGCTATGTGGAGTTTAAGATCAGATAAAAATACCAGTGTCAAGGCTATTGCTTCGTGTTCAAATGCCAATTAAAGATGGCTCCCAAAACGCCTTACAAAAGTTTCAGAACAATCATTTGGTTTCAACACGGAATCAGTACTTCAAAAATATATCTTCTTAAAAATCTCAATTACAATTCTGCTCCCCCTGCAACTAAATGAGCAGAAACAAAGATGCATGTTTCATTTTGTGGAGTGACAGGCATGGTCGAAATAATAAATTATGGTGAGCGAGGATGAGGAGAAAGGACAAGGAGCCACTTCCTCACAGCTCTCTGCTATAGCTAGGTAGATCTGCCGCGTTTTAAGGGCTTGCTCCAGCTGAGGAGTCCAGCTAGGGGTGTCAGAGAATTTCGCCACGAATCTCGGGGAGGCCAAAGGCCAGTGCATTCGGCCCCCCGAAATCGGTGGCGAAACGGTCTGCCACCCCCTCCCCCGGGACGGGACTTACCTTGTGCGAATCTCCCTGGCGGCGGCAGCTCCGGCAGCGGTTTGGCGGTGGTGGCTGCGGCGGCCGGTCTTCCGACCAGCTGCCGCCGCTGCCATTTCCAGTAAAAAAAATACCCCCCCCCCAAAAAAACGTGATAGGCTACGTAAAGATTTACGTAGCCTATCACGGCTAGATTTTTAAAAAATACCGTGATAGGCTACGTAAATGTTTACGTAGCCTATCACGGCTGAGTAAAAAAACCCCCAAAAAACCGCGCGTACGCAAATGGCGGCGCACATGGGCGCCGCCATTTGTGTACTCGCGGTTGTTGTTGTTGTTTTTTTTACTCAGCCGTGATAGGCTACGTAAACATTTACGTAGCCTATCACGGCTGACTGCAGGGACGCAAATGGCGGCGGCTATGGCCGCCACCATTTGCATTCCCAGCCAGCCAGGATTCGTGGCGGGAGGGACGGGGCGCCTACCCCCCGGCAAGAATTTCGGGGGGGGGGGAGGGACGGGGCGCCTCCCCCCCCACCGAGAATCAAATTTCGGTTCAGGTAAGTGACTTTCGTACATCCCTAAGGCCAGCTGCTCCAGCATTCAAACTCGTGGTTTTTAGCAGAGGATGCTGGGCCCACCTGAACAGGGCCAAAGCACCAGTCCCAGGGCTGGGCTCTTATGCCTGTGACACGAACCCCCCTGCCACTCACCTAGGCAGGCGGCAGCCCCCACCATGGCGTAGAGGCCGGGAGTGATGCAGTCGGCCCCTGGGCTGCACCATCCTCTGAACATGGCCCAGTCGTGGTGGTAGTAAGCCAGCTGCTCCATCCCTACCCCCAACAGCCGGCCTGCAATGGCTCCAACAGCCATGCTGGGGATGAAGAGACCCGATGGCACCTGCAAGAGAAACAATCTCAGCACTGCCTGCACAGGGAGCTAGGGTTCTTGTGCCCACAGGCAGCAGCAAATGGCAAGATCTACAGGAAACAAGCTTTGAATGTGCTGTGCAGAATGGGCAGAAGCAGCAGCCCCACGACTCTGGGGAAAGGCAGACTCTAAACCCGAGCACACAACGCTGCACAACCAGCACTGCAGAGGGAAACTCAGCCATCCCCCCGCCAAACCCTTTTTGGGATTATGTGGAAGAGGATGTTCACTTTTGCATAAGAAATCGCATCAATCCCACACGTTGATAGGTCATGTTGCGGAAACATACAGGTGTGTAGGCTCTGCCTGTGGGACCCACACGGCTTCCTATAAACAAGAGGCTTCTGAGTAGGAAAGCCCTGGATCATCTTGGCTCTCTCCATTTTCATTCTCTTGCTCCCATGGATCTACTTGATCTCTCTGTCTCTGCTCCAATACCCTCGTCTCACACTGCTGGAACACCTGCTGTCCCAACATCCACCTGTATCCTTCGTTCAGTACATGTGTTTATTGCATTTCAACTCCATCCTTCTTCCAAGGACCCCAGGCAACATGCATCGCTCTGCCCTCCCCAGTTTATTCTCACATCAACTTTGTGAGACGGGCCCGCTGCTCCTGCCAATGGAAGATCATTCAAGGAGCTTCATGGCTAAGTAGGGAGACAAAGTGAGGTCTCCCCACTTCTAGTGCAAGACTAACTACTACACCACACTGGCTCTCTTAAAATGCCAGATAAAAGCTCCCCGCTTCCAACTGATCTGGAGTCTTCTGCATTTCCCACCACTTCCCTTCCGTGCCTCGTCTTATCCAGACTGTATGCCTGAGGATGAAGCCTGTGGAATTTAAAGACACATTCTGTACAGCACCTCGTTTGGACGGATGCTCTATGGTATGTTATTGTTCCGCCTAACGTCTCATGCATTGCTTACTCACCTTCATGCCAAATGTGAATATAGTGATGAAGGCTTTCAGGAGGAGGGCCAGCGCCAGTTGCCACATGGCTGTGTGGACCCCCTTGCCTGCTGCCCTGTCAGGAAGGTCGTCGCCCTTGGTGCTCTTGGAGTTGTTGAGGTAGTCACAGAGCTTGGAGGAGTCCAGAAGGCTACAGTCATTGAACAGCTCCGAGATCAGCTCACTGGTGCTCATGCGGGTGTACTCATTGGGGAAGGCCAAGATGGCCGTGATGGCCGTGACCACGATCACCTCCACCACAGGGTACCTGCCCAGCTTGGTGGTTTTGCGCCTCCGGCACCAGGCTATGTTACTGCGGATGAAGAAGGCCCCCCAAAGGCCCCCAAAGATGCCCAAAAGAATAAAAGGCACCAGCTCCAGCAGGTGCCATGGGGTGTGAAACTCCACATAGAAGAGGACAAGGCGGCTGTTCCCGAAGGGGTTGATGGAGCGCAGGGTGAACGCAGCCACCAGGGCAGCAAAAAAGGAGCGCCACAGCGTCTTGAGGGGGAAATAGTAGCTGACCTGTGCAGGGGCAGAACAAGAGATGCAGGCTCAGGCTTGTGTTCCAGGGCCTCATACCAGAGACTCTGTTTGCTTTGTTTCATGAGTTCTAAAACCACAACTGACTCCTTCACTCACTCTGAAGCCAGGAAGGGCTAGAAACTGGCTTTATCGCTGTAAAGGCAAGCTCTTCCTTAGATTATGCTTTTGCATGGAACAACAGCCAGATTGCAGAATATTGTTCATTACTAGTAGCGGCAGTATGTTTACATGTCAAT
Source organism: Heloderma suspectum (assembly GCF_057233095.1). Classification (NCBI taxonomy): domain Eukaryota; kingdom Metazoa; phylum Chordata; class Lepidosauria; order Squamata; family Helodermatidae; genus Heloderma; species Heloderma suspectum. The sequence continues at coordinate 1,651,504 of NC_139466.1, forward strand.
TTTTCCTGATTATGCTCAGAGCAGCTCACAGAAAGAGTAAAAGCAAACCAATATGCACAGCTGTGCACACTGGCTCCAATCCAGCGCAGTGTAGGAAGCTGCCTTACTCCAAGTCAGGCCCTGGATCCATCTAGCCTAGTATTGTCAACACAGAGTGGCAGCAGTGGCTCTCCAGGGCTTCAGGCAGGATTGTTCCCCAGCCCTACCTGGAGATGCTGCCAGGGATGGAACCTGGGACCTTCTGCATGTAAAGCAGGGGCTCTGCCAATGAGCTGCAGCCCCCGCTCCCCACCTTGCATTCCAGGATGCAGGCAGAACTCAGGCAAGCGCAGTCCTTCCCGCAGATCTCTAATGTCAAAGGCAGCTCTGTATTTGCAACATGCAGAGCCGCTCCAGGAACCAACGTCGGCGTGGAAGGCAAGAAGCAAGAGAGCCTCTCCCTGGCTCAGGGGGCCCACGCCTCTGAAAAGGCTGAGCACGCAGGCCAAGAGCAAGTCCCAAGGTTGCATTACCTCTTCTAGACTGAACAGGACACCTCCGATGGGGGCACCAAAAGCCACCGACACACCAGCAGCCGCAGCAGCTGACAAGACCTAACAGGGGGAGGGAGAACAGATCAATCGCATGCTCTTATGCCAAAGAGTTCAGTGCGGCTACTCTCGACATCTCAGCTCTCCAACAGAAAGAACACATCCTGGTCTTGAGTGGTTCAATGCAGCTTCCCTTTAGGCATTGCATAGCTGTATCAATTTTGTGACAGAAGCTGGAGCAAAGATGCCAGAGGAGGGAAGCGGAGTCCATCAGTCCCAGCAGGGCAGCTCAGCCTGACCCAGAACCCCCCCACTCCCCGCTCTGGGGACTGTGCAGAGTCAGCCACGAGGCCAGCCCCCCAAAACAAACACAGTCACCACTTCACAATGCAGTAAACTGCTGCATCCAAGGGAGCGTGGGGGCGGCAACGGCTTCATCGCTTCCAAGAAATGCATGCCTGGGCTGGGTCCAATACACGAACCTCCCGGCAGGACGTGGGAGCCCCGTTCTTACCTCTCGGCGCTTGGCCTCGTTCTTCCTATACTTGGTGAAGAGGTGGCAAAGGATGTTTCCGCAGCAGCAGGCAACATGCACCAGAGGCCCCTCTTTCCCCAAGCTCAGGCCTGACGAGACGGCCAACACCAGGGTGATGGTCTTGATGAGCAGCGTCCACTTGCCCAGGTAGCCCCGGATGATGAAGCCGCTCAGGATGGTTTTGATCTGAAAGCCAAACCCAAGAGGACTGCAGCAGCCGCAGCCGCACAACAGAGGCTGTGGACTTTACTCTGCCGCAGAGCCACCTTGATACCTCAGGGCAGGAAACACGGCGAGGAAGGTTACCCCCATGTTCAGTATGGGCAGGCTGATGTCAGGACCGTGAACTCAGGACCTGAGATGTGGAAGATATTCTTCCAGACGTTCCACAGAGCTTCCGCCAGTTATATTCTTACTGCATTTTAAACTTCTGTTCTCACAGAGAGAAGGGTTAAAATACAGAGGCAGTAGGAATATAAACCCCTACTTGGGGAGACACCGTAGAAGGTCCCAGGTTCAATTCCCCCTGGCATCTGCAGTTAAAAGGTTCAGATTGTTGGGGATGGGAAAGGAGACTCCAGAGGGCCAACTGCCAGTCAGAGTAGCCAATACTAGGCTAGATGGACAAATAAATAGCCAGCCATCAGTCCATTTATCCCGTATTGCCTACACTGACCAAGTCTCCAGGGTTTCAGGCAGGGTTTTTTCCAGCCCTACCTGAAGATGCGGGGGGAAGGGGGTGTTAAACCTGGGACCTTCTGCATACAAAGCAGGGGCTCTACCCTTGAGCTATGGCTCCTCCTTTATAGGAAGCCTACCGTAGCTCAGTGGGTAGAGCATGCAGAAAGTCCCAGGTTCAATCCCTGATATCTCCGGTTAAAAGGAATAGATAATCAGAGATGGGAAAGCAGACTTTGCTCTGCTTGAGACCATGTTGGGCTAAGTGCGTCCTGGTAACAAGCAGCTCCCTATGTTCCCTATTTCTGAATTGGGGTTTTAGCAGAGTAGCCCTGCTCTCTCTGCCCCATTCTGTCCATCATGCAGCAAACAACTCTTGAGTCCAGCACAGGAAGTCACCTAAAGAAGACTTCAGGCAGGGGCATGGGGAGGCAGGCTCATCCTCCTGAACTCATCTGTCAGGAGAACCAGCACTGCTTTGCTTTTGGCTCAAACAAACACAGTTCGAGGGAGAGAGAGGGGGCAGGCTTGCCGGTGGAAACCAGCCGCCGGACTTACCTCTGGGATCCCTGAGCCACAAGCATATGGCGCAAAGCCCCTGACCAGCAACACAGCGAGGAGAGAGAACAGCAGTGCCCAGAGGACATAGATGACGTAGCTGAGGATGTAAGCAAGCGCCCCCTAGAAAGGAGAGACAGGAGGACACCCCATCAGGCTGCTAAGGCATCAGATGCTTCTCAGTGAGTCAAAGGTTGTACGATCACTGCCTCTGTACACACATTCATTTTTCCCGCCCAGCTCTGGTCGAACAAGGTAAATTCAGAGGTGTGCATTAAGATATACAAAGTCCGCCCCTGCCCCAACACTTGGAACCGCGTTCTGCTCTGGCTACCCACCCCTTCTTCCTTGCCGATCAGGAGCTGGGCCCAGGTCCTCCATTCTGGGCATTTGTCCCTGTCCTGGAAGGTTGTTTCAGGAGAGTTCCAGCAGCAGTGCTCGTGGTTATACCAGAAGCCATTCAGGCACACCCCTTCCTTCAGGTCTGTCATCCAGTGGGCAGAGATGTCGATCAGGCCAGCTAACGCCCCTGCATTTGGAAGCCAGGAGTTTAGTAACACAGGAGGGGGTGGCACGACCGAGCCGTCGATCAGGGAGTGAACTGCCCCGGCCCTCCCAGCACCACTTCCACTGACATGGGGCGTTTGGGGTGATGAAAGTAAAGATCCCCTGCATCTGCTTTTCATTTCAAGCCCTGGGAGTGGGAGGAACGGAGACTAGGAGGCCACGGCTCTGCCCTCTCACCTGCCAACAGCCCAATAAGCAACATCAGCAGCCATCCTGAGAAAGCATCGCTGACACTGTGGATTAGGGCCCATGTGGACTCTTTGCTTTTATTGGTTATCTGGAGAAAAAGCATTTGAGAGGCAGAAGTTAAGTATCTTCATCAGCACTCCTGGGCAGGAGGACTACACAGAGCAGTCAGTGTCCTCCAGATGGGTTGGACCGCAATTCCCATCATTCCCAGCTGGGCGAATATGCACAAAAGTACGATCGGAGAAAGATCTCCTTTTGAAAGGAAGGGTGAGGATGAAAGCACGAGAGTGCAACAGGTACCGCACTTGCGAGGCTCCCACTCACAGCTTTCTGCAGTACAGCATCAAAATAAAAACAGGGACTGGTGGAAAGGGCTTCCTCCCTCCCGCCCCCCCCCCCCAAAGAACACAATCTGCTGCTGTTTCCAACAGTGCAATGCTACATTCTTCTCATGGGGCAGACTTTGCAGCCAGATGCATGCCCAGTCTCTCAAAAATGTATTGTGAGTGTCAAAGGCCTTTACATATTTTCTCAACTCCGGTTCCTAATTACTTGCTGCTGGCCCCCGGGGCTTTGAAATATCACCCCTGGCCCTGCTTCCAAGCGTGAAGACACCGATAGGCACCAGCTGAGATCTCGAAGTCTGCACTGAGCTGCCGACAAATCCTCATCCCCCTGTGCTACAAATGCTCCTGTCCTCATGGTGCCAGAAGGAGACCTTCAGAGACATGACAGCGGAGGCAGCAACTCCTTTTTCCCAGCTGCAACAAATCAAGCCCCCAGGAGTTCCGACTGACCTCTCTGTGCCTGTCCCGGTCACGAGACTTCTCGCGCACCCAATCTATCGTATTGAAGTCTTCATACGTCCCCACGCCAGGGACCGGCTCTTCCAGGAAATCCATCATCTTGCTTGCACCATTCATCCCACCTCCATTGTATGAGGAGAAACCTGCAGAGCGGACAAAGAACAAGGTAGGCTCTTGACTGAGGATAGTACAGCTTTCACAGGCTCTAAGGGAAGGAAGGGAAGCGGCAAGCATAAGATTTGCTTGGTTGAGTGAAACCGAGGGTCCATTTGGAACCCCACCTCCAGCCAGATGCCCTGGGAAGCAGAGCATGACAGAGCTGTGGATCATCCCCACCATCTGGTAACCAGAGGCAGACTGCTTCTGTAAACGGAGGTTCCATTTCAAACCCTCCCATCAGTATCTGATTCCATCTGCCTACAGCAGAGGGAGGGAGGGTACAGCAGGGCCCACCCATCGGCTTTCCTGAAAGACCAGCTCCATTGGACGCCTCCCTACATCACCTGTCGTCTGGCAGCAGCCATTAAATCAGGCTGCAGCTGAGGGAGAGAAGGGAAGCAGGGGTACTCCAGCGGCCCTGCCAAAAGACCAGCTACTCTCCCTCTCAACTGGTTCCGCTCCGGCTGCTTACAATGTAACTTTATTGTTCTCCGGCTGCTTTACAATGTAACTCCAGCTGCTTACAATGTAACAGTGTAACTTTAAGAACTGGTGAGTGCATTTCCTTGTTTTCCTCTTCCCACCTCATCCCTTTTATTTTTGGTGTTGCGTTTTTTAAATTGTAAGCCTGCAGACAGGGACTTTCTTGTTTGTTATTGATCGTATGAGAGCTGCTCTGGGAGCCTTTTTGGCTGAAGAGCAGGGCAAAAGACTTCAACACACACACCTACATACTTTGGCAGGCCCATCCTCTATGAGATACCCAAGAGGCTGGTGGCGAGGGATTTCTCCCTCCAAGTACTGGTCTTCCCCTGCCTATGGAAACTGGCACCTGCTGGGATTCCCTAAGCCATGGCAGTTTGCGCTGCAGTCTCATTAACTGGTTGGCTGCTGATGATTGAGTGAATGAGGCCCTGAGGACACAGTGAGTATAAAACATGAATTTATTTGCAAAGGCATGACCTGCTTTTCTTTATAAAATGAACTCAAAATGGCCTACAAAAAAGTTGAAAATATACACACAGTAAACACAGTCCAAACTACAAAAGTCAATTTCATATAACAAAACAAAGGGCAGGAAAATAATTCAACATAAAAACCAAGGAAACAAAACTTATAACCCAGACTAAAAAGCCTGGCACAAAAAAAAAAAAGGTTTTAGCAGCTCACCTGAAGTTTGTGGGGTGAATGTTTGCTTTATTGTTTGCTTTATTATTTGTTAATTGCATAATAAAGTTATTTTGTGAACTGTCCTGAAAACATTCACACTGATACAAGTATTTTAAATCAACAAAAAGGTGTAGGTACAGGCAAGGCTCGAGTTTAAAACGCTTCAGAAACAAAGCCAAAGGGGGAAAAGCAGGTCCTGAAGAAGCAGTCGGCCTTTCTGTTAAAGATCGTCATGGCGAGACTGCAGATTTAGTTATACGTTCTCCATGTCTGGCCCAATTCTGTTGCAGCACAGACACCGATGCACGTGTGCTGCAGGAACTGCATGGGCACCTTATTCATGTTTTATCCATTTTAAAACCTCTCTGGGACAAGGAGGTGAGACTGAAATGCTATCCTCTCCTTCCGAAAACGACACCGTCTCCTCCCAGATGAAGCAATAAAGTGCAGAAAGCTACATAGAACTAAAAAACACCCCCACATAGTAGAAGGTGGGGTGCTGTGCATAAGGACAGCCCCACAGGGTCTGACCAAAGGCCTATCTAATCCAGCATTCTGTTCCCGTAAGGCAGGGGAGGGCAACCTGGAATCCTAGGGCCACCTCAGACTAATTCCTAACACCCCCCCCAACCTAATTCCAAAAGCCCTCTACATGCAAGCAGTTCAGACCTCTGGCAAGGCTAATCTGTCCCTTCCCTGGCTGCCTGCTGGGTGAGAAGGAATGGGGGGAGAGAGAACAGAAAACAGCAGAACAGAGAGAGAGATGGCAGAAAGAGAGAATAGTGGCAAACCCATTTTTGGCTCAGGCCCTGCATGTTGCTGGCTTCACCCCTGCTCACCAACAACATGCGCCTCCCAAGAGCTTACTCACAAGGGAATGTGGCCCTCAGCAGAAAGAGGCTGCCCACCCCAGCTGGAGTGGGATCCCCAACACAGAATTTGCCTTTTTCACAGCAGCTGCACACTGGGTTGATATTTTCATCAAGCTATCCACCATGACCTCCCCTTGCCTTTCCTGGTCAGTCACTGCCAGCTCAGACCCCATTGGTGTAAATGTGAAGTTAGGATTTGTTGCCCAAATGTGCATCACTTTACACTTGCATACACTTGCAATCGCATTTCCCATTTTGATGCCCATTGTCCCATGTCGGAGAGATCCTTTTGGAGCTCTTTGCTATCTCGCTTTGTTTTGGCCACCCTGAATAACTGGCCAGCAGAATGCCTCCTGCTCACTGAAACTTCATTAAATAACTGGAGAGATGTGCCTGAATCCAAGCAGAGCCCCCAGAGGGGCACGTGGCGGCAGCAGCCAGAGCACCCAATGCAGGCGAGCTAACAGACCTGGGAAAGGCGTTCCACTCGTCTCCACCTTGAGGTCACTAGGCCAGGGAAGCCTGGGGACCTGCTTCTCCATATGCGTTGTGAAGCACCGCTCCCCTGACTGCAGCTCTCTTGCTGCTGCAGCAAGCAGAAACGATCCAGAAATGCTCTCCTTGAGACCACAGAAACGAATGCGAAGTCCAGAGAGAGCAAAGTCATTTTCACAAGAAGGTGACGGGGCCAAGTTAATCTTTAAGCGACTCCACGCTGAGGAGAAGTCGGCCAATGGGCAAGATGGCTGCTGGATCTAAAAAATTCCTAGCACTGCTTTCCCCGCTGTAGCAAAAACGGAGATGTGTTAAGGACAGCTGTGACGGCATGGGAGGGCAGAGGAATCAGGATGCGCCAGTTCTCTGGTTCCAAATTGCAATGGCCCCATCCCAGAAATGGCCTCTCATCACCTCTCTCCCCCTGCCACCCCAAACCCAGACCTTCCTTTTGTTCACAGTCTCTGTGGCTCGGAGCCTTGACAGCACACCGCTTGGCCAGCGTTGCCAGCAAAAGCCAACTGTTTAAAGCAGCACATTCACCTCCCCAATCCCAGCGACCTTCCCAGCAGACAACAACCCTGGAAGCAACGTCTCTTCAGTGCTACTCCCGTGTCATGTGACCTGCCCGTGAGCAGTTTGGAGATTTGGAGACCGGCAGAGAGAGAGACAGAGGGGCTGGTTTCCCTGAAGGAGTCCCACTACTTTACAGCGAGTTGCATGATGTCATCAGAGGCTCCACCTGTTTTCTCCTCCCACAGGCAAGCGCCCAGCAATTCCCCTCTTCCCATAGCAGGATGGTGCTCTTTCGGACAGCAGCCTCCTCCATCCCTGGCACTGCCAAGCACAGCTGCCCCTGTGGCTGACCCAGCAGGCTGGGGTCCTCCGAGGCAGCTGCCTCACCTTCCTCTCAACTTGGAGACAAGCCTGAGGAGTCTGCCTGGGACCAGGTAGAGGGAGCTGCGGCAGCCTGCCTGCGGACGTTTCCTCCCCTAGCGCCGTTTCCCCGCCAGGCTGCACCGCAGGGGCCGGAGTCAGTGCCGGAGAGTGTGCTGCCACCCAGCAGCAGTCCATGAGTCCAGCTGATCATAAGGTGCCCTCTTGTGGAAGAGGGAAGGTCCCAGCTAAGGGAAGGAGAAAAAGCACCTTCCATTAGCAAAAACAAAAAGCACAACAGGTGAGGGGGAAAAGAACAGGAGCTGGCAGGCAGGCAGGCAGGGAGCTGCTGAGGCTCCAGGCCTTTTCCAAACAGCATTCTTAATGGTGGAAGCAAGCTTCCCAGTTCCACAGAACTTTTCTTTGGGTGCTTGTGTTCGGGGCAAATGTTAGGACCAGGTCCTGGAGCGCCAGAGGTGAAGCGATGCTTTGCAGCTGTGTTACAAGTATTTCATGTGGGCCTCTTGCCCTACACTATGCTGAAATGTATTGTTCTTCTTGTGGGGAGAGCAGCTTAGCAGCAGCCTGGGCACTCTGTCTGGTATTTGTTAATGTTGCTGTGAATGCTTAGGAACACAAGAAGCTGCCCTGGACCAAGTCTGACCACTGGGCGGTCTAGTGTTGTCTACGCTGACTGGCAGCAGCTCTCTGGACCTTCAGGCTGGAGTCTCTCCCAACCCTTCATGGAACATTAGAAGAGCCCTGATGTGCGACCAGACTCAGGGCTCATCTCGTCCAGCATTCTGTTCACACAGTGGCCAACCAGCTGCCCTCAGGAAACCCACAGGTAGGACATGACTGCAACAGGACTCTCCCACCCATGTTCCCCAGCAACTGGTGGATACAGGCATGCTGCCTCTGATACTAGAGGAGGCATATAGCCATCAGGAGTAGTAGCCTTATCCATTGATAGCCTTATTCAAGATTTGTCCAACCCCCTTTTAAAGCCATCCAAATTGGTGGCCATCACTACATCTTGTGGAAGTGAATTCCCTAGTTTAATCCTGCACTGTGCGAAGAAGTCCTTCCTTTTATCTGTCCTGAATCTCCCACCATTTACCTTCATTGGAGGACCCCACTGGGTTCTAGTATTATGAGAGAGGGAGAGAAATGTTTCCCTATCCACTTTCTCCACACCATGTATCATTTTGTACTCACCTCTCATGTCCCCCCTTACTCGCCTTTTTTCCAAGCTAAACAGTTCCAGAAGTTGTAACCTTCCCTCATAGGGGAGATGCTCCAGCTGCTTGATCATTTTAGTTGCCCTTTTCTGCACTTTTTCCAGTTCTACAATATCTTTTTTTAGGTGTGGTGACCAGAACTGTATACAGTATTCCAAGTGTAGTCACACCATAGATTTGTATCAGGGCAGTATCATCTTGGCAGTTTTATTTTTGATTCCTTTCCTAATTATGCCTAACATGAAATTTGCCTTTTTTCAGCAACTGCACACTGGGTCGGCACTTTCAGTGAGCTGTCCACCACAACCCCAAGGTCTCTACCTTGGTCAGTCTTTCTTGATGCAACACGCATCACTTTACACTTGCCTACACTGAACATTTGCCATTTGGATGCCCATTCTCCCAATTTGGAGAGATCTTTTTTGGAGCTCTTTGCAATCCCTTTTTGTTTTAACCACCCTAAATAATTTGGTCTAAGCAGCCAGCCTGGCCACCTTACTGCTCACTCCCAATTCCTGGGCATTTATGAAGAAGTTGAAAAGCACTGGTACCCATGCAGATCCCTGTGGGACCCCACTGTTTACATCCCTCCAGTGGGAGGATTTACCATTCATTCCTACTCTCTGCCATCGACAAAGCCAGCTCTGAAGCAGCACTACCCTGTGGCCTTGGGTGCGGGGGAGAGAATAGCTGGGAGCCACTACCTGCATGGGCAGGTGCAGGACCACTGCAGGCAGAAGCAAACTACATGCTTCAGGATACCCTGAAACAGCTTGCACAGCAAAACACCTACAAAAGAGCCCCGCATGCCCACAGTGAGGGGCTACAGCTCTCTGGTAGCACACATGCTTTGCATGTAGAAAAGGTTCCCTGTTCAATCTGTTCTTTCTATCACAGACATCGGAAGACCAAAGATAATAGCCGGAGTTTGGGCTTAGCAACACTTGGAAAGCTCCAAAGAACTACCTGCTTTCATGTACAGCCTCAGGTCTCTTAAAACTTGGCTTGGATGCTCATTGATGAAAGAGGCAGCGTGGACGAGGAAAATCCTGTGCTAGCAGCTGGCCTCCAATTACTACCCACTGGAAAAAATGCATCCCACTGGCAAACCAGTCTGCTGGGGCTATGCTCCCGCTGGATCCCAGTGTCTTCCCACGTGCTGGCCAAGGCCACCATCCAGCTGGCTGGAGGCAGCAGGGGTTTGTGGTGGAAGTGCTCAGTCGAAGACGAGCAGCGTTCCTTGTGGAAGGCCCCAGGTTCAATCGCTGGCATGTCCTGGGAGGACTAGGGGGGAATCTGCTGAAGCCCCGGAGAGCCTTTGCTGCCAGTCGGTGTCGACAGTACTGGGTCAGATGGACCAAGGGCTGACTCAGTATAAGGCAGCTTCCGGTGTTCTTAAGCAGACGGTTGGTGGCCATCACCACTTATTCACTCAAGGTGCTAGGCATGTGGTTGAGATTTTGCCCCTCACAGCATGTACAACAATGCCATAAATGTCACAGAATCACAGTGTTGGAAGGTACCTCAAAGGCCATCTAGTCTAACCCCCACCAAGGCAGGAAATCTACTACTACAGCACCCCAGACAGGGGGCCACCCAGATTCCGCTGAAAAATCTCTAGGGATGTGGACTCCACTGCCCTCTTGCAATTGGGATGCACTGGGTTGGCTCCTACCTCTGGAGCAACAGAAAACAGAAAAGTCAGGCTTCAGGCTTGGGCATGGGACAGAAATGGCCTTGGTTGCCTTGGTAGATGATATGAGGAGGGCTCTGGATAGGGGTGAATGCTCCTTCCTTGTTCTCCTCGACCTCTCAGCGGCTTTTGATACCGTTGACCACAGTATCCTCCTGGACCGCCTGGAGGGGTTGGGCATTGGAGACACCGTATTGCGGTGGTTCCGGTCCTTCCTCTCTGGCAGGTACCAGAGGGTAGCACTGGGAGAGGAGGTTTCGGACCCGTGGCCACTTACTTGTGGGGTGCCACAGGGTTCCATCCTCTCCCCGATGCTATTTAACATCTATGTGAAGCCACTGGGGGCTATCATCAGGAGATTTGGGGTGCAGTGTCATCAATATGCGGATGACACGCAGCTCTACCTCTCATTCAAATCTTCACCAAGGTTGGCCGTAGAATCCCTGTCCAAATGTCTGGAGACGGTGAGTGGCTGGATGGGGAGGAATAAGCTGAAGCTCAACCCTGACAAGACCGAGGTACTTTTGGTGGGAGACAAGAGGAGGCTAGGGGATGTTGACCTGGTGTTGAATGGGGTACAGCTACCCTTGAAAGACCAGGTCCGCAGCCTGGGGGTCATTTTGGACTCCCAGCTGTCCATGGAGGCTCAGGTGTCAGCTGTGAGCCGGACAGCGCTGTATCAACTCCATCTGATATGGTGGCTGCGCCCCTTCCTTCCTGACCATCTGCTTCCATTGGTAGTACATGCCTTGGTCTCCTCTCGTTTAGACTACTGTAATGCGCTCTACGTGGGGTTACCCTTGAAGACGGTTCGGAAGCTGCAGCTGGTACAGAACGCAGCGGCTCGCCTGATTAAAGGCAGCCGCCGGTGAGATCACATCACTCCAGTGCTGAAGGAGTTGCACTGGTTACCAGTTGTTTTCCGGGCCAAATTCAAGGTGTTGGTTTTGACCTTTAAAACCCTATATGGTTCCGGCCCAGCCTATCTTAAGGAGCGCCTCCAGCAGCACCAGACAGGCCGCTTAACAAGATCAGCCTCGGATGGCCTTCTCTCTGTCCCATCAGCCAGGACAGCTAGACTGGTGGGGATGAGGGAGAGGGCCTTTTCTGTGGTGGCCCCCACTCTGTGGAACTCCCTCCCTAGGGAACTCCGTCATGCCCCCTCTTTAATGAGCTTCCGTTGTGCATTAAAAACGTGGTTGTTCAGGCAGGCATTTGGGGTGGGTTAGGGTATTTTAGAAAATGTTTTTATGGTAGAATTTTATTGTCTTAAACTGTTTTATTGTATGTTGTACATCACCCAGAGTGGCTGGGTGACCAGCCAGATGGGCGATTAATAAATTTAATAATAATAATAATAAAACAAAGTTGCTCCACCATCTATGGGACAGCCCCTCAATTATCTGAAGATGGCAGCCATATCACCTCTTTATAGTCTCTTCTCCAGGCTCAACATTCCCAGCTTAGCCCCCAGGCCCCTCACCATCTTTGTCGCCCTCCTCTGGGCATGTTCCAATCTGCCGACATTTGGAATGAGACCACAGCGGCCTTAAAATTGCCGAAGGGCTGCTTCCTCCCCTGTCCCCAGCCATGAGCTCAAACAGACATCCTATTTTGACCGAACCAGAAGCAGCAGCTGTAGAAGGAACTCCGTCAGCAGAAGCCTTTAGAGCGAGGAAGTAAAAGGGGGACCAGGCGACCTCAGCATTACCTTCTGCCATCTCTCTGTCCAAAGGAGGGACATCATCCACCAAGGAGAAGTCCAACGTCCCCCCTGCGACCTCCACCATGTCTTCATCGCTGGTGCTGCTCTGGAAACTCCCTCGTCGAAAGCCTTTATTATCCATAGCTTGTGCCCTGAGACCTGAAGTGGAGAAGACACAGATGTTGCTGCTGCCAAACATGGCAAGGACAACACTGCTAACACCCGTGCCCTGAGTCCACCAAGCCAGCCAGAGCTGGTGAAGACCTTGGCTGGCCTGGTATCCATGCAATAAGGCAGGCAAGTGTCTCTCAGTGAGATAAGCCTAGAGCAGAATCTGGTCATTGAGATCTGGTATTGGGAGAACCTTAGATTTTGTTTTCAACGAGCATTAGGCTTCTAACTCTTATGGTACGGGCTGAAGGGTCCGACAGTCCTGAAGAGGGCTTTCCATGTCCTTCCAGACACAAGGATTCTGTGCGCTGCCTGGCTCTGATTCTCCACCCTCTTGTCCTTCCTTCTCTTTCCCTGTGATAGCCATGCTCCAATTTGCCTTTGCAAAGGAAGCTCTGGGGGGAAATATTCGGAGTAGTGCAAGATTGCAAATACAGCAACTTAAATGAAAAGAAGCCTTCTCAAAATGTCACTTTGATCAGCAAGTTAAAAATCTTAAGGCTTTTCCAGGTTTTCCCCCAAGTCATCTAAATGAGCTCTGAGACAAAGATTTCGGATATATAGGGCAGATAACATCTCAGTCAAGAACATCTGAGTTCATCAGCATGGTTAATGCCAATGCAAGGCGAAATGCCAACTTCTTCCAAGGTCAGGAGTTCAAATCTTGTAGTGGGACGTATTAAAACGTACTCTGTGCTGCTGAAGAGGATTTTAAAAGGGTAAGGGACAAGGGACACAAGAGACCTGGAAAGCGCTCTGCAATGCACTTGGAGAAGGTTAATTAAGGCTACAGAGACAGCACAGGTTAACTTGGCAAGAGCTTTCCTGGGAAGCATTTTATATCGTCAAAAACTCTTAAATGAGCAGGGAAGGCTCCTCTGCAGAAGCACCAGGGCATAGAATCAAGATGCAAGAAATTGGAAAGGGGGGGGAGAAAGAGAGAAGCCAAGTGCATGTCCATCTTTTCAAGTCCTCTTGAAAAATGACAGCAGCAAGTTTCCCAGCATTACCATTTGTGTTCTCTCTCCTCCGCCCTCCCCATGTTAAAAAAAAACTTGTAATATGCCCACGGCTCTAGACTCTGCAAGTAAGGGCTCCTGCAACATGTGAAATCACGAAATGCAGCCACTGTGGCAAACGTGCAGGGTAGCACATGGTCATAATTTGATCAGGAGATTGGGGGGGGGGGCGGTAAAGGGAGAGGCCCCTGGCAATTAGCCATACATGGCTCTCAGGAACTTTAGTCACCCTCCATGTGGACGTTTTTGAAATTGGAAAAGCAGCTGGAGAGGAGTGGTGGGAGGGAGGAAGAGAGATGAGAGGAAATTAGCATACTGGCCATGCTGGACGGGGATCATGGGAGTTGTAGTCACACACATCTGGAGGACACCAGGCCGGGGAAGGCAACTCCCAAGAGACACTCTGGTCTCAGGCCATTTATTTATTAGGGCTTTAAAGGCCATTCCAGCACTCTGAATTCAGCCCCAAAACAAACTGGTAGCTAGAGCACCTGGTAAAGGATTGGCATAAAATGAGCCAGTCCCAGACAAAAACTTTGCAACCATGTGAGTTTCCTTGCAAGCTGAGGCCTTTCCACATGGGAGAATTGCTCCAGCCTCTGATCACCTTGGCTACCTTTTGCACACAGTTTCCAGCTCTACAATATCCTTTCTGAGGTACAGCGACCACAACTGTCCACAGCACTCCCAAGTGTAGTCGCACTGCAGATTTGTATAAACTATAAAGGCACTCTGACACTGGCAGTCTTATTCGCTATTCCTTTCCTAATGACCCACAACATGGAATGTGCCCCTCTCACCTAAGCCACACACTGGGCCAACATCTTCACTGAGCTATCCACCAGAACCCTTTCCTGGACAGTCCCTGCCAGCTCAGACCCCATCCGTGTATTTGTGAAGACTGGATTGTTTTGCCCCAGTGTGCATCCCTTCACACTTGCTTACACAGAATGCATTTACCCATTCATCCAGTTTGGAGAGATCCCTTTGGAGCGCTTCACAATGCTTTTTCATTTTTACCACTCTGAATAATATGGTGTCATCCGCAAACTTGGCCACCTCATTACTCAGCTCTACCTCCAGGTCATTTATGAACAGGCAGGCAGGCAGGCTGAAGTTGGCAGAGCTGCAGCTCAGCCAATCTGCACCACACACTAGTCTTGTTGCACATGCGGGAGAGTTCCTCCATCAGCAACTTGTCCCCACTAATTCAAACAGTCTTAAAATCAGGACTGCCAACTAGCAGGAGCTAGCAGGACCTTGGAAGTTTGGGCCGGGGGATGTGCAAGGCAAATAGAGGGGGAGATCTATGGAAAATCTAAAGCTCTGGGGGCTTTAACAGCCACAGAACTGGCTTGTTGTGCCATGATGACATTGTAACAAATGCGCTTTTGAAGGATTACCTTGAATGCCCTGCAAATACTCGTCGGAAGACAGACATTCAGCCACGTTGCAATCTCATCAGACTGCAAACAGTTATTAAAAAGGGAAAGACTGAAGGCAAAAGGAGAAGGGGACGGCAGAGGATGAGATGGCTGGATAGCATCACCGATGCAATGAATATGGACTTGAGCACACTCCGGGAGAGAGCGCAGGACAGGAAGGCCCGGCGTGCTATGGTCCATGGGGTCACGAAGGGTCGGACACGGCTGAACAACAACAAATGCAAAGTGATTGGGCTGTTGTGTCAACACCATCAGGACTTGGCCAGATGCCAGCGCAGCAACACCAGCATGCAAAAAACAGCTGCCCTTTGGTGCAAACGCTGTGCTGTGGCTTCAGTCGCAGAATGAGAATGTCACATCTTGAGGGCTACAGGGAGGGGAGGGGGGCGTTTGCCAGCAAGTAACTGTTTCGTCATGGTTAAGATGCTGGATATAAATAAGCAAAAGCTACCTGAACAGAGACACAACAAGCAGTGTCACCTGGGTATTTCATTAGCGTTATTTGCTCTCCCTCCAAGATCCAGGCAGGGCTTTTTTCTTTCTTTTTTTCAGGAGAGGGCAAGGGTGGGAGGGAGAACGGGCATGGGGTGTGCAGACATGGGGTAAGCAGGAAGAAAGGTGTGGAATACCGGCTCCCTCACAGAGGACCAGGGAGATGTGCGGAAGCCCGGCAGCAATCTGCGGCAGCTTGTGTCTGGCCCTTACCTGGACGGTGCCCCAACACTTCTGAGTCGCTCTTACTACCTACCAACAAGGCTACGCATCCGGGTCTCCTGGAACCATGCCCAACTCTGCACAGTGGACCACACTGCCTCTGGGGTGGCGGCTTACAAGACAGGGGGGTCTGTTCTAGTGTTGCATGGAGGACAATCTTTGGCTGCTTTCCTACAGTGCTTAAGATTATCTTGCCACAGCAGGAAGGAGGCGTGCCCCAAGATTGGCCATGTCTAAACTGTCCCAGAGCATGGCAGGGCAATTCTACACCCCTCCAGACCCATTTGCAGTCAGCCATAGGCAAGGATCTCTTCACACGTCACTGCGGCAAAAATGAAGGCTAAACGCAGGAGACTGTGGGGCCCAACATCACAGCCACAGCCTGGAAACAGAGGCACATCCTTTGAGTGGCTCCGCGTGTGACCCTTCTCTTCTTTTATTTACTTTACGTTTCCAAAATATACCGGCCAAGTAATCAAGTTCTATCACACACGTAGGAGAGACAATCATATAAGCCTACAAAACAGATCAAAAGGCTAATGGTCAGCATTGAAATAGTTAAGTTCTTGGACCCAGGCACCAGGATGTCAGGATGTCAAAACTGAAAGAGTGGCTTTAACAAGGGGCTGTTCCCTCCAAGAGGAAAGAAATATTTCTGAGGATATCACACTTCCAGGAGAGGCAGGCTCCCCCTGGAAATGCTGGTCAAACAAGCTCCAGACATTCCCAACAGGGTCCTTTGTAGCAAGTATCTGACTCCTTTAGCTGCGTGGCTGGCAGGCGTCACTCTTCTCTGCCAGACGTTCAACATTCCTAGCTTCCTTAGTTGTTAGTAAACTCCTTTTTGAGGGATGATTCGCACATGCTCCCACGTCACTCAATGACTTGGCAGCTGAACATGAAAACAGCGTCCACTGAAAACAGTCTTGCATTTGTGGTGATGTCACTCAATACGAGTGTTCTTCTACCTGCAGTGCAGACCCAAAATGGTTCATGCATACCAAGACTTGATGTTGCAGTCACTGAGTGACAAACACATATGCTTAAATGCACCTTTTTAATGGGGGGGGGGGATTTTTACAGGCAGGGAACAGTGGCTGAAATTCAGAGACTTAGCCAAGACTGCCCTATGAGTCCTTGGCTAAGACTTCAACTTTGGTCCAGGTCCATCACTCTCTGTGTGACCACACCACAGTTACAGGGGGGAAGGATGCACGGTGGCCCCTCCCAACAAGACCAATGCGATGTTTGTGTCTACCTCTTCTACCAGGAGTAACTATTACTGATTCGACTCCCATCTTCCCTCAGTGAAAGTATTTCACTTCTGCAGCATTAGGGACACAGGAACGTAGCAAATTGTCTAATACTGAGTCAGACCCTGGGTCCATCTAGCCCAGTATTGCCAACACTGACTGGCAGCAGTGGCTCTCCAGGTTTTCAGGCAGGATTCTTTCCCAGCCCCACCTGGAGATGCCATCAAGAATCAAACCTGGGACCTTCTGCATGCAAAGCATGAGCTCTACCAATGAGCTACAGCCCAGTTTCCCACTTGCATTTCAAAAGCACAGTTCTGCTGAATATTTACTGTGAATACACCTGTAGTCCCATATGTTGTCTTCACCTGGTGCACTGAGGGAGATCTTACCACCACTGAGCTAAGCTAGGACATGATCCACAAAAAGGCATCGTATGTAACATGCGAGCTTGCCTTAAGGAAGCACCCTACACACAGCTAGCACTATGCAAGAATACACACCGATGTCATGGGTGCCCAGTGCACAGAGCAATTCAGCTGCAGGTTCTCCACATGGACAAGGAGGTGTGCCTTTGCAAAGACCGCAACAACGTCTGCTACCTTCCAAACTCATGATGCCTTTAAGAGAAGTGCTGGCAGTTTCATTAGCTACAAGCACTCTATGGGGGCTCCTTCTTAATCCTCAGAAAGGAGAGCATTTCAACAAAAGTCAGGCACAAACACATCTCCAGTTGCTGTAATAAACAAGCGAATAGCAGAGAGAAGAGAATGGAACTGGCCAAATGCCTTTTTTTTTTTTAAATGCAGGATGATGGAAGAGGTCAAGTGAACACCCAATGAGCAGCCCATCTCATCAGAAATGCAGTGAAGGGAGCCGTCATAACTGGATGCATTCATCTTCCCCTCTGGTAATTGCCACCATTTTAAAAAATACCATTCAATTCCGCCAACGTAAGAGAGCTACTTCTCCTGTCGGACCAGCGGGGCTGGGGACAGCAGAACAGGGAATCGAGTTACAAGATCTGACTCAGCGCTCTCGTTAATTTCAGCTTGGAAAGACATCTGTGGGGTTTAAAGTTAGTTTTCCTGTGGAGCACAGAAAATACAGTACTTTGTCTCCCCTTCCGCATGCCAAATTCTCTTTGGCTTGCTCTCCCCCACACCAGCCACAAAGGACGTTTTGTTCCACGTGCAACTATTGTGCAAAGGCACACTTATGTTATGGCTGAGGTAATCATTGTTCACTGGAATGTTGTTCAGAGCAGCTGCAAACCACAACGCAGATTCGGAAGTTTTCAGCAGCATTAAGCTGAAGCCTCAGATCCAAGATGCTGCCAATGCCATCAAAGCCAGACAGCCTCCAGCATGGCTGGCACACCAGGAATCACGCTTTGGGGATATTATTCTTCCCATACAGGACGAGGTGGCTGCTGCTCTACGGTCAGAACTTTCTGATGCGGGCAAGCCTGTTCTAAACATGTCTCAGTTTTGGTCCACAGATGTGGATGAAGCTCCTTCACTCTTCGGTTCAAAACCAGCCAGGGTCATGCAGCAAAGGTGCTATGTGCAATCTCTGAAGTGTGCGGACTGTGCAAGGCAAGAGATGCGTCGCACTTCAACCATGCTTCATGTGATTTCACCAAGAGAGTCGAAACAGGCAAATAAACGCTACTGTTAAGTTACTCCTCTGTCCAATTACAAGCTACAGATATTTGCTGAATGTCCCAAGGCAGATGTGTGACCACACTTCCACAGGTTTACCCTTTTCTCTGCAACAGGCTCCAGCTGGGGGCTGCCTCTCTGGCTGACTGTCCCAGAATGCGTTCTTGTCACAGTTCAAACATTTCCTAGGACAAGCGAAAGGCCTCCCTCTTCCTCTAAAGGTTGGGTTAGCCAGTCCTGGTATTTTAGCTATTCATGTGAAAACTGGAGGGAAATGCCTCAGAAGGAACACCAGACGGGCCTTCCCTAGGTAAGCTTTCCGTATTGACCAGAAAGTCTGCTCTAGAGATGAATGCATCCTTACAAAAAAATCAAATGATGCCAATACATACAAAAAACAGGCACGTCCAGGATCTTACGCGTGACGGTGTCCGTGCTGGTGGTGACTTACCAGGAAAGGGATCTAGGGCTTGGGGTGGAGAGCTCCATGAAAACATCAGCCTAGTGTGCGGCTGGTGCAAAAAAGGCAAATTCCATGTCGGCAATCATTAGGAAAATAACTGAAAATAAAACTGCTAGTATCATAATGCCTTTATACATTAAACAGTGCGACCACACTTGGAATACTGTGTACAGTTCTGGTCGGCACACCTTAAAAAAGATACTGTAGAGCTGGAAAAGGTACACAGTGGGGAACCTCTGAAGAAAGGTTACAACATTTGGGTCTTTTTAGCTTAGAAAAAAGGTGAGTAAGGGGAGGACGACATGAGAAAGGTGTATAAAATTATACATGGTGTGGAGAAAATGGAGAGAGAGAAAGCCTACTCCTTCCTAATAGTAAACACCAGGACATCCAAAGAAGGTGAATGGTGGGAGACTCAGGACAGATAAAAGGATTTCTTCACAGTGCATTGTTAAACTATAGAACTCACTTCCACAAGACGTAGAGATCATCACCAACTTCGAAGTCTTCAAAAGGGGATTAGACAAATTCATGGAGGACAAGGCGATCACAGTGGCTACTAGTCCTGCTGGCTCCATATTATCTCCAGTATCGGAGGCGGTATGCCTCTGCATACCTGCTGCTGGGAACACAAGCGGGAGGGTGCTGCACTTGTGCACGAGTCCTGCGAGTGGGCTTCCCATTGGGGCATCAGGTTGGCCGCCGTGGAGTAGAATGCTGGACCAGAGAGGCCTTTGGTCTGACCCAGTGTGGCTCTTCTTACGCTCTTAAGAGTCTGCTAACTTTACACAGGTGGGAACCACGCCCCAGACCTGCAGCTGCCATGCCCACAGTCCATTTGGGGGCAGCTCACAATGACAGCCACACCAAGTACATTTAAATGAGGCAGGGACCGTACCCCACCAGGTGTGCATATGAAAGCTGAGGGCCAAACGCAGGACGTTACACATATGCATTAACAGAGCGTGTGCATGCGTGCTCCATACTGTAAAGAACAGCTGCTGAGGGGACCACTCTGTATCAGTACTGTGGCAAGTGGGGGGGAACCATCTCCTCCCAATGAAACACGCACACCCCGGGCCAGAGCTGCTATTTGTCATGGGGGGAGGCCCCCGAAGAGAACGCAGTATTTGGTCAAATGGGCTCAACGGTCGCCTTGCGCATAGCTCCCAGAGCCCCTTGAGCACACATGTTGGCCCCACGGGCACACAGTTAAAACCCCTCACATTTATGCTTTATTCTCGAAACCCCGGATAGGGAAGTCTGGGGGTAGTTTTTGCTGTAGCCAATAAAATCTCCAGCCATGTGCTCAGCCACTCAGGAAAGTATGCTTCTCAAAGTGTTCCCTTTCCTCAAAGGATAGGATCTGGAGACGTCACACACTGTTTCAACTTTCAAAAAAACCTGCCAAGAACAAAAGAGGAGACAAAGAGGAGAGATGAGGCAGCCACCTCAAGAGGTCTCTGAGCACCTGGGGCACTCACCCACTAAGGCAAGCGGAAGCCTTGCACAGGCCTGTTTAAGCTGTTGGAAGCAGAAACCTTCACACTGGTTGTTTTCTTGCAATACTCCACGGACTCATCAATGTCAGTATGCTGAAGTTTATACTCACATCCCTTCAAGCTCTGCAGAAAAACATTTACCTAAAGCAGGGGTGGGCAACTTGTGGCTCTCCAGATTTTTTGGCCTACAACGTCCATCAGCCCTGGCCAGCATAGCCAATGCTGAGTGATGATGGGAGTTATCCGATAGGGAGGGGCCACGGGTTTCGGGGTGGAGCCCCTGCTTTGCACACAGAAGGCCCCAGGTTTAATCCTCAACATGTCCAGGTAGGGCTGGGAAAGAATCCTGCCTGAAGCCCTGGAGAGCCGCTGCTGCCAATCAGCGCTGACACTTGGCAATACTGACCTAGATGGATCCAGGGTCTAACTCCGTATAAGCCAGCTTCTTAGGTTCCTATGAGATGTGGGCCAAAACAGCTGGAGGGCCACAAATTCACAAGGTGTGGTTGGTGGCCAGAGAGTGTCTTGGTTGGCAGTAGAGGCGATGAAGCCCCAAAGCCAGGAGCTCCAAGGTGACCAAAGGGAATGAAGCAACAACAGCTAAGCAGATGAGTGCAGAGAAGGCACAGGCCCATTCCTATATCTGTGTTAACCCATCGCTGACCATGCTGGAACAAGAAAGCTGCAGGGATAGATCATATAAGGAAGAAGAGGCGGCACCGGCAGGATGAGAGCAAAGACCAGTTCTTGGGTGTTGGCCGAGGCACTTCCTTTGTCTCTGTAACAACTGAGTGAGCAATGTTGGCCAACCGGAAATGGGGATCATGACCGCATGCCAGCATAGTTGCCTGTCAGGCAGGTGAGACCAGGGTCCAAAATCTCCCCTGAACATAAGTCACAGGATGGCTTTGGGCAAGAAACACTTTCCATGGGCCTCATTCCCCAGCCATGTGAAGGGGCTATTGTTGCCATCATGGCTGCATGCAACCAGACTACAAATAAAGGAGCTGAGATCCAAGGGAGAACCTAGCCTAGCCTCCTCCACAGAAAGTTCTCTGGTTTCTCTAGGCTAGGCCCACGTAGCTCACTGCGTCTCATCTGCTGCCATCATCACAATCTAAGCACCGCTTAGACCAGTGCTTGGACTGGGTTCACATTAAATCCACATTAGGATGATAGAATAGCAGGGTTGGAAGGGGGCCTATAAGACCGTCGAGTCCAACCCCCTGCTCAATGTAGGAATACAAGTCAAAGCACCCCTGACAGGTGGCTGTCCAGCTTTGTCTTGAACGCCTCCAGTGTGGGAGAGCCCACCACCTCCCCAGGTAACTGGTTCAATTTCCATATTGCTCTAACCGTCAGGAAGTTTTTCCTGATGTTCAGCCAGAATCTGGTTTCCTATAACTTGAGCCCATCATTCCGTGTCCTGCACTCTGGGATGATCGAGAAGAGATCCTGGCCTTCCTCTCTGGGACAACCTTTCAAGTACTTGAACAGTGCTATGTCTCCCCTCAGTCTTCTCTTCTCAAGGCTAAACAGGCCCAGTTCCTTCAGTCTCTCTTCATAGGGCTTTGTTTCCAGTCCACTGATCATCTTTGTTGCCCTTCTCTGAACCCTCTCTAGTTTGTCTGTGTCCTTCTTAAAGTGTGGTGCCCAGAACTGGACACAGTACTCCAGATGAGGCCTAACCAGTGCTGAGTAGAGGGGAACTAGTACTTCCCGGGATTTGGAAGCTCTGCTTCTATTAATGCAGCCCAAAAGAGCACTGGCCTTTTTGCAGCCACATCACATTGCTGTCTCATATTCAGCTTTCAATTTACAACAATTCCAAGATGTTTCTCGCTTGTAGTCAAGCCGTATCCCCCATCTTGTAACTGCATTTGGTTTCTTTTTCCTAGGTACAGGGCATAAATAAGGCATTTATCCTATTTATAAATAGCCTATTTATCCTTAATAGGGCATTTATCCCTATTAAATTTCATTCTGTTGTTTACTTTGAATTACTTTGAATTTTGTTTCTGTCTTCCCACCCAGTTTTGTGTCATCTGCAAATCTGATCAGCATTCCCTGCACCTCCTCCTCCAAGTCATTAATAAAAATGTTGAAGAGCACTGGGCCCAGGACTGAGCCCTGTGGTACCCCGTTCGTTACCTTTCCCCAGGTTGAGAAGATCCCATTGATAAGCACTCTTTGAGTCAGATTCTGTAGCCAATTGTGGATCCACCTGATCACTGTTTCATCTGGCCTACTTTGAGCTAGTTTGCTCATCAGGATATCATAGGGCACTTTGTCAAACGCTTTGCTGAAGTCGAGGTATATGATGTCTACAGCATTCCCACAGTCCACAAGCGAGGTTACCTGATCAAAGCCATGTTAGCTTTGAGTAATCACTGCATTGTTTTCAAGGGAAACGGATTGCTTTATCATCTGCTCCAGAATTTTCCCAGGGATTGATGTCAGACTGACTGGTCTGTAGTTCCCAGATTCTTCCTTTTTGCCCTTTTTGAAGATAGGGACATTTGCCCTCCTCCAGTCCTCCATGATTTCTCAAAAATAGACAGCGGTTCTGAGAGTTCTTCTGCCAGTTCCTTTATTACTCTAGGATGCAGTTCATCTGGCCCTGGAGATTTGAACTCATTCAAAGTTCAAATTAGGTGTTCCTTGACCATATGCCTATCGATCCCAAGCTGCAATCCTGCCCCTTCAGCCTGTACTTCGCCTTTGCCGGATGTGTGTGTGTGTGTCATAGACCCTCTTTTAGAAGACTGAGCCAAAGTAGGAATTGAGCACTTCTGCCTTTTCTTTGTTATCTGTTATCATTTTGCCATCCTTATTTAAAAGCTGAACCACTATTTCTTTCTTCTGTCTTTTACTATGCACGGAGCTGAAGAAAGCCTTTTTGTTGCTTTTAGCACCCTAAAAAAAGCAGCAGGTGGTCTCAAAGGCATATTTGGAGGAGAGATGAAAACAGTGCTGCTAAAAGCAAGCACATAACCACCATGCTGACCATGTGCAAACTCTTTGGATGCGAGCCTCTGTTCTGGAGCAAAAATATATCAGGGTAAACCTGAAGTAAATTAATAGACAGGCTTGAGTGGTTTGGGAGCACAAAACAGCCCAGACACAGGCAGGAAGAGGTGGAATGTCACACACTGAGACAGCCCAAATTTCAGTACACTCAAGTCTACAGAAGAGCGAACATGAAATCTCTCAATATAAAAGAAGTGAACTAGCTTTCCAGGAAGCCACTGAGAAAATTAAGTGGAAAGACTGTGTCACTAAAAGGCAAAACAATTGCATCAATTGCTTTTTCCTTTGAAATGTTTTGCTGCCTTCTTGATGGAGGCAGGGGCATTTGTGGTCACACCAACTTCCTTCCTCTATGCTGAGTAAGCCCAAATCTTACTGGAAGCCCTGGAGCCGTCAGCCATACATCAGGCACACAAGGAGTAAACTCAATTTTTCTTTTGTTTATTAAAATATTTCTAAATCACTCTTCATCCTTACAGATACCAGTGCAGTGTGCAGAGGTAAAAACTGACTACATCTGCTCATGTAAGTTGGCAGAATATTAAACAACAACAACAATAAAGGTAGGTTGAGGAAGTAGATTTAAGGTTTATATTGACAATAAGCAGTTTTACGGGCTTTTTGCAACGATAACAACAAATGTTAAAAATAACTTTTTGTACCATCTAGCCTGATGAAGAGTTCTGGAGAATTCGAATTTCGCACAATTTTGTGGAATTTTGTTTGGTCCTAATAAAGGTATTGCCCAACTGTGGATTTTGACTAATCGAGTTCACCTAGCCTAAGGAAAAGGCCACAAAAAGCAGGGCAAGAAGGTGATAATCCTTACCCACATATGGGACTCCTAGGTGTACTGCCTGTGAACACAGAGGTTTTGTTCAGCTTTCATGCCCAGCCAATAGCTGCTACAAACATAAGAGCCCTGAAGCTGGATTAGACGGAAGGTCCATTTGGTCCAGCATCTTGCTTCTCACAGTGGCCAGCCAGATGTCTCTGGGAAGGAGACAGGCAGGGCAGGAAGGCAAACAGCCTCCCCCGGCTGCTGTTCCCCCGTGACTGGTCTCGAGAGGCATGCGGCCTCAGATCCTGGAGGTAGCGCAGAGCCAGCATGAGTAGCTGGCCCACCCCAAGTGCATCTAGCTCCTTTTAAAAGAAAGCTACCTAGGAGCAATCCTATTGGGATAGGCGGCTGCCTCCAAACTCGGAGGCAACCGCCCATCCGATGCAGGGCAGGTGGAGACGGAAGGGATCTTCTCCTCCGCACTCCGACTGCTCTGCAGTCACGCCTCAACGACTGATTTCGGCAGTCTAGCCACAGGACTGTCTAGCGGCCATAGATTTGCACCCCCAAGCTAGTGGCCATTCCCACATCCTGTGGCAGCAAGTTCCATAAGCTAGTTACGCACTGTGTGAAACAGGACTTCCTTTGGTATTTGTAAACAAGATGCCAACAAGCCCAAACAGGTTTTTCCTTCTTGGCTTGTGGAGATTCCCCTTGGCAAAAATGTTGCAACACGTCTCTTAGCTGTACTATGCCCTTTCTATTTACCTCTAAGGATTATGGGCAGTTACATTCCTTCCATCATATTTAAACAGGTTGTAGGAGTACAGGAAATGAGGCACCCAGATGGATGATTACAAGACTGGCATTCGGCTCCGAGTCGGAGGAAGGAATCTCAGTTGATGCTGGAATCACATAGTACTGCTTAAAATGCCAAGATGGCAGAGACTGAACTGGGCAAAATATAACTGGACCGAGCCAGGTTATGTTTCAAGATGAACCGACACAGACCATGTGTCTGGAACAAACACAGTCCTAACAGAGCTGCTCTCAGGCTTAAAGCACCAGCAACTAGCAACTTCTGCCAACATCCATACACACAATTTGCCCCTTGAAAGCAGGGAAGTGAAAAGGGAACTTTGCAAGGTGAAAGCAGAGAAGGTCAGGACTTTGTGGGCAACTCTTCTGCAGCAGCTGCGCCAGAGGGCCGCATGGATGGGCAGGCATTGCAGAAGTGGGTGTGGCTGAGGCGGTGCTTGCTGGAAACTGCCCCAATCATATTTGCCAAGAAGCACCCCACACATTGTGCAAGATCATGAAGCAACAGGGCAGTGTGGGTGGAGCTGCTGGAAAACACACACTCCTTTCCTCCTGCTGAAAAAATTGTCAGCATTCCTTAGTTGCGAGCATGAGAGGATGACATTGCAGGCCCCAGGGATTCTTTCCCCCTCACTTGTTTTCCATGCTAGCAGAGGAGGACAGTAGAATGTGAGCACCCAGTGCAGACAAGCACACCTCTCGTCTCAATAAACTCGAACGAGGAATCGCTCCTGCAGCACGAGGCTTCCCAAACACTCCCAAAGCCCTCTCAGACAATAGCCCCTAAGGGAGTAGGATGGTGGGGGTGTTACAATCATTGCTCCCCGCTCCCACTATACTCCCTAGTCAAACATATTTTGTGGCACTTCAAATATCCATCTGCACAGAGACGACAATGGGAGGAAAAACACAAGCATGTGCACCCACGTACAACAACGGCTGTATCATCTCTCTGAAAAAGTCATCTGTATGCAGTAAGCTTTTGTGTGCATCACAATCTTAGGCACGCTCCTCTTTGGGCAGAGAATAAGCCTTTTGCAGCACGCTTTCTAACATAGCTGGATCCTCCTGCTAGGCAACCTGGTGTTAGCAAGCCCCAAGATTAAGGAAGGCAGTCCTTGCTACATGTGCCCCCCCCGCCTTCTGCCAAAGACACAGATACCTGTGTCAAACTCCCAACGGAAGCCACGTTACACCTTCACCTGCAGTCCCAAGGGGAGGCACTCAGGAAGGGCTCTGTTAGTGTCAGAAGATATCAATTGTGCCAAAAATTGTTACCAAATATTTATATGGTGCTTTTAGATGTTCAGAGTCTGGCTTGTTTGCCCTGACAAGCCTGGGGGTAATGCCTGAGCTATTCCTGCTTTACAGATGAAGCTGCAAGGGCTGACTAGTGGAGGCCACTGGGATTCCAATCCGGTTTCCCAGGTCCACTGCACTCTGTCCAGCGCTACAGTCTAGATCTGCACCCGAGAGTCAATGTTTAGTTTGATTTCACTAAGCTGCTTGTTCTTATCGTTTATGATCAACTTGCAAACTGCCTCCCTCTCCTACACAAAGCACACAGGAGCAATAGGCCAGCCAAGTAAAGCTCCTGCCAGCAGCCCAAAAGCAAAAACATGAAGACAGATGATGTGAACAAATGCAGGAAGGGACAGACTCATCTCATGTTCATGCTCCTCTGCTCCTCGACTAGGGCACTGCTTCAACTAGAAAGGGAGCAAGATGAAACAGGCTCATTGCTCCGCCCCCATACACATTTGTGTCACATTTTCAAGAGTGTCCATAGCACTTCATGTGCATCATCTCAGCATTCCTTACAACACCCCTGCAAGGTAAGCTAGTGTTAATATCCCATTTTGCAGTTGGAGGGCTGAGGCCGAGAGAGTGGCTTGCTGGAGAATGACTAAATAGTTAAGAAGTGATCATGACGGATTGTTCCCACGGGCAAAACCTTTCAGGTTCTCTTCCACCACTGACTGTAACATCTCTCTTTCAACATTTGCTTGGCAAACCACATTCCATGCTTTGGAAAACAAGAATTGGAAGACAACATTTTCCAACCCTGGCTAAACACCTGAGAGCCAGTTTTGCACAGGTCTGGTGGGGTGGGGGTGGGCGGATCAAACTTCCAAGCACAGGGCTATGAGGAAACTTGGAGTCTCTCAGGGCCGCTTTAAGCTGAGGCCCTGTTTTATCTTTCCTATTGATTTTTTTAAAACCAAAATCAATTGAAAATGACATACCTAATCTCTTTGAGTGCGATGTCATGTCGATTCTTCCTTCTTTGATGCTGTATTTATATCAGACCTCACCACTCCATCCCTTCCCACCTTGGCAAGCAGCAAAGGCCACCCATAGCAGGCAGAAATGATGGAGCAGGAGAACAGGCTATAAGCAGCATCCATTCAGGCTGCAGGGCGACATCAAAGCACAACATGGTCCTCAACATTGGACTTTGTGCCAACAGCCCACCAGCCTGTGTTTTCCATCCACACCCTGCCTGCATTCTATGCCATATTTCCATGCCACTTGACTCCGTTTGGCTTGGCACCATGCTAGAGGCAGAGCTGATGTGCAAACCGAGTACACCTGCCAGCACCTCAAACACCAACATGTTGCACAAGAGGCACTCGGCTGAAAGGAGGAGGCCACTGAGGCATATGCATTCCTGTCCTGTCTTTTAGGGAAAGCCCTCCCAAGGTGGCCTACAATTTTTTTTGTAAAATACAACTGAACACACGTATAACAAAAACAGCATCACATAAAATCACATTTGGGGGTCCAGCAATAAGATCAATAAACAGTTTGGCGGAATAAAAGAGCCTTTAGAGACTTTTTAAAGACCACAAGACAGGGGTCAAGCAGAGTTCTCAGGGGAAGGAGTTCCATAAGTGTGTGCCCACCATTAAGAGGCCCCATCTCTGGTACCCACCAACTTGACTGATCTCAGTGGCAGGCCAGAGAGCAGAGCAGGGTCTCGAAAGTCAATCTTAGGGCCCAGGGGAAGTTCACACGGGTGTAGGATTCCTTCAAAGATCCTGGTCCCAAACCATTAAGGGCTTTCAAGGTAAGCAGTAGCACTTTAAACTAAGTCCAGAGATAAAAAGGGAGACCAATGCAAAATTGGTGCAATATGAGAGAACTGCCTAGCCTCCATGAGCATTCTGGTGGCCAAATTTTCCACCAGCTGAAGTTCCCAGATGTTTCAAGGCAGCCCTACATAGAGAGGATTGCAGCAGTCTGGTCTGGATGCAGCCAATGTGTGGGTGTACCTGAGACCAGCGTATTCCTTCTACATCAGCACATATCAGACATGGATATAACATCTCCACACATACTCATCAGCAACTAGCTATTTTGCTGAACAGCCACTCTGAGACACGGCCGATGACCCAGGATGCCAAACCTCCACCAAGATAGTTCCATAACTATGCCAACAAATCCCCTTGCCTCAAGGGTCACTCCCCGCAAGCACAACTGCCTGCAAGCAACACTCAAGAGGGCGGGGAGAATCATGCCCGCCCCTGGGTATTTTAGAAGACAGCTTACTTGTGTGTGGTCAGCAACTGGTGGCCCCTCACCAGTTGCTGACCACACACAAGTAAGCTCTCTTCTAAAATGCTCCGTCTTCTCTGCAAGGATGGCAAGAGGCGGAATGGAGGGAGGGCAAAACTAGCAAAATAAGGCCCTCAAGAAGAGAAAGCAAAGCCTCAAACTGGTACTGAATTCTGAAGCTTATTCTTCTGGAGTAAAATGCATGAAATGCCCATTGCATTTTGATTTTAAATCTTTCCAGGAGTCAATACATTCTGGTGCACCTTTCCTTCAAGGAAGCTCTCTCTTGAGGTCCTCTCTCTCCCAGAGGGAGGGCTCAACTTTATGCTTTGAAACATCCAACACATTCACCTCAAACTACAAGTGGGCAGATCAGTGTTCCAGATGCGATCTTACCAGAACTTTGCAGAAGAAGAAATTCTGAGATCATTCATACATAGGGAACAAACGGACTGGCCTGGGTTCCAGCCACTTTCCTGCAACTGTCTCACACTCTTCACGTGTTTGACCGTGGCTAGCAAGTGGGCGGGTGTGTTAGAAGGATCAGACATCACAGCCAGAGGGTGTTAAAACTTTTCCATAGCTTTGTATTTCAAGACAGCACCATATGGTTGGGCGCTTGTTTCACCTTCCTTATTTTTATGAAGATAACACAGTAACTAAATGAGGTTCGGTATTTACTCTGTGCCAGTGGCAGCTCTTAGCCGCTATACAAACAAATATTCAGGCACATCAAAACAAACCAGGAAAAAGCCATCTGAGAAGCCGGGCGGCTTCAAGTTATGAGTCAATCCGTGCGGAATCCCCAGAGGTTTCTTCAAGCCTGCTCAGGAACCCAAAGCTATGTCGCCTCACAAAGAAAACACACACCACAGGGCGCCACAGAGTAGCTATCCAAACCGACAACGGCAGACCTTTCCACCATCGGCATCGCCAGGGGAAGCTCACCAAAACACCTCTTGCCAGCAGTGCTGTAACACCAGAACATGAGACTGAACCCTCCTAGACCCCCGACTTGCAGAAACAAACCACAGATCATGTGGCACCCATGACTAATTACATCCCCCCCCCCCCCCGAACAGCTCTTTTAGCATCATTTTAATGGGACATTTAGGGAAGCCACAGTCTTCTTAGAACAGTCATTTCCAAAGAAACACTCTGAAATCTTTTGATGTGGACTGGTATATAAATATTGTAAATAAATAAAACAAATAACGTAAGAAAATGTGTAATTTCAGCAGAGCTGAATAAAGGTTTTCCAGTGCTGAGCCTCAACTGGGTGTGTGTGCGTGTCCTCACCTCGTCCTCTACAGTGCAGAGCCTACGCTGTCAGGAATTGCCATGAGAAGAAATGGGAGGCCGTGTGGGGTGGACACATGCTAAAAAGTCAACAGCCTTTACAAGGCTGAATGAGCAGCCCCAATAAGAGACTGGCGTTTATACACCCCTGCACCTCAAAGGAAGAGCTGGGTTATCCCATCTCATATATTTTCAGACCAGGGGCATGGCCCCTTGGAGATCCACAGGAATTCTCTTCAATCAGAACTGGGTTTTGCAGAATGCTCTTTAATGCATGATGACCCCAGACAACACTTACCGTTGAGGAACTGGAGTTGTGCATCCCAAACAAAGCTTGGGGCCATCACAAACCATACACAGATGGAATCAGGAGAATGTTGCCATCCAGCCCAACCCTTTGTTTTCGCAGAAGACACTGTCAGCCATACAGTCCCCATGCCTATACGTGAAAAAATGAATAAGAGACAATAGGCAGCACATCTGACAGCATCTCCTGCCAAAACAAAGTAGGGGACCATAGACAGTGCTACGTTGCCTCATAGGTGACAGTGCCCTGGTTATGTCATTGGATGATTTGGGGTGGACTAAAACTTATACGGGAGGGGGGACACTCCCAGTTACTTATTCATTTATACATATATTGGTTATTATTGGGACATGGCTGTACAAGTCTCCATCTTGCTGCAAAAGAAAGCACTGGGCCAGACATGCTGCTAGGTGTCTTGTGGGGCACACTCACCAGGAGTGTGGGCGTATGACTTTGGGTGGCAAAATGGGACGCAAAGTCCTAGTTCCTTATGTGTGCTGTCTGCAGTCCTCACTTACTAAGATCACCCCAAACACAGACATATATAGCATGGAGACAGCCTACTTTTATTTTGGGATGCTGGGGCATGTAAACGTCAGCTCCTTATTGAAGCTGCTCATTCAGCTCCATTCCACATTTTCATGGAAATAAGGACCTGGGAATCTGAAGCCAGCTTCAGCCTCTTAAAACCCCTTCCTCTTCCTGGGAAGCTTTCGCCACAGGGGGTATCAACAAGCCCCACATCATGCAAGCTTCTGATGCCCCGAACACTGACACGTTGTTGGGGGCATTCTCCAGGAAGTTAAGGAGTGGGTGAGAAGGCGCCTCACCAGAAGCTCTGCCACTTTCCTGGTCCCCAAGCCAAGCAATCTCCTCCAGCTCCTCCGTCCCATACCTCTCATAACATCTCTCCAACAGTATTCTCCATCACATCAATTCCTACATCGTCATCAATTAATGCTTGCTCCTACAAAAATACACAACACAATCATACCTTCGCATATAAAGAGGCACAACTAGGGATGGAAGATGCTCCCCAGGTCCAGGCAGGTGTGGATCTGGCCACCATGATCCATGTCTTAATCACTTCCTGCTTACATTACTGCAATATGCTCTACATGGTGCTTCCCCTGAAGTATGTTCAGAAAGCGCAGCTAGCGAAAATGCAGCACCCAGGTTGTTTTCTGACATGCGCTTTGCTGACCATGTTACACCAGTCTTGCAACAACAGCACTGGCTTCCAATTTGATTCCAGGTGCAATTCAAGGTCCTAGTTCTTACCTATAAAGCCCTAAACAGTTTCAGGCCAGGACATCTGAAAGACAGCCTCCTCCCACATGAATCTGCCTGTAGTTTACCCAGAGAGGCTAGGTTGATGGGAATATGGGATGGAGCCTTTTCTGTGGTGGCACCTTGACTTTGAAACTCCCTCCCTCCCTGTGGAGGTTGGACTAGTTTTATATTTGTTTAGTTTTAGGCAAGCCATTAAGTCTTTTGTTGTTGCTGTTGTTCCACATGGGTTTTGGATGATTTTCAGTCCAAAAGCAATCAATTCTGCTTGTTTTCTTTTTTGGAAAAAAAAGGTTTCTCTCTAGTTCTTAAACAGTTATTATATTGTTTTAAGTTAAAGTTTTTTAACTGTAAATTGCCTTTTTGCCCTTTTTTGGCCAAAAATAATCTCAAACATGATTTTATAATATAACCATAAATAAGAACGCTTACACCACTTTTTCTACAAACACAAGACTCCAACAAAAGCAAGCAGCTGCTCCCTCATTAGTGCTGGACTAGCTATGTTGCTCCTGCCATGTGACTGATTTTGTGAGGTGGAGACCCTCCTTGAAGGCCACGTACCTGAGGGAAGCAGGATGCAGGCATTCCTATTCTATTTCGATCAGACAACTGTATTTGCCACAGAAAGCACTGCAAGAGAGCTTGGAAAATCCAGAGCACCAAAATCTACAGGCAGCCCCTCCTGCTGCCTTCTGCACTGATCCCATGGTCGCCCGCCAGAGCCTCAAGTTCACTCGGGACGTTCTGGGACAGGTGCCAGAGAGAAGAACAGAGCCATCAAAGTGGACCACAGGGGCCAGAAAGAGAACACTTCAAAGGTACATGAAATCACAGGGGAAGTCCAAGGAGATGCAACACCTGCTCTACGGGGCTGGGGAAAGCGCTGATTCAGTCAGACGTGGAAGCAATTTCTCCCACGGGGCTCCCAGGTGGGCAGAAAGTAGACCAGGATTTACTGGTGGAGCTCCTCCGGGTGATTTGCAGATCAGCAAGGCTTCTTGACTCTCAGAGGCTCAATAACGGTGACAACAAAAACTTTCTTTCATCCCTTAACTGCGGAAACCCAGAACGTTTGGGGAGGAAAAGGGAGTAGGTTTCTGCGCAGGCTCCAATCCTCGCCCTAAACCTAATTCCTGGGCTGAGCAGGGCGCAGAGGCGCCTAGTCCCACCGCTCCATGCCCCCTTCCTGAGCCGTCCCTTGGGCCGTGGCTCTGGTCGAGGAGCCGCGGGGCGCTAGTGGGAACCAAAGCCGCCCTGCAGGCTTCAGGCCCGCCCGCTCCTGCTCTACAGGCTGCCCCGGAGTGGGAAGGCGAGACCGGGCCGCCGCGCAAGGCCTGCCAAGCCCCGCGCCCTGCTCCGGGCGGCAGCCGGGCTCCCCGCACCAGCGGCCCCGGAGGCGCCGGCCCTCCCCTGCCCTGCCCGGCGCCCCGTGCCAGCCCGGGGCGCGGAGGGCTCCGGCCGGGCCAGCCCCGCTCCCGGCTCGTGGGAGACGGGCGGCCGGCGAGGCGGGCCGGCGAGGCGAGGCGAGGCGAGGCGAGCGGCGTCCCGCGCGGGAGGGGCTGCAGCCGCCGCCCCTGCGCGCCGCGCCCCGGCTGCCGAGAAGCCGCCAGGGCGGCCGCGGCCCGGGCGCGGCGGAGGGCCGGGCGCGGCGGCGCGGGCGCGGAGCCCGCCGTGGGCGCCCGCGGGCCGGCGCCGCGCCCTCACCTGCGCGCGGCGGTCCTCCGGCGGTCAGCGGGCGGGCGCGCACCTGCGGGCCGCGGGCGGCGCCATTCCGACGTCCGCGCGGCGGCGCGCACGTGACCGGAGGGAGGCCGCCTCCGGGGCCGCCGCCGCGGCGGAGAGGGCGGTGCCTTTCCTCCGCGCACGCGCACGCGCAGGCGCAGGCCGCGCCGAGGGGCGGCGGCCGGGCCGCCATCTTTGGCGCGGGCCTGCGGCCGGGTCCCGCGGGGCCCCGAGGAGGCTCCCGCGGGGCCCCGGCGGAGAGCCGCGCCTGGCTGCCGGGCTCGGGCCCGCGCAGCTTCCGAGGCTCGTCGCGGGGCGCCGCGCGCAGCCCGCCTGGCCTGAGCTGGCGGCCGCCTCCCGCGCCCGCGCGGCTCCGGGCCAGCGACGCCCCGGCCGCGCCACCCCCGAAGGGCGGCCGCTTTGGCGGGCGGGCGGGCGCGCGCGCGAAGGGGCGCTGCTCGCCTACGCGGCGGCAGCCTCGCGCGTCCTCGGGCGCCGGGCGCCGCTTGCGCCCTCCGGACGCCTCGGCGCGGCTCTCGGCGGCTCCCGGAGCCCCCAGCCGGCCAGGCGCGCGGATCGGGCCGCGTCTGACTTTCCGCAGGCGTTCCCGGCCTCCGGAGGCTTTGGCCCGGCGCTCCCATCAGCCCCAGCCATGGCCGGCGGCCAGGAATGATGGGAACTGGAGGCCAAACCCGTGGAGATTGAGAAAGGCTTGGACAGCATCTGGTGTTCCAAAATCCAAACCAAGTTTCCCCGACCTGGTGCACTCCAGAGGCGGCGGGCTGCAACTCCCTTCATTCCCAGACAGCATGGGAGTTGTAGTCCATCGCCTCTGGCGGGCACCAGGTTGGGGGAAGTTGGTCTTGGCTATTCCCTGGGCCGGCGGCTTCACAGGATGGTGCTGTGGCTCCCCCAAGCGGTGGGAAAGGGTATCAAGGTAACCAGCCAAGAAGGTTGGGGATTCTCAAGTCCCATTAAAATTCACAGGGCTTGTTTGGTTTGTCAATGAGGAACGTTTAAATATTCATTCTCATGTACATAGAGAATTTAAAAAGGGAGAATAGAAATTCATGGGACTCAAGCCTTTCACTACGCAATTCAGTCCTACCAGTTTCAGTGGGGTCACCAATTTTCCCTGGA
The DNA here is from genome assembly GCF_057233095.1 of Heloderma suspectum. NCBI lineage: Eukaryota > Metazoa > Chordata > Lepidosauria > Squamata > Helodermatidae > Heloderma > Heloderma suspectum. The sequence goes on from NC_139466.1 coordinate 1,685,758, forward strand.
TTGTGCCTTTCTATTGTGACTATTTATATAAATAGGGGAACCTACTCCTTCACATGCCATTAACCTCTGTCTGCAATGGTCAAGGTAGAGGCACGCTCAGGGGTCATACCACCATCCACCCTAGAAGTTTATTGCAGAACAACGCTAATTTGAAGCACCTGTCACATTCCTGAGCCGCCAGGTTTGCTCCGTACAATGCACCTGCCCTGCAACATCTGTACTGACCACCTGATGGCACTGGGGCTCTTTGGTACGCTACTGAGAATTACACTGCAGCTGACAACAGTGGCAACTTTCCCACTGAGCCTTTCCGGGTCACTGAAAAGAAAGGAGGAACCTAGGAAGCTGCCTGACACCGCGTCAGACCCTGGGTCCACCTAGCCCAGTATTCCCGATGCTGACTGGCAGCAATGGCTCTCCGGGGTGTTGGGCAGGATTCATTCCTAGGCCTACCTGGAGATGCCGGGGTTGAACTTGGGACCGTCTGCACGCAAAGCAGGCGCCCTACCCCCGAGTTAAATAAGGGTTTAGAAGACATGTTCTGTATGCATCTGACACCAAGACTACTGTAGTGGAAGCATCTTAACAGGCCAGACCTTAGGCAAAATGCTAAAATGAGTAATATGCCTTGTGCTGGTAATCTGAAAAGTGATTTACGGGCTCTGTTTAGTGTTGCCCTTACAATAACCCTGTGAGGTAGGTCACTATTATTCCCGCTTTGCGAACAACGAGGCTGAGGAAGGGCGCCTTGCCCAAGACCCCGCCACGCGTCCGCGTCCACACGTTGCAGACGCAGCCCGCGGAGCAGCCCTGGCAGCTTACTGGCGGGCGGGGCTCGTCGGCGTCGCCCTGCCGCTGGCGATTGCGGGCGGGGAAGGGAGCCCGAGCAGGGCCGCCGTCCCGGAGCGCCTCTGCGCCGCGCCGCCCCCCTTCTGCCACGGCACGCGGGCCCTGTGCGCGGAGCCCAGCCCGGAGCGGCCTCGCGGACGGGCGGACCTCGCTCCCCCGGCTCGGGGCTGCCTCGGCCCCGGCGGGCACCAGGCCTTCTCCAGCGGCGCGGAGGAGCCTTTCCGGGCGAAGCTGGGCGCGGGCCTTCCGCGCGCAAGCAGGGGCTCTGCCGCGGAGCCGCCGCCCCGAAGGAGCGCGTTTGTGCGCAACCCGCGAGGCCCAGCCGGCCGCCGGGGCGTCGGGGGCAGGACCAAGGGGCGCCCCCCACGCCCCCCCTCAGCCTTATGCCGAGCAGGCAAACTGCGCCTGCGGGGGGCTGCAGGGGCCTGTAATCCCCTAAGCGGAGGGAGCCCTTTAATCGGGGTCTCAGGCCATCGGAATGATATCATAGAATCATAGCATAGTGCGGTTGGGAGGGGCCTACAAGGCCATCGAGTCCAACCCCCTGCTCAATGCAGGAATCCAAGTCAGAGCATCCCTGACAGGTGGCTGTCCAGCCTCGTCTTGAAGGCCTCCAGTGTGGGAGAGCCCACCGCCTCCCCAGGTAATTGGTTCCATTGTCGTATTGCTCTGACAGTCAGGAAGTTTTTCCTGATGTTCAGCCGGAATCTGGCTTCCTGTCACTTCAGCCCATTATTCCGTGTCCTGCACTCTGGGATGATCAAGAAGAGATCCTGGCCTTCCTCTCTGTGACAACCTTTCAAGTACTTGAAGAGCGCTATCCTATCTCCCCTCAGTCTTCTCTTCTCAAGGCTAAACATGCCCAGTTCTTTCAGTCTCTCTTCGTAGGGCTTTGTTTCCAGTCCCCTGATCAGCTTCGTTGCCCTCTTCTGAACCCTCTCCAGTTTGTCTGCATCCTTCTTAAAGTGTGGTGCCCAGAACTGGACACAGTATTCCAGCCGAGGCCTAACCAGTGCTGAGTAGAGGGGAACTAGTACTTCCCAGGATTTGGAAGCGATGCTTCTATGAATGCAGCCCAAAAGACCATTGGACTTTTTTGCAGACACATCACATTGTTGGCTCATATTCAGCTTGTGATCAACAGTAATTCCAAGATCCTTCTCACTTGTAGCGTTGTTGAGCCACGTATCCCCCATCTTGTAACTGTGCATTTGGTTTCTTTTTCCTAGGTGCAGAACTTGGCATTTATCCCTATTCAATGTCATTCTGTTGTTTTCTGCTCAGCGCTCCAGTCTATCCAGATCACTTTGAATGTTGTTTCTGTCTTCCAAAGTATTAGCTATCCCACCCAATTTGGTGTCATCTGCAAATTTGATCAGCATTCCCTGCACCTCCTCCAAGTCATTAATACAAATGTTGAAGAGCACTGGGCCCAGGACTGAGCCCTGCAGTACCCCGCTCGTTACCTCTCCCCAGTTTGAGGAGGTCCCATTGATAAGCACTCTTTGAGTCCGGTTCTGTAGCCAGCTGTGGATCCACCAGATCGTTGTTTCATGTAGCCCGCTTTGAGCTAGTTTGCTCATCAGGATATCATGGGGCTCTTTGTTGAAAGCTTTGCTGAAGTCGAGATATATGATGTCTACAGCATTCCCACGGTCTACAAGGGAGGTGACTTGATCAAAAAATGAGATCAGATTTGTCTAGCAGGACTTGTTTTTGACAAATCCATGTTGGTTTCGAGTAATCACTGCATTGTTTTCAAGGTGCTTACAAATGGATTGCTTTATCATCTGCTCCAGAATTTTCCCAGGGATTGATGTCAGACTGACTGGTCTGTAGTTCCCAGGTTCCTCCTTTTTACCCTATTTGAAGATAGGGACAACATTAGCCCTACTCCAGTCATCTGGCACTTCCCCCGCCCTCCATGATTGCTCAAAGAGAATAGACAGCGGTTCTGAGAGTTCTTCTGCCAGTTCCTTTATGACTCTAGGATGCAGTTCATCTGGCCCTGGAGATTTGAACTCATTCAAAGTAATGAGGTGTTCCTTGACCATATGCCTATCGATCTCAAGCTGCAATCCTGCCCCTTCAGCCTGTACCTCGCCTTTGCCAGGGGGGTCATGGACCCTCTTTTGGGAGAAGACTGAGGCAAAGTAGGCATTGAGCACCTCTGCCTTTTCTTTGTCATCTGTTATCATTTTGCCATCCTTATTTAATAGCTGAACCACCATTTCTTTCCTCTGCCTTTTACTATGCACGCAGCTGAAGAAAGCCTTTTTGTTGTTAGCATCCGTCGCTAACTTCAGCTCATTCTCAGCTTTAGCCTTCCTGACGCCATCCCTGCAATTCTGTGTTACCTGCCTGTACTCTTCCTTTGTTACTTGGCCTTCTTTCCACTTCCTATATGTGTCCTTTTTTGTTTTCAGGTCATCCCTGAGCTTTTTGTGAAGCCACATTGGCTTCTTCTGTTGTCTTCCACTTTTTCTTCTTTTTGGAATGGTTTGTAATTGTGCCTTGAGAATTTCCTTTTTCAAAAGCTCCCACCCATCTTGGACTCCTTTTCTCATTAGCGTTGCTTGCCATGGGACCTTACTGATCATTGTTCTGAGTTTATTAAAATCAGCTTTCCTAAAATCCAGGGTACGCGTTTGACTACACTCAGCTTTTGCCTCCCTTAGAACCAAGAACTCAAGTACAACATGGCCGCTTTCCCCCAGAGTTCCTGTAACTGCTACTTTATCCACTAAGTCATCTCTGTTGGTTAGGATCAAGTCAAGGATGATCGATCCTCTAGTTCCTTCCTCTACTTTCTGTAGGAGGAAGTTATCCTTTTATTCTTTGCTCCATTTACTTTGATCCAGATGCTCTTGATGGGGCTACCAAGCTCATCCTCCTGTATTTCTATGCAGAGATATGTATTTTTCACATACAGTGCAACCCCACCTCCCTTTCTGTTCCTCCTGTCCTTTTTGAACAAGTTATATCCTTCCATTGCTGTATTCCAGTCATGAGAGTCATCCCACCAAGTCTCAGTTATACCTATCAAGTCATAGTTTCCCTCCTGTATTAAGAGTTGAAGTTCATTCTGTTTGTTTCCCATACTCTGGGCATTAGTATATAGACATCGAAGACCATGTGCTTCATAGTCTGGCTTTCTTCCTACATGTGTCTGAAGACTATCATTGGGCGCTATCAGAGCTGTTCTCTCCGTTGCAGTGCATGCATCTATGTCCATTGTTACTCCCTACGTTACATCTCCCTTCCCCTAGGATTCAGTTTAAAGCCCTCCCGATGAAGTTCTTCATGCTGTGGCCAAACACATTCTTCCCATCCTTTGTGAGGTGCAACCCGTCCCTTGCCAACAGCCCATCTTCCAGGAAGTATAGCCTCTGGTCCCAGAATCCAAATCTTTCTCGTCGGCACCACCTTCGTAGCCAGTAATTCACCTAGAGTATTTTTCATTCCCTTTCTATCCCTCTTCTAACTACTGGGAGGATGGATGAGAAAACCATCTGGGCCCCAAAGTTCTTGAGTTTCCTTCCCAAAGCTTCAAAGTCTGACGTGATTTCTTCGTAGCTCTGCTTGGCAGTATCATTTGTTCCCACATGGATGAGAAGAAAGGGATACCTGTCAGTGGGCTTTATGAGTGCAGGCAATCTTGCAGTCATGTCTCTAATCCATCGTCCTGGGAGACAACATACCTGGCGAGTCCACGGGTCTTCATGACATACTTGGGTCTCGATCCCACGCAGCAAGGAGTCTCCCACTACTACTACTCTTCTCTTCTTGTTGTAGGCCTGGGTTTCATCGCCTCTGTTTGACTGACCTTCAGCCTCTTGCTCACTCTCATGTAGGTTCCCCTGTGATTCTCCCTCTGCAGGCTGTCCTCCAGTCTCATCCGCAAGTACCTGGAATCAGTTCCACAGCTCCACTGCTTCAAGTGCCAGATGACTGGAGGAGGGCTAATGTTGTCCCTATCTTCAAAAAGGGTAAAAAGGAGGAACCTGGGAACTACAGACCAGTCAATCTGACATCAATCCCTGGGAAAATTCTGGAGCAGATGATAAAGCAATCCATCTGGAAGCACCTTGACAACAATGCCGTGATTACTCGAAGCCAACATGGATTTGTCAAAAACAAGTCCTGCCAGACAAATCTGATCTCATTTTTTGATCAAGTAACCCCCCTTGTAGACAATGGGAATGCTGTAGACATCATATATCTCGACTTCAGCAAAGCTTTCGACAAAGTGCCCCATGATATCCTGATGAACAAACTAGCTCAAAGTGGGCAAGGTGAAACAACGATCCGGTGGATCCACAGTTGGCTACAGAATCGGACTCAAAGAGTGCTTATCAATGGGACCTTCTCAAACTGGGGAGAGGTAACGAGTGGGGTACTGCAGGGCTTAGTCCTGGGCCCAGTGCTCTTCAACATTTGTATTAATGACTTGGAGGAGGAGGTGCAGGGAATTTGATCATATTTGCAGATGACACCAAATTGGGCGGGATAGCTAATACTTTGGAAGACAGAAACAACATTCAAAGTGATTTGGATAGACTGGAGCGCTGGGCAGAAAACAACAGAATGACATTGAATAGGGATAAATGCCAAGTTCTGCACCTAGGAAAAAGAAACCAAATGCACAGTTACAAGATGGGGGATACGTGGCTCAACCACACTACAAGCGAGAAAGATCTTGGAATGGTTGTCGATCACAAGCTGAATATGAGCCAACAATGCGATGTGGCTGCAAAAAAGTCCAATGCTCTTTTGGGCTGCATTAATAGAAGCAGAGCTTCCAAATCCCGGGAGGTATTAGTTCCCCTCTACTCAGCACTGGTTAGGCCTCATCTGGAGAACTGTGTCCAGTTCTGGGCACCACACTTTAAGAAGGATGCAGACAAACTGGAGAGGGTTCAGAGGAGGGCAACAAAGATGATCAGGGGATTGGAAACAAAGCCCTATGAAGAGAGACTGAAAGAACTGGTCCTGTTTAGCCTTGAGAAGAGAAGACTGAGGGGAGATATGATAGCACTCTTCAAGTACTTGAAAAGTTGTCCCAGAGAGGAAGGCCAGGATCTCTTCTTGATCATCCCGGAGCAGGACACGGTATAATGGGCTCAAGTTACAGGAAGCCAGATTCCGGCTGAACATCAGGAAAAACTTCCTGACTGTTAGGGCAATACAACAATGGAACCAATTACCTGGGGAGGTGGTGGGCTCTCCCACACTGGAGGCGTTCAAGACGAGGCTGGACAGCCCCCTGTCAGGGATGCTCTGACTTGGATTCCTGCATTGAGCAGGGGGTTGGACTCGATGGCCTTATAGGCCCCTTCCAACCCTACTATTCTATGATTCCACTGGTGCAGAGTGGTGTCTAGTTCTTCTCCTGACCATCACCCTTTTCCAAGGAGTATCCTCTACTCCATTTTTCTTCACCTCAGCATTTCCCACTGCCTCATCTTGCTGTTGCTCTTCCAGCTTCTGGTCTTCCCTTTGCTGCTGTAGTTCCCCCATTCTGTCCAAGAACTCTTCGTGTTCTCTTATTCCCCGGAGGGTCCACAGTCGCCGCTCCAGTCCACTTATTTTTTCTTCCAGCAAGAATTTGTATGAATATCTATGAACGTTGAAAGGTCTTTAATATGATAAAATCTCTTTCACTCAACAAAAAAGAATACTTTTGCCAAATCACATCTCTTATTGGCTTAAATTTGCAGATCAAAGCTGACAGCGTGTGTCACATCTTGGTTCAATAGGGATGCGGATGGCAACAGGTTGCAAACTCTATCAAATGCCACCCCACGTCTAAATTTGAGGCCCCCTTTGAGCGTGAGGGCCACTGCTTGCCCTGGTCATCTGCCACACACAGTTGGTGATCCAAAGATGTGCATTCTCTCTCATAGCCCCCATTCTGGCTACCGTTCTGTGGAAATTGTGGTTGCTTTTTAGTGGAGTGACTGAGTTGCTTGCCTTGCTCACCCCATTTTGTAACTTCCTGACAGCATCCAGACATGTAATTACATGATCTTGGGAGAGTGACCTCACCATGCTGGCTGCTATTGTTAACTTCTTACATCATAAGAGGTGTGATCTCCAGACCATCCAAATGTGGAACTGCCACTGGGCCACCCCAAGGGTCATGGAGGTTCACCTCAAGCTTAGGGTGAGATCAAAGTCATTAAGCTCAGTCTTTAGTTCAGGGTCAGACAAAAGTCTTAGGATCCAGGTGAAGCAATACACTTCTCACACTCTGGACCAGCCTGGATTGCCACAGCCCTAAATCAGGTGCCACTTTCTCCCTCGTAGGGTCCTTCTGTGAGAAGAGGCACTTTAAAATAAGCCATCCCCCCAAAGGTGTTCCAAAATGGGACAGGAGAGGGTTGTATCATGTGCCTCTCTAGATGTTTGAGTGGACACGTTTTTTAACTGCCAAACTCCTCTTGCAAACAATTAGGACATTTCCCAACAATGTTTAACCTCATCCTACTATTTTGTAGCGGAAAGCCATTGTCCTTTCTAGTCCTATCTTTGTCTTGGTTGTTTACTCACCTTCTCTTTGATAACTATTGGGAAAACTCTTAAAGCCATCAACACTGCATTTCAATGTTTACATTAAATTTTTGGAGTTTTTTTTTTTAAGCTGAAATACAGGGAAGGAAAAATACAACAATATCACTAATTAAAAAGTTGATGATGACAGTTAGAGCAAAATACCCGGAGGAGAGAATTATAACTTTGGGGAGGATTTGGGTGTGGGGTAAATTACATATATTTTCTGTGGTTTAAACATTGCCCAGTTCCTTCATCATTTTCTTATATGATGATATCACCCACATGATTGTATCACTGGCTTGCCAGTATCTTTCCTGAACTCAGAACAAGATGCCAAAAGAGACACCATTAGGGTTTATTCAGCCAGCGCTCTTGTTTCCCAGGTCTTGGGATTTATGCTCCCGCTAACATAATCCCAGGGGGCACAGCAGGGGGTCTGTGTCACACCATCACACCATCACACCAATGATGTATTTATTTAAAAGATTCATAGAGATATCTCTATATAACGGCCTGGGGTTGCTTGTTCTGGACAATAAATCCCCTGGAGGGAGAAAGGAAACCCTTTCACCTCGTTGGCTCTCCGTCTTCGTATTCTAGGAAACACACCCATGATGCGCAAATGAAATTCCTCCAACGTGACATTTTAAAAATGGGACTTGCCCACATGACTCCCAGCTTCCTGCCCTGGTGCCACCCCCACTGTTTACATGTTGCTGAGAAGTCACTTTACAAAGGGGAAATGCCAAAACAGGAGTGTGGCAGCACGAGGAGAAGTTGCGACATTGGCTATAAAGAGGAATTCCCAGAGTGGCGCAGAGGTCACCAGTGCACCCCAAAGCAGCCCAGTGTAGATGTGAAGTTGGGGTTTTTTGCCCCAACATGCATCGCTTTACATTTGAGTACACCAAGCCGCATTTGCTGTTTTGGTGCCTGCTCCAAGTTTGGAGAGAGCCTTTTGGTGGTCTTTGCTGACCCTTTTTGTTTTAACCACCCTAAAAAACGTGATGTTGTCAGCAAACTTGTCCACCTCAATGCTTACCCCTAACCCCAGACCATTTATGAACAAGGGTAAAAGCACAAGTCCCAGTTGGGGATCCCCCCGTTTACATCCTTCCACTGGGAGAAGTTACCATTTATTCCTCCTCTCTGCTTCCTGTTATTGAACCAGCTACTGATCCATAAGAGGACCTCTCCACTTGTCCCATTACTGCTAGGTTTGCTCAGGAGTCCTTGGTGAAGGACTTTTTGAAAGCCCTTTTGAACTTCCAAGTAAACAGTGTCTACCAGATCACCTCCATCCCCATGCTTGTTGACTCTCTCAAAGAACTCTAAAAGGTTAGTGAGACAGGACTTACCTTTGCAGAAGCCATTTGACTCTTCAGCAACACATGTCTTCTATGAGCTCGATAATTTTATCTAATATCTTTACAAAATATTTATAACATCTTTAATATTTTATCTTACATTCCACCAATTTATCTGGAACAGACATTACACTAACTGGTCAGTAATTTCCTGGATCCCAACTGCATCCCTTTTCTAAAACCGGCATTGGGCACTTTCCAATCTTCTGGTACAGCGGATGATCTTAGGGACATGTTACATATTTTTGTTAGAAGATCAGCACTTTCACATTTGAATTCTTTAGAAATTCTTTAGATATCATCTGAACCCAGTGATTTGTTAGCTTTCAATTTGTCTATCAGCTCTAGATCACTTGTCACCACTATTTGCCTCAGTTCCTCATCCTCCCTCCCTGAAAATAACAGGTCAGGCAGGGGTATCTGTCCTACATCTTCTGTAGTGAAGACAGATGCAAAGAATTCCATTCAGCTTCTCTGCAATCTCCTTTAACTCCTTTGTTATCCAGTAGTCCAATTGCCTCCCTAGCCAATTTCTGGCTTATGATGTATTTAAAGAATTGGGGGGTGGATCATCTTAACGTAATTGGTGCTTCCTTTTCTCTTGTACAAATTTGTGCTCTTTTCTGTTCTCAGCTGGGCAAGACTTCCATGTTCTGAAGGAAGTTTTATTTTCTCTAATAGCTTCCTTGACACAGCTTCCAACCATGCTGGTGACCTCTCAGACTTGGTGCTACCTTTGTTGACCTGAGGTATACATTCTAGCTGAAGTTCTATTATTCTGGATTTGAAGAAACCCCAAGTCTTCTGGAGAGTTCTGACCTTTCTGACTTTCCCTTTCAACATCCTTTTGAGCAATCCCCTCATTCTAGAGAAGCTTCCTTTTTTGATGTCAGATGTGACTGTGTTGGACTTCCTTAGCAATTTTCCACTTAAATATAAATTAAATCTGATAGCATTGTGGTCACTGTTTCCAGTTGGTTCAACAGCACTCACATGTCATACTAAGTCCTGGGCAGCACCACTTGTGATTAAATCCAGGGTCGTCTCCTCTCGCTCAGTTCCATGACCAACTGTACTAGGGCGTAGTCATGTAGGGCATGGAGAAGCTTTACCTTGTTGTCATGACCAGAACTTGCATTTATCCTGCTTATGTGGGAGTAAATGAAGTCCCTGATTACTACAACACTTTTTCCTTTGCATGCCTCCCTGATTTCATTCCCTATCTCAAGATTACCCTCTAAATTCAGAATCTCAAGATCAGGGTAGTGATAGCATGCCCCCATTTATTTATTTATTACATTTCTATGCCACCCAATAGCTGAAGCGCTCTGGGCAGTTCACAACATTTAGCCATGAGAGGAGCATGGAATCTGTGTGTGCGCACGTGCAACTGTGGAGCGAGAGAGGGGGAGAGAGAGAGGGAGAGAGAGACAGATGCTGGGACAAACAACAGGAGTTATCACATTCATGCGCTGCTTATGAACTTCCTGGAGGCATTTGTCTGACTGTAGTTGGAAATAGTGCAGGGGCAGAGCTAGATAGACCTTTGAGCCATTAGGACAGTTCCTACGACCTTTTCAAGGGCTAAAGTAGCTTTTCATTCTTGCGTGTAGCATTATATTACATTTATTTCAACTGGGGAATATTGTTTATTTACATATTTAGTTATTTCAAAGATTTATAAGCCCCCTTTCAGGGTAAACTCTCCCTAGGCGGCACACAACAAAACCTAAAACCGCAGAACATATTAAAACAATAAGAACAATAATAAAGACAATGAGAAAATGAGAATTAACCATTGAAGCCAGTCAGTGCCACACACACAGCGGCCCCAGTAGAATCCTAGCTCAAGTATAGGCCACGGCAACCAATCAGCTCTTGAGGGTCTGTCATGACGAGGCCTGGGGCGGAGCAGTTGGAACAGAGTTCTACGCACAAGGGGTGCTACTGAGAATAATGATCGGGTTGCAATAGTATCTGCTGATGAGAATAGGTGTGATTATGTCCCCCTTTGCCCACCTCCGCTTGGGAAGCAGGCTGTGGTTCAGTTGCTGGCAGGTGATGGGAGGCAGTCACGGTCGTCTTCCAGCTTTTTTATCCAACACGGCAAGGGTTCCCATCTCCATATGAGGAATGACTTCACCTGAAGAAATTCTGCCTGTCGTTGCACTGTGAAGTACAGCAGCCATGTCAGCAAAAGTTGGCGAACCTGTTTGGAGGCAAGAGATCCAGGCAACACCAGTGCATTACCTCTGGGTCCAGAGTTGGTAACCCCAGAGAACGGCAAGCACGGGGCTGCGGGCTTATGCTCATGTGCCTGAAATCACGTGCAGCCCCAGAGAGCGATCCCTCTTGTCCCAAGTGGCTGGAGACAGCCTGTCCCCCTCCCGCCCCACATTTGATCCGTTCATCTTTATAGGCCTGATTCCCAGGACCGTGCACAGCCCACCCTTTTCGGCACAATGGCTGGCAATCGATGCATGGAAGTGACCGAGCGGGTGAGGGGGGCGCATGTGGCCCGTGGAGAGTGGCGGCTGCATGGTGTCCCTGGATGCTGCAGAGGGGAGGCCACTGCCCTAGAGGGAGAAGGGCTGTGATGCCTGAGCGATCCCCGCCGACCGGGCTGCAGAGGGCAACGGCTGGCCAGGCCGGCCCCACGTGGCACCCCCAAAATGGCTCTTCGTCCTCCGAATGGTGTGGCTTTCTGGGGTCACAACACAGTGTGCATGCGGGGGGGGGGTCAAAGGGGATCGGGCAGGGGCCTGGTAGCAAGGGAGGCTTCCCCTCCAATCTGATCAAGCGAGAGGCTTGGGAGTTCTAACTGCTTGATAAGGAAGTGAACTCTGCAGTGTGACAGATGCAGCTCCGTATTACTCCCGCCGATCCTCCATGGCCACCCTTGCCTCCTTGGGCCTGAGGGGCCGGCACAAACCCAGACTTCCATGGGCTGCAGTGGCTTCCCCGGGCAAGAGGCTGCAGGCGGCGGGCAACCCAGGGGAGACCCCGCGAGGCCCGGCCCGGCCCGGCCCGGCCGCGGCGCCTCCTCGCATCGCCCCGCCCCGGACGCCGGTGGCCCTCGCCCGCGGGAGCCCGCCGCGAGCGCGCGCCCCGGCATGGCTCCCCGCCTGAGGAGAGGGCGGCGGCTCACGGCAGCGCGGGCTTGCGAGCGGGGAAGGCCGGAGGCCGTCCGCGGGACGCCCGGGGCGGCGGGAAGGAGGAGCGCGCGGGCGCCGCGCTCCCCAGCGCCGCCGGAGGGCCGGGCGCGCGCGGAGGACGGGGCTCCCCCGGCCGCGGCCGGCTCAGCGGGCGTCGCAGCCCGGCACCCTTCAGTCGGGCTTCGGCGCAGAGCTGCCCCGGGCCTCTGGCGGGCTGGCGCGTCCTCCTCGCGAGAGGGCCGCCTTCACTCTCCGGCAGGGCTGCTCCGCCTTGGGGGCGGCACTGCAGCCAGCGCCCCCCCGCCCCCGGCGCAGAGCTGGCGGGACGGTTAACGCGGTTCCGCCGCTGGGTTGCCGCGCGTCAGCCGGGCGCTGAAGGCTCAGGAGCCCGCCAGAAAACGGATGCTGGCCGGTCTCCAGGGAGCCGCCTCCTTCCTGATGCAGCCGTCCTGCGGAGCGAAACGGCAGCCAGGCTGGAGACGGGCCCTGAGCAACGTGCTCGGGCGGGGGGAGAAGCCGCGGCGGCGGGCGGCGGCGCACCGCCAGCCCCTCGCTCCGCAGGCGGCGAGCGCAGGCTGCCCTGGGCCCGAGCTCCTTGTCTCGCCCCTGCTGCCCCCGCTTCAAGCGGGGCCGCCGTGGGCATCGGAGGAGCGGGGGGAGGACGCCGCGGTGGTGGAGCGGAGCCAGGGGCGAGGCACGGTCGCCGGCCCCAGCATCCTGGCGCTGCCGCCCGGCGGCCGAGGCAAGAGCTGCAGGGCCTCGGGCAGGGCCCCGCCGCCGCCGGAACCAGGGCCTGGCCTGAGGGCGCGGCCCTGGAACATGAGGCGAGAGAGCGGTCGACGCTGGGCCGCGGTAGGAGGAGCGCGGCCCTGTTCCAGCGGGGTTCATTGGGAGCGCGTGTTAGACGAGCCAGAGTCAGTGCTGGCAGGCCGGCCATTCTGCACCCCCTTTAGCCTCTTCCTTTGGTGCCCCAGTAAGGTCATCCAAACTGACCTGCAATCCCTAACGGAAGGCTGGCGGTCGCTTGCCTCACGGAAGTTATTACTCCCCTGGCAACAGCAGCCCATCTGAAGCCACAGACTCCCACAGACCCCTTGCTGGGGTTGCTCTTTGGAAGCCATGGCTGGCGTTGCCCCCTCTGCAGTCTAGAAGAGCGGGGACCCCCAGTGTCGGCTTAACACAGGAACAATTCCTGTAGGGAGTGGAGGGATACCCCAAAACACTTCTGAGCCCTGAAGAGGCCCACGTGTGGAGAGACCTTAACAAGCCCCGTGCTGCCTGGAAGGGAGCCCTCGGCCTGGCAGCCACACTCCAGGAGACAAAGCACCCTCCTGCCCACGCAAGCCGCTGCCCCAGTATTTTGCGGTCCTGGGCTAGAAGCAGAGAGCGGCGCAGCCCTCCCCACATTTGGCGCTTCAGTGTATTTGTAATGGTGGTGGTTGCTTGGCAAGGGCTCTGCTCACACAGCAGTGCTCGTGAGTGGCTGCCGCTCTCCGAGCAGCGTGACATCACCCTAGGCAGCCACAGGCTGAGGAAGTGGCTGGCCTCAAGGCACCCGCCGCTGCCAAGCACACAAGAGACTAGCAAGTCCAGTAGGGAAGGCTCGAAATAGATGCTGCACCCATCTGCACACTTCCCAGGCCGCGAGCACTCACGGGCCAGCCTTCCCGCCGCCATCTGCACCCCTTCTGCCAGAGCTGCCTGCCAGGCCTGCAAGTCCCTGGCCCTCTCCTCTGCTTCTCTGGGCTGCACCAGCAGGCCCATGGGGCTTCCTTGGCAGCCCCAGCCTGCTTGCTCACTTGCCCCTCCACTTCCACCTTGTTCCCTTGGACGGTTCTTCCCTCCAGCCCACAGCAGAGCGGAACCCCTCAAGCAGCATGAAGTTTACTGCTGAATCATTTTGCAAAGTGGTTTATTTCGCATGGGCAGGATCCAGAGCATTATTTTGGGCACAGTGAGTAGAGGGCTTGCGCATGGCCAGCGACATGCGGCCCTTTTCTTACAGCAGGCATGTACCCGTCAGGAGCTGCTTCTGAAACTCACACAGCGATTCAGAAGCCAGCCACGTAGCATGGGTGAAGGAGGGGGAGACGCAGCTGTTCCAGAGGCAGAAGTGACTCCCGCATGTCCAAAGCTCTGCTGGCACTCGGAGCTTGGCATACAGTTCTTTGGATCACGGCAAAGGCAATTGCAGGGGCGCTGATTGAGCAGGATGGCAAGTGTGACGGTCTGAACATCCTAGCATTCATTCATGTTACATTTTTTCCCCAGGGCCAAATGGTGCCTGTGCCCCTTGGCAGATTTCTGCTTTTGGGAAGCCTGCTCTGGTCTTTTGCTTCTATGTTCCCTTGTACGTAACAACCTTGGCCCTGGGTGCTCATCACCCAGTTCTAGCCAGTGGACTGCATGCCTGTGTGGGAAAATGCCACGTGGACCAATACTGGCCATGTGAGATTCTGACTGAGGACTAGCCACAGTTCATTCACAGACTTTTAGGCTTCCTCCTTCCCCGCGGGGAGTAAATTCTCACAGGGTCCAGAGCAGAGCATTTTCTGGGGCAATGCTGCAATGTTCAAAGGCCCAGGTGGCCACCTTGCCGTTAGCATTTTTGCACAAACCCAAGGCCCATTTTGTTCTCCCATGCCTTTTCAGTTGTTTTACTCTTTGAATGCTCGCCTCCCATTTGTATTGGCGGTATTTCATAGTTTGTGTCATTTGACTGCAAAATCACCTGGAGTGCAATACGCAAAACCAGTTGCATTACTTTATTTATAATGCCACAAGGGGAGTGTGAGAACTGCCCTGACAGGCCGGACACAGAGGTGTCCACATGCCAGCTCGTTAGCTGTCTTGGTGGAAGAGGTGCAGGTGCAAGAAGAACCATGGACCAATGCCTCTTGCCACCCCTCCTTGCAGCAGATCTCTGGCTGTGAGAGTAGGGGGCTCTGGGGAGCAGCCATCCATCAGACTGCAAGGAGGGGAGGCCGTTCTGGGCTGGATGTACCAACTGGAAGCTATCAGGAGGAGGGGAAGGGTGGTCTTTGCCCCCTGACCAGAGGACCCAATGAACCAGGTGTGGCATCAGAAGCTGGCAGCAAAACCTTCTGGAGTGCAGTTCCAGCATGCTTTTCTCTTGAACATCCCCATCTGCATCCCTACATAGCAATAGTTCTAAAATCATAGTATTGGAGTTGGAAGGGGCCACTGAGGCCATTAGGTCCAACCCCCTGCTCAGTGCAGGAATCCAGCTTAAATCACCCCTGATGGTTGCCCCATCTCTGCTTGGAGAGCCCGCCACCTCCCTCGGCAGCTGATTCCATTATCCGACTGCTGACCACTGAGAATTGTTTTCCTGACATTCATCCAAAACCTGCCATCCTGTAACTTAAGCCTGTTATTTCATATCCTACAGTCTTGGATGACTGAGAACAGGTTGCGTCCCTCTTCTGTGTGACAACGCTTCAGGAACTCGGAAAGTGCTATCGTATTCCCCCCTCAATCTTCTCTTCTCAAGGCCAAGCACACCCAGCTCCTTTAACCTTTCCACATAGGACTTAGTTTCTAGTCCCTTGGTCATCTTTGTTGCCCTTCTCTGAACTAGTTACTGTGTACAGTTCTGGTCACCACACCTAAAAAATCTTATTGTAGAAGTGGAAAAGGTGCAGAAAAGGGCAACTAAAATAATCAAGGGGCTGGAGCATCTCCCCTATGAGAGAAGGTTACAACAGCTGGGGCTATTTAGTTTGGAGAAAAGGCAAGTAAGGGGAGACATGATAGAGGTCTGCAAAATGATGCATGGTATGGAGAGTGGGTAGGGAGACATTTTTCTCCATCTCTCAAAATACTAGAACCCCATGGGGTCATCCTGTGAAGATTATTGGTGGGAGATTCAGGACAGATAAGAGAAAGGACTTCTTCACACAGCGCAGAGTTAAACTATGGAATATGCTACCACAAGGTGTAGTGAGGGCCACCAATGTGGATGGCTTTAAAAGAGGGTTGGACACATTCCTGGAGAAGGCTATCAAGGGCTCCTAGCTCTGATGGCTATGTGTTACCTCCAGTACCAGAGGCAGTGAGCGTATAGCAGTTGCTGGGGGACATGGGCTGGAGGGTGCTGTTGCACTCATGCCCTGCTTGTGGGTTCCTGGTCGACAGCTGGTTGGCCACTGTGTGAACAGAATGCTGGACTAGACAGACCCTTGGTCTGATCCGGCAGGGCTTTTATGTTCTTAGTTCGTTTATCTGAATCCTTCTTCAAAGGAGGTGCACGGACACAGTTTTTGAGGTGGGGTCTGGCCAGTGAGAGCCTCATGTGGAGCAGAGTGGTAGGCAGCAGTATTGCAACTGAAACTCTCCCCATGACCCGAGTTTGATCCCAGTGGAAGCTGGGTCTCGGGTAGCCGGCTCAGGTCAATTCAGCCTTCCATCCTTCCGAGGTCGGTAAAAGGAGTACCCAGCTTGCTGGGGGAAAGGTAGTCACAACTGGGGAAGGCAATGGCAAACCACCCCGCTATAGTCTGCCATGAAAACGCCAGCGCAAGCAGGTGTCCCTCAAGGGGTCAGTAATGACCCGGTGCTTGCACAGGAGGAACCTTTCCTTTCCTGGCCAGTGCAGAGTAGAGTTAAACTATTACTTCCCGTAATTTAGAAGCTATACTTCTATTGATGCAACCTGACATTTTGTTTGCCCTTTTTCAACCACCTTACACTGCTAACTCATATTCTACAGGGATAAGCAGGTGGAAAGCTTAGAACCACTTAGAACCTAGTGCTTTGGCCCATCCCATAGAGTAGGCAGTGCACGCTGTGAAAGCTAGATACACAAAAAGAGTGAGATTTTCTGCAAAAACACAATTTATTTAAATAGTTGCATACATACCTGCTGCCTCCTTTAAAAGGAAAGGGAAGCACAGGCTCATCAGAGATTCCTGCGTGCATTGGAACAGGAACACACACACACACACGCACAAGCACGGGAAGTAATTCCTTTGTCTATGGTTGCAGGAGTGGGAAGTAGCTCTTTTGTTTATGGTTGAGGGAGGGGGATGTGCAGTTGCAATGTTGGCTGCCTCTCCTCCAGTTTTAAGTTGTCCCAGCAAATGAAGAAGGGCCACCTGGGTATATTGGTCTGGCCTGAGACGCCATGGAGGCACCTCTGCAGACAACAGGAATCCTACAAGATACCAAGCCCCACAGTTGTCCATCCCTCCATGCAGAGCCTGCCGTGGCTTTTTAGCCTTTCCCAGTGGGGAGGAAAAGGACTGTTGCTCATTCTCACCTACAAGTTAATTTTTAAAAGTATGTACATTTTTTAGAAGATGTCCTTGCCTTATCATCAAGGCAGAATTTTAAGAAAGAACCAGATGGCAAGAAGAACTGAGAAAGTGGCAAGTCATTAGAATAGCCCAACTAGCTTCCTGCCTTTACAGCTGGACTCGAAGCTGGGTCTTAGTGATGATGAGAACTCCACTCCAGGCAGGCAGGCAAGCCCCACGATTATTCGGCTTCAGCTCCTTCTCCGAAGAGGAGGAGCCCCTTGCGCCCCATGCGGGTGGAGATAAGGGACAGCAGGAAACCAGAGCAGCTGCATCTGAACCTGCGGGGCGGGGTAGGTGGGCGGGTCTGGTGCTGCAGAGCTCCATTTGTCCTGCCCATACAGTAGGAGAAGGCGCAGCAGAGAGAGGATTCAGTCAGGACACTCATCTTGAGGTGACAGGAGCATAGCAACTCATATCTCTGCAGGAGAAAGGAGGGGAAGAAAATGGTCAAAGAAAGCAAAAAACAAATCCAGAAGAAGCTCCACGTCTCAGACAAGTCTCCTCAGCAGGCCAGGATTCATAACTGTCAGCTCAAATTGTGAAACTCAAGCACATTTCACAGCAGAAGGCAGGACAGACTGTGTGTGGGCGCACACAACAAGAGTGGGGATGTGTGTTCCTCCTGTATGGTGTGCACTCAACACATCAATGTCCTTATTTCAGCAAGTTTAATGAGAACAAGGCAGACCAGACGGATTTTGTGAAAAGGTGTTTTCTCCCTTAAAATCTATCAGATGATTGTTATAACAACTCTTTTGAAATGGCAGTAAACAGACAGCACAGCATGGCAGCCAAAGTATTTTCACCAACTGCTTAGCTTTGCATTACACAAAGCGGTAAAACTGGAAGACGTGAGCAGCGTGGCGGAAGCCACATCTGCCTCTGCAGCGAGCAGGGGCCAGAGCAAGGGCTTCATCTCACATACCTTCCAGCACTCTGTCCAGGTCTGCAATGAATTCCTCCAACTCGCGGGTGTCTCCAAGCTTTGCTATGGGACAAAGATGTACAAAGATGAAAGTCAATAAAGTTTCAACGTTAGGATCTGAAATTCAGTTCCAGAGAAGACACTGAAAAAAACCTACATTAAAGCTTTGATCAGAATTATTTTTACTGCCTTAAAATTAAAGCCAGTAAAGGAGCTTTTTAAAACTGCAAATCAAGGTGATGGAGCCCAATGGCCTGGCTGCTGCGGCATCACAGGCACGGACTGGAGTCTTAGTGTTGCAGAACCCAGAGTCAGAGAGACCACGGAGTGAAGGAAAAAGAGATTCTTTATTTAACGCGCGGGCTTAAGGCTGGAATCATTTCCAAAGAGCCAGAAGCCCCGAAATACATCAGCACATTGGTTTTATAGACATTGTGACACATATGAAACGGCTCCTCCTCTCCCTCCCACGTGGGGTTGCAGTCCTCAACATTTCTTCTCCTAGCACTATTGTTTATAATACAAGAACTGGGTTATAGGGTAGCCGTGATAAGGAGAGAACAGCAGAGAACAAGATATACAATTGTATGACCTTTGACAAGACAAGGAATTCCTGTGTCTCGTCAGCTTACAACAATATATTCAAGGGAGAAAGAGCTCAGCAAGAACATGAAGCATGATACTGCATGAGGCTACTTAGTCTGACCCCCGATATGGCTGCTACATTCCCCCCTTAAATGCATAATTTAATTACAATTATAGCATTTTTGATAACTATACAAAGCTTTTTGTGACTTAGCCTCTTGTTGGGCTATTAGAGCGTAGAGGGCAGCAGTTTTACTAGCTGAGACATAAAACAGATTGGTTAGACAGCTCATAAGACAAGGAACGCAGAGACATAACAGTATCTCTATGAACAACACTGGTAGAATTAGGATGAACAATGCTTCAAGCCAGCTAAGATCTGGAAGCCAAGGGGTCAACTAATTGAGCTAATTGTTTTGTCTTATTGTTTTGTTAGCTACTATATTGTGCAGCTTGTTGATCTGTTCATCTACAGCATTGCCATTATTAGTTAAGTTAAAACAACAGAGCTTTTGGTGTGTCTCACAACTTAAATGATGAAGAAGGAAGAGGTAATCTATACCAGCTTTATTTTCTAGAACTGCACCTCTTAGATCACGCAACTCTTTATTTAACAATGACAATGCTCGTGAGGTGGCATTTATGCTTTTGGCTAAGCTGCAAGCTAACCGGTTGATTTCTAGACTATTAGCCAAGGCTAAACCTGGAACCCCAACCAGTGACATTGTTAAGGCCAATTTTTCTGAGTCAGAATATAACTGCACATGACTATTACAATTTTTAGTTAGTTGGAGTGCTCGAGGCTGCCGTTGACGGATTTTCTCGGGCTACAGGGGAAGAATTGGCACCAGTTCAATTGGCGGCTGAGGCAACATGGGTGGTTATTAGACAAGTTGGCAGGAATGAATGACCAAGTGCGGGAACCACATGTCTAAAACCATCTATGAGGCAAAAGTATGTGGGCATCATTAAAAGATATGTTTTGAATTTTATTACAGTGGAAGGGGGGCAGGGATAGCTTTGTATTTTCTGGAAAATTTTTGACAATTAAGCATTCGTGCACACGTAGCATTTGTTTCAGCAACGATGGGGGTGCATAGAGTGAACTCTGTAGGGGGTAGGATCTTTGCAACCACGCCCCAATTAGCATTTTGGGAATAAGTTAAACTTACACTATAAACTCTTAACATGGTATCTTTTTGAATTTTTCCAGGATGTCTACAGATAGGTATTAGGCAAGAGCTAATAAGCCTGTTTGCAGGTATACCTCTTGGCAAACAAAAATGTTTTACTCTCGTGATGTTAGCCAGGTGAAGCCAGTAATTATCAGCAAATCCCTGGGACAAACTTTTCTTTCCAGGGGCAGACCCCCCTTTTTGCACCTTATTAAGGAAACACAATGCAACACTACTAACACTACAACACGCATGTTTGATCTTCTTTGGGATCTGACCATACGCAGGGGGACAGTCTCCCGGTGTGTCCACAGTAAGGGCTAGCCTGAGTCTTCTTACTGCTTTTTCAGAATGATTTTTAAAGGATTTTCAGGATTTCTGTTTACAGTCTACTCTCTCCCTCTCGCTCTCTTGACTCATGTCCAATGTATCCAGGGTTTAACTTCAGCTGCTTTCATAGCTGCGGGGGTGGGAAGTATGACAGTTTTCAGTCCTCTCCATCTGGGAGTCAAAGGGTTGTTTTTCCCTCTTTAACTCATACTTTAACTCTTGGTTGGAAAGGATGAGCTTCTGTGATGGGAATGGCTTAATTTTTTAAGACAAAGCGACGCTGGGCTTGAAGAACTTTGCTCAGTGTTTGGACTTCTTGTTTAAGGCTAACGTTTGCTTGCTTTTGATGCTGCTCCAGTGTCAATTATGAAGTCAATGTCACGGCCCTTCACAGTCAATGTCACAGCCCCTCTCAAGCTGTCTCCCTCTTCGCCCATTCTGGCCCCTTTGGTTTTCTCCTTTGTGTATTTGATTCATTTTATTTGGGCATTCATGCCACTAATGTCTATCTTGTCCACACTGGGCACACTGGTTCTTTTTTAAGAATCTTCTGCTTTTGCCAGGTCTTTTTCTTTTTTCTTTCATCCACGTCTTCTTGGGCCTCTGGGTTGAGGGAGGTGTACTGGCGATAGGCATCTGAAAGACGCTCCAAGTACGCTCTGGGGCCTCGGTGGCACCTTGCAGCACTTTAGACACTTTGGTCATATTAATTGACTTCTTCATACCTGCCTTCATGGCTTCTAACAGCAGGGTTTGATACTGGGTGAGGCGCTCTAGCCCCACTTGTGTTTTGGGATTCCAGCGAGGGGGGGATTTACTTACAAGGAGACTTTATTGGGTAACTTACAGCACACAGGCGTACTTAATGGTTGGATCAGACAGCTTCTCTGAACCACGAGCTATTGGGCTAAATGGGTTTTTATACCATACATGTTACCCATGAGGCAGCACAACACTAGCAAGCATTTTCAGCATAGGCTAGAAGTGTTTGGTTCTCAGGCACAGCTTCCTGTAAACAACTTCGCTTCCCAAGGTGCTTGATAACACTTTTATTTATTAGTATGGGAAGATAAATTTTTTCTCTTTCTTTTGCTTTCTTTTTCTTTGCTGATCTGCCTGTATTGCAGATCATGTTTCAAACTTTTTATATAAAACTTTCTGATCTATGCACCAGCCTTGTTTTTTTATTTGTCTTTTTCAAGTTAAACTCACTTACTTAAACCTTTCTGCCTTACACTAGTCCCAATGACACACATTTGGGATAGGCTCTTCTTCTCCTTCTAGTTACATTTTCTTCATCTTAAAGAACTATTACATTATTGTGGCTACTTTACCCCAGGTAATAAGCTCCAGGCACAATCAGCTGCTTTTAATTTACCCTGGGGGCAACTGTGGCCATGCTTCTTTTCTACAAATGTTTTTTTTCTTTGCCTCTTGCCTTTTTTCTTCTTTTTTCTCCCTTCTCTATCTGTCTTCTACTTTCTCTATTTCCTTCTTTTCTACTTGCTTTTGTCTTTCTTTCCTTGTCATCCATTGGGAACTACACTTAGTATTATTTGGAGTTGCAACTAACACTAATCTGCAAATATCACATATATTTTATGATATCCAAGAAATCATAAAATATACACAACAAACTTTTTCTGCAATTTAACACAATGAATGGAAAACACTTTTTGCATGGTAAGGCATGATGGAGCAGATCCAGCAATCATACTGCTCTTCTGGCTGAAAGCTCAGGGCCCATTAAAATCAAGGGACGGGCATACTTACACACGCAAAGAGTTCTAGGTCACCATTTTTGCATCGGCAACTCTATGCTGCATGAGTTCTGGCAGAAGGAAATCTAAAAGTTATAGATCAAACTCAGCCTGCTGTACACTGAGCTGACTACAAACATAGACACACGGTCCACAGCGATGAGAGCTCAAGTTTATCAAAAGCTTCACAGCACTGTCCATGGCAAGTCTTTGACAATTTAAAATTTTAGTTCATGTGCAGAGTGTCTCTAAAAAGCCCAGATGATGATGGAGGCAAACAGAGAAGGCTCTGGGCAATGAAGATGCAATGTTTCCAGCAAAGGCTCTCCACTTTTGCATCAGTTTAAAAAGGGAAAGTGTGGCCCTACACCCCTTCTGACAGACAAGGGCCTTTAACTTTTTAGCAAGGCCTCTGTCTAAACAGAGCGGCACAGCTCAGCTCTCTAGCCATGACGCTTTAACCTGGGCAACTCCTTTGTAAATTTTATTTTACTTCTGTCAGGTTCTCTCACAGACATTTTAAAAACTTAGTCTTTTTTTTTTTTTTTCCTTCTAACCTGGTACACGAAAGCACTGAAACACTGAGTGCCAAAACTCAGGACGCTGGGGGGTGATGGGCATCGCCTTATACTTGCATTTTTCAAGCAGCCATTAATCTTCGGGGAGGCGGTGGGGTGATTTGCAGGACTTCAGAGGCAAGCTTCTCAGTTTGTTTGTATTTGTAGATCCCAAACTTAAAACAGGACACGATGAGGTACAGGGCAGCCAAATTCTTGCTTTGGCACGGGCAACAAATAACTCGGGTCAGCTTTCTTCGCGGGGTTCTCAAACAGGAAAACAGTCTTAATTTAAAGTTGTAACATCACTGACAGCGTCAGCCAGCCAGCTACACAGATCTCATTGTTTTTTTAAGACAGTTGCTCCAGTATCTTTTCTTCTCAATCAGGTTGGGTCTCCCAGCTTACGCAGTTTATTGCAGCTTTCAGGAGCATGGTAGTAGCGTGATTTTGGCTTGGCCAGGAACATGCTGTCTGGTTTCTCGGTCTCTTCAGCACACACACTTAGGCACTGGACACTCAAATCAGTGAGATTTCTTCATTGCAGGGAATCCCACGGCAAAAGCTTAATGGTTACGCTCTTCAGAAATCATATAGCTGATGGTCAGTAGCTACAGGCTCTGTGCAATTCTAACACAGTTTAAAGCTAAACACGGTTACCTTGACAGAGATCTTCAACCTGGTATTTCTACTTCATTCTGCTTTGGGACAGTCTTATGGCACACTTTCCACTCGGAGAGGGGTCTAGCCTGTGCTCTGGGGGCTGATTCTTCACCTTTATTTTCTATTTTGCCTTCATCTTCTGGGTCTTCATTTTCAGTTTCCATTTCTTAGGGATTTCATCTCGATTAGGCGAGGTGATGATGTTGTACAACTCAGAACGTTGTGGGCAATTTTCCTGCCCCCCCTCTCTCGGCGCGCTAGGCTAACAGCTACTTCTTCGGCCTTACACTCTCACGCTCCCAGGCTTTGTTAAAAGTCAGACTGTCCAGCGAACATTTTTCTAATTAACAGCCTCAGATCTTGTTCTTTTTTTCCTCTCAGCTCGACCTTGAGCTTTTTGCTGTTTTCTCTTTCTATTCTGAATCTTTTTAAAAAAACCTTTTTCCTTCTTTGTTTGACATACATCTCAAGGGGGTACAAGGTTTGCTTCCCCCACCACCCATACCCTCCCTCCTAAATTGAAGACAGACACAATTAGGGAATGGGAATTGGTCAGTGAGTAAGGGGTCTCACTGGCCGACACAAGAGGATTTTTCACACCACGCACTTTGCTACTGGCCTGGGCACCCGGACGGTCAACGGTATGCGTCAGAAACCGCAGTAGCCACTCACACAATCATCAGTCTCTCCACTACATCCATATGTCCCTGCCACCCACTTTTCCCACTTTTTACCAGAGCGGAAAACGGCTTCCCCAGCTTCCTCAGCTTCCTACTGAGTACTGGCATGCTGCGTACTGGCGCCCACTCGGGGGTGTGATCAGGCCCCCCTTCTACCCGCAAGGAGTAGGTTCTTTTGTATACGTATACCACCAACACTGACCTTCTTCATAAGGCGGGGCCCTCTTTTTTTCTGCCCAGTGGCCTTTCTCCCTAAAGGCGGGGCCCTCTTTTTCCCATATACTTGCCTTTCTCCTGAAGGCTTCCAATGTGGGTTTCAACTCAATTGCAGCTGCGATACAGGCAGGGCTCAAGTTCCTTTCTCCGCTTCTCAAGGTTCTCTTGCCGCTCACTGCCGTTTGGGCGATCTCGGCACAGGCTTTCTCCCATTCACTCGACAAAAAGGTCGGTGGCGCCAAGAAAGGGAGGCATGCGCCGAGCTCGTCCTCCTGGTGCGGCGATCAAGAGCAGGCAACTGCCACCTGTCTGGCTCAGAGCCTGCCACATCCGAGTCACGGCACCATTTATGTTGCAGAACCCCGAGTCAGAGAGACCACGGAGTGAAGGAAAAAGAGATTCTTTATTTAACGCGCGGGCTTAAGGCTGGAATCATTTCCAAAGAGCCAGAAGCCCCGAAATACATCAGCACATTGGTTTTATAGACATTGTGACACATATGAAACGGCTCCTCCTCTCCCTCCCACGTGGGGTTGCAGTCCTCAACATTTCTTCTCCTAGCACTATTGTTTATAATACAAGAACTGGGTTATAGGGTAGCCGTGATAAGAAGAGAACAGCAGAGAACAAGATATACAATTGTATGACCTTTGACAAGACAAGGAATTCCTGTGTCTCGTCAGCTTACAACAATATATTCAAGGGAGAAAGAGCTCAGCAAGAACATGAAGCATGAGACTGCATGAGGCTACTTAGTCTGACCCCCGATATGGCTGCTACATTAGGACACATGAACCACAGTGCTGTATTGCCCCACACACAGATTTGCACTTTGGAAGCAGTGACAGATTTTACTTTCTTGGGCTCCAAGATCACCGCAGACGGTGACTGTAGCCATGAAATTAAAAGACGCTTGCTCCTTGGGAGGAAAGCTATGGCCAACCTAGACAGCATAGTAAGAAGCAGAGACATCACCTTGCCGACAAAGGTCCGTCTAATCAAAGCTATGGTTTTCCCAGTAGTAATGTATGGCTGTGAGAGCTGGACTATAAGGAAGGCTGAGCGCCGAAGAATTGATGCTTTCGAACTGTGGTGCTGGAGAAGACTCTTACGAGTCCCCTGGACTGCAAGGAGGTCAAATCAGTCCATCCTAAAGGAAATCAACCCTGAGTGCTCATTGGAAGGACAGATAATGAAGCTGAAGCTCCAATATTTTGGCCACCTAATGCGAAGAGAAAAGTCCCTGGAAAAGACCCTGATGCTGGGAAAGACTGAAGGCAAAAGGAGAAGGGGACGGCAGAGGATGAGATGGCTAGATAGCATCACGGATGCAATGAATATGAACTTGAGCACGCTCCGGGAGAGGGCGCAGGACAGGAAGGCCTGGCGTGCTATGGTCCATGGGGTCACGAAGAGTCGGACACGACTGAACAACAACAACAACAACAACATAAATAGGAGGCATCACAGTGACAAGTGATACTAAGGACTTGAAACAGAGCAGCCCCCTCCCCAAAATTACATGGAGAAGGGACTTCGGCATCAGGCCGCCCCTTAGATCATGCGCAGTGTTTTTAGCCAGACTGCTTTTAGCCTTACCTCTGGAGTCAGATGCAGTTGTAACCGCTGGAGTGTTGAGGTCCTCCTCACTGGTGTTCAAACTGCTGCTGGGAGATGGGCTGTTGCCTGCAAGAGAAGCCAGTGGAGATCCTAGAAATGCCTGACTTTCACAGTGGTGCATCCCCATCGCCCCAACAGCCAGGAGCAGGAACTAGCCAGGGGTGCCCCCTCAGCCCTGATGCAGCTCCTGATGGCGAAGTGGCCTCTCCTACCCTCCTTCCCCTGGAGCAGGCATGTTTTAACACGGAATGCAGGTATGACACTATGTCTGCCCACAAGTCTGTAACCTCAGCTGCCACTTGAGACAAAGTGTTCATAGTGAGCAAAAGGGGCAGGGGGCAGAGAAAATGGGGTATGTATGGGGAGATTACACTGGACCATGTCCACCATCCTTATGATCACGACTGGCATTTCCTGTAGCCTTCCTGGACCACTGAGGCCAAGAATAGCAGTACAGTTTCAAGGAAGTTCAGGACATGTTTTGAACACAGCATCTGATCCCAGCCAACTTGTGATGGATTCATGTGCCTGCAGTGAGCCAGCTGAATTACTCTAAGTTTGCCAAAGGCCATGAAAAAGGTTTGTGCCAGCTCTGCTCAATACCCAAGTGATGTCAAGAGTGGGAACAAGGCTGTAGCCACAGCCAAGGACCTCCACCACAAAACCAGAGCAAGTGGGGAACAGGAGGAAAGGCACACAATGCCTCCCCCCCCTCCCCCCATCATGATTTCTCAAATGGAAAGAATTCACATTTGCACTCACTTTCTGAATCATCGATGCCACTGTCATACATGCTAGGGAGGGTCCTTTTCTTTAGCTCCTCCAGGTGTTGCTCATACTGGGAAGGCTCTCCCTTGTCAAAGTCCTGAACCACTTGGTCAAACTCCGTCAGGAAGTCATCAAGGTAGTCAGTGGACAGCACTGTAGACGGACACGCATACGCACACCTCAGCCAAGCACATGGTTCCTAGGCAGCAGGTGCCAGCACATGTGTTGATGCCCCCCCCCCGAACACCCCAAGTCTTTGCTACAAAGCTTGGAAGTCATAGGGCACCATCGCCCCTCCTACACTGCTGTTCCCATGTTCAGCTGCTTCCAGAAGTCATCCTTGGTTTCAGCTGAATGCTTAGGATATTGTTAACCAACAGGGGAGTAAATGCTTGACTTATTTTATTTATTTACAGCATTTATATACTGCTCCACATCTAAACAGATTCCACAGTGACTTGGGAGCTTCCCAGAGGCATTTGGCTGACCACGGATGGAAACGGAATACCGGGCTAGATGAAACTTTGCTCCAACCCAGCAGGACTTATGCTTATAAGTCAAATAGCTTCAAAGCAAAGTTAGGGTTTACTTCAGAGAGCGAGAACACATCCTGCATCACACATTTAGACCGAAGCTTCCTCTGACTGAGAGGGTAAATCAAGAACGGAGTACAATGTGGGGCTACTGTACTCCCAAGTCATTGCTGTCTCTGACAAACCATCTCTTGCTCAGCTCTCCTGTGTCTTGAACAACCGCAGGTCCAGATAGTGACCAACTCACCATTCCGGAGATAAGGAGGTCTTCCGCCAGGGAGAGTTCACGGAGCAAACCCGGGGCAGAGATTTCAGCCTCAGCCCAATTTAGCACCGAGCTTCCCTTGCTAGAGCGCTAATTACGGAACAGGGCTGCCCCACAGCTAGCTCTGATGGAAGGCCCGCCCGAGAGCTGGGGGTGCTGCGTTACAGAAGTGCGTGCGAGAGGGAAGATCGTGCCCATATCTGCTGCGATCGCAGCCCGCCCCTGTTCCAGGCACTCCCGCCACCGCATGCGATCGGAGAACGTTTGCGTGGCCAAGCCAGCACAAGGCCTTGAGACGAGGCAGCCCGGGGGGGGGGGGCACAACACTGCGCCCACCCCGCGGTAGCCCTCTCCAGAGCAAGCCCCCTGGGAAAAAGGCCGCCCTGCCGGCTTATCTTTCCATCCCCTGGTCTTGTTGTCCGCGCAGCAGCGCGGGAGAGGACGTGCTCAGACATTCGGGTCTTTGCGCTCGTGTCCCTGGGAGCTGCGGGCGCGTGCACGTGCGCGCAGCAGTCCCCCTTCGCCCCCCTGCCCGGCGCGAGAAGGGCTGGCGGGCTGGCTCACGGCGGACCTGCCGGACCTACCTGAGCAGCTGGGCAGAGGCCATTCTCCCGCGAGGGAAAGCGAGGGCCGGCTCCCCACGCCCGTCGCCTACCCCGGGGCACGCACGACTCCCGCGTCGCGAAGACAAGCGGATGTGCCGCTGCCGAGCAAGGGTTCGGCGAGCGCGCGCTAGGCGGGGAGAGGCCGTGCCGCCTGGCGCGCGCTGCCCCTTCTCTCCGTGCGAGCGGAGCGGCGCCCTCGCCGCGCCCGCCCCCAGCGTCCGTTTCTTTCGACCCCGGGCAGACGCGAACCAGCGGCGGGCAGACGCTCCCTTGGAGTTAAGCGTTGCCTCTCAGGTAGCAGGGGAAAGGGGACCCCCCCCCCGTTTCCTGAGGAGAGGCTCTTCCCCAGCCCCTCTCTCAGCGGTTCGTTCCTGAGAGAGCCCAGGAGCGCTTCCAGACCAGGCTTTAGCGGCACCAGAGTCACCCACGGCCGTTTACGGGGGTTCCAAGACGGCGCCACCTTCTCCTCCTAACCCACGCGCGTTTTCACACCACGTCTTCCACCTTTCTCCATACCACAAACAGTCAATCGTGGGGGGAAAGACAGAATTGCTGCACGAAGCCTTCCGGCTGTTCGCGCTAGGAGCAGCCTCGGTCTGGAAGCACTCCGCGACTGGGAAGCGCCGCTTTCTTCCCGCAGACATTCACCGCACATCATGGCTACCTTCCCAGCTGTTTGACGCAGATGTCAGGAAGGTGGGAGCCAACGCGCGTTATCCGCCGGTGTCAGGAAATGCCGCGGGCAACTCGGAGGGGTAAGATCCTGGCGCCCTGAATGGTGATGCCTTGTTGCACGTGGAGGTGTCTAGCCTAGCAAGGCAGGAGCGCCTCGGTCAAGACTGCCCCACGGGCGAGCCTGGGCATCTGGGTGCGGTCTGCCACCCTCCCACACGCAACCCAAGACTGGGACTTTCCAGGAAGGAGGCGGGTGGTGGTGGGGAGACGAGGTGAGTTTGAAGGAAAGGGAGAGCCTAGAATAGACGGGCATTCCTGACCGGGGGGTGGGGGTGGGATGCTACAAACAAGACGGGCCCGCCCCAAGTGGCACCGTGCCCACCAAGGCCAGGAACAGCAGCAACCGCTATGGTAAGGGCTGTCTGTGGAGCCTTTCAAGAAGAACGCCCTTAATGAGGGTAGAGCTCGGACAGTCTCCGAAACCTGGGCAAGACGTGTCTAGCCACCACAGCGCCAGTTAAAACAAACGCCCCAAACAAAAGAGAACAAAAGCTGAGAAGTTAGATTATCCACAGTCCGAAGCTACGTTTAGGTGTAATGAATTTAGTGTGGCTCGGCCCAAGGGCTGATGAAATAAGGGGCATCGTTTGGTTACTAAATACCAGGAAGCCCGTTATTTCAGAGAGGTTCTCTTCGATTCTCTTTCGGGACAAGCCCTAGATCGACATGTCCTCGTAGGGTTCCCTCGCACTTCTGCCCCCCTCCCCGAATCAACGCGTGGAAACAGCGCACAGCGACAGAAGCGCCGGACGAGGCATTCGTGAGCACATCCAAACCAGCTCTCCCGAATCGGGATCGCCTCGCATATCGCGTGCGCGCGCGCGATCAAAGCGGCTCCCCAAGACGAGGACCGCGGAAAGGAGAGGCGGCCCGACCTGCCGCGCTCGCCGCCCCGGCCTCCATCGTCGGCGGGCCGCGCAGCGCCTTCGCTCGCGCCTCCTCGCCGCGCAGCGCCGCTCCGCTCCGCAGCCCGCGGAGACGCCCCGGCGCGGCAAGGTTTTGTTCTCTGGCCGCGCCCCTCACGCTGACCGCTGGGCCAATCGCCGAGCGGGCGGGCGGGCCCCCGGCGAGCCGTCCCCGCGGCTCCGGGGCGCCCCAGCGAGCGGGGCGGGGGCGCGCGCGGCAGGCGGCTGGTCCCTCGGGGAAAGGCCTGCCGGGCGGGGCGGGGCGGGGCGGGGCGGGGCGAAGGTGCCCGGCGCGTGCGGAGCCCGGCTGGCCCACGCTTCTGAGGCGCCGCAGGGCGCAGCGCGCCTTGCCCAGCCTGGCGCCCCCGCGCAGCGCGGCCCTCCCGCCCTGGCGAGCGCGGCCCGCGAGGCGCTGCCGGGAGCTGCTGCCCGAGACGTCGCGCCCGGTGCCGCCCCTGCAGAGGCGGGAGGGGCGCGCGGGCGAACGGGGCGCCGAGCCCAGCCCGCGTGGGGGCTCTCGCCGCACCCCCGCCGGGGGGGAGGCGGCCGCTGAGGCTGCTTGCGCTCCTGTCCGCGCTCTTCCGAGGAGCAAGCCCCGCCGAGCTCGACGGGGCTGGCTTAAGAGGAGACACGATGAGCGCGCGTGCGGGCTCGGGGCCCTCGTCCTCCGCGCGATTAGCCGCAGCGCCCCCTGGCGGGCGAAGTGCGCGGCGGCAGCGGCCTGCGCGCCGAGTCCGGACCGACGGGGCTCGCTCCGCGGCGTGGGAAACGCCGCACTTCGAGCGCGGCAGAACTGGCGGCGGCGCGGCTCAACTGTCCCAGGGGAAAAGGGGGCCGGGAGGAGGCTAGGAAGCGGCGTGAGCGGGAAGAAAAATCGCACCTTCCCATACCGGGAGTCGAACCCGGGCCGCCTGGGTGAAAACCAGGAATCCTGGCCGCTAGGCCACACGGGGGGCCGTGAGCAGCCGCCCTCCCGAGCTCCTTTCTCGCACGTGCGCGCTGCGCAACCTCGCTTCTGCGCGGGATTTCAAAGACGCAGCGGCAGCTGGATGGGAAGAACTTTGCCCTGGCTGCCAGCTGCCGGCGCTGCTTAAGAGAACGGCGACGTCAGGCCACGAGAAACGAAGCCAGCCCCAGCGGGGCGGCTGAACAGCGCGCCCGCGTCCAGCGGCAGCGCAGCCCGCGCATCAGTTGCTGGCGGAGGCTGTCGGCTTCCCCGCCTGCTCGGAGTTCCGCGGGGCATCCGGCTGTCCGCCGCCGGAGACAGACCAGTGGGCTAGGTGCCGCGCCCTTGGGCGCCCCCGAGCCGGCGGGTCGCGGCGCGCCCGAGTCCGCGCGGGCCGGCGGCTAAGGGGCGCGGGCGCGAGAGGCCGGGGCGCCCTCCGGCCGGCGCTGGGGAGGGGAGGGGCCCCGCCCGGACTCGCCCCGTGGGGCGCGGCGCCCGCGCGAAAGCGGCAAGGGCAGCCCGCCCCAGCCGGCTGGGCCGCGCTCCGCCCGCGGCGGGAGCGGGGCGGCGCACGCGGCGGCGCCGGCCGGACAGGCGTCGCGCCGAGCGGGCCGCCCTGCGCGGCTGCGCCCGCCGGGGAGCCCGCGCCGAGCGCCGGCGGCCGCCAGAGAGGCCCGCGGGGCCGCGCCGCTGCGGCTCGGCAGCCCGGCCCAGCGCGCCGAGCGGGCCGGCGCCCCGGCGAGGCCGCGCAGGCCTGCAGGCATGGCGCCGCGCCGCCCTGCCGCGCTCGGCGGGGCCGTCCCGGGGAAGCGCCGCGCCGCGCCGCCTGCGGGGCACGCTGCCCTCAGGAGGCATGGCCTCCTCCGCGCCGCCCTGGATGCGTAGCGGGCGGGCCGCTCTAGGCATCCAGGACTCCGTGGCCGAGGCGGCCTCCAGTCACCTGACGGGAGCGGCGGGCCGAGGGAGTCGGAGCGGCGGCTCACGTGACTGTCCCGAGGCGCTGCCGTGGGTTGGGCTGTCCCGGGCCGGGGGAGGCCGCAGCAGGCGAGACCCGCGCCGGAGAGCGGCGTACGCGAGGCCGAGGCTTTGAGGCCTAGCAGCGGAGCAGGAGGAGGAGGGAGCGGCATTGCTCTCCGCGGCTGCCGCTTCCCTGACGCCGCCGCCGCCGGGCCGGTCCAGAGCCAGAGGTGAGGGCGGGAGGCTGCCGCCTGGAAGGAGGGAAGCGTAGCCGAGGCGGGACCCCCTTCAAGGGACGCCCCCGTATCAGCTGCTCTGGCGGGGCAGCCTCCCCCAAGAGGCGAGTGTGGGAGGGGGCGGCGCTGAACCTCGGGGGAAAGGTGCCGATGTCTGCCTGGCAGGGGAGAGCCCCTTCCCCCTCCTCGCCTTCCTGCTGCGTGGGCGAGGAGGGAAAGCCCTCTGCACCTGCTCAGGGGCACTCTTGCCTGCTCTGACTTCCTGCCCCCTGGAAGAGGGCCTGGGGCAGAGCCCCGAAAAGAGAGGGGGGTTGTGCCCTGGGCCTCATCTCCCCCCGCCTTCCAGGCTACCTATCCAGGGGCTCCTATGTGGCTTCCTTCCATATAGGGGAGGTGCATGCCTGGGAAAGGTGCTCTTTTTCTCTCTCCTCCCCATCCCCCAAATTGTGAGTCGCATTTTCCCGAAGGTGCTCTATGCTGGGAGTTGCAGGTTGTCATGCGTGCAGACATGCATTGTGTTACATGTGGTGATGTTTGCATGGAACATGCTAATTACTGTGTAGAAGCATCTTCCATGTAGTGACTGGCATCCTAGGCGAAAGAAGGGGCTGTCTGCTTGTTAATGTGTGTTAAGGGGTAACAACCCAGTGCTGAGAAGCAGCTCTGGAGCTAAGCTCCTGGCTTCAGTTGGGAGACCTGCTTTCCTGTGGGCCCACGGAGTGGCCTTGGGTCACAAGATGTGGTGGTGCAACTGCACCCTGGTAGACCGCAAGATGCCAACTCTGTGGCATTGGTGTAAACTGTGCAACGGAAAGCCCTTTGTGGGCACCAGGAGTAGAGGAAGTGTGTCTGTCGAACTGGCTCAACATCAAAGGTGCATTTTCAAATATCCCCCCCTTTATTCAGGATTACTTATGTTACCCTCTGTCACTTTTCTCCCTGTACATTGATAGTGCACTGAAACGACATAGGGACAACCTGACTGGTAGCGGTGCTTATTGACTGTACCCCGAGGGACAAGAATTTCTTATGAAATGACACTTTAGGCGTGCTGTGAGAACTCGGTGAATAAGTCCCTTCGAGCTCCTCCCTGGCACAGGCACTGACCCTCAAGAGAGTAAGGCTGTGCTTCAATATCCATCAGTGGGCCGTGCGTGTGTGCTGCTTGCTCCTGCTTGCCTGGGAAGGACTCCTGCCTCACCTCGGCAGAGCTGTTCCCCACTGGCGCAGGAAGTGCTTCATTGCCGCCAGCCTTCCCACAGCTGTGGGTGTTGAGACGCGAAGCCTTGTGACTGTGGAACTTTGAGCAGGCAGCTGACTGTCTGCTTTCTCTTTGCAGGTGTGGGATGCCGAACACAGCCATGAAGAAGAAGGTAAGAACGGGATCTCTGCCTTGTCTTTGGACAAAGCTGGGGGATGTTTTCCCTGCAGGTGTCAAGTAAAAGAGCTTCTTTGTCCCTGAAGAGCTTTCAGAGTCTCTCCCCAGCTAAACTCCTTCCCAGAGCTGTGCAAAATCTTTCAGGGAAATATTGAGAACATGACATGTTTGCCTCTTCTCTTCCTCTTAACCAGGTGCTGTTGATGGGGAAAAGTGGGTCTGGCAAGACCAGCATGAGATCCATTATTTTTGCAAACTACATTGCACGAGATACGCGGCGCCTCGGAGCTACAAGTAAGAATCCTGCTAATTGGGTCTCAGAGGCTGCTATGTTCTGCTGCAGCTCATTAGAATGTCCATTTGAAAGAGAGAGATAATCAATCCTAGGTTCAGTCCCCGGCATCTCCAGGTAGGGCTGGAAAAACTCCTGCCGGAGACCCCGCCAGTCAGTGTCAACAATACTGGGCTAGATGGACCAAGGGTCTGACTCAGTAGAAGGCAGCTTCCGAGGTTCCTTTATAAATTTAGGTAATTCACCAGGGTTCCTCCTGAAACCCAGAGCCAAAACGATCTGGAGTCTGGACTGGGGCAATAAGGAAGGTTTACACCACCTGCCCACCTCCTGCAAATGGAGAGGAAAGGTCTCCCTATGGGAAGCCAGAGCCGCTCCCTCCTGCTTGCTGTTTGGCTCCCCCCTTTGCTTCCACTGGATCCGGCTATGCTCCAGCACTCCTTCTTTGTGCTCTAATGGAGCTTCCCTGATAAGCCAAGGATGCTGGTTTATCCTTGGGTGTGGCATAGAGGGCGCAGGGAGAATGGGGTTGGGAGATTAGTCAGAGCACTTTATCTGAAGTGCTGTAAGACCTTTTTAATTCAGAGCTGCTTATTGGTAGTGTGGGCACCTTCCCTACTCCTCCTGGTAGTGTCTGGCTTTCTTTCTGAAGATGGGTTAGCTTGGGCAGCTGCAAACAGCACCGTTTTAGGTCCAGGGAAATGTCGGAGGGACTGCTGTTCTGTTGGCATTCCTCCACCTGCTTTATAGGACATTTTCTAACTCTGAAAGACAACTTCATGTCTAGGAAGTGACAAGGACTATTAGTCCAGTCCTCTGCAGCCCCAGCAGGGCTTTAGGAATGGGTGTGCAAGCAAAAGGGAACAGCAGCCTGGTTGGATAGGGATGGGATTTACTTTGGGTGGGGGTCTCTTGCAAATGGGCTGATGGAATGGTGGCTGCATGTGCCCAGCTACAAAGTCCGCGTGGAGTCTGCCCATCTTCTTTATCCCAGGTTTTAAGCGCCGTGAGGCACCTGCTTGTTGTGCAGTTGGGCTGTTCCGTGCCTTCCTGAAAGCTTGTTCTGGTGCTCCTGATCTTTGTTTCACACATCTGCAGTATAGTGACCAGTGTTCCCCTTCTTTGTGCTTTTTTCCCCAGTTGATGTGGAGCATTCACATGTTCGATTTCTGGGCAACTTGGTGTTAAACTTGTGGGACTGCGGCGGGTAGGTACTTCTCACATGCTTGCCTTAAGATGTTCAAAAGAATGGCTGCAATACAGGGGTGCAGAACCCGCTTCAGCCAGAAGGCTGAGTTCCATTTCAGAGACGCTCTTGGGGGCTGTATTCCAGTAGTGGGCGGGGCCAAAGGTAAAGGGGGCGGGGCCAAAAATACCAGCTTAAAGTTCTTGCTGCCTAACGCTAACTAAGCTTTAGGAGAGGCATTTCAACCTTTTAGAATAGGGAGGTGGGGGGACTGTACAAAAGCCATGACACCGGCCAACGATTGGTGGATGGGAGGAAAGGAGTGGGGCTAGAGAAGGGGGCGTGGCCTTCTGGGAAACCCCAGAGGGCTGATTTGGGACCCCAGGATTGGGACCCTGGGCTCAAGGCTCTGCACCCCTGCTGTAGTGGGTGGACATCTAAAGTGGCTCTTCCCGGAGGAGTGTTTTTGGGATGCAGAATAGGAGGCACAGGCAGCCCTTGAACTGAACCGAAGCTGAAGTGTTCTAAAAATGGACAGTGATCTCAGATTGAGGGCCTTGGAACCTGTAGTTCTGACACCAGCATCCAGACTGAACAGAGCAGAAGCAGCATTCTTGGCTCAGAGTTGGTGGTGGGAGCGGTGATCTCGAAAAAACAGGTTTTCACAAGGGCTCCTGCCTTTCTCGACATGTGGCTCAAACAGCTCTTGCGGGTTGCTCTTCCCCTTCGCAGGCAGGACACCTTCATGGAGAACTACTTCACCAGCCAGCGCGATAACATTTTCCGCAACGTGGAGGTCCTGATCTATGTCTTTGATGTGGAGAGTAGGGAGCTGGAGAAAGACATGCACTACTACCAGTCGTGCCTGGAGGCCATTCTCCAGAACTCGTCGGATGCCAAGATCTTCTGCCTTGTGCACAAGATGGACTTGGTGCAGGAGGACCAGCGCGATCTGGTGAGGAGCCCGTGGCGCGGGAAGAGTTGCTTGGGCTGCATGCTTGTCCTTCGGGCCTGAGCTGGCTCTCTGAATGACATGGGGACGTAGCTGCTTTCACTTCAAGGGGTAATCTTTGGAACGGTAGCCGTCTGGACTAATTTAAGGGCAACCTTTCCCCTTTGCCTCTGGATTCACACACCTGTTGCCATATTTCCTAGTGCATCGGTGTTCTTTGGTTGTGTAAAACTCACTGCTCCCTGCGTTCTTCTTCCATGCCCTCTGCTACTGTTGACCTGACCAAAAGTTCTACATTCTATGCCAACAACTGCATGCATAAAGGGAATTAAACTTATTAAGTACGCTTCTCAGTTGCAGGAACCAAGTGATCTTGGCAGAGAAGCTGGGTTTTTTTCTGAGTTTGCAGGTTTGTCTGCAGTGTAGAATGCGATTCAGATTTATGCAGTTGGCTCCTCCCATTTTCCTCCCCCTTCCCTGTGCCAGTCCCTTGCTGCCTGCAGCCCCTTCTGCTTGCCCACCTTGCAGGGACCTGCATCATCATCTCCTGGCCTGCATGCCCCTTCCCAAGCAGGCGCCGCCGCGCGCGCCCCCCCCCCCCCGATCATGACTTTCTGTTCTTAGTTTTCAAAGCGGGAGCAAGTCACTTTCTCAGCAAGGTTTATCCTTACCAGGCGGTTGTCACATTTTTTCCTCCTCAGATTTTCAAAGAACGGGAAGAGGATTTGAAGCGTCTGTCCCGCCCGCTGGAGTGTGCTTGCTTTAGAACGTCTATCTGGGATGAAACTCTCTACAAGGTGTGCGCTTCTGTGCCTGCCCTCTCTCACCGCCTGGGTTGTTCCCGTTCTCTGCACTGTAGAGCCAGCATGGTGTAGTGCTTAGAATGCTGGGCTTGGACCAGGAAGACCTGGGTTTAAATCCCACCCGTCCCAAGCTTACCGAGTGGCTTTGGGCCTGCCCCTCTGCTGAGCCTGCCTCGCAGCGTTGTTATTGGGGGATCACGTATACCAGGCTCAGTTCTGTGGAGGCAGCATGGGATAAAGGCCTAGTATTTCCGTATAGCCATGGGAGGGGTAGGTTTGGAGCCACTGCTTATTTTCCCCAGCAGTACTGTGCCACTCCGTCTCTGGGCCAGTCCGTCTCTCAGCGTTGGGAACACTCAAATGCTACAGCTCTGCTGTGTACAGTTCTGATCACTGCAGCTCAAAAAGGATATTTTAGAGTTGGAAAAGGGGCAGAAAAAGGCACCCCGAATGATCCAGGGGCTGGAGCAGCTCCCCTGTGAGGCAAAGTTAGTGTTTGGGGCTGTTTAGCTTAGAACAGGGGTGGGCACTTTCAGCGCTCCAGAAGTCTGGCCTATAACGCTCATCAGCCCTGGCCAGTGCAGCCAGTGGTGCGGGGGATGGGAGTTGTGGCCATCCATATAGTTTGGCCTGCAACTTGCCACCCTGGCTTAGGAAAGAAGTGAGTACAGGGAGACATGATAGAGGTGTATAAAATGATGCATGGTGTGGGGAAGGTGGACAGGGAGACTTTTTTCTCCCTCTCTCATAATACTGGAACCCAACGGGGTCCTCCCATGAAGCTGATTAGTGGGAGATTCAGGACAGACAAAAGGAGGGACTCCTTCACACAACACATAGTCAAACTATGGAATTTGCTGCCGTAGGATGCAGTGATGGCCACCAGTTTGGATGGCTTTAAGGGAGGGTTAGACAAATTCACGGAGGAGAAGGCTGTCAATGGCTGCTAGTCCTCATGTGCTACCTCCAGGACCAGAAGCAGTAAGCCTATGTATGCCAGTTACTGGGGAACATGAGCAGGAGGGTGC
Source organism: Heloderma suspectum (assembly GCF_057233095.1). Classification (NCBI taxonomy): domain Eukaryota; kingdom Metazoa; phylum Chordata; class Lepidosauria; order Squamata; family Helodermatidae; genus Heloderma; species Heloderma suspectum. The sequence goes on from NC_139466.1 coordinate 1,723,105, forward strand.
TGTTGCACTCATGTTGTACTTGTGGGTTTCCCACGAGCACCTGTTCGGCCACAGTGCAAGCAGAATACTGGGCCAGATTGGTCTGATCCAGCACAGCTGCTCTTATGCAGTCAGGGTCCTCTGCTTGTTCTCTCCCATGAAATTGGAAGCCAGTGCCATGTGGGGGAAGACTTATGCAGTTGGCTCAGATGTCATGGTTGCAGGCCTTTAAATGTTACATTAGGGCTGCAAGATAAACCCACAGGAAAGTGCCTCCTATGGTGCCCTGGCGATTCCTGTTGAACCACAAAAATTCTGCCATTTGAAGCTGACCTTGGCTGCCTGCGTTCTACATAGGGATGGTGGGCATCTTGCCATGCCCAGCGGGTGTGTTTTTTCTGAGATGCTGTTAAGCTACAACAGAAAGGCAGTTGTAACTCCAGTGGTGTAGCAAGCTGGGGAAATGATCTAGTTCTCTGCATGAGCAGGATGAGAAACAACTGGTTAAAACCCAGCATGGTGTGTGTGTAGTACAGCATCCCATCTCTCTCCTCTTATTTCAAAATAAGCGCTAGTTCTCGCCCTCATGGTTACAAAAAATGCTTGGCTGTGTGTCTGTGCCACCTCCTGAAATTTCAAGGACAGAAGTGGGGAGGGCCAAGTAGGACTTCCAGGGGCTGAGGGTCCTCTGCGCCCATGCTCCTCTGCATGGCCAGAATAAATAGTGGCAAACCAGAGGAGAAATGGAATGTTTCCCCTCTGGGAAACGTTTCCAGCGTTTGGGTGTTTGTGTGAAGTATATGCACCCCTTGTTGAAACACGTGGGAGAGTTGGTTGTAAGCTTGGTCAGTGATGAAAAACGCTTCCTCTGATGCTGGTGGGATTTTCTTCCCCTGGAGGCTGTCCAGGGAAGATTTGGGCCCCTGCTGGGAACGCTTTGTTCATTTTATAATGTGTAGCTTTGTTACTGTACCACCATCTGGAGCGTTAGGTGTTCCTGTTACATGGCAAGAAACACCAGGTTCCCAGGAGCAGGTCTCAAATGTAAGTGCTGGATGTCCTGTCTCTGGATGACATGCGTGTGGACTGCAGGCTTCCACCCCCACGCGCCGCGTGTGAAACAGTCCCCTGCCCACCGCCATCAGCACGTGCAACAGCAGACGAGCCTTGAAAGTGCCGTGCAATGTTGCCTTCCTCAGTTGCCTACAACGGAAGCTTCGGTTTTGTATGCAGGACTTGTGGCTCCCCGACCAGTCTGCCTGATCGGAGCTTTAGAACAGACTGCTCTTCTCAGGTCCAACTGCTGAGGCGCCGAGAGGAGGCTCAGGTGTCAGCCGTAAGCCGGGCAGCGCTGTACCAACTCCATCTGATACGGCGGCTGCGCCCCTCCCTCCCTAACCATCATGCCCTGGCCTCCTCTCGCCTAGACAACTGTAATGCGCTCTGTGTAGGGTTACCCTTGAAGATGGTTCAGAAGTTGCAGCTGGTGCAGAACGTGGTGGTCCGCCTGATAAAGGCAGCTGTTGGCAAGACCACATCACTCCAGTGCTGAAGGAGTTGCACTGGTTACCAGTTGTTTTCCAGGCCTTGACCTTTAAAACCCTATATGGTTTCAGCCCAGTCTATCTTAAGGAATGCCTCCAACCACACCAGGGATGCCACTCAATGAGATCAGCCTCGGTAGGCCTTCTGTCTGTCCCATCAGCCAGGACAGCTAGGCTGGTGAGGACTAGGGAGAGGGCCTTTTCTGTGGTGGCCCCCACTCTGTGGAATTCCCTCCCTAGTGACCGCTGCCATGCCCCCTCTTTGATGAGTTTCCGCTGGGCTTTAAAAACCTGGCTGTTCAGGTGGGCATTTGGGGTGGTTTAGGGTTTTTTAGAGCAGTGTTGTTTTGTTACGTTGTTTTGTTCAGTTGATTATGTAAATTCATTGTATTTCATGTTATTAGTGTTGTATGCCGCCTAGAATGGCTGGGTAGTCGGTCAGATGGGTGGCTAATAAATCAAATGGATGGATGGATGGATGGATGGATGCTGAGCAGAACCTCTGGAGCTTGTTGGTTTGGCTGGAGCACTCGGCTCTGAGTTCTGCCCTCTTAGCAACTTCCTCAGACCCCAGTGGGCTCGGGTACAGTGGGGACAGAAAAGAAAGCTGGAGCAAAACTGCCTCTTCTAAGTTCCAGGTTGTCCTATTGGCTCCTGCCTGAGCCCTGCCATGCTCCCCTCTTTGTGGGTCTTGTTCCTGCTGTTGTGGTAGGTTCTTGCTGCACTCTTGCCATGCCCAGTTGAGGCTTGGTGGGGAGCTGGCGGCAGCTGAGCTGTTTCCTGTGCTTTATCTTTGGGCAGGCTTGGTCCAGTATAGTCTACCAGCTGATTCCCAACGTCCAGCAACTGGAGATGAACCTCAGGAACTTTGCTCAGATCATTGAAGCCGACGAAGTTCTTCTGTTTGAAAGAGCCACTTTCCTGGTGAGACCGAGCAAAATAACTGGGGTCCCTCTCTCCTGTTTCAGTATTCACTGTGGCCCAGTACATACAGCAGAAAGCAGGTCTCCAAAGACAAGGACACACCCCACTTAGGAAGCTGCTTTATACTGAGTCAGGCCCTTGATCCATCTAGCCTAGCATTGCCGACACTGACTGGCAGCAGCCGCTCTCCAGGGTTTCTGGCAGTTTTTCCAGGCCCTTCCAGGAGATGCTGCCAGGGACCGAATGTGGGTCCTTCTGCGTGCAGAGCAGGGCTCTGCCGCTGCGCTACGACCCTTCCCTGTCAGGCCGAGCCCCTACCCACCTTGGATGCAAGCGGAGGGACTCGCCCAAGGCCACCCACCCTTCAGCCCTGATAAAGTGGAACATGCAGTGTGTGCTGGCTTACAGGATTGCTGCAGCGGGGAGGAGAGGGAAGCGGACCACTTCACCTGCTAGAACAGATCTCATTCCTCCTCACAAGAAGCCAGAAGCTTTGCTCTGTGATTCCCATTTTGCAGAGAATAGAGTGACCCAGGACAGGATGTGAACGCTGTTCCCCTAAATTCGAGCCTGACGCCTGAGCCACAGCTTGCCCCGGCTCCTCTGGGTGGCACCACAGGGCCTGAGTGCAAAACTGCATTGGGTGCTCTGGGGGGGCGGAGCTTTCAGAAAGACTAGTTTATTGCGTTTCTATACCACCCAAGAGCCAAAGCGCTCTGGACTTGCTAGGAGGAGTGCAAAGCTCCCCACCACCACCAACCTGAGTTGCAGCTTCTGGGGCTTCCTCTTGTCCCGGAGTGACCATCTCATTCCTTCTCCATTGGTGTTTTCTCGGGTAGCATGTGGCAAATGCTGCCCTTGGCACCCTGAGGCGCGTGGATGACCCTCCTGCCTTCACTCTTTCTCTGGGTCGCTAGTTTCTGAGTGTCTGACATACCGGTAGAATTTTTGTTTTGCTTCGGAACCTAATGCCAGCTGCCCTTTTATGGGCTACACCTGTTCCCATAGGTCATTTCCCACTATCAGTGTAAAGAACAGCGCGATATCCACAGATTTGAGAAAATCAGCAACATTATTAAACAATTCAAGTTGAGCTGCAGGTGAGAGCACGCGTCAATTGCACCTGCTTTTTTGGCAAAGTTCTGACTTGGGGCAGTGGAAGGGGCCCTGGCTGTGACTAGGTGGAAATCAGTGGCGAAGGAGCCCAGTCTAACTCGCCTGTGGACAACCCGTTGGCCACATGTAGCCCTCGGCCACTCTCTGCGTGAACTGTGGAGTCCCTGGGTGCCCTGCCTATTTTTCTCCACCGCCCAGCTGAGTAGTCATCAGCTGGGTGGCAGGGAACAGATTGCTGTGGGGAGGGAGGTTAGGGTCTCCCCACAGTCCTATTAGCAGCGGGGAGACGGTGATCTTGAGCACAATTCCTGGCCGGAGGAGGGAGAGCATGGGCATACATCATGGCAGCATCCATGGTTGCCAAACTTTTGTGGCCCCCGAAGGGTTCTGCAAGCATCAGTGCAGCCCCTTCCCCTGCAAAGGTTGCCCATCCCAAATCTACCCAGTTCACTTTAGGACTCATGTCCATGATGGCTTCCCTTGTCCTGGAATTTTAGGAACCAAGGAAGCTGCCTCATCCCGAGTCAAACCCTGGGTCCATCTAGCCCAGTATTGGTGACACTGACTGGCAGCAGCAGCTCTCCAAGGTTTCAGGCAAGACCTTTCCCAGCCCTACCTGGAGATGCTGCTGGGGATTGAACCTGGGACCTTCTGCATGCAAAGCGGGGGCTCTGCCGCAGACCGATGGCCCCTCCTCACTTAGAAAGTGGCATGAGGGTCTTCTCTCCCCCCCACCCACTCCAACGCAGCATCTGCTTGAAATCCCTTTCAGGGCCAGATCCTGGGTCTGCTACTTACAGAGCTGGAACCTCTCTTGAGAGCCCGCCTTGGGACAGAATCTGCTTCCCAGAGGCTGAGTACCAGGGCCAGGGACCAAGCCCATCCTGGGTCGCAGCAGTGCTCCACTCGTGGCAAGGTCCCCTTGGCAAGTGCCGCATGTGTGAGCAGGCCCAGAGTTCCCTTCACCACCACTGTCTGGAGCATGTTGGTGTCACTCCTGTTGTGGGTAGATCTGTCTTTCTGTTACCATTGTTTAGTCATCTTGGGTGCTCTTTGTGGGAAGGCAGGCTGTACATTGCAATAATGAATGCATCTGTCCTGACGCAAACTGCATAGGGGTGAGCGTGGCCAGCCCACACTGGGCTCCTTTGCCTTGACTGAACATGGCAGTAGAACTGGTTTTGATGAGGATCTGGGTGGGTTTTGTGTGGTATTTCCAGTGGGACTGCATTTCTCTTGGGTTAAATGGGAGAAGAAACTAGGTAACCAAGGCAGGTGTGTTTGTGGGAAAGTGGGGCTTAGGGGGTGTTGAGGCACTGAGAATAAGGTAACTATGGATTGGAGGCAAATTAATGTTCTCCCCTCCCCTCCCCTCCCCTCCCCACAGTAAACTGGCCGCATCTTTCCAGAGCATGGAGGTCAGGAACTCCAACTTTGCAGCCTTCATTGATATCTTTACATCAAACACTTACGTGATGGTCGTCATGTCAGACCCCTCCATACGTAAGTCTGAACGCGCTCAGCTTCTCCCTTTCTAGCTTTGCAAGGACTGAAGCCTGGCGGGTTTAGCTCGGCCTCTGCTGGTGGCTGAGTAACATTGCAGGGTGATGCTTCTCTGAGCACAGGGGTCAGTTCAGCTCGCTTCACGCTTTTTGTAAGATGACTGCCATTCCAGTCCCCTGGGTTTTTTAATGGCACCAGTTCTGCTTTTGTGGACCATCACCCTGTTTTGTGCCACTTGAGGACGCTCTGCTCGTCCGTCTTGTCTTCTCTTTCAGCTTCTGCAGCAACACTGATCAACATTAGAAATGCCAGAAAGCATTTTGAGAAGCTGGAGCGGGTGGATGGGCCAAAGCATAGCCTGCTGGTGCGCTGAGCCATCTCAAGGCGCAAGGCTGAAGGAACTGCTCTTTTCCTAGGAGACTCTCTAACATGGTGGGTGTCTGTTTTGTGGGCTTTGAAATGAGTGTGCTGCTTTCCACCGCAATCTTGTCTTTTCTCTTAACGTCGGATGCTGCTCTGCCAGACGATGTTGGGATACACTGTGGACCTTCTGAAACTGCTTCCGGGAGCACTGGGGAAGGGTCTCCCGCAATGGCGTGGAGTTTGCTCCTTGTTGGATTGTTAAAGACAGCACAGCCTTTCCTGATGTCCTGCTCTGTTCCAAATGATGATAAACTACAAAGATGGAATATTCACTATTTTATCACCAGGTTGCTGGAGTACATTTATAAAACTTCTTGTCTTCAATCATGACAATAAATTTTGTTACCAGGGACTTGAGTTTCCAGAGCTCTGGAAGTATGTCGCCCTGTGTGGTTTTTCTCTCCCTCTTCTTAATTTTTTTTAAAAATACTTTTTATTCTATTTTTTAACTTTATAAATTAAATAAACAATACCAACAACCTAATCTATAACTACAATTTCCTAACAATATAGTATTCTTAAGAGGACACAGCAATAACGGAAAAGAAAGAGAAAACAGAAGAAGGAAGGGAAAAAAATGAAAAAATATATAAAGAATTATTTAAAGAAAATTAAATTTAAACTCCATTACACAGAAACTTCAAATCCCATTCTGCTTAAAAATTATACCTATAACATTGGCAATACTGCAATTCAGTACAGCATAAATAATCAACCTAATATTTCAGTATCATATCATCAGTCTTATAGCAAGGAAGCAGGCCTACAATTCATTTCCAGTAACCATATATTGCCCTTCAGCTAACATATAGTAGTAAAGCTTAACAATTTAACCAGCCAAAGATCTTACTAACTAGTAATAATGGTAATAACAATTAAAAGAGATTTAAAAGGATACATCATAATAACAAATCACTAATAAATTTTATATTGTTTTATAACAATAAAGCTTAAAATCAACCTCACAACAATCACTAATATATTTTGTACTAGATATATAAATGAGTGTATACGTTGTACAGTATATCATGAAGGATTTAAAGAAAAGAGAAAGGGGGAAAAAACAAAAAACATCTCTGGCCTAGCCTGTATCTTCCAGGCTAAACATAGTCAGTTAGCAAAACATGTTTGTAGATTCCAGTTCATGGTGCTGGAATAGAAATCTCACGTGCTTTTCCATTTAGCCACGCCTCCACCATCTCATGATTTAGAAACTTCTTCATCTTACCTTCAGAAAAAATGCAAAATGTAGCAGGATATTTTAAGTGATACTGTAAGTTCATTTCTTTTGCCATATTTTTCGCCTTGGTAAGTTGCCTTCTTTTACCAGCAATTTCTTTGATGTAATCCGGAAATAGCATAACATTATCAAGTTTCAAAAAAAGGTTTCCAGCCTCTCTTGCCAAACGCAGGATATAATTTTTTGTGGAGATTTTTGCAAATTGGACTGTAATCGTATAACCAGTCCCTTTGGCATTTGACACACGGAATGCCTGCTCAATATCAAATGGATAATCAGATGGCACAGGGAGTATCTCATGCAGGAACTTATCTACAAAAGCAGACAGATTTACATCAGTAGGTAAATATTTAATACCAATAATATGTACAGTTGCCCTGCGCGCTAATGCCTCCAGTTGAGAAATTCTGACAGAAAAATTGTTGAAAAAAGCTTGTGACGTACTTTCATTCCCTGCCAGCCGATCTTGCAACTCGTTAACCTTCGCCTCCATTTTTTGCCAAGAAGCGTTAATTAAATCCACAGTCCCTTGCAGGGCAGTGATGGAATTTTGGATGGTGTCCAGCCACTTAGCCTGTTCCGCAAATTGCAAGGACAAAGTTTTTATCAAAGCAAGTAACTCCTCTGTATCTCCACTTCTTGAAGCCTTTGCCAAGGGAGGTGTGGGGGTGGGTGGCCAGAGATCCTTTTTTCCCCCTTAGTTTAGTCATCCTTCTCTTCAAACAAATCTTGCAGTTCCTCAAATATTATTGATATTTCTTAATCCATTCCTCAGATGTTGGCATTTCTTAATCCAAAAACTACAATGGAGCACGTCAGCCGTAGTTTCTTCTAATTAATTAGGAAGTTCAAACAGCTTTGAGCAATGATTAAGCTCTGGCAGCCTAGCCCCGGAGTACAGCTCCCCTGCTACCACGTCGAGAAAGCTGTTCTTCCAAAACTTCATCCAGAGCTGCTCCCGCCTCCCCTTTTAATTCTGGGGAGAGATAAAAAGGTTTTTCAACCTTTTAAAAAGCTGTTTGAGATAGCGTCCCGCGGAGACCCCGCGGGAAGCAGCAAGGGCGACATTGGCTCTGACCGGAAGTCTCCCTCTTCTTAATTAGAACTACTCCTAATTAGATATGCCCCTAGTGCTCATCATGGTCTATATATCGTGTAACTTCCCCACCTCCTTTGACCGGGCAGTAGCATTTCTTCTGAGCCCTGCAGCCATCAGGTGCTAAAGGCTGTTTCTCCTGGGATGTCTAGACCGATTGCAGGGCCTCTGTTCCGAACTGCCCTTGTGTGACCCTGGAGCACTTCTCATGAACACTGCAGTAGTGCTTGCAAAGATCCCAGAGGGAGGCAGCCATAAAGGAGAGTCTAGGAACAACATGCACTACTGAATACACTGGGATCTTGTCCTAGGACTGGATTTGCCCAGAAACTGTAGTACGTTTTAAAAATTATTACAGCTTTACATGTGCACAGTGTTAAGATATCAGTTCCCATTCAGGAACGTAAAACAAAGCGTATGTATCCACAACTCGGTCAGCTTAACATATCACAGTAACACTCTGTTACATCCAGCCCGGAGAGTATCCCAAGGCTTATCTAATCAACCTCTTACCCTTGGACCTTCTACCCTATTCTGCTTTTGAGCACTTTCCAGTCTTGGTGTTCCTTTTGCACCAAATAATTGAGGGAGCCCAATAAGCCATATTGGGAAATGGGGAAGTAAGTTATACTACCAATTTCAACCGCTTCCTTCCAATAATGTACATCTTCCCCACGTATCAGTGACATATATTGGGTTTTCCACTATTATGCTTACTGGTGAAAGATATCAAATAAAAGAAAAATAATTACAAAGTTCTATAGAAGTTAACAGAAAAAGAGCATAGCTTGTTGCCTTGGAAAAGGGACTTTTCCATTAGGATTTCTTTACATGTTACAGCTGCCTTTGACTTCCTTTCCTTCCCTGCTAGCAGGATGCTTAATTTTTCTGAGTGACCTCTGATCTAGGAGCAAGTCCTGTAGCTGCCCCAGCCCAGCTTCACCCTGAAGTGCTCTCTGCGCTCTCTCGCACACTCGTCTGTTGTCTCTGCATTCACCTGAGTAATGGTTGCTGCTTTTCAGAAATTATCCACTTCACTTGGAGCCCTGCAGCCCAAGCTGGCCTCTGTTGGTTGCATTTCACTCTTACCAGCCTTTCTCTAAGCAGTTGTAGTGAAGGGGCTGCTGGCAAAAGCGCATCCCTCGGATTTTCAGGGTCCTGTTGCTGACCACCTCATCTGCCAGGAATGCTAGCGCTCTTTTTGCCTATCAGCCATAGCACCTTGGGTGGAGAGGAGCACATCCAGTGTGGCAATGGTGTAAAGCAGGGGTTAGCAACTTGTAGCCCTCCAGCTGTTTTGGCCTACAACTCCCCATGAGCCATAGCCAACATACCAATGGTGAGAGATCATGGGAGTCATAGGAGCAAACATCTGGAGGTCACAAATTGCCCGCAGTTCTTTTTGAAGAAGCTTGGACCTCAGCAGCTCCCAGAGGCTCCTTTCAGAGCGGGGAGGGCGTCTTTCCCCCTCAGAGAAATCTGTTTGGGATGCTCTGACTATCTGTCAGGGATGCTCTGACTTGGATTCCTGCACTTAGCAGGGGGTTGGACTCGATGGCCTTGTAGGCGCCTTCCAACTCTACTATTCTATGATTCTAGGACCAAGAGAAAAGAATGCCTGGGACACACAGCACAGCCCAAGTGATTATATGACCCAAAGGTCATATCTAATCATCAATGAAGAAGGGCTAGTGATTGACTTTTTTTAATAAATGTTTTATTCGTGTTCTTACCCAAATTCATAGTACAGTTCACATGGATTACAGAACAGAATAAATAAACTGAAGGAATTCACTAAGCACATACCAGTGAGATGAGAGAGAGTTCATCTGATTATTAAGCATCAGTTCCATTGATTTAGTCTTTCATTGTAGAGCTATGCCCAAAGGTATCTCTTCAGAGGGGGCAGGGCGGGGGGGGGGGGACACCTTGTATGCTTCGTGCCATTTATAATGTTCATCGAATGGTACCGTGTTGCTATGAAATAATCTATTCCTTCTCCTTGATAAACTTCTAAGTTGTTAATGTTTCTGCTAATATAATGTTCCATATATTATGATAACACATTTCTGTTGTGAGGTTCTGTTCAGCAGGTGGTTGATTTCTCCACCCCGCTAAGGTGCATTTCAAATGGTGCAAAACTACAAAACAGTCATTTCTGTGTAGAGAACTGTGCAAGTCCTAAATGTGGATCACTTGAGACAGCTGGATATGCACAGCCATGAAGTGGCATAGCTAAATGTAACTGCTGATGCTTCTGTTAGCAAGCTCAGCTCAGCTGAACTGTGGAAAAGCTGGACTAGCCTTGTGGCGGCCTAAAGAGTAGCGTGTGTATTGTGGCAGAAGCTTTGTGGGGATGGGGGGACTAGCGCCCACTTCAGGTGCAGGATGGCCTCTGATCCATAAGCGCTTCTGCTGTAACAAACCGTCTGTCCTTTTTCTGTCACAGACGAAGGGTCTCCTGGCACCTTAAGCCAAGCACAGCTCCTCCTCCGGAAGATGGCATCATGGCTGCGATGCCAAGTGCAATGGCCAGAGTTACGTAGTTTGGGATGGTCGGGGCAGGATGAAGGGCGCTGGGAGCATGAGCGCCCCTCTGCTCAATAGCTGTTGCTGCTGGGCAGGCCCTGCAGACGGCACCCTGATCGGAGAGGGCAGCAGAGGGGTGGATGGGCCCTGCCTTGCCATGAAGGAGGTGTCTTGCGCCAATGGGGGGATGCACTTGGATTTGCTGACCTGTGGGCCCGCCTGGCCCTTCAAGAGGCTGGGCTGGCGGCTCCTGCAGAAACCCCTCCTGGTGGGCCTGCCTCATGCAAGAGGAGCAGAGCAGCAAAGGCGGAGCTCTCCGCAGAAGGCTCCCAGCACTTCCCCTGGCCCTGGGAGCTGCTGCTTGGCCTTAGTAGCCCCTGGGGGAGGCCGAGGCCGTCCCTTCGGGGGCATGCGAGGGCTTGTTGCACTTCTTGCACACGGTGTGGCGCTTCCTGTGGCAGCGGCTGCTGTGCCTGGGCGGTGGCGAGACGGGTGCCGGGAGCATCTTGTGGCCATTGCAGCCATGGACCAGGAGGGGCTCCTTGGCCTTGGGGCCCCTCCTCAGGAAGCGCTGCAGCACCTGCTTGTCAGAGCGCTCCTTCCAGAAGTCGTCCTCGAAGATCCTCAGCTGGGTGAAGCAGGGAGGAAGAACAAGGTGAGGGGGGGCAGCGCTAGGAAATCATGAGGGGCACAGTGCAAAGGCAGGGCGGCTTGGGGAGCTGTACTTGCAAAATGACACTAGGGCAGTGGAGCGGCAAGATCGGTTACTGCAGACACCCCCGTGCCGCGCCGCGCCGCGCCACGCCACGCCACTGGCTGAGGTGAGTCGTGGTCTTGGCTGCTGCTCTGGGTGGAATGTTCTGCCTTCCCTGGCAGCAGGAGAAGAGGGGGCTGAGGAGGGCCTCCTTGCAGCGCGTGCGCATCCTTGCCCTGCACGGAGTTCTGGTGTCTTGGCCGGGGCTACCGGCACTGTTCTTGGGACAGAGGTTGGGGAGGAGAGGTGCTTGGGGTCTGCTTAATGGGGCCTGGTGCCACCAGCGGTCCGGTGCAAGAGCCCTGCGTGGCCCCGGCGGTGGCAGCCACAGCCAGCCCTCTGTGGGAGCAGCCCCCGAGCTCTGCCGGGGCCGGCTCAGACACAGACAGGCAAAGAACTGCAGCTGCGTGGCGGGGGTGGGGATGGAAAGCCGGGAACCCTCCTCTCCCTGCCCGGGACACATCGCAAGCCATCTCTGCTCCGACGTGGCCCTTCCGTCTCCACCGCCATCCGCTTTGCCTGTGGCGAGAGGAGCAGTCCATCAACCTGCTGGTCACTTTTGGAGTCTCTGCCAGCCAGTCCTGGAGCTGCTGCCCAGCCCAGGCCAAGATTCCGGCCGGCTTTCCCCCCAGCTGAGGAACACCCTCCGCCCACCAGGCGGCACCTGTTCCCAGCGAGGGGAAATAGGGGAGCCTACCTGCTCCTCCAGCAAGGCCATCTGCTGCCTCATCTCCTCCTGCTTCTTCTGCAGCTTGGAGTTCTCCGCTTTGATGCGCTGCTGGTACTTTTGCTCCGTCCTGTATTCAGCCTCATAGATTTCGGTCTGTAAAAACAGAGTGCAGAGCCACGCAGCTGGTCCCTTGCAAGTCTCCTGGATGTGTGATGCCCTTCATGCGGAACATGCAGGGCTGTGAAAGCTCTATCCTAGCTGGCAGCTCATTTTGCTGAGACTGACACCTGGCTGGGCTCTTAGCCTCTCTTTCAGTTGTAGGGCTCCTGCAGTCCTGCCTCTTTAACAGTGCATGAGAAATGCAACATGTGCAGCTTACCCCAGCAGGGAGATGCAGGAGGGTGGAAGCCCTCACTTGCTCCGCTCGGGTGCTGTGCAGCTGCTGGTGCCACGGCCCTGCAAGAGGGGCGACGGCAGTGGTGCAGTGGAAGCGGGGCTCACGGGGCGCAGCGCCGGTACTTTCGTATTAGCAGGGATGCTCCCCTCATCTGCTGCCCCCACCCCTCCTAATTCCCTGTTCCCCTTGAACTTAACTGCAGTTCTCACAGCAGCTGGGGGGAAATTTGAGCTCACCAGGCGCTCCTGAGCTCCAATTGAATTGGGGGGGGGGTGGCCTGAGTACTCCCAGCAGCTGAGTGGGCGGGAAGTTTCAGTCTGTTTCCCGCCTCCTAGCTGAGCAGAGCAGAGCAGAGGAAGCTGCTCCAGCTGGTCCAGGGAGTACAGAAGCATGCAAACTCCCAGAGAGCGAGCAACCAGAGCAAGCGGATAGGGGGAGCAAACAGGAGTTGGCCAGGGGAGTTCAGCAGGGGAGGTCAAGGGGGAGGCCCCTAACATTTTTTTTCTTTTTTAACTAACTTTTTTTTCATTTATTTGTCTTGTAACACACACTTCCACACCAGTGGGACTCTGCTTTTAACCTCTACTGAGTAGAGGAGCAGGCATAGGCTAGTCTAGAACAATCACAGAGCTAGACACAAAAAGGGAAAAGAGGCTATGGAAGGACAGGACTCTCCAGTGGTGATGACCTGCAAGGTGTGTGCAATGTTTGTTTTCTTGCCTGAGAACAACAAGGCCTACACCTGCAACAAGTGCAAGTTGATCACGCTGCTGGAAGAAAAAGTAAGTGGACTGGAGCGGCGACTGTCAACCCTCTGGGGAATAAGAGAACACAAAGAGTTCTTGGACAGAATGGGGGAACTGCAGCAGCAAAGGGAAGACCAGAAGCTTGAATAGCAACAGCAAGATGAGGCAGTGGGAAATGCTGAGGTGAAGAAAAATGGAGTAGAGGATACTCCTTGGAAAAGGGTGACAGGAGAAGAAGAACTAGACGCCACTCTGCACCAGTGGAAGCAGTGGAGCTGTGGAACCGATTCCAGGTACTTGCGGATGAGACTGGAGGACAGCCTGCAGAGGAAGAATCACAGGGGAACCTGCATGAGAGTGAGCAAGAGGCTGAAGGCCAGTCAAGCAGAGGCGATGAAACCCAGGCCTACAACAAGAAGAAGAGTAGTAGTAGTGGGAGACTCCTTGCTGCGTGGGATCGAGACCCAAGTATGTCGCGAAGACCCGTGGACTCGCCAGGTATGTTGTCTCCCGGGAGGATGGATTAGAGATGTGACTGAAAGGTTGCCTGCACTCATAAAGCCCACTGACAGGCATCCCTTTCTTCTCATCCATGTGGGAACAAATGATACCGCCAAGCAGACCTACGAAGAAATCACGTCAGACTTTGAAGCTTTGGGAAGGAAACTCAAGAACTATGGGGCCCAGATGGTTTTCTCATCCATCCTTCCAGTAATTAGAAGAGGGATAGAAAGGGAACGAAAAATACTCCGGGTGAATGACTGGCTACGAAGGTGGTGCCGATGAGAGAGATTTGGATTCTGGGACCACGGGCTATACTTCCTGGAAGATGGGCTGTTGGCAAGGGACGGGTTGCACCTCACAAAGGATGGGAAGAATGTGTTTGGCCACAGCATGAAGAACTTCATCAGGGGGGCTTTAAACTGAATCCTACGGGGAGGGGAGATGTCATGTTGGGGGTAACAATGGACATAGGCGCATGCACTGCAATGGAGAGAACAGCTCTGATAGCGCCCAATGATAGTCTTCAGACACATGTAGGAAGGAAGCCAGACTATGAAGCACATGGTCTTCGATGTCGATATACTAATGCCCAGAGTATGGGAAACCAACCGAGCGAACTTGAACTCTTAATACAAGAGGGAAATTATGACTTGATAGGTATAACTGAGACTTGGTGGGATGACTCTCATGACTGGAATACAGCAATGAAAGGATATGACTTGTTCAAAAAGAACAGGAGGAACAGAAAGGGAGGTGGGGTTGCACTGTATGTGAAAAATACGTATCTCTGCGCAGAAATACAGGAGGATGAGCTTGGTAGCCCCATCGAGAGCATCTGGATCAAAATAAATGGAGCAAAGAATAAAAGGAACCTGGTGGTCGGAGTCTACTACCGGCCACCCATCAAGGAGAAGACAAGGATGAAACTTTTGAAAAGCAAATAGCCAATGTTTTGAGGAAGTATGATGTAGTAGTAATGGGGGACTTCAATTTCCCTGATATTTGTTGGGAGACAAATTCTGCGAAACATAGCCCGTCCAAGAAATTCCTGACTTGTGTTGCTGATAACTTCCTCCTACAGAAAGTAGAGGAAGGAACTAGAGGATCGGTCATCCTTGACTTGATCCTAACCAACAGAGATGACTTAGTGGATAAAGTAGCAGTTACAGGAACTCTGGGGGAAAGCGACCATGTTGTACTTGAGTTCTTGGTCCTAAGGGAAGCAAAAGCTGAGTGTAGTCAAATGCGTACCCTGGATTTTAGGAAAGCTGATTTTAATAAACTCAGAACAAGGATCAGTAAGGTCCCATGGCAAGCAACGCTAATGAGAAAAGGAGTCCAAGATGGGTGGGAGTTTTAAAAAAAGGAAATTCTCAAGGCACAATCACAAACCATTCCAACAAGAAGAAATGGTGGAAGACAATAGAAGAAGTCAATGTGGCTTCACAAAAAGCTTAGGGATGACCTGAAAACAAAAAAGGACACATATAGGAAGTGGAAAGAAGGCCAAGTAACAAAGGAAGAGTACAGGCAGATAGCCCAGAATTGCAGGGATGGCGTCAGGAAGGCTAAAGCTGAGAACGAGCTGAGGTTAGCGAGGGAGGCTAAAAGCAACAAAACGGCTTTCTTCAGCTATGTGCACAGTAAAAGACAGAGGAAAGAAATGGTGGTTCAGCTATTAAATAAGGATGGCAAAACGATAATAGATGACAAAGAAAAGGCAGAGGTGCTCAATGCCTACTTTGCCTCAGTCTTCTCCCAAAAGAGGGTCTATGAGCCCCCTGGCAAGGAGAAGTACAGGCTGAAGGGGCAGGATCGCAGCTTGAGATCGATAGGCATATGGTCAAAGAACACCTAATTACTTGGAATGAGTTCAAATCTCCAGGGCCAGATGAACTGCATCCTAGAGTAATAAAGGAACTGGCAGAAGAACTCTCAGAACTGCAGTCTATTCTCTTTGAGCAATCATGGAGGGCGGGGGAAGTGCCAGACGACTGGAAGAGGGCTAATGTTGTCCCTATCTTCAAAAAGGGTAAAAAGGAGGAACCTGGGAACTACAGACCAGTCAGTCTGACATCAATCCCTGGGAAAATTCTGGAGCAGATGATGAAGCAATCCATCTGGAAGCACCTTGAAAACAATGCCGTGATTACTCAAAGCAGGAGGTTGGACTCGATGGCCTTGTAGGCCCCTTCCAACCCTACTATTCTATGATTCTATGAAAGCCAACATGGATTTGTCAAGAACAAGTCCTGCCAGACGAATCTGATCTCATTTTTTGATCAAGTCACCTCCCTTGTGGACCGTGGGAATGCTGTAGACATCGTATACCTCGACTTCAGCAAAGCTTTCGACAAAGTGCCCCATGATTTCCTGATGAGCAAACTAGCTCAAAGTGGGCTAGATGAAGCAACGATCCGGTGGATCCACAGTTGGCTACAGAATTGGACTCAAAGACTGCTTATCAATGGGACCTTCTCAAACTGGGGAGAGGTAACGAGCGGGTACCGCAGGGCTCAGTCCTGGGCCCAGTGCTCTTCAACATTTTTATTAATGACTTGGAGGAGGAGGTGCAGGGAATGCTGATCAGATCTGCAGATGACACAAAATTGGGCGTGATAGCTAATGCTTTGGAAGACAGAAACAAAATGCAAAGGGATCTTGATAGACTGGAGTGCTGGGCAGAAAACAACAGAATGACATTTAATAGGGATAAATGCCAAGTTCTGCACCTAGGAAAAAGAAACCAAATGCACAGTTACAAGATGGGGGATACCTGGCTCAACAACACTACAAGCAAGAAGGATCTTGGAATGATTGTCGATCACAAGATGAATATGAGCTTGTGATGTGGCTGCAAAAAAGGCCAATGCTCTTTTGGGCTGCATTCATAGAAGCATAGCTTCCAAATCCCGGGAAGTACTAGTTCCCCTCTACTCAACACTGGTTAGGCCTCATCTGGAGTACTGTGTCCAGTTCTGGGCACCACACTTTAAGAAGGATGCAGACAAACTGGAGAGGGTTCAGAGGAGGGCAACAAAGATGATCAGGGGACTGGAAACAAAGCCCTATGAAGAGAGACTGAAAGAACTGGTCCTGCTTAGCCTTGAGAAGAGAAGACTGAGGGGAGATAGGATAGCGCTCTTCAAGTACTTGAAAGGTTGTCACAGAGAGGACAGCCAGGATCTCTTTTTGATCATCCCAGAGCGCAGGACACAGAATGATGGGCTGAAGTGACAGGAATCCAGATTCCAGCTGAACATCAGGAAAAACTTCCTGACTGTTAGAGCAATACCAAAATGGAACCAATTACCTGGGTAGGTGGTGGGCTCTCCCACACTGGAGGCATTCGAGACGAGGCTGGTCAGCCATCTGTCAGGGATGCTCTGGCTTGGATTCCTGCGTTGAACAGGGGGTTGGACTCGATGGCCTTGTAGGCCCCTTCCAACCCCACTATTCTATGATTCTATGAAATGTATTTTCCTAGCTGCATTGTGTGTGTGTGGGGGGGGGGCTTGGTTTTGAATGGGCAATTAAGGCCCCTTAGCTCTACAAAAGACCTGCTTCTGGTGGAGGTGAGGACTGCTGGAGCTGGTTTGTTGGTGTGGATCCACAGAGCTGCTTTGGCCCTCCTTACCTGGCACTTCAGGGCCTGCAGCTGGTCCTTGAGATCTGTGAGCTCTTTCTCGGTATCGGTGATGCTGTCTGGGCACTGCTGGGAAATGCGTGGGTGCAGCTGGCTGGCAGGGCTTTCGTGGCCGCAGACTTTTGCGGATGGGGCTTTGCGCTGCCTTGTTCCATTTTCCTTTGAGCTCTTTCTGGGAAGCAGATGCTGGGGGGCTGTGAATTCCTCCCAGGGCAGGGACACACATGCTTTGGATTCCTAAGGAAGAAGACAGGAAACATTCAAGATAGGTTTAATCCTGATGCCAGCATTCTGCTGCTCCTACGTCCCTTTCACCCTGAGCAGTTTTAAAGAAGTCTGATCATAATTGTGTTTTGTTTTAGATGAGGAAGGAAAGTATAGCTGCTAAAGGCATCCACCCACATCAGTAAAATTCTGTGAATGAGGCAGTGTGATTGCCCCCAAAGAGAAAGAGGGAAGGCAGGCAGGCAGGCAGGGGGTCAGAATGAACATGCAGTAGGCATGACAGGTGAGAGATTCTCTCTACCCAGTCCCACTGACTGGGTAACTAGGTGGGGAGGTCTGAGTGCATTGGAATGATCTGGCAACAGCGATCTGGTGTCTAAGAGTGCTCCCAAAGAAGAATTCCGTTTGAAACACATTGGGCTCAATAAGCATCTCCTCCCCCAGGCCTGAGGGCTGCCTCTTCCTTGACCAGCTTGCCCAGGCCACTAAGCCTCCCCGCACCCCCGTTTGCAAGGGCAGAGGAGCCCCCCCTTGGGAGGATGGGAAAGCGGCTTTTCGGGGACTCACCGGGGCTGGCTGTGCCTTCTGGCTGCAAAGCTGTTGGCCTTCAAGTCCCCGCACATACTCCTGCAAGGCCTGGCTCCGTTTCAGCTCCTGAAAGAGGCTCTGCTCATGATGTTCCCTCTTGCTCTGCAGTGGGGGAAAGGCAGGGTCACAGAACTCATGCCCAGGAAGACCCCCAGCAGTCAAAGGCTGGGCTGGCTACGGGTTCAGCCCACCCTCCACCTCTGGTATTCTGGGCCAGTGTCCCCTAACCACCCCACCTCCTCCTCCCATGCCCACCCAGGGCAGAAATCCTCCCGTATCCTGTGCCATGCAAGGGTGGCTCCGCTTTCTCCAGGCCGACCCCCTTTTCCTCACTGCAGGGTCTCCATCCTCCACCCCAGGCCTGCTCTCGGGAACTGCACTGCCTCTGCCGAACGGGGGCGGGCGGCTGACCTGCCCCAGCAGGCGCCTGTGTGCTCACCTGCTCGTGCTCCAGCTTTGCAGAGAGCTGCTGGGCTCGCATCCTGAGGGCGGCCACCTCCTCCTGCAGGGCGCCCACTTTGCGCTGCAGCCCCAGGCTGGTGGAGTGGTAGATGCAGCCCCAGTCCTGGTTGAGCTTCATTAGCTGCAGAGGGCAGAAAAAAGAGCTGGCGAGGGGCTGCGACAGACCCGCCTGGGGCAGGGCGGGAGTCGCTTGAGGTGAAGTGGCCATCTTGTGCGAAGAGGAAATGGCCTAGGAAAGCCGCTGCAGTTCTCAAAGGAAGCTTTATGGGCACAAGGGCCCTGCCTGCTCCTCCTCCTCCTCGCCCTCTTATTCTCCAAAAGGGTGTGTGAGGCAGAGGGATGGGATTGGCACCCAGCGGCTGCTGTGAGCCTGGGTCTGCTCCCTCACACCACCCAGGCGCACCCACCTGCCCCATATAGGGGGGAGAGCTCCAGGTTTCTGGCACTGGATCCCGGCGACTCACTGCCTCTGTTTTGCCCCTATTTGCCAATGTGTGTGTGTGGGGGGGGGGCAACAGGAGGGTGCCTCTTTAAAATGCCTGTTGTGTGCAATCATGGCTCATGGATGTGGACAGAGAATCCCAGTGTTTTCTTCTATGCACTTATTTCAGCGCCTGCTCCAGGATTTTAAGGGCCCCTGGGCAAGGCACCCTCAGTAGCCCCCCCCCCCCGAGTCTGCCTTCTCGCCTCCCCTGTCATCAGCTGCTGTGGCTCTTCATCCTTTTTCTCACAATTGTCCCCCCTTGCTTGCTTGGCGGTCAGGGAGCCAGGCGGCTGTGGCATTCCCTGCTCCACCTCCTCACCTCCAGCATTGCCTGGGCCAGAGCGAGAGGCAGGGGAGCCAGCAGGATGCGGGGGTGGAGAGGAGGAGCAGCTCCAGAGGGTTCTCGTGAGGGGCCCCCTGCCGGGGTGCGGGCCCTGGGCCGGTGCCCAACCAGGCCTGCCCTTGATGCCGGCCCTGACTAATTTGCTCCCAAAACTTTATCTGAGTGCTCAGGGCGGAGTAATTTTTTTTTAAAAAATAATAAGACATGTATGCAAAATCAGCATTGCAATAATGCAGTCAAAGTAAACCAGATACAGTCAGAACTTAGAAAGCTTTAAAAAGAAGAACGAAGGAAGGAAGGAAGGAGAGTGTCCCCTTCCTTCCTCCTCTCCCTTTGCAGTCAACACCCTTCAGGAAACAAGGCTTCAGGCTAGGGTTGGCAGAGAATTCCACCACGGATCTCGGGGAGGCCGAATGCCAGTGCATTTGGCCCCCCAAAATCTGTGGTGGAACGGCCCGCCCCCCCGCGGATCCCCCCGGGACGAGACTTACCTGGGGCGGATCTTCCGGGCGGCAGCGGTGGCGGTGGCAGCGGCTGGTCTTCCGACGGCTACCGCCGCCACCATTTGCAGGTGTTTTTTGTTTTGTTTTTTACACCGACGTGATAGGCTACGTAAGTTTTTACTCAGCCTAAAACGTCTGGGTAAAAAAAAAAAAAAGGCGTACGCAAATGGCAGCTACGGCTGCCGCCATTTGCGTTCCTTATTTTGGGCTGTCTTAGTCTACGTAAATAATTACGTAGACTAAGACGGCGAAAATAAGGGGAACGCAAATAGCGTCCGCTACGCTATTTGTGTTCCCCTTATTTTTGCCGTCTTAGTCTACGTAAATATTTACGTAGATTAAGATGTCAAAAATAAGGAACGCAAATGGTGGCAGCTGTAACTGCCACCATTTGCATACGCGGTATTCCCCCCCCCCCCCGAGCCCTCCGTGGCTCCAGACGGCTCTGGCCTGGCTGGGCCTGGCCGGCTGCTCCGCGGAGCCACCGCAGACCACAGCCAGCCAAGGAGGATTCCGAGGGGGGGGGAGGATTCTGGAGGGAGGGATGGAACGCCTCCCCCCCCCACCATAAACATAATCCGCGAAAGGTAAGTGATTGTTATACATTCCTACTTCAGGCTCACTCCTGTATTGGTCAAGGACTCACTTCTTTACAAATGCAGATTCTAGGAATCTCTCAGACTGCAAGGAAACAGCTAATCCACGGAGGAATATCAACGGAGGAAACGACGCGGACTATAGAGAAGCTGCCAGCAGTCTGGGCATGAACTTCTTGGCCAGACTCGCTTCGCAGGGATGCTCCTCCCTTAGGGTGGCTCCCTGCTGCTTTGGCTTCCATGAGTGGCCAACCTGGCGGAGCGCCTGAGCCCTGCCCAGCTTCACTCTGGGACAGACCGTAGCATCCCTCAAGCCCCTCCCCTCCCCACCCTCCTCCCCTGAAACCTGGGTTCTCAGGGTGGAGGAAAGGCGGGGGCGTTCAGGCTGGACCATCTGTGTGTCAAGGTCTTGGGAAGAAAGTTTCCCCTTGTTCTGGCTGTTCCCATTCTGAATCTGAGCTGCCAGACGTCTCCACACTCTCAGATTCATTCCCGACAGAGAGAGGGGCGGCGGGGGCAGGGACTGTGAAGGAACCAAGCCCGACGGTCGTCTTCGGGGAGAGCATTCCATAGCTGTGTGACCATCTCTGAAGAGTTCCTGTCAACCTTGGATTCAGCCCTTAAGCAAGTCCAGAGCTGAAGTGGTTGAGCAGAGCAGGAGGATATAGAGGGCAGAGCAGAGCGCGCACTGTCTGCCAGTCGCTGGGTGTCTCTGCCCTCCTAAAAGGCTGAAATGCCTCTCCTGAGGCTGCGTTATGGGCAATAAGAACTTTCAGCTAAAAGATGCTGGTATTTTGGCCCCACCCCTTGCCTTTGGCCCCACCCACCACTGCGATGTGTCCAGCCCCCACCCTCCAGCTTCTCCAAAATGGAATCCGACTGTCAGGGCAACCGGGGTTCTGCTCCCTGGCCACTTTGGACTCTTGCACTAGCTGAATCCGGACCTCTGGTCCTTGCTCTTGCCCAGGCCTCCCAGTACTCAGCCTCAAACCTGCCCCGACCCTTCGGCTGGCCCCCGTACATCTCCCAGGTGCGTCTCCCGCAGGCCAGGCACACCGGCTCCCTTGCTGGGGGCTTGGGTTCTTCCCCCTCCCAACACACACACCTCCGAGTTGATCTGCCGGAGTTCCGTGTTCTTGTTCAGCAGGAGCAGCTTCTCCTCGTCGGCCGAGGTCACGGTCATGTTGTCGGAGATGTAGGTGGCTATTTCCTCGGAGTCGTTCCTCTCCAGCACAGAAGGCCTGTTGTGCCCTTGGGGCGGCTCCTGCCTGGGTGTGGGAGGCCTGCATGTGCAAAGCCTGTTTCAGGGCCAAGTGCTGATTGAAAGGAGGCCTGCGCCTAATAGCCAAAGTCTGACCAGGGTGACTAAAACACATGCATGCATGCAGGAGGAGGAGTCAGGGTGAGATGCCTGCCGGGAACCTCACTGAAATCAGCCCCGGCAGAATGACATCAGCAGGCTGCAGCTTCCCCAACTGGTCCCCGGGGTTTCCCAACCTCGCTGTCCCAGGCTAGCCTTTCCATAACATGGCGCAAACTCATTTGGAAGGTGCTGGCTGCCCTGAGCCTCCTCCAGCCTTTTCTGAGGAAACCTCAGGCCATTTGCCGACCTCCTCCACCTCGCAGAATAGTTACTTTTGTTTTAATTAGCGAGGCAAATCAAGAGAACAGTCCTGTAAGCAACTGGCTCAAGGGACGCAGCGAGCTGCTTGGCAAGGCAGGGATATGAACACAGCCTCTCTCCAGCACAGCCCACTGGCCGTTGGCGCTGAAACCCCGGCACACCGAAGGAGGCCGCCTCCAGCAGCCACTGCAGGCACCTTAAGAGATGGGGCTTCAGAGGGGCATCTTTGTGAACTGCTGGACCAGAGGGGCGTGCAGCCTCCATCTCTGTGCTGTGTCCAGCCAGTCCCAGGTTTAGAAAATGGAGAGGCTGTGGGAGTGACGGAAGATGGTCAGGTTTACCTAGTGGCCCACCCGGGACCCCTAGGAGAGGTCCTCAGTCTGCCCAGGGACAAAGGAACGCGCTCTCCCTGGCCTCCAGTGTCCCCTTGGTCCAAAGAGGCATCCCTCAACCCACCTTGGAGAAGTCTGAGCAGCATCCAGCCCACGGGGAGTTTGGTCTCCGGAGTCCAGGGCAAGGTCCACAGGGGGGCACCGGCTCTGCAGGTCAGCCAGGGGCTCTGCTTTGCCATGCTGGAGCACCGGGACAGCCTCGGTCTCCATGGTGAGGGGTGGGGGGCTTCTGGAGGGGGCTCCGCTGGCTCTCGGAGTCGGGGCTGTCGGCACCTTCTGAGGCTCTGGAAGAGCAGCAGCAGCAGCAGCACCGTCTCCCTCCCCACGCTCGCATGGCCCGGCAGAACCAGGAAGTCTTGCTGGGGACTTTCACAGCGGAAAAGAGTCACTGACTGCTGGCTGCGGGATGGGGAGGAAGTTCCTCGCCCGCAGGCCCAGAGTGGGGAGATTTCTCCATTGCTGGCACAGGGCCAGATGGTCCCGCAGGCTGGCCTGCACTTTTTCCCAGCCAGGGCAGGGGAGTCCCCCGCCTCCCGCACGCTGCCCCAAGAGAGAGCAGCAGCAGCAGCGCTTCCTCGGGGTGAGGAGGGATTTGCATGGGGCCAGTCCATCCCCGTGCGACGTTTTCACCTGTAATGTTCAGTAGGGTGGCCAAGTGTCCTTTTAAATAGAGGACAGCCCTCTATTTGAAGGGCTGCCAGGGGACCACCCTCTATTTGGACGTGTCCTCTGTGTGAAGGACTTTCCCTTCCAAGTCCGGTTTAAAGATCCAGACGCCTCAGAAGGGAGAGCTCAATGGCCTCCAAGTTGCCCATCAACGACACGTGGACAGCAGATGGAGAAAGGCGCACCAGTCACCTGGTCACAGCCTTCCACACTGTGGTGAGATGTACTGTAGTTCTATTTAAATCATCATAATTAATTATTTCTAAATTTGCATCTATACATATAAATTAGCATATGCAAATGTATGCAAATAGGTGTCCTCGGTCCTATTTTTGGTAATGAATGTCTTCTTTTTTGGCAGTGGCCAGCCTCTGCCTGCCCTCCAGCCCAGTCTGCCCCACTGCATGGCCCTTGCATCCCCTGCTGTTTGTGGGGAGCTATGGAGAGGGCAGACGTTGAGGCCAGAGGCTGAACAGACAAGATAATTTCATGCCTCAGGTCTCTGTACAAGCAGAGGCATCTATAAAATGAGCCAAGCCAAGCCTGGACCAGTCCGCAGTCTTCAAAGGTAACAAACAGAAGTCATTCCTGAAGTTATTATTAAAAAATCCTAGAATCATAGAAGAGCAGGGTTGAAAGGGGCCTACAAGGCCATCGAGTCCAACCCCCTGCTCAATGCAGGAATCCAAGTCAGAGCATCCCTGACAGGTGGCTGTCCAGCCTCGTCTTGAAGGCCTCCAGTGTGGGAGAGCCCACCGCCTCCCCAGGTAATTGGTTCCATTGTCGTATTGCTCTGACAGTCAGGAAGTTTTTCCTGATGTTCAGCCGGAATCTGGCTTCCTGTAACTTGAGCCCATTATTCCGTGTCCTGCACTCTGGGATGATCAAGAAGAGATCCTGGCCTTCCTCTCTGTGACAACCTTTCAAGTACTTGAAGAGCGCTATCATATCTCCCCTCAGCCTTCTCTTCTCAAGGCTAAACATGCCCAGCTCTTTCCGTCTCTCCTCCTAGGGCTTTGTTTCCAGTCCCCTGATCATCCTTGTTGCCCTCCTCTGAACCCTCTCCAGCTTGTCTGAAAATCTGAACCACTTTTCATAAATTCCAAATAACAGAGACAAACCATCAGTACAGAAAACAAACAGTATCAGGATGAGCCAATGGAAAAGCTCCTGGGAAAAGGAAGGTCTTGACTGGCCTTTGAAAGACAGCAGGGAGGGCCTTCCAAAACACAGGGGCCACAGCAGAAAAGGCCCCACTACTTCTCATGGATGCTGATTGGCCACCATGATGAATGGGATTTAAAGCAGGACCTCACATCATTTGGAGATCTTACCTGCCCAGAGGGCAGTTACCAGTCCAGTGAGTCATTTAATTTCATTTATTACATTTCCATACTGCCCAACAGCCAAAACTGTCTGGGTGGTTCACAAAGGTTAAAGGCCAGTTTACAACATGATAGAACATAATATAAAACCTTTAACAAACAAAAAAATTAAATGGTTGGAAACGGCTAAAAACAATTAACAATAAACTACCAGGACTGATAAAACGATAACATTTCAAAGCCTCGTCTGCCTAGGAGTAAAGGAACATCTTCACCTAGTGCTAAAATGACAATGTTGGTGCTAGACGGACCTCACTGGGGAGCACTCTGCAGTTGTGGGGGCTACCACCGAGAAGGCCCTCACTCCTCTTGCCACCCTCCAAACCTCCCTTAAAGGAGGCACCTGCGGGAGGCCTTCAGATGCTGATTGTAGTGTACAGGTAGGTTCATACTGGGAGAGATGCTCCATCAGGTATTGTGGTCCCAAGCCATAAAGCTTTATAGGTCAAAACCAGCAACGTGAATTGGGCTCAGAAACATACAGGCAGCCAGTGCAAGCAGGCCAGGGTCGGTGTTATATGCTCAGACCTTCTGGTCCCCACCAATACTCTGGCCACTGCTTTTTGCACAAGCTGCAGCCTCCGAACCACCTTCAAGGGAAGCCCCACCCAGCGTGCACTGGAGGTTGCCAGCCCAATAGACTGCTGAAGCCAGGTTATCCCTGTCCAGACAGGGGTGTAGCTGGGCCACCAGCCAAAAATGGTAGAAGGCGTTCCATGCCACTGAGGCCACCTGAGCCTCCAGTGACAACGCTGGCTCCCAGGAGAGCCCCAGGCTCTGAACCTGCCCCTTCAGGGGGAGTGCAGCCCCGCGCAGAACAGGGAGAACCCTCTGCTAACAGCATCCCAGTCTTGTCTGGACTGAGTCCTCACGGACGGGGTCTAACCCTGAAAAGGCTCAGGAGGGTTGGGCCTCCTTTCCCCTGGGATGAGCTCAGTGCTGTTACTAGCGGCCACAGGCAGAGTGCAGGAGCGGCGGCAGCAGTCGGCATGGCGGGACCTAGGCTGAGCCCCCCGGGGGTGGACCCTCCACATGGCCCCAGCCCCGCCACGCCTGTGGCCCCCTCTTTGCCGCAGGCCCCCAAGAAGAGCCCTGCTCCTCTCTGCCCTCATCCTGCCAAGGCCGTGAGCCAGGCGGCTGGGTGAGGCCTCCACACGCGCAGCAGGCGGGCAGAGGAGGCGGCCTCAGTGGCAGCAGGGGAGGGTGCAGAGCTGCAGCCAGGGAGGAGCGGCAGTGGAGAGCAGGGGCTGTGCCTACAGCCCCCGCTCGCCCGCCCGGTGCTGCCGGACCAGCCCCCTGCCCCGCAGCACCCTCCCGCCAGGCTCTCCAGCAACGAGGGCGCTGCCTCTGATGCTGCACGCACCAGAGAGCCCCGGGCACCAGGAGCCATGGATGGCCTCCTCCTCCTCCTCCTCCTCCTCCTCCTCCTCCTCCTCCTCCAGGAATTTGTCCAACCCCCCTTTAAAGCCACCCAAAGTGGCAGCCATCACCCCATCTTGTGGCAGCAAGTTCAACGCTGCGCTGTGTGGAGAAGCCCTTCTTCTTGTCTATCCTGAAGAAAAAGGTCTCCCGCTCCACCCCATGCATGATTCTGCACACTTCTATCATGCCTCCTCTTACTTGCCCTTTTTCTAAACTAAAAAGCTCCGGACATTGTAACCTTCACTCACAGGGTAGTTTCTCCAGCCTCTTGATGGTTTTGGTTGCCCTTTTATGGCCCTTTCCCAGTTCTACAAAATCCACTTTGAGGGGTGGTGACCAGAACTGTGCACAGTATTCCAAGTGTGGCTGCACCCAAGATTTGTGCAAAGGCATTGCCAAATGGGCAGCAGCTTTGTTTTATATCCCTTTCCTAACGCCAGTTCGTTTATGAACTCATTAAAAGGTGCCAGTCACGGCACACATCCTTGGGGGAGACCACGACTTCCAGGATCCCTCCACTGCGAGAACTGCACGGGGAGGGGGGCTACGCGGTGGTTGCGGCTTCTCCTCTTCTTCCCCCGCCTCCTGCGCACCTCTCCCTTGCTGTGGGTTTGAGCACGGCAGGAGGTGACGGCGGGGGCAAGGGTCCTGCTTGCTCATGCCAGAGAGGAGGAGGTCCACAGGCTTAAACTTGGGGGGGGGGATAATAGAGGAAAACAGGCGGGCTGTAAACACAGTAATTAATAAATACTAAAGAAACCGTTCAAAGCAAAACAGCACCAGGCAGTGCCAGACAAAGGGCACCTGCTTCTAATTTAACCTGATGATCCGACCTCAGTTCAGCCAAGTTCACTCTCAGATGAAGGAAGATGTTCTGCCTATTTGTTATGACCATCCTGGGATAAAAGAGGAGATCTCCTTCATACCGGGCCTTAAACCTGCGACTGAGACGGCTCCTTGACAGAAGTTTGTGGGCTCTTTGCATGACGCCATGATTATTCAAGGTGTCTCCTGCACTAGATGCCCTTGGTTCTGTTTCTAAATAGATGGCAGATAATGAGCTACCAAATTACCCCATTTATTTCCGCTTCAGTGGCAAGAAGAGGCGAGAGTTCAATGACAGATAATGGAAGGCTCAAATAAGGGGGAGAGGGGGAAAGGAAAAAGGAAGCGCATGTAAAGGTGATCCTGCATTTAAAAGGGAAGCAGAAAGCCCCGTTTTAAATGCAGGATTTTAGGCAGGTGTAGATATGCCCTCCCCTTCATGGACCACTGCCTTGTTGTGGCAAAGGGGCTTGCGTAACTCAGTGAAGCCATAAGCTATGCCGTGCAGGGCCACCCAAGACGGACGGGTCATGGCAGAGAGTTCTGACAAAATGTGGTCTACTGGAGAAGGAAATGGCAACCCACTCCAGTATTCTTGCCAAGAAAACCCCATGGAACGTATCACAAGGCTAAAAGAGATGACGCCGGAAGATGAGCCCCTCAGGTCGGAAGGTGTCCAATATACTACTGCAAAAGAGCAGAGGGTATTTACAAGTAGCGCCAGAAAGAGTGAAGCGGCTGGGCCAAAGCCGAAAGGACACTCAGCTGTGGATGTGTCTGGTGGTGAAAGGAAAGTCCGATGCTGTAAAGAACAATATTGTTTAGGAACCTGGAATGTAAGATCAATGAATCAAGGTAAGCTGGAGGTGGTCAAACATGAGATGGCGAGATTGAACATCGACATCTTGGGAATCAGCAAACTAAAATGGACAAGCATGGGCGAATTTAATTCAGGTGACCATCATATCTACTACTGTGGGCAAGAATCCCTTGGAAGAAATGGAGTAGCACTCATAGTCAACAAAAGGGTGGGAAAAGCAGTACTGGGGTACAATCTCAAAAACGATAGAATGATCTCAGTACGAATCCAAGGCAAAACAACATCACAGTAATTCAAGTCTATGCCCCAACCACTGATGCTGAAGAAGCTGAGGTTGATCGGTTCTATGAAGACCTACAACACCTTCTAGAACTAACACCAAAAAAAGATGTCCTCTTCATCATAGGGGATTGGAATGCTAAAGTAGGAAGTCAAGAAATCACCGGGATAACAGGCAAGCATGGCCTTGGTGTACAAAATGAAGCAGGACAAAGGCTAATAGAGTTTTGCCAAGAGAACACACTGATCATGGCAAACACTCTTTTCCAACAGCACAAGAGGCGACTCTATACATGGACATCACCAGATGGTCAATATCGAAATCAGATTGATTATGTCCTTTGCAGCCAAGATGGAGAAGCTCTATACAGTCAGTCAAAACAAGACCTGGAGCTGACTGTGGCTCAGATCATGAGCTGCTTCTTGCAAAATTTCAGCTTAAATTGAAGAACGTCGGGAAAACCACTAAACCGTTCAGGTATGACCTAAATCATATCCCTGATGAATATACAGTGGAGGTGAGGAATAGATTTAAGGGATTAGACCTGATAGACAGAGTGCCTGAGGAACTATGGACGGAGGTCCATAACATTGTTCAGGAGGCAGCAACTCAGTCCATCCCAAAGAAAAAGAAATGCAAGAAAGCCAAGTGGCTGTCTAATGAGGCTTTACAAGTAGCTGAGGAAAGAAGGGAAGTGAAAAGGAAGGGAGAAAGGGGAAGATATATCCAACTGAATGCAGAGTTCCAGAGAATAGCAAGGAGAGACAAGAAGGCCTTCTTAAATGAACAATGCAAGGAAATCGAGGAAAACAATAGAATGGGAAAGACTAGAGATCTCTTCAAGAAAATTGGAGATCTCAAGGGAACATTTTGTGCAAAGACGGGCATGATGAAGGACAAAGAAGGCAGGGACCTAACAGAAGCAGATGAGATTAAGAAGAGGTGGCAAGAATACACAGAAGAACTATACAGGAAAGATCTGAATGTCCCTGATAGCCATGATAGTGCAGTCACCGAACTTGAGCCGGACATCCTCGAGAGTGAAGTCAAGTGGGCCTTAGGAAGCATTACCAACAAGAAAGCTAGCAGAGATGACAGTATTCCAGCTGAGCTATTTAAAATCCTAAAAGATGATGCTGTTAAAGTGCTGCACTCAATATGCCAACAAATTTGGAACCCTCAACAGTGGCCACAAGACTGGACAAGGTCAGTTTACATTCCAGTTCCAAAGAAGGGCAATGCCAAAGAGTGTTCAAACTACCACACAATTGCACGCATTTCACATGCCAGCAAGGTTATGCTCAAAATCCTACAAGCTAGGCTTCAGCAGCATGCGAACCGAGAACTACCAGAAGTACAAGCTGGGTTTCGAAGAGGCAGAGGAACTAGAGATCAAATCGCCAACTTTTGCTGGATCATGGAGAAAGCAAGAGAATTCCAGAAAAACGTCTATTTCTGCTTCATTGACTACGCGAAAGCCTTTGATTGTGTGGATCACAACAAACTGAGGCAAATTCTGAAAGAGATGGGAGTACCAGACCACCTTACCTGTCTCCTGAGAAACCTGTACGAGGGTCAAGAAGCAACAGTAAGAACCAGACATGGAACAACCGATTGGTTCAAAACTGGGAAAGGAGTACGACAAGGCTGCATATTGTCGCCCTGCTAATTTAACTTATATGCAGAGTACTTCATGAGAAATGCCGGGTTGGATGAATCAGAGGTCGGAATTAAGATTGCTGGGAGAATTATCAACAACCTCAGATACGCAGACAATACCACCCTAATGGCAGAAAGCAAAGAGGATCTCAAGAGCCTCTTCTTGAGGGTGAAAGAGAAGAGTGCAAAAGCTGGTTTGAAACTCAACATTAAAAAAACGAAGATCATGGCATCTGGCCCCATCACTTCCTGGCATATGGAAGGGGAAGAAATGGAAGCTGTGACAGATTTTATTTTCTTGGGCTCCAAGATCACTGCAGATGGTGACTGTAGCCATGAAATTAAAAGACGCTTGCTCCTTGGGAGGAAAGCTACGGCAAACCTAGACAGCATAGTCAGAAGCAGAGACATCACCTTGCCGACAAAGGTCCGTCTAATCAAAGCTATGGTTTTCCCAGTAGTAACGTATGGCTGTGAGAGCTGGACTATAAGGAAGGCTGAGTGCCAAAGAATTGATGCTTTCGAACTGTGGTGCTGGAGAAGACTCTTACGAGTCCCCTGGACTGCAAGGAGGTCAAATCAGTCAGTCCTAAAGGAAATCAACCGTGACTGCTCTTTGGAAGGACAGAGAATGAAGCTGAAGCTCAAATATTTTGGCCACCTAATGCGAAGAGAAAACTCTCTGGAAAAGACCCTGATGCTGGGAAAGACTGAAGGCAAAAGGAGAAGGGGGACGGCAGAGGATGAGATGGCTAGATAGCATCACAGATGCAATGGATATGTACTTGAGCATGCTCCGGGAGAGAGCGCAGGATAGGAAGGCCTGGCGTGCTGTGGTCCATGGGGTCACGAAGAGTCGGACACGACTGAACAACAACAACAACAACAACAAGAGATGCCCTTCATGTGGATGAGCCTAAAATAATCCTAGGTGTAAGGAAGCTGCAAAAACGGCCATAGGCCCCTTCCAACCCTACTATTCTCTGATTCTCTGATTCCTCCTCCTCTGGCCTTGCTGGAGTGCAGATGTAGCCATGAAACAGGCATGAGATGGTGGGTGAGAGGTCTGGTGGAAATTGACTTGTTGTTGTAGGTTACAACTTACTTAAAGGGATCAGGACAACATACAGAAGGATTTGGAAAATGTCAGTATTCCGCAAGTTCAAGAGAAGACATAAAAGCAGTAGGCCTCTTATAAACAAAAAAACAGAGAAATAAGGGGCCATTTACAAATGTGCAAAGAGGAATATATAATTGAAGTAAGTCACAATAATGACAGAAGAATAACAATTGATAATACATACTGTACAATAATAGTTTTATTGTTGACAAATTGCAATGTTGCAGAATAATTGTGTGTGTGTGTGTGTGTTACATTAATTAGATCAGTAGAAGTATGAAGTGGAACCTTTTAGACTAATAGTTACATTTGGCTTACTACACAGTTGTTTGTAGGTAAAACCGACTTCAGATGCAGCAATGGCTAGAAGCAAGGTGGGGTCATCAGCTGCAGGTAAGACAGCAAACATTCTCTTTTAATTTAAAGAGATATCTACAATATCTGAGTGCCATTGAACACAGCAGGCAAAAATGGAGGATAACCACAAGCTATGTGTTGCTGCAGTGTGCATAAAACCTATATCTGGTCAGATCAAGACTGGAGCAGGGATGAGCTCTTGTTCCACACTCTCTCATTCCATTTGTCCCCCTGAATTGGTTTTCTTTGGAATGGCTACCCTGAGTTTGCATAATCAAACAACGCATTGTTACCAAACCATAGGTTGTTTGTGAGCATTTTTTAAATCATTTTTTTTATTATGAGTTTTAACAAAACAGAACAAACAAAAATCAGAACAAAACCAAAACATTAACAATATAGCAACATATTCTGAAATCCTCAGTTTCAAATATTACAATATTCTAGAAAAGGAAGAGAAAAATAATAGATTACACATCAACATCCACAGCTGGCTACAGAATCGGACTCAAAGAGTGCTTATCAATGGGATCTTCTCAAACTAGGGAGAGGTAATGAGTGGGGTACCGCAGGGCTCAGTCCTGGGCCCAGTGCTCTTCCACATTCAATACTTGGAGGAGGAGGTGCAGGGAATGCTGCTCAAATCTACAGATGACACAGAATTGGGCGGGATAGCTAATACTTTGGAAGACAGAAACAAAATTCAAAGTGATCTGGACAGACTGGAGCGCTGGGCAGAAAACAACAGAATGACATTGAATAGGGATAAATGCCACTTTCTGCACCTAGGAAAAAGAAACCAGTTGCACAGTTACAAGATGGGGGAGACTTGGCTGAACAATACTACAAGCAAGAAGGATCTTGGAATTGTTGTCGATCACAAGCTGAATATGAGCCAGCCATGTGATGTGGCTGCAAAAAAGGCAAATGCTCTTTTGGGCTGCATTAATAGAAGCATAGCTTCCAAATCCTGGGAAGTACTAGTTCCCCTCTACTCAGCATTGGTTAGGTCTCATCTGGAGAACTGTGTCCAGTTCTGGGCACCACACTTTAAGAAGGATGGAGACAAACTGGAGAGGGCTCAGAGGAGGGCAACAAAGATGATCAGGGGACTGGAAACAAAGCCTATGAAGAGAGACTGAAAGAACTGGGCATGTTTAGCCTTGAGAAGAGGACTGAGGGGAGGTATCATAGTGCTCTTCAAGTCCTTGAAAGGTTGTCACAGAGAGGAAGGCCAGGATCTCTTCTCCATCATCCCAAAATGCAGGACACGGAATAATGGGCTCAAGTGACAGGAAGCCAGATTCTGGCTGAATATCAGGAAAAAATTCCTGCTGCTAGAGCAATATGACAATGGAACCAATTACCTAGGGAGGTGGTGGGCTCTCCCATGCTGGAGGTGTTCAAGACGAGGCTGGACAGCCATCTGTCAGGGATGCTCTGGCTTGGATTCCTGCATTGAGCAGGGTGGTGGACTCGATGGTCTTGTAGGCCCCTTCCAACCCTACTATTCTATGATTCTGTGATTCTATGATAACTTTCAGTAAAAGCAGACTAGATATCTACATATAAGTCCATTTGCAAGTTATACCTATATACCACTCTTTCAAATGTTGCTAGCATTGTTAAGTCTTCAATCCATTGCATTATAAACAGTGAGCTTTTATCCTTCCAGTATTGTAGTATCAGTCTTTTAGCAGCCAAGAGGGCATGGAAGATCCATTTATGCTATGTGTTACATTCCAAAAAGCAGATAGGTAATTTAAGAGAACATTTACATCAGTAAATATTAAAGAGCTTTCCAATACACAATTTATCCGTATAACTTCCTCCCAAAAGGAGGCGGCCACTGGGCATTTCCAAAACATGAATAAAAGAAGCGTTAACTGCATTACACCCCCAACAATTAGCTGAGTTTGACAAAGCTTTATTAAAGAGACGCTGTGGCATCCAATAGACCTGAAACAAACGTTTTTGCTGAATAAGGTGTAACTGGAGATCCATAGAGATATCCGATACAGACGCCAATGCTGCAGTCCATTGATTAGACAAAATAGGACATTCCAATTCCTTGTTCCATTCCTGCTGTAGACCCCGGGTATCATATTTATTCATTGATAATAAGTATTTATAAACATGAATCATGGTTCGATATATCTGGTCAGATTCAGTAAGTGTTTCCAATATCAAAAGAGACTTCGAGGCAGTCAAAGCAGCAGGACTGAATCTAGATACTAACAAATGTTTCAGTTGCAAGTACTGCCATTCTGCTGTAGCAGGCAAATCAAGTTTATCTTGCAAAGTTGAAAATAGCAAAAACCCATAAGCAACACTCAATAATTGATCCAGGGTAAAGATAATTTTATCTGTCCAGATCTGCCACAGAAACATCTTTCCAATTCTTAAATCTGGATTTCCCCATAAAGTTGATTTAGCATGGGAAAATGGGTCAAACTGTAATTGGCGTGACATTCTATGCCACACATTTCTAAATGCCGGGATTGTGGGAGGAGCTCTGTCTACCTTAATATGCCAAGAACCTAATGCCATCCATTTGGAGAGAGGCCCAGACAAGAAGATTCCAACACTGACCAAAGTGGAAAATCAAATCTGAGTGGAAAAAACCAAAATTTAGTACAGGTCAGCAAATAAGCCCAATGGTATGTAGCAAGATTTGGAAAACCGAATCCTTCATTAATTGGAAGTTGAAGTTGTATCCTTTTCAAAGATATCCTTGATGGAAAGGACCCCCCCCAACCCCTCCCCCGAAACAAAGCATTAATTTTTTGGAAACATTTTCCAGGTATAAGTAAGGGGATCCCATTTATAACATAAATAAATCAAGGTATAGTATTCATCTTAAGTGTATTAACCTTACCCCATAAACTCAACTTTAAAGATGCCCATCTATCTATATCTCGTGAAATATTATTAATCAACTTATTTAAATTTAACTTAATCACTTGAGATATATCTCTAGAGATAATTATTCCCAAATAAGTAATAGACTCTGGGCACCATCGAAATTGACATTTGGCTAATACACTAGAGTATGCCCTATCTCCAATCGGCATTATTTCTGACTTCGACCAATTAATTGAAGAGCCAGACAATTCACCGAAAGTATTAATCAATTTCATCAAAGCTGGAACCGACGACTGGAGTTTTGAGATAAACAACAAAAGAGCATCAGCATAAAGGCTAGGTTGTTTGTGAGCGTGCATGTGAGCATGTAAGCTGGTTTTTCACCCACTTCTGCTTTCTGAACCATCCTACGAATGCCTTGTTCCTGGGTTATTGTTGTGATGTGCGAACCTGACACTCTGGATTGTTTAGGGTTAAACAACCTAGAGTTTTAACCCATGATTTGGTGCTGGGTTAAAATTTTGGGTTGTTTAACCCTAAACAACCCAGTGTGCTGGATTTGCATGTCACCACAACCACCCAGGAATGGGGCATTCCTGGGTTGTTTCAGAAAGCAGAAGCGATGAGCGCATCGGAGGCAGCCTGCCCCCTCGCTGCTGTGCAGCCATGGCTAAGAGTTAAGCAACCCACAGTTAGCTTATGTCTGAACCAGGTGTCCAGGGAGGCTCATATGCTCACCAACTGGCTTCCTAATGTTCTTGGTCTTTATATCGGATTTATGTCCATTCAGTCTTTGCCTTACAGTCTGGTTTGTTTGTCTGATATATACCGGCAGAGGGCACAGTACATGACCTTAGCCATACATCATCAGTTGACTCATGCAGGAGTAGGTGCCCCAAATGTGATGGCTTGCACCACTGGGACCATGTTGATCCTGCTGCTGTTGATTGGGGGGCTCCGTTATATGCAGACATCAATTGTTTGTTTTTGCTGTCACGTCACCACATCTCTAGCAAACCTGTTTTTGTTGAGGCTTTGCTTGACATACAAGTGGTGGGGGGGGGTTGTGGAGAGTCAAATCTCAGCACACAGCGCCATGGTTCTGTTTTTCTTGTGGCTGCTCAGCTGGGTCTTGCTGCTGGGCCCAAGCCCTGCCTCTGTGCCTGCTCCCTGCTCCTGATTCTCTCCCCGCTGGGCCTGCCTCCCTCCCTCCCAGGAACCCATTTCTTCTCAGCCAATTTTGGTACCCAAATAGACATTAAAGAGAGAGAGAGAGGAAGAAATGGCCATTTTACCTACTTGGGTGCTACTTTTCTGCCTGGTTGCCCGAGAGAAACAGGAGCCTCAGAGGTCCACCACGTGTTCTGCTCCAGTCTTGCACCAAAAATTGAAAACTGAATGGGAATGGGTGGTCCCCACATCTGTTCCAGAGCATGCCCTACTATTGTGCTGATTGTCAGGCTGGGCTGTCCCCGAGGCACTTTTGGACTTTGCAAGCGCCTCCACTACCATCCCTCTCTGAGCTGCCCTTAGCCTCTTGCTTAACACTGCTGGTAGTCTGTACTAAATGTAGCCCCTCCCCCAGCTGCTCCACACATGGCATTTTCCCTATAAGGGAATCAGGTGGGGGGCGGGGGTGAATAAAAGTGTGTAGACCAGAATTATGTGTGAAAATTGTGCAAGCATCTCCATTGCCATGATTGTGCACGGCAGCTTCCAAAGAAACTGCACCATGTTCTCACAGCTCTTTGTAGCATGATGTTCACACGTGGCAGTGTACGTGGCTGCCTCCGTGTTCACCCCAAATGTTTCTGGAGGAAACTGTTGGGTGCAGCGATACTCAAGATCTGCCAGGCTCTCTCTGCTTTTGAAGCTGCACTGCCATCCGGGGGCCACAGGGGGCATGGCACTGGGCAGCTTCTAGGCCCAGAGTTCCGAGAGCTTGCAGAGGGGCCAGCAGCAGCTGCCCACACAAGAAGGGTGCTTAGAAGGCTTCCAGGAAAAGGGGCAATTCTTCCTGCTCCTG
Organism: Heloderma suspectum; assembly: GCF_057233095.1. NCBI lineage: Eukaryota > Metazoa > Chordata > Lepidosauria > Squamata > Helodermatidae > Heloderma > Heloderma suspectum. Next base: position 1,758,818 of record NC_139466.1, read on the forward strand.
GCACCTGCACACACAGCGGGCAGCGACACTTGGTGCTGCGGATGGAGCTGGCTGAGTCATGAGGGGCCATAAAATTGCTTTATTTAGGGCGCGGTGTTTGCACATTTTGGCAATCCAGGAGGCAAATAGCTGCCTGCTGTGGAGTGCAGCAGAACAACTGCTCAGCCCCTAGAATATAATTCTAGAGGCCCACAACAGCCAACATTTCTGTCTGGTAAATTCCAATGAAAGAAGGGAGGTGACCGCCAGGTGCCCAGAAGTGTGCTTTATTGAGCCCAGCACAAATGGCACTCTTCTTCACCATCACCCTCAGGCACAACCAATCTTTGGTCACCAAACCTCTCTTGCCAGAAATAATTCCCATGGACCCCACACACACTTTTGCACTCACCACCTAGCGATTGCCGCCCCAGTCATGCCTTCTGTGTGCTTATTCTCCCAAGCCATGAGTCATGAGAGCCAGTGTGGTGTAGTGGCTGGAGTGCTGGACTGGGAGTCGGGAGATCCGGGTTCTAGTCCCCTCAGCCATGGAAGCCCATTGGGTGACTTTGGGCCAGTCACAGACTCTCAGCCCAACCTACCTCACAGGGTTATTGTTGTGAGGATAAAATGGAAGAAGGAGGAGGATTATGTATGCTGCCTTGAGTTCCTTGGAGGAAAAAAGGCAGGATATAAATGAAATAAATAAATAAATAAAATTGTTTCCATCTTTCTTGCATACATGCACCCATCTCTGTCTCTCTTCCTTCAGCACCGCAAGGACGATACACAGTACAGAAAAAGCAAAGTTGTGAATAGTCACAAAGTCACTGGAGAGGGATGTAGGGATGCCAGGAGAACCAGGTGTGCAGCCAGCCAATGAGGAATGAAGCACTGATGCTCCAGTCTTGGTCCAGGAGCAGCTTTGGTCTTTGGTCTTGGGCTAAGGTGTCACCTTATCCAGATACTTTAAGCCTGGATCTGCTGTGGGTGGGAAGGGACTAGAATTTCTGGTCGCCTGTTACTTTCTGTTTTCAGTGGGCCAGCTATGCTGGCTGGGGGATTATGGGAGTTGTAGTCCAACACATCTGGAGGGCGCCAGATTGGGGAAGTCTGCTTTAGGAGCTAGCCGTCTTTAAGGCACAGCAGGAGGCCACACCCTCTTTAAGGCACACGGCCAGGAAAAGATGGAAGGAATGATGTAGCTCACACTCCATGGAGGCGCTTGTTGTCCTGGCACACATCTCCACTGGACACAACCCCCTTTTTAGGTTTGCCCCTCCTTTACTAGGCTCTGTGCGACAGGCAGGAATGCCACAAGGGAAGCCTTTTCTGGCATGGAGATCCTGTGATGGAGAAAGCTGCTCTGTGTTCAATATCTGCCTTTCACACAGCCCAGGATTTACAAAGAGGCAACACAACTCACCCTGTGCCTGGAAAAAGTATGCTGGCAGCTTCATGCTTATCTGGGTCAGGATTGCCAACTGACTTGGGGGTGGGGGAGAGTCTAGCCTGATCCTGTGCCTTTAAGGTAGGGGTGGGCAACTTGAGGCCCTCCGGATGGTTTGGCCTACAACTCCCATCAGCCCTAGCCAGCCGAGACAACAGTGACAGATGATGCCCAACCCTACTTTAAGAGCAGTGTGATGGACATGAACTGGCAGGCCAGGCTTTTCAGGCCATGGGAGCACCTGAGGCCTGCTCATTGGGCTGCTCTTTAAGGCACACCTACACAGGCAAGTTGAAAAGTTGGCAAACGGAGTGGAATGCTGGCGGCTAGAGGTTCAGGGGTGGGGGGTGGGATGGAGAGAAGAGGGACGGAGACTCGACCTGGGGAGAATGCAGGCAGAGCTCTGGGAGCCCGTGTGTCTGCGGTAGGTGCAACCACTCACCCCACCCTGTTACATAATGGAAATGGCTGTTTGGGGCGGGGGGTTGGGGGCAAGGTGGTAGCAGCTGCAGGGATCCTCAGGGAGGGTGGAGGCCTCTGGAAGAAGTGGGTCTGAACAGCGAGGAACCTGGAGTCTGCAGCAAGCCTGCAGGAGGCCAGTGCCCTGAAGGGGCTCCCGCTGCCTTCCAGGTGTGCTTTGCTCCTGCTCCTAGCAGGCTCTGGGCTGGGCTAACCTGCTTCCTGGCTTCTTGCCGGACCCATCTCCGACACTCTCCAGAGATGCTCCAGCAGAACAGAACTTGGAAGGGCACATCTGTTGCCATGGCAACCCCGGATAGAATCAGAAGCCGAGGATTGGCTGCTGGTGATGTCACCTTTCTGTCCTGCTGGACCACCAGAATTAAGGGAGTTCCTGCTTGCATTCCACCCCCACCGCTTTGTGGTTTCCTCATGGCACAGCATGTGCTGGCATGTCGAAGTGAAACTGGTTGCAATTACATTTATGATGGGGCCAGAAGAATCCTTGCCTCTGTTGGAAAGGGGTTTTGCTTCATCCTCCAAACTGAATTTGTCACCACATTTGGGATGAGAAAGGCCTTCCTCCCAGTCAGGCCACCCCCGCCACGTCTCTTGCAGTGTGCATCTTGACTGACTCACTCTAGTCCTCTGCTCTGTTTTTGTAGCCTTGTCCGGGAACTGTGTGGGTGTGTCCGTCCCACAAGGCCCACTTTCTCCTGAACTTGGCTTCCGGCACATAAGCCGGTGCAGAACCATCCTGCGAAAGCAATGGATGCCGGTGCAGCACAGAGGTGCCTGTCCGAGGATGTGTGGCGGATGGGATGAACCTTGGCTAATCCCACCCTGCAGCTGCCTGCAATGGCTGCCACCAATGGTCCCATACTCAGACAAGGCCATGCAGGGAGCAGCAGGGAGACACCAGAGAACTAAGGCGCCTGGGTTTCTGCCCTGCCCCTTCAAGCTGCGACCTGGGCCTGACCAGAAAGAGCCGGGCGTAGGGGCGGACATGAAGTCTGAGATTCCGGGGGTCCTGTGGGGGCGTGCTAGAGAAATGCTTCCTTGGTCCCCCCCCTTTCATTTATAGAAGAATGTTTATTCTGCCTTTCTCATGGGTGCGCATCCCTCAAGGCAGGTTACAACAAATAAGGCCGAAATTACACAGTAAAGCCCCCAGTTATGAAGAAAAAATATAGTCAAACACAACAGAAGACAACACCATAGGGGCAGCCACCACAGGTAAAGCAATACAGCCAGCCGAAACTTTGCAAAATGGAAGCCTGCTGGGATGCAAACGTCTTCACCAACCCAGGCAGAGGGCCAAGAGGGCCACCCGGGCTTCCTGAGGCAAGGAGTTCCCAGTTTGGTGTGGCCGCTGAGAAGGCCCTCCTGCCTAGCCCAGTCCCACGAGTCTCCCCCGCAGACAGGGCACGGAGAAGAGCCCCCCGCCCCGATCTGAGGCAGCTGGCTGGGCTCCGGTGGGCTGATCTAGGCGGAGGCTGGCCCTCGGGTATCCCAGACTGAAGTCGTCTAGGGCATCAAAAGGTTATCACCAACCAGGCACAATTCAAAGTGTTGGTGACGGGTGCAGCTGTTGCAGGATAGGTGTAATGTGTGGAAAGAAGCATTCCTGTGGCCATCCTTTTCACAGCTAAAACAGGACCCAAAGTCCCATTCTCAGAAGCCAACGCCAGGCCCCTTATGCATTCACTGGGCCTGGTTTTCACTGCTCCTGCAGCTTAGCAGCAGATGGATGCCGTTGAGCGTGTGCAAAGTGCCTTTTCTCGCAACTGAGGCTCTAGCATGGATTCCTGGAGGCCCAAGTGCCAGCACTTTCGTATTGTGCCACGAGCGCACTTGCCACTCCGCTCTTCTGCTTCCCGTGTTCTTTGCACAGGCCTCAGAATAGCCACTGGCAAAATGAACCTTTGTCCGGTAGCAGATCTTCTGCACAGAGGCAACAGCGAATGGCGGCAGGCCTTGGGAGTGCGGAGGGGGAGGGGGGTCCATTACCCAGGCCCCTGTAGGGGACCTGCCCCCTCTGCAGGCATGGGGAGGGTTGCAGCACACAGTGGGGCTGTAGGCCCCGCCTCCTCTGGCCCTCCTTGCAGCTCGGGGCCAGCATTGACACCTCGTGTCCTCTGCGCTTCAGTGGGATGAACCCATAGCAACCACCCAGCTGAGGGTTCCTGCCAGCCCTGCCCCTGCCCAGCCTACGGCCCGGACGGGCGCACAGCAGCTCGCTGCCCGCAGCAGGGCAGGGCGGGGTGGGGCCAGGGTGTGGCAGGCAGCCCAGCAACGCGGCTCGCTTTTCTGCATGCTGGAGCGAAGGCCAAGAACGGCCCACGCTGACTCAACCCCTTCACGGCTGCCCTGCAATGGACCAGGTGGCACCTTGGGGTTCCCCTGAACTGAACTCAGCAGATTGTTTATATACTGCTTTTCCATTCAAGGTGATCGAAATGGCTGACGCTAAAACGCTCCAGTGCAACACAACAAGATCAGCAGAACCCCGCCAAGGCCGGCCCACATAAAGGCGCAGAACATCTCTCGGCCCAGCCAAGGGGCCAGAGCTCAGTGGCAGAGCCCCTGTTTTGCAGGCAGGAGGAACCCAGTTCTGCCCCCCCCCTCCTCTAGATGGAGCTAGGAAAGAATCCTGCCTGAAACCCTGGAGAGCCGTGGCTGCCAGCATGGGCAATACTGGCCCAGATGGACCGGTGGCCTGGTGGAGGCCTCCCCGGAGTCTCCTCCTCTTTCTGTTATTTGGTGTTTTTGTGCGGCTGATGGATGGGCAAGCAATGCATGGGCCGGGGGGAAGCAAGCCCATAAAAAGGGCCCAAAGGAGAAATCCCCCAGCCAGTTAAGGGGGAGCTCATAACCAAGAGGTTAAGCAGCCAGGGAGGTAGGGCTCAGAGGGTGGGGCCCCAACTCAGGATGTAAACCAGAGGGCCATGCCCAAGCTCTGGGGACAGCATGTGGGACGTGTAGGAGGAGCCTGCTGTGGGACCAGAGCAGAGGCCTCTTCAGCCCAGCACTCTGTACCCGGCTGAGATAACCACAGCTCGCAACTGCGTTGGCGTGAGCAGTAAAGGCACCGGTACAGAGGTCTGAAGGCCATGCTGCGTGTGGGTCCCTACGACACAGAGGTGCCTGCCCCCCCCCCCCACTACAGAAGGCTTTTTTAGTCAACAAGCAATTTGTGTCTAACACGCTGCCACGTCAATGGACTCTCGTGCACTGCTGCTCTTGACCTGACGTTGTAAGACGGAAGCGTCGTAAGTCTCGGACAAGAGGGAATTAATCAGGCAGGTCTGTCTTGGCACATTCTCGTTGCTAGATAAGCTACTGGCAATATTTTGCCACAGGAACTAAATAGTTAGCCAACTGCATCTTAGTGCAGAATCATTCGAGGTAGGTTCTGAGTAGGAACATGGATCAGAGATGGAGGCGAACCACCCCACCCACCTTCACAGGCAAAGGATAGGGCCGGAGACTGCAGTTTTGACTTGGATGTAGAGGAAGAGCTGAGCTGAAGGATGTGCGAGCATCTCCGCGTGCTGTCTCCCTGGAGATCTGGTATGGGAGCAGCGGGCTGTGGGTGCATGTCGGAGAGTTTAAGCCACTCCTTCCTGTAGTTCAATCTGTATATTTGTATATAAACACCAATATTGCAAAACACCAATAAGCCTCCAGTGACCTCCTTCCAAAGGGAACCAAACCCAGGTAAGCGCTGCACCCTCAGAACTTCCACGCCATTCAAGTAAGTGGGGTGCATGTAACAATATGTTTTAGTGTTGCTATATTAGTATTTTGTACATATTGTATTATTCTGTGAAATTTTGCTTGTACTATTTAACCCTCTGTGAGCTGCTTTAGATATTTTCCATAGAAAAGCAGGATACCAACCAACCAACCACCATATTAAAGGGCTGGAAAGAACTGTGAAGTCATGTGGTCTAGCCCCTTGCCAGAAGACAAGGTTTTCAGTGCATTATTTCATATCAAGCCTCCTAAAAACATCCCCGTTGTTCAGACTAGAGTGGAAAGCAGGAGCAGACAGGAGACACCTGCAAAATGTCTCTCTCTGCTGAATGGTTTGCAGGACAAAATAAAACTTCTAGGCCTGCTCACTGTTCAGCTGCAGAGATGGGCCTCACTGAATGCTGTGTGACCCCGTCTCCCTATCTCCTGTTTGTGATTATCTCTGTTTCTGGGCTCAAGCAGATCTGAATCCATCTTTTCAGGAAGGAAGGAAGGCAAGAGCAAGCCAATGAATTCTTCTCTGCTTAGAGCCCCTCCCCAAAGTCATTTACTGTCACCTTCTCCATCTAAGCAGAAAAGGCATACCAGCAACATCAGAGGCTGCCAAACTCTGGACCTAACGAGACAATGATAATTTTTGCATTGGACATGATAAAGATGTTCAGAATTTTGGGCTGCAATGTTCAATCAGTTAATGGATTGATTTAAAACATATTGACTAAAGGTGATTAGGTAAGCAGTATTTTTTCAGTTTTTAAAATTATTTTTAATACATCCCTTTATGGCAACTTGGAGATTTGCTTGCACCTAACAGGGCCTATCTCACTGGGTAACCCTGTCTTTGAGTTATGCTGGTTGAAGGGCTTCTGCATGTGGTAGAGGGCCTCCCATGCTGGCTCAATGGGCTAAGCCTGTGCGGTATGTTGTTGCCATGACAGATATGCCGGCAAACAATCTGCCAAGGGAGTGCTTCCGCCAGCAAAGACATGCCAGCAGAAGAGCCAAAATGGGATGGATTTGTGGGCGAGAGGTGGACAGCATAGATGAAGGACATGCATACACCGCATCCCATTCACCGGCCTTCCCCAACCTAGGCTGAATCTACACATAGCAGTTTTACCGTGTTATCATAGTGTTATCATAACTATTGGTACACACGACACCAAAGGACACCAGTAGTTATGATAATGGAATACCTGCTACGTGTAGATTCAGCCCTAGTGCTCTCCAGATGTTTTGGATGACAACTGCCAGGATAACTGACCAATGGCCATGCTGGCTGGGGGTGATGGGACTTGAAGTCCAAAACATCTTGGGGGCACCAAGTTGGGGAAGGCTGCTATACACCTTCAGTCCATAGTCAGGGTCCTGTAAATAGCACAACCTTACTCAAGCCCTAGAACTGGGGCAAAGAATTTCCTCCTCTATTTCAATGAGAAGGGGAAATATTTAAAAAGCCACCGCTGCATTGATGACTGCCCCCCCCATGCTGCCCCAACAGAGCATGGGATCTGGTGCAACTCAGGATCCAGTCATGGCCGCCCACTGCCAGTACTTGAGCCCCATGCAGGGAGACCATAACTCAAACAGCAGGCCTGTGCAGCAGGGGCTCCTTCTCCCGGGCCTCTGGTAGTACAAACCTAGAGCTCACAAGGGGGGATTCGGTGAGGGGAAACAGTGGAGAAAAGGACACTTTGCACAAAGCAGCCTGGCCTCGCAAGACACCTGGGAGCTTGAGCACAGCGCTGACGCTTCTCCGCCTTGAGCTCTCCCAGTTGCTCTGTCTCAGGATCCCAGCCGTGACGCCCAGTTCTGCTCCACGCCACCAACTGGGTGTCCCAAGACGGCGCACACCAGCCCGCCCAGGCAAGCAAGGAGGCAGCGCTTGCTACGAAGCAGGTCTACTGGGACTGACCCCCATCAACCCTTCCCTCTGAGTGAATGCTGGGCGTTGCCTGCGTTGCTCTAATGCCCCCGCCCCCGCCACGCACACAGGCGAGTTCTCCGCCGCCAAAGGGCAGGCCCTCTGCGCCAGCCGCTGGCCCAACGCTCGCTCATCAGCACTCGGGCCTTGCAAGACTGCTGCCTGGATGCAGGGGCAGAACAAGCCGTCTCCACGCTGCAGGCCTGAGGGGGGCAGGGGCCGAGCACTCGGATGCCCCCCGCCTTCTCCAGGCTCAGGGACGATGTGCTCCAGAGGCTGGCTCTCTCTTCTCTCGCTCTCACTGTGCCCCCTCCCCTTGCTCTTCTCCACCGGCCGCTCTCCCACAGGTGCAGGATTTATATGATAATTGATATTGCCTGACGGAGTGCGCTCCTGTCTTCAGTCCCAGCTCCTGCCAACCTAGCAGTTCGAAAGCAAGAAATTGCAAGTAGATAAATAGATACTGCTTCGGCGGGAAAGGTAACAGCGCTCCGTGCACCTCGGTGTTCAGTCATGCCGGCCACACGACCACGGAAGCGTCTTCGGACAGCGCTGGCTCTTCGGCTTAGAAACGGGGATGAGCACCGCACCCTACAGTCGGACACGACTGGCTGGGGACACCTTTACCTTTTAATTGTGTTGCAATGTTTTTTTGCCTATTTTGTAATTAATCTGAAATGTTATATTAGTATCAGTGAAATGAGTTGTTTATGATTGTAATGAGGTCCTATTATAATGTTGTTGTATTACTGTTTTGTTAGCTGCGTTGGGCACTTTTTGTAGAAACGTGGCATAAAAATTAAATGATGATGATGGTGATGGTATGCATGCTCCATGACTGACAGTTCTGGAAGAGGCCAAGGTGTTCCTACCATGAAGCTGGGACCATCAGGGACACCGTGCCAGCTACCCTGCTGTCTGCCTGGCCACTGTCCAAGGCACAGGAGCCCTGCTGTAGGGTCTGGTTGGCCACCCCACACATGCACCTTTCCCTCTCAGGATCTCCTCCATCCTGGACGCTGCTCCAGAGAGGCCTTTGACTGTACCACAGGTGTCACGCCTCTGTTGCCTGGGGTGGCAGAGATGCATGTCTTGCGCCCACCCTAGCTTCAGCTGGCCAAAGGACGAGGCTCTGCAGGAGCTTGGAGCTACCTGGGCCAGGCCCCACAGCTCTTTCTGCTCATGCAGGTTCCTTGGAATGGGCGGGGTCAGGCCTCTCAGGGTACACAAGCGGGGTGGGCACTGCGGCCAGGGTGCATGAGGTAGTGGGGGTGGGTGCCGAAGTTGAGAAGGGACGGGCAATGAGTCCGGAGGGGATGCCACCTGGCCAACCAAGCAACATCGCAGCCTAGGGGAGTAGACCGTGGAGGGGAGAGTCAGGCCAAAAAGTGGGATAGTGCTCCTCCTGATGGGCTTCGGTGTGCCTTTCCTCTTGTCACCATTTCCAAAGGGGCACCAGTCGTGTGAGTCTGTGACAGCAACGACAACAGTGCGTCTTGTGGCACCTGAAGGATGAACACGTTTATTTACTTACTCTGGCAGGAGCCTTCACTGACATGGTCCACCTCGCCACATCCAGGAAGTGCCGACCCCAAGCTGGCTGGTCTGTGCACACGTGCGGAGTGTGGGGAGATGTGAAGAGTGATGTCAGGGGGAACTGGAATGCAAAAAGTACAGATGCTGAGAATTACCCTAACTGTTTCCATTCACACGCCATTGCTGCATGGTGACAGGCATCATTGCCCTGGTGAGAAGGTTAGCATATGTAGCGTGATAAAAATACTTTGTCCATGTTCAGACCATAGGAAATAAAGTGGAATTGCTTGATGAATTATACTTCAGCAATATTGCACTGATATCTGCCTTTGAAATTCTGTGTTCAAGAATGGTCACCATAAGGCCATTGACAGAGTACACTGGGAGGGTGAACTGTTCCCCTACAGGCTTCTGAATATTACTGTTCCTGATGTCAGATTTGTGTCCATTTATTCTTTTGGGTAAAGACTGGCCTGTCTGCCCTGTATAGGGCACAGTGGGGCATTGGTGGCGAAGGAGGGCAGGCGCCCCGCTAGAAGATAGGCACGTGCATGCAGCTCTGGAGTTGGGGATGGCATCATTGGGTCCTGTAAGCACGTTGCCAGGGGAGATACGGGGACCGAGCTGGGTCTGGTTCCTGTGTCTGTATCTCCACTGCGAGGTTTGGTGGTGGAGTTGTGCCCTGGATTCAGACCTGGGACCCCCTGAATGCAAAAACAGACACTGTTCCACCCGGCTGGGGCCCGGCCTGCAGTCTTCGTGCTCCTGGGACACATGACTTGACCTTCCGGCAGAAACGCCCCGTGATGTTTCTTTCCCGACTGCCACTGTGGCTGAATGTGCGGGCTTGAACCCCGGGATCATCCTCTCTCTTGCCCCCGATGTGGCTTTTTGTTTTCTGGGTCAGGCATGAAAAAGGGGACATAGTCACTCCTGCCCCAGGCTCTTCTAGGCTGTGCCGCAAGCCACTGGAGGTTGCTGGTGCAGGTCTCTGGCTGCCCAAGTTGTGCATCTTTGCCCCTCCCCTTACCTGCTTGATAGGAGTGTCATTCCCTCCCTGGTGGGTCATGAGGATATGACTTTCAACGGCTACTGGTCGTAAGGGCTACGTAGTCCCTCCCGTATCTAAGAAGGCAGTCCGCTGTTGCACTCCTGACCTGCTTGTGGGCTTCCTAGAGGCATTTGGTTGGGAACAGGTTGCTGGACTAGGTGGGCCTTTGCCCTGAACTGGCACAGCTCCTATTTCTCATGAACCTGTGTCTCAGCAGGATTTTAGTGTGCTCTCTGCAGGCATCCTGCTCAGGGAGCAATCTGGGTGCTGTGCTGTGCATCTCCTCGGTCCTTCCTTTTGGGTGCTGCAGTCCAAAACAGGGCTTGCAAGGAACACAGAGAGATGTTCAACCCCTTCTTGCAGGTAATCCTGAAGAGTCGCAGTGGCAGGATTGTGCAGGCTACTGGGGCCACTCTGGCACCATCTGGCACATTGCATGTGTGGCGATGCAGAGGCGCGAGCAGGAGGGTGCCTCCGCCACCATGGGTTCACTGGCTCCCTCTGCATGGGGATCTTGTGGCCAGAACAGTCTCTGATTGGTGGGCACTGGGGGTGTCTCTTGCCATGTTTGTGCATGTTTTTGGTTTTTTGGGTTGTTTTTCCCCTCCTGTCTCATTCTGAACATGCTTTGTTGGCAGCCATTTTGTTGGCATACTCATGCTGGCTGGGGGAATAGTCCCACACACATGGTGTGTACCACGTTGAGGACATCTGTGGTATACAAATACATTTTGATGATGGTGATGATGATAATCTGTCCTGTGGCTTTTGGATTTTTTCTGATGAGCCTAAATAGCTACCTATGAGTGGTAGAGAGCCATTGTTTCTTCAAAGATGTTGCACACTAGGACAGATATCTGTATAATCTAAAGCCAATGTACTCTTTGAAACTATTTTTTCTCATATGCAAATAATATACACAGATATAATTGATTACCTGAAACTCATAACTAGATTGACCTAAGATTTCTTGAATTAGGTGACAACTGTGGTTTAAACCTCCTCCTTCAGTATTTCAGAGCACAGGGAACAAAAGTAAACATACATCATCAGGGCCAGAAATCAACCTTGTTGCTTAACTTCCACCCTACCTTTCAGTCTGAACCCTTCCTAACCTTAGAAAGGTATTGGTTTTCCTTGCTGCAGAATGGGCTTGAAATCAGAAAAGGAGGTGGGGTTTCACAACAGAGAAAGCAGGCTCGTCACATCTGTGACAGGAGAGGAAGGAACCCCTTTCTGTGTCTCTACTTTGCCAGCGGCCAGGTCTGACCTGGGCATGGTCTCGCCAAGGGCTGGTGCTTCCTGTAGTTGCTGTCACGTTAGCCCAGCAGAAAAGCAGCTGTCGGTCAATACCAGACTCAGGGAGCGCTGTGGAGAACCCGTTCTTTTTGCAAATTTCCTTAGAAGAGCAGCTGAGCAAGCAGGAAATGAGGAATCCGAGGGAGGCTGCCTGTCTGGCCTGGTTCCTTTGGCCCTGCGGACTGTGGGCCTTGCAATGGAAGTTTAGATCCTTGGAAACACGCACATGACGACAACCCCTTCTCCCCGTCAGTGGGGCTCAGGCCCTCAGCAGCAGCTCTTCAAGTCATAGGGGCTACAAAATAAGGCAGCAAGATCTACAGGGTGTGTGTCTGTGCTTTGGCATGCTCAGTAGCCAAAAAAACAGTGAAGCCCATGATGATCCTTTGTGGTAGTGGCAGTAACTATTACCGAGTAAAAGTGTGTGTACTCAGACCCCCTTTACTCAGTAATAATAATTGTATGTGTCAATCTAGACATCTCTCATTTGCTTGTGTTTTTATTTTGTTTTAACGTGGAGTTTATTGCTAGCTGCTTTGAGCACCATTCTTTGGCACAAAGGTGGAATATAAATTAAATATCTAATTAAATAAAAATGTACTTGAGTTACACGAGAGTTTTTTAAATTGCTCTTTGATTCTACTACCCCTAATAACCAACATGGCAGGCAAGCAAGGCAAAGACCACAGCTGCCGCCCAGGAAATGCAGCCACTACAAGCACGAGAAGAAGCAGTGAGCAGGGCTCCTCCCTCGAGGCGCCCAGCCACGGTACACTTGGAGGCCTCGCCACCAACCCTCCGGGCGGGTCAGCTGGGGATGCACATCATGGAACCCTAGTGCTCAGAAGGGACTAAGAAGTCAGCTGGGCCAGCCCCCGTCAAAGCAGGAGATACGTGGCAACCGCACCCCTGGTAGGTGGCCGTCCAGCCTCCAGCTGAAAACCTCCAGTGAAGGAGAGTCCACGGCCTCCGAGGCAGTCTGTTCTCCTGTCAAAGAACGGCTTGCACGGAGCTGTTCTACACAAGGCATTAATCGTATGCTCGTCATTCCACATAGGTATAGCAGAAAAGCAGGAAAGGAAACACTCTTCGTGTAGTGCTGATCTCAAATCGGTGACAAACCCGAAAGTAGATACAGCCTTGCGTAGAAAAGCCCTTTAACTCTGGTGCTCAGAACTGGACACAGGACTCCAGGCGAGGTCTGACCAAAGCTGAATTTGTTGTTGTTCAGTCGTGTCCGACTCTTCGTGACCCCATGGACCACAGCACGCCAGGCCTTCCTGTCCTAAAGCTGAATAGAACGGCACAATTCTCGTGATCTGAAGACTATACTTCTGTTGATGCGGCCAAGAATTGCATTAGCCTTTTTAGCTGCTGTGTTGCACTGCTGATTCATGTTTAGTTTCTGGTCTACGAAAACCCCTAGATCTTTTTTATGTGTACCGCTACCAAACCATGGATGATTCTTCCTATATTTGTGCATCTCAATTCATTTTGTTAGTTTTGGCCCTGTTCTCCATCCTGTCAAGATGATCTTGAGCCTTTATTTCTGTCTTCTGAGAATAGTTACCCCTCCCAGACTGGGGACCTGTGCAGATTTGATGAACGCCCCCTTTACCCTCTTCTCCTTCATTCCAAGTCACTCATAAAGACGCTGAATGCCAGTGGGCCCAGGACAGAACCTTGCAACACCCCAGGTTGACAAGGAGCCACGATGAGCATTCTTTGGATATGTTCTATCAGCTGGCAACAAATCCACCAGACAGTAGCACCATCTTCTATCTACCCCATATTTTACTAGCTTCTGTGTGGCACTATGTCTTTCTAGACCAGGCTAAAATCTGACAATGATGTATTAATTGTTACATTTCTATCCTGCCTTTTCTCCTCTTGCAAGGAGCCCGAGGCGGCTTCCATGGTCCCCCTCCTCCTCCTCTCCCTTTTACCCTCACAACAACCTTGTGAGGTAGGTTAGGCTGAGAGGCAGTGACTCTCAGCCTAACCTACCAGAGTCACCCAATGAGCTTCGTGGCTGAGTGGGGACTAGAACCCAGATCCCTCAAGTCCCAGACCAACGCTCTAACCACTGCACCACACCGACTCTCTAATTCTGCCATGAGGGTGGTAGACTCAAAATCAAAGAGCTCAGGCAAGACAAGGGGTGGGGGAAACAGGGGCACAGAGCTGGCCTTTCCCACGCCGCCCACTCTCCCTCCCGGCACAGGCAGGCCTGCTAGGCCCACAGCCCACCTGCTCTGTTCCACTGCTTTGCCATCCCTGCAGTTTTAGGGCATCCTGCCATTTTTAAATCCTCTTTCCATGCTTGCCTATGGTTCATACAGCGATAAGAGAGGGGGTGGATTGCGGGGGGGGGGGCAGAGCTTGTTTCCATGAGAAAGCTGAACTGGGAGCTGCTTCCTCCAGTGCGACTTGCTGGGGGTTGCCATGGAGAAGCTGGCAGGATTGGAGTGGCTGCGGTGCTGCATGACACCGGGACAGAAGGGGCTCTCTGAGGGCAGGGCTGGTGGAGGGGACCTGTGGGAGGAGATCTCACAGCAGGGGGGGCACCCACCTGCAGAGCTTCCGATTGTGGTAGAAATCTGCTCGCCCTGACCACTGGCAGGTTCTGTTGTTGCTGCGGCCGCCAACTCTTTCCTGGCACACCTTGCTGGTTTCTTCCCAGCCTCAGTCCTTGGACAGCCTCAGTCCTTTCCTCACCTCCCCGGCTGTTGCCCCTCTCAAGAGCCCACCTCTACAGCTGCTGACTCTGCATGCTAAGACTTCCTGGCCATTCCCAAGACTGGGGGGAGGCATTGTGCGGGGGGGGGGGTTATCCAATTTACTGATACAACCACCCTGTGAGGTGGGTTGGCCTGGGCAGCAGTGCCTTGCCCAAGTCTGCCCAGTGAGCTTCATGACTTGAGCAGGGGTCTGAACCCACGTTTGCTGTATCCAAGCTCAACACGTTATGACTTGGTGTGATCAAGCCAGAGGATCAGTTGGCGCTCCGTGGATGCTCCGAGAAGCTCACAAGCAGGACGTGAGAAACAGAGCGCCACCTCCTCATTCATCCCCCTGGCGGCCTGATGCTCTCCCGGGATATGGAGGTTTTGTGCCACTGACACTGCTGACAGAAGTAGATGGTGCCATGCCACTTTCGCAAGCCATCAGGGTCTACCTCACCCTTCCCCAGCCAGGTGCCCTCCAGATGTTTTGGACTACAGCGCACATAATCCTGTCCAGTGGCCATGCTGATTGGAGTTGTAGTCCAAAACACTGGGAGGACACCAGGTGGGGGGGCTGGTCTCTGCTGACTGGCAGCGGCTGCCCAGAGCTTCAAGCAGGGGTCTCTCCCAGCCCTGCCTGGGGCTTGGACCTGGTCAGGGAACGTGGGTGGGAGGGTGCTGCTGCACTCGTGTCCTGCCTGTGGAATTCCCATGGGGGCTGCTGGTGGGCCCCTATGGGAACACAATGCTGGACTGGATGGGCCCTCGGTCTGATCCAGCGTCAGGGCTCTTACGCTTCCTAAGCCTGTCGCCATCAGCAGACAAAGCATGAGCGCTGCCACGGAACGACGCACATCCCTCCCTAACTCAGGTTAAACATATCAACTGCAAATCTCTTGAGCGATTCAGGCTGCCTCCGCTGTGGCAGGGCGGCAAACGCAGAAATCCTGCAGGGGGTCACAAAGCCCGGAGGCGGCCAGAGGGGCCGCCTGCCTCCCTCCCACGGGCCGAGCGCCTCCCCGAAGGCGACGCCTGCCGGCCGCGACAGGTGCGCGCCGTCGGAACCCCCGGGCCTTCCCCGCGCCCGCCCCAGCGCACGGCTCTTCGGAGGTTCTGCACATTGCAGCCGGGGGGGCTGCCTTCAGCGGGGGGCTGCGGGCCGCCCTGCAGCTGCGGAGCTTCGTGGGACGCCGCAGCCCCCGGGCCGGAAGCGCGCCGCAGCCGCGCGTGAGGCTCCAGCCTCGGGGAGTTTTCTCCGGAAGGCGGGCGACCCCCTCGGGCTGAGCGCCTCGCCCTGCGCCCAGCCTGCGGCGCGCGCTCCAGGGCCGAGCTGCGCTCGACGGGGCCGGCCTGGCCGCCGGGCGTGCGCCGGCGTTGCGCGCACCCAAGGCGGGGCAGCCGAGCGCGCATCGCTGCCCGCGCGCCTGCCTGCGCTCCTCGGCCAGCCGGCGGGCGCGTTGTCCAGCGGGGCGGGAGGGGCGGCGCGCGAGCCCCGAACGCGCCGCGGCCGCGCCTCGGGCGTGGGCCCGCCCGCCGGCCCGCCCCGGCCCTGCGCGCCTTTGCTCCGGAGGCAGCCCGTCTCCTCCCGCGCGCAGCGGGGCTGCCGCCCAGGCTGCAGGTGAGGCTGCGCCGCCGCCGCCGCGCGCTCACCTGGCCGCGCAGCTCCGTCTGCCAGCCCACGCCCGCCCGCCCGCGCCTCGGGAAGGGGCCGGGCCGCCTCCTGGCCACGGCAGCCCGCGCGGAGGTGGAGCCAGGGAGGGCGGAGCAGGTAGGCGGCGGCGGCGCTCTGCCCCCCGGCATCGGCCCCTTCTCCAGATGGCCGGCAGTGGGCAGGGCAGGGCAGGGCTGTGCCGCCCCAAGGGCAGCGGGGAGACGCCCGCCCCCGCCCCCGCCCCCAGCAGCAGCCTGGAGCAAGTTGGCCGTTGCAGCGTTCAAGCGCCCCGTGATTGACAGCCCGTGTAGCAGCGGCTGGGTGGAGCCGCTGGGTGGGGTCAGGGACAGGCAGCGGCTGGGTGGGGGGACAGGAGCGCGGGGAGAGGCGGCGGCAGCGGCAGCAGCCCGGCCGCCGAGCGAGCGCCGAGCGACGCAGCCGGCCCCTCTCCCAGCCCGGCCCCACCCACCCCTCCTCCCCCCGGTCCCCGCGCGCCTTCCCCACCCCCAGGCCCGGAGCCGCGCAGCAGGAGCCGAAGCCACAGTAAGTCCCTCCGCGGCGGGCAGGGCGAGCGGGCAGCCGGGGAAGAGGGGCGGGCAGCCGGGGGAGGCGCCACCCCAGGCAGCGGCGAGCGCGCCTGGCACCGGCAGCCAGGGGGCAGGAGGAGGAGGTTCGGCGGGGAGCGCAGCGGCAGCCTCCGCCCGCGGCTTGCCGCCTCCCCGCGCGCAAAGCTCCCGGGCCGGTTCTCTGCGCGAGGAGCCGCTTCTCCCCGGGAGCCGGAGAGAGCCCTTCGCCGCGCGAGACGGAGGCGGCTCCCGCGGGGCTCCCGCGCTGCTGGCCCGGCCTTCCCTCCCGAGGGGGGAGCGGCGGGTGGAGCTCGCGCCCCCTTGCCGGAGGCGGGCAGCTGCGGGGCGCCCTCGGGGGCCTGCCCCGGGGCGCGGGCGGGCTCCTCCTCCCCCTGCTGCGGTCGCGGCCCTGGTGGGCACGGGGAGAGCGGCGGAGTCCGCGCCGCGCGGCGGCAGAGCGCGGCCCCTGGCCAAGGCGCGACTTGCTCCGGGCTGAGGGGCGTTCCGCTGCTCCGGCCCCCGTTTGCAGCACGCAGCGCGCCCGGAGTTTGCCGTCGGGTTGAGCCACTTCCTGCCAGGGCGGAGGCGGAGGCCGCCGACGCTGCCGCCGAGTTGACAGCTGGGGGGGTCAGGGAGGAGGAGCAGGTGTCAGCCAAGGAGGCCCCGCTCCTCCTGTGCGGGTTGTTCAGGAGCAAGTGCCTCGCCCCTCCTGGCTCAGCAGGAGGCCGGTGTGGCATCCCCCCTCTTCCTTTGTTCGCCAGCCCCGTCGCATAGGGGTCCGGGAAGGCCCGCGGTGAGAGGGCCGAAGCCAGGAGAGACGGGCGTTTTGGACCCTGGCAGCAAGTCGCTACCTCCGGGGAAGCTCTTGCCCGCCCTCGGTCCCTGGTCTCTCTCTTCTGGCCCGTGCTAGATCTCTCCAGGGCTTTGCCTTTGAGCCAATACGAGGTGAGGCACTTCAAGAGGGGAATTTCTGCCCTGTGGAATCCATGCAGGGAGCCCGCATGGGCCAGGAACACACATTTCAGAATCCACAAAGCGTTCTGTACATGCCCAGAAGTGCTCTTGCACTGTGTGCCATTTCAGGCAGGTTGTGATGTATAGCTGAGCCCAGCCTTTCCCGAGCAGGTGCCCTCCAGAGGGGTTGGACTACAACTCCCGTAATCCTTCAGCTAGTCTGGTTTAGCCAGAAAGGTAAGAAGGCAACAATCTCCTGTGTAGACCCAGGTGCATAATAGAGATACAAGAGAGGCAGCGCAGCAGGACTGTCGTAACTCCTGGAGCAGAGGGTTCAGGCAGTTCTCAGACCTGCCCGCCGCCTGTTTCTCTCTCTCCTGAGCGGAGCATTCCCTTCCTCCTTCCGGTTGTGCGTGTGGGGACTGGGCAAGCCCACCTAGCACCTGGGTTACATTACTGCAGCCTGGAAAAACAGGCACGTCAGCTTTGAAGGCCAGTGACTTGGAATTCTGCTGCCCCTTGCTGGGGCTGTGGAGGGTGGGCCAGGTGGAAGCCTGAGCTGGAGCTGCCAGTCATGTGTCTTTCCCCCTCTGGAAGCAGAGCTGACCTGGCCTCCAGTGGAGGGTTTGGGCGCAGCCTATGGGTTTGTGTTTCCTTTTTTGCCAGGCGTGTGGTTGGCATTGGGTAACGGTGCCCACCTCCCTGCTGGCCACCCGTCTCCTTCCCAGTGCTCTGGCTTGCTCCGCTTCCTGCGTCCTCCCCTCCCCTCCCCTCCCCTCCCCGGGCTGCCCGTGTAAAGAGAGCTCAGCTGTGACCCCACTGGCTGCTGCAGCATCCCCACCCCTGGGGGGGGGGGTTCTCTGTGCTCAGAGGGGCCAGCCACAGGTTTGGGCAGTCCTGGCGATCTGGGGGCCCAGGGGCCAGCAGCTGCATGGCTGAGGTGGGCTTTGGGCTTGAGGGCCCCAGGTCCAGCAGTCAGGTGCCGCTGTTTGCTCCTTTTGGTGCCTAAGGAGATTATTTGGGGTGGAGCCTGGTCTTCTTGGAGGAGCCTTCGGCCCAAACGCAGCTCAGACTCACAAGTCCTTGGGGCTTAATCCCTGTATCCTTGGTGCAACCGAGCGCCCCACTTGCAGCCTGCTGTGGGGTCCTGGGTCGCTTGGCTCAGTG
Organism: Heloderma suspectum; assembly: GCF_057233095.1. Taxonomy (NCBI): domain Eukaryota; kingdom Metazoa; phylum Chordata; class Lepidosauria; order Squamata; family Helodermatidae; genus Heloderma; species Heloderma suspectum. The sequence continues at coordinate 1,777,339 of NC_139466.1, forward strand.
GCTTTTCGAACGCTTTCACCTTTGGCTACCATGGGCAGAGCCTGCGTGGATCTTCGTGGTGGCTGGCTGGGCTGGATAGGGGAACGCTGAGCGGCCACATGGCTGACAGCAGGGGGAGTGGCCCATGGCTCCCGAGCTACCAGAGGCTGATCTGCGGACGTCCTTCCAGGGACTGTTTTCCTCTCCATGCAGACTGATCCTGTGGAATGCATTAATCTGCAGGCTGGTGGGCAGCTCCTGTCCATGGCAAGGAGCTTAGACCTGTTTGTTCCACTCATCCAGGGAGGGGCTTCCCCTTGGAGCTGGGGCATCTGTTCTGGGCACACAAGGTCCCGGGCTCTGGCAATTCCAGTTGAAAGGGATCTCTGGCAGAAAGGCTGTTGTCTGGCAACTAGCTGGTGCACCATGAGTTGCCCCTTGCCTGTTTTGCCAGAAACGTTGGCGCACTTCTGCCAGCTGAAGCAAAACTGTTCTCCTCTTGGCTGTGGTCTTCCCGTGATTCATGCTCTTGGGTGTCCTGATGCCACTCTGGCTGAAGGACGAATGTGCAGATGCTACTGAACCAAGGAGATGTCTTTTCACAGAGCTCTTAGTCTCGCTGATCTGGGTTGCAGAGACAGAATTGCTGGATGGCTGTGGGCCCTGTGTCTTTGAGATGGGCTTTCTTAAGTCCCTTTCTCCAGCTTTCTTGAGGATTGCTTATTTATGTCCCTTTCTCCAGCTGGTATTCCCTTGTTGAGGCTTTGAAATGGGGAAACATCCAGGATTGGCACTATCAGGAGGCTGTGCGTTCCAGAGGCTGAGGCCCTCCCCTACAGCACTTGATGATGCTCTCGATGTGGGTGGTGTGCCTCTACACACAGAGGAGGAGTGCAGAGACAGTGCTCCCAGCTTTGCCAGAGGAACTGCTACTGAGTTCACCATTCTGATGGGTTCTTGGATAATATTTTTGTGGGAAGGGCTGAGACTTGCCGTGAAATTGTACAGTGCCCTGCACCTGAGGCCCTAACTGCTCTTAGCCTGGGATGCGTGAATGTCCACATGCAAAACTGCACTGTCAGAAGTTCAAAAGAGCAGTTGCAAAGGCTTCCTTGAAACTGAGTCCTGCCTCTCATTTCTGCAGAAGCCTGACTCTCTTCTGCTTGCATTTCATGTCTTATAGGAAAGTTTTGTGCTGACTGTTCTGAGAACTTCAGTTGCATTTTCGATTAGTAGTGGAGCACAGCGTGGCGAAGAGCATGAGCTGGGAACCAGGAAATCCCCCCGTTGAAACTTGGCATCTGCTCCTCGCTGTGGTGGTGACCGCTGTTGGCACAGATGCCTTTCACAGGGGATTAGAGAAACTCACAGAGGGCAAGAGACTGGTCAGGGACTACGTCTTGCAACCTGAGGTCCTGGGCCAATGTGCCGCAGAATACCATCTGTGGGAGAGAGCCGTTGCCCTCTTGTTGTGGGCTCCCTGGGTTGCCACTCCGGGAAAACAGGACGCTGTCCGAGAGAGACTGTGTGGTCTGGTCCAGAACAGCTCTTCTTATGTTCTAGCTCACTCGGTGGCCTTGAGGTGATGCTGGGTGCTAGGAGGGAAGGTGGGACCCCGAACCCTCGTCTTTCCCTTTTCACGCTAATGTTACAACCTTACAAGTTGTTTATGAAACTTATTGCGATAATCGTATATGAAGTATTCTGAACACTCTCAAGTCCTGTAGAAATGCTGAGTATTGTTTTATTGTATTGAAAGCCCCCCTGAGAGCCACTTGGCTTGTGCGTTTTGTGTTGTGGGGGCTATATACCCATTTCTCACAAGGAGAAGCCAAGTACTGGGATGGAGTTGACTTTTGGAGCGGGCTGTTATGTATTTGATAAAAATGCCTGTGGATACTTTCCCATGTTGTGCAGAGCAATTGCTCGATCAAATCTGTCCCGTCCCTTCCTTCCTCCCTTCCTTCTCTACAAGCAGGGGAGAAATGGGTGCGAGCCTGCACTGGAGTGCCTCAAGCAGAGTCATTGAATTACAAGGGGGCAAAAGGGCCCCAGCCCCACTTTTAAAAAGGCTATGGGGGCCATGATTTGGCTAAAATCTGGAGGGGTCTGGAAGTGGGGTGTGTGGATTTCGTTAGGGCCCCCTGATGTAAATTGAGCACTGTTCAACCATGCAGGTCATGATGCCTCCTGGAGCAGGAAGCTGGCTGGCTGTCCAGCTGGCCCTGTGGCTGTGTGAACCAAGAGCTGCTGTGCTCCCAGTTCCAATTCTCCACCCCAGACACAGCCAGCTGCCTTGTGCCTCAGCAACCGGGATCCGTCTCCTCCTCCTTGCAGGCGTTCAGCCCTTTCTTGCCCCCTTGCAGGGAAGTATTACACAAAGCTGCCTTCTGGTCAGCCAGGCCAGGGCTTCCTCCAGCCGAGCATTGAGCATTGAGGGTTTGGACGGCAGTTGGCTCTCCAGGGCCTCAGGTGCAGAAAGATCGTCAGGGGTTGAACCTGGGACTGTCTGCAGGCAACACATTTGGCTCAATCCCTGAGCTGTGGCCCCTCCCACAAAAGCTGCTTTCTCCGAATAGGGCAGATGCCTCCCCATCCCACCCCACGTCTGGAGTCTTGAACCTGTGTCCTGGGGAGACCGCTGTGTTCCCTGGCCATGCTCCCTGCCAAAGGAGACCCAGAACTTCAGCTTATGAATGTTCTTGAACCTTTGGAGACAGAGTAAGTCACATATCTGATTTAAATGCTTCTGCATTTTAAGATTGCCCTTACCAGGCGCTTCAGGTTGCCTTTAAGTTAATGCCATGCGGGCTGGGGCATGCTGGGAGTTGTAGGTTTTTTTCTATCTAAACATGTGTCGGAGCGCACCCTAAGTAAAGCTGCTTTAGCCATTCCAGTCCCTGGAGCCCATCCTGGCAGGCAGGCAACAGGCAAAACTAGAAGATGGCACCCATTCTGTGTATTGAAAGAAGGAGTCACACTTCCTGACTTTAAAATAAAAGGCTGGGCTCAGGTGGGGGCTGCAGCCCCTCCCCCACACCCACGGCTGACCTCCCCGCATTCCGTCCCCCACTGCTCCCACGCAGCGCTCTCCCTGCTGGGCTGCAAAAGCAGGAAGTTCCCATGACTGAGAGAGAAGCGCTGACTGGGGTGGCTGGGGAAGGTTTCAGTTCCCACAGTCATGGCGCCCCTCTCCATCACTGTTGCATGTACTCCTTCGGACAGAAGCCTGCCGCTATAACGGCACCTTGCATAAAATTTGCTAGATACGTCTCCTAAAGACAACATCAGGCAGAGCAACGACATACGCGCGTTATGCTGGGCCTGTGGGCCTCCGCTGACCGGCTTGATGCGAGGGCCCTGCGCCAAAGGTCCTCCCTGGGCCCTCCCTCAGTGAGTCTGCCTTCCCGCTCCCCTCGTCGCCAGGCAAGTGAACAAGCAGGTTGCGGAGGTGAAGAGGACGGGCAGTTCCAAGGGGCCCCTGTCAGTGGGCTCGCGCTGAGCCAGCATGGGCGCACATGCAGTGCCCAGGCCTGCATCACAGCACACGCGGTTTCGCCACAGCATCCCGAGTCCATGGTGGCACAGCCAGCAGCAGCCCTGCTCCTGCCAGGCCTGAGCAGGGCTGGGTTCCCCGTATGCTCCTCCTGAGCACAATGCCTGCAAAGGGGAGGAAGGCAAAGGCCCACAGCGCCTGCGTCTGTCCCCGCGCAGGATGCTTGCAAGGAGCGTGCGCAGCCCTCCTGGAAAGGCCCCTAGAGCAGCTTAGACATGATAAACCGTGAAAAGCCAAACAAATTACAGTTAAAACCAGGAACAAAATAGGAGTCCTAGAAATGCAGTTGACCAACAAGAGGAGAAAAGAAACTTGGCCCATCTTTTTTATTTTTTTAAAAGGAGTTGTCTCTTCTGCAGCCTGTCACTCTGATTTGTGGCCTCCTCAACACGCACCTCTTATCCAGGTCCACCTTTTGCACACTTGGCTCTCCCCTGATGCCCTCCTGTCACACACAGTTCCTTGCCAAAAAATTGCAAACAGCAAAAAAGTAAAGGATAATGTTGTGTCTTTAAAAAAAACACACAAATAAACAAATGATGCAAACAGTGATGCAATTCATGTAATTAATGCTAAATTGGGGGGGGGAGAGAGAGAGAGAGCTGTCTTGCTTGTGTGAATGGATTGCTTCTGAGTGATCTGTGCCTGTGAGGTTGTAGGACCTTATTGTCTAGGCTGATTTCATCCCACAGAGCCTACTTTCACTGCCCTGAGCACCAGTGTAATTACTGAGCTGTTTGACTGGTAGGTATCTGGGAAGAGAATCAGTCTCTTGTGCTGAGAAGGATCCATGCAGGGAAAGAGTTTACTGTCTGTGAAGGGCTGTGAACAGCCACAGTCTCCTAGTCAATCCAGGGCTTTCTGGAAAGGTTCCTTCACAGGAGCAGCTCTCTAGACGAGTGCTCCTGACATTGATGACTTGGTGGGCTTTGGCATCCATGCTGGGACACTCCCTGCTGCTTCCTGGCTTGTGACTCCTCCTCTAGGGAAGGAGGAGGCAGCAGCCTGCTCTAGTCTCTGCATTTCATGGACAAGAGACTTCCAGATGGACATGGATGGGAGGCAAGCTTCTAGCCCTCATTAATTTTTGTTGTTGAGAATAAATATGGAAGTGTGTAGAGCAGGAAATGGCATTCCAGATTCTCAGCTGACATGACAGATGTACAGACCAGCAAATCAGACACTGGTTCAGTGCTGGTGTTGATCCACACCTTGCCCAGTCCCCCTTTCATTGCCTTATTAAGAAGAAAAAGAACTGCTCTAGGAATTGGGAGGGAAGATTCTTGGGGCTTGACTGGGGTGAGTGGTGTTGGTCAGCCAGTGACTGCTTCAGATTTGCGGAACTAGTTTCTTCCTAGCCCTGGAGGGGAAAAGATCCATTAGAACTGAATGCAGAGTGGGCACTAGAGCTCTGCTGGATCAGACGACAGGGCCATTTCTCATCCAGCGTCCTTTTCCCAGACGCCACCAGGAAGCCCAGAAGCAGAACCTGGAGGCAGCAGCTGCTCCCCTCCCTTCAGTCTGCCCCTCCGTTACCTCTGGTTGGGCTCTCTGTGCCTTGCGCTGCCTCCCATAACATTCTGTGCTCAGATCAAAACCTGTAATTGAAAATTGTTGGGTATTTATTCTGACTATGAAAAACCTGTGCGGGCCCCCACCCCGCTTCATGGGCTGGGATGGAGGGAGAGCGGGGCTTTAATAGCAAATAGAGGTGGGCGGGGGCCCATGCTTCCCTCAGACACTAGAGAGACGGTGTGATGCCACCAGCTAGTCTACAGTTTCCCAGCTCTGCTGTTCAAGCATGAGGATTGCAGTGTCTTAAAAGGAGGCATTGAAATTACCTAGACAACTGATTCTGTGCTTAGGCTGTGAAATCTTGGAAGTACAGGATTCTAGCTGCAAATTGCTGTTAAAAGCTGTGGGACAAACTGACTAACAGGAACTGTTTTACAGGTTTCTTCTGAGGCCAGATCTTGTGCTGGTTGGTATGGAATACATCCAGCTGGCCGGCGTTCCCCAGGGGCTGCTCTAGGGTGGGAGGTATGGATGGCTTCCGCTCTGAAGCTGCCCTTCTCCCAGCCTTCACAGAGCAGGTGAACAGAGGGGGGCAAATTCCAAGCTGATCAAAGGAGAGACGACACTGTGCTTGGCCCGAGACCTTGTCACGAGACGCCGGAGCTGTTGAGAACTCACCAAAGGCCGAGGTGGGCCTAGGTAGTGGGCGGGTGGGCTGGCTGGGTTTTCCCTTCCAGCCGCACTTCACGGTGCTGTGAGCCCACATGGCCTCCCCCAGGCTGGGGGCTGAGCCTGCCATTTCCCCTGTTTCTGTGCTGCTTTCCCCCAGGGCCAGCCGGCAGGAGTAGGAAGGTTAGATTCAGGGGGACCTAAGAACATCAGAAGAGCCCTGATGCTGGATCAGACCTCAGGTCCATCTCGCCCAGCACTGTGTCCCCACCGTGGCCAGCCAGCTGCCAGCAGGAAACTCCCAAGCAGGATACGGGCGCAACAGCCCCCTCCTGCCCAAGTTCCCCAGCAACTGATGCATGGAGCAATACTGCCTCTGATACTGAAGGTAGCACATAGCCATCGGGGCTAATAGCCCTTGACAGCCTGCTTGCTACTGGAAGCAGGCTGTGCTTGGCCCAGCTGACTTTCAGCCCTGCCACATCTGCACCTCTCCTCCGGAACCCTCCAAATGTGTGCCCAGCACCCAGATCCCTGCTGGGCCCCAGTCCCAGAGACTGTTGTCTTTGCAGCCCCTCTGTGGGGATTTGGCTGGCTGCCTTTTTGGCTTGGCAGAGGTGTGCCGACTTGTGCCTGGCAACCGCAGTGGATCCCAGCCAGGGTGGGGTTGTGCAAGGCCTGGCTGTGCCCCTCCCAGCATCAGGCAGGTCAGAGATCAGGACGAGCAAGTGAAATCCACCCTCCTGAGCTCAGCCCCCTTGGCCTGGCCTGTGGGACATGCTGGACTTGCTCAGAGCTGCCAGTCCGCCTTTCCTGATCTTGGCACCAGCCCTTAAGATGGCTGTTGCTTGGCCTTAACGACTCCCTTGAATCTTAAGCATCTTGTGGCTTTCATGATACACTTACCTCGCATGGGGAGTCAAAGGAAGTTTTTGTAGCTTAAAAGAAAAATCTGGAGTGGGCTGTGTCTTTGGGTGTGCGAAGGGGCAAGTTCCTGGCTCTCTAGAAGGGCATGTGTGTGAAGGGTCATCAGCTTGACCTCTTCTGCTGGCCCAAGTGGCTGCCTACTTGCTCAGAATTCAATCCCACCCTTTATACACACGCGCGTGCACAGACACACACGGCCTTTTTGAACTCCACTTTTCTCCACCAGCTCCCTTTGGAGTCCTACTCGTCTCTTCCAAACTCCCTGTTCCATCTGCGAGAGAATCTGACACCCCAGCCAGCAAGTTGTACAGATAAGAATTTCAGCCGGGAAGGAGTGTCCTGGCTTGTCCGGTGGTTGACCCCGTGGTGCAATTCTGTTCGGGGAGGGAGGGAACGAGGGTGCGCAGCCCTTGCAGCCGGCCGGGCTCTGGCAGAATGCAGCAAGCAGCGTCTCCACTTAAAGGGCAAGGCAGGTTACCTGGAGAGGGTTTTAAATGACCAAACATGACCCTTCAGGCCTCTAGGCGAGGAGGGTAGCCCCAGCTGTACCCATTTTAGGAACACCGGGCTTGGGTTGTCATCAGTCCAGGCAGGATCAGGCCTGCGCTAGCATGTGCCAGTCGGTGCGAAGGCTTTTCCGCACAGGTGCCTGCCTGTGCTGCAGCGCCAACAGCAGTTTGCTGTCTTGCTAACCTGTGCGGAATTTTTGTAAACTCTGATTGCAGGAGAGGCAGGATTTAAAATAGTTTATGCTAAATGTGTCCCCATTTCTGTGCTGCAACATATGCACTTTTACTCTCACACCATGTATCACTCCCCAAATATGAAAAAAAATTGATTAAAATAAAAGTATTTTTTTCTGGAGTTTTTAATATTTGGTGAGTGAGACATGGTGGGCAAATAAAAACATATACACCTGTAGCAGAGAAATACGATTTATATTCTAGCATTCTGGACTGAAGTGGTTGGGAGGGAAGGACAAATGTGTATTTTGAAGTTACCCTCCCCCCCATCCAGACTTCATTTGACTGGCTTGCTGGCCATCCTGTTAATCACTTAAACATAAAACAGGCCTAGCAATTTTGTACAGTCAGATATGAGAGACAGGGATGGAGTGACACATAGTTCATCTTCACCCCCTTCCCAGATATTAGCGTGCTTCCAATATTAGGACTACCAGCTGCAGCCTTGCACTACCAGAGCTTCGGGTCTTCTTTCCCCATTCTTTTTTCAGCATTCATCTGGTGAAATGGACTCTAGTCTGCAAAAGCTTATGCCATAATAAATCTGTTAAGGGTGCAATCCTATGCATGTTTAAACAGAAAAAAGTCCTACAACTCCCAGCCAGAGCCAGCCAGCCAGCCATGCTGGCTGGGGAATTCTGGGAGTTGTAGGACTTTTTTTTGTCTAAACATGCATAGGATTGGATCCCAATTCTTCAAGGTGCTACAAGACTCCTGCTGGGTGTGTGTGTGTGTGTGTTTTCTGCAATAGGATTAACATTTCTGCTATCCCTCTGGGGGATGACTCCATATTTCTGGCATTGAAAGGCTCAGAATAACAGGCCCTCTGTGTGTGTGTGAAACATAGGAAACTGTGACAGCAGATCAGACTACTTGCCCATCTAGCTGGGTATTGTCATCTCTGCCTGGCTGTGGTTCTCCAGGGTTTCAGGCCAAGAAGGCTCTCTTCCATTGCCCACTTCCGAACCCTTTGAACTGGAGATCCCGGGGTGATTGAACCCGGGACCTTCTGCATGCAAAGCAGGTGTTCCTGTCCCTGAGTGATGGGCCCTCCCTGCACGTCGTGTGCCGTGACCTTCTCGGCCAGGGACTGAGTACCCCCAGTGTGCCATTCCCACTTGTGGAAGTGAAAACTGGCTGAGCTAACTTGCAAGCAAGCAAATGGAAAGCCTGCCCCGCCCCGCCCCCCGCCTCACTCAGAGGAGGCTTGCTTCCCTGCGGTGCAAGGAGGCAGAGCCAGTGGCATGCTCCTCGGAAGGTCACCGCTGTGAGCAGGGAGGGCATGTGTATCTAGGCGTAGGGGGAATGTGGGAGGCTCCCGAGGGCGGTGGCGCTGGGGCGCTCTTGGTCGAAGCAGACAGGCTGCTGCAGAGATGCCCTGCCGTGGAGAGAAAGAGCGGCAGGCCCTGGCCATCCCCTGGGCTCTCAAGCTGTGCTGTGGGGACGGGTCCTTACAAGGCAGCCTTCCCCAAGCAGGGACCCTCCAGATGGGTTGGATTACAATGCCCACCCAACCCAGCTAGCGGGTCCATGCTGGCTGGGGACAATGGAAGTTGTAGTCCAACCCATCTGGAGGGCACCTGCTTGGGAAAGGTGATTATATGGGATCTGTGGTTGCTTGCAGCTCAGGTTTTCAGGTTCCCTCTGTGGAATTTGGCTCTGCTTCTGGGTGCCACAGTGCCACAGGGGGAGAAGATTCCCAGGCCCTGGTGTTGGCCACAGGGTTCAGCTTCTGTTCGTGTCTTGGTGCACAGGCAACAAAAACAGCACCCGGGTTCTTCCTCCTCCACCCTGTGGCCTGTTTGCTCCTGTGGGTCCCAGTGCAACAGAAGCGCAATGAGGGTCGCAGCCCCAGCATCCTCTGGCTTTGCAGGCGTAGGGGCAGCGACAGCTGCTCCATCCTGATGCGCGATGGAGCCTCCTGTGAGGTGCCTTGGCTGTCGGCTCTTCGCCCCCGTTTTATGGTGGGGCAACAGATTGGCAGGGCAGCCCGAGAACCTTGCCTGGGGTGTCATGCTGGCTGCAGCCTCCCAAGGCTCTCTGGCGGCCTGCTCTCCGTAGCTGAAATGACCTCTGCATGTACCAAAAGGTGGCTAAAGGGTGCTGAGCATGGGCTCAGCTCCAGATCCTGCTCTCCATGCCAGCGCTCAGCTGCCCTGGAACATTTGAAACGGGATCTTGAATTCATTTGTGTCAGCGCTGCTGCTGAAGGCTGACAATCTCCCAACCCTCCCAAGCACCTTTTCCAGATGCGGGTTGCTCCTGTTTTGCAAGGCTGCCCCAGGATCTGGAGCCCCTCCCCCCAGCTTGGTTTACTGGTAGTCCAGCAACAGCAGTAGGAAAGCCTGTTTGAACGCCAGCCGGGGGTGTTGCTAGGTATCTAAAGGATCTGGGGCACAGGCCCATGACATATATTTGCGTGCGCGCGCACACACACACACGTAGAATTGCTAGAATGTATTCCCATTTCACTATCATTAGCAAAAATAACTGAAATAAGGGGTGCCGCAGAGCATATGCAGAATTTTTCTCTCACCATAGAGCAATTACAACCTCTCACTCCCCACACACTTACACATTTATATTTATACCCCAACCTTCGTTGCACAACCATATAAAAATATGACACATGAGCACCATTAAAAGCATAGCTGTAAAACAATAACGAGCAATAAAACCATCACTACAACAACAGAAAACAGATAAAGCATCCCCAAAGCTTGTGCAAATAAATACATTTTTAACTGGCACCTGAAGGTCAACAGCCTGGGGGACAGCCGAATCTCCACCAGAAAGGAGTTCCACCACTGAGAAGGCCCCTTGGACCACATTCCTCAGGGATTCCTCAAGCAACACCCCCCAGCTGATTCTGAATCCTGGGCTGGTTGGAGCTAGGGAAGGCCGTCCTTCACGCCCCTGGGTCCTGAGCTATGTAGGGCTTTGTATGCCAGTACTAGCGTCTTGAATTGGGCCTGGCAGCTCACTGGCAACTTAATAGTGATGGGATATATCTCACATAGATTAAAGCATCACCGTTCCCTTTTTAGATATTAAGCACTGACCACACCTGTTGCAAGACTGCTTCAACCAGATCACGTGCATTCTGTTCCCCTCCACACAACAATCTCCAGTTTCCCATCCTCCAGCAACTCTTCATAAAAACAGATGCTTTGCTGTTGTTTTTTGCAATTCTCCTCTACCTCCTTGGTACTTGCAAGCTCTTCTTGTCTCCTCTTCCCCGTAACTTAATTTGTGCCAAGACTTTTTCAAGATTCAGCCAAGGAGTCCATTTTCAATACTAGGGCTAAGTTCTGGAGAAAGTGTATCTGAGCATGTACCAAGTCCTTTTCCCTTATCACAGCAGCTAGTGTCCATGCAAAAAGGGAAAACACAAATGATAAAACATGTATAAGATTGGGCTGAAAGGGTAGCCAAGTCAGTGAAGTGGAATTGGGGGTGGGGGGAGAGTGTATTAAGCCTGCAGTACCATGCTCGAAACTCGGGACTTATTCCTGAGCAAATATGGAGAGGATCAGGCTGCAAACCACCCTGCAAAAGCAACTTGGGTCGCAGTCCTAGACATGCTTTCCTGTAAGTCCCATTGAACATAACGGGACTTGCTTCTGAGTAGACATAAAGTCAAACACAGTTCAGAACTTATCCACCACTCTCCCCTCTTGGGAATTCCCCAAAACTTGATCTAGGTGGAATAAAGAAGGGAAAGAAAGACTAGGATAGGGGAGGGAAGAAGAGGAAAAGAAGAATGGTGATTGGAAATTGGGGTGGGGGAGAGAGAGAGAGAGAGAGAGAGAGAGAATGAATTTCTCAGGCCAAGTGGCTCCTTTCAAAGGTGTAGCACTTCAGAGGAATTTGTGGGGGATGGGGGGGGGCTAGTCAACCTTCTGAGGTCAGGTGGCTGATGGCTTTTTTAAATGGTAAAACTTATTTAAAAGCCCCGTGCCTGCTGGCACCACCATGAGACACTCTGCCCACAGCCTTCCCGGCACTTCCTGGCATGACATCACATAGTTCTGCCCTAGGCCAGCGCCATGGTTGGGCACCCGTCGAGGGCTCATGACCCACTGACAAGGGCCCCCTGGAGCGGCTCCTCTTCACTTTTGCAACTTGCTTGTTCACCTGTCTCTCACTCTAACCCAGACAATGGTGGTGACGGTGGTGAGGGGGAGCAGGAGATGCCACTGCCTACTTGCTCCCTGGCTCTCTGGTTGTCAAGCAAGCAAGTGGTAGCAAAGATGAGGGAGGAGCAGCAGCAATAGCGGCTGGTGACAATGGCCAGGAGAAGGTAGACTCACTGAGGGAGGGGGCTCATTGGGGGCATCTTGCCCAAAGGCCCTTAAAACCCTGGAGCCAGCAGTGGTCCTAACATTCCCTTTGGTATAATCTGTTGCCTGCAGTTATGTGGGAGAAATTAAAATAGAGGGGGAGAAAGAAGTTTGTGGGCCTAATTCAGTCCTTTGCTGTGCCAAAACTACTGAGCTTTTGCAGAAGCTAGATGTTCCCGTTTGGGATGGTAAAATCAGATGCTGTATGAAATACCAGTGTTTCACAGGGAGCTCTTCCTGCCCTTCCCCCTCCCTCTTCAAACGTTCATTGCAAACTAGCTCCCAGAAGTGGGCATGTAAGAGTACAAAGGTAGGGAGAGAGAGAAGCGGGGGAAATGATCGGACTGTGGAAGGAAAGGTGGCAGTATCTCCCATAGTTTAAAAGGCTGCTCCTTTCATGCGACACCCCCTGCTGGTCTGCTACGGGGATGAGTCCTAAGGTCCGCTAGTCACTGCAAGTCTGCTGAGCTTGGAGGGAAGAGGCAGGCTTTTATTAGGCAGATGACCATTGATCTGGGGCTCAGCTCAGAAGATCCAGGGCACGTGCTGTGGTGTGCTTTTCTGTAACAACGCCCATGACACTAGCCCCAGCCGCTCTTAAGTATGGGGAGGGGACTGCATTGGATAGGGCAGTGGGGTCCCATAGGGTGTGTGGTGTTCCTGTTCTCTCACAACTGAACTGCCAAAGCCCCAAGTTGGGCAGCAGGACTGCCTTTGCAGGCTCTCTCAAGGCATTCACAGGCTAGGCTTGTGCCTTGCCAAACACCCCCACTCTCTGCCCGCTCCTGGGGTCATGCATCAGCCCCTGCTGGTGGGCTCCCTGGCCCTGCCGCATCACCCCACTAGCTCTGGCTTCTGGGGTCCTGCCCACCGCCATCACTGTGCGGCTGGCACTGGCCCAAGGCTTCCCCCCCTAGAGTGGTCCCGCCTCCGTGGTTGTGTTGCGGTCAAGGCCCAGTGCAGGGGCTGTAGTTGGTGGAGAGGCTGCGGCTCAGCGGCAGAGCCCCTGCTTGGCATGCAGGTGGTCCCCTGTTCAGTCCCCAGCAGCATCTCCAGGTAAGGCTAGGGAAAGCTCCTGCCTGAAGCCCTGGAGGGAGAGCCGCTGCTGCCAGTCTGTGTCAGCAGTACTGGGCTAGATGGACCCAGGGTCTGGCTTGGTGCAGGGCAGCCCTTGATGTTCCTTTCTGCAGCCACTAAGCAGCACGCTTTTTCCATGGGAGTCCTTACTTTGCCAATGGATCACTTTTCAGCTATGAATATTTCAGGCAGGTGGGCAATGCCTGAGCTCATCTCTTGTGTTTGCCATATAAAACCAGCCTACCAGTTCTCCCTTTACCAATTTATTCTGCTAAAGCCAGGACATGTGAATATCTGTGGGAAGCAGGAGACTTGCACATGGCACGGCCCTAACAGTGTGCGAGTTACAGTGGAGCACTTATGATGTAGGAACTGATTCTGCGGCAAATGTTTGCACAAAATTTAGCGTGTTAACCAACGCTGTGTTTGACCAACAGGCCTCGCTCAGTCGCTCCTTATTGTCATAAAGTCTTTCTCTTAGTAACGCGCAACCTGTTCAGTCTCGCAAATGGCAGTCGTAGCTGCATGAAAAGCTGAGGGATGAATTCCTCTCCATATCCCCAGCTGCCGTAGTCCAAATTGTTTCTTCCTAAAAAATTACGTAGTTTTCCCCCCTCAAACAGATAGCAAGAATTGGTGGGCACTGGAGCCATTCAAAGAGGCACACTGGTGGGCTGGGTTCAGATCCGTCAGTTTTCTATTTGCCATGCCACACATTTTGCCAGCTTCAGCCTGCTTTTCCCCCCACGTTGCAGGAGAGTGGTGAGATACCTGCCAACCCCTGCCGAACACTGCATCCTTGTGGCTTATAGCAGCTTCTGACAGCGGCCGCCCCTGGAACTTTGCAGCCGGTTGGGCCTGTCATTGCTCCCACTGGTCACTGTGTGTGTGTGTGTGTGTGTGTGTGTGTACACACATACATGCGGCGCCTGGGAAATGGGGGCTTGGAGTGAAGCCACCTGGAACATAGGAAGATGCCTCTTACTGAATCAGACCTTGGCCCATCTAGCCCAGTATCGTCAACACAGACTGGCAGCAATGGCTCCCCAGGGTTTCAGGCAGGTATTTTTCCAGCCCTGCCTGGAGATGCTGCCAGAGATCAAACCTGGGACCTTCTGCATGCAAAGCGGGGGCTCCCCCACTCAGCTACGGCTCTTCCCCGTGTTTTGGAGGCTGCAGCCCTCCCCCTTGTACAACAGAAAACTGGGTCCCTCTCTATAGCAGCCTTCCTCAACCTGGTGCCCTCCAGATGTTTTGGGCTTCAACTCCCACCAGCCCCAACCAGCATAGCCAGTGGTTAAGAATGCTGGGTGTTGTAGTCCAAAATATCTGGAGGACAGCAGGCTGAGGAAGGCTGTTCTACAGTCTTGGGTGGGTCCATCTGTGGTTGCGAAATGGATAGTTCTGAGCCCTCAGGGCTCCGTAACAAACACCTGCACGCCAGTTATGGAGAGCTTCTTCAACGAATGACACGCTTCTGTAGCTATCCAAGAACTGATAGTTTGGGGGCTGCACCAGTCAGCAGGGCATAGAGAAAGAGGATGTGTGAGCAGGGGGGAGACTTTTATCAGGCAGTAATTGGTGGGGGGCATCCCTGCATACTGCGCCAGAGCCCCATCTCTGCCGGTGCCCCTGGCATGCCAACAGCCTGAGCAGAGGGGGAAGGGCCCCCGGGCTGGTGATTGCCAGGTGGCACTTGCCTTTGGCCCCTTCACTCTGCTGGGCTCTTTCTGGCTCTGACCACCCCAGCTGCCCTTTCTTGAGAGGCTTCAAAGGAAATTGGATTCCCTCGCCCACCGCCTGCCTTATTTAAGGATAACATGGTGCCTGGCAGTTGGCCCAGTTTGGCCATCTGGGGGTGGGAGGGGGTGGGTGGGGTTAGCAGCAGTCTAGCAGATGCTCAGCTGTGAGGCTGTAGAAGGCTGGGAGCCTGTCAGGCCTCCCAGGAAGAGTCCCTGAGTTGGAGGGGGTCTCGTCGGCTCTTCAGTTGAGCCCCCTGCTCAGTGCAGGAAACCCGGAGCTAGGAACATCGGACGCTGCCTTATACCGACTTTAACACTATACAGGCAAGCTCCTTAGATGATGCTTTTGCATGGTACAATGGCCAGATTGTAGAATATTGTTTATTACTAGTAGCAGCAATATATTTATATGCCACTTTCCCCTAATTATGCTCCAAGCAGCTCACAGAAGGAGTAAAAAAGCAAGCCAATGTGCATGCTGGCTCCAGCCCAAACATCCACTTTTACAGGAAGCTGCCTTAAACTGAGTCAGGCGCTTGGTCCACGTAGCCTGGTACTGTTGACACTGACTGGCACCAGTGGCTCTCCAGGATCTGAGGCAGGTGTTTTCCAGCGCTACCGGGAGAAGCCTGGGATTGAACCTGGGACCTTCTGCATGCAAAGCGGGGGCTCTGCCATGGAGCTGCGGCCTCTCACTACAGTGTCCCCGTGGATGGCTGTCCAGCCTCTGCTTCAAGCCCCCCCTCCCCCCGCTGAAATGGGCTGCTCTTACAGTCATGATGTCTGTCCTAATGTTCAACCCCCCAGACAAGATGCTCCTTGGGAACTGGTGAGGGGGATTCCAGCCGCCCTGGAGCAAAGCGCCTGGGTCTGTGGGAGACTTTGGCAGGATGGTGAGGCTGAGATGCTGGGTCGGCAAGGCCTGGCTGCCTCTGTTCTTCCCTGCGTGTGTCAGTCCATTTCTGTGCTCATCCAAGGTGGAGGTGGAGAACTGTTGGGCTGTTGTGGACTTGGTGTGGGAGGTCAGTGCTAGTAATCTGCGGGAGCTGGCTTTCTCCCAGCTGGATCCATGCATCTGGAGGGTGCTGTTGGCACAAACAGGATCACCCACCACAGTGTGGAAATGGGGTTCTCAAATACACCACAATGGGTCAAGCAGTTCTGCCCGGTGGCGTGCTGCCAGTGCTTTGCCTCTTCCCCAGGCCTGTTGGAATGGAGCCTCTGTGTACAGAAGCAGAATACCTCTGAATATCAGAAGTTGAGCTCAGCCAGCAGGGATGGCTGTAATTCCCCTATGAGGGAAGGTTACAGCAGCTGGGATTGTTTAGCTTAGAAAAAGGGTGAGCAAGGGGAGACATGAGAGAGGCGTACAAAATTCTGCCTGGTGTGGAGAAAGCAGAGCGGGAGACATTTTTCTCCCTCTCTCATAATATGAGAACCCAGTGGGGTCGTCCCATGAAGCAGGTTGGTGGGAGATTCAGGAGAGGTAAAAGGAAGGACTTCTTCACACAGCGCATAGTTAAAATGTGGAATTCGCTCCCACAGGAGGTAGCGATGGCCACCAATTTGGATGGCTTTAAAAGGGGCTTGGACAAATTCATGGAGGAGAAGGCTATCGACAGCTACTAGTCCTGATGGCTATGTACTACCTCCAGTACCAGAGGCAGTGAGCTGGGGAACATGGGCAGGAGGGTGCTGTTGCACTCATTCCCTGCTTGTGGGTTCCTGGTCAGCAGCTGGTTGGCCACTGTGTGAACAGAATGCTGGACTGGATGGACCCTTGGTCTGATCCAGCAGGGCTCTTCTGATGTTCCTGCGAGCCCCTCAGAGAGAGAGAAGACAAGCTGTGGTTAGGAACCCGATGGCCCTCTTGGCCTGATCCTGCCAGGGTGGGCGTGTTTAAGTGGCCCTGCGTGGCTGGGTGCTGGCCGAACCCATGTGAAGCGCACAAGGGCTGGGCTTCGTTGCCAGCCTGCTGTGGGCCAGGGTGGGGTTAGCAGCAGGAGAGCACTAGCAGCTGTGTCTGTTGCTGCCCCGGCTGAGACATCCGTCACAGCAAAAGCGGATGTGTGCCTGTCCGCCGGTCAGCATCATAGCTGCAAGACTGTGACACCTGGACACGTGAAACCTGGCATGCATGCTAAGAGGACTCTAGGGGGGTGCCCTGTGGCACTGTTTCATTTCTTGGATCCATGAATTAATTTTAATGAATTTAAATGTGTCTGTGTGGTCAAAGCCTGCAGTGACATTCTCAGCCACGAGGGGCAGGATTCCCTGACCAGCACGTAGGGCTGCAGGCCATACAGTTTGGTCCCAGGGGAGATCAGCAGGCCTGGGGACAGAGTTACATGCCTTGCCCTTCCCTCCTGCCGTGGGGCAGCCCCCCCTCAGGGTAATCGAGTGGACAGACCCCTCCCTTAGGGGGCTGGAGGGGTGCACCAGACAGGGCTGTGCCTCGGGATGCCAGCGGGCTGGGCACAATGTGTCCAATTCTGACAGGTGCCCAGTTCTGCTTGAAGGCTTCGCTGTATCAGACTAAGGCCTATTCCTGCCCATGCAAAGCCATAAATGTTTGCAGTGCAGTAAGCTGAAGTGGGCGAAACACGGACAGAGACATCGTGTAAATTGTGTCTGGCAACAGTAGTCTGTGGGCAGGGCTTGCTATGGATCCTTGTTCCTTTGGGATTGCAAGGTGAGACGGTGTGGGTTTTGTCCTTGATTAGCAAATGTGCACCGCTGTGCAAGGACCGTGGCTCAGGGGAAGGACCACAGGTCCATGGTGGAGCCCCTGCTTTGCATGCAGAAGGTCCCAGGTTTGAGCCCTGGCTTCTCCAGGTAGGCTTAGGAAAGACTCCTGCCTGAAACCCTGGAGAGCAGCTGCTGCCAGTCAGTGTCGACCATACTGGGCCAGGTGGAACAAGGGTCTGGCTTACTGTAAGGCAGCAGCCACATCGACACTGTAAAAGGCAATTGCTTCCAAGCAGATGGGGTGCCACTTGCTGAAGCACAGACATACGCGGCATGTCCAGATTTGGGGCCTGCGTCCTCTGAAGGCATCCTGGTTACCTCAGGTGATCTGCCTGCCTGCAGACCAATGAAGGTGTGCTGGAAGAAGCAGGCGCCTCTGCACGTGTGCGGGAAGCCAGCTGCCTTGGACAGCAGAGGGTCTTGTCCGGCAGAGCAGCCGTGCCCGGTTGACCCTTGGAAATCCTTTGCACAATCCTTTGCACGCTGGAAGAGCCGCCGACTTGCTTGCATTGGCATTGAGGCCTGGGGTGCCAGTCTCCTGGAACAAGGGGCCGTTGCTTTCCAATGACCCCCTTCTCTCTCTCACCTACCCCCCTTTTGAACCATGTGTGTCCCTTTGTTTCTCTCGCTCTCTCTGCGCATGTGCAGTTTCCTCCCTCCTCCACAGATGGCACTGCCAGCTGGAGGGCTTTGCCCACACAGCCAGCCACATGCCACGTGCTGCTCTAGTCCTGTCGTGCACGGCCTGGCATGCGGAGGCAGCCCTGGTGGTGCACCCAGCCCGGAGCAGCATCGGGCCGGGGTGGAGTGCAGCGCCGTGTTTTTCCATTCTTGGCAGGGACTGGGTGCAGGGTTATGGAGAGGTTGCAGGGAAGGTGGGTGGGGGCCACACCTCCGGCTCTGGATTAGCCTCTGTGCTTTTGGCTTGCATCTGCCAATTCTTCACCTTGTCAAGGCAGCTGACGCGGGGTGGAGATGGAGCAGGATTGTTGGCCTGACAGCAGGCAGGATGGGCTCTGCAGAGCTGGGCGTGCGCTCAGCCCGGCCCTCTCCAGGGCTGTGGGCCGGGCCTCCCCTGTTTCTGCCTCTGCCCTGCTTGTAAGCCACAGCCAGGGAGGCTTCCCTCTCCCCGGGCCGACCACTGCGTTCTTTGTGCTGCGGGGAGGCTGGCTGGCCCTGCGGAGCCAAGACCGTTTGGGCGCCCCAAGCTCTCTCTGCCTGTGTCTCCCTTCTCAGTATCAAAGTAGTTGTGTGTGCAAATGGTGGCATGCAGAGGGTTGTCGGATGCAGACTGGTTCTCATGACTTGTGCTCCCCACGCCACCCCATCCCGTCCTCTGATTTCATCCTCCAGTTTCCTCAGGTGGCTGTGCAGAGACTCTGCTCACAAGCCTCCATTTCCTTCAGATCACCACTGCTCCTTCACAGAGGAGAACGGCCTGAGAGGCACTCCTGAGCCCAACTTCTTTCCCTCTTGGGCAGCTGCCTGTGGTGCCTCTGAGAGGGTGCATGAAGGGCCCTTCTTGAAGTGAGGTGGGAAATCCCAGTGTGAGGCTGGAGCGGATGCTGCGCAGAAGAGTTGCCCGGCCCTCCATTGGCGAGCGAGCGAGGGAGGGAGCCTGCATGTGGCGCCCCTTCATGGAAGCGGAGGCTGCCGCGCAGGAAGGCAGGCGCCCCGGGAGACATCATCCACCTTTGCTCTAATCTGCTGGGAAGGTGGGAAGGACAGGCGCAGAGGCCTTGGCTGGGCGGGGCAGCATGAGGCGGAGGAGGGTGGCTGCACGCGGCTGCTCCAGCACACGCCCCCCTGTCTCCCTGGAGGAGTTCGAAGAAACGGGGGATTTCCCAGTCTATCCAGTAAGGCCTTTTGGAGGCCCAAGAGCCTGGGGTAGGGTTGGGAGGGGGAGCAGTGCAGCAACCCTGGAGGAGGAGAGACGGATGCAACCTGCGCAAAAATGAATGAACAAAGCTTATCTGGAAGTGAGAAACTGGCTGACAAATAAAGTAATAGGAAACATTAAGGGCTGATTGTTTATTGTTTAAATGGCGCTTCCAAACTATGGTGGATAGTTGTGTACTAGTGAGAGAACTAAAGGAACAGCGAGGGATGCCTCCTCCAGATAATTGGGGCTTCAGCTCCCATCAGCATGGCCAATGGTCAGGAATGCCGGGGGCTGTGGCCCACGACATCTGGAAGGCCAGGGGACTCCCTCGTGCCTCCCTCTGCCGGGACAGTCTCTAGGTTTGGGGGGTTCTGGATCCAGCCCTCCCCTCTCTGACCCTCTGTTCTTTCTCAACCCTCCTCCCTCCAAACACTCTTGCCTCTTCAGGGCTTAGCTGGCCATTGGGCAAGCGAGCCTTTTGCGGGGGGGAGGGGTGCTGGCGGCTGTTGGAGCTGATCTTCCAGCCTCTTGGTCCGGCCAGATGTTGTTAATATTATTATATAAAAATACAACAGCAGCAGCATTTCTATTCCACCCAATAGCCAAAGCTTTCTGGCCAGGTCACAGATGGTTCAGAAGCTCCAGGAAGAGGGGGTGGCCACGGCATTGCTACCCCTTGGCTGCATCTGCTGCCACCACCTTGGTGAGCTGGGAGCGTGGCATGCAGTAGTTGCCAGGCAACTGCAACTTTCTGGCTCTCTCCCCCCTCCTCCTGTATCCCGCCCCTGTGGCAAAATGAGCAGCGCAGGGAGACCCTGAACTGCCTGCGCGCTGGGGCAGAGGGTGTCGTGGCTGGGAAGCCTCATTCTCCGCCGCTCCCGACCTCCCCGCCACCCATGGATTGGCACCACTGACAGGAGCAGCGGCAGAGCTGCCCGAGGGGCATCTCGTTCTCCCGCGTCTCCGGAGGTGGTTGTGGAGCATGTCTGGAGGTCGCCTAGCAACTGCTCGCTTGTACCTGCCTTTCCCCCCAATTCCACAGTGACTGGCGGGCCGGCGGGCGGGAAGGGGATGAGAGTGTTGCAGGGGAGAGGAGCAGCCTGCCCCCCTTCCCCAGGCGCTCCCTCCTGCTCACTCCTGTGGGGCTGGCACAGTGGACCTCCGGCAGGACCCCCGGAGCCGAGCCCCTCGCGCGCACCTCACCTGTGGGCCGCGCTATTGCTGCTGCTGCTGCAGAATGTCACCCCCAGAAGCCACTTCTAATCGATTCAGGTCTAGGCGAGTCCCCTTAAATTCACATGCGCGCATCGCACAGAAGGCTGACGCTGCACCCCCCACAGCCCCCCCCACACCTTGTATTGTCTGGGGATCCCCCCGCTTGGGCTCCTACTTGCCATTCTGCAGCTTTGATCCTTGCCTGCAGGATGGCTGCATGTATGGCTTCCTGCGTCTTGAGGGGAGGCAACGGGATTGGCCCTCCCTCGCAGGCCGCTGTCACCCCTCCCTGCAGCCCCTCCTGCGGTGCCCCAGCTGGCCGCAGGGGCTGGGGATGGCTGGGTGGGTGGCATAGGGTGACCGTTTGCCTATGGTGGTGGTGGAGGGCAGGCGCAGGTGGGAGTCGTGGGAGGGAGAGGGCTAAGGAGAGGAAGGGAGCAGCTTGTGCAGCTCCTTGGTACAGGATGAAGGGGTTGGGGGGGCAGGATAGGAACAGCAGCCCTGGGTGCAATTTGTATGGAAAGATCTGGAGAAGCTTGGGTAAAGAGCTGGCAAGATGGCAGCCAACACTCTGCCGCTGTATGGCTGAGAGGGAGGAAGTCTCTCAAATTAAGCGCACAAAGACTCCTCCGGGCCAGCCCCTTCCCCTTCCCCTCATATTTATGAGGCTGATTTATATCTTGCAGATAGGGCAGGGGTCTCCAACAGTTTGGGTCGGTGGGCACATGGAGTTTTGAGCGTGTCATGGGTGCTCTCGCAAAATGGCTGCTGTGGGCTGCTTGCCCATTCATAAAATGGCTACCATAGTGGGCATGGCTGGTCACAGAATACCAATTTCTCAGAAGGCAAACTGGTGAGACTAAAGGTCCTGCTTCTTCAAAGGCTCCATCCCCCCCCCCCCAATCTTACAGAGCTTATGATCCTGGAGCACACGATGCAACCTGCAGATGGCATAAAATCTGTGGAGTAGTGGGTGTCCCCAAATCTCTCTCTGTGTGTAGCTTGCTTGTTTATTTCTGCCCAGGTGTTCTCAGATGTAATCAGGGCAGCTTACAAATGTTAAAACAATAAGAAACAACAATCGACAAACAAAACCCCACAACTGAAGAATTAAAAGCAGCAACATGTCGCTTAAAAGCGTTATCTTGAAGGAGTCTGCTGAAATAAAACTGTCTTTGCTAGCCTAAAAGCGGGAAGCAGCGATGGAGGTATGCTGCTCCTAAAAGTGAGGAGCAGTGTTCTTCCCTAGGGAGGCCATTCAGATTCTGGATGCCACAACTGAAAAGACCCCCCCCCCCTCTCTCTGGTTGCCCATCCAGCACACATCAGACCGTGGTGGGACCCCGAGAAGGGCTTCTGGAGTGGAGTTCCCAGCCAGGCTCCAATTCTTAAAGTGTATATTCCAGACATCCATGTCCCCCTCCCAAGGCATAACTGGGGTGGAAAGGACCGTGCCTTCCTGCTGGTCCAAACTGGTTCCTTTTGCCGGCACTCCAGCAGCAACTGACTGGGATCCGGCCTAGTACCAGCTCAGCTGGGTGTACGCAGTTGCTGAGGCAACAGAGCAAGCCGGCCGGCTGCCCTGTGCCCCTCCCTGCTGCCTCGAAATAGCATCTGTGCCTGCCTGACAGCATCGCCTTTTGCTGGAGGAGGAGGGCGAGGCCGAGCTGGGGCCGGGAGGAAATTCCTGCAGGAGGTGTGGACACACAGGCGGCTGGGTGTGCTCCCTTCTCTGCAGCCAGCCCAGGGCCCGGCCTGCATTAAAGCGGCAAAAGCCTCTCTGGGTATCTGCAGCTCCCAGCTGTGCTGGGGATCAGAGTGAGGAGGCCTGGAGGGAGCCACACGGCTGGCTTCCCAGGGTGGGAGGGAGCCACCCTCCCTTCCAGGGGGCAGCTGCCCGGCCTTGGCTCTTGCCTCTTGCCAAGGGATGGGAAGGGAAGGGAAGGGATGGGATGCTGCTGCAGGCCTTGGTGGGGCTCCACAGCCGAGTCCCTGGGGTGGGGCGGTTCCTGCCCGGCAATCTGATCGCTAGACCGTGTCCAATTAATTCCTAGGCATTTGCAAGCTTTTCCAGACAGGGCACACACCCAGGCCAGCACGTGTTCTCCAGGAATGTGAGGTGTTGGGCCCCAGCATATCGGGGGCTCCTCTGTGTCTGGCGTGGGAGCCGAACACCCAGCCCCAGCGGGAGCACCAGTCCTATGAGGGCTAGTCGCCTCTGCCACCTTTCCTCAATTGTGAGGCTTAAAAACAATGGAGACTTTTAAACAGACACCCGTAACCCTTGTGACTTCCTTCAGATGAAGTCTTGCGGGTTTGGGATCTTTAAAGGCCATGTCTCATGTCAGCAGGAGGAGATAAGTAGTGCATGGGAGAAGCAATCAATGGAAATGGGATTGTGTGGCTTATGGGCTGTCTTCAAAAGCCCTGGATGCTGAAACCATCTGCATAGACCCGGAGGCTCCCCAGATGAAACGGCCGCACTTTAAAAAGGGCGCCATGCATTGAACTTGGCTTGGTCTTAACCGTGGCTAGTTTCTTTAGCCTGCGGGGAGGTCTTTATGGTTGATGGTGAGAAAGTCCCCCATCCCATGTCCAGAGGTTGAATGTTTTCCAAAACTCGCATGACTCCTGAGTATTGGCTGGCGGGGTGGGGGGGTGGGGGGGAGTCACATAGCAGAAGACTACACACTTTGTAGGCGGAAGGTCCCAGGTTCAGCCTCGGGCATCTTCAGCTAAGAGGATCTGGTAGCAATGAGGGAAAGGCTTCTCTCTGTCAGCATAGACTGCATGGGGCAAGATAGACCAACCATCTGCCCCATGGTATGGCAGCTCCTGGTATTCAATGGGCTGCACTGCATTTTCCCCCAAAGGCTGGTGTTTTACCTGCAGTTTCCACATATTCAGTTCTCTCCCTCCACCAGCTTTTCCTAAAATTCAGCTAATGGGTACCAGTTCCTCCCCTGGTTGATGGGCCTCTACTTAGTCTAAGCAGGCTCCATCCTTATAATTTTATTTATTTAATAAATACATTTATTAATGCGGCTCTTCAGCTGAAAAAGGTCCCCTGTCCATCTTTAACCCCCAAACCCAGTGCCATTTTGGCTTTTCAAATCAGTGGAGGACAAGCTGTTGCAGAGTGAACAGACCATATTGCTGCTGGTGAAGAGCCTTCGAGAATGTGCAATGGGGTGGGTGCCTCTGGCAGTGATCCTCAGTATGATGATTGGGGGGTTCCAAGCACGTCCCTCTTTCCACCCATTAAATGTTGGTGCCTCTGTTCCAGGAGAGACTGCGACTGGAACGCACTTGCAGATTAGAGACGATGTGGAGCGCTTGTTACTTAGCCTGATCTGTTGTTCAGTTTGGGCTGAACCAATGCCTCTGATTAGTTCTGTGCCAAGCTCTGCACAGGGCACCTGGTTCCAATGTCTTTTAAAGGAAACAATGTTGAAA
This sequence comes from Heloderma suspectum, assembly GCF_057233095.1. Lineage (NCBI taxonomy): Eukaryota > Metazoa > Chordata > Lepidosauria > Squamata > Helodermatidae > Heloderma > Heloderma suspectum. The sequence goes on from NC_139466.1 coordinate 1,801,191, forward strand.
CGCACATGCTCCTGGTGCCAGAGACTCCAGTAGATGCTCCCTGCATGGCGTTTGGGGATGGCTGATCCCCGTCCTTGTGCTGGCTTGTCTGCAAAGGACTCCAGCATTTGGCAGGGGCAGAAATGGGTCCCAGTCTCATTTCTTTCCGTCTTGCCATCTTGCCTGTTGGGGTACCAGGGCGTTTCTTTGCTGTCCCTCTCTTAAGAACACGCTCTGGCCTGGGTAGATGCACCCTGGCCTCTGGAGTGGGATCCATAGCAGCCCCACAGGCCCTCTGGAGTTCCTGCAGAGGACGCTGTAGCGCAACCCAGACGCTCCCCTCATTCCTTGCTGCTTGGCACAACGGCGCCAGTCCATGTCTCAGTTTGTCTCTAGGGAATGCTGTCCAGGAGGGCGTCTGCCCAAAAGAGGCCCTCCGGGTTTCTAGAAAGAGGGCTCTGTAGTGCCCACAGGGGCTTGCAGGTCAGGCATGTGGAACCTGCCCACCACATCCCTGTCTGTACTTTGTTCTCAGGCCTCACTTTCCCCTAAGTGCTGTAAGATGTGATAGAAACCCCTGGGGGGAAGGATTGCAGGAAGGCAGGTGGTGGCAGGTGGAGGATCCACAGAACCTGACTTCCCCCAAGTCCTCGCTATGGCCCGGCCCTCGTGATGACAGCAGGGCTCGCTGGCTGAAGCAAAACACAGCCTGGCTGCTGTGAGGAGGAAATGTCCAGCCACAAAGTGACTGCATGGAGGAGGGGGTGTTTCCAGAGTATTATTTATTTAGGGGCAGGACTAGAACCAACGGGGAGGGGGGAAGGCAGGGAAGCAGATTCTGGCTTAACCTTAGGAGACACTTGCTGACCGTGGGAGCTGCTCAGCAGTGGAACAGACTCTGCCTTGGGAGGTTGGGGGGGTCTCTTTCACTGGAGGTATTTACGCAGAGGCTGCATGGCCCTCAGTCAGGGATGTTGTAGCTGCACCCTGCATTGAGCAGGGAATGGACTAGGTGATCTCTAAGGTTACTTTCAGCTCCATGATTCTATGATCCAACACCCTTCACCTGCAGCCACCTTTTCCTCATGCCATTGGGACGGTGCCTCTCTCCTGTCAAGAACTGTTGAGGGTCATATGGGGAACCTTCATATCTGTGTGTGGATCTCTGTGTGGGGAGCCACAGAACTGAGGGACAGCAGCATCTTCGGACGCCCGGGGGTGGTGTGGGGACATCTGTGGTCCTCCAGATGCTGCTAAAGTATGACTCCCATCATCCCTGATCATTAGCCATGCAAGCCTTTGAATGATGGGAGTTTGGAGTTCAGCAGCACCTAGAGGGCTACAGGTTCTCCATCCTGTCTTAGCCGGTCAAGTCCTCTCATTATTACTAGTAATAGTAGTAGTAGTAGCAGCAATATTGATGATGACAGACAGACAGATTCTGGCCTGGCTCCACCCACTCAAGCGAGGCATTGAGCCCTCCAAGAAAGGAAGGGCCAGAAAGGCCTAAGAAACTGCTGTAGGCGGAGTCAGGCCCTGAGTGTATCTAGCCCAGTTTTGTTGACACTGACTGGCAGCAATGGCTCTCCAGGGTTTCAGGCAGGGGCTGCAGGGTTGCCAGCAGGCGTTTTTCCAGCCCTACCTGGAGATGCTGCCAGGGATAGAACCTGGGGCCTTCTGCATGCAAAGCACTTTGGGCTGGGCTGGGGCTGGGGCTTTACCGCAACAACAAGGCCTTCCTGGTCAGGGGTGCTTCTGCATGTTCTTCTGGGTCTGACTGCTTGCTCTGTCCCTTGGTTCTGACTGCAGCTTGTCTGTTTTTGACTCCTGCTTGCCACTTCGTTCTGACACCAGGGCTCATTTCTTGCCTCACCTTAGATAGATGCTTCTGCCTCAACACCCCCGCCCCCCCCCCAGTTTCTCTGTGATTGTGGCTGTTCTGATACCATCACATCCACGGCCCATTGATTACTGGGATGATCAAAGGAGCAACTTTCAGAGTCACACAGATCCCCTATTTTTTAAGGCATGCGGCCAATATTGTGCTCATGAACAGGTGACCTAGATCAGAGCAATATCCTCTGGGTGTGCCAAGTCACAGGGAACTGCAGGAACAGCAGGGGAGGGAGACGATAGCATTGTGGCCAGGGCAGAAGTGGCGGATGCTCGGGACCCTGCCATCATTTTCAGGAGTAATCAGCTGCATCTCATATCCAGCCTGTGATTCTCCATTCGGGCAGGCAGCCTGGGGCCCTCCAGATGTTTGAGGCTACAACTCCTAGAATCCCTCGCCACTGGCTGCGCTGGCACTCAAGAACATATGGAGGGCACCAGATTGCCCATCCCTAAATTAGACCATTGGCACGCCTAGCCCAACGTTCTGTTCTGATTGACAGCAGCTTCTCAGGGTCTCCAGCAAAGTCTTTCCCAGCCCTGTTAACTGGTGATGCTCAGAACTGAACTTGGGACGTCCTTCAAAAATTTTGGCGAAACCGGACCCATTTGCCAGTCACAGTAAGGAGAATCTTCTGTTGTGAAAGTCTGTGCTTGCCATTCAAATCACCCTGTCTGCAGTCTGAGCAAATGAATGCATCTCAGTGAATGGCTTGTGGGCTAAGGCTGCTGACTACCTTAGCAGACTTGGACTATGCATCCATCCAGTATACAGTAATACCTATAAAACTATGTTTTTGTGGGCTACATGTCAGCCACTGAGCAAACCTGTTTCATTTCTTGAAGACACATGTTCAAGTTGCTGCTCATAGTGGAATAGCATTCATCCATGTGCCCGTTGGAGAACATCTGCACTTTTGTTTAGACCTTATAACTAGGGCAGTACATTTCTGGGTGTTCAACGCTTTTGAATGGATGTGTTCCATCAACTACAAACTTCGTGAACAATCAGTTCACTGTTGTGAAACAGCAGCCTCTCTCTGATACCAGAAACAAATGTAGTCTGGGCTCATTGATGTTAGAAACTGGGGATTGATAACATGCCTCTTCAGTTTTCATTTATGGGTTACCTGACCTTTGGGTGGCTTCCATTTTGTTCAGCAAACTGCAGCTTCTGGCTGTTCATGAGCTTTTGGTAGTTCATTTTTCAAGAGCTGCCTCTGAAGCTTTTTGAGGATGCACTACACCCCAGCAACCTGTGAACAACCTTCAGGGCTTTTTTCCTTATCCATGCACCCAGGGCTGGGCCCCGTGATCTCTTTTTAAGACCAGGGCCAAGTATTGCAATATGCTAAGGCGTATTAAGCAAAGCGACTGGAGTGTGCGTCCTTGCTCAATAACCAAAGCTTGCCACTGCACCTTCAGGGTTAAGGAACAGGGCCATTGGCATGTCTCCCTGATTGCCCAAACCACACTACCCGTGCCTCTGCAGAATTCAAAAAAGAGCAGTGCAACATTCATCCATGCCATTGTGGGAATTGAAAATGCAAACAGCCACCTTGAGTGCCATTTTTTCTTTGTAGAAAGAAGGGTACAAATCAAATCAAATCAAGCAAGTGATAAAATGAATGAACTTGCATGTGTGTATCCTTGGTTTCCATAATTTTATTTTAAACTCCACATTCGGGCACACAAATAAGACGAGCCCTGCTGGATGAGACCAAGGGTCCATCCAGTCCAGCCTTCTGTTCACACAGTAGCCAACCAGCTGTTGACTGGGAACCCACAAGCAGGGCAAGAGCGCAACAGCACCCTCCCACCCAAGTTCCCCAGCAACTCACTGCCCCCAGTACTGGAGGTAGCACATAGCCATCAGGACTAGTAGCCATGGATAGCCTTCTCCAGGTATTTATCTAACCTCCTTTTAAGGCCATCCAACTTGGTGGCCATCAGTACATCTTGTGGTAGCGAACTCCATCGTTTGACTCTGCTGTGTGACGAATTCCTTCCTTTGGTCTGGCCTAAATCTCCCACCAATCAGCTTCATGGGAGGACCCTGCTGGGTTCCAGTATTTTGTGACTGGAGATACTGAAGTGTCTCCTGGAGGGCTGCAGTGGCGTGTTCTCCCTCGGGGAGCTCTCCACACGCTGGGCGTGCAGGGGAGGCGGCTTGCTCCTCCTGAGCATTTCTCGCCTACTGCAGTTTGGCATTTGGAAGCCATCTGGGGTTTTCCTTGCACCTCGTGTGGACTAGACTGGACTGTGCGGGAAGCTATAGAATGCCTGTCTCCAAAAGGTGCCGAGATAGAGGCTGGCAATCTTGCCAAACCCGGGGTTCAGTGTTCTTGCATGGAATATGTTGAATGCTGTCCTGTACCAAGTCAGGCTGTTGATTTATTTGGCCCAGTGATGTCTATTCTGAGTGGCAACAGCACTCCGGGATTTCGGGCAGAGTCTTTCCCATTATCAACAGCTACCAGGGCCTTTCTAAAACTGGGGATGTTGGGATTGAACCTGGAACAGTCTGCATGTGGAACAGGTGCGCTGTGAAAGCCAAGGCATGCCACACCTTTCTCCCTTCTTTTCCTCACAGATGGGGTCCCAGAGGCTGCAGGAGAAGTGACGTGCCAGAACTACCCGTCCGGGCAGGGGCAGAGTTGGGGGAAACATCTTGGTTGGCAGGAGGTTCTGCCACCCCCCCCCCCAACCCTTGGAAGTGTAACAAGGCAGGCAAGTGAGTAGCACCTTTATTCTTCCCGTACAAATACTGAGGCACACAAAAGAGCTTCACGGTGCAAATAAAATGTGGTGTCTGATGTTGGGTTCAATTCATTATTGATTGTTTAGCAATTTTTCTATACCACTTCTCATTTGCACAAATCCAAAGTGGTTTACAACAGCACCATAAAACAAGAGAACAGTACAGTAAATACACAGTCATACAATACTAGAGATGGTTAAAGACGGGGGAAAGCCAAAGTGAAAAGATATATTTCCAATAAATGCCTAAAACATGCCAGCATTCTTAGACTTGCGCTGGCTCTGTCCACAGTGTGGTCTCCTGGGGAGGCAGGCCATGGGACCACGCCTCGCTTGAGCCCTCTAGGTGTGCCTGGATGCTGAGCACATTCCTCGCCTTGCCTCCCTCCGTTCCACATCTCCTGAAATGGCTGCCCCTCCATCTGTGCTCTCAGGTAGTTGGAAGGAGGGCACAGATAACAGGACTGAGAGAAGCCACTCTCAGAGTGCCTCCCCCTCCGGGGTGGTGCTGTGTGGAACAGAGGGAGGCTGGGAGGAAGCATGGCCTGGCTGGGAGGAAGTGCTGGGATTGTAGCATGAAGGAGGGCCAGGGGCTCACCTGAGCTCTTGTGGCAGGATGAAGAGGCGAAATTGTTGCCAGATGGGACGAGGATTGCTCACTTAGATGGCTAAAAGGGATGCCTTGTGTGCATGGGACTTACTTGGTTGACACATTCATGAGGACTAGACTTATTGATAACTATTGGCCAAATGAACAAAAATGAGCCCTCCATGTTCAGAAGCAGTGTACTGGGGATGGCTCTTGCTCCGTCCCGCTTGTATTTGGTTCTTTCTCAGGGCATTTGGCTGGGCCTTTTTCAGAAGCCATTTGAGTTTTTGATCTGGAAGGCAGAGAGTTGGGGAACTGCATAGAGGCAGGGGGGTGGTAGCCCAGGCTTTACAAGCAACGGGGGCCAGGCGGGGCAGAAGATGAGAGTGGCATTCTGGTGAAAGCTGGATCTACTCAGGCCAGCCTGTGATGAGCCAACCCCTCCCTCTGCCCTCGCCCCCCAGCCGGAAGGGCTGCGCTGTATAACCTCAAAGCAAGAGTCTCAGGAAGTTCTGCAGGGTTTTGTTCCCAGCGGAAGTGGTGCCTCTGAGTCTGCCAGAGCCTCTCTGCTCTCATGGGACTGAGTCTTAGATAGGAGCATGGAGGGGAGGGGAGGGGGGAGAAAAGGCGCCTCGGCAGGCAGGCAGGCGCTGTTTTGTTGCAATTGGTGGGCAGATGGAAGCCGGTCTTCTCGCGCAACTGGAGCACAACTTCTTAAAGAGGTGCTGGGGCGGAAGCCTGCTCAGGAGCCATTGTCGCCATCCCCCGGCTTCTGAATTCCCCATGTGAGAAGACTGGTCATGACTGCTTGGGCGGGGGGGCGTCTGCACCTGCTCAGAGGGCGCTCACTGCCTGACCCCTTTCTGGACTGAGATTCCCTGGAGGAGGTCTGGCACAAGTGTTGCTTTGTAATACAGCCCCACCCAGCTTGGAGTTACTGGGGAAGGCTGAGGGAAATGTGGGGAGGGGCCCCACTCCATAACAGAGCAGATGCAATGCATGCAGATGGTCCCAGGTTCAGTTCCCAGCAGCTATGGGTAAAGGAGAGTTTGGAGCGCTGCTACTCAGAGTAGACCAGCCTTCCCCAACCTGGGGCCATCCAGATGTTTTGGGCCACAAGTCCAAGCAGCCCCAACCAGCATGGCCAATGTTCAGGGATGACAGGAGCATCTGTAGGGACCCAGGTTGGAGAATGCTGGAGTATTATTTTTATTTATTTTTTATTTGAGATATTTCTTTATCCCCTTACTGAAACCCACCAAGGTGGTCTACAAAAAGTTTAAAAACTAAAACAACAATCAGAACATATTGAAACAACATAAAAAACCATTCTACAAGCCAAGCTTAGAAGAGGCATCCTGGCCCCCTTCCTAAATGCAGAGAGAGAGAACGCGTGTCGCCACGCCAGAGGGAGCATGCTCTGGAGTTTGGGAAGGACACGAGAGAAGAGGGTAGACCATGTTGGCCTTGATAGGCTGAGGGTTGGCCTGGGTAGAAGACAGTTTCCTTTGCTGGCTTCTGGAGGATGCCAGGATCTCACGGGGATGGGGTTTCAGGGCAGGGTGCAGAGTCTCTGGCCCAAAGCCTACATCTGGGGTCTCCCAGAGGGCCCCGCCCCTTTCTCCTGTCCCCGCCTCTTTCACTAGACCACCAGTTGTTTGGCTTTTATGCCATTTTCCACCCACTCCAAAAGGCTGAAATGCCTCTCCTGGTGCTTCGTTGCTGGCAAGAAGGGCTTTGACCTACACTCCACTAGTATTTTGGAGGGTCTCCCCTTTTCCCTTCCCACTGCTGGAATGCGGCCCCGACAGCATCTCTGAAATGGAATTTAGCCCTCGGGCAGAAAGAGGTTCAACACCCCTGATTTAGGAAGGTGGGGGCATGTAGGAATCCCAGCCATTTACAGTCTTTGTGGGTCGAGTTTGTCCTCTTCTTTGAAACACAACAGGGGGATTTGATTCCTCCCTGTCAGGGGCCCCTTCTGCACTCACCCTCTGTCCGTGGATGAGCAAGCCAGGGAACAGGGCAGCATTCTACGGCCTTCATGTGGTGGCGAGGCAACTTGCCAAAACTTCCCATGAAGCCAGGAGGGTCTCTCTCCTTCCCAAATGTCTCCTGTTGCTGTTCCCTGCAGGCCAGGCCAGGCCTCCCAGGCTGAGGGGGAGGTGCCACGGAGCCTCGCCAGCAGAGTCAGGCCACGCGTCCTCTGGCCCAGTGTTGTCCGAGCTGGCAGAGGTTCTCCAGGGTCTTTCCCATCACCCGAACTGGAGATGGCAGGGCTTGGATCAGAGGCCTTCTGCATGCAAAGAGGGTGCTGCTGTGCCACTGGGCTCCAGCCTGTCTTTTCCCCTCCCCAGTCTTCCTGGGCTGCTGATGCCAGTGAGAGGTCTGGGTCAGAGCAGTCCAGGAGACCTTGCCTTCTCTCTTGCAGGTTGGGGACCAACGTTTACTTGTTAACTTCCATGCTTTGTGTAGACGAGAGTCCTCTCCGGACATCTCAGCCACTTTTAAGGTCCCAATCTTGGGTTTGATAGAACAGCCGACTTCATTGGGTTCCCATTTGCTTGTGTATGGAACGTCCCTGGCTTTTTACGTATAAAAAGGTAAAGGTAAAGGTGTCCCCAACCAGTCGTGTCCGACTCTAGGGTGCGGTGCTCATCCCCGTTTCTAAGCCGAAGAGCCAGCGCTGTCCGAAGACGCTTCCGTGGTCATGTGGCCGGCATGACTGTACACCGAGGTGCACGGAACGCTGTTACCTTTCCCGCCGAGGCGGTACCTATTTATCTACTTGCAATTTCTTGCTTTCGAACTGCTAGGTTGGCAGGAGCTGGGACTGAAGACGGGAGCTCACTCCGTCACGCAGCACTCGGGTCTCGAACTGCTGACCTGCCGACCTTCCAGTCTGCAGTTCAGCGTCTTAACCACTAAGCCACCGCGGCCCCACGTATACTGGATATACGTATATTTTACGTATACTGGCTAGTTATTTTGCTCTAAATGCCTATATGTGAAGAAGAGTTCTGCATAACTGAAAAACTTGCATCCAGTCTGTTTAAACATGCAATGGTCCAATAAAAGTACTGCTTGCTTGCTCCTGTGTTCTTGTGCAGTGGAGCCAGCATGGCTCTTAAGAGTCTTGACATTCTCAGGGAACATACCTCTGCGGAATATTCCCTTCTGTGTTGGGAAACATCCTGCAACCGCAACCTGTGAAGCAAGTTTCTTCGCAGGGAAGCGCACCCTTTAACTCCCTCAGCTTGCTTCCCCGCAAAGCAATAGACATGCTTGCATGCTGGTGCTGCAGCTTTGCACGAAACTTTAGTGAGGAGACCCCTGTCTTACCTTGAGTGCTTAGAGGTTGCGCAGGGGAGAACTAACATGGGAAGGTATTTCTCTCTCTCTCTCTCTCTCCCCCCCCGCTCCTTTTCTGTATGCTGAGGATGACTTGGAATGGCATTTTCTCTAATACCAAACTCGGATGGTTAAGTACCAATCAGTTTGGAAGCAAAACAGGTTCACCCAAAAATAGTGGTTTCTGCATATTCGAGGGATCACCTATGTATGTAAGGTTGTAACTTTAAAAGAAAATTTTAAAACTCCAAAACAGACTGAAGGAAACCTATTGGCTTCCAGGAATTAGACGGTTGATGGCTGTAGAGCCCAAAGACATAAGAAATAGAGGAGTGACTCATCCCACTGGAACCCTTTCCAGAGGGGCAGCATCTGATGACGTGCGCTGCAGTCCCCAAAAGCTTCTGCCATAATACATTTGTTTGTCTTTAGGCTGCCACAAGACAATTCCTTGTTTTTCACCCCACTGGCTGGAGACAGACCTTTGTGGTTTCTTTAGACCAGGGATGTTGAACCTCAAGGCCACGGGCCAAATCCTGCCCCCTGGGGTTCCAGTGTGCCCCTCTGGGGTGCCCCCAATGGCCACGGCTCCTTCCCTTGGCCCAACACCGCCCCCCCCCGCTGATTGTTTGGTGGTTTACTGCCTTTTTTTGCAGTTTTTTCCCCATTCTGAAATGTTGAAATGCCTCCCCTAAGGCTGAGCTATTGGCAGGAAGAGGTTTCCATTAAAACATGCTGGTATTTTTCGAATTTGGGTCCTGGCCCTGTTGCCTTCCAACCCGCTCTCCCCTGGAATGTGGCCCCCGAGAGCTGCTCCAAAATTGAATCCCCCCCTTAAAAAAAATCCACATTTTCTTACCAGCCCCTGGGATTGCTGTGAAATAGGTTTCTGTTGGTGTTGAAAACTGGGCTTCAAAGGTGTTGTTTAGTATGCTGGGGCTCAGAACCCACCTCTGCCTTGCACTCCGTCTATGGGGCAGGCTGCTTGTCCTTTGCTATGCCTCCCGTAGCAGCCGTGTTGTGGGGGTGTCCAGGGCAGTTTCTCAGCTTGCCAAATGTGCCCAGGGCTCACAAAGGTCACCTGCCCTTGTAGCTGGGCGTAGTTAAAAGGCGCTGGGAGTGGGCGGTGGGCATGTAGGTATTCGCGGCTCAGTATTCGTGGGGGAGCTGCTGCTCTTACGCATCCTGTTTATTTGGATGCGGGTTCTAGGGTTATTCTTTTGCTTGCTTTGGCACAAAAGCTCCAAGTGGGTTGCAAAGTATTTCAGGGACACAGAGGTTAACATGGGATGCCGCTCTGAAGGGGCTGGGGGCCATGGTGAGAGATGGCAGTACTGGAGGGAAGGCTTGCTGTGGGGCATGATCCAGGCTGGGCAAGAGCGCCACACAGCTGTGACCCGTCTTTGGTCTTTGACCCAGCTGCACGAATGAGAGTGGGGGTGTGGCCTTGCCGAGGCTGGGGGGGGGCCTGGAACTGAGGTTTTGTGTTGATGGGGGATGGGAGGGGTAGGGGAGGAGCTCCTCCTGGCATACAGGAGCAAGTGTCTCCCCCCGCCCCATCAAGGCTTTGTGGCTGGTTGTTGTGGGATCCCATGGATGCTGTCTTTACAGACAGGAACGCATACGTGAGCCCCCTGTGACATTAACTAGCCACCTCCCTCTGGCGGCCGCCTTCATGGCAGGAAGAATGTGCTTCTGGTCCCATTCAGCCACGCCGCCCCCTTCGCCTCCTCCGGAGGAGGCCAGACGGGGTGGGGCTGCCTCTGTGCTGATTGGCCTGGGCAGGGGTGGGTGCAGGAGGGGGCTGGGTGTGCAGGCTTCTCACAACAGGAATTGCCTGTTGGCCGTGGGTGGAGGTGAGTGGGGCGGGGGGAGGCCAGGCTGTGCAGCCGGCCGGGCCCCTTTCCCACAGGGCCTCCGACAGGCCTTCCCTGTTCGTGTTCTCTCTTCTGTGGGCCCATTGGCACTCGGGCGGCGGCAGCGAAGATTTGCAGGGTCAGGACTTCAGCAACCAGTTCATAGTTTGCTGTTGCATTTAAGTTCCACGGTCCTCACAGCGCAGCACGTTTGCACGAGATGGAAGCAGAGCGCTGCAGAGCAAAGAGGGTAAACATGTCATGGCAGCACGTTCTCCCCTCCACCCCTTACAGTCACCCAACCTGTTCAGATTGCCAGGCATAGGCAAGCAGCCTGGCTGGTGCCGGCTTCAATGGGCACCAACGCAAGGCAAGCCTCCAGCACCGCAGGGCAGGTCTTCGTTCCCTACAGGCTCGGATCCACCAGCTAATGTTTGGCGCCACCTTGTTGGGTCCCTGGCACATCGGGAAGGTTCCTCTTCACACGTCAGGGGAGCTTGTAGAACATCCGAAGGTTTTGGCCTGCCTGGCTGTTGTCATCGCAAGCCTGGAGCCGCCCGCTTCCCTCCGTAGCAGGGCTGATCCGTGCCAAAGGAGGACTCCCTTCTCGCTGGAGGTGCACCCATGTGGGACTTCCTGGAAGACCTGCTGCAGAGGTTGCTTGTGGCGTCCCCAGAGGAAGGCTGGCTGTGGCCCCACCTGTCATGGGATGAGTGTGCAACCTTGTTTGCCTACAGCAGTGTCAGTTATGCAAATACAGAAGACCCTTGAGTACCCAAGAGGGGAGTGAGAGCAAATTCACGACAGCTCTTTGCAGAGCACCATCTCAAGGAGCACCGTCCCCCTCCAATCACCGAATGCCGGCTTGCATATGCCTGAAACCTTGTTCCAATATGATGCTGTGTTGGGCTAGACGGTGGCTTGTTAAAAACCAGCGATGGCACCCCTGCACGCTCATTCGTGTACAGCAGCAGTTCTCATCTTGTGATGGCAACTTGCTCTAGAGACGGCAGCTGCACTGGAATAGCAGAACGGGTCGAGGGCTTTGGGCCCTGCCATCATTGTGCTCCCTGCTCGATCCTTCTTTGCCCAACAGTGAGGAGGACCCTGCCCTGCCCACCGAGTACATCTCCACTGGTTCTTTTTCTTATTTAGCAAAGGGGAAAGGAGGGGCTGTGCGCAAGTAGACAGATGCCCAGTTAGAAGCAAGGCTTCTGCCTGGGCGTCTGCCCACAGGCTACCCCTGATGGATGACCTGATTTCCATCTCCACTGAGGAGTATTTCCTTCCATTCACACATCTCCAGAAACACGTCTCTGAGGCTGGTGCAGACACTTGTACTGTGTATGGACAGACTCGCACTCCAAACTTAGACAACAAATACCAAGCCAGTTAAAGATGCTGCTGCAATGGAGACCATCCAGCATCTTTTCTCTCCTCCACCCCCAGGCCCCTTGCCTTGGCATCTGGGAACGTCCATGTGGAAGAGGGGATGGTGCCAGAGGCATCTTCCAGATTTGCTCTAATGATTTAGCACAGGGGTGAGGAACCTCTTTCAGCCCAAAGGCCAAATTCATTTCTGGAGAAGCTCACGGGGGTAGGGATGTACGAAAGTCACGTACCTTATCGAAGGGTGACATTCGCGGTGGGGGGGAGGCGCTCCGTCCCTCTCCCTGAAATTCTCTCCGGCCGCAGCCGGATATCCGGCCGCTGGGCAGCCTGCAGGGACGCAAATGGCGGTGGCCATAGCCGCCGCCATTTGCGTCCCTGTATTTTGCTGTGATAGGCTACATAAATATTTACGTAGCCTATCACGGAAAAAAAAGAAGAATGAAAATGGTGGCCACTACGCCATTTGCGCCCCTCTCTTCTGCCGTAATAGCCTACGTAAATATTTACATAGGCTATCACGGCCAAAAAAGGGGGAACGCAAATGGCAGCCACCATAGCCGCCGCCATCTACGTTCCCTTTTTTTTGCCGTGATAGGCTACGTAAATACTTACGCAGCCTATCACGGCTTCCGCAGGGACGCAAATAGCGTAAGTATTTACGTAAGTATTTACGTAGCCTATCACGGCTATAGTGATGAAGCGAATGGCGGCCGCAGCCGCAAGTCAACGCAAACGGCAGCAGGTAGGTGTCCCATTTTGTGCGCCTTTTGCGGGGCGGGGGGCTTCATTCCACCACAGATTTTGGGGGGCTGAATGCACTGGCATTTGGCCTCACCAAGATCCGTGGCAGAATTCTCTGACATCCCTACTCGGGGGCTGCGTTCAAGTGGTGGGCGTGGCCAAAGTCAAAAGGGGCGGGACCAACATACCAGTACATTTTAACTTAAAGCTCTTACTGCCAGTAATTAGAGGCTTTTGTACATGAGGCTTTTAACCTGCACCTTTACAGAGGCTTCTGGATTCTTTGTGGGATTAAGATCAGCGCCTTTGCACGTGTTTTTTCCTGGAGCTTGCTTTCTCTGCTTTTCTGTATGTTCCATTACACAACCACTAGGTGGCACTGTGGTTTGGTGGAATTGTGCAAATATGCTAGGGTTTCATGCTACAATTCAGAGATATACCAGACTTTCCTCGTTAGAAAAAAGACTTGCTAAAATGGTTGCAAAGCTTGGGAGACGCCCTGGAGGATGATAGTGTCATATAAAGGACCTGCAAACTACTGTGAGTGAGGAATCACAAGCACACAATAAAAGCCTTGTGTAGAAAGGCTCTAAGCCTTAGGAGAGGCACATCAGCCTTTTAGATTGGGGAATAACCTGCACAAAAGCTGGGAAACCACCAAATGATCAGTGGTCAGGGTAAAGGGTGTCCCCACCTGATTAACCAGGTTTGCCTCCTTTTGAAGCAGAGGGCTGACCCTGCTTCCACCCCACCCCACCCCAAATGTGGAATTCAAGACTCTTTCTTAGAATGGGCTAAAGGACTCCTTGGTGTTAGGTAGGGCATTTTCTCTTGGGGGGGCTTCTCCCCCCACTCCATTTCTCTACAGTTGGATACTTTGGGTGGGGGAAAAGACAACTACTGGAGTCTGCCAAGCAGGCCTCCTGTCACGTTCTTACTGCTGCTGATCAAGCCTAGGACAGCTACAGTGTCTAGAAGGCCACATGAGATACTTAGCTGTGTGCCCAAGTTTGAAGGACTGAGCCCTGGGCTCAAGGAGAGTAAGGACAACTGGATGCCCAAGTACTGGGCAGGGTGTGCAATTCATCACCCAGTTGTGGGGAAGAGGTGTGGTGCCAGTTTTGGACTAGTACAATGACCCCTCTGATGGTACTGGAGTACCATGATCCTGCTTGACTCCTAGTGTGGCTCCAGTGGGCTTTAAGCCAGTTTACACTAGCACAGAAATGTGGCTGGAGCTTTTATGGTAGGTGTCGGCTGAAGTCAAGGCAGCTTCCTGTAAAGCAAAGTTCTTTAAACCTGGATTCACATCCATAGTTTAAGCCTGGGAGTGATGTGAATGCCAAGAATTTATTTATTTATTAAATTTATTAATCACCCAGCCACTCTGGGCGACGTACAACAATAAAAGCAGTTCAAACAATAAAATTCAACATTAAAAACATCACATTTCTAAAATTACCCTAACCCACCCCAAACGCCTGCCTGAACAACCATGTTTTTAATGCATGGTGGAAGCTCATTAAAGAGGGGGCATGGTGGAGTTCCCTAGGAAGGGAGTTCCACAGAGTGGGGGCCACCACAGAGAAGGCCCTCTCCCTTGTCCTTACCAGCCTAGCTGTCCTGGCTGATGGGACAGAAAGAAAGCCATCCAAGGCTGATCTTGTTGAGCGGCCTATCTAGTGTTGCTGGAGGCGCTCCTTGAGATAGGCTGGGCTGGAACCATACAGGATTTTAAAGGTCAAAACCAACACCTTGAATTTGGCCTGGAAAACAACTGGTAACCAGTGCAACTCCTTCAGAACTGGAGTGATGTGATCTCGCCAGCAGCTGCCTTTAATCAGGCGAGCCGCTGCATTCTGTACCAGCTGCAGCTTCTGAACCGTCTTCAAGGGTAACCCCACGTAGAGCGCATTACAGTAGTCTAAACGAGAGGAGACCAGGGCATGTACTACCGATGGGAGATGGTCGGGAAGGTAGGGGTGCAGCCACTGTATCAGATGGAGTTGGTACAGCGCTGTCTGGCTCACAGCTGACACCTGAGCCTTCATGGACAGCTGGGAGTCTAAGATGACCCCCAGGCTGCGGACCTGGTCTTTCAAGGGTAGCCGTACCCCATTCAACACCAGGTCAACATCCTCCAACCTCCTCTTGTCTCCCACCAAAAGTTGTTGTTCTTGTTCAGTCGTGTCCGACTCTTCATGACCCCATGGACCATAGCACGCCAGGCCTTCCTGTCCTGCGCTCTCTCCCGGAGCGTACTCAAGTCCATATTCATTGCATCAGTGATGCTATCTAGCCATCTCATCCTCTGCCGTCCCCTTCCCCTTTTGCCTTCAGTCTTTCCTAGCATCAGGGTCTTTTCCAGAGTTTTCTCTTCGCATTAGGTGGCCAAAATATTTGAGCTTCAGCTTCAGTATCTGTCCTTCCAATGAGCACTCAAGGTTGATTTCCTTTAGGACTGACTGATTTGACCTCCTTGCAGTCCAGGGGACTTGTAAGAGTCTTCTCCAGCACCACAGTTCGAAAGCATCAATTCTTCGGCGCTCAGCCTTCCTTATAGTCCAGCTCTCACAGCCATACATTACTACTGGGAAAACCATAGCTTTGATTATACGAACCTTTGTCGGCAAGGTGATGTCTCTGCTTCTGACTATGCTGTCTAGGTTTGCCATAGCTTTCCTCCCAAGGAGCAAGCGTCTTTTAATTTCATGGCTAAAGTCACCGTCTGCAGTGATCTTGGAGCCCAAGAAAATAAAATCTGTCACTGCTTCCATTTCTTACCCTTCTATATGCCAGGAAGTGATGGATGCCATGATTTTAGTTTTTTTAATGTTGAGCTTCAAACCAGCTTTTGCACTCTCCACTTTCACCCTCAACAAGAGGCTCTTGAGATCCTCTTCGCTTTCTGCCATTAGGGTGGTATCGTCTGCGTATCTGAGGTTGTTGATAATTCTCCCGGCAATCTTAATTCCGACCTGTGATTCATCCAACCCGGCATTTCTCATGATGTACTCTGCATATAAGTTAAATAAGCGGGGTGACAATATACAGCCTTGTCGTACTCCTTTCCCAATTTTGAACCAATCGGTTGTTCCATGTCCGGTTCTTACTGTTGCTTCTTGACCCTCGTACAGGTTTCTCAGGAGACAGGTAAGGTGGTCTGGGTCTCCCATCTCTTGAAGAATTTGCCACAGTTTGTTGTGATCCACACAATCAAAGGCTTTCGCGTAGTCAATGAAGCAGAAATAGACGTTTTTCTGGAATTCTCTTGCTTTCTCCATTATCCAGCGAATGTTGGCGATTTGATCTCTAGTTCCTCTGCCTCTTCTAAACCCAGCTTGTACTTCCGGTAGTTCTTGGTTCACATGCTGCTGAAGCCTAGCTTGTAGGATTTTGAGCATAACCTTGCTGGCATATGAAATGTGTGCAATTGTGCGGTAGTTTGAACACTCTTTGGTGTTGCCCTTCTTTGGAATTGGAATGTAAACTGACCTTTTCCAGTCTTGTGACCACTGTTGACTGTTCCAAATTTGTTGGCATATTGAGTGCAGCACTTTAACAGCATCATCTTTTAGAATTTTAAATAGCTCAGCTGGAATACTGTCATCTCCACTAGCTTTGTTGTTAGTAATGCTTCCTAAGGCCCACTTGACTTCACTCTCTAGGATGTCCGGCTCAAGTTCAG
Organism: Heloderma suspectum; assembly: GCF_057233095.1. Classification (NCBI taxonomy): domain Eukaryota; kingdom Metazoa; phylum Chordata; class Lepidosauria; order Squamata; family Helodermatidae; genus Heloderma; species Heloderma suspectum. The sequence continues at coordinate 1,817,440 of NC_139466.1, forward strand.
TGACCGCACTATCATGGCTATCAGGGACATTCAGATCTTTCCTGTATAGTTCTTCTGTGTATTCTTGCCACCTCTTCTTAATCTCATCTGCTTCTGTTAGGTCCCTGCCTTCTTTGTCCTTTATCATGCCCGTCTTTGCACAAAACGTTCCCTTGAGATCTCTGATTTTCTTGAAGAGATCTCTAGTCTTTCCCATTCTGTTGTTTTCCTCGATTTCTTTGCATTGTTCATTGAAGAAGGCCTTCTTGTCTCTCCTTGCTATTCTCTGGAACTCTGCATTCAGTTGGATATATCTTCCCCTTTCTCCTTTGCTTTTTGCTTCCCTTCTTTCCTCAGCTACTTGTAAAGCCTCATCAGACAGCCACTTGGCTTTCTTGCATTTCTTTTTCTTTGGGATGGATTGAGTTGCTGCCTCCTGAACAATGTCATGGACCTCCGTCCATAGTTCCTCAGGCACTCTGTCTATCAGGTCTAATCCCTTAAATCTATTCCTCACTTCCATTGTATATTCATAAGGGATATGATTTAGGTCATACCTGAACGGTTTAGTGGTTTTCCCGACGTTCTTCAATTTAAGCTGAAATTTTGCAAGAAGCAGCTCATGATCTGAGCCACAGTCAGCTCCAGGTCTTGTTTTGACTGACTGTATAGAGCTTCTCCATCTTTGGCTGCAAAGTACATAATCAATCTGATTTCGATATTGACCATCTGGTGATGTCCATGTGTAGAGTCGCCTCTTGTGCTGTTGGAAAAGAGTGTTTGCTATGATCAGCGTGTTCTCTTGGCAAAACTCGATTAGCCTTTGTCCTGCTTCATTTTGTACACCAAGGCCATGCTTGCCTGTTATCTCGGTGATTTCTAGACTTCCTACTTTAACATTCCAATCCCCTATGATGAAGTCATCTTTTTTTGGTGTTAGTTCTAGAAGGTGTTGTAGGTCTTCATAGAACCGATAAACCTCAGCTTCTTCGGCATCAATGGTTGGGGCATAGACTTGAATTACTGTGATGTTGAATGGTTTGCCTTGGATTCGTACTGAGATCATTCTATCATTTTTGAGATTGTACCCCAGTACTGCTTTTCCCACCCTTTTGTTGACTGTGAGTGCTACTCCATTTCTTCTAAGGGATTCTTGCCCACAGTAGTAGATATGATGGTCACCTGAATTAAATTCGCCCATGCTTGCCCATTTTAGTTCGCTGATTCCCAAGATGTCGATGTTCAGTCTTGCCATCTCATGTTTGACCACCTCCAGCTTACCTTGATTCATTGATCTGACATTCCAGGTTCCTAAACAATATTGTTCTTTACCGCATCGGATTTCCTTTTCACCACCAGACACATCCACAGCTGAGTGTCCTTTCGGCTTTGGCCCAGCCGCTTCACTCTTTCTGGCGCTACTTGGAAATTCCCTCTGCTCTTCCCCAGTAGTATATTGGACACCTTCCGACCTGAGGGGCTCATCTTCCAGTGTCATCTCTTTTAGCCTTGTGATACGTTCCATGGGGTTTTCTTGGCAAGAATACTGGAGTGGGTTGCCATTTTCTTCTCCAGTGGACCACATTTTGTCAGAATTCTTCACCATGACCTGTCCGTCTTGGGTGGCCCTGCACGACATAGCTTATGGCTTCACTGAGTTACGCAAGCCCCTTCGCCACAACAAGGCAGTGATCCATGAAGGGGCCCACCAAAAGTACCTCGGTCTTGTCAGGGTTCAGCTTCTGCTTATTCCTCCCCATCCAGCCGCTCACCGTCTCCAGACAGGGGATTCTACGGCCAACCTTGGTGAAGATTTGAACGAGAGGTAGAGCTGCATGTCATCCGCATACTGATGACACCGCACCCCAAACCTCCTGATGATAGCCCCCAGTGGCTTCACATAGATGTTAAATAGCATCGGGGAGAGGATGGAACCCTGTGGCACCCCACAAGTGAGTGGCCACAGGTCCGAAACCTCCTCTTCCAGTCCTACCCTCTGGTATCTGCCAGAGAGGAAGGACCGGAACCACTGCAATACGGTGTCTCCAATGCCCAACCCCTCCAGGTGGTCCAGGAGGATACTGTGGTCAACAGTATCAAAAGCTGCTGAGAGGTCGAGGAGAACAAGGAAGGAGCATTCACCCCTATCCAGAGCCCTCCTCATATCATCCACCAAGGCCATTTCTGTCCCATGCCCAGGCCTGAAGCCCGACTGAAATGGATAAAGAATAATCCCCCATTCCATTGTAGGATTGCCCCACTTACTTTCTCAGGCCCTGTAGGGGGAATCTTCAGAGCAGAAGTCCCCAAGGCATGGCCAAGTGACCATAGATCCTGAACGGTGGCTGGAAGCTGATGTCCGCAGTCAGGAGAGGGGGCTCCCATTTGCTGTGTGTACTTCCCATGGCAGCTTCAGTGGTGAACACAGAACCAGCCCTTTGTGCTTGGGAGGCTCCTGTGCGCCCCGTATATTGGGGCAGACTCTGCGGTGTGCTGGCACAGGGGGCTGGGCCATCGTCGGGGAGGCCATATTTTGCTAGCTCATGCTTAAGACTGAATTCTAGCTTGCTGAATGCAAAGCCGCCTTGCAGAGGTTTCTTGGAAATGTAGCCCCAAGAAAGCATTTCTGCCTTTTCAGAGCCTTCTTTTCCCGCCTGGGGTTCGGGGCAATTCCCCCTCGCCCTCATCGACAGTTGCTGCACGGCTGCGTCTGGAACGGGCGGCCCCCCTCCCGTCTCGGGCCCGTGGCTGCCCCGCCAGGGCCCGAGGGGCCGCCTCTGGCTGCAGCCCTGGAGCGGAGGCGGGGCCGCGGGACGCCCCCCCCCCCAGCCTGGCTGCTGCAGTGACGGATGCGCCCCCTCCCCGGCATCTGCGTGAACGCGGGGGGGCTCCCCCGCCTTCTCGCTTGCTCTTAAACTGGACTCTGGATCGGGGGGGGGGAGCTGGCGCCGCGCGCGGCGTGGCCACGGGCGCCCCGTGCCGCCGGCCTCGCCCCATGGCCCCACCTGTCCTGGGGAGCGCGGCCAAGTTGGCGGCGCCCAGCCGAGCTGCCTCACAGCGCCGGGGGGGGGGGCACCGCGCCCTCCGTGCCGCCCACAATGCCCCGCAGGCCTGTTCTCGCCCCGCCCCGCCCCCCTTCCCCAAGGCGGGCCCCTCCGAGGGTTGTTTGTTCAGGCGGGGAGCAGAGCGCGCGGAGGCGCGTCGGGAGGCCCTCCGTTCCCGTCTCCCCAGCCCGCAGCAGCCCCAGCGCCGTGGGCAGGCGCCGCCCCCGCGCTGGGGCGGGCGTGGCCCACGCGCCTCTCATGCGCCCTCTTAGGCGCGGCTCACTGGCGAGCATGGGTCAGGAGCGTGCGGGGTGGAGGGGGTTAAAGGTGTGCGCGGGGATCACTCTCCTGGGCGCGCGACTCGGTGGCAGAGCAGTGGGGCGGCGGGGGGACGTGTGGGCGGCGGGTCCGGGCAGAGAAGGAAGAGGCCTGGGCCTTTCCTCTTCGTTGCCGCTTCTGCCCGGCCGAGCGCCCCGCCGCGGCAGCCTTTCCGTGCCCGGGAGCGCCGCTTGCCCGGAAGGCGCGCTCCGCGGCTGGGTTGGTAGCGCTCCCCGCAGCCCCGCTCCCACGCCCGGCCGGGGGGCCTCTTTGGGCCGCGGAGGCCAAAGCCGAGCCGCCTCCCCCGGCCGCCCGCGGGCTGAGGGCGCTGCGGCCGCAGCGGCGTCTCTCGCCTCCTGCTGCCGCAGCCCCTGGGGCGGCGATGGACTCGCCTGCCGAAATGGGTCGGGGCAAAAGGGGGCCGCTGTGGCCTTTCAGGGCAGCAGGGAGGGAAAGGGCTGGATCCAAGCACTGGGGCCGGGGGCCTTTGGCGCCGGCTGCCAAGGCCGGGCGCCCGCAGCCCTCTGCCTCTTCCCCAGCTGCAGAGCACGTCTTGGGGCCTGCCGAGCTCCGGAGTTGACACCACTGTGCCCCCGGCGCCTGTGCCCGTGCGGACAACGGCGTTGCTATTCCGCATCTCGGCGGGCGAGGGAACAGCGGGAACAGCGGTCGGGACTCGGGAGGAGCGTTTGGGACGATCCGCCTGAAGCACAGCCGCGAGAACGGCAGAGCGGCTGCTGGCGCCTTGCAGACTCGCACGGTTCGTCTTGAGCGCGTGTCCCGGACGCCGCTGCCAGAAGACGCTGGCTAGTCCCCGAGGCGCCGCAAGCCACTTCGTCGCGCCCACGCGGCTGCTCCTCCGGCACCGGCGGCGTGATCCGCGCAGGTCGAACCTCCGCCTCGCCTGCGAGAGCTTCGCCGTTGGGCATCCAGTGCGCCTCCCCCCGGGGGCCCTTGAGCCGCGGCTCTGAGCCGGGCTACTCGCGGGCCACGGTCAGAGCTGTCCGGGGAGAGAGAAGGTGCAGAGGCCGACTGACACGCGGGCCGAAGGGGCACGTGTGAACCAGGGGCGCTTCCCCGGAGGCTGTGCTGCCTTGGCCACAGCCCGCGCGGGGGCGCGGAGCCCACTGCTCCTCGCCCCGACGCCCGGCCTGGTGCAGCGAGCGGCTGACCCACTTTCCACCCGCGAGAGAGGGCGGGAGCCGGCCAGGGCGCCCCGGCACACCTCCTAGGCCAGCGCTCGCCACGCCCGGCCCGGCCCCTCCCCGGGGTGGGGCTGCCAGCCGGGCACGCCCACGGGGCGGCGCAGGACCGGAGCGCGCAGTCCCGCCGAGGGAGAGACGCGGGCGGGTGGACGCCGCCTGGCTGCCTGCGCTCGCCGTGCTGCTGGAGCGCCGAGGCCGTCGGAGCGACCCGCCTTGCCCACCTGTGAGCCAGCGCCGCCGCGCGCCGGCAGCCAGCCGCGCTCCCGGCTCGGGATGATTCTCCCTGCGGAAGGGATGAGCGCCGCGCACGGGGCCTGGGCGGTGAGTGCGAAGGAGCGGAGCGCGCTCGCCCGCCCCCGGCGCCGCCTCGGACCAAGAAGGGGGGTGGCTGGGACGAGCAGCAGGAGGCTCGGACGAGACGGCTTCTGAGCCGGGGCTTCGGCCTCTGAAGGCGTTGGGAAAGGCGGCTTCTGAGCGCACGCAGAGTGCCGTTCCCCAGCCCCCAAATGGAACGGAGCTTCCAAGTCGAGGGCGCCACTCCCAAGCTGGCCAGGGGTTGTGCCCGCCCGCCCGCAACGTCTTGTCGATGCAAGCCCCGGGGATGCCTATTTGCGTCTCTCTAGAACAGGGTGGGTAGTAAGTAGTTCTCCAGATGGGCTGGACTTCCATTCCCAGAAGCCCCCGTCAGCATGGGCAGTGGTCAAGAATGCTGGGATTAGACGTCCAAGACAACTGCGGATGTGCTTTCTGCCCCTGCCTGCCCTAGAACCACAAACGTTGCAAGGGAGGGAAAGAAACGGCCCCAGTGAGGACACCCCCCCCCCCAATCCGGTGTACTCCTGAGCTTGCCCGGAGAGCAGGCCATGTTGGTGGGTGAGCTCTCCTCCTGGGCTACTTTGGTCATAGCCTGTGCCTGTTGCCTCTCTACAGGATAGGGCCCTTTGGCCCTCGACAGGCAACTACAGCCTGAATCTGGCCCGCTCAGGCTCATTTCACCCTCCCCTCTCCCCCAGCCCATTCAGTGAGGAATGTGTCCATTGACTGGTTGGATTCGTGAAGGCTTTGTGGCACCTCCATGTTCAGGCACAGTGTACCTCAGACTGCCAGCTGCTCTGTGTGTGTGTGTGGTTTTTATGCCCTGCTTGTGAGTTACCCAGAGGCATCTCTCCCCCCCCCCCCCCGCTCTGATCTGGCAAGACAATGCTTATTTTCTTGGTGATGACAGCAGCAGTGCTGACCCCGCCCCTTCTTACTCTGGTTGGGTGCCTGCCCCTCTCTGACCTTTTTTGCTTCACAGCAGAGGCGTGGCAAGGCGTGCCCACGTGTGGGGGGAGCGGGTGGGATGAAAAGTCAGTGCTCTAGCAAAGTAGGGCTAACAGCCAGGAGCTATCAAGGCAATTAACTGTTGACTTTATTGCTAACTAATCAATTAGATTTCCTTCAGTTTGTTCCCAGGGTTTTCAGTGTTGTGGTGATCATGGCATTATCCAGGTACCATAGTTTCCGGTTACGTTTCACACAATCTGTAATGCTGGAGTTGTGTACTGCTGCTTCTAGGAAACATTACTGATTTTTATGTTCGGTGCCTAAAGCGTACAATATGCTCTGGCCCAGGAAAGTTTGGATTTAAATGGTTTATCACTGTCTAATCCAGGGGTGGGCAGACTTTAGGCTTGCAGGATCTACTTCGGGTTTTTTTATTAGAACCCCGAGATCCATCCTCCAGAGATTAGTGCAAAAGGCATACGTTTAGAATTAAAGGGTTCTGAACCCAGGAATTTGAGTACTGGAACTGAATGGAGCTCAACAGTTGTTGCAAACAAAAGATTCACTCCTGCTTACCCTAAGCCAGCCTCCTCCAACCGAGTGCCCTCCGGATGTGTTGGATTACAGTTCCCATCACCCACAGCCAGCTGCCTGGAGATGATGGGAGTTGTATTGCAACACATCTTCAAGGCACCAAGTTGTGGGAGGCTTCTCTAAGCTTTCGTTCAGAAGTATAATTTAGGACATGGGTGGGGGAGGGCCATTTTGCCTCTGTTATTGTTAAACAATTGGGAGTCAAATTCTTTCCAATCTCCTGCATATCACTCAGAGATCTACCAATAGATCCACATCTGCCTTTTGCCCACCTCTGGTTTAATGTAGGGGATCAGTCCAGTGCTTCTCCCGGAGATGGGATTTTTCTGTGATGTGCATGAATGAGCGGTGTTTTGATTGGCTTGCTGTTTTGTGACATTTTTGTTGGTCCTAATAAGCCCTGCTGTGCCTTTTGGGGTTTGCTTACGGATCAACTTGGCTGTGTTTGCTTTTTGTTCAGCACCGAAGCAGTTAAGCGACTGATGGCATTTAAACCGTTGGCGTCAGGGCTGGGGCGTCTGAAGTTAACGCCCTGTCCGGGCCAGGCGTCCCACCCTTCTGCAGACTTCTGCCTGTCCCGTCAGTTCACACTAAGTTAGATTGAACTACTTTAGATGGGCTTAAATAAGGGGCATTGCTATTGGGTACATGCGCGCACACATGGGGGGGGGGGGAGAAGGGGAGAGAAAAAAGACCGTGCTTGGTCTCACTTATTAAATGACATGCTCAGTGATTTGACTTACCCAGTGAGAGGGGCCTTGTGGATGCTCCAGTTTCCATCAGGCCACCCCTACCTGATAGACGACGGGAATTCCTCAGACGTGGCTCTGCCAAGGAGATGGCTTCGCTTGATCACGTGCCCATCAACTAAAAATGGTCATGAGAAGCAGCACCAACTTCCCCACATTTGAGGGGCTCCAGGTGATCGAACCCACTTTACTGAACCCCCCCTTCCCAGTCAAAGCACACAGGGATGGAGGAGAAGTTGCATTTGGGAGCTCGCTGCCCCCTGCTTTCTCTTCTCCCCACACAAACTCGCAGCTGCCCCCCACCCCGTCTGTATCGTGTTTGGCATTCTGCCCCAGCGATTGGAGGCCTCTTGAGGGTTTCCTGTGTCATTCGCTTCTCAGCACAGCCCTTTGCTGCTTTCCATGACCTTTAACTTCTGGGCGCTGGGAGGCAGCAGGAACGGGGCGGGGGGGGGGGGGGCTAGAAGACTCCCTTGTAGGGCAGCCGAGACCTTCAGCCACTGGGAAAGCCAGCTTCAGGACGGCTCTGCTTGGAGAGCACGCTGAGCTGGTTGCCCTTACTTCGGGTCTCCCTGGCTTAGCTGGGTAATGTGCTGCTGCTGAACAAAGAGGGGGAGAAAGGAAGTTCGCAGGGCTAGTGGGGTCTCTGGGAAGCTGCCAGGGCCAAGGGCGTCAGGTCAAGGGCTCCTGAGCAGTGTGTCAGTGAACAACGAGTTGGACCCTCTCCCAAGCGGGAAGGTCAGGCATGAACTTACCGTGGCCACACGGGGCGGTCTTGGTTAGTTGGTGTCAAGAGGGAAGAGTTAAAGCCTCTTTCCCCAGCCTGGAGCCCTCCAGGTGTGTTAGAATGCAACTCCCATCGTTCCTAGCCAGCATGGCCATTGGAGCCGCCATCCAGCACATCTGGAGGGCTCCAGCTTGGGGAAGGGTGTGTCAGACATTCCCCGTCTGCCCTGTTCCCAAGCACAGGCTGTGCTGAGCGCAGGGGGCAGGTTTGCCAGGTCTCTGTGGCTTCCTCTGCCCTGGGCGGCAGCAAGGCAGGGGTGCTGGGTCACAGAGCAGTGCTCGTCCTCTGAGACCCTTCCTCCCAGGACCTTTCTGTAAATGTTTTGGTCTTACCAGCTCTTTCTCCAGGTTCTCAGGCTGTTGTTGGTATCCCAGTGTACGTAGGCATAGATCACGTCCATAGCAGGGGCAGCCAACAAATGCCCCCACCCCCGTAGTTCAAGCGTGGCCCATGTGCAAAGCAAGAAAGTTCAGCTCCAATGCCATTGCCATGCCATTGCCCTCTGCCCTTTCTTGTCCATCTCTTCAGGGCGGAGGGGGTCCAGGAGCAGGCGGAAGATGGCTGGGGAAGAGGCGTGCCCTTGGCCGTGGCAACAGCCGGCCAGCCCCACGGAGCTTCACGACTCATGTGGGATTCCTGGGCCCAGGTGGGAGGGAAGGCGCAGCAGGCTGGCTGGGGATTAGAGCCAGGAGGGAGCAGCAGGTGTTGTGGAGAGGTTTGCAGAAGTGGGGGAGGGCAGAAAACACACCAAGGGGTGGCAGGGAGGAGTGGAGGAGAAGCGGTTGTATATCCAGAGCCACGCAAAGGTTAAACAAGAAAAGAAAGGCATTCTGCAAAAATTGTTACTTGCCTTTCTACAGAAATCAAGGCAGCACAGAACGGTTTGGTGAATCAATGCTTTACGTTTTTTAAAAAAAGAATGAAGTAAAATTATATACAAATTGGCAGTGATAAAGCGATTTAAATATATTCTAAAAGCAGTAGAAGTGAAGAACAAAGAACCCTTTGGAATTAAAAAGAAAAAAGTCTGAACACCCTGGTGGAATGTGCATTGCAGTGGGGCCTGCTTTGCACATGCAGGTTTTTAACTCATGAAGAGAATGTGCATGGAGAAGAGCCTGCATGTCCCATCAGCACCTGAGGGACTGGGGAGGCGCTCCCTAAGATATTACACACTTGTATCAAAGTGGAACTTTTAGGTAGGCCAAGAAGCCGATGGCTTGCTCCAGCATAACTGCTCCAGGATAGGAATAATGGTGTCCCCATGACTCCTCCAGTGAACACAGGGGCCCCCAACCTTTTTGGATCCATGGGCATGTTTGGGAATTGTGGGTACCACCGCAATATGGCTTCTGTGGAGGATGTGGGCAGTCACAGAATGGCTGCTATGGGGGCCTGGCTAGTCAAAAGAGGTTGTCAGGGGGAGGAAACAGTGAGGCTGGAGGCTGGAAGGGCAGGGAAAGAGCAAGGTGAAGGGATAAAGGAGAGAAAGAAGAAGGCAAGGGATGGGGAAGGGAGAGGAGCAGCGAGGGAAAGGGTTGTGGGAGAGGAATAGCGAGGCTAGCAGCTAGATGTAGGGCAAGGCAAAGCAAAGCAGCGGGAAAGGTCTGTGGGGGAAGACTGGCCGGGGTCAGGAAGCAACTCCTGCCACAGGTGCAGGAAGAGGAAGCAGAACCTGGCGCTCTGAGGTTTTCATGGTTTTTATTTAAAATGTTTTTTGGAAGGGGACATGGAGTGGAGAGCTTGATGGGCATCGTGGGAGGTCTCCACAGGCACCACAATGGCATCCCCCCAAGTTAGCAGATGGATCATGGAATTCTGCACTCTCCGAAGCTTCTGAGCCCCACATGAGTGCATTGCAGTTACCAGTCTGGTGGAAGAGTGACCAGAGGAGGAGGGTCGTGGCTGGATCTTGCTGGCTGAGGAGGGGCTGCGGTCAGCGTATTGGGCAGAGCTGACCAAAAACATTCCTGGCTCCTGCTGTCACCTAAGCCTCTGGGAATAAAGCGGGGCTGAGAGTGTTTTCTCTCCTCCCCTGCCGGCAAGGCATGACCTCATGTAGAGGTCATCTAGACCTCTCCCTCCCACCACCACCTCAGAGAGATCTGCAGCTGTTAGGAGGAACTTCGTATATAGAAAGGTCAGAACCCCCCCCACCCCCTTTATCAGGATGTGGGTTGGGGGTCTTCATGGCGCATGGCCCAGGAATGGCCTTCCCTTGCCACAGAGGCACTGGCCATATGCTGCCTCTAGTGGGCTGGGCTGGGCTGGGCTGGGGGTATCGGAGCAACCTCCCTTGGTCCCCTTCAGCACAAGGGTCTGACTCTGCAGAAAGGACAGACAGTCACTCGGGTGCCCAGCCAGCCAGGAAGGGGCTTGGCATTTAAACTACCTTGGGACAAGCTGCGCCTCCTGGGCCCCCAATTTTGAAAGATCCTCAGGGCCGCCCTTTCTCAGTCTGGCATCCTCCAGATGTGTCGGATGGCAACTCCCATCATTCCCAGCCAGCATGGCCATATGATGGGAGTTGCAGGTCAGCACATCTGGGGGCACCAGGTTGGGAAGTCCGCCCCTCGCAGGTGGCAGAACATTTTGGTTGGCAGCGCCAGCCGCCGCCTCTCGTGACCTCCAGGCCCCTTGGCCACGGAAGGGAGCAGCCCAGCCTCTCCTGGGGACAAAGGCTGGGGGCGGATCGGAGGGCGTGGGTGGGAAGCTGAGGGGTGGGAGGAGTGGGCTGCATGGGGGGGCTGGCCACGTCCTCCAGCGAGGGCTGCTCAGATGGCTCGCCCCCTGCTTGGAGAGCGGCCGGTTGGCGGGGACTGGCACTCCATTGTTCTGGCGCCCTGACAGGCAGGCGGGGAGGGGGCGGGAGGCCGGCAGGCAAGCCGCCAGCCAGCCAGGGCTGGCCTGTGGGTGGCTGGGCGGGGGCCGGCCGGCCTGGCTGGGGGAAGGGCGTGCCTGGGCCTGCCAAAGGAGTGGCTTGTTTTGCGCCTGCACTGCCTGGGCCAGGCCCTGGGAGTGCCTGGGCCTCGCCCATCCAGGGCACGTGGAAGAGGCTCCAGCAGGGAGGCCGAGGTGCTCCTTGGACCTGGGAGGAGGCCCCGCAGAGCTCAGGGCTGGGAGATCGGGGGGTGGGGCTTGCCTGCACTCCTCTGCTGCTTCTCCCCCTCCCGCCACTCCAGACCGCAGAGTGTTGCAGGCGTTCCAAAGGCACCCGCATGCACCGTGAAGGTGCCACATGGCTGTCAAGCCCTCTCCTCCTCTTCCACCGCCACCGCCCTTGCTTGGCACTAGGGATGGACGAAAGTCCCTCACCTGTCCTCGCAGCTTGCTTTGCGGTGGGGGGGAGGCGCTTCGCTTCTCCCCCCGAAGTTCATGCGAGGGGGGGGAGGCACCCCGCCTCGCCCAGCCGAAATTCAGGCCGGGCGGGAGGAGCCCCATCCCTCGCCGGCGAAATTCAGGCCGGGTAGAAGCGCCCCGTCTACCCGGCCGTGAAAAAAAAAAAAACCACCCCCGTGATGGGCTACGTAATGATTAACATAGCCTATCACAGCTAGATTTCCAAAGTCAGCCGTGATAGGCTACGTAAATCGTCACGTAGCCTATCACGGGTGACTTTGGGGGGAAAAAAGGCGCGTACGCAAATTATGTAGACTACAGGGACCAAATAAGGAATGCAAATGGCGGCTCCCTATCGGGGCTGCCATTTGCGTACGTGCTTTTTTTTTTCCCCCCAAAGTCACCCGTGATAGGCTACGTGACGATTAACGTAGCCTATCACGGCTGACTTTGGAGATCTAGCCGTGATAGGCTACGTTAATCGTTACGTAGCCTATCACAGGGTTTTGTTGGGTTTTTTTACTGCACTTGTAATGGCGGCGGTGGCAGCCGGTCGAAAGACCGGCTGCCACCCCCACCCCTGACGAAGACCCGACGACCTGCCGCCGGGAGGGACATTCGTGAAAGGTAAGTCCCATCCGGGGGGGGGGGGGGGGCGGAGAATTTCACCGCCGATTTCGGGGGGCCGGATGCGTTGGCGCTCGGCCCCCCGAAGTTTCGGGGAGAAATTCTCCCCCATCCCTACTTGGCACTGCTTTCCTGGGCCCCTTGCCAGGCCTGGATGGGCCCGCTGGTGCCGCTACTGCTCCCTGGCACCTGTGCCCTGCTTCCCACCCATCCATACCCGGCCTGGTCCAGATACAGGGCCAAGTATCTCTGAATTAATCTCTCCACCTCTGCACCCCTTCTGCCTCCAGCCCCTTCCGCTAGGGGCCCCTGGCTGTGGGGAGGGAGAGGTGCTGCAGGTTCCCTCCTCTGCCTGAGCATCTCTTGCCAGCCCAGAGAGGGCGGGGCACCCCCCCCCCAGGAGCACCTGGACATGGCAGGGCCTCCCGGACTAGTTCTTTGCTCTCTGCAAAAGTGATGCCCTCGCAGCAGCCTCTTCGGTCCCTGTCCAGGGGCTTCTGACAGCCCCCCCCCCCGGATTTTGCCAGTCTGCTCCTCTCTGGGGTGCAAGGGCTTTTGGAGGGGCAGTGGTGGAGGTCTGCTTCCTTCCATGGAAGGAACACCCTGAGCTTGCCTCTGAACTTTCCTCCTGGCTCAGCCCCCAGGCTCTTCAGTGCCCCCCGCCGCCACCGCCACCCCCAGTCTGTGGCGGCAGCTGCTAAGTGCCCTGCGAGAGCTCACGTGACACTGTGCTGGCTGCATGCATGGGGCCCTCCCCCTTTACGTCCCACGTTGCTAACCCAGGGTCACTGGTGGGTGGTTCTATATTCTGGGCTGCTTGTACGGTGCAGGACCTGTGCATTGAAAGTGCAGGAAAGTCCACCCCCCCCCCCCCGATCTCTGTCCCAACATGCTTGCAGTTGGGATGTTTAGCAGAGGTGTTCAGGGGTGGCAACCCCATAGAGCAGGGCTGCAGAACCTCTTTCAGCCCAAGGGCAGAATTCCATTTCGCAGAAGCTCTCTGGGCCACATGCCAGTGGTGGGCGGGGCTGAAGTCAAGGGGAGGGGCCCAAAATACCCTCATATTTTAGCTTACAGCCCTTTAGCCTTAAGGGAGGTATTTCAGCATTTTAGAATGGAGGGGGGTGGGGGGGCTGCACAAAAGCCGGAAACTACCAAGCGTTTGGTGACGTATGAGGGTGGGGGTGGGAGCAGGGGGAGGGATACAGCCTTCTGGAGACCCCTGCAGGATTGGACCCTGGGCCTGAAGTTCTATACCCTGCCATAGAGTATGTGCTGGGCATTTCACTGCCTTGCTTGCAGGTTTGCAATTGAACTTCCTTTTTTTCCCCGGGGGTCCCCTGAATATGCTGGAGGTGGTTTGTCTTCCTGACAGCCCCCCACTCTCTCTTACTTTTGCCTTCTCTTTAGCCTTGTCATGTGACAGTGAGTTCCACAGGTTGGCTCCTTACCATGTCCCTTGTTACATGGAATGCCCCGAATGAAGAATAGGATTCCTGCTTGGTTCCCATTCTGTGTCGCCTCCTTCCTGCAGGGCTCCCCCGTGATTTCATAACACCCCCCACTCCCTGTTTCTTAACGAGGGCCACGTGATCGCCCTCCTCTTCCCCCGTGCTGGTGAATGAGTGGCCACCCACCCGGGCCTTGGTTTCCTACTGCTGTGCCAGATCATGCTTCCAGAGGCTGCCGCTGTCCTCCTGGAAGAAGCGGCAAAGGAAGACCTATCCACCACCCTGCCCTGCCCCGCCCTTTCTGATGCTGCTGGGCTTCTAGGTGTGCCAGTCTGCAATTTGGGTGCACTTAAAAAAATAAAATGTATTTCTGTTAGGACCATTTCTTATACCAAATTGCAGTGGAGTATAACCCTGCCCCATGGCAAACAAATAAAAACTAAGGAGAGGAGAAAGGTCCCGACTCAAAACAGATCCTGTTCTCCCCCCGCCCAACCACGGACTGCTTGAAGGGCTGAGGAGGGAGCAGTGCGGTCGGTCGTTCAGTCCCCCTCTCAGGACCTCTTGTATGCTGCCATGGATCCGGGGGTGGGTTGTCATCGGTTGGGGGGCGAGTCCAGCTCTGACCCCCAAAAGAAATCCGTCTGTTAGCAAGTAGGTCTTCTAGACCGGACTGAGGAGCAACGCAGGGCCTTATTCTGACACTACTAGCAAGAGAGGAGGGACTCCCTCCTCTCCCCCTCCCCTGCATTGTAGCCTCCAAGAGGAGGATGAGCCTGGTCAGCCTAGAGGCTTTGCTTGGGCAGGGGGTGGGGGGGTAGGTGGGCCTGGCCTTCTCGAAATAGCTCCCCTCCCCTAGCTGGTGCCAGGAGAAGGTGTGATCACTTGCGCGCGCGTGTGCACGCACACACACACACACACACTGGGCAGAGCCGAATGCAGACTCCCTCCTGTTCCCATAGCAACAGACGCTGAGCTCCTTCATGCACTCTGGGAAGTAGGGGGGCTCTTTGTTCAGCAGAGAGCCCCCCTTTAAAAAAAAAGAAAAGAGAAGGAGGCTTGGGAGAGGAGAACAGGAAGGCAACTTTGCTCCCCTCTCCCCAAAAGACACGTAGCTGGTCAGATGGGGAGGATGTGATGCTTTTCCAATCTGTTTCTCCTGCCCCGCTGATCTGGGAGTGCAGTAGCCGGGGGGGGGGGGGGGGGCTTCCTTACTGGCATTGCCGAGGGAGGCAGCCTGTGCTGGATGGATCCTGACAGCAGCAACTATGTTTGCTGTGGCAGCCCAAACAACCTGCATGGAATGCGGCCCCCGCAGGGGTATTTGCACATGTGGGGTGGGGGTGTGTGGAGATGTCACCCCGTCTATGTAGTACGCACATCCCCAGGATTGGGAGGGGGTCCGCAGACATCCTTCGTGCAGGCACAGGTTTCCTTTTTTAGCGTGATGCCAAGTTTACCATCTTTCTCCTTGTTGCCTTTTTGGTGGGTCTGGGACAGCAGGAGAAGAGCCGTTTGCCATACCAGGCCTGACTCGGGGGAGCGGAAGCACCTTCCTCGTGCCGCACCTGGCTCCACAGCGGGCTTGGCGTTGGATCTGGCGCCTCCCGGCCTTGGCCGGCACCGACAAGTGTGGAACTTGCACCATAAGCAAAACAGAGCCTGCACTGGTTTATATTTGATGGTTTGGGTGCTTTAATTAGTACTGCTTATTACCCCCCCCGCCCGTGAGGGCAGGGTATCAAGCCCGTTGTTCCAATAAATACATAAATCTGACCTCTTAGGCTGAAGTTTTGAGCCGGACTGAGGCCTTGATGGAAACAGCAAGGCAGTTGCCCTCCTCTCTGCTTTTGCGGGGCGTGCCAGGCCTCATGGAGTGGAACTCCCTGCTGCTTGAGAGGGGCCCTTTGGGTTCTGGCTAAACAGGGGCGGCCAGCTGGGCAGAGTCTGTGCCCCGATAAATGGCCTCTGTGCCCCGCCTGGCGGCTCCAGTTTGCCCTCTGCTGCCGCGGTTGGGCTGCCCTGTCTCAGGGAGGGCCCCCCCCCAGTCGAGAGGCTGCAGGGGCTTGGGCAGATCGGCCCTTGAGGGCTGCCTGGCAGAAGCCGGGCTCGCGGCTGGGCCTGGGGAGGGGGAAAGCGTCAGCTGGCTGTCCGTGTCTCTACTGCACGTGCGCGTGTGTTGGGGGGGCGCTGTAAGTCACGCTGCAGCCCCACAGTGTGCTTTCAAGCTGCTGCCGCTGCCAGGAGGAGGGGTGCTTTGTCCTTCAGGCTCCACCCGCTCTTCCTGGGGAGGGAGAGGCGCCGTGCCAACCTTTCCTCTGCAGCCGGAAACGCCAAGGCTGCCTCCCAGGGATGCCCCCCCCCCGCCCGCCTCCCAGGCCTGGCTCCCCCCCCGCGCTGCATCGCGCGCGTGCTCTCTCTCGGCCTGGGGCTGGCCACAGAATGCTGTTGCTGAGAAAAGCTATAAATAGGTCCGCCTGTCTGGAGCGCTTGCAGCCGCCTCGCCTGCCCCCCCGCCCATTCTGGAGTAGCGCAGTCTGGGGCGGCGGTCCGCACCCCCGCTTCGTTTTGCACGTTGGAGTTGGCCCAGGCAACCTGCCTCCTTGGCTTTTGAGCTCCGCTGGGCTGCGCAGGGCGGGTGCAGCTGCTGTCCTGCGCCCAGGCTGCTCAGCCCCTTCTTTATAAGGTCCATAGGAGGGAGGGCAGCTGGTTTGGTGGCCCAGACAGCCCCTTCCTTCCTTCCTTCCTTCCTTCCTTCCTTCCTTCCTTCTGCAGAGGAGTGTGTGTCTACGAGTCCTTCCCACGCACCGACAGTGGTGAGGATTCTCTGTTGGGAAGAGAGGGCTAGACTGCCACCCTGCAGAACTACAGTTCCCAGAGTGCTTTGTGGGGAGGAGCCATGACAGCTTTACATTTGTCGTCTGGACCTGTTTCCGCGGCGCTGGTTCCCCCCCCTGGCAGCCTCGAAGGAGCGAATCTGTCGCCCTGCCTGGTGCAGCCAGACCCCTGTGCACGTCTCAGGCGGTGCCTCGCGGAGGCCTTCCTCTCTGCCCGGCCCCTCCTCCACCCTTGCTGTGTCCTGCCCGGACGGGCTGAGCCGAGCTGGGCTCTGGGTCCCCTTGCGCCCTCCACTAGGAGTCTCGGGTATTGCCTGACAGGCAGCTGTCTCATGGCTCCTTCCTTCCTTCCTTCCTTCCTCTGCAGGCTGCCGGCTTTGCCCACAGCAAGGCTCTGTCCAAGATGAGTTCCTCGTCGCTGTTGGAGGACGGGTCCATCGAGCCGCCGGTGCTGCTGAGTGACATCAAGACGGAGCCCCCTGAGGAGCTGCTGGCCAGTGACTGCAACCAGCCCCAAGCGGAGCCGGTGGACTTATCCCTCAACAAGCCCAAGGCCTCGCTGCAGCCCTCCTCCTCCTCCTCGCTGCCTTCCTCCGTCCGCTCCTCGCCCATGCTGGCGACGCCCCCCATCCCCGCCCCTGTGGTCTCCATGTCGCCCACGGGGCTGGGCTCCTCCTCGGCCATCCCGGCAGTGCTCTCCCCCGGCTCCATCCTCGCCTCGACGCAGGGCAGCGGCGGGCAGCAGATCCTGCACGTCATCCACACCATCCCTTCCGTCAACCTCCCCAGCAAGATGGGAAACCTGCAGACCATCCCGGTGGTGGTACAGTCCTTGCCCGTGGTGTACACGACCATGCCCAGCGACGGTGTCACCGCCGCCATCACAGTGCCGCTTATTGGTGGTGATGGCAAGAATGCTGGATCCGGTGAGACCTGCTGCCAGGCTTCCCATTGATGTGGGGGCAAGCGGCCACGCTTCCTCCGCGCTTCTGTCTGCCCCTGATGTGGGGCTTGGCTTTGCACTTAGAAGATTCTGGGCCCAGGCCCAAAGGACACCGATGCACATAGCATTTACGTGTGTTAATTTATATCTATACATGCATATTCAGAAATAATTATGAGAATTTATTTAAAATCATTTTATTCATTTATTACATTTCTGTACCATCCAATAGCCAAAGCTCTCTGGGCAGTTTACAAAGATTTAAACCTTAAAAATACATTATACATAGTATAGAAAACATTACGTATAAACGGGCAGCATGCAGATAGACTCACATATATCTAAACAATTTTAAACAACAGTAAGAAAAATCTCTCAGAAGGCAAGCCAGCAAATTTTCCATCCGAATCACACCAAATAAACTAAATGATTTAATTAATTTGCACACACACCCCCGATCATCCTAAGTCAGTAGTTCATCTCCAGTTACAATTAATCTGGAACTGCTGTGAAGAGGTGTGAAAAAAGGGGCAAGAAAGTGTGGCTGGCAAGTTTTTTCATAAGCCCTTTTAACCCGCCCCCCCATGGAAATAAGCTTAGAAAAAAAGCTTCCATTGGCACCAATGGAAATTGTCTCCCTGGCCCCCGAGAGCTTAATTGTCGGGGAGGGGTTGGAGGGGTGCGCAGCATGTGTGCCCCCCCCTTGAAAATTGTCCCTTGCATGGCAATTAAGCTGCAGAAAAAAAAGCTTCCAACAGACACTCATGGCTCTGGGTAAAATAACCAGGGCCCTGGGAAATAGATTCGGGACCCACAGCTAGCAGTGTCCCTGGCGCCCACCTCCTTTGGGTCTGCCAGGCTTCCTCGGGGGTGCTAGCATGGCTCCTCGCCTTTAGGGTTGGGCTGGCTCCCATGTCAGCGAGGGAGGGCCAAGTAGCACAAGAAACTCCACTTCCGAGCTCCCGCCACGCTGCTGTTCCCCGTGGAGGGAAGGGGAGGCAGTTGCAGTGGGAGAAGACGCGCTTCCTTCCTTGTAACCAAAGGGTGACGTGTCACGAGGCCCTGTCTGGACGCATCTGGTGGAGCCCAGTTGAGGGGGCTTGGATCTGCCTTTCCCTCGGAGGCAGGCCTGGTCTGACGGCTGGAGCTCAGGCCTGGTGAATGGACTTGAACCCCTGCTGGTTTCACACCAGCAATCATGCTTACAAATGCTCTTGTGTGTGAAAAAAGCCTCCCTGTAAGCAGAAAGTAACTCAACAGGGAGTGGACTGAGTTAAAGTCTTCCTGATACGCTAGACCTTTCTTGCAGGATTTTTTTTCAGCAGGGGGAGTATTCAGAAAAGGCATCTTTCACCTGCAGTCTGAAATGGGACAGTCTATTCTGCCACCTCATTTTGTTCCATGTCCAGACCAGACAGATTCTAGATGCCCGAGGGGGGCGGAATTTTCTGGGGAGGGGGATCAGAAATGTGACGTATTTGGTATCCTCCCTCCTTGACTGCCCACAAGAGTGCCTGGTACCGCTGTGCCTGGCAGCGCCCCTTCTACCTGCTGCGATCCTGCCGTCTCATAAGAGCCCATCTGCCAGTCCTTCCTCTTATTCGTGGCTTTTGGTCTTCTCTGCAGTGAAAGTTGACCCCAGTTCCATGTGCCCCGTTGAGATCAACAGCGACAGTGAGGACAGCACCTCGGAGAGTGGCCCGGCCTCCTTCCCAGACCTGCAGAGAGAGTGAGTCCCAGCCCTTGGGGAAGCAGCACCAGCAGCATGCAGAGCCAGATGGTGGAATCTACGGCCGAGCTTTGCTTTACCCCAGTTGTCTCCGGGCTTAAAAGGATGACATGCTTCTAGCTCTTATGGTTAGGGAGGAGAGTGCAGGTAGCACCAGGACACCAGGACAGCCTGGATTGGGGAGGGGGGGTGAAATGCCCCCCTGCTCCCCCTTCCACGTTGGCCATACCAGGACCAATTTATATGAGGTTGCAAATGTGTTTATTTCTGAGCACACAAATTGCCCCCCTTCCCATAATATTGACAGTGTCTTGCTGGGATCATTTGTGGGGTGGAGTGGGGCAGAAAGCAGTGGCTCATGCTCAGGCCTGCATCTGAACCCCGGGGCTGCATGGTATCTGAGCAGGACGTAGCACCTGAGAGGGCCTGGGCCTTGGGCCCCCCTGGTGAGAGTGGCTTTGGGACGTCCTGCTGGGAAGAGCGATTTCTGGCAAAGGGCCTTTGGGCGGTTGCCACATGTGACCCCTGCCTCCTTCTCCCACTAGGCCTTCCGTGGGGCGAATGCAGCGGCCTGAGTCCCCCGACCTAAAGAAGAGGCGTATCCACCAGTGTGACTTCGAGGGCTGCAACAAAGTTTACACAAAGAGCTCACACTTGAAAGCACACCGGAGGATACACACAGGTAGGTGCAGGGGGTGGGGGGGTGGGCAAAGCAATCCCTAGCTCCCAGATGCTCCAAGGTTCTCCATGTTTCAGGCACCCCAGGGGGAAGGTATCTGCTGTTCTGCTGCCATAGGAAGCTGCCTTAACTCCAGCTCAGACCGTCGGCCATCTCGCCCAGGAATGTTTACCCTGAGTGGCATCACCTTTTTTCAAGCCCTATTTTAACTGGAAATGCTGCAAATTGAACCTGGGACTTTGTGCCGGGGATGTACGGATTTTGTTAAATCCATTCTGTTTGTGTTTCACAGATTGTCAGGTGTCTCTCATTCTGTCATCTGCTCGTTGATGGAATCAGGGCTTTTCTTACCAGACTTTTGTTTTACTTGCGCGAATGTGCACTCGCGCTAATGCGAATTACCAGAATTCCTCCCCAAAAGTGAAAAACTGATTCGTGAGTCTGAGTCGTGAACCCTCCTTCCTCCACCCCCTTTTCTGCCTGTTTCCCTTGTAGATCTCCCTTGGCCCCCTTCACGTGCTGCTTTACTGTTCCCTGTGCTTGAAACGGCCGCCCTCTCTCACCGCCTGCACTCTGGTTTGCTGTCATCCATCACACTTGGGAAACACATGAAATGCTGTGTACAGTACAGTTCTGGTCACCACACCTCAAAAAGGAGATTCTAGAGCTGGAAAAGGTGCAGAACAGGGCACCCCAAATGGCCAAGGGCCTGGAGCAACTCCCCTGCGAGGAAAGGGTACAACATCTCGGACTGGTTAGCTTGGAAAAAGGGCAAGTAACGGGGGAGCATGATAGAGGTGTATTAAACTATGGTGTGGAGAATGTGGAGAGGGAGGAGTTTTTCTCCTCCTCTCATAATACTAGACCCCACTGGTGTCATCCCATGTGGCTGATTGGGGGGAGATTCAGGACAGATCACAGGAAGGGCATGTTTCACACAGCACACAGTTAAACTATGGAATTAGCCACAAGATGACACCAACTTGGGTATCTTTAAAAGGGGCTTAGAAAAATGGATGGCGGATTTGTCTAAATTCAGTGGCTACTAGTAGTCATGATGGAACAGACTCTGCCTCTGAATTCCAGTTGTTGGGGAACACGTGGGAGGCAGCTAATGCCCTTATGTCCTGCTTGTGGCCTGTGGCCTGATCCACAGAATCATAGAATAGTAGGGTTGGAAGGGGCCTACAAGGCCATCGAGTCCAACCCCCTGCTCAATGCAGGAATCCAAGTCAGAGCATCCCTGACAGATGGCTGTCCAGCCTCGTCTTGAACGCCTCCAGTGTGGGAGAGCCCACCACCTCCCTAGGTCATGGGTTCCATTGTCGTATTGCTCTAACAGGAAGTTTTTCCTGATGTTCAGCCAGAATCTGGCTTCCTGTCACTTGAGCCCACTATTCCGTGTCCTGCACTCCGGGATGATCAAGAAGAGATCCTGGCCTTCCTCTCTGTGACAACCTTTCAAGTACTTGAAGAGTGCTATCCTATCTCCCCTCAGTCTTCTCTTCTCAAGGCTAAACAGGCCCAGTTCTTTCATTCTCTCTTCATAGGGCTTTGTTTCCAATCCCCTGATCATCTTTGTTGCCCTCCTCTAAACCCTCTCCAGTTTGTCTGCCTCCTTCTTAAAGTGTGGTGCCCAGAACTGGACACAGTACTCCAGATGAGGCCTAACCAGTGCTGAGTAGAAGGGAACTGGTACTTCATGGGATTTGGAAGCGATGCTTCTATGAACGCAGCCCAAAAGACCATTGGCCTGTTTTGCAGCCACATCACATTGTTGGCTCATATTCAGCTTGTGATCAACAATAATTCCAAGATCCTTCTCACTTGTAGCGTTGTTGAGCCACGTATCCCCCATCTTGTAACTGTGCATTTGGTTTCTTTTTCCTAGGTGCAGAACTTGGCATTTATCCCTATTCAATGTCATTCTGTTGTTTTCTGCCCAGCGCTCCAGTCTATCCAGATCACTTTGAATGTTGTTTCTGTCTTCCAAAGTATTAGCTATCCCGCCCAAGTTTGTGTCATCTGCAAATTTGATCAAATTCCCTGCACCTCCTCCTCCAAGTCATTAATACAAATGTTGAAGAGCACTGGGCCCAGGACTGAGCCCTGCGGTACCCCACTCGTTACCTCTCCCCAGTTTGAGACGGTCCCATTGATAAGCACTCTTTGAGTCCGATTCTGTAGCCAACTGTGGATCCACCGGATCGTTGTTTCATCTAGCCCACTTTGAGCTAGTTTGCTCATCAGGAGATCATGGGGCACTTTGTCAAAAGCTTTGCTGAAGTCGAGGTATATGATGTCTACAGCATTCCCACGGTCAACAAGGGAGGTGACTTGATCAAAAAATGAGATCAGATTCATCTGGCAGGATTTGTTCTTGACAAATCCATGTTGGCTTCGAGTAATCACTGCATTGTTGTCAAGGTGCTTCCAGATGGATTGCTTTATCATCTGCTCCAGAATTTTCCCAGGGATTGATGTCAGACTGATTGGTCTGTAGTTCCCAGGTTCCTCCTTTTTACCCTTTTTGAAGATAGGGACGACATTAGCCCTCCTCCAGTCATCTGGCACTTCCCCCGTCCTCCATGATTTCTCAAAGAGAATAGACAGCGGTTCTGAGAGTTCTTCTGCCAGTTCCTTTATTACTCTAGGATGCAGTTAATCTGGCCCTGGAGATTTGAACTCATTCCAAGTAATTAGGTGTTCCTTGACCATATGCCTATCAATCTCAAGCTGCAATCCTGCCCCTTCAGCCTATACTTCGCCTTTGCCAGGGGGGTCTTAGACCCTCTTTTGGGGGAAGACTGAGCCAAAGTAGGAATTGAGCACCTCTGCCTTTTCTTTGTCATCTGTTATTGTTTTGCCATCCTTATTTAATAGCTGAACCACCATTTCTTTCCTCTGCCTTTTACTATGCACGTAGCTGAAGAAAGCCTTTTTGTTGCTTTTAGCCTCCCTCGTTAACCTCAGCTCGTTCTCAGCTTTAGCCTTCCTGACGCCATCCCTGCAATTCTGTGCTACCTGCCTGTATTCTTCCTTTGTTACTTGGCCTTCTTTCCACTTCCTATATGTGTCCTTTTTTGTTTTCAGGTCATCCCTAAGCTTTTTGTGATGCCACATTGGCTTTTTCTGTTGTCTTCCACCTTTTCTTCTTGTTGGAATGGTTTGTAATTGTGCCTTGAGAATTTCTTTTTTTAAAAGCTCCCACCCATCTTGGACTCCTTTTCTCATTAGAGTCGCTTGCCATGGGACCTTACTGATCATTGTCCTGAGTTTATTAAAATCAGCTTTCCTACAATCCAGGGTACGCGTTTGACTACACTCGGCTTTTGCTTCCCTTAGAACCAAGAACTCAAGTACAACATGGCCGCTTTCCCCCAGAGTTCCTGTAACTGCTACTTTACCCACTAAGTCATCTCTGTTGGTTAGGATCAAGTCAAGGATAGCCGATCCTCTAGTTCCTTCCTCTACTTTCTGTAGGAGGAAGTTATCCGCCACACAAGTCAGGAATTTCCTGGAGGGGCCATGTTTTGCAGAATTTGTCTCCCAACAACTATCAGGGAAATTGAAGTCCCCCATTACTACTACATCATGCTTCCTTAAAACATTGGCTATTTGCTTTTCAAAAGTTTCATCCTTGTCTTCTCCTTGATTGGGTGGCCGGTAGTAGACTCCGACCACCAGGTTCCTTTTATTCTTTGCTCCATTTATTTTGTTCCAGATGCTCTCGTTGGGGCTACCAAGCTCCTCCTCCTGTATTTCTGTGCAGAGATATGTATTTTTCACATACAGTGCAACTCCCCCTCCCTTTCTGTTCCTCCTGTTCTTTTTGAACAAGTTATATCCTTCCATTGCTGTATTCCAGTCATGAGAGTCATCCCACCAAGTCTCAGTTATACCTATCAAGTCATAATTTCCCACCTGTATTAAGAGTTGAAGTTCATTCTGTTTGTTTCCCGTACTCTGGGCATTAGTGTATAGACATCAAAGACCATGTGCTTCATAGTCTGGCTTTCTTCCTACATGTGTCTGAAGACTATTATTGGGCGCTATCAGAGCTGTTCTCTCCGTTGCAGTGCATGCGCCTACGTCCATTGTTACCCCCAACTTTACATCTCCCTTCCCCGTAGGATTCAGTTCAAAGCCCTCCTGATGAAGTTCTTCATGCTGTGGCCAAACACATTCTTCCCATCTTTTGTGAGGTGCAACCCGTCCCTTGCCAACAGCCCATCTTCCAGGAAGTATAGCCCGTGGTCTCAGAATCCAAATCTCTCTCGTTGGCACCACCTTCATAGCCAGTCATTCACCCGGAGTATTTTTCGTTCCCTTTCTATCCCTCTTCTAACTACTGGAAGTATGGATCAGAAAACCATCTGGGCCCCAAAGTTCTTGAGTTTCCTTCCCAAAGCTTCAAAGTCTGACGTGATCTCTTCGTAGCTCCGCTTGGCGGTATCTTTTGTTCCCACATGGATGAGAAGAAGGGGATACCTGTCAGTGGGTTTTATGAGTGCAGGCAACCCTTCAGTCACATCTCTAATCCATCCTTCTGGGAGACAACATACCTGGCGAGTCCACGGGTCTTCGCGACATACTTGGGTCTCGATCCCACGCAGCAAGGAGTCTCCCATTACTACCACTCTTCTTCTTGTTTGACTGACCTTCAGCCTCTTGCTCACTTTCATGCAGGTTCCTCTTTGATTCTTCCTCTGCAGGCTGTCCTCCAGTCTCATCCGCAAGTACCTGGAATCGGTTCCACAGCTCCATTGCTTCCACTGGTGCAGAGTGGCATCTAGTTCTTCTTCTCCTAACTATCACCCTTTTCCAAGGAGTATCCTCTACTCCATTTTTCTTCACCTCAGCATTTCCCACTTCTGCCTCATCTTGCTGTTGCTCTTCAAGCTTCTGTTCTTCACTTTGCTGCTGTAGTTCCACCGTTCTGTCCAAGAACTCTTTGTGTTCTCTTATTCCCCAGAGGGTCGACAGTCTCCGCTCCAGTCCACTTTTTCTTCCAGCAGCGTGATCAACTTGCACTTGTTGCAGGTGTAGGCCTTGTTGTTCTCAGGCAAGAAAACAAACATTGCACACACCTTGCAGGTCACCACCACTGGAGAGTCCTGTCCTTCCATTGTCTCTTTTCCCTTTTTGTGTCTAGCTCTGTGATTGTTCTAGACTAGCCTGTGCCTGCTCCTCTGCTCAGTAGAGGTTAAAAGCAGAGTCCCACTGGTGTGGAAGTGTGTGTTACAAGACAAATAAATGAAAAAAGTTAGTTAAAAAATGAAAAAAAAATGAAAAAAATGTTAGGGGCCTCCCCCTTGACCTCCCCTGGCCAACTCCTGTTTGCTCCCCCTGTTTGCTCGCTCTGGTCACTCGCCCTCTGGGAGCTCGCTTGCTTCTGTAGTCCCTGGACCAGCTGGAGCAGCTTGCTCTGCTCAGCTGGGAGGCAGGAAACAGACTGAAGCTTCCTGCCCACTCAGCTGCTGGGAGTACTCAGGCCACACACCGCCATTCAGTTGGAGCTCTCAGAAGCACCTGGTGAGCTCACAGCCAATCAGAAGGATAAAGGGCAGCCCCCTGGGCTTCCTGCAGCCCACTTACCTCTTAGCCTCTGTCTCCTTTGTCTCTTCTACCACTGCAACTCCCCTGGCCAACTTCTGTTTGCTCCCCCTGTGCGCTCGCTCTGGTTGCTCGCTCTCTGGGAGCTTGCTTGATTCTGTAGTGCCTGGACCAGCTGGAGCAGCTTGCTGTGCTCTGCTCAGCTGGGAGGCGGGAAACAGACTGTCGGAGCTCTTATGTTCTTCTTGACAGATCCCACCTTGAAACTTGTTCCTTCTGCAGATCCTTTGCAGAGCCAGTGCAGAGTCCTGCCTTCCCTTTGTTTCTCCTGCTGGTCAGTCTGCTGCCCATAGTGCCTGGGATTGTCCTGACTCCTCTCCTGTTTCCACTGTCAGGCCCAAAAGATAGGTGGAGTGGGGTGGGGGCAGGATATGACCTGAAAAAAAACCCTAATAGTTGCCTGTTACAAGTCTGTTTGCTACTGTTAATTTCTCCTAGGTTTCTCCTTAGGGCTTTCTTCTTCCCAAGGCAGTCCCGGACAATCAGGGATTATATTCAGTACTGCATAGCCAATCATACCTGGTGATAACATTCCTGAAGGCAAAAGAATCAGGTCAAGGCAGCTTGGAGTGTTCATGGGAGAGATTCTGGCCAGGCAGTTCACATATTGCCCTCTTCTTCATGGGTGAACACTTTTGCTCCCCATTTGCCCCCCCCCCAAATAATCAAGGAAGGTGCATTGTGTCCCTGCTGTGAAAGTTTTTAGTTTTTTCCCTCTGCTCCTCTTCCAGCCTAGCCCTGGTGGTGGAACTGTAGCGCCGTAGCGTAATCGGCTGTTCACTAGATGGCCCTCTTGTGATGTGGAAGACCAAGGAGTGTTGTAGCAATAGCAATGTATCAGAATTCTGTTTTTGTTCGCAGATCATATGAACATGTCCCGTTCGCAATCCCAAATGCGAACACAAGCAGGGGTGCTTTTTTTCCCCTGAGAAGTGTTAGAAAAATGCATATATTTTTTTAATGCACATTTTCCGCCCCCATTTTCACACTTTAGTCAATGGGGGAAATGTGCAGTTTCGAAAAATACACACAAACAAGTCAAAAATGAAACAGGAGCGAGCCAAAACAAACTTTGGAGTGACTTTTGGAGAATCTAGGTGAGCTCGAAAATCGCTGGTTCTCCCCGCCCTGTGCAGCAACGGCAGAACCTTCTGTCACTCCTTTGCCAGAAACCAAAGGCCCCCCTGAATTCCCAAGACCCTTGCCCTAAGTGCAGCCCGGCAGCCCCTCGCAGCCCCCTGGAGCTCCCTCCTCTTTTTTCCGTGGGCAGTTCTTCCCCCATGTGGGTCAGAGAGCTGCAGCTGGGCCCCTGCCAAGGCGCTGTGGCTGCCAGCGCTGGCAAGCCAGGCTAGCAACTCCATCCTTGGGATCCTCCCACACAGGTATCCTAGCAACCTGCTCCGTCTCCCAGGCTGGAATCCTCTCAGCCCTCCAGTATCCTAGCAACTCCTCCCCCCTCTGCCAGCCCACACGCTTTGCGTCACCTTCTCTTTCTCCTGCCACACCAGCCAAAATATCCCTTTGCAGATCCGTGGCTTCTGCTGCTGCCCTGGGGTGCAAGCAGGGCCCCCCAGACAAGCAAGTGGCCTTGGTTGCGCTCAGAAAGACTACGGGTGTGGGGCGTTCCTCTTCTCCTCCACCCGTGGGTGTGGGGAGGCCTCCTTCCCCCCCGCCTGGCTGGGCCAGCGGCGCCCTGTGCCGCCTGCGTTTCCCTTCAAGTTGGCATTTCTGTGCCCCTCTGCTTAGCTTGGGGGCAGGGTGCAAATTGCATGTGGTGGAGGCTGCTTCAGTTCCAGAGAAACACACGCGCACGGGCACACGGGCTATATTTGGGGAAGGGGGGAAAGAATAGGCTTCTTTTTTTAAAAAAGCAGTCTTCAGTTTGAAACGCCTGTGTTCTCGTCCTGAATGGCAGCCCAGGGTTTGAGCTTATTTTGAGGCTGTCCGAAATGGAGGCAGAGAAGAGGGCAGCAGCGACCAGAACATAGGGACAGCCGAGACCTGGGCCCTTGGTTCGGGTGTGGAGCCCCCACTTTGCATGCAGAGGGCCCCAGGTTCGGTCCCTGGCAGCATCTCCAGGTAGGGCTAGAAAATACCCCTTCCTGGTGCCCGGGAGAGCTGCTGCTGCCAGTGAGTGTCGGCAGTACAGGCCCGCATAGACCCAGTGGTCTGAGTCAGTAGAAGGCAGCTCCTGATGTTCCCCAGACCTCTGTGTTCTGTCCTGCAGCCATGGCCATTGCAAGGGGTGCCAAAGGAGAGAGTCTCGGGTTTGCTGGGGAGATCCTGACGCTTCCCACCTCTGTCGCCCCTGCAGGAGAGAAGCCGTACAAATGCACCTGGGAGGGTTGCACCTGGAAGTTTGCTCGCTCCGACGAGCTGACCAGGCACTTCCGGAAGCACACGGGCATCAAGCCTTTCCGCTGCTCAGACTGTGACCGCAGCTTCTCACGCTCTGACCACCTGGCTCTGCACCGCCGGAGGCATATCATGATGTGAGGGGCTGCCCCCGCCCTCTCCGGCCAAAGACCAGGAGGGCTGCTTCCCCGTGGGCTGGATCCTGCCTGGCCCTTGTGGCTGCTGCTGCGGATGGCGCGGACCCAGCCAATAGCCACCCTTCCCCTCCTGGTCCTTGCCATCCACAGAACTCCAGAGAAAGACCCACGGCCTTGTTTGGCGGCCCAGCATTGCACTGAGGAGGTGCTGTTCCTTCGAAGAGGCCCAGGGGCTGTAGGCATGTAGGGGTCCAAGCAGGATGGAGGCCTCCCTGGCTGGAATGGAGGTTTCGGCTTGCAGGGAGGCTCCTGCAGCCAGATCCTGGCAAAGAAGGCTGGGGCTCGTTCTCTGCGGTGGAGTCACATGCAGGTCCAGAGGCTTCCTGGAACCCTGACCCCCGTCTCTCCACATGGCAAAGACCCTGGGGCAGTTTGGGAGTCTTTTGAGTTCTTAACCTGGATTTCCTGGTTGCAGCACAAACAGAATCCCTAAAGACCAGAAAGTTGCTGGGAGTGGAGGGGGGAGGGGAAGAGAACTGGGAATAGATGGTTTTTAACGAAGTTTTAGCAAGCACTGAAACTAAGTCTATATTTGAAATTTCACTTGGAATATTTGATCTCCAAATGTTCAGGATTTGATTTTTTTGACATGATTCAAATATGGATTTTGGGGTCAGCGTTTGACCCCCTGAAATCTTGACCTTGTACACCCGGAACTGGTAACCTCAGCGATCCCATGAAGAGGATAATTTCATCAACTGTTGCTGAAAATGTTGATTCCAAGGTCATTCTTTTTAATTAAGAAATGTTGCTGAACTTTGAGAAGCCTGTGTGTGTGAGACAGGGAGTTCTTCTAACGGGGTCTGATGAGTGAGTGGCAGGGCTGACACACCCATAATGCCCACGGCTCGCTTCCCCGCCCCCTCTATCGCATGCATGACTTGTAAAGGCGTGTGCGTGTGTGGGGGGGTGCCATTGCTTCAGGGCAGATGACAGCGGAGGCGGACAGCAACAGAGACCAGGGAGGGAGGGGCTGTAAACAAGGAAAGGGGGGGAAATGCGGAACGTGGAACTGTGACAACAACTCAAGAGTTGCGGTGCGGATGTGGGTTTTCTTAATTCTTCCTCCGTGATTGGGGCAAAGAAGATGGACAAGCCTTTCCAGTTTGATGACCTGCACACAGATGGATTTGAGTGGACCTAGCAGCAGCAGTGCAGAACCTGAATTTGGGGTGTGTGAAGATCCAAGGGACTGCGAGGTGGCCATTTGACTGACAGGCACCAGTTGGGGTTTTTAGAACTTGTTTCCCCTTTCTCTGCTCTTGGAGAAGTCAAATATGAACATGGTTTTCCAGAAACGCCTGTGTGTGTGTGTCTCTCTCTCCCCCACCCTGCCCCACTTCCTCTCTTCCTCTGTTATGGCCAGTTCAGATTGGGTTTTGTTCCGCTACAAAGTCAGGATTGGGTTGGGGTCAGGAGCTGCTGGAGGTGAAAGAGAGGTGTGAGGGGGCTTGCTTGGTGTTTCCACCTGCATGGGACTGTTGTTAGCTTTGAGGTGCTAGAAGCAAGGGGGTGTTTTGGGGAGGAGTGGATGCATGTAGATGTGATCCAACTGGTGTCAGAATGATGGATGCCCTTTTCTGAAAAGGTGGCTTCTGGGCCAACTCTCACCTGAACAAGGCATGCAGATTAGCGCATGTTCTTACATTGCTTCTACCAACGGGAGTGCGTCGCTGAGCAATGTTGCATGTTCATCTTCTGCCCATCTGGCTCTGGCAGGCCCTGCCAGCCCTCCTTTGCTTCAGAAATAATTTCGCCAGCCATGGCTAATCTCACTCTCCCTCCCAAAAAGTCCTCTCTGCAGCTGATTCCGGATGGCACATTTCTCTTCCACGCCATGATCCTGAATGTAGTGGGTAAACCAGAACTGTGATGTCTCCTGGGTCAGTCTAGTTGCTCCACTAAACCTCATGCCATGCTCCTTCCTGACTGGCAGTAGGGCTCAGAGCCAGGGTCTTACACAACGTTTGTCCCTAGACCCGCTACCTGCTAATATTATTTGTCAAAAAGCACAAAGGATGACTGGTAATGCGCCATCTGCACAACCCTGGGAAGCAGTTCACTGCTACTCCCCATCTGTAAAGGAGAAACTGAGGCTGTGAAGAGAATGTGGGGCTGAGACGAGTCCGCAGCATAGCTGAGGTTTCTGTACCTGCTGGCGCGCCCTGTCTTTTTAGTTGATTCAAGAGCACCTCTGTGCAGCCCACAATTTTGAGGCCACTGAGGGAGGGCACATTTTTCTTTAGGAAATCACAAAGTAATACTGCATTCAGAAAATCCCATGTGTGCAGCCCAGCTGTCGTGGGAGCCATGGCCCAGAAAGTGGGAAATTCACACCCATTTTTAGCACTGGAAGAATCACGGCCCCATTTAGCGCAACTCCTGTTTTCTACCCGAAAACCTAGTGGCTTAAGGTTTGATTTAAAGCCCAGTGTTTAAATCTCAGTTAAGGACTGGATTAGTGGGTCATACTGTTGAACGCTTCCACACTGATTGCAAACCGTGCCTGCTTTGGCTATCAATGGCTATTAGTCTTGATAGTTGTGATATTGCCTCCAGTATTGGAGACAGTACACCAGTTGCTGGGCAAGATGGGCAGGAGGGTGCTGTTGCACTCATGTCCTATGTATGGGATCCCCATGGGCAGTTGGTCAGCCACTGTGTGAACTAGATGGTGTGAACTAGATAGAGGTCTAGATGGACCCTGGGTCTGATCCAGCAGGGCTCTGAAGTTCTTAGGACTGTGCAAGGACTGTGCTGTTCTTGTCTGCCAGCAGAGGGTGCTGCTGGATTCTCGTATGCAGTAAAACTTTTTTTAAAAAAACCCGAAATTGCCTGTAAGTAGGGATGGCGGAGAATTCCGCCACGGATCTCGGTGAGGCCGAATGCCAGTGCATTCAGCCCTCCGAAATCCGTGGCGGAACGAAGCCCCCGCCCCACAACCCACAAAAGGCACGTGGAACGGAGCCCCCAACCCACGAAAGGCACGCGGAATGGAGCACTTACCTGCTGCCGTCTGCGCTGACTTGTGAATGGCGGCCGCCCTGCGGCTGCCATTCACTTCCTGATCATAACTGTGATAGGCTACGTAAATACGTAGCCTATCACAGCTAATGCAGGGACGCTTTTTGCGGAAAGTATTTACGTAGCCTATCACAGCAAGCAAAAAAAACCGCGTACGCAAGTGGCTGCGGCGGCCACCATTTGCGTTCCCTATTTTTCGCCGTTTTATCCTACGTAAATATTTACGTAGGCTATTACAGCAAAAAAAAGGGGAACGCAAATAGCATAGTGGGCACTAAAGAATAGGGAACATAAATGGCAGCCGCCGTATTCGCTGCCATTTGCGTACGCTGTTTTTGGGGGGGGGGGCTGCCGTGATAGGCTACGTAAATACTTAACGTAGCCTATCACGGTAGCCTGGCTGGCCGCTATGGCGGCTGCCATTTGCGTCCACAGCAGCCGGTCCACGGCCGGAACTCCGGCTGCGGACGGCCCTGGCCAGCTGCTCCGCGGAGTTGGCCGGGCAGGATTCCGGGGGGGGGGAGGACCAGATCGCCTCCTCCCTGTCGAGGATTCCGGGAGGAGGGATGGAGCGCCTCCCCCCCACACCGCGAATCACATCCATGAAAAGGTAAGTGACTTTTGTACATCCCTACCTAGAATCATAGAATAGTAGGGTTGGAAGGGGCCCCACAAGGCCATCGAGTCCAACCCCCCCGCTCAATGCAGGAATCCAAATCAGAGCATCCCTGACAGATGGCTGTCCAGCCTTGTCTTGAACGCCTCCAGTGTGGGAGAGCCCACCACCTCCCTAGGTCATTGGTTCCATTGTCGTATTGCTCTAACAGGAAGTTTTTCCTGATGTTCAGCCGGAATCTGGCTTCCTGTCACTTGAGCCCATTATTCCGTGTTCTGCACTCTGGGATGATCAAGAAGAGATCCTGGCCTTCTTCTCTGTGACAACCTTTCAAGTACTTGAAGAGCGCTATCCTATCTCCCCTCAGTCTTCTCAAGGCTAAACATGCCCAGTTCTTTCAGTCTCTCTTCATAGGGCTTTGTTTCCAGTCCCCTGATCATCTTTGTTGCCCTCTGAACCCTCTCCAGTTTGTCTGCATCCTTCTTCAAGTGTGGTGCCCAGAACTGGACACAGTACTCCAGATGAGGCCTAACCAGTGCTGAGTAGAGGGGAACTAGTACTTCCCGGGATTTGGCAGCTATGCTTCTATTAATGCAGCCCAAAATAGCATTTGCCTTTTTTGCAGCCACATCACATTGTTGGCTCATATTCAGCTTGTGATCAACAACAATTCCAAGATCCTTCTCACTTGTAGCGTTGTTGAGCCACGTATCCCCCATCTTGTAACTCTGCATTTGGTTTCTTTTTCCTAGGTGCAGAACTTGGCATTTATCCCTATTCAATGTCATTCTGTTGTTTTCTGCCCAGCGCTCCAGTCTATCCAGATCACTTTGAATTTTGTTTCTGTCTTCCAAAGTATTAGCTATCCCACCCAATTTGGTGTGGGTGTGGAGTGGTGTGGTGTGAACCTGTAAGAGTTCTGGGTTCCATTTGCAGTTACATCAAATCTCTCGGGAAGCAAAGCAGATGGATGCTGGAGTCGATGTCTTCAGCTCAGAAGGAAGTACTCTGCCAGCAGAAAGAGCAATGTAAAATTTGCAATTGGGCTTGAGAAAGAGACAGAGCAAAACCAACTTAAATGTATAGCTCTGGTCTTTTACGTGTTACAATAATTTAGAATTGTCTATTTTCAGGTATATATACCTAAATATATATATTTAGAAACATGCTTATAATGAAAGCATAACTAACGCAGACTTCTCCAACCTGGCGCCCTCCAAATGTTTTGGATTACAACTCCCAACAGCTCCAGCCAGCATGGGGAGTGCTGGGGGTTGTAGTCCAAAACAGTAAGATGGCCCCGGGTTGGGGAAGGCTGATCTAATGTCTTCTACCTTGTAATGGGTTAGAACTAATGGGTCAGGGATATGAAGCCAGAAGGGAGGTGGGCTGTATGTGCCTCTTTCTGAACTTCAGCTGTTGGAAACTCTGCCCGTTGCGAGCCTGGGAAGTTGCGTTCAGTCACATTGAGGCTGTCATTAGACGGGCAACTAAGAGGGTAACGGAGGGCAGCAGGATCGTAAAACTCAGACATCGTGGTTTCACCTCCAAGAGCCAGCCTGGCGGCCTGTGACAAAATAACAGCAGCCAGGAGGGTTTGCAAGCCGTTGCACCTGTGTAAAATAACCCAGGAGGTTATTTTTATTTATTCCATTTCTGTACCGCCCAATAGCCATAGCGCTCTTTATACAAATAAAATTCACCTACTGATGTATCTTCCCCCCCCCCAAGCATAGCTGCATTTGCTGGGTGGGGTGGGTGGGTACATGGCAGGATGGCATGAAATCATCAGGATCATGGAAATACTGCAGGTGAGATCCAGAAAGCAACGGAGCTGCTCAGCAGTGCTTGGGCCAGGGGCAGGCAGTGTGGGGCCTGTGGGCACCACTGTACCCCCAGGCGACTTTCTTGGCACCTACTGCGGTGCCCTCCCCGTCCCAGCTTTTTTTTTTTTTTTAATTTCTTACTGGCAGCTGGGATTTCTGTCAAATAGCTCTTGGGGCTGAAAACTGAGGGTTCAAAGGCATTACTTAGCATTAAAGTAATGCCTTTGAACTTTACTTAGGGTAAAGTAATGGGAGTTCAAAGGCATTACTCAGACCTCTTGTACTCAGGCTTTTGGGCAGATTACGTGTCCTTCGCCACACCTCTTGTGGCAGCCATTTTGTGGTGGTGACCAGTGCAGTTTCTGCCAAATGTGCCCGTGGAGCAGGAAGGTTGCCTGCCCCTGGTTTAGGCCAAGCTTAAAGTAGTTGTCCACTTTTTGGCCAGCATAGGAACCACTGGCTGAGGGTAAAAAAAGGGTGCAGGAAAGATAACCAAGAGGCTGGAATACGTGGGGTGCTGCTGCTGAACAACCAAGAGGTACATATTCAGAAAGGATTTAGGGGAGGGTGGGCAGAGTTGCGATACTCTGCTGGCTGGACTGTGAGCTAGCATGGCCTTTTCATGGGAAGAAGCAGCCTTAGGACAGGATGGGCTCTTTGTCTAGCCCAGCATGTATTGTGTGCTCTGTCTTGCAACCGCTCTCCAGGCTTGTCTGGCAGGGAGAGACTTTCCCATCCGCCGAGATCCCGTTTTGGCTGGAGATGCCAGGGGCTGAACCTAGGGCCTTCTGCAAGCAATATGTGATCTCTGCTGCTCTCTCTCCCCGCCTCCCCCCGGCCTTCCTCTGCACCTGAGGGATGGAGTATAACAATTATGGTCCTGAGGTTCTCAGGATAGGTCGTGTCCATGGCCTTTCCCTCCTCCCCTTCTTGGGATGCCAGATTTAACGCCTGCCCCTAAGCCATGGTTGCTGCTGTGGCTGAGAGCTTGGAAACATGAATCCCAATAGCTGATCATCAACTGGGCCTTTTTGAGCTTGGTGTTTGTTGCCTGAGGAACAGGATAGAACCCAAAGGCGGATGCATTGGTTGAAGTCCAAGGGTGTTTCCAGATGGACAGCTCGTCCTGGTGCTAATAAATTATTGCTCTCCAACTGTAAGCTACAAGCGGAATTGCCTTTGACCTTCCAGACTGTCAGATTTTTTTTTTCTGTCTGTACATGGTGGTTCCACAATAAATGCCTCATCTGGATGGAGCCACATAGCTTGGAGCTGTGCAGTGTGGAGCACAACTATCTCCCGAGTTCGGCGCTGACTCCTTCCCTTATCTTGAGCTCTGCTGAATCTCTCCATCCTTCACCTTTGATGTGTCATTAATTTTCAAGAAACCAAATAGAGTATATAGAGTTGCTGAGGCAACGGATCAACAGTTTGGGCCTAAGGAGACATGTGAGTGCCCACCCCAGTTCCTTGGAAAAGGGAGGTGATGTCAGTGCGCAGAGGCTGGGCTGGAGTCATTGAACCCGAGTGTGTGTCATCGTCTGGGGACCTGGGGGGGGAGCAGCTGCCAAGTGGCTGGGCGTGGGCCCCTTCCATGAAAAGCCTCCAGGATCTTAATGTTACTTGTGTTTCTTAGCTGGTGGGACAGCTGAGGAAGGAGCGGCCAGAGGCTTGAAGGCATGTGACGGGTTTTTAGCTTGGGGGAAATATCAGTGGGGGTAGAACACACCAGGTGCTTATCAAATCATGAGTGCTATGTAAAAAGTGAGACCTACCATTTTTATTTTGTTTGAAGATAAGATCCTGCTCTAACATTGGACCTGGTTTAAAAGGACGTCCTTCACACAGCCCATAGTTAAACTGTGGAATTCATTACCACAAGACATAGTGATGGCCACCCGTTTGGATGGCCTTAAAAGGGGGTTAGACAAATTCCTGGAGGTGAAGGCTATCAATGGTTACTAGTCCTGATGGTTATGTGCTACCTCAGTATCAGAGGCTGTAAGCCTGTGTACACCAGTTGCTGGGGAACATGGGCAGGAGGGTGCTGTTGCACCCATGTCCTACCTGTGGGTCTCCCATGGGCAGCTGGTTGGCCACTGTGTGAGCAGAATCTTGGGGGGCGGGGGGATCTTCACAGCAATAGAATGAGAAGCGCATTGGAATATTACCCAGATTTTCATGGAATTGGCCTTTGGTCCATCAGGGACACACGAAGCAAGATAAGCCGAGAGTAGCATACTTTTAAAATCTGGTTTCCAGTGCTTGAAAGGAACATACTTGGGGGGGTGGGAGAGACCTGAGTATTATCAACCTGGCAGGGGCTGCTCAACCAATGAGAGAGGCTTGCCCCTGTCCAGGCTCCCCACTGCTACTACATTAGGAATGGAGAGCAACTAATTTTACCTGTGCATGCAGTTTTCCTTGAAGAAACCAAAATCCCCAGTTCTCCAGTGCAGCATCTGAAGGCTCCTGAGAGCCCTTACCCACTCCAATTTCACCACATCCCAGCAATCTTCTGTGGAGTTATTGTTCTCAACCCCTTTCCCCCATGTGTGCACTTTTGTCTATTGCTTCCAACCTGCCCCCACTTTCTCCTTCTCCCTGCTCAGCCCCCATAAACTTGAAAGGTAATTACTGTGATAAAGCAATAAAGAAGAGAAGGGACTTTACATAAAAAGGGAGAAATGACTTTACGTCAGAGAAACTACAGGACATCAAAGAAGCACAACATCGCAATAGCGATTTAAGAGAGCACTGAAGAAGCGAAAGACCACTTTAGGGCCAGTTATTAAAGTTAGCCTTTAACCCTTTCACTGCTGGGAAGCAAGATTTATTCCTTACTTCTGAGTAAACATGCACAGAAGGGGATATGTTAAAGATGAAAAGCAGGCTACCTAAGGTGATCAAGGGTCCCCACTGCTGTGGTAATGTGAGGGGTCACTGTTGCACTCCTGGGGATTTTCTCAATGGGAATGGGAAAACTACTTCCATTGGGGAAACAAGACGGAATGGGGTGTCCCACCCCCTTGACCATGTCACTGACAGGTCACAGAGGCACGTCATAGAATCATAGAATCATAGAATAGTAGGGTTGGAAGGGGCCTACAAGGCCATCGAGTCCAACCCCCTGCTCAATGCAGGAATCCAAGTCAGAGCATCCCTGACAAATGGCTGTCCAGCCTCGTCTTGAAGGCCTCCAGTGTGGGAGAGCCCACCACCTCCCCAGGTAATTGGTTCCATTGCCGTATTGCTCTGACACTCAGGAAGTTTTTCCTGATGTTCAGTCGGAATCTGGCTTCCTGTAACTTGAGCCCATTATTCCGTGTCCTGCACTCTGGGATGATCAAGAAGAGATCCTGGCCTTCTTCTCTGTGACAACCTTTCAAGTACTTGAAGAGTGCTATCATATCTCCCCTCAGTCTTCTCTTCTCAAGGCTAAACATGCCCAGTTCTTTCAGTCTCTCTTCATAGGGCTTTGTTTCCAGTCCCCTGATCATCTTTGTTGCCCTCCTTTGAACCCTCTCCAGCTTGTCTGCATCCTTCTTAAAGTGTGGTGCCCAGAACTGGACACAGTACTCCAGATGAGGCCTAACCAGTGCTGAGTAGAGGGGAACTAGTACTTCCCGGGATTTGGAAGCAATGCTTCTATGAATGCAGCCCAAAATAGCATTTGCCTTTTTTGCAGCCACATCACATTGTTGGCTCATATTCAGCTTGTGATCGACGACAATTCCAAGATCCTT
This sequence comes from Heloderma suspectum, assembly GCF_057233095.1. NCBI lineage: Eukaryota > Metazoa > Chordata > Lepidosauria > Squamata > Helodermatidae > Heloderma > Heloderma suspectum. Next base: position 1,854,367 of record NC_139466.1, read on the forward strand.
CTCGCTCGTAGTGTGGTTGAGCCACGTATCCCCCATCTTGTAACTGTGCATTTGGTTTCTTTTTCCTAGGTGCAGAACTTGGCATTTGTCCCTATTAAATGCCATTCTGTTGTTTTCTGCCCAGCACTCCAGTCTATCCAGATCACTTTGAATTTTGTTTCTGTCTTCCAAAGTATTAGCTATCCCTCCCAATTTTGTGTCATCTGCAAATTTGATCAGCATTCCCTGCACCTCCTCCTCCAAGTCATTAATAAAAATATTGAAGAGCACTGGGCCCAGGACTGAGCCCTGCGGTACCCCACTCGTTACCTCTCCCCAGCTTGAGAAGGTCCCATTGATAAGCACTCTTTGAGTCTGATTCTGTAGCCAACTGTGGATCCACATGATCGTTGTTTCATCTAGCCCACTTCGAGCTAGTTTGCTCATCAGGATATCATGGGGCACTTTGTCGAAAGCTTTGCTGAAGTCGAGGTATATGATGTCTACAGCATTCCCACGGTCTACAAGGGAGGTGACTTGATCAAAAAATGAGATCAGATTTGTCTGGCAGGACTTGTTTTTGACAAATCCATGTTGGCTTCGAGTAATCACGGCATTGTTGTCAAGGTGCTTCCAGATGGATTGCTTTATGATCTGCTCCAGAATTTTCCCAGGGATTGATGTCAGACTGACTGGTCTGTAGTTCCCAGGTTCCTCCTTTTTACCCTTTTTGAAGATAGGGACAACGTTAGCCCTCCTCCAGTCATCTGGCACTTCCCCGGTCCTCCATGATTTCTCAAAGAGAATAGACAGCGGTTCTGAGAGTTCTTCTGCCAGTTCCTTTATGACTCTAGGATGCAGTTCATCTGGCCCTGGAGATTTGAACTCATTCAAAGTAATGAGGTGTTCCTTGACCATATGCCTGTCGATCTCAAGCTGCAATCCTGCCCCTTCAGCCTGTACTTCGCCTTTGCCAGGGGGGTCATAGACCCTCTTTTGGGAGAAGACTGAGCCAAAGTAGGAATTGAGCACCTCTGCCTTTTCTTTGTCCTCTGTTATCATTTTGCCATCCTTATTTAATAGCTGAACCACCATTTCTTTCCTCTGCCTTTTACTATGCACGTAGCTGAAGAAAGCCTTTTTGTTGTTTTTAGCATCCCTCGCTAACCTCACCTCGTTCTCCGCTTTAGCCTTCCTGACGCCATCCCTGCAATTCTGTGCTACCTGCCTGTACTCTTCCTTTGTTACTTGGCCTTCTTTCCACTTCCTATATGTGTCCTTTTTTGTTTTCAGGTCATCCCTGAGCTTTTTGTGAAGCCACATTGGCTTCTTCTGTTGTCTTCCACCTTTTCTTCTTGTTGGAATTGTTTGTGATTGTGCCTTGAGAATTTCCTTTTTTAAAAGTTCCCACCCATCTTGGACTCCTTTTCTCGCTAGCATTGCTTGCCATGGGACCTTACTGATCATTGTTCTGAGTTTATTAAAATCAGCTTTCCTAAAATCCAGGGTACGCGTTTGAGTACACTCGGCTTTTGCTTCCCTTAGAACCAAGAACTCAAGTACAACATGGTCGCTTTCCCCCAGAGTTCCTGTAACTGCTACTTTATCCACTAAGTCATCTCTGTTGGTTAGGATCAAGTCAAGGATAGCCGATCCTCTAGTTCCTTCCTCTACTTTCTGTAGGAGGAAGTTATCCGCCACACAAGTCAGGAATTTCCTGGAGGGGCCATGTTTTGCAGAATTTGTCTCCCAACAAATATCGGGGAAATTGAAGTCCCCCATTACTACTACATCATGCTTCCTTAAAACATTGGCTATTTGCTTTTCAAAAGTTTCATCCTTGTCTTCTCCTTGATTGGGTGGCCGGTAGTAGACTCCGACCACCAGGTTCCTTTTATTCTTTGCTCCATTTATTTCAACCCAGATGCTCTCGATGGGGCTACCAAGCTCCTCCTCCTGTATTTCTGTGCAGAGATATGTATTTTTCACATACAGTGCAACCCCACCTCCCTTTCTGTTCCTCCTGTTCTTTTTGAACAAGTTATATCCTTCAACTGCTGTATTCCAGTCATGAGAGTCATCCCACCAAGTCTCAGTTATACCTATCAAGTCATAATTTCCCTCCTGTATTAAGAGTTCAAGTTCGTTCTGTTTGTTTCCCATACTCTGGGCATTAGTATATAGACATCGAAGACCATGTGCTTCATAGTCTGGCTTTCTTCCTACCTGTGTCTGAAGACTATTATTGGACGCTATCAGAGCTGTTCTCTCCATTGCAGTGCATGCGCCTACGTCCATTGTTACCCCCAACATTACATCTCCCTTCCCCGTAGGATTCAGTTTAAAGCCCTCCTGATGAAGTTCTTCATGCTGTGGCCAAACACATTCTTCCCAGCCTTTGTGAGGTGCAACCCATCCCTAGCCAACAGCCCATCTTCCAGGAAGTATAGCCCGTGGTCCCAGAATCCAAATCTCTCTCGTCGGCACCACCTTCGTAGCCAGTCATTCACCCGGAGTATTTTTCGTTCCCTTTCTATCCCTCTTCTAACTACTGGAAGGATGGATGAGAAAACTATCTGGGCCCCAAAGTTCTTGAGTTTCCTTCCCAAAGCTTCAAAGTCTGACGTGATCTCTTCGTAGCTCCGCTTGGCGGTATCATTTGTTCCCACATGGATGAGAAGAAAGGGATACCTGTCAGTGGGCTTTATGAGTGCAGGCAACCTTTCAGTCACGTCTCTAATCTGTCCTCCCGGGAGACAACATACCTGGCGAGTCCACGGGTCTTCGCGACATACTTGGGTCTCGATCCCACGCAGCAAGGAGTCTCCCACTACTACCACTCTTCTCTTCTTCTTCTTGTAGGCCTGGGTTTCATCGCCTCTGTTTGACTGACCTTTAGCCTCTTGCTCACTCTCATGCAGGTTCCCCTGTGATTCTTCCTCTGCAGGCTGTCCTCCAGTCTCATCTGCAAGTACCTGGAATCGGTTCCACAGCTCCACCGCTTCCACTGGTGCAGAGTGTCGTCTAGTTCTTCTTCTCCTAACTGTCACCGTTTTCCAAGGAGTATCCTCTACTCCATTTTTCTTCACCTCAGAATTTCCCACTGCCTCATCTTGCTGTTGCTCTTCAAGCTTGTGGTCTGCCCTTTGCTGCTGTAGTTCCCCCATTCTGTCCAAGAACTCTTCGTGTTCTCTTATTCCCCGGAGGGTTGACAGTCGCTGCTCCAGTCCACTTACTTTTTCCTCCAGCAGCGTGATCAACTTGCACTTGTTGCAGGTGTAGGCTATGTTGTTCTCAGGCAAGAAAACAAACATTGCACACACCTTGCAGGTCACCACCACTGGAGAGTCTTGTCCTTCCATAGCCTCTTTTCCCTTTTTGTGTCTAGCTTTGTGATTGTTCTAGACTAGCCTGTGCCTGCTCCTCTACTCAGTAGAGGTTAAAAGCAGAGTCCCACTGGTGTGGAAGTGTGTGTTACAAGACAAATAAATGAAAAAAAGTTAGTAAAAAAAAAATAAAATAATAATAAAAAAAATGTTAGGGGCCTCCCCCTTGACCTCCCCTGCCGCACTCCCCTGGCCAACTCCTGTTTGCTCCCCCTGTCCGCTCGCTCTGGTCGCTCGCTCTCTGGGAGCTTGCCAGCTTCTGTAGTCCCTGGACCAGCTGGAGCAGCTTGCTCTGCTCTGCTCTGCTCTGCTCTGCTCAGCTGGGAGGCGGGAAACAGACTGAAGCTTCCCGCCCAGTCAGCTGCTGGGAGTACTCAGGCCACACCCCTCCAATTCAGTTGGAGCTCTCAGAAGCTCCTGGTGAGCTCACAGCCAGTCAGAAGGATAAAGGGCAGCGCCCTGGGCTTCCTGCAACCCACTTACCTCTTAGCCTCTGTCTCCTTTGTCTCCTTTGTCTCTTCAACCACTGCAACTCCCCTGGCCAACTCCTGTTTGCTCCCCCTGTTCGCTCGCTCTGTTCGCTCGCTCTCTGGGAGCTTGCCTGCTTCTGTAGTCCCTGGACCAGCTGGAGCAGCTTGCTCTGCTCTGCTCTGCTCAGCTGGGAGGCGGGAAACAAAACGTCCAGGATTTAATGCAGGGGGGCATGGCACACTGTGATAAAACCGCCAGGGAGCCGCTTTCAGTGAAAAAGTTGGAGTAAAAGGAGTTTCAGAAAATGCGGCTTTTCAAGAGGGAAGCGGCTAGTTGGTGGCGGATTGGTGACAATGTCATCTGTCGTGAAGGAATTCAGACTGCTCTAACTGCACTAAATCACTCGCGAAGACAGCCCCTCTGTCTGATCCAGCAGGGTCTTCTTAGGTTCTTAGGTTACGTTCTTATGACTTAACCCAGAGGGAAGGCATCTGCCTGTGTCACATAGCGGACTGAGTGCAACTCATTGCCACAGTGTCTTGGGAGGGCCGCTGGCATTGCCAGCTTTGCAAGAGGCTCAGCTGGTGCCACTCTTGAAGAATGAGACCACTCGGCTCTTGAGCACAGAGAAAAGGGCCCCCCATGCCTTGTGCGGCCCCCAACCCTCTGGGTTCTCAAAGTTCTCTTACAATACAGGTGTAATCGGCCTGTCCTCGCTTGCAGAGCTGTTCTAAAGAGTGCTGAGATGGAATTGCAGAATTGGGAGATACCTCAAAGGTCATCTAGTCTCACCTCTGCCACTGCAGGAAATCTGCTCTTGCAGCACCCCTGATAGGTGGCCATTTAGGCTCTGCTTAAGGAACTTCTAATGAGGGAGAGGTCACCACCATCCGGAAGAGTTTTTCCCACTGCTGAACAGCTCGTGCCACCAGGAAGTTCTTCTAAAGGGTTAGTCAAAACTCTTTCTTGTCATTTGAACCTGTTGGTTGAAGTCCTGCCCTTTGGAGGAAACAGATTTGCTCCATCATCTGTGGATGTGATAACCCTGCATATATCTGAAGGCAGCTATAATATCGCCTCTTAATTGTCTCCCTTGGAGGGTAAATGTACCCAGCTGCTTCAACCTTTCCTCATTGGACTTGTTCTCTCCACAAGTTTGTCACCCTCCTCTGGGCTAATGTGGGCGAAGGGTTTGAACAGGTGGAATCTGCTGTAAGAAACTGTTCTGTACTTCCTCAAGTTTAAAGGCACCTCACATTCATTACCTCACTGATTCTTATGACCTCCCTGCGGAGTAGGCCAGGCTGAACAGAACAGTGCCATGTGCTCAGGGGGCGATGGGGCCCTTTCCTCTGTGGGTGGCTGTATAGTTTGCCAGAGATGCTACCCAGCCTTGGAACCCCCACCACCACTGCAGGCGGGGGGAGTGGAGACCAAGAGAATGGTAGCTCCCCTAAGGCTGGTGAGTGAACTTGTGGCCGTGGTGAGAGTTGAACTGGCAGCCTTCCTGGTTCCGCTTCCCAGCCTTGGCTGTGAAGCAACGCCCCCCCCCCCCCCCCGGATACATGTCTTTATTCAGTGGCCGTGCAGACTTTGAGTCTCCATGTGCTAGGCCACCAAGAGGTACGTGCACGGAAATATCCGCCCTGCTTCCTCGCCTGTTTGAGTCTGGCCTTCCGCCCTCCGTTCCCTCGGGGGCCTGTGCTGTCCTCAGATGGCATTTGCTGCCTTCCTGTGGAGGTTGAGGGGTCAGGCCCTCATCGGAGACCTACGCGTGACCTTCCGGAAAGTTCCCAGCAGGCCCGTCCAGGGCTCCGAGCCAGCTGCAGCTTACCAGGTTTGTTGCTGCTGCTGCTGCTGCAAACTTTGTAAGACAAAAACAAACCAACCTGGCTCAGTCCTGTGTGACTCGTCCCGCAACTCAGCTCAGATGGGTTTTGAAGCCTCAGCTGTGCTCCTTTCATGCGCTTTGGCTCTCTTCACAGGGGAGGCTGAAGCCTTTCTAGGCAAAGGGGTGGGGTGGCAAGAACCCATCTAGCTTGACACGACCAGCACAGCACAGTACAGCAGGAGATGGCGGTCTGCGTCAGGAGTCCTGTACGGGGCTGGATGGTGGAGGTGACGGTAGCCCTCCTGCATGGGTGGGGAGACCCATGCCCCCCAGCTGTCCCTGCTCAGCCCCTGTTTGTTCCTTCTACAAATGCTTTGTTAATAGCAGGGTTGCCATTCTTGAACACAGCGGGCCCCCCCCCATCTGTGGGAGGTCGGCGGGCCCAGTCGGAGAGTGCATGAAGCAGCAGGCTGGCTGAACCAAGGCAGGGTTGGGTCTGCTCAGGGCTCGGGCAGGACAGATGTGGAAACCCTCCTGCACTGCCTGGAGCTCCTCGATGGGAGACGGGCAAGTTATGAGCGGACTCCATAAGGAAATGCGCCTCTGGAGTGGGACGTGGGGGCACCTCGCCTCCAGCGCCAGGGCGCCAAGGCACTGTGCAGCACGGGGCCTGCCCTCTCCATCTTGGGAGAGAGTCATTCTGAAAGGGTGTTAATTGCCCCACGAGCTGCTGTGGTTCTCTAGGACATCTTTAACACGAAGAGCAAGTGCCTCATTAGCTTTTTAAACAGTGCAGGACAGGTTTTTGCAGGGTAAACAAATAGGGCATACAGCTGGCCTTTCAGCAGCATGGGGTGCTTGGGCAGTGATCCCTGTCGGTGCGAGACGTGGGGTGTTACGAGCATGACCCTGTTTTAGTCATATTGGGTGGCATAGGAGGATCCAGCTGCTAGATGGAGCTGGGGAGTGAGGAGCAACATAGAGTATCCAGGTGTCCTCTTTTGCAGAGGACACTCCTCTATTTAAGGACTGTCCCGTCCAAGTAAGGTTTAACGATCAAGAACCCTCACAAGGAAGATCTCAAGGGCCTTGAAGTTGCCCATCAACAGCACCTGGGGCTCCTTCACACTGAGCTTTTATCCTGCAATTGAGACGGCTCCTTCATGGAAGTTTGCGGGCTCTTTACATGATGCCATGATCATTCAAGGCGTCTCCTGCCCTTTGTTTCATGTTTAAATAGATCGTGGATAATGAGCTATCAAATTACCCCTTTGCGTTCCGCTTCACTTTCCTCCATGAAAAGAGGTAAGGCGGCAAGAAGAGGAGCGAGATCAATGAAAGTATGGAAGACTCAGATACAGGGAGAAGGAGGGGGAAAGGGGAGTGGGGAAAGGAAGCAGGTGACAAAGGGAGTCTGTGATCCTGCATTTAAAAGAGAAGCAGAAAGCCCCATTTTAAATCCAGGATTTTAGGCTGGTGTAGAGATGCCCCTGGACAGCAGGTTGAACAAGGCACACAGGTCACCTGGTCACAGACTTCCACACAGTGGTGAGATGTACTGTATTTCTATTTAAATTATAATGATTATTTCTAAATTTGCAGCTATTAGCATATGCATATTTTATGCAAATTGGCATCTTCTTCCGTCCTCTCTCTTGATGATGCACGTCCTCTTTTTTTGGCCATTCACAATTGGCTACCCTACCAGGCGTGCCCTCCCCAGATGACCTATATCCTCCCAGCATCAAATAGTGTCCAGGTTTATTGTGGGCATTTGATAATTAACTCAGACCTAAAGCGGCCGGGTGCCCCCAGCACTGCGGTTCAGCTAAAAGTGATGAGGCCGGTGGAGTTGGGCAGCAAGTTAAACAAGTGCCATCTAGGCCAGGGGTGGGCACCTTGTGGCCCTCCAGGCATTTGGCCTGCAACTCCCGTCACCCCTCAGCACTAGCCATGCTGGCTAGGGCTGGTGGGGGTTGTAGGTTGCCCACCCCGGTCTAGAACCTTCCCAAAGTGGGGGAAAGGGAAGTAGAACGGGCTGCTGCGAGTCCTGCAAGGACAGAGAGACACTAAGCAAGCCAGAGCCAACCCCCCGCAGGCACCCCTGTATTTACAACTTTCTGTGTGCATGGGACGGTTTTGTGAAAGTCTGGTCTGGCTGCAGCACGAAGAGCAGAGGGCCAGCCCTGGCGGAGAAGCAGGCATCTCTTGAGGCCTGCTCTGCCATGCCCAGGCCGCATCACGGGTCAGCCTGGTCGGGCCCCTGCCGAATGCTCACACCCAGCAGGGGCCCACTGGCCAGAGCCCCCTGGAGCTGCTCCTCCACGTCACCGCTGCGCCCTGCCGCTCGCTGCAGCCCAGGCTACGGTGGTGGCGAGGCCTGGCTCCCTGGCTCTCCACCTCTCAAGCAAGCGCGTGGGAGCAAGGGGAGAGGCGGAGGAACAATGGTAGCTGGTGGCCATGGCGGCGAGCAGGTAGACGTGCTGAGGGAGGGGGGCTGTGGGGGAGGCCTTGCCCAAGGGCCCTTGGACCCAGGAGCTGGCATGGGCCACTCCCAGCCCCCTGCTCACTTGGGCCAGTTGCCTCCCTTCCCAAGCACCAGCACACGCGCCACGCATGCGGCATGCGCACACAGCTCCCAAGACACCAGTGGAATACCGCTGGCGATTTCATTCCTGTGTGTATCCCCCAGAAGAGCGCATGGAGTTTAACGCCTGCAAGGACCAAGAAGCCCAGACGAGAGCCACTTTGAGTTCACTTTTTATTGATTCAGTTTCAAGACAAGGGGATCTTCCACAGCTGCCTCCCCAGACGCAGTGGGCAGTGGGAGCCTTCCTGCCCTGGGCCTGCCTCCAGGACGTTTCTGCTACCTACTTTAGCAGGGAGGAACGGGCGGGCGATTGAGCGAAAGGCATGTTGCTCAAGTTGGGGGCACCGGGGCAGCTTCTGAGCTCCACAGACCTCTTCACTGCGCACCAGACTCCACTGTTTTCCATTCTGCCGGTTGGGTTATGTGGAAGTCACAAGCCTGCAGCAAGGTATAATAGCTCAAGACAAGCTATCATTGTCCCCACTCACCCCGACCAGAAGAGGCTCGAGACGCATTCAGCCAGCCCTCCCCAACCTGTCGCCTTCCAGATGTCTTGGCAGTACAACTCCCAGCATCCTCCAGCCAGCTGGCTGGGGGATGCTGGGGGTTGTACTGCCAAGACATCTGGAAGGCACCAGGTTGGGGAGGGCTGCATTAAGCCATCCCAGAGGCTCAGTGAGGTGTGTCCTGGCTTGCCCCATTGAGCAAGAAAAAATCCTGAACAGCTGAATGGGCTTGAAAACTTTGAGCTATAGAAAGCTGGTGTGTGTGTGTGTGTGAGTGAGTGTGTGTTTGGGGTAGGAGGCAGGTGACTGCAGCAAGAAATGGATCTAGGCCTTTGGAAGGATGAATATCACCCCCTGTCACAGCTATAGTTTTATTACAAAATATCAGGTAAATTATATACATTTATATTGAAAGAAGCAAGTATAAACCTTCCACCCATTGCAGTTCTCCAGGTTCCACTTTTTCATATTACACACACACATATATATATATTTTTTTAAAGGAAAACATCATCCTTTAATGTTCGCATATACAAAATTCTGTACAGCTATCCTTCCTATATACAGAGATGCCCCCCGTTTGAGGGGTAGGTGGGGAGAGACAAGCAAAGAAGCCACAGAAGACATGTGGACCCTGGGCTTTGTTCATTTCAAAATGGGGAGAGGCTAGACAAGGCAATTCCGGCCTTGCTGACCCCTCAAATGTCCCTGCAGAACTGGCTGCCTACATGAAAAGGGACTTCAATCGGCTCGGGAGAGCTGTGGACTTTGTGCTTGACTGCTGCTCTATCCTGCTCACACAATGTCCATGTTTTTGGCTTGGGAAAGGAGGTGAGTGTGATGCAGGGACAAGGCGAGATTACAGATTCCGTAAGAAGCGCCCTGCGGGTCCATCTCGTCCAGGCCAGCTTCCTGTTTCCACCTGTGGGCAGCAGCCAGATGCCTCTAGGAAGCCATAATTCCAAGCAGCAACAAGAGGTGTGTCCTTGGAATCTGGTATTCAGAGAGAGAGCCTGTGTGTTTCTGAACACTGAGTGAAGCTTTCCCCAACCTGATGCCCTCCAGAAGTTTTGGGCTGCAGCTCCTAGTGTTCCTGACTGTTCACCTGGCAGAAGTCGATGGGAGCTGAAGTCCAAAACTTCTCTCTGGAGGGCGCCAGGTTGGGGAATGGTGATTTGCTGCATTTGCACATGGAGAAATCTCAAATCCTGCTCGGAGAGAATGCAAGTCCTATAACAGGACAGATTGCCCACCGTCCTCTCTAGGCAGGGGTGGCCAAGACCCCTCTGAGACCCTAGGACCCCTTGTCAGCGAGCTCGATGGGCCACCGGTCTGACTCGGGACCAGCGCAGTTCACGTCGCCCATGAAACTGCCCAGACCACCCCGGGAAGCACCCTCCCAACCACGCTCGGAGATCTGGGTGAAGCAGGCAGGCTTTTCCACACAGCCCCTCTCTAGGGGATTGTTGCAAGTGTGTAATTAACAGAAGATCTGTTGGGCTGGCAGAAGCATGTGCGTGTGCTGGTGTCGGAGTGGAACAGTGTCACGCTCCAGAGCCCTGCAAGGCTGTGTCAGTTGAACCCAAGCCAGCAATGCCAAGGATCAGCCCACCTGGCAAGTTCCAACTCTGTTCCTGGTCAGCTTGGAGTGCCAGGCTTGGGAAGGAAAGGGACTGGCTGGAAACCAGTCAAGGAAATATCTTGCGGAAGAATCTGTGGAAGAACAAACTTCCAGTGCCAAGTTAGTTCGCCTCTTCCTGCCAAGAGGCCTGCCCAACCTCACAGATTTACTTTGTAGCTGTGGGGCAGAGACCAAATGAATTGATATGGCAGGAAATGCGCTCAAAAGGCCCCCGCCCCACAAACAATACTGATATGGCTGTGGAAGATAAAGGAGATGGACCAGCTGATTTAGAGAAGACAGTTGGACAAGGTGGAAATTGCTGGAGCACCCCTTTGCACAAGGTTAATAGTTGGTAAAATTTTGAAATTCAGATTCCTATAATTTTCAAATATCAGTGTTGAGGGATACTTGAAAACCAACTAACAAAACATGGGCATCTAGACCAAGATAACACTTTTAAGCCCCATTGCTTAATTGGAAATTTAATTTAGCAGGTGCTTAATCCACTGAAATCAATGAGACTTTAATGTAGCAAGAAGACTTAAAATGTTGGGCACAATCCATCCAAAAGTAAGTAATTTTAAGGCAATAATGTTAAATATTCATAGGTCATGTAAATAGATACTTCACACATGAGAAGGATCTGTGACCGGAGAGGATCTGTAACTGGAATATAATGTAAATGTGAATTTTGGGGAGCAGATGGAGTTAGCAGAATTTCCTTGAGATTTTGCTTCCGTTGTGGGCGTGGGACGTCACTGGGAGGCTGGCGTGCTGCTCACAGTGCTGGGCAGACGTCAACAGGCCCTGGGAGGAGATGTGGCTCCTTGTCTGGTTCTGACTTTCGACCAGCGCTTCACATGTGTGCAAAGGCAAATCAAGGATCCCAAGGGACCAGCCCCCCTTGCTTGGGGGTAATGGATGAGTTTACCAGTGGCGCTAGTCATGATGGCTGCATATTCGCCATCGTGCCTAGTAATATATGCACACCTCCAGTATGCTGGGAACGCAAGCAGGATGCTGCTAAATGGTACTCAGTCCTGCTTGTGAGCTTCCCGTGGGGGCATCTGGCTGACCACTCTGGAACCAGAATGCTGGACTAGATGGGCTTTTGGTCTGATCCAGCTTCAGGGCTCTTCCTATGTTCTTAATGCAATCCACACCCACCTGCCTGTGCAATCTGGCCCGGAGGAGGAGAGACAGAAGCAGACTTGGCACAAAAGACACCCACCCATGTGCCTGCACACCCAAATTTTCTTGCAGCCCTTTCTGACAGAGATGACGATGGCTTGAGGGTAAAGCAACTGGAGCAAAAGGAATTGCCTGTGCTGGAACTCCTGGGTCCGTGGAGCTGGAGCAGGGCCATTGTCTTGTGGAAGCTGACGCCCAGCTGGGCACACACAAGTCAAAGGGCCACGCTCCATCCTGGGAGTTGCAGCCACCTTTTGTTCTGGCTGCAGTCCTGATCGCCGGGCTGGTGATCTATATGCAGAGCTGGGGTGGCAGCCCCTTGTCGGAATGAACATCAAAGCATTGCAATGGGGAGAGAGGGCATGCGCCACAAAAAGGAGGCAATTACTCCTCCCCAACAGAAAGTCCAAAGCAAACCAAGGAATCTGCTTTCACGAGCTAATGGGGTGGGGGTGGGGAGACCCCGTAGCTAGCATCACCCAGTCCAGGTGGAGCAGTTCAGCTAGAAGATGCAGGAGCAGAATTCCACAACAACGTCTAAGTTTGGGAGTGTCTGTTCCTTCTTTAATTTACTGTTGTCCTTGCTGCAACTCACCTTGCAGTTTCAGTCTGTACTGAGCCCTCTACACAGCTCAGGACATAACACCCGCTACATTCCGTGGCTGCCTCCGAGAGACCAGCACAAGTTCCACCAAGGTCATGGATGTGCGAGGCAGGGGAAACGCAGTCAGACGCTTGGGATTAAAGCTGACTGGGAGTTGTTTCCATGGCAGCTTTAAACATTTGGGAAAAAACCCCACCAGGCTATGGCAAAAGGAAAAAAAAGGAAGAGAAACAAAAGAGAAGAACCTGGTTGCAATAGAATAACCCATTTCTTTTGCTTGGACCAAGAGGGCAGGTTTTCAGTGCATTCTGGGAGACCAAGAAGCACAGCATATTACAGAATTGGTGCATGTGTGTTGCTACTTCCTAGATAATCCAAACGGGTTCTTGTAAAGACAGCAGAATCCAAGGCTGTGCCAGAAGCAGAGACACCGTGAACACACCTTCGGGAACATTTGGCCAAAGAAGCAAAATAACCCCACCCCCACCTCTTTCTGTCAACCAGGGAAGTGTGGGAGCAGAATGTGCCGCGGGCATGTCTCACTCGGCCACAGGCCCATGGCAAGGCCCATGATTTCACTTGCACTTGATGGTTCAGGCAGGCTGAGGTCATTCAGGTTCTGTTGGACTCTTGGACCTATGGAGCAGCTAAGAAGCGACGTTCGGACAGTGGCTGAAGATCCCATGTTGCCATCCTGCAATCCTGAGCCTGGCTCCTCCCAAGGAGGCATGGGGTTCAATCTTTTCAGAGGAGCAGAAATAAATAGCGTGCTTTCTGGAGCACGAGCAGCACTTCTGGTGTAGGGGAAGGATGTGTTCCCGCCTGTGGCTTAATTTTTTGTCCAGAGCAATAAAGTCAAGAGCATTTGTGGCATCAGTGAAGCCAAGCTGGAGGCCAGGTGTGTGGTCTTTGATCACAGTGCAGTAAGGTTCCTATGTACAACGTGAGGTGGGCTACCCTCAGCTGGATGCAGAAGCTTCCGTCTTTAGTTCTGGTGCCGCTTCATGTGCAGAGCCAGATGGTCCGAACGGGAGAAGCAGCGCCCGCAAGCAAGGCACTTGAAAGGCTTGGCCCCCGTGTGCTTGCGGTAGTGCCGGGTGAGCTCGTCGGAGCGGGCAAAGCGCCAGTCGCAACCGTCCCAGGTACACTTGTAGGGCTTCTCACCTAGACAGAGGGTGAAAAAAGGGAACCCATCAGCACACTTGTTGGCAGCACCCACACATTCTCCTCTCTGGGTAGATTCAGGCAATGGACGTTTTCGCAGGCGTTATCTGCATGATAGCCCCCAAATGGAAAGAAAACCTCTCCTGTTAGAACTGCTACTAAACCTGCTAACAATTCCAGTGGAACAGAAATGATGGACAGACAGCAGTGCATAACCCTGCAACTTGAGATTGTTAAACTGCTGAACTGCTGAACCCAGGAAATGGTGGGCCAGGAGGGGAGCTGGAGAGCAACAGCCAAGACAGTGAGGGAGACCGCTAGGGAGGATAGCTGAGAATCTAGCTGACTCTGCCCCTCTGTTGCACGAGCAGTGAACTCTTCCCACATTTTGCCTACATGTTTTCAAACCTTGCTGCTATAAAGGCCAAACATTTCTGAAAAACAACCACACCGGCATTCCGAAGCTGAGGAGATGTTGCATTCTGCACAAGGTGCTGGATTCAGTGCTTCCAGGGTCGCTGTTTGTAGCACACGGACGGTGCGCAGCTCTAGGCGCAAGACTCTGGTGCGAGAACAATGCATGGCGCCCTTGCCTTGCCATGTTCGCCGCACACAGCTCCCTGTGGCAGCCCCACTGTGACTGACTCCACTGGGGTGTGGCCTTCTCTGAAAGCTTGAGTGAGCGGGCAGCATTTGAGGAAGCACCAACTCCGCTGACCACAAGTGTTTGCACATTGTCCCACAATTCTCTGGAAGCCAGGGGTGTATGTGTGAGCAATTGGTGGGAAGGGTCACAGAGTGCCAACAGGCAGGGTCTCATATCTGTGTTCAAACTAACCCGCACATCTTGAGGGCTGGCATCTAGTGGCTGATCGTGCTGGTACTGCTTTTATGTTCACAGCACCCTTGCAAGGGAAAGTTAGACTGTGAGACAGCAGGCTACCCAGTGGACTTCATCCAGATGCATTCATGCCCATGGACCACCACCCCGGTTGTTTGCTCATTTGGTAGGTTTCCCTTCCGCCCCTTTCTCCAAGGAGCTCGGGGCAGCTGCACGGGCTCCCCACTACCACTTGATTCTCAGAGCAACCCCGTGACATAGGCTGCGGCATAAGGCCCCCCAGGGAGCTTTGCAGCTGAGCAGAGATCTGAGCAGGAGTCTTCCCAGTCAAGGTGGATGCTCTCTCTGCCAGGGATGTGTGGGTTGTGTGAAATCAGTTCTGCCTGTGTTTCATGGATTGTCTGGTGCCTTTCGTTCCATCATCTGCCCGTTGCTGGAATTGGATTTTTTGGTTTTCGAATGTACACATATTCAGTGTAGCCAATGGGGGAAATGCATATTTTTGGCTGTTCTTTAAATTTTGTGTATTTTTCTACAATGAAATTTGCGTAAAATTCAGGAAAGTTAGAAAAATGATCTGCAAGTCTGCAGATTCCGCCTGACGGGAAAAGCTGGTCAGCTGCGGAATCCATGGGTCAGACACATGGAAATCCGAACTCATTTGGTTCCGTTGCAGATTTCTCCGACAGCCCTGCTCTCTACCATACATGCCAGCCTGAGCAAGCAAGGCATCTGTGTGCCTAGTGCGCTCCTTATGGGCTCACTAGTATGCACTCTGGAAAACCCACACGTGTTCCAGTGGGCACCTGCAGAAATGCCTGTGGGCACCCAAGTCTGCCCAAGCCCATGCAAAGCAGGGCCCTGCCTGGATCAGGCCAGAAGAGAGAAGAGCACCTTCACTCTGGGTGGTGAAATGTGCCTTGATGGCTCCATTGAAGAGTTTCAGAGCAACCTAGGTGTGCCTGTTGAGAATTCTACACACAGGATCACATGGGTTTGTGAAAAGCGACGTTTACAGGTTATTTTCAGGGCACCAGCAGAGGCGAGGCTGCCTGGCCTTGCTCAGCCAGAGCCATTGTCCCAGGCAGGGTCACTCTCAAGTTCAGACAATAGCGAAGTTGGTTTCCAGGATGGAAACCAAACGCTTTCCATTGTCCCCCAAACTGGCTCCTTCTCCCAGGGCAACGCAGCAGGGCAGCCGCAAACAATGGGCCCAACCGCCACGCCCGGCCCGATCAGTGGCAGAGTTATATATTTACTCTCCCCCGGCTGCTCGAGCAAGGAATGGGACCTCCTGCAGATTAGCGGAGGTTTTACAGGAGGAAACCAGGAGACACCCCCCACCCCCAGCCCTTTGGCGAGACAAGCCCAGCTGAAAAGGCCCCGGTGCCCCCCCATTGCAGCATTCTGGTGGCCCTGACATGAGGAGAGGGATGGGGAAGACCCCTCTGCAGCTGCCACCAACATGATGGTGCCCGGCTACAGCACCTGCCTCCGCTTCAAGGACGTTTGAGCCACCTCCAACCCTCTGGGGCCTTTTCCCAAGGCCCTGCGCACTGGCCCCTATCCAGTGACTCATGGGTGGGCCAATCATTCTGGGGAAAAGGAGGGCAAGGCTTTTTCGGAGGCATGGCTCCTGGCTTGTGGGCCATTGGTTGCCCTGCTCCAGAGCACACGCTTTACTGGTTGCTCCAGGACTGGCACAGCTCCTTGCCTGGGCAGGAAGCTCTCTCAGCACCCTGGGAACAATGCCAATCAACAAGAGCAGCCCGTCCTGGGGCTGTCTCCATTCGCAGCTTTGTTGTGCAAAGGAAACTCAAGGACTGTCTTAACTGGACACAGTGAAGTGCAAGTCATCTATAAAGTACATTTACGAGGGACTAAGGAAATCAGGACCCAGGCGGCATCTGATGAACAACTGAACCTTCAGGAGAGGCTTTTGTTGTGCAATCGCCCTACCTATTTCACAGAATTTTGCAGGAGGTCCAGACAATGACGTCTTCCCTTTTATAGCCCTCCCATGTTTCCCCACTGCTTCTTGTCTTTTTTTCTTGCCCCATCCACAGAATTTTGCAAGGGGTCCAGGTGACAATGCTTTTGATTTGTAACCCTCCTGTGTTTTCCCACAACGTCTTTCATCTTTTTTCTAACCAAAGATCTGTTAAGGGAGAATAGCTCCAAGGCCTTTGGATGGGTAGCACTAGGAGGCTCCCCCTGGAAGCTCCCAAGGTTTTATTTAGAGGTTTTGGAATGGCTTTTGTTTGGATTTTATTTTATTGCAAACTGCTTGGAAATATCTGGGTGACAAATTTTGAGAATAAATGGGTTTCGGCAGGCACTCAGGCAGGCTTGGCCAGGGGACAGTGAAGACGCACAGCCTCTTTTGAATGCCTGCATGGTGAAGGGACAATGAACGGTGCAGAGCTCTCCCCTTACCGCTGAATAACCAGAGCCGCCCCACACACATGGGCAAGCAGGGAGCCCGTCTTCTGGGTCAGGGGGTCTGACCTCCAGCTGCTCTGTAGGCTCCCTCTCTAACCAGCTCTGACTTACAGGAGCCACGCTCTCTGCCCTGGGGCGCTGCTCAGAACTTCCTAGGGGTTTTTTGCTGCACCAGTGAAATTCCGCAATGCAGCATTCTGCACTGGCGCAGGAGCCCTTGCACAACGACGTTGCTGCTTAGCCTTTATAGCTGGGGCGGGAAAATGTAGCCCTCTGGATGTGATTGGATTGCAAGTCCCATCATCCCACACTGGCTGTGCTGGCTGCTTCTCCGTCATTTCTGCAATGGTTCCGTAAGACTGGCCAGTGTTATTTACAACCCCTGTACCAGACTTGTGGGACTACAAGACAGTAGCTTCCCTAAGGCCACTTGTTGCACTGATGGAAGGGGCAAGATCTGGACCAGGGACTGTCCCAGGTCCCTCTTCTGCTTGCTTGGCCTCCACAGCTACAGTAGCTTTCCACAGGTTTTGGCTACAAAATGCACAGTAATACTTGACAACCACAGAATCACTGAAGGGTGTTAACTGAAAAACCATTTTTTAAAATGTAAAACCAAACAATCGTTTGGAAATGGAAAAATAAGAGAGATATTATATTATACCACCCCCTCCAAAAATTCCCTCTTTGAAGACTCTGAGATGGAAAAACTAGTTACATTTTTGCAAAAAAATTCCCCTTACAAACAAATCCCCTCCCCATAGCACCCCCACCCTCGATGTAACTCTAAACAGGAACGTACCAGTGTGGGTCCTCTGATGCGCCTTCAGATGTGAACTTTTGGTATAAACCTTTGTGCATCCTGTAAAAAAACCCAAAAGAATGAACCCATGGGGTGAGACAGTGTCCGTCCTAGCACAGGTGTCATTACATTCTCCAAGCTTGAGGTGAGTTGCCGTCAATGACTTTTCAAGTTGCCAGACAACATGACTGGGCAGAGCCCGGGGGGGGGGGCACTCTTTCAGCCCCAAAGGCAGGCCCCTGTTTTCTATTACAAAGTTCACCAAAGGCAGCCATCAAACGCTCAGGGCATGTTTGCACTACATACAGAAAAGTAACTGAAGCTACCTGGAACAAACACCAGATTTGCAATTTCTCTGAATTCAAGCTTGCAGCAAATTCTAAACTGGGGAGAGTTCTTCAGGTTGTGCCCCCCACACACACACACACCTGCTCCAATCTCAAAGAGTTAAATCTCAAGGTTGGGGGCGGAGGGGTGGCATCATGACTAGTGCCTCATTCCCCACCCAGTCCATCTATCCAGACCAAAAATGTTGCTGAATCTGTTTTGAGTTTTTGCAGCTATTCCATAATAAATACAGCTCAACCTGTTATGAGAATTAAGCGTTCTCAAGGTTTAAAATCCAGAGAAGCGCTACTGTATTTACTAGCTCACCCCGCTTCAGGATCCAAGCAGAATTGATTCTGGCAGAGTGAACGAACACAACGTATGTGTGTGTGTGTGTGTGTGTGTGTGTCTTTGGCAGTGATCTTTCAAGTCAGAATATAGGCGTGTTCTTCAAGTGTGCCCCTTTCCCCAGTTCTGAAATGTTGGGGAAATCTGCTCGTCTCAGGAGCTTGGGGGTGGGGGCAGGGGTCTGCTACAGACCCCCCGCTGCCTTGCTGGCCTGCAGACCTCCCCTGGCACCTCACTTTCCCCTCTGATGTGCCTCATCTCCTGTAAGGCTGTGCTTCACCCAGTTCTATCTCCTCCACTTCACTTAGGTCAGCTCTGTTCTGGGAAAGTGGTTGGTAACATGACTCTTACTGGAATAAGTGGTTTTTAACATAATGGAAGCCAGCTTCAGAATTATTCTGAATTCTTTAATCAGTTTTTTAAACATGGTGAAGGGCTTGCATGGCTGCATTGCATCACCACACCCTGCTCCGCTCATAGCCCACATTTAGGATGGAGCGGCGGGCAGCCCACGGGCAGACACGTGAGTGCTGCAGGGAGACCTGGGCTGTCTTTGGGGCCAATTTGCAGCAACTGGGGGATCCAGGTGTGGTCATGTCAGCGCCCTGAATGCGGCCTTCAAACTGGTACCAGGCACCTGTACCCTCCTCATTGCTACACAGTGTGCAGACATCCACTCTCGCATCACACACTTGACTCCCTGTGTGACAGCATATTGAGTATGCATGTGCACCAGCAGCAGAAACCGCCCTGCTAGAATTTTTCTGGGTTTGCATCTTCCCACTGGAGAGCTGCTGCCACTCTGCATAGGCAAGGCCGAGCCAGATAGGCCAATGGCCTGGCCCTGTGCCACATGGCTTCCTGCCGCAGGGGACGGGGCATCACCCGGGGCAGAGCTCCTGCTTTGCGCCCAGAAGGCTCCAGGTTCAATCCCCAGTGTCTCCAGACAGGGGCTGGGAAGAGCTCTTGCCTGATAGCCCAGACAGCTGCAGTGTGGAGAATACTGGGCTAGATGAACCAGTGTACGGCAGCTTCCTATGTCGCCTGCAACCCGCATTCTCAACATGCCCATCTGATTTGGTGAGCAGAACCTTTTGAAAAGATACGGTCCTGGTGGTGGTTTGCACAGGCCTGCCTTGTCTCTTTGAAACTTCTCTGACCGAGGGCTCCTTTATCTCAAGAGCGGGCAAGCACCTAGTCCCACCCTCTCCCTTAATCCACAGAGGTGAGCTTGTGTGCCACATCTCTCCCTGGTAGAGGGCAGGTGGCATCTGCTTCCCACCTCTTCTCTCTGCCTAGGCAAAGCAACACCATTGAACAGAAGCACCTTCTCCGAATGTGCCCTGAGTGCAAACTCAGACCCTGCTGCGATCCCTTGCCGCTTTGCCCATTGGTGGGGCTTCCTCACACAGTTGAAAGGGATGATTTCTCATGTGTCCTGTCTTCTTCATCTGAACTTCAAGGAGACCCATGTAGTTTGGCATGTAAGTTGGGATTTCAGCTTGCTCAGTTTAGGCTACCCAGACATCGTTTTTGTATTTATTTTCCTCTGCTTATTTTTCTCTTGCCCTTTTCTTACTTATTTTTCAGTTAAAAAAGCCTTTCTAATCTGCATGCTGGAGGTTGGCTACTTACTTGTAAACACCCCAAGGTAATCCCCCCCACTGTCCTGTTCTGTTGCCAGTTTTCAGCTACGGTCCATCTATTGCTTTAAGGAGACAAAGCGGAAAATGGACTGACCCTTCCATAGGCGGCTGGGCTGGAGGCTGGGCTGCCTATTCCCTCCTCAATAGTTAGAAGTCTGTGAGGCTTCTCTGCACCTCACAGGCCAGGAAGTAATCACAGAGCGGAGGCAGAACCCAGGAAAGGAAGCCACGTGGCACAAATAGCCTACCTCACAAGGTAGATGTTTTCCGGCTGAACATCAGGAAAAACTTCCTGACTGTTAGGGCAATACAACAATGGAACCAATTACCTGGGGAGGTGGTGGGCTCTCCCACACTGGAGGCATTCAAGAGGAGGCTGGACAGCCATTTGTCAGGGATGCTCTGACTTGGATTCCTGCATTGAGCAGGGGGTTGGACTCGATGGCCTTGTAGGCCCCTTCCAACCCTACTCTATGATTCTATGATTCTATGGTGTTTCATGCAAAGTGCCCCATGACAGCTGCATTTCTAATCTTCACAGAATTAGAGAAAAAATTGAAAGCTCAAATATAAAAGCTAAGTAAAATAACTCCCTGGTTCTACAATTCTGCCTCTTGATTTTAATTCAGAAGTAGCTGATAGCAAGGCAGATACCTTCCTGCATCTAATAGACGGAAATAGGTGCCCTTGTGCCTGGGACTATGAGAGACAACCCCCCACCGCCCCCCCACACACACATGCACACACTTTTAAGCCTATCCCGTGATCTGTGAGATGACAGTACCTGACTCATGACTGTTGGTATCTCTACATTTATAGCTGCCTTTGAATAGCATTTGATGCATCTGGCAAAGCGGACTGTAGCCCACAAGAGCTGATTCTGCTATGATAAACCTGTTTCATTTTGAGGTGCCACAAGATCCTTTGTTGCTTTTGCTGTTACCAGTTAACCAGGCTGCCCCTCTGGGAGACTGTGATGGTTTCTCATGTGAACAGCCATGCTCATAGGCACAGATTCTGCTGCCAAGCGAAAATGGTTTCTTACCAGGGTAATCACAGTGGTGGATCCTCCTCTTCTCCAGTTCCGGGTTGTTCCTCCGGTTGTACTTGGGTGTCTGCAGGATGGCATGTCCCTGGGAGAGGGTCACGAGGCCACTTGGGAGCAGAGGCATCTGGCCTGGCGGTGCCAGTTTCAGTCCAAACGTGGCGTCATAGGGGGGAGGCGGAGGGGAGATGGTGTTGATGGGCTCCGGCTGGTTCTCGGGGCTGCCAGGCTGTGAGTTGGGGGGTGAAGGGGGCAGGGTCACTCCCGGGACAGGGTAGAGCTCTCCTGGCATGTTGAAACTGCCTTGCTCTTGGAATGGCTTGGCCTGGCCGCCTGGCCGGAGGGGCCGGGGAAGAGGCCTGGAGTCCAGCAAGGAGCTGCCAGTGGACATGGCAACACCGTTGATAGTGCTGATGGCTGTGGTGCCGCAGGTGGAATGCGCCATGGTGGTCATCTCCCCACCGCTGCTGCCGATGGGCAGTTGGTACAGCAGGCCCGAGGAGAGGGGGATTTCCGAGGGCATCTCTTGCTTGACGAAGATACTGTTTGCTGCCACTGACTGCGGCATGCTGAAGACGCTGGTGAAGTCTGGCAGAGTCTGGGTTGCCCCAGAAGAGTTAGAGGAGCAGGGTTGGGCAAAGCAGGTTCCGGGTTCCATTTTGACCTGGGGGAAGGGCGCCAGGGGCTTGGCAGGCCGATAGAGCCCCGTGCGCAGGTGCGTGGTGTCTGGCAGAATCACATTGATGTTCACGCTGTAGGGCGCAGAAGGAGGCTTCTCGGTGGAGAAATACTCGTCCACCACCGAGGCGCTCTCCCGGCGGTACTTCTTGTCTGGCAACATTGGCACTGGCAGCACCTGGCCAGAGAGGTACTTGTCCATTTCAGACCTTGCCTAAAGGGGAGGTGCAGAAAAGGGATGTGGGGTGAGGAAAGAAACGACAGTGTGCTCAGATCACATACACGGGGCACCTTGTGGGAAATGACTACCACATTCGCTCATGGTCCCATTGTCCATTTGATACAGGTGCCCCCCCCCTTCATGGTGTCTCATTATGGAAATTAGTGTGAACAGTCCATTTGCAAGAGAAAAAGATGAAGGAGTGCAAATGGATAAGAAGCTGCCTCAATAAGCCCTCGGATAAAGTGACACAGGGCCAAACTAGACCTCAGGCTAAATGGCTAGAAGTATCACTTGAAGTCACACCGTTGGCTTTGTTATCCTTAATAGCCACAGCGGGAGGATGGGACCAGGCTGCAGTGCAAAGGGAGGGGGGTTTAACCCCTTTCTCCCCACTAGTCCTGACCGAAATCCTCCCTCCTGCACCTGCTCTTTGGTGTCAATCACAGCTTATCCCTCAGGGCTCAAAGCATGTTTTGAGCCCCCCACCCTGGGGGGGGGATGTTTTCACCAGGACCACACTAGGGGGCTGTACGCCTTGGTCCCAATGAAAATTGGGGACACCTGTGGCGGCTGCTATTGATTACAAAGGACACAGCATTAGGGGACATGTCTAGTTTGGCCTTAAAATGACTTAAGTATTCAGAAAAGCATAAGAACATGGCTTTTTGATGGCTTTTTTGTAAATAAGAGGTATCTAAATGTTAATAATAATAAATAAACAATCATACAGAGAGCCCAGAGCTGGATCAGACCAAAGGCCTCTCCAGTCCAGCCTTCTGTTCCCAGAGTGGTCGACCAGGTGCCCAAAGGGGAAGCCCACAAGCAGAACATGAGTGCAGCAGCACCCTTGTGCTCGTGTTCCCCAGCACCTGGGACACAGAGGCCTCCTGCCTCCAATGCTGGAAGTATTTATTATGTATGTATGTATGTATGTATGTATGTATGTATTATTAAGATTTATATACCACCTGATCTGCTAAGAAGCCATCAAGACAGTTTACAACAATTTAAAACAATAAAACCTTGCAACAAAAACAAGAACATTAAAAACAGTAGAAACACACACTAAAAACAACCCATTGTAAAAGGCCAAGTTGAAAAGATGCATCTTCACACCCTTTCTAAAGGCCAAGAAAGTGGGGGCCAATCATAGTTTTGGGGGAGCACATTCCACAGTTTGGAGCAACACAGAAGAAAGCCCGTTCACATGTGTCTGACAAACGGCCATGGTGCCCTCAACCTTAGCCAGGTTCAAAGCCTTTTAGGGTGGAATCCTACGCCTGTCTAGACAGAAAAAGGCCTACGGTTTTCAGCATGGCCCAGCCAGCATTTTGAAGGTTAAGACCAACACCTTGAACTGAGCCTGAAAAACAACTGGCAACCAGTGCAGGTCCTTCAGGACAGGTATAATATAGTCCCGATGCCATGCAAGTATTTATTTGATGTCTACCAAAAATGGCACTCAAGGCAACTAATAATATGTAGCCATCATAACTAGTAGCCACTGGTGGCCTAATCCTCTGTGAACTTGTCTATCACTCTTTTAACACCATCGCCTCTTGTGTTGGTGCCCATGCCACATCATACCAAAAGCTCCTCAGCGAACCTAGCAGTCGCAGGATAGCTATTCCACCTGGAGAAAGCTCTTCTGAAAACAGAGCACACCTCGGAAAATCTAAGGGTGCTGAATTCACATATGTGACGGGCTTCTGCTATAATGGTAGATTTGTCCATTACAGGTAAATGCCTGATTGTTGAAAAAAAATCCACCAAAGATGGATTTGGCCATCCATCTGGATGTCAGCACAGGGCATCCAAACAGATGGCCATTTTCACAAGTGTTGTACGCTTGAGTCCTGCTTTCCCTTTCCTTGCCTGCGAACTGAATGAAAAAAAAACCTGCACTACATGAGCAAAATATGCATTCGGGTTGGAAAATGGCTTCCAACATTCCCAAGTGCACTCAAAGGCATTATCAGCATTGCTTGTCTTTACGTGTGAGCATGCCTGTACTCAGAGCATGCTTCTCCCTGTTTCCTGCTTCTGTGTTCTGTGCCTTTCCAGGCAGTTATTTTTAAACTCAGGAGCAGATCTCCGCTAGGCAGTACCAGGGAACATCCAGGGATTCAAATGCCATGCATACCTAAGCTATGAAATGTCCCACTTGCTCAGCCATGGAGGTCCAGCCAGCAGGCTCCCCATGCACTGTGTTTCTGAGCTTCCACTGCCTCCCAGCTTGGCCAGGAAAGATCTTCCAGATTGTGCCACACTCTGGAGGCTGTGCATCTTCTCCATTCAGCCCAGATGCCCTCTTCATGTATCGACCATCCCCTGGATTTTTTCACCAGATTTTCCTTCATAATGTTGCTTTCAATGCTGCAGGCTGAGTGGATTCCCTCTGGGGAGTGCTCCCCCCAAAGGAGCACACAGGCTTTCAAGCAGATGAGAGCCACTCGGGGGGCGGAGGACTCTTCCCTGTCCCCAGAAGGGTGATGCTTTCATGCCCTGCCTGGAGCAAGGGCTTCCCAGAAACCTCAGCCTGGCCAATGGCGGACGACATGGACCCTCATTGGCACGACCCATAAAGGCTCCTCTTCTGTCCAGCACCCCATGTGATCCCCAAGAATAGCCACCACACCTTTTCATAAGGGCACCTAAACCTCAGTGTGATGCAACCCAAACATGGCACCCAATGCAGAAATGGCTCAGCTGCTTTTGCCACCTCCAAGTGCAGGACAAAGTTAAAGCCACCAAGCAAATCTGTCAGGCTCCTGGCCAAACCAAGCTCAGGGGAGACCTCTTTGGAGGAGGAGGTGTTCGATCCCTCAGCACACCTCACCCCTACAGTAGACCTGGGCAACCTGAGGGGTCCCATGGGAGGGATGCCTCACCGGAGGCCCCCAAGAACCCTGCAACCCCATCCTGAGGCCAGCTGTGGTTCCAGACTCTCCTTCCTCTGCCCACGGCTCACTAGAGTACTGGCAGTGATGGACCAGCTGGGACACTCAGAAGACCATTTCACCCAGGGTCTACTCATGAGGAAGGGACTACTTAGGAGCAATGGTCTAGTCATGAGTAGGAGGCCCCAGCTGTAACTGATGAAGTAGGGCCAGCCAGCATATAAGCTCTCAGCCTCGCCCAGACTTCTGTTGGGTTGACTGTTCCCATAGAGCCACCTTGCTCCAGCGGTGGGCTCAGGACAGAGCCACTGATTTGGGGCAGGGAGTTTAAAGTTTTGCTTTGCCTTGGGGTGTTTTAATGTTTCAGACTTTATGCCTTAAGCTGGCATTTAACTAAGAGGTTTGGATCTACTCTGGGTATGAGCACGTCACCACACAACCTAAGCCCCTAATCTTGCATTTGGCAAATGGTTATAGATTGTTAAGTAATAGCGGGGACTGGTTGTGGCTTGTGAATGGCAAGGGAATGCACTCTGCCCATATTCCAAGGCACTCCATAATGACAGGTATCTCCAGTTAGATTTATGAGGCCACAGGTCAGCTTCTTAGCTAGAGCAACAGAATAATCAGCTGCAGCTGGCATCACACCCCCAAATCTCTTTCAGGAGCCTCTGTCTACTCCTGGAACGCAAGACCCATCTCGTGCCTAGCTGACCCTCACCCCTGCCCTCTGCAGTTGGGGCAAATCTTGGATTCAAGGCATAGATCAGCCACCATTGTCTGTCATTTTAGCCTGATGGAAGTGAGGAAAGGAGCTCTTGATTAATGGGGGGCCTCACATCTGCTTCATGTCAGGATAAACTACTGTGGAAACAGTCAGCAGCCTGATCTCAGAGATGCTGCTGTAGGCAGATTGCAGAATCAGTTGCAAGTCCTTGGTGACACTGTGTACTAGGACTTCCCGAAAGCTTTGAACAAAGTCCCTCACCCAAGTCTCAAGAGCAAACCTAGCCGCCATGGGATAAGAGGAGAGGGCCTCTTATAGATCACTAACTGGTTAAATAATAGGAAGCAGAGAGTAGGAATAAATTAAGAACATAAGAGCCATGCTGGATCAGACCCAGGGTCCATCTAGTCCAGCGTGTTCTGTTGACACAGTGGCCAACCAGCTGTTGACCAGGAACCCACAAGCAGGGCATGAGTGCAACAGCACCCTCCCACCCATGTTCCCCAGCAACTGGTGTACATAGGCTCACTGCCTCTGGTACTGGAGGTAGCACATAGCCATCAGGACTAGTAGCCACTGATAGCCTTTTCCTCCAGGAGTTTGTCCAAAGCCACCCAAATTGGTGGCCATCACTACATCCCATGGGAGTGAATTCCATCGTTTAACTGTGTGCTGTGTGAACAAGTCCTTCCTTTTATCTGTCCTGAATCTCCCACCAACCTGCTTCATAGGATGACCCTGGGTTCTAGTATTTTGAGAGAAGGAGAAAGTTGACAGTTCTTGCAATAGAGGGAAGGAGTCCTGTAAGGATATGCATTGGGACTGGTGCTTCATAAATGGTCTGGAGTGAGGGGTGAGCAATGAGGCGGCCACGTTTGCTGAAGAAACCAAATTATTTAGGCTGATTAAAACAAAAAGGGATTGCAAAGAGCTCCAGAAGGATCTTTCCAAATTGGGGGAATGGGCATTAAAATAGCAAATGCGGTTCAGTGTAAGCAAGTATAAAATGATGGACATCGGGGCAAAATACCCAACAACCCAACTTCATATAGGCTGATGGGATCTGAGGTGGCAATGACTGACTGGGGAAAAACATCTTGGGGGTTGTGGTGGACATCTCAATGAAAAACTTGCCCCAGTATGTGGCTGCTGTGCAAAAGGTATTTCCATGTAAGGGATCATTAGGAAACGGATCAAAAATAAAACTGCCAATAGCTTAATGACTTTCTGGAAATCTATACTAGAGCCCAGGGTCATCCCATGAAGCTGATTGGTGGGAAGTTCAGGACTGATAAAAGGAAGGACTTTTCTACACAATGCAGAGTCAAACTATGGAATTTGCTACCACTACACATAGTGAGGGCCACCAATGTGGATGGCTTTAAAGGGGGGTTAGACAAATTCCTAGAGGAGGAGAAGGCTATCAATGGCTACTTGTCCTGAGGGCTATGTGCTACCTCCATGATCAATTGCAGCATGCCTCTGAATACCAGTTGCTGGAAAAGAACAGCAGGAGAGGGCTACTGCAGTCTTGTCCTGCCTTTGGGCTTCCCAGAGACATCTGGTTGGCCCCTGTTGGAAACAGATGCTGGATTAGACAGCCTTTGGTCTGATTTGGCTTCAGGCTGTTTTTACATCCTTACCTGGGAATGACCTCAGATAGTGAAGGGAGGGATGTGTGTGTGTGTGTATGTGTGGGGGGGGACCCAGTGGCATTCCCCACTCATATGTACACCATGCTCCCACTCTGTGACTGAATCACCTGCCCCACTACAGCTTTTCTTGTGGGGAGGGAATGGGGGTAGGATGGAGGAGAAGGCAACAAATCATATCAAATCAATCAATAATAAACAGAAAGGCTAGTAGGCCAAGCCAGGCATGAATCAAAACTTTGCAGCAGTCCAAAACTCAGTCCATTTTGTACATCCACCTCCCCACAAACTTATTTCAGCAGTAGCTGGATCAAAAAAGCAGGATGCAGCATATTCATTTCTAGGAATATTGGGTACCTGATGGATCGTAAGGCATCCCATGGCCTCTTTGCAGTCTTACTGTTCTCATCCAGACTGACCTCGGGCAGAGAGGAGACTTGGTTCTGCCTGCAGAGATGTTGTTCTTTGGATCATCTTCCTTTCTTGGGGAGGGGGTGGGCTCTACCCATTTGTTTCTTGGCTGGGAGCATGCCAGTTTAACACCTTGTATCAAGGAGACTCCCTGACCAAACATTCTGAATGGATTATCCCATATAATAGAAGATCATGGCCTTTGATCATCCCGATTATAGCAAGCCACAGGCAGATAGCAGTAAGGGCCAAAGTACGCCTGGTGGAGGGGCATGAAGGACGACGGGGCTCATATAAATAACAACCATATAATGCAAGAAAGTCCCCTGCACAGAGAGAGAGCGAGAAAGGGAAGGGAAGGGGAAGGGAGGTTGAAGGAACATTATTTTCAAACTCCCAAAAAAGCAATTACAAAAAATCTGGAGGAAAAGCACAGATTAAAAACTCCATCAACCACTTTGTCTGCATTCCTTCAAAAGATACTGCTTTTTAAAATAGAATGTACCTATATACTTGTTTGGCTCAATGTCAATCTTTATTGTCTCTCTAGTAAAATATTGACCAAGGTAAATATTTGCTTCTGTGATCATTCAGTCTTGGTATTGACCTCAGGCTCAGCCAGTTTCTGTTTGTTGCCATTCTCTTTCTTCTAGAACTCTCTGAGGATAAGAGCCCAGGGCCAGCAAGAGCGGCAGCGCAGCCCATGGCAGGGGCGACTTCAGAAGCCCAGCCTGGCCTCTGATGCAGCAACACAGAGGCACGCAGCCCCCCGCACCTCCAGCTTCCCAAGGAAGCCAGTGGGGTAGCTCAGCAAGAGGGAACTGGAGGTGCATCCCTCAGGTCCAGCTGGCGGATAATTGTCCGTTGGCCTGCCCTCCCAGAAGTTAAGCAGCAGCCTTTTAGACTGGGCCACCTTCGCATCGCAGGCGGAGGTAGGGAGGAGGCAGAGCTGTCAGAAATGTCTAGGCCATGTGCCCCAGAAGAAGAAGGGAAAAGTCTTCCTCCAGATTCCTCTACTCCAAAATCCTGCCGGCCAGGGGGTCCGATCCAACAGCATCTTGTCACATTCTTAGTCCCACGGGGCTGTTGCCTGTGCTGCCCAGTCTCCCTGTTTAAAGGTTCCCGCAGTATCGCCCCTATACAAGGCCCACCTCCAGGTTGCCAGGCGCTTATGCTGGAGGGGCTGCAGCTCAGCGGCAGAGCTCCTGCTTTGCATGCAGCGGGTCCCATGTTCGATTCCCGCTAATATCTCCAGGTAGGGCAGGAAACCCTGCACAGCCACTGCTGCCAGTCAGTGTCGACAATACTGGGCTAGGCAGACCCAGGGTCTGACTAGGTATCAGGCAGCTTCTGAGGCTCCTACATGCGTGAGCCACACCCCCTTCCTCCACCAGCCCTTCCCTTCCCTCTTGAAAGCTGTGACCCATGCATGCCGCAAGATCACTGTGGCAGTTGGGCACGTCCATTGTCTTCCAGTGCAAGCAGGGGGTTGCATCCAAAGTTAGTCCTACTTATTGATTGATTGACTGATTATATTTACATCCCACCTTTTTTCCTCCTTAAGGAACCCGAGGTGGCATACATAATCCTCCTCCTCTCCATTTTATCCACACAACAACCACCCTGTGAGGTAGGTTGAGCTGAGAGTCCGTGACTGGCCCAAAGCCACCCAGTGAGCTTCCTGGCCTGCGTGGAGACTAGAATCCGGATCTCCTGATTCCCGGTCCAGCACTCTAGCCACTACGCCACACTGGCTCTCAACTAGACCCATTGCGATGAATGGAACTTAAGTCAGACGAACATGGCAGCCCCCTGGGTGCAACCCAGGATCTCAAACCCACAGGCCAGCCTGGGAGGCCAGTCCCAAGGCTCCTGGTCTTGCCTGGCGCACGCATCCTCCTCTCCGCCTCATAAAACAGGCCTCTGCTCTGGAGCCTCGTTTTCTAAGGAGGAAACAGCTCTCTCTGCATTTCATGGACTTACCAGGAAATAAGCAGTGACAATAGACTGGGCCAAACTCATCCCCCTTTCCCTCAAGCTGCAAAATCCCTTGCCAGTTTCCTGGCTGGTGACGCCAGCAGGGTGGTGTTCAGTGGCACAGCGTGTCCTGCTCCTCTTGGAAAAAAGCACCGAGGGCCAGCACAGTCCCCCACTCCAAGGTATGGCTCCTGGGACATGGTCTGGTGTCCAACAGGAAACATTTGGGGTGGGAGGAGAGGTCTCCTTCCTCTCTAGCAGAGCCATGTGCATCGGACTTCCCTGACCTGGTGCCCTCTGGGGTGTTTGTGCACAACTCCCATTGCCTCCCTGCCGTCAGTGTGGCCAATGGCGACGGGGCTTGCAGCCCCTGACATCTGGAGGGCACACCAGGCAGGGGAAGGGGTAGTCCAACGGGCGCCCCAGCGGCTGTGCGTGGCGCAGCGCAGGAGTGCTCTGAACTGACACGGGTGGTGCTGGCATGCAACAGAAATGCTCCTTTGGGGTGAAAGGAGAATAACCACTTGGAGCCCTCAGCTGCAACAGAACAACAGATGTGCTGCTTCTGGAAAGGTATTTGGACAGGGGTTCCTTTTGTACTGGAAACCA
Organism: Heloderma suspectum; assembly: GCF_057233095.1. NCBI lineage: Eukaryota > Metazoa > Chordata > Lepidosauria > Squamata > Helodermatidae > Heloderma > Heloderma suspectum. Next base: position 1,884,341 of record NC_139466.1, read on the forward strand.
TGTGGACAAGCTTCAAGAAGGATGCTTCTCTGGATGCAGGGAACCCCTTCCTGACCCCAGTGGTAGGCCCACGGGCTCCGGATCACTGGAATAATTGCTGGGGTATCATCCCAAGTCACTCCATTCCACCAGTAATCTCCCTCGTCCTTCAAAGGATTTAATGGAGAAAGAGCGTGTGGGTGTCCCTCAAGACCAGCACCAATGCTCAATAAAGAACACAATCTGGGGGCATCTAGATTCATTGCCACACACAAATAGACAAGGGACTTTTCAAGAGGAATGGGAAAGCCTTCCCGCATCTGGCATGGGAGGTGTTAACCTCCACTTGTACCTGCCACAGCTACGTGTTCGTTTCCTCATGAAAGTGTTTGGAATCTGAGCTCTCCGTACATTATCTCATCCTTGTTGGCGCTGCTCCAAGAATGGCCAATTCCATCACAGAAATATATGTGTCCTAGCATGGAACTGACGCACAATGGGACGAAGGGGCAAAGGTCATTGGAAACCCATGCGAGGGGGCCAGGAAGGGGCCAGAGCAAGGCCAAGGCCAGGCTTCATCCATGAGATGCAGGACGGACGGGCCGGTTAGCACAAGCAGCAGCAGTCCTCCAGCTGCTGCAGGGGGTCCAGAGGACCCGCTCCCTGCTGCAGCGGAAGCAACCAGCAAGAAGCCTGAGGGCAAACTAGACATTGTGTACTGTGATGTCCTGGAGCTTACTGATTTGCCGCGTTTTATTTATTATTTATTTATTTATTTCATTTCTATACCGCCCAATAGCCGAAGCTCTCTGGGAGGTTCACAAAACAACACAAGTCCAAGGAAACAACACACAGAGATGTACAACACTTTGCTAACACAGCCTTCTAGTCAAATCAGCAACAAAAACTTGAATTCCTTTTAGCCAACTGTAAACAAATATACTAACGGAAGAGGTGGCTTTCTTTGCCTTTGCAGCAGGATGCTACATTTTCTGCGTATGTGGTAGCTTGTTTTAATAATCGACTGTCTCACTCTTGATGTATCCTGCTTATCTAATCACAGTTGTTGTCATGGCCTGTGGTCTGAACAAATCTGTATATAAAATGTGCCCATACAGATACTCCTCTTGGAGTTTATTTTGTACGGACATTTCAGTTCTTGTTATGGCTTATGGCCAAATAAATAACATCTACTTGTTTGCAACGTCCTGGGTTAGCAAAGGTCAAGTTGTGGAGGTCACCAAGTGTCTGGTGCCTTGGTGAATCAAGTCTCCACTACCAGCTCTTGCCCACCATAATTTGCAAGGCTATTATCAGTTACCTTCCCCGTACCAGCAGAGACCAGTGTACCAGCTGAGTCAGGATCCAGCCAAGGAAGGGGAAACTTTGCTGTGTGGAGCATTGATGCTGCGTGCAAATCCATACCCTCCACCTGCACCTATTCCCTGAACCCATTTTCTCTCTGTCTGTCTACAGGTTGCTGGTGTGGGCTGAATTTGTACCCAACACTGAAGCAAGTGGTCTTGGCCAAATCTCACAACTTTTTTGGTGGGTATCAACATTTTGAAATGCCAAAAACACTATTAATTTGGGGGTGACATATTGTTTAACCGCAGGGATGTGCACCTACTAGGTCTAGATGGGAAAACATGCTTCTTGGCTCTGGAGACATGTCTGTTTTGAAGTGAATTAAAAAAAAATACCTTTGGGCAGGCCAACAAACACCATGGGAGCGGCTTACTCACAACCGTACTATGAATCCCTTGTTTACTCAACATCAGGCATGTAGGCCAATCTGCATTAACGCTGGAAGGCAGGCAAATCTCCCCCATGCGCTGCCTCCAGTGGAAACCGTCTGCAGAGCCTCTCGTGGGATTGGGTGGTGTCAATGCTGCTGCTGGTGGTGGGCAGGGGGAGTGGGCCAGGGGCACCAGGACCACGGGGACTGCAGGAGAACTCTAGTGCTTTCCCTGGGGAACCTCGGGCTCCCAGAGGTCATAGAAGCGCAGGAGGCTGCTTTCTGCTGAGATGCACCACTGGCCCACCCAGCCCAGGACGTTCCATGCTGACCAGCAGCTGCTCTCCAGGGTCTCGGGCAGAGAAGGGTCTTTCTGAGCCTTGCTACCTGAAATCCTTTAACTGAAGATGCCGGGACTGTGCCTGAGACTGCCTGCAGGCAAAGCAAGGGCTCTGCCCCTCCCTGCATGAGTAGGAGCTCTCCGGCCACCAGAGCAGGGCATGTCTGGGAATCCACAGAAGAAGCCATGACTATGAACGTTGATGCGGCCATGCTCCCCCCACAGCCTCCCTTCTTCAGTCCTGTCCCCCAGCTTCTTATCCCATCCAACAGTTTCCTTTGACCTGGCCGTCACCCTGCATCTCCTGTTTTCTTGCAAATGTCTGTTGCACCCCTGCCTCTTGAGGAAGGAGCAGCCATCCAAATTTGAGCAACTGGGAAGATAAAAAACAACCCAGTGCTGGGAGAAAGATGGGGCACTTTTTACACTACCCCCTGTATAATCAAACCAACACAGGAACCTCATGCTGCATCTTACCTAGCCTGAAGATAAGCCCAGCTGTGATTCTGCAATGAAACCAAACCAAGAAGATGCCCAATGAAAGTGGGAACCAATGGAAACAGACCACCACCCCAATTTCTGCACTTTGCTAGCCACTGTTCTAGCCAGCTTTGCCTTCTGGGTGGGTTCCTTGTAAAATGGTCAGCTGTGCAAAACTGGCCAAGAGCTGAGCTGAACTTGCTAGATCAAAGGAAAGCTACTCTGAGACACAACTCTGCCCCCCACGCTAACTAGCTTTGCAAGCTGACTTTGCAATGATCTTGCAAGCAGGGCTCATATGTAGGTTGAGGAAGGGGGGATTAAGATTTTGAGGGAGAAGCTTAAATTAATACAATTTGGATTTCAAAATTGGGAAGGCAATACACTAAGCTGGAGCCAGGAGATATGCTTGCCTCAGTGAGCCTCCAATAGACACACCTTGATGCATTTTGTAAGAGAAAATCCAGCTGCCAATCTCCTAGGTTGCCCTGCTTGGCAGGTGAAACAAACTCTTCACTTCAGAGATCAAAGGAGCAAGTGAATCTGGCCAAGATCTTGGCTCTGAAAGATGCTTTTGGTTGTGCATTCTAGGAAATCCCAGGAATAAGGAATGGGGGCAGACAGGAGCTGCTCATGCCACCGTCACCTCCAGAGTTGTCCTCTACCTCCTGTGGTCTTTTTGGAGAGTGCAGGGATTTAGGCTCACTTGGGGCCAGTTTTGGCCCTTCTGGCTTCTGCCTTGAGCTTCATTCAATGCTTACGAACAGTCATGATTAGAGGTATTTTAATCTGAGGGTGGTCTACAGCAGGAACGACCACCTGGCCATCTCTGGTCTGGAGGGCTGCAAGACTGGTGGCACGGCCATAGGAACAGGCAGTTCCCCCTCCTCCACTACAGCTAGGAAGAAAAAGTGAAGAGGAGGTCCCAGGCAGGAATGAAATGTGATGGACTTGTGGACCCTTTGTGGCTTCTGAAGCTGCCTTTCTTCTGAATGTGAGCAGCAAACCAGCCGCTAGCTCGCTCTGGAAACGGCGCCCCGGCTTTGCTTCTCCTCTGTGCCAAGGGGCCTGCGGTACTCCGCCAACAAGATGGCGCCAGGAAGACTCACATTTGAGGTTAATCATTAGCTGACCTGCCGCATCGGCTTAGCGAGAGAAAATGGAGGAAGGCTTTGAGATATGGAGGCACGGAATAAAGAATTCAGTCAAGGTGAGGATTTTGCATCTGCACGAATAAGCTCAGCAAACTTGAAGCTGGAATCCAATTCTCTTAAGTCAAAAAGAAAAAAAAGGTGAGCAGGCTGAATTGGATCCCAAATGTAATTTCAGTATCATTGGAGAAGTCACACCTGGACTGGATTTGTTTCAGTTGGTTCCAGTTCCTCCCACGAACAAACCTTTCCTGGAAGGCCCATTTCTGTGGGCAACAGACGGTCTCTAACGTGTGGCTCCTGTCAGTGCTCACTCCCAAGGAAGCTGCCTGGTAGCTTGTTCATCACTGAATACAGCAGAAGCTCAGAAAGAGCAAGTGGCTGCAATGGGGCCCTTCTGGCAAGCCCTGCCTGGGATGGCTGGAGAAGGGGGTCAGGAGCCCAGGGTAAGTTAGCCGTTTGGAAGGGAGACACACACATGTTATGGCGGCTTCAGGGTGGAGGGTGCTTTAGATTGCTCTACATGGTGTCTGCCACCACATGGCAAAGCCATTCATACACTGGGTCACCACACAGGCCAAAGGACATGATTTGTTTGTTTTATATCACCCAGTCAGCATGGAGAGCCAAGTGGTGAGATCTTCCAGGGGAGCAATTTAAAGCACCCGCCAGATATCAGTGGTAATGTACTGTATTTAATGTATAAATCTCAGGTGGGGTCCTGCCACAAATGGAGACAGAAGACAGGGGAAGATCAGCCACGGCTATGATCTGCTTCATACATCCATGCGCCCAGCACAATCCATGCGCCCAGCATCTCTGCCCACAGCCTAGTTCCTGTTCATACGGAGAGAACCCGCCCGCCCCTCCAAGGTAGGCCACCTTGCTTTAAACATTTACATTTACCCTGTATTTCAACCTGGGAAGATAAAGCCAATGAGGGATTCCCCCTCCCCCCTCCTCAAAAGCTGGAGCCCCGAGTTCAGCAGCCGCAGGAGGAGAGTTGCAGGCCCCGGGCTGAGATGTTGCGACCTCCACGCTGACTCAGTCTCGCCTTCTGCGGAGTGAGGCTGCCTGCCCGCTTCCTCCACAGCCACAACGGGGGCAGGAAGGAACAGGCATCTCTGGCCTAACAAAGTGCGAGTGTGTGAGGCAATGTGGCACTTGGCTTCCTTCACCTCCTTATCCACCTCCTTATCTCTTTTGTTGGCGCTGCTCATGGGGAAGCCACAGAGCTGGAGAGTCTCAAGGAGAATTCCATTCAAGCGACTTGGAAAACAACAGCCTGAACAGCAAGAAATCTCACCAGGCCCTTCCAAGTAATTGCTTTCCCCTGCCTCTGAAACACCCTCCAGGCGCCTCGCCAAAGCCCCTTCCTCTTCAGGAAGAAAGAAGAGCTGCCCTTCCCACACTTGTCTTGGCAATCACAGAACAAAACCACCAAAGCACATTTGGGGAGGCCACCTTTCCAAACCTTCCCCTGATTCCATTTGTTCTGGCTGCCTGTCCTGAAAACATGACACCGCTTCTAGAAATGTTATATCCCAAGGTGGCTTGAACAAGGCTGAAGCCCAAATTCTGCAGTTCTCAAAGCCAAAGCCCCCCACTTTTCTCAACTGTTTGTTTCTGTCTATAGAAAGTCACGTCAAGCACCCACTCAAGACACACAAAATATTTGCCATTTTATTTGGGGCCAAACCCTGATCCAGCACAAACTTTGGCAAACCGCATTCACTTACATCAGCCTAAAATCTAATGAGAACTTGTTACACACACACACACACACACACCCCATCATCATGGCGAAAGGATGTGCTCAGTTTAAAAACTTTTATATCCTTTATCCCACCCCCCTTTCCGATTAAAAAGACAGCGTTGTCAAATCTCTTAAAAGAAAAGCTCATCCAAACTGCAACCTTGCACAAGCACGTCTAGAATACCATGGTGTGACGGCGCTTCCAACGGCTCTCCTACCTGTGCCAAATCCTGTTGATTCTCCAGGATCCGTATTGGTGGTTTGATGTCTTCGAAGACTGCTGTGTCTTCAGTAGGCTCCCTGGACATTGTGACGGGCCTGAGTAGCGTAAACGCTGTACTTTCGTCTGAAATCGGGGTGCTTAAGACAAGCCCACTGCTACTCATCCCGCCTGCGTTCCCCTACTCCCACCTGGCTGAGTTGCGAAACACAAATCAGAGAAGAAAAACAAGTTTTTGGACAATGTAGCGATCAGGCAGTGCGAAGCCAGCCTGCCCGCCCGCCCGCCTGTTGCTAATCTTGAGGAATCCAGGTGCTCTGTAGCCTTAAGAATCCCAATCTGTTACAGAAAAACTTCACCTGTCCTGAAGGGGGAGGTACTCTAACCTGGCAAATATCTGAGACAGGCCTGCTGCGCCAATCAGGGAGGACGTTAGCTTTGCTTGGGCCAATGAAAGAGCCAATTATCTCTTCCTTAAGGCAACACATATAGAATGAGTAGTGAAGAATGTGTCTGGCTGCTGGAGCCATCAGCCATGTTACAGGTACAGGAGAGAGAGAGAGAGAGAGAGAGAGAGAGAGAGAGAGAGAGAGAGAGAGAGAGAGAGAGGAGCATGCTGAGTTCCGTGCAAGGTGCTTCCAGGGTAAACAGCTCAGCTATGAGTTTACTGGATTGTTTTTGACCCCTGGCTTATCTGGACCATCTCACCAATAGCCCTGCCTTGCCTTCCCAGTCCATGTGCCTTGGTCCAGATTCATCGCTAACAGTCAGTTATGGAGTACTTGTGAATGGCCATTGGGCATTTATTTATTTAGTTTCATTTCATTTCTGCCTCACCCAATAGCTGAAGCTCTCTGGATGGTTGAAAACAATTAAACCATAAAATGCAACATGATAAAACACAATATAAAAGTTTAAAACTACAGTATAAACAACAACCACCAAAATATAACCTAGCAGCATTGTAAAGATTTAAAATACAGTAACAGATTTAAAACAACACAAACCAAAAGACTAAAATCCCTGAGAAAGTTAAGGAGGTCTTCACCTGACACTAGAAAGATCACAATGTAGATGTCAGGTGAGCCTCTCTGGGAAGCTCATTCCACAACTGGGGTGCCACAACAGAAAAGACCCTCTTCTTAGTAGCCACTCACCTCTCTTCCTTTGGCAGGGGCTCCCAGAGAAGGACCACAATGCCGTGAGCCAGATATTGTCATGAACTTTTGTAAGTGGAAGGCCTAATGCTAGGGAATGAGTAAACAATCCTATTAATTGTTTGATATAACAGAAAGAACAGTTGCCCAGGGATGCTGTACCAGGCCTTATTTTTTAAATGTAAAGTTCTGGTTAAATACATTTTTCCCTTGTATTCCAGGCACAGAATCATCTCATCAATGCAAGAGGCAGATCTGCCCAAATGCAGAAGGAGCAAGCAAAAGACACAGGTTCTAGGGCACCAGCAGGCCCTGACAGTTGCCTAAGGTTGCTACACCAGGCCTGCTTGAATTCAACTTTGCACCCATGGGCCACACTGGCTCTCCAGTGGAGGACTTCTTTTCTGACCAAACACAGCAGATGTAGGGACAGAGAAAGTTGTTTTATACCAACTCAGACCATCAATCCATCTTGCTCAGTATTGTCAACGCTGACCGGCAGTGGCTCTCCCAGGCTTTGGACAGAGGCCATTTCCAGCCCGCCCTGGAGATGCTGTCAGGGATTGAACCTGGGACCTTCTGCGTGCAAAGCAGGGGCTCCCCCATGGAGCACCAGCCTCTCTCCCAACATGCCCGGTGAACAGTAGTTGCTGTGTTACTCTCAAAGGAATATCTATCATCTATCTATCTATCTATCTATCTATCTATCTATCTATCATCAGTATGTTAATTTCATTCTCTGGTAAAATATAACCCAGAGTAATGTACAAAAATTCCACAAATTAAAGAGTACTAGGAGATAGAGAGCAGAAGCCATGGTTTCTGTTACTGCACCAACTTAAGTTAGAGCAGGAGCATGCAGGCTTCTGGATTGCAGTGACAGAACTCTCTAATCAAGGTAGATGGAAAGGTATACAAATGGGTTTGCCAGTTCCTCAGGAAACAAACATCACTGGCAGAGAGGGGCAAAACATGCAGCATCAAAAGCCAAGGTAATAAATAACCAGTTTTATTTCCTTTTAGGAAGAACACTGATAACAAATAGTAAAAACTATTATAAGAAAACAACAATAAACAGCAACAACAACAAAGCACTACTAAAACAACATAAAAGCAATCGACATCGGCAGAGCAGGGGACAAGGGTTAGTGGGGAACCTAAAGCAAGAGAATAATGAATGACAATAACCGTTAAGAGCCTGATATAAGTTGGGGTGCTTCTAGACGGGGCTTTTGTGATGCCATCACCCTTATTCACAGATGTTTACAGTGGATCCAAACAGCAATGCCTTCTGCTTGTGACTCTCCCATGCTTGCTTTCTTCTTCTTCCATCTTTTTCCTTATAGCAGACAGTATGTTGAGAAAAAGATAGACTAGCTGCACGATGCCTTCTGATTGCTAGCACTAGGAGCCCTCTGCCTGGAAGCACCCCTGGGTGCTGGACAAAAGAAAATAAGGCTTCTCACGAGTGGCAGTGGAGGGACTCAGAAGCAGGCATCTGTCCAGAAGAGGGCAAAGCAGTTGGTTCAGTCCTGGACACACAGACCTGCTGCAGCTGCGGAGAACCTCATTTGATTTTGGTGCAATTCTGACTCTTCTGGCTTACAGTGAATTTGCCTTTGGCTGTTTGCACCTGGCCAGCTTCAGTGTTTATAGGTACACATCATGTTGGCTTAACTCGAGGGTTCAGAAAGGGTTTGCTTGCCTGCCCCTTTTCAAAATGCAAACTTCACGGACAAATGCTTCAATGCATGTTTCCCTTGTACTGCAGGAACAGAATCTGACCAATGCAGGGGACAGGTGTGCACAATTGGACAGGGAGTCAGCAAAAGAAGACAAAAGGTCTCCGCAGCCCAAATAGACTCAGCTGGATAGACAATTCCATTTTGTGCCCTTAAGAATGGACAAAAGCCACAGGAGGGAGTCAAGGCAGAACACAAGGGAAGTTCCAGGCATGAATACAGGGTTCACCCACTGGATTTTGCTTCTGTGTCCAAGGAGCGCTACTTGAACCACGCTAACACAGCTTCCAGGGATAGAGCCGGAATGATTTTGTTTTCAAAATTCTTCTCTGTGAATGTTAATGGTGACTATGTGCAGCACCAGTATTTGACCTCCAAATACTTTGAAGCAGAATTCAACATTTGGCAATGTTTGATGGAGAACATGCAGTAGTATTCAGTACCTGCCAGTATGCAATAGTCATCAATATTTGACAATATCTAAATTTTAATAGATTTTACTCAATTCTACATTACCTTGTTCACTGATTTGACTAGGTGATTTCCAAATTTTGATGTAAACATTTGATTCTGATATTCTAAATTCTAAATCAAAGTCAAATTTTGACTTTGGTGACTTTTGTTATTTTTATGAAACTTCCTTTCTACTCTAGAGGAGATGTGTAGACCCCACAACAGGTCAGGTTCTACAGGCCAGATCAGCTTCAGGGCAGGGATATACCACTTACATCTTGGTCTGTTAATGTTCTAACTTGGTGAAGTTGCCGGATGGTTCTCTTTGGAGAACCAGCTCATCACTGTGACACCACCACAGAAGGGGCCCTGCAGAGGTCTCAGCCAGCCAGCAGCAGCTCTCAAGATGTGGGAAGGAAAGTCCAGCACCATTCATCAGCCAAGTGAAGGAAGGGACAGGCACAACCCTTCCAAGTGACATTCCAACCACCGTTCCTTCCTGGACAGCTGCATATTAGCTACTTTTCACATTTTCTCTGTGGGGAGCTCTGCGAAACTCCAAAGCTTGCCAATGGTGGTGTTAACAGAAGCTGTCCAAAGAAAAGATAATTGCTTCACGTATTTTGGCTCCCACTGACAATCCAAGATGCCAACTGCTGATAGAATCAAGGCCGTACCTTTGCAGGCGAATCTGTAGGCAGATAAGACGTTTATACATCGCTTTGCTTTTATTGCTGGAATCAGAAGATCCTTTTAGGCTTACTTGAGAAATCATTTACAGAGTTGGGGGGGGCTACAGGAGCAGGGGTTGGATCTGGAGTACGGGCGGCTGGCATGAGCTGCCAAGACTGATAGTGGGCTGGAAATTCCCACAGAGAACTGGAAAGTGCAAACACTGAGAAACCTATTATGCCACTCAACCAAGCATTATCCTCCAGGTTTGGGGAGTGATAGCAGCACCCTATTCTGCAAGGGGCTGCTCCTTATGGTCACCTTGGAGGCCCCCAGGCAGCTAAGAAGGTCAAGGGAATGCAGTGTCCTTCCCTGGACATGCAAATCAGTTGTTCTCCAACCTTTGCATAATCATAAGCGGAGGCTTGTGGCTATCACATTCAGCCCCCTACATGAGGAAGTACCAAATATCCACTGAGCCCTCCCTTACCCCAAATCTAACTATGTAATTCAGGCCAAAAATAAGGTTACTGCATTGTTTCTTCGAGTAAATTTTTCCCAGATGAATTCATATTACATAAAGCCGACTGCCTTCCCTTATATATGCCCAGCCGACTTTTAAGATCATCTGAGGAGGCCTTGCTGGTCATTCTGAAACCCGCAGAAATATTGCCACGTAATACCTCAATGGTGGGCCTTCTCAGTGGTGGCACCCACCCTCTGGAAAACCCTCCCCTGCACAGTTCAGGAGGCAAAACTGAAAATGCATTTGTTCACCCAGGCTGTTCCTGGTGTGTGATTGATGCCCCTTTTCAGCGTGCAACTCCTTTGCTGAGGGAACTGCACTTGCTGCCTATTTGCTACCAGGCCAGGTTTGAGGTATATGTACAAAGCCCTAAACAACTTGGGGCCAGGATACCTGAGAGAGCGCCTTCTCCCTTATCAACCTGCCTGGTGGTCACTGAGGTCATCAGAGGGCGTGTGCCTGGTGGTTCCACATGGACCCATGGCCTGGCTGGAGTCTACCAGGAAAAGAGTCTTCAGTGTGGTGGCCCCTTCCTGTGGAATTCCCTGCCTTTAGAGGTCAGGCAGGTGCGAACATTGTGTTCCTTCTGGCGCCTCCTGAAGACATTATTTCAAGAGGCTTTCCTTACATGACCAGCCACGGTTTATTAAATTCCACCTTATTGGGATTTGTCTTAAAAAAAAGGTTTTAACTCTTAACCTGGTGTTTTATTCTTTTACCTTGTTGTTTGCTGCTCCAAAATCTTCTGATGTGGAGCGGTATATAAATATTGTAAAAAATATATAAAATCTTATGCTGCTGCATTGTACTACTCTTTGTATTGCTCTCTGCTATTATTGTAACTGTAATTGTTTTTTAAATGGTGTATTTTAAATAGGATTTTAATATTTATATGTGAACCGCTTAGGGATTTTATTATATTAAGTGGTACAGAAGTATCACAAATAAATAAATAATTATTATTTGAATGGCTCTTTGTTAGATTGAAACAATGTGGATTTTTTTTTGTTTTCAAATAAATCGTGTACTTCTGGCCTGATCCTGAAGCGTTAGAGTGCGCGGCCTGCGTGGACGGAGACGGCTGAGCAGCCGAGCCTTCCTCGGGGGAGCGCAACTGCTGCCCCCCCGCAAGATGGGTCCGGCGCAGCTGCAGCACGTGGCTGAGCGGAAGCACGCGCCCGGGAGCCCGGAGCGCGGCCCTCCGGGGCAGCCTCAGCGCGGCCCGGCCTGCGCAGCTGCGGGGCAGCCAGTTCCCGGAGCCGGGGCGGCCGGGCGGGGCCCGCGAGACCGCCGCGCCGCGCCGCGCCGCCCGCCGGAGCCCCACGCCCGAGGAGCCGCGCCAGCCCGGCGCGTCTCGCGGCTGGGCGCGCGCGACACCCGCTCCGCCTCGGGCGCCCCTCGCTACCGGCGCCGCGCAGCCGCCCTTCCTCGGCCCGGCCGCCGAGCCTCTCCCGGCGGCCGCGCTGACGGGGCGCGCAGAAGGCGCCCGTGGGCGGGGTGCCCGGCGCGCGGGGGCGGCACCCGGCCGCCGCTGGCAGCAGAGCGCGGGGCGCGCGCGGGGCGCTGCCCGTCGCAGGCGCGCGGCTGGAAGGCGGGCCCGGCCCGGCTCCGGAGGCAGGGCGGCGCGGCGGAGCGGCGCGGGCGCGGGCGGCCGCCCCTCGGGCCGAGCGCAGGGCTGCCGCGAGCGCGCGCCTGGTTCCGCCCGCGAGGATGCGCCCCCGGGAATCCGCGCGCGGCGGCGGCGGGAGGCAGCGGCGCCCGGCGCGCCCGACCGCCTCGCGCATCAAGCCAGAACCGGGGCCGCAGGAAGGGCGGGCGCGCGCCGGGCAGCCTGGCCCCGCCGCGCGCCACGGCGGGCCGCGCGGGCGGATTCCAAGCGCTCGACGCCGCCTTGGGGGCGGCGGGGGCCCCTCTGCGACCCGCGGGGCTCTTCCACCCAGGACCTCGCTCCGCTCCGCCAGGCGCGCCGCCGTCCGTGCGAGGCGGGCGGGCGGGCGGGCGGCCGGCGGGGGTCCCGCGAGGCTGCCGCCCCAGAGCTCCGCGGCTGCGCGCCCGGGCTGCCTCGCGCGCTGCTTCGAGGGCGACGTTCAGCCACGAGCGCAGGACCCGCTCGCGGACGAGCGAAACGGGCCTGAGTGACGCCGGAATGGGTGTGATGCGAGACGGGGGGCTGCCCTCCCCCGGTCGTGTGAAGCGGCGCCCTGCCTCCGCACGTGCCGCGGGGCCCCCTTCTTTCTTCCCGCAGTCCGCGGTGGAGCCGGGGCGTCGGAACCTGATTCTGCTGCCCCTGTGGCCACAGAAGGGCCCGGCCACTGGACCGGATCCCGCTGTGTTCTTCAATATCTGTTTAAGCAAAGACGTCCATGCGGGCCGAGGACCCTGCTCTGCTCCTTGGGCCCCTGAGACCTGGCTGGTGCATAAGGATAGAGAGGCGCCCAAAGAGGATGCAAATTTGGTGTGTGCGCTGGTGGTTATGTATGCGGATTTGAATCTGATGCAAACCATTTGGCCTGGATGGATGGGAGAGCAGAGGGATGGGATTTAACAGGCCTCCCCGGAGCCTGATGTGACTCAGCAGAGCTCCCAGAAAGGCAGTATCTTGCCCTGGGGGTGGACACGCCCCTCAGGATCAGTGTAAGCGCAAGGGAAATGTTTCGTGAACCTTTCCGTTGGGGGACAGAAGGGGAGCAAACTTAAATGGAGCTGGAGGCAAATGTGAATTTTCCCAAATTTGAAACCCAAAGCTTTTGTCACAGAAACATCTGAATGACACAATCAGCATTTTGAGGGTGGAGTGACACTTATTCCAGTTAGTTTATTTTTAAACTGCTTGCTTGTCTTTAAAATGGTACGAATTCTTGGTACGTACCTACAATGGTGAAATACAACAGAAACAAGTTTAAGAAATTAAAGTAAATGACATTCCAGTAGGCTCAAATGATGAGGGGAGAAATTCATTTGAGAATGTTTTTGCTCCATCTGTGTGGCTTTTATTTACCAAACAGAACATCACAGATCACACCGATGGGCTTTGGTGGGCATTTTTGTGGGGTGGGCCCCGCTGTGCTGCTGCTGGAGAAGCTCCTCTTGGCTGAGGAGGAGGAGGGGTGTACCTTTGGCAGGGAAAGGAGAAGAGAACCTCTGCTACCAGGACCAGACAGGACAAGCTGAGGCAGGACTGAGATGTGCTCACGCAAAGGCAAGGGAAAGACCCTGCAGGTGTCAGCATCCCAAGCCAATAAACATGCTGTTCAACAGCACGCAAACAGTTAACCGTGTGTGTATGTGCGTGCGCGCGCGCGCACTGTCTCATGTTGCTGGAATGTGCCTATTATTCCTTTCACCTCTGGCCTCCTCTGTGAGGTGTGTTTGCAGAGCTGGTTTCTCATGGAAACGATTCTTTAAAAGCAATGAAGCTGCAAAACATGGCTAATAACATTTGCCTTGGCGATACGTCTTGACAACAACTGGCATGCTGGGACAGTGAGTGTGCAGACACGGGCTGCCCCAAAGGCCTGGAGACAAACTGGAGATCTCTGAAGCAATGTGGAAGTCAACACCCCCACCCCACCCCCAGTCAGTTCTCTGTACATTGGAGGCTGTCAGTCCCCGCGCCTGCCCCCCCCCCCCGCTGCCGCCTCCTGCATCTCTGGCTCTTGGCGATTCTGCCTTGGAGCCCCTTGCAGCACACAGACGCTCCTTAACTCAGCGTGTGTGATGAATTTGTTTCTCCATCTCCTGACTGCAGCTGCCTCAAGTCCCGTAATAATCTAGCACATGCTGCCTCCTGACCCCTAGGCCCGGGAGAGGTTTCCCCCTCCCACTCCAAAACACTTTATGTGAGATCAGATGGATGGGGGTGGTGACAGGGCCTTTTCAGTGGTGGCTCTGAGATTGTGGAATTCCCTCAGAGATGGAACTGTTGTAGTTCACAAGCTGAATATCAGCCAACAATGGGATGTGGCTGCAAAAACGGGAAATGCTATTTTGGGCTGCATTAATAGAAGCATAGCTGCCAAATCCCGGGAAGTACTAGTTCCCCTCTACTCAGCACTGGTTAGGCCTCATCTGGAGTACTGTGTCCAGTTCTGGGCACCACACTTGAAGAAGGATGCAGACAAACTGGAGAGGGTTCAGAGGAGGGCAACAAAGATGATCAGGGGACTGGAAACAAAGCCCTATGAAGAGAGACTGAAAGAACTGGGCCTGTTTAGCCTTGAGAAGACTGTGGGGAGATATGATAGCGCTCTTCAAGTCCTTGAAAGGTTGTCACAGAGAAGAAGGCCAGGATCTCTTGATCATCCCAGAGTGCAGGACACGGAATCATGGGCTCAAGTGACAGGAAGCCAGATTCCGGCTGAAGATCAGGAAACCCTGACTGTTAGAGCAACACGACAATGGAACCCATGAGCTAGGGAGGTGGTGGGCTCTCCCACACTGGAGGCTTTCAAGACGAGGCTGGACAGCCATCTGTCAGGGATGCTGTGACTTGTGTTCCTGCACTGAGCAGGGGGTTGGACTCGATGGCCTTGTAGGCCCCTTCCAACCCTGCTATTCTATGATTCTATGAGATCCATTGAGCGCCTTCTAACATTTACTGAAAAGAAAGCTGGTTTGTTTCAACAAGACTTTGGCTCACAAGCTTTTGTGTGTGTTGTGCTTGCTGTTTTCTTTTTTTCTGTTTTTGAATTTGAGTTTTTCTGTCAAACTACATGTTATTCATGCTTTGTTTTTTAAAAAGTGTGTTTAATGCTGCCATTTTTATTTTGAAGGAACAGCAGCGAAGCAGGGACTTGATCTGGTGCCACGTGCTCCAGATTGGGGCCTTCTGCCAGTTTCCTGCTGAAAATGGCTCCCTCATCTTGCTCTTTGTCCCCAAAAGCGCTGTTTGCAATAAACACCAGCTCCACGGGCAAAGAGCAACTGGGTGCCTGGGGGGGGGGGGATTTTTGGCAGGAAAGCGGCTTGGGCCGAATCAGGAACAAAGTGCTCCATGGGGGCCTCCTGTGTTGCTTTGCCTTCAAAAGAAAAGTGGCGCCATTACACGTGGGTACGTTTTTGAAAGTGTGAAGAGGCACGGCTTGGCTCTTAAACCGCTTTTTTTTATGGTGGTGGTTATTCATGTCTGAATGCCACCCTGTTGTCAATCTAGCAGACTGCTTTGTGTCTGAAGGCAGAAAAGCAGGTGTAGAGCATAAAGCCAGCCAATGCCCCCCCCCCCATGGCAGCGCCACCGTATGAACCGCTTCCAGCAAAGACATTTCTGAGTCTTCACACAGAGGATGAGGTTCCCTTCCAGGGAAGGCCTTTCCAGAAAGCGATGTTTTCAGTAGCTGCTGCAAACCCAGAAGGGCCAGCGCTGGCCTAATTTGCAGTGGCAGGGAGTTCCAGGGAGCGGGGCTATGACAATGAAGGCCCTCTTCCAAGCCGTGAGGGACTGGACCTCCACAATCTTGGAAACTACCAGGAGAGCATTTCCTGATAAGCACAGCACCTGAGCAGGCATGATTTCTTGCTCATGTCATGAAGAAATGCGGTGGCTTCCACTGATGTGCTGGCAGCCACGAGGAATATCAACCAGTGAAAGACCCCAGGAGAAGCGGCCAGGCCGGGCCGGCACACTTGGCCAGGCCCTCCTCACACCTGATTGGGGTAGCAATCACCTGGGGGACGGTTTCTTCCCAGCCCTTCAAAGATGACCGTTGGAGAAGTGCAGGCTACCCTCTGCGCCACAAGGAAGTGAGCTGACTGGCGTGGCCAGGCTGCAGCGGCAGGGAGGAGTTCAGCTGCAGCGTGGGCTTGGCCTCGACTTCCCTTCTAACAGTTGGAGTCACCTTTCCCACAGTTGCAATCAGCCCTCGCCGTTCCCGTGTGATCTCAACAGGAACCTCTGTGTTTGCAGAGCAGCCCTGGTGCCAGGCCAGTGCATGGGGGGACGGCCCCTCTGGCAGCAGGAAGCAGCTCGCCTCAGGCCGATGGCGAGAGCGTCGGCACGTCGCCTCCGTTTTCCCACATCCTTTGCTACCCCCGCTCATCAGTCACTTGCCCAGCACAGCAAATATGAAATGATTGAACACTGTCCCTCGTTCCAGAATACTGGTCCATCCATTCGTATCCATAGTCCTTGAATGTGAATGTTGCATTGCATTTTTGTCTATCCTGCCCTTCTTCGATGGAGCTCAGAGCAGTGTACAAAGTTCTCTCCAGGAACGACAGGGCTCGGCCTCCTCTGAACTGTGCTCACGTCGTCGTAGGATGGAAGATGCGAGGCCTTCTGGTAAGCCAGGAGGGCCTTCCCTTCTCCCCGCTGAGGAGCGTCTGCCTGTGGCTCTCCTGGAAACGGGCTGTGTGGCATCCAGGCAGGCTGGGCCCAGGCAGCTCTGGCTATGGATGGCAGCCCTCTGCAACAGGGAGGTCCTGGGGCTCAGGGAGCGGCAGCGGCAGCAGGCTACTTGGCCCCCTGGTTGAAAGAGGCAGGTCTTGTGCTCTTTACCTGGGCGGGAGAAGGGAGAAGCGGGAGCTGCGTATCCGTTTCTCGCTGGCCATCTCCTTGCTCAAAATCACTTTTCACAGCTGCTTTCCACCCATGGAGAAAAATATGCATTTGCCATATCATCATCTCCTGTTCCTGTTCTTTCTTCTGTCAAATTTGTTTTATGCTGTGCACCACTGGAAATCCAGTATGATGAGGGGTGGTATACAAAATTGTTTTCAAATACGTAAATAAATATCTGGGGGGGGGGCGGATTTTGGATGGGAAATGTCTGATGGGGAAAGGGTTAAGCACCCCGCCCCCAACAGCCACTCTTCTGCTCAAGACTGCAGCCTCCCCCTGGCTGCTTTTCACTTCAAAACAGATGCCTGGGATCCATTACACACGCATGTGGTCACCACTTCCCCCTTTGTGGAAGAGGGAGGCTGGACAAAGGGACTTCTACACTACCCAGTGCAGAGGAGAGTTGCAGAGGAGAGTTGCAGGATACATCGCATCATCACGAGTCTCCTATGTGATAAATTCAGATACCTTAGCTATCATAAATTTTAAAAGTATAAGCAAAAGTTCAAAAGTATGTCTAAGCTAGGAACCGGACTCTCGAATCAAACCCAGCCACTGATTATTTGATATTAGCAATTACTGAGGCATCTGCATGACCTGGTCAGGGTTTGTGGAGCTGTTGCGTGACCCCCTCTCTGTTTGAGTTGTATTTGGGCCATTCATTCTAGAAATGTTTGGGGGAAATATTGCTCTCCCCCCACCACACACACAACTGAAATTTTAAAATGGGCTTGTAACGTTTGGGCGCATGCATGCTGCCACTGGCTACTTGAGGGATGGGCAGGCAGAAGCGCAGTGC
The DNA here is from genome assembly GCF_057233095.1 of Heloderma suspectum. Classification (NCBI taxonomy): domain Eukaryota; kingdom Metazoa; phylum Chordata; class Lepidosauria; order Squamata; family Helodermatidae; genus Heloderma; species Heloderma suspectum. The sequence continues at coordinate 1,901,910 of NC_139466.1, forward strand.
CTAAGCAACCGTGCGGGACCCTTGTTGTTTGTGTGTCCTGAGTGCCGTCGCGCTGGCCCTTGATTGGCTGCCGGACTCTGGGGGTGGAGGCGTCGGGAGCTCGGGGCAGTTCCAGCCAGCAGCTGCTGCCCTGGGACAGGGGCATGTTCCAGCGACGTGCACCCCCCACTGCTCTTGCCTCGGTTCTCCTTCCCATGTGGAAGTGGAGCCTGATGCCAAGGAGTGACGGCACGGGTTCCTGGTAGAAGTGAGAATTGCAGGGGCTGTTTCTACTCCTTTCTCCCTTTCCGCACAAACAGTGTCAGTGCCAAAACGGGACTGAAGTGCTATTAGGAAGGGAGGACAGCTGCTCATGGAGCCTAAGTAAGGGGTTAAAGTAACTGGCTCTGGAGCCTCTACCAGCCTAGCCTGGTTAAGGTCTACTCGTCAGGCGCACCAGCTCAGAATATGCCAGTTCATTACAACCGGCGCCCAAGGGCACTTCCTCCAGGCAGACGGCTGTGGCACTGCCAGTCAGAAGACACCATGCAGCTATTTTGTCTTTCCCCTTTCACAGATTTTTTTGTAGAAAAAAAAAGATGAGGGAAGCAGTAAGAAAACATGGGAGGGTTGCAAGTAGAAGACAACATCATTTGGAAACCACCACCACCCTGCCCCCAAAATTCCGTCGATGCGGCTGGGTGATGGCACAATAACGGCCTTTTCTGGAAGCACCCAGAGCCTTACGATAAGGGGCTTGACTTGTAACAAAAATGGCTGTTCTAGGAGCAGTGAAGATGTGTATCGTGAGCCTTTCGTTTGCAGACTTCAGCATCAGTAGCTCTGCCGTGGTTCTGTTTGTAGCTTGGGACAGGGAGGTTCCACGGTGTATGGGTGAGGGGTGGGTGGGGGGAGTGATGCCTGCCTGGCATTTGCTCCCTTTGTCCAGCTCCTGCTACAAGGTCTTGGAGAATTCATTCAACCACATGTCGCAGCAGCGGCCTTTTTGCTTTGCTTGTAGCTGATTCTTCTGCTCCTTGGTGTGTTGGGATAGCTCTCTGTTATAACAAGCCCAAACTTGTGAACAGTTTTGGCTGTGTGGTTTATTATTTTATTATTATTATTTGATTGTGTAAAAAGAGAAGATGCTGAGGGAATCAGCATAATCCTGTCACGCAAAGCTAGGACCAGCCCATGCTGAGCAGGGAAGTTGCACCACTGCATCATTGGTGGCAGGCGACCTGAACATCTTATCTACAGGTTGCAGTTAATGTGAGTAGAACAAAGAATGTGCATTTAGCCCAGCCATTGTGTACCCTCTCCAAACATCATGGAGAACCTGCACATATGCACAGCACCAAGAGGGAACTGTGCACATGGTCCACTTGAGATGGCCAGGGGCTGCAGTCCAGTGGTAGGGGCCCTCTGGGCATGCGAAAGGTCCCAGGTTCAAACCTTGAGATTTCCTGGGAGGGCTGGGAGAGACCAGGGGGAGCTGCTAGAGGTGTTGAACTTCAGGCCCATGGGCTAAATCCAGCCTACCTGGGGTCCCAGTCTGGCCTTCTGGGGTTCCCCAAGAGGCCACACCCTGTACAATTCACTTTGTATGTTATATTTTAAAGTTTAAACTTTTGTAACTGCTCAGGGGGCTTCGGCTATGGGGTGGTAGAGAAATGTAAACAACAACAACATTTCCTGACCCAATTGTTTGGTGGTTTCCCGGCTTTTGCATGCTTTTCTCTCCTTCTAAAAGGACAGAAAGGGGCAACTAAAATGATCAAGGGGCTGGAGCATCTCCCCTATGAGGGAAGGTTACAGCAGCTGTGATTGTTTAGCTTGGAGAAAAGGAAGGTAAGGGGAGACATGATAGAGGTGTACAAAATTCTGCATGGTGTGCAGATTGTGAATAGGGAGATGTTTTTCACCCTCTCTCAAAATACTAGAACTCAGGGTCCTCCCACGAAGCTGATTGGTGGGAGATGCAGGACAGACAAAAGGAAGGACTCCTTCACACAGCCCATAGTCAAACTAAGGAATTCGCTACCATAGGATGTAGTGATGGCCACCAGTTTGGATGGCTTTAAAAGGGGGTTGGACAAATTCCTGGAGGAGAAGGCTATTGATGGCTACTAGTCCTGATGGCTCCGTGCTACCGCCAGTATCAGAGGCAGTGCACCTCTGTACACCAGTTGCTGGGGAACATGGGTGGGAGGGTGCTGTTGCACTCATGGTCCTGCTTGTGGGTTTCCCATGAGCAGCTGTTTGGCCACTGTGTGAACAGACCACTGGACTAGATGGACCTTGGTCTGATCCATCTGGGCAACTCTTATGTTCCTATGTCCTTTCCCCCAAACACCAATCTCCACCAATTGTTTTGTGGGCTTCCCAGCTTTTGCATGTTTTTACTCATTCTAAGTGTTTGAAAGGCCCCTCCTAAGGCTGAGTTATTGTCAGGGAGAGCTTCAAGCTAAAATGGGCTGGCATGTTGGGGGGTTTTGCCCCGCCCACTTGCCTCTGGCTCCGCCCACCACTGGAATGTGGCCCCCAAGAGCATCTCTGAAATTGAATCCAGCTCTCAGGCTGAATGGGTTCGACACTCCTGGTGTGGACAATCCCGGGGGCCTGACTTCGTTCACAGCTGTTTCCAAGGGTACACGTCACCTCCAAGTGACGTTGGATATGAGCGTTTCACACTTCGGAGCGTATGTCATGTGTCAAGTGGAGACCAGATTTGCCAGATTCATTAGGAGACTCTGTATGTCAACCAGACAATTTGCAAAATACCCAGTTCTGCTGATTCAGCGTAGGCATTCTCAGCCATGTCTGATGAATGTGCTTAATGGGGCCTCCATTCTCCATTCAGCTCACATCAGCATATGGAATATTCATAAACATTCCAGCTCATGAGGGGAAGGCTCAGCCATAGAGAGTCACAATTCAGTGCATCTTCTCTGGCGGAAGCAGAAAGCCAGGATTGTGCCCCAAACAAGCAGAACTATTTGCTACATTAAATGTGCACTGGGATGGATTCTTTGCAACATTGTTCGCACACCCAATTTTCCCTCTCTAATATTAGGAAGAATATGTTTATTCAACCTCCTGCTATTGAACCTACATTTGATAGATTTCATAGAAACTAGCTGTGTTTCTTCATGATTCTCTCATGATTTTCTCCCTCTGCCCTGCTTCAATAGCAGTCTGGTGCACAGAAATGTGGCAGGTGAGTCTTTTCTTGGGCAGAGAGAGAAATTGCTTGGGAAAAGTTTCACTTGCATAATTCCTTCCTGTCAGATTGCAGTTAAAGGCACAGGAGCAAAGGGAGAAAAGGAAGCTGGCAACCCTAGCAAGCATCAGCTAGAATGTTTATACAAGTTCCAACAGCTGGGTGGTTCAAGGATCCACCCTTGTCTTTTCACTCACAAAGGGTTGCTTTGCTTTCTGGTGGAGAATGTTGTCTGGCAGCAGTTGGGCAAAAGTTAGGTACGCACACTGGTGCAAGGGTTCAGTAGAACTAGGAGTGATGCCCCAGAAATCATTTTCTCCCCAATATTACTGGGCTCAGCATTATGGCATGTGCAGTCATGGCAGAGATGAGGGTGCCCCTGAGCATGTGCAAGTTTCTCTTTCCCCCTTTCCATAACCAGCTGCCACACATCTGATATTAAGAGGGGAGGGGGGAGAACTTTATTATTATTATTATTATTATTACTGCATTTATATCCCGCCTTTATTCCTCTTGCAAGGAACCCAAGGCGGCTTACATTATCCTCCTCCTATCCATTTTATCCTCACAACAACAACAACCCTGTGAGGCGGGTTGGGCTGAGAGTGTGTGACTGGCCCAAGGTCACCCAGTGAGCTTCCATGGCCGAGTGGGGGCTAGAACCCGGCTCTCCCGACTCCCAGTCCAACTCTCTTGCCACTACACCACAGTGGCTCTCTTTCAGGAACGAGGGTGTGATTTGTGGCCAAGCTGAGTCCCCAAGAATTTAAGAGTTGAAAAGAGTCTGCTTTCTCTCTACGAATCTGCTGTAGCTGGCAGGTAGTGCTGCCTCTTACCCATAACCACAGTTTTAATTGCTACCTGAATTAACTCCCTCTTCCTCCATGTAATCTTGTCTGCACTGCTGGAATGCTGACATCAGTGGAAAGAAATGAACATCGCAGAACTGGGAGCCACGGATGGCGGCTTTTCCTATTGCTTGCACCATCCAACTGTGCCTGTTAAATCAGCAGAGTGTGGCAGCACCCTCACTGTGGATAGGGATGTTGGAGAAATCCATCTGGGGGGCGGAGTTTGATGGGTTTCCTAGGTTCAGCCCCCAGACTTCATTCTGGTTCCTGCTGCAGCACCCTACTTGGTCTGCAGCAAGTCGGGCCAGTCTGCGGATTTTTCAGGCATTTTGTGCACTTTGTGCAGGTTCCACAATTTCAGCCAATTTCTGAGCAATTCGCACAAATTATAGTTGAATTTGCACAAATTTCTGGGCATTTTGCATGGGGTTCTGAGCGATTTGCGCAAATTAATGCTTGATACAAAATATGAAATGAAATGTGCAAGCAAAGTTCCTGGAGTTTGGGGGAAAGCCTGAAGCTCAGCTCACAAACACAGATTGAGTCATACATGCTGTGGAACTCTGTCAAGCCAAAACAGAACCAGATTTCCCAGAGACGGACATCCCTCATTGTGGAACCCTTTCCCTAGGACCATGAGGCAGGGACTAGGGGGCCAAATGGGATTCTTTGCAATACCAGCGTGCAGGGTGAAAGGGATGGGCTTTAATAATTCCCACCATGATCTGCTGCAAGGGGGAGGATGGACTGGGGGGTGGGGTAGAAGTGGGGATGAGGTGTGGCATTTGAAATCAGCTCTGAACCAATTTATTTATTTATTTATTTATTAAATTTATTAATCGCCCATCTGACTGGTCACCCAGCCACTCTGAACCAAGACTTTGAAATCACGTGGAATAGTCAGATAGAACTAAGGCCTTGCAGGTGTCGGAAGAGGGAACAAGAAGTCAGCAAGGCTTATGCAGTGGTGCACCGTACCAGCTTCGAACTGTAAGGCAGGCTGGCTGAGCCCCTGGCTTGCTCTGCCAGCCCCAGCCGCAGCTCATGGCTGTTCTCGCCACGGCTGCTTCTGTGTGCTGGCTGACGCTGTCTTTGTATCACTTCTGGAGCCCGGCTGCATGTGTTACGCTGGTGGCATCCCTGCCTTCTTGTCTTGCTGCTGCTGGGTCTCACTGCTTTGCTATTGTGCTCAAGTTTGAAATTCAAGCAATGACATCATTCGGGAGCCAAGCTTGGGTAGCCAACAGAAGGGACGTGCGCATGTGGCAGGCAGGAAGAGGTGGCATGCAGGCGCTGTCTTCTTGAAGCTGACGGGCTCCTTTAGCATTGTCAACATGATCCCCAGCCAAAAGGTCTTCCTCAGCCTCCTTCAGCAAAAGTGCAGTGGCAACACACTTCCAGCACAGAAAAAGGCTCTGAGTCAATATGAGGGAAGAGAAGCGTAGGAGCAGTTGGGGGCCCTCCCTTTGCCCAGCCTGCAGAAACTTGCTAGCTTGATTTCTTCATCAGTTACCATGGTAAATATTTTTGCTTGGTTGCCACCCGCGGGGCGACAGCTATTCTCAAGTCCTCCGTGCAGGCTTGTTGCACCACCCACCTCTCATGAATGGGGACATTTCAGCATCTTGCGTGTAATGCACAGACATTCTTTGCATACACTCTGGCTGGGCCCATTTACCAGGGGACAGTTCCTATCTTCCTGTCCCTGACAAACCACAGAACCAGTTCAGCTTCTTTAGGGGGTCCCTCCTTGTAAAAAGATTGTTAATGTGCATACATTGGCACAGGAATTCTTCACGTCTCAGTGAAAGTCCCTGTGTTTCCAAAAGTTAAACTCCCAAAAGGGTGGAGGGGAAACAGCATCTTGACTCCAGCATTCACACTTATCAATCCATGGTCAGGGGCACAGAACGCCAGTGCAAGGAACGCCTACCCAAATAGTAAGAAATGTTTTTTTAATGTTGTAAAGCCGCCTTGAGTCTCAATATTGGGGAAAAGGTGGGATGGACAGAAGAAGAAGAAGAAGAAGAAGAAGAAGAAATGCTCCTGAGTAGCAAAGCTATTCTAGAATAAGTACAACCAGATCCATTGTGAGATTAAGCAAAACACTACATGATTCTATTTCTAGTGCAGCCTGTTGCAGAAGCCAGTGCAGGACAGGCTATGACAGGCCCAAATAATACAATGTACAGCTGATGGGGTAGCAGGGTGGGTGGGGGAGTCTTCAGCATGGGGAAGACGCTCACGTCGTTATCCTTGGGGCGTAATTGGTATATTTAGACTATTTTGACATGTTCATGTTCATGAACGTAAAACAAAACAAATATCCCCAATTTGTTTCATTCATTTTAGTCATGAAAATGAATGGGCATTAAAATGAATGAGTTCTGAACAAAAATCTATCAATTTTTCATTCATTTCTATGAGGATGAAAAACTGACACTTTAAAATCAATGGAAAAAAACCAACACAAAATTAAAATGAATGGCAAAATTAAACATTTTTTCCTAGCATACCACTAGTTGTGAGCCATGTTATGGGCCCTGTTATGAGCAGAGAAGTGAGATATATAAAACAATGACCTAAGTCCACGAGAAGCATGTTCCTGTTTGCATTTGTGAAATGTTGCGGGAGAGGGTGCATTCTGTCTCTTTCCTCCTCCCTCCCAATCCCCTTTCCTTTTGTGTTGTGTCTTTTAAATTGTCAGCCTGTGGGCAGTGTCTTATTTCTTATTTTTCTAAGCCACTCTGGGAGCTTTTTTGGCTTCAGGGTGGGATTAAAACACTTTACATAAATAAGTGAAAAAACCTGGTGAGAAGAAGCCATGTACAAGGAAGATAGGAGGGGTAAACTGAAACTAAAAAGGGGAAAGACAAAAGGGGAAGTTGGAAAGGGAAAGGTGAAAGGAAAGTTGGAGGGAAAGACGAAGGTTGGAGAGAACAGTAAAAATGGGGAGCTGGAAGAAAGAAGGGGAAGGATTAAAAATGTGTGGGAGGCAGGAATGTACCAAATTCGAGAGACAGCAAACGATCTGGTGGACTTTAGTTGATTTCCAGTAATGTTGCCAGTGAATCACTTTGATCAAATCAAGGTGGTACTTTACACAGCTAAATGGGTTACAGGAGCAGGTGAACGAAAGTCAAGCAGGCGATGGCTTTGGAAGTGCAGCAGCACCGAATGGGCCTGGCCCACAGGGAGAGCCCCCATGTCCTCCTAGACCCACTGATGTGCTCTAAGGGAGTCTGCTTTGTGCTCTGCTCCCTTTATTCATGCTCTTCTAGTCTGTGTTTCCAAAGCTTCACCTGCAGCTCCCTGGAGCGCTCTGTGTCCACCGTGGCCCGGTGAGTAAGGCATGTCAGTCAAGAGCAGCCTTTGGCCAGTGGGCACCACAGGCCTGTAGCCAGCCTCAAAGTTTGGAGGTTGGGAAACAGGAGGCAGTTTATGTGGTCTGCAAACCTTTTAAAGACAAAACTGTTAACGGTTTTTATTTAACCCTTATTTTTGCAGCCATGCTGCAATTTACATTAAAAAATGTTCACTAGCAACTTCAACAATTGTTACTGTTTTTACCACAAATTAACAAAATTGTAAAAAACAAACAAACACAAGAATAACCCACTGCAGAAAATCCAGAATTCACAACAGGAATATTCTTATCATAGAATCATACAGTTGGAAGTGGCCATTTCAGCCATCGAGTCCAACCCCCTGCTCAGCCCAGGAATCCAGTTTCAAGCATCCCTAGCAGATGTCTGCCCTGTCTCTGCTGGAAGACCTCCAGCAATGAGGCCCCGCCACCTCCCCAGGCAGCTGCTTCCAGGGCCCGGCTGCTCTGACTGTTGGGAAGTTTTCCCTGGCGCTCAGCCAAAAGCTGCCCTGTCGCTGAAGCCTGTTATTTCGTGTCCTGCAGTCTTGGATGACAGAGGATGGGCTGCGGCCCTCTGCTGTGCACCAAGCATCTAAGTACTCGGAAAGTGCTGTCGTATGCCCCCTCGGTCTTCTCTTCTCAAGGCTAAGCATACCCAGTTCCTTCAATGTTTTCCTCATAGGACTTAGTTTCTAGCCTCCTGATCATCCCTGTTGCCCTTCTCTGAACCCGTCCCAATTTTTCTGAATACTTCTTAGTGCAGTGTCCAGAACTGGGCACGGAATGTATGGTGAGGTCTGACCAGCGCAGAGTGGAACTGTCGCTTCCTGTGATTTTGGAACTATACTTCTGTTGAAGCAACCTAGAATTGTATTTGCCTTTTTTGCAGCCACATCACACTGCTGACTCATATTTGGCTTGTGATCAACTCCAAGATCCTTTTTGCACATAGTATTGCCAAGCCTGGTATCTCCTGTCATATAACTGTTCATGTCATTTCCTTTTCCTAAATGAAGAACTTTGCTGTTGTCTCTCTCAAATTTCATTCTGTTATTTTCTGCCCAGTCTTCTGATCTCTCAAAATTATTTTGAATGTTGCTTCTGTCTTTTAAGGTATCCCGCCCAATTTTGTATCATCTGCAAAACTGATGAGCATTCCACCCCTCTCCATCTTGAACTCTTCTTCCTATTGGGTTTTCTTGCCATGGAATCCTGCTTATCAGTGCTCTGAGTTTATTAAAATCAGCTTTCCTGAAGCCCAAGGGAGTTTACGAAGAAGTTTTGTTGGTGCTTCATGGTCAGCAGATTCACATGCTTTCTTGGCTACTTCAAAAATGTTATCATTTTCCATGGCTTGGAATTGCCTCCCAATACAGTCGATATGTTTCAATGCTGCCTCAATATTCAGATTCTTCTGCTGCAGCAGTGATGTTATGGGTTTAAGATATCCCAGTACTTTTAGCATAATTTCAGTAAGAAAGGGAAAAGAAAGACTACTGATACGATTGAGCAATCCAATAGCTTCAGTTTTTAGATGACAGCATTTTCACAAAGGGAAGATGCACTGATTAATTTGAGTGCAGAAAGAATGAACTGTTTGTCTCAGTGTATAACTGTAACTGAATGCAAGTGTCCAGTCCATCACTGAACCAACAGGCATTTTAAAGAACTGCCTTTATAAATCTGAGCAACCTGGCCCTTCTTAAAAAACTATGTACAACTGTTCATATAAGTCAAAATATTCCTTCATCTCAGGTATAGCCTCAATGGCATGGACCATTAGGAATACCTGAACAGTTTCCACTGCAGCACTGCCCCAAAATAATAGCATCTGTACATTTGAGAAGAGAAACAAAGGCTCTTTTGTTGGTTTTCTAAAATTTCCATAATAAATTTAATTATTTGTTTGTAAAACATTGAGGGGGACCCACCCCCCCACCCCCCCCGCTACAGGCTCAGGGCACCACTGCAAAGCTTGCTTGTGGTAGCGTGTCACAGCTTGCATCCAAGGCCTGTAAGAATATGGTACAGAGACACTCCTGGAACCAGGCATGATAAAAATAGACAAATGACAGAGAGGCAAGACGCGCCAGTTTCACCAGAGAGAAGCTTTTTCGAGAGGCATCTTGGCATTTCCCAGCCCCCACTCTGCCAGCAGGTCTGTGACTGCATAATACAAACAGTGTGTGTCTCATTTGTAATACTTGGTCTCAGCTGGGAGAGGGAGGGGGCAGGAATAATTCTGTGCTAATCCCCTCTCCCTATATATGAAAAAAAACATCACTCTGTATGACTGATGAAAATGCATAAATTGCTTTGCACAATTTTGTTTAATTTGCAAAACTCTTGATTGCAAAACAAGGTAAAATGGGATTTTGTTACATGATGGGATTAGCACTGTTCCATTTGTGAAAGCAGAAGTCCTGGGGCTCACACTTTCCCATAACCAAGGAGCCCTCCCTCTAATCCCAGACTGGGGAAAGCAGTTGCTGGGGGTATTGGGAGCTGGTGCAGGTGCTTTGTACATGCACAGAAGTACTCTTCTTTCTAGTCAGACTGCAGATGCAGGGGAAATGCATCCCAGTTAGTGTGTAATATGAAAGGTTTCAGATGTGGGGCACAGTCCCCATTGAAGGCAGTGCCACCATCTGCTGGGCCCCAAGTACAGAAAGGACCTTCAGAGCGCTTTGCTCCCCTTGCAGTCAGCGCAGAAAGCAACAAGATGCTCAGCAGGGCCAGTCTGCAAACATGTGGGCGGGGGGAGAGATTCAGGCTCTGCCTGCAAGAATGAGCCCAGGAGTGGCTTGGCCAAATCCCTCGCTTCTGCATCACTCTGGCTGCTCATCCCCTTGCTGTGGACAAGGATGTTTATTTCTGGCAAACGCTCTTTAATCCTCATTTTACTATTCATTCGCAGTATGCAAAATGAGGCGTAATTGTTGGGCCTGGCAGGTGTGAAATGCAGGAGAACTTGGAACAGGTGGCAGGCAGGCTGGCAGGCCAGGCCAGGCCAGGCCAGCCACACTTTTAGTGTGAAACATCCTGGTTTTCTACAGCAGGGGTTGGCAAACTTCCAGCTAGTAGGACCTACTTTTTTTAGTGGAATCCTGCGGAGCCTCTGTTCTACAGTCGTTTGAGGCCCAAGTGGCCAAGGTGGCCAGGAGAACCTTTGATCAGCTTAGGGTCGTACCTGCTATATCAACCTATCTGGACAGAGGTAGCCTGGCAACAGTTGTCCATGCTGTGATAACCTCCTGGTTGGATTACTGCAGTGTGTTGTACATGGGGCTACCTGTGAAGACAGTTCAGAAAGTTCAGTTCGTTCAAAGCAGAGCTGCTAGCTTACTAACTGGGACTGGCCAATATGATCAGGTGATGCTAGTGTTTCATCATCTGCGCTGGCTTCCAGACTGTTTCCAAGCCCAGTTCAAAGTGTTAGAGTTGTCCTTTAAAGCCCTAAATGGCTTGGGACCTGCTCACACCCTTAGACCATCTTTGGAGGACCTCTTCTGGGTGCTCCCCCTGATGGAAGCTAGGCGGGTACCTGCAAGAGAGGGCCTTCTCAGTGCTGGCCCCCACTTATGGAATGCACTCCACAAAGAGGTTTGCCTGGTGCCTACATTGTTATTTTTTTTGCTGTCAAAGAGCTTCCTTTTCTCCCAGGCATGTTAGAGACCTAGTTCTAGATTTTTATGGCTGTTTTCTTGATTCTGGTGCTGTTTATTCTTTGATTATATTGTATTTTATTCATTTAAATATATTTGTAACTATTCTACGGTATTTTAGTCTTTTAACTGTTTGTAATCCACCCAGAGAAGATTGTTTATTGGGTGAATTAAACATATAATAAGCAAATAAATAAATAAGCAACTCAGGCTGCAAGTTGGAGCACTGAACCAGGAAAGTCAGAATGGATAAGGAGGCAGCCGCTAACAAGGCAAAGCAGAGGATGGATGCTGAGAACAATGCCAGACAATGTTAACGTTTGGGGAGGGGGGGAATCTTGTTTGTTCTGGAATCCATGAAGTTCCTCCGTTGCATTCTGAATTCCTTCCATGTGTTCAATGACTTCATGCAAACCTGCATAAACTTGCTGTTTTGGCTCTTCCTGAGGATCCACTGAATTCCCTAAATCACCTCTTTTCAGATTTGTGTTCAAGCTGTTTGCAATTTCCTGGTGCTTCTGTCTCCCTTGTGCAAATATGTGACCTGCAGCCTTTGTTCTTCCTGGAGCACTTGATGCTCCAGCTTAGAATCCCTTACAAAAGAATCACCCTCTTTTGCATTTGTTGCAAATGTTGGCCAAAGGTGGGACATGGTTGAGGCCTGTTCCTGATAGCACACGGTTTGCAGCTTTGCCCCTCGCTCACTTCTGCTTTTCTTTGCTGCTTCCCGTAAACTTTGCCTTGCAGAATCCAGGCTTCTTCTTCTCTCAGAATGTCCTCTTGTTTTGAAAGCTGGTTCAAGATTCCACTGAACCAGCATCCACGTGTTGTATTTGGCTTTCTTGTTCAATCATAGGAGTGGTCTGTTCACAAGAGCAATATAATGCAGGAGCCAAGCAGCTCCACTGGATTCTGTGATATTCAAGCCTCTGTTCACAAACTTTAAAGTTTTCCAGCTAATACACTGCAAGCAGACTCTTGTGCATGAAAAGACTGCTCTGAAAGTACCTCTGAGACAGTGCGAAGGGATGCCCTGGCCTGCATTCAGATGTGTTTTCCAGTGGCCTCTTCCTGACCTGGATGTCTTATTTGGTCTTCATCACTCTCTTTTGAAAGTATGTTTGAATATCCCACTTGTTAAGGAGGTGATTCAGCAGTCTGAAATGCATGACACATTTCTTACAAGGTTTACACACATGCATACTCTCCTAGGGCCAGCTTGTGTCATATGCTCTACTTTTTGTCTAACTGTAAAATCATCAGAAATGAAACACGTTTGTGGAGGAAAAAAATTCTAAAGCAAAGGCATTGCAAGCTTATTTATGTTACCACATTCCCCATAATGATGAGTGCTGTTGGGTGTTTAGAAAAAGAGGCCATAAAAGTACTGAATCTGACACATTCATGTAGTGCTCAGTATTCTTTCCTTAAAATGGAATTGTGGAGGCAAACCACCACACACACACACACACGCACACACACAGAATCTCCACAGTTAGTTTAACTCTGAAACTCCTGGAGGCATCTTGAGTTGGGACAACTTGTTTAAACATTCAGGGTGATGACTATTTCACCAGGGTATCTGAGGCCAAAAGCTCTGAATGCTGCAGGAAGACACTTGTCCTGGGAGAGACACACCCGTCCTCAGCGCCTCTTGCCGTTGACTCAACAGCTGTTCAGAACATATATAGCTTCCTCCAGCATTTCACAGAGAAAACCAGGGGCATGCTTGTAGCACCCGGATCCTCATACCAAGGACCACTGTCTGAACCTCCCCCACCCACATTATTACACACTGCTAAAGGCTCTTCATCACCTGGATGTCAGGATCCTGTGTTCATTTAGTCTGCAAATCTGAGTCAGAGGGCTTCCGGATGGAGGGGTTTCAGCACTACCAATCAAAAGGCATTTTGTGCCCATTCTGTTTTTACTTCCTTATAAGAGCACAATCCTATGGCCACTAGACAGCGGCTAGATGGCCATAGGGTTGTCTGATATTCGGAACTGGCCTTGGAGCCTGTGCCCTGAAAACAGCATCCCGCCACTCCCCTACTACCTTGTAGGCAGCACGGATCACCCCTGGGCTCCGCACCCAGATGAGCAGTGTGGAGCGGGCAGAAGGGGGCATTCCCGGGGCGGGGAGTGCGGAAGTGCCGGTATGATGCTCCCTGTGCATCGCCTGGCCTCTCCCCACCCCACTCTGAAGTCCCGCAGCTAGACAGCCAAAATCCCCTCCGTGCCCCACCGCCCTGCATTGGACAGGCAGTCACCTCCGAGTTTGGAGGCGGCCACCTATCCCGATAGGATTGCTCCCTAACTGATTTTTTCCAGTAAGAAAAAAAGAGAGAAGCAGCAATGGGAAAACATGGGAGGGTTACGAAGGGAACACATCATTGGGAACACCTCCCACCCCCAGTAAATTATGTGAATATGGCAGGGTGACAGTGGCACGATGAAGACTTTGTCTGGAAGCACCATCAGAAGCCAAGATAGCAAAGGTCCTTTTTCATTAGAAATACACTAGAAAAAATATTATTGGTCCTACCATTCATTATCAGCAAGTTCAAAATATCCCTCAGCAACTGCAGGCCGTGTGTGCTGCTGTGCAGTGCCTCAGTTTTCATGCATGTCCTATGAGTGCGCCAGAGTCAAGATGCACACATTTTTGTCAAGCGGGTGGAGAGCTCGATGTCAATGTCAGCCCAGTGTGCGGCTGCTGTGAAAAAGGCAAACTCCACGTTAGGCATAATTAGAAAAGGGACTGAGAATAAAACTGCCAACATCATACTGCCCCTATACAAATCGATGGTGCAACCACACTCAGAATACTGTGTCCAGTTCTGGTCACCACACCTAAAAAAAGATACTGTAGAGCTGGAAAAACGGCAGAAAAGGGCAACTACAATGACCAAGGGGCTGGAGCATCTCCCCTGTGAGGGAAGGTGACAACAGCTGGGATTGTTTAGCTTGGGAAAAAGGAGGGTAAGGGGAGACATGACAGAGGTGTACGAAATGATGCAGGGTGTGGAGAATGTGGATAGGGAGACATTTTTCTCCCTCTCTCAAAATACTAGAACCCAATGGGGTCACCCCATGAAGCTGATTGGTGGGAGATTCAGGACAGATCAAAGGAAGGACGTCTTCACAAAGCGCAGAGTTAAACTATGGAATTCGCTACCTCAAGGTGTAGTGATGGCCACCAACTTGGATGACTTTAAAAGGGGGGTCAATAAACATCTGGAGGAGATGGCTATCAATGGCTACTAGTCCTGATGGCTATGTGCTACCTCCAGTACTAGAGGAGGTATGCGTATATACACCAGCTGCTGGGGAACATGGGTGGGAGTGTGCTGTTGCACTCATGTCCTGCTTGTGGGTTTCCCTTGGGCATCTGGTTGGCCACTGTGTGAACAGAATGCTGGACGAGATGGGCCCTTGGTCTGATCCAGCAGGGCTCTTCTCATGTTCTTATTCCCTACTCTGAAAAGTAACATCTAGACTCTCTTGCTGAACAAGGGGCTGAATACTGCAGGATTACAAACCAAGGCTTTCCCAAAAGGCAAAAAAACAGGCAAATTTGAGTCAGTTATTTTCAGGGACCAGAAAACGGGGGCTAGTCAACAGGGCCAGTTGAGGGATAGTGTTTCATCCTTCTCTGAGGCAGGAGAGGATCAGAGAGCTCACGTGTAAGGTGCTAGGGGTCTAGAACTGGGGATCCTGGCAACTGGATGGAGGGGACTTGCCCTTGGCCAGAATAAGGTGTTTCTGGCCTGCTCCCTGCTGTACTTCAGTGGCACCAGCGCAGCCATCCAGGGGGTGGTACTGCAGCTTCTCATTCAGCAGTTGCCAGGTGACCCGAGGGAACCCATAACTTTCCACACGGCCCTGCAACGTCTTCAGCCTTGCTTGGCTCCTCAGACTGAGTATCATGGATGAAGAAGACGAAGCTGCTCTTAGACTGTCCAGGCCCATTTTGCTTCCCTGCTCAGTGCTTGCTTTGCCTTCTGATCACCAGCCCTGGCGGAGGGCCGAAATCCTGGCTTGGCAAGAAGGGCTTGCAAAGTGTTCTCCAATCAAGCTTGCTGTGGAATGATGTCCAACCCAGTTTTGAGGCACACCTAAGCAGGGGCTCAAAGGGCCACCGGGGATTCACAGAAGACAGGGCTATCAACGGCTGCTGGTCTGGATGGCCATCGATTATCTGCAGGCTCGGGGGCAGTGAGCCTCTGTACCCCAGCTGCGGGGGAATCCGGCGGGAGGGGCGTCGCACCCCTGCCCTGCTTGTGGGCATCCCACTGGGGCAGTGGCTGGCCACTGTGTGAACAGAGTGATGGGCCAGATCAGCCAGATCGACCCTTGGCCTGATGCAGCTTCATGACGCTTCTTATGTTGTTATGGATGGGGAAAGGAAATGGTGAAAAGCAACCAAAATTGTCTTTGGTTTTCTGCAATGCAAAGACATTTCAGTTTTAAGCAAGGAATTAACAGAAGAGTGGTGGGGTGGAGAGCCAGCAGTTGAGGCTGCTCTTTAATTTGGCTTATTATGATTCGCCGGTTATCAACCGTGGGACATGGCTAGTTCCCTCATGCTGCACTGCTTGCGGGCCTCCCGAAGGCATCTGGCTGGCCACTGTCCGAAACGGAAAGGATGCTAGACTAGATGAACCCATCTTGGTCTGACTGGCTTTGGGCCTCTGTGGAAGCTCTTATGGGAGGCCAGCTGACAAAATGCAGAGCCCAAACGGGTGCCTGGTATGAGGCTCATCCATTCGAAACCTTCTGCCATTATTTTGGACCTGGGCTGGTGTGAAGGGTAAGCATGGCTGGGCACCTGCCAAGGGCCCGCATCTTAGCATGGGCCCACTGACAAGACCCCCCGGACTTGCTCCTCCTCCACCACCACCACGGCCAGCTGCTGCTCGCCCGCCTCTCACTCTGGCCCAGCCAGCGGCGGTGGTGAGGAGCAGCAGCGGCAGATGCTGCAGCCTCCTGCCTCCCTGTGTGCCAAGCAAGCAAGCAAGCAGGAGCAAGGAGGAGGAGGAGGAGGAGGAGGAGGAGGAGCGAGAGCAGCTGGGGACCATGGTGGGGAGGAGGTGGACTCCCTGAGGGAGGGCCATGGAGGGTGTCCTGCCCAAGGTCCCCCCAGAACCTGGAGCCAGCACTGCTTGGGACATAAACCGGCAGGGGGGTCTCCTGCACAGGCCCCACTGAAATGAATGGAAGCTGCACTGGGCTGTGCCCAGAATAACCCAGAGAAACCATCAATGAACAATGAGGCGTAACTGGAGCAAAGTTCACCTGCTAAAAACCAAAACCAAACCTAACTTGGCTCCTCTTGAACTGCCGCCCCATTCGGAGGAAGGAGGCGTTGCTGAAGCTCAGCCAGTCCGCAGCCCTTGCGTGCCTGGTGAGCCTGGAGTGAAAAGGGCAGGAGTCATGCCTCCTGAGTCAGAGACGTCATCTGCCGGGTTTCCCTTTTACTGTGTAACACTGTGGGCTGTTTTCCCATCACACCCATCACTGCAAGTGGAAGTGGGGTGGACCCTCCCATCACAGGGGAGCTCCCCTGCCTAAGCTGGTGGGGCTGCCCCTGGGCAGTGGTTTCTGAACCCTGCTGGATTCATTCCCAGCCCCATTTTCCCAGAAAAGACGGAGGTACTGCTGTGTGGTCCGTGGTTCGACTGTTCACGCAAGCGGGGTTCAACCGGTTCTGGAAGGAGTCGCACTTCCCCTAAAGGATCAAATCCATAGTTTGGGCGTTCTTATAGATCCAACTTTCTTCTTGGATCTTCTTCTTCTTCTTCTTCTTCTTCTTCTTCTTCTTCTTCTTCTTCTTCTTCTTCTTCTTCTTCTTCTTCTTCTTCTGTGACTCAGAGCACCTTGTACCTGCTTAGGCTGGAATGCCAGTTATGACCTGACCTGGCTAATGACTTTGGCTATAGGGTGACTCATGCACTGAAAAAATAGTCCCAAAGAACAGCAGAAGAGCCTGGCTGCTAGATCAGGCCAAAGAAGGTCCCATCTGGCATGGCATCCTGATTCCACCGTGGCCAACCAGATGCCCCCAGGAAGGCCCTCTCCTGTTGCTTGCCCTTGGAACTTGTAATTCTGCGGCACGCTGCCTCTGAAGAAAAGCAAAGAGCAAGGCAGGCATCAGACTGGTGCTGGAAGGTATCTATCCTCCTCCTCCTCAGAGGCAAAGGGATCCTCTGTCTTACCGTGGTGGCTGGATTAGGCCAGGGGGCTCCACACCTCTGTGTTAAAACAACTCATTCGGAGGTACATGTTAATTCCAGCTTTACTGTACAAGTCACCAAAGGAAGCACTAGGACAGAGAAGAACATCAGAAGAGCCCTGATCCTGGATCAGAACAAGGGTCCATCTAGTCCAACACTCTGTTCACACAGTGGCCAGCCAGATGCTGCGGTGGGAAACCCACAAGCAGGACATGGGTGCAACAGCACCCTCCCGCCCATGTTCCCCAGCAACTGGTGTACAGAGCAATATTGCCTCTGATCGTGGAGGGAGCACGGAGCCATCAGGACCAGCAGCCATGGATAGTCTTGCCCTCCTCCTTGAATTTGTCTCACCCCCTTTTAAAGCCATCCAGATTGGTGGCCCTCACGACGTCTTGTGGAAGGGAATTCCAGACACTCCTCTCCGCTGTGCTTTTGAACCCTGGGCAGTTTGGCTTCTCTCCCTAGGCCTGCCACCCACCGGCTCTCCCGGCTGTGCCCCTGCCCTCGGCTCACCTTGCTTCACCCCACTTTTTGTTGGTAACAAGACTCCCGCAGTCCCAGCCGCAACCCCCCCCAGCCTGTCGTGGTGTCTTCTCCAATGGCCCTAAGGCCATTCCCATGTCACCCGGGAATGATGAATGGGCAATTCAAAACCTGACTTTTGGGTCTCTTTTTGAAACGGTGATTATTATCATCATTAATATTTTGTTCCAGAAACCAAAATGCTGCATGAAAGCAGAAAGAACAAATCTGGGTGGTGCTTGGGCCTGATGAGACTTGTGGAGCCGCAGCACGTTCAGACTCTGAACAGGCCCCTTAGCCAAAAATGTTGTAGTCCGGGGGCTTAAGGTGGGAGCACTGGGGGGGGGGAGAGAATCGGTGTAAAACAGCCAGAGCCCACAGATTTCAAGTTCATTGCATTACATATTAAAATAAAGTAAAAGAAAACTTCATTTTTAAATGTAAGAAACAGTGCATGCATGCCAGTCATCTAAATGCCTCTGCATTCATCAGCCGGAATTCTGGAAGGCAGGAGCAGGTCTCCTTCCCCCTGAGCAAATGGGCACAGCCCTGCATGCACCCTTTTCCTTTTAAAGGGCTAGAAACTCACTACTCTTAAACAAAGGCAAACTGAACGTTCAGGAAAGGGATCCTGCAATCCACCTGAGGGAGCCCCTCCTGGCTCTCCCTGCGGCTACAGCCCTGGTTGCAAACTGCATTGATCTGCACTACCCTGCCTGCTGTGCTGCTTTGTCCTGCCTGGACGGTGCATTTCAGTCCATCCAGTGCATACTTATGGGCCAAGTCAGTAAAGAAGACAGAACTTGGAACCACAGAGAGCAGTGATATGCAAGATGGACAACAGCCGCAAGAACAACACTAAATGTACAAAGCATGTCACCTACATGATCTCTGAACATGACACAACAGTCCTGTGAGGTAAGCCAGTGTTTTGTTATCCACATTTTGCAGATGAGGAGGGGCTGGGAGGAGACCAAGGCTGTTTCTACACAAGGCATTTATCGTGTGCTCGTGATTGGTCACTCAGGGAAGTTTGCGGGTCCTATACATGACGTTGTCATCCTCCAGGGCGCCTCCCACTCTTTGCAAGCTTTATTCCATTTTTTTTTTTAATGACGATGGAAGTCTGGCGTTTTCCCTCCTCCCACTATGAACCATTGTAAATGGTGTACTATGGTGAAATCTATGATGAATCTATGGTGTACTGATGAAATGGTGTTTTATCTTAGCAATAGCACAGCGCCATCTAGTGGCTTTATAATAAAACATATAGAACTTGCCCAGAAAGAAAAGAAGAAAACACCACATGGAAAGGAGCCAATTATAATCCTGCAAGGAGTCCATAAACAGAAGGCCTGGTAAAGCTGCGGGATTTTAGCTTCATGTAGAGCAGCCCCAAGAAAATGGCAGCTTCCCTAAAAAAATCACCTGAGCCATAGCCATGGCAGTATGTCTGTTGCAGCAAAATCCGCATGGGCCTGATTGGAGATCTTTAAGGAGTTACCAGATTGGGGGTGGGGGAGTGAGTTTGCAGACCGAAGAGAAATTTTGAACTGGAGTCTTCTAAGTTTGCTACTTTTGTCAATTTCCCACTGAGAGACTTGTCCAACCCTTAAACTAGGCGTAGGGGCTACCACATCCCTGCTATCACTTAAGGAGGCAATGAGTACGAGGGGTGGGCTCATGCACAGTGTGGCTTCAACCTCAGCCTACTTGAGGATGGGATCCACACAGGTAGATTAAACTATGCACCCCCCCCCCCTTTTCCATTAGTGGATCACATTCATAAAAACTTTAGGAGCCATCAGCAGATGGAGAATGCCTCTCTGTCACCCGTAATATTCAGAGTGCTTGGCTTCAGACCAGCCTGTCAGACCCACCTTTATTCCTTTCCTGGGCCAAATCTCGTTTATCAGGCCCACACCCTTTTTCAAAACAAAGACTCTGAAAGATTCAAGTCAAAGCCAGACTAAAACATGGCTTTCTCCCAAAACTGGTGGGGGGGATGTTTGGGGCCCATTTGCCTAGAGAAGACAAACAGATTCCTTGCACTCTCAGTTGTGCAAGGGGCCAACAACCCTCCCTTCTCAACTCTGGATCACTTATCAGGCAGCCTTTGATATGATGAGGACAGTGATGGCAGGGGATCTCCCCCCCCCCCCGACTGTCTATCTAGCACAGGTGAGGTTGCAGTCTGGACTGCCAGCTAGCACGTGCCCCTTGGGCTGTACTGTACCTGCACAGGAGAAGGAAATGGAAGAGTGCACCTATAGGTAGGGTCTCCAACTATGAACCTATGAAGACACTTTATACTGGGCCAGAACATTGGTACATCCACCCGATTCTGTCTACTCTCTCTGGCGGGTGTTCATAGAATCATAGAATAGTTCTGCAGGGTCTTCTCCAGCAATGCTGCCTAATATCTTTTTAGCTGGCAATGCCAGACAAAATATAAAATATACACACACTGCCAGGATGGGAGCAGGATAAACGGACTTATATTTGGATATCTGGTCTGCTTTTACTGAAGTTTATTTTATTTTATTATTATTTTATTTATTTAATTTGTATACCGCCCAATAGCCAAAGCTCTCTGGGCGGTTCACAAATTTTAAAACCAAACAGCACACAATAAAACAATTTAAAATATATAGAACATGAAAACCACAATACAACAATACAACCACAATAAAACCTAGCAGCAATGCAGGAATTTAAAATACAGATTTTATGTGTAATCCAGTGTAGTGTAGTGGCGAGAGTGTTGGACTGGGAGCCGGGAGATCCAGGTTCTAGTCCCCACTTGGCCATGGAAGCTCACTGGGTGACTTTAGGCCAGTCACAGACTCTCAGCCCAGCCCACCTCACAGGGTTGTTGTTGTGAGGATAAAACAGAGGGGAGGAGGATAATGTAAGCTGCCTTGGGTCCTTGCAAGAGGAAAAAAGGCGGGGTATAAATGCAATAAATAAATAATCTATTCTTTTTCTCTTTTTTCTCCCTAGAATATTGTAATATTTGAAACTGAGGATTTTAGAATATGTTGTTATATTTTTAAATTTTTGGTTTTGTTATGTTTTTTGTTTGTTTTGTTTTGTTAAACCTGACAATACAAATTGATTAAAAAAGGATAGGAGTAGGATACTTTGGCAAGCAGCTGGGGGCAATGGGGAGAAGAGAACAGGGCTGCATCCAGATGAGAGTCTTTTACTGCTATCAACTTTTTGCTGCATGCAGAATTGCAGTGCGCTGTCTACACCGCAGAAGGCATTGTGAGCATTTTACCTCTTTTTTCTGCTTACATCCCAGCATACCCCATCCACACCAGTGGGCAGAGCATGAAGGGACTGAACTGGGCTTCACTTTGATTGTCTCCCATACCCTGCAAAGTTCTTCTTTTTTGAGCATGCGCAGGTATAGCCCTTGTGTGTGCCCATGTATGCCTCTGTGTGCATCCTGAAAAGGGGGGGGGGGTGTTTACAGAATGATTCCACAATAGTGAAGCATTTAAATATTACTCCCACAACTCACAATGCCATGCCATTCTTTATGCAGCATGGAGCCTCCTCTTGCTGAAATTCTACCTTGGGGTATTACTTGCTTATTTTTATTTATTTATTTTCAATTTTATTAATTATATTATTTATTTGAGTATCAGAAGGTGACAGAAGAGGAAACTTTTGACAGACCAGGCAATTCAGAACCACATTTTGAGAATTAGTTGTGTGATAAAGTAGCAGTTACAGGAACTCTGGGGGAAAGCGACCATGTTGCACTTGAGTTCTTGGTTCTAAGGGAAGCAAAAGCCGAGTGTAGTCAAACGCGTACCCTGGATTTTAGGAAAGCTGATTTTAATAAACTCAGAACAAGGATCAGTAAGGTCCCATGGCAAGCGACTCTAACGAGAAAAGGAGTCCAAAATGGGTGGGAGCTTTTAAAAAAGGAAATTCTCAAGGCACAATCACAAACCATTCCAACAAGAAGAAAAGGTGGAAGACAACAGAAGAAGCCAATGTGGCTTCACAAAAAGCTTAGGGATGACCTGAAAACAAAAAAGGACACATGCAGGAAGTGGAAAGAAGGCCAAGTAACAAAGGAAGAGTACAGGCAGGTAGCACAGAATTGCAGGGATGGTGTCAGGAAGGCTAAAGCTGAGAACGAGCTGAGGTTAGCGAAGGATGCTAAAAACAACAAAAAGGCTTTCTTCAGCTACATGCATAGTAAAAGGTAGAGGAAAGAAATGGTGGTTCAGCTATTAAATAAGGATGGCAAAACCATAACAGGTGACAAAGAAAAGGCAGACGTGCTCAATTCCTACTTTGGCTCAGTCTTCTCCCCCCCTGGCAAAGGCGAAGTACAGGCTGAAGGGGCAGGATTGCAGCTTGACATCGATAGGCATATGGTCAAGGAACACCTAATTACTTGGAATGAGTTCAGATCTCCAGGGCCAGATGAAGTGCATCCTAGAGTAATAAAAGAACTGGCAGAAGAAGTCTCAGAACCGCTGTCTATTCTCTTTGAGAAATCATGGAGGACGGGGGAAGTGCCGGATGACTGGAGGAGGGCTAATGCTGTCCCTATCTCCAAAAAGGGCAAAAAGGAGGAACCTGGAAACTACAGACCAGTCAGTCTGACATCAATCTCTGGGAAAATTCTGGAGCAGATTCTAAAGCAATCTATCTAGAAGCACCTTGAAAACAATGCAGTGATTACTCGAAGCCAACATGGATTTGTCAAGAACAAATCCTGCCAGACAAATCTGATCTCACTTTTTGATCAAGTCACCTCCCTTGTGGACTGTGGGAATGCTGTGGACAGAATATACCTCGACTTCAGCAAAGCTTTCGACAAAGTGCCCCATGATCTCCTGATGAGCAAACTAGCTCAAAGTGGGCAAGGTGAAACAACGATCCGGTGGATCCACAGTTGGCTACAGAATCGGACTCAAAGAGTGCTTATCAATGGGACCGTCTCAAACTGGGGAGAGGTAACGAGTGGGGTACCGCAGGGCTCAGTCTGGGCCCAGTGCTCTTCAACATTTTTATGAATGACTTGGAGGAGGAGGTACAGGGAATGCTGATCAAATTTGCAGATGACACAAAACTGGGCGGGATAGCTAATACTTTGGAAGACAGAAACAAAATTCAAAGTGATCTGGATAGACTGGAGCGCTGGGCAGAAAACAACAGAATGACATTTAACAGGGATAAATGCCAAGTTCTGCACCTAGGAAAATGAAAACAAATGCACAGTTACAAGATGGGGGATACATGGCTCAACAATGCTACAAGCGAGAAGGTTCTTGGAATGGTTATCGATCACAAGCTGAATATAAGCCAACAATGTGATATGGCTGCAAAAAAGGCAAATGCTCTTTAGGGCTGCATTAATAGAAGCATAGCTTCCAGATCCCGGGAGGGACTAGTTCCCTTCTACTCAACACTGGTTAGGCCTCATCTGGAGTACTATGTCCAGTTCTGGGCACCACATTTTAAGAAGGATGCAGACAAATTGGAGAGGGTTCAGAGGAGGGCAACAGAGATGATCAGGGGACTAGAAATAAAGCCCAATGAAGAGAGTGAAGGAACTGGGCATGTTTAGCCTTGAGAAGAGAAGACTGAGGGGAGACAGGGTAGCGCTCTTCAAGTACTTGAAAGGTTGTCACAGAGAGGAAGGATCTCTTCTTGATCATCCCGGAGCAGGACACGGAATAATGGGCTCAAGTTACAGGACGCCAGATTCCGGCTGAACATTAGGAAAAACTTCCTGACTGTTAGAGCAATACGACAATGGAACCAATGACCTGGGGAGGTGGTGGGCTCTCCCACACTGGAGGCATTCAATACGAGGCTGGACAGCCATCTGTCAGGGATGCTCCGACTTGGATTCCTGCATTGAGCAGGGGGTTGGACTCGATGGCCTTGTAGGCCCCTTCCAGCCCTACTGTTCTATGATTCTATGATCCATAGGAAGAGGTCGGGACTGAGAAGCAGCCGGTGAACGACAACTGTCCTCGCCTTGCTGGATAGTGGATGGCCACCACAGCTCTGTCACTTAGTCACCATTGGCAGCGGACATTTGTGCTTTGAACTGGATACAGTGAAAAGAGGATCGAGCATTTCCAGATAAACAATGACAGCCCCAACCCCAGCGCCGCAGGCAGAGGATCATCATGTGGGAAGCATCTTCACCAAGAAACAGGTGGCTATCACTGCATGGCAGCTTCCCAGTCTGGAATGCTACTGTGAAATCATCCCATGGGTCAGGAGCCACCAGTGGGAGAGCTGGCTCTGTCGGTGTGCTTTGCCACTGAGCATCTGTTTGTCCAAAGGACAGTCTATGTGGGTGAGAACAAGGATTTTCAAAAATCACCTTTTTTTTCAAATACAAAGGTGATGCCCTATTTCAATATACCACTGCTTTACCATGTTGCTGCAGTTTATAAGGGGGTGCGGAGCTGGAGGTGATGGCATCGTAATGGGCACAGTTATGAACTTATTCTCGCCAGGTGTCTCCCATTTTGCCTGTATCCACAGGGCAGCTGCAATTTTACCAGTGGGTGGTTTTTGGGTGGGCAGTGTGGCAAAAGATTGCTTCACTTGATCTTTTTAAAAGGATTATTTTGCCCGATTTCAAAATACCACTACTTTGTTGCCATTTTCCCTGTGGATACTTGGAACAGAATCATAGAATCATAGAATAGTGCAGTTGGAAGGAGCCTACAAGACCATTGAGTCCAACCCCCTGCTCAACGCAGGAATCGAAGGCAGAGCAACCCTGAGAGATGGCTGTCCAGCCTCATCTTGAACGCCTCCAGTGTGGGAGAGCCCACCACCTCCCTAGGTCATGGGTTCCATTGTCGTATTGCTCTAACAGTCAGGAAGTTTTTCCTCATGTTCCATTGCTAATACTGGCAGACAGAGCCCGCCTTCTGTGGAAGTGACTCATGAAACCATGTTGGGGATTAATAGCAAAGGAATTGAAAATAACATTTCCAATATTGATCAAGGGGCCGCTACAGCAACTCGGTTATGAGGAAAGGCTACAATGTTCGGTGTTATTTAGTTTAGAACAATAACAAGTAAGGGGGGATATGACAGTGGTGTAAAAATCACACATATGATGGACAAAGTACATGGTAGAACCCAGGCTCAACTCATGAAGCTGACCAGTGGGATATTCAAGACGGATAAAAGGAAGTATTTCTTCACACAGATCATAACTTAATGACTGAATTTGCTTCCACAAGATGTAGCAATGGCTGCCAACTTAAAAGGGGATTAGACAAATACATGGAGGAGGATCAGGCTATCAACAGCTACTGGTCATGATGAATATCTGCTACCTCCAGGATCAGAGGCGTCTGAATACCAATTGCTGGGGAACATGGGTGGGAGAGGGCAATTGCCTTCATGTCCTGCTTGTGGGCTTCCCAGAAGCATTTGGTTGGCCACCATGAGAGACAGGATGGTGGACTAGAGAGGCCTTTGGTCTGCTTTAATAGTTTCCTTAGTATGTTCTTACGTCGTCATCTGCCACAGGCACATCACTGTTCCCCAGCCATAGATAGCAGCACATGACTTCTCTCTGCATCCTGGTGGGGGGTGGGGGTGGCTGCAGGGGTATCCTGGGGCCTGGATGGTGCCCATGGAGCTGTGTGGCGCTCACAAGGAGGTGGGAACCATGCATATCTTGGGGGCAGTGTAAGCCCAGACCCTGTGCTGGGCAATCAATGCTAGATCTGGCTGGTGAGGGAGTCCGACAGGCCAGTCATCATAGCTGTCCTTGAGTAGCATCAGCAAACCCACCTTGCACAGTCCCCTCTTTCTTGGGAGGCCTCTGTCTGCCTTTGGCTGTGATCCCTGGGGCTTCCTCGCTGGCGCCAGGCGTCGCATGAGACTGTGACAGGGGCTGGGCAGTTAAAGTTAATGATTATCCAATGGGGCTTTTTAATTGGGGCAATAAAGGCCTCGGGAAAGTGGGGGGAAAGGAGGAAAAAGCAGCCTTTATTTGGAGCTAGTGCCAGCTACAGGGCACCAGACCTGCGCTGTGGCCTCCCTCCACCTGCCCCCCCCCGTGCTTAAACAAGATTAATGTTTAAGTAATAGACAATAAACATCGTGTTGGTGCTTTGGCTGAGTGCCTGCGGGCTGCTGCTGCTCTCGCGCAAGGGAGGGAGTGTGGAAGGGAGGCCGCCCCTGCCGCCAGGGGCCATCAAATTTGCACAGAAGCAAAGCTGTTCTGGGGCGTAGGGCCATGGGGTTGAGGAAGCAGATGGAAGCCTGGAGTGCAGGGGTGCACAACACCAAGAGCAATCCTGGGGGTCAGGAATCTGGGGCATGTAAGCCTGAGAGCTGTGGACACCAGGAATACGTTTACACCACAGAGTTCTTGACCATGATAAAAATGGGCTGGGTTGAAGCCTGTAATGGCATTGCTCTATCAGGGCCAGACTCTCAGATTTTACGGCCCCAAGCAATTGCAGGGCACAATCTAAGAGTTTTTCCCAGGATACTTTGCAAAGTTGGTTGTCTGGTTTCCCAGAGGTATATTGCTGGCCATTGCTGAAGACAGGATGCAGGGGTGCTTCCTATTCAGAGGAAGCCATAGTGAAATGTTGCAGTCTGAGCCAGGAGCTGCAAATCCAGCATCCTCTTCACCTCTTGGTTTGCCCACAGTTGCTCTGCATTCGGTTGCTTCTGCAATCAGGCCACCTTCAAGGGTGCGCCTCACCCTCCATAGCATTGCTAGGCAGAACGATTCCCCAGTAGTGGTTGGTCCCCCTCTCCATCGTGTCACTCCACCATGTCACTCTTTGGTAACCAAGTATGAAAATCAACAAAGGGCATTTCCAGACAAGGTTGTCATTGTGTAATTACTGTGCTTCAAACCCAGAATTTTACAGGGGTCCAGACATCATTGTCTTCCACTTGTAACCCTATCTGTGTTTCTTTAGAGTGTCTTCCTTCTTTTTCTTATCACAACTCAGTCTTCTGGCACCTTAAAGACTAATGAATGTACTATGGCATAAATGTGAGTTCATCTCATGAAATGGTTTTGAAGGTGCCACTAGACTCCTTGTTGTTTTAGCTGCAACAGAATAACATGGGTGCTGCCCCTCCAGAAATTATTACAAGCATAAAAAGTAGCCTGAGAACCTGACCCAAATGCCAGGACCTGTGCACTTTGAGAGGACCGTGTGTCTCTTGCCCCAGAGTTCCTGAGAGGCCTGGTCAGCTTCTCGCAGCTGGAAATCAGGGCTGCTGCTACGGGCTGGCATGGCCAGGCACTTGCGGAGGACCCACTCCCACAGGTCTTCATCCTCGCTGCCTGCTTGTTCACCTTCCTCTCGCCGTGGTGGATGCCGCGGCCCCCTTGCTCCCTGGCTATCTGCCTGTCAAGCACGCACACGGCCCCAGTGAGGAGGAGGGGGGAGCAAGAGCAGCCACTGGGGACCATGGCGGTGGAAAGGGAGGGGGCCATAGAGGGTGTCTTGCTCATGGGCCCCCAAAACCTGGAGCAGGCACTGCTGGAGATTACAGGAAACTACTTTGGAGGTTTTTGAAGAAAAGTCCCTAACAAGCCGCCACCAGGGAGACTTGAGAACCAAGGCTTGTGCAGCGTGTCTGTCGCCGGCTGGAACTGAGGAAGCAGCCTTCTACCGAGCCATCTCACTGGCCTATCTGGCCCAGCATGGCCCACTCTGGCTGGGAGAAGCTCCAGGGCCTCAGTGAGAAAAATGCCTTTTCCGTCATCCCGGCTACCTGGTCCCGTTACCTGGAGACACCAGGGACTGAGCCTGGGACCTCCTGCACACCAAGCGGAGGCTCTGCTGCTGAGCGGTTCCCCCGTTGCAATGATACCTTGTAGTTCTTCTTCCAGCTCTAAAGACTTCGTGACAGAAGACAGAGCTGTGGGTGTCATGCACACCATCATGCTGGGACCATCCACTGTTTGCACCGCTGATGCGGGGGGATATATTGCAGGGAGAAGAACCTCAGGCCTGAGTCCCTGGTCTGACCCTCCTGGGTTCCCCAGGTAGTTTCCCCATTCAAAGAGGTCGATATGCCTCTCCTAAGGCTTAGTCACAGGCAGAAGGAGCTTCCAGCTAAACTATGCTGGTAGTTTTGGTCCTGCCCTTTGCGCCCCCCCCCCCATGAAGCTCTTGAAAGTGCAGGCCTTGGGCTGGAAGAGGTTCCCCACCCCTGGCATAACGGAATGAGTGGGCTGTGGAGAAACACCTCCCAGCAAGAAGCTGAGGGGGCTTGATGGAAGGCCACCAACCAGGGGAGCACTTGGGACAATGTCAGAGACATTAGCCCAAGCCTGGAGGTTTGGTCTTCCAAGTCCCAGCTAGGCATCCATTGTTAACTCCAGATTTCCCTCGAGAACCCGTCTGAAGATCTTGGGTGCGCCAAGATGATGCACCTCCGCTTTCTCCCAACAGCAAGAGGCCATCTCTTGAGTAACTGAACCGCGCACACACTCGTGCACACACACACAACAGCACACTCCATGGAATGAGCCCACTAATCCCACCTAAGTTGTTGCCAAGGAGACTCCAGCGGTGGCATTACCTGCTGTCTGAGGAGGAGGAGGGGCCCACAAGCGGCTAAACTGGTTCCTGTCTCCATTACAAAGCCCTTTCACTTTTCAAATCAGCCTCTTGGCTCAACTGGGATTGTCTCCCTTTGCTGGGGTTGGGGCACAATTGCATGAAAACAACAGGCCTCCCGGTTGGGGGGGTGAGAGTGAGAGAGCGCTCTGCTTTATGTTGCTGCCCAGCTTTGGCATTCAAATCCACTTGAAAGCATCCCTCCACTCCAGCAGGGCCCGAGCCCTCCATTTCAACAAGGAAGTTCCTCCGAACAGTTCCTTTCTTCCTTTCTCTTGCTCTGGCATCCGAAACTATAAACTAGGGACCTGCCTCAGTGAATAGCTTGTCCCACTTACAGATGATGTTTTTATTGTGCAATTGTGTGGCCTCATTCATGGAATGTTAAGGGGGGGGGATCCAGCCATCACTGCCTTCCACTTGTAACCCTCCCATGTTTTTTGCACATCTTCTTCCTTCCCACTAAGAGCCTTTCTGCACAAGGCATTTATTGTGTGCTCTGAGAGGCCACATTCAAGTGGAGGGCGGGGCTGAAAGCAAAGGGGGCGTGGCCAGATACCCCGCAGGAGCAGCACTTTTTAGCGTTAAGCCCTCCCTGCCAGTAGCTGAGTCTTCGGGGAGGCACTTCAGCCTTTTAGAATGGGGCAGGCAGGTGGGCAGAGGAAGAGCCAGTGTGGTGCAGAGAGTGTTGGACCAGGAGCTGGGAATTTGTGAACCCCTTTAATAAGCGAAGCCAGCCCCATGAAGGGGAGACCTGCTGGGAATTCCTTGCTCATGGCCCTCGTTTGCAGGTCCTTTATACAATGTCGTCATCCTCGTGTGTGTGTTGAGGGCGGGGTTCTAATGAGGAAAGTCTGGCATTTCCCTGAACGGTGTCATGAAACTTTGATCTATTTGTGCAATTCTGCTATACCACCGCGCCACCTAGTAGTTATGTAATGGAACATATGGAGAGGCAGAGAAAGAAAAATCCCAGAAACAAACAGGCGTAAAGGAGGTGATCCACAAAGAATCTGGAAGCAGAAGCCTCGGTAAAGGTGTGGGTTGAAAGCCTCATGTAATAAAGCTCCCCAAATCCATTTATGGAGGGAAAGGGGGTGGCTGCACTATGGCTTTGGGCAGGTGGCGCTAGGTAGTGGTCTGCCTGGAGCACCTTCATGCGGGTGGGAGTGGGGCAGGCGGCGGCGCCCCTGGTGGTCATGCGGGCGGCCCGTCGTCTTTGTGGGCTTGTATTTCTTGCCGGGATGATGCCAGGATCTGATGAAGCATCTGCCCGGCCTTCCCCAGCCTGGTGCCCCCGGCATGTTGGACTGCAACCCCCATCACTCCCAGCCACCACTGGCCATGCCAGCTGGGAATGATGGGAGTTGCAGTCCATGGCATCTGGAGGTCACCGGCTGGGAAAGGCTGCTCTACCCCATGACCTTGACCAACCGAGAGACAAGGGTGCCAGCAGGAGACGCAGCAGTTCCTGCTCGAGAGGAGCGTCTGCTGCAGCTGAGTGCATCTCCCCCACGTTGCAAGGGCCTGACGTGGAGCCAGGGAATGTTCTCCGCAAAGCCACGAGCCATTGTGCAGTGAAATCCGCCACTTGATCTGTGTGTCCCTACAAGAATGTGAGCCACAATAGAAAGAGGGCGGAGTTCCCTCCCCTCTCCACCCCTCTGCATTATGCCAGGAACAGCAGCTCCCAAGGTGGATTTATAGACGGTTCTTTCCACATCCAGGGCTGTGTCTGTCTTTCATATTCCAGGGCATTCCTTTCCACAGCCCCTGAAGCCATGACCCATCCGCCATGTTCATGCCAGCACAACCTCCTGCAAGTGACATTTCTCCAGTACTCGTGTGATGCTCTGTGCCATGGCATTGGCAGGGTTCGGGAGGAGAGCTCTGCTGCTGTGCCGCTTTCTCGAAATCCCACGAGGTGTGAAGCTCCCCAACAAAAGGTGTGCACTAGCGGTGGAGTGTGCAGCCTCCAGGATTCAGTAAATGCAATGGCCCAGTGTGGAGGGGCAGCAATAAAAATATGTGTGTACTACATAGGAAGTTTGCAGCCATTTTTTGTACATGGGATTTTATTTTGAAATGACATTAAAAATACAGGCAACAAAAAGGAACAACACACATAATAAAACCACAGGATCACAATAGAAATGAAACCTTGACTGTAAAGTAAAACCATCTTGGCCAGCACAGCCTTCATCAGGTGAAAAGGTTAGGTTAGAATTGCCAGTCTGGGATTTCAAAACATATGTACATCAAAACATTCACACTTGCACGGCTTCCCCTTTGATTCTAATAGCAGCTATCCTGACAGACACCTCTGCAAATATTTCTGCAACCAGCCTCTGTCTTTTATCTGCAAGTTATTTAGACCAACGTTAATTTTATTTGTTGATTTAATGTATTCCTACCCTGCCACTTAAGGCAAGCAGTCACAACTGGCGGAGGACATCCGATCTCGGAAGCTGTCTCCCAGCCCCCGTGCAGCTTCTTCATCCCTTAGCTCCCTCTTGCCAGAGCTCCAACATCGGGAGAGGTAAACGGGGCAAATCTGGGGCACTGCAGAGGTGGACTTGGGGAGGACTTGGCTCCACAGGACCCAAAGCCCTCCTGGTTCTGAGACACACACCAACCCTGGAGCTGGCATAAATATTTTCCCTCCCATTGGTTGTAAGGGTGGGGGCTAGATACATCATAAAATAAGGAAAGAAAACCCCCAGAACAGCATGAGAGTTAGAAGAATGCTCCTCCTCTTTCCCTTTCTGATTAGCGACAGGCTCTACCCTGAGTGAATTCGTTCTTTACTTGCAAAGTAACCCTTTTGTCCATGTGAGCTTGGGAGGGAGTTCTCCTGTAATACAAACTCTTGCTCCACGTATACGAGTTTTTGCGCATGCGAAAGATCAAGGTGCATCTTGGGAGCTGTAGATTAGTATTGTGTAGTGCAGCATGATGCCATACATTGCCACGTTATGTCCCCTTTCTGATTGGTTGTTTTCACGTGGCTGCCTGCATGGTGATGTCATGTGATGTTTAGTTGCTGTTGGTGGTATGAAGATGGACCTGCATTGTCCTTCTCCTCTTCGCAGAGCCAGAGCTACTGCAGCAGCGGTGACGGCAAGGGACACGGCTGCGAAGGAGACTGCTTCAAGTGTCTAGGGGGTAGGATGACTGACGGTTTAGGGGGGGGATGAATCTCCATTCTGCTCTACTGAGCATGCGCCAAAGGTTGCAATCAATTCGAAACTCAGTGGTGAATTTATAACACATTGATCCAGGCTCACTACAAAGGTGAGCATTACAAATGGACGAGCTTTGCCCAACAAACCGACTAATTACGAAATGTGGCGGCATCACTTCTTTTGATGTGGCAGTTCATTTGGCTTCAGAGCTGCTGTCCAAACTCCATAAGATTGCAGGGAGATGGCCCTTCCAATCAGACTCCAGGGTGATGTGAAAGACGTAAATACAATTCTTCATACAAAAAACTATACAGTTCTTTAAAACCGTTCAAGTTGTTGTTACTGTTCAGTCGTGTCCAGCTCTTCGTGACCCCATGGACCGTAGCACGCCAGGCCTTCCTGTCCTCCGTTCTCTCCCGGAGCATGCTCAAGTTCATATCCGTTGCATCGGTGATGCTATCTAGCCATCTCATCCTCTGCTGTCCCCTTCTCCTTTTGCCTTCAATCTTTTCCAGCATCAGGGTCTTTTCCAGTGACTTTTCTCTTTGCATTAGGTGGCCAAAATATTTGAGCTTCAGCTTCAGTATCTGTCCTTCCAATGAGCAGTCAGGGTTGATTTCCTTTAGGATTGACTGATTTGACCTCCTTGCAGTCCAGGGGACTCGTAAGAGTCTTCTCCAGCACCACAGTTCGAAAGCATCGATTCTTCGGCGCTCAGCCTTCCTTATAGTCCAGCTCTCACAGCTATACGTTGCTACTGGGAAGACCATAGCTTTGATTAGACAGACCTTTGTTGGCAAGGTGATGTCTCTGCTTCTGACTATGCTGTCTAGATTTGCCATAGCTTTCCTCCCAAGGAGCAAGCGTCTTTTAGTTTCATGGCTACAGTCACCGTCTGCGGTGATCTTGGAGCCCAAGAAAATAAAATCTGTCACTGCTTCCATTTCTTCCCCTTCCATATGCCAGGAAGTGATGGGGCCAGATGCCATGATCTTAGGTTTTTAATATTGAGTTTCAAACCAGCTTTTGCACTCTCCTCTTTCACCCTCAACAAGAGGCTCTTGAAATCCTCTTCGCTTTCTGCCATTAGGGTGGTATCATCTGCGTATCTGAGGCTGTTGATAATTCTCCCGGCAATCTTAATTCCGATCTGTGATTCATCCAACCCGGCATTTCTCATGATGTACACTGCATATAAGTTAAATAAGCAGGGTGACAATATGCAGCCTTGTCGTACTCCTTTCCCAATTTTGAACCAATCGGTTGTTCCATCTCTGGTTCTTACTGTTGCTTCTTGACCCTCGTACAGGTTTCTCAGGAGACAGGTAAGGTGGTCTGGTACTCCCATCACTTTAAGAATTTGCCACAGTTTGTTGTGATCCACACAATCAAAGGCTTTAGCGTAGTCAATGAAGCAGAAATAGATGTTTTTCTGGAATTCTCTTGCTTTCTCCATGATCCAGCGAATGTTGGTGATTTGATCTCTAGTTCCTCTGCCTCTTTGGAACCCAGCTTGTACTTCCGGTAGTTTTCGGTTCACATACTGCTGAAGCCTAGCTTGTAGGATTTTGAGCATAACCTTGCTGGCATGTGAAATGAGCACAATTGTACGGTAGTTCGAACACTCTTTGGCATTGCCCTTCTTTGGAACTGGAATGTAAACTGACCTTTTCCAGTCTTGTGGCCACTGTTGAGTGTTCCAAATTTGTTGGCATATTGAGTGCAGCACTTTAACAACATCACCTTTTAGGATTTTAAATAGCTCAGCTGGAATACTGTCATCTCTGCTAGCTTTGTTGTTAGTAATGCTTCCTAAGGCCCGCTTGACTTCACTCTCTAGGATGTCTGGCTCAAGTTCAGTGACCGCACTATCATGGCTGTCAGGGACATTCAGATCTTTCCTGTATAGTTCTTTTGTGTATTCTTTCCGCCTCTCCTTAATGTCATCTGCTTCTGTTAGGTCCCTGCCTTCTTTGTCCTTTATCATGCCCGTCGTTGCACAAAATGTTCCCTTGATATCTCAGATTTTCTTGAAGAGATCTCTAGTCTTTCCCATTCTGTTGTTTTCTTCGATTTCTTTGCATTGTTCATTTAAGAAGGCCTTCTTGTCTCTCCTTGCTATTCTCTGGAACTCTGCATTCAGTTGGATATATCTTCCCCTTTCTCCTTTGCTTTTTGCTTCCCTTCTTTCCTCAGCTACTTGTAAAGCCTCATCAGACAGCCACTTTGCTTTCTTGAATTTCTTTTTCTTTGGGATGAATTGAGTTGCTGCCTCCTGAACAATGTTACGGACCTCCGTCCATAGTTCCTCAGGCACTCTGTCTATCAGGTCTAATCCCTTAAATCCATTAGTCACCTCCACTGTATATTCATAAAGGATATGATTTAGGTCATACCTGAATGGTTTAGTAGTTTTCCCGACGTTCTTCAATTTAAGTCGAAATTTTGCAACAAGAAGCTCATGATCTGAGCCACAGTCAGCTCCAGGTCTTGTTTTTACTGACTGTATAGCGCTTCTCCATCTTTGGCTGCAAAGTACATAATCAATCTGATTTTGATATTGACCATCTGGTGATGTCCATGTGTAGAGTCACCTCTTGTGCTGTTGGAAAAGAGTGTTTGCTATGATCAGCGTGTTCTCTTGGCAGAACTCTATTAGCCTTTGTCCTGCTTCATTTTGTACACCAAGGCCATGCTTGTCTGTTATCCCGGTGATTTCTTGACTTCCTGCTTTAGCATTCCAATCTCCTATGATGAAAAGGACAACTTTTTTTGGTGTTAGTTCTAGAAGGTTTTGTAGGTCTTCATAGAACTGATCAACCTCAGCTTCTTTGGCCTCAGTGGTTGGGGCGTAGACTTGAATTACTGTGATGTTGAATGGTTTGCCTTGGGTTCGTACTGAGATCATTCTGTCATTTTTGAGATTGTACCCCAGTACTGCTTTTCCTATGCTTTTATTGACTATTGAGTGCTACTCCATTTCTTCTAAGGGATTCTTGCCCACAGTAGTAGATATGATGGTCACCTGAATTAAATTCGCCCATGCTTGCCCATTTTAGTTCGCTGATTCCCAAGATGTCGATGTTCAGTCTTGCCATCTCATGTTTGACCACCTCCAGCTTACCTTGATTCATTGATCTTACATTCCAGGTTCCTAAACAATATTGTTCTTTACAGCATCGGATAAAGGCCCTGACTCTGGTATCTGCCAATCTGATAGACCTCAGTGGCAGGGCTGAGAGCAGAGAAGCTGCAGAAAGCTCCCTGTGGTTGGTTCTGTTCCACAAGCAATCTGACAAACTCCAGACTCATGCAGGTGTCTCCCTGTTGAACCACTGCTATTATAAATTAGGATGGAACTGAGAATAACTCTACTGGCTGATGCAGAGATTGTATTTCTGATGTCAAATCCTTTTGAGATCAGAAGTTCAATCTCTGGACTTTGGTTTATAACACTCAATTTAGCCCTGCCCAGTAACAATCAATATCTGTGCTAGATACTGAAAGTTGCATAGCTGCTGGTCAGTGCTGGCAGTACTGGGCTAGATGGGCCAAGGGTCTGAATCACTACAGGGCAGCTCCCTATGTTCCAATGCTGTTTTATGTTTTTAAAAACATTAATAGATAACCTTGTTCCTTCTGGGTTCCTGTAGAGTCCTGCTAGGATGTTAAGGCCAAAGTAGATGCTCACTTAATATGTAGCATATGGGCAGCTATGTATCACAGTTTCCCTACAGGCACATGGGGGCGGTGGGGGGATCCTTACAAGGGTGCAGCAAGCAGGGAAGGCAGGCAGGCTTCTTTCTTCCCGTCCCAGTGTGACCGGAGTTAAAATCCCACCTCCGCCTCAATGTGCAGCTAGTTTACTAAGGGGAAAAGTCCCCATTAGCACCAGTGAGGACTTTTCCTTAAACGTTCTAACTGTGCCCAGGGTGGGTGAATGGGGCATTTTGGCTCCCATCACACTTCAGAGGGAAAAGAAAAGCCTCCCTTCCCTGCATGCTGCGTTCCCTCTAATGATCCACCCCCACACACGCGTAGTTAGGGAATGAAAGCTTTGACATAGAGCTGCAAACTACATGTCAAGGGTGCTCCTAAACAAGGCTTTTATAGCGCTGTCACCCAGCCTCGTTCACAGAATTTTACAGGTGTTCAGGCCTTGCCATCTCCCACTTGTAGCCCTCCCATGTTTTCCCATTGCTTCTTGCATTTTTTCTCTTATCTCAGAAAATCTATTAAGGAGAAAAAGGCAGAATAGCTGCATAATATTCCTGTTAGGAATCCTGTTCAGATTATTGCAACATGCTCCACATGGGGCTGCCTTTGAAGAGTATTCAGAAACTGCAGTTAGTGCAAACTGCAGCGGCCAGGTTGTTTTCTGGTGCGCACTTTGTTGATCAGTTACAGGGGCTGCCAATTTGTTTCTGGGCATGCCACAAGGTGCTGGTGCCTACCTATAAAGCCCTAAAGGGTTTGGGGGTGTTTGAAAGTCGGCCTCCTCCCATATGAGCCTGCCGGTGGTTTAAGACCTTCTCTGGATGCCCTTCTGCATGTCCCAGCACCAAGAGACGCTGGGCTGGTGGGAACATGAGACAGGGACTTCCTCATGGCAGTGCCCGCCTGTGGACCTCTCACCCAAGGGAAGCTAGCCTGGCCCCTTCTTTGTTCCGTTTTAGATGGGCTGTTAAAACGTTTTTGTTCTGCATGGCTTTCTAGTATTTTTCATGCATTAGCTCTGCCCTCTGTTTTTAAGAGTCTCTCCTGCTGTTAATTCTGCTGTTGGTGATGTTTTAAAGTGTTTACATTTTTTTTAAAGTTTCCAAATTGTTTTAAAAGTTTGAACATTGTATTAACTATAAGTTGCCTTGGGACCTTTATGTGGACCGAAAGGCGACTCAGACATTCATAACTAAAACACATAACATATATAACGACTTCTAATTGCTACCACTAGGAGCCTTCCTCTATGCAAACATCTCCGCTTGGCTCTTAGTCTGGTCCAGAACACGGCAGTTAAACTTGTGGAAGGCTATGCTGAATAAAGGATCTGGTTATTAAAAATCTCGCCGCCTATGGCTGTGCTGGCTGGGGATACTGGGGATTGTAGTCCAACAACTCTGGAGGGTAGGGAAGGGCTAGCAGACGTTCTGTGGGATTTACATCGGTGGGCTCCTTTCCTTTGGAAGGTGTTTCATGCTGCACGTGGATGGCCTGGCAGTTTCAGTGCTGATCTTTCTAGTCTCATGTGCCATCTAGCGGAACGCTGAGCACACTTATCTGTTGAATTTCCCAAGTTACTTATTTCCCAAGAACTGGCGACACCAAACTAGTTCACAAACATGTGCTTGTTTGCCACCTATTTAATATGAACTCTGGGTGGTTTACCAAGATGTTAGTAGATTACTTGTGTTCATACTTTTACTAGCAATTAAGGTTGTATTTCCCCACTAGGAGCGATTAAAATAAGGAGGAGTATTAGAAACTGGTGAAAGGGACAAGTTGTTATATAAAGTTCAGCAAAGAAATGGATCCAGACTTCCAGTTGAACTGGATGAAAAATGTACTTCTATTCATTTCACATTGTAATTATATAAGGATATAACAGAATATAATTTTGAAATGTCATTTTGATTTTTTAAAACTATAGGTTTAAAAACTAATGTAACCTTAATGTAAACCTTAACTGCACTGAAAGCACACTAAAATAATAATTACATTAATACCATAAAATGTATTTTTATGTGCAAAAGTGTTGCAGAATGTTTCCTAAAGTGTGCTAAGCCAGTGCAGTGTAGTGGTGAGAGTGTTGGCCTGGAACTGGGGAGACCAGGTTCTAGTCCCCCCCCCCCCGCCACGAAGCTCACCGGGTACTTTGGGCCAGTCACTGACTCTCAGCCTCACCTACCTCACAGGGTTGTGATGAGGATAAAATGGAGAGGGGGAGGACCATGCAAGCTGCCTTGGGTTCCTTGCAAGACGGAAAAAGGCAGGATATACATGTAATATCATGACGATAGCAGCAGCCACGAGAGACGTGTTGAGCTGATGCTCAAGAGGAAGCCAGTTTCTTGTGGGGTGGGAAGGGGGACTGCAAAGAGACCATTTTTGAACACCCTGTGATCTCAGGGGCAAGCTAGACATGACAGTAACAGTGCAATCCCACGGATGTCTACTCAGAGGTGAGTTGGTACCTAGGACTGCAGCCTAAAGGTGTGGTTGCATTTAACATGTCCAGTTGTCCGAGGCGGTATGAAGCGTAGACATGGCGGGGCACCTGCCGAGGGCCCACGCCCCAGCAGGGGCCCACTGACGAGAGCCCCTTGGAGTCACTCCTCCCCTTCACCTTGGAACCTGCTTGTTCACTTGCCTCCGCTCTGGCCCAGGCAGCAGCGGCGGCGAGGAGGAGGGGCAGGAGACGCCGCGGCCCCCTCCTCCTCGGTTCTCTGCCTGTCCAGCCAGCAGCTGGTGCCCACGGCCACGGGAGGGCGGTCCGCTGGGGGCCTACTGAGGGCCCTCAAAGCCCGGCACCGGCACTGCTAGTTCTCTCCTTCTGAACAACGGCAGTGGGGAACTCGATCAGAACCAGGGCCGTGGTGTGCAGGGAGGTGTTTTTAACCTCCCCACCCAGTCACAGACCCAGTGAAAACTGATGCTGCCATTAGCCACACGACAATGGAAGGAGAAGCGCATGGAGGACTGCTGGGTTTTTTAAAAAAGGAACCAGCTTTGCTGCACTTTGGTCCACGCTGGGCTCTACGAGGGAGCGCTCCGCACCAGTACAAATCGCTTCACGGAACATACTTCCGGTGGGTGGGGTGGGGTGTGGAGCGAATGTCCTCCGACGGGCAGGGGCTGCTCCACCAATATGAGAGGCTCCCCCCTCCCCCTTCTCCTTTCCCCTGAAACTTCGGATGCACCTGCATTTCAGGAGCAAGCCTCGTTAAGCACAGTGGGAGTTACTTCTGAGTAGACACATGAATGTTTGTGCTGGGAAAGGCAGGGGGCAGGGGAGGAAGGACACAGGGATGGGAAACCAGCCCCTTTTCTAACCAAACTGATACTGCCCAGGATCTCTATAACAAAGCTGTGAAGTAGTTACTTCCTAAGGCAATAAACCAAACAACGGAGAATCGGAGCCTCAAGATCACACTTAACCGAACTTGGGGAACTGAGCTTTAAACTGTGCCATGTCAATTGGGGGGGATCTCTGTAAGTTCTGATGTGGGCATTCAGAGGGCAAGCCTCATTGACCACAAGGGAAGCTGCTTCTGAGGAGACACTAACTGGTTTGGGCAGGGATGGGAAACACATAGGAAACACCCCTTGACTAGGTCACGGTGAAAGGCACAGCCCTGGGCAGGGCTGGCATACCCAAGGTCAGTGCAGGGGTTGGGGCACACCGCAACTATACTGAGGAGAACCGGACTTGAGGAGAAGAACCAGACTTTAAGCAGTCTCAGGAAAACCAGTTCTTCCCTGATAAGCTCCAGGGTGGCTGCTGGATGGTCACGACGTCCTCTATCCCTAACGACCTCCACGCATACCCGGCTCAGAGTAAATGGCTGGTGGAGACAGGCCCTTGGAGGGAAGCTCCCGATGGTGCCAA
Organism: Heloderma suspectum; assembly: GCF_057233095.1. NCBI lineage: Eukaryota > Metazoa > Chordata > Lepidosauria > Squamata > Helodermatidae > Heloderma > Heloderma suspectum. Next base: position 1,941,160 of record NC_139466.1, read on the forward strand.
CGGAAGCCTCAGTTGTTCCATACATTCCTCCGAATTGCAGCTGTTTCCTGGGAGGCCACAATAGGAGGAGGTCAGGCCCGGAAGCATCTGGTTAACTGCTGTGGGAAGCAGGATGGTGGCCTACATGGACCCACCTTGGTGTGATCCAGCTTCAGGACTTTCCCGATGTTCTTCTGGGCCTAGCCCTGGGGGGTGGGGGCTCTCTTTTAGCCTCTTATTTATTTCAGTGAGCCAGCCAAGAAGATGCCAGATGTTGTACTCTGGAGGTCTGGCTGTCCTGGGCCTTCTGCAAACATCCCACCTCTTGGCCAAACCTCTGAGCTCACTCCCTGCTGTTAGCTGCCAGTGCCGAGAGCGAGGTATGGGGCCAGCCCTCAGGGCACGCCGGCTCAGCTGCCCCCCATTGGCGGGACTGGAACGCATGCCATTAATCACGGGGTGCCAGGTTGCCACAAGAGGGATGAGGTTGTGCATTGCGTGGCTGAGCTTGGAAGCCTGGCCCCCTTTTGACAAATAGCCCCGTCAGCAGGAATCCGAAATGTTTTAATTGGAAATTAAGCACGATGAATCATCCTTTCAGAGCTGATGGATTCCCCTCCACCAAGCACCGGGAAGAACAACAGCATCATCGTTAGATAATGATTCCCATGTCCAGGTGCCTTTTCCCTCCCTGCCGCACCTCAACACGCGCAACACCGAGGCACACCGGCCTCTCTCTAAGTAACGCCCCGGATCCTTGCTTTGCACGCAGCGTCGCACCAGGGCAGCATCCCTTCAACTGTAAATCCATCGGCCGGGTGGCCCTCGGAGCTGCTGCGCCATCTTTCCTCCGAGAACGCGGACGCTCTCCGCTGCGCTCTGGCCGGGGAAGCAGGAGCCTTGTCATCTGCCACCGCCCACCGGGCAGACAGCTTGCCCCTGATAATGCTGAAGCTGGCCGCAGGCTGGCGGGCTGCGCGAGAGCGCTCAGCCGGAGCCCGCGAGCGGCGGCGCCGGGGCCGCTTTCTCGCCGCTGCCCGCTAGGGGTCTCCCTTAGCCTGGATCAGAGGATCTCAGAGTTCAAAGAAGCCCCCCAACTCTTCTCTTTCTGCAACTGGGAGCAGCAGATCCAGATGTTTGGCTTGGCCTGCCCCATCCGAGCACTTTCCCTTCCTCTGTGCACATTGGCACAGGCGTGTCTGTCCACGTGCCCAGCTCAAAAGGTGAATGGCCTTGCCCCCCTGGTCCTTACCTTGCAATTCTGCACTTGTCAGACTCAGAGGATGGCAGAAAGCTCAACCCAAGCCCCCTTGCTCATCGTTCCTCTCTGCTCTGCTCTGCTCCGCTCCGGAGTGGGCAAAGCAAGCCAAGGGCTCCAGCAGCAACCTCGGACGCCTGCACGAACAGGTGTGCCACTGGTCCAGGGAATAGGTTGACCCTGGCTTCACCCAGCCTTCCAGCTGCCTTCCCCAACCTGGTGCCCCCCAGATGTGTTAGACTGCAATAGACTGCATCATTCCCATTGGCTGTGCTGGCTGGGAATGATGGGAGGAGGAGTCCAACACATCTGGAGGAGACCAGGTTTGGGAAAGCTGCCTTAGAGGTAGAGCAGGCACATCAAGGGAATGATCAACATGTCTGTGGCATTTTGTCTTTCCTTGCACACCACCAGCTGGGAAGCAAGGCCATCCATGCGCAAGCCCCTTTGGAATGAGTGGATCTCATGCAAGCACACGAATGAGCTCTTGAATACATCCATGTCGCTGCACAGGGGATTTCTTGTGCATTGTGCCTGATGACATTCAGGCGCATGGCGCACTCAGTTAGAAGGACTGTCTGCTCATGCAGTGCTCCCCCTCCCCCCTCACACCCTGGCTGTAGAATGAGTTTCTCTTGCCGCCCTATGGAAGGAAAAGCTGTTTGAGCCAGGTAATTGTCAGATAATTGCTGGTTTCCAAGAACAGCCATCTCTTCCTTTTGATTTATACTCTGCAAGGGAACAGGGCTTGCATTCCCTGTGCTGAGAGCCTGCAGCCAAGCAGGCAAAAGCCACAATATCAATCTGAGCACGTCAGCCCAGGAATGTCACCATGAAGGAGAATGTTAATGCTGGTCTGCACTCCCACTGGAGAGGGGTTACTGCAAAGCTGAAATGGTTCTGCAAACGATGGCGGAGGAAGTTGCACTGGACAGGTTCCCTCCCTTCTGAAATCTGGAGCTGTGAGCGGGGGGGGGAGGGGGGATCTTCCCTGTTACCCAGTTTTTATGCTTCAATTGTTCTTCTCCTTGATTGCTTTCTATATAAGTGTTTATCTTGTGATCAGCCTTTTTTGCAAGCCAGCTCTACCGTCTGGCTATGCTGAGTCTGATTGCCTTTAATTTATTGCAGTTATATGGGCATACCAAAATACTTGGAATGCCAATAAAGCACACTGCCATTTCCAGAAGAGAAATATGTTATTGCAGAAATTCATCAGACCAGGGTGTCAAAAAGAGCATGATTGGCCAGGGAGTCCACCTGATTATCACCATAAGATTGTGCTTCCCCAGACCCCTGCCAGAGAACACATTCATTAAATGCTTCCCCCAGTTCAAAGATGTGCTGGGGCTCAAACCTATCTGGGCTCAAAAGCCCTTGTCACAAATCCCAGATAAGCAGGGTACTCAATGGCGAGGAACAGCCCTCCGCACATGAGAACAGGGATTCTCGTGCCTGTTATTTGCATTCCAGGGCTGAGGGCTGGGACTCTGCCAGTGTGAGCCTGTCCTGTTCCTTCTGCATGGTGTGCAGCCAGGGGAAGCTGGAGAGGGAAGAAGAGCCTGGAAAATGTGTTCTGCAACTTGCCGTCTGTCCTCTCCGGTCTGTGTGCCCCCTCCCCCACAAACCGCTTGGTCTGCTTTGAACAATAGGAGGATGAAGCAGCTGCTTTAAAACTTCTTCTGTGTCCTTCTGTTTCAGCTTCTTGCATTCCTGGCTTCCTAATTTTGCTTATATTTGGCTGTGCAGTGCGGCACGCGTGCACATTACTTATATGCAAGCAACCAATGTCCTTCAGGTATCCTGTTGCCAGTTCTTCTATGTCAGGGTGCAGACCCTCAGGCCCAGATCCAGCCCCCCTAGAAGGCAACCCCCTTCAGCTTCTGAAGCAACCCCCGCTTCAGCTTTTTCCCCCCTCCTGCACTATAGGAGATCATAATACTGACTTGGCTGACAGGGTTGCTCTAAATAATTATTTATTGATTTGATTGGTATCTGGCCTTTCTAACAAAAATGGCACTCAGGTATTACAGTAGGGATGCAAAACATCAAGCTCAGGGGCCAAATCCTGACCTCCAAAGTTCCCCAGAGGACCACACCCCTTCCCGTGGCCTCACCCCTTCCCCCAGCCACCATTGTTTGCTGGTTTCCCAGCTTGTGTACCATTCTCTCCCATTCTCAGAGGCTGAAATGCCTCTCCCAAAGCTGAGTTACCGGCAGTGAGAGCTTTCAGCTGCAGCCTGCTGTATTTTTGGCCTGGCTCCTTTTGCCTTTTGTTCCGCCCACCACTGGGATGCAGCCCTCAAGAGCTTCTCTGAAATGGAATGTGGCCCTCTAGCAGAAAGAGGTTGGACAGTCTTGTTCTATGTACTCTTTAGGCCCAAGCAAGCTTCCATATGTCCTGGGGCTGATACCAGCAGCCCTGGATCTCTGGGATTTCGGTTTCCCCAAGGGTTATGGTCCTTGCCTCTCCCTCCTGCCGCCAGCTGGCTGTGCGGTACTAAGGCGCTCTGAGATGAGCAGTTCTCCAAAGTGCGCATCACCCAGGGCGGCACACTTCTCTCACTCACAATCTCAGCTTTTTCCTCATGGGAATGAGCTTGTAGTCCAAGCCTTGGTGAAACGTGGGTCTGGCCCCCGCCGGCCCCGCACCGTCCCCCCAATAGTTGAGGCCTGGCTAGAGCACCAGAGCAAGAGTGGGACGCTGCCAGGAGAGAATGAGAATTTGCTGAACAGATGGCCTAACAAGAGCCAATCCGACTCACCCGCCGAATACCATGATCAACATGACCTGATACTTCTCCATACAGACACGCAGGTCAGGCTGGCCACGAGGTGTCCCTGGAAAGAACAGCTTTTGCTTTGCAGAGTTCCAGGGGAACTCCTGTGGCGAAGAAGCTCTCCGGTTCCCAGCTCACCTTCCTTTGATCAGCCCCTGAGATTCAATCGCATACACCACGAGGCTCCTCCACCTTCAAGGTCATCCCTTATGTTTACTGGATTCCTCTCTGTAGCACCAGAGCTGGGGCAGGAAGGGAGAGGCAGTTGACTTTTGGATAGCCAAACCAGGGCCAGAGGGGTGGCTCTCAGTCCACTAGTGAGCCGCGGCTTGTCCTTCGTCTGCAATGTGTGTGGGGCATCTGTGTCAGGCAGGCTGCCAGCTGGGTGAGCCCCCGGACTGGAGTGGAGTGATGTGGAGGACACTTCACAGAAGGCACATGAAGGAGCCCTCTCTTCCCTGTTCACCCTTGAACAGCCAGTCTGCCGAGAGGGATCATCATCTCAATACGGAGAACTCAGGAATGAGAGGAGGGACAGCTACTGCTGCGGCGGTGGCATCTGCTTAGACTCAGGACCCATCCTGGCCCCTCAAGTGCTAGGTGGCTCTTCATGGGGTGGGACACCAGGGACGGACTCCCTCAGAGCAGCTCCCATTTCCCTTTCAATCATCACGGCATTCCTGCGAAGGGACTCTTCTGGATATATTTCCCAGGTCAGGTCAGTTGTATTGCTCTTAGCCATAGGCCACTGCAAAAAGTAAAATTAGGTGGATGTTAATTACATAATTAGTCGACAGTCAGTAGAAATCAAATTTGCAAGCATTTGAAGCCAGCATCAAACAGCAAATTGAAAGATGGTCACTGCTTATATTTTTGCATCTGGTGAAGCCGACTCTTTAAGCCAAAGTTGCCTTATGCCATAATAAACGTGCTAGATTTTAATCCACGCTTACCTGGAAGTAAGTTCCATTGAACTCAATGGGTCTTACTTTTGAGTTGATATTTATAGGCTTGCATTGTCTGTCTTCAAGATGCTACAAGACTCTGTTGCTACAACAGCCACCTCTCCAGGGATGTGGGGGGAGCGAGCGGGAGGAAGGAAGGAGAGAGAGAGAGAGATGAATGAGAGAATTAGGAAGGTTCTGTTTTATGAAACGAAGAAAAATATAGCCATTTGTGAATACAACAAAGCGTCTTGTGGCCCCGTAAAGATGAACAGCTTTATTACAGCATAACCCCCTGGAAGAAGATCCTGATCTGTGCCCGTTTGAAGGTAAAAACGAGCATTTTCTAGGCACCATGGAGGGGCCCGGCCTGGCATTCTCACATTCAGCACTGGGCTCGTGGGACTGACTGTCGTGAGGCACTTGCTTGCGACAGGTGAGGTGCAAGAGTCTTGCTTCCTCTCCGCATTCTGGGGAGCTTGGCTTCCCATCAGCCTGGCTGAATTGCCCATCATGTGAAGTGATCACTGCCAGGAAGTACTTCTTAAGGGCAAGGAAGTACTTCTTAAGGGCAAACCATGGACCCACCTGGGCTTGCCAGCCCCTCCTTTGCAAACTGGGAGCTCTCTGGAGAAGCATGAAAGATTCTGCCCCTTGCAGGGTTGAGTGCAGCTGCTGTGGAATTCACTACTACAAGATGTAGTGATGGCCACCAATTTTTAAAAGGGGTTGGACAAATTCCTGGACAAAAAGGCTATCAGTGGCTACTAGTCCTGATGGCTATGTGCTACCTCCAGTACCAGAGGCAGTGAGCCCATGTGCACCAGTTTCTGGGGAACATGGGCGGGAGGGTGCTGTTGCACTCCTGTCCTACCTGTAAGTTTCCCACGGGCAGCTGGTTGGCCACTGTGTGAGCAGAATGCTGGAGTAGGTGGACCGTGGGCTGATCCAGCATCAGGGCTCTTCTGATGTTCTTATGCCTCGCAGAATGGATGGATCATGGAGGGCCCTTCCACACCTGCTCAGGTATCCTTGGCTCAGGTATCCATGACCATAGCTCAGTGGCAGAGCCCCTGCGTTGCATGCTGAAGGTCCCAGATTCGATCCCTGGCAGCATCTCCAGGTAGGGCTGGAAAAACTCCTGCCTGAAACCCTGGAGAGCAGCTGCCGCCAGTCAGTATTGACAATATAGCCTAGAGGGACCAAGGGCCTGTCTTGGGATAAGGCAGTTTCCTGTGTTCCTAATCCTTCCGCATGCTTAATAAGAGGATTTCTACACCAACCTAAAATCCTGCATTTAAAATGGGGCTTTCCACTTCCATTTTAAATGCAGGATCACAACTGCTTCCCTTTACACGCGCTTCCTTCTCTGTAGATGGCCGTTCCCATAGCGTGATGTTTCCGTGAAGAGGCATTGCACATGCTCCAGTTCAGCAATACTTGCTCCTGGGTTCCTGCCCCTTTCCCTCCCCTGACACGCAGACAGCCCCCCCCCCCGCCCACTGATCTCCCCAGGCCCTGCCTCCCTCTTCTATGCTTTTGGCCAGTCCCTGCCACACACACCCCCCACCGCCGCTCTGCCGTTCCGCTTCTCTGCCATTCTGCTGCTTTGTTTTGAACAGGCAGGCTGAGAAGGGTGAGGAGCCAAAATGGCACAGGAGGGGGAAGGCTGAACGCCCATCAGACCTTCGTCACCACCTTCGACATCATGACCACGCCCCCAACAACCACACTCAGTGCTTCATTCACGCTAGGGGAAAAATACGCAGGGAGGACATGGCGTTGCCTTTGTGCATATCTGGGAAAATACTCCATTTTTCCTGTTTGAGGAAAACACGGGATAGGTGGGAGGAAATAGTGGAATAATGACTGGACAATGATGGCATCATGTAATGGACCCGCACAATTCAGTGAGTGAGCAACCATGAATGTGCGATAAACCTGAGTGCAGAGATCCCCTGAAAAGCGAAACTGAGCAGGCCGCTCCATCACTTGCTGCTGGGGTGGGGGGAGGCAGCTGCGGAGGGATGCTGCTGCATTCAAGGCCTGCTTGTGAGCTTCTCAGCAGCATCTGGCTGCTGCCCACGGCTGCAAACAGGATCCTGGGTTGAAGGGGCCTGCCTCGGTCTGATCCGCAGGGCTTTTCTCGTGTCCTGCATTTCCTCCCTAGCAGCTTGTTCATGAGAAGCAGCGATCGCCCTCTCAGAATCTACCATGCACTCCCCCCCCCCCCGCCGCCGCCGCCGCCTTTTCCCTAGTGCCACCTCTCCTTGTGCTCTTGGCTTTGATGCCAGAAGATTGGCATATGCTGGCCACGTCATTTACACCGAGTGAGTCCCAAGCGTGAGCGGCAGAGACATAGATGGGAGGCAGGCAAGAAATGGCTTTGTAAGCGCTGTCAGCTGGAGGCTCTTCACAACTCATCTCTGGCCACCCTCATTAAATCGCTCCGTCTCATTAATAGTTAAAATCTCCCTCTGCTAACAACACACACATGCTCATTCCAGGAGAACTGATGGAAGCACAAAGAGAAAGTTTCCTAATTACAACGGCTCTAGGAGCCCATGAATTATTCACCTCCCTGCAAAATACCGGGCCTTGTGGCCAAAAGGGCAGTGACTGACTCTCTCTCCAAAGGCTCAGCCTGGGGGAGCCTGTCCGTGTGCAAATTGCACCCTTGGTGGCAAGGACAACCTGCCCGCACCCCACCCTCCAGGAGCAACTGGCTGACTGTGGATGGAACCAGGCACACAAGGGGACAGGGACCAGGCAAAGGATTCCTATGCATCTCTCAGCCTGATCTGTCTCCACAGGGATATTTGTTGCTCTGCCATAACTGAAGGCCATCTTCTACAGTTCTCACGATGCTAGAAGCTGGGGTGGGGGATCACTCAAGGAGGTTGATTGGCAGCTAATACGGACAGGGCTGACGAAAGAACATGCTTCTTTGTGCAATGCACCATTCACTGATGGAACTCACTGCCACAAGATGGGGTGCTGTGCACCAGAGTAGCTGGCTTTTTAAAAGATTAGACCAATTCTTGCAGGGTAGCCAGGAAAGAAGGCTCTGCTTCTAGGTCAGGGGTGCAGAACCTCAGGCCTCGGGGCCAAATCTGGCCCTCCTGGGCTCCCCAGATAGTCCCACCCCCTTTCCCCCAACCACCAATCATTTGGTGGCTTCTCAGCTTTTGCGCAGTTTTCCCCCCGTTCTAAAAGGTGGAGATGCCCCTCCTAATGCTGAGTTACTGGCAGGAAGAGCTTTATGCTAAAACAGGCTGGTATTTTTGGCCCTGCCCCCTTTGCCTGCGGTCCTGCCCACCAATGGAATGTGGCCCCCGAGAGCTTCTCTCCAGCGGAATGTGGTCCTCTGGCTGAAAGAGGTTATGCACCTCTGTTCTAGGTGCTGGGTCAGCAGCCACCCACCCGTGCCAGGCACACAGAGGAGCTGTTGCCAAGACGCTGGTTTAAGGCTGCAGGGCTGGCATCAAGAATAGGCATGGTTGGGCACCGGCCGAGGGTCCACACCCCCACAGGGGGCCTGACACGGGTCCCCTGGAGTTGCTCCTCCTCTTCATGGTGCATCCTGCTTGTTCACCTGCCTCTCGCTCTGGCCCAGGCAATGGTGGTGGCGAGAAGGAGGAGCAGCAGCTATGCACTGGCTCTCTGCCTGACAAGCAAGCACGTGGTGGCAATGCGGAGAAAGAGGGGGAGCAGCAAGAGCAGGGAAGGCAGGCGCAGTGAGGGCGGGGCCTGGAAGGGCGGCTTCTCCAAGGGCCTTCAAGAGCCTGGAGCCAGCCCTGCGACACTGAGCTCTCAGAACAAGTCTTATGGACCAGCCCTACCGGGCGGAGGATGAGTTTTCCTAACCCCCACCTGAGGACCCAACGCTCCTGTGGCTTTCTGGGCTGGTTTCTGAGTCCTTGAAATCTTGGCATCATTGGCATTGGCGCGCGCGTGTGCCCCTTGGCACACAACTGCAGCAACCCCGCTCCCCTGTATGCAGCGTGGGAATGTACCTTTCTGAAACCAGCAGGGGAATAACTGTGTACCCAATGCAACAATGGCGTAATTTATGGCTGTCATTCATTGGGCTCCATAGAAGTGGAATTAAATACAAGGCGCATGCGCACGCGGACGCACACACACAGTTCGAGCTTCTATTCATGACTGCTAAGCCGCCGTATTTACGCAAAGCCTGCTTGCCCTGGCATGCAGTGAGAGGGAAAAGGAGTGTGTGTATGCGTGCATGTGCGTGTCCCACCCCACCCCCGTTATGCTTAACCAGTTCTTTTTGCACACACAGTATCCACTTAGCTCATACGTTGTGCAGAGCAATGGAGGTAAACAGATTAAATCCACTCAAATCTGCACTCTTTGGCTCAGCTGGGTTGCACTGAGCCTGCAAGCTGCCCATGAGCGAGTTCCATTTATGAGCACCAGCAGCGGCTGGAAAGAGCCTTCCCTCGGCCCTGCCGTATTTTGAGCTGCCTTTCTTCTCTCTCTCTCTCTCTCTCTCTCTGGCAATGGTAATGCCATTTTGCAGGCAGGAGCATCCTTCATAACACAAATGGGCTATAATGAAAATGTTGCATTACTATTTTAAAAATAAATTAAAAATACAAAAAAGCCCAACTCCAATTTCCTGCCCTTGGCTGGAGACTGACTTTTAATATGACTCTAATTTACAAATAGATGGAAGCCACTAGACCTGCAGGGCCCTTTGGCAGCTGAGTTTTATGGCATGTTCCAGGCTGAGAACATCAGCCCAGAGGGAGAGCTTTATTTCTCTCAAGGGGGTCCTGTTTTCTGGGGGCTGGCACCACTTCCTGGCCAGCTCAGCTCCAGATTCTCACCTGAGCCAAAGCAGAATGGCTGGCTCCTGATCCTCAGAACAGCTGCTCCTGATCTGAGTCGAAACTCCCCTGCCAAGACCTTTAGATGTTGCCCACTGTTTGCACAGAGGGGTGCTTCTAGAATTCTCTCCCTCTGAATTGGTCTCTGGATTTTCAAGTTCCTTGGACTTGTTTCTGTGAGATCAATGCTTTAGGAATCCTCCATGGGTCTGTTTTTTTTAAAAAAAATCCAAATTCTGTACAGAGTGCTATGCGTGTGCCATTTGCCACAGCTCTTGGTTCCTTCAGCTAGAAACGCAGGAAGCTCCCTTATACTGAGTCAGAACCTTGGTCCATCTACCCAGTATTGTCAGCATAGACTGGCAGTGGCTCCCCAGGGTTTCAGGCAGGATTTTTTCCTAGCCTTATCTGGAGATACTGGTATTGAACAAAGGACCTGCTGCCTGTGATTGGGAACTCCACCTCTGAGCCACAGCGCCCTCATCTTTTGTTAATGATGCACACATATGCATTGATTCCATGCTGCAAAAAAACCCACAACACAATATCTTTATTATTGGGCAATATCTTTATTAGTACCAACCAAAATGTCACAAAAGAGAGTACAAGATTTTTCCCCCTTGTGGACCAATGCAGCTATCTTTGCTTTTTTCTGCAAAAAATACTCAACCACACAGTCTTGCTCTGACTGGGCCTATGAGTGCATCAGGTTTCCTTTTGTGCAGTGTTTTACCAATGCACATCCACAAAGCACCACACAAAAATTACCTTGATGCAGTCAAATGGAATACAGTCATATCAGGATTGGCTTTTGGCCATTAAACACGTGCATGTTTGTAATAGAGAGGGGGGGGGGAAATGCAAACAAGGCGAAGGAACAGAAAGCTCCAGCAGAAGTCTGTGTATGCTCCAATTCTGGAATAAATTGGAAAAAAATTATCCCAGTTAAATCGGAATTCAGGAGGAGTGAAATGCCTGGCAGAGAGAACCAGAGGGAGGAACAATAAACAAATGAAACAGCGAAATCCACTCACCCTATTTACATGTATGTAAATTTAAAATTGCCCATTGCCTAGCACAGAAGCTGAGCTAACTAAAACAGAACAATGGCAAATAAGTGAATGGAGGTGCTGAGTGGGACCTCCTACAAACCTCCATTGCTGTGTGGGGTGCTCCTGTCAGGGTTACAAGCAGCCTGCCACAACAGGATACTCTACTCCATCCCCCCTACTGCCTGGCTTTTCCTATCCCCCCTCCCTCCACAACAGTCAGCATTCTGTGGCAGCTGAGCATGCTCAGTCCTTATTGGGATGCTTTGGGGTTCTCCCCCAGCCCTTAGGTGTTGTTTTTAAATAGATTTTTTGTACTTCTGCAAAGCTTGGGGTTCCTTCATGCCTGCTGATACCGGCCTCTTGTGCATGCTGTTTTGGCTACATAAGCAATGAACTGACCCTTGAACTTGGGAAATAGCTGGTAACTTTGAAAGAACTCTCTGGGCTTTTGTATACGAGACATTCATAGTGTTCTTGTCGTTCCCTACTCATGGTTGTTTATGGGTTCTTTAGATGATGTCGTGACCCTCCAGTTTCACTTCTGTATCTGAAGAGAACTTTTGGTTAGTTTTTTTAGAGCAGGGGAAAAGCGGCATTTAATTGTTAAAGTGAAAGAAAACACTGTTTCCACTTGCATAATTGCGCCATTCCATTTTACCACAGTGCCACCTAGAGGTTGAGTAGTGGAAAAGCAGGAAAGCAAGTGCTCCTCGTGTAGTGCTGGGATCTCAGTTCTGTGACAAGACCAGAAGTAGATACAGCAGATGAACAGCCTTGTGTAGGAAAGCTCCAAGAGATTGTCTCAGACTCCCAGCCCAGAGGAGAGAGCCTCACCTTGTTTTGGGGGATGTCCATGCTGCTGAGCCTTAGCAGATCATTTGACCTTGGCAAATTTCACAGGAACATGTCATGAGTCTGTCTCCATCTGGTGATAGACAGGAAGTTTGTCTCACGTGCATGAGACTTGAGAACTGAGAACTGATTCATGCCAGAGCCGGGTGATCCCCTTGTGTCTGCTGGAAACCATCACAGTGTTAGGCCTTGATGCAATATTTGCCATCACAAGGGATGCTTTAGAAATGTTTAAAACTGTTTTTAAAGGGATGTTTTGGAAGATTTGCAGTGCTGTGTTAGAAAGGAAAACACAGAAAACGAATCACATGTTTGGAAGGGTACAGAAATGCCTTTTCTGAGGCATTAGCTGGGTGTGCAAATCCTCTTCAAAGTGATATTGTGATGAGCCCTGGACCTGGGAAGAATACCATGCCCAGAATACTCCATGCGTAATTTCACCTGCACCTCCCAAGATATAACCTTCATGCTTTCCCCCTGCCTTCCCCCATCCTTATTCATTTTTACAGAAGAATTTTTATCTGTACCATATGAAGCTGTTAAACTCATGGCCCAGAACATTCCCCGGCCACTTGGCTTTTACTTGTCAATGCAAAGTGTAATAAAGATCTATGGCAACTCACTGAAAACAAGCCTGGGCTGAAATCTCAGAGTTTGCCAGGAGAATTGGACAGAATGGCAGGTTTCCCCCTGCCCAGGAAGTTAGTTTTTCCTCCTCCAAAGAGGAAGATGTTGTTCTGATTCCTGAGCAACAACCCCTCTTTGAGTTTCCTCAAGCATTTCAACTTGCAAAAGATAAACATTTACAATACTTTTCTTTTTTGTTTTCTATTAGGGAAAATGGCAGGATGTAAGTAGAAAAACTATCCCAGTTTTTTGGCTGGAATGTGTCAAAAACTGAATTGCTAGCAGCAGAAATGACCCAGCACACGTGATGTTCTTCAGACATGGAAATGCATAAAACCAAAACCACACCCTTGCGGTCACAAGTCAATCTCCTGAACAGCCGGTGTTTCCTCTCCAATTTTTATGCTTCTGCCCAGTCCAAGAGACAAAGGACAAACTGGAGATGGCCGCTAACCTCCTCCATCACCACCCCAGCCCAAAGGCTGATGCTTCTGAGCCTTTGACACTTGCCTGACAAGAGGAAGGCCTTGACAAGCTCCTCCTGGCATGTAGCAAACTATCACCTTAGGAGCTCTTAGCATAGGGGTATGAGTGCTTATCATGAAGGCAGCTCAGTTGCCAAATCATGCATTCCTGCTTTGCTGTGCTGGAGGAGGGAGGCTCCCAAAAGACAGAATGAGCGAGCCCTTTCCCAGGCTGCCTTGCTGTGCTTGCCCGTAGGATAATCTGTAGATGGCGAGAGAGATTTGGAGAGAGGATCTCTTCAGTCTCTGATGCCTACTGAGACACTAGGTTCGCTCCGAAGAGTGTCAGCTCAGTTGCCAGCTGTGCCGCACTCTTCTCCCCACCCCACCCCACCCCTTCCCCCTCCTTCTCCCCGTATCTGAGTCTTCCGTTCTCTTTCATTGATCTTGATCCTCTGCTTGCCTCTCTTTTTGTGGAGGAAACTGAAGCAGAACACAACGGGGTAATTTGGTAGCTCATTATCTGTGATCTATTTAAAAATGGAACAAAGGGGATTTAGTGCAGGAGATGCCTTGAATCATCACGGCATCATGTAAAGAGCCTGCAAAGGTGCAAAGGTCCGTGAAGGAGCCATCTCAATTCCGGGATGAAAGCTCTGTGTGGAGGAGCCCTGCAGCTGAAGTCCGTGGTGCACAAGTGCTCTAGGGTAAGCTGCCCATGGGGCAGCACAGTGCTCCGATACTGTGCTCCGATACTGACAACAGTCAGCAGGACTTTTATATTGCAGAATGTATTTCGGAGCAGTGGCGTAGTGGTTAATGTTGAAGTTCAGGCGCTCATCATGACAGTCCCCATAGCCATGCCCCCAGGAACATCGGAAGCTGCCTGATACGGAGCCAGACCCTGGGTCCATCTAGCCCAGTATTGTCGACACTGACTGGCAGCAGCAGCTCGCCAGGGTTTCAGGCAAGATTCTTTCCCAGCCCTGCCTGGAGACTGAACCTGGGACCTGCTGCATGCAGAACAAGCGCTCTACCATGCAGCTACGGCCTCTTCATTCAGAAGGGTGGGTTGGGGTCTGTGGTGACTCTTGGGATGCCAGTGTTCTTTGGAGAGAGGGCATCTGTCCCTTTCATTGTTTCGCATATAGGAGAGGTTGCCGTATGTGTCCAGCAGTTCAAGGCGATGCCATTCCTCATGGCTGCATGGGGTGTGCTTGGCAATCTTGGGTTATACAAAGCAATTTTTAAAAGCATGGAATCTGGCCCAGGTGAGGGAAAGTTAAAGGGAGAAGATGGGGACCCAGTTTGGAGAAGAAACAGCCCAGCCCGGCTTAGGGGTCTCTCCTGTGGCTCCCATTCCCAACTCTTGCTCTGGACCAGTGTCCTCCCCAGTACTGTCCCAGAAACGGGAGGTCTAAACATCCTCTCTGCTTCCAAGATGTTCAGAGAGCCCTCAGGGCTCCGCGTTAACATTTCCTGTGCTGCAAAAATAAATAAATAAATCAAAGTAAAATGTTCTTCCAAACGAGCCTTGGTCCTGGCCTTCTGGGAGCTCAAATGTCAGCTGGCATTAAAAGCCACCCCAGTAAATACTGTTTATGAAGAAGGGAGACATTTAGAGCCACAGACGTGCTGCGCTTCTCCGAGGCAATTGCTGAAATATTAACGGCATGATGGCTTGATCAAGGTTGGGAGGCCAAAGGATTCCGCTTTAAACAGCAGCTTTAAACAGAGTGGAAGAGGGAGAGGGAGAGGGAGAGGGAGAGGGAGGGAGAGAGAGAGAGAGAGAGAGAGACTCTGGGCTTCCATGGTTCCTCCCCTCCAGCTTGCAGAAATGAGTCCTAGAATGATGCTCAGAGGAGGGGGCTGCAACTCCTCCTAAATTAGGGGTGGGTGACTTGCGGCCCTCCAGAAGTTTTGGCCTACAACTCCCATTAGCCCCAGCCAGCACAGCCAATGGTGAGAGATGACAGGAGTTGTAGGCCAAAACATCTGGTGGGCCAGAAGTTGCCCACCCCCATCCTCAATGGAGGCTGGCTGGGTGTGGTCTCCTCTAGATACTAGCCATGGCTGGAGGGAGGCAACCTCATTTCCATATTTGCATCCATTAAGATGCTCCCCACAAAGCACAGAGCAGAGGGTTTTTTTCTGAAAAGGGATGTACTGGTGAGCATCAGCCCAGCTCAAGAAATGTTGATGACCGAGGCAATACCTCAAAATGACACCACCACCCCACTAATCCACACGGGTCACAATCTGCCAGGATGTTCTCTCAGGGAGGCCACACGGAACTGAACAGGGCTTGCCCAAGAGCATGTCTGGAGTTTGGACTGTGCCCAGGCCTCGCACGGGGCTGTGTGAATGTTGCAGGATGGTACAGCCACCTCTGGCGCAGCTTCAGTTAAAACTGAACCCAGGGACAGAAGAAGCTGCCTGACCCTGAATCAGGATGCTGGACCCTCTAGCTCCATATTGGCTGACAGGCAGCCACACTCCAGGGTTCCTGTGGAGCCCCTTGGAGAGCTCCTTTAGAGTTCTGACTGGTTCTGACTGAACCCCAGAGTGGATTTACCGCCACGCTGACTTTGGAGCCGCCAGCCGCCACTGCATCCCCAGGAACACAGGATTCTTCACAGTCCCCCTCCAAAGGCCATCTGTCTCTGAGATCCACCCCTTTTCCTCCTCCCCCTTGCAGCTGCCATGGAAAGAACCATGCCGGCTGCTTCCCAAGGATGAAAATGTAGCCTTGGAAGGAGGGAAAAGAAAGGGGTGTTCCAGTGGGAGGGGAGAAGCCAAGACATGAGAAATCCTGTGACCTATCCAGCCCTGGCCCAGCCCCAGCTAGCACAATTCCTCTCGATGGGCTCCAAGGCCCGTCTAGAAGAGAGGTGTAAACAGGAGGATGGAGTGGCAAAATCACCTTTGTCCTTCTCCCGCCCTGCCGGCAACAGCGCAGCAGGGTGCTGGACACTCAGAAGCCTCCGAGGCGGAAGGCTTCCTTCCAAGGGGAGTGCAATCCACAGCACTGCACTCTACGCGTGGGATAAATGGATTCCAGAATGACAGCCTCAGCAGCACAACCCTGGTTTTTAATCCCATCCTTCCTTCTCCCTCCTCCCCACCCATCTCTCTGAGTGCTTCCAGACAAGGCTTTTTTTGTGTGCAATCGCCTTGCTTCAAATATGGTGTTTTACAGGGGTCCAGATGACATTGTCTTCCATTTGTAATTCTAATCTGTTAAGGGAGGAAAGGATCACAGAATTAACGCATTGGAAGGGACCTCAGAGATCATCTAGTCCACCCCCTGCTCAATGCAAGCTCTGCGCTCCAGGGTGCAACTACAACATCGCTGACTGAAGGCCATCCAGCCTCTGCTCAAATACCTCCAGTGAAGGAGACCCACCCCCACCCCGAGGCAGCCTATTCCGCTGCTGAAGAACAGGAAGTTTCTCTTAATGTTTAGCCAAAATCTGCTTCCACCTGCTGGTTCTAGTTATGCCTTCTGGAGCAACAGAGAACAAATCTGCTCCCTCTTCTGCCTGACAGCCTTTCAAAAATTTGGAGACTGAGAAAATGGCTCTCCTTCACCTTCCCTTCTCCAGGCTAAAGGTATGCAGCTCTTTCAACCATTCCTCACAGGACCTGATTTCCAAACCCCACCCCATCCTGGTTGCTCTTCGTGGATGCGCTCCACCTTGTCAATGTTTTTCTTAAAATGGAGTGGCCAGAACTGGACACAGTACTCCAAAGGCAGAAGAGCTGCACAATGCCTTTTGAGTGGCAGTGCTAAGAGCCCTCTGTGTAGAAGCCCCCTACCCTGCCCCGCACATTGTCCTCTCTGAACCAGCTTTTCCAATCTGCTTTACTAGCAGGCAAGTCCTTTGAGAAGAAGCTCCTACTTTTTTTAAAAGAATGGTTTATTATGGCATTTTCTTGTTTTTCCAAAACACAGTTTTTAAAGTTTTTAGACGTTTTGCCCAATACATTTCGGTAGATGTCTGCCTGTAATTCTTTTCCTTTCCTTATTCTTTGGGGTCTTATTTCTATAGATCACGGGCTGTTGCCAGATACTTGTCGTCTTCTTTGCTTAAACTGTGTGGCACCCAGAGCAACATGAGGTGCTCTGCTGATGACAATCATGTTTGCGCATGGCACCCTCCTTCCAGGAAGGGCGGACGCTGGGTGGAAAAGAGGCTCCCACAGTTTCACTTTTAGAACATCGGCCAACATTTTTACTGCCAGAGGGGTGGGGTGGGGATTACTGAAAGGCAAATCTAGTAACACTTCTGGGGAGGTTCTCCAGCTTGCATCATGCACCTCCCTGGTTTCATTTTCTCCACGGTGCTTTCACTTTAATTCCATCCCTCCTCCCCCCATGGTGTCCTCACTGCAACTGAAACATAGGGCAGGCCAGCATTTCACCTCCTGTAACTTTACCTTTCCTGCTGCTAGAACATCTGGGAAGGATTACAGCTCACACATCCTTGGCATCCTGCCTGCCTCTCCCCCTCCTTTTCCCTCTCTCCACCACAAAGGGGGGGGGGACTACATCCTGATCCACTGCATGGGCACTGCCCCGCCCTGCTGTGGACTCTGCACTCTGCCTTTGGTTCCTCCTACCTGGAGCACAAGACTCTCCTGGATCCCGGATTAGGCCTCTTCAGTAATAGCTTCATTGAGCGCCCTTCCTTCCGTCCGTCCGTCCGTCCGTCCTTCCTTCCTTCCTTCCCTGGAGGTGGATTTTGCTTTTGGCTTGTTTGATTTATCCCCCTTTGCTGGCAAATGCTCACTAGCAAATTGCATTCAGCCTCCAGGGGTGCTGAACAACAATCCAAAGATTTTCTCTTTTAACTCCTACCCAATGCCCCATACCCAGTGCCGCCCTTTGGATCCTCTCTCTCTCTCTCTCTCTGTGTGTGTGTGTCTAGCTACATACACAAGTTCACAACATTGCAGCAACTGTTATTTTTTAGAATGCTCAGACGTTCAATGCCCTTCTCCAGCGAACTGGCGTCCGGGCACCCATCTCAGTAATCAGCCGTTGAAGCAAGCGTACTGATTCCGTTCTGTGTACGTAGGAGCACAGGGAGCTGTGCTATACCACGTCAGGCCACTAGTTTATCTAGCCCAGTATTCTCAACGCTGACTGGCCACAGCAGCTCTCCGGGGTCTCAGGCAGGAATTTTTCCCCACCCGGATGGCTCTGCCACTGGCCTATAGCCCCTCCCCTGGTGACAGTGTGGGGCAGCTTTCTCCCTCACAATATTAAAATGTGCGAAGGCGAGCAAGGCTCCCAGCTGCTACAGCACCAGTGTTTACAACCTGGACGCCTAAGCTGGGAGGCCCAAAGCCCAATCCAAAAGGACTGAGCAGACACGACCGTCATCCTCTGTACCCCCATCTGGAGAGCAAAGGCCAGCCTCTGGCATTGCCAGCCTAGGCTTGCCCCACCTCCCAGCAAAGAACAACTCTCACAACACGGATCTTACCAAAAGCAACCTGCTTCTCCTACAGTAACTGCTTAGGACTTGGCCCAAGTCTCCAGCACCAGCATATCTTCAGGATTTGCTGCTGCCAGGGATTCTTTGCTGGCAGAATGCCAGAGGTGTGTCAGTGCCATGTGATGTCAGTGTAAGCTGGCTGCCAGCATGGAAGACCCATGGGATTTCCCTGTCAATCTTCTATAAGCCAGGCCTGGGATGAAGCCTTTCTCCCCTCCCCTCCCCTCCCCTCCCGGGACCATCACTGTTCTTCACTGAATTGAGCGCATGCTGCAAATCAGCAGCAGGATATGGCCACAGTCCAGAGAACAGTGCAACCAGCTCCTTACACCAAGAGGGGCTTTGGTTTTGTGCTCCTCAGGCCCCTCCCAGCTCCCCCTCTGCACTTCCAATGGCTTTGGAAGCCCAATGGTTTTAATGGTATTACGTCCTAATAGTGGCAGACAGACATTGGTTTTCCTACATGGCTTCCCAATGCTGCACCATGAAGGTGGCACTTCAGAAGTGGCCTTGTCTCCTTTCCACCGTGGTCATCCATGGCATGTGTAGGTCATCCGGGGCATGTGTGTGTGAAGTGGTCCTTGGTCCCCTGCAATCTTTGGGAGAAGAATGGATTCCCTTGTTTTCGTGATCCAGCTTCCATGCATTGATCTGAGAGGTGTTGGGGGATGTTTTTGAACAGGAGGGTTAGGGGAGACGGCCTTTTAGGTCCCTGCCAGGTCTATGATTGAAAGGCCACCTGCAAAGAAGGCATCCACATTAGCAGCAGGGAAGAAGCAAATGAGAGAATGTGAGTGTGCAAGCTGCATGAATAAGTAAAAGCTTCGTGCCTGCTGAGGGGACCCTCGAGAGATCAAAGCTGTTTATCCATAACGAGGGAGCATGGAAAAGACATTCAGCAAACAGGAGCAGAGCTTAATTTCCCTGCAGTGTCTAGAAAGGGGCCTGTGACTATGACTAATGGTGGGTTAAGTTATAGGCCCGCACAGGCTTTTCCTTCCGCAGCTCAAACAGGCCCCTGGGCAGCTCCCTTGCCTTTAATACAGGGGGAGTTAAATTGGTTTGGCCTTGGCAAGCAACTGTGGGCAGGGTGGCAGTGGGGGCGGTCACATACCTCTTCTCCACCTCTCCCTGCAGAGAGCGTCCATCATTTCCCACACATGGCTGCTGCCACCACACCACTGCCTTTGTGTTCGCCACAAGCTGGAACTCTGTGACTGTTGACAGTGACACTGGGCAGAAGCACACAAGTTAAGCGGTGTGCCCCTCCCCTTCCTCTCTGCCTCTTCCCGAATGTGGTTGAGGTTGGGGTGATGTTTTCTCCCAGGTAGGCTTGTCTAGTGACCGTTGGATGGGGTTTCTTTGGGTGGTATTTTGGGGTAGGGTTGCTTATTTGCAGTGAGCTGGCGGCTTGGTACCTGCTCCTCAGAATTACTGACTCTGCAAGCAAGAAATTGTCGTGGTGCTGGAGCTTGAGCACCTCAATGACGTCATGAGCGTCCCTGTGAAGGGACACCCAAGACGGGAAGGTCATGGCAGAGAGGTCAGACTAAATACGATCCCTGGGGAAGGAAACGGCAACCCACCCCAGTATTCTTGCCATGAAAACTAAATGCATCAGTACAAGCAGAGATATGTCGGTATACCATCGGAAGATGGGACTCCCAGGTTGGAAGATGGTCAAAGTGCTACTGGGAGGAACAGAGGATAAGTTCAACTAGCCCCAGATGTGATGACGCAGCTAGCTCAAAGCCGAAAGGACGGCTAGCAGCCGATGGTGCTGGTGGTGAACAACGAGTCCGATGTTCTAAAGATCAACACACCATAGGAACCTGGAATGTAAGATCTATGAGCCAGGGCAAATTGGATGTGGTTATTGGGGAGATGTCAAGATTAAATATAGACATTTTGGGTGTCAGTGAACTGAAATGGACTGGAATGGGCCACTTCACACAAATGACCACCAGATTTACTACTGTGGACAAGAGGACCACAGAAGAAATAGAGTAGCCTTCATAATTAGTAATAAAGTGGCTTAAAGCAGTGCTTGGATACAATCCAAAAAATGACAGAATGATCTCAATTCGAATTCAGGGTAAGCCATTTAACATCACAGTGATCCAAATATACGCCCCAACCACAGATGCTGAAAAAGCAGAAGTAGATCAGTTCTATGAGGATCTGCAGGATCTACTGGATAGTATGCCAAAAAAAGATGTTATTTGCATTACAGGAGACTGGAATGCTAAGGTGGGTAGTCAAACTGTAGCAGCCATATTGGGGGTCAGACTAAGTAGCCTCATGCAGTCTCATGCTTCATGTTCTTGCTGAGCTCTTTCTCCCTTGAATATATTATTGTAAGCTGATGAGACACAGGAATTCCTTGTCTTGTCAAAGGTCATACAATTGTATATCTTGTTCTCTGCTGTTCTCTTCTGTTCTCTCCTTATCATAGCTACCCTATAACCCAGTTCTTGTATTATAAACAATGGTGCTAGGAGAAGAAATGTTGAGGACTGCAACCCCACGTGGGAGGGAGAGGAGGAGCCGTTTCCTATGTGTCACAATATCTATAAAAACAATGTGCTAATGTAAATCGGGGCTTCTGGCTCTTTGGAAATGATTCCAGCCTTAAGCCCGCGCGTTAAATAAAGAATCTCTTTTTCCTTCACTCCATGGTCTCTCTGACTCTGGGTTCTGCAACAAAACGACACCTGGAATTACAGGCAAGCATGGTCTGGGAGAACAAAATGAAGCAGGACATAGGCTGATAGAATTTTGCCAAGACAACTCACTGTACATAACAAACACTCTCTTCCAACAACCTAAGAGACGACTTTATACATGGACTTCACCAGACGGTCGACACCGAAATCAGATTGACTACATCCTTTGTAGCCAAAGGTGGTGGACATCTATGCAGTTGGTAAAAACAAGACCTGGAGCTGATTGTAGTTCAGATCACGAACTTCTTATTGCACACTTTAGAATCAGTCTAAAGAGAATAGGGAAGACCCACAGATCAGTTAGATATGAGCTCATTAATATTCCTCATGAATATGCAGTGGAGGTGAAGAATAGATTTAAGGGACTAGATTTAGTAGATAGGGTCCTGGAAGAACTATGGACAGAAGTTCGCAACATTGTTCAGGAGGCGGCAACAAAACACGTCCCAAAGAAAAAGAAAACCAAGAAGGCAAGATGGCTGTCTGCTGAGACACTGGAAGCAGCCCAAGAAAGAAGGAAAGCAAAAGGCAACAGTGATAGGGGGAGATATGCCCAATTCAATGCAACATTCCAGAGGTTAGCCAAAAGAGATAAGGAATTATTTTTAAACAAGCAATGCGCAGAAGCAGAAGAAGGTAATAGAATAGGAAGGACAAGAGACCTCTTCCAGAAAATTAGAAACGTCGGAGGTAAATTCCAGGCAAAAATGGGTATGATCAAAAACAAAGATGGGAAGGACCTAACAGAAGCAGAAGAGATCAAGAAAAGGGGGCAAGAATATATGGAAGATCTGTTTGGGAAAGATAATAATATCGGGGATAGATTTGACGGTGTGGTCAGTGAGCTAGAGCCAGACATCCTGAAGAGTGAGGTTGAATGGGCCTTAAGAAGCATTGCTAATAACAAGGCAGCAGGAGATGACGGTATCCCAGCTGAACTGTTTAAAATCTTGCAAGATGATGCTGTCAAGGTGATGCATGCCATATGCCAGCAAATTTGGAAAACACAAGAATGGCCAACAGATTGGAAAAGATCAATTTATATCCCCATACCAAAAAAGGGAAGCACCAAAGAATGTTCAAACTATCGAACAGTGGCACTTATTTCACATGCCGGTAAGGTAATGCTCAAGATCTTGCAAGGTAGACTCCAGCAATTCATGGAACGAGAATTGCCAGATGTACAAGCTGGGTTTAGAAAAGGCAGAGGAACTAGAGACCAAATTGCCAATATCCGCTGGATAATGGAGAAAGCCAGGGAGTTTCAGAAAAACATCTATTTCTGTTTTATTGACTATTCTAAAGCCTTTGACTGTGTGGATCATCACAAATTGTGGCAAGTTCTTGGTGGTATGGGGATACCAAGTCATCTTGTCTGCCTCCTGAGGAATCTGTATAACGACCAAGTAGCAACGGTAAGAACAGACCACGGAACAACGGACTGGTTTAAGATTGGGAAAGGAGTACGGCAGGGTTGTATACTCTCACCCTACCTATTCAACCTGTACACAGAACACATCATGTGACATGCTGGGCTTGATGAAGCCAAGGCTGGAGTTAAAATCGCCGGAAGAAACATTAACAATCTCCCATATGCAGATGATACCACTTTGATGGCTGAAATAGGGATGTACGAAAATTCCGCCACGGATCTCAGGGAGGCTGAATGCCAGCACATTCATCCCCCTGAAATCGGTGGTGGAACGGCCTGCCCCCCCGCCCCCCCCGGGACGAGACTCACCTTGGGCGGATCTTCCTGGCGGCGGCGGCTCCAGTGGTGGTTTGGCGGTGGCGGCGGCAGCCGGTCTTCTGACCGGCCGCTGCCGCCGCCATTTCCAATTTTTTTTTAAAAAAATATGTGATATGCTACGTAAATCTTTACGTAGCCTATCACGGCTGACTTAAAAAAAAAAAATGCGCGTACGCGAATGGTGGCAGCCATGGCCGCCGCCATTTGCGTTCCTTATTTTGGCACGTCTTAGTCTACGTAAACATTTACGTAGACTAAGACGGTGAAAATAAGGGGAACGCAAATAGCGTAGCGTCTATGCTATTTGCGTTCCCCTTATTTTCGCTTAGTCTACGTAAATGTTTACGTAGATTAAGACGTGCCAAAATAAGGAACGCAAATGGCGGCAGCCATGGCCGCCGCCATTTGTGTACGCACGTTGTTGTTGTTTTTTAAGTCAGACGTGATAGGCTACGTAAACATTTACGTAGCCTATCACGGCTGACTGCAGGGACGCAAACAGCAGCGGCTACGGCCACCGCCATTTGCGTCCCTGCTAGCCAGCGGCCGGATGTCCGGCTGGTGGCGGAGTCGGCCGGCGGCTCTGCAGAATCGCTGCAGAGCACAGCCGGCCGGCCAGGATTCCGGGGGGGGGGAGGAACGGAGTGCCTCCCCCCCCGGCGAGGATTCTGGTGGGAGGGATGGAACGCCTCCCCCCCAACCATAAACATAATCCGCAAAAGGTAAGTACCTTTCGTACATCCCTAGGCTGAAAGCGAGGAGGAGCTGAGGAACCTCATGACGAAGGTGAAAGAAGAAAGTGCAAAAGCTGGGTTGCAGTTAAACCTCAAAAAAACCAAGATTATGGCAACCACCTTGATTGATAACTGGCAAATAGAGGGAGAAAACGTGGAGGCAGTGACAGACTTTGTCTTTCTAGGCGCAAAGATTACTGCAGACGCTGACTGCAGCCAGGAAATCAGAAGACGTTTACTTCTTGGGAGGAGAGCCATGACAAATCTTGATTAAATAGTGAAGAGCAGAGACATCACGCTGACAACAAATGCCCGCATAGTGAAAGCAATGGTATTCCCCGTAGTAACCTATGGCTGCGAGAGCTGGACCATAAGGAAGGCTGAGCGAAGGAAGATAGATGCTTTTGAACTGTGGTGCTGGAGGAAAATTCTGAGAGTGCCTTGGACTGCAAGAAGATCAAATCAGTCCATCCTCCAGGAAATAAAGCCAGACTGCTCACTGGAGGGAAGGATATTAAAGGCAAAACTGAAGTACTTTGGCCACATCATGAGAAGACAGGACACCCTGGAGAAGATGCTGATGCTAGGGAAAGTGGAAGGCCAAAGGAAGAGGGGCCGACCAAGGGCAAGGTGGATGGATGATATTCTGGAGGTGACGGGCTCGACCTTGGGGGAGCTGGGGGTGGCGACGGCCGACAGGAAGCTCTGGCGTGGGCTGGTCCAGGAAGTCACGAAGAGTCGGAAGCGACTGACCGAATAAACAACAACAAGCAAGAAATGAACAAAAGAGAAAAGGAGATGCTTGTTGCAGGGTTAACACCTGATTGCTGTGGAAGTGTGTTAGCATATCGCCACACCAGATCAGATCAGACCACTGGCCCATCTAGCCCAATATTGTCTCTTCTGAGAGATGTCTCAAGCAGGGGGCTTTTTCCAGACACACGGCCCACCCCGATCAGTGGGGTAGTTGCAAATTCATCATGACAATCCCCACAGCCACACCACTGAGGAGAGTCCAAATATGCAGTCAGCTGTGTGCATCCATATCTACACACCAGTTCTAGCAGTTTTCATCTCTGCAGGAGCAGGTCTTTTGTAAAGCAAATGAATGGGTCTTAATTGCCCATTCAAGACCAGGCCACCCCAAAATACTTTGCATTGCAAAAGGGAGAGCTCCCAACAGTACATTGTTGCTGGGAAACTCCACCCCACCCTCCTGTGAGGACTGCAGCTCAGCCCAGAGGGAACAGGGAAACCTGAAGTAGGGGGTGGCCACCTGCTAATCCAGAGACTGCAGCACTTTGACCCTGGGAGCCCTGGCTCCGCAGCACCACTTGCCTGGTCCCTTTGGTTGGAGGTGCTGGGGAAGAAACACAGGCCAGGAGCCTACTCAGCTACCCCCCCCCCCAAATCCTGCCCTACCCGATGAGGGTGGTGCCACGCACTGACCTGTCCTTCCCTCCCTGGCCTTTACAAATAATTTCCCCACCAGCCATGAAATGTGAAGGGCATTTTTCTTTTTGACATAAGGGTTACACATAAGGGCTACACCCCCAAGGCAGACCATCTTTGTATGATCCATTCCTGTATTAAAAGTGAAGCTGCAAGTTTTCCAGGAACCCCTGCGCCCAATCCTGGATAGTTGGCTACCCTAATTTCCCTGCAGTGGGAGGCTTGATGACCAAATCCAAGGGGAATCTGGTTCATTCATTTGTGGCCTTCTGCCTTTTCTCCACGGAGCTCTGGGAAGCATGCCCAGCACTGTCTCATTTTCTCTCATTTAGCCCTGCTGGGTAGATTAGGCTAAGAGGGAGCTCCTTTCTTAAGACAGCTCCATGGCTCAGAAAGGATTTGAACTGAGATCTCTCCAGTAAAGGCCAGTGCTGTATCCACTACACCATCCAGATGTGTTAGGGCATTTCTTGTTTTTGTTCAGTCGTGTCCGACTCTTCGTGACCCCATGGACCATAGCACGCCAGGCCTTCCTGTCCTGCGCTCTCTCCCGGAGCGTGCTCAAGTTCATATTCATTGCATCGGTGATGCTATCTAGCCATCTCATCCTCTGCCATCCCCTTCTCCTTTTGCCTTCAATCTTTCCCAGCATCAGAGTCTTTTCTAGGGAGTTTTCTCTTCGCATTTGGTGGCCAAAATATTTGAGCTTCAGCTTCAGTATCTGTCCTTCCAATGAGCAGTCAGGGTTGATTTCCTTTAGGATTGACTAATTTGACCTCTTTGCAGTCCAGGGGACTCATAAGAGTCTTCTCCAGCACCACAGTTTGAAAGCATCAATTAGGGCATTTCTACATGAGGCTTTTATCCCACACTTTTACCAAGACTTTCTGGATTCTTTGTGGGATTAAGATCGGCTCCTTTACATGTGTTTCTTTCCCAGGGGTTTTCTTTCTCTGCCTTTCTATGTGTTTCATTACAACCACTATAATGCACTGTGGTATAGTGTAATTGTACAATTTCATGAGACTCTCATTCCATCATTTCTAAATAATACCACACTTTCCTTGTCAGGAAAAAACAACAACGATAATGGTTGAAAAGCATTGGAGAGACCCTGGAGGATGGTGGCATTGTGTAAAGGACCTATGAGTGAGCATCACAAGTACACAAGAAAAGCCTCATGTAGACTGGAACCTTTTGGGGGGGAGGGGCCATGGCTCAGTGGATAGGACACATGCTTTGCATGCATAAAGTCCCAGGTTCAATCCCCAACAGCTTCTCGAGGTAGGGGATCTGAGAAAGAATCCTGCCTGAAACCCTGGAGGGCAGCTTCTGAGGCTCCTGTCTCCCATCATCCCAACACATCTGGAGGGCACCAGGTTGGAGAAGGCCCTGTTGGCTCTACACCCTGTTGGCTCTTTGTGTATTTCTGTGGAGGACATTTCACTGGGCACATTTCCATTCATGGCCACTCAGCACATTCTGGCAGTGCCTCATGCTGCAGTGGAAGTGTGAAGGGAGAGGAATGGGATGTTGTGGGCGTGGGACCGAGGTCATGTGGGGAGGCCCACCTGGTCCTTGTGCCAGAACTCATCATGACACTTTACTTCCCATTTGCATTTATTTTCTGCTTGCCACTTAAAAGCACAATTGCATATCCAGCAGTACTGGATGGAAGAAAATGGTTACATCCATTTCTTGTTCAAGGCAGAAAGTGGACAGGATGAGTGAGAATTCCCCTTCTTCTACACCCTGAGTCATGGCTTTGCGCTGGCTCAGCAAAACACCTGGATATTGCACTAGTGTGCAAATGCAGGGCAGAGCAAACAGCATGGCACACGCTCCTCACGAGGATTTCCAGGGAGGGGAAGGGAGTGGTGAAGGAGCGCAGACAGCGGGGGTAAAAAGGGAACGGCCACACTAACAGCAATCTCACATCAGCAGGACGAGCCAGGGACGCATGGACACCCACCCATTCCCCTTTTGCGCTCACAGTGCGACGCTGGAGCCACAAAGCAGGGCACAAGAGAGGGGAACCCCGGCAGGATTCCTGGCCTCTTTCTCAGGGCCGCGGCCCAGGGCCTCCCCGTCACCACCGCCTCTCGCCGAAGGATCTGCTCCTTCTCGTACAGGGTTTATTCTTTGACTTGGCAATCACGCGTCTGTTGATTTAAAATCCAGGAGGATGTTTGTTCCGAGGGCTCACATCTCGAAGGGAAACGGAAGCACCCCCCGTACGCGGCCGGCCGCTCACGGCGTGCCCCAGCGGCGGCCCTGGGCGGCCGAGCAGGCTGCGCGCCGCCTGCTGCCGTAGCGTCCCCACGCGCCCGCGCTCAGCGGCGAGGGGCCAGAGGCGTCCGCGCGCCACGCCGGCCCGCCCTCGGGGCCAGCGAAGGGAGGCTGCGGGGCGAAGGCGGCCCCCGCAGCGCGCCCGCAAGAGCGGAAGGCGGCGTCCCTCCGAGGCAGGCTCGTGGCGCGACTTCCGGGGGCCGCGGAGAAGAGGCCGCCCTCGCGCGTGGGGCGCGGGCAATGGCGCCAGCCGGCCCCTAGTGACGGGGGCGGGCTTTCTGCATACGGCAGCGCAATATTAACTAGGTGGGGCTCCGGGGCCACTGCTGCACCCCCCGCCCCGCCCCCCCCGCCCGCTGGAAATGCCCTTGCTTCTGCCTGGTTGCTCTTAAGAGGTGGAAGGGGGAGGAAATTAAAAGCACGTTCCATACAAGGCGCAGCGTCTGCAGAGAAACAGGATTCATTGATGTGCGGGGGGGGGGGGAGAAAAGAGGAGATCCTGCCCTTCTCTCGTCTCAGGCGGAGGCTACTCTTAAAGGGCCAGCGCTCCCCTGTATCGCAGGCAAATAACGGGCTGCAACGGGGGGATTTGGAAGCAAACGAATGTCATCACCTCCCTTTCCCCGGGCTGGAGAATTTTGCCCACAGCTTAGGGCTGCAGCTCTAAGTCGGTGCTCTTTACGAAAAAAGCAGCGATGCTCTCATGTCCTCCTGGCACCCTCACTTTGCAAACCTCGGACGCGGTCCTCCGTCCTGTCCTCTTGCAGAACTCCCGTGCTTTTAACGCCTGCTGGTAGGCTAAGATTTGTCCGGCGTGGCAGCTTTTCCCAGCACGGTGATCCAGTGGTGGAAGAAGTCTTCCCCTGTTGAATATTTTCATTCGTTGTCATGGTAACAAGCACGGAAACACGCGTCTTGCCGCCCGTCTTGGGGCAGCAGGAGCAGCGGCGCAAGCCGCGTCCTTCGCGTTGCACACCTGCGCAGCGCTCTGCGTGACTTTCCGTGGCAAGCTGGTCTCTCATCTGGGGAGAAGGTTGCGGGCTGAATGATCCCCTCTCAAGCTCTTATCCTCGATGGCCCCTGGCGTGACCTGGCCTCTGGGGGCAGTAGCCAATCCTAGTCCTACTTAGAGTAGACCTATTCATTTCAATGGGTCTCATCTATGTAGGGCTACCATTGGATACTACCCTATAATTCCTACTGCCCAGCTCTGAAACCCTGCTCCCCACCCCAGCTTTCAGTACTTAATTCTCTCTCCCTGCACTCTCAAGCACCCCCTTTCCAAGACAGACCTCCACCATAAATTACCCAGTACTCCCACCACTCCCCCTTCATGGATCGCTGCCTTGTTGTGGCGAAGGGGCTTGCGTAACACAGTGAAGCCATAAGCTATGCCGTGCAGGGCCACCCAAGACGGACAGGTCATGGCAGAGAGTTCTGACAAAATGTGGTCCACTGGAGAAGGAAATGGCAACCCACTCCAGTATTCTTGCCAAGAAAACCCCATGGAACGCATCACAAGGCTAAAACAGATGACGCCGGAAGATGAGCCCCTCAGGTCGGAAGGTGTCCAATATACTACTGGGGAAGAGCAGAGGGAATTTCCAAGTAGCGCCAGAAAGAGTGAAGCGGCTGGGCCAAAGCCAAAAGGACACTCAGCTGTGGATGTGTCTGGTGGTGAAAGGAAAGTCCGATGCTGTAAAGAACAATATTGTTTAGGAACCTGGAATGTAAGATCAACGAATCAAGGTAAGCTGGAGGTGGTCAAACATGAGATGGCAAGATTGAGCATCGACATCTTGGGAATCAGTGAACTAAAATGGATAAGCTTCAGCTATTGGGCGGTATAGAAATAAATAAATAAATAAAAATAAATAAATACAAGCATGGGCGAATTTAATTCAGGTGACCATTGTATCTACTACTGTGGGCAAGAATCCCGTAGAAGAAATGGAGTAGCACTCACAGTCAACAAAAGGGTGGGAAAAGCAGTACTGGGGTACAATCTCAAAAACGATAGAATGATCTCAGTACGAACCCAAGGCAAACCATTCAACATCACAGTAATTCAAGTCTATGCCCCAACCACTGAGGCTGAAGAAGCTGAGGTCGATTGGTTCCAAGAAGACCTACAACACCTTGTAGAACTAACACCAGAAAAAGATGTCCTCTTCATCATAGGGGATTGGAATGCTAAAGTAGGAAGTCAAGAAATCACCGGGATAACAGGCAAGCATGGCCTTGGTGTACAAAATGATGCAGGACAAAGGATAATTTGTCCTTTGTCCTTGACAAAGGAATTTTGCCAAGAGAACACGCTGATCATAGCAAACACGCTTTTCCAACAGCACAAGAGGAAACTCTACACATGGACATCACCAGATGGTCAGTATCGAAATCAGATTGATTATGTCCTTTGCAGCCAAAGATGGAGAAGCTCCATACAGTCAGTCAAAACAAGACCTGGAGCTGACTGTGGCTCAGATCATGAGCTGCTTCTTGCAAAATTTCAGCTTAAATTGAAGAACGTAGGGAAAACCATTAACCATTCAGGTATGACCTAAATCATATCCCTTATGAATATACAGTGGAGGTGAGGAATAGATTTAAGGGATTAGACCTGATAGACAGAGTGCCTGAGGAACTATGGACGGAGGTCCATAACATTGTTCAGGAGGCAGCAACTCAATTCATCCCAAAGAAAAAGAAATGCAAGAAAGCAAAGTGGCTGTCTGATGAGGCTTTACAAGTAGCTGAGGAAAGAAGGGAAGCAAAAAGCAAGGAAGAAAGGGGAAGATATACCCAACTGAATGCAGAGTTCCAGAGAATAGCAAGGAGAGACAAGAAGGCCTTCTTAAATGAACAATGCAAAGAAATCGAGGAAAACAACAGAATGGGAAAGACTAGAGATCTCTTCAAGAAAATTGGAGATCTCAAGGGAACGTTTTGTGCAAAGACGGGCATGATAAAGGACAAAGAAGGCAGGGACCTAACAGAAGCAGATGAGATTAAGAAGAGGTGGCAAGAATACACAGAAGAACTATACAGGAAAGATCTGAATGTCCCCGATAGCCATGATAGTGCGGTCACCGAACTTGAGCCAGACATCCTAGAGAGTGAAGTGGGCCTTAGGAAGCATTACTAACAACAAAGCTAGTGGAGATGACAGTCTTCCAGCTGAGCTATTTAAAATCCTAAAAGATGATGCTGTTAAAGTGCTGCGCTCAATATGCCAACAAATTTGGAACACTCAACAATGGCCACAAGGCTGGAAAAGGTCAGTTTACATTCCAGTTCCAAAGATGGGCAACGCCAAACAGTGTTCAAACTACCGCACAATTGCGCTCATTTCACATGCCAGCAAGGTGATGCTCAAAATCCTACAAGCTAGGCTTCAGCAGTATGTGAACCGAAAACTACTGGAAGTACAAGCTGGGTTTTGAAGAGGCAGAGGAACTAGAGATCAAATCGCCAACATTCGCTGGATCATGGAAAAAGCAAGAGAATTCCAGAAAAATGTCTGTTTCTGCTTCATTGACTACGCGAAAGCCTTTGATTGTGTGGATCACAACAAACTGTGGCAAATTCTGAAAGAGATGGGAGTACCAGACCACCTTACCTGTCTCCTGAGAAACCTGTACGAGGGTCAAGAAGCAACAGTAAGAACCGGACATGGAACAACCGACTGGTTCAAAATTGGGAAAGGAGTATGACAAGGCTGCATATTGTTGCCCTGCTTATTTAACTTATATGCAAAGTACATCATGAGAAACGCCGGGTTGGATGAATCGCAGGTCGGAATTAAGATTGCCGGGAGAATTATCAACAACCTCAGATACGCAGACGATACCACCCTAATGGCAGAAAGCGAAGAGGATCTAAAGAGCCTCTTGTTGAGGGTGAAAGAGAAGAGTGCAAAAGCTGGTTTGAAACTCAACATTAAAAAAACAAAGATCATGACATCTGGCCCCATCACTTCCTGGCATATGGAAGGGGAAGAAATGGAAGCAGTGACAGATTTTACTTTCCTGGGCTCCAAGATCACTGCAGACGGTGACTGTAGCCATGAAACTAAAAGACGCTTGCTCCTTGGGAGGAAAGCTATGGCAAACCTAGACAGCAGAGTAAAAAGCAGAGACATCACCTTGCCGACAAAGGTCCGTCTAATCAAAGCTATGGTTTTCCCAGTAGTAACGTATGGCTGTGAGAGCTGGACTATAAGGAACGCTGAGCGCCGAAGAATTGAAGCTTTCGAACTGTGGTGCTGGAGAAGACTCTTACGAGTCCCCTGGACTGCAAGGAGGTCACATTAGTCCATCCTAAGTCGTCAGTCATCTATCAGTCATCTTCTGTGCCTGGCCACCCTTGGCCAGAGCACCAACTCCCAGCAGAGAAGCCCTCATGTGGTGCGGTTTGTTAGCAGCCGCTGCCCTGGGCGGGTTTGCGTTGCTTCGCCATTGTTGGCCATCTCGGATGCGTCTTGTGGAGGCGGGCTAGCGCTGTCCCCTATAAATCGGCGCTGGAGATCACAGCTGAGGCCCTTCTGATGGGGGTGGAGAGCACCATTAACCCCAGGAGCCGCTCCGGTTGATCGAGTGGTCATTCCACCATTTCAGACAGAACGCCCAAATTTATTGGGGCTTGTCTCTGCTCCGGGCCATCTGGTGAGACTGAAGATTTGGGAAGGAGCCCAAGGTTTTCAGAGGGCTGAGCAAGTTTGCTTCTTGCAGTCACGCTGCACAGAGCCGCAGAGGAGAAAGCCAAAATGCATTCCAAAGACACCCTATTCCTCCCCCACCCCCACTACAAACTGCCCATGTCTTTATAGAGACTGTGGAATGAAGGCAACGGTGTGAGGGCAGACTTTCCCCAAAGTCTCTCTGTCTCTCTCAGCTCCTGCGGGGCAAGGACCAGCCACTGGTGAAACCCCAACCCAGGCTACAGTGTGGGCCAGCTGCCATGACAACCGAGATTGGGTTGGCTGACAGCACTGAGGTGTCCACTGAGTTTCCTGGCCAAAGAAGTTGCTCGGTCTATTTAAACATGTTTATTACTGTGTTCATTTAGCATGGTGATTAATTTGTAGCAGTGTTGATAATGCTGGCACTGATTAGCAGTTTTCATATATTAGGCCTGTTTTGCCTAACTGCATGGTTCAGTCAAGCTTTGCTTTTAAGACCATAGAGGTGAGACTACACCGGCCACAGCCAAACAGGAGATGATTCTAGGAAGCATGTAGGTGACAGTGTGTCTCTTGAAGGGGGGGGAACCTGCTAAAACCGGGTTTCATGCCAAGCTAGTTGTGGTTACAATGTCACGCTTTGAAGATCTTCTGCAGTTTCAGTGAAATACTAAGTGAGTTTTTAGCTCAAGAGGTACTCCTACCGAGAGGGATGAAGTTCTTCTATCTCAACAGATGGGTTGCAGCCATGGTGGGTATCAGAGGTTGGTATGGCTGGGCACCTGCCAATGGTCTGGTGGTTTAGAAGAGCCCATCACTGACCCTGCCAGGTGCTTGCCCTTCCAGCCCCAACGGCCCTGTTACCTGAGCCATGGTGCCATGGCATTGCTGCCACGCATTCACCTCACTGCCTCCTCTCCAAAGGCATGTGACAGGTTTTTATCCAGTGGTGGCACTTATTATGGGATGTGACTCCAACCTCCAAGGAAAGGCCATAGCTGGGTGGTGGGGCACCTGCTTTGCATGCAAAAGGTCCCCCAGGTTCAAACCCAACATCTCCAGGTAGGGCTGGGAAAACTCCTGCCTGAAATGCCGGAGAACTGCTACTGCTGCCAGTCAGTGCCAACAGTACAGGGCTAGATGGACCAAGGAGGAGGCTGACTTGATGCTCTGACTTGGATTCCTGCATTGAGCAGGGGGTTGGACTCGATGGCCTTGTAGGCCCCTTCCAACCCTACTATTCTATGATTCTATGATTCTATGACTCTGTATAAGGCAGCTTTCGAGGTTCCAAGCTGACACTCAGCTCGGCTCTGCAGTGGGTAGCTGCCATGTTAGATTCCCGAAGATGCAATGTGCAACATCACAAAAGGCAGAGGTGCTCAATTCCTACTTTGGCTCAGTCTTCTCCCAAAAGAGGGTCTATGACCCCCCTGGCAAAGGCGAAGTACAGGCTGAAGGGGCAGGATTGCAGCTTGAGATTGATAGGCATATGGTCAAGGAACACCTAATTCCTTTGAATGAGATCAAATCTCCAGGGCCAGATGAACTGCATCCTAGAATAATAAAAGGAACTGGCAGAAGAACTCTCAGAACCGCTGTCTATTCTCGTTGAGAAATCATGGAGGACGGGGGAAGTGCCAGATGACTGGAGGAGGGCTAATGTTGTCCCTATCTTCAAAAAGGGTAAAAAGGAGGAACCTGGGAACTACAGACCAGTCAGTCTGACATCCATCCCTGGGAAAATTCTGGAGCAGATCATAAAGCAATCCATCTGGAAGCACCTTGACAACAACGCAGTGATTACTCAAAGCCAACATGGATTTGTCAAGAACAAATCCTGCCAGATGAATCTGATCTCAGTTTTTGATCAAGTAACCCCCTTGTGGACTGTGGGAATGCTGTGGACATCATATACCTCAACTTCAGAAAAGCTTTAGACAAAGTGCCCCATGATATCCTGATGAGCAAATTAGCTCAAAGTGGGCTAGGTGAAACAACGCTCCGGTGGATCCACAGTTGGCT
This sequence comes from Heloderma suspectum, assembly GCF_057233095.1. Taxonomy (NCBI): domain Eukaryota; kingdom Metazoa; phylum Chordata; class Lepidosauria; order Squamata; family Helodermatidae; genus Heloderma; species Heloderma suspectum. The sequence continues at coordinate 1,975,130 of NC_139466.1, forward strand.
ACAGAATCGGGCTCAAAGAGTGCTTATCAATGGGACCTTCTCAAACTGGGGAGAGGTAACGAGTGGGGTACCGCAGGGCTCAGTCCTGGGTCCAGTGCTCTTCAACATTTTTATTAATGACTTGAAGGAGGAGGTGCAGGGAATGCTGATGACATTTGCAGATGACACAAAATTAGGCGGGATAGCTAATACTTTGGAAGGCAGAAACAGAATTCAAAGTGATCTTGATAGGCTAGAGCGCTGGGCAGAAAACAACAGAATGACATTGAATAGGGTTCAGTGCCAAGTTCTGCACCTAGAAACCAAATGCACAGTTACAAGATGGGGGATACTGCAATACTACAAGCGAGAAGGATCTTGGAATTGTTATTGATCACAAGCTGAACATGAGCCAACCATGTGATGTGGCTGCAAAAAAGGCCAATGCTCTTTTGGGCTGCATTAATTGAAGCATTGCTTCCAAATCCTGGGAAGGACTAGTTCCCCTCTACTCAGCACTGGTTAGGCCTCATCTGGAGTACTGTGTCCAGTTCTGGGCACCACATTTTAAGAAGGATGCAGACAAATTGGAGAGGGTTCAGAGGAAGGCAACAAAGATGATCAGGGGACTGGAAACAAAGCCCTAAGAAGAGAGACTGAAGGAACTGGGCATGTTTAGCCTTGAGAAGAGAAGACTGAGGGGAGATAGGATAGTGCTCTTCAAGTCCTTGAAAGGTTGTCACAGAGAGGAAGGCCAGGATCTCTTCTTGATCATCCCAGAGTGCAGGACACGGAATAATGGGCTCAAGTGAGACGAAGCTAGATTCCAGCTGAACATCAGGAGAAACGTCCTGACTGTTAGAGCAATAGATGGAACCAGTTACCTAGGGAGGTGGTGGGCTCTCCCACACTGGAGGCATTCAAGACGAGGCTGTCAGGAATGCTCTGACCTGGATTCCTGCACTGAGCAGGGAGTTGGACTCAGTGATCTTGTAGGCCCCTTCCAACCCTATGATTCTATGATCCTATGATCAGGCATTGCATCTTAGGGAATCTAACACAGGAGCTGCCCCTGCAGAACGATGCAGGGCACCAGCTTGGCTACTATAATAAGTGCTGCTGCCTATTGCCAGGGCCCCTTGGCAGCATCCTGCCAGGGGCACATTAAGGTCTGTAGCCAGCCCTGGTCAGAACAGAACTTCCTTGTTAACAAGAATGTGATCTCCTCTTTACTTGGCCAGCAGAAATGAAACCAGGTTCCATTGCACTTAATACGTATATTTTTAAATAGTAAAAAACATACCCTGTTTTATATTTGCGCTGGATCTATCCTAAACATTTCCTTTTTAATGTGTTTATCTTATCATGATATACTTAGACCTCTACATTTTGCACTATTATTCTATTTGTGTTTCTATTATGCCATTAGGATTTCTTGCCACTCTCGGCATGGGCTTTTTAGTCTGGGAGCAGTATGCATTCTATTTTGCTTTGTTAACATTTATCACAAGTGTCCATCTCTCACCAACTGCAAACCTAAAGGGGCACAGACTGCAAAATTATCATAGAATCATAGAATAGGAGGGTTGGAAGGGGCCTACAAGGCCATCGAGTCCAACCCCCTGCTCAGTGCAGGAATCCAGGTCAGAGCATCCCTGACAGATGGCTGTCCAGCCTCGTCTTGAATGGCTCCAGTGTGGGAGAGCCCCCCACCTCCCCAGGTCATTGGTTCCATTGTCATATTGCTCTAGCAGTCAGGACATTTTTCCTGATGTTCAGCTGGAATCTGGCTTCCTGTCACTTGAGCCCATTATTCCGTGTCCTGCACTCTGGGATGATCAAGAAGAGATCCTGGCCTTCCTCTCTGTGACAACCTTTCAGGGACTTGAAGAGCGCTATCCTATGCTCTGACTTGGATTCCTGCATTGAGCAGGGGGTTGGACTCGATGGCCTTGTAGGCCCCTTCCAACCCTACTATTCTATGATTCTATGATTCTATGATTCTATCTCCCCTCAGTCTTCTCTTCTCAAGGCTAAACATGCCCAGTTCCTTCAGTCTCTCTTCACAGGGCTTTGTTTCCAGTCCCCTGATCATCTTTGTTGCCCTCCTCTGAACCCTCTCCAGCTTGTCTGCATTCTTCTTAAAGTGTGGTGCCCAGAACTGGACACAGTACTCCAGATGAGGCCTAACCAGTGCTGAGTAGAGGGGAACTAGTACTTCCCGGGATTTGGAAGCGATGCTTTTATTAATGCAGCCCAAAAGAGCATTGGCCTTTTTTGCAGCCACATCACATTCTTGGCTCATATTCAGCTTGTGATCTACAGTAATTCCAAGATCCTTCTCGCTTGTGGTGTTGTTGAGCCACATATCGCCCGTCTTGTAACTGTGCATTTGGTTTCTTTTTCCTAGGTGCAGAACTTGGCATTGATCCCTATTCAATGTCATTCTATTGTTTTCGGCCCAGCGCTCCAGTCTATCGGGATCACTTTGAATTTTGTTTCTGTCTTCCAAAGTATTAGCTATCCCGCCCAATTTTGTGTCATTTGCAAATCTGATCAGCATTCCCTGCACCTCCTTCTCCAGTCATTAATAAAAATGTTGAAGAGCACTGGCGTCTCAAATTCCCACTGCATTTCATGACAGGAACACACATGGGACTCTTTTTTTTTTTTTTTTTTTAACGGGTCCACCATGGTCTTCTATTTGCCAGCTTAGCTTTAGCAGAGCCCTGCTGGTTTCCCTCAGTACCCACACACCCACACTCCTGTTTGAATAATCTAGTTTTGGGGTCCTCTCCAGATTATCCTCAACCTCAAGCTATGATCCCTTCAGATGAAGCCTCAGGCCCTGCGAAATGGCTCTTGCTGTGCTCTGGCCATGACTATCCTGGGTGCTTTAAGTCAAAGCTCAGTCCAGCCCCGAGTCCTGCCCCAAGAGATGGCACAAGGGGCTCAGAGTGTGATGTGCCAAGGCTAGCCAGCAGCGCCTGGTCCCACATGCCTCCTAAGCAGCCCTGGCTGATTGTCAGCAATGCTGCAGCATGGAGGTGCCAAAAGCCAAAGTCCTTGAAAGAGGAAGCGATGCTGAGTTTAAATAATCGTCTGAATTTTCCATGCCACTCAGCTTGTCCTTTGCTGTCAGTGGGACATGTCGGGGGTTCTCCTGATGCGCAGAAGCAGAGCAGCGAGAGGCCAAGGGCCAGGCATAGCCAGGTGGAATTAAAATCATGGAGCAGCTGTCCTCAGCAATGTACGAGTCCAGGAGTTTTAATTAGGAAAGGAGAAAGTGGGGGCGACGCAGTGCTGCTGCAACCTCCCTCATGATGGCTTCTTTGCATTTGGAGTGGCAAAGGGGGCAGAGACAGCTGCACAGACATGCCAAAGACAGTGGGAGGGGGAGAAACCCTGAAGATGTGCAGGTCTGCTTGGACAAAGCCACAATTACAGGGTTGTTTTTGAGTTCCATCTGAAGTGGAACCTGGGAGCAGACCTGGGACCCACGCATGGGGTTCTGGAGATGTTCAAAAACACAGTGGGGAAAATGATTATAAGTACTTACAATGATTGCCTTGAAACTGTATTAACAAGAGCTGAGAACCAGGTTTGGGCTTGTTTGTTTTTAAAGTCCCTCTGAGATTGATTTTTTAAGCCACTTCAGAATTCAAAGTTGGCAAATTTGAATCTCAACTGTTTGCTGAATTTTTAATTTTGTGCCTGTCTTCCTTATCTAAGAATTGCCACTCCTGCTGCTTGCATCATAAGATCACCCTTCCTTTGCAGCAGAGACTCTGGGATTGTCACCAGGCACCTCCTCTTGTCCTGGGTCTCCTCTGCTGGTGAAAGAGGAGCCCAAAGAGACAAGCCTGATTCTCACCTAGAAGCACAGCTGCGGTTTCTGTCTTGAGGTCCGGGACTGGCTCCAAAGAGGAGGCGAGATCCTTTTGGTAGTTCTGCTCCAGTTCTGCTTGTGCGGGAGCTGCCACACCAAGCCAGAGGCTCCCTAGAGTGGCCAGAGACAAAGATAAAACATGGTGAGGAGAATCTTGTCTCCCCAAATCTATTTGAGCCAAACCAAATTTGGGGGAAAGGAATTCACAAGCACATTTCTTGAGTCTCAAACCTGAATGAACGGCGATTGCCAGAATGAGCAGTCATCCAAATTTGTCTTCTGCTCATCTGAATACCTTTCAGCATTCCCAGTTATGCATGCTGCTGGGTTTAGGGATTTTAGGGGGGAAAGCAGTGCATAATGATGTATAAAATTCTTGCCTTAAAATTAATCAAGACTGAAGGGTACTTTTAAAAATCTAAGCTTCCAAATGTAAAACTGAAAAAAGACATTTAACATTCAAAAAGTCACACTCACATTCTGAAATCTTGTTGATTTTTTAATGTGTGCAAAGTTTCATTTCAGCTCCCATGCTTGTTTATTAGCTTGAATAATCAATGCATTTTCTTGCAAGCAGTGCAGACTGGTTGGGGCAAATACGAGGCCTACTGTGCCAGGGGAACAAAGCATTCAGTGGCTTGGCTAATGGAACAGCAGCTGCCTTGCTTGGCTGTCACGCCCAGCAGCTTTACCAGCTCCACACTGGGGTTGTTGTCCAAAAATGTATGTGTCTAGGTGGGCAGGAAAAGCACCTTCTCTCATGGTTCTGTTAGCTGAGGGTGCCACCACCAGATCTGTGAAAGAGGGTAGATGCAACTAATTACACATGTGTATAGTACTACTGTACAATAACATCCACACATCGGATCCATACAACGCCCTACATGGGGATATCATCCTTGCAGAATTTCATCATGTGTGAAATAGGACTGTGTGCTGGAAGCAATTTCCTTTAAGGAAGCTTTAGTGCAAAGGCCGAATTTCGCCTCAATCTAGCTATTGTCTCATGGAGAGTCGCTGCCTAGGGACACGCACACCGTGGAGGGTATGTTTGAGAGAGGCATTTCACCCATATCAGAGCAGGGCAAATGTATTCCCGCATCTGTAGCCAGCTAGTTCCTTGGGGGGTCAGGAAGCAGTTGCAAAGCTCCTGATAACATATACCACCATCTCAGGACTTCAAAGCAGGACTGAAAATTACCCAGAGTACATCAGGGCAAGGATCTCACAAGAGAAGAGGGACCTTAATCTTGACGCTTGAGGTTGCATCCCCTATGTCTCAGCAGAAAGAGAGGACTGGCCTCCAGCATGAGCAAGTTTGATATACATACACAGGGGCAGGGGAGGAAATCCATGAACCAGTCTCTGCAGGAGAAAAAAAAATCCTTGCAAAGGAAGGACAGTGTATATAAACACAGTGTGTTGATCAAAGGGGGGAAAACATTACATTTTCTATGTGTTGTTGTTATTATTTTAATATCATTAGCATTATCATTATTAGAAGAGATTTTAACCCAGCTTTAAGGGTGTGCTGTCCTCACAAGGCAGCTCACAACAGCATCTAAACATGAAATACAGTTACAATTAAATGCACGCACAGACATTGGGAGCAACCACCGCTAATGTGTTCTAGGCACCAAACGCGGGCTGGCACAAATTGGCCTTCCAGTTTTTTATTTAAGCCAGCAGTGATGAAGCCGTATGGGTCTCCCTGGGGCGGGATCGCCAAAGGCCTGGGGCCGCCTCTGACAAAGTGCTGTCCTTGGCACCTGCCAGCCAAACGGCGCTTGATGGCGGGCCAGTGTGCAGGGCATCTGGCACGGCCCTTCATGCATGGGCAGGGGCATGCAGGGGCAGGGGGTTCTTCAGACAATGTGGTCCAAACCACTGAGGGCTGTAAGGCCAAAACCAGCTCCTTGAGCTGGGTCCAGAAACTGACAGGCAGCCAATGTGAAAGATGCAGAAGAGGAGTAATATGACCCAAACGTCAGGCTCCCACAAGCGTTCTTCATTTAAAATGAACATCGCTCTTTGTCAGATAATGCAGCTGTCTTTTGCATGTTTGCTTTATTTTACTTATTTATTTGCTTGTGACATGTATATCTCCCCTCCAATGAGCCCAAGGCCATGTGCACATAATCCTCCTCCCCTCCATTCTATCCTCACAACAATCCTGTGAGGTAGGTTAGGCTGAGAGCCACACAGTGAGCTTCATGGCAGAGGGGGGACTAGAACCCAGATCTCCCAAGTCCTGGCCCAATACTCTTAACTACTACACCCCAGTGGCTCTCTTACCTCGGGTGTGCTTAGGTACCAAAGGCAGCATATTTTTTCTTGAATGTACCTCTTTATCGCTTAAAGCAGGAGGAGAACATTTTGGTTGGATCCTGTTTCCACCCCTCTGCCATCAGTTGACAGGTAGCTGCAGCAGGAAGGCTAGGCTAGTGAATAGTCTGGGAACTTGGGTCTAAAGCAAGGAAACAAGCTTTCCGGGGTATGCCAAATATTCACCCATAATTGGGTGGGGTGACTAACATATTTCCAGGGGGCTGCCTGTTTGCTGCCATTGTTTGACAATTTGTTGCTGTTTCACTGTTACTTTTTTTTAAAACCCAAACAAAATAAAAACAGGTCCATCTTCCTGGGAATAGTAATCCCAGCCAATCAGAGGTCATGTGCTGAATGATGTCAAAATGCTAGTCAGATTTGGCTACGTAACAGTTTCGCAGAGCTGACAGAGACAGGGCAATGCTTGCTGGACCAGCAGCGCCATCATTCTGAATGGGCATATACCGTAACTCCTCCTGGGTCCGCCACCCCAAAATTCATAAGGATGGGAGGATTTTTAGCCATTGCTGAAACTGCCTACCTCTTGGCTCAGCCCTTGAGCAGAAGAGGGAATTTTGTCAAATGCAGTTTGTCTTTGTTTAGTGTTTAAAATTCAACTAGGTGCTGTGAAAAATTACAAACACAAATTGGACCAATCTCTATCAGATGGGCTTCCCATCAAAAAGGAAGAAGGGACGGGGAAGGGAAGAGGAAATCCAAGTACACTAAGGTTAATTAATGACCAGGTGGCTAGACCATTGATGCAGGAAGGAGCTGAATGGCAGTTGGCCCCTCCCAGCAAGGCTACATCAAGCAGGAAGGAGAAAAGCTACAGCTGTGGACATTCCCTCTCCACCCAAGAGGCAGGAGCCCGGCTGTCCTAGACAGAAGGGCCTAAGTAGCCATGGTTCCCTCCACTGTGCTCATCCCCACACACACACTTTTCACCCCCACATCCATCTGGACCAGCCAGGAATCCCTGCCTGCAAACAGGAGCTACTGAAGTTGCTCAGCAAGCCCCCCCCCCCCGCCCCACTTCCTATTCTCAGCTAATTGGCACAGGATGACTTCAGTACACAGCACATTAGCAGCCAATTACGGGGCCATCCTGGAGGATCGGGTTTCTGGCTGTGAGCTAATGAGTTGGGGGTGGTGTAAGAGAGGGACTGCCTGTTGCAGAGCACAGCTCACTGTGAGAAGTCCCCTGCCTCGTCTATGCACATACCAAAAGAGCTCGAATCTTGCAAAAACTCTCTTCCACCAAGCACAGCTTGCTCTCCCATTTAATATTACACTCTTATTCTCTCTCTCTCTCTCTCTCTCTCCAAATCAAACACATTTGACAGCCAGAAAGCTAAGAAAGACACAATCGAAATTTAATTGGTGTACAATCCAAAATCCCCTTCATGGATCACTGCCTTGTTGTGGTGAAGGGGCTTGCGTAATTCAGTGAAGCCATAAGCTATGCCGTGCAGGGCCACCCAAGACGGACAGGTCATGGCAGAGAGTTCTGACAAAATGTGGTCCACTGGAGAAGGAAATGGCAACCCACTCCAGTATTCTTGCCAAGAAAACCCCATGGAACGTATCACAAGGCTAAAAGAGATGACGCCGGAAGATGAGCCCCTCAGGTCGGAAGGTGTCCAATATGCTACTGGGGAAGAGCAGAGGGTATTTCCAAGTAGCGCCAGAAAGAGTGAAGCGGCTGGGCCAAAGCCGAAAGGACACTCAGCTGTGGATGTGTCTGGTGGTGAAAAGAAAATCCGATGCTGTAAAGAACAATATTGTTTAGGAACCTGGAATGTCAGATCAATGAATCAAGGTAAGCTGGAGGTGGTCAAACATGAGATGGCAAGATTGAACATTGACATCTTGGGAATCAGTGAACTAAAATGGACAGGCATGGGCGAATTTAATTCAGGTGACCATCATATCTACTATTGTGGGCAAGAATCCCTTAGAAGAAATGGAGTAGCACTCATAGTCAACAAAAGGGTGGGAAAAGCAGTACTGGGGTACAATCTTAAAAATGATAGAATGATCTCAGTACGAATCCAAGGCAAACCATTCAACATCACAGTAATTCAAGTCTATGCCCCAACCACTGAGGCCGAAGAAGCTGAGGTTGATCGGTTCTATGAAGACCTACAACACCTTCTAGAACTAACACCAAAAAAAGACGTCCTCTTCATCATAGGGGATTGGAATGCCAAAGTAGGAAGTCAAGAAATCACCGGGATAACAGGCAAGCATGGCCTCGGTGTACAAAATGAAGCAGGGCAAAAGCTAATAGAGTTTTGCCAAGAGAACATGCTGATCATAGCAAACACTCTTTTCCAACAGCACAAGAGGCGACTCTACACATGGACGTCACCAGATGGTCAATATTGAAATCAGATTGATTACGTCCTTTGCAGCCAAAGATGGAGAAGCTCAGTCAAAACAAGACCTGGAGCTGACTGTGGCTCAGATCATGAGCTGCTTCTTGCAAAATTTCGGCTTAAATTGAAGAACGTCGGGAAAACCACTAAACCGTTCAGGTATGACCTAAATCATATCCCTGATGAATATACAGTGGAGGTGAGGAATAGATTTAAGGGATTAGACCTGATAGACAGAGTGCCTGAGGAACTATGGACGGAGGTCCATAACATTGTTCAGGAGGCAGCAACGAAATCCATCCCAAAGAAAAAGAAATGCAAGAAAGCAAAGTGGCTGTCTGATGAGGCTTTACAAGTAGCTGAAGAAAGAAGGGAAGCGAAAAGCAAGGGAGAAAGGGGAAGATATACCCAACTGAATGCAGAGTTCCAGAGAATAGCAAGGAGAGACAAGAAGGCCTTCTTAAATGAACAATGCAAAGAAATCGAGGAAAACAACAGAATGGGAAAGACTAGAGATCTCTTCAAGAAAATTGGAGATCTCAAGGGAACGTTTTGTGCAAAGACGGGCATGATAAAGGACAAAGAAGGCAGGGACCTAACAGAAGCAGATGAGATTAAGAAGAGGTGGCAAGAATACACAGAAGAACTATACAGGAAAGATCTGAATGTCCCTGATAGCCATGATAGTGCGGTCACTGAACTTGGTCCGGACATCCTAGAGAGTGAAGTCAAGTGGGCCTTAGGAAGCATTAGTAACAACAAAGCTAGCGGAGATGACAGTATTCCAGTCGAGCTATTTAAAATCCTAAAAGATGATGCTGTTAAAGTGCTGCATTCAATATGCCAACAAATCTGGAACACTCAACAGTGGCCACAAGACTGGAAAAGGTCAGTTTACATTCCAATTCCAAAGAAGGGCAACGCCAAAGAGTGTTCAAACTACTGCACAATTGCGCTCATTTCACATGCCAGCAAGGTGATGCTCAAAATCCTACAAGCTAGGCTTCAGCAGTATGCAAACCGAGAACTACCGGAAGTAAAAGCTGGGTTTAGAAGAGGCAGAGGAACTAGAGATCAAATCGCCAACATTCGCTGGATCATGGAGAAAGCAAGAGAATTCCAGAAAAACGTCTATTTCTGCTTCATTGACTACGCTAAAGCCTTTGATTATGTGGATCACAACAAACTGTGGCAAATTCTTAAAGTGATGGGAGTACCAGACCACCTTACCTGTCTCCTGAGAAACCTGTACGAGGGTCAAGAAGCAACAGTAAGAACCAGACATGGAACAACCGATTGGTTCAAAATTGGGAAAGGAGTACGACAAGGCTGCATATTGTCACCCTGCTTATTTAACTTATATGCAGAGTACATCATGAGAAATGCCGGGTTGGATGAATCAGAGGTCGGAATTAAGATTGCTGGGAGAATTATCAACAACCTCCGATATGCAGACGATACCACCCTAATGGCAGAAAGTGAAGAGGATCTAAAGAGCCTCTTGTTGAGGGTGAAAGAGGAGAGTGCAAAAGCTGGTTTGAAACTCAACATTAAAAAAACTAAGATCATGGCATCTGGCCCCATCACTTCCTGGCATATAGAAGGGGAAGAAATGGAAGCAGTGACAGATTTTACTTTCTTGGGCTCCAAGATCACCGCAGACGGTGACTGTAGCCATGAAATTAAAAGACGCTTGCTCCTTGGGAGGAAAGCTATGGCCAACCTAGACAGCATAGTAAGAAGCAGAGACATCACCTTGCCGACAAAGGTCTGTCTAATCAAAGCTATGGTTTTCCCAGAAGCAACGTATGGCTGTGAGAGCTGGACTATAAGGAAGGCTGAGCGCCGAAGAATTGATGCTTTCGAACTGTGGTGCTGGAGAAGACTCTTACGAGTCCCCTGGACTGCAAGGAGGTCAAATCAGTCCATCCTAAAGGAAATCAACCCCGAGTGCTCATTGGAAGGACAGATACTGAAGCTGAAGCTCAAATATTTTGGCCACCTAATGCGAAGAGAAAACTCCCTGGAAAAGACCGTGATGCTGGGAAAGACTGAAGGCCAAAGGAGAAGGGGACGGCAGAGGATGAGATGGCTAGATAGCATCACGGATGCAATGAATATGAACTTGAGCACGCTCCGGGAGAGAGCGCAGGACAGGAAGGCCTGGCGTGCTATGGTCCATGGGGTCACGAAGAGTCGGACACGACTGAACGACTGAACAACAACAACAATCCAAAATCCACAGTCAGTCAATACCTTTATGAGGACCAAATAAAATGACGTCTTTAATTCCAAGTGTATGTCTTTTGCACTAAGTTCCAGTTTGTGGATTTTGGGGTTCTGGTAAAAAAAATACAGCAGATCCTACAAGCCTGAAATCTGCCCATCTTTGATCTAGATCATTTATAAGACAAAAAGCACAGGTCCCCATACTTATTCTTGGGGAACCCCACTGTTTACATCCCTCTACAGCAAGAGCTGACCATTGATTCTTACTCTGTTCTTTAACCAGTAACTGATCCACAAGAGGACCCCTCTCTCCTCACATGACTCCTCAGTTTGCTCCGGGGTCTTTAGCAAAGGACTTTGTCCAAAGACATTTGAAAGTCCAAATAAACTGGTTTAAGATTTCCCCCTGCTCTTAATTCTGCTGCTTGTGATGTTTTAAAGTTTTTTCATTGTTTTGTTTTAAGTTTCTGAATTGTTTTTACATTTTAATTGTAAGTTACCTTGGGGCCCCTATTTGGGCTAAAAGGCAACTCATAAATTTAAAAATTAAGAATTAAGTAAACAATATTGACTGAACCTCCCCTATCACATGCATGTTGACATTCTCAAAGAACTCTAAAGGGGTTAGTGAGGCAGGACTTACCTTGGGAGAAGCATTTGGCACTGTTTATGAGGGTAATAGCAATGCAATGCATTAAACACGGGGCTTACTTTGAAACTATAAAGTGGTTTTTCTTGTTTGTCCTTTTCAGTATTCTTTAGTTTGATGTATTTTATTCCTTTTATTTATACATCACCTCAAGTGCTCATTGAGGGGTGAGCCAAAAACATATGGAATAAATAAAGATGGCGCAGTACCATTAGTAGGTCCGAAATAGGGCAGCGGGATTGTTGACAGGGACTGGCTGATACAATCACATTACACCAGTGTGTTGTGATCAGCAATGGCTTTCAGTCTGTTTCTGGGCCCAATTCAAAGTGCTGATATTAACCTTTAAAGCCCTAAATGGCTTGCAGCCAGGTGACCCCATATATACCCACCTGGACCCCACCATTATCTTCAGAGGCTCTCCTCCAGGTTCCCCTACCAGGTGAGGAGAGGTAGGTGGCTGCTAAGGAGGGGGGCATTTTCAGCCCCGGTAACCCAGTTGTGAAATGCTCTCTGCAAGAGAGTCTCACCAAGCACAGTTACTGTGGCCTTTCTGGCACCAGGTGAAGATTTGTTTTTTAAAAAAATTCTCCTAAACTTTTCAATTTTGAACACTTTTTGAAGTGCTTTTTAGACCTTGGACACGACTTTTGATGGTTTTATTTTGTTTTTGTTTTAACTTGCTTTTAATTTTAAGTTTATTTTGTTAATGGGTGGGATAGTAATGTGTACCTGAAGAAATATTCACACTCTGGCCTACATCTAATTCTTGAAACGCACAGAGCTACTTCAGGGTGAGTTTCATGCCATCAGTTACTGTGGGTGAGATAATGAATCCTAGTCCTTTCAACTCAAAATGTGCCTTCTCCAAAGGTTGGGGAGTGTGTGTGCATGTGTGTGTGTGTGTGTGTGGGGGGGGTGTCTCTGCATTCTCTACACACATCTTCTGCCATCCCAGTGATGAGAGAAGCAGCACCTGGAAGAATTTTCTCTTTACAGGTACAGGAGTCCTTCTGGGAGTACCCAACAGCATTTCTACATGAGGCTTTTATTGCACGCTTGTGATTGGCCACTCACAGAAGTTTGCAGATCCTTTACACAACATCCTCAATTTCCAGGACAGATCCCGCACTTTCCCCCCTTTATCCTGCTTTCCCCAAAACTGGAGATAAGTTGTAATAAACCTTAATGGCGCCATATTGGTTGTGTGAAATGCCGCCACTGCCCTATAATTCAGCCACTAGATGGCACTGTGTCATTGAACATAGAGAACATTGGGAGGAGGGAAGTTTTCAGTTCGAAATCAAGTGTTCGCCATCTAAAGGAGCCCATTGTAAACGGGGAAAGACTCCAGAAGAAGAAAGCCTAGTAAGGGTGAATGACTGGCTACGAAGGTGGTGCCGACAAGAGAGATTTGGATTCTGGGACCACGGGCTATACTTCCTGGAAGATGGGCTGTTGGCAAGGGATGGGTTGCACCTCACAAAGGATGGGAAGAATGTGTTTGGCCACAGCATGAAGAACTTCATCAGGAGGGCTTTAAACTGAATCCTATGGGAAAGGGAGATGTAATTTTGGGGGTAACAATGGATGTAGGCACATGCACTGCAATGGAGAGAACAGCTCTGATAGCACCCAGTAATAGTCTTCAGACATATGTAGGAAGAAAGCCAGACTATGAAGCACATGGTCTTCGATGTCTATATACTAATGCCCAGAGTATGGGAAGCAAACAGAACAAACTTGAACTCGTAATACAAGAGGGAAATTATGACCTGATAGGTATAACTGAGACTTGGTGGGATGACTCCCATGACTGGAATATTGCAATTGAAGGATATAACTTGTTCAAAAAGAACAGGAGGAACAGAAAGGGAGGTGGGGTTGCCCTGTATGTGAAAAATACATATCTCTGCACAGAAGTACAGAAGGATGAGCTTGGTAGCCCCATCGAGAGCATCTGGATCAAAATAAATGGAGCAAAGAATAAAAGGAACCTGGTGGTCGGAGTCTACTACCGGCCACCTATCAAGGAGAAGACAAGAATGAAACTTTTGAAAAGCAAATAGCCAATGTTTTAAGGAAGCATGATGTAGTAGTAATGGGGGACTTCAATTTCCCTGATATTTGTTGGGAGACAAATTCTGCAAAACATGGCCCCTCCAGGAAATTCCTGACTTGTGTGGCAGATAACTTCCTCCTACAGAAAGTAGAGGAAGGAACTAGAGGATCGGCTATCCTTGACTTGATCCTAACCAACAGAGATGACTTAGTGGATAAAGTAGCAGTTACAGGAACTCTGGGGGAAAGCGGCCATGTTGTACTTGAGTTCTTGGTTCTAAGGGAAGCAAAAGCTGAGTGTAGTCAAACGCGTACCCTGGATTTTAGGAAAGCTGATTTTCATAAACTCAGAACAATGATCAGTAAGGTCCCATGGCAAGTGACTCTAACAAGAAAAGGAGTCCAAGATGGGTGGGAGCTTTTAAAAAAGGAAATTCTCAAGGCACAATCACAAACAATTCCAACAAGAAGAAAAGGTGGAAGACAACGGAAGAAGCCAATGTGGCTTCACAAAAAGCTTAGGGATGACCTGAAAACAAAAAAGGACACATCTAGGAAGTGGAAAGAAGGCCAAGTAACAAAGGAAGAGTACAGGCAGATAGCACAGAATTGCAGGGATGGCATCAGGAAGGCTAAAGCTGAGAATGAGCTGAGGTTAGCAAGGGATGCTAAAAACAACAAAACGGCTTTCTTCAGCTACGTGCATAGTAAAAGGCAGAGGAAAGAAATGGTGGTTCAGCTATTAAATAAGGATGGAGAAACGATAACAGATGACAAAGAAAAGGCAGAGGTGCTCAATTCCTACTTTGGCTCAGTCTTCTCCCAAAAGAGGGTCTATGACCCCCCTGGCAAAGGCGAGGTACAGGCTGAAGGGGCAGGATTGCAGCTTGAGATCGATAGGCATATGGTCAAGGAACACCTAATTACTTTGAATAACTTCTAATCTCCAGGGCCAGATGAACTGCATCCTAGAGGAATAAAGGAGCTGGCAGAAGAACTCTCAGAACCGCTGTCTATTCTCTTTGAGCAATCATGGAGGGCGGGGGAAGTGCCAGATGACTGGAGGAGGGCTAACGTTGTCCCTATCTTCAAATAGGGTAAAAAGGAGGAACCTGGGAACTACAGACCAGTCAGTCTGACATCAATCTCTGGGAAAATTCTGGAGCAGATGATAAAGCAATCCATCTGGAAGCACCTTGACAACAATGCCATGACTACTCGAAGCCAACATGGATTTGTCAAAAACAAGTCCTGCCAGACAAATGTGATCTCATTTTTTGATCAAGTCACCTCCCTTGTAGACCGTGGGAATGCTGTAGACATAATATACCTTGACTTCAGCAAAGCTTTTGACAAAGTGCCCCATGATCTCCTGATGAGCAAACTAGCTCAAAATGGGCTAGATGAAACAACGATCCGGTGGATCCACAGTTGGCTACAGAATCGGACTCAAAGAGTGCTTATCAATGGGACCTCCTCAAACTGGGGAGAGGTAACGAGTGGGGTACCGCAGGGCTCAGGCCTGGGCCCAGTACTCGTCAACATTTGTATTAATGACTTGGAGGAGGAGGTGCAGGGAATGCTGATGACATTTGCAGATGACACCAAATTGGGCGGGATAGCTAATACTTTGGAAGACAGAAACAAAATTCAAAGTGATCTGGATAGACTGGAGCGCTGGGCAGAAAACAACAGAATGACATTGAATAGGGATCAATGCCAAGTTCTGCACCTAGGAAAAAGAAACCAAATGCACAGTTACAAGATGGGGGATATGTGGCTCAACCACACTACAAGCGAGAAGGATCTTGGAATTGTTGTCGATCACAAGCTGAATATGAGCCAACCATGTGATGTGGCTGCAAAAAAGGCCAATGCTCTTTTGGACTGCATTAATAGACGCATAGCTTCCAAATCCCATGACGTACTAGTTCCCCTCTACTCAGCACTGGTTAGGCCTCATCTGGAGTACTGTGTCCAGTTCTGGGCACCACACTTTAAGAAGGATGCAGACAAACTGGAGAGGGTTCAGAGGAGGGCAACAAAGATGATCAGGGGACTGGAAACAAAGCCCTATGGAGAGAAACTGAAAGAACGGGGCCTGTTTAGCCTTGGGAAGAGAAGACTGAGGGGAGATATGATAGCACTCTTCAAGTATTTGAAAGGCTGTCACAGAGAAGAAGGCCAGGATCTCTTCTCGATCATCCCAGAGTGCAGGACACGGAATAGTGGGCTGAAGTGACAGGAAGCCAGATTCTGGCTGAACATCAGGAAAAACGTCCTGACTGTTAGAGCAATACGACAATGGAACCCATGACCTAGGGAGGTGGGGGGCTCTCGCACACTGGAGGCGTTCAAGATGAGGCTGGACAGCCATCTGTCAGGGATGCTCTGACTTGGATTCCTGCATTGAGCAGGGGGTTGGACTCGATGGCCTTGTAGGCCCCTTCCAACCCTACTATTCTATGAAGGGTATGGGTGTTTAATGGAGAGTTGCTCTCAGGGCATTTCTACACCAGCCTAAAATCCTGCATTTAAAATGGGGCTTTCTGCTTCCGTTTTAAATGCAGGATCACAACTGACTTGCTTCACACGAGCTTCCTCCCCCCCCCACCCCCGCTGCCCTGCTGCCCCGTATCTGAGTCTTCCATTCTCTTTCTCTGATCTCGCTCCTTCTTCATGCCGCTTTAACTCTTTGCATGGAGGGAACTCAAGCGGAACACAAGGGGGTAATTTGGTAGCTCATTATCTGCGTTCTGTTTAAGCATGGAACCAAGGGCATCTAGTGCAGGAGGATCACGGCGTCACGCAAACAGCCTGCAGATTTCCGTGAAGGAGCCGTCTCAGTCGCTGGATAAAAGCTCCATGCGAAGAGAAGACGCCCTAAGCCTGCGTCGCCCGGGCTAGTCTGCTTCCTGCCTGGCCAGGCTCCCAGCCTAGGGCGTGGCTTCTCCATCCATCACCAGCCAGGAGGACGGCCAGCAGTTGCGGGAGAGGGGTGGCAGCCCCTTGCCGCTGTGAGTCTCCCGGCCCTTTTCAGGCCGCTGGGAGCTGGCAGGCAGGGCTTCAAGTGGCCCCTGCCTCTTCTGCCTTCTGCTCAAGCAGCTCCTCGGCAGGGCCAAGCACCCGTGTGTCCTCCTGGAGCTCCCCTCCCCCAGCTCAGACCAGAGCTGCTGCTGCTGAAGCTAATGCTTATTAAAGATGCAAAAGGCAAGCTGTCAGCAGTGCTGCTCAAGAGAGGGGCTTTTCCCTGTTCTAGCCCTAGCCGTTCTCTTATAGGGTTACAGGAAGGGAGGAGAAGTGGGGACCCCACAGAAGCTGAGTTGACCTGCTAAGTGCCTGGTGGGGGGCGGCGACTTATTTTCTGTATGGCAGGCGCCTGGCGTCAGGCACTTGCAGGAGCAGAGAGAAAGGCATGGGTGGTGGGGGGGAGATGCTTGTGGAAGCTCCTTCTGCTTCTCAGCCTTTCCATCCAGGCAAGGGGCTTCTGAGGGTAAAAAGCTCAGAACTCACTACAGGTGACAGAACACAGGAACCTCGGAAGCTGCCTTACCCAGCGTCAGACTCTGGGTCCCTCCAGCCCAGTACAGTCAACACTGACTGGCAGTAGTGGCTCTCTGGGCTTCCAGGCAGGAGTTTTTCCCACCCTTACCTGGAGATGTTGGTGATTGACCCTAGAGCCTTTGCCATGCAAAGCATGTGCTCTGCCACTGAGCTACCGCCCTTCCCTGATGGAAGGAGAGAGAGCGCACGCACATGATAGAGGAGCACGCAGCAGGGCAGACTCCCAGAGGAATGGCCCAAGATCCGTCTTGCCCAGACAAGGCATTTGCAAGTTTGAAGACTCGGCTAAACTCTGTGCTTTAAAAGTATCCAAATCAATACCCCGGGGGTCTTGGAGTATAGTTTCCCCCACCATTTGCAGTGCACCTACTGATGGAAAGGACTAGTAGGAGCCATCCCCAGTCTCTCCAAAATCATTTTGCAGATAAGAGTTGGGATCCGCTATATAGGCAGGCAGTGGAAGGAAAGGGGGATCCCACTCCTTGCCAGGAGGGAGCACTTACTGGTGCCAGTTCTATTTACTTACACCCCACCTTTCCTCACAGTGCTAAATGCGGTGTACACAGTTCTCCATTTTATCCTCACAACAACCCTGCCAGGTAGATCAGGCTGGGCGAGAGAGTGACTGGCCCAAGCTCACCCAGTGGGTTTTGTGTCTGATTGCAGGGTTTGAACACAGGTCTTCCCAGCCCGAGTCCAACACTCTCCACCACTAGTTTTTATTTCATTTATTTGAACTTGTTTCTAGGCTGCCTTTGAGGGTCGAGTCCCACTACACCACACTGGCTCTCTGGCTTCTCTCCACAGGGAGGCCTCGTTCTAGAGAGCTTCTCCGCTGGAGAGCTGCCTGCTCTCTGGGCTTCACCCGGTCCGGGCGGCGCCTGACGACCTCGCTCTGCTTGCTAGCCACACCGAGGCACGTGGGTGGGGGGGCTGTGGGGGACAGCACTTCCCCTGGGCCTGCATGGCCTGCATTTGCCGGCCACTGCTGGTGGCCTGGCAGCAGGCAGGCAGGCAGGCAAGTGGAGGGGGCCTGGTTCAGGAGCCTCACGAAACCTCCAGGCAGCCAGCTCAGCTCAGCCTCCCCGAGCCAGCCCTGAATGTGCCGTCTGGCCGCAGAGGCCTGCCCCCTGGTGGAGCACATCAGGCCAGGCTTGCAGAGACGCGGGGAGAAGCGCCCCATGTGAATGTGTAATGGGAATTAATATTGCATTACTTTGAGCCATGGTTTGGAGAGGCTGCTGGCTGCAGAGTCAGTGGCTGCCTTCACAGGATCAAGGAGGGAAGAGACGCCACGGCGGCTTATGTGCCCTGCCTGCATATGCCACTGTGAGCTTGTTCTAGGGCTTCGGGACAGAAAACTAGGCGGTTGCTTTCCTTCTTTTGGAGCAGCCTTCCCCAACCTAGTGCCCTCATCTCTGTTGGACTACAGCTCCCATCCAATGAGCTGTGCTGGCTAGGGATGATGAAAGCTATAGTCCAACACATTTGGAGGGTGCCAGGTTGGGGCTGTGTTAGTGAGCTGAGCAATGCTGCTTTGCTGGCTGGAAGGAAGAAGTTGCTTTTCCTGCCCAGACTGAGACCTGATCTGCTTGCTTGAGAAGCTGCAGTGGCTATCCTGACAAAGCAACATTCCATGTTACAGAGCACAAGCCCAGCAGTGGATGGCCAGCGCTGCGTGCGACACCCATGGCTTTGCTCAAGCTGCCCTCTGTAGCCAGTCCGCCCCCAGACACCTGGGGACTCTCTGCCAAGCCGTTCAGGTGGATGATCTTGACTGCCCCGTGAAGGACTCACGGAGGCTGCCTCTTCAAGAAGCTCTGCTGAGTTGGGATGCCTTTGGTTAATGTTGCCATCTCCCGATAAACCCTTCTGCTACTTCGGCCAGGGCCACCACCCTTGTCCAGGTGTGTGAGTAGGGACGTTTCACCCCAAGCAGGGTGACTGCCTTGTTTGTGGGTAGTCAGGCTTGGGTTACGGATGTCCATGTGAAATCCTGTTGGCCCCGAGATCACCTGATCTCCACTGGACAGAGAGCAGGAGTGTGTCCATTGGCCCTCTGCAGTGATGGGACTAAACATGACAGCAGTTTTCTCTGCCTGCAAGCTAAATTGGTGGTACAGGGAATAATTTCATTTCTAAATTTTATTTCCAATGGTTTTTAGGCTGCTTTTAAGGGTAGACATTCTTAAGATCATGTACAAGATAAAAACAGAGTCCCTGATTCATGACTTCTGATGCTGTACACCAGAGGTGGGCCGAAGGTTGATCTCTGGATTGCTTTGGACTTCAGGTCCCAGCATTCCTGGCCATTGGCCATGTTGTCAGAGGCTTCTGGGAGTTGAAGGCCAAAACATCTGGAGATCTACCTTGTGTCCAAGCCTGCTGTACATGGCCCAGGGAGGCTGATGTCACATTTTGCAACATTCCTTCTATAAAAATTATCTCACAGTGGGGGCTGTTTTCAAAATATGAATTCCTTCCCAGAAAACATATGTGCACTTCTAAAATCCTTCCTTTTGTGTTGGCCCTTGACAGCCCAAATAATTGGACTTTGGCAATCTGGAGCCCTAAGAAGGATTCTCCACAACCCCTGCTAGTTCCAGTGTGTCTCATGGAATCATCACCACCTTCCACTTTCAATGAGTGCCTTACCTGTGTAGCATGGGTGTTCTGAACTCTTCTGTGTGCCCTGGCCACAAGCCAAAGGACCTAGAGAAAGAACCCGAGAGAAGCAATTTACTTGCTGTCGCCTTTCCTGTGTGCAGCAAGCAATACTGCTTCTACAAAAAGTATCTTGGGACAGGGGAATATTTTCAGAATACGAATTCCCTCCTGGAAAGTACATGTGCACTTTTAAACATCACCATTAAACATCACCAATATTAATGTTTTTGTTGTCACACAACTTCCTGCCAAAACACTACACAGCCTGACAGAATTTATGAATTTCAATGCACACTGGGAAACCTAGATCCAATTGCCAGCTGTAAATAGCAGCCTGATTCTCAGCGTATTAATATGAAAGTAACTCTCACAGGTTAACAATTATTTGTTTGCTTTATTTATTATCATTTTTTAAATTTACTATTTATGATCAGAAGGATTTATTTCCAAGTAAATATCTTTAGGACTATATGATAACTGAGTTTGATGCGATGTATGAGAGGCTGCATTTTGCCAGCCAAATAAGTGCAATGGGTAAGAAAATTCTGGGATTATTTACAGATTCGGTGCCTAACACCAGCTTGAACAAAAGAACACCAGAACAGACCAGCTGGGTCAGATCCATCAATGGATTGTTGCTGTTGCTTTTACATTTTACATTTCTGCCTTTCCTCTAAGGAGCTCAAGATGGTGTACAATGTACATGGTTCTTTCCCCCTCCTCCATTTTATCCTAACAATCCTGTGAGGTAGGCTGGGATGGGTGTTCTGAACCACTGCCTGGATGCAGTAATGGACTGGATGAGGACCAATGAACTGAGACTCAATCCAGACAAGACAAGGTACTGTTATTGGGTGGTTCGTCTGCCCAGCTAAGTGATATTCATCCTGTTCTGGAGGGGGTTGCACTCCCCCCCAAAGGATCAGGTTCATAGTATGGTGATGCTCTTGGATCCAGCATTGTCACTAGAGACCCAGGTGGGCTCGGTGGCATGGAGCACCTTTTATCAGCTTAGTCTGATATACCAACTACCTCCTTATCTGGACAGAGATAGCCTAGCTGCAAGTTATCCATGCTCTGATAACCTCTCATCTGGATTACTGCAGTGTGTTATACATGGGCTGCCTTCGAAAATGGTCCTGAATCTTCAGCTGATCTAAAATAGGGCAATGAGATTGTTAATGGAGACTGGCCAATGTGTTCCTTTTCCATCCATAGTGGCTGCCAGTCCATTTTCAAGCCAGATTCAAAGTGCTGGTATTAACATTCAAATGGCTTGGGGCCAGGTTACCTGATGGATCATTTCCTCCCATATACATCTGCCTGGACTCGATGATTGTCTTCAGTGGTCCTTCTCTGGGAGCCCCCACCAAAGGAAGTTAAGTGAGTGGCTACCAAGAAAGAGGGCCTTTTTTGCTGTGGCACCCCAGTTGTGGAATGAGCTTTCCAGAGAGGTTTGCCTGGTGCCTACATTGTGTGTTTTTCAGTGCCCAGTGAAGATCTTTTTATTTTCCCAGGGATTTTAGTTTTTCGGTTTCTGCTTTAAAACTGGTACTGTTTTTTTAAATCCTTCCACTGCTGCTAGGTTCTATTTGGTTATTATTTTTATTTTATACTATAGTTTTAAACTTTTATATTGCATTTTATCATCTTGTATTTTATGGTTCTAATTGTTGTGTACTGCCCAGAGCGCTTCGGCTATTAGGCAGTACAGAAATGTAACAAATAAAATAATGAATAAATGAAAGATCATACCTGGCCCAAGATCACTTAGGGAGTTTCACAGCTGAGTGAGACTTTGGCTCTCCCCATCCTAGCTCAACAGTCTAACACTGGCTGGGAATGATGGGGTTTGCAGTCCAACACGGTTTGGCAAAGGCTGTTTTAACCACTCCTTCTATCCCTCCTTTGTCTGTCTCCAGTGGTGACTTAAGGTTTCTGGGGCCACCAAGCAAGTACCCACCTGGGCCATTTACAACAGCCAGTGAAATCTCCTCTAATGGGCTGAAAGGGTAAATATTATTGCTTTGGAAAAACTCTGTGTCTTCTCCAGCTGGCCTCTAATCCTTGTTTCAAACAAAACCTTCACTGAATAATCCATGCTCTAAATGTTGTTAATATTTCGTAGGACTTGGAAAATCCATGCGCAAATGGCTTGGGTCTTTGGTGTAGTCCCAGCGCTTGTGCGCTCAGCCAGGGGGCTGACTCGAGCTGCTGCTATTCTGGCCTCACACAGCTAAGGCAACCATCTGCCTATGACATTGGCTTTATTGGCACAACTACTAATAATAACTCACTGGCCTCTCCCAGGGCAGTACAAAGACACACGAGATCTAAAGTGTGGGACCAGTAATTATTTGGCATGGAGAGAGAGGAGCGTGGGGGAGGGGGGAGAGATGTTTGGCTGTCCCAGAAGATGCAAAGTGCACTGCTGAAGAGGCCTCGAAAAATCCTCCAGGGAACTTGGATTAAATTTGTACTATTTTTCTTGAAAATAGAACAAACGTAGTAGGATCTGCGGTGCAATGCTATGCATGTTGGAGGGACTGTAGCACAGAGCAGTGGCCTCACATGCGGAGAGTCCCAGATTCAGTCCCCCCTGGCATCTCACAGGTAGCAGGTAGTGTGAGAGCAGCTGCTCGGTGGACAGTCTGGCCTGGGATGAGGCAGCTTCCTGTGTTTATGTGGAAGTCAACTCTACTGAGTTCAGTGGGACTTCCTCCCACCATGTGACTGTGCCTAGGAGTGTAGCCTCACTCCAGCATCTTAGACATATGTGCCAGTGTGACCTCAAGGAATGCCTCTGGGGTCCCCGGGCCTGGTCTGAAGATGTGTGAGGCAGCTGCCTCGCTGAAGCTGAGCAGGCTGGGGTCTGGTCATTGCTTGGAGGGGAGGCCCCCTGGAACTGCAGGTAGCCACCTTCAGTTCCACGATGGAAGAACGGTGGGAGATGAATGCAATCCATCCATCCGTCAGCCAGTCAGACATTAAGATGCACAGCACTGAGTTGTGCAAAAGTCCAACAGACAGGTTTGGATGTGTTTGCTGCACAGCAACATGCACATTGAACCAATGGGTGGGAGAAGGTGGGCGGCGGCTCCACTGTGAAACAGGCATGTTATTTCCACGCAGTTTGAAAGGCGAGCAATGCGTTTTCTGATGCCATTCTTTAAGCAAGGGTGGGAGCAGGTGTGGGGAGGCTTTTCTGTTCCTTTGTGGAGATTTGCCTTAGGAAATGGATGCACTCATTCAAGCACAGCCTCTGATTTTGGAGCCTCTCCCTGTCAAAGGAGTCATCGCCCACCTCCCTGATACTGATGTGGAAGAACCCTCCGAAGCCCGGGACACCCATGCTGGGAACAAGAGTCACAGTGAGTGATGACACCAAGAAGAGCTTCCAGCAAAATGGCCCCAGAGAAGATCGTGTGAAGCTGCACGGTGTCTTCCCTACTCGACGGGCTTGAAGCCCATCAGAGAGGAGCGCTTAGTTCTGCACATTGTGGCAGAACATATCCAACTGGGGCAACAAGAATCTTCTTAACTGTACGGGTAGCCAACACCAGCTGTGGCATGTGGCCAATGCACTGTGAAATGAGGGGCTACAGCACTGGGCTAGGACCCCACTAGGAAAAGTATGAGATAGTTTCACACTCGCCGTCTCCTCCATGAATCTGTCTAATCCGCTTCTGCAGCTGTCCACGTTCACAGCTGTCGCAACACTGTGGTAGCAGATTTCGCGGCTTGACGACGTGCTGTGTGAAGGGCTCCCTTTTGTCTGTCTGGAGTCTCCCACCATTCTGCTTTGTGGGCTGACCCCATTGGGTCCTAGTACTATGGGAGAGGAAGGAGAACGTCTCCTGCTCCACTTTCTCCACACCTGGCGTCCTTTTATAAGCCTCTGTCGCGTTCCCCCTGGCCTGCCTCCTTTTAAGCTAAAAAGCTTCAAGCCCTGTCACCTTCCCTCGGAGGGGTGTTGTTCCACCTCCTAGTCATTTTGTTGCCCTGTTCTGCACCTTTTCTAGCTCTAATATATCATTTTTGAAATGTGGCAAATGGAAATCTAAATGGAACTAAAGAAATATGGGTGGCTTCGCAATGCAGTGTGAAGCAAGGCCTCCAAACCATGATCAGTGTGGTATGGAACTGACTCTGAGAAGAGGCTTTTCACGGAACTGCCTCTCCTGGGGGCTCAGCTCACACTCCACTGAGTGACTGCCCTTGCAGCTTCTCCCAGGCATGTCCATCCTGCATGGTGCCCCCCCCCTCCCCGCAGCAGGAAGAGGGATGCTGGACCAGGCAGCCTCATTGTCACGTTTCCTCTCCAGCTGCACCTTCCTCAACTCCATCCCATCTTGTTTTCTAATGCAGTGATGTAATTATTTGCTCTTTGAGGGCCTCCCTCTGCATCATCACATTTCTCTGCTCACTTGGGGTGTTAATTGCCTTTGGCTTATTAATTGTGTGGGGAAACTTTTCATTTAACCTCTCCTGTTATTTGCCTGCAGCCAAGAGGATCAGTCAGTGGGATGCTTATCTCTCTTAGAGAGACATTCCTTAGTTCAGGCGTAGGCAACATGGCACCTGCGGCCCCAATGAGCCCCAGACACCTTTCCTGGGACCCGCCAAGGTGCCCTACCCCTCCCATTTTTTAAAACTATCATTTTTTGTACTGACAGCTGGGATTGCTGTGAAGTAATTATCTTGGTCCTAAAAATGTGAGTTCCATGGAGTCATTTAGTGTGTTGGGGCTCAGACCTCCCCCACCTCTGCCTTGTAACTTAGTCTTTGGGGCATGTTCCTTGTCTTTTGCCTCACCTCCCATGGCAGCCATGTTGTGGTGGTGCCCACAACAATTTCTCAAATTGCCAAAAGTGCCCACAGCCCAGAAAGGTTGCCTACCCTTGCCACAGATGGTGGGTAGCCTGGCAAGACAATGTGGAGCGGGGGGGGGGGCAGGGAGGAAGATATTGGGGATGGGAATGAGAGCCAGTGATGTGTGGTGGTTCAAGCATTGGATTCAGTCTGGGGAGACCCAGGTGCAAATTGCCCCAAATGAATAAAGCTCCGTGAGGGGGAGAGAGAGAGGAGGGTGCGTGTTTTCCTGACAAGGTCTTGTGCACTCAGCATGCTGCCCAAATGGCAAAGGTGGAGAGCAGAAGCTCTGGCCCAGGTAGCATTCTTTAGGCACACATGCAAAGCCTCCTACTCTCCCGTCAGCCCTGTTGGTCCCTCTGGCCTGATATTGTTGTTCTTCCTGGCAGCGCCTCTCCAAAGAGCTTTCTCAGCCTCACTACTGAGCAATGATTATTTCTTTGAAACATATATACCCCACCTTTCCTAAAACATCCAAGGTGGCTGACAAAAATAGCAAAGAGTCTTGTGACACCTTCAAGATCAACACATTTATTAATTATAGCACAAGCTTTCTGGGGTGCTTGCTCCCTGCCCCCAGAAGCAGGGAGCTTTGGGCCCTCTGCAGGCTTCAGCTGAGTGCTCCTTGTATAAGTTTCTAAATACACCCCAATATTACAGGAACCCGGTAAGCCTCCAGGGACCTCGTTCCAAAGGAGACCACTCTCAGGCAGCATTGCATCCCTGGAATACTCACAACACTGAGTATAACTGGGGTGAGATGGGCTGGCCTGGGAGAGTAACACTACTGCATCCGATGACATGAAACTCTTCTGCCATAATCAGTTGGTTAGTCTTTAAGGTGCCACAAGACACTTTGCTTTTGTTTGCCTGCAACACAGAATGACATGGCTCTCCCTCTTGAAAGGGCAAGACAAACAGGGATATGCAAACACAGGATCCTTTACATGCCCTAAAGATCCTTTTAGCTGGAGATGCTAGGGCTGAGCTTGGGCACTTCTGGATGCAGAGCAGGGGCCTGACCCACCACGCGAAGGCCTGGTTGAATGAAGTGGCCCTTTGAGTGCAGCCCAGCTTGGCTCTGCCTTGCACTGCAGAAAATGGAGAAGGTGGATGGAAAAGAAGCCACACTGGCTATTTCCCTTTGGAAGACTAGCTGGGATTTAGAAGCTCTCCCTAAAGGCTGGAAAGCTTCAGTGCGGTCCCAGCTGAAGGCCAGAGGCCTCCCACCCAGCCCTCTCCCATCTGGGGCAAGTTCAAGGAGCCTCATCATACCCATGTGATATGCAGTGGTGAAATCCCAATTTTCCTTTGTCTGGAGAGAAATTAATCAGCAAATAGCAGTCCCTCTGGCATAGGACAGGAGATACATCTCTATATAGTCCTCTCTTCTGCTGACTCCAGTGAGCTGCGATTATTTAAATGGCTTGATTGTGAATTTAGGATTTCCTTTGTTGTTGGCTTTTAAATGTCCTTGAATTTTGCTGTGAGAGGCTCATAGTGATTTTAAGCACAGACATAGAAGCTCTGTTTAGACTACACCCTCAAACAGGGAGGTGGGGAGGGACATGGAGCAGGGAGCAATCTGGAGAGAGGCCAAATCTGTGGTCATTTTCGAGCACTTAAAATAACAGGATCCTCTTTGGAACTCCCTGCCTCATGTTGTTGGGAAGCCATCATCTAGCATCAAGATGCAACAAATAATCTGTACCTCCCCAGAACAGAGAGTAGAGTTCTGGTAATCAAATGAAAGGAGCCCCCTCCCCACCCCACCACACCTGACTATATGGAGGTGGTATCCAAGACTAGTACACATGTTCATTTTTTCTGTACTGCCACTAAGGTTT
Organism: Heloderma suspectum; assembly: GCF_057233095.1. Classification (NCBI taxonomy): domain Eukaryota; kingdom Metazoa; phylum Chordata; class Lepidosauria; order Squamata; family Helodermatidae; genus Heloderma; species Heloderma suspectum. The sequence continues at coordinate 2,001,596 of NC_139466.1, forward strand.
CCAATCAAAGCAATTTTGCATCTCCTCATAATTCAAATTCCAACCCCAAAAGTTTAAGAAGAGAAGAAGAGCCTTGGGTCCATCTATTCCAGCATTCTGTTTACACAGTGGCCAACCAGCTGTACACCAGGAACCCACAAGCAGGGCATGGGTGCAACACCTTTTCCCACCCATGTTCCCAGCTCACTGCCTCTGGTACTGGACGTAGCATGTAGCCATCAGGATTAGTAGCCCTTGAGAGCCTTCTCCTCCAGGAATTTGTCCAACCCCTTTTAAAGCCATCCAAATTGGTGGCCATCACCACATCTTGTTAAAGTGAATTCCGCAGTTTGACTCTGCACTGTGTGAAGAAGTCCTTCCTTTGATCTGTCCTGAATCTCCCCTCAATCAGCTTCATGGGAGGACCCCACTGGCTTCTAGTAGTATGAGAGAGGGAGAAAAATGTCTCCCTCTCCACTTTCTCCACACCAGGCATCATTTTGCACACCTCTGTTATGTCTCCGCTCACTCACCTTTTTTCTAAGCTATGACTGGTGCTGCTGCAAGTGATGGGTGTATATTTTTGGTGGGACTGTTATGTGGCTGCTTATTGGATAGTGCCCATAACAAGTATCAAACTCCCCCATCAACACTCAGATCAAGTTTCAAACGATTTTTAAAAATGGAGTGTATGTGTGAATATTTAAAGATGGGTGCTTATCCACATGAGCATGGGTGTAGCCCAAAATATTGCCAGGCAGCCTCTTTTAAGGTCCCCTTTCTTCATTAGCACACATCCCTTCCAGTTTCCCTTAGAAGTGAAATTGACTAGACCAGATGGCGCTTGTGATGTGATCCAGTCAATTTCACCACTTCACTGACAAGCAATTGGACAAGCAATTGGGATCATGGGGTGAGCAGCCTTTCCCTCCTACAGCAAGCACTCTCCCAACTTTAGCACCTAAGGGCATAATCCTGGCTGGGGAATACTGGGAGTTGTAGGACTTTAGATGTTCTGTCTAAACATGCATAGGATTGTGGCCAGGTAAATATTTTGGGGTGGGGCAGGCAGCATAGCCTGCGCCTTCCAGATGACCACAGCAAGGCAATCCCAAGTTATGCTGTTATACTATCAATTCAGAGAGTGTGACCTCCAGTGGTGGAAGAAGAAAAATCACATACTTTTCAGGTACTGCTGGCATGGTCTTGTAGTGCCACCCTTTTCAGCCTTGCCCCTTTGGCCTGCCCAATGTTTAGCCCCACAAACAGGAGCACAGCCCAAAGGACAGGGGAGAGCCTGTCCTTCATGAGGCTTCACAGGGACCAGGATTATTCCATAATTCTGTTTCCAGTACTAACATCCTGGAATTTGAGGAAAAGTTCCTCAGAGAAGAAATGCATTTCCCTTACCACTGTGCTACTGCAACTTATCCTCCCCCATGCCCCAACCTGGTGTCCCCCAGATGTTTTGGACTACAATTCACAGCATTCTTGACCATTAGCCATGCTGGCTGGGGCTGATGGGAGCGGAAGCCCAAAACACCCAGAGGGCCCCTGGTTGGGAGGGCAATGGTGGCTGATAAATCCAATATATCACAACTAACGTCTGTACTGGGACTCAGAACCAGATAGCACTGCCTTATTTTAACCACCGCTGGCCTTCAAGGAAGGCTCGAGACCCCTGTACCTTTCAGTTTAGAATGTCAGCACTGCAAACAGGCAACAAGCAGGAGCCCTGACTTCCTTCTTAGATTGTTGTGGTTATAAATAAGTTATATCAGTTTTCTGTTTTCTATTCCTTCTTGGAGCCTGAACCCAAAACAATGCAAACCAAGTGACACTTTGCCCACCTAATGGCCTTGCGCCTTAAAATAACCTCCTGAAATAGATGTATGGGTTTGTGCACGTCCCCCAGCCACAGCCCTATGTGGTGACTATAATTGTTCAGTTGCCATGGGGAAAGTTCCAGCTTCTGGGGCCCCATTTGTGAGCCTCCGCTGCAGCAGCTTCTGTCTGCCTTGCTCCAGGGAGCAGATAATTTCTGATGGAGCCACAGCCATTTCAGTATTTGAGGTATAAATTTAGCTCTGCTTTACATCTTCCCCCCACCCCCTGCACCGCACAACCTTTGCATAATTCCATTTGCCTTCTCCGTGGTTTGGCGAGGAGCCCAACCCTGGTGAAAGCTTACAAGGAACATTGCAAGCAACAAGAATGGACTGCAAAGCAACTCAGGGGTATGTTAGACCAGCAGCCTGTGGTCATCCATAGCTCAAGGAAGATATTTTTGGGAAGTCCAGGGAGAGAGGGAGGGAGGCAGGGTGGGTGCAGGATGTCCTAAGATATTGCATCACATTCTCCCCTGAACTATTAACTGGAGATGTTGGGAACCCCTGACAACTGTTGCTGATTTAAAAAATAAAAATAAAATCAGAATTCTCAGTTATTTTAGTTTGGGCATAAACCACAGTTTATCTTCAAATCTGCCCAGTTCACATGGCACGATTACCCAGGTTTTTTTTTTAAAAAAATCCTGGGTTATTGTGAATGAGGCAGCATGCTGCCCAAACACTGCCTGATCATTGCTGCTGCAAGCGGGAATGGCTGAATAAACCACTCCTGTCCATGGCTTGTTTAGCATTACATGCAAACCAGGAACTCTGGCTTGTCTCTCACCTGACAAGAGAAATAACCCACAGTTTGTTCCTGAGTGGTGTGTTCGGCCAATCCCAATCCCACTTGCCGTGGGAGCAATCAGGCAGCGTGCGTGAGCACATGGCTTGGTTAACGTTTTTTTTTTTTAAAAAAAAAATCTGGGCTATTAGGAGGTGGGAACTGGCTTGTGTCTCTGTCACATGGCACTGCTATCTCTGCTGCGGCATGGGCATCAATACTTCATCCAAAAGTTTTGACCTTGCATAAACCCATCTGTCTCTGCTCCTTATAGTGTGCATGTTTTTATTTTACAGAAGGCTCCAAGGTGCTGGTACCCTAACAGTTTGCTCTGAGCATTCGGCTGGTGCTATGGCCAGGGCTGGATTAATGTCTGCATAGGCCCCAGGCACTCTCAGAATCACAGGCCCCCAAGACGGAAAGATGGATGAATATTTGCTTCGTGGAGGCTCCATCACCACAGACCTATACACAGAGGCGGTGTGTGTATGCTACCTTGGGCTGCTGGGTCACTGTCCTGGGAAGATTCCAGCATCCAAAATATCCACAGGGAGCCCCCAAACAATAGTCCACTGTGCTATTGTGCCTACTGGAAAATCCAGCCCTGGCTATGACTTTGCTGCCAATGGTATTTCATAAACACGGGCCAGAGAAAACACATTTGGTTGCTGCGCCAAGTCTAAAGATAAAGGCCAGATGGGTTGCTGGGGAGCAGACCAAGGCACCTTATTTCCCACTCTCAGCTTCCATCATCACCAGTGGCTTGGCCTCCCTGGTGCCTCTGCCCCCCGCCCCCTGCAGAGTCTGTAAGACTGAGCAACCTTTCTTCCTGCTATCTGTATTATTTAGCTGAGCCCCATAGCAAATAAACCTCCCCCCACCCCCGGTATGCAATTGCTGGTTTGCTGCTGTCTGCAACAGAAGATCCAGAAACAAATCAAGCCACAGATGCCAGTGTAGACAGAAGATTGTTTTTGCTGCACAGTCTTGGGATAAACAGAGAAGCAAAAAAAAAATCTTCTGTTTGTTTGCCATCCATTTCAGACATCTCCACAACCCCCCTTTGGAGATGGTTACACACAACTGCCTGCGAAATTGGATTTTATAGATGGTGGGTGTTGTATTATTCCAGTCTGAGTCAAAATGTGCCAGCAAGAAAGCAAAGTCAAGCCCAACACGAACTTGCATCCCCTGCTCCGTTCCTTGTCTGGGCCAGAGGACAGGACAGTGAATCACGGGTGACAGATGAACTTTGGCTGACCCTGACAGGTCCAATTTCTTTGACGCAAAGCAGAGGTTGTGGTTTACCTTGGAATTATTGGTTTCCAGACACCTCATGAGAAGCAGGAACTGGCTGACTTGGGCTATGAATCGTGGCTGTCAGAGCCACCCAGTTGTCACAGAGAGGAAGGCCAGGATCTCTTCTCGATCATCCCAGAGTGCAGGACACGGAATAATGGGCTCAAGTTACAGGAAGCCAGATTCTGGCTGAGCATCAGGAAAAACTTCCTGGCTGTTAGAGCAATACGACAATGGAACCAACTACCTAGGGAGGTGATGGGCTCTCCCACACTGGAGGCATCCCAGACAAGGCTGGACAGCCACCTGTCAGGGATGCTCTGACTTGGACTCCTGCATTGAGCGGGGGGTTGGACTCAACGGCCTTGTAGGCCCCTTCCAACCCTACCATTCTATGATTCTGTGATTCTATAACCAGCCCTCTGGAGCCGTGACTTCGCATTTGGGGAAGCACTGGTGAACCTCAAGCAGCCACCTCTGCAGCCTTGCCAACCAGAACCTAGGGCCCAGCCTGTGATGGCTCTTTAGCAACTAAGGGAGCATATACATGCTAATTATGAAGAAAGAATTAACTACTGGCCAGATGCTGCTGGGCATCAGGGGAGAGGATGATGGAAGAACACCGTGGGAAGAACCGTGTCTTAGCCATTGCCTGCATTCAGAAGAAAGAGGGGGCCTTGGGCTGGAAGGAGGACATGGTGGGGAGGCTGCCCAGGGCCTGCTGCAGGGCTCAGGCGGTTCTCAAAGGGACACTGGGCATGTTCCTCTCATACATGTTAGCTCCCGCTCTTGCATATTCCATTTTATTTATTACACTGATTTTCCACCTTTCCTCCAAGAAGTTCAGGACAGCATATATAGTACACACACACACGCACACTGACACACTATTTTCCTTACCTGTGAGGTAGGTTAGGCTAAGAGATGGTAAAGTGCTGCAATGAGCTTCATGGCCGTGTGGGGATTTGAACTCATCTTTCTCCAGTCCTGGCCTGACAGCCTAACTATTGCACCATACTCTAGTGTGTGTCCCTGCTGAGCTGGGTGACAAAGTCCCATCCTCCACAAAGCTATTGCCTCTGAGGAACTATGAGGACAGGCCCTTGTGTCATATAGGTGGAACGATCCACTGCTACAACAGCTGCCTGGAGCCCTGGCATGGGAAATGGGTGGGCTTTTTAGCCACCTCCCAGCGCTGCCTCAGATTAAGTCAACATCATGGCAGATACATTTATGTTGTTCATGAGCTCAATGACAAGAGTGCATTCCTCTAGGAATAGAATGAGGAAGGATTCCGCAGCTATTCTCACAGGATGCAATGCTCCGTAGATTTTCAGACTGAGATAGGCTAGCATATTTCATCTTTAGGTGATGCTGAGGCAAGCTACTCTTTCCTGGAACCAATATTTAATCGACCACTGGCTGGAAAAAATCAACAGCTAGCTTGTGCACCCAGGTGTCCCAAATGGGTTTCCATGCAGATGCAGGAGTGGGAGCTTGGATGGCCAGGGCATCGTCACGGGCAGCACATGTAGTTTTTGCAGAGCCCTCTGTCTGGGTTGACCACACCCCATGGACTTTTCCAAAATTCTCAGAAAGGAGAATAAGGCATGACCTGTGCTTTACAGGTCAAAGTGCATCACAGGTCAAAGTGTACATGTGTGATGGAAAAATGAGAATGGATGTGGCGGTAAAATGTGATGCAAAAGGCTTCAGTCAGCCATAGCAGCATCAAAAGATTCAGCGCTCATCCCTCAGCACAATATTGCACCACAGAATGGAGGTCCCGGATGGCTCCTGTGTCTTCTAAGCTTTAAGCAAGTGAAGCTTCCAGAGAATCTCCTGGAGTTTATGGAGACACCAGAAACACAAAGGATCTTTCTACAGGAAGGGTCACTCAGGACCCTTGGCTTCCTTTTGGGGGCTTGTGGGATGGTGCAGGGATGGGTGGGTGGGTGTTGGAAGCAAAGAGTCGCTGCTTCCTTCTGAGACCTGCTGGCTTGGGATGACCTTCCTCAGTGAAGAATGTGTTGTGATGCTCTTGAAAGAGGAAAACACACACCCTGTTGGTGCTGCCTCTCAGATATTGGGCTGGTACAAATGAGCTGAGCTCAGGCTTTCTACTTCTGCTTTCGATTGGCCAGAACAATATTTGACATGTAAGGGTTATCCAAGGGTGCAGAAAGGCCTTGTTCCCTGAAACAGGGCTCCGTTGAAAAGATCAGAAAAAGAAGAGACCTCCCACACACCTGCCATCCACCAAATTACTTTTAAAAGAACAAAGCATCTTGTGGCCCCTAAAAGACTAACACATTTATTATGGCATAACATTCTGTGGTGCGGTGATGAGAAATGATAGGGTTGCATTTTAAGTCTTCCCTAAAAGTGGACTATAGCCCACATCATCAGATGCTGGGTGGTCCATGCAAGTTTATGCCATAATGAATTCATTAGTCTTTGAAGTGCCACAAGGCTCTTTGTTGTTTTTGCTGCAACAGACTAAGGTTGCTGCCCCCCTGGCAAATATTTTAGTTATTCGTTGTTTTATTTAGTTATTTTTCTACATCTGATGAGGTCAGCTATAATCCAAAAAAGCTTATGCCAGAATAAATGTGTTAATCTTTTAGGAGTCACGAGATTCTGTCTTATTTGTGATGCGATAGACTAAAATGGCTCCCTCTGGAAATTAGTCCTCGTTTTCTTTGGGGGTCAGGTAGGGCCATTTACCCTACGCACAAATTGTTTGTTTGTCATGGAACATGTGCAGCCGTGCCCTCATTCCATGTGGTTTGTCTGCATGGGGATTGCACACTGTTCCTTACACCCAAGTGCTTTAAGTGGAGGGGGTCTGCCACATTTGCAGGCAGCTGAGATGAACGGAAGGAAATGCAATTGTTTTCCAGGCTGTTGGGAAATGCATTTACCGCCATTCTGCTCTCCGTGTGGGGAATGCAGCATCCCCCTTGCAGCCAGGAGCAATCAGTTGCAGGACTCAGGCAGGAACACAGCTGGCTTCCAGACTCAGAATGTTCTCTGGCCCCTTCCACATCCGAGGGAGGGACTGGCAAGAAAACAGAAAGTCCAGGTGTTTTGGGATGTGAACGCACGCAAGCCCCCTTCTCCGTCCAGGCGAGGAGGAAGAAAGGCAAGGAGGCCTTGCGGCTGGCAATGCTCACCTTCCCTTGGCTCCTTGGCATTCTGCCCCTGTCTTGAGTTAGGCCCATAGACGCTGGGGTAGCCCTGCAGTTGCTGTGCCACATAATGTCACCTGCTTCCATGTTTAAGTGGAACCACCGCAGGGCCAGTCTTCTTATCAGGAGGCAAGCTGAACAGGGCCATATCAGGAGATGAAACTGAGCCAAGATTGAAGGGAGGCGGAAACGCTGAACCAATCTGGTTCAAAACATGCTGCCGCCCCCCTTCTGTTCCTCATGCCTCAGGTTCCCTGGGTGTTGCTGTGGTGGCCTCTTTGAGATGGTTCTGGCCTGGGCAGTGGCTCTCTCCTCTTGGGCCAGCATTCAGTTGTAGCGCTGGGGCTCAGCCCTCGCCAAGGAGGGCTCCCTCTCCAGGGTCCAAGTTGAAAACGTGCTTATTTTTTAAATGGGTTTTTAATGTTTATAGTTTTACTGCTGCCAGTTCTTGTATTATGTTTAAGATTCTGCTTTTAGTGTATTTATAGTAATGTAGAATCATAGAATAACAGAATAGTAGGGTTGGAAGGGGCCTACAAGGCCATCGAGTCCAACCCCCTGCTCAGTGCAGGAATCGAAGTCAGAGCATCCCTGACAGATGGCTGTCCAGCCTCGTCTTGAATGCCTCCAGTGTGGGAGAGCCCCCCACCTTCCTAGGGAACAGGTTCCATTGTCGTATTGCTCTAACAGTCAGGACGTTTTTCTTCTATAACTTGAGCCCATTATTCCGTGTCCTGCACTCTGGGATGATGGAGAAGAGATCCTGGCCTTCCTCTCTGTGACAACCTTTCAAGTACTTGAAGAGCGCTATCATATCTCCCCTCAGTCTTCTCTTCTCAAGGCTAAACATGCCCAGTTCTTTCAGTCTCTCTTCACAGGGCTTTGTTTCCAGTCCCCTGGTCATCTTTGTTGCCCTCCTTTAAACCCTCTCCAGTTTGTCTGCATCCTTCTTAAAGTGTGGTGCCCAGAACTGGATACAGTACTCCAGATGAGGCCTAACCAGTGCTGAGTAGAGGGGAACTAGTACTTCCTGGGATTTGGAAGCTATGCTTCTATTAATGCAGCCCAAAAGAGCATTGGCCTTTTTTGCAGCCACATCACATGGTTGGCTCATATTCAGCTTGTCATTGACAACAATTCCAAGATCCTTCTCACTTGTAGTGTTGTGAGCCACGTATCCCCCATCTTGTAACTGTGCATTTGGTTTCTTTTTCCTAGGTGCAGAACTTGGCATTGATCCCTATTCAGTGTCATTCTGTTGTTTTCAGCCCAGCGCTCCAGCCTATCAAGATGACTTTGAATTTTGTTTCTGTCTTCCAAAGTATTAGTTATCCTGCCCAATTCTGTGTCATCTGCAAATCTGATCAGCATTCCCTGCACCTCCTCCTCCAAGTCATTCATAAAAATGTTGAATAGCACTGGGCCCAGGACTGAGCCCTGCGGTACCCCACTCATTACCTCTCCCCAGTTTGAGAAGGTCCCATTGATAAGCACTCTTTGAGTCCGATTCTGCAGCCAACTGTGGATCCACTGGATCGTTGTTTCATCTAGCCCACTTTGAGCTAGTTTGCTCATCAGGAGATCATGGGGCACTTTGTCGAAAGCTTTGCTGAAGTCGAGGTATATGATGTCTACAGCATTCCCACGGTCCACAAGGGAGGTGACTTGATCAAAAAATGAGATCACATTTGTCTGGCAGGACTTGTTTTTGACAAATCCATGTTGGCTTCGAGTAAGGTTTCATAAAAGATGTGATTTGTTTCTGGAGATTTGTTTTTGTATTTCTCATGCTGTGAAGGCCCTCTGAGCGGCCTGTGGGAAGAAGAGTAGGGTGCAAGTAATACAAGCACAAATTTACCTACTTATGGGGAACCATAGTCTCCTTGCCCCACACATCTGGAACTGGGAGGGTCCTCACCAGAGGTGTCTTTTAGTAGCTGCAGCCGGGACTGGCTCCCAGGTTTGAAAGGGGGTCTTTGGGCAAGACAAACTTAGCTGGGATCCTGAAGCTGGATGCAGGATGCACAAACCAAGAATTCTTGCAGGCTGCCTCTGACCTTCTCAGGTGTCCCAGGCAAAACTGGAGCGGGTCGGTGGTTCTGTTGGTATTGGGGCCCAGTGAATCCCAGAGGTTGCCACTAGCGGTAGCCAGCCAGGGCTGCAACAGATGTGTGAGCCCTCCTGGGGTACATGATGGGCTAGAATCGAATGCAAATATAAATTAAATAGAATGAAATGTAGAAAATTCTGCAGGTGAAGCTGCCCTAGGGGTGTGCCCGGGCGAGGTTTGTACTGCGCAGTCAAGCGTGGAATTTTACTTGGTGGGAAGTGTCCAGATGATGTCATCTCCCATTTCTAACCGTCCCATGTTTCCTCACAATTTTTCCCCTTGTTTTTCTTACTGCTAAAGAATGCTTCAAGATGGAAGGCTCCTAGCACTAGCAATTAGAAGGTATTATGCTGTCAATCCATCTTTTTCTCCTTAATGGATTTTCAGTGTTAAGGAAAATGATGAAAGAAGGGGTAAGAAAACATGGGAGGGTGACAAGTAGAAGACAATGTCATCTATATGCACCCCCCCACCACCACCACCACACACACACTCTGTAAATTTCCAAGAATGAGGCAGGGCGATGGCCAAAAACTCAGTGAAGGGAAAGACAAGAGTTTCCCAGGGGCTTTTTACTGTTAGTGCTAGGAGCTGTCCGTCAGGAAGGCCCAAAGCTGCAGCTAGCTGTTTTTCCTGTTTCTTATGCAGCCTTTAAAGTCACTGGAGCCCTGCTAGGCCCCCCAGGTGGCACTCTGATGGAGATTCCCGTAAGGTGATGTGGGGGTGAGAGGTGTTTCTCACCAGCCACCAACAGAACCTTCCAGTCCTTAAGCCTGAGCTTGTAAAACCTCTCCCCCACCCCCCAAAACAAATAAATCTGGAGCCTTTCTCCTTCCAGCTTCTGCAAGAATCATCTTGGGTTGGGAAAAGGCATTGCCGGCAATAACAAGCACAAGGTTAGCACAACAAGAGCCTGATTAAAGTACCCTGGTGCTCTCTTGACGTCAAGCAACAAATCCCAGCCGCAGCTCTGCTGGAGCCTTTGGCTGGGCCGTGGGCTCTAGTTCTCTGGCATTTGGAGGAACTGGCCCTGTGTCTGGTGGCTGCACCAGTGGGATGGCTTCCAGCAGGATGGGAATTCTTCCAAACGGGGGCCTGGGGAATACTTTTGTTCCACTGTAAAAAAAACAAAAATGTTTTCAGAACTGCAGCCCTCATTTTTTATGCTCTTCTGGTTTTGTGCTATATGGCAAATGCAAAGCTACGGGGAGAAAACTGAGTATGAATTTCTTGAAAAGCCACATAGAAAATGCCAGCAGAGACTCTCCCCTTGTCTAAGAGCTATAGTGGTGGTAGTTTTATTTTTTATTACATTTCTATACTGCACAATAGCTGAAGCTCCCTACTTGATCCCCACCTAGTTACTATCTGCTGATGAAAAGCATCAGACGGAAGTCCTCCTCCTTAATGGTGAACACCATGCCTCTTCCTATACAAGGCACCAAATTATACTACAAGTCTCTATACACAGAGCTGTTCATATTTCCAAGCAGGGAATGGGGGATATGGGGCAAAGCCCACCATCGTGAGAAAATCTCCACTTTCATTTTCTTTTCCCCAAAGCACATTTTGGGCCCTTGCAACTGCAGTGATGGGCTTGAAATTGTGTGGAGCTATTCTGGAGTCCCTCGTGAGAGACAGCTGCGGTGGACCAGGCCCTTCCAGCTGGCTAGGATGTGGGTGGACCTCCTTCAGTGCTCTGAGTCACTCTGTACCTAAAGGGTTGCGGCACAGAAGGGGGCCGCAGCCTGTTCTCCATCATCCAAGACTGCAGGACACGAAATAACGGGCTTCAGTGACAGGATGGCAGCTTTCGGTTGAGCGCCAACCGTCAGAGCAGCCGGGCCATGGAAGTGGCTGCCTGGGGAGGGGGAGGGGCCCCGTCGCCGGAGGTCTTCCAGCAGAGACTGGGCAGCCATTTGATGCTTGAAACTGAGCAGGGGGTTGGACTCAATGGCCGAACTGGCCCCTCCCCGCTCTAGGATTCTATAAGCAGCAGAAGCCAGGGGCATTTATGCACACTTGCTTCAATTGCATCTTTTGTCCAGGTTGCGAATTTGGGTTTCCTTGCTGCAGATGTTGTATTTAAAAAAATAAAAACACAGTGGCCAACCACCTGCCTATGGGAAGCCCACAAGCAGGACCTGAGTGCAACAGCACCCTCCTGCCCATGTTCCCCAGCAACTGGCGTACACAGGCATCCTGCCTCCAATACTGAACATAGCATAGTGCTGTCAGGACTAGCAGCCATTGGTGGTGTTACAATTAGAATTTGTCTAATCTGCTTTTAAAGCCATGCAAGTTGGTGGCCATCATGTGGTGGTGAGGCAGGATGTTTATGATCGTCTGGTTTTTAAGCCTGCGATCTTGTATTTGCTTAATTTGATGCAGTAGGCAGCTGTGGTTGTTTTTAAAATAGGAAGGTGGGTTAAAAATAATAAACTAAAACTCAAAATGCCCTGCCTAGAACCTGGCACTTTGTTGCTTTTCACACAATAAATCAGAAGGAATGAAGACAGGAGAGTGGTGAAGGGGATCAGAACTGGGCCTCCTGCCCCTGCCGCTCAGGCATTGCCCCGAGCCTGTTCACAGAGCCTGTGCATATCTAGTATCTGTGTGCAAATTCAGGGGGACCCACGGAAGCTGGGGTAGGAGAACAAGTCACCTATTCCAAACCTGAGAACCAAACAGAAGCCAAGATGTTAGTGCGGCACCAAGCACTTCCTCAGTGTGGCTTGGTGGCCTGCCAAATATCGGCTTCTGCTCAAGGGGAACAAGTCAGCCGGTGGCCACCGCAGGTGGGGATGCTGGCAGCACATGTGAAAGCAGCCACCGTCGTGCGCATCATTCCCGAAAGGGCCCCCAAGTCCAGCCCTGCCCAAATTCAGCCCAGGGGATGGCAGGCGGTATCTCAGGTGGAAGGAAAACGGGCTCGCTTCACCTTGCTGCACTTTGCTGGCTCCATCATTGGCCGCTTCCTCCGCTGAGCATGTGAGGCTTGTCCTTTTGTGCTGCACGCAAGGACAGCCTTGTGATCAGCCAGTCACACAGGAATTTCCTGTTTACTTAAATGACTTGCAGCACTTTCTCCCCTCATCAGTCAATAGCTCTTGGGGAGGGCAGGTACACAGGACACTCTGTCTGGGCCGCAACACTTAGGGGGGCTTCTCTGAAGAACTCTGCCCAGTGATGCGCAAGATAAGGGCCACATTGGCTGCTGGGTTCTGTGCAGTTGCCGAGTTCTGTAATAAGCCACATGGACTTGATTTGCGTATTGTCTGAAGTGCCTCTGAGGCCAAGGGGTGATTGCTAGAAGCAGGCCGTTTCAGCAGTCCTGCCAGGAGACCGCCTCCCTCAAGCTTCTCCCTCAGCTGCCACCAGAAGCAGCCATTCCAGCAGGCTGATGCAGAAGGAGAGGAGATGGGAAGCACGGCCTTTGCACCTGCCCTGCTGAAAGCCCACTCACTCCCCCCCTCTGCTTCCCTCCCCAGGCAGTTTTCCTTTTGTGTCGTGTCTTTTTAGAAGACAGGGCTGACCACAAACACCTCCCAGGCAGCAACGTGGCAGGCCTTTCTGCCAGCCATGTGGGAGGGAATACGCCCAAGCTGTGGATCTCCACGTGTCAAGGCCTGAACGGAGGGTTGGGCATGGTGGGGACACTGCAGGATGGGCATCCATTGGCCTCAAGCAGGACCGTGAAGGCGATTGTGCTGGGCTCTTCTGCAACGGAGGGGCAGCGCTCCCTCCACACACCCCGCAGTTCACCGTTCCCCTGGAGCCTCTTTCTAGACAAGAGAACTCAAATTCGCTACAGACTCGGCTTCTACAGGGCTACACAGGAGCGCCAAACAGCGTCCACCTGTCTTACATGCGGATTCCACCACCCAGGTGGATTTTGAAAAGAACCACCACCACCACCTGCAGCCTGCTCTCCACCAGACCATCAAAGAATCCCCTCCATGGCTTAATTGGATGGGGGGGTTCAGAAGCGGCTTTTGTGCACCAGGCCACACCTACAGAAAGATGGCAAGCCTCAGCATTCATTCTGTTCCCACCTTGTGTGAGGGGGCTGCCTAGGCCCCATGGCTGTGCCCAGACCCCCAACCATGTATATAGAGTGCAGATATGAACTTTTCCTTCCCCAATTTGGTGCCCTCCAGATGTTCTGGATGACAGCTCCCAGCATTCCTGGCCGTTGCCCATGAGGCTGATACGAGCTAAAGCCCAAAACATTTGGAGGGCACCCAGCTGGCGAAGGCCAGGTGGGCTCATTCATGTGGTGCATGCGGCGCGGCCTCACACCCACCCCTGGCACCGGGGGGAGGCCCTCACCACGCCATCCGCCCGCCGCCCAGGAGAGTCCAGAAACGCAGGCGGCTCTGCTGATCCACATCAACGAACCAGCCCGAGCAGCGTTCACCTCCGCCTGGAGCAGGCCTTCTGTCACAGCAGTGGGTCTTAGCTGGCCATTCAAGACCAAGCCATTCCCCAGAACTTTGTATCGCACACCAGGGAGAGCTCACAATACCCCGTTGCCGGGAAAACCCGACCCCAGCTACTGTGAGGGCTGTGGCTAAGCTCAGAGGCAGCAGGGGTGCCTGATGGGGCAGAAGGCACCCGTGTTCCTCCAGACGTCCTGTGCTCTGGCCCAGGAGGGCCCCGCTCCTGGCCAGGCGCCAGTGCTAGGAGAAGGGCATGACCTTCTCCGCCATGCAGTCCTTAAAGAGGCAGGAGCCTTCTTAGGGTCTGGAGACTCTGGACTAGATGCCCCAAGGCAGGGCTGTTGCTGGGCACTTAAAGGATTGGGGCCCAGGGCCATAGGATACAAATCTGCATAAAATGTGTATCTGCTAATTTAAATCTATGTATGCAAATGTAAAAATAATTACTAGGATTCCTTTAAATTTCACAGAAGGCAAAACCAGCCAGTTGGTTTCACCTCCAAATCATCTCAAGTGAATTCTTCAATTAATTTGTGCCCACCCCAGATAATCCCAAATCAGTCATTGCTCCTGTTTTTTTCCTAAGCTTAATTGCTATGCAGGAGGTATTTTGAGGGTGGGGGGTGCAGCATGTGGGGAAGGGGGGGGTGTTTCCATCCCTAGCTGTAATCCCCTTGAAAATTGCCCCTCGTATGGCAGTTAAGCTAGAAAAAACCCTTCCATTGCCACTAATGGATGCTCAGGGCAACAGTGTCCCTAGGAAACAGATCCAGGGCCCTGGGAAATAGATTCAGGGCTGGGGCCCCACAGGCCAGCCCTAGCAATGCTGCTGCCGGGCAAGCTTCTGTCCCTTTCAACTGCCCTTCCCTCCCAGGTCTAGAGCTCACTCTGTTGATTACTCTGCCTCCATTATTCCAGGCATCCCATTTCTATAGACTTTGCCCCTTAGGCCTAAGTATCCATCCTTACAAACAAATGCCTATAGCAGAACCTCAGCTGCCTTTTTTGAAAGCATTGGGAGGGAGTGATCAGAGCTGGGGAGATGGGCTGCTTCTGCCAACCACAACCCAGCAGGTAGAGGATTACTCAGGAAAGGAGCTCTTGGGCTGTTGTGGAAGTCTCTCCCTGGGAAAGGTTCTTCCGCTGCTTCTCTACTGGTATTTAGACATTGGGTTATTTTCAGAGAGACTTGGAGTGCTGCCCATTCAAGGTGAACCGGTTGGTTTTGCCCTTGCTGGGGTTTCTTTTTAACTGTTCATTTGATAAATTGTATTTTGGTCATGGTTATTTGATTCAATATGCTTTTTAAAAATAAAAAAAAATATGTAAGCTGCCATGTACATGCCATGTTCGAAAAGTGAGGGAGACATACATTAAATATTATTATTACTAACCTTTTCCTGTCCCAGTTTTTCTGCTTCAAATCACACCCCTTTCCTTGGCTTCTCTACCTTCCAGGCTTTGCTCTCACCCAGCTATTCATTCTTTAGCCTGCTCCACAGAGCTTGCCTTTCCATAGGACAAGTCTGAGAATGTGATGTCAGTCACATTGAAAACTAAGCTGAACTGTAGATATTTTGTGGCTTTCAGCTTTGTTCTCTGAGCTGCTGGGCTGTCTATCGACATTCCATAACATCATGCCATTTGCTGTCTGAGGCTTCACTGCCACAAGCACAATACAGTATGGGATATATTTTACATCCTCCTAAAACACAGTCCATTTTAAACTCAAGAGAGCATCGGATATTTAATATGGCATGAGCGGAGAGAATCTGCATGCCAGCCATTCTTGCAAAGTACAGCTGCTCCAGCTGCTTCCGGTCATGTTCTAGGCAGCAATACCAACACCACAATATGGGGCCAGCCACCCCCCTTGACCCATTAACAAGGAGACAAAGGGGAAAACACCTCTGTTTTGTTCCTTTATTACACGTGGTCCCCCAGGCCTGCTAAAGCATCAGCCAGTCAGCACTCCAGGCCCATAAATACACAGTGTTGTGCTACACTTAGAAAGAGGCTCTTTTAAAAAGTTGCAGCTGAAGTCAGAAAAGTTGCTCCTTTACTCCCCACCCACCCCGCTGCCCATAAATATTTGTATTTAAAGCCATAGCTCTGGGCACATGAGAATGCCACTCACTGTTGCAATCAAAGCCAGCCTTTAAAAAGCCAGGATATTTCTGCATCCCTGGATATGGCCCTTTCTTCTACTCTAAGTGAAGGACAGGTTTGGACATGAAACATTCTCAAAGATCTAACACTACATCTGTGTGGGACTCTCATGAGGCCTCTGTTCCCAGCCCACCCTAGGTGCATGTACCGAGCCGCTGCTCCACATGTACGCTGAGCAGCAAGGGCGTGTCAATGCACACCCAAAACATCCCTCTTATAACTGAAAGCATAGATGGCCTCTTACAGCCAAACCAGATATTCTGCTACAGACCCGGATCTGGGAACCCACATCTGTTGCTGGCTATTAGCTATGATGTTCCCATAGAACCTCCGTGTTCCAGAGGTACTGTCCCTGAATCCCGGCTGGGGAGCAACAGCTGCCTTTGCACCCAGCTTCTGGGCTTCCCCTCTGGGCATCTTGCTGGGTTCTTCTGCAGGTAAAGCAGGTGCTCCATCGCTGAGCTGCAGCTGATCCCCACACCCTGTGCACCTATTTATTCATTTTGATTTATTAAACACCTCATTAAAATAAATCTCTCAAGGGGCTTTACCATTCCAAACATACACTGCCTTGACAGAGTCAGACCGTGGGCCCTCCGTCTTGCCCACCATGCTCTCTTCTGCTGGAAGCGTCTCCCCCGGGCCTCGGGCAGAGAAAGGGCTTCCCCATCATCTCCTACCTGGAACACCTTGAACTAGAGACAGTGGGGGTCACCCCGGGGCCTTCTGCATGCAAAGTGGGGGCTCTTCCCCAGTGCTGCGGCTCCTCACCCTGCCAGGTACCCAGGTCTCTGCCATACATCTAGTTCATCACCCCAAGCAATGGGAATGTGTTGAATTCCACCCTGTGTGGTGGCAGAGGCCAGGGGGAGGACACAGTGATGCGGGACGGTGTGCTCAGTCACTCACCTCTCTAAAGCACTGGTGGTCTAAGCACTAAGCTGCTTACAGAGGCTATTGCTGACATGTCTGTGGCAGGATGGGTTCCTTTGCCCTTTTCATCCCCCTTCCATCAGACCAGGATCCAGCCACCAATCTGCCTTAGTGCGAGTATAACTGGATTCCTCCTGCACAGGCAGCGCAAGCAGCGAGGAGCAGCCCACGGTGTGGAAGGAGGCCTCATCCCACCTGAACGCCAAAGAAGGCTGCACTGCTGGTTGATACTGGCAGAGCAGCCCCCCCGGTACAGATACAGAGTCGTCGTCCCCCCGCCACTGTGTCCAAGTCCATGTTCCAGGGAAAGCTGCGAGCCGCTGTCGGGAAGCAGGCTGGTGTGGCTCGGGAGCTGGCGCAGGGAAGAGCCGGAGAGGGGTCGGTCTGGAAAGTGAGGGAGGCACGAGAGGAGGTGTCAGGTTCGAGGGCTGGACGGCGTCTACGTTCTAAAGAGAACAGCGGCACGGGGAGGGTCAAGGGAGAACGGGCTTTTGGCGCATTTTGGTTTGTGTCTGGTTTAAGCGTCACTCACGGTAGAAAACATATTCGGTATAAGAGGTCCAGATCTTGTCATCCGTCTGTTCGTGGGCAAAGGCGCAGGTCCCGGTGGAGTTGCAAGCCACCATGTGGAACCCAGCGCCAGCCAGTTTGTCAAAAGCCTGCTCCAGGAAGGTGAATTTGAGGTAGTACCTGGAGGTGTAGCGTTCTGGCGGCCGGTCAGGGTCCCTGCTCTCGTTCAAGGTCTCCCCAAAGACTTCCTTGGCAAGGGAGGTCTTACCGCACACCATGATCCTGGCCACCCGGCGGAATTTGGCGTCCGCTTGGCTGTCTCTGCCCAGGGTGTAGGAGCCCCGGTAGCCAACGGTGATGAAGCCAGGCCTCCGGATGTCTAGCCCAGTGCTGCCGCTGGCCGTGGCTGTGTCGGAGCCCGCAGGGGCACCAGCAGGGGCCGTGCTGGCGGCAGCTAGGTTGCGGGCCGCATCCATGCTGGGCGACAGTTCCTCGGGGTCGCTTTGGCAGGGCTCGTCCCCAAAGGAGTTCTGCTTGCTCATCTTTGGGGCCAACGTCTTGACCAGCTCAGGCAGCCTGAAGTACTCGGCTTCTCGCTGCAAACGGCCCCGCTCCGGAAAGTGTTCAGGAAGCACGAGCTGCTGGTCCCTCATATAGTCCAAGATGTAGCGGAACAAGAAGCCGTCCCTGTCCACAAAGAACCTGCCCTTGCTGTCCTGAGCTAAGGACTGGACGCTCTTCTCAGTAAACATCTCCCAGAGCAAGGAGCCAGCAACGCTGACCAGGGTGTTGTGGCGGGTGAGGTACACCTGCCCGCCCACGTTCAGTTCCACGATCTCCGGGAAAGCCATGTCCTCGCTGGGTTTGGCACAGCTTGCGTGGCCTGCCAAGGCCATTGCGAGTTCCCTGCTCCTGCTCACCTGCAGAAGAAGCAGCCAGAAGGGTGTTAGGCTCACCAGACACTGCAAACCAACCACTGCCGGGGCCCGGGGTGTGCGCTCAAGGCCTCGGGCTTCCAAGCCATGTCTACACTACAGATGTAAACTAGTTTCACCTCAGTTCAGCCATCATTGGTCCCAAACTAAGGAAATCTGGGAACTGTAGTTCTATGGACTGGCTTGATATTATTGCAAGAGCCATCACACATACAAGGAAATTTGCCCATTTTTGGCCTCTCTTACATGCTGATTTTTTGGAGCAGGAATTTGGCCTCTGAAGCCAAAGCTGTTTACTTTGCGGGGTGCGAGAAAGGAAACTGGAAATACCTGGGAAAGTCAATGGAGGGAGTTAAAACTAGGAGTGTCACTCAATTAAAGAAACTTTAGTGAATTACATGCATGGCCTTTAGTTGATTAATCAAATTTGCATATGAGTAAATACAAATATTCCAAGCTAACAGCAGCCTTCATTTTTCAATGAAGCACCTGTCTTAGATGAAGCATTCCTCCCCCCACCCCTGTATGAGAGGAAAAAGAGAATGCCTCTTTTAAAATGCTGCTTTTGCCATCTGCAGTTGATATAAGTGCCTGTATTAAAAACATTTAGTCTCATTGATTTCATTGGGTCTACTTTAAGTATAGCTAGGCCTGGATGCAACCCTCTAACTTTAGACAACACGGGAAGAAGCGTTCCTGTTCATGCCAGTTTGCCTCCTCCTAAACTGATGGTTTGAGGAGGGAGTCTGGGGGACCCGCCCCCCTCATTCCGCTCATTCTATGCATCCGTTAGTTCATTAATACTGTTCAAATTTAAAACTGTCCCATGCCTAATGGAGCTACAATTTGAAGAAAAGGCTTGTGCAAATAGAGACGCTTTCCCCTCATATGATGCCAGTTTCTAAAGGGGTTATTATCATTTTCAGATGCTATTTCACAGCTGGGTAACAGCTGCATCTGTCTGCTTAGGGTTGGCAACCCCAGTCAAAAGCAGGACGCGTGGTGGAGCTGCACCAAAGATACTGCAGTGGCTGACCTGGCTTTGCATTCTGGCTAACTCAGAGCAGAACTCGTGTCGGCTGCCCTGGTGAAGCGACTGTGGCAGGAGTTTCGGGTCACATAGCCAGTTCCATGCCACTTACTGTCTGGGCCACAGCAGCTGGATAGGAGGGGGTGGGGTGTTCAGCTTATTGCAGTGCCCTGTCCTCTCAAGCAGGCCACTTCCCCTGTCTCTTAGGTCCTTCCTAGACCCTTTTCTCCTCCTGTTTTGCTCCTGAGCCACAATGCAGAATCCCCAGCTGAGCAGAGCTGGCATTTTCTCAGCCTGTCAGCACATCTGTTGAGTGCTAGTCATGTCCAATAAGTCAAAAATCGATGCAAATAAGCAAAACGCACCTGCGTCATTTATTCCTCTTGTGCAGAACCATCAAGATGTGTGGCTGCGGAATTTTCATGCACGTCAAAGTAAATGAAACGCTCTGTTCTTGGGCTTTACCATGAAGGTGTGGGAGCTGGAGGGGTCGCTGCCAGGGGTGTAGTGGAGGGGAATATGAAGG
This sequence comes from Heloderma suspectum, assembly GCF_057233095.1. Classification (NCBI taxonomy): domain Eukaryota; kingdom Metazoa; phylum Chordata; class Lepidosauria; order Squamata; family Helodermatidae; genus Heloderma; species Heloderma suspectum. The sequence goes on from NC_139466.1 coordinate 2,021,393, forward strand.
GTGGGGAGCGCAGCTCCAAAACTTCTTTTTCTAGAGCAGGAGCAAAGACGTGACCTGCTGTAGTGCCAAGGGCAAGTGATGGCCCATCTTTGCTCTGGCAAGTGAGTGAGGTGATAAGAAGGCGTTCAAGCTGTATTATTGTTTGTGACAGATCAGCACAGAGCAGGGATGGGGAACACGGGGTGCTCGAGATGTAGTTGGCCTGCAGTTCCCAGCATCCCTCACCACTGGCTATGCTGGCTAGGGCTGATGGGAATTGTGGTCCAACATCTGGAGGGCCACACATTCCTCAGCACTGGCATAGAGGAAGACATGGCTGACTCCATTTCAGCAAACCTAAAATTGAAATATTACTTCTGCCTCCAACCTCAGGAGAAACACACAGATTCCTTGGTAGGCAGCTGAAACACACGGCCACAGAACGTGTAGCAGAGCCTAATCCGTGTAGCCTGTGCTGCCGCCACCTCCTCTGCTCCATCTTAAGACGCTGACCATGCTGGCTTCATGATTTCAAGATCCAGTCCACTTTGTCTCTACTCCCCCTAGCATGCCTGTTTTTTAAACTTCTTGTCTGATGGAGAGATCCAGAGATCTCAAAACTTGCCCACAATTTTGTGCATTTTTGGTTGGTTCTAACAAATACATTGACCTACTGTGGGCTTTGGAATTTTAGGTGAGTTATTCAGTGTGTTGCCTCCTGCTTTCGTTTGGTGTTCTTTAAACGTACAGATCAATTGTTTTAGATTTTTGCCATTTACAGATAGATCATCTGGGAGCCACTCTAAGAGCCTTAGAGAAGTAGGAGAAATCTTCAGATTAAATAAATAAATGGTTTGGCATGCTGTTAGCAGGGTTGGGATTAAGTACCTGTTATCCATTGCTAGCATGCATTAGTACTGTTTTGTATTACTCTGTTCCCAGACATTAGATGGCAAATGGGCTTTTTAATGCATCAGCTGAAGTGTTGGTTGTCACTGATGTTTCACTTGTCTATGGGGTCATGATATTTTAGTGGAAATTGTTTTTAGTTGTTTTAATTTGCATGTTTTAATCTTGTAAATCACCTTCACACTTTTTTCAAAGACAAAGGTAACTAAGAAATCCAATAAATAAATAATGACTAAAAAATTTCACTCTCTCAAAACAGCCAAGTTAATACGCATTCCATTCTGGCTGTAGGAAGAGTCCTATGTGACTGCAGAGCTTTCCTATTCTTTCCCAGGCTGAAGATGCTCCAGTATAGTATGTCAGGTGGCCTTTTTTTGTTCACAGCATTGAGAAGGACAGAGCATGACACCAGTTCTTCAGACCTTGGTTACCTAAAATTCCTTGCTGTCAGCATTCGCTGTGGGGGTCCTACCAGTAGCTGCCGGGTCAGTGTAACTTTATGCAAAGGGTCCCCCTCCCTCCATCGTTTCCACAGGCCACAATCCAGAGTACCAGGAAACAGCCCCCAAGAGAGCTTTGGGTTTGGATTCCACACAACGGAGCACCCTTCCCTGCTGCCAGGATGCTGCAGGGCAAAGAGCTTTGGAAACTGGGGGCGAAACAAGGCATGAGGCATTGATGCACATGGCTGCCCCATTCACACAGAAGGGTCTATTATTTATTTATTTATACATGAAGAGGAGTGGGCAGGTGAGAGGAGCTCAGACTCCCTCCCCTTTCTGCACTCCTTTGTTTCTGTAGCTCTGAGACAGAGCCCCCACTTTGCATGCAGAAGGTCCCAGGTTCGATCCCACCTTCTCCAGGTAGGGCTGGGGAAAACTCCTGCCTGAAACCCTGGACAGCGGCTGCTGCCACTCAGTGTCAACAATACTGGGCTAGATGGACCCAGGGTCTGGCTCCGTAGAAGGCAGCTTCTGATGTTCCTGAGTACTTTTCTCCCCAACCTGGTTCACTTCTGATGTTCGAGCTGAACTGGGCAAAAAGCACTTCAGGTAAAGGAGCACAGCAAGGTCAAATTTTACTCCCCTAACCCATGTGCTCCCTTTCATGCAAAGTGAAAAACAAAACCACCCCCACCCCTGCTGTCCACGTGAGTGGGGCAGACACGGATCGTCCTTGGGTCTAACCTGCCTCTGAAAAGAGTCACAAAGGAAACGTCTAATATGACATGGGGTGCAGGGAGAGGAAGAGAGCACGGGCTGCTGTTCAGAAAGCATAAAACATCTTCTCGAGATACCCATGACCCTTCGGGTGTGCCTGAAGTTACATCCTGGCCTGAGTGCTCAGATTGCATGACTAAGACTGAATCCTCGTGGGCGCCCTTGAGCCATTCCCACAAATGGAACTGTGCCAGGTTATTATATAGGAAAGGCATTTCCAAGAGGCCACATGTGCGCGCGCGCACACACACAACACGCACACACGCAGGAAGGGGCGGTGGTTTCCCTAGGAATGCGAATGACTTCCAGAAGTCACTCTCCCTCTGGATTCAAACCTCGGTAGCCTGATCCAGCCCTAACAGACATCAGCCAGCGCTGGTTCCAGTCTACAATGCACTACGGTTGGGAAGGGCCTTCTTTGCTCCCACTCTGAAACGTGCCAGTCTCTGAGCCATAATGCTCTCCTCCTCCTGGCTCCTGAACATTTTGCTGCTCTCTTGATCCTTAAAGCATTTGGAAGGGATGGAGCAAGCAGGCTCTCCAGCCTGGGCTGTCTACAAATGCTCTTCTTCCAGAGATGCTCCTTTTCCAAATGCTCCTTTTCCAGAGATCGGCGTCCAGAGAACCTCGGAACAGCCGAAGGCGCTGGCCTTTTGTCCATTCCTGTCCACACACACACACAGGCACAAGTTTTCCGGTCCCGCTATTCTGCAGCAACGGCTCACTCGCCCGTACGGGAGTCTCCGCAAAACGTGCATCGGGCTCAGCTCTACAGGGGAAAGCCCTCGCGTCGCCCCATGCCAGCCACAGCTGCCTGACAAGGGATGCCTACGCAAAGAGAAAGAAGCCACGTGTACAGCAGTTGTCACGCATGCTGTGACCATCCACCTAGGGCTTTCGTCACGCGAATTCCTTCCAGCGCCAGGCAGGACATTTGTACGTGCGAAGTGGCCTCCCGCTTATTCCCGCATGGCAGCACGACAGCGAGTTCTTCACAGGCGACAAAGTTCCTGCAGAGAACACGTCTGTTCGTGGGAATGAGAGTCCACGTGACTTCCCCCTCTTACGTGCACGGGCGCCAAAACACGCAGGCAGCGGCTCTGCCTCCGAGCGGAGGATCTCTCTCTAGGAATCGCCTGGCTACGCAGGCTTGGTACGGCCAGGAGAGGAGCCGGCCACCCGCGCGGGGCTCCTGCCAGCCGAGCCCCCCCCCCCCGCGTCTCTCGAGCGTGAAAGACCCGAGGAGGCTCCGCACAGGGGCCTTTGGCACAGGAAGGGCGACGCTCGCCGCCAGCTCCCCAGCGGCCGGCGGGGCCGCGTTGCCCGCGCCCCGCATGCTCGCCCTTCCGCAACCCCTGCGCGCACTGCGCCAGACGCCCGCCTCGCGTCCGCTCCCACCTCTCGGGCGGCTCCTCTCCAGGGCGAGCGAAGAGGAGGACGAGGGATCCGGCCCCGGCAGCCGTGGCGCGGCGCCCGGGAGAGAGCCGCTTGCCTACGGAGCGCCGCCGCTCATGCCTCCTTCGCAGCCCGGGGGGGGCGGTTCGGGTCCTCCTGCGCGCCCGCCTCGGGTTGCAGCCTCGCCTCGCCCTCCGGGCCGGGCGCATCCAGGAGGGCCAGCGAGGAACCGGGATCCGGAGGGCGGCTACCTCGGCAAAGAGGCCGCCGCCCTTTGTTCCCCCGGCGGCGGAGCTGCTCTTCAGCGGGGCCGGCTGGCCGCGGCGGATTCCGCGAGCGAGCGCCCCCGTCGAGGTCACCCCCGGGCCACCCTTGCGCAAAGACAACGCCGCCGCTCCTCGCCGCCCGCCTGGCCTGGCTTGCTTTTTATCCGCGGGAAGCCTCGACAGGCCCGCCCCCGCTCGCTGACGACACGCTCCGGCTCCCGCCCCCGCCCCCGCCCCCGCCAGCCGCAGCAGCCCTTGCGACGAGAGGCGGGGGCCGCCGCCGCCGCCGCCGCTCTCCGCGCTAAACTTCGGTCTTCTTGCGGGAGTGGACGGGCCCGGCCCAAACACCGTCCTTGGCAGAGCTCCGGCTTCGGCACGTCTGGGGCCAACGAGGGGGCAGCCCTGCGCGCGTCCCCACGGGAAACTATTCACTGACGCGCCTGGACCCGGCCGGGGCCTGCCCAGCGCTCTGGCGGACGCGCCCTGGCAGCTCCGCGCTCGCTCTTGGGACGGCTGTGCCGCCACCTCCCTCCAAATGGCGCAACAGCCCTCCCGGGGTAGCGGCCGGGGCAGCAAGCGCCAGACCCCGCCCCGAGCCAGCCCGGCAAGTGCACGGCGGGCCGCCTGCCGGAGAACTGAGGCACACCCGCCTTGGAGGGCCGGAGCGGGAGGGCGCCGAGCCTCCGCGCCAGGGGCAGGCGCTGTTGGCTGGGGCGCCGCCGCCTTCCAGTCCCCCCCCCCACCCCCGGGGCGGCAGCTAGGGGAGTTTAGCCCGGGGACTGATGGTCGCATGGGGCCCCTGGAGAGCCGTGCGTGTTGTTTCCCTTGTGAAGCACGCAAGAATCGCTTCTCTTCCCCGCCCCTCCAACTGCCAGCCCGTGCTTTGAAACCGCATCCACGTCCCCGCCATGCCAGAGCAACAGCAAAAACATTCGTCAGCCCTGGTTTTGTAAGAAAGATCCCCTGAGCCTCTGCAGCGTGCACTCTGAACTCACTTCAGTCCACAGCACCATCATGAGGACGAGGATAAAATGTCACTTGCTTCCCCAGCTGCTGCCTTCTGGGCGCTCAGGGGCGCCCCTCTGAGCTGCAGCGCCCTGGACCGCGCCGCGCCGCGCCGCGCCCCATGCCCCAGCCCCAGCTGCACCGCTGCTGGCCGCGGCCACCTCCAGCCACCTTCGTTAGTCCTGCACCCAAGCCCTCTGTAGTCGCACTCGCGGGTCGCCAGCAGCCGGCCCCCCAGGTCCCGGCCGCCTTCCCACGAAGGAGCATGAGTCGAGTCGTTCCTCGCCTCAGGCGGCAGAGTGCTGAGCTGCCCCTCCCTTCCCTCGTTCCTCTGCCCAGCTTCTGGGGGGCACTTCTGAAAAACCAAACAGTGCCTTCTGGTCCTGTGCGACGGAGGGGCGCATCGGCTGCACAAGCCAGGGACGGTCTGCGAAGGCTGCCTCCTGTCACGAGCGCGGAGCACAGCTGCGCCTGCCCCTCCCTTGCAGCTCCCACCAGACCCTCCCTTGCGGCCCTCCCCAACCTGGCACCCACCAGATCTGTAGGATGACATCTCCCATCATCCACAGCCAACACAGCCAATGGCCGGGTGGGGGAAGCCTGTGTCCTCACCTCCTCCGGCTCCCCATCTTTGCTTCGCCCACGGCTGGCACTGGGCCGCAGCCGCAGTTCTCCAGGGACGTGTTGGTGGTCCCAGCAGGATTGCAGAGCAGAGCGCTTCCCGCCGGATTCCCCTGGGCTGACCTGGGCCGCTCGCTGGCCCCACATTTGCAAGCCAGAAGGCAGGCAGAGATGTGGAGGGAGCCACCACTGCAGCAGCACCCGTGCGGTGGGTGGGGTTTCGGGCCTGAGTCTTGCTCCCTTCCGAAGGTGGCCCTGCAGCTGAAGAAGGTGCTGACTGAGGGAGGGAGGGAGAGAGAGAGAGAGATGATGATGGTGATGATGCCTTTGTGGCGGTCTCTCTCCTCCTCCTCCTCCTCCTCCCAGGATCTGGGGTGGAGCTCTTGCCTTCTCCATTTCTGTTTCTGGTCAAACATGCAAAGGACATCATCTCCACGAGCCAACCTTTCTCCCCCAAATAAACCCAGCAAATGTTCAGGCAACCCTACTGCAGCTGGCCTGCAGGAGGAGCCACCCAGAGCAGTGTCATCCCTAACTAACGAAAGCCCAGTTGATTTCAATGACAATCCAGATCCCACCCATTGTGTTCCGATGATGGGGACCACTCATCGTCCTCTTTGGAACTGTGCCAGGAGTCTGGGGTCCTGGAGTGGAAAATGAGAGAGAGGAGGGAAGCCGTTGGAGGACACCTGGTCAGCTGCAGCGTGACACAAGTGTGGAAAGGTGTGTGGAACAAGTGTGTGAACAGTGCAGAGGCAGGATGCAGCCTCTTGCATCATTTCTGCTGATGTATCCAGCACTTTTGGCATCTGTTCCCATGACCAGAGCCTTGGAAGCTGGAGGAGGCACCTTGGATGAGAAACTAGCACAAATGGCACAAAAACCAAACATCTGGAGAGGCCATAGCTCAGGGTTAGAGCCCCTGCTTTGCGTGCAGAAGGTTCCAGCTTTAATCCCCGACTTCTCCAGGTAGGGCTAGGAAGGAATCCTGCCTGAAACCCTGGAGAGCCACTGCTGCCAGTCAGTGTAGGCAATACTGGGCTAGAAGGACCAGGGGTCAGACTCAATATAAGGCAGCTTCCGATGTTCCTGTGTACCTTGCGTGGCCACTTGCCACTTGGGACTTCGGTAAGAAAGCAGTTGTAGCAGCATCGGCCTCTACAGTCTGCAGAAGCTCATCAGGCCAAGAGTGGTGAGAATTGTCTTGGTCTGCTCTGAAACCTCACTTAGAAAACACCAGTTGGGTCTCCTTGAGCTTCTCTGATGTTATAAAGGAACATGGACACTCATTCATTCATTCATTCATTCATTCATTTCATTTCTATACCACCCAATAGCCGAAGCTCTCTGGGCGGTTCACAAAAATTAAAACCAAACAGCACACAATAAAACAATTTAAAATATATAGAACATTAAAGCCACAATATAACAATGCAACCACAATAAAACCTAGCAGCGGTGCAGGAGTTTAAAATACAGATTTAAAACAGCAAAGCTAAAAGTTCAGAAAGCTAAAATGCTAAAATGCCTGGGGGAATAAAAAGGTCTTCACCTGGCGCCGAAAGGAATACAATGTAGGCGCCAGGCGAACCTTTCATCATAACAAGGGGCCCTGTTTCCTGCTCTGGCCAGCTGGCCAACATGTGCTCCAAGCCCAAGGCCAAATCTGGCTTGATCAAAGTCAGTTTAGAGTGGAGATGGCACTGGAGTGGAGGTGGACACTGATGCCCTGCAAAGACTGGATCTGTGAAGCCACAGAAACGTCTAGCTGGAAGGGAGGTGGCTATCTTGGATTTCTCTCCCTTGGCCAATTGGCGAGGCTTTAAAAGGGCAGCAACCTAAGCAACAGGAATCTCCCAGTTCCAAATTCAGTACTCCACCCATTAGGTCATAGTTTGAGATTAGATTGCCTTTGAAATTCAACTTTGCGGTATACTTAAAAAGAAGAAGCAAATCTTAATTCTTGTGGATGACATTGAAGGCCCCTCTCCTAAGAATGATCTTGCCAAATACACCATGTTTAGGACATGTTTTTTTCTAAAAACTCTGAATGCAACACAACATGTATCATGAGAAAGGCTGGGGGAAATTAAGCCAGGCTCTTTTGTGCAAAGTGCTCCCTTTGCGTGTAAAGTGCCAGAGTATCCCATCACCAGATTCCCCCTTTTGAGCTCTGAGCATGGCCTATCATCTGAGTTGTGGTGGTGGCATGCTGTGACTGGGTCCTAAATTACACCATATTCTGTGCTCTATTGTGGAAATGTGGACCATGAGGTCATAGATGAAAGGGCAGCACTTTTAATTTTTTCTTCTTCCCATTGAAGGCAATCTGAGGGAATTTTTTGTTGCACCAGATCCAGGGCTGGCATGAAGTTGCACTGTCAATGGTGTGTGTGGGCATGTATTGAAAGGTTGTGGGCTATGGCTCCCCCTGAGTCACATCTTCCCACCCCACATCTGCCACACTTCGTTTGCTGCTCCAGCATATCCTCCCTGGTGGAACAGCTCCACTGGCAGAGAGTTCCCTCAGCATATCTGTCCTGGCCGTGGCATATCTTGAATTCTGCTGATGTAGCAGGGGCTTCAGCCAAACCCTAGAGCCCTTCAGTTGGCAGAGCCCAAGTATAGGATAGCTCTGTGTGTTTGTTTGCTCTGTTCTGTTTGTTGAATTTGTATCCACCAAATGGTGCTCAAGGCAGCTAACAAAGTAAGAAACAAAAGAGCAACCGAAACAAAAACAAGGAGATAAAACGCCAATAAAACAACGGCCCGTTGACCAAAGCGCAAGATGAACAGTGTCACGGCAGGCCTGTGTGGCCTCTTGTTTTGGTGACTGGAAAGACGTCCACTGGCAGCTGATCCAACAGGTAGGAACACACCTCCCCTGTCAGGAGCCGGAGCCTCCCCCTTCTTGGATGTGTACATGGCAGCAAGGTGTCCCTCCCACTTGGCTTTCGAGAGCTATTGGCCGCTACTGCTCAATGGAGCTTCCATGTCCAGAAATAGAGTCCCTCTGAGTCCCAGATGATGGGGAGACACACACAGTTGGGGGTGGCTGCACTGCCTTTACACCCTGCTTGGAAGCTTCTAGAAACCAATTGTTTGGCTGCTTCTGCTTTGGTCTAATCCAGCAAGGCAGTTCTTGGGCTCTGATAAGGTTGCTACGAACAGCACTCAGGATTCCAAGCCTGTCTTATGAGGTGAGACCCTAGCATCTCCTCTGAGCCAGGCCCTGAGTGATTTAATTTTTCTGACTATTCAGGTGAGGCATCAGAAGCCCTGGGAGAAGGTCCAGGTGAGACCAGCCTGCTTCCAGGAGCAAGTGTGTGTTGCTATTGCATCGCCAGGATGCCATCTCAAGCACAATTCTCTTGACTGGAGGCAGTTCAGAGGTTCAGCCACTTGCCACAGACAGCTGAGTCGCTTGTGTGTGTGTGTGTGATTCCGTCCTCAGACACGTTTTCTCCATGTGTTCCTCATCTGAATGCTTTACAGGAAGTGCAAATTGTGCTGCGGTGCTACAGTGGGGCATATCTGGAGAGCTGTTGTTTTCCCCTCCATGAGAAAGTAGGACTGGATGTGTCCTTCAGACTCTCTCTGCTCGTAATCTTCCTCAAGATCATGACAGAGATTTCAGCACTAGTGGAAGGGTTTGCCTAATGGGAAAGGAAAACACACCCTTCTCCCTTGGATAGGATTTCTACAGAGGGCCAGTGAAATCATTCCCTAATCAGGCCAGACTGCGCCCAGAATATCATCCCAGAATGCAGGACACGGAATAATGGGCTCAAGTGACAGGAAGCCAGATTCCAGCTGAACATCAGGAAAAACGTCCTGACTGTTAGAGCAACACGACAATGGAACCCATTCCCTGGGGAGGCGGTGGGTCTCCCACACTGGAGGCCTTCAAGACGAGGCTGGACAGCCATCTGTCAGGGATGCTCTGACTTGGATTCCTGCATTGAGCAGGGGGTTGGACTCGATGGCCTTGTAGGCCCCTTCCAACCCTACTATTCTATGATTCTATGATTATGGCAAATAGCGACTCCTCCTCCTCCATGAATTTGTTCCTTCCCTTCCTTTCTTCCCTCCACCATCCGGGCGAGGGTCTGTCTCTACATCCTGCAGTAGTGAGCTCCATAAGCTCATTATGCATTATGCGGATACATGTTCTCTTTTGCCTGGCCCGGATATGCTGCCAATCGATCTTGGTTTCAGAGCTCTGTGATGAGGAGAACATGCACGTCTCTCCGCTCTCTCCACACCATTCACATGGCACGTCGGGTCCCAAATTAGGAGCCAGGGGTGTCTAAGCTGAGGAGACGCCCTGGACGCTTCTGCCGTTCCCTGTCGGGCTGGAGCATCGTTTGCCCGGTCCTTCCCAGCAGGAGAGCGGCGGCACGCGGGGTAAGGCTCGCAGCTCAGGGGCAGAGCAGGGGCTGTGTGCCTCGCATCCATCCCAGGTTCGGTCCGCAGCTCCTCCAGGATAAGGATGATCTCGGCGAGCAGGACTGCGGCGGGGCGGCGGGGGGAGCTTTGCTGGAAGCCTTGGGCAGCTGCTCCTGCGGCCGGCAGGCTGAACGGCAGGCACTGCTGGGCTAGAAGGACCGGCGGAGCTTCGCGTGAACTAGCGCGGAGGTCGGGAGGGGGCGCAGGCAGGGGAAATGGGTCTGGGAGCAGTACAGGGCGCGGGCGCGAAGGTGCGACTTCCCCCAGAAGCCAGGGTGAGTTCGAGCTTGTCATAGCCCAGGAAGACAGGGCGGGGACTCGGGGTTCTGCCGCCAGGGCTGCGTTCGGACTTGTTCTCCAGCAGCAGCACATCCCTGGCGCTACAGCGCCGAGATCGAGATGCGCGCGGCCCGCGCCCCCGCGCCGCGCCGCGCCCTCTCCCAGCCCGCAGCACCCGCCGCTCCGCTCTGCCTCGGTCCGCCCGAGGACTTGCTGGGGCTGCGCGGAGCGCCAAGAACGCGCCGCCGCCGCCGCAGGCGTCGGCAAGGAGCGAGCGACCGGGTCGCGCGAGCCTGCGGACGGCTCCCAAGCGGCTGGCAGGAGCGAGGGGCCAGAGCAGCGTGCGCCGCCGAGCCAGGCGCGGGGCCCATCGCCCGCCCGGAACCAGGGAGGCGCTGCCGGGGGACGGCTGCCGCTAACGCCCGTGGCTGGTCTTCTCGCCCCTCGCAGCACCGGCCGGGAAGAGGCGCAGGGCACAGTGCCGCCGCGCAAGCCGCGCAGGGCGCTGCCCTCGCCCGGCAGGCCTCGTCGTGGCGCCCTGGCGGGAGGGGCCTGTGTGCGGCCGCAGGACTCCTCTGCAGACGTCGCTCTCGGCGGGTCTCTGCGGGCATTTCCCGCAACACGGACCCCGAAGAAGGCCCGCGTGTATCGTGCGGGGCGAAAGCGTCAGGCTGCTTCAAGGAATACAACTCTCTCTCTCTCTCTCTCTCTCTCTCTCTCTTTCTCTCTCTCTCTCTGTGTGTGTGTGTGTGTGTGTGTGTGTATGGGATGTTCTCCGGTTTTGTCAAGTCCCCCGGAACACCACTGTATAAAATCGTGCTATGGAATCACCGGGTGCTTCCAGACAAGGGTTTGATCACGCCATTGCCCTGCCTCATTCACGGAATTTCACGAGGGCCCAAGTGATGATGTCGTCTTCCAGTTGTAAACTCCCCCCCCCCGTATTTTCCCACTGCTTCTTCCATCTTTTTCCTTTCCACAGAAACTCCATTAAGGAGGAAAAGACGAAATGTCTGCAGAATGCCTTTTGACTGGTAGCGTGAGGAGCTGTCCGCCTGGAAGCACCCACTGTGCTGTGCAAGTTGCATGGCTGCAGAGGAGCGTAGGGCGAGGCCCATCAGGGTTCCCACTTACAGTGTTCCAGTGGTCATTCAGTCCAAGCTGCCGCTACCCCCAATGGCAGGTCTTGGAGAGTGTCCAGATTAGAGTGGGGAAAGGGGGAGGTCTGAGTTCTATTCCTTCTGGAACCCTTAGCTGTTTTCCAGTCCCTACTGGTACATTTTTGTCCCCCAGTTGGTCCAATTTGATAAGATATGTAGGATTGTAAAACAGAAGCCTGGTGGTCTGTAAGACCCTTCATGGCAGCTTTACTTGGGCAAGGTTCCTTTGAAGGACAGGGCAGCAGACCTGGCTTTAGTAAATGATTTGTTTATTTAGAAATGTACAGGTTGGACAGATATCAAGGGGGCACCCAAGGCAGCACCCGGGCAGCACCAGATGCACAGAAACATCTGTCCAGTTTCCCCAGATCCAAATCAGCCAGTAGATGGTGCTGATGGTGATGCCACCAGTGACCACAGTTCTTTACAAAGGATAAGAGGACAGGCCCCTGCCCCTAAAGGCTTACAAGCTACACTCTGATGGAGGATCCATACTGCTGCTCCAGCGCTGTGCTGCCCTGAGGTGGGTATGATTCCAGGTACATTCCAGGACAGCTTTAGAGATGGGGCAGCCAGATTGGTCATGGCCTCCATTGTCCCCCACCAATGTCTGAGCATGCCACGCTTGCTTGTGCTGTTTCCACTGCTGCCAAATTAGGATGAAAAACTGCCTTCACGCAATGCCCCTTTCTCCGCCACCCACTGTCATGACCACCACTCCCAAATCCGTGTGGAAGCAACCAGATCAAGCAAGGCCTTTGCACAGTTCCATGCATCCCCGTGCCATTCATAAATACTCCTTAGAAACAAAGCCAGCACGACACTGCACTTGGTCCCACTGAAGGGCTGAAAGGCCAGGGCTGTCGTGCTCTTTTTGCACAAGCAGCAGTTCTACAAGTCTACGGCTATGCACAGTGGGTGAATGAATGCTCTTTTCGCAACTGAGGCTCTCCCCAGCCCCCTTCATTGTTTGAGAGATATGAGATTGTAGTGTGCTTTGCAGGTCAGAAGGTCAACCCCCAGCATCTTCCATTAAAAAGGGTCAGGTGGGAAGTGATGGAAAAAGATGCTTAAGAACATAAGAAGAGCCCTGAAGATGGATCAGACCATGGGTCCATCTAGCCCAGCCTTCTGTTCACACACTGGCCAACCAGCTGCCCATGGGAAACCCACAAGCAGGGCATGAGTGCAACAGCACCCTCCTGCCCATGTTCCCCAGCAACTGGTGTACAGAGGCATCCTGCTTCTGATACTGGAGGCAGCATATAGCCATTGGGACTAGTAGCCATCGATAGCCTTCTCCTCCAGGAATTTGTCCAACCCTCTTTTAAAGCCATCCAAACTGGTGGCCATCACTACATTTTGTGGAAGAGAATTCCATAGATTAACTCTGCACTGTGTGAAGGAGGACTTCCTGTTATCTGTCCTGAATCTGCCACCACTCAGCTTCATGGCATCCCAGCTTCTATGGGATGCTTCTCATGGGATGCTTCTCTGCCCAAGACCTTCTAGGAGTGTTGCTGCCAGCCAAAACAGTCAGTACTGGGTTAAATGGACACATGGTCTGATGCATTCAAGGCAGGTTCCTCTGTTCATAGCCTTCAGCCAAAATGGCTTGTGTGATTCTGACGATGTGAACAGTCTCCAAGTTGTTAGGGGCAAAGTTCACAAGGCGGGCAGCAAAAGGGAGCTCCAGAAACTCCCAAGGTTGTTGCATCAGGTGGCAATTCTGAGCAGGCGGAGCTGTCCTTTGGGTGATTCTGGCCAGCCTGTCAAATGGGGTGCCCTGAAAGAGTGGCCCCCAAGATCACCGCTGCTCTGCTGATGGAGTTCACATTTGTCTGGAGCTATAAGAAAGCAAGAACGTCAGACTTGCCCTGCTTTCTCTGACACTCTGGGCAGAGGTTCTGAATTCCTTTTCCAGGGAGATAAATTACAGATGAAGGGAGGACATTTTGCAAAGTACTCTGGAAACTCATACTGAAGAGAAAACCATCGCCCACCCGCCGGCCTGCTGGTGCTCTCTCTCTCTCTCTCTCTCTCTCTCTCTCTCTCTCTCTCACACACACACACACACACACACACACACACGGTGGTGGTGGTGGTGGTGGTGGTGGGGTGTGTCGTGTGTGTGTGTGTGTGTGTGTGTGTGTGTCTCACTACAGCAATCTGGCACCCTCTAGTGGAGCCTGGGAGTATTAGCTCTTTGGAATGACGTAGTCCCAAATATACAGCTGTTCTTATGGCTTTATGTTGGGAATGCCCTGGGTGGGTCCCCTGCAGCAAAGCTCTCGTCGGGGTGCTTGTGATTTTGCAGTAGAAAGAAAATTACTGTTGTCTGCATGGATTCTTTTAATTTGTTCACTTTCTTTTTACAATTTTGCCATGAGGCGGGTATTTGCAGTTCTTGCAAACGTGGCATTTTCTTGGCATGAGCAAAATAAGAACTTTCTGGGCTTCCATGCCTATAGCCTCTTGGTTTCTGTTTGTAGGGCAAAGATAACTGCCAAGCTTTGGACTCTTCTGAGGACCCCCAGCAATCCCTGGGGAGCCAGGGTGGGCCTCCCTTTTTAAATAAAACCAACGATGTCTTGCGACACCTCAACAACTGACACGTTTATTTTGGCATAAACTTTCACAGACTCTAGCCTGCTTCCTCAGATGTCTTCTGAAATAGGTTCTGATTCAAACTGAAGTGCTCAACACTGCACATAAAGGGGCATTTGCCTAAAAGTGAATCGTGTCACCTGTAGAACCAGAGAGCTGGATTTAAAAAAAACCAACAACCCACTATCCTAACCAAAGAAATATGATCAAGGAATCAAATTCCAAGCACATGGTAATAACAGTGAAGACAATACTTGCTCTCCAGAGGTAAGACCAAATAGGTTTGTGTGCATGCCAGCAAAACAGGGTAAGGTATAGAAAAAAGCAGGGATGGAGTTACTGACCCGAATGATGGCATTTGCCCACTAAATCGGGCTAACCCCACTGTTTAGAAAGGTCACATTGACCAAGGTCATTTTGGAGGGGAAACATGTCCAGTATGTATCTCCTGCTAACTCATAGATTTGGATAGTACTGCAGGCTGCATCTCTTCTACCAGTCCTGCTATTCGCAGCTGAGTTGCCCCCTTTTATGGACAAAGGTCCCACACCTTTTCATAGCAGGCATTGTTTTGCTTGAGACAGAGATGCAGCAAAGTTACCTTCATGCTTTGGAAGCAAATCCACATTGCAAGCAACTGTCCATCCATTGGCACTGGATGAGGGTTTCCCATGTCAGTCCCCATTTTGCCTTTGAGCTGTGCAGCAGTGCCTGAAGGGACAGAGGCAGGAGACTGCGGACTTCCCAGGAAACAGAAATGACTTCCTAGAATCCTCCAGTGCAACATACCCCTCTTTCAGTCCAAGGGCCAAATTCTATTTCAGAGATGTTCTCGGGAGCTACATTTCAGTTGTGGGTGGCAACAAAGGCAAACGGGGCAGGGACAAAGATTCCAGCATATTTTAGTGTAAAGTCCTTACTGCTGGTAACTAAGCTTCTGGAGGGGCATTTCATCCATTTAGAAGGGGTGGGGGAACTGCACAACACCTGAAAACCACAAACAATTGGTGGTTGGGGGAAAGGGCATGGGGTCAAGGAAAAGGGTGTGTGGCCATCTGGGGAACCCCAGAGGGCCAGATTGCTGCCCCAAGCTTGAGATTCTGCACCCCTGCACTAAGTCAAAGGGCCAGGAAAACCTGCTGGTGCATCTAGGAAATGCTCACACCTTTGAAGTCTAGCACAGCAGCCTTGAGAAACAGTGTTCAGCAGGGCCTGTTTCTTTTTGCAAAAGGGTGTGTGTGTGTGTGTGAGAGAGAGAGAGAGAGAGAGAGAGAGACAGAGAGAGAGAGATCACTCCAGATGAGAGAGCTAGATTTACCAGCACAATTGAGAATGGGTTAGCAGAGCAAGATAGAGAGCCTTTATAAAAAATGGAGGACGAGGAAGGAGGGTGGGAAGAAGAGGCTGAGAAGATTATGCTGAACGAATTATCTGGGGCATGTAAGAGAATCATCAGCCCAGCAATAATGTGGGTTGAGAGCATGGGGGGGATACAGCATGAAGAACCCTCCATGGGGCACAATCTATTGTGCGCTTTTACAGCTCCCATTTCATTTCAGTGGTGCTTGCGCAAAAGAAGGTGATCCTGGTGGAAGCGCCCTTGTACCTGGTCACACTGTTTGTCCATCCAGCACAGGTATTGTTTGTTCTGATTGGCAGCAGCTCACCAGGGTCGCAGCCTCACTTGCTGCTACCTGATCCTTTTAACTAGAGGTGCATCTGGGAGAGACCTTCTGCATGAGCGCATCTCCTCTCTGGGACGATTAAGCTGCGGCCCTTTCCTGCAGCAGGGTTGCCCAGTGTGATCACTCATCCGTGATACAATCTTGTCATCATGCAATGCACGTTGCGGTCCTCCTCACCCAACCAATCCGAGCTGTGATTTCCTCCATGGTTCTGGAGTCTCTTCAGCAGCAGCTCAGCTGGGCTGGAAGGGCTGTCCACCCCCAAGAACCCTCCAGCTGCCCAGGGCCAATGGCGAACGGCTCCTGGGGGCCAGGCCAGAACTTTGGTGCAGCCACAGCCTTGCTTTGCAAAGGGAGAGAGGAGCGGGGGGGGGGGGCAGATGACAGCCAACGTGCTGCCGGCTCCCAGCCACTTCCAGCTCTGTGCCTCGTAGTTTTGCAGCCTTCTTTTGTAGGGTGCTGCCTGTCTCCCTGGAGATCTGATGTGGGAGCAGTGGACTTCAGCTGCCTGCCTCCACCTATGCCCGACCTGGCCATTTGCAAATAACCACGAGCAGCACAGAACGGCACTGAGCCTCTCGGGAGCGAGCGCCTGCCAGAGGGAGCCGCACCCGAGTCGGCGCTGCACGCTGGAACTTCCACAGCGCTCGGGGAAGGGGGGGGGGGGCAGAACAATGCCAGGGCTGCCTCCTGCGTTACCCCGGAATGCGCCGGAAGAGCCCCCTAACCCTCCCAGGGCATCCCAGGGCTGCCCCACAGGCCCCCTCCTTCCTCACGCGCGGTCAAGAGGACCGAGCCGGCCCCTGCTCCCTGCTCCCGAGCCGGCCCCTGGGCTTGGGCGGCGGGCGGGCTTCTCGCCCTCTTGTGCCTGAGTCTGGACGGAGGGCTCGTGGGTGCGGCTTGAGCCGAGGGAACCACAGCCTGCCTCGGGGGGGGGGGGATTTATTGGCGGGGGCGCCCTTCAGCCCGAGCCTCGGCCCGGCGGCGGCGGCAGCCTCTCCCGCACTGACCCGCTCCGGCTTGATGCCTCCCTGCCTCGTGCAGGAGCCGGGCGCAGCCCCGGGTGATTCACACTCCGCCGGGCGGGTCAAGCCGCGCGTGCTGCCAGGGCCCGAGGCCTGCTATTTGGCCCGGGCAGCGAGAACGGCGGCTGCGGGCCTCGGGCGCCCTCCAGCACGCGCCCCGTGTCTCGCCCCGGGCGCCTCGCCTCCCCCGTCGCAGGAGGGCTGCATACGAACACCCTCCCGCCGGCCAGGCGCGTTTGCGTTGCGTGCCATTTTTTGCGTGCTGCCGCCGCCTCCGAGCCGCATATTTGGGTAGGGCTTCTGTCTGGTCGTGCACTTTGCGGGGAGATGGCTGGCTAATAGCCCCGAAAGCAGTCAGGGCTGGTGGCTCCGATGTCACTGGGGTGGTGAATCCGCTCCGGGTTTCAGTGAGAACTCCAAAGGAGCTATCCAAGGTGCTTGCGCCTTGGATAGCTCCTTTAGAGTTCTGACTGGTTCCAACTGAAACCCGGAGCGGATTCACCACCCCACTGACATTGGAGCCACCCGCCTCCACTCCTGAAGGGCCCTCTGTCCAGGGCTAATGGTTAGGAGATGACCTTTTGGCACCAAGCTAGAGCCTCTCTTGAGTACTGGCCATCAGAGCATGCAGAAGGCAACTTCCTAGGGGAGGTAGAAACAGCCATTTGCAATCTGGAACAGAAGGAGGTAGAGAGATCGCAGAGAGTTGCTGCAGGCTCCTTGGGAGGGCTGCAGGGCCTCTCTCTCCCGGGTTTGTTGTGGGGGAGCAGATCAGCCGCCTTGCAGCGTACCTGTGCCTTGCCTCCCAAGGCTGCTTAGCTTGCATACCCATACATAAAGCAACGATGACAAAGACACCAAGAGTCTCTGGTGCACTCTCCTCTAGCAGATGCCAAACCGGAGTGTCCCACACCTGAAATTTCTCTCACTGCCCAGGGAAGGTGGGAATCAATAAAAATATATTGGTGCTACAAATGTGGGTGGCCAGGAGCAGGTGCAGTGAGAGAAGAGGCTGGAGACCCAGGTGAAACAGGGTCAAACTGAATCGCAGCCAGGACTCAGCACTTCGATACGCAAAGACATAAGAAGGGAGCAGTTGCCTTTGAGCATGTCCAGAGGGCTTCCCTCACCCCCATAAGCACTGGTGTAATGGAACAGCTCTGGCCCCTTTTTTAAGAGCAGAAGGCATGACCTCATCTGTTGGCTGCCAGGCAATTGACAGACCGCCCAGCCCCACTCGGTTTGGTGAGTGAGGTGATAATGGGACTTTCATGTTTTACCATTGTTTGTGACTGCAGAGGAAGTCAGAGATGGTGAGAAATGATCAGGTAGAGGCTAGATACCACTTTCCTTTCCTTTCCTTTCCTTTCCTTCTCTCTCTCTCTTGAGGGGGTTCCTACTTCATGCTAGCATGTTAAATGTAAGGCTTCTTTGCTTTTAAGGACATAAGAAGAGCCTTGATGCTGGATCAGACCCAGGGTCCATCTAGTCCAGCATTCTGTTCCCACAGTGGCCGACCAGCTGCCCACAGGAAGCCCACAAGCAGGGCGTGAGTGCAACAGCCCCCTGCCGCCCATGTTCCCAGCAGCTGGTGCACATAGGCTTACTGTCTCTGATACTGGAGGTAGCATAGAGCCATCAGGACTAGTACCTGTTGGTAGCCGTCTCCTCCAGGAATTAGTCTAATCCCCCTTTGAAGCCATCCAAACTGGTGGCCATCACTACATCTTGTGGAAG
Source organism: Heloderma suspectum (assembly GCF_057233095.1). NCBI lineage: Eukaryota > Metazoa > Chordata > Lepidosauria > Squamata > Helodermatidae > Heloderma > Heloderma suspectum. The sequence goes on from NC_139466.1 coordinate 2,039,730, forward strand.
TGAATTCCCTAGTCTAACTGTGCACTATGTGCAGAAGTCCTCCCTTCTGTCTGTCCTGAATCTCTCACTTCATGGGAGACCCCGTTGGGTTCTAGAATTATGAGAAAAGGAGAGGGGGTTCAACTTGATGGTCTTATAGGCCCCTTCCAACCCTACTATTCTATGATTCTATGAAATGTCTCCCTATCCATTTTCTCCATACCAGGCATCATTTTGTATGATGTCTCCCCTTACTCACCAGTTTTCCAAGCTAACCAGTCCCAGACATTGTAACCTTTCCTCACAGGGGAGTTGCTCCAGCCCCTTGATCATTTTAGTTGCCCTTTCTCTATTTAATAGCCAAATTTCTGTTTAATAGCTCAGGGCTGCATGTGTTAGGTTGCTGAAGAACTTCCGTTAATGCTCAACATGCTGTGAAAGTTGGACCTCTGCATTCCAAAGCAGGCATCACCGAGTTCAACGGAGCTGGCTCGGAGGTCACTATGCACAGCAGTGCATAGGTCACTAGGATCAGCAGTCATGCTGATCCTAATAAATTGGGTATTAGGCTATGTACCACTACCCTGAGGTGTGTGTGTGTGTGTACACATAGCACTAGCCCACTGCCCACAAGTAAATGACCCAGGCAGCCTCTGCAGATCTGGGATCAGGAGAAGGGTTGCAGGGCAGGAGGCATGACTGCAGCGGAAGCCCCTTTGAGACACAGAAGTTATTCTCACATGGCCCGCGAAGTGTCACAATGAGAGGGGAAGAATGTGATGCTGTGCGGGATGTGACATGCCCAGAGAAGCTGCGCATCCTGACATTTTCTCTTCTGCTCAGCTATAGGCTCCAGAGCAGTGTGGCAGCTGAGGATGGTTCTGGCTGCAGGAGACCTGGCTTCAGTTATCCCAGGCCTGGCTTCAATGATCTTTGTTGCTCCTGGGGGTTAATTCTCCAGTGGACACTGCTTGGTCCAGTGTCCACTGGAGAATTAACCCCCAGATTCTGGATGAACATCAGGAAAAACTTTCTGACTGCTAGAGCAATACGACAATGGAACCAATTACCTGGGGAGGTGGGGGCATCTCACCCACACTGGAGGCATTCAAGATGAGGCTGGACAGCCACCTGTCAGGGATTATTTATTTATTTTATTATTAAATTTATTGATCGCCCATCTGGCTGGTCACCCAGCCACTCTGGGCGATGTACAGCATACAATAAAACAGTTTAAAACAATAAAATTCTACAGTAAAAACATTTTCTAAAATACCCTAACCCACCCCAAATGCCTGCCTGAACAACCACGTTTTTAATGCACGATGGAAGCTCATTAAAGAGGGGGCATGGCGGAGTTCCCTAGGGAGGGAGTTCCACAGAGTGGGGGCCACCACAGAAAAGGCCCTCTCCCTCGTCCCCACCAGTCTAGCTGTCCTGGCTGATGGGACAGAGAGAAGGCCGCCTGAGGCTGATCTTGTTAAGCGGCCTGTCTGGTGCTGCTGAAGGCGCTCCTTAAGATAGGCTGGGCCGGAACCATATAGGGTTTTAAAGGTCAAAACCAACACCTGGAAAACAACTGGTAATGCTCTGACTTGGATTCCTGCACTGAGCAGGGGGTTGGACTCGATGGTCTTGTAGGCCCCTTCCATCCCTACTATTTTAGGATTCTAGAATTCTATGGTCTTAAATCAGCCTTCCCAAACCTGCTGTCTTCCAGACGTTTGGGGCAACCTCCCATTAGCCCCAGCCAGCATGGCCAATGGTCAGGGCTGATGGGAGCTGTAGTCAAAAACACCTGGAGGACACCAGGCTGGGTAAGGCTGCCTTAAATGAGATATTCCTGGCAGGAGGAAGCAAAGAATCATATCATAGAATAGTAGGATTGGAAGGGGCCTACAAGGCCATCGAGTCCAACCCCCTGCTCAGTGCAGGAATCCAAGTCAGAGCATCCCTGACAGATGGCTGTCCAGCCTCGTCTTGAACGCCTCCAGTGTGAGAGAGCCCACTCCCTCCCTAGGTCATTGGTTCCATTGTCGTATTGCTCTAACAGTCAGGAAGTTTTTCCTGATGTTCAGCCGGAATCTGGCTTCCTGTCACTTCAGCCCATTATTCCGTGTCCTGCACTCTGGGATGATGGAGAAGAGAACCTGGCCTTCCTCTCTGTGACAACCTTTCAAGGACTTGAAGAGTGCTATCTTATCTCCCCTCAGTCTTCTCTTATCAAGGCTAAACAGGCCCAGTTCCTTCAGTCTCTCTTCTTAGGGCTTTGTTTCCAGTCCCCTGATCATCTTTGTTGCCCTCCTCTGAACCCTCTCCAGTTTGTCTGCCTCCTTCTTCAAGTGTGGTGCCCAGAACTGGACACAGTACTCCAGATGAGGCCTAACCAGTGCTGAGTAGAGGGGAACTAGTACTTCCCAGGATTTGGAAGCGATGCTTCTATGAATGCAGCCCTAAAGAGCATTGGCCTTTTTTGCAGCCACATCACATTGTTGGCTCATATTCAGCTTGTGATCGAAAACAATTCCAAGATCCTTCTCGCTCGTAGTGCTGTTGAGCCACGTATCCCCCATCTTGTAACTGTGCATTTGGTTTCTTTTTCCTAGGTGCAGAACTTGGCATTGATCCCTATTCAATGTCATTCTGTTGTTTTCTGCCCAGCGCTCCAGTCTATCGGGATCACTTTGAATTTTGTTTCTGTCTTCCAAAGTAATAGCTATCCCGCCCAATTTGGTGTCATCTGCAAATTTGATCAGCATTCCCTGCACCTCCTCCTCCAAGTCATTCATAAAAATGTCAAAGAGCACTGGGCCCAGGACTGAGCCCTGCAGCACCCCACTCGTTACCTCTCCCCAGTTTGAGAAGGTCCCATTGATAAGCACTCTTTGAGTCCGATTCTGTAGCCAACTGTGGATCCACCGGATCGTTGTTTCATCTAGCCCACTTTGAGCTAGTTTGCTCATCAGGATATCATGGGGCATTTTGTCAAAAGCTTTGCTGAAGTCGAGGTATATGATGTCTACAGCATTCCCACGGTCCACAAGGGAGGTTACTTGATCAAAAAATGAGATCACATTTGTCTGGCAGGACTTGTTTTTGACAAATCCATGTTGGCTTCGAGTAATCACTGCATTGTTGTCAAGGCGCTTCCAGATGGACTGCTTTATCATCTGCTCCAGAATTTTCCCAGGGATGGATGTCAGACTGACTGGTCTGTAGTTCCCAGGTTCCTCCTTTTTACCCTTTTTGAAGATAGGGACAACATTAGCCCTCCTCCAGTCATCTGGCACTTCCCCCCGTCCTCCATGATTGCTCAAAGAGAATAGACAGTGGTTCTGAGAGTTCTTCTGCCAGTTCCTTTATTACTCTAGGATGCAGTTCATCTGGCCCTGGAGATTTGAACTCATTCAAAGTCATTAAGTGTTCCTTGACCATATGCCTATCGATCTCAAGCTGCGATCCTGCCCCTTCAGCCTGTACTTCGTCTTTACCAGGGGGGTCATAGACCCTCTTTTGGGAGAAGACTGAGCCAAAGTAGGAATTGAGCACCTCTGCCTTTTCTTTGTCATCTGTTATCATTTTGCCATCCTTATTTAACAGCTGAACCACCATTTCTTTTCTCTGCCTTTTCCGATGCACATAGCTGAAGAAAGCCTTTTTGTTGTTTTTAGCATCCCTCGCTAACCTCAGCTCGTTCTCAGCTTTAGCCTTCCTGACGCCATCCCCGTGCTACCTTCCTGTACTCTTCCTTTGTTACTTGGCCTTCTTTCCACTTCCTAGATGTGTCCTTTTCTGCTTTCAGGTCATCCCTAAGCTTTCTGTGAAGCCACATTGGCTTCTTCTGTTGTCTTCCACCTTTTCTTCTTGTTGGAATGGTTTGTGATTGTGCCTTGAGAATGTCCTTTTTTAAAAGCTCCCACCCATCTTGGACTCCTTTTCTCGTTAGAGTCGCTTGCCATGGGACCTTACTGATCATTGTTCTGAGTTTATGAAAATCAGCTTTCCTAAAATCCAGGGTACGCATTTGACTATACTCTGCTTTTGCTTCCCCTAGAACCAAGAACTCAAGTACAACATGGTCGCCTTCCCCCAGAGTTCCTGTAACTGCTACTATATCCACTAAGTCATCTCTGTTGGTTAGGATCAAGTGAAGGAAAGCCAGTCCTCTAGTTCCTTCCTCTACTTTCTGTAGGAGGAAGTTATCCGCCACACAAGTCAGGAATTTCCTGGAGGGGCCATGTTTTGCAGAATTTGTCTCCCAACAAATATCAGGGAAATTGAAGTCCCCCATTACTACTACATCATGCTTCCTTAAAACATTGGCTATTTGCTTTTCAAAAGTTTCATCCTCGTCTTTGCCTTGGTTGGGTTGCCGGTAGTAGACTCCGACCACCAGGTTCCTTTTATTCTTTGCTCCATTTATTTTGATCCAGATGCTCTTGATGGGGCTACCAAGCTCCTCCTCCTGTATTTCTGTGCAGAGATATGTATTTTTCACATACAGTGCAACCCCACCTCCCTTTCTGTTCCTCTTGTTCTTTTTGAACAAGTCATATCCTTCTATTGCTGTATTCCAGTCATGAGAGTCATCCCAGCAAGCAGATTCAGGGATCTCCACTGGAGACTCACTGCAGCTGCTTTAATTAAATCCCAAAGACTTCTGGTGTCCTTTGCAGGATGACAGAGTGCAGATGCCATCGTGGCTGCCTCAGGGTCCATCTAGATATTCTCTGCTTTGCTTTGGTTGCTGATTATGTTAATGACAGATGACCAGCAAGCGAGAGCAGGTGTGCGCTGCCTGGTTCCCAGGCCTGGGACGCTGATCTCAGTACAGAAGGAAGTGCACTGAGACGAATGAGGGGATGGACGGCTGCCCAGCAGAGGGGGAAGCAGGGCTGCCTGGAATGAATGCAAATTAAAGGCCACTGAAGAGGCCTCCTTGCCCCTGCAGAGACTCAGTCTGGAACCTCACAGTCAGCCTCAGCTGCCCCCTGGGCGACAACATGCTCTTGAAGCAAGCCAACTAGAAGAGCTGGGCAGAGGGAGTTGTCTTCTTTGATTTCTCTCTCATCATGGAGTTACACGGAGCACACGACTCCCTTGTTAGAACAGCTTCACTGGCTACTCATTGTGTCCAGGCCCAATCGAAAGAGCTGGTTATGACCTATAAAGCCCTGGTGGCTCTGATGTCACCCCACTGACATCGGAGCCACCAGCCCTCACTGCTTTCAGGACTATTAACCAGCCATCTCCCCAAAAAGTGAATGACCAGACAGCAACCATAACAATATATACGATTTTGAAATTGTTCACATTATGCAAAAATGTCAGAGCTCTAAAGGAGTTATCCAAAGTGCTTTGCTTTGCTTTGCACCTTGGATAGCTCCTTTAGAGTTCTGACTGGTTCTGACTGAAACCTGGAGTGGATTCACCACCTCACTCACTTCTGAGCCACCAGCCCCCACACCTTGCCATGTGAGCCTGCCCGGTTTTTAAGATCTGCTGCTGTCAGAGGCGTGTTTGGAGGGGACACAGGAGAGGGCCTCCTCGCTGGATGCTCCCAGGCTCTGGAACTGCCTGCTGAGGGAGGTTTGGTTGCTCCCCTTATGGTGTTCCTTCTGCCAGCAGGCAAAGACATCTTTCAGGCACACCTTTGGCATGGAAGCGGTTCTGTTGCTGGAGGGAGTCTACTGGGTTGGGAACTTCTGGGTTTTTAATTGTGTTCTCAGTGTATTGGTTTTGATGATTGTTTTAATTATGTTTTTTGTTTTAATTCTTGATTTCATTATTGTTCTCTGCCCTGAGTGCCATTTTTGGGTGGAAAGGAAGCATAAAAATCAATCGGATCAATCGTACAGGAATCACAAAGGGCCCCCTTCCCATGTGGCTCACTCTGACAAGAAGGCAGTGGGGAGCCCACCCCAGCTGGGGCTGCCCACTCTGGCTGGACGTCTCTAAAAGGCTGGCCCGGGAGGTCCACGGGAAGGCAGAGGAGACCAGGGACCGGAACGTGTGGAGGTTGCTGGACTGCAGCTCCCATCATCCCTCACTATTGGCCATGCTTGTTGGACCTGCTGGCTAGAGTTGCAGCCCAGCAACATCTGAAAGGCCACACTCTCCCCACTGCTGGAAAAGATGGCCCTGGGCTGGATGGACCAATCCACAGAAGGCAGCCCACACTGGGGAGGGGACACAGTTTGTTGGCAGGGGGCATGCTTGGCCCTGGATTCAGTTCCTGGAATCTCCTTTTTAAAAAGGGTCTCGGGCATGGTGTAGCAGGGGTGGAAAGACTCTTTGGAGAGGTGCTACCGATTGGAGGGGAGTAGGAGGCAATACTGGGTGAGAGAGACTAATCGTGTGACCCAGGACCAAGAAGTATCTGAAAGCAGGGAGGTACAGGTGGCAGAACATATCTGTGCAGGAGGACAGATGCTCTGCTGGGATGGAGGAGCTTTTCTACATGAGGCTGTTAACCCACTGTATCTACTTTCGGTTTCATTGAAGAATTGAGATCCAACCACTACACAAGAAGTGTTTCTTTTCCTGCGTTTCTACTATATAACCTCTATAACCCCACTGTGGTATAGCAGCATAGTGCACACACACAAGAGGAAATTCCGCTTTCTTTCGCTTTTGCAATCAAATACCACATTTTCCGGGCTTTTCTACATGAGGCATTTATTGTGAGTTCGTCATTCCCTAATCACAGTTGTTAACAGGTTCTTTCGACAATGATGTGACCCTCCAGTTTTGCTACTTTATCTAATCAGCGCTTTCGGCGAGTTTTTTAGAGGAGGGAAAATGCAGCATTTCATTGGAAAATGAAAGAAAGCACGATTTCCTCTTGTGTGTTTGTGTAATGCTGCTATACCACAAGGCCACCTAGAGGTTATGTTGTAGAAAAGCAGGGAAGGAAATGCTGCTTGTGTAGTGCTCAGATCTCAATTCTGGGACAAACTCAAAGGAGATATAGTGGATTAACAGCAGATTAACAGCCTTGTGTAGAGAAGGTTCATCTAAACAACTGTGAGTAGGAAATGATGAGCGCATGGAAAATGCCTCACCAAGAAAAGCCTGAGATAGGCAGAGAGTAGTATTGCTGGGGGTGGAGGCGGGGGGGGAGGGAGGAGGGATGTGAACTACCTTCATAGCATCTGTGCTTTTAATAGTAACTTTATCTGCAGACATTAGCAAGTGATAAAGCATCATCTGCAGATTCCTGCAGATTCCTGCAGATCAAGTTACTGTTATGGACACAGAGAAGACCAGGAAAGGTTTTTTTTCCCTCCCTGGTCCAAGGTGGGATATGCCTATTCTTCAGCATTTTCTTTCTGTGCTGTTAAACAGAGTAGAAGTGCCCTCCTCATATAGCAGGGTGCAGGCAAGAGGGAGATCTGGGCAATCTGCAGCAGATCAGCAAGGATGTCTGACTCCCAATTCTTTAACAATAGCAATAGCAAAAAAGCTTTCCCTCCTCCTCCCTGCTAAATTTGGTGGTTGGATCTCAGGGCTCTAGTAAAAAAAAACACACAGTAGATCCCACAGGCCTGAAGTCTCCCCACCTGGATATACAGCGCGTATGAGGAGGGGAGGCACAGCCTCTGAAAAGCAGTTGAGGGGAGCGTGGCAACCGAAGGGATAATTTCCTGCTGTGTACGAAATCATTGTGGCTCTTGGGCTGGGGGCTTTCATGCCATGAAAGATGCTGCTTGCCTGCCTGGGGGCTGTCTTGGAATATGGACAAGTAGCAGCAAAGCTGCTTTGCTTTTCAGAGTTCAAAAGGATACCCAACTACCCCCTGCAAGGTCTAAAATAGGGAGGAAAAAGTGATGAGAAAAAAGTTATAGTTCTCCAAAGGATATGGTAAGCGGGGGGCGGGGGGGGGGAGAAAAGTGTGTTGGTCATTTTTACACTGCCAGGGGTTGGCAATGTGCTGTAGAAGTTGTTATCCTCATTACTTAATTAGCAGCCTGAGCATGCCAAAGGCCCTGCGATGGGAGGCCGTGTTTATGTATGTCTACGATCACAGATGGAGCAGGGTGGGGAGCAGGAGGAGAGAGAGGCAGAGGTGATTCCTGTCTGTTCTCCTGGATTGCTCAGGTGTGAGAAGGGATGTGGGGTTGTGTGTGTGACTGCCAAATGTACACCAGAGGCGCTACCAGTGAGAAGGCCCTGTGCAGCTATTCCATCTTTTCTTTCTTAATAGGTTATTTGTGGTAAGAGAGAAGACAGAGAAGCGGTGAGAAAACATGGGAGGGTTCCAAACTGAAGATGTTGTCTGGACTCCCCTATAAAATTCCATAACTGAAGCAGGGGGTGGAAGTTAGTAGAGGAAGACTGCCCGGACAGGAGACTACATTCTTGGTTGTCGTTATAATCTATGGATCACTTTCGGAACAGGGGGATGAAGATCAAACAGATCAGGGAAGCAGGTACAGAGACGACAGTAGGAAGATTTTCCACCAGCCCCTTCTCTTCTCTTATAACTAATTAGAGCACCCCAATGTATTAAAAAAAACCCTGCTCCTCTGTGATGACTAGAAGTTCCCTTTCTTCCCCCTGATTCTGACAGCATTGTGTCCAGGGCATACAGCTCTGGCTTGCACACTCCATTTCCAGGTGGCCATTTTACACTGCAGCAAATGCAGACACTAGTTGGTCACCTTGCTGCCAGGGGATCCAGCCATCTTGCCTCCAAAAAGACGACTTCAAGAAGACAAAAAGATGTCTTCAAAAAGACATCTTCAAGTTCTCCAACACCTTTCAAGTATATCTTTATCAAGGGAAAGTTCTCATCTCAAATCCTTCCTGAAATCTATTTAGGAAAATGGCATGTAGCAGTCACCTGAAGCACACTGCAGACAGTTTTCATGAAGGAGAAAAGAGGAGCATTTTCCCCATCTGGAACTGTCTTTTTCTGACTTTCAAATGGCAGCATATGGCTCCTAAGCAAATGTGATTCTTTCCCACAGCACGTGGGGCTTTCAATCAGCACATGACTATCAAAAAAGGAGACTTCCACTGGAAGCAACAGAACCTGATGAGTCTGAAATGCAGCATTGCCCATTTCCTCCTGGGCAGGGCAGAGGAAGCCTTCAGCATGTCTTCAGCTGGACTTGCTACCTCCAAGGAACATGTTTTACAGGGTCATCAGCCACAGGTGTGCATGACCCAGAAACCACCTTGCAGCAGAGCTGGCTCCCTCTTCTTGGAGCTCCCACAAGTCAGAGCCCTCACAGAGCCCAGGTAGCTTTATGACAGGGGTCCCCAACCTTTTAGGCCCATGGGCACATTTTGACATTTGAAAAACTGTTGTGGGCACCACCACAAAATGGCTGCCATGGGGGTCTGACTAGTCACAAAGGACAATAAGTTGCCCTAGAATCTGAGTACAAGGCAAGGTTTGAGCCCCAACGCCCAACAACATATTTCACTCTGGAAAGACCTCTCCTCTGCACAACTCCAAGCACCGACGATTATGTGCTTTCAACATTATTAAAAACGTGATTGCTTCACTAAATGTTGTTGTACTTTGATAATGAAGTATTGTTTTATAATGTGTTGTAAACTGCTTTGGGATTTTTAAAAATGGGAAGCGGTATCTAAATATTCTAAAATAAATAAATAAAACGTTGACTCCATATAACACAACAAAATGCCGATTTCCCAGAAGGAAAACTGAGAAAGCAAATTGGCCAAGACAAGTAATTTTCTCAAGAAACTGAGTACAAGACAGAGGTTGGATCTGAGCCCTTAACACCAGGGACTCTTGGCATTGTCCCACCCCTTTCTGCTGGGATTGGTTCTTCCCTTTCCGGTCTCTATATAAACTTCCCCTTCCTGGCTGCAGTGGATTTTAACTCTGCAACAGTGTCTAGCATGTGCAGCATGTGGGTTAAAGTCAAGAGGAGAAGTGTTTGCTGCCTTGCTTGAACCTGCAAGCTTCCCTCTAGTATCTTGACTCCACACCACTTCTGTTGGCCTCACCCTGGCTTGTCTGGACCATCGATGGCTACTAGTCATGATGGCTATATATTCCCTCCAGTCTGATGCGATAATGCTTCTGAATACCCATTATTGGGGAACATGAGTGGGAGGGGGCTGTTGTGCTCATGTCCTGCTTGTGGGCTTCCCAGTGGGGGCATCTGGTTGGCCCCCATGGGAACAATACATTGGACTAGGCAGGCCTTCGATGGAAAAAGGGGTGGGGAGGGAAGAGAAAAATAAGATGTAGCCATCAGCAACATACTGCGACACAGATCAAAGTGACATAATGGTGAGGGGGAGCGGCCGGCGCAGGACTGGAAGAGGAAGAGCCAAACAGCAGTGGTTCTAAGCCTGGCTGACCGAGGGGGCCTCACTGTCTGTCTCGCTTCTCCCTTGCGCACCCAACCATTAGTGGCAAGGGAGCTCGGGCAAGCTGCCGCAAGGGACTGGGAGCGGCTGCTCTGCTCTCCTAGCCTAGCCATAGGTCCCACCGGCTCCCCACATTTGCACACGCTCCCAGTGCCCCCTCCCTCCGTCACCTCTAGAGCCCTGACTCTGCAGAAATGGCAAGACTTCAACCTTGAGCTCCCTCAATGAAAACTGTATTAATATTTATGAAATGATTACTGGGTAGCCCCATTCCTTAACAGCTCCCGATAAGGCATCCCATAAAACTTGCCAGCTGTAAATCCCATGCTGACAGCTCTCTTCCAAGCTGTTCTGGGGGCTGCTACCCAGCCCATAAAGTGGTGTTGGGGGTATGATGTATCACTCTGGGATGTTTAGGCAAGGTACTGTGAAATGCCAGAGGACTGAATAAATTGCTATCAAGTCCAACACTATTATTTTTATGGGTCTTAATAACAATAAGTGCGGGCTTCAAACCCTCCCCAAAGACTTCTAATGCAGTGCAAAATTGCGGCAGCTGACTGCCTCATTAAGAGGCGGCCTGGCAGAATGTTCCAGCCTCAGCACTGCTAATCCGCAGGAGAAACTTCACTGCAGCAGACCGATCTCTTAGTATCACTGCAAATGAACCACTCCAACCATGACATGCATTGCTGTACAGAGTTGAGAGCAAGCCCCTAAGCCACTGGCTGAATCACTGTGATGTCACGGAACGTTAATCACCATTGAAACTGCTCAGGGGAAAGGAGGCAAGGTGTTTATTGAGCAAATGGCTTCTTTGCCGCATGGAAAGTTCACTGCACCCATGTCTGCGTCTAAAGTCTATGTTGTACCCTTCTTCTCTGTGGATAAATATCCATGCTTCAGGGAGAATTGAAAGAAGCTTTATTTCCTTCGCCTTTATAAAAAAAACAGCTCAGTGCAGGAAAAAGAAGAAGAAAAGGGTTTTGTTTCCTCTCTGTCTACATAGGAGTAGAAGCAGAGGAGGGAGGGAATGGACAAACTTCAACCCTGCATTTAGGGCATGGTGTGGTTGGCATCTCTCTGGCAGTGAGTCTAGGTAGGCAAAGGTGGGCATTTCACCTGGAGACAAATGGGATCTCCAGGAAGGTAGGAGGACTCTGCTAACAAGAGGGTTCCAGCTTGCCATTCTGTCCATTCTGTGGTGAGGCTCACTGGGGAAGCTGCAGTGAGATCAAGGTAGGTAAAGTCCCATACAGTAGGCAGAGTCAGTTCACAGTAGACAAGGTCAGGCTAAGCAGATACAGTCTGGGCAAAGGAGACAGGTCAAGGCACGACAGGTAACGTCAAGGCAGAAGCCCTCTTAACAGAGGGCAGATGAAACCAGGACCTTAGATAGATCTACTAGGGCCTTGCTGGATGGAACTGCCCCCTACTGGAACAATAGGAGTATGTTGTCTCAGCAGGGTGCTGGGGCCAACAGAAGCCTTAGGTTGGCTGACATAACCTTCATGTGGTCAGCTCTACCCCTGCTGGAGAAGCTGACTGGACTGTTAAAGGGCCCTTGACTGAGATTTCTGCAAGGCTGGGGAGATGGAGGTTCTGCTGGGGAATCATCCTCTGTGGCAGAGGACAATGTCAGGGATGTGTCTTCTGGCCAGGAGGGCCCTGAATAAGGCACTGACTGTCCTACTCATGAGGAAGCATTCATGGAGGAGAAGGCTATCAAGGGCTAATGGTCATGATGGATCTATGCTACCTCCAGTGACAGAGGCAGTATGCCTATGTGCACCAGTTGCTACGGAACCTGGGCAGGAGGGTGCTATTGAACTCATGTCCCACTTGTGGGCTTCCCACAAGCAGCTGGTTGGCCACTGTGTGAACAGAATGCTGGAGTAGATGGATGTTTGGTCTGGTTCACCATCAGTGCCCTTCTTATGTTCTTATGAAGTAGCCCCTTGCCTGCATCAGAATTCTGTTGACAGACCCTGGAAAGACCAAGGGCCACAAGTTATGACACAGTCCACCCAAGCAGGGCATCCCACCCATCTCTCCCACCCTCACATCTGTGGTTTTATGTTTTCCTTTTTCAACTGACTGACACTCAACATTCCAAGGCTTCTGGGAACGTTCAGTCTCCACTGAGCTGTTTTGTGGGGAGGTGTTCCCTAAAGGCTTTTTTATATATTTAAAGGATAGGGGTGTTTTCTTTTGTACTTCTGCAAAATCTGGGGTTTCCCTGAGCATAATGATATCTCCCTGTCGTTACTCAGTGACCCCATTGTGGCAACATTTCTGTTGGCACTTATTGCCTGAGCTCTCTATTAGAAGCAGTTGTACTTCCCAAAGACCCTGGCTATCCCAAAGCATGCTCATCTCTCGTACTGCCTCAGATCCTTGCAAGAGTCCCAGTCCCAATGTCACAGAGTAAATGCACTGCACCATTCTCAAAGAAGCCAAACTCCCATCTTGGCTCCCCTTGTCAGTAGTTTGTTGCAGCTCAAGATGCCTCACAGAGCTTCTAGTCTTCAAAAAGAGCAAGAGTTCACATTCTATCCAGACCATCAGGGGGAACAGAATGTTTTCCTCCTAGCTAGAGCATCTGTTGTAAAGGTGGTTTCTGCAGTACAAACCAGCCCTTGTGTGAAGAGCTACTCTTATCAATTTAGTCTTGGGATGTTTTAAAGCAATAGATTAAATATCAAAGAAAGGCTGCAGACTTCTTTTGATATACTCTAGAGCAGCTCTAGAACACACCTCTGCTCTCTACTGGGATGTTGTGGAAGCTACTTCAGGTGAAGTGCCTTGCAACCGCAGTCTTGGACCTTGTCTCCATGACAACGGAAGGAAAAGTTAATGGAGGAGTACCAGAATTTTCTTTAAAGAATCAGCTTAGCTGCGCCTTGGTCCATGCAGGGCTCCACGAGCGAGTACTCCATACCAGTAAAAATGGCTTCACAGAACATACTTCCTGGTGGGATTGAGGGTTCGAGTGAATGTCATCTGACTGGCAGGGGCTGCTCAACCAGTAAGAGAGGCTTCCCCTCCCTCTCCCTCTCCCTCCCCCCTTTCTCCTGTCCCCTGAAACTCCAGATGCACCTGCATTTCAGGAGCAAGCCTCACTGAGCACAACAGGAGTTATTTCCAGGTAGATACACATATGCTTGTGCTGAGAAAGTGGGGGAACACAGGGATGGGAAACCAGCCCCCTTTCTAACCACAGGATCTCTGTAACGAAGGTGTATAGTAGTTACTTCTTAAGGCAATAAACCAAGCCACAAGAATCACCGGTTCGGTAAAGCGCTTTATAGGCTTCAAGGAATCAGTGCTTTAAAATCTGTATCTCAATTCAGGGGGATCTCTGTAAATTCTGATGTGCACAAGCCTCATTGAGTACAATGGGAGTTACTTCTGAGGAGACTCTTGCTTCCCCAAGCTACGCCTGATTCTGCCAATATCTTTTTTTCCCTTCCCCTTTAAAAGCACTATCTCACTTTTGTCACTATTGGGCATTTGTCCAGCAACACCTACACCCTCTGTCTCGCTATGCCATTATCACTCAATTGCTCTATCATGCAATTGCGCAATTGTGCATTTGCGTGATAGAGGCATAGTGAGATGGAAGAAATCACCTATCATGAAAGGAAGTAGTTAAACGAATCACGCCTACAAAGGGGTTTTGTGTGTCACTGTGTCACTATTTTGCATTTGCCAGCTGTTCCTATACCCTCTATTTCCATATCTCCATATTTCACTATCTCACTATCGCCCAATAGTGAGAGAATGAGATAGGGGGTGGAGGTGTTGAGGACAGAAGTGCTATTTCGTTTTAATGCTTTACTTTAAAAAAAAGGTACAGGCTACCCAGAGCACCCCCATACTTTGCGGGGAGGGCCCCCAGAGTGTAGTGGTAGGCAAGGTGAAGCAAATGCCGTGAGGGAGCTCAGAACTCCTGAAGGGCCAGCTGTGAAATGGCGAAAACATCGGGGAAACCCAGGCAGGGAAAGCACGGGGAAACACCCCTTGACCGGGGTCAGTGAGTTGACAGCCAGGTGAAAGACGCACCTCTGGGCAGGGAAATCATGCTGAAGTAAATGCAGAGGGTGGTGCACACTGCAACAGAAGCACAGACAAGCCGAACTAAGGAAAACAATTGGACTAAAAGTAGACTCAGAAGAACTGGTTTTTCCACGATAAGCTCCGGAGTGGCTGCAGGATGGTCATGATGTCATGTGACCCTAATGACCTCCAAACGCAGCCAGCTTGGAGTAAATTGCTCATGGAGACCCCCCCCCCCGTGGGTTCTGTTTCCTTTTGTGTGGACTGGGGATACTCTGGTGGGGAAAGTGGTACAGCTCTCCCTTCCTTTCACTCTGTTCCGCTCTCAGGGCTGCAGCCAGGAGGGGGATCACAGCTCTGCCATTCGAAATCTACCACCAGAGATATTGGCTCTGACGTTCCCTGTGCCACCATCATTTTATTTAACAAAAGGCCACCCGTGGATGCAGCTGTTACTGGCAGAAAGTCCCTTTTAAGGCCCCGTTAACACAGAGGGAAATAGCAGACCACAGACCCCAACCTCGCAGGCCTGTGTCTATCTGTGTCTGGTTTGATATCCAAGAGGCCCTTTCTCTGGGGAGATGGGAGGCAATTAACATTTTGAGAGCAGTTAATCTCTAATGGAACTTGTCAGCAATGCTTAACAAGCAATTACCTCTCCTCCGTCCTGTCGAGGCAAATGTCTACGGCTTCCTGAGGCAAAGAGTGTTCGATTCCCTTCGATACGTATAAACAAATATTCCATGCATGATTTAACTCTTCATTGGCGCTGAAGCATGGGAGGAAGCAGCCACACTGACAGCTCTGGGGCCTGACTGACGGACCCTGCTGCCTGCCGTAGAAGGCAAGGCGCTCTGGGCAGGTGGTGGTGCAAAGGTCCTCGAACAGTCACACCTGAGCTGCCCTGTCGCACTGAGGCAGTTCACGGATGTGCGAGTGCTCCTTGCCGGACTTTGTGTGAGACACACATAGGCTGAGTGGGAACCTTACCTTCACAGACCAGATTGGGGTCTCATGTGCAGAGACACGTGCCCGCCTTGCCCTGAGACTGGCACAGCATTACAGCCACAAACATCCAAGCAGCCCCAGTAGAAAGACCGGAGGTTCCTTCGGTGCCTTCGGTGAGGGACATGAGCAGCTCCGTGGCATGTGAGGGAAGGGGCCAGAAAATGGAAGGGGCACCGCTGAACAAAGGGACAAGGCCTGAAAGGAGAGATGGCAAAGAGCCCAGACTGCTCTTCCTCTCTCCAGCACCCCAAACCCTGGTATAAAGTGAACGGAGTAAAGGCTTAAAGTGCAGAGAGCCAGCCAGCAGCTTTGAGAAGTGGTGGGAAGCGCACATTAGCCGTTTTGCTCAGAAATGGGACCCAGCCCAAACTCTGCTTAAGATAAAGCTGGTCTAGATGCCCTTTGTGTTCCTTCCTTTCCGCTGTGCAAATCTATGCCCCTGGCAAACAATCGGTATTACTGAGGGGGGCTCATCGGTGCATCGAGTTGGAAGGGACCTCACAGGCCACATAGCCCAACCCCCTGCCAATGCGAGAGGGCCACTGCTACAGCACCCCCGAGAGGTGGCCACCTGGCCTCTGCCTGGAAAGCCCACACCAAGGAGAGTCCACCCGCTTCTGAGGCACCTCTGGTCTGCCATCAGAGTCCTTAGCAGTAAGAGGGAAAGGGGCGGCTTCACAGCTGCAGCCACCACGTGCAATGTCTGTGCATCCCTGCCCCAAGCAAATGTCTGCATGCAGCCACCCTCTGTCCACTGCCCCCAAAGCGTAGGGCCACCAAGGCCTGGAGCCATACTCTCCACTCCATCAGTATGGCTCTTCTGCCTCCTGTTTGGCAACCTAGGGCAGCGGGCGCTGCCAATTCTCATAGGGCAGTATGGAACCCTGGGGTCCTCTAGTCGCTGATCTCTGTTGTGTGCAAAGACTGAACAAAAGGGGATCCCATAATCCACTGCCACTCTTTGGGCCTGATCCACTCTTTCATTGACCATCCATCAGCAGCTGCAGCTGCCTGACACAGGTCGTGGATGGGTCACTAGTCTGAGTCAGCACATCAATATATACAACTTCTAATCAGGGAAGTTGTCTAATCACAGCATCTTCTAGGGAATTAATTCATCCCAGTGCTAGTCAGTCACAATGCTTGTGTGTGTGTGTGCACATGAGCTTTTGCTGAATAAGGGGGCAGTGTTAATAACAGCTTAATGAGTCTGTGTGCCTGTGTTGCCAAGAGGTTAAGTGGTGTTTAACAAGAGGGTAAATGGGGTGAACATATTTGCTCCTGTCTTTTAATCTAGAAGTTTCCAAAGATTTATGGGAAAGAAAGAAATCACCACCAAATCACCTCCCTCCCTCCCTCTCTTTTTTAATCTCTTTCTTTTTATTTAGTGCACTGATGAATTAGGCAATGGCCTTGCTAAAGACCGTATATCCAGGCCTCTCCCCTCCAAAGGGAGACATCGTTGGATAACAGCAGCAATTCAAAGCCACAGTCAAAGCCAACAAGCCACAGTGGCAAGCCTGAGAGATGGACAGGAATCTTGGGCCTACCTGTTGTTTCTCCAGGCACCTGTATTTACATCTTCAAGTACCACTTGTAACATGGATCTATTGACATTAATGGATTGGGGTACAAGGGTTTGGGGACTCAAAAAGCCCTGATGAAACTGATGGGTTGAGTTTGTCTTTGAAAAAGAAAATGGGTCCCGTTGTTCACTGGGGGAATAATAAAATGAGTTATAAAGTACAATAATCTAGAAAGTCTGAAACAGCTACATTTTGATTTGGGAATTAATGTAGGGAAAACAGGTACTACAAAGCACTGTTGCTGGTCAAATTACATCATAACACTTTTTAATCAACCCCGGAGTATTCTGAATTTTATTCATAGTGAAAGTTTGCCCTCAGGCATTTTCCTCCCACTGGAGATATGCAGCCTCCACATTCACCCTAACCCTAAAATGATGCCAAAAGCCAGTGGCGGCTGGTGGCTCCAATGTCAGTGGGGCAGTGAATCCACCACAGGTTTCAGTCAGAACTCTGAAGGAGCCATCCAAGGCACTTCGCAGGGCAGTATGCTTTGCACCTTGGTGCTTGGACAGGTTTGTGCAACCACTCCCATACTGGATCCTTGTCCCTCTTGGTGTATAAAAACTGGCAGGGAAGGAATAGCTGGCTAGGCTAGGGAGGTGATTAATGTCTCCTTCAGAGAGGGAGTGGTCCCGGGCCACCTCAAAGAGATGGAGTGAGACCACTCATGAAGAAACCCTCCCTGGACCCATAAAATCTTAGTAATTTTAGGCCAGTGACAAATGTTCCTTTCCTGGGCAAGGTTCTTGAGCGGGTGGTTGCCAACCAGCTCCAGACACTCTTGGATGAGACCATTTCAGTCGGGGTTCAGGCTGGGTTTTGGCACAGAAACAGCCTTGGTCGCCTTGTATGATGACCTACTGTATGTCAGGAGAGAGACAGGTGGAGTGTGACCTTGTTGATTCTCCTTGATCTCTCAGTGGCTTTTGATACCATCGACCATAGTATCTTTCTGGGACGATTGACTGAGCTGGGACTGGGAGGCACTGCATTGCAGTGGTTTCACTCCTACTTGGAAGGTCGGCTCCAGAAGGTGGTGCTTGGGGAATATTTCTCGGCCCAATGGATTCTCCAGTATGGGGTCCACAGGGGTCAGTTTTGTCCCCCATGCTATTTAATATCTACGTGAAACCGTTGAGTGTGGTCATCCAGAGTTTTGGAGTATGTTGTCATCAGTATGCTGATGACATGCAGCTCTATTTCTCCTTTTCATCTTCTTCAGGTGAGGCTGTGGATGTGGTGAATCAGTACCTGGCTGCGACAATGGACTGAATGAGGGCTAATAAACTGAAACTCAATCCAGACAAGACCGAGATGCTGTTAATGGGTGGTTCTTTTGACTGGATGGAAGGTGCTCAACTTGTTGGGGATGGGGTCGCACTCCCCCGAAGGAGCAGGTTTGTAGCTTGGGGTTTTTCCTTGAGCCATCTTTGTCACTTCATAGAATCATAGAATCATAGAATAGTAGGGTTGGAAGGGGCCTACAAGGCCATCGAGTCCAACCCCAGGTTGGACCTCAGGTCCAACCCCTGAGGCTCAGGTGGCCTCAGTGGCACGGAGTGCCTTCTACTGACTTTGGTTGGTGGCCCAGCTACACCCCTACCTGGACAGGGATAACCTGGCTTCAGTTGTCTATGCTCTGGTAATCTCCAGGTTAGATAACTGCAATGCACTCTACGTGGGGCTGCCTTTGAAGATGGTTCAGAAGCTGCAGCTCATGCAAAATGTGGCAGCCAGATTGATAACGGGGACCAGAAGGTCCAAACGTATAAGACCGACCCTGGCCTGCTTGCACCGGCTGCCTGTATGTTTCTGAGCTCCCAAGCCTTACACAGCTTGGAACCACAATATCTGATGGAGCACCTCTCCCAACACAAACCTACCTGTATACTACACTCAACATCTAAGGGCCTCCTCTGGCTGCCTACTCTGAGGGAAGCTCAGAAGATGGTGACAAGGGAGAGGGCCTTCTTGGTGGTGGTCCCCATATTATAGAATGATCTCCCCGATGAGGCCTGCCTGGCGCCAACATTGTTATCTTTTTGGCACCAGGTTAAGACCTTCATCTTGTCCCAGGCATTTGGCAGTATATGTTAAGTTTTAATTGATCCTGGAATGGCGTATGGTTATGGTTGTTTGCTTTGAGATTGCTTTTTAGATATATGTTCTTGCGTATATTGTCTGTTCATGTGTGTGTTATGGAATTGGCTTTTAAAATCTGTATATTGTATTTTTAAATGTTTTTAATCTTTGTAAACCGCCCAGAGAGTTTTGGCTATTGGGTGGTATAGAAATGTAATAAATAAATTGGAGCCACCAGCCTCCACTGCTGAAAGCGCCATCATACAAACCCTGTAGCTGGATGGTTCCTCATCTCCACCAGATCTTGCAGCAATGAATTCCTCAGGTTGACTTCCTCCTCCATCTTTTCTCTCGCCATTCAAAATTTACTGCCCTTTTATTTCAAACTTGTCTTTTCTCTGCTCAAGAGAGAAATAGGCTCTATTGCTTTGGTGAAGGGTGGAACAGTTTTTGGACTTATGAGTAGTAGACGCACGTCTTTGACCTATTCCCAGCTAAAATTGATGGCCTATAGTGGCTGGGGACAGGTCTTCTTTTGGATGAGCTGGCAAAGCATCACTCCTCCTTTACTGTCCCAGCATAAAGGGCAGGAGAAGAACATTTATGCCATGGCTGATTTAAGCTCTCTGAATGGTTCCGCAGAGCACAAATCGAGTTATTTCCCTGATCCTTAGTAGCACAGCGAAGTTTCTGCTCTCCAGTCCTCAGTTCAACTTGTTTGTCCTTCTCTGAAATGCTTTAGAATCCCTGCAGGTGATTCACCCCACCCGCTTGGCATGATCAGGAATGAAGGAAGCACCGTTCCGAGGCTATGGATGCTGAGATGTCAAAGAGAAACTAAGAAACTTGAGCCAAATTTAGCAGCAAACATTCACAGTTGCAAACAAACATAGCAACTAACATTCATGGTTGCTTGCAAAGGATGGCTCTGCATTTAAAGCCTGAACACGACAAATGCATGCAGCAATCGCTGGTGCAGCATTTTGCAAGAGATGGCTCCATTTGGGCCCATTGCTTCCAACAGTTGAAGTTCATTGCTTTGGGCTCAGTCCAGAGGCATCTCCTCCCGTTTATGCCATTGGTACTTGCTGAGAAGACCTGGCAGAGAGCAGGCGCTCTGTGCCCACCCAAAGATGTTTCGCAGCCTTGCTGTGACACCCACAAGCAGCACAGTCTGTTTCTCTAGAGCTGCAGCTGGTCTTGCATTCCAGTGCAGGAGAGGGCTCCTATTTCCTGGCTCAGCTGTGGCATGCCTGCGTTGTCCACTCAGAAGCTGGTTCCTTCACCCCAACTGTGTCCAGCAGGCTGCTATTTCAGATGTTCCATGTATCGATTCTGCTCTGGGAAGTGTTCAAAAGTAAAGGCGCTCATGCAGATGACCTTGTGGCTCTGAGTATTCCTGAGAGAGCACCATCTTGCCTATCAACCTGCCTGGTCACTGAGGTCATCAGAGGGCATGCTCCTGGTGGTTCCACATGGACCCATGGCCCGACTGGAGTCCACCTGGAGAAGAACCTTCTGTGTGGTGGCCCCCTTTCTTGGAACTCCCTGCCTCTGGAGGTCAGGCAGGCGCGCCAACACTGTGCTGTTTCTGGTGCTCCTGAAAACTGCTTCATTCCAGGAAGCCTTCCTTGACTGACCAGCCACGGTTTTTATTGGTACTTATTTTAAAAATAACAATTTTTAATATGGTGTTTTATTTCTTTTATCATTTTATTTTTTATTGTTTACTGATCCAGAATCTGTTTAGATGTGGAGCAGTATATAAATGCTGCAAATAAATGAATACATTCCTGAAATGGTCCCCATGAACCAGCAGGTCACAAGAGGAAGCCCTCTGCTCCTGGCATCGCAACCCAGAGAGCCCGACTTTCTTCCCAGAGTCCCTCTTCTTCCTTCGTGACAGGCAGCTCTTTGTTGTGCCCCAGGCTGTGAACCAGGCAGGTCAATCTTTTACTCCAGGAGAGAGGGAAGGGCTTACTGCACACTCGCACCCAAGCCTGGTTGCCCTGGGAAGGTTTCCCTTCCATCTGGAGGGCCCAACAAACACACCCCTCTGGCCTGGAAATGCGGAGCCAGAGGCTCCGCCAGCTCCTGACTCCCAGACAGCTCTGCAGAGCGTCCGCCTTACCTGTTCAGGTACTTGTGGGCTTCCTCTCCCTTGCAGGCCAATCGCTGAGAGGGTGGCATGCCTACACACAGACTCTGAAGGCAACAGGGAGGAGGGCTGCAGGACCCAGCTTGTGTGGCATGAAAGACGGCAACAGCCCTAAGCAGCTGTTGCTTCTGCACACAGGCGTGGTTGGTGTCAGCAAGCCAAATGCAGCACGGGGTCATGCAGGGCCTGCATGTGCATAAGCACGGGGCGGGGGAGGTAGAAGTGGGCAGGGAGGGAGGAGGTCAGACACTCTGGCCTCCAGCATCGCACAGATGCAAGCAGGGACATGCACGCTTGCAACACCCCAGCTCGTCTTTGCACCAGGGATCACTTTATGAGCCCCACTCTGCTTTCCACTATTGAACACGACTAAGGGCTCTTTTCCACCCCATGGCCAGGTTATGCTGTGTAGGCTTATTCTGCCAAGGTACTGGCAGAAGATATACTGGTTAAAGATATACTAGCAAAACACAATCCGTTGTCAACAGTTGCTTCCCATCCAAATCGGTTTGAGTCCTACCGAGTAAGCCACCTTCCTTCCAGATTCTGTGGCAAGAAAAGCAGAATTCTGTGAAGTGTGTTAATCCTGAAAATGAAGAACTGGGTTTGCATATATATAAACATACCTGTATATCCTTGAATTCTTTCCTCTGCTGGCTATGGGGAAGGCCAGAGGGTACCCAGACCTCTTCCCAACATGACCGTGGAAACTCTCTAGGGTCCTCCATGGTTTGGGGGACATAAGGGCAAGCCACCTGCTTTCTGTTTTTGCATGAAAGTGTTGCAGAACCCAGAGTCAGAGAGACCACGGAGTGAAGGAAAAAGAGATTCTTTATTTAACGCGCGGGCTTAAGGCTGGAATCATTTCCAAAGAGCCAGAAGCCCCGAAATACATCAGCACATTGTTTTTATAGACATTGTGACACATATGAAACGGCTCCTCCTCCCCCTCCCGTGTGGGGTTGCAGTCCTCAACATTTCTTCTCCTAGCACTATTGTTTATAATACAAGAACTGGGTTATAAGGTAGCCATGATAAGGAGAGAACAGAAGAGAACAGCAGAGAACAAGATATACAATTGTATGACCTTTGACAAGATAAGGAATTCCTGTGTCTCGTCAGCTTACAACAATATATTCAAGGGAGAAAGAGCTCAGCAAGAACATGAAGCATGAGACTGCAAGAGGCTACTTAGTCTGACCCCCGATATGGCTGCTACAAAAGAAGCCAATCTTCTTAGGATTCCCTGCCCAGTAACAAATCCTGCCTGTGTTTGGTGTGATTGCGGAAGACACGCACAACCCTGGTGGCACATTCCTCCTTGCATTTTGTCGCTGCACCTTCCCGTGTGCCTTTCAGGGTCCTGGCTCTCAGGCAATGTCTTGGGAGGAGGGACGTGGTGTGGCGCCCCCACGCCAGGGTCTCATCTGCTGCCTGGATCACCTGGTGATGACTGCGAAGAGCATCACAGACATGCCTACCTTCTACTCTTGGGTCCTAGGCATGGACGTCATCTCCTTCAAAGTGCTGTTGGGGCTGGATATGGCAATGCGGATCATGGCTCAGCCCTGAAAGAAAAAGATGCCATAGCACCTGCTGCCACCTGGGGGAGGAGCGGCGGGGGGGCGGGGAGAAAGCTTTGCATTCCACGAAAACACAAAGCCAAGAAACTGATACTGTGATGCTTGTCTTGAGCCTGTGAACATATTATATTTTTATGGCTGTACCAAGAGGAAAATTCTGTATTTACTTCTAGCTACTGATTTATTTCTAGTGTCTAGAAGTTATTTATTAGACTTCAGCAAGTATCTCCCTGGGGGCAACTGCCCTCCATAGTTCTGTGATCAGCTAGAGTAGAATAAATTTTGGGAAATAAGCAAATATTTAGAATTTTGCTGCATAGTTATTAGCTCAGGAAAGAAATGTCTCATTGGTTTCTTAATGCAGGATATACCCTGCCCTGCTCCCAACGCAGATAAACCCTTAGGGTACGTCTCTACCATCACCTCATTGTAATTTGGTGTGTTTGTTTACTTACACTTCTCTGGGCTGCTTACAATATAAGTTAGAAGCAAAAATAAGACCACAAACCACAAATCTAATTCAACATAAAGCCAGGAGCCGAAGATTAAATAAGTGCAGCAAAGCGCAAGAAGCACCAGGAATTTCATAGATCGTAAAACAAAAAAATATCCAAGGATCTATCACTTAAAAGATTTTAAAACTGAAATGGCTGGGGAAAGTAAAAGGTCCTCACCTTGCATCCTAATGGCCACAATGTAGATGCCCGGCAATCCTCTCCAGTAGCCACCACTGGACTTTATTTGACAGGGGCTCCCAGAGAAGGGCCACATAAGATTATTTTTATTATTTCATTTAATATTTATTTTATTAATTTAAAGTTATTTCTAGGCCGCCTCTAAAGATGGAATGTGCACCCGGACTTTTTTCAAAAAGAACTCAAGGCCGCTTACAATACTTAAAGAACAATAAATCAATTGGGATATGTAAACTGGTGAAAATGAACAATATTTAAAAAGCCTGATCATGAAACTTTATCTGTACAGGCCAAAAACATACAGTCATCATGCAATACAAGCAAGCATAATCAAAGTTTATAATCATGCCATTCAGTACAAAAAGTATCCAAACAAGTTTTGACCATAGGTCTTCCTCAGTGGTCTATTATGCTAAAAGGTATATATATAAACACACACACCCCTATCCAAGCTTCTCCACCAGTTCAGGCTCAAACTCCTGGATCTTGCCAAACCAAAAATAAGGTATCCCTACATGCAAGCACCTGTGCTTCTATAAATGACATCAAGCTGAAAGGAGCCTCAGGCTCCGCTGCAGATATGGAATTCTAAGGAAGGCAGGGAACTTCAGTAGTCGCATCGCAAAAGGTTGACCTAAGTACTAATAAGAACACTCAGGAGACTTCTCTGCCAAGAACTTACAAGCTGTTAGCTTAACAATAAGCTTACAATGATTAAACACCCATTAATATAGAAGACAAAACAACAACCAGACACAAAACAGCACTCACTGCAAAACGGTGCCCAGCGTGATCCTGTAGTAAAAATGCAACCTAAAAGCCATTGTATGTGTCTTAAGCAGCACGTAGTATTGTAAGAGCTGTGCATGCCTGGAATGAGTGAGCAGTAACCCTAAGATAAGGTAGCCAGGCAAACTGCTGGCAACCAATCAAAGTGACACGCTGGCTAAGGAATGCAAGCTGTGGTGACAAAACTGTAGCGCGGGGGTTGCCCAGGGTCGAGTCTGCTTTTTAGCGTGAGCTCCTTTGTCGAACTGTTTGCAAACAATAAAATCGAGTTGGGCCCAGCCTGAAGTTGACTCTGCTCTTTGGGGCAAATTGGACTAGCCTCCAGGGGGCGAAACTAGCATTTTGTGCAACAATCCTAAGGTCTGCCTACATATACACAGGAGGGGGAGACCCTTCAGGGCCTTATTTAAAGGCGGGCACCAGCATTTGAATTGGTTACACTCTACATTTAATGCTGCATTTGCCCGTCTGTACTTTGGCAGCTGCTCAACATTCCTGCCCTCCCCCGGCCCTGTGTTCCCTTTGCTTTGCTGACAGGGGCTGCATGGCATTACGTTTCGGGAACCAGAAGTTTAACCTCCATGAGGCAGGGAAGGAGCTGGACCCCAAGGCCCACAGGCCGGACCCTGGCTCCTTGGACCTCTGCCTCGCCACGGAGATGCTGCTGGACTGGCGGAACACCTGACAGTCAGGCGCTGCAAGAGGCTGTGGCTTTCTGGAGCAAGGGGCCAGGGTGGTGCTGCCCTGAGCGTCTGCCCCGAATGTGGGGCCGTGGCAAGACCTTGGAGGCCCTGCCACCCTCCCCTGGTTCTGGTGAAGGGCTCAGATGATGCATATCCCAGCCCACAAGAGCAGCCAGACGAGTGCTCCATGTCCAGTCGGAGCCAGGGAGAGCGTCCAGTCCCACCCCAAGGATGGCAGGAACGTCCACCTGCCCATGGAGCAACCCCAGGCAATGGGGCCTCATGCAGCCTCTGCTTTCCCCAGCCTGGTTCCCTCCAGGTACTTTGGCCTCAACATCCACCATCCCCAGCTACCCTTCCCAGCCAGCCAGTGGCCCTGCTGGCTGGGAATTATGGGAGGTGCAGTCTGACACATCTCGACAGCACCGCGTTTGGGAAGGCTGGTCTAATGGATTGCCCACAGAGATGCTTTCAGGGAAAGTGTCATGACACAGAGTTCTGCTGCCCTCCATGCTCTTGACAGAGCAGGTGGGGACGGGGAGGGAGGGGCTTCTTGGAACCTTAGAGCTGCTCATTCATTCCCTCCCCCTCCCCTTTCTTTCAGGCCCATGGGGTGAGAATTGAAGAAGGTCCCGTATCCAGGACTGGTGCAGCTGGTCCAATAACATCCATATACTTCCGTGACCCAGACCAGAACCTGCTTGAGGTTTGCAATTATAGCAGTCAGTCAGAGCAGGAATTGTCCTCCTCTGGGCCTGCAAAGGCCACCATTTAAGTCTGGAAATGAAGGCCCTGAAGTCTTTCTGTCTAACACTCCAACTTCTGGAGAAAGAAGATCAGAGGCTAAACTTTCAGACAGACTCAGACAAGCCCTGTTACATTACAGCAAAGACAGACCCTACACCTCTGCAACGGGCAACCTCTCCAACCCGAGAAGGGCCAGAGCTCCGTGGTGGAGCAGCGGCCTTGCAGGCACAAGAACCCAGGTTCCACGTCTCACATCTCCAGCTGAACGGATCTAAGGCAGCCAACAGGAGTCCCCTTCTCTGCCCAAGACCCTTCAGAGCCAGTGCCAGGTGGAACAGGTGTGCTGGGCAAACTGAGGCTCCAACCTGGTCTCGGGCAGCTTCGTGTGTTTTTTTACACTCATATTTTCTGTAATGTTTGAGTGTTTGTGGGCATGATGGAGGAGGTGACTTGAGTTGCACTGGTTTAATAACAAATGGGGTAGGAGAGTCACATAAAGCACAGGATAGGCTAGGGAAGCGGGGAGGTGAACCTTCCCCTTGCCTGTGTTTCTTTCTCTTGCCCCAAACATGCTTGGCTTGAATTGTTTTTTCCCCTGGGGAGGGGTTTCACTTCCAGTATTTGAGCACTATTGGGAGAAAACATCTTGGATGAAACAGCGGGGGGGGGGGGCACATGAGAGTGCAGTAGAGGAGAGGGCACTACCAAACCCCCTCTTGCCACCCCACCCCACCCTTGAAATAATCTCACCCCTTTATATTAAATCAGCAACTCAGCTTTTACATATGGGTCAGCCTCCAATAGGGATAAGCCCACCCCCCTGCCCAATCCACGGTCAGGCAATACCTTTATTGGGACCAACCAAACTATCACCAAGTTGTGAGCAAGCTTCTGAGAAATCCAGAAGGCTTCATCAGACTGGATGTCAAGCAATGCAGGGCTGAGAGGACACACAGAGAGAGAGAAAAGCTGGCAGCACGTTGAAGCCACAATGTCTGCATCAATCACAGTCCTCGTAAGACAGAATGTTGGGGTCCAATGGGGCCTGCCATAAAAAGTTGCAGTGCGAGGAGTGCACCTGCTCCGTGTTCCTGCCAGCCATGCCCTTTCCCAAAAGATTCTATTCCCCCCACCACAACCACCCCAAGTCCTAGTCAGCATTCTGTGACCACTGAGCCAGCTTGCTCATCATTGGACTATTTTAGACTGTGTTCCTGTACCCACTTAATTGGAAGTCAGCTCCACTGAACTCAGTGGGACTCCCTTCGGAGTAGACATGGACAGGATTGCACTGTTAGGGTTTTCTCCCCTCTTAGATGTTTTTCCTCACCACATTTTTGTACTTCTGCTAAACCTGGGGCTCCCCCAAGACAGCCACACTCAAGCCTCCCTCTTGCATGTGGATGATGCTGTTTTGGCTACATAAGGATCCACACTCAGAGAATGAGTTCACTATTAGCATATAGGATAGTAGGCTTAGCTGGATTAGGCTCTATGGTGGTGTGACAAAATCACAACGCTCCAGTCTGTGTTAATGACTGTTAATGTTTATATGTGTTTGCTGTGTTAAATAGAAGCCAGGTGAGTTGGGGTAAATTGTCTTGAGTGAATGGTGGGAGGTGTGTGTGTGTGTGTGTGTGAGAGAGAGAGAGAGAGAGAGAGAGAGAGAGAGAGAGAGAGAGAGAGAAAGAAAGAAAGAAAGAAAGAAAGAGTATAAAAGGCAGGAGCAGATGGAGATAGGGCCTTAGGGTTTGATTAAACTACATCTAGGTAGTGGGGTTGTTGGAATAGGAATTAGAGGGGGAAGAGTAGGCAGGGGAAGACCAAGAACTGAATGATGAATTATGAGATATAGCGTCTCTTGTATTAAACTTTGATTTGTTTTAAAATTATAAAATCCCATGTTTTGTTCATCTTTCTGTGCTACTAATAGTGTTCATATTTCCTGGGTATTTCTCCTGGTTGGGTAAATGGAACCAATTAGATATATTGGGTGTCTCTTTTACCTGGTGAATTTAGGGGCTGAAGCTTGTGGGGTAGAGAGGACAGCTGTCTCAAAGCGAAAGCAGACCTTACATCACAGATGGTTTCAGGTTGCACCTAAGACGGCTCAGGCACAGAAACACACAATGCTGGAGGTTAACTTTAGATGGAGTAACAGGTTAAAAAGTCAGTAGGAGCCAAATTAGGTAGCATTACCTAGTGGCTGGAGGGAATGTAAACCTCAAAAAGTAAAGTCCTGCCTTTAACTGTCTTCAGTAAAGGGGAAAACTGGTCTCCAATCTATCACTAGATGGCAGCCTTGCTTTTCTCAAAAGAGCACACCATCCATCCTGTCCTGTCCACAGCTGACCCGTCTTGCAGACAAAGGGATATTCTCATGATATGTTGTTGCAGGGATGCTCTTAAGAACATAAGAGCCATACAGGATCACACCAAAGGCCATCTCATGCAGCATCCCGTTCACACAGTGGCCAACCAGCTGCCTGTCAGAAACCCACAAGCAGGACTTGAGTGCATCACCTTCTCCCGCCCATGATCTCCAGCAACTGGTGGACGCAGGCAGATGGCCTCTGATGCTGGAGACAGCACTGAGCCATCAATGTTCTCCTCTGTTCTTAATGTCTCCTCTGTGAATTTGTCGAATCCCTTTTTAAAGCCATCCAAGTTGGTGGCTATCATTACATCTTGCAGCAGAGAATTCTATCATTTAACTGTGCTGTGTGAGGAAGCCCTTCCTTTCATCTGTTCTGAATCTCCTACGAATCAGTTTCATGGGAGGACCCCACTGGGTTCTAGTGTTATGAGAGAGGGAGAAAAACGTCTCCCTCTCCACTTTCTCCACACTGTGCATCATTTTGTACACTTTTATCATGTCTCACCGTTTTTCCAGTCTAAATAGTCCCAGCCGTTGTAACCCTTCCTCATAGGGAAGTTCCTTCAGCCTCTTGATAATTTTGAGAGAGGTAGCTGTGTTAGTCTCTTGCATCTGATGAAGTAGTACAATGTGCATAAAAATTATACCAGAATAGTTTCATTACTCTTTATACAAGACTCTTTATTTTTAATGATTTGGGCTGCCCTTTTCTGCACCTTTGCTATATCCTCTCTCTGTTGCATTGACCAGAACTGTACACAATATTCCAAGTGAGGCTGCACCCTATGTTTGTATAAGGGCAGTGTGATCTTGGCAGTTTTATGTCCTATTGCTTTTCTATGTTCTTAATGTTCTCCTCTGTTCTTAATGTCTTTCCTGAGTACCTTTTCAAAACCCACCTTCTCAGTGAAAGCCTTAGCACATATGAACATATCGACAAAAGAAGCTACCTTCCACTTATGAGTCAGACCTGTCTAACCCAGGCCTGTCCAATCTCCAACTGACAGCCTCTCTCTAAGGCCTCATGCATTTCTGGCCCGGCTGCCAGTGAACCTTTAGCCAGAGATACTGGGGGCCTGGTGCAAGCAAAGTGAGCACTCCACTACTGAACTGCCGCACCTTTTCCACACATAGCATTATGTTCTTTTCTTGTTGTTATCCCCTCTTCTCCCTTCCTCCCTCCCTCCCTCCTACCACTTCCTTTTTTGTTTCTTCTGGCATTGTCAAATTAAACTGTGAGCATCTTGGGGCAGAAGCCTGTATTTTTGCTGATGTAAAGTGTCATGTACCCATTGATGATATTATAATTTCTAGAAGCAATACAACTGTGCACAAGGGAGGTTGAACCACTTCATATCTTACATACAAGGTAGGACAAATGCTGTCCCATGGAAGTGCTTGGAGTGGTCATGTGGATAGAGCAGATTCACACTTGCCTCATTGCCTTGTACTTCCTCCTCCTCCTCGAATGTCAGGTTTGGGCATTTTCACAACAACAACAAATGGAATGATCGCGCTTTGTATTGTACTGGCCTTGTTCATGAGTCCACAACACCACGTGCCACACACACCACAGCAAGGGTAACCACTGCTCATGAGGGTCATCTCTGACTGTGCATATGTCCATACACATACTCAGAGATAAACACATCTGGCTAACATTTCAAGTAATTCCCTGGGGCTGTGAAACTTTGTCTGGGCATATTCCGACTTATTTCCTGGTTGCTAGGCCTTAAGCTAATTGTGAGGGAATTAATTCAGTGCTGTTGAAAAATTCACATTTTGGATCTTTTTTCTCCATACGTGACTAGAGAGAGGATCTCATTGACAAGGTTTATACTGTGGTTTTTACTTTGTTTTTGAACTTTTAAAGTTTTTATAGTTTGTTTTACCATGTTGTATTTTATGGTTTTAATTTTTCTGACCCACCCAGAGAGCTTTGACTATTGGCCAGTATAAAAATATAATAAACAAACACATAGGATCCCATGAGAAATACACTCCATTCAGTGCAAGAAGCAAACTCTTTTGGCTTATCTTGATATCGGGTGCCCAGCTGAACATCTTAAGGCAGCCGTGTCATGTCATGTCAAACACCAGGGTGAAATGGCTTCTCTGCTCTGTGCTAGGCAGGCTGCAAATGCCACCCTCTGGCAAGTGGGATGGAAAACTGGGATCATCTCAGATTTCATACTGTGGAAGTTAAGTGCAAGTTCAGGGACAAGACCCCCGCCCAGCTCAGCCCTTGGGGAAACAGAAGAGTCCTGTTGACTACACATTTTTGATTGGCTACCAAGGCCAGCCAAGCTTTGTGGAGACTTTGGTCTTGCTGCTGAATGCTTCATTAAGCATTTTATTACAGACATGAAACTCAAAATATTATAAATATGTATATATTTCTAATGTGCAATTGTATCCATGCCTCTTCCATATATTTGTTGCCATTTGTCAAAAATGGGAGTGGGGCATCTGGAAAAGAACAGCTTGGAGCTGGAATCATGAAGTAGGTTTAGCTTTTGCTAAAAGGCATTAGCAACCAAACCAACAAGGGGAAAGTATGTGCAAAATAATGCACATTGAACACTGACTATTTAAAAAGAAAGTGACTGAAAGCCAAGAAGAGGAACAATGTTAAGCTTCTATTGTATAAAAGCTGCTGCTGCTTCTTTAATGGGGCACACAACCTTTTGTGCAGAAAAAAAAAATCCAAGGCAGGAAGCACAATCAATAACAGATCACAGGATCCAGGGTAAACTGTGCCTCCCCCACCCTCCTTACATGAATATCCTACTGATAACTGCTGATGTGGATGTATCCTGAGGATAGAGGAAGCTGAGCCAGGCCACTGAGGGACAAAAGGAAACAAGGTACTAAAGGGGGTCTGGATACACCCTTATGGTCAATGTTGCCTAATTTGGCTGAGAGGAACAATGTCATTCATGGCACTGAGAAGATGAAGTCTGAAGGCATCCCTGAATCC
The DNA here is from genome assembly GCF_057233095.1 of Heloderma suspectum. Taxonomy (NCBI): domain Eukaryota; kingdom Metazoa; phylum Chordata; class Lepidosauria; order Squamata; family Helodermatidae; genus Heloderma; species Heloderma suspectum. Next base: position 2,070,815 of record NC_139466.1, read on the forward strand.
AAACATCTGTAATACTGAGAATGAGTGGGCTGTTTTCACGGCCTCTTTACCTGGCATTTTCACCCCCAGGGGTGTCCCATCACAGTCCAGGCACAAAGGAACAAGCTGGGTGACATTCTGAGCCTATGGACTTTACAGCCTCATTTCCCCTCCATGTCCAGGAAGTCAGCAACCCAGGAGCTCACCTATAAGAAGTCATTTCCGCCTGCGCCTTGCCCTCCCACCTCCTGTGCTCCTGGTTTACTCTGGATGTGAGTGTGATGTTCCAGTATTTGGAACGGTATGGAGGAGTTTCTTGAGAGTAGATTTTTCAACAGGTTTGCTCACTGAAGGGTTTGCTTACTAATGAATGTGCCCCAGGCCTCCTTCAATCAGTTGACCCTTTAAAATGGAACATTTGATTCTGAGAGTTTTACAAATGCCCCCATCAGATAGCCTCCTGGTACCTAAGTTATATCATTATATATTTTATTGTGTTTTTTGGTTGTATTTCTGTACCACCTTTCTGAAACCAACCAAAGGGGTTCAAAAAATTTCAGAACATAAAACCATAATCAAATAAAAATATATTGAAACATTAAAAGCAACCTTTAAAATAGCCATAACAATAATTTTAAAAGCCAAGTTTAAAAGATGTGCCTTGCGCATTTTGCTTGCATCGTTTTTTAAGGTGTTCGTTTATCATTGCTTTTAAGTACAATCCAGAAATGATGCCCACGAATAAGCTTTTATGACCAGGTTGTAAGGCAGAGAGCACAAGACGGAGGGTGATTTTGAGGGCCTCTGCAATGGGCCCGCCTCTGGTGTGGGTTGGCCTCGAAAGGGTGGGTGGCACCGAATTGTTCCGGCAGGGCTTAGGCCTCCAAGCCTCTCCTGGGAGCTTCACCGCAGGAGAAGCAGGCCCTTTCGCAGGGCTCGGCAGCTGCCCGTTGAAAGGCCCCCGCCTGCTTTCATCACCACGGACAGCTCCCAGGAGCCGGCGGTGCCCTGGCCCCTCTCCTGGTGATCCCGCGCAGCTCCTGCGGAAACCCGCGGAGCAGAATCCAGCCCCGCCCTGCCGGGGCGGGCATGAGACATGGCATGCTGGCACCGCGAGGGGGAAGGCCGCTGGGGCGCCTCTGCGGGCTACAGGCATCGGGATCAGAAATCCACTGGGTTGTTTAATGGGATCCAGTGCTTGGTCCAGTTAATGGGGGTGGCTTAGAGCCAGGCAAGGGTGCGGTGGTGGCGGAGGCAAGCTGGGCATTGCTGCTAAAAGCATCTGTCATATCCGCAGATCTGCACGGAGAGCCAAGCGTCCGTCGGGGCTTCCCTTCTCCATTTGCCTGGGATAGACATAACTCGGTGATCTTAAATCAGTACTGCTCAGACCGGGGTCTCCCGGGAGGGCATCTGGAAAGGGCGTGGAGTTCAAAGGGTCTTGCTGACTTCTTCTCTCCTCCACCCCCGCCCACCAGACCTGGGCTGTTGCTCCCCAGTGATCCTCTTTGGGCTTGTGGGTCATGACTCCACCAACTGCACCCCATCATCCCCAGGTGGTTTGGGGAGAAAGCACTTCAGAGAGAGACACTGCTTTGTCCTCCCCATGTTGCTTTTTCTTATGATGTCACTTCCCAGCCGAAAGACCTTTGTTGCCCCAAAGCCCTCCTCTGCAACCCCTACACCGGAGGTGTTGAATCTCTTTCAGCCTGGGGACCAAAGTGTCAGTAACTAAGCTTTAGGAGAGGCATTTTGGCCTTTTAGAATGGGGAAAAAAACTGCACAATGGCCAGGAAACTACCAAATAATCTGTCATCAGGGGAAGGGGGTGGTGCTATCTGGGGAACCCCCCGAGGCCCAGATTGGGACCCCAGCTGGACTGGATTTGAGCTCAGGCCTGGGGTTCTGCACCTGCACCCTACACCTTTCTACTATTCAGTCAGAAACACAGGAATGGCATGTGGAAGCAAATTAACTCTCACTTCTCTCATTTGCTTGGAGCTGGAGGCAGCAACCTCACCTGATGTGCACCTGAAGTCTTCATGCTAGGAAACGTTGTGGCTGTTGGATTTTGTCTGCCAGCCATGCAACTCCTGAAGGCAAAGGAGTGATGCCAGGGGAAAGGTGGCAGCCTGCAACCCCTGACACCCTGCTATAAACTTGTTTGGAAGGAAACACCTGCAAGGGACATCTCTGTTGGCTGTGGAGCATGGGACAAGAACCTCTTTCTTGGAGTTGTTTATGACTGCCAAAAAGGGGCTTTGGTGGGTTGCTTGTCAGGCCCTAACTATTTTCAACCTCACATTAGCCAGGCTGCTCTAGTTTTGTTCCAGTAATGTTATTTACCTGTCTGTCTCAAGTCTCCTTTTCTTTCTGGAGGAGAAATTTCCACAATTTCCTTTTCTAACAGTGATTCTTCTTGTCAGTTCCAAGTGTATGATATCTCAGGGGCAAAATATGCCACAAGCTTTTGTGGCTGTCCTGGCTGTGACCCATAACTAAATGATCAGGACTGAAATGCTTCTGTTACAAGCTTGTCTTGTTGCAAACTACATTTTCAGTGTAAAAGTGCCCTCAGATAGCAGGCAGAACTCTGAGTGTGGGATGTTCCTCATGAGCAAGTGGCATGACCTTCCTCTAAGGTCCCAAAATATGATCCCAATTCTGCTTTCTCCCTCTCACATAGACCTCTTGGGAGCACAGTAATGTGGCAGAGAAAGAGAGAGGGGGGGGGAAGAGGAGGAGGAGGAGGATCAGGGAGGCACTGGGAAGGGTGTCAGTTGTACAAAATTCCCTATCTATCAGAGTAGCTTTGCAGTTGCAAAATTGCTGACAAGGGTATTGAGCAGTGCTAATGCAGAAGGAGCTGTAGTAGCATTCCTGAGAAGTGGGGTGTGGGGGGGTGGCATTTGCTTAAGAACAGAAGAGCCGTGCTGGATCAGACCAAGGGTCCACCTAGTCCAGCATTCTGTTCCCACAGTGGCCAACCAGCTGTCGACCAGGAACCCACAAGTGGGCACAAGTGCAACAGCACCCTCCCGCCCAGGTCACCAACAACTGGTGTGCATAGGCTCACGGTCTCTGGTACTGGAGGCAGTGAGCCTCACAGCCATCACACCTAGTAGCCACTGAAAGCCTTCTCCTCCATGAGTTTGTCCAAGCCCCTTTTAAAGCCATCCAAATTGGTGGCCATTGCTACATCCTGTGGTAGCAAATTCCATCCTTTGAGTCTGCGCTATGTGAAGGAGGCCTTCCTTTGATCTGTCCTGAATCTCCCACCAATCAGCTTCATGGGAAGACCCTATTGGGGTTCTAGTATTTAGAGAGAGGGAGAAAAATGTCTCCCTATCCACATTCTCCACGCCATGCATCATGTTGTACCATGTCTCCCCTGACCCTCCTTTTCTCCAAGCTCAACAGTCCCAGCTGTTGCAACCTTCCCTCATAGGGGAGATGCTCCAGCCCCTGGGTCATTGTAGTCGCCCCCCTCTGCACCTTTTCCCAGCATTCTGCAGCATGCATATAGAACAGGGCTCTTGAGCCTCTCCCAGTCTGAGGGCGGAAGTCAATCTCTGAGAAGCACTCGGGGGCCGCATTCCAGCAGTGGGTGGAGCCAAAGGCAGAAAGGGGTGGGCCCCAAACACCAGAAAGACTGGCATATTGTAGCTTGAAGCTCTTGCTGCCCGTAATTAGGTTTCAGAAGAGTCACGTCAACCTTTCAGAATGGAGAAAAATGGTGCAGAAGCCAGGAAACCTGGGGAACCCTGGCAGGCCAGACTGGCCCACAGGCCTGAGGTTCAACTCCTCAGATATAGAAGGTGGTTGGTGGGGGGCGGGGGACGACACTTGTCTTTGGGTTCCCCAGTCAGCCTCATCAATGCAGGTGAAAGACCAGGGGAATTGCAAGAACCAGGTTTTCCTGTGGAAAGCAGACTCTGACTTTAAACTTTTCTCCAGATACATTTGGGATTGTTCATTTAGAATTTTCCCATACAAATCAACCTCTTGTGCTGTGTAACAGTGTAGATCAGCAGCAATGCAAGGAAATGAAAAAGAAGCACATGGCATTTTGGAGAGTACTCCCAGGCAGTGGAGGTCAGCCCCCTGGATCAGCCTGTGGCGTAGCAAGGGGTCCAAGTAGCCTCACAGCTCTTTGGCATCTTAATTGTATTATAGCAATACAAGGAGGCTTCCTGGGAAAGACTGGGGTTTATTAGAGCAAATACATTAAATATTTGAAGGCTTAAAAAACCTGGTCTTGTAAACAAAATTTCAGAACATGCGCACCATAACTGACACTTTTAAAGGTGAACGTTCATGTAATAATGTAAAACCAGAACATACCATTTAAAATTCAGAAACAAGATCCCAGATTTCCATTGCAGCCCCAGACTCTTCTTTCTGTCTGACCAGCAGAACAATAAAAATTCTATCATATAAAAGTGAGAAACACCACCAAACAGATTTTGTTTCTCACTGATCACATTCTGTAGGGGAGATTTGGGATTTTGCTTTAAACAAAATATTTACAAAAAATTTTTTTGCTCCCCTTCTGGGTGAGACAATAACCAACTGGTAACTTGAACACCAATTTCCTTGGTGGAAAGGTGGGGTATAAGTCAAGTATGCATGATGTATCTTCCCAGAAAGACCTCTCATATGTTTTATCCTCACGGTTCAAGTCGTAGGTCTTAGGTGGGATGGCATCTAGAATGACACACCGAGAAGACACAGACTCCGCAGTCAGAATGCAGACTTTGAAAGAGTAATGAAAAATGGCCATCACATTCCTAAGTTACTCTCATTACTCAAGGCTGTTTTTCAGTTGGGTGGAGAGTCCTACCGAATTTGGAAACTAGTTTGTTGCCTTTGCATTGCTGGAGACTCCTTAGTATTACAGGCAAGAAGCCAGGAAAGAACTATCTGAGAGATGCTCCAGGCTGTCCACCATTTTGACAATGCTGTCAGCGTTGTCTTCGGGAAGCACTTGAGATGCATTGGATTGAAATTTCCTCAGGAGCTCTCAGGGGTTTCCTCCAGTGCCCATAGAAGGTATCACATCGGCCAGTCAGGATGTCTCCGTTCTGCAGGATCAGCACCACCTCGCGTACACCTTGTCAAAGTTGGCCACGTTGTCCTCCGGGTGTTCCACCACCACCTTGGAGAGCAGCTGTATTAGCTGCTGGCGGCGGATGTTGTCCTCACGGAAAGAAGAGATGCTCAGCTGGCCATCCAAGAGGGCCGAGCAGGCACTGAACTGGAACGAGTGCCTGGCCTGATGCTTGGACTCTGGGAAGGGCCTGTTGATGTACTTGGACACTGGAACTCTCAGGAGGATGGTGTGGATGGCGGAGGGCGCCAGAGAGCCAGAATCATTGAGCAGAAGGTTCCTGGCCGAAAGGGCCGCCTCCACCACCCAGTGCATCCCCAAATGGGCTGGATAGCTCTTGAACGCAACATCCTGCTTCTCCAGGAGGAAGTCATGGCTGTGTGCCGACAGGCTGAGCGGCCTGGGCTGGTAGTCGCCATAGAAAGCACTGAAGCCCGTGCAGCCAGGGACGTCGTCCAGGATGAGCGGGTTGGCCTCCAGCCCACGGGCTGCGAGAAGCGCTGCCTCTAGGCCAAGGCAGGTGGCATTGCCAATGTGCAAAGGCTTGGCGGAGGTGGCAGCATTTGCCATGGGTGCCCCTGCCAGAGAGGCCGCAATGGCCAAAGTGTGGCCGCACTGCGCTGCATTCAGGGCCAGGAGCTTGGCTGTGGCAGCGGCACTGCCCACTGTGCCAACCACAGAGGGAGGGTGGAACCTAGGAAGGGAACACCAGGGGCAGTTAGGGTAGCATGAGAGGTGGGGGTGGGGTGCCTTTGATGGAATACGGCATGGGGCTTTGAGCCAGGAGAGTCGTGTTTATGTCTTAGCATGCTGTAACCTACCCTGAGCCACAATTATGGCAGCATTGAAAGACCCACAACTATGTTCAAAGGGACCAGCTGCTTTTTCTGTCCCCTGCATAAATTGGAGGAGTGGAGGCTAGCCCACCCTCCTTGTTAGGCAGTGGCCATCTAAAAATGTGCATGCATTTTAAATACATTGACTGATGCAAATGAGCAATGCCCAGGGGTTTGTTCCCCTCTGAGAGGCAAAAGAGACAGAATTTCTGAAGAGTGGTAAAGCCAACAGGACAAGCGCCGGGCCAACCAAGCTCAGGTAATCAAAAAGTGTGTAAGTTTTTGAGTCACACAAAAGTACTCATCAGGCTGCTGCTCTTCTTGGTGTTTTTGTCTCTGAAATTGTGCCTCTGATTCCATGTATGTTTTGTTAGCTGTTCTGATTACGACTGTAGAATATAAATAATGGCAATGATATTGTTGTTATTGTTGCTGTTAATCCACAAATACCAGAGACAGAAGATTTGCTGGGTTTTCTTCCATAACACTCACTGCCTCCCTTGCTGAGTCTCTCTCTGCAAGTCACCCTCCTTAGTTTCCATTGGGGCCAAAATGACAAAGACTCCCATTGTGTAACACAAACATGTCTGTGCTCATCCACCCACTGAGACCAGCTGCTTGCAAACTACACAGGATCTGAAAAACTGTTACCTCTTGGGAATGTTGTGAGCTTCGTGAGAGAAGCGCAGGAGCCTCCCTTGTACCTCGATGCCCACGTTAAAAGCCAAGAGGAAGTCAAGGCCGCTGGGTCTGGAAGCCACTGGCAACATCTGGGAGGCTGCCAGGAGAGCAGGAACCACAGCCCCAGATGGGTGAGTGGCTGGGTGCCAGGTGTCATCAAAGTCCATGGAATGAGCCTGCAAGGGAGCCAGGAAAGGGGGATCTGTTAAGATCTCTGAGTCTGGCAGTGACTGAAAGTATATCTTGCTTTCAGTTCTGGAATACGCTCTGATGGAGAAAGTGCTTGAATCCTTCTTTTGGAAGGAAGGAAGGAAGGAAGGAAGGAAGGAAGGAAGGAAGGAAGGAGAGGGGAGAGAGAGAGAGAGAGAGAGAGAGAGAAGAAAGTTCATAGCCTTCATGACAATGAGAAGCAGGCTGAGAGCATATTGGTGGTTTCTGCTGGCAGCCTGGCTCTATAAATCCACTTCGGACACAGTGGCACAAGCAAAACAGGTGATGGAAAATGATCTCCTCTCTTCCTACACAACTGGTTCCAGTGATGGCTGCCCAGCCCCCACCCATCCACATTCCTCTCTCCAGAGGGTATAAAGGAGGGGAAATTACTTACTGCCACACCATTGACAAATGCTACCAGAGGAGGAGACAGCTTTAGACCTTTCCTTCCATAGACAGAGCTAATGGGGCTGGATGAGTAAGTTTCCTGACAAGGAGAAAAGAGAACTCAGTGAGAGAAGCAGGGGATATCTGGGGCATTACCTCTCTAGGGGAGCTTGGATCCTCCTACCAAGACACAGGACCGGGGGCAGCCAGGGTGGAAATTAACCTGGCATTGAGAGCAATACCAAATTTCATTTAGGGATGGGGCTGAGGGACGTGTAGCCCTCCAGATGTTGTTGGACTACAACTCCCATGGACAACAACAACAACCTAAAAAAAAGGATGTTGCAGAGTTTGAAAAAGTGCAGAAAAGGCAACTGAAATTACAATAGCTGGGATTGTTTAGCTTGAGGGGAAAAGCGAATAAGTGGAAACATGTTAGAAGTCTACAAAATGATGCATAGTGTAGAGAAAGTGGATAAGGGGATATTTTTCTCCCCCTCACATAATACTAGAACCCAGTGAGGTCATCCCACGAAGCTGATTGGTGGGAGATTCAGCACAGATAAAAGGAAGGACTTCTTCACACAGTGCAGAGCTAAATGATGGAATTCACTTCCACCAGACGCAGTGATGGCCACCAGTTTGGATGGATTTAAAAGGGGATTGGACAAATTCCTGAAAGAGAAGGCTGTCAGTGGCTACTAGTCCTGATGGCTACCTCCAGTATCAGAGGCAGTATGTCTATGGACACCAGTTGCTGGGGAACCTGGGTGGGAGGGTGCTTTTGCGTTCCTGTCCTGCTTGTGGGTTCCCAGTTGACAGCTGGTTGGCCACTATGTGAACAGAACGCTGGACCGGATGGACCCTGGGCCTGATCCAGCCTCAAGGCTCCTCTTATGCTTGTGTGTTCCCATCAATCCTGGCCATTGCTATGCTGGCTGGGGCTGATGGGAGTTGCAGTCCAACAACATCCAGAGGGCTTCATGCTCCCACCTCTGATTTCAGACATGCCTCCCTGTTGTAGGAGTTCAGGCAAAGATGTGCAAAAGAATACGTTAAGCAAATACAAATAAATGAATGAATAAATGTTTATACACAAGAGTCCAGTCCAAGGACAACCTTAATTCTAGAGGAAATATCTGTGCAGGAATTGCGCAGGAAGGAGGATGGACCATTCCTGACTTGTTCTTGTGATGACCAATGGCTTTTAGCAAATGAATTTGACCGGCCAGCTGGCTGACTTGCTCATAACAGCCCTTGCAAGTCCAGTTCCTCCTTGGTTTTGCAAGTGCAGCAGTGGAATTCCTTGACTTGTACCCCCGGCTTCTGCAGTATCAGGAGGCACACAGTAATGGCTGGCGCTGTAAGTCTTACCTGGCCGTACTGCAGCGCAATCTCAAATACGTGGGTTGTGCTGCCCACCAGCCCCACCCCAATGCTGTCCAGGATCATTCGCTTGCTCCGACAACGGACCACCTCAGGGAGGTGATCAGGGCAGATGCCATGGATGAAGGAAGCAAAGCTGCCGGTGACCGTCTCTTCCAACGTGCTCTTTGCCAGGGCTGCCAAGGTAAGACAGGACAGGTGGATGACAGGAAAGGTGCTTGTGTGGTGAATACAGAAGATGTGCCCAAGCACCCTGAATGGCACCACCCTGCTCAGCCAGCCTTATGGGCTGCAATGCAGCCACTCCTGTATAGAAGTGTGGCAGTTGGAAGTTCACTAGAAAGGGGATTAGCAGCACCATAAAGTGCTGTCCATAAGCCCTGCCCAACCCACAAGGAAAAGAGGCATTGGGGCAAACTGTGTGTCCTCATAAAAATGAAGGCACTTCTCCTAGGGCGCATGGTCAGAACAATGAATGGAGTGATGTGCTTCCCCAAAGGTTAGACTCCTCCCCTCCCCAACTGCTGTGATCCCCATAATGACGTTAAGTGCAAAGCAGTCTTTAATGTCCCCTCTTGTTCAGCACCAGTTGGCACTCGTTCTAATATTCAAGGAAGGTGGCAAAGTCTTTACAAAAGGAAGAGACAAACCTTTAGCAGCCGCCTTGTGCAGGTGCCTGGATGCAGCAAAGACCTTTTGGGAGTTCTAGGGGAGAAGCGAAGGCATTCCTGTCACTGAAATGGATGGTGTTGCTGCAGGAACGTTTTCCCCGTTGCTCTATTAGTGCTCCTGAGCTGTTTAAGGACTAGGAAATCAATATATAAAGGGAAAGCAACCTCTCTATGTGAGTAAGCTTGGGTTTGGAGATGCCAGAAAAAAACCCTTCTCAAAACTCCTGACTGGCTGTCCAGGAAGGTTAGTGTTGAAATCGGAAAAAGCAGCATAGAAGAAGATACACGGCATGCTCAGATTGTCAGAGATCAGGAAAAATTCTGAATGGATGATTATGATGACATTAATTTCCCATAAAAGAGTAAATTAAAACTCATGACAGACTCTTATCCAAAGAGGCTCAAATGCACAACAGAAAGCAATGTAACAAGCCATAACAGTAGTCAGATCAAACTCCCTCTTGGTCCTCTGCAAAACCAGAACCATCTCACAATGAAAGACTTAGCCTGCAAATAGCTATTCTCCAGGAGACAGACCGCCTGTACCTGCAGAGTAGCATAGACCATCCTGGTGGCTGGTTCTGCTTCTAGAGTCCTGGGACGTTGCTAGAGACAAGTGTTGCTGGATCTGGTGTGTCTGAAGGACTTGCTGGTGTCAGGATTTATATCTCCCTTGCAAATGGGTTTCAGAGGTGGTGACATCAGCCACAACGTGAGTAGGGGCTCTGGGTGGGGGTGTTTCCTGTTGAGGGACAATTAATTGAAGGGAAACCCTTTTCTTCACCGGAAACAGTGGGGGCAAATAGATGAGAACAATACCTGGAGGGCAGGATTCAAGGAACCCACTGCGAGAAAAATTCCAGAGGTGCCACTGCCAAGAAATGACACAAGCCCATGTACACACCCAGAGCTCCTCCCATTTTCCCAAGGTGATAATAAAAACTGTTTCTTATCAAGAAATGACAGGGAGAAGGAGCAACCTGGTTGCCACTGAGTCCAAATATCTCTCAAAGCAGGTAACTCATAGATCTTACAGCCTGTATCCTATTATATCCATTATCCATTGGCTTATGTTGTTTGGTTTTGTTACTTACATGACTCATGTTTCTCTTGTTTGACTCCTGTTTCTCTTTTTCCTTGAATGTTGTGCCCTGGTGGTCCAACAATTTTGTCCCCATAAGCTCATGAGGAGGAACCAAATCTATGTTGTAGCCAGTTTCCTACAAGGTGTTTTAAATTGCTCAATGTTTTGCAAACTCAGTCTTTGGTCAATAGATTTTGTTATCTTTGAGGCATGCGCTTATGGCATTGAATATTATGGTACATATGAACTGTAATTTAACTCAATAACCAGACTTGCACAACAGGCTTATGGGTATTGGCAAGTGGCAAATACCTGGGTATAGCATTGCTCCAATCTGGTATTGTTGTTATTGTTGTTGTTGTTGTTCAGTCGTTAAGTCGTGTCCAACCCTTTGTGACCCCATGGACCATAGCACGCCAGGCCTTCCTGTCCTCCGCAATCTCCCTGAGTGTGCTCAAGTTCATCCAATTTGGTACTACCAGCTGGTAAAGAGAAGTTGCTCCAGCAAACTCAAAGATACTCATTAAACCTTTCAGATCTATTCATTCATTCATTCATTCATTCACTCATTTCATTTCATTTCTGTACTGCCCAATAGCTGAATCTCTCTGGGCGGTTCACAAAAATTGAAAGGAAAAAAAAGCTCTCTACCTTTGTCTTGCTGCTATTGTTGAATCCCCAGTGTAGATTTTTTTTCTAGAGGTAGTTGCATTTAGAGTCTTACGTGATTAAATCTCTTTGCTGCCCAACTCTTCAAAATAACTATATTTGCAGAGATGTTAAAATGATGTAAACCAGAAGTGAGAACTAGTGGCCTGCATTTAAATATGTAACTAAAACAATGACTGGTGGTATCTCATACTCTCCCATTCATGATGACAAATGGATGCAATTCTATATGTAGATCCCCATGAAGGCTGCAGTCCTGGGATGATGCCCCATTGAACCTGGTGAGACTTACTTCTGAGTAAACATGCTTAGGACTGGACTGGAAATCAGACCGCCTCTATTTTGTGTTGGCTGGGTAAAATCTGTGTATTCTCTGACACTCCTAAATAAGAAGTCAGCTATTGCTTCTTGTGGTTTGTAAAATAGAAAGTGCATGTTCAGTGCAAGACATCAAGGGTGAAACAAGGATAAATTGCTGTTTAAAAGGCTTGCACTGAAATGACATATAAACCAAATTACCAAAATATGGTACTTACAAACACCAGCCACTCTTGATATTCTGTAACATCAGTATCGCTCTATCCATCTATATTTGTCTGCAACTGCAAGAGCAATACAGTGCAAACAGCCCCACAGTTTCTGGACTATAACTTACAAATTTAACTTCCAATTGTAGGAGGCTGTATTAATATCCTTCCTCCAAAGTTGGGGACTGGCAGAGAAGATGGGCAGGAAGGGACAGGTGTATTGCTCTGGCAAAGCATCACAGTTCACTAGCAACATGTCCTGTTCTACCACCACCCACCTACCCACACACACTTATCACTAAGTTTAGCGAATGGGCAGATCTGGGTTCAAATTCTGCCATTCCTAATGCTAGAAGGTGAAGCTAAGTCATCACAAGTGGCCAAACAGAACCCAGATGTGCATCATGATGGCTGGCCAGTTTTCCTGCTCTGCTTCTTCCAGGTTGTGGGGTCCTGTGACTATGTCTTGCCTGAGGGATGCCAGAGTCCTGGAGTACCCTTACACCAGCTTCCCCCAACCTGCTGCTTTCCAGAAGTTTTGAACTACAGCCCCCATCTTTCCTGGCTATTGCCCATGCTGGCTGGGGCTGATGGTAGCTGTTGAAGTCCCAAACACCTGGAGAGCCCCTGACTGGGGAAGGCAGCCTGACACTCCCTGGCCCTGGGATTGTCACAATCTAACCCAGACATTGGACTATGGGAAGCTGCCTCACACTGAGTCAGGGCATTGGTCCATCTAGCTCAGTTTTGGCCACGCTGGAGATGCCAGGGTTTGGACTTGGGGCCTTCTGCATGCAAAGCAGCCCTTCCCCATCAAGCGAGGGCCCTTCCCCATCGTGAGGCACTTGACTGGAGACTGGAAGACCCCACGGTTCAGCTCAAAATACTTGGGGTGGGGGAATCCTACCTTCCCCCACTCCAGCCTGATTCTCACAACAGATTTGGTCTAATTGGTTCAATTGGTCTTAGGAATGACTGTCCAGATCAACATACCTTTTGTCTCAACAACAGTGAGTTGTAATCTGGACAGGTGCACCCCTCGCTAAACCATCCACAAGAGCAACAAAAATGGCTGCAAATCCACTGGAAAGATTTAACATGAGCTGACGTGAATGTGTACATCCTGGTTGTATGAACAATGAGCTGGGAGGAACAATAAGCTCGAATGTAACTGAGAAGTCTAGTTCAGAGAGAAAACGGTGAGTGGTGAAGAATGACAAAATGCCTCTGGGGGCAGCAGCTGCCCTAAAGCCCAGAGAGTTGTGACAAACAGCTTCTTACTGGAGGCCAAAGTGCCTTGAGCTTATCACATGCTGCCAACTGCTGGGTGCCTCTTCATGTTCCCATGAAGATCTGTCCCTTCGCTACAGGCTCACAGCCCCACGGCTTAGAAATAATGCACAAGTGAAGGGGGAAAGCAGGAGGAGCCAAAGCAGACAGGCCATGTTGTGCCAAGGAAGCCTTTTCTCAGAAAGGTCTTAGGAGGAACAGGTGAATAAATGGCCCCGGGAAGGAACCACAGAACGTACTTAGGAATCACATGAGGTGGAAATCACGTCCTTGTTGTTTGTATCTGTTTGCCTTTAGCAATTTGGCCACACTGGAAAGAGGGACCAACTTTTTCTTTTGTTGTGCTGCTGTTGATTTTTTTTATTTATTTTTTTAGCAGATTGTACGCAACCTCATTGAACTTTTAAAGGAAAACAACAACAGCAGTGACATAGCAGAACAGTAGCTAAGCACAAGGGGTGTGTGTATGCTTTTCATCTCCCCTTGTTATGACTGGGGTCACTTCCTTGAGCCATCTGATCTGGTCACTGAATTGGGGTGGGGGAAATCCCCAGGTTTGGTGGGGCAACTGGTTCACTCTTTGATGTGGATGATGTGGGGGACTCAGTGAGGAAGGGGCTGGTCAGGTGTGAAGGATTCTGCTTTAGATTCCGAGGCCAAAAGAGATGACCCCCGGGCAACTTCCTGTAACCCTGTTATTCAAATTTGGGCAAACTGGGGAAAGTGAGAAAATGGAAACGCTGTATGAGGAGCCTGGCTTTTCCATGGTTATGCAATAGAACAAAGGCCCCAGCTGTGTGATATGATAACATTTACTGAGCGCCTAAAAAGCCATGTTGCCTAATATTGAGCAACTTGAGAGCCCAATAAGGTTCGATTTGTAATAAGGTTGTTTTAGGTGGTCCGCAGGTCCCCTGAAAGTCCATTTGAATGAGGCCCCCATCTCAATTTTCCACCACCGGCCTTTTGCTCATATGGCTTGTTTATCCATCGTGGCCATGGTGTAGCCTGGAACAAGCACATTTTGCCAGGCCCTGCTTGAATGTGTCATCACGTCCTTTGTCCAGCACAACTGCTGGACTGTCCCATTTTACTCCCCAACAGGAATCTTTGGTTCTGTTGGGATTTGCTTACCATCCCCTTGTCCAGGAGCCAACTCCTAAAGAAGAATTGGCTACTGTCGAGTGTTAATTTTAGCCTTTTGTGGTTAAAGGAAAAGTCTGGCATAGAAGAAGAAAAACCCTTGTGTGCACATAACTGAGAGGTTGGTAGCACAGAATGGAATCTTTGAGGGTTTTAACTGTCCATCCAGTCCAGCCATTCAAAACCTAGTAAGAGCTGGAAAATCCCAGCAGGACAAAAGGAAGAAGGCAGAACCACTGATATGTAAAAGAAGTAGGAGCCAGGGAAAGGACAAGGAGGGAAAGTCCTTCGTGGAAAGTCCAGTTTGATCTGAACCAGATGCTGCCCAGAGCATGAGGTGAATTGTTAACCTGCCGTCCCATACAATGTTCCCCTTAGCTCTTTAACAACTAAGCTTGTCCCCGTCTCATTTTGATGGGCATCAAGTAAATATAGAGAGGTTAGGCAAAACTGGCTGGAGAACAGCACAGGTGCCCAACTGAACAGATTTCTCCATGTTGCTGCAGCTGCTGTGTTTCTTAACCTATGAAGGAAGTCAGCAAAACGGAATGGTGATACAGCAGGGCCCTTTTGATATTCTTAAGGCAAAGGCATTCTTGCAGACATTCATAGATTTTTCTTTCCAAGGTCCAGATTCTACAAAGATGATGAGTGCAACCCAGACAAGGAACATCACCTGAGCAAGCTGTGTTGAAATGAATGGGAGATGTTCGAGAGCACATTTGTGCAACTTCCATCCATTTTGATGGGGTTGCACAGAAGAGTTTCCCAGTGAATTGTATCTCAGATTCTTTAGATTGCAAGAGCAAAATTAGAAGGAGGTTTTCCCATAAGTTTTTACTCAAGAGCTGCCCAACGCTCTCTTTTTTAAATTCTGCATTCTTGAGAACTGGAATAAATTCTAGACAATTCACTGCACTTATCAGACGTTGGAGAGCACCAAAGAAAGTTTTAATTTCTAAAGCAGACCCATAATGGAGCTTTCTTATACAATTGATCTGTTAAAGCTTTGGGGCACAGGAACTCTCCTGATTATGCATGATCTAATCTCATCTGAAATCTGTTTAAGAGCTCCCTCCCTCCCTTCCTTCCCAACCTCACTGCCCCTGCAACAAGCACAACTTCCCCTTTTATACCCTTCTCTGACTTCTGCCATCCCTTGTTTACGCACAGCATCTGCTTGCATCTGGAAGAGTGCGGAACGCGATGGCAAGCAGCGAAGGCTTTGCTGCCGTGTTCTACTGTGAACCCTCCGTCCTTGGACTCCTGGCAAATGTTGTCAGTGCCTTCCTCGTGTGCCTGCAGAACTTGTCCTCTGCTCACAGCCATGTCCCACCAGTCGGGGTGGAAAACATCCTAGCGGGTGAGTAGAGGGGCAACCTCCCCCTTTCTCAACACAGGTGTGCCTGACCACCAGTCAGTGGCTATCATTATTCATTACTTCTGTCATCATAGAACAGTAGAATAGTAGGGTTGGAAGGGGCCTGCAAGCCCATCGAGTCCAACCCCCATGAAATACAAGACAATAAAATACAGAAGATATAATTTAAATGTTTAAAACTGCAATACAAAAGTACAAATAATAACTAAACAGATGCTAACAGCAGTGCAAAAATTACAAGAGTGCTCACAGTGCACAATGACTCCCATGTCATGAACATGAGTAAGGGGGGGGGGATGATATCTAGAGATGCAGCCATGGAAGTCACTGAGAAGTTCAAAGTCAGGGAAGGAGATGCTATCTATCTATCTATCTATCTATCTATCTATCTATCTATCTATCATCTATCTATCTATCTATCTATCTATCTATCTATCTATCTACAGCATTTTTACCACATTCTTCAGCCAAAAAAGGCTCTCAGCACAGCTTACAGACATTAATGTCAGTTACTGCCATAAGGCTTACGGTCCAAAAGACACAACACAAAAAGAAAGGATTGGAAGGGAGGAGGAAAAAATATAAGAACATAAGAAAAATCATGCTGGAACAAACCCAGGGTCCATCTAGCCCAGCATTCTGTTCCCACAGTGGCCAACCAGCTGCCCACAGGAAACCCACAAGCAGGACATGAGTGCAACAGCACCCTCCCACCCATGCTCCCCTGCAACTGGTCACATAGGCAGACTGCCTCTCATACTGGAGGTAGCACAGAGCCATCAAGACTAGTTGATAGCTTTATCCTCCATGCATTTGCCCAGTCCCCCCTTTAAAGCCAACCACGCTGGTGGCCATCACTACACCTTGTGGAAGTGGATCCCATTGTTCATGTGCTGTGTGAAGGAGTCCTTCCTTTTGTCTGTCCTGCATCTCCCACCAATCAGCTTCGTGGGAGGACCCCGCTGGGTCCTAGTATGATGAGAGAGGGAGAAAAATGTCTCCCTGTCCACTTCCTCCACAGCCTGCATAATTTTGTATCATGTCTCCCCTTACTTGCCTTTTCTATAAGCTAAACAGCCCCAGACTCTGTAACCTTCCCTCATATGGGAGTCACTCCAGCCCTGTGATAATTTTAGTTGCCCTTTTCTGCACTTTTTCCAACTCCACAATATCCTTTTTTAGGTGCGGTGGCCAGAACTGTGCACAGTATTCTAGGTGTGGTTGTGCCATAGATTTGTATCAGGGGTGTGTGATCTTGGCAGTTTTATTCTCAATCCCTTTTCTAATTATGCCTAACATGGACTTTGTCTTTTTCACAGCAGCTGCACACTGGGTTGACATCTTCACTGAGCTGTCCACCACATCCCCCAGATCTCTTTCCTGGTTGGTCACTGCTGGCTCAGATCCCATCAGGCCATACTTGAAGTTGGGATTTTTTGCCCCAAGGTGCAAAACAAAGCTCAGGCAGAACTCAGTTCTTATAGGTGTCATTTCTGGCAGGGAGGGCAGAACAAGTTCCCTGTAGCTGATCATTCTCGGGCCACAACGCACAGAGCAAGGTTGGTCCCCCCCTTGCCTTGGTGTTTATCTTGGGAGGCTTTCCCCCTCCCCTCCCCTCCCCTCCCCTCCCCATTCACTGGGCATGCTGTCCGATTTGTGACATTTCTACACCACCCAATAGCCAAAGATCTCTGGGCAGTTCACAACAATTAAAGCCATAAAATACAAGACAATAACATACAGATGATAAAGTTTAAGAGTTTAAAACTACAATATAAGAGTACAAATAATAACTAAACAGAAGCTAACAGCAGTGCAAAATTTAAGATAGAATACCAGATATAAAACAAACTGAAAAACTAAAACCCGCTTAGACGCTTGGTGCCTTAACACTATTTTTTAAGCCCAGTCCACCCATTTTTGGCAGTAGGAAAACTGCTCTGACAAGAGCGGGAGGACATGTTGTGATTGACACAAGGACCAGCCAATCAGTACTGTGCACAGCCTTCTCAGCTGCAGCACGCCAGAAGATCTGTCTGTCATTCATTCAGACCAAGTGCTGGGACTTAAGGTGAAAGCCCTAAACGGCTTGGGACCCAAATACCTGAAGGGGTGCCTCTTGCCATACCAATCTGCTTGTGCTTTAGGATCTTCTGCTGACAACCCTTTCCAGGTACCCCCTTGTTCAGAGGCACACTATTTAACAACAGACAAAAGGGCTTTCTCAGCAATGGTGCCCAGGTACAGAATGCTCTCCCTAAAGAGGCTTGCACTTGGCAGTCTTTTCAGTGCCAGCCAAAAAGTTCTTATTCATCTGGGCCTTTTAACTGGTTCCATGTGCCCAGACTCCATTGAGTGTGCTTCCATAATGGGCTTGCAGCTAGAAATTATTTACACCCCAAAGGCACTCTGTTAATTATCAGACTACAAGCCTATGGCAGGGATGGAGAACCTCTGGCTCGCTGGGGTCCCCAGGTCAGCCTGCCAAGTTCCCAGGGTGGGCAGCGCCCCCTTCCCGATGTCTCACTCACTCCCCTTGCTCCAGAATCTGTCACCACTCTGAAATCTGTTTAGATGTGGAGCAGTATATAAATGTTGTAAATAAATGTATTGTAAATCATAAATTGCAGCGCAGAATCTGAGCACACTCAGAGAGGCCTGTTTCAGCCTTGATCTGCTCTGTCCTTTTAACTACCCATCTCATTATTCTGCTGGTTCTTCTGTCTAGGAGTCCACCTCATCCTGATTGGAGGCCTGTCTCAGCTCTTGGCCGGACTACTCACCTTCCGGAAGTACGATCACTTGGGTGGCACAGCTTTCCTGGCTTTTGCAGGACTGTGGAGCAGTTACGGCGCTACACGCATCATTTTGGGGGGGTATCCCGCCACAGGGAACACAACACTCAGCCCCAGCAATGCCTCTCTCCTCCCGCCCCTTGAGCCCACCCATCCCTCCATCAGTGAGGCCGCTGCGGCAGGCTTGGTGGCATACATTTTCATTTCGCTTATCCTGTCCTTTTGCTCAGCCACTGTGAACTACATCCTGCCTTTTGTCTTTGGAGCCATCATGCTGGCACTGGTGTTTGAGGCCGTGGGACTCTTTGCCCCATGGGCTCTGGTGGTGGCAGGGATCTTGGAGTTGGCCATTGTAGCCTGCGGGCTCTATGGTGCGATAGCTCTCCTTTTGAAAGGCATCACCCAAAGGTGCATTCTCCCGGGCTTTGCAACCCGCCCTTCAGTGTCCTTCTGCTCGGCTCAGCCAGCCACAGTTCTTCCCAGAACATAGGGGAAGGGAAGAAGAACACCAGGTACGCCGAGCCTGTGGCCCTGGGCAACCTGTGTGACTCCATCTCAGCCTGCATCTTGTCCTTCCACTTTTTTGGTTACATGAGGAACTTTTACGTAGGAGCCGTGTGGGTGAGCACCAACTCCGCTGGCCAGATTTTGTCCAGCTACTACGGCTACCTGAGAGATGATGCCTATTCCACCACCAAGTCAGGTGTCCACAGCCTCTACTGGCTGATGATGTCATGGGAAGAGTTCACTGTGACGGTGTCTGTCCAGACTGAACATGTGCAGATGAGCCGGGCGGGGATGGCTGGCAGCTGGTTCTTCCTGGCCATGGCTTGCGTCCTGCTCTTTGTGTCCTTGAACAGGAATGTCCTGGAGGTGGTGCACAATTCCCTCTTCATCCTTCTGACAGTCTCCAGCATCCAGCAGATCCCTGTTGGAGGGGCTTACGTCTTCCTTGGGATCACCTGCAGCCTCTACACCACCACCTCTCTCTACGCCACTTTTGCCAGCCTCATTAACTCAGTTGCGGAGAAAGCTTTGATTCCTGTCGGGGTTCAGGTGATGTCCAGCTCAAAGCTCCAGAAAGCACTGGTGAGCATCAAAAGCTGCCTGCCAAGGTCAAAAGGCTCCCAAGAGCTGCCCGAGATGACCTCAGAGGTCCCCAGTGCCTTGTTCTACATCTGCAATGGATTGGCTGCCTTTTCAGCCCTCCAGGGGACTCTTGACAACCCTATCAGGCAGCACCTCTGCATTCCCATGGTGTTAATCCCTGGAGCTATATTCCAACTCTACGTGTGCAGGATGCAAGTGCAGAAGGGGAGAAGATTTGGGTCAGTCCTGCCATTCTGCTATGCAGCACTTTGGGCAACATGGACCTGGCTCCGCTTTGCAGGTAATAAAGCACCCTTCCCGATGTAATTCCTGTGTGGGATAATTCTCCAGGCTCCACACCCTGTTTTATGACATGCCGATAACACGCACAGCATCAGCAGTTCCCCACTTGCCTTTCTGAAACTGTGCAACTAGTAACCAAGACAAATCCTGTGCAGGGGCCTCAAAAGGCCAAATCAGGCAAGGGGACCCTTATTTCAGACACTCTCCTGTTGTGACGCAAAGCCTCCTCATCTGGCTCTGGCTTGTGGCCCTGCGGAAGGGACTGTGCAGGGCCATTAGGCATTCCAGCCAAGTGTTGGGGATATGAGTCATAAGCGCCTCCTGGGGTGGGGCTGAAAACCGTCGTGGATTTTATCCGGAGGGGAAAGGATAGGTGTCAGGAGGCCTGGAGGTGATCCCATTTGGGGATCTGAGTCCAGTAAGGGTTATCAAGACGTTTCTGGCTGAGAGGCAATTCTGGAGGTCTGGGGGTGAGCACTGCCTGCCAGTGTGCTTGCTTCTGCACCTTCATAATACCTACCCCACCTGTAATATTTGGAAATAAATTATGACAAAGGCACCTGAGTGTCCAGTGCTCTCTCATCCAAAAGACACCCCCCATACCAGTAAAGGCTGCTTAAGAACAGTGCTCTGCAAACCAATACTTTGTCTTCATTAAACCTGCTTGCAACAATCAACTCTGCTGCTCCTTTCAGGACATTTACTGAACATTGGCCCAGGGAGCGACAGAGGTTTCACAGCAGGAGCTGCAGCCTTTTTGGTCGCGAATGTGTTTCTGGTGATTTTAGGTAAGCCACCGTGCCAGGTGAAACTGCTGGCTGTGTGCCTGCGGAGTTGTGGCTCTCCATTTTGCCAGGCAGCTCACTGGTCCTCATGTAGACATCCAAGAGGAAAGTCCTCCGATAAAAGACCAGTCAAGCTCTTACACAAACGGCAGATATGGGCAACACCATGGCCATGACAGGTGGCAACATAAACCTGATAAACCTATGAAGCTGCCTTAGACTGAATCAGACCTTTGATCCATCGGATATGGTCCAGCCCAGTTCTGTCTACTCCAGGCAGTAGCTCTCCAAGACCTCTAGCAGAGAGGGAACTTACCAACCCTGGGCTCTGAGGTCCTTTTAACTAGAGATGCTGCCCGAGATTGAACCTGGGGCATTCTGCATGTCATGCCCGGGCTCTGCTGCTGAGCCATAGGCCCTTCCCACAAACCTCCATAAGCAGCTGTGGTACATCAGATACCTACGAATTTGGCTTGCCTCTGTCCAAGTATTGGTCAAGATGTTTGCATGGGGACAAAGGGCAGTCATAATTTCTGCCCCACAGCCTGCCCCCAAAGTACCCCTGTCTGTGCATAAACATTGCAGACACTCTGGTGGACAAACAGATCTGCAAATCCACTGGACTGAAAGGTTTATGGAGGTGGCAAGGGGGGGATTTCCATATGCCACAGTAGGAGCAAGTGCCTCAGCTCTCTCTCCTCTCTTGTCCACAGCCGCCTACATGAACATGGTGCGTCTCTGCTTGACCGCCGCGATGGAGGTGCTGGTCATTTGCTTTCTCCTCTTCACATTGGGGAACCTCCCAGGGCCTCTTGAGAGTAAGTCTTGGGTCCGCTAGCAAGCAAAGAGGCAGCGTGGCAGTGTGCGCGCGCGCGTGTCCGTATCTCTGTGCGGTAAGAGTCCGCCAAGACACCCCCAATGTGACTCTGTGTGTCTTCTTTCCTTTTGCAGTCATGATGCTGACGCTCTTCAGCCTCCTCTGCATCTATGGGGCAGCAGCATCCCTGGCAAACTGTGTCTTTGGCAAAGAGCTCATCCTGATGGGACCTGCTCTCCTCCGGGTAAGAGGCAACTCAGTTCATTTCTCCCTGGAGCAGGAAGACAGACGGAGATTCTCTCTCTCTCTCTCTCCCTTTATTTATTTTTCTTTCTTTCACTACCAAGAAAATCAATACAGTCCAAACCTACCCAGAATTCCATCTTAGGGTACCCACTTTGGGGTATCCCCCTGTGGGGTATTTCCCCTGTGCTTAGCAGGCACAGCGCTTGGTGTCTCAGTGTGTTCCTTTAGCTCAGTAGTCCCTGTTTTCTTTGTCACTTGCAGGCTGAGACAGCTGTAAAGGAATCCAAGCCCCCACCTCCTTGCATCTGCCCTACTTCCCATCAGACCAGTGGGCTGAGGAGCATTGCTGACAAGCTGAATGCTGGCGGGGTGTGTGGAATTCCCACGGACACAGTTTATGCTCTAGCTGCCTCCTGCAAACACCCAGAAGCCATTGAGAAGATCTACAGAATCAAGGTATGAATGATGGACAACACAAACCCTAAGGGCATTGTATGGCAATCTCAGAACCCATATGCATGCACTAGTATTGAACTTGATGGGGGGATTTATTTGGGGGCCATTTCCCCCTAAATATCATGGCATTTGCTGCCATCACATTATCAGACTCCCTTGTAGACATGAGTGCTAGAAACTTACTTTTTAAAGTGGAGGATCGAATTAACAGGACACTAGCAGCCGTGTGTGGGCCTAGGGCAGTTCTGTACCATAGTATAAGTTGCTGTGGAGCATGTGAACATGTATTACTCAGGAACCAGGAACTTGCCCTCCCCTCCCTTGTCTCTAAAGTATGTGCAAGCCCCATTGGCTTCACGCTCTTCCACGGGGCTTTGATGCATGCACCAAACATATTTCAGATCAGAGCCTTAACACTATAGGAGACAGTTGTGATCAATGGAAGTAGCCTTAACAATTAAACAAGGGCAAAAAAGCACTAAAATTTTATGTGGCCTGAGAAAATCTAGCATCATTCTATATGAATTGCTGAACCAGGATCAGAGCAATTTCATTCAGACTTTGGAGAAATTCAAAACAAGATCCATCCAGGTCCAACCTCTGCCTTCAACTCCTGTGTTTATTTGCTTCAGAGCAGCCTCTGTTAAACCATTTCCTGGTGAAGGAAACATACCTTAGACTAGGTTTCCTATCCAGGCATCCTAAATAAGGGTTTGCATTAACAAAGGCCTTCTCTTTAACTTCTTCCATAAGCGCCAAGTCTAAGAGTTCACCATCAGCAGGAGAGGATAAATGAATGAGGACATTCCTGGTGAATTTGGCATTCACAGCCATTAACTCAGGCACCACCCAAAGCCTGAGATGACATAAATTTGCTTTGCTATTGCCTGATAAAGCCACAAGAACTGGGCTGGAGAACCCTGCAAAACAAGGCCCAACCCAGTGGGGTCCCAGGTCCTTTCCATGGTGCTGCTTTTATCCTCCTCCCTACAATTATGTTTCCTTCTGGTCCACACAGGACAGGCCTCAGGAGAAGCCCATCTGCATCTTCATCTCGAACCTGGACCAGCTCCGGGCAGCCACTCCGCCCTTCAGCCCTTTGCTCTGGGGTTTTATGGAGAACGTTTACCCCGGAGGCATCGGGTGTATTGTCCAGAAAGGAGAGTGGCTGAAGAAGTTAGGTTGGTAGTCCAGGCGCCCCCCATTTCTTGTTGGCTTCCTTAGTCCTTTCTGTGTTCTCTTGTTTTGCAATGTCAGTGGTGCCTTAGAAGATCATCCAAGCCACCACTCAAGGTTAAAAGCATACCTAGGACAAGTTATGTCCTTTAGCAGTGAGGGGGGGCATTCCTCAATGGCAAAGTACATTGCTTTGCATGCAAAGGGTTCCTGGTTCAATCCACAGCATCTCCAGCTAAAAGGATCCTGGGTAGCGGGGCTCAGAAAGAGCTGCTGCCAACTGGACCAGGAATAGATTATAGCAGACTAGAGTCTGACTCAGTATAAGGCAGTTTCATGTGTTCATAAGTTCCCCTGGTGCCCCTAGATTCACTCCCTCTAACCCCAAAGTCTGCATTAGAATCTCCAACATGAGGTTCAGAATCAGAACTTTGAAGGTGTGTCTCATCCTAGTAGGGCAGCCTCCCCCAAGCTGGCACCCTTCAGATGCGTTGGACCGCAACTCCCATCATTCCCAGCTAAGCCGGGGAAGGCTGCGGTAGGGAATCCTGCTCTTCATTCAGAGATGCAGCACCATTTTCTCCCTTGGGTGTAGCAGCACATGGAGCAGCTGGAACTCATCGCACCCCTACAGCAGTTACTCGGTCCACAGAGAACTGATCACATTGTCTATCCATCATCCCAACACATCTGCTGAGTGCCAGGCTGGGGAAGACTGCCCTAGAGAAAGCTCTTGGGGAAGAGATTATTGAGACAGTTTCTTTTCTGAGCAGCAGGGAGAAAATGTGTTACTTCTCGGGTGATGGGGTAAAGATATTACATATAAGGTTTCTATGTTTGCCCAGCAGCCCAACAGATTTATTACACAACATAGGGGTCAGTGTATACCTTTGGAGGGATCATCTCGATTTCTCTGGCAACCCTTGGAACTTCAGTTCCTTATGAAGCCTTTGGGCTCCTGAGGTAGCTCTGTTCCAACTCTGAAGCTAACCAGACTGAGGCTCCGCCACTGGGTGGGAGATTGTCTACAACTCCATGGCCATCTTCTTGTACAAACAATCGGGTTCAGAAATGCAAGATACATCTGAAACAATAGTGATGGTGCATGTGAAGATGTGCCTCCTGCTGACTTGGGACTGTTCCCCTTTTTCCAAGGGTTGGAGCAGGACATGGCCGAGTGGGGACGAAAGAGAGCATCGTGATCCGAGTCCCTGACCAGACGGTCACAGCCCACCTGATAGACATGACAGGCCCATTAGCAATCACCTCTGCTAATCCCAGTGGAGAAACAGACAGCACCCACCACGACATGGTTGTCGCGTGAGTTCCCCTCCCTGGGCATGCTATGCATGGCCTTTTCACTTGGGATGAGGGGGCATGCAGCGCCATGCCAGGGAGGAATCGCTTGTGCATAAAAGTACTGCCCAATGGGCGCTCACTCTCCTTCTCGCCCTCAGGCGCCTTGGGCACAAGCTGGAAGGAGTTCTCTGCGATGGGGAGTCGAATGAGGTGGTGGCATCCACAGTGGTCAACTGCACAGAGATAGATGAAGGTGAGCCTGGCTTCAGGTCCAGGCACTCGAGGCGCTGCTTTAGCACAGCAGTGTGTGCATAGCTGCTTGGCAATTGCCACGAAGGGGCTCCCCTTGACATTCTGAGAGAGCCTCTTCTCCCTTACCAGTCTGCCGTCACTAAGGTCATCAGACGAGGCACTCCAGGTGGTTCTGCATGGGCCTGCAGTCCACTGGAGCTGCTCGGCGTAGAGCCTGCAGTGCATCTGCTCCCTTTCTGCAGAGCTCCCTGCCTGCCGAAGCCACGCAAGCACCAGCGCTGACTCAGCACTCACTGGAGACGTTTTTACTCAAACAAGCTTTCCCTGACTAACCAGCCACAGTTTTATTGGCACAATCTCATTTTAAAAGGGTTTAATTCTGTATTTCCATTGTTATTATTATTATTTCCCTTTTATTGTTCACTGCTCAGACATTTTAGTGGATGTAGAGTAGTATATGAATTGTGTAAATACAGAAATAAATTCAGCAGCCGGCCTTGGGAAATGCCCAGCTCTGCTCAGCACTTGGCTGCTGCATGTCTCCCCAGGAGCCTCTGGATCGTTCAGTGGGGACTGACATCCTGGGCACCTCCGCCTTGAACATGGGGCTGGGATGTAATGGGGCTGTGTGGTGGAGATGCAAAACAAAGCTGGGAAACTGGCAGGTTTGAAACACTGATGTCTGCTAAAGGAATGGGTGCAGCAACCTGGGAGACATGGAGCTGATCTAATGAGGCCTTGGGGGGGTGGGGTGACCTTATGCATCACCATTATTTTGTGCTATGAAAGGAAGGAGATAAGAACATAAGAACTGATCAGACCCAGGGTCCATCTGGTCCAGCATTCTGTCCCACAATGACCAACCAGCTGCCTGTGGGAAGCCCACGAGTAGGACAGGAGTGCAACAGCACCCTCCCAGCCATGTTCCCCAGCATACTGCCTCTGATACTGGAGGTACTATATACCCATCAGGACTAGTAGCCATTGATAGCCTTCTCCTCCATGAATTTGTCTAACCCTGTTTTAAAGCCATCCAAATTGGAAGGAAAGGAGGGAAGGGGCGCCTTATGAGTCACCATCATTTTGTGCTACCGAAAGACCCTGAAAAACAATCAGGACAGAGCCGGCATTTCTGATTGGTTTGCCTTCACTAGAGCTTTCCCCCCACTCTCTCAGTGCTCCAACTCAGGGATATGGCATTCAGCTTTTGTTTCTTTGTGTTATCTCCTAGGTGGCATCATCATACTGAGAGAAGGATGTGTCCCAGCAGCCAAGGTGATGCAGATCTTTGAGAAGGTGAAGAAGCAAACAGTATGAATCCCAGAAGAGTGATTTCAGTTTGAGAAGCACGACCTGCTTGCTCCTCCTCAACTTGGGGACCCCAAGTCTCATTCCAAAGACCCCTCCCCCTCAGGCTGCTTCTGGTTTATTTGTTGTCTTTATTTATTGTATTTCTATACTACCTTTCTAAAGCCAACCAAGGCCGTTTACAAAGATTTCAGAAAATAAAAACCACAATCAGATAAAAGCAAAGTAAAACATTAAAAGCAACGTTTAAAAGTCAAAATACGGATGAGGATGTGGCATCTGTTGAGGAGGTGTTTTGCCTTCTGCGGCCCTCATCACTCCCTGACCTTGGGGCAGTCAAGATGCCCTTTCTTGACTGAAATAGCCCGTAACAGCTGCGTTCGCATGCCCAGCCACTCATGAACTTCGGGCAGCCCAGGTTATTGCTACTGTAGCCTGTTCTTATTGGCTCAGCTTCCCCTTAGAAAAGGAAGTGGGAAGATGCTGTTGACAGGCTGGCTAACATTTTGTGAAGTAGCTAACTGAGCTTTGCCCTTCTGGCCTTTTGAATCTGCTCACTCTATATCTTCTTTGATACTTTGATCACATTTGGGAACTCATATTGTGGTGTTTGTGGCTGTGGTCTGTCTGTGATCAGCAGAAAATGCAGCAACACTGTGCCGGCAGGATCAGGCCACAGAGTTGTTAGCACTGCATTAGACATTGCACTAACGGCGTGTGCTCCCTATCATGTTACAGTATGTCTTTGAACAAACCTTCTTGTGTGTATTTTATATTCATTTGTGTACGTAGCTGCTGTCTTGATGCTTTGAATCTGTATTATTTATCAAGATGCTAATAATAAAGTCCATTGGGATGGAAAGAAACTGGTTTCATCTCTTTGTATTTTTGCCAGTTCCTCTCACTTCATAGTACTGAAATTGGGGGCAAAGTAAATGCCCACATCCAGTGAATGAAATTTTGGGGCAGAAATGGTTTTCCACAGGCAAATCTGTCTCTTGCTGCATGTCTGAATAAGGCCTCAAAGACGATGGAGCTATTATAATTTTAAGCAAGTCTGGAAGGCAAACAGCATGAGGAAAAGCGGAAAGAAATGAGCTCGTTTGGCCTGGTAAAGAGAACAGGGAGGGCATTAGGGACTGACAGTGAAACCAGAAGGAGAATGTTGAGGATAGATCTAAAAAATCAGGAGTTATTTGATTTGATGTGCAAGAAAAATGGCCCTCAAGGTGGCTTACAATCATAAATCAAACTGGATTAAAACAATAAAACAAATGCATTAAAACACATTTTAAAATGTAATAAATTGGATCTCTCTCCCTGCCCCTTCCCAGAGAATCCTGGGAATAGTAGTTTGTGAAGACTCTGAGGATTCTATGTCAGCAGTATCAGGCCCTTTGAAAGAACTACAGTTCCCAGGGTTCATTGGAGGGGAGCCATGACAGTTAAACAACATGGGAAACTGGTTTCAAACTGAAGTGTAAATATAGACCCGGTGTAATAGAACGCGTTTCCTGGCATGACGGCAGAACTGCTGTCCTCCTTCCCAGCCTATAACCCTGTGATCCATTTGGCCTTTGGCGGCCCTTCCGGAGGGGCAAAATGTTCCAGACAGCCAACAAAACAGAGGATTGGCTGTGCGTCTGCTGACCCGTAGCAGACCTGCAAGTTGCTTTGTTGAATTGCTCCAGGTTCCTTTGAAGAAAGAGGGTTCTAGAAATGGAAATGCCTCAGCATTCCAGCCATTGCCCCAGCTCCCGGGGGGGGGGGGGAGCTGCTCCATGTCTGCTCTGCTCAGGTTTACACAACCCAAGTTGATAAATGGGACTTGTTTTCCAGAGTTGAGATCCAGTCCTGTTTCTTAGATCTCCTTAGTCTATCCCAGCAAAACAAAAAAATTGTAACATACATTGCAGTAATATTATTTTTGTTGCATGGTTTGAAGGTGTTCCACAGTGTACCCCTCTCCCTTTCCTGTCTCGGCAGAGTAATTCTAATAAACCTAATTCATCCTGCATTACGTGGTACCTTTGTCTTCCCTAGGGCAGCTATTTGGCTGCAAATGAATGGCTTTGAGCATGGGCAGAGCACCTCTTCTTCATCTCTGGTGTAAACCAAACTAGTATACCTGCGTCCAGCCCAAGTCACTTCTTTAATAGATACAAATTCCAGTGATTGTTCAAAGTGCCGCAGAGCAACTGCCATATTGTTTCCCATGAACTTGATTGAAAAAATTCTGCTTTATTGGAGGAGGAGGAGGAGGAGGAGGAAGCAGCAGCAGCAGCAGCAGCAGCACATTCTAGACCACTCCATGCCTCTGACAAAGTGGGTTGTTGTCTTATGAATGTTCATACCATTGAAAAAA
This sequence comes from Heloderma suspectum, assembly GCF_057233095.1. Lineage (NCBI taxonomy): Eukaryota > Metazoa > Chordata > Lepidosauria > Squamata > Helodermatidae > Heloderma > Heloderma suspectum. The sequence continues at coordinate 2,099,063 of NC_139466.1, forward strand.
AGACCCTTTCTTTTTTATTTTTTCCAATAATTCTGATGCAGAAATCCAGTTTGATGCCATTGAATCACCGTATCACCCATGGTGTACCCTATCACATGTAAGTCTTTCATCATCATGGGTACTGAGATTAAGTGGTCTTGGCCATGTTGGGATACTCCTGACCTCATGAAGAGCATTTAGCCATGATTCATATTCTCCCCAATCAGCCCACCAGCAGCTGACATTTTCAAATTTGGTTACTTGGTGCTAACATCATCTGTTAGCTTTGGATTTTATTTATGGAGACCATCCATCACCAAAGTAAATGGGAGTCTAGACTTCCTGAATAAGTCACCCTCTGTTTGTACTGGTTTATTTTAGTCCCTAAGGTAAGGAGTTGCAAAGGTCTTGGCAAACAGCACCACAGGAAAGCAGAAATACAAAAATAAAACATGGGAGGCCAGGGGTGGGGAACACGTGGCCCTCCAAATGTTGTTGGAGTACAACTCCCATCAGCTTAAACAGGATAGCCAATGGTGAGAGAGGATGGGAGTCGCAGTCCAGTAACGTCTGGAGGGCCACAAGTTCCCCATTCCTGCTCTTGTGAATGATGTTCAATAGTGCAGGATGAAGACCTTCTTGGAGTTTGCATTCAAAGGACCTTGGTGTATAGGTGTGCCTCATCTCTGACTTCAACAAGATCTAGTCCTGCTCCAGATCAATTGGATTACTCGGAAACATTTCTGTGTTTACCCAGCAGAATTTAAGTATCACGAAAAAAAAATAGCAAAACCTGTTTATAGCTGTTTCTCCCACCAGCTCAGTGTGCTGAACAGATGACCATCACAGCCAGCACACAAGCCAGCACCCATCATGGAAACCAGTGCCACCACCACCAACGGGAAAACCAGTTTCCCATTAAAAACTTCAAATCCTGATGGTGCCAACCTTTGCATCCAACATAGCTCGGCTCTAAATAGATGAGAAAAACAGTTAGGCAGCCACTCAAAAAGAGAATCCAGCCCTCGTCCAACCAGACTAAAGCAAAACAAGAGCCCTCAATTACTAGGAAAACAGCCCTTGTTGCTGTTGGAGTCACCCTCCGGTTTCCAACATGCCCAAGTAAAAGACAGTGTTAATAACCTCTCTTCAGCCATGGTGCTTCCAGAAGAGAGGGGTTTTTTTTATCATGCCATCACCCTGCCTCATTCACAGAACAGCGGGCCCAGTTGTTGTCTTCTTCCACCCACACCCCTCCCATGTTTTCCCACTGTTTTTTCCATCTTTTTTTTAACTGCAGAAAATATGTTGGGCGGGGGTGGGGGAGAGAGAGAGACTGAATTGCTGCACAGTGCATTCTGAATGTGCATTAGAGGCCCTCTCTCTGGAAGCAAACCCAGAAAGAAGAAGGGATGTTGCTGTGAGAATCTACTTCAGACACACATTCCTCTAAATTACCATATCTATGGAAGAACCCTGAGGGCCGGGGAGGTCTAAGATGGGGGGGGGGGTCACTGCCCTCTCACCCATACCATCAGGCCACCTCTGGAAGCCTGTGCAAATGATGAACACACACTTTGTTAAGCTAAGCGCGCTGTAACAGCCACTGTAAAGGACACCCACAGTTGTAATCACACCTTATACCTGGGGGCTTGTCATTGTGAGGGGCCAAGGTGGGGCCACTTGGTAGATGTGAAGGGATAAAACACTTGTAGTCTAGGAACATCAGAAGCAGCCTTATACGGAGCCAGAGCCTTGGTTCATCTAGCCCAGTATTGCCTACACTGACTGGCAGCCCTGGCTCTCCAGGGCTTCTGGCAAGGGTCTTTTTCCAGCCCTACCTAGGGATGTACGGAAGTCACTTAACTTATGACAAAATTGATTTGCGGTGGGGGGGGAGACGCTCCGTCCCTCCCCCTGAAATTCTGGCCGGGGGGGAGGTGCTCCGTCCCTCCCCCCTGAAATTCTGGCTGGGGGGGGAGGCGCCCTGTCCCTCCCGCCGCGAATCCTGGCCGGCCGGGTCTGCAAATGGCGGTGGCTGTAGCCGCCGCCATTTGCATCCCTGCAGTCAGCCGTGATAGGCTACGTAAACATTTACATAGCCTATCACGGTATTTTTTAAAAAATCTAGCCGTGATAGGCTACATAAATCTTAATGTAGCCTATCACGTTTTGTTGTTGTTGTTGTTTTACTGGAAATGGCGGCGGCGGCAGTCAGTCGGAAGACCGGCCGCCGCCGCCAAACCTCCACCGAACCGCTGCCGGAGCCGCCACCGCCAGGGAGATTCGCCCAAGGTAAGTCCCGTCCCGGGGGGGTGGGGGCAGACCGTTTCGCCACCAATTTCGGGGGGCCAAATGCGCTGGCATTCGGCCTCCCTGAGATTCATGGCGAAATTCTCTGACATCCCTAGCCCTACCTAGAGATGCTGGGGATTGAACTTGGGACTTTCTACATGCAAAGCAGAGTCTCTGCCACTGAGATTCAGCCCTTCCTTTTCCAAGGACCATTTCAGTAGCGCTTGCATCCATAAGAACTCAAGGAGAGTCCCACTAGATTGGGACAGAAGCATCCTGCTTCCTTCAAACAGCCAGCCAGGTTTTTCTGGGATGGCCACAGGTAGGGTCTAAAGGCAACAGCCCCCACCCCCAGCATCCAGTATTCAGAGGTACACTGCCTGGGAACAAGGAGGATCCTTTTAGCTCTCATGTCCAAGTAATAAGTACATAAGAGGAGCCCTGCTGAACCAGACCAAAGTTCCATCTAGTCCAGCATTTTCTTCCCCACTGTCGCCAACAGGGCCAGCCCTGCCATTGGGCAGAGTGAGGTGGCTGCCCCAGGCGGCAGGTGCTGGGAATGTGTATGGGCAAAGTGTTGGAGGACAAAGTTGCATGTGCTCTGCCCTGCACACCCTGAGCTAGTCGCCCTCAGGTGTGGCAGTGCCCCGTTACCAGTGTCCAAGTAAAATTCAGTGGCTAGTCCAGTCAGCTGCTGTGTGTGGGACTGAGGAGAGCACACCAACTTGTCCTTCATCTCAGGCAGCAAATTGCCTCGGGCTGGCTGGGGTGGCCAACCAGGTCCTGGGAATGCCAGACCCATCCGGAGGGTACTAGGGTGGGGGAAGGCTGGTTTACCAGCAACTGGTTTGTGCCCCCTTCATGGATCACTGCCTTGTTGTGGCGAAGGGGCTTGCGTAACTCAGTGAAGCCATAAGCTATGCCGTGCAGGGCCACCCAAGACAGACAGGTCATGGCAGAGAGTTCTGACAAAATGTGGTCCACTGGAGAAGGAAATGGCAACCCACTCCAGTATTCTTGCAAGAAAACCCCATGGAACGTATCACAAGGCTAAAAGAGATGACACTCACCTGAATGAATCATAGAATAGTAGGGTTGGAAGGGGCCTGCAAGGCCATTGAGTCCAACCCCCTGCTCAATGCAGGAATCCAAGTCAGAGCATCCCTGACAGATGGCTGTCCAGCCTCGTCTTGAATGCCTCCAGTGTGGGAGAGCCCACCACCTCCCTAGGTCATTGGTTCCATTGTCGTAATGCTCTAACAGTCAGGAAGTTTTTCCACATGTTCAGCCGGAATCTGGCTTCCTGTCACTTCAGCCCATTATTCCATGTCCTGCACCCTGGGATGATCGAGAAGAGATCCTGGCCTTCCTCTCTTTGACAACCTTTCAAGGACTTGAAGAGCGCTATCATATCTCCCCTCAGTCTTCTCTTATCAAGGCTAAACAGGCCCAGTTCTTTCAGTCTCACTTCTTGGGCTTTGCTTCCAGTCCCCTGATCATCTTTGTTGCCCTCCTCTGAACCCTCTCCAGTTTGTCTGCCTCCTTGTTAAAATGTGGTGCCCAGAACTGGACACCATACTCCAGATGAGGCCTAACCAGTGCTGAGTAGAGGGGAACTAGTACTTCCCGGGATTTGGAAGCTATGCTTCTATTAATGCAGCCCTAAAGAGCATTTGCCTTTTTTGCAGCCACATCACATTGTTGGCTCATATTCAGCTTGTGATCGATAACCATTCCAAGAACCTTCTCGCTTGTAGCATTGTTGAGCCATGTATCCCCCATCTTGTAACTGTGCATTTGTTTTCATTTTCCTAGGTGCAGAACTTGGCATTTATCCCTGTTAAATGTCATTCTGTTGTTTTCTGCCCAGAGCTCCAGTCTATCCAGATCACTTTGAATTTTGTTTCTGTCTTCCAAAGTATTAGCTATCCCGCCCAGTTTTGTGTCATCTGCAAATGTCATCAGCATTCCCTGCACCTCCTCCTCCAAGTCATTCATAAAAATGTTGAAGAGCACTGGGCCCAGGACTGAGCCCTGCGGTACCCCACTCGTTACCTCTCCCCAGTTTGAGAAGGTCCCATTGATAAGCACTCTTTGAGTCCGATTCTGTAACCAACTGTGGATCCACCGGATCGTTGTTTCATCTAGCCCACTTTGAGCTAGTTTGCTCATCAGGATATCATGGGGACTTTGTCGAAAGCTTTGCTGAAGTCGAGGTATATTATGTCTACAGCATTTCCACAGTCCACAGGGGAGGTGACTTGATCAAAAAATGAGATCAGATTCATCTGGCAGGATTTGTTCTTGACAAATCCATGTTGGCTTCGAGTAATCACTGCATTGTTGTCAAGGTGCTTCCAGATGGATTGCTTTATCATCTGCTCCAGAATTTTCCCAGAGATTGATGTCAGACTGACTGGTCTGTAGTTCCCAGGTCCCTCCTTTTTACCCTTTTTGAAGATTAGCCCTCCTCCAGTTATCTGGCACTTCCCCTGTCCTCCATGATTTCTCAAAGAGAATAGACAGCGGTTCTGAGAGTTCTTCTGCCAGTTCCTTTATTATGCTATGATGCAGTTCATCTGGCCCTGGAGATTTGAACTCATTCAAAGTAATTAGATGTTCCTTGACCATATGCCTATCGATCTCAAGCTGCAATCCTGCCCCTTCAGCCTGTACTTCGCCTTTGCCAGGGGGGTCATAGACCCTCTTTTGGGAGAAGACTGAGCCAAAGTAGGAATTGAGCACGTCTGCCTTTTCTTTGTCCTCTGTTGTCATTTTGCCATCCCTATTTAATAGCTGAACCACCATTTCTTTCCTCTGCCTTTTACTATGCACGTAGCTGAAGAAAGCCTTTTTGTTGCTTTTAGCATCCCTTGCTAGCCTCAGCTCATTCTCAGCTTTAGCCTTCCTGATGCCATCCCTGCAATTCTGTGCTACCTGCCTGGACTCTTCCTTTGTTGCTTGGCCCTCTTTCCACTTCCTATATGTGTCCTTTTTTGTTTTCAGGTCATCTCTACGCTTTTTGTGAAGCCACATTGGCTTCTTCTGTTGTCTTTCACCTTTTCTTCTTGTTGGAATTGTTTGTGATTGTGCCTTGAGAATTTCCTTTTTTTAAAGCTCCCACCCATCTTGGACTCCTTTTCTCATTAGAGTCGCTTGCCATGAGACCTTACTGATCATTGTTCTGAGTTTATTAAAATCAGCTTTCCTAAAATCCAGGGTACGCATTTGACTACACTCAGCTTTTGCTTCCCTTAGAACCAAGAACTCAAGTATAACATGGTCGCTTTCCCCCAGAGTTCCTGTAACTGCTACTTTATCCACTAAGTCATCTCTGTTGGTTAGGATCAAGTCAAGGATAGCCGACCCTCTAGTTCCTTCCTCCACTTTCTGTAGGAGGAAGTTATCCACCGCACAAGTCAAGAATTTCCTGGAGGGGCCATGTTTTGCAGAATTTGTCTCCCAACAAATATCAGGGAAATTGAAGTCCCCCATTACTACTACATCATGCTTCCTTGAAACATTGGCTATTTGCTTTTCAAAAGTTTCATCCTTGTCTTCTCCTTGGTTGGGTGGCCGGTAGTAGACTCCGACCACCAGGTTCCTTTTATTCTTTGCTCCATTTATTTTGATCCAGATGCTCTCGATGGGGCTACCAAGCTCATCCTCCTGTATTTCTGCGCAGAGATACGTATTTTTCACATACAGTGCAACCCCACCTCCCTTTCTGTTCCTCCTGTTCTTTTTGAACAAGTTACATCCTTCAATTGCTGTATTCCAGTCATGAGATTCATCCCACCAACTCTCAGTTATACCTATCAAGTCATAATTTCCCTCTTGTATTAAGAGTTCTGTTTGTTTCCCATACTCTGGGCATTAGTATATAGACATCGAAGACCATGTGCTTCATAGTCTGGCTTTCTTCCTACATGTGTCTGAAGACTATCATTGGGCGCTATTAGAGCTGTTCTCTCTGTTGCGGTGCATGAGCCTTTGTCCATTGTTACCCCCAACTTTACATCTCCCTTCCCCGTAGGATTCAGTTTAGAGCCCTCCTGATGAAGTTCTTCATGCTGTGGCCAAACACATTCTTCCCATCCTTTGTGAGGTGCAACCTGTCCCTTGCCAACAGCCCATCTTCCAGGAAGTATAGCCTGTGGTCCCAGAATCCAAATCTCTCTCATCAGCACCACCTTTGTAGCCAGTCATTCACCTGGAGTATTTTTCTTTCCCTTTCTATCCCTCTTCTAACTACTGGAAGGGTGGATGAGATGTTGATGGAATGCTGGAATGCATCAGAATGCTAATGTTGATGGATGGTATAGAACTCCATGGATGATCGATATGAAGGACAAAAGCTTGATGGGTCCTCCATGTATATGAGCATTATGCCTCTAAATACCAGGTGCTGGGGATAAACGAGAGGGGATGGCTGCCGCGCTCTTGAAGTGCTTGTGAGCTTTGCAAGAGGCATCTGGTTGGCCACTGTTGCCAAGTGAATGCTGGGATAGCAGTGCCTTTGCGCTAATCAAGCCAGCAGGGCTCTTCTTCTGTTCTTAGGCATCAGCTGGGGGGTGGTCGATTGGTTTCGTTACTAGATTTGTATACCATCCAATCGGCAAGTCCCCTCAGGGGGGTTTACAATCATAAAACCAAACAACAACAACAACAAAAGTAACAAAAAATAAAACAATGGCAGTATCAAAATAATACAATATTAAACATTGAAAACATTGAAAACCTATTAAAAACATTGAGGAGCCACTGTAAAATTAATAATGAGAACAACAGATTAAATATTCAATGCCTGCTTAAAAAGGAAAGTCTTAACCTGGCATCTATATGTATACAAGGAAGACGGATGTCCCTGGGAAGGGCACTCCACAGATGGGGCCACTACCCAGAAGGCTCTTCCCCTGGTAGCTGCCCATTGCACCATTGTGGGCAGTGGCACCTGGAGGAGAGCCTCTGACGGTGACCTTAATAACCAGGCAGGGGCATACGGGAGAAGGCCTCCTTCTGGCAGACGGGTCCGAAGCCATTTAGGGCTTTCAAGGTCAGCACCAGGACTTTGCATTGGGCCCAGAAACTGACTGGCAACCAGTGCAGTTGACGCAGTCCTGGCGTAATATGTTCGAAATGGCCAGCCCCAGTAAGCAGCCTCCCTGCTCTGTTCTGCACTAACTGAAGTTTCCGGACCACCTTCAGAAGCAGCCCCATGCAGAATGCATTGTGACAATCCAGGTGGGAGGTTACAAGCACACGGATACCTGTAGCCAGGCTCTCTCTGTCCAGGTAGGGCCACAGCTGGTAAATCAGCCAAAGCTGGTAAAAGGCAATTCGTGCCCCTGGGGCCACTTGGGCCTTGAGTGACAGAGCTGGAGCTACGAACTTGCTCCTTCTGGGAGAGAGCCACCCCATTTAGAGCAGCTTGAATGCCACTCAGCTGGACAGATGAACCACCTACTATCAGAAGCTCTGCCTTGTCTGGACTGAAGCTCTGCCCTCCCCTTCATTATGCTATGTCCATTGTTGAAGGCCTGATCACATCCAGTCATGATGCAGGCGCTGCAGCGATTCTAAGTCAACCTTTTTATCTGAGGCTTGGATACAGCACATTTGATCCCTGCTCCTGTTGGAAGGTCTGGCAGAATTGAAGGAAAACAACCGTCGGAAGCACCAGGAGAGGGACCCGCAGACAGGCAAAGGCAGGAATAGGAACTGTGAAGAGGTGGGAGACTGAGAAGAAAGGAGCAAAGGCAGAGAGATTCAGAGAAGTCCAACAGGAGTAGTGGTTTTCTTTCTAGTAGCTCCCTTCTTAAGAATACACAACAGCCTGTATTTGGGAAATTTTGCACGATGAGGTAGTTTCTGCTTCACCCATTCCTTTCCACAAGAAACACTCCACTGACTACAGAGTTTCCAGCCGATCAGCCCTTGGCAAAAGAGTGTGAAAAACCAGGGCACACCTTACTTTGCCATTTCCTGATTTATTGCTGAAGTTTCCCAGAACTCTTTATTATTTGGGGTTGAAAATACTGAAAGTGCACCAGGATGGTAGTGACATCACTGAGCCACCTGATTCATTCCCACAGCATGGTGCTGAAGTGTCCAGTCCCCACCAGTTTCCATAGCAGCTGCACTCAGTGGCCAGGAAGACCAGGATTATGAACAGGATATGCAAATCTTTCCCACACACTTTGAAAGATAGCTCTTGCTTAATTCTGTATTAACTTCAATATCCCAAGAACTCGGCTGTCCTACAAACCTTCCTGCAGTACATCTTTATGCGCTTCTTGGCACTTGAAAATAATAACATAGCCATGGTGTATCAGACCAGAGGCCTGTCTAGCCCAGAATTCTGTTTCCTTAGTGGGCAACCAGAGTTGGAAGGGCCTTGAAGATCATCTAGTCCAACCCTCTGCTCAATCCAGGCTCTGTCATTCAGGATGCAGTGACAGCATCCCTGCTATATGGTGATCCAGCTTCTGCTTAAATACCTCCAGCAAAGGAGAGCCCAGCACTGCCCAAGACAATCTCTGCAGAACTGTTCCACTGCTGAACAGCTCCCTGTGCATCCACACTGGCTTCCTTAACATAGGCTATGGGAAACCTGAAAGCAGAACATGAGGGTGTTAGCAGCACACTTCCACTCATGTCCCCAGGAACTGGTATTAAGAGGCAGGCTGCCTCTGATACTGGAGGTAAAATTCAGACATCACATGGCCATCAGGACTAGTGCCATTGATAGCCTTGTCCTCCACGAATGTGTCCAACCCCCTTTTAAAGCCATCCAATTTGGCGGCCATCACCCCATCTTGTGGTAGCGAAGTCCATCCTTTAACTATGTGCTGCATGAAGAAGTCCGTCCTTTCGACTGTCCTGAATCTCCCACCAATCCGCTTCATAGCATGACCTCACTGGATACTAGTATTGTGAAAGAGGGAGGGGCTATGGCTCAGCAGCAGAGCCCCCGCTTTGCATGCAGAAGGTCCCAGGTTTGATCCTCCGCAGCATCTCCAGGTGGGGCTGGGAAAGAATCCTGCCTGAAGCCCTGGAGGGAGAGCCGCTGCTGCCAGTCAGTGTTGGCAATACTGGGTTAGATGGACCCACGGTCTGGCTCAGTATGCGGCAGCTTCCTAGGAAAGCAAAAAACTGGGTCAACGCAGTCTGTGGCAGACCAGCCCAGGCTGGCTGAAAACCCATGGCTGCTGTGAGCTGTGACTGGGGGAGCCCACAGAAACAGAAGCCGACACCCAACACTTCTTAGAAAACTTTTTTTTAAAAAAAATGAGATTAATCTATTAATATATGTGGAATGCCTTCCCCAGAGAGGCTCACCTGACACCTAAATTATGGACTTTTCAGTTCCGGGCATTTTTTATTCCCCTAGGCATTTTAATCCTTCAGTTTTTGCTGTTTTAAAATCTGTTATTATATTTTTAGGTCTTTACACTACTGGCTTTTACTTTGGTTTCATACTGTAGTTTTAAACTTTTAAAAGTTTGATATTATGTTTTATCATGTTGTTGTATTTTATTATTTTAACTGTTGTGAACCACCCTGAGAGCTTTAGCTACTGGGTGGTATGCCATCCATCCATCCATCCATCCATCCATCCATCCATCCATCCATAAATGGATTGGATTGTGCAAGAAAAGGCAAACGTTCCAATAAAGGTCCATGACCATATAATTATTTGCTTTATTTATTTTCTATAATTAGCCCAAGAACATGTCAAGACTTCCCCATAGTTTCTCTGTCTCTGATCATGCAGAGACAGCACCGCCATTGCCATTGCCCTAGGACCTGGGCATTGCTTCCAGCAAAGGTTTCTTTTGGGGAAAGGAGTCACTGATACATCCTCCACCTATCTGGCTGGCAGCATCTTGGAATCTAAAGCCTGGTGTGCTGCTGCAGCTGCTTGCAGCTCAGAGCTCCACCAGCTTCCCTCCTGCTTTCCCCATAGTCCGCAAAGGGTGTTTGAGCTTGATGTGAGATGGATGGTCTATCCTATATAGCAACCTTCCCCAATCTGGTGCCCTCCAGATGTTGTTGTTGTTCAGTCATTCAGTCATGTCCGACTCTTCGTAACCTCATGGACCATAGCATGCCAGGCCTTCCTGTCCTGTGCTGTCTCCCGGAGTGTGCTCAAGTCCATATTCATTGCATCAGTGATGCTATCTACCCATCTCATCCTCTGCCGTCCCCTTCTCCTTTTGCCTTCAATCTTTCCCAGCATCAGGGTCTTTTCCAGGGAGTTTTCTCTTTAGGTGGCCAAAATATTTGAGCTTCAGCTTCAGTATCTGTCCTTCCAATGAGCACTCAGGGTTGATTTCCTTTAGGATTGACTGATTTGACCTCCTTGCAGTCCAGGGGACTCGTAAGAGTCTTCTCCAGCACCACAGTTCGAAACCATCGATTCTTCGACACTCAGCCTTCCTTATAGGCCAGCTCTCACAGCCATACGTTGCTACTGGGAAAACCATAGCTTTGATTATGCGGACCTTTGTCGGCAAGGTGATGTCTCTGCTTCTTACTATGCTGTCTAGGTTTGCCATAGCTTTCCTCCCAAGGAGCAAGCATCTTTTAATTTCATGGCTACAGTCACAGTCTGCGGTGATCTTGGAGCCCAAGAAAATAAAATCTGTCACTGCTTCCATTTCTTCCCCTTCCATATGCCAGGAAGTGATGAGGCCAGATGCCATGATATTCGTTTTTTTTAATGTTGAGTTTCAAACCAGCTTTTGCACTCTCCACTCTCACCCTCAACAAGAGGCTCTTGAGATCCTCTTCGCTTTCTGCCATTAGGGTGGTATCGTCTGCGTATCTGAGGTTGTTGATAATTCTCCTGGCAATCTTAATTCCGACCTGTGATTCATCCAACCCGGTGTTTCTCATGATGCACTCTGCATATAAATTAAATAAGCAGGGCGACAATATACAGCCTTGTCATACTCCTTTCCCAATTTTGAACCAATCGGTTGTTCCATGTCTGGTTCTTACTGTTGCTTCTTGACCCTCGTACAGGTTTCTCAGGAGACAGGTAAGGTGGTCTGGTTCACCCATCTCTTGAAGAATTTGCCACAGTTTGCTGTGATCCACACAATCAAAGGCTTTAGCGTAGTCAATGAAGCAGAAATAGACGTTTTTCTGGAATTCTCTTGCTTTCTCCATGATCCAGCGAATGTTGGCAATTTGATCTCTAGTTCCTCTGCCTCTTCGAAACCCAGCTTGTACTTCCGGTAGTTCTTGGTTCGCATACTGCTGAAGCCTAGGTTGTAGGATTTTGAGCATAACCTTGCTTGCATGTGAAATGAGCGCAATTGTACGATAGTTTGAACACTCTTTGGCATTGCCCTTCTTTGGAATTGGAATGTAAACTGACCTTTTTCAGTTTTCTTGAAGAGATCTCTAGTCTTTCCCATTCTGTTGTTTTTCTCGATTTCTTTGCATTGTTCATTTAAGAAGGCCTTCTTGTCTCTCCTTGCTATTCTCTGGAACTCTGCATTCAGTTGGATATATCTTCCCCTTTCTCCTTTGCGTTTCGCTTCCCTTCTTTCCTCAGCTACTTCTAAAGCCTCATCAGACAGCCACTTTGCTTTCTTGCATTTCTTTTTCTTTGGGATGGATTGAGTTGCTGCCTCCTGAACAATGTTACGGACCTCCGTCCATAGTTCCTCAGGCACTCTGTCTATCAGGTCTAATCCCGTAAATCTATTCCTCACCTCCACTGTATATTCATAGGGGATATGATTGAGGTCATACCTGAATGGTTTAGTGGTTTTCCCGACGTTCTTCAATTTAAGCCGAAATTTTGCAATAAGAAGCTCGTGATCTGAGCCACAGTCAGCTCCAGGTCTTGTTTTGACTGACTGTATGAAGCTTCTCCATCTTGGCTGCAAAGGACATAATCAATCTGATTTCAATATTGACCATCTGGTGATGTCCATGTGTAGAGTCGCCTCTTGTGCTGTTGGAAAAGAGTGTTTGCTATGATCAGCGTGTTCTCTTGGCAAAACTCTATTAGCCTTTGTCCTGCTTCATTTTGTACACCAAGGCCATGCTTGCCTGTTATCCCGGTGATTTCTTGACTTCCTACTTTAGCATTCCAATCCCCTATGATGAAGAGGACATCTTTTTTTGGTGTTAGTTCTAGAAGGTGTTGTAGGTCTTCATAGAACCGATCAACCTCAGCTTCTTCGGCCTCAGTGGTTGAGGCATAGACTTGAATTACTGTGATGTTGAATGGTTTGCCTTGGATTCATACTGAGATCATTCTATCGTTTTTGAGATTGTACCCCAGTACTGCTTTTCCCTCCCTTTTGTTGACTATGAGTGCTACTCCATTTCTTCTACGGGATTCTTGCCCACAGCAGTAGATATGATGGTCACCTGAATTAAATCCGCCCACGCTTGTCCATTTTAGTTCGCTGATTCCCAAGATGTCGATGTTCAATCTTGCCATCTCGTGTTTGACCACTGCCAGCTTACCTTGATTCATTGATCTTACATTCCAGGTTCCTAAACAATATTGTTCTTTACAGCATCGGATTTTCTTTTCACCACCAGACACATCCACAGCTGAGTGTCCTTTCGGCTTTGGCCCAGCCGCTTCACTCTTTCTGGCGCCACTTGGAAATTCCCTCTGCTCTTCCCCAGTAGTATATTGGACACCTTCTGACCTAAGGGGCTCATCTTCCGGCGTCATCTCTTTCAGCCTTGTGATACGTTCCATGGGGTTTTCTTGGCAAGAGTACTGGAGTGGGTTGCCATTTCCTTCTCCAGTGGACCACATTTTGCCAGAACTCTCCACCATGACCTGTCCGTCTTGGGTGGCCCTGCATGGCGTAGCTTATGGCTTCACTGAGTTACGCAAGCTCCTTCGCCACAACAAGGCAGTGATCGGAGCCAGTCTCTCCAGAGGCCATCTGCCCACCTGAACATGCTGCTCAGCTGTCATCGGCCAGCTCCCTAGAACCCCCAGGATGCACTGGTTCAGGGAACAAGGTTGGCATGTTACATTCCTTGTCATTCATTATGATGCACAAGGTGCAATACTATTAGGCACTTGCCATTTCCCCATGAAATTGCTAACCCACCTGAAAAGCGAATGCCAATTGAGTAATGATAAATAATTAAGAATTTTAAAATGTAAATAAGTATGAAGTAATAATTATAAAGTAAGCAGTGGTGGGAGTGTTGGACTGGGAGTCGGGAGATCTGGGTTCTAGTCCCCACTTGGCCATGGAAGCTCACTGGGTGACTTTGAGCCAGTCACAGACTCTCAGCCCAGCCCACCTCACAGGGTTGTTGTTGTGAGGATAAAATGGAGAGGAGGAGGATTATGTATGCCGCCTTGGGTTCCTTAAGGAGGAAAAAAGGCGGGATATAAATTTAATTAAATAAATAAATAAATCGTAGCACAAAGACACATGCGGGTTCACAATGAACTCTAGTTAACTGGCATAAAAACAGTTGTCAGGATGGCCAAAGAGAAAATTAAAGTTAAAGCCATATCATGTGGGCTACAGGTGTAAACTGTATTATTCCAGGTCAAACATGTAGTTAAAATTTTCACTTATACATTAATTTTAAATAAGGAGTTATCTTCTCAAAGTATGATTCAGAATTAATCATTTCTAGCCTGAAGGATGTACCTATAAGCTTTTTTGTATGTTTTAATTTTTTTAGGAATGTTTAGTAACAATAAGATAATTAAGGCTGTGAGCCCTAATTTATGGGACAAAAGATAGTATTATCTATGAGGTCATTTCTACTCAAAAAGGTATGTGCCGATTTTGAAATTAGGAGTGAGCAGTGAAGTGGCCAGGTTTGCAGATGACACCCAATTATTAGGGTGATTAAAACAAAAAGGGATTGTGAGGCGCTCCAAAAGGATCTCTCCAAACTGGGAGAATGGGCATCCAAATGGCAAATGCAGTTCAGTGTAAGCAAGTGTAAAGTGATGCACACTGGGGCAAAAAAAAACAACTTCAAGTTTAAACTGATGGGATCTAGCAGTGACTGACCAAGAAAGAGATCTTGGGGTTGTGGTGGAGAGCTTGATGAAAAGTCGGCCCATTGTGCGGCTGCTGTGAAAAAGGCAAACTCCATGTTAGGCATAATTGGAAAGGAATTGAGAATAAAACTGACAATACCATACTGCCCTTACATAAATCTATGGTAAACCCACACTTAGAATCCTGTGTACAGCTCTGGTCACTGCACCTAAAAAAAGATATTGTGGAAAAAGTGCAGAAAAGGGCAACTAAAATGATCAAGTGGCTGGAGCAACTCCGCTATGAGGGAAGGTTCCAAAGCAGGAATTGTTCAGCTTAGAAAAAAGGAGGCTAAGGAGAGACATAATAGAGATGTACAAAATTATGCGCAGTGTGGAGAATGTGGATAAGGAGATATTTTCTCCCACTCCCATAATACTAGAACCCAGTGGGGTCCTCCCATGAAGCTGACTGGTGGGAGATTCAGGGCAGATAAAAGGAAGGACTGCTTCACACAGCGCAGAGTCAAACTATGGAATTCGCTACCACAAGACATAGAGATGGCCACCAATTTGGATGGCTTTAAAAGTCATACTAGTTCTTATGGCTATATGCTAACTCCAGTATCAAAGGCAGTAAGCCGATGTACAGCAGTTGCTGGGGAACATGGGCAGGAGGGTGCTGTTGCACTCATGCCCTACTTGTAGGTTCCTGGTCGAGAGCTGGTTGGCCACTGTGTAAACAGAGTGCTGGACTAGACGAACCCTTGGTCTGATCCAGCAGGGCTCTTCTTTTGTTCTTATGTTCTCATGAAATGAGGGAGCTTCTTATTAGAAGCTCACCAGGCCTTTGTACCTGTCAGCTAAATAGCCTATAGAAAACTGAATGGGGAACTTAGTTCCTAGAATGAGATCTCACCTTTTTAAGCTATTAGGACTAGAAGTCCAAAAACAAAAAATGTTTAGGAAATACTATTTCCAGTTAAGCTATTAAGATCTAAGAATCTTTAGCAATGCTCTATGTAACAGCAAAATATTTTTTTTTTATTTTATGCAAGTTGTATTTTGATGTGATATTACAAGATTATTTCTAAAGAGATAGATCAAAACATTTTTCCATTACTAATTCCTGTAAGCACAAAACCAAAATTGAATCCACCTAAAACACTTCTTGGTATATGCTTTGTTTGAAGTGTAATGATCAGCTATTGGTAGTTAACTGGCAGCCAAAGGCTTCTTAAATACTTATGCTATAGTTTGAAAACACTCAGCAAAGGACAGATCCAAAACATATCTTCCAGTGATCAGGATCAGAGAAGGCTCTTGAGTTCCTGGCCACTCATTCACAGAAAAACAAAAACATTAAAAGCATGCAAGGTGATTCACCATGAGCATTTCCAAAGGCATTTTTTCCTCCTCCTTCCATCAAGCATCTCAGGCCATTACAGGTTTCCTGACACCAATGCATGTTTTTCTCTAAATAAAACAAGCTCCTTTCAGCAAAATGATACCCCTTAGACAGCATTCTCCATTAGCAATACACACAGAGAATGTACACAAAGCCATTGCCCAGCCTCAGGTACACTGTTGCTCAAGAGAGACGTTCTGGCATTGAGCCTCTTTCTCACAAACTTTTTATATTCTATTCATGTTTTTATAGTGCATCACCCTGAGACCTATTACCTAGAGCATGAGTAAAAAAACTTAGTAAAATAAAAATACGATAAAATAAAGAAATAACATTAAAATAATAACCAGCACTTAGAACTGTGTCCAGTAACAAACTGGAAGCCAGTGAATATTTTTTAGCTGGTGTACCAAATGAAGTTGGAAAAGGGCACTCCTACCTGTGGAGGTCACTTGTGCTTCCACAGACAGTGATGGATCTAGAAGCACCCCCAATCCACACACCTGCTCCTTCAAAGGGGGTGCAACTCCACCCAGAACAGGGAACCTCCCACACTCCTAGGCATGGGGGCGGCCTGTCCACAGTGCCTCCATCTTGTCAAAATTCAGCTTCAGCTTATTGATCCTCACCCAGCCCACCACTGCTCCCAGACACTGCACAGCCTCTCCTGACTCAGATGATACAGAGCAATACAGTTGGGTGTCATAACTGTACAGACGACACTTTATTCCATGTGTCCTAATGATAACCCACAGTGGCTTCATACAGATGTTAAACATCATTGCAAACAGAATGGAACCCTGAGGGACCCCACAACTTAACTGTCATAGTCCTGAGGCATGGTCACCCAACACTATCTTCTGGAGATGACCCTGCAGGTAGGAGCGGAACCACTGTAACACCATGCCCCCAACCCCCAACTCACAGAGGTGGTCCAGGAGGATACCATGGTCAACAGTATCAAAAGCCACTGAGAGATCAAGAAGAATCAACAGGCTCACACTCAGGTCACACACTCATAGAATCATAGAATAGTAGGGTTGGAAGGGGTTTATAAGACCATCAAGTCCAACCCCCCCAACCCCCCCAGCACCTTGGATAACTCCTCTGGAGTTCTGACTAGTTCTAATAGAAACCCAGAGTGGATTCACAGCCCCACTGAAATCAGAGCAACCAGCCTCAACTGATCTAACACAGTACTGTCTGTACTGACTGACAGTGGCTCATCAGGGTTTCAGGCAGGAGTCGTTCCCACCCTACCTGGAGATTTTGCCCCTGGACTCCTGGAATGCACCCCCTGATTAGTCACCTAACACTCAATGTGGCTCCCAACCCAAAAAAGGGTATGCACCCATATCCTACCCCAATGTCTCAACTTCAGAAGATCTGGCAACCATACCCTTGCACTGGTAACAACAACCAGAAGCCCCTGCCAGTGACTGGGCCTGTGGCATGTTTAACCCTCATCATATCCTGCCTGAAGTGCCAGCACAAAAACCTGTACCATGCCATGACAATGCCAGGTGCACTTCTGACATCGATGGCCCTTCGGCACATGGGGAACTAATGTGTGAGTTCTAGCAGGATTGGGATGGAGGCTGGATACCGGATAGAGTACTGGGGCAGATCCATAAAAGAATCACTTCAGAGGGACGTGAACTGAAACAACACTGGGAGATGAATGGGCATCACTGACCCATCTCTCTCCTTGGTAACATATAGGTGCAAGAGAAGCCACCCTTCCAGGTCTGCTTCATTAGATGCTTCATTGATGGAAATACCAATGCAACAATGTCATATCGCTTCATTCCCCCACCCCCAGTACTTGGGCAGATGCACGTCAGTGGCAACATAGAGGCTATTAGAACATTTTCTTAAGTAAGTCCTGCTATGAAAACCCGTCTGCAGCTCATTTCTTCATACGTATCCCCTCCAAAGGAAATCGGTTGTATTTCCTGAATGGGCCATTTAAAAATAATCATTGCTTGTACAAACTGACATATCATAGATCTGTATCATCGAGGTCATCACTAAAACAATTCATGAGGAAAAAAGCGACGTCTACAGAGCTTGTGTTTGAGCTTTCCAGCATAATCCAATAGCTCAGTTTCCTGGCAACTGTATTTGCAGGGATCACTTAGAATAATAATCGCCACTTTTTGTTTCAAAGTGTCTCTTTTTTTTGTAAGTGCCAGGAACCTGTCTCCTTAGACCAGAGCTATAAATCCTGCCCTTACTGGCCAGGGGGCGACTGGCTGAGTTGGTAAGGGGAGTGCAAACACATCTTTACAGCAAGGTACGATTCCATCTTGCCTAAAGAGGCAGCGCTAAGACCTCTTTAAAAAAAAAAACCCTCCCTGAACCTAGGGATGTCACAGGACATGGAGAAGGGGGTGGAGTCTGGAGGATTGCCCCCTGCTCAGCCCCCAGACCCTGCTTGCTGAGCTGCCTTCAGTCACCCGACCCATTTGCCTGGCACTCGTTCTGTTAGAGAGACTTTTACGCACAATGACGGGCAGCAGGAGATTCCAGCCCCCATCATGGTGTGTAAAAGTCTCTCTTCTTCTCATTGCTGGGGTGCCGGCGGGGAAGAAGAGAGACTTTTCCACACAGTGGCCCACAGTGGCAGGAAGGGCCGCTCTGTCCTTCCCTCCCTGCCACTGCCACCTCCAGTGGCAGCTCGCTACAGGGACAGGCAGCCCTGCAGCGCTCGCCAGGCACTCGCCAGGCTGTCCAGCAGCTCACGCTGCATGGTGAGCAAGGGAGAGTGGCAGCAGCAGGTGAGCAAACACCTGGCGAAACCAGATGGAAGTGAGCCCACCCCTCCCTCCCTGAAGCCCACTATCCTAGATAATTTCTGCCTGATCTCCAATTCCCCATTCTTGGGCAAGGTGCTGGAGCACATGGTGTCTTCTCAATTCCAGGGGTTTCTGGATGAGGTGGATTATCTACATCCATTTCAATCTGGCTTCAGGTTCGGAAATCAATTAATTAATTAATTACATTTCTATACCATGCAATAACCTAAGCTTTCCTGGTAGTTCACGATAGTTAAAGCCATAAAATATAGCAACATGACTGCAACATAGTACACAACTTTTAAAAGTTTAAAACAACAGCGTAAAACCACAGTAAAAACCAGCAGCAGTGTAAAGATCTAAAAATACAACAACAGATTTAAAACACTAACAACAGAAGAATGTAAAATGCCTGGGAGAATAAAAAGGTCTTAACCTAGGAGACCTTAGGTTAAGGTCAAATGACCACAATGTAGATGCCAGGCGAGCCTCTCTGGGGAGGGCATTCCACAACTGGGGTGCCACAGTGGAAACGGCCCTCTCCTTACCAGCCACCTGCCTCACTTCATTTGACAGGGGCACCCAGAGGATGGCCTCTGAAGATGATCTTATAGTTCAGGCAGATATATATGGGAGGAAATGGTCTGTCAGGTAACCCAGCCCTGAGCCATATAGGGCATTCAAAGTTGATACCAGCACTTTGAATTGGGCTTGGAAATGGACTGGAAACCAGTGAAGATCGTGAAGCACTGACATAATATGTTTATACCGACCAGTCTCTGTTAACAAACTCACCTCACTATTTTGGAACCACTGACATTTCTGGATCATTGTCAAATACAGCCCACCATATAACCTACTGCAGTCATCCAAGAGGTTACCAGAGCATGGATCACTGTAGCTAGGCTGTCTCTGTCCAGATAAGGGCATAGTTGGTATGTCAGCTTAAGCCGATAGAAGGTGTTCTGTGCTACCAAGGCCGCCTGTGCCTCCAGTGACAATGCTGGACCCAAGAGCGCCTTCACACTCCAAACCTGATCCTTTGGGGCCACAGCCACCCTCCAGACTGACTTTATTGACTATTATACCACTTCAGTCTCTAACCCAGGTTGCTGAACCTATTTCACCCTGACAGCCAAATTCCATTTTGGAGGAGCTCTTGGGAGCCACTTTCCAGTAGTGGGCAGGACCACAAGCAAAAGCCCCCCCAGCCCCCCACCCCGCATATTGCAGCCTAAAGCTCTTCCTGCCCGTAACTAACCCTGAAGAGGGGGTCCCACCCTTTCAGAATGGGGGGGAACTAACATATTAGGAGGAATTCTGAGAATCTTTGGATTTTCAAATGGATACCATAAATCATTGTATTATTAAAAAACTGAATGGCTGGGTCATCTTTTAAAGATAAATGTATAGGTTGAAAAAGTGTGTGTGCATGACTGTTTTAAATGTAACATTGAGCCTATTTTTCTGTTCCACTTTTATGAATCTATACAATCTCCTTTTCTACTTTTTATCCACTTGCAGACTGTTTTTCTTCTACTATAGTCTCTTGTATTCTGACAGGCAATCATTATGTTTTTTCTTAAATAAAACTGAATAATTTTTTAAAAGGAGCAGTGATCATCACTGGTAAGGTTATCACAAGCCACTGCTCTTTTATTGTATTTTAATTTTAAGGATGTTATATTTGAATTCTTGGATAATAGATTTGGTGTTTGGCTGAAGGGTGTCTTGCAACAGCACAGCATGCTTATACAAGACAATAGTTTACAGTGTGATCAGAAGTAAGTCTGAGTGTGTTCAGTGGAGCTTACTCCCAGGAAAGTGTACATAGGATTGCAGCCTCACTGTCTTTTTTTCAAACCAGGCTTCTAGTTAGGGATGGATGAATCAGGCTATTTCTGCTCCATGTCAGTTTCACATGTTTCAGTCATAATCCAGTTTCTGTATCAGTCTACAATGTCTAAAAGAATGCATAAAATTTGCCCTTATTTGTATAAAGAATTTTTGATAATAGATACATTTTTGTACACAACCTTCCCTGATATAGATATTTTTAACGAAAACTTCTTGTATGCAATTTTGGAACCAAGAACTGCATCACACCATTTGGAGAAGCATGGAATCCAAAGAATTACTGTATTCTCATCCACATATAAGTCCAGAGGTTCTGAATTAGGTCAGTTCAGTTAGAAATATGGACCAAACAAAATGATCCCCTATCCCTATTTCCCATTAGGGATGTATGGATTTTGTAAAACCTGTTCGGTCTGCGTTTCGCAGATTGTCAAGTTCCTTTCATTCTGCCATGCACTCATTGACAGAATCAGGTTTTTTTCAATTTCCTCAGTTTGCGCAAATTTGCATATCTGCAAATCCACACTTGCGAAATTGCGCAAATCCACACTTGCGAAATTGCGCAAATCCCCCCAATGCACAAATCCCCCCTCCCCATGCACATTCTCATGCTTTAGCCTATGGAGAAAATGTGCATTTGGGGTCATTTCTAAAAAGTATTTACATATTTTTCTATGACTAAATTTGCATAAAATTCCAGAAAGTAAAAAGGGGGGGCACAAGTACACCACCCTTTCATGGATCACTACCTTGTTGTGGCGAAGGAGCTTGCATAACTCAGTGAAGCCATACGCTATGCCGCACAGGGCCACCCAAGACGGACAGGTCATGGTGGAGAGTTCTGACAAAATGTGGTCCACTGGAGAAGGAAATGGCAACCCACTCCAGTATTCTTGCCAAGAAAACCCCATGGAACGTATCACAAGGCT
Organism: Heloderma suspectum; assembly: GCF_057233095.1. NCBI lineage: Eukaryota > Metazoa > Chordata > Lepidosauria > Squamata > Helodermatidae > Heloderma > Heloderma suspectum. The sequence continues at coordinate 2,120,330 of NC_139466.1, forward strand.
AAAAGATATGACGCCGGAAGATGAGCCCCTTAGGTCAGAAGGTGTCCAATATACTACTGGGGAAGAGCAGAGGGAATTCCCAAGTAGCGCCAGAAAGAGTGAAGCGACTGGGCCAAAGCCGAAAGGACACTCAGCTGTGGATGTGTCTGGTGGTGAAAAGAAAGTCCAATGCTGTAAAGAACAATATTGTTTAGGAACCTGGAATGTAAGATCAATGAATCAAGGTAAGCTGGAGGTGGTCAGACATGAGATGGCAAGATTGAACATCGACATCTTGGGAATCAGCAAACTAAAATGGGCAAGCATGGGCGAATTTAATTCAGGTGACCATCATATCTACTGCTGTGGGCAAGAATCCCTTAGAAGAAATGGAGTAGCACTCATAGTCAACAAAAGGGTGGGGAAAGCAGTTGTTGTTGTTGTTGTTGTTCAGTCGTTCAGTCGTGTCCGACTCTTCGTGACCCCATGGACCATAGCACGCCAGGCCTTCCTGTCCTGCGCTCTCTCCTGGAGTGTGCTGAAGTTCATATTCATTGCATCGGTAATGCTATCTAGCCATCTCATCCTCTGTCGTCCCCTTCTCCTTTTGCCTTCAGTCTTTCCCAGCATCAGGGTCTTTTCCAGAGAGTTTTCTCTTCGCATTAGGTGGCCAAAATATTTGAGCTTCAGCTTCAGTATCTGTCCTCCCAATGAGCACTCAGGGTTGATTTCCTTTAGGATGGACTGATTTGACCTCCTTGCAGTCCAGGGGACTCGTAAGAGTCTTCTCCAGCACCACAGTTCGAAAGCATCAGTTCTTCGGTGCTCAGCCTTCCTTATAGGCCAGCTCTCACAGCCATACATTACTACTGGGAAAACCATAGCTTTGATTAGATGGACCTTTGTCGGCAAGGTGATGTCTCTGCTTCTTACTATGCTGTCTAAGTTTGCCATAGCTTTCCTCCCAAGGAGCAAGCGTCTTTTAATTTCATGGCTACAGTCACCATCTGCAGTGATCTTGGAGCCCAAGAAAGTAAAATCTGTCACTGCTTCCATTTCTTCCCCTTCTATATGCCAAGAAGTGATGGGGCCAGATGCCATGATCTTAGCTTTTTAATGTTGAGTTTCAAACCAGCTTTTGCACTCTCCTCTTTCACCCTCAACAACAGGCTCTTTAGATCCTCTTCGCTTTCTGCCATTAGGGTGGTATTGTCTGCATATTGGAGGTTGTTGATAATTCTCCCGGCAATCTTAATTCCGACCTGTGATTCATACAACCCGGCGTTTCTCATGATGTACTCTGCATATAAGTTAAATAAGCAGGGTGACAATATGCAGCCTTGTCGTACTCCTTTCCCAATTTTGAACCACTTGGTTGTTCCATGTCTGGTTCTTACTGTTGCTTCTTGACCCTCGTACAGGTTTCTCAGGAGACAGGTAAGGTGGTCTGGTACTCCCATCACTTTCAGAATTTGCCAGTTTGTTGTGATCCACACAATCAAAGGCTTTAGCGTAGTCAATGAAGCAGAAATAGACGTTTTTCTGGAATTCTCTTGCTTTCTCCATGATCCAGCGAACGTTGGCGATTTGATCTCTAGTTCCTCTGCCTCTTCGAAACCCAGCTTGTACTTCCGGTAGTTCTCGGTTCGCATACTGTTGAAGCCTAGGTTGTAGGATTTTGAGCATTACCTTGCTGGCATGTGATATGAGTGCAATTGTGTGGTAGTTTGAACACTCTTTGGCATTGCCCTTCTTTGGAATTGGAATGTAAACCAACCTTTTCCAGTCTTGCGGCCATTGTTGAGTGTTCCAAATTTGTTGGCATATTGAATGCAGCACTTTAACAGCATCATCTTTTAGGAGGGAAAAGCAGTACTGGGGTACAATCTCAAAAACAATAGAATGATCTCAGTATGAATCCAAGGCAAACCATTCAACATCACAGTAATTCAGGTCTATGCCTCAACCACTGAGGCCGAAGAAGCTGAGGTTGATCGGTTCTATGAAGACCTACAACACCTTCTAGAGCTAACACCAAAAAAGGATGTCCTCTTCATCATAGGGGATTGGAATGCTAAAGTAGGAAGTCAAGAAATCACTGGGATAACAGGCAAGCATGGCCTTGGTGTACAAAATGAAGCAGGACAAAGGCTAATAGAGTTTTGCCAAGAGAACACGCTGATCATGCAAACACTCTTTTCCAACAGCACAAGAGGCGACTCTACACATGGACACCACCAGATGGTCAATATTGAAATCAGATTGATTATGTCCTTTGCAGCCAAGATGGAGAAGCTTCATACAGTCAGTCAAAACAAGACCTGGAGCTGACTGTGGCTCAGATCATGAGCTGCTTCTTGCAAAATTTTGGCTTAAATTGAAGAACGTCGGGAAAACCACTAAACCATTCAGGTATGACCTCAATCATATCCCCTATGAATATACAGTGGAGGTGAGGAATAGATTTACGGGATTAGACCTGATAGACAGAGTGCCCGAGGAACTATGGACGGAGGTCCGTAACATTGTTCAGGAGGCAGCAACTCAATCCATCCCGAAGAAAAAGAAATGCAAGAAAGCAAAGTGGCTGTCTGATGAGGCTTTACAAGTAGCTGAGGAAAGAAGGGAAGCGAAAAGCAAGGGAGAAAGGGGAAGATATACCCAACTGAATGCAGATTTCCAGAGAATAGCAAGGAGAGACAAGAAGGCCTTCTTAAATGAACAATGCAAAGAAATCGAGGAAAACAACAGAATGGGAAAGACTAGAGATCTCTTCAAGAAAATCGGAGATATCAAGGGAACGTTTTGTGCAAAGACGGGCATGATAAAGGACAAAGAAGGCAGGGACCTCAACTAACAGAAGCAGATGAGATTAAGAAGAGGTGGAAATAATACACAGAAGAACTATACAGGAAGGATCTGAATGTCCCTGATTATTTGCTTATATCAAACCCAGTGAATCCAGTACTGGAACCCTCAGATGCCTGCTGTGATGAGTTTGCAAGACACTCTGAGGATAAAATATTCACCTTCATGCTGACCTGAATACCGCTATTGATGCAGTGTCTATTGAGGTGCCCTGTGCATCATCTTATCCTGTTTTGTGGGATCAATTTCAGTTTTTGGAGCCTGAGGATGTGGACCATAGAATAGTAGGGTTGGAAGGGGCCTACAAGGCCATCAAGTCCAACCCCCAAGACAAGACGCTTGCATCTGTTCAGCCCACCACATGCTCTCTTGACCCTTGCCCATCATGGTTCATTTGAGCTAGTCACGGGGGGCTGACCGGATAGATCAGGGGAGTGGTGAACACATCACTGCGTGATGCTGTGGTCCCTACTGCCTTGAAGGAGACAGTGGTACAACCACTCCTGAAAAAACTCTCCCTTGATCCAGAGATCTATGCTAATTATCGTCCTGTCACAAATATCATATTCCTGAGTAAGGTGCTCGAGAGAGTGGTGGCGTCTCAGCTGCAGGTGCTCTTGAATTAAACTGTTTATCTGGATCCATTCCAGTCTGGATTCAGGCCTGGTTTTTGGACAGAATCATCCTTGATTACCCTGAGGATGACCTTTTTTGGGAGAGGGACAGGGGAAGTGCAACCCTCTTACTTCTGCTTGGTCTCTCAGCAGCTTTTGATACCATTGACCATGGCATCCACCTAGACTGCCTCCGTGAGCTGAGAGCTGGAGGCACTCTTCTACAGTGGTTTGACTCGTACTCGCGGGGTTGGTTCCAGAGAATAGGATTGGGTGACTGCACCTCAGCCCTGTGGCAGCTGAACTGTGGGGTACCACAGGGCACCATCTTGTCCCCAATGTTATTTAATATCTACATGAAGCTGTTGGGGTTCAACAGCTGCTCTATCTCCTATGACATCTGAATTGGGAGAGGCTGTTCATGTTCTGAAGTGGTGCTTAGATGCAGCTGTGGCTTGGATGAGGGCCAATAAACTGAAGCTGAAGCCCAATAGCGTTGGCCACCAGTCTGGATGGCTTTAAAAAGGGGGGTTAGACAAATTCCTGGAGGAAAAGGCTAGCAATGGCTACTAGCCCTGATGGCTATGTGCTAGCTCCAGTACCAGAGGCAGTGAGCTTATGTACACCCGTTGCTGGGGAACATAGGTGGGAGGGTGCTGTTGTGCACATGCCTTGCTTGTGGGTTTCTAGTCGACAGCTGGTTGGCCACTGTGTGAACAGAATGCTGGACTAGATGGACCCTTGGCCTGATCCGGCATGGCTCTTCTTATGTTCTTAATAAGAAAGAGACCCCATGGGTTGGCAGTTCCCAGGTCCAGGAATTGGGGTGTTTCCCTGTTCCGGATGGAGTTGCACTCCCTCTGAAGAAGCAGGTCTGTGGTTTGGGGGTGCTCCCGGATCCAGCTTTGTCACTGGAGGCCCAAGTTGCCTTGATGGCCCAGAGCTCCTATTACCAACTCCAGTTAGTATATAATTCCCGGAGAAGGATAGCCTAGCCATCGTGATACATGCACTGGTCACCTCACAATCAGACCACTGCAATGCACTCTACGTGGGGTTGCCCCTGTGTGTGGTTCAGAAGATGCAGCTAGTGCAGAATGCAGCATCTAGGGTGCTCACTGAGACACCCGGCTATGCCCACATGGCACCTGTGTTAAAGAGCTGCGCTGGCTGCCTATTAGCTACCAAGCCATGTACAAGGTTATGTTATTGTCATGCAAAGCCCTATACAACTTGGGACCAGGATACCCAGCAGACTGCCTTCCCTTATATATACCCAGCTGGTATCATGTTCATCAGAGGGGGCCTTGCTGGTCTTTCCAAAATGAAAGGAATGTCACCATGAAGAGGTGGCATCTGTCAAGTGCCTCCTAAAACCATATCTTTTGCCCAGGCTTTCCCTGGGTTGTAACTGCTGCTGGGTTTTCTCTGATTTTTACATGCTGCTTTTAAACTTTTAAAGTCTTATATTAGCTTTCATTGTGTTGTAGTTTATGGTTTTAATTGCTGTGAACTGCCCAGAGTGCCTCAGCTGTTGGGCAGTATATAAATGTAATAAATAAAATAAAAACACACACAAATATGTTTTAATCAATGGGAGAAGAGTGCATACATTTCAAAGATGTACATAAATGATGAATTAGGAAAGTCCATCACCAGGAAATCCAGGTCTTTTCGAGCTTGCCAGAAGCCCCAACTTGGTGTCCCAACTTGGCTTGCATTTGTGAGCCGACCCACAGGTTTTTCTCCAACTCCAGGGATATTTTCCATTTTGTTTTTATTTGGGGTGGAGGGGTTGACAGAATCTGTGCAACTTGCAGCCCTGTTTTGTATAATTTGCACAAATTGTGGCTGAAATTTGCATAATTTGTGTGAAGTGTGGTCATATTTTGTGCAATTTGTGCAAATCACGTAAATTTGCACAAATCGTGCCTGTAATTTGTCCAACTTTAAAAATACAGAAAATCTGCTAGCTGGCCCGACTTGCAGCGGACTGAGTTGGGCTAGTTAGCTGAACGAAGTCCAGAAGGTGGAGCTGATGAAAGCTCACTGAGCTCCATGCCCCAGACAGCTTCCTCTGACATTCCTATGATGAGTACATTTGGGAAAATATGCATAGATTTTTTTTCCTAAAGAAAACAACACAAAGCTCACAATCTGATATGAACTTCTGTTGGAACAAGGTACTAGATGGAATTTGGAGAACTTTGGCAACTTTGAGCTTTGCTGATTTGCTGGTTTGCTGGTTTGCACATCACTACCCCTGGCACAGCAGCAGCTTTTTGAGCATGCAGTCTACATGCTGACATCTGTTTCCATATGAATGTTACCATGCAGTGGACTGGGGCAAATCTGTACTGCAGGCCAAGGTCATGTTATAAATGGAGTGAATGGCTTAATTCTATGTCTATTGGGCACGGTCCAGCAAAAGTTAATTGTTGCTTTCAATGGAAATGAGCCACAGAGTGGGAACCCGGCCCAGTGCCAAAGCACATGGCTTGCATACAGAGGGTCCCAGGTTTAGTCTCTAGCATCTCCATTGTAAAAGGATTCGAGGTAGCCAGGTTGGGCAAGACCTCTATGAATTCTTGGAGAGCTCCTTCTGGTCTGAGGAGACTGTACCACAGGAGATGGACCAATGACCTGACTTGGTATAAGGCAGCTTCCTATGTTCAAAGAAGCATAGGATCAAAATTCCTTCAATACCTACCCCAAGCAGAAACCACCACATCTGAATTTGCCTTGAATTTTACATCAAACAACATTTCCTTGCAATTTCAAGTTAACTAACATTTCCTTGCAATTCTAGCCCTTTAAGTGTCTCAGCATCTGATCTTCATAGTTCATGTCTTTATTTATTTATTTGTATTATTATTATTCAGATTTATATACCATCTTCCACAAAAGTATCAAAGCAGTGAACATAAAAAGACAATGGCACAAAAACAACCATAAATGTAACAATAAAAACAATACAATAGATTCATCAGCAACACTGGAATAAATCGCACAGAATAAGAGACCTTTCATTCTGAACTAGGGATGGCATAGGAGTCCGAACAGGAGGTAGAGTCTGACGGACACCCCACCCCACCCCACCCGGCCACCCTGATCCTGTTTGCTGGGCTCTTTATGACTGTAATCTTGAGTCATTGCCCCTTTCAAGGCAGCCATAGATGCAGCTTTAGATATGCAGAAGTAAGGGATGACTTCTCAGGTGGTAACCAAACCATCCTTTAGCTCCCTCAGCATGGCTCATGTGGGCGGGCAGTGACAGCAGCTTGGCAATCACCCAAAGGGACCGAACAGAGGTGAGTCTGTCCATCCCTACTCTGGGCAATAGATTTGATGTGTAAACGGACAGATCGAATTCTTTTAGAAAGGAAAGCCAGGTGGCTTTTGAGGCTGAATACCATTACCCCTTTGGGCCTTAATGAGTCTCTCAACCTTGCAACACTTTGTTGAAATACAGCTGTTTCTAATCAGGTGTTATTGTGTACTTAAATACCTGGTTTTCTCTCCCAGGTCTGAGCACTGGAGACTGTCATCTGAGGGTACAGCTTATTACATTATACTAAGCAAGCCAGCTTATCTGTAAGAGTTCGTACATAATTTGTATATTTTGAGCCTCTCTTTCTTGATGTTTTACAGCCTTTATATCTTTATATGGTGATGCATAATTGTATTATTGATGTGAGATATAATGTTGAACACAGGAAATATGTATGTTTATAAAAATTGTATATTGTTCTATAGACAATATTGTTCTTTAGTCCCTGAAGAAGGACCTGTGTGTGGTCCGAAAAGCATTGGAATGTTTTTCTTTCATTGAATCAAACATCCTTTTTGTCCACCCTTTTGCCTTTGGCTTTGTGGGGGCCTGTCTGATGTCAACTGGTAAAGCATCCCAGAAGGTGGGTGCTGTAACACTAAATGCTCTACTACAAGTGCTCCTGAGGTGAATCTCTGGTGCACGCGGCCCCCTCAGAAGTGCTTCCTCTATTGATCGCAGAGATTGAGCTGGGGCATAAGGAGTGAGGTGGTCCCTACGGTCACCTGGTCCCAAGTTGTTTTGGGCTATATACGTTAACAAAAACACCTCTTGAACTTTGCCCAGTTGCTTGTTGGCAGCCAGTGCAATTCTTTTAGCAAGAGTGTAGCTTACTCTTGGAAGGAGGCCCCAGTTAGAAGCCTCGTGGCTGGATTCTGCACCAACCGCAGCATCCAGGCCAAGCTCAAGGGTTACTCAAGAGCAATGCACTTAGAGGGCATTACAATAATTCAGGCTTGAGGTTACCAATGCCTGTACCACCGTGGCTAAGCTATCAGAGTCCAAGAAAAGCCATAGTTGGCATACCAGCAAAAGCTGGTTAAAGGCCACTGAAGCCACCTGAGCCTCAAGTGACAAAGATGAAGCCAGGAGTACCCAACTATCTAGTTGGGCCAAACTAGTTGTCGTTGTTCAGTCATTAAGTCGTGTCCAACTCTTTGTGACCCCATGGACCACAGCATGCCAGGCCTTCCTGTCCTCCGCTCTCTCCCCGGGTGTGCTCAAGTTCATATTCACTGCATCGGTGATGCTATCTAGCCATCTCATCCTCTGCCGTCCCCTTCTCCTTTTGCCTTCAATCTTTCCCAGCATCAGGGTCTTTTCCAGGGAGTTTTCTCTTCGCATTAGGTGGCCAAAATATTGGAGCTTCAGCTTCAGTATCTGTCCTTCCAATGAGCAGTCAGGGTTGATTTCCTTTAGGATGGACCAATTTGACCTCCTTGCATTCCAGGGGACTCGTAAGAGTCTTCTCCAGCACCACAGTTTGAAAGCATCGATTCTTTGGCGCTCAGCCTTCCTTATAGGCCAGCTGTCACAGCCATACATTACTACTAGGAAAACCTTAACTTTGATTAGATGGACCTTTGTTGGCAAGGTGGTGTCTCTGCTTCTTACTATGCTGTCTAGGTTTGTCATAGCTTTCCTCCCAAGGAGCAAGCATCTTTTAATTTCATGGCTACAGTCACCATCTGCAGTGATCTTGGAGCCCAAGAAAGTAAAATCTGTCACTGCTTCCATTTCTTCCCCTTCTATATGCCAGGAAGTGATGGGGCCAGATGCCATGATCTTCGTTTTTTTAATGTTGAGCTTCAAACCAGCTTTTGCACTCTCCACTTTCACCCTCAACAAGAGGCTCTTGAGATCCTCTTCGCTTTCTGCCATTAGGGTGGTATCGTCTGCGTATCTGAGGTTGTTGATAATTCTCCCGGCAATCTTAATTCCGACCTGTGATTCATCCAACCCGGCGTTTCTCATGATGCACTCTGCATATAAATAAGCAGGGCGACAATATGCAGCCTTGTCGTACTCCTTTCCCAATTTTGAACCAATCGATTGTTCCATGTCTGGTTCTTACTGTTGCTTCTTGACCCTCGTACAGGTTTCTCAGGAGACAGGTAAGGTGGTCTGGTACTCCCATCACTTTCAGAATTTGCCACAGTTTGTTGTGATCCACACAATCAAAGGCTTTAGCGTAGTCAATGAAGCAGAAATAGACGTTTTTCTGGAATTCTCTTGCTTTCTCCATGATCGAGTGAATGTTGGCGATTTGATCTCTAGTTCCTCTGCCTCGTCGAAACCCAGCTTGTACTTCCAGTAGTTCTTGGTTCACATACTGCTGAAGCCTAGGTTGTAGGATTTTGAGCATCACCTTGCTGGCATGTGAAATGAGCGCAATTGTACGATAGTTTGAACACTCTTTGGCGTTGCCCTTCTTTGGAACTGGAATGTAAACTGACCTTTTCCAGTCTTGTGGCCACTGTTGAGTGTTCCAAATTTGTTGGCATATTGAGTGCAGCACTTTAACAGCATCATCTTTTAGGATCTTAAATAGCTCAGCTGAAATACTGTCATCTCCGCTAGCTTTGTTGTTAGTAATGCTTCCTAAGGCCCACTTGACTTCACTCTCAAGGATGTCCGGCTCAAGTTCAGTGACCGCACTATCATGGCTATCAGGGACATTCAGATCTTTCCTGTATAGTTCTTCTGTGTATTATTTCCACCTCTTCTTAAACTCATCTGCTTCGTTTAGGTCCCTGCCTTCTTTGTCCTTTATCATGCCCGTCTTTGCACAAAACGTTCCCTTGAGATCTCCGATTTTCTTGAAGAGATCTCTAGTCTTTCCCATTCTGTTGTTTTCCTCGATTTCTTTGCATTGTTCATTTAAGAAGGCCTTCTTGTCTCTCCTTTCTATTCTCTGGAAATCTGCATTCAGTTGGATATATCTTCCCCTTTCTCCCTTCCTTTTCGCTTCCCTTCTTTCCTCAGCTACTTGTAAAGCCTCATCAGACAGCCACTTTGCTTTCTTGCATTTCTTTTTCTTCGGGATGGATTGAGTTGCTGCCTCCTGAACAATGTTACGAACCTCCGTCCATAGTTCCTCGGGTGTAGCAGCCATATCGGGGGTCAGACTAAGTAGCCTCATGCAGTCTCATACTTCATGTTCTTGCTGAGCTCTTTCTCCCTTGAATATATTGTTGTAAGCTGACAAGACACAGGAATTCCTTATCTTGTCCAAGGTCATACAATTGTATATCTTGTTCTCTGCTTTTCTCTTCTGTTCTCTCCTTATCATGGCTACCCTATAACCCAGTTCTTGTATTATAAACAATAGTGCTAGGAGAAGAAATGTTGAGGACTGCAACCCCACGTGGGAGGGGGAGGAGGAGCCGTTTCATATGTGTCACAATGTCTATAAAAACAATGTGCTGATGTATTTCGGGGCTTCTGGCTCTTTGGAAATGATTCCAGCCTTAAGCCCGCGCGTTAAATAAAGAATCTCTTTTTCCTTCACTCCGTGGTCTCTCTGACTCTGGGTTCTGCAACAGGGCACTCTGTCTATCAGGTCTAATCCCGTAAATCTATTCCTCACCTCCACTGTATATTCATAAGGGATATGATTTAGGTCATACCTGAATGGATTAGTGGTTTTCCTGACGTTCTTCAATTTAAGCCGAAATTTTGCAATAAGAAGCTCATGATCTGAGCCACAGTCAGCTCCAGGTCTTGTTTTGACTGACTGTATAGAGCTTTTCCATCTTTGGCTGCAAAGTACATAATCAATCTGATTTCGATATTGACCATCTGGTGATGTCCATGTGTAGAGTCGCCTCTTGTGCTGTTGGAAAAGAGTGTTTGCCATGATCAGCGTGTTCTCTTGGCAAAACTCTATTAGCCTTTGTCCTGCTTCATTTTGTACACCAAGGCCATGCCTGCCTGTTATCCCGGTGATTTCTTGACTTCCTACTTTAGCATTCCAATCCCCTATGATGAAGAGGACATCTTTTTTTGGTGTTAGTTCTAGAAGGTGTTGTAGGTCTTCATAGAACCGATCGACCTCAGCTTCTTCGGCATCAGTGGTTGGGGCATAGACTTGAATTACTGTGATGTTGAATGGTTTGCCTTGGATACTCCATTTCTTCTACGGGATTCTTGCCCACAGTAGTAGATATGATGGTCACCTGAATTAAATTCGCCCACGCTTGTCCATTTTAGTTCGCTGATTCCCAAGATGTCGATGTTCAATCTTGCCATCTCATGTTTGACCACCTCCAGCTTACCTTGATTCGTTGATCTTACATTCCAGGTTCCTAAACAATATTGTTCTTTACAGCATCGGATTTTCTTTTCACCACCAGACACATCCACAGCTGAGTGTCCTTTCGGCTTTGGCCCAGCCGCTTCACTCTTTCCGGCGCTACTTGGGAATTCCCTCTGCTCTTCCCAAGTAGTATATTGGATCGCTTCCGACCTGAGGGGCTCATCTTCCGGCGTCATCTCTTTTAGCCTTGTGATACATTCCATGGGGTTTTCTTGGCAAGAGTACTGGAGTGGGTTGCCATTTCCTTCTCCAGTGGACCACATTTTGTCAGAACTTTCCGCCATGACCTGTCCGTCTTGGGTGGCCCTGCACGGCATAGCGTATGGCTTCACTGAGTTACGCAAGCCCCTTCACCACAACAAGGCAGTGATCCATGAAGGGGGGGCCAAACTAGATGATATGTTAAATATGTGATTGCAGCTCATGCATTTATTTTAAAGGGGAAACTGGGGTAAGGATGTTAGAGAATTCCGCCACCGACTCCAGTGAGGCCGGATTCTTTAGAATTGTCCCAGGATGGACCCTACCTGGTGTCGGCCGGCCGTCCGTCCGCTGCCCCAGTCTGCGGCCGCCATTTGCATCCCTGCGTTAGCCATGATAGGCTATGTATATATTTATGTAGCCTCTCACAAAAAGAGCAAGGACGCAAATGGTGTAGCAGCTGCCATTTTGGTCCCTGCTCTTTGCCGTGATAGGCTACGTATATATTTATGTAGCCTATCACGGCTAACGCAGGGACACAAATGGTGGCCGCTATGGCGGACACCATTTGCGGCCGCAGCCTGGCAGCAGACAGAAGTCCAGCTGCGGGCAGACCCAGCCGGCGGCTCTGCAGACTCACCGCGGAGCAGAGCTGGCGGGGGAGGATTCTGGGGGGAGGGACTGATAGCTCCCCCCCCCATGGATGCCCCAGACCGGAACAGGGTAAGTAATTCGTACACCCCTAAACTGGGGTGATCAGTTTCAGATAGGGATGGATGGACTCAACTCCATCCACGATGGAGCCACCACCACCACCTGCTCGTCACACTGCATGAGCCCCTGGATAGCTCAGTGAGCACCTGGCAACCTGTCCCCTTAGCGAGCTGCCATTTTGCATAAAGGCTAGAGTTTCTCCATAAAAATAATGTTGCATAAATGGTGGCTGTAAATCATAGAATCATAGAATAGTAGGGTTGGAAGGGGCCTACATGGCCATCGAGTCCAACCCCCTGCTCAGTGCAGGAATCCAAGTCAGAGCATCCCTGACAGATGGCTGTCCAGTCTCATCTTGAACGCCTCCAGTGTGGGAGAGCCCACCACCTCCCCAGGTCATTGGTTCCATTGTTGTATTGCTCTTACAGTCAGGAAGTTTTTCCTGATGTTCAGCCGGAATCTGGCTTCCTGTAACTTGAGCCCATTATTCCGTGTCCTGCACTCTGGGATGATCGAGAAGAGATCCTGGCCTTCCTCTCTGTGACAACCTTTCAAGTACTTGAAGAGAGCTATCATGTCTGCCCTCAGTCTTCAATTCTCAAGGCTAAACATGCCCAGTTCTTTCAGTCTCTCTTCTTCATAGGGCTTTGTTTCCAGTCCCCTGATCATCTTTGTTGCCCTCCAAATATGACACAAGTGGTTCTTCGGTTACGCCTTATTCAGCAAAAGTTCTTGTTTCGGGTCTATTGGATGCCACAATGTCTTTTTAGGAAAGGCTTGTCAAATTCGGCTAAGTGTTGAAGGTATAATGCAATCAATGCTTCTTTTATTCATTGGAAATGCCCAGTGGCTGCCTTCTTTTGGGAGGAAGTTATTGTATGGATAAATTTTGTATTGGAAAGCTCTTCAGTATTTACTGATGTAAATGTTCTTTTAAATTACTTATCTGCTTCTTGGAACATAACACATGGCCAGCATTAATGGATTTTTCATGCCCCTTTGGTTGCTAAAGACTGATACTATGATATGGGAAGGATAAAAGCTCACTGCCTATAACACAATGGACTGAAGACTTAACAACACTAGCAACATTTGAAAGAGTTTTATATAGGCGTAATTTGCAAATGGAGTTATATGCGGATATTTGGTCTTTCACTGAAGTTTATGTGTAACCTTCCCCCCACCCCTCTTTTTTTCCCCCCTCGAATATTGTAATGTTGGAAACTGAGGATTTTGAATATGTTGTATTTTTATTTTTATTTCCTTCTCCCTTTTTTAGGTTTTGTAATGTTTTCAGTTTATTTTGTTTTGTAAATAGAATCTTCTAAATAGAAAATAATTTTTTTAAAAATAACAATGGTTGAACTGAGGGGGAGCCGAAGAACAAGGCAAGGAAACGAGGAAACTAAAGTACTTTTTAAATGTTTTTGGTTTTTTAAATAAAGAATCTAGAAAATAAAGAAAGGGAATAGTTGAATTGAGAAGGGCTGGGTGGGAAAGAACAACAAAGCTGCAGCGCAATGCAGTATAGCACACACACACCACCACCACCACCACCCAGATCTGGCCAAGTAACCAACTCTAAGCTCTCAAACAATTCTAACCAGCCAGCACTCTCTCTCGCAAAGAAACAAATGCAGGCTGATCCCCAACATACACAGTACCACCACTGCCACGCCACTGCTCTACCACTATCACTGATTGGAGACTGCTCGGTTAAGTTCAGCCCTAATTTGGCAACTAGAGTTGCCATGCGCCAAAGCTCCCTCCCTCTTCCTCTTCTCCTCCTCCCTGATCTTTCTCAAGTTGATACATTTTGTAGACAGGCTGTCTGGGCTTCAGAAGGTATCAGAATAGCTCCGAGTCTCCAAGGCGGACCGAGGCACCTCAGCGGTGACCCGCTTTGCTTTGGACTGCCTCGGTGCTGCTCTGATTTGCTTTGGATCTCACCAAGGCACCCCAAAGCACCCTGATTTGCTTCAGTATTCAGATTCGGCACTGAAGAGATGCACAGCCCTAGAAATCATTGGAGGATTTTAGGGACCATCTTCAAATCAAAATAACCTGCAACAGATAAACAGTTGTTTTTCACAGAAAACAACTCCAAATCAAAACGCTTCCTTACAGAGGGTTTTTGGGAGTGTGAAGAGATGCTTGCATATAATTGCTGGTGTCAGGTTAGGTTTACTTTGTGAGGAGTTACTGTGTGAGGCGACCATGTATCTGTGTAGGCCCGAGGCCCTGTTTTGTTGCTGTCAAAGGCCTGTGTAGTAGTCACTTAGCGATGTTCTGAGGCGGGAGAGACAGTCACTTTGAATACGTGCAGGTGGGGCCTGGATCAGGTAAATTCAGTTCTGACCAGCTGGGGATCCTAGCTAGGTGGGAAAGAGCAGGGAAGGACGGCTGGAGCCAGTCAGCCTGTCGCTGTCAGTGCGGGAGAAGGCCTGCTCTTTGGTGGGTGGTGTTTCAGGAGGACTAGGAGAAAGCCGAGGAGAAAGTGAATAGCTAAGGCCTGAATATTAAGCCATTCCTTCTCTGGTGAAGATCAGGGGCTGGTGAAGATCAGGGGCTGGTGAAGATCAGGTGAAGATCTGGTGAAGATCTTCTCTGGTGAAGATCAGAGGCTGGTGAAGATCAGGTGAAGATCTGGTGAAGATCAGGGGCTGGTGAAGATCAGGTGCAGGGTGGCTGCGTGATGCCAGGAGGCTGCCCTAAGATCTTGCCAGAGGAAGGTGATACAAGCAGACAGTAAAAGCCCAGATAAATCGTAGGGGAGTCATAAATACAAGAGGAGCAGCTCTGCAAGTGAGAGGAAGACTGTACTCAAGAGCTGGACCTGGCTGTCAGTGTATTTGGTTCGGGTGAAGGCTTAGGGAATTTGCCCTGAGGTTAAAGACATCATTAAGTGGCTTGTAGCAGCAACAGTGTCTCTTGAGTCCTTAAGAATTGTCGCTAAGAAGTATTTCGAAAACCCCAAAGTAAATACCACTATTCCCTTATGGACAAATATCCCTTTAATACATTAACTTGTTTAATAGTTCATCTTGTCTCTAGCTGGTGCCCATTTCACATCTAAGCCTCTTTTACCAGCTACTAGGAGATTTTAAAGTATTCTAAGAGAATTGGTGGCAGTGGAAAAAGGTCAGCTTGTGGAACTCTTGAGTTATAGTGGCAGAGAGTTCCTTAGAAAGATAAGCATTTGTTATTAATAGAGGCAGAGAGTTCCTTAGACTCTGAAATATAAGGATTTGCTATAAATAAGAAACCCCGTGGGTAGGATTGCCCACTGCAGGAGCAGTTTCTAGGTGGTAGCAGTGCTAAGGAGCGGAAGTCCCCCATGGCCTCTAAGTCAGAATCCTCCCAGTGTGAAGATCATCCCAAGAGATCAACAGCAGTTTGTTTGACTTTTTAAAATAGAAGTGACCTCTTCAGAGGGGTTTAAAAATATTTTATTAGTGTAAAAAAGAAAAGTTATAACAAACTGTTACAGTTTAGAATCCAACTAAATACATCAGTACACAGCACCTGTTACTATTATATAGACCTATTGTTCAAAATAGTTTGTCCCAAAAGAGCCCTGTGAAGTAAATCATTGCTCTTAATTGGCCACCTGTAAAGTGGCACTGAGACCAACAAAACATGACTTAAAGTGACCCAGCAAGCTTGGGGAACTCAGCTCCCCACATTCTGGCCTGCATTTCCTAGTGCTGATTCTTCATTGGATTTATATACTGCCCAAGTGGCAGAAACCCTTGGGGTGGTTTACAATCATTAAAAAATCCAAAACAATAACAGTGAAAAATAAATAAATGCCACAATGAAAATACTGAAATATTTAAAAGCCAGCAGTAAAGCTAATAATCAGAACAACAGAATAAAGATTAAATGCCTGTTGGAAGAGGAAGGTCTTGATCTGGCATCTAAATGTATACCATGAAGACACCAGGCAGATCTCCCTGGGAAGGTCATTCCACAGACAAGGGCCACTACAGAGAAGGCTCTGTCCATAGTAGCCGTCCGTTGCACCATTGTGGGTGGCAACACCCAGAAAAGAACCTCCAAAGATTATCTTGATAATCGGGCAGGAACATACAGGAGAAGGCCTCCTTCTGGCAGACGGATCCTAAACCATTTAGGACTTTAAAGGTCAACACCAACACTTTGAATCAGGCCCAGAAACTGACTGGCAACCAATGCAGTTGACACAGCCCTGGAGTAATATGTTTGAAACAACCCGGCCCAGTAAGCAGCCTCCCTGCTCTGTTCTGCAATAATTGAAGTTTCTGGACCATCTTCAGAAGTAACTCCATATATGATGCCTTGCAATAATCCAGGAGGGAGGTCACCAGCGCTTGGATACCTGTAGCCAGGCTCTCTGTGTCCAGGTAGGGTCACAGCTGGTATATCAGCCAAAGCTGGTAAAAGGCAATTCATGCCCCTGGGGCTACTTGGACCTCCAGTGACAGAGCTGGATCTATGAGCACTCCCAGACTATGAACTTTCTCCTTCTGGGGGAGAGCAACCCCATTTAGGGCAACTTGAATCCCACTTAACTGGACAGATGAACCACCTACTAACAGAAGCTCCATCTTGTCTGGATTGAGTCTCAGTTTATTGGCCCTTATCCAGTCCATTACTAAGTCCAAGCACAATAATATGATTTTGGTGGGAACAAGCTGGTGTATTCCAATGCTCAAAAGCAAAACCACATGGATTTTATGCCCAAGAAAGGGGAGAGAGAGTGCCATCCAGGAGGCAACTAGGGTGAAACCCTTTCTTCTGTGACTGACAGGATGGGACCTTGTTTGAGAGCAAACCCTCTCTCCTCATGCCTCCGGGATAGTTTTGCTCATGGAGATGGAGCTGCCTCTTCAGAAGTGAATCGTTCATTGGTATAGGATGTTGGCGAGTTCCCTTGCACATGGATACCATGAGTCTCACTGGGGACAGTTCCCGACAGGTTGTGGTGCTCATCCTTGCCCTCCATGGCCATGGTGTTGTTGGCCTAGCCTTGCCAGTGTTTTCTTTGGACCTGCTCCAGTATCTGTAGGACCTGGAGAGGGAAACAAAGACTAAATGATTGGTTGGGCATTCTGTCAATGTGGGCCCCACCTTTACCAGGCTTGTCATGTCTGAATTAGTGAAAGGAAGGCAGGCAGGCAGGCAGGCTACCATCAGTACTTCTTGCACTGATTTTCCTTCCGACATCACTGTTCACAATTCTTTCCCCACCACTGACTGCCACCATATGTAATGTATAAACAAACCTGAAACTCTCCATAATACTCCATTTTCTGATGAAGTGAACTATAGTCCATGAAAGCTTAGGCCAGAATGAATTTGTTAGAGGAAAAGGAGTGATAATAATAGCAGAGAAAATACAGCTGACCTGGGATTTGGGGACAATTCCAACTCTGAAGAATCCCACATTCCCACTCTCAATCTTCGTGCAGTCCACCACGGTGGAGGCAATGTTCTCCGGCGAAGGTCCGTCACACAGGACTGCATCCACCTACAAAGAAAACATCATATGTGGTTGCTGCATCCTTCTCTGCCTTTTGCACAAAGAGCAGATCCTTGCATCCCACCTCTTTTGGTGAGCTAGCCAAGGACCATGCCTTCCCTCAGGGCCAGCATTCGTCATCCTTTCCAATTTCAGGGTAATACTCTGGCACTTCTAGTCCAAACTGGAGTACCACGAGAACCGTTAAAGCAGGGATGGGGAATGCGTGGCCCTTCAGATGTTGCTGGACTACAACTGCCAGCATCCCTAACTATTGGCCATGATGGCTAGAGCTGGTGGAAACTGGAGTCCAACAACACCTGAATGGCCACAGGTTACCCGCACCTGCTTCAAAGGATGAGAAGGTAAAGAGATGACTTGCTTGAGGAATGGCAGCGGGCTTCCCACTTTCAGTTATCTCCAGGCTCGGGTAAAAGAAACGGCCCCAGCCATTATCCTCCCTTTCTCTCCCTCCCCACATCTTCCCATGAGGCAAACAGGGAGGGGGAAGGAGGACCAGGACCAGGGCACTTCTCTTCTCCAACACCTGTCTTTTCAGAAGGGGGCCGCTGAGGCGTCTAAGCTCCAGTTTTCTTCACAACAGCAGCCATTATTCTGAGCATGCCCAAGATTCCACAGTCAGAAATATTTCAGCTGCCTGTCTCTCCAGAAGCTTGAAGTGCAAACATTCCACACAACAGACATGCAAGGGCTGCCAGTCCCATTCAAGGGCTGCCAGTCCCATTCAAGGGCTGCCAGTCCCATTCCACACAACAGACATGCAAGGGCTGCCAGTCCCATGAAAGCTCTCTGGACCTGGGGAGGGGCAAGCTGCCAAGACAGCTGTGATTCCCCCGACTGAGAGCAGCGTGTGTGGCGGTTGCCTTGTCTCCGAGCCTGGCGTACACCTGGTTGTGGTGGGTTGTGTCTGCTTCTCCCGTAGGGTTGGCTGATGTGACTGCAATGGGGCCCACCTGGTGACCAAGGAAGACAGAGAAGAGACGGGCCCTCAGCAGGCTGAGCAGAGCAAGATTCAGAGAGAACTATGTGAGCTGGTGTGAAACAGGTATTGAGGGAGTAGCCGGCTTCTCCTCTGCAGTAGAGCTGAGAGCCAACCCAAGAATGAGGTAGCTCCTTGCAGACAGAATTCCATGCTATGTCTAGCACAGAGTTCAGATTAAATGAGAAGCCAGCTGTGCCTTCCATCCTTCCTTCCTAGCAAGCTTCAAGTCCTCCTGGAGGGGATTTTTTTGAAAATAAGCAGGTTGCATCTGTATTTGTTCTGGGTAATCTGTGCCTCCCTCCCAGCCTCCAGTCATACTCTTCTACTCATTCTGTATTACCCCTTCGGCAAAGATTCAACCCCTTCTGAGACTGAGAGTCTGCTTTCAAAATATGCCAAACAACCTGGATGCAGATAAACAAACCCAGCACATTTCACATATATTTTCTTTTAAGCCCATCACCAGGGTCTCCAATGTAGTGTCCACGGGCATCAATGTGCCCACGGACACCTCCTCTCTTGACACTCACCATGCCCCCGTCCCTTCTGATTTTTATTTAACTTCTTAAGATAATTTTTGTAATTAAAAAATAATAATCGGGAGGCTAAAATGCTGCACAGGTAAGTGCTGCCCTCCAGCACCAACTCTATTTGGGTTCAAAACGGTGGTTTTGTATTTTGGAGCTTAGACCTGACCTCTGCCTTGTTTTTAGGTTCTCGGGAAGATTACTTTTCTTTTAGCCTCACCAATTTGCCTTCTGGGAAATGAGGTTTTTGTGACGGGCCATGCCCACCATGGCAGCCATTTTGTGTGAGTGCCCACAACACTCCCTTAAACTTCCAAATGTTCCCACCAGCCGAAAAAGATTGGGAACCTCTGATCTGGGTATACACCAAGTATGTCTCAGAATAGCTCAGCCAGCTCTTCACGCTGTTTTACAACTATGAAGACAGACACCAATGGAAATTGTGGATTCTGCTCACCAAGTCGATGAGATGAGTGGTGACGGAGCAATCTGGGATGCGGATGGCAATGCTCTGAGGGGTGCCAACATACTTGGCAGAGTCTTTCATGCCCAGGTAGTCCACCCATTCCCCTAAGATGGAAGAAGCAAGAGCTCTATCAAAGCTCACTCCACCAGTAAAGGCTGGAGCAACAGCCCTCTGGGTCGGAACACATGCAAGTGGTGGGAACAGTCAGGGCTGCAATGGAGAGACCCTCTTACCTCGTGGAACCACCAAGCTGATATGTGATGGCCACGCAGCATCCATGAAGTCCCAGAGGATGGAGCTGAACAGATGCTTGGCCGGTTCCAGCTGTTTCAGACTTGAAATCCAGAGGGACATGGGACGGTCTTGAGCCTGGTGCTTTGTGCTAGAGGAGAGGCAGAGAACTGAGTGGCTTAATAGCAGTGATCCAAGAGTGGGTTGGGGACATTTGCCATGCCCAGGCAGCCCTAGTTGCCACATCCCTTTGTCACAGTAGCCATACCTACACAAACTCCCCCTCCCTTGCTAGACTTTCCAGCACCTAATTCTGGGCAGGTCATTCAAGGCAGAAGTGCAAATGATAGTATGTGGATGTGGAAGGGGAGCCACCAGGATATGAAACTGGCAGATTACTTCAAGGCCCCGGGAGAAGCTGGGCATATGTGCACTCATGTGCACTCATTGGGTTATACTGCACTCAAGTTCTGCTTGTGGGTTTCCCAGTGGTGCATCTGGTTGGCCACAGTGTGAACAGGATCCTGGACTAGATAGACCCTTGATCGGATCCAGCAGGGCGCTTGCTGTGTTCGTGTGTGTGTGTGTGTGTGTGTGTGCGCGCGCGCGCGCACACGCATGCATCCACACTTGTAGAATAAGCACTGGGGGCAAAGGATGGGAATGCACAGAGGAGAGTGTCAGTGATGGAGAGCAAAAGTCCACCAGCAGGATCGGTGGAGAAGGATCTGTGCAGCTGGTTAGAGGGGAAGGTGTGTTGCAAAGATTTCTGTCAGTGGCCCCTATGCACAGACCGGGCCATCCTTGCCTTAGAGATCACCAAGAAAGCCCTAGTTTGGGACTGTATCCACACACACCCTTACTTGTAAGCCTTCTCCACAGCATCAGGCCGACTGCAGGCTGCAGCAAGTACATACACTGTGTCCGTGGGGATCCCACAGGCCCCTCCCATCTTCATTATATCTATAATGAGAGTAAGAGGTCAAGAAACAATGGTGGCTGGGCCATCAACTCATGGAGGCCACAGTGAAGCTCACTGGGGTTTTATTATCTTGCTGATCTAGACAGCCCCTGCTCAGCAAGTGGGTAAACGATTTCCAAGGCACTCAGGGTTAGCGACATTTATTCTGTATATCAGCCACTTGCAAGGTCTTTCCAGGACCACTTGCAAGACCTTTTTTAAATTATTATTTTTATTTATTGTTACATTTATATCCTCCTCTTTTTCCTCCAAGGAACCCAGGGTGGCTTACATAATCTTCCTCCTCTCTGTTTTTTATCCTCACGACAACGCTGCGAGGGGGGTTAGGCTGAGAGTCAGTGACTGCCAGTGAGCTTCACAGCTGAGCAGGGACTAGAACCCGGATCTCCCAAACCCAGTCCAGCACTCTAACCACCGCGCCACACAAGCCCTCAAGACCGCACCCTACATGGCCTGGCAGTGTGGGTTAAGGTAAACACAAAGGCATCAAAACCTCACAAGGGGCTCTGACTGGATTAGCAGGTCATCTGCTGCAGCGCCTGTTTTAATTGGGGCCAAACTTTGCATGATGCTAAACACATCCCTTGCAAGCGTTTTTTTTCTTTTTTTAACGGAAGACCTGAGCAAGATCAGTACCACAGTGTGTAGGGAGGGGTGTTTAATTTAATTCTTTCCTCCCCACCACAACCCCAGTGAAAATAGCCCCCCCCCACACACACACACACAGCTGCCACTCGCTCCCACTGGCACCACGTGGAACTCAGCTGTCTTGCAAAGGGCCTCACAGTCATCAAATCAAACTCTGGCACATGAAGGGTCGAGACAACATCAGAACGGGGCGGGGGAGGCAACCTTTAAAAGGAAAAGCTCTAAGGGATGGTAAAATAGGCCTGAATGCACAAAATCAGGCCAAAAGTGAACACTGCTGACCTGACCTCTCTCAAAAGTGGTGAAGAGGCAGATGCCCAACCATCAGATTATGTTTTAAGATACCCCTTGATAACAGTTTGAGAGCCCTGTTTAACCAAAGCCTTAAAACAGCCCCACCCCACAGTGGACGATGCAGTTTCCTTACCTGCCACTTGCCTGACTGAAGCAGCTTTCCTGGCTGGCAGGTGGAGGCATTTGGTGCTTTCTCCCCCAAAGCCGCTGAGCCTCACAACGGGGCGTCCCATGGGCAGCTGGGGGCTCTCGAAAGTGCTGCTGACCAGAGCAGACAAGAAGCAGTAGAAGCTCACGAGGCCGAAGACGATGGCGACCGCGATGTCGTAGCCAGCTGAGGAGGCACCAAGAGCATCTAGCAGGAAGCTGAAGAGTATGAGCTCAAAGGTGAGGGAGTAGGCAAACCAGGAGATGCTCAGGAAGAGGGTGCCAACAACAAGGAAGGCATTGACGAGCAGGAGGGAGATGATGCCCACAGCGACCTGGAATCCCCGGGCAGCGCCATAGAGCCCCCCGTACCTAGCGAAGCCCCAGATGATCCACATGAACCCATAGAGGGTGAAGGCACTGCTCTCCAAGGTCTTGCCACGGGAGAAGGCCACAGAGCCACACAACAGCTTCAAGATCCCTCCAGCCACCACCACCCATGGTATGACTGCTGTAGCAAGCAGAGACTTTGGCTTGGCTGCCACAGCGATAGCAAAGGAAGCGAGCACGCTGCACGCGTAGCCCAGCACCTCGGCACTGGCATACTTCGAGTAGCCCAGGTAGGGAGCGTGGAGGTCCTTCCCCTCCCAGAGCTTGCAAGCACGGAGGCGTGAGAGCAAGGCCCAGAGCACCCGCTCCCCCCGCAGGATCTGGACTCTCGCATTCCCATTGTGAAGGTGAACAAAGGTCAGGAGGGCTGAGGCCACAAAAATGGCCACTGCCACGCCCTGAGGGCCATCTGCAAAAAAGCCACAGGGGCGGGAGGCGAGCGAAATACACCAGGCCACATAGAAGAGCACATAGAGCCCATCGGCCAGGCTGCCAATTGCGACGAACAGTGCCAAGGAAGCCAGGAGGATGGCGAAGGCCACCCAGAAGGGAACGGGGAAAACAGGCTCCTCGGGCAACCAGAGCAAGAGCAAGATCAAGAGGGAATAGCCACCCCCAAGCTTCAGGAGGGCGGTGAAACCAAAGAACGTGGCAGTCAGGGCATCCGAAGTGCGATAGGAGAAGAGGGAGACCCCGAGTTGGTAGAGCCCTCCCGCCCAGAGCCAGGGGACCTGCCCTGCAAAGAGACCCCCAGTCACCCCCAGGAGCCTGCAGCCAAAGACACTGGCTGACAGCATGTTCAGGATCAAGCCAACAGGGGTGAGATCATTTATGCCTGCACCACTTTCCGGATTCTGGCTACTCCTGGCTTTTCTTTTTGCCAAGTCCGTGCCAGGCAGGAGGATGGTCTCTTTGCTGAGGAAGAAGAGGCACCTGCCCATCCCGACGTAGCCGCCCACAAGGCAGGCAACCATGTAGCTGCAAGCTACCACAGCAGAGCCCAAGGCAGCGTCGTACAGCACAGCAATTTTGTGGGCGCAGGCAAGATTTTATTTTACTTTTTTATTTTATTTTACTTTTTACTATTTTACTTTTGAAAAGCAAATAGCCAATGTTTTAAGGAAGCATGATGTAGTAGTAATGGGGGACTTCAATTTCCCCGATATTTGTTGGGAGACAAATTCTGCAAAACATGGCCCCTCCAGGAAATTCCTGACTTGTGTGGCGGATAACTTCCTCCTACAGAAAGTAGAGGAAGGAACTAGAGGATCGGCTATCCTTGACTTGATCCTAACCAACAGAGATGACTTAGTGGAGAAAGTAGCAGTTACAGGAACTCTGGGGGAAAGCGACCATGTTGTTCTTGAGTTCTTGGTTCTAAGGGAAGCAAAAGCCGAGTGTAGTCAAACGCGTACCCTGGATTTTAGGAAAGCTGATTTTCATAAACTCAGAACAATGATCAGTAAGGTCCCATGGCAAGCAATGCTAGCAAGAAAAGGAGTCCAAGATGGGTGGGAGCTTTTAAAAAAGGAAATTCTCAAGGCACAATCACAAACAATTCCAACAAGAAGAAAAGGTGGAAGACAACAGAAGAAGCCAATGTGGCTTCACAAAAAGCTTAGGGATGACCTGAAAACAAAAAAGGACACATATAGGAAGTGGAAAGAAGGCCAAGTAACAAAGGAAGAGTACAGGCAGGTAGCACAGAATTGCAGGGATGGCGTCAGGAAGGCTAAAGCGGAGAACGAGGTGAGGTTAGCGAGGGATGCTAAAAACAACAAAAAGGCTTTCTTCAGCTACGTGCATAGTAAAAGGCAGAGGAAAGAAATGGTTGTTCAGCTATTAAATAAGGATGGCAAAATGATAACAGATGACAAAGAAAAGGCAGAGGTGCTCAATTCCTACTTTGGCTCAGTCTTCTCCCAAAAGAGGGTCTATGACCCCCCTGGCAAAGGCGAAGTACAGGCTGAAGGGGCAGGATTGCAGCTTGAGATCGACAGGCATATGGTCAAGGAACACCTCATTACTTTGAATGAGTTCAAATCTCCAGGGCCAGATGAACTGCATCCTAGAGTCATAAAGGAACTGGCAGAAGAACTCTCAGAACCGCTGTCTATTCTCTTTGAGAAATCATGGAGGACCGGGGAAGTGCCAGATGACTGGAGGAGGGCTAACGTTGTCCCTATCTTCAAAAAGGGTAAAAAGGAGGAACCTGGGAACTACAGACCAGTCAGTCTGACATCAATCCCTGGGAAAATTCTGGAGCAGATCATAAAGCAATCCATCTGGAAGCACCTTGACAACAATGCCGTGATTACTCGAAGCCAACATGGATTTGTCAAAAACAAGTCCTGCCAGACAAATCTGATCTCATTTTTTGATCAAGTCACCTCCCTTGTAGACCGTGGGAATGCTGTAGACATCATATACCTCGACTTCAGCAAAGCTTTCGACAAAGTGCCCCATGATATCCTGATGAGCAAACTAGCTCGAAGTGGGCTAGATGAAACAACGATCCGGTGGATCCACAGTTGGCTACAGAATCGGACTCAAAGAGTGCTTATCAATGGGACCTTCTCCAACTGGGGAGAGGTAACGAGTGGGGTACCGCAGGGCTCAGTCCTGGGCCCAGTGCTCTTCAACATTTTTATTAATGACTTGGAGGAGGAGGTGCAGGGAATGCTGATCAAATTTGCAGATGACACAAAATTGGGTGGGATAGCTAATACTTTGGAAGACAGAAACAAAATTCAAAGTGATCTTGATAGGCTGGAGCGCTGGGCAGAAAACAACAGAATGGCATTTAATAGGGACAAATGCCAAGTTCTGCACCTAGGAAAAAGAAACCAAATGCACAGTTACAAGATGGGGGATACGTGGCTCAACCACACTACGAGCGAGAAGGATCTTGGAATTGTCGTCGATCACAAGCTGAATATGAGCCAACAATGTGATGTGGCTGCAAAAAAGGCAAATGCTATTTTGGGCTGCATTAATAGAAGCATCGCTTCCAAATCCCGGGAAGTACTAGTTCCCCTCTACTCAGCACTGGTTAGGCCTCATCTGGAGTACTGTGTCCAGTTCTGGGCACCACACTTTAAGAAGGATGCAGACAAGCTGGAGAGGGTTCAAAGGAGGGCAACAAAGATGATCAGGGGACTGGAAACAAAGCCCTATGAAGAGAGACTGAAAGAACTGGGCATGTTTAGCCTTGAGAAGAGAAGACTGAGGGGAGATATGATAGCACTCTTCAAGTACTTGAAAGGTTGTCACAGAGAAGAAGGCCAGGATCTCTTCTTGATCATCCCAGAGTGCAGGACACGGAATAATGGGCTCAAGTTACAGGAAGCCAGATTCCGGCTGAACATCAGGAAAAACTTCCTGAGTGTCAGAGCAATACGGCAATGGAACCAATTACCTGGGGAGGTGGTGGGCTCTCCCACACTGGAGGCCTTTAAGACGAGGCTGGACAGCCATTTGTCAGGGATGCTCTGACTTGGATTCCTGCATTGAGCAGGGGGTTGGACTCGATGGCCTTGTAGGCCCCTTCCAACCCTACTATTCTATGATTCTATGATTCTAAGAGAGATGGCGGAAGCCACCATGCCAAGGGGGATGTCTCTCTGGACAAAGCCCGCCAGGCTGATGAGGAGCAGCCCCAGACAGAAGGCCGCCAGACCGGGCACGGCTGCGTTGTGCAAGTCAGCAGCGCCTCGGAGGAGCTCTTGCCCAGCCAAGACCTGGATCAGCCCATAGCCACACCAGAGCGCCGAGACGGTCAGGCAGAGGGTCACAAACAAGGCGGCGCCTTGGAGGCTCTTCCGCACCCCTGTTGGAGGAGAAAAAGCAGCACTTTGGCGACGTGAAGGCTCTCCAGAACGCCAGGGCTGCAGACACTCATCAGTGTAATGAATGCAAGATGTGTCCTCAACGATTAACATGTACCTCCTTGTCAGGGCCAATGAGAGTCCTCAGCATCTCACGTTTAGAGTCTAAACAAACCCGTCCTTCATACTTGTGAGCTAAGCTCGCTTTGGAGCCATGACAGCTGTGCCTCTGTATGCCAGTGGCTGGGGAACACGAGTGCTTCTGCCCTCCTGTTCTGCCTGTGGGCTTCCTGTTGGGGCAGCTGGTTGGCCCCAGGGCGAACAGGATGCTGGGTGAGATGGGCCTTTGGTCTGATCCAGCACAGCTCTTCTTAGGTAAATAGCAGTTTGGCCTGTATCACATGTGGGCAACCGGATGCCTCTCTGGTGGCGCACAGGGCCCTCCTACCACCTAGCTGCTGCCCCCGGCCTGCCACTCAGCTGTCTGAGTGGCGGGGGAGCACCATTTTCAGGCAGAGGATGGTAAGCAGGGAGAGTCGTTCATGTCTCCTCCTCCCAGTCATTCATGCTCCCCAGCATGCCAAGCAGGTGTTTGCTAGGCTGTGAGGATTAAGGGGAGACAGAGGAGCCCTTTGTAAGGTGCGGATCCCCCTGGATTGGGGCTCTCCAAAGCCTTCCAGCCTGGGTAGGGAGCAGAGGAGGTGTGGTGAATGAATGTTGGGAAGGGCAGGGGTATGGCGTGGGCACGTGGCGCAAATGAATGCGTGTGTGTGTGCGTGTGCAGGGTGGCCATCGCTAGTGTAAATTGTTCCTGCTTTAAGATCATCACCAACTGTTTCTCTCCTAGAGAAAAAAGAGAGGCGAAGAGGGCAGGGTGGTGGTGATCTTGAGAGAGAGAATACGTCAGATGGGTCTGGCCATGCCCACCACCGGCTCCGGCACCCCGCCTGCAGCATGCAACCCCTAACCTATGCCCTTGAAGTGAATGCAGCCCTGAAGGAGGGGCGGGGGGAGGAGAAGGCTGCCCAACCCTGGTTCATATAAATGCTCGGATTCAAGTCTCGCTATTCTCAAGAAACACCACCGGTCTGGCGAAGACAAAGTAAGTTTGTGTGAACGTATATGAGCACATCAGACAGAGACCACCTTCTGAAAGGTGCGACCCTTCAGAGAACAGTCTGCGATTCTCTTACCTACATATGCCAGGAGAAGCGACACAAGGACCAGATGGACCCCCAGCGCCGTGCTGGAGAGCAGAGGGGTCAGCCCTGCGGTGCTGGAGAAGCGGACAGCAAGCAAGAGGGAGCCTGCAACAAAGGAGGGGGGAAGGGCACTCTGAAACCAATCTTAGGAAAAGAGGAGAGCCCCACAGGCCCTTCCCAGAGTTGCTGGCTCTTTACGTGGCTGTAAAGAACATGGAAAGAAAATCCGATGCTGTAAAGAACAATATTGTTTAGGAACCTGGAATGTCAGATCAATGAATCAAGGTAAGCTGGAGGTGGTCAAACATGAGATGGCAAGATTGAACATCGACATCTTGGGAATCAGCGAACTCAAATGGACAGGCATGGGCGAATTTAATTCAGGTGACCATCATATCTACTATTGTGGGCAAGAATCCCTTAGAAGAAATGGAGTAGCACTCATAGTCAACAAAAGGGTGGGAAAAGCAGTACTGGGGTACAATCTTAAAAATGAAAGAATGATCTCAGTACGAATCCAAGGCAAACCATTCAACATCACAGTAATTCAAGACTATGCCCCAACCACTGAGGCCGAAGAAGCTGAGGTTGATCGGTTCTATGAAGACCTACAACACCTTCTAGAACTAACACCAAAAAAAGATGTCCTCTTCATCATAGGGGATTGGAATGCTAAAGTAGGAAGTCAAGAAATCACCGGGATAACAGGCAGGCATGGCCTTGGTGTACAAAATGAAGCAGGACAAAAGCTAATAGAGTTTTGCCAAGAGAACATGCTGATCATAGCAAACACTCTTTTCCAACAGCACAAGAGGCGACTCTACACATGGACATCACCAGATGGTCAATATCGAAATCAGATTGATTATGTCCTTTGCAGCCAAAGATGGAGAAGCTCCATACAGTCAGTAAAAACAAGACCTGGAGCTGACTGTGGCTCAGATCATGAGCTGCTTCTTGCAAAATTTCGGCTTAAATTGAAGAACGTCGGGAAAACCACTAAACCGTTCACGTATGACCTCAATCATATCCCTGATGAATATACAGTGGAGGTGAGGAATAGATTTCAGGGATTAGACCTGATAGACAGAGTGCCTGAGGAACTATGGACGGAGGTCCGTAACATTGTTCAGGAGGCAGCAACGAAATCCATCCCAAAGAAAAAGAAATGCAAGAAAGCAAAGTGGCTGTCTGATGAGGCTTTACAAGTAGCTCACGAAAGAAGGGAAGCGAAAAGCAAGGGAGAAAGGGGAAGATATGCCCAACTGAATGCAGAGTTCCAGAGAATAGCAAGGAGAGACAAGAAGGCCTTCTTAAATGAACAATGCAAAGAAATCGAGGAAAACAACAGAATGGGAAAGACTAGAGATCTCTTCAAGAAAATCGGAGATCTCAAGGGAACGTTTTGTGCAAAGACGGGCATGATAAAGGACAAAGAAGGCAGGGACCTAAACGAAGCAGATGAGTTTAAGAAGAGGTGAAAAGAATACACAGAAGAACTATACAGGAAAGATCTGAATGTCCCTGATAGCCATGATAGTGTGCTCACTGAACTTGAGCCGGACATCCTTGAGAGTGAAGTCAAGTGGGCCTTAGGAAGCATTAGTAACAACAAAGCTAGCGGAGATGACAGTATTCCAGCCGAGTTATTTAAAATCCTAAAAGATGATGCTGTTAAAGTGCTGCATTCAATATGCCAACAAATCTGGAACACTCAACAGTGGCCACAAGACTGGAAAAGGTCAGTTTACATTCCAATTCCAAAGAAGGGCAATGCCAAAGAGTGTTCAAACTACCGCACAATTGCGCTCATTTCACATGCCAGCAAGGTGATGCTCAAAATCCTACAAGCTAGGCTTCAGCAGTATGCGAACCGAGAACTACCGGAAGTACAAGCTGGGTTTCGAAGAGGCAGAGGAACTAGAGATCAAATCGCCAACATTCGCTGGATCATGGAGAAAGCAAGAGAATTCCAGAAAAACGTCTATTTCTGCTTCATTGACTACGCTAAAGCCTTTGATTGTGTGGATCACAACAAACTGTGGCAAATTCTTAAAGTGATGGGAGTACCAGACCACCTTACCTGTCTCCTGAGAAACCTGTACGAGGGTCAAGAAGCAACAGTAAGAACCAGACATGGAACAACCGAGTGGTTCAAAACTGGGAAAGGAGTACGACAAGGCTGCATATTGTCACCCTGCTTATTTAACTTATATGCAGAGTACATCATGAGAAACGCCAGGTTGGATGAATCACAGGTCGGAATTAAGATTGCTGGGAGAATTATCAACAACCTCCGATATGCAGATGATACCACCCTAATGGCAGAAAGCGAAGAGGATCTAAACAGCCTCTTGTTGAGGGTGAAAGAGGAGAGTGCAAAAGCTGGTTTGAAACTCAACATTAACAAAACTAAGATCATGGCATCTGGCCCCATCACTTCCTGGCATATAGAAGGGGAAGAAATGGAAGCAGTGGCAGATTTTACTTTCTTGGGCTCCAAGATCACCGCAGACGGTGACTGTAGCCATGAAATTAAAAGACGCTTGCTCCATGGGAGGAAAGCTATGGCCAACCTAGACAGCATAGTAAGAAGCAGAGACATCACCTTGCCGACAAAGGTCCGTCTAATCAAAGCTATGGTTTTCCCAGTAGTAATGTATGGCTGTGAGAGCTGGACTATAAGGAAGGCTGAGCGCCGAAGAATGGATGCTTTCGAACTGTGGTGCTGGAGAAGACTCTTACGAGTCCCCTGGACTGCAAGGAGGTCAAATCAGTCCATCCTAAAGGAAATCAACCTTGAGTGCTCATTGGAAGGACAGATAATGAAGCTGAAGCTCCAATATTTTGGCCACCTAATGCGAAGAGAAAACTCCCTGGAAAAGACCCTGATGCTGGGAAAGACTGAAGGCAAAAGGAGAAGGGGACGGCAGAGGATGAGATGGCTAGATAGCATCACGGATGCAATGAATATGGACTTGAGCACGCTCCGGGAGAGAGCACAGGACAGGAAGGCCTGGCGTGCTATGGTCCATGGGGTCACGAAGAGTCGGACACGACTGAACAACACAACAACAAAAGAACATGGAAACAGAGATTGGGGTGAAAATGGGAATTGAATAAACAAAGAAAAATGGTGGCAGAGATTGTTGGGCAAGACCTTTTGCTGCCTGAGACAGAGCAGCACCTGGTATCTCAGGACCACAGTACCTGAGGGAGTGCCTCTCCCAGCATGAACTGACTACGTTCTGCATCTACGGCCCTCCTTCAGGTGCCTCCTCTGAGGGAGGCTCAGAGGGCAGCAACAAGGGAGAGGGCCTTCTCAGTGGTGACCCCCCATTTATGGAATGAGCTCCCCGACGAGGCCTGCCTAGCACCAACATTGTTATCTTTTCAGTGCCAGGTTAAAACAGCCCTCTTCTCTTCAGCATTTAGCAGCATATAATTAGTTTTTAATTGGGTACTGGATTGTCTTTGGCTAATTGTTTTTAGATATATGTTGTCAGCATGTGTGCTATCTGTGTATATGTTTTTATGTAAATGCTTTTTGTACTCTGTATGTTGTAATTTAATGTTGTTTTTCATTTTGGTGATCTGCCCAGAGAGCTTCAGCTATGGAGCAATGTGTAGAAATATATTGAATGAATGAATGAAAAATGAATCTCCCACCTACCCAGGTCACAGTCCATAGCGCACAAGGTGAGCACAGTTCCTTTGGCATGGGAGGCAAAACATCCCACAAGCGCTTCTCCCCCTCCCTGGCAAAAAAACTGCAGTTATAATAAATTAAGGGTGCAATCCTGTGCAGGCTGAGACAGGAAAATAAGTTTTGCTGCTCTGAGCATGAAGGGCTAGGGAATGCTGGGAGTTGTGGGGCATTTTTCTGTCTAAATGTGCAGAGGACTGCACCCTGAATGACTACCATTCTGCTGCCCTTCCACGACACCCATGGCACCCAAAATCAGCTGCCCAAAGCGGCTACCTCTATCTGCTGGCTCTGTGGGTAACTGAGCAGCATAAAAGGAAAATAAACAGGCGGAGAAAAGGACAGGGCGGGCGGCCACAACATGGCATAAAGGCTCAGCCGGACTATTTTTAAAGACACATTTCCTCAGACTCTCCCTGCCTGATGGAGGAGTGGGGCGCCTTCCTGCGGGGAGGTACAGAGTGTTCTTTGGTGTTTTGCTGGGGGGGGGGGGCTTTGGTATTTTTATTATTTATTTATTTATTTATTTATTTAAATTATTTTTATCCCGCTCCTGAGCCAAAAGGGCTCTGGAAGCAGGGTAGCTGCTGCAACCCTGTACAAAGACAGTCCCTGCCTGGCAGGCCTGCCGGGCTGCTGTCCAGAGAGGCAGGGCCAAAAGGGGCGGGAAGAAGCAGAACCCCCTGCCCCAAAGCAGGAGGCAGAACAGGACGGCCCCCTCCCGGAGCCACCCGCGCTCTGTGCGCGCCCACCGAGGAGACCTCGTCCCTCAGGCCGCTAATCTGCGGCCGCACCGGCTGCGGAAGGGCGGGCCAGCATCACCGCCGGGGCTGCCCTGGGCGGGGCTCCTCAGCGCGCCGCCTTGACCGGGCCCGCCTTCTCCCGGCGCGCCGGCGCTGCTCCGCGCTGCACGCTCGATCCGCGCCCGCGCCCCGCCCGGCTGGCCCTACGCGGCCGGGAGCGGGGCCCAGACGTCGTCCCGCTTCGGCCGGACCCGTCGAGATCCGCGGGGCCGCGATGGGCCACGCCTCGCCGCTGGCTCGGCCCGGCCCGGAGCGCCCCTGCCCGCTCCCGCGGCGCTGAGGACGGCTAAGAGGCCCAGGCTCGCGCGCTCCACCGCGCCGCCCGGCAGCTCCCTGCTCGGCCTGCCCGAGGTCGCCACCCAGCCCCGAGGGCCGCTTTACTTCGGCGCAGCTGTCCGCGGGCGCTGCAGGGCGCAACCCCGGGCCGGTGGGCGCGGCGCGGCGCCTGGCTCCGCAGAGCCCCGCCGGACGCGCCGCGCCGCCCCGCCCCGCCCCGCCCACCGGCGCCGACGCCCAGGAGCCCCGCGGACTGGTGCAGCGACTCCCCCCGCGCCCCGTCCGCCGCCATCGTCTCGCCCGGCCCGGCCCCGAGCCCCGGCGAACTGGATGGGCGGGAGGCCGCCCGACCTGGCGGGGGTGCCCGGGCGCCCGGGGCGGCCCCGCTGCTGTCGGACCAGGACGGCGACGGCGACGCCGCCGGCGGGACTGGCGCGAGCAGGACGTGGGGCGGAGAGCGGCGGGCTCGCTCTCGCCCCTCGCCGCCTGGCTGCGCGATTTGAAGGGGAGACGCCGGGCGGGGCCAGGACCGGGGCGGGGAGGGGGGGAGGCCCTCGGGCGGGCAGGTGGGCGCGCCTCCCGCGGCGTTCCGACCCCCCCCCCCGCCCTGCGCTGCCGCAGGCAGGGTCAGGCCAGGGACGCGGATCGGCTCCCCCTCACGAGCCAGACTTCCCTCGCGGGGCTGTGGGGAGCGTTACTGCCCGGCTAGGTGATGTTCAGCCTGTTCTGGAGGGGGTTGCACTCCCCCTAAAGGATCAGGTTCGTAGTTTGGGGGTGCTCTTGGACCCAGAACTGTCCCTTGAGGCACAGGTGAACTCAGTGGCATGGAGCACTTCTTATCAGCTTAGGCTGGTATACCAACTACGCCCTTATCTGGACAGAGATAGCCTAGCTACAGTCATCCATGCTCTGATAACTTCTCGTCTGGATTACTGCAATGCGTTATACGTGGGGCTGCCTTTGAAAACGGTCCGGAAACTTCAGCTGGTCCAAAATAGGGCAGCAAGATTGTTAACAGGGACTGGCCTGCGAGCTCATATTACACCAGTACTTTTCCAGCTGCACTGGCTGCCGGTCCATTTCCGGGCCCGATTCAAAGTGCTGGTGTTAACATTCAAAGCCCTTAACGGCTTGGGGCCAGGTTACCTGAAGGATCGCCTCCTCCCATATGTGCCTGCCCGGACCTTAAGATCATCGTCAGCGGCCCTTCTCCGTGTTGTTGTTGTTGTTCAGTCGTTCAGTCGTGTCCGACTCTTCATGACCCCATGGACCATAGCACGCCAGGCCTTCCTGTCCTGCGCTCTCTCCCAGAGCATGCTCAAGTTCATATTCATTGCATCCGTGATGCTATCTAGCCATCTCATCCTCTGCCGTCCCCTTCTCCTTTTGCCTTCAGTCGTTCCCAGCATCAGGGTCTTTTCCAGGGAGTTTTCTCTTCGCATTAGGTGGCCAAAATATTGGAGCTTCAGCTTCATTATCTGTCCTTCCAATGAGCACTCAGGGTTGATTTCCTTTAGGATGGACTGATTTGACCTCCTTGCAGTCCAGGGGACTCGTAAGAGTCTTCTCCAGCACCACAGTTCGAAAGCATCCATTCTTCGGCGCTCAGCCTTCCTTATAGTCCAGCTGTCACAGCCATACATTACTACTGGGAAAACCATAGCTTTGATTAGACGGACCTTTGTCGGCAAGGTGATGTCTCTGCTTCTTACTATGCTGTCTAGGTTGGCCATAGCTTTCCTCCCAAGGAGCAAGCGTCTTTTAATTTCATGGCTACAGTCACCGTCTGCGGTGATCTTGGAGCCCAAGAAAGTAAAATCTGCCACTGCTTCCATTTCTTCCCCTTCTATATGCCAGGAAGTGATGGGGCCAGATGCCATGATCTTAGTTTTGTTAATGTTGAGTTTCAAACCAGCTTTTGCACTCTCCTCTTTCACCCTCAACAAGAGGCTCTTGAGATCCTCTTCGCTTTCTGCCATTAGGGTGGTATCGTCTGCATATCGGAGGTTGTTGATAATTCTCCCAGCAATCTTAATTCCGACCTCTGATTCATCCAACCCGGCATTTCTCATGATGTACTCTGCATATAAGTTAAATAAGCAGGGTGACAATATGCAGCCTTGTCGTACTCCTTTCCCAATTTTGAACCAATCGGTTGTTCCATGTCTGGTTCTTACTGTTGCTTCTTGACCCTCGTACAGGTTTCTCAGGAGACAGGTAAGGTGGTCTGGTACTCCCATCACTTTAAGAATTTGCCACAGTTTGTTGTGATCCACACAATCAAAGGCTTTAGCGTAGTCAATGAAGCAGAAATAGACGTTTTTCTGGAATTCTCTTGCTTTCTCCATGATGCAGCGAACGTTGGCGATTTGATCTCTAGTTCCTCTGCCTCTTCGAAACCCAGCTTGTACTTCCGGTAGTTCTCGGTTCGCATACTGCTGAAGCCTAGCTTGTAGGATTTTGAGCATCACCTTGCTGGCATGTGAAATGAGCGCAATGGTGCGGTAGTTTGAACACTCTTTGGCATTGCCCTTCTTTGGAATTGGAATGTAAACTGACCTTTTCCAGTCTTGTGGCCACTGTTGAGTGTTCCAGATTTGTTGGCATATTGAATGCAGCACTTTAACAGCATCATCTTTTAGGATTTTAAATAACTCGGCTGGAATACTGTCATCTCCGCTAGCTTTGTTGTTACTAATGCTTCCTAAGGCCCACTTGACTTCACTCTCGAGGATGTCCGGCTCAAGTTCAGTGACCGCACTATCATGGCTATCAGGGACATTCAGATCTTTCCTGTATAGTTCTTCTGTGTATTCTTGCCACCTCTTCTTAATCTCATCTGCTTCTGTTAGGTCCCTGCCTTCTTTGTCCTTTATCATGCCCGTCTTTGCACAAAACGTTCCCTTGAGATCTCCGATTTTCTTGAAGAGATCTCTAGTCTTTCCCATTCTGTTGTTTTCCTCGATTTCTTTGCATTGTTCATTTAAGAAGGCCTTCTTGTCTCTCCTTGCTATTCTCTGGAACTCTGCATTCAGTTGGATATGTCTTCCCCTTTCTCCCTTGCTTTTCGCTTCCCTTCTTTCGTGAGCTACTTGTAAAGCCTCATCAGACAGCCACTTGGCTTTCTTGCATTTCTTTTTCTTTGGGATGGATTTCGTTGCTGCCTCCTGAACAATGTTACGGACCTCCGTCCATAGTTCCTCAGGCACTCTGTCTATCAGGTCTAATCCCTGAAATCTATTCCTCACCTCCACTGTATATTCATCAGGGATATGATTGAGGTCATACGTGAACGGTTTAGTGGTTTTCCCGACGTTCTTCAATTTAAGCCGAAATTTTGCAAGAAGCAGCTCATGATCTGAGCCACAGTCAGCTCCAGGTCTTGTTTTTACTGATTGTATGGAGCTTCTCCATCTTTGGCTGCAAAGGACATAATCAATCTGATTTCGATATTGATCATCTGGTGACGTCCATGTGTAGAGTCGCCTCTTGTGCTGTTGGAAAAGAGTGTTTGCTATGATCAGCGTGTTCTCTTGGCAAAACTCTATTAGCTTTTGTCCTGCTTCATTTTGTACACCAAGGCCATGCCTGCCTGTTATCCCGGTGATTTCTTGACTTCCTACTTTAGGAGAAGCTGAGGTTGATCGGTTCTATGAAGACCTACAACACCTTCTAGAACTAACACCAAAAAAAGATGTCCTCTTCATCATAGGGGATTGGAATACTAAAGTAGGCCCTTCTCCGTGAGCCCCTGCCAAAGGAAGTGAGGCGGGTGGCTACTAGGAGGAGGTCTTTTTCTGCTGTGGCATCCCGGCTCTGGAATGAGCTCCCTAGTGAGGTTCGCCTGGCGCCTACATTGTATTCCTTTTGGCGCCAGGTGAAGACCTTTTTATTTTCCCAGGCATTTTAGCATTTTAGCTTTCTAAATTTTTATCTTTGCTGTTTTAAATCTGTATTTTAAACTCCTGTACTGCCGCTAGGTTTTATTGTGGTTGTATTGTTATACTGTGGTTTTAATGTTGTATATATTTTAAATTGTTTTATTGTGTGTTGTTTGGTTTTAATTTTTGTGAACCGCCCAGAGAGCTTCGGCTATTGGGCGGTATAGAAATGAAATAAATAAATATAAATAAATAAATACATCCAGGGCCTCTCTACACCAGCCTCAGGTCCCGCATTTAAAACAGGGCTTTCTGCTTCCGTTTTAAATGCAGGATCACAAGGCTCCCTTTCTCTCCCGCTTCCTTTCCCCCCGCCCCGTTGCCCCTCCTTCTCCCCGAATCTGAGTCTTCCATACCTTTCGGTGATCTCGCTCCTCTTCTTGCCGCTTTTCCTCTTTTCACAGAGGGAACTCAAGCGGAACACAAGGGTGTAATGCGAAGGCTCATTATCTGCGATCTATTTAAAAGTGGAACCAAGGGCATTTAGTGCAGGAGACGCCCTAGAGGGTCACGCGAGTGAAGAAAGCCCTAGACAATGCCCGGGAAGCCCTTTGAACCCTTGAAAATACTATCCAAATGTTAGGGAGCGTATTATTATTATTATTTCTTTGAGGGCGTCAACCAGCTCTGGGGACCTCTGTGGGGAGAGCTTTCCACAACCATGGGCCACCACTGAGAAGGCCCTCTCCCTTGCTGACACCACCAGAGCCACGCTCAGAGGAGGCAGTCTTGCTGATGGCCTGGAGTTCAGGCCTGGAGACATGGCCTGCTGAACTTGACCATGCTCACCCCTCGGGTGTGTCTGCTGAGATACCATCTATAATCGAGTTCCTTAATCAAGATGAGTTGGCCGCCCACGCAATACATCTGGGCTGCAGCTTCCCCACCCATGTGCACTAATTATCCTACCAGAAAGCACTGACATGAGCATCAGGGACTGGTATCAGAGGCAGAGTGCCTGCCAGAGCTGCTTGCTGGGTACCCAGGCGGGAGGGTGCTGCTGCACTCATGTCCTGCTTGTGCGTTTCCCACAGGCAGCTGGTTGGCCCCTGCATGAACAGAATGCTGGGCTAGATGGACCCTGGGTCCGATCCAGCAGGGCTCCTTTTATGTTCTTACCAGTAAGCACAATCTTTCCTACACCTCTAGGAGCAAAGGACACCCCTCTTGCTCAATGGCAACGCTGAAACAAACCAAAAGTGAGCATTCCATTACAAATGTAAGCAGACAGAGCACCAGGGCCCGGATGGATCACAAGATAGATACCAACAAGGAGCAGGAGGCCAACATACCTTGCCCCAGTAAAGATCTCTGGAGCATTCACACAACTGCTGTGCAATTTGGGGGAGAACGAACTTTGAGCGTTTTTAAGAACTGAGCATGACCCAGCAATTTCATACATGACCAGACAACAAACATATGTAGACTAAATGTGATCGGATCCATGTGTTAATTTACTTATACCAGCCCCTCCCAACCTGACATCCTGCAGGTGTGTTGGACTGCAACTCCTGGGAACTGTGGGAGTTGCAGACAAACATACCTGGAGGGTGCCAGGTTGGGCAACACCGGGTGATCCTGTTCTCCCCCCAAACTCACAGAAAGGCAAAGGAAGTTCTCTTGTAAACATCTGAGGATGTTTACAGAAGAAGAGCCATGCCGGATCAGGCCAAGGGTCCCTCTAGTCCAGCATTCTGTTCAGCAGAGGAAGGTGTAGTCACCTTGCCATACTTGCGGGCTTCCCACTGGTGTATCTGGCTGGCCACTATTCAGAAGGAAGACAT
This sequence comes from Heloderma suspectum, assembly GCF_057233095.1. Lineage (NCBI taxonomy): Eukaryota > Metazoa > Chordata > Lepidosauria > Squamata > Helodermatidae > Heloderma > Heloderma suspectum. Next base: position 2,158,085 of record NC_139466.1, read on the forward strand.
TGGGCTGGATCGTCCCTTGGTCTGAACTAGCCGCTGGGCTGCTCTTCACCTTGTGTTCTTATGAGAATGAGCTCGTGTGTTTTACATTACGTGGACTAGCAGGGGAGCAGCCAGCCAGCCAGATGCCACATCCACAACACAAGGGCTTTACGGGAAGGCTGTGTCGCACAGGAAGTTGCAAGAAGCCTACCTGCAGAACGTCATATGTAATAATTACATATGCAGGTATTTTGCTGGGTGCACATACTCGGGGAGCTGGGGGACACCACAATTGCACAGTTAGCACTGACATGGTTAAAATCCGAGGGCAGCCTGCCCCACCTGGAGTCCCCGGTCATGCTGGAGTTACAGCACATGCGTTGGGAAGACCGTCCGACGGTGCGGCCATGGTCACATGCAAGCTACAGCTGGGCAAGAACATCATGGGATCAAGCCAAGCCAGCCTTCGGCTTGCCACTGTGGCCAGCCAGTGTATGCAGGAAGCCCTCAAGCAGGACGTGAGGGCAAGATCCTCTCCTGCTGCTGTCCTCCAGGAACTGATATTTAGAGATACGCTGCCTCTGAAAATGGAGGTTCCCCATTGCTATTCTGATTAATAGCCCCCCACACACACCATTAATCCTCCTGATGCCCCTCAGAGCCATCCATGTTCACGGCCACCACTCCCCACCTAGTGGGAGAGCAAGGGCAAATTAATTATTCCCTGGAACTGAAGGAGCACAGCTGACAACCGTGCAAGCAGCTCAACCGCGGCCCACCAATATTTTCAGGGTGCCAAGAAATGTGGGAGCTGGACTCCAGGACCTGTTGCAACGTGGCAGAGGATGCCTCGGTGGAGATCTCGGCTTGCTTGCACCCCCCCCCAATGTGGCCTTGCAAGGGCTCCTGGGAGGCCCCCCTTGGGCTGCGAGGAGCAGCCACATCAGGCCCTCAGGGCTCGTGCTGGCTGGCCTGGAATGAGCTCAGCCACAGCCAGCTGCTGCGCCACAAACCACCAGCTCAACCGGTCTAGCGACATCTGCAGCCTCAGCCTGGCTGGAGGGGATGGAGATTTCCCTGCGCCCAGACCAGTCTGGGGCGGGACGTCAGCCTATAAAGGCCGCCAGGGAGCGGGGAGCTGGCCAGAAAACAGCCCAACACCACTCCTAGCTGCGGAGTTCTCATCTCTGACCATGGGCAAGAAAGTGGCTGTGATCCTCTCCGGATGTGGGGTCTATGATGGGAGTGAAATCCACGAATCTTCGGCTGTCATGGTGCACCTCAGCAGGGAAAGGGCACAGGTAAGCCCCCGCCCCCGTGCCATGGGTTCGATTGATGCTCCTCTGCTTTTTACTTCTTGTGAATGCAAACCTGGCTGGACTGTCCTGCCTGCCCTGAAAGTAGCCGTCTCTTTCTTCTCCTTCTGCTTTTAGACTTCAGCGCCATTCTCTTTGTGGAAACTCTATTCTCTCTTTCTCTCTCCTACAAAGGTATCCCCAACCTGTATTCTTTCAGGGTCTCCCTAAACCTGCCTCTTACCTGGTAGAAGCAGGAATTCTGCGGGACATTTGGCCCATCTAGCCTTGTTGCACAAACCCTTCTTTTGTTCCCATTTTGTTTGTACTGCAACACTGAAGAAGGCACAGGGGTCTGCATTCTTCTTTAGAGGAGATCACCTCCCGCCTACCCGCAAGCCATTTTGCCATGTGGATGCTTCTGCTCCACCCTTCCTCAGTGCGCATGGGGGAAGAAGAACATAAAGCAGCAAGACAGTCTGTAACATCCTCATTGGACTTTACTGGACGCAATCTTCTTTGCAGGCAACAGATTGCTACATAACAAGTGTGCGAGAACAACATACAAGTAAGGTTTCTGGATATCTCCTGCAAGAGTACGTCATGCCAGGCACTTTTCATGCCAATGCATGCAAAGCTGCAATCTGGGCTGATGGCATCACAGGAGGGGGTTTCACCGTCCTGCTCTCCAAATGTCAGTGCCCCCCCCCCCCGCTTCCTGTGTCCTTCTGTGTACAGTGTACAGTCCGTAATGGAGCATTACCTTGCCATTTCCAGTGTTGACACCCTGAACCACTCTTGCTTTGCTTACAGCTGAGCTAAGCTACTTGATTCAAATGACACCATTCCTCTGTGAATGGGTAAAACTCCTTTGCTAACCAATAAACTATATTAAACTATGATCTCAATGCACTCCTCTCTGTGGGCATCTTCACAATCGAGCAGTAGTGTAGTGGCAAATTCAGAAGCGCAGGGTCCCTTTGTGACAGTCACAGCTATGCCCCCTTCTAAGATTATACAACCTTGGAAGATATACCGCCTTCAACTGGGATCCAAAAACAGTGCAGCCGAGAGTAAGGCAGGGGTATTTCAATTGGATGTCTGAGAAAAAATGCAGGGCTGTTAATCTTTTTCACCCATCCATCCACCCACCCACCCACTCACTCACCCACCCACTCACTCAAACACAAACATTCCAGGTTTTCAAAATATGATACTCTATGGAAGCTTCACCCTCTCAACTCAGCCCTCATGGGCAGATCCCTTCTCATTGAAACAGCCCCTTTGCACACTCCCTTAGTGCCCCAACATTATCCATTAGCCTTCCCTAAGCTACTTCATTATATCTCCCCCCTCCCCCTCCAACAGAAATGTCCACACACCCAGCTGATTGAAATACACACGCACACAGAGTAGTGAAGTTGTAAATTTGGAAATGCAGCAGCTCATTGTGACAGTCTCCAAGGGCAGTCCAGAAATTTCAGGCAGCTGAAATTTCAATCCATATCAATAAGCCAGTTCTAGGAGTTTTCATCTCCACCAGGAACACGTCTTTGGTAAAGCAAATACGTCTTAATTGCCCATTCCAGACCAAGTCATCCCAAATACTTTGCATTCCAACATGGAACAATATATTATTGCTTGGAAAATGCATTCCCTCCACAGCTGCAGTGAGGATCACAGCTAAGGTCAGAGGGAACAGGGAATTCTGAGAGGGGTGGCAGATGACATCAGAGTCCCTGCTGATGAAAAAGTGCCAGGGCCACGTCCCTGCGAGCCCTGCCTCCACTACACCACCACAAGCGAGCAATCCTATGCATGCCTACTCTGAAGCAAGCATAATTCAGTTCAATGCCACTTATTCCCAGGTGTGCATGGGACACGAGTGTAAGTACACCCTAAGAGTACTTTTCAGTCTGAAAGCTGGGCCATTTGTGAATGCTGCTATCACAGCTCATTCAAAGTATAAATGCAGGAGGGTGGAGAAGCCACAAATGAGGCGTGAAGGTGAACAAGCCATCCCTTGTTCTTTGGTATTCAGAGGTAGATTGCCTCAGAAGCTGGAGGTTTCATTTAGCTGTCAGCGCCGACGGCTACTGATAGAACCACCCACCTCCATGGCTTTGAAATTGTTTGGTCATCAAAAGCAGCATGCTCTGCTGAATAGAGGATGCCTTACTTCTGAGCAAACTTGCATAGTTTTAAAGCTACCCTCCATTTCCTTCGCTTGTTGTGTGTGCTATATAACCCTTTTGGGGTATTCCACACACACCTCAAACTTGTCACCTTCACCTCCCTTCAGGCTGTTTTCATGACTACCTGAACCTTCTTTTATTCCCGGGAGTCCCTCTTGTGGACAAAGCCGATATTGCTGTGCCTAAGACCAGTTCAGGGACCGCGGTGGCTTAGTGGTTACGACGCTGAACTGCAGACTGGAAGGTCGGCAGGTCAGCAGTTCGAGACCCAAGTGCTGCGTGACGGAGTGAGCTCCCGTCTTCAGTCCCAGCTTCTGCCAACCTAGCAGTTCAAAAGCAAGAAATTGCCAGTAGATAAATAGGCACCGCCTCGGCGGGAAAGGTAACAGCGCTCCGTGGACCGGTCATGCCGGCCACATGACCACGGAAGCGTCTTCGGACAGCGCTGGCTCTTCGGCTTAGAAACGGGGATGAGCACCGCACCCTAGAGTCGGACACGACTGGTTGGGGACACCTTTACCTTTTTAAGACCAGTTCAGACTCATCAGCCAAACACAGACATTCACGGACTGCAGGGGAGGCCCCTAACTCGGCCCAGGATGCTGCCAGGTTCTTTACAGAGCCTCCCACACACACAACACACACACTTTTGTTGAAGAAGCTCTTAATGGAACCGGTGCAATCTCTGGAAGCGAGCAGGCCCAGCGACTTTTCATGGGTTGAGGTTCTGTGCCTTTGAGGGCTGGCTAAGAGCTGGCCATCCTTGCAGGTTTTCCCAGCTGCAGCCTCTGTGCATAAGCGGGGAGGCATGAGCACTTGGCTCCTTGCCCGTGACCACTACTTACTGGCTGCAAAGCGTGAATGCCAAGATCAGCATAACACGGGCGACATTGTGGGCGACCCCCTTTCCTCTCCAGGCCGAGTTCTATGCCCCAGATACTGACCAAATGCACGTGGTGAACCACACAGATGGGCAGCCGACGGAGGAGAAGCGCAACGTCTTGACGGAGAGCGCCAGGATTGCCCGAGGCAGCACGAAAAACTTGGCCACGCTGAAGGTGAAGGAGCTGGATGCGCTCATCATCCCAGGTAGGAGGGGGTCCCCCAGGAAGCACAGGGGAGCTCTGAGGCAGCGGGGCAGCTTTCTTGGCACCCACTGCTCTTTTGATTAACACATCTCCTAAGCAAGGAGCTGGGATCACTTCAGAGCACACTGTCCATGAATGCCTCTGGGACACACGGGGGGCGCTCAGAGACATTCTGAGGAAGCGAAGGCAGCGAGCAGTGGCAGGCCAATGCTTTCGTCTGCACCACACCCAGCCACCAAGATGAAGGAGAGAAAGAAGCCATTCTTGTGGGAGAGCGAAAGAGAACGGGGCAAATGAGTTGGCCGGCGGTGGGGTGGGGAAGAGCTTTCCTTCAGCTTTCTGTTGGCACCAAAAACTGTGGTTTCAAAGGAGTTGTTTAGAGTGCTGGGCTCAGGCTCCCACCTCTGCCTTATACCGAGTCTTTGGGGTAGGCGACTTGCCCTTTGTAATTAGCCACACTTCCCATGGCGGCCATTTTGTGGTGAGCCAATAACACTTGCATAAATTTCCAAAGGTTGCCTCCCCCTGCCTTGGGTAGTAGCCAGACCTGGGGGGGGGGGGGGGCAGAAATAAGTTTGGCTTCACTACAGAGCCAAGCTTTCCACTGGGGTCCCCCTCGCTGACTTCTGAAGCACCCCTTGCTCTCACACCGGGGGCTGTCTGAACCTGTGTCCTACTCCCAGGTGGCTTCGGAGTGGCCAAAAACCTCTGCACTTGGGCTGTGGATGGGAAGAACTGCACCATCTCCAAACACGTGGAGGACTCCATCAAGGCTTTCCACTCCGCCAAGAAGCCCATCGGCCTGTGCTGCATCTCCCCAGTGCTGGCCGCCAAAATCCTCCCTGGCTGCGAGCTCACGGTCGGGCATGACACAGAGTGTGAGATGTAAGCACCACAGCAGCAGACCAGAGGCCAGGATGGACTTGCTCCACCACTGTAGCCAGCAAACACTGAAACTGCTATGGGGGGACAGAACTCCTGAGATTCTTGCTTTCCCTTTCATAAAGCAAGTTTCGGGGGGGGGGGAATAGGTTTGAAAACACGCGCAGAATGCATGTGGAAATCTCAGGAGCCACAGGAGAGCTGACAGCGTGGCCAGTCAGGGGTGGGTGGGGGGAGCATGTATGCCCAACGTAGCACTTGACCACTCCACATAGCTAGCAGCAGGTTGTTATACAGGACAGATGGATGGACAGGCCATTATGGCTAATAAATCAATAAAATGACCACGAATGCATTTAAACCATTCTTATAAACCCATCCAACTTAATTATGAATTGCATGCGAACCAGTCTGTCTCCATTCATTCAGTCTCACTTCAGAAGAAAAGTTTGATGGATGCCAGTCCAGTCCTGGCAGCTTCCTCACTGGTTGTACCAGGCCAAACATGCCAGAGGAAAGTGATTTTATACTAGTGAAGGAAGACCCTTGCCTCACACACACACAGCCCAAGCCAACTGCAAACACCCCTCTGCTTCTTCCCCACAGCTGGCCCTATGCCAAGACTGCTGAGGCCATGAAGGAGCTAGGCTGCAAACACGTGAACACGAAAGTCGACGAGGTCCATGTGGATGCAAAGAACAAGCTCGTGACCACAAGTGCTTTCATGTGCAACGCCCCTGTCCACGAAATCTACGATGGCATTGGGAAGATGGTCAAAGAGGTGCTGAAGCTGGCCTGAGGGTCGCTGGGCAGAGGGGACACAGGCTGGAGAAAAGCAGGGCGTGTGGCAGTCATGCATGCACTCTGCCTCAAATGCAGCACACACCTAAAAAGCCATCTTCTGGGAACATCTCCTGCACAAGAGCTGCTGAAATGGTCATGGGCCAGTCAGCTTCCCTTGAAGGGGCCTTTGTAAGAGAAGTTTCCAGAGGATCGCGCCTACAGAGAACAAAATGCACACATAGAAAACGGAACACACCTTTCACTTTATACCAGCCTGAGCTCAAGGCTTATTGCCCTGCGGGAGCAGCCCAGTGGGGCAATAGTTGTTTGGGGTGAAGAGATGGGTTCAGCCTCTCTTTCATCACTGCCTGTGCTCCATCCACCCCAAATTTGCCTCCCTTCCCAAGCCAACTCCTGGGTTACAGACCAGAGTGTGGGACATCTATGTGCCTCCTTCATCTGCTGCCCCAAATCAGGTTCCATTTTGTGTGGGGCAAGGAAGAGGCTGTCTTTGATGGATGTTGTCCCCCTCCCGGCCCCCCTGCTCCCGTTCTTCATACTCAGCATGTTGAGAATTGGTCGATATAGAGAAATACGATGTGGTGGACACTAGTGAAGCCAGTACCTCTTGCTGGGGCGGCTCACCTGAATGACTGTAACAGACGTTGATTGCCCTGTGAAAGGTTGGCTGGCCACTGCATCTCTCCTGCCCAAAATAAAGTTGGAAGCGATTTTTACTGGCTGTCATGTGATTGCAAACAGGAGATCAAAAGAACATGTGGTCTGGATGGCAGGGCCACAGGGGCAGCTCCATGGCCATGGTCCTTCCAGAACTTCACTCGCACATTTAGCAGGGCTTGAAGATACAGAAAGCGGCCTTATCACAAGCCAGGCCCTTGGTCCATCCAGCCCAGCACTGCCTACACTGACTGGCAGCAACAGCTCGCCAAGGTGTCAGGCAGGGGCATTCCAAGTCCAACCCAGAGATGCTGGGGGTAGAACCACAGAGCTGCAGCCCTTCCTCTCCAGCACTGCCTTGGACTGATGCCACAGGCTGAGCTGATGTTGGCAGAGCAGCTTCCAACAAAGAAATTCTGGACATCAGTGCTGATGTGACCACCTCGCTTCTTCTGCTTTGGGATGCTTTTTTGCTTTGGGAAGACATTGCCCTAAAAAGCAGCTTTAAAATGCTTGAAAGAAACCATAAAGACAACCGCACTGTCTCGCCTTGTGATGCTTTTTTAAAGCAGAATTGTTTCCCCTGACAATGCATGGTCTGTAGATAGAATAATAAGGAGTTAGATACTGGGGATGTGCTTGAACTGACAGAACAGAATGCCCCTAGATCTCAGTTCTGCTTTGGTGTAAAACCGTTTAATCCAACCTGATATCCTCCAAACATATAACCCCATCATACCAGCCAGTCTGGGGATGATGGGATTTGTAGCACAACACATCTAGAAGGCACCAGGCTGGGGAAGGCTGGTTAAAGTAATGGCCATCCTGCATGGGGTCTGTGCAAGGAAGAACTCTGGGATGTCCAAATGATAGACAGAAGACTTTTTGCCCCCAGGGGATTTGGCCGCCCTTGGTGACTCAGACAACACAGTTCCTCTGCTCCCATATCCTGTAGCAGTGGAAAAGATGTTTGAACACAAAACATACTCACAACCAAATCACCCTGAAACAGTGCAAGGCACATTTAATGCAGTGGACTAACATGCTAGGAATAAGGCGCTAAAGCCAGCAGCCCTTCCTCCCCTCCCCTCCCCTCCCCTCCGCCCCACACCCCTCCCAAAAAGCCTGCTTGCAACTCTCTCCTTGAATACCCCAGGGGCCCAGCCTGTTTCTTCATCTACTTGAAGAACAAGGGCAGCTGGAAGAGTTATGAGCTTCCCAGCTCCACGTGCAGCTGTGCTCAAGAGACAGAGGGCAGGGCAGGGCAGGGAAGAGAAAGAAACTGGGCTAGTAGTCATGTCTCCTCATGATCTTCATGAACTCCTGCTCATTCACTTCCCCATCTCCATCTAGATCGGCTTCATCAATCATTTCCTGCAGGGCAGAAAAAGACTCAGAGATCAACTGGGTGCTTGCAGAGAAGGCAACCATAACGGGTTTATACGGGGAGCAAGTGAGAATAAAGGACCTCATAAATGAGCAAGGCCAACAATTAGGGAGAGACAACAGCTTGACAGAGGAGCACAGGGTTTGCCTGCAGAGGTTCCAGCTTAATCCCTGGCCTTTCTGGCTACAATGATCAGTGCTCGGAAAGCGGCCTCTCTCTGCCCCAGACCCGGGAAAGGCATTGCTGCCATTCAGGGGAGAAAAGAGTGATGGGCTAGACAGACCTATGGTCCAAGCATAAGGCAGCATCCTGTCCTCCATCCAGCAGAAGCCCTGGAAGACACCCCCACCTGCGAGAAGTGACCAATGAGAAGGAGGCAGCTGCAGCTCTCTGCTCCCCCCTCACAAGACAGGGCTCTCCAAGCATAGCAACTGACTAACTTTATTTGTACTCAATTCAAGCCTGTTCTTCAGTGCATCCAGGAATTAGCCCCACCATCGCATCGTCTACATGAGCCAAGCCACAGTCTCATCCCAGAGTTCCAATGGCAGGCCCAACGTGCAGTCCTGGGCAAAGTGCTTGAAAGTCCCGACTGCATTACCCACTCCGGGGTCTATCTCACAACTCCTGTCCCCTCGGGTCCTTTTTTAGCACGCAGTGTAAAGGATGGTGCGTCCCAGCACTGCCCCCACCCCACTCCAGGTCAGAGATGTGTGCAGTCTCCCTACGCAGCCCACTTCGCTAAATCCACTAACCAGCCAGTTAGGTCCTTTTCAGTGAATTTCTCAGGGCACGATCACAGCCAAATTCAGGCTGAGTCTCTCCCTCCCTCTCTCTCTCTCTCTCTCTCGCATGCACACAGTTATTTCCCTCTGTTTCATAAGAATATCCTTCCCCAAGCTGCTGACCTCCAGATGTTTTGGACTACAACTCCCAGTGTTCCTGCCCATTGGCCATGCTGGCTGGGACTGATGGAAGTTAAGTCAAAAAGAACTGGAGAGCACTGGGCTGGGAAGGCTGCAGTAGAGGTAGGTTGGATTCCCTCCGCCCATCAGCCCTGGGAGACTCAGGCTGCCCAGATTCACAGCCACCAAGCATCAGCATGATTCCAAACTCACCTGCAGTTCCTCGTCCGTGAGGCACTCCCCAATCTCGCTGGCGATGCGCTTGAGGTTTTTAAAGGAGATTTTGCCACTCTCCTGGTCCTCAAAGAGCTTGAAGGCTTTCAGGATCTCCTCTTTGGGATCTGTTTCTGACTTCACAGAGACGTGCAGAAAAAAAGCTCATTTGGGCACTACAATCAGGGAGGTCTCTTTGTCCCGTGACCACCACTTTTGTCCCTGCAAGGCCACAGGTGAGAACTCCTGGGCTCATTTCTTGCTACTGGTTCCCTCCCTCACACTTAAAAATGCGAAAAGACAGCCACTGCCCCCAGCTCAAAGCCCCATGAGCTTTCTTTGGGATCCCAGCTTTCTTTGGGATCCACAGCACTTCTTTTTCTGAGCTGAGCCCGTCTGCTACGGAACAAAGGCATTTTTGACAATGTTCTCAAATTCAGCTACCTTGACTTAGTTTGCAAATATTTCACTTCCAATTCTCCCAATTCATTCTTTTAAAAACACAGAAATGTCTACGTCGCTACTGAATTGCAACAGACGTTGCACAGAAACATCAGAGAATTGCTGTACATTTTGCAATTCATGGCCTTTTGGCTCCAGTCTACATTCTCTTTCTTCTGTACCCATAACGTGTACAGATTTACTGACTGAGGACAACATTTCACACAACTGACAAACAGAACTCTAGGCCACAAACACACCACAATCAATCTTTTCATATCTAAACAAATCATCCTATACTGAGAATAAGCTGGCTGAGGGGCTGTAGGCCTAGATGAAATGGCAGAAGCCTGCTACACCAGCAGAATGCAAGAGACGCTGGTGCCGTGACAAATATGCTGGCAGAACGTTCTGCCAAGGCAGCTGTCCCACCAACGAAGAGACACCAGTGGAACAGCTAGGGTGGAGCAGAGTCATGGGCAGACTGGGGGAAGCTGAGCACTCAGGTGGCCCCCCTCCCTCTTCTCTCTTGCCTTCTCCCAAACACCTCCTGGGCATTCAGGCTCAGGGACGATGTGCTCCAGAGGCTGGCTATCACTTCTCTCGCTCTCATTGTGCCCCCTCCCCTTCCTCTTCTCCACCGGCCGCTCTCCCACAGGTGCAGGATTTATACGCATGCTCTGTGACTGACAGTTACAAAAGAGGCCAAAGTGTTCTGAGCATGGACCTGGGGTCATCAGGGGCAGCACACTGGCTACCCTGCTGTCTGGCTGGCCACTGTCCAAGGCACAGGAGCCCTGCTGGAGGGCCTGGTTGGCCACCCCACACACGTGCCTTTCCCTCTCAGGATCTCCTCCATCCTGGATGCTGCTCCAGAGACCTTTGACTGTGCCACAGGTTTCACATGTCTGTTGCCAGGGGTGGTAGATACCGATGCCTTGCCCCCACCATAGTAGCATTTAGCTTTAGCTGGCTACAGGATGAGGCTCAGAGGGTGGCAGGCAAGCAGGGAGCCTAAAGGGCTCAGGGTGCACAAGTGGGATGAGTGGAGGAGGCAGCCCGCCGGCAGGTGGGAGAGAGAGAGATAAGTAGGGGGACTGGCTGGGTTGCTACCCGTCAGGCCTGGCCTACTGGGCAAAGTAGTGTGTGTGTGTGTGTGTGTGTGTAGGGGGGGTCATGTGGGCTGCTCAGGGGAGGGCTGGTTGGCCCATACAGGAACTAGGCCATTGGCCCATGCAGTGCTCCAGTGGATTGGCTCAGCTGTGCTTGGATATGGGAGTCCCTCCATTCCTAGTTTTGGGTTGTACCCTGGATTTGAACCTGGGACCCCCTGAATGTAAAACATGAGCAGCTCCATTTGGCTAGGATTCTTCCTGCAGCCTGTGTGCTCCTGAAGTATTGGGGGTGGGGGAGAAAGCTGAACACCCCATGATTTATTTATTTTGGACATCTCTAGATGGCCCATCATCCACAATACCATAAAAAAAACAGTAAAGCATCAACCATAAAATTGAGGAATGAAAACAAAAAAACCTTCAACCAGCAAAAACATGCACCATAAAATCAGATTAAACTACTAAGAGGTTAACATGCCTGGGCCTGGCGTTGAAGTGAACCCAATGCTGCACCACCTGGACTTCCCTCAGGAAGGCATTCCAGTTGGGGCGCCACCACAGAAAAGGCCCTCTCCCCCGTGCCTTCACAACCACTTCTCCTACTGATGACCTCAATGCACAGGCCGGTTGGTAGGGAGGAGGCATCCTGAGGGGATCTGGATCCCAAGTCCTGCCTGCAGCTGTGGCTGAGTGGCCAGGGGGCTGGTCTGTGGCATTTGTAAGGCAGATTTGAGTCCTGGGAGCAAAAGGTAAGTGGGGTATTTCCCCTATTCCTCCTGCTGGGCCTTGAACTCCCATCTCCTGCTTCCCAGCCCCGTGCCCTGTGGCGTGATCCACTGGAGGTGCTGCTGTCAGTTGTGGCTCCTCTTGTTGTATGTCCTGCCTCCGTCCTTCCTTTGGCTGCTTGGCCGGAGGGCTGTTTCCTCCCTAGGAAGGTCTTGAACCCTGTGCGCTTTGTGGGCCTCCTGCCCAGGGAGCCATGCGCTCGCTCTACTGTCTGCCCTCTCCTTCCTTCCCTAGCTATACTGTGTTCAAAAACAGCGCTCCTCAGCAGCATAAGGGGATCTGAGCCCCGCCGGGGGGGGGGGGGGGGGGATGGGGACGTCTAACACTTAGCAAGGTTTAGCCCTGCCTCTCCCACTGGGGCTCATGTAGAGAGGGCGCTGTGGTGCCACGTTGTGTGGTGGTGCAAGGAGATGTGCTGAAGATGCATCCTTATGGCCATGAGTCCATTGGCTCCCTCAGTGTGAGGGTGTTGCACATAGTTCCTGATTGGTGGGTTCTGGCGGTGTTTCTATGGTCACTGGGAGTTGTGGCTGCCATTTCAGTACGCTCTGGGATTTTCCAAGTGGTGTGTTTTCCCTTCCTGGAGGACTATGTATAGCATATCCCCCCACCCTGCCGGCCACCACTGTTAGGATGTAGGATTGTGCTGTTAGACACCGTGACTAATTTTTTTAAATCCCAATTTCACTTAGTGAATCTTTTTTTTAAAAAAAGGTGCAACATACCATTTTCTGAGTCATCACAGAGTAAAAGGCATCAAACCCAATTTTCCCGGAGCCTTCTTTATCCACGTCATACACAATTTTCTTGATTTCTTCCTTTGAAGGTTCAAACCCCAGAGCCCGAATGGACACCTTGGAATATTAAAAACAGCCAGGTGACAAAAGGAAAGTCAAACAAAGAGCAGGAGACAAGCAAAAGTTAGTGGAGCACCGCTCAGCTGTCATTTTAAGAAGGAGGTCTGTAACGTTTGCAAGGGAAGAGAACAGAACACTGAGATTTGGGGACAGATTGGCCTGTCTGTGGGGAAGGTTCATGAAACAAAGATCATCTGAGAAGATGGGGGGGCCGGGCTTTCCATGGGACACCAGACCACAGCACCATCTTGCCTTTCTTTCTCACACATAGTCCACCTCATTGAGCAGCCTCCCCGAGCCTGGCACCCCTTTCCATGTCTTGGACTACAATGCTCATCATCCCCAGCCAGCATGGAGGGAGCCGTAGTTCAACACATCTGGGGTGCATCAGGTTGGGGGAGGGTGGCTTAGAGTATGAGCCCCTCTGTGTCAGAGATGCATTTCTTGCTCTCTCTCTCTCAGTTTTACACTTAGGATCAAGCCTTTATTCTTTTTCAAATAAGCCCACAAATAACGGAACGAAAACGGACAACAGTAGGAGCGCCGGCCCCCGCGGCCTGGGCTCATCTTTATTTTGACACACGGCCGGGGCGGGTCGAAGCCGCCATTCCCCACGGCGCCCCCGTCAGAGGTGGGGAGAAGGGCTGCCTTTCCCCGCGCTTGCGAGCCCGGCCTCCAGGCCGGGACGCCGCCTGCGCTCCGGAGCCGAGGGGCGCGGCCCCGGCCCACAACCGCCAACGCCGCGGGCTCGCCTTCAGGTCTTTCACGTCGATGGTGCCGGTGCCGTCAGAATCCAGCAGGTCGAACGCCTCCCGCATCTGCTGCTTCTGGGCCGCGCTGAGCTCCAGCTTGGGGCCGGCCCTCTTCCTCTGGCCCGCGCCGCCGCCCGGCCTCCTGCCCCGGAACGCCTAGAGGCGGCCGGCGCCAAAGCAAACCACCACCGCGGCTGAGGCGCCGTCCGACGAGGCGGCGCCGGCGCGAGGAGCCCGGGGCGGCCGCGCTGCCCCCGCGGCCCGGCCGCCAGCAGGCCGACGCCGGCACAGCGCGGGGGCGCGCGGGGCTCCGCCGCGCCGCGCCCGCCGCCCCTCCCGCCGCCGCGCGAGGCGCAAGGGGGACTCGCTCAGCATCCCGGCGAGCTGCTGCGGGGGGAAGAGTTCCCCCCGTTCCCCCCTGAACGGGGGGAAGAGGCCGGCCGCGCCCCCGGCCTCGGCGCTGCCCGCCCGCCGGCCCTCCCGCGGCCGCTCGGCCGGCCCTCCGCCTGTCCGCCATTACCATGCGCCGCCCTGCGCGACCGCCGCGTCCAGGGAACGCGCGGGCCTCAAGCCGTTCCCGCAGCTCCCATCGGCTGCCTCTGTAGCGCCGCTACCACGGCAACACCCCTGCGGGGGAACGCCCTTGCCGCGCAGCTATTGGCCAAAATGAGCGAGAAGCGGGCGGCGCTGATGGGATAATGCACTCTGATTGGCTGGGATAGGAACCTGGGTCTAAGCAAGTGGGCGGTGAAGGATGCCTCGGGCCCGCCCCGCCCCGCGACTCATTGGCACGCGCGCGCCGACCAGCCCCCGTCCTCCGGCCAGACAAACCGCCGGAGCTCGAAGCCGCGGACTGCGCTGCGCACGGCTCCGCAGGCCGGACAAGCGAGGGAAGCCGGGCGGGGCGCACGTGCAGCCGCGCAAGCACGCGGCGGCCACGATGAGCGTCAGGCCCACGTTTCTCTCGCTGCTCACTATTCCCTTTTGCCTCGACCCGCGAGTTGCCCAGAGGGCATTCAACGGTGGCCAGCCGCATGGACGTAACTAACTGAACTCTCCGCCAGCTTGTTATTTTGCGTAATGCCTCCACCAATGGCTGAGGCTTTTGTGGAGAACTCAAAAGCTCGCCAACTCCGCTTTACTTACTTTACTAGTAGTGCACCAGTTTGTTTTTCCCCATATGCCCCAAATAGACTGCCACTTCTATTTTTGAACCTTACGTATGCCAGGCTCTTCACATTCAGCAGCTTCAGCTTGAAGGTATTTTGAGAAAACTATTAAAGGGACCGGGTTTTATCTTAAACGTAGCACCTCAGAACTATAGGCACTGGTAGCCTACACATTTCATTATAGCTGTAAAGGAACTTAAGACCATACTGATGCTGCTATTTAGGACAACAGTGGATTATACGGCCCTCACACTGTACAGTCACCTACAGTATACAGGCCCTGTTACACTCATGTCACATATTAAAAAAAGCAGCTCAGTTCAAGTGATATAAAGGAGCTGCTTGGTAGGTTTATTAATCAGACTTTTCAGCACAGGGCCTCAAACAAATGCACAATACATTTTAAAAAAAATATTAATTCTTGAGGTTCACAAGTACAAGCTTTAAAGTGACACTGGGCAGTGTTCAGAAAGCCCCACATATACGTCAGAAAGAACTTCTGCTGGCTCAACGGGAAGGCCTCCAATTTCCACCAACTCTCCACTCCAGCTGCAGCCCCACACATAACCCCCATATTTAGTGTGTGTGTGGGGGGGGTTGTCATGTTGACAGCCAGAAGCAGGTTTTGCAGGGGCAGAAGGGGCTAAAGAAAGCCCTAATGTTCCATGCATGCCACCCAGAAGCAAACCAGGCCTCATTCAGGCACATCCTGGCCCCTGCTGGATCTTCTCAACCATGTTCTACTCCCTTAGAAACATGCCACACAGCATTTTCTCAATTATGTGCTTATCTGCTTTAGTGCAACTAGTCCCCACTCGGCCATGGAAGCTCACTGGGTGACTTTGGGCCAGTCACAGACTCTCAGCCCAACCCACCTCACAGGGTTGTTGTTGTGAGGATAAAATGGAGAGGAGGAGGATAACGTAAGCCGCCTTGGGTTCCTTGCAAGAGGAAAAAAAGGCGGGGTATAAATGCAATAAATAAAATAAATTGTTGTTTAGTTGTTCAGTCGTGTCCGACTCTTCGTGACCCCATGGACCATAGCACGCCAGGCCTTCCTGTCCTCCACTCTCTCCCAGTGTGCTCAAGTTCATATTAGTTGCATCGGTGATGCTATCTAGCCATCTCATCCTCTGTCGTACCCTTCTCCTTTTGCCTTCAGTCTTTCCCAGCATCAGGGTCTTTTCCAGGGAGTTTTATCTTCGCATTAGGTGGCCAAAACATTTGAGCTTCAGCTTCAGTATCTGTCCTTCCAATGAGCAGTCAGGGTTGATTTCCTTTAGGATTGACTGATTGGACCTCCTTGCATTCCAGGGGACTCGTAAGAGTCTTCTCCAGCACCACAGTTCGAAAGCATCAATTCTTCGGCGCTCAGCCTTCCTTATCGTCCAGCTCTCACAGCCATACATTACTACTGGGAAAACCATAGCTTTGATTATATGAACCTTTGTCAGCAAGGTGGTGTCTCTGCTTCTGACTATGCTGTCTAGGTTTGCCATAGCTTTCCTCCCAAGGAGCAAGCGACTTTTAATTTCATGGCTACAGTCACCGTCTGCGGTGATCTTGGAGCCCAAGAAAGTAAAATCTGTCACTGCTTCCATTTCTTCCCCTTCTATATGCCAGGAAGTGATAGGGCCAGATGGCATGATCTTCGTTTTTTTAATGTTGAGTTTCAAACCAGCTTTTGCACTCTCCACTCTCACCCTCAACAAGAGGCTCTTGAGATCCTCTTCGCTTTCTGCCATTAGGGTGGTATCGTCTGCGTATCTGAGGTTGTTGATAATTCTCCCAGCAATCTTAATTCCGACCTGTGATTCATCCAGCCCGGCGTTTCTCATGATGCACTCTGCATATAAGTTAAATAAGCAGGGCGACAATATGAAGCTTTGTCACACTCCTTTCCCAATTTTGAACCAATCGGTTGTTCCATGTCTGGTTCTTACTGTTGCTTCTTGACCCTCGTACAGGTTTCTCAGGAGACAGGTAAGGTGGTCTGGGTCTCCCATCTCTTGAAGAATTTGCCACAGTTTGTTGTGATCCACACAATCAAAGGCTTTAGCGTAGTCAATGAAGCAGAAATAGACGTTTTTCTGGAATTCTCTTGCTTTCTCCATGATCCAGCGAATGTTGGCGATTTGATCTCTAGTTCCTCTGCCTCTTCGAAACCCAGCTTGTACTTCCAGTAGTTCTCAGTTGACATACTGCTGAAGCCTAGCTTGTAGGATTTTGAGCATAACCTTGCCGGCATGTGAAATGAGCGCAATTGTGCGGTAGTTTGAACACTCTTTGGCGTTGCCCTTCTTTGGAATTGGAATGTAAACTGACCTTTTCCAGTCTTGTGGCCACTGTTGAGTGTTCCAGATTTGTTGGCATATTGAATGCAGCACTTTAACAGCATCATCTTTTAGGATCTTAAATAGCTCAGCTGGAATACTGTCATCTCCGCTAGCTTTGTTGTTAGTAATGCTTCCTAAGGCCGACTTGACTTCACTCTCTAGGATGTCCAGCTCAAGTTCAGTGACCGCACTATCATGGCTATCAGGGACATTCAGATCTTTCCTGTATAGTTATTCTGTGTATTCTTGCCACCTCTTCTTAATCTCATCTGCTTGTGTTAGGTCCCTGCCTTCTTTGTCCTTTATCATACCCGTCTTTGCACAAAACGTTCCCTTGAGATCTCCGATTTTCTTGAAGAGATCTCTAGTCTTTCCCATTCTATTGTTTTCCTCGATTTCTTTGCATTGTTCATTTAAGAAGGCCTTCTTGTCTCTCCTTGCTATTCTCTGGAACTCTGCATTCAGTTGGGCATATCTTCCCCTTTCTCCCTTGCTTTTCGCTTCCCTTCTTTCCTCAGCTACTTGTAAAGCATCATCAGACAGCCACTTTTGCTTTCTTGCATTTCTTTTTCTTTGGGATGGATTGAGTTGCTGCCTCCTGAACAATGTTACAGACCTCCGTCCATAGTTCCTCAGGCACTCTGTCTATCAGGTCTAATCCCGTAAATCTATTCCTCACCTCCACTGTATATTCATAGGGGATATGATTGAGGTCATACCTGAATGGTTTAGTGGTTTTCCCGAAGTTCTTCAATTTAAGCCGAAATTTTGCAATAAGAAGCTCATGATCTGAGCCACAGTCAGCTCCAGGTCTTGTTTTTACTGACTGTATGGAGCTTCTCCATCTTGGCTGCAAAGGACATAATCAATCTGATTTCGATATTGACCATCTGGTGACGTCCATGTGTAGAGTCGCCTCTTGTGCTGTTGGAAAAGCGTGTTTGCTATGATCAGCGTGTTCTCTTGGCAAAACTCTATTAGCCTTTGTCCTGCTTCATTTTGTACACCAAGGCCATGCTTGCCTGTTATCCCAGTGATTTCTTGACTTCCTACTTTAGCATTCCAATCCCCTATGATGAAGAGGACATCTTTTTTTGGTGTTAGTTCTAGAAGGTGTTGTAGGTCTTCATAGAACCGATCAACCTCAGCTTCTTCAGCATCAGTGGTTGGGGCATAGACTTGAATTACTGTGATGTTGAATGGTTTGCCTTGGATTCGTACTGAGATCATTCTATCGTTTTTGAGATTGTACCCCAGTACTGCTTTTCCCTCCCTTTTGTTGACTATGAGTGCTACATTTCCTCTAAGGAATTCTTGCCCACAGTAGTAAATATATAGATAATTCAGTCACCTGAATTAAATTCGCCCATGCTTGTCCATTTTAGTTTGCTGATTCCCAAGATGTCTATGTTCAATCTTGCCATCTCATGTTTGACCACCTCCAGCTTGCCTTGATTCATTGATCTTACATTCCAGGTTCCTAAACAATATTGTTCTTCACAGCATCGGACTTTCTTTTCACCACCAGACACATCCACAGCTGAGTGTCCTTTCGGCTTTGGCCCAGCCGCTCCACTCTTTCTGGCGCTACCTGGAAATTCCCTCTGCTCTTCCCCAGTAGTATATAGGACACCTTCCGACCTGAGGGGCTCATCTTCTGGCATCATCTCTTTTAGCCTTGTGATACATTCCATGGGGTTTTCTTGGCAAGAATACTGGAGTGGGTTGCCAGTTCCTTCTCCAGTGGACCACATTTTGTCAGAACTCTCTGCCATGACCTGTCCGTCTTGGGTGGCCCTGAACGGCATAGCGTATGGCTTCACTGAGTTACGCAAGCCCCTTCGCCACAACAAGGCAGCGATCCATGAAGGGGACTCCAACAGCTTGCCCACCCCCAATATCCTAACCTAGCCCCCACCCCTTGTCTAGGGTTCCTCCTGTGCTGGAATGGGAAGACATGTATATCTGGTGGGAACTGGCAGGTACTGATGTGGAAAGAAAGCAAGGACACAATGGAAGCCAGTGATTTTCAGCTGTATTTGTCAGACACTTATCTGGAAACAAAAGCTGTTACAGTGAGCAAGCAGAAGTAAAAACAGCTATACCCTTACAACAGGAGGATTCCCTTCTTCCCTCCCCCTCTTCAACTACACACAGTGGTTAATCTGTTCAGGAGGACAAAGACAGCTTCTAACAGAAAAAGTTAAAAATTCTCAACTCCAAATTTATTCCGTGTGTGTGTGTGTGTGTGTGTCTGTCCATCTGTAATCTCTTAATAAAAATGTGAGATTGAGAGGTCCCCCCGTGCATCAAAAGACAAACTGTTGCTGCTGCAGATGGGCCATTCTACAGTGGGATGTGGGACTAAGGCTTCTTGCTTAATCTAGCCAGTGTATAAACCACTAGCAAAAACAAAAGACAACTGGCACTGCAGAGATTTAAGCACGCCTCAAAGTAACAATACCTGAGCATCAGCTGAGACTAATGAAGGGCGTGTTATACCAGCCACATTTAGGAAATGTTCTTAAGCAATTATCTACTGGGGATCCATGTGCAGCACAACCAACCACAACAACACTTTTATTTTTAACCTGCAGGCATAAAGACAGTAAGATTTTGAAAGTAACGTCTTCCTGCTTATCCAGTTACCTTGCTCTCTCTGATCACTGAATGGGTTAGAAGCCAGTAAGCCAAATCATCACAAAGAGAGCCTTAAGGGGAAGAAACGGAGTTCTGCCAAAATTAACATGGGCCCTGTCAACCTTTAGACACACAGTGGTCTTTCAACAAAGCTATTTAAACTGGAGGCAGACACTGAAAAGAAAATCCATACTTACCTGGGATTGCATTTCTGCTGAAGTGAACAGAAGAGCTGCATTTTAAAAAGAAAGCCTAGAGAGGCATGTCAAGAGGTCAGCAGCCCAGTACATAATTGTTTTGACAAGGAGGGACGGTGAAACACATGTCCAATGGGCCAACCTGGGCAAACCAAAGCTTTATTATTTTTTAAGTCTTTGCTACAGTGGCTAGACCTGCATCTCCGTACATAATTAACGTAATTCCTGAAGGATATGCATTTGGCACCAGGTTGTGTTTTCTCCACATATTTCAGGGAGTTTACATTTTAAACTGAATTTACTTTTTCTGCAGAGAAGGGGTGCCATCTTGAAGTTAATTCATGAGGCTTAAAAAAAAATCCTCATCTAAGCCAACACGGCAAAGAAAAGCCCCCGAGAGAGAAGTCAAATGTTAATGAGGCTGATGTAGGCTCAAGTGGTTTATAAAACCCATAAAAACAGCTTCACCAGCAGAGATGCCCTTCCATTCTGTAGAGCTCAGAAAAGTGGCTTGGAGAGGAGCAACACGCACAAGCTGGAAATCTTGTCAGAGAAGACCCACTTATGTACCAACAGGCATACCTGAAAACCAAATATTTAAAAAAGTTCCAATTCCAAATCCATGTAGGAGGAGAAAAATTTAACTCACAGGAAAACTGAATCAATCCATGAAATCACAACTGCCTGGCCATTTCACACCTTCTCCTGTAAAGCAGGTCCCGTAGAGACACAGCCGGGTCATACAGCTCAACTGCAAATTCTTCACGAGATACAAAGTTCCTCATCTCCCCATCATGCAGGAGACAAGTCCAGCTGTGCTCTCTGATTACTACCATAGATCACATCTGCTACTAAGTACCAGGCAGACTAAGCAGAGACGGAGTCCTTGGCTCCCCATGGCATTTGCTCAGGAATCGGGGATGCTTCCTGAAAGGTTTCTCTCATGGCTTCAGTTATTTAAGCAGATTCGCCACTTTCTATGGCCTTAATGATGTGGTCTGGTTTGTTGCCAGCTGCACAGTGATCCCACATCTGAAGATAAAGCCGCTCCAGTTCCATTGTGTACTGCTTTGTGTTGAAAAGGGGGCTGGATATTCTCTGCTTCCAGACCTTGCCACGTATTTTCTTTAGGCTACAGGAAGACAGACAGTTGTTAGACCACCATCCCTGAATTCACCAGCCTGCCAACAATTTCCACTCTCCATTAAGTGACACTATCTGGACCACTCCCCAAAGGCTCCACACCATGCTGATATGTCACCACAGAACATCACTTCTCTCTTAAGTGATACATTTTGACTGTCCTTTATATTCCCGGAAGTTGTCTCTAAGGAAAAGGGCTGCTTAATGCTCATTACAAGGCTTCATTTTAACTTCACAGCTAGTGCTCTCCCCTTAAACCCTGACACATATTTACTTACTATTCTAGATCAGTTCCCAGTTTCACAGCAATGTCTTCATATTCCTGTCTACTCTTTGCAATGAGCTCGGGACAGCCAAGGCAAGTAAGCTGGGAGGCAGCAACACGTGAAGCCAGAGTCTCTCCTGGAAAATGGGGGGTGGGGGAGAGAATTTCAGTAATATGCTTCCTTGAGAGGGTTCTGCCCTTAAAGGCAGGCTAAACATAATTTCGGTAAATAAAATATGAAGCTCAAACCTCCAGCACGTTCATTCAGGAAAGGCCGAAGGGCTGAAATAGCATGGCCCTGCCCATAACTCAAAACTTTACCACGAAGTGGATTTCCCCTCCCTCCCACTACCATCAAGTTCACAACTGATCCCTTGTGAAAGATGATCCACTATCAGCAGCCTGATCACACCCCCACCAGGCCCTATGTGGGAATCACCGCCACAACTCAACTCAACACAGCACCACATCTCAGAACCCAACACCAGCGCAATGGATACACACTCTGGCCAAGTCTTCCAAAGCCACGACCTTACCTGGCATGGTAACCATTGGGGTCCCAGCCCAGAGCACATCCATCCCTGTGGTGTGACCATTACAAAGGGGAGTGTCTAGACAGACATCAGCCAGTTGGCCCCTCCTCACGTGCTCTTCTTTTGGGGCAACTGGAGAGAAGATTATGCGGTTCTGGGGAAGGCCCATGTTCTGTGCATACTGCTGAATATTCGGTTCTCCCACAGCTGGGAAACGCAGTAGCCACAAGACACTGTTTGGGACACGTTTCAAAATCTACAAGCAAATCAGGAGACAGAATGAACTTCAAGGTATTCCTATCAAGGATATATATTGAAACTGGGACAGCATTGCATCTTCCAAGCCTGTGCTTTAGGAAGGTTAGTTAAAAATAACAAGTACTTGAGCACACAGAGCTACTCACATTTGCCCACATCTGTAGAGTGGCAGGATCGATTTTATAAAGCTGATTAAAGTTACAATACACAACTGAATCTTCCGGCAGCCCATACTGGGAGCGAGTGGTGACGATAATCGTGCGTGGAACCTCCTCACCAGTTGCTGCTTTGTTGTTGATCTAAGAAAAATGGAGTTAAGAGAAATAAAGTTTATCGGAATCAAAACACAGTGGCCTCTGATCATAAGGTTTGCTTACCTTAGCCCTGCCCACTACTCTTGTGGGCAGGGCTTTAACACTGTCCATACTCAAAATTGCTTTCTCCCGAGGTCTGATCCCCTTTCCTGCACTGTCCCTCAAAAAAAAAAAAGAGGTTTATAGCTACATGAGCTCCGCCCCTTTAGAATTCCAGGCAAGCGCTGGCTTCAGATCGTTTCAGCCACATGGCTCATTTGGATGGCGCACAACCTCTATGGCCACTCCTCTCACCTGGGTAGTTGCTAGTCCATTGCTAATGTTGAATCCATTGATTGTTATCTGAATTTGTCCTCGATTTATCATGTCAATCACAGCCTCTGCAATCGTATTCATAGGAATAACAGGCATGCTGAGGCTGGCACTGCTGTCAGCATTGTCTCCCCCATCAGGACATTTCATCTAGAAGAAAAAACATTAATTGTAGCCCTCCAAATGAGATTAAGAAGTTTACAAGCTCACAGAAAGATGCAATAGACCTCTAAAATATTCAGGCACAGCAGAAGCTGAAGAGTCATCCAGCCACCCAAATGATCAACTGGTGTCTTTATGCTGCACCCCCAACCTCACTCTGTCCCAGCAGCTCCATTTGCAGTCTTTTGCAAAAAAACCAATCAGGTGTTTGCATATTTTACATGCTCCTGAAATTGTCTCACCTTAACTATTTTAACATCAGGCAGACTGTCAAGGAATGCCTTCAGATCAATGCCATTCAAAACAATTCTGTTGTCATAAATATGCCCATTGGATTTGAAGTCAATGACTGCTTTTTTCTGAAAGAGAAAATAACTAAGTTTGAGAATGCTGGAATACGGGTTTTAGTATTTTCTTGTTCATTTGTTTTCAAATTCAGTGTAAAAAAATACAGTGATACAAAGCAGGCCATTCCTGCTTGCTGTGCCATCAGCCCACCAAGTACCTTCAAGTGTGGGAACATGTTAGCATGATCTCCAATGAAGAATGTATTTGGCATGTAAGCCAGTTTTTCAGAGTACTGTTCAGCTACTTCTATGGGGGAAGTTTCTTTGTCCGTGATGATATAATCCATGAATAATGCCCCACTGGTCCCAGGATAGCCCAGCCACATCGCCTGGAAGTCAAGCAAAGTAATATTCAGGCGCAGACAACATGTCCAGGGTCTTAAGGTCTCAACAAAAATCTAATGATGTCTTCAGTGGAAGACCTCACATTCAGGCATTTGTACTCACAATGGGAACAGGGCAACTACCACCATAGTCAGCCAAAAACCTGACAAGCACTCCAGAGCTGCCAAAGAGGCAACATGAAGTTGACTTTTTTTCTCATGTTTAGGAACATCTGATGGGTTTTTTTTTAGGGGGCAGGGGGTACTTCTCCAAGGATCTGATCTTAACAACACTTTTACAGTACTGCTGTAAAAAAGATCAGAATTATCCCCCGTACTGCAAATGGGGGGACTGTAGAACGTCAACTAGTACATTCACAGCAGAGATGAGATTCTTGCCTTTCACAAGTAGCCAACTGAAGATGGAACAATTAACAACAACCAGAGGCTGCCTTATTCCTTGGTAAGATTGTAAGCAAAACATATCTGGCTATTAGCTTTTCAAATGTAGAAATTGTAATTGGCTGGGTTTCATCTAAGCAATCCCCAGGGTGCATTCTTAGGCAAACTGTATCATGTGTAACTGTGGACATTTGAACTGACTTTCAGGGTCACTTCCTTTACCTGTATTGGGGCTGGTCTGAGGGCAAATAGCTCATTACGGGCTCCTTTGGTGTAGCCATTCATGTTGATGAGAATGTGTATGCCATCCTGGTGGATGCGGTCAGCAGCCTTTCCATTGCAAGGGACCTACAGCACAAGAATTAGAAGCCACTGCTAAGGCATCTCTTAGTTTCTTTCAACCGCCCAATTAAGGTGCCAAAGCCCGAGGGTCCTTCTGACCAGCTCACCTTCAGGTGCAGAAACTGAAGCACCAGAGCTATGTTTTCCTTTATTTTCTCAAAATACAGCCTTGCAGGAAAGCACCCAATTTTGCTAAGACATATGAAGCTCAGGAGTACATGAGCACCTACACACTCAAGAGCAAGAAATGCTTTCCAAAGCACTACTCCGCAACCTTTACTTCACCACATCCAGAAAGCATTTAGAACTTAGAACAGCTACATCCCCGGAGCCAAGGGAGTTGGCCACAATTGCCACCATGGCCTCTCAAGGGGAGAAGTATCTTCTACTGACAACCAACTCAACACTAAGGTCACTCCATGTTAACGTCAAAGTACAATAATTTCCACCTCAAGCTCAAGATGACACACAGCTGCTCTTATATCCAGACCAGATTATTCTTAATGTTTGTATACGATTTCATTGTCATTTTTGTCCACAAGTTGCAGATAACGTCCAAGAGGCAAAGCGAGCTTGCAGCTGTTATTCTTCTAGAGCAGTTACCGAACAGGCTTTAGCTAAGCTTAATAGAGAATACTTCAAGAGCTATTTGGCAAAGGGGGAGAGCAAAGAGAACCTCTCCCATCTTGCAGATTCTCTGCCTATTGTTTAAACCAAGGGCAAACATCTGCCAACCTATGTGAATCCCCTCAAATAATGCAGTATTAATAAATCATACAGCAGACTTTGGTTACAACACTACCTCTTCTATTAAACTTGCCACCTAGAGTTCAGACTCTACTTCTAGAAAAGTGCATTAAAGATTTTTTTAAAAAAAATTTAAAGAACACTCCTACCTGAGATAAATCAATAAAGTGATTTGCTTCAGCCATCACCTTTACCCGGAAGTTTGTCCCATCATCAGGGCTAAGGGCGTAGCAGAACACCTAGGAAGGAGCAATGCAAAAAAGGAATGTTGGTACTTACTGTGATAAATTCATTTTCTGCAGTAGATGGAGGATATCCTTATATGGGTTGCTCCTCCCTCTTGCTCCAATAGGCAGGAATACGCAAATTAACTGAATTGCACTCACATGGGAGAGCAACCTACTTCCAGTTCGGAAGATATCTCAGCCTCAAATTTCCAGTAACTTTATTAGTAAAAACACTGAACAACACCTTCAGAAGAACTAATTGAGGAATCCCCCCCAGCAGTGACAGATTACTGCCAGGTGGGCAAGATATCCCCCATCCACTGTAGAAAATGAACATATCACAATAAGTGCCAACGTTCCTTTTTCCTGCAGTGGAAGAGGATATCCTTATATGGGACATCTAACAGCAGTGCCCCGAACTGGGTGGGTAAGTCACTGCTAACCCTGTTAATTAAAGCGTAACCATCTGCTGAAGCACCCTCTGGCCGAAAGATGCCTTGGCCAGAGTGAGGATGTTTGACTTTTAAAGTCTCACAAAGGAAGACATCAGAGCCCAAGCTGCAATGCCAACAAGGGGGGCACTGGTCCCAAAGGCAGCAGAAGTGGCTGCGCTCTGTACAAAGTGAGTCGAGATCCCCCAAGGCCAAGCAGAACCAGAAGTGCAACACAGAGGAAGACGCAGCCCTTAATCCACTGTGCCCACACTGACTCAGAGGCCTTTTGGCCCATCGTGGAAGGCTGGAATGAAGCAGAGAGTCAAAGGCACAACAGTGTTTAGCCCTTTTAAGATAGATCTTAACTGCATGTTTTATGTCCAACATGTGCTGTTCTCTTTCTAGGAGCCAACTCAGCCCAGGACAAAAGGGCAGCGGAATGAGCTCTTCTGCCTTGCGGAGGATGGGTTTTTTTTTTTTTAAATTTGGAATGAAAGTCAGATCCAAGTGAAGTTTGACTGTATCCTGCTGGAAAAAACATAATTCCTTTCTAGTCAATACCCGGCAGGTTGACGTGTTGGCTACAAGAGAAAAGAACCTTCCAGAAAAGGGCAGTAAGACCCTTCACAGAGACCAAGAAAGGGGGCTTGGTAAGAGCTTTGAGAACTTCATGCAGATCCCTCATAGCGTACCTGTGGATAGGTGGCGGCTTTTAGTAATGACCCACCCCTTAGAAAATGTTTTATATGGGGGAGGACTGCCAGGGATCTATGGGAAGACTCAGGTAACACAGAGTACAATGCCATGAACCACCTCTTGAGATTATTGGGCCGAGCCCTTGATCCAGCCTGTTTGGAGAAACATCAGGGACAGCCCGATGTCAGGCTTACTTGGATCCCCTTTCTCCTGCACCACCTGTAGAAAGCTCTCTACAAGACCTCAGCATCATGTTTGCGGATTCTCTGTGGGAAAACAAGAAAAGACTAACTTATCTTTTGCGTTGTAACTGGTGCATTCTAGTACTAACCCTTTACATGCCAAGCGTGGAGCTGTAAACCAGCAGGGGTGAGGATGGATTTATTTTATTTTTATTTATTTAATTTCGACAGAGAAGGTCTGGAGCTGTTGGTAGCAGCCCATGCTACCAACGGCTGTAAAAGGTCCAAGTACCAGGCCCTTCTCAACCGGTTAAGTGCTAGCAGTATCACATAGCATGCACTCCAGCTGGGTTCTGCACAGGGGTTGAGCTATCATGGACGTTGGATTAAAAAGTGTACAGGATGCCTGTAGGTCAAGCAGCAGACATGGCATCTATGTCTTCCACACCCTCTGCTGCATACCTAGAAAGGGCTTTGTTTGTCCTTTGTGGTTCATGGGGGACGTGAACAAGTCCACAACTAGTGTACTGAAATGTTGGACGATGGCATGGAAGACAACCAAGATGAGACTCCATTCTGTGTAGTTGACATCCAGCCAGCTCAGCCAGTCTGCAAAGAAGTTTAAATGCCCTTGAACGTACTTGGCTGATAGCAATACGAGGTTTGACTCTGCCCATTGCAGCAGGTGGTCTGTCTCAGCCACAAGGGAGCGTAACCTGGCCACTCCCTGGCGCTTCACGTGTGCCAGGCCATCATGCTGCAAGCACCACATTGGGCTGTATCAGGTGGATGAAGGTGATGAGAGCCAGATGGATTGATACGGTGCAATGCTTCCTCTGGGCTCCATCTGCACTGGACCACGGTGGATCTGCAGCGGGATCCCCAACCCCAAAGGCTGGCATCTGTTATAATTTGGACTGAGGGGCTCTCTCTAAGGAACATCCCCAAGGATTTTTTTTTTTTTTTTTGGGGGGGGGGGGGAACCAAGTCAAGGACTTCCAGAGATAATTGGCTTCGTTTGTATCTTTGACAGCCATATCCTTCTATGTTTTCTGGTCATGGGACACACCTATGGTAGTAATCACAATCCCTGCAATTGTGGTAGGGCCATCAGGACTGGGATGGGATTCTGAAGGATCAGTCTTACCATGGCCTGGAGCTTTTCTGATCTCTCCAGCAGAAGGCAGAACTATACCTGACTATTTGGTACCACCTCAAGATGCTGCCCCTTCATGGATCACTGCCTTGTTGCGGCGAAGGGGCTTGTGTAACTCAGTGAAGCCATAAGCTGGGCCGTGCAGGGCCACCCAAGACGGACAGGCCATGGCAGAGAGTTCTGACAAAATGTGGTCCACTGGAGAAGGAAATGGCAACCCACTCCAGTATTCTTGCCAAGAAAACCCCATGGAATGTATCACAAGGCTAAAAGAGATGACGCTGGAAGATGAGCCCCTCAGGTCAGAAGGTGTCCAATATACTACTGGGGAAGAGCAGAGGGAATTTCCAAGTAGCGCCAGAAAGAGTGAAGCGGCTGGGCCAAAGCCGAAAGGACACTCAGCTGTGGATGTGTCTGGTGGTGAAAAGAAAGTCCGATGCTGTAAAGAACAATATTGTTTAGGAAGCTGGAATGTAAGATCAACGAATCAAGGCAAGCTGGAGGTGGTCAAACATGAGATGGCAAGATTGAACATCGACATCTTGGGAATCAGCAAACTAAAATGGACAAGCATGGGCGAATTTAATTCAGGTGACCATCATATCTACTACTGTGGGCAAGAATTCCTTAGACGAAACGTAGCACTCATAGTCAACAAAAGGGAGGGAAAAGCAGTACTGGGGTACAATCTCAAAAATGATAGAATGATCTCAGAATGAATCCAAGGCAAACCATTCAACATCACAGTAATTCAAGTCTATGCCCCAGCCACTGATGCTGAAGAAGCTGAGGTTGATCGGTTCTATGAAGACCTACAACACCTTCTAGAACTAACACCAAAAAAAGATGTCCTCTTCATCATAGGGGATTGGAATGCTAAAGTAGGAAGTCAAGAAATCACCGGGATAACAGGCAAGCATGGCCTTGGTGTACAAAATGAAGCAGGACAAAGGCTAATAGAGTTTTGCCAAGAGAACAAGCTGATCATAGCAAACACTCTTTTCCAACAGCACAAGAGGCGACTCTACACATGGACATCACCAGATGGTCAATATCAAAATCAGATTGATTATGTCCTTTGCAGCCAAGATGGAGAAGCTTCATACAGTCAGTCAAAACAAGACCTGGAGCTGACTGTGGCTCAGATCATGAGCTTCTTGTTGCAAAATTTCGGCTTACATTGAAGAACGTAGGGAAAACCACTAAACCATTCAGGTATGACCTCAATCATATCCCTTATGAATATACAGTGGAGGTGAGGAATATATTTCAGGGATTAGACCTGATAGAGTGCCTGAGGAACTATGGACGGAGGTCCGTAACATTGTTCAGGAGGCAGCAACGAAATCCATCCCAAAGAAAAAGAAATGCAAGAAAGCCAAGTGGCTGTCTGATGAGGCTTTACAAGTAGCTGAGGAAAGAAGGGAAGCGAAAAGCAAGGGAGAAAGGGGAAGATATACCCAACTGAATGCAGAGTTCCAGAGAATAGCAAGGAGAGACAAGAAGGCCTTCTTAAATGAACAATGCAAAGAAATCGAAGAAAACAACAGAATGGGAAAGACTAGAGATCTCTTCAAGAAAATCGGAGATCTCAGGGGAACGTTTTGTGCAAAGATGGGCATGATAAAGGACAAAGAAGGCAGGGACCTAACAGAAGCAGATGAGATTAAGAAGAGGTGGCAAGAATACACAAAAGAACTATACAGGAAAGATCTGAATGTCCCTGATAGCCATGATAGTGCACTCACTGAACTTGAGCCGGACATCGTAGAGAGTGAAGTGGGCCTTAGGAAGCATTACTAACAACAAAGCTAGCGGAGATGACAGTATTTCAGCTGAGCTATTTAAGATCCTAAAAGATGATGCTGTTAAAGTATGCCAACAAATTTGGAACACTCAACAGTGGCCACAAGACTGGAAAAGGTCAGTTTACATTCCAATTCCAAAGAAGGGCAATGCCAAAGAGTGTTCAAACTACTGCACAATTGCACTCATTTCACATGCCAGCAAGGTGATGCTCAAAATCCTACAAGCTAGGCTTCAGCAGTATACGAACCGAGAACTACCAGGTGCAAGCTGGGTTTTGAAGAGGCAGAGGAACTAGAGATCAAATCGCCAACATTTGCTGGATCATGGAGAAAGCAAGAGAATTCCAGAAAAACATCTATTTCTGCTTCATTGACTACACTAAAGCCTTTGATTGTGTGTATCACAACAAACTGTGGCAAATTCTGAAAGAGATGGGAGTACCAGACCACCTTACCTGTCTCCTGAGAAACCTGTACGAGGGTCAAGAAGCAACAGTAAGAACCAGATATGGAACAACCGATTGGTTCAAAATTGGGAAAGGAGTGCGACAAGGCTGCATATTGTGGCCCTGCTTATTTAATTTATATGCAGAGTACATCATGAGAAACGCCGGGTTGGATGAATCACAGGTCGGAATTAAGATTGTCGGGAGAATTATCAACAACCTCAAATACGCAGACGATACCACCCTAATGGCAGAAAGTGAAAAGGATCTAAAGAGCCTCTTGTTGAGGGTGAGAGTGGGGAGTGCAAAAGCTGGTTTGAAGCTCAACATTAAAAAAACGAAGATCATGGCATCTGGCCCCACCACTTCCTGGCATATAGAAGGGGAAGAAATGGAAGCAGTGACAGATTTTACTTTCTTGGGCTCCAAGATCACTGCAGATGGTGACTGTAGCCATGAAATTAAAAGACGCTTGCTCCTTGGGAGGAAAGCTATGGCAAACTTAGACAGCATAGTCAGAAGCAGAGACATCACCTTGCCGACAAAGTTTCATATAATCCAAGCTATGGTTTTCCCAGTAGCAACGTAAGGCTGTGAGAGCTGGACTATAAGGAAGGCTGAGCGCCGAAGAATCGATGCTTTTGAACTGTGGTGCTGGAGAAGACTCTTACGAGTCCCCTGGAATGCAAGGAGGTCCAATCAGTCAATTCTAAAGGAAATCAACCCTGACTGCTCATTGGAAGAACAGATAGTGAAGCTGAAGCTCAAATACTTTGGCCACCTAATGCGAAGAGAAAACTCCCTGGAAAAGACCCTGATGCTGGGAAAGATTGAAGACAAAAGGAGAAGGGGACGACAGAGGATGAGATGGCTAGATAGCATCACCGATGCAATGAATATGGACTTGAACACGCTCCGGGAGAGAGCGGAGGACAGGAAGGCCTGGCGTGCTATGGTCCATGGGGTCACGAAGAGTCGGACACAACTGAACAACAACAACAAGGTGCTGCAGTTCCCTAGAAGGGCAAAACTGACTTTTCCTGACATTCACCAGGAAAACATGTGACTGAAGGCATGCTAATGTCCTGTGGACATCCAGAATTTCCTGTTGGAGGGAGGGAGGCTCGATTAGAATGCTGTTGAGGTGAGGATTGGGGTGAATCTGCTGCCTTCTACCAATCCAACTCTGCAGGCAGAGGAGAGACTGAATGGGAGGGCTCTGCATTGATAATATTTCCCTGATAGGTAAACCACTATATTGTCCATGAGCCAGGTGAGTCAGGACATGCAAGTACGTTTCTGTGAGATCCAGAGATGCCAAAAAAAATCTTGTGTCTGGAGAGATCCAAGAATGTCTCCATCTAAAATATTCTGGATTTTTAAAAAATCCACGCATTTCAGGTACAATATTATCCTCCGGTCCCTGATCTTGGGTGGGGGCGGGGCAATGAAAAATGCTGAGTAGAAGACTTTTAATCTTCCAATGATGACACTGGCTTGATCCCTCCAACACTGATGAGGTGAGATATGGCCTGCAGGATTAAGTGGTTCTTCTCCAATTTCCTGGACCTTGAGAAGGAGATGAAAAGGCTGTGAGGAAGTTGAAGAAAATCAAATATATACAGCCCTCCCTGATTGTGCATAGCACCCATTAACCTGAGCTGGAGATGTTACACTGATGATAAAAAGGTTGAAACCTCCCTCCCACTGGGGGAGCTGGATAGTTATGCTTATTGCTGTCTCTGCTGCCCCTTAAGGGCCATATTGGGGGGGGGGGGGGAGTCAAAGCCCCAGGCTCTGATGATGCCTAGGTGTGGATCCCCATCTGCCCCAGGTGGGCCTGGACCCTCTGCTGTCCCAGGATCTACAGCTTGGGCAAAAGGAATAAAAAGACACACACACACACACACACCCCGCAAAAGGGCTTACCCTCCTCTTTCTTAGAGGTAGAAGGCATAGCTTCTTTTTTGCCCTTTGTTTCTACAAGGACATATTCCAAGAGTCCTCCAACAACTTATTGCCCCCAAGGGGACCCAAGATCAAATTGGATTCAAACACACAGAAACATTCCAATTTAAGCCATATTTAGTGTCTGACTGACATGGCTGCTGCTTGGGGTTCTGGCAGTGAATTGGACAGCATCCAAACTGGCATTGGCCATGAAGATTCATGACTTCATCAGTTTATAGACTCCCTAGTACAGCTTGATATTATTCCCAGCAAAATCTTTTTAGAATATCCTTCATTCAGAGATAGGAGGCCCTAGCCATAACCAGTTCTGTGAAAGAAGCCCTCAGGGCAGCCTCATGAGCCCCAGAGAGGCCAAGTTTCCCCTTTCAGTCCTCTGGGTTCTTGGGGGTATTGTTCCCATTCTTTGAATATATTGCACCAAAAACTGGGGCAGCTGAAGGGCATCCACTGGGGCACCTGTCATTTGTTTGTTGCCTTTTTTGGCAAATTATAAAACTTTTTTGTAAAGGAGCTATTTGGTCTGGATGAGCCTGGTTTAACCCATTCTGCCTTTACCATTCCATAAAGGTGCTGGGGAAGGGAACAACGGGGGGAAGGCATGTGGTTAGGAAAAAACATCTGCCACCCCTTCCGCATGATCAGAACTGTTTCTTTTCCTGTCCTCACCCCCTCAGAATTAATGTCCAGTTACACAGA
Source organism: Heloderma suspectum (assembly GCF_057233095.1). Lineage (NCBI taxonomy): Eukaryota > Metazoa > Chordata > Lepidosauria > Squamata > Helodermatidae > Heloderma > Heloderma suspectum. Next base: position 2,190,547 of record NC_139466.1, read on the forward strand.
GTTCCAGGTGGTCTCCCATCCAAACACTAACCAGGCAAAGACCAACTTAGCTTCAGCAAGTTGCATGCATCATGGGCCTTCAGAGCAGCCCTAGTGCACAGTGTTTGCAGCATTTTTTAAATAAGACTAGGGAATCTTCAGTCTGACAGGGCCTTTGCGAGGCTGGGCTTTCAGTAGGGACTTCCTCTGTTGAAAAGGCCTCCCTGTTCTCCCTCAGACAGGAATGAAGAAATAGCTGCCTCTGAATCCAATGATCTGGACGCAGGATGTATGGTAAGGGAGAACGATCCCCAACCTCTGTGGACTTGCCTTTGCTGCCCTTTGCAGAATAGGCTGGCCTTGGAGATGTGGGGAGGGAGTGGATCAGCCAGTTCATTCCATGTGGGTTGTCCTCAATGGCAGCTGCACAGAAAACGATGGGAATGCAGATGGCGGCAGGGTGCTGGCAGAAGGACAACCTCAATGTCTGTCTAGGGGGACGAGGGAGGAGAAAAGATTACTTCCTCCCTTAGCCCGTTATCTCTCCAATGCTTGCACCCGGTTGGCTCTGAGGGAATGCCAGAGGACTTACCCCAAGTGCTGAGTTGCTATGGGGTATATCCAGGCAGACTTCCTCCCTTGCAATGATCTTCTGGATCCATCTGCAGAACTTCGGGTGAAGGGCTTGGCTGTCGATGATCAGCAGTGGGAGCAAATTGGAGGCAGTTTGCTGGGATACAGGCCCCTTGGGACTCGTCTGTTCTGAGCCCTCCTTGGATTGCTCTCAGTCCCCGGGAAGGGTCAGAAGACAATACCACGCCAGGCACACCTTGCTCCTTTTAGGCCTGCCTGCGCTGAGGAGGATGGGCCCTGCTTCAGCCTGTAGCTGGATCGTGCTGAGAGGCATCTTATCTGAGACTTGCTCCTGGAGCCCCCTGGCCCTTTCTTTAGGTTCCAGAAAAGAGTTCCCTGGCATTCCAGGTCTCTCTATCTCCAAGGTGAAATCAGGCATTGCAGGCGCAGGCCTGGTCACCCCTGTAATTAGAAAAGCTCCTAACTCTAAAAAGAGGGAGGAAAGTTTTTGTTTTGGAAACTAAGGCAGAAAGTAAAGAAGGACAGAGTGGAAGAAATAAGAAAAAAGTGAGGCATACTGCAACTATAAAGGGCTGGAGTGCTGGAGGAACTACTCCAGCAACCTGCTTGGAGCTGAGGAAGAAAACGAAACTGGAAGTGGGTTGCTCTCCCATGTGAGAGGGCAATTCAATAAACTTGCATATTCCTGCCTATTGGAGCAAGTGGAAGGAGCAACCCATATAAGGATATCCTCCTCCACTGCAGGAAAATACACAGGGTGACAAGAGCCATTTCAAGAAAGAAAATATTTGACTGAGGGGGTCTTTCCCAATGCATTACGAGAAAAGCCCACTATTTATGAAGCACATGAACCATCACAGCTTTTTGGTGCCCAGAACTGTACACTTCCAGCAAGAGAAAACAAACAGTACTCATTAGCTTCCATGTTAATCGTTTTGCTGTATCTTACTTCAAATTTCTCAGGGTTGTGCATGCCAGGGATTGACTGCATGAGATGGGAGGTGGGATGATTCCCGAAGTCGGAGCTCACGTAGCCCACGCGGAGTCGACCTTCACTGGCCTTCAAGTCCTTGGGATGTTCATATGGTGGCTTGTGAAGCACGTTGATCTAGCAATATAATTCAGGAAGGTGTTCTATCATTGACAGCAGGGTCTCCCAAAACTACAAAAGCTGACATAACCCACGAGTCTGCAACCTCTTACTATAATTAACTGTGTGAGGTTTCTCTGAAGTATGCCTACCTTGTCCAAGCACAGGTTTCCATGTCTCTCAGCAATAGCCTTTCGGAAACCGTGAGACAATGGATACAGCATGCTGTGATGAGGGTGGACAGAAGGAAGCCTGTTCTTCTCCAACTGGTCAGCAACTATGCTGACCAGCTTCTTCATTCTTTCATCATAATCGGTCCAATCACAAACTATCTGAAATAAAGAAAAACACGAAATTAGCACAAACCTTCAGTGGCAGCAGTACTTGAAACAAGACAGTTTTGAGAAGAATTCTAGAGCATTTCTCTCCCCAAGGGGCTTGCTGATGTGCTATATACAGTCACAGTCTTGAGACTTTGGGCACTTTCATTAACAGGTATTGGCCCAGTTCGCATATAACACTAACCCATGGTTTATTTAACCGTGGTTTGTTTTCTCAGTCCCTGGATTGCTTGTATCCATTCTCGTTCACCCACTCTTTCCCTGTATTTGAAATGCCTTTGAGGCACTCTAGTACTGACATTTTGAGGGGCTGGGTTGTTTGGGGGGGGTTACTGCTCTTGCCCACCCCCTCTGTAGCCTGGTGGAACGACCCTTGAACAACCAACAGTTCTGAGTCCACACGTAACTGCAACCCATGGTTTAAAACAACCCAGAGTTCACAACCCAACAACAAACCATGGATTCTCTTTCTGGGTTGTTTGCGGTGAGTTAGCTCAGCCGCCTTCACACATCATGACAACCCATAATTCAACAACCCACACCATGGGCTAGCATTATGTGAGAACCAGGCCAGTGAAAGCCCCCTCCTGTTCTCACCTGCAAGCAGTGTGCCAAGTTGCAATAGGCATCAGGGAAGTCAGGCTTCAGTTTCAGGGCAGTGCGATATGAAGCAATGGCCTCTGGTATGTTCCCTGAATCCTAGAGAGAGAGAGGAATAATTAAGCAAGGGCAGTTTTCTTGCTACCTTATCCAGCATGTCTAATATGAACTACAGGCACAAGAGTACCTTGTGGATGGAAGCTAGATTACTGTGGGCATCAGCAAAGGCAGGGTTTATCTGGATGGCCCGTGTGTAACACTGTAAAGCTCCCTGAACGTCCTGCATCTCCTTCAATGTGTTCCCCATGTTGGAATAGGCGTCTGCAAATGTGGGGCTGATTCTGAATAGTGGAAACAGAGGAGGGGGGGGAAATCTGGTCAGAGGCTGATCAAGACTCCAAACACAAGCAAACGCCCCCTTCCTATCCATGTTCATAATGAGTTACACAACAGCAGGTTTCTGAATAACTGTTTAAAATCTTACCTGATAGCCTCCTTGTAATGCATGAGTGCCTCCTGCAGCTTTCCTTGTTGCTGTAAGACGCTTGCTAAATTGGAATGGGCAGCTGCAAACTCTGGGAAAACCTGCAGGAAACAAATTGCTCTTAGTTCTCCCAGGGATACCTCACTCTAATGAGACTGCCCACTCCATTATACCCGAAGGGGGTGGGGAATCACCACTTGTACTACTTTGCTACACAGAACTACCCAGTGACGGAATGGCTTGCATAAATGTACTGGCATACAGAATGCCTTTCTGGAGCGTTTTCACTACACAGTATGACCACCACCACCACCACCACTTACTGTGACCTGGTAAACCAACTGTTCACTCAGCTGACACACTGAGACATCTACATATCCCACATATCCCCCCTCTCTTTCTCATCTCTTATCTCCCTTTTATCTTATTCTATATTGTTCCTTTATCTTCCTGCTTTCCTGATTAAAAGCAGATGGGTTTTCAACAATTCCACAGAAGCCCAGAATCGTAACAGGGACATAGTTATCAGAAGCCTCTCTTATTCCTGATATTTAAGTAGAAATCAAAAGGTTATCTGTTTTTCAAAATATAAGTTTTTGTTCTTATCTGAGTTATAATTCTTAGCCTTTATTTTTATTGTTCATAGTGACAGGTCTTCCTTACAGATTTTTTTTAAACCCCAAGCTTACCTACTTTTGTACATCTGCCCAAATATTACAGAGAATAATTCACAAGCATACCTCAAGAGCTTTACGGTACAGGCGAACAGCCTCCTCAATATTTCCTTGTTCCCGCTTGATGTTTGCCAGATTATTGAGAGAATCCGCATGCGTGGGACACAGACGAAGAGCTGTGTTGTAACATTCCTCTGCTTCAGCAACCTTTAATACAAAGCACAGTTTATGCCAATATTAGTAAGAAAATCATAAGTTCCATGGTAATGGCACCAATTCATTTAACAGGCTCTGCCAGGAAAATCCAATTTATTCAGCAAAGCCTCTGACAACCCATAAATTGGGACAAGCATAGAAAGGAGGACTGGTTTCTTACACTGCCCTTCTCCTTGAGTGCATTGGCCAGGTTGCAGTAAGCATCAGGAAAGTGTGGCTGCAGTTCAATGGCGCGCTTGTATGTATCTATTGCCAAGTCAATCAGCCCCTGCTCATAATACACACAGGCCAGGTTGCCATGCACGACTGCATGGTTTGGGCTCAGACTCAGGGCCCGTAGATAGGCTGCAACAGCTCTAAAATAATATGCATTACAATTCAGGTTAATGTTCACATGGAGCAATAGAAAACAGAAAGGCATTTAATGAAAACTCTTCTGAAAAGCAGTGATTGGTTTTAACAATTACAGTTTAATACAACTAGAAGACGCTAATATATAAAATCTACATTTAACGAGGCTGCCAAGGGAAAAATAAAGTCCCTCATATTACAGAACCAGAATTTTCCATACAGTCCTATGCAGTTCCTTGGAGCAAGCCCTACTGAATATAGTAGGACTTACTTCTGACTAAACATGCACAGGATTGAGCTGACCATCATTTAAAAAGCCAGCAAATGACTGACGAATATTTTCCTACCAGCAATCACAGTGAGTGTGTGTAGGGAGCCAACTACTGGACTAAGTAAAGCATTCCATTTGCTTACCTGTCAAATATGCGTGCCTCCTTCAAGACATTCCCCAGGTTAATGTAAGCATCCAGGAAGTTTGGATCAAGGGTCACCGCCTTAGGATATTTAAGACAACACATGCATTTTAATTACTATCGTACATAACAGGTGTACTTAAAAAAGGAAATTCTCAAGGCAGAGTCACAAACAATTCCAACAAGAAGAAAAGGTGGAAGACAACAGAAGAAGCCAATGTGGCTTCACAAAAAGCTTAGGGATGACCTGAAAACAAAAAAGGACACATACAGGAAGTGGAAAGAAGGCCAAGTAACAAAGGAAGAGTACAGGCAGGTAGCACAGAATTGCAGGGATGGTGTCAGGAAGGCTAAAGCTGAGAATGAGCTGAGGTTAGCAAGGGATGCTAAAAACAACAAAAAGGCTTTCTTCAGCTACGTGCATAGTAAAAGGCAGAGGAAGGAAATGGTGGTTCAGCTATTAAATAAGGATGGCAAAACGATAACAGATGACAAAGAAAAGGCAGAGGTGCTCAATTCCTACTTTGGCTCAGTCTTCTCCCAAAAGAGGGTCTATGACCCCCCTGGCAAAAATGAAGTACAGGCTGAAGGGGCACGATTGCAGCTTGACATCGATAGGCATATGGTCAAGGAACACCTAATTACTTGGAATGAGTTCAAATCCCCAGGGCCAGATGAACTGCATCCTACAGTAATAAAGGAACTGGCAGAAGAACTCTCAGAACCACTGTCTATTCTCGTTGAGAAATCATGGAGGATGGGGGAAGTGCCAGATGACTGGAGGAGGGCTAATGTTGTCCCTATCTTCAAAAAGGGTAAAAAGAAGGAACCTGGGAACTACAGACCAGTCAGTCTGACATCCATCCCTGGGAAAATTCTGGAGCAGATGATAAAGCAATCCATCTGCAAGCACCTTGAAAACAATGCAGTGATGACTCAAAGCCAACATGGATTTGTCAAAAGCAAGTCCTGCCAGACAAATCTGATCTCATTTTTTGATAAAGTCACCTCCCTTGTGGACTGTGGGAATGCTGTAGACATCATATACCTCGACTTCAGCAAAGCTTTCGACAAAGTGCCCCATGATATCCTGATGAGCAAACTAGCTCAAAGTGGGCTAGATGAAACAACGATCTGGTGGATCCACAGTTGGCTACAGAATTGGACTCAAAGAATGCTTAACAATGGGACCTTCTCAAACTGGGGAGAGGTAACGAGTGGGGTACCGCAGGGCTCAGTCCTGGGCCCAGTGCTCTTCCACATTTGTATTAATGACTTGGAGGAGGAGGTGCAGGGAATGCCTATCAAATCTGCAGATGACACAAACTTGGGCGGGATAGCTAATACTTTGGAAGACAGAAACAAAATTCAAAGTGATCTGGATAGACTGGAGCGCTGGGCAGAAAACAACAGAATGACATTTAATAGAGATAAATGCCAAGTTCTGCACCTAGGAAAAAGAAACCAAATGCACAGTTACAAGATGGGGGATACGTGGCTCAACAACACTACAAGTGAGAAGGATCTTGGAATGGTTGTCGATCACAAGCTGAATATGAGCCAACAATGTGATGTGGCTGCAAAAAAGGCCAATGCTCTTTTGGGCTGCATTAATAGAAGCATAGCTTCCAAATCCCGGGAGTACTAGTTCCCCTCTACTCAGCATCGGTTAGGCTTCATCTGGAGTACTGTGTCCAGTTCTGGGCACCACACTTTAAGAAGGATGCAGACAAACTGGAGAGGGTTCCGAGGAGGGCAACAGAGATGATCAGGGGACTGGAAACAAAGCCCTATGAAGACAGACTGAAAGAACTGGGCATGTTTAGCCTTGAGAAGACTGAGGGGAGATATGATAGCACTCTTCAAGTCCTTGAAGGGTTGTCACAGAGAGGAAGGCCAGGATCTCTTCTTGATCATCCCAGAGTGCAGGACACGGAATAATGGACTCAAGTTACAGGAAGCCAGATTCCGGCCGAACGTAAGGAAAAACGTCCTGAGTGTTAGAGCAATACGACAATGGAACCAATGACCTAGGGAGGTAGTGGGCTCTCCCACACTGGAGGCATTCAAGACGAGGCTGGACAGCCATCTGTCAGGGATGCTCTGACTTGGATTCCTGCATTGAGCAGGGGGTTGGACTCGATGGCCTTGTAGGCCCCTTCCAACCCTACTATTCTATGATTCTAGGTGCTTTATATTTCCCTTTCAATTTCGACATGATCTGCCTCCTACTGGGTGAGCAGGGAATATCAACTGCAGGAGTAAATAATAGTAGTACCAAAATGGCATTTGGGGGCGTCTATTCCTTAAGTTATGTATCCCATCTTTTTCTCAGGGATAATATCATGTTACAAATATACATATACATTTGGGAACAAAATGCTGGATTACACAGGCATTTTGTCTGTCCTAGCAAGGCTCTTATGTTAAACATTTTTCATACACACTACAGGATTTAAAAAGCCCATGAAGTTACCTTTTCAAAGTGATGAATAGCAAGCCAGATTTCTCCTTGAGCATTGAACACACAGCCAAGGTTACTCCACGCTACTGCAAAATTGGGTTGAGTCTCAATTGCTTTCAAATAACAGGCCTTGGAAGGGTTAAAGACAGGTAGATACAAGGGAAGGGAATATTTGCACAAAAGAGAAGTGAGAAAAAAATCTGTTAGTATTCCTTCTCTAACCAGCCAAAAGTGATCCTGCAGTATAGGCTTGCTTGCGCCAAAACTAATGTGCTGTAAACAGCTGGCTGATCCTGCGCCAGCGCAAACCAAAACCGAAGTGCAAATCCACCATTGTCAGTTATGCTGATCCTTACAGAACACTTTCCAGGCTATTTATTCCTCTAAGAAGTTTCAAGTTTTCCATTTCCTTTCCCATCAAAGTCCTGTTGAATCCATGGCATACTGAAGACACAACAAGTTTTTTGCAGTAGTTTGGATAGCAAGCTAGTTAAAGCCTGGCAACTATTAAGATGATCCTCAGCCCATCTCTCTCAAGTGTACTACAGAAAGCAGAAATTATATACAAACTGCACACTAGAAAAGAAGATCCAAGACCTTAGACCGGGGAGAGTTTTGTTGTTCTTAATGCTGGAATCCTATCCAGAACTCATGTTTCTACCACCACGCCTTAAGATTATCTTCAGCCTCCAAAACCTCAAATAACAGGTTTGCACAAAGGTTCAGGTCCCTGTAATGCAAGCGCAAGAAGTCGCTAGCGCACCCTAACAGCACGCCGCTGCGCTTTCGCTGCAAATTGCTGCGCTTTGTTGAATGCCCCTGGAGACCGTGAACGGCCAAGCAGATTGATTAATCTACTACACAGGCCCACATGGAAACTTGTGTTAAATTTGTGTCTGAAATCTAAATATATTGCAACCCAATTGTATCGAAAATCCTACAGCACGGAGCTCAGGGAGCCACCCAGTTAGAGATGAATCATCTAGTCAACCATTCACAAGGGCTCAATCGCACGCAATGCGCATTTCCGCTGCGCAGCCTTTGCGCTACTGCAGGATCACAGCGCATCATCAGAAGAGCAGAACGCTGCAATCCAAACAAAGAAGAAAAAGGAAAAAAATGAACAACCAGGAAGAGTTAGAAGCTTTAACTATAAAGTATCTCCAATTATTTCTTTTATATCTTAAGTTACTTTTACTTTATTTCTTTGAAAGAATTGTGGCTAGGACTATAAAATATTCTCTAACATTACTTGCTTGTACATAAAATACTTAAGCTGTTTCTGAAGCCACAAGACAGAAGATTCAGGCATGGAGGCAAATGGTTTTGCTGTGGCAGTTACAAACCCGTTACCATATTTCTCATGTGAGTTTTCGGTGCGTTCCTTGCTGGAAGAGGAGGAGGAGGAGTGTGTCTGCCCTAGATCCAGGCCTCGAGCTCCCTTCAGCGAGGCACCTTACGCATGGAATAGGAGGTTTCACCCACCTGAAACCTTCTAAATACAATATCAATGGTGAAAACCAAAAACAAGAGAGAAAATAAAACAAGATCATTAGTAAAAAGTTCAACAAAGCAATTGAAAATCTCTGGATATGTCTAACACATGGGGTTGAGGGCTGTCTGTAACATGGGAGACATGCAGAAGGGAAAGGGTTAATCAGGGCAACTGCAAACAGCAGGACTTATTGGAAGAAAGGCTCTGAAACTTCCACAAAAATTAAATTTCACATCAAATAGCAAATATTTTGCTGGTTTGATCTTACAAATGCACTGATAGCCAAAGAAATACATTGCAATTTATTCCACGTATATATTTATTTATTTTCCCTTGTTTAGTGGAGTTCTCACAAAAACAGGTAACACTTTCAAACTAGGTGTTCTCCAGAGCTCTGAAATAAAGAAGTCAGCAACCTAAGGCAGGCGCAGTGTCTTGGCCTATACCAGTCACACTAAAAGCTGCAGTGAAGTGCAATTCATGTTAGCTGTCCACCTGACAGGCTGAGATTCACAGGTCTTTTCAAAAAGACATTTCAAGGCCACCAACATCAATTTCCAATTTTGCCAATCCAGAGTCATGCTGCCAAGGGCAGCCACTTATCCAGTTTGTGCTTGGAAGGTCCATTCCCAGTGCCCAGTAACCAATTCTCCTGAAAAGCAGCCTTCCTCCTCCCCCGCTAGTGCAGCAACCAGCCAGACAGCTACACTGTTCATACACTCCACTTGGTAGCATGCGCGTGGGGCTTGAAGGGAAGGGCTCGGAGGTCCTTCTGGTTCCTCCACACTCCTCACCCCTGCTGCGCAGATGCGTAAGGTGGCTTGTAACAAGACAATTTCAGGTTTTTTTTGCAATCCAAGTTTTATGTATGCCTTGAGTTTTGAAACCCATCCTGGAGTTCAAATTCTTGGTTGGAAACCAGACTGCTAGAAGCCACCTTTTCACTTACTGTAGCAAGTTTTTCTTTGATCAGTTCATTTTCCAAACAAACCAGCCATGTTACTTAGCCTTTGGGGCATTCAGATTGTTTGGAGGAACCCAACTGTAACTAGGACTGTTTGCTAGCCTTTCTTCCACTATAAAGATATGGGGAAAGGTTAAAGAATAGCAAGATCTTTTCAATGCCATATTCACAGGGTAACATTTGATAAGGTTCTTCTCCACTTACAAGCCACAAAGGACTTTAGAAGAGCACCTGCTTCTCACAGGAATCACGAACTAAGTCACTGGCTTGGCATCAGCAGGCAAGCCTCAGTTTGGAAGGAATGTTATTTCCAGACCAGAGAATGGTGGCGCCCCTGCCAGTCACTTCACAATATTGGATAGTCTAGTTCTGCAGCAAGACTCAGTGTTCAATTTCTCGTCTTAAATCAAGTGTTAACAGGGGCATGCCATATCGTGCCCTGCAACTACTCTGGGGCAATTCAGGGCCTTCAGCTTTCAGCAGTTTCTTGGGACTCTTGCAGGTCAACGGAGAATTGAAGACTTGGTGAAAGCGTTCACATTTTCAAAAGACTGAAGTTTAAAACTCATTCTACAGAACACCTACCTTGGCTTCTTCCAAGCGACCCAGGGCTTTGAGCAGATTCCCCAGGTCACTACGCACACAGTACAAGTCCTGAAAATCAAATTAATTGAGTCATTCCCAGTAGAGCCAACGGAGACTTCAAAAGGTAATATAGCAACTGTACAGACCTCTACCACCTGAGCTTCTAGCATGTTTTTCACCAGTTTAAAAATCAGCACCTTCTGTAATCTGACAGGACTAGAGAATGTCACTGTGAATTATGTAGCAGCTAGTCAGACAGCAGAACCAGTACAGTAAGCACTCTAGAGACATAAAACAGTCCCCACATACAGCCTTCACATCACTGCCCTGTTTAACACATGTGGCTTTTTGATCACGGCCTTTCCTGGACTGGCACCACAGCTGGAATGGAAAAGGAAGAGTGGCATAGTTGGACAGAGTAAGGGTGAGCAACTTAACTTAAGACAGCCTGTCAAATGGTATGGGCAGCAGTTTGCATAATCACACTCAAGTCAAATAAATAGCAGTGCACAACTGTGGGCAGGTACACAGACCAGGGATGCCCAGAACATCCACTGCTGTCAGTGGCTCTAAAACCAAGAGGAAAGAAGCATACAACTGTGCTTGCACATCAGCCTGTGTCTGTCTCTCACCAGGAAATACTACAGTAAGCATCTATCCCCAGGTACTGGCCTGCATTAAAAACAGGACCAAACAGCTCTTCCCCCAAAGAAGGGTATAGAGCTGCGCCTGCATAGACGACGACATCTATTCTGCAGTAAAAGATCAGACAGAAGAGTGACAGAATGAGAAGGGAGCCAAGGTTCCAGAGGGGTGCATGTGCACAAAGCAGCTGTGAGCAGCATTAGGTGAGGTCAGGGCTAACAAGGGTGGTGATCCCCATCCCCATCAAGCCCAACACCTCTCTTCCTCGGCCCTGCCCTTCTTTGACCCCATGCTGGCTTGCTGGAGAACTCACTACTTTGAGGCAGCAAACACACACATGTGCTCAACCTTGCCCTCAGTGCAAACCACCTCGGTGACCTTTCATAGCTGCCCTGTTTGTGTGTAGCTTAAGCACTTTTCCCCTTTTAGGACTGTAAAGCTCACTCTGCCGTTTCTAGGCATGTAATACATCTATACAGAGGACAGAAGAATTCTGCGGCCCAGATGTAGGCAGTGGCATTATAGCCAAATCTGCCTTTTGTTTGTTCAGGAAGTTTCCGAGACAGACCGGATGTAAATGACTTCCTTAGGAGGGTACCAATGTGGATCCGGGGGGGGGGGGGGGGGGAGTGTGTGTGTGTGTGTGTGTGTGTGTGTGTGTGAGAGAGAGAGAGAGAGAGAGAATAATGCAATGACAGAAAGGTTTGCATGATCCCCAAAGACCTGAACCTTAAAGCGAGTATGAGTGATTCACAACACAATCCCAAGCACATGTTCACTTAGAAAAAAATCCTAATGTACTTCGGTGGTGCTTCCTTTCAGGTAAGAATGTCTAGGGTTGCAGTCTTAAGTCACCTTGACTGCAGTTTGCGTGTGCACTGAGTGGCCCCCAACCCCCAGGCCAGCATTACAGGAAGCCCTTGGGACTGAGAAGCTTGTGCACTCCTGCTTTAAACATATATGAATCGGAAGTACAAACAATACTCTTCACTGCAGTAATGCTGAAACCTGCAGGGTGCTACAGGGATTTGACAAGTAATTTTGTCAGGGTCAGTTACAAAGCTGTTGAATCTTAATGTGAACTGCTTTGGAAACTCAGAAGCTCAAAGCTGTTATTTATATCACTGAAAGATTTGTGCCATCTCCAGGTAGAGTTCAACTTACAGGATTGTACTGCAGGGCAGAAACATATGCCTGCACTGCCCCTTCCATATCACCTGCAGCTACTAAAGCAGCAGCAAGATTAATGTATCCATCAATGAAGTCTGGCTTGAGGCGCAGGGCATGCCGATAGTGTTCAATTGCTTCCTGCAGTTGCCCACGCTCCTTGTACACATTCCCCAGATTTGAGTAGGCTTCTGCCAGCAGTGGATTCTGCTTGATTGCCAAAGTGCTGAAGTGAGCAGACCTAGAGAAGATGCAAGATCATTTGAAGTTTAATCTGCTATGGTATCATCAATGCAATGTAATTTGATCTGCTTGCTAAAACTCTCATGAATAAGTAGAATTTATGTGAATGGAAAAGTTCAAGGTTAGAAAAAGAGGTTGCTAGTAGCAGATCAAATGAGACACAATGCACCTTCTAATTGTTAGAACATCTTGCTTGTATATAGCAGGAACAGGACAAACATACAGAGCTTCTACAACACAATTATTTCTCAACTCATCCAAGCTAATTCTGTTTAGGCAGAGGAGGAGCTGACTTACATTTTGTGCAACCTGATCTAAGAATCCTCTATTTTGATTCAAACACATTTTTGCACTCCTGAACAGTTACATTACCAGTTCAGTAATATTCTCCATAAAGCTTAATATTTGACATTACTCTGTCCTCTGCAAGATCCCCTACATTTGCAACCCTACTGTATAAACCTTCCAAATAACAAAATTATAGTATTGGACATAAACTATGCCTCGTAACTACTTCTACGCCTAACACAAGAACTAAGGAGATAAAAGGAAGGATGTTCAACATTTCTTGCTGTATTTATAGTAAGCTGTATGGTAATGTAACAGCTTTTAATAGAAACATTTGAATATATGATGAAAATTTGGCGTAGCTTTCTATCTATTCTATCTATTTTTAAAATATACTTACTCAACTAAATTTAAGCAACACAGAGACCCTCTGGGAAGCACCCACTTGTTAAAAGCATTTCATGTTATTTGCACAAGGTCAGTAATTTCACCCACGCGCCAAGTTCCTACGCCTGCAGGCAATATGCTAAAGCTGTACAGTAAGGAGAAATTAACATTTCATTCCAATGCAATATTCTCCTGCCTACATACAGCCAACTCCTAAGTAGCAAGAACCTCCACCATGTGTAACTGCATGCAGAGGAATCAGCCCAATTAAGAAAAGTAGAAATGCCAATCAACTTCTCTTTCTGAGGCAGAACCCTATGCAGAGGGCAAAAAGGCCCCAGCCTCCTACCTGTCCAGCCTGCGACACTGGAAGTGAATGGATGAGAGCAACAACAGCACACCAGTGTTGTCAGGCTCTTGTCGCCAAAGCTGCATGCAGTGTCTTTCAGCTGCTTCGAAGTCTCCTGCTTGATACTCCCGGTGAGCCAACTCCGCTAGCCCTTGGAAGGAAAGCATACGTTTCGTTGGTTCTGAAGAATCACCAAAACATTTAGGGGGGAAAACAAAAAGTTAGAAAATGGGAACAAAAACTGAGAAACTACGGTGTACAAATTAAAAGGTGAAATGTTTGATATAATGAAAAACCCCAGGGGGATTGAGTGATTAAACACAAACACAGATTTATTCTAGAAAAACAACATTTTTAGCAGAGGCTCATTAGCTTAATGATGAACTATAACCTATAAACTTCTTACTCTCTGTCACTGGTCCCTGTTCCCCCTTCTTAGCATACAACACACTCAAATTTAGTTAGGCCATGAGACTTGAATATCAGCACCTGAAAATCTATCTAAGGGAAATTTCCACAGCCACCATCACCTTAACATATATGCCTGTTATTCAACAAAGACCTTAACACAATACAAGGCTTGGCCTATCTTACAATCTAGGAGTAAATCTTGTCAAAGTGTTCAGTTTTTGTCAAATTAGGTGAAGTAATGCAACAAACTAAGAACATGGTTTCATGCAATGAAATGAAAAAGTACAGCAGGCAAAGGTTACCTGCTAAATACACATCTCCTAGAAGATGTAAATCAGAGAAGGCTGTAAATCATTGTTTTCCTGCAAAATCACCACCTGCTTCTAAGCTCATGCAGAAAGATTAATAAACACCTTCCCTAATAAAAGCTGAATTTGATTAAAGGTCCTGGAACGAAACCATTTTGCTGTAACCACCATAGCTGCCAGGCCTCTGAGCAGGGAATATGACAAAACTCAACAACAATTGTTGGGCTAGGAACCAGTACTTTAACATTAAAACTTAGTATTACTTGTGAAAGACATTTGCTAATGAAAACGCACTACAATGATGAACAAAAGCAACCCCACAAAATTAACACTGTTCAGGCCTGAGAAAACAGCACTATCCACAGGGGTCTACCAAGGCTTACTAACAGGCCACTGTTTGTGAGTGCCACTAGCCGTGCCCATTCTCTCCCATGAGTACTCTGCATGTGATAGCTTAGAGGATATGGGGTTGGAAGGGGCTGAGGTCTTACTTAATTTCAAGTGAAGTTTTTACAGAAGCAGCCCATGTCACTGCTTCTCCCTTCAGCTAACATCTCATGGGAAATGAAAGACTCAGCCCACTGCCCAGTCCTCTGATGTGCCCAAAGCATCAGTAACCAATCTACTCACCAGTCCCATCCACCAATCACTAGTCAGCAGCCTACACAATTTCCTCCAGATGTTGGATTGGATGCAATGGGACTGATCTATGGGGCAGGGAATCCTTTAAACCAAGCATATGAAAGAGAGAATAACTCCCAAAAGGAGGCAAAAGGACAAGCAGCAGAGACCTAATCCCACAAGGTATGCTGTGGCAACACAAAGAAGGGGCACTTTGCTTGCCTGGGACAAAGAAAAAGAGAGAAAAGTGCAGAGCCCAAATGAAGATGCACAGTAGACCATGTTACTTGTAGAAAATAGGGAACTGCAAAGGGGGGGGGGGAATTAGTGCCAGAGAAGATGGCAGAGAGCCAGCATGGTATAGCAGTTAGAGCATCAGACTAGAACAAGGAAGATTCAGGTTCAAATCCCCACTCAGCCATAAAGCTCAGTGGATGACCTTGGCCCATCAACTACCTTGCCATGTAACCTACCTCACAGGATTGTTGTGAGGAAACAATGAACAGCTGGAGAATGATATGTAGCACCCTAAGCTCCTGAGAGCACCTCATGGTGCCCTCCCAATGTTTTGGACTACAATTCCCATCAGCTCCAGCCAGCATGGCCAATAGTCAGTGATGCTGGAAGTTGCAGTCTACACCTGGGAGCACCAGGTTGGGGAAGGATGCCTTAGAGGAAGGGCAGCATAAACATGCAATAAATAATGGACCTTGATTGGTCAACAAAGAAGAATTAGGGCATGGGTGAAGTGAGTTGGCTAAACTTTACCAGGTTTGGACTGCTGGTGTTGTGAGCACAAACTAATCACTTCCCCTTTCCCAGGAGGGGATAAATTGAGAAGAGGATCTGATCTGACCCATCCCACCCTGTGCAGACAGCCAAGGACAGCAGGCAGGTAGAGTTCAGGGTACGATTATCATTCACTCTCCCAGAAATGAGGAGCAAATATGCTGCTTTGAACACTTTATACTGCTTTTCCACAAAGCTCAAAGTGATTTGCGCGCACACACAAATATCAACAATGAAGACTCTTATTTCCTCCCACCAGTGCAAAGGGACCCTTTGTGCATATCCTCTGTTACTCATGGGAGGTGCACTTGCCACTGGTGAGGGGATCTGTAGACTTGACTGCAAATGTCCTTATCACTAAAGCTCCAATCCATGTAAATAATTTGTTACACATTCTTTCAAAAAATGTCAGCTTCATTTATTTATTTATTTTTACAAAAGAACCCAAATGGTATTGATTGTGGATTGATGAGAAGATGTAGCCCGCATATGGCTTCTGGGGGGGGATTTAAGCTTTGATCACAACCCTTGCTGCCCAGCTCAATTCCTACTTTGGCTTAGTCTTCTCCCAAAAGGGGGTCTATGACACACCCCACCCCCCCACCCCCCGGCAAAGGTGAAGTACAGGCTGAAGGGGCAGGATTGCAGCTTGAGATCAATAGGCATATGGTCAAGGAACACCTAATTACATTGAATGAGTTCAAATCTCCAGGGCCAGATGAACTGCATAATAGCGTAATAAAGGAACTGGCAGAAGAACTCTCAGAACCACTGTCTATTCTCGTTGAGAAATCATGGAGGACGGGGGAAGTCCCAGATGACTGGAGGAGGGCTAATCTTCAAAAAGGGTAAAAAGGAGGAACCTGGGAACTACAAACCAGTCAGTCTGACATCAATCCCTGAGGAAATTCTGGAGATTATAAAGCAATCCATCTGGAAGCACCTTGAAAACAATGCCGTGATTACTTGAAGCCAACATGGATTTGCCAAGAACAAATCCTGCCAGATGAATCTGATCTCATTTTTTGATCAAGTAACCTCTCCTGTGGACTGTGGGAATGCTGTAGACATCATATACCTCGACTTCAGCAAAGTGCCCCATGATATCCTGATGAGCAAACTAGCTCAAAGTGGGCTAGATTAAACAATGATCCAGTGGATCCACAGTTGGGTACAGAATCAGATTCAAAGAGAACTTCTCAATGGGATCTTCTCAAACTGGGGAGAGGTAACAAGCAGGGTACCGCAGGGCTCAGTCCTGGGCCCTGTGCTCTTCAATATTTGTATTAATGACTTGGAGGAGGTGGTGCAGGGAATGCTGATCAAATCTGCAGATGACACAAAATCGGGAGGGACAGCTAATACTTTGGAAGACAGAAACAAAATTCAAAGTGATCTGGATAGACTGGAGCGCTGGGCAGAAAACAACAAATGAAATGTAATAGAGATAAATGCCAAGTTCTGCACCTAGGAAAAAGAAACCAAAGGCACAGTTACAAGATAGGGGATACGTGGCTCAACAACACGACAAGCGAGAAAGATCTTGGAATTGTTGTCGATCACAAGCTGAGTATGAGCCAACAACGTAATATGGCTGCAAAAAAGGCAAATGCTATTTGGGGCTGCATTAATAGAGGCATAGCTTCCAAATCCCAGGAAGTACTAGTTCCCCTCTACTCAGCACTGGTTAGGCCTCATCTGGAGTACTGTGTCCAGTTCTGGGCACCATATTTTAACAAGGATGCAGACAAACTGGAGAGGGTTCAGAGGAGGGCAATAAAGATGATCAGGGGACTGGAAACAAAGCCCTATGAAGAGAGACTGAAATAATTGGGCATGTTTAGCCTTGAGAAGAGAAGACTGGAGGGAGGTATGACAGCGCTCTTCAAGTCCTTGAAAGGTTGTCACAGAGAGGAAGGCCAGGATCTCTTCTCGATCATCCCAGAGTGCAGGACATGGAATAACGGGCTCAAGTGATAGGAAGCCAGATTCCAGCTGAACATCAGGAAAAACCTCCTGACAGTTAGAGCGATATGACAATGGAACCAGTTACCTAGGGAGGTGGTGGGCTCTCCCACACTGGAGGCATTCAAGATGAGGCTGGACAACCATCTGTCAGGGATGCTCTGACTTGAATTCCTGCATTGAGCAGGGGGTTGGACTTGATGGCCTTGTAGACCCCTTCCAACCCTACTATTCTATGATTCTATCTATGATGTAAGCTTGCACAACAACTACTCTCTGTAATTCACCCTTTCAAGCTGACAGTATATTGTAGAATTAGCAAACACACTCAGTGCATCAGGTTGACACCTGAAGCTTCTCAATATATTTTTTTTAAGTATCTCAATTTCAACTGCTTGGTGCCATTTTATTTTACAAATTGCTGGTATCTCTGCTGCCAGTGACTGATTATAGCCCCCAAAGGGCATGGAGCTGCATCCCATGTTAATACGGGTACACTCTCAGGAATTGCAGTGTGGGTACTGAAAATCTGACATCAATCTTTTTAAAAAAAATTCTAGTTTGGCTATTTCATTTTAACATTTCGTCAGCTCCCCAGAGCCTGAGTGAGTCACTACTACCACTAGCAACTACATAATTCCACTTTTACAGATGGGTCGCTGGGATGGAGAGCCACTTGCTCCACACACATTTTGAGTCCACAACAATATCATTTTTCTGGAGCATTTTGAAGTGGAAAGTTTCCCAATGACCCTAATCTATTGAGATCTAATTTAGCATGTTTGGGTCACGTCACGTGCCATGCTAGTTTTAATCACACCCTCTCCCACCCCATTTCACAAATCTATTGAGATCTAATTTAGCATGTTTGGGTCACGTCACGTGCCATGCTAGTTTTAATCACACCCTCTCCCACCCCATTTCTCAGCCAACATGTGTGTGAGTTCAGCTTATATTGCTATAAGCATGCATATATGTATGTATATGATTGCTATACCTGAAAAAAGTGCCTTTGAACTGCCCAATTTGACCATTACTGTATCTGTTTGTTATGTTACTAATTGGTTTCATGACAATACATTTTTAGAAGTGGAAATTTCATCAGGAAAATACAGTAGTGGAAAAATTTGCACCCCACCTTGCCAGTCCATAACAGAGGTAGGAATTGAACATGACCATCCCAAATCCAAGTTTAACTCTCTAGTCACTGGGTTATGCAGGCTAATAAATAAAAGCCTATTTATCAGAAGGGAGGGCAATTGTCTATTTTAGAGAGAAAAGCCTTCCATTATTTCATTTTTGTGAACTTCAAAACATAGATGCACTTCCTTATTCTCAACTGGACACATTTATCTTGTAAAATCAACACAGGAAGCAGTAGGAGATTATACCATCTAAATTTCTTGAAACATGAAAAAGGTGTATCTTTTCTTTTTAAAAAGGTAAATTAGGTATCTCCAGTAGATGCTTCCACAGCTAAACATTGGCTTCATTTATATAAACTATGCTCTTCATAATCTGGTTCACATTTAAGACATCTACTAAGTATACTGAAATGTGTTTTGAAAAATATTTTTATTCATTTTATATGGTTTAAGATCATCCACTGGGATTTCTTGAGGGGGCCCTGGTTACAGCTTTGGGGGCAGAAAATGAACAATGAAGATATATAAATACTACACTGCTGGGCAAGCCTCAGAGTAACTTGTTTGAATAAACCAACAGTCCTCAGTCCAAGAGACACACCCTTGACTCAGCACACACAAAGAAATCATCAGATTCAGATTAAAGCCATGTTAGGGAAATAGCAGCAATCCAGTATGTGCAGGTTTAGGAAAAGGCCCATGCCTGGTTATTATGAGCTGCCAAGTCTCCTTGAGATCTCCCCATTGGTTTATCTATTGGCCACATACTGCAATGAGATGGACCCAGCCCTCAGCACTATCAGCAGGTCTGAAACTCAGCTGGGCCAAATGCATCCCCCGCTCCCTCCTCCTGGCCCTAGCAGACAGCTACTGCCCTGTGTAATTATGTGGAGGCAGGTGGGGCGCTAATCCTTCGCCTTACAAAACGTTTCACCCATTTTGTTCTGAGAGGGAATGGAAAGCCTGGAGAGAACAGGAAGCCTTAAAACAGTGTGCACACTTCCAACTGATGAAATGCCCACTTGACGTATGTTACTGGGTTAGGGCCCTTTCCATCCCAAGATAATTATAGCCTCTTGAGAAAGCAACACCGTCAATTGCTTCCATCAATAACAGCCTGCACAGATCAGTGGAAAAACACTGTCCAGCAGAATTCTGGTATATCCTCTCTGCCCTCCCACCAGCGACTTCACTGATTTGTCCCAGTTTAAGAGTATGTTAGACAATTGCCTATGAAAAATAGGTAGTGCAGCAATAACACTCTTGCCTTGAGACATAATTTATAGGAGTGTCCCTCAAATTTTGAAATCCCCTCTCCCCTGTTACTCAATTGTACCCATAAATGCTATCTAAGAAACCTAACAGGTATGCCCATCCAGTTCTAACACTGGACCCCTACATCCCCACCCACACAGCCCCACAACCACTTCCATTGCTGGCTTCACCTGGATAATATGCGGGGACTTGCAATCCTATTTTACCCTTTCAACAATTTACACAATATCCATGTTGGTAGGACTCCAAGACTGGATTCTGTGCAGTTTAAGCCATTAACATATCTTCTCTAATTTAAATGTGCGGCATGGCTTTAAAAGAGCTGTTTAATATGGAAGCCTGGCTAAATTTACAAGGAGATTGCTTTGCTCATCTTCTAGGATGACCTCAGTACTGCGCTCTGGTCCAGCAGGACCTAGCATGGTGGAACTGGGCCTTCAGGCGATGGGCCTCAGAGGTCTCCAAACATAAAAGTCTCCACACCTAACCCACCAGGAAACTACCTTGTATCAAGTCAGAACACTGGCTCATTTAATCCAGGTCTACTTTGATATCATTTCTGGTTTTTTCTAAATGCAATGCATGTGCTTTACCGTTAAACCACGACTGCTTCCTACTCCATGAGAATGCTTTCTACCAAAGCAGGCCCTTGGTCCCTGCCTAGCCCAATCCTGTCTGCTGACTAACAAAGCCTCTCCGGGACCTGAGGCGCGTTTTCCCCCACTGGTCCTTTTAACTGGGAAGAGATGCCGGGGTTGAACTTTTGACCCTCGACCTGCAAAGCAGACGCTCTGCCACCACGTTAGGCGCCCGCCCGCCCCTCAATCTAGGCACACACCACCTTCTATGGAGTCAGACCACTGGCCTCCCTAGCCCACCTCTGGCCTGCTCTCTGCGGGTTAAGTCTCTCCGTCCCGTATGATGCTGTGCTGCCGTTTTAAAGCGGCTGCTGCACGTGTACATTCAGAGAGACTTCCAAAGGGCATTTCCTGGGGAGGCCTCAGAGTTACTATTTCCCGCGCCCTTCGGAGACCTACCCCCGCGGGGGATACCCGGGATCCTGGGGAGAGGGGCTTTGCAGCGTGGGCCCTCCTGGCACGTGCGCTACCCACGACACACGCCCCTCTAAAATCCACCACGGGAAGCGTTGCCTGCTCCACCGGCAGCGGCTCCCCGGGGTCTCAGGTATATCGCGCGCTCCCGGAGACCCTTCCGACTGGCGCTGCCGGAGTTGAGTCCGCGGCCACACCATGCGCACCCACGAGCTCGCCCCCGCCCCGAGATGCGGCCCTCCCCCATTCCAAACTCAGCGGCGCGGAGGCCACCGGCCCGCCCAAGCCGCAGCAGCAGCGAGGCCCCTTTCCGCGCTCCATTCGTACGGCCGCGTGTGCATTCGCGGGAGGGGCGCGAGGCAGGCGTTCTGAGCAGCAGCGCCCGCCACGAGGAAGGCAGCCGGGGCGCGCGGCGCGCCCCCGCGCCCATTTCTTGTCTGCGCG
The DNA here is from genome assembly GCF_057233095.1 of Heloderma suspectum. NCBI lineage: Eukaryota > Metazoa > Chordata > Lepidosauria > Squamata > Helodermatidae > Heloderma > Heloderma suspectum. The sequence continues at coordinate 2,211,886 of NC_139466.1, forward strand.
CGGCCTCGCCCCGAGGGTCCCCCCTCCCCGCCGGGCCGAGGCCCAGGCTCGCGGCAAGCCGGCAGCGGGAACCTCGACTAATCAGGAGGCGTCTGGCCGACAGGTACCTGTGCTGTCGGCTACGTTCCCCACAGACGACGCCGCCATAGCTCCGGCTGCTCCTCCGGCCGCTAAGCCGAACCGCTGTTGGCCCACACTGCTCGCGTCAGGCGGCGGCTCCCGAAATGGCGGCTGAGAGGCGGAAGGAGACGTAAGGCTGGGCGGGGTGCCGCCGCCGGATCTTGTTTCCTTCTCCCGCGAAGTAGTCCCTGCGCCTCAGGAGGGCGAATTGCTCTTCCACTTCCGGCGAGAGGCGACCGGAAAGATGCCCGAGACGCTCACTCCGCCGCTCTGATTTGGCCAACAGGCCCCAAGTACAAGTAGTTGTCTACGGGAGGCACAAGTCACAACGGAGATCCGCCATAGCCGTCCGCCCGCGGCCAACACTGCGACACATTGGCACAGTACGCATGCGCTGTAGAATGCCCCACTCGTGTACGTTCTTCCCCCCTCCCCGCCTCGGCCACATCCGGAGCACGTCGCCGCTGGGCTGCGCGATGGCCGACGGGAAGGAAAAGGGCGGGAATTCGACTGCGGCAGGGCTCGGGGAGCCCCGCCCCGCCCAGGGTAAAAATTTCCACGGGGGGATTGCGAAATCCCCCGCGCCGCCTAAAACGGCCCCTCCCCCAGCGCCAGCCCGCTTGCAGGCGGCCGCCAAGGTGCTGGCAGGAAAGATGCAAAGTGGTTCAAAAAAAGCTGAGGCCCTTAGGCGCAGGAGGAAACATTGCGGGGCTGCTGCGACCTTTTCCTTCACAAACAATTGTTCAGCCGTGTCCGACTCCTCGCGACCACACGGACCATAGCACGCCAGGCCTTCCCGTCCTCCGCTCTCTCCCGGAGCGTGCTCACGTTCATACAGCTTTGCAAATAGTCCAGAGTTACTAGTCCACAAGCATTCCCACTAAGGAGCCTGCCTGCCACCCCATTCGTGGCATACCACATGTATGTATGTATGTATGTATTTATTTCATTTATATCCCGCCTTTTTTCCTCCAAGGAACTCAAGGCGGCATACATAATCTTCCTCCTCCTCCTCCATTTTATCCTCACAACAACAACCCTGCGAGGTGGGTTGGGCTGAGAGTCTGTGACTGGCTCAAAGTCACCCAGTGAGCTTCCATGGCCGAGTGGGGACTAGAACCCAGATCTCCCGACTCCCAGTCCAGAACTCTCGCCACTACACCACACTGGCTCTCATAATGTAATAATACAATAATACATGTAATAATAATACAAACCAGGGTGTAAAAATATCTTATTCTCACTTACCTGGAAGTAAGCCCCATTGATCTCAATGGATCTTACTTCTAAGTAAACATGAATTGGATTATGCTGTCCATCTATTTTGGTATCATCTAATGACTTCTAAAAAGATGCAGAAGGCAACAATCCAGCTTGTGCACAGGGCAAACTGAAATGGTAGACCTAGGATCCTTGCTCAAGAACTCAATTTTAGTGGAAGGCTGCTTGATTGAAGATGTAGAGGGGCAGGACTTCACCACGCTCTTGAAACAGACTGCTTAGTGCCCGTGCCACAGGGAGAGTGGGTGGGTGGGTGGGTGGATAACAGCCTTCAAGGGGCTGGATTTGAGCGTGGGGTCTCCAGTTCCTGAGCTGTGGTTGTCTCAATTCAAACAAAACACCACGCAGGTTACACAAAAAGGTTTATTCACAGTTTGGGCAAGTGTTTCAACATACTCGTTCCTGAGCTGTAAACACAGCCTAGAAACATTCTCACTTGGGAGCAAAAAGACCTTACAGCCTGGTATTGGGTTGGGGCACAAATCAGCCATTTAAACTCCCATAAAGAGGGCAACACTTTGTCAGGGCTGAATCCATACACGCTTACCTCACAAATATACAGCAGCTGCATTTACTGGCAAAAATGAAACTTTTAGCAGTACTCCTTGCATTTAAAACAATCATTCCATTAACAGAAACTATAAATTTACACACTCACGCACACAATATTGATTTTTAAAAGTGAAGCAAAAACAGGTGTCTCTCAGATTAGCAACACAGACTGTCCCATCCCACATTTCAGTGGATAATCTGTACATCAAGTCCTGGCTGCAGACTCATATTCCACCATGAGAAGGCCTTATTCGTCTGAATCCAGATCGCTGTCTCCTGCAATGGAATGGAAGTCCTCACTATCTTCCTCATCCTCTGACAGATGAACTTGACTTAACACACTAGGACCACACCGTTGTTCCTCCTCCTCCTCTTCCTCTTCAGAGATCTCATAACCTCCAATGCTGCTGAAACTTGTATCTCGGGTATTGGACTTCGGATCCGGTTCCTCATAACTGCCATAACTGGAAAACAAGGAAGTCTCATAAATATGTCCTCATTATTTGCCATGTGTGCCTGACACATCACAGAAAAGAAACAACATGGCAGCGAAAGACAAAAGTGTGAGACATCACAAATGCAGATGCACACCCACTTAGTGCTTTTCTGCACAATTCGTTTTTAGCATAAGAAGTGCATCCATGTCTAAACTGTTGCACACTCCACCTGCCATCCCTCAAGTTGAGCCTCTGTTGCAGCAACACCTCCATATCCCTAACACTCAAAATGTGACAATTTGCAGCTGGGAAATGAACATTCTTCCCCTAGATAGCATATCCATTACTAGTGCAATTGCTGTGCAGAATGTGGTTACGCAAGCGTCACAGGCAGAACTAAATATTGCCTCTGATGTGTCAGGTGACTAAACTCCACTGCAACATTTTCTTTTTCAAATCACTTTTTAAGACTTTAGAGTCAGAATGAAACTTTTTGAGCAATGCTCAAACGCTGTCCAAACAACACTTAGGTTTAATCCTATGTGGCAATATCAATACATTATTCTTGAATAAATTTAAGTGAAAAGGGAAGACTGGGCCTGACCATTACTAGGGCTGTAAACCACTTGGCTACGGGGAGTTACTACTAAAGGACTGTCTGAATTGTTAGAAGTTTCAGTTCGGTGATGTTAGAAGACTACAGATGGAATCATGACAACTGAAAGAACAGCAACAAAGAGTACACTGAGACCCCCACACCATCAGCATTTACATGACAGAACCAAAGGAGGTTTCCCCTTCAAATTTGGTATTGCCAGCCCACTTTTGAAATAACCAAGCTCTCCTGAGTGGTTCCCCTTAGTGTCCACAACAGCACGCTTTTCTCTGCTTACCTGGCATTGCTGTCCTCCAAGGCATGCGAAGTCTCCCCTCCAGCTCCCTCGTAGGACATCATACTCTCCTCATTATCCATGCCCATCCGTGTATTCTCTTGAAGGACGTGAGGGTGTTTGGGTCTCATTGCACTGGACTCCACATCTGAATCACTCCCACTTTCACTGAGGTGAATAGCTGGTCAACATGACAGAAGAGTTAGCCGTAACATTATTTTCATATGTGCAACTGCTTTCTCCTCTCCAACACTGCAGATAGCATCTCAGTAGTTTGTCAGTCTTTAAAAGCTGTCTGCGTTACAGTTCCACAAAGAAAGGTTTCAAAAGCATTTCAGAAAGACAACTACTGGCAGAGATCCTGTCATATGCTGAACAGCCATCAAGGGAAGAAGAAATACTAAGAAAGGAAAGGTAGACAATAAACCAATTTTCAGCAGTCTAATAAGTAGGGTTTGGGTTTCTCCACATTAAATATTGTTTTACTGTTTTTTACATCATTTCTATGAATGCTGCTCAGAGAACATCAGTTATAGGGCAGCAAAGAAATACCATACATACATACATACATAGATTTCATTCTCCCAGAATTGATGATGTGCAGAACTGCTCCAGTGGGGGCTACTCTGCTCAATTTTCAGTTCACATGAATTATACCTAATCTGCATCTTACTTGGGCTTTCCTTTCTCACAACGAAACAGCTGTGCCTCTCCCATAATTGTTTGCTCTAGCAAGTTGAGGGAGAGTTGGGGGAGAAAAGAAGTGATTAGCCAGGTCCTTCTGCCAAATGAGAAAAGTAGTACAACCACTTCCTGTTGTTCTATTTCATCAAGAACAAGAACCACTACTGGTAAATATTCCTGCTCAAGTTGCAAAAATGAATACCAACACACACAAAATGAGCAAGATAAAGAGGCTGGCTAAAGTCAGTGCTGCTGCAATTGGTTCCTCAGTCTTTGCTTCTGGACAATGAAAAAACTTGCAGTGTTGCAGGGAAGGGAGGAGATACTGCCCCAGAACAATCCCATGTGCTGGTGGGCAGTGTGGAGGTGGGGGGCGGAGAGTAGAAGCAGACCCAACATTATAATAGTGTATCATTTTATGTAAGTCACCATGGGAACCCTTCTGGGATGAAAGACAGGATAGAAATCAAATAAAATATAAAGGAACCAGAACAAAAGGCTTTACTGAAAACCTTATAATTGCTTCATAAGCGTTTTATGTCTTTATACCTGGGATTCAGAATTCATGTTGCTGGACTCCACCTCCTATCAACCTCCAGCCAGCATGGCCAATGGTCAGGGATGAGAAAAGTTGGGATCCAACTACTGGAGGGACACAAGTCCCCCCCTCTGCTTACGCCTTTGGCAAGGGGTAGGCTAAGACTTCTAAATAGATTTGATATAGTCAAATCTGCCTTCCACAGAGCAATATCCCCACCTGTATTCCTGTGCTTGAAATTCAGCCTCTAAAGTTCAACTGCAAATAACAAGCTACCAGTCTTTGTTCTGCATTCCCAACCCACTTAGTGCCACACATCACTAGCATTACTTGCCCACGCACTGTTCTGTAGAGTGGTGGGAGATAAGGAAGTGTTGGCTTCGTCACCCTGATGGAACAGGCTACCACTCTCTGGTCTCTGTCATCACAGGGACATAGTAAGCTGTCTCTTGCTGAGTCAGACCCTCGGACCATCTAACCCAGTACTGTCAACACTGATTGGTAGCAGCCCTTCAGGGTGTCAGGTACGAGTTTTTCAAGTCCTGCCTGGCGATACAGGGGACTGAACCTGGGACTGTCTGCATGCAAAGCATGAAAGTGATTGGACGATCGCCTGGATTCGTGAGCATCTGTTATTGCTCACTCTCTCCTAAAGGTCAAGGAGTGACAACTTACATGAGAAAGGATTGTCGCCTTCCTCATCGCTACCGTCATCATCCTCTCCATCTGACATGAGCAAGTCTTCGTAAAGCACGCTGGCCTGAGGCTGCTGGGCTGAGCCTTCTTCCTCATCAGCCAGGTCTCCATCTCCATCTTCCACTTCCTGTTATGGCAGAACAATCAATGGTAAGAAGCAGGAAGCTGCTGGCATGTGAAGAATATGGCTCTCTGCCCACTGACACCATTCACCAGCAATGCCATCTCTTTCTAAAAACTGACGGGTTTGGTTTGCGTTCCATCCACTGCTGTCAGTGTCACTCAGAAGGGCCCTGCGCTGCCACAGCTTCTACCATGAGAGCAGAAGTCAACCAATGAACTATAGATGGGATCAAAGATACTCACTGGGGCTGGAGTCTTAGGTTTCCCATCCTCATCCTCATCAAACCCTTCAATATCTACGTCAGAGTCTTCCTCGCCCAGCCTACCTCGGCCCTGCCGCATCTGAGTGAGGAACACAGAGACAACACCGTTGAGGAAGGAACAGGCACTGATGAGACAGAGGCTCTCAAGCAGGCAGGCAGGCCGACCACAATGGAAGCAATCCACAGTAGATTTGTGGCACTTCCTGCCTGTTCCTAGACTGTACCACACATGTTCTTCCTCTGCCACTAAAATGCCTTTCTACATTCCTCTGGGGTTTCACACCTTCCAGACTAGCTCAAGAGCAAGTCATAAGGCTCAAAACACAAGGCCTCTTTAAGACTCTGTGAACAAACTTCCTTTCCCCCAGTTTCACTGCTCTCCCTGCAGAGAAAGAGCCATCTCCCTGGAATGCCAGAAATCAGGGCAACTGAGGTTCAAAAGCCACAGGCAAAGCTGATATCCCACTAATGCCACAAAGGAACACTGGCTCGTCTTCTCATAACTGGTGAAGGCAGACCTTCACAGCTCTCTGCTCTTTTGCAACATTTGCTTGACATTTATGTAGTCCCTCTCTCGCCTTCCTTCTGCTCCAAATAACACTACATTTATTCCCGACACGTTAAAAAACACACCACAGGAAATAATTCATCCCAAATTACCCAGGACATGTTTGCATGCTTGTCATCCTTTATCTCCAATAAACGCCTCTTCCCCACTTGTCTATAGTACAGGCATCATATGATAGCTACTGCCATAATATAAATCATCTTCCACATTTTCATACTCCATTGAAACCAGAAAGGTCAAACACCTAGTATTATGATGGTATGCTGATGCTCTGCAAATTACTAAGAAGGGCTCTTGGTTCGACACAGATTTTCATTCAAAAGACAGAACTAAACTAGGCCCTTCTACTCTATGTGAACAGGGCATTTGGTCTTGTTTTATCCTCTTTCCATGGCTATTCATAAAAAGAAAGGAACGCAAAGTCCTCTTGCAGCAAAGGAATTGTTGCACACACTTTCTTCACAGGCCCCAGTAACTAGTTTTATCAAGCGGTTTTACAACAAGGCCTTTTATGCAAGAGGTATTCTCATACAGAGATCTAATTGCTTCTGTTATCTTGACCAAGAAGGACGATGCCAAAGCATGTCATTCTCAATGCTGCATGCCCTGTTCCAAGATTTCTGTGCAGGCTCTACCACTCACAGGGAAAAACTACACTCCCTCTCTCGCACCCCCACACCACACCAATCTTTCCCAAGAGGCATTTTAGTAGCCCTCCTTGCTTTAGCACATGACTGACCTGTGCTCCCTGCTTCTCAGGAGTGGTTGTGGGAGTGTCCATAGCAGACAGATTGCTCTCATCTTGATAGACAGAGGCATCACGGGACATGCTGAGAGAGGTGTTGGTGTCATACAGATCTGGTGGCTAAAGTACATTTGAAAAGAGGAAATCAGAATCTCATAGGAGTTATGGGATGCGGAGCTCTTCTTTGAGAGATGGACAACGATACAGACTGATCACAGTGGTGTCAGAAATAAACCCAAGTGCTCCATTTGCCTTACTGGTACTGCATTTCTATAGTAAGCAGCAAACAAGCTACTTGCAATTCTTATAGTCATGACAACCCTGCAGAGTGGGCAAGACAGAGACAGTGATTTTCCCAAGGCAACCCATGCCTGAATGGAAACTGGGACCTCAGCAAGTGCGGTGGTGCAGCAGCCTTAATATCAATGCCAGTTGTAGGAGGCTGAATGTCAAATCCACACACTCAGACATAAAACTCAGTAGAGTGCAAACAGATCTCACACACACACACACACACACACACACCAAATTTAAAATCACACCAAGTTACAGAATGTGAAGCAGGGTAAGATAATTATTCTGTTATGCAAGAGACAGAGTATAAGCTAATTCCTCTCTCAGTGGCCTAAATGTGGTTTCGCAGGAAGGGATCCTCTAATCCCCAGACAATTAGCAAGTGGTTTCTGTGCTGGTTTTATCTGCTATTTTTACTGTAATTTAAATGTATTATTATTAGTTGTATCATTCTTTTTGAATGTCACCTTTGATGTCTTGGCTGAAAAGTGGCCTGAAAATCTTTAAAATAAATCAACGAAAATAAGTATCCTGCAAGCCCATAGAGTAACTAAAGCGGCAGCCACCTAAAGTTTTTGTATCCATCACACATTCAACCAGGAAGCAACTGCAGAAGTCAGTTGACAAAACAAAAGCTGCTGAGCAAACTAAAGCTGCCTTCGACCAGATCAGGCTATTTGTCCATCTATCTAGCCTTGTACTGGCTACTCTGACTGGCAACAGCGCTCCAGCAATCTGGGCAGAAAGAGGTCTGGGCCCATCACCTGCTACCTGATCCTCAAATGGAGATGCCAGGGATTGAACCCGAGACTGTCTGCAAGCAAAGCAGGCACTCTATCACTGAGCTACACTCGTTAAGCACCTTAGAAATATAGGAAGCTGCCTTAGACCAGGCCCGACTATTTACTTGTCCGTCTAGCCCGATACCAACTGCTCCAACTAGCAGTGGCTCTCCTATGTCTTAAGCAGAGAGGCCGATCTGATTTTTTAACTGGAGATGCCAGCAGCTGAACTTGGGGCCTTTGGCATGCAAAGCAGGTGCTGCTACACTGAGGTATGGCCTCTCCCAAAAGGCTGCATACACACAGAAACATTGCTTGAACATCCCCTAACTGCAGCTTTCTCCCAACATGGTGCCCTCCAGATGTGTTGGACTACAATCTCCATAATTCCCCGCCAGCATAGTTTATGGGAACTGTAGTCCAACACATCTGGAGGGCATCAGGTTGGGAGAGGACTGCTTCACTGGATTATATATTAAAATATATATGAGATTTACCAAACAAGAGCAGATATATGGTGATCTTCTCTATATACAGTTTGTGTTCAGCCACAGGCCTGTACCCATAACATACAACTGGGTAGCAGCAAATGCTTGCAGACTGTGTTCCTCCCTTTGACATCTGTGAGTTCATCTCATCCACCACCCAAAAACAGAAGGATGTTGCAAGAGGGAGACAGGAAGCAGATTCCAATTAACATCATGTGCACAGGAAAAGTGACAAGAGCAGAAAAACCGCCGCTGCCACTGCTATGGAAGTGTGGCTTGTTGGATTTTATTAGTTCATTTCAGATACAGAAAGCTTATCTGTACTTCAAAACAAGGAAACATACAACAACACCTGACAGAAAAAAGAGATGCCCAAAAAGGGAGGACAGAAGGAGGATGGGGCTATAGGCTTGTTCTGCAATGCAGCTTCTACTGGGCAAACCAACATTCAACTCAACATCTTGTAAAGAAGTGGAGCGATTGCTAGGCAACTGCTAATTGGAGTAGATGCCTTGGCCAAGCTTGGCCAAGATACAGAAATGATCTCGTAAATGGCTACTGGAAGCCAGAAGACAAAAGATCTGCCAGTTTCAGCTGTGGGCCTCGGCTCAGTAGGAAAGAGCCGATTCACCGTCCAGCCACTTTGGAGGAGTCAGCATATGAACATCAGAAGTTGACTTATACCAGGCCAGATGGTTTGCCCCAGCTCAGTAGTGCCTACTCTGGCTGGCAGCAACTTTCCAGGGCCTTAACAGCAGAGGCCTTTCCCATCACCTGCTTCCTAAGCCTTTTTTACCTGAGGATGCCAGTGACCGAACCCAGAACCTGAGGACTAGTAACAGTATGGGAGCCACAACTCACAGTATGAGTTATAGTATGGGAGGAGCCATAATGCACTGATAGGCCTCTGTGTGCTTTGCATGCAGAGGGTCACAGGTTTAGTCCCTGGCATCTTCACTTTAAAAAAGGGGCAGGAAGCAGGTGACGGGAAAGAGCACCCTCTGTCTGAGACAAGGAAGAGGCACCAGCAGTCAGAGCAGACAATACTGGGCAAACGGACAAAAGTCTGGCTGAGTCTCAGGCACCTTCCTGTGCTCAACTGGAGCTGGAATGCTGCAGCTGGGGCGAGGCCGACTCTTCCCTGCACGCACCCGCTTGTGCATGCCAGCCCTTCCGCCGCTTGGAGCTGCTGCAGAGGGGGGAAAGGAACCAGGGCTGCAACCAACCTGCAGCCTGGCAGGAGAGGAGTCCTCTCTGCGACCGCTGCTGGGCACTCAAGGCAATTATTTCAGGGGGGCAGGGGAAATCATATTTATACCAGGTCCACTGTAAGTTACCCCCAGAGGGGAAAGGCCAAGGGAGATTGGCCCTTTGGAGCTGTCAATTCAGGCTGTTGTTTGCAGCAAAGGCACAACCATTCGTTAGTTTAGCCTCTCGAGTCTGATGTCGGGTTTTTAGTTGGTTTTATGTGCCAACCTCCAAGTGAGAAGAGTTACATAAGGCTACTAGGTGAGAGCTAGTCGGGCCTCTTGAAGGAGTACTCTGTGAGAGGGAGAATGTGAGGAACGTCTTCACTGGTGAAACCTGGTTTTGGCAGAGGTCAGAGTGGCAGCAAGGAAATGGGGTCAGCAATTCTAACACCACTGGGTGGATTATGATTTTATTGGGCCTCATTTTTGTGGCGCTGGAGTTTAACTGTAAGCTGCTTTGGGGAGCCACCCTGGGCTGAGAAATGGGGTTTAAATATAATAAATTAAATTGAAACATGTGCCTCTTGAGTTTCCCAAGGGTCTCCTTCCAAACAAAGTGTTTCCTGGTGCTACTAGGCCCAGCATGGAGCTGTGGCTCAGAAACCTCACAAAGCAGGAAATATAGGTAGGGTTTAGCAAGACAGGAGAAGAAATAGTTTCCATGAGTAAAGCCTTTTCCCAGAGTCCAGAAGCTCCTGCACTCTTCCTGCAGGCCACATACACACCCCACCCCGGAGTTACAGCACCTGAAAGCAGAAGAGAGACCCTGGAAGAAGCACTTCGGAGAGCTCACCTGCGGCGTGTAGGGCCCAGGCGTCATGGCGTCGAGGCTCTCCAGGTCTGCCTCCTCCAGGGCTGCTTCCTTTGCAGTAGAGATATCCCGCTCAAGCTGGGTCAAGTGCTCATCATACTAAGGAATGGAAAGAGAAGAGATGGCCAGGGCTGTCCAAAATGAAAGCCGCTCTTGGCAGGTTCTATGCGATGGACCACTTACCTCCGCTAGTGTCTGGTAACAGATGTTCACTATCTCCTGAGCCGTTTTTGTATATTGGCTGTCAGGCCCTGAAATGAAAAGCATACATGTCCCCTTGTGACATACACCCTTTTGCCAACACAGATCTTTCCAGGTCTTGTCCAGGTGGTTATTGATGACTCTGAGTGGTATCTGTTGAAGTCTCTTTTTCCTAGGAAGCTACTTCACACAGCCAGGCAAAATTTACTAGTAAGATCTCCTTAACCTCTGGCTCTAGAACAGCCAGTCCTCCATTCTGTTCAAGGCTACCCACATAAGAACATCGGAAGCTGTCTTATACTGGGTCAAGGCCACTGATCCAACCAGACAATTATTGTTGACACTGACTGGCAGCAGTTCTCCAGGGTTTCCGGCAGGATTCTTTCCTAACCATACCTGGGATTGAACCTGGAACCTTCTACATGCGAAGCAGGGGCTCTGCCACTGAGCTATGGCCCCACAGAGCAGGACTGGGCCCAGAAGGCTAAAGGAGCATGAGAGAGGGAGGAGACAGCTTTCATCAAAGGAACTGGCCACATTTTAGCAACACAAACTTGTGAATGTCCTAATCCCAGCATGAGATGGGATTAATTGTGGAGCCAGGCTCAGGTCTTATCCTGACATTTCTGTGTAAATGCGAGTCAAAGGGCTAGAAACACAGCACATCACCAACAAATTTTCTTACCATTGTATTTGATGCTGTTGGCAAGGATGAGGTTCACATCATCCAGGAAGACTTCTCGGTTCTGGTATTTGTGTTTGGAGATATTCTGGAATGAATACATGGGAGATAAGGTAAGAGTGTAGAACAAATGGGGAACTAAGGGAACAATGTAACGTGCTAATTTTGACCTACAAAACTCCTAAATGGAGATGAACTCTACATGCTACCTCCTTCCTTAAACCTCACTTCGTCCTGGTGATTCTTTTACCTGTGAAGGTGCTACTCACCACCACCACCCTGAATGTTCAAACCTATCTATGAACGCATTCCTCTGTTATTTTTTTACCATAACTTTTAGTCCAAAATGTGGCGTTTAATGACTGAGGCTACGTAAGTGGAATTACTTCAAGCTTTGCTTATATGTCCATATTACAGTTCTGTTCTTGATATTTTGCCTAGCATTTAAAATGCTGTCATCCATCCTGAATCTTTGAGCTCCATGCACTCATGTAGCTTTGTTTAGCCACAAAAACGTCATGTCAGGCAAAATGCCAGCAACCTCCGCAGTACACACCTTGCGAATTGTCTCCAGGTCCATTGGGCTGACAATGACTTTGTAATAATCTGGCACAAATTTCTTATTAACAGGATGATGAAATGGCCAAGACTGCAAGCAATAAGAGCACAGAGAGGTCATGAGGAAGCAATTCTTGCAGAGCGAACATATGTTAGATCAAGTGTCCCCAGGGGAAACTGAAGAGTTTTTGTACAACATCCAGCTGAAACTAGGAGACACTTTCCATTTCCCATATCTGCCAACCAACCCCAGGTCCTGTGGTGGTGCCTGAAGTTTGCTGCACAGCCCTGGCCAAACCTGAAGTAAATACAGGGATAAGAAAGCTCCAGAGCCAGATAGTTTTCTGGCTGCCCATCAACATTCGTTAAAAGCAGTGTTACTCAGGTACAACTCAAGGAAAATCCTTGAGGATGAACTAGGACAGGGCCAAATTTGCAGAAAAGAAAAAGAAAAGAAAAAGGGAAAGAAAAAGGGAAAGAAAAAGGGAAAGAAAAAGGGAAAGAAAAAGGGAAAGAAAAAGGGAAAGAAAAAGGGAAAGAAAAAGGGAAAGAAAAGGGAAAGGAAAGGGAAAGGAAAGGGAAAGGAAAGGGAAAGGAAAGGAAAGGGAAAGGAAAGGGAAAGGAAAGGGAAAGGAAAAGAAAAGGAAAAGAAAAGGAAAAGAAAAGGAAAAGAAAAGAAAAGCAGGAGCCTGCATGGGTCAAAAGAAAAAAAGGATGGAGGAAGCCAGACACACACGCACACACATGCACCCCTCTCCAATGTGCATTGCATTGTTTCAAGAAGAAGGCAGCTCTGCCATGTTTGTTTCCCAGACCTCCCCTGCCCCATATTAAGATCCACAGGCTCTCTCCATCACATCCACCACTATCTGCTACGGGCATACATACGTCAGGAACAGCCATCATCTTCTGGGTAACAATGTTGTCCAGAATAAAGGAGAAGGCTACTTGGTCATCATCATCCAGAAGCGGGTTAATTGCCTTCTCCAAACGAGCCAGTTTATCTTCCTTCTGAAATGATACCAAGAAACTCAGCTTGAGAGCAGCTCCCTCAAAACAACCCCCATTCAATTATACACTGTATTTGTTATATTTTGATCCTGTAATCAAGTATATTTTAACATCTTCTATTCCCACCCAATTAATTTGGGTATAACTGACATTTGAACCCTCCCACTAAAACTATTAAATCAAAGGGGCAGATGTGATCTACACCTCCTGTGCTCAATTGCTAATGACCCCATCACTATGATCTGGTTTACACATAACAGCTGCAAATCATGGGTTAATTAATTAACCCACAATTTGCCACGGTGCATGCTGGGCACATTCCACAGCTATTTGGAATATTCAACCCCCAGTTGAGCTGATCGGGGGTTACTACAAGATGTCTGAACTCAGACAGTATAGGTTAATCATGGGTTAAACAACCCACAATTAACCCACAATTAGTAGTAGAACATGCTCAGCATGCACCACAGTAAATCATGGGTTAATTACCCCATGATTTGCCACTGTTACATGCGAACAGCCCCTATATCTGTAATGCTCTCTCACGCAGGTACCCAACAGGTCACCACAGCTGCCTTGAGCCCTTTCAGAAGAGATCTCCTTTTAGACCAGACTCACCAAACTGCAAACATGAACAAGATTTCAGCTCAGCCCTAAAATACCCTCAGTTGCTAAGCAAATGCTGTAACACAAACTACAAGCTCTCCTTCCCTCCACACTCAGATTAACACAAGACTTGCCTCTTTTAGCTTTTGATCACAGAGGTCCAACATCGACTGAGAGATCTGGGTCAAGGAGTGTTTTGGCCCTGGAAACACATGCCAAAAACGTTCACTGAGAAATACTGCAATGTCAGAGGCATTCAAAGTTGATGGATGGCTTTTATTAGTGGGTCTGAATGCCAATTATATTTTTGCTCCAAAATCCATATTTGTGTAATAATTAGGCCAACTCAAAAGTCGCAAAAAATGCAAGGTTTCGAGATCTCCAAATTTCCATCAGGTAAGATGCTACAAAAAAGCAGGTTGGGGGCGGGCGGGGACGGGAACAGGAGTGGGGAGCGGCTGGCAATGCTATAGTCATGATTTTGTTGACTTTTGTGGTGATTTACATGAATATTTTAATGTTGTAGTAGCAATAGTAGTAGAAATGATTTTAAAAAATAATGAAAATAATAAAATTTTCTGTTGAGAACTGCCTGGAGGGCCATGCTTGGCTAAAAGGAAGGTTCCAAATATATAATCAATTCATGGTTAGGTTGGTCCCCTTTCCTGCTGGCATAAAGAGTTAACTCCCAGGCTCACTGCAGCTCTTAGAGTGCCCTCTCTCCATTTTACAGCAGTGGTTTAAACAGCAGCAAACTGTTTATTTATTTATTTGATTGATTGACTGATTGATTTGTACCCTGCCTTTCAACCAAGAAAAAGAGCACTCAAGGCAGCTTACAATTGTAAATAAAACTTGATTAAAACAATACAGTAAATGCATGAAAACACTATTTAAACCACAATAATGAATAAAAACAAGGCACTGTTTTATCTCCCTTCCCCGCAACAGGTAACAGAAGATCAACGGCCCCAGAGAAAACAAGGAACAAAATGAGGAGGAGCAGGTATTGCAACCCTTGCTGGATAGGCAAAGAGTTCTGGTTCAGTTTTGTGTCTCCCAGTTCAAGGATGCAGCTGGTTAGTCAAAAATGGGTTAAGACAAGGGGGAGGAGGGATTTCAGCAGGTCCAGATGGCAAAATTCTCCTCCCTTAATTTTCTGCTTTCCTCTTGTCTAAATGTGTCAGGTTCCTTTTTCATTTTTCTCATGTCAGGCAAAAGAAATCAGCCACGATTAGACAAGAGGAAAGCCGAAAACCAAGGGAGGAGAATTTGCTGGCAGGTTGGAAATATTGAAAGGCAGTCAGAAAAGCAATTGGCCTCCCCCCACCACCACCCCCGCCCCACAAGGATGAGAGAAGCACCAGAGGCTTTAAAGTACAAGCCAGGTCAGTTCAAAACAGAGTAACATCAGAGGGAATGTCCTTAGTATCAGGGCAGATGTACAAATAAACTCTTTAAACCAGGGATAGGCAACATGGTGCCCTGCACCCCCAGACACCTTCCTTGATGACCACCAAGGTGCCCTACCCCTCCCACTTTTTTTAAATTAATGTGTTGTATTACTGGCAGCTGGGATTGCTTCACAGCAATGTGAGAACCTCTGGCCACTGCATTTCCATGAATTCTCTGGGCTACATGGTGGGGCTCAGAGATATCCTTAGGAAATGAGAATGGTGAGAAGCCGCAGGTCAAAGTGTGTTGGGGCTCAGACCTCACCTCTGCCTTTTACTCAGCCTTTGGGGCAGGTTACTTGTCCTTTCATGGGAGCCATTTTGTGGTGGTGCCTAGGACAGTTTCTCAAATTGTCAAATGTGCCCTCAGGCCCCAAAAGGTTGCCTAACCCCAATTTAAAGCCACCATTCTCCACTCTCCTCTCCCTCCCTCGCCTTTTTCACCATGTTCCCAGAAAGAGCACCATGTCACTGCCCCAGCTGTCGCTACTGTCTTTTAAGACTGGGATGCTCCATACTAGAAGCATAAGAGAGGCAAGAGAGAAATATTTTAAATACCGTTGTATGTAGCGCTGTTCTTCACAATCAGCTCCAGCTGTTCTCGGAACTCTTCACGAGATGGGTAGAGGCGTTTGCGGACGTTCTCGCGCAGGGTCTGCAGGTCCATTGGCTTTGTGATGATCTTGTAATAGTCTTTGACGACCTTCCCATTAACAGGCTGGTGGAAGGGATATGTCTGGGAGCAAACAGGAAAAGAATATAAGCTACCATCTGCCTAGCACTCTAAGCAGGCAGCTGACACCTACCTTCCCAAAATGCTACCAAAGCCACTTCAAGCAAGCAGCCCCCATGTGATAAACATTCCCTATCGATAGCACCCCTCATTTCTTAACATTTGTCTTCCTAAGAATAGCCCTGCTGGATCCACTCAGCCTGCCTTGAGAGCTATAGGCAGAAAGGCAGGATAGAAATAGCTATTGTTGACTAATAGCCATTGACAGACCTCTCTTCAATGAATTTGTCTAATCCCCTTTTAAAGCCACCTGAACTAGTAAGTGTTGGTTTACATACCTTTGTGCAGTCCATTAAACCAGACTTCCCCAACTTGGTGCCCTCCAGATATAGCTGGCTGAAGGTTTATGGGAGTTGTAGTCCAACATATCTGGAGAACACCAGGCTGGGGAAGGCTGCAATTAGACAGACAATGAGCATTTGGGGGCAGAGACTGCAATGCCTGTAGCACAACCAGAGCGCGGGGGATAGAGTGGTGTGCTTCTCTGAGGTTCTCCGCATATAGTGCTGGAACCCAAATGCTGGAAACCAAGGATTAAATTCTTAGCCACCCATGGGCAATGCGCACCCCATCGAAGGGCCAAACTATACTTGATGCTAAATGTGAATATTTTTAGAAATGCAAATAGTAGCCACTGAGCTCAGAATTCCAGGGGAGGGTTACCCTCCCCACGATCCATGGTCCTGATGAACACCCCCCACCCCCCACAGGGCTGTTTGTATCAGGAGGGAAGCTCCCAGTGGTACCAATGAAAGCTTCCATCCCAACACAAACAGCTTGGGGGGATTTTTTTTGTCAGGACTGGGGGGGGGGGATTCTCCTTCCCCCTCCCCTGCAGTCCCATGTAATTTGGCCCTGTGGATGACTTGTAAAAGGGGAATATTTTCTAGATACCATCTTTGAGAAAGATAGGGGGCAAGGTTAGAGTCCCCTTTGACCTAAGCCAGAGGAAAGGGAGTTTTCCCCAGCCTGGTTCTCCCCTGGACCAGAGAGAACCACAGAGCTCCTTCCCTCCTTGGCTTCCCCCTTCCTTTGCCTTTTATATGTGGTTTTCCAGCCACGCTCATTTCCTGCCTCCTTTCCTTGATCATAAGTAGGCCTCTCTGAGGGATCAAGAGAGGCAGCTGATGGAGGAGCCAAGCTGTCCGCACTTTCATGAAGGGCTGACGTGTCCCCTGTGGCTCCCTCCTCTCTACTCAAAAGACATCAGAGGGAACCCACCTCGCATCTGCCTCCTGAATCCCCACACACAAATTAAGGAAGTATAATTCTCAATAAACTCATTCATGAGGAGAGCCAAGTAAGGGGCGAGCAGGCAACATTCTCCACTTCAAAGAATTACAGGAGAAAGCTTGCCTTCAAATTCCAAACACTGACATGAGTGAAGGATTTCTCAAGGAGCTAGTCCTCCAGATATCTGGATAGCATAAAACCATCTCGCCCCTTCACATAACACAGGACCAGAACACTGCAACCAAATGTCACAGGCCCAAAAGCTCTTACATTGGGAAGATCTCGCATTTCATTGATAATGCTTTCCAGGACAGAGGACAGTGTCACCATGGGGTCCGTGCGTCGGCGGTGGATGGATTTGTGAGGTCGCTGAAAGAGATAGATGCAGGATATTACAACACTTTTAAGGTTCACACTCAATGGACTGTTCATAGCCTGAAAACGAGCATCTCAAAGCTTCCAATTCTGCCTGTGCAGCTTTTCCTCTTTAGCAGGGAGGTTGCAGTCTGGCTGCTGCTTCAACTTCCTGAGCAGAATCAGGGCCAATTTTACCACAAATGCAACAAGGTTTACAATAATCCCATAGGAATAAAAAAAAAAATAGAGTAATCAATAGTAATCAGTACTGGCTGTAAAATAAAACTTTATTACATACTATTAAAAATGTTAAAAGATGTTAAAAGGCCTGGGTCAAGAGCACATTCCCTGCAATTGTCTCCAAGGTGGATCACAGGGGGAGAACTATAAAGACTCAAGGGCTTACGTTTAAGTAGTCGCAATGAACCGTGGTTCCAACGCGCCGTTTCTTCTTTGGTGGGAGCTGCTGTTTTGGGAACTTCAGGACTAAGGACTTCCTGCGAACCTCATCCGCACTGTGAGCAGACAGACAGAAAGGGACCTACTTCAGCTTCCAGCTCCTCTCCATCCAGGGGGTCTGGCTCCCCTCTGGAGGGGACTAGTCAAGCATAAGTAGAACAATGCAAATCCCATTTACGCTGGAGCTGCCAGTGGAGTAAATGGAGCTGTAAATTGAAGATTGCACCCTCGACTTTATACTCATGATCCCTGCAACCTCAACACCAGTCAGCCCCCATTGAAGTCTGCTGTATCTTTCTTAAGATTCAAAGACGCTGTCAATTCCACTTATTGTATTAATCATCCCAACAAATCAGAGCCTTCTTGGTGGTGGCGCCTCTGCTTTGGAACAGCCCTGCCAAACAAATCCATGAAACACCTTCACCGATGACCTTTAGGCACCAGGTAAAAGCTTTCTTTTTGCAAGGCTTTTGCCTGATGGATTGCACCAGTTTACTGTTTAATTCCCCTTCATGGATCACTGCCTTGTTGTGGCGAAGGGGCTTGCGTAACTCAGTGAAGCCATAAGCTATGCCGTGCAGGGCCACCCAAGACGGACAGGTCATGGCAGAGAATTCTGACAAAATGTGGTCCACTGGAGAAGGAAATGGCAACCCACTCCAGTATTCTTGCCAAGAAAACCCCATGGAACGCATCACAAGGCTAAAACAGATGACGCCGGAAGATGAGCCCCTCAGGTCGGAAGGTGTCCAATATACTACTGGGGAAGAGCAGAGGGAATTTCCAAGTAGCGCCAGAAAGAGTGAAGCAGCTGGGCCAAAGCCGAAAGGACACTCAGCTGTGGATGTGTCTGGTGGTGAAAAGAAAATCCGATGCTGTAAAGAACAATATTGTTTAGGAACCTGGAATGTAAGATCAATGAATCAAGGCAAGCTGGAGGTGGTCAAGATTGAACATCGACATCTTGGGAATCAGCGAACTAAAATGGACAGGCATGGGCGAATTTAATTCAGGTGACCATCATATCTACTACTGTGGGCAAGAATCCCTTCGAAGAAATGGAGTAGCACTCATAGTCAACAAAAGGGTGGGAAAAGCAGTACTGGGGTACAATCTTAAAAATGATAGAATGATCTCAGTACGAATCCAAGGCAAACCATTCAACATCACAGTAATTCAAGTCTATGCCCCAACCACTGATGCCGAAGAAGCTCAGGTTGATCGGTTCTATGAAGACCTACAACACCTTCTAGAACTAACACCAAAAAAAGATGTCCTCTTCATCATAGGGGATTGGAATGCTAAAGTAAGAAGTCAAGAAATCACCGGGATAACAGGCAGGCATGGCCTTGGTGTACAAAATGAAGCAGGACAAAAGCTAATAGAGTTTTGCCAAGAAAACATGCTGATCATAGCAAACACTCTTTTCCAACAGCACAAGAGGCGACTCTACACATGGACGTCACCAGATGGTCAATATCGAAATCAGATTGATTATGTCCTTTGCAGTCAAAGATGGAGAAGCGCTATACAGTCAGTAAAAACAAGACCTGGAGCTGACTGTGGCTCAGATCATGAGCTTCTTGTTGCAAAATTTCGGCTTAAATTGAAGAACGTAGGGAAAACCACTAAACCATTCAGGTATGACCTAAATCATATCCCTTATGAATATACAGTGGAGGTGAGGAATAGATTTCAGGGATTAGACCTGATAGACAGAGTGCCTGAGGAACTATGGACGGAGGTCCGTAACATTGTTCAGGAGGCAGCAACGAAATCCATCCCAAAGAAGAAGAAATGCAAGAAAGCAAAGTGGCTGTCTGATGAGGCTTTACAAGTAGCTGAGGAAAGAAGGGAAGCGAAAAGCAAGGGAGAAAGGGGAAGATATACCCAACTGAATGCAGAGTTCCAGAGAATAGCAAGGAGAGACAAGAAGGCCTTCTTAAATGAACAATGCAAAGAAATCGAGGAAAACAACAGAATGGGAAAGACTAGAGATCTCTTCAAGAAAATCGGAGATCTCAAGGGAACGTTTTGTGCAAAGACAGGCATGATAAAGGACAAAGAAGGCAGGGACCTCACAGAAGCAGATGAGATTAAGAAGAGGTGGCAAGAATACACAGAAGAACTATACAGGAAAGATCTGAATGTCCCTGATAGCCATGATAGTGCGGTCACTGAACTTGAGCCGGATATCCTCGAGAGTGAAGTCAAGTGGGCCTTAGGAAGCATTAGTAACAACAAAGCTAGCGGAGATGACAGTATTCCAGCTGAGCTATTTAAAATCCTAAAAGATGATGCTGTTAAAGTGCTGCATTCAATATGCCAACAAATTTGGAACACTCAACAATGGCCGCAAGACTGGAAAAGGTCAGTTTACATTCCAATTCCAAAGAAGGGCAATGCCAAAGAGTGTTCAAACTACCGCACAATTGCGCTCATTTCACATGCCAGCAAGGTGATGCTCAAAATCCTACAAGCTAGGCTTCAGCAGTATACGAACCGAGAACTACCGGAAATACAAGCTGGGTTTCGAAGAGGCAGAGGAACTAGAGATCAAATCGCCAATGTTCGCTGGATCATGGAGAAAGCAACAGAATTCCAGAAAAACATCTATTTCTGCTTCATTGACTACGCTAAAGCCATTGATTGTGTGGATCACAACAAAATGTGGCAAATTCTTAAAGTGATGGGAGTACCAGACCACCTTACCTGTCTCTTGAGAAACCTGTACGAGGGACAAAAAGCAACAGTAAGAACCAGACATGGAACAACCGAGTGGTTCAAAATTGGGAAAGGAGTACGACAAGGCTGCATATTGTCACCCTGCTTATTTAACTTATATGCAGAGTACATCATGAGAAACGCTGGGTTGGATGAATCACAGGTCGGAATTAAGATTGCCGAGAGAATTATCAACAACCTCAGATATGCAGACGATACCACCCTAATGGCAGAAAGCGAAGAGGATCTCAAGAGCCTCTTGTTAAGAGTGAAAGAGGAGAGTGCAAAGGCTGGTTTGAAACTCAACATTAAAAAAAAGAAGATCATGGCATCTGGCCCCATCACTTCCTGGCATATGGAAGGGGAAGAAATGGAAGCAGTGACAGATAGACATCACCTTGCCGACAAAGGTCTGTCTAATCAAAGCTATGGTTTTCCCAGTAGTAACGTATGGCTGTGAGAGCTGGACTATAAGGAAGGCTGAGCACTGAAGAATTGATGCTTTCAAACTGTGGTGCTGGAGAAGACTCTCACGAGTCCCCTGGAGTGCAAGGAGGTCAAATCAGTCAATCCTAAAGGAAATCAACCCTGAGTACTCATTGGAAGGACAGTTCCTGAAGCTGAAGCTCAAATATTTTGGCCACCTAATGCGAAGAGAAAACTCTCTGGAAAAGACCCTGATGCTGGGAACGACTGAAGGCAAAAGGAGAAGGGGACGACAGAGGATGAGATGGCTAGATAGCATCACCGATGCAATGAATATGAACCTGAGCACACTCCGGGAGAGAGTGGAGGACAGGAAGGCCTGGCGTGCTATGGTCCATGGGGTTACGAAGAGTCGGACACGACTGAACGACTGAACAACAACAACTGTTTAATTGTATCATGAATGGTTAAGTCCCAATCCTGATTATTGATGCGATGTGGCTATTTCTGTTTCACTGTATGTTTTTGGTACTATAATTGTTTAATTTGATCATACAACACCTTGGATACTTCGGCAGAAAGGTGACTAATGAACACTTTATATTCATAAACAAACCCCATGAGATAAGTCAACATGGCTCCATTTTACAGGTGGAACATTGAGGCTGGAAGACTGTGATTCAGATAAGCCTTCTTGTGAATTCATGGCTCAGGTGGGATTTCAACTGAGACTGGAGCCCAGCACCATCAGCTATGGGGATGGCGCTGAGCACCTCCTCAGCCCTCCTCACCTCTCGATGAGCTGCTTCCCCAGGACAATCTTGGTGCCCTCCACCTTGATCAGCTCTTCGTTATCGTTAGGAATGACCGTCTTCTCCAGCTCCTCCTCCTGCTCCTCCGTCATGGCCACAGGGTTGGAGGGCGGAGCGTTGGTTTGGTAGTAGAGGGGGCAGAACTTGTTGGTCCTCATGTGCCCAATGGCGCCACAGGCGCCGCACTTCAACTGCAGCAGAAGGAAAGGCAGCAAAGGGCCGTGGTTTACACACTCGGGGAAGGAAGTCTTTGCCCACACTAGCAAAAAGGTGCACATCGAGCAGATGCAGGCCAGGGCATGCAGAGGTGAAATCCAATTGTGAAAATGTTTCTGGATGAGACTGTGGCAACAGCAGGAAGTGCCAGCAGGGAAGGGGTTCCTCCCCTTGGCAGAGCATTCCTGCTTAAAGAAGCACAGCCAGTGTTGTCATCCCACAGCATCCCAACAACCCAGACACAGCCTAAGGCCAGGTATGCACTAAAAGGAAAAGACAAATCTGGATCCTGCACCAGTACAACCCAGATGACGCAAAATTGGTCTAAGCCAATAATGTTAACCAAGCAAGGCTGCCTGTCTTCTTCCTCATAGGCCTGGGGCACAGGAGGGAAACTTCCAGCACGTGGGCCTAATCCTGCCCAGAGAGGTTCCCCATCAGTCTGAGGGAGCCTCCTTGGATTCACTGCTGGATGAATCCCTGCTGCTATCTCCAATCTGAGATGGGAGCCCCTCTCAGCATGGGGAAAGGCAAAGTGGGCAGGGCAGTGATGTCAGTAAACGTGGCCATAGCCACTGACATCATCTAGTCCATGGAGGGCCTGGTGCAGGGCCATTTGAGGGGTGGGAAAGGAATGACTTAGAGCACCAAAGCCCCACTCACTAGAAACCCCAAATGCACCCTGGCTTCTGAGATGTCGCCAGACACATCTGCACATTCCTGTCTTAAATTTAATTTATATCCCACCTTTCTGCCCAAAAATGGCACTCAAGGCAGCTCGTCTGTGTATTTACCATCTGTGAATTTATCTTCACAGATGTAAGAGCAACAAACTTTCTCTGAAGAAAAAAAGGACGGATGATGGCAGAAGTAACCAAAATTCAAGAGAGAGCTGTTACCTTCAGATCTGGCCGCTCCTTCATCTTCTTGGGCTTCTTCTCAGGCGGACCCTTCAGTTTTTCCTTCTCTTGGTTTCGTTTGAGCCGTCTCAGCTGCTCCTGGATCCGGCGCCTCTCCTTCCGCATCTCCTCTCGATGCTGCTCATCAAAGAGGGCAAACTTCCGACTGGAATACAAAAGCCCCCCATCAAGGCCTTTGACTTGGCCAGGGCCCCACTTTCCAGCATCTTCCATTCTCAAACCCCGGACAGAAAATGTCTTGCACAGCTGGTTCTAGACAGGCTCCAACAGGGAGTCCTGGGCAGGGCTGGGCTCAGCACCTCCTTTGCAACCTCACCGAACTTCAAGTAGGGCGAAGTTTATATCCATTGGCCCTGCGTGCCTGTGCTCACCCGGCAAGGCTGGGCAGCAAACCCAGTGGCCAGGGATATACCACAAGAACAAGTCCTGAGAACCATTCAGACATTACTTTAGGAGTGCAAATAGAGAAGCCCCACAGTCAACTGCATGAAGAGAGCCAATGTCTCCTTGGGACACACATGGGTCTCTGAAGGCACCTGATGTATGGCCCAAAATGAGCATGCAACATCCACTGAAACACCTATTCTCTGACTGTCGACACTGGAGCTTCGCTTGATTCCCTCCCTAATGACATATCAGTCTAAATTAAAAGCCTTTTTGTTCCAAAGGATTTGATTTTGTTCACTCTGCTTGACTCCCTGAGTCTGCTGTTTATTTTCTTATCCACTGTCTCCCGTCTGCATTTGTTAATGTTAATTTTTTAAAAGCATGCTGGCTGCCTTGTGCAGAAAGGGGGATATAAATGTTTTTTAATAAATCCATAAATATAAATGTCCTATGCTTTTTCCTCCTTTTGCACCTTGCCTTTCATACGGGGATTCCCACCCTACCAACATGTCACTCCTGTAATGGAAAGCAGCCTTTCCAGAATGCCCTTACATGAACTCATCGTCCTTGGTTGTCCGTATTCTGCTGTAGGCATCAATGACTGAGGGCTTACGGACCGTCTCGCATCTCACATACTCCTTCCCATCCTCATCACAAAAGGTGCGGTAGATTTTCAAGCGGCGACCGGTGGCAGAGGAATTGAGGCTGGTCACTGAGGCCGTGTCATCATCTTTGTGAGAGCCGCCCAAGTTGCCGGGGGTGGAGGCTGCAAAAGAAACATGGCTGCATGCTGAGGAGTGAGCCAATGCCCGGGCCTCCCAACTGGAAGAGGAGGGTTAGCTCCCTAAGCAAAACTGAGATGCCAAGTCCCCAAGATCCAATGGGGCAAGGAGCAAAGACAGGCCTCGGCACTGGATATTTCGGAGAGCACAAGAACCGCTACCTCATCACCTGATGCACCTGATTAGACAATGGCACGTCCCAAGGCAGCCCCTTTCACCTGCCTCTTGTGCTCACTGGCACTTCTGTTCCAGTCTCTGTGTTCCTTTCTCCACAACTTGTAAGCCCCATTTTATGGAAGTCCTCTTCCTCCTGTCCTCTCTGCTAGTAACACCACTTCTGTCAATGGCTATTAACCATGCTGGCTCTATGGAGCCTCCAAATTCAGAAGCAGCATGCTCCTGACTACCAAGCACTTTTGTGCCCTGCCGGTGGGCTTCCTGGAGGCATCTGGCTGACCAAAGTGGAAAGCAGGCTGCTGGACTATGTGGACTCTCCTTGGTCAGACCCAGGAGGAGTCTCCTTATGCCCTTTAGCCTGAGATATAACTGGACACGAGAGCTACCCCCTGCAAGCTTATCTGGGGACTTTGCCCTTGCTGCCAAGCACTCACAGAGTCCTCTCTTGTCCCTCCTGTCCTTCTTGCTCCTCTCCTTGTCGTTGCCGCTGTCCTCTCCCATGAGCATCCTCTGCAGTTCTTTCCGCTCCTGCTCCTCCCTCTCCCGGGAGAGCTGGGAGCTGGTCTTCTTGTTCTGCAACATGTTCTCAATGTTCTTCCCCATCTCCTCAAAGTCGCTGTCCTCAGCAGAGCTGCTGTCCGTGTCTGTGGATAAGATCTCCGTGGATTCCAGGACTCTGAAGCAGAAAACCACCATCAACGTCAGTCCCTGAAGTTTACATCAGGAAGGCTTTGGGCCATAAAAAGCAGGAGGAGGAGATAGACACAAGCGTCAAAGTCGCTTTCAAGGAGTCTTCAAGTACTTGAAAGGTTGTCACATAGAGGAAGGCCAGGATCTCTTCTCAATCATCCCAGAGTGCAGGACATGGAATAATGGGCTCAAGTGACAGGAAGCCAGATTCCGGCTGAACATCAGGAGAAACTTCCTGACTGTTAGAGCAATACGACAATGAAACCAGTTACCTAGGGAGGTGGTGGGCTCTCCCACACTGGAGGCCTTCAAGAGGAGGCTGGACAGCCACATGTCAGGGATGCTCTGACTTGGATTCCTGCAATGAGCAGGGGGTTGGACTCGATGGTCT
This sequence comes from Heloderma suspectum, assembly GCF_057233095.1. NCBI lineage: Eukaryota > Metazoa > Chordata > Lepidosauria > Squamata > Helodermatidae > Heloderma > Heloderma suspectum. Next base: position 2,237,287 of record NC_139466.1, read on the forward strand.
TATAGGCCCCTTCCAACCCTACTATTTTATGATTCTATGAGTCACAACCACAGGGCCCTGCTAACTCTCCTAGGTCCAGGCCCTACAAAATCCTCCTCTTCTTTAGAAAACATAACCATCTTGCTAACCTAGCCCTGCCTTTTGACTACAGAGCTCTTGGGAAAGACCACCATGACTGCTTTAGTTTGGAAAAGGAAGTAGGGCATAAATATTTCAAATATTCCCCATAAAGCCCCTTTGCAAGAGCATCATTAACACAGCTATCCCAGTTAAGACCTTCTGTTCAGTTTATTTACTTTTATCCTGCTGTTCTAACAAAAGTATCCAAAGGGGCATGCAAATAAACAATAAACTACATTCCAAAATAAGAAAAAAGTGAAAACCACCAATAAATAAACCTAAAGTGCAAAGTCAGGCATTAACACAATTCAAGCAATTAAACACTAATAAAAACGTAACACTGAAAGCAGAAAATCAAAAACCTACATATATTCTAAACATACCTCGAACAAAAAAAAATTAAAAAAGAAACCCAATCAAGACTGTTCAACTCGCATTGGATAACAATTAAATAAAAATGAATTCCAGTTCCTTTCCATGACCACCACCCTCAATATCAGGCAGTTCCCAATCACCAAAAATGTATTTAAATGCTTCCAATAAACACCCCCATTTTGGACTTCAGCGCATTTCCAGGGAAGGGAATTCTACAATTGTGGAGAAGTGTCAAGGCAGACTTCCTACATACCATGAGTCAGCACACTGGTGAATGGCTGAGAACACAGTCATGGTTGCTCAAGGAGAAGCAGGCACTGGAAGCTCAGACATTCAGGTCAAGTAAGATAACATCATGCCCCAAACTAAGCAAGGACGGATAGCTGGGGGCGGGGGTAGCATGGCAGTAGACCAGCTGAAGGTCCCACACCCGCAGCATCAGCCAAAAACTCACTTGTTTTGCAAGTCAAAGATGCGCTGGCACTCCTCTTTGTACCTCTCCTGGTGTTCTGCGACAGAGAAGCGAGATCCACGGGCAAATTTGCTCATAGGGCCTTCACCCGAGCGGGCCTGCTCTGTGGACATGGTGCGCACAACGTCAATCACCTCCCAGCGGGAGAGCTTCTTGATCTAAGGAAGGAGAGATTTGCTGACGGCAGAACGCTGCTGAGGAGGCTCAAACACCGGGGGGGGGGGGGGCGAAGAGAGGGAGAGAGACAGAACGAGAGAGCTCCCATCCACACTCACCTCCTCTTCTGGAACTCCAAACTTGCGCAGAAGCTGCTTGGCATTTTTGAGAGACAGGCGCCGGAGATCCGCATCTGTCCCAGTAACTGTCTTCTTGACGGGCTGTGGCTCCTTGTCATCCTGCTTGAAGAAGAACAAGACTCTTTCTTCACAGATGCATCTACTTATCCTCACACTTTCAGATGCAGGAGAAGAGCCCAAGGAGAAACTCTGCAGCATGCCTAGTTGGCATTCCCACCCTCTCCAAACTCCCCACAGGGGTGCTCACAGGGTCCAGAGGGAATGGCTCTCCTGCTCTCCTTTCCTTGCTATTGGATAAGAGAAGGAAGCAGCAACAGCAATTGCCCAGCAACTATTCCCGGCCTGACCCTTTGCCTCACCTTCCTGATCTGGCCCATTCGCCTACCTTCTGCTGCGTTGGCTTGTTTGGGATCTTTACGTATGAGAATCCTTCTCCACATCCAGTAGGGTCTGCCACCCCGGTCACTTCTAGGAGACATTTCCCCTTCATGGCAGCAATAAAGGCCCGTGTGGTGTTCCAAGGGGCTGTGCGCACCTAAGAAGTAGAGAGAAGCTGTCACCCTTCAGAAGGAAGATCACCCCCTGAAGGATTGTTTCCTCCCATATATGCCTGCCCAGACCATAAGACCATCTTCAGAGGCCCTCCTCTGAATGCGCCTGCCAAATGAAGTGAGGGGGGTGGCTACTAAGGAGAGGGCTTTTCAGTTGTGGCACCCCAGTTGTGAAATGCCCTCCCCAGAGACGCTCACCTGTCACCTACTTTGTGGCCTTTTCCGCACCACAACATAGCGCAGGCTTTTTTCCCCAGGCTTTTTGGTCCTTCAGTTTTAAAAATTGCATCAGTGCATTTTTAGATCTTTGCACTGCAGCTGGCTTTTACTTTGGTTTATTTTGTAGTTTTAAACTTTAAAAACTTTTATTTTTTATCATGTTATTGTACTTTATGGTTTTAACTTTTGTAAACCACCCCGAGAGCTTCAGCTAATGGATGGCACAGAAATGTAATAAATAAATAAATCTGAAGTTTTGGCCAAGAACATTTACTGCCTGCTCTGTGCCCCATCACTGTCAAGCATAATCTCGGTTCTACCTCATCATCTATCTTCATCTGGAAGTCCTCTTCATTTTCTTCTTCTGGGGCAAAAAAGGATTTCTCCCCATAACCTGCATCCTGAAGGAAGACAGAGATAAGCAGTAATTTTTGAGCCACTTTGAACACCCCGTACACTGGCTCAATCAGCATGAGAAGGACAAGCAACTGATTCACAGGAACACAGGCACATCAGAAGCTGCCTTCTACTGAGTCAGACCTTTGGTCCATCTTGCCAAGTACTGTTGACACTGACTGGCAGCAGCTGCTCTCCAGGGTTTCAGGCAGGAGTCATTTCTAGTCCTCCCTGGAGAAGCCAGGGATTGAACCTGGTACCTTCTGCATGCGAAGCAGGGGCTCTGCCACTGAGCCACGGCCCTGACCATCACACCAGATTTGTATAAATAGAAAGGAAATGCCGGTCAAGCCTTGTACTCAGGAGGCCCCACCCTCAGGAAAAATCCTCTCCCCAACACAGGCTACAGCAGGCCAAGGCCTTCTATCTGCTGGATGTCAGTCACCCTAAAGTTGCTAACAGCAACCTGAGAAACCAAACGGTCCCAAAGAGCTGTTGCTGTTGAATCTCCTCTGCTCTTTCTTTTTTCCTCCTAGAAACATCCAAGAGACCATTATGAAGCTGCTCTCCCTATTCAAGGCACTGCTCCCGACTCTGAAAGTCAAGATTTGATGCCAGCCGTGCTGGAAATTACCAGCCCAGCACAATGCAAAAAAGAAGGATGGAATTGGCTGTCCTCCCCTCCATCCATGATGACAAACACCTCCGGCCTTGCTGCTCCTTTGAAGAGCACACACTCTATTTGGATGGGTTCAAGTCGGTCTGGGCACTTTTATCTTTAACTCTGAATCCGTAGACCAGAGTTAAAGCTTAGACAGAATTCTGTCTAAGCTTGAAAGCTCACTTCCAAGATTTTTATCCTAAAGCACTGTGTCCTCTGCTTCGATGCTACTGGTACGCTACAGAAATTGTGGGTGGGGGAGTAAATTCTTATTCCATCACAAAGGTGGGGAATTTCAGAAAGGATGGAACCTTTTCTAGCTGCTGCTCAGGGAATGACTTAATACATGCCCCACTGAGAGGGCACAAAACTACTGGATTGAGAATTCAAGATACAGCTTTATCTCCTCCCTTGGACTGGTCTATTTGATACTAAGAGATAGCCTAGTTTTGGGGTCCTAGGCTTTGAAGCCGCATATCTGCATTTATAATCTCCCCAAATCTTCCCCCTGGTGAAAGATGGCAGGATTGAGACAGTCTCACAATTCTCAAGTTTCTTTCAAAGCAACCATCAAGAACTGGCAAGGCCACAAAAGACACAGGCTCACCTTCAAGCGCTGCTCAGCAGAGATCATGCTGTAATATGCGCAGCACTGTTCTGGAGACACCATTGCTCTTATCTCCTCTTCAGTTGGTAGCCGGAAGTCTGGCTTTAGAACCCACCAGTTGGAGTCCATCCCTGAAACAAACAAGGGCCTCCGCTGAGCCAGGCGAGAAAGCCTCCCTCCCTCCCATCATAGTCCCAGGAACAGGAGAAGCAAGCAAACAGCACTCCAGCGTCCATGGCTGAAGTGGATAATTGAACATATGGGGACACATAAAAGATTTTCTCTACCAGTTTTAGAGACTTGAAATGGTGCTCTGTATTTTATACTTTATTTGATCTTGTCATTTTTCAAAGCTGTCTCCTAATACTTGTTCTTTAAAATTCAGGAAGTTCTGTTTTCAACTGCTTCCAAAAGGTTTTCCTGCACACCGAGCAACCATTTCTTACAGGATACAGATAAACGCAGCACAACACGTGCCTGTATATTGCATCAGGACATACATGTGTATCAAATGCAGCTCTTTCCTTTGGAACAGACACAAGGGACAACCAGGAAAGGACAGGGCTACTGTTTAGTGCACTTTAAAGGTAAAAGCAGACATTCGAGTAAAAGCAATTTCTGGTGGCACAGGACACTGCCTAATCCCATGACAGACTACTGGTCCATCTAGTCCAGTATTGCCTGCTGTAGCTGGCAGTGTCTCTCCAGGGCCTCCAGCACAAAAGAGGCCTAATTCCCATCACCTGTTACCTGATCCCTTTAAATGGAGCTGATAAGGATTTTCTGCATGCAAAGCAAGTGTTCTACGGTCCCTTGCCAAGAAGATGAAAGCCACTTGAGCAAGCTGGGGCATCTTGAGAAAGCCTGTTGCACGATAACCTCGCCTACCCGTGCGCTTGAAATCTGCACAGAGCTTCAGCCGCTTGCGGATGCTGCTCTCTGAGTGAGATGGAAACGCCTTCTTAATATCCTCCATGCGAATCCTACGGGGTCGGTCTCTGCTCTTCCAGAACAGGCGATATATGAAGACCTAGCAAGGAAGCCAAAGGAGCAGCCTGAAAACTCAAGCAGGCTACAGTCATGTGCACAGAAGGGACCTGTGGGAAGCCAAGCCTAATTAATTCGAAGGCAGAACCCACCGCCTCCCAATCCACTGCGCAATACCCACTCTACACATTAACCCACATCTTCCACATTAGCACGCAACCCATGCATACACAATTCAAAGGTCAATTCAGTAGAACCAAGCAAGTGGGTCAAGTCACAAGCTACTGGAGAAGGCAAGTACGACTGAGGGTGCCAACCAATCTGAGCGGGGGGGGGGGGGGAATCTTGTTTTGACCTCAGATATGGCACACATGCTAGCCCCACTAACCAGCACATATTTTTACCAGCATGCCTTCTAGCATGTAACATGTCCATGCATCACAGAAAGACAACACTCGCTTCCAAGTTTGTAGCAAGGTACTTGCCAAAATGAATTCCCCCTTCTTCCCCACAACGTGCTGCAGAGATCATAATTTGTGTAATCCCCCAAAAACAAACCTGCAGGAAGTCTCGGATGTGAGTATTGGCCCGTTTGGAGTTGGGCCCAGGCACTTCAAAGAGAGGACACTCCTGACCAACTACAAAGATGTCCACCAGCTCCCGGATATAGTAACCTTGCCGTGTCCGGATAATTAGGAAGTCTGTTTCAGGCATCTTGTGAAGATAGATCGGCGCCCGGAAGAGATTGTTCTCAAATGCCTGACCAAAGAGAATAAGATGCCTCAGTCAACTGCCACAGTGGCAACACAAAAACAACATCCCCTGCATGACCACACAGACCATTTCAGTCTTTTGAGGTGCCTCAGCCTTCTCTGTCAAACCCGAGACAATTGGTACAAAGCGGGCTCCAGAAAGAGCACACAGGAACCTTCAAATACGTATACACCAGACTCTAAAACTCAGTACTCACAGAGCAAGTCACTTTCCATCTTCCAAAAACGATGACTGATGTGTAAAAAATTAGAAAGCAAAAGAACTGGTTCTTTGCCCGCATTTGTTTCCAATTCACTCTGGCACTCTCTGGTGCCATTTATTTATGCATTTATTTGTCTGTTTACTTGTTTGTTATATTTATATCCTGTCTTTCCTCCAAGAAGCCCAAGGCAGCATACATAATCCTCCTCCTCTCCATTTCATCGTCACAACAAACCTGTGAGGTAGGTTAGGCTGAGAGTCAGTGACTGGCCCACATTCACCCACTGAGCTTCATGGCCGAGTGGGGACGAGAACCTAGTTCTCCTCGGTCCCAGTCCAACACTCTCACCACTACACCATACTGGCCCCCACCATAATTTTACTTTGCTGCCCAGAACATCCACCAGGATCCAAACCATCCTGTCATCTCTGTTCTTTTCCTGCATCATAGCTCCTTTGAAAGCAGAGGTGCCCCGCTGTCTCACTCTTGACCCAACTATCCAAGATCACAGGCAAAGAGGAGTAAGGCCAAAGCCAAAATAAAGCAACTACCAAAGAGTGTGCATGCCAGCTCCACCCCCACTTGCACTCAGGCAACGGTATTGCCAGACTGAGTAACACCCACCACACCACCAGGAGCTCATTCACCTGCTCACCCTCCAAGGTGATCTATGCCATCACCTGCCAAAAATGTGCTTTGTTTTCTACACAGGGCAAACAGGTCAGGCTCTACACACAAAAACAAGAAAATGGCAACATTCAGAAACCAGAGGGATAAAGTTGCCATTCATCAACACAGAACTTCAAAGAAAAAGAGTCCAGCATGAAATTACTGTACCAGAACTTATCAGGAAGTTTGATTATATTAATTTAGACTTGAATAAAGGCAGGTATTAACTAACAGATCAAAGCTAGGATGACTGCGTTCTCACCAATTACTGTGGTGAATCGTCACTACTTATCTTGTATATGTTTAGGCAAAGGTTGGGCAACCAGAAATGGGTGGGGGGCTGGATGACCCCCACCCACCCAGCCCTCTGTGGGCCAAATGATGTCAAAGGGGCACAGACACGGTTCCTAACGTTATTTGGTCCCTGGCGGGCAAGGCGAATTACCTGGGTTCAAAGGCCTGCCCCATTGGGGAGAGGATGCAGAGCAGTCAAAGCCACCACAGCTGAGATGGGGGCTGGACAAGTACTCCTCCAGCCATTGGCTTAGTCACTGAGACTTCCCCAATGGGATAAGGCATCACATGGACATGACACTCACCTGCCTGATCCCCCACTGTTCTTTCCGAGAGGAACCCAAGAAAGCTCCGTGGGCCTTTATTAGGTCTGTGGGCAGGGGGTTCCCCTCCCTTGGTTTAGACCTCATATGGAAATGTCGAAGGCTGTACCGCTAGCATTTTACAGATATTTGGTCCCACTGCCTATCTCCACGCCCAGACACACTTCCAACACGCACAACAGGTTATGCACCTGACAAAGTAGACTCTGGTCCACGAAGGCTTCTGCCACTATCTATTAAAGGTGCCACAAGCCTCTGTGTTGTTTTCACACATTACAGAATTCCTACCAGACTGAACATCAGGAAAAACTCCCTGACTGCTAGAGCAATATGACAATGGAGCCAAATCCCTAGGGAGGTGGTGGGCTCTCCCACACTGGAGGCATCCCAGACGAGGCTGGACAGCCATCTGTCAGGGATGCTCTGACTTGGATTCCTGCACTGAGCAGGGGGTTGGACTCGATGGTCTTGTAGGCCCCCCCCAGCCCTACTATCCTATGATTCTACCCATGAGGTATATGGGTAGGGATGCTGCGTGAAGTGGCCCCTCAGAGGAGGGCGTAGCATGTGAATGCAACTCCAGTGGACTACAATAAGCCCATCAACTGTTGCTGCCACACACAACTGCAGGCACACAGGCATGCCTGCTGAATTCCTCGCCCTCCGCTTGTGTTGAGAAAGAGGGAGGCAGCAACTCAACCAACTGGATTTGGTGGCAATTTACAGCTCTGTTACCATTTGGTCTTTAAAAGAGAGACTCCTCTCCTGTCCCAAAACACATGCAAACTCAACCCTGACCCCCAGATACGAAAGACAGACCACTCACCTGGAGCAGCTGGCCTGGGTGAAGAGAGCCCAAGAAAGGGGAGGTGTGGCAGTACACAGTCTCTCCGTATTTACAGTCGGGGGCCCCAGGATCCTTGCCCGGTTTCTGCCAGGAGCAAGACAGCTGGAGTCAGGAGGCAGCCTTGGGTTGCAGAAGCTCAGCACGAGCAGCCACACATGAGCACTCACCCGCTTGTAGTAGTTCTTGATTTTGCTTGCCATCCCAACCTGCATCATTAAGGGGGCGTTCTCCTCACTGTACTCTGCCAGGATGAGGTCACCATCCTTGCCAGTGAGGTCTTGTGGGGTACGCATGAAGAACATCTCCCCGCCGCCAGAGGCCTGACGCTCCTGTTCTCTCATCTGGGCACAGCACAAGGAGAAGGCATGAAGAAACCAAAGACAGGTAGGTCCACACATAAAGCAGCCACAACAGCGGGACTCTCTCTCTGCCCCCGGGGGACCTGACAGGAGGGAGAAGCCCTCGAGGTGAGGAACCACCAAGGACAAAGCAGCTCAAATGTGGAATGTCCAACAGAGGAGCGGAACAGGGGCGGTACCTTGGCTTTCTTCTTGATGTGCTTCAGCAGGGGCTGCACCGAATGGGGGCCAGGCTGGGACAAGGCCCCAAAGGAGTATTTCTTCAAGGGAGGTCGATGGAACTGACGCAGCTTCATGGGGCCCATGTGGGTGGGGAAGAAGGGCTGCCGAAGCTCCACTGCAGGGATCGAGTGCTGCACCAAGGCAAACCCACATTCTCACTCGGCACACAGGAAGAAACCAGGCTCCAGCCCACCGCCAGCCACAGGAATGTCTCCCCCTCCCAGGACAAGGTAGCCTGGCATCACTAATGAGCAGGAGCTGAATCATCCCAACACAGAGGGAAGTGCCCGCCCAAAGCAAAGCACCTGCCGCATTCTGCAGCATGCAAGGCCACACCTAAGCCTTGTGAACAGGTCCTGCCAGCCTCTTATGGAAAGCTGGTTCACCAGTACCTGCACATGGAACCCTGGCCTATCCAGAAGACATATGGCAGGCTGTGCATTTCCCTGGGCACCTTGTTTTCAGAATGAGGAAATTCTATACCAGACTGCACTTTCGCAAACTCAACACACACACACACACACACAGCTGCCACCACTAGTCCTAACCTGAATGATGTTGCCTCCAAAGGTTCCACGAAGCCCCTGCTGCTTGGGATAGTAAAACTCATCATTTGAGAGATTCCAGGGGTCCTTCACTTCTGGCTGAGACATGTTCTAGATTTGCAGCAAGGGAAGCAGGAGTCAGGCATGTTCTTCTCTCCTACATATCTCTTCTATGCACAGAAAATGAAGCTACCCCTACAAACCTGCTGAGGCTCTTCCTTAATGACGCCCGTTTTGCCCAAGAGTATTCGGCTCTTCTTTAGAGAAGACTCTTTCTTATTCTCCTTGGAAGGAGAATTTAAGGTCATCTCTTCCTTCTCATCAGGAATTTCTAGGAAGGAGCACGTGAGAAAAGTGTACTCGGAATACTGTCCCATCTCCACAGCAAATATGTAGGGGAAGCTTGCATAGAGACAGGACAGGGGGAGTGCGACCCTGTTGATTCTCTTGGACCTCTCTGTGGCTTTTGATACCATCAACCATGGTATCCTTCTGGATAGGATGTCCGGGTTGGGAGTTGGAGGCACTGCACTGCAGTGGTTCCGCTCCTCCTTGGATGGCCGATACCAGAAGGTGGTGCTGAGGGATTATTGCTCTGTGCCTTGGAAACTATGCCATGGGGTTCCACAGGGATCTATTCTACCCCCATGCTGTTCAACATCTACATGAAACCACTGGGGGAGGTTATTCAGAGGTGCGGGCTGAGGTGTCATCAATATGTGGGTGACACCCAGCTCTCTCTTTCCTCTTAATCAAATTCAGATGAGGCAGTGGTTGTTCTGAATCAGTGCCTGGGAACAGTAATGATGAGGGCTAATAACCTGAGACTCAATCCAGATAAAACAGAGGTACATCTGCCCAGCTAAGTGATGTTCAACCTGTTCTGGAGGGGGTTGCACTCTCCCTAAAGGATCAGGTTTGTAGTTTTGGGGTGCTCTTGGATCTAACATTGTCACTAGAGGCACAGGTGAACTCGGTAGCACAAAGCGCCTTTTATCAGGCTGATATACCAACTACATCCTTATATGGAAAGAGATAGCCTAGGTACAGCTGTCCACGCTCTCATCTGGATTACTTCAATGTGTTATGCATGCGGCTGCCTTTGAAAACAGTCCCAAAACTTCAGCTGGTCCAAAATAAGGCAGTGAGATCATTAATGGGGACTGGCCAACATTATTATGCCAGTACCTTTCCATCTGCACTGGCTGCCAGTCCATTTCCAGGCCCAATTAAAAGTGCTGGTGTTACAATTTAAAGCCCTAAATGGCTTGGGGCCAGGACCCCTGGAGGATTGTCTCCTCCCTTATATACCTGCTCAGACCCTAGGATTGTCTTCAGCGGTCCTTCTCCAGGAACCCCTGCCAAAGGTGGTAACTAAGAAGAGGACCTTTTCTGTTGTAGCACCCTGGTTGTGGAATGAGCTTCCCACAGAGGCTCGCCTGGCACCTACGCTGTGGTCTTTCTGGCACCAGGTGAAGAACTACTTATTTTCCCAGGCAATTTAGTCTTTCTGTTTCTGTTGTTTTAAATCTCTCACTGTATTTTAAATCTTTGCACTACTGCTAGGTTTTATTTTGTTTTTTGCTTTTATACTGTAGTTTTAAACTTTTATATTATGTTTTATCATGTTGTAGTTTATGGTTTTAATTGTTTTGAACCACCCAGAGAGCTTCAGCTATTGGGCAGTATAAAATATAATAAATAAATAATAAATAAAAGAATGGCCTAACTGATTAAAAATATCCGTTTTAACTGACAACAGTGAGAGGCTTAAAGAGCCTTTAAGCTTGAGGCCCTGGTTCTCTCCCACCCCATGGGAATTTACATAACAGATCACCTCGCTTCCTGCTTCTGCAGTTTAGTTCCCACTGCTTGTTAGTGTACAGAAATATCTACACTACAAATTTAAATATAGGAGAAAAAACAATTTAACTGTCATGGCTGCCTCAAAGGAACTCTGGCAACTGCTGTTTTCTGAAAGTGCTGAGAATTCTGTTGGAGATCCTCAGGCCCTTTACATAACTACAATTCCCAGAATTCCTTGGGAGAAGTCAGGACAGTTCAGTCATGATCTAGGAGACAAAAAGCAGGCACTTCAGTGGAGTCTGCGACAGGAGGTTGCTAAGGAGAACACTTTCCTCAGCCCAGCCGAGTTCTGTATATTTACCCACTCTAGGAAATCGTTGTGCCAGAATTCCCCCACCTTGTTCCTTCACCACCAGCAGGCCAAAGGGAAAAGACACTGGTTCTATGAACATACCCAGGATTATATTTTCATCATTTGGGTCAAGGGTCAGGACAGGTGGAGCCAAGACAGCTTCCATTGCCTCATCATCCCAGATGATGTTGTCCTCCCAACGGCCATAGACCAGCTCTTCGTTGTCAATGGGGAAAATAGAGAACCACGGCCTGTCTTCATCCAGGGCTGCTGCAACAATATAACAAAGGCACTTCTGCCAAGATCTCCAGGGTACTGGGACACACACAAATTCCTGTCGCCATCTTACCCAGAGGAGGCCTAGCAGCCTCTCCAAAATACAGACCACCCCAGAGACCATTGGGGAGAGACAGCCTCCAAGCTTAGAATGACATTAAGAACATCAGAATATCAGAAGAGCCCTGCTGGATCAGACCAAGGGTCCATCTAGTCCAGCATTCTGTTCACACAGTGGCCGACCCACAGGAAACCCACAAGCAGGATAGGAATGCAACAGCACCCTCCCGCCCACATTATGAGACAAAGGGGAAGAGGGCATTGCCAATTTGCTGCTGAAGAACTGCTACCATCTATCTACATTTGAAAAACAATGATAAAGATTGGGGCAGAGCTGGGTGGCAAAAAAAAAAGAGGGACATAAGCCACTTGGGGGTTGGGGGAGCTGTTTTACTGGTTTGTATAATGAAAAAAGTGTTTCTCTTTGAATCTTCAGGTAATGACACCTGTACAGATTCTTCCCTGACCCAACTCCATGAGAAAATGCCCTGAACCGCTTGAATCATAAAGTGGCAAGATAAATAGGTGACAATATCAGAGCAATTAACAACCCTACTAGCAAAGTGGCTATTTTACTGAAGCAGGGAGAGACAGGAAGATGTTCTCCTAAAAGACAAAATGGAGCCTTATTTCAGATCTGGATCCTGGAAGGTAATTGTCACAGATATACACAGAACATCTCCCCACTGCATGGCACCAGCCACTTCTCCTCCTTACCTTGCTGTTCTGGGAGCTGCTTCTCTTTGCCCTTGGCACTGCCCAAAACTCCTGCCACACTGGGCTTCTGCACCAGAGGAATGGGCAAACTGAGCAGAGAGCCACTGCGGTTCAGCCCTGGCAACGGAAGCAAGAGAGCACTGAAGGGACTGGGGAGCTGCTATACATAAGGGCAGTGAGGGGTCACCCAGGCCAAAGGACCGCCCTACCTTGCTGAGCATTGTAGGCAGTGGCATTCCGGGTCATGCTGGAGGGCAGCCAGCCGGCCAGACTGGCTCGCTGGGTTTTGGTCCCCTTGTGCTTGATGTCCTCCCCATTCCAGATCACATCATCCTCCCACTGCAGCTGGGTTACCATGAGGAAGTGCTCATCTGCCAGCAGCTCATCCTTCCCAGCCTCAGTGCTCTGCAAAGGAAGAGTGAAGGCAGCAATGGGCCCCGCTTCCTCCCCCCGCCAGAGGAGGGGCCAACAGCTCCTGCTTGGGGCTCTTCCTCCCAACTCACCTCCTCCTCCACCAGATCTTTCAGCTTGAAGCCATAGTCAAAGCCACTGCCATCTTCAGGGATGCCCAGCATGTCATACCAAAGCTGAGCAGGTCCGTAGCGCCATTCAGCCACCTTGGGCCTGGTATCTGCCACTTTGTCTGCATCTCCTGTGGACTGGGAGAACTTGGACTCCACGGGGGCCATCATGGTGATCTGAAGAACAAGAGGGCGCTGGAAGGCCGAGCAGGGCAGCTCCCAGAGCACTGCGGCCACACAAATTTCCCCTCTGCATCTGCCGCCCACCCTTCCTGCTAGGCTGTCTGCAGAGGCACTTTCCTCCTGCTGCATGGCAGAGGGGGTGCCCCATTCTCGCCAGGGTTTTCTCTCCTGGGGTAGCAGAGGGGCCCTCCAGCATGAACCCACCCACGCCATCGAGAGCCCTCTCCATTTCCACAGACCCACCTCATCATCAGAAAGGCACTGCTCTGGCGGAGGAGGCGGGGCGTATTCATACTCCCAGGGAGATTTCCCTTCCACGCCTGCCTCGGTCATGATTTCTCCCTCCTGGATTTGCACTTCTGGGATTAATTCACGGTGCTTCTTTTTGCGCTTCCTGCGGGCACTACGCCAGACGGATGGGATGTTCTTACCAGGGCCAAAGAGACGCAGGAAGCGCAGCACCTAGGAGAAGAGAGAGGAGGAAGGGCTGGGGTGCTCAAGCGACTGGCAGGGTGTCTCAATGCAGGCGGAAGCTCAGCATTGGGCCCCATGTCTCCGCTACTCTGGCTGGCTGGAAGAGGCCAGCTGTGGAGGCACACCTCCCTTGGTGGGCTAGCAGGACTTAGAGCAGGGGCGGGCAACCAGTGACCCTCCAGATGTTTTGGCCTACAGTTCCCATCAGCCCTATCCAGGATAGTCCACGGTGAGGGATGGGCGTTGTAGGCCAAAACATCTGGAGGGCCACTAGTTGCCCACCCCTGGCCTAGAGGAACAGAGCGCACCATGCTGGCAGGCAGAGTCAGGACAGCATCTGGGAGGAACACCGCCTTGGCAGCACCAGCCCAGCGAGCCCCAACCAGCTAGTCTCACACAGCAGACTTCTGCAAGGCTCCATCTCCCTTGCTACTCCTGGGACTTTAGGAATCTATGCATGTTCTGGAAGGGATGCCCATCAGGGCAAGACGGTGGTTCACACTGGGTAAGGCCTCACTGGGACCGACCTTCTCTGGCTGCGTCCCCCACAGTCTGCATCTGCGTCCCCGCACCTCTAGGAATCTTCCCTAGGAACTGTCAGGAGCGCCCTAGCTACCTCTTGCAGCCCCCACCAATAGCCAACTCAGGACACAGACGACGAGGATTCTTTCCGAGACTTTATTCCTTTATTACTTTATGACTCTTTCAGAATACTAGTCGCTAGCACCAAAGCAAGTAACAGCACTGGGGAAAGATAGCAGAGTAGCCTAAGCTCCAGGTAAGGCAGTGGGTCCCCATTTGAAGGAGAATCACGGGAAGACCCTGAACTTATAGGCTAGGGAGAGATCCTCCTTCTTTCCCTTTGGTCCTCGGGACGCGACTGTTGTTTGCGCGCCAAACGAGCGCTACACCTCCTTTCCGCGCCCTCCATCTGTCGTCGCTCCCTGCGTCTGCGCCGAGCATCCAGCAAGCCCCCCTCCAGTGCTCTCTCACTGCCAGGGTCACTATCTATCCCAGGAATGCTGGCAGGAGGAATCTCTGCCAGCTGCTGTGCTTGTGAGAGATGAGCGAGCTCCTCTCCCATGGATTGCTGTTCCTCCTCAGAATCAGAACTGCTCTGCAGCTCTATTGGCTCAGTTTCCACCCTGACAGGTACCCTCACACAGGGAAGTGGTGGTAAACCCTCCTTCCTAGGCCCCTCGTAGGGACTGGGTGGCTGGACCCTGGGACAGAAAGTCTAGAGGAAATCCCAGTAACAAGCCCTGAAAAGGGTGGGGGGAACAAAGAGCCATCTCTGGGGGCCAAAGCAAACATTCTAGCATTCCAACACAAAACAAACCTTTTGCTCAGCACCCCCACTCCGCACATTCCCTTTGGTCTCAGCCTCAAGCCCTACCTTGCCTGGCCGAAACTCAGGGAAGAGCTCCGTTACGCTTGGCAGCAGTTTGGTGGCATCTCGCTGCATGATCCCTGCAAGGGGTAACGTGAGTTTGCCTTCCTTGGACTCGGCCTTCCTCGAGTCCTGGGATCCCGTCTCTGACTCAGAATCAGAAGAGCTGCTGAAATCCATCTTCTCCGAAGGAGCAATGATGGAGGGCAGAATGATACCATCACTGTCCTCAGAGCCTGGAAAAGAGCAAGTCTCTCAGCAAAAAGAAAACCCTGGCGCTCTAGCTGCAGCATGACAGAAGCGACCCCAGGGCCGCGTGCATTGCAGTGCACCACCTCAAATGGAATCTGGCACCCTGAGAGTCTTTAAAAAGGGCGGGGGGGGGGGCAGGGAGATAAGCCAAGAGAACCCTCTTGAAAAGATCCAAGCCAGCTGGGCTCTGCATTCAAGATATTTTAAATTTTCAGGAGGCCAAATCCCCCCAAGTAGACGCCACAGTTATTTACTGATTGAAACTTTTATGTCCTGCTTTTTTGCAAAGCTCAAATTAGTTTACACTAAAAAACACCCAGAAAATAAAAAAGAGAGTAATCGAAATAAAATCACATGTAAGTAAAGAAAGCCACAGAAAATTCAAATCCTCACTAAGGCTTGACGACACAGGAAGCTTTTTACAGCTTTTTTGAAAAGGCAGCAATATTGGTGCCTTCGTTACCTCTTCTGGGAGGAAGCTCCAAAATGTGGAAGCTATTGCTGAATTAACCCAACCCTGAATCTGCCATGTGGAAGGAAAGACAACAAGAGCGACTGATTGCATCTCAGTTGGCAAGTGGACTCATATGGAGAGAGACGTTCCTTAAATCCAAAGACGTGCAAACCTTTAAAGGTTGAAACCAGCACCTTGAATTCAGCCTGGGACCAAACTGAGAACGCAGCTGGCCCTAAATATGTGCTTGCCCCCCGACACCCATGCAAGGGAGGCCAGCAGCATTCTCCACCAGTTGTAGCTCCCGAGCCATCTTCAAGGGAAGCCCCGCAGAGCGCACGTTTCAATCATAAAGCCTGGAAGTTACAGGGGCATGGAGCAGTGTAGGTTTCTAGCCTTAACAACACTATTTGCCAATTTTAAAAACTGATTGATTGACTGATTGACTTATGTATTTATGAGTGTTATGTTTCAACTGTTATGGCTACTTTGGTGGGGGGCAGGTTATGTTTCAACTGTTACCAGGACCGAGCCCTGGAGTACAGGTAGGCTAGAAATTTCAAGAGCGAGCAAACCAGGATTAGGCAAAATCATGGCAGATGATTTTGTCAATGACTGGGTCCGCACAACATGCTAAGCAATGGTGAGTTGTTTTTCTGGAGCAACCTACCATTGCTTAGCATGCTATCTGCAGGCAGAATGTGTCCCCACAGTGGGTTATTAAACCACCCTGAGAACTAACGCTCTGAAGTAGGTGTTATTTTACCTAAGGTGGGTTAGCGTATCGTGTGCCAACCCACCATAGGTAAAGGGCATCGGGTAGCGAGCCGCTCGGCAAAAGCAGCAGAAATCCCTGGTGCTCTTGCCCAACAGGGCCACAATCACCATTCATGACCACGGCCAAGACACTGCCTGTGCCCTGCCCCTTGCCTGTGACAGCCCCTCCAATGGCGCCCAAATGACACCATGGAGGGGCTACCATGGGCACCCCCTTTGCCCCTGCCGATCGCCCCTTCCCTACTCCGATTCTGATCTTCATTGTAGTCGGAGCCCTTTTTAAATTTAACTGGCCCCGTTTTACTTCTCTTTTAAAAGCGACAACGGGTTTAAACTACTGACTAGTCTCTGCCACACCTGCTCTAGAAGCACACAAATGCTTGAATGCCATCAGCAAGCACTCCAGGGCTCACCACCACCACCGGCTACATAAACACCAGAGGCACCTGAATCCTTTTCATCCTCTTTTTTCAGCGGGACTGGAGGTGGGGGAGGAGGAGGCATCAGCTTGGAATCGATATCTTCAGAATCGGCATCATAGTCATCATCGTCATCTGAAGAGGAAAGAGGGAAGTCACGGGGCAGCCATCTCCTCACAACTTTGGCCCACTGTCCTTGTTAGAACCCACCAGTGCAAACATTCCAAGACAACCGGGGCACCCTCCACCATCCAAATCAGCTCCCATTCCACCAGATTCCCCTGTACTCAACTATTTATGCATTTATTTGCTTATATAATGTTTAGGTTTCCCTTTAGTATAAAACTCCCAGGGCAGTTTACAATTGATAATGAAACCTTTTAAAAAGCAAAGAACAGCGTATAAAAATCTTTGCTTCTATATTTAATCATTTGATTATTGTCTACCTGTCACCTGAAGCCCTTTTGTTCTTTGTTTGTCTGCTTTTAGTTGCTTTATTGCTTAATACATGTAAACATCCCTTGTTCATTATGGAATGCTATATTATTTAGGATAATTCTTATAAAAATGAGAATTTCTTAAAATAAAGAGTATAAAAAAAGAACAAAGATAAAAGTAAAGAAACAGCAGATATAAAATCCAGCAGTTATATTATCATACCAAAACCAGTTAGAAAACCTGCTGAAATGTGTGGGCAAATAAAGCCTTCATCTGGCACAAAAGAAATCAGACTGGGCATCAGGTAAGCTTCTCTGAGGAGAGAATTCCAAATTGAAAATGCTCTCTCTCCAGTCAGCACCAGAAGCAGAAGGTTCAGGCAAATTTGTATGGCTAAAGGCAGTCCTTCAAATACCCAAGTCCTGAGCCATATTTGCAACATCAAGATTTGAAATAGGAAGACGTGAAGGAAACCAAGGGAACTAGTCACTTGCTCTTTCTAAAACTCTTCCCCTATTTCCCTGTGGCTGTGTTTACAGAGTTGAGACATCAGTTACAGGAATGGAAAGATGTAGGGCTAAAGACACCAGCTGAATGCAGACTTCCTCACTGTCAGCTCCTGAACTGGAACCAGGAGGTGGAGAGAAAGTACAGCAATAACAAAGCTTACTATGCAAGCCTGACCCCTCTTATTAAATACTTCTCAGGGCTGAAATCTAATTTAGGATAGTCATAGAATCATAGAATAGTAGGGTTGGAAGGGGCCTACAAGGCCATCGAGTCCAACCCCCTGCTCAATGCAGTAATCCAAGTCAGAGCATCTCTGACAAATGGCTGTCCAGCCTCATCTTGAAGGCCTCCAGTGTGGGAGAGCCCACCACCTCCCCAGGTAATTGGTTCCATTGTCGTATTGCTCTGACAGTCAGGAAGTTTTTCCTGATGTTCAGCCGGAATCTGGCTTCCTGTCACTTGAGCCCATTATTCCGTGTCCTGCACTCTGGGATGATCAAGAAGAGATCCTGGCCTTCTTCTCTGTGACAACCTTTCAAGGACTTGAAGAGTGCTATCATATCTCCCCTCAGTCTTCTCTTCTCAAGGCTAAACATGCCCAGTTCTTTCAGTCTCTCTTCATAGGGCTTTGTTTCCAGTCCCCAGATCATCTTTGTTGCCCTCCTCTGAACCCTCTCCAGTTTGTCCGCATCCTTCTTAAAGTGTGGTGCCCAGAACTGGACACAGTACTCCAGATGAGGCCTAACCAGTGCTGAGTAGAGGGGAACTAGTACTTCCCGGGATTTGGAAGCGATGCTTCTATGAACGCAGCCCAAAAGAGCATTGGCCTTTTTTGCAGCCACATCACATTGTTGGCTCATATTCAGCTTGTGATTGACAACAATTCCAAGATCCTTCTCGCTCGTAGTGTGGTTGAGCCACGTATCCCCCATCTTGTAACTGTGCATTTGGTTTCTTTTTCCTAGGTGCAGAACTTGGCATTTGTCCCTATTCAATGTCATTCTCTTGTTTTCTGCCCAGCGCTCCAGTCTATCCAGATCACTTTGAATTTTGTTTCTGTCTTCCAAAGTATTAGCTATCCCGCCCAATTTGGTGTCATCTGCAAAGTTGATCAGCATTCCCTGCACCTCCTCCTCCAAGTCATTAATAAAAATGTTGAAGAGCACTGGGCCCAGGACTGAGCCCTGCGGTACCCCACTCGTTACCTCTCCCCAGCTTGAGAAGGTCCCATTGATAAGCACTCTTTGAGTCCGATTCTGTAGCCAACTGTGGATCCACCGGATCGACAGTCATTATTATAGTCATTATTAAAGATGCAGAATGCTAAAGGAGAACAGCAACAGATAGCCAGGATAAGCATCATGATAATATGAACCGGTTGATCAGAAAAAGATCAGTCAGCGCCAGCTTCAAGAGTTATACCAAAGGGAATAAAGGAAAATTTCTGCCATCAATTACCTGCCCTCTGAACCGGCTGAAGGCTGCCCATTGCCTGCCGGTACCTGCGGCTCTCATCTTCAGCCACCTCATTAATGTCAGAATAATCAACAGCATCTTCAGTGCTCTTAACCCAGCCTGCAGGAAGGGTGGAATGAGAGAAAACACCCAGTCATATGAAACGTTACCCAACAGGTAACACCTTTCTTCTGTCACAGTCTCTGTTCACACATTTGTTAAGACCACACAAACAGGAGCATGGATTCCACAAGACCACCCTCAGCCTTATTCAATCCAGCAACAGGAAGAAAGGGAAAAAGCAAAGCAAGGAATGGGAGAAAGAAAGATGAGCTTTTGCTTAGACACGAAGACCAGGTTCTCCTCTTTCTGTGACAATCGCCCCATACAGAGAATGTAAAGGCAATAAAGATGTTATGCATTTTTTAAATTTTGTTTATCCATATGCCTTGGCAGGGCTTAATTTGTGCCAGGACACTCTCACAGACCCTTCTTGCTAGCACTCCTGGATTTAGTATTAGATCCAAAAGAGTGAAGGTGAAACATCTGTAGCTGTGGGTCAAGAGTTCTAATCAGGACTCTTGACACGTTTGCTCTAAGGTCATCCCATACCACTCATTCCACTGGTCCACACTGTTTCTCACTAGTGACCAAACTCATACTGGGAAGCTTCTTAGGTGCAGTTCTGATACCTACCAAGAAACTCATGTGGTCATTCTCAGTGTAGACTTCGGAGGATAAAAAAAGCAACCATCACCAGAGTACCAATTCAATCAGTTGGACCCATATTTAACACACATAAAGGAGTCAATGTGTCTGAGGGACCTCCCCCACCCAATCACTGGAGCAAAAGGGTCTCTCACCTTCTTCATCCAGTTGGGCTCCATCTGTCTCAGAGGCATCATCTTCAGCAGCTGTGATTTCAGTAATGAGGCTCCCCAGCCCCAGTGCTCCAAGTCCAGCCAAATGGTTTTTGGATTCCTGGAAGGAGGAGACAGAAAGAGAACAAGATTTGGCCAGGAGGGTGGGGAAAAGATCTTAGGCCAATATTTTGGAATGTGGATGGGAAGGCACACTGCAGTGTTTTTAGAAGACCATAGCCGTAGTTAGGAGGCAGCAATAGAAATACATGCTGAGAACCTATGCCAAATGGGGCAGTTGTTTGGTGGGCTGAGTCAATGTTTTGCCTGCAGCAAACCCTGGGTTCAAACCCAGTACCTCCACAGTTAAGGTGAAGCAATTTTACCCAAGGAAGCATGGTTGGGGAAAATCCACTGCTGAGACCCTAGAGAGCCACTGCCAGATAAAGCAGACAGCACTAGGCTAGATGGACCAGTGACCTCACATGGTATGAGGCAGCTTCGTATGTTCATACATATTTGAGGAAGGCCACAGAAGATTTTCCTCACCCTTGCTTCCTTTTAACTGGAGGTGAAAACTTTTCAAGTTCTCCAGAATTCTTCATCAGGCAAGATGGTAAAGAAAGCAAAAAGGTTACTGCTTTCCTCAGTAACACTCAGTTTATTTCAAGACCAAACATAACGCCACTCACAATTACAAATTGTGTAAATGGGTTTTTAAAAAGTAAATAGGTGCAGGGGCATGATCCACAGAGAGCAGACAGAGAGGTTTTAACTCTCCCCACCACCCCTCTCATCCCAAGCTAGATCAGGGCCTCAGCATGTACCATTTACTTCTCTCTTTTAAGCCATTCACACAATTAAACAATTAAGAAGAGCCATGCTGGATGAGACCAAGGGTCCATCTAGTCCAGCATTCTATTTACACAGCGGACAACCAGCTGCCCACAGGAAACTTACAAGCAGAATGAGTGCAACGGCACCCTCCTGCCCATGTTCCCCAGCAACTGGTGTACATAGGCATACTGCCTCTTACTGGAGGTAAATACAGCTATCAGGACTAGTAGCCATTGATAGCCTTCTCCTCCAGGAATTTGTCTAATCCCTTTTAAAGCCATCCAAATCGCTGGCCATCACTACATCTTGTGGAAGTGAATTCCACAGTTTAACTGTGCTGGGTGAAGACGTCCTTCCTTTTGTCTGTCCTGAATCTCCCACCAGTCAGCTTTATGGGATGACTCCTTCAGGTTCTAATACTATGGGAGAGGGAGAAAAATGTCACCTTATCCACTTTCTCCACACTATGCATAATTTTGTACATCTCTCTCATGTCTCCCCTCACTCACCTTTTTTCAATGCTAAACAATCCTGGCTGTTGTAATTTTCCCCCATAGGGGGATTCATGCAATTGCTAGTTTCATGAACTGTGTCACCTCTAGTTTGGCCCTCAGTGAAGGAGGAAGAAGCCTAAGCGCATTACTAAGCATATCTCTGTGTCTGGCGCCCCTCTTTTACATGCATTATAACTGCTTGGCAGGATCCTTCTGGGGTCTACTGCTTACTTGTCCACAAGGCTGTTTCGCTGGGTATCCAGGAGGAACTGAAATCAACGGGGCGCCAGGCAAAGACCTTTCTATTGGGCTCGCAGCCGCCCTCTGGCTTGCGGCCCTTCAGATGATTTCGCCTACAACTCCCTGCAGCCCGTGCCAGCAGAGACCATAGCGGGGGATGATGGGAGTGGTAGGCCGCAGCAGCCGAGGGCCACAAGTCGTCCACCCTTTGCCGCTGTCACGTTACGCCTGCCTGCCTGCCCGCCGTGGCGCTTGCTGCTCCACACCCGCGAGGCCGCCCTGGAGTCTCTCCGCGGCACCGGCGAGGAGCTCGCCTGACTGAGGCGCCCACCTGGTCCAGCAGCCCCTCCCCCTCCAGCTGGCCCTGCTCGTTGATGTTGCCGAAGAGGAAGCCGGCCAGGGAGAAGGGCGCCGCCCGGCCGCCGCCGCCCGCCTCCTCCTCGCTCTCCGAGTCCGACATGCCGGCGCCGCAACAACGACGGCCTCCGGGCCTAGCAGCAGCGCCGCCGCCGCCGCCGCCGCCGCCGTGTTTACAGCGGAACCGGAAGCCGCGGCCTTCCGCCGCAAAGCCATCGAGAGCGCGCCGGCGGATAGAGCGGCGCCGGCCCTGGCCAGCGCGGCGGGAAAGGCCTCCCAGGCAGCCGCGCGGTGGGAGCCCGGAGGGAGCCGCGATCGCCATGGCTGGGGCGGACAGGGAAGCCCCCGTCGCCCGCTCGCAGGGCTGATTTCCACACGATTCCGCCGCCAGCTCCCTTCAGCGCTTGGCAGCTGCGGCCAT
Source organism: Heloderma suspectum (assembly GCF_057233095.1). NCBI lineage: Eukaryota > Metazoa > Chordata > Lepidosauria > Squamata > Helodermatidae > Heloderma > Heloderma suspectum. The sequence goes on from NC_139466.1 coordinate 2,259,499, forward strand.
GGTGGGGGCTGATGGGAGCTGTAGGCCGAAACAGCTGGCGGGTCACGCGTCGCCGCCCGGCCTAGAGGAACGCCAGGGGCCGGACCCGGAGAGCTGAGTGCTGGGGGCCCTCGCCAGGCGAAGGGCCTTCCGCGCACGGCGAACAGTTAAGCCGCCGCAAACCGTGGCGACGGCCGCCAGCGCGGGCGGCTCTACACGGGGGCAAGGCAAACTCGCGGGGGAGGCCTGGCTGTGGCCGCCACTCGTGGCGACACATCGCGGGGGGCGAGGCCTGGGGAGGGGCGGTGCCCTCACGGCCCGCGTGTGGGACATCTGGTGCCAAAGGCCCGATTCTGGCATGCTGGCCCCAGTCTCGACTGGCGCCAGGCAACCACCGTCTTTGTTTTCTCAGCCTTTTAACTCCTTTAGGAACATCGGAAGCTGCCTCTTACCGAATGAAGCCCTGGGTCTACGCCAGCCCCAGTTCTCCACGGTTTCAGGCGGGACTGTTTTCCAGCCCTTCTTGGAGATTGTGGGGATCGAACCTGGGACCTTCAGCATGCAAAGCAGGGGCTCTGCCACTGAGCTATGGTTCCTCTTCTATAAAGAGCAGTTTTGTGCTACTTTTATATGATGCCTTCACTGTATATCTTATCTGCTTGTAATTTGGGGTAGTTTATTGTAAGCAACCATGTTAACCTCAATCAAAGGGCAGAGTACATAAATGTCAATAAATTTAAAAAACTGTCCACAGTAGGAAACAATGCTGGACTAGATGGAATCATAGAATAGTAGGGTTGGAAGGGGCCTACAAAGCCATTGAGTCCAACCCCCTGCTCAATGCAGGAATCCAAGTCAGAGCATCCCTGACAGATGGCTGTCCAGCCTCGTCTTGAAGGCCTCCAGTGTGGGAGAGCCCACCACCTCCCAAGGGAATCCGTTCCATTGTCGTATTGCTCTGACAGTCAGGACGTTTTTCCCTGATGCTCAGCTGGAATCTGGCTCCCTGTCACTTGAGCCCATTATTCCGTGTCCTGCACTCTGGGATGATCGAGAAGAGATCCTGGCCTTCCTCTCTGTGACAACCTTTCAAGGACTTGAAGAGTGCTATCATATCTCCCCTCAGTCTTCTCAAGGCTAAACATGCCCAGTTCTTTCAGTCTCTCTTCATAGGGCTTTGTTTCCAGTCCCCTGATCATCTTTGTTGCCCTCCTCTGAACCCTCTCCAGTTTGTCTGCATCCTTCTTAAAGTGTGGTGCCCAGAACTGGACACAGTACTCCAGATGAGGCCTAACCAGTGCTGAATAGAGGGGAACTAGTACTTCCCGGGATTTGGAAGCTATGCTTCTATTAATGCTACCCGAAAGAGCATTGGCCTTTTTTGCAGCCGCATCACATGGTTGCCTCATATTCAGCTTGTGATAGACAACCATTCCAAGATCCTTCTCGCTGGTAGTGTTGTTGAGCCACGTATCCCCCATCTTGTAAGTGTGCATTTGGTTCCTTTTTCCTAGGTGCAGAACTTGGCATTTATCCCGGTTAAATTTCATTCTGTTGTTTTCTGCCCAGCGCTCCAGTCTATCAAGATCACTTTGAATTTTGTTTCTGTCTTCCAAAGTAATAGCTATCCCTCCCAATTCTGTGTAATCTGCAAATTTGATCAGCATTCCCTGCACCTCCTCCTCCAAGTCATTAATACAAATGTTGAAGAGCACTGGACCCAGGACTGGGCCCTGCAGTACCCCACTCATTACCTCTCCCCAGTTTGAGAAGGTCCCATTGATAAGCACTCTTTGAGTCCGATTCTGTAGCCAACTGTGGATCCACTGGATCGTTGTTTCATCTAGCCCACTTTGAGCTAGTTTGCTCATCAGGATATCATGGGGCACTTTGTCAAAAGCTTTGCTGATGTCGAGGTATATGATGTCTACAGCATTCCCACGGTCTACAAGGGAGGTTACTTGATCAAAAAATGAGATCAGATTCATCTGGCAGGACTTGTTCTTGGCAAATCCATGTTGGCTTCGAGTCATCACTGCATTGTTTTCAAGGTGCTTCCAGATGGATTGCTTTATCATCTGCTCCAGAATTTTCCCAGGGATTGATGTCAGACTGACTGGTCTGTAGTTCCCAGGTTCCTCCTTTTTACCCTTTTTGAACACAGGGACAACATTAGCCCTCCTCCATTCATCTGGCACTTCCCCCATCCTCCATGATTTCTCAACGAGAATGGACAGCAGTTCTGAGAGGTCTTCTGCCAGTTCTTTTATGACTCTAGGATGCAGTTCATCTGGCCCTGGAGATCTGAACTCATTCCAAGTAATTAGGTGTTCCTTGACCATATGCCTATCGATGTCAAGCTGCAATCCTGCCCCTTCAGCCTGTACTTCGCCTTTGCCAGGGGGGGAGAAGACTGAGCCAAAGTAGGAATTGAGCACCTCTGCCTTTTCTTTGTCACCTGTTATGGTTTTGCCATCCTTATTTAATAGCTGAACCACCATTTCTTTCCTCTACCTTTTACTATGCATGTAGCTGAAGAAAGCCTTTTTGTTGTTTTTAGCATCCCTTGCTAACCTCAGCTAGTTCTCAGCTTTAGCCTTCCTGACACCATCCCTGCAATTCTGTGCTACCTGCCTGTACTCTTTCTTTGTTACTTGGCCTTCTTCCCACTTCCTAGATGTATCCTTTTTTGTTTTCAGGTCATCCCTAAACTTTTTGTGAAGCCACATTGGCTTCTTCTGTTGTCTTCCACCTTTTCTTCTTGTTGGAATGGTTTGTGATTGTGCCTTGAGAATTTCCTTTTTTAAAAGCTCCCACCCATTTTGGACTCCTTTTCTCGTTAGAGTCGTTTGCCATGGGACCTTACTGATCATTGTTCTGAGTTTATTAAAATCAGCTTTCCTAAAATCCAGGGTACGCATTTGACTACACTCGGCTTTTGCCTCCCTTAGAACCAAGAACTCAAGTACAACATGGTCACTTTCCCCCAGAGTTCCTGTAACTGCTACTTTATCCACTAAGTCATCTCTGTTGGTTAAGATCAAGCCAAGGATAGCCAATCCTCTAGTTCCTTCCTCTACTTTCTGTTGGAGGAAGTTATCCGCCACACAAGTCAGGAATTTCCTGGAGGGGCCATGTTTTGCAGAATTTGTCTCCCAACAAATATCAGGGAAATTAAGTCCCCCATTACTACTACCAGAAAGAGTGAAGCGGCTGGGCCAAAGCCGAAAGGACAGTCAGCTGTGGATGTGTCTGGTGGTGAAATCTGATGCTGTAAAGAACAATATTGTTTTGGAACCTGGAATGTCAGATCAATGAATCAAGGTAAGCTGGAGGTGGTCAAACATGAGATGGCAAGATTGAACATCGACATCTTGGGAATCAGCGAACTCAAATGGACAGGCATGGGCGAATTTAATTCAGGTGACCATCATATCTACTATTGTGGGCAAGAATCCCTTAGAAGAAATGGTGTAGCGCTCATAGTCAACAAAAGGGTGGAAAAAGCAGTACTGGGGTACAATCTTAAAAACGATAGAATGATCTCAGTATAAATCCAAGGCAAACCATTCAACATCACAGTAATTCAAGTCTATGCCCCAACCACTGATGCCGAAGAAGCTGAGGTTGATCGGTTTTATGAAGACCTACAACACCTTCTAGAACTAACACCAAAAAAAGATGTCCTCTTCATCATAGGGGACTGGAATGCTAAAGTAGGAAGTCAAGAAATCACTGGGATAACAGGCAGGCATGGCCTTGGTGTACAAAATGAAGCAGGACAAAAGCTAATAGAGTTTTGCCAAGAGAACACGCTGATTATAGCAAACACTCTTTTCCAACAGCACAAGAGGCGACTCTACACATGGACATCACCAGATGGTCAATATCAAAATCAGATTGATTATGTCCTTTGCAGCCAAAGATGGAGACGCTCTATACAGTCAGTCAAAACAAGACCTGGAGCTGACTGTGGCTCAGATCATGAGCTTCTTGTTGCAAAATTTCAGCTTAAATTGAAGAACGTAGGGGAAACCACTAAACCATTCAGGTATGACCTAAATCATATCCCTTATGAATATACAGTGGGGGTGAGGAATATATTTCAGGGATTAGACCTGATAGAGTGCCTGAGGAACTATGGACGGAGGTCCGTAACATTGTTCAGGAGGCAGCAACGAAATCCATCCCAAAGAAAAAGAAATGCAAGAAAGCAAAGTGGCTGTCTGATGAGGCTTTACAAGTAGCTGAGGAAAGAAGGGAAGCGAAAAGCAAGGGAGAAAGGGGAAGATATACCCAACTGAATGCAGAGGTCCAGAGAATAGCAGGGAGAGACAAGAAGGCCTTCTTAAATGAACAATGCAAAGAAATCGAGGAAAACAACAGAATGGGAAAGACTAGAGATCTCTTCAAGAAAATCGGAGATCTCAAGGGAACGTTTTGTGCAAAGACGGGCATGATAAAGGACAAAGAAGGCAGGGACCTCACAGATGCAGATGAGATTAAGAACAGGTGGAAAGAATACACAGAAGAACTATACAGGAAAGATCTTAATGTCCCTCATAGCCATGATAGTGCGGTCACTGAACTGGAGCCGGACATCCTAGAGAGTGAAGTCAAGTCGGCCTTAGGAAGCATTACTAACAACAAAGCTAGTGGAGATGATAGTATTCCAGCTGAGCTATTTAAAATCCTAAAAGATGATGCTGTTAAAGTGCTGCATTCAATATGCCAGCAAATTTGGAACACTCAACAATGGCCGCAAGACTGGAAAAGGTCAGTTTACATTCCAATTCCAAAGAAGGGCAACGCCAAAGAGTGTTCAAACTACCGCACAATTGCGCTCATTTCACATGCCAGCAAGGTGATGCTCAAAATCCTACAAGCTAGGCTTCAGCAGTATGCGAACTGAGAACTACCAGAAGTACAAGCTGGGTTTCGAAGAGGCAGAGGAACTAGAGATCAAATCGCCAACATTCGCTGCATCATGGAGAAAGCAAGAGAATTCCAGAAAAACGTCTATTTCTGCTTCATTGACTACGCTAAAGCCTTTGATTGTGTGGATCACAACAAACTGTGGCAAATTCTGAAAGTGATGGGAGTACCAGACCACCTTACCTGTCTCCTGAGAAACCTGTATGAGGGTCAAGAAGCAACAGTAAGAACCAGAGATGGAACAACCGAGTGGTTCAAAATTGGGAAAGGAGTACGACAAGGCTGCATATTGTCACCCTGCTTATTTAACTTATATGCAGAGTACATCATGAGAAATGCCGGGTTGGATGAATCACAGATCGGAATTAAGATTGCCGGGAGAATTATCAACAACCTCCGATATGCAGACGATACCACCCTAATGGCAGAAAGCGAAGAGGATCTAAAGAGCCTCTTGTTGAGGGTGAAAGAGGAGAGTGCAAAAGCTGGTCATGAGGATCATGGCATCTGGCCCTATCACTTCCTGGCATATAGAAGGGGAAGCAGTGACAGATTTTACTTTCTTGGGCTCCAAGATCACCGCAGACTGTGACTGTAGCCATAAAATTAAAAGACGCTTGCTCCTTGAGAGGAAAGCTATGGCAAACCTAGACAGCATAGTAAGAAGCAGAGACATCACCTTGCCAACAAAGGTCCGTCTAATCAAAGCTATGGTTTTCCCAGTAGTAATGTATGGCTGTGAGAGCTGGACTATAAGGAAGGCTGAGCGCCGAAGAATCGATGCTTTCGAACTGTGGTGCTGGAGAAGACTCTTACGAGTCCCCTGGACTGCAAGGAGGTCAAATCAGTCAATCCTAAAGGAAATCAATCCTGAGTGCTCATTGGAAGGATATTTTGGCCACCTAATGCGAAGAGAAAACTCTCTGGAAAAGACCCTGATGCTGGGAAAGACTGAAGGCAAAAGTAGAAGGGGAAGGCAGAGGATGAGATGGCTAGATAGCATCACCGATGCAATGACTATGAACTTGAGCACGCTCCGGGAGAGCGCGCAGGACAGGAAGGCCTGGCGTGCTATGGTCCATGGGGTCACGAAGAGTCGGACACAACTGAACGACTGAACAACAACATTACTACTACATCATGCTTCCTTAAAACATTGGCTATTTGCTTTTCAAAAGTTTCATCCTCGTCTTCTCCTTGGTTGGGTGGCCAGTAGTAGACACCAACCACCAGGTTCCTTTTATTCTTTGCTCCCATTTATTTTGATCCAGATGCTCTCGGTGGGGCTACCAAGCTCATCCTCCTGTAAGGTGGGTCATTGTTGTCATCCAGCAAGGCTCTTTTTAGGTTTTGAAGAGACGCGACAATTGATTTATATCTCTACATACTTCTTTTGGAGGTTACATTCTTACCAGGCTTTCTCCCCCACTGCATGTGCTCACAGAATGCAGGAAAGGGGCCACCCAAGGTCAGGAATCCGGCAAGAATGAGGCAGCATTAGAACCAGGGAAGTAGTGCATATCAAAGTATGGTTGCCCGACAGTGTAATTTTGGTTAAGCCAAGTTTGTGAAAGTCCAGTAGGACAATGGGATAGGAGACCCTTCTGAGACTGAAGAGAGATGTGATAACTTCAAACAGGGAGGTGATGGTAGCTGCTGCTCTGTCACTGTCTCCAGCCTCTTAGAAAACAATGCTGCTGTTGTAACTCACAACATCTCCAGCTCAGAAAGCCGTTCTAGGTATGACTGGATAGATCCTTCTCCTAAATCTAAACACATTATCAAAACTTTGAAAATGGAGGAACATTCTTAAACCCTTTTTTTTTTTTTTAAAGCTGGGCCAGAAAGATTTTTTTCCATTTCATGCAAGACCACAATTGCTCTAAAGAAGCCAACCTCCAAGGAGTTTCAATAGCCTAAGACAACAGCTTAGGGGAAAGAGAACAGACCCACTACAATAAATGAAAATAACTAGACAAAGAAAAAACCAAGAAAATGCTTTATTACAATTTAATTCTGCATAATTTAAAAATAACTTCGTTAGTTGCCGTACAAATGTATTTAACTATAAAATCAATTGCCAGTGTATATCTCAGTACCACAGTGTCTCAGGTTCCCCTCGCACATTAAGGCACATGCAGCCCACCCAATCGTCATGGAAAATGTCAGTTCAGCCTAGAGAAAGACCTTTGTTAGGGAGATCAGAAAGTCCCTCCCCAGTGGCCCCTGCAGCACCAAGAGCAGACCATGATGGCTTTGCATGGTTTCTGCACACTTAAGCTGAACATCCAGGTACAGAACCATAGTCTTATACACATGGTAATGCTTTGTCTGATATTCAGAAAGCATTTGGATACACTGGTGAGACCAAACCATCATTAACTTCATTCTCTAGTCACCAAGAAAGTTCATCACCACTTCATACCCTGAGAATGGTTAGATCAAGACAAAGAAACCAGGCCAGAATCTCTACTGGGGGGTGGAGGGGGGAGGAGAAGAGAAGACCATAGTTCAATTACAGAAATTCACTTATGTTAGTCTCAACTCCCAGGACTTCTAGGTGCAAATTTAGTTTATCTATGAGAAGGATGCTGGATTTGCACCTGGCCGAAGTTGTCAGTCCAACTCCGTTACTTGCACATCTTGTTGGCAGCAAGGGTGCCTCACAAGTATGATTCTAAATTCAGGCAAAGTTTCCTCTCCACTGGTGCACAGTAGGATCACAACCATTACTATCATCATATAAAACACATCTAATTCATTTCAGAATGGGGTCAAGCAAAAAAAGGGGGTAGAATTCTACTCAGCATTATTTTCTTCCTAGGTAGCACCATAGTACATCTATGGAGAAACTACTCATAACACCTCCTCAGGAACTATTTGCAAACTTGTTTATCAAATGAATAAACTGTCCTGGTCAAGAAAGAGATGCTACAAAGCATCAGGTTCTCAATAAAAAAAACTGACCCAGCTGAAGATCTTGAACTTGGCCATACTGTATCAGCTTAAGTAAAGAGTTCCTTAATGCCACTAGATGAAATTATTTATGATGCTAAATAGAGGTGCATGTTAAAAAAAACTCTTGCATAATTCTTTTTCAAGAAGGGAAAGTTAATATTTCAGTGAAAGTTAAACCCTCCTTATACGCATCTATATTGGGTACCAATGCCCCAGAGAGATTTAAACTTGGTAACAAACCAGAGCAGCATTTTAATGGCATTCACACTTGAACGTTTATAAGGCAAAAAGTTATTGACCTTTACCTGCAGAGGGGGAAAACAATAACAGAAAAGGCACAGAAATACTGCTTTGTAGCAAAAAGTTAAAAAGGAGAGGAGGGGCAATGAGCAAATGAGACCTCCTCCTGGACAGCAGGCAAGTCTCTGCCAAGGCCACATTCTCAGGATTTAAGGCCAATCACAGCATTTGGCAAAGGAGGAGCTTGCTGAAGGGCTGATGTGGACAAACTGCCAAGGTGCCTGACAAACATCAAGGCCAGCCAATTCGGAATTTCTTTAAGGGTACCTGCGGTATCGCTGGGTACAGTAAGCTTCCAACCATATCAAGGGTACCCTAATTAAGGCCTCAAGCGGAGAGGCAGGCTCTTATCCATGTGGGGGTTAGTGGCTAGGAAAAGATGCCATTGGGGTCTCCTAGCGCAGACATGACAAGAGTATTATCTTGGAATGAGGGGCTCTTGCCAAGTTGAGAAATCTCACCCTGTGCAGTACAAGTCCAGCCTAAGAAGTTGTGTGTGGGGAAAAATGGAAAAATTGGGGCAGCCTCCAAAGTAGACAGAAATTACCCAACCTTGAAAGCCAAAGGGACAAACTTGTGATCCCAGAACTAGTCTGTGGACCTGCAACAAATTCCACAAAGGGGGGCACAGACTACTGTGAACTTACTAAAAAGCTCTTAGGAGCTGCTTATCCCTCTCAGTTTCTGATGCCTGTTATTACACATGGTATATACTGGGCCTCACCACAATGGAGACATTTTAACATTCAGAAGGTGTTTTTGAACATTCTGTGGCAAATCCACTTGGTTACTGGAAAGGCACAGCCCTGTCTACGCACAGGACAGCTGACTGGCAATGAAATGGCTAGAGAAAGCAAGTTACATGTAAGCAAAACTGTCATCTCTTTCAGGACCATATCTTAGGTTTCTATAGCAGAGAAAGCAATTGGCTTTGAAGGAAGGTCCCCCAACTGTAGCCCTCCTTCAATGAAGCAACAGAGAACTACATAAGCAGAAACATCGTGAATTTGGCAGGGGACTGATCCTTAAACCTGGAATCAAGGTGTTTATTTCAGTCTGCTGGAACTGGCACCTGAACTGCAGACGTACTTGCTGAAAGAAATCTCTCTTTAAAGCCATTAGTGCAAGATGCAATTAGATTAAGGAGGCGACCTACAAACATCCCAAGCCCTCGGTCTTTGCTCCACTTTCCATGATGACTACAACAGCAGACACTTCTTGGAGTTCTTCTTTGCCACAGGGTATAAAACGGCACGCACAGCTTCAGCAAACACTTCTCTCACCCCCTCCTGGTTCAGCGCTGAGCATTCCAAGTATTTGACTGCTCCAATCTGTTTGGCCAGCGACGTCCCCTGCTGTGGGGTGGTGGGGCCCAGGCTCTGCTCCTTCAGCTTTTTCACTGTCTCCACATTACTTCTCAAGTCCCTCTTGGTGCCAACGAGAAGGATCGGCACATTCGGACAGTGGTGAGACACCTCAGGGTGCCATTTGTGCCGTACATTTGCATATGAGGAGGGGCTCCCAATGGAAAAGCAGATGACGAACACATTGGTCTGAGGGTAGGACAGGGTGCGCAGGCGGTCATATTCTTCCTGGCCTGCTGTGTCCCAGAGATTCAGGCTAACCACCCTGCCATCCACAGTCATCTGAGCACTGTAGTTGTCAAACACCGTGGGGATATATTCCTCAGGGAATGCATTTGTGGTGTAGCTGATGAGCAAGCAGGTCTTTCCCACAGCGCCATCTCCAACAACCACGCACTTTATTGTCTGCATTCTTTTACTTTGAAGGGAAGAGTCCTACACAAACAAAGGAACAAGTCAGAGGAAGCCCAACTCACTGGAAAAATATAGTTTACCAAACTTCCAGTATTGCTAGAATAGCTACCAGGATCTCGTAAGGAACAGAACAGTGGCTATACCCCTGCCATCACCACCCCAGTTGTCCTGAGACTGCAGAGCTGAAGAGAAGCACACAATGTCCTCTGTCAAGGGCACTAGGGGTCATGGAAGGCTGCACCCCCGTTTCTCCAGAATAGCACCATGGCAAGGAGGGCACCAACCTGGCCCCATCCACTGGCCAGAGAAGGCACACCTGCAAGGAGGTTGCTTGCCTCCTCCCTGCCAGAAAGAACACTCAGCTGCCAGCACCACTTGCCGGGGGACTACAGAGCTGAAGGACAGCACGCTCTGGCTTCTACTGGCCAGGGGACCAAGGGCTGCTGGGTTGTCTGGGTCTGGGGTTTGTAAGTGGATGGGTGTTGTATGTACACAAACAGTCTATTGTAAGCTGACTTGAAGATCATTTGATTGAAAGGCAGGATATAAAACTTGAGTGAATGAACGAACAGTGTGCCCTAAGGTGACAGCAGAAGAGAAGACCAGTTCCTGAAGATACCACCAGCACCCTGAAAGAATTCTCTCTTTTTAAAGTATGTTAAATTGTAAATGCCTTAAGTGCATTAGGAGAAAAGCAGAATATAAATGCGTTAAGTAGAAGAGTGAACCACACTGACAGTAAATAGCTCATTTTTCAGATGTTATACAAGGAAGAGCAAAAGGCCAGCCAGAAATGAGCCAGAGGCACCTGAAGAACAACCCTAAACCCAGAAAGTGGTCCCTTACAGCAAGAGAGCCTTTCCTGGCACTTATTAATAAACATCCTTCAAAAATCATAGAATCGTAGAATAGTAGGGTTGGAAGGGGCTTATAAGACCATCGAGTCCAACCCCCCGCTCAATGCAGGAATCCAAGTCAAATCAGGATTTTGGGACTGTGATCTGCTCCTACGCAAACCCTGCTCTGAACAAGACCAAAATACCTTGGAGACAGGACTTGCCTGGTGTATTTTGAAAGCCTCCCATGATGGGCATGTCATGGCTCACTAACATTGTGCTTTGCCATTATCCAACTTCATACTATTAGAAAAATATTCCTAATAGTTAAGCCAAAGCCTCTGAATAAAGAGCAAAAAAACAGACCTGGCACTCCATAATAAGCTGTTCAGTCTTTTCCAGTATTCTTGTGCAGTCTTAACTTTGGTTCTCTACCAATAAAGCTAGAGTAACACAGAAGAGATTCTACAAGTTGAAAGTCTTCTACTTTGCCGCGTTAAAACTGTCTGCCAGCTGTTCCACCACGGTCTAGGATCCATTCCAGCAGTCTGAGATCAACAAGAGCTTAGAATATAGCACCTGTGATGGAAGCTCAGAACACTTCCTCTCTGAGCTACCACCAGAGACATGGAGGCTTTCTGTGAATACACAAAGAACGGTTAGAAGGAGGCCAAGAACAGATTATTCTTAACAATGACAGGGCAAGCAGGAATTAGTGGGCTTGAGCTGCGACAGAAAGTTCACATTAGTACTAAGGTCATGTAAGAAGCTCAGAAAGAAAGTGAAACAAAGCAAAGCTCCAGGCCAGCCTGGTTACTGGGAAGAGTTTGAGAAGTACTCTTAGAAAGGAGGGAAGATTCTAATTCACTGAGACAATTCTGGGGAGGAGGGAGTATTTTAGGCCACTGGTCTGCAATACAGTCCAGTGATATGGATTTTCCAGAAAAAAATTGAATTGGAATTCTTTTTCAGAAAAGTTTCTGGAAGTTTCCAATACAAATTAGGGTACTTTGTGTAGGGTCATTTGCAGTAGAAATGTTTCAGTTTACATCAGAAAATGTTCTGATGCCCTAGAAAGATCTAATTTAGCACATTTATTTTACTTGTATTTAGTAAACAATGCTAAAAGAAAGTTGTTCAGTTGTTAAGTCATGTCCAACTCTTCATGACCCCATGGACCATAGCACGCCAGGCCTTCCTGTCCTCCGCTCTCTACACCACAAGTATTTGACCTGAAATAAATGAGGGGGGGAAATAAAGCACTTAGGTGCTGTTCGCATGTAATGACAAACCATCAGTTTAAAAACTGATCGGTTGTTGGGATGCTTGGCGCACTGCCTGTAACACACACCCCTCTTCCCCTTTAGTGAACAATCCACGATTGGCTCCTTCAGAGGTTGTGTAGCATGACATGTAAACCCAGACCTCTGGATTGTTCAGGGGCTAAACAACCAAGGGGTTAACCCAACAATAAGCTATGGATTAACCACGGGGTTGTTTAGTCCCTAAACAGCCCAGCAGTCCAGGTTTGCACATCATACTCCACAACCTACAAAGCAGCTGATGGTGGGTTGTGTGCTAAAGGTCATGCATGGCATTTTTAAACTGATGGATTGTCATTACATGTGATCCAGGTCGTTATATGATTTAAATGTTATATTACGTAGACATTTTAATAGAATATTTGTAATAGTTTGTACTTCCCTTACATTGTTTAAATTTAAGAAAAATCTTGACACACTGGGGCGGTTCACATGATCAAAACAAACCACGGTGGCTTCTTGTGAGTCTGATTTTCATGATCACCACCTGGCCGTGACTTAGCGTGTTGTCCAAACCCAGGCAGCACAGATCGTTGGAGGGTTAAACAACCCCCAAAAAACCCTTCAACAGCCCGCGATAAGCTGTGGCCAGGGCGCTGATTATGCAGATCATGCCCAGCACCCGCCGCAGCTCACAACAAGCCATGGTGGCTTGTTTTCATCGTGCGAACTGGGTCATTAATTAATTTTAGTAACACAAAGAATTGTGCATGATAGGATGACAATCACTCATCTATTTCAATGGAGTTCAACTCCCTTCCGCAGAGGCTGCTGTGGCACCTTCAGTTTTGCTGTCACTACTTATCAGTTCCATTTCACACTGAAATATCTATGCATTTCAATGACACACATGTATTCTCTCACATACTTGCCAGGGATAATCACCTGAAAGCCATTAATTACAACTTTAAAACTGCTAAAGTTGCCTAATATTGTATTTGCAACAGGCATGCATTCAGTGCTACTAATTAATTTATGAAATGGAAATTTTTCCATGGAAAACTAAAGCACTAGAAAAATTTCTGCCCCACATCACTGCCCCAGTACTTTTGAATGGACTTGATGCAGCTGAATTTCACTCCTAGACATAAAACCCAACTGCTGCAGGCTTTCAAACTGGAACTGCCAAACAAGAAACAACTTGTCAGCCTCTTTCTTCAGAAGGTGCTACTTAGCTCGCAAGATGCAGTTTCCTGCTGAGCAAGAAACCAGCCCTGAAGATTATACGGCCCATTCCAAAAGTCTCACAGCTGCACTACCTCCTAGAAGGACATGTATTCTCAGGATAACCCTGGTGTAGTGGCAAGAGTGTTGGACTAGGAGTTGGGAGATCCGGGTTCTAGTCCCCACTTGGCCATGGAAGCTCACTGGGTGACTTTGGGCCAGTCACAAACTCTCAGCCCAGCCCACCTCACAGGGTTGTTGTTGTGAGGATAAAATGGAGAGGAGGAGGATAATGTCAGCCGCCTTGGGTTCCTTGCAAGAGGAAAAAGGGCAGGGTATAAATGCAATAAATAAATAAATAAAAGCAGTACAGCCCTGCCTTACACCCCTCCATCCCTAGAGCAATCCTGCTAGTCCCTCACCAAGTCTCTAACTTGGGGGGGGGGAGCGGGGAAGAGACAAAAACAAAGCACCACCGCCTCATTCCTTGTGCTTCCGGTTCACACTGTAGCAGACATCTATACAGAACAGTTCTCTAACCTGAATGTTCGCAACACTTCAATATCTTGCAGGAATATTTTCATAGAATCATAGGGTTGGAAGGGGCCTATAAGACCATCAAGTCCAACCCCCTGCTCAGTGCGGGAATCCAAGTCACAGCATCATTGACAGATGGCTGCCCAGCCTCGTCCTGAACGCCTCCAGTGTGGGAGAGCCCACCACCTCCCTAGGTAGTTGGTTCCATTGTCGTATTGCTCTAACAGGAAGTTTTTCCTGATGTTCAGCCGGTATCTGGCTTCCTGTCACTTGAGCCCATTATTCCATGTCCTGCACTCTGGGATGATCGAGAAGAGATCCTGGCCTTCCTCTCTGTGACAACCTTTCAAGTACTTGAAGAGCGCTATCCTATCTCCCCTCAGTCTTCTCAAGGCTAAACATGCCCAGTTCTTTCAGTCTCTCCTCATAGGGCTTTGTTTCCAGTCCCCTGATCATTTTTGTTGCCCTCCTCTGAACCCTCTCCAGTATTAGCTATCCCACCCAATTTTGTGTCATCTGCAAATCTGATCAGCATTCCCTGCACCTCCTCCTCCAAGCCATTAATAAAAATATTGAAGAGCACTGGACCCAGGACTGAGCCCTACAGTATCCTGCTCATTACCTCTCCCCAGTTTGAGACGATCCCATTGATAAGCACTCTTTGAGTCCGATTCTGTAGTACTAGAAGCAAACAAGCAGTCTAGATTTTATTTTCGTAGCCTTTTGCCCCAGTAAAAGTAATTTAATTGATTAATGCGATTCCTTCTAAAATGTGCCTGATGGGAAGAATGTTTGTCATTGAGGAGATGCAGCCACTGGGGGGGGGAGAAGAGACCAGGAAGCCACTAGTAGATCAAGGGGAGTACCAGCATGAGCCAGCAGGCTGCACATACCATCTGGGAAAGACACAGGTCATTTGGCTGGCTGCCTGCCTGGGTCCAGATGTTCCCAGGTCCCCTCCATCTCCAGCTAGCAAAGATCTCCTGTCAGCCAACAATGCAGGTCTGGACTAGATGGATCCATGGTCTGACTCAGCTTCATACATACATATGTGTATATCAACCTTACCCAACCTGGTGCCCTCCAGAAGTGTTGGACTACCACTCCCATCATTCTCAGACAATATGATCTTGTAGTCTAGTCCCACATATCTAGAGCACGTCAGGTTGGGGAAAGCTGTGTTATCGATAAAACACCCATGCACAATGGGCTTGGCAACAATGGCTGCCAAACCCAAAAAGGCTGCCAGGGATTTGCATGCAACAAAGAATTTTGGTCTTCCCTGCTTCTAAATGTACATACTAAACTCGCATAAATTTGCATAACAAGCAAGGGAGGTGAAAACAATGTTTAAACCTGGAATTGTAGTTAGCTTTATCTAGAGTGTTTACTTAAAATATTATTAGCCACTTTTCAGCCAAGGCTAACAATGTGTAACACCTACTTAGCTCTGCTCCTTCACTTTGCCTAGCAAATGTTTTTCAACCCACACAATTCTGAAGTGCACAGGCTTCAGCCCCATACAGTATTTTGAGGCCACCCCCACCCCCTGCCCCACAACACAGAAGGCTGCATTGCAAGGGCACTATAGCAGCAGTTGCTTTGAAAAATGCATCTGAAAGCATAAGTGTAAAAAAAGAACCACAACATCATTTTTGTCTGCTTCCTGCTAAACAGGAGAGCATTGAATTAAGGGGCCACAGGAACAACAGCCTGGTAGCAAATCCCTGTTTGCAGCAGAACACAAGCCCTCCTGAACAGCCCCATTTTTCTAGCTCTCTCATCCTCACTACTGTCAGCAGATGAAGCTGCAACTATGGGTGGGAGCTCAGATCACCTGGCATCCCAAACACCCTCCCTCAAGGCATATATTCTGTTGTGAAAGGCTGCCACACCTCCAGGGAGAGATAAGGTGACAAACTGCTTTGGTGCAAAACCACTTCCCCACCCACACCGCTCCAGTCTTCCCAACTCACGCAGGCAGCTCTGCAAGCATAGACGCTGCTGCAGGCTCAGAGATGGCTCCCTTGCAGAAGGGAGTCACCAGCTCCAGTTCTGCACGCAAATACTCTGCCGCTCACAAGTCAGCATATTAGACCAGAACCTCCAAGTCAACCTGAAAGGGACTCACTGGGTGGGGGTCTATATTAAAGCTTCCACCATCAAGGAGGCTCTGGAGTATAAGGCAGTTCCACTGCAAGAGACCCAGTAACTCTCTGGGGGCTGCAACTGAATGCAATTCAGAAGTAATTAAAAATAATGTGATGCTACCAGGCACACACAAGTTGCCAGTGGAGGATTGTGCCAATTCCTATGTTTGTCTGCCAAAAAAATGGAGAATGGGGGTAGACCGTATCAGGGTGAGAAGACCCAGGCTCTGTTGGGGTGGGTCAGAAGCATCATGCTGTCTTCAGTTCAGTTTGACACACCTGAAAGACATTTACCTGGCATGATGCACAGCCTTCTGCCTCCAGCAGGAACCAACCTGGTTCCACCTCCACCCCCAGGGAAGCGCACAAGCTGGGCAGAACAGAGATGGCCATGCTTTGTTGCTTGACCCCTCCTCTCATCCAGAGGTAAAACACAACTTTCTTAACCAGAGGCGGTAACAAGGAATGTGAGAGTTGCCAAAGAGCAAGTGAAAGACCTAAGTACAAGAGGACGCTGGAGGGATGCCACTACACCCAACAGGCACCCAAATGCCCTGCTAAGGGGCTCTGCAACCCTCAGGGTGCATTTCAGGGCACCAACTTCTCTACCAGCCTGCTCTTGCGCTGGTAACAGCAGCCCGGTGCGCAAACATCGGCAGCTGATCACGCTCACCTCCATCCTTTGAAAAGCTTCACCTGCTGAACTCTGCACATCAGGCTGCTGTTCAAGCACAGGGGGAGGCTGAGCTGCTCAGCTGGTACCCCTAATCAATGCATTCAGTCAACTCCTAGGAAGATAAACATTAAGCACTCCCCTTCCCTCCCCCCACATGTAGCATTTTTATTGGCCCTCTTAATTAAAACACTTTTAAAAAATGGACAGGTCCCTTAGAAATAAATATAGGAGCCTCACTTTAAAAAGGTTCATCAGAAAGGTTACCAAGCAGAAAGTTATCCATAACTTTTAAGCAAAATGGGATGACATGGGCGGGAGGAGAAGCAGCAGGACCCAATACTGAAGGCCCAGACAACTGCCGTTCGTAAGCATTATAGCAATAGGGTGCAGGGCAGATTAGTTCTGCTACAAACTGCAAACTCTTCAGAGGCTTCAACTTTGTACCCATCTTTTTTTCCCCTCTTCAACTCAAACACACACGCACACACAGAGGTTGCTGTTCTGCTTAACTTCCTCTGGCTGGGTGTTCAGCAAAACAAGGAGCAGAGGGAGGAGAAAAGAAAGATGGGTATGAAGTCAAAGCCTCAGAAGAGTGTGCTAAGAACTCTGCAGTCTACCTTAAAGACTGTGAAAAATAGCAGACCTCGGGGCCTTCAGCATCAGGTTCACCTTTGATCTCCCCCACTTCAGAACAGAAGAGCCCTGAAGCAGAACCAGGCCACGGGTCTATCTGGTCCAGCATTCGGTCCCCACAGTGGCCAACCCGCTGCCCCAACGGGAAGCCCACAAGCAGGACACGAGCAGCTTTGTTACTGTGCTTAACGCGCAGCCTGAAGAAGAGCCCTGCAGAACTCGAAAGCTTGCTCGCTACGCGGTGGCAGTTAACACCAGCCTTCCCCAACCGAGTGGGGGGCTGCAGAGGCGTTGGACTACAACCCCCACCACCCCCAGCCAGCCTGCTGGGGATGCTGGGGGCGGCAGTCCAACACCTCTGCAGGCTGCAGTCGGGGAAGGCTGGCTGGCGCGAGAAAGGAGCCGCCCACCCAGGCGCTGGGGCCGCCGAGCAGGCCCGAGGGCAGCCCCGCCGCCCCGCACAGGCACGGAGGCCTTCGGCGGACCGGAGCCGCCTGGAGCCCCAGGCGGCGCCCCCGCCCCGGGGCGGCCTTACCTCAGGCCCCGCGCGCCCTCCCGGAGCCGCCGCCGCCGCCGGCCGAAGCGAAGCTGCATCCGGCAGTGGGAGACCGCGCCCCCTCCCCCAGCAGTGCGCATGCGCCCTTCCCCGCGCTTGCGGGCGGGGAGCGACTGACGTTCTCTGCCGGAGGCTTCTGGGAAGCGTAGTTCCGTGGGCACAAGGGGCCGGGCTACGGCGGCCGGGAAGACCGCGAGCTTCCCGCAGGGCCCGGTCTTGTGTGTGTCTTCGCCGCGCCCCGCCGCTCTTCTTCCCCGGGAGGGCGGGATTGCTGGCTGGCCCCTGAGACGGGGCGGACGAACCGTTGGGAGCAGGCCAGGGGGGATCGGGTGCAAATCAGTGTTCCGCTGTGGAATTTGCAGGGCTGTCGCCTTGCACGTATTTTGTCCTCACAACAGCCCTGTGAGGTAGGGTAGGTTGAGCGAGAGCGCCAGTATGGTGTAGTGTCTGATTAGGCCCTTCTCTGCTGTGGCACCCCAGTTGTGGAACGCCCTCCCCTCGGAGGCCCGATTGACATTGGTCTCATTTTGGCGCCAAGTGAGAACATGGCTTTTTACCAAAGCCTGTGTGGGCTAAATGCATTCCGTAAAAGTAGCACACTGTTTCAACTGTTTTAGATTTATTATTATTTATTGCATTTATATCCAGCCTTTTTTTCCTCTTGCAAGGAACCCAAGGTGGCTTACATTCTCCTCCTCCTCCGTTTTATCCTCACAACAACAACCCTGTTGGGCTGAGAGTCTGGTGACTGGCCCAAAGTCACCCAGGGAGCTTCCATGGCCAAGTGGGGACTAGAATCCAGCTCCCAGTCTATCACTCTCACCCTTACACTGCACTGGCTGGCTTGTTTAATGGTTTAATACGTTTTTAGGAGTTTAAATTATTTCTTGTTTTATGCTGCTGAAATCGATTTTACCTGTATGTTATCTTAATGATACAGGGTGGGATACAAATGTTTTAAATAAAATAATACATAAATTAGAACCACAGAAGATCCAGCCTCCAATCCCCTTCAGCTATGTGAAGCTTATTGGGGGAGCTTGGCCAGTAACTATCTCTCAGCCATCCCCTGGGTCTATCCTCATCCATCATCATCTTATTGTTATCCCACCCTTACTCCATATTGCTCAAGGCGGGTCACATGGTTCTCCCACTGTTCATTGTATTCCCACAACAACCTTATGAGGTGGGATAGGCTGAGAAATAAGCTTTACATAGCTGAACGCAGATCTCCCTGGTTCTAGTCTAACACTACAACACACTGGCTCTTTAACTCTTTCTCAACCTGTCCTACCTTACAGGATTGTTGTGAGGATAAAATAAGGGCAGGGCTACAGCCATTACCCTTTTAAATATTTATTTTTGAGACCATATGTGAAAGCACCACCCTGAACCCTGACACTGTGCATATTTACGCAGAAGGAAGTCCCATTGAATTCAGTGGAGCGTATTCTCCAGAGTACTTGTGTACTCCGGGGGGGAATCCAGAAATTTAGGGTAGGGATGTTTTACTTGTGGAACAGCTGCCTTTGCCTCTGCAGCTTTAAAAGCTTCCTCCAGAATGAGTTCAAGGGGATATGTATGTTCCCCAAAAACCCAGTGTGTGGAACAGCCCAAGGGGGCACCCTTGAAAAAATGCTTAATTCCTTCCCAATGTCAGTTTGTCTTGAGGAGGAGGGGGGTAGGGAAAGGGGGAGCTCGCTTGTTTCCTATTCATGGCATCTGGGGCACTTTCTTCAAACAGGCTAAGACATGGCCATAGTGCAGATGCATTTATTGTGGCCTGATCTAATCGCTCCAGTAGGCAATTCAAGTGCCAAAGCATGAGATCACTGGCCTGGCAGAACGGAGGCAGCAAGCACGATTCCTGCCTGCATGCTGGGAGGAAAGTAAGCCATTGCCATTCATACTTCTTGTTCTTCTGCAAGGTGTACTGAAGCCCAGCAGCTGTAGCTTCCCCCATAGGAGGCCAAAAAAGAACAATAAAGACTGTAGCTCAGTGGCAGAGCCCGTTTTGCATGCAGAAGGTCCGAGGTTCAATCCCCGGCATCTCCAGGTAGCACTGCAAAAGACTCCTGCCCAAAACTCTGGAGAGCTGCTAGCGGTCAGGTTGACAATAAGGGGCTAGAGGGGCAATATAAAGCAGCTCTCTGTGCTAGCAGGTGCAGATCTTTTTCGTCCAGACAATCCAGATGTGTGCAGAGTATACAAAGCTCTTTGTCTTGCTGCGGCAAAACAACACATTTTACTTGCAATAAAAGGAGATAAGGAGAAATGTGTATGGTGCTATGTGTTACTGGGCTGGCCTCTGCTGGCAAAGAGATCTGCACACGTTTGAATGATGCAGAGCTTTTCACCAGAGAGGACTAAAGTTGAGAAGAGTGGGTGGGGGTGGGAGAATCCATATTTGCAATGCAGAGCATGACCTGCTGAGAAGAAGCAGGCTCTTCAACAGGCTCATGTCATAACAGAGGCATCCATGCTCAAGACAAACCACTCCCAGAACAGACGTTGGTGCATTGAAAGGTATTACTTTACCCATTCCATCCCTCACGTCCACACAGGCAGACTCTCACTGTGTGGCATTACTTACCCAGGTATTATTTCACTGTTCCTCTGCAACTTTTTTCCAGGAACTCCAGAATCCTGGTGTGATGTGCTGGGTCTAAAGGGTATCAGATATTCTCCCTTTGTGTTTTTTAGGGCACAATCCTATACATGTTTAGACAGAAAAAAAAGCCCTACAACTCCCAGCATTCCCCTGCCAGCATGGATTGTGCCTAACTAGGCTATTCTCTTTTTCAAGCAATATTACATGTCAGTTTTCTTCACTTCTATTACTAGCCTACAAACCGACCTTGGAGAAGCCATAGCTCAATGGTAGATCATGTGCTTTGCATGCAGATGGTCCCAGGTTCGATCCCTGGCTTCTCCAGGTACGGCTAAGATTTATTTATTTATTTGAAACATTTGTATCCCACCCTATATCATTAAGATCTCAGGGCGGGGTACAGATAAAATCAATTTAAACAGTATAAAACAATAAACAGCTAAAAGCGTACGATGAATGCTGCCTAAAACCCTGGAGAGCCGTTGCTGCCAGTCAGTGTCAACAGTACTGGGCTAGATGGGCCGAGGGTCTGACGCAGCTTCTGATGTTTCTCTGCACAGCCGCAGCCCTTCAATTATCTCCAACATGGGAACCTGCTCAAGCTGGTACCGATCCTGCTAGGAGCGCACACACCTCCCCCTTCTCCAGCCCCTCTCATCCTGAAAATGGTGCTGTGCCAAACCCAGAGCGGCTGCGTGAACTGAACTCTGGCTTGGAAACGGGTAGCCACCCAGCCACAGGACTGGCCTCTGCACGGCACATACGCGCCCCACTAGTCAAACATACCCCACCCACCCCCAGCGTCAAGCAGGAGGCCACACATGCTGTCCAGACTAGCGCCGTTGTCAGACAACACTCTTCGGTTTCCCTCACACTGGGAGAACTTTATTTTGTAGATGAAAAAGAGCAACAGCTGCATGCTAAGAGGAGCCAAAGGGGCGGCAAGATATTCCGGGCGCCAGCCAGTAGGTGCCACTCCCCTGCCTATTCCCCCACCGCCCTTCACCTGCTTCCAAACCAAGGCAGTCCGCCAGCCCTGGGCTCCAAAGGGCAGTGGGCTGAGCGCCTGCCTCTGGCAAGCAGCAGATGCTCTTGCAGGTGCCCTTCTCGTCTACAGCAGATAGCAGGACGAGCTCCTGCTCCTGAGCCTGAGGTGGCTGTACCCGGGGCGGACTCAGTTTCCGCCAGGAATAAGGCTGGGCAGTGCTTTGCTCTCCCCTCTTTCCTCCCACTCCTCATCTTCCTCCTCTGACCAGCTCAAGCTGTCGTCCAACTCCTCCTGAAGAGCCCCCCTGGCTTCCTGGCCTTCCGAGGCATGGGTCTCCAGCTCCTGCTGCTGCCGCCGCAGGGCCTCTGATCGGCTCTGCGGATGCTCCAGCCTGGCCCAGGTAACAGGGCTGGCCTTCTTCAGGGTGATCTCCACCTTGGAGGACACCATGTTCACGAAGCTCCTTTCCACGCTGATGACCTGGAGGACGAGGATGCTACAGTCAGGACTAGACTGGCAGGCCACAATGTCCTGGGGAAAAGCAGGGGAGGGGCCCTGCAACCACCAGGCAGGCTGGCCAAGGAAGCCCCCAGGGCCATGCAGTTGGAAGACTAGATGGGGAGCCAACGCAAGGTCTGTCCTGCTGGCAGAGGGCCGGCAAGAGGACACACCACCACTGGGGGATGGAGAGGAGGAGCGTGAGCCACCACCGCCACACAGGAGAGGAGATGGGAGAGAAGCACGAGGCGCCGCCGCTGCCGCTCTCACCCTCTCCCCACTTCCCCCTTCCCCCCTGCCAGCAGCCTCCACCCAACTTCCCATCAGTGCCTCACTTTGGGGGGTCCTTCACGAGAATGGGGCTTTGGCAGGGAGGTGGCCCTGGAGACGACCACTTTGAGGGACATCAGGCAGCGGCTGCAGGGCACGCAAGACCCAACGCCCTTCCAGATCCACCACCTGAGGCAGGTGATTCACCCCGCCTCAGGGGAGAGCCAGCCCTGCACAGGTTCCTTTCATGTTTCCTCACTGCAGCCAAATTGTGGAATGGCACCCATACACACACACACACACACACACACACATGCATTTGACCTCTGTGCAGTGAGGAGAAATTCACCAAGCAAGGCTTTCCCCTCATTGCTGGGGCATGCACTCTGCGTAGACTCCAAGCTCTTCCCTAAAGATTTTATTTTAATTTTTGGTAAGAAAGCAAGACAAACAAACCAAAACCTACCCCCCAGAGATCCAGCTCCGCCTGGAAAACCTTGTCTCCCTCAAAGATGACATGGATGTCCAGCTGCGGGGGGGAGGGGGGAAGATAAAAGGAGGAGGCCCCCTCAGCACGGCTCAGGGCTGCTGTGGGAACCCCATCTCATTCTGACCGCAAGCAGATTGCATTCTCTCCGCAGGCCAGGCCAGTGGTATCCCTCCCCAGTGGCAACACCAAGGTTGCTCCATGGGGCAGCTGGCCCCATGGGCACCCACACCTCCTTACCACAGTCCGGTTGGCCTTCACGGAGCTGAGATCTGGCAGAGGGGTCTTAGCATAGATGGTTACCACCACTTGGCTGCTGGTTTGGTGCCAATCCTGCCGGCAAGAGACCAGCTTCTTGTCCTGCTCCTGTCGACAAAAAAAGAGCTACTTAACCTTCTGGTCCCCACCCCCTGCTCAGGGAGCTGGTCACTTTGGCGGCACAAAAGGTAAGTGCCAGTTCCCTCCAGACAGGTGCCTTGTAGGGCTGGTAGCAAGAATGGCATCACAAAGGCAAGCAAAGAGGCCTTCCAGCCATCCACGTTTCATGGGTGCTGAAACCATAGCCCAGTTGCTCCCCTCCTAGCCACAAGGGCCTACTTGGCCACAAGCCAACATCTGGAGGTTAGCGTTCCATATGGTCCAGACATTCACCGTGCTCTCCCCACATTTCAATTTTAGGATTAAAATGACTTTGTTCTGGCCTCTTGGTCATCAAACTGCAGATCTAGTTAATGCAGATTTCCCCACTCTAGTTCATGTTACTAAAAAGTTAGGACTTGCAAAAACTGAGCCACACCTGAGGACTGGCGCAGGGCAGGGCAGGGCAGATGAGGTGATGGCAAAGGTAGAGGAGAGAGGAGTTTCTCTGGGAAGCCTCAATGCAAATAAGTATGGAGGAGGCACTCTTGGCACAAAACAAATGCCTTTGATGGCAGTCAAAGAAAAGGAAAGATCAAACTCCTCCAGTATAGGATGGCCAGGTGTCCTCCTTGACAGAAGACAGTCCTGTATTTCAAGGGCTGCCAGAGGACAGCCCTCTGTTTGAAAACCTGTCCAGTCCAAGTCCCGTTTAAAGTCAAAGAACCCCATGAAGGGAAAGCCCAGGGGTCTTCAAGTCACCCATGAAGAGCACGGGGACAGCAGATGGAGCAGGCACACAGGTCACCCAGTCAGTCTCCCCTATGATGGTGAGATGCCTTGTATTTATTTTTCCATTACACTGATTTTTAAATTTGTATCTATACACAGAAATTAGCATCTGCAAATGGTATGAAAATTGGTGTACACTTACTGGGCTTCTTCATGTCCAGATATGGAACCCAGTAAGATCAGAACTCATTAAGGGGAGGGGGCAGGGAAAGACAGAAGGGTGTTGGGGGCGGAGGGCAGTTCCTCACCTGCTTCTTCACCCAGATGTGCTTCCCCTTGGTGCAGCCCTTCTGCTCCAGGAACGCAGTGAAGTCTGTCGTTTTAATTCCACAGCAGCTCCAGTATTTCATGCTGGGGAGGATCAATGAACCGAGAAGGAGAGAAGGGCAGGAATGAGCCAGAAAGTATGCTGGGGGGGTGAGGGGTGAGAATTAAGCCAGGGTGGGCAAGCTTCAGGCTTGTGGGATCTACTATGCTTTTTTACTAGAACCCTGACATCCCCCAGCCAGAGCCTGATGCAAAAGATATAGACCCCGAATGAGAGAATTCTGAGTCCAAGATTTTGTTTTGAGCACCAAAACTGAGTGAGGCTCGCAGCCCTTCCAAACACACAAAATACCCTTGGTTACCCCACATTGTCTTCATCTCTGCAGTATAATCTGGGGCAGCAGAAGTGGAGTTGTCATTTTGCTGCAGCAATTGTTATATACTTCAGAGTCAGGAATCTTTGCCAATCT
The DNA here is from genome assembly GCF_057233095.1 of Heloderma suspectum. NCBI lineage: Eukaryota > Metazoa > Chordata > Lepidosauria > Squamata > Helodermatidae > Heloderma > Heloderma suspectum. Next base: position 2,284,063 of record NC_139466.1, read on the forward strand.
CCTGCAAATCACCCAGAGATCTACCAGTACCTCCCAATCTGCTTTCTGCCCACCCCTGAATTAAGCCATCTCCACCTTGCACATTTGCCTCCATCCCACCGTGGCTGAAACAGGAGGAATGTCAGTGGCAGAGAGTCCCCATTTAAACCGTGGTCCAGTCATTCAACATAACAGAGATATGTAAAATACACATCTCTGCACAGAAATACAGGAGGAGGAGCTTGGTAGCCCCATCGAGAGCATTTGGGTTGAAATAAATGGAGCAAAGAATAAAAGGAACCTGGTGATCGGAGTCTACTACCGGCCACCCAATCAAGGAGAAGACAAGGATGAAACTTTTGAAAAGCAAATAGCCAATGTTTTAAGGAAGCATGATGTAGTAGTAATGGAGGACTTCAATTTCCCCGATATTTGTTGGGAGACAAATTCTGCAAAACATGGCCCCTCCAGGAAATTCCTGACTTGTGTGGTGGATAACTTCCTCTTACAGAAAGTAGAGGAAGGAACTAGAGGATCGGCTATCCTTGACTTGATCCTAACCAACAGAGATGACTTAGTGGATAAAGTAGCAGTTACAGGAACTCTGGGGGAAAGCGACCATGTTGTACTTGAGTTCTTGGTTCTAAGGGAAGCAAAAGCCGAGTGTAGTCAAACGCGTACCCTGGATTTTAGGAAAGCTGATTTTCATAAACTCAGAACAATGATCAGTAAGGTACCATGGCAAGCGACGCTAACGGGAAAAGGAGTCCAAGATGGGTGGGAGCTTTTAAAAAAGGAAATTCTCAAGGCACAATCACAAGCAATTCCAACAAGAAGAAAAGGTGGAAGACAACGGAAGAAGCCAATGTGGCTTCACAAAAAGCTTAGGGATGACCTGAAAACAAAAAAGGACACATATAGGAAGTGGAAAGAAGGCCAAGTAACAAAGGAGGAGTACAGGCAGATAGCACAGAATTGCAGGGATGGCGTCAGGAAGGCTAAAGCTGAGAATGAGCTAAGGTTAGCAAGGGATGCTAAAAACAACAAAAAGGCTTTCTTCAGCTACGTGCATAGTAAAAGGCAGAGGAAAGAAATGGTGGTTCAGCTATTAAATAAGGATGGCAAAACAATAACAGATGACAAAGAAAAGGCAGAGGTGCTCAATTCCTACTTTGGCTCAGTCTTCTCCCAAAAGAGGGTCTATGACCCCCCTGGCAAAGGCGAAGTACAGGCTGAAGGGGCAGGATTGCAGCTTGAGATCGACAGGCATATGGTCAAGGAACACCTCATTACTTTGAATGAGTTCAAATCTCCAGGGCCAGATGAACTGCATCCTAGAGTCATAAAGGAAATGGCAGAAGAACTCTCAGAACCGCTGTCTATTCTCTTTGAGAAATCATGGAGGACCGGGGAAGTGCCAGATGACTGGAGGAGGGCTAATGTTGTCCCTATCTTCAAATAGGGTAAAAAGGAGGAACCTGGGAACTACAGACCAGTCAGTCTGACATCCATCCCTGGGAAAATTCTGGAGCAGATCATAAAGCAATCCATCTGGAAGCACCTTGACAACAATGCCGTGATTACTTGAAGCCAACATGGATTTGTCAAGAACAAGGCCTGCCAGACGAATCTGATCTCATTTTTTGATCAAGTAACCTCCCTTGTAGACTGTGGGAATGCTGTAGACATCATATACCTCGACATCAGCAAAGCTTTCAGCAAAGTGCCCCATGATATCCTGATGAGCAAACTAGCTCAAAGTGGGCTAAATGAAACAACGATCCGGTGGATCCACAGTTGGCTACAGAATCGGACTCAAAGAGTGCTTATCAATGGGACCTTCTCAAACTGGGGAGAGGTAACGAGTGGGGTACCGCAGGGCTCAGGCCTGGGCCCAGTGCTCTTCAACATTTTTATGAATGACTTGGAGGAGGAGGTGCAGGGAATGCTGATCAAATTTGCAGATGACACAAAATTGGGAGGGATAGCTAATACTTTGGAAGACAGAAACAAAATTCAAAGGGATCTGGATAGACTGGAGCGCTGGGCAGAAAACAAGAGAATGACATTGAATAGGGATAAATGCCAAGTTCTGCACCTAGGAAAAAGAAACCAAATGCACAGTTACAAGATGGGGGATATGTGGCTCAACCACACTACAAGCGAGAAGGATCTTGGAATTGTTGTCGATCACAAGCTGAATATGAGCCAACAATGTGATGTGGCTGCAAAAAAGGCCAATGCTCTTTTGGGCTGCATTCATAGAAGCATCGCTTCCAAATCCCGGGAAGTACTAGTTCCCCTCTACTCAGCACTGGTTAGGCCTCATCTGGAGTACTGTGTCCAGTTCTGGGCACCACACTTTGAAGGATGCAGACAAACTGGAGAGGGTTCAGAGGAGGGCAACAAAGGTGATCAGGGGACTGGAAACAAAGCCCTATGAAGAGAGACTGAAAGAACTGGGCATGTTTAGCCTTGAGAAGACTGAGGGGAGATATGATAGCACTCTTCAAGTCCTTGAAAGGTTGTCACAGAGAGGAAGGCCAGGATCTCTTCTCGATCATCCCAGAGTGCAGGACACGGAATAATGGGCTCAAGTGACAGGAAGCCAGATTCCGGCTGAACATCAGGAAAAACTTCCTGACTGTAAGAGCAATACGACAATGGAACCAATTACCTGGGGAGGTGGTGGGCTCTCCCACACTGGAGGCCTTCAAGACGAGGCTGGACGGCCATTTGTCAGGGATGCTCTGACTTGGATTCCTGCATTGAGCAGAGGGTTGGACTCGATGGCCTTGTAGGCCCCTTCCAACCCTACTATCCCATGATTCTATGATTCTATGGCTCTCTCTCTCTGCAGCCTTTGAAACATCCTGGAGGACAGGGCACAGGGCTCTGTTCAGCACTCAGGCTGCTCTTTGCCAAAAGCCACCGTGGGATTCATTTTGAGTCACACCCATTTACAGGATGGGAGGCGGCAACAGCTGGATTGTCCTGGATGAGGTTGGGGAGGGCGTGTGTGTAAGGAGAGCTGAAAAGCAACAGGGTAACCCTACCGTTAGGCAGAGTGAGGCATCCACCTCAGGCAACTAATTTTGGGTGTCCTGAAAGGGCAGCAAATTGTTCATCATTTAGGGGGCAAACCTACGCATGTTTAGACAGAAAAAAGCCCAACAATTCCCAGCATTCCCCAGACAGCCAGGGTTTGTAGGACTTTTTTCTGTCTAAACATGCTTAGGATTGCACCTTTACTCTATTATTATTGTATTTTTACTGCCAGGGAGAGGGGACTGAAATTTGACTGCCCTTGGGTACTTGACTCTTTGCAACTTTTATCTCAGGCAGCAAAATGTCTTGGGCTGGTCGTAGAAGCAAATGTATTTGTGGACCTGGATTTGAAGAGACATTGATTTGGGTATGGTACTGCCAGCCTGTGTGCTTGTTCAGTCTGTACATTTGTCAATTAACTGAATATTCCAACATGCTCAGGTAAGGGGGAGAGAGTAATACAGGGAGCGCATCCAGCCTAAGAGACTGGTGCCCCGGTATACCTGGTACTGATGAGGAGAGTCTATCTCACCAGGTGGGGCAGAGCTTGGCAGAGCAGCCATCGCACAGGGAAGAGGGTGAGCCATCCCTGGCAGGTCGGGATCTCGGCCCCACTGTGTGAGGAAAGGAGCCTTGGCCGCTGGCCCAAGAAAACCAGCATTTGGGGGAAGGCAAGGGGAAAGCTGCCTGTCTCTTACCCCTCATGGAAGACAGGCACGCCTGGGTGGAAGGTGCAGGTTTCCGTGTTGTTCTCTTCCCCCTGGTAGACCTGAAAGATGAGACAGGGCAGAAAGGTCAGCCAGGCAGCCTGGAAGGGCATGTGCCAAGCCAGTCCGCTCTTTGCCGGCCAGGCAGCCCCCAGCCTCAGCTGTTCCCCATTCCTTCCCACCAGTACCACCACCATCAGTGGGCTCCATTGCCCAGGGGGACTTGTCACAGCTGTCCTCGTGCTTAGGGATCAGGGGCCAGGGCGGCTCTTGCCACTCCTGGCACCGGGCTCATTCCACCACCAGGGCCAGAAAGACGAAGAGGAGGAGGAGGACCGGAACTTTGGGCAGGGGAGCACTTCTTGTGGAAGAAGAGCGCAGTCTTTGCCAGACAGCCCTGAGGCAGAAAAGTCCTCAAGTACAACCCATGGGGAAGCAAAGGCAACTGGGGGGGGGCAGACGTGACTCACCGCCTTGCATCCAGAGTTCTTGCAGCTGGTGCCGGTGCTCACCTCCAGGACAGCCCCTACAAGATGGCCAGAAAGGCACAAATCAGAGCTCAGGCCCAGAGCTTAGGCCTGTTGCACTCAGCAAGGTGCAATCTGCTGGGCTGGGTTAAAGGCCTGGAGATCTTCTGCTAAGCCCTAAACCTGGGGTGCAGAACCTCATCAGCTGGAGGGTCAAATTCTGTTTTGGAGAATCTCCTGGGAGCCACATTCCAGTGGTGGGAGGGTCCAAAATATCAGCCTAGTTTAGCTCAAAAGTCCTACTGCCTGTAATGAAGCCTTAAGAGAGGCGTTTCAAACTTTTAGAATGGAGGAAAACTGCACAAAAGTTGGGAAGCTACCAAATGACTGGTTGTTGGGGAAAGGGGGCATGGCCATCTGCAGAACCCTGGAGAGCCAGATGGGCCAAATTTGGCCCCGTGCCCGAGGTTCTGCACCACTGCCCTAACCCTGAGATGACAGATCTGTGATTATCTGCTATATATCCCAGGGTGCTTCCAGACAGAGCGCACCACCAATCGGAAGACCTATTCCATCTCTTCCTCCGTAACAGACTTTTCATAGAAAGAAAAAACACAGAAGCAACAGTGGAGAAACATGGAAGGGGTTCATGTCTGGACTCCCTGTCCGGGGAGGGGCAGGGGGAGGCAGGGTGCCTGCACAGTAAAAGCTTTGTCTGGAAACACCCCCCTGAAATGACAAGCAGATAGGCAGGGCAGGTGTTCAGGCACGTGCTGAAGCTTCCCAAACCTTCTGCAGTGCAGCTCACATCCTGTTCCTCGATGGCAGACTGGATGCCAACCCGTTAGCTTTTCACCCAGCAAGGCAAGGGGCAGCCACCCTCAGCTCAGGCCTAATAAACTCTTTTGACCTAATCCAGATTGATATGAGAAGCTGATTGCTGTTATTCAGAGTCTGAGTGGCACTCTGCACATGCTCAGGATGGTTACACTTCTCATGCCAATGGAATAGGGGCCCCGACATGCAGAGGTGCCATGCTGCAGCTTCCTTGGCACAGTGAGTTCATCCAGCCCTAGCGCTCGAGGCGCAAGGACTCCAACCAGAGGAGGCTGGTGGCTCCGATGTGAGTGGGGTGGTGAATCCGCTCTGGGTTTCAGTCAGAACTCTAAAGGAGCCATCCAAGGTGCAGAACATACTGCCCTGCAAAGCACCTTGGAGAGCTCCTGGAGAGTTCTGACTGAAACCCGGAGCGGATTCCCTGCCCCACTGACGTCCGGGCGGCCAGCCTCCGCCGGCTCTCACTCATTCTTCCCTCCAGCTTGGAGCCTCCTGGAGCCCAAATCTATCTACAGCCACCCAGCAACAGCATGCAGAACAGCCTTCCCCCACCTGGTGCCATTGGCCAGGCTAGGTGGGGATGGGGGAGTTGCAGTCCAGGACCTCTAGAGGACATCTGGTTGGGGAAGGCTGGTTGAGAGGCATCACCTTTTCTGACCTCCAGCTTGCAGCCCCTCAACCCACACTCCGTATCCCAGGGGAGGGGGCAGCCGCCAGGGTTTCCTCAAAGTCTCAGCCCCAAGCACAACACCCAGCCAGCCCCAACCACAGCCCAGCAGCCTATGTCCCTTCCCCCAAGTCTCTCACCAGTGCCTGGAGAGTCATGCACTGGAGGCTGCTCCTTGGGGGATAAGTCCAGCTTCTCCAGGGCTTGCTCCAGGGACCTGGACAACTTCACTGGCAGCAGCTGTTTCGGCTCATCAGAACTAGAGAAAATGAGCCAAAAAGAAAATTAAAGTGATCCACAGGTATATTACGGCTTGGGGATACTGCCTGGTCTCACCCAAGGAGAGAGTGGCCAGCAAGGTTGGAGCCCATGGGAGCCCCCCTGTATGCACCATCTCCTTCACACAGTGCAGCATTGACGTATAGAATGCCCAGCCTCAAGATGTGGTGACAGTGACAGCTCCCAGCTTAGAGGGTTTTCAAGGGAAATAATAAGCCATGGCAACTAAATGCGGCGTCCACGTCCAGCGGCAGCCCACGGCCATACCACCCTGAACACGCCCAGTTGCATCTCACCTTGGAAGATAAGCAGAGTCAGGCCTCGTTGGTACTTGGGTGGGAGGCTGCCTGGGAATACCAGGTGCTGTCTGTCGGGCCAGGCAAAGGCATTGCTCAGTGGGAAAGCACCGCCACAGGCAAAAGCCCCAGGCTCAATCCCCGGCATTTCCAGGGAGGGCCAGAAAAACTCCTGCCTGAATGCCTGGAGAGCCACTGCTGCCAGTCAGTGTTGACAGTCCTGGGCTAGATGGACCCAGGGCCTGGCTCAGTACAAGGCAGCTTCTGATGTACATCTGAACAGCAGATCCTGGGAATATACAAGGGAGGACTCTGCCTTCCTAGTCTGTGTGGGGCCTTCCCAGAAGCAGCCGGCTGTCCACTGCTGGCAACAGGATGCTGGGCTGGATCCTCAGTCTGATCCAGCAAGGCAATGCTGATGTCCTCTCAGCAAGCCATGACTAGGCCCAGGAGGAGCCCCTCTCCCTTCCCACTAGCTCACCTGGGCCTCTCGCGCTCCATCATCTCTGCTGACTTTGGCCCCTGGACAATGATCTCGGCACTCATCTTGACCTCTGGCTCGCCCAAGGCCTCCTCCAGCTCTGGAGGCTTCTCATTGCTGTGAGACCCTCGGGTGCAGCCCTTTGAGGATGAAACGCACAGGGTCTGGTCCAAGTTCCAATATCCCAGAATGAGAGTAACCACATCAGGAATTTCCCTTCTGCAATAAGAAGGGCTCTGCCAATGAACCTGGGAAGCCTCAGCTGCAAGGTGTACGTTGCTGTAACTGCATCCAATGGATCTCAGCATGTTCGTATCACACACCAACATCTCCATCCAAAATATTAACATTCTCAGAATTTCAAAGTTTGTGACACACCAGCAAAACTGCAAGTATATGTAGCAGTTTTATTGGATGGCTGCTTCTGAGTTGTTCTTTACCTGAGCCTTTGAGATGCAGAGGCAACAGGCTGGGCATTTAAAAAAGGGAAACGTCACCATAACTCAGCCTGAGACTCCGATATAGGGCAGGATACAGTTCAAACAAGTTAAACAAATGGCATCGGTGAGATCAGAGTCAAAACTCATTTGGCTTACAGCCAGCATGGCTCCCAGGAACCAGGCAAGGCCATGGAGAGGGTCAGGGCAGCTTCTGGGGGCAACAGGGCACCTGGGAAGGTGCACGGGGCATAGAACGCACCTTTATGGAGAGGAATTCTGAGAAGTCGGTGGTTCGTTTCTTGCAGCAAGACCAGCCCTGGGTACAAGAACAGAGCGTAAGTCTTCCAGTCTACAAACACAGGGGGCCACAAACATGGTTGCCAGGAGGATGCCAGTGGCAACCAGAAATTCAGTTCTGGCAACCAGCAGGGAAGACCTATGTTATATTTCATAGCCAGAGTTGTAACAATTTTTTAAAGCTACCATCGACACGGGGAGGCAAAGGGTGTGATGCGCTATCAGTGTTGTGGGTTGGAGGGAAGGGGTTCCACACCGCCTGCCTGTCCTCTCTGGTGCAATGCCATGCACATAGACAGGTGCATGGGTCCATGTGGGGGGACGGATGTGCCCTTGCCGAGAATGATGCTCCGGCAGATCGAGCTGAGCTAGCTACCTCCAAGTGCTGCCAGGACAACTCACCTTCAAGGCATCATGGAAGATGGGGACACCTGGGTGATGGAGGCAGGCATCTGAGAGCAGGGGGAGAAACACAGCAGAAGCAACCATTTCAGCAAGGCCGTGGTCCTCATGATCTGCCATTCAGAACGGCTCCCGCTCCCAGACTATTCTTGCTGGTGAAGACTGGAAGGGAACCTGAAAACGCAGGCAGGCCTCACAGACCCAACTGCTAACCTGCCTGCTGAGAGAAACTAGGCCTGCTGGACTTAGCAGCAGCAGCTGCCATCTCTTTTGTGCTGCTTCCAGGTCTGCAGCACTTGTTTAAACCATTTTCAAAGCTGCTCAACTCCACAGCCGAGGCACCCGGGGGCATGACAGCTCTATTATTTATTTAGTTGTATATTTGTACAAATAAAGCTCTACAAAGTGGGCAAGGGTCTGTGACAAAGAAGCCCCAGCACCATCTTTGACCGGACCATCCCCACAGTTCTTTGGGGGGAGCCAGGGCAGCGGGGCCGGTCTCGGCCGGTGGCCCTGCTCTGGCCACTGCACTCATCTAGGGCAAGGGGGAGCTCCCTTGAAATGAACGGGCTCCTGCAGAGCTTCACCTCCAAGGAGGTTCCCTCTCCCCACGGGCATCAGAGCGACTGCAGCGATGCTCCTTCGAGCAGCAGAGGCGGGGGCTCCGATGTCAGTGGGGCAGGGAAACCACTCCGGGTTTCAGTCAGAACCAGCCAGAACTCTAAGGGAGCTCTCCAAGGATTCCTGCCCCACTGGCACGGAGCCAGCCGGCTTTGTGCTCGGGAGGCCACTCGGTGGCCCCGTCCTGCCTCTCCTCTGCATTTGCGAAGCATGAACACTGGGGGCTCGTGCTGCCCCCCGTGCCCTGGGCAGCCGCCTCTTCTGGGCGTGGCGGGGGCTGCCAGGCTGAACGCGCTACACTCCCGCAGCCGCCGAAGAGCCCGCGGGCGGCGGAGCCCAGCGGCAAGCGCCCCCCCGCCTGGGGGCCGACCAGGCCCCGGTGCCGCCTTCGCACCCCCTTGCCGGGCAGGCCGCCGTGCTGGCAGGCCCCGTGCGCACCCCAGCCTGCAGACCAGGCAGCGGCAGCGGCAGCGGCGCTCCGCTCCCACGCGCAGCCTCGGCAGCGCTTGAGGCGGCGCTCGAGGCTTGGCGCAGGAGAGGCCGGGCCCAAGCCCTTCGGAAGTCACGCTCCCTGCCGGGAAGACTCCTCCCCGGTCCTCTCCTGGATGCAGACAGGGCTTCCTGCAGTTACGCCGTGAGATCAGGAACTCTGCACATGCTCAGCGACACTCCCCCGTGCTTCATCAGCGTCATCGCATGGGCTTGGTTGCAGCCTCCAGGCACGGCCAGCTGCTGCAGCACACGCAATCTGGAGCTCGGCAAGCGCCTCTGGGAGACCTGTGCCATGGCTGCCCTCTTGGCTGCTCTTCCCTGACAGGGAGAGGCTCCTGTCCCTGGAACGACGGCACGTCAGGCAGGCATCCAACAGGAGAAGGGCTCGCCACCACTCTGCCGCGAGAAGCGCCGCCTGCCGACCCGCCCGCCCATTGCTGCGGGCACAGCGGCCAGACCGGGGCGGGAGGGCGCGGCCGCGCGCCGGGCCCGCAGGCGCCGCCGCTGCCACACGCGGGGCCCGCGCCGCAGAGGCGCAGCGCCGGACGGGGCGCGCCGCCTTACCCTGGGCGCTCTCCCCCGGCTCGAAGCGCTGCCCGCAGCCCCTGTTGCGGCACAGCGCGGCCATGGTCTGCGCCACGCTGCGCGGCGCTCGGGCGGCTGCGGGACGGGGCTCCGCTATCTTTAGCCGCAGGCCGGCGCGGGGGCGGGCCTGCCGCTGGAGCCCGGCCCAAAGAAGGCCATGCAGCCGCTGCGCCGCCCGGCCCCCCGCCGGCGCGGAGGGCGCGTCCTGTGGGGAGGCAGGCGCGGCCGCTTCGCTTTCCCGCACGCGGGGTGCTCGGCCCAGTTCCTCGCCGCACCTGCCCTTCCCCCGCCGGGCCGGGCCGGGCCGGGCCGGGCCGGGCGGGCGGGGACGTGCCTCCTGTGCGGCGTGCACGCGAAGGCCTAGCGGTGCCGCGGCTGCCATGCGAGGAGAAACGCGACGGCTCGCGGCACGGCTCCCAGCGGGGCGGCGGCCCTTTGGGCCGTTGCAGGGAGCCCCGCCGCCCGCGGCAGACGAGCGCGCTCTTTTATCCTGGCAGAAGCTTCCCTGACACGGCCCACGTCGCGGGCGCATGAAGTGTGGAGGCAGAGTGGCGCATCTGTAGACACGCGCAGGCAGAGGGGGACCGAGGTAAGCTGTGTTCTCGGGGGGACCTGAAATCCAAACACGGGAAACAACTGTTAGACTGGCAACTGCTGCGACAGTTGCCTCTGCCTGTACTTGTTTGCATTTCAGTTCCCTCTGACAACACAGTTTACATCCACACACACGCGCACACACCAGGCATGTACATATAAATCTGCCAATCTGAAATCAACCCTTCGTGCATCTGGTGAAGTGGGCAGTGCCAGGATAAATTTGTTCGTCTTCAAGGTGCCACAGGACTCTTTGTTGTGACTGACACAAGGTGGTCCTCAGCCCTGTTCTGGCATCGGCCAAACGAAAAGCAACAATCTGAAGAGGGGCAGCTATGGCTGCCTCTTGCAGCAAAATCTGACCTCAGGAAAGACCATGTTGGGGGGGGGGGCATTTCCAACCCTCAGGAAACTCTGTCAATGACCTAAAGGTGGGCATTCTTGAACAAAGGAATTTCCATGTGAAATTGCTGGAGTACAATTCATCAAGGAACTCAGCTGTGTTTTCTGTGGTTTGAATAAGGACAAACCTTTTTAAATTACTCTGTGTACGTTAATCAGTTCACCATTGCAACGATGCCCGAAGAGAAAACTCCCTGGAAAAGACCCTGATGCTGGGAAAGACTGAAGGCAAAAGGAGAAGGGGACGGCAGAGGATGAGATGGCTAGATAGCATCACGGATGCAATGAATATGAACTTGAGCACGCTCCAGGAGAGAGCGCAGGACAGGAAGGCCTGGCGTGCTATGGTCCATGGGGTCACGAAGAGTCGGACACGACTGAACGACTGAACAACAACTGTAAGGTTATTGTTGCTGTCTCTACTTTTTTGCATTTAAATTCCCTCTGACAACAGTGTTCACACCTCCTCCACCCTCCCCCAGCAGGTGTATAGAGATGGGCCAATTTGAGGCTAACACTGCATGCATCTGGTGAAGTGACCAGTGTCCAGGGAAGCTTCTGCCAGAATAAGCTTGTTTTCAGGGGCCACAAGACTCTTGGTTGTTCTTACGATCAATGGGGTGTTCCCACTGCTGCAAGCATCTGCTTCCAGATTCCCCATCTGTGAGCACTGCAGATCCATGATTTCATTCGCAAATGCCGCCCTGTGAGGAACTAATACTGTGCTGCCCCTCCCCGGCTGTGCACAGCCCCCAGCAAAAGAGCCGCCGCCACCACCAGAAGCGGTGCCCTGTCCTCTCTCGATGAGGGAAAGGTGCACTCACACAGACAAACAGAAACGTTAGCAGAAACGCATTGGAGGGGTTCTCTGCCAACCACAGGGAGATGACGTTCAAAGAGAGACTGGCCCTGGACAGAAAGAGAAACGGAAGGGTTTCATATGCTCAGTTTAATGCTTGGTTTTCCAAGATCCCACACAAATCTGGACATTCCCAGGACCAGATTAAAAAAAAAGGAGAGAGTGAAATGGCTGGGTTGGTCTCACTGCCATGGTGCCGCCTTCAGCTAGTTGCACGGACACACAGGGTGCAGAAATGTAAAACTTCATTGCATTATTAAAATACACCAATTGAGAAGTGTGATTGGCTTGACATCATTACACAAGGACATTTCAATGCTTTTGCTTGATTCCCATCACATGGTTCACTCAAGATGTTTTTTTTTAGGAACCACCAAGTTGTGCTACAGGTCTTTGGGGCATCTGCTGAGAAAGAACAATCCTAGGCTGCCCCCCCACTCCCACCCCACTGACAGACAGCTGGAAACCCAGAAAGCTCCACTCTCTCGGGCCAGGAGTGTCCCCGAGATCCTGTTGCGAGGGGTTGACTGTTGCAGTCCAGTTCAGGAGAACCTCAAACTCCATCCCGCAGCAGAGTCCTTTGTTCTCTGGGACTGGGTCCTGACCTCAGGTTGCCTTCTCCACCAGGCTGGCCAGCTTTTTCTGAGTAATTTCGTAGGCAAGGAACAGGGCGCCATTAGAGGGCAGCGCACGGATCACTGTGGGCAGCAGTCCGCAGTAAAGAGCCACGAACCCTACAAAATGAAAAGGCGCGCACAGAGACTAACGTCAGCCAGCTCAGGCCATTTTCCCATCTAGCCCAGTATTCCTGCTCTGACCATCACCCTTCCTAGGGCCTCGGATAGTTTTTTTCATTTCTGTATTGCCCAATAGCCGAAGCTCTCTGGGTGGTTCACAAAAATTAAAACCACAAGATACAACACAAAACAATATAAAATATGAAAGCTTAAAACCACAATATAAAAGCACAACCAGAATAAAACCTAGCAGCAATGTAGAGATTTAAAATACAAAGACAGGATTTTCCCATCATCTATTTCTCAATTCTTTTGAACTGGAGATGCTACCTAGAATTGAACCTGGGGCCTTCTGCTTGCAAAGCAGGTACTCTGCCACTGAGCTGCACTCCCTCCTTGTCAAAAAGGCAATCCACGAGGACATGAAGTGGGAGCAGTCTTTGGAGCAAGGCGGCATCAGCCCACCCTGGGAGAGCCCAGAGCCATTCTGTTTCCTGCTACAAAGGCCCCCTCATTTGTGGAAAGCAAAGCTTAAGAACATATGAAGAGTACTGCTGGATCAAACCAAGCTGGGTCCATTTATTCCAACATCCTGGTTCCCAGTGGCTGACCAGATGCCCTCGCGGGAAGCCCACAAGCAGGTCCCTCCCATCACCGTCCCCAATGGTTTGTCCCCCAGCAGTACCTGGTATCCAGAGGGACATTACCTACAGCCATCAGGACTGCTAGCCATCAACAGCCATGGATGTATAGTGTATACTATACACTAGCGCCTAGTGTATAGGAAGCGCCCACCTTCTGTCCGCAGGATGTGCAGGAAGGAGAGCAGGAAGCCATCTTGGCGCCCGGCCATGGACAGCACCTGGATCCGAGACTTCACCGAATCGATGGGGTAAACAGCCAGCCAGAAAGCAGCGCCCCCAATTCCGCCACTCACCATCACAGGGAAGGCACCTACAGAAAGAGGGATGGGCTCGAAGGCACAGCTGTCCCTTGGGCGCAGGATCTCTGCATCTGCAGCTGGCACTTCTGGGAAGCTCCAGACCTCCCTGGCTTCCAACAATCCAAAGTGGTGAGGCTGGAATGGAGTGGGAGCATGCTGGGACGTTCCCTTAGCCCACGCTCCAAGGCCCAAGAGGCCTGGATGGAGCCCTCGGAGTGGTCCTAAGCTTCCCATGGCTGCAGGTGGGATTGTACCAAGAGGTTCTGAGCCTGGCTGGCACAGCCAGAACGCAGGGGATGCACAGGGCCAGCCCTCCAGGCACCAGCTCGGTGAAAATGCAGACCAACATTTCTCAAGTGGTAGCTTACTACGGCTTGCACATACCATCTTGGTAAGCTGGTGGCTGTACTGTCCTGCCAAGGAGTGGAGAGAGTCTTGGCATTCTTGTGCACCTGATAAAGATCTGAGGGAGCAGCAGGGGAGTGCTGCTGAGAGCTCCCTCACCCCTGGCAGGCAGCCGGTTTACCAAGTGATTACCTGCAACCAGGGTCAAGATACCACTTGGCGAATGGTTGGCCTCTTTCCCAAGAGAGGGGCCACCCCATCCAAGGCATGGGCAGCAAAGTGCTGGAACTGCGGCTTGTGTTTGCATTAGGGGGTGGCTATCCAGTGCAGAAGGTCCCCAGGTCGAACCCAGGCAGAAACGGCGCTTTGGGGAGGGCTGCAGCTCAGCTGAAAATCCCTGCTTTGCATCCAGAAGGCCCCAGGCTCGGCCCCCTGGCACCTCCAGCAAAAAAGGGCTCGGGCATTAGGGGAGGGAAGCTCCTTCCTGTACCCGAGACCCCAAAGAGCTGCCGCCAATTAAGGCAGACAGGACTAGCCTGATGGTGGAGTGGTCTGACCTGGCAGGAGGCAGCCTTCCAAGTCTCTGGGGTCAGGCAGCCACACAGCCCAACTAGCGGCCCAGGGAAGCCCATGAAGGGGGACTTGGATCAGCACGGTGGAAAACCTTACCCCAAAGATGCTGGGGTCAGGACACCCCAGCAGTGCCTTTCGTGGGAGAGAGTAGATGGGGCACACTCATGACAAGGGGGCAGGAACAGCAGCAGGCAGCTGGCCCCCTGTCTGGATCAGTGCCCCTCGTCCACAATCCCTGTGCCAGACTTCCTCAGAGGCAGAGCCCTGGCATCTCCTGGGACTCGCGCACAGTTTCTACGCCATCCGATATTCTGCTTAGGTCAGGCACCGGCTGGCAGAGTCTGCCTGTTTCCAGGAACCAGTGGCGTTCCTGGCAGGCAGGCAGGCAGGCAGGCAGAGCAGCTGGTGCAGGCATATGTGAGCCAGACAGCCAATTCAGAACAGCTCTCTTAGGACCTCTCTAAGGGCTGGTTTGCATCAGCACACAATGCATAGAAGCTTCCAAGAGGAATGCCCAAGCAGCAAATGCATCCTTTAAGTTGAACATGTAAGGGCGCATTCCTATGCATGTTTAGACAGAAGAAAGTCCTGCAACTCCCAGCATTCCCCAGCCAGCATACTGAGGAATGCTGGGAGTTGTAGGACTTTCTTCTGTCTAAACATGCATGGGATTACACCCTAAAGCAAAGATCCTCCAAATGCAGAATTAGATGCCCTTGCATGCCTCTAATGTCTGTTTCAGCTAACTACCCAAACAGTAAATAAAAAAATAAACCTTTTTACTCAAATTAAAATGTTTGTTATCAAAAACGTCTGTCATCGATTAATCCAGCAGATCAATAAATGTTACAGCCCTGAGTCAAAACCTAAGAACTGTTTTTTTCTTCGTCCCGCCCAGTCCCTTTTCCTTTTGTGTTGTGTCTTTTAGAGTGTAAGCCTGAGGGCAGGGAATGTCTTATTACTGATCTTTTAAGCCACTCTGGGAGCCTTTTTTTGGCTGGGGAGCCGTATAAAAACTGCTATAAATAAAACTGATCTCTTGCTGTTGGGTGCTGTCTGCTCACAAAGAACCACTGGGTCTCCCAGACAACCATCAGCTCATATCTTTTCCAGCTTATTTGTCCAGTTGCTGCACAAAGCAGAACTGCAGAGGCCCCCAGAGTGCAACCATCACCCAGCCTTTTCTTACCCAGCTCCTCCTTTGACTGTCCAGCCTGGAGGAAAAAACTTCGGCTGACTTCATAACCCCCAAAGAAGAAGAAATACCCAGGCACCTCCCGGAGCCATGTGCTGGTCAGACCCTGGAAGAACCCTAGCAGGCCCTCTGATTGGAAGATGGCTTTCACCACAGCCCAGCTGGAGCTGCAAGACAAGAAAAATCCTGTGACGCATGAAAGGTGTGGAGAGAGAACCTATATCCCCCCCACACTCTCCCCCAACACATCATTAACTAGGAAATTCATTGATACAAGATATGCCAAAGGTAACAAACTTAGCTGGCTTTTTTAAAGGATCGGACAACGTCAAACACAGGAGGAGAGATCCATCCACAGCCTGGATACCTCAGTGTAACCTCCATGCTGAGAGGCAGCGGGTGTTCAAGTACCTGTGCTTGGATAGAGACGTCTGTCCCGTCACCTTCATCTCATGGAGGGCCTGCATCCGGCACTTCACCAGCTCTGTAGGGCACAGAACCATGGAGGAGAAGACAGAGGAGAACGAGCCAGCAATCGCATGGTGCAAGTCGCTGTAACCAAAGAAAGGGATGCTGGAACCCCACCCACTGAAGCCCACTGCTGGGAAAGAGCCTCGAATCCATACTTCAACCCAGCCAGAATCGCTCAAGTCACTTGCCTTTTGCTAGCAGAAAGGGTCCAGTATGTGCAAGGATCACATCCAAAGGGAGCACAACCAGAACCATCTCCCAGAGGTGCATCCAGTCATCACATTGTTCCTGAGCCTGTTTTGCTTAGGAAAAAGGTGAGTAACAGGGGACTCATGACAGAGGTCTATAAAACAAAGCACAGTGTGGAGAAAGTGGAGAGGGAGACATTTTTCTTCTCTCATGCTGCTAGAACCCAAAGGGGTCATCCACTAAAGCTGATTTGTGGGAGATTCAGGACAGAAAAAAGGAAGGACTTCTTCACACAGCGCAGAGTTGCGTGCTCCTTGATCTGACGCTGTCCCTCGATCTTCATGTGGTGGCAGTGGCAAGGAGAGCATTTGCATAATGGGGCTTGGTGCGCCAGCTGCAACCCTGCTTGAGCCAGTCTGACTTGGCAACAGTTATCCATGCACTTGATTGCATCAAGTTTGGACTATTGCAATGTGCTCTACATGGGCTTACCCCTGAAGAGCATCTGCAAGCTTCAGTTGATGCAAATTCTGGCAGCGAGGCTGCTAACCCGTCCACGGTATCAGCACCATATTATACCTGCCCTGAAACACCTGCACAGGTTGCCCACTGCTTTCCAGGCACAGTTCAAGATGCTGTTTTTAACCCTCCACGCCCTAAACGGCATAGGGTCAGGCTGCCTCAGGGGCCGCCTGTCTCGCTATGAACCGCCGCGAGATTTAAGATCGGCAGGAGAGGCCCTTTGGGGGACACCGAGGCCCGCAGAGGCCCATTCGTTGGTCACGCGTGGAAGGGCTCCCTCCTGGGCTGCCCCCGCAGAATGACGATTGGGCCCTACTCTCTGGACCTTTAGAAAGGGCGTGGAGATGCATCTTTTCAGCTTGGCCTTTCAGACTGTGAAGCTCTGATGTTTTAATGTCTCTATTGTTTCAGTGCTCTGGTCTCTAAATTGTTTAAATTGTTGTACGCTGCCTTGATGGCTTTTTAACAGATAGAGTAGTATATAAAAGGCAACAATAAACAGATAAACTGTGGAATTTGCTACCACAAGATATGGTGATGGCCACCAACCTGGGTAGCTGTAAAGGGAGGCTGAATAGCTGCTAGTCATGATAGCTGTCTATTGCCTCCAATCTCAGGGGCACTGTGCCTCTGCGTGCCAGCTGTGGAAGAACACGAGCGGGAGGGGCTGTTGCACTCCAGTCCTGCTTATATGTTTCCCATGGATTGGCCCCTGTGTGAACAGAATGCTGGACTAGAAGGGCATTTGGTCTGATCCAGCACAGCTGCTCTGATGTTCTTAGCCCATGCAGGAGAGGGGGAAAGCAAAGAGGCCATACCTGAGCTCCAGAACGTTGCCTAATCCAAAGAGCTGCCTCACCAGCTGCTGGCAGAACCCGTAGCAGGCGAAGAGCACAGCATTCTCAGCGACGTTGGCCAGCAAGGCTGGGGTGGTGCCCTGGTAGAGACCACGTATGCCCTCCTGCTGGTAGGTCTTGACTGAACAGTCGAAGAAGCCCCGGTACAAGGTTGGGAAGATTTGCATCTTCACCTTGATGGTGTCCAAGGGCTGCCCACTCCCCACACATGCCATGCCGCCTGCAAAGAGGCCGTGCAGTGGTGTCACTTGCTTCGGGAAGAGAAAGCATCAAACCGATTCACACAATGGCCACCGCTCCCAAGCTACCAGTGAAACAAGGCAAGATCCAGGCCTCAAAACAGGAACGCCAGAGGCATTCAGTTGCTTACACCCCCACCAGCTCTAACAGGCCAATTTCTAAGCTGCTATGATGGAAAGAGAACATTCTGGAGGCTCCCATATGAACGTGCTCATGTAAAAAGATCAGTATCTTAAGCCCCTTGTGCCCACACCCTGCTGCCCTAACTAAGCCTAAGTTCACGTGACTGCAATAACGTACTTAAGAACCAAGGAAGCTGCCTGATACTGAGTCAGACCCTGGGCCCATCTAGCCCAGTATTATTGACACTGACTGGCAGCAGCCGCTCTCCAGGGTTTCAGGCAGGAGTTTTTCCTAGTCCTACCGGGAGATGCTGGGGTTTGAACAGGGGACTTCCTGCACGCAAAGCAGGGGCTCTGCCACTGAGCCAGGGCCCCTCCTGGCCACCAAGCTTTGGTGGTTAGGGGCATCTTTTGTCAACATAGCTTTAGGGTGACATACCCTCTGCAACCCTCTCTGGACAAAGAAAGCCTTGCCACTGTTACCCACGCCATGGGTACCTCCTGTTTGGATTGCTGCAATGAATTATATGTAGGCCTGCCTTTGAAAACAGTCCAGAAACCTCAGCTGCTCCAAAACAGGGTGGCAGGAAGGTTGACCGGGACCGGCTGTTTCAGTGGTATTACACCAGAGCTTTTTCATCCACACAGGCTGCCAGTCCGTTTCTGGACCCAGTTCCAAGTCCTCGTTTTAACAAAGCCCTAAATGGCTTGGGGCCAGCTTACCTGAAGGATCACCTCCTTCCCTATTTACCTACTCTGACCCTACAGTCATCTTCAAAGGCCCCTTTCTTGGTGCCCCTGCCAAGTGAGGTTCAGAAGGGGGCCACCAGGAAAAGGGCCTTTTCAGTGTCAGCACCCCAGTTGTGAAAGGCCCTCCCCAGAGAAGCTCACCCAGTGCCTATGTTGCAGTCCTTTCAATGCCAGGTGGAGACCTTTTTATTCTCCCAGGCCTTTTAAGACCTTTGAAAGGTCATTTTAAGATTGTTTTAAGACCTTTTCAGGTCACTAGTGTTTAAGCTCCCTCTGTGGGTATTTTTCTGTTTAGTTTGTACTGTGGTGGGGTTTTTAATATATCTGATATTTAGTTTTTAGTATTTTTATTTTAAATTGCGTACACCTCCCATATGACCATGTTGAGTGGGCAACTTAAAAGTGTTGAAATCAGGGCATATTCTTCTCCTGTTTGCCTCTGCCTTCATTACCTCTCCTTCCTCTGCTCTCAGCTTTGTCTCTGTTTGCAATTGTTACCTCCTTCAGGCAGGGACCTGTCATTGCATTCTTTGTAAAATACAATGTAGAGATGGCATCATCACATCTGACCTCCCAACCCCCTGGGGCTCAGCATCCCATCGCCATCAGATGTTTGGTGGGAGGGCACAAGAGACGGGACTTTTTCTGTAGTGGCAGCCAGACAGTGCAATGCCCCTCCCAAGGCAGATGCGCCTCTATACGTCACTGCATACCTTTTTACAGGGCAGTTAAGACCCATTTATTTCAACAGGCATTTTTGCTGCTGACTTGGAACATGATCCATTTGATGTTTCTATTCTTCTGCTTGCTTTACTATGTTATTTTATTGGATACATTTGGTGTTGTTTTAGTGAAAGTATTTTGATTACTTTGTATAGAAAAGCAGGAGTAATAAATAAATAAAACTGGGGCAACAGGGACAAGATCTATTTATACATCCTTCGTCAGCATCCAGGTTTTCCAGCAAGCCATTGTAAGGAAGCAGTAGGCAACTGCAGAACAATGCCCCAAAGTGGCCTGCAACTGGAGGCCAGATTGGGCCCCAGGACTGTCACCTGTTGTGTGGCATGTTTAGTGCAGCAACACCTGTTTGTCTGTTTGAGAAGAGTGATAAAAATGTTACCCAAGCTGGATAAGAGCACAGACAGACCTCTACCCACCCCAAACCACCCCTGTATAATGCACAGACAGGCTCATCTTCCGTCATCCTTGGTCTCCATCGAAGAATAGGCCCCCTTACCCCCAACCCAACAGCACCACCACCACCCTGCCCCCAGCTCACCTGCTGCGCCTGCAGTGAGGTCAACAAGCGCTTGCACCAGGGGGTGGACTTGGGCCTGTTCAGCAGGCATCTCAGAGAAGAGACTGAAGTGGGGGGGAGGTTGCCAGACTGGGGGGGAAAGCATGGTCTAAGCTTAGTGCAGGTAGGGAACAGCAGACTCCACAAGCTCCCCCTGCCATCTTCTCCCAAAAAGCTCCCTCTGCCCAGGATGAGTCTGGGAACCTGGGAAAGAGGGTGGGTGTGCATTCAGGGGGTAGACAATGAAGCAAACTTGTGGGAGGAGAAGCAAAGGCGGCGCGGGGTGTCCTTCTCATTCTGTCCTGTCCTGCAACCTTCTTACCAGGCCAGACTCAGACAGGCAGAAAGACGGACAAGCACGTCTCAGAAAGGAGGAGGGATGCTGCTGCTTTTTCAACGCAGGAGCGGAGAACCTCTTTCAGCCCAAGGGCTGAATTCAGTTTCAGAGAAGCTGGGGTCGGGGGTGGGGGGGGGAGGCTGCATTCCAGTGGTGGGTGGAGTGAAAGGCAAAGGGGGCGAGGGCAAAATTACAAAAAACACAGCAGCATATTTCATCTTAATTGCTGACAGGAACGAAGCCTTAGGAGACATATTTCAATCTTTTCGAATGGGGGAAAACCTGCACCAAAGCCAGAAAGCCACCAAACAATTGTTGTTTGGAGAAAACAGGGTGTGACCATCTGGGGATGCAAAGCCTAAGGTTCTCCAACCCTGTTTTAACAGTTCTGTGAAAGGCAGAAATTCAGCAGGTGCCTCTTTTCCCATCGGCATGCTGGAAAGGAAGCTCTCTCTATTGAACGTCTACCTCAAGGGTCCTCAGCGTGGTGTCCGGTGGCCCCTCCAATGGCACCCACAAAAGCGTCTCCAACGTGGTGCCCAGAGGCACCTTAATTTTGTTGTTTTTTAATATACATACATGGATTTGTCTGAAATGCATACAACTTCCTAGCAATTATACATAGGCTTCAACAAAAGTGGACCAAATATCCAAATAAGTATCCATTTGAAGGTGGCGTCTATTTGCTACCTGTTGAAATACTGAAAAAGTTGTAAGGTCCTCAATCCGTTGCTTTATAGGAGGTGAGTGTTTTATCCTTCCAATGTTGTAATAGTAGTCTTAGCTGTCAAAAGGCACAGAGAGTCCATTTATGCTGGCCTTTTGTTAATTTCCATGAAGCAGGTAAATAATTTAAAAGAGCATGTACATCAATGACTATTAAAAGACTGTTCCAGTACAAAATTTATCTGTGTAATAACCTCCCCCACAGAAGAAGCAGCTATTGGACACTGCCAAAATGTATGCTTAAAAGAAGCATTAGCTGTATTGCACTGCCAGCAATTTGCTGAATTATACAAACCCTTACTAAAGAGATGTTGCCGTGTCCAATAGACACGAAGCAAAAGTTTTTGCTGAATAAGGAGCAGCTCAAGATCCATAGACACGAAAGGTAGATGCCAAAGCAGTGATCCACTGATGAGGTATTTTGTGGTGGTGCCCACAACAGTTTTTAAATTTCCAGATGTGCTCATGGGTCCAAAAAGGTTGGGGACCCCTGGTCTACCTGTTTCATAGACATGCAAGGCACAGGAGCCATGAGACTTTTCCAGGAAGTGCTTTGGGGCTCTCCACAGTTGGTCCCATTGCTCAGCTGGGCAGACCAGCCTGCAGGGAGAAGCATAGGCCTGCCTAGGTTTTGCACTTTGTAACTGGCTGCCGACAATAAAGAGAGAACACTTGCTGTGGGTATTTTTCTTCTTCTACAGATATACACACACCTTCTAATATCTGTCAACATTGTCAAACACACGTTTCTTTTTGAAGCAAAGCAATCCAGACCCTTGGCACACATATCTAGCACCCCAGTCCGTTTTGTTTAATTTAGGGCAAGTGTCAACTTGGCCTGTGAGATGCCCTCAGGTGCTCCTGAGTCCTTTATCCCATGGAGTCCTTTATGCCATGGAGTCCTTTATCAGGCTCCCGGCCTCTGAAGAATACAAAGCAAACCCTTGTGTGCACAGGCAAGTAAAAGAGGACCCCAAAGGGAATAATTGCACACAGGGATTACCTTTGTCCTTTGGGGCAAGAGTCCACTTTGAATTTTCTCTCTAGCCAGGGCTGCATCCTTGCCCACTAGTATTTTTGGGGTGAGGGTAGAGTCAGGAAGCAGCCCCTGTTCCATGTACAAGATGCAGGCTGCTTTACATGCTGAATTTCCCCTCCACTGTGTGTGCAGTTATGTTGTACCCATGGCAGAACCCCAACACAATAGGAAAGGACTTAATGGCAGAGATAGGGAACGTATTTCAGCCTGAAGGCCACATGAAATTTTGGAGAAGCTCTAAGCCACATTCCAGTGGTGGTTGGGCCACAAAACAACCACCCCAGCATATTTTAGCTTAAAGCTCTTACTGCCTGTAATTAAGTCTTAGGAGAGGCATTTCAGTCTTTACAATGGGGGGAAACTGCCCCATCCCCAGCTTATAGCAAGGGTCATTCCCTTTGGTCCTTTCGGAATTGAAAGGTCCCAGCGTCAGTCCTCAGAATCTCCAACTAAGGATTGTGGAAGTCCTCTTGTAGAAGCCCTGGACTGCTGCTGAGATAGACTGATAGATGAATCGATAGTTTGCCTCGGCTTAAGGCAGCTTGCTTTTTGTATTTCAAAGTCAAGGACTGAAATCTCCAGCCAAAGATACAGCAGAACTGGCTGTCAAGTAGTAGTAATGCAAAAGGATGTAGTATTCTTAATCTTTAGCCAGAAACAGTCTATGGCTTTTAGTGATTTTGCTAAAGGATCTCTTTTCAACTTGCTAAGAGCTGGTAGTTGGGCAGAACCTAGAATGAATAACCCAATAGAGATATGCCTTGGACTGACCAAATAACTCATTATCAGCAGGTCTCAGTAACATAGGGCCATCACCTTAGCTGGCCTCACAGTGGGCTGATAACAGGCCTATCATAAAAGACTTAAAAGAAAATCATCATGCAGCAACTGGAAAAACCTTGTCGGATCAGAGAACTGGTGAAGCATAGGAAAGGCTGTGAGTGTACTGGCTGACAGTGCCCCTGAGAAACCACAGACTCTCTCAGCGTCATGCCTTGCGTTGGAAATGCCATATTGCGGGGGGAAGGCAGGGTGAGGGCACAACTGCAAAGCCTCACCAAGAGGAAAGCCCATGATTGCTGCAGTCAGGTCTTTAAAAGAGGTGCCCAAATTTAGAAAAGCAAAAGCCTGGAGGCTTGATGGAGATCTTGAATCATTGCAGGCCTGTAGGAATCTGCAGACCTGTTGCAGAACACTGCAACTGATAGAGCAGCTTGTCCTGCAGGTGAACTGGCTCAGTGGGACACCAGTCCTTTCCCTCAAAAAAACTTGCACAAGTTGTGACCTGGTTGAAGCCATTGTAAGATTCAGCTCACATACAAAAAGGGGTAAGAGCGATCGCCACTCAGCTGAACTCTACAACTTGCCAGACAAATGCTTCTTGGGTGAAATTCCAGGTGCTGATTGTAACTCCCAGGGGCTGAGTGCCAAGTTACCTGAGCTACCCTTTGCCTTGGCATCCCACTTTTATCTGTTATGTCCGATCACAGAGAGCACGAAGCATGACAGCTGCAGCTGATATCAATCAACCTCAGTACACTGTGGTAGAATTTCCCTGAGAAAGACTTTGGGTTTAGTTTTCCAGTACCCCAAAGATCAGGGCCTGAATGGTTACAGGCAAAGCCCTACATTTCATGCCCTTGAACTGTTTGCTACTGCCTGAGGAAGGCGACCCTGTTGCATATTGTGCCAGAAGAGGGTTGGCAGCAACTGTGGTGAAGCCTCTGCCCAACCAGCATGTATGCTACTGCACATGCCTGTTCTTCTTCGCCCCTGCCATCACCCCACCCCTTCTCACCAAGGCCAGCTTGAGCCTGAAAGGTGTGGCCATGTTTCACATCTTTTGCCACATGACCCTTGGCAGAAACCACGGATGTTAATCTGAGATCCTGCTTAGAAATTTGCTACAATTTGAAGCTGTTGCTACTGCTGCCATGCAGCTATTTGTATAGATAATGTGGGCATTGTCCGTAGAAAATAAATTCCTGCAATGCTTAAATGAATATGCCTTCTATACAGAGAGACCATTTATGGGTCCTTCTAGCCTAGTGATCTCTATTCCAACTGGCAGCAGGTCTCCAGGGAGGTAGAGCAGATATCTGGCCCAGTCCTCCTGCCTCAGGCCCCTTTAGCTGGAGACACCTGGGACCTTCTGCATGGCAGGCACGGGCTCTGCCACTGAGCTGCACACACCCCCTTGCCCGTTAACACTTGCAGTGCACAGACTCCACCTTCCAGCAGCTCCCCCACACATAACATGCACACAACATACATAGGAAACAGTTTCCCTTCCGCCACCCATGAGAGAGGCATAGCTTCCTCCACGCCCTGCTGCCCCACCTCTAGTTTGTGGCCAGTGATGCTAGCCGAGAATCCCACATACCACAAACGGTGCTTTCAGCTGCTGGCAGCTCTGCTGTGCGAGAATCTCGCAGAGTCCCAGTGGCCAGGCAGGCACGCTGGGTGAACTTTGAGCAGCCCCAGTGCCCCCTTCCCCTCCAGCATGCTGTTTATATACAGGGCCCAGGTTGTCACGGTGAAAGGTTATCCCGTCTGGCTCTTATCTTGAATCGCTACACTGGTTCAGACAACAGTTGCTGCACAGCCAGTTGTGCTTTCCTAGCACATCTCTAGGCAGCTGCTGAAGTCTCTGATCAAGTCACTGTGAGAACTGGCTTTACCTAAAACTTACTCCCAACAGCCGATTTGCTTAACCAAACGTTACAGCACCAGCAAGCCCGCATTGCCAGTAGTCCCCCCAGTCTGCACAAAGATAGGACAACTCTCTGACAATTATCCTAGGACTGGAGACAAAAGTATCACCAGCAACTCTGTGAGCAATGCTTAGTACAGCCCTAGAAAGTGGAAGCAGGGGGAGAAGAGAGGAGCTGCATTGTGGAGTAGGATTTTCCAGTATGCTGCACAATTCTTTGCCTGTTCCCTGCCAGAAGGACCATGCAAATAAGTGTGTCAGTTTGCTTGATTTATTCCAAGTTTAGATTTCAGAGCAAGCAGCTGCACTTTTGTGTCTGCCTCTGACCCATCAACCCACTCCCCTCCCACCTTCCAAATCAATCCAAGTGAAGGAGCAAGCTTTCGCACTCTCGCCTTCCTTCCAAAATCAATTTATCTGGCTCTGGAAGGAACAGCTCGGAAGGGATGCACATTGAGATTGCTTTGCTCACTAACGGGCGCTCACATTCTCCCTCCCTGCAGCAACGCATGCATGAACAGACCCAGGAAAGAACCAAGGGGCAAATGCCCACAGGGAAACCACTCCTCCCGACCCTCAAACAAATCTCAGGTGGGGTCAGGTCTCATTCCTCCATCCCATCTTTGCCCCAAGGATAGGACCTATATACAATTTCACTGATACCAGCTGGTCAAGATTTGTTCCTAACTCATAGTTCAGAACAGAGACATCTGGTAACCTACACGAAGAAGGCTTATCAGCTTCACAGGAGCAGGAAGAGGGCCGAGGGGGGAGCGGGGACATTTTGAAGCAGAGCCTCGGGCCTTCTCAGCCAGAGTGAAGATCTGGCCGCCATTTCCAAGAGACGTAGAACGGCAGCAGCAGATTCTCCCTCTAGTGACCAAAATCCAGAAATGCACCAGCCCAAGAAACAGAGGAGACTGCACACCAGATGAAAAAGGCTTAAAATCCCTTTTAATAATGCATTCCTGTAACAATCTCAGACAAACTCAACCTGTTAGTGGACAATTACAGCTCAGGTTCACACATAAAGTCTCATACTTCTACACAAGACAGGCAAAGTTAGGGTTATACAAACAATTGCTTCAATTGAGTCTTCAACAGGAAACTGTTTTGTTTTGTCCAACAGATTGTACTTTTCTACCAGTAAAAAATAAAGAATGGTACAACACATTGAATAATTCATCCCCAAATCACCACCACCACTACCTGGCCCTCTTGGCTGCACCAGCGAGCTACAGTAAAGAAAAAATGGTCCAGAGGAAAAAAGTAAAAAGCTACAAGTTTTAAAAAAACTAACCCCCTTTCCCTCCCCCCTACATGATAAGCCATTTGAAGCGACAGACATGTACAGACCCACTGGCCCTGCCCCAATGCTCTGGAGAAATGCCTTGGAGGGTGGGTGAGGGCAGAGTCAGCCTCCAATTGCAGCCAGGTCAGCTGGGGGCTGAACCTGTGCTGAGGTGCTTGGGGATGGGAGAGACATCAGGGTCCTAGCCTGGCCTCACACACTACACAGCTACTGAAGCCTCCCGGGATCTGTTTTCACATTGTGTTTTGCAGGAATGCACCTTGTGGCGCCAACTAAACCCTTTACAAATCTGGCTGGGTACCCTTTTGCCATGGCCGGTCCCCTGGGGCCCAAGGAAAGCCTTTGAGGGTCTCTCTTGAGGGAATGGCCAGGGCACTGACCTCCCCCTTTAGTATCGGCGACGCTTGTTTGGGCCAAAATCCCCCCCAGGAGCTCCTCTGTTGAATCCTGGTGTGCTTCCTCCCATAGTTCCAAGTCCTTCCATTGCAGTGCCCTGGCCGAAGCGATCGGTGGGTGGCGGCGGAGTCTTGTGTAGAGCAAGAGGGGGGGAAAGCTTGGGTTAGGAACATCCCTCAAGACCAACTGCAACCCTACAGACCCCACAAAACCTCGGATTAGGAGAGGGCTTAGAACAGCCTTCCCTAACCTGGTGCCCACCAGATGTTTTGGACTTCAACTCCCATCTGCCCCAGCCAGCAGAGCCAGTGGTTAGGAGTCCTGGAGTTGTAGTCCAAGAGATCTGTCGGGCCCCTGGTTGGGGAAGGCCAGCTTAAGCTGAAAGGCTGCTTCAGGGACAGGGTGCCACAGAAGTGACGCTTGAACTTCCCATGGATGTAAGAGCTCCAATGTGGCTCACACAACTACTTCTATAGACCAGGAGCAACTCTCTGCCCTCACTCTCCAAAATAATACCTGATAAGCAAATAGCCCAAGGAGACAGGAAATGTGGACATAACTCGAGGCAGGAGGGGTACGTACCAGTGGCACCAATATGCCATGACCCATGTGAAGGAGTGTCCCCTGAAGGCACTGGCATTCCAGACAAGATGAGAAAAGGGCAAACACCTGCCTTGTGCTTCAACCTCCACAGCATCTGACAGCGTCCCACCCTTCTACCCACCCACAGCAGCTGGTGGAAACTACTGTGCTAGAACAACGTAACAAGGTAAGAGCCCTGCTGGATCAGATCAAGGTCTATCTAGTCCAGCATTCACAGTGCAGCCAACCAACTACCTGTGGAAAACCCACAAGTAGGACACAAGTGCAACTATAGCGCGCGCACGCACACACACACCCTGCCACGTGACTCATGTTCCCCAGCAACTGGTGTACATAGGCATACTGCCTCTGATACTGGAGATTAGTAGCCATTGTTAGCCTTATTCTTCATTAATGTGTTTAATCCCCTTTTAACGCCATCCAAATCATTGGCCATCCCTATACTTGAGTCCACACAAGCCTGGTTCTGTGTCTTATTCTTAAACAAGCATGCCCAGTAGGATGCCTCATTACTATGCAAGGCTGCCTCATGCTGTATTTGCAATGTGCTTGAAACATGGAAAGCCCATTAGCATCTCAAGACCTACTACAGCTGTGAGAGTGAACAGCTCCCGCAGGCAGGATTCTACTCACTAGAAGCCTCTGACATATAGGGGAGCCACCCTAGTATGCAGTCTCTTGTGGCTCAAGGAAACAAATGCTAGGAATTCACACAAGCAAAGTTTGCCCACACAACAGATGAGCAGTTGCCAAGTGGAGCCAGGCTGCAAATCCCCTGCATCATGTAGCTTGATTTCCTTGGTCGAGCTACTTACAATGCATTTTTGTGCCATTTCTTGAATTGTGCCGCTACCTCTGGCTGGCTGATGAGAATCTACTTTGTAAAGAGGAACGAACGTGCACGCGTGCACTGATCCTTCCTCAGCAGAGGGGCCTGCAATCATTCCAAGTCAAATCCCGCCCAATTCTTATGAGGTCTAGTGCTTTTATTCAGCTTACCATTCCCATAGCTCCATCAGGAATCATTGGCCCAGGACCGGTTGCTGGCGGGGGTCCTGCTGGAACGCTGGTGCCTCCCATTGTCCCTCTGTTGTTCATGCCTATCGCACCTGAAAGGAAAAGAAGCGCCCCTGATGTGAGGCTCAATGCAAGGGGGGAACCTGAAGCTCAGCAAGCAAAGACTACAAACCAACAATTGGAGAGCCAGATGCACCAGCGACAACCCTGCTTAGGCCGGCCAGTCACCGGCCTGGCACTTCAACAGCAAGCTCACTACAACAGGGCTTACTGTTTACTAAGCCTTTGGACAGCCTCTTCTCTCTTTTGAAGCATGTGGGTGCTGTAGCCCCAGCTCCCTTGGAATCCCACTTGAGTTCCTGCCTTGCAGGTATTCCTGCCAGTCAGGAGCACTTCAATTCCTGGTCCACCCAGAGCTGAGCTACATGTGAATCAATCACTTGCAGCCACCACACAGGGAAGCATATGAAAAAGACACACCACAGATCAAAACACTTTCATAAAATAATTGCCGCTTACCTCCCATGCCCATTTGTCCCATTCGCATGTCTGGAGGCTCTCTCTGAAACAGATGAACAAAGCTGCCTCAATTGACATCACTTACACCTTCCACTCCTTCTCTGAGGGTGTCTGAAAGAAGCTCCCCACTCCCATTTATAGACAAGCATGCCAGTTCTGCTAGCAGCCCACCCTCCAAGCAAAAGGTCCCCTACCGCATCAGGGTAGGCCCCCTTAAATCCTTCTTGTTGTCGCCTCATCATCTCCTCCTGCTGCCTCCTCATCTCTTCTTCACGGCGCCGGCGTTCCTCTTCTTGTCTACAAGGGAAGCCCTCAAATAGTATCACTACATCCAAAGGTGCAGCCTTGCTTATGCCCAACACCAGCTCTTTTAGCATCTGTTCTCTTTGGAGGACAACCTAGCCAGTGATCAACAGGCTCAACACCAAGATACACAAGGCAGCTATCCTGACACAGAGCTCCAATACTCCAGTAGAGACAGCATCCTGCTTTAGAGCCAAGGTCATCTTTATAATCTACATAAAGTCAGAGACAGAGCGCACTACAGGTAGTAGCACAGTGTCAAGCCACTGCTAACCACCTATATTCAAAAAACAGGACAATACAGGTAATGATCAGGGAAGGCCACTTGTCCAAGAGACTGTGCTCCGTACATTAGCCAATGGCAAACTCCAAGAGCTTCTATATAAAGCAGTTACATCACATCCAGCTCTGCAGTGAATTCATTCCAAGCTACAGTTGCTCTCAGATTTATATCATGATCCACTTTGGATCTAATAGAATTGCAAGAACCATTTATTGGTGGGGTAGTGTATGACTCCCCAAGCCCTCTACAGGGCTATGACTTTAATTTGTTCCCCGGCCAATGTGCTGGGTGGATCCTCCACCTGATGCTTCAGCTAGAGACCACACTTCGCTGCACATGGGTTTTCCTGATCAGAGAAGCCCTACATGCAGCTAAGCTGCCAAGGCATCAAGTGGGCAACACACCCAGTGCCTCTGCTTAACCCTGCGCCTTCCCCACTGGGTAGGACATGGGCAGGTGGAGCCAAGCCAGCCCAGTCTCCTTCACACCGAGCCAGCTTGGCTTCATTACACCTGTGTTACGCTGCATGCAGGCTCTCTCAGTCAAGGAAAGCCCACACAAACTGAAACGGCAGTAGCTGAGGCACCAGGTGGGTGATCACCTGGCCCCTTCACCAGCCCTGCGCCTTCCCCCACTGGGGTGGAGCAAAGTGAGCTGGCCAGCTTGACTTTACTCTGCCCTGGTTAGGGAAAGCCCGGGTGAAGCAAAGCCTTCCCGGCCTAGGTCTCCGCGGAGGATGGCTCCTCCACTAGTGCCTTGGCTGGGAATACCCTGACACCACTCTGTCCATGTTACAGATTAGCGGTAACAGCAGGGATTCCTCTCCTCACTTTGTCCCCAAGCCCCCTGTAGCCTCCAGGGACAGAGCCCACGAAGGAAGGACAAGCCTCCACAGGCCAGACAGAGAGCCTCCACAGACCATACCAGGACCACAGACTGGAGGTTCTGCACTCCTGCTCTACAGGGATCCCGCTGAAAACTAGCACAGGATGCCTGTATCCACACCAGGAGCAAGCGCAGCTTCGCTCATTCCTTGCTCACCTGAGTTCCAGCTGCTTACGCTTCTGCACCTCCTGGTTGTGCAGTTCTTCCATTCTCCTCAGTTCCTCCTGGCGCCTCATTAAGTCTGGAAGAAACATGAGTAGGTCGATGGGTTAGTGTCCCTGCCCTACCTGCTCTGTACAAGCAGCAAGAGACCATCACCAACAGCAAGCAGCTGCGTGTGGCATGTTGGTGTGATTGCAGTTCTCACCTTGCCTCATGAGCATGACTTGATGCTCGTGACGAGCTGCCTCCATCTCCATCTCCAGCTTCTCCCGTGCTTCTTTGATGTTGCGGTCCACCTGCTCTTGCTGTTGTTTCTCCATCTCAATCAGGGCCTTCCAGCGCATTGCGTACTCATACTCAAAGGAACCAGGCTGTGCAAAACGGGGAGGCTGCTCACGCTCCCTGTAGGGGCAAGGTGAAAAAACCCAGTCACTCAAGAGGATGGCAGCCAGTTGGTAAGAGCCACCGGATAGGGGTAAAGGCAGAAAGCATCATGTTTGGAGGAAAGCAGCTTGCCCCATGCACATCTTTTGAGAAGGAAAAGCTAAAGAGAGTGGTGCTCCAACTTTTCTGTACTCAGTTCATTTTACACACCCACTTTGCTTAATAACCCCCCTAGAACAATAGACGTGTAAGTATGTGATTGTCTGCACAGACACAGGTGCTTTCCAAGAACCTTTGTTTCCACCAGGGGGGCACCACCTCTTCTTCTTCCCACTCAGCACTTACTTGTGATA
Organism: Heloderma suspectum; assembly: GCF_057233095.1. Taxonomy (NCBI): domain Eukaryota; kingdom Metazoa; phylum Chordata; class Lepidosauria; order Squamata; family Helodermatidae; genus Heloderma; species Heloderma suspectum. The sequence continues at coordinate 2,314,792 of NC_139466.1, forward strand.
TTGCTGGTTTTTGATGACCAGTTTTTCTGGCAGCCCCTCTTCATCATCGTACTGATCCATGGGCTCCACAGTCACAGGCCGAGGGAACCTGGCAGAGAAAAATCGAGCACAAGTTACCAAAGCTCTTTCCTTGAAAGTGGACAATGCTGCTCCTTGGGGCCAATGAGGGCTCCAGGGGTAACACAATGATTAAAGGTCATGAAAATTAAGCAGCATAGGGCAGACGCTGAGGTCCTGCTGTGGCCACCAATTTGTACTGTCTTTAACCTAGTCTTCCAAATAATGCTTCAGAGCATGGCTACCTATCTCAATCAGCACTGACTGCCTCAGAACCAACAGCTTCCAGGTCCAGGCAAATGGTGGCAGTGATCAGCTCCTTGAGCAGTTGACCCAGATGTATAAGCAAAGGCATCATGTGAACTGTGGTGGTCTTCAAGAGCCAGTAGCCCTATAAAAGCAGAGCACCGAACGCACAGGCCACAGGGTGCTATGTGCATTTCTTGCTTTGCCAGCATCCAGCTCACCACAAGCAATGACTACTCACCACTGGTGACAAGCAAGACGGCAATGCTCCTCTATTTAGCTCTGTGGACGCAGGCAGAGAAAATCACTTAAGAGACACCACCACTGAATAAAAGCATTCTTCATTGCCCTCTGGCTACAATCCCCTGCTCCCAAGTCAAAGATTCCTCAGCCACCAAACTTACGTAGTTAGCAAGAAGGAGCCCTCACTACATCTGTCCAGGGCTTTCCTAGCAGCGGGTTTTCCTGAAAATTCCACGATGCCCTTCCCAGAAGGCCTGCCTCGGTCATCGACAATAACCACAGCCCTCTCCACTTGGCCAAACATCGAAAAGGCCTCCTCCAGGAGCTCATTTGACACGAACTGTGGCAGGTTCCTGACAGTCAGTGAGGCACTGTGGCACGCAAAGCGCACTCGCAGCTGCTTCCCACGCAGGGGCATGTTGTCCAGCTCTACCTTTGCAATTTCAGCCAGAGTACGAGTTTCCTAGACACAAACCCCCCCCCCACACAACAGCAGTTATATTTGAGGAAGAATAATTTCATCCCCAAGGGAGTAGTTTCACTTTGGTCTTATCCTGTACTGTTATTCATTTATTCATTATTCATTCATTCATTCATTCATTAAAAAGAAAATACTTCTTGGCTGCCTTTCAGAGCAGGAGCCCTCCCAAGGTAGCATACAACACTGAAACACAAAAATCAATGCGGTATTAAAAACAGTAAAAACACAATAAAAAACAGCAACAAAACTTCTGAAAAAACAGAAAACACCAGCATAAAATAAAACTTACTACGGACAACCGCAGCCACAAGCCAGTTAAATAAAACATAATCAGAGGAAGGCCAGAGTAAAGTACTACGTTTCCAAGGCCTTCTTAAAAGCCTACAATGATGGGGCCCGGCAGACCCCCGCTGGCAATTTATTCCAGAGGTGTCGGACCACTGCGGAAAAGGCCTTCTCTCCTGAAGTCACCCACAGGTGGGCAAGTAAGAACAGCCTCTCCTGCTGATCTTAATGTGTGGAAAGGCTCATACTTTGTCTTTGTTGGCTTAGATTTATCTTCTATTTTATTATCATAATCTACTTGTATACCAGCCTGAGACCTGCAGTTGTTGGGCAGTTTTAAAACGTAAGAAACAAATAAAACATATAACAAATAGGTACAGGCAGCTCAGGAAGCACTAGAAGCTGCCAGGACTAAAAGAAGAAAAACAGGGTCCCAAATCTTCACAGGAGAACAGACACAAGCATTCTTGATCCCTAGATTTTCCAGCTGGAAGTTTTCATGTGAGAAATTTAGCTTCGGAAGCATTTAGCTAAAAACTATGTTTTAGCCAAAGCATCATAGACTTGGAAGCTATACAGAAAAATTTACCATCTCTACTGGCTCAGTGGTGTTGCTTCCAGTAATTTCCAACCATGGAGTGGAAAAGAAATACATGAAGGTATAGGAACTAGATAAACACCTTAATACAAAAGACTTTGGGAGGGATCGAATAACAAAAAAGATGTTTTGGAATGTTGGCATAGCTTTATAGATTACTAATTATGAAAAAATGTTAAGGAGAAGGTATTAAATGAAATACAAGTATTGTAAGAAAGTTAAGATGACAACCGCATTTGGATGCAATGATAGGCCAGGGGTTCTAGGGAATCATGGTGTATTGTTTAGGAGTAGCCTGCTGGTGCACACTACATGATCACTCCCACTTAACTACTCCTGCAAACAGGAGCGGCTAAACCATGGGCCCTCCAAAAACAAACCATGGCTTATGACACTGGCTTGTTCAGGGAGAATGAAGCCAAAGCTTCTGGAAGTACTACAGGCAGCTCAGAAAGCACTGCAGATACCGCATCAAACCACAGACAAACAGTCTGTAGTTTGTTTAGCCGCTGCTGCTCGCAAGAGCAGGCAGTGGAAGTGACTGGGCTCCATGCTCAATCCCAGTAAGCCAGAGTTCCCTAGAAACCCAGCTTAATGGTATGTTCAAGCTGGGCCAGTTGCTTATTTACCAAGCTGATTTATCATTCAGGGTTGTTAAGCAGATTTTTAAGTGATAGACTCATAACTTTATAACTTTTTTGCTTTATGCTGCAATCCCATACTCCCTGGGAGTAAGTTCCACTGAACTCAATGGGCCTTAATTCTAAGTAGGTATGTATAGACTTGTGCTAACTTACAATCTTATATTTAATTCTGAATGAATTGTTACAATTCATTCAAGTTATCTTTCTTGAATAAAGTGTAAGTAGTGCTTAGTCAAGGTGTTTTTTCCTCTACTGAATTTGTGATGTTACTTTTTCACTTTTGGTATTGTCTTTAAAAAAAAAAAAAAACAGCTTTGCAGCTGATATTTTTGCCCTGTCCTTTGATGTGCCCCTTTGACTCAAAAGACATACATATGGTTGAAGATGTAGAACCTGACCATCTTCTTGTACCATGTCCTAAGACCTGCTCCTCAGCTCTGAAAATACCAGTCTGGGAGCACAGATCAAGACAATTAACAGTTAACTGCTGCCAACCTCAAAGTCCAGAGGCCTATAGCAGCTGACAATTTATTCAGCCTTTAGGACCTTCACCATCTTTCTAGTCATTCATCATAAGGAGCTGAAAACCCCTGGTGTGAAACAGGCTGAGCCAGAATCAGCAGATTGTGGCCATTAGCACTAAGGAACCAGCTGACAATCTCTTAAGCCTTCAGGCCATAATAACCACATTTTGTTGGGGAAGATGTTCTGCCACAGAGACCCCTGTTAACAGCTGATTTCCTCTCCCTTTATACAATCACAACATTCCAGTAACAGAGGCAATTGGTACACTTTGTAGGGTCTCTATTTCAGAAACATCTGGTGGAATGTGGTTTTCACAGAAGAGAAAGCCACATGGAGCATTCACAGTGCTCAGAACATGTCATGCCGTGCAAAATTGCCTTGGCTGTTCAATCCCATGGGAATTAGTACTACAACCAGCACAACTTCTTCCAAAACACTACTATAGCCACTCACCAGCCTGATAAAGCCAAAGCCTTTATCCTTATGAATGAACACTTCACCAGCCTTCCCATATTTTTCAAACAGCTTCCTCATCTCCTCCTCTGTGATATCAGGGGGCAGGTTCCCCACGAACAGCCGACTCCTCTGGGTGAAGGTCTTTTCACCAGGTTTTCGGAAATTCTTCAGGTCAATTGTCAGGCCTTCATCTGAGGGGAATAAGGTACAGAATCGCTCTACAAAATTGGGGGAACAAATGTCAAGTGTTAACATATTCAAGAGCACAAAGGTCAGAACATTAATCAAGTCTCCCAAAACATTCACTCTCCACTATCTTAACAGCAACAGCAGGTCAACACAAACCAGCGGCTCTGAGAGAAAACAGCTGCCAAGAGCTGTCACCATGTGTCAATATGGCAGCCGCCTAGCCAGGTAGAAGATCCCTACTGCAGCCTTTGCCCTGCACAGACAAGGGATATCACCCAAAGATTAACAGTGCAAAGCCACCTACAGGACAGCCAAAGCATTGCAACTGGAAGGACAGATCCAAGGCAGCAAAGATTTTACAGCAGTATATGAGAGTGCCGGGGGCGGGGGAAGCATTTCAGCACACAGCAACAGGTGGGGTGCATGGCTCCAAGACTGACAGCCTGAAAGTTTACAGCTCTGAGGAGCAACTCAAGACAGGACCAAAGAGCAATGCCATGTAAGAGAACACACCACCCAGTGTCTTAACCTGATCAGAAGCAAAGCCAGGCCCAAGCTCAACATCAGTCTCATTGAATACTTGAAGAAGACTACGTATTGCTGTGATGGGAAAAGATTCAAGCATTATGAGGTGAGAAAGTGCTCAAAGTGAAGTAGTGCAATACATGAAGAAAAGAGCATCCAAGCCCAGATGGAGAGAGAAAGCCAGAACATTCATGATGCTCAGAGAGAAGCTAACGAAAGCAACCTACAAGCCTGCAATATCAGCCACAGAAGCATCAGTAAGCCAAGCTGTATACCCCATATCCATCCTACCATTTAATTATGGTTCTAGTATATGCATTGTTGAATTCCTTGTAATTAAAAACCACATATTCTTAAACCACTAACAACCAAATCAGTTATTTATTTATAATGCTTCTATACTGTTTAACACTAAAATCTAAAACTAAAGTTATGCCACTTTAGCTCTTCAGGGACATATTACAGATCTAAAAGTATTAGCAACCATATCTTGCAGAAATCTGCTATTAACACAACATTTCTATTTTTGAAGTTGGGGGGATGGGGGGACATCCCCTGTATTTAAGAACCAAGGAGGAAAGCAGTAATCCCTGAGCGAGACACTGAAAGTATTTATTTGGGACCTCAGGAAGTCACACCAAACCTGCTCCACAATACAGCTGGCTGAAAAATGTTCACCCCAACACTGAGTGAAATAGCTATTCTGCATTTCTCTAGTATATTCTTTCTGGAGCACTGACCTAGTTCTCACCAACCGAAGACCCTCAATCCTCACTGTGGCTTAACATGATTCAACCACATACAGCAACTTCAGAAATTTTCCTACAAGCTGATACTGTGCAAAACATATTCTGGAGCTCACAATAGGGGAGCAGACCATAAAAATGCTACCTACCTCTAGCAGCCCCCAAAGGTTTAGAAAAGGCTCATGTGGATTTTGCTCCACTGGGCACTCACAACTAATTTGCACAACAATCCCAGGGGCCAGAGGGCCACTTCACACATTACAGCGTTCCAAATTGGCATGCAACCTGCATGTGCATACAGGCACATGACAACCGCACATCTGTGTTTTCTGCTGCGTATACACATTAGAAAGGCACAACCAACAACAACTTTCCAGTATGTGCAGCCAAAAACCTTCCCATTTGTAAGAGCTTCATGTAATACTCGAGATGCACATTTACACTTTTAGAAATGCTTATAAAGTGCAAAGTGAGCCTCTCCAGTGAGAGAAATGGAACTACCCCCCCCCCAAATTGGGCACCAAACAAAATACAACAAGGAGAAGAACCTTGACGTATAATGATCCTTTTACACACACACACACACACCCCAGCTGTGCTTCTGGGGCCTTGTCCTATCTAGGAAAGCAGATACTCACTTTGGTTGTTGGCCTGCTGCCCATTAGCTGGGGCAGACTGCTGCTGGTGTTGCTGCTGCTGCTGATGATGCTGGTGCTGCTGCTGCTTCCTCGGAGTATGGTTTTGCTTCTCCATAGCGAAGCCCTTGTTGCCCTGCATCTTTAAATCTGGGGGGGGGGGGCGGGGAGGAAAAGAGAGAACAAGCATGATGGCACCTCAATTCAATACGAGTGCCCATATGCCTCAGTGGCGGAGCACGTTTTCGCACGCGCAATATCTTCAGAAGCTGCTGCCTGGCATCTCCAGTTAAAGAGGATTCTGCGCAGCAGGGCCGGGGGCAGCCTCCAGCCCGAGACCATGGAGAGCCACTCGCTGCCTGTCGGACAACGGACCGGCGATTCAGCAGCTCCCTACGTCCGGGGGGGGGGGTTAACGGTTGTGAGGGGCCGCTCCCGGCTTCGGCCTTGCCAGCTGGAAAAGGAAGACGAATCGCAGGATTGCGGGAAGGGCCCTGGAGAGCCGCCGCGGCCGCCAAGGCTGATGAGCAGTGGACAGGACACGGGATAGCCTAGGCCGCAGGGGCCGCGCACGAGGCCTCAATGGCGCCTCCGGTCAGAGAGCGGGAGCCAGAACCGCCGCCCCCGGCTAAGAGCCGCCGCTAGCGCAGGAGAGCCCCCCCCCCCCACGCCTGAAGGCGGCCTAGAAATAATTTTAAATGAAATTACATTGAAATGTCAGGGGGACCCGAGGCCGGAGGAGGACGAGGCGGCAGCACCGCGGCCGGCCGCTCCCGGCTTCTGCCCGTGACGCGCGGAGGAGGCTCCGTCGCCGGGGGGGGCGCCGGGGGCTTCCCGAGCCAAGAGGAGGGGGCAGGGCGGCCGCGAGGGGGGGTTCACTCACGCTCGCTCCCGCGCGGCCCGCGGCTCCTTCCTCCCAGGCCCTGGCGCAGAGGGGCCCGCGGCGAGGACGAGGCCCCTGGCCCAGCCCCGAGCGACCCGGTGCCGGCTCTCCCGCGCCTCACACGCCGGCCCGCCGGCCGCGGCCTTCTCACCTCAGACAAGCCGACGGAGAGGAGGGGGGGCAGGAAAAAAGGGGGGCGCGCGGGGCCGGAAACCGTTCGCACGCCCTTGCTGCGCGCGGCCCGCCCGCGCTCCCTTTCTCGCGGCCTCGATTGGCTGAGCGGCCTGCCCCGGGCTCGCGTCCGCTGGTCGCGCGGGGTGCCGCTCAAAAGGCGTCGCCGAGTGATTGGCCGGGCGCTCTGGCCCCCCCAGCCCGCGTAAACCGCTGCCAATCACCACTCGAGGCGCTTTCCAGTCATGTGTGGTTGAGAGGCGAGAAAGGGACAAAGGGGCAGCAGAGGGAGAAGGGAAGAAAAAACGAGGACTGAGCGACGCGATGGCACCGCGAGATCCGCGCAGGCGCATTACGGCGGGGCGCTGCTACTTAAAGGGACAGCGTCGCGAATTGGGCCGTCCTGGCGCAATAGGCCCACCGGCAGGGGGCGCCAGGGCCGGGCCTCTTTTCTGGCTTAGAGCAGGAAGGGGGGGTGGCGGTAGGTAGCCCTGGTCGTGCATATTCAAATAAATGCAGATCACGGATGGCTAGAGTACTGCTCAAATTGGTGATACCCAAATCAGGCGCAAAACTGCTGGCAATAGGAGAAAAGACCGGAGTCCCGCAGCCCGATCCTATGCATCCCCCCCCTCACAGGGGCACATTTCCTAGTAAATATGCATAAGATGCAGCGAAATCCTATGCATGTTTACTAGAAAGGGAGCCCAGCTTAGTTCACTGTGCCTCTTTCTCAAATAGCTGAACACTGTCAGGATCCCATAGGGAAATCCTATGTTCATTTTCCGAATAACCATGCAGAGGGTTACAGTAAATCTATCTGCACGTGTCTATGATAGGTGTTCAGGTAGAAGAAGACAACGGATTCTAGATTGTGGATGTGCAGTGTTGAAAAAACCTATATATTAAGGAGCATTGGGGGGGTCACCTTCTGTTGTTCGTGTTGGGACTATGCAAACTTGTGGGTTATGCTGAACTCTTCACCAGCCCAAATAGGAAAATAGCTAAATTTCAAGTACACAGAAAATATGGCTTGCAATCTTATGCACATTTACTTGGAATTTAGTCCATTACAGTTGGTTTGACTAACTTCCAAATATATGTGCATAGGGTCAAGCTGTGCAACTGATTACAGATGCCAATATTTCAGTCGTTTCAGAAGGCTAACTGTTCACAGACCTGTTATTGTTCCACTACAAACTACATGAACTATCTTACTGGCTTAAAATGAGGACAACACATTCCCATATGCAGCCAACATTTATACAAGGACCTGAGGTTGTCATTTATACAAGGACCTGAGGTCAACTCAGCCTAACACAAAAACTTCTCAACTTTTAGAGGGTCATTTCAATAAAAGATACTGCTTTATTTTTAAATTGTGTATGATAAGATGGGGTATGTTAAATACATCTGATTTCTTATTCTAGACCAACCCAGCAATGTTGGACATCCTGTGGGTATAATCTTTGGCTAACATCTGATTTCTGCAGACTTTATAAGATACTTGCCCCTGGGAGAGGTAGCTTCTATCTCCCTCCACTTCATCTAGTTTACTAAATATAGGCCCATCATTTATGGTGAGAAGGCCAATGGAAGATGGTTGCAGAACAGCAACAGCAATACACGGAGACTTTTTTTAGCATCAAAACAACCACTTCTCGGCTCCGAATAGAACTGTAAGACGGATTGTCATCCACTTTTCATGAGCTGTCCAGGGCTCCAGACCCAAAATCTGGTCCAGCAACCCCAGTTGCTCTGAGCCGCAAAGAGGGGGTGTCATTTTCCTGGCCCCCTAGCCAGGAATGTATCATTTGGGGATGTACGTCTGGGATGTATCATTTTGACTTGGGTTTGTTTTTTTCTAAGCCACAAAAGATGTCTCAAGTTGAGCCATGTTCCAAAAAGTTTCCAACTTATTTCCCAAAGGGGATGCAGCTCTCTGGCTTCTGTTGTCCTGTCTTCACCCAGCCAGGCCTTACTCAAGTCAATCCCTCATTTCACAATTCTGTGTTGTCCCCTCTAATTCATGCCATCCACGTTTCTTGTGCTCTGATTTCCCCTAACTTGTCCCCACTCATTCACCCACCCTGTATGTGTCCCATGAAGAGCCAGCTGTCCATCTGGGAACCCCCATCCAGGGAGATATTGTGGCTTGCAGGTACACCCACGAGGAAAGGGCACTGGCTGTTAAAGGCTGCATGTAGGTAGAGGCCCTCCCAGGGTCTCCAACGCCAAGACCTTCTGTTTCACGCATTTATGTTGTGCCCTGGCCAGGGACAGGTGCTCATGAAAACCCCTGGACAACAACCCTTTTCGCAGAGTCGTGGGCTTGCCAGCGCTCCAGCACTGGCATTACAGCTTCGGCACTTGCACAGGTCTCACGTTGCCAAATATTCCCAGTGCCATTTTCCTTGCGCGGCTGCCAGGCCTGGGTGCAGCATCTACTCCATCTGCGCATGCAGCAACCCAGGCTCTGTTCCTTTTCCAGAGTGCGGAGGCTGGCGCTTGAAAGCAAACCTCTCCGGAGAGAGCAGCAGGAAATGCCCGCCGGGAGGCCGTCGCAACAGGAGGCGGGAGAGGCCTCGGCAAGGAGAAAACCTGGAAGCTGAGGGGAGGGGGTGCGGGGGAAGGCATCCGCGGGGGGAGCCGGCGAGTGTGCGCGCACACCCCACCCCTGCTCCCCGCACGCGGAGCACTTGTGCCTTGCGCTTGGCTTGTGGCCAGCCGGTCTCCATCCCCCCCTCGCACTGCGTCCCTGGGGGTAGCAGCTGTAGCTTGTGCGCTCTGCGTCCAGACTGGTGATGGCAGCGGCAGCAAGCGGGGGCCGGGGAGGCATGCTTTTGGACTAGGGGTAGAGCCCCATCAATGAAAAGTGTGTGCGTGTGTGCGAGGGAGGGAGGGAGATTCTGGCTTGTGCATTCCTTGTCTGGCTGCTGCTGCCGTCTTTGAACAGAGGCAAACTTCTGCGGCAAGCCTGAGCTGGCCCTTGGCCCTCCAAAGCTTTCACGCACTGGGAAAATGAGTTCTCCCAGCTCCGCGCAGGCACCTCGACCCCTCCCCAGTGCGCCTCATTCAAATCCATGCTGCCCTCCTCAGTGTCGTAACTTCCTCTGGAGCGGCTGCCAAGCCCCTTCAGCAGCAGAGCGAGTCCCATCTTGCTCGCATAGCGAGTTCACTTGGAAGCGGAGGCACCGGCGATGTGGAGAGCAGGACCCCCCCCCCCAGTTCCACAGGCTGGGCCTGTGAAGGGATGCGCGGGTGCCAGTTGGCCTCCCCAGTGCCCTCTTCCCACACAACTAGGGGGGAGCTGCCATAAAGCCCCTGCAGTAAGCTCTCTTTAGAGCACCCAGTCCTCACTAGCACAGGCGCCTTTTCCCTGGGTGCCCGAGGGACTCTGAGGACTGCAGCGCGTTCACTTAAGGGAGAGCAGGCAACCGTTACCCGCCAAGTGCAGTCGGAATGGGGTAGATCGTGGGGAAGGAACTCTGTATCTTCAAGGCACCCTCTCCACAGCCATATCCGCTGAGACCATGCAGGTATATTCCCTGAACATAGCAGATGATTCTGAAGCATCTTCTAGGCGCAACCTAGTTCACGCAGGGCCCTGGCCAGGCCTGTTGGACCTCCTCACGTTGCCCCATGTGAGACAACAAGGCAACCAGCCAGCCCTGCTTTGCAACTGTGCATTGTGGGAGAAGATTGTCAGTTGGGCAAGCTGTTGTGGAGGGAAGCTTATTCGCTATATCTGATCCTCTAATGGAGGAACACCATTTGAAAGCCACGGCTGCAGCCTAAGAGAAGAGTGATTTAAACAAATCCGTAACAAGCTCAGCTGAAACTCCAAACCAGACCAGACCTATGGTCCAGCTAAGGTGGGCACCATTTAAAATGTTTGCACAACTTAATTCAGTAATCCTTACAAACAATCCTACAAGGGAGGACAGTATGTTTTGTTGTTGTTGTTGTTCAGTCGCTAAGTCGTGTCCGACTCTTCGTGACCCCATGGACCATGGCACGCCAGGCCTTCCTGTCCTCGGCTCTCTCCCAGCGTGTGCTCAAGTCCATATTCATTGCATCGGTGATGCTATCCCGCCATCTCATCCTCTGCCGTCCCCTTCTCCTTTTGCCTTCAATCTTTCCCAGCATCAGGATCTTTTCCAATGAGTTTTCTCTTTGCATTAGGTGGCCAAAATATTTGAGCTTCAGCTTCAGTATCTGTCCTTCCAATGAGCAGTCAGGGTTTACTCTGTTATATATGGGGTGGTGAGAATGGTGCCTCACAGGTCACAATCTTACAGACTGATCCTGCATGCTCATCTGGAAGCAAGTTCAGTGGGGCTTCCTCCAGGTGCGCAGGGAATTACAGCCTTTGACTATGCTGTTCGACAGTCGATCTCATCTAGCTGATGTCAATGCAAATATAATGGCTTAGGACACAATCCTATGCATGTTTAGACAGAACAAAGCCCTACAACTCCCAGCATCCCCCAGCCAGCATGGCTGGCTGGGGAATGCTGGGAGATGTAGGGCTTTCTTCTGCCTAAACCTATATAGGATTGCACACTTGGTCAGTCTAAGGGCCCAGGATTGGCCACTAGCCCAGCTCTGCTCAATCATTTCCTCCCCAAAGAAGGTAGAAAGCAGTGCAGCAGGACCAGCTGTGCCATGAGGCCATAGGTGGGGAATGTGAAGCCCTACAGATGTTGCTGGACTGCAACTCCCATCAGCCCCAACCAGCGTAGCCAGTGGTGAGGGGAGATGCAGTCCAATGAGATCTGGAGGGCCACATGTTTTCCATCCCTGCATTAGACAGGTGAGGCAATTGCCTCAAGCTGCAGGTACTGGAGGACAGGGAGAGTTACTGAGATGTTGGAGGACAGAGCTGTGTGTGCCACACAGAGCCTCAGAAGCTGCCATATACCGAGTCAGACTCTTAGTCCATCTAGCCCAGTATTGCCAACACTGACTGGCAGCAGCCGTTCTCCAGGGTTTCAAGCAGGGGTCTTTCCAAGCCCTACCTGGAGATGCCATCAGCGATTGAACCTGGGACCTTCTGCATCCAAAGCAAGGGCCCTACCACTGACCTACAGCCCTTCCCTCCGGGGCTGGCCCCTCTGCCCCCCTGCAACCTAGTCTGCTGCTCACAGGTGCAGTGGAGGACACTGCCCCCCCACCAGTGTTGAATTAAGGTTCATCTGCCAGTCTGGTCAACTTCTACACATGGAATGTGTCTTTGTGGCAGGGGGGGGGGAGCAGAGGGTTAGGGCAGCAACATGTCTTGGGCCAGCCCTGCTGCAGACACTCCAGAAGTGATTAGAGGCATGGATGGCATCCATACTTGCCAAGTCTTTTAAACCAGTTGCTCTTTGGTAAAAGGAAGGTGGCAGAAAGTTTAGCTGGGCTAAAAAAAAGAACAGATAGTTGAAGTTAGAAGAGACTTCAGGTCATTTTTTCCTGGAAAGGTAGGACAACAGTGAAGCATCTAACAGGAACAGTATGAAGAAAGCCAACTGGGGAAAAAAACCCTCTAATCTAAAATGTAAGAATGAGTAGCATACAATGAAGACCAACCAAACATGTGGTTTGGGACATTGTCAAGTTCCAAAGCATAGCTGGATTCTGAAATTGTAGAATCATTCAGCTAGAATGGATGCCGTTTCTTAAATAAAAAAGAAAGCAAAACAGAACAAAACCGCAAAGACGTATACAAATTGTTCTTACGTGAACATATTTATAGGTGGTAGATACACTGCAGGTTGCAAACCCAGTGAGAGGGTGGAAACCCACCATTCCAAAGGCATAAACTCACTGGAACTCCGCTGAAAGTATTATGCAAGTGTTAAATGGTAGCTTGCTTCTTTACGTGACCACAGGCTAACAGAAACTGGGGAGGTGAGGTTGGGGGGGATGTCAAGGGATGAGAATCCATCATGTCTGTGCTCCAGGGAACAGCTCCTCCGACTTTGCCATTGGAGTCTCCTCAAGAGAGAAAGAAACCCCTTTGAACTTTGCAGTGTGTAACTAAGACCAACAGGTGGGCTATGTGGCTTCCCTTCCACACAGGTGTGCACGGATAGGTTGTGCCAGAGTGCCTTCCATAGCTGACTTCCTCATTGCTCTCCTCGATCCTCTTCCCCCTGAACTGAGGGGAGGGAGGGGCCCGCATCTCTCTTAGCAATTGCCAGCGGTTGTCTGTCCTCTTCTTGCACACTATTGCTCTGAAGCAACTAATATCGCAGTAGTATTGGGGTATGAGGCTGGTCTGACCATGTGAAGTTCTCAAGGTGACAAGGACCCCCGCCCCCCCGGGAGACCTACATGTAGGAAGAGGCAGGTAGAGGAGCTAATTACTGATGTGGGGAGAGCCTGAGTGAGTGTCTGATGGCCTGTGCTGGGCTCCTGGGGAACGGCGCCACTTTTGAGCTTTGTGGCTTTGGTAGACTTCTGAACACGGGGGTGCTCAACAGGAGTTTGTCTGAAACAAGAGTGCTGCCTTAGGGGCACTTTCACAAGCAACACCAAGCTTTTTTCTTTCCCCTCCTTGGTTTGCTTTCTCTCTTGCACTGTCGGCATCCAAAATTCAAATGCACCACCTGCGTTTGGTTTTGGCTGGATAGGCACAATTGATCCCAACATTTCTGAGCAGCAGAGGCCAGAGTGCACAAGGTGTGTGTGGCAAAACCAGCCCTTGGTACAATTCCTGGAACCGGGGGTGGGTGACAGGGCAGTAGCATAGAGGCAAATTCCCAGGGCATGGTGCAGTTGCGGGGGGGGGGGGAATCTGTGGGAAAAGAGGCTGTTTCAAAGGGCTAAATTCCAGATAATGCTTTTGAGGGAGGAAAGACTGCAGGGGGGAGGGATGTGTGTATGGGGAGGGGGGTGGTTTGGCCCAGATCAGGAAGAGTGCAGCTGGGGGAGGGGGGGTGGCTTCTGCATGGCAGTCCAGCCTCTATGAAGTGGGTCAGACCTTGCTTGATTGGGGGAGGGGGTTAAATATGTGCCAGGCCACGCATGTTCCAAGTGGGCATGATGGAATGTCTACGTTGGGGCGGGGGGTGCAGTGAACGCATGTTAGGGTGTTGGGGGGGTGAAGCTGGGGCTCCTGGATTTGTAGTAAGGCGTTTGGTGTGTGCAGGGGGGTATTTGGGGCTGTTCCATGGGGCATTTATGCGGAGATGATTTGGGGAACTTGGGTTCCTGCAGCGTGTATCTTGGGGGCGGACTTGGAAACGTTCCACGATGGGGCAGAGACCCCCACCCCGAGGAGGGGAAAGAGGCGCTGCAAGGGGGTGGGTGGGCTGCAATCACATTCATGTTTGGGGGGGGCGTTGCAAGGAGGCGGGTCCCTCCCGAGGCGGGCGGGTGGGGGAAGAGGAAGGGGGTCTCCCGTGCTGCCCCCCCTCGTCCGTCCGTCCCGGGGGCGGTGCCCGTGCTGCTGCCCCGTGTCCGCCCCACCCTGGCCGCGCGCTCGCTCGCTCGGTCTCGCCGTCACTCGCCGCCCCGGGGAGGCGCTCCGGCTGCAGCGGCTGCTGCTGGGGGGAGCCATTCTGCGCACCCCACAGCCCGAGGGGGGAGAAGAGGTGAGGGGGCACCGTGGGGGTGGGTGGGTGGGGGGAAGAGATTCAACAGGGGGAGCCCCACTTCCATAGGGGGGCGCTTGAGGAGGGGGCGCATTCTTTCCCCGCGACCCCTCCCCGTATTTAGGAAGTAACTGTTGTTTAGTGCGGAGGGGGACGAAGAGGAGGGGGGGAGGCGCCCGTTTCCCACCCCCCACCCGCCCTTCCCCCACGCTGCGCCGCTCCGAATCTCGCCGCGCCGGGTTTTCTGCCCCCCTCCCGATCCAGATAGCCGGGGCGCTCCGCGCCGGGTTTTGCGCGCAGCCGGGCCGCCGCGGCCAGTCTCGCGAGCCCAGGTCCCGCCACAGCCAATCGGGGCGCGGGGCCCAAGAGCCGGCAGCCAATAGCGACGCCGCCCTGGCCCGGCCGCGGCCAATCAGCGTCCTCCCCGACCTCCCCCCTCGCTCGGGCTGCGGCGCGCTGAGGGCTCCGAGCGGCGCCTCCATTTAAAGGGGCCGCAGCCGCGACCCGAACCTTGGGTGGGCTCCGGGCAGCGCGGGCGGTGGGAGGAGGCGGGGACCTGCGTCGGTGTCGCCGTCGCCGCTTGAGCGGGGAAAGGCGGCGGCGGCCGCAGGTGAGGGGGGCGGCGGGGGCGAAGAGGGCGGCCATCGTGGCCGCGGGGGAGGGGCGCGGCGCGGGGCGAGACCTCGTGAGGGGGGAGGGGCCTGGCGGCGGGGAGGGGGCTCGAGCGGGGGCGGGGCCAATGTTGCTGCCGGGGGAGGGGGCTGTGGGGATTGCCGCGCGCCAAGGGGAGGGATCCTGCAGGTACTTATTGGGCAGGGGGAGGAGCCAGGCCAAATCTCACCTGGAGCCCTTGGCCGGCAGGTGGGGGGGGGGCTCCGCAGCGAGGCCGGGCCTGCACGGGAGCGGGAGGGATCCTGCAGGCACTTGCTGGCGCGGGGAGGAGCTCACAGGACCAAATCCAGGTCTAGGAGCAGGTGGGGCTAGTCGATCTGGGATTGGGCTACGCCAGGAGAGGGGTACGGATCTGCAGTCAGGTAGGGCTAAGCAGCACCAGGGGGAGGGGGTCCTGCAAGTACTTGGTCGGGGAGGGTGGGGGAGAAACCACAGCGTTGAATTGAGACACAGCCCTGTTACAGCAGCAGGAAAGATTCACTTGACGCTCTTGGCAGGTGGAGCGGGAAAGACAGTGATCTGCACTGAGGCGGGGCTGGCTTGCCCCAGGGGGAGGGATCCTGTGGGTACTTACTCAAGGAGGACGAGTCTAGCGGTTGAGCTCAGCGAATTAAGGAGATGGAAGGGGTCTTGTAGGCCATCTAGGCCAACCCCCCGCTCAAGTTGTGACCATCCAGGCCAGTCTCAGCCTGTTGCCTTGGAGGGAGGGAGTGGTAGTGGTTTGCAGAGTGAAGCAGGTTTCACTCTGGAGGACATCAGCCAGGGAACATGCAGAGAGAGGAGCCAATGACTTGAGCTGGGACAAGCTCCAGTTATAGTAGCTGGTTGAGCCGAGCCAAGTCTCGCCTGGGGGGAAGCCTGCAATCAATGAAGCAGACCCTGCAAGGACAGGCTCAAAGCGGAGGCGCAAATTGTTTGAATTGGGCCAGTTCAAGTCTCAGGGGGAGAGAGAGTTTGCAACAAGGCAGATTTGGATCTGGGCTCCGCTGGGAGGAGGGGGGCTTGGATCCTGCTATCCTGGATCAAAGGGCTGGGCACAGGCCAGCCTAAGTCATACCTTGCACCCTTGGAGGGTGGGATGTTGGTTGCCAGTGAGGCAGATTTGGGTTTGAAGGGCATTAGGGAGGAAGGAGCAAATGGTTTGAGCTAGGCCAGGCCTTGCTTTGTCTGACACAGCCTTCCCCCAGAGAGGGGTCTGCAGTTGTAGGACTTTCTCTCTCTCTAACCATGTGTAGGATTGCACCCTTAGTGACTCTACTTGATTTGGGGGTTGAGAATTACACTGGAGTGGGGAAAGTGGTCATTGAGTTATTCCTATAAGTGATAACAGTTGGCAGGAGGCAGTTATGCCCATGATGCATGCACAGATAAGGTGTGGGTAGCCTGTTGCATATGCCCCTGAAGAGAAAGAGCAATCCAGCCTTCACCAACCTGGTGCCCGCCAACTGTTCTATGCTTGAAATCCCACCAGCCCACATGACCAGTAGTCAGGAAGATTGGGAGCTGTAGTTGAAAATGTCTGGAGGGCACCAGGGTGGGGTGGTCTCCTGCAGCATAAGCCCACAGAGAGAGCTGGAAGAAGCTGAGGAGGATCTGTGGTGGATCCTTGAGAGGGATAGAGGAAATAGTGAAGGGTGTGTTTGTGCATGTGCAAACAATGTCTTGTGTACCTCTGTGGAGTGGTGCAGTTAAGAGAAAAACTATTGGACACCAAAGGCTGTCAAATTTGTGGAATCTTGTTCTGAAGAGGTTCAAGGGAAGACTGAGAACCCTAGATATGTATTTTAAGAAAATCTGACTACATGACTTTGGGGTTCCTTTCAGTGCTTCTGTCTTTCTTGAACTGCATGAGCGGCCCAGGTTGAGAGATTCCCTTGGAGCACCTTTGTTCGCCTTCTAAAGGGGCCATTTGCTCCTCCCTCCCTCCCTCCCAGATAAACAGGTCGGGGGCACAGCTCTGTTCCACAGACTATTCCTGACAAGAGATGTCATGCAAACTTGTCCGTCCTCAGCTCCACCTGTTACACCGGCACACAATTGCCTCCGAAGTGTGGGTGCTCTGGCCTCACCCTAGTTTCCATGGCGGACAGCCAGGGGAGGCACGGACAGGTGCTAAGAGTGCTGCTCATGGAGCAGTAGGCAGGCAAGCTGCTAGTGGTTGGTCTCCTTTGGACTCTGGAATCCTCCCCAGGCCCAGGTCACTCACCTGCCCCCAGGCCTAAGAAGCGGTGGCTCTGTAGTTGCACCTGATGGAGACTAAAAGCAGGGCTCCTCATTTGGAGGAAACTCATAAAGGTCTGCTAAAGATTTAGGGTTGATGCCATATTGAGGTGTGAAGGCTTAGAGGGAAAACTTCCCTCCCCATATATCCCATTTTGCAGATAAAGGAACTCTGCCTAGACATTTAGTCCACTGGCGGTGGATCTTCAGTCTAGTCTCTACTACCTGTCAGTGGTAGTCAGTGCCCAGGACAGGACTGTACACCTTTTACCTCACCCATAGCTGCTTTACCCCCAGCATTGTTCAGAGGAGACTAGGGGTTAACTGAGAGGAAACAAGAGAGGCAACACCTTCTGATTTCATACAGACATTGCTTGCCAAACAGCCTCCGCTATTCTCCAAAGTAGCATTTGCTCTTTTTCTGGGTTCTGCTAATGCAGATTCAGCACTGAGGGCCAGCTCCGAAATATGCCTCCAAGCTGCAGCTACCTTGTGTACTTCAGATTTACATATTTGGATTTTCAGCCTGCTCTCTCCCGGTGGCTCAGAGCTAGCAACAGCATTTAGAAACAAGCTCTCAACATGCTTAATTAAAATGGTTCTTTTTCAAAAATCCAACTGTTAAAAAGACCACCATTCCTGGCTGCCAAGAAGCTTGTCCAAATTTAAAATGAAGGACGGGGAGAGGCGTACTCAGACTTGGGCTGCTGGGGACCTTGTGAGGAATTCCAGCGTTGAGGAGCAGCTGTGCTCCTCTGTGGGGCCTGGCTGATGGTGTTGCAAAGGGGCCCTTCTGAGCTGCCCTGTGGACTGTGGTGGGATTCAGTGGGCATCTTGGGAGGGCCCTGTGTGCATGGGATGGGCACAATCTGTTTATCATTTGAATGAGCAGGGCCCATGACAGCATGTGGATGGAAAAATGCCACGGGCTCTCAGGAGTAGAAAGGCACCTTCAAACTCTTTGGTCTCAGCACCTGAGTTGTTTAAAGTAATCCTCCAGCTAGTAACTTGTATGTGTTTGCCAACCTTGTTTCTCCCAAAATTGGTCCCCAAAGTGTGAGAAACCTCAGTTGGTATGGGGGGGGGGCAGGGATGATGTGACAATTCTCACAACTCCCCCCTTTCAAATAACTTCTTGAACTTCTGTTTTCTGAACCAGTTCTTTTGAACTGGTTTCCAGTATTTGTGATTAGGGAATTGATTCTGGTTTAGGGTCAAAGCGAGTCAGAGATTTTTGGTTCAGTTTCAATTCTGGCTTATTGGGCCCATTTGGGGGGTTCTGTTTTCAGTCTGGCCCCTTGGTGGTGGCGGCTCATAGACTCATAGAATCATCTCCTCCAGGGTGTGGTTGAGTTGGCTGCTCAGAGGAGCAACTATTCAAGTTATTGAAAATGTTCTGATGTGCTTTCCTTTCCCTTTCTGGTCCCCAGTTCTTAGCTGTTCCTGAATGGATTCCAGTGAATTTCCTGGCTCTCTAGGGCCACTGTCTCTGCCTGACAAGCCACTGATTGGTGACCTCCCTGCAGACATGGAGTTTGGAGAGGATTTGCTGGCCTCCCAGACGGCCTCCATCCCACAAGCCTCAGCTCTTCAGTCCCAAGAGATGGAGTGGGAAGCGCCCAAGCAAACTGCTTCGGATGGCAACTTAGACCTGGGCTTAGTGAAAGCAGACGACTTGCCGGATCTAAGCAAGCCCAACAGTAACAGTCTAGCCCTCGACAAATCTGGTACTTTGGATATCTTGGAGAAGCCTGGCCTCCTGGAAAGCTTGAGCAAAGAGGATGATCTGGGGGCTCTGGATAAGCCCGAGGACCTGGACAGCTTGTACAAAGCACGTGCATCTGAGGATCCTGAGGATGGGCCCAGGGACCCTTCTGTGCCAGGAACCGAAGCTCTTGTGCCAGAAGCTTGGAAAGAAGAAGTTGCCTCGAAAGCAGACTCCGGAGGCGCAAAAGACGGCAGGGCGGAGAGCGCAGCCTCCCTCCTGGGCAGTCACGTGGTGGAGTCGCCTGACATGGTGGAGGCGAGCAGCACACCACCCTTGCAAGAGCCAGCCGCCTCGCCTGGCAGCTCACCAACAAGTCCGCGGCTGGCAAAGAAAGCCCGGTTGAAATCCCCAAGGAAAAGCTCGCCAGTGCGGAAGGAGGACGTGGCGGCATCCGCAGAGGAGGGGAAGGAGTCCGTCCCCAACAGCGCTTCTGATCCTCCTCCTGAGCAGGTGAAAGGGAGCCTGGCTGAGGCTGAGAAAGAGAGCAGCTCCAGCCAGAAGGACCCTGCCAAGCCCAAAGCACAAGAGACTGAACAGTCGGCCCCACTGCCAGGTGGGTAAGCAGAGGGGGCTATTCCTGGGGCACAGCCCTCTCCTCTTTGCTTCTGCTCTGGTGCCAAGTGGGAGAGGCACGCCAGTGGCCACTCCTGTTGCCCTTCTCTTGGGAAAAGGCTGTTGCAGCTTCCTTCCAGGGCTCCTTGTGCACAGCCATGCCCTGTCTGTGCTCAGCAAGCAGCACATTGGGGATCCAGCTGCTCTCCCCTCCCTTGCAAGATGCTTTCTACCTCCGCTTCTTCCCCGGGCAGAGCTAGAGGGCCCGGTTGGCTTTCTGATTGCTGTGCCGATTGTCAAAATGTTTCTGCTTCTCTCCCCACAACACACACACCCAGCCAACACAGTCGTGTGTGTGTGTGTATAGATAGGCATGTGGTGGTAGCTTTGAAGCAGCAGCTCCTTCCAGTCCCTGGCTCTGCATTTATGGCAAGACTGCAACTTGCCCCATCCCTGGCCCTCTTGCCAGCTTTTGGGTCTCTCTTGTGCTTCTCTTGCAGGGGAAGGCCCTGGCGCAAAGGCGAGCGAGCAGCCGGTTGAAAAGGTAAGGTGGGGGGGGGGGTGGCAGCCCACCCGAGCATTAGCCTTTCCACGAAGATCCTCAGTGCCTTGGCCGCATGTTGCTCTTTTAGGAGCAAAAGATCCTAATCCTGCTTCCGTTGCCCTTCCTTAGGTGTCCCAGGCTTAAAGCTATGTGCACTACTTGTGCCCCCTCCTTTTTTTTCTCCGCCTCATGATTGTGTGTGCACCAATGTAGACCAGCCTGGTGTCCTCCAAACGTGTTGGACCACAACTCCTGTCCTCTCCAACCAGCATGGCTATTAGTCATGCTAGCTGAGGTTGCTGGGAGTTGTAGTACAACACATCTGAAGGGCACCAACTTGGGGAAGGCTGGTTTAGCCTTGGGCAGGGCTTACCTTGAGCTGCATGACTTGAACTGTGCCTAGCATTCTTGGGCGCTCAGTAGACAGCTGCAGAGTGGGGGCTTCCCTGGGCTGCCTGCCTCTGTCTGTAGCGACGATTCCTCGGTGTCTTTCAGGAGCAGAAGAGGAGTGAGCGAGCCAGGAGGGCAGAGGTGTCTCGGCCTGAAACGGTCAACTCCTCTGAGAGCAGTAAGTTGCTTTAGCCGGCCCTGTTGAAGTTCAGTGCAGAGAACGGCTCCCAAACAGTAAGATGGAACATCAGGATGGAACATCAGCCAGGAACATCAGAGCAACTTGGGAAGCTGCCTGGTGCCGGGTCAGCGCATTGGTCCATCTTGCCCAGTCTTGCCTCTGAGCGGTTAGTGGCTCTCTAGGGCCCTTGGCCAGAGAGAAGGACCTTCCCCGTCCCCAGCTGTCTGGGATCCTTTTTAACTGGAGGTGCTGCATGCAAAGCAAGCACTCTGCTACTGAGCTGCAGACCTTCTCTGGAAGAGTAGGCTGTTTACAGGTACTGTGGTGTACTGGACAGGGAGTCAGGCTTGGACTGGCGAGACTCAGGTTCAAATCCCTGCCTAGTCTTGAAGCTCATCAAGTGTTCTTGGGCCAGTGACGATGTCTTGGCATTCCCCCCCCCCCCCCGCCTCACAGAGTAAAAGTAAGTCAGTGGATGGGAGAGAATTAAGGAGAAGATAAATTGGGACGGGTTCAGAGAAGGGCACAGAGATGATCAGGAGACTAGAAACGAAGTCCTATGAGGAAAAAATTGAAGGAACTGGGTATGTTTAGGCTTGAGAAGAGAAGACCAAGGGGGGATACGACAGTACTTTCCGAGTACCTAGATGCTTGGTGAGGGCTGCAGCCTGTTCTCCGTAATCCAAGACTGCAGGACACAAAATAACGGGCTTCAGTGACAGGAGGGCAGCTTTCGGTTGAGCACCAGGGAAAACTTCCCAACAGTCAGAGTAGCCAGGCCATGGAAGTGGCTGCCTGGGGAGGTGGCGGGGCCCCATTGCTGGAGGTCTTCCAGCAGAGACTGGGCAGCCATCTGCCAGGAATGCTTGAAACTGAGCGGGGGGTTGGACTCAGTGGCCGAACTGGCCCCTCCCCACTCTCAGACCTTGAAGGAAGAGTGGGATAGAAAAATGGTTTTAAAATAGATCTATAAGGAAAGGGTGGAATCTCCCCTCTGGAGCATTTTGGAGAGAGGCTTGAGGATGGATCAACTTAGATAGGTAAAGTGGATCCTGCCCTGCCCTGGGAGCCAAAGTCTTTTTCCAGCTACAAGCCCCCCCTGTCTGCGCTGGACTCTGCATAGGCCCGACAGGGCCTTCTCTTGGGTGACTTTCCAGTGTTTTGGTTTAATGTGAGCTTCGGCTATTGGGCGGTATAGAAAGAAAGAAATAAAGCGGAGAGAGGTGGTCTGGCCACAGGCAGCGGTGCTCAGCACGAACTTTCTCGCGCCTCACAGTCCCTGTCTCGGATGAGGATTCAGACGCCATGGTGGACGACCCCAATGACGAGGACTTTGTCCCCTCCCGCACCCGCCGCACCACCCGCATGTCTCTGCGCAACCAGCGGGCGGCCCGCTCCACCGTCACCAAGATGACGTGCGCCAACTGCCGGACGCCGCTGCAGAAGGGGCAGACGGCCTATCAGCGCAAGGGCCTCCCGCAGCTCTTCTGCTCCAGCTCCTGCCTCACCACCTTCTCCAAGCGGCCGCTCAGCAAGCGGAACTGCACCTTCTGCAAGAAGTGGGTGCTGGGGCTAGGCGTCCTTCCCACGGCTTGCTATGCCCGGGTGCCCTTGACGAGCCTGCTCGTCCCGCCTTGGCAGGCCCCGCCTGTGCAAGCACCCATCCCCGCGGCTTGCTCCTCGTTGCCTTTGGCCTCCCCGTCGCTGCTTGCCGTTGTTTGCGGGGACAGGCCCAGGAGTGGCCCATCAGCCCCCAGTCTGACCGATGCCTTCCTGTTTGCAGGGAGATTTGGAACACCAAGGACTCTGTGGTGGCCCAGATTGGCTCGGGCAGCTCTTTCCATGAGTTCTGCACTAATGTGTGCCTCTCGCTATACGAAGCCCAACAGCAGAGACCGGCACCCCCGACACCAGAAGCCTCGGACACGGTCCGTTGCAGTGTGTGCTACAAACCAGGAGAGGTGCGTGCAGTTGCTCTCCGAGGCAGGATTCAGGGCTGAGGTGGGAAGAGAGTCAGCATGAAGGCCACCATGCTGGAGTGAGGTGTGCCGAAGAGTGCATATTGGAGGGGGTGGGGCTAGCTCAGGAGTGGAGCTCCGGCTTTGCTTGCAGAAGTTTGTCCCAGGGTCAGGCCCTTTCATGGGCAACTCCAGAGGTGAGGGTGTGAGGGAGCGGGGCTGGACCTCTAGCGAGCTGCCCCCAGGCAGAAGAGGTGGTGCTGGCCTAGATGGTGTGAGGGTAGCCTCAGGGGCTTGTATCCACTGTTTTTGTACCAAGGTGGAAAAATTGGGCAGAAAAAGGGAGCTGTATTTGGCAGATTGCAGAAAGGAAGCCATGGGGCAAAGAGCTCCTTGGAGATCATAGAATCACAGAATCATAGAATAGTAGGGTTGGAAGGGGCCTACAAGGCCATCGAGTCCAACCCCCTGCTGAGATGAGCAGATCGATCGGCTGATGTATTGCCTGACCATTGGTAGGCAGCAGCCTGCCTGGTTCAGCCCTTGAAGCACAGCTTCAAGAAAAAGAGCAGTATAGGATGAAGCAATGATAACAATAACAGGATTTTATGTACCAGAGAAGCAGTACTGGGAAGGAAGGAAGCTCTGCTAAACGCTGGATTGTCAAGTAGCAAAACAGACCTATGTGATGCTTGGGCCTGATTGACTCGCTTACTGAGAACAGCTAAAACCCAGCACGCACCTTGTCCCAGACAGTGTTAATTCCTAGGTGCAGAACACGGAATGTGGTGCAGGAGACTGACAGGTGACATTTCCTTGGGCTGAAGCGGCCTCCCTTCTCCTGGCCCAGCCATCGTCCTAGGGGTGTAGGGCACCACTGCTCCATTCCTCCCACCTCTGTTGTCCCTGGAGGGGGCGGCTGGTGCCGGCCTGGGTGAGTGATGGCTCTGCTTCACCTGCAGATCCAGCACGAGGTCAGCAACGGGAATGTGGTGCACCGCATCTGCAGCGACGCCTGCTTCACCAAGTTCCGTGCAACCAAGGGGCTGAAAACCAACTGCTGTGACAACTGTGGCCTCTACCTGTACAACAAGGGGCTGCCGCTGGAGTATCTCTTCCACGAGGGGCAGCAGAAGCGCTTCTGCAACACCGCTTGCCTCAACAGCTACAAGAAGGTGAGGCTGGGTGGAGGACGAGCACTGCTGGGAGCGGGGGCGGGAGGGAACAGTTGCACGCAGCTCTGGCCCCCGGGTCTGAGCCCAAGAGCAACGCTCCTGTTAGGCCAGGTCTGTGTGATGGACCTTGAGGCCTTCCGCTGGGGCTCGGAAGCCTGCAAGATCGTGCAGGGGCTTTTCTACCCCGGCTTCCCTCTCCCTGGCCTGAGGGTGTGTGAGTGTCCTTGTGGGGAAGGTTGCAGAGGAGGCGTGGCAGGGGAGGGCTGGGCTGGGTTGACTGTTTGGTCTGGGCGTGTGAGTGAGCCTTGCAGGGGGCGGGGCGGAGGGTCCCAGCAGGGGCTGAGCCTGACGGCCGCCTTGCCCTGGGTCTCTGCAGAAGAACACCCGGGTCTATCCATGCATGTGGTGCAAAACGCTCTGCAAGAACTTTGACATGCTGTCCCACAAAGACCGGAATGGCAAGATGGGCCTCTTCTGCTCCCTCTGCTGCACCACCTCCTACAAGGTCAAGCAGGCGGGCCTGACAGGTAAAGAGCTTGCTGGCCTCTGCCAGTGCTTTGAGGGCCGCAGAAGGCTTGGCTGTTGCTAGGCCCATTGCAGCGGAAGCAGGCTAGGGGGGCTGCAGGGCAGCAGGGAGGCCCCTGTCCTTGGGGAAGGGGAGCCAGATGGGCCTGTGCTGAGGAGGTGTGGACTGCTTGCCCAACTGCCACATGGTTCCTGGGCTAGGCTGGGGCCTCTGCCTCCCCCAGGGCAGCTTGCCCTGTGTGTGGGCCAGTATGGGTCAGGCCTCTGCCAGTTGGGTCCTGGCTTCTTGAGATCCCAGTGTGGGGCACAAGGCAAAGGCCCTTCACCAGCCTGGCCCTTCCCTCTGCCTTCCCTCTCTCCCCAGGACCCGCTCGGCCTTGCAGCTTCTGCCGGAAGACCCTGCCTGAGCCCTGCTACTACAACAAGAACGAGCAGGTGGTGTACCAGTTCTGCAGCCCCAGCTGCTGGACCAAATTCCAGGTACATACGGAGGCTCTGCCGCCGTCACAGTGATGGGACCAAGCCCAGGAGCGTGGGTTTTCTGCATGGCTGTGATCTGGTGCATCCATCAGACTCCTGAAAAGTCTCTGCTTTCATATTTAAAAAAACAAAAAAAGAAAGCGTCTGCTCTTGTTGTTTGCTGAGAAAAGCTTTGAGTGGTGAAGGCCGTGTCTGCTGCAGGCTCTAGGGCTAAAGATGGTGTAGAAGGGGGCTTTTCCTGGCCAAGGGGAGGGCTCATGTTGCTCTTCACAGTTGCCCGTTCCCTGCCAGCACCACACGAGCCCCGTCTATCCTTAATTGCAAGAGCAAAGTCCTCTACGAGTCGTGCGTTCGCCTTCTCATCTTTTGGTGCCGCTTAGTGAGAAGAGCCCATCCCTCCCCCTCTCCCTGGGTCTTGTGTGTGAGGTTTTGCCATTTCGCTTCGCAGACCTTCAGCCCTCCGCTGCCTTGCCTTCCAAGCTCCACATCGCCCCAGCCACCTGATCCGCACACACCGCCTCCTGCCCTTGGGCCCTGTGTGAGGTTCCCAACTACCCACGCCCTGCCAAACCAGCCTTCCCACCCCGCAGCCCCACCCGCCGCTGCTCTGTATTTCAGCACTGTATGAGTGAACGTTCTCCCTAAAGAAAAATTAAAAAAATAGAATGTTCATGAGCCTCTGACGTCGCAGCAGCCTCGCCAGTGGCCTGAGATGGGGCGAGGCGGGTTGTTGGGGGTGGATGAGGCTAATGCATCTCATTTTTAGCTTACTGGTATATCTATATATGATGTTGAATCTATCGTGGGGGTCATTGTCTCAAATAAAACTGTTTCTCCTTCTGCTGATGCCGAAGAGAGTTTGTGTCTGCTATCCAATAAATCAGTCAAATTAACATTTGTGTGATTTGCATAATTTATTCTACTCGCAGAGTGTTGGTCTTGTACTGCCATTGTCCATGGCCAAACCCTGTTCCCTCCCAGGAGCAGCAGCTGGACGTCCCCTGGGAAGAGCCTGTATGGGGTGCCTGCTGATCGCTGTCCCCCTCTCCTTATACAGCGGGACTCGGCCAACCCTCAGTGGTGGGGGAAGGCGAATGCGGGCTTGTGTCCACAGCTTGTGGGTTGGGGGCATGGGCGGGAGGCAGGGAGGGAGGTGCTGTGGGTGTGGGGGCAGAGGCTGTGTCGGGGTGGATATGGGCCCAGCTGGCTGGGGGACAGTGCAGGGAGTCCCCAGAGAGCAGTGTTTGCGGTGTGGGTGGGCAGGAGCGCAGTGGTGGGGGTGGTGAGCCTGAGACAACAGCTACAAGGTGGGGAGTGGCCTTCTGGGGAACGGTCCCGAGGCGGAACAGGAGCTGCAGGCCGGACACCATGGGCAGAGGTGGTCCTGTCTCCCCTTCTGAATCTTTCCCCTTCTGAATCTTTCCCCTTCCCTCAAAATGCAGCGCACCAGCCCGGAAGGTGGGATCCACTTGACCTGCCACTCCTGCCACAACCTCTTCGCTGGGAAGCCTGAGATCCTGGACTGGCAGGTGAGGGGGCTGCATGGCGAGGTGGCGTTTGCCCCAGAGGGAGCGGGGAGGGAGCAGGTGGCAAGGCCTGAGCTGGCTGGCAGTTTCTACAAGGGCAGTCTGGCAGCGGGAGGGGGTCTGCTGGCTGCTCCTGTGTTCTTTGTGTGGAGCTGTGCGCGCACGCACGCGTGCAGAGGTTGTGCTGGCAAAGGGGATGTGGAGTGGTCTGCAGCGGATCCAGCCAGCTCAGCTGGGCTCGGTCTCCCGCAGCCGGTGCTGCCCCTGCCTGAGGGCCAGGGCTGACCCCCGCTCCCCCCCGCTCTCTTTGCCAGGACAAGGTCTACCAGTTCTGCTGCCGAGATTGCTGCGAGGACTTTAAGCGGCTGCGTGGGGTGGTGTCCCAGTGCGAGCACTGCAAGCAGGAGAAGCTGCTGCACGAGAAGATCCGCTTCTCGGGGGTGGAGAAGAACTTTTGCAGCGAAGGTACCCGGGCCGGGGAGCATGAGCAGAGCCCTGTGGCGGAGAGGAGGCGGGGCGGAGAGATGCCTGGGGCAGGCGGCAGGCTCTCCGCTGGGCCCCTGGCTGGCGCTGGAGGAGGCTGGCCTGTGCTATTCGTGGCCAGCCCTCCCGGGCTTCCTGAGCCCTTGCATGTGGTGGGTAGGCCGGCTGGAGGTGGCCAGTCCCGTGGAGTAAGCGTGGAGAACCAGAGAGGCGAGCAGCGGCGAGCCCCCCGCCCACTGGGGCCAGTGCAGGGTAGTTTTGCTGCCGGGCGCTTCTGCGTTGCTGTGCTTTGCTGTGCCTCGAAGGCCTTGCCTAGGGCTCCCTGTTGCCGCCAGGTGCCCGCAGCGCTCCCCTGGGAAGGTTTCACCCCTGTTGTTTCTCCGCAGGTTGTGTGCTTCTTTACAAACAGGATTTCACCAAGAACCTGGGCCTTTGCTGCATCACCTGCACCTACTGCTCCCAGACGTGCCAGCGGGCCGTCACCGAGCAGCTGGAGGGCAGCACCTGGGACTTCTGCAGTGAAGAGTGCAAAGGCAAATACCTGCTCTGGTACTACAAGGTCAGTGCAGCCTGTGGCCTGCACCAGGAGTAACAGGGGCCTTGCTGCCCGGGTGCCTGTGTGTGAGCATGTCCTTTTCGGTAGGGCTCCCAAAAACCAACACTTCATTGGAATTCCCCATGAGGGAAGGTCTGGCTTGCCTTCAGTGGTGGAGGCTCTCCAGGAGCAGCTCCTCTTCCCTCCGGCTTTGGAGGCAAGGCTGTGCAAATGGCTTTGTGCGTGGTCTCCTTCAGATTGGAGGAGCCTCCCCCAGTCCCAGTTCTGCCCGCGTTGAAGCATCAGGCACGGCCAGCGTCGAGGGTAGGCCTGGTTGGGCCCCTGCCGAGGGTCCCTCCCTCAGCGGGGGCCCACTGACCAGAGCCCCCTGGAGTGGCTCCTCCTCTTCCCCGCTGCAAGCTGCTTGTTCCCCCGCCTCTCGCTCTGGCCCAGCCAACGATGGTGGTGAGGCAGAGCTGGAGATGCCACTGCTGCCATGCGCTCCCTGCCTGTCGAGCGAGCACATGGGAGCGGCAATGAGAGAGGCAGAGCAGCTCGTGGCCATGGTGGCAAGCAGGTGGGCTCACTGAGGGAGGGGGCCGTGGAGGGTGTCTTGCCCAAGGGCCCTCAACAGTACTGGCAGCCAAGCTTGGTTGTCACGCTAGTTAACAGCCAGCTTCTGCCTTGGTTTACCTGACGGCGTAGCTGACCCTGGTGATCGAAGCTTCTGCTGCGTGTGTGTATTTTGCAGCGTGCGGCACTGGGTTTTTTGGCCAGCACTAAGGCTAATGCAGAATCCTGGGGTCGGACCGGGCCATTTAGGCCACGGGGCCCTGCTCAGTGCAAGAATCCAGCTTAAAGCATCCTGGACAGGTGGTTGCCCGACAGAGCACCCACCACCTCCCCAGGCAGCTGGCTCCCTTGTCTGCCTGTTCTGACTGTGAGGACGTTTCTCCTGCTATTCAGCCACAGTTTGCCTTCCTGTAACTTACGTGTTCAGTTAGTTATTCTGAAGTCTGAAGCCAAAAAAAAACAACACTCAGCCAAAGGCTCCTGGGCAAGGGAGACCCCGCCCGCAGGCTTACAGTCTGAAACACAAGAGCCGCAAGGCAGCACTAACTCTTCCGGGCTGGGGGAGTAGCCCTGCCGTCCCTCTTGTCTCCCTCCGGGCTGCCTGCTGGGCTGGCTGCTGGCAGTGACAGCCGAGGGAGGAGGAGCCTTCATGAGGGAGGCCTTCTGCACGTAAAGAGAAAGCTGGGCTCGGATGGGTGCCCAGGATACCTCACCGGAAGCCAGAGCCCACGCACGGTGGCAGTGCTTTGGTGGATGTGTCTAACCCTCCCTCTCCTCATGTTGTGGACTTTAGGCAGCTCGATGCCATGCCTGTAAGCGCCAGGGGAAGCTCTTGGAAACCATCCACTGGCGAGGGCAAATCAAACACTTCTGCAACCAGCAGTGTCTGCTGCGGTTTTATAACCAACAGAATCAGCCCAACCTGGACACCCAGAAAGGGCCCGAGAGTCTGCTGAACAGTGAGTAGCTGCTGGCGCTTTAGCGAGCCGAGAGCTGCAGGGAGCGTGGCGGCAAGGGCGCTTAGGGCACGGGACTGCACTGGCCCCTGTGGGTGGGCTTCATGGGACCTTCGTTCCGTCGCTAACCTCTCTGGTTCTATGACACACAGGACCAGCCAGGAGAAGCCGTGGCCAGGGCTGCCTGTAGCTCCCACACTTAGCAGGGAGGCTCCGGGACGGCTGCCGTGAGTGGCTCCTTCCTCCAGCGGAGAGTTGTGTGGGTAGGGCCGGGCCGGGCCTGGCCTGGCCTGGCCGGGGACACCATGGCTGGCTGGCCGGCTGGCTGACCCACCCGTGCCTCTCTCCAGAATCAAAAGCTAAGCAGTCCTGGGATGGGAGAGATAGAGGCAAATTGTACGAGGAGACCCTCCTGTGGTCGGAGTGGCCTTCCTCTAAGCTGTCATGCTGGTCCTATTTTCCAAGGCAGGTGCTGTGAAGACCCAGATGCTGCCAGAAGGTGTGGTAGGGACCCCCGTCTGCTGCCTGGAATGGGCAAGGAAGCACGGGGGGGCCCTCCCGCTTTTTCCCGTTTCACATTCTCAGAACTTGCTCTGTTTGCTGTGCCTGAGACTGCTCTCTCGTCCACCACCACCACCCCACTGTTCCACCCCATATGCCCTCTGTCAAATATCTCTGCCATAGCCAGCAATCCTTGATCCTCCTGAGGGAGCTGGGATGGTGTGTAGCCTGCTTTAAACCAAATGTTTTGCAGCTGAGAGAGCTG
The DNA here is from genome assembly GCF_057233095.1 of Heloderma suspectum. NCBI lineage: Eukaryota > Metazoa > Chordata > Lepidosauria > Squamata > Helodermatidae > Heloderma > Heloderma suspectum. The sequence continues at coordinate 2,344,363 of NC_139466.1, forward strand.
AATACGGTGATAGTTGTATATGTTCTGGACAGAACCATAAGTTGGCATAAATATCTTTGTTGGCCATAAGGACTAGACACTTGTTTTTTTAAACAAAAGGTGGGGCTTGTAGGTTGCTGTATTCAGGGTGAAGACCCACTTCTGAGGGGGGCTTTTCTTCTGACACAGAATAGCAGATCACACGCAGTGCTGGCTAATGGAGAGTCCACCATCCAAGGAAGTCCAAGGCCACGGTGGGCTGAGGCACAGATGCCACCACCCATTTCCTCCCAGCCGTTGTATTTATGTCTTTATTTGCCCCTCCTCTCCCCCCCTCTCGGTTTATTTCTGGCTTCCAATTTCACCAGTATAAGCCATGTGATTCCCTGCTTGAATTGTTGCTGGATGGATGGACCTGAACTTCATTGGGGAACTATTTTTCTGTTTGTTTTTTGAGGGGGGCCTCTAGTTCTCCCTATCCTCCCCAAATACCTTTATGATTTCATACATCAGCTGATTTCATTTTTTATTATTCAATTTATATCCCGCCTTTTTTCCTCTTGCAAGGAACCCAAGGTGGCTTTCATGATCCTCTTCGTTTTATCCTCACACCAACCCTGTGAGGTAGGTTAGGCTGAGAGTCAACGACTGGCCCAAAGTCACCCAGTGAGCTTCATGGCTGAGCAGGGACTTGAACCCGGATCTTCTGAGTCCCAGTCCAACACTCTAACTGCTAGCCCACACTGACTCCCTAGCTAAGACCTAGATGTGTATCACAGATCTACTCCTGAGCCCTGTTAAACTCCTTGATGAGGTAATTCTGTGGTTTCTCTACCCGCAGGCCAGGCATTTAACTCTGTGGTGAAGAAGGGCTGACATACCCAGGCCTGGCCTGAGAAGTGGGGGGCTCAGGCAAGCCCCCCCCCGTCGTGTTGGAGCCAAGCCAAAGCTCCTAGAATGGGAAGGAGCTACTTAGGCCATCAAGTCCAACCCCCTGCTCAGCGCAGGAGTCCAGTTTAGGGCACCCCTGGCAGATGGCTGCCCAGTCTCTGCTGGAAGACCTCCGGCAACGGGGGGCCTGCCACCTCCCCAGGTAGCAGCTTCCATGGCCCAGCTGCTCTGACTGTTGGGAAGTTCTCCCTGGCACTCAACCGAAAGCTGCCCTCGTGTCGCTGAAGCCCGTTATTTTGTGTCCTGCAGACTTGGATGACGGAGAACGGGCTGCGGCCCTCTGCTGTGTGGCGGCCCTCTTCTGCAAGGCCTTCCAGACATGGGCAGGTCATGGTGAGAGCAGCACCAGCAGCCACTCACCCCCAAAACGCTTTTTTTTCCAGGTCAGACCCCAGAGCCAAAGCAGCCCTCCTCCGCCCCACAGAAAGCAGAGACCAATGCGGTGAGTGGGCTGGGCTGGGGGTGTGGCTGCCTGGTTGCTGCCTTGCTGTTTGGCCGGGAGGATGTGTCCAGCGGCCCATGTCTGTATAGCAAGTGGCTGTCAACTTGGGGGCTTGGGCCTGGCTTGGAGCCTAGGAAGGGAGGGGCCTCATTCGGCCTGGGGCAGGGCGGCTGCATCCCCATGCCCTGCGTTGCTAGCGAAGCTGGGTGTGTTGTTGGCTCGGCCAAAACACAAGGCGTGTGGGAGCAGGGGCCCAGAGCACTCTGCACCAGCTGCTGACACGTGCCCCCTCTGGACCTGTCCAGGTGCCTGCGAAGAACAGCTCGGCCTCCGTGGCCCCTGCTGCTCCCCCGCCGCCCCCGCCGCCCCCGCCATCTCAGCCGGTCACCCCACGGAAGAACAAGGCAGCCATGTGCAAGCCTCTTATGCAGAACCGGGGAGTATCGTGCAAAATAGAGATGAAGTCCAAGGGGTGTCAGACAGGTGAGGCACTGTCAGAGAGGCCCGGGTTCCAGGCCGCCCTGTGGGAGCTCCAGTGGGCTTTGGTCTCCGCTCTGTAGGGCACCAGCTACGCCCGAGGGGAGTCCCGGTGGGGGCTGGCTTCTCCCTCGCCCTGCCCCATGGCGGCTCTCTCTGCCTGCTTCTGCTCTTTGCTTGAGAGGCACTCCAAGGTGATGGGCCAGTGAAGAAGAGTCGGGGGGCGGGGCTGGGGCCATAGCCAGGCCTTGCATCTGCTCAGCCACACACTCGCTGTTACAGAGTGGAGAGCAAGGTTCGGTTCAGTCCTGAAGGGGCGTGCATGCGGAGTGCCTCCTGATGGGTGCTCTTCCATCTTTCCTGACAGAGGATGACTGGAAACCGCAGGTGATTGTGCTGCCCATCCCTGTGCCGATCTTTGTGCCTGTACCTATGAACATGTACTGCCAGAAAGTACCCGTGCCTTTCTCCATGCCTGTCCCGGTAAGTAGGATTCCTGGCCCCGCTCCCATGGCCTACGAGCTCTCCTCCCTGCCTTGCCCTGCCCTGAGCTGTCTTCTCTGCTGCTCGTAGGTGCCTGTGCCAATGTTCCTGCCCACCACACTGGAGAGCACAGAGAAGATTGTGGAGACCATAGAGGAACTGAAGGTGAAAATCCCATCCAACCCCCTGGAAGCCGACATCCTGGCCATGGCCGAGATGATCGCCGAGGCCGAGGAGCTGGACAAAGCCTCTTCGGACCTCTGTGGTAGGTTCCGGGGAAGTTCTGCTGGGGGGCAGCTCACACTCAGGGCTGCCTGAACTGTGGCCATGAGCCCTGAGTGGGAGGCAGAAGCCGCGTTGTGGTCCTTGGCAGAGTAGCATGTGCTCTCCCAGCAAAGTCCAAATTCCCAGGGCCGAGGAAGCCCACCCTCCATGCCCCAGACAAATTCAAAGTACGCGTGCATAAAACTCTTTTGCATCTACACTTCAGAACTCTGCTTCTAACATTCGCATGTTCAAACCTCTTGGAATGCTTTGGCAGTGGAATGCTGGGGCTGAGGGTGAAGTGGCCGGAGCAGGCGGGGAGTGGGGAGAATTTAAGAACACACAGCAGTGCCTCCTTAGTTAAGACCTGTGAGTAAAAAACAGATTCTGTCATTATAAAAGGGTCATTGGGGGGATGGTTGTTCTAACGTTCATAAAATCAGAATACATAACCTGAAAATTTCAGCAAGATTGTGAACCGCCCAGAGAGCTTCAGCTATTGGGCGGTATAGAAATAAATAAATAAATAAATAAATAAATAAAGATTGGTTAAAGATTGAGGAAGAAAGGGCAGTTAACAGAAAAAAGCGGGGGAAACCTCCTGCACTGTTTTTGAAAAGCATTTTGGCAACTGTTTGTTCTCATGATTTGTGAACAAACCATAGGCAACTTACTTTAAAGATTGATGGTTTCCTATTCCTTTGTTATTGTAGTTGGTGGAATGGGAATTTTTTTAAATTCAATTAACTTTTTTAAAAACTAATTTTTACTCATATAATGAGAGTCTATGAGAGTCTCATAAGGCAGAGCCTTGGAATGCTGAGGGTGGGGGAAATAGCTGCCACGGGGAGGAAAAGGAGCAGCAGCAACTACGTTTCTGGGGCCTCTGTGCATGTGTGTGCACAGACAAGCAGTCCCTTCAGGGTGACTGGACCCCACCTTCACCTCTCTGTGCCCCCCACCACTTCTGTTTACTGCTCCCCACTTTGCCCTTAATCATTTGTGCCCCCACCCCTTTCCATATCAGCACCTCCGCACCCCTTCGATTTGCTCATCTGCACCCCCACTGCTTCCCCTTCTTCCTCTGCACCCCTTCCCCTTAATTGTTTGTGCCCCCCACCCCTTCCCCATCTAAGCCCATGCACCCCTACTCTTTCCCCTTCTCCCCTATGCCCATACACCCCTTCCCTTTGTTCTTCTCCACCCCATACCTTCCCCCATCTGTGCTCGTCGTCTTCTGCACCAGCCACCCCTTCCCAGGCCTCACTCCTAGGAAGTGTGCTTCAGATCTCAGCCTTAATTTGACTTTTTGCCCCCTCCCCAACTTTCCCAAAAATGTTTTGGGCTACAAACCTAACCATGCTTACTGAAATGTCCATTCTGGTACAGATCAATGGGATTTACACATGAGTATACACATGCATAGGATTGCACTATAAATATTATTCCCAGCTTCTGTTTATCCCAGACTAGGTGTTTTTATTTAATTAGTAATTGCTGGTTCCTGTATTTACACTGCAATCCTATGGATCCTTATTCAGGAGTAACTCCCATTGTGTTCAGTGAGATTTACTCCCAAGTAAATCTGCATAGGATTATAGTGGTAAAGCTTTCTTGTGAGTATTTGTGTACATGCCACCTTTATCTTCACAACAACCCTGTCAGGTAGGTTAGGCCAAGAGTCTGTGGCTGGCCAAAGTCATCCAGTGAGCCGTGTGTCCTTAAATATGGATACAGTGAGTTCCCACAGGGATCTGTATTGAGACCGATGCTTTTCAAGTTGTTCATAGAGCCAGTGTGGTGTAGTGGTTAGAGTGTTGGAGTGGGACTAAGGAGATCCAGGTTTTAATCCCCACTCGGCCATGAAGCTCCCTGGGGGACTTTGGGCCAGTCACTGACTCTCAGCTGAACTTGTGGCTGTTGTGAGGATAAAACCGAGGAGGATGTCCATGGAAGCTGCCTTGGGTTCCTTGCAAGAGGAAAAAAGGCAGGATATAAATGTAATAATAACAAATGTAATCATAATAATAGCAATAACAGTAATACTGATAGATGATCTGGAACTAGGACTGAGCAGCGAGGTGGCCAAGTTTGCTGCTGACATCAAATTGCTTAGGGTGGAATTGTGAAGAGCTCCAAAAGGATCTCTCCAAACTGGGAGAATGGGCATCCAAATGGCAAATGCGGTTCAATGTACGCAAGTGTAAAGTGATGCCCGCTGGGGCAAAAAAACTCCGCTTCACATATACATTGATGGGATCTGAGCTAGCGCTGACTGCCAAGAAAGAGATCTTGGGGTTGTGGTGGACAGCTCAATGAAAACGTCAACCCAGTGTGCGGCTGCTGTAAAAAAAAAGGAAAATTCCTTTTCCTTTTGGGGATAATTAGGAAAGGAATTGAGAATAAAACTGCCTGTATCGTACTGCCCTTATACAAATCTATGGTGTGACTACACTTGGAATACTGTGCACAGTTCTGGTCACTGAGAGAGAGTCTGGGAACACATGCCTGGACATGTCCATGGCAATGGACACCCATCTTTTATTTTTAAGTATTTTAAATGAATTATTTGTTGATTTATTTACTTTGTTTAGAGTGTTTTTATCCTACTCCTCAGCCAAAAGGGCTCCTGGAGCAGCTCACAAATCAGTAAAAGAAGATAATTCTTTCTTGCGGGCTTACAATCTAAAAAGACACAACACACAAGGAAAAAGGAATAGGGAGGGATGAGGAAAAAATTAAGTATGCAGTCCTAGGCACGTTTAGACAGAAATAAGTTTTACAACTCCCAGCATTCCCCAGCCAGCCATGCTGTCTAAAAAAATACGTCTAAACATGTATAGGATTTTTCCCCACATCTGTTTGGTCACAGCTAACTCTGCATTGGATAGAGTTCACTGAGTTGAGTGGATCTTATTTATGAGTAAATATCCATGGATGGAAATGCAACCTCTGCAGGCTTGAAACTTGACCACAATATGCTACTTTAAGATCCAAAGGGGAAGAGAAACTATGTAGTGTAAAATGAGCTATACATTTTTTAAATTTTCTTTTCTTTGAATTTCAACAAAACAAAAAACATAACAAAACCAAATAACAACTATTACCGCTATAATAACACAGTAAACTGTAACTTAATTCTAATACAGAACATTTCTCCGTATCACCTTGTGTGCTTCCAGTACTCTTAGAATAAATCAGAGACTGTTAATTCCAGTACAACCATCTTTCAAGCTGTCTCCAGACAGAGGCACAAAAGGTGAAATAATTTATTTTCACGAGGCAGTCATTCAAAGCTTTTATCTCCTGACACTGTCTACTGAAAAGTTCAAATGAGTATCAGGTTGCAAGTCAGAGAACGAGAGTATAACTTCTGGGGTTCATGTATGAATTTGAAAATGGAGTTCAACTTGTAACAGTGGCTGTGATTTTATATTAGATGTTGACATGGTGTAACATCCTGGCTGACGATGTCTCGGCTGTCAACCGTATAATATCCAGTCCTCCATTACACAAAGCCATGAGATTCATTAAATAAAAACCTGCGTTTTACAAAGCCCCATTAAGGCTGTACAGCAAGTGCATCGTTGCCCCAAGTTGTTTGCCATCAGTTTTCCCCAGCCCCACGGTCAGCTCTGCATATCGGTCTCCATCCTGTCCGCATGGCTTAGCTGCTTCGGGAGCGTGAGAATTTCCCTTTCCCTTCCTGCCCCCTTAGGGAGGATGTGGTGTTAAGGCCGTGAGCCTCCGCTCACAGTGTCCTTGCTTCGGGGTGCCTTAACGTGGTTTTGTGAACCATAGGTTTTTTGTTTAATGATAAAGCATGGTTTCTTGGAGGCCTGCAGGAGGGGAGCGGGGACCTTACTGATTTGATACTGATTTGATTCTGCCAAGGCACTCAAGGTGGCTTACAATCATAAATAAAGCTTGATTAACATAATAATAAATAAAACTTGATTAACATAATGATAAAACAGTGCATTAAGCTATAATGCAATGCAAGCGGCCTGAGCCCAAGAGCAACCTTCCCTTGTGGCTGACCTTCTAGGGGCCTCATGCTGGAGGTGGGTGGAGCCAGAGCAAAAGTGGGCGGGGCCCCTCTTTCACTCTCACGCATATGCACACGCAGAAAGAGCATTTGGGTGGCTTTTTTACAAGCCTAATTGCTGTGTAGTGGGGAATTTTAGCCGGGGGGTGTATGTCACAGCATACGGGAAGGCTTCATGTATCCTCTCTCAGTTGGGGCCCTCCACATGCCCACACAGACACACACAGACACACACACACACACACACACACACACACACTTTAGGCTTTTAAAGGATTTTTAAAAAACAAGCCTCATTGTGAGGAGGGGAGGCTGCAGGCCAGACGGGGTGGACCTTGCAGGCCAGAGTTTCTCCATCACTGGCCTTTGGGCCGACCTTTCAGTCTCCAGTCTGTGGTCTGGTGGGCAAAGAACAGCCCACTCGCCCCATCTCGAACTTGCCGTGGCGCCGGTGTGGTGGGGCTGACACCTGACCCGCTTCTGTGTTCACAGACCTAGTGAGTAACCAGAGTGCGGAAGGCCTCCTGGAGGATTGTGACCTCTTTGGGCCAGCCAGAGACGATGTGCTGGCCATGGCTGTCAAGATGGCAAACGTCCTGGATGAGCCGGGTCAGGACTTGGAGGCTGACTTCCCCAAAAGTAAGGGCAAAGGCAGCCGCAGGCTGTGTGTGGGTGTGTAACCCCAGTCTCTCTGGTGCAGGGAGGGGGAAGGGGTGCAGGGAGGGAGTTGGTGGCCTGCCTCAGCAAGAAGGATCACTTAGTGTCCGTTGCCCTTGTCATGTGCCCTTCCTGGAAGCCCCGGGGCCTTGTACACGGGCGAGAGTGTTACCCTGGTCTGTAGAGCCCACTGGACAGAGAGAGGCTGGCTAAACTACACTCTCCCTTGGGCCTGAGGTTTGGGGTGATACTTGCATGAAAGGAAGTGCTGGCAGGTCTCTCGTATCAAGAGCAGTGGCTCTTAATGGTGATGATAGAATCATGGAGTTGGAAGTGACCCTAGAGGTCATCTAGTCCACTCCCCTGCTCAGTGCAAGCTCTGCAATGCAGGGAGCAGCTACAGCACCCCTGACCAAGAGCCATGCAGCCTCTGCATAAATACCTCCAGCAAAGGAGACCCCCTAAGGCAGAGTCTGTTCCGCTGCTGAGCAGCTCCCATGGTTAGGAAGTATCTCCTAATGTTAAGCTGGAATGTGCTTCCCTGCTTCCCCCCCACATCAGTTCTAGTCCTGCCCTGTGGAGCAGCAGAGAACAAGTCTCTGCTGACCCCCCCTCTGCTCCCTCTCCTGGTGCAAGGCGGGGTGAGGGGGTTTGTGCTCTGTAAGCTCCGGAGGTCTGCCTGCCTCTGAGGGCCTGCCCCACCACTGCTGCTCTCTTTGTTCTCCAGACCCCTTGGACATTAACCCCAGTGTGGACTTCCTCTTTGACTGTGGCCTGGTGGGGCCAGACGACGTCTCTGCGGACCAAGACCTGCCTCGGGCCATCCGCAAGGTGAGCTCCGCTCTGCCCCACCCACTGGATTGGGCCTGGTGGTGCAGAAATGGCTTTGCTCATGTGTGCTTGAAACAGTGTGCTGGGGAACCCAAGAGAGCAGTGCGGAATCCCTCGGTCCCTGGGATGGACAGGTGAAAGGGCATCATTAAGCAATTTTTTAAAAATGTCGCTTAGAAATGCTTTCCTAACGGAAGAGCAATGGGATGATGGCCAGAGAAAGGACTGGGTGAGACTTCCATCCAGACCACGGGTGGGCAGCTTGTGGCCTCCCAATAAGTCAGCCTGCAACAATCCCTCAGCACTGGCTTGCTTGCCAGGGCTGATGGAAGTGGTAGGCCAGCATGTCCGGAGGGCCGCCAGTTGCCTGTGCTGATGCGCGCCAACTGCACAAAAAAGTGTCCCACTTGAAAGCACAAGGAGTGTGCAAACCAGCAGCGAGCGCCATGATGGATCTCCGGCCGCTGTGCGGGCTGCTCCCCCTTCTCATGCAAATGACGGCAGCGGAGCCGACTTTCTCCTCCTCCTCTCCCAGTGTGGCTGTGACCTGGGTGAAGCTTGCCCGCCAAGTCAGCAGCCCCTTTCTCTCCTCCCCGCACAGGGCCAGAAGCGCCTGGTGCTTTCGGAGAGCTGTTCCCGGGACTCCATGAGCAGCCAGCCCAGCATCTCTGCCCTCAACTATTCCTACGGTGTGAATGCCTGGAAGAGCTGGGTGCAGGCCAAGTACGCCGGGGGGGAAACCAGCAAGGGAGACGAGCTGCGCTTTGGCCGTGAGTCTGGGCTCGGGGGCCGGAGATGGGCATGCTGGAGTATGGAGGCAGGCACCCCCTCCCCTGCTGGAAACCCTGGTCCTGTCCCCAGGCCTAAGGCTACCCCGTTGCTGCCCCACAGCCAAGCCCATGCGGATCAAGGAGGACATCCTGGCCTGCACGGCGGCCGAGCTGAACTACGGCCTGGCCCAGTTTGTCAAGGAAATCACCCGGCCCAACGGCGAGCGCTACGAGCCCGACAGCATCTATTACCTCTGCCTTGGCATTCAGCAGGTGAGCAGCAACCCCCTCTTCCTCCTCCCCGCAGCCTGTGGCTTTTGGACCAGCATTCATTCGGCAGGTGGAGGACTGGAGTCCTTGCTCAGGGCTTCGCATGGTGGCTGGCAAGGCAGCTTCCTGCGGGGCACAGGCAGTCCCCTTGCCAGCCCACCCAGTGCTCCTGGAAGCTTTCTGGGGGAACGCGGCCCCTGTCTCCATGAAGGGCTGCACTCCCTCCAGGGAAAGTAGCTGTGGCTTGAGCCCGGAGTGGGTGGGGCCTGTGGGCACAAGTCCGCGCACGCCTAGGTTTTGCATTTCCTATTTGGCCCTGTGATCCCCCCTCAGTACTTGCTGGAGAATAACCGCATGGTGAACATCTTCACGGACCTCTACTACCTGACCTTTGTGCAGGAGCTCAACAAGACGCTGAGCGGCTGGCAGCCCACAATCCTGCCCAACAGTACGTGCCTGGAGGGGCGGGAGGGAGAAGGGAAAAGCACTCCCCCCTCTCCTGATATCTCCGGAGTCCTCGGGTGGCCGTCGGGAATGGTGTTGGCCTGGGATGCCCCCACTCGTGAACCCATCAGTTAGGGCTACCTGGAGCCCCCATGTTCAGAAGCAAGGTGCAGTGACCAGTGGGAGGCGGCTTGGGCCTCCAAGCTCTGCTGGGGGTGGCCCTGGAAGCACCTGGCCAGCTGGCTACTCAGGGAGGCAGGAATAGGAACTGGACTAGATCTGGACCTCTGAGGCTTGGAGCCACTGACAAGGAGAGGGCTGGTCTGGCAGCTTCTCTGGCAGCCTTTTTGTATTTATTTCCTGGAGTTTTTCCCCAAGTGTCACGAATTGCAGATATATTTTCATAGGAATCGTATGTGCATATAGTATGTTTACTGTTCTTTGTCTTTTTCATGCATTAGCTATCAAGCTGTTCTCACAACCACCCCAGGTCACTGTAATTTGCATCATCATTATTAGGACATAGGGTGCCAAGGAAAGTTAGAGCTGAGCTGGGATTCATGTACAAAGTAACATTTCTCAAGATTTAGAAAATAATACTGAGATAAAATAATAGTTCTATTGGTGTGTCGTCGTCCCCCCCCCCGCAAAATGATTAATGGGTTTCCCCATACCTGTGTCATGATATGCCTGGGTCAGACATATCATGCGTGCACACTGAGCCAGTGATTAGCTGCTACGTTGCTTATTTATTGTTTAAAACATTTCTGTACCACCTTTCTGGAAAAACCAGTCAAGGCGGTTTACAACAAAATTCAGAAAACAAAAATCACAAAGAAATAAAGACATAGTACAACATTAAGAACCATTCTAGTAGGGGCTGGTTTAGTGTGTTAGACCGGAGAGAGGGAGAGGGCGCTGTGGCAGCAGCCCCTTGGTCCCCTGGCATCGCAGCAGGGCCCGGCTCGAAGCCCCTATCCTGTTCCCTGGCACTGGAAGGCCCCAGGCCACGAAAGCGGTCCTGCAGTTGTCAGCTTTGCAGGCCCCCGGTGTGGTGCTCCGTAGCCGTGTGGGCTGATGTGCTCTGACGGAGGTGGCTTGGACTGTTGCGTGGTCTTTCAGACGCCGTCTTCTCCCGCGTCGAAGAGGAGCACCTCTGGGAGTGCAAGCAGCTGGGCGTCTACTCCCCGTTCGTGCTGCTCAACACGCTCATGTTTTTCAACACCAAGTTCTTTGGGCTGCAGACAGCTGAGGAGCACATGCAGCTCTCCTTCACCAACGTCGTCCGGCAGTCGCGCAAGTGCAGCACGCCCCGGGGCACCGCCAAGGTGGTGAGCATCCGCTACTACGCTCCCGTGCGGCATCGGAAGGGGCGAGGTAGGGAACGCTTTGCGCACGCCTGCTTCTCCTGCCCGTCTAGCGGCAGGCTGACCCTGACCTGACCGCCTCTCCCCCTGCAGATGGCAGCGGTGGCGGCAGCCTTGGGAAGCGGAAGCGGGAGGAGGAAGCAGCAGTCCTGGAGCAGCGGGAGAACCGCATGAATCCGCTGCGCTGCCCTGTAAAGTTCTACGAGTTTTATCTCTCCAAATGGTGAGCGCCAGTACTTATGTATTTATTTGAAGTATTTTTCATTTTCAATTCATTTATTATATTTCTATACTGCCCCATAGCTAAAGATCTCTGGATAGTTCACAACAATTTAAAAACCATTAAAATGCATTATATAAAGTATAAAACCATTCACGAAATGACATAGAACAAATAGAGCAGACCGCACCAACATATATGTAAAACAAGTTAATCAACCAAATACAATCAAAGAGACTCCTTAAATGCTGCCAAATGCCTGAGAGAAGAGAGCAGTTTCAACATGGCACTGAAAAGATGACAATGTTGGCACCAGGTGGGCCTCGTTGGAGATTATTCCATAAAAGGGGGGCCACCACTGAGAAGGCCCTCTCCCTTGTTGCTGCCCTCCAAGACCCCCTGGGAGGAGGCTCTTGGAGGAGGGCCTTAGATGAAGAATGTAGTGTACGGGTCGGTTCATGCTGGGGGAGACGTTCCGTCAAGTACTGTGGTCCTGAGCTGTGTAAGGCTTTATAGGTCAAAACCAGCACTTTGCATTGGGCTCAGAAGCATATAGGCAGCCATTGCAAGCGGGCCAGAGTTGGTCTGATACGTTTTTATCCCACTCATCAGCCCCAAAGTCTCCCAGAGCAGCTTACATATACTCAGTAAAACGAGACTGTCCCTGCCTGCAGGCTTATAATCAGAAAAGACCAGCACACAAGGAAAAGGGAAGGGGGGTAGTAAATTCTTTCAGCAGGGCTGTGGTATGGCCCTGCTTCACCCTCTCCCTCAGTGCAGCCTGCTGGAGTGGCTGCTGGTGGGGAGAGTGGAGGGAAGAGAAGCCCCCATGGCGGTGGTCTTCTGCAGGGTTGGTGGAACGCGCCCTGCTCTCCTCCTCTCCCTTGTTGGCAGGAGCAGGCGATGCCTGAGTCTTGCAAGGGCAGTGTGGGAATGGCGTGGCAGGCTGGGATCAGCATTGCTGGTGCCAGCAGGACTGGTAGAAATGGGTCTCCTTTTTCAAAAGGCTGGAATGGCATCAGGGCTGTAGGAGGCGGGACACCAGTCAGGACCTGGGGCGGCCCTCTGGACGACGGGCTGGGTGGCGCAAAGGGGTTTGTCCAGACCGGGAAGGAGCTACCGCACTCCTTGGTCCTCAGCGCCTCTGTTCAGCCTCTTGGCCCGGGCGTCTGTGCTTCGTCCGAGCGGGGGAAGGGGTCAGAGGGAGGGGCTGGGCTGCAGGCGGAGTTCCTGCCTGGGGCGAGGGGTTCCACTCCGCTCCCCACTCACTGCCTGTCTCTCCTGCCCGGCTGCAGCCCCGAGAGCCTTCGGAACCGCAACGACGTCTTCTACTTGCAGCCCGAGCGGTCGTGCATCGCCGAATCGCCGCTGTGGTACTCGGTCATCCCCATGGACAAGAGCATGCTCGAGAGCATGCTGAACCGCATCCTGGCCGTGCGCGAGATTTACGAGGAGCACAGCCGAGGCGGTGGCGGTGGCGGCCTGGATGACGACATGGACTGAGCGGGCCCTCTGCTTGCCAGAGGGAGACAGTGGGGCCCTGCTGCGCCCGCCAGCAGTTGGGGGACTGTTGGGTGTGGCTTGCTGCCCCCCCCGTCTGGGTTGACAGGCACGTAGGATTCTTGCCACTCCCCCACCATGCTAGTGAACGGCCCCCTGGGAGGAGCCGCACTGCCCCGTCTCCCTCTCCGTGTGCTGCCTAGGAGTGCCTGCTTGCCCGCCCGCCCCTCTCCCAGCCCAGGTGGTGCCCGGCTGACTGTTGGGGGTGGGCACTGTCATGGGCCGCTCTTTGTTTGGGGAGGAGAGGATGCGGAGAGCACCCTAGGTGGTGCTGGGCTTTGGGGGAGCCCAGCTTTATGGGCACAACCTCCTTCTCGGTTGTGGTGATGGGAGGGGAGGGGGCTGGCCCCTTGCGCGGGCTCCTGCAGCCCTCCCCCCTGTAGATGGCAGTCTTCTCTTTGCCGCCCCCCGCCCCCAACGGTTGGATACCTTCCTCTCTCTCATGGATGTTGGGAGCAGGCCCGAACGTGACGCGTGGCCTGCCTCCTCCCCTGCTTCCTCAAAGCCTGGCCTGGCCACCCCCCCACACACACCTGCCACCCCTCGGGGCAGCAACTGCCTGGCATACCCACCACTCCCCCCGTCTGTGTGTGTCGCGTTGAACTCTGAGCTATGGCTGGTGGTGGTGCCGTCTGTTGAGCCTGTATATATTGTTCTGGCCCAGCCCGTCTGTGTCCTTGTCGCCAGCGAGCCAGTCGCGGGTCTCGTCGTCGTGATACCCGGGCACTAGGACCCGCCCACCCCCTCCTGCGTCTCTCTGGAAACCATTCATTTCAAATAAAGGCACAAAATCTGCCCTGTCGTCTTCGCCTCTCATTCCAGCAGGGGGGCGCTTTGCACCTGTCCGCACCCCAGACGTTGGCGTGTCAGGGGGACATAAGACGAGCTGTGCTGGATCAGACCCAGGGTCCGTCTAGTGCGGCATTCTGTTCACAGGGGCCAGCCAGCTGTCGACCGGGAACCCACAAGCAGGGCATGAGCGCAGCAGCACCCTCCCGCCCACGTTCCCCAGCCACTGGTGCACAGAGGCGTGCTGCCTCTGGTACTGGAGGGAGAACCCCCTTTAAAGCCATCCACATTGGTGGCCGTCACTACATCCTGTGGTAGCGATTTCCATAGTTTGACTCTGCGCTGTGTGCAGGAGGCCTTCCTTTTATACCTGTCCTGAATCTCCGGCCATTTAACTTCATGGGAGGACCCCGTTGGGTTCTCGTATTTTGAGGGAGGGAGAAAAATGTCTCCCTACCCACTCCTCTGCTGTGGGCAATTTTGCACGCCTCTGTCGCGTCTCTCAGTCGCCTCTTCGCTAAGCTTGAGCAGTCCCAGATGCTGTAGCCTTCCCTCATGGGGGACTTGTGCCAGGCCCGTGATCACTGCAGCTGCCCTTCTCTGCCCTCCTGCCCGCCCATATCCCAGCAGGCAAAGCCCCCTCTTCATGCCGCGGCGTGTGCGTACCAGTCAGCGCCCCAGGCTGGCTCTAGGCGTCCTCTGCCGGACGGAGCGGCGCCCTTCCCCACCTGGCGGGGCGCGGCCTGCGGGCCAGCGTCCTCCCGCCGGCGGGCCGCTCGCTTTCTGGCCGCCAGGGGGCAGTAGGCCCTGCGGGACATGCCGCAGCTGTCGCTGCCCTGTGCTGGGACTTCGCCACCGCTGCCTCTGGAGGGGGGTGGCGAGCGTGTCCGCCTCTGGCATCGGACTCCGGGGAAGCACGCCTCTTGGGCTGCTCGGCATGCCCGTGGACCAGCCTGGAGCACTCCCAGAATGGTCCGCTTTCGTTGCCAAGGGAGCTGAACCCTCCGCTGCTTCCACTCGACCGCTGCGGGTTGTGGAGGAAGGGGGTGTGGGCACAGCCCTCCGTGCCGAAAGGGCAGGAGCGGCAGTGGGTGGAGGAGCAGCCTTCTGCCAGAAGGGGCCCCTTCCCCGCGCCAGCCCATCTGCTCTGGCAGCGGGCTTGGCTTCTCAACCTTCCCCTGGTCAAGCCGGGGATGTGGGGTTCGGGCTTTGGGCCGCTAGTGGCAAGGATGCCGCAAGCTGCCCGTAGAAACGGGAGGACGTGCGTGAGACGGGCGAGCGCCCCCTTGACTCCACAACCAGATCGCTGGCTCTCCGTGGCTTGCTGGACTTGCTGCCTCGCTTCTGGCTTCCAGCCCAAGTGGGGCTTTGGTTTGCCACCCCTGTGCCAGGACTGACTTTCTCGCCCTCCTGCGGAGACAGGCTGTTGGGGGGCGTGATGCTGGAGCAGCGGGGCAAGGGGTGGCCGGGAGCCCGGGCCCCTGCCCCTGCCCCTGCCCCTGCCCGCGCTTGGTGGTGACCGCGTGGTACATCTCCACGCACCGAGCAGCAGGGAGAGGCGGGCTGCAGCCAGCAGGACGAGGATGAAGACGGTCTTGTGGGGGGCCGGGAGATGTCGGAGCTGGTGGTGTTTGGCCCGGCCCAGCGGCTGCAGGCGCGGTGAGGCTTCAGCTTGAACTGTACAGGACGTACTGACCCAGGATGGCGCCCGCCTCGAAGAGGGCCCTGGCAACAGCATTGCACGTGCACGTCCGCAGGGTGGCCCCTCGCAGGCGGATCCGGCCGCAGGCATCCTGCGCACACATGGCAGCAGGGCCGCCACTGGCCTCCCCTGCGGGCCCCGGCTCCTTCTCCCGGCGCTCCAGGCGCAGGATGTGGCCTAGGTGGATGAGGCTGGGGGTGGAGACGAAGAGGATCTGCAGCGCCCAGAAGCCGATGCGGGAGATGGGGAAAGTCGAGTCGTGGCAGACGCTCCGGCAGCCGGGCCGCTTCGTGTCGCAGAAGTTGCACTGCCCGCCCCCCCAGACCTCCGCTGCTGCTGCCCCCAGGATCAGGATGCGGAAGGCAAAGAGCGCCACGAGCCAGACTTTGCTCACCACCGCGGGGAGCTCCTGGGCGCGCTCCCCAGCAGGTGCCAGTCTCCCATGGGTGCAAGGCGGGCTTGCGCTGCAAGAACGGGAGGAGCAGAAGCTCGGGGGGGGGGGGGGCTGCTAGCATTGGCACTGCCGCAGGCGCCTGTCCGCCAAGAGGCAGCACACGAGGGCAGGAGGAGGGGCTGGAACTACCTGTGCCAAGCCGGGCGCCCTTTGATGCACGGTGCCCTGCCCCTTCTGCTTTGTTCTCGGGTGGGGCCCATTGTCTCCGCAAGCGAAAGGCTTGACCTGACCGAGAGTGCAAGAGGCGGCACAGGGCCCTCCAAACCCATTCTAGCGCAGGGGCGGATGTTCCGGCCCGTCCTGCATTTGCACCTGCCTCCAAAGCACCGTCCTGCCCCTTGATCCGGCAGAGTGGGAGTTGGCAGAGCTCCCCCGCCCCGCCCCGCTCCTCCTTCCTCCCGTGGCACCAGCGCTGTGCTAAATGAGTGAAGGGAGGGCTGCGGTTCCTGCAGCACATGGCCAAGGCTGAGACCAAGCTGGCACGTGAACACAGGAACATGGGACGCTGCCTCATCCCCGGTCAGGCCCTTGGTCCGGCTGGCCCAGTTTTGCGGACACGGATTGGCAGCAGCAGCAGCTTTCCGGGGTTTCAGGCAGGAGTTTTTCCAGCCCTCCCTGGAGACGCCGGGGACTGAACCGGGGCCTCCCGCGTGCCAGCAGAGCTATGGCCCCTCCCTAGACTGCTGGGGCCAGGGAGGCCGCTATTGGGGGGCGGGGGCGAGGCAAGCCCCATGAAAGCCGCACTCCACCCGGCTGCAGCAAGACTCGCCCCTCCCAAGGTCAGAGGCGCCCAGCAGCGCAACTCCGCACTAGCCTCCCTGCTCCTGGGCGGGCGGGCGGGGCGGCCCCCCTGGGGGCGCCTGGAGCGAGCCTGACCAGCTGCCCGTCCGGCCGGTGCCACGAAGGAGGCAGCGACCGCTCGGCCCTGTCGCCCAAGGCTGGGGCTCCGCCGCTCGTCGGCTCCCTCCGAGGCGGAGCCCTGCGGCGTCCGCCGGTGGGCGCGGGCGGGCGGCGTCTCCGGCCCTTGTTTCGGGGCTGCGCGCGTGGCTCGCGGCAGCCCGCCCGCAGGCTGGGGGCGATGCCCGGCAGGCGCCCTCCAGCGAGCGGGCCTTGACGTGACCTGCCTCGGGGGCCCCGCGCTCTGGCGAGAGCATCTCGTTCCCCTGGCCGGCCGCTTCCGCCCAGGCTCCTCCTGGACCCGTCGCTCCTGGGCCCGCCCTCCGCCTTGCGGCAATGCGACATGGGGGGAGCGCGCTATCCCCGGAGCGCCCCCGAACCATCTCTCCGCGGAGCCCAGCGCGACCCCTGCTCGCTGACCTCCGCGCCCCCGGCCCCGGGCGGCGCGAGTCCTGCGGCCCCCGGGGGGCTGAAGGAGCGAGCAGCTGGGGCAAGCGGAGGGGAGAGGAAGCGGGGCCCTGCTCCCGCGCCTCTCCCGGCGTCCGTTTCCTGCGCGGCGCAAACGCCCTGAGCTCCGCGTACGTCAGCGAGCGCTTGAAGTTCGGTGGGACGAGAACCCGGCTCAGCCACTGGCCTAGCCCACCCCTCGCCAGTGTGCGGACGGGGCGGGGTGCAGCTGTCAGTTCCCACCGCCAGCTGCAGGTAGGCCGCCCCCTCCCTTGAAAGAAGGCGCGGGTGCGATCCTGTGCCTGTTCAGACAGCAGCAAATCCTACAACTCCCAGCATTCCCCAGCCAGCACAGCGCAGCTACAATGCTGGGGGTGGTAGGACTTTTATCTGTCTAAACAGGCATAGGATTGCACCCTAAGCATATGTGTTTATAAAACACATTTTACCTCATTAAAAATGTGACCATTTCAAAACCAGCAGCAAAACTGAGATGGGGTGGGGGGGCAGGGAGAGGTGTTGGCAATAACACAGGCGCTAGCCAAGCAGCACTATCGGCTTTTCCCCATTCAGACTTAAAGCACTCTGAAAAGCTGCTGTCAGGAGCTGCCCCTTTTCATCATGCAACTCCTTTGCTGAGGGAACTGCACCGGCTGCCTATATACTCCTGGGCCAGTTTTGCAGTTTTGGTACTCGTGTACAAAGCCCTAAACAACTTGGGAGCAGGGTACCCGAGAGAGCGCCTTCTTCCCTGTCAACCTGCTCGGTCACTGAGGTCATCAGAGGGCATGCTTCTGGTGGTTCCGCATGGCCCCATTGGCATCTACTTGGAGAAGAGCCTTCAGTGTGATGGCCCCTTTCTTTGGAGCTCCCTGCCTTTGGAGATCAGGCAGGCACCAACACTGGGCTGTTTCCGGCACCTCCTGAAAACCTCTTTATTCCAGGAAGGCTTCCTTGACTTTTTTATTAGTCACTCTGTATTTTAAAATAATAATTTTTAATATGGAGTTTTATTTATATTTTGATCATTTTATCTTTTATTGTTCACCACTTGGAATCTGTGTAGATGTGGAGTGGTACAGTCAGGGCCAGAAATATTGGAACAAGGATAACTGTTTTGGCAGTTGGTCTCTGTACACCACCACATTGAAGTTGAAAGGAAACACACCCAGATGGGAGCAAAGCCAGGACTTTCAGCTGTAATTCAAGGGGTTTGACAAAAGTGGGGCACTAACCATTCAGGATGGGGTCACGAAGAGTCGGACACGACTGAACGACTGAACAACAACAACAACAAACCATTCAGGAAGGACAGCCAGTGGCATACACACACACCCATCGTTGGTGGCTCATAAGTAATGGAACAAATGGCTGGCAAACAGCTGCATGGCCAGGTGTGGCCTGTTTCCTGGGTGCCCCATGACAAATCAAGCAGATAAAAGGCCTGGAGGTGGTTCTGAGTGTTACATTTGCATTTGGTAGCTGTTCACTGGAACCCCCAACATGAGGTCCAAAGAGGTGTCCATGCGAGTGAAGGAGGCCATCATTAGGCTGAGGAAACAAAATAAACCCATCAGAGAGAGAGCAAAAACAGTGGGAGTGGCCAACACAACAGTTTGGAACATCCTGAAAAAGAAGGAATTAACTGGCAAGTTCAGCAACAGCAAAAGGCCTGGCAGACCACGGAAGACAACTAAAGTGGATGACTGCAGAATTCTGCTCATGGTGAAAAGGAACCCTTTCACAACATCTAGCCAGGTCAAGAATGCTCTTGAGGAGGTAGGCATGTCATTGTCAACATACAGTCAAGAGACGGCTGTATGAATGTAAATACAGGGGCTTCACAACAAGGTGCAAACCACTGGTAATGCTCAAGAACCAAAAGGCCAGATTAGCCTTTGCCAGCAAACACCTAAAAAAGCCTGCCCAGTTCTGGAATAAGATTCTTTGGACTGATGAAACCAAGATTAACCAGAATGATGGGAAAAGAAAAGTATGGAGAAGGAAAGGGACAGCTCATGATCCAAAGCATACCACATCATCTGTCAAACATGGTGGAGGCAGTGTTATGGCATGGGCATGTATGGCTGCCAATGGAGCCGGGTCACTGGTGTTTATTGATGACATGACTGCTGATAAAAGCAGCAGGATGAATTCTGAAGTGTATAGGGCTATACTTTCTGCTCACATTCAGCTGAATGCTGCCAAACTGATAGGACGCCGCTTCATACTGCAGATCGATAATGACCCAAAACATACAGCAAAAGCTACCCAAGAATTTCTCAAGGCAAAGAAGTGGGATGTCCTTCAATGGCCAAGTCTGTCACCTGATCTCAACCCAACAGAGCATGCTTTTCACTTACTGAAGACAAGACTGAAGGCAGAAAGACCCACAAACAAGCAGCAGCTGAAGGCAGCTGCAGTAAAGGCCTGGCAAAGCATCTCGAGGGAGCAAACTCAGCATTTGGTCATATCCACGGGTTCCAGACTTCAGGCAGTCATTGCCTGCAAAGGATTTTCATCCAGGTATTAAAGGCGATCCTTAAGTTTGAAATTATGTTGGTTTGTTCCATTACTTATGAGCCACCAACGATGGGTGTGTGTGTATGCCACTGGCTGTCCTTCCTGAATGGTTAGTGCCCCACTTTTGTCAAACCCCTTGAATTACAGCTGAAAGTCCTGACTTCACTCCCATCTGGGTGTGTTTCCTTCAATGTGGTGATGTACAGAAGCCAACTGCCAAAACAGTTATCCTTGTTCCAATATTTCTGGCCCTGACTGCATATAAATACTGTAAATAAATA
Organism: Heloderma suspectum; assembly: GCF_057233095.1. Classification (NCBI taxonomy): domain Eukaryota; kingdom Metazoa; phylum Chordata; class Lepidosauria; order Squamata; family Helodermatidae; genus Heloderma; species Heloderma suspectum. The sequence goes on from NC_139466.1 coordinate 2,364,219, forward strand.
ATAAAAACTACAGGAGTTTAGTTCAGAGCATTCTCTGGAAGAGAAAAGGACATGCGTGGACTGGCTGTGGTTTCCACCTCCCACCCCGCTCTACAAACATTAGGTCAACCTTCACCCTCACTTCTCCAAATCCAGGGCCCATCTCCCTCATCAGGGCAAGAGCAACCACCCATTGGTGAAGTCCCTCATGCAGCAAGGTTGATTAGGAAGGGCCTGCTGAGGGACATGCTTGGTGGCCAATCCTCAGGTGTGGCATTCTTCTCTTTCACACATGTAGGTGAGCTCTTTGCATGATATTGCTCCAGGTCTCGTAGCCTTCCTGGAAACATCCTGTGTTGGGGTGGATTGTGGAGCTTCTGCCAGGTGTGTTTTATCTTTGATGTATTACACAGATGCAACCGCCACTTGATGTTACAGCCCCTGACTGACAAGAATGGCACGTGTGACTCAGTTCACCCAAAGCTAGCACTGGATCGGGATGGTAGTGTGCAATTTGCAGGTTAGACATTAGAGGCCTGTGTTAAAGGTGGTCTCCTGTTGGTGGACCAGTCTGGCTGCTGAGGTTCAGCAGCTCCTGCTTTACATGCAGGTCCCAAGTTAAATCTTCAGCAGCTCCAGGTAGGGCTGGGAAAACCCCTGCCTGAAACCCTGGAGAGCAGCTGCTGCCAGTCAGTGTCGACAACACTGGCCTAGAGGGACCCACGGTCTGACTCAGGATAAGGCAGCTTCCTTTGTTCCTGGTGTGTGCAGAGGGCCATTTTTAATTTTGGGATGAGGCTGGGTCCTCTCCTCACCCTCCAGCCCACCCCAACAGTAATACACAACTGTATTTATATGTGTCACAAATGCTTGAAGCCTCGTGGCCTCAATCCCTCCCACCCCACAAGGGAGAGGATTTGCCCTGCTGTTCTTGCAAAGAGCCCCAGACACATGGCTGAACTGAATTACAACTCAGCAATTGCAAGTGAATTACAGGAGGGGCTGCAGCTCAGCGGCAGAGTCCCTGTTTGGCATGCAGAAGGTCCCGGATTCGATCCCTGGCAGCATCTCCAGGTAGGGCTGGAAAAACCCCTGCCTGAAACTCTGGAGAGCTGCTGCTGCTGCCAGTCAGTGTTGACAATTCTGAGCTAGATGGACCAAGGGTCTGACTTGGTTTAAGGCAGCTTCCTATGTACTGCCATACATAGTTGCTTTCCTGCAGCAGACACGAGGAGTGGGTGTGTGCACAGTCCCAACTACAAGTCTCTGCGGTGCAGCAGTTAGAGGTTTGGACTGGGACATAAGGGATCCACGTTCTAGTTCCTACTTGGCCATGAAGCTCCCTGGGTGACTTTGGGCCAGTCACTGACTCTCAGTATATCCTACCTCACAGGGTTGTTGTGCGGATAAAATGGAGAGGAGGAGAACCATGTATGCTGCCTTGGGTTTATTGCAAAAGGAAAAAAGGCGGAATATAAATAAACCAACAGCCCCCGTACTGACTTCAGAGTGTGAATCTGCATGTGCATTTTAATTTGCAGGAAAAACCCCAAAATAAAAACAACTGATGGCAAGAACTGTAAAATCATTTTAGTACTGTGACTGCTTTGGTACAGTGACATGTAGCAGGTGATCCTGGCCCCCTCCTTGCCCCCTGCTAAAGGAGAGCAGTAACTGGAGCGGAGGACTGCCACCTTTTCCAGTGGGAGAGCTTCCCGTCCTTTCAACATCTGCACAACATGCATGATCTGGTGGCAATGGGGAAAGCCTCTTGCCCTTCTCCTTGTCATGCCTGTCGAATGCACAGGAGCACATCCAAGGCAAAAGGTGGCCACCTGGCCTGGGACACAGCTGCAAACATTTCCCTTTGAAGCTCGAGGCAGGCCCAGGATAGAAAATACAGGGAGCCAGAAACCAGCGTGGTGCCCTGGGCCAGAAACAGCCAGGGAAGTCTAAAAACAGGTTGATGGAAGGATTTCGGGAGCTGCTGCCATGTCTGAAGCCGACCAGAGGAGGCCCGGTGAACTCCGTCCCACAGAATTGCCAGAGCTGCAGCATGGATGTGTGTTTTCCTTCCAGGATGCAGGGAGCCATCAACAACGGAATGTCTGCGCGTAACGTCTGGATTCCCAAGGCCCAACAGTCTGCTGTTGACAGGGTCAGGCCAATAATGAATGTGAGAAGTTGGGAGGGGGAAATGTGGGGCAGGCGTTTGGGGAAGGGCAGAAGGGGTCCCCACTTCTGCAGCTGTGGTTTCTTTTCCCAACAGGGACTGCTGGATTCTGCAGGAACGTAGAAGGGAGACCACCGGGCGAAGGGGTCCTAGTCCCTGCCAAGCCCTCACCGACAGCACTCGCTGTTGCCTGGGCTAATTGCAACCACAGGCTCCTCCTACAGAAATTCTGCAGTGGGCAAATTCTGTGACTGTACTGGGTACCACAAAAAAACCACAGAAACTGGGCATCTTGGGCAGCATGTAGGCTGACAGCAGGGCAGTGACAGAAGACGGCCAGAGGCTGTGGGGATGTGATTTGGGGAAGCTGGCAGAAGCTCGGTGGAAGGTCCCGAGGCCGTGGGCCAGGCCCAGCCAGCTCAGACTGCAGCAGCCCATGGAAGAGTCCCCTCGGCTGCTAGAGCAAAAGCAACACCCGAGACCGATGGGGCACCCTCAGCAGGCTGAGCAGCGGTCGCTCTTCTCCTGCAGCCCCGAGTTGCGGCGCAGAATGTCTTTGAGGGAGCTGTCCTGCTCTGTCAGCAGCTGGTTGATTTCATTCTGCTTGTACTCGGAGGTGTGCTTGTGGCCCAGGAAGGAGCTCTTCCCCGAGGAGGAGGGGTTGCGGCTTTGCTGGACACGGCGGGCGCAGGCCCGCACCATCAGGAACACCAGCTCGGCCACATTGAGGACGATGCAAATGCCGGAGGTGGCGAGCATGAAGACAGTGAAGATGGTCTTCTCGGTGGGCCGCGAGACGAAACAGTCCACAATGTTGGGGCAGGGGTAAGCGTCACATTTGACCAGCCGGATCATCTGGTAGCCAGGGTAGATCATGTAGAAGATGTACATGAAGGTGGCCTCAAAGATGATGCGGAAGAGAACGCTGCAGACGTACGTCCACCACAGCGAGCCTGAAATGCGCATTTTGTGTTTCTTGACCTCCTCCAAGTGCTTGGCATCGCCGTGGCCAGTCATCACCAAGAGCTTCTTCTCCTGGTGCTGCTGGTAAGCCACATGCATGGCCACGAGCAAGGCTGGCGTGGTCACCAGGATGAGCTGCAGGGCCCACAGGCGGATGTGGGAGATGGGGAAAAAGTGGTCATAGCAAACGTTCTTGCAGCCGGGCTGCAGCGTGTTGCAGATGAAGGAGGCCTGCTCATCACCCCAGACGCTCTCAGCTGCCACCACCAGCACCATGATGCGGAAGATGAACACCACGGAGAGCCAGACACGGCCAATGGCGGTGGAGTGGCGGTTGACGCCAATCACAAGGGCGTAGAAGCCTTCCCACTTCATTGCTCCTCACTCCTGGAAGGAAATGGCAGAACCTGGTCAGAGTAAGGGGTGTGTGCATGGCTCACAGAGCAGCATGGAGTCATTAAGAAGTGCAAAGGTCTGACCACCCTGAAGCCCAGCTGTTGTTTCGGGCTCCTACAATGAGAGTTTGGACATGCTTGAATCTGTGTCCGGCTTTATCTCTTTTGAAGCAGCCTTTAACTTCATCCTAAGCCTGCAACCACCTCAGCCTAAAATGAACTGAATGGCCAGAGTTGTGTTGCCCAACACCCACTTTGCTCAACCATGTTCTCTAAAACGCACATTGATGTTTGCCTTTTGGCTTTGACTTGTCAAACTGATCTTGGTATCGCTTTAACTCAGGGGTAAGGAACCTTTTGGGGCCTTGTGCTTATTTGGCAATCTGAGAAACCCTCCTGGGCACCACCACAAAATGGCTGCCATGGGAGGCATGGCAAAGGGCAAGTACCCTGCCCAGAAGACTGAGTACAAGTCAGAGGTGAGCTCTGAGCCCCAAACACTAAACAACACATTTGAACCCGTTTTCAATACCAACGGAAACCTGTTTCACAGCAATCCCAGCTGCTGGTAAGAAACTGTTATTTATTTGCTTTAAGAGTCTAACCTGTCCAGATCATGCCTTGAAAGATCTGTGCAAAAAAGCAGGTTGTCCAAGGCAACATGCAGCTGCAGTGTAGACACATCGCAGCATTCCCACAGCCGATTCAACACGTCCAATTCCATTGGGTGCCAGGAATCAGGGGGCCCATTGGCCATGTTGGAGACTTCTTGGACAGCCAAGTGGTGGTTCTGTAAGTGAGTCAGCAACTAGAGAGGTGGAGTCTCTGCTGAGGCCAGCACGCCCAGGGGCTGGCAGTCATGGGGGAGGTCACTTTCCGTGGACCCCTTTGGCAGCTGCTGTGTGCACCAATTAAGTCGTCAGTGTGGGCCTGACCATCTCCCTCCACACCTCCATGCGGAGGTCCATCACCCCTTGAGCAGCAAAGGGGCAGGCTCAGCCTCAAACCTACAGTTGCATCTTTGCAATCTCCCAATTTTGTACTTGCGGAGCAATACAGCTCAGCGGTATGTATCCCTCCCTTTCCACCCTGCTGCTGCTGCTGCTGTAAGAGACGCGTGCCGTGCAGATGATCGGGGCACTGGAGGGGAGGGTCCTGCATGCCAGCGCGGCACCGCGGGTCTGCTGCTCAGCCAGGCGCTTAAGATGTTTCGGGGAGCAAAAGACCAGAGATGGTGGGCCAACTCCTGTTCAGTGGTGCAGCTGGCTGATTTCAGACCCTCGACTTCATGATCTGGGGTGGGGGGGGGGGTTAGATGGTCACATGCATTGCTTCAGATGTGAAGTACACAATTCCCATTTCTCTTCCCCTCCCCACATGCCATTCCGTGTTTTACAACTGCTTCTACATTCCTGATATGTAGCAGCAGCAGCAACAGTTTGCTAGCCTTGATTTTAAAAAAAACACTCCAAGCACATGAGGTCTTGCATTTTAAAGTCTCTTAAATCATAGCACCATCATAACTACAGGAAAACCATGGGAATTTTTGCTCCTGCTCCCTGATGGCTTCATCACCTGCTGCTCTCTGGTTGGGCCTTTGAGGGTCCTGTGGGCTGCAGGGCCCTGGATTTTGGCCCTGAGGTCCAACCCAAGCTGCACCACTGCTCCTGTTCCTAAGTAAACATCTGCCAGATTGGGGGCATCCTCAGCCCTCTCTTGGGGAGACACCACCACAGGGTTTAAAGCAGCCCTGCTCAGCTGCAGCACAAACTGCCCCCTCCCCAACGGACCTTCCCTTGAGGAGCGAGACAAGACAGACAGAGAGTACACACTGGGCCGCCTGATCCCCTTTTCTACCGCAGTGGTTTTCTCTGGCTGAGATAAGGCAAGTGCCAGGGAAGGAGATGTTCTCATCAGGCTGCCTGCCCGAGTTCTGTGAAATCCCAAAAGCTCTGGACTAGGATAGCGCAAGGGCCAGGAGTGAGAATGGACCTGCATGACCCACTTCATATCTCCGCCTCAGGGAAGCCATGTGCTCTCCACCTCAGCCCCCCACCCCCAATACAGAGACAATCATACTGACCTGCCTCACAAGGCTGTTGTTAAGGATTACTGGAACAATGCCTGAAAATGCTATAGAGTTTTGTGTTTTTAAAAATTCCTGGGAAGCAGCTTTCCCCAGCCTCTGTACTGTAGATACTATAAGTCGTGTATCTAGAAGCAGTTGGCATCGCTGCTCTCCTTCTGCCATTACAGCCCTTGGCTCTGCAAAATACGATGGAGCTCTAAAAAAGGGGAGCAGCTTTCTAGACGGCACCCACACCCTTCACATCATTCCCAGGCCACGACTTGTCCCGCAGCCCTCCATCAAATGGACAAAGAGCAGGCTCCTGGCTGTGCCACCCCACCCCTGGAGACCTGGGTCTGGGCAGGTCTCACACCCAGGACTGGTTACCTTGCTCTGTGGAACAGGTCTGTCCCAAGGCTGCCACCGCCACAGGCTCCCTCTACAGGCTCACGCCTCCCCGCAGACTGCCCAGCTCGGGAAAGTCATATGCTGCTTTATAAACTATTTTGCATACAATGAGGCCTTTATTGGCCCCTAAACAACGCACTTTAGAATTCAGACCGCCTGTCCGGACTTCCGCCCACCCTTGCCGAACAAAGTGTCTGTGTACGGCATTCCAGGCGGTCCTGGCCTGCACCAACACCTGGTCCCAGGCTCTGCCAGGGTGAAGACCCTACACAGTGTCTTCTCTCTCCCCTCTGGGTTTCAGAAGCCTGGCGCTGGGGTACGAGGCTTCCAGGCAGGAAGGGCCAGGAATTCTGCGGGGGGGGGGGCAGGCTGGCGCTTGGCTGACTGCCACCAGATGTGCGGCTGAGAGGTGGCACCGCCCCCCCAGGGGACGGAAGAGTTAAGCCTGCTCTTGCTGCCCCAGGGCCCGAGGTCAGGATGCTCAACACAGTCAACGGCCTCTGCCATGATGCTGTTTGGCGTCAGCGGTGCCATGTCTCGCAAAGGAAAGCGATTCCCATCTCCTTCCGGGGTGCGGAGAAAAGGCAGCGCTGCCGGAACCCAGTGCCAAGCTTGGCTGCACACAAAGGGGCCCTCAGTTCTTTGGGTCAGGAAAGCCAACCCTGTGCAGTGCATCCTCGCACGCACGCACGCACTCCCCTCGTATGGGTACAGCCTTAAAGAGCACAGTTGCCTGCCCGGACGGAGGAAACAAAGCGCCAGGGAGCAAAGCAGTTTGCTCTGGAATAAACGGGTGAAGTAGCAACCCTTTCTGCCCCCCCTCACCACATATAGGCATGCACCCATCAAGGCCAAGAAAAAACACAGGGGCATGAAACTGGGGCAGCTGCCGGGAGGCCTGCGGGATGACCCCCAAGCAGCTGGTGGATTTTGAAGCGGGAATGCTTGTGGGCCCTTCCGGAGGCGGTCCAGCGGGAGGGATGGCGGCTGAGGATGGCTCCCCAAGCCAGCGGACTGCAAGGAGCAGCCTGGAGGCGGACCGAGCGCTTTGCTCGGCCGGGCTGCGCATAGATTCCAATCCAGCCTTCGCAGTGAAGGGCGGGCGGGCTGGGGACAGCCAGGCCAGAGCAGGGTGATCGCTCTGGGCAGCAGAAAGGTAACCATTAAGCCAGTTCAAACACAGCTGGAGCAGGGCCCTGGATCTCCAAGGGGCAAAGTCCCCTCCCTCCTTCACCGGGCCCCCCAGAGCGTCCTGGGGTGGGAGCAGCTCTGTCTTTTCAGCAGGGGGGAGCATGTGCAGCAGCACGGGAAGTAGCCCGGGCTGCTCTTTTCTCTGCGCTGGGGGAGCTGGGTGGACTTTTCATTTCTGAGTTTGTATCAATGCTAGCATGCCAGTTTTCCACCCAGAAAAGGGGTCCTCCGTGCTGCTGGTGAGAGCTAAAGTACAATGAAAAAGGAAAAGCCAAATAAATCAGTGCCATTGGCCAAGAACAATATTTGAACAGCACACACACAGGATCAGCAACATGACCAAGCAGCAGCATCTCGACAGGCCTATCACGGGGTGGGGATGGGGGAGTCAGCCAAGGCGAAGGTGCGCCAACTAGGGGTGCTGTTCCACAGCCAGCAGGAGAGGCGCGGGGGGGGGGCAGGGTCATCTCGTGGAGGGGGGAGGCCCACAGCCCGAGATCACGACTAAGAAGGCCCCGCACGGCATTCCCAGACAGCCGCACCTCTGATGGGGGCAAGACACCACACAGGGCCTCCAGCAGACGGCACGCCGGTGTCCGGCTGAGCTGCTGGCTCTGCTTTTTGCAGTAACCGGCTCTGTGCGTTAAGGGATGGCTGCTGCTTTGGAATATGGCCACCTCATTTTCATACTTGTTTCGGTTGCTGCTTTAGCGATCCTTGTCTGATTGGAACTGGGGTTTTTAAAATCTGTTTTACTTTGCACACAGCCCAGATAAAATTCAGCAACTGGTAAAATAAATAAATGAAACCAGCACAGGCCTGTAGCCAGCCTACAAGTTCTGTGGGGGCGCCACCGCCACCAAAATGTAGGGAGGCCGTTCATCCGGTCTGCAGGCCCTTTGAAGACAAAATTGTAAACTGTCTTTTAATACTTTGTAAAAAAAAAAAAATTAGGGGGCAGAGAACATTTAGGGGGGCAGCCCCCCAGCACACCCCTGGCTATGGGCCTGAACCAGCACAGGAGCAAGTGGGTATGGTGCACAAGTCGAGATGGCCCACCCCAGCATCACAGGGAGGCAGAACAATGCTTGGCCGGCCTGTCCCCGTCCCCGTCCCCTGCCACTTGCCAGAGTTTACTTAGTGGGAGGACTGGAGTGGGCTGTGGACGGCTCTCCGTTTGACGCCACAGATTAATGGTGACGGCAGTGGGGTTTGGCAGAGCTCTTTGTGGGCAGGGATTGGAACAATGCCAGCCAGGACACAGGGCTTTGCCGAAGAGAGTGGAGCACAAGATACAGGGCCGAGCCAGAATCCAGAGAAGATGGCTACTTTGGGGGTCTCCCAGCATCAGCCCGCAGCCCCTCAGGGGCTGCAGGGCGGGAAAGAGCAGTGCTGGCTCCAACGTAAGGCAGCCTTGGCATGCCCAGGCGGATGGCAGCCACGAAGGGCGGTACTGATTTGTCCCAGCTGCTACAGGCGGCGGGGGGGAAAGCGGTGCAGGTAAACAGCCACGCATTCCACAAGCCGCCCAGCGCTTGCGGTCACTTCAGAGCCCGGAGGGGATTAACTCAAACTTCTGCCTCAAGACCCCTCCTCAAGGACAGCGTTTAGCCCTGAACCTTACAGAGGATTCTACAAACACGTGTATTTTGAGGAAGGACCGTCTCCAAGCCCACGCCTGCACCAGCAAGTGTAGAAAAGGGCAACTGAGACGACCCAGGGGCTGGAGCAACTCCCCTAGGAGGAAAGGGTGCAACACCTGGGACTGTTTAACTTTTTTTAAAAAGGTAAGGGGAGACATGACAGCGGTGGACAAGAACTTGAGGTCATCCCATGAAACTGAGTGGAGGGAGATTCAAGGCAGATCAAAGGAAGGCCTCCTTCACACAGCGCAGAGTTAATCTATGGAATTTGCTTCCACAAGATGTAGTGATGGCCACCAGTTTGGATGGCTTCAAAGGGGGATTAGACAAATTCCTGGAGGAGACGGCTACCAACGGGTACTAGTCCTGACAGCTCTATGCTACTTCCAGTAAGAGGCAGTATGCCTATGTGCACCAGTTGCTGGGGGACATGGGCAGGAGGGTGCTGTTGCACTCATGTGGGTTTCCCATGGGCAGCTGTTTGGTGACTGTGTCAACAGAATGCTGGACTAGATGGACCCTTGGTCTGATCCAGCTTCAGGGCTTTTCTTAAGTGCAGTTTCGGACAAACAAAATTCTGAGCACAAAAAAGCAGAATTCTGAAACTCAAATATGTTTGCTTATTTTATCCCCCTGCTTATTATGGGAAGAGGTCAGGAGGTATGCAAAGCACTGAAGCCCTACCCACTGGAAGTCCAGCTCAGCCTCCACAGCTCGGTTTCTGAGGCTGCTCTCCTTCTGAAGTGGTCAAGCCCGCATGAGGGCTGGAAACTTGCATTCTCTTTTTCATCAATTAAAGCAGAAATTCTCTGCTAAATTTTGCACCCAATACTAAGTTCTGCTCTATGCTGGAATAGGTCAAAATGTCTCTTCTGGAGTTGAAGTTACATGTGAAAAAACCTATTCAGAACCAAAAATTTCATAAACATATGGCAGGAAAAGCCTGAAAGGAGAAAAAACTAGACTGGGTTTCCAGTCTGGCACTTCATCATGAAGTTTAGATGCTGTATTTTGAAGTTTGTGAGGACAAATTAGACCCCCTCCCATGGATTTTGTCAACACAACCTGCTCATTGCCCAAGCTCCCTGCCCCAGTTCCCAGCCAGCCTCCCCACTCACCTGTAGCAGAAGCAAGGTGCAGTCAACCAGCCACCAGCACAGCCTTCCTCCAGAAGGCTCCAGGCAGCCCTGCGAGGACCTTTATACTTGGGAAGTTCCCTCCCACTTCCCTCCCTCTGCCCATCTAGGGAAATCCACAGGAGGGAAGGAGGCTCGCCTTGCTCCCTCCCAGCCTCCTTGCCCGCACACAGCACCCGCAGCATGGAACCAGCAGGCGTGTGTTTGGCCGTGCCAGTTGCACCTGGCCCACCCAGCCAGATCCCTGCCCGGCTCTACGAACCAGCCTGCGACGCTCCCCGCACACCTCCAGCGCCAGCATGGCTCTGGCGGGGGCACAGGCCCCTTTCCCCCCACCCAGGGCTCGGAGGACGCCAGCTGGAAACCCAGCACCTTGTGCCCCCACATCTCTCTGAGGAAGCAGTGCTCGCTCCAAAACAGGAGGGCTGGCTCCTGGGTGTGCCCGGTGCCCCGACGCCCGCCTGAGCACAGCTTGGCACCAGCTCCTCATGCCACGACCCAGGCAAGGCTCTGCTCTCAGGCGCCTTCCAGATTCTTGTGAAAGCCAATCCTGATTGTAAACATTAACCTGTGTACTTGTATGCTCCATTCCAAGGTCCCTTTGGCGGAGAGCAACACAGACAGCTGGTGAGGCAGCCCAAAGATCACCAGGGCCACAGAAGGTTGAGAAGCGGCGGCTACGCACCAGCACCCCCGCCCTCGGCAAAGGCCGCCGACCCCCGAGCACAGCTCAGTGCGGCCTGCTGCCTCGCCCTCTGGCTGGGGGGGGCTCTTAGTGCCGGGGCGCAGCTGGACCACGTTTGCTTCAAGCCAGATGGTGGAGAGGATGGCGGAAACCTACGCCGCGTGTCAGCAGGCTGGCCGCCATCCAGTCGCCCTCCACACGGCTCAAACCAGCCCCGGAACCTGCTCTGCAGCACTCCCTGCAATAAAGTCTGGAGCCTTTGAAAATTATTCCTAGGGTCTCCGGAGCATGCACAGAGTCCAGTCCCTCCATTACCTCCGGCCACACTTCTGGAGATAGGGGCAGTGCACCTGGCTCAGAAGGGCCGATCTCCAAACATAAGCATGCACAGGTGCAAACCAGAGAGCCAGGCAGCCTGCTCTCAGAAGCAGCCCACCCCCCACTGGTGCAAGCACCTCCGTGAACCCCACTGGAGGGTCCCTGCTCCCGTCTCACCGCTTGGACTGCTTTGCCTTTTAGCTGCGAGGTGTTGCAGTGGCCGGAGGGCCATTTAGGAGCAGACTCGCCCCTGGTCCAGCAACATGCCAAAGCAGGACCACAGAGGGACCCAGGGGCTGGCTCTGGCAAGGCCTGGAGGGAGGGAGGCCTGGAAAAAGCAGCTGTTGGCAGCTGGATGGGAGGATTTGACCCTCCCCCTCCACTGCAGGGATGGAAGAAGCTTTCCAAAGAAGGCCCCACATGGGCTCAGCACCACCCACACTGCCCACTCCCTCTGTCGGGCAGAAGGGGGCTGCCTCCTGGAGATACCTGTGGGTGCTATGGGCAGCAGCACACTCACCCCACCCCACCCCACTCGAGTCCGTTGGTTTCAGAGAAGGCAAAGATTTCTTTGGTCCCGCCCTCCTCCCCGATAGGGCCAGGCGGGCTGGGCAGGCACCACTTATCATTCTGGCCACAGGCACAGCTCGGCCTGTGCTCACAGAGGAACTGGGAGAAAGTTGAGCGGCCACCCAGCCCCACGGGGTGGCCCTTGCGGGACTGGCAGGGGCTGGATGGATGGCTCAGCTGGGCTCGCCAGGAGAGCGCTTACTGGGGGCTGTAAGGGGCTGGGGGAAGCAGGAGTCAGGGCACGAATAAGCCCAAGGACCCATAATCAGAGCTAAGTGCACAGGAGAGCCCATTTGCAGGGTACAGCACATGCATCTGGCACATGTCTTTGCTCGCTTAGCAGGTGTGTGCTGGACATTTGATAGTCCTGGGAAAGAAGACGGGCCAGTGTGATAGCGTACAGCCCGTGAGCCACATCCCTTTCCTCCCCAGCCATGGGAGATCCCACTCAGCCCTTCCTGCCTTGGGAGATTTCATCCAGCACAGCCCACTGGCCTTCAGACTCGCCTACAAGACTTCACAGGGCCGACAGCCCACCCGCGATGTGCCTGATTGGAAGCAAGTCCCTTGAAGGCAGCAACCCACCCTATTCTTTGCCTCCCGGCCATGTATATAGGAACATAGAAGGGCCCTGCTGGACCAGACCAAAGGCCTCTTTGGCCCAGGACTCTGTTCCTGCAGTCGCCAACCAGCTGCCTGTGGGGAACCCACAAGCAGGACATGAGCACAATAGCACCCTCCCACCCATGTTCCCCAGCAACTTGTGTACATAGGCGCACTGCCTCTGGTACTGGAGGTAGCACATAGCCATCAAGACTAGTAGCCACTGATAGCCTTCTCCTCCAGGGATTTGTCCAACCTCCTTTTAAAGCCATCCAAATTGGTGGCCATCACTACATCCTGTGGGAACGAATCCCATATTTTAAATATGCGCTGTGTGAAGGAGGCCTTCCTTTGATCTGTCCTGAATTTCCCCCCAGTCAGCTTCATGGGATGAGTACTAGTATTTTGAGAGGGTGAGGAACACACAGTATCTCCCTCTCCACATTCTCCACACCATGCATAATTTTGTACACCCCTATCATGTCTCCCCTTACCCTCCTTGTCTCCAAGCTGAACAATCCCAGCTGTTGGAACCTTCTCTCATAGGGGAGATGCTCCAGCCCTGTGATCATTTTAGGGAGCAATCCTATGGCTGCTAGACAGTGGCTAGATGGCCATAGGATATGTTGTTTTCTGGGAACCGACCTCGGAACCCATGCTCGGAGGTCGGTTCCTGGAGAACCAACCTCCCCCCACTTCCGCACTGCCTCAGAGGCAGCGCAGAACAGCCCCATCCTCCGTGCTCACAAAAGGAGCACAGAGCGGCTGGAAAGGGGCGTAGCTGGGGCCATTCCAGGGCGGGGAGAGTGTAAAAGCCTGTATGACACATCCTATGTGTTGTACAGCGGCCTCCTTCCCCGCTCCGTCCTCCCGTGGCTACATCGCTGCAATCAGCTGTCTAGTCGAAAAAGCAGGGCAGGAGAAGCATGGAGGGAACAATCCCCTCCATGCTTCTCCTGCCCTGCTTTGGATAGGCAGTCACCTCCGAGTTCGGAAGCGGCCACCTATCTAGTTAGGATTGCTCACTTAGTTGCTCTTTTCTGCACTTTTTCCAGCTCTACAATATCTTTTTTTAGGAGCGGTGACCAGAACTGTACACAGTATTCTAGGTGTGGCCACACCATAGATTTGTATAAGGGAAGTATGACATCAGCAGTTTTTATTCTCAGTTCCTTTTCTAATTATGCCTAACATGGAGTTTGCCTTTTTTACAGTGGCCACAAGCTGGGTTGACATCTTCCCTGAGCTGTCCATCACAACCCCAAGATCTCTTTCCTGGTCTGTCACTGCTAGCTCAGATCCCATCGGGCTATACTTGAAGTTGGGATTTTTTGCCCCAACGTGCATCACAACCCTTGCTTGTATTGAATCGCATTTGCCATTTTGATGCTCATTCTCCCAGTTTGGAGATCCTTTTGGAGCTCTTCACAATCCATTTTTGTTTTAACCACCCTAAATAATTTGGTGCCATCGGCAAACTTGGCCACCTCAGTGCTCACCCCTAATTCCAGATCATTTATGAACAAGTTGAAGCCCCAAATGCTTTACCCCAGACTTCCCCAACCTGGTGCCCTCCAGATGTGCTGGACTGTGATCCCCACTGTTCCCAGCCGACGTGGGGAAGGGCCATAGCTCAATGGTAGAGCCCCTCCTTTGCATGTAGAAAGTCCCAGGTTCAATCCCTGGCACTCCAGGGAGGACTAGGAAAAACTCTGCCTGAAACCCTGGAGAGCCGTTGCTGCCAGTCAGTGTCAGCTAGCTGGGCTAATGTTCTGATTCAGTACAAGGCAGCTTCTGATGTTCCTAATGTCTTCCACCAATTTACCCAGAACTGATGTTAAGCTATCTGGCCTGTAATTTCTTGATATGGGGGATTGATCAGCAAACAAACAATGCTATGCTGGCTATGTGCCAATCTCCTGATAAGGAGACAGATTTTAGGGACAAGTTACAATTTTTTCTTAGGAGAGCAACAATTTCACATGTGAGTTCTTTCAAACTCTTTTTATGCTAGTTGGACAAGGTGGCTTGTTAATGTATAATGTACCAATTTGCCTTAGAACGCCACCCTTCGTCATCTCCACGAGTTCTTCAGATACAGGCACCTATCCTACATTTTCCGCATTGAAGACGGCCAACACAAAGAATTCATTCAGCTGTTCCACCATCCCCTCATTCCCCCCAAGCCTTTCACACCTTTGTTGTCTCACTGACTAGCCTCATACCCGGCTGGTTTCCTGCTTCCGATGTAGTTAAAGATGCCTTCGTGGGGCGTTTTGAATGTTTTCAGCAAGCTGCTCCTCCATTTTTTTTCTTTTGCTTTACTGCCAGCCCACGCTTGTTGGGCCAGACCTTGTGTGCCTATGTACTGCCCTAGTTTGGGCAAGACTTCCACTTCTTAAGAATGCCTTCCTGCCTTTTATAGCTTCCTGGCTTCTGTTAATTAACCGGGCTCCCATTCTCTTGTGTCTTCCCTACTCTGAGGGGAATTCCTCTGAGGGGAATTCTGTCCAGATTTCTATTACAAGAGGTTTGTAAAATTCCCTGGTATACACTGCCCTGTGGCTCAATCCCCCCACTCCTTGTTGTGGTTACTGAGCGGGGAGTGAATGATATTCTGCTTATGTGCAGAAGCATTCACTCACTACTGTACGTTTTCATGGGCACAGTTTAAACACACACATCCACATTCCAGGGCTCTGCCCAAAGTAAAACCCAGGTGGAGACCGAATTGATCAGTGTTAGTCATCGAGAGGACCGTGGTATCCTGCTCTGCCTTAAAGAAAAATACTCTAATCTCCGAATCCAGGCCCTTGAATTTAGCAGTAGCCAGGAAAGGGGAATTTGTCTCCCTTCACCTGAATTACGAGGAGGACCTTGACTGAAGTGAGTGTGTGTGAGACAGGCTGTCATTCTTCAGGGAAATGGCACAGCGCGAAGAGGGGCTAGCACAGGAGCAGTTGTGGTGGTCTGCTGGCTGTGTTGCTCCTGCACCTTTTGACGAGAAATGGCCAAATGAGATGCTGCTGTGCCATCAGTCTCTTCCACGCTCCCACCCTTGCATCCCAGGCTCCTCAGGCCAGACGGAAGGTTCGCAACACAGGGAGTGGCTTTAGACCAAGTCAGGCAACGCATCCATCTTGCCCAGCTTTGTCTGTTCTGTCCAGCTGTGGCTCTTCAGGGTCTCAGGCAGAGAAAGGCCCCCTTCACCATCACCTGCTACTGAATCCCTCTAACGGGAGAGGCCACCTGCAAAGGCAAAATATGCCCCCTCCCCACTGCTCAAGAGGGGCTAGGACCACTACTCTGGTCATGTGAGCCACCTCAAGAACCTATATAGGGCAGCCTATACATACTGTTCATAAATACCTTCACCACTGCCAGCCATTCCAGCAGGCTGTACAGCGGGGAATGAGAGATGAGGTTGATGACAGGGTGAAGCAGGGCCACCCCACCGGCCCTGCTGAAGGGCTACTACTTTTTTCCTCTTCCCTCCCCATCTCTCTTTCCTTGTGTGTTGTGTCTTTTTAGATTGTCACCCTGTGGGGAGGGACTGTCTCTTTTACTGACTGAACGTCGTGGCTAAGGAGTGGGATAAGACTTTAAATGAGTAAAATAAAAATAATTCGGGGGCGTTAACTCCCTGAAAGTGGGGGGCGGGGGAGAAGCATGATCGCGCCCGCTTGCAGCGGAGATCAGCGGTCGTGACACCCTCCCCTCTGAGCGGGATGGCGCCACGCGGGCCCTCCGCTCCCCCTCACGTCCTCGTGTCGTGATGGCGACCGTTCGTTCGCTGCGTGTTTCACGGATGCGGCGGTGCGCCACCGTCGCTGCAAAGGCGGCGTGCGAACGGCATTCATCGCGTCCGTCCACCGACCCCGCTGGAGCCAGCGGCGCCCAGCTGGACAGGGGCGCCCCCCCGCCGCCTCTCCGTTCTACAAGGGCCAACGCGCTCCCACGAGGGCTGCGCGCGCGCGCGCTGCCTCTCCGGGGGCCTCGCCGGCACGGCGAGCCTGGGGGCCGGGCCCGCCAGCCTCGGCCCCGGCCCCTCGCGGCGCTTTGCCCCCGCCGGGCGACCGCAGGCCAGGGGGCCGCCCTCGCTGCCCGAACGGAGCACGTGAGCAGAGGTGCCGGTGCCGCCCGCCGGAGAGCTGCGGGAAGAGCCGGCGAAGCCTGGCGCTTGGGTGCCGGCCGCAGCCCGGAGCGCCGCGCCCCCTGGCGCGCCGGCAGCCGCATGCCGGGCGAGCGCTGCTTCTCGGGCTGCCGGCTCCCCGCAGCCGCCCCGCCGCCGCTGCCTGCGGCCCGGCCCCGCCCCGCCCCGCCCGCCGGCGTCCTGGCTGTCGCGCGCGCTGCCCCCTCCGAAAGGGCCGCGATGGCCGCAAAGGCTCGGCGGCCGCAGGAAGGGCTCGCCGCCACGACGCCTGCCGCGCGCTGCGCTGGGCCCCGCCGCCTCCGCTTTCAGCCCCACCCGCGGCTGGAAGCGGCCCGCGAGCGCGGCCCCCGGCCCGGGGAGGAAGAGGCGCCCGCGCCAGGCCGGGTGGAGGGCCCGCTTGGCCCCAGGGCCAGTTGGCCGCGCGGTGCCGGGGCCAGAGCCCAACGCGGGCGGCCCGCCGCGTCCGGCAGAGGAGGGCCGGCTCCTTCAGACGCGCGCCGGGCTGCTCGAAGCGGCGGCTCCCGAGGAAGCGGCCCCTTCGGGGGAGGCGAGGGCCGCGGAGCCTCTTCGGGAGGGGAGGCCTCGTGGGCCGAGCCCCACACAACCGTGGCTTCCCAGCCCTGCTCCCGGGCTTGCTTTGGGGGAGGGCCGGGGCGTGCCAGCCCACTGGCCCGGCGGGGTCGCCGCTCACCCCCCCATGCCGAGAGCCCCTCCCCATTTCCCCCAGGACTTTCCCTGATCAGACCCAAACCCATGCCACCCCAGTGTATCGATTCGCTGGGATTACCCGCAAAGGCTGGCTTCAGAGGCGCTTCCCCCTTCGAAAGGGGCGGCGTGGCCCTCCCTGCCAGGTCCAGGGGGCTGAGCCCACGAGGGAGCGGCGTGGGCAGGCTGGAAGGCCCATTCGCACCAGCCAGCCACAAGGACAGAGACAGAGGCCGGAAACCTGGTAGCCAGCACACGGCAGCCTTTATTGGCCCGCCTTGCCAGAGCCTCCGCCAGGGCTTGCTTCTTCTCCGCAGGCTGGCCCGTCCTGGGCCCAGGGGGAGCCATTCTCGGCCACGGCACAGGCGAGGCGGGTGGGGAGGGCAGCATGAGGGATGCACACAAGGCCTGGGAAGCAGCAAGGGCTCGGCCCATCGCAGCGCCACACCTGCGCTGCCCAGGCTTGCTGAGGCAGAGGGAGAGGACCAGCTCTCCACCCAGCAAGCCTGTTCACTGCTGTGGTCTCCATCCCGCTAAGGAGCCCCTCGCTTGCACAGGCCGAGCTCAGCACCATCCCCCAACTTGGGTCCCCCCCCCCCAGCCAGGTGTAGCAGCCCGTCGCTCGGGGTCCTTCGCCTTGCAGGAGCCCTTCGGCGCAGCCCTGGACTCACCGACACACCCATGGAAGCACTGCTCTCCAGGGAAGCCAAGAGGCTGGATGCCTCTAGCACACCCGGGGCCACCAGGAAGCCAAAGTCACGGTCAGCGGGGGCCTCTGGTGGTGGGCCACTGCGCTGGGGGCCATCTCCCACAATTTCTGTTGAGGCTGTCCAGGTGGGCAGCCTCTCCCTGGTGCACCAGCTGCTTCTCCAGGATGAGAATGCCAGGATGAGTGGGACACCCGAGAGAGGGTTCAGGGTGGCCTGGGGACAGGAGACAAGCATGAGTGAGAAGGCACCACAGGCGACAGCAGAGGCACAGACGCCACCCGCTACCTCTGCCATCCGTGCCTTGGCTCGCTTGTCTGAGTAACCTACATCTCAAGGCATCCGGTGGACTCCTGCTCTCTCTGCGTGTGGCCTGCTACAGTCTAAGCTCAGTCAGAAGGCTGGGGTGCCAGCGGGAGGTTACTGTCTCAGGACAGGGGAGCACACTTGACCTTTTGGCTTTTCCCAGCCATATGATTCTAGTCATGTTGAAACCTGCCTAGGGAAGGAAGACGCTGAGTCCATCGGGTAATTGAGGGAACTGACAAAATGCTCCTAATAAGATATTTTCATTGTACCAGCAGGAGTTGGTTTTCTTTGTTGATTTACATAGCCAAAGACCCACACTACGAGCATGTGCACACACGACAGACAGACAGAGACTGCTTTCTCTCATCCTCCAACAAATGATTTGAACCTCAGTGGAGAACCTTTAGGCCAAAGGCAGAGAGATTGTTGGCTACAAAACCCAAATTGTTCCCAGGCAGTGGAACAGGACACCCTACCAGCACAGGTCACCCAAGAATTGCACACCGCATGGGGCAGCTGCCTGTCTCCACCCTTGCTGCCCTCGGCTCTTTGCCTGGCATAAACATCCGACCCACCATGACGGTCCAGCAGGGGAGAGCTGCCATCCGCAGCACGTGCCGGATCACCTGCCTCCACGAGGCCTCCAGTTCCAGCAGCAGCAGCTCGTGCAACATGTTTGCCATCCAGCTGAAGCGAGACAGGGAGCACGTCGCGCGGCTGACACACCAGCATCGCCACCCCCGCAGTTTGGGCAACGCGCCTGGAGCCATCGGCATCCCTTCCGCCCTGCTTCACCCCGCCTGTGTCGCCAGAACTAGCCAGGCCACCTAGACACAGGCACCCGCTCCTCCAGAGCCCCTCCCCAGCCCCCACATCGCCAGCACAGTGCCAACCCCTGCCGCGCCCCCAGCGGCAGGGACATATGCCCACTCTGGGCAATTTTAACACTAGCAAACACAAAAGTCATTTTTCATCTATGGACGCGGAGTAGCGAACCTCATTGTAGGGGGAAGACATCCTAGGCCAGCAGGAACAACCAACTTTCCTTTAAAGCAGGGGTGGGGAACCTCCTTCAGCCCAGGGGCTGAATTCCATTAGGAGAAAGGGGGAAAGGGGCGTGGCCATCTGAGGAACTTGGCAGGCTGGATTCAGCCCCTGCATCTGAGGTTCTGCACCTCTGTTGTAAACAAATATTTCTCCTCCCAAAAGCCTTTGCTAGTTAATTTCTCCAGGTTCCTCATATTGCTTAGTTTCTTAAAAGGATGTTACCGCCCATAGCTGTTGATCATCCCAGCAGCTAAATGAATCCTCCATGTTCAAGAGCAACCTATATTTGGTGGAGGCAAACCACAGGGGAAGGCCAAGTCCTTCTTGCACCACTTGCAAGTTTTACAGAAGGTCTCCAGTTGGCTGCAGTTGCAGAAAGAATGCTGGGACAGATGGACCTTTGTTCTGGTCCAGAAAGGCAATTTCTAATTTTCTTATGTCCTGAAACCTCCACTTGGTGTGGTACAAGGATGTGGGGCTGGGACGGGCATGCTCATTGCTTTTGCATTAGTGTTTTTTTGAAACAGCTGAGCATTCTAGCTGAGGAGTGCACTCAGTTTTGAGAAGCAAGCACCCCTCCCCTGGATTACTTACAAAATGGCACAGGTAATGGGGCATTCATTAGTGATGTCACAGGTGCTGTTCAATAGGTACAGCAATTGCATTTGGTGAGTGGGTGAGAGAAATCACAGCTTGGGACCAGGTTACCTGGCGGATCACCTTCCCTGATATACCATGTGTGACCATTAATATCATGGGAGACGGCCTTGCTGGTTGTACCATGACCTGCAGTTGGCCACCTTGTGGCAACCTGGAAGTGAGCCTTCTTGGTGGTGGCACCCACCTAATGGAATGGAATGCTCTCACCCCTGGTATTCAGGAGGTGCCAAGTGTGGCATGTTTTAGGTGCCCATTAAAGACTCACCTCTTCCCTGATTGTACTGCCCAGTTTGTTTGTTAGTTAAGGTGTTCTGAGTATTTGGCTTTGATATTTTTATAAAATGTTTTATATAAATACGTTTGTGTTTATCATAATGTATTTTAGTCTTCCTCTGTAAACTGCTTAGAGACCATTTTTGATACGGTAAGTGGCATATAAATAATAAAGAAGAAAACATCAGTTTGTGTTCTGGCGACCGGTGTCTCTGGAACAGAAGCACCCTTGCTATGAGACAGCAGCCACAGCCATGGCTTGGACGGGCCTGTTTGCCAGAAACAGCGCCGGGTCTTTCCATACCAAGGCAGCCATGATGCTGGTGAACCTCCAGCGGAGCTCCTGCTCCTGGCACTGTTCGCTGGCTGTATACATCCCCCCCCTCCTCTGCAGCAGAGCTGGCACTGTGGGGAGACAGGCCGTCAGCACGGTTGGTAACCCTTGACTAAGCCTGCACCCGCTCCCCTGAAGATCACCATCATGTCCCAAAGGAACACACCAGCCCCTTTCCAGGCACCGCTGCAGTTTGAAGGCACCAGGACAGCAGAACAAAGCAGCAGAACTTCAGCTCTGCAAAAACCCAGGCGCCAAGCGACTGCGCTCTCCAGCTAGTCGCTGGCTGCCCTTGTCCTCATGTTAGGTCACAGAGCATGCAAGCTATGACACCCGTTGCAAGGAAGGGGATTCTGGCTCGCTGGGCCTCCCACGTTATACGGGGTGGGGGGTGATATGAACACACAACAGGAGAGCTTGTGCATGTCTCCCCTGTGAACAGATAGGCAAACTCCAGATGCTCTCCTTCACTCACGATTCTGCAAGCACAGAGAAGTGCCATTTGGCCACTTTTCCTTTCTACGCTTCTCCAGAGCGCAGAGCGGCCGTCTGCTTCCCTGTCCAAATAATGATGGTGTTTCAAAGCAGTGCTTGGAACAGGCACCAAAGTCTCTGAACAGCAGCTAACTCAACGTCTTCCACCACCACCCCTGCCTCACATCAGATGCTCCAGCGTACATCATCAACGGCAACATCGTCCTTTGGCCCAGTCCACACCACCAGAGAGCCACTGGCAGCAAGAGACAGGATCCTGCTCGCAACTCAGAGCACGCCGCTCGCCTTACAAACCTAGCCGACCTCCACGTCCCTGCTGGGGGGCTCTACCCCTTGCTCTATTTCCGAGGGGCCTTTCAAAAAGTTAGTGGGTGCCACAGTACAAGGAAGCACCAAGCCCCGGATTATCACCAGCCCTGAAGCTGACAAGGTCACCTGGAGATGGTCACTATTTCTTGGCCTAATCCCCCTCGCAGGACTGCGGTGTAAATAATGTGTGGCAGGAGGGGCGGGGAACCTTGTGCCGTGCCCAGCGGTCCTTGGAAAAATGGATGGGATTAAAATACAGTAATATTATTTAGATTTTTTGTTGTTAAGGGGTAGGACGTAACTGGATATGTGGATTTTAAAAAAAGGGTTCATCTCTTATTGGTGAGTTACTGGTATTCTATTACTGCTTTTAAACAGTATTTCTTTTGCTGTTGCAAGCCATCTGGACATGCTGAAAATAAGGAAGGGTATAAATAACCACTTGGGTTGTTTTTTCTTCAAATGCACCATTCTAGAGTAAGTGCATGTCCCCTGTAGACACAGCAGCAGTGATGCTCGGATGTTCCAGCTGTGGACACCCTTTCCTTAGCGAGAATTAAGACCAGAGGGGTCTAGGGACATCCACCAGCCGTGGTGTTTGGCTGGAGATAGGACTCCATTATCTTATCCACAGAAGCATAATACCACCACAACACAAGCCACGTTACTTGCAAATAGTAATTACTATGCACTTGATAGGTTTCCAAGTGGTGTTTGAACATGCTGCTGTAAGTTTGGGGTTTTGCACAGGACAGCAGAGGGGTCACTGCGTCAGAAGGAATGCTTAAAATTGGTCAGGCCTGCTGGCCGTGTCTGGCTATACCTTCCTTTGCCAGGGAGACTGCTGGCTGATTGCTCTCAACAGCTGGATCTTCTCTGAGGGTTCATAAAAGGGTCAGGGGGAATCCCCCTGCCAGATAAGGACAATGACATCTAGGTTTGCCTGCAGTTTGAGTTAGTTTTGAGACAGAGAAAGGAGCAGCGGGGGCTGAGCCAAGATGTGAACTCTGTACACTGACAGCATCCGGGGGCGCAGGGTGCCTCTCTCTGGAGAGCGGAGATGGGGCCGCCGACTTGCTTTGCAGACTGCTGCCACCTCTCCTCATCTTGAATATCTGTTGTTGTTCAGTCGCTAAGTTGTGTCCGACTCTTCGTGACCCCATGGACCATGGGCCAGGCCTTCCTGTCCTCCGCTCTCTCCCGGAGCGTGCTCAAGTCCATATTCATTTCATTGGTGATGCTATCCAGCCATCTCATCCTCTGCCGTCCCCTTCTCCTTTTGCCTTCAGTCTTTCCCAGCATCAGGGTCTTTTCCAGTGACTTTTCTCTTCGCATTAGGTGGCCAAAATATTTGAGCTTCAGCTTCAGTATCTGTCCTTCCAATGAGCAGTCTGGAGTGATTTCCTTTAGGATGGACTGATTTGATCTCTTTGCAGTCCAGGGGACTCGTAAGAGGCTTCTCCAGCTTCTCCAGCACCACGGTTCAAGAATATCTGCACCTAAACTCAAACATTACAGAACTGCTATAAGTCTCCAGAGACCTCTCCCTCTACACGAAACCAACCTTGGGCAAGCGCTGAGCCCCTGGACTGTTACCCTGCCTGAAGACACAGGGTGCATGTCATAGCATTAGGATTAGAGCCACTGCCAGAAGGTGTGCATGTTTGCTGGCTGGTGGAAAGGTTAACAAGCAGGCTGATTAGAGAGCCACAGTGTTCTGTTCATAGGAACATCAGAGCAGCTGTGCTGGATCAGACCAAAGGCCAACCAGCTGCCCCAAAAGGAAGTCCACCACCAGCTTAGGGGTGCAACCGCACCCTCCTTCTCCTGTTCTCCATCACCTGGTATTCAAGATCTAACATCCCAGTCCTCATCTCCATTCACAAGCCCAGAATTGTGACAGATTTGCCCTGGTTAGAATCCCTGGAGTTCCAGAAGTGGGCGACAAGCATGCGCAAGGGCGCTCTGTGTGCGCGCGTGCGCGCGCATGTGGCTAATTTGGCTTACCTGCCTGCAGTGCCCTGCAAAAGAGCACAGGACTTTCCAGAAAAACCAAGGTGAGTGGAACGAAGGTAGAAGCATAATGCACAACTTCCAGGAATTGTGCCATTGTCTGGTGGAGGCTGCAGCTGGGATAAGAAGAGCGGGACGGCTAATTAGAAACCAGACAAGCAGATGCCGGCTTCTCCATTTGCTCCGGCTTCTTGAAGTTCTTACAACAGCAGTTTTTGGCCCAGCGGGCAGCAGGAAGCAGCGGGGCAAGAAGCTATAGTGTGGGTGCTTTTGCAAAGCCTTGACAGAGGAGGGGTGGGTTCCCCCTCTCCCCTCTCGCCCCCCCCCCCCGATCCCACAAAGATGCTTCGAGGAACGGACCTGCAGCTCACACAAATGTTCTCACTGCGAAGAGAACGTCATTAAGTATGAAGACTTGGAGGCCCAGATGACAGGAATGGAGACCCTGTGCTGAGAGGCGGTGGAGCAGGCCCTCCGGGGTTGCATTCGAGAAGCCACAAGAAGCAACCAGGTCTTGCAAGGGCCCGAGAGAGCTGGCCAAAGAGGCCTCTTGCAGTTCTGGCCCAAAACCGGTACACTGAAGTGGAAGCTAAAAGACGATCTCACTAGCACAGCATTCCATGACCAGGGGCCAGTTTTGGCTTTGTGCTCAGCCTGATTCCTTTGAGCCACAGGAAGGACTGCTCCTGCCCTCGCACGCTCTCTCCCCCTCATCTCAGAACCTGACACTCGTGGCACAGGAACAATTTAAGGGAGATTTCAGATGCCCAGCTTGTGTTCCTGTTTTGATCTTCTGCATTTAACCAAGGCTTGTTAGTTCTCCCAAGAGGTGGTAATCTTGTTTCTGGGTTATAGCATTTCTGATTAAGGTGGGAGCTCACAAGGTCAAACTCTCCAGCATACCACTATTCCCTCCAGCCCCCATAAATGTAGAAAAGTAGCAGCATCTCATGAAGAAGGTTAAACTAGAGGTCCTCACCATAAGCTGTCTGCTTGCAGGGTCTGAGGATACATGAGGCAGGCACTTAGCAGGAGCTAAGGAGGTCTGGTCAGTATGGAAGACCGACTGGGAACACCCCCACACCCCATGTACGCCACCTCGAGTTCCATGTTAGAAGGAAGAAAGCTAGGATATAAGCATACTAAACAAAATAATTCAGTTATATGAGCCCTCACCTACAGTCTAAAGTGGTACAGTGCAGAAACAGATTTACCACCCCAGCAGATGTTTGTTGGAATGATGTCCCCCCCACCCACACACACACATGCCTTTCTTGGACTTCTTTTTACAAACTCTGATTTTGGTTCAGCCCAAGAAAGAACAAACACTTTCTGCTGCTTCTTTCCCATTTAGCTAACTGGTGCCTGCTTACATTCTCTTTAGCCTCTCCCCTGGTGCCTTTTTGGGGTTAAGTCTCTTCCTAATCTACAAGGGAGGGAGGGACCGGCGGGAGGGGGGAATGCTGACTGAGCATCCAGAGGGGACACCAGCAGCAGAAGACCTGGAAGGCACTGTGTGGCTGGCACACCCCAGCAGAGCAGGTAGTAGAGGGCTACGGGCCTAGACAAGGTGCAAAAACAGAAGAGAAGCCCTGCTGGATCACACAGGGGCCATCTGGCCCGGCAGGCTGTCTCCAACTGTGGCTAGCTGGATAACCGAGGAAGCTCCCAAGCAACGTGTGAGGGCAACGACCCTCCTTCACTGTACATCCCCAGCAACTGGCATCCAGGGGCAACTTCCATTTAGCTGTCATGGACAACAGCTATTGGGAGAGCCCACATTTGTTTCAAGAAGGGCTGATGGACAGTCCAGGCTGTTTCCGGGTCATGCTCAAGCCCCACCTCGGTCTCCTTTGCTCACAAACCACAGTGGTCAAACCTGGCAAACTGGATGTGGTTGTCTTCCCCACAAGGCAGCATTTCCAGCCCCAAAGAGCTCCTGCTTTTCACGTCTTCACTCTCCTCCATCCTTTCTCTTAGCCTGCCTCCAGGGATCTGCACCTTGGCAGCGATACCACAGAAAGGGCACTAAGAGTGCAAGGGGAAGCAGCACCGGGTCTTGCCCCAGATTACCTGTGGCCAGACGGGTTCCGGAGCAGCAGGAAGGCCTCCAGGGAGTAGCAGAAGAGCGCCCAGAAGTGGGAGGCGAACCAGAACTGAACCCAGGCCTAGGTGGAAAGAAGTCAGTGAGAGAAGGGGGCGTGGTCCCGTTCTTCCCTTTGCAGGCAATTCTGATAATTTCCACGAGGCTTTTAGGCAATCTTTAGAGGAGTCTGACGTTACTATTTTAGGAAGTGGGAAACAGAGTGCGGAGCCAGCAAGATGGATTCACCCAGCCACCCCACTCCTTCTCCAAGGATCCCTTCACACCACGTACCAGGATCACCAGGCAGAGTGGAGATGCTGTTGCGAAAGGTGTTGCCAGCCACAGCCCGGAATGGGCAAGGAGCCCTGCAGGGAGATAAGGCGAGATTTATCAGAGTGGGCTGGCCTTCATCACTGAGCATTTGGGGGCTTCTGGCTCCTACCACTAACCATTCCAGGGCCCTGTGCAGCTATTCCGTCTTTCCCTCTTTAACGGGTGTTTTTTTTTGGGGGGGGCGGAGAAAAAGGCAGAGGAAGCAGTGGGGAAAATACGGGAGGGCTCCAAAGGGAAGATGTCATTGTCGGGGGGGGGGCGGAAAAGTCCCAAGGTTGCACAATAAAAAGCTTCGTCTGGAAGCACCATTCCCCCTCCCCCCCACCCAGTTAAAACTTCAAGCAAGCATTTGTCTCATGGGGCAAATGATTTTCATGAGGTGGACCCTCATTTTAGGAGGTTTTCATCTATCAAGCCTGTTTGTTTTTACGCTGTTATTTTATTTCCTTTATGCGACTCTTTGTTTATAATTGTTGTCAGCCATTGGAAAGGGGGCACAGACATTTTCCTAAAATGAAGTAGCCTTGTTCCTCAAACAAAAGGACTTCCCCTGACCATTCATATGTGCAGCAGAAAAACTAAACTCAAATCTTCCACACACAACACATTTGTGATGGGTGTATTAACAACCAAAACGTTTACCAGTGGTGGTGGTGGTTGTTCAGTCATTCAGTCGTGTCCGACTCTTCGTGACCCCATGGACCATAGCACGCCAGGCCTTCCTGTCCTCCACTCTCTCCCGGAGCGTGCTCAAGTCCCTATTTATTGCATCGGTGATGCTATCTAGCCATCTCATCCTCTGCCATCCCCTTCTCCTTTTGCCTTCAATCTTTCCCAGCATCAGGGTCTTTTCCGGTGACTTTTCTCTTCACATTAGGTGGCCAAAGTATTTAAGCTTCAGCTTCAGTATCTGTCCTTCCAATGAGCACTCAGGGTTGATTTCCTTTAGGATTGACTGATTGGACCTCCTTGCAGTCCAGGGGACTCGTAAGAGTCTTCTCCAGCACCACAGTTCGAAAGCATCAATTCTTCGGCGCTCAGCCTTCCTTATAGTCCAGCTCTCACAGCCATACGTTGCTACTGGGAAAACCATAGCTTTGATTATGCGGACCTTTGTCGGCAAGGTGATGTCTCTGCTTCTTACTATGCTGTCTAGGTTTGCCATAGCTTTCCTCCCAAGGAGCAAGCGTCTTTTAATGTCATGGCTACAGTCACCGTCTGTGGTGATCTTGGAGCCCAAGAAAATAAAATCTGTCACTGCTTCCATTTCTTCCCCTTCCATATGCCAGGAAGTGATGGGGCCAGATGCCATGATCTTCGTTTTTTTAATGTTGAGTTTCAAACCAGCTTTTGCACTCTCCTCTTTCACCCTCAACACAAGGCTCTTTAGATCCTCTTCGCTTTCTGCCATTAGGGTGGTATCATCTGCGTATCTGAGGTTGTTGATAATTCTCCCGGCAATCTTAATTCCGACCTGTGATTCATCCAACCCGGCGTTTCTCATGATGTACTCTGCATATAAATTAAATAAGCAGGGCGACAATATGCAGCCTTGTTGTACTCCTTTCCCAATTTGGAACCACTCGGTTGTTCCATGTCTGGTTCTTACTGTTGCTTCTTGACCCTCATACAGGTTTCTCAGGAGACAGGTGAGGTGGTCTGGTACTCCCATCTCTTTAAGAATTTGCCACAGTTTGTTGTGATCCACACAATCAAAGGCTTTACCGTAGTCAATGAAGCAGAAATAGACGTTTTTCTGAAATTCTCTTGCTTTCTCCATGATCCAGCGAACGTTGGTGATTTGATCTCTAGTTCCTCTGCCTCTTCGAAACCCAGCTTGTACTTCCGGTAGTTCTTGGTTCACATACTGCTGAAGCCTAGCTTGTAGGATTTTGAGCATAACCTTGCTGGCATGAGAAATGAGCGCAATTGTATGGTAGTTTGAACACTCTTTGGCATTGCCCTTCTTTGGAATTGGAATGTAAACTGACCTTTTCCAGTCTTGTGGCCATTGTTGAGTGTTCCAAATTTGTCGGCATATTGAGTGCAGCACTTTAACAGCATCATCTTTTAGGATCTTAAATAGCTCAGCTGGAATACTGTCATCTCCGCTAGCTTTGCTGTTAGTAATGCTTCCTAAGGCCCACTTGACTTCACTCTCTAGGATGTCTGGCTCAAGTTCAGTGACCGCACTATCATGGCTATCAGGGGCATTAAGATATTTCCTGTACAGTTCTTCTGTGTATTCTTTCCACCTCTTCTTAATCTCATCTGCTTCTGCTAGGTCCCTGCCTTCTTTATCATGCCCATCTTTGCACAAAATGTTCCCTTTATATCTCCGATTTTCTTGAAGAGATCTCTAGTCTTTCCCATTCTATTGTTTTCCTCGATTTCTTTGCATTGTTCATTTAAGAAGGCCTTCTTGTCTCTCCTTGCTATTCTCTGGAACTCTGCATTCACTTGGGTATATCTTCCCCTTTCTCCCTTCCTTTTCGCTTCCCTTCTTTCCTCAGCTACTTGTAAAGCCTCATCAGACAGCCACTTTGCTTTCTTGCATTTCTTTTTCTTTGGGATGGATTTAGTTGCTGCCTCCTGAACAATGTCACGGACCTCGGTCCATAGTTCTTCAGGCACTCTGTCTATCAGGTCTAATCCCTGAAATCTATTCCTCACCTCCACTGTATATTCATAAGGGATATGATTTAGGTCATACCTGAATGGTTTAGTGGTTTCCCCTACGTTCTTCAATTTAAGCCGAAATTTTGCAAGAAGCAGCTCATGATCTGAGCCACAGTCAGCTCCAGGTCTTGTTTTTACTGACTGTATAGCGCTTCTCCATCTTTGGCTGCAAAGTACATAATCAATCTGATTTTGATATTGACCATCTGGTGATGTCCATGTGTAGAGTCGCCTCTTGTGCTGTTGGAAAAGAGTGTTTGCTATGATCAGCGTGTTCTCTTGGCAAAACTCTATTAGCCTTTGTCCTGCTTCATTTTGTACACCAAGGCCATGCTTGCCTGTTATCCTGGTGATTTCTTGACTTCCTACTTTAGCATTCCAATCCCCTATGATGAAGAGGACATCTTTTTTTGGTGTTAGTTCTAGAAGGTGTTGTAGGTCTTCATAGAACCGATCAACCTCAGCTTCTTCAGCATCAGTGGTTGGGGCATAGACTTGAATTACTGTGATGTTGAATGGTTTGCCTTGGGTTCGTACTGAGATCATTCTATTGTTTTTGAGATTGTACCCCAGTACTGCTTTTCCCACCCTTTTGTTGACTGTGAGTGCTACTCCATTTCTTCTAAGGGATTCTTGCCCACAATAGTAGATATGATGGTCACCTGAATTAAATTCGCCCATGCCTGTCCATTTTAGTTCGCTGATTCCCAAGATGTCAATGTTCAGTCTTGCCATCTGATGTTTGACCACCTCCAGCTTGCCTTGATTCATTGATCTGACATTCCAGGTTCCTAAACAATAGTGTTCTTTACAGCATCGGACTTTCCTTTCACCACCAGACACATCCACAGCTGAGTGTCCTTTCGTCTTTGGCCCAGCCGCTTCACTCTTTCTGGCGCTACTTGGAAATTCCCTCTGCTCTTCCCCAGTAGTATATTGGACACCTTCCGACCTGAGGGGCTCATCTTCCGGCGTCATATCTTTTAGCCTTGTGATACGTTCCATGGGGTTTTCTTGGCAGGAATACTGGAGTGGGTTGCCATTTCCTTCTCCAGTGGACCACATTTTGTCAGAACTCTCTGCCATGACCTGTCCGTCTTGGGTGGCCCTGCATGGCGTAGCTCATGGCTTCACTGAGTTACGCAAGCCCCTTCGCCACAACAAGGCAGCGATCCATGAAGGGGTTACCAGTGGTAAGAACAATAAAAAAAAAACAGCTTTTAACCTGTCACGAATGTGTTGTTACAGGAAGGTTTTAATTTAGTTTTTCTACTGCGCATCTGGTCAGGGAAACTCCTTTCGCTGGATTAACGCTCTACAAGGCCTTGTGGGAGAATGTGTATATCTTTGCCAGGTTACCAATTTATTAAAATAAATAAAAACTAAGAGAGCCTCTGAGTGTCTGCAAGTGCCTTTTTTCTCCATTAACAACAGACGCCCCTCTCCCCCACCCCGGCCGCGCATCTGTGGTTACTGAGAAGGGCTTCCAAGGCTGCCACTCAACTTCCTCTCCCGCCCTCCCCTCATTGCTCAAAAAGGAGAGCGGCTGGATTTGGGCTGGAAGCTTCGGAACAACGCTGGCGGTGCCCGTTCTTTACGCAAAGAGGTCCTGGCGTTTGAGCGCGCCTGGAAGCCATCCCCGCTCCAGGCGGTCCACTTGTGCGGGGCGGGGCGGCGCAGCCACCTGGTTTCCCCGGGCGGGCTCCTGCATCTTCTAGCGGGGGCTGGATAATTCAAAGCCCTTCCTCGCAGGGAGAGGGAGAGCTTCACCTGTTGGATTTCTGCCCGCCCCCCATTGCGAATGCAGCAACCCCGCCCTCAAAAGGCGGTGGCCCCCCCGAGCGAGAGCCGCCTGTCTCACCCGCCGTGCCCGGGCCGTCGCTGGAGGCTGCGGCTCCCCGGAGCGCTCTGGCCGCGGCCGGGCGGCCGTCCGACGCCCGGCAGGTCCCACTGGGGCGCCTGCGGCGCGCCTTCAGCAGCGCGCCCCCGGGCAGGCCCGGCGCGGCGCGGCGCCAGCTCAGCCCGCCGGCGGGAGAGGGGCGCCCCCGGACGGCGCGCAGCAGAGGGCCGCCGCCCGCGGCGGGCCATGGAGAGAGGCAGGCGTTATCTGGGCGGCCGGGAGCGGCGCCTTCCTCCCTGGAGGTGCCTCGGGGCGCGGCTCGAGGTCTTGCCAGACGCCGAACCGGGAGCCTGGAAGCCTCCCTCCTGCTCCCCAGGGAGGACACGGGACGAGCGCTGCGGCGGGGGCAGGCTGCAGCGCCCCACGGTCTCGGGGCTGGAAGAGGTCAAGAGGAGACTCGGAGCATGTGCAGAATGCGTCTCCCTGCACCTGATGCCTCTTTTAAAAAAAGTTACTGCTTGCTTACGTTTCTTTAAAAAAGAAGTAGTGCTAACTCTGCTTTTCCGTTAACATGGAAGGTTTGGCCCGATTTCCCGAGTGTGAAAGACTGCTAAGATGACCCAGTAGTGAGAGGGAG
Source organism: Heloderma suspectum (assembly GCF_057233095.1). Taxonomy (NCBI): domain Eukaryota; kingdom Metazoa; phylum Chordata; class Lepidosauria; order Squamata; family Helodermatidae; genus Heloderma; species Heloderma suspectum. Next base: position 2,394,931 of record NC_139466.1, read on the forward strand.
GAACTCTGCACATGCTCAGATGACCCTTTATTGGTTTGTTTGATTTGTATAGCATCCAACTGACCAATGCCCTTGGGGTTGTTTACTCTCATAAAACCAGACAATAACATAACCAAAAATACAATTAATTTTAAAAATACAATAAAATTATCAAAATAATACAATATTAAACATTAAAAACATTCTAATTTTTTTTAAAAGAAGAAATTTTGAAATTACTTCACATATTTCAGGGCTGAGAAGTTGTGCATTGAAAAGATATTACAGGGGTGGGGGCAAAGAACCTTGGCTTCAGTGAGAGCAACAGGTGCCCACTTGGCAGGCTGGCCAATCCAGGGGGTGAGCAGGGCGGTGGTATCTTGATAGGATTCAGCCTCACCCAGTTCCCACATTCGCTGGTTAATTAGAGTCCCCCTCTCTGCACTGGGCTTAGCATGCTCTCAATATAACCAATTACTGCTGGGATAATTAAATTTAATGTAGCAATTTGTTATCTAAATGTCTCTAACTGCATCTAAGTGGCAAAGAAATTGGTTTTGGTGCCCCTGATGCCTGGAGAACTGAGCCCCCAGCCTTCACTTTCATACACCCCTCTGGGGGCAGGTCTGAGACCTCCACCACCCATGCTAAATCTGCGATAGGCACACCCATGACACCCCAGCTGGACTCTTAGGAGGCTGGGGGAACCATTGCGGGCCTGGAGTGGGTGTGATTCACCCTGGTATCTTAAGATGGCATTTTACAGGCAGTGGTGTAGTAGAGCCGGGGCTCACAGGGCTGAGGTGCTAGGACTTTCTGATTAGCAGGGACAATGACATCATCTGCCAGCCCACCCCCGTCAGAATTCCCTGTTCCCTCTAAGCTAGCTGCAGTCCTACAGTAGCTGGGGGAGACATGGATTTCCCACCTGGTGCTGGGAAAAGAAACTCCTGGAAAATCTTGAGCTGGTGGTCTTGTGCCCTTTGGGAACTTGTTGTGTTCTCTTTCTCATGCAATCTCGGGTCTCTAAAGCCAAAGCCCAACATGCGAACCACAACACTGGCCTTTGCCAGTTCATTATCCTGTGTCTGAGCACATCCTGATAAAATTGGGCATTCTGCTATGTACTGCTGCTCGTTGGCTGTGTGCGTCTCTGTGCCTTTGAGTGCGCAGAGAGAGACTAACAGCTGCTTGCACTGTGGACTCTCTGGGGGGGGCGGGGGGCAATGGGGACTGTCATGAGGAGTGCCTGCACTCCAGCCTTCACCACTGCACCGCTGTTTACAGACAAGGGGTCAGCTCTTTGGGCAGGGAAGTCCACATGGTGGCGATTGCCGTTGCACCAGGAAGCCCTAGAGGTGACTGCCAGCGTGCTGCTGGTTTCATCTTTTGTTCAAACGGCCCGCTCCTGGATCTTACAGGTACAGTAGGGGAAGCTGCCACGTGGGTCGCTTTGCCTGTATGCCAGTGGTTTGCAAGCTGCATTCTGGCCTGGAAGACCCCCAAACTTCCTTATTGGGAGTTCTTCCATTGGAAGCTCACAAGCAGCAGTCAAGCTTCCTTGAAGGAAATCAGGCCCAGCCAGTCTGGAGCTTCCCTGGTCATGCAGCAGTGCAACTGGCCATGTTCCCCAGAAATCCCTCCGAATCTTTAGCAACGTGCTGGGGTTTCGTGGTAAACATACAGAGGTCCATCAGCAGATGAATTGCTATGGAAAAGTTTTCCTGAAGACAGGCAGTTTGACAGTTGCTGCCATGGCCTGTTTAATATTTCTCACACAGACACTTTTTTGCTTTGGGGCCAGGGATGTAGGTTTGGAGAGGGAATTTGTTACGGAGTTGTGTAGGAAGGGAATAACTCTGTTTAACAGTATGAGAAAGGGGGAGCAACCTATTGGTGCTGCTTTATTGTTTTAGGGCTGCTTCACATGTGATTTTCCCACAGAGAAAAATGCCTACAAAATACATGCTTATGGGTGAAGAACACACATGTCTCTTCTTTGCCATGTTGGAGAGCCAAGGTGCTAATATTTCAGGGTCAGAGAACGGGAACCTGCTCAGAGCTATTCCCTATCAAAGGGACTGCCACTGGTGATGGGGCGCTACTATACCACTGCCCAAATTGCCAAGCTGGCCTGACCTCTAGCGTGTAGCAGGCTAGCCCCCCCCCCCACACACACACACACCTCCGAATCATCTCCATAGCTCTGCTGGAAGCCCTTGAAGATGCACCCATTACACCTGACCAGTCTCTGACTTTCTCTGCACTAGAGAGATGGACTTGGACGACTGAGCAATCTCCTGAATTCTTTTGCAGTTCTCGGGATCTTAAGCTGCCAAGAGCATGCTGGATTTCCAAAGCTGGCAAATCTATCCCAAGGACCAAACTAGCTGGGTTGTCAGATGCTCTGTATGAGTCAGGATCAGCTCACGCTGAATTCCCACAAAGTGGGTGGGTGGGGGTGCTGTGTAGCTGGGCGGGGAGAACTGATCCTGTCTCCTGCCCACACTTCTTCCCCCGCCTCTTGGTTTTAGCTGATTTTCTGCTGGTGGAGCACTGCGACCAGAAATAACCCCTGCCAGGAGGAGAGAAAAGCGTTTGAAAAGAAGCTTCAGGGGGGAGGCCCGAGCAGCAGGGAGGACTCTGCTCCCCTCGCCTGCTGCTTTTCAGTTCTCCACCCTACCTTCATTTTGCAGGGACCTGGCACGACACACCTTGGCTTGTGCAGCATCAGGTCTGAGGGTGCTGTTTCTTTCAGAGCAAGCACAGCTCTACAGACAGCTTGATTAATGAAACTAATTAGTTGGAGATGGTTTGGGAGTGGGTGCAGGAAGCGTAAGAATATACCAGGTGGTCTTGGATGATACAGATTATTTCCATCCATTTCTGACCTGGTTTGGGGACAGAAACAGTCGTGGTTGCCCTAATAGGCAATTTCTGCCAGATAATGGACTGGGAGTGCAAGCCTGTTCGTTCCCCTGGACCTCTCAGCAGCCTTCAGTACCTGAAGGTGTCCTTCCCAGTCACCTGGCTGGGGTAGGACTGAAAGGTATGGTGCTACAGTGGCTCCAGTCTTTTTTGGAGGGATGTACCCAGGTGGTGGTGCTGGGGGACTCCTGTTCCATCCTATGGCCATTGGCCTTCGGGGTTCCTCAGGGTTACATCTTGTCTCCTATGTTTCTTAACATCTACATGAAGCCACTGGGGGGGAGTCATCCAGAGGTTTAAGCTAAGGGTCATCAGTATGCCGGTGACACACAGCTCTACCTCTCATTCCCACCAACTAGTCCGGGGAGTCTGTGGAAAGCCTGGACAGGTATCCAGAGGCAGTTTCGGGATGGATGAGGGCTAACGAGCTGAGGCTTAATCCAGCTGAGATGGAGATGCTCTGCTCAGAGAAATCTGCCAAACTTTATAGAGGCATGCGAGCCCATCCGTGTTGGATGAGATTGTGCTCTCCCGGAAAGATGGGGTGCACAGCTTGGGGGTTCTCCTGGACTTGATGCTGTCATGGGAGGGACAGGTAGTGTAGGTAGCCAGCAGTGCTTTTGCCAGCTGCACCTCTGTCGGGAGAAAGCAGATCTTGCTATAGTTATCCATGCGCTAGACACATTCAGACTGGACTGCTGTAATGCACTCTATGTAGGGCTGCCTTTGAAGGCTGGTCAGAAGCTTCAGCTGGTACAGAATGCAGCTGCCCAGTTGCTTGGAGGGACTGAGCAACTGGAGCACGCAACGCCAATTCTGTACTGGTTGTGTTGGTTGCCTCTGTGCTTCCAGGTGCAGTGCAAAGAGCTACTCATCACCTTTAATGCTCCTAATGGCTTAAGACCAGGTTATGTGAAGGGCCACCCATGCGAGCCTGCCTGGCCATTCAGATTGGCCACTGAGGCCCCAGCCTGTGGCCCACCGATGTGGTCCACAAGAGATGGAGTCTTTTCTTTGGCGACCACATCACGGTGGATCTCCCTGCCATGGGAAATTAACTTGGTCTCTTCCTTCTGTGTTTTAAATGGGTTTGAAAGACTGGCTGTTTACATCCACTTTTACTTATTGGCCTGGTTTGCACATCATGCTAAGACATAGTATGGTTTGTTGAAATCTGGCTTGTCATTGTGTCTGTACCCATCCCTGCAAACAAACCATGGTTTCTTAATCAGCTACACACCACAAATAGAAACCATGTTTTTTTGTAGCCTTACAAAGTCTGGCTTGTTTAGGCCATGGCTTGTCATGATGTCTGAACCCAGAACTGTGGCTTATCCCTGGCTTGTTTGCACTGTTGTCTGCCCTAAAACAGAGGTGCCCAGCAAGAGCTGTATGAAAACAAAACTGCCCTTGAAGGCTGGTAAAAAGGGTGGGAGAGAAACGAACCAGAAATAGGGAAGACAATCCATGGTTTGTTTGCTCATTTGCAAAACAATGTATGGCTAAAGCAACAAACCATGATTAACATAAACCATGGCTTAGCATTATGCGTGAATGCAGCCATCAGTTTGTAACTGGCTCAGGCTTATAAAAGTATTATGTTTAAGTTGTTCCTGCTTGTTTTCACTGTTTCTTTGGGATGGTATGTTTAGGGTGTTTTTATACTGCCTTTGTATTGTATAGTATGCCTGTATGGTTTTAGTATAACTGTGCTGCGCGAACTGCCGTGAGAGGGCTGTATGGCCTTTAAAGGTGGTATGACCCTTTTAAATAAGCACATGAAGCAGATGCCAAGTACCAGGCTGACTTCTCCTGAGTCAGACTGTTGATCCAGCGAAGGTGGCTTTGTCTGCTCCCACTAGCAGCTGCACCAGCTCTCCAGGGTTTCTGGCAGAGAAGGCTTCTTTCTTGCATGGCATCTGCTCCCTTGGATGATGGGGATTGAACCTAAGACCTCCTGCATGCAACAGCACGTGCTCTGCCAAACGGCGGAAGCCATCTTTTCCTGAGGACCAAACAACAAGTGCTGTTAGTCATATGTTTAAACCAGTGCGCTTAACGTGGGGCCCCTTGTACGCTGGAGAAGAAACCGCCGCAGGGTCTGAACCCGGATTGGGAGCATGTCCCGGACTGGGGGCGCCACAGCTGCTTTTCCTCCAAAACTAAAGGGTCAAGTTAACCGCGCTCATTGGAACATGACTAAGCTCATATGTCATTTGGCCCTCAGGTCAAATCCTGTGTGCGAGTTCAGTTGTTGGCAACACCAATGGGGTTAAAGGCATCAGCACCATCATAGGGCGTAACTCTATAGCAACAAACAGATTTTGGATAAGTCCAGAAGGGTGCCTCCTAGTGCTACCCACCAGAAGGCATTCCATCTTTTCCTCAATGTTTTTTTTTTCCTGGTAAGAAAACGGATGGATGCAGTGGCAGGCAAACATGGGAAGGTTACAAATGGAAGATGTTATTGTCTGGAAACACCTCCCCCCCCACCATAAAATTTTGTGAATGTGGCAGGGTGATTGCACAATAAAAAGCATCGTCTGGAAGCACTCTCTGTACCTGGTGCTCCACAAGTCAGCATGAGAAGAACAGGCTTGTTCTGTTGTCAGTGCCTTTGAGAGCAAGGTGACCCTGGGATGCTGCAGGGGGTGTCTGCCTGGTACAGGGAAGAGGGCTTGGATGAATCTGCAGGATGGAAACAGCTGTGCTCCAAACACAGGCTCACACCCATGTTCTGTGTGCTAATCAATGAAAATAAGTGAACGCACATTTTCAGGTTTGTCATTAAATGTATATCAAAGTTCCTACTCTGGCCATGAAAATGAAAACCATGAAATGCTTTTGCTACTCTTAATTGTCATGCTTGTAAAGCATTTAAAGTCTGTTAAGGGTAAGTAATCTGGGAAAAGTGAACCTGTATATGCATCTGCCCCCCACCCCCACCACCATTACAAGGCACCCCCTGCTCTCAATCTCCACAGAATGGGGCAGGAGAGAGGGACACACTGTGAGGTTGACTGAACCGAACCGGTAGCTTCCAAGCTTCTCAGTTGCTATGGCAACAGAATCAGAAATAGACTGCCAATCTCTGTCCAAGTTTGCCTTAGGGCTGGTCTAACGTATCATCCACATGGGAAGCAGCCAGTCTCCACACTCAGCATTAATGTCTAGCCATAGTCTGCCGTGATGTGAGGAGCTTTGACCCTGGTGGCAGACTTTCCCAGGGTGGTCTGGCTGCTGGCATCAAAATTCTCTGCTGCATTGGGGTGGTGCTTGCCTAGCAAGATGTGGGTGAAGCCAGCCCCTGGGTGGATATGGCCAGAAAGATGCCTGGGCCACATCTTACTGCTAAAACTGCAGAACCTCAGAATGATGCATCCACTTCTGCCCAGTGGTGCACTTAGGTAATCTTACCAGTGCCAGCTCTGGGTTTTGGAAGATGCTTGGGCAAGGCACCCTCAATGGGCCCTTTTCCCTCATGAGTCTGGGAACAGCAAGTCTGGGAACTGGAAACAAAGCCCTACAAGGAGAGACAGAAAGAACTGGGCCGGTTTAGCCTTGAGAAGACTGAGGGGAGATAGGATAGCGCTCTTCAAGTACGTGAAAGGTTGTCACAGGGGGGAAGGCCAGGATCTTTTCTCAATCATCCCAGAGTGCAGGACACAGAATCATGGGCTCAAGTTACAGGAAGCCAGATTCCAGCCGAACATCAGGAAAAACTTCCTGTTAGAGCAATACGACAATGGAACCAGTTACCTAGGGAGGCGGTGGGCTCTCCCACCCTGGAGGCGTTCAGGACGAGGCCTGTCAGGGATGCTCCAACTTGGACTGCTGCATTGAGCAGGGGGTCGGACTTGAGAGTCTGGTAGGCCCCTTCCAGCCCTACTGCCCTATGATCCTGTCTTCTCACTGGCATTGTCACCAGCTGTTCTTCCTCCCCTTCCTCCTCCTTGCTCCCACTTGCTCACTTGAGAGGCAGGGAGCCAGGAGGCCGCAGTATCTCCTGCTCCTGCTTCTCACCACCACCATTGCCTGGACCAAAGGAAGAGGCAGGTGAACAAGCTGGTGGCAACAGTGAAGAGGATGAGCACATCCCGGGGGTTTTGGTCAGTGGCCCATGGTGGGGTGTGAGCCCTCAGCAGGAGCCCGACAATGCTTGATGCTGGCCCCGGATTTTAGACTCTGGACTTATTAGTCTTATGGTGAGTGGGGGACTTTAGATGGCAATGCATATTATTTCACATTACTTGGATCTTCCCGAGACATGAGAATCCTAGAGCCTCAGGCTTCTGCGGGAGCTACGGCAGGCACCTCTGGAAGCTCCTACTCAACAAAAGTATTTGCCATATGCATGCTTGTTTTGCAAGAGGCCTGGCCCTCCCTCTGGGGTAGTGGACAAAATAGCATGAGCAAACTGCTTCCCTGGGATTTCTCTATGGCCAGCATCCCCATGGAAGCATTTTGGGAAATTTTCAAAATATACTTTCCACATCAGCTACACAACTCTCATTGAAAAGTTCACATTGCAACCCCAGGTCTCGAGAGAGTTCCATGTATCTTGTAAAAATCTAGCTTCGATTGCCACAGTGGTCATCAGAACATGAGAAGAGCTGTGCTGGATCAGACCAAAGGCCTCTCGAGTTCAGCGTTCTGTTCCCACAGTGGCCAACCAGAGGCCCCCATGGGAAGTCCACAAGGAGGACATGAGCAAAATAGCAGGCACACACGCACACACATTCATCAATAATTGTGAATATTTGCAAAGCTGCACAACACATTTCCAGAGCTGGGAAGCTGGTAACTTTCATGGCTGTCAAATGGGCCAAGCTGGAGGGGCCGCTCAGTTATACTTGGGTACAAATCCAGTACACATCAAGGACCGGAATGCCCTGGGAGTAAAATAGGCAAATGCACTTCTGAAATAGGTTCAAGTTGGAGGAGATGGACTATCAAGGCTTGATGGGGGTGGTGGGGAGTCCCTCTGCCTGCTGCTCAAGCAACTTTGGGGGCTGGCTGTGGCAGGGGGCAGATTCAGGGTGGAGGGAGGAAGGCCATGATGGGCTTTCTGTTGGTTCCACCAGGTGCCGTGGCAGTCGTGGGGGGACCGGTGGAGGCTGGTGCCTGCCCTGCCCTTAAAGAGGTCTGTCTCTGATTCTCCCCCAGCCCTGAGTCCCCCCTCCCCAAAACTGGCTGTGCGTGGCTCCCCAATGCAGGGAGGCAAGTGCCAGCCAACAGATGCCCAGAGGGTATGCCCAGCTCCTTGCCACCCCCACCCCCACTGCTCACCAGGCAGGGTGGACCATGTGCTTGTTGGGAAAGGACTCAGCCCTCAATTCCTGGTTGCCATGGAAACGCCATTAGAAATTGCATTAAAAAGAAATGAAACCGGCAGCTTCTTGGCTGGGCACAAAAGGAGATCAAGGAAAGAGCATCTGCGTGTGCCGGCTGGGGAGCCCCCTCACTTGCACCGAGAGAGAGCCCTCCCCAAGCTCACTGCTCTGCTAGAGCCGTGCCTAATCATCTCGTTCTTTCTCAGGGTTCTGGTGGGAGGGAGGGCTCCCCATCACCTCCCTCGATGGAAAGGCTCCGAGAAGCCACGGGGCATCTGAGGGATGGAGGCTGGGTGCCTTTACCGGCAATGCTTTGCTCCGGTCTGCCAAAAGCTTTGCATTATTTTAGGGCAGGGCTGCCGTTGGCACTGGAGTCAGGTGTCTCTGGCCTCAAAGCTGCCCCCAGGACTTGAGGCATTTGGTTCGGAGGGTGTTAAATTTGCCATATCCCCCACCACCCCAAACAAGCCCTTGCCGGATCGGACTCATTTCCCAGCCCTCGTGGTGATGCTTCCAGGAAAGGAGCTGCCTCTGGCCCTTTTGCTGGATGTGGGGGAAATGCATGGGGTGGTTGCTAAGCAACTGCAGGGTGCAGCGCATGGCCTAGTCCCTGAACTTGAGCAGGAGGACCTTCTCTGCGTCAGGGTGCTTTGCCACCCTCTCGCTGGACTGTGGTGCTTCTCTGCTTCGTCAAGAGCATCTCCGCAGAGGGGAAAACAGGGCTGCCCTCCTTCCCATCCAAGGCACAGGGCATGCCATCCTCTTCCAGGCTCCCCTGGGGTGGAGGCAATTCCAGGGAGCCAGCCTTGCTCCCCACCCCCAGGAATCCCAGACAGGCCCTGGCGTGTTGCGCCGCCGCCACTTCGGATGCCCAGGTGACCCAGTCCTCCTCCCACCACTAGTCCACCCACGCCCACAGCCCAAGAAGCATACAGGACAGAGAACGGCTAAAAATACCCCTTCCAGTTTATTTGGAACTCTTTCCGCTGCTCAGGTGATTGACAGGGCCACTTAAATACATTCTCAGCCAGAACCACCCCTCTTCACCTCCTGCGTCCGCCTGCCCGCCCCACCCCCACCCCAGCTAGGAACCTGTCCTCTTCAAGAGGTGCTGTGGTGGGGCAAGGAGGGGGGCACGGCCTGTCCCAGCCGTCAGAAGCTCCGTCTACCCACTGAGGCTGGGGCAAACGCTTCAAGGCCTCCAAGCAAGCTGGATGGCGTCGCTCTGCCTCTGCCTCTACTTGGGGTCGCCTCTCCGCCCTTGCGGCCACCACCCCTTTGCGCTCCTGTTCCTGCTCCCCCAGCCCCAAACTGCCACACACACACCCCCACAAGCGGAACTGTGCGCGCTGGATCCTCTGGTAGCGCTCCTGCCTACTCTTAGTCCTTTGCAGCCCCTGCAAAGCAGGCCTGATTCCTGTCCATGCAGGGCTGTGCCACCTTCACCATGAGACCCTGTTTCCTGAACCCCTTTCCGCCCCCCCACCCCTGAACCTGACCCCCACAACTACAAAGCCTGATGCTCCAACCTTGAGCTGCCCACACTCCACTGCCTCTCTCAGCCAACAGGTGTTGCCACCATGCTGCTGACCCCCCCCCCCATTCAATAACTACCCTGGATGTCTGGATTTTGGCTCTGATGGCCAGTTGTGCGTGAACTGAGCCCCCCTTCTCTCCATGGGTTCCAAGCCCCGTTGCCTTTACGGTGTGCTACCCCCACAATTCCCGTCTGCACAGCCTGCCATTGGCCACCCGTGTACACAGAAGAGACATTGCTGCGTGAGGCAAGACGGGAAAAGGGGTGGCCATGTGGCAGAGGCAGCCAGGGTAGGTTGTTGGCTGGCAGGTGGAAGAGGGCAGGGTTGAGGAACTGCAGGGGGGGGGGAGACTTGGCCAGGCTGCAAGAGGGTTGACGTACAGGAGGCTTGGCACAGCAGGTGGTAGAGGGGGAGTGGGGCACACTGGCCAGAGCAACAGGAATGGTAGCCGAGGGAGAAGGAGCCCGATCATCTTCGGGCATCTGTGGAGCACAGGTTGGTTGGTTGGGTGACACATACAGATACGAATGGCAGCGGAAGGGCATATAAAAAATACAAAAGGAGCTTGTGGGCTGCTCTGTGCCGCTGCCCGCCCCGAGGGATGTCTGCTGGTTTCTCCGTTTGGCACAGGTCAGTACTGGAGGGGCCACAGCGCGGGTGCGGCGCATGCGCGCACGTGTGTGTGTGGTGTCTAACTGGCTTTATCAAGAACACTTAGTTTAAAATCTTTACAAAGGACAAAACACGGTGCCTCCGTTAGTGTTTAAAGAACTAAAGATCTGCTTAAAAAATGTCTTTTGAAAAGAAAGAGACAGACAGGACAGTTTCTCCGTGACATGAGGAGTGTGAGGTGGGGCGGAGACTCCAGACAGCATCAGTTGGGCCCAGCACCAAGCCCAGGCAATCCAGGGTCTGGGGCGTAGGGCGCCCTGTACCAGACATGCCCCTGCCTGGTGCTCCCCAGGCATGGTGCCGGCAGGACCAAGCACTGCCTCAACATGGCCACTCAGGCCCTGCAAGAGCCTTTTTTCCATGGCACTTTGATTGGTAAATCTCTAGCAGTAGGGAGGGAGAGTCAGGCAGACTCTGTCCCGAGGGGCCCCGTTCCGGTCCCTCCGGCAGGGTCAAGTGGCTCTGGGAGGCACCAGGATGCCTCCCCCGTGGGTGTCGCTCCCCCGCTGTGCAGAGTCCGACGCGGGAGCAGCACAGTTCTGGCCACCTCTGCCAGGATATGCGCCACTCGGCCAAGATGGGTCCTGCAGCCTGCGCTGCTGGGCACAAGGAAAGCCAACGCTCTCAGGCCCAACGCACCCCGAGAGCGAGCCGCACCAGGTCCGGTGAGGGTGGAGCGTGTGCGTGGGAGTGCGGGCGCTTGGGCAGCTATACCCGGGTGGTGGAGTGTGAGTGGGGGAGGCCCGTGCTGCTGAAGCTGGCCGCAAAGGTGTTGTAGGGGTGGAGGGCCTGCAGCCCCACCAGGGAGTTGGGGATCATGGTGATGGTGTTGGGCGTCATGAGGGGGATGTCATCTGGCGAGCGGCGCAGCGTGAGCGTGTAGTCGGGTGAGGCGGTGAGGCGGAGGGCGTCGTGGGCCGGCACGGCCTCACAGTCTCCGTGGCGGCTCTGGTTGGCCTGCAGCGAGGGCATCCCCTCCTCAGGCGTGTGGCCAATGTCGTTGGTGGCAGCGGCCCGCTGGGGGCTGGGCTGGCGATGCGTGTCCTGCCGGCGCTTGTCCTTGCGGTAGTACAGGGCAGCGAAGGCGAGAACGTTGAGGAAGAGCAACGAGGCGCCCACAGCAATGGTGACGCTCAGCTCCGTGGAGTAGTCCCGGGGGTTCTCGACCAGCAGCGTGCCCGCCCCATCCTGCTCTGGGTTCCACTTCTCCTGGGAGCCCTCGCTGGTGTAGGCGGTGGAGATGGCTGGCCGCTTGGTGCTCCAGGCCTTGCCGTTGGGCCGGCGTGTGATGTGCGAGTTCTGGGTGGTGTCGGGTGGCGGCACCTTGGTGGTGGTGGACGTGTAATGGAACATGTCGTGCAGGTTGTACAGGTGTGGGACCAGATGCTTCCAAAACGCAACCTTGGTGGCGCGGTAGTGGTCACGCACCCGGGGCTTGAGGCCAATGTGCAGGTAGAGCTGGTCACGAGGATTGTACTTGGACCAGGCTACCTCTTCAAAGCGGTTGGCCTTGGTGTGGATGAATTTGGTGTCCTGGGGCACTGGCTTGTTGGGGTCCCTGAGAGAGAAAGGGGAAGGGAGGGCGGGGGGAAGGGAGGGCGGGAGGGAGGGAGAGAGAGAACACAGTCAGCAGCATCTCACAACTTGTACTCAGTCAACCTGGCCCTCTAGAGAGAACAAAGTCGGTGTTGAGGGTAATCTGATCCCGGAGGCCTCAGAAACACAAGTGTGCACACTGAATCTATCCAGGCTAACCAAGACAGAAACCAGACATACCGAGCTCTTTAAAAACAACACACACACAAAGTTGTGCATATGGCTAATATGAATGACAAGCCCTGGAAACATGGCTCTTAAATTTGAGTGCTCTAGACTGGAGGGCAGAGAGGAGGCTTTTCTTGGGCACAGGCCCATGATGCAGTCCTGCTATTGACCCACGAGCTCAGCATTGTCCACTCTGACTGACAGCAGCAACTCTCCAGGCTTTTGGGCACAGAGGGGACTTTCTCGGCACCTGCCATCTGATATGATTTTTTTAACTGGAGACACTGGTGGTTGAGGAAGGGCCATGACTCAGTGGCAGAGCATCTCCGACATCTTCAGGTAGGGCAGGGAAAACTCCTGCCTGAAACCCTGGAGAGTTGCTGCAGCTGCTGCTGCTGGTCAGTGTTGACAATATCGGGCTGGATGAACCAAGGGTTTGACTCAGTAGAAGGCAGCTTCCTCTTTTGTCAGGGGAAGGGCCATGGCTCAGTGGCGGAGCCCCTGCTTGGCACGCAGAAGGTCCCAGGTTCAATCCCCAGCATCTCCAGATAGGGCTGTGAAAGACTCTTGCCTGAGGCCCTGGAGAGCAGCTCCTGGTCAGTGTCAACGATACTGGGCTGGATGGCCCAAGGCTCTGACTCAATCTAAGGCAGATTCCTGTGTTCCTGTGTTGGTCCTGGGACCACTGGCATGCAGAGCAGGTGGGCTGAGCTATGGCCTCCCCCTCCTCCTGCACTGTGCCCTGAAAGCGGCCCATCCTTGTAATGCACAGCTCCGGACAGCACAGCAGGAGCCAGGCACAGCTTGTGCATGACACAGTCTCGCCCCTACTCCACTCCTGTCCCCACCCTTAGCTCGGGTGCTGAGTGGCAGGGGCAGCAGGCAGATGTCACCCTCCCCAGCCACACAGACTCAGCAGAAGCAGCCCGGGAAAAAACCTACCCCGTCTTGGCAAAGTTCGTCCAGTAGGTCATGACCACGGCGCTCAGCATGACATCATTCTTGGAGAAGTTGCAGGGAAAGAGGTCGGTGGGGCCAATCATGGGAATCCCAAAGACATAAGGCACCTCGTCCCCGTGGGCAGCGTCGGACCACGGCGGCTTCATGAGGCTCTGGCAGTGGTGGTAAAAGGCGTAGAAGTACGTCGGGGAGCCGTACCGCGCATGCAGGTCGGCCGTCACGACAGATGGCTCCACCCACTGGTGGTCGGTGAAGAGCGCCACCAGTGTCTTGCGCCGTGTCTCGGGGTTGTCCCGGTCAGCCCAGTCTGTGTACATGAACTTGATGGTCTCACGCAGTGTGTCTTTACCCTCGGGGTAGCCGTACAGGTTGTCCACAAAGTTGGAGACAGAATAATCGAAATCGCTGCCCGAGACGCCGTCCTCTGGGTCCACGACCCCCTCCACGAACTTGAGCCCCTCGCCCTGGTTGACGCCCAGCATGATGTCGTAGTTGAGGAATTCGCCCTGCTCCATCAGGATCTCCGGGTCGTCTGGGATGACGTCTCCGTCGATCACCGGCCCAAAGGCCACGTGGTAGCGCGCAGGTTGGATGTCCTGCTCCACCAGCTCCTTGGCACTCTTCTGTCGCAGGCAGTCCACCATGTCCACAGTGTCCAGCACGTTGCAGCCCACTCTGTCAGCCAGCAAGCTGGTGTACTTCACCGGCTGATAGTTGACGGCCCAGCTGGACAGCGCAGAGCCGCTTTGGATGATGGCCCTCTGGAAAAGGCCTGTAGGGGGAGAGACAAGCCGGGGCAGGAATGAGCCTGGGCTGAACCGAGCGAGTCCTGCCCTAGGCAGAGGGCGCCCCCCAGACAGCCCTGTGTCCTCTAGACAGGCTGGGCTTCACTTGGCTGGCAGGGATCCCGGGGGTTGTGGTCCAACACATCTGGAGGGCACAAGGCCGGAGGAGGCTGCCCTTAGAGGTCCCTCCCCCTCGTTGCCCATGATGTGGCAGCCATCAGCACCTGTGAGGTACTGGTACTGGAGCTGCGCAACAGCAGGTGCGTGCAAGCGTGCGTGCGTGCCTGCAGACCTTTCCCCATCCCAGACTGTTTCTCTGCAGCAGCTCTGCCTTCTGTCACTTGGATCCGGGGGAAAACAGGGCCAGGCAGGGCAGGAGGCGGTGGAGGCGGTCCCCAGGAGCAGAAGCGCCCCCTTCTTCTTTGTTCCAGGCCCGGCCGCAGGGCAGGGCATTCTGGCACCATGGCATTCACAGGAGCAGCAACGGCTCAGCAAGGCCGTGTGCTATTCCCACCCAGGCCGCCTATGACCCTGAGTGCTGCGGTAGGGTGGGGGGTGTTGGCACCGCCCCAGCTTTTCTGCCCTGCCCCTCCCCTCCCCTCGCATGCAGGGCTGCTAGAGGCTGGCAGTGCGGGGGTTAAGCCTGTGCCATTTAACCCTGTGTATCCCACCGCGAGCGGCTGTCACTTCCTGCCCAGCTGGGCCCCGCTCTGTGCCAATGCGGGCACAGAGAGCAGCACACTCCCCCGTGGCACAAAGGGGCCTTTCTGCTGGAGGGAACACAAGAGGCCGGGGACGCAGGGCCTAGAAAGCGGGCCCACAAAGGCCCTGGGGCTGGCAGGGGAATACTGGGCTGGGCGCCAAGGCCCCTTCCAGGCGGCTTGTCCTTGGAATACAAAAAGGGTCCAGGAAACGCAGCCTCCGCAGCTGAGCCAGGAGGAAGGGGGCACAGGGCAGTGTTCCCTCAGCGTCAGGAGCCTGGTTCATCCCACACAGTGGATCAGGGCCGGCCTTGCTCCCCAGACCAGGGGGAGAAGCAGCCTTGCTGCAGACCTAGGGGGAGGGGGCATATTTATAATTGCTCTCTCCCTGCAAAAAACTCAGCCAGCTGCATACCTCGCTGGCGTCACTCCTTGCCTGTTGCCTGCCGTCCTCTCACCGTCATGGTGACAAGTGTTGTGAGGAAACTCTGCCATGAGGCCCCTTTCAGGATGCCCACTGAATCTCTGAGGGAAGGGGTGAACCAGCCAATTTCAGTGTGGTTGTCCACACCCGGGTCCAGCATGCCTCATCCAGACTGGTGTAGGGCAGCAGCAGCAAGGAGACTGAGCTACATACCAGGAATGCCCCTAATCCAAATGTTGCCTGAGTGTCAGACAAACCACTCGCCCCCTTGGCCTCAGCTCTCCCTTCCCACCCCCCACTGTGTAATACAGGGGTAATGATCATCCTGACCTACCTTACAGGACTATTGTGCATTGAGACAATGCCCATCAGGTGCTTTGAATGCTCAGAATGAAAGTGCTGTATAAACACTTGGTATTTTATGGCGCCTCACTTGCCCTCTCTGCCTTGGCCTTGCCCTGCTCTGCCCGGCCCCTGTGCCCTTGAATTGGCTCACTGAATAGAGCTGGCTTCCACCGTTCTCCTGGTTTGTGACCCCATCTAGCCCCTGGTGAAGATGCCCTGCTTGGCCTTCCTGCCAAAGAGGCCCCCACGTCACTTACTCTGCTCAGTGCCAGTCCCCTGGGGGCTGACCCTGCAAAGACTCACCCCTGTCCTGCAGGAATCTGGCAGGAGGACAGCCCCCCAGCCCCCGTCACTTGGAACACCACAGCCAGGGGGTAGACATACAAAACTGCCCTGCCATGGCTGGGAAGCCACGCAGGGCAAGAAAACAGGCCCCTCCGTCCGCTCCTTTTGCTGACCACTTGGGCACAATCATAGCTACTGTATGAGATGACATTTTTTTTAAACAGCCGGTTAAGATATTGGGCAGACCATGGACACTGGCAGAGGCCTCTGCCTTTATCTACCTCCACCTAGACAGGACATACAGACCTGGGATCAGAACTCCAAAGACCCTTTTTCTTCAGGTTGTGGCTGCAGCACTGCGGGACGGTTGTTGCTTTTAAAAGGCCCTTTCTCCTTGTGGGCCCAGTCTAAATCTCAGCACCTCAGGCTGCTAGTAGCTGCATAGGAGGGGTAGAAACATATAAAATGCTCCCTGTTCCTTGGTGTTCCCAGCCAGCCCTGATCGTTCACTGTGACTCATTGCAGGCCTTTGCCTTGCTGGATGTGGTCCTGACAGCTTTGTGCTTTCTGTGCGTCCACCTCCTTAGTCACACGTACCGCTTCGCTTTTCCTGTAAGCTTGCCTTTTAAAGGTCCAGGCTGTTAAAAGTCTCCTCGTGCAGCAGCCCCCTCGCTTCCAGATTGTCCTCTGCATCAGAACGCCACACGGGAGTGTCCTTGGCATTGTCCTTTTGAAGAACAATCACTGTCCTCTCCCCATTCCCCCTACTTCTCTGTCCCAGGGACTAATTCCTCAGTGTGGTGAAACCTGCTCTGCAGCTCAACATCCTAACACCGATCCCCAGGAGACACACTGGCAGTCGGTAGGTGGTAAACATTCTCCTTACCGCTTGGTAAAGTGACCCAGCTACCCCAGAGCGAGAGAGCCTGCCCCAGGGTTGTTTGACTGCCTGGGTATGCTCTGTGCACCGTGCCATGCCATCCTGCCAAATGGCAAGGACACGCAACAGCGTGCTGGCAGACATGGTGCAACGACCACCTGTGTCCATATGTTTGCTCACCACTAAACTTCGTTGTTCTTTTAGCTCTTTATATAGTTATGTGAAGATTCTCTGGTCTGTTTTATTTGGCTTCACTGGGCACAGAGCTAATTAGCTTTTCTACATGAGGCTGTTAATCTACTGTATCTAATTTTGGTTTCGTGGCAGAACGGAGATCTGAGAGCTACACGAAGAGTGTTGCCTTTCCTGTTTTTCTTCTACATCACCTCTAGGTGGCACTGTGGTATAGTAAAATAGCACAAATACACAAGAGGAAAAAACATTTTCTTTTGCTTTCAAAATAATACCACATTTTTCCTGCTTTAAAAAGACTCACTGGAAGTGCTCTTTAAAAACAGAAGCAAAACTGGAGGGTCACGATGTCATCTAAAGAACCCGTAAACAACCATGAGTAGAGAATGATGATCGCACAGTAGATGCCACGTAGAAAGGCTCAGTGTGGCCCATGGGGCTACCTCACCTGGCAGGGCTTTTTGTATTATAGAAACCTGGCTGGATGAAGCTGGGGCAGAGGGGATGTAATCTTTCTCAGCTCTGCCCTCCAGGGTTCTCTGTCCAGCAGCAAGCAAGACCTGGGGGGTGGGGAGGTGGAGTGGCAGTGGTCTATCGGGATTCGATCCCCCTCACCAGGTGCCCTATCCCGCAGTCTGCTGGGTTCGAGTGTATGTATTTGAAGGTGGGTGCCCGGGACAGAATAGGGATTCTGTTGGTGTACTGTCCACCCCGCTGCTCAACAGTCTCCCTTCCTGAGCTAGCCGGGGTAGTCTCGGGGTTGGAGTTGGAGACCCCTCGGCTTGTTGTGCTGGGGGATTTCAACATCCATGCTGAGGCTGTCCTGTTGGGAGCGGCTCAGGACGTCATGTCCACCATGACAACCATGGGTCTGTCCCAGAAGGTATCTAGCCCCACCTATGCAGCTGGGCACACTCTGGACCTCATTTCCTGTGCTGGATGTGGTGATAGTGATCTGAGAGTGGAGGAACTCTCTATAGTTCCGTTGTCATGGACAGATCACTACCTGGTGGGGTTTAGACTTGCTGGCACTCGGAACCTCTGCAGGGGTGGAGGGCCGATTAAGATGGTCCGCCCCAGGAGGCTGATGGATCCGAATGGTTCCTGACGGCTCTTGGGGATTTTTCTGTTGCCTTGGCAGGTGATTCTGTCAAAGCCCTGGCCGATCTCTGGAATGGAGAAATGACCAGGGCCGTGGACACAATCACTCCTGAGCGTCCTCGCTCACGAAGTGGAGCTGCACCAGCACCCTGGTTTTCTAGGGAGCTGGCAGTGATGAAACGAGTGAGAAGACGACTAGAGCGACGTTGGCAGAAAACTCGGAATGAATCCAATCAAACATGAGCTGGAGCCTATTTGAAGGCCTACTCTGTGGCAATACGGGCAGCAAAGAAAATATGTTTTTCTGCCACTATTGTGTCTGCAAAGAGCTGTCCAGCGGAGCTGTTTCGAGTGGTTAGGGGTCTTTTACACACCAGCCCGCAAAAGGATAATTTAAACCTCTTGACAGCCTGCTGTGAACACTTTGCTCAGCACGTTGCAGACAAAATCGCTCAGATTCGCTCTGACTTGGATGCATAGTTGCTACAGACCCAGAGGATGTAACTTTGGCCCCTGCTTGTCCAGTGTTGTTGGATACTTTTCAATTTGTACAGCCTGAGGATGTGGACAGGATCCTGGGAGAGGTGAGGGCCACCACGTGTGTTCTAGATCCTTGCCCTTCCTGGCTCATAAAAGCAGCCAGAGGTGGACTGGCCGAGTGGGTAAGGGGAGTGGTTAATGCCTCCCTTAGGCAAGGCAGAGTTCCAGCCTGCTTGAAGGAGGCGCCTTTGTTAAAAAAGCCCTCCCTGAACCCCACCATATTGGATAATTATCAGCCAGTCTCCAATATTCCATTTCTGGGCAAGATATTGGAGCATGTGGTAGCCTTCCAACTCTAGGGATTCCTGGATGAGACAGATTAGCTAGATCCATTTCAATCTGGCTTCAGACCCAGTTATGGGACAGAAACAGCTTTGGTCGCCTTGATGGATGACCTACGCTGGGAACTAGACAGGGGGAGTGTGTCCCTGTTGGTTCTGCTGGACATCTCAGCAGCTTTCGATACCATCAACCATGGTATCCTTCTGGGCCGCCGCACTGGGATGGGACTTGGAGGCACTGTTTTGCAGTGGCTCCATTCCTTCTTGGAGGGGCGGACCCAGAAGGTGGTGCTGGGGGACTCCTGTTCGACTCCCTGGCCATTGGTCTGTGGAGTCCCTCAGGGTTCTGTTTTGTCCCCGCTGCTATTTAACATATACATGAAATCACTGGGGGAGGTTGTCCAGAGTTTTGGGGTTCGGTGTCACCAGTACGCTGATGACACCCAACTCTACTTTTCCTTTCCATCTAATTCCAAGGAAGCTGTTGGGGTGCTGAACTGGTGTCTGGCCGCAGTAATGGACTGGATGAGGGCAAACAAATTGAAGCTTAATCCAGACAAGACAGAGGTGCTCCTGGTCAGTCGAAAGGTAGATCGGGAATGGGGATACAGCTTGTGCTAGATGGGGTTACACTCCCCCTGAAGACACTGGGTCGCAGCTTGGATGTACTTCTGGATTCAGCCCTGAGCCTGGATGGCCAGGAGTGCATTTGCACAGTTAAAGCGAGTATGCCAGCTGCGCCCATTCCTTGAGATGTCTGACTTGGCCACAGGGACACATGCCTTAGTTACATCCCGTTTGGATTACTGTAATGCACTCTACGTGGGGCTGCCTCAGAAGAGTGTTCGAAAACTTCAGCTGGTTCAAACAACTGCTGCCAGACTTGTTCAAAAAGAACAGGCGGAACAGAAAGGGAGGTGGGGTTGCACTGTATGTGAAAAATACGTATCTCTGTCTAAACATGCATAGGATTGCACCCTAAGATACTTTATCATGTTGTCAGATGGACAATTATATCTGTGTTATACCTGTATCCCACATTTCTTCTGTGGAACTCAAGGCACCATACATGGGGCTCCCAGACCATCTCCCATTCAGATACTGACCAGACCCAGACCAAGCAGTTGAAGGATATAACTTGTTCAAAAAGAACAGGAGGAACAGAAAGGGAGGTGGAGTTGCACTGTATGTGAAAAATACATATCTCTGCACAGAAATACAGGAGGAGGAGCTTGGTAGCCCCATCGAGAGCATCTGGATCAAAATAAATGGAGCAAAGAATAAAAGGAACCTGGTGGTTGGAGTCTACTACCGGCCACCCAATCAAGGAGAAGACGAGGATGAAACTTTTGAAAAGCAAATAGCCAATGTTTCAAGGAAGCAATGGGGCCTTCAATTTCCCTGATATTTGTCGGGAGACAAATTCTGCAAAACATGGCCCCTCCAGGAAATTGTGTGGCGGATAACTTCCTTCTACAGAAAGTAGAGGAAGGAACTAGACGATCTGCTATCCTTGACTTGATCCTAACCAACAGAGATGACTTAGTGGTTAAAGTAGCAGTTACAGGAACTCTGGGGGAAAGCGACCATGTTGTACTTGAGTTCTTGGTTCTAAGGAAAGCAAAAGTCGAGTGTGGTCAAACGCGTAGCCTGGATTTTAATAAGCTGATTTTAATAAACTCAGAACAATGATCAGTAAGGTCCCATGGCAAGCGACTCTAACGAGAAAAGGAGTCCAAGATGGGTGGGAGCTTTTAAAAAAGGAAATTCTCAAGGCACAATTACAAACAATTCCAAGAAGAAGAAAAGGTGGAAGACAACAGAAGAAGCCAATGTGGCTTCACAAAAAGCTTAGGGATGACCTGAAAACAAAAAAGGACACATATAGGAAGTGGAAAGGAGGCTAAGCAACAAAGGAAGAGTGCAGGAAGGTAGCACAGAATTGCAGGGATGGCGTCAGGAAGGTTAAAGCTGAGAACGAGCTGAGGTTAGCGGGGGATGCTAAAAGCAACAAACAGGCTTTCTTCAGCTACGTGCATCGTAAAAGACAGAGGAAAGAAATGGTGGTTCAGCTATTAAGGATAGCAAAATGATAGCAGAGGACAAAGAAAAGGCAGAGGTGCTCAATTCCTACTTTGTCTCAGTCTTTTCCCAAAAGGGGGTCTATGACCCCCCTGGCAAAGGTGAAATACAGGCTGAAGGAGCAGGATTGCAGCTTGAGATCAATAGGCATATGGTCAAAGAACACCTAATTACTTTGAATGAGTTCAAATCTCCAGGGCCAGATGAACTGCATCCTAGAGTAACAAAGGAACTGGCAGAAGAACTCTTCGAACCGCTGTCTATTATCTTTGAGCAATCGTGGAGGACGGGGAAAGTGCCAGATGACTGGAGGAGGGCTAATGTTGTCCCTATCTTCAAAAAGTATAAAAAGGAGGAACCTGGGAACTACAGACCAGTCAGTCTGACAGCCATCCCTGGGAAAATTCTGCAGCAGATGATAAAGCAATCCATCTGCAAGCACCTTGAAAACAATGCAGTGATGACTCGAAGCCAACATGGATTTGTCAAGAACAAATCCTGCCAGATGAATCTGATCTCATTTTTTGATCAAGTAACCTCCTTTGTGGACTGTGGGAATGCTGTGGACATCATATACCTCAACTTCAGAAAAGCTTTAGACAAAGTGCCCCATGATATCCTGATGAGCAAATTAGCTCAAAGTGGGCTAGGTGAAACAACGCTCCGGTGGATCCACAGTTGGCTACAGAATCGGACTCAAAGAGTGCTTATCAATGGGATCTTCTCAAACTGGGGAGAGGTAACAAACGGGGTTCTGCTGGGCTCAGTCCTGGGCTCAGTGCTCTTCAACATTTGTATTAATGACTTGGAGGAGGAGGTGCAGGGAATGCTGATCAAATTTGCAGATGACACCAAATTGGGCGGGATAGCTAATACTTTGGAAGACAGAAACAAAATTCAAAGTGATCTGGATAGACTGGAGCGCTGGGCAGAAAATAACAGAATGACATTTAATAGGGATAAATGCCAAGTCCTGCACCTAGGAAAAAGAAACCCAAGGCAGAGTTACAAGATGGGGGATACGTGGATCAACAACACTAAAAGTGAGAAAGATCTTGGAATTGTTGTCGATCACAAGCTGAATATGAGCCAACAATGTGATGTGGCTGCAAAGAAGGCAAGTGCTATTTTGGGCTGCATTAACAGAAGCATAGCTTCCAAAGCCCGGGAAGTACTAGTTCCCCTCTACTCAGCACTGGTTAGGCCTCATCTGGAATACTGTGTCCAGTTCTGGGCACCACATTTTAAGAAGGAGGCAGACAAGCTGGAGAGGGTTCAGAGGAGGGCAACAAAGATGATCAGGGGACTGGAAATAAAGCCCTACGAAGAGAGACTGAAAGAACTAGGCATGTTTAGCCTTGAAAAGAGAAGACCGAGGGGGGATATGATACTGCTCTTCAAGTCCTTGAAAGGTTGTCACAGAGAGGAAGGCCAGGATCTCTTCTCGATCATCCCAGAGTGCAGGACACGGAATAATGGGCTCAAGTGACAGGAAGCCAGATTCCTGCTGAACATCAGGAGAAACGTCCTGACTGTTAGAGCAATAAGACAATGGAACCAATTACCTAGGGAGGTGGTGGGCTCTCCCATACTGGAGGCATTCAAGATGAAGCTGGACTGCCATCTGTCAGGGATGTTCTGACTTGGATTCCTGCATTGAGCAGGGGGTTGGACTTGATGGCCTTGAAGGCCCCTTCCAACCCTACTATTCTATGATTCTATGACATACAATTCCCCTGTTAAAACAGCTTCACTGGCTCCCAGTTTGTTTCCGGGCACAATTCAAAGTGCTGGTCATGTCCTATAAAGCCCTATACGGCTCGGGTCCAGGTTATCTGAAAGACTGTATTCTCCCCTATGAGCCTACTCGTGCCTTGAGATCTTCAGAGGAAGCCCTTCTCGCCGTCCCGCCACCATCACAGGCATGCCTGGTGGGAATGCGGGAGAGGGCCTTTGCAGTGGCTGCCCTAAGGCTCTGGAACTCCCTTCCCAGGGAGGCGAGAGTGGCACCCTCCTTGGTATGCTTTTGTAGGCATGTAAAAACTTATTTGTTCCAGCAGGCCTTTGGGGATAACTAGTCCGGACCTGTGAAAATGTGATGGATGGATACTACTTTTCTTGTTGTCTTTTAATGTTTTGATATTTTTACAATTTTAATATTGATGATTTAATTATATTTTAACTTTTGTACACTTGTATTTATATTTTTATTTATAGGTTTTAATTGTATAAGTTTTAATGTTGTAAAGCTGCCTTGAGTCCCAGTATTGGGGAAAAGGCAAGATATAAATTATTAGTAGTAGTAGTA
Source organism: Heloderma suspectum (assembly GCF_057233095.1). Taxonomy (NCBI): domain Eukaryota; kingdom Metazoa; phylum Chordata; class Lepidosauria; order Squamata; family Helodermatidae; genus Heloderma; species Heloderma suspectum. Next base: position 2,418,029 of record NC_139466.1, read on the forward strand.
GTAGTATTAGTATTATTATTGGCAGCATCCCAGCTCTGGAACTTCTCTTCCGGTAGAGATGTGGCTGCCCCCCATGCGGTTGTCATTTAGGCACCAGCTAAAGGCCTATTTATTTGTGCAGGCCTTTAGGAGTATAGGAAAGTGCTCTATTTTTTCTTTGAATGATTGTGTTGATGGTTGTATTGTATTTTATTATATATTTGTGATTTTAGAATCATGATTGTTTATGGGGTGTACTATGTTTTACATAGGCTGTTAGCCACCCTAACCTCTTTGTAAAGAAGGGGAGGGGGACAGAAATCAAATCAAACAAACAAACAATTCTTTGCCCTTCTAGGATAATGGCCAAGGGGACTGCTTTCATAGGGGCAATGCCAAACATGGACGTTTCTCTTCTGTATGTACAGCAGTAGGGAAAAGCATCCCAGCTCTGCTGCCTATCTCCCACCCCCAGGGAGACCCCCATGCCATTAGCAAATCCTCCATTAGCATCCTCATGTCTGAGCCTGTTCTCCTCCCTGGCCAGCTCAGAAGCCTGTCTATTTCCCCAGTCCCTGGGGCCTGCTGCAGTTCTGCATATTCCTGCCAGCTTCATTTGCTAGCACACGACGGTGGCTCTGTCTCTAGCTCGAGCTACAAGGGCTCTTTTATAGGCTGCACAACAGCAGCAAGAGAAGCAGCAGAAATCCCCCGAGTGAATGTTTGCTGGTTAAAAAGCATCTCGGGGATGGCGCTGGGGCCAGGCCTCCACTCTGCAGGCAGGAATCCCATTGGCGTCTCATGCATTAGGGCAACGGAGGAGGGAGCCAATGTGGTCCTGGATGGGCTTCACAATGGCTCTCGGCCTTTTCCAGCATAGTGCAGCATGCAGACGCACCCCTCCCTCCTGCAATCAGCAGCATTCTAGGCAACCCTTGATTAATATAGCAATCTGCCCTTGCCACGCTCCCCTCTCACTCATTCAGTTTCCATTTATGCATTCCACAAACACACACGCCCGCACACAACACCTCTGGGGATCCATGCAGTGAAAGACACATTCTTGGGTACAGAACATGAATGCTTGTCTCCCTCCTCCTCTTCCTCCTCCTATCGGCATACCTGCTGTTATACATAACCCGTGAAACTGCCTGATACAGAGGTCAAACCATTGGGCTATCTAGGCCGGCCCATCTGCAGCTTTCCAAGGTCTCTGGCAAAGGCCTTCCCCATCTCTGTCACCCCAGATCCTTTTAACGGGGGCAAACTGAATCCTGGACCTTGAGCACCCAAAGCATATGCCCTGCCACCAAACTACGAGCCCTTGCCATCGGGGGATGTCCTCTTCCATAGCAACAACTCCACAGACAGAAATGGCCAGCAGCCCCTCTCCATCCTACGCTCCTGCCTTTTGGCAGCTATGAGTTTGGAGTTTTATTGCCCAAGGCCATTCAGGAGCAGTCCAGTCCATGCCTGCTTCCAGAGACTCCTGCACACTGGGGTTCATGCTTGCACCAGCCACATTCCACAAGACCACCCTCAGCCCTGAAGTCCAAACAGAAACCCCTAATTCTGTACTGCAGCTGTTCCCCCCGCCCCAAAAGTTAATTTGGTGGTCTAAGGTGCTTTCAGACAGAGGGCTCCTAGCACTACCAATGAGAAGGCCTTGTGCAGCAGCAATTCCAGTCTGCTTTCCTTAACGGATTTTCCGGAGCAAGAGAAAAGATGGACAAGGCAGTGGGAAAACACAGGAGGCAGAGCGATGGCACCATAAAAGCCTCACCTGGAAGCGCTCCCAATCGGAGTTTGAATACCCACCTTTGCAACCTAGTCAGCCAGTGTAACCTTTAAAAGCACATCAAGGAAGCAATAAAATTAACTACACTGGAGTGGAAGCAACTTCCGGTCTAGTTAATTACAGTCCTATGGGAAATTATAAAAACCTCTTGCACAGTGAGGCAATGCTGAGAAGTGGCTATGCACGACTTCCTTCAGCCTTTTAAAACCAGGCTCTATGAGCCCTTGTTCAGCAAACTGGATAAATGCTCAGTCTTTACTGTGTTGAATAAAACACAGCACGCCCTTCTGAGAACAGTTCCCAAACTAAGCAAAGCATTGAGGTGCATGCTGGTTCCCAGCAGCGGTGATATCATGGGCACTATCCAGCAGGGGCTGCTGACAACTGTACACACTCCAAGAACGGCAGTGCCAATAGTGCCACTGGGTTCAGCTGGTGGCCAGGGTGTGCTTGATGGGCCAGTCTTGAATAGACTCGGCCAGTTTCTGTGATCAGTTCTAGCGTCAACCCGCACAAGTGAGAGTTCTTTTGCTCCAGCTGAAAGAATCCTGCCGCCCCAGCAGCACTGTAAGGAGGTCAGAGAGTGGGGCCTTTAGCCCAATCCTACAGGTTTTGTAAAAAAGGAAAAGAAAAAGAAAGCAGGTACTTTGCTCGTAGCCTCCTTAGTTATGGACAGCACGCTTCCGGACCCTGTTTACAAGGTCACTTGGAACGGATAGATGGGCCTGTCTGGTTCGTTGCACGTGCCGAGCGGAAGCATCTCACCACGGGCCTGTCCTGCAGCTGTTATCTTTAGGCTTGAGAAATGCCTCTGCAGTGGTTTTAACCCCAATTGGCCGTGGCTGTTTCATGGGCTCCCAAGCCATTTCTGATCACTGCAATTGACGTCCCTGTAGGCCCCGTCTGCAGCCGGTGTTTCTTTTAGGGTGGCTGTCCTCAGGACTCCTTCAGGGGCCTGAAAGGTTCTTATGCCTCTTTCAACTAATCTGTTGTTGTTGTTTATCTGATCAGTCACTTCCGACTCTTCGTGACTTCCTGGACCAGCCCACGCCAGAGCTTCCTGTCGGCCGTCGCCACCCCCAGCTCCCCCAAGGTCGAGCCCATCACCTCCAGAATATCATCCATCCATCTTGCCCTTGGTCGGCCCCTCTTCCTTTTGCCTTCCACTTTCCCTAGCATCCTAACCCTAACCCTAACGCATGATGGGAATCTGACCCTGTCCATCTTCAGCCCCCCCCCCCCCACTACATAAACAGCCTCTCACGCTCCTCCTGCCCCAGTTGAACACCACCAAACCTTGCCTGGGCCACCCTGGCAAAAGCCACCACTTGTGTGTGTTCTGCAAACCCGTGCAAGCAAAGACTATGGCATAGGATGCCAAATGCGTCCTCCTGACAATCGTCCTCGCTGAAGAGGCGCAAGTTTTGCTGTGAGAAATCCCAGGTGCGGAACACTGCCCCCTCTTCCCAAACCATCGCCTGCCCCTCCTCCGTCACCTCCATGACTGGAGAGTTCAATGTTTTAATAGACATTAAATTCATGCGCACCACTGTGTGTGGGTTTCCAGGACTGTACCAGTGTACCCATTCAGTTGGAGTTCTTGTTAATTTCATTTGCTAGTTCCTTTTCAAGCAGAACATAACCCCCCCCAGCCCCGCACTTCCTGATCCCAGATCACACTCGCTCCACAATGTTTTGTTATCTCTCTCCTCTCTACCCCTTTTTGTTTTTAGTGGGGGGGGGAGGGGGGCATGCTTTTCACCATCCAATTGCTTGCAAGGGTATGAGTGCAATAACATACATCCCTTCAGCTTCTTTTTAGGAATAGATGAACAAAAAAATATGTTTGGAACTTGCAATTTTGAGAGGAGGAAATGTACCGATGTGAGATGCACAGAGAGACGGAGGGGTGAAACGCCATATTCCTCTCACGTCAGTCGAGGTGGAGACAGAGAAGTCCAGTAATGTCAGAACAGAGATGGGGAAAGGGTTAGGCCTCATTCACATCCTGCACTGCCACTCCTCCTCCCCGGTAGACATGGCACTGGCAGATAGGGGTGAGGTTGCTGTCTTACCTTCAGAATGGTGTGACAGCGTGAGCAGGCTGACACAGGAGGCGCCAATCCCAGAACCAAAGACAGTGATGCGCAAGGGGTCACCCCCGAAGAAGGCAATGTTTTCACTGATCCAACGCAATGCCTGGATCTGGTCCAGCAGCCCATAGTTGCCCTTGGCAGCCTGGTCCCCGGTGCTCAGGAAGCCTGGGGGCAAGCAGATAGTTGTCATGGTGCACCGCTGGCGCCACGTCGACGTGGGCCTGCCCTCATCCCTCACCCCGCACCCCCGCTGCACAGGGCCAACACCACAGGGCCCAGTTTGTCAACTGCAGCTGTTGGGGACAAGACATCTTCCCCCACCCCTGCCTGATATTGAGAGAGGTTCCCCAAGGGGGTCCGTCTGCACACACAGAAGGCCAAAGTGCGTGTAGCTGGAGTCTGGACCCTTTTCTAACCCTGCTGGTGACAAACGGATTGTTTGAAGGGGTTACCCTGAGGACAAACTGCCATCTTTGGAATATAGGATGGGCAGCATGGTGGTTTGTATTTATGAGGATCAGTCAAGATGATTGACTGGTCATGTTTAGACAGAACAATGTCCTACAACTCCCAGCATTCCCCAACCAACATGGCTGGCTGAGGAATGCTGGGAGTTGTAGGACTTTTCTGCCTAAATGTGCATAGGATTGTGCCCTCAGTCATCCTGAGCAATCAAGGGGGTAACCAGAGACAGGTCAGGGAGCTCCTTGGCCAAGGCCAGGCCTTGATTCCCTCACAACCAGCCCAGGCCCCATCTGCCATCTTGTGCCTTAGGCCTAGCCAGCAAGGCCGCCTCCACTTCTGGCTCAGCAAGGCCAAGCTGCCTTGGGCCTGCTGGGGGAACCAAAGGGGACCATCATCTCAGCCAGGCCTCTCCCCACATTCTGGGGCATGTAACAAGACTTATCCTGCCAGGGGGATTGTTAGCTTTTTATTTTGGATCCTTCTGACTGATTTTTGATACTTTCTACATGTTGTATTCATACTTTGCTATAAGCTGCTTTAGGACAATATTGAGAAAATCAGGATTTCAATTATTACATGAATCTCTGAAGAACCTCAGGCCAGCCCTCACCCTGCCCCGGGCAACCTGATGCAAAGGCCTCTGAGAGCGAGGATCAAGGCCGCTGGGGGTCAGCCATTTCCTTTGTGCTCCCAACCCAGACCACCATCAATGCAGCAAACGTCCCCCATGCGCAGCTAAGGGTGCTCCAGTGTCACTGCAGGCGCCTTCTCAACGGCAGGGGGGCCGTTGCATTCTGGAACCGAGGAGACCGGCCCTCAGGAGGTCAGGGCACTTGAGGAGTGGCTGTGCTGGGCAGAGCACCAGGGCACAATGGCAAAAGCTCCAAGGAAAGGCAGGGACCCTTCCTCGAGCAGACACAGCCGGGCCCAGGGACCTGCTCTGACAAGGCTGCTCAGCTTTGCCCACAAACGGATGGCCAAGGCTGCCCCTCAGCCCGTTTCCAGAGGCAGCTTGGCTGCACCCCAGCGGAGACACAGAATACTCCCTCTGGTGTGGCTCATTAGCGGCGTTTGCCAGGCAGCACAGCAGGAGGAGATGGGTAAACACGCTTATTCAATATTTAACCACAGACCAATATTTGCTCTCTGCTGTGCCAGGACGTGTAAATGAGACAGAATTCCCAAGCAGGGGATATGGCCCTTCTGCTTGGCCAGCCACAGCCTGGCTTTGCAGCGGGGTGGTGCTGGGGACATGGGGCTGGGGGGGAGGCTCAGACGGCAGCCTGTGCAGAAACGGGCCAAGCCGACTGGGAGAGTCCCGCTCACATCCGCACACTCACCCTGTGCACATCAAAGCCCTGCTCATTCTCTCCCGCCACCCCCACTTTTAAAAAGCTTGCTCCAAATGTCCAAAGGGGGCAACAGGGACATGAGGGAGCTGAGCCGCGGCAACCTCTTGAATAACTGTGGCTGGGGGCCCCCAAAGGCCTTTGCTTGGCTCCAGGCATTTTCAAGCAGGACAGACAACACGGAAGCCGCGAGGCTGCCAGCTCCTCCAGCCCGGCAGGAAGGCCCACCCTACCCACCCAGTGCTGGAAGGCACTGCTCCATGCTCTGTTGCTCACAGCCCACCTGCCCTGCCCCACCCTCAAGGCGCCTCTCCGTGGGCCTCGGCTCTGCACCCCAGCCAAGCGGGCCCGTCGGCTCCCTACCCAGCACTCCCACGCGGTAGTTGAGGGTGATGACGATGACGTTGCCGTAGCTGGCCAGCACGCTGCCGTCGATCATGTTGCCCGTGCCTTCCATGTACGAGCCTCCATGGATGTACACCATCACCGGCTTGGCCCCGCTGTCCCGGATGTCTGCAAGGGGAAGAAGCTAGAGACAGGACTCCGGCAAGACCTCCTTGTTACCTGCAGCCCACGTGGGCCATTGGTGGACCATTCCAGAGGAGGGGTGCGGAGAAGAGGCCCGGCCCAGCTCCACCTGTAGCACTTCCTCCCTGCCCCACCCCCAGCCACAGAGACCACCGGCTGTTGCCCGGGGATTGCCAGCCTTTCGAGGCAGGCAGAGCAAGCCAGCCAGGGTGAGAAGGCCCTGCAGACCTACAGGCGCCACCATTCAGTCAAGACTCAAAATGCTGCACTGCCAGGCCAGAGCCCCGGTTGGGAAGAGGGACAAAGCCAGTCGGGACAGTGTCCCAGGACCCATGTGCCTCCTCGGGAAGACTGAATGGTCGGTAATGCCCCCAGGAAGAGGTGAACAGGAGCGTGCACCTCAAGCACAGTGCCCCAGGAGATGGCCACTCTTGAGAGGTGAGTGCCAGTCATGAGGCACAGGGAGAGGAAGGGGCAAGAGAGGAAGACCCTTCTTTTCACTGGGGAAGTGTGAAGGGGGGGCGGCGCACACCAAAAGGCCTCAGGCCTGAAGGGAGAATGCAGAAAGGCAGCATTGCCTCTCCTAGCTGTCCGGGAAGCTACCATGCTGTCCCAAGGCCCACCAGCAAGGGTTGGCACCAGCTAGATCCCACCATGCTCAGCATCGCGCTCGCGCTCTCCTCCCCTCCTCAGGTGTTGCTCCTTAAGAGCAACGCACCTGGCAAGGACAGCCTGCACTGGGGAGTGGTTCATGGGCATGCTCCCCCTCAATACACAGCAGCCCCATGTTTATCCATCCTGCTCTTGCAATCCCATTGATGTCCACCATGGCAGCTGTGCTGGACCCAGCTACACTGAACATTCAAGATGATCCAGGAAAACCAGATTCCTGTTCACTGGAAACTATGCCCCAGAGAGCAAAGCAGAGAGTGGTGAGGCCTGGACTGGGCAGGCACCCCAGGAGCAGGCAGAGGTGGGCTTCTTTGACCTGACGGGGGGATGGCAAGCTGCACGTGGCTGGGAGGAAGAGATGTCCCCAGTTTTTTAAAACACCTACAGAGAGCGACGAGCAACAAGAAGGGCCCACGTGGGCATGCGCGGGCACTTGCTACTGACGCTGTCCGCTCAGACACAAGATGGGGGCACCGGCAGAGGTGTGGCGATCGGCACATCTGCCCCCACAAGCAAGCAGCCCCCTGCCCGGCCCATGGCACACACTGCTGCTAGCACTACCCATCCAAAGGCCTTGGGTGCCCATTCTGTCTTTCCCTCCTGAACAATTTTTTTGTGGGGGGGAAAGAGGGAACAAGCAGTGGGAAAACACAGGAAGGTTGTGGGATGGAGACAAGGTGATCTGGACACATACACACACCCTTAGGTTGAATAAGGCAGGGAGTGACATGGTAAGAGCCTGGCCTGGACGCACACGTCGTCTTTGCAGAGACCCTCAGTAAGGCTTTGGCCCCAAATGATTAGAAGTAAGTGGCCAAAGCTGGTAAGGTCAGGAACTGGGCGGGAGCAAGTGAGAGGAGAAGGTGGCAACAGCAGCTCCTGACAGGTGCCAGGTTGGCTCCCTCCTCTCTCTATCTGCAACTCCAAGGTCTCAGCCCTCCATCCAGGGAGGTTACAGACAGTCAGTATAGGCCACTGAAAAGCAAAATGAAGCCCCATGGTGCCGGATGTGGCGCGCTGACCCACAAACAAGGCCATCAGCCGGAGTTCACAGACCTGCAGAAGGAAGAACGGCCTCTATGCAGCTGGGCTGCAAACCCAATCAAGGCCACACAGCCCTGTGCCTCACCTCCAGGCCTGGCCCACCAGCACAGCTGGATGTGCAGCCACACTTTGGAGTCTTCCAATGCAGAAGAGAGGGGGGGGGCATGCCTGTGCAGTGCCCCTTGCTGGGTGTGGCTAACCCTGCTTTCTACAAAAGTGCCCCCTTCCACACACACACACAGATCATCTGCTCCATGGGGCTAGAGAAGGGACTGTCAGGTGAACAGTGCCTGGGCTCTTCTTTAGAGCTCTGAAGGAGAGCCGCTCCCCCGGGGGCGCACTGCGGTGCTCTCCCAATGAACACGTGTCTGCAAAGCTGTGTGTGTGGGACGGGGGAGATATTTGGAGCTCGCGTTGACTCTTCACTCAAATGCCTGGCACCAGGTGCATCTTTTCCCAAGGACTCAAGTGTGCTCCCTGCGGGGCAGAAGGGCCATGATTTGCTTCCAAGGATGGGGCTGCCTTCCATGGTCCCTGAGCCCTCCTTGATGCAGCATGCTCACACCTGGCGTCCCTTCTGCCCAGATCCTGAGTCTCTGCGGAAGCAGGCACAGTCCTGGGGGGCTGCACAGCCTCCCGCTGATGCCTCAGTGCCCTGATGGGGGCTGGGAACAGCTGGAAATTCACCCCCAGGGGAAAACTGGCACACACACACACACACACTCCACAAAACACTCTGAGTCCAGCTGGGGGAAAGCCCAGGGAAGGGGGGCATCTGGAAAATGGCTGGGCTTCTCCTGGCAAGTTCAGGGTTCACAACAGCTGCTTTCTATCAGCCATTTCACACAACCAGGGCCAAAGCTTTCTTATTACATGATAGAGGTCTACAAAGCCTGATCTTGTCTGATCTCGAAGCTAAGCAGGGTCAGCCCTGGTTAGTACTTGGATGGGAGACCACCTGGGAATCAGGCTTCCTGCACTGAGCAGGAGGTTGGACTCGATGGTCTTGTAGGCCCCTTCCCACCCTATGAGTCTATGATTCTATGATTATGTAAATGCGGCACCCATCAGTCAATGCAACACTTATCACTTGATTATGTTCCTGGGGTGGGGGAATGAATTCCCAGGTGCTCTTTCCAACAAAAACCACCACGCAAAGAGGAGGCCATCATCTCCCAAGTTGGCTCCATTTTGCAATTTTTGCACAGCATCAGGGATAACAATCCGGTTTCGTCTATTTGGCTGTCAAAAGATAACTGCACATAAGCACCAACTATTTCACAGGTGAACACTCACCCTCGCAAGGCATCTGCTGGTGCCCAGAAGAGGCATGCATCATCTTGCAGTTCAGAAACAGCCCGTGGCGCTGGCAGTAAATCTGAGGGGGGCACCCTGCTGGAGTGCCTGGCTTTGCCAACACCCGCTGCCTCCACCCCTGCCCTGGCCCAGCACACAGCCACGCCTAAGGGCAGCTTCACCCTCCACATGCGCTCAGGAGACCATTCCAGTTGCTGCATAGGCACTGCCATCAGCCCAGACTCTGTCTGGACCGTGGGTGTACTGACCTACCTGTTTCCCCTCCAGATCCTGGGGAGAGGAGACAGCAGCGACTCTTCTCCCAGTAATGTCCTCTGCCCTGCGAACTACGGGACAGTTGCTTGACCATCAGCTGCCTGGGTGAAAGAGGAACAGTCCCCTCGCACCCGTGACTTGCAGCCAGCGTGGTCTCCGTGTGGCAGGAGGCCTTGTGTCAGAGGGACTCAATCTTGGCCTTCAGACATGGCTGCTAACTCTGGGGGGCGGCCAACAGGCACAGATGAGCAGAGCACTAGTCTCCATCCTCTAGGGCTTGGCCCAGCCCTCCAGGGGCAAGAGTGGCCAAGAAAGAGAAAGGAGAAAGACAGCGAGCCCATGAGCAGTGAGAGATACACAGGAACAGCAGTGGCAGCAGGTTCCCGGGCTTCTTCAGACCTGGGCCACCCCCTACCACGTGCATGCTCCTGCAAGCCTGCAGATCTGCTGTGCATGGATGGAGGTAGTGGGACAGGAAATCTAAGAGGGGGAGCATCTCTTTGTCAAAACAGCGTATTTCTGATGGCTGGTGGGGGAAAGGGCAGGGGGCCAAGAAAGACCCTGGTGTCCCTTGGCTCACTTTCTTCCCAGCTCGCCATGCTGCTGGCCATGTCCCCGAGTGAGACCACAACGCAGGGAAGCGAGCTGGCTCCTTAAGCAATCACACCCCCACAGCTCTGCGCTCCCTCCCCTCTCGCCCCTCCCCACACCCATGGAAGAGAAGGCCGAGGCTCCAAGAGCATTCCCCCCCCCCCCGTGCTCTTCCCATGCAACCGCTCAGCACAAGGAGACAGAGAGACACAAACAGCTGGGACTTCCTGGGATGGCAGCGAATGAGGAGCGCGCATGAGAGAGAGAGCGTGAGAGAGCAGGTTCATGCAGCGACAGCCACCTGGCACACACAAATACCTTCATCTTCATCCCCGTCATTATCCGCTAAGTCCTCGCCCTGTTTCTTAGCGCTGGAGCCTGAGGACCAAACACGAGGAGACAGAACAAAAAGGAAGAGAGAGAAAAAAGAAAAACAAAAACAGGAAGAAAAGGAAAAAAGAAACAAAAGAGAATTCAAAAATAGCATGATTGCAGAGAAGGTGGGCACGTTACCTGGGCAGCGCTTGGGCTCCACTAAGCATCACTTTGCCCCCTCTGACCTCCAGAAGCAGCACTGGGGGGGACAGGGACAGGGGCTGTCCGTAGAAGCTTCCTTTCTCCCATTCCCAGGGTGGGGCAAGAGGCTACTCACAGCAAGAGGGAAGGGTCAAGCAGCCACCCCTCTTTTGGGGTACCCACCCACCTGTCATCTCCCAGACGCAGTAGTCTGGAAGCCAGGCCTGCAGGACAAAGGTGGGAGTAAACCCGTGGGACCCTCCACACTGGGATTTCAGGCCACACACACACGCACACACGCCTTTCCCCCTTCTCTTCCTGGGGGGGGGGGTGGATTCCAGGACTGGCCATTGAGTTTGGGAGGCGCTGGTTCCCTTGGAAAAACCAACAGCCCTCATGACATTGGGGGTTGGGTAGGTGGGATTGGAACAGCTGCCTTTGCTGGAGGAGGCAGAACAGTGTGGCAATTTGTGGGCAGCAGCGCATGCTGCCTTGTGATCAGGCTGGGGCACTGCATGCGCTCAGAGTGGCTGCTTGCTTGAGCACAGATACTGAACAGACAGCCCTCGACTGCCCACCCACCACCAGGTTTGCTTGGAAAATGCACAACTGTGCATGCACAATTCTGGTATGTGCCTGTGGGAGTGGGGAGGTGTATGTGTGCACATTGGTGTGAGCATGCTCCTATGCATGTGGCAGTGGTGAGCTAGTGGGCTGTTCAAGCAAGGGAGAGAGAGCAGCACCCAATCCTCTGTGCCAGAGGTGGGGGGCTCTGCGCATCACATCCTGATCAGCAATATGAATACTCGTAGCCACGGGACACGGCAGCACAGGAAACTTCTATGAACAAGCAAAGCTGCCTGAGGCCGCGAAACTGTTTCTTCATTTTGCTCAGCAACATCTGCTCTGACTGGAAACAGCTCTCCAGGGCCTCAGGTAGAGTGGGGTTTTTTCCCCATCTCCTTCAGCCTGTTTCCTTCAAGAAGCTAGGGATTAACCCTGGGATCTCCTGTGTGCAAAGCACATTCAGTACCATGGTATCTGCCTCCAGGGAAACCGTTTAAACTTCTCAACTTTTGAAAAAGGCAGACAAACTGCTGTTTCAGGAGAACTGCAAAGGGAGCTTGGCAAGCCCCTTGTCCATCTGGCAAATTATGGGATGGTTCTTACATGCATGGCACTAAGAATGCCTTTTAGCCCCCCATGCCGGAGCACTCTTCGTGCCCTCCAGAAAGCAGAAACGGACCATCTGCAGAACCAAATGTACATTCCAATCTGGGAAATTGTGGGGAATTCCAGCTTGGGTGTTTAAGGTCTCTTGTGAATGGCCCTGTTAGAAGGCCCCCTCCCGCATCTCGTGGGCTTCCTCTCTCCTGGGTGAGCCTGACCTTCCACATGCGGACAAGCCAAGGGCTGTTTGCCTTGCAAGCCCATCACTGGCATGGCTCTCAGAAGAGTGGCTGGGAACAGAACCTTGGCTGCACTTGTTCCAAAGGGATGGTGTGCTGGAAAACAGGCAAGCCAAAGGACGTTCAGAGAGGAGTTGCCAGCCGGGCCTTCGCCCAGGAGAACCAGTTACTGGTTCAGCTTGCACGATTCATTTTGCACTGCCCCTCCCCCGAAGACAGGAGACTTTGAACTCACAGCCCCCGGCCCAACTCCACACGGGTGTCAGCGTGACTGGTGCCCCACCTCCCTGGCTGGGGCAGGCGGCACCTGTGCATGTGGTTCGCAGCCCAGCATGACGGCTTCTCAGGCCTTAGACAGGCTGGGGTCAAAAAGGGGCCCCCGGTGGCTCTTATCGCCTCCCCTCTGGCCAGCTCCAACACAAAGCGGCTCTACCCCGCCCCCCCAGCTCTTGGCTACTGGCAGCGTTCCCACCACGCAAAGGGACCTGCGCAGGAGAGCTCAAGGCAGGAGGTAAAGCCTCCACAAAGCTGGAGGGCAGGAGATAGGCTGGAGCAGAACAAAGCCTCGCCTAGACCGAACAAAGCTCCCCTGTCTCCAGCCGCTGCCTGGATTCCAGGCCTGCACCATCGCCATGGAAACCAAGGCAGAAAGAGACTGCATTTCCCATCAAGAAGCACCAAAGTCCCGCCGCCTCCCGCTCGTGCAGGGCCCTCCATCCTGCTGCGGACGTCGCCTCACTCTCCCTTCTGCTCCCTTTGCCTGCCCCTGCCCCACGGTGGAATTTGGAGGCCATGGGGTTTGTGGAAGGCAGCCATGCCTTGCTTTCACCACTGCCCTTCCTCAGAAACCCCCTTGCACACCCACCAACTAGGGCAGTGCATGGGAGCCCCAAGAAGCCAACAAATGCAGCCTTAGGAACACTGGACGCGGCCTTGTACTGTCAGACCCTGGGTCCATGTGGGATCGATGGCCCCAGGGTCTGCCTCAGTACATTGCTACCAGTCAGTGCACGCTGACTGGCAGCAGCGGCTCTCTAGGGCTGCCAGCAGGCAGTTTTTCCTGCCCGAGCGGAAGATGCTGGGCATCGAACCTGGGACCTTCTGCACGCAAAGCAGGGGCTCTTCCACTAAGCCCCCGGCTCCTTGTTTCCTTCCCACAGCCTGCTGTGCGCAGCAGAGAGAGAAAGAGAGAGACACCAGGGGACCAGCCTCCACAGCCTCGATGCCCCAGAGAGCCACTTGGAGCTGGCTGCTGGGAGCTCGCCAGAGATGAGGGGAGGCAGGGGAGATGCAGCTGCTCTACCAAGTGGAGGAGACAGGCGTGGAGGGCTCAAGGGTGGATTACAACCAACGGCCCTGGCCAAACCTTCCTGTCGTATTTTCAGCAGTGCTCTGCAAGTGACTTGATGGGAACAGAGAGAAACTGCCCTTTTATTCATAATACAGCCAGCACTGTAAACCACGCGTGGCCCCTTTGTACTTTGGGCCCAGGGCCTCGAGAACTATTCATTTCTCCCTTGCCCTTGAACTGCCTGTGTGTGCGCGCACATGTGCGGGGAGCATCGGGCTGCTGTGGCGGGTGCATGCCCCTTATATATTCGCCAAATGTCCAGAAAGAAGTGGTGCCATGTCAGACCCCCGGCCCCTCTCTGCCGCCACGAACTAGGGCTTTTTGCTGAAGCATGGGCACAAAGGGCGGGGAGAGACGGGCACAGTGCTTCCAGGCACCACACAGCGTGCCCAGATCCCTCTGCATGCAGCCAGCAGCACAAGTTTGAGCATTTGAGCTGGGATGCAAGGGTGCCAGGGGGGCTTGCTGTTTAAACAGGCGTCTTGATTCTGCTGCCATGGGGCATGAGAAAGCTACTCCGCCACCAAGTAGATCCAACGTAAGACACCATGGCGCGAAAGAGATGCACTGGCCTACTTCGGGGTGGTTTCTGTCTTTCAGTTTCCTGACCGACAGGCAAGGCTTACAAGTCCTTAAGCAATTTTCCATTTTGTTTTGCAGAGTAGCCAGGACATTAGGACAAACTGCACGGGAAGCGTGCGGCCTGCCATAGCCTCTGTCGCTGCACCAAAAGGCCCAACTCAGCTGAAAAATCTGCTTAACCCAAGGCACAGAAATCCCAGCCCCAACCCAACACAGGACGACACGGCCGCATTTGAAGCAGGGGCGTTGCTCGGCCTGGCAGTCCCAAATCTACTTCTGCTTCCCAGGGGCTGGATCTATTCCATGTAGCCCTGAGTGTCCATGGGAGAATGGACGGCTTTTCTCTCAGCTTAATTGCCTTGGAGAGAGCAATTTTCAAGGGGGATTGCAGCTGAGGAGGGAAGAGTTAACTCTCCCCACAGGCTACAACACCCCCCTCCCACATACCCGTTCCTCTGCTTGGCCACTAAGCTTAGAAAAAAACTTTCCATTGGTTTGTGGTGACCTGGATCAGGGTGCAAATTAAATGAAGAATTTATTTTATTTGGTGTGATTTGGATGGGAAATTGATTGGCTGGCTGTGCCTCCTGTGAAATATAAATAAATCCTAGTCACTCTTTCTACATTTCCATATATAGATATAAATTAGCATATGCAGATTTGTGTCCTATAGGCCGGGGGCCCAAATCTTAAGTGCCTAGCAATGCCCCTGGTTCGAAGGAAACCTCATCGCTCATCAGCCAGGTTTTGCCATCATTCCCCGTGGGACTTCCTTCTAACAAGGGATAATTCTAACAAGCAACAGGAAGCTTGCTAGAGGATGATCTCACATTGGCCAATGGAAATGAGGGCACCGCTTGCTCTTAAACTGGCCTCCCATTAAGAAGGCTGTTCCTTATGTTGGCTTTAGGACAGGGGTGCCTGCCCTCATGGAAATGAGCAACGGGGGCTAAAGTAGACAATAAGAAAAATGCATCCTATGTCATGATCCTTAAGCAGGCAAGAGGTCTGATCAGGAACACAGCACGGGGGAAGCAAGACAGACCCTTTCTCACCACACAGTCAGGATGGAGATTGGTCCTGCCAAGCCACTCTTTGCTCCATGGGGGAAGCTGCCCAAAGTGACCCATTGTGTAAAAAGGGCACATTATTCCCTTATGACGGAGAAAGACAGTGCTCCAGGTTAAGCAATATGGCCTCCCTGGTAACATCAAATTTTCCATTACTAACTTCAAAGCTGAGTTCCTCCCTCCCTACCAGCAGTACAATTCTCCCTTGGTATTAGTCAAGGGGCAAGTTAAAATTTCTGCAGATGAATAAGTCACCACCTCTTCCTCCTCATTACATTGCTCACATAAGTAGCCCAATAGTTGTGCCAGCATCATTTGGGCAAACAAGCCAGCTGCAGAAATGCCTGCATCAGGCTGAGACACAAGGCACATCTGCCTGACAGCATCCCAGTCTGGCACAACTGGGTACACGGGAAGTAGCAGGAAAGAGGTAGTGCATCTTCCTACAATGTCGCTTCAGCATCTGCTGCAAAGCCTCCAGTTCCCAAGCAGAGATCACTTGGAGGTCAGCAAAGGTACCACAGGGCCTGTCTTGCATGAATCCCCCTGTGGAAATAAATGGAGGATTTCCACTTTCTCAGTACTGAGGATCTGAATTTAAAAAAAAAAAAGGATCAAAAAGGGGACACTTCTTACTTTGCAAAGTTGTTTCATAAACTGCAAACACATAAGTGCGGTCACATGCTCCCTTGGTGTCCCTTATACCTGGAACTCCCCACCCCCAAACACCTGTGTGATGTCACCTCTTCCTTCAAATCCTGCTTTAAACCCACCTTTTGTGTGACATCCTGGGCATAACCCCCATCCCCTACTGTAGCCCAGCCTCAGTACACAAAACTGGAATAAATGCATGTTCCCTCCCCTCAATGCTATTTAACCCCTGCCTCCCGCCCCCTGTGTCCAGCTTGAGATTAAGTTCCTTTCCTTCTATACTTTGAATAATGTCATGCATGTTGATTGCGTTATATGCAGCAACAATAAAATGCATATGCATGCCATTTAAGCACTTTGACAACTTAACTTCCTCAGAAACCTCCAGTGGGGTCATCGCAGCCCCTGCCTCCCCTCCTCCTCCTCCTCCACACACACACACACACACACAGCTTTAGTGCCCTTGTGCTGGGGCAGAGATGGACTAGTGACATTTCCAAGGACTTGAACGGTGTGTTTCCACACCGATGCCCAGGCTTGGTTAAGGGATAATGGAAACATCCCGACAATGTTTCTACCCAGACATCATCCATCTGGAAGCAGGCGTCCTGCCACTAAAGCTGAACTGAGCCCTTGCCAAGGAGGAAGGAACAGGGTGTGCAAGCCATTCCGGAGCTCCGTGGATCCATGCCGATTTGGCGGGTGCTCGGGGGATGGGAGATGCCGACTTGGAGGCTGGCACAGGGAGCCTCTCCAGGGCAGCACCAAACCTCCCCTGCTCTGCCCAGCTCAGCGCCTGCAACAGGTGGGGCATGGCCAAGGAGCTCCCGGAGGAGAGCCGAGGCTCTGAAGTGGCCCGCTGCTGGCACAGCGCAAGCAGAGGCAGCTCCACAGGGGCCCTGTGCCAAGACTCCTAATGCCAGCCCCTTGTGCACCAGCCCTGGCACTCAGGGAGAGGTCCTGGGAATAGCCAGGAGCCAGCCGGTGGTGGCACAGGCAAGCCAGGACCCTAAGCAGGAGGAGTGGGAGGGATGAGCCACTCTGCCTCCCAGGGCCAGCCAAGGAAGAGAGGACCGAGCTCAGGACAGGACCCCCACCCCCGGCAGGAGCCACGCCCTCGCATCTGTCCCCTGGCAGGGAGCAGGGGGAGGCACCATTTCGAAAAGGAGCTCCGCAAGGGAGGTGCGTTGAGAGGAGGCTCTCCTGAGGGTGCGCGTGAAAGAGTGGAAAGGCAGGAGGGGTGCGACCCAGTGTGCTGGTGTGTTGGCGGCACGCACACTGGAGGAACTGGGGGACCAGCAGCTCCACACAAATCCAAGGCCAGGGCAGAGATGGCACACACAGCAAGGCAGTTGCCATGGCAACTACAGCCAGCCATGTCCCTGCCACGCACCCTACATACAAAGCTGGCCGATGGGGGGCAAGAAGTGGGGGAATGCCAGGGAAGGCGCCATCTTGCCTGGATCAGTGCTGACAAGGCCTCTGTCACCGCTACGCTGCCCCCTCCGCAGAAGCGCCCCAGCCTGCTGCCAGAGATGTGGGTGGGCAAACATGGCTTCGACTCAGCACTGTACACCAATCCAGAGTTGGGGAGCCTGGGTGGGCAAAGGGGGAGGGCAAAGGAACCTCTTCTCTGAAGTGCCAGCAAGAGCAGTGGCCGTGCCTAGCCTGGCGGGCCGACCCTGGCCACAGTGGGGGGGTCTCCCCATGCCGTGAAGGGCGCTGCATGGGAAAGGAGCGTCCCAAGAGGAAGCTCCCTGTGAGGACGGGCGGGCAGACAGACCCACCCTGAGCTCCTGCAGGAGGGCCCTCCACCTCCCTCCCCGAGAATGAGGGGGGATGCTGGTGTGGCGCGGGGCTGGCCAGGCAGCCCCTGCCACGCTCACCCTCTCTCTTGCCTCTCTCTGTGCCCCTCTGCCAGGCTACGGCTCGCAACCTACCTCCTTTCCTACATATTTTCTTGTTGGGTTTTCGGGCGCATTCCTTGGAAATCCGTTTTACTGTAAAATGAATAAAAGACTACAAAATAACAGGAGGCTCCAGTGGATGGTGTGGGCATGCAATCCATCCTCCTCCCCACCGGCCCCCCCTCCCCCAGCTCCTGCCCCCCCTCACCCGCCCCCCCTTGGGACTGACCGCAGGGAAAGGAGAGGGGAATGGGGAGGGGGGTGCTGCCTTGGCAGGAAAACCCTGGAGCCAAGTAGGTGTGCTGGGAGGGAAGGAGGAGGGAGGAGAGGGTGCGCTAAGCATGAAGCTGCCACCTCACCCCCGGGGAAGGGGTTGCCAGCTATCCCCAGTGCTGCTGTACAGGTAAGAGGCCCCCTCCCATCTTCCCCTTCCTTGCTGTGGCTGGGCTCACCCCCCTCCCCTTGTGGTGAGGCTGAAAGGCCTTCCTGGCACTGCTACTTACGGTTTGAAGAAGGAGACCCCCTGGAAAGGAAGCATTAAGACCATGGCGCGCAGCCTCACCACAAAGGGCCAGGCCCCCCTTGTGCTCTGGCTCGGGAAGGCAGGCCATGGCTCAGACCCCCACCCGCCCTGCGCACTCTCACCGCTGACCGTGGCACCGGGGAGAGAGGGAAGCCCTGCTACAACTCGGCCCCAGCTCTGGACGCGCTTCAGAAGCAATGCTGTCCCAGCAAGAGAGAGGGAGTGCGCAAGAGAGAGTGCATGGTCCTCCCAGCTGGTCCCTGCAACACCTCCCCCCCTGCCCAAACTAGCACAGTGGAAACAGGGTGGAGGGGGAAGAGAAATAGAAGGTCGAGGGAAGGACAGCCCTAAACCAAACTCAGGGCCAAACCTGGCCCCTCGGTGCCCCCGACTGGCCCTTGCCATGAAGATCTGCGGTCGGTTGGCTGGAGAGTTTTCTCATCTTTCGCAACACAAGAGAGGAGCCCGTGGTGATGGCCATGAGGATGAGGATGCCATGGCAGGGAGGGCCAGAATGGGCTGAGGCAGCGCATGTGTGTGCGTGAGAGAGAGAGACAAAGCCAGAAAGACAAAGGATGGCAGCCAGGAGAGAGCGCAGGACAGGCAGCGTGGCCAGAGAAGCATCTCCACAGACAGACAGGCATGCGTCGGGCGGGGAGGGGGCCAGCGCCGGCATGCTGCAGCCGCATGAGACCAACCACAGGGAGACGGAGAGCCACGTCTCCTGCTGGCACCCCGCTGGGGACTCACCATCCTCGGTGGGGATGTAGATGTTGAGGTATAGGCAGTCCTCGTTGGGGTCCTGGATGTAGGTTGCCACGATGTCAAGGTTGGACGTGAACCAGATGGGCAGCATGATCTCTGGCACGGCGGTGTGGATGTTCTGCGGGCACACCGAGGAGAAGTGGGTGGCGTTCCGGATCCCCGACCAGGAGGAGGGGGGCTCAGGGGGCATGAACCGCTTCTCCCCGACGGGGGGCGCTGCATAAGGCACCCCCAGGTACTGGTCCACCGGGCCCAGGATCTCGCTGGGCAAGGGCATCCGCACCCCACGGAGCTTCCCGTAGTGCGTGTTAACCGTGGGCGAGTGAGCCTGGCTCTCCATCTGCACGACGGCCGAGGCAAAGCTGAGGACCCACAGCGCCAGGCAGGCCTCCCAGCCGGCGGCCACCTCAGTCACTCGTA
Source organism: Heloderma suspectum (assembly GCF_057233095.1). Taxonomy (NCBI): domain Eukaryota; kingdom Metazoa; phylum Chordata; class Lepidosauria; order Squamata; family Helodermatidae; genus Heloderma; species Heloderma suspectum. The sequence goes on from NC_139466.1 coordinate 2,437,317, forward strand.
GAAGGGGGGGAAGGACCGGCGGGCCTCGCAGGAGTGACTGCCACATGGTCTGGGGAGGACAGCGCCGGATGCCAGGCCTCAAGCAGACTCTTGGGGCTCACAGAACCCCCATGGCGGAGAGAGAAGGTCTTCTGAGGGGGATCCCGCTGGCGGGCAGGCAGAGCGGGCTGTGCAGCGACTGGCAGGTTCCTCTTTAGAGCCACCCAGCTGCCCAGAACCTCTCCCTTCTAGCAGCTGCAGCCCTTCGGAGACAGGTCATTCTGTGGGGAGGGGGGAACAGAACAGATGGGTGGTTAATAACAACAACAACAGGCTTGGCAATCGCAGCCCCACAAGCCAAACGAAACCCGCATCACAAAAGCAGCCTCCCATCCCAACAGAATGTGGCCACAAGAACGCAGGATTGGGAGAGGCAGAGCAGAAGGAGAGGCCACAAGGAGCTGCTGCTATGCCAGCCTCACTAGGCATGGTGCCCCCGTGGGCAACAGCAGTGGAGGGCAGCTGCCTTTGTGCCCACCTGGTGCATTCTGGAGGCGTCTGGCAGCTACTGTGGGGGGGCAAGGTGCTGGGCCCGATGAGCCTTTGGTCTAATCGGGCAGCCAGGCTCTTCTGATGGCCTGAGATCAGGCTGCTCTGCCATCCATGTGCCTGGGAAATGTGTCCTCCCATGCCTCCATAATGCAGGGGTGTGGAACCTCAGACCCGGGGGCCAAAACACCTCCCGTTCAGTAGTTTCCTGGCTTATGTGCAGTTGTATCCTCAAAGGCTTGCTGAGTGTCAGGAAGAGCTTTAAGCGACAATATGCTGGAATTTTCTGTAATTTGCCCCCCCCTTTAACCTTTGGCTCTGCTCCTGTTGCCTTCAGTACCAGCACCACTGGAAGGGCCCCCCCAAGAGTGTCTCCGAAACTGAATTTGGCCCTTGGCCCAAGAGAGGCTCCCCACGCCTGCCATAATGGAACCACAGCCAGCTAGCAAGAGAGTCTTGCCAAGAACAATAGTTGTGGCTGGATTTTGGAGCCGGATTCAAACCCTTTCTGCCCTCACGGAGCCAGGCTCATGCCAGGGACTTTGGCAGCAGAAGACCCTGGCACCTAATTCCCTGTGTACTACCTCTACAATGGCCAGAGATGGTAACAGGCCTTGGCCAGCCTAGCCAGACCAGGTGTCGTGAGGAACCAAGAGGGGCCTGGCAGGCCCCATATCACTCTTGCTCCAGGCTTGGTTCATCCGTTGGAGCAGAGAAGGTGCTAAACCAAATGTTCTATTGCCCCCCCACACACACACACCATCTCTTAAACCAGCTCCCTCTGGACCTTGGATTCAAGTCTGCCTGCTCTGGTACCTGAACCACCAGCCTGCTTGGACCACACTGTGTGTCTCCAACCTTGCTTGGCCCCGACATGGAGATAAAATACGGTAGACAATCCACAGGACAGATTCCTATGCTCTAATGACTTAGACTGGTTTAATAGTCACTCTCTCTTCCCCAGAGAGCTCTGGGAATTGTAGTTCTGCAAGGGATCTTTCACTCAATACTCATCACCCCACCAAACACAGCTTCTAGGATTCTGTGGCAGGGAAAAGTGACAACTGAAATGACATAGAATCAAGCTCCGTTTGTCATGTAGATGGGGCCCTATGAGTCATCATTAGAGACAGTAGTGCTGGTAGCTCTGCAGGGGTGGGGGCAGTGGCAGGGCCATGTGGCTGGCAAAAGAGAGTGCGCCTGGTGGGCGGATGCAGTGAAAAAGGCAAATTCCATGTCAGGGACCATTAGCAAAGGAATCAAGATAAAACTGCCAATACCATAAAGCTTTTATACAAATCTCGGGTGTGACCACACTCAGAATACTGTGTACAGTTCTGGTCACCACACCTCAAAAAGGATCCTGTAGAGCTGGAAATGGTGCAAAAAAGGGCAACCAAAATGATCAAGGGGCTGGCCTGGGGCAATTCCCCTTTGAGGAAAGGTTACAATGTCTGGGGCTGTTTAGCTTATGGAAAAGGCGAGTGAGGGGAGACAGGATGAAGGTGTACAGAATTATGCATGGTGTGGAGAAGGTGGACAGGGAGAAAAACGTGTCCTCCTCTCATCATACTAGAACCCAGCAGGGTCCTCCCATGCAGCTGATTGGTGGGAGATTCAGGACAGATCAAAGGAAGGCCTCCTTCACACAGCGCAGACTCAAAGGATGGAATTTGCTACCACAGGATGTAGTTAAAGCCACCAATTTGGATGGCTTTAAAAGGGGCTTGGACAAACTCATGGAGGAGAAGGCTATCAATGGCTACTAGTCATGATGGCTACATATTGCCTCCAGTATCAGATGCACAGTGCCTCTGTATACTAGTTCCTGGCAAATATGAGCGGGAAGGAGCTGTTGCGCTTGTGTCCTACAACAAAGCCACAGCTAAGCCAGATAATTCTACACAAAAGCAGATTGTGGGAGGTTCTTACACGTCTCATATCTCGCCTGCAAGTTTTGCACACAGAGGGAAATCTCACTCACCCACTGCTTCAATCAATATTTTCCTGGATCGCTTTTGTGGAACAAACAGCTTTCATTTTCCACAAGGCTAACACAAGTTAAGCACTTGACTGCCTGCACTCAGATGTCTGAAGGCAATTAGCATCTTTACTTCTACCTGGAACCAGTTTGTCAGCTCCTAACTCAGTTCCCCCTCAGTTGTTACATGAAGTCTTTTTGCTTGTGTTCTCTGTCAATCCAAATCTCATTCCATACTTTCCATTCTTCCTCATATATTGGATAATAGCTTTTCCGTGCGAGGACTTCTAAAGCTCTCAGAACCTGGCAGTGTGAGATGCATTATTCTGAGACTTCATGCATTATGGATATTCCAGTTGGGAGGTCTGAAGTAGCTAAAATCATATGTTTTTAACTGGACTAATGTACAGGTTGGAGAAAGCAAACTTTTGAATTTTAAAGAATTCTTCAGACAACAGTGTCTTGCCAGTCTGGAGTAAAGGGATTACACCATCAGAATATCCTGATGCTAAGTTTCTTTAGTTCGCAAGTCATTTTTTTAAAAGGAATTTAAACAAACAATTCCATAGTACACTGCTTTCTGATGCTGGTAGAGATTTTGACTTTATGTTTGTTTTTATCTGACTTTTGTTGTCTAGTGACACTGTATTGGTGATTTATAGACTGTGCAAAAAATTGGGACTGCAAAAAACAACAACACAACACACTTTTACAAAACAACACTGACCTACCTCTCACTATTATTGTAAGGATTACCAAGATAGCAATGCATATGATCTGCATAGGAAAAGCCTCATATAAATATAGCTGATTATATTATTGATGCTGATGCTCCCTGTCCTCTAGGCCCATCCAGAGGGCCACCTCTCACCAGCCGCCTACAGGGATCCCTTGCCCCCGTGACTGGCAAGTCATCCTCCTTGACACCACCGAAGCAGCAGAACCAGGCCAGTGTGACACCAAGAACAGCAGGTCTGGAAGACCCAAGAGGAAGATCAGACATGCATGTTTGTGGCAACCCTGGGAATAAGGGAGAGGGGGCTTTGCTGAACTGGGAAGGAGGGGCTGGGACCAATGGCAGTTTGGATGGGGTGAGCTGGGAGAGGCTAGCTGGATCACCAGGCTGGCAACACCCCTCCCCCCCCACCTGGAGTCACTCAGCAGCATCTTGGCCTTAGGCATGTCTTCCCACCTCCCAAGCCAGCAACAGCTGCCTTCTGTAAGGACGCAGTGGAAGGGAAGCCTGTCTGGCAGTGCTGGCCAAGCCTAGGGCAAGACAAGGAGCGGTGCTCTGCAGGGCAGCCCACCTCCCTCGACCCCACCCCCACGTGGGCCAGGGAAGACGGGGACTGCACACCAAGCCATGCAGGGTTTCCTGTCCCGGGGCAGCTCTGGGGAGAGGGGCGGAAGGAGGCACCTTGATTCCCCTGACCCAGGCAGAGGGCTCTTTGGGGAGTACTCAGAGCCAAGCCGCTTCCACATTACTGGAGCATGAATGAGGGGCCTGCCGCAGAGGCAGCTCTGGGAAGTGACGCTCGCTCATGTCAAGAGCAGCTCCGGGGAAAGCATAAGAACAAAAGAACATAAGAAGAGCTGTGCTGGATCAGACCCAGGGTCCACCTAGTCCAGCATTCTGTGCACACAGTGGCCCACCAGCAGTCGACCAGGGACCCACAAGCAGGGCATGAGTGCAAGAGCACCCCCCGCCCATGTTCCCCAGCAACTGGTGTACATAGGCTCACTGCCTCTGGTACTGGAGGCAGCACACAGCCATCAGGACTAGTAGCCACTGATAGCCTTTTCCTCCTGGAGCAGCAGAGAAGGAAGTGGGGAGGAGGGAATGCAGAAAGAAAGTGACCCAGAAGCTTCAGCTGCATCCAAGCCAGGACTGGACCAGCGGGAAGGAAAGTCAGAGCAGCGCTGGGGAAGGATGCTCAGAGCTGAGCGCCACCATGCCACAACTGCTGAGAGGACAAGGCAGAGTGGCTAGGAGTGCTTTCAGAGAGAGAGAGAGACAGAGAGAGAGAGAAAGAGAGACAGAGAGACAGAGAGAGACAGAGAGAAGACTGGAAGAGCATCTACCAGCCATGTGGAACCTGTGCTGATCAGCAGAGTCCAAGTAAATGACCCTGGTACTAAATGTTCATGCTAGCAGGACTCCTTGCTTAGAGGTATCCCCCTCAACCCCCACCCTGTGCACTTTACTTCTGGCTTAGCGCTAAAACTGCTGGAAGAGGCTGCTGCTGGGACACAGCCTGCAATGTATCTGTGGAACAGCCAGCCCCTGCATGATGCCGGCAGGAAATCCCAAACGGGAACAAACAGGGCAAGAGGAACACAGCCTTGGGTTCACTGTTTCTTTATTTGATCTGTACCCCACCTTGCTACCAAGGAAAGGGCACTCCAGGCAGCTTACAATCATAGATAAATAAAACCGGATTAAAACAGTACTAATGCAAATACAATTAAAAACACAGCAACAACAGAATAAAAACAGCAGCCAACCCAACAGACTCGCTTACATGCCAGAGGCCTGCTTGAATAGAAACATCTTTGCCTGCCGGCAGAAAGACATCAGGGAGGGTGCCAACTGAGCTTCCTTAAGCAGGCAGTTCCACAGCCTGGAGTGGCCCCAAGAAGGCCCTCATCCCAATCCATTTTGGCTTGGAAGTCCCTCTCCCTTGTCTTCTGTCTCTCTCTCTGGGGCTGTTCACATGACAAGCAAGGGTACTTGCAGGCAACATCCTAAATATTCAACCTCCAACCATGGGTTGCCATGTCTGGGGTTATGCAAGGATTAAGCAATCCAGAATAGGCCATGGGTTATGCGAGGGTTGTTTAAAAAAAATCTGTTGAAGTTGTGCATACAAGCACTGGAGAAGATGCATTCACAGCTCGCAATGGCAGAAAAGCCATCAGGGGAAATGACAGGCTCTTAAAAAATGGCACAGAGAGGGGCTTGTGACACACCTGGTCGTGATGACAACACAAGCACTGTCCAATAGGTACCCCAGACACAAACACATCCCATGGCAAAAGACATGCGGTGGCTACCCTTAAGGGGGCAAGAAAGAATCACTCTTTCCCAGCAACTACACATAGCGGTCTGAGTGCTCGGAAAAAGTGGTTTCCCGACAATGGGATGTCTGGCTGGATTAGTGATGGCTGTGTAGTCCACTCAGGGAAATAACAAAAACCCACAGTGTCTGGAAAAGCCATAATAATTCAGTATTGTCTGCAAATTTTTGCTGTATCACAGCTATTGCTTAATATTTGGGGGCGGGGCGGGTGGGGGAGGTTGAAAATGGCTGCCCCCTTTTAAGAAGTAGCTGTTTAGTCTGGTCTTTTGATTAATATCTTGTGGGCAGCAGCTGAAGAAGCCACAGCAGGGTATTCTTCTTTCAACGCGGGTATTCCTTGGACTTTTCAAACAGCCGAAGGCGTTTCCAAAGGCACTTCACACATCCATCCTGGCCTCGCAACAGTCCAAGCCTTATCCACCATCCTTAACCAAAGCCCACATCCTGCCCCTCATCACAGCTTGGGCAGCTCCTAGGGAAGTCTCCCCACTGCCCCCCAGCTCTGGGTTTTCTTGGGCGGAAATTCTCCATGCAGCATTAATTTGAGAACGTGTGGAGTTCCCCGCCTAACCCCAAGGACCAGGGGCCAGGAAAAGGAGACCTTCCCATTGTTGTCCCCATGTGAAGCCCCACTTGCTGCCTCAGTTAAGGGGGCTGCCCTTTCTCCACAGCAGTGGAAGGTGCCCTGGAAGAGCTAAATGTCAGCGTTTGCAACAGCAACGAACAAGGATTGCCCCGAGGGGAAACGGACAGAGCCTGTGCCTGCTCCAGGTCCTGGAGGGCCCTTGGGCAAGACACCCTCCAGGGGCCCCTCCCTCAGGGAGCCCACCTCCTCACTGCCATGGCTGCCAGCTGCTCGGCCCCTCCTCCTCTCTCTCATCATGGCTCCCCCTGGCTTGCTTGACAGGCAGAGAGCCAGCGGTGGCATCGACTGCTCCTCCTTGTCCCCCCCCTCCATGGTCTGGGCCAGAGCGAGAGGAGGCTTGCAGCGGGGAAGAGGAGGAGCCACTCCAGGGGGCTCTGGTTGGTGGGCCCCCACTGAGGGGGGGCCCTCGGCAGGGGCCCAACCAGGCCTACCCTTGACGACGGCCATGCCTGCTGCTTCAAAGCGGGCAGAACTGGGATTGGGGGAAGCTCCTCCCACTGAAGGAGCCCAGGCACAAAGCCATTTGCACAGCCTTGCCTCCAAAGCCAGAGGAGTCAGTGGGCCCCTGCTGGGGTGTGGGCCCTTGGCAGGTGCCCAGCCGTGCCTATCCTTGATGCTGGGCCTAGCTACAACTGCAGGCCCACAGAAAGAATATTCTGTCCCAGATCTGGCTTGGGCTCATGACAGCTGAAGCAAAGTGTCTCGGGAGGAAATTACTTCCCACATGATGGTCTTTTTTACAGCGTACATCTACTAGTTGAACATGAAAATCTAAAAGCATCTCAATACTGGGTGTGCAACAAAGACCTGGCTGCAACAGAGGGTTCAGTAGGAAATCAGGCCTAGTGGTGTCAAACATGCAGTTATGGTCATCAACAACAACAACAACCCTATGAGGGAAGGTTACAACAGCTGGGATTGTTTAGCTTGGAAAAAAGGAGGGTGAGGGGAGACATGATAGAGGTCTACAAAATTGTGGAGGAAGTGGATAGGGAGACATTTTTCTCCCTCTCTCTAAATACTAGAACCCCAATAGGGTCCTCCCATGAAGCTGATTGGTGGGAGATTCAGGACAGATCAAAGGAAGGCCTCCTTCACACAGCGCAGACTCAAAGGATGGAATTTGCTACCACAGGATGTAGTTAAAGCCACCAATTTGGATGGCTTTAAAAGGGGCTTGGACAAACTCATGGAGGAGAAGGCTGTCAACGGCTGCTAGTCCTGATGGCTCTGTGCTACCACCAGAACCAGATGCAGTTGGCCTCTGTACACCAGTTGCTGGGGAACATGGGTGGGAGGCTGCTGTTGCGCTCATGTCCTGCTTGTGGGTTTCCTGTGGGCAGCTGGGCAGCACTGTGTGAACAGAATGCTGGATGAGATGGACCCTTGGTCTGATCCAGCACGGTTCTTCTTATGTTCTTATGTTATCTTCTTCACCCCACAGCCCTCTGGTAACAATTAACTCATTGCTGGTTAATAACTGAGGATGTGCAGCCAGGACACCCTGTTTATACAATCAAGAATCGGACACTTGATCTTGGAAGGTTATCCTAAGACAGGCCATTGAACCTCTTTCAGCCTGAGAGCCAAATTCCATTTTGGAGAAGTGCTGGGGGCTGCATTCCAGTGGTGGGTGGGACAAACAAGACCAGCCTATTTGGGCTTAAAGCCCTTCCTGCCAGTCACTCAGCCTTCAGAGAGGCATCTCAGCCTTTTAGAATGGGGGTGGGGCGAAATTGCACAACAGCCAGGAAACCCCAAACCACTGGTGGTTAGGGGAAAGGGGGAGTGGCCATCTGGGAACCCAGGTGGGGTGGATTGGGACCCCAGGAGAGCTGGATTTGGTCCAAGGTTCTGCAGCCCTGTCCTAAGATAACAAAAGCTATCATAGTTCCAGAACAGTTCAGCCACATTTCTTATGTATTGCATAGATTTATATCCTGCTTTTTTGAGAGAGAGACATCTTACAAAGCAGTTTACAAAAGACTTAAAGACAATAATCACACAAAACAATAAACCAAATAAAACACCACTGCTAAAAACTGCGGGGGGACCAAGTCAGTATATGCAGTAAAACTAACCATAAAGGCCTTCCTGAATAAAACTTCTTGGATCATTCACATGTTTCTTTACAATGCTGTGAACTCCACCCACAGAAGACAGCAACCCTTCGATTGCTTCCATGTGGCTCAAGCTAAGAAGCTCCAGCTCTCTTTCCCTAAAGGCAGCTGGATAAGGTGAGCGGGAACCTCTGCTCCCCTGCTGCATTTCAGCAGCCTCTCTGTCGTCCCCAGCCTGGTCCTTGTCCCTTGAGGGCAGCGGTGGACAACCTGAAGTCCTCAGTTTAATTCCAAAAGCCCTCTGCATGCAGCAAGTTCAGACCCCTGGGAAGAGCCATCTGTCTCTTCCCTGGCAGCTTGCTGCATGGGAAGGAAGAGGGAGAGAGAGAAAAGGGGGGGGGGTGGCAGGAAGAGAAAAGGGGTGACACACCAATTTGGGGCTCTGGCCCTACCCCTGCTGGCTTCAGCCCTACTCACCACTGACGTGTGGCCCCCAACAAATTACCCACGAGAGAATGCGGCCCTCAAGAGGAAAAAGGTTGCTCACCCCAGCTTTAGGGGAAGGGCCTCAGCTCAGTAGCAGAGCACATGCTCTGCATGCATGAGGCAGGGCTGGCTCCAGAAGGTGGCAAGGCTGGGCACTTGCCAGGGTCCCAAGAGCAGCAGAGGGCCCACCACGTTCACACTCCACTTTTCATAGAGTATCCGAGACAATCAGAGGCACCCAAAGAGAATTCTCAGTTTGCACGTCCCACCACTTCCAGGTTCAGGGGTGGGGGTGACCATTGAGGGTGCCATGTACAAGGCCCCCCAAAATCCTAGGGCCACACTACTAGATAATGAGCTAGATAAGCCAGTGGTCTGACTCAGTATAAGGCAGCTTCCCACTTATTTATTTATTTCACTTACGTACCACCTTTCTCCTGTTGCAAAGAACTGAAGGCGGCTTCCATACTCCTCCTCCTCCTCTCCATTTTATCCTCACAAAAGCCCTGCGAGGTGGGTTCGGCTGAGAGTCAGTGACTGACCCAAAGTCACCCAGTCAGCTTCATGGCCGAGTGGGGAGTACAACGTGGATCTCTTGAGTCCCAGTCCAACACTGTAACCACTGCACCACATGGCTACATGCATCTGTACACACCAGATGCATGTAGAAGTAGAGACGTTAAGACTGGACCATGCCTGTATCTGCTGAAAGAGGCCTAGAGAAGCTGAAAGTGCAACATACTTGCCAGAATTAAGGTGCCCAAGGATTCTTGTCGTCTACAAAGCTACTCCTCCAGAATTTTTGGGAAGGGCACTCTGCACATGTTCCAAGTCACGGCAGTCCTCAAAACCCTAAAGGCAGTGCACAATTAGCAAGTCTGCATTTTGCATTGCTTGGCAAGACTGTCTCCTTCCACTGTTTTGGACTGTACAAAAGAGCACGTGGATTCCCCCTCCACCCTAGCCAAGGCAGAATTGGGAACTGGGACACCAGCTGAGGCAGAGGAGTTGGGAAAGGGATGGAGTGGGGAGCTGTGCACTTCCTGGAGCAAGGAGGGGCAAAAAGCAAGATGCCTGGAAGGAAGCTCTAAGAAGCTCTGAGCAAAGCTGCAGGGAGCTCTGTCTGCCTGGCTGACCAGAGAAGGCCCCGCAGGTAGGCTCCGGGTATTTCTGCCTGCGTTAACCAATCCAGAGGCTTACTGCTTGCCCATCAAAGGGGCTGACACCGGAATCCTGCTGGGCCTCAAAGATCCTGAGTCCCCGCAGCCTCAGATCACTTGCCAGGCCAAGTCTCACCCCAGGCCCATTTAGTGCTGCACCCCTGACAGATGAAAAACAATCCTGGCTTGGCTGCAGCAGCGAAGCGGCACCCCAGCAGCATCCCTCTGGCTCCTCACAGCTCTCTGTGGTGTGAGGATGGCAGAGAATCCTGCCCTTGTCTCCCAGGCTTGGCACCGGCAGCATTCCTGAGCAGCTGCTCCTGCGCCACGGTGCCAGGCGATGCCAAGAAAAGGCCCAGGCTAGGAGGGAGTGGAGACTGGAGGGACTGGGAATTCTGTTGCTCAGAAGTACATCACTTCAGAGCCTCCGCCATCCAGGCTCAACATTATCTCATACGTATTATCTCCCACACTTGTGGGGCTCCTGCCTGGGGCGTGGGGAGGGCTTCTCCTCTACTCCCTTGTCACTTGCACAAGAACCATCAACTTGTGTCCAGGGGCAGATGGAAGTGGACTCCCTTGCCCAGAGCTGTCTTGGAGGCACAGCACCAGAACACCCAGGGCAATACAGGGCCAGGGGAACGCGGAGAGCCGGACTCTTACTGGCGATCGTCTGAGGCATCCCAGTGCCAGACTCCACCATGGCCTGCCAAGGACCCAACCTGCCTGGCACCAAGGCCTCGGGGAGATGGCCCCTGGCAGGGACAATGAAGAGCCTCCCCGGTCCTCCCCCTCAGCGAACACGAACAGGGCTGCATGGGCAGGTTCTCCAGAAAGCCAAGCCGGGACTGTTTCCCTCAGTAACACTGCTCGGGCTCCTGGGCCACAGACCCATCCAGAAAACCCCCAGAGTGCACACAGCAGGCCACCCCAAAACGCTTTTCGTTTTGGTAGGAATTTATCCTTGCTCCAAGTTGGCAGGAAGCCCTGCAGGCGCCCAGGCCAGCAATGTCTATCAGTAGACAAGAATGGATTGCTCAGAGAAGCGTCCTCTTCTCTATCCCCCCACCTCCAACCAGGTCTGTGCTTGCAGGAGAAGGAGGTGGTGGAATGGACTACACAACTTAATGCTGCAGGAAAAGGATTCTTGCTTTGAATGTTCTTACGCAATAATAATAATAATAATTCAAAAATGCAACTCCTCGCAAATAGAAAAGTGTCATGCCAGGGAGATGGTTTCTACTGCAACACTTTGCCAGCACCTTTCTCGTTGCAGGGAAATTTTAACAGAGAGAAGCATTTTTAAGAGATTTCCCTGTGATCTGAAGTGATGACAGTCCATTCTACTGGATGTGTAGCACAGGCAACCTGCTCTTCATCACTCACTCACTCGCACGCGCGGGCACACACACACTAGGCCAAAGGCAGGAAACACTTCACTGTTTTCGAGAGCCAGCCACTCTCTGTGGGGCAAGGCTCTTAGCTGTTCCTAAGTCAATACAGCAATGCAGTTTGGATCTGCTCGAAGGTGCGATCACACCCAACTCTGCATCTGTCCATCTGGCGGGCATGCATCATTGCTAAGCCACATCATCCATAATTACAGGAAAGCAGTTTCTTACATGCTTCTACATACTGGAAATCAGCCTGACTCTCTCATGCAAACACATGCTAAACCTTTTTCTCACAAGCAGCAGTTGAGGTGGTCACAGCCTGTGTCCAGGTTGCAGCACTTCAGACACACATGGTAGGACGCACCATACAAATCAAACACAAACCCCACACACTGAATTTTGGGTTGCATTAACAGAAGCATAGCTTCCAAATCCCGGGAAGTACTAGTTCCCCTCTACTCAGCACTGGTTAGGCCTCATCTGGAGTACTGTGTCCAGTTCTGGGCACTGCACTTTAAGAAGGATGCAGACAAGCTGGAGAGGGTTCAGAGGAGGGCAAAAAAGATGATCAGGGGACTGGAAACAAAGCCCTATGAAGAGAGACTGAAAGAACTGGGCATGTTTAGTCTTGAGAAGAGAAGACAGAGAGGAGATAGGATAGCACTCTTCAAGTACTTGAAAGGCTGTCACAGAGAGGAGGGCCAGGATCTCTTCTTGATCATCCTGGAATGCAGGACACGGAATAATGGGCTGAAGTTACGGGAAGCCAGATTCCGGCTGAACATCTGGAAAAATGTCCTGATAGAGCAATATGACAATGGAACCAATTACCTAGGGAGGTGGTGGGCTCTCCCACACTGGAGGCATTCAAGACGAGGCTGGACAGCCATCTGTCAGGGATGCTCTGACTTGGATTCCTGCACTGACCAGGGGATTGGACTCGATGGCCTTGTAGGCCCCTTCCAACCCTACTATTCTATGATTCTATGAAGAACTAGACATCAGGAAGAATGGTACCAATATAGCCTTCTCCCTGACACGCTACTTCTCTGTGTGCATGGATTTTTTAATGGAAGGCATTCACGTCTGATGACACACATACCCCAGTCCAAAGTGTGAGAGAGAGCCCGCCACAGTAATGCAAACTTGAGTCGAATTCTGAGAAAGTTCACCTTCTTTCCCTCCTTGCAGAAGGGAGAGAACAGGTGGTCGCTGTCCCTTCAGCACCACCCTGTCCTGTCTGGACGGAAAATAGAAGGGAGCATGGAAAGAGCAAGGGAGGGATTTCCCGTCTGGAAGTACACCAGGCCAACCTGGACGTTCTCTGCTCGACATTCACCCTGATCCTATTAGGAAAGGGACACAAGCGAGGCTCTTTAAAGATCTGCAATGTGAAGGATGAGGGTGAAGACCAGCCAGACCAGGATTTCCAAGTATCCCACCAGCAGAGAAAAAACAAAAGAGCCAGAGACTCTAATGCAGCCATAGAACTTGGGGGAGACAGAGCACACATGCACTAGCTTCCCTTACCCCCTGACTTATGACCACCCTTGGTCAATGAAGCCGCTGGGAAAGAAGAGACCTAACGCCTGAGCAGAACACGTGTGGTACAGAGAGGCCTGAAGAGCTCCAGACAATCTTAGGGTGAGAAAACTTATAGTGCTGCCCCCACCCCCAGAAGCCTTCCCAGAGGTTTCCTGCTGCAGCTGCAGCTCCAACATGATGTAAGGCTCCCCAGGGGACAGTTGGCAGGCGGCGTTTTGCATGCAGCCCGCAACCTGCCCAGGCTCCATCTATGAGGACCGGCAAGAGGCCTGTTCCTCACCAGCCACAGCATGCCTACAGACTGAATTCCACACTTGTGTGCCCATGAATAAAGCCCAGGTGGCCCAGGAGGGCTGCATCAGGCCTTCCCATGGGGTGTCAGCCAGTCTGCTCTCATCCTGTCCTCCCTGAAAGCCCGGCCGCCCAGCCACCCGTGTGGCTGGCACGCTGGGGCTCGGAGTCACAGGCACGCCTCGGCCTCAGCTGACCGGCCACGGGGGAGGAAGAGAAGAGCGAGGGGCTCCCAGGGCTGCTCCTCACAGCATTGTTGCATTCAGGTACCTTCGCATTCCCCAACAGCAGCCCAGAGTGGAAGGGCTAGAACAACTTCACCCCTCCTGCTCCTTGGGGCTCGTGCATTTCCTTCCCTTACCGTGCAGAGCAAATAACATTCCCAGGCCATCTCTTGGCCTTCAATGGGCCTTATATAGGTGGCCACAGAGCTCCCTGAGAGCAAATCAAACTATTTGTCCATCAGGCTCAGTGTACTCTGTTCTGACCAGCAGTTACTCCCTGTGGTGTCAGGCGAAGAGAATTCTTCCCTTTGCCTGACACCAAAGGGGAGGCTTCACCGGAGAGGCTTCCAGGGATCAAACCTGGGACCTTCTGCATGCAACGCATGGGCTCTACCCTGGGCTACAGCCTCACCCTTACAATGGAGAAGGGGCAAGGCTGGGAAGGTGCCTGCCTGCCACTCATCTCACTGGCAGAATAACTCCCAGACTGGCCCCCCGGGCATCCGTTCCACCGGGATCTGTTGCTTGCAAGGGAGGGGCGCCCGGATCCTCCCCTGGCAGCCTGAGACAGCCTGCTCTGCTGCCTGGTTGGCCTTCTCAGGCAAGGCAACCAATATCTGGATGGCTCCTCCAGCCTGGGAACATTTCTGGGGTGACTCCAGTTGGGTCACCATCACTGAGATGGGATCTGTTCCAGCTGGGGGCCGATCCACACATTAAGCTTCTTTTCTCCTTTTTTCAGCCCACTTGGAGGGGGTCTACTCATGTGAACAGCATCACCTACAAGCAGCAACTTCCACCACCCAAGAAGCCTATTCTGAGTTGGCCTGTCCCCAGAATGCATTGCTGCAGTGTCCCATCAGTTCCCAGCACTTCAGTTCCATGGCTTCTGTGTCCAGATTACTCTTGTGAGCAGAGATTTATTTATTTATTTATTTATTACATTTACATCCCACCCTTTTTCCTCCTTAAGGAACCCAAGGCAGTGTACATAATCCTCCTCCTCTCCATTTTATCCTCACAACAACCCTGTGATGTAGGTTGGGCTGAGGGTCAGTGACCCTCACAGTGAGCTTCTGTGGCCAAGTGGGGACTACAGCCCGACCACCAGTCCAACACTTTAGCCACTACACCACATCGGATGGCGGGGGGGAGAAAGAGAGCAGAAGCCGCCAATTAGAATGTGTGCATCAGCTGCAAGTTCTGAGCCATCACCAAATACAGAGAGGGAGGGTGCATGGGCACACAAGCATATTCATCTCCCAGTGAGACTGATGTCAAAGGGATACATAGCATGTCACATGTTAAACAACACACACAGAGCTTTCATGCCCATTGTCATGGCTAGTGATGTGGAGGCAAACAGGTGCATGGGGCAGGCAGTCTACAAGCACATCCGCTAGCCCTCTAAGGGACAAATTGCTCAGACCAAACAGCCAAGCCAGAGTAAGCCGTTTTATTGGGGGTGGAACCCTACTGGCCCCTTGTGCCACCTGACCCTGCTGTACTTGTAGCTGCAGTGCCCCCTCAGCCCCCTGCAGCAGTGGCACTCAAGAGTGGCAGAGAACAGGCCCCCAGCAAACTACCACGGTGGGACAGAGATGAAGGCGCCAGGTCCTTCTGCATGGAACTGCCCCTTTCGCCAACTCCACATTACCTCACCTATGACATATTTCAATGGAAGCGCATTACACATTCAGCTGAGTGAGGCCCACTGGGTGAAGTACAAACAAGCGTGTGAAGCAGTCTTGAGCCATCGGCCAACTCATGATATGCAACCGCTTATTTATTTATTTATTTATTCATTCATTCATTCATTTCATTTCTATACTGCCCAATAGCTGAGGCTTAACACACGTGGACATTATATAGCTAGGCTCAGATAGTTTTGATATGCCAGACAAAGTCAGGAACCTGGCACAGGACTTGGATTCTCAGGAAACCCAGCTTAAATCTCTCAGCCCCCCCCCCCCCGTTTCTGGCTTTACATTTGGAAAACTGCAGGTAGCACTTGCCCAAAGTAGTACCCCATGTTCAAAGGACAGAGGTGGGGTCTTCTGTTATTCAAAGACCACCTTTACCTCCCCAGTAGCTTCCACAGCCATGCCTCACTGGCCTTCCTCCTCCAGCCACCACGCCACTCTTGGCCACTGAACTCCAAATTCTGCCAGAGCTCAAATCAACATCCAGCAGGAAAGAAGCGAGTTTATGCAAAATGCATCAGCCACCAGATAAGTATGGGAGTCTTTCTTTTTAAAGAGTGCAAAGTGAGTCAACCTCATATGGAACATGAGCAGGTCACTGACTGTACCAAACCTATTTTCCATCTCTCCCCAGCAAAGGGCCCATCTACCAGCTGCAGCCCTCAGCCAGAGGACCGCTTTGGAAGATGACACTGAGCGGCAACGCTTTGCTTCTCTTCATATGTTATCACCCTCAGTAATCCTGGCTTACAACAGCCCTCTAGAGCAGGCAAGCATCACTATCACTGTCTGGCAGTGGGAGGGCTGAGGCCAAGAGGAGCAGGAGAAGGCCTTCCCTAAGACCACCTCCTAGGTAAGGGGCTTTGGCTGAAGGGGGATTTGAACTGGGACATGGCAGCGCCTCCTCTCAGCTGCTGCATCACGCCAGTTCTGCTGTGGGGGTTCTTGCCCTGATTTGAGCCCACGAAGTGCACATGGACTTGCCAATTTGAATACAAGTGCGTTGCCGCCAGCTCAGTCATGCCTATTCCGACTGGCAATAGCTCTCCAAGATCTCAGGGAAAGCTCTTTCCCAGTCCTGGTCCCTGGGTCCTTTTCACTGGAGATGCCAGGGACTGAACCTGGGACCACTGGTGTGCGCAGCAGGGTGCTACTACCGAGCACACCTTCACTTTCAACCACCTCACCATGACGGAGCATTTGCTGCCACCCGTGTGGGCTCTGCTGACGGTAACAGACACTGCATGGAGCCTTTTAAAGCGGCTTCCACATCGTGCTGGTAAAACGTAACCCAGGCCTCACTCCTCTGAGGCAAAGAGATCAGCTGAAGGCTCTTCAGCCACACAGGGCATGGCCCCGATCAGCAGCCAGAAGGCCTCTATGACAAGGGTGCGCAGTCTCTGTAGAGAGTGAGCCCGGGATGGGTAAAGTGTTCCTCATTTATCGGGGGCTGATTCAAGGGGGCATTTATGGCACTGTCCCCTTCCTAGGCTGGGCCACTTCAGGCTGCAGATGCCAAGAGGGGCCAGGACAGAACACGGGGCTGGCTCCATGCATATTCTCCTGCTCTGGTCCCTTTTTGGTCCCTGGGCCCAAACACTCCTCTTCCCTCTCCTGAAGTGCCACAGCCACCATCACATTTGGAAGCAGAGACTTCAAACCCCACTGAAACACCCCCAAAGGACGAGGCTCTTTGGCATTCCGTGGCCCACTGGAGAACCATACGGGGTGGCCGGGGGTGGGGGACAAGAGGCAGAGCCTGGGCAGGGGGCTTGGCTGACAGAGCCCCTCTGCTGCCAAGGAACACAGGAGGCTGCCTTCCGCCGAGTCAGAGCAGGGGCCATTCAGCCCAACATTACCTGGTCTCATTGTCAGCAGCATTTCAGGGTCTTGGGTAGAGAGAGGTCTTCTCCAGCCCTGCTGCTCAAGACCATTTTAACTGGAGACATACCAGGGTTTGAACCCTTCTGCAAGCAAAGCAGGTGCCCACCACTGAGCCTTGGGCCCCGTCCCTCAACGGCGAGCCTCAGAGATCTCAGAGAGCACAAGGGACTTCTGGGGCACCAGGGTCCGTGCCATCTCTGTCAGTGAGGGAGAGCGGCTAGGGCGCTGGACTTTGCCCAAGCAGAGCCAGGATCAAATCTCCAGATCAGCCACAAGGCTCGCTGGATGAGCTTGGGCTGCTCCCTCGCTCTCAGCCCAAGCTGCCACATAGGGCTGTTGTGAGGATAGTGGGGGGAGCGGGATGTGTACTTGAGTTATTTAAAAGAAGGGCAGGAGAAACATGTAATAAACTACAAATGAGAGGTGCAGACCAAGACTATCATGGGCAAGGAACACCCATAAGGATGCCTATCCAGGCAGGGACTCTGGCTTGACTTGAGGCCTGGCAACCTGCTGTCAGTTCTGGAAAGGCAACACATAAGAAAGAAGGGGGGCCCCTTTGACAGGTAACTCCTAGTCTCCAAGTAACTGCTGCCAGTTTCCAAACTTGGAGTGCGGGGGGGGGGGGGCAGGGAAGAGGCAAGAGGGGAGATAGGATAGCACTCTTCAAGTACTTGAAAGGCTGTCCCAGAGAGGAAGGCCAGGATCTCTTCTCGACCATCCCGGAGGAGTGCAGGACACGGAATAATGGGCTCAAGTGACAGGGAGCCAGATTCCGGCTGAACATCAGGAAAAACTTCCTGATAGAGCAATACGACAATGGAACCAGTTACCCAGGGAGGTGGTGGGCTCTCCCACACTGGAGTCATTCAAGACGAGGCTGGACAGCCACCTGTCAGGGATGCTCTGACTTGGATTCCTGCACTGAGCAGGGGGTTGGACTCGATGGCCTTATAGGCACCTTCCAACTCTGCTATCCTATGATTCTATGATGACCATTTACAAGCTTGTCCACAGAGTGCAGCTCACATTCAGGCTGGCCCCTGACTCAGGACTAGCCGGTGAGTCTGACTGCAGAGCCCTGGAGTGGCCACCAGTGGAAATACTGGAAATCTGTCTTGCCCCCAGGGCAGCTCTGCCTGCACTGCCAACAGCTGGAACAGCCCAGGCCTACCTGCACTGGCCAGATGCCTCCTGGCCCTTGCTGCAGCCACCAGGGTTACCTGCCTGCCTCTGTGGAAAGATCCTTGGGCTATAAAGCTCGAGGCTCAGCACAAGCTGCTTCTTGCTGCGCCCACTCAAGGGCACTACCCCTGACCTTGCACCATATCTGGTTATCAACAAGTCATTTCGGTTCATGGGCAACACCAGCAGCGCTCACACCAGGGCTAGGCCAAGCCAAAGGGCAGGACTGGCAGCTTCCTATGGGGCTCCAGGTTCCCTAGGAAAACCCTCTGAGATGAAAACAAGCCCCCTCCCCAGGATGCCCCCCCAGAAGCCCTTGGGAAGAGAGGATCTGAGGTGTGGAGATAACCATGTCCTTTCTTCCTTGACCATATAACTCAAATAAACAGAAGGGCCCACATACCTATATTGAGGAGGGAGGCAGGCTGCAAATGAGAACACTCTTGAGGAGGGGCACTCAGTCCCTCGTCTTCCCCAGATCTTGCTGTCCCAAAGGGCTGGGGTGGACACAGGTGCTTCCTGACCCACCCCCCACCCAGTCTTCCGGGTTGCTGTGCCTGCCTTTCACTTGGTTCAGCGGCAGGGTACAAGGAAAGGGGGGAGACCCAGACCAGGCTCGCTGCACGGCTGAGCAACCCAGACATTAGCCACAAAAGTCACAGATGCCTCTCTCCAAGACAGCGTCATTTCTACAGCATTCTTGCTTTATTTATTTATTTAATTTCTATACCACCCAACAGCCGAAGCTCTTTTCGGAAGCCCTCCCTGCTTCTAGGGAGTCTTAACTCAGGGCTCTGCCCCAGCAGCCCTTTCCTCACAAACATGTGGAGAGGCCAACTTAAGCTACTAGTCCCTCAGGAGGAGAGACAGACCAGCCTAACTGCACAGCATGCTGAAGTCCGTCTTGAGCACAGTCCATTGGCACATGTGAAGCAGGGATGGCCAGAGCACCCAAACAGCTACTGGTCTAGTTAGTCCACTCTGGCTGTCCTTCGGTTTCTGATGGAAGCCACCCCACCTCCTGCCCCTGCTGCCACCCCACAGGTCAGGCCTCCCCAGCTCAAACACCAGAACCCAGCCAAGCACCTGCCCCATCAGAGGGGCTGCAGAGCTCCCCCTTCCTCGCCTTGTGGGAAGGAGCTGTGTAACCATGGGAACCAGGCCTGAAGTTGGAAGGCCCCCCCCCAGGCCAAGCAGGCAGCAAGCGCAAAGCTGTGCCCGGTGTCACCTGCCGCCTCTTCTTGATCTGGTCCTGACATATTCCAGACGCCTGGCCCTGAAGGTGTCCCTCCTGCCGCCTGCCACCATCTCACCTCATGCACCAGCACCACCCTACACCGAGGCCAGACCTCGAGTGGGCAGCCACGGAAGGGGCCTGGGGACGCCAAAGCGAACACAAAAAGACCCCGTCCCAGCTCCTCTCAACAGCTCACTACCATCCTGGGTGGGACGTGGCAGCTTTCCAAAGGCAACCTATGTGCCCACCAGAATGCACTCATCAGGATTCAGGGTGCAAAAAAGGGTGTACTCTGCACATGCCCAGGTGCCCCTTCCTGCACCGCTGCATGGCATGCTCTGGGCCAGCTGTGGCCTGGGTCTCTGGCCACAGTCCACGGCTGTGCTCCCCACCCAGCACCTCATGGGGTCGCCAGCTACAATGGGGCCCCCAGGAGCTGCCTGCCCAACTCACAGTGCCAGGCTTGGGCGGGGGGCAACATGAAACGGTCAGGCCCGAGGCCGCCGGATCCCCGGGCCTGGGCCCCGGATTCCTCTCCCTCCCTGCCCCAACACGCCCGCAGCTCTGCCTGCCCGCCCGGCCCGGGCTCCTCTCGCTGGACGGCGCCGGCGGCAGGGGCGCATCACCAAGGGCGGAAAGCGACGCCGGCGGGCCGCGCCCGCAGCACGAGGCCAGGCGATGCCCGCTGTCGGGGCTCACCAAGGAGACGCGGGGGGTGGGGCGGGGACGCGCAGGGGGGGAGGGGGTAGGCCCGCTGATCGCGGGGGGCAGGGAGCAAAGCCAGGCGCCAAAGGCCCCCCTCCCCCGCCACGCCACGGGGGCCATGATTCCCCCCCCCGCCCGGGCAGCCGCCTCCCTCCTCGGCTACATGGGACGGGGGGGGGGAGCGCGAGCGCCCGGGCACGCGCCCCCGGCACCGACAGACACCAGCACCGCTTATTGGGGAGGGGGCGCTGATGGCGAGGCGTGCGCGCGCCTAGGCCGACCGACAGACAGACGGCGAAGGGGGAGGGAGGCGGCCCCAGTGCGGGAAAGCCCCCGCCTCCCTCGCAGCCCACCCAGTGCCTTCCTCTTTTTTAAGGGGGGGGGCTCCTCTCCCTGCCATCCTCCTCCGCACCGTTTCCATAGTAACGCCACAGAGCCCGGCCGCGGCACCAGCAGCCCCCCCCTGCGCTGCCCCCGCACGGGATCCCATCCTCCACCCACACCGGCGGCGGACAGACGGACATCGCCGGGGAGGGGTCGGGGGGCGGCTCGAGGCTGCTGCACGGCGGGGGGCACCCTCGGTACCCGCCCGGGGGGGGCGGTCTGCCTATCGCTCGGTGCGACGCGCCTCGGCTCCTGCTGCCGTCGGGCCCCGCGCCCGCCCCCCCCCGGCCGCCCGCCCGCCCGCCCGCCGTCTCCTCACGCACTCACCCGACGCGGCGGCGCTGCTGCGGCGCTGGCGGCGGCCCCGCGGCGGCCATGCCGGTCCGGTCCAGTCCGACCCGCGGCGGCGGGGGGCGCGGGAGGACTCGTGCCACGGGCGCCGTCAGCGCCGCCGAAGTCCCCGCCCCGCGCGCGCGCGATCCCGCCCGGCTCCGGTCCTCTCCTCTCCGCCTGGCCGGCCCCGGGAGCGCGCCCAGGCGGTGCGCGCGGGAGCGAGCGCGGCGGGCGGGGGGATGGGGGGCTGCTGCTCCGTCGGCAACCCCTTCGCCGCCGCCGCCCAGCCGCGCAGAAGGGGCCCCGCGCAGAAGGGGCACCGCCCGTCCTCCAGCTCGCCTTGGGGCTGGGCTTCTGTGCGCGGGGAGCGGAACCGGGCTCTCCCCCCATACCCACGAGCGACCGTCTGCCTCAGTCCCAGCTCTTCCGGGGGCCCGGCCCGTGGCAGGCGAGCCTTCTGGGGGCAGACAACGCCTCTCCCCCAGCCGCCCCAACCTTCAGGTGGGGCCTCCGCCTCCTCCCCCGCACCCCCAAGTTTCCAAGGGCTGAGCTTGCTTGGAACAGCCTCCCCAACCCCAGCAGCCCACCAGAGGAGTCGAACTACGACTCCCAGCATCCCCCGGCCAGCCATGGGGAAGTCTGGTCTGGAGCAATCCCAGCTGGCGCGCTGGACCTGTGGCCCGTGATGCCCTGGAGCTGAGTCCTTCCTCCCCGACGGGCTCCGTCTGGGCGGCCCTCCCATTTCCAATTTGTGCCCCCAAAGCCGGGCACCCCAGCAAGCAGGAAGCGGCTGCCCAGGGACTGCCGGGCACCGCCGCCTTCTGGAAAGCCTGTGGCCCATGGCTTTGAAAGTGGCCCACTCAGCACTTTGGGCTGGGCTGGGCTGGGGCAAGGCTCCCAGCTGGCCACGCTCCTGCCACTGCACCGGGACTGCTCTGCTGGCCTTTCTGCGCCCAGGGCTGGCTGGAGCAAGGGCTGAGGCCGGCTGAGTTCACACACCCGGACAGCCCCCCCCTTGCCCCGTGCCTGGGCCCCTGTATGCTCAGGGACTAGCAGCACTGCACGGCTGCCCTCTCTGCCAGCTGACTCAGCCTCATATGTGCCTGGCTGCTTCCATAAAGGGAAGGGCAGTAGCTCAGCGGCAGAGCCCTTGTTTTGCATGCAGGAGGTCCCAGGTTTGACCCCGGCAGCATTTCTAGGCAGGGCTGGGAAAGAATCCTGCCTGAAGCCCTGCAGGGCCGCTGCTGCCGGTCAGTGGTGACAATACTGGGCAGGGCAGGCCACAGGTCTGACTCGGTATCAGGCAGCTTCCGAGGCTCCTATGGGGACAGATGACACTGAAGCCACAGCTCTTGAGCCTCCAGCCCTCCTGGGTGCTGGAGATGTCATGGGGTTGAGGATGCAGAATGGCAGACAGGCCACTGCCATGGGAGATCCACTGAGGATGACACCCCCACGTATGCCAGCAGAACGCTGAGGTGGTGGGCAGGGATTGGGAGGAGCTCAGGGCATCAGCCCTTCCACTTTTGGCTACATTCCCCGGACAGTGAGGGGCCAGGCTTCTCTGGTGCACCTGTGGGATGGGTGCTGCTGCTAGTGAGATGAGGCAGTCAGGCGGGGGGGGGGGAAGAGGGAGGGATGAGGAAGGGGCAGGTGAGGAGTCTTGCTGGGATGCTACCCATCCAGGTTAGCCTAAGTGGCAGAGTGGGGAGTGAGGGAGGAGGGAAAGAGGAGGAAGGGGAACAAATTCCAGTAGTGCCCCCTGGCCAGGCTAGACTTCCAGGACTCTGAGAAAAAGATTCAGGGCCCAGGCTTCATTGGCCCATACTTAGTGGAGAACCTTTTCCAGTCCGATGGCTGAATTCCAGTCTGGGAAAATTCCCCAGGGCTGCATTCCATCTTTGGATGGAACAAAGGTGTGAGTGGGCATGCCTCCAAATGTGATTCCTATCAATTTTAAGCCTACTCAGAAGGAGGGAGGACAAAAGTGAGGCTTTTTCCAGTGCTGAGTAGGGAAAACCTGTTTTCTCCAGTCAGCTGCTCATCAGAGATAAGAGAGTTTCCCCGCTGGGCCTGGGGAAAAAGTTGACAGGCCAGCTGGAGAACCCCTAAGGCCACATGCAGCTTGCAGCTCAGAGGTTCCCCAGGCCTGCTATAGGGCAAAAGAGCATGTGGGGAGAGGGATGGCCACATGGATTGCTGGGGAGAGGGTGGGCCAAAAGGGCTGGTTGGTTCATGCAGGATCCAGGCCATTGGCTCACGGATCACTCCTCCAGATTGGCTCAGCTATGCCTGGATCTGGGAGGTCCTCCTTTTCTGGGGTGGGGCTGTACCCTGAATTTGAAACTGCCCCACCCTGCATGTAAAATGAGCTGTTCCACCTGGTCAGGGCTCCTTTCACTTGGCCTGTGCTCCTGGTGTCTGTGACTGGAGGAGAAGACAAACACTCCAAGATACATCTGATTCTTGTCTGCTGATGTGACTGAGTGGCATCAACTTTCATGGGCAGTGCACCCTTCATCAGAGGCAGCGTTTTGGAGTAAGTGAAGTAATACACGCTACAGCCTAAAGAGCACCACCGCACCCTGTAACACAAGTCTAAGGTTAACTAGCTGCATCACTGCACAAGGGTGCCTTTGTCAGAATCTACAGAGCATTCTTCTGCTGGGAGAAGGAAACTGGGAAGAGGTTTGATAAGCCTGCTGAGGCTGCAGAGCGAAGATCTGTACTCCACAAACCCCAAAGAACAAATAGATTTGGCCTGGCAGCAACACGTGCGAAGACTCAGTGAGTCAAAGTGTCACAGATGCTATCTAGGGTGTTAAGGCAATCAGAGACACAAACCCAGGAATGGAAAGTCAATGGAGGGAGTGAGCGTATATCTGGCCACTATTTTCTGTAACAGTGAATTCACCTTTCCTTGCCCCTTTTCTGCTGTGTGAATTGGGTTTATTTGGCTCTTCCATGAAACCAAGCTGGTGTGACCCTCAGCTGACATGTGCCAGTTGCTGCCAGCAGCTGCGGCGGAAGCACTTTGCTCTCTCGATCAAAGGTAATCTGTCTTCGGCCTCCTGATGAGCCTTCCTAAGGCATGAAAAATACTGCTCAAGCTCCCCCAAGGCCCCCCGCCCCCACAAGGATGAGCAGATCTGTTCTTGCCCTCTTTCAATCCCTCCTCAGGTCTGAATGATGGCAGAACCCCTAAAGAGAAATGGAAAGAGCTAAAATCTGTGATTCAAGCGGTCTTGGTTTACAAGAGGTAAGCAAACAAATGGCCAGAGAAGATGCGGTGCCTTGGGGACAGCTTTGCCCCCGTGGCAGGCCCACCCCTGCCTTCAAAAGCTGCCCCCTAGCCCCTACAGTCCCAGTGCCAGGCAGCTCAGGTGCCTTGCATTTTGCTTACAGGACTTGGAAGCCACCAGAACTGTTGCAAAGCCTCCACTTGATGCCATCTTCCTCTCAATGCCAAGATGACATCCCTGGGCTCAGCTGTCAGAAGAGTCTCCATCCCTTTCCAAATCAAGGTTGGGCAATTTGTGAGCCCTCCAGATGTTTTGGCCTACAACCCCATCAGTGAGGGATCGTGGAAGTTGCAGGCCAAAACATCTGGAGGGCCACAAGTTGCCCACTCCTGCTATATGTGAAATAGGAAAGGCCAGGAATGAGCTGTTCTCCCCTCTTTCTGTCTATGCCACAGCTTGCCTGGCTATGGATGATGGTGGCTATTTGCCGTTTCCTCCCAGCCTGATGGTTTGTGCTGATTTGTGCAATCTACTGAGTTCCTGCTGGTGCTGAATAGCAGCAGAATTGCCTCTACTGTTCTACTTTCTCCAGCTGACTGCCCTGCCTAGATCAAGCTCCCAGCTCCTTGCACTCTGCCATAGACTCTGCATTACTCACAGGCCCTGAAGAGGACCACAAATGCCTTGCAAGGCCTAGCTGTCAACATGTCTCCTCCAAACTTAGGCCAGCCTGCTGAGGTGAAAGGATGATCCTGTATGGGAGGCAAGTACCTTCTTGGGGTCAGCTAGCTATGATCAGGGATCAACCATGTCATAAATTCAGCATTTGGTGCTCTCTCTGTTTTACGCATGCATGCACTTCCAGGAACAGCCTGGGCCAGAGCACCTCCAGCGCTGGGTACATCAGCAAGAGATATGCCAGGCTCCATCACTTCCATCGGGCTACAGGCTGATGTTGCTTCAAAGCTGCATTAGCAAACAGATCATACCCCAGATGCAGGAGGCTGCCAATGTGTCCTTCAACTCAGCATAGCTGAGAGGTGTTTTGGAATACGGCGTGTGTGTCAGAGTCTGCGTTTAAGGAGAGATATTGACAAATTGGAGTGTGTGTCCAGGGGGGAGGTAGCAAAGGAGAAACAAAGGGCAAGAGAGTAACTGGCCATATTTACCTTAGTGAAATAGAAATCTGGAGCAGCAGGTCATGGCAACTCTGTTAAAATGTCTACAAGGAGAAAGAAGCAGAAGACCAGCCTCCCCCAGTCTGATGCTCCCCAGATCTGTTGGACCGCAACTCCCATCATTCCCAGCCAGAATGTCCATTGGCTGGCTGGGAATGATAGGAATGATGCAAGTTGCAGCCCAACACATCTGGAGGTAACCAGGTTGGGGAAGGCTACAGAATATCCATGTGGCCATAGCTGCACCCACACAGAAGCTCAAATGGGGGGGAGGGGTAGACTTGGCTGAATACTGGGAGAAACTTCCTTACAGCAAGGGTGGCTTTTGGTGGCTGCACCTTTTGAAGCAGAGATCTAGAATCC
This sequence comes from Heloderma suspectum, assembly GCF_057233095.1. NCBI lineage: Eukaryota > Metazoa > Chordata > Lepidosauria > Squamata > Helodermatidae > Heloderma > Heloderma suspectum. Next base: position 2,462,926 of record NC_139466.1, read on the forward strand.
CCCACCTGTCTGGGGTGCTGTCCAAGGTACTGGTGCATTCCTCTCCCTCCTCTTTCCCTCAAGATCCTTACAAACCCCAGGAGTGTGTCAGACCATAAGTGCAGGATGGAGGATGCTGATTCCTTCCCACTTCAAAGGGATCTCCTTTCAAGTACATCTGTTTTTGTATTGGGGTGTTATGCTGAGCCTCTTGAGACAGGGAGAGTGAAATGGAGATGCTCCTCTGGGTAAATTTAGCTCCTATTAATTGCTGCTTCCATACTCGGCTGCTCCCAGAAGCAGGTGCTTCGGTTTCATCCGACTGATGCTGTGTTTGCCACTTCTCTTCCCCCCTTCAATCCCAACATAGGCTCAGATGGGGAACACATTTCTACAATGAGTCTTGCTCCAACACACTGCAATGCTCTAACCACTAGGCATGTTTCTTCAGATGAATGCAAAATTGAACTGAGTGGCTAGCTAGTGTGTTTTGCTTTCTTCATGATAGGGCCTGTTTAGTTAGGGAACAGAAAAGAGTAAAGGGGGTCTGTGTTGCCCCCCCCCCAAATGAGACATGCCTACAGTACATAAAGGAGGTACAATGCTACTGGATCAACTCTACCTGTGGGTGGGAAAGAGAGCTGCATGCATCTGAGCAACCCAGGGGCTTTTCAAAAGCAAAGGCAATCAGAGCAAAGAAGGCAATAAATGGAAGCTGGACACATATGGTCTCCCACATTTCCACATTACAAAAGACTAGATGTAAATATAGCAAAATACAACTCCAAAGTTCAACCAGCTAGAAAAATGCCAGCTGAAATAAGAACATTTTACAATGTTTGCTGAAGATCAGGAAGATAGTGGCAACTTCCCTTGGCAGGGAGTTCCAGAGGCCTCTAGCCGGGATCCTGATAAAGGCAATGGGGAGCAGAGTCTTCTGAAGCAAACTCGAAAGATGTGGGGAGGGGGGCCTCTTCAGTCTGACGGGCCCAGGCGGCAACAGGGCTCTTCAAATAGCCCTTTGGTCTGTCTCCAGCTACCGAGTGGATGCTACTGTAGTGTTTTCTTAATGCTGCTTCTTTAAAGGCCAGCTGAGTAATGTCATGTGCCCCCACCCCATTTCCCCAAGCAGCAAGACATGCCAAGGGCAGCACTATCCAGATACAGTTCCCTTTGGATGAGGGACTGCCGGAGACAGAGGCTGTGTTTGTAATATGTGCTTTATTTACAAATACACAAATAAGAGCAGAGGCAGAAGCAAAATGCTGAAGTGCCCCAACAAGGCAGAAGATCTGTTTTGCCCCACCTCAGACACACACACAGAGAGGCACCCTCCTCTTAGGGGAGAGTGGGGGAGGGAAGGAAGGCTCCTGGTATATTGTTCATGCCCTTTAAGCTGGGAAGGAGCCTGGATTCCAGACCTCCCCTAACCCAGCTTTCCCACATATCTATGGCTGGGCCCAGGGGGTGCCAAGCCTGTCTTAGACCAGATCTGCTGTTTGGGTCATTGAGGGAGGCCCTGAGGGCCACCTTAGATCTGCAATGGGGGGGGGGAATCTGGAGTAGAGGAGCCAGGGTGGGGGGTGGATTCTCTGCATTCATGTGGGATCACATTCCAGTTGGAGCCCTGGGAGACCACGCTTGCTGAACCTGAGCTATTCATCCCAATTAGCTGCTGCTATTTGAAGGGATAATTGTTACATAATTATTCGGTGTGCTCAAAACGGCTGCACATCACTGGTCCCCAGGCCTTCCCTCACTGAAGCAAGAGGGGGAATTTCTACACAGCACAAGGGAAGCTACAGGCTGCAGGAGAATGCATGCTGCAGGCAACACAATTGATGGAGGCTTGCTAAGACCAGGGTGGTCCTTGCAGGGGAAGTCCTGAAGCACAGTGGCAGAGCTCCTGCTTTGCATGCAGAAGGTCCCAGGTTCGATCCTAGGCATCTCCAGATGGGACTGGAAAAAATCCTGTCTGAAACCCTGGAGAGTTGTTGCTGCCAGTCAGTGTTGACAACACTGGACTAGATGGACCCAGGATATAACTTGGCATAAGGTAGCCTTCCTAAATTCATTCTGGATTGAGCTCCTCTGGTACTGGAAGACTGCGCATGAAGCCTCGCAAGGAGCATCCATGCATGGCTACACAAACAGAACACGCCGGGGTGACCACCAACACCAAAAGGGGAAGAGCAAGCCAGGCTGCAGAGGCTACCCCAATCTTTGGAAGACTCTGGTTACATTTCCCCCAAATCCACAGAGGAGCTACAAGATCCCATGGCACAGTTCTTCTGAAGAGCAGGTTTTGAATATTACCACAGGGATCTAATGCAGTCACATTGCTGAAGCTAAGGATCATAGAATCATACAATAGTAGGATTGGAAGGGGCCTTCGAGGCCATCGAGTCCAACACCCTGCTCAGTGCAGGAATCCAAGACAGAGCATCCCTGACAGATGGCTGTCCAGCCTTGTCCTGAATGCCTCTGGCGTGGGACAGCCCACCACCTCCCTGGGTAATTGGTTCCACTGTCGTATTGCTCTAACAGTCAGGAAGTTTTGCCTGAAGTTCAGCCAGAATCTGAGCCCATTATTCTGTGTCCTGCACCCTGGGATGATCGAGAAGAGATCCTGGCCTTCCTCTCTGTGACAACCTTTCAAGTACTTGAAGAGCACTTATCATATCTCCCCTCAGTCTTCTCAAGGCTAAACATGTCCAGTTCTTTCAGTCTCTCTTCATAGGGCTTTGTTTCTAGTCCCCTGATCATCTTTGTTGCCCTCCTCTGAACTCTCTCCAGTTTGTCTGCATTCTTCTTAAAGTGTGGTGCCCAGAACTGGACACAGTACTCCAGGTGAGGCCTAACCAGTGCTGAGTAGAGGGGAACTAGTACTTCCTGGGATTTGGAAGCTATGCTGCTGCTAATGCAGCCCAAAATAGCATTTGCCTTATTTGCAGCCACATCACATTGTTGGCTCATATTCAGCTTGTGATCGACAACAATTCCAAGATCCTTCTCGCTTGTAGTGTTGTTGAGCCACGTATCCCCCATCTTGTAACTCTGCCTTGGGTTTCTTTTTCCTAGGTGCAGGACTTGGCATTTATCCCTATTAAATGTCATTCTGTTGTTTCCTGCCCAGCGCTCCAGTCTATCCAGATCACTTTGAATTTTGTTTCTGTCTTCCAAAGTATTAGCTATCCCGCCCAATTTGGTGTCATCTGCAAATTTGATCAGCATTCCCTGCACCTCCTCCTCCAAGTCATTAATACAAATGTCGAAGAGCACTGGGCCCAGGACTGAGCCCTGCAGTACTCCATTTGTTACCTCTCCCCAGTTTGAGAAGGTCCCATTGATAAGCACTCTTTGAGTCCGATTCTGTAGCCAACTGTGGATCCACCGGAGCGTTGTTTCACCTAGCCCACTTTGAGCTAATTTGCTCATCAGGATATCATGGGGCACTTTGTCAAAAGCTTTGCTGAAGTCGAGGTATATGATGTCCACAGCATTCCCACAGTCCACAAGGGAGGTGACCTGATCAAAAAATGAGATCAGATTCATCTGGCAGGATTTGTTCTTGACAAATCCATGTTGGCTTCGAGTCATCACTGCATGGTTTTCAAGGTGCTTGCAGATGGATTGCTTTATCATCTGCTCCAGAATTTTCCCAGGGATGGATGTCAGATTGACTGGTCTGTAGTTCCCAGGTTCCTCCTTTTTACCCTTTTTGAAGATAGGGACAACATTAGCCCTCCTCCAGTCATCTGGCACTTCCCCCATCCTCCACGATTGCTCAAAGAGAATAGACAGTGGTTCTGAGAGTTCTTCTGCCAGTTCCTTTATTACTCTAGGGTGCAGCTCATGTGGCCCTGGAGATTTGAACTCATTCAAAGTAATTAGGTGTTCTTTGACCATATGCCTGTTGATCTCAAGCTGCAATCCTGCCCCTTCAGCCTGTACTTTGCCTTTGCTGGGGGGTTCATAGACCCCCTTTTGGGAGAAGACTGAGACAAAGTAGGAATTGAGCACCTCTGCCTTTTCTTTGTCTTCTGCTATCATTTTGCCATCCTTAATAGCTGAACCACCATTTCTTTCCTCAGTCTTTTATGATGCACGTAGCTGAAGAAAGCCTGTTTGTTGCTTTTAGCATCCCCCGCTAACCTCAGCTCGTTCTCAGCTTTAACCTTCCTGATGCCATCCTTGCAATTCTGTGCTACCTTCCTGCACTCTTCCTTTGTTGCTTGGCTTCCTTTCCACTTTAGATATGTGTCCTTTTTTGTTTTCAGGTCATCCCTAAGCTTTTTGTGAAGCCACATTGGCTTCTTCTGTTCTGTCCTCCTTTTCTTCTTGTTGGAATTGTTTGTAATTGTGCCTTGAGAATTTCCTTTTTTAAAAGCTCCCACCCATCTTGGACTCCTTTTCTCGTTAGAGTCGCTTGCCATGGGACCTTACTGATCATTGTTCTGAGTTTATTAAAATCAGCTTTCCTAAAATCCAGGCTACGCGTTTGACTACACTCGACTTTTGCTTTCCTTAGAACCAAGAACTCAAGTACAACATGGTCGCTTTCCCCCAGAGTTCCTGTAACTGCTACTTTATCCACTAAGTCATCTCTGTTGGTTAGGATCAAGTCAAGGATAGCAGATCGTCTAGTTCCTTCCTCTACTTTCTGTAGAAGGAAGTTATCCGCCACACAATTTCCTGGAGGGGCCATGTTTTGCAGAATTTGTCTCCCGACAAATATCAGGGAAATTGAAGTCCCCATTGCTTCCTTGAAACATTGGCTATTTGCTTTTCAAAAGTTTCATCCTCGTCTTCTCCTTGATTGGGTGGCCGGTAGTAGACTCCAGCCACCAGGTTCCTTTTATTCTTTGCTCCATTTATTTTGATCCAGATGCTCTCGATGGGGCTACCAAGCTCCTCCTCCTGTATTTCTGTGCAGAGATATGTATTTTTCACATACAGTGCAACCCCACCTCCCTTTCTGTTCCTCCTGTTCTTTTTGAACAAGTTATATCCTTCAACTGCTCAGTCTGGGTCTGGTCAGTATCTGAATGGGAGATGGTCTGGGAGCCCCATGTATGGTGCCTTGAGTTCCACAGAAGAAATGTGGGATACAGGTATAACACAGATATAATTGTCCATCTGACAACATGATAAAGTATCTTAGGGTGCAATCCTATGCATGTTTAGACAGAGAAAAGGCCTACAACTCCCAGAATTCCCCAGCCGGCCTTTTCTCTGTCTAAACATGCATAGGATTGTGCCCTTAATTTCATGTGAGAAATATTGGGAGGTGGTATGCACCACCAGCAGCAGCTGTAGCGGTAAGAGGAAGATGTATCATGAGACATGAGGGGACATCCCACATTTGTCCCCATTTCTTGAAAGAGATTTCACTTCTTATATGGGCCACATCACACGATCATGCCTTCACAAGTCATCTGCAACAGGAATGGACTTTCTGAACAGATATGTGTAAACTGAATAGTGTTTTTGAATAGCCCAGTTCATGACTTAAATAAGGCCCAATCATTCTTCCAAAAATAGATTGAACTAGATGAGCCAAGGCTTGGACAGGGATCAAACCATTCCCAAAACCTGTTTAACACTGCAAGTCCCCTGGAAATATCCATTCATCTTGACTGCGGTGTTTTTAAAAGTTTGTGTGAATAGGCTCACCCTGGGACCCACTGGAGAGCAAGAGAGCTTTGAGAAAGTGCAATATATACAAAAATTCCTGAGGCTTAGCTATGTTAGACGAGTGCAGCAAGAACAAGAAAGGGTCTTTCGGCATTTTAATGACTAAGGGTGCAATCCTATGCATGTTTAGGCAAGAAAAAAGTCTAAAGAAAAGTCCTAGAACTCCCAGCATTCCCCAGCACTTTTTTTCTGTCTGAATATGTATAGGACTGCACCCTAACATATTTATTATAGCATGAGCTTTCATGGACTAAAGTTCATCACTTGACAAGCATATAAACACATGAGTGTCTGTTCATATGTGTACACACACAGGAGCTTGTCCTAGCACACATGGGTTGAAAGGAGAGCAAGGGAGGACAGGAAGTGGAGGAGGATGTATAAGGAAGACTGAGCTTCGTGGCCTTGGTTCTTTTGGGTCCATATATCATCTTTTTCCTGTCCCTCAGACAGCTGGGCTGGAAGACCCACCCAAACTAACAGCTGTTCTTCCCTTACTCAGCACATGTAGCCTGATTGAACAGAAACAGATGTTCCTTCCTACTGCAGCATTATGTTCTGACCAGTCTTTCTGGCCCTGGAGCTGGCTGGCCAACCCAGAAGCAGAGGAAAGCAGCCTGAGCCCTGGGCAGGTGTGGCCTTTAGGAGCTGTGCCACCAGACATACAGCTCTGCACTTCAGACCTAGTTTACAAAGTTGTTTTAGGTGGGAGGGGGAATCGACATCCACTTGTGAAATGCTAAAAACAAAGGTGCAAGATCTTGAGATTTTGTGGGAGCCACATTCATGTGGGCTGGAAGAGCTTGCCAGCGATCCCGTATGTGTGGTAAAAACAATGAAGAGTCTTGTCATCTTAAGGACCACCGATAGGCACTGCTGGGCTAGAGTCCACTTTGTCAGATGCATGAAGTATTATCCATGCATCTGATGAGCTGGGCTGTCATCTGCGAAGGCTTATGTCATAATAAATTGGTTAGTCTTTAAAGACCCACAAGAATCTTTGAGGTTTTTTGCTGCAACAGACTTAACGTGGCTACTCCTCTCGCACCTGAGAAATGTGATATAGTCATTCTGTCGTTACTCAGAGAAGAGGGAAACCCGCTCCACAGGTTCAGAGGCAATCTTCTTTATTATTGTTGTATGTTCCAGGAGTGAGCATGGCATGCATGGCGAAAGAGCACAGGCCAGGAGCTGAGTCCCCAATGTGGGGCTGCCTTAGATTAAGCCCTCCTCGTATTATGGTCACATCCATTTTCCTTGCCAGCCCAGTCTGAATGCATGCCAGCTGCTCAGACAACTGAGTGCGCCACATTGCACCCAGATCCTGGCTTACCTTGGCACCACTGGCAAGCTTCCCAACACACCTGTGTGTGTTTTTGTGAACTGCCCAGAGAGCTTCGGCTATTGGGCAGCATAGAAATGAAATTAATAAATAATATTTTATTATGATAAGCTGAACTCTGGCCAGAATGTCAAGGCCCACTGGGGAGCTGGACCCCCTGACTTCCAGGAAGACCATCATGCCAAGGGGGAGACCAACCTGGCCCCATCCATTGGCCAGAGCAGGATCACCTGAAGGGAGCTTGTTTCATCCTTCTCTGCCAGAAAGAACATCTGTAAGAACTTTGAAGCCAAGAACTAGGGCCTCAGTCCCCCCCCCCATCCCTTTTCCTTTTGTGTCATGTCTTTTAGATTGCAAGTCTGAGGACAGGGACTGTCTTAATATTAATCTTTGAAAGCCACTCTGGGAGCATTTTTTGACTGAAGCGGGCTAAAAATGATGTATAAATACATGTTGAACACGAGACCCCTACTATGGGGAGTGAATCAGTCCTTGGATGCCCCTGAGCAGAGCTCCTGGAGTCCCTGCCTCCTGCCCACTCTCCTATAGCAGCCTGGGGCACCCTGCCTTCAGTCCTGCTCCATGCTGGGAGCTCCCGGGCCTTCCTCTCTCTGCTGCAACCCATATGGCTGCTTTGCTAGATCATGACAACAGCCGTACCCAGCGTCTGGCACCCTGCACAGCTCTGGTGCCCCAGCCTGTCTGTTACTGAGAGCAGCGACCGGGATGAAGAGAAACCCAGAAGGGCGAGGGGATGGCTCTGGCACCAGTGTGCAGGAAGATCTCCCTTCCCTGCTGGCTCTGGCACAAGCAGCATTTAGCAGCAACCTGGAGGAGACAAGAGTCAAGAGCAGAGAGGCTGGGAGTTGTCGGTCTGGCTTAATGCAGCAGCCAGGCGGTGCCACAGACAGGACCAGCCCCCTCGACAGCTACAGTGCCAGTGGCCTGGCCTTTGTGTGCCAGCCAGGGCATGGGTCAGAAGAGCCTTGGCACATCAGGCACACCAGCTGGGGCAAGGAAAATGCCTACTCACTGGAGGCAAAGAGCCCAGCAAGAGAGCAGGAGAGCCTTATGCTCCTCGGGACATCTGAGCGCCAGGCATTGCATGCCGCAGTCTGCAGCAACCGGCGCACCCCCCGCAGGGCTAGGGGTGCATTGACTGTGGTGAGCAGGCCGTCACAGCGCGGCATCTCAGAGCAGGGGAGAGTGGGGCACTGCACAGCAGGATGTCTGCCACCCACCCATGGATCCTGACTGACCTGAGCACTGCTGCCCATCCTTTAGATACGTTCGCCGGGACAAAATGAACCGGGGTTTGGGCATGTCAGACGATCGACATTGTAGACAGATCTAAAAAGCACATGCTGAATATTAGCCCCCTGAACTGGGGCTAGGGATCACATCAGTCCTCAGATGCCCCCCCCCCCCGCCAGCTGGATGCCTGATCAAAAGCTGGTCCTTAGCTTCAGTTTTGCACAGGGGACCCACTGCCTGCGTGTGTCCTCACAGGGGCTGGGAACATGCAGTCTGGCATGCAGGCCCCCGTTTTTATGTGGCTGGGCTTACTTGCTTAAGCACATCCGAACTGTTTCCCTGAGTCACATCGTGATTTTGTTAGAAGCACAGAAAGCTGAGCTCCAGAACACGTTTCTAAGCCCCAGGGCCCATCACATACTGAAAGAGAGTACATTAGGACTGTGTGCAGCCACAGTTGTTCCCTCCGACAGGTGGGGTTAAAGGGACAGACTCCCCCCCAGCACCGAAAGCGGAGCTTCCCACCAGCCTTCAGACCCAGTATCTGCACTCTGGTGCTGAAAAGCAAGGGCCCGAGGGGGGCGAGTTGCTCCTTGGGTGTCCCTGGGCCCTGGGGTTGTTTGGCTCCAGGCTGCGAGGGCGGGATGATGCAAGGCTGAGCCTGCACTGGGGGAGAGGAACAAGCCCACCCTCCTGAAAGCCGCAGCACACCAGGCAATTGAAACTGAGCCACATAATCCTGGAGAAGCCGCATGCTGTGAGGAGAGGCTTCAGCAGCTGGAAGCTGGCCAGCGGAAGAGGCAGCTGTTAATTGGCCTGGACTAGCTAGCATGGGATAGGTAGCCTAGATTAGCTCTGGTGGGTTAGTTACATCCCCATGAGTTCATCTGGGTTACTGAAATCTGGATTAGCTCCTGTGGGTGGCCCCGATTAAGCTTTGTTTAAACACTCCGAAGGGCAAGGGGGCCCAAGGGCAGCAGGGGAAGGTGGCGCTCAGATGGGCACGGACTCTGTCTGTACCCCTGGGGTGTGAACGTGCCCCTGCCTGGCCTGTTTGGAGGATGAGCCTAGGTCACTGGGAGCCCGTCCAGGCTCCCATCCAGCAACAGCTGGACTGGCTTGGCAGGGAGAGGTGGCCCTGGGCTGTTCTGATCACTCCTTCAGTGGAGAGCTCGGAATGACTGTAGTGCAAGAACCACAGGGGGGTGTTGGAGGTGGGTGGGGCCTTGCCTTGGCCCAGGGCTGCGAGATCCGCTGCTCCTCCTGAGGCTCCATCAGGGCCAGAGAGACTGAGCTTTCCCAGTCGGGAATAGCCCCTCCAAGACACCGTGCATGGATCGTATCGTCTTTGGCTTTACCTTCACCACGTGTGGCAGGAAAGCAGGGAAGTCAGCGATCCAGGTGGAACTGGGCATTTGTAAGCTACTGTCACACTCAAAGACTTCACCTGCCACAGGACTGCTCAGAAGAAACAAGTGCACTGTGGGCAGAGAGACCTAAACAGCACATTTTATATGCAGTGGGCAGAAAGCTAGTATGAACAGTGGAGGTTTCTTTGGGAGCAGCGTGGGCTATTCCCAGGCTTCCTTCTGTGCCCTTGCAAAGCCCGCTCAACCCCGTTTGCACAAAAACATATCCAAACCACCATGAAGCCTCCAATGTTTTTCCTCCCAAGGATATGCGCTTCGTCAAAGCACACTCACACACACACACACACACCCAGTTGATTGCTCTCAGTGAGCACAAGATTTTCCTGCATCAAATTTTGCAAGGTTTACACACCATTTCCTCTGCTGCTTGGTACTGGATCCTGCGGACTTCTGGGAGGTGGTGGCAGCAGAGACAAAAGTGCTCCCGAGAGAGGCCTGGGCCCTCCCAGGCTCTGCTCCCAGGGCCTCTTGCTCCATCTAGGGAGATGCCTTTCCTGGCCTAGGCTGGCCCTGCTACCCATGGCACAAGGGGCTGAGGGCTGTCACAGAGGCGGCCGAAGCGGCTGGTGTGCTGGAGCCCAGGCAGCAGAGGTGGCTGCTCCTGGCCCTGGACGCTGATTGAACAGGACAGGTCGGGACATGCCTAGGACGCAGCTCTGCCAAGAGCTATCCCCTCTCATCAGCAGACGGGGCTGTCTGAATCAGCTCCATCACCTTGTGGGCCCAGGCACCTGACATGCAACTCAAAGACCAGCCCTGCCACCTGAAGCTGCGGCGTCCTTGGGGTCTGGAGGTGGAGGAAGATGGACAGCTGGACCCCTCTTTCCACCCAGATGTCACCCTCCTCTGACCCACACATACACACAGTGCATGCACCAACATCAGCAATACATCAAATCTATTAGATCGGGGATGGGCAACTTGTGGCCCTCCAGGTTTGGCTTGCACCTCCCAGCATTCCTGACCACTAGCTTAGCTCTGCCTGCTAGGGCTGACGGGAGTTGTGGCCCTCCAGATGTTTTGGCCTACAAGCTGCTGACCCCTGCATTAGATCAAGGTGGACTGCAACACTCAGGGCGGCATTCATCCCTCCCCTTTCAGCCAGAAGCGGCAGGCCGTAGCAAGCATCCAGCAGCATACACAGATCTTCTGCGCCTTCAAAGGTTACTCTGCCTGTGTGATGCACCCACTCAATCCTTCAGGTCTCCATCCCACGCCCCACCCCCCAGCACATTTATGAGTGAGGCACCTGGAAATGGGTCAGCCTTGAGAGTGAATTAAATTCATCGCATTCCCCTGATTCAATTAACTAGTTGCCCAAGACATGAAGGAAAATGCCACGTTTGATTTTGGAGTGCATGGCCCATGCAGGCAGCTACACCAAGTTACTCTGTGTTTTGAGCTACTGGCTAAGACAGAACAGCAGAACATGGGATCAAAGGCTGCAGCACGGAGCAGGAATCTGCCAGACCTGCCTTAGAAATGCACAGTTCATCTCCAGTTTACCCATTTCAGGACACCTCTCGCCATCAATGGATACCTTTCCTTCTTGCTCAGAGGCCAGAAATTGGCTTCCAAGTGTTATGGGAGTTGTGCTAGTACACAACTAATACACACAGATGACAACTAGGGCATGTAAAGGGAAGAAAAAGTTGCAAAACAGCCTTGAACCAGAATATCTCAGGAGCTTCCTCATTCTGGGTAAACCTGTTTAAGAACTCAAGACCTGCTATGTTTTCCATGTCTGAATGAAGCACAGTAGGTGGGAGCACAAGGCAGGGCTGTTTTGGTGAGGGCACCCAAGTTGCAGTATATCCTCCCCAGAGAGGCCTGTAAACCACTTCTCCATTTGCCTTCTGGGGAGCATTAAAGACATAGCTTTTTAAACCAGCATTTGGATTGGTGTGGTTGAAGTTTTATGGATGTGATTGTGTTTTTATTGTCATATTACAATTATTTTGTATTCTGCTGAGGTCAGCCACCTTCAGGGTCATTTTCCACCAAAAGGATAGAAGTAAACAAAGAAAATACAACACTTGCTACCAGCCTCCCACCACCTCAAAAGGATGGGGAAACGTTTCATTTGGTCATCAGCTGTGTGTCTTCTCCTAATTCTGCCCCAAGAAAAAACAACATTCTGGAATTTGTGCAAAGTTGCAGGTGTTTCCTTCATTTGTAATAATTAACGGCTGTGCCAGGCAGTCTTAGCATAAGGGCACTGGAGGAGGATTTAGGAAGGGGCGTGTGTGTGTGATCAGATTGCAGCTTCTGTCCCGCTTCAGCACCGATTGCTGCCCATCTGTTTATAGACAGTTATCCAGAAAGTGGGGAAAGGTGGGGTGCTGCTCTCAGTGTCCCCCGCCACACCACACCACACCCTTCCCTGCCCCGCTACTCCAGCTATAAACACTCAACATACGTACCCTTCTGGAAAGTATGCTCTCTGTATTTGTTTCAGGACATCTGTGATACAGGGTTTCATCCGGTATAAATAAAGTATAAAATCTTACAATTTTTGTCATTATTTTAACAAAAATACTAAAAACTTATTAAAACCTGAAATCAAAGTGGGAAGGGGGACTCTAGCAATCACACAGGATTTGGAAACACTGGTAGAAAGTGGAGATTAAAAACACTCGTTCAGCATAATAAAACCCTCCCTTGACCTGGAGGTCGGGGCGCTGCTGTGGAGCAGGTGCCCCAGGGCGTGGGGGCTGAACTGCCCTGGCCCCAGGCCGAGGCCCTCTCAAGTCCACCACAAGGCCTCTTCCCTTGCTGGGCCTCAGTACCGTCCAAAGGGGTTGCTGTTCTGCTGGGGCTGTGTATCTGTTCAGACCAAACACAGAGTTAGAAGCTAGGAACCAGCAGCAGCTCAATGAGCGAGAGTAGTGAAGGATGCGGCCAGGGTTCAGCCCAGCCTCCCCCAACCTGGTGCCTTCCAGATGAGAGGGAGATCTGGGGATTCCTCCCAGCTCCATCAGGATGTGGCAGAACAGCTCCTTCAAGGGAAGGGATGTGGCAAGCCTGCAGCAAGCAGTCGTGAAAATCTGTCACAGAAGAAGCTCTGCTCAAGATGGGACATGCTGTGGGGCTGACCACATCTTCATCCAGGCCAGGAGTTCCGCCTCCCTCCCTATCATGTCAGGCACAGCTGTGAGTGGGGAATGGGGTGTCAGCAGCCAGCGGAGCAGCTGGCCACAATGCCCCTCTTTGCCCTGTAGTGGAGCCTTCTGATGGACGCTGATTACGTCAACAGAGTGAAAGCCAACAAGCCATTAGCCCAGGACAAAAGTGGCCAGGATGTCAGACCTGCCTTGCCTCTGGTATCTGGCCCTGCTTTTGCCAGGGTAGTTCGTGTCCAGCCTGTGGGCTGTTCCACAGTCTGCGCATAATACTGAGCAACTCAGCCTCCCCGCCCACCCCCGCCAGTAGAATCCTGTGTGGCTCTCTGCCACCATCCTGCAGAAACCTGTTTTGGCAGAAAGCACCTGAACCTCCATAGATCAGATCGCAGCTGTGCAGCTGTGCGTCCCTTGCTCAAGCCTCACGGGCTCAGGGAAAGGCTTTCCATGGGAGAACTAGAGCAGCTTCTGCAGGGAGTCTGAGCCGAAGCCAGCCGCCGGAAGGGTGCTGGCCCAAGTGCGAAGCAGGAGAGCAACCCTGCCCACTCCTCTTTCCAGGCCGAAACCTGCCACTCCGGGGCATCTCAGCTCCCTGCTGAACGTTCAGCATTGTCTCGTTCTCCTGAGCCCGGAGCCATACACGCCTGCAACCACTTGCTGGGGCAGGAGAAGCAAGGCAAGGACGGCTGAGTAGGGACAGGGCTCCAATCATGCTGGCTACAGAGCACATGAATGGGATGGGAGGCCTGGCAAGAGATTGTTCAGGGGGCCCTGGGTTTGCGCTCTCACACAGTCTCCCTCCCGCCTCTCCCAAATCTTCTCAAAAATGCTGCCAAGCGCCATGCAGCAGCTCCCGCGGCTGCGAGGAGACCCCCGAGGGGCCCACGGCTCCTTCCCCTCGCCCCAATCCTCCGTCAGCGCCGTGCCCAGGTGCTGGGGGAGAAGGGACCCTGGCCTTACTGGAAAGCTGCTGCTGGAGCTGCCGGACCAAGGCCGCCGTCTGCTGCTGCTGCTGCGTCTGCTGGAGGCCCTGCCGCTGGAACTGCACAGAGAGGAGGAGGCGGCGTCAAGGGGAGAGGCTGCGCAGCCGGGGGGAGAACCGGCTGCGTACACGAGGGGAGCCCCGCATACACTTACGATCGGCTGCTGCGGAGCGAGCGCCTGCATCCCCAGCCCGGGGGGCTGGCCCTGGGCTTGGGGCGGGGGGGCGGGGGGGCCTTGCGGCTGCTGCTGAGGCTGCTGGGGCGGGGGCTGCTGCTGGGGCGGCGGCGGGGGCTGCTGCTGCTGTTGCTGCTGCTGCGAGAGACAGAGAGAGAGAGGGCAAGTCAGACAGGCACACAGACGGGGAGCCTAACAAGGCTGGCCAACCATGTATCAGGACATGTGGGGAAAATTCCGCATGTCTGGAAAAAGTGAAAGAGGGCAGAAGCAACTCAGAGGCAGGGGAGGGGGGGCATCCTTCGCTCCTTCTGTGTGTGAAGACTGAGGGCTCCTAGGCCGGATGGGCATGGAGAAGAGGCCAGTGGAGGCTGCCCCGCTGAGCCATGGCCAAAGCTGCCCATCTTCCACAGCAGAGGCATGGCTCCGATGTCAGCGGGGCAGTGAATCCGCTCCAGGTTTCAGTCCAAACCAACCAGAGCTCTCAAGGAGAGCTCCTCAAGAGTTCTGACTGCAGCCCGAGCGGATTCACCCCTCCACTGACATCGGGGCCTCCACTGATCTCTCTGGGCCGCTCGCTAAGGTGGCCCTGAAGAAGAAAAGATGTGGGTGTTGGGCCTATTTATGGCCATTAGCCATGAGAGCTACACGGGGCCTCCATGGGCAGGGGCAGTGTTCCTGGCGCAAAGGGCTAACAACAGAGGGAGGCTCGCGTTCTGGGCCTGCTTCTGAGCTTCCACCGTCACTGGGCTGCCTGGCAGTGGGGACAGAACACCGGGCGAAAGGTCTCTTGGTGTGAGCTGGCAAGGCCATTCTCTGATTCTGCTCAAGGCCTGTTGCTCCCCTGCGGCCAACCTTCCTCTTCCCACCTCATCCTCTGTGGCCCAACCTCTGGAGAGGTCCAAGGAGAGAGGCTGGTGGGAAGGAACATAGGAGCCTTGCTTAGGGGTTAATGGTCCTGCTGCAATCAGAGCGTATCGTGCAAAATGTCAGATTCCACTTCAAGCAGCTGTCTCAAAGTTTTCATTCAGTTCCTACATAGAACTTTCCTCTGTCACCAACTGGGCCATGTTAATTCCCAAGGAGGTAAAAAAGAGGCCAGCTAGGCACTGGGTTTTTAATATAGTGAAGAGAGTGTGCAGAGGTCACTGCTGCACCACGGCTGGACCGACACACCAAGGGAGGCTACTGCCCCAGTTCTCGTGCTTGAAAGAGTTTTGTGTGTGTGCTTATTTTAAACCAGCCTTTACTTTTTTCAGATATAGGAAAATACAAAAGAACTCACACAAAACAAAATGGAATCAAAATGCAAGTAACCAGAGAGCGAGAGAGCGAGAATGAGAGAAAACACACAGCTACAAATTGCATCATGCTCAATAAACAGGAAAAGATCCTAGTGTGGGAGGGGAGGACTGTTTCTTTATGGCAAGACTAGTTAGATTTAAAATTCCAAGTCATTATTATAGTGAACAAGAATCAGTTTCTCAATAGACGGACAGACATGCAGGTCTCAAGGGCTTCTTTGGAAAATGATGTTTTCACAAAAATATACACAGAAAAGGACCCACTGCTCCCAAATGTGACCTGTGCAAGCCCTTCCTAGATGCACCAAGAGCATGAAAATGGGGTTTTCTGTGCCAGCTTGCAGCTTTTACCCTGAATGAGGGGTTCAGACTGCCCGAGTGAAGCTCATGGCAAAGGGCGAGAAGCAACACCTTTCAGGTCCTGGGGAAGGCAACAGCAGACTGACTGACTGACTGATTTATTTATTTATTTTCTATACTGCCCAGCAGCCAAAGCTCTCTGGGGGGTTCACAAAAATTAAAACCACAAAGTTGCTGCCACACAACACCATCAAAGCCTCAGTTATCTGTACTCTGGTAACCTCCAGGTTAGACTACTGCATTGCATTACATGTGGGGCTGCCTTTGAAGACTGTGCAGTTAGTGCGTAAGGCGGCTGCTAGATCCATAATTGGCTCCCAGTCCATTTCCAATTCAAAGTGCTGGTTTTGATCTTTAAAGCCCTTCATGGCTTAGGAGCAGACTACTTGAAGGACTGTCTGTCTCCATATATACCTACCTATACATTAAGCTCTCCAGTGAGTGGTATTTTGTGGGTGCCCCCACTTACTAAGGAGAGGTGGGTGGCTACCAGAGGAAGGGCCCTTTCAGTGGAGGCACCCCAATTGTGGGATGCTCTCCCCTCAGAGAGGTTCGACCTCATTGTCTTTTCAGCACCAAAGACCCCTTTATTTTCCCAAATGTTTCAGACACAATTTTCCTAGACGTTCCAAATACTTGTGAAAACCCCCCAAAACTCCCTCCACCCAGTGAAAAGCTGATGAGCTGGAGAAGAGGCAGCGTTTGGAATCCTAAGATTATCCACCCATCAAATGAACCCAGGACCAGGGCCAGCAGAATCTCTGTGGGAGCAAGGCAGGCCGTGGCAGGGAGGATGGAACCCCCCAGGCAAGACGAGGAAGTAGCGTGGGCGGGGGGAGGCCGTGCCCCACTTACCCTCAGCATCTGTTGCTGCTGCTGCTGCCTCAGATACTGCTGCTGCTGCTGCTGCTGCTGGTCTGGGAGGAGCTGGCTGGGTCGAATCCCCGACGGGACGCCCTGCGTGCTCATGTGGTTTATCCCACTCATCATGGGCGTCTGCGGCATGGACTGGTGAGGAAACCTACAGGCAGAGGCAGGGGAGGAGCAGTCCCCAGAGCAGCAAGTCAGAGAGCAGCCCAGCTACTGAGGAAACCTCCCCTGCAGCTGCTGGTTCTGTTTCAGCAGCTCGTCACATGAGCTTAAAGGCCGGCAGTGCCTGTGTTCCGCCGCCGTGCGTGCGGGGGCGGGGGCTGCCAGATCCTCACCTGGGCAGGACCGTGCCAATGCAACCAAGCTGCCTCCTCACCCAGAGCCAGGCGCCCCCTCCCAAGAAGAAGTACTCGTTTATTTATTTTTATTTCATTTCTATACCACCCAATAGCCGAAGCTCTCTGGGCAATTCACAAAGTACCTCTGTGCGGTGTTCAGCGTGTGGCCGTAACCAGGGGCTTGCTGGTGCACGTAGCCGCTGGGTCTCTGCATCGGCCTGACGGGGTCGACGAAGGCAGGATTGGAGCTGGGGTGGGTGTTCTGATAGGCCTGGCTGGAGTAGGTGGGGGGGACCATGGCGCTGGACTGCGCCGGGTGCTGCTGGAGGCCGATATGGGAGACGTAGGGGGTGTAGCCCTGCAGGAACAAAGCAGCGCCCTTCATTACATCACAGACTAGCTGATGGAGATGGAGCAGTGGTTGGTGGAGGGTATTTGGGAGAGGGAGGGAGAGAATGAAATCTAAGAGGAGGGTCTGATACTCAGGATCCCCCAGCTGGCAGGCTATAGGATACGGTGGACACCCTGCTACACCAGCAGAAAGCCAGAAGCACTACCACCGTGGGTGCTAATTTGGGGCGATGCACACATCTAAAGAGGCCCCTGTCCACAGCACTCACACCACACTGGCCACCGCTGCCCCACGCCGTGGTTGCTCTGGACTCTGGGGCTGGGGTGGGGTGGTGGCCAGGAAGTCCACCATGTGACGTGAGCCAAGGCGGTAGCTTTGGACCAGAACTACTTCTAGTCGCTTTAAGCTCATGGCACAAGCAATACACACACCCCTTGGCTCCAGGGTCCCAAACACCAGGGAGATGAGAGGATCAGGGCAGGAAGCCCCTGCCCACTCTGACTGGAAACCAGTTTAACTGTCATGGCTTCCCCCCAAGGGATTGTGGTCTTGTGAAGATCCTTCGCCAGAGCTCCTTCTCTGAGATGCCAACACCCAGGGTTCCTTGGCTGGGAATGGTGACCAGTTAAACAGGGAACCAGTCTAAACGCGTCATCAGAGAAAGACTTCATCAAGTGGACAAGGTTTGTTCAGGAACAAGGAAACACACTAAGGGCCTCATCCTGGCAGGTGGAGGGAGCAGGAGCTGAAGTCTCTGTGACACATCCTTCTCTGCCAAGGCAGGAATGGGGGGGGGGGCTGCTGTGGGGATCCTCCGGTCTCTTCCTTTTTTCTCTTCCAACTTTCCTTGGCAAGACTGTCTCTCTCTGGACTGAGAAGCAAAGGCTCTGGAGGAGACGTTTGGGGGGTGAGGGAGGAAGTGTGGTGCAGGCCCCCCAGGCTCTGTGCCTGCCCAAGCTTACCTGTGATGGCTGCACAGCACCATAGGCAGGGTTAGGTGCCATCTGGCGGACGGGTGGTTGCCCCAGCATGCCCTGGCCCTGCTAGAAAAGCAGCAGAGAGGTACGGCTGGGGTCGGTGCTCCCAGAGACCCTCCCACACCACACCAAAACCCCCTCAACCGCCAGAGGCAGCAGGGCTGGGCTGCACACCAGCCCCCAGTCTGGGAATAGCAGGACCACTTAAGAGGATGGCGAAGACCCCGTCAACAGCACCCAGACGATCAGACATCGTCATGTGGCATTTGGGATCGAGAGCACCTGCACCTGGCACTCCTCTCTGGCTGCAAATCGTCCCCCCACCCCAGCTGGACTGTACAAGCCCTAAAGCATCCATGCTTAGGCCTTGCTCCCTGGGCCTTCCTGGCCAAGCGAGCCGAGGCGGGGAGAGAAAAAGGAAGTGCGGGGTGCGGAGTCCTCAGTCCTCTCTTGCAAGGATGAGGCAGTAGGGGTGGAGCCGAGGGTGGGACCTTTACCAGCTTGGCCTGCAGCTGCTGGCGAAGGAGCTGCCCTTGCGGGATAGGCGGCTGCTGCCTGTAGACAGCAGTCTTGTAGGAAGGGTCCATTCCCATCATGCCGCCCATGCCTGCTGGCAAGACCCCGGTGTAAGGGGGGCGGCTTGGAACCAGCTTGCCCATTGGCATGCGCACCGGCCGGTAAGAGGTATCCAACCGAGGGCCACCTGCAAGGAGGGAGAGATAAGGACAGTGTTTCCCACCCACACATCCAGCCTGGTCAGCGTTGGGAACAATAAGGCCCCTTCCGACACCAACATGCCCACAACGATAGAGGCACACAGATCTAACTCGTTAGTCTGGAAGGTGCCACGGGGCACTTTGTTAGTTCTGCAGCAACATACAAAGAGGGCTGCTGCGCCTCTGGAAATCGCTACTCAAATCCTGCTCTCAGACAAACTGTGAACACCCTCTCAAATCAAGCCTGTTGCTGCGTGGTTCAGTTCGGGACGGTGGACGACGCATTTGCTGCCTTTGGAAGAAGGCCAGTGGGCCGCAGGGGAAGGAGTGCTGGGTTGCAGGTGAGAGCCGGGTTCCAGTTCCTGCTCAGCCATGAAGCTTCCCGGGTGGTCCCTTTGGGAAAGTCCCTCCCTCTCAACCTTACAGGCTTGTTAAAATAAGATTGCAAAAAACAAACACAAAATAAAGCTCCAAACGTTCTACTGAAATTAATAACAATAATATATCCCAGTCTTCTACTAAAAGTACACAGGGTGGCTTACAACATCATCATAAAACCATATACTATAGTCAATAAGAATGCAAACACAATTTCTAAAAGCAATAACAAACCAACACTTAAAACAAAGCAAAACACAAGCCCAGTGGCAGCAAGAGAGAGAGAGTTGTCATACATTAAAACTAGCAACAATAAAACTAGGTGTTATGCATTCAAAACCTGTTGAAATTAAAAGTCTCTTCAGTTTCTGGCAAAACACACAGAGAAGGACCCATCTCCAGCGCTCGCTTGCCAAATCTCCCAAGAAGATATGGAGAGCAGGGCCCGGGCATTCATCGTGACCCCTGGCCAGGCCTTTATGGGAGGGAGCAGCCCTTGCTGTGACTTGGTTCTGAAGCTTTGGTGTGGAACCTCTTTCCATCCAAGGGTTGAATTCGACTGTGGAAAAGCTCTCGGGGGCCACATTCCAGTGGTGGGTGGGACCAAAGGCAAACGAGGCGGGGCCAAAAATACCAGCAGATTTTAGCTTAAAGCTCTTCCTGCTAGTCACTCAGCTTTTCAACCTTTTCAAATGGGGAAAAGCCTCCGTGAATGCCAGGAAGCCACCAAACAATCAGTGGTCGGGGAAAGGGGCGTGCCCATCTGGGGAACATGAGAGGGCTGGAATGGGACCTCAGGAGGGCTGGCTTTGGCCCCCAGGCCTGAGGTTCGCAACCTCTATCCTAGAGGAGCAGCAGTGTTGGGAGAAAGGCCAGGGAAAGGGGGTGGGCTCAGGAAAGGGAGTGTATCTGTCTGGCAAACTCTGGAGGGCTGGATCAGGACCCCAGGTGGGCTGGATTTGACCCACAGGCCTGAGGTTCAGCACCCCTGCTTTAAAGGTCAGAACTGGCTAATCAAGCCCAGAAGAAAATAGTAAGCCAATGGGAGTGACATAAGATTGGATTTATATGCTGACTTGTGAGTGCGAGACAGAGGTCTGGCTGCTGCATTTTGGACCAACTGATGTTTCTGACTGTCTTCAAAGGCAGCCCCACGTTGAGTGCATTACAGTAATCCAGTCTGGAGGTAACTGAAGCATGGATGACTGAAGCCAAACCTGCCTTTTCCAGGTATGGTTGCCACAAGTGTATCAGCCACATCTGATAATAGGCAGTGCTAGTCATGACTATCACTTCAGCACCCAGAGAAAGCAGTGCTACGGATCTGCTCCTTCAAGGGAAGCACATCTCCATCCACTACCTCACCCAGATCGCCAGGGGCCTTCACTGGTAGTACCTCCGTCTTGTCCGGATTAAGTTTCAGCTTGTTAACCCCATTCATTCCTTAACTGATTCCAGACACCCATTTATCACTTCCACTGCCTCCCTGGGATCGGATAACATGAACGAGAGGTATTGGTGCACACCGGTAACATCTCAGCCCAAACCTCCCGATGACTTCACCCAGCAGTTTCATGTAGCTATGAAAGAGGATGAGGGGTAAGATAGAACCATGAAGCACCCCACGGGCCAAGGGGCAGAACAGCAGTCTCCAAGCACCACCGTCTGGGTCTGGTCCTCCAGGTAGGAATGGAGCCACTGAAAAGCAGCATCATGTATGCCAAGGGTAGGGAGAAGGTAGATCTCCAGATGCTTTGGACTTCAACTCCCAAAAGCCACTGCCAGCACGGCCAATGATCAAGAATGCTGGGAGTTGAAGTCCCAAACATCTGGAGATCTACTTTCTACCCACCCCTGAATTCTATACGCATTCCAGCCAGATGGCCCAGAAGGTGAACATGGCTGATGGTGTCAAAAGGTGCTGGGAGATCTAGGAGAATCAGCAGGGCAGCACTGCCCCAGTCCATCTCATGGTGCAGGTCATCCACCAGTTTCCATTCCAAATCCAGGCATGAAACCAGACTAGAATGGATCCAAGTAATCCATTTCATTCAGAAAACCCTGAAGCTGAGATGCAACCACAACAATAAGAAGCAACGGGGAAAAGACTATGGATATGAGAGAAGGCAACGGGAGCGAAAACTCTGCAGGAAATGAGAGATCAATCCAGCACTCTTGTAGATCATGACCCTGAGATGTGACGCTGACACACACACTCTTACTTTACACGGTGTGTCAGGAAAGCACACACTTTCCTATATCGGTACACGTTGCAAAGGGGTCGTCACCCATGTCGAGTTCCCGGTAGCACCAACTCTACAGCACCAGTGTTTGGAACATAAATATACTGGCGTGTACAACGTGGGTCCAACATCTGAAGCCATTCTCAGTATCCCAGGCTCCCTGTGGCATTCCACGTCACCTACGAACAGCCACGGGATGCCTCCAGATTCTGAGAGAGGGCCCAGGCTTGACCAAGCTGGATGGCCCACAGGACAGACTTTGCAGTCAGGCTCAGAGGGACTGCCTCCTCTCACTCCCGTGAACAGAGCAGGGCTCTTGACTCACCTGCTGGCAGAGGCTGGTTCTGAGCATAGAGCCCCACGGGTGACTGCCCATAAGCCAACCGCGACATGGAGTTCCCAGTCTGATGGTGCAGGAGGTCCGCGGGCATTCCAGTTCCGTAGGACACCCCTCGGCCCGTGCTCATCAGGTAGTCCTGCAGGGAGAAGGGCTGTGAAGCAACAACATGCACAGCGGGGCAGACCAAGCAGCGCAAGCGAGAGAAGAAAGGGCAAGGAAGCATGCGTGCCCCTGGGAGTTCTGCCCTGGACCAGGGGGGAGAGAGCCAAGGGCTTGTTGCTTCACAAGTGCCAAACTCTGCGCGAAGGGCCGGAAGTGCCCTCCGACCCCTGCATGGGGCGGATGCTGCCGGGGCAAGGCCACGCATCTGCGGCATCAGGCCCAGGAACAGCCCCGCCGGCCCCTTCACCTCGCTCTTGCTGGCGGCTTGGGTCCGCTTCTTGCTCTTGCTGGCCTTCTTCTTGGGCTCTGCAGCGGCGCTGGCAGCGCTGGCGCTGGCTTTCTCTGCCTTGGCCGGCTCGACCGCCTTCTTCTCTGGCTCCAGGGCCACAGGCGTTGGGGGCTCTTCCTCCTCAGGGGGCAGCGGCAGCGGCTCCAGGTAATAGCTCCGGGCCTTGGGCTTCAAGTGCGTGTGATACAGCAGCAGCCTCTGCTGCTCTTCGAAGCGGGACACTTTGCGGTCCACCCGCACTGTCCCGAACCAGCCCCAGGAGAGCGGGGCAGAGTGCTTCAGGCCTTCGAAGAGGTCCCAGGGGGAGATCTTCTGTTTGGTGGACACCTGCAAGCCCTGAGGGGAGAAGGGAGAGAGTGGGAAGCCCGCCAGAAGCAGCCAAGGCAGCCGGGTTCTGGTCCTCCCTGTTCTGGGGAGACCCCATTGCCCACAGGGCCAGAGGAGGGGAGAGGCGCCCAGAGCCATCGCCGTCTCCTCCTCACGCTCGCCAGGGCGTATGTCCACCAGCCAGACCCCCGGGCACCTCTTTCTGCCATGGGCAGGGCAAGACGCACAAGGGGCAAGCACCCCCCTGGCCCCTGGAGCAGAGGCCACTGCGTGGGGCTGGCCACCACGAAAGCTGCTTGCCTCCTTCTTGAAAATGGAGTCAAACCCGGCAATCTTGTTGCCTTTGGTGTCGATGAGGGAGCCCTGCGGCTCACAGGTGATCACGTCCCGGGTCTGCTTGGGCAGGGGGAGCAGCTGGCGCACCTTCTCCAGGCTGTCGGACTGGCGGTCGCCCAGCTCCTTCTGTGGAGAAAGGAAGCGGCTGTGGCTCAGTGGCAGAGCCCCCGCTTCGCATGCGGAAGGCCCCGGGTTCAATTCCTAGCAGCATCTCCAGATAGGGCAGGAGAAACTCCTGCCTGCAGGAAGCCTTGGAGAGCGGATGAGGCACAAGGAAACACTCAAGCCACCACAGACTCGAGGTCAATTATGGAAAGATGTGTTGGGATAACAGGACATGAAGGGAGTAGGATAGATGAACAGAGTGTCGATGAGGCAAGCTCTGTACCGTAATATAGGATACTGATGACAGATGGTAGTCAATGTATTCCCAAGTGGTCTTATTGTTTATTAAATTTTATTTGTTAAAAAAAGCAATAAAAACTAATTATGTATAAAAAAAAGAAAGAAACCCTGGAACGCCACTGCTGCCAGTCAGGGCTGACAACACCGGGCTGGACGAACCCGGGGTCTGACGCAGTCTAAGGTAGCGTCTGGGGTCCCTATGGAGCCACGGAGAGCCGGTAGGAGCCCTTCAGTCGGCCCACGCATGCGTGCAGTTCATGTCCACACTGCTGGGGCCCTTTCATGCTTCCACACATCAAAGTCCCCAAGTCCCACTGCACTGGGCACAACCAAGGGGGCCAAACGACCAGGCAGCCCACCCCCTGCAAGAAGGCAGGACCACCCACCTGCCTTTCTGAGGGAAGCGGGTGGGACTTCGTAGCAGAACGATGGGAATAAGTTATGCGCCACGAGGCAGGGGGGCTTGGCTTGCCTCAGCGGTGTCCGCTTGCGCTCCCTCCCTCAGGCAGGCTCTTGCTTACCCGGAGCTTCTTCACCAGGTTCATGTAGGCCCTCTTATTCTCCTCCATGCTGCCCTGCGAGATGCTGGACATGTCTGCAGCCAGGGTGCCGTTGATAAGCACACTCAGCATGTCCAAGACTGTGGTGAAGAGCTCGCTGGAGAGCAGAACATGAAAGGGAGGAGCGGGAGACAAGGTCACGCCAGGCAGGGCACAGCAGCAACTTTGCCCCAGCCCACCCCTGCATTGCCAAAAGGCAGGAAGAGCTGCAGTATTCATCCAGACTTCAATACTATCCTGACATATGGCCAAGAGGCCGGGCTGGGGGTGGGGGGGCATCCAAGGACTGGATCTCCAGGATAGAGCCCAGCAGCTCAACAGGTCCTTTGGCACAGCCCTCATGCCCAGGCTCCCCTGCACCCACAGGACGGTTCCCACCCTCGGCCCCTCCACTGTTATGTGGCAGTGCCCATGAGGAACCGGCAGCGATCAGGCTGCCTCTTAAGGGCAGCCTGCCCAGACAGCGGCTGCTTCACTCTCGGCTGCGAAGGAGGGCAGGCGGCTGCTTGGGGCCACAGGGAGGCAGCTGCCCTCCCACAAGACTCACTTGTTGGACTGCATGTCAACAGTGCCGCTGCTGATGATGTCCAGGAGCAGCACGGCCCACTCGGTGGTCTGCTGGGTGCTGCGCTGCACCGTGTCAAACATGCCCCCGACCTGGAACAGGAGGAGGCCGTCAGCCCCAGGCAGCGCTTGGGGGCTAGCTCCATGAGCACCATCCCCACAGGGAGCCCAGGCGGGGAGAGGAGGGGAGTCTGCACCTCTCCGGCTTGGAGGTCGCCTCCTCGCCAGGCTGGAACAGAACAGGCCTCCCTGGCCCATGCCAGCCATGGAGGCTACAAGGAGGCTGCTCTGCTGCCGGGAGAACAGGGCAGGCCCTGTCCCCATACGGTTCAGCCACCTTGATCCCTGGGAGCCAGAGGACACGCTCCCCGCCGCCAATCCCCCCGCTGCTCACCAGATTGAGCCGCAGTTTCAGCGCCTCGTGCATCAGCTGCTTGGCTTTGCAGTCGTCTTGGTACTGGTCTTCTCGCCAGTTGGTCACAATCTAGGTGGACCAGGAAGAGAGATGCCTGGCTGTCGGCCAGCCCAAGGACATCCAGCACTCTCTCCCAGAGGCTCAGAGCCATGCCACCCCCAGCCCACCCCTTGCACACTGCAGGAAGCAGATGATTGGGGGCTCAAGGCGAGACAAGGGAACCGCTCCAGGGATGACTGGACTGCCTCCCTTGTGCCGGTGGGTAGCCACAGCTGCTCGACACAGCCACGGGATGTAGCAGGAAGGGCCTCCGAGGCAGGAAGCGTCACGTGGAGAAGGGGTAAATTGTGGGGAAACTCAACCACTGCTCAACTCTTGCCCCAGATGCAGGGAGGGGGAAAGAGGTCTTCCCAAGCCTCTGTGGGGTCTGAACAAAAGAGGGGCCAACCTGCTGGACCTGGCTGTACAAGGAAGTGAGGAGGCCTTCGCGCTGCTCATCCTGGCCTTTCAGGCACGTCAAGACCAGGGACAGGAACGGCTGCTGGCTCAGCAGGGACATGCTACAAGCAGAAGGGAGCCAGGTGAGAACAGGGTTGGCTGCTGGCTGCGAGAGGCCCCCGCCGTCCCGGCCCCCGGCCTGCCCTCCTCCGGCCCCTCACCTCTTCTGCTTCTGGCGGTCCCGCTCCTTGCGGGACGAGGAGCCCAGGTGCTGCCCCTTCTCCAGCTCATCCCCAGCAGCCTTCAGCACGTAGCCCTGCACGGAGGTTGGGAGCTTGGCGATGAGCGGGGCCACCAGCCACACGCCGGATCTCTCCAGGGAGCTGTGGTAGGGAGGCGAGAGAGGGGGTGAGTCCAGCGCCTCCTTCCGCCCCACCAGCGCCCCTCCCCGCCCTGCTGCTCCCCGCACTGACCTGAGGATGGGCTTGGCTTTGGTGCTGGCCGGCACCAGGCCTGTGGAGCTGCCCAGGCTGGCGATGCCATTGCTGGCGGAGCTGGTCTCGGCAGACTGCTGGAACACTTCGATGGTGGCCTTGGCGATGTTCTCCAGCAGGGAGTTCATCTCCTGCTGCAGAGGGGTGACATGGGGCCCCTGAGCGCTCACGTGCCACTTGCCAGTGGGGGGCTCAGGGCTGAGCGGGCGGCGCTGTGCAGAGGGTCCTGCTCCCTCCCTGCCCTCCCCTTCCGAGCACCAGCAGCTGCCACTCATGCGTGCAGGGAGCGTGGCCCTCAGAACCCCCGCCCTCTCTGGGCCACCCCACATAAAGCACGGGCTGCTTACATTGTTTCCCGTTTGCTTGATCATGAGCTGCAGCTCGAGCAATGACTGCCGCATCGTCCACTGGTCCAGGTTCTGGAAGGAGAGCAGGCAAAACACTGTCAGACGCCCGCTTCCCGGCACAACGGATCACCTCTCCGTGCCTCGCCTCCCCTTCCAGGGCAAGCCGGCTCCCTGGCACGTGTTGTGGCTTCAGCACAACTGGAAGCATCCCCTCCCTGGTGCGCCACTCTGCCCCTGCTTCCACTACTTTTGCGGGAGAGGCAAAAAACTACGCCAGGGAACTGAGGCCCCGCGCCACCCCCAGCTACCAGGTATCCTGCTCAGTCCCCTTTCTGGCATTTGCCATACATACTTAAGCTGACACTCACAACGTTAAGGACCACAGACACATTCAACGCCAGTCGCACCCACCACAACTTGAGCTCCCAGTCAAACCCACTGGAAAGCCCAGGTCTGAAGATGCCTCGGGACAAAACCCGCTACTTGTACCTGTAAAATGCGCTTGATCCTCTGCCGCTGGGGGTTCTCGCCCTCCTCGCTGTCGAGCAGCCGGTGTGGGTAGCAGATCAGCTGCATCAGCCGCTGGGCCTGGGTGCTGCTCAGGACGGGATCCTGCAGGTCGTTGCTGTCTTCGCACAAGGACTTCAGGCATCGCTCACCCACCCACTCCTGCAGGCCAAGAACGCACCCGGGGGTGAGGGTGCCCAGCTCTGCCGGGGGGTCTCTGCCCTTTGGCCCATGCCCCAAGAAGCCTGGAACCCGCCCGCCCCACCCCGTCCCTCCTACAGTCTGTCCTGGCTGCTGCGGCGAGTGGAGCCGGCGACACGGCGATGGCAGCTGGGCACGCTGCATCTTTGCCTGGGCGGGCGACCCGAGTCTGCTGCCAGGATGTGCCCGCCCCTCCCGTGGCCTCTGGCTGCCCTCACGACTCCTGCAGCGGCCTGCCCGCTCCATAGGCCGAGCTGTGGCACGAGGCAGGTGGCCGCCTGGTGCTGCGCCCTGCGCTTGCTGGGTGGGGGTACGATGAGCCAAACCACCCCAGCTGGACCCTTTTTCCAGCAGACGGGCGACGGGCCTCTTTCAGCCTGGGGGCTGAATGCGCTTCTGGAGACGCTCCCAGGGGCCGCATCCCAGTGGTGGGCAGGGCCAACGGCAAAACAGGGTGCGGCCAAACATATGAAAATGCAAAAGAGACCAGCTATTTTCACCTAAGGCCTTTCCTGCCAGCCGCCAAGACTTAGAAGAGGCATTTCGACCTTTTGGGTTGGAGAAAAACAGCACAAAAGCCAGGGAACCACCAAAGGACAGGTGCTTGGGGGGGAAGGGCCGCCTGAAGAACCTGGAAGGCTGGATTGAGACCCCGGGCGGGCTGCGCTCGGCCCCCAGCTCCCCAACCCTGCTCTAGCTCCCCAGAGCAAGGCAATCTCCCTGGGAGCAGAAGGGTCCAGCTGCGGGAGGGGAACAGAGAGGGGGCCGCAGGACAGTCCTCCAACTCACCCATCTCTGCTGGCGCCCCCAAAGCATTTCAGGGGAGAGGGGACGGGTCCCCCACCCAGCACACCTGCGCTCCAGCGGAGAGACTCCAGCTGCCAGGGACTCTGTGGGTACAGCAAGGGGGGGCCAAGCCTCTCGTGCTCACCTGCTGGCAGATGCTCCTCAGGACGTACTTGGCATAAATGTCCAGGCTGGCTGTCTCGATAGAGACCATCCGGCTTGCAGGCCTCTTGTCATCTTCCAGGAGGTCATCTGCCCCTCCCGAGTGGGGAAAGCCAGAGCCCTTCAGTTCAGCATCCCCTGTGACCGACCGGGAGAGAGGGTCACCCAGGGAGAGCCTCACTGGAATGCCCCACTGGCCTGCACCCCCACAGCAGGCCAGGCTGGGCCCATCCCTTTCACGCTCACACACACACATGGCCTGCCTGGGTACGTACCCAGGACAAAGACGGCCTTCAGCACTGCAAAGACAGCCCCGTCCACAATCCGATTCTGGGAAGCAGCCAGCAAGTGCCGGTCGCAGGAGGAGCGGATGCCCACTGATGGCTTGCCTGCGGAGAGGGCATGAAGGAGGGCAGGCGGGAGCTTCAGACCAAGCAGGAGGCAAAGGCCCAGCAGGAGGGCCCCGGGGAGTGCTCCCGGTAGGCATGGAGCAGCCCTTCTGCCGGGCCAGGCCCAGCCACAGCACCTAGACTCCCAAAAGGCAAACACAACCAGCTCATAGCACCAGAAGAGCCTGGCTGCTGGATTGGACCAAGGTGGGTCCTTTTCATCCACTCCCAGCCAGATGCTTCCGGGAAGCCCAAAGGCAGGATGCTTGTCCACAGCAGTTCGTCATCAGAGGCAAAACAGCAGCTCCATTTAGCCATCATGGCTAGTAGCCATTGATAGACCTCTCCTTCTCCATCAATTGGTCTAAACTTTTTTTTTTTTTTACAGCCACCTCTCCTAGTGGCCACCACCACATCTTGCGGTAGTGAATTATGTGGCTACAGGGAGCTACGGCCTGATCTGCCTCCAGGGGG
The DNA here is from genome assembly GCF_057233095.1 of Heloderma suspectum. NCBI lineage: Eukaryota > Metazoa > Chordata > Lepidosauria > Squamata > Helodermatidae > Heloderma > Heloderma suspectum. The sequence continues at coordinate 2,491,642 of NC_139466.1, forward strand.
TGACCCGGAAGGAGGCTGTGGCCAGTCTCGGTACAGAGGGCTGGGGAGGGGGAGGTGCCACCAGCCTGAGCTCTGCCCGTGCCAGGAGAGTGAGCAGGAGGCAAGGGAAGGAGCGTGTCTGGGGGTGGGAGAAAGGATGCACCTGCTGGAGCCAGGAGCAGAAGGAAGCGGGGGGACACAGGCACGGGGGCGGAGCTTGAAGATCAGACCCCAGGGACGGCTCTGCCTTGGCAAGGTGGAGACTGGCCAGCAGCAACAGGCTGACCATCAAGCAGAAGAGGACCGACCCAAGGCAACGCTCACTTACTGCTATCCTGCTGGCAGGGGTTCAGCTGTGGCGTCTTGAAGAGATGCAGCAAAATCCGGCAGGTGAGGCGGGCTCCAGGCTCCGAGTCCTGCTCACTGCAGGCTAGACAGAAGCGCCAAACCTCAGAGAGCAGCTGACCTGAGCTGCTCTCCACCTTCGGGCTGGGCCCGACCTCTGTTGCAGGGCAGCCACAGGGCCATAGAGTGGTCCCCTCCTAGGGGGCAGCCCCACTTTCCCCCGGCATGGCAGGCAGGCAGGTGGGCACTCACCAGCATTGAGCAGTGAGGGGATGGCAGCACAGCGGATCAGGTCCTCCAGGAGGAGACACTGGCGAGCAATGAGGATGGCCACAAAGGTGGCAAGGGAGTCGTGGAAAGACAAGTCACTCACCTGAAAGAGACGAGAAGGGCACAGCAGAGTTGGGAAGAAAACAGCATCTGGCGTGGGTATTACTCGAGAGCAGCCCGTACATAAGACAACGTCCTGTCCAGCAGGGCAACCCTTCCAAAGCAACCATCACCCTTGGGCTCCACAGCAGGGTCCAGCAGGAACAGGCAGGCAAAACCTCCACGCACCTCTGTTCGCTTCTAGCCATCACTAGCACCAGCTGGGGAAAAACTCTTCCCTGCAGTGTTTTCTAAACTGATCCCCCCGCCACTGGAAATGCAAGGGTAGGAAATAAGCCACACTCAGTGGTCAGGATGGCTTTGGCTTTTCTGGAGTTTCCCCGACAGCCCCAGGTGACTGTGGCCATTTTCAGAGTCCAGGAGTTCCTTTCCTGACATGCAGATTAATCACCATGGCAAGGAAAGCACGGTAAGAAGCTGGCCTCCACCTGGACTTGCACTGCCAGGCAGACGAAGATTTCATGCCTATGGAAGACTCACATCCCTGGGAGCAGATGTGGACCCCACGAGAATTTAGACCAAGCGGCCAGGCCAGAGAGGCCAGGCAGAGAAGGCTGGTGTTCCTGACTACGCCAAAGGGGCTTGGGATAGAGCCCAACATCTCCCAGGGAGAGGAATGTTCTTCAAGCGAACCTGGCTTTCCGCAGTGCGCTGATCTAGGGAGATGCCACCCTGCAAGTCCCCGTGAGCCAACCCTCAAGACGTTCACGCCTCAAGCTACTCCAGAGCAACCTCTGCGCCTCTACACTCCCCCCCTGCATGCCCCTCTGCGCCCCCTGGCCCAGGCCCCGCCCTTACGTCCACATTGCAGAGGAGGTCGTTGAAGCCACAGGTGCCATTGTTGGAAGAGCAGCACAACGCCTTCAGCACGCCCAGCCACTCGGCACTGAGTAGCTTGCAGTAGCCTGTCAGCTCAGCACACAGAATGGCAATGTCGTTGACCCTGCGCAGGGAAGAGAGTGGTGATGGCCGCCTTTTAAAGCCTGGGTGGCTTTAAAAGGCGAGCAGACATGTCAAAAGGAGGACAACCCTGCTGGCGGTCATTTAGCTCTGATGGCCATAGTGAGCCTCCATGTTCAGAGGCAGTATATCTCCAAGTACCAGAAGACGGGGCAGGGGGAGAAACAGTGGGCAAGACCTATGGCCTTCATGCCTTGATGGTGGACTTCCTGGTGGCAACCTATCGGACACTGTGGGACACAGGACGTTGGACTAGATCAGGGTGCAGAACCTCGGGTGCAGAGCCCAAATCCAACCCTCTGGGGCACCCCGGATGGCCACACCACCTTCCCCCCATCACCCATCATTTGGTGGTTTCCTGGCTTTTGAGTAGTTTTTTCCCCTCCATCCTAAAAGGTTGATTGCCTGTCCTTAGTTACTGGCAGTCAGAGCTTTAAACTAAAATAGGATGGGGCTTCTGTATGTCGGCCCCCACTGGAACGCGGCCCCCGACAGCATCTCCGAAATGCAATTCGGCCCTCAGTCTGAAAAGGACCCTGCACCCCCGGAGTACCGGGCCCCGCCGTGGCCGGTCCCAGCAGGCCTCCTGTGTTCCGGAGAGGCGTCAGCAGCATAGCTGGTCACAGCTGAGAGCCAATCCCAGCCCAGACACCCCCTGCCCTGCCCTGCCCTGCACGCCCTGCCCTGCCCTGCCCTGCACGCCCTGCCCTGCCCTGCACGCCCAGCCCTGCCCTGCCCGCCTTGCCCTGCCCTGCCTTGCCCGCCTTGCCCTGCCCTGCCCGCCTTGCCCTGCCCTGCCCGCCTTGCCCTGCCCTGCCCGCCTTGCCTTGCACGCTTTGCCCTGCCCTGCACACCCTGCCCTGCACACCCTGCCCTGCCCTGCACGCCCTGCCCTGCCCTGCCCTGCCCTGCCCTGCCCTGCCCAGCCCTGCCTCACCGGTCGGGGTCGTGGTGCCCCACGCACACATGCATGAGCGCATTGCACACAAAGCTGTAGCGGTTGGCCGGGTTGTCGGTGAGGCTCTTGCCCAGGTTGGTGTAGGTGAAGTTGTGCGCCGACGGGTTCTCGATGGTGTCGATCATGAACAAGGGCTCCCAGAGCAGGTTCGAGTCGGACGGCTCCACGTTGCAGTAGATGGTGTTCTTCACCTTGGAGCAGAAGTCGCTGGGGGGAGGGCCGAGCCAGGTGAGGCGCTCAGCCTGGCCCCGCCCAGAGCCCATCCTCAGCATGGATGCCCTGGCTTGTGCTTTCCTCGGCGTGACGCCTGGCCGCCGCAGCTCACACGTGGGGCCAGGCCTGGGAAGCTGGAGTCAGGCGCTCGCTAGCAGGGCAGCACCCAGGGTGGGCGCGGCCGGGCAGCTGCCGAGTGCCCAAAGCCCAGCAGGGGCCTGCTGACAGGAGCCCGCCGGACTGGCTCCTCTCCTCCCCCGGGCCTGCTCGTTCTCCTGCCTCTTGCTCTGGCCCAGACAACGGGGGTGGTGAGAAAGAGGAGCAGGAGACGCCGCAGCCTCCTGGCTCTCTGGCTCTCTGCCCACCAAGCAAGCCAGTGGGAGCAATGGCAAGAGGGAGAAGAGGAGGAAGAGCAACTGGCAACCATGATGGTGAGAAGGAAGACCCCCCGAGGGAGGGGCCCATGGGGGGTGTCTAGACCAAGAGCCCCCAAGAACCTGGAGCCAGCACTGCTCATCGACTGTTTTTGGGTTGCCAGGCAGAGGCTGCCTGTTCTCCTCGGGGCTGCAATCCTACAGCCAGGACGATGCTCACCTGAATAGTTCTCCAAATTTACTCTTGAGGTGGCTGCAGGATGTGTACAGGTCGTAGAGGTAGGCCAAGATGCAGCGCTCTGCAGAAGAACCATCGGAGCGGTTCATGCCATGCTTCACCACTCCACAGAGCCTGTAGGAGTAGAAGAGATGCTGCACTGGGAGGAAACAGGATGCAGCCCCCTCATCCGGCAGGATGAAAATGGCTGGTGGACTCAGCCCCCGGTGGCACAGCCTCTGTATCCCACCCCCCAACCCCATGGAAGTTTCCAGCAGTAAGGCTAGGGAGCCTCTCTCCTTCCAGGGCAGCATCACAAATGTGACCCCAAGGTAATGGGAGGCCCTGCCCCTTCAGAGCAGAGACACACCAGGCCTTACCCTTCAAAGACTTGGGCCATCTGGTCCTGGTTGAGGATAAGGCAGGAATGATAGTGCCGCAACACAGCCACGATGCACAGGCACAGGCTGGTGGTGTAGCTGCCCACCAGGTCGGAGGATTTCAGCAGCAGCTCTGCCTCCACCACGCTCAGCTCATTCAGCAACTACACACAGCGTCAGAGAGAACACAGGAGAAATGGGTGGGAGGAGGAGAGTGACAGAGCAGACTGGCTCCCAATCTGAGAAGGAAGGAGCTTGGAGTAGTTCAAGAGAGGAAGGCCTTGGTCCATCCTCTCCCCTCCCCACCCCACATGCTGATTTGGTTTTACTTCCATGTTAGTGCAAGCCATAGTTTACTGTTCCTCTGAACCAGCAAACGACAGCTTGCCCATGCCCTCCAAACCAGAACTGCAAACCAGCTTCAAAACATGGCTTGGAGTCCTGGTTTGGAGGACAAGCCCAAACCACAGTTTGCCAGTTCAGATATAACAGCAAACAATGGATTCTTTTTTAATGCTAAAGCCTACTTGAGCTTTATCTAAATAAAGCTACGGGATTTATCACAAGGCAGGTCAGCTTCAGGGTTTGTTATTTCAACTGTGATAACAAGGAAGAGTAGGGAGTTTGCAAACACAAGGCTCTTTCCTGCAGCACCAAACCATCCATCTCTAAAATGGGAAAATGGACCCACATCAGAAAACACTCTCAGTTTTATATTGTTATTGCAGGAGAATTAGAAGGTGCAAATATTTTATGCATATTGCTTGCATGTTTGGTAGGTACAGTTTTGATCTGTTCATAAACTCAAGTTGCTATCTTGTATCTGTAGCCTTTCATTCCTACAGCCTTTGGCTTTGGTGACATAAGAAGAGCCCCTCCGGATCAAGCCCAGGAGCCATTAGGTCCAGCATCTTGTTTCCAGCACTGGCCACCCAACATAATATTAACCAGTCATGAGGTTAGTGCAAGGGCAAGGGCAACATATATAGTAGCATTCTACCTCCTTGCAAAAGAAACAAAACATGGAGGGGTACTAAGGTGGCTTTCAGTATAGAATCATAGAATCATAGAATAGTAGGGTTGGAAGGGGCCTACAAGGCCATCGAGTCCAACCCCCTGCTCAATGCAGGAATCCAAGTCAAAGCATCCCTGACAGATGGCTGTCCAGCCTCGTCTTGAATGCCTCCAGTGTGGGAGAGCCCACCACCTCCCTAGGTATCACCCCCACCTTCCAAGACACGCACCTGGATGGCAAAGTCAATGAGCCCACTGATGTTGAGCGAGTACTCCATTAGGTCAAAGATGAACTGGACGTGCTGCACCAGAGGCAGGTGGTACGACATCCCTAAGGCAAAGCTGGTGATCTGCTCCAAGACATTGCGAGATACCTGGGGGTGAGGGAGCAGGGCCAACAGTCACAGCTGAACATAGGAAGTCAGGTCAGGGCTCCATCTAGGACAGGCCTGACTGGCAACAGCTCTCTCTCATCACCTACCACCTCGAATCTTTTGAACTGGAGATGCTGGGGATTGAACCTGGGGTCTTGTGTATCACATATGGGCAACCCACACTCCTTGGCTGCTCTCTGTACAGCCCACAGAACTCCAGCCACTATTCCCCACTGCCCAGCTGATCAGCCATCAGCTAGAGGGCGGACAACAGAACACTGTTTCCCTGCTGGTAACAGCAGTGGTGAAACAGCAATCTGGATCAGAATCGCTGGGAGGGGGGCCAGGTTGAAACCCCCCCCCCCCCGGATCATGATGCAAGGGTCACTGTTTCCAAGCTGCTAATGGCAACGAGGAAATAGCGAACTGGATCACAGTTTCTGGGAGGGGAAGAAAGGCTTCAACCTCGCCCCCTTCTCAGTGATCCCAATGCAGAGATTGCAGCTTCCTTGCTGCTAATAACAAGGAAACAGTGATCTGGATCAGGACTGCTGGGAGTGTGGGGGACAGCGGCTTTAAACTCCCCCCAGCAATCCCATCCCCCAATCTCAGTAGGCAGGAAGGGGAAATTTAAACCTCCTCATCCCTGTGTGCTGAATAGCAGCTGGAGGAACAGTGTGTGTGCACATACATGTGTGCGCCCATGCGAGCGTCTGTGGCTCCCAACCCACCAACCAGCACTGCATGTAGCCTTCAGGGAAAAAAAGGCTGCCCCCCCCCGCCCCGCCCCGCCCATACATGCAAAGCATATGCTCTGTTACTGAGCTATGCGCCCTCCCTGTTGTCTGATGGCGAACTGCCAAAGGGTGCATGAATAAAGGAGCTTGCTGTCCTCACTCACAAGACACATACCTGAGAGGTAACAAGGTGCTGATCAAAATGAGAAAGGTGTTGGAACTTAGCAAAGATGTCTTCAGCGGTTGGGAAGGCCTCCGGCTTGTTCCTCTTCCTTTTCTGCCCTTCCTCTCCCCCTGTCAAAGCCCAGACAAAATCAGGATAGCCGTTGTTTAGTTCAGAAGTGGGCGTCTGGTGGTCCTCAGAGTAATTTCATGCAGCCCTTGAGCTAACTGCAAAGGCCCTCTGCAAGCAATCATTTCAGGCCTCTGCTGGGCGGGATGGAAGTGGGGGGGGAAGGGGGGAAGGGGACCTGCCCACTTTGACCCTGGCCCAGCCCACAGCTGGCAGGCAGCCCCTGACAAATTACTCCTGAGGGAATTCCGCCATCAACAGAAAAACGGTTCGCCACCCAATTTAGTTGTTTTTAAATGTATATCGCACATTTTCAATTACATTAATGTACAAGGTGGCTTACATAAAACTAAAAGCAGTACAAATTAGTAGGAAACTAATACAAAATTAATAAAGTATCAAGTGATCACAAATCACAAGACCAAAAAGCAAGAGTTTACAGCAGAAAACATTCAAAAACAGTCTATAATTCCTCCCACCTGCCCCCACCCACAATAGTACACACCCAAGACCCTCTCTAAATAGGATAGCTTTTTCCTGGTGCCTAAAACATATTACAGAAGGCACCTGAATATCCCAGAACAGGGCATTCCATAGATGGGGTGCCACAAAAGAAAAAGCCCAGGCTCCAGTCGAGGTTCACCTAACCTCTGAAGGAGGAAGGCTTCAAAAGATGACCTTAACAGATTCAGACTGGAGAAGATAACCTGGTCCCCAGCTGCTCAGGGCTTTATAGGTCAAAGCCAACCGCTCTTCCTAGACATAATGATCTCTTCTGCACACACCTTCAGTCCTTCAGTATTGATAAAGGCAGGTTATCTAGTTTCATTCTCAGTGACTCAGGAATGACCTAGAGCCAAGAAATCTAACCAAGAAAAGTTGGCATAACTTTGGCAGTTTCCACTTTCCTCCTTCTTTGAAGCCAAGATTTGTGATTTCTTATATCTTGGTATCCTTTTGGGTTCTGTTTGTTGCTATGTGATTGTTTTTATGTCAACATCAAAAGAAGTCATTTTATTTTCCATTGTCGTAAGAACATAAGAGCCCTGCTGGATCAGACCACAGGTCCATTTAGTCCAGCATTCTCTTCACACAGTGACCAACCAGCTACCTCTGGAAAAACCACACGTAGGACACGAGAACGATGTTCTTATGTTCATGTGGGGATGGGGGAGGGGTAAAGAAAGACCGCATGAGCACAAGGCCATAATGTCCCATAATTTCTGTCTAACTGAAGAGATTTAACACGGACAATACAAACCCACTTTAAAAGGATATATAGAGACCAACAAACTACTTGGTTTCTTAAAAACTGGTTATGCCATATATACTATTTTTCAAATTGTTCTATGATGACTGAGTGCTTTTATAATTGATTTTAAATTAAGAGATATATTTCTGAAAAGTGTTGAGCATTAATGCACTTGCGTATTTTCAAGAACCGGTCCTACAAGCACCACCATAATGTGAAATAATTGTAGTTTCTAACCCATTTTCATAGGTAAGGCACGTCATAGTAATCTACCAGGATGGTGTTATGGTGAGATTGTTACTATTTTGTCCAGTGCACCAGACTCCCCGCTCCCAATCCCCAAGGTAGAAATCATGGTGATGGCTTGTGCGCAAGTCCTGCAGGTGTTCCACACACCTGTCTCTGCTGTGCTCTTCCTGTTTAACACCTTCAGGATGTCTTTGGTTATCTTCTTGATGGCATGCCGAGCTTCATCACGCTGCTTCCCAACACCAAAAAGGACCACCAGCCGCTGGTTACACTCGTGGCTGCTCGACTCCTCCTGAGAAGCCAGGCATGGGAAGAGAGATGGGCGTCAGCTGCTGCCACATGGGGAGCATCTCCTGTTACTGATGCAAGGGGCCAGTGCCTCTCCTGTGAACCCCCCCAGGAGTGCAAGGGCCAGGGCACAGGGTGTGCAAGGATTCAGTAAAGCAGTGGCTAGTGAGGCACATATCTCAGTAAGGATGCTAGAAGGTCTCTTGATCTTTGCAAACCTCCCAGAGAGCTTTGGCTATTGGATAGTATAGAAATGTAATAAATGAACGCTCACAAGAAGCTGCCTTATACTGAATAAGACCACTGGGCCCACCGAGCTCAGTACTGTCAACACTGACTGGCAGCAGCAGGTTTCAGGTAGGATTCTTTCCTAACCATCCCTGGGATCAAACCTGGGACCTTCTGCATGCAGAACAGGGGCTCTACGTCTGAGCTATAACCCCTCTCCTAACGATGGGAGTTGTGGTCCAACACAACTAGATGGCACCAAGCTGGGGGTGCTGATGAGCCCATTATGATCTTCTCTGGCTGTTGGCTCCTCTCCAGGGTCTCCAGAAATGAGAAGTCTTCTGTGCCACCTACTGTCTGGACCATTTAGCTAGATGCCAGGGCTCAAACTGGGACTTCTGCCTGCAAAGTAGGCGCTAGAACATGGAGCTGCTCCCAAAATCAATGCACATCAACCATCAGGTAGCTAGTGGAGTAAATATTTTATGGCATAGTGGCATTCAGGCCATATTGCACCATGGACTAGATCACAGTTCAAGCAACGGCCTCCAAGCTTCTGCTTGGGTCACATGTCAAATTGCCTTTTGTCGGCAGCCAAGTCCTACTAGTTCCCAAGGTCTTGGAAGAAAAGGACAGCCAACTTATGGTCTTTAGGGGATGCAAGCATGTGTACATTCATGTCTTGACTCAGAAAGGAATTAAGGACAATACAATGCAGCACAGAACAAGTGACTGGATTTCCAGAAACGTTCAACAAGCATTTAGAAGTGTCATCTGTAAACCAGACCTCAACAGTTTGGAGGCAGTAACAGGAAAAAGCAGTGGCACCTCATCCACATGGAAGGAAGGGGTGAGGAGGGAATCCTACAGCACAAAAGGAGCAGATATGCATCTTTTTAATCCCCAAATGGACTTCTCCACTGCTAAAAGCCTGGAGCCACAAAGCTCAGCTAAGCCAGCAGGCTTCAGGCATAAGAAGCATTTTTAATGTATGCATTATTTCTATTAATAATATTTATATATCATCTTCACACAAATGTCACCAAGACATGAACAATTCAAGTAAAAACAATAATACATAAAAGCAATAACCCCTGTTAAAATATTGAAGCCACATTGAAAGCACCACACACACACAGAACACCCAAAGCCTCCAATGCAAGTCCTGGGCTGTTTCCCCTCCTACCTGAGGGATGGGGAAATGCGTGGAGTACTGGATGTGCCGAGGCTGGTCATACAGCGATGCCAGCATCCCATCTGCAACCCTGTCCTTTGGAAGAGGCTTGCTTTCCTTGTCGGGGTCCAGTTTCTCAGGGGAAGGGCTGGCTTTGGTCTCACAGTGCATGGGAGGAGAAAACATCTGGTGGGGGAGGAGACACATGAGTTGAGGTGAGATTGCAGTGCAGGCTGGCAGGGAAGGATCACTCCACAAAAGTAGCCAGTAAGGAGACCAAAGCAGGGCTGTGAATCACCTGGCCAAGAGATGCAGGGCCTACCACTCACCGCACACCTTTCATCAAGCACCAGGGAGCAGGGGGAGGCTGAGGAAAGCCAGCTGGCTACCAAGAATCCCAACGACTTGCTTCTGTCTCTCCCACTGCACCCATGTTCACACTGCCAGGGCCATCTGACCATCCCCACCCTTGCCCCCATGGAAGGCCACGAGAGATACTCTGGCCATGCCACGCTCCACCCCTCATCCTTGACTTTAGCAGCCTCTCTGGAGATGTAAATAAAGGATGTTTGTGGAGTGACATTCTTATGGGATGCCCTCTCTCTCTGCCATTTGAAGCACACCAGGCAGAGGAAAGCAAGTGGCATACGTCACTGTCCCTCCAGCATTCCCACACAGATGCTTTTGGGGGGAGGGGGGAACTGAAAAAGCTTTATCTCCTGAAGTGAGAAAAACAGGGCTCAAAAGGGCCTGGCGGGGGTCGTACCGAGAAGTCTGTCTTCTCCATGTCATCAAAAATCACACTGGAGTTGTGGTCAATGTCCATCTGGCACTCTGACAGGCCTGTGTCCTGGGAGAGACAGGAAACAAGGCGCAGCCGTTCAGATCCTGCAAGCCCCACAAGCAAGCCCCACGGGACCCTGCAGGGAGCGCCCCCTGTCCTGCCGGTGCCCGGCCTGTACCTCCAGTTTTATACTGCTGCTGCCCTCCCGCTCCTTCCTGTCGTGCTCCTCGGCAGGGTCGTCGAAGGGCGAGGGGGGTCGGGGGCCGTGGTCGATGGCCAGGTCACCGCGGGAGATGAGCGTGCACAGGTACATGTTGTGCGAGAAAACGTCGTGCCGGATCAGCTCGCAGAACAGCAGCACCAGGTTGAAGAACTCCACCTTCTCGTTCTCATTGCTGGGGTCGGCTGCCGAGGAGAGGCAAAGAGGGAGCGGGTAAGGAAGCCGCCTCCCCCGCCCACCCGGCACAGCTCCGGGTGAAAAGAGGACGGGTGGAGACAAGGCAACCCTCCCCAGCGAGTGGCGGGAGCCAGCCTGCCGCCTGGGGCCCGGGGACACCCCAGCGAAGCCCATACTTAGCACAGGAGCCTGAGTGTCCAGGAACTGCATGAGGACGTCCTGGAAGACGGGAGCACTGACTGCAGAGAGGGAACCTGAGGAGATGGAGCCCTTTTCGTCCAGCACTTCCGAGTCCCCACACCGCTGGGGAGAAAAAGGAAGGGCAGGATTCAGTTAGGTCTCCTTTCCTCCCCGAAGGAAAACCTTTCAGGGATGGTCTGCCTCACAATGTGTCTTCTTCCAGGAGAGCTTTGGATGCAGCAACAGCCCGTCATCTGGGCTCCAAATCAAGGGGTGGGCAGGCTCCAGGCTTGTGGGATACACTTTGTTTTTTTTACTCAAACCCCCAATCAAATTGTTTTTGATCAATCAAAACAAAAAAAAATTGTTTTTTTTACTCAAATCCACTGGCCAGAGCCTGATGCAAAATAGTGGCTTGGGGCAGGGGAACAACACATACTCGTAGTATTAAGGAACACGGGTATCTCAGAACACATGCTGAATGCAAGAATTTGCTCTCAGTACCAGAACTGAGCTCACAGTCTCGTCACACAACCATCCACTCCGTCTTCCGTCTCAACAGTGTAATTTGGAAAGGCAGAGGAGACACCTTTTTGTTGCTGCTGCTGTTAAACAACTGGGATCCAGAAGCCCTTGGTGATATACCCAGAGATCTACTGGTAGACCCTGATCTGCCTTCCGCCCAGGACTGGCCTAGAGCTTCACAACGTCAGACCAGGATATCGTCATGATGGCCTGCTCCTGCTCCCTAATCAGCTGACACTCTGCTCTGGGTCCCCCCACACTCAGAGGTTAGGTGGGTGGGTGAGCCAGAATAAGGCCTTTTTGGCTACTGAACCCAGGATTTGGAACTCTCCCAGCTAGTAGGTCTGTCTCTCCCACCACCTCCACCACACTCTCCTGGCCTTGTTTTGAAGAGCTTTCAGGGTAGAAGGCTTAGGACTTATTAGTTATTACTAACCTACTGGGGGTTTGCTTGTTTAATTCTCTCTACTGTATTAGGTTATATTTTTATGATTGTTTTAGGTTTGCTATTGAGATTTTCTGAACCGCTCTGGATACTTCTTTGTTGTTGTTTAGCAGAAAAACAGGTCACAAAATTTAAAAATAAACCAGCAAACAAAGCCACTGCCCCAGTCATCCTCACAAGGACTCTGTACATAGCAGGCAGGGCAGAAGGTTTCCAGGGATGAGAAGATGATCTTGTGATCTGTCAAGGATGCACTGTGAGACTTAATGTCACTTCTGGACTCAAGCCCTAGTTAAGATCTTGAACATCATTATGTCCTCCGAGACCTGGTTAGTGACAGCTCTTAGACAAACAGCTGGACTCCTTACAGAGCCTCCCCGGCACCCCAGCTCGCCCTACAGCTGTCTTGGCAACTTGCAAGAGGAAAAAAGACGGGGTATAAATGCAATAAATAAATAAATAAATAAATAAATTGGCAACGCCCTGCACTCACCTCCGCCTCGATCTCAGAGTGCCGCTTCTCCAGCAGCTTGGCCACAACCATTGCCCTATGGTGCCCAGACCGCTTGTGGCTGACGGCCCACTCACACAGCAAGGCCACGACTGCATCATCATCGGGGGAAATCTGTCAAGAAACGGGCTGTGTAGAGCATGGATGTGCCAGGGCTGGTCACAGACTCCTTTCTGCAGATTGAGAAGGGCTCCAAGGCTTCCAGGCTTCAATCATTCCCACCCACGTGCTCTTGGGACATCGTGCTCTCCTCCCCCAATGCTCAGGGTAGAAAGGTCTGTGCAGAGGGCCAGAGATCATGCAAGCTCACTGCTCAGCATGCAAGTTCAGGGAAGCAGCAACAGCTGTTGTATCCCATCCCTCATATTGTGGGAGAAGCGGACCTAACAAGCACCAGAAGAAGCCTCCTGGATCGACTGTGCTGGGCTCACAACATCTAGCTTTTGCTTCCTACATTGGACAACCAGATGCCTCCAGGAAGCCTGAGAGCGCAGCATGATGGCAACAGCCCTCTCCCACTGCAAGCCCCGGAGGTGGAGTGGAGCCAGGGGTCCAAGGGGCGCAGCACCAGCACTTCTGGATTAGCAGAAACGCTGACACCACCTGCCGCACCCCCCCCCCAATTCCCCGCTCCCTCTGAGCTGAGCTGCAGTCCTCACAGTAGCTAGGAAGAAATGCATTTCCTCAGCCACTATATGTCGTTCCCTATTGTCATGTGAAATATTTTGGGATGGCTTGGTCCTAAATGGCCAAATAAGGCCCATTCATTTGGCAAAAGAGGTGCTCCTGGTGGAGATGAAAACTGCTAGAACTGGTGTCTTGGTATGGATCAATGCAGCTGCCAGCAGCTGTAGACTCTCCTTGGGGTGTAGCTAGGGGGACTGTCATGATGAGCAGCTGCACTTCAAAACTGAGCCCTGCACCACTGTTTGCCCCCAACTCCAGCAACTGCGATCAGGAGGATCCATTTAGCCGTAATGGCTAACAGCCATTGATAGACAGACCTCTCCTCTAGCATTACAGAAAGGGAGAGAAACGCCTCTCTCTCGCTCCACCTTCTCCACAGCCTGTTACAAGAAGTGCTTTGGCACGCTCGTTGTGAGGCTGTCACATGCTGCATCCTGCAACAGGAGGAAAGCAACACTATGGATTTAGCAGGAGTCCAAGCGACAAACCCATATTCTCTGACCCTCTACTAAACACTCTGGCATTTGCCTCCAACAGTGTTGGTCACAGACAGAAAACAGCTCATGCCGCTTTGACCCAACAGCCACCCCACCACCATTGCCCCCGCTTAAGAGTGCCTACCTCGTGACTGTCTTTGCTTGGTCCTGCCCCAAATATCCTGTTGTACAAGGAGTCCAAAGAGTTGCTGAAGTCTGATCGCTCAAAACTGTGGCTATCTAGGACCTCCAGAGTATGCAGTACCCGGCCGATTGTGAATCCTGGAATGGAACAGGAAAACAAAAGGGATTCAGACACCAAGCCAGAGGGCTCCCCAGCTAGAAGGAAAAGAGCCAGGGGACCTGAACAGCGCAAGGAAATACTCATCTCTGCCACAAGGTCAAAGGAAGAGGAGAGACGGCCAAGCAAATAGAGAGAGAGGAAGCAGGAATAACAGGAGAGCAAACCGGCTCCTTTGAGGGATATGGAAGAAGTGTGGAGGAGTCATGATGTGGGCTACCTGCAGTGGCTTCTTGGCATTTGTCAAAGGACCAGCGCACCTCCACTGCCTGGCCCCGCTCTTTGATCTGCTGCTCAATCTCCCGGAGCTTCGCTCGGACCTGACAAGGAAGGAACATCAGAAAAGATGGTGTGATTGGGGGGGGGGGGTAGAAGCATGGAAGGGGTCATGCTGCCTCATCAGTACTGGCAGAAATGTTCAAGAGGGGAGGGATGGGGGCAGGGGGGCCATCATTTTCTCGTGGCTCAGCTTCCGCAGCTGGCCACAGGACTGGAAATGGGTCGAGACGGGGCTTTGGGCCCGGAGGCTCACCTGCTGCATGAAGCCTGCATTGACCCCAGGCATGGGCAGGTTTGAGGGGGCGATGGGCAGGTGGTCGAGTGGAGAGCCAGTCTTTATTCTGCTGTCGGTGAGGGAGTAATGCCAGACGAGGGCGCTGGGGCAGCACAGGACAATACTCTAAAGATGGACGAGAGAGAAAGAGACAATGCAGAAGCACTGAGTTTCCTGGAACGCCAGCAAGAGTGTCTTCCCTTTTCCTCCCTCCCTCCGTTGCTCTATGTGTGCTATAAGGGCCCTGGAGCCTTCCCCAGTCTTCCCCTGATGCTCTGTGATGCGCACACAGGCATGAAAATGTTAAAAGCATCCCACAAAGCTGTAACTAAGCCAGTGTATGCGCAACTACAATAATTGCCTGTTCTTCCTGTTTAGCCCAGAGGTTTCCATCTCTGTCCCCTTCCTCTGTAATCTCTTCGTGTTAAATTATACACTGTAAGCCTCTCAGAGCAGGGATCTGTCATCTGCAAAGCACTACACACACGGTGCAATAATAATAAAAAACATGTCTAGATTAACTATTCCCATTTTACCCAAGATTCCCTCTCACCCTGAGGGAAATCTGTGGCACTCCCTATTTCCACTTGCCATCCTGCTAAAATGAACAAGCCAGTAAGAGAACAGATTTTTGTGGGATTTCCCCTAAGCCCCTTGTGATGGCAGTGTCCTATTAATACCCCCTTTCTTCTGGTGCCTAAACTCTCCAGGATAGCAAACATGCCCCCCCCCCCCGACTTAGACACGCACGCACACACACCCCTCCCTGCCAGACAACTGCATAGAGCTAGTGGGGATCACACTACCCTGACTTGCCTGGAGGATGCAGCTCAGCCCAAACACCACCGGGCGGTGCTGGGGACACAGCAGCAGGTCGCTGAAGGGACTGGGAGGGGAGTTCCCTGCAGCCGGCTGAGGGGTGGGCGTGGAAGGGAGCGCAGGGGCAGTCTGTGCCGCGAGGTGATGGGCAGGGTGCCCACCAGTGCTGTCCAGCAGGATGGCGAGCCTGCGGGTGCAGAAGTAGGCCAGGCGTCTGGACAAGTACGCAGACTGCACGAACTCGCCGGAATACTGTTGGAGGGGGAGAGAGAGAGAGAGAGAGAGAGAGAGAGAGAAAGGAAAACCCATTCATTGCCAGGGTAGAACACCCTCTCCCCCTGGATGAAAAGCAACTTGGTGCACAAGGAACTAGGGGCAAAAATCCTCTTTCACAACAGAAGTGCCATGGACGGATCCTGTTACTGAGTGGCAGAGAAGGCCCCGCGCCCTCTCGACTGCCACCAAACAGCAGCCACTGTATCAAGTTACAGCAGAGGGCTCCTCCACCAGCTCAGCTGACAGGCCAGCTACCGTTTGGCTCCTCTCCTTCCTCCAGTGTTTCCCCTCCAGCTGGTCCTTATAAGGACTCTGTAAGTTTAAGAAGTGGCGCCCAAGTTTGCTTGCTTTCCCCCTTCCCTCCCCCTCTCCTGCTGTGCGGTATTTTTTAGATTGTAAGCCCGAGGGAGGGAGAGCAGGGACCGTCTTGTTTATTACTGATCTTCTGTAAAGGGCAAGATGACCTGCAGCAGTAGGGGCAAGAGCAGCTTCAGGAGCTCGTCCTCGCCTGGCCGGATCTTCTCGAAGCACTCGAGCACCCAGGTCAGGAACTCATGCCGGTCCAGCATCCCATCCTGGAAGGAAAGGGGCAGTTGAGCAGACAGGCGGTCTCAGGCAACGAGTGCAGGCCTTTCACTGGCCCCTCTGCCACCTGAGAGGGGGACCTAAGCATCCAGCCCCACACAAGAGGAACAGGCCTGGCACAGCCAAAGCAAAGAGCTGCCCCTTCCCCTTCCCCCTCCCCCCGCCCCATCTCACCTGGAACATGAACATGGCTAGCTTCTCATTGTAGTCCCACTGCTTCACAGAGTGCTCGACCTCCTGGGGCATGAGGCTAGAGGGCGACCCACAGGTTTGTGCTAGCAGCTGCCGGTGGAAGTCGGCAATCTTCTGCAGCTGCTCCCACAGGAACTTGGTGATGATCTGCGTCCACTCTGGAAGAAAGAGCAGCTGTTGGCACAGTAGGAAGGGAAGGCAGGAGGGGACAGGGCTGGATCTGGCTAGCGGGCAATCAAGCTTGTTAACTCTTGTGCCACGGAGGAGAGCAAGAAAGGCGAATGGAAAGCAGCCAGCTCGTACTGCGGACCCAGAAACTGAGCTGCAACTTTAGTGGCACAAGCTGGCCCTGTCCCGGCAACAGGGGGAAGAAATGGCAACAAATGCCAGAGATTCTGAAGAATAATGAGGTGTGGAAGATATACGAAGAAAACTCCAAGAGACGCCCATGAGCCCAGTCCCAAACGCTGCCCTGATCCTGGAGGCTTTTGCAAGACCAGATGCAACTCTCACCGCTGAACGGGTCGACGACATGCCGTTTCTTCACCTTGGTTTCTGTAATGGCTGCATAGTAGGCGCAGGTCATCTTGATCAGCCAGGCTGCTCTCATAACGGGCACAGTGTACTTTGCAAGGTAACCAAAGACCTCCTCCTTCTTGCTGAAGATGGGCACCTGCCGGGGGTGGAGAACGAGAGGTGGAATCAAAGGGGGGCTGTCTCACACCAGACACTGTACTTGGAGAGAGGCCGTGGGCAGAATATGCAAACCAAGGAGTGCAGAACTCCGGTTTTGTTTTGAGAGAGAGGTAGCCAAGCAGCCACATTTGAATAAGGCATCTTGTGGCCTGGAGCCACAGCTAGTCGTGCCCCTGCTGGAGGAATCCTCCTCTGAGGAGGAGCTGGAGCTCCCAAAGACAGACAATGACAAGCAGCCACCCACAGCAGGAGATCTGAGGAACCTGGGCCCCCAGAGAAGATCACCACTAGTCCATCCCCACAGGAGGAGGGGAGTCCCACTTCTGAGGCAGAGGCTAGGCGACCAAGAATGTTGCCGCTTACAAAGGAGGACTCCTCGGGAGCAAGGCCTTCCTCCCAAATAGACCTTTTGCCAGAGGGCCAGTAATGCACTGCAGCTGAACCCTAGGTGGGTCTCAGAAAGCTCTGGCTATATAAGCCTTCAGTTTTAGCCTAGCTGGTGCTGGAACAACATTGTTCATCAGCCCCTGTGCCTTGCTTTCTGGACCTAGCCTTGTGATTGACCTACTGACCCTTGGACTCCTGGTTGACTCTGCTTCTCGACTGTTTATGGTAACTTACTGCTTCACTGCGCTTTGACCTTGGCTTGTATCTCGACCACTCCTGCCTTTGCCTGATCCCATACTGGACAGGAACTTGTGGGCATGACCACTCGCCTACTTTGTTGCCTTACCTTTTGGACTGCCCCATAATGTGCTCTAACGCCGGGTCTGATTCAGCCATAGCAGGACACAGCCACAAGCCTTCCCTCACAAGTTCACTATTTCCCCAAATCCCATCCTATACTGCTGCTTCTGGATTGTTCCTGCTTCTCCAAGCGGCCCCAAATACTTCCTGTTTACCCTTGTCCCATCTAATTTCACACAGTCTGCTCTTGCTTTCTTTCCCAGCCCATGATTCTTAGAGAAGCCCTGCCCTTGTCCAAATCTTTTTTGGATGCACTTCTTTCCCAAATGTCCAATAGCTACACCTGAATGGTTCAAGGGGCACACTGGGCTTCCACATCATGGTTCAGCCAACCCTGCATTACAACTTCCCTCCTCTTCCTGGCAGCCTTAGCTGTCCTGTACCTTTTTAGCCAGGTGAGTGAGGGGCTTGGTCCCAGCCAGATCATTGAACCAGTTGTTAATAGCACTCTGGGAACGCGCCGTCACTAGCCAGAAGTTATCCTTCTGGTTCACCTGCGGTTTCCGGCGGCCCGTGTCAGGCAATGTGTTGCAACGCAGCTTCTCAGCTATGATGCTGCTGAAATTTGAACTGATCTGGAAAAGAGAACAAGGAGCTTAGATCCATCCCTCAGCTATCAGCATGCTGATGGAACACCCAGCTTTCCCTTCCCACATAAGCATCCAGTGCATGCCGTCTTTATCTCAACAATTCCACATGCTTTGTCTTTCCACATGCTTATCTCCATTATTAAAGAGAATCCAAGAATGGACGCCCCCCTCCCTACGGGCAAAGCCCTATTCCAAGACCAGAGCCACCTCCCACTTTTCGAAGGAACAGGGAGGTTACACAATCCAGGCCAAGCTGAACTTGCAGATGTCAAAACCTGAACGCACAGCCAGACTCGTGAAGGCTGCTAGCCTTTGCAGCCTGCACACAACTCTCACTCCACCCCCAGCCTCAAGGACTATCCATCCACCCCCTTTTTTTCTCCTCCAAATAACACCCCTCCCCCAGCTGCTATCAACTAAACATTTGCCAAGGTAACTAGGTAGCTTTCAGCTAACAGGAACTCGGATCCAGTACATCTCCAGGAAGCTCTAGGTAGCTAGTGGATATCACTGAAGCAAAAGAGTGCAAAGCCATATCTCCAAACACTAGTTATCTGGTTTTCTATGGGTACTTAGAGGATTAGTGTACAGAACCCAGAACCAACGACACACATTCTCGTTGTCTGGACTCAGCCATCAATCATCATTGCTGAGGCTGAATTCAGTGCATCATGGTTCAGACTATTACCTTCGCAGGATTGAAATTGACGTTTTTGGCACTGCCATGCTCATCCCCAGAGACGGCTGGTTGGTTGTTGAAACCCTGCTTCACATTGAGAGCTGTGAGCTCATCCTGCAGAAATAAGGGGGAGAGGCACCCAAGACCAGAAGCTGTGGCAAAATCAAGAGCGGACAGTTCTTCCTGCCATGCACCTCCTGCTTGTGAACTTCCTGGGTGGGAGAAACTTGGGTGGGAGCTATTGGAAACGATGCTGAACTAAGTTGCTTGACTGAACAAAAGTAAAGCAATTCTTATGATCTTATAGAGGACCTTTAAAGAAATTATTCAACTAATTTGCAGAGGACAGGTCTATCTATTCCAGAAAGATAGCCATGGTAAGAACAAAAAGGGTTCTGCAGCATCTTCAAGCCTAACAAATCATGCATTTGAGAATGTGGCCTCTGGCCCATGAAATCACAAGCCTCACTATACTGACTGGACGTGAAGACTGGCTTCTCCAGTCTGGCGCCCTCCAGATGAGTTGGACCACCACCCAGGAGAGCTGGCTGGGGAGATTACAGGAGACGCAGTCCAACACATCTGGAGGGTGCCAGCTTGGAGAAGGCATGGCTCCATGTGAACCTATTTGCTGCGATCAAGAACAGAACCTCCAAGCCCAAGAGCAGCTTATCTTCAACTAACAGGTGTGTGGGGGGGAACAGATGGTTTGGGAAGCTGTTGTACGCCCTGCTTGTGAGTTTTCTGGGGGTAGGCAGTTGGGAAGGAGGAAGGATCTGGCTGGCAGTGGCCGGAGAGAGTGCTACTGGGCCAAATCGCCCTCCAGACAGGCAAGTGTGGCCTTCCTGTGGGTCTGGGGGGGAGGGGGGAGGAAGACACCAGGGAGGGGTCCCTTTGCCAGCTGCTGGGGGTGGGGGCTTGACTGCTCACGGGGGGCGTGGTCTAACAGAGCCACACACCCCTGCCGGTTACAGCACCACGGCCAAGGGCCTGGAGGGCGCTAGGGTGCCCCCCTCCGGCCACAGGGGCGCGCTTCCTCCTCCGGGCCACAGGGGGCGCTGTGCCAGCCCACTGCCCTTCCCCCAGGGGGCGCCCTCCTTCCTTCCCTCTCTCCGTCCCCTCCCCCATTCCAGGGGGGTGTCCCCTCCTTTCCCCTCCCCCCGCCCCTCACCTCCTTCTGCTTGGGGTCCTGCGGGTACACGTCCGGCGGCCCCAGGCGCGGCCGCTTGAGAGGCCGGTGCTCGTAGCTGAGGATCCCGAAGGCCGCCATGGTGAGGGCGACGGGGAGGGGGCGAGGCCCAGCCGGGCCCGCGCCTGGCCGCCGAGGGGAGACGCAGGCCCAGCCACAACAAGGGCCGGCGGAACCAGCCGAGCCTGTCCCGACGGCTGCCGGAAACGGCCGAGCCGGGACGGGACGGAGGGGGCCGGCGCCGAAGCCTCCCGAGGAGCGCGCTCGGGCGGATGGCGGAAACCGGCGAGCGGCTGGGACCGCCGGAGAGCCGGAACCAAGCGCTCGCGGCAGCGGGCGTCGAGCGGAGCGGGAAAAGGAGAGCACCGCGGCGGCGCTCGGAAGCGGTGGCCGGAAAACGCCGAAAGGGAGCGAAGTAAGAGGCGCTCGGCGGCGCCTGCCTGCCTCGCCCGCCCTCCTCCTCCTCAGGAGCGACCGGAAATTGCCGAGTGGGGGCGGAGGTGGCCGAGAGGCGCCCAAGGGGGGGCGCAATAGGCTGAGCACAGGGGATAAGAAGTAATAATAATAATAATAATAATAATACTTTATTTCTGGCCGGCCCCAGACCAGGGATTGCGACTTCCACTTCAAAACATATGAATTCAGTTTAACTTTTTTTTTTTGGGGGGGGGGATCAAAAATTGTAATTCTGAAATATAATTCTGTCAGTCTTTTGGAGGAAGGAAATAAGGAATAATAATAAATAAATAGGAAATAGGGGTATAAGAATTTTGAAAGAAATTGATACCAGAAATATCAAGACACCCCGGGGGGGGGGGGAGTTTAGAGTAAAACCATGTGCGGAATACCGTTTTAAAGCCCAGTGCAAGAAGACTGGTGCTGCTTCTGGTGGGCTGGGATCTTCCCTGCCCACCAGCCCCTGTATCTGCCTGGAACATCGTCTGCCCCCTTTGTCGGGAGAGGAGGCCCTGGAACCCTCCTGATGGGTCATCCGCTGTCATGGCCCAGGAGAAGACGGCCATAAACACTCCCGCTGAGCCCTAATAGAACCTTCCCACTTCCAGATGTGTTGGGGCGCAACTCCTATCATCCCCAGCCAACATGCCTGCAGGGGGGTATGGGAACTGTAGTCCAACACATCTGGGAGACGCCAGGTTGGGACAGGCTGGTGTAAGGGTAAAACAGGCCACGTGCTCAGGAACAGAAGTCCAAATCACAAAAAGCAGAAAGGGTACATCTAAACTTTATTCAACAATACCATCACTATAAATACAATAACTTTTCTCACAAGGCTGCAGACACAACGAAGTAATTATGATGGCTCATTGCACCTTCCTGACATCTTCAATAAGTTGGGGTGGCTAGGCCCTCTGGTCTTCAGGGGTAAGCAAGATCTAGACCATTTCCAGTCAGTCCAGGGCAGACTTCTTGAACCTAGTGCCCTTCTGATATGTTGGGGGATTCTGGGACTTGTTGTCCAACACATTTGGAGGGCACCGTGTTGAAACTCTAAAGGGTTGATGTTTTTCTTAGGAATGTGAAACTGAACATCATGTGATGCCTTTGGTTAGTAGTAGATAGGTCTTCTCTCCCAGTCAGTTCTATCAGCAGAAATATATCCTCTGTTTGTTTTGCGTAAGTTTGATATAAAATAAGGAAAAGAGAGTTTCCGGAGTTCTCATTTTCAAGGAAGCTGTGCTGCTGGATCTCGTCTGCATCACACCAGGTTGGAGAAGGTTACTCCAGGGCAAAGCTTGACTGATGGTGGAGGCAGAAGACCATCCTGGAATCAGTTGGCCGAGGAGACCTTTTTGAAAGCAGTGTCTCGCTTCCACTTAAACAAACACAAATGGAGCTGATAGTGTTAAATAGTTCTTACTTAACTCTTTATTTGTCTCTCTTCACTTTTATACTTGCTCCTTTCTTTGTGAAAGATCTTTTCCACTTCCTTTTCTTACTAAAAATGATTAATGACATAATTCTAACTTTTGTGCTATTTTGGGGTTAAATGCTATATTCCTTACATGAGATACGTGATACATGCTTATATGTCATTGTAAGCACCTGTGTAAAAGCAGAAGCGTCCCTATAATATGGAACAACGGCCGTAGTATCAATTCCAGTTACCATTTCACTAGAACCCCAAGTCATCTGGAGCTAATGTCGTGTGTCCCACCCCCCCATCACCTCTGACATATGTCTCCCACATGCTGAAATTAAGCACAAGCCCAGTTAGTACCTGGATAGGAGGTTACTTGGCAATGCCATGTAGGCAGCTTTGAGCTCCACAACTGAAGAAAGGCAAGATATAAAATAAATTTAAAAAATAAGTAAAATGCTCATTCATGGAGTTTCATTTAAAAACGTAAAACAGCTCTGAAGTTGGATCAGACCAGAGGCTTCTCCAGCCCAGCATTATGTTCCCACAGTGGCCACTGAGGTGAGGGAAGTCCACACGCAGGTCATGAGCACAAGAGCATCTTCCTGCTCAGGTTCTCCAGCAACTGGCATTTGGAGGCATGCAGGCTGAAACTACAGCAGAGGTGGGCAACTTGTGGGCCTCCAGATGTTTTAGCCTGCAACTCCCATCATTCATCTCCATTGGCTATGCGGGTTACAGCTGATGGGAATTATAGGGCAAAACATCTGGAGGGCCAAAGTTGCCTGCCCCTGTACTAGAGGTTACATATAACCTTTGATAACCTTATCCTTCACAAATTTTTCCAATCCCCTTTAAAGCCATCCAAATTGGTGGCTGTCAATACATCTTGTGGTAGCAAATTCCATAATCTAACTCTGCACTGTGTGAAGAAGTCCTTCCTTTTATAGATTCATAGAATAGTAGGGTTGGAAGGGGCCTACAAGGCCATCGAGTCCAACCCCCTGCTCAGTGCAGGAATCCAAGTCAGAGCATCCCTGACAAATGGCTGTCCAGCCTCGTCTTGAAGGCCTCCGGTGTGGGAGAGCCCACCACCTCCCCAGGTAATTGGTTCCAATGTCGTATTGCTCTTACAGTCAGGAAGTTTTTCCTGATGTTCAGCTGGAATCTGGCTTCCTGTAACTTGAGCCCATTATTCTGTGTCCTGCACTCTGGGACGATCAAGAAGAGATCCTGGCCTTCTTCTCTGTGACAACCTTTCAAGTACCTGAAGAGTGCTCTCATATCTCCCCTCAGTCTTCCCTTCTCCAGGCTAAACATGCCCAGTTCTTTCAGTCTCTCTTCATAGGGCTTTGTTTCCAGTCCCCTGAAAATTATAACAATGGACGAAGTCTTATTTATCACAACGGAGAGAACAGCTCTACGAGCACCCAATAATAGTCTTCAAAAAAATGTAGGAAGAAAGCTAGACTATAAAGCACATGGTCTCCAGTGTCTATATACTAATGCTCAGAGTATGGGAAACAAACAGAACGAACTTGAACTCTTATTATGGGAGGGAAATTACAACTTGATAGGTGTAACAGAAACTTGGTGGTTTGACTCCCATGACTAGAATACAGCAATTGAAGGATATAACTTGTTCAAAAAGA
This sequence comes from Heloderma suspectum, assembly GCF_057233095.1. NCBI lineage: Eukaryota > Metazoa > Chordata > Lepidosauria > Squamata > Helodermatidae > Heloderma > Heloderma suspectum. The sequence goes on from NC_139466.1 coordinate 2,515,229, forward strand.
AGAAATGGAACAGAAAGGGAGGTGGAGTCGCACTATATGTTAAAAATGCATATCTCTACACAGAAATACAGGAGGATAAGGTTGGTAGCCCCATCGAGAGCATCTGGGTTAAAATAAATGGAGCAAAGAATAAAAGGAACATGGTGGTCGGAGTCTACCGACCACCCAATCAAGGAGAAGACACGGATGAAACTTTTGAAAAGCAAATTGCCAACGTTTCAAGGAAGCAAGATGTAGTAGTAATGGGGGACTTCAGTTTCCCCAATATCTATTGGGAGACAAATTCTGCAAAACATGGCCTGTCGAGGAAATTCCTGACTTGTGTTGCTGATAACTTCCTCCTACACAAAGTGGAGGAAGGAACTAGACAATCTGCTATCCTTGACTTGATCCTAACCAACAGAGATGACTTAATGGATAAAGTAGCAGTTACAGGAACTCTGGGGGAAGGGACCATGTTATACTCGAGTTCTTGGTTCTAAAGGAAGCAAAAGCTGAGTGTAGCCAAACACGTACCCTGGATTTTAGGAAAGCCAATTTTAATAAATTCAGAACAAAGACCAGTAAGGTCCCATGGCAAGCGACGCTAACAAGAAAAGGAGTCCAAGATGGGTGGGGGTTTTTAAAAAGGGAAATTCTCAAGGCACAATCACAAACAATTCCAACAAGGAAAAAAGGTAGAAGTCAACAGAAGAAGCCAATGTGGTTTCACAAAAAGCTTAGAGATGACCTGAAAAAAAAAGGGACACATATAGGAAGTGGAAGGAAAGCCAAGCAACAAAGGAAGAGTACAGGCAGGTAGCACAGAATTGCAGGGATGGTGTCAGGAAGGCTAAAGCTGAGAACGAGCTGAGGTTAGCGAGGGATGCTAAAAGCAACAAAAAGGCTTTGTTCAGCTACGTGCATCGTAAAAAACAGAGGAAAGAAATGGTGGTTCAGCTATTAAATAAGGAGGGCAGAATGATAACAGAGGACAAAGGAAAGGCAGAAGTGCTCAATTCCTACTTTGTCTCAGTCTTCTCCCAAAAGGGGGTCTATGACAAAAGCAAAGTACAGGCTGAAGGGGCAGGATTGCAGCTTGAGATCGACAGGCATATGGTCAAGGAACACCTCATTACTTTGAATGAGTTCAAATCTCCAGGGCCAGATGAACTGCATCCTAGAGTAATAAAGGAAATGGCAGAAGAACTCTTAGAACCACTGTCTATTATCTTTGAGCAATCATGGAGGACAGGTGAAGTGCCAGATGACTGGAGGAGGGCTAATGTTGTCCCTATCTTCAAAAAAGGTAGAAAGGAGGAACCTGGGAACTACAGACCAGACAGTCTGACATCAATCCCTGGGAAAATTTTGGAGCAGATGATAAAGCAATCCATCTGTAAGCACCTTGAAAACAATGCAGTGATTACTCGAAGCCAACATGGATTTGTCAAGAACAAATCCTGCCAGATGAATCTGATCTCACTTTTTGATCAAGTAACCACCCTTGTGGACTGTGGGAATGGTGTGGACATAATATACCTCGACTTCAGCAAAGCTTTTGACAAAGTGCCCCATGATATCCTGATGAGCAAACTAGTCCAAGGTGGGCTAGATGAAATAATGATCCGGTGGATCCACAGTTGGCTACAGAATCAGACTCAAAGAGTGCTTCTCAATGGGATCTTCTCAAACTGGGGAGAGGTAACGAGTGGGGTACCGCAGGGCTCAGTCCTGGGCGCAGTGCTCTTCAACATTTGTATTAATGACTTGGAGGAGGAGGTACAGGGAATGCTTATCAGATTTGCAGATGACACAGAATTGGGCAGGATAGTTAATACTTTGGAAGACAGAAACAAAATTTGAAGTGATCTTGATAGGCTGGAGCGCTGGGCTGAAAACAACAGAATGAAATGTAATAGGGATAAATGCCAAGTTCTGCACCTAGGAAAAAAGAAACCAAATGCACAGTTAGAACATGGGCGATACTTGGCTCAATAATACCACAAGTGAGAAGGATCTTGGAATTGTTGCAGGTTACAAGCTAAATATGAGCCAACAATGTGATGTGGCTGCAAAAAAGGCCAATGCTATTTTGGGCTGCATTAATAGAAGTATAGTTTCCAAATCCCAGGAAGTACTAGTTCCCTCTACTCAGCACTGGTTAGGCCTCATTTTGAGTACTGTGTCCAGTTCTGGGCACCACATTTTAAGAAGGATGCAGACAAACTGGAACGAGTTCAGAGGAAGGCAGCGAAGACAATCAGGGGACTGGAAACAAAGCCCTATGAGGAGAGACTGAAAGAACTGGGCATGTTTCACCTTGAGAAGAGAAGACTGAGGGGAGATAGGGTAGTGCTCTTCAAGTACTTGAAAGATTGTCACAGAGAGGAAGGCCAGGATCTCTTCTCGATCATCCCAGAGTGCATGAAATGGCATCATGGGCTCAAGTTGCAGGAAGCTAGATTCCGGCTGAACATCAGGAAAAATGTCCTGACTGTTAGAGCAATATGACAGTGACACCAATTCCCTAGGGAGGTGGCGGGCTCTCCCACACTGGAGGCATTCAAGATGAGGCTGGACAGTCATCTGTCAGGGATGCTCTGACTTGGATTCCTGCATTGAGCAGGGGGTTGGACTCGATGGTCTTATAGGCCCCTTCCAACCCTACTATTCTATGATTCTATAGCATGAATCTCCCACCAATCAGCTTCATGGGATGACCCCACTGGGTTTTAGTGTTATGGGAGAGAGAAAAATGTCTCCCTATCCACTTTCTCCACACCAGGCATAATTTTTTACCTCTCATGTTCCCTCCCGCCTTATTTGTTTTCCTAAGCTAAAAAGCCCCAAGTGTTCTAACCTTTCCTCATAGGGGAGTTGCTCTGGCCCCTCATAATTTGGGTTGCCCTTTTCGTCACCTTTTCCAGCTCTACAATATCCTTTTTTAAGTGTAGCGATGACAATGGTACACAGTAGTCCAACTGTGTTTTACACCGTAGATTTGTATAATCCAGTATGATATTGGCAGTTTCATTTTCAGTTCTTTTCCTAATGATCCCCAACATGGGATTTGCATTTTCACAGCAGCTGCACACTGGACTGACATTTCCATTGAGCTCTGTACCACAGCCCCCAGATCCTTTTCTTAGCCAGCGACCACTAGCTCAAACTCCATCAGTGTATACGTGTAGTTGGGATCTTTTGCCTCAACGTGCACCACTTTACACATGCTTACGGTGAACTGCAATTGCCATTTTAATGTCTACTCCCAGTGTGGACAGCTGCTTTTTGAGCTCTTTTTGTTTTAGCCACCCTAAATAATTTGGAGTTATCAACAATCCTGGTCACCTCATGGCTCTTCCCTAATTAAAGACCATTCATAAACAAGTTAAAAAAGAACTGGTGCAATACAGATCCTTGGGGGACCCCACTTCTTACATCCCTCCATGGGGAGAATTTACCATTTATTCCTAGTTTCTGCTTTCTGTTCTTTAACTAGTTATTGAGCCGTAAGAGGACCCCTCCTCTTAAACTATGGCCACTAAGTTTGCTCAGGAGTCTGGTGAGGAGCTTTGTCCAAAGCCTTTTATAAGTCCAAGTGAACTATGTCTGCCAGACCACTCCATCACCAAACTATCCATGCAGTTTGGATCTGCATAATCATGAACGTGTGGAGCTCCAATAACAAGTCCATCATCACGCCTTCTAATAGTGAATTCTGGTGTCAAGTGCCAACAGGATTGTAGCAGAGGGAGACAACAGCATGCTTAGTAGCCACCAAGTGTAGAGTGTCAGTTTGAAAAGGAAAGTGGAGCATGGGCAGGCAAAGTGGAAGCGATCCCTGCTTGGAGGGAACTGATAGACCTCTCCTCCTTCTCCATGAATATGTCTAGTTCCCCTTTAAAGCCATCTAAAACAGTGGCCATCACCACCTGTTGTGGCAGCAAAATCTGTTACTAAATGAGGGAAAGGCCTTGGCTCAGTGGCAGAGCCCCTGCTTTGCATGCAGAAGGTCCAGGTTCAGTCCCCGGCATCTCCAGGTAAAGCTAGGAAAATCTCCCAGAAACCCTGGAGAGCCGCTGCTGCCAGTCAGTGTCAACAGTACTGGGCTAGATGGACCAAGGGTCTGACTCTGTATAAGGCAGCTTCCTATGTAATCATGTGTTGTGCAGAGAAGTCCTGCCTTTTGCCTGTCCTGAATCTCCTGACAGTCGGTTTTATTCAATGACACCAAGCTCTGGTATTAGGAGAGAAAGCAAAAAATGCCTCCCTATCACCTTTCTCCCCACCACGTGTAATTTCATCAGTGTCTTGTCATGGTGCCCCTTAGTCATTTTTTTCCCTAAACAACAAGGTCCCAGTCATTGTAACCTCCCTTTCCAGGGGAAGGTGCTCAGACTCCTTGCCTTGGTCCCTTTCGTTGCCCTTCTCTTCCACCAAAATATTCTACTGCAGCTCAAGGCACTTCCGGGAGATGCTGAGTTACATGGCAAAGCTGGACCTCATAACCTTCCCCAGGTAGCTGAGACCAAGGGCATTTTTCAGGCTACAAGCTCCATGGCACTGTGACACCTGATGTGCTTGCGCTATGAGCAACAGCCACAAAAGTGCAGCACTGGCACATCCTGGGGCCTGAGAGAGACAGATGGCGCGCGCCTGCACACAGGGGAGGGCAGAATTTGTCACCAGATTCTTATCTCACCCTGTCGGACTTATCCACACATCAGAGGTGCAATGTGCTGTTGCTCTCACCCAAAGCAGGTTGGATCTGCAGGTGACACCCATGGTATTGATGAAACCTGCTTCCACCCCCATTGCATTCTCCTGGGACTTCCTGAGCAGCCTTAGGCCTCTTATCCCCACCCAGGACCTTGTGCGAGGAGAGGGGGATTTTCCACAGGAAACCACAGCAGGCGGAAATTGAGCATCACAGCAAGAGATCAGTTTCAAACCCACATCCCCCTGCATAGGCTTGCACTCCACGGATGCCACTCATGAGCACAGAAAACCTCCCTCTCTTGCATGGCTGGGCTGTGAGGATGACCATGGATGCCTCCTGCAGGCCAGGGGCGTTGCTAGTGCTTGTCCTGCTCTTCTTGGGTCCAGGTGGGCATAGTGTGGACAACTCCGAGATGCAAGGTAACCCTTTCCATTGATTCTCCCTCTGCCTGAAGAGAGCAGGGTAGGCCAGAAAAGTTCCACCCCAGCTGTCCTGCTTACAGTGGGATGGGAACAGAGCTCCAAGGGTTTATCCAGGGCCAGTACAAGGTCAGTAGGCAGTCTGAGGTCCAGAAAAGGGTGTAGATAGCGAGAAAGTACAAGCCAGGACCTCCTACGCAGATGTCCTTCACAGCCCCACCCAGAGCACAGCTGCACATCATCAGGGCCACTTGAGGAATGGTCTGCTTGTCAGCACAGCCTCGCTTATGAGTATTTTGTGAACCGCCCAGAGAGCTTCGGCTATTGGGCGGTATAGAAATAAATAAATAAATAAAATAAAAATAAAATACTCATGAGGAGTCCTTATTCCTCAGGCCAGCACTTCTGCATCTGTTAGCTGGCCAAGCCTGCACTCCCTGGGGCTAGCCAGCTGCTGGGTTTTTGCCTCCGAGCCTGAGATGGGGCTAACTACATCCTGAGGGGAAGAGCCAACAGCCATCTCCCCCAAGGGCCTGGGCCCAGCCTCCCTGCCCCCCCCCCCCGATCTGCCTCAGCGTCCCTCTGCACAGGCAGCTCCTCCATGATGTTCAGCTCAGGGGACTTCAGGTCGCCCACCAAAGAAGGATTCTCCAGAGGGGGCAGGACACTGCCTGCCTACTTCTTGAAATTCCCTTCGAAGCCATCCTCAAACAGACTTCCACCTGCCCAAGGCCAGATCTCCACCTCCCTCCCTTAAGTGGGAAAATGCACAAAGTGATCTACATTCTACAGGCTCCTCTACCCTCTCTGCAAGCAGGGGAAATACTCTCTTGCCCTGCACTGTGAAGAGCTTCCGAGCTCTTCAAATTTGCCATTTCTTAAGGCTGTGGATCCTTAACTTTCCTAGTGGTGTCCACAGGTGTCCAACTGCTGTGGTCAGCAAGAAGAAGGGACCCCTAGAGAGGTTCGCCCCTACATTGCACTCTTTCCAGTGCCAGGTGAAGGACTTTTTATTTTCCCAGGCTTTTTTTTTGCATTTTAGCATTCCAGTTTAGCTCTGCTACCTTAAATCTGCTATTGCGTTTCAAATATCTGCACTGCTTCTAGGTTTTACTTGGGTTGTATTGTTATTCTGTAGTTTTTATCTATTATATTGTATTTTCTGTTGTATTTTTGTGGTTTTAATTTTGTGACTGGCCCAGGCTATTGGCCAGTATAAACATGAAATAAATAAATAATAAACAAACAGCAAAATGGCAGAGGCCTCTTTGGTTTTGTCCCCAAGTTGACCCAAGCCAGACCTCTGCGAGAATATTTTAGATGAACGGTCTTGGGTTGTGATGGAACAGCAGAAGCGGGTTATCCATTTTGGGGAGGTTTACAACATGCAGACAGGCATGCTGCTGTCAGGAGTATTTTCCGGCAGGGGTGACTGATGCAAGCAGCTTGGAGCGGGTGGGTAGCAAAGGTAAAGCAGATAAGGGAGCCAGAATGGTGTTGCATCACTCCTGATCATCAGCCATTCTTCAGCGTGGAACCAAGGATCCAGGCCCTTTGTGGCTGCTTCTGTGAAAGGGCTGGGTTCTTGGTCCAGCATCCTCTGCCTTCTCCTTGGTCACAGAGAGCCTTGCTCTGGGAGTGGGGGTTTCAGGAGAGGGTGCTTTTCAAGAAAGGTTCGGTGGTGATTGCACAGGGTGGGGGGGTCAAGATCCCTACTGCGTGGCTGCCGGTGCTCATGCAGCCATGCAAAGCTCTCCCTTGCAGGCGTGGCTGTGGAGTGGTCATGGCATTATGGCCCTTCACAGTTCCTAGTCTGTTACAGGGAGACCCTTATCAAGGAGGGACATCCTGGGTGGAGGGAGCTCTTTGATCCTGCTGAAGTTCCTGGGGCGCATGCCTCTTCTTTACCATTGCAGTGGAATGCATTGTCTACGGTAACAGTTATGTGGGCTGTGACTGGGGCAGCAAGCGAATACCGATGGCCAACTACTCGCTGTACTACTGGTAGGTGCCCTTTGCCCTCCTGCCCCCATCCACCTGGTGTGCACCGCCCTCACAGCTTCAGACAATTCCTCCCCTGCTTGCCGTGCTGCATTTTGTTGGGAGGCTCCTTGGACACTGGGGCAGGCTGCAGGGGGACCCAACTGGAGCGAGGGAGATGGCCAACTCTCCTTCCTCAGGTGGGTCTGGAAGTTCCTCAAGAGATGAGGGCTGCTGCTGGGGGGAAGAATCACAGAATAGTACAGTTGGAAGGGGCCTATGAGACCATCGAGTCCAACCCCCTGTGCAGGAAAGGAGAAGAAGAAGAGGAAAGGAGTGCAGGGACCTGGTGGTGACATGGCCATTCGAGAGAATCATCTTGAGTGGTTCTGCTCATTGCTAGTGTGGTGGTGGGCACCTGCGTGGTGCTAGCATGGTGATGGGCACCACCTCTCCCCCAAGGGGAGGGGTAGAGACAGGAGGACAGTGCTTGGTATGGTTGTCAGAGTTAAGGTCAGAGCAGAAAAAGCTTATCCCCTCATAGTCCAACTGTGCTGGGAGAAACTGTGCTTGTCAGAATTCTCTCTCCTGTGGGAGGCATGGGGATACCAATCTCTTACTGAACTGTGCCTTCAACTGAGAGAGGCTCAGCCATAGCTTTGGGATTCAGACCTGCCAGGTGTCATTTGCATCTTTCTAACCTGAGGGTTGGACCAGTAGAATCGGATTCTGCACCACAGCTCTCCGCTCGAGTAGAAGGGCTCAACCAGGCTCTGGCTTTGCTTAGGTACACAAACAAGGGACCCATGGTGAAGTGCGAGAGTTACCTCCAAAGAGACGGTATCAACGTGGGATGCCGGATCCTTCCCATTATCCTGCATAATGACCTCAACGTGTATATCAATGCCAGTCTCAGTAGGATCATCCCCACCACTCCTGTGCGTCTGTTGAACCGAGGTATGGATTTCTTGCTCCCCTGAGCCACCAGTTGAGTGCATTCACAAGTGGGAACCACACAACTCAGGAGGACTGAGGTCCAAACTCCCCATCCTACTCTGCTGGGGCTCACAGCCAAAGCTGCAAGCTCCCCGCAGCATTTTAGGAATCCAAACAATCCCCTGATTGTTTGTTTACTCTCCCTCTACATACATTCCCTTTTTTTGACTCTCACTCTACAGCAAGCCTTAAGCACAAAGTGTGGAATTGGGGGGGGGGCGGTAAGGGGTAGTGCCTTCCCATTGCCAGCCAGAAACACTAGATCTCTGCAGATTGCCAGCCTTTGATCACTAGCTTTTTATGGGGAATCCCCATTATGTTATTAATAATGACATGACTGCACTCACTCTGGTGTTTTTTGTGTTAGGCCAGATTTTGTGAAGTTAAAGCAGTATTGAGGCTTCTAAGTGTACTGTGCCTTTAATTAAAAGCTTCCTCTTTGCAGGTACTGCCTCTTTTATTGTTTCCTGTTCAGCACAGCTGGGAGATTAGTGAGGCAATCCCTTAATTGCCTTTAGTCAGCTTTTGTCCCCTGTAAGGGCAGGATGTGTGTAGCATGTATGGTTTCCTTGATTTTCTTGTACCTTTTTTTTAGTGAATTAATGCTATTTTTTAACATGGAAAGGATGCCATTAATTAAACTCTTCCCACCACCCTGCCCCCACCAGGGTACAGAAGCTAATTAAGTGGATTTAAGGAGCAATTCCTCATGAATTCCTCAGCCGCACTTTACAAAAGGCAATAAAATATGCAGCACTTTTAAGGAGGAATCTTTTAATTAATGTTACAGGAGGCATTATAGAATGGTCTAGGTCATAGAACCTTCTATAATGTCTCCTATAATATCTAGGCCAACAGGAAGGGCACTGAGGATAATATGGCACTATGTTACGTGCTGTCAAGAGCCTTCAATTTAACCCTGCTTCCGGTTGGTTGAAAAAAAGCCAAGCCTCCACAGTGCTAAAGAGCTGTGTAGTGTGGAAGCAGCCACATCTCTACCTTGAATTCCCAAAGGTTATGGTGTTTCATTTGAGCAAACCCTGCCTCCACCTGCACCCTGCTTCTCAGTTGAGTATTTTCCCCAACTGCAAAATTCTGCCCCAGAAAAAGAGAATGAGAGTTGACCCACGTGGCATGTTGACAGACAGTAAGCCGGGACAAAAGCTGGTATTACCCAGGCATTGTTCTCTCCAACTGCAGATGAGGAGGTAAAGCTGTACCACTTCAGATTACATGTTGGGGCTCACAATATTGAATGCTTCTCCATATTCAAAAAATCCCCACACCTAGAAAATGAGCTTATCAAGGAGGCTAGATTAGAACTCTTCTCCCTAAAACCCTACTTCTCCACCTGCAGCAACTTTTCTTTTTATTCTGTTTTGTGATCCCCTACCTGTAATCCTGTCAGGCCATGGCCAAGCTCCAGTAGATCACAGGTGGGGGTCTAGTTCCCAGTCCAAGCAGACAAGGAGAGTGAGTACAGCTTGGGTGTCCGCGCAGCTGCTCGGTGAGAGGAATTGGTCAGACCAAAGAACTGACTTGGGTGCTGACCTGACTGGATCCAGTTAGCCTGTGGAGTCTGCTAACATTGTCCAGTCTGGGATGGGGTCCCCAGCCTTTTGGGGCAAGTGGGTACATTTGGAATTTTGAGGGAGTTTTGTGGGCACTCTCACAAAATGGCTGCCACAGGGTGGCTTGCCCATTCATGGCCAGTCACAAAATACCAGTTTCCTAGAAGCCAAACTGGTGAGACTGAAAGAAAAGTCGCTTGCCCAACAACCTAAGTCCAAGGCCAAGGTGGGGGCTGAGCTCCAAAGCACAAGACCACCCTTTCAAACCCAGATAAAGATGGCGCTGGAGGGCAGGCCTTTGCTTTGCAACGGGCCAGCCTCCCAGTTATTTTTTTATTACAAAAAATCTTAAGAAATAAAATAGAAATCATATGGGACAGAGAGGTGGGTGGGGGCCAAGAGAGGTGTCTGTGGGCACATCAGTGCCCCCGGGCACCAGGTTGGAGCCCCAAGGCCTAGAGGTGCCCTGGATCCACAGGGTTTTGTTGGTGTGGTTTGCTGGGGGACTGGAGGACTGATGGTGCTGGAAGTATGGTACTGGAGACTGGCTGCTGGCAGTTCTACTTTGGGAGACACCCCCCCCCCCGAAGTAGTACAGTCCAAACATCTCATCTGCTGTTTATGAAGATGAAATAAAGCCCCTGACTTACAGTGTAGTTCAGCCCAGGCGACAGCCAGACCTGCCCCCGCCCCCCAGCGCCTGCGCTGATCTTGTCCACGTGGCTGCATGTTGGGGTTCATATGTGGTTGGCCCTGCTGTGAATCTGATTCCAGAAGCGTTCTGCTCCTGGAAAGCTGGGGTGGTCTGAGCGGGAGAGGTACAGCGCTGTATGCCCAGTGGCATAGTGGAGCCAGGGCTCCCCGGGACGCGGTGCCAGCACTTTTGATAGCAGGGATGCTGGCGTCATCTGTCCCCTGCCCTGGTTCAGAGTCCTCTGTCCCCTCTGAGCTAAGCTGCAGTCCCCACAGTAGCTGGGCTGGGGGGAGTTTTCCCACCAACAATATATTGCTCCTTGTTGTGAAGCAAAGTATTTGGGAGTGGCTTGAACTTGCATGGGCAATCAAGACCCATTCGCTTTACAAAAGACCTGTTTTTTTGTAAAAAAAAAAACCCAACCAGCTTCTTCCCAATTTCTCTCCTCCAGTGAAACCAGATCCACCCTTTAACCTCTCCCTCCAGAACATAAGCAACAACCAGCTGCTGCTCGCCTGGAGCTCCTCATACAGGCCGCCATCCTGCCTGGAGTATGCCGTCAAGTACAAGAGCAACAAGGACACTGACTGGATGGTACGGCTGTTCCTGCAGTTGGTGAAGTTGTGCGGGGACTGGCGAGCTTCGGAGGAGTGCACGGGGGTCTCTTCCTCCCTCCCACCACTCTCACAGAGAGCGCAGCAGAGAGCGGGTTCACCAACGGCACTCCCGGCGCTGAGCCCTGTGGGGTGGTGCTCGCCTCTTGGTGTCCAGCACTTGCTGATGCCTCGAGAGGAGGCGTCAGGATGAGGCTGGCATGGCGAATAGTTCCTCTCTGCGACCTCTATGCTCCTTGCCTTTTCTTCCAGATCAGCAGGGAACTTCTGATTGTAACCCAATGGATGGAACTGAGTATTTCTGAGAAGCAGCTTTCATTTCCTCTGTACTAGATCTAAGCAAAGAAAAAAGCAGTACAGAAAACACAGCAGTCACATGAAGACATCTACAGTGCATTCCTATACTATAAGATATGCTGGCTGAGGAGCTCTATAGGGAATGCGGCCACCGTGGGCACCTGTGTGCCCTCGGATTGCTTCCTTGGCACCGCTGAGGTGCCCGACCTGCTCCCACTTTATCTTCTTTTTTTTTAACTTTAAATAACAACATTCCTTACTGACAGCTGGGATGACTTCAAAGCAAAGTGCTTTGGCTACTGAGCAGTATAAAAATGTAATAAATAAATGAAGTGGGCGCCTCCAGCTGCTCCCATCTTCTTTCCCCATGAGTGCCCCGGAGCCATGCGTGGGGCTCAGAGGCGTTCTTAGGAAATGAAGATGGAGGGCGGCTGCAGGCCCATGCCTTCCCCTACAACGCACCTGTTTTGTGCTGGTGCCCAGGACGGTTCCTCAAATTGCCCAGTGTGCCCACAGGCCCCAAAAGGTTGCCTAGCCCAGGGCTGTGGTGTAGCTGCTGTCGCAGGGGAGGGCACGCTCCAACCCGCCCACAGAGGTGCCCAATGTAGCCTGTGGAGGGTGGAGCCAGCTCTGTGGGCCCCTCCTCCCAGCCTGGAGGTGGGGGAGAGGAATCCCCATGTTGTCTCTGATCCGAGATAACGAAGGGATGCTGCCGACTTGGCTAGGACCCCTAACGCCCTGGCCAGGTCCCTTCTCACACCCCACTTGGGACGCAAGCAGTGGGGTGGAGGCCTCGGGTGTACATCAGGCTGGCTGCTGGAGGAGCAGAGGAGCACTGCACATTCTTACTCACCTCTCCCACATGCCCCCCAGCACCAGAAAACAGAACGGACGGAGTTCACTGTACCCAGCGTGGACCCCAGCAAAGTCTACACCTTCTACGTCCGCAGCAAGATCCACTTAGGATGTGGGACCACGGACCTTTGGAGTGAGGAGGCCGGCCCTGTCACCTGGGGGAAAGGTATGGAAGGCCTTTTGGAGAGGGTTCAGTCATAAGAGGCAAAGCCAGGGTGGCACGCAAGCAAGCACTTCTGCACTTGGGAGACAGCCAGCTAGCCAGGCCCTGTTTGCACCCTCCTTCTCCTCACCATCCGCTCTCATAATTCAGAGGCAACGTGTTGGTGTGCGGAGGGTGCCTTGTTCTCAAGCTGGGTGGTACCCATGAAGGAGTGTGACACAGGGCCGGTGTTAACCACGGGGGCTGGCTGAGTGGCCACAGGGCTGCTTGCTGCTGGCAGCCACCCGTCTGCCCCCGATGCAGCAGCAGCAACAGCTCTGCAGCCAATGTGTCAGGTTGTGAGGGAGAGCGCGCGCAAGTGCACATGCATGAGAGAGACCCAAATCTAGGCATGTCATAAGGGGGTGGAGAGGGTAAAGGAGGAGTTGCAAGTAAGGGTGCAACAGAACCAAGGCAGCAGAGGTGTGTGTGTGATTATGACCTGTGTGTGAAAGCCATGCATCACCGTCCCTATTTGTTTGGTTTTGCTTTTAATTCATTTTTTATTGTAAAATTTTAACCAAATTTAGAAAGAAAGAAAGAAGATAATTATATATGTACATAAATTTGTATATATCCATATCAATAAATACATATGAAATGCATATATATGAAGAAACAACTTTCTAGTAATTATACATAAGCCTCAAGAAAAGTGCACCAGATACCCAAATAAATATCCATTCAAAAGTGGTGTCTATACACCACCTGTTCAAATACCGAAAGCATTGCAAGATCCTCAGTGCATTCCATTATAGGTGGTGAGCGTTTATCCTTCCAGTGTTGTAATATCAGCCTTTTCGCTGTTAAAAGAGCACAGAAAATCCATTTATGCTGACCATTCAGTAATTTCCAAGAAGCAGGTAGATAATTTAAAAGAGCATGTACATCAACGAATATTAAAGACTGTTCCAATAAAACATTTATCCATATAATAACGTCTTCTCCAAAAGAAGCAACTACTGGATATTGCCAAAACATACGTTTAAAAGAAGCATTAGCTGCAGTGTACTGCCAGCAATTAACCAAATTAGACAAACCCTTATTAAAGAGAAATTGCGGCATCCAATAGACACAAAACAAAAGTTTTTGCTGAACAACCTAAGATCCATAGATGCGACAAGTATAGATGCCAAAGTGATGATTCATTGATTAAGCAAAATGGGACAATCCCATTCCCTATTCCATTGCTGCTTAGAACCCTGTATATCGTACTTATTCACCAGTGACAAGTATTTATAGACATAGATCATGTGTTGCTGTGCCTGACCAGCTTCAGTAAGTACTTCTAATAAGTACAGAGAGTCTGATGCTAAAAAGTGGCCAGGCCAAACCCAGATACTAACAAATGCTGCAATTGCAAGTATTGCCATTCAGCCATAGCTGGCAAATCATATTTGGCATGCAGGACAGAGAACGACAAGAACTCATAGTCAGCACCCTGCGGTTGATCCAAAGCAGAAATCACCTTATATGTCCACTACAAAAAATTTTCATACCAATTTTTAGATCTGGACGCCCTGTAACGTCAATTTAGCATGAGAAAAAGCATCAAAGTGTAATTGACGTGAGATTATATGCCACACATCTCTAACAGTAGAAACTGTGGGAGGAACCCTGTTCATTCTTGAATGCCTAGAGCCTAATGCCATCCATTTAGAGAGAGGAACCAGACAATAAGATTCCAAAACTGACCAAGGCCGAAGACCAAAATTCAGTACAAGTCAACAGGTACAGTAAGCCCAATGAAAAAAAGCAAGATCTGGAACACCAAATCCACCTTCTTTAATTGGAAGTTGCATCCTTTTCAAGGATAATTGTGGCAAAGAGGAATCCCTGCAAAATTCATGAAACAAACCATTGATTTTCTGAAAATATTTGCCAGGTATAGTAAAGGAGTCCCATATATAACATAAACAATCTGAGATACAGTATTCATCTTGAGTGTATTTATATTACCCTACAAGCTCAGCTGTAAAGATGCCCATCTATCTAAATACAAGAAATTTAATTAATCAGTTTATTTAAAGTAAGTTTAATCATTTGAGATATATTTCTGGGAATAAGAATTCCAAAATAAGTAATAATATTTGGGCACCATGAAAATTGCCAATCTGCTAATACTCTACACAAGACGTGGTATCTCCAATTAACATCAGTTTGGATTTTGACCCATTCATTGAATAGCCAAATTACCAAAATATTCATTAGCTGCATCAAAACCAGCACAGATGACTGGAGTTCAGAAATAAACAATAAAAGATCATCAGCATAAAGAATTATTTTAAATTTTAAACAGGCATGCACAAAGCTATGAATATTATCATTCTGTTTAATTGCAGAAGCCAGAAGTTCCAAACATAAGTCAAATATCAAAGGAGAAAGTGGTCATCTCTATCTGGTTCCTCTCTCAAATAGAAAAAAAGCTGAAAAAGACCATTAGTAACTCTGGCTCTTGGAAATGAATATAAAGTTCCGACCCACTTCAAAAGTTCTAAAGGAAAGTCAGATTTAGTCAGAGTGGCAAAATTAAATGGCCAATAAATTTTGTCATTGTCCAAAGAAATGATGGTGGCTGGGCCATTCTATCACTGTTTAAAGCAATCAAATCAACGACTAGTCTAAGAGTATCAGCCCCCTGCCTACGTTGGATAAATCCCATCTGATCTGCTCGAAGCAATGTTGTAATAACTTCTTGAAGTCTATTAGCCAAAATAGCAGTTAATATTTGAATATCTGTATTATTATTATTATTATTATTATTATTATATTTATTTATATCCCGCCTTTTCCCCAATACTGGGAGTCAAGGCGGCCTTACAACGTTAAAACTGCTACAATTAAAACCTATAAATAGAAATATAAATACAACTGTATAAAAGTTAAAAATATCATTAAATCATCAATATTAAAATTATAAAGATATTAAAACATTAAAAGACAACCAGAACAACAAAAATGGTATCCATACGTCGCATTTTCCCAGGTCCAGACTAGTTATCCCCAAAGGCCTGCTGGAACAAAAAAGCTTTTGCATGCCTGCGAAAACATATCAAGGAGGGTGCCACTCTCGCCTCCCTGGGAAGGGAGTTCCAGAGCCTTGGGGCAGCCACCGAGAAGGCCCTCTCCTGCGTTCCCACCAGGCGTGCCTGTGATGATGGCGGGATGGCGAGAAGGGCTTTCCCTGAAGATCTCAGGGCACGAGTAGGTTCATAAGGGAGAATAAGGTCTTTCAGATAATCTGGACCCGAGCCGTATAGGGCTTTATAGGACATAACCAGCACTTGGAATTGTGCCCGGAAACAGACTGGGAGCCAGTGAAGCTGTTTTAACAGGGGAGTTGTATGCTGCCTGTAACCAGCCCCAGTCAGCAGTCTGGCCACAGTTCTTTGAACCAGCTGAAGTTTCCGAACACTCTTCTGAGGCAGCCCCACGTAGAGTGTGTTACAGTAATCCAAACGGGATGTAACTAAGGCATGTGTCACTGTGGCCAAGTCAGACATCTCAAGGAATGGGCGCAACTGGCGCACTCGCTTTAACTGTGCAAATGCACTCCTGGCCATCCAGGCTCAGGGCTGAATCCAGAAGTACACCCAAGCTGCGAACCTGTGTCTTCAGGGGGAGTGTAACCCCATCCAGCACAAGCTGTATCCCTATTCCCGATCTACCTTTCGACTGACCACGAGCACCTCTGTCTTGTTTGGATTAAGCTTCAATTTGTTTGCCCCCTTCCGGTCCATTACTGCGGCCAGACACCAGTTCAGCACCCCAACAGCTTCCTTGGAATTAGATGGAAAGGAAAAGTAGAGTTGGGTGTCATCAGCGTACTGGTGACACCGAACCCCAAAACTCTGGACAACCTCCCCCAGTGGTTTCATGTATATGTTAAATAGCATGGGGGACAAAACAGAACCCTGAGGGACCCCACAAGCCAATGACCAGGGAGTCGAACAGGAGTCTCCCAGCACCACCTTCTGGGTCCGCCCCTCCAAGAAGGAATGGAGCCACTGTAAAACAGTGCTTCCAAGTCCCATCCCAGCGAGGCGGCCCAGAAGGATACCATGGTTGATGCTATCAAAAGCTGCTGAGAGGTCCAGCAGAACCAACAGGGACACACTCCCCCTGTCTAGTTCCCGGTGTAGGTCATCCACCAAGGCGACCAAAGCTGTTTCTGTCCCATACCCGGGTCTGAAGCCAGATTGAAATGGATCTAGCTAATCTGTCTCATCCAAGAATCTCTGGAGTTGGGAGGCTACCACATGCTCCAATATCTTGCCCAGAAATGGAATATTGGAGACTGGCCGATAATTATCCAATATGGTGGGGTTCAGGGAGGGCTTTTTTAACAAAGGTCTCACCACCGCCTCCTTCAAGCAGGCTGCAATTCTGCCTTGCCTAAGGGAGGCATTAACCACTCCCTTACCCACTCGCCCAGTCCACCTCTGGCTGCTTTTATGAGCCAGGAAGGGCAAGGATCTAGAACACACGTGGTGGCTCTCACCTCTCCAAGGATCCTGTCCACATCCTCAGGCTGTACAAATTGAAAAGTATCCAACAACACTGGACAAGCAGGGGCCAAAGTTACGTCCTCTGAGTCTGTAGCAACTATAGCGTCCAAGTCAGAGTGGATCCGAGCGATTTTGTCTGCAAAGTGCTGAGCAAATTGTTCACAGTGGGCTGTCAAGGGGTTTAAATTATCCTCTTGCGGGCTAGCGTGTAAAAGACCCCTAACCACTCGAAACAGCTCCGCTGCACAGCTCTTTGCAGACACAATAGTGGCAGAAAAACATATTTTCTTTGCTGCCCGTATTGCCACAGAGTAGGCCTTCAAATAGGCTCTAGCCCGTGTTCGATCGGATTCACTCCGAGTTTTCTGCCAACGTTGCTCCAGTCGTCCTCTCACTCGTTTCATCACTGCCAGCTCCCTAGAAAACCAGGGTGCTGCTGCAGCTCCACTTCGTGAGCGAGGACGCTCAGGAGCGATTGTGTCTGTGGCCCTGGTCATTTCTCCATTCCAGAGATCGGCCAGGGCTTCGACAGAATCGCCTGCCGAGGCAACAAGATTGGTCAAAATTATTATTTAATATTAGTATTAATATTAATGTTAGTATTAATTAACAAGATCGGTCAAAATTAGCACAAAAATGTGTTACTTGCTGGGCTTATGGTTCACAGTATTATTGGCATCATTTAGCAAAGAAGGGAACAGTAATAGACCAACGCTTATTTTTATTTTTATTTAGAAACAAAACCCATGCTTGTTCCCATACAAGAGATACTGTATTTATACCCGCTTGAAACCCTTCTACGCATCTTACAAAATGCAGATTAAAAATATTGGGAACTAGAATCTGCATTGGAGATTACTTCTCCCATGGGGGGAGAAGAACAAGGAAGGGGGAGACACTTTGGAGAAGGTTGTGAGCATTTCCGGAGCCCCACCTTGCTGGAGGGCCAAATATTAAGCAACTGTTTAGAAGCATACTTCCCCAACCTGGTGCCCCCTGGTTGTGTTGGATTGCAACTCCCATGTCGAATGGGGATGATGGGAGTCATATTCCAACACGTCCGGAGCATGCCGGGTTGGGGAAGTCTGCCTCAAAGGGAGGAATCGCCCACAGTTCAAGAGCAGACGGCGACTCGTCAGTGGCAAGCGCTATCGCCGTCTGCTGGGCACTGTGGGGCATGCAGCTCTTAAGCTCCATCTTTTGAGCCCCCTGGCGCTTCCAGATGGGATTCTTCTAGCTTTTCTCCTTTTTGCTGCCTGCAGAGTTGCAGCACACCTTCCACACCACAGAAGGCCTTGTGGACCTTTTAAGGGTTTTTTATGCTAACATCCCACCATATCCCATCCCTCTACTGGCAGCTGCAGGGAGACGTTCAGCCCCAGATGCACTGGGCTCTAAGCAGCCAATAGGAGAGGCAAACTGTTGGACCATATTTTCCCAGGCACAAAGCTGGTGGGACCTACCTGGCTCCCAGAAACGATACCTCTGGTCAGACACAGCCCCAGTGTTTTCTGCCCCATCATTTGCGCTGGGGACCGTAGCAGAAGAAGTAGTAGCTGTTGTTATTAACTTTTACGTCCCATCTTTCCTCCAAGAAGCCCAAGGCAGTGTACGTAATCCCCCTCTTTCTCCATTTTATTCTCACACCAACCCTGTGAGGTAGGTTAGGATGAGAGTCAGTGACAGGCCCAAAGTCACCCAGTGAGCGTCGTGGCTGAGTGGGGACTAGAAATATGTTGATTTATGCTCATGTTGGTGAAAGCAGAGTCAAGCGTGCATGGCATCCTTGCAGAAAAGATCTGAGAGACATTTCAGTAGCAAAAGGAGGACTCCTGTTTTAGCAGCTGCTGAGCGTGGTGCAATATGCCGCGCAGAAGGCAGAGGAAACACTGTCCCTGACCCAGCAGTCTTCACAGTCTATTAGCCAACATGACAGGGATGGTGAGAGGCAACCTGCTGCACAAAGCCGCCTTCTCCATCCTGGTGTCTTCCACATGTGTTGGACTACAACTCCCAGAATCCCCCAGCCAGCTATGTAGTCCAACACATCTGGCTGGGGAAAGCTGGCATATGGTTTGACTTGACCATGGTTAGTAATGTTTGTTTGCTAGATCCTGAATGAATGAATGACCAGGATAGGGGAAGACACCACCACATGAGGTTGTCCCCCCCCCTCTCTCTTTCTCTCTCTGCCTCTCTCTGGGTCATACTTATAGAATCATAGATCACAGAATCATAGAATAGCGGAGTTGCAAGGGGCCTACAAGGCCATCGAGTCCAACCCCCTGCTCAATGCAGGAATCCAAGTCAGAGCATCCCTGACAGGTGGCTGTCCAGCCTTGTCTTGAACGC
Source organism: Heloderma suspectum (assembly GCF_057233095.1). Taxonomy (NCBI): domain Eukaryota; kingdom Metazoa; phylum Chordata; class Lepidosauria; order Squamata; family Helodermatidae; genus Heloderma; species Heloderma suspectum. Next base: position 2,534,419 of record NC_139466.1, read on the forward strand.
CTCCAGTGTGGGAGAGCCCACCACTTCCCCAGGCAATTGGTTCCATTGTCATATTGTTCTCACAGTCAGGAAGTTTCTCCTGATGTTCAGCCGGAATCTGGCTTCCTGTCACTTGAGCCCATTATTCCGTGTCCTGCACTCTGGGACGATCAAGAAGAGATCCTGGCCTTCTTCTCTGTGACAACCTTTCAAGTACTTGAAGAGTACTATCATATCTCCCCTCAGTCTTCTCTTCTCCAGGCTAAACATGCCCAGTTCTTTCAGCCTCTCCTCCTAGGGCTTTGTTTCCAGTCCCCTGATCATCTTTGTTGCCCTCCTCTGAACCCTCTCCAGTTTGTCTGCATCCTTCTTAAAGTGTGGTGCCCAGAACTGGACACAGTACTCCAGATGAGGCCTAACCAGTGCTGAGTAGAGGGGAACTAGTACTTCCCGGGATTTGGAAGCTATGCTTCTATTAATGAAGCCCAAAATAGCATTTGCCTTTTTTGCAGCCACATCACATTGTTGGCTCATATTCAGCTTGTGATCGACAACAATTCCAAGATCCTTCTCGCTTATAGTGTGGTTGAGCCACGTATCCCCCAGCCAGCCCTGGCTGCTCACTCTGCTTTCCCCCTTGCAGAAGCACCGTCCCCTGTGTCGTTCTGGGTCCAGTATGTCGTACCCTTCATAGGTTTGTTCGTGGTGCTGGGCCTGTTCCTCGGGGCCCTGATCTTAATGGAAAGGTGAGCTGAGCAATCAGAACAGACTGGGGGGGGGGGGAGCTGACTTTGCTCCAGGAGGGCCCTGTGGGGCAAAGGCCAGGGAGGGAGACCCAGCCCTGCCCCAGCATGGTTTGCCAGCCAGGCCAGCCACCCCCCGCCTCTGCCTTTCTCTTCCCTCTGAAAATGGTTCAGCGGGAAGTGGAGTTCTGAGACGGAAGAGTGGTGGTGGTGGTGGTGGTGGTGAGTGACAGGTGGTGCTCATCTAGACCCACACTTGTCCCAGAAGCCATTAGTTGCCCAGCCCATTAGTTGCCTGGGTTTGATGTGAGCAATGGAGGAACTGGCCGCATTGTCCATCATCCAGGAAGACCAGCACCCAGACCATAGGAGGTCCAGACCTCTCCATGGGAGACCGTTCTACTCTCCTAGCATGAGAACCGTTCGGATGCTAGGAGAGTGGAATGGTTGAAAACATGCAAGCCTTACAAGATAGCGCACCTCAAAAAGAATGCTCATTCTGGGTGGTCTTACTGCAAACCACAGGCTGGTTCACGAGCCCCCCAGATTGGTCCCTGCAGGGCAGCAGCTTCACAGCTAGCAGCCCACGTGCTCTATCCTTGCTCAGCCAGAATGGCGTTCAGTCCATGATGCAGTCACTTTTTCCACATGCATCCCAACATGGACTGAATACCAGTCCAGGCCGTGTGACGGAGCACAGGCCGTCGCTTCACTGAACGGCCAGGACCAACTCTGGTGGACGAGTGCAGAGAAGGCTGCTCCCCCGGAAGGATCGAGAGGGCCATCTCACTGGGGCAATCACTGGCTTGGGTCTCCAGCCAAGGAGCTTCCGCTAGCTCCCATGCGCAGGAGAGGCCTCTGCATATCTGGGCAAGAGATCTCTAGATGCAATAGAGAAAAGAGCCCCAGAGCTGCTCCGCCCAGTGCGGGCTCTGGGTTTTGAGGGCCCTTGTGCGAGGCCCCTCCCTGGGCCCCCTCCCTCAGTGCGCCTGCCTTCTGGCACCATTGTCTGCAGCTGCTCTTGCTCCTGCCCCTCTTTCTCCTCCTTGCTGCCACTTACTTCCCTGAAAGGCAGAGAGCTAGGGGGCAGGTTGGCAAGAGCACTTCCTGCTCCTCTTTCCCACCACTGTTGTTGCCTGGGCCAGAGCGAGAGGCAGGGGAACAAGTCGGGGCTGCAGTGGTGAGGAGGAGCAGCACATCCGGGGGGCTCTTGCCAGTGGGCCCCTGCTGGGGTGTGGGCCCTTGGCAGGGTCCCAGCCATGCCTACCCTTGACACCGGCCCTGACTCTCCCTCTAACCAGTGTAACTTCCCCCCAGGATGCGGCCGGTCCTGATGCCCAGAATCCCCAGCCCCAGCAAGAAATTTGAAGACCTCTTCACTGCATACCAAGGCAATTTCTCGGTAAGACTGTTGCGTATGGATTTCTCTACTGGGCCAGAGATTCGGCCCCATGTAGGGATGATGCAAATCTCTCACTTTTCAAGCTTTCAAGGGGTTTAGGCTAACTTCCTACGATGGGAGGATCAAAGCCAACGCAGGTTGTGTGAGGCTCCCTCCAGTGTTCCTCATCCGGAATGTAAAGGTCCTGCATTTGGCCTCAGGGCTTGCACTTTATTGCCCTGTGGTTTGGGAAGCTTCACTCCAGTCCTGCCCCTGGCTCTGCATGCACGAGCTGCCGTCCACTAGACACCAATTCTTAGAAAGTGGGAGCGCTCGTGACAGTGAGTTCAGAAGAAACAGTGGTGCTTCTGTGGAAGTGCAAAGCAGAAAACATACTGCTCCTTTAATTTCTACATGGACTTGTAGCTCATTCTGTATTTCAACCACAGGTTGTTGGGGGGTTTTGCAATATGGGGGCAGGGGGGGTTGCAATACATATGCACAGAAATGAACAAGACCGAAGTTGGGTACTAGTTCACAACTCCTTATCCCAAAGCTCATCCCAAAATAAACTTCAGCCTATCCCATATCACCAATTTCCCCAACCTGGTGCCCTCCAGGTGTTTGGGCTTCAACTCCCAGCAGCCCCAGCAACATGGCCTATGTTCAGGAATCTTGGGCATTGTAGTCCAAAACATCTGCAAGGCACCAGGTTGGGGGCAGAGACATCATCTGTCTTCACAACTGTCCTCTTTGAGATCCACAGCAATTCTCTCCAGTCAGGGGGCATATAGACCTGTTTCTTGTTACATTCACTGATTGAGCTCTGGTTCGAACTTCCATGGGAGTAAGTAATGGGGAACTAGAAACCCACTTCAGTCTTCCCACAAAAAGTATAGTTTAAAAAAGAAAACCGATTGCTGACATTATGCCAGGTTGTCAGGAGGGCCAGACATCAGAAGCAGCTCAGAGAAAGGACAGATGTCCTATTTGGAGACTTTGCCACTTTGAGCCCGGGCTTTAGCCTAAGTCACAGTTCTTGCAGAAACCCAGTTTTGCAAGCATACCACCTGGACTGGTGCTGTGGGTGGGACAAAGAGACTGGGTCTCAGTGCACCATGAGTTGGGCTCCATCTGGCCTCTGGCTTCTGGGTCATTGAAACCAGGTAGCTTTGGCAAAGGGAGAAAGGGGCTCAGGGCAGAGCAAAGGCACACTTATTGATTTCATTTGTACCCCACCTTTCTACCAAGAAAATGACAGTCCAGGCGGCTGGGAAACACACAGGAGGGAATCTGTGGGATGGGAGAGGACATGTCCTTCTTGCCAACATGGCTTTTGTTTCTGCAGGAGTGGGCCGGGTTTTCCAAGGATGCTGTGGAGCATTTCAAGCCCAGCTATCGTGAAAGCATCTGCCGTGTCAGCGAGCTGTTCCCTGGCGCGGGATATTTGCCCGTGAGCAACGATGCCGTGGGCAAAGCCGGAGGGAACTCTGCTGATCCCCTTTCCGAGGTCAACACTGAGTAGAGCCCGTGGAGCAACCCCTTGTGCCTCTGGAATGTCCCCTGCCGGTCTCTTCAATATTCTTTCCCTGAATATTGAAGAATATCTTCAATATTCTTTCCCTGGTGGAACAGTGTCACCTCCGCTCCTCACCCCCATGGTGCCCCCTGGGGTACCTTCCCTGATGTTCCTTGGGGCCTGCAGTCAAAGATCCTTCTGTCTCCAGCACTGGCTTCTCTTCAATCCCTCCTCCTCCATGCTTAGTCCCCCAGGCCTCCCTTGGCTTCCCCACCTGCGTAAGGCAGCCCCTGCCTGACGGCTGTGCACTGCAGCTCTGCATCGCTTCTGATGCCTGTAGACACATCCATTATGCCCTAATAAAATGGATGCTTTTGACTCAACATTTGTGTCTCTGGCTATATCCTCGAACACCTGGACACTCGTTCGGTCAGCCAAAGGTGCCTAGGGTGGTGTGTTTGTTTATGTATGTATGTATGTATTACATTTCTATACCACCCCATAGACGAAGCTCTCTGGGCTGTTTGTATTGCATTTTAATGTTTTAACTTTTGTAAACAGTTTAAAAGCCATTTACATAAAAGCATATGGACAATATATACCAACAACATAGAACTAAAAACAACTTTGAACTAAAAATTTAACAAAAAAAGTAAAAATAACAATCCAACAATAAAACACAGCTTAAAACAGCACAGCTTAAAAACAGCATACAAAATTCAGCAAAAGGAACCAGGGTTCTAAAAAGGCGAGGCCTGCCGGAATAGTAGAGTCTTTAATGCCCACTTAAAAACCTTCAAAGAGGTCAGCAGGTGCATTTCAACCGGCAGGTTGTTCCACAACTGAGGGGCAGCAAAGGAAGAGGACTTCTTGCATGTGGCTGCCAATCTCACATTAGGAAGCCTCAACAGATAACCCTCAGAGGACCTTAGGTGGTGGACTGGGGCGTAGGGGAGAAGGCGCTCCCTAAGGTACCTTGGACCTAGACCATGCAAGGCCTTAAAGGTAAAAACCAGCACTTTATATTTTGCTTGGAAACAAATTGTCGGCCAGTGTAATGATTTTAAAGTTGGTGTAATATGGTCTCCACAGGATGTCCCAGAGACCAACTTGGCTGCCATATTTTGTACCACTTGAAGTTTGTTTAGAGTGGTTTAGACTACAAAGGGGGATCACTTGTTATAATCTCTCGGCACCCGTAACTCTGGCCTTAGTCAGATGACTGAGCTGTTGCATCTGTCCACACTTTTCCTTCAGTTGGCTCATCCTAAACAAGGCCACCACCAAATTTCACTAGTTGCAGAACTCTTGCTTTCTCAGTTTCCTCCCATTTTTTCAGTGCCCATTTTGATTTAATTCTGGGGTGCAGAACCTTACACCCAGGGGCCAGATGCAGCCCTCCTGAAAACCTAGTCTGGCCCCCTAGGCCACGCCACCTTCCCTTGGCCCCACCCCTTTCCCTCGACTACCAATCATTCAGTGATTTCTTGGCCTTTGTGTAGTCCTTTCCCCTTTCTAAAAGGTTGAAATGCCTCCTTTGGGACTTAGGTATTTTGGGCCCCACCCCTTTTGCCTTTGGCCCTGCCTACCATTGGAGCGTGGCCCTAAGAGCTCCTCCAAAATGAAATTTGGCCCTCAGGCTGAAAGAGGTTCTGCACCCCTGCTTTCACTGAAGGGACTATTGGCTCATCCAGGAGTGTTTCATTGACCGGGTTCACACAACACGGCAACCCATCGTGGGTGACAAGCCACGATGGGTTGTTTATTATTTATTTATTTATTCATTCATTCATTTCATTTCTATACCGCCCAATAGCCGAAGCTCTCTGGGCAGTTCACAAAAATTAAAACCAAACAGCACACAATAAAACAATTTAAAATATATAGAACATTAAAACCACAATATAACAATACAACCACAATAAAACCTAGCAGCAGTGCAGGAGTTTAAAATACAAATTTAAAACAGCAAAGCTAAAAGTTTAGAAAGCTAAAATGCTAAAATGCCTGGGGAAATAAAAAGGTCTTCACCTGGCACCGAAAGGAATACAATGTAGGTGCCAGGCGAACCTCACCAGGGAGCTCATTCCAGAGCTGGGGTACCACAGCAGAAAAAGCCCTCCTCCTAGTAGCCACCCGCCTCGCTTCCTTTGGCCGGGGCTCACAGAGAAGCTTGTTGTGTTATGCGAACCTGGACCAATTCCTGCAGGGTGGCTTGTGCATGGGCAACAAGCCGCCCTAACAATCCATGGCTTGTTCTTGGGGTTGTTCAACCCATGATGGGCTGGTGTGTCATCCAAACCCACAGTGCCAACCTATGATGGGTTGTGGACATCGGCGAGTGAGCCCAAGCGATCTCGCCCATGAGCAAGTGATGGCCCCTCTGACAATGGCAAGAGGCACTTTGGGGTAGCTGTCATTCATTCACTAGCCCCTTTTTTAATTTTTCCAAATTGGGACCAATTTTTTAAAATTATCTTTTTGACCCTGGTAATGTGCATTAATGGCCCTGTAATTTTTTTAATTATTATTTTTGTCGGATTCGCGCAAGTGCACAACTCTGAGTGTCTAAAATAGATAGGCATGCCTTGTCTGGTAACCAAAGTAAAAAAAAAGAAACAGCTGCATCAAATGAATTCCCAATGCGTTTTGACACTTGGTCTTTATCAAGGGAACTGAAGAATATGACATATAAAATACATGATAAGTGATATATAATGTACACCAAAACACTTAAAATCCATTTTTACATGTTTCCAAAAGAATTCTTGAATAATATGTATTGACTAATTAAAATCTTCAAAACATACTAAACTATCCTAAAAATAATGTTAGAATTCTCTATATATACATAAGATTTATAATCGGACAAATGTTAAAAACATAATAAATTATACATGAGGCATTTAAAATACAAATATATATGTTTTCAACAAAATCTCTGGATACCCTAAAATGACTTGTTAAAAACTACAAACCATGTCAACTGGCTTAAAAATGATGATGAGATTCTCTGCATTCAGATATCCCATGATGATCAAGCAGGATTTTTTTTTAAAGCTTAGTTTCAAACTGGAGATTCTTTTGGAGGCCTTTGACAGTTGACAGGTTGGGAAAAGGGGTGAAGATCATCCCCTTAGCAGGGTGATCCCCAGGGTTTGAAGTATTGCCCTGACTCTTGGGATGCCCTGCTTCAAATCCCCACTTGCCAGAGCCCCCGGCATGCTGTTTTCATCTATAAGCCACCTCCTTTTTCTCACCCTTTAGCGCTAACTGTGGCTATGTTTGAGAGCTGTGGTTAGTGTGAAGGGAACTGAAAAGGGGGTTGAGCGTCCATCTCTGTGAAAAAGAGTGAGACGGTGCAACTCAGAAAATCTGACAAAAGAATAACAGTAATTTTAAAAACTACAGAGACATTTGCACACCAAAAACATATTTTGAGGGGCCCCAGCTTGTGCAAATGTGGGGAGGGAATTTCTGCTTTTTAAAGCTGGGACCCGCAACCAGGGTCGTGGTTCCCCCAGTGAGGGAGACTTGGCAGCAGACAAGATGGATTCTGTGGCCAAGTCCCCTGGGATACCTGCCAGGGTGAGCAGGAGGACTAGGGGAGAAGGAGGCAGAGGACAGCCCGCGGTGAGCCCCATCGTCTCTTGGGCTCACTGTGCGCTGTTCCGACGACAACCCGCACTGCGTGGCTTCTTTCATAGGGTGGGTTGTCCTGTCATGCCAGTGCAGCCATTGAGTTCAGCACCACAACGAGGAGCATGTTGGGATTTCTCTCTTCTCATGGCATCTCCACTGTGAACTTGTAAACTGTGCATGCCAGACCACCACCTCCTCCAACCCTGTGCCCTCTCCAGATGTTTTGGAGTAAAACTCCCATTATTCATCACCATTAGCTATGCTGCCTAGGGCTGATGGGAGCTGTAGGCCCAAACGTTTGAAGGGCCAGAAAATGCCCACCCCCCTGAACTAGAACTAATGACATCAAACTGGAAATTGAAAAAAGGAACATGCTGTAAAGTTAATTAATGGGAATTAAGTTCTGTAGCTGGTACTACAACAACCTGTAGAACTTCTTTTTAAAAGTTTTAAAAGAGTGTAATCCTATGCATGTTTAGACAGAAAAAAGTCTTACAACTCCCAGCATTCCCTACTCAGCATATAGAACTTTTGTCTGTCTAAACATGCATAGGATTATTCTTTAGGATTATATCCAATGTTAGCCCTACTTGAGTAGATCCATTGACATGAATAAGACTTAAGATAATTATGAGTAACTTAATTCCCATTCATGTCAATGGGTCTATGCCAAGTAGGACTAACAATGGATACAACCCTTACTTGCTTTCCTTCGCCCTAGATCACTGCAGACAGTACGCTCAGCGAACACTGAGTTGTGAAGCTCAGCACAGCTCCCCCTTCAGTTGGGTGCCCAGGCTGAACGTCCAGCTTGCCCACCCTGAAGTGTCGCCCTGACCATGAGCAGAGCAAATGCCCACGCACATCCTGCGCTCTTGGCCCTCTCTCTACTCCTCCCTGCACTCTGGACGCTGCCAGGATTAGCCCTGCCACTTGGTGTCCTCTCCGCCTCCCGCGCTAGCCTGCTCTTTGCCTACCAGTCCTTCTGGCCGGTAAACTGCAGCTCCGTTCAGAAAGGCCCTTCGGCACTGACCCAAGGCTAACAGTCTTTGCCAATTGCCGTGGCCCTTTCCATCTTTGGCCTCGGACTCTGCTTGCAGCTTTGGCACTGCATCTTCAAGCCTCGTGGTTTCTCTTGCACAGGCAGGCCTCTGGGGCTCCTGCAAGCCCTCTCCTGCCTGGATGGTCTGCAACTCGCTCTCTGGCGTCTCCCACGGGCTTCTTTCCAACACATTCCCCTCACTTCATAACTGTGGGCAGGCGCAGCCCGTCCTTGCGCCTGCCCTGGATTGTACCTCGCGCAGCATAACGGTCTGACTGGGCCTCCGCCCAGCTTTGTCTCAGAAGGCAGACAGATCCGGATGGCTGCAGAAATTTTAACAGCACAGCTTTCCTCACAGAGTGTTCCATTGTGAGGTTATGAGACGTCACCATGACGCCAGGGCTGCCCAGCTGGTGAAGAGCTGGCCAGCCGTGCCCAGGGCAGCGGGGGCATGTTTATCTGCATTAAATATGGAGGTGAGGTGAGATTCTACCAAGAAGCCCCAGGAACTGCAGGGATTGCCTTGGCTGCAATGGAAGGCAGGCACCCCCCCCCCCCCCAGCCCACTGAGCCTCTGAGAACAACCCAGACAGGAGCGTGGGCAGGCACAAATGGGGCACCTTCGGAAAGGGGCAGCCTGAGTCACACCAGTGTGAGCAGCAGAGCATCCAAGCACACCCCCTGCCCCCCTGCAGAGCACACCTGGGTCCTTCCCCAAATCGCTGGGTTCACCAAGAGGGAGACAGCTGGCAAGGTCCTTCTTCTCAGAATTTGCGGTTTCTCTGGCATCAGTCTCATTTTTCAAAATCGAGTGGTCATCTGACTATCATTGCAGCCCCAAATTAAGCTTGAGATCACCCCAGGACATGATCATAACAGAAGACTGGAAATGCAAACACCCCCCGCCCCGCCCACACCACCACCTTACCTCCCTCTGTTGTCGATTTTTCATCCTACCTTCCACGTTTTTATAGACCGTCCAGTTTGAGGGTGCCCCTGGGCTGCTAAATTGTGTGGAATGCAATTCCTGGGAGAAAAAGTCTGACAACCCAGTACCACCCTCACCTGAGCAATTATAGGTAACCAGGAGCCTGACACAGTAGCAGGGCAGAGGGCAGATTTCAGAGTTGGGCCATGCCAGGGAAATACCTCTTGCCCGTGCACGGGATGCTGGAGTGGGGGCACAGGTCCCCCAGCAACCATCTTGGCTCCCCTTCTTGCAGACAATCGACAGTTCCTGGCCAACATCAACTGCTCGGTTTTACTCCTAATGCATTACCTACGTGACAAGGTGGGACTGCAGAGAACAGGTAAGAGGGCCAGGAGCTCCCACAGCATCAAGAATGGCGAGCGACCGCCATGGCCTGGGATTTTGCAGGGAAAAGTCCAAGAATGTGGATGGTGGGCTGGGGGAGTAGCACAGGCTGCCTGCGTTCGGTGGGTTACAACACTCCACCAAGGTGACCGAATGGATGCCACACAGCACTCACAACAGGCGAATATCTTATGGGGGTGGCCGGGTGGGGAAGTGCCACCTGTTCTCCAGGTACAAAATATAGCACACCCACAGCTTGTAACATCCATGTGCTGGAAGTACAGCCTTAAGAGAAAATGTTTGGCTTGTGCACCACACACGAGTAAGAACTGTACATTTTATTGCAGTAAAACAGAGGTCCCTAAACTTTTTGGGTCAGAGGGCACATTTATTCATTTTCATTTCATTTCTATACTGCCCAATAGCTGAAACTCTTTGAGCTATTCACAAAAATTAAAACCACAAAGTACAGCATAAAACAATATAAAATATGAATGCATAAAACTACAATATAAAAGTACAACCAGAATAAAACCTACAAGCAATGGACAGATTTAAAATACAGATTTAAAACAGCAGAGTGAAAAGACTAGAGTGCTACAACGCTGGGGTAATAAAAAGGCTATCACCTGGCACTGAAAAGTGTACAACATAGGTGCCAGGCGAACCTCTCTATTTGGAATTTTGAGAGTGTCCTGGGCAACTTCACAAAATGGCTGCTATGGGTGGGGCTTGTCCATGCATAAAATGGCTGCCATGGCCAGTCACAAAAGACTCATTTCCTAGAAGGAAAGCTGGTGAGGCTAAAAGAAAAGTCACTTGCCCAAGAACCTCAGTGCAAGGCAGAGGTGGGGGCTGAGCTCCAAAACACAAAAGCACTCTTTTGAACCCAAATAAAGGTGGTGATGGAGGGCAGCACTTTGCTTTGCAGCAGGCCAGCCTCTCCATAGTTTTAAAACATCTTAAGAAATAGCATTAAAATCAGGAGGGACAGGGAGCCTGGCCAAGAGAGGTACCTGTGGGCACGTTGGTTCCCGCCCAGTGATAAAAACTGACCATGCAGAAAGGCCCTTACATTGGCCTGTATCAAGGCCGGGCCAACCATTAGGTAGACACAGGCAGCTGCCTTACTTGGCAGCAAATTTTGGGTATCATGAAAGGGGAGCACAGTCCCAGTTATTTAATTTGTTGTTGTTGCATTTTTACTGTTAGGGATGGGAAGAGGTGGGTGTGGGATTTTCTGTCTCATGGGCCAAAATAACTTGGCTAGCTTTGAAGCTGGACTTGGGCAGGTAGGTGTGACATTTGCTGTTCCACCTTGGGCAGCAAAATATTTTGGGCCAGACCCAGCCTGTGTTGAGAGCATGTGGAACTTCAAAGCCAGAAAACAGGCAGAGCCGCTTACCTGCAGCTGAAAAAAGCTGGGTGTCATTACCAGTTGGAGATATATTGGCCTTAGTGGGAGGCAGAGATAAGATAACAAGGGCAATTAGGAAATGGAGAGGAAAGCCTGTCCCGCAGCAGCCGCTTAACTTCTTAACTGCTGAGAACAATGTTTATGAGGTCATGGATTATGGGTCTGTCGGCAGCTATGAGCCACCACGGTTGGCCAGAGCGTCCATGAACACAGGCAGTGTACCTCTGTGCACCAGACGCTGGGGTTAAACAGCAGAGGAAGGCCATGACCTCAATGTCCTGCTTGTGGCCAGACTGTTGTCTGAAACAGGATGCTGGCCTAGACAGAGCCCTGCTGGATCAGAGCAAAGGTCCATCTAACCCAGGGGCTTCTTCCCACCTCTGGACAACCAGATGCTTCTGGGAAGGATAAGGTTATTGATGGCTACTAGTCATGAGGGCTATATGCCACCCCCAATATCAGGGGCAGCATGCTTCTTATTGCCAGTTGCTGGGGAACATGAATGGGAGGGAAGCAGGGGGCTCTTGCACTCATGTCCTACTTGTGGGCCTGCCATGGGGGCCCCTGGCTGGCCACTCTGGGCACAGAACACTGGACTAGAGAGGTGGTTCCCCTGTCGCTAATAGGAGAGGACTACCAATGGCTCTTTCAGGAACTTGTCTGATCTCCTTTTGAAGCCATCTTAGCTAGCTGGCCACGTCCGCTCCTTGTGGCAGTGAATTCGATAAAGGAAAGAGGTGTCTTGTGTAACAAGGCAAGTTTTTTTCTGACAGGAGATTCAGGACAGTTTAATCGGATGGCCCCCTCAAACTCTAGAATTATGAAAGAGGGAGAAAAAGTTGTGTGTGTGTCTCTCTCTTCATGTTTCCCACACATTCTTAACTGCCCCAACACCTGTTCCCTATCCCTCCTTCCCTGTCTCTCACGTGCAATTCCTCTTTCCCACTCTCTTGACCCAAAGGCAAGGAAAGGGCTTTTATCCTGCTCCATTTAGCACTGAGAATTGGCCAGTGACACGGTATAGGGTCCATTTAATTTATTTTTCCATGTGAAGTTTGTATACTCTCTTCAGAGATTCCAGCAACAGGCAAAGGAGCTGTCACTAATCTGATTGACCATGCTTTCATTTCAAACTTTGCTCTTTCAGCCTTAAAAAAGCAAAAAAGTAAGCAAATAATGTAACTAGTTTGTGCAATACACAAATGAAGAAATGCACCATGTTTCACTTTTAATTTCTTACATGTAGGTCGGGGTGGGTAGAAGGTAGATTACAGACCACCACTGACCAATTTCTGGAGGACCACCTTGTGCCTATTGGTTGATGGGGTTCCTGCAAAGAATGCTAGACTACGAGGGTCCAAGTCTGATCCAGCACAACACGTATAACATTCTGGAGGAAGAGCGCAGGCTCAGGGTTGCTGAAGACAGATTAGTTATGCCTTAACTGCTAAACGTTCTTGAGTATGTGCACTTGTTTCGTGAATAATAATTAAAAAGAACTAATCATTGGTGGATCATGGAGATTCTAAAAGAAATTGGTACCATAAGAATCGCCTTTCACTACATGAATCTGCCCCTCCACAGAGACCTTTCTCCATGCCCCCACCCTTAGGGTAGAGGGACAGGGCCCTTTCGGTTGTGGCTGTGCAGCTCTGGCACAGCCTCCCTAGAGAAACTTCTTGATGCCAGGTCATGACCTGTTAATTTGCTCAGGCCTTTTGGAACATTTAGACTCTTCTGATTTTTCACTCAAATCTTTTACTGTGGTTTGCTCCAAGTTAATTTCTGCTAGTTTTGCATTAATTTGATTATTGGAAATAGGTTGATTTGATTGTTGTTGCTTTTTAAGTGTGTAAGGTGGCTCTAGGAGTTCTTGAGCTGAGGAGTGGGTTATTAAATAACGGCAATATATATATATATATATATATATATTTAAGTAGATCAGACAAAACTGAGATGAGCCTATCCCAGACATAGCTGCCCTATGGGTTGAGGAACATAGTGGCTGACAGCCCACAACCCACAGAAGGGAGGTGACATCACTGCTGATGCTCTCAGAGAGAGAAGCAGGACCTGATCTCTTTGTTCCCTTTGCAGACCCCATTGACTTGTGTGAAGAGAATGGGACGCTGAAGCTCTTGTTCCTGGTCAAGTTCCCAGAAGACAGCGCCAGCAAGTTCCTAACCCCACGAGGAAGCTACTACATATGTAAAGTGGAACGTGGCACCCCAGGTATTATGTACATGGCCCGAGCAGCCTCACCCTAGCTGTACAGGTGGTAGCCATGGCTGCGTGCAAGTCATGATGGCCCCAGCACTGCCTTGGCCCCAGAAGGCCCTTCCCACAAAGGTGTAGTACATGCACAGACTTCCCACTGGCTGGGGGGCGGGCTGGCATCAGAGGCCTGCACGCTAAAATGTTGCAGCTTTTCTCCCTCTCTGCAGTGAGAAGGGCTAGAGCAGAGATGGAGAACCTCCTGCCTGTAGGCCAGACAAGGCCTGCGGGGTCCCCATGCAGCCCGCTGGCTTCCTCCACAGACCCTGCCCCCTCTCCTGGTACAGAAAAGCTCTTCTCTTTGATTGAGAGCTGAGCAGAGAAAAGAGCTTTTTCTTGCTGCAAGGAGAGGAAGGAAGTCCTTGTCTATGTGCACAGGGGAAGTTCTTATTGCCTATTAGCTGCTAAGCAGAGATAAGAGCTTTATCCTGCAGGGGAGGGGGCCTGGGGAGGGAGTTGTTGAGCAATTCCTTCCTGCTTGTTTCTGAGGCTTGTCTGACTTCCTTGTGAGTAGAGATGCTTCTCATATTTACTTCTGAGTAGAGATGAAGAGGCTTGGTATTTGGATGCTATCTGAAAGTGCAAGTGAATGATTCAACCCTGCTTACTTGTGAGTAGATGTGCAAAGTCTCAGTATCTGGGATGCTGTTTCAATATGCTGCTGTGTGATTCAGTCCTGCTTACTTCTGAGTAGGCTTAGAATCCATTATAGTCACATTCTGGCCTCACCCACTTTGCCTTTGGCCCCTGCCCACATAGGATATGCTCTACTACCACCCTAACCTTTCCCAGATTGGAATTTGCCCCTGAGGCTGAAAAACGTTCCCCACCACTGGGCTAGAAACCTGAACATAAAAAATGGAAAAGGGTGGGCAGGAGAAGCTCTGCTGTAGATGTATGCCAAAGCCCAGTTGGCTGTGCCCCACTTCCCAACCCCATGGTTTAAGTTTTTGAACACCCTCCCCAGAGAGGGGCACCCGCCCACCTGGCTGCTTGCATGTCTACAAGCGGCAAACATGTGTCATCTGAAGAAGACAACTGGGTTGTATTGGTTCAGCCTTCCTCAATTTGGTGCCTTCCAGATGTTTTGGAGGCCTGCAGCTCCCATTGCAGTCCAACACATCGGGAGGGCACCAGGTCGGAGAAGACTGAATTAACTGACCAACTGTGCTGTGCCATCTGATCTGTTGGCTGTTCAGCTTCGTTCTGTTGTTGGCTGTGCTCGTTATGGTTTAAATTGTTTTATCGATTGTTTTTAAACTGATGTTGGAAGTGGCTTTGAGGTTTGCTTGAAGGAAAGGAGGGATATAAACGTTTTAATACAATAATAATAATAACAATAATACTACACAAGATGAACACTTTGACAGATCTCTATCAGGCTGACAAGGGTTATTTTGCCCCTGGATATTTTAAAGTTACATTGTTTGGTCTGTACTGTACAGCAGGCAATGGGGAATTTTAAATGTGTCTGCCTTAATTGACATATGCAAATAAGAAGTGGCCAGTTCTTTTGTTCCCCTCCCCTCTCCTGATCTGCAGCTCTCTGGGTAGTGCATGCAATATGGAACTGCCTTACGCTGCTAGTATTATCTACTGCAGCTTCTTTACCCAACATTGGACTATAGCTCCCATCTCCCCTGACCATTCATTATGTTTGCTGGGGCTGATGGGAGTTGTTGTTGTTGTTATTATTATTACTATTATATTTATTTATATCCTGCCTTTTCCCCAATACTGGGACTCAAAGCGGCCTAACAACGTTAAAACTGCTACAATTAAAACCTATAGAAATACAACTGTATAAAAGTTAAAAATATAATTGAATCATCAATATTAAAATTGTAAATATATTAAAACAGTAAAAGACAACCAGAACAACAAAAATGGTATCCATACGTCGCATTTTCCCAGGTCCAGACTAGTTATCCCCAAAGGCCTGCTGGAACAAAAAAGCTTTTGCATGCCTGCGAAAACATATCAAGGAGGGTGCCACTCTCGCCTCCCTGGGAAGGGAGTTCCAGAGCCTTGGGGCAGCCACCGAGAAGGCCCTCTCCCGCGTTCCCACCAGGCGTGCCTGTGATGGTGGCGGGATGGCGAGAAGGGCTTTCCCTGAAGATCTCAGGGCACGAGTAGCTCATAAGGGAGAATACGGTCTTTCAGATAATCTGGACCCGAGCTGTATAAGGCTTTATAGGACATAACCAGCACTTGGAATTGTGCCCGGAAACAGACTGGGAGCCAGTGAAGCTGTTTTAACAGGGGAGTTATATGCTGCCTGTAACCAGCCCCAGTCAGCAGTCTAGCCGCAGTTCTTTGAACCAGCTGAAGTTTCCGAACACTCTTCTGAGGCAGCCCCAGAGTGCGTTACAGTAATCCAAACGGGATGTAACTAAGGCATGTGTCACTGTGGCCAAGTCAGACATCTCAAGGAACGGGTGCAGCTGCGCGCACTAGCTTTAACTGTGCAAATGCACTCCTGGCCACTGCTGAAACCTGGGCATCCAGGCTCAGGGCTGAATCCAGGAGCACCCCCAAATTGCAAACCTGAGTCTTCAGGGGGAGTGCAACCCCATCCAACACAGGCTGAATCCCTATTCCCTGTTCTGCCTTTCGACTGACCAGGAGCACGTCTGTCTTGTCTGGATTAAGCTTCAATTTGAGGGACAAAATGAGGGACAAAATAGCATGAGGGACAAAACAGAGCCCTGAGGGACCCCACAAGCCAATGGCCAGGGAGTTGAACAGGAGTCTCCCAGCACCACCTTCTGGGTCCGCCCTTCCAAGAAGGAATGGAGCCACTGTAAAACAGTGCCTCCAAGTCCCATCCCAGCGAGGTGGCCCAGAAGGATACCATGGTCGATGGTATCGGAAGCCGCTGAGAGGTCCAGCAGAACCAACAGGGACACACTCCCCCTGTCTAGTTCCCAGTGTAGGTCATCCACCAAGGCGACCAAAGCTGTTTCTGTCCCATACCCGGGTCTGAAGCCAGATTGAAATGGATCTAGATAATCTGTCTCATCCAAGAATCTCTGGAGTTGGGAGGCCACCATGCGCTCCAATATCTTGCCCAGAAATGGAATATTGGAGACTGGCCAATAATTATCCAATATGGTGGGGTTCAGGGAGGGCTTTTTTTTAACAAAGGTCTCACCACCACCTCCTTCAAGCAGGCTGGAACTCTGCCTTGCCTAAGAGAGGCATTAACCACTCCCTTACCCACTCGCCCAGTCCACCTCTGGCTGCTTTTATGAGCCAGGAAGGGCAAGGATCTAGAACACACGTGGTGACTGTCACCTCTCCAAGGATCCTGTCCACATCCTCAGGCTGTACAAATTGAAAAGTATCCAACAACACTGGACAAGCAGGGGCCAAAGTTATGTCCTCTGAGTCTGTAGCAACTATAGCGTCCAAGTCAGAGCGGATCCAAGCGATTTTGTCTGCAAAGTGCTGAGCAAATTGTTCACAGCGGGCTGTCGAGGGGTTTAAATTATCCTCTTGCGGGCTAGCATGTAAAAGACCCCTAACCACTCGAAACAGCTCCACTGGATGGCTCTTTGCAGACGCAATAGTGGCAGAAAAACATATTTTCTTTGCTGCCTGTATTGCCACAGAGTAGGCCTTCAAATAGGCTCTAGCCCGTGTTCAATCGGATTCACTCCGAGTTTTCTGCCAACGTTGCTCCAGTCGTCCTCTCACTCGTTTCATCACTGCCAGCTCCCTAGAAAACCAGGGTGCTGCTGCAGCTCCACTTCGTGAGCGAGGACGCTCAGGAGCGATTGTGTCTGTGGCCCTGGTCATTTCTCCATTCCAGAGATCGGCCAGGGCTTTGACAGAATCGCCTGCCGAGGCAACAGGAAAATCGATCAGCCTCCTGGGGCGGACCATCTTAATCGGCCCTCCACCCCTGCAGAGGTTCCGAGTGCCAGCAAGTCTAAACCCCACCAGGTAGTGATCTGTCCATGACAACGGAACTATAGAGAGTTCCTCCACTCTCAGATCACTATCACCACATCCAGCACAGAAAACGAGGTCCAGAGTGTGCCCAGCAGCATGGGTGGGGCCAGATACCTTCTGGGACAGACCCATGGTTGTCATGGTGGACATGATGTCCTGAGCCGCTCCCAACAGGGCAGCCTCAGCATGGATGTTGAAATCCCCCAGCACAACAAGCCGAGGGGTCTCCAGCACCAACCCCGAGACTACCCCGGCTAACTCAGGAAGGGAGACTGTTGAGCAGCAGGGTGGATGGTACACCAACAGAATCCCTCTTCTGTCCCAGGCACCCATTTTCAAATAAACACACTCGAACCCAGCAGACTGCGGGATAGGGCACCTGGTAAGGGGGATCGAATCATGATAGACCACGGCCACTCCACCTCCCCAACCCCCAGGTCTTGCCTGCTGCTGAACAGAGAACCCTGGAGGGCAGAGCTGAGAGAGATTAACCCCCCCAGCTTTGTCCAGCCAGGTCTCTGTAATACAAGCCAGGTCAGTGTGTTCATCCAGGATCAAGTCCTGGATAGCAGTTTTACCATTCACTGACCTGGAGTTGTGATCCAAAACATCTGGAGGGTACCAGGTTGGGGAGGTCTGGTCTATTCTGACTGTCAGCTGCAATCCAGAGTCCACAACAGATAAATTTCCCATCGCCTGCAACCTGGCAATTTAATTGGAGACGGTGGGGATTGAACTGGGACCTTTTGCATGCTAAGCAGGTGCTCTTCTACCACTGAGCTATGGTCCCTTCCCTTATGGCCTTTTGCTGACTGCACCAGGAAGGTGGCTGCTGTTGCCATTATATCCAGGTTTCTGCAAGCTTGCTTCTCTGCAGTGACAAAACGCAACTGAAGGTGAGAGCCAGCCTGAAGTACTTGCAGCTTATCTCTAGGAACTTTAGCCAGGGTTACATGTGACCAAAGGATGGTTACAGATGTGAGGGGTCACAGCCAGCTAACACAGGTCTGTCTCTCTCTGTCTCTCTGTCTCTCTCTGTCTTTGCAGGGACTAAACACGAAAACAGCTACCGGGCCTTCATCCCCATATTCAAGTACCCTCCGCTGGATTTGTTAGGTAGGAACCTATGGGCTTAAATTTATGGCAGGGCTGTGCCCTGCAGGCATCTGTTTCCAGTCCCAGAAATCAACCACCTTGGAACATGTGAAGCCAGAGCAGGTGAAAGAGCCCGCTTGGCAGGTGGAAAGTTTTGCGTTTTCCTTCGCCAGGGAGTGACAACAGACAGTCCCGTGGGTCAGGGCGGAGCGGGAAGCTCCTGGACCTGAAACAGGTGGTGGATCTGTGTGTTCTAGAGAACCTTTCCCCAGAACGGAAGCACCAGGGAGCTGGAGCATGCTGAGATAGCAGCACCCGGGCCAGTATGCCTGTTGCCAGGGAGGGGTGGATGTGTCAGGACTCCAGCCAAAAGGCCCTGGGACCACCATGGGCACCAGTGCATACACCAGAGTTTAGGGCAGTGGAGATTCGGCGCAATCCAGCTCTATAAACGGAGGGGACGCAGAGAAGGCTCTCTGACCAACACGAGGGAGGTCTCGGCTGCCTCAGCAACAGTTCTTTACTCTTTTCAGTCCCTCCCAGGGTTAAGCGGAAGGCGATGCCTTCTAAGCTGAGCAGATCACTGCCTCTAACCTCTTTAAATTGGCACTCATAGTGACCTGCCTCACAGGGCTGTTGTGAAGGCAAACACGTAATTTAAAAAGGGAAGTGCTCTGGGAATTCTCAGCGCTACGTAAGCGGTAGGCCGTAACACTGCGGGTTCTGGGCGGGGGTGGTGCACATGCGAAGGGGGTGGTGCCCCTTCTGGAAATGGAGCCAGGCCCCTCCCCCCACCTTGAGTGCCTCCGTTGCCTTCCAGACTCCCTGCGCAACCAGTGTGACTTTCTTGAGAAAAGCCGCCTCAAGATGCTCAGGAGCCAGGATGGCAAGAAGCCCCCAACCATGGAGTCGCTTCTGTCTTGCATGGCGAACCAGGTGGTGGTAAGACACCCCCCCCCCCCATTGTCCAGGGCAGCAGACCAGCCCACCCTGGTTGCTTGACTGAGCTGGCTCCAAGGCTCCGTGGCCCTCTTTCATGGGGCATGCTGGGAAGTTGTCTGAAGGGCTGCAGGGGGAGAGGGTGGATAAAGGTTTTCTGGGGGGTGAGGGATGAAGGGCTCCCTTCTTCTGCCGCCCATCAGGCTGCATCCCCAAATTGTTTTGGCTGGGACAGGAAAGCAGCCCTGATGTAGAAGTATTGGGTGGACACATGAAGCTTTGGGGTCGACAGTTTTGACCTGCAACAATAACTGACATGCTCTGCCTCCAACCCGAAATTCTTGATTCTGCCAGAACCAGCCCCATTAAGCAAAGCTTGCTCCAAGACCTTTGTGAGCTGTGGGGATCCCCATCTGCTTCCCCAACCATGCTCAGGAAGAGACCAGCTCTTCCTTTCCATGAAGTTGCATCTAAGTTGTGGCCACAGTTTGGGGGCAGGGGGACTCAGAAGCAAATGCACAGATGGGGATCAGCGGAGTTGCTACTGTATGGTATTCAGGAACAGTTAATTAACCATTCACTGTCCTCTTAAGGACAATCCAACCTCCCCCCATTGCCCTTAGATTAGGAGAAATCCTGCTGCAGGCCTGTCTTAAGAGCCCTGCCAGGGAGAGGTGTATGTATATATACAGTCAGGGCCAGAAATATCGGAACAAGGATAACTGTTTTGGCAGTTGGCCTCTGTACACCACCACATTGAAGTTGAAAGGAAACAAACCCAGATGGGAGTGAAGTCAGGACTTTCAGCTGTAATTCAAGGGGTTTGACAAAAGTGGGGCACTAACCATTCAGGAAGGACAGCCAGTGGCATACACACACCCCCATCGTTGGTAGCTCATAAGTAATGGAACAAACCAACATCATTTCAAACTTAAGGATTGCCTTTAATACCTGGATGAAGATCCTTTGCAGTCAATGACTGCCTGCAGTCTGGAACCCATGGACATGACCAAATGCTGAGTTTCCTCCCTCAAGATGCTTTGCCAGGCCTTTACTGCAGCTGCCTTCAGCTGCTGCTTGTTTGTAGGTCTTTCCACCTTCAGTCTTGTCTTCAGTAAGTGAAAAGCATGCTCTGTTGGGTGGAGATCAGGTGACTGACTTGGCCATTGAAGGACATCCCACTTCTTTGCCTTGAGAAACTCTTGGGTAGCTTTTGCTGTATGTTTTGGGTCATTATCCATCTGCAATATGAAGCGGCGTCCTCTCAGTTTGGCAGCATTCGGCTGAACCTGAGCAGAAAGTATAGCCCTGTACACTTCAGAATTCATCCTGCTGCTTTTATCAGCAGTCAGGTCATCAATAAACACCAGTGACCTGGTTCCATTGGTAGCCATACATGCCCATGCCATAACGCTGCCTCCACCATGTTTGACAGATGATGTGGTATGTGTTGGATCATGAGCTGTTTCTTTCCTTCTCCATACTTTTCTCTTCCCATCATTCTGGTACAAGTTAATCTTGGTTTCATCAGTCCAAAGAATCTTATTCCAGAACAGGGCAGGCTTTTTTAGGTGTTTGCTGGCAAAGGCTAATCTGGCCTTTCTGTTCTTGAGCGTTACCAGTGGTTTGCACCTTGTTGTGAAGCCTCTGTATTTACATTCATACAGCCGTCTCTTAACTGTAGAAGTTGACAATGACATGCCTACCTCCTCAAGAGCATTCTTGACCTGGCTAGATGTTGTGAAAGGGTTCCTCTTCACCATGAGCAGAATTCTGGGGTCATCCACTTTAGTTGTCTTCCAGGCCTTTTGCTGTTGCTGAGCTTGCCAGTGAATTCTTTCTTTTTCAGGTTGTTCCAAACTGTTGTATTGGCCACTCCCACTGTTTTTGCTATCTCTCTGATGGGTTTATTTTGTTTCCTCAGCCTAATGATGGCCTCCTTCACTCGCATGGACACCTCTTTAGACCTCATGTTGGGAGTTCCAGTGAACAGCTACCAAATGCAAATGTAACTCAGAACCACCTCCAGGCCTTTTATCTGCTTGATTGGTCATGGGGTACCCAGGAAACAGGCCACACCTGGCCATGCAGCTGCTTGCCAGCCATTCGTTCCATTACTTATGAGCCACCAACGATGTGTGTGGGGGGTGTATGCCACTGGCTGTCGTTCCTGAATGGTTAGTGCCCCACTTTTGTCAAACCCCTTGAATTACAGCTGGAAGTCCTGACTTTGCTCCCATCTGGGTGTGTTTCCTTTCAACTTCAATGTGGTGGTGTACAGAGGCCAACTGCCAAAACAGTTATCCTTGTTCCAATATTTCTGGCCCTGACCGTATATGCAATGAAGCTGTTCCATTACCAATATTTGTGTGTGGAGCCTGAATCCAGTAGTCAAGGTTCAACAGAAAATACAGCCTGCTTCCCTGCTCCCCACCAGCAGGGCTGCTAGGCCTTGATCAGCTGCCTGCTGGATGAAATCCAACAAGTGTAGCTTTTTCCTAGCAAAGAACTAGAGTAATAAGACTGTTGATTTTCTGCGAGTCATGCAACGGAGAGCTCTGCCAAGAAGGAAAATGGGGTAACCAAGGGAATTGCCCCAGGCCTGTAAGCCTTATTCTTCTTCTCTTCCCCTCCAGAAAGAATCCGGAGGACTTGGTTGTAACAGCTGGGTATATCAGCCTTTCCAGAGTGATCATGAAGGAGACCTCTTGACCACCCATGGGAATGAGCTACCCACCTGTTCTCAGCTTAGGGCCAGCCCTGCAGCCTTCGTAGCCCTGCTTTGGGGGAGCTGCTCTCCTGCCTTGGGGAATTTCCATTCCTTTCTGCCTTGTGCATCTCTGTCCTCTGGGCTGTGCCGTGTTCTTGCATAGGCTCAGCTGTCCCTATTTACCAGGGATGGTCCATGTTTTCTGATCACTGTCCCTATTTTTGCTTTTCAAGGACACCCAGTTTAAAAATGGGATGTGTATTTCGGGGCTTCAGCTCTCTCTTCAGGGTCTCTGGAAGTTAAATTTCTGTATTGGAGAATGAATGCAACTTGTCTGTGGTAGTGCACAGGCATATAAATTCAAGCACATGAACGCTTAGGCATGAATGCAGTGCACAACCGGCCATTTCAGGCACTGCTGCTGGTGTATATTTTGAACAGTTGATCACAAACATAGTTCCTATGTCTCTTTAACCGAGAGGACAGTCACACTCTTGGCTTTTAAATCAGTGGAGGATAGGACTATTGCAGAGTAAATGAACCTTCAACCGTGTGGGAAAGTGGAGGGCAGCCTTCCCCAACCTGGTGCCCACCAGCTGTCCTAGACTAGAGATCCCATCATCCTCAGCCAGCATGGCCAGTGGTCAGGAATGCTGGGAGATGTCATTCAAAACATCAGGAGAGTGTCATGTTGGGGAAGGCTGATGGAGGGGATGGTGCTTGCAAAGTGTTGCTGAGTTTGAGCATTGGGCTGTTGCAGGCATGTCCTTCGTCTCATCTCTCGCCTTATCCTCCGCTATCGCTACCTCTGTACCCTCAACCCCATTGATCCATGTTGTCCCTTCCATTCAGGGAAAAAGCACTGGGAAGGCTGGAGCAAACGTGTCCGGAGGGCTAGACGAGGAGGGGTTGCCTCGCAAAACGACGGCAGCTGCCAAGGCTCGACTGGAGGCCAGCAGGAAGGACAAGCATCGCTAAGAATCGAAACAGATGCCCCGAGGGAGCTGATCCCCTCCCCAGGGGTCTCTGTGCTGCCCAAATGCTGGGCTGCCATAGCCCACCACCACTGTTGAGCCCATGTCTGAATAAAGGCACCTTTGGCCCAAGGGGTTTAGGCCTGTCCTCTCTTCCACAGGATGCTGCAGGAGAGTTGGAGCGGGGGGGGGGGAGTGGGGGGAGCTGCCCTTTGGAGAAGAGCATGGATTGCAGCTGCATTGTCTATTGAGCCCATTTTGCATTCAGAGATGGAGCCCTGTTATGTTTTTAAGGCTGATGTCACCAGGGAGCCTTTTGATTGGAGGCTTTGAAGAGAAGCTGCAGCAGAAAGTAGATTTGCCAGAACACGGTGGAAAGAGGCTCCCGGCAAACGGTACAGTCAGTTGCCAAGTGGCACAGCTGGGCAAGTTGCGAAGGGCTGTGCTGGCTTCTGCCACCCCTCCAGCCCTGGCGGTGTGCCCACAGTGTAGCCTAGTGGCTCTGCCTCCCTGGCAAACCTTCAGTGGGACCCACAGGTATTGTCTGACAGCCTAAAGATAGCATCTGTGGACAGATGGAGCTTCGGGCAGCAGCGTCCATTGATCTGCACAGCAGACATGGGAGCTCGTATGAATGTATCACCTGGCAGCCTGTGCTGGGGGGCAACAGGGGTAGATGCTGGTTTATTATGCCCTTGGAGGAATGCCCAAATCAGAGACTATGAACTAGAAAGCCCTGTTAGAAAAGGAAATTAAACTCCAAGTGTCCAGGTCCACTTTCAAAGATACCATAGTGTCAACCAAACCTTGTTGAGAATGTGGGTTAGAGTTAAATGCAACTATTCTTTTAAATGCTGGAAGCAAGCAGTTTCAGTTATGCAGAAGTAGACATATATTTGTTAAAGGCACAGGAACCTTGTCAGAAGGAAAGGCAGCAATCCTAACATGGTTCTCTGCTTCCTTGTGCAATAAAGCGAGGGCTAAATAAATAAATAAGTGTATTTTTTAATGCTGAAGTTACCTCAGTAGGGCCAGATGTTGAGATATGGCGATGACTAGCTCTGGTTATTTTTTTTCCTTTTTTTTGCAACACATTGTTTCACACATATTATGCCAGGGTAAGAGGGTTGTCCATAGAGAGGCATGTCTGGGATTTGTTTTGCTGTTTCTTAGGGCGTCCATTTCCCACCCTCCTAAAAAATGTTACAGGAAATGAAGCAGTTGTACATTCCCCTTACCCTGATGCGGCATAATCAGGCTGTGTTCTCCTGCTGCAAGCATTATGCAGCAAATTGCTACCCGGGTGTGAAAGAGGCTCACCTGGTTACGTTTGTCGCCTTTTGTGCTGGAGGGAGTGGACAAAGGCAGCACGTAGAGGGAAGAGGCCCAAGGGCGGGCCATCTTGCAAGGCAGGCTGTGGGTGGATGGAAGTCAGGCTCCTTCCCTACACTTTTGCATGCCAGTTAGCTGCTGCAAGGAAATGTATTCCACTGCAGTGTAACACAAGTCAGGATAACACCTGCCCCAGTTGCCAGACGTCTTTGTTTATTTATTTATTTATTTATTTATTTATTGCATTTATACCCCGCCTTTCTCCCTCTCGCAAGGAACTCAAGGCGGCTTACATTATCCTCCTCCTCACCGTTGTATCCTCACAACAACAACCCTGCGAGGTGGGTTGGGCTGAGAGTCTGTGACTGGCCCAAAGTCACCCAGTGAGCTTCCCTGGCCAAGTGGGGACTAGAACCCGGATCTCCCGGCTCCCAGCCCGTCACTCTCACCACTACACTACACTGGCTCTTTGGTTCACACCTTGGTGGTTAAGGGTATGTTGCCATTTAGCCTGCAATCCAGCGCACCCAAAATCTCTCTTTTTGCACTGAGATAGGCAGGTTGTTAGGAGATAGGGCATATCATGAATCATTATCAAGAACCAATTGGCTATATACCTGTTGGTAATGAGCCAAAGGGATTATGAAAATGGCCTCCCGCAACTGCTGTTTTTATAATAATGTCCATATTATTTTACGGTAATTTTCTAAAACTCAGGAATTTCCCCTTGCTCATGGCATGCCAAGCTGTATTTCTGTACTACCCACATCATTCAGATTCATGGGAAGATGCTTAGGTATTAGGATAAAAGGCTGTTCCACAACTCTGTATTTCTAGCTGGGTAGGCAAGTCAGTAGGATTTCTGCAAGGCAAGGACTGCTAAGTGGTTCCTGTACCGGCTTCCTGAGAACTGAAGCCACCCTTCCACACATGGAGTGCCAAAGCTGGTTTTGAATGTCGGGGCCCTTTGTCTGTATGCAGAGTGCTGCTAAGACATCACAGCCAGGTCTCAGAAACTGCCACTCCAAGGCAAAGTCTTGCTGGATAACAATTTTTCTATTATTTAATTGGTAGGGTGCTGTTAGCAATAAGGAGAGAAATTACAGGCAGGCATTCATCACATGAAAACATCTGGATCAATTGGTTACAAAGCCGTGAAAACCATGAATAAATAAAGTATTGAGCTGTGTTCTATTTCTCTGCAGGGAAAAAAACACACACAAGATCCAGGACTGGGGGGGGGGGGGGGAGCAGGAAGAGAGAAAAATCAGAAAGGAAGTATACAGTAATTATATTACATTTCTCACATTCGTATGAGTATCTTGGTTCATTTTACACTGTGCTTGGTATACTGTTACAGTAATGCATACTATAACCATAAAAAGGAATGTGTGCCACATAAAAGGAAAGGTTCCTCCTGTGCAAGCACCGAGTCATTGCCGACTCCTGGAGGGACGCCGCTTTCGCTGGCATTTTCATGGCTTGCCATGGCCTTCCCCAGTCGTGACCACCTTTCCCCCAGCAAGCTGGGTGCTCATTTTACCGACCTCGGAAGGATGGAGGGCTGAGTCGACCTGAGCCGGCTACCTGGGACCCGGCTTCCGCTGGGATCGAACTCAGGTCGTGGGGAGAGTCTCGGTCGCAATACTGCCGCCTACCGCTCTGCGCCACACGATAAACAGTACAGAAAAACAGGAAGGGTGCACAAAATAACCAGAATAAAATCTTGCAAAGCCGTGTCGGTTTTTATTGGCCCATGTCCCCTTTAATGCAGGGGTGGCATGGCCAGATGTTCTTGGACTACAACTCCCATCAGCCCTAGCCAGCATAGCCAATAGTAAGGGACGATGGAAGTTGCGGTCCAACAGCAGCTGGAGGCGCACACGTGCCCCGTCGCTGCTTTAGCGGCTTGCCCTCTCCGCATTTCGCTCGGCGCGTTTCGCGGGGCTCCGCGGGAAACCCACAGGAGGCGCGAGCGACAAAGACACCAAACGCCGGGCGCGGCTCCCTTAAGAGCTGTCAAGGGACTCCACGCTGGCCTCCTAGCCACGCCCCGTCCCCGAAAGGGGCGGGGCCCCGCCGCTTGACGGGCAGGTAAGTTTCCACTCGGGCCCACGTGGCCTCGCCAGCCGCCAGCCGCAAGCTTCCTTGGGCCCCGCCCCCGCCTGCGATTGGCGGGCGCGCCCGCGCGTCCCCGCCCCCTGCGCGTCCGGACGGCGCCGGCCGGCGGCCACGCCCCCTCGCGGCGCGGCTCCGGCGGGCTGCCCGGGCTGCCGAGCGTCGCCGGTTGGTCGCGGCGCGGAGTCCGGCGGCGGCCCCCGGCGCCGGCGAAGATGATCCTCCGCCCCCCGAGCACGGAGCCTCCCCCGCGCGGAAAGCCGCGCCAGCGGCTGCAGGTGAGCCCAGCGGGCGCGGCGCGGCGCGGCACGGCACGGCGCCGCGCCTTCCGCGGGAGCGGCTGGCCGCCGCCGCCGGGGCTGCCCCTGGCGCGCGCCCCCCGGGCGGCCCCTGCGCCCCCCCGGGCGGCCCGCGAGCGCGCCCCGCGCCGCTGGGCGGGGGGGCGGGCGGCGCCTGGGCAGGCCCGCGGCGCCGCCCCCTCGCCGGCGCGCTCCGCGGCCGGGCGGCGCGGGCCCGGGGCGGGATGCCGCGGCGGCGCTCGCCTCCCCGCCTCCCCGCGCTGCCAATCAAGCTTGTTTTTCTCCCGCGCCTGCTGCGCCGCGGCGGCGGCGCGGCCAGGGGGCGCTGCGGCGCGCGCGGCGAGACAATGGCCGGGCCGGCGCGAGGGGGCGTGCCGCGCGGCCGCCCCGCGCCCCCCTTGCGGCGCCCGCGGCCAGGCCGCGGCTGGGGCCTCCGCCCTGCGCGCTCGCCCCCCCGCCCGGATGAGCGCGAGCAGCCGCGCCGGGGCCACGTGAGCGCCCCGCTTGCCGCGGCCAGACGCGGGGCTGCGCGCGGGCGCAGCGGCGGCCGGCCAGCCGGGGAGCCCGGCCAGGGCGCGCCGCGCGCCGCGTCGCTCGTGGCGCCTGGCCTCGGATCGCTGCGCCCGTGCCAGAACGGGCGAGCGCAGGCCCCCTTGGGCGAGCCCATCCGGAGGGGGCCTGGGGAGGAGGAGCGCCCTGCCGGGGAGCAGCGCGAGGGAGAGCGCGCGTCTCCGCGCCGCCCAAGCGCTGGAGCGCTCTGGGCAGTTCCAAGACTGAAGCACAATCACGCAGCAGGGCAATACGGCAAGCTGTAGAAGTTTTACAGCGGCAGAATGAAACGACAGGGGAAGCGAAGGGCAGCAGCGGTGCGGAGGTCTGAAAACGGGGAGATCTGGGCTTGCCTTTAAGGTGCCCTGTCCCAGACGAGCAAGGCTGCCTCCGACTGCTCTGGGCAGCTTCTCTTTGGTGACGGTGGGGGCAGGTGTTAGATGTGCCTGGAAATGGAACTGGCACCCCCCCCCCCCGATTTCCCTGGGAGAGAGCTCTGGCATGGCGTTCTTTTTGGCACAGCAGGTGTTGCTGTTTAGCTGGGGTCTCTGGAGAGATCTTGCTGCGGAAGGGTGGAAAGTTTGGTCATTTTGGGAGACCAGGTGGAGTCTCTGAAGTTCCTGAGAGGCCAGCCTTTGGCACGTCCACTGATTCCCCCCCCCAACACCACTTTCTGATGTTGCTTTTATTTTAGAGCTCAGGAATGTTATTTTAAGGCCCTGTAGAGGCTTAAGGAGTGGAAGGGGAAACTCTGCCTGGGTATGTGGAGCTGAGTGATTTTCCACTGTTGTAGTTGTCGTCCCCACCTCGCTGGCTCATTTGCTGTGGCTGGAAGTCACCAGAGGGAGAGGAACTGGTGGAACAGCTCCCAAAGCCTTGCGGGGACAGCCTGCATCTTTAGCAAACTAAGTAAGACCACCCTGAACATTATCCTCCACTCTGGACCCTGTCTTTCTGCCCCCCTTTCAGGCTGGCCTACCTTGGCTGGCAAGAGAGTGTTTGGCTATTGCTGCTTAACCTGAGTTGTTATTGGGTCAGGGAGGGGGCAGCGGGTTTCCATCTCTGCCAGCATCATGCTGGTGGTTGCTGGCTCTGCAGTCTTCTCTTGGGACCACCTTTCTAGGGCTGTGTGATGAGTGTTGGAGCGCTTGGGCCTTCTCTGTGCTGCCAGTTTCTGTTATACAGGTAACAGCTAGTGATGCTTGCTTGGGCACGTTTGGTCATCCTTTCTGCAAGGGCTATTGTGGCCCCTGCTTTTGGTACCATTCTTGCATTTGCTGAGACCACTGGAAGTAGGTTAGAGCTCCAAGTCTGGTTATGGGGCACTGAAGGTACTGGATGAAGCCAAGGGCCTGCCCTGAGGTATTTTGGAGTGGGATGCAGGAACTAGGTCCTCTTGGGCCCCACGTGGCTTGAGAGGACCAGCAGCAGGTTTCTGGGGGTGGGGTAGGAAAGGAAATAGTGGATGTGAACCTGATCTTTGAGGAACTTGTAGGAAGGGGGCCTCGCTTCTGTCTGTGTCAATGCCATTGCTAGCAACTGTCTTGCTAGCAAAATTGCTAGCAAATCACTTAGGGATTTTATTATATTATGTGCTTTACAAGTATTAAAATAAATAAACTGTTTAGAGTAGCCTGTTGCATTGTTGGAATTGGCATCGAAAGAAGCTTAGCTTTCATTTTTGTTTAAAACGGAGGAGGAAAACAAGCTTGCAAAGAAACAAGCATCTATTCCCCATTAGTGTGCAAACAGTACAAGTACATATGCGGTGGCTGGTGACATTATGTGCTGGGAAGGAGGAGCACTGAATGGGCTTTCTGCTTATTGGGAGGAAGGGCTGCTGTGTCACACCATCGCTCTTTCTTTGCCCGCCCCTAGCAAAAATAGACTTATGGAAATTAGTGCAATTAGACTTTTAATTCACATTGTTTATACAGCCTGCAGAATCCAGCTTCTGTTGGTGCAGAACTTGGGTTACATGGATAGAGATATTTAGCCCAGAAATTTGCCTTGAGCAGAAATACGCTCACACCCCATCTGCCAGCCAGTTGTCCCCCGTTCCGAGTTCTCTCCCAACTTTAGATAATTTCTGTGCTCAAGAAGTGTTGAGTCCCGCGAGCGTGCCAACCTTTTCTTATCAAAAGCCTTCTCTCTGCCCCACCCTACAAAAAGAGCTTCCTGGAACACAAAATGACCTCTCTCTTTTTTCCTTCCTCCTCCAACACCCCAGGCAGCAAAGATGAGCGCCAGTGACAAAGAGAGGACTCCCCAGTTGCTCTTTGTGAAAGCCTTGGCCAGCAGGGGGCGCCTCGAGGCCATTGCCCAGCAGATGGGCTACCACCCGCAGTACCTGGACAGCTTCCTCCGGATGCAACATTACCTGCTGCACATGGACGGCCCTTTGCCTTTTGACTGTCGCCACTACATCGCTATCATGGTGAGTGCCAGGAAGCCCGCTGGCAAGAGGGGGCCGGTAGCGCCAAGGCTTTGCAGCGCCCACTCTGCTCAGTTGGCCTGTGCTTTCCTGCTCGCATCACCGAAGCCGGTTCAGCTTCTGGACAGACTGCAGGCTGCGAGTGTGGGGCGGCTGCGAGCTGCGTGGTGTCTTTCCTCCTTGCTTGCTGGAGCTGCTGAGCTGACTCGACCCGTCTTCGGCCTTCCTCTCTCCCCACTCGACCCAAAAGTTTAGGAGCTGTTCTTAGCCCAGATCTCTTTAGCCTCTGTGGAGCAACTGAGTGCCTCAGCGTTTCTGCACAACTGGGCATGCATGCCAGCCTCCTCCTCTACAGCCCCCTCACCCACAATTGCCCCAAGGAAAAGGAGCAGCCAAAATGCTCAAGGGGCTGGAGCAACTCCCCTGTGAGGAAAGGGGGCAATGTCTGGGACCGTTTAGCTCAGAAAAAAGGCAAGTGAGGGGAGACATGATACAAAATGATGCCTGGTGTGGAGAAACTGGACAGGGAGACATTTTTCTCCCTCTCTCAAAATACGAGAAACCAGTGGGGTCATTCCATGAAGCTGATGGGGGGGAGATTCAGGGCAGACAAAAGGAAGCACTTCTTCACACTGCAGAGTTAGACTATGGAATTCGCTACCACAGGATGTAGTGATGGCCACCAGTTTGGATGGCTTTAAAGAGTGACTGGACAAATTCCTGGAGGAGGAGGCTATCAATGGCTACTAGTCTTGACGGCTCTATGCTACCTCCAGTATCAGAGGCAATATGCCTATGTGCACCAGTAGTTGGGGAGCATGGGCAGGAGGGTGCTGTTGCACTCATGCCCTGCTTGTGGGTTTCCTGTGGCACTGGTCAGCCACTGTGGGAACAGAGTGCTGGACAAGATGGACCCATGGTCTGATCCAGCATAGCTCTTCTTCTCCATCTTCTGTTCCTCCAAACTGCTGAGAGGTTTGAAGCAGTGACAAAGTGGGGGCCAGGGATGTTGGATTTTGGGGTGGGTGGGGTTCTAGGGATGGGAAGCTGAGAGAGGAAGAAATTGCTGATTTGGAGGACTGACCCATATTTGGAAGCGGAAGAGGAACGCGCTAAGCAAAGTGGCTTGCAAAAAGGGTGCCATGTCCTCACTGATCATGGGCTCGGTGGGCCCTGATGCGTCTCTTCCAGGCAGCTGCCCGGCACCGGTGTCGGTACTTGGTGAATCTTCATGTGCTGCAGTTCCTGCGGGTGGGCGGTGACCCCCTGTGGCTGCGAGGCCTGGATTACATCCCCCCCAAACTCAGCAAGCTCAGTGAGATTAACAAGATCCTGGCGCACAGGCCATGGCTCGTTGGGAAGGAGCACATTGAGGTAACTGTGTGGGCTGGGCAGAGAGAAGTGAGGAGTGGGGCGAGTTGGGGGGTGCCGCTTCTCTCTCTCTCTCTCACACACACACACACACACACACCCTTGCGTTTGCCTGGATAGTGAATGCACCAATGGCCTTTGTGCTCACAGATGCTGCCCCCTCCCATAGCTTGGGGTGGGCAACCTGGTGCCGTCCAGGAACATCTGGAGGGCGCTAGGCTGCCTGCCCCTGCAAAACCTGTGCAGCCACAGAGATACAAGACAAATTCAGCTATGTGCAATACAGAGACTTGGTGTTACCATTAAAACATGTTAGTATTTTCAAGGCCACACACTCTGCCCCATGGCTATGCCATTTCCTGACCCCTGAACTGTGGGACATCAGCAGAAGCCACTTTTCTATTGGTGCTCCTTGCTCTTTCAGAGTGAGGGCAAATCCTGGAACAGTGCCAATTGGGAGTCTTTTCTGGATTGGTTGTTGGGGCTCAATGGGGTTGGGTGGGAGGGTTTTACCCGGCACAAGTGTAGCCCCTGCCCCGGATTAGCCCCCTGCCCCAATCTTTGCCCTTTTGGCTCAAACTTTTCCATCCCGGGAGGCTCCCTTAGGCCAGACACAATTTTTTTAAAACTACCAAGTGGGCATGAAGCTCAAAGTAAAACAAGCTGTTGGAGTAAGTTCATGGGAGCGGACGGAACGAAGCGTTCCGACTGCGGGATGCGCGGTTTCCCAGGTCCAGAGTGGAAGGCTCTGGGCTGAGGGTGGAGGCCTGGGGCGGAATCCACCGTGGGCCTTTCTCTCGTGCCTCGTAGAAGCTGCTGAAGATCAGCGAGCAGAGCTGGTCCCTGGCGGAGCTGGTCCACGCGGTTGTGCTGCTGGCCCACTACCACGCGCTGGCTAGCTTTGCTTTTGGCTGTGGCTGCGAACAGGACGTTGGCCCAGAAGGACGGGGCTTGCTGAAGCTGGCTCTCCCGGGCAGCCTCTGCTTTTGTGACGTGGGCAACAGCTGTGGCCAGGAGCTGCTGCATCTCAGCCGCAAGCGGGTGCGTGGCTTTTGGGCCTGGGGGAAGGAGAGGGAGGGAGCCATGGGCACAGTGGGTAGGCGGCATCTGCTGTGCTCCAAACGGGGGCTTTGCGTGGCAGAGGCTGCTGTGGGGGGGCTACCCGGACCAGGAGCAAGCAGCCGTCTTTGGTGTTTTTCTCCCCTGCCCTGCAGTCCTTGGATTCCTGCGTCGAACTGGAGTCTCTTCGGGAGCACATTCACAGGCTGCAGGTGGAGAACGAGGCCCGGGAAGAGCTGCGGCCACCTGACCGGGACGAAGGTGATGCCTCGGGTGGGCACCAGCGCTGCTGGGCGTGAATGGCTCCAGCAGTGCATTCTGTGTGTAGACATTCAGCATGTCCAAGGAGCCGGGCTGCCAGCAGTGCTTGCAGACTGCGCCCCCTTCTCTCCTTCCAGTCTGCCTCTTGTGATCCGTGCCTGTCTCCTAGGTCTCGATGGTGAAATCTCTGGTGCTGCGGATCTCTCCTGCTACGTTCAGGACCCCAATTTTGGGTACCAGGACTTTGCCCAGTGTGATGAGGACCAGCCGCAGATATTCCGGGTGCAGGTGGGTGCTGGCTGCTGCAGTGGCCGGTCAAGTAGGGGTCCTGGAAAACCTCCTTGCATGGATGGGGGAAGCAGAGGACCTGGCTGGGCCTCCCTGCCTCTGCTGCCCTGCTACATCGGAGGGTGCTGGTCCCAGCCCCTTCTCTTATCCTCCCCATGTTCCCCCGTTTTGCCAGGACTACTCCTGGGAAGACCATGGCTTCTCACTGGTGAACAGGTTGTACTCTGACATCGGGCATCTGCTAGACGAGAAATTCCGGAAGGTCGGCGGACTCCAGAGTTGTTCGATGGCCAAGCGGCAGGGCTGTGAACACGCCACCTTCAAGCGTGGCATCTGGAACTACATCCACTGCATGTTCGGCATCAGGTGCTGGTTTCTCTGCCTTCTGGGCTTGTTGAGGTTCAATCTCTAGTCTTGAAGGACTAAGCACCAGTCACTGCACCCTGCCTTGCCCCATGAGCTCGTGCATCCAGAGTGTGGAAGTGCTGAATTGCGGTAGCGTCAGGTGGCTTAAGAAAGCAGGCCACTCTGTGACCTGGTTCACACATAATGCAAACCTATGGTTTATTTAATTAATGGGTTGTTAAATTCTAGGTTGCTGTGGTGTGCGAACAGTTACACTAACAAACCATGGTTAGCCACAAACAACCTAGAAAGACAACCCATGGTTTGTTGTTGGGTTGTGAACTGTGGACTGTTTCAACCATGGGCGGTTGTTACGTGTGAACCCAGAACTGTGAGTTGTTCATGGTTTATTTTGCCAGGCTACAGAGGTAGTGGGCAAGAGGGGTAAAAAAAAAGAAAAGAAAGCAAGCTGCATTACGTGTCAGTACTATAGTCCTGCAAAGGCATTTGGGATACAGGGAGGGTGCGGGTGAAGGTGGAGGGAAATAAACAGCCCAAGGATTGAGAAAACAAACCATGGTTTGTTTGATCTGCCACAGAAACCCTGGGCTGGGCAACAAATCATGGGTTAAAAAAACTGGGTTAGCCTTATGTGTGAACTATGTCTGTGTGTGGAGCCAGTTCCATCGCAAGGATGGGAAGCTTCAGGTGGAATGCTCCTCCCTTGTGTGACTGTTTTGCTGTGGCTTTCTAACTTCTGGTTGAGGTAGGAGTGGGTTCCATTGGGCATGCCAGCAGTGTGTGCATGCCCTTTTGGGGCAGGGGGTGGGGAGAATGACTTTGGATGCCACCTCTGACAGCCTCTCACTCACCTTCCAGGTACGATGATTATGACTACGCAGAGGTGAACCACTTCTTCGAGCGGATACTCAAGCTCTACATAAAAACTGTGACCTGCTCTCCAGAGAAGATGAACCCGGAGATGTTTGAGCGCTTCTGGAAGCAGTTCAAGCACAGTGAAAAGGTTAGGAGGAGCAGAGCTTGTGGTGGGCAGGAGTGCAGTGTGGGACAGAGGGATGGGGAAGCAGGTAGGGAGAAGTATTTTCCCACCGTTTTTCAAAATAAGCCTGTGTTGCTGGGGAAACACGAGCAGGAGCGTGCCATTGCACCCATGGCCTCTTGTGGGCTTTCAGTAGATATCTGGTTGGCTGTTGTGGGAACAGAATGCTGGACTAGATAGACTCTTAGTCTGATCCAGCAGGTCTGCTCTCATGTTCTTGACTGAGGCAAGATCCTGCTCCTTGGTGAGATCTAGGGTGTGCCCATTGCAGGGGTGGTAGCAACAGCTGGGTCTCCTACTGGGTGGATTGTGGGGTGTAGAGGGGAGTGGCTTGCTTCTCCCCCCTGCCTTCTTTTTGGAGCTTCAAGTGGTGTGCTGGGATGGCAGTCATGCAGCTGATCTGTGCATCTCCTGTGGCTGCATAGAAGTTGCAGTAAAACCAGAATGACAAACGTATTAATAAGAAAAATGTTCTGCAGGAGTGTGCTGATGCGTCCTTTAAGGGTCACGGGTACAAAGTTGTCCTGCCTAGACAGAGAATTGGACAGAGGTTTTCTATGCACCAGAGGAGACCCCACCAATGGGCAGAGTTCAGCATGGTTTTGTTCATGTGTCTCTGTTTTTGTGTCTTCTGTTGCCTGCCACCTGCTCTGCAACCTGAGGATCTAAGTACTTTTCTTGGCAAAGACATTAATCTTTGTGCTGCCTTTTCTTTTTCTCTTTAAAAACAATTTGTGTGGCTCTGTTCATTTTTAAGATCCTGTGGGAATTGATATCCATGAATCATTTATGTACTGGATGTCACTTTTTATGTCACGGCTGCAGATAGAGGAAGGATAGAGATAGGATAGAGGAAGGAAAGCTGGGTTGTTGCCTCTCTCCCTTAAGTCAGCAATTTACCAGGATGCTTTAACGGTGTCCAAATATAACACAGCATCAGAAATAAAAGGGTTAAAAACACTGGATGCAGACTTTTTAAAATAAGCTTCCAGTTTTCTTCCCAGCACCAACTACAGCCGACGAGCTCAGCCACTGATGTACGATAGGCCCTGTAGCTCAGTGGATTAAGCACCTGGGAAGCACATTCCTGAGGCCAGGAAAATCTGCT
Source organism: Heloderma suspectum (assembly GCF_057233095.1). Classification (NCBI taxonomy): domain Eukaryota; kingdom Metazoa; phylum Chordata; class Lepidosauria; order Squamata; family Helodermatidae; genus Heloderma; species Heloderma suspectum. Next base: position 2,569,630 of record NC_139466.1, read on the forward strand.
GCCAGTGAGAGTGGACAATACTGGGCTATTTATTTATTATTTATAGCATTTTTATCCTGCTCCTTAGCTAAAAGCTCCCAGAGCTAAAAATGCTCCCAGAGCTGTTTTCGTATAATCAGTAAAACAAGACAGTCCTTGCCCATAGGCCTGCAATCTAAATAGGCACAGCACACAAGGGAAAAGGAATGGGAAGGGAAAAGCAAAAAGTTACGTCTTTCAGCTGAGATGGTGGAATGCCCCAACTTCTGCCTCGCACCTTCCTCTGTCCAGCTTGCTGGATGGGATAGATGAATTGGTGCTCCTGTCGGCCAGACTCCACCTGCGGGGCTGCCTTTGGCCAGGTCAGACGTCCTCCTCCACCCCTCCCTTTCTCATGCGCCTCCTTTAGGTCCACGTGAATCTTCTCATCCTGGAAGCTCGGCTGCAGGCAGAGCTGCTCTACTCGCTCCGCGCCATCACTCACTACATGGTCTCCTAGAGGGCTGCTGGTGACCCCCCCTTGGACTAGGATGGCATTGGCCCACCGTGTTTACTTGACTGCTTCCCCTCCCCCTCCGAGACGCGAGGAGAGAGAGGCTTCCTCCCACGTCCCTCCGTCTCCATGTGCAATTGCTGAATGTGTCCGGCAGCTGTTTCTGCCCCCCTCCCATGGGCAGATGGGTCTGCGAAGGGCATGGCAAGCCCCAAGGTGACTCGCTGTGCGTGTGTATTGGGGGGGGGGTGTCGTTGCTGTTAGCTGCATCGTTGGTCAGCTCGTTGCAGCTCTGCGTGGAGTTTGGCGTCCGTTACAGTATTGGGGAGCCTCCCCTTGCCCGCGTGCCATTCCTGCTGCTCAGCCTCGTGCCAACTTGACCCACGGGGCGGGGGCCCTCTTGTTTGGGGTGGGAGGTGTTTTCCTGCCTGGCCTTTTGGAAGAGGTGCCCTGGGCTCACAGAGAAAAAAGATCTTGACTTCCTGCTGCTCTGGTCTCACTGGCGAGGTGGGGGGCAGGGTTTTCCCAACCTGGTGCCCTCCAGGTGTGTTGGACTACAACTCCCAGCAGGCAGCGTCACAGCTGGGCAGTGTCAGGTTGGGGAAGGCTGGTCTATGCACACTCTCACAGTCACTCGCTTTCTCTCTCTTCAGAGTTGTCCTCAGGGGTCAGACTTTACCTCCGACTCCCCTCCTTCCACAAGCCTCCTAAACTCTGCTCCCCCGAAGCTCTTTCTCCCTGTCCTCTGTATACCTGAAGTGCCCACCCCCAGGCCTCGCAACCCCACCTGCTGTCATTTCCTATGCTTCTCCCACTTAGGTCTGATTTCACGCCTGCAGAGCGAGGCAGCTGGGCTCCCAGCAGTTTCTGGCTTGAGCTGGAGGGTGCGGATCCCCACCCCACGAAGCCCCTGACGGATTCTTTCTCCCTCTCCCTCCCCCCAAATGCCTTGCATTTGTTACACTCCCAACAGCCACCGAAGGTGGATTCCTCCAGTATGCATCCTGCTTACTTTCTTTTTCTTCCAGGGAGTGTCTTTGGATGCTGGAAACTGGCTTGAGGGAGGGGGCTTCCTGTAATCTAGGCTTGCTCTTGTTTTGATGTTCTCTGAGGAGGTGGCGGTGGTGCTGGGATCAGGGATTGGTCCTAATGTTGGCAAATGGCATTCTCCCAACCCGGCACAGCGCTCTTTGCTGGCATATGGCAGCGTTCGCTGTTCTTGGGGGCACTTTTGCATGCTCATCGTATGGACAGATCCTGCATCCGCTGGGAAGTGAGGGGCATGGTGGTGCTGGGGGAGATGCCAGAGACAGGGGTAGCAGGGAGGTCAGGAGCTGGCTCAGCACATGGCAGCAGCTGACCTGTTTACTGTGTAAATGTTTTTGGGGGGTGGGTGGGGGGAACATTGTGTGGGGAAGAGAGTAAAAGCCTATTTTTGCTATAAATATAATTGTTTGACACGGAACTCGGTCTTGTCTGTCTTTGTGGGGTGGGCAGCAACATCTTAACTAGAGTGCTACAGTCAGTTTTTGTGGTGGTGGGGAGACTGGAGATGCTCACCCTGAGTGGAGGCAGCTTTCCTTCCCCCTCCCCTGCATCAGGAGATCCCTTGATTTGAAAGGGGGGAAAAAGACTCGGTGGCGCTTAGCTCAGGAATCTGATTGTAGTGTTAAGAGTTCAGCTCTGGAAATGTAAAAATAATAACACAAAGGAGGCGGTGAGCATCCTGAGAGCAGCTGAGGCTGTTAAAGGTAACCAGATCTCAGCCTGGTCTGTCACTAGCTAGGGGACAACTTGGGAGCCCAGGTGAAGGGCAAAGGGCAGTCGCACCTCGGCTAGCTCCGTTCATGTTCTGGCTTCACCACCCCACTGACCTCTGAGCCACCAGCCTCCGCTGGCGAAGGACCAACTGGAGCCAAGAGTAATACTAACATTGGTAAGTATTTTCCGTGGGCCAGTTCACAATATCCTGTATCGTTTTAATAGGGCGTTCAAGAAACAGAACCCAGACGGGTGGCACACAGTGAAGCCATGGCTTGATTCTGCTGGGGGCGATCAAAGAAGAGAACAGGCTTTGTCCTCCGCCCCCCAAAGGTGACTCTTTACTCACACTGAGTGGTCCAGACACTGTTAGAAGCCACACCGTAGTGGAATAAAAGGGGAGGAATAAAAGCATGCCCAAGGCCCCTCGGAAAAGGGGATGTTCTGCTGCTCGTTACATGTGGTGGGCCTTTAGTAGCTGATGTACTTTGCCTTTTTATTAACATCGCCTATGCCACTAGTAACACAGATCAGCGATCTTTTCTCCATCAGATTAGGAAATGGGCGTGCAGCGGAGGAGGCAGAAGGGGGCCGGTCTTCTCTCATTCTATTGTCAGATCTCCCCCCCCCCCCCACATTGTTAGGGTTGAAATAAAAATTTTATTCTTGGAAGCTTCTCAAGCCAATAGTCCCCTGGGGCTGTGACCAACCTAAACAGCATTTCCTAAATTCCTGGGTGTAATCATGTTAGGACGAAGGCCTGACTTTTGGGTTCAAATCCTCTAAAATTAGCACCTGAGAATCTGCTACCCTGTTGTACAGAGACATAGCTACCTCCACTGATTCAGGATCATCTGTGATGACTAAGCTCTTACCAGAGAAGTCCTACACTTCATGCAACTGTGATGACAGAAGGCACTGTACTCTGCCCTGTTTGCTAAGGCAGAGATAATAACATCCTTGAGATGAGAAGGTGTTGCAAACATGGTTTAGGGATGCAATTATAGCATTGAGAAGGCTTCTATCAATCTATAACAAAAAGGGGTCTGAACCCAAAATGAGCTGGAGGAGTGGATTCAAATGTTGATTCAGCATCAAGTATCTCTCACTTCAGTCTCATGCCAAACATCAATTCTGCTTCAATTTTCAGAAATTGTAAAGAAACATAGGACAGGACCAGATCCAGGGTCTGGCAGTGTCTTGTAATAGCGGCCAGCCAGACGGCTTTGGGGAGCCCTCAAAGGAGTAGTGCATGAATACAAATGTTTTGAATAAATAAATCTGAGGATTTCCCCCTGTTCTGTGTTCTTTATCATTCCGCACTCTAAAGCCCTCTGCCTCTTACTCAGCCAGATTCCAGTTACCAGTGTTTATAGTCTCGTCTTTTTTGCAAAAGGTCAAGTTGGCATACACAAGTTCTGCTCTTGTTTTATCCTCGCAACAACCCTGTGAGGTAGGTTAGGTTCAGAGAGAGTGAATGGCCCAAGCTTCATAGCTCAGTGGGAATCAAACTTGGGTCTCTTCATTCTCGGTGCAACACTAAGCACTACATCACATTGACTCTCTAGGATGGCTAAAAGCGGTTGATAGACTCCCATTTCCTTGAACTTGTCTAACCCTTTTTGAAACGCCACTAGTCAGCATGACATCCCATGGCAGGGAATTCCATAAGCTAATTATGCATTGTGTGAAGAGCAAGTTTTGTCCTGAATCCACTGCAAATCAATTTCATTATGTGACCCTGAGTTCTAGGGGTAGGAGAGAGTGACAAACATTTTGATCCACTCCTTTTCACAATTTGGAGACGCTCTCAGGGGCCACATTCCAGTGGTGGGCAGGGCAAAGGCAAAAGGGTGCAGGGCCAGAATACCAGCATATTGCTAGCCTAAAGCTCTTAATGCCATTAAAGATTAAGGAGAGGCATTTCAACCTTTCAGAACAGGTAAAACTACACAAAAGCCAAGAAACCACCAAATGATTTGTGCTTGGCAGAGAGGGGTTGGGGCCATCTGGTGAACCCTGGGGGGCTGAATTTGGCCCATGGCCTGAGATGTTGCATTTTTTGCTTTAAGTGCTGTAAGTCAAAGCCACATTTAGAGATGTACATTCTAAGAACATAAGAGCCCTGCTGGATCAGGCCAAGGTTCCATCTCATCCAGCATTCTGTTCACACAGTGGCCAACCAAGTGCCTGTGGGAAACCCACAAATAGGACACGAGTGCAACAGCACCCTCCCGCCCATGTTCCCCAGCAACTGGTGTACACAGACATACCTTCTGTAATATAGGGGGTAGCATATAGCCATTAGGGCTATCTGCTAATAACATCCTCCATGAATTTGCTTAAAGCCATCCAAATTGGTGGCCATCACTACATCTTGTGGTAGTGAATTTATTTATTTATATACAACATTTCTGTACCACTCTACATCTAAACAGATTCCAGAGTGGTGAACAACAAGAGATAAAATGAATAAACGTATTAAAATTATTCTTAAAAAGCGAGAGTACCAATAAAACTGAAGCTGGATAACCAAGGTAGGCTTCCTGGAAAACAGCTGTTTTCAGGAGGTGCTGAAGGCAACCCAGCACCTCCTGAAAAGTGCCCTGATCATGATCATCACTGAAAGACAACCCAGTGTTGGTGCCTGCCTGACCTCCAGTGGTAGGGAGTTCCACAGGACAGGAGCCACCACACTGAAGGCTCTTCTCCAGGTGGACTCCAGCCATAGTTCTAACTATACACCGAGAGGCACACGAAGGTTCTATAGTTCCTGCTGGATTTTCCCCACTGAAAGATACATCCCTAAATATACACGAAACTGGGAATGTCCAGTTTCATGTATGGGATGTCCAAACTGGGAGTTTGGAAAGAGGTCAGCTGCCAGCTGGGCCTGTTTTTTCCTAACAGCGGCCTTTCCTTTCTGGCGGAGAATGGTTTGATGAAAGTTTTAACTGGCCAAGCCAAGTGAGTCCAAACTCTGTGTGACAGGACATCTCCCTGGAACATAAAGATACCAACATGAGATTTGGTCGGCATGTTCAGAACACAATCCAGCTTCACCCCCTCCGCCCATTTTAAAGGGGAAGAACAGAAAGTTGCACAATGCATGGTTATGTGAAAGCCTTCCAAGGGAAGGTCGCGGGATGTTTTCTGTACAGTGTTGGGACACAATTCTGCACTTCAAGTTTGAATGCCTAGTAGTTTTGTGCCCTTTCCATCCACCTATTTTCAAGGATGCCCTAAGGAAAGGTAACAAGCACTTAATGTGAGATCACTCTTGCACCCTGAGAGATCAATGCAGTTTTGTATGTGTACTTATGGCACAATTCTGCACCTGAAAGGTATATGCTTAGTTCAACTCCTGTACCTTGTGAGTTTGTGGGGGGAGAATACTAAATTCATTGCAATATGCTGTCTAAAGCACTGTACTTTACTAAGGGCGCAATCCTATGCCTGTTTAGGCAAAGGCCTACAACTCCCAGCATGCCCCAGTCAGCCAAGTTGGCTGGGGCATGCTGGGAGTTGTAGGCCTTTTCTCTGTCTAAACAGGCATAGGATTGAGCCCTAAGTCAAGTATTCATTACATTTATATCCCACCTTTTTTCCTCGTGCAAGGAACCCAGGACATCTTTCATGGTCCTCCTCCTCCTCTTCATTTTATCATCACAACAACCCTCTTAGGTAGTCTAGGCCATGAGCCAGCGACTGGCCCAGAGCCATCCAGAGAGCTTCATGGGAGCAGGAACTAGAACCCGGATCTTCTGAGTCCCACTCCAACGCTCTCACCACTACACCACACTGACAATTTCCCCTGAAGCATTCACTGCACGTTCTCCATTCAAGATGTGTAGATCAAACTGATGCCAAAACAAACAAGAGTCTCTTGCTCCTGTTTCATTTTCTTTTGGCAACTATTGCAATAATAAAATGCCCGTTGTGGGCGGTTCCCTTCCACCTTTTACCCTCCGGGGGCGGGCAGAAAAGCTCCCCGCCCCGTACGCCAGCCCGATTCAAAAGCCGTTCTCAGCGCGGAAAACACGCGTCCGCCTTCTCATTCCTCGGTCTCGCCTTGCGCGCCGCGGGGCGACTCCGGGGCGGTGCGCCCAATGGGGGGGGGGGGTCGGGCACGTGCCGAAAACTCGCCAATGCGAAACAGAAAAGGAAGTTTTGGGCGGTCACCTGGAGGCGGCCACCCGGGACGCCGGCTAAGGGGTTTTGGGGTGCGGCTCCAGGCCCACCCCCGCAGCCCGGTTTTGCAGCCTCCGAGCCCGACCCGGCCGCGGCTCTCCGCCACGCCGCCCCCGAGCAGCCGCGGCGCCGCCTGCAGGGCTCGCACCCCGGGCACCTGCTGTGCAAACCTGGGCGGGACGGACGGACGGAAGAGCCGAGTCTTTCCCGGCTCGGCCTGCGGCGTGGCCGGCGAGCGCGCTCCCCCTCAACCGACTGCCGGCGCCCGCGTCGGGCTCTTCGCGAAACGCGCAATAGGAGGAATCGGGCTCGACCTCGTGTTTCTAGTCCTCATGACTTGCACGGCGAGGGGGAGCGCCGCAGGCGCCGCCTGGGAAGGCGGCCGAGAGGGCCTGCTTCGCGCCGCCGCCCCCCGCTGCCCGAGCGAGCCACGCCGCCCTCCCGCCCAGAAAGTTGGAGGCCGGCCCCTTCGCCCTCCTCCTCCTCGCCCTCGTCCCCGCCCTCCACCCCTCGGTCCGGCCAGGGCGCTCCCGCCCGCCGCCGCCCGCCCGGATCATGATCAGCCGCAGAGGTAAGGGGGCGAGGGGAGCTGTCGTGGCCGACTCCCCGCGGGGGGGACGTGGCCCCCGCCGCCCGGCCGAGGGGCTGCCTGAGGGGACCCTCCGGACCCCACCTCCCCGCGCAGAAGGAGGGCCTCCCGTAAGAGGAGGGTCTTCCCACGCGGCGAGGGTCCTTCCCAGCTTCAGGGGCGCGCGGCGGGGGCCACAGCAACTTACCCCTGCCTGGCGCGCCGCCCCGTCCTTCTTCCCGGCAGAGCAGGCGTTCAACCGGTGCAGTTTTATGGGGCGGATCTCCCGGTCCACTGCCTGCTGCGGGGCGTGGAGCGGGCCGCCGTTGTCCGCCCCCGCCCCGCTTCCCGCGTAGGATCGCGCCGTGTTTCCTTGACAGAGTTCCTGTGCTAGGAACAACATGGAGGGAGTGCCGGAGAAAGCTTCATCGGTTGGATTTCCGCCTGCTACGGAACTGAAAAGGCCACAGGAGTCCCTCTTTACTGGCTCTCTGCTCTATTGCTAATATTTGAATCCCCCCTTTCACCCGCTCCCCGCCAGGACTGTCACTCCCAGTGGGGTGTGGGGGCTAAAGTGATGGGTTAGGGCCTGGGAGATTTGGGTTCAAATCCCCACACAGCTTGCTGAATGACCTTTGGCCACTCACTACTTCTCATGAGGCTGGGGGCCATGTTTGGTGTCCTCAGCTGCATGGATTAAAGGTGGAGTAAAAATGGTTATAAACAACAACAACAGCTGCCTCCCTGCCTGCCTCTAGCCCGCCCCGCCCCCCCACCCGGGGGAGGGGGCAGCTAGGGGGAAGCAGTGATCTGTACCAAGTTAAGATGTGTGACAGGACTTGCTAATTAGGTGCTTTTAATGTGAAATGCCCACCCAGGGCCAGCCTAAAACCCTTTGGGCTGCAGAGTTGGGTGGGTTTGCCTTGTTTAGAAAAGCTGGGTTTCTAGTCCTTATGATTGCAGGGAAGAGTGTGTTTGACTCGGATTGCTTCTTACATATCCTGTCTGGCCATGGAAGGTCTTCCAGTAGCTGGGACCAGTGCCGTTAAAACTCTGCTCAGGAAGAATTCCAGGGTTCTGGGCAGAGTTCTAAGGGTGCACAGACACAGATGAGGCTTGAGTGTATTCTTAGGGCTTGATCTCTGTTCATGCAGGTGATAATGTGACCCAAGAGCACATGCCACCCCAGGTAAACAGAGTGTGTACCCTGGAGCATCTTCCAGAACCTCTCTAATGCTCAAGGAGTTCTCTAAGCAAGCAAGTGGAAGTTTAATATGGGTTCCCTCAATACAGAAAGTTTTGCCAACTTCTGACTTAGACGAAGGGAATTTTCTCCCTTCTGCTGCTGCTCTTCTGAGGTGTTCTTTTCCTATCCTGGGGGGGGGGGGGGCGTTCCGAAGAGCTGATTGGCTCAGGGTCCCAGACAGTAGCAGACACAGGTCTCTTGTTCTGGGGTCTGGGCCCCCCTGCTGGGAGTAAGGGGTGTGTGTGTGAGAAGGGATGGGATGGGCCCTGCCGCGCTCTTGGTTGCCTCTTCTTGGGGGCTAGTACAGATGCTCTTTGTTCTAAGGCTGCTGCCCTCACAAATGGGAGCCCCTGTGGATTGGGGGGTGGGTGGGGAGATGCTTCTTGCTGGCAGTGGAACCAGGAGGCGCTGGAAGCATTCAGGCAAGGCTGGTGTTGACTCTGAATTCTGACCCATTTGCCGCTTCAGGCCAGTCTCTGTTTCAAGAAGCTGAGAGATTCTCTTTTTTGGGAAAGAAAAAAGCAACTAGGGAACATCGGAAGCTGCCTTATACTAAGTCAGACCCTTTATCCATCTAGCCCAGTATTGTCAGCACTGACTGGCAGCAGCAGCTCTCCAGGGTTTTACACAGGAATTTTTCCAGGCCTACCTGGAGATGGTGGCAGGGATCGAACCTGGGACCTTCTGCATGCAAAGCAGGGGCTCTGCCCCAAGCCATGGCCCCACCTAAGGAGAGGGTACAATAAAGGTTATTCTTTAAAAAATAAAAATGGTCATGCATATGGAGAGAGTGAATCATGGTAGAATTCTCTCCCCCTTCCATCCAAATCGTACTAGAACTTGGGGGTCATCCAATGGGATTATGGGCAGTATATTTGGGACAGGAAAAAGGAATTCTTTCACACAATGCAGAATTAGTCTATGGAATTCACAGCCACAAGATGTCATGATGGCAACTAGTTTTGGGGCAAGCTATATGTCATTTGAGTGTCTGTGTCCCTCCATCCAGCCCTATAGCGTGTTTTTTTAACTAAAGCAGCTGCTTGCATGAAGGAAGGAGGCTGGAGAGGGGTGCTTAGGGTGCAATCCTATGCATGATTTGACAGAAAAAGCCCTACAACTCCCAGCGTGCTGACTGGGGAATGCTGGGAGTTGTAGGACTTCTGTCTAAACATGCATAGGATTGCACTCATATGTTTTCTTCCTGGCCATTTTTCCTTCTCAGATTTTCCCTCCCTGAAGCTACTCCACAGGGGAAAAGAGACGGGAGAAGAACAATGGGAGGGATGATTTTGAGGAGGGGAATTCCTAGCAAAGAAAGGGTTATACACCCCTCCTTCTGTCTTATGGGAGAGGGCTGTCGCTCAGTGATAGAGTACCTGCTCTGCATGCAGGAGGCCCTGGGCTCAGTCCCCAGCATCTCCTGGTGGGACTGTGGGGGAAATCCTGTCTGAAACCCTGGAGAGCTGCTGCTGGGCTAGTCAGTCCAATGGTCTGACTCAGGATAAGGCAGCTTCCTTTGTTTCTGTTTAAATCGGCTCTTTATCAGAATCATGAGGACTGGAATCTATTATTTTTAGGGGAAGCCCATAACTCAGTGGTAGAGCACATACTTTGTATGCGGAAGGTCCCAGGTTGCATCCCCAGGGAGAGCAAGTGAGAAAGACTCCTGCCAGAAATCCCGGAGGGCTGTTTCCAGTCAGGACAGACAGTGCTGTGTGCTAAGTGGACCAAGGGTCTCATGCGGCATCTTCCTACATTTCTCCTTTTTAAAAGACAAATACTGAGAGTAAGTTCCACGGAAGTTGACGAATGCATAGTCTGAAGTAAGGTGGCTCTAAAACAAATCCATGGAAGAGGAGCTCGTCTCTCAGCAGCTGTTAGCCATGCCAGCTAAAAGATTGCCTCTGAACATGCTGGGTCCAGTCTCTGTCCTCATAGCGGGGGCAAAGAGCTGTGGTGAGCAAGAGCCTGCTGGGTGAGGGTTGGATGTGTGCGGGTGTTGGGTTTTCTAGCTCTGATCTTGTCTTAGCAGACACCCAGCGGGCTGTGGAGATCCTAGCCCGGTACCAGGGAATCTTGCGGCCCACAGAGGAGCAGCCTCTACAAGGATCCATTGAGAAGGTGGTTCACATCTTTCAGAGCGAGCTCTTCCAAGCACTGCTGGGTAAGGGCTGCTTGCAGTGGAAATGCTGGCGGTCGCCACTCTACCTGCAGAAAGTCTCCCTGCGCCAGAGCTGTGCTTCAGGTGTCAGGTGTGTGGCTTTGGGACAGCTGATCCCTGCAGGATTGGTACCCAAGGGCAGAATTCTCTGATCCCCCATCAGTCCAGCAAGCTGACACAGCCTCGATTGGGTTGTGCAGCCTACGCACTGCTTCCGAAGATGAGGGTGGTAGACTGGCTGTAGGCCCTCATCGAGGTTAACAGGCAATGGAGAAATGGGTCCTTTTCTCAGCCACCTCACCCCCCCCCCATAATACTGAAACACCAAGCAGAGAGGCTGGGTTGACCTGTCCAGCTGAAGGAATGGCAGGTATTCCCTTATCTAGGAGGATGTAAAGGAAGACACCTGGGGCCACTGTTGGGCTGTACCTGTCTCCTTCAATTATTGGGAGAAAAGTGTGGGTGGGGGACTTAAATGAAATCCTCAAGCCCGCCACTGTTAGCCAAGTCATGCCCCACAGTCTTCTAAAAAAAACAGTAACAAAGGGTGCAATCCTATGCATGTTTAGACAGAAAAAAGTCCTACAACTCATAGTATACCCAGCTATGCTATGCTGGCTGGGGGAATGCTGGGAGTTGTAAGACTTTTTTCTGTCTAAACATGCATAGGACTGTGCCCTAAAGTGGCCAGCATAAAAGGCAGGGGTAGGTATGCTGCTTTCAGTGTTGTTATTCGTATTATTTAAATTTGTGCCTCACTTCTCACTCCAAAAAAAAACCTTGAGGAGACTTACACACATACACACACAAACCCGTAATTAATGTACCAGAAACAACCCAAATCAATATAAACCATAAGCAGCACATTACAAATAAAAATAAATGCCATAAAACATAATCTAAAGAGCATTACAATACGAAAAGTGTTCATCCACAGCACAATATTACTGCTGCTCCTAATAACGTCTACATAGTGCTTTGAAATACCAAAGCACTTCACATGCATTGCCTAATTCTAAGACTTACCACAACACTTTAACATAAGCCACCATTATCTCCCTCACCCCCATATTGCAGAAGGTGGGGCGGGGAGGGGGAACTCAGGCCGAGAGGGAGCAGCTTGTCTATGGCCACCTAGTAAGGTCGGATTCAGGGGCTTCCCAAAACGCAGCTTAGGGTCAAACTACGCCATACATTAAATACTTGGAGTGCAGCTGGCCTTTTGTTTGTTTCTTACACACAAGTAAGTATATGGGGCCCTGAACTGGACTGGCACCACTGTGCGCAGATAGGAGAGGTTTAAACCATTTCCCCAGCCTCTTGTTTTATGAACACCACCCACACCCCTCTTGGCAGGGCTAAGCAAGAACACCTCCACTGGTGCCAGTGGAGGCTTTTTCTCTCTTTTTGTAGCTGGTGGGTGGGTGGGATTTTGGAAACAAGCAGCTGAGGGCAGGCAGGGAAGGGTTAAACAAAATATGAGGGTGAATGTGAGCAAATGCCTTTACCTGTATTTTCAGGTTCCATTTCAGTTAAACCAAAGGCTACATTGAAAAACTGAACCGGGGGGGAGTTTACTGAGGCCAGGATGACAAGGGACTGGCCATTTCCCCAGGGGCAAAGCACCCTGGAGAGGACTCCTCTGGGGGAAGGGGCCACCCGCCCTTTGGCATGGCATTGGCAGGGGGCTCCATCCGGTGACTGGCCAGGCTGAGGCCGCTCTCGCCTCTTCAGACAGAGCCACCCCAACCGGCAGTGCGAGGGATGCCGCGCTCTGCCTGGCTCAGATGGAGAGACCAGCGCAAGGGGGCAGGACACGTCTGGCTGGAGTGCAGCTGCTGCCGCCGCTGCTCAGGAATGCGAGACCCTGGCCTTGTGCGTGGAGGAAATGCCTGGGCCTCCCCCGCCCCCCACCCAGCTTTTCCTGGCTGAGTTTGTTCAGCCACCAAGCTGCTCCCGCTCCCCTACAGCAGTCGCAATGGCAGCAGGGCGGCAGAGCCTCCCCCAGCCTGGTAGCTGAGGGGACGTCTCCTCTCCGCTGGGCCGGTCCAGCCCAGCCCCAGGTCAGCTCCCTTCTTCCCAGGGGAAGGCCTTGCTTGCTGGTGCCCTCGGAGCCGGAGAGGCCCCCAGCAGACCGTGCCGGGGTGGGGGGCATCAGGATTCTGATGGCCATGGGGAAAGACGGGGCGCCCAACTCTGTTAAAGTGCCCTCCTCCCTGGGCTGGTGCTGGAGGGCATTGAGGAGGGCGCCGGGCCTCTGTAGGCATCCCTGTAACAGCCACGGGTGACCTCTGTTGCTGACCGTTGCTTCCTGCAGGGCAGGACCCATGTTTTCCTTTGTGTGGGGGCAGAGCCCCAGCCCCTTCCAGATGCTGCAACACTGGGGTATAAAAGAGAAGCTTGTGAGGCACAGCTGGAGCCGCTGGCCTGGTTGTTTTATTGCTGATCTCCAAGGCAGGGGCAGGCAACTTGTGGCCCTCCAGATTCTTGGCCTACAACTCCCATCAGCCCTAGCCAGCATAGCCAATGGCAAGGAATGGTGGGAGTTGTAGGCCAGAAAATCTGGAGGGCCACAAGTTGCCCTTGTGGGTAAACCTCGCCAGGCTAACCGCCAGCTCTAGGGGCCATTGGCGCACATTCCAGGTGTGGCGTCCTGTACAGCTCAAGTCGTGTGTGTTCTGCAGGTGGGCTCTTTGGCCAGGCGCATGGCATGAAAGGGGCTCTCTAGGCTGCGAGGGCCACTCTGGGCCCTTCCCCACGGGTGTCTCCCGGCCTGTCTTTCAGATATCCAGGAATGCTATGAGTTGAATCTGCTCTCTGCCTGCGAGCAGGATGGGACAGTGGATCTGGAGCCTGGCAGTCTGTCCAAGAGCCAGGAGGAAGGGAGCGCAAGGTGCTATCTGGAAAGCCATGGCCGTAACGGGCGGTCCCTGCAGGTGAGGGGTGGGCTGCTTCTGGGGTCACCTTCAGGTTCCTCCACCCTGCTCCAAGTTGAACGGCTATGTGGGCAGTGGATTTGCTATCTGAACAAGGCGCTCCCAGCAACTGCGTCCTGCCCTTTCTCTCTCCACCTCCCAGTTGGGCACTGCAGTCATGTCCTCTGTTGTTCATGGCCCAATTTGCCACTTACTTTGTGTTGTGCTTGGCCTAATAATAATAATGCTGCAGAGTGATCTGGGAACTAGTGTTCTTTATTCCTGGGCTTATATCTGAACCTTTACTCCCCAAGATCCAGGACTTCCTGGAGGAAGACACCCTCAGCAGGCGGGGTGGCCATTGTCTCCTGTAACACTATGCTTTCTTCCCCCTTTGCTTTTGGCTGTTGGACTGGCTTGCTCATAAGCTGGTAACAAAGGGGAATGCTGCAAGTGAAACCCTCTTCCCACTTGCACTGCATCAATCTGGGGAAGTGTAAGAGACTGGTTTTCTAGACATGAGATGGCCCACTCTGGAAAAGCTGGAGAAATATTGCTTCTGTGTCTTGCCCAGAAACCCTGATGCTGGCACCCACTTGCCAACTCCTGGGGAGACTTTAATGCCACCTCAACCTGCATCAAACACATTTCCTGGGAAAAGACAGCTATGTTCCTCCCCCACCCCTCCTCCCCACAAGAGAGTTGCACGTGGTCAGATAGAGGCTCATTTTTGTCTCTATGTGCACGTGTTTTGCAGGTTGGTTCTGCTTCCAGCACCTGCAGAGCTTCTTTAAGAAAAAAGGAGCAGGGGGAAATGCCTTTGTATTCCCACCTGAAAGCATCTTGTCTGTCTCCAGCCAGAGAGCTGTTTGCTGTTTGGTCGCTGGAGGGCACTGGAAGCAACTCTGGCTTGTTGTTCCTAATGATGCTCAGGCCACGCTGAAGCTGCTTGCCTGCCTCCTCTCTCATCAAAGGCTGTTCACATAGCCTGGCTCATGGCGAGTCCCCAGAACAGCAGCCTGAAAACTGCTGCTGCTGCTTGTCCCCACGTTTCTAGTAGATCTACTTATCCACAAGAGCCATGCCTTTCTCCCCAGTCTATGTGCAGGAATGTGGAATCTGCTCCCATTCTTGGCTGGTGACGTACATTCCTGAACAGTCTTGGCTGTCCTGCTGAACCAGGGGTCAGACTGTAATTAGTGAAATATTTGTTTATTATTTCCCACCCCCCAGCCCTTTTCTTTTAATTGGGGGTCTCATTGTATTACTTATGTGGCTGTCTTCCCTTTTGTTGCCTGTATTTTCAACTATATTTTGAAATTTCATGTCATTACACTATTATCACCTGCGAGGGTGTGTGTACCTGTGCCCACACTGAGACCAGCACCCTTTTTATCCTGGCCTTAAGGCTACATAAGCCGTTTTGGTTTTGTCTGGCCTAGGCATTGAATGAAGTAGTTAGTATCCTAAGAATCTCAATATTTATTTTTTTTAATTAAGAAAACAAGTTTCTTGTCCTCATGGCACCAATAGGCCTTAATGAATATTGGCATCATCTGGTGAAATTTCTAGACGCAGAGAGAAGTTCAGCAGTGATCCCCCTGGGCAAGATTTTCAGTGCCCTTCCTTGGGATCTCCAGGAGCAGAATAAATAATGCAAACTCATTAGGAAATATATGCACATTTGCAGCCCAATCCAACGCATGTTCATTTGGAAACCGGTCCTGCTGAATTCACTAGAACTTAATCCCAGGTAAGTGTGCACAAGATTGCAGCCTTAGGCAGGTTTAAGAATCTGGCTTTTCTTAGTGCTTTTTAATATTACAGTCCTGCTTACATGGTATACGCAATCAAATTGGTAAAAGGTTGGATTCTGCCTCCCCCCACAACACTCCCTTGCCCCATCAGGGCAGCCATATGGGTCTGCTGGGGATTGTGCGAATGCAGTTGTGTGTGTGTGATTCCAGCTTCCTTAATGCAGAGCATGGGGGCGTGTGCTCTTGTGTGCTCAGCACGCGTGTGGTTCCTTGCCTGTGGTGAATCCACAGCTTAGGCCGGAGCCGTTCCTGTTGCTTGCGTCCTTGAAGAGCCCGACTCCCCCGAGTCTGTGACAGCTGCTGGCGTGACGTGGGGGCAGTGAGAGCCCACGGGCGAGTCATGATACGTGTTCCTTTCTGCGGCAGAAGCTGCTTCCCTCACCATGGTTTCTGGGCTGCTTCCTGTGCCTACGTCGTGCTGTTTTGTACATTTCAGGAGAAGCAACAGGGACCAGCAGCTTGGACCCCAGACCCGGGGCAAGCACCGCGGCTGGTGCGAGTGACTGAGACCAGGATTGAGTTGCCGGTGCATGTGTGCAGCGTGGTGGTGGGCGTCTGCAGCTCCTTGCCCAAGGTGAGAGTCCTGGCCATGCTGGGATAGAACAGGGTGTGAAGCATGGAGAGGGTCACAGGTTCAGTCCCTGGAGTCCATTTAAAAAGGGTCAGGAAAAAAGGTCAGTGGAGGCTGGTGGCTCCGATGTCAGTGGGGCAGTGAATCCGCTCCAGGTTTCGGTCAGAACCAGCCAGAACTCTAAAGGAACTACCCACAGTGCTCCTTGGATAGCTCCCTTAGAGTTCTGACTGAAACCCGGGGCAGGTTCACCGCCCCACTGACATCGGAGCCGCCAGCCTCTGCTGGAACAGGTGGAGGGATAGGTCTCTGCTCTGGACCCAGGAGAGCTGCTGCCTGTCAGTAGACAGTCTGGGGCTAGACAAGGGATGTTGAACCTTAAGCCCACAGGCCACATCTGGCCTACCTGGGGTCCCCAGATGCTTATGCCCCGCCTGCTTTCCCCCACCCTCTGATTGCTGGTGTTCTCCCAGCTCTTGCAGTTTTTCTTCTATTCTACAACTTTGAAATGTTGTATATTTTCTTCCATTCTACAACTCTAAGCTCTCTCCAAAGGCTTAGAGACTGGCAGGAAGAGCTTTAAGCTAAATCATGCTGGTATTTTGGGTGGTTTTGCCCCCATCCCTTTGCCCCACCCCCTTTGCCTTGGCCCTGCCCACCACTGGAAAGCAGCCTCTGAGAACTTCTCTGAAACTGGATGTGGCCCCCAGGCTGAAAGAGATTTGACACCCCTGGGCTAGATGGATAAATATAATGGGCCTCCTGCATTTTGGAGATAGAGGGGGAAGGCAGTGCCTTGTCTTGGGGGTCATGCTTGAGGTGATGTGTGCTGCTTGTGCAAAATCACTCTTGCACTGGGACTTTTGCCCCTGTTAGACCCATCCTTGGACTAGCGTAACCTGTGGGGATAGGGTCTGTCTTTGACTGAGTATGTTAGTGATAATTCAGTTGCTTAGTAGCACAACCGAGCACGGCTCGTGGGAAACGTTATCATTTGCAACCCTACCTAAAGTGAATGGAGACAGTGCAAAATGCAGGCTGCCATTTCGGAGCCTTGTGCGGGAGATGGTCCGGATGGTTCCAAGTTGCGGTGTCTTCTCTTGTTCTTCCTGGTCACGTGTTATCTTTGGGACGGGGGGCTTGAAACTGGGGCGCATCCACATGCCTCTCATTTCTGTGGAGATGCAGTTGAGCCCAAGCCCCCCTCCCCCTAGGACAGACCTCTGCATAGTAATGTCCTGCTTTTCTCCTGTGCCTGTGGTTGTTGCGAGAGCACCTCTGCAACATACAATGTGCAGTCTGAAACTCTGGGTACCTATGGGGAGGATGCTGTGGTTTCTCATTTCTGGGGTCAGTGGGGGTTGCCCCCTAATCAGCTTGTAACTGCTGGGAATAGGTCTCAATCATTACAGTGCAAAGGACGCATCTTAAGAAGCAAAACTTGCGTGCATGCGCTCTCGCTCTCTCTGAAAGATGGGACACCACAGCAGAAGGTGTACCTGTAGTCCCTGAGAGCTCCTCCACACTGGATTTGGCCCTCAGGCTAAAAGAGGTTGGACAGCCCTGAGCTAGGTAGACAAAGAGGCCAACTTATAATGAGCTTCCTATGTTTCAGGGGTTATCTCGGGACCAGTGAAATCATGGACAATGTCTCCATGACATAAGGAAATGGCTGCAGTAACAGATAAGAGACTGTAACTGCAGAGGTGGTACTGAATCATGGATCTGCAAGCTTCAGAGACTTCCTTGGGCTTTAACAGAACAGTCTTATGCTGGACCAGGCAAAGGGGCCAGCTAGCTGGCCCACTTTCTCCAGCAGTGGCCAACTAGGTAGGGGTGTGTCTGTGTCTAGCTCTTTATATCATCTATACAGATACACATACACCTAGCATTACTGAAACCAACAACAGCAGCAGCATAAACCCAATTCTAGGGACCAGCAGCATGAAAAGCATTTCTAAACCGGACTGCCTCAAAGGTCTTCCAAAAGCCCCCACCCCTAGCAATTAGCAGTCATGGGCTTTCTGGAGTTAGCTATGAAGATGGCAGCCCCGCAAATGTAATGGAAACCCACAAAAGATGCAGTAGTCTTTATTCCGTATGTGCCAATGCCCCTGGTGAGTTTCAAGCACAAAAAAGTCTTCACCAGGAAGTAACATTTACTGGTGAGCTACAGTGCAAAGCACTTTGCTGACAGCTCAAAGGTCACTTTGTGGACTTATGTGCCCTGGTTAATAGCCGATGATAGACTTCTCATCCCCTCCCATGAATTTGACTAACCCCTTTTTTTTTAAGAAGCCCTCTCGGCTCTGAAGCCGCCTCTTCTGTTGTAGCAAATTCCGTGCGTTAGCGTGTTGTATGAAGTAGTATATTCTTTTGCCCAGCTGGAGCCCTGACCTCAGCCATTGTGCTGTGTTTGAACTTGTCGTCGGGTAGGGTGCTTGTGCAGGACAGGTCCGGGGAGAAAAGCCCATCCTAAGCACAGGACCTCATTCCAAACTGGGTTGTTGGTGTCTCTTCCAGAACGGAGGGGTGAGTGTGAGGCATGACACTGTTCAGTTGTCACAGCTAGGTGGAAAACATGTGCCTTGTTCCTCTGACCACCTAGCTTGGTTTCAGATCAGGGATGTCGGGAGGGCCTGGAGCTTGGTGGTAGATAGAGATGGGAGAACGAGCGATGTTCCAATTAAGCAAGGTTCTCTGTTTTCTGCCTCAGTCCTCATCTCGTCTTGGCCTTGCTCCCAAACGCAAGCATCTTTTTGTCCAGAACAGGAAAAGTTCACAATTTGAAGCATGCAAATTGAGCACTTTTCCAAGCACTCACTCCAAATGCTCATCCCCGCCCCCCGTAGGTTAAAGAGTGAAAATATGTTTTTGGGGGGTGCATTTTTGGAAGCGTGCACTTATGCAAGTGCGCATTTTTGAACAGGAGCATCGGCTTGGGAAATTGCCCCCAAATTCTGAGAATTACACCCCTGCCCATGTTCAGGATTGCAAAAGGGATGTTCATGTGATTTGCGAACAGGAATGAAACCCTCGTACGTTCCTAGTGGTAGAGCCTGTGCTGTGCATGCTGAAGGTCCCAGGTTCAATCCTGACATCTCCCGTTCAAAAAGGGAGCACGGAACAGATGATGGGGAAGACGTTTCTCTCTGTCTGAGGCCCTGGAGAGCAGCCACCAGTCAGAGAACAAACACCAGCCTCGACGGATAAATAGACTGACCTCCAATAAGGCAGTTCCTGTGTTGCTTTGGAGAAGCGAGAGGGGACCGGCCTTGTTTTGTGGGGTGGGGAGGACTGGGTTGTGTAAATTAGCTTAGGTATCCTTGGGTGGAGGCGGCGGGGGACTGGTTCTCAGTGGATCCCCACAGCTTTGCTGATTCACGTGGGCTCCTTTCCCCTCCTGACATGTTCCTGCTGGTGCCTAGCAACCCAGCTGCTGTCTGTATTGAGCCAGGAGACAGACTGCAACTAGGCCCAATCTGTGTGCCTGGCCTGGAGTAGTCGGAGTTGTGTGGTGGGGAGGGCATGTTTGGGACCTGGGGCCTAGGAGTCCCGCGTGGGTCCCAGGTAAAAACCCCACGCCACCCACACCGTACCAGCAGCTGGGTGGTTATCTCTGCCCCGGCTGAGTCGGTCGAGCGACAGGAACTGGGGAAGGAGCTGTGAGCTCTGTGCTGAAGGATGTGGCAGTGGCCGTCTTTCTGGGATGGAGGAGAGGCTGCTGTCTCTTGTCTGTGTGCCTGGGGGCAGGGTGGTGTAGGGGTTAGAGTAGTGGACTAGAACTGGGGGGACCCAGCCACTAGTCCCCACCCAGCCATGCGGCTCACTGGGGGACTTTGGGCCAGTCACTGATTCTCAGCTGAACCTCCTTCACAGGGTTGTTGTGGGGATAAAGTGGAGAGGACGACGGCCATGTAAACCACCTTGGGCTCCTTGGAGGAAAGGCAGGATAGAAATAGCAAATAATAAAATAATAACTTGTCCCCAAGAAAACGAGGCTTAAGGATGTGGTTGTCTAATCTCTCCTGTGTTTCTTGGCACCCCATGAGCTTACCAGTGAGCCCCAGGCTAATGGCAGCAGGGAGCCAGTCCAGGCCAGCAGCCTTGTGCCCGGCAGCTCTTGTGTCAGGAACAGGTGGGGGGGTCCCTGTGATCACTTCTTGGGTCACCTCTGCCCCCAGGTGGGTAAACGGGAGCGTGAGAGCTGAGCTCTGCACATGGCTGACGTGGAAATGCAGTGCAGCCAAAGTGGCCCTGAAATGTATTTGTAGTCCTGCTGTCCTGGTTGCCTGTGGACGATTATGGGGTAACTGGTTAATTGTGTTGGTTTATCCTGCAGGCACTAGCCATGGGGAACAGGGACCCACACAAGGGGGCGTCCATGGAAATCTGGTTAGCTTTGCCATTGCTTTTGCCCAGCACTGGATTTACTGTTATGCTAAGATGTCCATAGGAAGGGGCCAGAGCCAAAAAGGGGCTGCAGCTTTGGGCTTCATTGTCTTGGGGTTTCCTCCACATAGTGCAGGAATTTACTGCAAAAATACTTCACTTCTGACAATCAGCTGAGTATTGCATAGGGCAAGCTGAGAATTCCCTGGAGGTGCTCTCCCACACTACCAAGATGGAACAGGTAAGTCCTGCAGAGGTCAACCTTTAGGCAGTCTGAGAGGAGCAGTTTGGTGGAAATCTTAAAGTGAGCAGTGCAAAAAAAAGTCAAAACCCACATAGCTTCTACCTCTAGGCTGTCAGACCTTGCCTGTGATTCTCTCTAAGAGCTTAGCCAGTGGAGGGCAGTTGATAATGTGTTCAACTAGGTTAGGGGAGACCTCTGGCCAACCCCCAGCCAACATTGGACCGGTCACTTATCTCTTAGCCTAACAGGTTGGTTGTCAGGATAAAAAGGGAGGGTGCGGAACCGTCCATAGGCCTTGAGCTCTCAGAGGAAAGGTAGAATACATATTTAAAAGTGAAAGGTTGGGAGACATCAGCCAAACTGTCTGAAAGAAGCAGTTTGTGAAGACAGAGCTGACTGGAAGCTTGTTGAGCTTTTGTGGGGGGTGTCTACAGTGATGTCCTTGCTGCCTGTGAAAATTCATACTCTCAGGAATGAGATCTGCTTAACTTTGGCTTCCTCCAAGCGGTGCTCTCTAGACATGTTGGACTACAACTCCCGTAATCCCCAGCCAGCACAGCCAGTGGCCTTGTGGGTGGGCGTGATGGAAGATGGAGTCTAACACATCTGGAGAGCACCAGCTTAGGGGAAGTCTGGTCTAGCCCGTGCAGCAATGATTCTTTCAGGAGATACGCCATATTTGATGCATCTCTCCTTGGAGACTGAGCCCCACACACATTTTCTTGAGAGTCGGTCCCACTGGCTTGAGTGGGCCTTCCCATCTCCGTCTGGGCTGTGTGTGAGCGAGTGTCTCCCGGGTGGTTTGCAAACTTCTACACAAATGCAACTTTCACCTATGACACACAGCTGGTAGTTGGAAGTGAAATACTTTGGCCCTACCTGGGGCTGCTGCTAAGCTCTTGGACTAGTAGAGAAGGAGTTCAATACTAGCCCAGGAAGTTCTCTGCTCAGAGAGCGTCTTTGCTGTTTTATGCCATCCAGACACAGGGTCTGGCCCAAGATGTCTGCCACCTGATCAGCCAAAGGAAGGACTTCAGCCTTTTTTATTTTATTTATTTCATTTCTAAACCAATAGCCGAAGCTGTCTGGGTGGTTCACAAAAATTAAAACCTCAGAGTGTAGCATAAAACAATAGAAAATATGAAAGCTTAAAACCACAATATAACAGTACAACCAGAATAAAACCTAGCAGCAATGCAGAGATTTAAAATACAAATTTAAAACACCAGAGCGAAAAGATTAGGAGGCTAAAATGCTAAAATACTGGGAGAATAAAAAGGACTTCACCTGATGCCAGAAGGAGTATGGCATAGGCGCCAAGCAAACCTCTCTAGGGAGCTTATTCCACAGCTGGGGTGCCACAGCAGAAAAGGCCCTCTTCCTGGTAACCACCTGCCTCACTTCCTTTTTTGTAGCTCAGCTATTGTGATGAGCTTAATACTTGATGTATGACATGAAAGTCCTTGAACAGGACAAGATGTGGTGGGAGGGAGAGAGGGGAGCTTTGCATATAGAAGGGAGGAGCTGCAGGGCACCAGGTTGGGGCAGCATCTCTGGCTGATGACAGGTGAGCTGTGGGTCAG
This sequence comes from Heloderma suspectum, assembly GCF_057233095.1. NCBI lineage: Eukaryota > Metazoa > Chordata > Lepidosauria > Squamata > Helodermatidae > Heloderma > Heloderma suspectum. The sequence goes on from NC_139466.1 coordinate 2,591,554, forward strand.
GAATATGGTTCCCTGAGTCCTTTAATTCTTCCTCCACAAATCTCTCTCCTTCCCTGTCCCCTCTTATTGCACAAGAGGAACAGAGAGCTTGCAGCTGCAGAGTTAAAATTAAACTGGTAGAGATGAGAAGCTTGGCCTAGAGCCTTCCCTCCCCTCCACACCAGTGCCTCTCTGTGACATCTCCTTCTACCCACCCCCTTGTATTACAGTCTTTGCTTCCTCAGCTGGGCAGGATGGGAGAAATTTCCAAAAGTCCTTGATTAAATCCGTCAAAGAGGACTCTTAAAATAACAGCCGGGCCATCACAGGCTAGGCGAAGAAGGAGCTTTCTTTTGTGGATCAGCAACTGAGGAGGAAATGGAAGGTAGGTAGGATCACCTTTTACAGTAGACAGGCAAACCATGGATACTGGTCCACAGTCCTGGCTGGCTCTGCCCTCCGTGGTGGCCACTGGATGGCCTATCAGCTCAGTTCAGTTGTATGTCTATGTGGTGCAAAGGAGGCATCACTTTAGGAGCAATTGCTGTTCCTGGAGCTTTACTATAATTATTTCCTTGCCAGTCTAGCAGGAGCCCAGCGCCTGGGAGTGGCTATTCTGAGGCTGGCTTGGTTTCTGGTGCCTGCTTAAAAACTGCAGAGTTGTGAGTTCGAGTTGCACTCTGCTACTCCCTTGTCTACACGCATATCCACATCTTTCAGAGGGGCAGACAAATTTGTTGTTTTTGCTGTGACAGACCAAGGGTGCTTCCAGACAGAGGGACCTTAGCCCTTATGGTCAGAAGGCCTCATGCAACTATTCTGTCTTTTCTAGGTTAATGGATTATCTGCTCTAAGAGAAAAGATGAAAGAAGTGGTGGGAACAGTGGGAGGGCTATGAGTGGAAGATGGCAATGTCTGGACCCCACATAACATTCCATGAATGAGGCAGGGAGACAGTGCCATGAAAGCCTCATCTGGAAGCACCCCGGGGGTCTGGCGGCACCTTAAAGGCTAAACAGTTTTATTGGAACATAAGCTTTGACGGGCCAGAGGCCACTTCAGTCAGCAGATGCCGTCGTGGGTCTAATGTAGTGAATTGTCATCCACAAGTGCTTATGCCACAATAAATCTGTTTAGTCTTTAAGGTACCACAACACTCTTTGTGGCTGTGTTTGTACGTGTGTATCGGCTGACATGCTCAGGCAGAATTGCCACTGTAATCTCCCCCCTGGCTGCTCTCATGGAATGTTTGCCCTTGTGCATCCACATGGCATGTTTGGGATTGTGTACTGGTCTCGGGTCTGGGTGTCTGAGCTGCTTCTGGTGGTGAACGCGCCTATTGTGACAGGCTTGTTAGCTGCTAGCCTGAATGGAGGGTCTGAAGTGCCCTCTGCCCCGTACCCATGGCAGAGCTGGGGAAAAAGCCACGCTGTCTTTTCCTGGTAGCAATGGCATAGGATTTTTTTGGCAAGCAGTAGAAAAACCTGAAAATGGTTTCTAGGTCCTCGGCGCCTTTAAGAGCCCTTGGCTGCTGCAATTCCAGTTCACCAGCTGATTGGCTAGGAAGTGAGTGGGCAGGGAGGGGGAGAGAGCAGCCATTCAGAAATCTGTTGCATTACCTCCCTTCCTTAAAGGCGACTGAGCAGGGGGTGGCTGGGGGAACAGCATGGTTCTCCCTGTCCCCTTCCCCTCTCAGCCTGGCTGCTTCACCAGAGGCCTGTGTGACATTGCCGGTCCGGCCTTGCTGCCCTGAAGTCCAGCCAGCAGATCATCAGAGGGAGTTCAGGGTCTGGGGGATTCCCAGAGGTGAAGGACCAGTCCCAGCTGACAGGCCTGGGGGATGGGTGAGGACAGGCCCTGCCTCGAAGCCTCAACCCCTTTATGCTGCAGCAGACCCATAGTTCTTGTCCTGTGGCTGGCAAGGGATGTGAAGTTGTAACAGTCGCATTACATGAACATCGGTGTGTGTATGTGTGTCTATGCACCTGTGTGCAGAAGTATGTTTTTGCCACCCCTTGGTTTGCAGGCTGGCTCCTTGACCCCCAAATAGTTGTAATTTAAAAGGGAGGAGGGACTGAGGTCTCTCTCTGTCTCTGTCTCTCTCCCCCTGTCTCTCTCCCCTAACCATCCCTGTTGTGGCCCCATGTGTTTTGGAAGGGAACAGAAAGGCAACAGGTCCTTGTTTGGGAGTATGACCTCAAACAGGAGTCTGTTGCTTTCCTGTTCAATACCTCAGCCATCAGAGGCAGGTTTAGTGGGGATGTGAGAGAGGGCCTTCTTGGTGGTTGCTCCCGGACTGGAGTTTCCTTCTGAGGCAGGTTCAGTTGGCTTCTTCTCTGCTGTCCTTCTGCTGGCATGCAAATACATTTTTATTCAAGCAGGGCTTTGGCATATAAGCTGGTCTGTTGGGTTAGGTGCTGTTTTTATTCTTTCATTACTGTGTTTTCAACTGAGTTTTTAATGTATTTTATTATGATTGTTTTAATTATGTTTTTATCTTAAATTTTGGCTTTTATTGTTGTTAGCTGCCTTGCGTGCCATTTCCTGGTAGAAAGGCTGGGTATAAATTAAATGAATAAATATATGTATTTATTTAATTTACAGAATACATTTATATACCGCTTACCATATTAAAAGCATCTCTAAGTGGAATAAATAAATATGATTTGGAGGCCAGGTCACCGGCCTCCTTTCTCCGCCCAGGTTGCATTCCTCCTGTCCTTTGCGGTTCCTAATTACCCAGTATTCCATGACTGCAGTGCATTCAGGCAGAGATGACCAAGTGCGGAAGTGGAGTGGGGCTGTAGATTTCCAGCATCCATCTGCTTGGAGCAGGGGACACCCTGGTTCACCAAAAGTTACAGTAACGGTCTCCAGGACTGTTCCACCCAACAAGTATCGAGAATGCTCTCCAGGGGTCTTCAGGACAGGTTAACCTACAACCCAACTGCAGATCAGCTGATGGGAGCCTGAAGGCTGGGTATCAGCCACAGACTGCTGGCTGATACTCTCATGGTGCTGATGTGGTTGTAGTGATTATAACAGGGGTGGGCCAAAGGGGCTGCAGCTCAACCAGAGGGGCTGTAGCTGAGTGGTAGAGTCCCTGCTTGGCATGCAGAAGGTCCCAGATTCGATCCCTGGCAGCATCTCCAGGTAGGGCTGGAAAAACCCCTGCCTGAAACTCTGGAGAGCCTCTGCTGCCAGTCAGTGTTGACAATTCTGTGCTAGATGGACCAAGGGTCTGACTTGGTTTAAGGCAGCTTCTGATGTTGCTATGTGGTGCTCCAGATATTGTTGGACTCTAACTCCCATTATCCCTCACTGTTGTGCTGCCTGGGGCTGATGGGAGTTGCAGTCCAACAACTTCTGGAGAACCACAAGTTGCCCTTGGTTTGAGTGTCAGTCCAGGACTTGGAAGACCCAGGTTCAAATCCTCACTCAGCTGTGAAACTCCCTGGGTGATCTTGAGCCAGTCACTCCCAGCCTAGACACCTTGCAGGGCTGTTGTAAGGATAAAACAGGAGAGTGGAGGCTGTTCCCCACTCTGAGTTTCTCAGGGAAAGGTCAGGATAAAAAGGTCACGATTTTGCCCTTACCTCAAATTCCACCTTTGCTCAGTGACTTGGCTGTAGAGAAGACACGATGTTGGCGTTTCCTGAGGCTGCTTCTCTGGAGTGAGTGTTGTGTGCTATGTTTATTTCTCCTTTCTGGGGCTTCTGTAACCCCCACCCCCAGCACAGTACGTGGCAGCTCTTCTTTAACATATGACCTGCACCAGTAGCCTATGCACCAAGCGAAACCTGTTACATCCTGGGGGAAATATTTATCTCTGGCTCTGTACAGGTGAAGGAAGGGGAACAACCTAAATGGGCAGAGATTACTAGCTTCCCCCTCCCTGAACAGATGCCTGAGTAAAACCAGGTGTCTTAACGCAGCTGTCTTACCATTTTCTCAGTGTGGGTCTTGCAGTTGATGTGAGTGGGAAGGTGTGGGGTAGAAAATGTGGTTGGAAGGAAGGCCTTGTGAGGGTCCTAGCTGATGCCCTGGAAATTGAGTTGTCTTTTCACAGTTTCTCCCCTTCCCCTCTCAAGGGTAAAGAACACACATTATTCTATCAAGGGGGCAGTGCCAAAAATGCCAGCCTGTTTTCCCTTAAAGCTCTTACTGCCAGAACGTGCGCCTTAGGAGAGGCATCTCAACCTTTTAAAATGGGGGGGAAACTGTACAAAAGCTGGGAAACCACCAAACGGTGGAGAATTGGTGTTTGTGGGGAAGGGCTGCGGGAAAGGACATAAGAACATAAGAGCTGTGCTGCATCAGACTAAGGTCCATCTAGTCCAGCATTTTGTTCACACAGTGGCCAACCAGCTGCCCATGGGAAACCCGCAAGCAAGACGTGAGTGCCACAACACCCTCCTGCCCATGTTCCCCAGCAACTGGTGTACAGAGGTGCACTGCCTCTGATCCTGGAGGTCACATTAGCCATCAGGACTAGGAGCCATTGATAGCCTTCTCCTCCTCCAGGAATTTGTCCAACCCCCTTTTCAAGCCATCCAGGTTGGTGGCCATCACTACGTTTTGTGGTAGCGAATTCCATAGTTTATGCCCTGTGTGAAGGAAGTGCTTCCTTTTATCTGTCCTAAATCTCCCACCAGTCAGCTTCATAGGAGGACCCCTTTGGGAGGTATTTTGAGAGAGGGAGAAACATGTGTCCCTATCCACCTTCTCCAACCACGCATAATTTTGTACACCTCTATCACATCTCCCCTTACCCGCCTTTTCTCCAAGCTGAACAATCCCAGCTGTTGTTACCTTTCCTCATAGGGGAGATGCTTCAGCCCCTTGTTCATTTTTGTTGCCCTTTTCTGCACTTTTTCCAGCTCTACAATATCTTGTTTTAGGTGTGGTGACCAGAACTGTACACAGTATTTTAAGTGCAGTTGCACCACCATCGATTTGTATAGGGACAGTATGTTATTGGGAGTTTTATTCTCAGTTCCCATTCTAATTATGCCTAACATGGAGTTTGCCTTTTTCACAGTAGCTGCACACTGGGTTGACATATTCATCGAGCTGTCCACCACAACCCCAAGATCTCTTTTTTGGTCGGGCACTGCTAGGTCAGATCCGATCAGGTTATACTTGAAGTTAGGATTTTTTGCCCCAGCGTGCATCACTTTACACTTGCTTACATTGAGCCGCATTTGCCATTTGGATGCCCATTTTCCCAGTTTGGAGAGATCCTTTTGGAGCTCTTCACAATCCCTTTTTGTTTTTACTACCCTAAATAATTTGGTGTCATCCGCACACTTGGCCACTTCACTGCTCACTCCTAATTCCAGATCATGTATGAACAGGTTGAAAAGCAAGGGGGGATGGCTACCTGAGAAATCCTGGAGTGCCAGACTGAGAGCCCAGGAGGCGTGGGTGTGATCCCTGGGTCTGAGGTTCCCCACCTCTGCCTTAAAAAGAGAATAATTACCTATTTTCTTTTTGAGGAATGTGAAATATTTTTCAAACCCTGTCTCTGCTTCAGTGAACTTGTTTTGTTTGTTTATTGTTGCATTTTGAATGGGTTGGTATTGACTGTGATGGAGTGAAATAAGACAAGTGGAGAGATTGGAGAAGGAAGCAGATGCAAGTCAGAATTGAGGAAAGCCCTGAAGCCTGGCAAACAAGGGCTGGACCGGAGGACCTGTCCACCCCCTCCCCCAGTGATGACCCAGAGAGCAGCAGGTGATGAGGGCGCTGCGGAAGCAGAAGCAAGCTCCATTTTATTTCTGTAGTTTTGATGGTGCTGTGATTTAAGTGAGTTTAAAATGCAAAACTGCACATGCTCAGAAATGGATGGATGGATAGACAGACAGACAGGGTTGACAGGGTTGTTCTAACATCAGGAATGTAGAAGTGTTTTGAAAGCATGGGATAGCAGTTGGAGGGAGGGAAAGAAATGTTAGTTGTGTGCTAATGTGGCCATCTGAAGAGGGTCCCCAAAGGGGTTTAAACTGACCCGGCTGCACCACGGCTGGCAGGGTTAGAAATGGGGGTACTTTGGAGTTGTGCCAGGCATGGGGTGGGGTGCCCTGTCTGTTCAGCCTTTGCCCTGGCTGCAACGTGCTGGGCATGGGTCTGTTGGTGCAAAAGTTGGCATCCTGAGAAGCCAACCAGGGAAGCCCAGGTTCAAATCCTCCCATCGCTGTGGGTGGGCAAGGCCCCGTCTCTCAGCCTGTCCTTCCTCACAGCTGGTTCTGAGGATGAGGCGGGGAGGGCGTGCGTGGGGGGAGCCCCGGGAGAGGGGGAGGGATCGGCCTGCCCGCTCGCCTCTGCGCCTTTAAGGGCCGCCTGCTTAGCATTCTCGCCGCCGCTGCCTCCGCCGCTGCCCTGCGCGCGGATTGGCTGCGGCGCGGAGAGACGGGCGGCTGGAGCGAGCGATGCGCGCTCGCCTCCTCCCCCGGCCGGCCAGGGACCGCGAGCAGCCCGGCGTCCTCCTCCGGCCCTGGAGGTGAGGAGCCGCCCCCGCCTCCCCCGCGCGCCTCCTCGCCGGGGCAGAGGGTCGCCCGGCCGGCAGCCCACCCATGCGGCAGCAGCGGCGGCGGCGGCGCGGGGGGCGGCGGCGCCTGCTCCGGTGAGCCCCCTCCCCCCGCAGCTTGGCAGGGCTCGCGCGGCTGGGCGATGCGGCGCTGGTGCCGCGAGGATGCGCTGAGCGCGGCGGCGGCGCGGCGCCTTCGGAGGTAACCGGGCTCTGCTCGCTCGCCCCAGCCGCGCGCGGAGGAGGGCGGCGGCGGCGGCGGCGCTCGCCCTCTCGCAGCCTGCCATTGTTCCTGGCTGCGCGCGGGCGGGCGCGGCGGCGGCGAAGATGCACAAGCACCACCACTGCTGCCGCTGCCCGGAATGCTACGAGGTGACGCGCATGGCGGCCCTGCGGCGCATGGAGCCCCCCAGCTACGGCGAGTGGCAGCAGCACGAGCAGTACGGCTACGGGGGCTACGGCTCGCAGACGCTGCCTTCGCAGGCGGGCGGCGGCGGGGGCGCCGCCACCCCCGCCGCCAGGAGCAAGGGCAAGCTCATCCCCACCTCCCGCGACAACGCGCCCCCCGCGCCCCCCAAGCAGGGCCAGGTCAAGAGCTGCGGCGCGGGCGGCGGCGGCACCCCCAAGATGAACGGCAGCAGCCCCGGCTGGTGGCCCGAGTGCACCTGCTCGAACCGCGACTGGTATGAACAGGTGGGTGCTGCTTCCCAGGACGGGGGGGGGGGGCAGGGCGACGCCTGCCAGGCCCTCTCGGAGGGCTTTCCCTCTCGGGTCTCCGTGGCTCGGAAGGCCAGGCTGCGCTCACTCTCGGTGCGGGGGGGAGGCTTGGCAGCGGCCACCAGGGCTAGGCGCGGAGCCTTCCCCTCCCTCGTGGCAAGATGCCCAGTGGGCTGCCTCTGCGCACCTCTGGCAGCAGCTGGTGGAGAGGGCATCTCTTGCCGCTGCTCTCCTTGGTGCGCTCTTAGGGTAGAAGCTCATTGGGCGCCTTGCTCCTGGCCTTGTGGACCGGCCGGGAAGCCCTCCCCCCAAGTCTCCCCTTGGCTGGGCCAGCTGAGAAAATGGATGGAGCCTGCATGTGAGGCAATAAAATGGAGTCTGGGCCCATCCACCACCTTGCCTGAGCGTGCCACGTTCCGGCTGCCACCTCCCACTTGAGACTGCCTTGCGTTGCACCTCCTTGCCACCCTCGGAGCGGTTTGGGATGTGCCACGGTGAGCAGATGGGCCGGGCAGATGCGCCCCTGGCAACCCATCTCCCCAACTTGTTTGCTTTCCCTCACAATCCAGAGCCTGTGTTTGAGCCGCTGCCTCCCCCCACTGCTTCCTCCACCCTTTTTGCCCCTTGACTGCGGGTTTGAGCCAGGTACCAGGAGGAGGACACTGGAGCAGCGTGGGGGGTGGGGGTGGGTCTAGCTTCCTCCACCCCTATTGGTGTCAGATGGATGTCAGGATGTCCAAATATCCCTCCCAAGATGGCAGTGACAAGATTGGGGGGGGGGGCTGGGGAGAGAGGGAGAGAACAGCTCCTCTCTGGGTTCTGCTGTCCAACAGGGCAGTGCTAGTCTGAAGAGGTAGCCATGTATGAAGGAAGGCAAGAGGAGAGCAAGGGAGCTTTTATTGTCTCTTGGCAGCTGCCTGGTCACCTCGGAGCAGGGCAAAGGGAGCTGGCTGCTTTCAAGGGACGTGGCCCCACATCCTCGGCCTGAGTGAGGCCAGCTAGCCAGCCAGCGGGGCACACGAAGTGCGAGGCTGTGCCTGCAGGATGCGCCATGTGAGGCTGTGTGCGCCTGTGCATGTGCTAGATGGACCAGGGAGGGCAGAATTGCGCACAGGGGTGTTGTGAGTGTAGCGCTACTTTGCTGCCTCAGACAAGGAAGGAACCAGAGCCAAGGTGCATCCGTTCTCTCTCTCTGCCCCTGCCAGGCTGACAGCCAGTGGGGAGCAAAGCCTGGGGGTGGTGGATGGCATTACCTGTGATGGCTTGCCAAGTGTCAGCAGTGTGTGCACGACTTTGGGGGTGTCAGCCCCTCTTAGGCAAAGGGGTGGGTGGAGCTTTGCCAACCCTCGTTGCCCCCTCTCACTACACGTGCGCAGGAGTGTGCGCGCCTGACGGAGGGACATTTCCCGGCTGTGATCTGCTTGCCCTCGCCTGCTGGGAGCCTCTGACACAGAGCCAGAGCTCCCACAGTTTCCCCTTGTGCACAGCGCAAAAGCCAAGCGTACACGCTGGTGCCCCCACCCCTCCCCAGCTGCTCCGAGGAGGGGGGACCTCTGTACTTCACCTCCCTTCATCACCCTGGTGACTACGTGGCTCTCTACCCACCCCCCTCTTTCTTCTCTTCTTGGCCTTCCTCGCCTGTGGTTTGCAGTGTTCTTTAGGGCTGAGGCATGTGAGCTTCAGGAGGTCTAGTGCATGCTCTGGAGAGGCAGAAGGCCTTGCTCTAAAAAGACAGGGCGGCTGTGCTAAGGCTTACCTGCCCCCAGGCCCACATACGGCCCAATCAGTGTTGCTTTTAGCAAGGCTGATTCGACATCCGGTCCTGCAGTGAGCTCAGCTGGGCAGGGGAAACGTCCGTCCTGTTCTGGAGTGTTGCACTTAAGCACTCTTCCCCTTGCTCCTGCCCACCCTTTTCCAGGAAAATCCTGCAAGCAGGAGAGCCAGATTCTGCAAGCAGAATAGATCCCCACAGTGCGTGCAAAAGAGCAGCCACCGTGGCCCCTCCTGCCTGTCCCAGGCCTGGGGTAGGAGGGTGCTGGTTTGTTGTTGCTAGGGCACAAATGAACACGTACTTCCCCCACAGCCATGGGCCCAACCTGGAAGGGTGCCTAGGTGGCATGACAGAAAGAGTTGCAAAGACCTAAAGGAGAGGCACAAAGGGATCATGGGGTGGATGCAAACCTGAGTGTGTGTGGGGAGGGTCTGCTCCGCGCTCCTGCCTTGGATGTGGCTTTTGGGATGGTGCATTCAAGTCTGGCGGTCTAGGCTGTGCCTGATGGGCTTTTGTTTTGTCCGGTTCATGTGCGTATTTGAGAGGGGGCATCAGTAGCGGGCAGCCACAGAAGGTCAGGGGCTGGATAGCAGTGAAAGACAACCAGCTCCCCAGTTACATCCATAAGGATGTCTGCTGGGAGGACTCCCAAGCGGTGGGCTCAGAGCAGCCACAGGATGTTCTGGTGGGCTTGCCTCAGGTTCCCACCCCTCCCAGCACCACCTCGAGTCTCTCCTGAAAGGCTGCTTTCTGCCAGGAAATCATGGCCTAGGGCAGCCTTCCCTAACCGGTAGACTCCCAGATGTGTGGCTGGGCCATGCTGGGAGTTGTAGTCCCACACATCTGGGGGGCACCAGGTTGCGAAAGACTGGCCTAAACACTTTGGAGATGGGCCGTGGCTCAGCAGTAGAGTCTCTGCTTTGCGAGCACAAGGTCCTAGGTTCATTACCCAGCAGCATCTCCAGGTAGGGCTGGGAAAACTGCCAGAAACCCTGGAAAGCCATTGCTGCCAGTCAGCACTGCCAGTCTTGGGCTAGATGGACCCAGGGTCTGGCTGTCTCTATGGCAGCTTCCTATGTTGATTTTCTTTACCTGGCCAAGAAGACAACATGGATAGAGTCACTGCAGAGTCACTATGTAGCAGGGCACTTCTTATGTTGGGGGGAGGGGGCTGTGCCAATTCACACTTGCCAATGTATTGAAATGTATGTACAGTGTCTAATGCCTATTGCTTTGCTTCAAGACAACATTTAGAAATGGAGCCCGCCAGCTGGTATCTCCAGTTAGCAAGTCCTTAAAACCTCAGCCTGGCTGGTATCAAAAGGAGTTAGGGGCTGTCCTGGGTCGCAGGCCTCCCTCAGTAGGTTCCAAACAGGCCCCTTGTCATTGAGAGCAGAGAGGACATCTAGGTTGCAAGAGGCAGTTGCCCAAGATGGGGGCGGTGGGGGCGGAGAAGAGCCGTCTTCCTTGTTGCACCCGTTGTGTGAAACTGTGTGGGGTGTGTTGAGGTGTGTGTGGGAAGCTTAGCACTGGTTGACCTGATTCTCCAGCTGCGAAGCAGAGCAAAGAGGAGCCCTGGCAAGTGGGGAGGGGAGGGGGAGGCGGGTGTCTCTGGACCTCTGACAGTGACTGGCCTCTGAGGTTGCTTGAGGCAAAAGGAGTGGGTGGCAAGGGAAGAAGAAATGTGACATCGGGACACTGGGGGGACGGGGTGTGTGGGAGCATCAGGGGATGGGGAAAGCATCCGGGATTTCTGGGACAAAGATGTGGTGCTGCCTGTTGCAGGGGCGGCCGGCGAGTGGGCAGCGTGTGAAGCGGTGGGGGTGCTGGTTCCTGGGGCTGGGATCCTTGCCTGTGGAAGGTTACTGTGGGGCTGGGAACGAGAGAGAGCCCAGTGAGAGGATGGGCACAGAGGAGCTGGAGGTGGGGAGGTTGGCCTGGTGAGGTTGCTATGGCTACTCGCGTTCTATTCAGGAGAGGAATTGAGTTCCATCCTGGTGCTGGAAGGTGGAGGCGGAGGAGTAGTTCTCTGAGGAGTGTGCGGCAGTAGGGGGGTGGGGGGAGAGGTGTGGGGAGGAGGGAGCAGAGTCCGAAGGCGGGCTGGTGGGAGGCTGGGCTTCCTGGCTGGCATGGGCGCAAGAAGCCAACTGGGGGACACCGGCAGCTTGGGTGGCATGGACGGAGGAGGCCTTGCAGCAGCCCTGCCTGGCACAGGGAATGCCCCTGCTGCTGCTGCTGCTGCTGCTGCTGCCTCTCTCTCTCTCTCTCTCTCTCTCTGGGAGGCTCCAGCCTGTCGTGTGCCAGGCAGGGTGTCTGCCACAATGAGTTTGCTCTGGCAACTGCTGTGACTCAGAGAGAATGGAAACCCACCCCAGCCCAGCAGCCTCCTGGCAGCTATTTTAAGCCATTTCAGTTCAGCATCGACAACCAGCCTCAGGCCGCCCCTCTGTCACCTTGGAACACCTGAGCATCCTCCAGCCACAGCCCCTCGCTTCACATCCTCCTTTTCTGGTTGCTCTGGAGGAGATCCAGCTGCCCGTGTTTCCCGTAGGCCAGATTTGCCTCTCTTGCCTTTCCCACTCCTTGGGGGTAGGGGCAGCTTGGCGTCCCATGGGGCCCTTCCTGTTGGGTCCCACCTCCCTGCCACTTATACCAAGCCTCAGCAGAATTCTATCTTAAGCGTTGTCTTTTACTGTTAGCTACCTTGGGTGCCATTTTTTTTTTTGTAGAAAGGTGGGGTATAAAATAAACAACCCCCCCCCCACTAATTTTTGGTAGAATGGCTTCTTCTGTCCTCTGTGTTGCCCTCTGTTAGCCATCACTTTCCACTCCTCTGGCTAAGTAAGGCCTGATTTTTTTCCCAAGAGGCTGGCTGACGAACAGTATGCTCATTTCTCAATGCCACACAGACTTTGTTCAGCACCTCTGCTCACCCCCAAATGGGTGCATTGTACCTGCACCCTCCAACCACAATTTGCTCTCTGTACTATCTGTGTGACAACAGCAGCTTTGGCTACCTCCACCTCTCTGCTCTGTGGCTGCCCCTCGGTCACCTGGCAAGGGCTACCTTGCACAGAGCCTTATGGGAACAGACACCTCTCAGTGCCCTCATGTAGCCCCTTCTGGCTGTAGCCGTGGGATCTGATATTCTTCAAACGCTCTTCCTGCAAATTGGGCAGGGGCTGGTTCATGGGGAAATGCCCTTCCAGAAGCCCTCAGAGGCCCACTGGCAATCTGGCTCCAGTTTGTCTCCTCAAGTGTTCACTGCCTATCTCTGAGCTTTGGGCCAAGGCTGCCCCATCCTTGGAGAGCATGGCCGGCACTTCCCAAAGCACAAAAGTGGCCACCAGAATGCCTGGGGAAGATTGGAGCCTTTTTAGGGTTAATAATTTCCACAGCACTTTAGGAGGGGCCATGGCTCAGTGGTAGACCGTGTGCTTTGCATGCAGACAGTCACAGGTTCAATCCTTGGCATTTCCAGGTAGGGCTGGAAATATTCCTGCCTGAAACCTTGGGAGTTGCTGCTGCCAGTCCGTGTTAACAGTCCTGGGCTAGATGGACCCAGGGTCTGACTCAGTCTAAGGCAGCCACTGATGTTCTACTATGTTGGTGTGTGGTTATTAAAATGCTTATATTGCTATGCTAATCTTTGAAACATCCATGGGAGACAGAGTAGCAGTGAATTATTCCTTTTTAACTGATGGAAGGTCTTAAGGCAGTAGCCAAAGGTAATTTCATTGGAGTAGGGGTAGGATTTGAACCCAGGCCTTCAGATTCTAGTCCAGACCTCCATCCACAGGCTCAGCTATACAAGAGCCTTGGCAAAATTTCCTCAGCTGAGCTTCCATGGACTGCCAAATCTTTTTATCTGTGTTCTGTACTTAGAAAAGGTTAGGCCCTTTATAAGATGATGGTGATAATAATATTGAACGCAAGTCCTCTGTGGCTTTGCTCTGGTTGCTGCAGTAGCTTGGTGGGCAGTGGGGCAGCTTGGGGGTTGGGAGAGCTGTAGCCATCTGAGCTGTAGTTAAATCACCACCAATTCTCCTCTTTTCTCTCTGTTGTTTGTATTCCTGCTTGTTCAGTGGTCCCAGTCAGTGGATGCTGGTGGCCCTGATTTCAGCAGGGCAATGAATTTACTCCGTGTTTCAGTCAGAACCAATCAGAACTCTAAAGGAGCTATCCAGGGTCACACCTTGGATAGCTCCTTTACAGTTCTGACTGTAACACGGAGAGGATTCACCACCCACTGACATCAGAGCCACCAGCATCCACTGGTCTGAGTTTTCTGGGTGAAATGCTTATACTGATAGAGTTTACCCATGATGGTTGCTCCTTTCAACTGCTGAAAGTATTGCTGTTTGGAGTTTGAACTAGGGGATTTTTTCCACACCCACGTGGGGCTTGATTGAAGTCAGAGAGTTTCTTCACTCCTGTTCTTGTGCCTACTTTCCCAGCATGGGCTCCAGGTGGAAAAAGTGGGGGCTGGAGGGAGCAATGCTATGTTCTAAGGACTCCAGAAGTTGGTTTACCTGGATTAGCTATTCTGTACTGGACTTGATCCTGATGTGTTCAGTAGTTCCCCGCCCCCTTAACAATAATTGTAGATATTTTGAATACTGCCAGAGAGCAATCCTTAATCTTCTTTTCTTGAGATAAATGTGGCCAATTTTATTTATTTATTTGTTTTTATTTATCAAATTTCTTAATCGCCCATCTGGTCGGTCACCCGGCCACTCTGGGCGATGTACAGCAATACAACAGTTTAAAACAATACAATTCTACATTAAAACATATTTCTAAAAATACCCTAACCCACCCCAAATGCCTGCCTGAACAACCACGTTTTTAATGCATGGTGGAAGCTCATTAAAGAGGGGGCATGGTGTAGTTCCCTAGGGAGGGAGTTCCACAGAGTAGGAGCCACCAATTCCATTAGGGGGTGTGCGCATGTGTGTTCATGCACATGCTCTCAACATGGTTTCCTTATTCAGAACCTTCTCCAGCATATGTCTACCCTGGCTGGATGGAGCTTCAATGCCTGTCCTAGCCAGTGCTGCACAGAGCTGCATTATATCCTCCTGTGCCTTGCTTGGGTTACTTCTCCTCCCCCCCCCCATTTTTGTGTTTATCCCACCCTTCCTCTAAGGAGCTCAAGGTGGTTATATGGTTCTTTCCACCCCCCATCCTGTATTTTGTCTTCACAATGACCTGTGAGGTAGGTTAAGCTGAGAGTAGTGACAGGCCCAAGGTCACCCAGTGAGTTTCCTGGCTGAGTGGGTCTTTGAACCTCAGTCTCCCCAGCTTTAGTATGAGACTCTGATGACTAATTTTACTCATTTGTTTGTTTTTGCATTTATACCCTGGCTCTCAAATATCCAAGGTGCTTATAACTGAGAATTTAAAAAATTTCACCACAGTGGCTGTTTGTTTGTGACTCATTTGGTGATGTTTGCTTTTTTGAATGTTGTCAACAGAGCCATTTTTCCCTTTGTGAAGCCTCTAGAGCTTTCTCAGAGATGTTAAGAATCTTGCCAGTGAGTAGTGTACACTTTAGGTTTCTTCTCTGGCAGGTTGAATTTCTCAGGGCTGCTTTTGTAAACTGGGAGTCTCGAGGCGATGCTGTTTCTATGTTCTGTACAGGTCTTAGCTCAGCCTTACCCAACCTGGTGCCCTCCAGTTGTGCTGGAATACAACTCCCAAAATCACCCAGCCAGCAGCGTGGTTGGGGAAGGCTGTCCTAGCATAGTGTATGTGCTTCATCAATAAGAAAAAGTAACTCCTTGTTCCTTGCAGTCTAGTTCTCCAGTAGGTGACGGTCATTTCAAAATAGTATGCCTGTCTTGTAAAGCGGGTCTCTTTGTGGTGTTTACGTTGCTCTATCCTCCTCCTCAACAAAAATATTGTACGCCGGCCTTGATGTTGTTGTTGTTGTTCAGTCGTGTCCGACTCTTTGTGACCCCATGGACCATAGCACGCCAGGCCTTCCTGTCCTGCGCTCTCTCCCGGAGTGTGCTCAAGTTCATATTCATTGCATCGGTGATGCTATCTAGCCATCTCATCCTCTGCCGTCCCCTTCTCCTTTTGCCTTCAGTCTTTCCCAGCATCAAGGTCTTTTCCAGAGAGTTTTCTGTTCTCATTAGGTGGCCAAAATATTTGAGCTTCAGCTTCAGTATCTGTCCTTCCAATGAGCACTCAGGGTTGATTTCCTTTAGGATGGACTGATTGGACCTCCTTGCAGTCCAGGGGACTCGTAAGAGTCTTCTCCAGCACCACAGTTCAAAAGCATCAATTCTTCGGCGCTCAGCCTTCCTTATAGTCCAGCTCTGACAGCCATACGTTACTACTGGGAAAACCATAGCTTTGATTAGACGGACCTTTGTTGGCAAGGTGATGTCTCTGCTTCTTACTATGCTGTCTAGGTTTGCCATAGCTTTCCTCCCAAGGAGCAAGCGTCTTTTAATGTCATGGCTACAGTCACCGTCTGCGGTGATCTTGGAGCCCAAGAAAGTAAAATCTGTCACTGCTTCCATTTCTTCCCCTTCTATATGCCAGGAAGTGATGGGGCCAGATGCCATGATCTTCGTTTTTTTAATGTTGAGTTTCAAACCAGCTTTTGCACTCTACTCTTTCACCCTCAACAAGAGGCTCTTGAGATCCTCTTCGCTTTCTGCCATTAGGGTGGTATCGTCTGCATATCGGAGGTTGTTGATAATTCTCCCGGCAATCTTAATTCTGACCTGTGATTCATCCAGCCCGGCATTTCTCATGATGTACTCTGCATATAAGTTAAATAAGCAGGGCGACAATATGCAGCCTTGTCGTACTCCTTTCCCAATTTGGAACCAATTGGTTGTTCCATGTCTGGTTCTTACTGTTGCTTCTTGACCCTCGTACAGGTTTCTCAGGAGGCAGGTAAGGTGGTCTGGTACTCCCATCACTTTAAGAATTTGCCACAGTTTGTTGTGATCCACACAATCAAAGGCTTTAGCGTAGTCAATGAAGCAGAAATAGATGTTTTTCTGGAATTCTCTTGCTTTCTCCATGATGCAGCGAATGTTGGCGATTTGATCTCTAGTTCCTCTGCCTCTTCGAAACCCAGCTTGTACTTCCGGTAGTTCTCAGTTCGCATGCTGCTGAAGCCTAGCTTGTAGGATTTTGAGCATCACCTTGCTGGCATGTGAAATCAGCGCAATTGTACAGTAGTTTGAACACTCTTTGGCGTTGCCCTTCTTTGGAATTGGAATGTAAACTGACCTTTTCCAGTCTTGTGGCCACTGTTGAGGGTTCCAAATTTGTTGGCATATTGAGTGCAGCACTTTAACAGCATCATCTTTTAGGATCTTAAATAGCTCAGCTGGAATACTGTCATCTCCGCTAGCTTTGTTGTTAGTAATGCTTCCTAAGGCCCACTTGACTTCACTCTCTAGGATGTCCGGCTCAAGTTCAGTGACCGCACTCTCCTGGCTATCAGGGACATTCAGATCTTTCCTGTATAGTTCTTCTGTGTATTCTTTCCACCTCTTCTTAATCTCATCTGCTTGTGTTAGGTCCCTGCCTTCTTTGTCCTTTATCATGCCCGTCTTTGCACAAAACGTTCCCTTGAGATCTCCAATTTTCTTGAAGAGATCTCTAGTCTTTCCCATTCTGTTGTTTTCCTCGATTTCTTTGCATTGTTCATTTAAGAATGCCTTCTTGTCTTTCCTTGCTATTCTCTGGAACTCTGCATTCAGTTGGGTATATCTTCCCCTTTCTCCCTTGCTTTTCGCTTCCCTTCTTTCCTCAGCTACTTGTAAAGCCTCCTCAGACAGCCACTTGGCTTTCTTGCATTTCTTTTTCTTTGGGATGGATTTCGTTGCTGCCTCCTGAACAATGTTACGGACCTTCCTCCATAATTCCTCAGGCACTCTTGTCTATCAGGTCTAATCCCTGAAATCTATTCCTCACCTCCACTGTATATTCATAAGGGATATGATTTAGGTCATACCTGAATGGTTTAGTGGTTTTCCCTACGTTCTTCAATTTAAGCCGAAATTTTGCAAAAAGCAGCTCATGATCTGAGCCACAGTCAGCTCCAGGTCTTGTTTTGACTGACTGTATAGAGCTTCTCCATCTTTGGCTGCAAAGGACATAATCAATCTGATTTTGATATTGACCATCTGGTGATGTCCATGTGTAGAGTTGTCTCTTGTGCTGTTGGAAAAGAGTGTTTGCTATGATCAGCGTGTTCTCTTGGCAAAACTCTATTAGCCTTTGTCCTGCTTCATTTTGTACACCAAGGCCATGCTTGCCTGTTATCCCGGTGATTTCTTGACTTCCTACTTTAGCATTCCAATCCCCTATGATGAAGAGGACATCTTTTTTTGGTGTTAGTTCTAGAAGGTGTTGTAGGTCTTCATAGAACCGATCAACCTCAGCTTCTTCAGCCTCAGTGGTTGGGGCATAGACTTGAATTACTGTGATGTTGAATGGTTTGCCTTGGGTTCGTACTGAGATCATTCTATCATTTTTAAGATTGTACCCCAGTACTGCTTTTCCCACCTTTTGTTGACTATGAGTGCTACTCCATTTCTTCTAAGGGCTTCTTGCCCACAATAGTAGATATGATGGTCACCTGAATTAAATTCGCCCATGCCTGTCCATTTTAGTTCACTGATTCCCAAGATGTCGATGTTCAGTCTTGCCATCTCATGTTTGACCACCTCCAGCTTACCTTGATTCATTGATCTTACATTCCGGGTTCCTAAACAATATTGTTCTTTACAGCATCGGACTTTCTTTTCACCACCAGACACATCCACAGCTGAGTGTCCTTTCGGCTTTGGCCCAGCCGCTTCACTCTTTCTGGCGCTACTTGGAAATACCCTATGCTCTTCCCCAGTAGTATATTGGACACCTTCCGACCTGAGGGGCTCATCTTCCAGCATCATCTCTTTTAGCCTTGTTATACGTTCCATGGGGTTTTCTTGGCAAGAGTACTAGAGTGGGTTGCCATTTCCTTCTCCAGTGGACCACATTTTGTCAGAACTCTCCGCCATGACCTGTCCGTCTTGGGTGGCCCTGCATGGCATAGCTTATGGCTTCACTGAGTTATGCAAGCCCCTTCGCTGGCCTTGATATCGACCCCATATCTTTCCCCATTATGTCAGGGATATGATTAATTGCTGCTTTCCAGCCAACAAACCAGGTCCTGTCCGTGTTTGCCCAAGAGATAAATCCCATTCAATCCTTCTGGGAATTACTTCCAAGCAAGTGTGCTTTGAGGGTAGGAAACCAGGTGTCGTGGCTGCTTTAGCAGTGCTTTTCTCCAACTGATATTCACAGAAATTGTGTGGAACTATGCCAGAATCTTAGAGCAGACTTGCTGGATCAGAGCGCGGTCCATCTGTCCAGGGTCCAGCAGCCAAACGTGCCCAGGCCGATGTCTCCGGAAGCTCACCAGCAGGTTGCTTGCCCCCAGCATGTGGCGATCAGGCGTGTGTGGCTTCTGACCGTAGAAGCCTGGCTTATTTAGCAATGGTGGCAAATAGCTGTGGATAGACAGATGCATTTCGTTCTGCCACCTGCTGCTCTCCTGCCAGGGTCATCGTTTCTCTTCTTGCCTTGGCATCTCCCTCTTTGCTGCAGCACTGGCTGGAACTGTGTTACAGTTTCTCTCGGGTGCCCCCAAGACTTGAAGCCGGAGTCCCAATTGTCTCACCAGGGAGGTCCCTCTGGTGCCAACATTGTCTTCTTTTTGGCACCAGGTGAAAACTTTCCTCTACTCCCAAACATTTGACAGCATATGATGAGGCATTTTAGTTTCTTTTATCAGGTCCTGGTAGTTTTATTGTTAATTGTTTTTAACTTGTTTTTAAATTCTGTTTAATTCTTGAAGATTAAAGGTTTTATATTATGTTTTATCATGCTGTGAAACTCCCAGAGAGCTTTGGCTGTTGCGTGATAATGAAAGATTGAATGAATAAGCAGACCCATACTAGTTCAGACCAAGGGTCCATCTACTCCAGCATTCTGTTCACACAGTGGCCAACCAGCTGCCTGTGGGATATAAATGTAACACAGAAATAATAAAATAAATAAGGCATCTGCCCAGCCCTGAAAAGATGAATTTCAGAGGCCCAGGAGAACAGGGGCCTGGCTTCAGTCCTCGCGCCTGCTTTTCCTCCTGCCCCCACCCCAGCTTTGCTGCCTCCCTGCCTTGCGCCCCCTCCCCTGCTCCCCAGGGCACATTGCCCCATGGAGTTTTTTCAGCTCAGAGCCCCATGGAAGCTCCCTCTGGGCCCCGCCTTCTTCCTGGCCACACTGGGGATGATCTGCCTGTTAGTCTGGAAACCAGGCCAAGGTGCTGAGTCCTGAGTGCAGCCCCCAGCATCCTGGAGAGATTGAATGAGCAACGAGAATGGGAGGCAGTGGCCTGGATGGAAGGGATCTGGCAGAGCCTTTCAGCAGCACGTGGCTCGTTCCTCGGGGACCCAGCCCAGCCCCCCTGCTGCTCCGAGGTAGGAGAAATCTCTTCCAATGGCTGTCAGAATCCAGGGCAGCCTGAACCCACCCCTCTGCCACCCAAATGACAATGGCCATATTACTTCCCCCTGCTCACGCACCCTCTCACACACACAGGCATGCGCACACACACATCCCGGCTGTTTTCTCTGGATGTGCCTTCAGCCCAGCCTTGCCCAACCTGGTGCAGCTCCCATCATTCATCATTGCCCCTGCTGGCTAGGGATGATAGGAACCTAGGAAGCTGCCTTGTCCATTGGTCAGCCTAGCCCAGTATTGTCGACACTGACTGGCATCAGCAGCTCTCCAGGGTTTCAGGCAGGATTCCGTCCTAGCCTTCCCTGGAGATGCTGTCAGGAATTGAACCTGGGACCTTCTGCATGCAAAGCAGCCGCTCTGCCACTGAGCTAGGGCCTCTACCCAAAGTCTAGGCCACTCCAAGCCTCTAGGCTGGACGTCCCCAACCTGATGCCCCCAGATGTCTTGGCCAATGGCCATGCTGGCTGGAATGATGGAAGGTGGAGTCCAGCACATCCGGAGGGCACCAAGTTGGGGAAGGCTGCTTTAGCCTCTGCCACCTGCAGCCTGCTTGTTATCAATAAACCCTCTGTCCTGGCCCTGGCCTGGCTAGTGGCAGCAGCTTATCGTGTTCTCCTGAATTCCTGACTCTCCTGAGTCAGGCTGTTCGACCTGCTAGTCTGCTGTGGCTGGCAGCAGCTCTCCCAGGATTCCAGAAAAGAAGAGTTCTTTTCCATCCCTCGCTACAATCCTTTTAATTGGGGGATCCTGGGGACTGAACTTGGGATGTTCTGTGTGCAAAGTACGACGGCCCCTCCCATTCGTCTCTTCAGCAGGTGCTGGTGCTGAACAGCTCCCAGTTGCCGAGACAGAAGGGGGAAGTACCCAGTGGTCACTTTTGAGGTGCAGCTGCTCATCATGACAGCCCGCTTAGCCAGGCCCCCAAGGAAAGGCCAAACCCGCTGGCAGTGGTGTGGATCCATATCAACACACCAGTTCTAGCAGTTCTCATCTCCACCAGGAGCAGCGCTTGTGTAAAGCTAAGGAGTTGAAATTGCTCATTTGAGACCAAACCACCCCAAAGTACTTTCTGTGAGAATAGGGAACAATATATTGTTGCTGGGAAAATACATTTCTCCCCAGCTACTGTGAGGGTAACAGCTAAGCTTAGAGGAAATGGGGAATTCTGAATGGGGGCGGGGGCAGATGACCTCGGCATCCCTGCTAATAAAAAAGTGCCGGCGCTGCTTCCTTGCGAACGCTGGCTCCACAGCACCACTGGAAATAGCCATGTGTTGAGGTGGGCATTGCGTGGATGAGGGTCTGAAATCCCCACGTTTGCAAAATATGAGCCAGGCTTCCCCCAGGATGTCTGACCCTTCCCTCAACCATGCACCACTTCTCTATATTATTTGTGTGTTTATATGTGTATGCATTTTCACTGGACCAGGGGGACGTTACTACCCTCCACCACTCCAGCCTTAAAGCATAACGCCCAGTGTTTTCCAAGTTGTGTAGATGGCCGATGCTATGCTGCCTGTTGCTTTTTAGCTTCTCCGCTCTATTGTAAAGGGTCACTGGGATTGCAGCAGGACCATGCTACATGCAGCATGATGTGTAACTGGCAACTATCACTACCCTTTGTCGAGCATGAAGGTCAGGGCCTTTTCTGTGGTGGCACCAAGACAGAGGAATGCACTGCCGAAGGAAGCCCCTTTGAACTTATTGCTACTTGCCTTTCAACACATGCCAAAGGCATTCCTTGCTTTTAACTGTCTTCTGCAATTTTTACATTGGCTTTGACTTTTGCAGTGGTTTTGTTCTTTAATGGATTCTGTATAATGTCTGCTGTAATTGTTTTAATTTTCTGTTGTTTGTATTGAATAATTCTTTTTACCAAAAATCAGGATAAAAATATTGAAAATAAAATTGCTTTCTTGGGCTAGGAGAGAGTAACTCAGGGATGGATTACCGGCTTCCTGTTGTTTTAGAAGGGCCATGAAGACATTTATATTGATCCATTGACTGTTGAGAGCTGGATTAATTTCATCTGTTTAGAGTTGGTATAAAGACTGCCTCCCATCCTATTTCTTATATACACTTAGTATTTTGGTGTTGTATTTTTATAATGGTGTTTAAATTGTTTTTATTGTAAGCTGTTTGGAGAACAGTGGGAAACTGAAAAGAAATTCAGAAATACCATATCAAATCAATTTTTACTGTATGGCAAAATTATTGCCATACAGTAATTATTGCCTCCCAATAAAGATATTGCACACGCTCACTCACTCTCACACACTCAGGAGAGGCCTTGCCTTGGCTTTATGGGGAAGGGCCATAGCTCAGGAGTAGATCACATGCTTTATTTGTGAAAGGTCTTGGATGTGACCCTTGGCATCCACAGATAAGAGGATCTTGGGTAACTGGTCTGGGAAGGATCTCTGCCTGAGGCCAGGAAACTAGTCAGAGTTGGCATATTGGGACCGGTGGTGCAGTTGAAGTAAAACTCATGCCTAATACTCTACATCTGGCAAGCTATTGGTTGACTGGTGAGAGGTGGGGCAATTTGGGGGAGCTAGGTGAATCCATGTTGTTCAACAGAGGACTTGGGAAAATCCAACCTCTTACTGGAGAATTGTGTCTAGGGCCGTCGTCAAAGGTAGGCATGGTTGGGCCAAGGACCGACACCCCAGCAAGGGCCCACTAACAAGACCCGCCTGGAGTTGCTCTTCCTCTTCACCATTGCAACTTGCTTGTTCACTCTGGCCCAGACAGTGTTGGTGGTGAGAAGGAATAGTAGCAGATGCCCCTGCCTACTTACTCCCTGTTTCTCTGCCTGTCAAGCAAGCAAGTGGGAGCAGTGAGAAAGTGGACTCATTGAGGGAAGGGGCCTGTTGAGGGTGTCTTGCCCAAGGACCCTGAAAAACCAGGCGCCAGCACTGCCTGTGTCCCAGGTAGGGGATGCAACTTTTCTGGCCTTATGGGTGGGTGGAGAGATGGAGAGGGCAAACAGGCAAGCAGAGGGGCCTGAATGGATAGCTAGATGCATGACCATGTGGTTTTGTCTGTCTCTTTCAGGCCAGCCCCTCACCCATTATTGTGAACACGGATGCCCTGGAGCCCAGCCTCTCCGTAAGTCTACACTTTTCCCTTGGACCCAGGCCTTGTTCACAGGGTCCCATAGCCTCCCATGGGGCCCTGAGAAGGGCAGGAGACTTCCTTTCCCTACTGCCATTTCCACAGAGTCGGTTGCACGGATCCTGGCTTATGGCTCAATGAAATGGGGGGTGGGGTGGGATTTAGCCGGCTGAGGTGCATCTTCCCATATCTACCTTAGATAATGTGCCTGCCACAATCTGTCAAGAATCTGAGGTATGCTTATGTGGGGAGAGAAAAGGGCTTAGTCAAACTTCTTGAGGGAAGGGCAGTTCCTGTAGCTTCCACCTGGGGAAATTCCAGAGTAGTCTACTTGCTGGCTACACCAGCGTGCAGCTGTTTGCACTTGGGCAGGCCTGGCTTTTGCTCGGTCAGCCTGGCTTTTGAGCTGGTTTGGGTCTGCCTGAAGGGCTGCGCAAGCTCTGTATTTCAGAGCTGTGCACAGTTGCTTATTTCCCCACACAGCTCCTGTTCACTCATCCCTGACATGACAAGCTCCCATCTCTATCCTTTCCACACCTCCGAAGCCCATCCCTAGCATAAATTCAATGCAAAATTTGCAGGAGGAGGGGGGTGGGATTTGTACAGATCCCACCCACAGAAGTGGACTTTAACTGACTTCATTTAGTCATTCCAGCCATCCAGGACCTTTCAGGATGCCCTCTCCTTAGTTCTTTGCTGAAACTGATGGGGAAACTCTCATGCTGAATCCTGACCTTTGCACTCTGGGAGGAAGCGAGGAATGTGACCATGGGTTTCTGGAGCTTTTGTGCTTGCTTCCCCAGGTGAATGGCAGTGACGGGATGTTCAAGTACGAGGAGATTGTCCTGGAAAGGGTGAGTGAGACACCACGGGGTTTGCCAGGGCTGGAGTTCCTTGCCCACAGAGTGCATCAGAGTGCTTTTATCATCCAGCCACACAAGCACACACATTCTGGGTGTGGGGGCAAAAGCATGGAGAACGCTGCAGTGAACTTGAGGGTTGGAGCTTTTGGCCTTGAGTGCTGTCCCAGCTATATAATGGAGAACTTTGTTTTTCAGCAGAGCCTGGGAGACCTGGCTTTTTCCGCCTTGGTTACAGGCAGAATCCGAGCCCTACATTCGTGCAGATAGTTATGTTGGTTAAACAAACCTTCAATGCCCTTGAATTGCTGTATTGTTCTAATTAATGCAGTTTCTCATTGAGAGAAGTCTGCCTAAACATGCTTCACATCCATCCTATCTCTTTCCAGGGTAACTCTGGCCTTGGATTTAGCATTGCTGGGGGCATCGATAACCCACACATCCCCGATGACCCTGGCATTTTCATAACCAAGATCATCCCAGGAGGAGCAGCCGCCATGGATGGTCGGCTGGGGTGAGTGTCCAGATATCGTGTGGAAACCGTTCTGAGTTTCAGTCAGAACACTAAAGGAGCTCCATTAGAGTTCTGACTGAAACCCAGAGCGGATTCACTGCCCTGCTAACATCACAGCCACCGGTCTCCACTGGGAACAGATGACAATCTAAAACAGGGGTGTTGAACCACAGGCTCGTGAGCCAAATCTGGCCCCCCACTAGTTCCACAGAATGACCACACCCCTTCCCCTTTCTCCCGACTGTCAGTCATTTGGTAGCTTCCTGGCTTTTGCACCGTTTTGATCCCATTCTGAAAGGTTGACGTGCCTCTCCTAAATCACTGGGAATAAGAGCATGAAGCTGCGATATGCTGGTATTTTCTCCCCCTCCTCCCCGTAATGCAGCCCCCGAACAGTTCTCCAGAACTGAATTCAGCCATTGGGCTGAAAGAGGTGTGACATCCCTGATCTAAAATGAGATAATTGTTAATGAATGGTGTATAACTAGCCTTCCCCACCCTGGTGCTGTCCCGATGTGTCGGACGGCAACTCCCAGGTTGGGACCACAGATTGGGGAGGTCTGGTATATCTCAGAAAACGGAACCTAAAACAAAATGAGGAAATGGCAGGAGGAGGAGGGGGTTGGAGGATATGCCCAGACGGGCACAAATGTCCGTGTCTGTTCACCTTGGAGCACACAACCGTGGGGCTGCTGAGGGGAGATGGAGAGCTCTTCTTCATGCCCTATTTTTCCCAGGGCTCAACCCTCCCTCACAATCTTCTCTTTGGGCGGCCATGCCACAGGGTCAACGACTGCGTGCTGAGGGTGAACGAAGTGGATGTCTCCGAGGTGGTGCACAGCAAGGCTGTGGAGGCGCTGAAGGAGGCGGGGCCGGTGGTGCGACTCCTGGTACGGCGGAGGCAGCCCCCGCCGGAGACCATCATGGAGGTCAACCTGATGAAAGGACCCAAAGGTGACATGCCGGACATAGAGGACCCCTATGGGCTGTGAACAGCCAGCCTTAATCTGAGGCCGTTGCTTCTCAGGGGGATAAGCCTGGGTGTCAGAGGTCTCTAGGCCATCCCCAAGAGGCCAGGTCCTAGCCAGGAGCCATGCTGAGGTCGGTATGGTGGATCAAGCTCCCTGGGATGAGGCCGTGAAGCCCCTGCTTGGCATGCAGAAGGTCCCAGGTTCGACCCCCAACAGCATTTCCTGGTAGGGCTGGAAAAACTCCTGCTTGAAACCCTGGAGAGCCGCTGCTGCCAGTCAGTGTCAACAGTACTGGGCTAGATGGACCCAGGGTCTGACTCAGTAGAAGGCAGTTTCTTGTGTTCCTATTGCCTAGCTGTTGAGGGATGAAGGGATAGATGGTGCCCAGGGAGGTGAATGAAGAGGAGCAGGAGTTGTTGAGGTCACAGGCCAGGAGCGAGGTTATTGCAAGGGCAAGATAGGAATCATGGGGAAATGGGCAGGGGAGATGGGCAACCTGTCCCTAGGTGTGGTGTTGCTCTTGCTGAGGCATGATAGGGCCCCATCGGGTGGTGGGGTGGGTGGCATTTGGCTGTTGGTGGATAGGCTGTAATGTCCCGTGTCCTTCTGCTGCCCCTCAGCACCACTCCCCAGCCCAAGGCCTGCACCCTACTCCTCACAGAGTTCAGAATGCAGTGACCCAGAAACCCACTTTCTGCAGTTTGTAATATATTGGGAGATGGAGTAAATTTCCAGTAGTTTGCTCGCCGTGTGAGCCCACGTTTGAGTTTCAGGATTTCAAGAGCTGAGACTGTAGGACTTGTCTTTCTTGGCCACCTGTTCCTTGCAAGTAGGACAGACATTTGGGGACCGGGGCCGGGGAGGGTCTGCATTATATTTTTCTCCCTGAAAAGTTGCCTATGCATCCAATAATGGTGCCAGGGGGAGGGATGCAAAGAGACTTTACGCTGGATTATAGAGGAGCCCTGTACCCGTGCAGCTGTGCTGGAGCGCCCTAACCCCGCTGCCTTTCTCCAGGTCTGGGCTTCAGCATCGCTGGTGGCATCGGGAACCAGCACATCCCTGGGGACAACAGCATCTACATCACCAAGATCATAGAAGGTGGGGCGGCCCAGAAAGATGGGCGGCTGCAGATCGGTGACCGCCTGCTAGCGGTGAGCGCATCACTTGCTTTTACTCTGTGCGTGGGGTGGGATGCTTCCCACTCTTGGTGTGAGAGCGCTTGGCACAGGATGTGTTTCCTACAGTGGAGGACCTCGTGGTTCCCCCCAAAGCATTGATGAGGCTCCCTGGAGGCATCTGGTTGTTTACCATGGGAAGCAGGAAGCTGGGCTGAATGGTCCAGTCCCAGCAGGACCCTTCTTGTGTTTTCCTTAGCCATGATAATTAAGAATCAAACCTCCATGTTCAGAGGAAGTCTGTCAGACACTAGGAACGTAAAGCTGGGGATGACTGTGGTGTTCAGGCCCTGCTTGCAGACTCCTTGGAGGCATCTGTTTGGCCACTGTGGGAAGAAGGGTAGTTGCTTGGTCCAATAGAGCAAGGCTCTTCTTCTTATTGGCTCAGCTCCATTTGCTTTGCCCAGGAGTGCTGGAAGTCTTCTGCTTGAGAACCAAATTCTGTGTCAGAGAAGCTCTCGGGGGCTGCATGCCAGTGCGGGGTGGGGCCACAGGCAAAAGGGGGTGGGGCCAGCAATGCCAACCTATTTTAGCTTAACGCTCTTCCTACCAGTCACTAAGCCTCAGGAGAGGGAGGCATTCCAGCCTTTAGAACGGGGGGAAAAACAGCGCAAGAGCCAGGAAGCCACCAAACGATGGGTGGTTAGGGGGAAAGGCGGTGTGGCCATCTGAGGAACCCCAAAGAGCAAGATTTTGCCCCAGGCCCGAGTTTCTGCACCCCTGGCTTAGGCTTTCAGCTCTGCAGCCCTTCAGCTCGGGCTGATTTCCCCCCTCCCCGCTCACTCACAATGCCTGCTGTCCCCAGGTGAACAACACCAGCTTGCAGGACGTGCGGCACGAGGAGGCCGTGGCTGCGCTGAAGAACACCTCGGACATGGTGTACTTGAAGGT
Source organism: Heloderma suspectum (assembly GCF_057233095.1). Classification (NCBI taxonomy): domain Eukaryota; kingdom Metazoa; phylum Chordata; class Lepidosauria; order Squamata; family Helodermatidae; genus Heloderma; species Heloderma suspectum. The sequence continues at coordinate 2,618,623 of NC_139466.1, forward strand.
GGCCAAGCCAGGCAGCTCCCACCTCGACGACATGTATGCGCCACCTGACTACGCCAGCAGTACGTACCCTCCGTCTGCCTGGGAAGGGGGCCGTAGCTCAGGGGCAGAACCCAGGCTTTGCATGCCAGAGGTCCCAGGTTCAATCCCCAGCTTCTCCCGTTAATAAAGGATCAGGGACCAGGCGATGGGAAGACGTTTCTCTCTACCGGAGACCCTGGAGAGCAGCCATTAGTCAGGGAGAGCAAATGCGGGGCTTGATGGAAAAAGCAGCCCGACCTTGGTCTGTTCCAGCATGGAATAGGACCATGGGAAGCATGGCTCTTCATACGTTCTTCTGTACGGGCAGGAGGGAGAAGGTTAGGGTACTGTGTGGGATACCGGGGCCTGTCCTTTAGCTGTTCACCCCTGCCTCAGGATCCCATGACTTTGTCTCTGTAGCTTTCTCTGCCTTGGCCGACAACCACATAAGCCATAACCCTGGCCTGGGCTACCTAGGAGGCATGGAGAGCAAGCCGGCCTACCCCACTCCACCACAGGTCACGCCTGCCCGCTACTCACCCGTGCCACGCCATATGATCAGTGATGAGGATTTCACCAGGTGAGCAATGATGCCAAACGCACACCTCCTTTCCTCGAAGTTGGGAGTTTGTTGCCAGAGGAATTGGGAAGAATTGCCTGCCTGGGTTCCTCTTGATGGCTATGCAGGGCCATTGAGTCCTGGCTGGTTTGGCAGCAAAGGTGGTGTGCAGTTGCGTGCCCCATACGTGGGTCTCCACTCTCGCACTGCCTCTCCCATTGTCTGGCACTCGGACAGCCTTCGGTGCACGTGCCTCTCTCTGGCTGGCCTGGGCCACACCTGGCTGCAAGCAGCTAGGAGGAAGGACTGTGGGTGGGGGTGGTCTGGGGTCTTATAGGAGGGGGTCCTGTTGAATTGCTGAATAGCCCCCCTCCCTGCAAATCCAAGGATCCTAGGCAGGGCTCGGTATACTCTGTGATTTAAAAAAAAAAAAAAAAAGGAAACCAGAATACTGCACCAAGAAAAACTGGGTTCTGCAAGTTGCACACATTAAGCAAATCAGGCAAAGCTACATATTTTTCTACTTCTGTTAGTCATGGGGAGGGCAAGACACTGAAGCCCACCCCCTTAAGCACTGGTAGACCTTCTCAGCCCCACATTCATAATACGGGGATGATACTAATACTTAGTGTTTAGTGCTCAAAGTACTTCACATACATTAAGGCAGCCTTCCTTCCAAGCAGCCTGCAAGGTAGGCTGGTACTGTCACCCCCATATTACAGATCAAGGGTGTGTGGGGTACTGAATCTGAAATGCAGCCAATTATGTGATTTTTGAATTGGGGCCTTCTAATACTGACCTTCGTTACCTGATTGGTTTTAGGGATTACTGTGACGATCCGTTTGAAAACACTTTGCAGACTTAGGAAGACACTATATACCTGTGAAGTAGAATGATGTTTGTGAGAGGGGTGAAATTATTCAATTTCTTGAAATACTTATATATTGCTTTTCCCAGAAAGATCCAAACAGTTTTACAATAACAAAGATACAGTTAGTTAACATTTCATATAGTCCTGCTATGTGCTAGGTGCGGTATGGCGCCCAGAAGGGACACGGCCTCAAACCCAGAGTAGTTTGCTATCCACAAGAGATGGATGAAACAAGGGCTATGGGGAAACGGAGAAGCCAGGGACGGACAATAGGGAGGGGTGCAGGAGGCCATGGAGGAAGTGGGAAGGCGATCAGGAACAGCTCAGTGTTAAGGCTTAAATGAGGAGAATGAGGTCACGTGTTCCTTGGGAGACAAGCCCTGAAAACATGAGAGTATCACCTGTGTGACTCCAGATCCCTTCATTCTTCCATAGCCACACTGTTGCACAGCAGTGGCAGTCAGTGGCCACATGAGGGCATTGGGGGACTTTTGGGGGATCCAGAGTGAGGGCTAGCAAGAGGAGGGACTTGCACCATGTAATGACCCCAAAGAGCCTGCGGCAGCAGGAAACAGAATCTGGATTGCTGCTTGGAGGGGTGGGGGGAACTGAAGACCTTGAGCCCAAGAATGTGAGAATCCAAGGGGCCGGCTTGGATCGATGCCCCTTCTTGCCTGCTGGACCAGCAGTTCTGCATGTGAGCGGACGTGGAGCCACATCAGATCCTCGGCAGGCTTGACTTCATGGGTGGCTGGCAAGGTGGCTCCTGCATCCAGCCACCCGGCCTAGAAGGGGTGGGCAACGTGGCGCCCCCAGGCACCTTTCTTGGTGCCTATCAAAGGGCCGTACCCCACCCACTTAAAAAAAATTATTTAAATTAGTTTTCTTACCCGGAGCTGGGACTGCTGTAAAATAGATTTCTGTTGGTGCTGAAAACTGGGGACTCAAGGGAGCGGTTTAGTGTGTGGGGGTCAGACCCCCACTTCTGCTTTATGTTTAGGCTTTTGGGCAGGTTACTTGTCTTTTGCCATGCCTCCCACAGCAGCTATTTTGTGGTGGGGCTCAGGACATTTTCTCCAGTTGTGACATGTGCCCACGGCCCAAAAAGGTTCCCTACCCCTGTGTTTGCCTGGCACGTAAGAATTTAGACTGGCCTTCCCCAACCTGGTGCCCTCCAGATCTGTCAGACTACAACTCCCATCATTCCCAGCTGGCTTGGTTTCCCAGCTGTGGCGGGCCCCAGACAAGAAGTTTCCCAAAGGTCTGTTTTTGACCTGTCCCGTCCTCTCCGCGGCATAAGGGCTGTTGGGCAGGGAGGGGTTAAGGCCTGTTCCTGGCAGGCCTTCTCCCAACACCATCTGCCTGGCGTCTGCTTCATCTCAACCTTTCAAAGACGGCTCCTGCACGGGCCGCGGTGAGGCGAGGTGGCAGGGGCAGAGGGGGCCGAGAGGTCCAGATAAAATGCAAGCTGCTTGGCCCCTTCCATTGTCGTCGAGCACAGAGAGAAGCTGCCACCATGATCACCGTCAACGTCTCGTCCTCTATGGCGTGCGGGAGGCGCCCCTCCCGGCTGCACTCCGCTCCCATGCACAAAAGAGGGCTCAGGTACTGTGACTTCCCCCTCAGAGCTTGGTCTTGGGGTGAGGATCTGCAATGTCCCTCGCTGGGTTGGCAAGGGGGATCTGGCACAAGCCTCTGCTACCAGCCCCTGGGGGGGTAGGATAGTTTGGGGGCATGGGACTCCTCTCAAAGAGAACTGCCTCTTCCAGCCCACGGTTGGGCACCTGCAGGGAGGGTTTGGGTGAGCAGGGCTTCAAAAATGCAGAGCTCCTAAGAGCCTGAGGCGTTGTTAGGCCTGGCCCAGTAGGGCCTGGCCCCCTGTATGTTCACCAGAGCCCCGAGTGTCCACTGGTGCCAATGGAAGGCTGTTTTTTTCTTCAGCTTAATTGTCATGCAGTCGGCAGTTTTCAAAGGGGATTGCAGCTGGAGAGGGAAGGGTTAACTCTCACCCTCCCACATGCTGCAACCCCCCCCTCACGGCATGGCACTTAAGCTTAGAAGAAAAAAACTTTTCCCATTGATTTGGGATGATCTGAAGCAAGGTGCAAATTAATTGAAGAATTTTACTTTATTTCAGTGATTTGGATGAGACATGAATTGGCTGGATTTGCCTCCTATGAAGTTTAAATGAATCTTACTAATTATTTTTATATTTGCATATATAGACATAAATCAATGTATGCAAATTTATGCAAATTAGTGTCTTGTGGGGCATTTTTAGGTTCCTCCCTCTTTCCCTCCTGCATCCTCAGTTGGCCAGAGGAGGAAAAAGGCAGGGCTAGTGAACAGTGGGGAGAGGGCTTCCAGCTCTGTGAGGAAGGAGGAATGGGTTTTGTGTCACCTCAAGGGTTCATTAGGGTTGGTCTTCGTTGTGTTGCAGGCCACAAGGAGCATTCGGTCATCCCTGACCTGTTCGTCGTGTGTTGCTTTCTCTTTGTTCCCTTCAAGGGTGGTGGAAGGGGCTCAGGAGGGTAGCAGGTGTCTTTCAAACTCACTTATAGGCCGTCAGTGAAGGGTTTTTTCCCCCAAAACGGAGGCGCCACAGCCTCTCCCCACCTTGTCTTTGGCACATAAGGGAATTCTTCCCTGCAACCATTCGCCAGCTATTCCCTCTCACCTGCCATGCACCTGAGCGTAGATGTAGCCTCTTCTCTGCTCCTCCCTGTGATCAGCAGCAGAATATATATATGCAAATTTGCATCACGTACACTGAATTAACATTTTCTTGGCGCAGAAGTGGGGTTACCTTGCAAAGAACTGGGGAGTGCACATAGCACAACTGCCCAAACTGCTGGATCATGGGGCTGGATCTATATCTGAGTCCCACTTGAGCATGCATAAGACTCCGATCAAGACAAAGAGATGGGATCTGGTTTGCGTAAGGTGCAAACTTGCCTATTTGTGTAGCAAGCTTCTTGTCTTATTTCTGGCACTCCCAAGTTCATTCCCTGTGTTGGGAAATTATGTCCGCTCCAAAATGTAAGTCATGATGGCATCTGTTCTGTTTGTTATGAGAGAGCAGTCCAGCGGGCATGGGTGCCCACCATATGGGTTTATTTATTTTATGTATTTTGAGTGATTTAAGTGAATCCTCCCAACCCGGCATACAAGATAAAACCAATACAAAACTGTGCCAAATACAATGAAAAGCAATAAATAAATATTCAATCGTGTGTAATGCTGGAAGGGGGATAACACAGACAGACCCCTGCTCTGCCCCAGCTGTGCCTGGGGACGGCCTCCTTATGTTTTCCTGCTGTCCTTCCAGGGAGCCTCGGAAGATCACGTTGCACAAGGGCTCCACGGGCTTGGGCTTCAACATTGTGGGAGGCGAGGACGGCGAGGGCATCTTTGTCTCCTTCATCCTGGCGGGCGGCCCTGCTGACCTGAGCGGGGAGCTGCGTCGCGGAGACCGAATCCTCTCGGTGAGTGGGACAGCCCATTCCGGGCATTGCACTCTCCTCTAGCCTGGTGCTCTGCCAGTGCAACTCCTATCATTCTCAGCCAGCATGGCCAACGTGATGGGAGTTGTAGTCCAATACATTGGGAGGGCACCAGATGGGGAGAGGCTTGGTGTTGTGTCAGAGCCTCCTTTGTGGGGGGCAGGGGTGGGCTCCTTTGCCCACCTTGCCTGCAGCCAAGGTCTCCGTATTTCCCTGGCGTCCAGAGAGAGTTGCAGCTAAGCCCTCTGAATCTGGCTTCAAGCAGGTGCAAGTGTTGTCTCCCCTCATCCAGCCCATCCTCCATTCCTTCTCTAGGATCGGGGAGTTTCTGCCTCAGGCACTAAGGTGTTAACCTGCTTTGCCCACACAGAGCAGCTCACCAGACCGGTCTGGGTTAGTTAGCCCAGCCCAGAGTGGTGGAAGCTAGCAAGCAAGCAAGCTTCCTCTTCAGGAGAGAGAGAGAAAAGAGCTGAATCTTCTAGCTTGAGCATAAATGGAACCTGTGTGCGGGGCCCTGAAGCATAATGCTCGCCCCTTAAAAGCTCCGATGGTGCGAGCAGTCTGGACACCCCGCCTCCAGGAAGAAGCGGCTCCATTCGGTCAGGTCGGGCTTTTGCTTCCTGAAAAGCTTTTGGCATTTGACACCCAGGCGTGTGACGCCACTTTCTCCAGTGTTTGGGCCAGGAGAGACCGGGGCTTGCAGCAACGGGGAATCGAGACCATTGCTGTGGGGCTGTTGGCGGGTGTTGCATGCTGGGAGATAAATGCCATCGTAGGGGAGGCAGGTGGCACCGGCTTTCCTTCTCAAGGTGAGCTGACGGGTGGGGTCTGTTTGCCCAGGTGAACGGCGTCAATCTCCGGAATGCGACACATGAGCAAGCGGCGGCAGCACTGAAGAGGGCTGGGCAGACGGTCACCATTGTAGCCCAGTACAGGCCTGAAGGTAGGAAACTCACTTGCACCTTTCCCACTGGGAGCTCCCCCCCCCACCAGGATCTTTCCTTGTGTTCTGGGTCGGTGGCAGTACAGGTTTGGCTGCAGTGCTGAGAGGCTGGCCTTCCAGACGATGGTGGGCAAGAAGGGCAGGCAGGGGCTGAGTTGTGGACTGGGGGAGCTAAAGGCGGGAGCCACCGTCTCTGCAGGCCAGGCCAGGCCTGTTCTTGCAGGCAGGTTGGAGGACAGCTTAGCCACTTTTATGAGCTCTTGCCAGAGCCTTTGCATGTCTGGTGCTTGTCAGAAACAGGATCCGGCTGGATTTGCCCCTTCAGCAGGCAGCAGGGATGTGAGGTTTGACTTAGCCACTCTGCCTAGGCTCAGAGTAAGATTGATTTATGACGCAGCACTGCAGGATTGGTGCTGCTGAATGACATTGCTGCCTTGCTTCTTATCATCATCCGCTGCTGCTTTGTCCTTGTCAGGAACTCTGAGGCTTCCTCCTGTCATGGTCCTGCTCCCCTATCAAGCATCCTGTTGCTGCTTGGAACACATCCCCACCCTTCCTCCCTTGGAGGATGCGTGAAGTGTATGTGCGAAAAAGAGAATGATTGCGCTGTGCAAAAGTGTTGCACTATACAGCAGTGCCTGAGTCCTGCGAGGAGTGGGGCTGTGGGTTCATCCCTGGCCCTGGAACCTCTATCTGTAGAACTTCCTTGGCCATATAGCAGCCTTCCCCACTCTACAGCTGTGGCTGGCTAGGGGATGCTGGGATTTGTAGGAGGGCACCAGACTGGGGAAGGCTGGGCCCTATAGGGTTGATTCTCAACCATATGCTTGCTGGTATTTTGCAACCCCTTGCTGTTTAGTTTTTATTGTTGGAATGGCATCAATTGTTGGAAGGGCATCAATTTGCATAAAATATGCATATGCTAATTTATACATATAGATACAAACTTAGAAATAGTTCATTATAATGTAAGTAGAAATACAGTACATCTCACCATAGTGTGGAAGGCTATCACCAGGTGACCTGTGTGCCTTGCTCTGTCTGCTGTCCCGGTGCGGTTGATGGGCAGCTTCAAGGCCGAGCTTTGGACTGGACAGCCCTTCAAATAGAGAACTGTCCCTGTAACAGAGGGCCCATGGCCACCCTAAGACAAAAATCTTATTCATACGGGGGTAGGGGTACGCTGCCTCCGTGCTGGACTGTGAAGCACTTTACATTATAAGTTCTGTAGGACTTTATTAATAGCCATGATGAGAGTCTTGCTTGCTTGTTCCTGTTACAGGCTAGGAGGGTGTCGGCCTCTTCTTTGTATGGGCGACAGTTGGTCACGTCTGAGTGTCTCAAAGAGAGGAGACCAGAGTTGCCATTTTCTTCCAACACCCTGGGCTGCACCTTGATGCTGGGCAAAACTGGCCCTGTTGCATTTTGCCTGACCTGTAGCACAGCCCCTCCCCCCTCCGTCTCGTCTGCACCTATTAACACGCGTTGGTGCTTGGAGTATTTCGGTGGCGGGGTCGGGGAAGAGCGGGAGGCGTGGCTTTGTAGGCAAATGAGGGAGATTCTGGTTGGTTTGTGAGAGGGAACTGCAGCGTTAATGGCAGATAGGCGCGGGCGACGATTGGAGGAAGAATACGGATTGACGGTGGAAGCCTCAGTGGCTGGGGCGGCGCCAACAGGAGGGCGGGGACGCAGCATTAGGCGGCGGGCGGCGCATAGGAGGCGGGACTGTGGCCAGGGCGGCGATTGAAAGAAGTCCGGACTGGGGTGGGGCGGCGTCTGCGAGCGAGCGAGCGAGCGAGCGTGCGTGCGGGAGGGAGGGAGGGAGGGAGGGAGGGAGAGGGGGGCAGCGCGGGCGACGATTGGCCGGAGGCAATTCTAGAAGGCCGGTCCTTAGATGAGAGACCGCGGGTGGCGATTGGGCCGAGGTGGGACATGGGGGCGGGCCTTGGCTGAGGGAGCACGAATCACGATTGGGCGGGGGGAGGGCTGTTTACGATTGGACAGGGCCAGCTGCGGAGGCGGGGTCGCGGCGTTCCCGCCCGCGCGGGCGACTCCGCTTTGTGTGAGGAGGGCGGGCGGAGCTGCCGCGGACCCGGGCGGGCGCCGGGGCAGGTGAGGCGCGGGGGGCGCGGGCCCGCGCTCCTCTCCGCCGGAGGGAGTAAGAGGGTGGGGGCAGGCTCTCCCCCGCGAGGAGCCCCCGCAGAATGGCCCGGAGGAGGAGGAGCGAGCGACGGCCCGCCCGCCCGCCCCGTGGCATGCGGAGGGGCTCGTAGCTGTGGGGCCGGCGGCCCCCCGCGGCGCGCAAGAGGCCCCCGAGTTGCCCCGCAGCCCGCTCCCCCCGCGGCTCCTCCGGGGGAGTCAAGCGGGCGCCTCCTCTCTGGCTGGGCGCCTCTTCGCGGGGGGCGGCGGGGTGTGTGGAAGGACGCCGCGGCGAGGGCTGGCCCCCGGGGGGTGGGGCGCATTCGCCGACTCGGGTGCTTCATCGCTTATAATTACGCGGCAAGACGATTCTTTTGCACATTCGTCCCACCTTCCTTCCAAGGGGCTCGAGGGGGCACGCGGGGTTCTTCCCTCAGTGTTTCCGTTACAGCAGCCCTGTGAGGTAGGCTAAGCGGGAGGGGAACGGGCACTAGCAGGGTGCTGCGACTGGCCCAGTACGCTATAACGTTTGGCAGTTTTTTGTTTAGAAAGCAGGCAAATAAAGTGGAGAGATGAATGGCGTTTATAAAACTATGCACGGTGTGGAGAAAGTGAATAGAGAAAAGTTTTTCTTCCTCTTTCATAATGTTAGAAGCTGGGGTTATTGAATGAAGCAGATTGGTGAGAGAATTAGGACAGATAAAAGGAAGCACTTCTTCACACAGCACAGAGTTAAACCGTGGAACTCACTGCCACAAGATGTAGTGGCAGCCAACAATTTGGATGGATTAAAAGGGGGTTAAACAAATTCCTGGAGGAGGAGACTATCAATGGCTAGTAGTCTGATGGCTCTATGGTACCTCCAGTATCAGAAGCAGTATGTCTGTGTACACCAGTTGCTGGGGATGGGCAGGAGGGTACGCTTGCATGCATGTCCTGTTCGTGGGTTTCCCATCGACAGCTGGTCAGCCACTGTGTGAACAGAATACAGAACTAGATGGACCTTGGTCTGATCCAGCATGGCTCTTCTTATGTTCTTACCCCACACTGGTTAGTGATGTACTGCCACAGTGGTCGTACTAACAATTAATGTGATTCTTAGTTTTTAATTGTGCCAGTTGGTGACTCCTGGGGAAGGGTCTTCTCTTGCAGCAGAGGCTTGGCTCTCTTGCCTGGGCCTGTGTGGGGTTCTCCATTCACTTTTCCCATCTCTGCTTGGGACACCTGTCTGCATATGATTGCATGTGTGGTGCAGCGGAGGGAGGGAAGGTTTTAGGGCCTTATCAGTGACCAGTGGAAGATGCGGGAGTTCAAAGAGCTCCTCTCTAAGGAAGTCCAGTGCCGACCAATAGCAATGGGGACCTCTACTCTTAGCAAAGATTCTGCTAGCACAGAGCTGTCTTTTATAGAATCATGGAATAGTAGGATTGGAAGGGGCCTACAAGGCCATCGAGTCCAACCCCCTGCTCAATGCAGGAATCCAAGTCAGAGCATCCCTGACAGATGGCTCTCCAGCCTCATCTTGAATGCCTCCAGTGTGGGAGAGCCCACTGCCTCCCTAGGGAATTGGTTCCATTGCCGTATTGCCCTAACAGTCAGGAAGTTTTCCTGATGTTCAGCCGGATGTTTGGAAGTAGTTCTCAAAGCCAATGAGTTGAATGAGGGGACATCTGTGGCTGTGAATAGCCCACAGTGAGCATCTCTTGTGTTGTAAGAAACCACTTCTTTATCCTCTGCCCAGCTCAAGCCATGCAGTGCACATGAAGGCAAAGCTAACAGATCGCCCCTTCTTTTGGGGAGCCCTCCCCATGCATTTGGGATGAGTGTATCCAAGGGTGATACTGGGGCGGGCAGGCCTGGGGTGTTTGCAGTTGATACAGATTTGGGGGTAAATTCTGGGGCTTTGCATGGTGTTTTAATAGTCATCTTGCCATTCCCATGATGGATTTTTTGTTGTTATGCAGTCTTTCCTTTTGGAAAGAATATTCAGTGGCTCTGAGAGATGTTTGGTTGCAATACTCCCAAGAACTGGCTTGGAATAGGGTGTGGAGTATGGTAACCAGAGCCCTAGTTACTGGCTACTTGCATTTAATCAAAGCTTTGGTGAGAAAGCAGTATGCTTCAGGAGTACGAAGGTTGTTTGCTGTGTAATTACTTGTGCAGTACGTCATGATAGAAACTGACAGCCCTGTGTTAGTGGCCAAAGAGGAGGAACTTGCTGATGGCCAAGGAGGATGTCCGTAATGGTACAAAAAATGAAGTTGTGCTTGATGGTTGGGAGAAATCTTACTCCAAACACTGTTAATTCAACATCATTTTTAAAGTAACAGATCTTTGTCTCTAATCTCACCACAAACCAGTGGGGGGAGAGGCAGTCAGAGCTGGCTGTACTAGGCTGAGTGGCAGCTGCCAAGGTGACTAATCCAGATAGTGTTTGTGGAAAAACTTGAACAGTTGGGATTTACTGTCTCTGGGCTTTCTATGTCACTGGCCAATGACTGTACTTAGTTAGCTACTGAAGCATTCCGGGGGTTAAATGGTGCACACCAGAGGTGTTGCCTGATACAGCCTCACCTACTTTGTCACAGGTGTCTTCTTCCTGTCCTTGTTTTATGTATATTTTTTCCATAGGAAGGTTTTCTGTACACTGCTACTTGGTCTTTGTCATTTTACAAGCCTTTTCTGTTCTTCTACGCTTCCCTTGAGAGAAGGGTGTGGAAGAAACTCCGCCAGAGCAGCAAACATACCTGGTAAGGGAGGTACATAACCTGTGCAGGGAAGTGCCTCCAATCACAGCCTTCAGTTACTTTTGTGTAGTCTGTGTTATGTATTGCCTGTCAATGTAGAAAGGGAAGTTGGTTTGTACTCCTGTATTTCAGGTTCCGTTTGCAAAGTGAGATTTAGCAAAGTAACCTGAGCCACAGTGTGGGTTGGGCACTCGTATTGAGCAAAAATGGAGTTGGAGATTTAACAGCAGCTGCTGGCTAAATATCAGAAATGCCACTGGGCTTTGCAATGCATGGCCTTATTGAACTGTGTTATATGTATAAATGACAGTTCCATTAGTACCTAGGCTCCGTGTAGAAAAAAGTTTTGTTATTTTTAATGTCATACTGAAGAGAACAGCATCAGAGGCTTCTGAGAAAAGCCAGCAATATCTGAAGAGCGTCAAGGTATGCAAATGAGTTGCTGTTCAGAGCCTTCTTCAGTTATACTGCTGCCAGCATGGAGTGTTTGGGCTAGTGGAATTCTGTCTAAAACTAAAAAGCCTCTGTGATGGCCATGAATGTATGAGGCAGACTTCTGAGCTTGTGGAATTGTTCATTACTTCAAGGTAGAAGGGCTTTGTGGCTAAGGGCTAGCTGGGTGGTTAAATCAAAGTTGGCAGCTTTAAAAGGCACTTATAGCAAAGATCTGAATGTCCTTCCTGCAGTTATGTGGTATTGTGTTTCCACAGCAGTTTAGAGTGCCAACACTTCTGTAAGCACTCAAATTAAAAATATTAACAAGAGGAGCCTTCAAGAAGAGATTGGGATAATTGCTGATGGTAGAATAGAAAGATGGGATTACAGGGAGCATTCAACATAGGAACATAGAAAGCTGCTTTATGATGAATCAGATCATTGATCCATCTAGTCCAGTATTGTTGACATGGACCGGCAACAGCTTTTCAGGGTTTCAGGCAGGATTTTTTCCTAGCCTTACTTGGAGATGCTGGGGATTGAACCTAGGACCTTCTCCATGCAAAGCATGTATTACATCGCGGCCCCTAGGATTGCTGGGAACCAGGAAAGGAAAAATGTTGAATCCCCCATTTTGGAAATATAAAATTCTCCAGTTAGGTGTTTCCATTTTGGGTGAAGCACACTGGCCCCTTTTAGCAGGGCCAGTCTTGTAACATCACATGCCCTGCACAGCCTACTTTGAATGGCTGCAGACCCCTTCTGCCCCACTTCATCTTCAGACTCGGAACATGCAGACTTTGTGACTTCATCATCAAGTCAGTTTTTTTCTTTTTTCCCCTCCCCTATTCTCCACCAACCCCAAACATGCTTTTTTATAACATCTTGCCTGATGAAGAGATCTTTAAAACGTACATGTTTTTTGTGATCTTTTGGTTAGCCTAGTACAGGCCTAATCAACTTTTTAATATAGAATAAAACAATCTTAAAACATAACTTAAAAACAGATCTATGAAAACACAATTAAAAACCCAACAATGGAAAAATAGACAGCACCCAACCAATTAAAAAAAAACCTTCAGTGACAGACCAGCTGACATGCCAAAGGCCTGCCAGAATAAAGAAGTGTTTGCCTGCTGGTGGAAGCGTAACAGAGAGGGAGCCAACCTAGCCTCCCTCAGCAGGGAGTTCCAGAGTCTGGGTGGCAACCAAGAAGGCCCTCTCTCAGGTTCCCAGCAAATGAGCTTTCGATGGTGGTGGGACTGAAAGAAGGCTTATATAGGAGAAGGTGATCTTTCAGTTAGTCTGATCTCAAGTTGTATAGGGCTTTATCAATCATAGCCAGCAGTTTGAACAGGGCTGTGGAACAGACTAGTAGCCAGTGAAGCTATTGTAACAAGGGGGTGACATGCTCCCTGTAACGGGCTCCAGAAGCTTATTGCTTGGAGATTTGCTGGTCAGGAATAGTCATGATGGATAGTTGTTGGATCTTGTACTTAATGGCTGAACTATCATATGCTTAGTACTTGTTCGATCCTGTACTCTTACTGAAGCTTGCAGTTATTTCAGGAAGATGCTTCATTTATTCTTTGCTGCTATCATAGAAAACAGTGTGAGGCCGATTGACAGTTCTGCCTTTGGAGAAAGTCAGAGTATAGTCAGAGTCCATGGCAGTGGGCAATCCGTTTCATGCATTGTCACTGAAATGATGTACCAGAGGTAGGAGATTCTTGCTCTGTACACTCTCAGGCCTGTGTGCAGCCTGCAGCTGAAATGGTGGTAGCTGCAGAAAGGAAGAAGAGACTAATCCCCCTAGTCAAAATGTACCTCACCATCAACTTGGGTTAGCTGAGTGAACTGTTGTGGTTAGTGTGGGATGCTAGATTCCTGCCTGTCGTGAAACATTCATGGGCTAGTGACAAATGCAGCTTGGTGCTCAGTCGAATGCTAGAGCTTTGCAGCCAATTGGAGGTTAATATGGCAACTGCTTCTCTTACTAGCTGGGTTTACCATAGAAACAAATCCTGTAGGAGAGTGGGGGTTGGGCTTGCGCAAACACAAAATCATGTGGGATTGTATTGAATGCCATTAGTATCAGGCTCATAGAACAAGTGTTGGGGTAAAGATGTACGTAATAGCCCCACAGATTCCAAAGCATTCTGAGTTCGGGGAATCTGAGGCATTGAAGATCTAAGTAGGACTTGGAATAAACAGATTCCTCCTGGCTGGGACAGATTACACCCAGGAGTAATGACACCCAGGTTCTTGAACTCATTTTGAACTTTCAGAAGCATGAAGATACTTCCTAGGTCAAGAGCAGATCATGGTAGAGGCAAGCTAGTATTGCTGTCCATGAAATCACTGGGTAAAGAATAAGTTTGTCTCATTAAGAGAGGTTGCAGGGCCATTTTTCCTCCAGGTCTTAATGTTGTTTGGGAGGGTTAATGGTCCCTCTGTGCTGGGATTCCAGCACCTGCATTTTATTTATTTGGAGTATTTTAACACCACCTACTAACTCAAGGTTTTGAGGCTGCTTATGTTTATGTTTAAAATACAATCAAATAAACAAGGGTTACTAGGGAGAAGCAAAGATGTAAACAAGTTTCCCACAGACAAGATGTTCCATGTGACACTGCTTCTGAATCTCTGGGCCACATTAAGTCTCGGAGGAAATCATCCTGGCTCAGATGTGTCTGCAGATGCAGCTAGATTGTAGCCCCTCATAGGTTAGGCCATAGACGCATAGGAGTCTTATACTGAGTCAGATCGTTGGTCGATCTAGCTCAGTATTGTTGATACTGACTAGTAGGAACTCTGTAAGGCTTGATACAGAAATTTTTCCAGCCCTTCCTGGAGATATCGGCGATTGAACCTTGGGACTTCTGCATGCAAAGCATGTGCCACTGAGACACAGCCCTCCCCTGTCTTCCTCCTCAGGTTTTCCTCCTCAGGGTGCCGCTAGTGTTTTTTGTGGCTTCTGGTTCTTAGTAATAGATGCAAGGGGCACTATGCGTGTAAAGGTGTTTATAAGCCTTCCTGCCTCAGATTTAGTTGCCTGTGTGGGAGTTTGGAATGTGAAGTAGACTTTGTAGCTGTTAAGGTAAAATGCTTGCAACGCTATATGCTTGTAACAGTAGTACCTCAAGGATGAATGAAGGAGGGTAATTATGACTTCAGAATTACCCTTGATGGTGTTACCTGTTGACCAACATACTATAGCCAAAGGCCAAACTAGGTGCAGGCTACTTCTCTCTGTATGTCATGCCTCATTCTCCCCCCGCCCCTTAGAAACAAGGCTCTTACTACTTGTCTATGTGGCTGACAGCTCTTGCTCAGAGAGAGATTCTGAATCCATAACCCTGTCATGTACTTCTTTATATCTAATCTCTTCAGTCACATTACAGTATCCTTGAGGTTATATTGTTACCTTTTTCTGCTTGCCCTGTTTCCTGAATGCTGCTACCACTAGATCTTAGGAAGTTCATTGGACAGACACTGCACTCTGCCCCTGGGACTGGAAGGTAAACACCTGCAATTGGCAGAGCTTGAAAGCAGAATGAACACTTAGGTTTCTGTTCACTGTTTTGAATGGAGTGTGGAGTTTGGAGCCCTTTTCTGTGGCTCGATGGGGGCCTTTAAATAGCTGAGACTCTGAAAGGTCAAGCTCAGGGCTGCCAGCATATATTAATGAGCCCAAGAGCTCCTCTTGGATCACAGCCTCTCGATGCTGTTCTTGAAGGCTAATGGCCAGAAGTCTGTCCAGTTTTATATGGCACTTGCAAGAACGGAGCTTGATGCGTGAGCTGGATCTACCTCCAGTGGTGATCTGTTTGGTTGATGGAATTGCTGTGCTACCAATAAGAGGCTGTGGTTAATATTAAACCTGCTTTCTTCTCCACCCTTTTCTTGGCTATACCATTTCTGCTGAGTACAGATGAGTAATTCACGCTACAAAAAATACTATGTGCCAGAATATAGACGGTCACTCTTGCCTTAAGATTGTAAATTTGGAAACTAGACAGCAGTAGGCTTCTTTGGGAGCTGCTTTTTAAAATTTTCTGAACACTTTGTCCCTGCTGAGCTGTGGATGCTGTTGCTGCAGGACTTCAGGGAAGGTTTTGGTGAGGATGCAAGCACCTCTGGTCCCTCCTAGGGAACGGGGTGTTTCTGAGGGGAAACTCTTGTCTCATATCAGCCCAGATTAAAATAATTGCTTAACCTCTGGTTTCCTGTTCTGCTTACTTCGGACCCAATTGTATCTACCAGCTATGGTGGTATATGGCTAGGACATAGGATTGATGAGGGTAATCAAGCTAGGACAAAGTATATGCCATTTCTGCAGTGTGTAACCATTAACATTTGTGTTCATTGATTGAAAGTTCCAGTAATCAATTATTATTCTCTTGGATTCTGTAATAGAGCTTTAAAGCCCTGCATGGTCAGCAGGAAGCTAATGAGGATAAACACAGCTAATGATACAAGAACATGCTGACCAGAACATGAGTGGTAGTGATATTTTCAAGCTTGGATCGATGCCTTTTCATGGAATCCCCTGCAATGTTGGACAAGCGTCTCTACTTTTTAAATATGTGCAACTTTTCCTGCAGCCATGTAAATATATTGTTTTAGAAGCTGACTTGACCAAACTATATTATTTCCCAGTGTTAATATGCTTTGGGAAATGGGGTCTTATTGGTAGCAGTTAGAGTGCTGGATTGAGGAAGTCTAGGCTCAAATTAATTCTCAGCCATGAAGCTGATTGGGTGAGCTTGGACCAGTCTCTCTCTCTCTCTCTCAGACAAACATTCACAGGATTGTTGTGAAGAGAAAGGGAGACTGGGTGAACTACCTTGAGTTTCTTGGAGGAAAGGCAGCACATAAATGCTATAAATAAAGTTGCCAGGAAATATCAGCCTGGACCATATGGATAAAGAAGCCAAGAAATTCTAAAAATAACTTTCAGTTGCACAAAGCAGTGAATATTTATCTAGGGCAGCCTTCCTCAATGTAGTGCCCTCCACATACTTTGGACTACAACGCCCAGTATTCCTGACAATTGGGCATGCTGGCTGGGGCTGATGGTAGTTGAAGTCCCAAACATCTGGTAAGCACAAGGTTGGGGAAGGCTGATCTAGCATCAAGAGAACCAAAAGAGTCTGAAGCTAGCTCTCTGATAAAATTCTGCAAGCTATGCATTAGAAATAGCTGGCCTAAATATTTGGTAAACAAAGCTAAAAATGCATAGCTTTGCATACTAATTCTTTGTTTCAGTGCTTCTGTGACTCAGAAGTCTGAGGACTGTGTGTATAGAGGCCAAAGAAGAGGGTTGTGGAGAGATCCATGCAGAGTAAAGAAGTACCATTTCTTTCCACTGGACAAATGCATCCAGAGATTCACTCTAGTTTTAAAGTGCTTAGCAAAAACTGGCTGCAGTTTTTCTCCTTTCCTTTGTAATTGTGAAGCCTAGAAAAAACAAGTTCAGTTTGTGCCTTTCGTATTGGTGTAAGGACTTGTATTGTCAGTGCCAGGAGTTTACTGACTAGGTTAGTAATGTGTTGGAATAGTTGTTTTTTATTTCTTTCTGAATCTATATGATCATCTATTGCTCTCTGAGTGGCTCACAGCAGCAAAGAATAAAATACAGTATCCAAAAACAAAATACAATAATACAACAACAGAAACAATAAAATGCAACATAAAACATTCTTTTTAGCAGAGGTAAAAGAAAACCAAAAACCAGTATCTCAAAATGTTGTCTACATGTGTTTGCTGAATAATTGATACAGAACCTGGGGTTGGCTTTGTGGAATTCAAGGTTGTAACACTTTGAGAGGGGAAACAGGTGTGTATGTGTGGGAAACAAATCACAAATTTCTCCCCCAGCCATTACAGTTGCCACATGTGGTCTGAGCTTGTTTCTTTGTTCTCTACCCTGCTCCTTTGTCCACTCTGTCAGGCACTGAAGGTGACTGCACATTCAGATGAGCATGAATTTGTTTGTTTTTTATCTAGCTTGCAGCATCTTGCATATTTGTGAGGGCCAGCCAAGATTATAGCATGTTCTTATTTATGTGCCTGGCAAAGGGGGCGATCTCAGAAGAAACTGATTTTTATTGGCTTTTTTCTTTTCCAATGAAAGTACTGTTTTTACCTTTCATAGATAGGATTTCTGTTTTTCAATGAACTGCAAATGGAAATACAAAAATGACATTACATTTACAGTTTTTCAGTCATTTTGACTAAAGTTTGCTTAAATTATTCTGTAGCTGTGAAGGCCAGAAGCATTTATTAATAACAAACCAATGTTTTTACATGGCATCAAACCCCCCAGGAACTGATGCTGTAAGTAAATGCTAAATAATGGTCAGGTTCTGAATGAACAGTAAATAGTTGGCAGCAATCATCTGTTAGCAACTTTGTGCAGACTCTGGATGAATAGCCATTGAGGAATAAGCAAGTGCAGTCAAAGGAGTCATGTGGTAAAATGCTGGGGAGGTCAGAGTCCAACTGGTCCTCCTGGTAAGGCAGACAATGGCTGTTGAGTTCTGGATCCTTTGTTTGAGGGTGTGCCAGGGATATCCATTGACATTCTGGTATTCCCAGAGGAAAAGAGAAGCTTGTATTCCTTAACAGCTGCCTCTTTTATGATGCTGAAGATGAGTTTGCTCGTTTTTGTCAATGAAGCCAATGCTAGGGCAAGGTTTTGGGTTGGAGTTGGGTCAGTAAACCGTGGTACTTGTTTTAAGCTTTTATTTTAAAATAAGCACATCTATTTTATTAAAACTGTTATATTTGCATATTGGTACAATTTCGATCAGCGCTTTTTCACAACCGGTTCTGTTCATTTGGTTTTGTGACCTATTCCCTTGGTCCGTTTTTTTTGGCTTAAAATATTTGTAAAAAGCATTTTAGAGTGTATTCTCCAAATACCACAGTCTTGTCTTCCCAAACTTGTAGAGGCCCAGCACTGCAAGCGTGATGTTCTGATGTGCTTTATCAGTTCTTCCCCTCTTGCTTTCCGGGAACATTTGAATTGGTCTCTGCAGGCTTTTGTTAAAACCTTCGTGTTTTCCTGTGGTCTGTGGACCAGTAACATGTGTTCCTAGTGGAAAAGTGCATCTAGAATTGCCGTGTTGGGCATAAAATGTTTTAATTTGCACGGGGGGTTTGATTTCTTAATAGAAGTATGGCCTCCTTGGTGTGTGTGTATGCGTGTGCGCGTGCGTGCCAGCGCTTCTTTCTGTTCCTTCGTAGGGCTTCTTTACAACTTAATTTTTAGTGGGTATATACCTTAGAGGACAATTGTGTACCTGCTAAAACTGTAGCGGTTTAAACTGGCTGTTAGGAATGGCATGCGAGTCAGTTGACCCACCTATTATTTGACTGCAGTCAGATATTCCAAGAATGCCACTGTGTAGATGGCAGCTTACCTTTCTATTTCATATGGTGTAATTTTTTAGCAACGGTAGCTTGACCCCTATTCCTATAGCTGGGGGTGGGGTGGGGGGAACATAGCAGCATAGCAACGCTTCTACCACTACCTGCTATAACAGCCAGCATCTCTTTCTTACAGGAACACAGTAGCCATCAATGGCAAAAGCCATTGCCTGGTGCGTAGTGTGTGTTTGACTAGGTGGAATCAGGGAAATCCAGGTTCAAATCCTCACACACAGTCCTCACACAGCCAAGACACTCACTGGGTGATATTTGGCTGGTCACACTCAGCCTAACGTTCCTCACAGGGCTGTTGTGAGGATAAAATACAGGGAATAAAATAGAGTGCATTCTTCATGGGGAAGGGCGGAATAAAAATATACTATTTTTTTAAGTATTGTTGCACAATAACATGTCTAATTTTGTTTTTGTAATTAGTATACCTATCAAACCTGTTGCTTACGAAAAGATTATAATGTTACTGCTTTTAAAATGTTTAATCATTATTTTACAATATTTGATTCATCAGTTGACCAAATCTTTTTTGGACTAATCAAATGCCCAACCCTACTGGTTACACATTATCCCCCACTTCCTACCCCCAATATGCACACATAGCATATATGTTGTTTAAAGATGGGTGGCTGTTTCCGTTGCTAGTCATCTTGTCTCTATGTAAATGCTTGTGGCCTAGAAATATTCGCTGCTGGTGGTGATGACAGTGAGTTCCATGGAATGGCCCAGAAGTTCATATTCTGATGTTTTCATGATTATAGCTCTAATCTTTTAGCCAAATAACAACTTCTAGAAAGCAGTTCAGATGGAATTGCTTATTGGGCCACTTCTTGTTAGTAGGAAAGGAGAAATATTAAGTCCGCCCCAGGCGTCTTATGGATCCAAATGGATTCCTGAACGCGCTTGGGGATTCTCTGGGGCATGCCAACGGCCACTCGGTCGAGACCCTGGTGGGTGGCTGGAATGCCGCAATCACTGGGGCATTAGATCAGGTGGCTCCGAAACGCCCTCTCTCCCTGAACAGGGCTCGGACTGCACCATGGTTCAATCCGCGGTTACGAGCTCTGAAACAGGAGGTGAGACGGCTAGAGCGCCGGTGGCGGAAGTCTCGCTCCAAAGACGATCAGACACGGGCTAGAGCTGTATCTTCAGCCTATCACGTGGCGGTGAAGGCAGCAAAAAAGGAATATTATGCTGCCTCCATCGCGTCTGCAGAGTGCTGTCCCAGGAGGCTGTTCCAAGTGGTCCAGCCTGGTCTGTCCTGTCGCTCCGGAACCACTGGAGCATTCTAAGGCCTCCTGTGAGGCCTTGGCAAGGCACTTTGCAGATAAAATTGATCAGATTAGGTGTGTTACTCTGCACGCTGTGGATACAGTTAGTGAGCAAGAGGCGACCTGTGGCAAACCGGTTTTGTGGGATCGGTTCCAGCTTCTTCCTCCTGATGAAGTGGACAAGGTGCTTTCATCGGTACGGCCGACCACCTGCTTACTTGATCCTTGCCCATCTTGGCTCATTATGAGCTGCAGAGAGAGACTGGGTGAGGGGATCAAGGTGGTGGTGAACGCCTCCCTTGAGGAGGGAGTGATGCCATCAGCCCTCAAGGAGGCAGTGATAAGACCGCTCTTAAAGAAGCCCTCCTTGTATCCTCAAGTTCTGAACAACTTTCGCCCAGTCTCAAATCTGC
Organism: Heloderma suspectum; assembly: GCF_057233095.1. Classification (NCBI taxonomy): domain Eukaryota; kingdom Metazoa; phylum Chordata; class Lepidosauria; order Squamata; family Helodermatidae; genus Heloderma; species Heloderma suspectum. Next base: position 2,638,971 of record NC_139466.1, read on the forward strand.
CATTTTTGGGCAAGGTGATTGAGCGGGTGGTGGCGGTGCAGTTGAAGGCACACTTGGAAGAAACTGATTATCTAGACCCATTTCAGTCGGGCTTCAGGCCTGGGCATGGGACAGAAACGGCCTTGGTCGCCTTGGTAGGTGATATAAGGAGGGCTCTGGATAGGGGCGAATGCTCCTTCCTTGTTCTCCTCGACATCTCAGCGGCTTTTGATACCGTTGACCACGGTATCCTCCTGGACCGCCTGGAGGGGTTGGGCATTGGGGACACCGTATTGTGGTGGTTCCGGTCCTTCCTCTCCAGCAGGTACCAGAGGGTAGCACTGGGAGAGGAGGTTTCGGACCCGTGGCCACTTACTTGTGGGGTTCCACAGGGTTCCATCCTCTCCCCGATGCTATTTAACATCTATGTGAAGCCGCTGGGGGCTATCATCAGGAGGTTTGGGGTGCAGTGTCATCAATATGCGGATGACACGCAGCTCTACCTCTCGTTTAAATCTTCACCAAAGTTGGCCGTAGAATCCCTGTCCAAATGTCTGGAGACGGTGAGTGGCTGGATGGGGAGGAATAAGTTGAAGCTGAACCCTGACAAGACCGAGGTACTTTTGGTGGGAGACAAGAGGAGGCTGGGGGATGTTGACCTGGTGTTTAATGGGGTACGGCTACCCTTGAAAGACCAGGTCCGCAGCCTGGGGGTCATTTTGGACTCCCAGCTGTCCATGGAGGCTCAGGTGTCAGCTGTGAGCCGGACAGCGCTGTATCAACTCCATCTGATACGGCGGCTGCGCCCCTTCCTTCCTGACCATCCGCTCCCATCGGTAGTACATGCCCTGATCTCCTCTCGTTTAGACTACTGTAATGCGCTCTACGTGGGGTTACCCTTGAAGATGGTTCGGAAGCTGCAGCTGGTACAGAACGCAGCGGCTCGCCTGATTAAAGGCAGCCACCGGCGAGATCACATCACTCCAGTGCTGAAGGAGTTGCACTGGTTACCAGTTGTTTTCCGGGCCAAATTCAAGGTGTTGGTTTTGACCTTTAAAATCCTGTATGGTTCCGGCCCAGCCTATCTTAAGGAGCGCCTCCAGCAGCACCAGACAGGCCGCTTAACAAGATCAGCCTCGGATGGCCTTCTGTCTGTCCCATCAGCCAGGACAGCTAGACTGGTGGGGACGAGGGAGAGGGCCTTTTCTGTGGTGGCCCCCACTCTGTGGAACTCCCTCCCTAGGGAACTCCGTCATGCCCCCTCTTTAATGAGCTTCCATCGTGCATTAAAAACGCTGTTGTTCAGGCAGGCATTTGGGGTGGGTTAGGGTATTTTAGAAAATGTTTTTATTGTAGCATTTTATTGTTTTAAACTGTTTTTATTGTATGTTGTACATCGCCCAGGGTGGCTGGGTGACCAGCCAGATGGGCGATTAATAAATTTAATAATAATTAAATATATATATAAATATATATATATATATATATCTTCATGTTTCACAGAATTATTCTTTATCACCAGTGACTGCAGTTGTTGTATACTTTGGCTTCTGAGTAGGATTGTCACAGACCTTGCTACCTCTTGCCCTTCGGTTCTATTGTTTACCATTTTCCCCCCTTTGTACCACTGCATATGTTTGCCTACTGAGGATAATGCTTCATGCATCTGACAAAAATAGGCTCTAAGCCACGGAAGTGCCCAGACCATGGATGCCCTGCTTGCACACCCATCATTGAGATACAGTAGACTGGTGGGCCCTATGGACAGAGCCTCTTTGTTGGTGACCCCATGTCTGTGGAACTTCCTCCCAAGGGATGTATGTATTGCCCCGTATTTATTAGTTTTCAAACAGACTTTGAAAAATTTATTTCAGTCTGCTCTTTATTAAGTATGCCATGTGAACTGAGCTATTTATTGTTTCAACTGCTGCTGTTTATAGTTTTTAATTGGATTGTTTCTATGCATACGTTTAAGACACGTTTTAAGTGTTTTATGTAAGCTACCTTGGGAGGGCTTTGCCCTGAAAGATGGTATATAAATACTAGAATTAATTAAATGAATGAATGAATGGCAGTTTATGCTCCAATAAATCTGTTAGTATGTGTCACAAAACACTAGCATTTTTCTGAATGCCCTTTCCAAAACAGCCCAAAGTATTATGGACTGTGATTTGTGTAGCTGGTTTTCTTGATTAAGGGCTGGGAAAACCTATTCAGTATCTTAGCTTCACAAAGTACTTGATCTTGTCCAGGGGAAGAAAACAAGCAGAAAACACCATCCCTTGTTTGTCCTCTGTCACAGACCTTTACACACATCTGAAGGTCATGCTGGCATCTGAAGGAGATGGGTGGAGTTTCAGGTGGTAGAAGAACTTGTACAGTGCAGCAAATAGAAGCAGGACATGGCACACAACAGCTAGAGTTCTTTTAACAATAACTTCAGCTTCTGTGGCTATCAGGGAGTGTGATGTATTCTGAAAATGTCTTGCTTATCACTTTGCTCATAGTTAAAGTTTTTCTGGCCCATAGGACTCTGCACCTTATTTATTTATTTATTTATTTAAAGTGTTATAACCCCACTCGTCAGCTGAAAAAGGCTCCTAGAGCAGCTTATGACGATTAATAATAAGACAATCCCTGCCCTCAGGCTTATTGTCTAAAAGACCTGACACACAAGAAAAAGGGATTGAGAGGGAGGAAGGAAAAAGCAAACTCAGGTGCTAGCTCTTAGTTACAACCGTTGTTTAAGTGTTACTTCTGGCAGGGAAGGGGATAAGTAAGCTCCCTACAGCTGTTCCTCTTCTTACTAATATTTGGGGCCAAAGTTGGTCTCTACCTTGCCATGATGTCCTTCCTGGGAGGCAGTGGGTGCAGCCTCCCAGTGAATATATGTGAGCTCAGTGCTGCTTTGCAGTTTAGGAACCAGAAAGCGGAGGATTCCTTTGTACGTAGATGTAGCAAGCCCCAGGTTGTTCATGGACAGCTTGGAAAGTTGCCTTTCTCCTGTAATCCAGACTGTTCGTTTAACTTGGGTTTCTTTGATGTGAAGTAGAAATATAAGGAAAGAAATAATAAATAATAAATCTGCTTTTGTTTTTTGTATGCAGTTTTCTGTTTCTTCACCTCTTTTCTGACCCAGATATTTTAAGATTCTGGAAATAAAATGGGACCAGCATGTTGGAAGTATTAAAGAGGATATGAATGGACAAGAGACTATGAGGGACAAGTTGCCCATAACAGATAATGGCTGGGTGTCTTCAGATGAACCCCTACAGCCATGAGGACTAGAAATCCTTTCAAACAAACAAACAAAGATGCTTAGATATTTATTTGCACTATATACCCAACTCTGTGAAATTCAGTGCCTGTTGAATCTTGGAGAATGATTGCCTTTCCCAGTAGCTTCTGCTACTGTAGGCAGAGCAGACTGTATTGAACTATGAGAACACGTACAATTCGCAGGGAGTGGATGTTGGCTATTTGTCTTCCAGTGTTTTCTGCTCATCCTATCATGTTAATCCACTGTACATACAAACCCTCATCATAAGTATTTTAGTGCTTATTCAAGCTCCTCACATATTATTGCTGCTGCTTATCTTTTAGCAGCTCTTGTCATGAGCTGGGTGGACACTGGGTACCACTCAAAGTTACCGGGCTCTTACTGCATGGGCTGAGTCCCTGGCTTTAAGCAGCACCCCACAAAACTACTTGACCCGCAGTGGGAAGAGCAGTTGCTCTTCCCCCTGTGGGCCAGCTCCCTGAAATTTGGTCCCTGTCCAGCTGCCTCTTTAGCACCTTTTTATATATTAGGCACTTTCTGAGCAGGAGTGCAGTGGCCCAGCTTATGTGGGATGCAACATGCTAGGCCCAGTCCTCAGTTGGGCTTTGGCAGCAAATAGCAGTGAACTGCCTCTACAAGGTGTGTGTTTGGATGGGTCAGGTGAGAGTTGCTTGTTTGTCCCCTTCTATATGACATAAAGTCCATTGTGCATCACTGAATGGGGAAACTAGATAGAGATGTTGCATGCAGTTTCCTCCAAGAATTAACCACCATTCTTTTTGTTTGCAGAGTATAGCCGCTTTGAGTCTAAGATCCATGATCTCAGAGAACAGATGATGAACAGCAGCATGAGTTCGGGATCTGGGTCACTTCGGACAAGCGAAAAGCGGTCTTTATATGTCCGGTAAGTAAAATTACTATTCTTTTGTACAGGCGGACACATGGGTCCCTGTGAAAGTGTCTCTGTGTGTGGTATACCAGTAGATAATCTGTCTACTGATTAGTAGACAGTAGACTACTACTACTAATAGTAGGTATTGTGGGTCCCTTTTCCCCAGGAAAAGGAGGTGCATTGTGGTACCACTTGCCAAGAGTGCTTAATTTTGCTGTTTAATTCATTCAAAGGCCTAACTGGCTTGGAGTGCCTGTTGGTTGGTAAGAACATCCCGTGTAGCCCCCCAGCTCAACCAAGCACTTGAGCAGTGACTCGGCTGTGCTGGGTCAAATTGCCTCCAGTCTCCCTGAAAGATGGCTCCCTGTCTTGAGTGTCATTCTTTAAGCCGAGGGATAGTGCAGGCTGAAGCGAATGCAGGTCCTGCAGTCTCTCTGTGCCAGCGCACTGCATTGTCAGTATTTTCTGGGTGTGTGTTCTGTGTGCACTGGTGTCCTTTGGAAGCAATAGAAGTTGGGTATGCATTGCCTTCTGGACAGATAGCGCTTTTATATGGAAGAGATGCTTGGGTCCCTGGTGTTGCCCTGGGTTACATTGTGTGTGCAGGAGGTCTTCTGCAAAATGTCTGCTCTGCTGCCTCTTCTCTGCCTGGAAAGAGGGATGAGCCCTTAGTAGGATTATTGCCTTGAGCTTGCTAATTGGGCTGATCAGCTAGGTGCAAGATGAGCCTGAAGTAGCTGCAGTTCCTTCATCCCTTTCCTCCCTGCCTTGCTGCTTCACTTGTGCACTCAAATAAGCTTATAGATATTATGCTTGTAAGGCAAGATGTGTGAGCCAGCAAACCTGTGGCCATCCAGATGTTTTGACCTACAACTCCCATCAAACCACACCACTGGATTCACTGGCTAGGGCTGATGGAAGTTATGGCTCGCCAGATGTTTGGCCTACAAGTTGCCCACCCCTGGTCTACATCGTTGAAACGGGCATGATGTTTTCAGCTGTTGGGCTTTTCTACAACCTGGTGGGAGATGGTCAGCCTTAAGCACTCTAGTCCGGTTGCACTGGTGTTAAGCACCTGCCAGCTTTGTGACTGAAAGTTATTGGCCCATAAAAGAACGTGGGCTTAACTAGTTCGTTGCTCATGATGGTTGGTGAATGTGTTCTGGAGCTCCCCACCTACCTAGGTAATCACCTTCAACTCATCCACTTTGACTTCTAAACATATACTTCCTATGCATTAAGGACTTCTTGTTAAATGTTAACCTATCTTGCATAACATACTCTTGATTGTTCCTGTGGTTGAGACGGCACTTTGCAAGTCCTTTTGCACTTGGGATAGGAGACCCAGCCCTTCCGGGTGGGGTAGTTTCGAGCACAATTTAACTGAAACTGATGGAATGGGCTGTCACCCTGCAGGTAGTGGTAATTACAAGGCTTGTTGTATTAGGTTGCAAGACATGATCTGGCCTTGACCGAGGTCCTTACCTTGATGTCCTGTCCGAAACAGGAAGCGAATCCCTAAGTCTGTCAGGGACACTCCTTTTGGGAGAGTGCCGAAGATCTTGCAAGGACAGCTGCACGCAGGTGTCTGCCTTTCACAAAATGTAACTGAATGTGCCCCCTCTTGTGGCAAAAATGAAATTCCTGAAATGACAGCACCCAAAGATTTATAAACTATTGGGAAGGATGTAACTATACTGAGGGTGCTGTATATGGTTTGGGGACTAAGATTGGGTGACAGATCTTTGGAGTATCCTTCGGCAGGATGTAAAGCCATTTAAACCACTGAGGTTAAAGTTTTTTCAGTTGTATATCTTGGTTATATTAGCAACAGCATGTGGATAAGCCAGAACTTGGCTTGATGGGCTGCCAATGTGTTTCAACCATATACTACTGTAGGGGCTGTTCTGGGAGGCCTTCTGACATTCCTTTCCTTCATGTTGTGTTTGGAACTAGATGGAAGAGTTACTTTGAGCTGTTGCTGGACATGGTGCAGCCTCCTTTCAAGGGAGTGTACTTTCTCCCTGGATTCTCAAGGTTATTAAAGTAAAGCTCTTAACTTTAATACTGAGGAACCAGAATGGAGTTCTTCTCTAAGGACAGACACTCCATCCCAGAAAGTGGATCCAGTCTGGTGTGCCTGCTGTCTGAATTGAAGGAATTAACTCATTGCTGACTTGCTTTTTTGCCACTTCAAGTTACTCTGCAGCTGAAAACTTGGATAGTTGAAGGGTATAGATTGTGTTTAACATTATATATGGACATGTCTCAAGGCATCCAATTACAGGAGTTGAGTATGAATGAGAGCTTATCAGGAACAAAGATTGAAGTCCAATGGAGAGCTTGCTTAAGGGAGGAGCCATAGCTCAGTGGTGGAGCGTATGCTTTGCATGCAGAAGATCCCAGATATAATCCCTGGCAGCATCTCCAAGTAAGGCTGGGAAAGACCTCAGTCTGAAACTTTGGAGAACCGCTGACAGTCTTGAGCTAGGTGGACCAATAATCTGACTTGGTGGAAGGCAGCTAGCTTCCTGTGTTTCAGATGTTCTTCACTCCTGTGCAGGGCCCTCTTTGATTATGATCGAACTCGAGACAGCTGCTTGCCCAGTCAAGGACTCAGTTTTTCTTATGGGGACATCTTGCATGTTATCAATGCCTCGGACGATGAGTGGTGGCAGGCGAGGCTAGTGACACCTCATGGAGAGAGTGAGCAGATTGGAGTCATCCCTAGCAAGAAGAGGTGAGTGCTTGTTCTGCAGTTGGGGTCCTTGTTGCCGTTCCCACCAGACAGTGCCCAATCTTGGGCAGGCTGCTTCCTCTCCTCGGGTGTGAAGGAGCTGAAATGGCTTGTTTGAAGGAGTTGGGAAGGGAGTGGCGGTGTTTTGTTTTGACTCTTTCCTGGTTTTCCTCAAGCAGCGGGGAGGCCTGTGCTGTGATCTGTGTCTCATCTAATGGAGCACCAGAGACTTGGGAGGAAGAATTGGTTAACCATCCATTTCTGTGCCAGCAGTTTCTGTGGGTTTCTTGAGAAACAAAACTATGAGAGAGAATAAAATGGGCCTTGGGGAGGGTAGGAGAACACAAATCAGTGTGGGATTGAAGCCACACTGGAACATTGGGGTCTCTTTCTTTTTCTTGGTATAATCAGAGTGGAAAAGAAGGAAAGGGCACGGTTGAAAACTGTGAAGTTCCATGCCCGAACCGGGATGATAGAGTCCAACCGGGTAAGTGCTGGTCAGGGGGGCGGGCAGGGGTTGGGGAGGATTAATGAGGTCACATGAGAAATGTAACCCTATTCCCTTCAAGGTGGGATGTCACCCAGTCCAGTTCTGGGGTGAGTGGAATGATTGGAAAAATCAAAAGCTAGATTTTGTAGCTGCCGCATACCTAGAAAACTATGCACACCAGGGATCCTCAGACTTGGTTTGTCCTTGGAAGTACTCCAGCACCCTGCCTGCAGCCTTGCCCCGTAGCCTCTGCAGCAGCCTCTTTGCAGCACCTCCTTCTCCGTGGCTCATGGCATGCTATACTACTGGTGGCTGACCCCACTAAAGCTGGCTCAGAGGAGTTGGCAGAGTGCTGCAGGGACCGTAAATGGCTGAGTGGGGTGTGGGGAAGCCAGAGAGAGGGCTGAGTGCCTGTGTGGCTTCTGGTGGCATGTGGAGGGTCCAGCAGGGACACATCTTTGTTACTCTGGACATGCGGATTGGATAGTCATCTTCCACCATCCCTAAACCCCATTTTTCTCTGCACTTAATTTTCCTCTTACATTCCCGTTTTTGTGTAATTTCCATGATTTCATTTGAGGGGTAGCATCCCTGACGCTGATCATCATTGTCTATTCATTTTAATTTTTCTTGCATGCTTTAAACTCCATTGTTTGTTCTTTTTGTTTTTGTTTTTTTGTTTCTTTTCTGCCCCTCCTTCCATCTTCATCTCCACAGTCGATCAAAACGAAACGTAAAAAGAGTTTCCGCCTCTCCCGAAAATTCCCATTTTACAAGAGCAAAGAGAACATGGCCCAGGAGAGCAGCGGACAGGAACGTAAGTAGCAGCTGCCCAGCTCAGATTCTGGCTTGAGAGGTTCCTGCAGCCGCTGTCAATGAGAAGCAGCATGCTGCTTCCAAGGAAGGGGCTGTTCCAGCACCCGTGGCCAGGAGGCCTTGCTGGATTCTGCACTGCAGTGAGCCCTGTGCCATCCAGCAGGGCCTCGGGCTTTCCCACCTGTGCTCCCCCAAGGCGCTGAACTGCCCCTTGGAGGGGGTGTCACTGTTACCTTGGCTGTGCTGAAGTGATATTAGGCCAACAGGTACTCTTTCCCCTATTGCAAGGTTGAAATAAGCCCTGGGATGAGCCTTGTGGCTCCAGGAGAGATGGCTGGCTGATCCTGGCATCTCCAAATAGTGCTGCTTCCTTTCCCTTGCCTTATCTGTGCTAGTTATGCTTCCAGACCATCCTTGTAACCTCTGTCCTTTGATATCTGCCAGGCTCTGGACTACTCCACCTCTTCCTAGTTTTCCAGTAACTGCTTTACATTCCACCTTCTCTGCTGTTGTGGGCTAAAGCCTATGTAAGGGTACGCTAACTTGGCTTGGTTCAACTGACCCTTTTGGAGAGCCCAGTCCTGTGGGTATCACTGAAGTCAGTGGTGAAAATACAGGGCCTCAGTAGTAGGCGTAGCTCCTTGCCCTGCCCATAATGTAGAATAAATTGGGCAAAATATGCAAATATATGCACATCAGTGTAATGCATACAGATTGCAATATTTGGCTACTGTGGTGCCCTTAAAGCAGCAGCCACAGTTCTGCAGCATACATGTGGCTTAACGGAGAACACTCCCTTAATGCCATCTATTGGGAGCAAGTCACTGAGGAAAGAATGCTTCTGCCTTTGCTGTAGGTCTAGTGTGTGGCGCAGTATGGCCTAGCTGCCACTGTGCCTTGAACTCCAGTATATCTACGAATCTTTACAGGAAGCAGCCTTTTACCAGGACAGACTGTTTGTCCATCTATCCTAATATTGTCTGCTTTGCCTAGCAGTGCCTTTCTGGTGACTGTCCCAACACCTGCGATCTGATCCCTTTAACTGGAAATACCAGGGATTGAACTTGGGGCCTTCTCATGCCAAGCATGTGCTCTACCACTGAGCTATGGTCCCTCCCCTATCACCGACTGTCGGTATGGAATAAAATTAGTCAAGGATCAGGATGCAAGAAATGGTAACCCCTGTGCAAGAAGCTTGATTGCAAATGCTAGACTTGTGGGAGCCTCAGGTGGGGTGTTGGAAAATGCCCAGTAGGCAGATGCCAAAGAGTTTCTGCAATAGGAGCTCAGGACCTCCCAGCCTGTTCTTGGTAGAGCAGAGCTGATCCCTGAGGCTGGATTCTTCCTCTGGCTCATGTATTCAGTAGTGGTGGTCTCATGCTGGTAACTGCATTTGGCAACTGAGTAGGTGGAGAGAAAAGGAGTAGACAAGGTCATCTGCTGCAAGTGTATTTTGAGCTCTGGTGCTGGTTGCTGGGGGCCTGTGCCTCTTGCTACAAATTGCCACTTGACAGCCCTGGACAGTTGGTTTCAGGAGAACAAGTCAGTCAGTTTGGTGACCCCTGACCTGGCTAGCCTGGTGACTGAAAAGCACAGGGTCTTGTCCTCTGCTTCTTCCACAGGCCACTGCGGACTCTTGCAGTTCTCTGTATCTGTGACTTTGCTGGAACAGGTCTTTTCTTAAGGCACGCACACTAGATTATCTGAGTAGTATGTAGTTCCCAGAAAGACCGACAGGCACCCTGGTGCTAGAATATGCTGGGAAACAGAGGCATCTTGGGTTTGAGAGGTGGCTGAGCTGAGGCGCTGGGAAGGACAGTCTTGAGTGCTCTGAGGTTTTGGGCAGAGACCCTTTGGAAGAGTGAGTCAAGAGCTTTAACTTCACTTGCTATTGCAGTTCTCAGCCATTCTGCACTCCTGTCACTAATGCTCTCCTGGCTCTGTCTCTCCTCCCCACTCTTTCTCTTTTTCTTCTCTCTCTCTCTTCTCTCCCCTCCCCCTCTCCCCCTTCTGGCTGGCTGTGAATCAGGACTTCCCTGGGTTAAGTGACGATTATTATGGCGCAAAGAACCTGAGTAAGTGGAATTTCACTGCACATGATCAATTTTCATTGCTAGCATGTGTGTGACTGGGAACAAGCTTGTGGTATGCTTGGAGCAACCACGCCTCCCCTGAGCCCAGCCAGACTGTGGCTGCTTCATAACTTCTCATGGGCTTGCTGCAAGGTGAAAGAGCCAAGCCCTCTGCCAGGATGCTGCTGATAGGCTCACCACCCAAGTGCAGTGAGGTCTGTGGCAGAAGAGCCAGGGCCTTCTGGCTGCTTGGGGTCCTCTTGCAGGCAAGTGTGAGGAAAGGACATTTGGCAGGGCAGGGAGGAGGTCCTAGTATTGGGTGAGTCCTAATGGGGCAAGGCCTTGAATTCTGCCCTGTTGCCTTTGCAGATGAGCCCCTCTTCTCCGGTGCTGGAGAGATGGGAATACCTCAGTCTGCAGTGACTTAGGACAGCCCTGTGGTCTCCTGTCTTGTCTGCATCTGCATGCTTTGCCAGCCTCTCCCTTTCCTCCTCTCTGCCCACCCCCTCCCCTCTGTAGCTCGCAGTGGCAGGCTTGTACTCTAGGTAGAGGCAAAGGGAAGCAGGATAGGAACAGGGCAGTATGTCTGTGCTTCAACTCTGCTTGTGCCTGGGCTTCCCTGTGTATACCTGCTGGAAATGAGCTACGGAAGGAGGCAGGATGTACGTTATGCTGGCCTCTTGCTTGGGCAAGGGATCCAGGAATCTCATTTGTTTGGTTTAGAGTGGGGGGTGGGGAAGCCAGAGTGTCCTCTAAGAATGCACCAAGCTACTGTGCAGTGGAGGGTTAGAGCATGCCAGTACCCGCTGCCTGTCCTGCTTGCCCCTGCACTGCTTTTCTCTCTCTTGTCCCCTACCCTGGTTGGTCATCAGCATTTGGTGACCGTCTTCTCCTGTCCCATCTGCATGTACTGAATCAGAGCCTCTTTTTTGGTTGCAGAGGGTGTGACGTCAAACACTAGTGACAGCGAGAGCAGTTCCAGTAAGTATCCCTCCCATTTCTCCCATCTTTTCTGTATCCAAACCCCTGAGATCCTCTGCTTGCCCTACTTCCTGGTGTTGGAGATCAGGGCTTGCTTTAGTGATACCTTTCAGGCCCCTGTAGTTAGGGCTAGAGCAGGGGTAGGCAACCTGGTGCCCTCCAGATGTGTGGACTGCAACTGCTATCATCCCTGACCACTGGCTGTGCTGGCTGGGGGTGATGAGAGCTGTAATCTGAAACATCTGGAGGGCACAAGTTTGGGGAAGGCTGCTCTAGTGTGTCCTTGCCCTTCAGTCCTGGAGAGAACATCCTGGGTTCTGCCCCCCAAAGCATACAGTGCAGGGGAAGGCACTGTTCCTCACTGACTGCCACAGAAAAATGCTTTCTGTCAGTGAGGCTTAGTGCCTGACAGATATATGTATGTTGCTGCTCTCCTGGTACAGCAATGTGAGGCAGGGTTGTTGCTGCAAGGGCAGGCTGACTCTTTCCTCTCAATTCTTTCAGAAGGACAAGAAGACACAATTCTGTCATACGAACCTGTGACACGGCAAGAAAGTAAGCTGAAAAGGAAGTGCTTGCCGCACTGCAGTGGGTGGGGGGCAGCTTAGCTCTGATGTTCCTCGGTTTGCTTCTCCTGGGTGGTTTTGACCTGCACTGTTGAATTGAAGCTGCGCCTTAAGACTCTGTCATCTTTGTGTCTGTCTTTGCAGTTCACTATGCGAGGCCAGTGATCATTCTGGGACCCATGAAAGACAGAGTCAATGATGACCTCATCTCTGAGTTCCCACACAAATTTGGCTCCTGTGTGCCACGTAAGTGCTGTCCCCTTGCCTGCCTGGGGCCCCAGAAGCCAAGGAGGGAAGTGGTAGTTGGCATGCAATGTTTCCTGGTGTAGCTGAGCAATGGCTGTAGGCCTCTGCATTCTTTGAATGTTGGCATGAGAGTTCATAGTGAGGCAGTCAATATTTCTCTGTTAGGTAGTCCTTCTTTGCAACGTGCTCCAGCTACCAGGTTGTACAGCCAAGGTCAGCCATACCTACCAATACGCGAAGATTGCTTTGGGCCCATAGAGGAGGACATTCCTCTCTGAGCAGCAGAGACAGCTGATGTGTTTTCTTCCAGACACTACCAGGCCCCGGCGTGAGAATGAGATAGATGGGCAGGATTACCACTTTGTGGTGTCCCGGGAGCAAATGGAGAAGGACATTCAAGACAGCAAGTTTATTGAAGCTGGGCAGTTCAATGACAATCTCTATGGGACCAGCATTCAGTCTGTGCGGGCAGTAGCAGAGCGGGTGAGTAGCTGTGGCCAGGACGCAATGTGCTCTGGGTCAAAATGCAAGCATGGAAGCGGCTGCAACTTGCTTGGGGCTTCTCTCGTAGGCTCCCATGCCCAGTTCATGAGCCACCTATGCCACATGCCCCAATCAGCGGCACCAAATGTGCACACGCTAGCCAAATCTTCATGGGTTTGGTGCCCCAGAAGGCATTGCTCTTAAAGGGAGACTGAGGACATTTTAGGAATGGTGTCGCAGGCTTTGAAACTACTGCTCCCATTGCGTGCAAAAGGGCAGCAGCCCTAATATGGCACACACATCTGTCACCTTTGAAGGGCTGGGCGGGCATGATTTCGTTCTTGGTCTAAAAAGTTTACATTAACTCTCTCCCACCCAGTAACCCAAAGGGTGTGTTTGTTCTTTCAGCCATTGTCACTTGTGGTCTTGCTTATGTGATTGTTGTGGGGATAAATGCTCGAGCTTTTTGAAAGGGCTGTGCAAAGACGTGCTTATAATTGGTGTCCTGCCCTACTCCAGGGGAAGCACTGCATTCTTGATGTATCTGGCAATGCTATCAAGAGGTTGCAGCAAGCACAACTGTACCCTATCGCGATTTTCATCAAGCCAAAATCCATTGAAGCGCTCATGTGAGTAGGGTGGAGGCTAGGGGATTTGGTTAACCTGGGTGCTACCTTTTTGGTTAGCCAGGGCAAGAGGATACACTCACTTGAAAAGGGAAAAATGCCTTGGGGGTACAGTGATGCAATGACAGCCACAGGAAGGGGGGGTGGCGGTGGAAGAGCCTGCCTCCTTGGTTCTCTTCTGACCTTTGAGGGACGAGAGGTCTGGGTCAGGGGATGGGTCATTGCATACCCTGGCAGCAGAGAGCTTTCCTCTTGGATTGCAGGGTCTTGTTTAACAGCTCCTGTTGGGCCTGCCTAAGAAAGGGGAGTCTTCTGGTAGAATAGCCTGTGGCCAAATTCTGCTGGGAAGTAGAGGAGCTAGAGAAGCCTAGCTCAAAGGAGCCTGTCATGTCAGGCCTTCCCTGAAGGAAGTAGCTAGTGTTGATGGTGATGTTGCTGCTGCTGGGCAGCTCTTGCCAAGTGGGCCATGTCCATTATGGGTTCCTTGGCTACAAGATCCCTTCAGTGCTGGAAGTAGCATTGGGAGGAAGGAAGGGGTGGGTGGACATAGAGTCCTGATATTTCGGGGGCGGGGGGTTGTCAACAGAGCTGTGAATGAGCCTGCTTTTGACATTTATGCTCCTACATGGTGGCCAGAAATATGCTTGGGCTTGTGTTGGGTCTGGTGTATTTATATCAAGGCTGTGCTGTTTGGGCTGGCAGGGAGATGAACCGGAGGCAGACGTACGAACAAGCCAACAAGGTGTTTGACAAAGCCATGAAATTGGAGCAGGAGTTTGGAGAGTATTTTACAGGTGAGAATCTGGACTGTTCTTGCCCTGATAGCAATGAGTGACCTTCATACTGTCGCATTTTATTTTGGGGCCTGGAAGGAACTAAAGAATGTGAGAAATGGGATGGATTGGTTGGTGCCCTCAATGAGGGGGTAGAGCTGAAGAAAAGTGTACTGAAGAGTTCAGTGAAGATTTTAAAGTACTGAGGCTTCAGGCACACCTTGAAAGGGGTGAGGGGAAAGTTTGATCCCATAGATTATGTTACCTCCTGCTTATGGAGTATTGGATTACAGAAAGAATGAACAGTAAACCAAATAACCATATGCTTGAAGTATTAGTGAGCAAGCACTGAAGAGCTTGACCAGTGTCTGGCTGGCTTTCTTAGGAAGGGAATGGTTTTAGTGGTGGCTAAAGGAACCTGAGGAATGGGATGGTCCTCTGCAGTAGGGGAGAGGGACTGAATGCCCTGCTCAAGCTATGGGAAGCAGTCCTAGGGGACAGTCCAGGCTATAGGCTAGACAAGTGTTGCAACTGGCTAAGTGCCAAGGCATTCCATCTCTCCTGTTTCTGGCAATACAGAAACAGGGTATTCCTACAGTTGAATCTGTATATGGTGTGCTTAAAAGGGGGGTGGGGTAATGAAGATGAAATGCAGTTGGTTTTCTGCAATTTAGTAACTGGGTGGCTCAGAGAGCACTTTCCAGTACTAAACTGGAAGTGGTGCAAGTTGCTTGTTCTGCAGTTTGTCACATCTGAAACCACTCACTTTTGCACACATCAGAAGCACAGGAATGAAGATGTTCTTGCTTTGAAGCCATTTGTTGCTTAGTGCCACAATTAACTTGGGTGTGTGTGTGTGTTTAATGCGGGGCAGGGAATGTGATTTGCTGCCTAGAGCTGAAGAAGCTTTCTAGGCTGATGTCTCTTCTACCCTAGTAAAGGACTTTTTTTTCTCCTTCCCAGCCATTGTACAAGGAGACTCTCTGGAAGAGATTTACAGTAAAATCAAACAGATAATAGAGGACCAATCTGGGCATTATATCTGGGTCCCATCCCCTGAGAAACTGTGAAGTCCCCACCCTCCAATCAACTTGTGAGAAGACCAGAGACCCCCTCCCCCAGCCCTCAGCCCCAAAAGGGGGAGCGAGAAGACCATCCCTATCCCTTTTTTAGATGGTTGACAATTGAGTTTTCTAGTCCTGTTTCTTTTTCTTGGGATGGACCAATCTCCTTCATCAAGTGACTGTCCCTAACATTCCTGCATGGACCTTCCTGCTGCTCCCTTAGAAATGGAGACAACCCCCATTTGAGAGTTTTGTGTGTTTTTTAATTAAAAAAATTACAATCAACACTTAAAGTCAAGAAGCAAGACGGGAGGTGGCAGGTGAGGACTAGCCTAAAGAGCTGCCAGAGCAATGGACTTGGACAGCGACTGCCCTGCAGCCATGCTGAGGACTGGCAGCCTGGGGCAGCTTTTCCAAGAGTGCAGTGATCACCCAGCACTGTGACTGAAGGAAAGGCAACAGAATGCATTTATTTATCTATATATGTAATTATATATAATATATATGCTATATATATTATATATATATATGTGGACTAGAAACATGATGGGGTTGCTTAAGTGGTACTTCGTTAGTGCAAGAATTGTGTTGCTGTCATGCCTCAGCCTTTGGGCACAGAAACCTTTGTGGCTGGGGGTGAATTTAACGGTACCAGTGTTTTTTGGTTGCTGCTCAGTGGTTTTCCAAAGCCAGTTCTGTGCTGGCTGCATTTGGAAAGAACAGAGAAGCTGGCACTGTGATTGTGGAGCAAGCAGAGGGCCCAGAACCACATGTGAAGTGACAGCAGTTGATTTGAGCACGAGAAAGCAAATGGATGACGCTACATATTAATTGCACATTGTTTTTATGTCACCTGATGTGTTTGCATGAGTTTTTTTTAAGCTGGTGTTAAACCAAAATAATGTTTGTGTTGGTGTGTTGGCTTTTCATTATTCCAAGCTTTTGATTTTAATAATGAACTGAACGGGTATACAATCCAGTTTTTTAACTTATTTTTTAAGATTGTTCCATTGTAAATAGATTCCAGACCCAGGCCCAACCTACAGACCATGTGGAATGAGCACACCAGCTGTTCTGTGTTGCAATGGGGTCACTTCCCTGTAGAGAGGCTAAACTCCATCCCACTGACTTGTTCTGATGAAAGAACACTGAGTTCCATGCAGTGAGAAGCTGGACGCAGCAGCAGACAATGGGAAGAGAAGCTGTCTTTTGGAGGGACACAATATTCCAACCATGTGATGGAATTTAGGACAAACTTCTTTGGGAATCCTTATTTTAGCAGAATTGTCAAATTCTGGTTGCAACACTTGAAGCCCTTCCTGAACAAGCACATCATCAGGGGCTCTGTGAAGAAAAGCACCATCTCTCTTACTTTGCATTTCTGCACAATTCTTGTTGCAGAGATGGGCCCTGACCTCCCCTCGCTATCAACCTCTGCTTGTAGTTCTTCAGGACAGGAAAGGGCATGTGGAATTCAGAATGCTCTCTGTTGTGAGGCACAGACTGTTAGTCTTCCGTGGACTGAGGCCAGCTGCTTCTGGGAAGCCTTGATATGTGCTCATTTAAGTAATGTCTGTCAATGTATAAACTGTATGGTTGCAAAGAGGTTCTTGTTAATCACTGAACAACAGAATAAGTTGGATCAGTGAGAGTTCTGGGAAGAGTTTTCAAGCATTCCTAGCTCGGTACAAGCCCTTGCCTATTAGCCAAAGGGGAAGATTTGCTCACTCTCCTAGTCTTGCCCCCGTCCCCAGTTTGAAACAGGTGATTGTACACATCTGGTTTCCATGGAGTGAGAGCCATGGCTGCTATGGCAGGAGACCCGAGTGTTCCTGGTCCTGACCCAGTGAGAAGGACTAGGCCTCAGATTGTAGCAGGTGAGGCTGCCCACTCCATGGCTGGTAGGTAGCTGTGGCATTCATTGTGTGATTTGTGCACGGGCTTCATTGTTAAATATGGGTGGAAACTGTCATCTTGTGGAGATTCATTCTGGTAAGCGAGAAGCCGTTTCCATGTTAACTGGTGTTGCAAGAAACTTCAAGTGGAACTTCGGTAGTACTAGAGCTGCTGTTTGCTGGCAGGACTGTGAAGAATATAGATGAGGGTGCTGCCATCAGGTACGAATCCCTGGTTGAGGGAATTTGGATGAGGGGCTGTCACCTACGTCCTCTGCTCAGTCGGTGTTGCATGGCACGTTCTTGAGAACTGGCCTGTGCACACTGGAAACAGCTTCTGAGGTGACTAGTCTCCAGGCTCCGACTCCTTTTCTTTTCTAATAGCCTGTCACCTTGTCTTCTAGGCCAATGGAGAAAAGGCCTATTGTACTCCATGGCATAGTTGAAAGTATCAATCATGACACTAGTTGGTTTACCAGTGTTTCTTCCGAGGAGACATATATTTTTAATAAACAGAACGTTGCAATGAACCTGTCTGCTGAGGGTTTCTTATGCAGTGAAGCCCTGCCACTGTTGGATTGGATCTCACTGGCTCTGGGGGCCAAGGCCTGCTTGTACACTTTTAACATGCCACACGTAGTGTTGAGACGTGTTGAGGTAATTGAAAGTTGGGCCCAGGAACACATGGGGTTAAGAGCTAGAAGTTTCTTTATGTAATAGTTTCCTTTTGTCATGTGAGATACCACCTCAATGTAAATATTATGGTAGGTCTGTAACACCCTGACAAGTGGTGGTGAGAGATTTACTGCTCATCTACACTGTCTGGCGTAAGCATCATAGTAGTGCAGTTTTGCCTCTTAGCCAGTCATCTGCATGATCCTGCTAAGTGCCATGTAAGAAAGTAAGGGCAGCTGTACTGCACTGCATCAAACCAAAGGCCTCTCTAGTCCATATTTTATTCCCAGTGGCCAACCAGCTGTCTATAGGAAGCCCAGAAGCAGGACATGAATGTAGTAGCATCCTCCTCCTCATCTTCCCTAGCACTCGGCATACTAGTAGCCATCCTCCATGAACGTCTAGTCACCTTTCAAAGCCATCCATGTTGGTGGCTATTGCTACAACTCGTGGTAGCAAATTTCATGGTTTAATTATGTGCTGTGTGAAGAAAAACTTCCTGAATCTTTTCCCAGTCTGCCTCATTGGGTCATCCTTGGTTCTAGTATTATGAGGGAGGGAGAAACTCGATTATTTGTAGTCACCCAAGGTTAGTTCTTTTTATTGGAACTT
Organism: Heloderma suspectum; assembly: GCF_057233095.1. Taxonomy (NCBI): domain Eukaryota; kingdom Metazoa; phylum Chordata; class Lepidosauria; order Squamata; family Helodermatidae; genus Heloderma; species Heloderma suspectum. The sequence goes on from NC_139466.1 coordinate 2,657,158, forward strand.
GAAAACCCAACATTTAGTGTCCCCACCACCTGCCGGTGCTTCCAAATATGCCTTTTATTGGGCAATTGCCCTGCCTCACTCACAAAATTTTACAGAGGATCCAATGACAACACCACATTGTAACCCTCCCATGTTTTCCCACCTTGTTTTCCTAACAAGGAAAAAATCCATTGAGATAAATAGAATAGTTGCACAACGCATTTGGTTAGTAATGCTGGAAGTACCCTGCTACATACTAAATGCAGTGGCTGAAAGTGGGAAATAGTTGTGAAAAAGGCCCCATAACAAACATGGTGGTATAGTTCTGTATTTAGTCCAGCTGTCCATGGAGGATGGCCTTTTTAATGGCATGCAGCCACAAGCAGCATTTGCCTGGGTGCCATAGTCAAATGCATGTCTGCCAGTTCTGGAGAAAAGAATTTGTCAGCTATGCAAAACATGACATCAAGCGAGAGGCTAACATAGGATTACTGTAGGCCTAAAGCTGAGGGGTACAGTTTGAACCATGCCAATAGCCGTTCCTAACGTACACTTATCCAGCTTCTAAGCTGCTCTTAGCATAGGTACTACAGGCCAATGGCACTAGATTTAGAAAACTATTTACTGGACTATTGAAGGGATGAGGCAAGATGACTGTGGTGACCAAGACCACACGTGATGTCTGACATCATGGATGCTGATTTCCCTACCCCTGTGCTACCTCCCCCCACTTTCCTGATTAGAGTTACCAGCTCTGGTTTGGGCCTTTTGAGTGTAAGCATGTACATGTTTGAGAAAGTGCATTCTTGCTTGTACTGCGATGGCTGGAAAGTTAAACAAGCCAATAAATATTTACATGGGGAGATAAGCATGGTGGCTGGAGGCTGTACGAAGGCTTGAACTATTTTATTATTGAACTTTTTGTCTAAAACCTTACTGTGCTAAACAGGCCTTCTTTTGGTCAGAAAGCATATGGATCTCTGCTTCCATGAGATCCAGTGCCCCAATTTCTGGGGAGCATTACTCCTTTGCTCCACTAAATACTGCCTACAAATTAGCAGCGAGCTCTTGTATATTGCCTCTGATGTGCTGCAGTGCTAATGGCGGATGAACTCTGACCCAGCATCAGCCAGCCTTTCTGTGGACTTGACTGCTGTTACTCCTCCTTTGGATGGAACCCCTTTGCTCTGTCTAGCTTGTCCAGCACCTCACTGTAAAGGCCAATCATCTGTGGAAAGAAGTCAACTGACAATATACTGGCTGAGATGCAGCTTGGCCCCCTTGCATTTAGCTTAAGCAATTTTCTAGGAGAGCTTTGGGGAAACTAAACCCAGTATATTATATGCTGTTCGCCTCCTGCTAAATCCCACCAGGAAAGAGAAGCATCTCTAACTACTGAACAATCCACGTGTTTTGCTTTTCACATCACCTGGGGCAAATGCCTTAACCCAGGGAGAGGCAAACTTTTTGCCACATGGGCACACTTGGGAAACTGTCCTGGGCACAACCATAAAATGGCTGCCATGGGCAGACATGGCTAGTCACAACTCAAATAACCTGCCCAGAGGCATTTGTGGGAAATTAAGATGGCAACAACTAGAGGCTCCCACGTTGAAGCAATCCCAGCTGCCAGCAAGAACATACAAAAATACATTTTTAAAAAAACTGGGAGGAGTCGGGGATCTTGGTGAGCACCAAAGGTGTTGGCACCATGTTTACTACCCCTGCCTTAACACTAGTCACAGCCTACTAAAATCACCCCGTGGGAGTACCACAGCTAGTCTTAGCTAATGATTCTGAGCTGTAGCCCAGAATACCTTACATACAGACACCCCTGCCTCTCCTGCCACTGCAGTAGCTTGCTAGGACCTGGACTCTTCTAAAGTGCAGCTGCTGATTGAAAGATGGGTGTTGTCTTCCATGCAGAGGGCTAATCTTCCACCTCAAACAAGCCAATTTGCTTCAACATAAATACTTGCAAAAGGTTTCTACTGCCAGTGCAGGCTACAGTGTTAGCATCCCTTCACTAAAGCCCATTTTACTAAGTACTCTGGTGCATGGGCTAAGCCCTTCTCTATTCATCCCCCTGCACCTGGCTCTCGTAGCTGGTCTTCAGAGTTCCCAGGTGAGCCAGGAAGCGCATTCCAAGGCCACACCACTGCTCTGCTTCCTTATATCTGCTAGCACTGTATTGGTATATTCCTGTGTTCCAGGCTCTAGTCATGAGCCAGAGTATCTCCACCTCCGGGTAGGGGACCTGCAGCACCTGCCAACAACCAGAAGGACATAAGAGTGAGTAGGGCTTTCTCGCCAAGCCTGGGAGGGGTGAGGAAGTGTGCGCATGTATACATATATGCTAGCTGGCTGTAGTACTTTAGCCAAGGCAGCATGGAATTGCAACCCAAAAAGAGGCCTTAGGGGCACCTGGCAGGGCCTCTTCTGCTTCTGAAGTGCTAGTCATCGTCGTAGAACAAGGCAGGCTTAGAGGCACCCTGCTTATGCCGCCACTGGCCAGACTACCACCATAAGCCCATTATGTGCTGGGGGCATATTGCTCTATTGCAGACCTGCCCTTGTCACCGATTTCTTGTGAGGCTTTTAAAAAGCCTAACTGCGGTGTGTGAGTGGGGGTCACTGCTGGAGAAACGGGTAACTTTTTGCTCCCCAATTCTGTGACCCCCCCATCAATTGCACCAATGGAGGCTTTTAAAAAGCTTGATTGCAGTGGGGAGAGGCGATGTCTGAGAATAAATGAGTGTTCATGTGTGAGGGGGGGCATCTGTGCGCACGCTAGTAGTGGGGCAGCCCCACTCATTTTGGGGGGCAGCCCTCCCCACTGTTGGCATGTGGCCCCCAACATGCTTGCCCAGAACGAATCTGGCTGTTGGGCTGAGAAAGGTCCCCCATTCCTGCCCTACTGTCACTGAGAAGTCAGAGGAATATCTGGCATATTTATGGCATGTGTTCAGTGACCATGTAGAATGTCTTTGAGGAAAACCCCCACAGCTTGGAATTCCCAGCCTAGGCTCAAGCAACACTGTTAGTGCCAGCAGGGCAGCATTTTTACAAACACCTCTCCTAGGAGAAAGAAGTTTAATGGCACTCCCTTCTGTGCAACTCACTGTGCTGCCCAAAATGCTCAGAGCGTCTTCAAAATAGCCCCGTGCCTCTTCCAGTGCGCACATGTCTGCCTCGATCATGCCAGCTGGCAGAGAAAGGTGAACCAAGCTGTGTAGACATTTGCTGAGTAGCAACACAAAGCAAAGAAAAGGAAATGCCTTGGGCAAGCATATTCACAATGACTTCCTGGCTAGTCCCATCCCCTGCGAAGGAGACAACCATCATGGGTTAACTCCTCCCACTGCCTGGGACAGACAAAGAACAAATGACTAAGCTCTTCTTGGCTCTTCTTCCTTAACTAAGAGGGAAGGGCAGTCCGCCAACTAGCCTTCAGGTCCGCCAACTAGCCTTCAGGTCCGCCAACTAGCCTTCAGGTGCCATGGAAGATTACAGTTTTCAGATGGGGGGGGGAGTACAGCTAGCAAGGGAAGAGGGATGGAGACTCCACTGCTGGGAGGAATGCCAAGAGATAAAGCACCTTCTACATCCCACTCGGTCAGTATCTCACTTGTAACAAGGGCCCCATCCCTAAGCATGCAGCTGCATACCCCTTAGCTGACCTTGTTCCTTCCCAATGCAGGCACTTACCTGAATGTGACTGTATCCATGGCTTCCTGTTTCCTAAGAAGAGTCAAAACCATCTTAAGGGCCCTCTTACACACTGAAGGATAATGAGCTGGCGATTCCATGGCCAATGCTTGAGAAAGGAAGGCACGAAGAGGGGAGTCACTTCTAAAGTGTGATGCTCTGCAATATGAGGCTGCTGAGTGAGAGAAAGGCAACAGCACCGGGAAAGCTCAATCATCTAGTGGCTTCTGTAACAACAGGAGCAAGATGCTCCATTCAGGGAAGATACTACAAACCAGGTGGGGGCTGGGGGAATGCCAGAGACTTCAACGCTGGAAAACAAAACTGGCTGCCCATGTGGTTTCTCTTTTCCCACCCCCACCCTGGTCTCCTGTTTCATCAGGTCTTCTTTCAAAGCCAGACTCCAGTTAGGCAGGCTGCAGCTTAATAAGACACTGCAGCAAAAAATAAAACCTGGTTCAGATTGTATCTGGCGCTTACAGGTAATACTTTTTCCACAGAAGATGTGGTCAAAATATACCAGGCTTGATGCAATAGTCACTTGCTGTGATGTGCATAGACCCACCAGGGAGAGCAGCTTGTCCCTTACATGCAATAGTTTCCAGAGTCTTAATCTCCACTTGTGGCAACTCCCACACCTGGTCCAGCAGGCTGGCCACTGCCGGGTCATTCAGCTTGGCTCTGGCTTCAAATTCATAAAGCAGCAGTAGGATGTCTGTTGGATCTTTGGAGAAATCATCTGTTGAGAAGAAAGAGGGTCAACATGTTGGCTGGCCTGCTGAATTAGTTTGTGTGATTGTGCAATATACTTAAGTTGGCCAGAAAGATCCCCAGGTCTGGACATTATAAATGCAGCAGTTAAATGGAAACTTACATGAGGGGATTCACCCTTGCTGAACCCAGTTTCTATGGGTAAGAAAACACAAGCTTTGATTGTTAAAGAGTTCTTGCATCAGCAGGCCAAGCCTCGCTGTAACACAGTGACTGCTTCGCAGCAGATTTGGGTAGCCATTAAAGGGGGGAAACGGACCAGGGGAGTGGGGGCAATGTTTGCATACATATTTACACTTTGGAAGTCAAGACTGCACATGGAAATGCACCTCATATAATTTCCATTCAGTAGCAAATGCAAAGTCTTATTTATTCAGTTCTAAGGCTAGCAAGATTTTCCTACCATCAAGGTGGTTACTTGCAAGTCTATTAATTATTTATTTACAATATTTATCTACTGCTGCACATCAAAGATTTCACAGCGGTGAACAATAAGATAAAATAATAAAACACCATATTAAAACAATTAAAACATTTTAAAAGAAACAGATTCTGAGCTTAATAAATTGCAGCTGGTCACTCAAGAAAGGCCTCTCGAAATAATGTCTTCAGGAGGTGCTGAAAGCAGCACACAATGTTGGCACCTGCCTGACCTCCAAAGGCACGGAGTTCCACAGGAAGGGGGCCACCACGCTGAAGGCTCTTTTCCTGGTGGACTCCAGTCAAGCCATGGGTGCACGTGGAACCACCAGGGACGTGCCCTCTGATGACCTCAGTGACTGGGCAGATTGGTAAAGAAGAAGGCGCTCTCTCAGGTATCCTGGTCACAAGTTGTTTAGGGCACTAGTACTAATACCTTAAACCTGGCCCGGTAGCGAATAGGTAGCCAGTGCAGTTTGCTCAGCAAAGGAGTTACATGTTAAAAAGGGGCAGCTCCTGACAACAAATGAGCTGCTGCATTCTGCACTAGCTCCAGCTTCCAGGCCAGCCGTAAGGGCAGTCCCACATAGAGCTCGTTGCAGTAATCCAGTCTTGAGGTTACTAATGCCTGTGACATCATGGCCAAGCTATCCCTTCCCAGGTGAGGCCATAGCTGGAGAACCAGCCGAAGCTGGTAAAAGGTACTCTGATCCGCTGTAGCCACTTGGGCCTCCAGGGACAGTGATGGGTCTAGGAGTACCCCCAGACTATGAACCTGATCTTTCAGAGGGAGTGCAACCTCATCCAGAACAGGCAATGAGCCTATCTCCTGGACTTAGGAACCACTCACCCACACGGCTTCTGTGTTGCCAGGATTCAGCTTCAGTTTATTGGCCCTCAGCCAGACCACTACTGAGTCTAGGCACTGATCCAGGATTTGCACAGCCTCTCCTGATTCAGATGTCACAGGGAGACAGAGCTGCGTGTCATCAGCATCCTGATGGCATTTAGTGCCAACCCCCCCCCCCCAATGACTGCTCCCAGCGGCTTCATATAGATGTTAAACAACATTGCGGACAAGATGGTGCCCTTCGGAACCCCATAGTGCCATGTCCAAGGGGCTGAGGAATAGTCACCCAGTGTTACTCTCTGAAATTGGCCCCATACGTAGGACTGGAAGCACTGTAGCACAGTGCCTCCTATACCCATCCCATGGAGTTGATCCAGGAGGATACCATGGTTGATGGTATCAAGAGCTGATGAGAGCTGATGATCAGGGGACTGGAAACAAAGCCCTATGAGGAGAGACTGAAAGAACTGGGCATGTTTAGCCTTGAGAAGAGAAGACTGAGGGGAGATATGATAGCGCTCTTCAAGTCCTTGAAAGGTTGTCACAGAGAGGAAGGCCAGGATCTCTTCTTGATCATCCCAGGGTGCAGGACACAGAATAATGGGCTCATGTTACAGGAAGCCAGATTCTGGCTGAACATCAGGAAAAACTTCCTGGCTGTTAGAGCAATACGACAATGGAACCAATGACCTAGGGAGGTAGTGGGCTCTCCCACACTGGAGGCATTCAAGATGAAGCTGGATAGCCACTTGTCAGGGATGCTTTGACTTGGATTCCTGCACTGAGCAGGAGGTTGGTCTCGAAGGTCTTATAGGCCCCTTCCAACCCTACTATTTTATGATTCTATGAGAGGTTGAGCAGAATGAACAGGGTTACTCTCCCCCTGTCCCTCTCTCAATAAAGGTCATCCATCAGGGCAACCAAGGCTGAGTCAGTCCCATAACCAGATGGAAACCCAGACTGGAATGGGTTTGATAATCAGTATCCTTCAAGAGCACCTGCAGTTGCTCTGCCACAACCCCCTCAAGTACCTTCTCTACAAAAGGTGTATTTGCAACTGGGCAGTAGTTGTCTAATACTGTTGGGTCCAGAGTGGGCTTCTTCAGGAGTGGTCACACTACAGCCTCCTTAAGGACAGCAGGGACCACCCCTTCTTACAGGGAAGCATTTATTACTCCCAGAACCCAGCCAGTCATACCGCCTTGGATAGCTTTTATTAGCCAAGAGGGGCAGGGATCAAGAGAGCATTATAAAGCAATCCATCTGTAAGCACCTTGAAAACAAAGCAGTGATTACTCGAAGCCAACATGGATTTGTCAGGAACAAATCCTGCCAGACAAATCTGATCTCATTTTTTGATCAGGTAACCTCCGTTGTGGACAGTGGGAATGCTGTAGACATCATATACCTCGACTTCAGCAAAGCTTTCGACAAAGTGCCCCATGATATCCTGATGAGCAAACTAGCTCAAAGTGGGCAAGGTGAAAAAACGATCCGGTGGATCCATGGTTGGCTACAGAATTGGACTCAAAGAGTGCTTATCAATGGGATCTTCTCAAACTGGGGAGAGATAATGAGTGGGGTACCGCAGGGCGCAGTCCTGGGCCCAGTGCTCTTCAACATTTGTATTAATGACTTGGAGGAGGAGGTGCAGGGAGTGCTGATCAAATTTGCAGATGACACAAAATTGGGCGGGATAGCTAATACTTTGGAAGACAGAAACAAAATTCAAAGTGATCTTGATAGACTGGAGCGCTGGGCAGAAAACAACAGAATGACATTTAACAGGGATAAATGCCAAGTTCTGCACCTAGGAAAAAGAAACCAAAGGCACAGTTACAAGATAGGGGATACGTGGCTCAACAACACTACAAGTGAGAAGGAATTGTTGTAGCTCACAAGCTGAATATTAGCCAACCATGTGATGTGGCTGCAAAAAAGGCCAATGCTCTTTTGGGCTGCATTAATAGAAGCATAGCTCCCAAATCCCGGGAAGTACTAGTTCCCCTCTACTCAGCACTGGTTAGGCCTCATCTGGAGTACTGTGTCCAGTTCTGGGTACCACACTTTAAGAAGGATGCAGACAAACTGGAGAGGGTTCAGAGGAGGGCAACAAAGATGATCAGGGGACTGGAAACAAAGCCCTATGAAGAGAGACTGAAAGAACTGGTCCTGTTTAGCCTTGAGATGGTAAGACTGAGGGGAGATATGATAGCGCTTTTCAAGTACCTGAAAGGTTGTCACAGAGAGGAAGACCAGGATCACTTCTCGATCATCCCAGAGTGCAGGACATGGAATAATAGGCTCAAGTGACAGGAAGCCAGATTCTGGCTGAACATCAGGAAAAACGTCCTGAGTGTTAGAGCAATACGACAGTGGAACCAATGACCTAGGGAGGTAGTGGGCTCTCCCACACTGGAGGCATTCAAGATGAGTCTGGACAGCCATCTGTCAGGGATGCTCTGACTTGGATTCCTACACTGAGCAGGGGGTTGGACTCGATGGTCTTGTAGACCCCTTCCAACCCTACTATTCTATGATTCTATGTAGTTGGTTGCATTGCTGCAAGCACCTTGTCCACATCATCAGGCCACAGTAACTGGAACTGAACCCACAAAATCGGGCAGATGGTGGCATCAAACACCTTGGCTGGAATTGCAATAACAACAGCTGTGGAGACAAGTGATCTTGTCCTCAAAGTGCAATACAAAAAGGTCAGAGCAGGTCCTTGATGGAGCCAGGGTCCCATTTGCTGGGGAGGGTGTTAGCCCCTGGACCACCCAGAAGAGTTCTGCTGGACAGTTACTTGAAGATTCAATGGAGGCAGCAAAAGAAGCCTTCTTTGCTGCCCACACTGCCATGCAATAGGCATGATTATGCACTGTAGAGCATGCGTGGTCATCTTCGGTTTGAATCTTATGCCATTTGTGCTCTAGTCAACATCCAGCCCGTTTCACTGACTGCAGCTCCCCAGTATGCCATATTCTATGATTCTATGATAAGCAGAGCGGTCTCTACAGCTCTGGAGAGGGCACTCAGGTGAAATCAAGTAGATGGCCCTCCGAATCTCACTGTTCCACAGTGAAGCTAGGGTCTCAGCTAGATCACCACCTCTTTCCACTGGAAAATCCCCAGAAGCATTCATAAATCCATTGGATCCCATCAATCTCCTGAGGCAGACCATCTGAATGGATCCCCCCACCCCTGCAGGAGGGAAGTAGCACCGTGATTTCAAATCTCACCAGGAAATGGTCTTACCATGAAAATAGGGTTACTTGGACACCACCCCCACCCTTCAGACTACCCAGCTCACAACTTGGGGCAAAAAACAAACCCAGGGTGTGCCCTGCTTCATGTGTTGAGCCGATGACAAACTGAGACAGCCCCATGGTTGTCATGGAGTCCATGAAGTCCCAAGCTGGAACTCCAGAGACAGCCTCAGTGTAGAGGCTAAAGTCATCCAGAACCACTGTCCTGGGTTCCTCCAACACCACACTCGAGACTGTCTCTGCTAGCTCAGTCAGGGAGGATGCTGGGCAGCAGGGTGGGCGATATACCAGCAGCATCACCAATCTGTCTCTATGGCCCAACTCCAGGTGCAGCCCCTCAAGGCCTGCTCCAAGGTGGAGTCGTTTCCTGGTGATAGAGATGGAGGTTCTATGAACCATGGCAACTCCCCTGCCCCTCCAACCTATGTTGGTGCTGCACCAAGTATCCAGGTGGGCAGAGCTGAGTCAGGTCAACCTCACCCAGCTCACCCACCCAAGTCTTAGTAATACATGCCAGGTAGGCCTTCTCATCCACGTTTAAATCATGAATGAGTGTGGTCTTACTGCGGAGTTTCATTACAGAGGAGTTTCATCAGAAGTCCTGGTTCTGCTGCCCATGAATTACAATGAAAGTTGACAACTACCATAGATCCAACCATATGAAATATTAAATGGTTATAATCTTAATCTGATCTCTCTTTCCTGCAGAATGTACTGCCACTTATCTGCTTCAGTTACAATACATTTCACTAAGTTCAGGGGAGGCTGCAACTTCTAGACTTGCTTATTCACTTACATTGAAACTGCAGGACAGAGGTAGTCCCACACACTGTATTGAAATGGCAGCAGCCTCATCTGAAAGTGTTTTATTGACCCACATCTAAAGCAGGCTTGTATCCCACCCTGACAGGATGTCAGCCACAGAGGCAATTTTGAAGTGAATCTTTCAGAGCTAAGGCACGATCTTCCCAAATCCTCTCTGGCCTCCTCTCATCATTTCAGGGTCAAGCTTTTTATAGTTTTTCCTGCTCTTCCACCACCACCACCTCCCAGTCCCCTTATGGCTAACTGTTGTAAGTCACAACTATAAATAGTATATTTATGAGACTATGCTTGCAATCCTATGCACGCTGACTTAGGTGTAAATCCTATTCAATTTGGTGGGATTTTCTCCTGAGCAAATATGCATAGGTTCTGGCTGTGGATCCAAGAACCCTATGTGACAATAATTCTACACCCTCCCATCCAGTCCCAGTTTGTTGCTTCATTCTTCCAGGCCTTCTGCATCCCAAGAAACAATACCATCCCCATCACTAGCAAGGTAAGAAGGGCTCTCGCAGTTAACTAACTCCGTGGGTAGGCATACGTATGAGCAGCAGCACTTGGGTTGCAGAAATTCCAGCTCACCTGTTTGCTTCAGAATCTTCCAGATCTCCCTGCATGACTGGATGTGTTCAAGGGCCTGAGTCAGCAATTCAATCTGCTTTGCAAATGAATATGCAATTCAAAAACAAAACAAAACTGTAATTTCATTCCAATATTTGCTGGATGGGGGCAGGGGGAGAATGGAGCCTTGCAAAGTGAAGCAGGAAGGGCTAGGAGAATGGCCTGGCTATCCTTGGACACAGTCTACCTGGTGCAGAGTTATTCAAACAGGATTCAGTTTTAATTCTAAATATGATACATGCAATGGTAATCTCAGCAATAGAATCAAATCATATCAGATGGAAACCCAGACCTGCCCTGAGCTTTCATGAAGAACTAGTGACAAAAGTGAGCAGGCAGCATAAGATTTTCACTCTGTAAACTCAACCTGGTCAGCAGGTAACAAACTACTCCGGCTTATGTCGAGATCAACAGCCGCAGCCATAAGCAGGCATGTTCTCTGGGCAAGCAGGATGGCTTTATCAGGAGGACAAAACTGGGAGAACTGTAAAGGAAAAGTGAATGGTGTGTAATCACTGCCACTCATCAGCAGGGAAGAATGAAATACTCATTACAGTGACAGGTTTTTATTTTCCTTTTTTTTTAAACCAGAATATTTTCCCCCTCCCTGGTGAGTCCAGTTCCACTGCTTTCCCACCCACTCTCTCCCTCCACACTTGCAGAATCCTGGTTATTCCTTCTCTCTGCTGCCACTGAATCTGACCCTCCTAGGGTGCTGTGAAAGGCCTGATCTGAACAGAATCAACAGGAGCTCTGGTCTGCAAAGTGCCCGAGGGACACGCCTGCACCCTTTGAGGTATTTTCTGCAGTATTCATCTTCCTGAAAGCTCACAGCCAATCATTGTTCATGTTCTGAGAAAAACTGAAATTAGCTCAGCTTGTTCTTGTTCACATGAGCACAAAGCAAACATGCAAATGGTATCCTTTACGTTTAAACATATCCTTCTGCCATGAACAGTTCTATCCCTTCTCAGCCATATACAGTAAGCACCATTCTGCTAAAGACAGGAGCTTTCTGCCAAAGCTACTTCATAAAAGAGAACTTGGCAGTATTTCCAGATTCCCCACAGTTCTTCTAGGGCAGATTCAGGGGTAAAATCACCTTGACAGTGAATACCTGGAGACTGGGAGGCAGAACTATCCTGGAATACCCTGTAACTCAAAAGGTTAAGCCAGGAAAAAATCCTCTTCTACTCCCCCAAAATACTGTCTACTACCCGCATTCTATTACAGATTAAGATGCTCCTTTACATTTCCACAGAGCACAGTAACCTAACTTTTATCCAACTCACTAAAAGTTTCTCTGACCCAAGCAGGCCTTTGTTGGCAGTGAATCATATGGCTGATTGTACATTCATTGAAGCCCCAGCTAACCAACTGGCCAATGAAGATAGTTCGACTACTTCTCAGACTTCTCCTGAATAGATCTGGGCTCCCTTTCAAACAGAGCTCTACATAGGCACAGAATTCATATATGGAACGGTACAGAGATCACAAAGAATGTTGGCAAAAGCACATACCTTGAGTGACATTACAAAGAAACCTCTCATAATTCTTGGGCAGCTCTCACACTGGACAGCCAAATTCCAGGCTCATAAAGCAAATGAGAAAAAAGACAAGTTTATATCTATCTGTATCTATATATCCCTGCCTAATATAAGACCTCACCTCTTCTGGCAGGCTCAAAAGTGACTTCAAGTAAGATGCGTTTAGGATCAACAGGAAACAGCCAGCAGTTAGGTAGCAATATGTTACTTCAATAGCTGGTCATTTTTTCAGTGAAAATGTCCACAAGACAAGACTCTGAACATAAGTAGAGACTCTACAGGAATCCCTTCAGTTGCTACACAATCTACATAAATATTTTTGGTGTGGTTTCTTTCAGTCCTTGCAGTTAGGTTGTTCCCACCCCCTCCCCCAACACTCACATTCTTTTTGTGTTGAATAAATGTTCATGTCTCAAAGTGATCACGTCAATCAGTTGCCATTAGCAACCGATGAGCAAACTTACCAGCTTGCTCACCTGAAATGTGCAAGAATATCCACACAATTTATGCAAGCAACAGATTCATGACTACACTCGGTCTGTGATAAAGCAGATTGCTGTTCCTTGTTTTGGTAATCAAATTGCGGTCCCTTTAATGTTTTTAACCTTTGTAACCACCCTGAGAGGTTTGGCTATGGGGTGGTATCGAAATGTAATTACTACTACTACTAATAATAATACTATCAATGTATTTTACTTCCATGTGTAAGTTTGTCCCCAGAGGGGATTGTGATGTCTTTTGGTTGATACAATTTTTTTTACATTGATTGGCATTAAATCTGCGCAGGAAAGAAAGCTTGCATGCACTATTGATGTAAAACCAACATCAGCAAACATTTCTATCCTACCTTCCTTAGCTTGTAATCTTGTTGTCCCAGCCTAGATTTGATTCTGTACCATTAATGAAGCAAGGGAACTTTTCAGTCCCTCTTCTAAATGAAAGTGTTTCTCTTTGACTCCAACACTACCACCTACCTATCTTCCTAAACCACTGAGCTTCACTGACTCTCATTTCCAGTGTTTCATTCTCCTCTCTGAATAGCCCCTCAAGTCTCTGGTGAGCTGGAGCAGGAATTAGATACAAAGCATGTATTATAAACACTGTTAAACCTTACAGAGATTTTTAAGGATAAGCTAGGTTAGCATCTGTCATGGAACTGAACTGGACTAGGTGACCTTTTCCACCTGCCCCTACTATTCTGCACATACTAAGAGAAGAAGAGGTATAATAATACAGTGAACTACATACCTGCAGTCAAGTAAGTCAAAAGGGTCTTCATATCTTCAGTTCTAAAAACAAAGAAAAAGGGAGGAAATTATCAAACAGCCCTAAACAATACAATATAGCGTAAAAAGAGAAAATAAACTTTCTTGTGAAGTTCTCTTCTCCACAGTTTTTGGAAGGCAGTAGGAAATTGCAACTACAAAGTATGTTACAATTGTATTGCTATCTCTTCACAACAGCCCCATGAAGAAGGTTGCTATTATCATTATACAGATGGAGAAAAGAGGCTGACAAACAGTGGCTTAGCCAACCTCACCCCCCTTTCTGTCCATGTTCACAGTGAAATTTGAACCTATGCCAAATATTGGTGGAGGTTTAAGGTAAGTATTATATTTAGACACTTTTACTCTCCTATCAGTTCAAGCTGGTCACCTAACCTTCCTCATCCATGTCTTGTACAACAACAAGAATATCAACAATTTTAAGAAGTGCAGCTCACATCTCCTCTTCAGATTTCACTGCAACTGTGGACAATACAAGCCGTATCAAACATCTGTAGGCAAAAGAAATTACAGAAAATGATCCTTAGCAACCCTGTTACTCAAAGCATCAGCCTTTTCTCAAAGCCTCTCAATGCTGTGCCCTCTCTGTTGTTGTTGTTCCACTCCATTGTGGAAGTGCTCATCTGATGGGGAACATCTAGTATGGTTCTATGTTTATTTATGTTACTCACTTTAAAGCTGTAAATGCTTGCTGGCAATCTTGCAAGTGCTGAGATAAATAACCCAAGGCTTTAATAGCCACAGACTGTTGATCATTCTGAGGGGAAAATTGCTAAATTAGAAATACAAAGAATATATAGCCATGGTATGATCTTATTTATAGCATGAACAGCAAATTATACATTTTCAACTCTGTAATGCAAAGTCAAACAACACTGTCAGGATGAAAGAACTCTCCCTCTCCCTCAACTGTTTCCATTCCAGCTGGTCGTTATAAGAACTACTATATATCTTTAGGAAGTAGGGTCTGCGTTTGCTTGATTTGCTCTTTTTTCTCTCCTCATCCTTTTCCCCTTTGTGTTGTGTCTTTCAAATTGTAAGCCTGTGGGTACAGACTGCCTTTTTATTGATCTTATGTAAGCTGTTCTGGGAACCTTTTCTGCTGAATAGTGGGGTAAAAATGCTAACAACAATGATGGATACTAAAAAAAACTCATTTAAACATATTTTAATTGAACAATCTTTTGATAAAAGAGGTATTAGATGGCTTAATTAATTTTAAAAGGTTAAAAGATATGTTCATGTGCTTACATACATTCGAATGTCTTTATGTTCCAGATAGATATAGACTATGGCAAATGTCTAAGTAGCTCTAACATTAACAGCTTGGATCTTTAAAAAGCTTGGCTTCATGAAGAATGAAATATAAAAAGAAATGCTATCAGAAAGTATGGCATTTCAGAGTGGTCTGATATACGGGCATGCAAGAACCTTTTGTAAAGGAGATATACAAGCGAGACTCCATACAAGGATAAGGTTTTGTTAGGAAAGAGTGGCTGCAATCCTAAACATACTTATTAGAAAATAATAATCATTGTCTGTACTTTCTACATTTCATTTCTCTCTGACCTCACTGTTTATGACCCCCAACCGTGTGTGTGTGTGTGTGGGCGAGCACACACACACACATAGAGCTCAGGATAATGCTTCATCCATCTGATTAAGTGGGCTGTAGTCCACAAACATGTATGCCTTAATAAATTTGTTAGGCTCTAAGGTACCAACTTGGTTGTTTTTGCTGCAACAGACTAGCACAGTTACTCCTCTGGAAATTACCCAGCCCAGATGAAGTTTGACAAAGTGGGCTAATGCGGATGGAGGACTTTAAACCTCCAACCTGAGCAGAGCAGATACACAGGGTTATCCTCCCTCTATCTTAATTTATCTTGTGTAAATAAGGACATTTCTGTCCTGAAGCACCTGTGAAGTATTAAGCCATTTACACGTTTGTAGATTTGTGTCTACACACACACAGTTTGTACCTCCAAAGCAAATTGAGCTGCTAAGCTCAAGAGATTGGTAGCCATAGATCCATCTGTTAACAATTTATCTTCGTGATGGCTTGGCTGTGCTGCTGATTTCTCCATTGCAACAAATGTGTCCAAAGCTAGAAGACAGTCAAGAAACAAGATATTAATGACAGTCTGTACCTGTTCAAATAAGGTCTAGTTCTCTAAAACTTCAGCTTTATCCTAAGACCTATGGATGTCCTCCTGTCTTAAGTGGAGCAAAGTGTTCATATTTCTGTACAACCAGTGTGTGGTTCAGCTGCCCATTACTGTCATTGCCAAGTTACCACACCCTGACCTGATCAAAAGTCACGCATTGACTGGAATGCTTCCATTTTCTTGACTAGGTAATCCAGAGAAGGAGGATATTTCAGGCTACAAAAAACAACCTACATTAATAATAATGAAAAGAAAATGACCCCTTCTGTGAAAAATATAATAGAATATATTATGCAATCTGATGTTTTACCATTTATATTAATATAAAATATCAGTATCAAAAGTATCTCCCTCAACTGTTTCCATTCCAGCTGGTCGTTATAAGAACGTTGCAGGTTCACAACATAAAAACAACAGAGCAGTAAATAAAATCAGTATCATCATCCAGATAATGTGGGATAATTTAAATAAGTCCCAATTCTCTTGAAGATAACTGAACATTATTTGTCTTAACACCAATGGGAAGCTGAGCCACTGACTTATTTCAAAATATATTTTCTTCATGGAAATCAAACATAAAATATAGGTAACTGGAAATTCAGACAACATGAACTCACGATCAGATAGCAATACCCATAATAGGTGGGAGCACCTCATGGTAGGTATAGTAACCTTTCTGTCTCCTTGCTGTTAACCACTGCTGAAAGCTTACATTTAAGAGATAGTCCTACTTCTACTCTTGTATACAAGAAAGTTACGCGAAATTGCCTCGTCCTACAGAGCAAGACGTTTTGAGAAACAGGGCATTTCAGCCGCATTGATACAGACTCTTCAAAGTGACCTTTCAGCAATAATTAGACAGTTACAGTGCCTACAAAGATGTGCTTCCACTGCTTAGGAATTTTGTTATATTTAGTGGTATATAAATATTACCAAAAAATAAAAAATACGGATATAGAAATATTACTATATATACATGTGGCTATTTTGTTTGGATCTTCAGCAACTTGTATTTAATGTCTGGTCTGTTTTGAAGCAGAGACATCACCTTGCGAAGCAGAGACATCACCTTGCCGACAAAGGTCCGTCTAATCAAAGCTATGGTTTTCCCAGTAGTAATGTATGGCTGTGAGAGCTGGACTATAAGGAAGGCTGAGCGCCGAAGAATTGATGCTTTCGAACTGTGGTGCTGGAGAAGACTCTTACGAGTGCCCTGGACTGCAAGGAGGTCAAATCAGTCCATCCTAAAGGAAATCAACCCTGAGTGGTCATTGGAAGGACAGATAATGAAGCTGAAGCTCCAATATTTTGGCCACCTAATGC
Organism: Heloderma suspectum; assembly: GCF_057233095.1. Classification (NCBI taxonomy): domain Eukaryota; kingdom Metazoa; phylum Chordata; class Lepidosauria; order Squamata; family Helodermatidae; genus Heloderma; species Heloderma suspectum. The sequence continues at coordinate 2,673,925 of NC_139466.1, forward strand.
GAAGAGAAAACTCCCTGGAAAAGACCCTGATGCTGGGAAAGACTGAAGGCAAAAGGAGAAGGGGACGGCAGAGGATGAGATGGCTAGATAGCATCACGGATGCAATGAATATGAACTTGAGCACGCTCCGGGAGAGAGCGCAGGACAGGAAGGCCTGGCGTGCTATGGTCCATGGGGTCACGAAGAGTCGGACACGACTGAACGACTGAACAACAACAACTGTTTTTAAAGTTTCTGAATGTTCTGCTGTTCTTGCATTGTGGGCCTTTAATATTGTGCTTACTGATACTGGTATTTCCTTTACTGTATTAATGGTACCCAAAGGTATAGTATCTGGTTATCCTATCCTATATACCAGCAATCATTTTGCATTATGATTATAGGTGGAAATGTGCCTTAGCCAAGCAATGTTTTGGCTCAGTGTGGGTCACTCTCCCCCTTTTCCTTTCTCAGTTATACTTCAGGGTCCTGGATTTTTGCAAAAACAAAAGAAAACTATCTTTTGGCTCAGACTCTGCTGCTATTTTCTGTATTCATCAATTACATTTAGAAAATATTTATTCAACAGAAAAAAATGGTTGCCACAGAGTCTAGTGAAAATTTTGCTATGTATATATCCCAGAACAATGATCAGTAAGGTCCCATGGCAAGCGACGCTAACGAGAAAAGGAGTCCAAGATGGGTGGGAGCTTTTAAAAAAGGAAATTCTCAAGGCACGATCACAAACAATTCCAACAAGAAGAAAAGGTAGAAGACAACAGAAGAAGCCAATGTGGCTTCACAAAAAGCTTAGGGATGACTAACAAAAAAAGGGCACATATAGGAAGTGGAAAGAAGGCCAAGTAACAAAGGAAGAGTCCAGGCAGGTAGCACAGAATTGCAGGGATGGCGTCAGGAAGGCTAAAGCTGAGAATGAGCTGAGGTTAGTGATGGAGGCTAAAAACAACAAAAAGGCTTTCTTCAGCTACGTGCATAGTAAAAGGCAGAGGAAAGAAATGGTTGTTCAGCTATTAAATAAGGATGGCAAAATGATAACAGATGACAAAGAAAAGGCAGAGGTGCTCAATTCCTACTTTGGCTCAGTCTTCTCCCAAAAGAGGGTCTATGACCCCCCTGGCAAAAATGAAGTACAGGCTGAAGGGGCAGGATTGCAGCTTGAGATCGATAGGCATATGGTCTAGGAACACCTAATTACTTTGAATGAGTTCAAATCTCCAGGGCCAGATGAACTGCATCCTAGAGGAATAAAGGAAATGGCAGAAGAACTCTCAGAACCGCTGTCTATTCTCTTTGAGAAATCATGGAGGATGGGGGAAGTGCCAGATGACCGGAGGAGGGCTAATGTTGTCCCTATCTTCAAAAAGGGTAAAAAGGAGGAACCTGGGAACTACAGACCAGTCAGTCTGACATCAATCCTGGGGAAAATTCTGGAGCAGATGATAAAGCAATCCATCTGGAAGCACCTTGAAAACAGTGCAGTGATTACTTGAAGCCAACATGGATTTGTCAAAAACAAGTCCTGCCAGACAAATCTGATCTCATTTTTTGATCAAGTCACCTCCCTTGTAGACCGTGGGAATGCTGTAGACATCATATACCTCGACTTCAGCAAAGCTTTCGACAAAGTGCCCCATGATATCCTGATGAGCAAACTAGCTCAAAGTGGGCTAGATGAAACAACTATCTGGTGGATCCACAGTTGGCTACAGAATCAGACTCAAAGAGTGCTTATCAATGGGATCTTCTCAAACTGGGGAGACGTAATGAGTGGGGTACCGCAGGGCTCAGTCCTGGGCCCAGTGCTATTCAACATTTTTATTAATGACTTGGAGGAGGAGGTGCAGGGAATGCTGATCAAATTTGCAGATGACACAAAATTGGGCGGGATAGCTAATACCTTGGAAGACAGAAACAAAATTCAAAGTGATCTGGATAGACTGGAGCGCTGGGCAGGAAACAACAGAATGACATTTAATAGGGATAAATGCCAAGTTCTGCACCTAGGAAAAAGAAACCAAAGGCACAGTTACAAGATGGGGGATACGTGGCTCAACAACACTACAAGCGAGAAAGGTCTTGGAATTGTTGTCGATCACAAGCTGAATATGAGCCAACAAATTGATGTGGCTACAAAAAAGGCCAATGCTCTTTTGGGCTGAATTAATTGAAGCATAGCTTCCAAATCCCGGGAGGTACTAGTTCCCCTCTACTCAGCACTGGTTAGGCCTCATCTGGAGAACTGTGTCCAGTTCTGGGCACCACACTTTAAGAAGGATGCAGACAAACTGGAGAGGGTTCAGAGGAGGGCAACAAAGATGATCAGGGGACTGGAAACAAAGCCCTATGAAGAGAGACTGAAAGAACTGGGCATGTTTAGCCTGGAGAAGAGAAGACTGAGGGGAGATAGGATAGTGCTCTTCAAGTCCTTGAAAGGTTGTCACAGAGAGGAAGGCCAGGATCTCTTCTCAGTCATCCCAGAGTGCAGGACACGGAATAATGGGCTCAAGTGACAGGAAGACAGATTCCGGCTGAACATCAGGAAAAACGTCCTGACTGTTAGAGCAATACGACAATGGAACCAATTACCTAGGAAGGTGGTGGGCTCCCCCACACTGGAGGCATTCAAGATGAGGCTGGACAGCCATCTGTCAGGGATGCTCTGACTTGGATTCCTGCACTGAGCAGGGGGCTGGACTCGATGGCCTTGTAGACCCCTTCCAACCCTAGTATTCTATGATTCGATTCTATTATTCTATGATTCTATATGCATGGCAAGCAATCTTGCATCTTAATGGCATGTAAATCATATCCCCTAGTTTCTAGAATTTGATCTGAGATTCTTGTTAGTGTCTGAAATGGCTGTAATTTTTAGACAAGTGAGTGTGCAGAGATACCTCAGTCTACAATTTGCCTCTCTGCATGATTTGCTAGTCAAAAACATTTGGAGCTAGCAAGTGCCAAAATTATCTAATCAGAAACTCTCATGCTTAAACATAGAAACATAGTTGAAGGTTTTAAGGTATGCCCATGTGGTGTATGTAAAACCTAAATATATACCACTCTGGTTCCAAATATATGACCAAATAACAGTGGTGTAACTGAAAACCACCTGTGTTATACACACACACTGATAATAGTTATTAGCATTTGTATAAGGACAGTAATAACCACAATCAGGCAAGAGGGGTTAACCATGCTGATAGTATACCATCAATACAGAAAACTCTTCCTTGATCATAGATTTGCATTCCTGCTGTAACCAAGTGCAGAAATGGAAGTTCCCTGCATTCCCACATGTGTCCCTGACACTCAAGGAACCGACAACCTGAAATCATCTGTATCACTTTTTCATCCTGGCTGATGACATGTTCATTGTAACTGGAACATTTGCATACCCTTTTAACAACAGAAACATATCCTGTAGAAGGCATATTTATCATTCTTAAAATAGCTGTGGACAGAAAGCCGAGTTGTTGAAGAGAAAGGCTAAACATGAAAATCAGAGTGGGAAAGGGGGCAACAGACATTAGGTTCCCTAGCCTTTTGTTCTTACATTCATAGAACATGTTCAGGCCAAAAAGCTAGAGAACCTAATGTTTACTTTCCCTCTAAATTTCAGGACAAGCAGTTAGAAGACACCAAAGCAGTATAAATGATGAAATCTTTCACCACAGGCTGTTTTTACCTTTTTGGGTGTTATTCTCTAGGACTGCTATTTTATACACATAGAACTGAGTGAAGATGCTGTTTGAGTTATATCTCTCTGCCTCCTTCACTGCCTCATTAGCCTGTAGATAGAGAGATTTAGCAGGATTATTGCTGAACTATTCAAGTTTACAGTGTAGGAGCTTCATGTCAGAGGCTTTCAGGGAGAAGATGAGTTGAAAAGAGTGGTGCTAAGTTACCCACAGTCCTCTAGTACAGTATTGTAAAGGCCATGCAAGCAGCCTCATTTCTGGACTCTGTAGTGCAGCCACATGCAGTGCCTACTGCAGAAAGGTGTTGCAAAGGATGCCAACAGAGTTTTCTGAGACAAGTGAGGCAAAACTGGCTGCAATATTTCCCTGGGTAGGATGTTCCTTCAGGTTCTAAAGTTTAGGACAATGTTTGCAACATAATCTTCTGCAAGAGATAGATTTACAGCTTGAGTTTATCAGCTACCACAAGAATGTATTCCAGGAGAAACCCCATTTTTAGATTAATTAATATAACATTTTAACAACCCAAATACAATGAGGAAGAATTTGGTACTCGCTGGTGAATCCTCTGCCCCCTCTGAAGGTGAACAGCTTTCATCACTAGGTGGTGATGAAAACAATGCACCTGAAACCTGATTGCAACCCTTGTGCCTAAGGCCAGGTACACAACTCTTTCAAAAGGAAACTTTCCGCTCCAAAACAGCTCAGGAAACTTTAAACAAGAAGATTTCCAAGGAGTGCCCATAAATTAAAGGAGAAGGTTAAAAAGGAAACAACAAAAGCACCTGAGGCTGGAGAAGTACACTCAAGAGAAATACCTTGTCAAGTTCTTTCAAGTGAAGATAGCAAGCAGCCATATTCCTATGCAGTTTTGCCAGGTTTTGGTGGTCTATCTGCCCAGATGTGTAGAGGCTGAGGGAGTAGTTGTACCACTGAAGGGATTCTGAATAGCTTTTTGCCTAGAAAATAATCATCAGGTCTTAATCTGTTTGCACTTGTTCCAAGCTGTTCATGTGTTGTGAACAAATATGCAGATTTAAAAGGCAGGTCCCTTTCCCAGACCAGGAGAGGAAGCCTAAAGCGTCTCATCTATGTTAACTCAAATTATGATTTGGGTTCTTTGTTTTTGTAACTTAAAGAATTGCAAGACACTGCCATCTTGAAGCAGGTGGAGAATCTTCAGAATTGGCTGGTATAGCATATCACGAGCCAGAGCTATGGGTATGGCAATATTAAAAAGGTAAAGGTGTCCCCAACCAGTCGTGTCCGACTGTAGGGTGTGGTGCTCATCTCCATTTCTAAGCCGAAGAGCCAGCGCTGTCCAAAGATGCTTCCATGGTCATGTGGCCGGCATGACTGAACACCGAGGTGCACGGAACGCTGTTACCTTTCCCGCCGAAGCAGTATCTATTTATCTACTTGCAATTTCTTGCTTTCGAACTGCTAGGTTGGCAGGAGCTGGGACTGAAGACGGGAGCTCACTCTGTCACGCAGCACTTGGGTCTTGAACTGCTGTCCTGCAGACCTTCCAGTCTGCAGTTCAGCGTCTTAACCACTAAGCCACCGTGGCCCATGGCAATATTAGCTGCTCGTATATAATCATCATGAGTGTGGGAAATACCAAACGGCAATTTGTGGTGATTTTGCATTTACTTTATTATATTATTCTGAAAGGCTGCTTTTATTTTCATTTTATGATCATCCATTTTTGCTAAGTCTGTCTATATCTTTTGTTTTTAAAAGCTCAGATTCCCAAAATGTTGACAATAGTGTAAAGTTACTGCCAAGGACTGCATGCAGTGCACAACCTAATATTGTCTACCCCATCTGATACATATGCACATTGCCTTCACTATATGAGCTAGGTAATCTAAACAAGAGGAAGAACATCACAGGCACCAAACCTCATAGTTCTGAGCAGCTCTGTCCCACAGAACAAGGTGCAAACGGTTCAGTATTTCAGGAGGCAGCTGTTTTCCAGTGTTCTGCCCTATGGAGATAACATTCAGCATTTTGACAATTCTACATGGTTGAGGCATCATGTATATCTGTAAGCAGCAAGCCTGTGAGCAGAATCAGACATGTTTACAAGAGTCTGCCATTAGAACCAGTGATTCTAAGCATGTTCTACCACAAATCCTAAAATCTATGCAGCCACACCAACATTTCCACCTGGACGTTTCTAAATCTGGACTCCTGGCAACCATACCTAATGCCTGATCCTAAATATGTTTAATAAAAGTTAAGTCCTATTGTGACTTACATCCAAGCAAATATGCTTAAAATAATCTCTAATCAACAAGACTTAAGCTTGTGCAGTTGTGATCTTCATGGAGACCACAAACTAGCTTTAAATGCTAGGTCATTTACCTTTTTTAGTGACAATTTCAATTTGAAAGAGGTATTTACACATATTTTAGATTTCCCCCAAGTAACTGCCAAGTAGCATCAAGAGAAGCTCGACACAGACCTGAAATGATGTCTTCAATCATTTTCTTGGCAACTGGTTCCTTCATTTTCTGTAATAGGAGTTCGATGTGAAGGAGAATGACTTTCCCAACATCTGGGGATCCTTCAAATAGCTGAGCAACTGACTTCAGGAACTCAAAGCCAACGGCCTCCCTGAATATACAAAGACCATTTGAAAATGGGCTTGGCATATATGCTGTCAATCACTGACATCAGGAAAAGCACATAATGTTCATATATTCAGTTCCCAGTAACAAAAGAATTTTTTGTGATTTCTACCCAGCCACATTGTTCTCCAAGACAGTTGTTAGGAGACAGAATTTCAGTTCCCACTGATCCCACACCAAAAGCTTTACAGGACATTGCCAACAGGAACCTAACCACAGGCCATTTTCAACTACCTTTAGTATATTACTATTTCAGTCATACTAACTGCAAGACCTCTGGATGGTCAGTCTGCTTGCTCAATATGTCTCTCCAAAATCGCTTGCGCATTTAAGTGGACAAAGATTGAATCACTATTGACCCTTTATTTTCTCTCATTCCCATCTAGCCAACACTCCTGAATCAGTTATCTAAAGGAGCTGTATTTGTTCCCCAACATACCACTTCTGCTTGCATGTCAACCCCATTCTTTGCCTATCCTACCCCCTGCCTCCTTATTTTGCAATTCCCTCAAGATCACAACCACAGTTACAGAAACAGGTGGCAGAGGAGTTTGTTGAAGGTCACAAGAAGCCATGTTGGAGTGGATTTCCTTGGTCCTCTTTAGCTACTCTCCTGGTTGACAAGGATCTACCACTGGCTGAAATGGGGACCCTTAGATCTGGGTACCTCTCATGCTCCAGAAGAAGCTTTGCTGTGTCCAGGCAAATATCTAGAGAAAACCCATGGTTCAGGAGTTCAGCAACAGCTGGAGAGAGGAGGAAAAACAAGATTAGCATGTCCCTGAGAATTGTTTTTAAGTATTTTGCCCTGTACAACACCCCCCACCCCTGCAATTAATAGTCCAATACATTTCAGACCTTAATTTTCAAGTGCTAGACAAAGTGCCCAAATGGACAGGGTTGGAACTCATTGATGGACTTTGAGAAGATAGTGATGTGCAGTATGAAGGTGAATGTACCCAGTCACCGAGCTCAAGGAGGTCACTGAGCACAAGGAGCCCCAGTGGTCCATGCTGGTACCAATGACATGGGGTAATGTAGTTACGAGGTGCTGGAAACCAAATTTAGGTTGTTAAGAGGTTGAAATCTAGGACCACCAAGGTGGCTTTCTCTTAAATGCTACGTGTTCCACGCACAGGGCCAGCTAGACAGGCAAAGCTGAGAAGTCTCAATGTGTGGATAAGATGGTGGCGTAGGGAGGAGGGGTTCAGATTTGTTAGGCACTAGGGAACATTTTCGGACAAGACAGACCTGTACAAGACAGACCTGTGGCCTCATCGGGAGTACTGTGTCCAGTTCTGGGCACCACATTTTAAGAAGGATGCAGATGAACTGGAGAGGGTTCAGAGGAGGGCAACAAAGATGATCAGGGGACTGGAAACAAAGCCCTATGAAGAGAGACTGAAAGAACTGGGCATGTTTAGCCTTGAGAAGAGAAGACTGAGGGGAGATAGGATAGCACTCTTCAAGTTCTTGCAAGGTTGTCACAGAGAAGAAGTCCAGGATCTCTTCTTGATCATCCCAGAGTGCAGGACACGGAATGATGGGCTCAAGTTACAGGAAGACAGATTCCGGCTGAACATCAGGAAAAACTTCCTGACTGTTAGAGCAATACAACAATGGAACCAATGACTTAGGGAGATAGTGGGCTCTCCCACACTGGAGGCATTCAAGATGAGGCTGGACAGCCATCTGTCAGGATGCTCTGACCTGGATTCCTGCATTGAGCAGTGGGTTGGACTCGATGGCCTTGTTGGCCCCTTCCAACCCTACTACTCTATGATTCTATGATAAGAGGGATGGGCTCCACTTGAACCAGAATGGAACCAAACTGCTGGTGCTTAACACAAAAAAGATGGCAGAGCAGCTTTTACAATGAACCCTGTCGGAAAGCTGACAGGAGCTGGAACGTATCCAGTTTGGGTTGAATCATCCGTAGGGGATGAAGATGAAAATGTTTCTGATTGCCCAGATGGGGACAGGGAGGGAATAGGCCATGAGCATATGGTGAAACATGATAGCCAGTCAAAAAGGCCTAAGAGCCACAGCAGAAGATGCACAAAGATACATGCGGACAGACACCATGTGTAGGTGTTTCTATGCTAATGCTAAAAAGCCTCTGAGCCAAGATGGGAGAGTTGGAATACCTCATTTTAAAGGAGAACTTAGATATAGTGGGCATAATGGAAACCTGGTGGAATGGAGAGAACCAGTGGGATACGGTCATGTCTGGATATAAAATCTATAGGAAGGACAGAGAAGGCATACTGGAGGAACTGTTGCTCTGTACGTCAAAGAGGGCATAGTGTCAAGCAGACTAGAAAACCTAAAAGTGGCCGACTCCGCCACAGAAGCGCTGTGGGTGAAAATACCAGGATCCAAAAATTATTTGGTACTAGGGACATGTGATCATCCCCCAGATCAGAGCACTCAGGGTAATTTTGAAATGGAAAATAAAATCAGGGAGCCATCCAAACAAAGTGTTGTAATAATGGTTGACTTCAATTATCCCCACATGACATGGAATTAGGAGTGAGCAGTGAAGAGGCCAAGCTTGCCGATGACACCAAATTATTTAGGGTGGTTAAAAGAAAAATGGATTGCAAAGAGTTCCAAAAGGATCTGTCCAAACTGGGAGAATGGGCATCAAAATGGCAAATGCAATTCAATACAAGCAAGTGTTGTGATTCACGTTTGGGCAAAAGAAATCCCAGCCACGTATACGCTGATGGGATTGGAGGTAAGAGTGACTGACCAAGAAAGATCTTGGGGACAGCTTGATGAAAATGTCAGCCCAGCTCTGAAGAAGGCAAATTCCATGTTAGGCATAATTATGAAAGGAATCAAAAATAAACTGCCAATATCATACTCCCCTTATACAAATCTATGGTGTAAGCACATTTGAAATACCGAGTATAGTTCTGGTCACCGCACCTAAAAAAGGATACTGTAGAGCTGGAAAAAGGGTAGGAAAGGACAGCTAAAATGACCAAGGAACTGGAGCAACTCCCCTATGAGGGAAGGTTACAATGTTTGGGACTGTTTAGCACAGAGTAAAGGTGAGTGAGGGGAGACATGATAGAGGTGTATACAATTATGCATGGTGTGGAGAAAGTGGATAGGGAGACATTTTTCTCCCTCTCTCATAACATTAGGACATGGGATCATCCGATGAAGCTGATTGGTGGGAGATTCTGGCCCAATAAAAGGAAGTACTTTTTCACACAGGACATAGTGAAACGATGGAATTTGCTCCTGTGACCTAACCCTCCCTCAGATCCATCTGCCTCCTCTTTGGGACAACTGTGCTCACTGTCCCACAAGCTTCAGCCCCTAAATTCACCAGGTAAAAGAGACACCCAATATGCCTAATTGGTTCCCTTTACCCAACCAGAAGAAATACCCAGGAAATATGAACACTATTAGTAGCACAGAAAGATGAACAAAACATGGGGTTTTATTATTTTAAAACAAACAAATTAAAGTGTATTTAATACAAGAGATGTTATATCTTATAATTAATCACTCCGTTCCTGGTCTTCCCCTGCCTACTATTCCCCCTCTAATTCCTCTTCCAACAACCCCACTATCTAGATGTAATTTAATCAAACCCTAAGGCCCTGTCTCCATCTGCTCCTGCCTTTTATACACTCAGTCTCTTCACACACACACACATACACGCCCCTCCCACCTTTCACTCACTCTCTACCAAACAATGTACCCTAACTTACCTGGCTTCTATTTAACACAGCAAACACATATAAACATTAATATAAATTCCACACGGCAAGCATTTTGATTTTGTCACAGCTACCACAAGATGTAGTAATGGCCACACATTTGGATGGCTTTAAAAAAGGATTAGACAAATTCATGGAAGATAAGGCTATCAGTGGCTACTAGTCCTGATGATGGCGATATGCTACCTCCAGTGTGAGGCAGTATGGTCCTGTATATCATCTGTTGGGAACATGAGTAGGATGATGCTATTGCACTCACGTCCTATTTGTGGGTTTCCCACAGGCAGCTGGTTGGCTACTGTGTGAACAGAATGCTGGACTAGATGGACCCTTGGTCTGATCCAGCAGGACTGTTCTTATGTTCAATCATCTTTACTAGTGGTATGGAAGAAGGGAAGGGATTCACTTTATTGAATCAGAGTGCAAAAGTCCTGTAACTGCCCTTTCACTAGTTTACAATTCATTCACTTTGTTAACAACTGAAGAGGATCATCGACAGAAACACTGCACAACATAACATGAAGTTGCCTCTGCTGCCATACTTGACAGAGTCACAATTCAGCTTTGCAGACATAGCGTGGGATCAAACCCTCATGCAAGGGCACTTCCACTGGCACAAAGGGATTTCCCTGTCCTCTCCTCCCTTCTGTGTGTGCCCCCAAATCTGCTCCAGAGGGTCTCCCAACATCCTGGAGAAGATTGGGAGGGCACACAGGAGGCTGCAGGGGAAGGGAGGGGAAATCAGTTCCACCAGTGGTTCCCTTCCCCTGGTGGAATGACACCACTGGATACAACCCATGACGTTGTTTGCTTTATTCTGAACTAAGCTTGGTACCTGTGCCAACATCTTCATCTAATGCACCACCTTTCAGGAGAATTTTAATTTTTGAGAAAAAACCAGCCGGATGCAAATTCTCCTGTAAATCAAGAAATCAAGACATTATTTTGACAGCCATACTATTTTTAATAGATTCAGGCTATTTTTAACTGGCTGCTGTCAGAGCTCAGCTTATTCATAACTCTGAAGGAATGTCAGGAACTTCTCATCAATACTCCCCATAAAATATATCCCAAATAATCTTCTAGAATAATTTTAAACATCCTTAGCAACAAGTCACCTGGTGCTGCCAGATTACCAATTTGGAATTCTCATCCTACAGCCTAAAAAAACCCTAATTTATTTTGCCCAGAGCTCTTATATAGAGGGTGGTGGAAGGGCAACTGCATTCTAATTTCCTCCTGTACCCTAACTTCTTCTCAGACAGCAGAGAGACCCTAGGAGTATCAGTTGCCCTCATACAGGGTATCATTTAAAGGGGTAGACTGCAGGATTCCTCTGTTTTCTGCTCTCTTCTCCACATCACTTGCTCTCTCATAAAAAAGATCAATAAATAAAACCTCAGCCTTCTCTACTCCACTCCCAATATGGCATTACCCCCAATCCAGGCAGATAAACTGAGAAGGAATTGAAAAGGAAGGAAGCCTCCTTCTCCTCACTCCGCTGCTATAGGGGGCAGAGGGGGTGCAAGAAAAATTAACTGGGGCAATAATAGTAGTAAAGCAGGAAAAAACACATTCCAGCATATTCTTCCATTCTTGCTTGAAAACAGGAACTGCTACTACGCTGCCCAGATTAGTGCTGCACAGTGCAACCATGAATTCTCACATATTTGTGTACGAAAGTACAAAGAGCCTCATATCTTGTATAGACGCCCTTAATACTCATATATGTATAAGAATTCTTCAGATTCTTATATATCCGGCAACACTGCACACATCCCTTACAGAAAGCCACACACATGATAAAATCAATTATTTGGCATTATGTTTGTATTAAAATTATAAAGCCATGTTGGTCCAACATAATCAACCAATATAACCAATTATTAGGATCAGTAAAATAATATATTTATTATGAACAACCAATGCTTGTAATGCAGGATCCAAGCTCTTGAGTTACACAAGACTAAAGCTAAACTTTCAAGGTTTTTTTTTAATGCTTCCCAGTGAAAGTATAATGTTAGGCCTTTGTTTGCAGATAGTCTTCAGATGATAATGCAGGGTCCAAGGGCCAACTTCAGATTTGGAGAAGCTCTCTGGCACTGCATTCCAGTAGTAGGCGGGGCCAGAGGCAAAAGGGGCAGGGTCAAAATAGTACCAGCATATTTTAGCTTAAAGCTCTTACTGCCAGTAACTAAGTCTTAGGAGAGGCATTTCAAACTTTTACAATGAAAAATTTATTTTTGCAAAAGCCAAGAAGCCACCAAATGATGTGTGACTGGGGCAAAAGGGAAGGGAGTGTGGACATTGGGTAACCTCAGAGGGCCTGATTGGATCCCAGCTGGGCTAGACTTGGCCCACAGGCATGAGGTTCAACACCCCTGTGATGATGGAATGACATTCTATTTCAGTTTGAGATGAGCACAGCATAGAAATGAAAGCCAGTCAACCCAAACAGGCTTTCTAGAGTAATTCCACTGATTGCAATACTCTTCCCAGGAATGAATCTGGCCCATGTGGTTAGAGCACAAGAAACTCTGTCAATTCATATTTTTCAATCAACTGTAAGCTCCATCACCTCATTAGCCATGTTGATAGCCCTGAGAGCTTTGTCTTGATACAGTTTGTAGTCCCACTCCAAATAGACAGTAGCTAATAATCGCAGCACTTTAGCCTACAAATTAAAATAAATGAACATTAAGCTCAAAAGGCTGATGTAAATAATAGTATCACAGAGCTGGAAGGGACCTCAAAATTCATGCATGAACCAGTTCTAATCCCGAAGGAAAACAGCATCCTCCATGGGATCATAAGTGGTTTACGAAGGTTTCTCACCTGCATTTCTTTTCCAGTTGAATATTTTTTATCCATCTTCCCAATTTCATAGCTCTGGCTGTTGAAGAGGGAAAAATCAGCAAAAGACTAACTGGTCATGAGACAGGGGAGAAGACCTAGTTGAGCAAGTTAAATCCCTACTGTTCTAAGCCTGTTTTTCACAAATGACCCCCATGTTATGTAAGAATAGCTATACCATACGTTCCTCCACATTACCAATTTTGCTGTGACTATTGTTTTACAAACAACATCCCACAATGAAAAAATTCTCCTGTAGAATATCAATTTGTAAAGGCCATGAAAAGAATGAAGTGCCATAATAATCACCTGGAGATTCTCCAGCACTCTGGACAAAGGATAAGTGAAGCTCTCTTTGCCATGGGCAAGGTTGTAGGGGCCTTAGGCATAGACCTGTCACCCCCATTCTGCTATCTGCTCCATCTCAAGAGTTCCCCACAAACTTGCCATTTGAAACAGCAATCTAGGACCCAAGCATGAGTATATGAGTTCACATGTAAGTGCCCCAGCCTGATTTGAAACAGAAGGCAAGGGCACTTACATGTGAACTGGTACACAGTGGCAAGCTTGAAGCTGTGTGTCTACTCACACATGAATCTTCTCAGGATTAAGTGGCCCAGCCTGTCATTTCAAGAGACAGGCTAGGTCTTCTATTAGCATATTTGCTGGCAACTAAGCAACCTAGCCTGCTCCTTAAATCCAATGCACATGATAGGAACGTTTTGGGACATTATAGGATATTGTCCCTCTTTATTCCAGAAAGATGGAGTTTTTGTGTGAACCCAGTTTTAAGGTCATATTGGTCTAATGAAATGTTACATGCAGGTTCACATAATTAAATCCTGATGGTTGCTTCCTCTAAGATTAAGCAGGTTTAGAGGGGGGCAATTTAGAGTGAAGCAGCATGCGGGAGGGGCTGCTAAATCTCTCCTGTTGCCACTGCTTCTCTGCATTAAGCCACCCAAACTGCTTCCCTCTCCCTTCAAAGGCATGCTATGTCACTTGTGAAAATGCCCTCACCAACCTAATCCTTCTGCAGCTGGAAGGAACTTTCATCCATTAGATGGTGCCAAATCATTCAGATCACACAAATTCTTGTTGGGATGGGAAGTCAGATAGTCCCTTGCACATCTGACAAGCCTGAGCATTCTGTCTATAGCAAATCAAGAAGTAAAAGGTCCATTAACAGTGCTGCTTTCCCCATGACAGTACCTGAGCCAAAAGGAACTCTGCTCATATCTCTTCAGTTCATATGTTTCTACTCCAAAGTTATAGCACAGGAGGGAAAGGTAACAGGTCTGCAATTGAATAAGAGTAATTTATATCATGGTCTTGTACTGTTGTTTTTTAAAAGTTAGGAATGGATATGGAACGGTAGCATTTTTCATAATTTTGAGTGAGGCATCACTATACTGAAACAGACTAAAAATGCATTTCAAACCTTTATAAGACAATCTCATGGTTGCTAACCTCTTTTGGCAGCCTCATCAGGATGTCTTTGCACCGCTGAACACACTTGACTGCTTTCTGAAAGTCCCCTTGAGCAACTGCCTGAGAAAGCAACAGAACATGCTAATGAACTGCTAGGTTGCCACATAAGTCAATTTTAAATCAACGTTTAAAAATTCTAGCAAACTAAATTTCTATTGGAAGCATGTTCACATAATGAGTACATTAGGTGTTATATGGGAAGTCAGTTCTGTGATTTAAAATTTTGGGAGCCAGTGAGCTGTAGAAGCCACATCATCTGACCAACTGAAATGTGGGCAATATTCATTACACTGCTATGATACTATTACAGCGATTTGACATTTATTTGCACCAACATACAGATTCAGCCTGATAAGAGAGAACTTTGAATACATCCTTCTCTACATCAGCTTTGTGTAAATGAGTATCAGACTCGCTGGTGCTCCTCTTGGTTAGCTGGGCATAGAGTCTCTCCAGATTCTGCAAAATTAAACATATAATCAATTTTTAAAAATGACAAATTACTCATGGCACTTAATAAAAGCATATTTGCACAAGACAACACAATCTTACATTCATGGCAATCTCAAGAAGTTCATTGGCAAGGGCAGGTTTTCCAACGTCCACCCACCCTTTTCCAGTCTTCATAGCCATCTGGATCATAAAAGAGACATGTGTGTTTGAAACAAAACATGGATGTTCACTGGTATGGAGTCCTACAAAGCTAGTAAATATATTCAAGGAACCTTAACAACAGCTTGGTTGGTTCAGACTTAATGACCCCAGCTTAATAAACCATGGTTTATAAAGCTGGGAATAAACATCATGTCTGCATGCTCCCCTATCACCCCTCCCCTCCCACCCTTGTAAACCAGGTTTGGGATTTCTACCATGGTTGTTTAAACCACAGTTTCCATTTTTTTCTGAAATGGGAAACTGTGGTTTCATCTCTGCTTACTAACCAGGATATGAAACCAGAAAAATAAATCTTGGTTTCATATCCTAGTTAGTAAGCCAAGAATAAACTGTAGTTTCCCAATTCAGATGTAACTACAAACTGGTGTTTGAACAGACCATGATAGAGAAGCCAAACCTGGTGCATGGGGGTGTGGGGTGGCAGGGGTGTGCATGAGCCCAGTGCTCACTCTCAGCGTAATAAAACATAATTTATTAACCTTGGTTTATTAGCCATGTTAATAAAACTGGGATGGTTACATTTGAACCAGGCCCTAATCTGACTCATCACATAATCTAAAGCTGCAAAACAGCATTTATTTTAGAACAATTCTTAATCTCTGAAATTAAATATTTCAGAACATAAAACCTACCACATATTTTGATACATCATTCAAATAATAATTATTACTATTAAATGTTTATAGCTTTTTATCTAATTCATTGTATATGTTCTCCCTATGCAGATTTAAAAAGACTTTTAAATACTTCTTTCTCTGCAGAACAAGGCTAAGTCCACTTAACTTCTCTTTAATATATAGCATAAAGTGAAATCAACTAGTATAATAAAAAAAATAATTATTCTTAAGTTTTAGAGTCCTTTCTAATTTCTAGATTGGGGAAGCAGAAACCAACTATTAAAATCACTTATACAACATTTAATTACAATTTTTTATTATTATTATTTATTGCATTTATACCCCGCCTTTTTTCCCTTGCAAGGAACCCAAGGCGGCTTACATTATCCTCCTCCTCTCCATTTTATCCTCACAACAACAAACCTGTGAGGTGGGTTGGGCTGAGAGTCTGTGACTGGCCCAAAATCACCCAGTGAGCTTCCATGGCCGAGTGGGGACTAGAACCCGGATCTCTCAGCTACTAGTCCAACACTCTTGCCACTACACCACACTGGCTCTCACTCTCACTGGCTCACACTGGCTCTCACACTGGCAATTACCAAAATTTGTCTCCGCACCATCTCTTCAGGCGGATCATTTACTTCACAAATCATCATCAATTTGCAGGCAGCGTGGCGCACTATAAGAAGATAATATGCACATCCTTAGGCATTGACCGTTTACCTCTAATTCCCAGCCCAAACATGGTGGTTATGGAAACAAGTATTTGTGATGCAGAGTAAACACAGAATATCCATCACTGTCAACACTACTAAGCAGGGTGGGCCCTGGACTCTTTGCGAGGAAGTTCCATGGGAGCAACTCACTTTAATCCATGGAAGAAGCATAAATGCAATTACTCTGGCATCTCTGTAGCTACCCAGGGCACTATTAGCATTCCTGGCAGCTTTCCATGCTGGTGGCTCTGCTGCTGCTTCTGGAACAAAATGGATGCTTGAGCCAAAATGTCAGGTGATGTCAACAAAAACACAACACACAACCACAGCGTACAGAGAGCCAGCAAGTCTGAACCCCTCTGCAACAGGTATGAACATCCATGAAAGCTTGCTTATACAAATGTCAAAACAGAACAGAAAACATCTTACTATTTTCAGTAAAAGTAATCCTACTTTATGGCAGAGAACTCAAACGTACGCTTAACTCTTTGCATATCACCAATAACGGGGCCTATTTTTCTTGCCACAGTCCAGTTCCATAAGCTAACTGCACTTTCTTCAACCTAGAGGAAAAGGAGGGAAAAGTGACATCCCTCAAAATCCATACAAGTAATTTGAGATGTTTACTAGGAAAAACACTGCAATTACTGAAGTTGTACAGTGGGTTTATTTAACTTCATCATAGGCATTCCCTCCATCTCTTCAGGAAAATGTAGAAAAGGGAGGAATGGAAGCCTGTAGGTAAGGTGTCAAATTAGTGTAGGCACAGTATGGT
The DNA here is from genome assembly GCF_057233095.1 of Heloderma suspectum. Lineage (NCBI taxonomy): Eukaryota > Metazoa > Chordata > Lepidosauria > Squamata > Helodermatidae > Heloderma > Heloderma suspectum. The sequence goes on from NC_139466.1 coordinate 2,691,126, forward strand.
GTCCTCCTCTGTGCTAAGATGTGGAATGATGATGTAAGTGAATAAGAAAAAGAATAGACCGTATGGTCTCCCTTTATATTACCATTGTGGATTATCGTTACTGTCACATATGAACATATGAATCTGCATCCCATCAAGATGTTTTTTCAGCTGCTAACATTATTTGCATTCTACCCTGAAGCATATTGTACAATACGGATTCACACAGATTTTAAGGTCATCCTCAGATCCTAAAACCAGGTGTCTCTGCCTTCTGAGGTTAAGTTGCAGCAACTTGGGAAAGGGCCTTTCAGTTTTGGGGTTTCCCCCAGGGAGGCTCACTTGGTGCCATATCTTACATCCTTTTGACACCAGGCAAACCCAGGCTTTTAACTGTTTTTAGACCTGTTTTAATACTGTTGATGTTTCTTCTCCTATCTTGCTGTTTTTAGTAATAGTTGTATTTTGTAAATATGTTTAATTGTTTTAGGTTGCAATCCTAAATACCATTACTTTTGAGTAGACATGTATATGATTGTACTGTTAATTACTGATTGTAAGGCACCTTAGGAGTGAAACTGAAGGGTGGAGTATTACATATTTAAGTAATTAACCATGAACATCTATGGCCCATGAGTGCTTCTAAACAGAGGGCTCCTAATGTTACCAGTGAGAAGGCATTGTGCACTTCTTCCACCTTTTCTTTCAATGGGTTATCTGTGGTAAGGGAAAAGACAAAAATGGTGGGAAAACATGTGAGGGTTATGAGTTGATGACATAATCTGGATTCCCCGTAAAATTCCATGAATTAGGCAGGGCGATTGCAGTAAAAAGCCTCATCTGGAAGCACCCTATATCCAAAATCAAGTTTTTCAAACAAATTTTTGGATGGGTCATTTTCCTGAACTCCCATCCTAAGTTCTCTTTAACAGCATTTTCTCCATCTGTACCTGGGCCTTCTGACTCTCATTCTTACTTTCTGCATTCACATTTTCTATCTCGCTAAATAACTTCTCAATAACCTCTGTTACATCACATAAGGTCTCTCTGTTCATCAGTTCTTGAATTAGCCCTGAAAGAAAAACACAAAAACAATTACTAAAACAGATACAGGGCAAGTCAGCCAACTTACATTTTCTTCATATCAGTCCAGCAGCTAAATAATATAATATAATATATACAATGGGCAGTATCCTATTGAGCCCATGTGCCAGCAGGAGCGACTGCTAATGCAACAGAGATTTAGCGGTTCTAAAAGTAACCCCAGAAACAAGCAGAAACGGGGCAAGTCAGCGGAGCTTATAGAAAAGAGCTCCACTGACCTATACTGATCCAGAAACGTTTCCGGGGGTACTTTTAGAACCACTAATTCCCCATTACACAAGTGCAACACAGTCAGTGGGAGCGCAGCAGCCCAGATGGATACTGTTCAATATAATAAATAAATGTAGGAGACAACGGGCTTTCTCAGAGAAGCTGAACAATTAATCTCCTATATGGAAATTCTGTTTAGGGCCCATGACAACAATCGACATAGCTGGGCACCTGCTGAAGCCCACACTTCAGCAGGGGGGGCATTGCTGGCCCCTCAGGGCTCCCTGTCCTCTTCCTCCTTACTGTTGCTTCCTGTTCCCCTGTCCTCTGTAAACATGGCAGCAGAGGGCAAAATCCAATGTAAGTCCTGCTTAAAATAAACACATTGAAGTGAATGGGACTTAAGTTAGCAATTACTTAATGATAATTACTCAGTAATTAACTGAGAGCCAGTGTAGTGTAGTGGTGAGAGAGACAGACTGGGAGCTGGGAGATCCGGGTTCTAGTCCCCACTTGGCCATGGAAACTCACTGGGTGACTTTGGGCCAGTCACAGACTCTCAGCCCAACCTACCTCACAGGGTTGTTGTTGTTGTAAGGATAAAACGGAGAGGAGGATAATGTAAGCCACCTTGGGTTCCTTGCAAGAGGAAAAAAGGCGGGATATAAATGCAATAAATAAATAAAATAAATAAATACTCACAAAAGTTCCATTTATTTCAATAGGTCTACTTTAAGTAGGATTTTGCCCAGGGACAAGAACAAAGAGAAGGGGCAGCAGCCTCCACTTGCCTTGCCCTCTCCTTTTGGGCAGCTGAGCGGATTGTACTGAGAGGCAAAGAGCAAGCGTGTGGGCAGTGGTGACAATACTAAGGATCGAGGCCCATTGAGGGCAGCCTACCCAAGGCAAACATATACTCAAATCTGGAGCTGAAACTACTTCTGAAATGTGTTTTTATGTAATACCTATAAAACTTAATCATTGTGAAGAAAATAAGAAATAACCACCATGGGAGTTAGACTATGACAGTGGCACTGGTGCAAACTCAAGATCTTGGCTATGGACTCAAGATCTCAGGTGCAATCCACTGGTGAAATCTGAATGGCAACTATGGAAGAGCACCAGCACAGAGAAGCAGTGGATACTGCTCAAACGCTTATCTCTCAATCTGGGCTCAAGCTTCTGGTTATGCAAAGATTGTATGTACCTGTTATTTCCATGATGGGCTTTCCTCCCTTGATTTCTCCAATGTAGAAAAAATCCTTAAAAAAAAAGGAACATTTTATTACCTTATTTCACATATCTTGTTTTAGCTTATATTCCTCAGTTATCCCACTCTACAAGTTCTTATTGCATTGCTTCCTGCCTTTCCCCTGTAAAGAAGCCAATTTTGAATTATGTTTTAGGGCGCAATCCTTTGCATGTTTAGACAAAAAGAAGTCCTTCAACTCCCAGCATCCCTCCAGTCAGCCATGCTGGCTGGGGCATGCTGGGAATTGTAGGACATTATTCCTGCCTAAACATGCATAGGATTGTGCCCTTAAACTGTGACTGTGATCTGTTTGGGGCGTGAGGTGAAAAGCAGGACAGAAATCTTTCAATAAAATCCCCAAACCAGGAGTGTGACCTGAGCATATGCTTCCCCAGGCCCATCACCAAGCCTCCTCGTTGGGAAGTTTTGGGGAAATGGTATATAAATTCCTTCTTGCTGACTGAAATCATTTTATGTTGAGACTTAAAAAAAAAAAGCCTTAATTAGGTGTTAAGTCACTGTTTTACATAACTTTATTTTCTACGTATTTTTAATGTCATTTAACCTGTTTCCGTTTCCTTTTTGAGAAGAAGCGTAGGATATTGTTTTTTTAAGCTAAATTACACTTTTAAATTGAAAGCAGCATCAACTGGAAGTCCTTCAAGCAAGCAGAGATACCGACGCCTGAGGGAAGCTGAGGGGAATACGCTGCGCTCTGACAGGGCTAAAAACTCCCGCCCAAACTTCGCCCCGCCCCCTTTCCTTTTCGCCAGCGGGGCGAGCTGGGAATCTGTCCTTTTCAGGCGACATGACGAGAACGGTAAAGACCGAGGGGGGGAAAAACAAAACAAAACAAAACAAAACTACAATTCCCAGTATTCGCAGCGGCAAGACAGTCCGCCCCGCGCCGAGGACGGACCAGTGATTTATTTATTTATTTATTTATTTCATTTCTATACCGCCCAATAGCCGAAGCTCTCAGTGATTGGTTTCTTTCCCCTAGGAAAGACGTATACCACAGCGTCCAATGAGGCCGCCAGGTGCCTAGCGGTGGAAAGGTGGGGCGTACCCTGAGTGGCAGGTATTGAAACCAATTGGCTCTGCTGGGCCACGTCTGGCGGCTAGTAAAAGGCTAGAGACGTCATCACCGCCCGCCCAAGATGTCGGGGATCGTGAGCACGACGCTGACCGGCCTCAATAGCGACTCGTATTGCGAGATTAGCCACTATCGGGACCAGCACTTCAAGGTTGGAGGCTCACTACGTACGTGCTCGGAGGCGCTCCCGCTTCTCAGGTCATTTTCGGGGGCTCGGTCGGGCTCCCTGAGACTCAGAGGCCCTCTTGCACATGCCCAGAGGCCCTTGCGCCTATGTGTTCCGTTCAGCAGAGAAGCACTCTGCCCATGCTCAAGGGAATTTTGCTCTTTGGGCCAGCGGAACATTCGAAAACGAATGGTGGCCTGACTAGAGTGGAGAGGGCCCGCAAGGGGGGCTGGGGCGAAAGAGGTCTGAGAAGTGGGGGCGGGGCGCCCCCGCTGTAGGTAGCAGGGGGCCTCCGCTTCCTCCCTGGTCTGACTGCTGCAAGCCCTTTGGTGACAGGGATCGTATGAAATGGCTTCCAGGCATTTGAGAAAGAGAGAGGGCTGTAGATCTGGACAAGTATTTCCTTACTGAGTAGAGGAAAGATCTAAACCCGGAGGGGCAAAGCTACCTCCTGAACCCAAAAAGAGGGCTATGTGCTGCCACTGTGACATGGGCCAGGTAGACATCGGCACAATGCACGTATTAAATGTACAGGTAGCCCTACCCAAATCTGACTGGAGTATCCTTTATGTAGGTTATGTTTAGGCTGACCATATTTCCTTGAGACAAAAACGGGATATAGGGATGACAAAAACAGGATGGGGTTATGTAATGTTCCATATTCATGAAAAACCACAATATAACAAAACAACTGCAGCTCCCTTTGTGGTCTCTCAGGCTGTAAGAGACCTAAAAAAAACCTAAACTCACTGCAAAAGAACATGGAAAGGGGTGCAAATGAATAACACTAATTTATTGCATATACACACAAAAAAACCTCATAAATATACATATATAAAATACTTATAAAATATCACATGAGCAGTAAACAAATCTGTATGGCATACCACACTGAACACTAATGCAGGACTGCAGTGGCCAGACTGCAAAAAATCATAAACATACACCAAAAAGAAAAAAAAGGAACGAACACCCTGACCACTATCACAATCTGGTATATGCTAATGTCCCACCGGGGAGTTCGCTGTAATAAAAAAATAGCTAACAGCCCGTTGAACCGAAATATGAGTCTGAAAAGTCTGAATCAAACTGAATGTAGGGCAGAAAGAATCTCTATGGGCGGAATGATGGTAGAAATAACAGTAAGACTCACCCTCCTGGCTCCCATATGCTGAATGGGGCTTAGCGACTGCCTCTTGAATTCCCCGCCACTGCAGACAAGCAACAGGGAGGCATCTGATCATCGCTAGCTCAAGAAGCCTGGCCCTGACTGGACAAAGGAAATGGAACTTCCTCTTTCGTCACACTAGTAGTTTTACTGCACGCCTTGATTAGCATAGAGCCTTATGAGAAATGCGTTCAGTTTTTTTACAAAAAATTAAAAACGGGACAAAATTGACATTTATATTAAAACGACGGGACAGTCGGGAAATATGAAAAAAATGGTACTGTCCCATTTAAAACAGTATGTATGGTCAGCCTAGTTGGAATCTATATATAGGGTATGTGTGTGAGTGTGTGTGTGGTATTTAATTAAAGTAGCACAACTATATTAATCTAGATCAACATACTCCTACAGGATATTGCTGAAACTGGACAGGGAAGATTTGTTCATATTCCCAAGTGCCAGTGATTTAAGTTTACTGGCGAAATTAGCATAGTTTGGGGGGAGTTAGACTTTAACCCCCCTGTGTTGGTCTGAATAATTATTTCAAATTTGTAGGTGACCAGAGGCAGTTGAGATTTTAATTTGGAAACACTGGCACATCCAACCTTGCTAGTACAGTACCTCTGAATTATGTTACGTCCCAGTCCCTGTAGTGGTGGGATGCAAACTTTGTGGAAGAGGTGGCTCCAGTTCTGTGTGGCATTGTGTGGCATTTGGGGTCTTCCAAAGTTGACCACACCTTTGAGCACACCTCAAAATGATGGTGCTTACTTTTAAAGCCCTATACAGCTTAGGACCTCCTGCTCCCATGCATTGATGAGGTGCTCCTCCAAGTGTCCACAGCATCTGAGGTAAGGTGGGTGGTGATCAGGAAGAGAGAGAGAGAGCATTCTCAGTCATGGTGCCAAGTTTGTGGAATTCTTTCCTCAGAGACCTGTTTGGTGCCAACGGTGTTATTCTTTTGGCACTCGGCAAAGATGGTTTTATTCTCCCAGGCCTTTTCATCTATTTTTCTTTTAACACATTATATTTTATTTTTGTGTTCTATTTTGTTTGTAAACTGGCCTGGAAGCTGATGGGCAGTATATAAAAGCTGATGGGCTTTTGATACCATTGACCACGGTATCCTCCTGGACCGCCTGGAGGGGTTGGGCATTGGAGACACCGTATTGTGGTGGTTCCGGTCCTTCCTCTCCGGCAGGTACCAGAGGGTAGCACTGGGAGAGGAGGTTTCGGACCCGTGGCCACTCACTTGTGGGGTGCCACAGGGTTCCATCCTCTCCCCGATGCTATTTAATATCTATGTGAAGCCGCTGGGGGCTATCATCAGGAGGTTTGGGGTGCGGTGTCATCAACATGCGGATGACACGCAGCTCTACTTCTCGTTTAAATCTTCACCAAGGTTGGCCGTCCAAATGTCTGGAGACGGTGAGTGGCTGGATGGGGAGGAATAAGTTGAAGCTGAACCCTGACAAGACCGAGGTACTTTTGGTGGGAGACAAGAGGAGGCTGGGGGATGTTGACCTGGTGTTGAATGGGGTACGGCTACCCTTGAAAGACCAGGTCCGCAGCCTGGGGGTCATTTTGGACTCCCAGCTGTCCATGGAGGCTCAGGTGTCAGCTGTGAGCCGGACAGCGCTGTATCAACTCCCATCTGATACGGCGGCTGCGCCCCTTCCTTCCCAACCATCTGCTCCCATCGGTAGTACATCCCCTGGTCTCCTCTCGTTTAGACTACTGTAATGCGCTCTACATGGGGTTACCCTTGAAGACGGTTCGGAAGCTGCAGCTGGTACAGAACGCGGCGGCTCGCCTGATTAAAGGCAGCCGCTGGCAAGATCACATCACTCCAGTGCTGAAGGAGTTGCACTGGTTACCAGTTGTTTTCCGGGCCAAATTCAAGGTGTTGGTTTTGACCTTTAAAACCCTATATGGTTCCGGCCCAGGCTATCTTAAGGAGTGCCTCCAGCAGCACCAGACAGGCCGCTTAACAAGATCAGCCTCGGATGGCCTTCTCTCTGTCCCATCAGCCAGGACAGCTAGACTGGTGGGGACGAGGGAGAGGGCCTTTTCTGTGGTGGCCCCCACTCTGTGGAACTCCCTCCCTAGGGAACTCTGCCATGCCCCCTCTCTAATGAGCTTCCGTCGTGCATTAAAAACGTGGTTGTTCAGGCAGGCATTTGGGGTGGGTTAGGGTATTTTAGACAATGTTTTTACTGTAGAATTTTATTGTTTTAAACTGTTTTATTGTATGTTGTACATCGCCCAGAGTGGCTGGGTGACCAGCCAGATGGGCGATTAATAAATTTAATAATAAATAAAATAAAATAAATAAACCTTTAAAATAAAATAATGGTCATACCTAGATATCTTCCTCCACCTTTATTTTGTCCATTTTGTCTTTAAGCCCTTGGGTATGGCCCATGTAAGTCTTCGAGTTTGTACAGCGTCTAACACCTATTGGTGCCAAATGGTGGAAATAGGAATATCTGGGTAGGCCTGTGAAACTCACCCCTTTCTGTATCCTTTTTCCAGGGGAGCTGTTACCTGCAGGAGAAAGCCCTGAAGAACTCCTGCACACTTTATGTGGGCAACCTGTCCTTCTACACCACAGAGGAGCAAATCCATGAGCTCTTCTCCAAGTGTGGGGATGTCAAACGTATAGTCATGGGGCTGGACAAAGTGAAGAAAACCCCCTGTGGCTTCTGTTTTGTGGAGTATCCTTGGCCTGTGTTTGCAGTTGCAGGCAATGCCCCAAGCTGTGGTCTTGTTGACTGTAGTGTAACAGAGCTGGGCTGCACTGTTGGCAGCCTCCCGGGATGTCTGTATTGCTGGGCTGAACCAGGTGTGGGACTGAATGTGTGCATACTTATCTCCTGTATTTAAAAACAAACAAACAAAATCCCTCCCTGCATGTATACAACTAGCATGTCATGGAGAAGGAAAATCTACCACATAGCAGTCCTAATCATGTATTTTGCATCTTTTGTTATGCTTGCATCTATTTCTTTATTGCGATTGTATCCCACTTTTCAGGTGACAGAATGGCTTCTCTGAACGCATGAAGTAGCCTCAGCCTGAATCAGACCGTTGATCCACGTGGCCCAGTGTTGTCCGTCCTACCTGGCAGCAGCTCTCCAAGGTTTCAGGCAGAAGCATTTCACATCTCTGCTACTTGATCCTTTTAACTGGAGATGCTGGAGATGGGCCCAAGACTTTCTGCATGCAGCGTCTGTGCTCTGCCCCTGAACTTCAGTCCCTAAAGTGTGGCGCAGGGAATTTCCCATCAAGCGGGCTAAAAGACCTGTTCAGTGCTAACCATGTCTCAGGTCATACAATCCTATTTCTCCACTTTGGATAGCACTAGGATGTTATCTGATAATTGAACTTGGAGTGGAGGTGAACTATTGGACTTCAGTTCCCCTCTTGCCTCTTCCTCAGACTGTGACCATGATTCTCGTAACCGATCCCATGAGTTTTCCTTAAAGTAAAATTCCAGATACTACACAAGAGCAGAAGCGGAGCATTCTATGCGGTTCATCAATGGAACCCGGCTGGACGACCGCATCATCCGGACAGACTGGGATGCAGGGTTCAAGGAGGGGCGACAGTTTGGCCGTGGAAAAACGGGGGGCCAGGTAGGGGTTTGCTCAATGTGCAGATCTGGCATGAAGTGGAGGCTCTGCACCAAAGCCCCACCCGCAGAAGGACTATAGTGCAGCCTTCCTCAATCTGGTCCCCTCCAGATGTGTTAGACTACAAGTCCCAGAAACCCCTAGTCAGCATCTGGAGGACATCAAGTTGGGGAAGGCTGGACTGTAGTAACTGGAAGCGTGGGGCCTGGTTTCATGAGAAGGCAGAGATGGTCTGTGTGCTCCAGATCATCCAAGAGTGCAGGTGGCAAAGACATAAAGAGGCATTCTTGCCCCACAGACACAACTCCTGTTGCCGGGAAACTCACCTGAGCTGCTTTCTTCTTATTTTATTTCTATACTGCCCAATAGCCAAAGCTGTCTGGGCAGTTCACAGCAATTCGTAGTGTTTTCCAGAAGCATTGCAAAGTTTGTTTATTTTAGGCTATACCTGCCAAGATTTCTGTAGCACCTTAAAGCCTAACATGTTTGGGGCAGGAACGTAATTTATTCTTGCATCTGTCGCAGTGTGCTCCAGCAGCTTTATTAGAGTTTGTTAGTTGGGATGGCACTGCAGGACTCTCGCTTGAGCTACCAAAACTATTCTTCTGGAGTTTGTTTGAATTGGCTTTGGCTGGCCTGGGTTAAGCTTTTCTTTTAGGCTTTGTGATTTTAGCTGTTACAGTGGGTTTGGTCTGACTTCATCTGGATATGTGTGCTGCCTCATTTCCAACTCCAGGTTCTCAGGATGGGATTGGCTGGCAAGTGTCCTGCAAGAGCAGGGTGAGGCTCTATCATTGTCAGAAATGGTTCTGTCAGAATTGGTTGAGACCAGAGTTGGAGGCTGCAGCAGAGATGAGAAAAGTAAAATTGCATGGTTGTGTCACCTGCTTCTTCCAGCCAAATAGCTAGGCCTATGCTCTGCAGGAACATCTCCAGGGACACCAAATTATGGTGGTTTATAAAGCAAAGCCAACTAGCACCCTGACCCCCCTAACCCCGTCCCCCACAGGACATCATCCATCTGGTGATCTTTGTCTTTACTTTGGTGAAGTGATGTCTCTTAAGACAAGCACACACCCTTTCCCCCCTTGACTTCACATGCACCCAACCACGATTCCCTGTATTTTGGTTGCCATAAGAGATTTGTCTCATTTTTTCCCTTCCAGGTACGAGACGAGTACCGGACGGACTACGATGTGGGGAGAGGCGGCTTTGGCAAGATTGTTCAGATGCAGAAGACAAACTAACAGTGATCTATTGACAGTTTCTTAGGTTTAGGAGAGGGGTGGGAAATGGAGGAGACAAGGGGGGCAGGATTCTCCTTGGACCGTTGGGTAAAAGGGAGCAAGTTGGATGCTTGGTAGAGGTCTTTGCAAACTGCAGTCTTCAGCCCCTTGTGCCCCAGTGACCTTTCCCTCGTCCTTGACCACATTCTGATTAATTTGGATGGCAGGCTCTGGGTTCTTGTGCCTGTTTTACCAGTCTCGATGCAGAGATCCAAGGAAGCGCAAGTGCTGTTGTAAGAGAACGTGGCCTGTGGTGTTTGGAGGGTTATTTGCTTCTCCTATATGGTAATTGTAGCCAATTTATTGGTGTGTGCTTGATTTCCTTTTTTATTAAAACAATATCTAAATAAACTGTTCTTCTGACATCTGCTGTAGCCCATAGTAACATGCCTGAGGGGAGGGAGGGAAAAACCCCACCGCTGCGATCATTGGCCATGTGATAAGCATCTCTCCTTGCAATTCTCTGGACTGATTGCCACTTCTGCCCAAAAGTATTTGGCCCTTGGGCCAAGAAGAATCGCCAGGTGGGGTGGGAGAAGGAGTTGGGGTTTCCTTCTGTTGTGGGCCCACGATTCTCAAGTGGGCAGGCAACAGGGCCTTTTTACATACCCAGTGCTGTGCTGTGAACTTAGCCTTAGTTCTGAGTGATGATATTGATCTAGAAACTTTATTGGGGTTTCTGAGCCACCCTGAATTCCTGTTTGAATGACTGGCAACAAGTTCCTCATGGACGAGTTCTCCTACATTGCTATTAAGACTAATGTATGGTACAGTGTAGCCTAATTGCCACTGTGCTATAAACTTCCAATATACCTACTTCCTATTGAGGCATCTTAGCTGCCTGCCTCCACTTATGCTGATGGAGCTCATTTTTACCCTGTCGATAGTCTTCCCCAACATGGTGCTCTCCTGATGTGCTGGGCTACAACTCCATGCTGGCTGGGGCTGATGGGAATTGTAGCTAGCATATCAGGAGGGTACCAGGTTGGGGAAAGGCGCTTCACAGTTCTGCATTAAGCCTCACTTGCAAGAAGAAGATGTGGGTACACTGGGTATGATTGTGTGTCTTTCTCTTCTCCCTACCACCCAGTTCTAGTCAAATGATCTTCCTCTTTGTCAAAACTGGAGCTCTTAAGCTTTCTTACGAAATGACCAGAAGATTCTGCTTGGAGTCGGTAGCAGCCAAACCCTTTCTGTGGTTCCAGCAAACAATGACTAGATGGTTATAAATCCGCTACAAGGCTGTGAGGAGTTGGAGAAGGGCTGCATTTGTCTTCCATCCACGTGAAGCCTGACTGCAGGGCTGTGATCCATAAATCTACCTTTTACTCATTGGGGCTTTTTGCCTGCCCACTCTCGCTTGGACATCTGAGTGGGTGACAGTAAACTTAACGGAAACACGCCTGTCCTTGCCCTGAGCTATTGTTACAAATTGTGGAGCTAAAAAGTAGGCAGATAGCGGGTTGCCTTAGAGCAGTGGTTCTCAACCCGTGGGTCGTGACGCCTTTGGGGGTCGAACGACCCTTTCACAGGGGTCGCCTAAGACTATCGGAAAACACGTATTTCCGATGGTCTTAGGAACCTAAGACCTCGAGTCTAGGTGGAGAAACGAAGCGCGAGAACGGCTGTGGAAGCGGCCCTGAAGACCGCGCTGCCTGTGACGCGGCGCAAGAACGAGCAAAGCGCGCGCGCACGGAGACCTCGGGGTGGGGCGTTCATCGGGCCCGAGGCCTGGCGACATGGAAGGCGCGGCAGCCGCCCGAAGCAGAGCCGTCTGGCGCTCCAGCGGGCAGGCGGGCCTCTCCCTTGGAACCCACGGAGCCCCGTTCACTGGGAAGGGGCCTCGCAGAAGCCCCATCGAAAAGAATGGGAACGCGACTCCCAAGCAGAGAGGCGATGAAGCCCACCCGAAAAGCACCGCAGCGCACAGATGGGGCCAGGGAGGCTTATTCGAGGACCGCAGGTGGCGCGGGGATGTGCAGCGGTTGCTCAGCGGTGTGGGAAAGGCACTCTGCGCATGCTTGCTTCCCATGGCCCAGTGTCGAATCCTGCCACAGCCGCCCGCAGGGCTGTGTGGTGGCTCCTTAACACCCTAAGGAAGCCTGCTGCAGCCCGTCGTGGTCCTTGCGGAAGGGCTGTTTTCCCCCAGCTCACCCCTGCGCCTGAACACCCGCCTGCCAAGCAGAAATGAACGGGGCCGCTTCCTCCCCACCCCTCCAAAGCATCCTTGCGTGGTTCATTCTGCCACCGGTTGAACATCTTGGCTTCAACGCGGGGGGGGGGGCGGACGGGGACGGACGGACCTTTCCTGGCCCGTGTGCCTGGCGGGGGATGCGAGGTATGCCTGGCAGGCGCCTCCCCCCATGACTGGCCAGACAAAATGTTATGTTGTTTTTATTCTTCGTTTAAAATTATCTTTAGGCTGCCTTGCAGGGTGGAACCCTCTGAAGGCAGCATACAAGATTTGTTTAAAACATGCAAAACAGGTGCAATAAAAACCGGTCAGAACATATTCAATAAAAAAAATTGGGAATTTTTAAAAAAGGGAATTCTAAAGGCACAATTACAAATAATTCCAACAAGAAAAAATGGTGGAAGACAACAGAAGAAGCCAATGTGGCTTCACAAAAGCTTAGAGATGACCTGAGAACAACAGCGGACACATACAGGAAGTGGAAGGAAGGGAAGCAACAAAGGAAGAGTACAGGCAGGTGGCACAGAATTGCAGGGATGGCATCAGGAAGGCTGAAGCTGAGAACGAACTGCGGTTAGCGAGGGATGCTAAAAGCAACAAAAAGGCTTTAATAGAATCATAGGGTTGGAAAGGGCCTACAAGACCATTGAGTCCAACCCCCTGCTCAATGCAGGAAGCCTGAATCCCAGGCAGAATTCCATTTAAGTACTAACTAGGGCTGACCCTGTTCAGCTTACAAGATCAGGCACATCCAGTCCATGTTAACAGCAGATATGTGCATAGTAAAAGACAGGAAAGAAATGGTGGTTCAGCTATTAAATAAGGATGGCAAAATGATAACAGATGACAAAGAAAAGGCAGAAGTGCTCAATTCCTACTTTGGCTTATTCTTCTCACAAAAGAGGATTTATGAGCCCCCTGGCAAAGGCGAAGTACAGGCTGAAGGGGCAGGATTGCAGCTTGAGATCGATAGGCATATGGTCAAGGAACACCTAATTACTTTGAATGAGTTCAAATCTCCAGGGCCAGATGAACTGCATCCTAGAGGAACAAAGGAACTGGCAGAAGAGCTCTCAGAACCGCTGTCTATTCTCTTTGAGAAATCATGGAGGACGGGGGAAGTGCCAGATGACTGGAGGAGGACTAACGTCCCTATCTTCAAAAAGGGCAAAAAGGAGGAACTGGGAACTACAGACTGGTCAGTCTGACATCAGTCCCTGGGAAAATTCTGGAGCAGATTATTAAGCAATCAATCTGTAAGCACCTTGAAAACAACACAGTGATTACTTGAAGCCAACATGGATTTGTCAAGAACAAATCCTGCCAGACTAATCTGATTTCTTGTTTTGATCAGGTAACCTCCCTTGTGGATTGCAGGAATGCTGTGGACATAATATACCTCGACTTCAGCAAAGCTTTCGACAAAGTGCCCCATGATATCCTGATTAGCAAACTTGCTAAAAGTGGGCTAGATGAAACAACGATCCGGTGGATCCACCGTTGCCTACAGAATCGGACACAAAGAGTGCTTAGAATCATAGAATAGTAGGGTTGGAAGGGGCCTATAAGACCAAGTCCAACCTCCTGCTCAATGCAGGAATCTAAGTCAAAGCTTATCAATGGGATCTTCTCAAACTGGGGAGAGGTAATGAGCAGGGTACCGCAGGGCTCAGTCCTGGGCCCAGTGCTCTTCAACATTTTTACTAATGACTTGGAGGAGGAGGTGCAGGGAATGCTGATCAAATTTGCAGAGGACACCAAATTGGGTGGGATAGCTAATGCCCTGGAAGACAGAAACAGAATTCAAAGTGATCTTGATAGGCTGGAGCGCTGGGCAGAAAACAACAGAATGACATTTAATAGGGATAAATGCCCAGTTCTGCACCTCGGAAAATGAAACCAAATGCACAGGTACAGGGTGGGGGATACTTGGCTCAACAAGACTACAAGCGAGAAGGATCTTGGAATTGCTGTAGATCACAAGCTGAATATGAGCCAACAATGTGATGTGGCTGCAAAAAAGGCAATTGCTGTTTTGGGCTGCATTAATAGAAGCATAGCTTCCAAATCAAGATTGCCAGGAGAATTATCAACAACCTCAGATATGCAGATACCACCCTAATGGCAGAAAGCAAAGAGGATCTAAAAAGCCTTTTGTTGAGGGTGAAAGAGGAGAGTTTGTAATTAGAAATTATTTGTAATTAGAAATAAATATTTCACAATATATTACATATTGTTTTTGTGATTAATCACTATGCTTTAATTATGTTCAGTTTGTAACAATGAAAATACATCCTGCATATCAGATATTTACATTACGATTCATAACAGTAGCAAAATTACAATTATGAAGTAGCAACGAAAATAATTTTATGGTTGGGGATAATTTTAATGGTTTAAAATAATTAAACCATTATTTTAATTATTATTAATTAAATTATTAATAATTAAAATAATTTAATGGTTTAAAATAATTTTATGGTTTTCCACAACATGAGGAACTGTATTAAAGGGTCGTGGCATTAGGAAGGTTGAGAACCACTGCCTTAGAGGAAGATGCCATTCTCTGATTCCAGGAAGGCAAAATAACCTAGTAATTCCTTTCTAATACCACATAGTCTGACACCCACTGGCTAGAGCAAGTCCTGTTCCAGCTGTGCTGTGTCTCCTCCTTACCACCTAAAATTATCAAGGGGCTGAAGCAAATCCCCTATGAGGGAAGATTACAACAGCTGGGATTGTCAGCTTGGAGAAGAGTTGAGTAAGGGGAGACACAATAGATGTGTACAAAATTATGCATGATGTGGAGAATGCAGGTAGGGAGACATTTTTCTCCCTCTCAAAATACTAGAACCTGAGGTTGTCCCGTGAAGCTGATTGGTGGAAGATTCATGACAGATAAAAGGAAGGACTTCAGTGCAGAGTTAAACTATGGAATTCGCTACCGCAAGACATAGTGATGGCCGCCAATTTGGATGGCTTTAAAAGGGGGTTAGACAAATTCCTGGAGGAGAAGGCTATCGATGGCTACTAGTCCTATATGCTATATGCTCCCTCCAGTATCAGAGGCAGAGTGCCTATGTACACCAGTTGCTGGGGAACATGGGCGGGAGGGCGCTGTTGCACTCATGTCCTGTTTGTGGGTTTCCCACAGGCAGCTGGTTGGCCACTGTGTGAACAGAACACTGGACTAGATGGACCCTTGTCCTGATCCAGCGTGGCCCTTATGTTCTTATGTAGCATATTGAGCTTAGTTGAAGGGAAAAGATTATGAAATCCCTCTCCAGAAAACAAAAGCAGCCAAATTCCAGAAGGGTAGCTGTGTTAGTCTGTTGCAGCAAAAATTATTGTCTCTTGTGGCACCTTGAAGACTTAATAGATATATTGTGGCACAGGCGTTTGTGCCTAGAGACTCCTTTTCCAAATGGATGAAATGTTATCCTCAATAGGCAGGGATATAGTAGTATATGTAACCTCCCTTGTAGACCGTGGGAATGCTGTAGACATCATATACCTCGACTTCAGCAAAGCTTTCGACAAAGTGCCCCATGATATCTTGATGAGCAAACTAGCTCAAAGTGGGCTAGATGAAACAATGATCCGGTGGATCCACAGTTGTCTACAGAATTGGACTCAAAGAGTGCTTATCAATGGGACCTTCTCAAACTGGGGAGAGGTAATGAGTGGGGTACCGCAGGGCTCAGTCCTGGGCCCAGTGCTCTTCAACATTTGTATTAATGACTAGGAGGAGGAGGTGCAGGGAATGCTGATCAGATTTGCAGATGACACAAAATTGGACGGGATAGCTAATACTTTGGAAGACAGAAACAAAATTCAAAGTGATCTGGATAGACTGGAGCGCTGGGCAGAAAACAACAGAATGACATTTAATAGGGATAAATGCCAAGTTCTGCACCTAGGAAAAAGAAACCAAATGCACAGTTACAAGATGGGGGATATGTGGCTCAACAACACTACAAGAGAGAAAGATCTTGGAATTGTTGTCGATCACAAGCCAACCATGTGATGTGGCTGCAAAAAAGGCCAATGCTCTTTTGGGCTGCATTAATAGAAGCATAGCTCCCAAATCCCGGGAAGTACTAGTTCACCTCTACTCAGCACTGGTTAGGCCTCATCTGGAGTACTGTGTCCAGTTCTGGGCACCACACTTTAAGAAGGATGCAGACAAACTGGAGAGGGTTCAGAGGAGGGCAACAAAGATGATCAGGGGACTGGAAACAAAGCCCTATGAAGAGAGACTGAAAGAACTGGGCATGTTTAGCCTTGAGCAGAGAAGACTGAGGGGAGATAGGATAGTGCTCTTCAAGTCCTTGAAAGGTTGTCACAGAGAGGAAGGCCAGGATCTCTTCTCAGTCATCCCAGAGTGCAGGACACAGAATAATGGGCTCAAGTGACAGGAAGCCAGATTCCGGCTGAACATCAGGAGAAACTTCCTGACTGTTAGAGCAATACGACAATGGAACCAATGACCTAGGGAGGCGGTGGGCTCTCCCACAGTGGAGGCATTCAAGATGAGGCTGGACAGCCATCTGTCAGGGATGCTCTGACCTGGATTCCTGCATTGAGCAGGGGGTTGGACTCGATGGCCTTGTAGGCCCCTTCCAACCCTACTGTTCTATGATTCTATGATATGGGTATAGTATATTTAAGGCTACAGAGGGAAGAATGGCAGAGAACAAGGCCCATGAACCATGAGAAAAGCAGTAAGTCTGTGGCCCTTGTATGCAAAGCCCAAAGGTATGTAAGGTGAGAACAGAGTGACACATTTATGATGGCTGGTGTAATGCGTCTGGCATGTTAGGGTGTTACTGAGAAGCTTCAGGTGTCTTTGACAACATTCTAGAGCAGTTGGGGGCGGGGGGAACATCCATTTGCCCTTGGGAGGATTTGCTGGTCAGAGGAAGGGGGAGAGAGAAAAGAACATAGACTTTGTGGTGTTTTATAGTCTCGGGATTTGTACTTCAGTTATTACTTTTGTTTGTTTACTGGATTTTTGTCCTGCTTTCCAGACAATAATTGTCTCCCAAAGTGGCTCACATCAATTAAAAAAAGAGAGTCCGGTCCTGCCATCAGGCTTGCAAACAAAAATGCCGGACAGGCTTATGAACTGAACTGACAAGGCATGCTGGGGAGGGGAGGGGAGGGGAGGGGACAGGACGGAAGAGGAAGATGATCATGGCCAGAACAAGGTGGGGAGCTCTACGCGGGCAGCGAGTGCACTTTGGGGCAGCTGATCTTCCCTTGCCGGGGGCCCGGCTTGAATGAGGCTCTTGTTCCTCAGGCCAGCGGATGGGGCCGGAGCATTCGTTCTCCTTCCTTCTGCAGTCCCAGCAGGGCTCCCTGTTCCTTCTGCCAGGGAGGGAGAAGCGAGCTCCCTGCAACTGCTCCTCTGGCTGAGGCATGGGCCAGGTTGGTCTCCCACTCGCTTGAAGCCGCTCCTGAGATCTGGGGGGCGCAGCCTCCCCGTGGCCGTAGGCCCCCTGGCTGATGGCAAAAGCCACTGTCTGCTTTCCTTCTCTCCAGGGCAGTATTGGGAATGCTGATTAGAAAGATAATGTCTATGTATTGTTTAGTCTGTTGATTATTTTTGACTAGTTCTCTGCAGCAACTTTTCCACAAGCCTGTAGTAAAATGTGTACTTGAACCTCCCTTGTTGGAGTATGACATGGTTTCTAGTGATGATAAACTTTTTAGCTATGCTAATCCCACTTGTCTAAACTGAATAGAATTGAATTTGCTAATATGTTGTGGTTCAGCAATTTCGTGGCAGAGCTTCTCTTGGAAGTATTTTGGTAGATGTAAGATTTTGCCAGCAGGAGGCCCTAAAAAGCCACCATCTCAATCCCTATGGCACCTTCTAAGTTCTTGTGACAGTCTTTCTCTCTCCCGCCCCCATCTCCATGCTAGCAATTAAAATCCAGAGTATTCTAGTCACTTTTGTGGCCAAAACAGAAAACTGGACTCTTAAGAAGGAAACTCCTCATTCCACAGAGCTGTGCCGAGGGCAGGGGATAAGGAAGGTGGTGTCCAGCAGATGGCTCCAATGTTAATTTTCACCTCCTAGATGTAGTAGGAGCTCTTGTACTCCTCTCTTCAAGGCAGCTCTTTCTGCACCATTCTTTCTCTCCTTCTCAGTGAGGTAGAATTACTCCTCAGCTCTAGAGGAGCTCACACCTCAGCGGGTCATCAGACCTGGCTCATCTGCCTCGGAGGGAGCCTGGCGGATTGGTTGAGCACCTGCCTTGCATGCCCAAGGTCTCAGGGATCCGTCTCTGGTGTCTCCAGCTAAAGGATCTTGGGTAGCGGGGCTGGGAAAGACCCCAGAGAAATGCTCTAGGAAAGGCATTGAGAATAAAACTGCCAAGATCATACTCCCCTTACACAAATCTATGGTGCGACCACACTTGGAGTACTGTGCACAGTTCTGGTCACCGCACCTAAAAAGGATATTATAGAGTTGGAAAAAGGGCAGAAAAGGGTAACTAAAATGATCAAGGGGCTGGAGCAACTCCCCCATGAGGGAAGGCTACAACAGCTGGGATTGTTTAGCTTGGAAAAAAGGAGGGGAAGGGGAGACATGATACGAAATTATGCATGGTGTGGAGAATGTGGATAGGGAGACATTTTTCTCTCTCTCTCATACTGCTAGAACCCGGGGCCATCCCATGCAGCGGATTGGTGGGCGATTCAGGACAGATAAAAGGAAAGACTTCTTCACCCAGCACATAGTTGGTTTCCTCTCATCAAAACTACTGTAATGCTCTACGTGGGGTTACCCTTGAAAATGGTTTGGAAGCTGCAGCTGGTACAGAACGCAGTGGCTCGCCTGATTAAAGGCAGCTGCTGGCATGATCACATCACTCTGGTGCTGAAGGAGTTGCACTGGTTACCAGTTGTTTGCTGGGCCAAATTCAAGGTGTTGGTTTTGACCTTTAAAACCCTATATGGGTCCAGCCCAGCCTATCTTAAGGAGCTCCTCCAACAACACCAGACAGGCCGCTTAACAAGATCAGCCTCGGATGGCCTTCTCTCTGTCCCATCAGCCAGGACAGCTAGACTGGTGGGGACGAGGGAGAGGGCCTTCTCTGTGGTGGCCCCCACTCTGTGGAACTCCCTCCCTAGAGAACTCTGCCATGCCCCCTCTTTAATGAGCTTCCACCACGAATTAAAAACGTGGTTGTTCAGGCAGGCATTTGGGGTGGGTTAGGGCATTTTTAGAAATATGTTTTAATGTAGAATTGTATTGTTTTAAGACTGTTATATTGCTGTACATTGCCCAGAGTGGCCAGGTGACTGGCCAGATGGGCAATTAAGACATTCAATAAATAAATAAATAGTGAAACTATGGAATTCGCTACCATAGGATGTAGCAATGGCCACCACTTTGGATGGCTTTAAAAGGGGCTTGGACAAACTCATGGAGGAGAAGGCTTTCAGTGGCTTCTAGGTGTGATGGCTGTGTGCTACCTCCAGTACCAGAGGCAGTGAGCCTATGTACACCAGTTGCTGGGGGACATGGGTGGGAGGGTACTGTTGCACTCGTGCCCAGCTTGTGGGTTCCTGGTATACAGCTGGTTGGCCACTGTGTGAACAGAGTGCTGGACTAGACGGACCCTTGGTCTGATCCAGCAGGGCTCTTCTGTTCTTAATGGTGGTTATTCGTCTTTAAAGTCCTGTGGTTGTTCAGAGCAGTGCTGAATGACTGTGTTGGGAGGACTGAACCCCTGTTATGTCCACCCTGCCCTGAGAGTCTCCTCCACTTCTGGCAAAAAAGTGCAGCAGGGAGAAGGGCAGGCCCTGCTGGCACTGGCTGGAGCTTGGCAGCTGAGCCAAAAGGGGCTGATGACAGCAGGCGAGAGCTTGCATCACTGGTGGCGCAGAACATCCTGAGTAATATCGTTTGGTGTAATCAGACTGGTGCAGGGTTTCCTTGTTGTGTTTGTCCTGATGGCAGCTCTGGATGGGCACATGGAAATTCAGAGTCCACAGCTGCATGACGGTGGGAAAGATGGAATGCTGCCTGCATGGGCGTTCCTTGTGCTAGAATGTAGATACAGTGGCTCAGGCACGCAATTGCCTTTGTGAAGCGCTCTCAGAGCTGTTGACTTTTTCCTGACCGTTTGCTTGTACCTTTTTAACAGCAGCCAGGCATGCAGAAATCATCTCAATTAAGCTTTTCCTGCCATGCATGGGGAGAAAATGTTCAGAAACTAATTCCTGCATGACAGGTTGCTGTTACAGGCACAGGAGCAGGTTAAATGGCAACCTTAGTCTCGAAATCCCATCTTTTCCTGGCTTGGTTCAGTGGAAGGATCTGTCCTGGAGTTACTCATGGTATCGCGGCTGCTCTAGGCTGTTTACCCTCCCTTGTAAAATGGATGGCACTTGGGAAAAGCTTAATGAGGACTGACCCACCCACTAATTAAGAGATGATGTTGCAAGCAGAGGCACTTTTCAGACTACAGCCCTTAGGGCAGGAATTCAGGAGAGGAGATGCTTGGACTGGCCAGCCCCACCCCACACCTGCCAGAGACACCCAGATGCCAGCATCATTTTGCATCCTGTGGCACTAGCTAGAAACTCTGCAGTGCCCTGTGCCTGAACTGGAGTGGCACAGTCTTGTGCTGGTGTGCTGGACTACACTGGGCTGTGATGGTCAGTGGATGGCTTTTGGGCACCAGTGTTGCCCCAGTAGATGGCTTTCCATTGGCTACCTCCAGCCCTGATCTGGGGGCCTCCTTCTTAACAAGGAGAGGGCTCTGTCTCCTCTACCTCAAAAGGTGAACGCAGGAGGCCTCTCCTGGCAGAAGCAGAGCGCAAGTCAACCCAGCTGGAAGCACAGGCCCAGGGGGCCAGAATTGCAGCAGGGGAGCAGGCATGATGGAGCCCAGACTCTGAGGAAGTGAAAGGGGAGTGGTGCCTCCCTCCTTCCCATCTACTAGGGAGGGCAAGTGTCTCCTTTGAAGCTGCATATCCTAGCTTTGTTATTCCTTGTAGCTGCTTGCTAGTGGGCGGCTAAATATATTCACCTTGAAGTGGGAAAGCTGATGACAGCTGGCTTGAAGGGGAAGAACTGCCCTGCCCTGCCCTGCCCTGCCCTGCCCTGCCCTGCCTACTCCTAGGGAGCTGCTGAGACACCCTTATATCCCCCCCCACCCCTGACAAAGAGGAGAGGCCTCCATCTAAAGGGGCTTCTGTTTAGGGAGCAAACCACTTCTTGATGTGCTCTGCTGCTTGCGACAGTCTCGCCAAGGCCAATCCTGTGCATGTTTACTCAGAAGTAAAACCTGCTGTGCTTAGTTGGGGTTACTCTGATGTAAGTGCACATTGTCTGTAAAGGGCCCTGAAGACTGGAGGCTACAGAGTGGCAAAGAAATATATAAAAATGACTGGAATGGGACTGCAAGAGATCCTGAGTGGGAACACGGCTATGACTTTCAGAGCACCGTCTGGTCCAGTTTTATTGGATGAGTTTCAGTTACTGAGGCCTGAGGATGCAGACAAGGTGCTTGGCCAAGTCCAATCGACCACTTGTGTGCTTGACCCTTGCCCTTCATGGCTTATTAAATCAAACAAGGAGGGGTTGTCCGGCTGGGTCCAGGAGGTTGTAAATTCCTCCTTGAGAGAGGGAGTGGTGCCTGCCGCTTTAAAAGAGGCAGTAATTGGACCACTCCTGAAAAAGCCTAACCTGGACCCAGAGGATGTTAACAATTATAGGCCAGTGGCCAACATCCCCTTCCTGGGCAAGGTGCTTGAGCGGGTGGTTGTAGGACAGCTCCAGGCTCTGTTGAATGAAACGGATTATCTAGATCCATTTCAATCGGGCTTCAGGCCTGGTTTTGAAACGGAAACTGCCTTGGTCGCCCTGTGGGATGACCTCTGCCGGGAGAGGGACAGGGGGAGTGCGACCCTGTTGATTCTCCTGGACCTCTCAGCGGCTTTCGATACCATCAACCATGGTATCCTTCTGGATAGGTTGTCTGGGTTGGGAGTAGGAGGCACTGCACTACAGTGGTTCCGCTCCTACTTGGATGGCCGATTCCAGAAGGTGGTGCTGGGGGATTACTGCTCTGTGCCATGGCAATTGTGCCATGGGGTTCCACAGGGCTCTATTTTATCCCCCATGCTGTTTAACATCTACATGAAACCGCTGCGGGAGGTTATCCAGAGGTGTGGGCTGAGGTGCCATCAATATGCAGATGACACCCAGCTCTACCTCTCTTTCTCATCAAAACCAGGTGAGGCAGTGGCTGTTCTGAATCAGGGCCTGGGCACGGTAATGGACTGGATGAGGGCTAATAAACTGAAACTCACTCCAGACAAGATGGAGGTACTGCTAGTGGGTGGTTCATCTGCCCGGCTAGGTGATATTCAACCTGTTCTGGAGGGGGTTGCACTCCCCCTAAAGGATCAGGTTCGTAGTTTGGGGGTGCTCTTGGACCCAGAACTGTCCCTTGAGGCACAGGTGAACTCAGTGGCACGGAGAACTTCTTATCAGCTTAGGCTGGTATACCAACTACGCCCTTATCTGGACAGAGATAGCCTAGCTACAGTCATCCATGCTCTGATAACTTCTCGTCTGGATTACTGCAATGCGTTATATGTGGGGCTGCCTTTGAAAACGGTCCGGAAACTTCAGCTGGTCCAAAATAGGGCAGCAAGATTGTTAACAGGGACTGGCCTGCGAGCTCATATTACGCCAGTACTTTTCCAGCTGCACTGGCTGCCGGTCCATTTCCGGGCCCGATTCAAAGTGCTGGTGTTAACATTCAAAGCCCTTAATGGCTTGGGGCCAGGTTACCTGAAGGATCGCCTCCTCCCATATGTGCCTGCCTGGACCTTAAGATCATCATCAGTGGCCCTTCTCCGTGAGCCCCTGCCAAAGGAAGTGAGGCGGGTGGCTACTAGGAGGAGGGCTTTTTCTGCTGTGGCACCCCGGCTCTGGAATGAGCTCCCTAGTGAGGTTCGCCTGGCGCCTACATTGTATTCCAGTGTGCCAGTGTGGTGTAGTGGCAAGAGTGTTGGATTAGGAGCCGGGAGATCCGGGTTCTAGTCCCCACTCGGCCATGGAAGCTCACTGGGTGACTTTGGGCCAGTCACAGACTCTCAGCCCAACCCACCTCATAGGGTTGTTGTTGTGAGGATAAAATGGAGAGGAGGAGGATAATGTAAGCCACCTTGGGTTCCTTGCAAGAGGAAAAAAGGTGGGGTATAAATGCAATAAATAAATAAATATTCCTTTTGGCGCCAGGTGAAGACCTTTTTATTTTCCCAGGCATTTTAGCCTTCTAAATTTTTATCTTTGCTGTTTTAAATCTGTATTTTAAACTTCGGCACTGCTGCTAAGTTTTATTGTGGTTGTATTGTTATATTGTGGTTTTAATGTTCTGTATATTTTAAATTGTTTTATTGTGTGTTGTTTGGATTTAATTTTTGTGAACCGCCCAGAGAGCTTTGGCTATTGGGACGTATAGAAATGAGATAAATAAATAAAATAAATAAAATTAATGTAGTGTTCTTGGTGTGTATAGTAAAGATTAAGTTATTGTTGCTGCTTTTACAACTGTGTAATTCTTTTGATGGTTTTTTAAATCACTGGTCTTGTTCTGTGTTTTATGTGTATGTTACCCCGCAAGCCTTGCTTATAGGATGAATTGTTACTGCTGTTAATATTAGTAAATATTCTGGGAAGGCCGTTGGAGACAGCAAGGGAGCAGCAGTGCAGCTAGGACTGGACCTTGGACCATGGCACTCAAAATGACCACTGGCCGAGTTGCAGGTCCTGGCACTGGCATCTGGGCAAGCGTGGGCAGCGTGGTGTAGGGGTGAGAGCGTTGGACTGGGGCTCGGGAGACCCGGGTTCTAGTCCCCACTTGGCCTTGAAGCTCACTGGGTGACTTTGGGCCAGTCACCGACTCTCAGCCCGGCCTACCTCCCAGGGTTGTCAAGAGGATAAAAGGGCGAGCAGGAGGATCACGTAAACAGCCTGGGGCTCCTTGCAAGATGAAAGAAGGCTGGAAGTAAACGTAACGAGCAACGCGTCCTCACCCGGGGCTGATGCTGCTCGCCAGAGCGTCCCTGTCGATACGCGCGTGCATGACGCCGGCGGGGCCGGCGGGGCGGGGCGGGGCGGGGCCGGGCCACGGTTACAGGGGCGCGTGTCACTATTAATTTTAAACAGGTGTTCTCCTTTCCTGCGACGAAATGGCGCTCGCTGCCATGAGCCCGCGCGCGGCAGCAGGAGTCGGCTCAGTCTCAGTCCTGCGGCCCGGCGGGGGCGCGACCGAGTCCGAAACGCGGAGCCGGACACGCGCCCCCGCACGCCGCCGCCTCGTTCCCGCGACGAGCGCGGCCGGCGCGAGCCCCCGCCCCCGCCGGAGGGGCGTGCGCGCGGCCCGCCCCCCGCTTGATACGCGCGCCGCCCGCCCGCCGCCCGCCCTCTCCCCGTTCAGCGCCAGCGACGCGCGGCGAGCTCCGGGCTGGTGAGCGGCGGGCGCCGGAGGGGCGGGCGGGAGCTGCGCGGGCCGCCGGGGCGCTCGCCGGGCTCGGGGCAGCGGCGGGGGCCGCGGCGGGCGAGCGGGCGGGCGCGCTTGGCGCGCCTTTCGCAAGCGGAGCTCCGCGTTGCGTCAGCCGCTGCCAGGCGGAGGCTCAACAGGTGCGGATTTGCTCTGCGGGGAGGTCCCTGGCTTTCCTCCCGCCTCGTCCGCGCTTGGACGCGGGCTTGGCGGTGCGGGCAGACGCGCTCTGCCTATGCTCAGAGGCGCTCTTCTTGCGACCGACCTGCCCGGTCCAGGATTCGGCACAGCTCCCGCGGCTGGCGCACGTCGCGCCCTGGCCGGCCCGCAGGTAGGGCAGGCTGGCTGGCTGGGCTCGCCTGCGCCAGGAAACGCCGCCCGGCACAGGGCTGGTTTCGTGCTCCCTCTGGGGCAGGAAGCCGGGCTGGGAGGTTGCATCACCCCCTTGCTTTCGGAGCAGGGTCAGGCTGCCGGAGGGATTATAGTCTCCTCCGCCCCCCCGCCCCCCGCCTGCCTGCTTGTTGGCATTTTGGCTCGGGGTGGTGCGGGGGGTCCCCCCCCAATATTTTTTTTGCAAGGATGAGTAAGGCAGGTGTGGATTGACAGCTGTCTGGATAGGAACGGCGTGTGTGTGGTGCCAGTAAGAGTAACTTCAAATAGACTTTTTATGTTATACTCCTAGAGGTGGTAGAGGCAATAGTTGTAATAGAACTTGAGAATAATTTTTGAATTGTTGAACAATAAACAGATGTGATCTTACTGACTGGTCGCTAACAGCCTCTTAAGGTATTGCCATAAAGTGTGTTGGTTATGAAATAATGTGACACTAAAAGGGTCTTGATGATCTCATTAGAGAAACCATACGTTATGTTGAGGGTGCCCTGCTCAGTCTCTAAGCGATCAGCTGTAGCATCCCTAATATTGGTGCTTGACTGAGCCCTGAAGCAATAGATCAGAAACTTTGGATCCAGGGGCTGATAACCTGCTGGGTTTTATTTTGGTTGTACTTTTGTATTGTAGTTTTAAGCATTCATATTTTATATTGTTTTATGTTGTACTTTACGGTTTTAATTTTTGTGAACCGCCTGGAGGGCTTCAGCTATTGGGCAGTATAGAAATGAAATAAATAAACATATTCATGTAACTTACTGCAAGCCTTAAAAACATAATTCGCTGAAAAGTTATTACAACAAAGTTATTACTAACCCCCAACCCCCATATTCATGATAACTTACTGCAAGACTTCATCCATCATTCCCTGAAAAGTTTCCCTTTTCTGTGTTCTCCTAATC
Source organism: Heloderma suspectum (assembly GCF_057233095.1). Classification (NCBI taxonomy): domain Eukaryota; kingdom Metazoa; phylum Chordata; class Lepidosauria; order Squamata; family Helodermatidae; genus Heloderma; species Heloderma suspectum. Next base: position 2,717,044 of record NC_139466.1, read on the forward strand.
TCTCTCCCCCTACTCTGATCTTGCTTTCTTGTCTGATATTTTTAACGGATTCTCCTAACTGCCCAAAGCCTGTTCTTTCCTCAACAACTGTCCTGGAATGCTGAGGTTCATCGCTTGAACCTCCTTTCCACCAGTCTAACACGACCAGTACGTTACGCACGTATTACATATGTATTTTATTTCAGACATGCATTTCCTGCTCTAAAATGTGAAAACATGTCCAAAGCACCACTCAGCAGAATGTCGGTAAGATTCAGCCCACTGACGAGAACAGGGGTGGGCAGAAGGTAGCTCTCCAGATGTTTGGGACTCCAACTCCCAGAAACCCCTGCCAATGTCAATGAGTCCTGGGAGTTGAAGTCCAAAACATCTGGAGGTTTACTCTCTGCCCACCCTTGGATAAGAGGATTGCTGGCAATATCCTCCCCCAGTGGGGAACAGAGCTGGTCCCGTAGAGGGAAAAGCAAGATAGGATGTTGTCTTGTCCCACCCTCCCATGAACTGGGGAAAGTCTCAATCACTGCTCCAGGGCGTGATCTTCCCTGGGGATGTCTCATCTGTTCACTCTGTGTGTTGCCGTTGCCCTCTCCAACACAGTGCCCTCTGGATGGGTTGGGCTACAACTCCCATGATCCCCAGCCGATGTGGCCATTTGCCATGCTGGCTGGGGGTGGTGGGGTAGTTGAACATCTGGAGCGCACCAGGATGAGGAAAGCAGCAAGGATGACGCTGGCTGCCTTCCCTTCGCTGGATCTGTGTCAGTTCCTCTGGACCGATGCTGGCTGGTTGTCCAGTTTCTTGCTTCAGCAGCAGCTGACCTCCCCACCCCCCTAAAGTGTGTGTGTGTGTAGGGGGGTTGAGCTGTGCCAAGAACAACCCTTGGCACTGGTTGGCATTTCTGACTACATCCGTTGCTTAGTTCAGTCCTGTCAGAAGCACCTCAGTGCCCCATCAGAGGAGCCAGTGCCTCCCATCCAGTCCCTCCGGATGGCTCCTGTGCAATCCCACAGATAACTTCCACTCCAAAAAGTAGTTTCAGAAACACTGTCCTCCAAAGCAGGTGCAGTTTTATGCTGGAGGGTAGAAGAGCAGCATGAGCAGTATTCTCTCTCTTGTGGGCATCTGGTTGGCTACTGTGGGAAGCAGGATGTGGGATTAGGTAGCCTTTGGTCTGATCCTGGTTCAGGGCTCTCCTTATGGTCATAGGAAATCCTGCTTCCTGAATGCATTAGGGGGTAATAGCTTCCCCAGTCCATTTGCAGACCATCCCTGCCCCTTGGCAGGGGCAGTGCTGGCATTCCTGCTCCTTGGAAATGCTCACTCTTGACGAGAAGTGCCTGCCCATTTTTCCAGTTCCTGAGGCTCTACTGGGAACAGGATGTGTGACAGAACAGGGGCCTTCCGGGTGGGGGGTGATCTTGCAGCCCCGGGATCCCACTTCGTCTGTTTTCCTGCTGTTGTTACTTGTGGTACCTCAAACTCCTGGGTCCTTGAGATTAGAGAAGCCCCCCCACACATACACATTCAGCAAGTGCTCTGCTTAATTTTGCTTCCCTGTGTGTATCTGTCTCCCCCCACCCCCTTGTGCAAGCAGTGTTGTGGTGAGGAGCCAAAGAGGTAAAGTGAGGCCATGGGCAAGCAGGGCGTGGCCAGCTGATGACAGCGGCACCCGGCACTCCTCAGTCTGTTTGGGCCCAGGAACCAGAGTCTGGCAGAGTGGCTCCCTGCTGCTTGAGGGCTTTCCTCTCAGTCTCTGCTCTCCCTAGAGTAGCCCTGTGGTTAAGTGCTTGACGTTAACTGGGCAGCAGCTTTGGGAAACAGCCAAGCAGCCCTCCCCCACTTTCCCTCAGATCTAGTTGCCTTTGGCTCAGCCCCTTGAACGTTTTTCCTGCTGGCATGTTTTTATTCCAGCTGCAGTTTACAGACATGGGTTGGGAGCACTTCCCCAGCTGGAGGGAGGGTGTTCATGGCAGAGTTTGCACAAACACCTACTTGAGTTGGAGGAAACCCTCGAATGTATTTTAGCTACACTGAGACCGGCTTAGGAAATTGAATGGAACCAGGTGTGTGTGTGTGTGTGTGTGTGTGTGTCCCCGGAGCGTGCAGTGCGTCATCTGCCACGTTTTTAATCACTTGTATGATGAAAGAGAAGCCTGTATAGAAGATGCTCTTCTTCTTTTTCCTGGTGAGGGGACAAGGGTGGTTCAGATCTTTTCTTTGGCACTCCCGTCTCAGATGTTCCTTCTGGTGCAGCTGACTTTAAAGCGGACCTCATTAGTTCTGCCTTGTCGATTAGCTCTTCTAGATTTCATGGAGTTGTGCAGACTGTTCTGAAATGCCTCAAAGCTGCAGTAGAGTAAATTGAGCCTTGGGATGGGTGAGTGGGTAGGAGGGAGGGAAGGCTTCCCTTTGGAAGCGATTTGTCTACTGGTCTCCAAATCAAAACTCTTCCTGATTTTTATATTAATTTTCTACAGCGCCATCAATGGAGATGTCACTCTGCAGGATAACATAAACAAAAGAGGGGAAGATAAGACAGTTGGGTGACTCTAGCATCCTGTCCTTGAGAAGCTTACAACCCACATTTTAACTGGGGGCAGGGTGGGGGCAGGAGGGAGGGAGAAGCACGCGTAACGGGATGGAGGTAAGCAAATGCAGTTAGATGCACTTAAGCTTGGTGCTAGCTCAGACTAAAGGTTTAGTTTGGACTAGGGTGTGTGTTTTTTAAAGGTCTGTAAAAACTTTCAGGCTTGGATTCTGGCCTTACTGGGCTGGGGTATAGATCCCTCCAATTTCTCAGCCTAGCAGCAAGGAGAATGTAGCTTTACAAATGGGAAAGGGGGAGGTGGTGGTGGTGGTAACAGTGAATAGGAAAAGGTGACTTAGCACTTTCTCCAAACTAAGGTAGTGGCTCCCATCATCACACCAGATGGGACCAGCTAGCAGAATTGTATTAGTCGGGACCCAACGGCCTGCTCCATTCCTTGCCCTGGGTTGACCCCACATGCCAGATAGCCTGTAGTTTGGTGACTCACTCAGAGGGTTCCATGTCCCACTGACGATTGTCACGCACTGTCATTTTAGGATCGCTGCTGTCTGGAACAAGGCAAACATGCCAGTGTGTGTGTGTGTGTGTGTGTGTGTGAGAAAAACCCTTCACCTACTAGTCAAGGCGAAGGCAGTTGCCTGCATGGAAGACGTAACAGATGGAAGAGGTGTTGTTTTTCCCCTTCACTGACTGGCTGATGCAACTGGCTGCCTTCGCTTCTGCTCCTTGTAACGGTCCAGGACTTTTGCCCCCATCAATTCATGCTTAGATGACTCTTGCTCTATAACCATCCCTTAGCAAGAGGCTGAGGTAAAGTGTAACTGTTTGTTCCTGCCTGAATTGGGGAAATGTGAATTGGCAGGGTGATGCCCCAGTCTATCATGGCCTGTGCTGGGCAGCTATGTTTTTCATACCGGCTCTTCTTGGGTTCTTTTTGATGATGTTTCTGGCAGATCCTCCAGAGCAGTAGGAAAGGTCAGGTGCCTTGTTTTGCCTGCAGAGTGGGAATCCTGCTTTCCAGGTGAGAAGGCATGGCCCAAGCTGCTGTCCTGTCCCACAGAATCCTGGCAGAATGGAGGATGTTGGGGGAGAGTGACAAAGGATGGAGAGCACCCTGGAGACCCAGTCCTATGGGGAAATATTGAAGGAGTTGGGTACATTCAGCCAGGAAAAGAGGCTATTAAGAGGCAATCTGATAGCCAGCTTCAAGTATTTGAAGGGCTATCATACAGATGGCAGGGTAAATTTTTTATGACTTAAAATGTGTTGAAATGTCCCTGGGAAGGACTGGGGGCTGGAAATAGGCTCCAGGAGTGCTAGAAGTTGCCCACCCTTTATTTAGATGAAACATTAAGAACAAACGTCCTGATGGTAAGAGCTGCCGGACCGTAGAATAGACTGCCTCAGAAGGTGGTGGACTCTCCTTTGTTAGAGGTTTTTTTGCAAAGCCTGAGTGGCCACCTATCAGAGGTGCTGCAGTAGTGGATTTCCTGCATTGATGGGGATGGACTAAGTGACCTTTGAGTCCCTTTCATCTATGATTCTGTGAGCTGAAGGGTGGCTGAAATAGGCAACAGTTGGAACACTGGAGGCATCCTTGAGGCATGAGTTCCACTCAAAAAATTATTCCTTGTGGTGCTTTTCCTATAGCACTCTTCTTCCAAAGGTGCACATCATTTTCTAATAAGTTACGCCTCATGAACAACTGCAGTCATAAGGAGACCACCTCTCTGTGTCTGTGTCTCCCTGTTGGGACTTGTAATGGGCATAGCAGGTGGTGAAGTTCTCTTGGGCTTGGCTTTTACTTTCCTTTTTGTTGTGGAGCAGCTTAATTTAATGGAAAAAAACAAATGGAAAAAGTACTAAAAACAACACCTCTCCTGCATTTTGGAATTTATGAAAACACCTGTGGCAGAGTCCTGTGTTTCATGAAAACCATTTTCCTGTCTTCCAAGTCCTCTCCTTGTCTTCCTGAACTCTTTCAAACAAGCAGGATATATTAGCTCAGATTCTGATTCCACCATCATCCACTTTTCCTGTGTGTCAAGCGTCTAACCTTGGTCCATCCTGTTTTCAGAGGCCTTTAAAGGTGCAATCTCATGCATGTTTAGACAGCAAAAAGTCCTACAACTCCCAGCATTTCCCAGCCAGATTGTGCCCTAAGACGCAGAGTCCCATAAGCTCTAAGTGTTTTTTTCTATGGTAATGATCCTTTTATTCTCAGCACCCACAAGACACCACTTAACAGAGAGAAGTGTGTGGCGCGTGTTTTTTAAAGCCTAGTCTATCGTTGACTTAATTTCCACAGCTAATTAAGTTTGGCTTCCAAAATACTAGGACTGGCCCAAAGTCATAATCTGAGGGTGGCCAACCATTTTTTTCATTATGGGTCTGTATTACTAAAATAATAAGCACCTCAGAAGAGCTCTGCTGGATCAGACCAGAAATCCATCACCTGCAGAGCAGCATCCTCAGGAAGGGCCTGGTGGCAACGGCAGCCTCTCCCACTGCTGTTCCCAGTACCCGAGTATACTGCCTCTGACTCCTGTGCAAGATACATACTGAGAAACAACAAATATAAAGAAAAACCAGGCTTTTTTATTGGTAAATAAAATATATGACACTAAGAACTTTTTTAAAAGAACGGTCAGCTAAGACTTTGAAGAGCGGTTAATTTTCATGAACCACCCAGGAGCTTTGGCTATTGGGCAGTACAGAAATGTATAAGTAGTACCTGATCTGCATGTTTCTTAGCTTTGTGAAGAACCTAGGTCTTGAATAACGTAGGGCGCAATCCTATTGGGATAGTCGTCCACCTCCAAACTCGGAGGCGGCCAACTATCCAATGCAGGGGCAGGTGGAGCGCAGAGGGGATCCTCTCCTCTGCACTCCAGCCGCCCTGCATTTGCAGATAGACAGCCAATTTGGCTGTTTCGTGGGGGACCTCAGAGCGGGGCGCAGGGGAGGCCACAGGGCACATAGGAAGTGTCGTAACGACACTTCCATAGTCTCCTCCCCTCCCTGCCACTGGGAACGCCCCCTTTTCTCCCACTCTGCACTGTGGTTATGAGCGTGGAGACAGGGAAGAACTGTGCTGCCTACGAGGTGGCAGGGGAGGGGGCTAGGAGCGCGGTTCCTGGAAACTGAAAAATCCTATGGCCGTCTAGACACCGTCTAGCAGCCATAGGATTGCTTTCTCCTTGTGTTTGTGTTACTATGGGCAGCAGCTTTGCTTTCTTTGCTTGTTCTGGAATATGGATCCAGATTTGAAGCTCAATGAGAAGCGAAATCCTAGCCCTCTGAAGAGACCCAAGTTAGGGCAGTGTTTTAGCCTGGTTCTCACTATGATGTCAATCCTGTTCCTGGACTGTACCACTTCAGAGTGCAGGTGTGGGCTCACATGATGGAATGCTGTTCCATATCCTCCCACTGCCCAATAAAAATTAAGTTCCTTGCACATAGAAACTAGCATAGAAACAAAGGTAATTGTTCAAATATGGAGGGGTTCAATGGTGCAGCTCCTTTACCCGCAATCTAAAGTATCAACTGTCCAGAAACAGACTCAGCAGCTCGCCTGGTGTTGGTGTAAACCAGGCCGTGAGGTTGCCTTCCTCGAGACCAGCAGGGCAGCCTGGAAGGGGCTGGAGAGCGGAAAGCTGATAGCACTGGGGAGGGAGGAGATGAGCTCCTGGCTCCTGCCAGTCACAGTCTGCTTGCTTGCTTGCCTCAGGCTCCCCCTTCTCCCCAGTAACCTAGACTACGCTGTGTAGGAGCCGCTGCCGCTGGCTCCCAGGCGGGGCTGAGGCCACACAAACTTGACCTTTTCTGGCTCTCTCTCCTGCTGAAGTGAAATTATTATCTATTAATAGGATCAGAAGAGGATTCAAACACACAATTAGCCTCCCTGCTCCAGTGGTAAAGTGGGAGTTCAGTTGCTCCTTCTCCGAGGAAATGTTTAGTTACGTGCTTTGGCAACCCAACTGCCATCTTTCTCAGTAAGCGAGGGCACGTCTGCATAGCAATTGCAGAGGGCAGCACTTTGATGTTAGGACCTCTTTGCATTCTGTGCTCTGCCAATTCTGTCCCTTGGACCAGAGTATGGCTGTAAGAACCCAGGAGCTACCAGGGTGCTCTGATGGCTGTTCTCAGTTCCAGAACACTTGAAGTTACGTTCCAATGTGTTGCTTTTCAAGGAAGCTTGCTACTTCCTATGAAGTATGGCTGGCTTCCCCAACCTGGTGCCCTCCAGATGGTTTGGATTTTAATTCCCATCAGCCCCAGCCAGTGTGGCCAATGGGCATGCATGCTGGGTGTTTTAGTCCAAAACATCTGGAGGACACCAGGTTGGGGAAGGCTGGAGTACGGCATGGTGGAATGAACACACAGACTGAAAGGTCTATCCACTCTGGCTTGCTCTCATTCCTCAGGCGCCGTTTGTGTCAAAGCTGTATAAATGGTCCTTCCAGTGCTTACTGTTCTCCACTATGCATTATTTGGTTTCCTTGTTGCACTTCCAACTCACTCTAGAAATGCAGATATTGGTTGGGTTAGGCTTAAAATGATCCACCTGTGAATGAAATTAAGGTGGTGCTGAAATATGGCTTATTTATTTAATTTGCTGCCTTTCCTTCAAGAAGCTCAAAGTGGGATACCTGATCTTCCTGCCTGCTATTAAATTCTAATAAGCCTGTGAGGTACGTAAGGCTGAGCGGGGTGACTGGCTCAAGGTCACCCAGTGAGCTTCATGGCCAAGTGGGGATCTGAACCCAGGTCTCCCCAGTCCAACACCAACCACTCTCAGGAAAAAACACACACCTCTCTCTCTCTCTGTCTCACACACACACACACACACATGTACACACAGAAACTTCTAAGCAGGTGTCATTCCTTCCGTCTTGTGTGGTGAATGCTTCCCTGTGATTTTCCTTCTCATGAGTGGCACTATTTCTCGAGAGCTCTTCTCTTCCCCTTTGTTCTCTTCACAGATTTTTCTTCCATTCCCTTTTCTGTTTGTCATGCCCTGGTCCATGGCACTCGTCTGCTGTTGCCACTGGCACCAAGGGCTTGCACCTGCAGAACATGCCCCTTGAAACGTTCCTCCAAGAATGTTCCAGCTCCTCTATTGAACACCTGCACTGCTAGCAGGGTGGTGGGGCAGAGTACTGGCGATCCAACCCACATTGTGGGACGTGCCTCTTTGGTTTGCATCTCTCTAAGGGCTGCATCTGACTACTGTGTCTCTCCAGGCTTCGGCGTTAATTCTAAGGCACTGCAGCACATAACCTTTTTTGGCCCTGTGTAGAGCAGTTCCCGTTATCCATGAGGCTAGCACCCATGTCCAATCTCATATAACTTGCTGGTTCTCAAACAGCTGTCTACCCACCCTCAATATGTCCTCGATGTGGAATCAATGAATTGGACACAATCCTAGTTTGCTGTCACTTGGCAGCTTTCTGCACCCGTATGGTTTCCCTCCGAGTGCATCAAGCTGTGTGGCTGGCGAATGAGTTTTGCACTGGTGTCTTTATGAATTTGCTTCTTTTTACTTACACCAAAAGGCCTCCTAAGCAGCTTAGCCTGCTTTTTGCCACGTCTTTACTGCTTCCAGGCAGTTCTGCTTCCATCCCCATAAGTCTGTTCTTGCTAGAATCTTGTGCCCCTCCCTGGCAAAGCATCTTGTCCTCCATTGCTTCAGCAGGCAGGGGACTCCTGTCCGACTGACCAGCACTGGACTGTTTCTAAGGCAGATTTCAAGGGCTGGAGCACAGCAGGTTTGCTTTTGTCTCTCTGGAAACAACAGTGTCCACACCAGCCTGTAACTGCTGAGTGTGGATGAAGTCAGAAAGGAAAAACAAACTATCACTGCTGGCTTTTGTAAGCTGTGTGCTTGTGACATTTCTCCTGTTGCACTGGAGTGTGTGATCCTGAATTTTCATGCTAGGCTTGATTGCAGGGAGGGAAGCAGGGGCTGGGGGAGGAAATTAACTGTTTGTGTTGGGGTCCTCCCCTCCCTGAGCCTTGGTAACGTCTGGCATTGGTTGTACAGGCACTTTGGTTTGTAGGAAGAAGTGAACTCCAATAGCCAGAGGGCAAAAGCTTCATACTTCTGTTTGCACAGATCGTCCTGGGCGCTGTTCCCACAACAGTTTTGTTCTGCTCAGCTCCAGCCTTGAAAAATGTGCTTCCCCAGAGAGCTTTTGGAATTGTCTTCTGCCCTGCTAGAAACAGAGGGTTTGCATTCCTTTGGTTGATCATGCTCATCCATCACGGTGACATTTTTTTCTTGATGGTCAGGAACCTGGGGCAGTGTTCATTTGATTCCCAGGCTCTGGTAGCACTCTTTCCTGCATCAGTAACTAGATGCTTCTTCCTTAAAGTTTTGGCTCAAAAGGGTAAGCTCTGGGAATTTCCACCAAAAGAACCGGTGCATACATCATCACACACCCCAGTGGTGGCTGGAGGTTTCAATAAGCCTTATATATGTATATCTTCATAAAGCTTCAGCTCTCCAATTGGATGACATTTTGTTCCTATTCAGTCTCTCTCAAGGGGCAAGGAAGAAAAGGAAGTTAATCTGGGCTAAATCAAATTAATTTAGAACTAGCTTTTCCCTTTGTTGGTCCATATCTGGCTTTCTGGACCCATTAATTCAGGGGTGGGCAATTTGTGGCCTTCTAGATATTTTGACCTACAGATTCCATCAGCCTTAGCCAGCATAGCCAATGGTGAGAGATATTGGGTGTTGGAGGTCAAAACATCGGGAGGGCTACAAGTTGCCCACCTTTCCTTTAATTGCTGCGTTTTGGCTGGTGTTGCTTCTCTGATTTCTTCTGCCAACCACACAACTATTAACAGCATGGGACTTACTTTTTGATTGCACATTGGCAAACCCTGGTCTTTGTGCCCTCGCATTTCTGGGCTCCTCCAGGATGCACAGAAGTATCTTTTTCCCCAGATAGCAGATGACAGAGGTGGCCATTAATCTCCATAGATCAGTGCTGCGGAAAGAGGAAACAAGCAAGGCTTGGCTTTGCTTGGCTTTCTGACAGCGCCATTAATCAGTCTGATGAACTGACTGGATGGATGGCACCTCTGTTGATTCCCTAAGGCAGAACAGAGAACAGAAGGCAATGGTAGTTCTGCTGTTGGCTGATCATAAAGAACAAGATGGTGCACCGCATCCTCGCCCCATAACAGGAGTGCTCCTGACTGTTCAAGTTTCCAGCCCTGGAATGCTCCCTTCCAGGATATTATAAGCTGTACAGGGCTCAAGCACGCCAGTTCACTCCCCAGTTTTCTGCTCTTTTTCTCATTTCTTTTCCTAGGAGCTGCACTGAGCAGACTTATCCTCATTTGGATTTTTTTTGCCTCTTTGAGTTTAAATAAAAAAAGTTTTGTACTTTTGCATATCTCAGGGCTCACCTGAGGGTTTCTGAAGTGGACCAGTTTCGGCTCTAGTCCTGTCAGCACTCAGCCACCTGAGTTCACTATTAGAGGGAATAACTGGGGCCCTGCAACAAAATACTGCAGTATGGAGCTCTTGTGCGCAAGGTTCCAGCCACTCCACTCCATACCACCACCGCCTCTGTCCTGTACTCCATCCCCTCCCTGCCAGTCAGTCAGCATTCTGTACCCACTGAACATGCTCAGTCCTCACTGGCGTGTTTTGGGGGATTTTTTTCAAATTGTTCGTGCTCAATCCCTGCTACATTCAGTTATTTGATTTCTCCATTGCGGTCTATGGGCAGCTCTCACCACCATCCTGGGGACATTTAAAAATAGCTTTTCAGTGTGAACCAGTAAATGACCTATCCAAACAATGGCACGGTTCTGTCAACCCTTTTTATCTCTACATGTCTCAACTTTCTCCAGCCACTCGATTTTATTTCCCCTACCTCTCAGTTGTAGGGGATTTTTCTCTCTCAGTCTGTCAGCATTCCATGCCACTGAGTTACCATTGGGCTATTTCAGGGGGTCTTCCCCTTAGAGGGGTTTCTTTTAAGATTTTTCATAGCTCTGCACATCTCAGGGTTATTCTGAGTTGGCGGAGACTTTCTTCTTGTGTGTGGGTGGCGCAGTTCTGGCTATATTCAAATGAGCATGGTCCCAGGGCATAGTCTGAAGTCACATGAGGCAGCCACCTTGCTGAAGCTAAGCAGGTTTGGGTCTGGTCAGTGCTTGGAGGGGGGACTACCTGGGAACCACATGTAGCCACCTTGAGTTCCATGATGGAAGAAAAGTGGGGTATAAATGGAATGAGTGAATGTATGAATGAGCACAGAAAAACTTGCATTGGTATATATATGATTGAGCTGGGGGAAGAGATGTTGTCACTAGTAAAAATATAAGTAACTATCTCCCATTTGCAATTGCTGCAGTTGGTAGATATTCAGTGTGGTGTAGTGGTTGAAGCGCTGAACTAGGGCTGGGGAGACCCAGGTTCTAGTCCCCACTTGGCCATAAAGTTCACTGGGTGAGTTTGGGCCAGTCACTGACTCTCAACCTAATCTACCTCACAGGGTTGTTGTAAAGACAAAATGGAAAGGAAGAGGATCACGTATGCTGCCTTGGGCTCCTTGGAGAAAAGGGCGAGATATAAATGTAATAAATAAATATGCCTTGATGGTCCTGTAAACATTGTTTTTATTTATTTAAAAGATTTATATGCCACCTTTAAAAACTCTCCTATGTTGGCTTCCAAAGTAAAACATAAACAATAAACTTAAAACATTAATAAGAACCAGGGATAACAAACAATTTTCAAAAGCAAACAATTTCCAAAAATATCCAGCCCAGGGAAATACTAGCAGCCAATACATGAAGCTAAATAAAGCCAACGACAGCCCAATAAACGTCTTACGAAAGCCTGTCATGATGGGGCTTGGTTGTGCATTCCACAGATATGGGGCCATGGCTGAAAATGCCCCCTCCCTTCTGCCCACCAACCTAGTTGTTCTTATCAGTAGGCACATGAGAAGGGCCAGAGGTTTCCAACAGTAAAGTCAGGACTGTGAGGCCTTATTTTTGTCCTGCCATGTCTAATGCTGCCCTCAGGGTCTCATCCAGCCTGGCCTGTAGCTGGGTGAGCTAGAGGAAAGTTTGTTCTGTTGTCTTTTAACCAACTTTAAGCCAGCTTTGGTTAATAGCTGATGGTGCCTTCCTGACTTCTTATCCAATGAACAACTTGTGTAAACAACATTAATCCTCGTAGTGTCCTGAGATCTGCTATTTGCTAACAGTTGTGGACGTCGGCAGCACGCGTGGATGTAATGTATAACCGCAGTCGGTTTTGCTCATAAGCTGGACTCTGACATTTCTAACAAACATTCTCCTTCAGTACTTTTGGGTTCAGACTGTCATGTGGCTGCAGTCAGTGTATGGCCTCTCTGAATTATAGCCTTAGGTTGTCTGAAGTGCTGTGTCTTATGATGAAAGTCTAAGGTCTGTTCTTTCCTTTCCATGAAGATGACAAACTAAGCAGATGTGGCAACATGAGTACCTAGAGCTGCAGCCTGACTTATTTGATGTGGGGGAGTGCCTGTGAAAATTCTCACCCCTGGGCTTATTTTATTTATTTAAAAGGTTTATAAGCCACATTTTATGGCAAACCTTCCCAAGGCGGCATACAACATTTAAATCCACAAAACAATAATAGAATCATAGAATCATAGAATAGTAGGGTTGGAAGGGGCCTACAAGGCCATCGAGTCCAACCCCCTGCTCAAGGCAGGAATCCAGGTCAGAGCATCCCTGACAGATGGCTGTCCAGCCTCGTCCTGAATGCCTCCAGTGTGGGAGAGCCCACCACCTCCCCAGGGAATTGGTTCCATTGTCGTATTGCTCTAACAGTCAGGAAGTTTCTCCTGATGTTCAGCCGGAATCTGGCTTCCTGTAACCTCAGCCAGTTACTCCATGTCCTGCACTCCGGGATGATCAAGAAGAGATGCTGGCCTTCCTCTCTGTGACAATCTTTCAAGTACTTGAAGAGCGCTATCATATCTCCCCTCAGTCTTCTCTTCTAAGGGCTAAACATGCCCAGTTCTTTCAGTCTCTCCTCATAGGGCTTTGTTTCCAGTCCCCTGATCATCTCTGTTGCCCTCCTCTGAACCCTCTCCAGTTTGTCTGCATCCTTCTTAAAGTGTGGTGCCCAGAACTGGACACAGTACTCCAGATGAGGCCTAACCAGTGCTGAGTAGAGGGGAACTAGTACTTCCCGGGATTTGGGAGCTATGCTTCTATTAATGCAGCCCAAAAGAGCATTGGCCTTTTTTGCAGCCACATCACTTTGTTGGCTCATATTCAGCTTGTGATGGACAACAATTCCAAGATCCTTCTCGCTTGTAGTGTTGTTGATCCACGTATCCCCCATCTTGTAACTGTGCATTTGGTTTCTTTTTCCAATGATAAAAACAATGTTGATAAAAGATCAAAATTAACAATAAAAACCAGGTAGCACCATATACACAACGGTACCCAGTCAAGTCCTAACTCAATTACAGGTCAAGGTAAACAGGCAAGTCTTTAGGGCCTCTTGAAGGCATACAATGATGGGACCTGGGAGTCATCATCTGGAACAGAGTTCCACAGGCAGGGAGTAATGACTGAGAAGTCCTTATCCCTTGCACCTGGCAGCTCTTACATGTAAGCAGGGCCTCAGATGCTGATCTCAGAAAGCAGGCAGTGAAGGTGGTCCTTCAAGGGACCTGGATCCAAACCATGTAAGGCTTTAAAGACCCGTACCAGAACTTTAAATGGAACCCCCAAACACCTTGGCAACCAGTGCAGCTGGTACAATAAAGGTGCTGCATGATCTGACTGCCTAGCACCTTCTAGTGCTCTAGAGATTGCATTTTATATGAGTTGGGCTTAGAGGTTACTTAGTTTCGGGAACCTGGACTGATTATGTGCTTTGGAACAGTTACTCTCTGTGTGCTTGCTTCTGCAGCCAATAACAATACTTGCTTCACCTAAAGATTATGAATAAGCAGACTTAAGTCCTGTCTCTAAAAGGAACTGGCCCTGAAAGGCTGAGCCTCATCACTCAGGTGAGAGGGAGTGAAATGCCACCTGTGAGGCTCTGTTGGAGCCCAAGTGTGGTCCTGATTCCAAGTGATGTAAAACTTCAGCTTGCTGGGCCACATACCGGTGTTGCCATCAGCTTGGTTCTGCTAGATCCCCCAATCCTTGCATACCTTCTTGCGGACATGCACACACACTCAGCGTTGCTGGCTCTAATGCCACATTGTTCTCTGTTTCAGATCCTTTGAAGACCTTGGGTGTTCCACAACACTGGCCAAGATGCTGAAGAGAACCATGGCAAGCTTTGGCAAGAAGCTGATCCGGCAGCGCACAGTGGACCTCAGTGCGCATGAGTCGCAGCTGGCACGCTGCCTCTCCACCCTGGACCTGATCGCTCTTGGTGTGGGCAGCACTCTTGGGGCTGGCGTCTATGTTTTGTCTGGGGAGGTGGCCAAGGATCTGGCTGGACCTTCTATTGTGATTTGTTTCTTCATTGCGGCAGTCTCCTCAGTGTTGGCTGGTCTGTGCTATGCGGAGTTTGGAGCACGGGTGCCCAAGGCCGGGTCTGCCTATCTCTACAGCTATGTGACCGTTGGGGAGATCTGGGCCTTCACCACCGGATGGAACCTCATTCTCTCATATATGATAGGTATGTGCTGCTCAGCTTGGAGCAGAGGAGGGGGAGAGAGTTCTGAATGATGTGAGAATGATTTGTTGAGTTCAGATGCAAGAACACCAGGGGTTGCCTGCAGCATTGCATCCAAGACGCATGCTCCGATGAGGCTCTTTAGGAAACCAAACCCCTCCTGAACCAGGGCTCGCAGACTGGATTTTTATTTAAATATATTCGAACAAGAACAGCAAAAGAATTCAGTCACTGTTGCAATTCAGTCACTGTTGCACTGTTATGAACTGCTGCTTTATTTAAAATATTTTAGGCTGCTTTTTCTACTGTAGCCAAAAACAGGGAGGCACAAAATAAAGAGGTGCTTTTGTGTCAGTTTTGGTTTTTTGGTTTTTCTGCTGACCAGTCTGCAGAGCAGCTTACAAAAAAATAAAAGTAAAATGAAACACTAGTGTACAGCTAATCCCCCCGCCCCCCAAAAAAGGAACAGCAAAACAATACAGCCATATGGGGCTTTTCAACAGCTACAACAAGCACTTTGGATTGTGCTGGAAAATGAACTGGCAGCCTGAGAAGCTATTTTAAACATTGGCAATACGTGTTACCTCTGACGAGTCCCGGTCAACAATCACTAGCAGCAAGACCCTGGACCCACTGATGTTTCTGCGTGGTCTTCGGAGGCAGCCCCAGTGCAGTAGTCTACTCCGGGGGTTACCAGAGCATGGATAACAGTAGCCAGGCCGCCTCTGTCCAGACAGAAAATGTAGGATTTTGCCTCCGTCTAATTCACATGCCAGTTGCTCTGGCATATTCCTCCATTGGCACCTTTCTGTGGTATGCTGAGGTATGGATTGCACACATTGACTAGGAGGGCTGTGTGTGCAACAGGGGGTTTGGGATGGGCCCACCCCACCTCTGGAGGTTAGAGACCTTCCAGCTCTAGCAATTCGTAGTTCTTCTTTTGCTGTGAGGCGTGACAAAGGCCCTGCCATTGCATCTGGGGTTGGCACAGAAGGATCAGGTGTGAGCTTAAATTTGGCTTAACGAAGGGCTCCCTTTTCTGTCACCAGGGACAGCAAGCGTCGCTCGTGCCTGGAGCTCCACATTTGACCACATTATTGGTGGCCACATCTCCACTTTCTTCCAGAATAACACTTCCCTGCATCTGGAGAATGTGCTTGCCGAATATCCGGACTTCTTTGCCCTTTTTCTGGTGTTGCTGCTCACAGGTGAGCTGACAGAGAGAGGTTTTTCTCCCTCTCTCATAATACTAGAACACAATGGGGTCATTCAGTGAAGCTGAATGATAAGAGATTCAAAAGGAAGGACTTTTTCACACAGTACATAGATATACTGTGGAACTTGCTACCCCAAGATGTAGTGATGGCCACCAATTTGGATGACTTTAAAATGGGCTTGGACAAATTTGTGAGACAGGGCTATCAATGGTCACTAGTCTTGATGGCTACATGCTACCTCCAGGAGCAGAGACAGCATGCCCTGCCTCTGAATGCTAGTTGCCGGGGAACAACAGTGGAGAGGGCTATTGACCTAATGTCCTGCTTGTGGGCTTCCCAGATGTGTCTAGTTGTTCACTGTGGGAAACAGGATGCTGGGCTACATAGGCTTTGGTCTGATCCAGCAGGGCTCCTAAGTTCTTATGACTAGTTGCTGTTAAAAGCTCAGGCAAACAGGACAGATTTAGCTGGTGCCACATGATCCCTGCAGAGTTCACAGCTGGGATGCCACCACAAAAAAGCCCCTTTCTCTATTAGCCATCTGCCTAACCTCCAAAGAAGAATAAAATGGGAGGCCTTGGTAGGAGATCTGAATTGACAGAAAGGGGCAACCAGGTGGTCCTTTACCCAGTCCCATACTGTTTATGAGGCTTTATAAGTTAAAAGCAGCCCTAGAACATGTGAAGCTGATTACAATAATAAAACCAGCCAGCCTTTGACATCTGGGGCAGGCATGTCTAGGTGGCTTGTGCCCCAGAGCCTCCCATCTTAAGCGAGCTGGCATCACCCTCTCTGTCTCGTTGCCTCCCTTTCAGGCTTGCTGTCATTTGGTGTGAGCGAATCAGCCCTGGTGAACAAAATCTTCACAGCCATCAACCTGCTGGTCCTGGGCTTTGTCATTGTCGCTGGCTGCGTGAAGGGCGATGTCAAGAACTGGAACTTGTCGGAGGAGGATTTTCAAAACCACTCGTATAAACCTGCTTCATCTGGAAGCAAGTAAGGGCCCTTCTCCCCGTCTGCCCAGCATGCTCTCTTAGCTGCTGTCGAGTTGTGGAGGGGGGCCAGCAGCCCCTCCTCTCCCTTTGCCTGTGGCTTTACACCTGGCTGCCCAGTCCTTGTGGCCAGGTTTCCTTATGATGCTGTGCAGCACAGCAAGAGGGAGGGCTGGGGCGATAGTGATGAGCGTGGGGAAGGGAAATGGCAGGAGGCCAGCTGGAGAGGCCCTTGCAGGGCTGGCATGCTCCAGGGGCCAGCTGGTAAGGACCCAGGGTTCTTGAGGGAGATTTGCATCCGTGGGCAGAAGTGGTTGTCCCAGCAGGAGGGCATTCATTCTCAGGTAGGTGGGTTTGCTTCCTTGAATGTTGTCATGGTCTGTCTTTCTTTCTCTTCCAGAGTTGGCCAC
Source organism: Heloderma suspectum (assembly GCF_057233095.1). Classification (NCBI taxonomy): domain Eukaryota; kingdom Metazoa; phylum Chordata; class Lepidosauria; order Squamata; family Helodermatidae; genus Heloderma; species Heloderma suspectum. Next base: position 2,733,876 of record NC_139466.1, read on the forward strand.
TTTGGCAATGGAGGCTTTGTCCCCTTTGGCTTTGAGGGGATCCTCTCTGGGGCTGCCACCTGCTTCTACGCCTTTGTTGGATTTGACTGCATTGCAACAACAGGTAAAGCAGCAGGTTTTGAGGGTGGTGGTGGTGGGATAACTGATCCATTTCTGTGATTCTGTACACCACACAGCACAGGTAGTTGTGTAGCCGTGATCTCAGGGTGCACTGACAGGAGCATAGTGTCCAGGACACAGGAAGTAATAGTCCCACTATGTTCTGCACTGGGATACTGTGTCCAGTTTGGAGTGCCGCATTTTAAGAAGGACATTGCCAATCTGGAGCTGTGCAGAGGAGCGCATCTAAGTTGGTGAGGGGTTGGGAAACCAAGTCCTGTGAGGAATGGTTGAAAGAGTTGGGTTTGTTTAGCCTGGAGTAGGGAAGGTTGAGGGACTGCGGTGGCTTAGTGATTAAGACGCTGAACTGCAGACTGGAAGGTTGGCAGGACAGCAGTTCGAGACCCGAGTGCCGCATGACGGAGTGAGCTCCTGTCTTCAGTCCCAGCTCCTGCCAACCTAGCAGTTCGAAAGCAAGAAATTGCAAGTAGATAAATAGGTGCCACTTCGTCGGGAAAGTTAACAGCGTTCCGTGCATCTCGGTGTTCAGTCATGCCGGCCACATGACCACGGAAACGTCTTCGGGCAGTGCTGGCTCTTCGGCTTAGAAATGGAGATGAGCACCACTCCCTTGAGTCGGACACGACTGGCTGGGGACACCTTTACCTTTTAGGGAAGGTTGAAGGGAGTCATGATCGCAGTCTTCAAGGATCTGAATGGCTGTCACACAGACGAGGGAGCAGACTTGTTTTCTGTTCCTCCAGAGGGGAGGACTAGAACCAGTGGGCAGAGGTTGCAGGAAGGTAGATTTTGGCTAATCATTAGGAGAAACATCCTAACAGTGAGAGCTGTTCAGCAGTGGTACAGACTGCCTCCGGAGGTAATTAAGCAGGGCTGGGTAGCTATCTGTCAGGGATGCCGTAGCTGCATCCTGCATTGAAGGTTCTGTATTGAGTAGGAGGTTGGATTAGGCAACCTCCAAATTACCATCCTATTTTGATTCTAGTCAGCGAGGGGGAAGTTTCACATGGCAGATGAGACTGAGCTGCACGCACCAGTGCTGCCACACAGGGTCCCCGTCAAGCCTCAAAGCGGGTTGGGCTGCTGTTCAATATTGCTGTGTTCCACAGCAGAAAGCTTCTGCTTATGATTTGGGAAATGAAGAATTAGCAACGCAGCTTGGTGCCACGGTTTGCTGCCTTCCTTGGGCATAGGAGGGGAGGGAGGTTTTGATCGCAGTGCACCCCACTCCCCTTTCTGCAGGCGAGGAAGCACGGAACCCTCAGCACTCGATCCCCATTGGCATCATCGTCTCCCTCCTCATCTGCTTCGTGGCCTACTTTGGGGTTTCTGCTTCCTTGACCTTGATGGTGCCCTACTTCCTGGTGAATGAAGAGAGCCCGCTGCCCGACGCCTTCAAGTCTGTGGGGTGGGAGCCTGCCCGCTACGTCGTGGCCATTGGCTCACTCTGCGCCCTCTCCACAAGGTAAAGGATGAGGAAAGGAGGCAGGCGTGATGTGGAGGTGCCTTCTGCCATCGATCTGCCACAATTGTCCTCTTGCTTCAGTTATTTTCAGGATGTGCACCCTGCCTTCTCGCCATGTTCTCTAGGCAGTTGGCAAACAAAAGTACACACTTTTTTTTTTAAATGCCAGGGATACCCAAGAACAGCAGTCCATAAAAACAGCTCAAAACAGCAGATAAAAAAACCCTAAATCAAATTGGCATCAATACTTAAAAAAGCCAGCTAGAATTTGAAAAAGGAGGGAACACAAGGTGTGTTAAGACAAATGCCACTAAAAGCTCGAGCACAGGCAGCATTCACCTAGCATCTAAACCGGGGATGGGCCAAACACAGGCCTTGGTGGGCCATTTGTGCTTCCCTGTGCCCGTGTTTCCCCTGGCCGCTGCAGTTATTGTCAAATTCAGAGAGCTTCTGCTGGGAAACAGGATGTACGTTCCACATGTACTGTTTCCCATCAGAATTGCTGGACCTGCAGAGAAACAGAGTGCAAGGGCAGCCATCCCTGCACGTCCCATTTCTCTCCAGAATCTGGCCCCCAACAGCTGTTTGGTGGGCTGTTGGAAATGCAGGTATGCTCTCGCCTGTTTCTCGAGCAATGGCTACTAGTCCTGATGGCTCTGTGCCACCCCCAGTGTCAGTGTGGCTCTGTTTATCAGCTGTTGGGAACATGAGTAGGATGGTGCTATTGCACTCGTGTCCTGCTTGCAAGTTTCCCACAGGCAGTTGGTTGGCCACCGTGTGAACAGAATGCTGGACGAGATGGACCCTTGGTCTGATCCAGCAGGGCTGTTCTTATGTTAAGTTCTCATACGCATGTTGACTTTGTGTCTCTTTCCGCCCATGCAGCTTGCTTGGCTCCATGTTCCCAATGCCACGAGTGATCTATGCCATGGCTGAAGATGGGCTGCTCTTCAGGTTTCTCTATCGGGTGCACAGCCGGACCAAGACCCCCTTGGTGGCCACTGTTGTCTCTGGCATCATTGCTGGTATAAATGTGTTGACGGGTGTCTGTCCCTTCTCCCCGCTCCCTCTGAGCCAGACTGGGGCTCATGTGCATCCTATTCTTTTGCAGCCCTGATGGCATTTCTCTTCGAGCTGAAGGATCTGGTTAACCTCATGTCGATTGGCACTCTGCTGGCGTACTCCCTGGTCGCTGTCTGTGTGCTCATCCTCAGGTGGGTGCCTCTTGAAGTGACCACCTCTCTGTGTGGCGTTCCCCAAGCCCCATCTAAACATCACACCACCCTGGCCCATGGAGGTCTTTGATCCTCTTGGCCTGGTGGACCCTCCTTTGCAGAGATGCTGGCAGAGAGTTGCAGTTCCCTGTTTTAATTCTTCTGGCTTTGCTGATAGGTACCAGCCTGAGCTGTTCACCTCCGCCAAAGACTTGGAAATGCTTGAGATGAATGGGAGTGAAGAAGAGAAGGTGATAATCAATCTCTCAAGTGGCACTAGCCAAACTGTGCTCAAAGAGAAGTTCAGCTGGAGGAGCCTTCTCTGCCCTTCTGGGGACAGCCCGACTCACATCTCAGGGCGCATTGTCTACATCAGCAGCACAGTCGTCTGTAAGTGCTGGTGGAGGTGGGGTAGAAATGGGGTGTCATAGCTCACTGGGGATGTAGCGCTTGAGTGCATCTTGAGGGTGATGCTGAGACAGGTCAGCCTTTGGCAACCCAACACGCTCCAGATGTGTTGGACTAAGGATGTGTCCCATTGTCCCTAGACAGCATAATCATTGGCCATGCTGGCCGAAGATCATGGAAACTGGAGTTCACCACATCTGGGGAGTGCCAGGTTGGAGAAGGCTGCCATGTGCGCTTTAGATGGGAACAGGGAGAGTCCCACAGCATGGATGCGGAGACGGATGTCTGACAGTGCTTGATCAGCTGGGCAGATTGGGCTAAGTTTACTCTCTTGGGTTGAGCCAGACTTCTCTTCTAGAGGCCACAAGAAAAGAGGCCTCTTTTCAACAATAGAGCTAAGATTGTGCATGCCTTGGTCTCTGGTTCTGAGATTTCCAGCTAGAAAGTTCTCAGGCGGAAGGGCTGGAAACTGCCCAGCTTTCTATAAAGTTGCTTTTTTGGGCCTCCTGTCTTGCAGGTATAATGATCACAGCCCTGTGTGGAATCCTGGCACAGGAGTGGGCAGCACTCTTGAACGGCAGCATCGGTTGGGTCATAGCCTGCGTGCTTCTCCTAGGCATTTTGATTATTGGCACCACTGTCATCTGGAGGCAGCCAGAAAGCAAGACACGTCTCACTTTCAAAGTAAGAATCCTGATCAAAGGGCTGCTCTTCCCTGGGGGACCTTGAAGGCTTGTTTGTGGCATTTGCCAAAGGAACAGTTTGCCAAAGGATCTTCCCATTGTCCTCTGATGGCTGGATCTTAACATGGAAAGAGAAGCAATTTTCTGCCTTTTAGGAAGTGGTGTTTACTGGCTAGCTTTCCCCTTCCTGGGATGGGTGGTCTCACCCTGCCTCAGCCTTGTTCAGGCGCAACGCGCCTTCCATAAGTCAGCGTACCACAGAGGCATCCTCTGTTCTTGCTAGCCTTGGTGCCCAGCTCAGGGGACAGGGATGGTCATGAAAAGGGGGGGTGCATGTCTGTATCGCTCTAGGGCAGGAGATGTGATGTTTCTGCCTGCAGGACTAGGCTAGCCATTCCTGTTGCTTGTCAAATCATTTGGAGGCTGAGAGGTATCTACTGGTTTATCTTTCTCAAGTCTTGAGGAACTCTGAAGTGAGAGTGGGGGAAGAGGGGCTTTCCAAATTATTACAGGGAAAAGAATCAGTTGCTAAGTTACTCTTGGGGATCTGGATGACTTTCCAAGCATGTGCACAGCAGTGATGTCCCCATCTACCTCTTCAGGTGCAACTATTGACAACTATATTGTGAGCACCTTGTTGTTGTTCAGTCGTTCTCTTCGTGACCCCATGGACCATAGCACGCCAGGCCTTCCTGTCCTGCGCTCTCTCCCGGAGCGTGCTCAAGTTCATATTCATTGCATCGGTGATGCTATCTAGCCATCTCATCCTCTGCCGTCCCCTTCTCCTTTTGCTGTCAGTGTTTCCCAGCATCAGGGTCTTTTCCAGAGTTTTCTCTTCGCATTAGGTGGCCAAAATATTTGAGCTTCAGCTTCAGTATCTGTCCTTCCAATGAGCACTCAGGGTTGATTTCCTTTAGTATGGACTGATTTGACCTCCTTGCAGTCCAGGGGACTCGTAAGAGTCTTCTCCAGCACCACAGTTCGAAAGCATCCATTCTTCGGTGCTCAGCCTTCCTTCTAGTCCAGCTCTCACAGCCATACATTACTACTGGGAAAACCATAGCTTTGATTAGGCGGACCTTTGTCAGCAAGGTGATGTCTCTGCTTCTTACTATGCTGTATGTGAGCACCTACGGGCCAGTATTTGTGACTACGCTGATGGCTTAAGCTTTACAGCCTGCTCCCCCACCCCCACATATGCAGTTCTGCAAGGAATGTGTTTTATTTTGCCCAATTTTTCCCACATTGTGCCCTTAGAAGTGCAGTTTCACATAGGTGTGCTCAGCCACTGCTAATTTAAGAGCAACCCCAAGACAAAATCTTGTCAAACAGCAAGCCTAGCCTCTCCCTCTGCACACAGAGAAGTGGGCTGTCAGTCATGACAGCCCCTGCAGGTAAATTAAGCCACAGTGTGCTGTTGTGACGTGTGAACTGGCAAAGTTGGGGATAGTGCAAAGATACCCCCCTGCTTGGGGGGGGGGGTTCTCCCAATTGCCTGGAAAGTCCCTCACTGGAGCCCCAGTCTAGTTTTGTCCTTAGGAGGAAATTGGTTTCAGTGAAACACAAAGCATTTCACACCCTCTTCTGCCTTTTCCAGGTGCCTGGCTTGCCGCTGCTCCCACTCTTCAGTATCTTAGTGAATGTCTATCTCATGATGCAGCTGGATGCAGGCACTTGGGCGCGCTTTGCTGTCTGGATGGCCATAGGTGAGGGGCACAAAACGCCACTTGTGTAGTGTTGCCATATAGGGGTCAACGTCAGCAGAAGCTGTGCCATCCCAATTTGGGAACTGCAGTAGGCGTGGTGCAGTGTGGGGACAGGGAGAGAGGGAGGCTGTAGATGCTCTTTTGACTGTGAGGCTCAATTTTCCCTCTAGGCTTTGCCATCTACTTTGGCTACGGGATCCGGCACAGTGAGGAAGGACAGGTGGCTCGCCAGTCCCAGTCAGCAACAAGCAAACCTCTGCAGGGTCCTAGCTCTGACCTGAGCCAAGACAGAGCTCTCTGATAGCAGGTGATTCTCTCCCTGCTCCCATCCACATAGCACAGGGGCCCTTGGGTTCTTACCTGCCTCTTACCCCTCCCTAGGGCAAGCAAGAGATGACATGGTCCTGTGTATATGGTCTCTCTAGCACAATGCCATAGGCTTGTGTTAACAGTGTCATCCTACAGGGCAGCGAATAAAAACAACATTGGGTAGGAGTTGGGGTAGACACAAGGCCCAGCCCATTCCCTCTTGGCCTTGGGGGAAAGCCAACACCAGGCACAGGAGCTGCCGCACACCCTGATATCTGTATTTATTCTGTCTGGCTTTGTTAGGTAGAGGTTGTCTTTCCTATGTAGATGTATGTGAGTGTCAGATGTCTGGAGTCCAAAACTGGATCTCTGTACTTTTAAGCTCTTTGCTTTCCTGTAACTGTTGTTTGTATAATATTATCAGAAATGTTACATGTTTTGTATGACTTAAAACTCCAAAGGCCCTTTTTTCAAAAATGTTTTGCTATGTTTGACCTATTGCCACCATTTAATGCCAGCTTGCTTTGCAATGTGCTTGGTAGCAGTTCTTCAGGATGAGCTAATGTACCTGCCTCCATAAACCTGGACAATTATACCAGGGCTGCCAGTGAACACAGCTTTGGCAGCTGAGCTTATGCAGAAGCCGAGGCACAGTCTCTTCAATAGCACTAGTTGGTTTGAGTAGCTCTTGAAGGATCAGTTGGAGATTGTTCATACTCCCCATATCTGAACTACCCTAACCAGGGTCTTTTTAGCTAGAACCCCCCCCACAATTTTCTTTATCAGTGTAGAGTCTTATAGGTAGAGGTTTTAACACCTTCCTCCCCTTCATGACCACAAGCCAACCATTCTCAAAAACAAGGCCACTGCCCATCCATTACTGCTATAATACCTTTCAGCAGCGGGGAACTTGTGGCTGTCCAGATATTTTTGTCTACAGCAGCCCTCACTATTGCCTATGCTGGCTAAGGCTGATGGGAATTGTAGGCCAAAACACCTGGAGAGCCAGAAGTCACCTGCTCCTGCTTTAAACAAGGACATACTGCATGGTGTTTAAAAGCAACAATGCCCCTGCATGCTTGAACTCTAGTATACAATGGCCTGGCTACTCTTCACTCTAAATAATCTGTCCAATTTTTGCAACCAGTATAAACAAAAAATTTGCATAGTTCTACTTGTCATAGGGATAGGATATATGTATATACAGTGCTGAAGTGCCACCTGGTGGAGTCTGCTTCCCTCTCTCTGACTTCACTAATTATTGCTGCTCCTTAAAAACTGATTTTCAGTCCAGAGGGCTAGATTCCATCCCACCCATCTCCTCTGTGTATCCCTGTAGCCTGAACACATGCTGTGCTGTCTAGCCATTTGGGGATGCCTTTGTTCAGGAGTGCAGAAGCTGTGGTCCTGCAGATGATGTTGGACTACAACTTCCATCATCCATTACCACTGCTGGTAGAGTCCAAAATTTGGGCAGCTATAGTTTCTCCACCTCTGCCTTTGCATCTCAAGCTCTGCCTTTGCTTCTCATACAAAACCAAACTGTGTGTTGCTTACAATATAGTATAATATAGTGCTAAAGAATTACATCTAGAGACAGATTAGCACAATAAGATATTAGGAAGGTTTCCTCAGTGATCAAGTTGCTTGATTGGCCAGTGAGCTATCCTAGAACTACATTTGGAGGCAACAATATGTCAGCACAGTCAACAAATTTGAGGGGGAGGAAGTAAGCAACAGAAACCAGGACTCAGGTAGACATACCCACCTCTTTCAGAAGCTGCAACTACGGTGACTGCTGTTGTAAGATGGTCCCCAGTAATCACACCTGATGAACATATTGCTTTCCAGAATAAGAGAACTCATCCTGCTGGCCAGAAACAGAAATCCAGACCAATTCCAGAAAGCTAGTATATCCAAAGGTGGCATCCCTTGGTATATTTGATCTAGCTACTTGGAACTGGAGTCAGAAGAGCAGGACAACACAGGCCCATACCAACGGTTGGCAAAAGTCCAGAGGATGATGAGATGGCTGCCAGATCTTTATCTGCTGTAAATCAGTTCTGACAGAACATGTTGCAAAATAAGCTAATAAAGAGCTACTGGCTCCAGGCTGGGAGGGTGGAGGTTTTAATGACAATACACCCCCGGTCGTAAATAAGATGCAATAAGCTTAATTTTTACTTTAGCCCATAGCTTTAGTAACTGTTTCCCGCCTCCCCAAATCTAAGTATTCGGAGTTCTGTGAAGACCAAATGATGGGGGATTTGCATACTGAGAGTAAATGTTGGTTACAGTATTAGGCAGACATCCCCACTTCTTTCAAAACCTTGCAACTATGGGGGCAACACTCCAAGCTATGGTTCCTTTTGCCTCTTTGAAGCAAAGCCAGCTGCTTTGCTACTGTTTTGACGACAAAATAATCTTGGGAGTTCCAGTGAAAGCTCACCAATGACTTCTCTACCATCCACATAACATGCATGCACACTCTAGATACAAGCATGTGACCAGGCTCTCTAGAGTGAACTTGTGCCAAGCTCCATCATGCAGAAGCCTTTTGAAGCCTGCTAACAGAGCTCTGAGCCAGGCCTTCTCATTTGGCCCAAGCCCACCCAAAAGCAGAGCTTCAGCAAGTTTCAACTCAGAGGCGATCAGTGTGCTCACAGGTATGAGACAGTGCACCTGAAAGTTGCTGCATACCTATACATACACTTGATGTTTCCTCCTTGTGATGGAGGAGAAAGCCCCGTGGACTATTCCTTGGAATTGGAGACTTTCAACCCAGGCACTTAACTGTTTGGAGCTACAGTAGTATGAACTATGGCAGCTAGGCACCCTGCAGGCTTACTGTCTTAGCTGATCCTCACTGCTTTTGCTTTGAACGCCTACATGTGAATAAGAGTTATGTAACTTGAATGTGACAAGTGACATCTTACTACAGTTGTTGGACCAAATAAAAAAATATTGTCATGTTAGCACATGCTTTGCGGTTTGTCAAACACAGCTACTCCTGTGCCAAAGTTTAGGGGGAGTGGCAGTATGAGCAGCTACGAGCAAAAGCAGTCCTTAACAATATGTACCATTAACAGCTATATACATTAAGTAACACAATTTCCTCCAGTGCTGGAGAAGGCACATGGTAGCCTAGTCAAACAAGGAGGAAAGGAGTCGCCAAGGCAGAGAAGTCACATCATTTGACTCCACTAGAAATGGGAGTTTGGTAGGGCAAGTAGAGACAGCTAGCAGTTTAGGGTTCATAGTCCTTTTAGCTAAATACACCTCAGGAAAAGCCCAATTCTGCAAGAGAAGCAGACAAACTTGGAACAAAAGATGTGAGCAGAAGAGGCAGATGGGCTAGGTCCTAGAGTCTGCCCCCAGAGCACAGCTGCCCCTCACAGCACACAAAACCAAAAAGGGAAGTAATAAGCAGGAGAGAAACTGCTCTCAGAGTGCCAGAGTGATTTATTCAGGCCCAACGTATTTCACAACCAAGTTCCTTTTTCAGGGGCAATTTAAAAATGCATAAAAACACACAAACATCTGTTTTGACTTACAAAATGTTTTTCAAGAACAACCAAATATAGAATATATATCTTCTAAAGATTATTTGTATAAAGAATAGAATACCGTTTGTTACATACAAAAGCAATTGCATAAGGACTAAGCCTAGAAGCTACATACTCAAAAGTTACACAAAAGGGAAAAAAACCCAACGGATTTACAAATGCTTCTTACCAGCAACTGGCAAAGGTGAGCTCTTTTGGTTTTCTCATTTCTGAGAGAAACAATATGGATGACTAAGCCTTTCCTTATAGATCTCAAATGACTGCAGGTATGCATAGAAGATGCCATTACATCCAAAGGGAATTACTGTTCCTTATTACTTTATTTACCTAGGAGTAATCCCCATTCATGCACAAACCGAAGTTCAATCCTTACAATACTGAAACTTGAGTAGCCATGGCAAATATTCAAGGTCTCCACATTTAGATATTTTAGAAATAAACTGTCAAGTGTTAAGAGGGAACTGTTCTGGATTTTAAGATATTTTTCTATCACTCAAACTATTAGAAATTTTTCAACATGTAATAAGTAGCATATATGTAGTGTATGCCATTGATAGTCCATGTCAAAAAGTGTGTGAGTCAAACTCAAAGACCATTAAAGAAATGCATAAGTGAGTGTTTTAGCAGCATTTTAGACCAAAAAAATCAGTAACTTCCTTAGTAAACAAAACACTGGATGTAAAGCATCTTAGGAGGGAGATGTGTCTTCCAGCACTGAACCTGTGGCAGATAGCAGGAGGCTGGCAGACAGATGGACATAGAGGAGATCTCTTTCCTCCCTTCCTTCCATACAAAACGACTACAGTTGGGGGAGGAAAAGGAGAGAGTTTAACTGAGTACTGAAGGGCACATTGCTCTGCCCGGGTATGCCAAGGACTACAATAGTTCAGTGTGGTGCAAGGATAGGCAAAACTAAAGCCAAATCCTACTGAAGGCATTTCGCTTAAAAGTTACTTCTACCATGTGTCTCACAAACTATTAAGAAGCCTTAGCCACAGTATAGATGCAAAAAGAGTTTGTAATCAAACACATGCATATAGATATACACAATTATAAGCCAATATCCATTGGATTTTTTTTACTTAATTTAAGAAGTGTCCAGTTTACAATTTAGAGTTGTCCACATCTTCATTATCTTTTTGCCACTCTTGAGTTGGGAGGGGATGGGGAAGAAGAGATTAGAGTTAAAATTGATACATGGAATGTGCAGCCATGTGTTGCATTTTCATTATGTGATATTTTCCTTTTCATGAAAGACGTTGACACATAACCAAGATTCCTAGGGGATCTCGGCCCATTCACAGCCTCCACAGCAGCATAGTGGTATTGGAGAGCTAGTATGTCTCGCACTCCCTGCCCTTTCCCCAGCTGACATTTTATACCCAGTGGGCAAAGAGCCACAACAACAGCCAAGGGTTTGTGCTGATCATAGCAGCGATGCCCCGGTGCCCTTAAGAGGTCACATGAGCAGACTACTACAGTCCTCTGACCTACTGTGCTGTGGGAAAACCACAACTGCCAGCATTTGCCCATAGGTGTTCACTATGCTCCAACCCTATACTAAGGCAGAAATCCTCAGATTTGTAAATACAGGATACCCACGGAAAATACCTTTGTGCTGATACTTGTCCAACATGATCCTCAGCTGTTGATTTTCTTCAAGCAGCCATTGATTTTCTTCAAGTAGCCGTGGACACTGAAATGGGAGTAAAAGGCTGTGTTACCTTCTGATAGTGTGAGTTTAACTACTAATTAAATGGCTACCTTTCTGAGTAATATGGGCTTCAGGACTGCAGCCCCACTGAGGAAGCCAGCAAGAGGCTTTGTGCTGTCACCACAGCAAGCACACTCTACTTCACAACATTGGAGATGACAGGCTGTTTGATTATCCCACTCATCATAAGGTACAGGTTTCCAGCTGGGCCGCATAAACCAGAATAATGTAGTTATAAGCCTTGCTGGCAGCAGTCACAGAGCTCTTCAAACTATGCATAGAACCTGATGAATTTTCTTACTAGAAACACGGCAGAACAGGGCTCATACCCTGGTACAGGCAGAGGAATTGGTAGAAATTGAAAATCATGGAGTTGGAAAGGACCTTGGAGGTCATCTAGTCAATGCAGTACCTGCAACGCAGGATGCAGCTACAGTATTCCTGACTGATGAAGGCTCAGCCCTTGCTTAATTACCTCCAGCAAAGAAGATCCCAACACCTGCTGAGGCAGTCTGTCCCACTGTCAAACAGCTCTCCCTGTTAGGATGTTTTCCCTAATGTTCAGCCAAAATCTGCTTCCCTGCAATTTCTACCCATTGGTTCTAGCCCTGCCCTCTGGAGCAAGAGAACATGTCTGCTCCCTTTTCTGCATGACAGCCTTTCAGATGTTTGAAGACTGCTTTCATGCCTCCTCTCAATCTTCTCCAGGCTAAACAAGCCCAGCTCTTTAAATCATTCCTCATAGGACTTTGTTTCCACACCCCTCACCACTCTGGTCATCTTTCTCTGGATGTACTGCAGTTTGTCAATGACCTCCTTAAAATGTGGTGCCCAAAACTGGAGAGCACTCCAAATGCAGCGTGAGCAGCACAGAACAGAACGATTACTTCCTGTGGTCTGGACACTATGGTTCTGTTAATGCAACCGAAGACTGTATTCACTTTTTTAGCACATTCTGCCGCCAAGCTAGATTATCCCATCCTAGACTTGTGCCTTTCATTTTTTTTTGTACCTAAATTCAAGACTTTACATTGCATTTATTTTGTTTTGGCCCAGTGACATGCCTTGCCAAGATCCTTCTAATATTGATTCTGTCTTCTATGGTGTTAGCTGTTCTGCCCAGCTTCTTGTCATCTGCAAATCTGGTAAGCATCTCCTCTACAGCCTCATACAAGTCACTTATAACAATGTTGAACAGCACAGGACCTAGGCAGAGCCCTCAAACACACCACTTAAGACCTCCCTCCAGGTTGTTGCAGAGCTATTAATAAGCACTCATTGGGTACAACTGCTCAATCAGCTGTGGATCCACTTAACAGTGGTAGCACCCAATGCACATGTTACCACCTTTGTTGACGAAGGTAGTTACCTCAGCCTTTAGAGAGAAGGCAAAGACTGGTTAAAGAATGTGTGAATTACTAGAACAGACATTCAGCATTAATCTCTTCTCCTAACCCTCTCTTCTTACATACTAACTTCACTCAGTCAAACTCCGCTCACTCCAGCTGATCCTCTGACTAGCTTACCTTATAGAAGAACACCAATGGAAATCCTTAGTTTCACAATAGCTTGTGTAAGCAGATACAGATTCTGTAGTGCAAAAGGCATTTGGGCTGAATGATCAGAAGTTTTGGATTATGCTCTATTTATCTTGTGTTTTACTGGTTATAGCAACCAGTTAGTTTCTATACCATATGTACATCCCACCTTTCTTCCTGACAATAGGCCTCTAATAAGCAAAAACTAGAACACATAAGATGTCTTTCACTGCATGCTTGTCCAGGAAATATATGAATTGGAAAATCCATGTTTTAAATTGGTCGTTTGTTAATGCCATCTTCCATTCTCTGTTGTGACCTTACCTCTAAGCAAGATGCAGCAGACCCATTCCCTGGAGCAGCCTTAGGGATTTGTCCAGCCGCCAGCAAAACCCCACTAGTGGGCTTCTCAGTCTGACCTGAATGCAAGACAAGCGATTTTTCATCTTTGCTCCCACGTGAACTGGAGCCCCACAGCCTGGCTTCATACTCCTCCTGAGCTGGGCCTGGGCTATGCCTGGTGCTACTCCCTCACCCCCTCAGACTTTTCCCCTCCTTGTCATGCAGCACCAGGATACTTTCTGCACTTCCTGCAGTAGAGGCTAGCTTGTGCAGAGGGTGGGTTGTTGCCTCCCTCTGCTGGTAACAGGCTACCTCCGCACCAGAAAACAGCCTGCTAGCTTATTTATTACATTTCTATGCTGCCCAATATCCGAAGCTCTGTGGTTGATTTGATGGGCCCTGCCCCCCCACAACTCTCTAAGCAAGCATGCGTTAGTATTCCACTCCTTAGCAAATGTCGGCAACGCAACTGAGGAAAAAAGGGCACCTTTGCTCTAGATAAACCAGTTCCTGTCTGGGAAGCCTTGCCTCTCAATGCATGGAACAGTTCCACACAACACCACAGGACCAGAGAGCTGAATCATCAGGCATTTATAGTTTCACTATACTGGTCAGAACTGTTCCTCCTCCAAACCCACTTCAACCACAGCTGCAGTCTGGCAGCTAGCTCATGCCTCTATGCAGGGAGAGTTAGAACTCACTGCCACAGTCAAGACAGAAATCTGTCAAGACTTACCTTTGCCTCGGTAGGCCCATTTTAAAAGGGGAGGCTTCTGGGTGGACACAGTGTCAGATGGTTTCTCCTGTGCATGCTTTTGTGCTCCTGTCTTGCCTATCCTGTTGTCTCCAGCTGCTGAACACAACAATCAAAGAAAAGCAAGAAATTGAGCCTTAAGGATGCACTGGATCTCTATCCAGATCATGGCCTGAAGAAAGATCAGTACTCTGAACCCAACATGTTAAGAGTACATGTTGATTCCCACCTTAATTCTGCCATGAGTCATAATGCCTGCCAAAGGTGACAGGGAATGCTGTCACAGCCTCCTAAAAATACTTCAGGAGCCCACCCAGGCCTCTTCCAACCCTGTATTAGCTCACAAACTTTTGAATTAGCCCCCTCTTTCCTCCACCCTTTCCTATACCCGTCCTGACTAACAAACAAGATTTGTCATCTGTTTTAAGATTTGGCTTCTAACTTTACAGCATTGATGCACAACTTAAGTTGGGAAGGAGCAGCCCTTGGAGGAAAATTGTAAGAGTAACCAGACATTTTGTAGTCCAGAGGTCATAGATTTTAACTTACTATTGTCACAAGCACTTCAGCTCCCAGAGCCCACACTTGCCCACAACGCAAGCCATCTCACCTGTATGAATTGGAAGTCTCATTCCTGGAGCCTTATTCTCCACACAGACCCCATGGTACTCCAGACCCAGGCATGTCATGGACCCCCCAACTGCAGGTCGTCTAGTGAGTTTGGAAGGGGGTTGAATGGACATGACTGGCTTCTTATAGCAGGGCAGTTTTGTCTGAGATTTCTTCATTTCATCAGGCAGCTGTTTCTACGAGACATATGACCTAAGTATTAGCTGCGCCTTAGAGGCCATCATCGCACATGCCATAAATCATGTTGTGTTAGTCCTTGCTATTGCCTGGTTTACGATATGGTGGCCCAGCCAAGTGAGCTATTAGGTTAGTAGACTGTTACTCTCCAGGAAGGCCAGTGAGAGACATGAGCCACAGAGAGAAAAGGAGCACCAACGGCTGGGATTTTGAAGCATCTCTTCTTCTTGCCCTCGATTTTGCCACATCGAAGAGTTCCCTCTTTACTGTGTTTTAAGAACAGAGGAGCCATGCTGGAACAGACCAAAGGTCCGTCTCAGCCAGTGCTCTGTTCACACAGTGGCCAACCAGCTGTCGACCAGGAACCCACAAGCAGGACAAGAGTGCAACAGCACCCTCCTGCCCATGTTCCCCAGCAACTGGTGTACATGAGCATACTGCCTCTGGTACTGGAGGTAGCACAGAGCAATCAGGACTAGTAACCATTGACAGCCTTCTCCTGTTTAGATGTGCAGTAAAGACTGTTTCTATCCCAAAGAAAAAGAAATGCAAGAAAGCAAAGTGGCTGTCTGATGAGGCTTTACAAAAGTAGCTGAGGAAAGAAGGGAAGCGAAAAGCAAGGGAGAAAGCGGAAGATATATCCAACTGAATGCAGAGTTCCAGAGAATAGCAAGGAGAGACAAGAAGGCCTTCTTAAATAAACAATGCAAAGAAATCCAGGAAAACAATAGAATGGGAAAGACTAGAGATCTCTTCAAGAAAATCTGAGATCTCAAGGGAACGTTTTGTGCAAAGACAGGCATGATAAAGGACAAAGAAGGCAGGGACCTCACAGAAGCAGATGAGATTAAGAAGAGGTGGAAAGAATACACAGAAGAACTATACAGGAAAGATCTGAATGTCCCCGATAGCCATGATAGTGCAGTCACTGAACTTGAGCCGGACATCCTAGAGAGTGAAGTCAAGTGGGCCTTAGGAAGCATTACTAACAACAAAGCTAGCGGAGATGACAGTATTCCAGCTGAGCTATTTAAAATCCTAAAAGATGATGCTGTTAAAATGCTGTGCTCAATATGCCAACAAATTTGGAACCCTCAACAATGGCCACAAGACTGGAAAAGGTCAGTTTACATTCCAATTCCAAAGAAGGGCAACGCCAAAGAGTGTTCAAACTACCGTACAATTGCGCTTATTTCACATGCCAGCAAGGTGATGCTCAAAAGCCTACAAGCTAGGCTTCAGCAGCATGTGAACCGAGAACTACCAGAAGTACAAGCTGGGTTTCGAAGAGGCAGAGGAACTAGAGATCAAATCGCCAGCATTCGCTGGATCATGGAGAAAGCAAGAGAATTTGGGGTGGGTTAGGGTATTTAAAAAAAAAAAAATTTATGGTAAAATTTTATTGTTTTAAATTGTTTTATGGGGGATGTACATCGCCCAGAGTGGCTGGGTGACCAGTCAGATGGGCGATTAATAAATTTAATAAATAAATAAATAAATTCCAGAAACGTCTATTTCTGCTTCATTGACTACGGGAAAGCCTTTGATTGTGTGGCTCACAACAAACTGTGGCAAATTCTGAAAGAGATGGGAGTGCCACACCACCTTACCTGTCTCCTGAGAAACCTGTATGAAGGACAAGAAGCAACAGTAAGAACTGGACATGGAACAACCGATTGGTTCAAAATTGGGAGAGTACAACAAGGCTGTATATTGTTGCCCTGCTTTTTTAATTTATATGCAGAGTACATCATGAGAAATGCCAGGTTGGATGAATCACAGGTCAGAATTAAGATTGCTGGGAGAATTAACAACCTCAGATAGGCAGATGATACCACCCTAATGGCAGAAAGCGAAGAGGATCTAAAGAGCCTCTTGTTGAGGGGGAGAATGGAGAGTGCAAAAGCTGGTTTGAAACTCAACATTAAAAAAACAAAGATCACGGCATCTGGCCCCATCACTTCCTGGCATATAGAAGGGGAAGAAATGGAAGCAGTGACAGATTTTACTTTCTTGGGCTCCAAGATCACTGCAGACGGTGACTGTAGCCATGAAATTAAAAGACGCTTGCTCCTTGGGAGGAAAGCTATGGCCAACCTAGACAGCATAGTCAGAAGCAGAGACACCACCTTGCTGACAAAGGTTCATATAATCAAAGCTATGGTTTTCCCAGTAGTAATGTATGGCTGTGAGAGCTGGACGATAAGGAAGGCTGAGCACTGAAGAATTGATGCCTTCGAACTGTGGTGCTGGAGAAGACTCTTACGAGTCCCCTGGACTGCAAGGAGGTCAAATCAGTCAATCCTAAAGGAAATCAACCCTGAGTGCTCATTGGAAGGACAGATGCTGAAGCTCAAATATTTTGGCCACCTAATGCGGAGAGAAAACTCACTGGAAAAGACCCTAATGCTGGGAAAGATTGAAGGCAAAAGGAGAAGGGGACAGCAGAGGATGAGATGGCTAGAAAGCATCACCGATGCAATGAATATGAGCTTGAGCACACTCCGGGAGAGAGTGGAGGACAGGAAGGCCTGGCATGCTATGGTCCATGGGGTCACAAGGAGTCGGACACGACTTAACAACTGAACAACAACAAAAGAGTGTTTTGTTCTGCCAGGCTCAACTCTGCTTGATGTTTTATCTCACTCTCTTAATTGTCAATGTAGTTGTCAGGCTCTATTTATGGTCCTGCTGCTGTGTTTGTTTTAAGCTGTGAAGCTTATAGTACTTTTTATTGTGTAACTCCTGGACACCTGTTCAGCAGAGGATGCAATTCACAAACATATTGAACAAACAACAAAATTGCTAGGAGATATGCTGCTAGAAGGAGGCCTCACACAGACCATCCCCCCCCCCCCCGTTGCATTTACCTCGGTCCGAGTCTGACTTTGCCCAGCATGTCCAGATCTGGCTCCTGGTGCACCTGAACTCTGCAGACAGGTGCTGGAGGCATCAGCACCAGCCGCCTGAGGGGCCTGGCCTTCCGCACCTTTCCTCAGGACAGGAATCCTGCCTGCCGATGCTGCCCCCCTCTGAGCCCTTTTAGCAGGGGCAGCTTCAGGGCTGGCGCCGGGGGACAGGCTCTTCTTCCTCTTGGGGAGGCCCTTCTTGGGAAGCGCGTTACTCTTGGCGGCTGCAGCCAGCTTCCTCCGCAGCACAGGGGTCTCTTGCGCGGACCCGGGTCGAGCCTTGCCGCCGGAGCCCGGCTTGGGCCGGCCCGCCTGCGCCCTGGGCGCGCTGCGGGGGGCCGGGTCCCGCGCGGGGTGCGGAACCCTGCCGCCGCCCGTCAAGCGCGAGGCGCTCCTCTTGGTGGCGAGCTCGGGCCCCTGAGCCGCCGCCGCCAGCGGCGTCGAGGTGACCAAGGGCGCCGGGTCATCAGCACCAGCGCCAGGGGCGGCGGGCAGCTCCCACTCGAAGGTGCGGCGGCGGCGGAGGGCCGCGGCGGCGGCGTCCTCCTCGGCGGCGAGGGAGAGGGAGAAACGGCTCCCAGCGCTGGCCGCCGAGAGCCGCGACCCTCCGTCGCAGAGGTAGGTGGCGCGGCTGTCGGCCAAGGAGGAGAAGGCGCTCGCGGAGCCCTCGTCGTATTCGTAGGTGCGGTTGCAGGCCCGAGGCGGCCGCGACGGGGGCGGGGCCCGCTCCGCGGCCCCTCCGCCGCCTTCGCTCTCCTCTGCTTCCTCGGGCGCCCGGAGGCCCCGCGCGGGCGTCCGGAAGGCCTCGCTGAGGAGGGACCAGGAGGCGCCCAGCGGCGTCAGCGTCTCGGCCTCGATAGTCGAGGCGCACCGCAGCCGAGGCGGCGGCGGCCCCCGCAGCTGGAGCGCGATCGCCTCGCAGTCCTGGGCGAAGGCGCTGCGGTAGAGGACGTCCAGCAAGGCCGGGACCGCGGGCGACGCCGGCGGGGAAAGAGGCGGCGTCGGCTCCGGGCCCTCGTCCGGCGGGGGGCTGAAGCGTCTCTGGAGAAGCGGCGGCCGGGACAGGGGCTCCAGTCTCTGACGCTCCATCTCGGACAGGCCGCGGCACCCGTTCCCCCTCAGCCTCGCTTTTATAATCCGCGCGTCTTGCTCATTGGTTCAGGCTCCACCTATTGGAGGCAGGCGCTTGCGCGCGTGACTGCTTCCGCCTCCACCCCTTCTGCCACTTTTACCAATCAGCACCGCGGAACTCTCAAGGAGGGTGAGATCACGTGGTGAGAGTAGGCCAATGAGAGAAGGGAGTGCCTCTCCCTCGTCCAGCGGGCCTGTAATGACTGGAATTTCTTGTCGTAGAAGCGGGGGAGTGTCAATGGGCAGGTCCTGTCGCCAGGGAACCGAGACTGAGTTCTGATATAGTCGAATGGACTGTACCACTTCGGGCTGTGGGGGTGGAGTATGCCGCGCTCTGAAGGTTCGCTCAATAAAGAACTCCCCGCAGGCCGGAAAAGGGAGGAAAGCCCTAGCACATCCAGGCGGAAAGGACTAACTCAGCTCTTTGCCTGATGCCCTGGTTATCTATTTGCAAGGTTGGTTTACTTTAAATGTAGCAACCCCTTCAAAAATGGTATCCCCCGCCACCACCCGGGGCCTGAAGCAGAACAGGAAAAGTACCTGGGCCGCTCTGCAAGGCCTTAGAGGAGCCCTTCTGATGGGGTGGGTAAAGCAGGGCTGGAGAACCTACTCCCAGCTCCCATCAGCCCCAGCCAGCATGGCTAATCAAGGATGATGGAAGTTGTAGTCCCGTAATCCAGCCCTAGATTAAGTCAAGGCTAGAATCGCACAGAGCCAGGTTCAAATCACCACTCAGTCATGAAGCTCCCTGCGTGATCTTCTCAACCCAGCCTACCTCACAGGATTGTTGTGAGGATAAAATGGAGACGGGGGAAAGTTAAGACTGGGCAATTCGCCCAGGCCTTGGGGATCTACTGACTACAGCTTAGTTCAGATTTGTTTGCTTGGGTTATTAATGTTTATTTTATACTGATGTTGCTAGTGGTGTAGTTGAATTGTTTTATTGACTGTTTCCTGCCCTGAGATCTATCAATATAGGGTAGGTTAGAAATAAAAATATAGACTGCAGAAGAGCATTGCTTCTATATGGCATATATCATACTGGAAGATGAGTGGGGTATATGAACAGCTGATGGAGCAGATTACGTTATTATTTAAAAACCAGGCAAAAGGAATAGCAGTGCGCTGTTAATGTGAGGGTCTCAGACCTATATAGAACTTGTATCTCTTGCCACAATTTTCCCATCTCAGCTCCCTATGACTTTTTGTTCCAGACTGGGGTCCTGGCATTCAACTTAAGCTCACAAGTTGAGCACACAACAGATTTGCTAAGCACATGTCCTTCAACAGATGGATAAGCTCTACAGGATGAAGCACAGAACGGCTTGCAGAAGGCAAAGCATTTTCTGGCCTCTGTCATCAGAATAACTGCAACTGGGAGGTTGCATTTCCTTTTTCCCAGGAAGAACACTGGCAAAGGGAAGACCAGATCCGCTTCAGCTGTCAGCTAGAGAAGGAGCAACTATAGGATACTTGCTTCTCTCATCCCTACCAGAAAGAACCCTGCCTCAACTGCCAGTTGCCCTGGGACTTGCAGAAGCAAAGAGGCAAATGTTATTGGCAGTTGTAATCCAGCCTCAAACATCATCCAAATGACAGGTTTGACACAGAAAGTAGTAGCAACTTCTTTCCAAGATTTCACCCAAACATTTTTAGAGTAGCCTTTGACTGACAGGACACAGACATATTGGCTTCACAGTGGTTTAATATGAACAAGTCTTGGACATTACATTGGACAGTCAACTGAAGGCAGTTTGCTGAATTATAAGCCCCACATCAGAATATATATATATATATGTACAGCAGCAAGAGCCTTTTGATCTTCAGACTTGTGCACCGAATGAAGGAAGGAGTTTTAAAAACCCATAGCTAATGTAGATTCTCCAGGCAGCAACAGCACCTGCTTTAAACAGGAATGTTAGCACCTCTCTCCAGCAGCAGATGAGAATGGTCTGTGCAGAGGCAGCTTCTTCATAGTCTTTGCTTTGGCAGCCCAGAAGAGTGTTTTTTGCTATCCAGCCAACCCACACATGGGTAGTGTATATCTATTACCTTCCTCCAGCTCTACCCCCAACATAGGCAGGATTTTATATACATGTTCTTTCTCCCCTCCATGACATACTTTATCACCCACCCCAAGTAGTAGAAGGTGCATTAAGAGGCAACTTTAGTTAAAGTCACTTTATTCCTTGGGTACTCCCATATACACACTGCAGGACAGTTTGGGGGATTAAGGAGGTCCCTTGTTCAAATGCACTGAAGAGGCTCCCTAGATGGCATGAAAGCACCCATGTCTATCTACAAGACCTCCCAACAGATTAAATATTAAACAAATAGTAGAGAACTTTGCTCTGTAACCCCAGAGGGATGCAGACATGAGGCCAGAAGTTGCCATCCATTAGTCACAGAAGCGGCATGCTGAGCGGCTTAGGCTACTTGTTAGCACACCTTAGTAAGGCATAATCCTTGCAGAAATGCTACTCTGTGGCTTCTACAACCAAGAAATAGCCAAGAGGCTTCATTTGCCTAGGCCTCAACAGGATTCTGCTTTTGAGAAACCACTATGGTTTTGCCTACTCATTTGGAGAGCCTCCCTGCTACTAGAAGTAGCGGCTCTCAAAGGTGCCTCATGCCTCGGGTAGGAAGTCTGACGTGCCTCCAACTTTTCAAAGGCTAAAAAGATTCTTGGGGTAGGATTAGCAGCCAAAATCTCAAAACATTCCAGTGGGGGAAAGAGGGTCTGGTTTCATGCACGATGGCCTCTTGTACGAGCTCCCTCAGAAGGGCATTACTACTAAATAAAGGAAGTTTGCAAACCATTTCTGGTCTAGAGTACTCTTCCAGCAAGGAAGAGAGACACCTGTTACTTTCCAGTCGCAGCTTTGATCATTCTGGGGCAAAGGGCACAAATACTACCAGAAAGTACATCTCCACAACAGCTGAGGAAGGGGCCTGAGACCAGGTTCTCCCTAGGTACACCTGTACAGGCGTGAGAGCTCCCCATATCCTTGCACAGAGAGAAAGAGAGGCAGCTCTGATGCATGCTACAATCTTTACACTAGTTCCCATCAAGCTTTATGCATCCACCAATAGGTGCAGCTCTTCACAGGTTCTCTCCTTTTTTTGTTTGTTTGTTTGCAGAGACCAAAGACCAACAGAACTCAACACTGCTGCCTGACAAGGGGATGGGATGGGACGGGACGGGACGGTGTGGCCGGCAACAATGGACAAGTGGGGAAGTTCAGAGAGAAAAAGCTGGTTCAGAAGAGACAGTGTAAAAATAAATGTCATTTTTGCAAGGGAGAGAAAATGGAGGATGCCAGACTCTCCTACTGGCGGACTTTCCCTGGGACATAATTCCTATCGATGGTCTCCTCTTGCAGGAACATGTGTAAGCAGCGCTCATTCTGTGCCAGCGGGTGTCCAGCGATTCTGCCAGGAACAAGAAGGGTTAGGTTAGCAAATGGATACCAGCTGACTGATTCTGTACAAGGGAGAGGAAGATCACGATCTATGTGCAATGGCAACAAATGTCAGCATCTAATGAACCTATTCCCAGGGCATTCATGGGAGACAAATTTTGGCTGGCCTTGAAGCCCACTGATTATATGTGTTTACCACCAACCCTGCCTCTCCGGACATCTAGCATTCACAGGAGGATTTGTGGAAGGGATAGAGTCTCCTCCTAGACTTTGGAGGCACTTGGAGGGCTTCACTGCATGAGGTCCGAGATTGGCCCTGCATCTTGCCCAAGAACAAGGCCTGGTGGAGGGGCAGGGTGGGTGTGTGTCTCTGAATTTGTGCTGTGTGTTGAAAGTTCCAAATGCCTCCTGAGCTTTTTGAGTCAGAAATAATGGAAGCGGCAACTGCCAGGGTCTGTGTATAAAGTGGTTTCCATGGCAACTGAATGTGTGGACCCTTAAGACAGATCTATGCTACAGCCATACTCGTTTTATGCCAGCATAACTATCATGGTTCTCCTCACCCACAATAAATGGATCTTAGAACTGTTATTTCATAATGCGTGGAAAGCCTGTTCAGAGGCTGGTTGCTGAATCAGTGTTATGTGGTTTAGGAAGTGGATATGACCCTATTTCCCCCCTGAAAGCAGCAACTCGGGGGGCAGGAACTTAAGCCTTAAAAAAAATGGTTTTGCCCTGTAGACGGAAGTGAGTCAGGCAGAACATGGGAAAAAGCAGAGGCAAGTCAATACTTTCTGATTAGTTACAAACTATTATTTTTTGCATGGGTGCTGTTGCTACTAGCAAAGGTGTTTTTGTTTTGTTTTTTAAAAACATTTAGGGCAGGGATGGGTAACTTGTGGCCTTTCAGATGTTGTTGGACCACAGTTCCTATCAGAACTGATTGCTGGCTAGGACCGATAGAAGTTGCAGTCCAGCAACATCTGGAAAGCCACAAGTTGCCTTCCCCTGAGGTAGGGTGTTTGGTTTATTATGCCTCCTCAAGAAAAAAAACGGTTTGTGACTTCAACATTTCTAGCTGATTTTCGAGTTCAGCATAGGCACAGGCCGTCTGCCGTACGATGATACCAAGATCTAAGCAGCCTCCTCTAGTACAAGTCCTGTTCACCCAAAGCACAAGCCCTGCTCTCAGAATTCTATGGGGAGAGGGGACGAATAGTAAGACAGTTTAAGCCAGAGGTAGGGTTGCTGCCAGTAGCAGAGGAAGGGTGCTCCTTCTTAAAGAAAAAGAAGCAGAGGCAGGCGGTTGCTAACCTATGCCATGTAGGACCCATTCTCATTACACACCCACCCACTGTTTGGATACAAGAGAAACACTTCATCTGTTAGGGCTGCATTCCGTCACAAGTAATCTGTCAGGGACTGCATGATGATGGAGAGTGGGGCTAGAAGTGGGTGGGTCACCCATTTTTATTTATTGATTCATTTGATCAGTACGCCTTTCTGCCTTTGCTCTTTCTGCCACCCCTCTCTCACTCTCTCCCCCTGCCCCCACCCAGCAGACAGCCAGAGAAGGGATAGATCACCCTTGCCAGAGGTCTGCACTGGTAGCATGTAGAGGGCTTTGGAAATTAGGCTGGAGGTTGCCCACACCTGATGTACAGGCCCATCAGCAGTGCACTTTTCAGATAACAGTGTGCTGGTGTGCAATCTGGTGCAAGCACTGTGTTGTGACACATTCCCTCTCTCCCAGAGTCTTCCACTTCCCCTAAGCAGCAGTGGGCAACGTCAGCCTTACTTGTTTATGAACTGTTCTAAGCCCTGTCTTCTTTCTTCTATGAAGGACTCTTCAAAGATGCCCTCGTCTCCTCGGAAAGGAAGCTGGCGTTTCAAGGCTTTGCCAGGCAGTGGAGGCACTACAATCTAGAAGCAGACAGCATCATGTAAGCAGGGAGCAAAGCCACCCTCCTGCTGCTCCTGCTGCTCCTGCTAGATCTCTCAGGGCCCCAACCACCACAACTGGAAAGAGCTCCAGAGATTTCTGCCACAAAGATGCAGAGGAGACCCACCTGCCCATATGAGGACTTAAGACCAGAGCCTGTGTGTGCGTAGGCCGAGGCGGTGGTCATTCCCTTGCACTCACCTTACTGTCACGCTCCAGCTCATTTTTCAGCCATTCAAAGTCACTATATCGTCGTCTCACACAGGACTCTTTAAGTTTGAAGATAGGCAGGTTTGTCTGAAAGGAGAGAGGAGGTTACTTGGCAACTGCTTTAGAAGTGATTGCTTCAGTTTGACAACAGGCAACATTACAATGCAGGGGCACACTTGCTGTGCCTTCTTTGTGCCAAGGACTTTGCTTTCACATGCCTATTACTATACAGAATCCCCAGCACTGAGACATCTAGAAACTCACTCCCATGTCCTCTGCTCTGGTCAGGGTCTCACAAACTACTTTACAATGCAGCAATTTCTGACTCGTAAGACACATGCCCTTAGCAGACTTGACAATCCTTCACACTTCTCAAGAGGGTGCTTCATTTCTAAGTTGAAATGGCTGGAGCACAGCATCTTATTCTGCACTCTGCATCGTAGAAAAAGCCTGATGCATGGAAAGAAGACGGGAGTACAAGCACATTAGCAACTGCACTAGAGTAGGGAATCCTCATTCTTTCGGTGAAGTGCTTGAGCAGAAGACTCTCGGCCACATTTATGGTCAGCAGGGACCCCCATTCTCCTTAGCTCAGTGTGTCACACACAAGAATGAGAAGTATGGAATACACAGGACGATGCAATTCTAGTCCATGACTGCCATTGCTTCAAGGAGCACACACATACACCTTCCTTAGAACCTGGGTGGAGGCGGCAGATTCCCACTGCAACATTTCCCACACTTTGGGGGGAATCCTTTCAGACAGTTTTAAACTTTAAATTCACATGTCTTTCCAGCTATGCTTTCTTCGTGGAATAGAGCAGGTAAGTAAACTGAACCATCTGAAAAGGACTTCCAAATGAAAACACAACTTTTCTAGAAATCTTTAGCTTATCCTATTACCATACAGCTGAAACTAAGCCCAAATACAGAGATCAGCATCCACTTGCACGCAGGCCTCATTCACCCTTGCCTGACTCATTTCTACATTGCTCCTTCCCATCTTCCTAACCCACCCCCATCTAAGTTTAGGTTGTAAGCTCCTTGGGGCAGCATTCTGTGCTTTCCTTGCATCACTCTGCAAAGAGGAAAGGGTGGGACAAGGATGGGAAAATATTTAACACTCACCCCTTGCAGTCCCTACTTTCCCCAGATCTGTAGTGTAACCACAAAGGGGAACCATAGCAGGCTGTGCCTGTGTGTAGCTTCCTTAAGGATACACAACCCCAAACCGAATTAAGGGAATGAATTAAATACAAGTTTAATTTTAATGTTATTTTGCTGTTCCATGCCAACCGAAAACAGCCCTCTCCCATATCATTTGTTACATTTCTACCCCATGTTACCTCCAAGGAACTCAAGGCAGCATACACAGTTCTCTCCCTCCCCTCCTCAATTTTATCCTCACAACAGTCCTGCGAGGTAGGTCAAGCTGACAGCATCTGTGATTAGCACCAAGGTCACTCATTGCTCTTCATGACTAAGGGGGAATTTGAACCCAGGTCTTCATCCAATGCTCAGTTCAAACCACTACATCATGCTAGATCTCAGTGAGTATCTCAGAAGCCTCACCCCCTTGGCATAGAAATGCTCCCTTTTTAAGAGGCTAGAAATCCCCACCCTGATGTGTGGCTCTTGGGTATGGCAAGATAACTCACCCAACTTTCCCCAACGTGGAGCCTTCCAGGTGTGCTGTACTACAGCACCATCATCCACAACCAACGCAGTCTGGCCTTCACATCTCCACTTGCTTGTGGTCATCTGTTACCCTTACCTCTTCCACCTTTCCCCCCCCCGTATCACACTTCAGATCTACCTTCCCCGCGGTGCTGCCCTCCAGGTGTGCTGAACTGCAGAACCCATCATCCCCATCCAGCGTGGCCAGGCCTTCACATCTCTACCACCTCACAGCCATCTTCGCCACCCCTGCCCTCCCCATGTCATACTTTAGATCAGCCCACCCCACCCGGGGCCCTCCTCCAGACGCGTTGGACCACAACTCCCATCATCCCCTGCCAGCCGCGGCCATATTGGCTGGCGGGAGGTGCAGTCCCGCGCGTCCGGAGGAGGGCCCTCCCGCAAGCAGCAGCGCTGGGGAGGGCTGGTTGCCCCGCCCCCTCACGCACCCGCATGCGGAGCTCGTAGCTTGTGTAGCGGGCCCGCCCGACGCCCACGGTCTGCGGGTTGAAGATGTCAATCTCCAGGAAGTTGCTGGGCGGCCCGTAGGCGTCGGTCAGGTCCTGCGGCTTGGAGTTGAGGCGCCGCGTGTCGGCCACCGCCGCCTCGGTCATGGTGGAGAGAGGGAGGAAGACGAAGGCGCGATCTCGGTCAGAGCCGCCTCAGCCGAACCCGCCCTGCCGCCACCAGCGCCGCCGCCACCGCCACCTTCTCCTCAGCGCCGCAATACATAGCGCCGCCCCGGAACCTGCGCCGAGAGGCGCGGCGCTGCTTCCGCCCTGCATAAATGCAGCGGAAATCCATGTTCCGGGGCCTGTCAGCGCATCCACCCCGGGACGCTCATTAAGCATAAGCAGTGCCTTGGCCCGGCAGCAGCGGAGATGAGTTATTCATGGCGCAGGGCGCCGGAACGCTATACCCGGGAACCTGCGTGGCTCAGTAGTGCGCTGGCCGCGCCCTGCAGAAGAAGACATGGTTATCCATGTTCCCGGGCCCGCGCCGGCGTCCTCCTGAACTCTGCCCCGCGAGTGGAAAACGCCTCGCAGAATGGAGGGAAGCCTCCTCGCACATGCGCAACAGTGCCTCGCCTGGAACCTGTGTTGTCTACCGTGTAGAAGACGCGCCGATGGCTGTCAGCGCCGTGCGAAGTACGGAGGGGCGGGGGCTGAAGCCCCCCACCCCTGCGGAGAGGAGGAGGAGGAGGAGGAGGAGGCGGCGGCGGCGGCGGCTGCGCTGCCGCTTTGCAGCTTGCACCAGCCAGGGGTGCAGCAGTGCAACCTAGGGTGCGTTTCCTCGGGAGCAAATCCCATAGCACCCAATGGGGTCTGCTCCCGGCAAGCCAGATGTGCGTCGCGTTGTAGCCTTGGAAAAGTGACTTCTATGCAGGAAAGCAAGGGGGGGGGGAGTTTGTGGAGCTGAGCAGTGTCTGGGATGCAGGTGGGCACGCTTTTGTTTTATTAAAGGCGCAATCCTGTGCACGTTTAGACGGAAAAACCTCCTACGACTCCCAGTTGTACTGGGCAGGTGGTCACCCCTGGGGTGGGAGGCGACCGTCGATCTTGATAGGATTGCTCCCTCCAAATCTCATAAATCAGGAGCGGGCAACTTTGGGGGCACGGGGGGCCGTTTTTGATCCCTGAACACCCCCCTCCCAAACACGCACACAGCGGCCGCGCTCCTGCTGTTGCCACGGTGCTGAATTCAGTGACGGCAAAAATACCCGTAGTTTGCGGCTACAGAGCAGTAAAAAGGTCAAGTTTAGCTTGAGAACAAGCTGCCTATGACCCGTTTACCACCCCACAGTGGTGGAGTGAAACGTGTACCAATGTTTTTGCCCTTGCAAATTCAGGTGGCCTGACTGCTGGGAGCGCCCTGCGGCCACAGCCAAATGAGCTCCCTGCACCTACACTGCTTAGCGTGTCCTGCCAAACCATTTATGTTAACAAGCACATTTACATTTTTCTACAATGGCGCATCCCGATCCTATACAGATTTCAGTGGGCTTCTAACTTTGTACAGATTGCAGCCTTCGATGGCACAAATTTACAAGCACATTTTTGTTGTCGCATATCTGACTCCCGAAACTAAAATACTGAGACGTCTCAAAATTTGGTTCAACATTGAAAGTTCTGGTTTCCAGACTTTAACTGAATGAGTGTAATTGAACCTTAACTCCATTTTGGATACAAACAGGAATACAATTAATACACCTACTAAACAGCTACAGGAGGAGGATATGGATTTCAGGATATGGGTTTTCAGCATTGTTTGGTTTGTATATTTGTTTGGAATAGGATGGCAGCCCCATAATAGAGAAGAGTTCAATCAAGCTGCAAGGCTGGCTGCTTCTCAGGAGGGGGCAGCACGTCTGAAAACTCAAAGAAGAAAGGGAGAGACTGAACCAAATTCTGGGCTGTTTTCATACGGGGCATTTCACTAAACTGCAGTCTTTCCTACATTTGTAATTAGAACGGAATGCCTACATTGGCTAGTATGTACATTCAGTTTTTAAATGGATCTTCTTGGCTTCTTGTGCTGTAGTAACATTTGCAAGCAACATATCGCAGCTGCAGAAAAAACAGCTTTTGTGTATGCTGAGTTAAACCTATGGAAGTCACTGCCACAAGATGTGGCAAGAGCTGTTAGCTTAGGTGGGAGAGCCAGTGTGGTGTAGTGGCGAGAGTGTTGGACTGGGAGCCAGGAGATCCAGGTTCTAGTCCCCACTCGGCCACGGAAGCTCACTACATGACTTTGGGTCAGTCACAGATTCTCAGCCCAACTACCTCACAGGGTTATTGTGAGGATAAAATGGAGAGGAGGAGGATTGTGTACACTGCCTTGGGTTCCTTGGAGGAAAAAAGGCAGGATGTAAATGCTATAATAATAATAAAAAAAATTAAAGAAGTTCATTGAGCAGCCTTCCCCAGCCTGGTGCCCTCCAGATGTGTGGGACTACAGCTCCCACTATTCCCAGCTAGCAAGTTGGAGAAAGCTCTCAGAGAGGATAAGGATGGAATGAGACGTGATGTGACTAAACACATGACTTGACGTGACATGGTTGATTTTCTTTTATTGTAAATAGCTGCTGTGAGGAGTGTGAGAGTGCAACCATTTCCTCCCCTGCCACAGTCTCAACAAAAATCCCTCCTGTGGTGGCTATTTGCTCCAGAATTAGCGCCTTGGGAGCTTGCCTAATTCTAGTTAGGACCACAATGGAGGAGGAAAGGATTAATTCTCCCCCATGCACCATGGTCCTGACATGTAGTAACACATACACATGGCAGCTGTTTACAGTTAAAAAACAACAATGGCACTTCAAGTTATGTGTTTGAGTTTACTCCTAAGACTGGAGGTATAGTATAGAGTCATGACTAGTAGCCATGGCTACTAGTTGGCTACTAGTTATGATGACTATATGCTATACCTCCAGTGTCAGGTGTCATGCATCTGTATGCCAGCTGCTGGGGAACGTGAGTGGGAAGGGGCTATTGCCCTCATGTCCTGCTTTTGGTCTTCCCAGAGGCATGTAGTTGGCCACTGTGGGAAACACAATGCTGGACTAGATAAGCCTTTGTTCTGAACCAGCAAGACTCTCCTTCTGTCCTTAAAGACAGGGAACACTTTATTCCCTGTTGCATCCTAGGATTGCCAGTTACTACACAATACAGTTACATGTCTCACTGTTTAAAACTTAAGTTGAAACCTTCCATTTGTTAGACTTGTGATAAAATTCTTGTGTACGTGTATTTGAAGATGGATGTGAGGCAGGGGTGTGTGGCCTTTTT
Organism: Heloderma suspectum; assembly: GCF_057233095.1. NCBI lineage: Eukaryota > Metazoa > Chordata > Lepidosauria > Squamata > Helodermatidae > Heloderma > Heloderma suspectum. Next base: position 2,763,578 of record NC_139466.1, read on the forward strand.
GGCCCCAAGGGCTGCATCTGGTGTCAGTCTGAGGGGTACGCACACATGCATGCGCACTGACAATATATACGTGTGCACACATGGAAGGTCACGTCTGTGTGTGTGTATGGCTTTAACCTTGCCCCAATCTCAGTGATTCTGCACAGAATTTCTGGGATGAATGTGCGGGGCTGCTTTGGAGTGACTACGGAAGGGGAAAGCAATATTACAAAGGATGGAGCTTATCTTGAATCATTATCCTAAAGTAAATAGGGTTATCAATGGCTACTAGTCCTGATGGCTCTATGCTACCTCCAGTATCAGAGGCAGTGTGCCTTTGTATACCTGTTGCTGGGGAACAAGAGCAGGAGGTGCTGTTGCACTCATGTCCTACTTGTGGGTTTCCCACAGGCAGCTGGTTGGCCCCTGCGTGAACAGAATGCTGGACAAGATGGACCCTTGGCCAGATCCAGCATAGCTCTTCTTATTTTCTTAAACTAGCACACCTTTTCCCTCTTAACAGTCTCATGTTTTTTAAATATTCAGATTAGTTGGGAAAGATACAGTGGGACTTCTAAGTAAATGTGTATGCCACTGAGCTGGTAATTACTGTTGTTGTTAGACCAGCATGGCCTTGGCAACACTGGCTGGAGCGTGCTGGGAGTTGTAGGACTTTTTTCTGTCTAAACATGCATAGGATTGCAGCCTCAATGGTCTTGCAGGGCCCCTCTATAGACAGATGTTGTATTCAGTTGTGAAGCGTGCAACTAACATTTCTCTTCTCTCCCCACTTTCCCATTCCATGCTGTACAACTGCTTCTAGATTACAGATATTAGATCAAAAACATAAGTACCCCAGTCTTGATTAAAAGAAAGAAATGCTCTAAGCTTGTGCAGTTTTGCATTTTAAATCAAAATACCACCATGACTGTAGGAATAAAATGGAGTTTGCTTTTTCTGCCTTGGTTTACTTGAGAATAAGCACCATCTTGTTTTATCCAGGGATAATACATTCTCAAATTAAAAATTACAGAATGTGGATTTGTAACCATTGTGTAGAATCCCACTGAAATCCTACTTAGGGTAGACCCATGGAAATGCATGGGGCTTAAGTTAAACTAGCTTAAGCCCCATTCATTTCCATGGGTCAACTCTAAGCAGGACTTCAGTGGGATTCTACCCAAGTACACCTCGGCCCGAATAACATCAGTCCCAGTTCGCCAGGGTGCTGCTGCTGCACAGCGAGTCTGCTGCTGCACCCATCATCTGGTGCTCTCAGGCTTGGGAGTGGGGGCCGTCATCACTTTGGGACGCGGAACTCCACCCTGAGGTCCAGCCCTAGATGCACCACGGTTTCTCTAAATGAGGTAGAGTTTTTTCTTCCTTTAGGAACACTTTAAAAATATGCACATTTATGCAGATTTTATATCACACCAAGAATGTATGTGGATTGAATCGATCACTCAGTTGGCTAGCACTCATACCATTAATCAATTAATTCGTCGTTAACGAGGAACAAAAAGCGGTTTGGGGGGGGAGATTAAACGGAAGAGCGTGGCAGAACCGCACAGCGGAGGAGGGGGGCGTAGCGGCTAGTAACTAGAAGAGCCGACGAGTGGGGGCGGAGCGTCGCCTGACACAGCACCGCAGGTTTGTTTTGGAGGACGCGGATTGGCCGGTTGCTTATGTAATGGCCCGAAGGAGGCGCGGGGGGAGGCTGGCGCGAGGCATTCTGGGCGCTGTATTCACCATCGGCCTCTCTAGCGCGCTTCTCCTAAGCCCAGCCGCTCGTTTTGCCTGATGGGAAACCGAGTCCGTTTCTCTGCCCCTCGCCCTATCTGGGGACTACGCCTCCCAAGATGCAGCGGGAGCGCAAGCGCAGATCCTCCCCCCCAGCCCGTGGTAAACAGAGAGCCGCCGAGGCGACTGCGGGTCGCTCCCGTGTGGCGAGGCTTAGTTGCGAGGGAGGGTCGGGACAGCGCGGGCGGGCCCGGGAGCGAGCCGGCCTAGCTAAGCCCGGGCGACAGGCGGTACCACTGAGTGGACGAGGCCGGGGGCGGCGATCCGCTTCTTGAGGGAGCTCTTGGGCCGTACCATTTTGCGCGCGGGGGGGACGGAGCTCCGCGTCGCTTCGCCCGCTGGGCCCTGAGGCGGCGGCGGCGGCGGCAGGCGGTGATGTGGCGCCGCTGAGGGCGGGCGGCAGGGCGGGCGGGCGAGCGAGCCGAAGCGGCGCCATCATGGCGGAGCCGGCCGGGAGCCCCCCAGTGGCCGAGTCGTCGCCGTCGGCGGCGGCCTTGGACCCGGAGTTCCCCCCGCAGAGCCGGCCGCGCTCCTGCACTTGGCCTCTGCCCCGGCCCGAGCTGGTGGGGGCGGCCGAGCCGGAGCCCGGCGGCGGCGCGGCGGCCGGGAGCGGCCTGGGCAGCCCCGAAGAGCCCGGCGGCGGCGCGGCGGCGGCGGCGGCCCCGGGAGGCGGCCCGGGGCCCGGCTCCGGCGGGCCGCGCAAGAGCGGCGGCTCCGGCGGCGGCTCCGGCGGGGCGCGGCGCAACGCTTGGGGCAGCCAGTCGTACGCCGACCTCATCAGCCAGGCCATCGAGAGCAGCCCGGAGAAGCGGCTGACGCTGGCGCAGATCTACGACTGGATGGTCCGCAACGTGCCTTACTTCCGCGACAAAGGCGACAGCAACAGCTCCGCCGGGTGGAAGGTGAGCCTCGGCCGGGGGGGCTGGGTCGGGAGTTCGGCTGCCGAAAGGGGCCGGCCGCGCCTTGGGCAAGCACGCCTCGCGAGCCCCCTTGCGCGGGCATCGGCACGACAGCCCTGCGAGGTAGGCCGGTGAGTGTTGCGATCATCCCCGCAGCATTGCAGGTGGGGCTGGGCTGAAGGGCTTGTGGCCGGGAATGGAAGAGGCGAGGTTCGGACCACCTCCTTCCAGACTCCGAGGAAGTTTAGCAGTTCCATCTTTTCTTCATCCTCTGTTTATTCTGATTAGCGGTGTTGCATACCATCTTTCTGCCAATGCACTTGAGGTTGTTCCCGGTTGCATGTAGTCGTAAGGGACACAATACAAACGGGAGGGAGTGGGGTGGGAATAACTCCTCTTCCTGGCAGGGCTTCTGTGCCACTCCGAATTGACATTTTAACACTGATCCCACCATGCCCTTTATCAGCAACATCTTTGTCTTCCTTACCCATTCTTCCCCATCCCTTTCTTTTAAAACATCAAGCCTGAGAAAGAATTTCATGGAAGACCAAAGTTAACTTGACTGCTTTGTGGCTTTTGTTGAGTTCCTAAATAATAAGGGTATGACACCTTTAAGAATGTTGAGACAAAGACTGTCAACAGGTGATGCTTTTTTTTTTAAAGCTGTAGTGATGGGAGGAAAAGTGCTCTACTTGTTGAGTTTTTACCTGTTTTGCCAGGGTTAAAGAGGTGCAACAGTTCTGCCAGGAAAGAATAAAAAAGGTAGCAACATCTGGAGGCTGGGCATAGCCTGCCCACTCTGCGGTCTTGTGATGGGATTGTGTATTGCGCAGGCATTGGGATTACTAGCGTTCAGCCATCCAGCCAGTTTTCAGTGCCAGACTGCAAGCCTGGAACATGTTACAATAAATATGTGATGGAGGGAGGGAGCATAAATGCGTGCATATTCTTCAGCACTGAGTAACCACAGACCACCTCTACACATCTGGAAATAGGCTGCAGGCCTCTGGGTCATGGGGTGTGACTTACAGGCAGCCTTTCGCTTCCAAATGAACTGCTGTAGTAGTTGGTATGGACATCTGACTGGGCATTGGACTTGGCTGGAGCCAGGGCTCAGTTCCAGAACTTTTGAATGCTAAAGAACTGTTCTGGAAAATAATGAATCTCTGAGCATGTACAGAGTGCCAACTTCAGACCCCTATGTACCTACAGCCAGCTGGCACCTCCTTGTGGTTAGGAGTGGCTGGTCTCAAAGTCCTGTGATTTGGATGGCATGGTGGGGATAGATGAGGGGTGATAAATGGGTGGTTCTGCCATGTAGCAGAGGTTTGGACGAGATGGATTTTTCTGCCCTTTATCTCTTTGATACTGCCAGAGGAGGCAGATGGTGCAGCTGATTCCAGGAGAGCTTGTGGCTAGGGAGGGAGGAAAGATCCTTGATCTGTGGTAAGGGAGATGAACCTACAATGGCCATGGGTTGTAGGGGAGGATACCGAACGAGCCCGGTTCAGATTGGCAGGCTGGTTATCCTTGAGTTGCGGGAGACTGCTTGGCCTTGAGCCCTTTTGGTAATTTTCTAGATCTTAACCCATATACAATTTTTGCCCTACATTGGGAGACCAGTGGATTTGACTTGGTATTTCTCTCGATATGCTGGTAATGTTGACTTCTGCAGGGTGTCTCTCTGCACAGAAGGCTGGGATTGGCTCAGCCTCCTTTTCTCTGTTTCACCTCACTGCCTGGATTACTCTGTGATTTCCCAGATACCCATAGTACTGCTAAATTCCAAGGCCAAAACAGGTTGCAGAGGATCACCCCATCTGCAGCTGTTAGCGGTGCTGGGAAATCTGCTTCTGCTGTTAGCAGAAGTCAGGAAAGGGTGACAAGGAAATAGTTTTATCTGGGGCTCACATCTCTAGATGTGTTCAGTCACTCCTCTCTTTTGCCCCCACCTTACTGCACATAGCTGATGAATGCCTCCTGAAAATGTAACTTTAACACCAGGACTTTGAGTGGGCCTGGGGTCTAGTCTAGGCAAACCTGGTTATAAGAACAGTCGTGCTTGAATCAGTCTGAAGGTTTCTTTGGGTCTAGACCCTAAAGATGGATACTGCACAAGCTTTAAGGGGTTGGGCTTTGAGGTGAGGGTAATGCAGCTGGCTACTACCTCGCCCCATGGCTCCCTTTTTTTTCTCCTCTGGAGCTTGAACCTTCAGTTCACTTTGTTTCAGCACTTCCAAGAAAGGCCACTCCCTGCCCCCTTTGTAAATGTTCTCAGAGATTTCTTGGAAAGGCATGAGCCTGATCTGGGACTCTAGGCCAGGCTGCTGTGTAAGACCAAGTGTCACTTGAAAAGTTTTCAATACTGGGCTTCAGTTCTTTGTCACCCAGCTGCGCTGATGCTCAGTATAAATAACTCCTTCATAGTGTGCATTCCTGGCTCACACAACCCTTCCTTCAGAAAGGGAGCTCTGGGCAGTGAGAGAACATGCCTGCTCTGAGGAAGCTCACTAAGGCTGAAAAGGCATTCAGAAAGAAGACGCTTTCTTTCAAATGCGAGCCTTATTTGTTCTAAAAATGGGAAATACCAGCCTTAAAGGGAGTTGGCTCTTTCAGTGGCTTCAGATGAGGTAGCTGCTCTCCTTCCCCCATGCCTATTTTGAATCTCAGAATAGCACCACGTGCATGAATTAGCCACCTTTTGAAAGCTTGCACTTAAAATGGTAAAAATAAGTAAATACTGCTGAGACTGTGATTGCTTTGATTTCATGGTTGCCTTTCCCACCTTTTGTGAATATAGGCAAAAGTGGGCTACCTCTCAGCCCTGCATGGCTACCTGTCCCACTTTCCTGCCCCATCTTAAGTGCTTATGGCAGCGGTAGAAAACTTGTGGTCCTCCAGATGTTTTGATCTACAGCTCCCATCAGCCCTAGCCAGCATAGCCAATGGTGAGAGATGATGGGAGCTGTAGTCCAAAACATCTGGAGGGCCACAAGTTGTCCACGTTTATTTATTTATTTATTATTAAATTTATTAATCGCCCATCTGGCTGGTCACCCAGCCACTCTGGGCGATGTACAACACACCATAAAACAATTTAAAACAATAAAATTCTACCATAAATTTTTTTTTAAAATACTCTAACCCACCCCAAATGCCTGCCTGAACAACCACGTTTTTAATGCACGACGGAAGCTCATTAAAGAGGGGGCATGACGGAGTTCCCTAGGGAGGGAGTTCCACAAAGTGGGGGCCACCACAGAAAAGGCCCTCTCCCTCGTCCCCACCAGTCTAGCTGTCCTGGCTGATGGGACAGAGAGAAGGCCATCCGAGGCTGATCTTGTTAAGCGGCCTGTCTGGTGTTGCTGGAGGCGCTCCTTAAGATAGGCTGGGCCGGAACCATATAGGGTTTTAAAGGTCAAAACCAACACCTTGAATTTGGCCCGGAAAACAACTGGTAACCAGTGCAACTCCTTCAGCACTGGAGTGATGTGATCTTGCCGGCGGCTGCCTTTAATCAGGCGAGCCGCCGCGTTCTGTACCAGCTGCAGCTTCCGAACCGTCTTCAAGGGTAACCCCACGTAGAGCGCATTACAGTAGTCTAAACGAGAGGAGACCAGGGGATGTACTACCGATGGGAGCAGATGGTCGGGAAGGAAGGGGCGCAGCCGCCGTATCAGATGGAGTTGATACAGCGCTGTCCGGCTCACAGCTGACACCTGAGCCTCCATGGACAGCTGGGAGTCCAAAATGACCCCCAGGCTGCGGACCTGGCCTTTCAAGGGTAGCCGTACCCCATTCAACACCAGGTCAACATCCCCCAGCCTCCTCTTGTCTCCCACCAAAAGTACCTCGGTCTTGTCAGGGTTCAGCTTCAGCTTATTCCTCCCCATCCAGCCACTCACCGTCTCCAGACATTTGGACAGGGATTCTACGGCCAACCTTGGTGAAGATTTGAATGAGAGGTAGAGCTGCGTGTCATCCGCATATTGATGACACTGCACCCCAAACCTCCTGATGATAGCCCCCAGTGGCTTCACATAGATGTTAAATAGCACTGGGGAGAGGATGGAACCCTGTGGCACCCCACAAGTAAGTGGCCACGGGTCCAAAACCTCCTCTCCCAGTGCTACCCTCTGGTACCTGCCGGACAGGAAGGACCAGAACCACCGCAATACAGTGTCCCCAATGCCCAACCCCTCCAGGCGGTCCAGGAGGATACCGTGGTCAACGGTATCGAAAGCCGCTGAGAGGTCGAGGAGAACAAGGAAGGAGCATTCACCCCTATCCAGAGCCCTCCTCATATCATCCACCAAGGCAACCAAGGCCGTTTCTGTCCCATGCCCAGGCCTGAAGCCCGACTGAAATGGGTCTAGATAATCAGTTTCTTCCAAATGTGCCTTCAACTGCACCGCCACCACCCGCTCAATCACCTTGCCCAAAAATGGCAGATTTGAGACTGGGCGAAAGTTGTTCAGAACTTGAGGATCCAAGGAGGGCTTCTTTAAGAGCGGTCTTATCACTGCCTCCTTGAGGGCTGATGGCATCACTCCCTCCTCAAGGGAGGTGTTCACCACTGCCTTGATCCCCTCACCCAGTCTCTCTCTGCAGCTCATAATGAGCCAAGATGGGCAAGGATCAAGTAAGCAGGTGGTCGGCCTTACAGATGAAAGCACCTTGTCCACTTCATCAGGAGGAAGAAGCTGGAACCGATCCCACAAAACCGGTTTGCCACAGGCCGCCTCTTGCTCACTAACTGTATCCACAGTGTGCAGAGTAACACACCTAATCTGATCAATTTTATCTGCAAAGTGCCTTGGCTTAGGGCAACATTTTTGCTGTTTTTAAATGTGATCTTGCAGAGTGTGGCTAATTCTCACAGAGGGCACCATAGATCTAGTTGTTATTACCATGTCAGTTGTTCTGAGGTGCAGGGATTTCTCTGAGGATGCCTTCCTGGCTGAGCAGAATGTGAACCCATCAGGCTGGCTCACTCTTACATATTTTTTTGGCTGCATCCTCATTTGTCCATACGTTTCACCTAAATTGAAATGTTGAATTGCTGAGGGTTGAATTAACCAAGAGTTGTGCATGTGCTTACTGAATGGTTTCTTGATGCTTTTGGCTTTTATTCTGCTGCATATCCTTGTATGGTTAGGCAATTAAAAGTGGGGTCTTGCTTGAGATGCAGCTGAAACACATCTTTTGGAAGTGAGGACTTGTGGTGTCTGATCCTGTGTCAGTTCTCTCCTGTACAAGTTTGAAGGGTGCAGTTAAAAGGCTTATTCCCAATGCTTCTTCTTAGCCCAGGATGTGGCCAACCATATTCTAATATTCCAGTCTCTTCAGAGAAGCGTCCTGGAGAATACATGTGAATTTGAGTGCTTGGAAGTTGCTGGATTGCTAGCCTTGGGATTTCTCTTCTGTCTCTGCAGTGTCGAATTTGACAATCAACTGGGTTGAAAAGGGAAAGATGCTCAGACATGATGGCAGTGTATGCCTGTAGGTGCCTGTGTAATTTTCCTGTGAACGTGTTTTAAATTGTTCTGACTTTAAATGCTGCTTGGCAAAGCTACGTTTTATATCAAGAAAGAAAATGTCTAGGATATCCCATATGTGGTGTTGGCCTTCTGTGAGGGACTGACACTTAAGATGTTAAATTCTGCTCCAAGTACTGGATCTTACAGGGTCTTGCAAAATGAACATAGGCCTGCTTATTTCCCATGTGGTTGCTGCTATCTCTCGTAAGCAACAGCTTGCCCCTTAGAATTCCTACACTTGACTGATAGAGATCATGTGAGATGGGGCTGGGTCAGGTTGAACCTAGAGTAAGTCCAGATTAATGGGAGCTGTGAGGGAATTACAAGGTACTGTCATTTGACCCACATGCCTGAGGATTTAGACTGTGGATGTCTCAGTTTTCTGGGGTCACCTGTCTTCATAAAACTGCAAGCTCAAAGTTTATGTATTAAGCTTGAGGACTTAATTAGACATTCTCCTTTGGATGTCTCTTTCATTTGCAGGTACTTCCTGGGAATTCCAAAAAAGGAGCTCCCACTTTTCTGTTGAGGTTTGACCAGAGGCTGCCCTTCTCTGCACTGGAGGCTGCCCTTCTGTGCTCTTTCCACTTTCAGGCTGGAGTGGAAAGCAGTTGACTTGGTTCCTTTCTGTGCATGGAGTTGTGTGACTGTATCATCCCAAGGAGAGGATTTGGACAGATAGGTTTTGGGTGGGAAGCCCTATGGATAACTGCTGCAGCGGGGAACTATGCTTTGAGTGGTGCTTCCTGTAAAACCAGCCTTGTAAATAAGCTCACAAAAATGACTAGCCTGCACATTCTTTTTACTAGCCCACTGGATGCTGGCAGAGAAAGGACAGAGCGGTGCATTTCTGTGCTGGGCACAGAGAAAACCTGCTTGATTTCTGTACTGAGTGCAGAGGAGGGACAGAGTGCTCGATCACTCCCACATCCACTCACTCGCTTGCATGTAATTCCTGATCACATAAGGCCATGAGGATAGTGCTTAAATACAAGGCTGAATTACAAGGCAGAGGTACTGGAGGAGTTATGGGTGCCTTGAAAGAGGATCTCCAGCAGCACTATCAGGGTGGACGGGGACACACACACACACACGATCTGACTATTTTAATTCATATTATTATTTTTAATTGTAATACTAAGTTTCTCATATAATAGCTATGTTTATATTAAGAATCTTGGCATAAGCATGTTAATCCTAAAGTTAATCTCTAAAGAGAATCAGTGCTTTTACCGGAAATAATGGTTTACAGGTGGTTTTCCTGTGTAAATGAAGAATCAATTTGGTCATTTCTCAGATATGAATATTTACACCCTACGTAGCAAATATGGGCATTTCATTTTCATGTCATGAAAATAAATTGTTCTGGTCTGTCCAGTAACAGTAATTGTCAGTCATAGGCATTTCACTTTTCTTTGCTACTTTGTTTTTGTGAGGGAGGGGCTGGAACAAGGCAGAATGAAGCAGAAAGGAGCAACACCGGAAAGGAAAAAAAATACAAAGTTGTCCAGTGTGTCCATGTTCTTATATTCCATATTTAATATCTCAAACTGTCATGGGTACTAGTTGTAAGACATCCCCTATATGGGAATATTTTAAAGACATTCCGTCTATTAAAAAAGGAAAGCATGCAAAATACATAGAGTGCAACAAAGAGATGCAAGGTCTGGTTGTAAGAATGAAGCAATGTACAAATATGCTATTTAGTTGTAACTAACATGGTTTAATGGTCAGATTTGCACTGTTTAGGATATAACTGAAGATGTATCAATGGAGAACTTGATTTATATTGTCCTTTTTTCTTGCAGATTTAAAGCACTGATTTAAATTGCCTTGATTTTAAATTGGTCTATCCTAAGAACATAAGAACCATGCCAGATCAGGCCAAAGGCCTATCTAGACCAGCTTTCTGCTCGCACAGTGGCTAATTGCTTATTGGAAGTCCACAAGCAGGACCCAAATGCAACAGTACCCTCCCACTTGTGTTCCCCAGCAACTGGTATTGAAAGGCATACTTCTGATGCTGGAGGTAATATACAGCCATCATGACTAGCAGCCTTTAAAAGCTTTATCTTCCATGAACTTCTCTAATCCCTTTTTAAGGTTGTCCAAATTGGTGATCATCACTACATTTTGTGGCAATGAATTCCATAGATTAATTATGCGTTATGTGAAGTACTCCCTGTTATCTGTCCTGAGTCCCCCACCACTCAGCTTCATTAGATGGCCCCAGGCTCTGTATTGTGTGTGAGAGAGAAAACTTCTCTGTCCACTTGCTTCATACCATACATAATTGTATACATCTCAATCTCCCCCCTTACTTGCCCCTTTTTTTTTTCCTAAGCTAAAAAAGCCCCAAACATTGTAACTGCTCTAGCCCCTGGGGTTGGGTTTTTTCCACTTTTTCCAGATACAATATCCTTTTTAAGGTGCAGTGACCAAAACTATGCACAATATCCAAGTTAGTCATACTATAGATTTGTACAAAGGCATATGATACTGGCAATTTCATTTCTTAATGATCAGCAACATGGAATTTGTCTTTTTCATAGCAGCCATGCATTGGGTCAACATTTTCATTGAGCTACCCAACGCAACCCCAACCTTCTTTTCTTGGCCAGTTACTGCCAGCTCAGACTCCATCAGCATATGTGAAATTAGGATTTTTTCACTCTAGTATGCTTTCCTTTACAGTTGCTTACATTGAACTGCATTTGCCATTTTAATGCCATTCCACCAGTTTGGAGAGATCCTTCACTGTGCCTTCTTGTTTTAACCACCCTAAATAATTTGGTAATATTGGCAAACCTGGCCACCTCACTACTCACTCCTAACTCTAGATAATTTATGAACAAGTTAAAAAGCAGGGATCCCAGTGTTTACATCCCTCCATTGAGAGAACTGACTGCTTACTCCTCCCTGCTTTTTGTTCTTTAATCAGCTACTGATCTATGAGGGAACCTCCCCTCATACCCCATAACAGCTAAGTTTGCTCAGGAATCTTTGAAAGGATTTTGTCAAAAGCTTTTTGAAATTCCAAGTAAACAGTTTCTACTGGATCACCCCTATCCACACGTTTGTTGACACTATCAAAGAACTTTAAAAGGTTAGTGAGACAGGACTTGCCTTTGTAGAAGCTATGTCGATTCTTCTTCAGACTTGTCCTATATCAGCGATGGGCAACTTGTAGGCCAAAACATCTGGAGGGCTACAACTCCCATCATCCCTCAGCATTGGCTGTGCTGGCTAGGGCTGATAGGAGTTGTAGGCAGAATCATCTAGAGAGCCATAAACTGCCCACCCTTATTCTATATTCTTGTTAATTTTATCTTTAATAATGTTTTCCACAAATTTATCCAATACAGATGTTAAGCTAGCTGGCCTATAATTTCCTTGATCCTCCCTTGATTCCATCTTAAAAATTGGTATTACATTGTTTACTTTCCAGTCTTCTGGTACAGAGGGCTGTTTTAGGGACAAGTTACATATTTTTGTTAAATGGTCAGCAATTTCACATCTGAATTCTTTACGAACTCTTGAATGGATATTGGGCCTGGTGACTTGTTTATTTTCCATTTGTCAATAAGGTCTAGAACTTCATCTCTCGTCACTACTATTTGCCTCAGTTTGTCAGATTCCCTTCTTGAAAATATGTGTTCAAGCATGGGTATCTCTTCTACGTCTTCTGCTTCTCTACAGTCTCCTTATTCTCCTTATTCTCCTTTAATTCTCTTGTCATTCAACGAACCAGCTGCCTCCTTAGCTGGTTTCCTACTTCTGATATATTTAAAAGATATTTTTAATTGGTAACAATATACTCTGTAAAATCCTCTCTTATTGTCTGCTTGCATTCTTTCTTTTGTAAGTGTGTTCTCATTTGGGCAAGATTTTTATTTTCTGAAGGAAAACTTTTCTCTAATAGCTTCGTCGACACTGCTAGTTAACCATGCTTATGATTCCTTGGACTTTGTGCTACTTTCCTGATGTGAGCACCAAGGCTTGTTTCCGACTCTTAACAAGTCTTTTATAGTGTTGCAGAAGTTTGTTTCCAGCATGGAGATTGGTGGTACACCCACTATCTTGGTGGTATGCCCAAACCTGCCAGAATCTTATTCGTGACATGTGCCAGGTGATGTGAGGAACAGTGTAGAAAATTAAGGAGAACATAGAACTCGAAAGCTTTTACAAATGTTTCTGCTCCTGGAAATTTTTGGAAAGCTGGGAATGTGCAGTGACAAGGAGATTTTGTTTAGTGCAGAGATGAATGTCCAGGCTGCTCTTTAAGTGCATTCTCCTACTTGTGTTTCCAAACACATGCTGGGAAATGGCAAGACATCAGTTGAAAAGGCTCATGGCAGCTCTCTGCAATTTTGGAATGTGATCATCCCTTTGACCAATCAGCTCCAGAGAGAAATAGCATTTCTGTCCTGTGTGCAATGGAGACCTCTGTCTCCTTCTACTGTCCTCCACTTCTCCAAGGGGAGACCTGCGTATACAGATCCATGGCTGGATGTGCTGTGAATGGGGTTTCCAACCACGGTCCAGCAAAGTAGCCTCATCAGATCATCGACAATAGCTCTAATCAACTATTCAGAAGGGAAAGTTGGGGGGTTGGATATAGCATTGCTATTCCTCCCTCCCAGACCCCCATCTGATTAATGCAATTAGCATGTAGCTCTTGGGGTTACACAACACAGCCTCAACTGCTGTCCATGCAGCCAGTTTAATTTGGGATCAGGTATTTTTAACCAGAAATTAAAACAAAAGAACGCCTTTCTCACAAAAATACTGATCAACAGTATTGAATTATCTTTTGTATACATTCATTCTATACGTTTAGACACTAGGTTAAGACCTTTCTTTTTAATGTTTCATAGAATCATACAATAGTAGGGTTGGAAGGGGCCTACAAGACCATTGAGTCCAACCCCCTGCTCAATGCAGGAATCCAAGTCAGAGCATCCCTGACAGATGGCGGTCCAGCCTCGTCTTGAATGCCTCAGTGAGGGAGAGCCCACTACCTCCCTAGGTCATTGGTTCCATTGTCGTATTGCTCTAACAGTCAGGAAGTTTTTCCTGATCTTCAGCCGGAATCTGGCTTCCTGTCACTTGAGCCCATTATTCCGTGTCCTGCACTCTGGGATGATCAAGAAGAGATCCTGGCCTTCCTCTCTGTGACAACCTTTCAAGTACTTGAAGAGCGCTATCATATCTCCCCTCAGTCTTCTCTTCTCCAGGCTAAACATGCCCAGTTCTTTCAGTCTGTCCTCCTAGGGCTTTGTTTCCAGTCCCCTGATCATCTTTGTTGCCCTTCTCTGAACCCTCTCCAGTTCATCTGCATCCTTGTTAAAATGTGGTGCCCAGAACTGGACACAGTATTCCAGATGAGGCCTAACCAGTGCTGAGTAGAGGGGAACTAGTACTTCCCAGGATTTGGAAGCTATGCTTCTATTGTTTATTTGGTCAGTCGCTTCCGACTCTTCGGAACTTCATGGGCCAGCCTACGCCAGAGCTTCCTGTTGGCCGTTACCACCCCCAGCGCCCCCAAGGTCGAGCCCGTCACCTCCAGAATATCATCCATCCACCTTGCCCTTGGTCGGCCCCTCTTCCTTTTGCCTTCCACTTTCCCTAGCATCAGCATCTTCTCCAGGGTATCCTGTCTTCTCATTATGTGGCCAAAGTACTTCAGTTTTGCCTTTAATATCCTTCCCTCAAGTGAGCAGTCTGGCTTTATTTCCTGGAGTATGGACTGGTTTGATCTTCTTGCAGTCCAAGGCACTCTCAGAATTTTCCTCCAGCACCACAGTTCAAAAGTATCTTCCTTCGCTCAGCCTTCCTTATGGTCTAGCTCTCTCAGCCATAGGTTACTACGGGGAATACCATTGCTTGAACTATGCGGACCTTTGTTGTCAGTGTGATGTCCCTGCTCTTAACTATTTTATCAAGATTTGTCATTGCTGTCCTCCCAAGAAGTAAACGTCTTCTGATTTCCTGGCTGCAGTCAGCATCTGCAGTAATCTTTGTGCCTAGAAAGACAAAGTCTGTCACTGTCTCCACGTTTTCTCCCTCTATTTGCCAGTTATCAATCAAACTGGTTGCCATAATCTTGTTTTTTTTGAGGTTTAACTGCAACCCAGCTTTTGCACTTCCTTCTTTCACCTTCATCATGAGGTTCCTCAGCGCCTCCTCGCTTTCAGCCATCAAAGTGGTATCATCTGCATATCTGAGATTGTTAATGTTTCTTCCAGCGATTCTTCTATTAAAGGAGCCCAAAAGAGCATTGGCCTTTTTTGCAGCCACATCCCATTGTTGGCTCATATTCAGCTTGTGATCAACAACACTTCCAAGATCCTTCTCGCTTGTAGTGTTGTTGAGCCATGTATCCCCCATCTTGTAACTGTGCATTTGGTTTCTTTTTCCTAGGTGCAGAACTTGGAATTTTTCCCTATTAAATGTCATTCTGTTGTTTTCTGCCCAGTGCTCCAGTCTATCCAGATCACTTTGAATTTTGTTTCTGTCTTCCAAAGTATTAGCTATCCTGCCCAATTTTGTGTCATCTGCAAATTTGATCAGCATTCCCTGCACCTTCTCCTCCAAGTCATTAATACAAATGTTGAAGAGCACTGGGCCCAGGACTGAGCCCTGCGGTACCCTGCTCATTACCTCTCCCCAGTTTGAGAAGGTCCCATTGAGAAGCACTCTTTGAATTCTATTGAGTTTGAATTCTATTTTTGTATTTTTGGTTTGATATATTTTTTTTTTTTTTTGGTTTTATGATTGTAAACCGCCCCGTGCGCACTTGCCAGTTGGGCAGTATACCAGTAAAATAATAAATAAATATGAGGGGAAGCTAAGGAGGACTTCTGACAGAAGGGGATGAAGATAAAAGGGAAGAAAATGTGATGGTGGTGAGGGTTAGAAAGAGATGAGAGGGCAAGCACAGTTGCATAAGCACATTCTTGTCCCAGTAATATCTCTGGGCATCTTCGCTAGAGAACCCACAAAGAGAGTCTTTTCTGAGGTGTTGTCAACCATGCCTGTTCCTGAGCAAATGCTGTAGGTTAAAAACAGGGTGTGCTTAACTGAACGGAACAGGACAAACATGCCCCACCCCAGAGCCATTTGGGTTCAGAGTCCCAGAGGCACTTTCCCACTCCCTCTTCACACAGTGCACTGCCTGCTCTTTGTAACCGAAGTCATATTATCTTGGAAGGTCTTGCTATTATTGCTGCCAGTTCCTGAAAGGAGCTGTTTCCCCAGAAGAGTGCATGTGCACAGGTTGCCCTGCAGCTGTATTAGGGCCCAGAATGGCTGAGGTGGGATCTGAAAGCTGGCAAAGATTACATTCCTTCCAACCACTATGCTGCTCAGTCTGACTTCTATTGATTTGTACTAGTACGCCACCTAAAATTATTCTCCAGCTTTGCTAATATAAAAACAATCTTGTTTCTCTGTACAACTGATCTATACCCCCTACAAGGAACCTGTGTGTTTCACTGAAGTTTGGAGATATATCTCAATAACTGCTGGCTTTTATATTTTTTTGAAGTGGGCATCAGCCATCTCAGCAATCCTAGGGGTAACTTGAAACCTGCATAACGCCTAGTACTGCTTAATCCAACTGAGTCTGCCATCTCCTCCTGCACTCCATCTTAAGACTGTGACTGAATGCAGACTTTGTGGTTTCTGAACTTCAAGCCAGTGCTTTTTCTCCCACCCCCAAACACAGATTTTGCTTAACATCCAACCTGATGAAGAGTTCTGGAGAACTTAAAAGCTTGCATACTATTTTGTAAAACGTTGGGTGATCCTAATAAGGATATTGTCACGCTATGGATTTTGGAATGCTTCCAGGATTTTAATACAGCTCCGCTGGTTGTCCCTGTTAACTGCTTCCCAACCCCCAATTTTCTGGCTGTTGTTCATATTACCCATATGGCTTGAGTTGGGTTGAATCACTCCACACAGCATGCTGTCCATGTCCTCATTTTAAATTCCTTTCTGTCTCTTTAGGAACTTTGTGGGATAAGAAAATGGATTTGGGGAAGGGGGCACTTTGGGGCATGATCTTTGTGTGAAATGCTAGGAGGTAGGCCTTTTGTGGGGAGGGGGAGGGGCCAGGGCCCAGGTTTAGATAACAGGGCTACTGGAAACTTGGGCACCATAACGTTTGGTGGACCTTCTTCCTTACAAACCTCAATAGTGTAGAGATCAGAATGCTGCTGCAAGGTAGAACGTGCAAGAAGAAAGCTTGCGCCCTGTGGTAGTGGCATCTTATGGGCTGGAGAAACGTCAGTTGCAGGGGTGCACACCAGAGTGACTTGCTTCTTTTTCCAGAATACCTCTGTGATGCCACTTTCAAGTTCTTCCATGCATTTCACCTTTTCTATAAAACTCTTGCTTATCTCTCTTTCTCTTTCTCTGCCCCCCTCCCCCATCTTCATTTCCAATTCTAGCAATATTTAAGTACATTAACTGCACTTACTCGTAGGGATGTAAAATACCCAGAAATTTTGAAGGCATGGAGGAAAAACACATTCTCTCCCCACTGCCCCCAAGGTTTAAAGAAACCCCTCCAGACATTTTTAGAAAAATGAAATATAAGCAGTCAAGGGTGAGGCCCCTAACATTTTTAAAATAATTATTTTTCTTGTAACACACACTTCCACACCAGTGGGACTCTGCTTTTAACCTCCAGTGAGTAGAGGAGCAGACACAGGCTAGTCTAGAACAATCACAAAGTCAGACACAAAAACGGAAAAGAGGCTATGGAAGGACAAGACTCTCCAGTGGTGGTGACTTGCAGGGTGTGTGCAATGTTTGTTTTCTTGCCTGAGAACAACAAGGCCTACACCTGCAACAAGTGCAAATTGATCACGCTGCTGGAAGAAAAAGTAAGAGGACTGGAGTGGCGACTGTCGACCCTCCAGGGAATAAGAGAACACGAAGAGTTCTTGGACAGAATGATGGAACTACAGCAGCAATGTGAAGACCAGAAGCTTGAAGAGCAACAGCAAGCTGAGGCAGAAGTGGGAAATGCTGAGGTGAGGAAAAATGGGATAGAGGATACTCCTTGGAAAAGGGTGACAGTTAGGAGAAGAAGAACTAGATGCCACTCTGCACCAGTGGAAGCAGTGGAGCTATGGAACCGATTCCAGGTACTTGAGGATGAGACTGGAGGACAGCCTGCAGAGGAAGAATTACAGGGGAACCTGCATGAGAGTGAGCAAGAGGCTGAAGGTCAGTCAAGCAGAGGCGATGAAACCCAGGCCTACAACAAGAACAAGAGAAGAGTGGTAGTAGTGGGAGACTCCTTGCTGCGTGGGATCAAAACCCAAGTATGTCATGAAGACCCGTGGACTCACCAGGTATGTTGTCTCCCGGGAGGATGGATTAGAGACGTGACTGAAAGGTTGCCTGCGCTCATAAAGCCCACTGACAGGTATCCCTTTCTTCTCATCCATGTGGGAACAAATGATAGCGCCAAGCGGAGCGACGAAGAAATCATGTCAGACTTTGAAGCTTTGGGAAGGAAACTCAAGAGCTTTGGGGCCCAGATAGTTTTCTCATCCATCCTTCCAGTAGTTAGAAGAGGGCTAGAAAGGGAACGAAAAATACTCTGGGTGAATGACTGGCTACGAAGGTGATGCTGGCGTGAGAGATTTGGATTCTGGGACCACGGGCTATACTTCCTGGAAGATGGGCTGTTGGCAAGGGATGGGTTGGACCTCACAAAGGCTGGGAAGAACGTGTTTGGCCACAGCATGAAGAACTTCACCAGGAGGGCTTTGAACTGAATCCTACAGGGAAGGGAGATGTAAAGTTGGGGGTAACAGTGGACGAAGCCTCATGCACCGCAACGGAGAGAACAGCTCTAATAGCACCCAATAATAGCCTTCAGAAACATGTAGGAAGAAAGTATATAGGTCTTCGATGTCTATATACTAATGCCCAGAGTATGGGAAACAAACAGAACGAACTTGAACTCTTAATACAAGAAGGAAATCATGACTTGATAGGTGTAACTGAGACTTGGTGGGATGACTCTCATGACTGGAATACAGCAATTGAAGGATATAACTTGTTCAAAAAGAATAGGAGGAACAGAAAGGGAGGTGGGCTTGCACTATATGTTAAAAATACTTATCTCTCCACAGAAATATAGGAGGATGAGTTGGTAGCCCCATGGAGAGCACCTGGATCGAAATAAATGGAGCAAAGAATAAAAATAACCTGGTGGTCGGAGTCTACTGCTGGCCACCCAATCAAGGAGATGACAAGGGTGAAACTTTTGAAAAGCAAATAGCCAGTGTTTAAGGAAGCATGATGTAGTAGTAATGGGGGACTTCAGTTTTCCTGATATTTGTTGGGAGACAAATTCTGCAAAACATGGCCCCTCCAGGAAATTCCTGACTTGTGTGGCAGATAACTTCCTCCTACAGAAAGTAGAGGAAAGAACTAGAGGATTGGCTATCCTTGACTTGATCCTAACCAACAGAGATGACTTAGTGGATAAAGTAGCAGTTACAGGAACTCTGGGGGAAAGCAACCATGTTGTACTTGAGTTCTTGGTTCTAAGGGAAGCAAAAGACGAGTCTAGCCAAACGCGTACCCTGGATTTCAGAAAAGCTGATTTTAATAAACTCAGCAATGATCAGTAAGGTCCCATGGCAAGCGACTCTAACGAGAAAAGGAGTCCAAGATGGGTGGGAGTTTTTTAAAAAGGAAATTCTCAAGGCACAATTACAAACAATTCCAACAAGAAGAAAAAGGTGGAAGACAACAGAAGAAGCCAATGTGGCTTCACAAAAAGCTGAGAGATGACCTGAAGACAAAAAAGGACACGTACAGAGTGGCCCAAAAGTAGGTATACAGTATAGTTTATTTGCATTTTATTACATTGTTTATTATATTTACATTTGTTTAACACTGTTTAATCTCGTAAGTGCTCGAAATGTATTCCATCAACGTTGCAACATTCCTCAAACCTGTCCAGAACACTGTGACACATTATGACACAAATTCTGGTCCCCATCAATGTCCATAAATGCTTCCGAGATTAACTCTTTTAATTCGTCCACTCTCCGGGGATTCCTCTCAAAAACCTTATTCTTTACTACGCCCCCCCAAAAGCAGTCCTTTGATGTTAAGTCGGGTGAACGTGGTGGCCATTCAGTGCTGCCACGTTGTCCGATCCAATGCTGTGGGAAGGTGTTGTCAAGATATTCCCTTACTGCAAAAGCAGAATGAGGAGGTGCCCCATCTTGTTGGAAGAGCAGTTGGACGAAGTTAGCCCTGGTTCTGAGTTGTGGCACTACCACGTCGTGTAACATGTTTAGGTAATTGTTACTATCCACAGTTGTATCGAAGAAAACTGGTCCTACAACACCTTCGCTGGACAGTGCACCCCACACTGTGATGCCTGGCTGGTTCAGTTGAGATATGATAGTCAAATGAGGATTTTAATCTGCCCAGTACACACAGTTATGCCTGTTCATGTGCCTGACAACTTGAAAGAAGCCTCATCTGGCCAGATGATCTTATCAAGAAGGTCTGGTTCGTTAGAGATTTGGTTATGCATCATCTCACAGAACTGCAACCGATGGTCTGGGTCGTCCTCCAGAAGACCATGTAACAGTCTTGGACAGTATGGCTTTAATTTCAATTTACGCATTAAGTGTTGCAAGGACATTCTAGGTATGGATAGCTGCTTAGACACATGTCATGTGGACTTTTTTGTACTGTTCACAAATGTCAGAGCGACTGTCATCTCATTTTCCTCTGTCATAGACGTCCTAGGATGTCCAGATTTTGGTGCAGAGCGACTGTCATCTCATTTTCCTCTGTCATAGACGTCCTAGGATGTCCAGATTTCAGTGCATTAGCCACTGCACCTATTGCTTCAAATTTATCTCTAAGACGATAAATTGTCAGATGTGTTGGTGGAGGAGTATCAGATGCTTCTTGCCACACTGTGTGCACCCGCTCGGCATTTTCAGTCTTCCAGTACTGCTATAGAATCCACTGACTTTGTTCTTGACTCAAGTTCACTGCCATCATTCACAATATCAGTAAAAAAAAAACACTAAAAAACTAAACAACTGTATACCTACTTAAGGGCCTCACTCCCCTCACTCTCTACACTTAACTGATTTAACTGTCACTCCCTCTTCCCAACTGTCATTCTGACTCCACCCACACATCTTCTACTCACACATTCTCCCCCCTCCCATCAACATTCTAAACAACTGTATACCTTCTTTTGGGCCACCTGGTATAGGAAGTGGAAGGAAGGCCAAGGAACAAAGGAAGAGTCCAGGCAGGTAGCACAGAATTGCAGGGATGGCGTCAGGAAGGCTAACAAGCTGAGGCTAGCGAGGGATGCTAAAAGTAACAAAAAGGCTTTCTTCAGCTACATGCATAGTAAAAGACAGGAGATAAATGGTGGTTAAGCTATTAAATAAGGATGGCAAAATGATAACAGAAGACAAAGCAAAGGCAGAAGTGCTCAATGCCTACTTTGGCTCAGTCTTCTCCCAAAAGAGGGTCTATGACCCTCCTGGCAAAGGGGAGGTGCAGGCTGAAGGGGCAGGATTGCAGCTTGAGATCGATAGGCATATGGTCAAGGAACACCTAATTACTTGGAATGAGTTCAGATCTCCAGGGCCAGATGAACTGCACCCTAGAGTAATAAAGGAACTGGCAGAAGAGCTCTCAGAACCGCTGTCTATTCTCTTTGAGAAATCATGGAGGACGGGTGAAGTGCCAGATGACTGGAGGAGGGCTAGTGTTGTCCCTATCTTCAAAAAGGGTACAAAGGAGGAACCTGGGAACTACAGACCAGTCAGTCTGACATCCATCCCTGGGAAAATTCTGGAGCAGATGATAAAGCAATCCATCTGCAAGCACCTTGGAAACAATGGAGTGATTACTCGAAGCCAACATGGATTTGTCAAGAACAAGTCCTGCCAGATGAATCTGATCTCATTTTTTGATCAGGTCACCTCCCTTGTGGACTGTGGGAATGCTGTAGACATAATATACCTCAACTTGAGCAGAGCTTTCGACACAGTGCCCCATGATATCCTGATGAGTGAACTAGCTCAAAGTGGGCTAGATGAAACAACGATCCGGTGGCTACAGAATTCTGCAGTTGGCTGCAGAATCGGACTCAAAGAGTGCTTATCAGTGGGACCTTCTCAACCTGGGGAGAGGTAACGAGCAGGGTCCCGCAGGGCTCAGTCCTGGGCCCAGTGCTCTTCAACATTTGTATGAATGCCTGGGATGAGGAGGTGCAGGGAATACTGATCAAATTTGCAGATGACACAAAATTGGGCGGGATACCTAATACTTTGGAAGACAGAAACAAAATTCAAAGGGGGTTGGACTCGATGGCCTTGTAGGCCCCTTCCAACCCTACTATTCTATGATTCTATGAACTTGGTAGACTGGAGCACTGGGCAGAAAACAACAGAATGACATTTAATCAGGATAAATGCCAAGTTCTGCACCTAGGAAAAAGAAACCAAATGCACAGTTACAAGATGGGGGATACGTGGCTCAACAACACTACAAGCGAGAAGGATCTTGGAATTGTTGTCGTTCACAAGCTGAATATGAGCCAACCATGTGATGTGGCTGCAAAAAGGGCCAATGCTCTTTTGGGCTGCATTAATAGAAGCATAGCTTCCAAATCCCGGGAAGTACTAGTTCCCTTCTACTCAGCACTGGTTAGGCCTCATCTGGAGTATTGTGTCCAGTTCTGGGCACCGCACTTTAAGAAGGATGCAGACAAACTGGAGAGGGTTCAGAGAAGGGCAACAAAGATGATCAGGGGACTGGAAACAAAGCCCTAGGAGGACAGACTGAAAGAACTGGGCATGTTTAGCCTTGAGAAAAGGAGATTGACGGGGGATAGGATAGCGCTCTTCAAGTCCTTGAAAGGTTGTCACAGAGAGGAAGGCCAGGATCTCTTCTCAGTCATCCCAGAGTGCAGGACACGGAATAATGGGCTCAAGTGACAGGAAGCCAGATTCCGGCTGAACATCAGGAAAAACTTCCTGACTGTTAGAGCAATACGACAACGGAATGAATTCCCTAGGGAGGTGGTGGGCTCTCTCACACTGGAGGCATTCAAGACAAGGCTGGACAGCCATCTGTCAGGGATGCTCTGACTTGGATTCCTGCATTGAACAGGGGGTTGGACTCTATGCCCTTGTAGGCCCCTTTCAACCCTACTATTCTATGATTCTTTGATTCTACTACTCAAACCTAAACTTGTTTTAGTACTTTAACAATATGAAATGCACAATTTAACTTACTTAGCATATAAAATTGTATGATTTATCATATGTATGAAATTTACAGAGCAATCCTATGTGTATTTACTCAGAAGTAAGACACACTTTTTGTCTAGTGGAGCTTACTCCCAGGTAAGCGTGGTAGGATTGCAGCCTCAAAAGTATAAGGCCTGGCTCACACATAATGGTAACTGATGGTTTATTTAACCCATGGTTTGTCTCCCTACCCAGGGGTTTGTCTGGCAGATGATTGAACAAATCATGGTTTGCTAACTCTGTGGGTTGTTGGATTCCCTTTTCCGTCATCTGCTCCCTCCCTGTATACCAAATGCCTTTGCCTGCTGTAGTAGTGGCATGTAGAGTGGCTGAGCTTTTTTTTTTTTCTTTTTCCTACTATTGCCCGCCACCTCTGTAGCCTAGCAAAACCCATGAACAACCCCCAGTTTGGGGTTCATTTGTAACAACAGCCAATGGTTCAAAAAACCCAGAGTTCACAACCTAACAACAAACTGCCCAAGTTCAGACGATCAGCAGGGAAAAGAAGCCACCATAGTTTCTTTTCTGTGCTCCACGCACCTGCCAATTCCCTGATTACGTGCGGCAGGGGATGTCATGTCGTCCGAACCCAGCAAGGTGCATGGTTGAGTTGGCTTCCAAGCCACCCTGCAACCTATGGCTTGTTGTGGGGGTTACAGGGTGGTTTGGAAGCCACCTCCACCATATACCTCGACAGGTTCAGATGACACGATAACCTGTGGTGCGGGTAATTGGGGAAATATGCACATCAGTGGCACATATGGGGTGGGGGAAAGAAGTCATGGTGTCTTCTTTTCCTCCAGTGATCTTACGAATCTCACCACCGTGAGTTCTCTTTATCGGGTTGTTTGTGGCTAGCAAACCACAGTTTGTTAGTGTGGCTGGGTTTGCATATCACGGCAACCCAGAATTCAACAACCCATGCCGGGGGTTACTGTTACATGTGAACCAGGCCAATATGCCTTAGTTTTGTACAAGCAAAACTGTGAATATACTAAATGCTAAAGAGAGAGGGCAGCAAACTGCTGCACCCTGTGCTGTCTTTAACAGATGTGTCTTAGTTTTTGCCATCTGAGAAGCAGGATAAAAAAACCAAAAGTTGAAAATAGCAACCCATCTTTTTGGAGCAAACAAAAGACAATGTATTATTTGGGTAGAAAGTCTCTCTTGCTCCTCATGAAGATGACAGCACTCTAGGTGCAGAAATCATCTTGGGATTTGAGTGCTGTATATACAGTCAGGGCCAGAAATATTGGAACAAGGATAACTGTTTTGGCAGGTGGCCTCTGTAGACCACCACATTGAAGTTGAAAAGAAACACACCCAGATGGGAGTGAAGTCAGGACTGTCAGCTGTGATGCAAGGGGTTTGACAAAAGTGGGGCACTAACCATTCAGGAAGGACAGCAGTGTGGCATACTCCCCCCCCCCATCGTTAGTGGCTCATAAGTAATGGAACAAATGGCTGGCGAGCAGCTGCATGGCCAGGTGTGGCCTGTTTCCTGGGTGCCCCACCAATCAAGTAGAGAAAAGGCCTGGAGGTGGTTCTGAGTGTTACATTTGCATTTGGTAGCTGTTCACTGGAACTCCCAACATGAGGTCTAAAGAGGTGTCCATGCGAGTGAAGGAGGCCATCATTAGGCTGAGGAAACAAAATAAACCCATCAGAGAGATAGCAAAAACAGTGGGAGTGGCCAACACAACAGTTTGGAACATCCTGAAAAAGAAGGAATTAACTGGCAAGCTCAGCAACAGCAAAAGGCCTGGAAGACCATGGAAGACAACTAAAGGGGATGACCGCAGAATTCTGCTCATGGTGAAGAGGAACCCTTTCCCAACATCTAGCCAGATCAAGAACACTCTTGCGGAGGTAGGCATGTCATTGTCAACATCTACAGTCAAGAGACGGCTTTATGAATGTAAATACAGAGGCTTCACAACGAGGTGCAAACCACTGGTAACGCTCAAGAACAGAAAGGCCAGATTAGCCTTTGCCAGCAAACACCTAAAAAAGCCTTCCCACTTCTGGAATAAGATTCTTTGGACTGATGAAACCAAGATTAACTTGTACCAGAATGATGGGAAGAGAAAAGTATGAAGAAGGAAAGGAACAGCTCATGATCCAAAGCATACCACATCATCTGTCAAACATGGTGGAGGCAGTGTTAAGGCATGGGCATGTATAGCTGCCAATGGAGCCGGGTCACTGTTGTTTATTGATGACCTGGCTGCTGACAAAAGCAGCAGGGTGAATTCTGAAGTGTATAGGGCTATACTTTCTGCTCAGATTCAGCCGAATGCTGCCAAACGGATAGGATGCCGCTTCATATTGCAGATGGATAATGACCCAAAACATACAGCAAAAGCTACCCCAGAGTTTCTCAAGGCAAAGAAGTGGGATGTTCTGCACTGACCATGTCAGTCACCTGATCTCAACCCAATAGAGCATGCTTTTCACTTACTGAAGACAAGACCGAAGGCAGAAAGACCCAAAAACAAGGAGCAGCTGAAGGCAGCTTCAGTAAAGGCCTGGCAAAGCATCTCGAGGGAGCAAACTCAGCATTGGGTCATGTCCATGGGTTCCTGACTTCAGGCTTTGCTCCCATCTGGGTGTGTTTCCTTTCAACTTCAATGTGGTGGTGTACAGAGGCCAACTGCCAAAACCGTTATCCTTGTTCCGATATTTCTGGCCCTGACTGTATCTATATCTACATTATACGCATAAATTAGTCTCTAATGCTGTAGAATGCAGGATTAGAGACTTTATTATAGCAACATCTCGACTGTAGAATTCCCATCCCAAGCAACCAGCCCCATCTCTGCTTAGTTTTAGGTGGACAGTAAAAACATTTTTATTCTGCCCTGTTCTTGATGATTTTTGAAGTGAGATGGAAGTGCCACTGTTCGTGGTTTTTAAATAGCTCTGATTTTAATCTGATGGATTACTTAAAATTTGTTTAATGTTTTGTTTTTGTATACCACTTTGGGGATCCTTTTTAGCTCTGAAAGCCAGTTTATAAGTATTCCTATAAAATAAAAAACACCATTCTACTATTCATTCAACATTTATTTGAATGACTAAAACCTTGTTTTGAAAAGAATTTCACTCATTCCAAGAGAGAGTATCATTGGTGGGTAATTTTTTTCAGTGTTCCCCCAAATTCCTGTCTTTCCATAGGAATTTTCTGTAAGTTCTCAAGGGGGATTCCCCCCCGATTCCCCACCCCCCCAAAACTACCCCTGGCCTTCACATCTCTCCTTGTAGTCATCAGCTATTCTTGTTCCTTCCAGCCATTCCCTCCTTGTGTCATTCTTTAGATCAGCCTTCCCTAGCCTTGCTGGGTATGATGGAACCTGTAGTCCATCGCACCTGGAGGGCCCCAGGTTGGAGAAGGCTACTTTAGATTGTAATCTCTTTTGCAGGTGGGGAACTGTCTCTTGTTGCCAAACACCATAAACATTGGCACTATATTAACTAGTAGGTAGTCATGAGAGGATGGATGCTTTCTAGTGTTGAAGCTCTTCCAGCTCCATTGGAGAGGGTGAGCTTCTTCCTTGGCATGCCGTAGGAGCTTGGAACTTGATACGGGAGGTGCCTTTCATTCCTCTCAGGAAAGTCTGAGAATTTGGCACATCAAACTTGATTAAAAACCATCATTTCCTGTCTGTCCTGGTGAGGACAGCTTGCCCCCAGCTTACTGCCAAATCATTAGAGCCCCTGAGGAACTCCACATGAATACCACTTCCCTGGTGTTTGAAGAACCATTCTAGAGGAGACATAGTCAGTTTGTGCTATCAAAATAGGATATACTTGTGGTGGATAGTGCTGGGGGCCAGGATCCAGAGACATACTTTTTAAAAACTGCCAGTGTTGATTTTCTTGCATTAGCACTTGATTTGACGTCCTGAAATAAGTTGATAGTTCAAAAAGGGGCAAGTTTCCAGGGTGGTGTATGTCAGGAAATTTGGAGGAAGGAAGCAGTGTATGAAGCTTGAAGAGTGGCTGTGGGGCAAGGGGAGAGAAGAGTGAATGTATGTTAATGAGCAGAAGCACTTCAATGGGTTTGTGACACCATGAAGGTCCTTTAAAAGCCTGTGCAAACCTCCCTTTCCGGTGAAATTGCATTATCTCTTGAGCATACTCAGATACAAACTAAGAAAGGGGGAAAGTGTGTTAAATGGGGCTATTTTCAAAGCTGGTGCGTGGCTAAATAGATAACAGAGTTGCTGTCATCTCTTCCACCCCCACCTCTGCAAGTGATAACGGAGCCTTTGTGGTTGGTCTGGTACTTTATTTCCTCCTCATTCATTCATATTGATATATTTGTTTTAGAACATGTATGGGCTTACCTTGGGATCATATATTGGTCTGATCCAGCGTGGCTGCTCTTGTGTTCTTATCAGTGGCTTCTGTCTCCTTTTATATTGCTACAGTTACGGGCCTTGTTGCTCCATTCTGGCTAGAGTTAGCCATCAGAGAATCCAGGTATTAAGTCTGCAACCTTCATGCATAGCAACTTTCTGGGGGAGAAGATTTATCAATAATATTGGGATTCTCTGATGGCTAAATCTAGCCAGCATGAAGCAGCAAGGCCCGTAACTGTAGCAACACAGAAGAAAACAAGCCACTGATAAAAGTTCCAAAAAACCCTAAATGGCTTTTGTTGTTGTTGTTCAGTCGTTCAGTCGTGTCCGACTCTTCGTGACCCCATGGACCATAGCACGCCAGGCCTTCCTGTCCTGCGCTCTCTCCCGGAGCGTGCTCAAGTTCATATTCATTGCATCCGTGATGCTATCTAGCCATCTCATCCTCTGCCGTCCCCTTCTCCTTTTGCCTTCAGTCTTTCCCAGCATCAGGGTCTTTTCCAGGGAGTTTTCTCTTCGCATTAGGTGGCCAAAATATTGGAACTTCAGCTTCAGTATCTGTCCTTCCAATGAGCACTCAGGGTTGATTTCCTTTAGGATGGACTGATTTGACCTCCTTGCAGTCCAGGGGACTCGTAAGAGTCTTCTCCAGCACCACAGTTCGAAAGCATCGATTCTTCGGCGCTCAGCCTTCCTTATAGTCCAGCTCTCACAGCCATACATTACTACTGGGAAAACCATAGCTTTGATTAGACGGACCTTTGTCGGCAAGGTGATGTCTCTGCTTCTTACTATGCTGTCTAGGTTGGCCATAGCTTTCCTCCCAAGGAGCAAGCGTCTTTTAATTTCATGGCTTTAGCTCTACACATTTAGAGACTGCCCCCTTCCCTCTGCTCCATGACAATCAGCAATTAGAATGGAATTGGCTTCTTATAAGTAGCCTCGTGAGATGCATGCACCATGTTCAAATGCCAACGGTATGTAGGGTGGCATTCAAGGTAGCTGCCTTGTGACACAGTCCTCTCCCCTGGAAGGCTCGCTGAAATACGAGCCTGTGTGTTTTTCAGAAAGTTTGGCCAGCTTTGGATACCCATGGTTTGTAGGTCTAGGGGAGGGCTTGGGGTGTAGATTGGGTAAATTATTGAAAGTGTTTCTCACTAGCATTCTCTGCAAAAGGCATAAGCACAGGTCTAACAGTGGTTTAGAAGAAATTGTGGTTTTAAAAAAGCATTCAGAGGGTCTTAGTTTGTCTGTGGCTGAAAATGCTGTTGCCACCACTTTGACATGAAGCTGGTTGGGGGAAAAGGGATGTTGGATAACATGCTCAGTAACTGTGAGCCTGAAAACCATCAATTTATGTTAAATATTGTTTAGATAAAAACAGGGTTGAGTCTAGTTACGTGGCTCCAAGCTTTTTGCTAGTTCATCTTTTTGCCAAGTTTGCTCTGGGTTTCCCTGAGATTATTTGCGCCATACAGACCTTTGCTTTGTCTGTGTGGAAGCACTGGTGGTTTGAGCTGGGGCAACTCTTGACCTCTGCAGCTTTGGAGCATCTGGTGTTAGGGTTCTGCCTTCATGCAACTCCTGAATGTTCTGGCTGGGATGGCTGTGGCTCAGTCACCGGGTCACCTGGGCCAGAATCATGTGCAGAGGGGACATGCAGCTCAGAGGCAGAGCCACTGCTCCACATGCAAAAAGTTCAATCCATGCATCTCCAGGTAGGGTTGACAAAGACCCTGCCCTGAGACCTTGAAGAACCACTGCCATCATTGTAGATCATCCGTCCCCAACCTGCCCCCTTCCAGGTGTGTTGTCCAACATGACTGGGGATGATGGGAGCTATAGTACAGCACACCTGGAGGGCATCGGGTTGCGGAAGGCTGTTGTAGACAATCGTGAGCTTGATAGACCAATGGTCTGACTTCGTATAAGGGAGCTTTCTATGTTCCTGTGATCTGAAATGGGTCACCGTAATAATGCACATACGGTCTCTCGCACTCTCTCTTTCTCTGTGCTGCCATGCCTTAGTTTCTGCCTTTATTAAAATCAAAATGCTCAAAAATGCCTTAAGACTTTTACCAGAGTAGCCAAGGCTTGATGGTTTTGTTCTACAGTTCCAGAACAGTACTGCTGTCGGGCCAAGGACATCTTTTGACGCAAGGCTTAGCACATTGTGGTTCTGGCTGACCAGGCCTATTACCCAGAAACAAAACCATACTACTATTCCTAGGAAGTTACATGCTGTTCCGAACCTCTTGGTTTCAAGTCACTCTGAAGTAAGCGGTGCCAAAGTTTTGTGGTTATGCAATTAGACAGCAATCATTCCTTTTGGGGAGGGGGTGGCTCTTGTTGGCCAGTTGGTTGGCTGGTTCCCTGTGGGCGGGGCTGCACAGCAGCTCACAGCTTGCAAACCACTGGGAGGGGAAAGAAATATCCCATTCTAAATCAAGAACAGCCATGGATGAGCTATGGTGTCCGTCCCCCCCCCCAGTAACTGCAGAGGAGATCTCTGGAAGCCAAAGAATTCCAGGCTAGTCTGTCTGTTCTAGAGGCTTTGAAAACAGCACTGTTCATTGGAATCCATGAACTTCTGGTTGTGTGGCCATCACTGGGATTAGCGGCTGTTAGGGTTGCCTGTGTTGTCACTTACAGTCAGTGAACTAGCATCATTGGATGCTGCCCAGTTCAACATTCTCAGGGCTGAGGCAAGGCCACATGCTTCAAGAGAGGCCTACCTCTGATGAAGTTAAGGTCTGAAGTGTATTGATTTTCCCCAGACAATCCTCTGTTTCACTTTGACTTGTTGAGAAAACCATAGTCCCCTGTGGATATTTCACACAGCTTGAGTTGGTGTCCCTCCACTTCCATTCTTAACTCCTACTTGGAATTGAGTTTTATGTTGACTGCTGCACTATTCACTATGCAAGTGGACCACCCTACTGCATGACTGCCCCATGGCACACTGCCCCAGACAAATGACACTGAAGGCCAGCAGAAGGTGAAGTGTTGATGGAGTTGGTATTTGATTCCCTGGGCAGCTAGAAGCCAGTGAGTGCGAACAAGCTGGGAGTATGAAGGTTTCTGGCTCCTTCAGCATGCAGGGAAGGAAGAAGAAGAGGAGTAGAAAGAGGAACAGGATAAAGGATGCAGAGGGACACAAAAAAGGGAAAGGGGCAATTATTGCATTGACTGCTGGCTCAAGGCTTGCTGTACCCTGTTCCTTGGATACCTCTTCTCCATTACTTTTGGCTTGAATGCAGTACCAAGTTGGAAACACTTCAAGCTCCTTAGTGGAGCTTGGGTCTTAAGTGCCTAAGTGGAAATTAAAGAGATCTCCCTGGCTTTTCTGAATCAGTGATGCTTTATATTGGAAAGCCAAATTGCGTTGCATTGATAACTGTGATGACAATGTAAACATGTTTGCCACAGTTTGTCCTTTTCTAGACTGGCCTTTGCACAAGTTTGCTGGCACCGTTGTGGGGTTTTGTTCTAAGATGTGCCCCCCCCCCCCCCATGCAGTCTCTGCAGAGTGAAGAATTGTCTAATAGGTGGTACGGGAATGTTTCTAATACTATACTTGTCTCATTTTCTCTCCCAGAACTCTATCCGACACAACCTCTCTCTGCATAGCAAGTTCATGAAAGTGCACAATGAGGCCACTGGGAAGAGCTCTTGGTGGATGCTCAATCCCGAAGGTGGCAAAAGCGGAAAAGCTCCACGGAGGAGAGCAGCCTCCATGGACAACAGCAGCAAGTTGGCCAAAGTCCGAGGGAAAGTCTCCAAGAAGAAGTCAGCTATGCCGGTGGCCCCAGAACCTACTGCTGACAGCCCAGGCTCCCAATACCCCAAGTGGCCTGGCAGCCCTTCTTCCAGAAGCAACGAGGAATCTGATGTGTGGACCAGTATCCGGCCTCGGACCAGTTCCAATGCCAGCACCATCAGTTTGGGGCCTTCTCCCATCCTGGCTGAGCAAGATGACCTTGCTGATGAGGAGCTCCTCCCCTCCCATGTCTACTCCACTGCGTCCAACAATGTCCCACCCACTGTGACAGAGGAGCTAGAACTCATTGACGGCCTGAACCTGATGTCACCTAGTTCATCTTTACTCTCGGCTCAGCAGCCTCCTTCGAGCAGCCTGGCCCAAAGAAATTCCAGCTTTCCCTTGCGAGCTCAGAGCTCAGTTCAGGCCCCGTCATTTGGCAGCTCCCTCTTCAACCCTGTTGATATTTCTCTGCACAGCTCTTCTAGCCATTTCTCTGGCCCACAGAGACTGGAAGACCTCCTGACATCCAACTCGCCACCGCCCAGTGATGTGATGATGACCCAGGTGGATCCGATCCTCCCACAGAGTGGAGGCAGGTTGAACAGCCAGACTTTCTTGCTCCTGGAGCAGTCCCCCCAAAACAAGATGAACCCAGTTAACCCACTCAGAAAACCTTTGGAGCAGCAGCTGGAGCCGGTTGGTGTCACGGCTTTGCCATCATCATTTACCATGGTGTCATCTCCTCAGAATACTGTCGGCCTGTCTGCTTTGAAGGTGTCGGGCCCAGCACAGTCTGCCCAGGTGCTCCAGCTGGGCACCCAGCCACCTCTGTCTGCTGCCATGTTTGCCCCTTTTGGAGGGAATCAAGACCGGCTTCCCAATGACTTGGACGATATGCACATGGAGAACCTTGAATGTGATGTGGATTACATAATCAACACTGACCTCATGGATGGAGAAGGGCTGGACTTCAATTTTGAACCCATTCCCAGCTACCCCAGCACATCGCAGGCCTCCAACCACACTTGGGTACCCAGTTAACTTCAAGATTGACAAAGGTAGGTGAATGTACAGCAGGAGCGCAGAACCTCTTTCCGCCCAAGGGCTGGATTCTGTTTTGAAGAAATTCTCAGGGCCACATTCCAGTGGTGGGTGGGGCTGAAGGAAAAAGAGGCAGGGGCAAAAATACAAACAATACCAACATATTTTGGCTTAAAGCTCTTGCTGCCACTAACGGATCCTTAGGAGAAGCAGTTCAGCCTTTTAGGTTGGGGGGAAAACTGCTTAAAAACCAGGAAACCACCAAACAATTAGTGGCCAGGGAAGCGGGATGTGGCCGCTTGGGGAACCCCAAAGGGCCAGAGCTGGCCCCTGGATATAAGGCTTTGCACCCTTAATGTGCAGCCTAACAAGGGTTCTGTATTATCAACAGAGCCGAAGTCCCCGTCCCACAGTTAGAGTATCGGTCCTGTTTGTTTATTCGATTTATACCATGCCTTTCCACCAAGAAAATGGTGCTCAAGGTGGCTATGAACTTGATAGTTCATATATAATATGTTCATGATGTAATAGTATAATAATAATAGTTTTGTATATGTCTATAGGTTTTAATTATACAAGTTTTAATGTTATAAAGCTGCCTTGAGTCCCAGTATTGGGGAAAAGGTGGGATATTATAATAACAACAACAATTATTATTATTGAGGGACAGAACAGTCATAAATTCGGAAAAGACACAACTTGGAGAAAAATACTTTATAAATTTCTAGGAGCCAGCGTGACATTTTATGTGCCTGCCCTGTACAAGGAGGAAAGATATTTTAGCTATTGAGGTGCTCAGTGAGAATTCTCCATCCAGCCTTGATTTAATTCAGTCTGCTGTTCTGTTCTAAGGTAACTGCCATGTCTGGGTAACGTGTGTGTGAGGGGGGCGGGGGACAGATGGACTTGATTCCTCAGAAAATATGCTTCTGGGGATACTTTGAGGAGAGGAAACACAAAGAGCATATTTTTAAAAAAGTCCTCTATCCCATCCCTGGAATCTTTATGAAGGTCCTCAGTTCTGCCTGTTCTTTGGGCCAAACTTGTGTAAATGTGTTACTGTGTTTTAATGGGCACTTTAAAAAAAGTTGGATTTCTAACGTTCTTCCCCACTGGGCATCCTCCTCACGTCATCCTCCTCAAGCTCTTGCTGCCCACTTCTATCCATACTGTAGGAACATAGAATGGTTTTCTAAAATGGCCGTAGTCGCTGTCGTCTCTCTAGAGGACACTCACTTGAGTGGTGAAGAGAGAAACAGTCAGACTTGGGAGCCGGCATTTGCAAATAAGCCCACAAAGGCGTGTCATTGGTGGCCTTAAGGAGATGGGAGCCCAGTTCTGCAATGAATCTATGAAGCTGTCATTCAGAGTTGGGCCACTAGTCCATCTAAGCCTACTCTGACCGGCACTGGCCGTCTTAAGAGCTCCTTCCCAGCAACCCTACCTGATAATTGTACCTAGAAGTGCTGGGGATTGAACTGGGACCTTCGCCATGCTGAGTCATGTGATCTGCCATTTTGCTAGGCCCCTTTCTACATTGCCATAGCTGATTACCTGGATGCACTTCTTAGCATGGTCAGTCGGGTGACTGGCTGTTTGCAAACACTTGTTGGGGTTTTTTTTACGGTGATCAGAACACAGCAGGGGAAACAAGTAAATCCCCACCTTCCCTACTGCAGCACCCAGGAGTGTGCTAAACCTTTAGCCATTTGACTGGTGTGCCATCAGCTATAAACAGTGGCTCTGGCGTGCACACACCCTCCCTTCAGTTGTGTTGGAGTCTGATTCCTAGCAGTCTGTGAAAATACAATGAAGAGAATAAAATGGTTCAGATGGGCAGAGGGTGCACATTGAAGAATGGAGAGACTGTGAACTCCAGAATGGCAGTGGAACTGAGAAGGGACTGGAGTAAGGCCAGAGCAAGCTGGGGAACTCCCTGCAGCAGGGGTTGATGGGGGCCCAAAATGAAGAGGTGGGAAAAAGAGTCTGGGCTTCCAAGAGTTGTAATTACAAAACACACAGTTCCTTGGGCACTGGGACTAGAAGCAATCTGACAGTTGCAGATTAATACAGTGCCTCTGTTGGGGGTAGATTAACCTACATATGCCTGGTGGGGGAGTCCTAAATCTCATCAACCTCTGTTTGTGACTGCAGGCTCCAACGTTAAGGGGGATCTGGCTTTGGTGTGGGGATACCCCTTCAGATATTTAAGTACTCCAAAAAGGGCAATGCTAAATGCCTGGAAACCTAAGTTCCCTCTAGGCTGGCTGTGTCTTGAGCTTGTGTGTGCCTCTGTTGCCATCTGTGCACTACCAGCAACTAAGCACCTGCTTTCTCTCCCTCCCCTTTCAGTGCCCTTCTGGTTGTGGAGCTTTCATATCCCCAGAAGAGTCTGGAATGCAAGGAGCACCTGGCGTCTGTCTTACTGCTCTGCAACCCAGCTAGGAGTGAGGGGGAAACTGCAATGGGAAGAGAGAGATCCTGTTAAGTGCCACATCTTTTCCTATGTCTACTGTGAGCCCTGCAAGCCTCACCTAGGCCTCCCTGCAGGAGCCTGAGGAGAACCCCGGATGTGCTCCATCTCTGGCCAAAGACTCTTCCTGTCCTGCAGAAGCACTCTCCAAGTGGATGGCACTCTGACCCAGCCATGAGGGGTTGGGCCTATTTGAAAGGGCTGCTTTGTGCCAACATCATCACCGCTCCAGCTGATTTCTGCCTCAACTATCCTTTGACCTGGCACCTTCAGCCTTGATCAGAGGATGGCTCGCAAATCATGTGGCTGCCTGAGTTGCGAAGGCCCTCCTGTGGGGCACTTTTCTGATGGAAGCAAGTGGGGAGGCAAGTGGAGAGAAGGAAAACTGTCCTGCAGGGGAGGGGAGCCCCTCAAGCTTGTCTTGTCTCTGCCAGCTAACACACCCCTTCTAGACGTTGAGGCCTGGCCTGGCCTGGCCTTGTGAAGGACCCACCTGTGTGGTCATTGGTAGCACTTCCCTGAAACTGACTGCTCCAGAGCAGGCAAGCAGGTGCTAAAAGCTGTTGCTAAGAAACCAAAACAACTTTTCTGTGGCTTCTTTTCTGGGCTGTCTTGCTACAGCAGGGAAATGGGGATCCCAGATCCGGCCTTAACTAGAGCCCTGATTGGTGTTCGTGTTTTTCCTTCTTTTTCTAATCCAGAAGGGCATTTTCTACAGATGAACTATTTTGGAAGGGGGGTGGGGTTGTTTTGTTTTTTTACGAATCTGTGCCGGGGGCGGGGGCTTTCTGTGGTAGCCTTCCAACCATTGTAAGTGTCTCCGTATTGAGTGCCTTTTCCTCCCTCAGATGGCTATGGTTTTCCGAGCTGCATCAAGAACAACGTGGCGACTTCTTGGGTGCATTAGCTGGGGGGGGGGGGGGAGAAGGGCACCAAGCCAGCCTTGTTCTTTGGAACTGGGGCAGGTGAGGGAGTTGTACATTATAGATAATTACGTGTAAAGCTAGCAGCAGATTAACTAGAAGCTTTTGTAAACCTGGGGTAGGCAGGGAGGGTGATGCGGGGTGGGGTGGGGGGAGAAGCTGTCTATATTTTAACAGAGAATCCTATCAAATTATTGGCTTAATGTGCAGCTCATTTTCTTGCAGCTTTATACCATTTGATACCAGACAGAACACTAAAATACATGGGGCCAGGAACTGGTCTGAAGATGGGATTAAGGGAAAGCTATTCCGGGGGTGGGGTGGGGGGAATAGTGTTAGACCAGGTGCAGAGGCCTCCCCTACACAAAGGGGCCCTCCTGGCAAGCTTGTGCTTTCAGCAACTAATCATGAAGCACCAGCGGGCCATGTTGGGGTCCTCTAAGCTTTACAGTCGCTGGATCACAGCTGCCACTCCTGAGCCCTTGAACTCTTTGTGCAGACTCGTGTCAGAGGGAGGGCTAGCTCAGGGCCACCTCTGCTCAACAACCGTGGCGGTTTGGCGGGGGGTACTGGATTTCCTGGAGTCAGCTGTCACTGTGGAGCCTGGTAGGCCCAAGGAGAACAGCTGGGGGCTTGTGGTGGGGATCGCCTTATTGCTATGAGGAAAGAACCTTGGGCATTGGGGAAAAGTGATCTGGCAGCTCCCTGTCAAGACTGGAGCATTCAGTGTGGCAGGAATAGCAAGCACAGGAGCGTTCCCTTCCAGCATCAACTCCCTCGATAAAGTGGTGACAATTGCAGGCTATTGTTTCTGTCCTAGGTATGCTTAGATTTCCACTAGCAGTTCTGGAGATGGAGAAAAGATGAGGCTTCACCTCCCTGAAACAAAGCTGAGCACTGGCTAGAATGGCAGATGGCACAAGGCCCTTCTCTAGACAGCTAGTTCCGAGAAATGTTCCTCCACCACCTTCTGGCAGTTCATGCAAGTCCATTCTGGCCGGGGCTGGGAAGGGCAAAGGTTTTGTGTCCAAATGTACTGGGCATATGTGAGGAGTGTGTGTTCAGGGGAGCCATGGCTTGCAGAATGGAAGACACAGCCCAGGCTCCTCCTGTGTGCAGCTGCTGCCTGGTCCATGGTACCAAGCTTTTTCTTGCCTGGCCTTTGAGCGAGCCACATTGGGTGTGCTCATTTTCAAGCCAGGCCCTGTAACTCTTCTCTAGGGGGTGAGGGCAGTGCCCTGGCTTAGCCTGGCACTTTTGCCTTCTTCCAGCACCAGTATTACATGTGAGGCTGTTCCTAGCAGCCAGTGGAGCTGAATCAGCAGTACAGCTAACTTGATAAGCAAGAAGCCAGCCAAGATGCGTGGGTGCCGTGGGCTTCCGGTGCAAGGAGCCTGGTACACGTCTGCTCTCTCAGTGCATGGACTAGTTAATTGCAGGAAGTAATCAGCCCCCTGCCTTTCTTTGCATGGCAAATGTGGGCTGCAGCCTGGAGTGTTTGGTCAGGCTCAGCGGGAAGTGTGAGTCATTGTGACCCTGAGGGCTGGTGTCTGGGTGTCGCCTTGAGCTGTGCTGCAAAGGCAAGTGTGAATTTCTAAAGGAGAGGTAGATGTGGGGCCATGGCCTGTAGCTCAGGATTGGTTAATGCTATAAGAAGTGCCACCCTTTTGGTTTCATACAGCTGCCCCTAATGTGGGCTTGCACTCTGCTTTCCACATGTGAGCATGCACTGGAAGAGTGGACCATGTCAAACCCTTTGGGCTGGGTTCATTCAAAGGGCCACTTCCGTGGTCTACAGTGTGTGAAGGATGAACTGATCCTCATTAAGTGATCCTGAAAAGGCCACCGGAACCCCTTGCTGGTTCTGTTTCCCTCCCCAGCCTTTTTGGGGTATGCTGAATGTAAGAAGGAGGCTGGTCTTGCTGCATGGTAGTGTTTCCGCCTTGGGTTAGGTAAAGGTGAAGGCAACAGAAGTCGGGGTGCAGGGGCTGGCTCTGCCATTCAGTGGAATGCCATTGGTGATCAAGGAGCAACTGGGAGTAAGTCACCTGTTGGATCTCTGTGCATGTCTCAGGGCAGACTGTTGTGGCTTCTCCCACCCCAGAAAGGGCCTCTAGACACAGCAGGTTACCTAGGGCCAGCCTCTTTCCAGGCAGTGTGATGGAGGGCCCTGGCATGATAGAGGGTTCTGTATTGTATATATACTCCTAGGGCTGCTCCTTGCCTTCCCTGATGGGGTTGGTGGTTTGGTGGGGAGCTGGTTCAAACAGGCTCACTCCTGTTTTGCCTGAGGAATGGACTCCCCCTCCCATGCTTCACCATACTATATTTGGGTTTTGTTCCTTGTAGCAATAGAATCTTTACCCCCTTCCAGGGCTTTCCAGTATCTCCCCTCTGCTAGAGAGCTGGTGTGAAATGTGCTGGAGGGCAAAATGTGACAAATAAATCTCTAATCTTCTGGCTGTGTTGGGACAGTTCTTCCTTCCCAGTCCTGCTACCCATCTGGACATCCCAACCTTGACAAGAAGAGTTGTGCTGAGAATTTTGTGCCTGTCAGTGATGGTAGCAGAAGCCTTGGGAAACAGCAGATTGCTGTGTAGACCTTGATAACCTCATGTGTTTAGGTGGGTTTTTAAAAAGACAACCCAGTGCTGGGCAACAGGAAGTACTTAATTTGCACATACTGTGGCCCAGGAAGTAGCATGCAAAGGAGAATGACCTGCTTTCCCTGCCCTCGAAGAGGCAGCAGTCCAGCTGCTTCTCTGGTAGCAAGGGAGTAACCAGGGCAGCTGATGTGTGTTTGGAGCTGGTTTCGGCCTGGCCTGAGAAAAGTTCATGGCCTAGCATGCATTGGTTGCAAGGGCTGTAGCTAAGCCCGAGCCTTGAATGAGTGATGAGGCAATAAGTGTGTCTGTGTGGGGGCAGAGTGCATTGCCATCCCAGGCAGTCAGTCCACCCAGCCTTCTCACTTCAGCTATTACACTGGGAGGAGGTGGCAGCTTTCAAGCTAAACGTTTTGGTGCTTTCCCTGTCCTGCCATGTTTTATGTCTTGGCAAGGGAGTAAGGAAACTTCTCTTGCTGGACCAGATACATGCCTACCTAGTTCAGCACTTTGGTCTCCAGCAGTGGCCAGCCAAGTCCCCAGGAAACTCTCAATCCATGGAGAGAGCCTTCCCTGTCTGGTGGCCCTGATGCATGCTCAGAGCACAGCAGTTCCATTCTTTGCTGCTCTGGCTAATAAGATGTTGAGAGATTATTCCCCATGGGAACAGTTTGTGCCTGACAAATCTGGCACCCTCCACTTCCAGCTGAAAAGGAAGTTGAGGGCCTAGGCCTGCACCAGCTTAGCTCAGGTGGTGGTTAGGCAGAGCAGCTTCTGAGGGAGGCAGATTGCATGGCCGAGAAGGAGCTGCAAGGAGAAAGCAAACAGGTCAGCCCCTACTGGTGGCAGCAAAGTGTACAGTTCCAAGTTTCTGGAGGAGGAAATGCTTATAGAACTGTGTGTGCGCAGGGGTGGGGGGAGAGAGAATTATTGATCCCTGTTGGATGACTGCTAACCGACAAGCTCACAAAGGTGCTGGCATGCCATTCTTTGAATATATGGAAGAAAGCCACAGTTTGGAAGCCAAAAACCTAACGCCCAAGTCTTACTTTTTTAGCAAGGAAGCATCGTCTGGTGCCGTCGCGTAATTTAGCCTGTTGTCAGAGCAGAGCTTGTACGCTCCACAGAAGGGGAGGGGAGCGGCCGTGAGGAGGAGCCTCCCCTTCTGGCCTGGCTCTCTGCTCTGCTTTGTGGAAAGAGCAGCAGCCCAGCCTGCTCCGGATGACTCCTTGGCAGGCTGCATTCCAGCACAGAGAGTTGTTCTTCCTCAGCCAGCACATTCCATTCCTTTCCTCCCACTAGCAGGCTTGGGAGCAGCCCTTGCCTGCCTCTGCCAAGACAGAGGTGGGTGGCTGCATGGTGTGTTTCCCCCCTCAGGAAGCTGAGTGCTCTGTTCTTCCTCAGCCAGCTGTGAGCTAGTGTCTGCTGCTGTGCCATAAACGAGGGGGAAAACATCGGCTCTAGGCTGGTTCAGTTCCGTGATGCTGGTTGTAGGCAAACCAGGGCCTTGGCTGCAGCTTTCCTTGTCTGTAAAGCTAATTGTTGTATCCTAGGCTTTTAGAAAAACCAGACTTTGGTATCATGTGGCATGGATAAATCATGCGAATGCAGGAATGTTGGTTAATCGTAGTCAAGAGAAGGGGCCAACATGGCATTGGAAAGGAGGGTGGGAGTTCAGACTGCTGTCTGGGCACATTTGCTTCTCTCATCTCAGATAGGCAAGGGCAGGGAGCCAAGTGGGTTTGTGTAGAAGGCCTTCATCTGGGGGGAGTGGCGGAGCTCATGCTTTGCATGCAGAAGGTCTGATATGCGATCCTTTGCTTCTCCAGGTAAGGGGTCAGCTGGCAGTGACGGGGGTGGGGTGGGGGAATCTCTGTCTCACACCCTGGAGAACTGCTGCTGGACAGAGCAGGGCAGCTTTTTCCAACCTGGTGCCCTCTGAATGTGTTTTACTGCCACTCACATCATCCTCCGTCAGCCTGGCTGTTGGGAGTTGTA
The DNA here is from genome assembly GCF_057233095.1 of Heloderma suspectum. Taxonomy (NCBI): domain Eukaryota; kingdom Metazoa; phylum Chordata; class Lepidosauria; order Squamata; family Helodermatidae; genus Heloderma; species Heloderma suspectum. Next base: position 2,803,297 of record NC_139466.1, read on the forward strand.
GTCTCAACACATCTGGAGGGCAGCAGGATGAGGAAGGCTGGAGCAAGCAGTGTGGGACAAGTAGCCCTAAGGCATCAGTGGCTCCTTATGCTTGGAAGGGAAGGGTTGTTGTTGGGTTTTTTTTTTGACTTCCTCAAACGATGGGTGGCATTAATCTAGATTTCAGTTACTAGCTTTCTGTACCACCTTTCTGACAAGCCAGCACTGGTGGAGATAGGCTGTCACCTGCTGGTCAAGAGCTGCAGTGCAGGAGATTCGGTCTCCCAGGATAGCATCCGCAAGAGACTCTCCAGCTAGCCAGAGGCAGGTTTCTGTGATATGAGTGCTGCTGTGAGCTCTGTTAGATTGCCTGCCCCCTTCAGTGATGGCCTGCCACTGCCTGAAGTGCATGGTAGTGTGTTATATTTGTTAATCTAATCATTACGTTTACATCTTGCTTTTTTTCCTTCGGGGAACCTAAGGCAGCTTACATGGTCCTCCTCATGTCCATTTTATCCTCACAACAACCGTGAGAGGTAGGTCGGGCTGAGAGTCAGTGACTGGCCCAAAGTCACCCAGTGAACTAGATGGCTGAGTGGGGACTAGAACGCAGGTCCCCGAGCCCCAGCCTAACACTCACCACTACACCACGTCGCATCATCATTGGTGTTCTGTTGCCTTCTATGCCCCATTCAAGGCACAATATGTAATTGCACACCCTGCTTTGTGACTGCTTTTCTGCTTTGTTTTGAGGCTGCCCTTGGAGGCTGTTGTGTGCCACCTTGACTGTACCAGCTGCACCACACATTCAAAAAGGAAAGGTACATAAAAAGGTCTTATGGCAGCTTGTCATTGTGTATCCTTTTCCTCAATGGGTCTGCTAAAATCTGAACCTGAAATCTTCCTAGAAGTATGATGGGACTTTCCTTTTAAGCAGGTTCAGGATAACTTTAGCTTCCATGTTATGTATTCAATATATATGTTTCCCCATTTAAGCTGTACCTGTTCCCTGTCTCTCCCCCTTCAAGACACTTGTCCATACAAGAGCAACAGTTGATAATTTTCAGTAGGGTTGCACACTGAATAAAGTTTTTTTTTTTTTAGAGCAATCCTATCAGTTAATATGCTGGAGGTTTATGAAGCAGTTCTGCCCTCAGAAGTATCAGCACATCCAGGGGCCCCCTATTGCAATGAGGAAAGTACCAAGCTCCCTCCAAAAACTGAAGCAGAAGGCAGATCCTTACCAAAAAAGCAAGCTTCATAAAGAGGCAGTGAGGCCGTGAACCAAGCTCCATGGGCTGCCCAGAGCTCTGAGCAGCCAACCAGTGACTCAGAAGTCACACATGGCCACACCTAAACCTTACATTCAGAGTCCTGGCGGAGTGAGGGGGACTGGAAGTAGGTGGTGGGTGTCTTAAGTTCAACCTTCCTACAGGTGGGACACCTGCACAAGCATGCTGGAGTAAAGATGAAAGTTGGGATCACCTACACCTGCCTTCCCTAACCTAGTACCCACTACTTGCTGTGGACAGCAATTCCCATCATCCCCAGGCCACCAAGGCTAATAGAGTGTGGATAACAGGAACAGCAATTTGTCTCACGGGGATGGTGCCAGGTTGAGAGAAACTCTCCCTCCCCCCCCCCGGGGTGGGCCAGACCTCAGCTCCCATTTTCTCCATGCTCTTGGGCTACGGATGATGGGAGTTGCAGTCTGTCTTGGCCAGGGGGCGCAGATGTGCCAGCCTCCCCGAACCTCGTGCATACTGGAGGAGGTGGGCTACAGCTCCCATCACTCCCAGGCCAACAAGGCCATTAGAGTGGATAATGGGAGCTGCAGTCTGTCTTGTTCAGGGGAGGGCAGCCTGGCGTAAGCCTGCGGGACCAATTGGCATGAGCTGGGGATCCTCTGCTTTTCAGTGCCATGGCGGGTAGGTGGGGCATTTAGTCCAGGGCACTGGGCCTGCTGCTGCAAAGTCCCCTACAACATACGCACGCCTGGAAGGGAGACATTCCGGACGTTCGTAGAAATAAGCCGACACAGCCAGCCTTTGTTGCAGAAAGGCGGGCGGGCAGACGGGGGCGGGGCGCGGGCTCCCCAGCCGCGGCATGAGCGCGCAAGCTGTGCCAGCGTCGTGCACGCAAGGGCGGCGTTCTCGATGGAAGAGCAGCAGCGCAACCCGGCGCGTAACGGCGGAGGTGGGGGCGGGGAAGCCGCGACGGCGCGGAGGCCCCTGCCGCAAAAGCTGCGGAGGAGGGGGCAGCCGGGGCTGCTCCGGTCGGAGGGGGCGCCCAGCTGGCCGGGCTTGTGGCGGCGGGGGGCAGCTGCGCCGCAGCTCCGCGAGCCGCAGGCGGGCGTGAGGCGGGCGAGCCCGTGGGAAGCCGCGGGCGCTGCCCGCTGTGCGGAGGCCCAGGCCGGCGGGCCGCGCATCTGCCCGCGAGCGCGCCCGCCCTGCCCAGGGGCTTCCCCGTCAGCCCCTCCCCGGCGGGAGGGCAGCCGGCGCGACCCGCTGAGCCGGCCTGCGCCCCTGCCAAGGCTCCTCGCCTCTCCCGCGCGGCCCTGCCCGGCCGCCAGGTCTCGCGGGAGGCTCGCGGCGCGGAGGGCCCCCGACACCGGCCCCTGGCCTCTGCGCGGAGGCGACTGCGCCGAGCCGAGCCGGGGCCGCCGAGAGCCGCCCTCCGCGCCAGCTGCTGCGCCCAGCGCGTGGGGCCCCTGCGCGCGCCCGCCGCGCCCTCCGCCGCTGCAAGGCCGCCCTGGGCTGCCGCCGGCGCCCCCGGTCATCGCCGCGCCTCGCCCAGGCGAGCTTGCTCTGCGCTGGCCCGCGCCACGCCGGCTGTCGCGGGAGGGCTGGGCGGCGAGGGGCCCTCCGCTGCGGCTGCTCGGCCGGCCGCCGGGGGCCACGAGGCCTTCCTGATGGCGTCCGCCCACCTCTCGGGAGCGAAGCATCCCTCCCCGGGCCCGCTGCCAGGATCAGCAGCCGCCGGAGGGGCCCCTTGAGGGCGCTCGGTGGCTGGCCAGGCTGTGTGGCTGATCCAGTGGAGAAGCCCCTGCAGGGATGCCTGGCTGGCCCTCGGGGGCCGCTGGAAGATTCCGTTGCCCAGCCGGGGCCTCGGGGGGCCTGAGGTGCCTCGGAGAAATGGGGTTTCCCCTTCTTTTGGGAGGGCGGCGAGCCCAGGCGTGGCGGAAGGTTCAACCCCAGCATCAGGGAGGTTATTCATGCGCACTGTCACAGGGTGCAGCCAGGACCGTGCACTTCCCGGCCCCCCAAATTCAGGATATTCTGCCCTCAGCAGTGCCGTGGTGGCTTCAACGTCTCCTCCGCACACACCTGAGGAGAGAAGAGGGCAGTCAGTGAATTCCAGACCCAGGCCCGCCATCTGGCATGGCAAGACTGGCCAGTTGCCGAGGGCTCATGGCCTCAGATGGCCCCGTTGCTGCCCACGCCAGCCCCTGTGATGGCAGGCAGCAGAGGGGCCTCTGGAGAGCCGCAGTGGCAGAATTAAGTGTCTGGTGTGGCTCTTCACAGAGCCGATCCCACAGGCATGTGACTGGCGAGGCGTCTCAGTGGATTGCCCTTGGCGAGGCTGATCTGCTGGACCACCTCCCTTCCCCACCTCCAAAGAAGGACCCCTCTGAGTGTGACTGACTCTGAAGGTGAACACGTTATGCTGCCGTTGTGGCTCTCCAGAGCGTCTGCCCGCCCTCTGCTTGCTCTAAGGGGGACCTCAACACAAGCTAGAGGGTGGCCAGTAGCAATATAGGTGGGGTGGAGGGGATACGGTGGTGACTTGGGGTGGTCGAGCGCCGCATGCTCTTCTATCCCAGGTGGCGGTGGGTGGGAGAGGAGGTAGCAGAGTGAATGGGGACATGATGGAGGTGTGCAGAATTATGCCTGGTGTGGAAATGTGGACAGGGAGACCCCCCCCCCTCAATACTAGAACCCAGTGGGGTCATCCCATGAAACTGATTGGGGTGAATCATAGAATAGTAGGGTTGGAAGGGGCCTACAAGACCACTGAGTCCAACCTCCTGCTCAATGCAGGAATCCAAGGCAGAGCATCCCCAACAGATGGCGGTCCAGCCTCGTCTTGAATGCCTCAGTGTAGGAGAGTCCACTACCTCCCTAGGTCATCGGTTCCATTGTCGTATTGCTCTAACAGTCAGGAAGTTTCTCCTGATGTTCAGCCAGAATCTGGTTTCCTGTAACTTGAGCCCATTATTCCATGTCCTGCATTCTGGGATGATCAAGAAGAGATGCTGGCCTTCCTCGCTCTGACAGCCTTTCAAGTACTTGAAGAGCGCTATCCTATCTCCCCTCAGTCTTCTCAAGGCTAAACATGCCCAGTTCTTTCAGTCTGTCCTCCTAGGGCTTTGTTTCCAGTCCTCTGATAATCTGTTGCCCTCCTCTGAACCCTCTCCAGTCTGTCTGCATCCTTCTTAAAGTGTGGTGCCCAGAACTGGTCACAGTATTCCAGATGAGGCCTAACCAGTGCTGAGTAGAGGGGAACTAGTACTTTCCGGGATTTGGGAGCTATGCTTCTATTAATGCAGCCCAAAAGAGCATTGGCCTTTTTTGCAGCCACATCCCATTGTTGGCTCATATTCAGCTTGTGATCGACAACACCCTGCGGTGCCCCGCTCGTTACCTTTCCCCAGTTTGAGAAGATCCCATTGATAAGCACTCTTTGAGTCCGATTCTGCAGCCAACTGTGGATCCACCGGATCGTTGTTTCATCTAGCCCACTTTGAGCTAATTTGCTCATCAGGATATCATGGGGCACTTTGTCGAAAGCTTTGCTGAAGTTGAGGTATATGATGTCTACAGCATTCCCACGGTCCACAAGGGAGGTGACTTGATCAAAAAATGAGATCAGATTCATCTGGCAGGATTTGTTCTTGACAAATCCATGTTGGCTTTGAGTAATCACTGCGTTGTTTTCAAGTTTCCAGAATTGTTTCCAGAATTTTCCCAGGGATGGATGTCAGACTGGTCTGTAGTTCCCAGGTTCCTCCTTTTTACCCTTTTTGAAGATAGGGACAACATTAGCCCTCCCCCAGTCATCTGGCACTTCCCCTGTCCTCCATGATTTCTCAAATCATGATTTCTCAAATCAAATCCTCCATGATTTCTCAAACTCCATGGCACTTCCCCCATCCTCCATGATTTCTCAAAGAGAATAGACAGTGGTTCTGAGAGTTCTTCTGCCAGTTCCTTTATTACTCTAGGGTGCAGTTCATCTGGCCCTGGAGATTTGAACTCATTCCAAGTAATTAGGTGTTCCTTGACCATATGCCTATCGATCTCAAGCTGCAGTCCTGCCCCTTCGGCCTGTACTTTGCGTTTGCCAGGGGGGTCATAGACCCTCCTTTGGGAGAAGACTGATCCAGGACAGATAAAAGGAAGTCCTCCTTCACACAGCACAGAGTTATGGAATTCACTACCTCAAGAAGTAGTGATGGCCACCAATTTGGATGGCTTTAAAAGGGGGGTAGACAGATTCCTGGAGGAGAAGGCTATCAGTGGCTACTAGGCTTGAGGGCTATGTGCTCCCTCCAGTACCGGATGCGGTATGCCTGTGTACACCAGTTGCTGGGGAACATGGGTGGGAGGGTGCTGTTGCACTCATGTCTTGGTTGTGGGTTCCTGGTCAACAGCTGGTTCGCCACTGTGTGGCTCTTCTTATGTTCTTAGAGTCCAACGGGTTGGTGGGCAGATGGGGAAGGGGAGGGCCCTCAGCACCCACAACAGAGAGCTTCAGCTATTGGCTGGTATAGCAATGAAATGAAATAAAAACAGGCCCAGAGGCCCTTGAAGTCTTGCACTTGTCCAGTCCACACCCACCCAACAGGAAAGTAAGGCATGTCGCCAGACCGAGTGCCCCTTGCCATGGCTGGCAATGCAAGGACACCCACCTTCACCAAACAGGGCAGTCGGCCCCCGTCCTGGTGCTTCCGGGGTTTCAGCAGGAGGCTTAGGCAGTGCTGACTGGGACGTATCCCTGAGCTCCATACTGGCCTCTCTTGTAGCCCCGGAAGGTGTGGCCAGTAGAGGCACATCTGGAGCGGGTCCATCTTCACTTCCCTCAGAAGAAGAGGCATCCCTGGGTCCTGGAGGCGTCAGGGCTACAAAGAAGAGGGGAGGGATCAGGAAGCTGAAGCCCGCGTTACTCCGTGCCAGTGCCTGCAAGCACCCCGAAGAGGCATACATGCCTGGCAGGGTCTCTATTCCAACATGTCCAATAAACTCCCTTCTTATGTCACCCCCAACTTGTTCTTCAGGAGCGGGAATGGAGTCCATTGCCTCTGCAAACAGCACCCTCTGGCCAGTCAAAATACAGGCTTTATGTCTGGTCTTGCAAAGCGAACCTTCTGGCTTTTATTGATGCCAAGAGCAGACACCCAAGTTGCTGCAGCATCAAGCCCCACCTGGCCTTGGCACCCTTTGGCCTGACCCCCAAGAATCCACAGGGCACCGTATCTCCATCCGCAAGAGTCTGAAGGCTGCAATGGGGGCCACAGCTGCGTCTCCAAGGCCATTGTCAGCACAGGGGGAGGAGGCACATAAGGAGCAGCAAGGAATCCAGGCACCTCCACCCTGAACGGAGGCGACCGAGGAAGAACAAGCTTGATAAATGGGCAGTGGCCTTGCACACTGGGGGGGGGGTCTTTCCTGTTGCAAAAGAAGCCCAGGGGGCACATGAATCTCTGCCTTAATGAGGGGTGTGTGGGACAGGGCAGAAAGCAAGGCCAAGTGCCGGTGTTGCTGGAGTCAGGTGGGAGCAAATCCAGATTAGCCACAGCCTGAGTGGGTGCAGACATCAAGCAGCAAGGGCTGAAATGCTCATGATGTCACAGGTATATTTTGTACCCCATCCCTAATGCTATGCTTACCCCACTGTCTGTGCACAGCTGTCAGGTCCTGAATGGGAGGGAGAGAGCAGTTCTGTCTTCATGACTCTCCCCATCTGCTTCTTTGGTGGAATCTTGAAAGAGGAATTGGGGGGGGGCACCATTGGCCTCCACTGAATGGTGCGTGGCTTCCCCAATCCCTGCCCGGGTGGGGTGGAGGATTTGAAAAGGAAATTGCTGAGTGGGAAGGTGTGAACCTCCACTCCCTGCACAGCCCTAATCCACAGCGCACACGTGTGTGCTTAAGTGACACTAAGGAACAAAGGTGGGATCAGCTGCGTGCTGGGTGGGTGACGTAGGGCTCATGGACATTAGCGCTGGGCCCCCTCTGTTCCCCTCCCCCTCTTGGTTCCACATCTTTCCTTCCACACATTTCAATGGGATGTGCCAGCATAAGATCAGTAACCCATACTGCCCTCTGCTATGCTGACTCACACAGCAGCCCTTGTCAACGAACAAGCAGGGAGAAGGGGGGGGGGCACAGCAGCTGCAAGGGGCCGATTGGAGCTGCCACCAAGTAGCGAAGAGGGCATGGAGACGGTGGCAGGCAGAGGACATGTGCAGAGGAGGAGGCTGATGCTACTAAAAGCCAAACGCCAGGAATTCCTCTTCCTCCTCCATGGTGTGTGTGTGTGTGTACATGTACACCTTTGCCTGTGCACCTACAGCTGAGTCGCAGTGTATAGCTTTGCACTCAGCAGCAGCCAATTCAAACTTTCACCTTTGCAACATTCCCTGCCCATGTGCAGAGTGACATTGGGAAGGAGCTCCACTGCATTTCTAATCCACCCCGCCCCGCCAGCCACTGCCACAGCATGTCTATGTGTGTGGAGAGACCCCAGCTGCCACCCTCTGCAAGGGAGGCCTGGGGTGGGACAGTTGCTCACTTCCATGTTCCAAACCCTCTCGGGCTATTTGGGGTGCATGGCTGCCTGCTAGGGAGTTTAGTTTGTACAGAAACGGTTCTCCTTGGAGCAAAGAAGTCTGTCCTCCCCCTGCCCCCCGGTGTGGTGATCCAGTGGCAAGGGCCAAGGCCAGGGAGATTCTCAGCTTGTGCCCCTGCTGCCCATGGAGTTTGAGCGGTGTGTGGCAACGTGACTGCACCCTCCCGGTGGGGAGAAACCCCTCTGTGGCAGCAGCAGCAGCAGACCTCCAAGGCAGGCCTTGCCATCTGCAAGGTACAGATCCATGAGCTGTTGCCCCTGCCCAGTGAGCAGGATCCATACATTGCAGATGCAGAATGAAGCTTCCTGCATTCAGCTCGTGCAGAAAGGGTAGAAAGCTCATAGGAGCCAGACATGGGGATCAGCCAGGTTCCTGAGCATGCGAGTGAATGCAAGGAGGAGGGCTACACTGGCAGAGGCTAGCCCAGGGGGCTGGCGTTGCAAGACCGGCATTGCAGTGCTGTCTGCCATTAGCCTGACGAGCTCTGGGCCCGTCCGCCGGCTGGGGGACACTAGGCAAGGAACCACACTTGAAACACGTGTGGGGGCTCTTGGCTGCACTGCAGTGACAATCACCGATGCCCTGCAGGGACAAAGCAGTCCCTACAGGTGCCTGCTACAGAACCAGGGAGCGGGGTGCTGTGGCCTGCAAGCCTCAGGGGCCATTTTTGCAAGGTCAGAGCACAACCAGCCAAGCCAAAAACCGAAGTCAGTCATGGTCAGGACGAGGAAGTTGCAAGGCGGGGAGTCGCACGACCATGGTGGCCCGCTCGCATGAGCGGCCATGGTTCTCAGCCATCAATCGCCACGCAGCCTGCTTGATTTATTGTTGTTGTTCAGTCGTGTCCGACTCTTCGTGACCCCATGGACCATAGCACGCCAGGCCTTCCTGTCCTGCGCTCTCTCCCGGAGCATGCTCAAGTTCATATTCATTGCATCGGTGATGCTATCTAGCCATCTCATCCTCTGCCGTCCCCTTCTCCTTTTGCCTTCAGTCTTTCCCAGCATCAGGGTCTTTTCCAGAGTTTTCTCTTCGCATTAGGTGGCCAAAATATTTCAGCTTCAGCTTCAGTATCTGTCCTTCCAATGAGCACTCAGGGTTGATTTCCTTTAGGATGGACTGATTGGACCTCCTTGCAGTCCAGGGGACTCGTAAGAGTCTTCCCCAGCACCACAGTTCGAATGCATCCATTCTTCGGCGCTCAGCCTTCCTTCTAGTCCAGCTCTCACAGCCATACATTACTACTGGGAAAACCATAGCTTTGATTAGACAGACCTTTGTCGGCAAGGTGATGTCTCTGCTTCTTACTATGCTGTCTAGGTTGGCCATAGCTTTCCTCCCAAGGAGCAAGCGTCTTTTCATTTCATGGCTACAGTCACCGTCTGCGGTGATCTTGGAGCCCAAGAAAGTAAAATCTGCCACTGCTTCCATTTCTTCCCCTTCTATATGCCAGGAAGTGATGGGGCCAGATGCCATGATCTTCGTTTTTTTAATGTTGAGTTTCAAACCAGCTTTTGCACTCTCCTCTTTCACCCTCAAGAAGAGGCTCTTCAGATCCTCTTCGCTTTCTGCCATTAGGGTGGTATCGTCTGCATATCAGAGGTTGTTGATAATTCTCCCAGCAATCTTAATTCCGACCTGTGAGTCATCCAACCCGGCGTTTCTCATGATGTACTCTGCATATAAGTTAAATAAGCAGGGTGACAATATGCAGCCTTGTCGTACTCCTTTCCTAATTTTGAACCACTCGGTTGTTCCATGTCTGGTTCTTACTGTTGCTTCTTGACCCTCGTACAGGTTTCTCAGGAGGCAGGTAAGGTGGTCTGGTACTCCCATCACTTTCAGAATTTGCCACAGTTTGTTGTGATCCACACAATCAAAGGCTTTAGCGTAGTCAATGAAGCAGAAATAGACGTTTTTCTGGAATTCTCTTGCTTTCTCCATGATGCAGCGAATGTTGGAGATTTGATCTCTAGTTCCTCTGCCTCTTCGAAACCCAGCTTGGACTTCCGGTAGTTCTTGGTTCGCATACTGCTGAAGCCTAGCTTGTAGGATTTTGAGCATCACCTTGCTGGCATGTGAAATGAGCGCAATTGTGCGGTAGTTTGAACACTCTTTGGCGTTGCCCTTCTTTGGAACTGGAATGTAAACTGACCTTTTCCAGTCTTGCGGCCACTGTTGAGTGTTCCAAATTTGTTGGCATATTGAATGCAGCACTTTAACAGCATCATCTTTAGGATTTTAAATAGCTCAGCTGGAATACTGTCATCTCCGCTAGCTTTGTTGTTAGTAATGCTTCCTAAGGCCCACTTGACTTCACTCTCTAGGATGTCCGGCTCAAGTTCAGTGACCGCGCTATCATGGCTATCAGGGACATTCAGATCTTTCCTGTATAGTTGTTCTGTGTATTCTTTCCACCTCTTCTTAATCTCATCTGCATCTGTTAGGTCCCTGCCTTCTTTGTCCTTGATCATGCCCGTCTTTGCACAAAACGTTCCCTTGAGATCTCTGATTTTCTTCAAGAGATCTCTAGTCTTTCCCATTCTGTTGTTTTCCTCGATTTCTTTGCATTGTTCATTTAAGAAGGCCTTCTTGTCTCTCCTTGCTATTCTCTGGAACTCTGCATTCAGTTGGATATATCTTCCCCTTTCTCCCTTGCTTTTCACTTCCCTTCTTTCCTCAGCTGCTTGTAAAGCCTCATCAGACAGCCACTTGGTGTTCTTGCATTTCTTTTTCTTTGGGATGGATTTCGTTGCTGACCCCCAAATCATGGAGTGCACATCCCACCCCATGGGTGGCCTCCAAATGTGTCTGGCTACACCTCCCATCATTCCTGATGACTGAACATACTATGACTGATGAGGCTTGTAGTTCAGAACGTCTGGAGGGTGTAGGGTTGGGGACAGACTGTGCACCGAAGCCACCATGGGCAAAGAGGAGGCAACATGGCAGCAGCACGTTGGCCATTTGCTACCGATCTGGCTTAGCCCTGGACACCAGATGGTAATCCACACATCCATGGCAAACTGAACACAACTCTCTGACCCACAATCTCCTGCTACCTGCCCAGCCTGTCCCCCCCCCCAGTAGCTTTGCCACCTACTGAATCACTTGGTTGGTTTGCACAATCAAAATAAGCCATCCATGGGCTATTGTAGAGTTATTGGAGGGTTGTTCCTCCCTCCAACAAGCCCTGCTGCCTGGGTTCGGGCAACAGGACAATCCACGCCTGGGCAGTGAAATTGCATCCAGCACGCGCAGCAATTTAAGTTAGCCAGCATGGTTTAAATAAATAAAATAAATCACGCTGGCTTATTTTGATTATGCGAATTAGGCTATTATTTCCTGCTGCATGGAGCTGGTTGAAGGATCCAGCAGCAGGCATTTACAGAGTTAATTCGGGAGATCCTGCATTCCAAGGGAGGGAGCTGGGAGCCTCTTGGCCTAACATGGAAGGGGCGGGGTGGGGTGGGGCAGCCAGTCAAGGCCACGATGAAAATGGGAGACTGTCTCAAGCTCTCTCATTGCTTAGTTTAGAGTACTGGGTGAAAGTCAGAACCTCAAAATCAAAAACGGATCCTCTTGATTTCATATGTTTGCAGGGGATACCCCCCAAACCACCATCCAATCATGGACCACCTCTGCCTTTACAGATTGAACCAGATCTGGCAACAATCCCCCCCAAATGGATCTGAGGCACAGATCCTCATGGCTTTTACCTAGGATCCACCTGAAACCATGGTGAAATCATAGATTATATGCATGCCCATGAACCAAGCCATAAAAATCACATACCCCTCACTTCACCATGCTATCATGGCACAAAACATGGGTCCAAGGCAGGATCCTAATGGACCCTCTGTATTTCTACTGGGGATCCCTCCAAAACCGCAGTTATATCACAGATCACTTCTGCCTCCATGGACTGAAGCTTAAAAATCACATCTGGTGTTTTTTGGCACTGGCATGGCACAAAAACATGGATCCGAGGCATGGATCCTCATGGATACTATGGATTTGTATAGTGGATATCACAAAAATTACCATCAAATCACAAATCCTATCTGTGGCCAAGGACTGTACCCCAAAAAACACGTATCTAGTGATTTACTGAGGCACGGATCTTCATGATTCTTACAGGGAACCGCCCCACGCAACCATAGTCATATTACAGATCACATCTGCCACCATGGACTGAGCCTTACAAATCAAGGATCTGGTGCTTTCTGGCACTGCAACGGTGCAAAAACATAGATTCAAGACACAGATGCTCCCAGCTCAGTGTTCCTGGCGCCCTCCAGTTATATTCCCATTATCCCCAGCCAGCTTGCCTATGTTGTCTGGGGATGGGAGTTGTAGTCCCACACCTTTGGAAGGTACTAGGTTGGGTGAGTTAATGGAGCATTATGTGTGAACCCCACCGGTTGCCTAGAGTGACTGCTGTTTTTGAGGAGCAAAACCCAGAGGTCGCCAGTTAGGGGGCAGACATAAAGCTGTGAAGAGAAAGTATGTGCTCTCCCTTCAATTTGCCCGCCTTGGAAGAAGAATGGCAGCCTGCATCAGCTCCAGCTTTCCCAGTCCATGTAGTCTGCTTTATTGACAAGAGCTTCAGAGACATTTAAAAGATGCTGGTCAGTTCCCACACCGAGGAGATGTTGACTTTCATGAAGCAGGCTCTAGGTCTCTGCCCCAGCAGGTACAGCGCTCTTGCAGGAACGCCAGGATCTGGGCCATGCCAAGGGAGGCGCTGGGCGAAACACCCACACGTTGAAATGCAGGAGTCCAGCCTGTCCTGCCCAACGGCCACATGAACGCTCCTCCTCTTGGATCTGCAGAATGCAGGTCGTTCAAACAGGTCCTGGCAGCAGCTGGCAAACACCATCCTGCAGCCATTCCCAGAAAAGGCATTTTGACAGAAGAGTGGTCCCCCTTCCCAAGCCAGCAACAGGAAGGGTAGGGCCCATGCTCCCTTTGTGCTCCCACATCACTCAGACAGCAGGACGTGGATCTTGGTCAGCAGCACGTCGGAGTCGGAACCTGGAAGCACAAGGAGATGGGTGTCCCCGGCTGGAGCCGACTAGCGTTCAGCCTGCCGGCCAGCCTAAAAAACAGACTCCATCTGCAAAGAGTAGGGAGCTAAGCATGCAGCTGCATTTAGCACGGCAACATGGTGTCTGTACACCTAGACTGAAAAGACTAGAGCCGGAGTGGCAGCCTGTAGCTCTCTGCCTACTTTCAACCACCCTCTGCTCTGGCCAGGGAGGAAGAGTGGGTAGCAGGAAGGGAGAAAATGGCTGGCCCTGCCCACGACTGGCATCTGGCTGCCAGCAGATAAAAGGTTCCCCACCCGTTCCGTAGAGGATGTGGGTTGGGTTTAAAAGGGGTGTGCAGTGGTTGCAGGAAGGCCTGGGATGAGTGGGAACATCTCTCCTACAGGATAGAGTAGCTTTCCCTTCCTTGCGTCCTCCAGAGACATTGGGCTACAACTCCCATCATCCACAGCCAGCACAGCCAATGCCCATGCTGGGAGTTGCAAGCCAACCCATCTTGGACTTGGGAAAGGCTATAGGCTGCAAAACAGCAGGAGCAAGGCTGCACCTGTCCGCCCGCTGCCGGTGGCGGGGCGGAAGAGGGTGCTGGGTAGCGTTCCTCCCCATTATTCATGCAAAGTTAATTCGCTGCCTCTCCAGCTTTGCAAGTGCCCAAAGTGAGGTTGGGTTGGGGGTTTTGGTTTGTTTGTATACTACAGCACATAAAATGCAGAAGAATTACCAAGTTGTTCCGAAGGCCCAACTCTTACCTGCTGGCTCTTTTCTCCGAGACCATCTTCTACAAGGGGAAGGGGGGAAAGTTAGCTCACAGGCAGGTGCACCTTACTACCCCCTGCTTCACTACCCCTGATCTTGGCATCTTGACCCTGGGATGTGAAGCTGCCCAGAGAGCAGGCAGGGAGGGATGCTGAAGCTTGTGGCACAGTGGGAGGTAGGGCCACCTTCCAGCAACCTGGCACCCTCCAGATGCTTTGGGCTACAACTCCCATAATCCCCAGCCAGCATGGCCACAAGCACGATGACTACAGTGGCTGGGGACAATGGGAATTGTAGTCCAAGACATCTGAAGGGTGCCAGGATATTGCACCACACACTAGTTTACTACAGAAAGAGAATTCTTTCATCAGCAACTTCTTCCCCATAATGCAAGTCTTTAAAGAAAAAAAGACAACAACCACCCCGTAAAGCTCGGGAAGCCGAATAATGCTTGGAGGTCAACACAGTCACACAGAATTGAGGCCAATTTCAGAGCAAGGCACTGGGTATGTAGAAAGAAGTATCACGGACACTCCAGCAGGACAGGCTCAGCAGTGAGGACAGCACTGCAAGGCATCCACATTGGGGGGGGGGTGTCTTTCCTGCCATAGATATTGATGGGTGAGCAGCACCCTGCATGGGAGAGGGGGCACCGTTTCATTGGCATACTTCAGGTGGGTCCCAGGTCCACCCTACCTGCTGAGAGGAAGGGATACTCCTGGATCCCTTTCCTGGAGAGGATACCATGCCCCCCGCTCTTCTGCACCTCATTTCCCACACACCCCTCACATACAGGAGCATAAGGAATTATGGTGGAGACTGCGGACAGCTTTCTTCAGCATCCTCAGTTGCATCGGTTAGGTAATGGCCTCTTGGGAGACAGACCCTGCCCCCTCCCCCCCTACGCTGGGAAGACAGGGACTAGGCAGAGATCAACAGCCAGAGGACACCCAGCTATGCAGAAGGGAGCCTCAAATCCTGCTCACGCTGTACTCACTTCAGCAGCAGGAAGGCCCAGGCAATCAGCAGGAAGGAGACGCAGTCTGTCACGATCCAGATCATTCGGTAGGTGGCACGAGGCTGGGGGGAGGGGGCACACGTGGCATAGATGTCAGTAGGGGCCTCGGGATGGGAGAAGTGGTCGGCTGGCAGCGGCCTGATACTGAGTCAGAGCCTGGGTCCATCTAGCTTAGTGTTGTCAACACTGACTGGCAGCAGCAGCTCTCTGGGGTTTCAGGCAGGACTTTTTCCTGCCCTACCTGGAGATCCTGCCAGGGACTGAACCTGGGACCTTCTGCGTGCAAAGCGGGGGCTCTGCCCCTGAGCCGTAGCCCCTCACCCACATTGAGAGCAGGCCACAGGAGGCAGAGGAATGCCCCCCCCACGCTGCCTTACC
The DNA here is from genome assembly GCF_057233095.1 of Heloderma suspectum. NCBI lineage: Eukaryota > Metazoa > Chordata > Lepidosauria > Squamata > Helodermatidae > Heloderma > Heloderma suspectum. Next base: position 2,818,331 of record NC_139466.1, read on the forward strand.
AGAAGCCAGAGGGGGCGCTCCATCCCCTGCAGCACTTGACAGTTGTTGGTGGTGACAGAACTGGCTCCTGCACACCACAGGATGGAGAAGAGCCACGGGGCATTCACCACATACAGGTTGACGGAGATGTTGTCCTGGCGGTATTCCCTAGGGAAGAAAGGAAGATACACAAAGCGAGCGGTCAGTGCTGACACAGAACTGCAGGTGGCTGCATGGGCATTTTCCCTGGAGGAGATCCCCCAAAGACCTGGTTTGCACAATCAAAACAGCCCACAGTGGCTTATTTAAGTCACGGTGGGCTGTGGCATGTGCCGGGCAGGTCTTGAATATCCAAGCAGCTTGTTGTGCTGTCTGAACCCGGGGACTGTGGGTTATGTGAGGGCTGTTTAACACTCACATAACCCATGATCCCTGGGTTTGGATGGCCTGACAAGCCATGGCCAGCCTTGAATATTCAAAATGGCCACCTGCACACACTGCAATCGTGCATGTCTGATCATGCGAACTGGCCCAGCACCTAAGATGCCTGGTGCTAAGGAGAAGACCAGCTGCCAGAGGCAAAGGGGGCACTGGGTCCCGGAGCATCTGCCCTGCAAAGCTGCTGCCACACTTCAGAACCATGTCGGTTGTGCAGCATCTGGAGATTGATTTATCCTTTACTCAACAACAAAATGCAACAACGTCCACAGATTCTGTGGCCTACAGAATTTATCTGATAATGTCCATAAATTCGCTTAATTATGGTGCATCGCACACGCACATGAACTACTACCTCAAGGAGCTTGGCGTTTCACCCTGCTGGGGTAGCCAATTCTTTGCTTGGATGGGGATGACCACTCATGCAGTGGGAAACACATCGACTTGTCCCGCTCCCCACCCCCAGTTCTAACCGGATTTCTGTGCTGCTCAGGTTTTGGTAAGGCAGGTTGACATGCAAAAGCTCTTCTGTCTCATTGCTCAGCCTCTTCCGGCCATAGATCTGCCGGAATCCAGGCACCTGCTTCTTCACCTGTTCTCGAAACTCATCTGGCAGCCATAGGATCTGGGGCAAGGGGGAGAGAAACGGTGTGAAGCAAGGCCCTCACTCTCCCATCCGCAACCTGCCCCCAGCTCAGTTTTCAAACACAGCCTTCCCCAACTGGTGCCCTCCAGATGGGTTGGGCTACAACTCCCAGCATGCCCCAGACAGCATGGCCTTTATCAGATGCTGGGGACAGAACAAGCTGCGAGACCTGTGTCTGTGCCCTGCTTGTTAGCTTCTGCTGATCACTGCTGGACGCAAGAGTTGTGGACTTTTGACTGACTCTTAGGCTCACTCTCCCCTAGTCCATACAATTCTGCTTGGTAGGCTGCCACTGTTCCCATTGACTGGGTTCACACAACACGCAAACCCACACTCAGTGGTTAAGCATAGGTTGTTATTGAACTGTGGGTTATCATGTTGTCTGAACACAGCGCGTTTTCCACAGCGTGGCTTGTTAACCATGCAGTGTGGCTTGTTAACTACCCTGAACAACCCAACAACAAACCATGGGTTCTCAAGGTGGCTAGTTCGGGAAAAATAAGCCACACTGCATGGTTAACAAGCCACCCTGGTTGCATTCAGACAACATGATAACCCATGGTTCAACAACAACCCACAGTGTAACAACAACCCACACTCAACCACTGGGTGTGGGTTAGCATGTTATGCGAACCCAGTCAATGGGAACAGTGGCAGCCTACCATGCAGAATTGTTGCAAGGGCCAACAAATATCCATGATTACAAAACTCAGGGGGAAATGTCTGTCTCCAGCCACATGATCCTACCCATCTGCTCCGTTTGTCTGGGGAGGCCTGCTGTGTATCTCACTGCCATCAGAAATGTGGCTGGTGAACATGCAAGGGACGGCTTCTTCGCTGTAGCAGTCAAACTGCAGAACTCCCCCTTCCGGAAGATCCGGTCGGCTCCCTCCTTGACAGCTTTTCATGATCACCTAAACACCATCTTGCTCCAGCAATCCTATAGTTTCACTGGTTCCTAAACTTGAATTTCCGGGCTGTTTTGGCAGGGGCAGGGAGGTTAATTGAACCTCCTTTTTAAAAGTGCGTTGGTGTTAGCTGCCTGCAGTATCCTGGTGGCAGGATGGAAGGAAGGATACACATACTGTAACTAACACACAGTGAAGACCATAAAGCACTTAGCAAACCAGACCAAACCAAACAACAACCAAGTAATATTGTTAACTACCCTGCATAAAACATGCATAAAATGTCTATATTACTTGACATCTTGCAGATGCCTCCAGCAATAGGCTGGCTCAGTTAGGGCGCAACCCTATGCATGTTTAGACAGAAAAAAGTCCTACAACTTCCAGCATGGCTGGCTGGGGAACACTGGGAGTTGTTGGACTTCTTTCTGTCTAAACATGCATAGGATTGCGCCCTTAAGCGCCCTCTCCCTGCATCTGCCTTGTATAGCTTAAGGTGGAGTGGGGGACACTTGACCCAAGCTAAATTTTCCAAGACAAACATACCTGCTCCCCTTCCTGGACTGCTTCCTTCCTCCCCAGGGTACTGGCTTACAAGCCCAGCGTGTCCCATGCAGCCTTCCCTGCCGTGCTGGCTAGGAATGATGGAAGCTGGAGCCCAACACCTCTGGGGAGCAGCGGGTGGGGGAAGGCTACCTCCTGCCCGTGGAGGAGGAGAGGGGGTGACTCACCAGCTCTGGGGCAATCCCCGACTGGAGGATGGCCTCCACAGTAGCGTTGACGAGGTGCTGGTACTGGGGGTCCTCCTTGGGCCGCAGGTCGAACATGACCGAGACGTTGAGCCTCATGGCCTCGCCCAGCAGCTGCTTCAGAGACAGGATCCGCTGGGCCCGTGCCAGGGCCTGCTCGTCACTCGACAGGCTCCGTGCAGTGGGGAACGGGCGCTTCTGGTGGGGTGGAGGGGCCAATGAGAGCACGTCAGCGGGGGCCACTGCTGCCCGACTCTCCAGCCCAGCCTTGCTGGAGAGGCCCTCAGCCCCATCGCTTTTGCTGCCCCTGGCAAATTTGCTTTCCCACTTCCCAGCCTGTCTTTTGCTTTGCTTTGCGTGTACGTGCGTGTGTGTTAGGCCTCCTTCTTAAGGGGCTTCCCAACTGGAACCCACTTTCTCTTGCTCCCTATAAGGGAGTGGAGTCAAGGAACAGTTTTAATAATAAGAATAAGAATATCATCATCTTAGGTTGCCTTTCTCTTAAAAAAGACCCAAGGCAACTTACAAGAAAAGTATTAAAACATACAAAATATAAAATAGCTAAAAACAATGTCCACTAAAAATAGCAAAATATAATAATAAATATAATAAAACAACTAAAGCATTGGTACAGACCATAATGAAAACAACCAATGCAGAAAAAGCCCATCCTATGCCTTCAAATGCCTGGGAACAGAGGACGGGCATAAAAAAGATGACAATATTGGTGCCAGGCAGGCATCACTGGGGGGAATCAGGGCTGGGCAGGACACATTTCCAGTGTTTGGCCCTCGTTGTCACTTGTATGGACCAAGAGAACTGGGGCTGCAATGGGGAAAAAGGAAGGGCACAGTCTCCCCCGGCCCGCATGCCTCAGACCATGTGGTCTCAGGGTTCTGATCATGGTGGTGGTTAACAATAACAATATTATAAAAGATTTTTATACTTCTGGTCACACAATTAAAACCATCTCAATAAACAGCAGAAACAGAACAATGAGCACAGCAAAGCAAACAGTATTTATATATCTCTATCTAGACCCTCTGAGAAAAGGAATTCAGTTGCCTCCCAAAAGGAGAGGATGTTGAATGAGACTCTTTTGGGAGAGAATTCCAGAGGGTCGGGGCTGCCACAGAGAAGACCCTGGTCTTTGTGGAGGCTAACCTTGCTCCAGTGTAAGATGGAATCTGGACCACTTCAGAAGACCTTAAATACCAGGGGGCAGGGGACATCTTGTTGTGTCTGGCCCAAAGGCGTTTTCCAGTTAGGATACAGGCATGAAATTCTGCCACCGCAGTCAGTCAGCAGCACAGCCTGTTGGCCACAGACTCAAGAGGAGGGCTGGGATTATCTGAACAAGGAGTACAGCCATTCTGCTCTCATTGGATTCATGGGTTCTCCTCCTGTTCAGGCTCTGAGTAGTCTCCTTTTATTATTAGCCAATAGAGAATTTTCTCATCCGTTCTCCAAAGCGGGGCCTTTCCAATGGTCCCCCATAGATCGATACACACAATCTAAAGAAATGTGCTCCCTGCAGGGAGCGCACTCTGAGCAACCAGACGACTCATGCACGCGAGCCAAGCCGCACACTCAGTCCAGCCGAACCTGCCTGGGGTTAGGCCTGCACCAGCACCAGGTCTCACCTGCAGGAACCAGCTGCCAGCGTCCAGCTGCTGCAGCTGCGTCCAGTTGAACGAGGTGGCATTGGAGTGGGCCCAAGTGGGGAAGACCTCGTGTACATTTGTAGTCCGGGTGAGCTTCTCATCATGCATGATGAAAGGGACCCCGTCGGCACTGGGAGCGAGAAAGAGGAAAAGAGCTTGTCAGGACTGTGGATTCATTCTTCCCGCCAGAGGGGTGGTGGTGAAAAATTCTGAAAGATGCCTCACAAGGCCAGGAAATCTCCTCCTCTGTTGACAGACGGCTCCTCTGTCTGTTCTGCTCCTTACCTCACCAGGACGTCTGTCTCCAAGACACTCACACCACAGTTGACTGCCTTCTGGAAGGACATCAGCGTGTTCTCAGGTGCAAGCTGGAGGGAGATCGAGAGTGACAGGAGCATGTGAAGGGCTCAGGTAGTGCTGGACGGCCTTTTTTTTGGTTTCCTGCCCACCAATCCTTGTAGTTTCTAGGCTGTGTTCTGCAGAACTTCCCAACTCACCAGCGGGATTCAACAGCTATCTACAGCAGGGATGAGGAACCTCATCCGGCCCACAGAGCCTCGGGCTCTCTCTGCAGACTCCTCCCACTCCTCTCCCAAGCCCTTCCCTCTGGCCTTGGGGCTACTGGGGTCTTGGGAGCAAGCAGAGAGGAATCCCCTTGTTATCTCTGATTGGTGATAATGAGATCCCGTTGCGTGCCACCCCCACTTCCAATGAGAGGGCGAGCGCTGCAAAGAGGAATCCCCTTGTTATCTCTGATTCCAGAGATAACAAGGGGATCCCCCTGCAGGACCAGCACACCAAGGGCTGTGCCCTCAACAGGAGCTCCTACAAACCCCAGCTAAGTCCCTTCCCTTCATGCGCTGCCCCAAACAGCATGATTCTACCAGGTGGCCTAACCCAGCTTTGTTAAAGGGCGCTCAGGGGGAAAGGCTGGTCTGGAGCTGGGGGAGCATGTAGCATGCCAAGGCTAAGCCAAAGTGTCTGTGCCAAGAGCAGGCAGCCAAAGTCCCAGGGAGGCTTGGAGGAGCTGGCAAGGGAAACTCCAGCCTGCTGCTCTGAGAGTGTCCTGTCTAGATGGAAGTAAGGGCGATGGAGGCAGCGGAGCCTCACCGTGGGCTCCCAGGCAAGGCAGAGGTTGTTTCCTGCTCCCCAGATTCTTATTTATGCACACCTCTCTGCCCCCAAATACACAATAGGATGCTCCCCAGATCATGCACCCCCTAGAGAGGGAGGCTGTTCCCTTCGAGATGCCCCAGCAGTCTCCAGCCCAGTGCTCCATTTCCATATGAGGTGCTTTTCGCACATCATGCCCACAGGAAAAGCCAGGAGGAAGGCGCTGGGAATTCCCCGCCCTAAAATAAGCCACGGGCCACTGTGAACCATCATCCGGCCACCTGGAATCCTGCCCCTACAAGATGCCCTAGTGCTACGTTGGGTGCCTTCCAGGGACTCCACTGCCTGCCACGGAATTCACAGGAGGCCGCCCTCCACCCTAGCAGAAGCTGCTGCGGTGACAAAAAAAGCAACCATTTTCCTCACAAACAATTTGCAGTGGCACATTCGGGGGTGGCAGGATCGGAGTGCATGTGTGGGCACAAAAACAGCCAGGGTGGGCAGGGTGGGCTCTGTGTTGCACAGGGGGTGGGTGGCTGGGAGCATACTGCACAAGCAGGTCCCATCCAGACCCCTTCTCCATCAGCCTCTTTTGGCTCCTCTGGCCCCAGCTGCCCATGTCATCCGTTCTCCTGCAACAGAGGCCCAAAGAGGGCTGCCTACTCACCATGGGAGCTCCACGATGCCCAAACAGGGCTGGCTTGGGGGGCAGCTGGCTGTGCTCCAAAAGGCAGGGGGAGTCGATGCCCAGTGGGGCCAAGTACAAAGCAAATACTGCGCCCAGATACAGGAGCAGAAGCAGGATCCGGAGGGCTGTGGAGACGGAAAATACCGTGAGTTGTACGTGGCAGGTGCTCTGCCCACACTTTCCAAAGGGACGATGGGTCATGAGCGCCTTGCTTTGCAAAGACCTCTACAGCAAGATGGAAGCCATGCCGCACACCTGCAGAGCCCCCCCCCCCCGCCCCATCTCTCGGATCATTTCAGCTCCCTCCCTCCAGTGAGGAATAACTTCTTCACAGTGGAATTAAACAATGTGCTGGCGCCACCTGCCGCCCACTAAAGGAATGGCCACACAACACACTTCGGTGCGCTATGCTGCAGGTTGGTGACATCCAGCAGCCTTTGAAGGATCCCACAGGGATCTTTTTACAGCCCACCAAGATGTACGAGGGCCTGCTGAAGGGGCCTCCACAGTGCTGAGAGGAAACAAGAAGAGCCAAAGTAACATCCTTGTAGCCAGAGCTCAAAGCCCCCAACCAAAGAGTACCTGAGCGGGATGTCCGGTAAAAGCAGTCGGCTACTGGCCAGGCAAGCAGTGTCATGCCCACCACGGCTCCGATGTGCAGGAAGGGGCCTGTGGCCTAGCAGGGCAGAAACAAAGTCAGCCGTCAGTTTGGACTTTCCAGGCTGCAGAGTGGCACAAGGAGCAGGGCACAATGCAGGGCCCAATGCCAGGGAACAGACCAGGGCTGGGGGCCTCTTCCAGCCTGAGGGCCGAATCCCATTTCAGAGAAGCTCTCAGGGGCCACGTTCCAGCGCGGGCGGGTCCAAAGGGGGAGGGACCACAGTACAAACGATTTCAGCATGTTCTAGCTTCAAGCTGTTCCTGCCAGTAACTAAGTCTTAGGAGAGGCAGTTCAACCTTTTAGGATGGGGGGAAAACGGGGCCGGAGTCCAGGGTAGGCATGGTTGGGCACCTGCCGAGGGCCCACACCCCAGCAAGGGCCCACTGACAAGAGCCCCCCGGACTTGCTCCTCCTCCTCTTCACCATCGCGACCTGCTTGTTCACCGGCCTCCTGCTCTGGTGGCGAGGAGAGCAGCAGATGCCACGGACGGCCTCCTTGCTTGCTGGTTCTCTGTCTGTCAAGTGAGCCAAGAGGGGAAAGTGGAGGAGAGGCAAGAGCGGCTGCTGCTGATGGTGGTGGGAAGGTGGACTCCCTGAGGGAGGGGGCCTTGCCTGAGGGCCCTCAAGAATCAGGAGCCAGCCCTGCCTGGAGTGGGCTGACACTTCAGCACAGGCTCCCAAGCAAAGCTCTTTCCCGGATCCCCTTCCAGGAGGTGGGGCAGACGGAAGCAAGGCCCCCAAGTTCCCCTCATGAAGGAAAGGCCATGATAATGCTTACTGAGGGGATCGTGTGTGGTTTGCAAGCACATCTGGCCGCGACATCACACACGTGCAGGATGTGTACTCCAATCAGCGCCGGTCCCCATCAGCCATGGGGGCCAACCTACCATCTGCCCTTCTGCCTCTGTGAGAAACTGCCACGTGAAAGCGCCTACGGATCACTCCACATTGCAGCTGCTATCACAAGTGAAGCTGTGTGCTGCAGCTCAGCAGGCACAAAACAGGCCCAGCATTCAGCGGCCTGAGCTCCCTTTATGCCACAACATCATTGTGCAATCCAGTTTAAAGCAGCGCCCATGTGGCAGCAGCTGTGGTGCGGCCCTCGTTCTCCATGGACGCACGCCGGGTGTGGACCCTTACCTGCAGGGAGATGCGGGTGCTTTCCCACTGCTCTGCCCACTGGATTTCCAGCCCCACAAAGGCCGCTGCCACTACAAGTGCCGTCAGGATCAGGAGGCCCTGGAAGAAACCGGAAGTGTGACACCAAGCGCCTAAGAAGGACAGTTGTGTTCATGCTGCCCTAAGAGCGTCCTTTTGATAAGGAGGCTCTGTGCGTAGATTGTCAAGACCTCTCAGCGAGGAGTGTACCACTTCCATATTCTGTAAAGAGCCTGGCCTACTGTTGTTGCAGGATTGCTCTCTGACGACTGTGAGCGAGACTGTCACTAGCGGACTGCCTTAAAGCACAGCCTGAACACAGTCCGGGGCTTGACCACAAAGAGTTAACATTCTTTAAACGGTCCAGGATTGCCAGAGGACGTATCAGTATGGGAAGGAATTGTCCGAAGACGGTATCCCGATACAGAGATTGCCAAGTGTTTGTAATGGGGAAGTCATCAGTTTGGAGAAGGTGGCACACCCTGACATGCCCCTGCACAGGGGAGACAGCAGGGGTGTGAGTGTGTGCGCATGCGTGTAGGAAGAGAAGCAGTTTTGAAAAGGGACAGAGATACAGAGGCAGAGAGAGCAAGAGAGACAGTGAGCGAGGTGAGAGCTTGAGACTGAAAGCATCCTTGGGAAAGCATCCTTCTCTCCCTGGACAATCTCATGAGGGCTGGCAGATTTGCTGCCTGGTAGGGGTGTATATCCTGCTTGCCTCCACATGTTCTACTTGTATATTTGTAAATAAACCAAAGATTACAACACCCCATAAGTCTCCACCAATCTCTCCACCAAAGTTCTGTTACTGTTTTTCTTTATATAGCATCAGCACACGTGGCACTTCGAAGAGTACAAGAAGACAGGTCCCTGCCCCAAAGAGCTTACAATCTAAATCTGAAACAGAGGAAGGGGAGGGAAGAGGAGGCAGGGGACAAATGGGGAAGCAGTAAGCAGTTGTTTAACATACATGGGCTTATGAACATTGCTCAGGAGGACGGACACCTGTGGGTAGGACTGTGCTTTCTGCAAAGGAAATCTGTAAGAACTGCAGGGGGCGAGTTGGGAGCATGGGCAGGGCGGGGTTACCTTGTGCAGCCAATGAAGCTTCAGGGGCTGGTGGCAGAGCTGTAGGCAGAGAGCCAGAACCTGGAAAGAAAATGGGGGAAAGGTTAGAACCAAAGAACCCACTTTTGCATAGCTTCTGAGACAAGGACCATAGGAGAAAGAGGACTCTCTTATGAGGAGATGGTCGTGCTGACTTCAGTTTAAAAAAAAGAGCGGGGGTCAAAACCCTTGCATTGAGGCAACCCAGAAAAGCTGAGCACTAAGGTGTGTATTATGAACACTGGCATGTATTTTCTCATTTGCATAATTAATTCTCTGGCTACCAGTCACGTGGCAGGTTATGCCAGGCCAGAAGGTCAGCCGCGAATGCCTGGCAACCTTACTCAGCCCCCGTTTCTAGCTTCCAAAATGCTCACTAATATGGTTTCAGAACTAATCTTGCAGCCTTAAGGAGGAGGCTAGTTTTTTTAAAAGAAGTAAAAAAGAGAGCGTAAACTGGCATTCTCATGATGTAGCTTCGCTGAAGGAACTCTGTGAGCTGCAGTTTTTGTGAAGTGGTTGAGGCTGCTGTGTTGGAAAGTGCTACCCCCTTCAATGAACAACAGTTCCAGGTTTCCTGGGCAGTGCAGCAGCATTTGAATCGCTTTAAATCTATGGTGGAAGGTGTCACGCAACCTTTCCACATCATCAAGTAGCAGACAGGGCAGAACATTCCTAGCAGATGGAAGAACATGCTCTCAAAGGCCAAATGGACTAAGGAGAGCCCTGCTGGATCAGACCAAAGGCCCATCTAGTCCAGCATTCTGTTGCCAGAGTGGCCCACCAAAAGTCCAAATTGGAAGCCCACAAGTAGGACCTGGGTGCAATAGCACCCTCCTGCTTGTGTTTCCCAGGAACTGGTATACAGAGGTATACTGCCTCTGAGGCGAGAGATAACCTATAGCCATTATGGCCAGAAGCCGTATTCTCCCAGATTCTTGACTCCCCACTCATCCCAAAACTGGACCAGGAAACTCTGAAGGGGAGGCAAACCCTGGGAAGAGAGGCAAGGGGACAGACCATACCAGGAGCATAGAGGAGTAGGACACCAGAGTCGCCGTTCCAGACAGCATCACCAGCGACCAGTCAAACCACCACTCGGTCTTGCGGAAAATGAATCTATCGGGCAAAAAGAGGAATTGGGAGGCTAAGGGTTAGCGGAGAGTCTCGGGTGGGAAGGGGGGCAAGCTGTGCCTTCTACTCACTCATTGAGGTTGTGGAAATCATTGAGGGTGATGAGGGCAAGGTAGATCCAGGCCAGGGTGAAAAGGCACACGCCAAAGAGGAAGAACAGCCAGGCGCAGTCGCACTGCGAAGCGAAGGAATGGGTGAGAAAACAACACATCAGCCAGCACGCCCAAAGCCCACAGTGGGTGGCTCTTGACCCTTGGGTGACGCGCCTGCTGGCCTGGAAGCCCTGCTCCAATTCCAGCTGGGCGAAGCTGGCTGTGGGCACTCAGTGGAGGACACGCACTCTGCACGTGCTTCAAGGACTCTTAGGTGAGACCAGCTGGGTGCGTGTCTGTGACAGGGCCTGTGGCAGGTGGCACTGAGACTGGAATTCCCTCCCCTTGGAGATCTGCCAGCTCCTTCTCGTCTAATATTTAGAATCTTGCTGAAAACTGCTTTATCCCAGCAAGCTTTTATTTTGGTTTGGGAGGTGGAGTTTTTTTTTACCATTTACTTTTTTTACCGTTTGTTAGATTTAGTTTTTATCTGTGTTCTTTTAAACTGTTTTATGATTGACTGGAATTTAGGTTTTAATCATGTAGGCCATTCTGTGTGTCCACGGACAGAAAACTGGGCTAAAAATACCAAATCAAATCAAAATCTTGCATGCTCTAAGGCTGAACTGTAGCACTGAGAGCAGATTGAAGGCTAAACACTGCCTCAAATTAAGCCCCATCCATGACCCTGAGTGCTGCTTATGCTGAAGAAAGAGAACAGTTCTTAAGAAAAAAGAGGGCGCTGAAAGTGGTTTAAGAGAGGCTTCACTTCTCATGGTGTACACACACACACACACACACACATGGAGAGGGAGAGAGAGAGAAACTCAAACACACTTCATTTGTTATTCTGTCACCTCTGGTCAAACAATAAGTTTTGCACGATTTTTAAGCAATACAAAACCCCTGCAAAACCAGGGATATACATGGGAGGAGCATCTATAGCTAGCTATATAGCATGAGCTGAGATTCCTCTTTCAAATGGTCTTCAACCCTCTACCTCCACTCTTTCCTACACTGCAGGAGCAACAGGGGACAAAGACAACATGCCACTGTTTTCGCTTCTGCTCAGCCCACTTCTCGTTCCCCTCACAAGAGCCTCCTCTTTCTTTTGCTGATCATGTCACCCAATACACAGGGAGGTGGAGTTGCAGCTGGGGTGTGGAAATCACCCAGGGCGAACCCCACCTCTGCCACAGACTCAGCATCTGCCCTTGGCAAGCCACTTTCTCTCAGCTTCAGTTCACTGCCCATGCAACTGGGACAAGGGTGCCCCCGTGTCTGGCCGCATTTCCCCCACTGCACTGAGAAACCAGTTTGGCCTTCATTCCCATGCCGTGATAACCAAGCACTGGGGATTCCCAGCAAGTCTGGGCAGGCTGGCAACCAAACCTTCCCCAGCAGGGTCAGACAAACCACCCAGTTCTAGCACCGCATCCCCTGGTATTCTTGAGAGCAGAACATTGAGTTGATCTTCAGGCCTGGGATGAACCCTCAGGAATAGGCCATGGGGGCTGGTGGCTCCGGTGGCTCTCCACAGTGTGAAGGTCCTTTAGAGTTCTGACTGGGTCTGATTGAAACTTGGAGCAGATCCCCCGCCCCACTGACACCAGAGCCGCCAGCCTCCAAGGCATAACTTCCACCAGCTAGGTTCACATGACACGACAAGCCACGGTCAGGGGCTGATTCTTCAGGATGGCACCCGTGGGTGCTGTGGCTCCTTGTGGCTTAAAGAAGCTATGATGAGCTGCGGTGTGTTGTGCAATGAGCCCCAGTGAGTTGGAGGATGCTGCCATCCCAGAGGAGGCTTGGGGAGCCAGGCCAAACTACGCCCAAGGAAGGGGAACAGAAAATGGGCCCAGGGCACTCCAGGCAAGAAAAGGCGCCCATGCCTGGATGCCCGGGTGGCATGCGTCTCCTCCAGGGCCTGGATCACCAAGGCGGCCCCAAGCAAGGTTCTCCGCCTGCATCGTGTCCCAAGAGAGCCACAACTGCCCCTGCCTGTTCTCTGGGATGAGGGGGGATTTCCCAGAGTGCCCCCTCCCACGGCTCCCCAGCCCACACACCTTGCTGGTTGCCAGGCCCTTCTTGCTGCGATGCCAGTGGCAGCTGTAGAGGCACAGGAGGCAGGTGGCACACAGGCTGCAGCAGCCCCTATTCTTCGCCATGGTGTGTCGAGGGGGGCACCGGGCTCTGCAGGGAGGAAGCACACAGAGCCCGTCAGCATGGCAGACGGAGTGGAGTTTCCGGGCTGGGGGTGGGGCAGTGTAGGAATAGGCGTGGGGAAGGCAGAGATGGGATAGGGAGGGAAGGAAGGAAGGAAGGAAGGAAAGAAAGAAAGAAGCCACACAGGTTTGAGTGGACCTCCAGTCCTCTCCCCCCCGCCCCATCAACAGGAACAGATGCCATCTGCAAAGTTGCAGCGGGGAGAGTACAACGAGATTCCAAGCTCCCCACTATCAGCAACCTGCACAAATTTGTGGGTGGTTTCGCAGAAGAGGCTAATCCAGTTCAGGCATCAGGCCAATGGAAGCCCGTGCAGTGGGAGTTCAACCGGCCCGGTGAGCAACACCCTGGCCACCCCACCCACCCCGAACATGCAAGTTTGAGCAAGCCCACGATGCAAGGAGCCCGGTTAGTATGGCGCTTAACCCTACATCTCCTCCAGAGAAGGTAGAAGAGAAAAAGAAAGAAGGAGACAGGCAGCACACAAGCCCAGCCAAACTGGAGGATGCAGGGAAACCAACATACCCAACTGCTCCTTCCCCTGCCACAGATTTTCTGGTGGTTTGCTTGGAAATCATACTTTGGTGACAAGAACGTGCTTCCTGCGTAACTTAACCTCTTTTGCACATGTTGCTCATGCATTGGAGAAAGACTTGTCCTGCTTTCCTGGTTCCCACGCCGCTGCCCCCCCCCCCCGCAAACACAGGAGTGTGGCCTGCGCCGTGCAAGCTGTATGGGAAGGATGGTGCAGTTGGGGGGTGGAGGGGTAGGTCTCTTCACAGACTGCAGAAGCAGCACTTGGAGGCTAAAACGAAACTGGGAGTGCACTTCCAGCACCAACCTCAGTCAAATTACAAGCCAGATTCCTGCACATTCAAGCTGCATGAAAAGTCAGCCATACAAACAGTGCAAGGAAGGCACATATAGATTTGCTTCTTCACCTGTTAGCCCCTGCCTCCATTTCCCTCTCCTTTCTGTTCTCTCCCTTGTTGTTTTTCTAGACTGTAAGCCCTCTGGGGCAGAAACCTGGCTTCTCATTCTTTGGAAAGCACCAGGTACACAGATGGCATCACCATCAAAAATAACAGGCCCTTTTAAGCCTACAAGCAGAGAGCTTCTTTCATGCAGGATATGTTCTCTTACACAGAGATAATACGAACATTCATAGGAAAATGACACACCCGCCATCTGGCATGGCAAACTCAGATGTGTTTGCCACAATTACTCATACTGGGGAGCAACCCCCCCCCACGTGCTAAGAAACTGTGGTGAAAGAAAGAAGTCACATGATCTTCACACATGATGGCACAGAGATGTGCAGAGAGTGCGCTGTCATGTATGAAGCAATTGTGAGAGGCACAGACACTCCAACCCTGCAGGGGCCTCTCAGACCTGGGCAAGGTGTTGCTATGGATACCAGAAGGGCTTCAGGCCTTGGTGCACAAGGGCAGGGAGAGGGAACAGGGCAAGTGGCCATGCGGCTCAAAACGGTCCCAGTCTTCCCACACAGCAATAGTGTCACAATGCCAGCAAGGGTAGGTGGGTAGGGACTAGGTGGCACTGGCCAAGGGAGGCAAAAGGAGTTTTGGGGGGGGGGATGCCCCTGCATGTCTTGCAGAAATTTGGTTGGCATGGGGCCAGTTCATCCGCAGCAAGCAAAGCCATTGTGAAATTTCGAGAGGGAGGGGCGTGCGCGTGGGCACAAAAAAAAATATCAAACTCCTTTTTCTTCCAAAGAAGATGGTCAGCTCTGTTGGATTTTTGGTTGTACAAAATATTTTAAATGGGAAACATTCCAAGATTAGAGGGAAGGAGAAAGCCAGGATGTAAAAGAGACCCCTTACGCCGCCTTCTTCCTCTCTTCTCTGGCTTAACACGCATTCCCCATGTAGTGCAACAGCTATTCACAAAACACCGGCACAAGGCATCGATTTCGCAAGGAACCCCCCAACCATTTCTATGTGTGTGTGTGTGTGGGGGGGAGAAAACGGGTTTTCTTTTAAGGGAAAATGGGAGGGGCCAGTCCTCAACTGCATTTCAGAAGCTACCCTCTGCCCCTCCCCTGCGCCATCTGAACCAAAAACATGAAGTGCCTTCAACAGAGAGAGATTTTTGGCAGAAGGCTGTTTTTCCGAGAACTCAGAAGACAACCCCCTAGGAGCGCCTTGTTCAGTTAACACACACGCTACCGCCATCCCAACTGGGATGGGGTTGGACTCGATGGTCTCACAGGACCCTTCCAACCCTACTATTCTATGACTCTACGAGCCCTGCCGAAGCAGCCTGACTCTTCGCTTAGTTCCAGCGTGCTTCACAGATGAGCTGGGAACGGGGGCGGCGGGAGGAGGGCCCCCTCCCCTTCTGTCTGCAGAGCCCCAGGCAAAGGGCCTCCTTCGCTCCCAAGTCAGCCCGCTGACTGCTCCGCGGTCTCCTGGCGCGCGCCCCAGCTCACTCACCTTGACCAAGGCCCCAGTCCTCTTGGAGGCCTGGCAGAGAGGGGGCTGGTCGGGCAGGCGGGCGCCCCTTCTCGGGCCCTCCAAGGCAGCGCTTGGCCGCCTCCGCCTCTCTTCTCCCCAGCTGAACTCCTGCCGCCGCCGCCGCGCTCGCGGGCTCCGCGGACGCGCCCCTCTCACCTGCACACTTCCTGGCCAGCGCGCGCGCGCGCCCCCTCGGGGCGGGGCGGGGCGGGGCAGGGCAGGGCCGGGCCGGGCCGGCCGGGCGGGCCCAGGTGCGCTCGGGCGAGGCAGGAGCGAGCGCTGCCGGGGCGGCGAAGGCCCCGGGCTTCGGGGCGTCTCGCTGCCGGCGCGGGCCAGGGGCATGCGCTCGGGCCGCTCGGCGGGGCGGCTCACGGGAGCTGGCGGGCAGCCCGCGCGCCCGGCCGAGGGGGCGGAGGGCGCGGGGCTCCCCGCCGGGCCCGGGGCCTCTGCGCGGCCACTTGGGCCGCGAGTCCCGCGCAGGCCCAGAACAAGGACGGGAGGCGGTCCGAGGCGCCGGGGCAGACGCCCAGCAAGTTCCGAAGCGCGACGGGAACTTGGGAAGCTCGTTCTGCAGCGGGAGGCAGCCTGGCCCTGCGCCGGGACCGCGCCGCTCTCGCCCTGCGGCCGTCCGGCGCGCGACTGGCCGCGCATAAGACAGACGAGATGCGGCGGGGGGGCCTCCGTCCGTGGGGCGGCAGCGGCCCCCTCCCCGGGCGGCGCGAGAGGGAGAAAGGCGCCCCTCCCGCCGCCGGCGGGCGCACCCGTCTCCCGCGCAGCCTGTGCTCAGGGGCTTTGAAGGGCCGTCGCGCATAATGATCAGCGCCCCCAGGAGACGGCTCCCTCGCCGGGGCACTGGCGCGCCAGCCTCTGTTCTCCTGGCAGCGCGGCTGGAATTCGGCGGGTCTTGCCGTGCCGCTCCACGCCGATGCGGGGCGGGCAGCTCAGTGGCAGAGCCCGCTTTGCATGCGGAGGGCCCCAGGTTCGATCCCCGGCGTCTCCAGGGAATGTTAGGGGAGGATCCGGCCTGAAACCCGCGGAGCTGCTGCCGCCAGTCAGCGTTGGCAATACCGCGGTGGATGGGCCCAGGGGCTGCCCCAGTGAAAGGCCGCTGCCGAGGTTCCCCTGCAGCCTCGCACCTGTCGGGCGCAGAGGCGGCAGCCGAGGCAAATCTCAAACAGCGCCGCTCGGCTCAGCCTCCGTCCGCGCGAGTCAGGCGCGCCACCGCCTGCTTGCGCTCGCGTGCAGGACGCTGCCTTAGGCGGAGCCAGGCCGGTGGTCCGTCTCGCCTGGCGTTGCCTGTCCGGACGGTTCCCCGAGGTCTCAGGCGAGGCTCCGGTGCTGACGCCCGGCCTGGGGCCCTCGGGCACCACCTCCAGCCGCCTGCTCCGTCAGTGAGCCTGCCCTGCCGCCGCCACTGTCCCCGGGGAGCTGCTCCGCTCCGCCGCCACTTCCTTGCTTGACAGGCAGGGAGCCAGGGGGCTGCGGCGCCTCCCGCCCCCCGTCGCGCCACCACTGCTGTCCGGGGCAGAGCGAGAGGCAGGCGAAGAAGCAGGGGGCCGTGGGGAAGAGGGGGAGCGAGTCCAGGGGGCGCTTGGTGCTGGGCCCCAGCTGGGATGTGGGCCCTTGGCAGCTGCCCAGCCAGGCCCGCTCGTGATGCTGGCCCTGCAACAGTCTTCCCCAGAATGGAAATCCTTCCAGCTAGAGATGCCAGGCGCTGGCGTTTGTGGTCCCCTTTGACAAGAAGTCCCAAGGGCCTGCGTAGGGCCTGGGCTGCCCTGCACAACCCTGCCACACTGTGGTGCTCTCTGTTCGAGACTGCTAGAGCAGAAGCAACACCTTGCCAAGATTCCCGATTTGACAGTGGGGGGAACGCGTACAGGGGTCCCCAACCTTTTCAGACTGGTGGGCACATTTGGAAGTTTGAGAGTGTGTCGAGGGCACTCTCACACAATGGCTGCCATGGGAGGGCCCGCCCATTCATGAAATGGCTGCCATGGTGGGCACGGCCAGTCACAAAAGATTCATTTCCCAGAAGGCAAACTGGTGAGACTAAAAGAAAAGTCACTTGCCCAGAAGCCTAAAGACAAAGCAGAGGTGGAGTCTGAGCTCCGAACACAGAAGCACCCAACTGAACCAAAATAAAGATGGTGCTGGAGGGCGGTGCTCCGCGTTGCAGCAGGGCAGCCTCCCAGTTAGAAAAAAACGTTAAAAAATGGTAAGAGATACAGCAAAGACCAGGAGAGGCAGGGAGCTTGGGCAGGGGCCAAGAGAGGTGTCTGCAGGCACATTGGTGCCCATGGGCACCACATTGGAGGCCCCCACGCAGATGTTCTGGAGCAGGCACCGGAGTGGCAGGTGCTCATCCTCCAGGCTGTAGGCACCTTTGCCCAAAAGGCTGGATATTGCCGGGATGGATTAGAAACCTAAATCAGTGTGTGTGGACATCCCAGGGAAGACTTCCACACGATGTTAGGCAGAACACATGTCTTTGCTGGGAAATGGCCCTGAAGCGTAGCCCTTGTGGCATGGTGCTGGCACAGCTCTGATGACACCAGCTGCAGAGGCAGAGGAGCGGAATGGGGTTATTCCATTGTCTCTGCTGAGTCACCTGGTGCCTGTGGCCCTCCCTCAACTGCCACCTTGCAGCAGCCATTCCATCAGGCTGGCTGAATGGTTTCCATTCCCACTGGTCATGATAAGGACTGTAACTTTAAGAACTGGGGCCACAGCTTGCTTTTTTCTCCTCCTCCCTGCCCATCCCTTTTTCCTTGTGTGTCATGTCACTGAGATTGTATGTCTGCAAGCAGGGACTGCCTTATTACTGATTTTTGTAAGCCACTCTGGGAGTCCTTTTTGCTAACAAGTAACCACGCAACAAGCAAACAAACAAAGTGTTTTATGAAAATCCTCAGCCAGCCTCTAGGTGACACCCTGGCATCAAGAATATTAGAGGCAAATCTGGTCTTATTCTTCCTTGGCTTTGGGAGAATGCCAGCAGCTTATCCAGACTGCTGCACTGAAGCTTCTAAGGTGTCACTGTTGCCATCCCTGGCCGGATGGATGCAACTCCATTGACTTTGAATACTGACGTCTGGTGGCCCCTCAAAACCTATGCCAAAGTTTTGCGCTACAAATCTTGCATTTTGCACTGTCCCCCACAAGTGTGTAACTGACATACTCACTGTGGAATCCCACTGTGGACCCCAAACCAGCACTGTTGCATCTTCTCAAAATCTATGCCCGGGTTTTGCACTAATTTTGTACTGTTTTGTGTCACAGATCCCAACCCTTGCGCTGCCACCTCCAAGTGTGTAATGACACAGTCAGTTGGGGTTCCTAGTTAACACCCCCCCCCCAAAACCCAACTATGAACCCAGAGTCGACAAGGCCCCCTTTTCCAGGTGAGAGAGAGATGTGAGCCTTACTTACAGCCTTCTGTGGGCTCAACCAATTCAGTGAGGCTTCCCAGCCACAGTTATGTTAATTGCCGCTTGCATTGTTGGAGCTGGAACATGTAGCTGCATTCCTTTCAAGAGAAGCTTTCTGGTTATTGTTACTGGTGCAATGACAGCTTCTTATTGTGCTCGGAGACCCGCAACGGGAGGAGGCAGGCGCAATTGCAAAGACACTTCCCCATCAGAAATGCAGATGGGCCACCTTCCGTAACCTTCCTGCCTTTCAAGCCTCTGCCAATTACTTCCCAGAGTTAGAAGGGGGAGGGGCAATTAGACACTGATTCATATGTTAATAGCCATCTCTTCATTGAAAGTGGGCTTTCTCCATTAAAAAAAAGCTTGAGTGCTGGCAGTAAGAATTGGTTAAAGTAGCAAATTGCAACACACACACATACAAAGTTGAGATTCACACAAACAGAACTAAATATATAAGATTAACAACTTGGAAAAGCAGAAAATTCCTGCCCAGCCTGCAAGAGAGAAACCATCTTCTAGATCTTTAGGCTGTTTTTCATTACAGATACAATGTACAAGGGCAAGAAATACTACATTCCCTGGCAACAAAAAGAGGTAAAGCCTGCACTGGAATCCTAATCTGGATAGAAGCCCTTCTCCCAGATGCATGCAGGCTGGGTGTGACTGTTCAGTGAGCACTCTGCACAGGCTCAAAAGCACAGTATTATTCAGGATGGCTCAAGAGATGGAGAACCAAGTGACAAAGCAGCCAATATTCCAAGGACTGTGTGCACGAGTGCAGAATCAATATTACGTGTAGAATCTGGCATCCTGAGAAATTCAGTTTATATTTATAACAAGTTTCTAGCCCTCAAGGTGACATGGATTTGGTTTTAAAGTGTGCTGTATTGCCTGGGTATTTCTCTGGGGGAGGGGAGAAAGAGAAATTACCCATGGTTGCTGGGGTGGGAAGAAGGATTCAGAATGCAAACAAACCTACAAGAAAGTGGAACATGTTTCGAAGTGTGCATGCTTCTGTTTTTTGGGGGGAGGCAGGGGTGTTTTGGCTTTCCCAAGGCATGCCGGGAGGCAGTTCATACAACAAAACTTGGATGAGGGCTTTGGATCTGCAGGTTTGAGGATGTCTCTAGAATGTTGCATCTCTTTAACTTTTCAGTTAAAATCTTTCAGTTTAAAAGCTTTAATGGATTTATTAATGGGTTATTTAATGGCTCTATTGCTTTATTGTTGTGCACCACATTGGTGGTTTTTTTTTTTTAACAAAAAGGGCAGAATCAAAATATTAAATAATGTTAGAACTATCAGAGACTGGGAAACTTGTTTGTAAAAAGCTTGCGCACAAAGTTCCCAAGCAGCATCTCTAGAGACTTCGAAGCTCCTCCATCCCAGAGCCGCTGAGCGAGCCAAAACTCAGCCACCAGCAGGATTAACCCTGTCATGAAATGCAGTCTGAATAGCTTGCTTTCTTCCTTCCTTTCTTTCTTTCTTTCTTTCTTTCTTTCTTTCTTTCTTTCTTGGCAAGGCTACTGTAGCTTTAACAGCAGCAAGAAATGTAATAGGTGATGCTTACCCCATCACTATATTTCCGTGTTGAGATTTTGTGCTGGATTTTGGCCTGTTGCATAGTTGTAAAAGCTGTAGACGCAACCTTAATCATATATACCTATGTTGTTGTTGTTCAGTTGTTCAGTCGTGTCCGACTCTTCGTGACCCCATGGACCATAGCACGCCAGGCCTTCCTGTCCTGCGCTCTCTCCCGGAGCGTGCTCAAGTTCATATTCATTGCATCCGTGATGCTATCTAGCCATCTCATCCTCTGCCGTCCCCTTCTCCTTTTGCCTTCAGTCTTTCCCAGCATCAGGGTCTTTTCCAGGGAGTTTTCTCTTCGCATTAGGTGGCCAAAATATTGGAGCTTCGGCTTCAGTATCTGTCCTTCCAATGAGCACTCAGGGTTGATTTCCTTTAGGATGGACTGATTTGACCTCCTTGCAGTCCAGGGGACTCGTAAGAGTCTTCTCCAGCACCACAGTTCGAAAGCATCGATTCTTCGGCGCTCAGCCTTCCTTATAGTCCAGCTCTCACAGCCATACATTACTACTGGGAAAACCATAGCTTTGATTAGACGGACCTTTGTCGGCAAGGTGATGTCTCTGCTTCTTACTATGCTGTCTAGGTTGGCCATAGCTTTCCTCCCAAGGCGCAAGCGTCTTTTAATTTCATGGCTACAGTCACCGTCTGCGGTGATCTTGGAGCCCAAGAAAGTAAAATCTGTCACTGCTTCCATTTCTTCCCCTTCTATATGCCAGGAAGTGATGGGGCCAGATGCCATGATCTTCGTTTTTTTAATGTTGAGTTTCAAACCAGCATATATACCTATAGTATGTTATTAATGCACCAGCAGCCACAGCGTGTGAAATGGCAGGCTGTGCACTACAGGGTTCCTTAGTGTTCATGTAAATGAATTTACATGCATGCACGCTAGAGGCAAAATACTCCCCTGCCCCCACTGCATGCACTCAAGAGATTTAAGTTCTAGAGAACCTGGGATGGGAGCTGAACCCTGTAATAGGACAACTCGAGCCTCTTATGCTAGCAAAATGTTAAAGATAAACACCGCAACAGCAATACACTATTTTCTATTACTTGTTCCTGGTAAGTAGGAAAGGGTGGGGCGTATGTGTTACTTCTATGAGCTTTTGGTAGAAACAATAATATTTGCCTGGGCATTTTAATCAAGTGTGTTGTGTATTATTGGTTGCTGTGCTTAGTGGTGGCAACTGGAGTATTAAAACTTTTGTGCACTATTTTATCTGACATTATGTTGTGTTTTTAGTTTTCTGCTCTGTTGCTTTATTTTGTTGTTGGTATAGATTGTTTTGTATTTTTATAATTTGTAAGCTACCTTGAACATTTTTTTTTGCTAAGGCAGGGTAGAAATATATTAAGGCAATGAAGCTTGAACTACTCGCAGCGTAAGCCATTTGGGGTGGACCGTGCTGAGCATTGCCTGTGTGCAGGCGTGCTCACAAATGGAGGAGGGAGAGAAACTAGCTGTTGACAGGGCCCTATGTGGAACTGAGCCAAGCTGGGAGGGCCTGTCCCATGGGGTTTGCTCATTGTGTTACCCCTACATGGGCCAAGATGCAGACAAAGGACTTCTTGACCCCCTCCTCTTCAGGCTGAACAGCAGAAGAAAAAAGAGAGAGAGGCTTTAGCAGAACTCTTTGCTATTGTTACATTCTTCTGCGGCTCCTTCTTATTTCTTTGCATCTTGGCTCCCGTATGGGAGTGGAGCTGCCCCAGGAGGGAACTCTGGCAGAGCCACTGTTGCTGTTCAGACCAGGAAAGGAGGGGCAAAGGAGCCCTCTGCTTGGGGCGCAGCTTGAGGAAAAGTGCCAGAGGGCCAGGGTGGGCATGGCTGGACACCTGCCAAGGACTGCACTCAGCAAGGGCCCGCTGACAAGCGCCTCCTGCAGCTGCCGCCCTCTTCACTGCTGCAACCTGCTTGCTCCAACGCCTCTTGCTCTGGCCCAGAGGGCGGTGGTGGTGAGATGGAGGGGCAGCAGATGCCACGGCCTCCTTGCTGCCTGGCTCTCTGCTCAAGGGCCCTCAGAAACCTGGAGCTGCCACGGCAGTGTGTGTGGGCCCTCGGATTCAGGGGAAAGCTTTCTGGGGCTTATTCCTGGGGCTCCAGTTTCCTTCTTGAAGATGAAATGGCCTTTGGACCTTCTCAGTGGATCATGATGATGACATTGGTTCTGTTACCCAGGGGTACAGCCTTAGCCTGCTCTGGTCCCGTCTGTCCCCAAGGATGGTGTGCGCACAAAGAAAAGCACAGGCCCAGCAATTGGTCCCTCTTTGCTCAGAATGCTGAATACTGGGGGCTAGACCCGCCAAACGGTGGTGGTGGCTGCACTGCAGCAGCTAGATCATTTTAGGCCCTGGACTTAATGGTCTTGCAGGTGGGTAGGTGGGAGGGCCGGGGCTTTCAAAGACCGTGCGTATTATTTGCTTGAGAAGTGCACCACTGACATTTCTATTCTTTCCTCTGCCCCCCCCTTCCATGCTTTGCAACTACTTCTACATTTGGGGTTGGACTCGATATTCTTATAGGCCCCTTCCAACCCTAGTATTCTATGATTCTACATTCCTGATACGTTGGAGCAAAAACCCCAGCAGCAAAGCACCCTGTGTTGCCAAACTTGATTTTTTTTTTTTTAAAGGAAGAAGCACTCTGATCATGTGCAGTTGCATTTTAAACTCCCGGAAATAACGGCACCATCATGACTGCAGGAATAAAATGAAATTTGCTTCTGCTGTCCTGATTTTTGAGAATAACAATCAATTTGTTGTAGAAAAGGGTAATACATTTTAAAAGTAAAAATAAGACGAGTATCTGTAACCACATAAATGCCCGGTTGCCCATCCCCTTTTAAAAATAAGAAACAAGGATGCCGTGTTGACCAACATCACCGTGATGGTGGGCCTCGGCATGCGTATGTTGACCGAGGCGCTAATGTTGCCACTTTCCAGGCGGTCATTTAGGCCCCCCTGGGCTGTTGGGCCCTGGTCTTTGGGCCTAGCTGCACCGCTGGGGGGCCACCCTGCTGAGAGCACAAGGAAGGCCCTCTCCCCTGTGAGCAAGGATAAATCGAATCAAGCTCCCCTCAAGCCCTGAGGCACCGGTTTGGCAAGAATGGACAAACCACTGCAACTTTAGCTGCAGATCTCCAGTGATTACAGACTGCAGCTCCTCACCATGGGCAGGAACTTGCAAAGCCTGAGGCCTTCATGGCTAGTGCAGTTAAATGCAGGTTCAAATAACAAAGCTATAAATATGCAGATATTGTATTTCCAAGGGTTTTTCTCCGCCGCCCCTATTTTAATGTAGGTGTTTTTTATTTAATCTCTGCAGCTTTTCCTCAAGTGCTGGGGTAGTTATGAAGCGTGCTAGGTGGAAAATGTGTAATTGTTTTTATCCCAGGAAACGTTACAAATTCTCCCTCACAAAATGTACTTTAATAAGTTCTGGGCAGGTTCGTCTTTCTCTTTTCTAGAAGGCAAGGGAGCTTTGCTGACTTAGCTAAACAGCCCAAACCAGTAGATGGCGTGGAAGAATACATAATTCCTGCAGATCAATAAAACAGATGGTAGTCTGATGTAGAATTGAAATTGTTCTCTTAACCTGAAGCCATTCCTGTAGAAGCAGAAACCCCCCTGTGGCTTGAGGTCGCCTCTTTCCGAAGCAGCACAAATGATGACTGTCTCTAGTGAGGGCAGCAGTCAAACACATCTATCCTTTCAAACTGACAGAGCCTGGGGCGTGAGCACTTATGTCTTACCTGTCTAACTTTGCTTGAGTAATGGCAGCTCCTAAAATGTATTCTTTGTCTCTTGCCCTAATAGGGGTACTTTGAACTTGATTATGAGTAGAGCACAGCTTCTGCAAAGCAGTGATGAGGCGCATGCGACCCTGAACACAGTGAAGCGTTTGCTGTTTATTGGAGCCTGGTCTGCTTAAGAAGGGATTGCGGTGGCTTAGTGGTTAAGACGCTGAACTGCGGACTGGAAGGTCAGCAGGTCAGCAGTTCGAGACCCGAGTGCTGCGTGAGGGAGTGAGCTCCTGTCTTCAGTCCCAGCTCCTGCCAACCTAGCAGTTCGAAAGCAAGAAATCGCAAGTAGATAAATAGGCACCGCCTCGGCGGGAAAGGTAACAGCGCTCCGTGCACCTCAGTGTTCAGTCATGCCGGCCACATGACCACGGAAGCGTCTTCGGACAGCGCTGGCTCTTCGGCTTAGAAACGGGGATGAGCACCGCACCCTAGAGTCGGACACGACTGGTTGGGGACACCTTTACCTTTACCTTTTTACTGCTTAAGAACATAAGAAGAGCCCTGACGCAGGATCAGACCCAGGGTCCATGTAGTCCAGTGTTCTGTTCACACAGTGGCTGCCCAGCTGCCCAGAGGAAACCCACAACCAGGACCTGAGTGCAACAGCACCCTCCTGCCCATGTTCCCCAGCCACAGGTATGCATAGGCATACTGCCTCTGATAACTGGAGGTAGCATAGAGCCATCAGGACTAGTAGCCCTTGGGAGCCTCCTCCTCCTCCTTCAGGCATTTGTCCAATCTGCTTTTGAAGCCATCCAGATTGGTGGCCATCACTACATCTTGTGGTAGTGAATTCCACTGTTTATGCATGGTGTGAAGAAGTTTACACATTGCTGTACATTTTCAACCCACTCTGCTCTTCTTGGCCCTCACCCATCAGTGGCTATCATCTTGAGACCTTTTGCAGGTGAAATGTGACCTATTAGAGGTCTGCACAAATGGTCTCTTGAAATTCTTTACCCTATTTGTGGGAAGAGGAGTTGGGGGCAGCTCCTCACTGAATTTCTCCAGGGGGAGGAGAAATGCTCCAACAGTTTCTCAGGGTGGGCCTAATCATTAGCAGCAGCGGCAGCAGGGCTTCTCTCCTGCCCCACACTAAGGTTTGTGGGGGCTTGGGCAGCAGCAATGGTGTTAGCAGCTTGCCCACCCCTTTGCATCCTTCTGAAGGCCCTGGACTGGGAATTATTCTGGGGTGATGCGGGTGCAGGGAACAGCGGCCACCACAACAAAATTATGGAGAATGATGGAAGGAAATTCTGAAAAGTGGCTTTTTCTATGAAGTGAGAAAAAGAAAAATCACCATGTATTTTCTCAGAAAAATGTATTCGGAGAAATTTTGGCTCCGGGTTATGCTAAAAGATTTGCTGGTGCTGAATTTGCTTCTGGTTGAAGCTGAATTTGCTGGCAAGATTCTTTTGCAAAGGTGGGTTTTTCTTTTCTTTTGTTTTTCATTTTCATTTGTAAGAGAAAAGGTTCCAGTTTGGGCTGCTCAGTGGCTATTAAACTGGGAAAAGGGCCACTGCAAACCAGCAAGTGAGGGGAGGGGGAAGGGAAAATTCTTGCTGTGGTTCTGATTCCCCCAAGACGTTAGGGAAACTGACATGGTTATCATCTATTGTTTATGCAGCACCATATCCTTTGAGTTTTAGAAAGTAAATACAAAGGACAGGGCCTTTTTAGTTGTGGCATCTTGTTTGTGGAACTCCCTCACAAGGGAGGTTCAATTTTTTTGCAGGCTGTTGATGACTTAAAAAAAAATAATCTGCCAGGCTTTATCTATTTTGCCTGCTTCCGGATTGTTTTTGTTGGCTTGTTTTTAATGCTCTCTAGTTTTATAATTTTATCTAATTGATATTTTAATGTTGTAAACTGTCTTGGGGGCCCTTTTGAAGGCCAAAAGGCAGTATATATGTGATTTTATGAATGAATAAAATAAACAATTCAAGCAAAAATGCCAGGTCCCTGCAAGAAGGAGGCTGCAATCTGATTGTGGAGAAGTGAAAGTGAGGGCCAAGAGACTCCCAAGGATAACAATCAACAGAGAGAGGAGGTATGTAAAGAGGGAGAGAAACAGAGGATGATTGTGATTTCAAGTATTTAAGTAAGCTTTCTTTGATTGCAGATGGGAGCTGAGTCAAGGGAAGGGGCTGTAGATCATAGTAGAGCACCTGCTTTGCATGAAAAGAGGTCTTAGGTTCAATCCCCAACATTTTTATTTGTTTTTTTATTTGGTTAATATCCTGCCTTTCTTCCAAAAAATGGCACTCAACTTACAGAATCAATTAAATTGATTAAATTTAAGCTTACAGAATCAATTAAATTGATTAAAACAATAAAACAATACATTCAAATACAATAAAAAAATAAATTATAGGGAAAATATGATTAAAAACAGTACCCAACCCAACAGAGCCATGTATAGGCTAAAGGCCTTCTTAAATAAAGCAGTCTTTACAGGCAGAAGGACAGCAGAGAGGGAGCGAACCTAGCCTCCCTTGGGAGGGAGTTCCACAGCTTGGGAGTGGCCACCAAAAAGGCCCCCTCTCAGGTCGCTATGAAACCCCTCTGAAGGCAGTGCTCTCGAAAGAAGAGCCTCTTCAGAAGATCTTAAGAACTAGACAGGCTGGTAGGGGAGAAGGTGGTCTTTGAGGTAGCCTGGTCCCAAGCTGTATAGGGCTTTATAGGTCCTGACTAGCACTTTGAATTCTGCCCATAGACAGATTGGTAGCCAGTGAAGCTGCTGTAACAAAGGAGTCACGGGGTCCCTGTAACCGGCTCTGGTCAACAGTCTGGCCACATCTCCTGGAAACCTGCTGTCTGTCAGTGTACAGCAGAGGTAGGGAACCTTTTTTCTGTTGAGGGATGCATTCCCTTGTGTGGGTGGGTAATTTCCTGGGGGCTGCATGTCAGCTGTGGAAGTGAGGAATGAGTCTGAGTGTATGGAGATGTCTGGCAGCTCAGATTTGGAATCAGAATGGGAGCAGCAAGAACAGAGTGAGGCATCCTCCCTAGTGAGCCCAGATATGGCGAGACTTTCTTCCCAAGACCTTGACACATAGATGGCCCAGACTGAATTGCTCCCCGATTCCTCCACCATGAGAACTCAAGTTTCAACAGGAGAGGAGGAGGAGGGGCTGACTTGAGGGATGCTAGAGTCTGTCACAGAGTGAAACAGGAAGAGTGAGGGGCAGGGCTCAGGCGCTCCGCCAGGTTGGCCACTCGTGGAAGCCAGTGCAGGAGGGTGCCACCCTAAGGGAGGGGCATCCCTGCGAAGCAAGTCTGGCCAAGAAGTTCATGCCCAGACAGGTGGAAACTTCTTTGGCTTCCACTTCAGCTCCTCTATTGACATTCAAAGATGTGTGATTAGCTGGTTCTGTGCAGTATGAGAGTTTCCTAGAATCTGCATTTGTAAAGAAGCTAGTCTGTTTACTAATCAAGTGGTGTTGGCCTGAAGCTTTGTTTCCTGGAGTGTGTTGATTGTGAAGGGAGAGGAGGAGGGAACATGACAGTGGGCAGAGTGAAAACCAGAGCCAACAGTGGGCAGAGTCAAGGTGAGTAGAGTCAGAGCTCAGGTGGATAGTTTGCAAAGCAAGCCAAGAGCCCCATGAGAGGAGGCTTGAGGCCCACATGGGGTAAGCAATACTGATTGATATGGACCAGCTGTCCGAGTCAATATAAGGCAGCAGCTTCCTAAGCGGCTATGCCAGCCTTCCCCAACGTGGGGTCCTCCAGATGTTCTGGACTTCAGCCAGGGGAGGTTGGTGGCTCCAGTGTCACTGGGGTGGAGAATGCACTCCGGGTTTCAGTCAAAACTCTAAATGAGCTATCTAAGTTGGAGAGCACTTTGGAGAACTCCTTTAGAGTTCTGATTGGTTCTGACTGAAACCTGGAGTGGATTCACTGACATTGGAGCCACCAGCCTCCATGGACTTCAACTCCCATCAGCCCCAGCTAGCATGGTCAATGGTCAGGAATGCTGGGAGTAGTACTCCAAAAGATCTGGAGGGCACCAGGTTAGGGAAGCTGGGGTAAGCCAATTCCTTCATGGAAAAGGTGGCTTGTAAAGGGGAATTGGACCCATGTAGGTGTTCCGGAAGGGAGTTCCAGGTACAAGCGACAGGAAAGCAGAGATATCCCAGAGCCCTCCCAGTGCCTCCACATCCCTGCGCCATTCAAGCTCTACTTTTAACATGTTTTAACAATAAATAAAACGTATAAAGCTGCCTGGAAACATCAATCATAGTCGATCTGATGGCCCAGGAAAAGCAGAGCTGTGGAGCTGGGCTGTCTTGCGTTATGGATGTCTTAGTTAGCACAGTATATCTTGCAGGCTGAGATTTTTGTGTCCATATATCATACTAGGAGCCTGAAATGGAGACTCCTTTCCCCCCTTTCTTCCTCAGTCTGCCAATAGTTCATCCTTGGCTTCAGATGGAAAACACCCAAGAGAGGCACATTGCTCCTGGGCCCCAGTAGCTTCTTCATTTTAGAGAGGAAGAGGTTGTGCCTCCATTTGATAGCATGAAGATCAAAGAGCAGGGACCAGCCGAACCCCCTATCCAAGCAGTAACATTTGATTTGCTATGAAATGATGCCTGAGCTGCTGCTTTGGACCGGTCCCAAGGGAGAAACGTGTCCTCCAGCAAGGAGCTTGGTGAGTCGGGCTGTGTCTTGCAAGATGGCTGCAGTTATGCTCAGCGAACAAAGATGTCTTGGCTCAAGGGTTTAAAAAGCATGCAGAAGCTCTGTCAGACCAAGGGCCCTTTCAGGGAAACTCTCAGGGGCTGCATTTCAAAGGTGGGTGGCGCCAAAGCCAAAAGCGGACTGGGCCGAGAATGAAAAATAACAAGACGGATAAAAAAAGTGGTAAAGGCCAAAACAAAACAAAAGACCGCTGCACTGATGTATATAGTTCCTGATGCATTTCAAGATCCTTCTCTATCTCATGGGCAATTGATTTCTTCAAAAGTTCCAAATAATGCCTAGAACTCTTGGCTTCTGATGGAAGACTACAAAACAAAAATACCAGCATATGTTAGCTTAAACCTGCTGCCAGTAATGAAGGGTTAGGAGTGGCATTTCAGCAGTTTCAAATTGGGGAAGAAGAGTGCGAAAACTGGAAGACCACCAACGGCCCAGTGGTTGGAGAAGAAGGCGTGGCCATTTGGGGAACCCCTGGAGGTGTGGATTGGGACCCCAGGTGGGCTAGATTTGGCCCCGGGGCCTGAGGGTTTGCACTCCTGGAGTAGGGGGTAGTAGGCCAACCTACCACATCAGGTCACCTGAACTGCAGGTGCTTCTCACTTCCTCCTTCCCGCTGCAAACAGGCCCACTCAAGGGCTCACTCACACATGCATATGTGCTGCTCACATGCAACTGGGAAGAGTTGCAAAGAGCATTGGCGTGATGCACCCACAGATCTGCAGGCTTTCCTCGTGGTAAGTGCACATGAAAAGCTGCCTTCAGGTTGGCCTTAAAATCTAGATAGTATGAAGCTGAAAGCTTGTACATATTATCTAAATTTGTTCTTGTCTTTTGTAAAGAAACTAAAGGTGCAATCCTATGCATGTTTAGAAAGAAAAAAGGTCTGCAACTCCCAGCATGCCCCAGCCAGCCATGCTGGCTGGGGCATGCTGGGAGTTGTAGGCCCTTTTTCTATCTAAACATGCATAGGATTGCGCCCCAAGAGGGGGAACACCAGGAAATTCTTTTCAGATTTTTATACACTTCTTTATTTTGTATTCCTACTCGTGAAGAGAATTATATGGTCACTAGGATATAAGGCAGCCTTGCCCAAAGTTTCTGTCCTCCAAGTGTGTTAGACTACAACTCCCATACTCCCCAGCCAGCAGGGAGGCTGATATATAGCTTAGATCACATTCATCCGCAGTCTTGTAAGGGTGCTCTACAGGTAAACGCTTTCCCTTTTAGTTCTGGGAAGTTCAGGGAAAGACAGGCTAAGGCTTACATGAAATCACAAACCGAAGGTGCTTCAAGCTGTTTTTTTTAAACAGCTGAACTGTTGAGTTGCCTTTCTCTGCCAGAGTAAGCATGCTGACCATATGCTCATTTGCATATGTTAGTTTGCGTAAGGGGCTGAGGTTAACAAGAGACAGGATGTGGGAAAGAGAGTCTGGCTTGTTTAATGCAGGCCAGGAAGCATTGCTATGCATGAGATATTTGTTTCAGTTGTTCTGTGTTGCTTCTAAATTGGAACCCTCACTTGCAGGTGATCTTTTGCAAAGGCTTCTTTTTTTGCTTGTCAGTTTGATCAAGCAGTTCATCTCTTGCAACGACCATCTTATCTCAGTGTAGCAGGTTGCTGTCTGCTCTGTGGTACGACACATGCTTTGCATGTAGAAGACCCCAGGTTCGGTTGCCAGCATCTCTACTGAAAAGGAGTTCAGGGACTGGGAAAGATGTCTGCCTATGAATTTTGTTTTGAATAAAATTCAAAATGACCTTGAGAGAATCAAAAACTGGACTGAAACTAACAGCAATACATGTAAAAAGAATCTCAAGATTGCAGCGGATCACAATCTGAGCATGTGTGATGTGGCTGCAAAAAAGGTGAATGTGATTTCAGATTGCATTAATAGAACCATAGTTTCCAACCTGTAAGAATGAGTGGGTTGTAGCCAATGGTGCCATTCCACCAACAGAAGGGAACCCCTGGCAGAACGGATATCCTCTTCCCCTGTGCAGCCTCCTCCACTCCACCCCAAATCTGCTGTGGAGAGTTGGGGAATCCTCTGGAGCAGATTTGGGGCACACATGGGGTGGGGGAGCTGCAGGGGGGAGGAGAGTGGACTTCCGCTCATGCGTGGGTTGGGTCCAGCTCTTGAGTTCCACTTTATTCCACCTCATCTCGAATGCTGCGTCCAGTGCTGGACACTGATGTGGATGAATTGGAGTAGATTCAGAGGCGGGCAGCAAAGATGCCCAGGGGTATGGAAAACAAGTCCTGTGAGGAGAGGCTGGAGGGAGTGGGTGTTGTCCGCTGTGTGAAGTGCAGACTGAGTGGTTGGGGGCCACGATAGCACTCTGCAAATAACGGAAGGGCAGGAGGAGACTGAACGGCTGAAGATGCTGGGGGATAGCTTTCCACGGAACATTAAGAGATGGGAAGAGCAATGTGGTAATGGAGCCAAAGACCTAGAGGGGTGGACCATGGGATGCCTCCTTCCCCTGAGCCTGCCCCTTGGTCCGTCTAGCCCAGTATTGCCTGTACTGACTGGCTGCAGTGACTCTCCAGGGTTGCAAGCCCGATTCTTTCCTAGGCCTACCTGGAGATGCCGGGGATCAGACCTGGGACCTTCTTCATGTAAACAGGTGCTCTACCACTGAGCCATGGCCCCTCCCAGGCTAGGCTCTCCCTTGCAGGAGGTTTTCAAGCAGAGGCTGCACAGCCATCTCTTGGGGATGCTCTAGCTCTAGGTTTTCTGCATTGAACAGGGGCTGGACTAGATGGCCTCCAAGGACCCTCCACCTGTGGGATTTCTATGATGCTGGAGAGACGCTGCTGCCAGTCAGTGCTGACATTACTGGGCTAGATGGCCTAATGGCTTAATTCAGGATAATGCAGCTTCCATGTATGTTCAGCAACTCCTAGGAACAAGCTATATCATGAATTCACAGATTATAATATTCTTGTGAAAACAGGGACTTTTCAGACACTTTTTAAAAACATACATAATATCTGCGATATGCTGTGTCTGTGCACTGATATTCTCTTTCTATATAAAGTCAAGCTGCTGTTCACATCTCTTTATACATGGATCTGGATGAATACTCTAGCACAGCTTTGGCAGATGCCCAGGAGTTCATTCAGCATGCAGTGCTTGCATTTTGGGGGAAAGGTGAGGGGGCCCTTCATGAACTCCACGGCTGCACCCTGACTTTAGCCAAGTCATTGTCCCCCACCCCCGCTGAGAGCCTTCTAAAGCAGTACCTATGGGGTCTGTCTGAAGACCAGTGACAAATCCTGATCCTGGGAACGGAGGGATGTATTGCAGGGACGTGGTCTCTTCAGTATCAAACAGCTCTGGGCAGTACAGGACGACCAGTGAGGCTAGTGAAGATGTTTCTGAACAGCCATTGGGCAGAGCAGTTCATGTGATCCTGCCTGACCCCCGATAAAATCTTCTGGATCAAGTTTGCTCACTTTTGCCTGAGCAACTGGATTCTCTTGGTGGTGTTTTGTGTTAGATGCAGCCTTCGCCACCTCCTCCTCCTCCTCCTCCACCACCACCTTTGGTCCTTTGAAAGGAGCTCAGTCTTTCTGATGCATGGAAAAATGCAAATCCAGCCTGCGAAGAAAATGCAATCATAAATAAGAAAGTCTCGGTTACAATTTCTTAAAGTGGCTGATGAGCGATGCCACGAGAATGGAGTATGACTATGCCCCTTATCACTACATGCTCATTTGCACACTCAGATGGTAAGGAAGGAAAGCAAATCAAGGTCTGCCTTCTCAGCCACTGTGTTTGGCCTTTCCTGGGTCTTCAGGGCTGTTCTGGAGGCATAACATTCACCAAGAGGCCTCCTGGCTTAGTTTAGTTATTACCATTTTGCCTGACTGGAGACTGCCTCAGCACCTTCCTGACGTGTCTATTGTATTACCTGTGATGCCTTGCTTATTTGGGGAATGCAATTACCTACCCTTCTATGCTGATAATGGCAGCAATTAATTAGCATTAGTGCAAACATCCGTGGCAGTTTTGCAGCTTCTTGTCGAGCAGCAGCAGTAGTTTGCACCCTTACAGCTGCAGCGAGCACCGTCGAGACTGTTTCTGAAATGCTTTGGGATAGTGCTTTCCAAATGGAACCTTTTCCAAATGGACCCAGTGGCAAAGGACCCTGTGCACGTCATGGCGAGACATCAGTGTGTTTCAAGGATTCTGGGCACATTGAGGGGCTCGCTCAGTTCATGCCAGCCTCTTGGCTCCCACTGTTGCCCTGCAACATATCCAACACTCCCCAGTTACTGTGCATGGCAGAAGATCAGCCCTGGTAGACAACCTCTTTTTTAGGAGTCTTCCCTTGGAGGAGGCCCTGATGAGCTGCCAAGGAGCCCTGAGGCCCTCTGGAATGCTGTCCAGAAACGGTGACTTTGGGAGATAGCCTGCCACTGGCCAAGGACCTATCATGGGCTGTCTGCTCACAGTTTGCTCATAAGGGAGAGGAAATTGTTTCTGTACATTGTGGTGGGAGATGTTCCACATTTCCATATCACATCTCTCTTTGGTCTGAGAGCACATTCTCCATAACTATGTTTTGCTTGCTTGCTTGCTTGCTTGCTTGCTTGCTTACTTACTGAATTCGTATTGGTCATCCACCAACTTGTGTTCTCTGGACAACTCACATAAATCCTCCTGTGCCCCGGACAACTACCCAGAGAAGAGTGTGCATACCCTAAGAGTAAAGTTGGCCTCCTGTAGGCTTTGTGGTCGTCCCACTGAAGCTAATATTGAGTAAACCACACTGGGCACTTTGTGAAGCTTTTCTAGACATCTTGTGTGTGTGTGTGTGCATTAGGTCATGTCTATGCAGGTGATTCCCA
Source organism: Heloderma suspectum (assembly GCF_057233095.1). Lineage (NCBI taxonomy): Eukaryota > Metazoa > Chordata > Lepidosauria > Squamata > Helodermatidae > Heloderma > Heloderma suspectum. The sequence goes on from NC_139466.1 coordinate 2,851,757, forward strand.
TGTTCTTGGCTGGCACCAGCACCTAACACTGTTGGACAGCTCCCATGGGCATCTGAAACACCCACCAGGATGAAGTCAGAGCAAGCGTGTGATCTTTGGGGTGCCATTTGCACTCCCCGTGCATGACAGTTCATGTGCCTCGGAATGCACAGGAGTCCAGATTATAATTGAGGGCTGTGCACAAGCGTGGATCTGCACTACTTTTTCAACCTTTATGTGCTTTTGGCACCACCTGTGAACTATGCACTTTACATTCCATCATTACCATAGGATGGCTGAGGACTAGTCCAGCTGGAGGAGCACCTTCTCCCCTATGTTCCTGCCTGATTGCCAAGATCAGGTTTGGACACTCTTCTCCAGGTGCCACCGCTCACAATGGTGCAACAGGGAAGGAGCCTTCTCTGTAGTGGCCCCCTGTCTGTGCAATGCTCTCCCCAAGGAGATCCGCCTGACATCCTCACTATATATATTCAGATACCAGGCTAAGACCATCCTCTTCCAGCAGGCATTTAATCTTTAATCTGTTGCTCTGCTTATTAACTTTACTGCTGGCTCTTTAATATTTTTAATTTTAATATTTTGATACTTTCATCATTGTATTTATTGTTTTGGTTCTTCTTTTACTGTGCTTTGGTTTTTAATTATTGTAAACCTCCCTGAGGGTAGTTGCCAGTTGGGTGGCATATAAATTTAAGAAAGAACCATACAATTTGAGGGCAGACTCCTGAACTAGCTGGAGGGGGAGGAGGCAAGCCCCATTCTAGCAGGACAAGAAGCCTTCACTTCTGAATGGGGGCGGGGGGGGGAGAGAATGTGAATGAGAAAGAGTCGTGGTGATGCCCCAGGGGATTATCAAGGCATGCGGAGAAGTGTTTTAAGATCACCAGACAGCCAGTGCTAGACAAGCTCATAAACCAGGAAAGAATAAGCTGACAGTACCAGGAGAGAGTCAACCAAAAGGAGAAATATTCATTACGCAGTAACAAGACTTTCAGGCAATTCCAAATCCCAAGTTAATCTATCATCTGCTTGGGAGGGGGGTAAAAGATCTCGCAGCTTGATAGAACCCCTGTCTGAGAGTGTTTAGTTTTCGATTCATCATTAAATAACCCTAATAATTCAAGGCCTCGTTTGTGAGGAAGGCAACTCTGCCCTTCCCCTCGGATAGGATTTCTTAAAACAAGGAAAGCGTGGAGACGGTGGAGACTACAGAGGAATGGTGAACCACTCTGGAAGGGTGCCAGGGCTTTAATTACAGAGATTAAAGGACTGAAGGTGTGTGATGAGTTACTCCTTCTCCCGCCACCAGTGCCTGGCATCCAAGGGCAGATTATATTGATTCTCCCCTCCCCGAATTTGAGAAAACATTTGCGCTTAATGACGAGGTGAGAATTTCTTACGCAGAGATTGCAGTGCTCTTAAGAAGTCACTTTACATTATGCTTGATTGCACTGCTCAGGAAATTAAAGAAGCTGAACCCTCATTTTCAGTTTTAAAAGTTTGCTATGCTGATGTAAAGCTCCATGCCACTGGTAATGAAGGCAGTTCTTCAAGGGGGGCGGGGAAGGGTGTGCTCTGGATCAGCCTCAGTAGGGCCCTCGTTGCCAAGGGATATGTCTTTTATAAAGGGGGTGATGGTGGTCTCCTAGGACTGATGCACAGAATATCGTAGTTATGATGGTTTATGACTCCTAGAATTCATAAAAACTCCAAGAGGCATAAACATTGCATGTAATATTCTGTATGTTGCTCCTAGGTCTTGATTCATTGGTAAGGCTCCTTCTAAATACAGCTTCACCCAAGATGAAACTGTGAGTTAATCCTGCTTAATTAAAACGCGTTACACCTCGCAGATGTGTAGCAGTGGATCCATGCACAGGACCATTCAGATAATGATTTGATACTCTGTTCTATTGAGGCAAAGTGGATTACCTGAATAGAACAGAGTATCAAATCATTATCTGAGTACATGCCAAAACATTTGCAGGCTGGTTCAAAATGTAAAAACATACTCCAAAGTCAAGCCACTTACACTTTTTTAAAAATGGAGTCCATACAGATGACCACTAAAAAAGGGGATAACTTTCCACAGTATGCATATATGACCATTTGGTAATCTGATCATTTGAGTTGTGCTACTGCTGCCCAGTGGTAAGGGAAATCTTACCATTTTCAAGAGCATAAAAGTAGCCCTGCTGGATCAGACGATGGTAGATCCATCAAACCCAGCACCCTGTTTCTGACAGTGGGTAGCTAAACACTGTTGGGTCAGGATTACCTGACCACTCTCCCAGCTTTCGGTCTGCCCCCTCCCTCCCTTCCAATGGACTAGCTGCAGGCCTATATTAAGAGCCCTGCCAGAGGGCTATATATAACCCTGTTAATTACGTCTGTTTACCAGCACTTGCGCAGAGCCTGAATCCAGTAGTAAAGGTTCAATGCACAATAAAATACATCCTGACTCATTCTGGTTAAACCCCCCATCTGCAGGACGTTGTGGGTTGTGGGCGAGTGGACTAAACTGGAATTGTGCAATAGTTTTGAAGTGTCTACAGTGGTTTGAGAGACCTTTAGATTCCCACATTGTATGCACATATTTATTTATCCCATTTTTACCTCCAGTCAAACAGGTTGTGTAGGAGTTTGAAGCAATAGACAAGCCTGCCTACCCTGTTTACCAGAAGTAACCATGGGAGAAGCATACCACTCACGAACTACAATCTCTCTTTCAAGCCTTGTGGAAGCATTATAAGGACCGGGAGTTTTATCTGGGTATATAAAAAACCCAGTGTCCTCCTTACAATTTCAGGCTCAGTGGCTAACGCACCAGATCTGGGTAATGAGGTTTATTTTATTATTATTACATTTATATCCTGCTTTTTTCTCCTCTAGCAAAGAACCCTAGGAGACTTACCTGGTCCTCCTCCTCTCCATTTTATCCTCACAACAACCCTGTGAGGTAGGTTAGGCTGAGAGTCAGCGACTGGCTCAAAGTCCCCCAGTGAGCTTCCGTGGCCGAGTGGGGACTCGAACTCGGATCTCCTTAGTCCCAGTCTGACACTCTAACCAATACACCACACTGGCTGTCTTTGCCAGTTGCTACTTTCTGGTATGGAATGACAAGAGAGAATGGTTCTCCTGGCTCTGTTGACCCTTTAAAGGGAGAGCTGGGCATCTGATCCTTATGCCCAAGGATATGGGACAGCTGTCCCCAGCCTGGTTAATGGCCACACTAGCTGTGGATGATGGGAATTGCAGTCCAACACATTGGGCAGGCACCAGGTTGGGGAAGGCTGGTATAGGACAATGCAATGAGCTGCAGTGGGGTAGATCCACTGCAAAGCAACACATGAGAATAGCAGCTCTGCTTCACTGGGGGAACGCGGGCGAGCCCTGGCAGTGGCGGTCGCTTGTCCCTCGTGGCAGCTGGGCTTGAGAATGGACAGAGAGGCCCCCTTTCTTTCTGTGGCTGGATTATCTTTATGCAGGGCTATGTGTGTTAAAATATGGGGCAGGGAGGAAGTACCCAAAGGGGGCTGCACCCCATAATGCGGCATGAATGAGAGTGATTGAATTTCCAACAGTCCAACATGCACACATTTCAAGCTCAGCTCATTTCAAAGATAAAACTGGTAAAGCTGGCATTTCAGTCCATGATCTTCTGAATTTTCCCTTGCTCTTTCTGTGGATCCAACAGACAGAGCGCCAACGTGGTCGGCAGAACCTTGCCCCGGGCCGCTGTGCTGGCTGAGCAGGTAGGCATCACATCCGGCACTCTCCGCTGAGGCAGGGCGTCTGGCTCACCTGTGCGCCGCCTCACTGCGTGGGACCCTCAAGCCCCTGCTGCCCTGCTTGCCAACAGGCCGGCCGGCTGGCCGGCTGGCCAGCAATGTAGTTCCCCCTGCTGGCACAGGGAGGCCACGGCCTCTTCCCTGATGACTGCATTTATCCCACAGTTGGGCAGCAGCCAGCTTGGGGACATCTGGTCTCTGTGGCCTTCCCGGAAAAATCCCAGGGCCAAGCACTCTCCATGTTTCCCCATGTTCTCCCTTGCAGGAGGAAGGAGTGTGTGTGTGTGTGTGTGTCTGTGTGTGTTGGGGAGGAGGCAGTCATCTGGCTGCTAGCTTGGGGGTAAATAGTAGGGGCTCCCCAACCTTTTTGGACCCGTGGACACATTTGGGAATTTGAGAAACTGCTGTGGGGCACCACCCCCAAATGTGGCCAGTCAAAAGACAAGTAATTTACCCAGCAAACTGAGTAAAGCAGAGGAAGGGTCTGAACTCCAAAGCCAATTCACATATTTGACCTCACAGAAGCACAAAATACTCATTTAGGGCTGCAATCCTAGTCATGCTTACATGGAAGTCAACAAGAATTCTGAGCAGACTACATAGGATTGCTCTTCTCAGCCTATCCACGCACTCACATACCCACATGTCTCCGCAGCCCCAAAAGAAAGGAAAATGCCCCCAGGCCCAAAAGGAACAGAAAGATTTTCCCTACCTCCACCCCAGGCCCCACCACTCCGTTCCCCACCTGGCACTCCTACTTTCTCCTCTGTCATCAGAGCCCCACCTGGGAAGGTGCTGCGAGTGTCAGAAGAGTGAGAGAAGGGCTGGGAAGAGAGGGAGACCGAGCAAGGCTAGGGGCTGGGAGGGAGAGGCAGTGAGTTAAAGGGGTGAGAGGGAGAGAAAGAGCAAGGCAAGAGACTGGGGGGAGAAATGGCGAGAGAAAGAGCAAGGCTAGAAGGGGAAGAAATGGTGAGGCAACGAGGGGCAGGAGAGAGAAATAACAAAGAAAAGTGGGAGAGAAAGAGCAAAGGAAGTGTTGGGGAGAGATGGTTTTTGTGAACTGTCCAGAGAGCTTCAACTATTGGAAGGTAGAGAAATAAATAAATAAATAAATAAAAAATAGTGAAGCTAGAAGCTGGGAGTGGAGAGAGAGAGAGCAAAGGTCTGTGTGGGCGGAAGAAGACTGGATGGGGCCAGGAAGCGACTCTTTCTTTCTCTTCCTGCCTGCTGAGCAGCTGATCAGTGGCAGGCTCATGAACAGGAAGGAGAACTTGGCATCTAACAGTTTTCATGTTGGGGACCCCTGAAATAGTGTGTTTGGGCATGGCCTTCACCATCCCTTAGACCAGCAGTGTAGAACCTCAGGGCTATGGGCCACATCCAGCCCTCCAGAGGTCCCAGTCTGGCCTTCGGTGGCTCCCCACATGGCCATGCCCCTTTTCCCTGGCCCCACCCTTCCCCTGACCACTGATCCTGGCTTTGTTCAGTTCCCCCCCCCCCGTTCTAAAAGGTCAAAATGCCTTTCCTAGGCCTTAGTGGCTGGTAGGAAGAGCTTTAAGCCAAAACCTGCTGATCTTTTAGCCACGCCCCTTTTGCCTTCCACCACACCCACCACTGGAACGCAGCCCCCGAGAGCTGAAAGAGGTTCAACACCCCTGCCTTAGACAAAGTAGTCTAACTATGCAGGTCCTTGATCACAGCAACCCTTCCAATTATTATTATTATTATTATTACCATTTATTAAATTTATACATTGCTTCCCACGGCAAAAAGGAATCTCAAAGTGACTTACACACACAATGCAGAAATCCATGATTAATATAATGGGGGGGAAATCAGTATAAACCATCATCAGCCCAATAATAAAAATAAAAATAAATACAACAAAAGCATAATATAAAAACAATACAATATGAAAAGTACACAAATAAATAAAATAGACAAGATCTCCCCCTGTTCACAGCCTAGAATGAACACACAAAAGCAGCCCACAACAATTTGGCCATATCTAATATCCATATGCCTGGGAAAAGCAACATTTCTTTGCCCAGCACCGAGAAGATGACACTCTGGGCGCCAGATGAGCTCCCTTGGGGAGAACATTACCGGAACACGGGGCTAACACAGAAGAGGCCTGTTTCTGAACTGACACCCCCAAGCTTCTCTCTGAGGGGGCACACAGAGAAATGCCTCTGGAGCTGACCTCAGGGGCCAGCTGGGTTCAAATGGGGAGAGGCGGCCCTTGAGGTACTAGGTGACCTGTACAGGTGAGCCAGGACTGGGGTTATATGTTCACAACACACAGTCAAGCCAACAACCTGGCTGCCAAATTCTACACTAGCTGCAGTTTCCGAGCCATCTTCAAAGGCAGCCCAGTGCACAGCACATTGCAGTAACTTAACCTAGAGGCAGATTGCGGGGCAGCACTTGATCACGGTGCAACGCTTGGAAGGCAGAGGGGCACACTGCATCAGAAATGAAAGAAGCCAGAACCCGCATCGATCTGCAAGGTTATTAATGTTATCATAGAGGTAGAGCAGTTGTCTCCAGAACCCTTCCTGTGGCAATTAAGATCCATTTCACTGGTGATGGAAGCCTTTTCTCTGTCGTGGTCCTGGGATTGCAAGGGAAATGACCCTTCTAAGGGCCATTTTAATTTGTTTTATTTCAAGCAGTTCCATGTCTAATACTCCACAATAATTGCAATTATTTCACAAATGTTGCCTCCCTGTGCCTTGAAAGCGCAGGCTCCAAAAGCAAAGCCTAGATGATTAAATTGTTAAAGTCAAAACAAGGCAGTGCAAAACCTTCAGAGGTGAGGGACGGATCAGTTGGGATGGAGATCTGCAAATCCCACAAAGCAGGGCTTTATTTATTGACTTGATTTGTACCCTGTCCTTCTACCGAAAATGGCACTCAAGGTGGGTTACACTCACTAATAAAACCTGATGAAAACAATAATAAACAAATACATTTAAACACAATTAAAAACACAACAATAACAGTAAAGACAGCAGTGGCTGGTTACAGGAGCACGTGACTCCCTCCTTGTTACAATAGCTTCATGGCTACTGGTCTGTTTCCAGGTAGAATTCAAAGTAGTTATGACTTAGAAAGCTCTGTATGGCTTGGGATCAGGCAACCTGAGAGACTGCCTGGTCCTTTAGATCTTCTGGAGAGGCCCTGCTTTTGAGACTGCGACCATCAGAGGCACGTGTAGTGGCGACCTGAGAGAGGGCCTTTTCGAGGGCTGCTCCCAGGCTGTGGAACTCCCTCCAAGGGACACTAGGTTTGCTCCCTCTCTGCTAGCCTTCTGATTGCAGGCAAAGGATGCTTTATTTAAGAAGGCTTTTAGCCTGTAAGTGGGTAGGGTGGGTTGGATGTTTTCAATAATTTTTTCCTGTAATTGTTATGTTTTTATTGATTTTGATGTATGGTTTTAATCAATCATAGAATCAGAATAGTAGGGTTGGAAGGGGCCTACAAGGCCTCGAGTCCAACCCCTTGCTCAATGCAGGAATCCAAGTCAGAGCATCCCTGACAGATGGCTGTCCAGCCTCGTCTTGAACGCCTCCAGTGTGGGAGAGCCCACCGCCTCCCTAGGTCATCGGTTCCATTGTCGTATTGCTCTAACAGTCAGGAAGCTTTTCCTGATGTACAGCCAGAATCTGGCTTCCTGTAATTTGAGCCCATTATTCCGTGTCCTGCACCCTGGGATGATCGAGAAGAGATCCTGGCCTTCCTCTCTGTGACAACCTTTCAAGGACTTGAAGAGCGCTATCATATCTCCCCTCAGTCTTCTCTTCTCAAGGCTAAACATGCCCAGTTCTTTCAGTCTCTCTTCATAGGGCTTGTTTCCAGTCCCCTATCATCTTTGTTGCCCTCCTCTGAACCCGCTCCAGTTTGTCTGCATCCTTCTTAAAATGTGGTGCCCAGAACTGGACACAGTACTCCAGATGAGGCCTAACCAGTGCTGAGTAGAGGGGAACTAGTACTTCCTGGGATTTGGAAGCTATGCTTCTATTAATGCAGCCCAAAAGAGCATTGGCCTTTTTTGCAGCCACATCACATGGTTGGCTCATATTCAGCTTGTGATCAACAACAATTCCAAGATCCTTCTTGCTTATAGTGTTGTTGAGCCACGTATCCCCCATCTTGTAACTGTGCCTTTGGTTTCTTTTTCCTAGGTGCAGAACTTGGCATTTATCCCTATTAAATGTCATTCTGTTGTTTTCTGCCCAGCGCTCCAGTCTATCCAGATCACTTTGAATGTTGTTTCTGTCTTCCAAAGTATTAGCTATCCCGTCCAATTTTGTGTCATCTGCAAATCTGATCAGCATTCCCTGCACCTCCTCCTCCACGTCATTAATACAAATGTTGAAGAACACTGGGCCCAGGACTGAGCCCTGTGGTACCCCACTCGTTACCTCTCCCCAGTTTGAGAAGGTCCCATTGATAAACACTCTTTGAGTCCAATTCTGTAGCCAACTGTGGATCCACCGGATCGTTGTTTCATCTAGCCCACTTTGATCTAGTTTGTTCATCAGGATATCATGGGGCACTTTGTCTAAAGCTTTGCTGAAGTCGAGGTATCTTATGTTCACAGCATTCCCACGGTCCACAAGGGAGGTGACCTGATCAAAAAATGAGATCAGATTCATCTGGCAGGACTTGTTCTTGGCAAATCCATGTTGGCTTCGAGTCATCACTGCATGGTTTTCAAGGTGCTTGCAGATGGATTGCTTTATCATCTGCTCCAGAATTTTCCCAGGGATGGATGTCAGACTGACTGGTCTGTAGTTCCCAGGTTCCTCCTTTTTACCCTTTTTGAAGATAGGGACAACATTAGCCCTCCTCCAGTCATCTGGCACTTCACCCGTCCTCCACGATTGCTCAAAGAGAATAGACAGTGGTTCTGAGAGTTCTTCTGCCAGTTCCTTTATTACTCTAGGGTGCAGCTCATGTGGCCCTGGAGATTTGAACTCATTCAAAGTAATTAGGTGTTCTTTGACCATATGCCTATCGATCTCAAGCTGCGATCCTGCCCCTTCAACCTGTACTTTGCCTTTGCCAGGGGGTTCATAGACCCTCTTTTGGGAGAAGACTGAGCCAAAGTAGGAATTGAGCACCTCTGCCTTTTCTTTGTCCTCTGCTATCCTTTTGCCATTCTTATTTAACAGCTGAAAAACCATTTATTTCCTCTGCCTTTTACTATGCATGTAGCTGAAGAAAGCCTTTTTGTTGTTTTTAGCATCCCTCGCTAACCTCAACTCGTTCTCAGCTTTAGCCTTCCTGACGCCATCCCTGCAATTCTGGGCTACCTGCCTGTATTCTTCCTTTGTTACTTGGCCTTCTTTCCACTTCCTATATGTGTCCTTTTTTGTTTTCAGGTCATCTCTAAGCTTTCTGTGAAGCCACATTGGCTTCTTTTGTTGTCTTCCACCTTTTCTTCTTCTTGGAATTGTTTGTAATTGTGCCTTGAGAATTTCCTTTTTTAAAAGCTCCGACCCATCTTGGACTCCTTTTCTCAATTAGAGTCACTTGCCATGTGACCTTACTGATCATTGTTCTGAGTTTATTAAAATCAGCTTTCCTAAAATCCGGGGTACACGTTTGACTACACGTGGCTTTTACTTCCCTTAGAACCAAGAACTCATGTACAACATGGTCACTTTCCCCCAGAGTTCCTGTACCTGCTACTTTATCCACTAAGACATCTCTGTTGGTTAGGATCAAGTCAAGGATAGCCGATCCTCTAGTTCCTTCCTCTACTTTCTGTAGGAGGAAGTTATCCGCCACACAAGTCAGGAATTTGACTTCTCCTTGATTGGGTGGCCGGTAGTAGACTCCGACCACCAGGTTCCTTTTATTCTTTGCTCCATTTATTTTGATCCAGATGCTCTCGATGGGGCTACCAAGCTCCTCCTCCTGTATTTCTGTGCAGAGATATGTATTTTTCACATACAGTGCAACCCCACCTCCGTTTCTGTTCCTCCTGTTCTTTTTGAACAAGTTATATCCTTCAATTGCTGCATTCCAGTCATGAGAGTCATCCCACCAAGTCTCAGTTATACCTATCAAGTCATAATTTCCCTCCTGTATTAAGAGTTCAAGTTCGTTCTGTTTGTTTCCCATACTCTGGGCATTAGTATATAGACATCGAAGACCTATATACTTTCTTCCTACATGTGTCTGAAGGCTATTATTGGGCGCTGTTAGAGCTGTTCTCTCCGTTGCAGTGCATGCGCCTACGTCCATTGTTACCCCCAACTTTACATCTCCCTTCCCTGTAGGATTCAGTTTAAAGCCCTCCTGATGAAGTTCTTCATGCTGTGGCCAAACACATTCTTCCCAGCCTTTGTGAGGTGCAACCCATCCCTTGCCAACAGCCCATCTTCCAGGAAGTATAGCCCGCGGTCCCAGAATCCAAATCTCTCTCATCGGCACCATCTTCGTAGCCAGTCATTCACCCGGAGTATTTTTCGTTCCCTTTCTATCCCTTTTCTAACTACTGGAAGTATGGATGAGAAAACTATCTGGGCCCCAAAGTTCTTGAGTTTCCTTCCCAAAGCTTCAAAGTCTGACGTGATTTCTTCGTAGCTCTGCTTGGCGGTATAGTTTGTTCCCACATGGATGAGAAGAAAGGGATACCTGTCAGTGGACTTTATGAGTGTAGGCAACCTTTCAGTCACGTCTCTAATCTGTCCTCCTGGGAGACAATATACCTGGCAAGTCCACGGGTCTTCATGACATACTTGGGTTTTGATCCCACGCAGCAAGGAGTCTCCCACTACTACCACTCTTCTCTTCTTGTTGTAGGCCTGGGTTTCATTGCCTCTGTTTGACTGACCTTCAGCCTCTTGCTCACTCTCTTGTAGGTTCCCCTGTGATTCTTCCTCTGCAGGCTGTCCTCCAGTCTCATCCGCAAGTACCTGGAATCGGTTACACAGCTCCACTGCTTCCACTGGTGCAGAGTGGCGTCTAGTTCTTCTTCTCCTAACTGTCACCCTTTTCCAAGGAGTATCCTCTGCTGCATTTTTCCTCACCTCAGCATTTCCCACTTCTGCCTCAGCTTGCTGTTGCTCTTCAAGCTTCTGGTCTTCACATTGCTGCTGTAGTTCCACCATTCTGTCCAAGAACTCTTCGTGTTCTCTTATTCCCTGGAGGGTCGACAGTCGCCACTCCAGTCCTCTTACTTTTTCTTCCAGCAGCGTGATCAATTTGCACTTGTTGCAGGTGTAGGCCTTGTTGTTCTCAGGCAAGAAAACAAACATTGCACACACCTTGCAGGTCACCACCACACTGTCTTGTCCTTCCATTGCCTCTTTTCCCTTTTGTGTCTAGCTTTGTGATTGTTCTAGACTAGCCTGGGCCTGCTCCTCTATTCAGTAGATGTTAAAAGCAGAGTCCCACTGGTGTGGAAGTGTGTGTTAAAAGACAAATAAATGAAAAAAAGTTAGTTAAAAAAGAAAGAAAAATGTTAGGGGCCTCCCCCTTGACCTCCCCCTTGACCTCCCCTGGCCAACTCCTGTTTGCTCCTCCTATTTGCTCGCTCTGGTCGCTTGCCCTCTGGGAGCTTGCTTGCTTCTGTAGTCCCTGGACCAGCTGGAGCAGCTTGCTCTGCTCTACTCTGCTCTGCTCAGCTGGGAGGTGGGAAACAGACTGAAGCTTCCCGCCCACTCAGCTGCTGGGAGTACTCAGGCCACACACCCCCAATGCAGTTGGAGCTCTCAGAAGCACCTGGCGAGCTCACAGCCACTCAGAAGGATAAAGGGCAGCCCCCTGGGCTTTCTGCAGCCCACTTACATCTTAGCCTCTGTCTCCTTTGTCTCCTTTGTCTCTTCTACCACTGCAACTCCCCTGGCCAACTCCTGTTTGTTTGTTTGTTTGTTTATTTATTTCATTTCTATACCGCCCAATAGCTGAAGCTCTCTGGGCATTCACAAAAATTAACACCAAACAACACACAATAAAACAATTTAAAATATATAGAACATTAAAACCACAATATAACAATACAACCACAATAAAACCTAGCAGCAGTGCAGGAGTTTAAAATACAGATTTAAAACAGCAAAGATAAAAATTTAGAAAGCTAAAATGCTAAAATGCCTGGGAAAATAAAAAGGTCTTCACCTGGCGCCGAAAGGAATACAATGTAGATGCCAGGCGAACCTCACTAGGGAGCTCATTCCAGAGCCGGGGTGCCACAGCAGAAAAAGCCCTCCTCCTAGTAGCCACCCGCCTCACTTCCTTTGGCAGGGGCTCACGGAGAAGGGCCGCTGATGATGATCTTAAGGTCCGGGCAGGCACATATGGGAGGAGGCGATCCTTCAGGTAACCTGGCCCCAAGCCGTTAAGGGCTTTGAATGTTAACACCAGCACTTTGAATCGGGCCCGGAAATGGACCGGCAGCCAGCGCAGCTGGAAAAGTACTGGTGTAATATGAGCTCGCAGGCCAGTCCCTGTTAACAATCTTGCTGCCCTATTTTGGACCAGCTGAAGTTTCCGGACCGTTTTCAAAGGCAGCCCCACGTATAACACATTGCAGTAATCCAGACGAGAAGTTATCAGAGCATGGATAACTGTAGCTAGGCTATCTCCATGCCACTGAGTTCACCTGTGCCTCAAGTGACAGTTCTGGATCCAAGAGCACCCCCAAACTACGAACCTGATCCTTTAGGGGGAGTGCAACCCCCTCCAGAACAGGTTGAATATCACCTAGCCGGGCAGACGAACCACCCACTAACAGTACCTCCGTCTTGTCTGGATTGAGTTTCAGTTTATTGGCCCTCATCCAGTCCATTACCGTGCCCAGGCCCTGATTCAGAACAGCCACTGCCTCACCTGGTTTTGATGAGAAAGAGAGGTAGAGCTGGGTGTCATCTGCATATTGATGGCACCTCAGCCCACACCTCCAGATAACCTCCCCCAGTGGTTTCATGTAGATGTTAAACAGCATGGGGGATAAAATAGAGCCCTGTGGAACCCCATGGCACAATTGCCATGGCACAGAGCAATAATCCCCCAGCACCACCTTCTGGAGTGGTTCCATCCAAGTAGGAGCGGAACCACTGCAGTGCAGTGCCTCCAACTCTCAACCCAGACAGCCTATCCAGGCACCACTCCCTCTCTCAAGGAGGAATTTACAACCTCCTGGACCCAGCCAGACATCCCCTCCTTGTTTGATTTAATAAGCCATGAAGGGCAAGGGTCAAGCACACAAGTGGTCGATCAGACTTGGCCAAGCACCTTGTCCGCATCCTCAGGCCTCAGTAACTGAAACTCATCCAATAAAACTGGACCAGACGGTGCTCTGAACGCCTCTACCAATGGAACTGCATTAATGGTGGTGTCCAATTCATGACGAATCTGAGCAACTTTATCCTCAAAGTGCCATGCAAACTTGTCACAGCGTGCTACCGAGGGTTCCACCGTCTCTCTCCCTGGCCCAGAATGTAACAGGCCACGAACCACTCTGAAAAGCTCCGCTGGACGACACTGAGAAGATGCAATGCTGGTGGAAAAGAACTGCCTCTTTGCCACCCTCACCGCCACAGAGTAGGCTCGATAGTGGGCTCTTACCTGTGTTCGGTCAGACGCAGCACGAGTTTTCCTCCACCTGCGTTCTAGCCGTCTCCCCTCTTGCTTCATTGCCCTCAGCTCAGGTGTATACCAAGGAGCTGGCCGGGCTCTGCTCAGAGGGAGAGGGCGCTTGGGTGTGATAATGTCAACCGCCCGAGTCATCTCTGCATTCCACAGAGTGACCTGGGCTTCGACCGGAGCACCAGCCATACCAGCAGGAAAATCCCCCAGAGCCCTCTGGAATCCATCGGAATCCATTAGCCTCCGGGGACATTTTAATAGGTCCCCCACCCTTGCAGAGGGGGAAGGCTGCCAGGAGTCTAAACCTCAGCAGGAAGTGATCTGACCATGACAAAAGGACAGATGTTAATTCCTCCGCTTTCAGATCACCATCCTCCTGCCCAGTCGAGAAAACCAGATCAAGTGTGTGTCCTTTTGTATGCGTTGGGCTGATGACATGTTAGGACAGCCCCATGGTTGTCATGGCGGCCATGAAGTCCTGAGCTGCCCCGGATACAGCGGCCTCAGCATGGAAGTTGAGATCCCCCAGGACCATCATCCTAGGGGTCCTCAACACCAAGTCCGAGACCACCTCCGTCAGCTCAGGCAGGGAGTCTGATGGGCAGCGGGGTGGGCGGTACACCAACAGAATCCCTAATCTGTCCCGGGTACCCAACACAAGGTACAAACACTCAAGATCTGCACTCGAACGAGCAGGAAGCCTGGAGAGGGAGATTTAATTCCTATAGACCACGGCAACCCCCCCTCCCCAACCCTCAAGTCGGTGTTGGTGCTGCACAGCTGCACAGGAGGGCACAGCTGGGAGAGAGTGACCCCTCCCAGTTCCCCCACCCAGGTCTCAGTAATACATGCCAGGTCAGCCCCCTCATCCACAATCAAATCATGGATGAGGGAGATTTTATTTTGGGCCAACCTGGCATTCAGCAACAGCACCACCAGACTTGAGGGCAGACTGGTAAGGCTGCCAGGAACCATCAGGTTGGGGAAGAACCAGAAGAGGGGACAGCTGTAAGGTGTCTAGCCCCTCTTCTCCTCAGCTGGCCTGTTTATCCCCCAACGCCATACCTCCCCCTGCCCGTGACCACAGTTATGGTGGCACCTCCCCCACCCCCTGAGTTGCCCAATAGTCCTCCCAGGCACATATTAAAATGTTAGGATATAAAATGCACAACAGTTTAAAAGGATATAAAAGATAAAGGAGATAAAAGAGAACAGCAGCTAAGAAGGAGCAGATAAAGTCCACATTTGCCCCTTTCCCCTTGTCTTTAAAGCTGCTGCCCTCTGCTGCTGCTATTTGCTGCTGGTATCTGTGGCTGCTGGTGTCTCTGGAGAGGCAGGTGGGTAGGTCTTCAGATCCTACGTGACTCCAAGTGCGACGCAGGCTCAGGATCCACCTGGTGCAGCTGCTGGCTGGTCCTCCTCCCCAGGCTCCTTCCCGAGCAGCCTCTGGCAGCCCCGCCTTACTGTTTGCTCCCCCTGTTTGCTCCCCCTGTTCACTCACTCTCTGGGAGCTCACAGAACCAATGTTTATTGGTTCTTGAGAGCTATTTTTTTTGGTAGAAGTGCGGGGTACAAACAAACACTGTGCCTTGATGTTTTCACTAGATGTGATTCTATACCAGTGCTGAAGTCACACTATCTCTCTCACAACATGGTTTCCTGGCACAGCTGCCTGTAGGATAGAGCTTCGTTTTCAAGTGAGGAAGTGCAGACCTGGCTGGTACTCAGAACTGGATTCAGCCTGGTGCTCAGTGAATGAGAGGCAACGATCCTCACAGTAGCGAGAATGTTGCCACTTAATTGCAGAAGTGGAAGGGGACTGGAGGTGTACCAGTGTTGTGTCTGAGGAGCATCTCGGCGGTGGAAGGAAGGATTCACTTCCGGGGCACATGAATTGGCCAGGCTTTTGTTGTGGGGGCACTCCGAGGTAAGAATCAATTATCTCTGGAGTGCTGGAGCTATTCCAGTTCCTTTTCAATGTTTCAGACAATTAGAACCTATTTTGAGTCTTAGAAAAGCAATTCCTTACATCTCAGCCTGTGCTATTAGTAGCACTTCAGTGCTAATTGGAAATATCTTTGTAATAAATAATAGTCATGAAATGTGTCCACAGCACAGCACAAGATGGTGTGTGCAGCTCACCGCTCCCTCCCTCCTTTTAAAATGTAAAACCTGCTTCCTGTATTCTGCAAGGTCATTTATTTATCCTTCTGGTTTTCCAGACTTGCTCAAATACAGAGAGCTAATGTGCCTTTAATGTGATCCACCAACTCTTTTGTTTAGGACCAAATACCTCATGGGCAAAATAGGGTGTATGTAGATGGGTGCAATAACCTGATGACAGCCATCTATACATCCTATAATAAACAAATGAACCTATGGAACCTCCATGTTCAGAGACAGTGACTGCTACCGAACAGCAGTTGCTGGGTTGCAACAGTGGGAAAGGGCAATTGCTTCCACGTCCTGCTTCTGGGCTTCCTGGTGGCATCTGGCTGGCCCTGTAGGAAGCAAGATGCTTGAACTCATGGACATGCCTTAGTCTGATCCAGCGAGGATCTTTTTATGTTATTGTGGCTCAACAGGCCTGGGAGGGGCCATACATCAGTGGTAGAGTACATGCCCTGGTAGGGCTGGGAAAGGGTCATGGCTCAGTGGCAGAGCCCTTGCTTTGCATGCAGAAAGTCCCAGGTTCAATCCCCGGCAGCATCTCCAGGGAGAGCTAGGAAGGAATCCTGCCTGAAACCCTGCAAAACCACTGCTGCCAGTCAGTGTTGACAATACTGGGCTAGTGTCAGGGTGGAAACTGAGCTGATAGAACCCCAGAGCAGTTCTGATTCTGAGGAGGATCAGCAATCCGTGGGAGAGGAACCAGTTCATCCCTCACAGGCACAGCAGCTGGCAGAGATTCCTCCTGCCAGCATTCCTGGGATAGATTGTGACCCTGGGAGCAAGAGAGTGCGGGAGGGGGGCTTGCTAGACGCTTGACGCAGACACAGGGAGTGACGAGCGATGGAGGGCGCGGAAAGGAGGCGTAGCACCCGTTTGGCATGCAAGCAATGGCCACCTCCCGTAGACCCAAGGGAAGGAGGGAGGATCTCTCCCTAGCCCATAAGCTCAGGGTCTGCAAGTGATTCTCCTTCAAACGGGGATCAACTGCCTGCTCGGAGCATAGGCTACTCTGCTGTTCCTTGCTTAGTCGCTGGTGATTAGCATCTGAAAGAGTCATTAAATTGTAAAAGGATTAAAGCCTTGAAAAGAATCCTTTCGTCTGTGTCTCGAGTTGGCTATTGGAGTCTACTGAAAGAGGCTGCTAGGGCGCTCCTGACAGCTAGATGGACCCAGGGTCTGACTTGGTATCAGGCAGCTTCTGAGGTTCCTGTGTGAGCCAAGTATTCATCCCCAAACTGCAGGATCTGTAGTGCATAGGGCAGGGCAGTTGAACCTCAGGGGAGCTGACCCTCATATCTGGCCTGCCTGGGATCCCAATCTGGCCCCACCCCATCTGGGCTTTCCCAGATGGTCGTGCCTGCTTCCCCCGGCCCGCCCCTTTCCCCCAACTGCTGATCCTGCTCTTGCACAGTTTTTGTTCCCCATTCTATAAGGTTGAAATGCCTCTATTAAGGGTTCGTTACTGGCAATAACAGCTTTAAGCTAAAACATGCCAGTATTTTTGGTATCTTGACCCCACCACTTCTGCATTCAGTCTCACCCGCCATTGGAATGCAGCCTCTGAGAGTTTCTCAGAGATTGAATTCAGCCCTGAGGCTGAAAGAGGTTGAACACTTCTGGCAGAGGGGTTTCTCAGAATGCACTCCTTCAAATTAGAAAGTTTAAATGTGACTGCTTGAGACCATTCCACTTGCTGACCCCATGTATGTCTCCAGAAAAAAAAATACCCAGAGCTCTTGAGGCAGCTTGCAAATGGTGCAAAAAAAGAGAGAAAGTCTGCTAATTTTTGTACTGGGCAATTCATGATCTATGTGTTGCCCTGACAGAAACACACTAGTCTGGGGCACGGAGGCAGTCAACTGTGTGAGGCACATGGATCATTTCAGCCCTCTGCTCATCACTGAAAATAGAAGGAAACAATTAGTGGCAGGAGCTTAGGCTGTTAATTTTCCAGCTGTTGTTCTGATGGGCCCCAAGCTTGGATTAGAGATGCAGATCCGTCAAAGCAAAGCAAATAAAAACAATGCAGCATTGCCCGCAATGGGTGGCAGAAACAGTTCTGCTCTCTGCCTCGTTGCCATTTGTCTAAATGCAATGCAGTCTCTAAAAGCCTGTCTGATTGGCAGGGCATATTGTTGGCACTGGGAGCCTGACAGGAGAAGGAACATCCGCAGAGGTATTGCTGTCAGCAGGACAACTGTATCACACACCACACCCTACTTACAATGGCCCCTTCTTTTGTGCACGTTCCCTTTTGCTGAACTTTGCTCCACCTGCAATTCCCCCCTCCCACTCCAGGACCAGGACTGAACATTAGTTTTATGGATTGTCAGGTGTCTTTTGTTCTGTCGTCCATTCATCCCGGACGTCCTTTTTTTAGGGATGTATGAACATTTCGTACCACTTGCATAAGATGGAGCGATCCTAACAGATGGACAGAAGGAGAGAGCTGCAGAGATTGAGAGTCTTGTGTTCTGTCTCTTACTAACTCCAGCTGTGAGATTTTGGATAGGTGTTTAATGCTGGTGCCTCTCCCTGATCTGCTGTTTGGCTAATCAGGTTTAGCTTTTTAGATTATTGAAACTTTATTTACTGATTAAACGCTGCCCTGTATTCTACAAGAGCTACATAATACTTTCCAAGAATCTGCTTTCAGCTGGGGAGCAATGGAAGCTTCACACACACAGCCAAACTCCGGTTTAAAAACCAAGCAAAGCGATAACGTGGGATGCGTGATTGTCTTCCCTGCTGCAAGTGCATAGTGAGGGCAGCTCTCGTTTGGGCTTGGCACTAGGCGGCAGCAATCTGTCAGGTGGTGGCGCCCTGTGCAATGACTTGCCAACAACCAAACAGTTTAAAAGGTTGCTTTCTATTGCTGCTTCTTGATGTACTATAATCACTGCAGTTCCCAGGCACATGTTTTGCAGATGTTTTTTAGACAGGCATCTTCCCTCCATGAGTTACAGTGTTCACTGCAGACACGCTTATGGTGCTTCCAGATGAAGCATTTATTGTGCGATTGCCATGCCTTATTCGTGGAATTTCACAGGGGCTCCAGGTGTCATCATCTTCCACCCACAGGCCCCTGTGTTTCCCCACCACTTCTTCCCTCTTTTCCCTTAACACAGATAAGTCGTTAAGAAAGAAAAGATGGAATAGCCGCAGAAGACCCTCTGATTGGTAGTGCCAGGAACCCTCTGTCTGGAAACACCTTCAGTGAACAACCAGGCACTTGTTGTTCCTGTAATCTGGGAAATGGCCCTGAGAGAATGCATTTCAGTTAGTCCCAACCAGAGATGTATGAGAATTTCATTTCAGTTCGCAAATCACCTGAACTTACTCTGTTCACAGCCCCAGACGCGAAAAATGTTTGCACATTCCCGAACTTGCAATTGTGTTTGAAAAATGTGTATTTTTAAAAACTGTGCATTTGAAATGTGCATTTCTCAGAAAAATAAGCATTTTCATACTTTAGGCAATGGGAAGGGGGGAGTGCACACAGAAATGACCCTTTTCCCATTCAAAATATGCATTTTTCGCAGTTGTACAAACCGAAAAACAGGTCATAAAAATAAATAAAATAAACATGGAAGTGAGTCAAACCAAGTTTTGAAGCAAAGTTCGGGAACCAGGAACAACCCCTTTCTTGGCACCCAATCAGTGAAGTACTGAGGGATTTAACACTTGCCAATACATTGCCTCAGAGGTTTGTGGCACTCCAGCACGGATTTTTGAGGCTCCTGCTGTATCAATGCACCCAGCCGCCAACCAGTGGTGAGGTTAGGGCTGGATCTAGGGGGTGAAGTCCAGGGTCCCACAGCTCAGCCCCCCCAAAGGGCCCCCAGAGATTGGCAGGTGCAGAAGCAAACCCCCTTTACTTCCTGTAGTCATTGGGATGCTATTATTTAAGTGAGTTAAAAATGCAAAATTTCATATGCTCAGAGCATCCCTTTTTAAATCAGGGTTGGCAAGCAGGTTTGTTGTTGTTCTAAAGTGTCGGGAATGTAGGAGCTGTTTTGAACCATGGACTGGCTGTGGGAGGGCGAAGAGCCACGTTCATTGTGTGCTTCCCTCCACCGTACGGTGATTAAGTCCAAGGCCTAAGATTACCACGCCTCATTACTGCCTGCGGAGTTAGGGTACTTTGCAGGGCAATATGCTTTGCACCTTGGAGAGCTCCTTTAGAGTTCTGACTGGTTCTGATGGAAACTTGGAAAGGGTTCATGGCCCCACTGACTTCGGAGCCACCAGCCTCCGCTGCTTGGGCCTCTATAATCGCCGTGGTGACCGGCAGCAATGCCCTGGGCAGCTGGAGGCGTCCCCAGCAGGAGGTGCCTGCCATGTGGTCCCACCAAAAGGTGCTTCTGGATCGGGTTGAAGTAGGGTGGCCAGATGGTCTCTGTTACAGAGGACCGTCCTCTCTTTTGAGGGCTGCCAGACATCTGCCCCCTGTGTGAAGGGCTGCCCTGCCCTGCCCTGCCCAGGTCCAGTTTAAAGATAAGGAACCTTGAGAACTGTTGCCGATCCACAGTTAGCAGCACCTGGACAGCAGGCTGAGTGAGGTGCACAGGTCACCTGGTCACAGTCTTCTGCACTATGGCCACACGTGCTGTATTTCTATTTAAATTATAATAGTTATTTCTAAATTTGCATCTCTCTGTATAAATTAGCATATGCAAGTATTATGCAAATCACTACCCCCCCCCCATTGGCGATTCCTTCGTGGCCACTCTAGGCTGAAGGTCAGCGTTGGAAGAGTCTGCTTGGGAGTTCCCTGGGCTTGTAATAAAAAGCTTACAGGAGGCCTTCCATCTCCAGTTCCAGTTCCTGGGCCTTGAATACCTGATTCCCATAGAAAACCCATTGGCTGACGCAAATCCCACCTAGCTTGCAATGCCCTTCTGGTGCCTTTATACCATCTCAGTTGTCTGATTGGATCTGTGGCCCTGGAAATTTTTATTTTTATTTATTAAATTTATTAATCACCCATCTGGCTGGTCACCCAGCCACTCTGGGCGATGGCCAGCCACTGGGCGGTGAAATGTTCCTGCAGGAGCACCACAGAGCCAGCGAGTGCAGGCTCCTTCTCCTAGCTCAGACTCCCCCCACCCTGATGCCCTCCAGATGTTTTGGATGGCAACTCCCATAATTCCCAGCCAGCATGGCCAAGGGCAGTCCAGCACATCTGGAAGGCACTGGGTTAGGAAGGCTGTCCTGGGGCAGCTGCTGTCTTCCTGGCTTGTTGGAAGTGTTGCCCTCAGAGTGGCCGCTGGACTCCACTGAGGATTCCTGAATTGTTGTGCACTTCTCACAAGGCCTGTGTGAGAGCAGAAGCAGACACTGCCTCCCAAGTGAGCTTGTTCCCAGGTTCACTATCTGCCTCTTACACATGGCTCCTTCTGGTTACTGCTACTGGTTGTTGTTGCTCTCTCTCTCTCTCTCTCTCTCTCTCTGTGTGTGTGTGTGTGTGTGTGTATGTGTTTTGTTCACTAAACTTGATGGGCTGAGCTTCCAAAGTCTTTTAATTAAAAATGGCTCAGCTGAAATAATTAGGATTCATGGCAACTGGTTTGGCGTGGACAAGCCTGATGTAAGCTGTTTTGGTTCTGTTCTAGCTTTGTTCTTTTAGTATCAGTGGCTGCTTGCGGCTAGACAGAAGGCATTTGGGAGCGGAAGGTTCTTTGTAATTTTGGACTCAAGCTTTCTTCTTTGGCTGCTGCTACCAAGAGGAAAGGTAATCTTCTCCAGGTAGTTGTAGGCTTGCTACTATGCAAAGCTTAGAGGTGAAGTGGGAAGACAGACCCAGCATGGAAATGTGGCGGACCAGTAGAAGAGCTTCACCTCTACATTTTTGGTCTGTCATGCACCTGCCAGAGGCATGGGAGTCTTTCCCAGGGAACAAAGTAACAAAGTATGTATGTATGTATGCATGTATTTATTTATTATACTTTTAAACCTCCCAATAATGGGTGGTGCACATTAAAAACATTAAATATAAACAATAGAAAACCAAGTAAATACAGTGCATAATAAAACCAAGATAAAATAAGCAGTAAAGAGTAAAAACACTCCAGTACATGAAACCAAAGTAAAACCAGAAGCAATCAAAGTGCAGTGATCGAAAAGCACGAACAACAGTTCTTAAAATGCCTGGGAGAATCAAACGGTCTTCCCCTGGTGCCCCAAAGACCACCCTGTAGGCACCAGAGAGCCTCTCTGTGGAAGGCATTCGTCAAACGGGGCGCCATCATTCCTACTACGGCATCATTTTCACATGTCGTTCAACTTTGTCTTTAGCATTCACAAACGGAGCTGGCACTGTCGGTGGAGGTGCGATGTGCTCCTGACACCATCCCCCTTGCATGCAGCTTGGCCGGTCATTGCAGCTATTGCTGACTGCCATGACAATTGCACCTCTTTGTCGCTGACTTGCAGACGGTTGTCTTGCTGGACAGAAGAGCTGCGCCTTTCCTGACCCTCGCATCCCTTCATCTGACCCTTTTGAGCCATTTATCGTGCCACAGGAAGCTGCAGAAATCCGCTGCCTGGTGCATGTTTGCTGCCAGGAGAGTGCCGGGCGTTGGGAGGGAGAGGGGGCAAAGGGAGGGTGGGGTTCAAGTGCTTGGCTGTGGAGCAGGCATATGGAGGCACGAGCTATCCAGTGTCAGCCTGACCCTGTGGCGGTGTGGCCTCTTGTGTGTGGCTTCTGTGGCCCCCAAAAGCAATCCAAGACTGGTATCCACAAACTAGCCTCCACTTGGCCAGTCCTATGCCTGCCTGCCTGCCTGCCTGCCTGCCTGCCTGCCTGCCTGCCTATCTCTATCTATCTATCTATCTATCTATCTATCTATCTATCCATCCATCCATCCATCCATCCATCCATCCATCCATCTATCTATCTATCTATCTATCTATCTATCTATCTATCTATCATAGTTATATACCTCTCCACATCAAAGATTTTGGAGTGGTGAGCAACAAGATAGATTAAACCCCATAATTAAAACAATTAAAACATTTAAAAACATCCTTGAGGAGGGAATGATGCCATCAGCCCTCAAGGAGGCAGTGATAAGACCGCTCTTACAAAAGCCCTCCTTGGATCCCCGAGTCCTGAACAACTTTCGCCCAGTCTCGAAACTGCCATTTTTGGGCAACGTGATTGAGCAGGTGGTGGTGATGCAGTTGAAAGCATACTTGGAAGAAGCCAATTATCTAGATCCATTTCAGTCGGCTTCAGGCCTGGGCATGGGTCAGAAACAGCCTTGGTTGCCTTGGTGGATGATATGAGGAGGGCTCTGGATAGGGGCGAATGCTCCTTCCTTGTTCTCCTCGACCTCTCAGCGGCTTTTGATACCATTGACCACAGTATCCTCCTGGACTGCCTGGAGAGGATGGGCATTGGAGACATCGTATTGCGATGGTTCTGGTCCTTCCTCTCTGGCAGGTACCAGAGGGTAGCACTGGGAGAGGAAGTTTCAGACCTGTGGCTGCTCACTTGTGGGGTGCCACAGGGTTCCATCCTCTCCCCAAAGCTATTTAACATCTATGTGAAGCCGCTGGGGGCTATCATCAGGAGGTTTGGAGTGGGTGCCATCAGTATGTAGATGACATGCAGCTCTACCTCTCGTTCAAATCTTCACCAAGGTTGGCCGTAGAATTCCTGTCCAAATGTCTGGAGACGGTGAGTGGCTGGATGGAGAGGAATAAGCTGAAGCTGAACACTGACAAGACCGAGGTACTTTTGGTGGGAGACAAGAGGAGGTTGGGGGATGCTGACCTGATGTTGAATGGGGTATGGCTACCCTTGAAAGTCCCTTCATGGATCACTGCCTTGTTGTGGCGAAGGGGCTTGCATAACTCAGTGAAGCCATAAGCTATGCCATGCAGGGCCACCCAAGACGGACAGGTGATGGCAGAGAGTTCTGACAAAATGTGGTCCACTGGAGAAGGAAATGGCAACCCACTCCAGTATTCTTGCCAAGAAAACCCCATGGAACGTATCACAAGGCTAAAAGAGATGATGCCGGAAGATGAGCCCCTCAGGTTGGAAGGTGTCCAATATACTACTGGGGAAGAGCAGAGGGTATTTCCAAGTAGCGCCAGAAAGAGTGAAGCGGCTGGGCCAAAGCTGAAAGGACACTCAGCTGTGGATGTGTCTGGTGGTGAAAAGAAAATCCGATGCTGTAAAGAACAATATTGTCTAGGAACCTGGAATGTCAGATCAATGAATCAAGGTAAGCTGGAGGTGGTCAAACATGAGATGGCAAGATTGAACATCGACATCTTGGGAATCAGCGAACTAAAATGGACAGGAATGGGCGAATTTAATTCAGGTGACCATCATATCTACTATTGTGGGCAAGAATCCCTTAGAAGAAATGGAGTAGCACTCATAGTCAACAAAAGGGTGGGAAAAGCAGTACTGGGGTACAATCTTAAAAATGATAGAATGATCTCAGTACGAATCCAAGGCAAACCATTCAACATGACAGTAATTCAAGTCTATGCCCCAACCACTGATGCCGAAGAAGCTGAGGTTGATCGGTTCTATGAAGACCTACAACACCTTCTAGAACTAACACCAAAAAAAGATGTCCTCTTCATCATAGGGGACTGGAATGCTAAAGTAGGAAGTCAAGAAATCACTGGGATAACAGGCAGGCATGGCCTTGGTGTACAAAATGAAGCAGGACAAAAGCTAATAGAGTTTTGCCAAGAGAACACGCTGATCATAGCAAACACTCTTTTCCAACAGCACAAGAGACGACTCTACACATGGACATCACCAGATGGTCAATATCGAAATCAGATTGATTATGTCCTTTGCAGCCAAAGATGGAGAAGCTCCATACAGTCAGTCAAAACAAGACCTGGAGCTGACTGTGGCTCAGATCATGAGCTGCTTCTTGCAAAATTTTGGCTTACATTGAAGAACGTAGGGAAAACCACTAAACCATTCAGGTATGACCTCAATCATATCCCTTATGAATATACAGTGGAGGTGAGGAATAGATTTCAGGGATTAGACCTGATAGACAGAGTGCCTGAGGAACTATGGACGGAGGTCCGTAACATTGTTCAGGAGGCAGCAATGAAATCCATCCCAAAGAAAAAGAAATGCAAGAAAGCCAAATGGCTGTCTGATGAGGCTTTACAAGTAGCTGAGGAAAGAAGGGAAGCGAAAAGCAAGGGAGAAAGGGGAAGATATATCCAACTGAATGCAGAGTTCCAGAGAATAGCAAGGAGAGACAAGAAGGCCTTCTTAAATGAACAATGCAAGGAAATCGAGGAAAACAACAGAATGGGAAAGATTAGAGATCTCTTCAAGAAAATTGGAGATCTCAAGGGAACGTTTTGTGCAAAGACGGGCATGATAAAGGACAAAGAAGGCAGGGACCTCACAGAAGCAGATGAGATTAAGAAGAGGTGGAAAGAATACACAGAAGAACTATACAGGAAAGATCTTAATGTCCTTGATAGCCATGATAGTAATGTCCTTGATAGCCATGATAGTGCGGTCACTGAACTTGAGCCGGACATCCTCGAGAGTGAAGTCAAGTGGGCCTTAGGAAGCATTAGTAACAACAAAGCTAGTGGAGATGACAGTATTCCAGCTGAGCTATTTAAAATCCTAAAAGATGATGCTGTTAAAGTGCTGCATTCAATATGCCAACAAATTTGGAACACTCAGCAATGGCCGCAAGACTGGAAAAGGTCAGTTTACATTCCAATTCCAAAGAAGGGCAACGCCAAAGAGTGTTCAAACTACCGCACAATTGCACTCATTTCACATGCCAGCAAGGTGATGCTCAAAATCCTACAAGCTAGGCTTCAGCAGTATGCGAACCAAGAACTACCGGAAGTCCAAGCTGGGTTTCGAAGAGGCAGAGGAACTAGAGATCAAATTGCCAACATTCGCTGCATCATGGAGAAAGCAAGAGAATTCCAGAAAAAGGTCTATTTCTGCTTCATTGACTACACGAAAGCCTTTGATTGTGTGAATCACAACAAACTGTGGCAAATTCTTAAAGTGATGGGTGTACCAGACCACCTTACCTGTCTCCTGAGAAACCTGTACGAGGGTCAAGAAGCAACAGTAAGAACCGGACATGGAACAATCGAGTGGTTCAAAATTGGGAAAGGAGTACGGCAAGGCTGCATATTGTCACCCTGCTAATTTAACTTATATGCAGAGTACATCATGAGAAATGCCGGGTTGGATGAATCAGAGGTCGGAATTAAGATTGCTGGGAGAATTATCAACAACCTCCGATATGCAGACGATACCACCCTAATGGCAGAAAGTGAAGGGGATCTAAAGAGCCTCTTGTTGAGGGTGAAAGAGGAGAGTGCAAAAGCTGGTTTGAAACTCAACATTAAAAAAACGAAGATCATGGCATCTGGCCCTATCTGGCATATAGAAGGGGAAGAACTGGAAGCAGTGACAGATTTTACTTTCTTGGGCTCCAAGATCACCGCAGACGGTGACTGTAGCCATGAAATGAAAAGACGCTTGCTCCTTGGGAGGAAAGCTATGGCCAACCTAGACAGCATAGTAAGAAGCAGAGACATCACCTTGCCAACAAAGATCCGTCTAATCAAAGCTATGGTTTTCCCAGTAGTAATGTATGGCTGTGAGAGCTGGACTATAAGGAAGGCTGAGCGCCGAAGAATTGATGCTTTCGAACTGTGGTGCTGGAGAAGACTCTTACGAGTCTCCTGGACTGCAAGGAGGTCAAATCAGTCAATCCTAAAGGAAATCAACCCTGAGTGCTCATTTGAAGGACAGATCCTGAAGCTGAAGCTCCAATATTTTGGCCACCTAATGCGAAGAGAAAACTGTCTGGAAAAGACCCTGATGCTGGGAAAGACTGAAGGCAAAAGGAGAAGGGGATGGCAGAGGATGAGATGGCTAGATAGCATCACCGATGCAATGAATATGAACTTGGGCACACTCCGGGAGAGTGCGCAAGACAGGAAGGCCTGGCGTGCTATGGTCCATGGGGTCACGAAGAGTCGGACATGACTGAACGACTGAACAACAACAACAACAACCCTTGAAAGACCAGGTCTGCAGCCTGGGGGTCATCTTAGACTCCCAACTGTCCATGGAGGCTCAGGTGTCAGCCATGAGCCGGACAGTGCTGTACCAACTCCATCTGATACGGTGGCTGTGCCCCTACCTTCCTAACCATCTGCTCCCATTGATAGTACATGCGCTGGTCTCCTCTTGTCTAGACTACTTCAATGTGGTCTACATGGGGTTACCCTTGAAGACAGTTCGGAAGCTGCAGCTGGTGCAGAATGCAGCGGCTCGCCAGGTTAAAGGCAGCCGCTGGTGAGATCACATCACTCCAGTGCTGAAGGAGTTGCACTGGTTACCAGTTGTTTTCCGGGCCAAATTCAGGGTGTTGGTTTTGACCTTTAAAACCCTACATGGTTCCGGCCCAGCTGATCTTATGGAGCGCCTCCAGCAACACCAGACAGGCTGCTCAACAAGATCAGCCACAGATGGCCTTCTCTCTGTCCCATCAGCAAGGACAGCTAGGGTGGTGAGGATGAGGGAGAGGGCCTTCTCTGTGGTGGCCCCCAGTCTGTGGAACTCCCTCCCTAGAGAACTCCGCCATGCCCTCTCTTTAATGAGCTTCCACCACGCATTAAAAACGTGATTGTCCGGGCATGCATTTGGGGTGGGTTAGGGTATTTTTAGAAATATGATGTTTTAATGTGGAATTTTATTGTTTTAAACTGTTGAATTATTGTACATCGCCCAGAGTGGCCAGGTGACCGGCCAGATGGGCAATTAAGAAAATATATATATATATATATATATATATATATATATATATAACAGATTCTGAACAATAACCACAGCTGGTCAATCAGAGAAGGCCTCTTAAAATAACAATGTCTTCAGGAGGCGCTGAAAGTAACACAACATTGGCGCCTGCCTGACCTTCAAAGGCAGGAAATCCCACAGGAAGGGGGATTCAGAGCCATGCTGAAGTCTCTTTTCCTGGTGGGCTCTAGCCAGGCCATGGGTCCATGTGGAACCACCGGGAGCAAGCCCTCCAATCATAGTTTATGCCCCACCCCTGTTCTATCAGGACCAGACCCGGATGAGATCTCCTCCTCCAGGAGGCCCTGTTGCCAGCCCAAGCTCCTGCTGCAGGGGTGCTGATCCTCTTTCCGACTTGGGACCAATACCATGTTGGAGAAGCTTTTGGGTGCTGCATTTCTATGGTGGGTGGAGGCAAAGGCATAGAGGGCAGGGCCAAACACATCCAAAGTACCAGCTTATTTTAGCTTAAAGCCCTTCCTGCCAGGATGACGAAGCCCAAGAGAGGCATCTCAACCTTTTAGAATGGGGACAAAACTGCATAAAAGCTGGGAAGCCACTCAATGCCCACTGGTTGGGGGAAATGGGGAGGGGCCAACTGGGGTGCCTGGAGGGCTGGATTGGGACCCCAGGAGGGCTGGATTTGGCCCCAGGCCTGAGGTCCTGCGCCCCTGATCTATGGGGATAAAGGGGAGTCAGTAGACACCAACAAGCCCCCTGAGATCACTGCCTGAGAAGGTGTGGGGGGCCTAGTCCCACCCTTTAGCTCTGGACCCCCCAAGCAGAGGAGGTGGCAGGTCTCAACAGAAGTCTGTACCATAAGGCAGCATGAGGCCCTCCTTCCCCTGGGCCCCACTCCAGAGGAGGAAGTAGGAGCCAACACTTACTCTGGATCAGGGCCCTCCTGATGCTCCCAGGAGGGCTGGGGCAACAAGGCCAGCTATCAGGCTGCTGAGTTGTTGGCCTAGCAGTTTCTGATACACCTCATCCGGCTCATGTCCAAGTCCCATGGGGCTCTGCAGCTGGATATCTCTCCCACTCGTTGATCTGCTGGATAGCTCCCTCGCCTCATTTGAAGGATAGGAAGGGTGGTGTCCCATTCTGTAGCTCCCTGAGGCTCCCCAGGGGAAGCTATTGTCATCTGACAGGACTGGATCTGAGCAATGAGATATAGTCTATGTAGAACAGTCAGCTCAAGGCAGGTGAGGTTGTGTTAGATAGGTCCAGTCAAAGTAAGCGCATCAGGCGCAGCACGTTAGGTGATGGCAGAAGTCCTTTGTATAAAGGACAGCTGCAACAGGACCATGGATAGCTCAGAGTGAGATTGGCTGTCTGGTGCTAGCGCACTCCTCTCTCCTACAAGAAACATAGGAGGATGTTGTCTCAGTGGCAAGCCAGAGCCAACTGACTCCTTATGTGGGCTGCCACAATCTGTATTGTGGTCACCTCCACCCCCTCTGGAGGAGCTGGCTGGACTGTTAAAGGGCCCTCATCTGATTCTGCAGTCTCAAACTTTTGCGAGGCTGGGTTCTGCTGGGGCTTCCTCCTCTGACTCAAAGGATGATGCCAAGGCCATTTATTTTGGCCGAAGGCTCTTGAATATGGGATTGACTGTCCTTTCCCCAGAAGAGCAGTCTGATCCTCATCTTCTTCAGAGTCTTTGCCTGTATCCTGAAAAGGCCAAGGATTGTGAGTGGAGACAGGTGGCAGAAGTGGGACGTACTGATTTCAGAAACACAACCTGTGTGCATCAGGCTCTTTAGGGCAGTCGTATCTTAGGTAGGGGGAGGGCTGTCACTCTGTGGCAGAGCCCCTGCTTTGCATGCAAATGGTCCCAGGCTCAATCCCCAGGAACTCCAGGTAGGGCTGGGAAAGACCCCTGCCGGAACCCCTGGAGAGCTGCTGCCAGTCAGTGTCAACAATACTGAGCTAGATGAGCTTCATACAAGGTGGCTTCCCACGCTCACAACCCTGTGAGGAAGATTAGGCTGTCCAGCACTTTGTCCATTCATTGAATTGCATAGCTGTGCAGAAATCTGAGCCACGCTGGCTCTTAGTCTTCCCCCCTACAGTCCCACCCACAGTGGCGCCCTTTATGCGCTGGGGCAAGCAATGACCAAATTCCTCACAGTCATTCTGCTTTAGGCTTCATCCTGCCAGCTGGCTGACACTTTGGCCCAGGGTCAGCCAACTGTAGAGACAAACTAGGCAATTTTTTAGGGTGCCTAAATGCATGGGGCACCTCCTGCACCATGCCTCTGTCTTGGAGAGAGAGCTGCTGCCTTCACTTTTGGAGAAGGTGCACCAAAATAGCTCAAGCAGTTTGTTTGCTGGCTGATCTCCCAGGCATAATCTTTCTGATTCTCCACCAGTTGCCCAGGACACAAACACAGTTGTAACGGGGAGGAAGTAAAGAAGTGACAGACACGAAAAGCAAAAAATGAGAAGATGCAAATTGTTTCCCAGCCAACTCTCAATAATTTAATGTGCTAATGTCATGCTGCTCAGCATACAATAAGACACTGTGATGTATGTGGGGGAGCCTGGTGTTAATTTGCCTAGAGCAGCAAAACTCCTTGTTTGCCCTTCCATTGCAGGTTGTGGTAAGACAGGCTGGTACACCATCACAGTGGGTCTTGGCCTGACCAAATAAGGCTCTTTTGAGTGCGCAGAACTGTTTCCTCACTTGGATTTTGCACCACCAATGCTCTTTTTTTCATTGCAGAGGTCCCTTTGAAAACAGGCATTAGAAGATGGTCCTCGATCTTGTGTTCAGAGGCTGTGTGAGAGGGCTAAGCTGTAGAGGGAGTGTATTATTACAGGCTGCAGTGCTATATAATGTATGCGCTCTTTTAGATGAAAGGAGGGTTTTTGTTAAGAGCTTGTGCTGCCTAATTATGTTCCATCATAGCCTACACTGTGTCTATACATCTCTCTTTCTTATCCCAAACAGAAGCCACTGCCAAGACAAATTAAAGCTTTCCAACTGAAGTAAACACACACACGGCATGGTCCATATGCTTTGGAGTTAAGCTGCACTTTGACTGTAACAATGCCCTGCTTTTCTGCATTTAGGAGTGGGAAATCAAAGTGGATCATTTACGCTGAGAGGCAGGGTGGCTGGCAGGCTATCTCCTGTGACAGGCAGCTTGTGCATATTCCTTTTCCAGGAAGTCTTTTTCAGTCCAATCCTTTAAAATCCAAGGGGCAGACAAGCCAAAAGAAGTACCTGAAAAGAAAGATGAAAGGGGCATTCCCGGGAGGAGAGGACAGGATTACCATGTATTATGATAACTGCTAGTAGTAGTGACTTGTTGTTGTTGTTGTTGTTGTTCAGTCGTGTCCGACTCTTCGTGACCCCATGGACCATAGCACGCCAGGCCTTCCTGTCCTGCGCTCTCTCCCGGAGTGTGCCCAAGTTCATATTCATTGCATTGGTGATGCTATCTAGCCATCTCATCCTCTGCCGTCCCCTTCTCCTTTTGCCTTCAGTCTAGGTTGGCCATAGCTTTCCTCCCAAGGAGCAAGCGTCTTTTCATTTCATGGCTACAGTCACCGTCTGCAGTGATCTTGGAGCCCAAGAAAGTAAAATCTGTCACTGCTTCCAATTCTTCCCCTTCTATATGCCAGGAAGTGATGGGGCCAGATGCCATGATCTTCGTTTTTTTAATGTTGAGTTTCAAACCAGCTTTTGCACTCTCCTCTTTCACCCTCAACAAGAGGCTCTTGAGATCCTCTTTGCTTTCTGCCATTAGGGTGGTATCGTCTGCATATCAGAGGTTGTTGATAATTCTCCCAGCAATCTTAATTCCGACCTGTGAGTCATCCAACCTGGCGTTTCTCATGATGTACTCTGCATATAAGTTAAATAAGCAGGGTGACAATATGCAGCCTTGTCGTATTCCTTTCCCAATTTTGAACCAATCGGTTGTTCCATGTCTGGTTCTTACTGTTGCTTCTTGACCCTTGTACAGGTTTCTCAGGAGACAGGTAAGGTGGTCTGGTACTCCCATCTCTTTCAGAATTTGCCACAGTTTGTTGTGATCCACACAATCAAAGGCTTTCGCGTAGTCAATGAAGCAGAAATAGACATTTTTCTGGAATTCTCTTGCTTTCTCCATGATGCAGCGAATGTTGGCGATTTGATCTCTAGTTCCTCTGCCTCTTCGAAACCCAGCTTGGACTTCCGGTAGTTCTCGGTCCGCATACTGCTGAAGCCTAGCTTGTAGGATTTTGAGCATCACCTTGCTGGCATGTGAAATGAGCGCAATTGTGCGGTAGTTTGAACACTCTTTGGCGTTGCCCTTCTTTGGAACTGGAATGTAAACTGACCTTTTCCAGTCTTGCGGCCACTGTTGAGTGTTCCAAATTTGTTGGCATCATTTTTTAGGATTTTAAATAGCTCAGCTGGAATACTGTCATCTCCGCTGGTTTTGTTGTTAGTAATGCTTCCTAAGGCCCACTTGACTTCACTTTCTAGGATGTCCGGCTCAAGTTCAGTGACCGCACTCTCCTGGCTATCAGGGACATTCAGATCTTTCCTGTATAGTTCTTCTGTGTATTCTTTCCACCTCTTCTTAATCTCATCTGCTTCTGTGAGGTCCCTGCCTTCTTTGTCCTTGATCATGCCTGACTTTGCACAAAACGTTCCCTTGAGATCTCCAATTTTCTTGAAGAGATCTCTGGTCTTTCCCATTCTGTTGTTTTCCTTGATTTCTTTGCATTGTTCATTTAAGAAGGCCTTCTTGTCTCTCCTTGCTATTCTCTGGAACTCTGCATTCAGTTGGATATATCTTCCCCTTTCTCCCTTGCTTTTCGCTTCCCTTCTTTCCTCAGCTACTTGTAAAGCCTCATCAGACAGCCACTTGGCTTTCTTGCATTTCTTTTTCTTTGGGATGGATTTCATTGCTGCCTCCTGAACAATGTTACGGACCTCCGTCCATAGTTCCTCAGGCACTCTGTCTATCAGGTCTAATCCCTGAAATCTATTCCTCACCTCCACTGTATATTCATAAGGGATATGATTGAGGTCATACCTGAATGGTTTAGTGGTTTTCCCTACGTTCTTCAATGTAAGCTGAAATTTTGCAAGAAGCAGCTCATGATCTGAGCCACAGTCAGCTCCAGGTCTTGTTTTGACTGACTGTATAGAGCTTCTCCATCTTTGGCTGCAAAGGACATAATCAATCTGATTCGATATTGCCCATCTAGTGATGTCCATGTGTAGAGTCGTCTCTTGTGCTGTTGGAAAAGAGTGTTTGCTATGATCAGCGTGTTCTCTTGGCAAAACTCTATTAGCCTTTGTCCTGCTTCATTTTGTACACCAAGGCCATGCTTGCCTGTTATCCCGGTGATTTCTTGACTTCCTACTTTAGCATTCCAATCCCCTATGATGAAGAGGACATCTTTTTTGGTGTTAGTTCTAGAAGGTGTTGTAGGTCTTCATAGAACCGATCAACCTCAGCTTCTTCGGCATCAGTGGTTGGGGCATAGACTTGAATTACTGTGATGTTGAATGGTTTGCCTTGGATTCGTATTCGCATTCTATCATTTTTAAGATTGTACCCCAGTACTGCTTTTCCCACCCTTTTGTTGACTATGAGTGCTACTCCATTTCTTCTAAGGGAATCTTGCCCACAATAGTAGATATGATGGTCACCTGAATTAAATTCGCCCATGCCTGTCCATTTTAGTTCGCTGATTCCCAAGATGTCGATGTTCAATCTTGCCATCTCATGTTTGACCACCTCCAGCTTACCTTGATTCATTGATCTGACATTCCAGGTTCCTAAACAAAATTGTTCTTTACAGCAATGATCATATGAAAAACTACCGAGTTTCACGAGGAAGAACCTCTGTGACATTTGTATACCAGTTTTTCCACTCTGTTGTTTCTCAATGGATAGACCTGGTGTCTGGACATCTTTCCATCCATGGATGAAACCTTCAGTTCTTCCCTGACTCCTTTCACCCCTCTAGCCCTTAATTAATTGCACTGCTGCTGCTATCAACTCCAGAGCCACCCCCCTCATACACTGCATTTTGCTAAAAAACAACAACACCCCAACACACCAGAAGACTGGATAACAACTCTGGACAATACTGCAGGATTATCATGCACTTGTTGTCTGAGTTAGGTGAGGCCATGCAGTTGCTGGGTTGGTAAGTTGGATGAGGACCAGTAAACTGAGGCTGAATCTTGACACGACAGAGGTCCTGTGGATGGGTGGCCCTTGGGTTCAGGAACTGGGTAGGTAGCCAAGAGCAGATGTACTGTATAGTCTGGGAGTCCTCCTTGCTCCATCTTTGTCACTGGAGGCTCAGACGGCCTCGGTGGCATGGAGTGCTTTTGCCCAGCTTTGGCTTGTGGGCCAGCTACGGCTGTTGCTGGACTTAGCCACAGTGACCCATGCTCTGGTGAGCTCTCATTTGGATTGTTGTAATATGCTTTACATGGGGCTGCCCTTGAAAATGATCTGGAAGATACAGCTGGTGGAAGATGCAGCTGCCAGAACGCTGACAGGGAACAGATGACACCAATCCTGAAAGAGCCTCCTCTCTGTTTCCAGACTGAAGCTGAGATGCTGCTTTTGAGCTACATAGCCCTAAATGACTTGGGATCAAGGTATCTGAAGGAACACTTCTCCCTGTACTAGCTTGCCAGATCTGGGGAGGGGAGACCCAACTCGTCCCACCATTAGGTACATTGGGTGGCGACACAAGATAGGGCCTTCTCCATGGTGGCGCCCTGACTTCGGTATGCCCTCCCCAAAAGGTACACTGATGCCAACTTTACTGATATTTCAGCCCCAGGCTAAGACCCATCTTTTTACCTGGGCATTTATTAGTGGCTAGTTGCCGCTGCAGTCAATTCTTGCTGCTGATTGTTTGATGGCTTCCTTGGTTTTATTATATGCTTATTGTGTTTTATTGTTGTTGGTAGCTGCAATGGTAATATTGTTGGTAGCTGCCCTGGGATTTTTATGAAGGGCAGGATAAAAATAGAATGAAATTATTAAATATTCCAAGTACCCTAACCCCAGCAAAATGGGTATAGCAACATGATTTTGCAGGGCTGGTGTAACCCAGGCTCTATCAGCTACATCCCTGCTCTCTGCAATATGGGTATAATAATGATGGACTTTATCTGCATGCATTGGGGGTAATTTTTAATATATTTACAAACTTAGCAGGGTGGGGGAAATCACAGTTTAGAATCAGGCCTAATTTAGAAAGATCATGAACACCTGTCCTTGTTGCTACCTTTTTTTTTTATAGGTAGGCACACCACTGCCCAGTCACAGCTACACTAAAATCCTGGATTTGGGGTGGCAATCACTTCTTCTCCAGGGAAGAGGGGGAAAAGGCTTAAAAATGAACCTTTTTCCAGTCAGTGAGTATGTCCGTCACTGCTATTATTCCTTGGCTAAAAACACTGAAAGGTGCAGCAGTAGCAGTCTTTGTTGTTGTTGTTCAGTCGTTAAGTCGTGTCCGACTCTTCATGACCCCATGGACCACAGCATGCCAGGCCCTCCTGTCCCCCGCTCTCTCCCAAAGTGTGCTCAGGTTCATATTCATTGCATCGGTGATGCTATCTAGCCATCTCATCCTCTGCCGTCCCCTTCTCCTTTTGCCTTCAATTTTTCCCAGCATCAGGGTCTTTTCCAGGGAGTTTTCTTTTCGTGTTAGGTGGCCAAAATATCTGAGCTTCAGCTTCAGTATCTGTCCTTCCAATGAGCAGTCAGGGTTGATTTCCTTTAGGATGGACTGATTTGACCTCCTTGCAGTCCAGGGGACTCGTAAGAGTCTTCTCCAGCACCACAGTTCGAATGCATCCATTCTTCAGCACTCAGCCTTCCTTATAGTCCAGCTCTCACAGCCATACATTACTACTGGGAAAACCATAGCTTTGATTAGATGGACCTTTGTCAGCAAGGTGATGTCTCTGCTTCTTACTATGCTGTCTAGGTTTGCCATAGCTTTCCTCCCCAGGAGCAAGCGTCTTTTAATTTCATGGCTACAGTCACCGTCTGCAGTGATCTTGGAGCCCAAGAAAATAAAATCTGTCACTGCTTCCATTTCTTCCCCTTCTATATGCCAGGAAGTGATGGGGCCAGATGCCATGATCTTAGCTTTTTAATGTTGAGTTTCAAACCAGCTTTTGCACTCTCCTCTTTCACCCTCAACAAGAGGCTCTTTAGATCTTCTTCGCTTTCTGCCATTAGGGTGGTACCATCTGCATATCTGAGGTTGTTGATAATTCCCCCGGCAATCTTAATTCTGACCTGTGATTCATCCAACCCGGCGTTTCTCATGATGTACTCTGCATATAACGGGCCGAGGTGGCTTAGTGTTTAAGACGCTGAATTGCAGACCGGAAGGTCAGCAGGACAGCAGTTCGAGACCCAAGTGCTGCGTGATGGAGTGAGCTCCCGTCTTCAGTCCCAGCTCCTGCCAACCTAGCAGTTCGAAAGCAAGAAATTGCAAGTAGATAAATAGGTACCGCTTCGGCGGGAAAGGTAACAGTGTTCCGTGCACCTTGGTGTTCAGTCATGCCGGCCACATGACCACGGAAGCGTCTTCGGACAGCGCTGGCTCTTCGACTTAGAAATGGAGGTGAGCACCACACACTAGAGTCGGACACGACTGGTTGGGGACACCTTTACCTTTTACCTTTTTTACACTGCATGTAAGTTAAATAAGCAGGGCGACAATACGCAGCCTTGTCATACTCCTTTCCCAATTTTGAACCAATCGGTTGTTCCATGTCTGATTCTTACTGTTGCTTCTTGACCCTTGTACAGGTTTCTCAGGAGACAGGTAAGGTGGTCTGGTACTCCCATCTCTTTCAGAATTTGCCGCAGTTTGTTGTGATCCACACAATCAAAGGCTTTAGCGTAGTCAGTGAAGCAGAAATAAAGGCTTTTCTGGAATTCTCTTGCTTTCTCTGTGATCCAGCGAATGTTGGCGATTTGATCTCTAGTTCCTCTGCCTCTTTGAAACCCAGCTTGTACTTCCGGTAGTTCTCGGTTCACATGCTGTTGAAGCCTCGCTTGTAGGATTTTGAGCATCACCTTGCTGGCATGTGAAATGAGCGCAATTGTGCGGTAGTTTGAACACTCTTTGGCGTTGCCCTTCTTTGGAATTGGAATGTAAACTGACCTTTTCCAGTCTTGTAGCCATTGTTGAGGGTTCCAAATTTGTTGGCATATTGAGTGCAGCACTTTAACAGCATCATCTTTTAGGATCTTAAATAGCTCAGCTGGAATACTGTCATCTCCGCTAGCTTTGTTGTTAGTAATGCTTCCTAAGGCCCACTTGACTTCACTCTCTAGGATGTCCGGCTCAAGTTCAATGAGCACACTATCATGGCTGTCGAGGACATTCAGATCTTTCCTGTATAGTTCTTCTGTGTATTCTTTCCACCTCTTCTTAATCTCATCTGCTTCTGTTAGGTCCCTGCCTTCTTTGTCCTTTATCATACCCGTCTTTGCACAAAACGTTCCCTTGAGATCTCCGATTTTCTTCAAGAGATCTCTAGTCTTTCCCATTCTGTTGTTTTCCTCAAGTTCTTTGCATTGTTCATTTAAGAAGGCCTTCTTGTCTCTCCTTGCTATTCTCTGGAACTCTGCATTCAGTTGATTATATCTTCCCCTTTCTCCCTTGCGTTTTGCTTCCCTTCTTTCCTCAGCTACTTGTAAAGCCTCATCAGACAGCCATTTGGCTTTCTTGCATTTCTTTTTCTTTGGGATGGATTCAGTTGCTGCCTCCTGAACAACGTTACGGACCTCCCTCCATAATTCCTCAGGCACTCTGTCTATCAGGTCTAATCCCTGAAATCTATTCCTCACCTCCACTGTATATTCATAAGGGATATGATTGAGGTCATACCTGAATGGTTTAGTGGTTTTCCCTACGTTCTTCAATGTAAGCCGAAATTTTGCAAGAAGCAGCTCATGATCTGAGCCACAGTCAGCTCCAGGTCTTGTTTTTTACTGACTGTATAGAGCTTCTCCATCTTTGGCTGCGAAGTACATAATCAATCTGATTTCGATATTGACCATCTGGTGACGTCCATGTGTAGAGTCGCTTCTTGTGCTGTTGGAAAAGAGTGTTTGCTATGATCAGCATGTTCTCTTGGCAAAACTCTATTAGCCTTTGTCCTGCTTCATTCTGTACACCAAGGCCATGCTTGCCTGTTATCGCGGTGATTTCTTGACTTCCTACTTTAGCATTCCAATCCCCTATGATGAAGAGGACATCTTTTTCTGGTGTTAGTTCTACAAGGTGTTGTAGGTCTTCTTGGAACCGATCAACCTCAGCTTCTTCAGCCTCAGTGGTTGGGGCATAGACTTGAATTACTGTGATGTTGAATGGTTTGCCTTGGATTCGTACTGAGATCATTCTATCGTTTTTGAGATTGTACCCCATTACTGCTTTTCCCACCCTTTTGTTGACTGTGAGTGCTACTCCATTTCTTCTAAGGGATTCTTGCCCACAGTAGTAGGGCAATATTGTTCTTTCCAGCATCGGATTTTCTTTTCTCCACCAGATGCATCCGCAGCTGAGTGTCCTTTCGGCTTTGGCCCAGCTCCTTCATTCTTTCTGACGCTACTTGGAAATTCCCTCTGCTCTTCCCCAGTAGTATATTGGACACCTTCTGACCTGAGGGGCTCATCTTCCAGCATCATCTCTTTTAGCCTTGTGATACGTTCCATGGGGTTTTCTTGGCAAGAGTACTGGAGTGGGTTGCCATTTCCTTCTCCAGTGGATCACATTTTGTCTGAACTTTCCACCATGACCTGTCTGTCTTGGGTGTCCCTGCACAGCATAGCTTCTGGCTTCACTGAGTTACGCAAGCCCCTTCACCACAACAAGGCAGTGATCCATGAAAGGGGAAGGAAAGGTTCCTCCTGTGCAAGCACCGAGTCATTACTGACCCCTAGAGGGACGCCGCTTGTGCTGGCGTTTTTGTGGCAGACTGTAGCGGGGTGGTTTGCCATTGCCTTCCCCAGTTGTGACTACCTTTCCTCCCAGCAAGCTGGATACTAATTTTACTGACCTCGGAAGGATGGAGGGCTGAGTTGACCTGAGCCGGCTACCTGGGACCCAGCTTCCGCTGGGACCGAACTCAGGTCGTGGGGAGAGTTTCGGTTGCAATACTGCCGCCTACCAGTCTAGGTCCTCACAAAACAAATGACCATGATATTGCCTCCACCTTTTGGCTCCTATCTTGAATTCTACAGGGGCTACAGACTAAAAAGGCAAGCTGGGAATCTGAGGATTATGGCTCATTCAGGGAGGGAGGCAATCCCCCCCCCCGCCTGATACCCATGTAGATTACACAGCCAAGCCAACAACTGAAAGGCTAGCATATGAGAGAATTATAAACTGATGCATGGTGGAGAGAGAATGGATAGAGAAAGAGAGGGTTTTCAGCCATGACATCCAGACACCATGTCTATCAACTGAAAACAGGGGAGCTGTAGACCTGGCATACAAGTTTCACAGAAGCCAAGTCTACCCATCTTAATGGATCTGGTGCCCCGGCCTCTTTGCTGCTTTGTTACCAGATCTATCAGAAGTGGTAGGCATTTTTTCTGATGTTATCAGGATTTCTTAAAAAAATGTGTAACGAGGCACAAAACTGCAGGTTCCAGGGAAAAAAAAGGTGTAGCTCTAATTTTTTTTCTACAGTTCAATATTCAAGCCTTGCAAAGGTTGCAGAGCACCTTGGAGAGCTCCTTTAGACTTCTGACTGGTTCTAACTGAAACCCAGAGTGGATTCACTGCCCCACGGACTTCGGGACCACCAGCCTCCACTGCCAGGTACCAAATACCCACTCATCTTTCTCTCCCTTCATCTCTCATGATGAAAGGATCCCCCTCCCCACACATACACAATGGCCCCTCCTTCCTGCTGTTCTCTATAGAGCAACAAGATTCTTAAGATGCGCCTGCATGAATGCTCTAAACTTCAGTGATGTGTCTGTGGAGACAAGGCAAGCTATCTGGGAGAGTGCTATGGCAGCATTTAATGTACATCTATTTATGTCACTGAGAGAGGCATAAAGAATAAATGAAAGGCCTGTTTGAAAGTTGAGGCGAATTAATGCTCAGAAAGCCACACCAGGGAATTTTAGAAAGTCAATGTTTCTGCTCAGAAACCCTCTGCTGAACAACCGGGATCTAAATAAGGAACAGGCGATTTTAAAGGATGACTCACCTTTCATCTGATGCAGCAGGTGGGTTGTCTTTTTTAAAGCTTCTGATCTGAAGTAAAACAAAGGGAGCCAGGTCTGCCATTATTTATACCTTCCCCATGTTTTTTTGGCTTTAAAACAGAATGTTTGGGAAACAATTGCTTCAGTCGCCTACTTCCCAAATACCCTGTTGTGGCCTTTCGAAGCATTTCATGAGCTGTTGTGGCTTTGATTCCCTCACGTCCTGCAGCTTGTGTCACAGAGAGAGGGGTATAAATTATGCTGAGTGGAAGCAAGGAGAGTCGCAGCGATCGCAGAGGAAGCCAGTGGGCCAGCTGGCCAGCAGATCGGCCCGCAGCATTTTGTTTATTGCGTATTTATGCCATCAGAATGACATGGGGGAGTGGCAGCTGTGGTCCCCACCCGAGTCCGGGCTGTGCTGACTGGAGATGGCTGGAAGGGAACGTGGCTGGATAATCTCTCAAGCAGAGGGAGCTTCAGAATGTTCCGAGTAGCAGAAGTGGCCAAGAGCTAAACTTGTGCCATTTGGAGCTCACCTTGATAAGGCTGAACATTGAGAAATGGAGTGGTGCTGAGCCATGGGCACGTGAGAGCACTGGCCATGAAGGAAGCCGGAGGCGTGGCTCCCTCGGGTGGGGAGGACCCGGCAGGCAGGAGAAGAAAAGCTGGGCAGGGCAGGCAGGGCCCGTGCTGCCAAGTTGCCCAGGGAAAGCGCAAGCCCGAGACAGACACTTCTGTGGCCCTACTGAGTCAGGGGACACCAGTGGGCTGTCGAGGTGGACAGCCAACCTAGGTCAGCCTTCCCCAACCTGGTCCTCTCCAGATGCGTTGGACTGCAAGTCCTATTGTAGCAGCCATATCAGGAGTCAGACTAAGAGCCTTATGCAGTCTCATGCTTCATGTTCTTGCTGAGCTCTTGCTCTCTGAAATATATGTTTGTAAGCTGATGAGACACAGGAATGTCTTATCTAGTTAGCAAGGCTAAGGTCAGCATAGAATTGCATATCATGTTCCTGTTCTTTGCTTATTGTATATTTTGTTCTCTGCTGTTCTCTTCTGTTCTCTGCTTATCATGGCTACCCTATAACCCATTTCTTGTATTATAAACAATGGTGCTAGGAGAAGAAATGTTGAGGCCTGCAACCCCACACGGGAGGGAGAGGAGGAGCTGTTTCCTATGTGTCACAATATCTATAAAAACAATGTGCTGATGTAAATTGGGGCTTCTGGCTCTTTGGAAATGATTCCAGCCTTAAGCCCGCGCGTTAAATAAAGAAACTCTTTTTCCTTCACTCCGTGGTCTCTCTGACTCTGAGTTCTGCAACACTATCATTCCCAGGCAGCATGGCTCACGAGAGTCCAGCACATCAGGAGAGGCCAGCTTGCGGGAGGCTGGCCTACCACCTCCCAGCTGCAGCTGAGGTGGTCATGAAGGCTCCCAGTTCCAGCTGCTGTGGATTCTGACAAGAAATGGAAAACAGGAGGGTTTTAAGCCACTCGAGACCAGTGGAACTGGTGGCTCCGATGTCAGTGGGGTGGTGAATCCACTCCAGGTTTCAGTCAGAACCAGTCAGAATGCTCCTTTAGAGTTCTGACCGAAAACCAGAGCAGATTCACCGTCCCACTGACATCGGAGGCACTAGCCTCCACTGTTCAGGACTGTAAGGCATCGTATAAACAAGTTAAATGAGTCGATTAATTGTATGGATTTCAGTATTCAAGAAATCAATTAAGATCTGCATTCATTTGCATACAAGAAAAATCAAGAAATTGAAAGGGGAAAATTATTTAGATGATGCATGCATCCCCATGGAAGAGCATTCCTTGGTCTCGCTCACATAAAAAAGAAAGCCTCTCTTAAGTTGGTACCTGCCAGCTACACATGGTACCTTTTCAGTGGGACTTACTCCCAGGTAAGTGTGTATAACAGACATGTGGCACCTCAGGCTCATGGGCCAAATCCAGCCCACCTGGGTCTTGAAAAGTTTGGTGTGAATTAAAGCAGAGTTGCTTTATATAGAGGAAGTGTGGCAACACAGCATTTAGTATTGGAGGCAATAAAAGCAGGCTAGAGCCAGTTTAGGAGAAGTTCAAATCAACTTATTAGAGCTTTTATACACACCATTGGAGAAGGCTATCTAACACTGTTTAACTACAAGCATTGGGTGTGTGAGTGCAGGTGAGTGAAGGCATGGAACGTGGTTACTTGCTTCTTTCATGGAGAGACTGCATGGCACTTGCTGCTCATTGCAGAGACAAGAGAAAGAAGGAAGGGGAGGGAGTAGGGGGTGTCCTTTGTTGTCTGATCTTTGTTGATCAGACAACAAAGGACGTTTGATCTTGTCTGATCTCGGAAGCTACACAGGGTCAGCCCTGGTTAGTACTTGGATGGGGCACTGCCTGGAAATCAGGCTTCCTGCATTGAGCAGGGGGTTGGACTCAATGGTCTTGTAGGCCCCTTCCCACCCTAGGATTCTGTGATTCTCTGTCACGCCCTAGTGTCTGGAAGCATGTGGAGTTGTTCCGGTTATCCAATACTGGGGTCTCAATCCGGCCCTCTAGGGTTCCCCAGGTGGCAATACCACCTTCCCCTGGCTCCACCCCTTTCTCCCAACTGCTGATCCTTTGGTGGTTTCCCGGCTTTTGAGCAGTTCTTTCCTATTTTAAAAGGTTGAAATTCCTCTATTAAGGCTTAGTTACTGGCAGGAAAAGCTTTAGGCTAAAATATACTGGTAGTTTGGGTATTTTTCATCCCACCCCGTTTGCCTTTGGAATGAACCCTGCAAGAGCGTCTCTGAAATGGAATTTGGACCTCAGGCTGAGAGAGGCTCAACAGCCCTGGTGAATAGGGTTGCAGCCTAAATGTTGTAGCCCCAGTATAAATAGATGAGGTACGTGTAATGAGCGTGGCTGGATTAGATGGCTTTTGTTCCCACTGGCTACCAGTTGCGGTAGGGGTTTACTGTGATCTAGGCTTGTCCTGCAACAAGCAGACATACCATTACCCAGGGACCATAGGGGGCTTTATTTTGCACTTAGGAAATTAACACACCCACATTTTAAAGTAAAGTAAGTGTAAATGCCTAACGAGATAAGCACATCTATTAAGCATTTAAAAAAACTGTTACGAGGAAAAGAAAAATGTATGCCTCAACTGAATTGTTCAGGGAGAACTCTGCTTTAATTGCCATGCAACATCTAAACGCAGTCACATAACTCAGGGTTATTATGATTGCTCATGGACAATACATGCCTAATGAGATACTTACAAACACATTACAGGTACAACAGATAGCTGTGCATTTAATTAATAGCGAAGTGGGTAGCAGTAATGAGTAAGGAGAGGAGCATTTTTATTGACGGGTGTGCCTCTGCTGGTGGAGTGGAGTCCTTGCCCTTGTCAAGCTCCAGGCCCTTCTGGGGGTCAGAAAGGGAGCAATGGCAGTCTACATTTTGCAAGCTACATTTTTCAACCCAGCAACGCTTGCACACAGTGGCATAATGGAAAACGTTGAAGTGCAGGCGTTCATCATGGCAGCCTCCGTAGCCATGTCCCAAAGGACAATCCAAAAATGCAGGGAACCCTTGTTGATGTATATCTATCTGTGTCTAGATGCATGCGTATACACACATACACATCCCAAAGAGCAGCAGTATACAGCATAATACCCACTTTACTAGGTTCAGCTGGCAAACAGAATATGTGCTGGCAAAGGGCAGTGTAGCGGTTAGCATGTTGGACTTTGACTGGAGAGACCAAAGACCGCATGAGAAAGGGAAAGGGAGGGACATATTGGGGCCATTCACACAACACGCTAACCCACACTCAGTGGTTCATTGTGGGTTCGTTTTGGCTGTCGGCTGTTTGTTGAAGCATGGGTAATCATGTTGTCTGAACGCAGCCAGGATAGCTTGTTAACCGTGAAGTGTGGCTTTCCCCCCCTTCAACAAGAGCCACACTGCATGGTTAACAAGCCACGCTGGCTGCATTGAGACAACATGATAACCCACCCTGTGGAAAACATGCTGCATTCAGACACGCTAACCCAAGGTTCAACAAACAACTCATGGTTCAA
Organism: Heloderma suspectum; assembly: GCF_057233095.1. Classification (NCBI taxonomy): domain Eukaryota; kingdom Metazoa; phylum Chordata; class Lepidosauria; order Squamata; family Helodermatidae; genus Heloderma; species Heloderma suspectum. The sequence continues at coordinate 2,895,468 of NC_139466.1, forward strand.
AACAACCCACACTCAAATACTGAGTGTGGGTTAAATATTGAGTGTGGGTTAGCATGTTGTATGATCATTCCCAATGGGTTAATTCACCTGAGGGGCTTTTGAGGGTGTTATAGGGTTGTGGGTGGTTTGTTAACCATGCCAGCGACCCACCCTCACCAGGTTCACATGATACAACAAGCCACAGCATACCGCCGGCAGTGAATTAACCCATGGTGGCTTGTTGTGACATGCAAACAGGGTTTACATGTCCCCAAACAGCATATGTTCACCACCTCAAGTTTTTCAAGGAGTTTCTTTCATTCCTGTGCACTATGAGATGCTGCATTGTTCCCTGCAAGTTAGCAAATCCCACCAACTAAATTGCTCAAAAGAGTCTTTGGTGGCGGCACAGAAGAATTGATGCTTTCGAACCGTGGTGCTGGAGAAGACTCTTACGAGTCCCCTGGACTGCAAGGAGGTCAAATCAGTCAATCCTAAAGGAAATCAACCCTGACTGCTCATTGGAAGGACAGATACTGAAGCTGAAGCTCCAATATTTTGGCCACCTAATGCGAAGAGAAAACTCCCTGGAAAAGACCCTGATGCTGGGAAAGACTGAAGGCAAAAGGAGAAGGGGACGGCAGAGGATGAGATGGCTAGATAGCATCACCGATGCAATGAATATGAACTTGAGCACGCTCCGGGAGAGAGCGGAGGACAGGAAGGCCTGGCGTGCTATGGTCCATGGGGTCACGAAGAGTCGGACACGACTGAACGACTGAGCAACAACAAGACCAAGAGGGCTACAGTGCAAAACAAGCCCTTTATCTTATTGCTCAAGTTTATTTGTGTGTTGAAGACATTTTCACAGCATCCTGAGCATTCATTTCTTCATTAAAAGAAAACAAAAGAAGAAAGGAAGCAGACATTTGTGGAGATTCCTACAAGAATCTTGTAAGGAGGTTCTCCTTATTTACACTTCAAACAAAGCTTTCATACATTGAATGGATGTAACACAGTCATGGCTAATACTGATTGCATACAGAACACTACACAGGCAGGACAAATCATATGGCACTTCTGATTGGTTAGTAACTGTCACACAGAAGAACAGTAAGTGTTATTTGCCACTGTGATAGACCGTTCCTGCCTGCCGTTCTGGTTCTATCAGGTAATTCAGGTGGCATCGAAGCCTGTTGCCTGAATATTTCCCTTTCACCCAGACCTTAAGTCTGCTTGCTTTGCTACCTGCAAGGTTCGCATGTTTTGCTAATGGCTTTTGGGTTTTTCTTCCACATCTGGAACCCACACCTACTTCTGAAGTGGTTGCAAAACATACCCAAGGGTAGCCTAGTCTCCTTTTCCCTGGGGATGTGACCTGGGTGTCTACACACACAGCAGATTGAGGTAGTAGAATTCTGGAGGGGCAGAGGGCTTGTGTTGCTGCAGACTACAGTGGGGAAGCTAATTCTGAATGCTCCCTCATGTAAAAAACAAACACCACCTCCACGCAAGTAGAAAACATGCCCATCAGGGAAAAGTTCTACTCTCTCGCACCCACTCTGCTTGCTGTGCTAGCTTTGAACATAGGAAGCTGCCTTATGCTGATTCAGAGCACTGGTCCATTTATTCCAGTACTGTCTGCATGGATTGGCAGCTGCAGCAGCTCTCCAGGCTTTCAGGCAGAGAAGGGTCTTCTGCATCACCTGCTACCGGATCCTTTTTTAAACTGGAGATGCTGCGTGCAAAGCAGGTGCTCTACCACTGAGCTATGGCCCCTCCCAGGGAGTGCGTAATGTAAAGGAGCATTCAAAAATGTCACCCCTCCCTGTTGACTTAAGTGGTGTAGACCATCCTCTTGGCCCAGTGCTCTGCCACCTCATTCTGCCCCATATGTGGGTGCTAGGCTGCCCTCCTGATCAGACAAGAAAGGCAGCCACATGGATATTGTACCTGCCCACCCCCATCCCACTTTCTGTCCATTCCACAGACCTCCTGCAGGGAGGATCAGCAGAGCGAAAGCAAGCCACCGGTCTGGACTGTGGGGTTGGAAAGTTTTGGAAGAGCGCTTCTAATGCATGCTGCTGGAGCCATGCACAAGTGCTCTCGGTCATGGCCCTTTCAGCGATGCAATGGGGAAAAATGACTAAAGTAGTGTTGAGTGGCAAAAGACTTGTCTGCAGCTGACATCTTCCGCCAAGAAAGATGATGACTGTGCATGCGAATGAGCACTTTGCTCAGTCATGTTCAACTGATATGTTAATCATTGAAGCAGGTGCACCTCCCAGAGCCTGCCAGTGTAGAAGCATGCACAAAAAAATCTGAAGTGCTCCACAGTCAATCTTCAAACTTCCCGGTGGCATCCATTGTGCAGCCTACAGGTTCTTGTAAGGATGTTTGTTAAACACAGTGTGGGAGTTTATGGGCTTTGGCTAGTATCAGATTTATTTATTCATGTCAGAAGCATCACATTTAAAAAACATACTATAACACATAACATTTAAAATATAGAAGTATCAGATAAGAAGCCAGCAAAGAGACAGCATGTGGGTGTGGGAATGAGGAGACCCTGCTTATTGATTGGATGTGCTCCTCTGGTACAGTGTGGCATCTGAACCCTTCTGTCTGTACTTTGGGGGAGCAGGCTCCCTTTCCCCGTGCCGCCTCTTGGCTATTTGTGGTCCTGATGCAGATGATTGTGCTGGTGCAGTGGGGATACTTTGTAAGCAACAGTGCCTGTCTTTCCTCAGAGGCCCTGCCTAGGTCTCAGGTGTGCATTATGATGTTGTGCCCTAACAGAAGAGCCATAATGTGATGTAGCTACAGCCTGAAAGAAAAGGATGATGGTGACTGGGAGGAGCACTACAAGGCCTAGCAGGATGCTTTCATTAGTGATCCATTTTAGAGATCATTAGGAAAGAAACAGAAATGAAACAGCTGGTATCATAATGCCCTTATACAAACCTATGGTAAAGACACACTTGGAACAGCCGGGCTGTTCATACAACATGCTAAGCATGTTGTCTGAATGCAGCATGTTTTCCGCAGGGTGGGTTATTGTGTTGTCTGAATGCAGCCAGGGTGGCTTGTTAACCATCCTGAAAAACCTAACAACAAACCATGGGTTCTCACAGTGGCTTGTTCAAGACAAATACGCCACACATCATGGTTAACAAGCCACCCTGGCTGCATTCAGATAACGCAATAACCCTTGGTTCAACAAACAACCCATGGTTCAAAGCAACCCACACTCAACCACTGAATGTGGGTTAGTGTGTTGTGTCAACAGCCCCACTATGTACTGGTCGCCCCATCCCCAAAATAATTTTGTAGACCTGGAAAAGGTATAGAAAAGGGCAACCCAAATGATCAAGGAGCTGGAGCAACTGCCCTATCAGAAGAGGCTAGAACATTTGGGGATTTCTAATTCAGAAAAAAAAGGCAAGCAAGACAGGGACAACAGACAGCACACAAGGGCAACCTGTGGCCCCCCTGTGGCCATTGGCACATTTCCATGCAGCCTGCAGGCCATCTCCTTGCTCTCCAAGTGATTCTCCCCTCCATGATTCCCAGTGGAATTTTACTGAAAATGGCTGAGCAATGGCATGAGGCATACAATGGGATCATGGTGATCCTAACGTGTGCCTGCCCCTCTTCCTGTTCCTCAGCAGGTTCTTGCTGGAAAGTGCACTCCTTAGCTGCTCTGAGCACCAATGAGCTGGGAGGGGTGGGGGAGTGGCATACAAAGGTGTGGAGTGGGAAAGAGTGAGTGGATATGTGTGAGGGGAAGATGTGTGTGTGGAGAGAGCGGGGGACATCCTACTGGCTCCAGCAATACCCACTGCTGGTTTATGTCAACTTGAGCACCACTTTTTGGTGGAAAGGAGGGATATTAATTAATCATAGTAATTAATTATAATTAATCAGTTAATTATAATTAGTGCTTATTATTGTCAAGGGCTCCTTGGAGGCCTCTCTCAGTCTAATCCAGTAGCCAAGTCCAGACACAGACAAAGGGATTATTTTCAAAGCTTTATTCCTCTTTCATAACTTAACAACTCTACTGTTAGCAACTAGATATGAGCAGCAGGGTACCTATGCCCTAAGTTGGAACAGTTGGTCCCCGTTTGAAGGAGAATCACTGGCAGACCCTGAACTTATGGGCTAGGGACAGTCCCTCCCCTTTTCCCTTGGATCCTCTGGGCGCAACTGTTGTTTGTGCGCCAACCGGGCACTACGCCTCCTTTCCGTGCCCTCCATTTGGCGCCGCTCCCTGCGTCGGCGTCACGCATCCAGCAAGTCTGCTTCCCATGCTCTCTCACTCCCAGGACTACTATCTATGCTAGGAATGCTGGTGGGAGGAATCTCCGTCAGCTGTTGGCCCTGGGAAGGATGAGCGCACTCCTCTCCCAGGAGCGGCTGCTCTTCCTCAGAATCAGAACTACTCTGGGATTCTATGGGCTCAGTGTCCACCCTGACATCATCCCTGCTCCCATGAGGCCCCCCCTCATGCTCCTCCCCTGGGGCCCCGGGTTTGTGGGGGCACAGCTGGTGGAAGCGCCTCAGCAGCAACGGAGCATGCACATTTTCTGCAGGTTCCCAGGATTGCTCATCAGGCCCGTACCCCTTCCAGTCCACCAGATATTGCAAGTGGCCGCGAGAAAGGCGGGAGTCCAGAATCTCCGTGACCTCAAACTCCCCCTCCCCCTCCACCAGCACTGGCGGCGAGGGGGAGCCGACTGAGTGATGAGGGTCGCCAGAAACCAGGGGGGACAGCAAGGACCGATGAAAGACAGGATGGATCTTCATGGAGGGGGGGAGAGCCAGGCGAAAAGTAACAGGGTTAATCTGGGCCATAATCTGGAAAGGCCCCGTGCGGCAAGGCGCGAGCTTCCTTGCGGGCGAGTGAGAGGGGAGGTATTGGGTGGACTACCAAACCCAGTCCCCTGGTTGCAGAGACGGACCCAGCTGGTGCCGCCAGTCCGCAGAGGCCTTGTAGGCTGTCTTGGCTCGCTCGAGGGAGTCCCGCAAGAGGTGGTGTACTGCTCTCAACTCCTCTAAAAAGTCATGGGCCGCTGGCACGGAAGAGGGAGCTCAGGTGGACGGGAAAGCCTTGGGGTGGTAACCAAAATTGGCAAAAAATGGAGTTTGGTGGGTGGAAGCATGGCAGGCATTGTTATAAGCAAATTCTGCGAGAGCAGCAAGGAAAACCAGTCATCTTGCTGGTAATTGACATAACAGCGCAAATACTGTTCCAGAGTCGCATTGGTGCGCTCAGTCTGACCGTCCGTCTGTGGATGGTGGGCGGAGGAAAGACAGAGTGTCACATGGAGCAATGCAAGTAGCTCCCTCCAGAAAAGGGCAGTGAATTGGGCCCCCCTAGTCGAAATGAGACCCTCAGGCCATCTGTGGAGGTGGAAAACATGCGCCAAGAACAGCTCTGCCATCTCCCTGGCTGTGGGCAACCCAGAGCAGGGGATGAAATGGGCCATCTTAGAAAACAAATCCACCACCACCAGAATGGTGGTCTTACGTGTGAGTGAGGCAAGTCAGTGATGATTTGTCAGTGATGAGGGAGAGCAGTTTCCAAGGTCCTGAGGGGGTAGGCAGGGGGTGAAGCAAGCCTGTGGGCTTGCCTGAGGGGGCCTTCGCCCACTGGCAGGTTGGGCAGGAGGCGACATAGGACTTGATGTCCCGACACACACGAGGCCACCAAAAATCCCTCGTCACTCCAAGCAGGGTCTTGGCGACGCCAAAATGCCCAGCTGTGGGGGAGTCGTGGCACTGATGGAGGACCTTCTCGCAGAGGGGTCTAGAAGGCACATAGACCCGACCAGAATGGTAAAGCAGGCCACCTCGCAAAGAGAAGGGGGTAGAGTGGGGGGGGGCAGAGGCTAGCCCCAATTCCTCCACCTTTGTGCAAACAAAAGCATCCTGAGCCTGTGCAGAGAGAAGGAGCTCCTCCCAAGAATGAGGTATCGCAGCTGCCGCCAGGCCTTGGGAGGAAAGAATCAGAGGGGGGGGGATTTTCCTCACTCCCTGGCTGGAGGTCAGGCTTACGAGAAAGAGCATCCGCTTGTAGGTTGTTGGAGGCCTTCATATGGCAAATCTTAAGGTGGAACCGAGAAAAAAAGCGCGACCACCTAATCTGCCTCTGGTTTAAGGCGTGGGCTGTCTGAAGATGTTTGAGGTTGCGATGGTCGGTTCTAACTTCGACTGGGTGCTGTGCCCCCTCCAGGAGATGATGCCAGGTCTCCAAAGCAGACTTGATGGCCAACAGTTCCTTCTCCCAAATGGTATAATTTCTCTCAGACATATTCAGCTTCCTGGAGTGCTAGGCGCAGGGTTGCAGCCTGCCGCCCTCCTGATCTGGCTGAAAGAGCACGGCCCCCACCACAAAGTCAGAGGCATCAGTTTGCACTACAAAAGGCTTCCTGGGGTCAGGATGTAAGGATCGGCTCAGAGCTGAAAAGCCTCTTAAGTTCCTCGAAAGCCTGTTGGGCAGATGCCATCCAACGAAAAGGAGATTTCTTGCCCTTAAGGAGGTCCGTGAGAGGAGAAGTCAGCCGAGCAAAACTGGGCAGGAACTTTCTGTAAAAATTAGCAAAGCCCAGAAAACGTTGCAAGTCCTTCTTGGTGGATGGAGCCTGCCAGGAGAGAACAGCCTGGACCTTTGCAGGAGCCATCCTGATACCGTCAGGCGAGATAATGTAGCCAAGAAAGTCCAAAGTGGTTAGGTCAAACACACATTTCTCCAGCTTGGCATAAAGATGGTTCTCGCGGAGGCGCTGGAGGACGGCGGAGACATGACACTGATGGGTGTGCGGGTCCTCAGAAAATATAAGTAAATCATCGAGATACACAATGAGGAAAGAGTCCAAATAGTCCCGGAAGATGGCATTCATAAAATGTGAAAACTTAGGGGGGGGCGCAGGTGAGCCCAAAAGGCATCACTAGGTATTCATACGCTCTGTACCGGGTCCCGAAAGAGGTCTTCCACTCATTCTCCTCCTGGATGCAAATGAGATTGTATGCGCTACGCGGGTCCAACTTCGTGAAAATCTTGGCTCGCCCCAGGCGCTCCAACATCTCAGGTATGAGGGGGAGGGGGTACTTGTCAGGGATGGAGACTGAATTTAGATTTCTGAAATCGTGCACCGAGTGGAGTTCTCCAGATCGCTTGGCCACAAAGAAGGTAGGAGTGCAGGTGGGGGAGGAAGATGGGCGAACGAAGCCGCATTTGAGATTCTTGTCCAAAAACTCCCGCAGAGCTCGAAGTTCCGGCTCTGACATCGAATACAGCCAGCCAGCGGGGATGGTCGCCCCCAGAATGAGGTTAATGGCACAGTCAAAAGGGCAGTGGGGGTGAAGCCAGTCAGCATCCTTCTTGTCAAACACATCCCGAAAAGCCGCATACTCCTCTGGGAGGATGACGGTAGCTGAAGGACTGCCAGAAGCAGACAAGGAGGGGGAGGAAAGGGTTAAGGCCTGGGCTGGGACTGGCGCCTCCTCCGGGAGGCAATGCTCCCGGCAGTTGTTGTTCAGTTGACGTTCAGTCGTGTCCGACTCTTCGTGACCCCATGGACCATGGCACACCAGGCCTTCCTGTCCTGCGCTGTCTCCCGGAGCATGCTCAAGTCCATATTCATTGCATCAGTGATGCTATCTAGCCATCTCATCCTCTGCCGTCCCCTTCTCCTTTTGCCTTTAGTCTTTCCCAGCATCAGGGTCTTTTCCAGACAGTTTTCTGTTCTCATTAGGTGACCAAAATATTGGAGCTTCAGTTTCAGTATCTGTCCTTCCAATGAGCAGTCAGGGTTGATTTCCTTTAGGATGGACTGATTTGACCTCCTTGCAGTCCAGGGGACTCGTAAGAGTCTTCTCCAGCACCACAGTTCGAAAGCATCAATTGTTGGGTGCTCAGCCTTCCCTATAGTCCAGCTCTCACAGCCATACATTACTACTGGGAAAACCATAGCTTTGATTAGACGGACCTTTGTCAGCAAGGTGATGTCTCTGCTTCTTATTATGCTATCTAGGTTGGCCATAGCTTTCCTCCCAAGGAGCAAGCGTCTTTTCATTTCATGGCTACAGTCACCGTCTGCGGTGATCTTGGAGCCCAAGAAAATAAAATCTGTCACTACTTCCATTTCTTCCCCTTCCATATCCCAGGAAGTGATGGGGCCAGATGCCATGATCTTCGTTTTTTTAATGTTGAGTTTCAAACCAGCTTTTGCACTCTCCTCTTTCACCCTCAACAAGAGGCTCTTGAGATCCTCTTCGCTTTCTGCCATTAGGGTGGTATCATCTGCGTATCTGAGGTTGTTGATAATTCTCCCAGCAATCTTAATTCCGACCTCTGATTCATCCAACCCGGCATTTCTCATGATGTACTCTGCATATAAGTTAAATAAGCAGGGTGACAATACACAGCCTTGTCGTACTCCTTTCCCAATTTTGAATCAATCGGTTGTTCCATGTCTGGTTCTTACTGTTGCTTCTTGACCCTCATACAGGTTTCTCAGGAGACAGGTAAGGTGGTCTGGTACTCCCATCACTTTCAGAATTTGCCACAGTTTGTTGTGATTCACACAATCAAAGGCTTTAGCGTAGTCAATGAAGCAGAAATAGACGTTTTTCTGGGATTCTCTTGCTTTCTCCATGATGCAGCGAATGTTGGCAATTTGATCTCTAGTTCCTCTGCCTCTTCGAAACCCAGCTTGTACTTCCGGTAGTTCTCGGTTCGCATACTGCTGAAGCCTAGCTTGTAGGATTTTGAGCATCACCTTGCTGGCATGTGAAATGAGCGCTATTGTGCGGTAGTTTGAACACTCTTTGGCGTTGCCCTTCTTTGGAATTGGAATGTAAACTGACCTTTTCCAGTCTTGTGGCCACTGATGCAAACTCCACTTGCTGAAGCCCCCAAGAAATCTGAGGGTCGTGCTTAGAGAGCTAGGAAACACCCAGCACGATTGGGTATAGGGGAACCTTGGCTAAGTGAAACTGAATCTGCTCAACGTGGGACTGGGCGCACAGAGTAAGCAGAACTGTAATATGGGTCACCGCGCCCGAAGAGAGAGGACGCCCATCGATGGTCTCCACTGCCAAGGGGGCAGGAAGGGGCAGGGTAGGAATCTTGTGGAAGAGGGCAAAGGTTTCATCCATGAAACTGGTCGTAGCCCCCGAGTCCACTAAAGCTAGGGCCTCCACCCTGCCCCACTGGGAGGAGCAGAGGTGAACATGCAACAGCAGATGGGAGGGTGGGGGGGTGGGGAAGGCACCCACCTGGCGGAGAACTGACCCACACACTGGAGGCTCCCAACAAGCTTGGGGGGCAGTCTAGTCAGGCCTGGGGATGAGGAGGAGGAGGAGGAGGGGAAAGGAGAGGAGGGGGAGGCAGCGGAGCTGTGGATCTAACTCGGCAGGTCTTGGTGAAATTCCCCAGCTTTCCACATCAAAAACACGGTGCTCAGCTCGCCGGTGCTCAAGCTCCTCTGGCAGCAGTGGGGCTCAGGTAGCTCCCAGCTGCATCGGGGTCTCCTCCACCCCTTCTGCCGGAGCGGGGGGTGGGGGAGGGGGCAGGAAACGTGGGCGAATGAGAGGAGGGAAATCCCGGCCCCTGACGCCCTGCTGGGTCTGCCGGCGCCCCTCCAGCCGACTATCTATCTGAAGGCAGGTCTGGATGAGGTCCTCCAAAGTAGGCGGGCTGGGCATGCACACCAACTCATCCAAGATCTCGTCGTTCAAACCATCCAAAAACTGAGCCACTAGCATGGCATCATTCCACTCTAAATCCTGCATCAGCAAGCGAAAAGTTGTAGCGTAGCTGGAAACTGAGTCCTTGCCCTGCCTGAGGCGGCGAATCTCCCGAGAAGCCGTCTGCATGTACAGGGGGTCACCGAAAAAACGGGCCATCGCTGTCATGAAACCTTGATAGTCCCCGAGCAGGGGGTCATTAGCGAGAAGGAGACCTGAAGCCCATCTAGCTGCCATGCCTGAAAGTAGGTTAATGATGAAACCCACATGAACCTGTTCCGTCTGGAAATCCTCAGTCCGAAGACGCATGTACAGCTCCGATTGGGCCCTGAAAATCTGAAAAAGTCCTTCCTCACCAGAAAACTTCTCTGGCAAAGCCACCGGGCACTTGCGGCGGGGGGGAATCGGAGGTGGAGGGGGTTGAACCGCAGCTTGTAGATTCTGCACGGCAGCCGTCAGTTGAGCCATCTGATCATGGAGCAGCTGGTTCTCCTGCGCTAGAGCTTGCACCGCCGGGTCCCCGGCACCCTCCATATGGCAATAGGAGAAGAGAGAGAGAGAGAGGAAAAAAAAGACGAACGGGGACCAAGCTGTCAAGGGCTCCTTGGAGGCCTCTCTCAGTCTAATCCAGTAGCCAAGTCCAGACACAGACAAAGGGATTCTTTTCAAAGCTTTATTCCTCTTTCACAACTTAACAACTCTACTGTTAGCAACTAGATATGAGCAGCAGAGGGCGCAACCGTTGTTTGTGCGCCAACCAGGCACTATGCCTCCTTTCCGCACCCTCCATTTGGCGCTGCTCCCTGCATCGGCGTTGCGCGTCCAGCAAGTCTGCTTCCCACGCTCTCTCACTCCCGGGACTGCTATCTATGCTAGGAATGCCGATGGGAGGAATCTCTGTCAGCTGTTGGCCCTGGGAAGGATGAGCGTGCTCCTCTCCCAGGAGTGGCTCCTCTTCCTCAGAATCAGAACTACTCTGGGATTCTATGGGCTCAGTGTCCACCCTGACAATTATAATGATTAATATGTCCCCCAAACCATTGCCCAACAGTGTACATGGCCCTTGAGGGCAAAAATATTGCCCGCCCTCGTGATAGAGGGTAATAAAATGATACCTCACTTGGAGACTGTGGACAGCGAGACATTTTTCTCATTATACCAAAACTCAGGATCACCTGATACAATGGATTGGTAGCAGATTCAGGACAGACAGAAGAAACAACTGCTTCACACAGGACATAATGAATGTATGGGATCTGGTGCCTCCAGATGGGATCTTGGCCACTGGCTCAGATTGCTTTAAAAGGGGATTTGACATATCCATGGAAGAGGAAGAGGAGGAGGAGCAGGAGACGTCTTAATGGCCACTATTAGCCATGGCAGCTCAGTGGAAATCTGTCAAGATTCCTTTAGCCCCCACTTTATTTCAACACCGAGGACAAACACGAACAAGAAGCTTCAGTATACAGCTTTTAATCCATTACTTCACAGTGTCATACAGATGCAAATTCTCAGTGACTCTCAGTCTACAAAGGAATGCCTTCAGGGGAATTCAAAAGGAAGTTAAGAGAGTTGCCTGCCATTTGAAGGGAAAGGCGGTCTCACTAGCTTAACTTAAGGGGGGAGGAACCTCTCTCGTGAGGCTTCTGAGTGCAGCTTCTCACACAAGGCCAATTGGGTAGACAGTCTAAGTTTTGCCCCGCCTTCTCTCTCCTTGCTCTGTGTCTTCGCCTGGTGTCTATTAGGTCAGACTCTCCAACCCCCCCCCATCCTTCTATTCGCTGTCTCTCACAGGGGTGTGTGAAGAGGAACCCTCATCCCCAGCCAGCTGGGCGTTTGTAACCTGAGAAGCCAGCCCAGTCATGTCTGGACTAGCCTGGGAAAACACCTCCCCCATGTCTGGCAGTTCTCCTTCAGAATCTGAACTGCTATCCCACTCCCTGTGCTCAGAAACAACCCTGACAAGATCCCAGGTTCAGAGGCATTGAACCAGATGCTGGGAGGCAAAAGTAGGAGAGGATCATGGCATTCATGTCCTGCCGAATGGGCTTCCCAGAGGCATATGGTTGGCCACTGTGAGAAACAGGATTCTGGCTTAGATGGGCCTTTGGTCTCATCCAGCTTCAGGGCTCTTCTTATGCGTTTATGCCCAGCAGAGAAGAAAGGGAGAATGGTGCTGCTTTCCACCACTGATGTTTAATTCTTCAAGGTGCTAGAGGATCCTGACTTGAAATCTATGTTTTGTGATGTGGGGGTTTGCTTTGAACATCTGATTCTTCTTCTTCTTCTTCCTAGTTTTATAAACAAGACTTCTCTGTCTCTTTGAAGTAGTTTCTCTGTCTTTGATATACTATTCTTTCAAGATTTGGGGGGGGGGAGGACTTTTCTTCTGCAAAGGATCCTCCAGTTTGCAAAACAAAGAGGAACAACAATCTCTCCCCACCTTCCTGTTTTTACTTTTTAGTTCCGCTAAGGGACTTTATGGTCCCATGGTGTGAAGAAAATTGTTGTACCAAACAACAGAACTGACTCATCTGCAAATCTTTGATGCTGTTGCTTATCTTGTTTGACTAAACACTTCTAAGCTTGGGAAGCAGCCTAGTAGTGAGGAATGTGTCTGTAAATCCAATGATTGTCTCCTTGATCCCAGTAGGACCACATCTGGGAGTAAGCTGAGAGTAACTGTGTGAACCATGCCCACATTCTGCACTGAAGCTAAGCATCTTTTGGACATACCTTTTACTGTTTCAAGATGCTGTACAACCCATTTTTAATACTTTTCTGAGCTCTGTTAAGCCAAGTTTGCACATGGCATCCTCCTCCTCCTCCTCCTCTTGGCTGTCACTGGATGACCATGGCTTTGGTTTCCTGGCGAGGGGGTTCTCTCCCTAGCTACTAGGACACCTAAAGGTGCTGGCCGTGATCCTGATACCAAACATGTTGGTTTCAATAGAGACACAAGCATTTAAAAAGAAAATGACGGAGGCAGATGATAGTTTAAGTGGTGTGTCAGAGGCATTTGTCAGAGCATATGAATCCAATCTTCTCCCAACTTTATTTGCTACCAATTTGTTTCCAGGTCCAGTACAAAGTGCTAGTTCTAAACCTTTAGAAACCTAGACAATCTGGGACCATGATATTTTATGGCCGGTCTCTTCCAGTATCTGTCTTGTTCCCAAGGCACAGCAATCCTTGAGTGTGACTGTTCTACAGGTTTAGCCTGCTGTGACCAATAGGAGTATTTAACCCCATTTCTCAGGGTGATGGTGGTTGTTCAGAAATGTGGATTTCGAAAGGTCTAACAGAGCATGCTACAGCTAGAGGTGACTCAATCGTTTGCTTTGCTTATTCCCAGAGCATGACACAGACAACCATTTTTTTCCCATTTAATGTAGTTCATGTTATCTATTTTTCCCTCTGGGATGTTGGAGGGCAGAAGACACATTAACTGTCCTATTCTGAATCTCAGTTGGGCTTTTTGTTTTTGTACTGTAGATAAAACCTGAAGGACTGTAGACTTGTCTGTGACGTCTTCAGTAACCCCTTTCCTTCTGTTTGTCCCTAAAATGTCAAGAGTAAACCAAAAAAACAAAAAACACCACATCCATTATTTCAATCGCATTTTCAGTTTCTGCAGCTTCAGTGAGCTTAATGCATCTTGGCCATCTTTACAAACACCAAACATGATCTGTGCAAAAGTCTTTCTGCAAACAGGGATGCTTTGATGGTCTGAATGCCTCCATCACTGCTGTCTTTTGTGGGCTGCACTGAGAAGCTGTGGCACTACTGGGGCATCACAGACAAATCTTAATTCCACTCCCTGAGACAGTGACTTATCCTTGGAATTGAGCACTCATCCAAAACGAAAAGAAAATGTATCTTTTTTGAAACAATACACCTGTCCAAATTACTAGAGAGATGGAGTTAGTTGTGCAAGAGACAATAATTTCCCATTTTTCATGCATCGACTTATTTTACTAATGTAAAAAAAGAAAAGAGAGGTGTGATTCCTCTGTTGTCTGTCTGTCTGTCTGTTTGTTGCAAGACAGGATTTCTAATGCTTGATTTAGACATGGCCCTTGCTACTTTCATGGTGTCATCTGCAATGCTGCAGTGTTTTTGTGGAGTTCCTTTAGATTTATGACTGAGATCAGATAGAGATACCTTTGACTGGTTAAGGCTGAACCTACTGCAATCTCCAGTTGGGTACTGAAACAGCTTAATGTTATAGCAAGCCAGAGACACGAGCTACAACAATATAATCTTGCCTGGGAGAAAATGAGTTCTTATTGTTTACCAATATTCCTTTGGATTTTCTTTGAAAAGCAGATGCTGAAAGCAATCTGACATTGCTGCTCAGCACCCTGTGCTGGACCTCTTTGCAGCAGAATTTATTTATGGACAAAATCCTATCAGGACAAAGCAAAGACATCATTAATCAGGAGTTGCATTTGGTTATGCCTGTAATCAAATCCCAGAATAATTTGCAATGTGCTTATGCGTGCATCTGGTTGCTAAGAATTTAACCTCTGGAATATTCACAGGGGTGGTTTGATCTGCAGCACATATGGAGGGGGGTGGGAATTAAAGTCTGTGCAGTATCCCCCCTAGAAATGTACCAGAGTTGTCACCAGCAAACCGCTGATGACCAGAAAGAGTGAAAACCTTTTGCCAAGTATGAGCACAAGACAAAGCATTGATGTGTGTTGTTTTTTGACATGTCGTCCCAAGGACAAGGCCATCCTAAAGGGGAGGCATGGTGGGGCACCTGCTGAGGGCCCACCCGCAGCAGGGACCCACTGACAAGAGCCCCCTGGGGTTGCTCCTCCTCCCCTTCGCAACCTGCTTGTTCACCCGCCTCTCTCTTGCTCTGGCCCATACAGTGATGGTGGTGAGAAGGAGGAACGGTAGATGCCACTGCCTGGTTGCTCACTGTCTCTCTGGCTGTCAAGCAAGGAAGTGGCCGCAATAATGAGAGAGAGGAAGATGAGCAGGAGCAACTGTGGACAATGGCAGTGGGAAGGCGGATTCACCAAGGGAGTGGCCCATGGAGGGTGTCTTGCCAAGGGCCCTCTGAAACCTGGAGCTGGCCCTGCCCAAGGACAACAGGCTGTATTACCCAACACTCACCAGAGAGCATCAGGAAAGCCCTGCTGGATTTAGTCTGGCATCCTTTTACTAACAGTAGCAGGGAAGAAAGATGCCTCCAGGAAGCTGATAAGCAGGGCATGAAAGCAAAGCCACTATGTAGTATTTGGAGTTATACTGCCTCTGGACATGGAGGTTCTATTTAGCTTTCACAGCTAATCACTGCTGATAGTGTTATGGGATTGGGAGTGTAAGTAGAGCTTTCAGCTTGGGTGCTAGTATGTCTTAAGAGGAAACATCTCTTAAGGCCTGAAAAGGACAGTTGATGGCTGGTAATATTCTGGTGATGTGTTTCAGTAGGAGCTACAATGGCCCAAGAAGCCACAGCTGATGGGTGGAGATGACTCATCTTTCTCCCGCCACCCCAGTAGACAAGAGGAGGGGGTGAGTGAGGCCTCTGTGTGTAACAGAAAGGCAGTCTGTGCTGGAATCGGATCTGAAATGGAGTCAGAGAGCTGACTTTGCTCTCTGCAGGAAATCCTAAGACACAGCGGGTTCTCCTGTACATCTAACAGGGAGCAGGATTCTGCTGGAGTCTTAACTCTGTGAACCCTTATCTCATGCTCAGCCTGCATATATGTGTAAATAAACCTTTTATCACAGAAACGCCATAAGTCTCGAATGACCTCCGTCTAAAGAAACTGAATCCTGGGTAAGTGCTGGAACCCCTGAAACTTCTCACCACTCAGAAGTGGGGTGCACACGTGTAGACAAGTTCCTGGGAGCAGTGGGGCAGGTGGGTAATTTTAGACCCTGGACTTAATGGGGGGAGGGCTTTAGATGGCTACATGTATTGCTTCAATTGTGAAGCACACAACTAACATTTCTCTTCCCCTCCCCACCTGCCATTCCATATATTCTTGATATATTTCAACAGCAACAACAGCTACTGTTTCCCAACTGTGGTTTTAAAAAATACTCTAAGCCTGTGCAGTTTGTCATTTCAAACTCACTTAAATCACAGAACCACCATGGCTACCGAAATAAAATGGAGTTTCCTTCTGCTGCCCTGATGCCCACATCACCTGTTGCCCCCTGGGTGGTCATGGGGGGGGGGACTGGTCTGGAAGATCCTGGACTTTGGCTCCAAAATCCAATCCTAGGGGCACCACTGCATGGAAGATGAGTCTAATCCCCTTTTACAGCCAGTTAAGCCAGTGTCAGAGCGTTCCGTAAGTTAATTTTGCATTGTGACTTGTCTGTCCTGGATCTACCCCCAATCCATTTCATCGAGAACTTACACATGGTACAACCCCAAAAGCATGTCACACTGCATGAAAACCAGAGGTGTCTATGCAGCGCTAATGCACAGGATTAAACGTTCTTCACAAGAGCGGCCTCTGCGTGTTCTGCCACTGTTTTTGAGCTCCTGCAGACAATGTAGTTTTTTACTGAAAAAAATTGAGTTTGGCATCCAGCATGAAATTAATGAATTGCTTCCCACCCCCTGTCCCCTTTACACATGCAATTGAGGGAGACTCTGAGTTCGCTCACTTAATTCAGTGCAGAGTGTCAGCGCAGCATTGAGGTCTGCAGTTCTCAGAGGTTGTAAATCAAACCAGAAGTGACACCTCACCTCAAAGAATAGAAGAGACAGAAGAAGCATGCAGGAGGGCTTTGAAGCAAAGGACTCTCAAGTTAGTACTGTGACAGGTGCTTTAGGGTGTGTGTGATAGATAGGGGTGTGTGTGTGTGTGTGTAGAGAGAGAGAGAGGACAGAACTAGAGAAATGGAGCTAAGCCTACTATCAGGCTCCTGGTGGACCCAAACCCAGGGGAGACGTCTATGTGGGAGGAGGACTTCCATCATCCCAGAGTGCAGGACGCGGAACAATGGGCTCAAGTGACAGGGAGCCAGATTCCGGCTGAACATCAGGAGAAACGTCCTGACTGTTAGGGCAGTACAACAATGGAACCAATTACCCAGGGAGGTGGCGGGCTCTCCCACACTGGAGGCGTTCAAGACGAGGCTGGACAGCCACCTGTCAGGGATGCTCTGACTTGGACTCCTGGACTGGGCAGGGGGTTGGACTCGATGGCCTTGTAGGCCCCTTCCAACCCTACTATTCTATGATTCTATTCTATGATTCCATGATCCCTCTGCACACCTCACTCCCACAGAAGGCATGGGGCAACCTCAAGACTCCTGTTGCAGGGATGCCTTGCCAGATTTCCCAAAGAACCCCTTTGACCCATCCCTGCTGAGCTTCCTGACTGTCCTTCCTCATCCCACCACTCTCCAGAGCACTGTCAGCAAAGGACCAGGTGAGACACTCTGAGCTCTCCTTGCAGTGCCCGCCTGGCTGCCAGAAGACCCTTTTGCCCAGGTATGCACATGATGAAGGGTCTATTCAGGAGCAAGGGTCTATATGTGAGGAGAAAGACCTGGCTGTGGCTACTGATGAGGCAGACCCAGCTGTAACTGGTGAATCTGGAACAGCCAGCATATGAGCTCTCAGTCTTTCCCAGGCCTTTGCTGGTTTGTTTTGGGAAAATCCGATTCAGCCAAAGTGGACAAAACAGTAGACCACATTCTTTGGCATTGTCTGACTTACAGTGCATAGAGGTTTTGTTTGTTTACTTATTATCAATGAGCTCCTGAGTCCAGGGATTGGAGTTTTTCTTTAGAGTCTGTTCTCCAAATCAAGGATCTTGGGAGTGCCATCCTTAAAATGTTATGGAGGCTTATTAAAAGTGGCATCTATGTTCACTTGTGAAAATGCACTGTGGGGTTTTCCACCTTTTTTTCAGTAGGGGGTGGTCATGGGGCCCTTTTGGTCTTGGTCCACCATTGTTCTCCAAATGAAGAAGGAGAAAATGACTTTTGCTGGGTTAACAGCTCTCATAGAACTAACTGCCTCCAGTTTTGGGCCCAGAACACCTTTGAGCTGAGGCTGGATGATGGCATGGAGTGAATTGGCATTGTGCAGTTGTCATGTGTCTGGAGGTGGCAGAGGATGGTGGTGTCTCAGCCACTGGTGCATGTGTTGCTCTGCGCACCATTTGTGAAACCTGGTGGGAATGTGATCTGTGATTATGCTCCCAGACAGTGCCAAGGACCTCAAAGACAAAATGTGGTGGCTTTGATTGTTCAAGTCAGGGGTTCCCAATGTGGTGCCTGCGGGTACCTCCAATGGTGCCCACACAGCTCTTCACTCCCTACACCTTTCAAAAAATTTTAAAATCAAAAATTGAAAAACCTTAGGGCACCAGGTTCTCCTTCCTGTTCCTGAACTGGCCACTGATCAGCTCTTCAGTAGGCAGGAAGGGAAAGCAAGGCAAAGGGGTAGAGGAAGAACAAGGTTAGAGGCTAGGCGTGGGGAGAAACAGTGAGGTAAAGAGGTGGAAGGGAGAGAAATAGCAAGGAATGGAGTTGGGGGAGAGAAGTAGCGAGGCTAGAGGCTGGGCATGGAGAGAGAGAGACAGTGAGAGAGCAAAAGGGAAAGGTCTGTGTGGATGGAAGAAGTTTGGGTGGGCCAGCCAGGAAGCAACTCTTCCCATTTCCCCCTCCCTCCCAGCCCCTAGTCTTGCTGTCTCTTCCCCCACAGTCACTTCTTGACTAGCCAGGCCCCCCACTGCAATCATTATGTGATTAGCCACATCCTCCATGAGAGCCATTTTGTGCTGGTGCCCACAGCAGTTTATTAAAGTCCCAAATGTGCCTATGGGTCCAAAAGGTTCGGGGGGTGGGGCCTGGTGTAAGGGTAGCTACACTCGTTGTGGGTGGATTGAATTTTGGGGACTGGAAATCAATTAGTAAGCTTCTCTGGAAAATTACAAAGGTTTGGTATTATTTGGTTAATAAAGGCTATTTACAATCTGCTAGACAGTGAGGAATCAAAGAACACAAGACTGTGATTATAGCTGCTTGACGGGTAGTGGTAAGTGGTGGTGTGTCCAGAGAATGATAAACCAATTACATTCTATTGATTCTAAAAGAGCAGCCTGAATTCTGCACAGGCTCATTTCAATCTGCGCTTAACTGGTTTTGTTATGCTTATTTTCCCTAAATGCTTCTTGAAGGAGGATAAACATATTTATATGCTCGGCTTGGTCTTTACATGATATAGCTTGCTGTTCTCAGATTGTCGCCCTTTTCAGATTGCTACAATTTAGTGGGGTTTGGGTGGGGGAGATGCTGAACAACCTTCCATGAATAACTCAGGCGATCCCCCTCCAGCAAATGCTTCCATTTTCAGGGATCGGTTTTACTTGCACTCAGGTTAGTAACCCAAGTTACTTCTTTGCTCTGCTAAGCACAATTTCTGCTAATGTTTTTGCTGTGGGGATAGCAGTTGCACAAGACAACCCATTGTCAGCTGCTCATTGGATGGTATGCGTGGCATCACGGTGAGGTGTATCTCAAGTGTGCCTTGTCCACCCACACTTACTTGAACATCCTGTGGATTGTGCCCTACTTTGCACAATCAAAGCACATGTTTATAGTAGCACACAACTTCTTTCCTAAATGCCTTTACAGGGTTTTACCTTTTCTGGGGCTGAAGCAATGAAGAAACAACGTATTTATTACATTCAGTCTCCACAATGCTGCTACCACTGGGAAAAAATATAACATCTGTCTTGATACAAATGGCCCCAGATGATCGAGACTCTTCAAGATGTGATGTTAAGACAAGCTAGAATGCTGTTGCTGCCAATCACACTAAGCTTATCCTCCCATATAAAATGTGAGCTTAGAGAGCAGCCACAGCCTTGTCAGGAGCACTTCTTCCTGGCCTGATCAAAAAGAATTGTTTGAGGCATGGATGTCTCCACAGATGGTGTGAAAATGTGAGATGTCTGCTCCCTTGGGCCAATGGTTGACCTCAGGAGAAGCTCTGATAATGAACTGTGATGTTCATTTATCTGGAAGTGTTTAGATTAAGAATGCACAGAGTATATAACATTGTTACATTTTGGGTCCTACCTTTCCTTGACGCAGAGGTGTGGAACCTGAGGCCCCCAGGCCAAATCTGGTCTGCGTAGGTTCCCCAGATGGCCAAACCCTCTTCCCCTAACTCCCCCTTTCCCTGGCCACTGATGGTTTGGTGGTTTCCTGGTGGTTTCCCCATTCTAAAAAGTTGAAATGCCGCTCATAAAGCTCAGCTACGAGCAGTAAAAGTTTAAAGCTACAATATGCTGGTATTTTTGGTGTTTTGGCCCTCTGCCTTTGCCTCTGGCCATGCCCCCTTTGCCACTGCCCACATCCATCACCAGAAAGTGGCCCTCAGGAGCTTCTTCAAAGTTGGATTATGCCCTTGGGCTGAAAAAGGTTCAACACCCCTGCCTCAAAGAATTATTCTAGAGCATCGTTGTAGCCTGCCAAGTAGGCAGCCAAAACAGAATACTTGCCTAAGGCTACTGGATGTGCCTCCTATCTAAATAGGGGTTTGATGCTGGGATTCCTCACCTCTGAGTCCAACACGATGTGTCCACCGCCCGTACAGCAGGGGTGCACATACTTCGGGCTTGTCAGGAGTACTTTGTCTTTTTTCACTAGAACCTCAAGATCCACCAAGCAAGCGCAAAGGACATACACTTAGGATTAATGAACATGGTTCCTCTGAGCATGCTGTGAGCCTAGGAATTCATTTTCAATATCAGAACTGAGTTCACAGTTGTTTCACATAAAAATCCACTCCTACTTAGCCCAAACTTTATTTTATTGCAGCAACGCCATTAGGTGGCGGTTGTAAATTCCATCCTGTTTAACCTCAGAACCTGCACCAAATGGGTCCGAAGCACCCCAGTGGGTAACCAGGCTAATCCCAACAGGTAAACATCACCACAGAACATCACTACAGACAAGATTGTAACTTGAAACCATATTTATGGCTTTATTGCTTTGTTAACCCTTTCTGTACCAAATTAACACCCTGTGCTGATCTACTGCAAATCACCCAGAAATCAACCAGTAGATCTTGATTCTGCGACCCTCGCCATAGATCCATCAGTGACAGCTGTGCTCACTGCAGCAAGAGACAGCTTGGGTTACACATTTGAGTGCCAGCAAAACTGACTGTAATCCTTCTGCTGCATTTTCCTTGCAACTGGTGGCACTTAGATGTATATACAGTACAATGAGTGCAGATCAAGTAAGGCCAGATGTCTCTTTTGTTAGGGAAATTACAGGTAAATGGCCCAGGGTGGGTGGTGGATGCCTCTTTATACAGGAGAAACAACAAAGATTATTCTGGCATGAGCTTTTGTTTGGTAGATTTATATACAGGTGCTGGGATTTGGTGGGGAAGATGTAACATGTATTGTCACAGGGAAATGACATGCAAAATGTACAGGGAGTATGCTTTCTATGGCCTCATTTTGGAGGAAATTTCTGGCTAATCATTCAGGTGATTGATGTTTTCTCTGGAATGTTCTGAATGGAGACAGTTATCAGTTTGGGGAGGATGATTCAGCTAAAGGGAGGGGGGCTGGTGTGTGTGTGTGTGTGTGTGTGTGTGTGTAGGTTTTACCTACAGAAGCAGTTTTGGAGGCAGCCAGAGACACAGACAGAGGGCCAGCTTGCATGTCATGCTAAGCCACCATGGGTTAATTGACCCCCAGTGCTTAGCGACACATGTGGCCATTTTGATCATTCAAGCCACAACCACGGCTTGTCATGTTGTGTGAAGCCAGCAAGGGTGGGTTCTTCATAGTTAACAAACCACCCAGATCCCATGGGCTGTTTTATGGTTGCGGGTGTGCACTTTTGGGGGAAAGGTGGGGTATAAACACTCCAAAATGAACATATTATACTGGTGATGAAAGAACTGCACAAGGAGGATAAGGTTATCGAGAGCTGCTAGTCACGACTGCTATATACGGTCAGGGCCAGAAATATTGGAACAAGGATAACTGTTTTGGCAGGTGGCCTCTGTACACCACCACATTGAAGTTGAAAGGAAACACACCCAGATGGGAGCGAAGTCAGGACTGTCAGCTGTAATTCAAGGGGTTTGACAAAAGTGGGGCACTAACCATTCAGGAAGGACAGCCAGTGGCATACACCCTCCCCCCCATTGTTGGTGGCTCATAAGTAATGGAACAAACCAACATCATCTCAAACTTAAGGATCGCCTTTAATACCTGGATGAAAATCCTTTGCAGTCAATGACTGCCTGAAGTCTGAAACCCATGGACATGACCCAATGCTGAATTTCCTCCCTCAAGATGCTTTGCCAGGCCTTTACTTCAGCTGCCTTCAGCTGCTGCTTGTTTGTGGGTCTTTCTGCCTTCAGTCTTGTGTTCAGTAAGTGAAAAGCATGCTCTATTGGGTTGAGATCAGGTGACTGACTTGGCCATTGAAGAACATCCCACTTCTTTGCTTTGAGAAACTCTTGGGTAGCTTTTGCTGTATGTTTTGGGTCATTATCCATCTGCAATATGAAGCGGCATCCTCTCAGTTTGGCAGCATTCGGCTGAATCTGAGCAGAAAGTATAGCCCTATACACTTCAGAATTCACCCTGCTGCTTTTATCAGCAGTCAGGTCATCAATAAAAACCAGTGACCCGGTTCCATTGGCAGCCATACATGCCCATGCCATAACACTGCCTCCACCATGTTTGATAGATAATGTGGTATGCGCTGGATCATGAGCTGTTCCTTTCCTTCTCCATACTTTTCTCTTCCCATCATTCTGGTACAAGCTAATCTTGGTTTCATGGATCACTGCCTTGTTGTGGCGAAGGGGCTTGCGTAACTCAGTGAAGCCATACGCTATGCCGTGAAGGGACACCCAAGACGGACAGGTCATGGCGGAGAGTTCTGACAAAATGTGGTCCACTGGAGAAGGAAATGGCAACCCACTCCAGTATTCTTGCCAAGAAAACCCCATGGAACGTATCACAAGGCTAAAAGAGATGACGCCGGAAGATGAGCCCCTCAGGTCAGAAGGTGTCCAATATACTACTGGGGAAGAGCAGAGGGTATTTCCAAGTAGCTCCAGAAAGAGTGAAGTGGCTGGGCCAAAGCCAAAAGGACACTCAGCTGCGGATGTGTCTGGTGGTGAAAAGAAAATCCGATGCTGGAAAGAACAATATTGTTTAGGAACCTGGAATGTCAGATCAATGATTCAAGGTAAGCTGGAGGTGGTCAAACATGAGATGGCAAGATTGAACATCGACATCTTGGGAATCAGAGAACTAAAATGGACAGGCATGGGCGAATTTAATTCAGGTGACCATCATATCTACTATTGTGGGCAAGAATCCCTTAGAAGAAATGGAATAGCACTCATAGTCAACAAAAGGGTGGGAAAAGCTGTACTGGGGTACAATCTTAAAAATGATAGAATGATCTCAGTACGAATCCAAGGCAAACCATTCAACATCACAGTAATTCAAGTCTATGCCCCAACCACTGATGCCGAAGAAGCTGAGGTTGATTGGTTCTATGAAGACCTACAACACCTTCTAGAACTAACACCAAAAAAAGATGTCCTCTTTATCATAGGGGATTGGAATGCAAAAGTAGGAAGTCAAGAAATCACTGGGATAACAGGCAGGCATGGTCTTGGTGTACAAAATGAAGCAGGACAAAAGCTAATAGAGTTTTGCCAAGAGAACACACTGATCATAGCAAACACTCTTTTCCAACAGCACAAGAGGCGACTCTACACATGGACATCACCAGGGGGTCAATATCGAAATCAGATTGATTATGTCCTTTGCAGCCAAAGATGGAGAAGCTCCATACAGTCAGTCAAAACAAGACCTGGAGCTGACTGTGGCTCAGATCATGAGCTGCTTCTTGCAAAATTTCGGCTTACATTGAAGAACGTAGGGAAAACCACTAAACCATTCAGGTATGACCTCAATCATATCCCTTATGAATATACAGTGGAGGTGAGGAATAGATTTCAGGGATTAGACCTGATAGACAGAGTGCCTGAGGAACTATGGACGGAGGTCCGTAACATTGTTCAGGAGGCAGCAATGAAATCCATCCCAAAGAAAAAGAAATGCAAGAAAGCCAAGTGGCTGTCTGATGAGGCTTTACAAGTAGCTGAGGAAAGAAGGGAAGCAAAACGCAAGGGAGAAAGGGGAAGATATATCCAACTGACTGCAGATTTCCAGAGAATAGCAAGGAGAGACAAGAAGGCCTTCTTAAATGAACAATGCAAAGAAATCGAGGAAAACAACAGAATGGGAAAGACTAGAGATCTCTTCAAGAAAATTGGAGATCTCAAGGGAACGTTTTGTGCAAAGACGGGCACGATAAAGGACAAAGAAGGCAGGGACCTATCAGAAGCAGATGAGATTAAGAAGAGGTGGAAAGAATACACAGAAGAACTATACAGGAAAGATCTTCATGTCCCTGATAGCCATGATAGTGCAGTCACTGAACTTGAGCCGGACATCCTTGAGAGTGAAGCATTAGTAACAACAAAGCTAGTAGAGATGACAGTATTCCAGCTGAGTTATTTAAAATCCTAAAAGATGATGCTGTTAAAGTGCTGCATTCATTATGCCAACAAATTTGGAACACTCAACAATGGCCGCAAGACTGGAAAAGGTCAGTTTACATTCCAATTCCAAAGAAGGGCAACGCCAAAGAGTGTTCAAACTACCGTACAATTGTGCTAATTTCACATGCCAGCAAGGTGATGCTCAAAATCCTACAAGCTAGGCTTCAGCAGCATGCGAACCGAGAACTACCGGAAGTACAAGCTGGGTTTCGAAGAGGCAGAGGAACTAGAGATCAAATTGCCAACATTTGCTGCATCATGGAGAAAGCAAGAGAATTCCAGAAAAGCCTTTATTTCTGCTTCACTGACTACACTAAAGCCTTTGATTGTGTGGATCACAACAAACTGTGGCAAATTCTGAAAGTGATGGGAGTACCAGACCACCTTACCTGTCTCCTGAGAAACCTGTATGAGGGTCAAGAAGCAACAGTAAGAACCAGACATGGAACAACCGATTGGTTCAAAATTGGGAAAGGAGTACGACAAGGCTGTGTATTGTCACCCTGCTTATTTAACTTATATGCAGAGTACATCATGAGAAATGCCGGGTTGGATGAATCAGAGGTCGGAATTAAGATTGCTGGGAGAATTATCAACAACCTCCGATATGCAGACGATACCACCCTAATGGCAGAAAGCGAAGAGGATCTCAAGAGCCTCTTGTTGAGGGTGAAAGAGGAGAGTGCAAAAGCTGGTTTGAAACTCAACATTAAAAAAACGAAGATCATGGCATCTGGCCCCATCACTTCCTGGCATATAGAAGGGGAAGAAATGGAAGCTGTGACAGATTTTATTTTCTTGGGCTCCAAGATCACCACAGACGGTGACTGTAGCCATGAAATGAAAAGACGCTTGCTCCTTGGGAGGAAAGCTATGGCCAACCGAGACAGCATAGTAAGAAGCAGAGACATCACATTGCTGACAAAGGTCCGTCTAATTAAAGCTATGGTTTTCCCAGTAGTAATGTATGGCTGTGAGAGCTGGACTATAAGGAAGGCTGAGCGCCGAAGAATGGATGCTTTCGAACTGTGGTTCTGGAGAAGACTCTTACGCGTCCCCTGGACTGCAAGGAGGTCCAATCAGTCCATCCTAAAGGAAATCAACCCTGACTGCTCATTGGAAGGACAGATACTGAAGCTGAAGCTCCAATATTTTGGCCACCTAATGCAAAGGGAAAACTCTCTGGAAAAGACCCTGATGCTGGGAAAGACTGAAGCCAAAAGGAGAAGGGGACGGCAGAGGATGAGATGGCTAGATAGCATCACCGATGCAATGAATATGAACTTGAGCACACTCCGGGAGAGAGCGCAGGACAGGAAGGCCCCACTTTTGTCAAACCCCTTGAATTAGAGCTGAAAGTCCTGACTTCGCTCCCATCTGGGTGTGTTTCCTTTCACCTTCAATGTGGTAGTGTACAGAGGCCAACTGCCAAAACAGATATCCTTGTTCCAATATTTCTGGCCCTGACTGTATTACCTCCTTTATCAGCAGCAGTATCACTGTCAATAGTTGTTGCTGGGGAACACAAGGGGGAGGGTGCTATTGCATTCACATCCTGCTTGTGGGTTTCCCACTGTGGTATCTGGTTGGCCACTGTGGGCACAGAACGCTGGACCAGAGAGGTCTTTGGTGTGAGCCAGTGGGGCTCATCTTATATTCATGTGTGTCTCTGGATTCAATTCAAAGTGTTGATTTTAACATATAAAGCTCTAGACCAGCCTTCTGCAACCTGGTGACCTCCGGGTGTGTTGGACTACACCTCCCAGGATTCCTGATGATAAGAATCATTTTTATTTTGCTAAAGATCATTTTCAGCTTGTCTGCTATAACTGAGAGCAAGGGTCAGATGCACCCTAGCAATGGGCCGTAAGAAAAGGGGAACCTAAGGAAAAAAAACTTGGAACGCTTCCACAATGTGCCAGACGTTTCCTGGAACATATTTGTTCACTTTGCCAATTGTTGCTTTCTAACTTTGCTAATTGTTGAGTCTGTAAAAGCTTTGCAATAAAGCAGTCCTAATTTAGAATAATCATACGATTAAGAAACTGCTGTGCATAACGGATATTAGATGCCATATATGGTAATATACTGTGATTGGTCCTCAGGCCATTTTTTTCCTCAGGTATATGAATGTGTTGTTCTGGAAGGAGGGTAGTTGTTTCTCATTTGTTGGCGGCCAGCCTTCATGCATGAATAAAGGATTTGTGTTAACTCAGCCTTGACCTCCAGCCTCATTCCTTATTGAGCGGAGAACCCGACACTGACCATTGGATATGTTGGCTGGGGCTGATGAGAGTTGAAGTCCACAACATCTGGAGGGTATCAGGTTGGGGAAAGTTGCTCTAGATAGCCTGGGACCAGGGTAACTGAAGAACCACCTCTGCCCAGATGAACTGGCCAATTCACAGTGGTCTTTATCAGGTGCCCTCCTCTGACTTGGAGATGAGGCCTTTTCAACTGTATTGCCCCAGTTTTAGAACACCTTCCCAGTGTCCACTTTCCTGGTGCTCACACTTCTCTTCTTTCAGCATCAGGTAAAAACTATTTTCTTCTCTCATGTCTTCCCGAACTGAATTGGATTCTTACTATTGGTTAATGCTGTTTTTGGTTTTTATCATTTTATCATTTATATTGATTTATTGAAAACATTTTTATAAAGATAAGTAGCATAACAGTACACCTTCATGGATCACTGCCTTGTTGTGGCGAAGGGGCTTGCGTAACTCAGTGAAGCCATAAGCTATGCCGTGCAGGGCCACCCAAGACGGACAGGTCATGGCAGAGAGTTCTGACAAAATGTGGTCCACTGGAGAAGGAAATGGCAACCCACTCCAGTATTCTTGCCAAGAAAACCCCATGGAACGTATCACAAGGCTAAAAGATATGATGCCGGAAGATGAGCCCCTCAGGTCGGAAGGTGTCCAGTATATTACTGGGGAAGAGCAGAGGAAATTTCCAAGTAGCTCCAGAAAGAGTGAAGTGGCTGGGCCAAAGCCGAAAGGACACTCAGCTGTGGATGTGTCTGGTGGTGAAACGAAAGTCCGATGCTGTAAAGAACAATATTGTTTAGGAACCTGGAATGTCAGATCAATGAATCAAGGTAAGCTGGAGGTGGTCAAACATGAGATGGCAAGATTGAACATTGACCTCTTGGGAATCAGCAAACTAAAATGGACAAGCATGGGCGAATTTAATTCAGGTGACCATTTTATCTACTACTGTGGGCAAGAATCCCTTAGAAGAAATGGAGTAGCACTCATAGTCAATAAAAGGGTGGGAAAAGCTGTACTGGGGTACAATCTCAAAAACGATAGAATGATCTCAGTACGAATCCAAGGCAAACCATTCAACATCACAGTAATTCAAGTCTATGCCCCAACCACTGATGCCGAAGAAGCTGAGGTTGATCAGTTCTATGAAGACCTACAACACCTTCTAGAACTAACACCAAAAAAAGATGTCCTCTTCATCATAGGGGACTGGAATGCCAAAGTAGGAAGTCAAGAAATAACTGGGATAACAGGCAAGCATGGCCTTGGTGTACAAAATGAAGCAGGACAAAGGCTAATAAGAGTTTTGCCAAGAGAACACACCGATCATAGCAAACATTCTTTTCCAACAGCACAAGAGGCAACTCTACACATGGACATCACTAGATGGGCAATATCGAAATCAGATTGATTATGTCCTTTGCAGCCAAAGATGGAGAAGCTCTATACAGTCGGTCAAAACAAGACCTGGAGCAGACTGTGGCTCAGATCATGAGCTGCTTCTTGCAAAATTTCGGCTTAAATTGAAGAATGTAGGGAAAACCACTAAGCCATTCAGGTATGACCTAAATCATATCCCTTATGAATATACAGTGGAGGTGAGGAATAGATTTAGGGGATTAGACCTGATAGACAGAGTGCCTGAGGAACTATGGACGGAGGTCCGTAACATTGTTCAGGAGGCAGCAACTCAATCCATCCCAAAGAAAAGGAAATGCAAGAATACAAATTGGCTGTCTGATGAGGCTTTACAAGTAGCTGAGGAAAGAAGGGAAGCGAAAAGCAAGGGAGAAAGGGGAAGATATATCCAACTGAATGCAGAGTTCCAGAGAATAGCAAGGAGAGACAAGAAGGCCTTCTTAAATGAACAATGCAAAGAAATCAGGAAAACAATAGAATGGGAAAGACTAGAGATCTTTTCAAGAAAATTGGAGATCTCAAGGGAACGTTTTGTGCAAAGACGGGCATGATAAAGGACAAAGAAGGCAGGGACCCAACAGAAGCAGATGAGATTAAGAAGAGGTGGAAAGAATATACAGAAGAACTATACAGGAAAGATCTGAATGTCCCTGATAGCCATGATAGTGTGGTCACTGACTGAACTTGAGTTGGACATCCTAGAGAGTGAAGTCAAGTGGGCCTTAGGAAGCATTAGTAACAACAAAGCTAGCGGAGATGACAGTATTCCAGCTGAGTTATTTAAAATCCTAAAAGATGATGCTGTTAAAGTGCTGCACTCAATATGCCAACAAATTTGGAACCCTCAACAGTGGCCACAAGACTGGAAAAGGTCAATTTACATTCCAATTCCAAAGAAGGGCAATGCCAAAGAGTGTTCAAACTACCGTACAATTGCGCTCATTTCACATGCCAGCAAGGTGATGCTCAAAATCCTACAAGCTAGGCTTCAGCAGTATGGGAACTGAGAACTACCGGAATTACAAGCTGGGTTTCGAAGAGGCAGAGGAACTAGAGATCAAATCGCTAACATTCGCTGGATCACGGAGAAAGCAAGAGACTTCCAGAAAAACTTCCCTTTCTGCTTCATTGACTATGCGAAAGCCTTTGATTGTGTGGATCACAACAAACTGTGGCAAATTCTGAAAGAGATGGGAGTACCAGACCACCTTACCTGTCTCCTGAGAAACCTGTATGAGGGTCAAGAAGCAACAGTAAGAATCCGACATGGAACAACTGATTGGTTCAAAATTGGGAAAGGAGTACGACAAGGCTGCATATTGTCGCCCTGCTTATTTAACTTATATGCAGAGTATATCATGAGAAACGCCGGGTTGGATGAATCACAGGTCGGAATTAAGACTGCTGGGAGAATTATCAACAACCTCAGATACACAGATGATACCACCCTAATGGCAGAAAGCGAAGAGGATCTCAAGAGCCTCTTGTTGAGGGTGAAAGAGGAGAATGCAAAAGCTGGTTTGAAACTCAACATTAAAAAAACGAAGATCATGGCATCTGGCCCCATCACTTCCTGGCATATGGAAGGGGAAAAAATGGAAGCAGTGACAGATTTTATTTTCTTGGGCTCCAAGATCACCACAGACGGTGACTGTAGCCATGAAATTAAAAGACGCTTGCTCCTTGGGAGGAAAGCTATGGCAAACCTAGACAGCATAGTAAGAAACAGAGACATCACCTTGCTGACAAAGGTCCGTCTAATCAAAGCTATGGTTTTCCCAGTAGTAACGTATGGCTGTGAGAGCTGGACTATAAGGAAGGCTGAGTGCTGAAGAATGGATGCATTCGAACTGTGGTGCTGGGGAAGACTCTTACGAGTCCCCTGGACTGCAAGGAGGTCCAATCAGTCCATCCTAAAGGAAATCAACCCTGACTGCTCATTGGAAGGACAGATACTAAAACTGAAGCTCCAATATTTTGGCCACCTAATGCGAAGAGAAAACTCTCTGGAAAAGACCCTGATGCTGGGAAAGACCGAAGCCAAAAGGAGAAGGGGACGGCAGAGGATGAGATGGCTAGATAGCATCACGGATGCAATGTATATGAACTTGAGCACACTCCGGGAGAGAGCGGAGGACAGGAAGGCCTGGCATGCTGTGGTCCATGGGGTCACGAAGAGTTGGACACGACTGAACAACAACAAGCATAACAGTCCCTGCTCTCAGGCTTACATGACACACAAGGAAAAAGGGATGGGGAAAGAAGATGATTTTTAAAAAATGGTTTTATGATTTTATATTTTTATAGTTAGCTAGTTGGAGAGGCAGAATATATCAAATACGGAGACTGGCTAGGGAATATTGGGGGGGGGGCATTCAAGAGTAATGGGAATATAATATCCAAGTTTGAAATCTGCTGGGAAATGACTACAAATGCCCTGAGCATTTCATCTTATCAGTAATCAAAAATTAACCATGCTTACTCTGCTGTTGCTAATGGAAAATTAGTTCTTGGTAATTAAACTTTGTGGCAGGGCTCAACACTTCTATCATTTATAGGGTATGTATCATAGGCTGTGAAACAGTCTTGCATTCACTTCTCAAATTCTGTAAATGACAGTCGGTGAGCAAACATGTTCTAGAATCTTCATGAACATTCCATCTAGTAACCAATGTACACCTTTCTCTCTGTCTGAAGTGCAAACAGGCCAATTGGGTGTGTGATGGTTTTAAGGTCGGACCCAGGGCAAGTTAAACTGGGCTTTGATGAGTTCCTTTTGTTGCATTGTTTGTTTCATTATTATGGCAAAGCGATTCATTTCTTTGGAACTCTAGGGAGGTGGCAAAATTGCCTGCAAATTTATTTCTGTGGCTATCTAAATTTACCTTTCCTAGAAAAATTAATGAGCAGAAAGAATCCAGTTTAAGGGGGTTGAATCTATTTGTTCCTGGGAGATTATGGAGATGGATTGTTTATATCTCTGTGCTCAGTCTGTTTTGGTTTTGAGAGCTTTCAGAAGTGGATTATCAGTACTCAACAGTAATTGTTTCTGGGTGGTTGCTTTTACCTTTGGTTTTTGTTGTTGCTGGAATCAACCCCACCCTGAAGCTTGCTGGATGCTCCTTTTCTCATCTATTATAGCAAAATGGAACATTCTATTGTTTTTTTAGTACCCTGGGAAGGATAAGGCCCAGGGGCAAGCAACATACCACCTTCAGTCAGTCAGGAGGATACAGGTTCAATAAAGCTTTATTCCCTGGTCTGTGTAGCAGATTCTGTTTCATTCTGAACATTCCACATTTTACAAGACTCAGAAGTAAAGCGTAAATAGGGGTGGACAAGTACATCCCAGTATGGCCATATTTGCCTGGTTTGAAATGAATGTCCCAAGATGAAGTTATTCAGCATGATTAACATTCCTAAGTAAGGCTGATTAAGATAGACAATAGCTTTTATTTTTAAGTTGAAGGTGATAGAATAGAAATATTTTTGACAGTGGTTTTCACTGTTCATTCATCCCTTCCCCCCAAGTTCCACTTCAACCTCTGGTCAAGAGGCCTTGCAGGTTTTTGTGGTGCTAGAGAAACTTGCAAATCTACTTGACTAGAGGTAATAGTGGGACAAAAGAAACAACTGTGTTACACATTGGACAACAATGATGCTATGAAACCATTTAACTGCTACCTTTAACTACTGTCTCTCTCAGGCTTAACTGGATACTAAGCTTTTTACCAGTAAACATCAAAGTGATGCTCCTGAAAAAAGCGTGCTCCTTTGCTCTCTGTGCAAGCATCAGATGCTCGTGTTTTTCACCAGCTCAAAGTGGGAACCTTATGTACACTTTCTACCATGGAGAGACACCAGTAATGGTCACTCGTCTTCTGGGTTGCTGCCTGCAATCCAGGGTGCCCATGTTATGATTTCCAGACTGGGGCCATGGTTGAATGGCCCCAGTCAGATCTCTGAAAAAGAGAGTCTCCAAGATGAATCTTGCGACTAGGGATGGCAGAGAATTCCACCACAGATTTCAGTGAGGCTGAATGCACCGGCATTCGGCCCCCTGAAACCCATGGCGGAATGGCCTCCCACCCCCCGCCACCCCATGGAATCCCCCCAGAACGAAACTTACCTGGGGCGGCAGCGGCGGCAGCTGGTCTTTCGGCCGGGCTGCTGTGGACGCAAATGGCAGCCGCTGTAGTGGCTGCCATTTGCATCCTGCCAGGCTGCTGTGATAGGCTACGTAAGTATTTACGTAGCCTATCACGGCAAAGAGCAGGGACACAAACGGTGGCCGCTACGCCGTTTGCGCTGCTGCTCTTTCCGTGATAGGCTACATAAATACTTATGTAGCCTATCACGGTAAAGGCAACCATGCAAATGGCGGCCACTATGCCATTTGCGTGGCTGCCTTTACTGTGATAGGCCATGTAAATACTTACGTAGCCTATCACGAAAAGAGCAGTGACACAAACAGCGTAGTGGCTGCCGTTTGCATCCACAGCAGCCCGGCTGCAGCTGGAACTCTGGCTATGGACGGCCCTGGCCAGCGGCTCTGCGGAGCCGGCCAGGAAGGATTCCGGGGGGAGAGACGGAGCGCCTCCCCCCCCACCGCGAATCACACCTGCGAAAAGGTAAGTGACTTTCGTACATCCCTACTTGTGACTCACCAGAGATTGATCTTTGCAGGCATTTATATATAACTGACCCTGAAGAAAGCCCATACTCCAGGCCGAAATGCATAGAGCAACTTCTTGGAATACAACCGCATATATTTTTCAACATCCTGAGGCTTTGCCTCTTTATTCCATTGGATCATTTTGGATGTTCTGTTTTTCCCTGAAGGCTTGCAGAGTGACCAGTCAACAGAGTCAGTGGGGACTAGATGGGCCAATGGCCTGACTCAGGACAAGGCTGTAAATATTTGAGGAAAGCCTGTAGCTCAATTGTAGAGCATGCATTTTGCATGCAAAGGGGCCTAGATACAATCTCTTTAACTGGCATCTCCAACTAATAATGGATCTCAGGTGGCTGGGAAAAGCATTGGTGTGACTGAGAATAAGTGTTACGTCTCTCAGTCCCTTTCTGCCAGTCAGGATGCTTCCATTCAGGCAGGGCCCTGCCAGGGTAGAGGACTGGAGAGGGGCCATAGATCAGCAGCAGTCAGCATGCATGAAGAGGATCCCGGCTTCATTCCTTAGCACCTACAGTTAAAAGGATCTTGGGTAACAGGGCCAGGAACACACCTTGGAATGCCACTGCTTCTCAGAGCACCAAGCCAGATGGATCAATGGCTGGACTCTGTATAAGGCATGTCCATATCATTGTCCTGATTCATCAGATCCTGCCCCAGTTGCCTTCAGCTCCTCCCCTCCCTTGCCTGTTCTCTCACTGTACATTATGGGCTTCTTTCAGGACTGCTTGTTGCACATCCATTCAACCACAGCAATTACCCCTCCCCAGCTTGATGGGGGAAAGGTAGTCACAACTGGGGAAGGCCATGGCAAACCACCCCGCTACAGTCTGCCATGAAAATGCCAGCGCAAGCGGCGTCCCTCTAAGAGTCAGCAATGACTCGGTGCTTGCACAGGAGGAACCTTTCCGTTCCTTTGCAACTGATGCTTAAATCAGTTCCCTCGACCTGATTTTGCTGGCAGCCATGGGTCTTCTCCCAGGCATATTTTTGCCCATTGGCAAAAGTAATGGGGATAAATGTGTTTTGTTCTGTGCACCTCCCCCAGAATAAGTGCTCTGCATCTTATACAGTCTCCTTTGTTCAAAATTGCAATACTTCCACTGGAGCAATAGAGGTTAGTTGTGTTTACTGTTGTGTTTACTGTAATTTCTTCCTGTTTTTGGCAGCTGAAGGCAGAGAAAACTTGAAATTGTGTTCACATTGTGAAATATTTGGCTTCCCAAGCCAACTGAAACTCCATTTTGCACAGAACAGAAGCTATTTCATAAAGTGCTGAGCCAGTCACTATTTTTTTAATGTATGAGCCATCAAGATATTCAAGAGCTGTTTCCCAAACTGGCAATTACTGGCTGCCACAGGTTAATGAGTTTAGCTAAAGTGTCTCAGTGGCTGAGCTTATTATGCACAACCCAGTTGTGCACAATGTTGCTGCATGTTGCTTTCAAAAATGTAAGAGGGAGCTCCCATGGGAACAGGAATCTAAAGGAACTCCTGCTAGAAATGGTCACTTCACCATACCAGAATCCGTGGCGGAACGGCCTCCTGCCCCCCGCCCCCCCCACAGAATCCCCTGGGACAGCATTTACCTGCGGTTGATTCAGTGGCAGTGGTTGCAGCGGCAGATTCGGTGGCGGAAGCTCTGGCGGCTGGTCTCCTGGCTGGCCGCGGCCGGGCTGCTGTGGCCGCCATTGGCGTCCTTGCAGCTGTGATAGGCTATGTAAGAATTTACGTAGCCTATCACGGCTACCCCCCCAAAAAAACAGCATACGCAAATGGCAGCAGCTACGGCGGCCGCCATTTGCGTTCCCTATTTTTCACCGTTCTAGCCTACGTAAATATTTATGTAGGCAATTACGGCAAAAAAAAGGAACCGCAAATAGCACCCACTATGCTATTTGTGGTTCCCTTTCCCCCCCCGTAGCCACCGCCATTTGCGTACGCCTTTTTTTTTTTTAATTCTTACGTACCCTATCACAGCAGCCTGGAAGGATGCAAATGGCAGCTGCTATGGCGGCCGCCATTTGTGTCCCCAGCAGCCCGTCCACAGCCGGAAGTCCGGCTGCGGCCAGACCTGGCCGGCTACTCTGCGGAGCCGCTGCGGAGCAGAGCCGGCCAGGCAGGATTCCGGGGCGGGGAGGACCGGATTGCCTCCCCCCCAGTCAAGGATTCCAGGGGGAGGGATGGAGCACCTCCCCCCCATAGCAGATGCCCCGACCGGAACAGGTAAGTGATTCGTACATCCCTAGTTTCAACAAACAACCCATGGTTCACCAACAACCCACACTCAACCACTGAGTGTGGGTTAGCATGTTGTATGAACCCAGCCACTGGTTCAGGGGTCCCCTGTTATTGCTGTTTGTTTGTTTTTGTTTGATTGGGCTGTCATCAAGTGATAAGACATGGTGAAGTGCATGCGTGTGTGCATGTGTGTGCATGTGCTAGAGAGCGAGAGCGAGAGGGCTTATGTGGCCTTTGGCAAGAACTCATCTTGGGTTTTGAAACTTCTGGAATCAGAATTCCTGACATGTACTTCTTGGCTATTTGACTGCAGCACATTTTAGTTCTGGCATCTAATCTGCAAAAGACATGTTGCAATGGCCATGGAGTATTAACAGGCTTCCCTTTTGTTTCTTTGATGTGCCCATGAATTATGAATCAGTTTTGCTTGTTACTTCCTTGGAGAAAACAAACTCAGACTTCTTTTCTGTCTAAAGATGTGTAGGATTGCACCCTTCTTGTTTTAAGGTTGGGAGTAAGTCCCACTGAACTCAGTGGGGCTTCCTTCTGAGTAGACCTGCTTAGGACTGCACTGTAGATCTATTAATTTGTTTCTAAAACCTCTCTTTTGGTTTCTTCGTCATTTATCACCCCCCAAAGATCAATCAAGGGTGAGATTCTATCTAATAAACTTCCTGGGCAAAATCAAAGCACCAGTAAGCACCCCCCAAAACATTATAAAGCATCCAGAATCCCAGACAGGAACCGTAATGTGTCAATATTGATCCGTAATGGTGCTAAGCTTAGCGAGCCCTCCTCATATTGCCTCTAGCAGGAAAAACACCTAGAGACCTTCCAAATATCTCTGATCCATTTATTTTTATGAAAAGGTATTGAAGAAACAGCACTTGACATGGCTGTGATGGAAGTTGGAGTACTTTTCCTACAAGGAAAGGCTAAAGCATTTGGGGCTTTTTAATTTGTGGGGAGTGGGGGAGAGGAAAAGGGACAAGTGACAGAGATTTAAAAATTATGCATGGTGTGGAGGAAGCAGTTAAAGGGATCTCTCCCTCTTCTCCTATAACACCAGAACTTGGGGCCCATTCAATAAAATGGATGGGCACGGATTCAGAACACTGCCCCACACACCCCACAAATGTATTTCTTCACACAACTGGTTCTGTTATATTTTGTCTATCAGTTGCTATTGACCAGGGTAACCAAATGGAACGTGCATCTTCAGAGGCAGCATGCATAAGGTGCTGGGGGACTTGAACCCAGGAAGCAGAGCACAATTGCCTTTTTCCCTGCACACCAGGATGTCACTTGGCTGAGAGCATTATTGGCCCAATCCCAGCTCTGGCCACCATGTGGGCATTGCTGTAGCATCACAGGAACTGCAGCTCTTCAATCCAGCCAGGACCAGGTGACTTGAGGAACCCATCAGGGCCTGGCTGGCTGTATAAAACTCCTGTACTTCTCAGTTTGAGTAACTTCTCCAATGGAGCAACAGCACAGGCTGCCTTGCATCTGAACTCTTGCCCATCCTGTCTGCCCAAGCCTGTACCCAGCCTGTCTTCTGACTATGTCTCTGCCTCTGGTACCGGGCCACAGGCCTGATTGCGACCATGTCTTTGGTCTGTAGCTCCTTGTCCTACATCTGCCCTGCCAGGACTAGACCTGAGATACAGCCAGCCAGCCACAAAGCTAAGCTCAGTCCTAACACTGTGCATCTTCTGGATCGAACACAGACTCGAATGCAATCTGTGGTTGAAGACTGTACATTTCTCAGCTTGCAGTGTGATGTACAGACAAAAGAATGCATTTGACAGTATGCATATATTTGAAAAATTGTACATAGAAATGTATACTTCTGAAAAATACACACAAACACAGATTGATCAATGGGAGAAGTATGCATACATTTTAAAGATGTGCACAATTGATGCATACATTTGAAAAAATATGCATGGAGATATGCATGAATTTTCATGCAAAAGGAGAACAACATCAAAGATTGCTATCTGATAGAGACATGAGACAGAACTAACTTCAAGATGGAATGTGGAGAACTTCAATGAAATTGGGTTTTGCTTGTATACACATCCTTACCTGAGATAACAGAAGCTTTGGCTCCATCAAGGGCATATACATGTAACCCCTATTGTTGTGTTGCACACTATTTCATATCAATAATGGGGCAGATTCCAGTTACACTCCCGCTTAAACTGACACATGCAAAAGGCTAGTGTACTCCACAAAGGTCAGTGTACTCCACAAGCTGCCACTCCAGGTTTTCCCCCTCCCACTCTGACAGAATGTTCACAGGCATGGGTAGTATCCAGTGTTAGTCCTGTGTAGAGTAGACCCATTGAAATGAATGGGGCTTAAGGTAGTTACAACTAAGTTAAGTGCCATTCATTTCAATGGGCGTACTCAATGTAGAACTAACATTAGATAGTACCCCATGTTTGCACACAGGCCCTACATCCAGGTGTCGAGCAGCACCCTGACTGGAAGGGAGCTTTCCCATCCTTCAGGAAGGCAACGTCTTCTTCCAGTCCAGTGGAGCCATCCATTCCTGCTGCTGCCATTGATTGGCTGGGCAGGGCTCCATGTGCCCACCTGGGCCCACCCATAATTTAAGAGGAGATCGACCATGGGTCTTCTGCTATGACGTGTCTGACCAGTGGGGTGCAGATTCATTAGCTTCTCCTCTCCAAATGGACAGCCGTTTGTTCTGCCATACCATTTTTCATGCTGGAGCTTTATAATAAACGAGGAAGTGGAGTGATCCAAAGGGTTGCCCATCCATCTTGGGCTTCCCCTCTTCTTTCAGATTTGATAGGCAATCACAGTGTCAACATGCACATTTTATAACCATTACCGCAATTCCTTTTCCTCTTATCATGAGAGGAAGTTGGGAAGCAGGGTGGGGAAGCTGGGGAAAAACCTAAGATATGTGTGTTGCCTTAACCATGAAATGTTGATTCATAGCACCCTTTGGTTTAAGACCGACATTGGCAGCTCTTCCGTTCCAGGCTGGAGTCTCTGTGAGTGTGCTGACCACGAACAGCAACTGTCCGGGATAGATCACAGGTGGCCAGGACCATGGACAGCTCATGGTGGCAGCTGGTTACAAAGTCTAGCTGGAGGCAAGTAAAACTGAGAAGCAGAGAACATGGTTGGAAGGTGGTGCTCCAGGAATAGTTTGGGCCCAGCTGAGAGCTTAAACAGCCCAGCAGCAAAGTGGGTGGAGTGAAATGGTTTGGGATTAAAAGAGCTTTGCCCCACTTTGCAGGTGCTGGCCCTAAACATCAGAAGAGCTGTGCTAGATCAGACCACAGTCCTATCAAGTCCAGCATCCTGTTCACACAGTGGCTATCCAGCTGCCAATCGGAAGCCCACAAACAGGACATGAGGATGACAACATTCTCTCACCCATGTTCTGCAGCAACTGGTAAACAGAGGCATACTGCTGCTGATACTGGAGGTGATACATAGCCATCAGGACTAGTAGCCATTGATAGCCTTATCTTCCACAAATTTGTCCAATCCCCTTTTAAAGCCACCCTAATTGGTGGTCATCACTACAACTTGGAGTAGCAAATTCTATAGTTTAATTATGCACTGTGTGAAGAAGTCCTTCCTTCTGTTTGTCTTGAATCTCCTACCTCTCAACTTCATGGAATGACCCCACTGGGGTCATCCCAGTGTTATAAGGAGCCTATTCTTCACTCCACATCATACATAATTTTATACACCTCTATCAGATGCCTCCTCACTTGTCTATTTTCTAAGCTAAAGAACCCCAAATGTTGTAACCTTTTCTCATACGGGAGTTGCTCCAGCCCCTTGATTGCTTCGGTTGCCCTTTTCTGTGCCTTTTCCAGCTCTACAGTATCCTTTTTGAAGTGTGGTGGCCAGAACTCTACATGGTCTTCCAAGTGTGGCTGCTTCCTAGTTCTGTGATATTGGCAGTTTTATTTTTTGATTCCTTTCCTGATGATCCCCAACATGGAATTTGCCTTTTTCATAGGAGTTGTACTTTGGGTCAACATTTTCATTGAGTTTTCCTCTACATCCCCAAGGTCTCTTTCCTGTTTAGTCACTGCCACTCAGACCCTGACAGCATATATGTGAAGCTGGGATTTTTTGTCCCAGTGGGCAGCAATTTACGCTTGCTTACATTGAAGTGCAGTTCTGGGGATAAGTGCTCTGAACATTTGCCCAGGGAGGTGGGGAGAAGAACTAAAGGGAAGTCCAGTGTCAGTTTACAGCATTTTGGGGTGAAGATTTGTCAGTGAGCATAAACACCCCTTCTTTCACTGAAAAATGCTTGCAGAGGGGTGGGGATTCCAAATGTTTTGCAATTAGCACTATTTTTCTCTGTGCATTGATAGGTATTCCTCAGCTACATCAATCAATTCATATTTATTTTTATTCAAATGAACATGAAACACTCTGAGTGGTGATTGGGCTCATTTCTACCTGAATTTCTACCAGAAATAATTTTTCCTTCCAGCATTTGTCTCTAGGAAAGAGCAGCAAGGAAAGGGAGTAACTAGGTGGGGGATAACTCAAAGTGTGAAATTCCACATTCAAATCTTTCTGCGTGAAAGGTCTCTTCTGCAGATTTTTGCATGCCAATAGCCTCATGCCCTGGCACGTTGCTTCATTGGGTTTAGATGTGATATGCTATTCATTCATTCCTTTATTCATTCATTTCATTTCTATACCGCCCAATAGCCGAAGCTCTCTGGGGGGTTCACAAAAATTAAAACCAAAAAGCAGGAGGTTTTAAGTAGCAGGAGGTTTGCTTATTGACTTTAATATCATCATCTGGTACAAGAGGGCATCACTCAGTGAGGACACTGGGAAGGCAGAAATATTTAGAAGGGGTGTACCTAATTGTATTTGCAAACTAAGAACAGATCTATTGATGGGAGGTAGTGCATTTAAGCTAAATACTGTGTTCAGACTTTGATTCAAACTAGGATTCCTCTGTTAATTCAGGGATGCTTCACACTTTCTGTACATAGGATGTACATCATCAAGCCATTGATGATAAGGCTATCAATGGCTACTAGTCAGGATGGCTATGAATTACCTCCAGTATCAGAGGCAGTCTGCCGCTCAATTCCAGTTGCTGGGGAACACAGCGGGAGGGTGCCACTGCAGTCTGGTCCTGCTTGTGAGCTTCCCATTAAGGCATCTGGTTGGCCTCATGGCAACAGAATGCAGGACTAGAGAGGCCTTTAGTTTGACCCAGGTTCAGGGCTCTTCTCAAGTTCTTGTGTGATGCAGCTGCACACCTCTGTTTCACCGCAGGCATACATGTTGCTCATGCCACAGCCAATGATATGCTCTCCCCGGTGAGCGTGCACATAGCAACTGATCCTTGCACTCCAGTGTTCCTCAAATTGATGATAGCTGGGCACACTTCACACCCCAAAAGGTTTCATTTTAGAGTGTGTATTCCCCCCACCCCACTATGCTTTGGGAAAAATGTGTCATGCAGAGGTGAAGCCTACTGTGCAGGTGAATATTTTGGGCATGCTGGAACCTTTCATTTTCGCCTCACTGGGCTCTAGCAGATCTCTTGCAACACACACAGGCTGGGGATGACTGTTTTTTAAAAGTATTTTGCCATCAAGTCTGAATCAAGTCAACCATGAGCTTAAATTCCACTGAACTGAGAGACACGTTTCCCATGTTGCTGTTGCAGCTTATTGCCAAGTGGCTTTTATGGGGAAAAAACGTAACAAGGATCAGTTACGTAAATTGATGCCTACTGAAGTAGCTAGCAACTGAGCCAATTGTCAGTGAATTAGTGGCCACTAATGAAATACAGTCGTAGCTTGTTGCTTCCCTTCATGCAATCTGAGTTTCTACTCCATTAAAAAAAATATTGACCTTCATGCTAGATTAACATGTTTTTTTTCAGACGGAAAGGCATTGATTTTAGAAATCCTTCTGATTTATAGCAGTGTCTGCTCTCTTTTGTAAGCAGTGTGCAGAAGCTCTCTCTGTACTGTTATATCTGCAATGACCTGGTCACACATACAAGCCACCACTTGCTCCTGCAGCCATGAAATGAGGAATATACATTGTGAGTTGGCCCACAGACATAACATTGAACATCAATGGCATGCTGCAGTGCTATTTCATAATGTGATTTTTCTCACCATTTTTAAAAATATACAGACTGAGTGAGCCAGTTCGCATGACCAAAACAAGCCACTGTGGTTTAAATAAACCATGGTGGCTTGTGAGCTGCAGCATGGGCTGGGTGTGATTTGCATAGTCATTGCCCAGACACGGCTTATTATGTCATCCGAATCCGGGTGGCATGGCTTGTTGGAAGGTTAAACAACCCTCAAATAACCCTACAACAGCTCATGGATTATTTGAGGGTTGTTTAGCCCTCCAATAAGCCATGTTACGTGGGGCTGGGCAACACGATAAGCCATGGCTGGGTGGTGATTTATGCAAATTATGGGCATTATGTGTCATGACTCTCAAAATGTTTTGATCATGTAGACTGGGTCACTGTCAGAAGCCAAAGGAGCTAGAACTGGGAACTCTCTGCTCTGTATGAATCTGTGTGGTGAACCAGCAAAACTGTGACTTGGAGCATCTCCCTGGGCAGTAATGTGTTTTCAGGCTCTGGACTGGTCCCCACCCACTGAGGCTGGGCTCTGGGTCCTTCCATACAGCAGGAGTGGGCAGATGTCAGGCTTATGGGATCTACTTTGTTTTCTGCTGGAACCTTGAGATATATCAGCTGGAGCCTGGTGCAAAAAACATAATCTAGAATTAAAGAATTCTGAGCCCAGGAATCTGTTCTGAGTACCAGAACTGAACAGAGCCCTACAGTCCCTTCCACACAAGAATCCAGTCATGATTACAACAAGCTTTCTTAATTTCAGTAGTATAATTTTGGGTGGGAGGGGAGTTATTTTGCTGCTGCTGTTGGAAAACAGTTGAGTGTCAGA
Organism: Heloderma suspectum; assembly: GCF_057233095.1. Classification (NCBI taxonomy): domain Eukaryota; kingdom Metazoa; phylum Chordata; class Lepidosauria; order Squamata; family Helodermatidae; genus Heloderma; species Heloderma suspectum. Next base: position 2,937,414 of record NC_139466.1, read on the forward strand.
AATCCTTGCAAATTACTACAAATCACTCATAGATCTACCAGCAGATCCGGACCTACCTTCAGTCCACCCCTGCTATACAGAAAGGGCTATAAAGAGATTCCTATTTGGGCTGGGATTTTGCCTTAGCAACAGTAGCCTTCCTGACTCTGGCCTGTTTTACTGTGGCCATCAGATTTAACTCCCTGACCTGGTCCCTCAGCTCTGATTCAAGGACTAACTGAGAGGAGGCCATAGTTCAGTGGTACAGCACACATTTGGCATGCAGAAAGTCCCAGGTTTGATCCCCAGCATCTCCAGGCACGGCTGGAAAAATTCCTGCCTGAAACCTGGGAGAGCCATTGCTGCCAGTCAGTGTCACCAACACTGGGCTAGATGGACCAAGGGTGTGACTCAGTATATGGCAGATCCCGATGTTCCTACGATCCCTCAGCTTTGATTCCCTGGCACAACTCCTAGCTCCATTCTGATGACTGCTTATGGATTACCCTGACACTGAGAAATACATGGCCTATCAAGAATAAGAGGGAAGGGTTCAGTCTGCAAGAGCAGAACAGAAGAAGATGTCTGTCTGTCTGTGTGAGTGCATGCGCGTGCACACACACACACACACACACACACACCTCCTCCTCCTCCTCCTGCATGCAGTGATGGTGGAGATGCTCACTTGAAAACTTAGTTGGAATGGAACCTTATCCCATGAAGACACTTGGCGAAAGACTAGCTCAGGGGCAGGCAGAAGGTAGCTCAAGATCTACTGGTCAAATCTCCAAGTAATTTGCAGTGCATCAACAACACTTTCCAATGTCCAATGGCTCAACTATAGGGCAACAAAAGTCCACTTTCCTTCCTACATTAGGCTGCTCAAATCAAGAAAGCTTGGGCAAAAATAGGAACAAAATTGTGTGCGAAAGGATTTGCGTGCAAGCTCCAGTTCTGGCACAGAAAATAAATTCCTGGTCTGAGCACATGCTCAGAGGCATGTTGTTCTGCCATTTGAGGTTAGCCTTCTTGAAGCACTGTTTTGCACCTGGGCCTGGTTGGTGGGCCTCAGGATTCTAGCGAAAAATGAAGTCCATTCTGTAACCCTAAAGACTTCCCAGCCCTGCACTAGCTAACCTCAGCTGGCATAGTTCTTTCCTGCTGCTGTTGCCATTGTTTGGAGCTACGCTCAGAAGTGTGGGGAGCCTGGAGAGAGTCAACATGCGGAGCACCAGCCCTGTATGGGCCTGTTTGCACATAGCACAATCCACATCGGGCTCCTTCATAGGTTGGGCAGTGTGATGTGTGAACTCGGACCACTGAGTTGTTTAGGGGCTAAACAACCCAGTGGGTAACCCAACAACAAACCATGGATTAAGTGCTGGGTTATTTAGCCCTTAAACAACCCAGAGGTCTGGGTTTGCATATCATGCTGCATAACTTACGAAGGAGCCACACAACATGGGTTGTGTGGTAAAGTGGAAGAGGGCTTAAAGACTGATGGGTTGTTGTTATATGCAAACCAGGTCTATGTTTTCCTTCAGGGGGAAAAAAGCCCTAAAGGGAAATGCAGAGCTGTTGCAACTTGTGAAGGTTGAGCAGTCTTCCTGTCCCAGGGGACAGAAAGGGAAGAAATGGCTTCAACCTTTGCACTGTAGCAAAAAAAGTCTCTCCTGGGGGAGTGCCTAGGAGCATGACTCCCTCCGGAGAAGACACACAGCTTTCAAGGATGGCCTGGGGCCATCCGCCAGTCTTGTTTGAAGCCTGTGAAAAGAAGTGCTCAGTGTTATGGATATTAGCCAGATGGCATAATCACTTGAACTCTAAGGAGACAGGGCCAGACTACAAGGGCTATTTATTGGGGCCTTCTCTTCAGTGGAGGCTGCTGGCTCCAATGTCAATGGAGTGGTGAATCCTCTTTGGGTTTCAGTCAGAACCAGTCAGAACTCTAAAGAAGCTCTCCAAGGTGCTCGGACAGCTCCTTTAGAGTGCTGACTAAAACCTGGAGTGGATTTACCACCCGACTGACTATTATTATTATTATTATTATTATTATTATTATTAAATTTATTAATACATCAGAGCCACCAGCCTCCACAGCTTCCCCAGTGGTGTATCTAAGTAACTTTAGTCCCTGGACTTGATGGTCTTATGGTGACCCATTTTTAGACAGCCATGTGGATGACCTCAGTTGTGAAGCACACAATTAACATTGATCTTCTCTTCACCTGCCCCCCAACACACTGCCATTCGATGCTTTGCAATTGCTTCTACTTTCCTGATATGATAGAGCCAAAAGCAAAAGACAGGTGGCCAACTCTGATTTAAAAAAAGAAACGTTCTAACTCTGGGCAGTTTTGTATTTATACTGACTTAAATCATGGCACCCTCATGACTACAGAAATAAAATGGAGTTTGCCTTCACTGCTAAACATGTCTACTTCAGAATAAGCATTATTCTGTTGTAGAGAAAGAAAAGATATTTTAAAAATAAAAATAACAAAATGAGCATCAGTACTTGCCCAGCTGGCAACCCCCAGTCTATAAAATGTTCTATATATTTTAAATTGTTTTATTGTGTGCTGTTTGGTTTTAATTTTTGTGAACCGCCCAGAGAGTTTCGGCTATTGGGCGGTATAGAAATGAAATGAAGGAATGAATGAATGAATGAATAAATAAATAAATAAAATGTTTTGTAAAAATTAGAAGAAAGAAGGGCTGCTGTGGTGACCAGTGTCAGACCTGCCGAAGACGTCCAACACAGTCACATTTAACTTCAAAAGAGGAAGCTACTCTGAAATGTGGGAACTGGTAGAAAGGAAGTTAAAAGGGGGAGAGAAGCTCAGCTAGAATGTATACAATGTTGTTGTCTTGTTAGAATGTTTTTATCAATGTTTTGTATTAATGCTTTAGCAATTATTATGTATTTTGATGTATATCATGCTGAGCAGAATCCAACTGGGCACTTACACCCCCACTGCTTCCCCGCAGTTCGGCTGTGCAAGTGACCCCCAGAGCTTGTGCAATGGCAGTTTAGTGCTTCTGGGGCAACCCAAAATGGGTGGACATGCTCGTTTCTGGAAGGAGGTGGGTCGGTGGACCTCACATGAGGGAGCTCTGCCAACCCGCCTCCTTCCAGAAGCGAGCCGTTCTGCTCATTCCGGGGCTTCCCCTAGGAAGCTCTGAACCTCCCTTGCCTGAGCGGTGGTTCCCCCTTGTGCAGCAGAATCAGTGGGACCCGCTGCTTGCAGAAGGGAATTGGTGGGGGCGTGAGCACCCGGCTGGATTCTGCTCGCTGCATTTTAATGTCTTTAAACCTTCTTGTAAATCACTTGGAGACTTCCTTTAAGCATGGCAAGTGGTATATCAAACTAAATGACGACGATGATGACGGAGTGCGCAGCTGGAGGTTGCCGGTGCCTGAGTGCCTGCGGCTGGGGCTCCTGGCTCTTCCCTTTGGCCACCGGGCAGAAGGGCCTCTCCCTCCCCCCTTGGGTCTTGAACCTTTATCTCTGGAAGGCTGTGTGTGATCTCTGAGGGGCCCCTGGCCAGAGCTCCCTGGCTGCTGCATGGCATCTCTTTGCTTTGCTCCCCCTTGTGTAAAACTGCAGTTGCGAGGCGCAGAAAAGGACCCAACCCCCTGCCTGGAGGGACCTCTGGGGACTGGCGGCGGCGGAGCTGTGGCTGGCTGTGCCACTGGGGCTGGTGGAATGCGGGTGCCGTGGCATCACCTGGCGTGTGGTGTGTGCTGATGCAGGCAGGTTCTGCCCCCCCATCTTTGCAAGTTCATTGGCTCCCTCTGTGTGTGGGTTACATGTCATCATAGGAGGCTGCCTGATACTGAGTCAGGCCCCCGGTCCATCTAGCCCAGTATTGTCAACACTGGCTGGCAGCAGCGGCCCTGCAGGGTTTCAGGCAGGATTCTTTCCCAGTCCTACCTGGAGATGCTGCTGGGGGTCAGACCTGGGACCTTCTGCATGCAAAGCGGGGGCTCCACCACTGAGCTATGGCCCTCCCTCTACCATTGCTAGGACAGTCCCTGATTGGTGGGCTTTGGCTGTGTTTCCAGGGATGCTGGGGGTGTGTCTGCCATTTTCCTGCAGCTTTTGTATTCTTTCCTCCCCACCCCCCCCGCCCCGCAGGACGGAGCTGCTGTTTCGCTGCTGTAGTGGTGGTGCATTTCCACCTCTCTGGCATGACTGGTGCATAGGATTGCTCTTCCTACCTCAAAACTGCCTTTAGCTCACAGCACAAGAATTAAGATAAATGCCATTCGAGATCTTCTTTTGTGTTCCAAATTATTACGTTAGTGGAGCACATAAATCAGCCTTCCTCTGGAGCAATGTGACATGTTTTTCCCCAGGAGGCTGAGATGTGGAACGTGCTAGCTTTATGGGCAGCAGGCCCTGGCGAGACCCAGTGGCTGGCTGTTTCACTCATGGAGAACACCTCTGCAAGAGAGCAGGCCTTTCATATATAAGTGTGTATGTATGTATATGTATATATATATAGACAGAGAGGGAGAGAGAGAGAGAGAGTGTTACTTTGCTACTTTCCCCCACCCCTGCTCTAACTTTTGTCAAACCCATCCAAACTGGAGCACCTTTGGAACTTGAGGACTTCCAGAAGAAAAGGCACCGCAACATGTGGATGCGCTGAAGTTCTGTGTAGGGCGGACGGAAACAGCCCCCTCAGCATGGCATCCCATTCGCAAGTGGCCAACTGGGGGCTGGTTTCTTTGGTGCCATTTTATTTATTTATTTTATTGCATTTATATCCCACCTTTTGTCCTCCTTAAGGAACCCAAGGCGGCATACATAATCCTCCTCCTCTCCATTTTATCCTCACAACAACAACCCTGTGAGGTGGGTTGGGCTGAGAGCCTGTGACTGGCCCAAACACACCCAGTGAGCTTCCAGGGCCGAATGGAGACTAGAACCCAGATCTCCAAGCTCCCACTCCAGCACTCTAGCCACTATGCCACACTGGCTCTCATTTTGACCCCAGAATGGATTCAGGAGGGCAGTGGGCTTACAGTGGGAGTGGTTTCCTGGCCTCCTCTCTCTCTGTCTCTCTCTTGACCTCAACCTAGGTTTCAGCTGAGACTCAGACCTAGATGAAGAGGAGCTAACCAGATCAGAAGGGTCAGCAGCGAAGTCATAGAATCATAGAATAGCAGGGTTGGAAGGGGCCTTCAAGGCCATCGAGTCCAACCTCCTGTTCAATGTAGGAATCCAAGTCAGAGCATCCCTGACAGATGGCTGTCCAGCCTCGTCTTGAATGCCTCCAGTGTGAGAGAGCCCACCACCTCCCTAGGTAATTGGTTCCATTGTCGTATTGCTCTAACAGTCAGGAAGTTTCTCCTGATGTTCAGCCAGAATCTGGCTTCCTGTCACTTGAGCCCATTACTCCGTGTCCTGCGCTCTGGGATGATCGAGAAGAGATCCTGGCCTTCCTCTCTGCAACAGCCTTTCAAGTACTTGAAGAGCGCTATCATATTTCCCTCCATCTTCTCTTCTCAAGGCTAAACAGGACCAGTTCTTTCAGTCTCTCTTCATAGGGCTTTGTTTCCAGTCCCCTATCATCTTTGTTGCCCTCCTCTGAACCCTCTCCAGTTTGTCTGCATCCTTCTTAAAGTGTGGTGCCCAGAACTGGACACAGCACTCCAGATGAGGCCTAACCAGTGCTGAGTAGAGGGGAACTAGTACTTCCCAGGATTTGGAAGCTATGCTTCTATTAATGCAGCCCAAAATGGCATTGGCCTTTTTTGCAGCCACATCACATTGTTGGCTCATATTCAGCTTGTGATCGACAACAATTCCAAGATCCTTCTCGCTTATAGTGTTGTTGAGCCATGTATCCCCCATCTTGTAACTGCATTTGGTTTCTTTTTCCTAGGTGCAGAACTTGGCATTTATCCCTATTAAATGTCATTCTGTTGCTTTCTGCCCAGCACTCCAGTCTATCCAGATCACTTTGAATTTTGTTTCTGTCTTCCGAAGTATTAGCTATCCCACCCAATTTTGTGTCATCTGCAAATCTGATCAGCATTCCCCACATCTCCTCCTCCAAGTCATTAATACAAATGTTGAAAAGCACTGGGCCCAGGACTGAGCCCTGCAGTACCCCACTCGTTACCTCTCCCCAGTTTGAGAAGGTCCCATTGATAAGTACTCTTTGAGTCCGATTCTGTAGCCAACTGTGGATCCACTGGATCGTTGTTTCATCTAGCCCACTTTGAGCTAGTTTGCTCATCAGGATATCATGGGGCACTTTGTTGAAAGCTTTGCTGAAGTTGAGGTATATTATATCTACAGCATTCCCATGGTCCACAAGGGAGGTTACTTGATCAAAAAATGAGATCAGATTCGTCTGGCAGGAGTTGTTCCTGACAAATCCATGTTGGCTTGGAGTAATCACTGCGTTGTTTTCAAGGTGCTTCCAGATGGATTGCTTTATCATCTGCTTCAGAATTTTCCCAGGGATGGATGTCAGACTGACTGGTTTGTAGTTCCCAGGTTCCTCCTTTCTACCATTTTTGAAGATAGGGACAACATTAGCCCTCCTCCAGTCATCTGGCACTTCCCCCCGTCCTCCATGATTGCTCAAAGAGAATAGACAGCAGTTCTGAGAGTCCTTCTGCCAGTTCCTTTATTACTCTAGGATGCAGTTCATCTGGCTCTGGAGATTTGAACTCATTCCAAGTAATGAGGTGTTCCTTGACCATATGCCTATCGATCTCAAGCTGCAATCTTGCCCCTTCAGCCTGTACTTTGCCTTTGTCAGGAGGTCATAGACCCCCTTTTGGGAGAAGACTGAGCCAAAGTAGGAATTGAGCACCTCTGCCTTTTCTTTGTCCTCTGTTATCATTTTGCCATCCTTATTTAATAGCTGAACAACCGTTTCTTTCCTCTGTCTTTTACTATGCATGTAGCTGAAGAAAGCCTTTTTGTTGCTTTTAGCATCCCTCACTAACCTCAGCTCGTTCTCAGCTTTAGCCTTCCTGACACCATCCCTGCAATTCTGTGCTACCTGCCTGTACTGCTCCTTTGTTATTTGGCCTTCTTTCCAGTTACTATATGTGTCCTTTTTTGTTTTCAGGTCATCTCTAAGCTTTTTGTGAAGCCACATTGGCTTCTTCCGTTGTCTTCCACCTTTCCTTCTAATTGGAATTGTTTGTAATTGTGCCTTTGGAATTTCCTTTTTAAAAGCTCCCACCCATCTTGGACTCCTTTTCTCAATTAGAGTCACTTGCCATGGGACTTTACTGATCATTTTTCTGAGTATAATAAAATCAGCTTTCCTAAAATCCAGGGTACGTGTTTGACTACACGCGGCTTTTGCTTCCCTTAGAACCAAGAACTGAAGTACAACATGGTCGCTTTCCCCCAGAGTTCCTGTAAGTGCTACTTTATCCACTAAGTCATCTCTGTTGGTTAGGATCAAGTCAAGGATGGCCGATTCTCTATTCTTTGCTCCATTTATTTTGATCCAGATGCTCTCGATGGGGCTACCAAGTCGTGGAAGGGCTAGAGCCAGACACTGGGTCCAAGCCGGATCCTGTCTGTCATGAGACCCCTGCACGGGGATCCCCTGAGGCTGCAGTCCCTGAGGCTGAGGTTGCCAACGAACTGACCACTTCTCCTCCTGAAGCCCATGTTCCCTGCAGCACAGGGAAGGAGCCTGGAGGGAGCTGAAGGAGAGGCAAAGCAGCCAAGCTCCAGACCAGGAGACTGGCACTTTATGCTTGCTAGAAAAGGGGCAGGTAGACTGGGCTGAGCAGCATAAGAAGACCTATTTGGACTTTGGGCCTTGTTGGAACAAGCTGCTCACTCTGAGCTCTCCAAAGGGGGAGAAAACAGGGGGAGCAAACAGGAGTTGGCCAGGGGAGTTCGGCAGGGGAGGCCAAGGGGGAGGCCCCCAACATTTTTTAAAATTTATTTTTCTTGTAACACTTACCATACCAGTGGGACTCTGCTTTTAACCTCCAGTGAGTAGAGGAGCAGGCACAGGCTAGTCTAGAACAATCAGAAAGCTAGACACAAAAAAGGGAAAGAGGCGATGGAAGGACAAGACTCTCCAGTGGTGGTGACCTGCAAGGTGTGTGCAATGTTTGTTTTCTTGCCTGAGAACAACAAGGCCTACACCTGCAACAAGTGCAAGTTGATCATGCTGCTGGAAGAAAAAGTAAGAGGACTAGAGTGGCGACTGTCGACCCTCCAGGGAATAAGAGAACACAAAGAGTTCTTGGACAGAATGGTGGAACTACAGCAGCAATGTGAAGACCAGAAGCTTGAAGAGCAACAGCGAGCTAAGGCAGAAGTGGGAAATGCTGAGGTGAGGAAAAATGCAGTAGAGGATACTCCTTGGAAAAGGGTGACAGTTAGGAGAAGAAGAACTAGACGCCACTCTGCACCAGTGGAAGCAGTGGAGCTGTGGAACCAATTCCAGCTACTTGCGGATGAGACTGGAGGACAGCCTGCAGAGGAAGAATCACAGAGGAACCTACATGAGAGTGAGCAAGAGGCTGAAGGTCAGTCAAGCAGAGGCAATGAAACCCAGGCCTACAACAGGAAGAAGAGAAGAGTAGTAGCAGTGGGAGACTCCTTGCTGCGTGGGATCGAAACCCAAGTATGTCGCGAAGACCCGTGGACTCGCCAGGTATGTTGTCTCCTGGGAGGATGGATTAGAGACATGACTGAAAGGTTGCCTGCGCTCATAAAGCCCACTGACAGGTATCCCTTTCTTCTCATCCATGTGGGAACAAATGATACCGCCAAGCGGAGCTACCAAGAAATCACGTCAGACTTTGAAGCTTTGGGAAGGAAACTCAAGAGCTTTGGGGCCCAGATAGTTTTCTCATCCATCCTTCCAGTAGTTAGAAGAGGGATGGATAGAAAGGGAATGAAAAATACTCCGGGTGAATGACTGGCTACAAAGGTGGTGCCGATGAGAGAGATTTGGATTCTGGGACCACGGGCTATACTTCCTGGAAGATGGGCTGTTGGCAAGGGATGGGTTGCACCTCACAAAGGCTGGGAAGAATGTGTTTGGCCACAGCATGAAGAACTTCATCAGGAGGGCTTAAAATTGAATCCTACAGGGAAGGGAGATGTAAAGTTGGGGGTAACAATGGACGAAGGCTCATGCACCACAATGGAGAGAACAGCTCTAATAGCACCCAATAATAGTCTTCAGAAACATGTAGGAAGAAAGTCAAGACTGTGTAACTGAGACTTGGTGGGATGACTGTCATGACTGGAATACAGCAATTGAAGGATATAACTTGTTCAAAAAGAACAGGAGGAACAGAAAGGGAGGTGGGATTGCATTATATGTTAAAAATGCATATCTCTGCACAGATATACAGGAGGATGAGCTTGGTAGCCCCATCGAGAGCATCTGGGTTAAAATGAATGGAGCAAAGAAAAAAAGGAACCTGGTGGTCGGAGTCTACTATCGGCCACCCAATCAAAGAGAAGACGAGGATGAAATTTTTGAAAAGCAAATAGCCAAGGTTTCAAGGAAGCATGATGTAGTAGTAATGGGGGACTTCAATTTCCCCGGTATTTGTTGGGAGACAAATTCTGCAAAACGTGGCCCCTCCAGGAAATTCCTGACTTGCGTGGTGGATAACTTCCTCCTGCAGAAAGTAGGGGAAGGAACTAGAGGATCAGCTATCCTTGACTTGATCCTAACCAACAGAGATGACTTAGTGGATAAAGTAGCACTTACAGGAACTCTGGGGGAAAGCGACCATGTTGTACATGAGTTCTTGGTTCTACGGGAAGCAAAAGCTGAGTGTAGTCAAACGCGTAGCCTGGATTTTAGGAAAGCTGATTTTAATAAACTCAAAACAATGATCAGTAAGGTCCCATGGCAAGTGACTCTAACGAGAGAAGGAGTCCAAGATGGGTGGGAGCTTTTAAAAAAGGAAATTCTCAAGGCACAATTACAAACAATTCCAACAAGAAGAAAAGGTGGAAGACAACGGAAGAAGCCAATGTGGCTTCACAAAAAGCTTAGAGATGACCTGAAAACAAAAAAGGACACATATAGGAAGTGGAAGGAAGGCCAAGCAACAAAGGAAGAGTACAGGCAGGTAGCACAGAATTGCAGGGATGGTGTCAGGAAGGCTAAAGCTGAGAACGAGCTGAGGTTAGCGAGGGATGCTAGAAACAACAAAAAAGCTTTCTTCAGCTATGTGCATAGTAAAAAACAGAGGAACGAAAGGGTGACTCAGCTATTAAATTGTTGTTGTAGTTGTTCAGTCCTTCAGTCGTGTCCGACTCTTCATGACCCCATGGACCATAGCACGCCAGGCCTTCCTGTCCTGCGCTCTCTCCCGGAGCATGCTCAAGTTCATATTCATTGCATCGGTGATGCTATCTAGCTATCTCATCCTCTGCTGTCCCCTTCTCCTTTTGCCTTCAGTCTTTCCCAGCATCAGGGTCTTTTCCAGAGAGTTTTCTCTTCACATTAGGTGGCCAAAATATTGGAGCTTCAGCTTCAGTATCTTTCCTTCCAATGAGCAGTCAGGGTTGATTTCCTTTAGGATGGACTGATTTGCAGTCCAGGGGACTCGTAAGAGTCTTCTCCAGCACCGCAGTTTGAAAGCATCAATTCTTCGGCAGTCAGCCTTCCTTATAGTACAGCTCTCACAGCCACACATTACTACTGGGAAAACCATAGCTTTGATTATACGGACCTTTGTCAGCAAGGTGATGTCTCTGCTTCTTACTATGCTGTCTAGGTTTGCCATAGCTTTCCTCCCAAGGAGCAAGCGTCTTTTCATTTCATGGCTACAGTCACCGTCTGCGGTGATCTTGGAGCCCAAGAAAATAAAATCTGTCACAGCTTCCATTTCTTCCCCTTCTATATGCCAGGAAGTGATAGGGCCAGATGCCATGATCTTCATTTTTTTAATGTTGAGGTTCAAACCAGCTTTTGCACTCTCCTCTTTCACCCTCAACAAGAGGCTCTTGAGATCCTCTTCGCTTTCTGCCATTAGGGTGGTATTGTCTGCATATCGGAGGTTGTTGATAATTCTCCCAGCAATCTTAATTCCGACCTCTGATTCATCCAACCCGGCATTTCTCATGATGTACTCTGCATATAAGTTAAATAAGCAGGGTGACAATATGCAGCCTTGTCGTACTCCTTTCCCAATTTTGAACCACTCTATTGTTCCATGTCCGGTTCTTACTGTTGCTTCTTGACCCTCGTACAGGTTTCTCAGGAGACAGGTAAGGTGGTCTGGTACTCCCATCACTTTCAGAATTTGCCACAGTTTGTTGTGATCCACACAATCAAAGGCTTTAGTGCAGTCAATGAAGCAGAAATAGATGTTTTTCTGGAATTCTCTTGCTTTCTCCATGATGCAGCAAATGTTGGCGATTTGATCTCTAGTTCCTCTGCCTCTTCGAAACCCAGCTTGTACTTCCGGTAGTTCTCAGTTTTCAGTTCGCATACTGCTGAAGCCTCGCTTGTAGGATTTTGAGCATCACCTTGCTGGCATGTGAAATGAGCGCAATTGTGTGGTATTTTGAACACTCTTTGGCATTGCCCTTCTTTGGAAATGGAATGTAAACTGCCCTTTTCCAGTCTTGCGGCCACTGTTGAGTGTTCCTAATGCTTCCTAAGGCCCACTTGACTTCACTCTCGAGGATGTCCGGCTCAAGTTCAGTGACCGCACTATCATGGCTATCAAGGACATTCAGATCTTTCCTGTATAGTTCTTCTGTGTATTCTTTCCACCTCTACTTAATCTCATCTGCTTCTGTTGGGTCCCTCCCTTCTTTGTCCTTTATCATGCCCGTCTTTGCACAAAACATTCCCTTGAGATCTCCGATTTTCTTGAAGAGATCTCTAGTCTTTCCCATTCTGTTGTTTTCCTCGATTTCTTTACATTGTTCATTTAAGGAGGCCTTCTTGTCTCTCCTTGCTATTCTCTGGAACTCTGCATTCAGTTGGATATATCTTCCCCTTTCTCCCTTGCTTTTTTGCTTCCCTTCTTTCCTCAACTACTTATAAAGCCTCATCAGACAGCCACTTGGCTTTCTTGCATTTCTTTTTCTTTGGGACGGATTTCATTGCTGCCTCCTGAACAATGTCATGGACCTCCGTCCATAGTTCCTCGGGCACTCTGTCTATCAGGTCTAATCCCTTAAATCTATTCCTCACCTCCACTGTATATTCATCAGCTATTAAATAAGGATGGCAAAATGATAACAGAGGACAAAGAAAAGGCAGAAGTGCTCAATTCCTACTTTGGCTCAGTGTTCTCTCAAAAGAGGGTCTATGAGCCTCCTGGCAAAGGTGAAGTGCAGGCTGAAGGGGCAGGATTGCAGCTTGAGATTGATAGGCATATGGTCAAGGAACACCTAACTACTTTGAATGAGTTCAAATCTCCAGGGCCAGATGAACTGTACCCTAGAGTAATAAAGGAACTGGCAGAAAAACTCTCAGAGACACTGTCTATTATCTTTGAGCTATCATGGAGGACAGGGGAAGTGCCAGATGACTGGAGGGGGGCTAATGTTGTCCCTATCTTCAAAAAGGGTAAAAAGGAGGAACCTGGGAACTACAGAAGACCAGTCAGTCTGACATCCATCCCTGGGAAAATTCTGAAGCAGATGATAAAGCAATCCATCTGGAAGCACCTTGAAAACAGTGATTACTTGAAGCCAACATGGATTTGTCAAGAATAAATCCTGCCAGACAAATCTGATCTCATTTTTTTGATCAAGTAACCTCCTTTGTGGACCGTGGGAATGCTTTGGACATCATATACCTCGACTTCAGCAAAGCTTTTGACAAAGTGCCCCATGATATCCTGATGAGCAAACTAGCTCAAAGTGGGATAGATGAAACAACGATCCGGTGGATCCACAATTGGCTACAGAATCGGACTCAAAGAGTGCTTATCAATGGGATCTTCTCAAACTGGGGAGAGGTAACGAGCAGGGTACCGCAGGGCTCAGTCCTGGGCCCAGTGCTCTTCCACATTTGTATTAATGACTTGGAGGAGGAGGTGCAGGGAATGCTGATCAAATTTGCAGATGACACCAAATTGGGTGGGATAGCTAATACTTTGGAAGACAGAAACAACATTCAAAGTGATCTGGATAGACTGGAGTGCTGGGCAGAAAACAACAGAATTAAATTTAACCGGGATAAATGCCAAGTTCTGCACCTAGGAAAAAGAAACCAAATGCACAATTACAAGATGGGGGATACGTGGCTCAACAACACTACAAACACACCCAGGGGATATTCTCTCAAATGCATTTCTTCCCTTCTTATTTTTATGCTGTACATGATAGAACTCGAGAATATTGTGGGATTTCAAAAAAATACCCGGTGGCAATTGCAGAAGCTATTAGGGGAGAAATTACCTCTAGGGTTTTGGAATTGGTGGCCTTAGGGGTTGAATTTCTGCCTCCATTGCCCCTTGCTTAGCCAGAGGAGAAGAGAAGGGCAGTGTAAATTGCAGCAACCCTTGTCAAGGCAGCACTGTCTGCCATCGGCCCCCACAGATCAATCTACACAGTCGAGATCCAAGTTGCCTGCAGAGCCATTGCAAGAGCTGCAAATGGTGAAGTTCAGCTGGTGAGTCACGGTGATCTGAAACTAGGCTGTGCCCAAAGGTGGCTTGTACCAGTGGTGTGGCTGCTATTTCCCTTGTTTTTTAGGAGAATACAGAAGAGAGGTCCGAAGTCAGACATAGAAAGGGAGAGGAAGAGATGGAAAAAAGGACAAACGTAAGTAGGATAAAAATGGGTTCCATACTCTGGCTGGAGAGCATCGGGCGGGCATGTGGTGTGAAGAGTGTTGCTCTTGGACTGGGGAGGGCCCAGGTTCAAGTCTTCTTTCAGGCATGAAGTTTACTGGGTTGTCTTGGAAACACTGCTGCTACTCTGCCTGACCTACCTGACAGGGTTAGTGTGAGGTTAAAGGGGGATATGTTCTGTTCCCCCCTCCCCCATATGCTCCTCTAATCTCCTGTAAGGAAGAGGAGGATAAAAATGTCATGAATAAATCTTTGGAAGAGTTTGTTTGTTGGGGGCTTGGAGCAGGGCCTTGTGTGCAGTGTCATAGCTATGGCTTGCTTTGTCCAAGGAGGCCCATTGACCCCTTGCAGTTTGGGGTTTGGAGGAATTAACAGCAATTTTATTTATTTCCCTTCTGCTTTCAGATCATTCTTCTGTTGCTGCTCTTCTGCTGTTTTTTGATGTCCACTTGCTTTATCATTTAAATCTTACTGATCTGGGCTTATTTGGTTGAAATTCTTTATTGACAGCAGGGCAGTGGTGTTTTTTTTAAATCAACTTTAAGAAGCGGCTTTCAGATTAGTGTCTTTCTTGCCATGAATGTAGGCTGGCAGAAAAGTGGTTTACATGGCAAGAGTTTCAAAAGGGGATTAGACAAATTCATGGAAGAGGAAGTCCCATCATTGGAGCTTCCATGTGGACAGTATACCACAAAAGAGGTAACAAACTGTGGGCGGTCATTGTTTTCAGACTCTGCTGGTGAGCACCTAGAACTGAGGCATCTCTTTTGCTGGAGTTGTTGACACATTGCTGGTCAAGGCTGCATATTTATGTTCTTATACATTCCAGCAATAGATAATTAGAACAAATTGTAGCACTCTGGGTATTTTCAGCAACTATGCCCTTGTTGCCAAGTGCCATTTGAGGCAATGTGTCATTGTCTTGCCCTGCCTGTGAATCAGCACCACAGGAAAGACAAGCCCTGCTGAAAAAGAATCAACGTGGCTTCCATAAAAGTAAGTCCTGTCTCGCTAACCTTCTAGAGTTCTTTGAGAGTGTCAATAAACATGCGAACAGGGGTGATTCATACACATTATTTACTTGGACTTTCAAAAGGCTTTGACAAAGTCACTCCTGAGCAAATGAGCAGTCACAGAATAAGGGGAGATACCATCTTATGGATCGGTAACTGGTTAAAGAACAGAAAGCAGAGAGTAGGAATAAGTGGTAAATTCTTCCAATGGAGGGATGTAGACAGTGGGGTCTCACAGGGATCTGTATTGGGACTAATGCTTTTTAACTTGTTCATAAATGATCTGGAATTAGGAGTGAGCAGTGAGATGGCCGGGTTTGCTCAGTACCCAAGTTATTTAGGGTGGTTAAAACAAACAGGGATTGTGAGGAGCTCCAAAAGGATCTCTCCAAATTGGGAGAATGGGCATCAAAATGGCAAATGTGGTTCAATGCACACAAGTGTAAAGTTTGCATGTTGAAGCACCCCCCCCGGCCAACTTTATCTATGTGCTAATGGGATCTGAACTGGTGGTGACTGACCAAAAAAGAGATCTTGGGGTTGTGGTAGACAGCTCAGTGAAAATGTCAGCCTGGTGTGCAGCGGCTGTGAAGAAGGCAAATTCCATGTTAGGCATAATTAGGAAAGGAATTGAAAATAAAGCTGCCAATATCATTGTGCCCTTATAGAAATCTAATGGAGCCATTGGAGTCAATGGAGGATTTCCTCCCAATGCAATTGCTAGTTTCAGAGCAGGGATTTTCTTCAGGAATGCAGCAGGGGAGGAAAGGGTTAAATCCCCTTAATGATCTGCTCCCCCCCACATGCAATTTGCATTTAAGAAAACCCTGCAAATTAGATGCAAAGAGACACATTTAACCTCATGTGCAGTTTGTTCCTCAGGTGACTGATGGCAGCTGAGGGGTGTGTGTATATGTGTGAGAGGAAAGCTGCCCCAAAGCTGGCAAATGCCACAGCATACAAGATTGGCAGTTTGCTGAGCTGCCTTGTGGAAATTATTATTTTCAACCTACTGCCATCCCGTTTTAGAAAGAGACTTGGCTTCTGATGCTGCCCTCCAATTAGAATAATTGCTTATGAAATCTGCAAAGCTTGGGGAGACGCATTGTTCGGAAAGGAGAGCATGCTTCTGTTTAAGGCTATCTGGTGCTGCAATCCTAACTTATAATTAGTAGGGAAAACAAGTTCAGTCTCCATGGAGTGCATGTGTGTGTTTGTGTGTGTGCATAGACTGACAATAGAGTGAAGCCATGGGGGGAACGGGACAAAGATGTCAATGCCAGCACCATCCTGGTGCCAGACGGTGCTCTGACAGGAATCTTGCCTTCAGACATCTGTCAAGTTTATGCTTGAGAAACCCGGAATCAGCTCGCCAGACCGCTCTGGCATGTCACGAAGCAGAATGCTGAGCCCATAGCAGTAACTGAGTCCAAGAAGGAGCCCATATCGCTGTCTAGCAGGCATCTTGATTCCTAAGGTTTAACTTGGAGGGGGGTGGCAGATGCTCTTTGTGCAGAAAATGCAGGCATTGTACATTAGCTCAGATGCTGGAAGGGAGAGGAAAGAGCAAATGCAGGCAACCCAGGTGCTGCCCCTTTGGGTATAGGTCAAGGTTGCTGGTGATTACCGAAGCCTTTTTTGCAGGGCCTGGGCTCGGTGCATCAGAGGGATGACTTCCAGTCCTTTTTTTAATGGGGAAAATGTAGGGACATGGTAAAGAGCAAGGGGTCCCGAACGAGGCCCACCTTCTGAAAACAGTAGCCAAGGGGCCCATCCTCATAGCTGGAAGGTGGGGAGCCCACTCTGCTGTAATCTGAGCACTGCATGCTTTTCCCCAGATGAGTCTCTGGCCATCAATTCCTCTGGAAAGTCTCTGTTCCAGATTCTGTCCATGCTGGTGCAGAGGCGCTGTAGCCCAGCAGTGTTGCTGAGCACATGCTTTGCTCAGAGAAGGTCCTGGGCTCAGTCTCCAGCATCTTCAGTCCAAAGAATCAGCACGTAGGTGATGGGAAAAAGCCTTCTTTTCCCAAGACCCTTGAGAGCCACTCACAGTCAGAGTAGTTAATACTGGGCTGGACAAATAGTCTGCCTGAAATAAGGCAGGTTTTTTTGTGTTGCTATGTTCCCTGTGGCAAGATCCCCTAAAGAAGCAGAGCAGAGGCCTGCCCTGGGTTGATGGTGCACTAGAATGTTTCATTCTCAGTACTTTCCACATTTAATTTCATCCTGACCTCATGGTTTACAATTATCCCCCCACCCACTCTCCATAATACTCCTTGACAAAGTTGCCTTAGTCCATGAAAGCTTATGCCAGAATAAATTTGGCAGCACAAGACTCTTTGTTGCCCTTGCTGCAATAGACTCGCATGGCTATCCACTGGGAATGGTTGGAATGTTTCTGTGCACTACCATCCTCCAGCTTATACCTTTTTCCCATGATGCCTTTTGGATTTCAAAATACTGCTGCCACTTTTCAGCACCTAATGGGAAAGATGCTTGCAGGTTTGTACAGTGCATTTGGTTAGGTGGCAGATGCAATTAATGAAAGCTGAACTTGGGAATAACTCCTAGAGGATTTAATGTGTCTGCTAAATGTAAATATATCTTGCTTCTGTTTATAGCAGGATACAACTCTTGTATCCGGCAACAGAACAATGTGTACTTACTTATCAATTCTGCATGGCCCCATTTTGAACTGCTTGTGGCCTGTGGTATGTGCCTGCTCACAAAAAACACGTTAGCGTCACTTGTGAATTTGCCACATTGATTCTTCTCAATACAAGATCTGTAGGACCTTGAGTTTCGCTTGCTGTGACAGCCAAAACAATTACTGTGTAAATGCCACCTCTGAAGTTTATAAATCTGTACTCCCCAAAGCATGGACCCACAATTGCAGCATTTAAAAACCACTGCAAAATATTATGTAGAGCAATGAATGTGAGTGTGTTGTGTGTGTGTGTGAATGCAAAAAGTCATGAGTGAGAGGTGGGAGAGAGGACTTGGCCATAGTCAGAAAGGTGAAAAGGGGCAACAAACATCCAAAAAACCTCTGCAAGTGAGTGCAAAAGGGGAGGCTGCCTGGAGCAATGCGAGGGCCTCTCTAGACCCAAAGAAACGCTTACTAAATTTTCAGAATTTAATTCTCTCCATGGGAGCTGGGTTCATGCACAAACTGCGACTGGCAGAGCTAAAATAAGCTCTCTCTGTTATGATTCACCGTTGGCCGAACATTTTCCCTTGGCTTCTCTCTGACGTCTTCTGCCCTCCTTGCCACTTGGCTGAAGCCGCTCAGTGGCTGCAGTCAGCAATTGCCTGGACTAATAATGATGGCAACCTTGGAATGCAGTGCCCTAACTGATGAAAGGGCTTGAGCATTACCAGGATGACGACTGTCATTGATAATGAAATGTACGTTGAGTGGAAGCGATCACTGGGCAATAATATACCCAGCTGCCTTATATGCATCACCTTTTGAGCTGAAAAAAGCTTTTCTTTTTATGGGACAGATTTTGCACAGTCTGGTGGCAGAGATCTATTTTCTGCCCCCGTGCCTTTTACAAGGCCATCTGTCTTGGTTTTAACATTTTTAATGGCCAGTGAGAAGTTTCTCCTGAAGCATCTCCTGCAAGCTCTTCTAACAGGCAGGCCTTTAGCTTCAAAGCATTCTTCTTACCTCTTTCTTAAGATCTGATAATTTATTCCTTATTTTATCAACCAGAGATTTTTGCCCCAGTGCCTTTCTTCAAAATGAGAAAGCCCCCATGGGAGTCCAAATTATATAGACATCATAATGAACTGGCTGTAGGGGTTCAGCATAATTATAGGGCTCCACATCATGCAACAGCTGTTGTGGGCTACATGCTAAAAAACGCGAGGGCTTAATCGACGGTGTACATCAGAATTAGTGCAACCAACAGAGAGTTGTGTGCTGCAGGTTAATTAAATATGATTGGAGCTGCTCCAAAATACAGAGTAACTGACTCAACAGAGTGGGAAGGGAAACCTGTGCTACTCTCAGTATCAGGCTAGCACACACTAAACTTGCAAGCCGGGGATACAAAGAGTTCGATCAGATCAGACCAAATCTCCTTCTGCTCAAGCATATGTCTCATGACAGCAGATGGCCAGATATCTCTGGTGACCTGCCAAGCAGGACGTGGCTACAGTGTGGTTTGTCCCTGTGGTTTGTCCTTATATTCCAGAATTGAGACGTATACTGTCATCAAACAGGGAGGCTTATTTTTTTAAAACATATATGTATGTAAAATTAAATTTCATACATTAAAGCAAAGAATCATCAGGATTATGGTACATGATGGAGAATTATAGTACAGCATGCACACTCTCTAGCCTGCCTGGCTTTAAACATGTGGGCCTGGATCTAAGGTTGTCCTTCTGCCGGCAGAATGAAGACCACAGGAGGAATGGAACTTCCCTGTCCTTCCTTCCCCCATGCAGCCCCCTGCTCACCCTCTAGATCTGCTCTGGAGGGTTGGGGGACCCCCTGGAGCATATATAGAAGATACAGGGGGCTTGCAGAGGGGAGGAGAGGATGGGGAAGTCCCATTTCACCAGGTTACCTGTTCTGCTGGTGCAGTGGCAATATTGGGCATATTGCAATCTGCCCTCAGTCCTGGTGTGCAATGGTTGGAATGATAGATTTGGTGGTGGTGGGGGGGGCTGTAGACAAATGTGCCTGAATCATTAAGCTTCTGTGGCAATCTTGAGCATATCACCATCTCACAGCCAAACCAAACTTTTGGGGAGGTTGTGAGGGTAATGTTTGGTACAAATAATATTGCTGGGCATTCCAGATGTTGAAAAAGCCTAAGCAATGCTGTTGCGGTGCCAGGGCGCATGGGGGTGCAGCACTGGCACCTTTTTATTAGCAGGGGTGCTGATGCCATCTGCCAGCCCCCTCGGACGTACTTGTTCCCTCTGAGCTTACTTGCAATCCCCACAGCAGGCATGTGTGCGAACTGATTTTCTCAGCAACAGTGTATTGTTCTAATCAACAATACAGAGTTGTGAGGTTTCCCTGTTGTGATGCAAAGTGTTTTGGCAGGTCTTGGTCTTGAATGGGCAATCAGGACCCAGTAGCTTTACAAAAGGCCTCCTCCTCCTCCTAGAGAAGAAAATGGCTAGAATCGGTTTGTTGATATGGATCCACACATCTGCCTGCATTCTTGGCCTCTCCTTGGGGGTGTGGCGATGGGGTCTTTAGCAATGAGTGTCTCCCTTTCCCAATTTATCACTGGCCCTAAAGAAGAAGTGCTTAATAGTGATCTAAATGAAACCTCATGATAAGTGCTGCCAGTCCTCAAGCATGAGAAAGCCTATCACTTTAGTAAACTGACACTTTGGCCCACTGTCAGAAGAAGCGTGACTCCTGTTGTGCTGAGCCGTTTTGCAGGCTGAGCAAGTGGTGTATAAAATACTTAAACAACCATATTTTCCTTTGGTCTGAGAAAATATGAACATTCCCCCGCTATGCTGGCAGTTGGATTATGGGAGTTGTAGTCCAATGCATCTTGAGGACACCAGGTTGAGTAAGGCTGCAGTAGGACATGGGAACTAGCAGGCTGAGGCAAAGGAAAAGGTGAGTTTTAAGGTAGGATCTGACAGAAGCAAGAGAGGCGGCATCATGCAGGTGCCTTGGGAGGCAGCGCCAAGTGTATGAGGGCAGCAAGGGAGAAAGGAGCAGAAGGTCTTTGGATAGCTGAAGATGATAGAGCTGGAGGGGAAAAGGTCACAGTCAGGGAAGCATCAGGATATAAGGGCAGAGAGATAAACATGGGCGGGGGGAGGCCGTGAAGGGCTTTGACGCTTATGCTGGAACTCCCTCTCCCCTAGCAAGTGGGAGTAACGTCACGTTGCGCTGCTGCCTGCTCTATTTTTCACAACTTTATTGCCTAGCAATAGCAGCTACTGAACTGTTCGCGGTTCAAACGCCGCCACCGCCTGTGTGTGCAGGCATACTTGAATGCACAGTGGCTTCCTCAGCTTCCTCTCCCTACTAAAAGTTAGTTTTCCAAAAGTGAGATGGGTATTTGCGAGAGAAAAGGAAGTGTAGGAGGATCATGCGCAGCGGCATTCAAGGCTACTAATTAAAACCATCACTGGATGGGAGCATAAAGCAGTACCCGTGCCACCCTAGTAATTAGGAGATCTTTCCCGCGCACCTCGCCTTGTACCGCCATAACACATCCATGCAATTATATTTAAATATTGCAACGTTGGTGCTGCTAAACATAACTCCCAGTTCTGAGATCCCAGCAAGTATATAATCAGAGTGATAAGATGGTGACAGATTGTCAGCCGCAAATGTGAATTTACTTGCTCATTTTTTTTAATGTAGCCCTACTTTTTTTTTTAAAAAAGGGGAAACCAGTGCTTCTGAGAGAGAAACCTTTTGGTTTAAATGATTGCTGGCTGAGGTATACAGCAGTGTGAAAAGAAGATGGGTTTGCAGCGTGCTAGGTGGCTTCTGTGATCTGCATCAGTGTCAGATGTCTGATCCCTAAAGCATCTGACCTCTTCGCTGTGCCTTCAGCCTGGTCTTACAGCGGTGTGGTGGAAAATTCTGAAGTGCAGGTGATCATCATGACAATCCTCATAGCCACGCCCCCAAGGAGAGTCCAAAAATGTGTTGATCCATATCAACAAACTAGTTCTAGCCGTTTTCATCTCCACTAGGAGCAGGTCTTTAATTACCTATTTAAAACTAGCCCACCTCAAAATACTTTGAATTACAACAGGATAGCTCCCAGCAATATATTCTTGCTGGGGAGAAACCATTGTAGTCCCAGCTACTGTGAAAATTGCAGCTAAGCTCAGAGAGAACAGGGAATTTGGAGGCAGGGGGGAGATGACATTGTTGTTCCTGCTAATCAAGATGTCCTGGCACTTCGACCCTGCAAGCCCTGGCTCAACTACAGCACTGCTTACACCCCTCCTTGCTCCCTTTGCTGTGCTCACACTCCTTTCCCAGCAGACCGTTTGGCTCCTTCTCCTGTTCCCATCACCGTGGCTTCCCCCCATGTTGCTCCCTGCGCATGGAGGAACAGCCTAAGATGGTGGTTCCTAACCGGAGTCCACAGATGTTGGACTACAACCCCCATTATCCCCATCCACCAGGGGCAATAGTCAGAGTTGCTGGGAGTTGTAGTCCAATGATATCTGGTAACCCAGAGTTGAGAACTATTAGCCTAAGAACCCAGCAGGATCAAGTCAAAGTGAGACTGTCCAGTCCAGAATCTTGCTTCTCAAAGTGGCCAACCAGATGCTTCTGGACAAGTAGGTCATGAGGACAGCAGCTTCCCCAGCAACTGGTATTCCACATCTTTTTATTTTTTTAAAGTCTGGCCTGGCCCTTGATTGTATTTTGATAGTCTCATGGCCATCTCTGCTCCTCATTTCCCCACTGGTCCCTCTGGTCTCTACTCTGGACAGTCCGGTAGCTTCAATACCAACTTTAGGAATATAACAAGAGCTGTGCTGGATCAGACCAAGGGTCCATCTCATCCTGGATCCTGTTCCTACCGTGGCCAACCAGAGGCCCTCATGGGAAGCCCACAAGCAGGACACACATGCAAGAGCAGCCTCCCGCGTGTGTTCCCCAGCAGCCTTGCAGTGGTGGCTCTGAAATACTGCAGAAAGTCGCTTCTGACAAATGCCCTGATGGGGTAGAGCTGGGGTGGGCAACTTGTGGCCTGCCATATGTTTTGGCTTGCAACTCCCATGAGCTGTAGATCATAGCTAATGGTGGCGGATCTTGGGATTTGTAAGCCAGAACACGTGGAGGGCCACAACTTGTCCACCTCTGGTGTCGAGCAGAGATGGGCAACACACAGTCTGCATGTAGGGATGCACAGATTTTGTAAAATCCATCCCATCTGCGTTTCCTGGGTTGTCAGGTGCCTTTCCTTTCATGCTTGCTCATTGACGGAATCAGATTTTTTCAATTTTCCTGAATTTGTGCAAATCCACACTTGTGAAAATGCACAAATCCCCCCAATGCGCAAATACTCCCCCATGCCCATTTTCATCCTTTAGCCTGGGGAAAATGGGCATTTTTGGCTGGTGTTTTTTTATTTTATGTATTTTGCTATGACTAAGTTTGCATAAAATTCCAGAAAGTAAAAGAACTGGTCCGCAGGTTTGCAGAATCCATGCAACAAGGGAAAAGCTGGTCTGCTGCAGAATCCACAGGCTGGATTCGTAGAAATCCAAATTCATTTGATTCTGTTGTGGATTTCTCTGACATCCCTAGCTTCATGTGGACCACCGTGGGCATTTGGTTCCCACCACTGCTGCCACTGCCACCCTTTCCTCCAAAATGGCAGCAATTCAGCTGGGAAGCACACACCTTGTTTCCCAGAAGAAACGCTGTGATTTTGGCGGTGGCCACTTGCAATGGCAGGGGAGGGTTCCTGCAAGGTTCCTGGGTGGTCAACCCTTGGAGGTAGCCCAGCCCTGGTGTAGGGAGATGCCTGAATCCCTTTGCTAGGGTCCCTGGCTTGAGACCCCAGTTCCCTTACTTATGTCCATATCCATCCATACATATATGTACGTTTTTTCCTACACTACTGTACACCCTTGCAGAGTAAATGTCATGTGTGAAGTGGCCTTGACTCCAGTGGTCGGTTCCAGCTTTGATGGAATTGATTAATATCTTTGGTGAATTGTCCAGCTCTTCGATTAATTGGTCAAAGTTGGAAATAACGCCAGTTGGACATAGGATATACTCTAGCGTATTAGCCAACTGGCAATTTCAAACGGTGCCCAGAGTCTATTACTTACCTGGGAATAATTATTCATAGAGATATGTCTCAAATGACTAGGTTAAATTCAAACAAGTTGATTAATGATATTTCATGAAATATAGATAGATGTGCATCTTTAAAGTTGAGTTTATGGGGTAAGGTGAATACACTTAAGATGAATACCATACCTAATTATTTATGTTATGCGTGGGATCCCTATACTTATGTTGTTTATTCGGTCAGTCGCTTCCAACTCTTCATGACTTCATGGACCAGCCCATGCCAGAGCTTCCTGTCAGCCATTGCCACCCCCAGCTCCCCCAAGGTCAAGTCCGTCACCTCCAGAATATCATCCATCCACCTTGCCCTTGGTCGGCCCCTCTTCCTTTTGCCTTCCACTTTCCCTAGCATCAGCATCTTCTCCAGGGTATCCTGTCTTCTCATTATGTGGCCAAAGTACTTCAGTTTTGCCTTTAATATCCTTCCCTCAAGTGAGCAGTCTGGCTTTATTTCCTGGAGTATGGACTGGTTTGACCTTCTTGCAGTCCAAGGCACTCTCAGAATTTTCCTCCAGCACCACAGTTCAAAAGCATCTATCTTCCTTCACTCAGCCTTCCTTATGGTCCAGCTCTCACAGTCATAGGTTACTACGGGGAATACCATTGCTTGAACTATGCGGACCTTTGTTGTCAGTGTGATGTCTTTGCTCTTAGCTATTTTATTAAGATTTGTCATTGCTGTCCTCCCAAGAAGTAAACGTCTCCTGATTTCCTGGCTGCAGTCAGCAGCTGCAGTAATCTTTGCGCCTAGAAAGACAAAGTCTGTCACTGCCTCCATGTTTTCTCCCTCTATTTGCCAGTTATCAATCAAGCTGGTTGCCATAACCTTGGTTTTTTGAGGTTGAACTGCAACCCAGCTTTTGCACTTTCTTCTTTCACCTTCGTCATGAGGTTCCTCAGCTCCTCCTCGCTTTCAGCCATCAAAGTGGTATCATCTGCATATCTGAGATTGTTAACGTTTCTTCCAGCGATTTTAACTCCAGCCTTGGCTTCATCAAGCCCAGCACATCGCATGATGTGTTCTGCGTACAGGTTGAATAGGTAGGGTGAGAGTATACAGCCCTGCCATACTCCTTTCCCAATCTTAAACCAGTCCGTTGTTCCGTGGTCCGTTCTTACCGTTGCTACTTGGTCATTATACAGATTCCTCAGGAGGCAGACAAGATGACTTGGTATCCCCATACCACCAAGAACTTGCCACAGTTTGTTATGATCCACACAGTCAAAGGCTTTAGAATAGTCAATAAAACAGAAATAGGTGTTTTTCTGAAACTCCCTGGCTTTCTCCATTATCCAGCAGATATTGGCAATTTGATCTCTAGTTCCTCTGCCTTTTCTAAACCCAGCTAGTACATCTGGCAATTCTCGTTCCATGAATTGCTGGAGTCTACCTTGCAAGACCTTGAACATTACCTTACTGGCATGTGAAATAAGTGCCACTGTTCGATAGTTTGAACATTCTTTGGTGCTTCCCTTTTTTGGTATGGGGATATAAGTTGATTTTTTTCCAATCTGTTGGCCATTCTTGTGTTTTCCAAATTTGCTGGCATATGGCATGCATCACCTTGACAGCATCATCTTGCAAGATTTTAAACAGTTCAGCTGGGATACCGTCATCTCCTGCTGCCTTGTTATTAGCAATGCTTCTTAAGGCCCATTCAACCTCACTCTTCAGGATGTCTGGCTCTAGCTCACTGACCACACCATCAAATCTATCCCCGATATTATTATCCTTCCTATACAGATCTTCCGTATATTCTTGCCCCCTTTTCTTGATCTCTTCTGCTTCTGTTAGGTCCTTGCCATCTTTGTTTTTGATCATACCCATTTTTGCCTGGAATTTACCTCCGATGTTTCTCATTTTCTGGAAGAGGTCTCTTGTCCTTCCTATTCTATTATCTTCTTCTGCTTCCGCGCATTGCTTGTTTAAAAATAATTCTTTATCTCTTCTGGCTAACCTCTGGAATTTTGCATTTAATTGGGCATATCTCCCTCTGTCACTGTTGCCTTTTGCTTTCCTTCTTTCTTGGGCTGCTTCCAGTGTCTCAGCAGACAGCCATCTTGCCTTCTTGGTTTTCTTTTTCTTTGGGACGTTGTTTGTTGCCGCCTCCTGAACAATGTTGCAAACTTCTGTCCATAGTTCTTCCAGAACCATATCTACTAAATCTAGTCCCTTAAATCTATTCTTCACCTCCACTGCATATTGATGAGGAATATTAGTGAGCTCATATCTGACTGATCTGTGGGTCTTCCCTATTCTCTTTAGTCTGATTCTAAATGGTGCAATAAGAAGTTTGTGATCTGAACTACAATCAGCTCCAGGTCTTGTTTTTACCAACTGCATAGATGTCCGCCACCTTTGGCTACAAAGGATGTAGTCAATCTGATTTCGGTGTCGACCGTCTGGTGAAGTCCATGTATAAAGTCGTCTCTTAGGCTGTTGGAAGAGAGTGTTTGTTATGCACAGTGAGTTGTCTTGGCAAAATTCTATCAGCCTATGTCCTGCTTCATTTTGTTCTCCCAGTCCATGCTTGCCTGTAATTCCAGGTGTCGTTTGACTACCCACCTTAGCATTCCAGTCTCCTGTAATGAAAATAACATCTTTGTTTGGTGTACTATCCAGTAGGTGCTGCAGATCCTCATAGAACTGATCTACTTCTGCTTCTTCAGCATCTGTGGTTGGGGTGTATATTTGGATCACTGTGATGTTAAATGGCTTGCCCTGAATTCGAATTGAGATCATTCTGTCATTTTCTGGATTGTATCCAAGCACTGCTTTAGACGCTTTATTATTAATTATGAAGGCTACTCCATATCTTCTGTGGTCCTCTTGTCCACAGTAGTAGATCTGGTGGTCATTTGATGTGAAGTGGCCCATTCCAGTCCATTTCAGTTCACTGACACCCAAAATGTCTATATTTAATCTTGACATCTCCCCAATAACCACATCCAATTTGCCCTGGCTCATAGATCTTACATTCCAGGTTCCTATGGTGTGTTGATCTTCAGAACATCGGATTCGTCGTTCACCACCAGCACCATCGGCTGCTAGCCGTCCTTTCGGCTTTGAGCTAGCTGCGTCATCACATCTGGGGCTAGTTGAACTTATCCTCTGTTCCTCCCCAGTAGCATTTTGACCATCTTCTGACCTGGGAGTCCCATCTTCCGATGGTATACCAACATATCTCTGGTTGTACTGATCCATTTAGTTTTCATGGCAAGAATACTGGGGTGGGTTGCCGTTTCCTTCCCCAGGGATCGTATTTAGTCTGACCTCTCTGCCATGACCTTCCCGTCTTGGGTGTCCCTTCATGGTTTAGCTCATGACATCACTGAGGTGCTCAAGCTCCATCACCATGACAAGGTAACGATCTCCTTTGCTGGAGCCCTATACTTATACCTGGCAAATATTTCCAAAAACGTAATGCTTTGTTTCGTAAATTCTTCTGGGGTTTCCCTCCACCAAGAATATTTTTTAAAGAGGATGCAACTTCCAACTAATGAAGGCGGGTTTTGTTTTCTGGATCTAACTATGTACCGTTGGGCCTATTTGCTGACCTCTACTAAATTTTGGTCTTTTCCACTCAGAAATCAGATTAGATTTTCCACCTTGGTCAGTGTTGGAATCTTCTTGTCTGGAGCCTCTCTTTAAATGGACGGCATTAGGTTCTCAGCATATGAAGGCAGACAGAGCCCCTCCTGCAATTTTGGCAGTTAGAGAAGTTGGTGTATAATGTCATGTCAGTTACAATATGATTCATTTTCCTGTGCTAAACTGACTTTATGGGGAAATCCAGATTTAAGAACTGGTAAGAAAATGTTTTTATGGTGGACCTGGGCAGATAAAATTATCTTTACCCTGGATCAATTGGTGGGGGTTGATGATGAGTTTTTGTTATTTTCAACTTTGCAAGATCAATTTGATTTGCCTGCTACAGCGGAATGGCAGTATTTACAATTGAAACATTTGGTGTTATCTAGATTCAGTCCTGCTGCTTTTACTGCTTCAGAGTCTCCTTCACTATTGGAAATACTTATTGAAGCTGATCAGATATATCAACCTATGATTCATATTTACAAACATTATCAATGCATAAATATGATACAAGTGGTTTACAGCAGGGAATTGGAATGTCCTCTTTTGTTTCATCAATGGACTGCTGACTTGGCATCTGTATCAGACATTTCAATGGATCTTCGGTTACGCCTTATTCACCAAAAACTTGTTTCGGGTCTATTGGGCACCACATCTTTTTCATAAAGGCTTGTCAAATTCGGCTAATTGTTGGAGGTGTAATGCAGTCGATGCTTCTCTTATTCATGTTTTGGAAATGCCCAATGGCTGCCTTCTTTTGGGAGGAAGTTATTATATGGACAAATTTTGTATTGGAAAGCTCTTTAATATTTACTGATGTAAATGTTCTTTTAAATTGCTTACCTGCTTCTTGGAATGTAACACATGGTCAAATATATGGATATTTGGTCTGCTTTTACTGAAGTGTATGTGTAACCTATTTTTTCCTTCCTTCCTTCCTTCCTTCCTTCCTTCCTTCCTTCCTTCCTTCCTTCCTCCCCCCCCCTCTCATATTGTAATATTTGAAACTGAGGATTTTAGAATACGTTGTATTTATTTTGTTCTATTTTTTTGGTTTTGTTATGTTTTCGGTTTGTTTTGTTTTGTTAAAATTCACAATAAAAAATTGGATTTTTTTTTTTTTAAGTGTGAAGTGGCCTTGATGGCGGAATACAAATTTAGATTCCCTAGTCCCTGGTCCAGTATGCTCAGCTAGAGCAAACAGGTTCCTCTCTTACTGTGGGATTTGCTGCCCCCTCTCTGTCCTGACACTGCATCTGTAAGTGGGAAAATGCTTCTCTTCCCTATCAATTTGTTCAACAGGATTGAAATCAGAGCCATGCTAACTCTGAGTTAACGATTCTTCATTCCCAAGTCAGGGTGGCAATTACAACGGAATATTCACACACAAATTAGCTAATTAAGCAGGCAGACAAGTAATTATGTTAAATTTGTGTACACGGATAATATCAACACAACCCCAGACTTCTAAGACAAACCAGACTCATAAGATGTAATCTGAGCATTTCACCTTTGCCAACATTTCATATAAGCAATATATGATAAATGAATTGAGTTGTGGATTGAGCTGGGAAACCTGAGGTTTATCTAGGAGAGTCCCTTACCGGGACTGGGATGCCACTAGGGTATTTTAAAATTATTTCCTTCAAGATAACCATGGGCTGCACTTCCTTACAGCGATCATACCTGTTCTGTGCCTGCTCGTGAGCAATTCTTGCAATTTATGCTTGTGTTTGCTGTTGCGGAGTTGGTGCAAAAGTGTGTAGAACTTGGCACCCCTCAGGGATGTCATCAATGACCCAGTGAGCAACAGAGATAGGTGTTTAGGAGTGCTGAAATGAAGTAATAAATAAAAGGTGTCATCATCACTACAAGGTAACACCATAAATAAGGATGTTAAGAACCTTGGCATTTTCAGAACAAATAGCTCACAAAATGAACAGTGTGTATTCAGCAATCCTGTTGGCAGAGGCTTAATGAAGGGGACTCCCCCATTCCACTCTCCCTTTATCTTTTCTGCTCTGACATCTAAAAAAAACAAGGCAGGTTTATTGTCCCCCTCCCCCATTTAGTAATTTATTTCGAATCATTCCTATATAAAAAATAAAGCAGTGAACAAGAATCTAGAAAACATCAACAAATACTCAGAATGATTAGAAACAAAACAAAACCTTAGACCAACATAACAACTGATACAAGATTAGAAAACAGCTCAGCACTTCTTATTAAAAGCTTCATCCACTAAAAAGAGCCAAGCATCCACTGGAATAACAATGCCTTTGCAGTACACTGAAAAGCAAGCAGAGATGGGCCCAGGTAGATTTCCCTTGGGAGGGCCTTCCAGAGGTTTGGTGCCATGACGAAGAAGTACCTGACCCTTGTACCTATCAGAAGTAATTCTGGCAGTGGAAAAACACAGAATAAGGCCTCTGGGGCTGACCTCAGTGTTGGTCAGATTTCTGATAGAGGAGATGTTTATTAAGATATCCTGGCTCCCTCCTGTACCATTTCAGCTCATGGGTTCTGTGGATGCTCAGCACTGTAGCCTGGGTTGCAGGGCTCTGCTATGGGTCAGATCTTTAGCAGGGGCCAGGTTTCTCAAGGAAGTAAGATTGGAAGAGATATCAGCACCACAGAAAACTCCAAGTGGGGCTGGAGGCCAGACAGGACTGTCTGTATGTTGCTCCAGCAAGGAGCTGATCAAGACTGAGCTTCAAATAAGAGTTTGGCTACTTTAGGCTGGTTGGCTCCACTTCCACACTGACTGAGGATTTGTCTCTGAAAGGGGCATGGCCTGTTTGAGCAGCCTCAAGCTCCCACAGTGTGGGAGTGGGCTGATGGCTGGAGTCCTCAGAGTCCAAGGATGGCAAGGCAAACTCCACTGGATGAAAGGGAGCCGATCCCTGGGATCTATCTGGGGAACTGGGAAGGTGGAAACCTCATAATGCCTTTCTGAAACTGAATTCTTTCCCTGAACTATGAACTCTAGAGCCTCTTCTTTAGAGGACAAGTGATCAGGATCCTGTGAGGATGAGGGTTCAAAGCCCTGGTCCATGTCTCCTCCCCACAAAAGCTTAAACTTTCTTATGTGAACTTATACATAATCATCTTTTTAAGGGTATATATGTTTTAATTTAATTACAACATCTCACAAATATTATTTGTCAGTTTTGGAAACTGAAAACTACAGTTAACATTCTGGCTTGTTTGGGTTGTATTGTGTTGTGTGTGTTTTTTTTAATGTAATTGCATCATGAGGAATAAATAAGTAAAGCTGCGAAGAAGTTTCTAATTAAAGGCACATTAACCCCCCAAAGCCTCAGTAATGCTTTGCCTCTCTGCACCAGACAGGCTGCTGCTGCAATTAAGTTATATTGCAGAAAAATGCCAAAAATGGGTCTGAAAGAAAACAACAAGAGGGCAATATACAAGACACTGGAAGGCAATGCATTGGTAATTACATTGTCAAGATTCTCTGTCAAAAGTGAGTGAACCAGGAGCATCTCTACACCAGCCTAAAATCCCACATTTAAAATGGGGCTTTCTGCTTCCCTTTTAAATGCAGGATCATGATAGATTCCCTTTACACGTGCTTCCTTCTGCTCATTCCCCCTCCTTTCCCCATTATCTGAGTCTTCCATATATTTCATTACATAGCTGCTAGATGGCGGTGTGGTCTAGTTCCTCTTATGGGTTTCCTTTTTTATGAGAGAACTTCAAGCACAGTAATTTGATAGCTCATTATCTCCGATATTTTAACATATGCAATAAAGGTAATTTAGTGTGGGAGATGCCCTGGAAGTTGATGACACTGCAAACTCCTGTGAGTAACCAATCTCAATAGCAGGTTAAAAGCACTCTGTGAAGAAGCCCCAAGGCTGGACATTCGAGAGTAAAGGGCTACTGTCGAAGCAAAGCCAAAAAAGAAACAGCTGCACCAATTGAATTCTCAATGCATTTCAGTACTTGGTTCAATTGGTGCAGCTGTTACTTTTTTTTTACTTTGGTTTGCAGCCGTACAGCTGTTTTTTTCTGGCCCGTAGTGGCACTGTTGCCTACGATGGAAGCAACCTTGGTTTGCACCAAGTATCCAGCTTACTAAACAGGCCTTTTCTTTGTGCAGAATCTGGCTTGGGTTGTGGGAGCTTTTAATTCAGAGTATGAAGAGCCATGTACGTCTCTGCTATGTTTAGCTTTTGCTAATGTACAGTGAAATGGGGGGGGGGATGAGAGAAAATAAGACAGTGGTGCAGCCCCTTTTCTACAGGAGGCAGTAAACATTGCCTGTGGGAACTATTTATAAGATTTGTGTGGGTGATCTGAGAGGCTGCGAAAGAAGGATCAGCAACAGCGGAGAATTACATTTACTTTGGTAAAATCCAGACTCTGGGAACAGATGCAGAAGACAAACAATTCTGCCTGCGTCTTCTTTTCTGGGGAGCACCTTGCAAGAGGTCTCTTTTTGTTTATGCTGCAGCAGTAAATATTGGCTTGTTGTGCTGGCTTTCTCACGGTTTTAAAAAGTTTTTTTCAACTGTTATTCTTGGAATTAAAACCTGAAACAGGGAAGCAGCTTCCAAAATTCAAAGCCACTTTTTAGTGCTGGGTAGGAAGCGGGGATGAGGGAAAAACATCTCCAGTGAACGGTTTAGATAGCACTTTCCGTAAGCAAAACAGGAAGCAAGCCAGAATGGAAACCTTCCCCAACCTGGTGCCCTCCATATGTCTTGGACTACAACTCCCATAATCCCCACATGGCTATTGGAATGGTAGCAAGCATATCAGATTTGCATAGGAAGGCCTTGCTTCAAATTCCAGCTCAAATTCCTTCCTTGCACACTTATTGTGAAGATAAAATGGGAACGATGATGACTGAGGCAGCATGCACACTGCCTGGGACAGCTCAGAGAAATGATGGGATAAAAAATAATTGCAGTACAGTAGTTATTCACAACAAGCCCGCACAACAGTAGCCTCTTATTCCCAAGTCACAGATAGTGCATTGAGGCAGAGACCCAGCAGCCTGCCTGAGCAGCCGCCTAGTGTGTGTGCAGTTGAGCAGGGATTTGACCTTGAAGCCACTCTGTACAATCGAAATAACCACATGTCCCAACCCTGATGGGACTTCAGGTGAGGAATTGCAAGTCTGAATACTCCACCATAAAAATGAGAGGCGGGGGGGGGGGAGTGCTCCATGCACAAAGAAAACTAGAACATCAGGAGAAAGGTTCTTGGGCCTGACCTTCTGCACAATATGTTCACTTTTTTAAAAAAAATGTATAAGGAGGCTGTTTCATGTAAGGAACAATTCATGCCTGACCTGCAACCTGAAGTGGTGGGTATCTTGTATCCAAGTTCTTAGCATTTTTCACATCTTCCCTGACTCATCATGTTTTACTGCTTTGGAAGCTATATCCACACTTACATCAATATATGAGATCATCTTCATAATTTGCCAGGTCTTGGAGACTTGAAATGGGATCTGTGAAAGAAAGTTAACAACTTAAAACAGATATGGCCTATTTTGCGAAGAGTGCTCATATTTGGCATTGCTTTCCTGACAGCCCCCTCCCCCATTATCTTTGATGATGGCACATTCTGCAATCCAGTTCAGGCTGAATCTGGGTCACAATCGTGAGGATACTTTCAATGACCTGGTCAGAAAAAACCTCTAAAAACCCTCTGATCCCATTTGTGGAAATTGGAAGGAAAGACTGAAAAAAAGGGTTGCCAACATTTTCAGAGGGGCGGGGGGAGAGTTTCCCTCTGTAGGGAATACGAATTTGTGCTTTGCAACTTGTCAATTTGTGCTTTGAGAATTTGTGCTTTGCAACTTGTTGATTTGACAGCTATGTAGTGATTGGGTGTGTGAGGGGGAAGCTCTCGGCTGTTGGGAATATGAGGATCTGAGGATCCAAGATGGATTGTGCCACAAAGGCAGCTGGGATACATGTTGGGAGTGGGTGGGAGGACTGAGGAGGAAAGAAGCCATGCCAAGCTGTCATGCGCCTGATCGTCTGTCGGGAGTAATGTGGGTTGTTCAGCGAACAACAAACCCACAGTGACTTATTTGTAGGGTGGCTTAGCATGACATGCAAACTCTCCATTAACATCTAGGGTGGGCTGAAGACCATGAAATCCAGGGTCTATATAATTTCCTAACTGCACTACTGTGAATCTAGGATTATGGCCTCAGTCTCTTTTCTCATAAAAGGATGATCCCATTTTCCCTAAGGGCTGCTGCAGTGAAATTAGAGAACTCCAGTGGACTGCAGATGTGCTGAGAGAGAGGATATAAAGTTACAAATGCAATGGGTGAAATCCTGATCTGGCCTCAATGACATTGGTGATGGTTTTGCCATTTTCTTCCATTGGAACATTTCAAATTTGCTCACAGCATCTCCATCTGTTCCTCTTTGGAGATTTTCATTTTCTTGTGAACTCTGTGCTAACAGGTCATTGTTTGTTCTGCATATTTTAAGCAAGAGTGATTTTCTACATCTTGGGGGGGGGGAATCACAGTGAGAGAATGAATCTCAGTATTTAAGGCACATGTCTCAGTGCTGTGATCATAAATAATTACCGAACAAGTATGGCTGAAATGCAATCTACCGGGTGACAAAAATGTATCTGGTTCAGCTAGATAACATGCAGTGTGATATAAACATGTCAGTTCAGCTTTTTCTGTGCTGGATCTCAGGAGAAATGCATGTGCCTGTGTTAAAGTGGGCATGAGACATCACGCTTTTCATATGGAACAAGAGCAACCTAGTAGGATCAGTAAACCATGAGCCAAACTGCAGGTTGATGTATCACACAGCATCTGTGTATGTTTGAACATGATCTACTGACAGTAGGTTTTGTTGTAGAGTCTCAAGGTGTGGTCCTATTGGGATGGCCATAAGCCTTCAAACTCAGAGGCTTACAGCCATCCAATGCAGAGTGGGAGGAGCAGTGGAGGGGATCTTCACCTTTGTGCTTCTCCCACTCTGCATTTTGGCTAGATGGGCTTTTTCGCCCATTTTGGCTAGATGGGCTTTTTCGCCCATCTAGCTGGGGCTCTTCAGAAAGGGAGTGAAGGAGGCAGGGGAGGCCTAGGGGTAGGTCATATGTCAGCCTCCCCAGTCCCCTTCTGTCAGCTCCTGCCAGCTGACCGCAGCTGGCCGCAATAAATCACCAGCTGATAACAGGGCTATAAACCTGTCCAAGGCTAGGAGGCGAAAAAGCGGCGTGTGGCAGGGGATGTTTTACCCAGGCAGTGAGTCCAAAGCGCAAGGCAAGGAGAAGTCTGTTATCTGATCCGGGGTCCAAAACACATGAGGAAACACAAGAGGAAACACAGTCACGGCAGTGCACAAGGTCCGAGGCTGAGGCTGAGAACTGTTGTGTGGCAGGACATCGTTTCTTCAGTGGTCTCGCCCCAGCCTGCCAACCCCCTTTAACTGCCACGACTTGAGGCAGCTGTATCTAATCAGTCCTCCTGCCTCTGAGAGCCTCTCTGCCTTAAACAGACAGAGGCTCACCTACGCTGCTCCTGGACATGCAGCTGCCTTTGTTCTGCAGGGGTCAGTGGCATTTTGCCCTCCGAATCCTCTGGGGAGACTGCAACTGGGCCTGGAACCTCCACAGGGGGGTGAGGGGGCTTGGGGTCCTTCTGTGCTGGTCCCTTCCCCTGGGTCTGGAGCCTGCTCTTCCCCTTCATCCTTGGAGGTGTCCAAGGGGGGCATGACACCTCCGCTCCATGCCTACCAGCATACTCCCTTTCTCTCCTCTCTGAGGTTGCCGTTGTGAGCTCAGAAAAGCAGCTGGTGGGGAGCTCAGATGCCTGGCTCTGAGGTCACAGTGTTGTCTCCAGCCTTGGATCCAGGAATCTGAACTATCCCATGGCCCTCCAGACTCTGTCTAGGGGCCATAGAATTGCTCCCTTAGTCACTTGGAACCATGGCTAAGGCATTAAGGTTTAGGGGGTGGCATAACTCTGTGGCAGAGTGCATGATTTGCATGCAGGAACTCCCAGGTTTAATCCTACTCAGTATGGACTTGGGATACCCTGGGTCAAATCCACACTTGACCATCAAGCTCATTGGGCAACCTTGGGCATGATATATAAATGCACCAGGATCCTTCTGAAGATTATTTTTCATGTTTGTGCTTCAGATCATTTGAAACTGGCTGGCTTAAGCAGCTTCCAGTTAAGCAGTGAGCGCTACATTATCAATGTGCACATGATTATTGATAAAACACTGCAAAAAAAGCCATCCATTTGACTGTCTATATGACTGTATCAAGGTGACTTTTTTGCGGGCATTTTATCAATGCACATATGTGCAAATGCACTCTGGTAAAACACCAAACAAAAAGAATCATGAGGACAGTTAAGATCACATCACCATTGCTTTTTTGGGTGTGTGTTACTAATTTATTTATTTATTTATTTATTTATTACATTTATATCCTCCAAGGACCACAAGGCAGCATACCTGGCTCTCCCTCTCACCTCTTTTGTTCTCCCAATAACCCTGCAAGGTAGGTTAGGCTGAGAGAAACAGTCTCTCCCAAAGTCACTCCGGCGTAGTCCCATATCCACCTTCCTGGCAGGAAGCCTCATTGAACATAGTAGGACTTCTGAGTAAACATGTGCTGTTGGTGAGCTTCAAGGCTGAGTGGGGATTTTGAACCCTGGTCTCCCCCTGTTGTCTCTATACCACACTGGTGCTCACATGTGTGCCCCTGTAAAGCAGAGACAGGGGGAAAGATACGAACAAAAGGGGGGAGATGTACATGCAGAGTGCTCTGTACGAAGTACAGAGCATAAAACAAAAGGACTCCTAATGAATTGTTCCACTTCAGAAGCAAAGCCTGGCATTTTGGAAAGCCAAAATGCAGGGAGAAATGTGGATGTCATTAAGGTTGCCAGCAAAACATCTCTAGGATTGCCTGAAGGTACAGATTCAGGGCTGTGTCAGACACTTTGTCCTTCTCCCCCAGCTCTTCCGGCCCAGAGGCATTCCTCTTTAAGGTCTGTGTGGTCCCCGTAGGTCTTATTTTGTACATTTGGTTTTCCCTGCAGAAAAATGGGATGCCTTTGGTAGATTTGCTGGACACGTGTGTTGACTTCCTCCAGACTGAGAAAATAACGGGGCCCTTGCTCTAACCTATACTTTTAGACCAAAGCAAGTCAGAGGCAAATAGAAATGGCCTGAGCCAGCGGCTGCTCTGTGGTCTCTCTCTTCTAGCTTTTAGAGCAGGGCTGGGGAACCTATGGCCCTCCAGGTGTTGTTGGACTACAGCTCCTATAATCACTGACCACTGGCCATGCTGCCTGTGGCTGATGGGGGCTGGAGTTGAACAACATCTGTCAGGCCAAAAGTTCCTGCTCTGGAATGCTGGTGGCAGTTGTGTGACCCACAACTGTGTGCAGTTATTTATGTGCTGCAATTTTATCCTACTTTTCAGGCAATTATTGTCTCCCAAGGCAGCTCACATCAATAAAAAAGAGGGACAGGCCCTGTCCAGTCTCAGGTGGGGTGCCCTGGTGGGGCCATGACCAACAGGGAAGGAAGGAAGGAGAAGAGAAAAAGGACGGAAAGTGCTTGACACAGATAGATATCTAACTGTGGTAAAAAATATTACCTAGACACTATTGTTGCTTTGTTACAATAGTGACTTCCACAAGCACAGAGAAAATCAGGGGGAAGTGTTATGGGGTTTAGTTTCCTGTGAAGGAGAGAGGATGATGGAGGCTTACAATGTTTTGAAGGATGGACCAAGGGTCTGACTCAGTATAAGGCAGTTTCCTATGTTCCTATGTTTTGGTAATGCATGTTTATTCACAAAAACACAAACGGGCAGCTATGGCTATTACCATGGAACGACTAGAAACCTTTTGGGCTGTGCACAGACCCACCCAAACTTTGCTTTGGATGCTGATTCAGACCTTCTGAAGCAGCCCTGCTTCAATTCAGACTGATTCAGACCCAATCCACTTTGCTTTGGATTCAGATCCGAAGCGAGATTCAGATATGCAAATTATCCAGATTTGATGTTTTCCCATTGACTTGCATTGGAAAACAGAAATGGCCATAACTTTTTCAGTTTTCATGATAAATATATGAAATTTGGGGACCTGGTAGCCCCCTTGGAGCTGATTCCATCTGCAAAATATCAGACAGTTTGGCCCAGTAGTTTGTGTGTTAGGTGCACATAAAATGTGCTGTTCTCAGAAACTCAAACCAAAGGTCATAAAGGAATAATCAGAGAAGTTAGGTGTTTGAGCGGTGATTACTAGGCGGAGGTCACTATCCCTACTCTCTGCTGTAGGTTTCTTTGAAGTGCAAAATAAATAACCTCTCTCCCTAGTACTACTTTCCTATTCAGCTTCACAGTGGATGACCTCAGGCTCTCTTTGGCTGAATGGAATACACATTACCTGGGAAAACAGGCTGGCAGGTAGGCAGGCTGCAGAGCAGTTTTTGTGCGATGTGCTTTTTTCAACAAAATGTGTCAAAGCAAAGAGCTGTAACTTTTCACTAGTTGCACAGAAGCAGCACCTTGCCCACCTCTGCCCCTCCCAAGACCCCAAAGATGTCTCATATTGGGCTCACTTTGCCACACAGTATAATATTATTTAAATAATAGATGTTATGTGTAGTGCTTTGCCACACACTGTTTGCTTGACCACAACACAAGCACACACACACACACACACACACACACAACACCACACAGATCCAGCCAACTGACTGACTCTATGCCCTCAACCAGCTCTAATCAGCCAGCACTCTCTCTTGCAATGAAACAAATGCAGGCTGATCTCCAGTATATACAGTATCCCCATCACCACCACTGTCACTGACTGGAGACTGCTGGGTTAAGTTCAGCCCTAACTTGGCAGCTAGAGTTGCCATTTGCCAAAGCTCCCTCCCTCTTCCTCCTCTCCTCCCCCTCCCTGATCTTTCACAAGTTGATCCATTTAGAGAGACAGGCTGTTTGGGCTTCAGAAGGCATCAGAATAGCTCCAAATCTCCGAGGCACACTGACGCACTTCGGGGGTGACCCGCTTCGTTTCAGACCACCTCAGTGCTGGTCTGATCCACTTTGGATCTCACCAAGGGACCCCCAAAGCACCCCAATTTGCTTCAATATCCTGAGTCTTTGTTTCTTCATTCCATTGGTTTATTTTGGATGTTCTCCAGTTTTGTCTGACCCAGCTATAGCTATTGGCTATAATATTAGAACTTCCATGTTGAGAGGCAGTATATCACTGAATAACAGCCACTGGGGAACAACTAGAGAAGGGTTGTGCCTATATGCCCATGCTTCCCATTGGGGCATCTGGTTGGCCAATGTGGGAAGCCAGATGTTGGACTAGATGGACTCTTGGTCTGATCCAGCTTCAGGGCTGATGCTCTTAACTGGCTCATCCTGCCTCAGGCCCAAGGGTGAAGAGAGAAATGGACCCCAGGGCACTTCACTGAGCTCTTAGCTCTCTGCCAGTTGTGTCCAAATTCAATCTGCCAAAAACTCCTTTTAGCTATCCCTCTGTGACTCCTTTCCCCTCCCAAAATCTGAGTTCTGTTCTAAACACAAGAGGCATCAAGAGACATTCAGCCCCTTAGGTAAGTCTCTTGTGGTCCCCCATCAAGTTTGTCAGACAGAACTGTAGCAAAAACAGGTCTCTTCATGTGGATCATGATAGCCAAACTCATCACAGCATATCTGAGTCCTCCCCCACATTAAACTTCCTATAAACCAAACTTCCTCAACCAGATATGTTGGGCTAGAACTCCCATCATCCCATACCCAGCCTGGGCTGCTGTACACACAGACTGACATGCTGGCTTAATACAGGCAAGGAGATGTAAGAGAAACAAACACCCCCCCTGCAAACAAACATGCCATTCCCCACCTACAGCCTGAGGTGGTGAAGTCCAGGAGGGGCTATTCCACATGCTTCATTTGCATGCTTGATGCTGCATTTGGTGTCAGAGCCCAAGACCACAGACAGTGGTTCTGAACTGCTGATGTGAGGGATACTAGTTGGCAGCCTTGCCTAAGGTGGTGCCCTCCAGATTTGTTGGGCTACAATTACCATGATCCCTGGCATGCTGAATGGAGGATGATGGGAGTTGTAGTCCAACACATCTAGAAGGAAGACAATCAAATGGAGATTCTGTCCTCCACACCACCATCCAGCTCTGGCCAAAGGAAGGAACGCAAGGAGACATGGCACTGCAACAAGGAGGGCTGTTTACTCCAGTAGACCAGGGTGGGTCAGGGGGACCCCTACCAAAGATTCCAGGTCAGGCTTACTTGGTGATCTGAACAACCAGGCAATTCTTCTGTCACCTTCCCCTTAACAGGAGCCAGGCCCAACATCAGCCTGAGATGTGTAACAATGGGTCACAGAAGGAGGAATATTGCGGAAAGTGAGATGAGTTTTCAACTGGGAGGAAAATAGGATAAATGATGCAGGAAGAATTAAAAACACTGTCCTCCTGGCATGGTAAGCAGTAAGCAGTGCTTTGATAGCATCTGGCCTTATCAGATGGTGAACAGGAAAAAAAGCCGTTCCTTCTTGCAAAGCAATAACTTGATCATAAATTGCCTTTAATGACAATTCACCTTCTTCTGTTGCTCTAATTCTGCTCAGAATTGCTCAGCCTCAGTTGCACCCTGGTCTCCATCACTTGCTCAACACCTTTGTAATAGATTAGGAAGCCATTGCCTCTCTGCTGTGAGTTTTGAGGCTGACAAATTGTGGCCTGGCTGATGGGAAAGTTCCGTTCAAAGAGGCTGCAGTCACCTCATCAGTGTGCCCTGATTTATACAGTGTACATGTGGGGGTTTAAAAGTAATCTTTTTTAGTGATGCACTTTTATTTAATCTTGATTTATTTATCTTATTACATCTCCAAATGTCACCCTAGTTGAAACAATTGCAATGTACACTCCAGATTGCTTTATGGTGTTTCCATAAATAGAAAGTTCAAATTTTATTGGGTTGCTATTGATCCCAGCCTTCTCATGAAGACTGCTTTAAGCATTTACATTTTTTTTTAAATAATCTCTCCCCCTCCAAAAATACAGTTGTTCCTCTGTCTCTGTCTCTGTTTCTCTCTCTCACACACACCCCAATTAGCAGTTGTTCTCCAATATGACCTTAAAAGACAACACTATATTTTGACAGTTATTACAGTTGCAGCTGTATTTTTACCTAGAGGGTGACCTTTTCATGAAGACAATACTGGAAAGAGTGAGGGTTAAATATATGAGATGTTAAAAAAAGATTTCTTGAATAATATCAACAATTTATTTGTCTTATCTTTATGCAGGATTCAGGAGTGGAATTGTCACAGCCACAATTTGAGTTACTGTTTGCTTCTGAACATTGAACATCAGGGCTTTTAATGAAACTGAAAAATGAATTCATGCTGAGTGCATCTTATCTCTTTAGTGTTTCATTAAACACCACCTATATGTTTCCTCATTAGACCACCTTTGTTAATGATCCACCCAGTAGAGACAAAAACCTCCTTCACACTCATGAGTTCCTCCATAGCTTTGTGAGAATTGTACAGGTGCTGAGTTCTCTATAGTTCCCTCACCCTTGTACTGCCATTTTCATATCTGAAACCATTTAGTTGCTGTGGCTTCTTCCCACATCAAAATCCCAAGAGCTTATTTTATGATGATGCTGAGAATTCACTGCTTGCATTATTGTTGTTGTCACTTTACAAGCCCCCATGCCCTTCTTGTGGTTGTTCTGGAAGCATATGGTTGGGCACTGTGTGGAATGGAATGCTAGACTGGATGGAGAAGTGGTCAGGTCCATGTCTTTGTCCGTTCTTCCTGTTCAGAGAATGAGACCACTTTGGATGTCAGCAGGTAATTCTCAGTGGTGGTTCTCAGCTCTCCTGCAACAGTTTCCAGCTCAGGATGTGGGATGCCCAATATATACCAGCAAAACCAAGGCTAAATGCCAAACTAGACATGCCATTAATTGTGTGAATGCAATTAACATGCACATGCCTTTGCAAGTGGGGCCCTCCACCTGGGATCCCCCCTGTCTTCTCAATCCCTAGGAGGTGCCATTGCTTCTGACTCTGAGGAGTGGACATCAGGCTCCTCCAGTGAGCAGGGAGGCACTGGGGGAGCGTTCCCCAACTAGATCCTCACTTCCCAGACCTTCACGACCAAGAAGAAGCCAGCAACTGTAGGAAAAGGCACTGGCCCTTTAAAGAAGCCAGATGCAGCACTTGAGGGGGTGGAGCTTTCAGAAGGACCCGCCTGGCCTGACTATAAAACCCTGCCGGTTTCTCTAAGCCAGTGCTGGGGTAACTTGTCAATATATTCAGGACTGCGCTCCATGGTTTTGAATGCCTTTCCAAGTCCTGGGCTGGTTCCTGTGGTGCTGGCCATGGTGCTAAAATGGCTGCTGTTCCAGTTGCCTGTCCCATGCTGTGTCTCCTCACTGGGGCTAGGAGAAAGTGGGGGGGGGGCTCTTCTTTTTCCCAGATGTGAGTGAGTGACATTGGCAGCATCTTTTTCCATTGGAGATCATGGGGGCTGAACTATAATGATAAGTTCCTTAGTTAATAATTTTAACAGAAAGCTGATCGGGGTAGTTCTTCCCCCACATCTTTGGTTTTAGCATCCATTTTTTTCCACCATGCTTCTGAAGTAGCTCGCTCCTTCATCTTAAGATATTCAAATAGTATTAGTAAAACCAATTATTCAGTTCATTTAAATGCTAATTAATATAAAGTTCTTATCAAAGTTCATTCATGGGAC
Source organism: Heloderma suspectum (assembly GCF_057233095.1). Lineage (NCBI taxonomy): Eukaryota > Metazoa > Chordata > Lepidosauria > Squamata > Helodermatidae > Heloderma > Heloderma suspectum. Next base: position 2,979,409 of record NC_139466.1, read on the forward strand.
TAAAGATCATAGATCTATCCAATTAATCCATTTTTCATTCATTAATCTCTTGTTCATTAAGTACTATAATCACACATACTCATGTAAAAGTTTAATACACATTCACAGTCATTCAAAATTAATCTTATTGATTCATTCATCCAACATCAATTCATAAAGGGTCCAATATATATACTATATATGCTATGTATCTCACCTCCACAGGCTGGATGAGGAAACTTCATAGGCCAAATTAGGCTTGTGGACCTGAGGTTCCCCATCCCTGATATACAGCATAGGGGTTCATCAGGTACTCCAATTCATTCAAAAGAAGTGGAATTAATTAATTCTTCAATATCCTGAGAAGACAAAGGTTTTTCAAACTGATTATGAAAGTGGTACTTGGGGATATCCTCAAGAAATGGAAGTTCATTAGATCCCCAAGAAGCAGTCAAATTCCTGATTCTTTTGAAGTGCTGATTGGAAAAGCATTCAGAAAGTTGCAGTCCATTACCCCCCCCCCCCAATTCATTTGGCAGAGATCAAATTCTCCCTGAAAGATGCTAATGAGAGGTACTCTTAAAAGAAGAAAAATGTAAGGAGACCCATAGTGGTTCAGTCAATAGTTCAAGTTGAATGATAATAATGATCAGTTAATAGCTGAATTCAAAGGACGGTCTTACCAGCAAAGCCCTGAGCCAGAGGCTGTATTCATTGAACGGATACCAGTGGAGTTAATGTACTCACATAGCCTTTTGCAGAGAGGATTTTCGCATTCATCAGCCAGAGGTTTGCTCAGAGGACAGGTCCAAGGACAGATACCAAAGGTGTCCATCGGCTAGCCTTTCCCCAACCTGAGGCCCTCCGGGTGTCTTGGACTCCATAATTTCCAGCTGGCATTGTCCCTTGCCACTGACCCAACTGGCTTTGCTGCAATTCTAGATGGGGGGAGCAGAGCAATGCTAGATGGGGGGAGCTGCCTGCTTGGTGTTGTGTGGGGGAGCTGGGCCCCCTTCCTCCCATACCCTGAGAGGAAGGCCACCACCACTAACTTTGGCTGGTTCCAGTGAGATGGGATCTGCTCCAGTTGTCAAATGTGTCATCCCTTGTGAGGCCTCCAGTCTTGTGCATAGGAAACTCTGGACATCTTTTGCAATCTTCTATGGGAGGAGCAGAATCTTCCTGCTTGGTGGTGGGTCAGGAAACAGGGTCTATTCCTCCCATAACCTGAAGGGAAGGGCCAACATCAGTTGCGGCTGCCCCTGCCGAATGAGGCATGGTGAGCGGCTACCAGAGTGTCAAGGGCTCCTTGGAGGCCTCTCTCAGTCTAATCCAGTAGCCAAGTCCAGACACAGACAAAGGGATTCCTTTCAAAGCTTTATTCTTCTTTTACAACTTAACAACTATACTGTTTGCAACTCGATCTGAGCAGCACAGTACATATGCCCTAAGTTGGAACAGTTGGTCCCCGTTTGAAAGGGAATTACTGGCAGACCCCTGAACTTAAGGACTAGGGAGAGTCCCTCCTCTTTTCCCTTGGATCCTCTAGGTGCAGCCGTTGTTTGCGCGCCAAAAGGGCACTACGCCTCCTTTCCGCACCCTCCATCTGGCGCCGCTCTCTGCGTCTGCGTCGCGCGTCCACCAAGTCTGCTATCCGCGCTCCATTACTCCCTGGACTGCTATCTAAGCTAGGAATGCTGGTGGGAGGAATCTCCGTCAGCTGTTGGCCCTGGGAAAGAGGAGCGCGCTCCCCTCCCAGGAGCGACTGCTCTTCCTCAGAATCAGAACTACTCTGGGATTCTATGGGCTCAGTGTCCACCTTGACACAGAGAGAGGCCTTTTCAGTGGTGGCATGCCAGTTGTGGAACACCCTCTCCAGAGAAGTGCTCCTGGTGCATGTATTAAGGCCTTTTTGAAAAGACCTTCTATTCTCCCAGGCTTTTTTAGTCCCTCAGTTTTAAAAATGTGTTTGTGCTTTTTAGATCCTTGCACTGCTGTTGTCCTCTGCTGTTGGTTTTATTTATTGTTTTAGATTTTATGCTATGTTTTAGTCTTGTGTTTTATGGTTCTACCACTCTTTTGTGAACTGCCCAGAGAGCTCTGGCTATTGGAAGATATAGAAATGTTGTAAATGGATCAATTCATCAACTGGCTGTGACCTCCAGTCTCTTGCATAGGAATCGCTGATGTGCTCTTATAAGGGAAGCTTTCTGCTTGGTTGTGTGCCAGGAACCTGGGCTGCCCCATTCCTCCCAAACCTTGGAAGGCCTTCAGCCATAATTTACAGTCTGATGGGGAAGGCTTCGGTTATCAAACTCTTTCCTTCCTTGCACCACTAGCTCCTGAATTCTAATAGTATCTATTAACTTATTAATATAAAACAAGTGTGCAACTTCACAGCCTGCGGCTCTTCAGCAAATCATGTCTGATAGAGCAGTTTCTGTCTCCTTGCAACAAATGATGTGGATTATTTGAGAAGCGATTTCCATGCTGAAGACACAGTAAAAGCAATAATGATTATATGGAGCCCAACAGCTGGTTTTGACTCCCCCCCCCCCCAGTTCACGATCTCCATACCATTGTCTTTCTTATGGCAAAGCAATAAAGGTTTCTGATCAATCTACTTTACAGGATGAAGAGGAAATGTTTTACCAATCAGGCTGCTTTCAGACATAAACAAAGCCATCTGTTCTATTTTAAAGTCTGGCAAAGCTTAATTCCTCATTGTGAGGAAGGGCTTGCTTTGGCTGCTGGAATCCATGTGCTTTTCAATGAGGTAAGCTAACCAAGGAAATGGCAACAGAGCATTTTTTTTGGGGGGGGGGTGTCTTTTCACTCCTTCTGATCTCCCCTAGCTAGCCCACCCACCACCACATTAGACCAATCTGGGTTTTGACTCCTTGGACAGATTCTGTAGACCATTATTTTGTCTTGCTATCAAATATGTTTTCCTAAAGTGGCAGAAATCTAGTGAGTCTTTGACCAGGATCCTAGGAGTTACTAGTTCAGGCCCAGAGCTCCAGTTAGCATCCATTTATTACGAATTAACAAGGGGTGGATTTATGACCAATTAAAAAGGGGTGAAGGTAATCATTACCCTTAATACATGAATTAGCTGTTTCTAATTCAGTGGAAAACGTTAAATCTGCCAAGTGTCCAGCCATATTTTGGGCTTCTTGCTATTTGGGACAGGTCCATGTAGGTCATAGCAACCCTAACATTTTGACCTCTTCGGGCTGTGCAGGTTGGAGCTGCCCTATTTGAATGCCCTTCTGCAGAAAACTCCCTGTAAACAGAAAACTCAATATCAACAAGAAAGTCTCTCTCTATGCTTTGCTACTTTTCCTCTTCCAGGGAGCTTTTATTTTTGTTAATGTAAAGGAACGTTTTAAAATAACCTCCTCCTCGCATGCAGCCAGATGAAGCATAGTCTATTCTACTGGAGTTGGCCTTGCATGTGCCTTGTATTGGCCAGAGAACTTTGGTGATTTATTACATTGGTAACATTTATTTGAAATGCAACAAATACATATTGCCAAGCAGCCGCATCCATAGTGATAGCCTGAAGTGAGTGATACACACCTGTTTGGTGAAGGGGTGCTCAAAAGTGGGTGCAGGTCTCAGTCATGGCCAGCACCAGTGGTGCCCCACTGCCAGTCCCTTGAAATGCCTGACCCCGCTGTGCCTCCTCTGCTGCCTGTTCACCTGCCCTTACCAGCTGGGTGAGCCATGAGAGGAGGTGGTATTGCCTGGGTCCAGGGAGGGAGAGGCAAGCAAGTTACTATGGCAACATTGGTGAGTAGGAAGAGATGGGCACATGCAGGGAAGGGGGCAACTGAAAGGATCTTTCCCAGTCCCCCCCCCCCAAAAAAAACCCCTTGGCACTGGGACTGGTCTCAGCCCATCCTTGATCCAACAGGTACTCTCCAGAACCACTCCTGAATCTGCAACACTATGGTTTAGTGCAGTGTTCCCAACCTGGGATCCTTCAGATGTGCTGGAGTACAATTCCCATGTGGATGGGGGTGATGGGAGTTGTAATCAATAAAAACTGAGACAAAAGCTAACCAAACGTCTTTCAACCATAGGTCTTCTTCTTTTGTATATTGTAATGCATTAAAATATACCAAAACATCTATACATATATCCAAGCTTCCCACACAAACCCATAATATAAAGACCACAGTATCTCCAGCAGTTTGGGCTCATCCTCATAGACCTTGCCAAACCAAAATGTAATAAATGTGCATGTGAATATGCAAACAATATCTGACTGAAAGAGCCTTAAGCTCCATTGCCAATTTACACCTCTGAAAAAGGCAAGGAACTGTTGTAGTCATATCTCAATGGTTAACCTAGGTACCAATGGAGTTGCACAAGGGTCTTCTCTTCCAGGAACCTGCTCTGGCATGCTGGTTGGAAATGATGGGAGTTGAAGTACAAGGCATTTGCAGGGTGCCAAGTTGGAGGATGCTGTGTTAACATCTAATTCAGGGGTGGGTAACTTGTGGCCCTCCAAATCTTTTGACCTAGAAGGTCTTTTGACCTCCATGAGCCCTAAATAGCATATCCAGTGGTGAGGGCTGATGGGATTTGTAGGCCAAAGATCTGGAGGGCCACAGGTTGCCCACCTCTAATCTAGTTGTAAAGGTCTCCCCCCCCCATTTCTTCTTTACCTGTGAATTATGAAAGTTCCTCAACAGCTCAGCAACAACAAGGCAGGTGCAAAGTCCAAAAAAGAGACAAGCAGGTAAGCTGGAGGTATTGAACTAATTAAAGAAAAATGTTTTTAGCCTCCTCAAAAAGGTGTTTTGATAAGGACAGCAGATGACTTAATCCTGCAAGCACGAGTGTGAATGGTCTGCTGGCTTTAGTGGAAGAGGATTATTAAAATGGCAGATAACACGGGCTGTGTAATTATAGTTCTGGATGGAACATCTGTCCCCTTGGGTGGCTGAGCAGAGGAAAGGGGGAAAAGAGCATGTTAAGTCTTCATGACATTCATGGATGTTGGTTATTACTTACTCTGTCACAGTGCCAGAGGAGCCCCTGTTGTCCTTTGGGTGCCCCCCAAACCCACTATTATTAACTTCCATTTATGCAATGCAGATTAATTCTCCAAATGCTGCATAACCTTTTTTTGCTCAGCTTCATAGCAGCTTTACAGAGGGGGAATTGAAGGGGAATAAGTGATGTGCCACACTGCAGATTTGGGGGGAAAGGAAGGGATAAAATCCAAAAGCCCTTAGTAAAATCCAAAGCCCCCCTTATGCCCCCCTTTTAGCTTTTGTGATAGACCACAGCTCAGGAGTAAAGCACATTCTGAAAGGTTCAATCCCTGGCATTTCCATGCAAAAAAGGATCAGAAAGTGGGTGATGGGAAAAACAGCTGACTGAGACCAGTGAATGCCACTACCAGTCAATGTGGCAAACAGTACTGGGCTAGATAGTCTAAAGTGGTCAGACTATGATCTGTGTTCCAAAGCAAATTCCAGCACATAGTTCAACTATGGAATTTGCTATCACAAGATGTAGAGATGGCCACTAATTTGAATGGCTTTAAAAGGGGATTGGACAAATTCATGGAAGCATTTGGGGTGGGTTAGGGTATTTTTAGAAATATGTTTTTAATGTAGAATTTTATTGTTTTAAACTGTTTCTATTATTGTACATCGCCCAGAGTGGCTGGGTGACCATATTTTTAATGCGTGGCAGAAGCTTATTAAAGAGGGGGCATGGCAGAGTTCCCTAGGGAGGGAGTTCCACAGAGTGGGGGCCACCACAGAGAAGGCGCTCTCCCTCGTCCTCACCAGCCTAGCTGTCCTGGCTGATGGGACAGAGAGAAGGCCATCCGAGGCTGATCTTGTTAAGCGGCCTGTCTGGTGATGCTGGAGGTGCTCCTTGAGATTGGCTGGGCCAGAACAGCATAGGGTTTTAAAGGTCAAAACCAACACCTTGAATTTGGCCCGGAAAACAACTGGTAACCAGTGCAACTCCTTCAGCACTGGAGTGATGTGATCTCACTAGCGGTTGCCTTTAATCTGGCGAGCTGCCGCATTCTGCACCAGCTGCAGCTTCCGAACCATCTTCAGGGGTAACCCCACGTAGAGCGCATTACAGTAGTCTAAATGAGAGGAGACCAGGGCATGTACTACTGATGGGAGCAGATGGTCAGGAAGGTAGGGCCGCAGCCACCGGATCAGATGGCGTTGGTACAGCGCTGTCTGGCTCACGGCTGACACTTGAGCCTCCATGGACAGCTGGGAGTCTAAAATGACCCCCAGGCTGTGGACCTGGTCTTTCAAGGGTAGCTGTGCCCCATTCAACACCAGGTCAACATCCCCCAACCTCCTCTTGTCTCCCACCAAAAGTACCTCTGTCTTGTCAGGGTTCAGCTTCAGCTTATTCCTCCCCATCCAGCCCCCCCTTCCTGGTTGTGATGGAGGAGGAACTCCATAGATTTTGGCCACCTACCCCTTCTAACTCTCTATTTTTTCTATTTCCCACCCATCCAAGCTGGATTGCTTTCAGAACAGCTGCAGCTGAGTTGTGGGTGTTTTCAGATTTGCTTCATGCAATGAGCCCTGGATCTTTCTTGAGCAGCAGCAGCTAATTCTGAACTCAGTGGGGTGTAAGTAAATGTGGGGCATTTCATGTTCACTGTGCCTCATTTTACCCTTATCAACCCTGGATTTAATCTGCCATTTCATCGCCTGTTCTTGCTGTGTAATGAGATATTTTCATATCTCCTCACAATGTGGTTTAAACTAAATGGTAGTGCAGGATTTGGAATACATGGAGAAATTGTGGAAGGCTCTTGGAGGCACCCAAGGAAACAGACATGTCTTTGCAGGGCTGGCCCTACCGTTAGGAAGAGTGAGGCAGTTGCCACAGGTGGCAGATGCTGGGGCCCCTTAGGGGTGATGCCTTCAGACTGGCTTCCTTGAGAGGTAGAGAGCTCAGCTTCTAGGGCAGGGGGGGATACTGAGCCACCACCTAGCTCCTGAGAACTCTGGTGTCTTAAGATTCAGGCTAGGATAGTGGCCAGGCAAAGGAGTTCCTGCTTGCTGAAGAGGGCTCCTCATGGGTAGGACCCTCCTCAAGAGTAGGACTTCTTTCCCAAGCCTGTCATAAGACCATAAGAAGAATCCTGCTGGATCAAACCAAGGGTCCATCTAGTCCAGCATTCTGTTCACACAGTGGCCAACTAGCTGTTGAGCAGGAACCCACAAGCAGGGCATGAGGCAACAGAACCCTCCCACCTATGTTCCCCAGCAGTTAGTGTACACTGCCTCTGGTACTGGGTACAGAGTACTGCCTCTGGTACATAGCCATCAAGACTAGTAACCATTGATAGCTTTTTCCTCCAGGAATTTGTCCAACCCCCTTTTAAAGCCATCCACATTGGTGGCCATCGCTACTTCCTGTGCTGGCGAATTCCATAGTTCAATGCTGTGCAGTGTGAAGAAGTCCTTCCTTTTATCAGTGGTTTTTTACAGCAGCCGCACACTGGGTTGACATCTTCATCGAGCTGTCCATCACAACCCCAAGATCTCTTTCCTGGTCTGTCACTGCTAGCTCAGATCCCATCAGGCTATACTTGAAGTTGGGATTTTTTGCTCCAATGTGCATCACTTTACACTTGCTTACTTTGAACCACATTTGCCATTGAGATGTCCATTCATCCGGTTTAGAGAGATCCTTTTGGAGATCTTCACAATCCCTGTTCGTTTTAATCACCCTAAAGGGGCGCTGTTGCCTCATGCCCTGCTTGTGGGTTCCTGGTCCACAGCTGGTTGGCCACTGTGTGAACAGAATGCTGGACTGGATGGACCCTTGGTCTGATCCAGCATGGCTCTTCTTATGTTCTTATATGAGGGAGAGAATCCCATAAGCGCCTTTCCCCATCTCTGGCAGTAGAAATACAATAATAACAAACTAAATAATTAAGAATGTGATGCCCTTTTATGACACCCAAAAGGTGCTGCCTGAGGTGACTGCCTCACTCTGCCTCATGGTGGGGCCAGCCCTGGTGTGTGTGTGTGTATGCATCTGCTCTGTTTATATCTTTGTAGCTAGACTGTTTTTATGTTATGCATTGTGCAGTATTCTTAAGGTTTTTAATTTTTATAAACTGTGCAGAGAGCTTTGGCTATTGGGTGGAATACAAATGTATGGAATGAATGACTCTTGTCCTTTGTCTCAGACAGCAAAGTGTCCTGGGTCGGACCTGTGTCTTTGCTATATGGTTAATGCAGTGATGTAATGTCTTGGCCTTTCTACAGGAGGGAAAGATGCTTCTCTTCCTCGAAGCCATGGGGTGGTGGGGCCAGGGCTCACAGTCTTGAAGCGCCAGGACTTTTTGATTAGCAGGGACAATGACATCATCCGCCCCAGCCCCTTCAGAATTTCCTGTTCCCTGTGAGCTTAGCTGCAATATTTATAGCAGCTGGAGTTATATTGTTGTGAGCTATAGCTATTGTAATGCAGAGTATTTTGGGATGGCATTGTCTTGAATGAGCAGTTGAGACCCTCTTTTATGAAAGACCTGCTCCTGGTTGGAGCTGAAAACTGCTAGAACTGGTTTGTTGGTATGGATCTGCACAGCTGTCTGAAGTTTGGACTGTCCTTGGAGGCATGGCAATGGGACTGTCACGATCACCATCTGAACTTCAAACTTTACCAGCACACCACTCTGAGAGAGGGTTTCCAAAGTCATGTGCCACAAAGGATAAATCCACAAGCTTAAGGGAGCAAAAGCCCCAAAGAGCTGGGAATCAACACACTACCAGAGCTGCAGAAGGCACCTCTTCCATCCGCACGCCCGGGACAGTTCAATTCCTCCATACATCTTGCGGAGTAGTTGGCTTCACGTCATCCCCTTTTCCCTGCCTCTGTGGTTGCAGGGGAAATTGAGGCATCTCTTACAACAGATGAGCCCAATCTGTTGGCTTTATATTTCTTAATAGCTCAACAGAAAAGAGTGCGGCATAAGGCTGATTGGGGTCATTGGGCTGTCTGCAAAATGTTCTTCTGTGCTTTTGTTCATTGGGCTTTTCTTGGGAGTGTTTGAGACACCTGTTGCAGGGGAAGACACCAGAGAGTCGGTGGGCATCTTAGAGACCAATGAGCTTTGCTGTGGCATAAAGCTTTTGTGAATTATTACAGTCCACTTTGTCAGATGCTCTGGCCAGGGGTCCCCAACCCCCGGGCCGTGGACCAGTACCAGTCCATGGCCTGTTAGGAACTGGGCTGCAGTAGGGGTGTGCAAAACCCCCTTACCTTGGGTCTGCGGGGGTCTGCAGGGTGGGAGGAGGTGATCTGTCCCTCCCCCCCCCTGGAATCCTTGCTGGTCCCGGCCAGCTCCGCTCCCCGGCGAGTCCGCGGAGCTGCCGGCTGGCTCCGGCCGCTGGTGGACTTCTGGCCACTGGGACTCAAATGGCATCTGCGTAGCGGATGCCACTTGTGTCCCTGTTCTTCAAGTAATAGACTATGTAAATCTTTACATAGCTTATTACTGCAAAGAACAGGGATGCAAATGGCATCTGCTACGTGGACACCATTTGCGTTCCAGCAGCCGGAAGTCTGCCAGCGAAACCACACACACCCCAGCCCGTGGAAAAATTGTCTTCCATGAGACTGGTCCCTGGTGCCAAAAAGGTTGGGGTGAAAGTGTTGGACTGGGAGCTGGGAGATCCAGGTTCTAGTCCCCACTCAGCCATGGAAGCTGACTGGGTGACTTTGGGCCAGTCACAGACTCTCAGCCCAACCTACCTCACAGGGTTGTTGCTGTGAGGATAAAATGGAGAGGACGATAATGTAAGCTGCCTTGGCTTCCTTGCAAGAGGAAAAAAGGTGGGATATAAATGCTATAAATAAATAAATAGTCCACCAAAACGTTGCTAGTCTTTACTGCAGGACTGTTGAACCTCAGGTACACAGGCCAATTCAAGCCTAATCCAGCCTGCTGGTGTACCCCTGATGGCCTAACCCCCTTTCCCCTGGTCATCTGGTGGCTGCCTGGCTTTTTTCCCCCATTCAAAAAGGATGAAATGTCTCTCCTATGGCTTAGTTACTTATTGGAAGGAAGATCTTTAAGCTAGAACATGTTGGTATTTTTGGTATCTTGGTCCCTTTCCCCTTCCGTCCTGCCCACCACTGAAATGCGGCCCCTGAATGCTTTTCTGAAATGGGACTTGGCCCTTAGCCTGAAAGAGCTTTGTCACAACTGCTTTATGGCCACATGACTCTTGTTTTTTTATTTGCTGCACAGCACTAACGTGGCTACCCATCTGGAATTTGTTACAGAGTATGTTCCTACAGATGCGCTGTCCCATGCAGACAGGTGGGGTGGGAAATGACTTTCTCTTATAATGGAATCATACAATCAGAGTGCCTGCTTCTGGAGTGGAAGGATCTCAAAGGGCATCTAGTCTACCCCTACTGATGCAGGAAATCTGCTGCTATGATGTGAATTGACTCTCCTGACTTCTTTTCCCCTCTGTAAACCTGCATTCCCCCTCCTCCCTCCCTCGATGCTTGGGCCCTAGATGTGTCTGCCATTTTTACACATCTTTTGGATTCTCCCTGTTGTGTTTCCTCTTCTCCCCTCCTGGGTTGAGCATGCAGAGCAAGGGTGGACTACATGCAGCCACATGTGGCCCACTGGGGGTGGTGGCCCCCTGGGGGGAGCACAATTCTTCTGGGAAATAAGGTGCCCACTCCCCTGTATCCCAGCAGAATCACTGGGAATGCAGCCACCTGGCCACTTTGGGCTGCAGCTGTGGCAGGGAAGGGGCACAGCCTCTGGAGGGTCAAAGGCAGTCGCCCAATCTTCCGTGGTTGCCCACCTCTGATATATAGGATACATTGCCCATTCCATTCCCATTTGAGCAGCATCTCTCCCTTTCCCCCAGGAGTAATTGGTATACAGGATTGTTCTGTTAATTAATCAGCTAAGATTTCTGTAATCACGTGACAGCCCTATAAATAGTTGCCAGTGGATGCTTATTTTCCTATTTGTTGCTCCCTTGGAAACATTTAGTGTCAGGGGGTTCTTGTGTTCATAATTTTAGTGCTACAGACTCTGAACAAAAAGATATCTGTTTTCCCTGTTAATGTCTCCTTAATCCAAATGCATTTCCCCCTCCCCCCGTGATTTGCACACATCAAAGATGTTTTCAGTTGCAAAAGCGACCTAACTGCACTTTCTTCTGGTGTCCATATCAAACCAAGAATCTTATCTGCAGGGACAACAGAGCAATAGCTGCCACCCACACCAGCTCAACTCTGCATGGCTCAAGAAAATATGAAACAGCATTGCAACGATGGTCTCTCTCTGAGAATCTGCAGCAGGAAAGTAACTACTTTTTTGTTAGAGAATAATTGAAGACTTTTTCTAGGAACCTTGTGGCTCTAGCTAGAAAGGCCCACCAGTCCAAAGAACAGTGTCAGTAAAATTATGGCAAGCTCTCCCATGACAATTTGTCTCTTATCTCTAGATCGGCAGTACTTCTGTTTCCTCATATTGAGATATACAGGGTTTCTCTATATCAGACTAGGAACGTAAGAGCCCTGCTGAATCAGATCAAAGATCCTTCTCGTTTAGCATCTAGTTCCCTACAGTGACTGACTAGATGCCTCTGAGAAGCCCACAAGCAGAACATGAGGCCAGAATTAAAATGTGCAGAAAAGGGCAAGTAAAATGATCAAGGGGCTGGAGCATCTGCCTATGAGGGAAGGTGATGAAGTCTGGGACTGTTGAGCTTGGGAAAAAAAGGCAAGTTAGGGGAGACATGGTAGAGGTTTACAAAATGATGCATGGTGTGGAGAAAGTGGAGAGGGAAGCATTGTTCTCCCTCTCTCATAATGCTAGAATCCAGTGGGATCATCCCATGAAGCTAATCGGTGGAAGATTCAGGACGGATAAAAGGAAGGACTTCTTCACACACAGCAGAAACTATGGAATTCACCACCACAAGATTTGGTGATGGCCACCAATTTGGATGGCTTTAAAAGGGGATTAGACAAATTCACAGAGGATAAGGCTATCCATCTCATCCAGCATTCTGTTCACAAAACAGCCAACCAGCTGTCTGTGGGAAACCCACAAGCAGGACATGAGCATAACAGCACCCTCCCAGTATCTGGCTGGCCACTGTGGAACTGAATGTTGGAATAATAGACCTTTGGCTGATCATGACTTGTTGTATGTTTCTAATAAGAAAGAAATAACTGCACCCACCAGGTTAAAACCTACTCCAGCAACAGTAAGCCAGCGTAGACCCACAAAGCCTGCCTGGAATAGGAAATGTTGCAACCTTGTGGTGACATTGCCCTGTAATTCTTCTGTGGCTGCTCCTTCTGATGCTACACAAATGGGGTTGCCAAGGTGCATAGCTAGCTTTTCAGTGGCTGGCCTTGTGTGCCAGGATCTCCGTGCCACATACTGTTCTGGAGCGACAGTTCTCTGCGAAGAACTGATTGCAGGAGAGCTTCCCTAGAAGTACACATGGATCCTATGTCAGCAGCATTTAGACCATTTCACTACCCTTAAAGCTGGAACACAGTGCAGATGACTTTACTGGGCAGCAGGATCATAAAGATACCATGTAATTGCACTCCAATCATGTGCCAGTTTTGGCAGAAGGCATTTACAACACAAGTCCCTGATGGCTAATCGGGGCCAGAGGAGAGAAGGCTGAAAAATGCTGCTGGCAGGAACGGTGTTGAAGGCAAGCTTATTATTCCTAGCACATCACCAGCTGGAAGGCAGAGACTGTGGAGCACAATGCAAGAACTGCCTCCCATAGGAGAGGTTCTGTGGCATCAGGGAGACAGATTAGGCCTGGCCACAGGTTTGATGCTTAGAAGAAGAAGATGTTGAAAGAATGCTTAGGAATGGGGAGTGGGGGATGGAAGTTACAAGGCCACCTGAGGGGTTTGGGACCTCATTTCAGTGTACAATGAATGACAAAATGTTGAGGGGTGGACTGTAGCTCAGTGGAAGTGCTTTGCATGCAGAAGAACGTAAGAAGGGCCATGCTTTATCCACCCAGGGGCCTGCCTAGTCCAGCATTTGGTTCCCACAGTGACAGTGGCCAACCAGACGCTCCAAAGGGAAGCCCGTTAGCAGGACATGGGTGCCATAGCACCTCGTGACTGAGTTCTCTAGCGACTGGGATTGAGAGGAATACTGCCTCTGAGACTGGAGGGAACATGCAGCCATCATGATCAGTAGCCACTGATCAGTTTATCCTCCACGAATTTGTCTAATCCCCTATAAAAAGGCCCCAGATTCAAGTTTGTTTCTTTGTTTCTTTACTTTCTTTACAATATTTATATATTTATATACAGCTCCACAACAAAAAATTTCAGAGTGGTGAACAGCAAAAGTAAAAGACTAAAACACCATGTTAAAACAAATAAAACATTTTAAAGAGAAAAAAGTTCTGATAAGGCTGAATTTAATAAACTGCAGCTGGTCACTCAAGGAAGGCTTCCCGAAATAACGATGTCTTCAGGAGGTGCTGGAAGCAACACAACATTGGCACCTGCCTGACCTCCAGAGGCAGGGAGTTCCACAGGAAGGGGGCCATCACACTGAAGGCTCTTTTCCTGGTGGACTCCAGCCGGGCCATGGGCCCATGTGGAACCACCAGAGACATGCCCTCTGATGGCCTCAGTGACTGGGCAGGTTGGTAAAGAAGAAGGTATCTCTTGGTCCCAAGTTGTTTAGGGCTTTGTACACTAGCACAAAGTGTACAAAGGGGGTTGGACTCAATGGTCTTATAGGCCCCTTCCAATCCTACTATTCTATGATAATACCTTAAACCTGGCCTGGTAGTGAATGGGCAGCCAGTGCAGTTCCCTCAGCCAAGGAGTTGCATGCTGAAAAGGGGTAGCTCCCGACAACAGCCGAGCTGCTGTATTCTGCCCTTGCTCCAGCTTCCAGAGTTAAAAAAGGGTGAGTTCGCAGCTGATGGGGTAGATCCTTCTCTGCATGGGACTTTGGAGAGCTGCTGCAAGTCAGCCTAGATAATGCTGGGCTCATGGACCAAGGGTCTTTCCTGAGACCAGGCAGCTTCCTATGTCCTCCCTGGTAGTCAAGCTCAGAGACGTCAGGAAACAATTCTCCACTTGGAAACACCTGACAATAAAGCCAGTGGTGGCCTTGTAGGCCTCTTCCAACCCTACTGTTCTATGATTCTATGGTGGTAACCCAGCCATTTCCTAATGGGTGGACAACAGCCAGGGTCCAGCCAAGCCCAGAAGCTGAACCTGGGGTCTCTGGACCTGGGGATCATTCATTTCATTCATTCATTATATTTCTATACCTCCCCATAGCCGAAGCTCTCTGTGCGGTTCACAGAAATTAAAACCATGAAAATACATTACATAAAATATAAAACCATTCCCATAGTAACAAATAACAAATAACATACCCAACAACAGCATATATCTAAAGCAAAAACAATCAGCCAGAGACAATCAAGAAACTCATTATATGCTGCCAAATGCTTGAGAGAAGGGGGCAGTTTTAACCTGGTGCCAAAAAGATGACAATGTTGGGGAGAAACAGGGAGCCACCACCGAGAAGGCCCTCTTCCTTCTTGCCCCCCTCCGAGCCTCCATCAGAGGAGGCTCCCTGAGGAGGGCCTCAGATGCAGACTAGTGTGCAGGTCAGGTCATGCCAGGAGAGGCATTCCATGCGGTACTGTGGTCCCGAGTCATGTAGGGCTTTATAGGTCAAAACCAGCCCTTGAATTGGGCCTGGAAGCATATAGGCAGCCATTGCAAGCAGGCCAGAATCAGTCTAACATGTCCAGACCTTCTGGTCCCTGTTATCAGTCTGGCTGCCACATTTTGCATGAGCTGCAGCTTCCGAACTGTCTCCAAAGGCAGCCGCACGTAGAGCGCATTGCAGTAATCTAACTTGGAGGCTACCAGAGCATAGACGACTGAAACCAGGTCATCCCTGTCCAGGTAGGGGCGTAGATCAGGATTCTCTCCCTAGCAAGCCCCAACTGTGTCAGCAACCTTGAGGAACCTGCTGGTCCTGTGGAGCCCTTAGATCCCAGTGTTCCAGCTGCAGCTGTGCAGATCTCCATGCTGGTTGCCTGGGCTCATGGCTGGATCTCAGATGCCCCCTCATCACCCCACCCCAGGGCCACAGGAGCAGAGGAGATGTGAGCTAGGCATGAGGTCCAGGGCCACCAGTGAAGTGTTCTGCTAGCTGCATGCAACTACTACCCTCTGTGCGGGACTACTCACAGAGAAGAAAATGACTGTGTAGTTGCCTGCCTGGCTGATAGCCAGGAAGGCACAGAGCCTCTAGGTTATGGGTGGGCAACTTGTAGTCCAACAGCATGTAGTGGGCCACAGCTCCTATCATCCCTCACCATTGGCTATGCTGGCTAGGGCTGATGGGAGTTGCAGTCCACAAGTTGCCCACCCCTGCTCTGGCTCCTATCTAGGCTCTCCATTTGAGACAAGCCATTGCTGGGAAGCAGCAACAGCTCCCTTGGGGTTCTCTGGTAAGCTTCTGTTTGGGACCAGCCAGGTTTGTACCCATGAGCCTCTCCAGAACCAAGGAAAGGGACTGCCACAGGATGTGCTGCATGCCTTGGACGTTGGAAGAGCCATTTGTTCCAAGCCCCTCCTTGCAAACCAGCAAAACCCGTGTTAGCAAGGAGTTAGCTTTTGTTTGTGTTTTTTTGCAGGTAAGTCCATTCAGAGGTTGGCCAAGGCTGTGAGGCACCCAAGAAGAATGAGGTCCAGCACTGTATCCATCCAGCCACCCTAATGAAACTGCTGGGAGAGGTTTTCTGGCAGGATGCAGTGAAGTGTGATCAATATGCAGATGACACCCAACTCTAGCTCTCCTTTTTATCAAATGCAGGTGAGGCAGTCACTGTCCTGAACCAGCACTTGGACTCAGTAATGACCTGGATGAGGGCCAGTAGCCTGAGACTCAATTCAGACAGGATGGAACTTCTGTTAGGAGGTGGTTCACCTGTCCAGCTAAGTGGGATTCAACCTGCTCTAAATGGGGTTGCTCTCCCCCAGAAGGAGCAAGTTCATAGTCTGGGGTGCTCATAGATCCAGCTCTGTCACTGGAGGTCCAAGTGGCCTCAGTGACACAAAGTTTTATCAGCTTTGGCTGACGTACCAGGTATGACCCTACCTGGACAGAGAGAGCCTGGCTATAGTTATCCGTGCACTGGCAACCTCCTCCCTGGATTATTGCAATGCATTCTACATGGGGCTGCTTCTGGAGATGGTCCAGAAACTTCATTTAGTGTGGAACAGGGCAGTGAGGCTGCCTACTGGGACTGGCCATTTTGAACATGGTCCTCCAGGGCTGCGTCAGCTCAACTGCACTGGTCACCATCCAGATAGAGGGCTCCTAGCGCCAACAAGTGGAAGGCATTGTGCAGCTATTCCCTCTTTTCTTACTTGGCGGATTTTCTTCAGTAAGAAAAAAGACAGAAGAAGTGATGGGAAAACACAGGGGGCTATGAATGCAAGATGACATCATTGGGACGCCCCATAAAATTGTGTGAATGATGTTGGGTGATGGCATGGTAACAGCCTCATCTGGATGTACCCTTTCAAGGAAAGTACAGCAGGCTAAGCTGCTGTGGGAATTAAATGGGCCATATTTTGGAAGGACTTAGCAGGACCTTTTAGAACAGGGGTGGGGAACTTAGGCCTTTTCATAGACTTCAACTCTCGTTTGCTGTGGATTGTGTATCTTTGTTTGTCGTCAGCTCAGCATACTGGCAGGCTGGGTTTGATCTATGACTTTTAGACTTTCCTCTGTCTGGATGCATGCAGTGTGGAGTTACCAATGCGAAAGCGGTGGCACAGAACTCCTTGCATGTTTGGGTTTACCCTTCCCTTGATCTTGATTGGCCTTGACCATGTAGCCTGGAGTTATCAACAAAAGATTCAAAGTTGGACTCTCCATGGGTGTGGCCCCTCCAGGAAATTCCTGACTTGTGTGGCGGATAACTTCCTCCTACAGAAAGTAGAGGAAGGAACTAGAGGATCAGCTATTCTTGACTTGATCATAACCAACAGAGATGACTTAGTGGATAAAGTAGCAGTTACAGGAACTCTGGGGGAAAGCGACCATGTTGTACATGAGTTCTTGGTTCTAAGGGAAGCAAAAGACGAGTGTAGTCAAACGCGTAGCCTGGATTTTAGGAAAGCTGATTTTAATAAACTCAGAACAAAGACCAGTAAGGTCCCATGGCAAGCGACTCTAATGAGAAAAGGAGTCCAAGATGGGTGGAGCTTTTAAAAAAGGAAATTCTCAAGGCACAATTACAAACAATTCCAACAAGAAGAAAAGGTGGAGAACAACGGAAGAAGCCAATGTGGCTTCACAAAAAGCTTAGAGATGACCTGAAAACAAAAAAGGACACATATAGGAAGTGGAAAGAAGGCCAAGTAACAAAGGAAGAGTACAGGCAGGTAGCACAGAATTGCAGGGATGGCGTCAGGAAGGCTAAAGCTGAGAATGAGCTGAGGCTAGCGAGGGATGCTAAAAACAACAAGAAGGCTTTCTTCAGCTACATGCATAGTAAGAGGCAGAGGAAAGAAATGGTGGTTCAGCTATTAAATAAGGATGGCAAAATGATAAGAGATGACAAAGAAAAGGCAGAGGTGCTCAATTCCTTCTTTGGCTCAGTCTTCTCCCAAAAGAGGGTCTATAACCCCCTGGCAAAGGCGAAGTACAGACTGAAGGGGCAGGATTGCAGCTTGAGATCGATATGCATATGGTCAAGGAACACCTAATTACTTTGAATGAGTTCACATCTCCAGGGCCAGATGAACTGCACCCTAGAGTAATAAAGGAACTGACAGAAGAACTCTCAGAACCACTGTCTATTCTCTTGGAGCAATCATGGAGGACGGGTGAAGTGCCAGATGACTGGAGGGGGGCTAATGTTGTCCCTATCTTCAAAAAGGGTAAAAAGGAGGAACCTGGGAACTACAGAAGACCAGTCAGTCTGACATCCATCACTGGGAAAATTCTGAAGCAGATGATAAAGCAATCCATCTGGAAGCACCTTGACAACAATGCAGTGATTACTCGAAGCCAACATGGATTTGTCAAGAACAAATCCTGCCAGATGAATATGATCTCATTTTTTTGATCAAGTCACCTCCCTTGTGGACCGTGGGAATGCTGTAGACATCATATACCTCGACTTCAGCAAAGCTTTCGACAAAGTGCCCCATGATATCCTGATGAGCAAACTTGCTCGAAGTGGGCTAGATGAAACAACGATCATGTGGATCCACAGTTGGCTACAGAATCGGACTCAAAGAGTGCTTATCAATGGGACCTTCTCAAGCTGGGGAGAGGTAACGAGTGGGGTACCACAGGGCTCAGTCCTGGGCCCAGTGCTCTTCAACATTTGTATTAATGACTTGGAGGAGGAGGTGCAGGGAATGCTGATCAAATTTGAAGATGACACCAAATTGGGTGGGATAGCTAATACTTTGGAAGACAGAAACAACATTCAAAGTGATCTTGATAGACTGGAGCGCTGGGCAGAAAACAACAGAATGACATTTAATAGGGATAAATGCCAAGTTCTGCACCTAGGAAAAAGAAACCAAATGCAGTTACAAGATGGGGGATACATGGCTCAACAACACTATAAGCGAGAAGGATCTTGGAATTGTTGTCGATCACAAGCTGAATATGAGCCAACAATGTGATGTGGCTGCAAAAAAGGCCAATGCCATTTTGGACTGCATTAATAGAAGCATAGCTTCCAAATCCTGGGAAGTACTAGTTCCCCTCTACTTAGCACTGGTTAGGCCTCATCTGGAGTACTGTGTCCAGTTCTGGGCACCACATTTTAAGAAGGATGCAGACAAACTGGAGAGGGTTCAGAGGAGGGCAACAAAAATGATCAGGGGACTGGAAACAAAGCCCTATGAGGAGAGACTGAAAGAACGGGTCCTGTTTAGCCTTGAGAAGAGAAGACTGAGGGGAGATATGATAGCGCTCTTCAAGTCCTTGAAAGGTTGTCACAGAGAGGAAGGCCAGGATCTCTTCTTGATCATCCCAGAGTGCAGGACACAGAATAATGGGCTCATGCTACAGGAAGCCAGATTCTGGCTGAACATCAGGAAAAGCTTCCTGACTGCTAGAGCAATACGGCAATGGAACCAATGACCTAGGGAGGCGGTGGGCTCTCCCACACTGGAGGCGTTCAAGACGAGGCTGGACAGCCATCTGTCAGGGATGCTCTGACTTGGATTCCTGCATTGAGCGGGGGGGTTGGACTCGAGGCCTTGTAGGTCCCTTCCAACCCTACTATTCTATGATTCTATGTGGCTTTGTTTAGGCCTTTCAAGAATGTATCCCTTGATTGCCTGAGGGGTTATTCCAGGAATCATTCCCATTCCTTCTCTGGGGTTTGGATCCCCGTGTAAGGATTGCCTGGGTTAGGTACACCAGGAATCCAGACTCCCTTCCCTTGTGTTCAATGTGGAGATGGCAATGTGGAAACCACATTGATGAGGATCTCAGTCATGGTTGTAGCGTTTAGTGTTGGACTCTTCTGGAATTACATAGAGTCCATAGCTACTGTCCATCAGCTATATGATTTCTGAAGAGTGTACCCGTTAAGCTTGTGCATGGGATTTCCTGCAATGAAGAAATCTCACTGATTTGGGTGTCTGGTGTCAGATTGCCTGAGCATGTGTGCTGGGGGGATCAGGAAGCCTGACAGGCCTTGTGTCACAATCTGGCCCTCTTGGGCTCTCCAGGTGGTTACCACCCCAACCCTTTCCCCCAACCAGTGATCATTTGGTGGTTTCCCAACATTTGTGCAGGTCCCCCCACACACACAATCTAAAAGGTTGAAATGCTTATCCTAAAGCTACATTCCTGGCAGTAAGAGCCTTAAGCTAAAATATGCTGCTGTTTTTGGCCTCTCCCACCACGGGAATGCAGCCCTTGAAAGTTTCCCCAAAATGAAATTTGGCCCTCCAGCTGAAATAGGCCCAATGCTCCTGCCTTAGAAATGGGTCAAGCTCTCTGGATTGGTCCAAGGTTTCTAAAATAGTCCGGCTCCCTATTTCTGTTGCTTCTAACTTTACATCCAGTGAATCATTTTCGTCTCTGCTTCCAATGCCGGTTGCTATTTATGCCCTAGAATTGCTCCAGCAATCCGGAGCCACTTTGTGGTCTCTGAGTGGAAGTGGAAATGACCTCAGAATCTGCATAAAGATCACTGCGCAATTTGTCTATTCATTATTGAGATGATGATTCTTCTGTGCCAAGAAAAACTCTGGTTTCTCTTTCTTTTTGTTGTTCTTCCTTCATCGGTAGAATTCTAGCCTCAGGCAGCGTCCAGTGAAACCACTGCAGTTCTACAGTTTATGCTTCTTTCTTGGAAAGCGGCCTGAGTTTTTGTGAAGGCTCCCAGATCGCAGTAATGGTTTGACATGAATTGGCCGCCTGATCACCATATTTAATATTAATTACATGGCAAATTTCCCTGCTGGCAGAGACTCTCTGGAAGAGGATTCTTCATTCATCTGCTTCTGACACCTCAGACCTCTGCTGTTTTGCCTCAAGCATGAGAGGAAAGGGTAGGAGTATTAAGGGAGCCAACCTGGACTGAGTCAGGCCGTGAGCCCATCTTACGTGGCAGCGTCTCCTTGGCCGGGGCGTTTGGTCTCAGTGCAACCGTTGCGTGAAGGCAGGATGCCAAAGTTCCCAACTCTTGTCTCTATTTCTGGTGCTGCATAACAGTGATGGTTTCTTGATGATGCCATTCATGTGCATCCACTTTGGTTTTCTCTTTGCTAGTCCTTCATTGTTGCCAGCCAGCAAACCTGTGGCTGAAAAGGAGGGTGTATGCTCTCTTCCCATAGAAACTGAGGAACAGTTCATGTTTAAACCATTTATGGATGGCCTCGCTGCCAGATCAGTGAGATGGTAGAGGGGTCCTTTGTTCCTCGTAGCTGAGAGCAGCAGAGAAAAAATGGCAAGGCAGTCTGACTCAGCACTGGTCACTTGGCTCAGAAGCTTTCTTACGACCGAGGGAACATTATTTATTTATTTATTTTATTTAAAATATTTGTATCCTGTTCCTCAGCCAAAATGGCTCCCAGAGCAGCTCACAAACTGTCATGTTTCCAGAGACTGAGCCAAGCAGTTGCAGGTTCAACGGTCCAAGAGTTCCACGGTGGTTGGCACCAACAGGGATCAGGCAAGGTCTCAACAGTCTAGGTCAAAGGCAACAAGATCCAAGGCAGCCCCGCAGACCAGGGGCAGGCAGGAGGCAGAGTCCAGTCCAGAAGTACTTCCACCAGTGAAGCAAGCAGCCTGGAGTCAAGGCAATGGAAGCTGGATTCAGGAAGATCTGGTCAATGCTGTTCGTAGAAGCTCTCTTAGCTGTACACTGCTGCTTTAATGGAGAGGCTGCCAGAGCCACACCCCAGCCTCTGCTGTGAGCTGTCAGTGGCTGCTGCTGAAAGGGTCCTTCTTGTGAGCAAGCCTCACATGTACGAGTAGACCTTTCCTCACAAGGAGGCCTCTGGTTCAGCCTAGCACTCCTTCTGAGTCCCTGTCTTGTCAGGCAACATCTGTCCTGCAGGCTTGGGGGTTTCTCTGCCTCCGCCTCTGAGGCAAAGTCCTTGCCCTCCACAGGTGATGCCCTCAGAGCAGTCTCCCCTGAGCTCCTCCTGGTCTGCTGGCAGATCTTGGCCATTGCTGGTGCCAGGTGGTTCCTGGTCCTCCAGCTCATCCTCCCAGGATGAGTCTTCCAGTGGGGGCTTGACAGGAGCAATCACTTAAACAAGACAGTCCCTGCCTGCAGGCTTACAATCTAAAAAGACCCAAGAGACAAGGAAAAAGGGATGCGGAGGGAAGAGGAAAAAATGAAGCAGCCTCTACACAGGACAGGTGGAATGGCCGTGCTTCCCCTCTCACGTCCCTCTGTCATAGCCTGCTGGAATGGCTGCTGGTGGTGATAGTTTAAGGAGGAGGGGTCTTCATGGGGGAGGACTTTTCAACAGGATCCCCTCAACTCTAAGTGAAGTTTGCTTTCCAGTAACTGGAAATGTTAAATTCTCAGTGGTCAAAAATTCTTTGCGATAGAGAGACACTAAACAAACAGACTTCTTGAATCTTTAAAAGTGCATCAGTTTCTTAGGAAAGGCAGTGGTCATGCCTGACAGAGCTGTTCTGCATTAGCAGCATGGCAGACTCCCATCCTTGCTATAGCCAGATTTTTCAATCCTCCCTTTCAGTGATTTGCTTAGTATGACAGCTGTAAAGACTTCTTTTATTTTTTACATGGGGCATTGGGTCTTCAAGTCCAGATTGTTCAACAGTGCCAGGTTTTCTCAAGCAAGCAACATACAAAAACTGCCAGGCCCAGAGCTGTGCCCTTTCGCTACATCCACGCCTGAGCACTCTTGGAGCATGCGTGTGTGGGGACGGGGGTGGGCCCAAGAAGCTACTTTCAGCGGCAAGAGCAGGAGGCAGCAAAGCAGCTCGGATCCTGCTCTTGCCCGAGCAGCTCTTTGCACAGCAGAAGGCAGGGATGCTTCATCTGCACCACCAGAAGGGGTGGTGGGTAGAAACTGGGACGCTCGCTGGGTTAAACTGAAGGGGGAGTGTGTGCCAGGGAGGCCAAGTGACACACTGTAGGAGCTGTGGAATGTGAATGGCAGAGATTAATGGGCTCCTGGGAAGTTTCGGAGAGAAGAGGGCCCCAGCTGTGAATGTGGGCACCAACTGAAGGCAAATTCCTGTCTTAATGAATGCAGGGGTGAGGCACTTGTGAAGGCTGGCAGAGCTCAAATGGCATCTCTCCTTCCTTCCCATGCAACACGTGCAGAGGCTCCTTCATTCCCTGAGGCTTGTAGAAGTGCGGGACATTTGTTTGGATTGTGAAGTTAACACGGACAGGCAGTAAGCCAGGCCATACTCCCACATTCTTCCACTATGGGTCCTTACTCCTTTCACCTATGCAGTTGTGGCGGGGTCAGTTTTAAAGTGACCATCCCCATAGCCATGCCC
Organism: Heloderma suspectum; assembly: GCF_057233095.1. Taxonomy (NCBI): domain Eukaryota; kingdom Metazoa; phylum Chordata; class Lepidosauria; order Squamata; family Helodermatidae; genus Heloderma; species Heloderma suspectum. The sequence continues at coordinate 3,002,453 of NC_139466.1, forward strand.
CCAAGGACCACCCCAAATTCCTGGCAGCTGTGTTTATCCATATCAACACACCAGTTCTAGCAGTTTTCATCTCCATCAGAACCTGGCCTTCTGTAAAATGAATGGGTCTTAATTGCACATTTAAGACCAAGCCATTGCAAAATACTTTGCATTACAAAGGGGAACAATATAGCGTTGTTGGGAAAAATCATCCCCCCCCCACCAGGATTACAGCTAAGCTGAAGGAACAGGGAATTCTGATGATGTCAGTGCCCCTGCTGATAAAAAAAGTGCTGGTGCTGGGTCCCTGTGAGCCGCCCTGGCTCCACTAGCCCATGGCATGTAAGCACGCACGCATGCACGCACATGCAGTCTGTGGGAAGGGCAGCCTTGCATGCAGAAGGTCCCAGGTTCAATCCCCGACAGCATCTCCAGGCAGGGTTGTGAAAGAATCATGCATGAAACACTGGAGAGCCGCTGCTGCCAGTCAGTGTAGACAGTCCTGAGCTAGGTGGCCCCAGGGTCTCACTCTGCATAAGGCGGCCTCCTATGTTCTGTGCTAAGAGCAGGAGATGCACTGTTCATGGCATAGCCATGGGCTGAGGTGCCATCAATATGCGGATGACACCCAGCTCTACCTCTCTTTCTCATCAAACCCAGGTGAGGCAGTGGCTGTTCTGAACCAGTGCCTGGGCACGGTAATGGACTGGATGAGGGCTAATAAACTGAAACTCAATCCAGACAAGACGGAGGTACTGTTAGTGGGTGGTTCATCTGCCCGGCTAGGTGATATTCAACCTGTTCTGGAGGGGGTTGCACTCCCCCTAAAGCATCAGGTTCGTAGTTTGGGGGTGCTCTTGGATCCAGAACTGTCCCTTGAGGCACAGGTGAACTCAGTGGCACGGAGCACTTTTTATCAGCTTAGGCTGGTATACCAACTACGCCCTTATCTGGACAGAGATAGCCTAGCTACAGTCATCCATGCTCTGATAACTTCTCGTCTGGATTACTGCAATGCGTTATACGTGGGGCTGCCTTTGAAAACGGTCCGGAAACTTCAGCTGGTCCAAAATAGGGCAGCAAGATTGTTAACAGGGACTGGCCTGCGAGCTCATATTACGCCAGTACTTTTCCAGCTGCACTGGCTGCCAGTCCATTTCCGGGCCCGATTCAAAGTGCTGGTGTTAACATTCAAAGCCCTTAATGGCTTGGGGCCAGGTTACCTGAAGGATCGCCTCCTCCCATATGTGCCTGCCCAGACCTTAAGATCATCGTCAGCGGCCCTTCTCCGTGAGCCCCTGCCAAAGGAAGTGAGGCGGGTGGCTACTAGGAGGAGGGCTTTTTCTGTTGTGGCACCCCGGCTCTGGAATGAGCTCCCTAGTGAGGTTCGCCTGGTGCCTACATTGTACTCCTTTTGGCGCCAGGTGAAGACCTTTTTATTTTCCCAGGCATTTTTGCTTTCTAAATTTTTATCTTTGCTGTTTTAAATCTGTATTTTAAACTCCTGTACTGCTGCTAGGTTTTATTGTGGTTGTATTGTTATATTGTGGTTTTAATGTTCTATATATTTTAAATTGTTTTATTGTGTGTTGTTTGGTTTTAGTTTTTGTGAACCGCCCAGAGAGCTTTGGCTATTGGGCGGTATAGAAATAAATAAATAAATAAATAAATAAATAAATAAATGGCTTCCCCCATCCAGCTCAAGGCCATTTTTTCCCTATGCTTCAATGGTAAAAAGGATCTTGTTTTGGTTGTTTTATGTGGCAATGCCCTCACCGATCATGCTGTCGCTGACTTTGAGATGGGAGACCCATTCCCACTGTCCGACTAGCTTGTTTCTCTTCTTTGAACAAGTGTGTCTGTGACTCACCTGACCAAGAAAGAAAATAACGGCTATATTGACAAAGGCCACCCAGCAACTGATGTATGAATCCCATCTGAATGTTTTGGGCTTCAATAATTAATTTATATGGGTTGTGGTCCCTGAAACACCTCTCAAGCCAAATAACACAAAGCAGAACTACAATATATATATTGCTCCAACAGTGTTAGAGAATAACAAAACTATGCAATGATAAAACCAGCAAAACACATCACTATGTACAATGCTATTAGGATGATTAGAAGCATAATAGAAATTGTGGCTAGCATATTTCTTAGTAAAATTTAAATTCTATTCCTCTCAACCAACAAAGCAGTCATCATTAAGATCTTATAGTTACCTATCTGGCAACCATGGTTAGCAGAGCTTAGGTAGTCATGTTTGGTGGGCTTCTGGTTCTCCCAGGATCTGTCTGGGCAATCAGATCAAACCCTTGACTTTTATAAACCTTATGCTGATGATGATCGCATCCCAAGTTTTGGACCTGGTCATAGCAGTACTCCTATTTCTCTCAATGTAGCCTGGTATACCTGACACCAGTAGCATCTAGATGAAGGTATCCCTGCTAAGCTAAGCAGCTTTTTGCTTCCAATACTTAACTAACCCACTTGTAGCAACTTCTTTCATTTCTAAGTATACATTCCAGTACTCTCAGTTACTTCACAACACACAGAGAGACCTAATCACATCTGTTACTAATTACTTACAGTCAGCATACACAGATTATTATGAATAGCACTCCTATGAGACACAATGAATTCTTATCAACAATATATGTTACATTCATACTCTGTGACAACTTCATGGCAAGAGGAACGCCAGGTCTCATAGCTCAGTGGTAGGGCACCTACTTTACAGAAGATTCCAGGTTCAATCCCCATCACCAGGAGTTAGTTATATGGATGGCAGGTAGCAGTGCCAACAAAGACACCCCTGAGGCCAAGCCTGAGACCTTGGAAGGCTGCTGACAGTCAGAATAGACAATACTTGGCTAGCTGAACAATGGCTTGACTTATGAGATTGTTGGAAAGGCACATGGGCACATGTAACAAAGTCAGGGTTTTTCTCCTCTTAGGGGGCTCTTAACTGGGACCCAATGGCCGGGTCTCCTCCTAGTCTAATTTAGGGTGGCCAAAGGGCCTCTTTTAGGGAGGATGGTCCTCTATTTAAAGGGCTGCCAGGGTGCATAGTTAAATGATGGAATTGACTTCCACAAGATGTAGTGATGGCCACTAATTTGGTTGGCTTTAAAAGGGATTGGAAAATTCATGGAGGATAAGCTATCGATGGCTACTAGTCCTGATGGCTCTATGCTACCTCCAGTATCAGAGGCAGTATGCCTCTGTACACCAGTTGCTGGGGAACAGGGGCAGGAGGGTGCTGTTGCACTCATGTCCTGCTTGTGGCTTTCCCATAGGCAACTGGTTGGCCGCTGTGTGAACAGAATGCTGGACTAGATGGACCCTTGGTCTGATTCAGCATGGCTCTTCTTATGTTGTTATGACCATCCTCTATTTTTAAGGTCATCTATTTGAAGGACTGTCCAGTCCAAGTCAGGTTTAAAGATAAAGAACCCTCAAAAGGAAGAGCTAAAGGGCCTTGAAGATGCCCATCAACAGCACCTGGACAGCAAACTGAGTAATGTACATAGGTCATTTGGTCATAGTCTTCCACACTATGGGTTGTATCCAGTGTTAGTCCTACTTAGAGTAGATCCATTGAAATGAATGGGACAAGTTAGTCATGGCTAAACCGATTGTGAAATGCACCCCCCCCCCCAATTTAGCATATACAAATTGGTGTCCTCTTTCTTGGTGATGCATTTCCTCATTTTTGGTGATTCACACGTGGCTGCGCTATGCTTCACACTGGTCAAGGCCTGGTGGTGTGCTGTGCCTCAAGTGAAACTTTGTGATGGACCATCTTTCAGTAGGCATTGGAACCATTTTCAGTGAGCTAAAACATAAGACACAGAAGGTGCATCTAATTATCCCAACATTAATACTGTTTTCACGAGCCAAGTTTGATTAAAGATGTTGATGTGAGCTGCATAAATCTATGCCAGATGCTGTTTGCGTCTCTCGAGATGGTTGCTGTGTCAACCAATGACAGACTTTCACATGGAAAGTGTTGCCTAATTTGGTCCGCCCATGGCTGATAAGGTCTCAGCTCTGAGTTATGATTCCTTCAGTAACAAACAGACCAAAATGTCCTTGGGGAATCTGTATTCTCATATTGCTGCTTTTGGACTGTGAAGGGGCATCTGACTTGGGGGTCCAACCCCCCCCAATGAGGAGATAAAACTGCTGCAACCCAGCCCAGGATGTTAGGCTAAACTGATCTTTAGTTTTCCTACTTGTACCCCAGACTGAGTGAGTCTTAATCCAAGAATATGATCTTAAGTATCTTGCAAAGTCAGAGCTCAGTTCCTTCTGATATTATTGAATGAGCTCTCCAAACCTGGTTCTTCTGATTGTAAGACTGTGTGCTTCTTTTTTTGCTTCTGCATTCTTGGTCAATATTCCTTGGCCCAGTAACTCTAGAAGGCCTTGAACTAGTATCCTTGCACTCCAGGAATGAGCCAGTGAAAAGGTTACATGGCAAAACCCACTTCCCCAATGGAGTGGTGGGTTACAGGGAGCTCTGTAATATGTGTGAGTTTATCAAATGAATCACTTGATTGCATGAAGGGTGGCAGCCAGGAATGTTCTATATTTGTGCGGAGACTTCCCACATCATTTCCCCAACCCATGTGGCTAGTGCCTCACACATTTTAAAGCCACTGCATAGGGCTTCTGCCACCATGGAGACATCTGTGCAATGGAGGCCAGAGCACTTGACCTTTCTAGAAATTTATTTGGATCTACACATGCAATTTCTTAGTTACCTTTCTCTCAAGTACCAAGGAAATGGAGCTATTAAGCCTTTAATTGGTGATAGAGTTAATTAACAATTTGGTTCTCTGAATTAATGCCTGGATCTCGTACATCTCTAGTCCTTCTCATTTGATGATGATTGCAGAGTTACCCCTGATCAATTAAACACGTTTTCCAGCTGGCCTGTTTGTATGAAGATTGCCCCAGATGTTCCAATGCCATTTTGTTCCAGTCTTGGAAGACAGTGGTAACACTTCACTACAACAGAGGGGAAACATGCACCCCACAATTCTGATGTCTTCTCACATGTTATATTTCCAGATGGAGTATCTTGCCTCATCTATCTATCTATCTATCCATCCATCCATCTATCTATCTATCTATCTATCTATCTATCTATCTATCCATTCTCTATCTATCCATCTTCTTCCTTCCTTCCTTCCTTCCTTCCTTCCTTCCTTTCTATCCTATCATCCATCCATCCATCCATCTTTCTATCCTATCATCTGTCTGTCTGTCTGTCTGTCTGTCTGTCTGTCTATCTGTCTGTCTATCCATCCATCCATCCATCCATCCATCCTCTATCTATCTATCTATCTATCTATCTATCTATGAAAAAGAGGTAAGGTATTCCATCTGGAAATTTAAGATGTGAAGAACCATCAAAGTTGTAGGGTACACCCACTCTCTGTCTTCTCCCCATGGCTCATTTTGTGGTGAAAAAGCAGCTTGTGGATAATACTTCAACTAAAATTAAAAGCCTTTCTGGGGAGAAAGATTGAAGCTTGAATTGGCATCCATTTCCTTGTCTAAATCTAATCTTTCAGGTCACCTCCCATCAAGACAGACAGCATTCCTTGGTGTCCACTCATGTAATGTCCAGAGTAAGACAGTCTGACAGTTTCTCATAACTCATCATCAAACACAGGGAGGCAGAGCAGGACTCTAGGCTTTGGGCAGGAGAGGGAATGCATGTAGGTCAGGGGGCAGCCATGGGTGGGACAGGAACAGTGTTCTGGGGAGGATCATGGAATCTTGTTTGGAGTGAATTTTACCTGTGATTTAGTGAAGTGACAGTGTTTGAGAGTTTGATGAAAAGCTATACATGGTAAGCAATTTTGTTATGCTTGGTGTTTATCCAGATTTGGGTCTCTCCTGAGAGATGATGTATCTGTCTGCATCTCCTGTATCCCGTTCCAAGTCTGAATGATCTCATCTGTTCCTGGATTTTGCTCCATCCATGCTTGATGCCTCTTGTTTACACTGGTGCTGGACCCTGGCTCATTGACTGGACAAACTATGGTGGTCATGGTAGGTGGACATTTGTCCTGGAGGAAGCCTGTTCCTAAACATAGGGTGGTGGTGGGTATGATGCTATTCCAGGGGTGCAGTGGTAACGTTTGACGTGTGGACACTCATCATGACAGTCCCCACAGCCACACCCCCAAGGAGACTCCAAAATTGCAGGCGGCTGTGTGGATCCATATCAACACACCAGTTCTAGCAGTTTTCAGCTCCACCAGGAGCAGGTCTTTTGCTAAGCAAATGAGTCTTAATTGCCCATTCAACACCAAGTCACCCCAAAATACTTTTCATTTCTCCAGGGAAGAAATGGTAAACGTTGCTGGTAAATTCATCTCCACCCTTAGCCTCAGCTACTGTGAGGACTGCAGCTAAGCTAAGAGAGAACAGGAAATTCTGGATGAGGTGGAGGGGAGGTAGCAGCACCTGATGTCAGTGTCCCTGCTAATGCATACAGAAGCGTTGGTGCTGTATCCTTGCAAGTCTCTGCTACACCAAGGTGCTATCCAGAACAACAAGGCAAGCTGCCTGCAAACCTTGATTTGTGATCTGCACCTTCGGTGGTTATTCATAAACATTTTCAAATGTAATCCCGTTTTTCAGCACATTCATTCTTGTGTGGAGGGCGGTGGGATAACTTTGAGTCTCTCTAAATGAAGCTTGTGTGAGTGTCAGCAAACATTTCACAGTTTGTATCCCATGCTACTGGACCCCCTGCTGGCACAAGTGTCAGCTTGACTGGCAGCTACAACCCTATGGGTCAGGCTGAGAAAAATCGGGTGGGAGCAGGGCTTTAATACATTGTGATTGCTGTACAGGATGATCGGGGATCAAGGGGTGCTGGAGTATGTGTATGTGTGTGTGTATTTGTAGAGAATCACAGCCCAGGGACCTACATTGTCTAGTTCTCATCCTCCTTACACTGAAATGAGGAACACAGATCCAAACTCTCTAATGAAATAGTCATCTTTTCAAGGAGATATTGTTTGACTTGAAGATGTCTGTCGTTTTCCATATCCCATGTTGCCATTAATCGTATCCCAAGGCCACAAAGGCTGTTAGTCAAAATGGCATGTTTAGGATCACTTGCAAATGCTGCGTTCACATTTATTTTCTTGTTCTCCCTCCCACTCCCTTTTAACTACATGGCTGGCTGGCTGGCTGGCTGGCTGGCTTACTTGCCTGCTTGCTTACTTGCTTATTTATTTATTTATTTATTTCGATTCTGTATATCCCACCATTTCAGGGTACAAGTCCATCTAAGATGGCTTACAAGTAACATTTTAAAAAGTGCCTTAATAAAATCACAGTTCAAATACCAAAACTTAAGTCATCAGAATACTTCCCACAGGACAGTTGGTGGTTGATGGCCCTGTGTGGGGGTGGGGGGTCGGGGGGAAGAGCAGACCAGCTCCACCCTAGGTGGGGATGGCCACCTTCTTTAGCAGCCAGAGGCCAGGTTCTCCCTGCCAAAGCTGTTCATGGGCCAGAGATCCCCTGGTGATGATACCATCACCCCTTTTCAGCAGCTGGGCTGAGGCCATAGTTCTGTGGGGGAGCCCTTGCTTTGCATGCAGAAGGTCCCAGCTTCAATCCCTGGCAGCGTCTCCAGGTAGGGCTCGAAAAACTCCTGCCTGAAACTCTGGAGAGCTGCTGCTGCCAGCCAGTGCTGGCTCCAGGTTTTGGAGGGCCCTTGGGCAAGGCACGCTCCATGGGCCCTCTTCCCTCAGTGAGTCTACATGCTCATTGCCATGGTCACCAGCTGCTCTTGCTCCTCCTCCTCTTTCTCATCTTTGCTACCACTTACTTGCTTGACAGGCTGTGGCATCTAGTACTAGTCCCCCTCTACTCAGCACTGGTTAGGCATCATCTGGAGTACTGTGTCCAGTTCTGGGCACCACACTTTAAGAAGGATGCAGACAAGCTGGAGAGGGTTCAGAGGAGGCAACGAAGATGATCAGGGGACTGGAAACAAAGCCCTGTGAAGAGGGACTGAAAGAACTGGGCATGTTTAGCCTTGAGAGGAGAAGACGGAGGGGAGATAGGATAGTGCTCTTCAAGTCCTTGAAAGGTTGTCCCAGAGAGGAAGGGCAGGATCTCTTCTTGATCATCCCAGAATGCAGGACACGGAATGATGGGCTCAAGTGACAGGAAGCCAGATTCCGGCTGAACATCAGGAAAAAATTTCTGACTGTTAGAGCAATACTGGTAATGGAACCAGTTACCTAGGGAGGTGGTGGGCTCTCCCACACTGGAGGCATTCAAGATGAGGCTGGACAGCCACCTGTCAGGGATGCTCTCACTTGGATTCCTGCATTGAGCAGGGGGTTGGACTCGATGGCCTTGTAGGCCCCTTCCAACCCAATGATTCTATGATCTCGTGCACCTCCTTACCACCACCATTGTCTGGGACAGAGAAAGAGGCAAGTGAACAAGCAGGTTGCAAGGGTGAGGAGGAGCAACTCCAGCAGGCTCTGGTCAGCAGGTCTGTGCTGGCATGTGGGCCCTGGGCAGGTGCCTGACCATGCCTACCTTTGATGCCAGCCCCATTGACAATACTAGGCTAGATGGACTGATGGTTTGACTCGATATAAAGCAGCTTCCTGTGTTCCTATGAGAGTCCAGCGCCTCTATGCACCAGGGCTCAGTCCTTTTCTCTGCTTGCTGTCTGGATTCCATATGTGGAAACTCTTGATTGAGCAAGCACAGTAAAGGGTGGCCAGGTGCCCTACTTTACAGAGGACTGTCCTCTGGTTGAAGGCCTGTCCAGTTCAAGTCTGGTTTAACGTTAAAGACCCCCAAGAGGGGCACGCAGGGACCATGAAGCTGCCCACCAAGAACACCTGGACAGCAGGCTGAACTGGCACACAAGTCACCCCATCAGTCTCCCCTGCTTTGGTGAGAGGCTAGTTCTTTTTCCATTATAGTTATTATTTCTAAATTTGGATCTAGACATAGAAATGAGCAAATGCCGGTGTTACGCGAATTGGTGTCCTCTTTTGTCCTCCTTTTTGGCCATGCATTTCCTCTCTTCTGTCTCTCTCTTTTTTTTGCGATGCATAAGCGGCCACCCTAGCATCCTTGCAGATATGAAATGGCAACCCACTCCAGTATTCTTGCCAAGAAAACCCCATGGAACGTATCACAAGGCTAAAAGATATGACGCCGGAAGATGAGCCCCTCAGGTCGGAAGGTGTCCAATATGCTACTGGGGAAGAGCAGAGGGTATTTCCAAGTAGCGCCAGAAAGAGTGAAGCGGCTGGGCCAAAGCCGAAAGGACACTCAGCTGTGGATGTGTCTGGTGGTGAAAGGAAAGTCCGATGCTGTAAAGAACACTATTGTTTAGGAACCTGGAATGTCAGATCAATGAATCAAGGCAAGCTGGAGGTGGTCAAACATCAGATGGCAAGACTGAACATTGACATCTTGGGAATCAGCGAACTAAAATGGACAGGCATGGGCGAATTTAATTCAGGTGACCATCATATCTACTATTGTGGGCAAGAATCCCTTAGAAGAAATGGAGTAGCACTCATAGTCAACAAAAGGGTGGGAAAAGCAGTACTGGGGTACAATCTTAAAAATGATAGAATGATCTCAGTACGAATCCAAGGCAAACCATTCAACATCACAGTAATTCAAGTCTATGCCCCAACCACTGAGGCCGAAGAAGCTGAGGTTGATCGGTTCTATGAAGACCTACAACACCTTCTAGAACTAACACCAAAAAAAGATGTCCTCTTCATCATAGGGGATTGGAATGCAAAAGTAGGAAGTCAAGAAATCACCGGGATAACAGGCAGGCATGGCCTTGGTGTACAAAATGAAGCAGGACAAAAGCTAATAGAGTTTTGCCAAGAGAACATGCTGATCATAGCAAACACTCTTTTCCAACAGCACAAGAGGCGACTCTACACATGGACGTCACCAGATGGTCAATATCGAAATCAGATTGATTATGTCCTTTGCAGCCAAAGATGGAGAAGCTCCATACAGTCAGTCAAAACAAGACCTGGAGCTGACTGTGGCTCAGATCATGAGCTGCTTCTTGCAAAATTTCGGCTTAAATTGAAGAACGTCGGGAAAACCACTAAACCGTTCAGGTATGACCTAAATCATATCCCTGATGAATATACAGTGGAGGTGAGGAATAGATTTCAGGGATTAGACCTGATAGACAGAGTGCCTGAGGAACTATGGACGGAGGTCCGTAACATTGTTCAGGAGGCAGCAACGAAATCCATCCCAAAGAAAAAGAAATGCAAGAAAGCCAAGTGGCTGTCTGATGAGGCTTTACAAGTAGCTCACGAAAGAAGGGAAGCGAAAAGCAAGGGAGAAAGGGGAAGATATACCCAACTGAATGCAGAGTTCCAGAGAATAGCAAGGAGAGACAAGAAGGCCTTCTTAAATGAACAATGCAAAGAAATCGAGGAAAACAACAGAATGGGAAAGACTAGAGATCTCTTCAAGAAAATCAGAGATATCAAGGGAACGTTTTGTGCAAAGACGGGCATGATAAAGGACAAAGAAGGCAGGGACCTAACAGAAGCAGATGAGGTTAAGAAGAGGTGGCAAGAATACACAGAAGAACTATACAGGAAAGATCTGAATGTCCCTGATAGCCATGATAGTGCAGTCACTGAACTTGAGCCGGACATCCTTGAGAGTGAAGTCAAGTGGGCCTTAGGAAGTATTAGTAACAACAAAGCTAGCGGAGATGACAGTATTCCAGCCGAGCTATTTAAAATCCTAAAAGATGATGCTGTTAAAGTGCTGCATTCAATATGCCAACAAATCTGGAACACTCAACAGTGGCCACAAGACTGGAAAAGGTCAGTTTACATTCCAATTCCAAAGAAGGGCAATGCCAAAGAGTGTTCAAACTACCGCACAATTGGGCTCATTTCACATGCCAGCAAGGTGATGCTCAAAATCCTACAAGCTAGGCTTCAGCAGTATGCGAACCGAGAACTACCGGAAGTACAAGCTGGGTTTAGAAGAGGCAGAGGAACTAGAGATCAAATCGCCAACATTCGCTGCATCATGGAGAAAGCAAGAGAATTCCAGAAAAACGTCTATTTCAGCTTCATTGACTACGCTAAAGCCTTTGATTGTGTGGATCACAACAAACTGTGGCAAATTCTTAAAGTGATGGGAGTACCAGACCACCTTACCTGTCTCCTGAGAAACCTGTACGAGGGTCAAGAAGCAACAGTAAGAACCAGAGATGGAACAACCGATTGGTTCAAAATTGGGAAAGGAGTACGACAAGGCTGCATATTGTCACCCTGCTTATTTAACTTATATGCAGAGTACATCATGAGAAATGCCAGGTTGGATGAATCAGAGGTTGGAATTAAGATTGCTGGGAGAATTATCAATAACCTCCGATATGCAGACGATACCACCCTAATGGCAGAAAGCGAAGAGGATCTCAAGAGCCTCTTGTTGAGGGTGAAAGAGGAGAGTGCAAAAGCTGGTTTGAAACTCAACATTAAAAAAACGAAGATCATGGCATCTGGCCCCATCACTTCCTGGCATATAGAAGGGGAAGAAATGGAAGCAGTGACAGATTTTACTTTCTTGGGCTCCAAGATCACCGCAGACGGTGACTGTAGCCATGAAATTAAAAGACGCTTGCTCCTTGGGAGGAAAGCTATGGCCAACCTAGACAGCATAGTAAGAAGCAGAGACATCACCTTGCCGACAAAGGTCCGTCTAATCAAAGCTATGGTTTTCCCAGTAGTAATGTATGGCTGTGAGAGCTGGACTATAAGGAAGGCTGAGCGCCGAAGAATTGATGCTTTCGAACTGTGGTGCTGGAGAAGACTCTTATGAGTCCCCTGGACTGCAAGGAGGTCAAATCAGTCCATCCTAAAGGAAATCAACCCTGAGTGCTCATTGGAAGGACAGATAATGAAGCTGAAGCTCCAATATTTTGGCCACCTAATGCGAAGAGAAAACTCCCTGGAAAAGACCCTGATGCTGGGAAAGACTGAAGCCAAAAGGAGAAGGGGACGGCAGAGGATGAGATGGCTAGATAGCATCACGGATGCAATGAATATGAACTTGAGCACACTCCGGGAGAGAGCGCAGGACAGGAAGGCCTGGCGTGCTATGGTCCATGGGGTCACGAAGAGTCGGACACGACTGAACGACTGAACAACAACAGCAACAACATCTCTGTTGCTAACCACATAAGTGACATCCATTTTGACAGGAAATATAGAGGGGCTGGCATTATATGCCATGGCATCCTTCAGTGCCATTCCCCTCCCTGTAACTCCCTGCACAAACAGACCCTGTATGCTCCTGATCCAAGAATATTCTAGCTGGTGTATGAACTCATCAGTGTAACTACATTCAAGCCAACGCATGGATGTCTGCGCACTTGGTGCTCTCGTCTCTGTGCAAGCTTCAGAGTGCATCGATTAACTTTCAAGGGTCTCTCCTAGTCTTGATGTTCCGTTGTAATCATGGAAATAGAATCAGGGGATGAAACAGGAATGCATTACATATTCCAGTCGTGATACCTGAGGATTTATTTGGCTCCAAGTATATTTAAAGATCAGTAGAAAGCCTCAGGCGTTTGTCAGTCAAATGAACTCAGGAAATTGCCACTGCTTTACTATTGGTTTCTTGGAAGAGAGCAGAAAGGAGAGCGTTGTGGTTGGCCCTCTGAAATTGCTGCATTTTTCATGAAATGTAGGGAACATAGCAAGGGCATCTGGAAGCTTAATGTTTCATGGAGGTATTCATCAGGGCAAGGGAGATTTAGGTTGGCTCTTTCCCCCGTCATTTAATCATGTATTAAGTCTGTGCTTTCTTCAGGGAGTATAAGGTTGTCTTTGTTGTTGTGTGAATAAAACAGCCGAGGGAGCCACAACAAACCTATGAGGCAAGTTAGGCAGAAAGACAGTGACTGGCTGATCTTGGGCCGGTCACTTTTTCCAACCTCCCACTCAGCCACATTATGGCTGAGTGGGAGGTTGGAAAAAGTCTTCCCATCCTAATCTGAGACTCTAACATCATTACACCACACTGGCTCTCAGGTACAGAGTTGGCACTGAGGGAGGAAAAACCCACGCTGCATCTCTTGGCTATCTTGGATAGTCTATTTAAGCATGATGCTGACATCTGGATCAACCTGAATTTGAGGAGGCAGAATTCTGAGGTGTCCTGTCTTGGTGGAATCCCAGACAAAATTACACTGGGACATAGATGTGAATGTCTGAAGAAAAAATGGGGTGGGGAATGGAAAATGCTGGGGCGGGGACGATGTGAAAAAAACAGCTTTTTCCTGTTCTTTTCCCCCTGGGTTTTCTAATTTTTTTCTGGTGTTTAAAAAAAATAAAAAAAATAGGCCTTCACATCTCAGAATCCTTTAGCAGGTTCCATAACGTGCTCAAGCCATTTCTGCACATTCCGTCTTCACCTTCAAAGCAATGTCCAGGGTTTATGGAAGCATGCCGGTCTCCAGCTTTCCACCTCTGAGCACCTATGCAATTTCTTGCTCATTTTGCATGGCACTCTTTGAGTAATAAGGTTTTTAAATACTGATGGAGTCTCCATTCTGTTGCTACACTCTGCTGACAAGAATTCCTGGGAGAAGTTCCCAGCAGGGTTTCAACCATCTGCTATAACAGCAGGGTGGAGATAACTCACTGCTGGACAGTTTTTATATATTTGTTCTTTCATGTTGGTTTTAGCATCCTGCTTCTGTTGTTCTCTGCAATTGCTTTTATGCACTCTGCTCTTGGTGGGATGCTCTGGATACAACATGACTCTGAAGCCACATCCTTGTTGGAGGTACCTGATGAAGGCTGTTGATAATGAAGGGATGCAAGAGAGATGTGAAACCCCCAGGAGAAACGTGGCTCACAACCAAATCCATTTACAAATGTTTTTCCAGAGGAGGACCTCCAAACCCAACTCAAATTTCAACTCAAACTTAGCAATTCAGTAGCAAATTCAGTGGCAAATTTGACTCTTTGAAACACTTCTGAGATAGTTAATTATACTATTGGACTTTCTAAGGGGGAGAGAAAATTGCCACATTACTAGCGCCTTCCAGAACAAACATCAGGTGAATGCAGATTGGTAAGCTGAGAACCACTTGTGCTGCTTCTCCATTAGCTCTTCAGTCTGGAATTGTCAACCTTTGTTCACTCAATTTTTACAGAGAATCTTGAGGATGTTGCCAGATTGTTGTATTACAGTGTTTTCTGTGTTGTCCTTCCATCTTTTTTCAGACCAGATTCATGTTGATTTTTTCACATAAAACACATTTGCAGTGCCTGTCAAGTGCAGATTGGTACTGAGGCTTTTCAGGGCTACTGTGCCTTTCAGTAGAAGCTCTCGCTGATCCCAATTGCTTTCTGTTCAGTGGGGCCAGTAGTGCTGGTGAACAACTAATTAATTTACTCCTTAATTTGTAAGTTCCTATTTCGTGTGTGTGTGTGTGTGTGTGTGTGTGTGGCATTTTACTGGTTTCTTTCATTATTATTTTTTCTTTTATTACAAAATAGCGCTATATTGAAATAACAATAAAATGACTTTTTTTAAAAAGAAAGAAAGAGAGGAAACCAATCATTAAAGCCTCCCCGCACCTCCACAGGGTGGAGGCAAATTATAGGGCAATTAAAGGGTAATTCAGTATTCACAGAGGCAGAAGTCTCATGGAGAAAGCTTCTAATTAAAATTGCAGGGGTTCTTCGCTGAATGGAACTTATTTCTGAGTAAACATTATAGACAGATCTTGGGGACAGGCATTAATAGATGTTTACTGGTTGTTAGTTGATTGTTTGTGTATTTTAATGGGTTATTATTGTAAGCCACCCAGAGAACAAAGTTATTGGAGAACATGCAAACTGTGTGCATGTATGTGTGTATATGTGTGCATGTGTGTGTGCGTGTGTGTGTGTGTGTTGTATGGAACCAGCATTGGTAAACCAGTCATCTGAGGGAGTGCATGAGAATGGTGGAGGCAGCTTCCCTGCTATATAATCAGATGTACTTCTTTCCTGAGACAAGCTCTCATAATGGTGCACGACAGGGCTGGTGTCAAGGGCAGGCATGGCTGGGCACCTGCCGAGGACCCACACCCCACCAGGGGCCCACTGGTAAGCGCCCCCTGGACCTGCTCCTCCTCTTCCCCGTTGCAGCCTGTTTGTTCACCTGCCTCTTGCTCCGGCCCAGACAGTGGTGCCGGTGAGAAGGAGGAGCAGGAGATGCCGCGGCCTGCTTGCCCCCTGCTCTCTGCCTGTCAAGCCAGCAAGTGGGAGCAAGGATGAGGAAGAGGAGGAGGAGGAGCGAGAGCAGCAGGTGACCATGGCAATGGGAGACGCGCTGAGGAAGGCGGCCCATGGAGGGTGTTCTGCCCAAGGACCCTCCAGAACCTGTTTCTGCCACTGGTGTATGATTTTCAACATGGTACAGATTGAATGGGGTGGAGCCATCTCTGGAAGGTGCTTATTGGCTGGCATCACTCTGTCTTTTTTTTAAGTTTGCAGTTAAAATAAATACACTAGGTGAGCAATGAACAGATAACCAGGCAATGTGGTGTTTTGAAAATACCTTTGGGAAAGGCCTGAAACATTGTGGGGAGGGGGAGAGTGAGAAGCAAAACAGATTGCTGAACCCATGTTAATTTCACTACTATATACTAGGGATGTCAGAGAATTCCGCCACGGATCTCGGGGAGGCCGAATGCCAGTGCATTCGGCCCCCTGAAATCGGTGGTGGAACGGCCTGCCCCCCTGCCCCCCCGGACGAGACTTACCTGGGGCGGATCTTCCGGGCGGCGGCGGCTCCAGCGACGGCTCTGGCGGCAGTTCATCGGCGGCGTCGGCGGCCGGTCTTCCGACCGGCTGCCGCTGCCACCATTTCCAGTTAAAAAAAAAAAAAAAGACGTGATAGGCTAGATAAAGATTTACATAGCCTATCACGGCTAGGTTTTTTTTTAAAAAAAAAAACCGTGATAGGCTACGTAAATGTTTACATAGCCTATCATGTCTGACTTAAAAAACAACAACAACAACACACATACGCAAATGGCCGGGGGGAGGGATGGAACGCCTTGTTGTTGTTGTTGTTTTTAAGTCAGACGTGATAGGCTATGTAAACATTTACATAGCCTATCACGGCTGACTGCAGGGACGCAAACGGCAGCGGCTACGGCCGCCGCCATTTGTGTCCCTGCTAGCCAGCGGCTGGCTGTCCGGCTGCTGGCGGAGCCAGCCGGCGGCTCCTCAGAATCCCTGCGGAGCGGAGCCGGCCAGGATTCCGGGGGGAGGGATGGAACGTCTCTCCCCCCCATCAACATAATCCGTGAACAGGTAAGTGACTTTCGTACATCCTTACTATATACATTTTGTCAGGCAGATTGCAAGGCCAGGAGGAAGCTGGTCTTGCACTGGGGATACAGAACCCCCATGACTTTTGTTTGTATATTATGTCTGCCTTCCCCCTGTGTCATCCAGCCGGGTGGTGAAATGAGTCTTGTCTTACTGTTGTCCTGCTTCCCAAATATCTGGTTTGGTGCAGATGTTTGGTAAGTCCTCTGTCCTTGCTACTTGGCAGGATGATTCATGCTGCAATCCCCATGTACCTGAGTAGACATGTATACGACTGCACTGTTGGACAGACAGCTGACCAGATGGTTGCACACACTTGGTAAAGAGCTATCCAAATTGACCCACCCCATGATTGACATGGCTACAAAAGCTGAGAGCCTCCAGAATCTGATGACTCCAGGAGACAGTGCGCAGATGAGCCCCACATGAATGACTTCAAATCTCCAGGTCCAGAGGAACTGCACCCTAGAGTAATAAAGGAACTGGCAGAAGAGCTCTCAGAACCACTGTCTATTACCTTTGAGCAATCAGGGAGGACGGGTGAAGTGCCAGATGACTGGAGGAGGACTAATGTTCCCTATCTTCAAAAACGGTACAAAGGAGGAAGCTGGGAACTACAGACCAGTCAGTCTGACATCCATCCCTGGGTAAATTCTGGAGCAGATGATAAAGCAATCCATCTGGAAGCACCTTGAAAACAATGCAGTGATTACTCGAAGCCAACATGGATTTGTCAAGAACAAATCCTGCCAGACGAATATAATCTCATTTTTTGATCAAGTCACCTCCCTTGTGGACCGTGGGAATGCTGTAGACATCATATACCTCGACTTCAGCAAAGCTTTCATCAAAGTGCCCCATGATATCCTGATGAGCAAACTAGCTCAAAGTGGGATAGATGAAACAACGATCCAGTGGATCCACAGTTGGCTACAGAATCAGACTTAAAGAGTGCTTATCAATGGGACCTTCTCAAACTGGGGAGAGGAAACAAGTGGGGTACCACAGGGCTCAGTCCTGGGCCCAGTGCTCTTCAACATTTGTATTAATGACTTGGAGGAGGAGGTGCAGGGAATGCTGATCAAATTTGCAGAGGACACAAAATTGGGTGGGATAGCTAATACTTTGGAAGACAGAAACAAAATTCAAAGTGATCTTGATAGGCTGGAGTGCTGGGCAGAAAACAACAGAATGACATTTAACAGGGATAAATGCCAAGTTCTGCACCTAGGAAAAAGAAACCAAATGCACAGTTACAAGATGGGGAATACTTGGCTCAAAAATACTACAAGTGAGAAGGATCTTGGAATTGTTGTTGATCACAAGCTGCATATGAGCCAACAATGTGATGTGGCTGCAAAAAAGGCCAATGCTCTTTTGGGCTGCATTAATGGAAGCATCTTCAGCAAAGGAGATCATTACCTTGTCATGGTGCTGGAGCTTGAGCACCTCAATGACATCATGAGCTAAACTGTGAAGGGACACCCAAGACAGGAAGGTCATGGCAGAGAGGTCAGACTAAATACGATCCCTGGAGAAGGAAACGTCAACCCACCCCAGTATTCTTGCCATGAAAACTAAATGGATCAGTACAACCAGAGATATGTCGGTATACCATCGGAAGATGGGACTCCCAGGTCAGAAGATGGTCAAAATGCTACTGGGGAGGAACAGAGGATAAGTTCAACTAGCCCCAGATGTGATGACGCAGCTAGCTCAAAGCCGAAAGGACGGCTAGCAGCCGATGGTGCTGGTGGTGAACAACGAATCCGATGTTCTGAAGATCAACACACCATAGGAACCTGGAATGTAAGATCTATGAGCCAGGGCAAATTGGATGTGGTTATTGGGGAGATGTCAAGATTAAATATAGACATTTTGGGTGTCAGTGAACTGAAATGGACTGGAATGGGCCACTTCACATCAAATGACAACCAGATCTACTACTGTGGACAAGAGGACCACAGAAGAAATGGAGTAGCCTTCATAATTAATAATAAAGTGTCTAAAGCAGTGCTTGGATACAATCCAGAAAATGACAGAATGATCTCAATTCGAATTCAGGGCAAGCCATTTAACATCACAGTGATCCAAATATACGCCCCAACCACAGATGCTGAAGAAGCAGAAGTAGATCAGTTCTATGAGGATTTGCAGGACCTACTGGATAGTATGCCAGAAAAAGATGTTATTTTCATTACAGGAGACTGGAATGCCAAGGTGGGTAGTCAAACGACACCTGGAATTACAGGCAAGCATGGACTGGGAGAACAAAATGAAGCAGGACATAGGCTGATAGAATTTTGCCAAGTTTTGACAACTCACTGTGCATGACAAACACTCTCTTCCAACAGCCTAAGAGACGACTTTGTACATGGACTTCACCAGATGGTCAATACCGAAATCAGATTGACTACATCCTTTGTAGCCAAAGGTGGCGGACATCTATGCAGTTGGTAAAAACAAGACCTGGAACTGATGGTAGTTCAGATCACGAACTTATTGCACCATTTAGAATCAGACTAAAGAGAATAGGGAAGACCCACAGATCAGTTAGATATGAGCTCACTAATATTCCTCATCAATATGTAGTGGAGGTGAAGAATAGATTTAAGGGACTAGATTTAGCAGATAGGGTCCCGGAAGAACTATGGACAGAAATTCGCAACATTGTTAAGGAGGCGGCAACAAAAAACATGCCAAAGAAAAAGAAAACCAAGAAGGCAAGATGGCTGTCTGCTGAGACACTGGAAGCAGCCCAAGAAAGAAGGAAAGCAAAAGGCAACAGTGATAGGGGGAGATATGCCCAATTCAATGCAACATTCCAGAGGTTAGCCAGAAGAGATAAGGAATTATTTTTAAACAAGCAATGCGCAGAAGCAGAAGAAGGTAATAGAATAGGAAGGACAAGAGACCTCTTCCAGAAAATTAGAAACGTCGGAGGTAAATTCCAGGCAAAAATGGGTATGATCAAAAACAAAGATGGCAAGGACCTAACAGAAGCAGAAGAGATCAAGAAAAGGGGGCAAGAATATACGGAAGATCTGTATAGGAAGGATAATAATATCGGGGATAGATTTGACGGTGTGGTCAGTGAGCTAGAGCCAGACATCCTGAAGAGTGAGGTTGAATGGGCCTTAAGAAGCATTGCTAATAACAAGGCAGCAGGAGACGATGGTATCCCAGCTGAACTGTTTAAAATCTTGCAAGATGATGCTGTCAAGGTGATGCATGCCATATGCCAGCAAATTTGGAAAACTCAAGAATGGCCAACAGATTGGAAAAAATCAACTTATATCCCCATACCAAAAAAGGGAAGCACCAAAGAATGTTCAAACTATCGAACAGTGGCACTTATTTCACATGCCAGTAAGGTAATGCTCAAGGTCTTGCAAGGTAGACTCCAGCAATTCATGGAATGAGAATTGCCAGATGTACTAGCTGGGTTTAGAAAAGGCAGAGGAACTAGAGATCAAATTGTCAATATCTGCTGGATAATGGAGAAAGCCAGGGAGTTTCAGAAAAACACCTATTTCTGTTTTATTGACTATTCTAAAGCCTTTGACTGTGTGGATCATAACAAACTGTGGCAAGTTCTTGGTGGTATGGGGATACCAAGTCATCTTGTCTGCCTCCTGAGGAATCTGTATAACGACCAAGTAGCAACGGTAAGAACAGACCACGGAACAACGGACTGGTTTAAGATTGGGAAAGGAGTACGGCAGGGTTATATACTCTCACCCTACCTATTCAACCTGTACGCAGAACACATCATGCGATGTGCTGGGCTTGATGAAGCCAAGGCTGGAGTTAAAATCGCTGGAAGAAACGTTAACAATCTCAGATATGCAGATGATACCACTTTGATGGCTGAAAGCGAGGAGGAGCTGAGGAACCTCATGACGAAGGTGAAAGAAGAAAGTGCAAAAGCTGGGTTGCAGTTAAACCTCAAAACCCCCAAGATTATGGCAACCAGCTTGATTGATAACTGGCAAATAGAGGGAGAAAACGTGGAGGCGAAGTGACAGACTTTGTCTTTCTAGGCGCAAAGATTACTGCAGATGCTGACTGCAGCCAGGAAATCAGAAGACATTTACTTCTTGGGAGGACAGCAATGACAAACCTTGATAAAATAGCTAAGAGCAGAGACATCACACTGACAACAAAGGTCCGCATAGTTAAAGCAACAGTATTCCCCCTAGTAACCTATGGCTGCGAGAGCTGGACCATAAGGAAGGCTGAGTGAAGGAAGATAGATGCTTTTGAACTGTGGTGCTGGAGGAAAATTCTGAGAGTGTCTTGGACTGCAAGAAGATCAAATCAGTCCATCCTCCAGGAAATAAAGCCAGACTGCTCACTTGAGGGAAGGATATTAAAGGCAAAACTGAAGTACTTTGGCCACATAATGAGAAGACAGGATACCCTGGAGAAGATGCTGATGCTAGGGAAAGTGGAAGGCAAAAGGAAGATGGGCCGACCAAGGGCAAGATGGCTGGATGATATTCTGGAGGTGACGGACTCAACCTTGGGGGAGCTGGGGGTGGCGACAGCCGACAGGAAGCCCTGGCGTGGGCTGGTCCATGAAGTCATGAAGAGTCGGAAGCGACTGACTGAATAAACAACAACAACAAATGGAAGCATAGCTTCCAAATCCCGGGAAGTACTAGTTCCCTCTACTCAGCACTGGTTAGGCCTCACCTGGAGTACTGTGTCCAGTTCTGGGCACCACACTTTAAGAAGGATGCAGAAAGACTGGAAAGGGTTCAGAGGAGGGCAACAAAGATGTTCAGGAGACTGGAAACAAAGCCTTATGAAGAGAGACTGAAAGAACTGGGCATGTTTAGCTTTGAGAAGAGAATCATAGAATCATAGAATCATAGAACAGTAGGGTTGGAAGCGACCTACAAGGCCATCGAGTCCAACCTCCTGCTCAGTGCAGGAATCCAAGTCAGAGCATCCCTGACAGATGCATCCCTCATCTTGAACGCCTCTAGTGTGGGAGAGCCCACCACCTCCCTAGGTAATTCGTTCCATTGTTGTATTGCTCTAGCAGTCAGGAAGTTTTTCCTGATGTTCAGCCAGAATCTGGCTTCCTGTCACTTGAGCCCATTATTCCCTGTCTTGCACTCTGGGATGATTGAGAACAGATCCCTGCCTTCCTCTCTGTGACAACCTCTCAAGGACTTGAAGAGCGCTATCATATCTCCCCTCAGTCTTCTCTTCTCAAGGCTAAACATGCCCAGTTCTTTCAGTCTCTCTTCATAGGGCTTTATTTCCAGTCCCCTGATCATCTTTGTTGCCCTCCTCTGAACCCTCTCCAGTCTGTCTGTATCCTTCTTAAAATGTGGTGCCCAGAACTGGACACAGTACTCCAGATGAAACCTAACCAGTGCTGAGTAGAGGGAACTAGTACTTCCCGGGATTTGGAAGCTATGCTTCTATTAATGCAGCCCAAAAGAGCATTGGCCTCTTTTGCAGCCATATCACATTGTTGGCTCATATTCAGCTTGTGATCGACAACAATTCTAAGATCCTTCTCGCTTGTTGCGTTGTTGAGCCACGTATCCCCCATCTTGTAACTGTGCATTTGGTTTCTTTTTCCTAGGTGCAGAACTTGGCATTTATCCCTATTAAATGTCATTCTCTTGTTTTCTGCCCAGCACTCCAGTCTATCCAGATCACTTTGAATTTTGTTTCTGTCTTCCAAAGTATTAGCTATCCCGCCCAATTTTGTGTCCTCTGCAAATTTGATCAGCATTCCCTGCACCTCCTCCTCCAAGTCATTAATACAAATGTTGAAGAGCACTGGGCCCAGGACTGAGCCCTGCGGCACCCCACTCATTACCTCTCCCCAGTTTGAGAAGGTCCCATTGATAAGCACTCTTTGAGTCCGATTCTGTAGCCAACTGTGGATCCACCGGATCATTGTTTCATCTATCCGACTTTGAGCTAGTTTGCTCATCAGAATATCATGGGGCACTTTGTTGAAAGCTTTGCTGAAGTCGAGGTATATGATGTCTACAGCATTCCCATGGTCCACAAGGGAGGTGACTTGATCAAAAAATGAGATCAGATTCATATTGCAGGATTTGTTCTTGACAAATCCATGTTGGCTTCGAGTAATCACTGCATTGTTTTCAAGGTGCTTGCAGATGGATTGCTTTATCATCTGCTCCAGAATTTACCCAGGGATGGATGTCAGACTGACTGGTCTGTAGTTCCCAGGTTCCTCCTTTTTGCCCTTTTTGAAGATACAGAAAACATTAGCCCTCCTCCAGTCATCTGGCACTTCCCCCATCCTCCATGATTGCTCAAAGAGAATAGACAGTGGTTCTGAGAGTTCTTCTGTCAGTTCCTTTATTACTCTAGGGTGCAGTTCATCTGGCCCTGGAGATTTGAACTCATTCAAAGTAATTAGGTATTCCTTGACCATATGCCTATTGATCTCAAGCTGCAATCCTGCCCCTTCAGCCTGGACTTCGCCTTTGCCAGTGGGGTCATAGACCCTCTTTTGGGAGAAGACTGAGCCAAAGTAGGAATTGAGCACCTCTGCCTTTTCTTTGTCATCTGTTATCATTTTGCTATCCTTATTTAATAGCTGAACAACCATTTATTTCCTCTGCCTTTTACTATGCACGTAGCTGAAGAAAGCCTTTTTGTTGCTTTTAGCATCCCTCGCTAACCTCAGCTCGTTCTCAGCTTTTGCCTTCCTGACACCATCCCTGCAATTCTGTGCTACCTGTCTGTACTCTTCCTTTGTTACTTGGCCTTCTTTCCACTTCCTATATGTGTCCTTTCTTGTTTTCAGGTCTTCTCTAAGCTTTTTGTGAAGCCACATTGGCTTCTTCCGTTGTCTTCCACCTTTTCTTCTTGTTGGAATTGTTTGTAATTGTGCCTTGAGAATTTCCTTTTTTAAAAGCTCCCACCCATCTTGGACTCCTTTTTTATTAGAGTTGTTTACCATGGGACCTTACTGATCATTGTTCTGAGTTTATTAAAATCAGCTTTCCTAAAATCCAGGGTACACGTTTGACTACACCCGGCTTTTGCTTCCCTTAGAACCAAGAACTCATGTACAACATGGTCGCTTTCCCACAGAGTTCCTGTATCTGCTACTTGATCCAGTAAGTCATCTCTGTTGGTTAGGATCAAGTCAAGGATAGCAGATCCTCTAGTTCCTTCCTCTACTTTCTGTAGGAGGAAGTTATCGGCCACACAAGTCAGGAATTTCCTGGAGGGGCCATGTTTTGCAGAATTCGTCTCCCAACAAATATCGGGGAAATTGAAGTCCCCCATTACTACTACATCATGCTTCCTTAAAACATTGGCTATTTGCTTTTCAAAAGTTTCATCCTCATCTTCTCCTTGATTGGGTGGCCGGTAGTAGACTCTGACCACCAGGTTCCTTTTATTCTTTGCTCCATTCATTTTGATCCAGATGCTCTTGATGGGGCTACCAAGCTCCTCCTCCTGTATTTCTATGCAGAGATATGTATTTTTCACATACAGTGCAACCCCACCTCCCTTTCTGTTCCTCCTGTTCTTTCTGAACAAGTTACATCCTTCAATTGCTGTATTCCAGTCATGAGAGTCATCCCACCAAGTCTCAGTTATACCTATCAAGTCATAATTTCCCTCCTGTATTAAGAGTTCAAGTTCGTTCTGTTTGTTTCCCATACTCTGGGCATTAGTATATAGACATCGAAGACCATATGCTTCATAGTCTGGCTTTCTTCCTACAGAAGACGGAGGGGAGATAGGATAGCGCTCTTCAAGTACTTGAAAGGTTGTCACAGAGAGGAAGGCCAGGATCTCTTCTCGATCATCCCAGAGTGCAGGACACGGAATACTGGGCTCAAGTGACAGGAAGCCAGATTCCGGCTGAACATCAGGAAAAATTTCCTGTCTGTTAGAGCAATACGACAATGGAACCAATTCCCTAGGGAGGTGGTGGCTCTCCCACACTGGAGGCATTCATGATGAGATTGGGCAGCCATCTGTCAGAGATGCTTTGACCTGGATTCCTGCACTGAGCAGAGGGTTGGACTTGACGGTCTTATAGGCCCCTTCCAACCCTACTATTCTATGATTCTATGATTCCTGTGCCAAAGCTGCAATAAGGCACTGCAGCGTGATGGACATTACTTTAATTTCATGGTGGCAGAATTCACAGTATGAGATTGTGTGGTCTCGTGGATAGCAAGCTTGAGTGGAGAACTGGACCCAAAGCAATTACTCCAGGCAGTGGGAAACAGGCCGCGGTGCAGAGCCCCCGCTCCTGCAGTGCATCTGTTTATTTTCAAGTTTGGTTTCCCATGTCAAGTGGCTGACTCCCCTTGGATCCCAGCCTTTTGTAATTGTCTTTACACAGACCTTCAGCATGATACTGGATCAGAAGAGGCCTATTTAGGCAATGGGCCAGCTGCTGTGCAAACAGACAAAAGAAAGGACTTCTTCACAGAAGGACGTAATTTATTTATGGAATTTGCAACCACAAGATGTGAGGATAGCCCTCTAGTTGAGAGCATTTGAAAAGGGATTTAACAAAGTCATGGCAGAAAAGGGGAAGGAAAAGGAGAAGGGATCTATCACTAGCCATGAATGACTGAATGGAACCTCTGGGTTCAGAGGCAGGAGGCTGGGAAGGGTTTGCGGCTCAGTGGCAGAGCCCCGCTTCACATGCAGAAGGTCCCAGGTTGAATCCCTGGCATCTCCCAGTAGGGCTAGGAAAGAATCCTGCCTGAAACCCTGGAGAGCCGCTGCTGCCAGTCAGTGTAGGCAATACTGGCCTGGATGGGCCAATGGTCTGACTCAGCATAAGGCAGCGCCCCCTGTTCCAAGCTCATTCAGCGAGCGACCCTATCTGAATCGACAGTCGCCTCCAACCCCAGGGGCAACTGCCTATCCAGTGTAGGGTGGGAGGACTGGTGAGGAGCGGGTCTGCTTCTTGCTCCCTCCGCCCTGCTTCACAGCTAGACAGCTGATTTCGGCTGTCTAGCCGTGGGACCTCGGAGTGCGGGAAGTGGTGGCCGGACGACGCATAGGAAGTGTTGTACTGGCATTTCCAAACTCCCCACCTGTTCCCGCCCCCAGGAATGCCCCATATCCCTGCTTCACGCTGCTCTTGCTGCCTATGAGGTGGCGTGGGAGCGGGTGAAGGTTGGTTCTCCAGGAACCAACCTCAGAGCGTGGGCTCTGAGGTCATTTCCCAGGAACCAACTGATCCTATGGCCATCTAGCCACTGACTAGGGGCCATAGGATTGTGCTCTAAGTTAATCATGACTTATGTCCCATTCATTCCAATGGGCCTACTCTAAGTAGAACTAACAATGAAGTCAACCATCTGTCTCCAAAGACTAGAGCACAGTAACTACCATCAGTAACAAGCCAACATCTGGAGGGTGTCAGGCTGGGGACAGGAGGCATATATAGGTTTGCCAGGAAACCTGAATTTTACTGGCCTGTCCAGAATATTTTCCTCCTCATCAGTTTCAGAGGGGAAGCGAGGTGATGCATTCTGTTTAGCTTTGGTTTTTATTTTTTTAATTAATGCTGTACCAACAACTTCTTCACTTTTTTTGGACCATTCTCATTCAATTTCATAGAAAAGAAATTGCTCTCGAAAGGAAATTCAAAGGTGAAGAAATTATTTGGAGGAATTCTCATGGGTTGGATTTGGGGTTTTTGTGCTAACCTTACTCATGAGGTGGTCAAGGTGTGTACTTGACTGTCCTGTCTTTCATTGTACAACCATCTCTCTGGTAGCCTGTAGCCTCCTTGGCTTCCCACACTTCAAGGAAAGCCCAGGGGAAGTGGTCAGGAGGTAATTCCTCCCTTTGGGCCTTTTCAGATCAGGAAGCACAGGAAGCCTGGGAGACAGCAGAACAATGGAGATACGGATAACAGAAAGAAGACACACACACAGCATGCTTGACCACCTCACAGTGATTAGGTAAGCTCAAAAACACCACCAAAAGAAATTCAAAATAAATTATGAAACACCCTGAGAATGAGACAAAATGGGGGCCAGGCCACCAGCATGGTTGGTGCCACTGTTGCCACTTGCAGTGGCAGTGTAGAAACCCCCAAACCCATAGGAAAAAAGAAAGAAGCTGTGCTACAGCCCCTTGTGAGCCCAACCTGTGAGAAACTGTTGGCAAATTTTTCCTCCCCCTGGTGAAATTCAGTGAAATTATCCTCTTAGTTGCTCTGCCCACAAATAGGCCTGATAATTTTGAGAGGTTATCTGCATACAGCTCTAGTTCTTATTGTTTTTTAAAATTATTATTAGCAATTGCAAACCACCCTGCTAATGTTGAATAGTATAGAAATCTTTGAAATAAATAATACATCATAAGAGTAATCCCTGAGAGGATCTCAGGCTGGTGGCAGATCTGGGAAAGTTCTCCTCCGCCCCCCCACCAACCTGCCTGCCCGCCTGCACGTGTGTGTGCGCGCACGTGTGTAAGGCAGCCCCATGTTTTCAGTTATGTTGGGAAGCTTTTCCAGCTGTGTTATCTCCATCACCAGCTTAGTTTCAGTGTCCTGGGCACAGGAGAAGGACCAGTAAAAATGGGGGAAGTGTCAAATCCAAATTGTCTGTTGGAACAGCCCCTTGGCTTTCCTTCCCTTGGCCAGTGGCCAAACAAGGGCCTTCCTGGCATACCTGGTGCAGCAGCTGGCCTTTCTTGATTCCCCTTCAGTCCAAATGCTTAGAAAGGGTGACCTAGCATATATCAGCAGCAGGCAAGGAGTTACCGGAGCCAGCTGAACATTATTCCATGGAGGAGCCAGCCACTCGGTCTGTGCAGGGCTTGGCTCAGCCTCCTTTCCATGGTGGCTCTTCCACACTTCTCCACAGCTGGCACGGTGCCACCTGGACACACGGGCCCCAACAGGAGACCTGGCAAGGCTGTGCAGCTTCAGAAGCTGCTCTGCTCGACAAGGAAGGGCATCCCATTCCTGAATGCCAGTGCAGCCTTTCAGCCAAGGGACTCTGCTCTCCAGTCCACACTGAATTAGCAGGTAATGGCCTTTGGGATTTGTTATCCCTCCCTGCAGCTAGGCACTATAGCTGTGCCTTTTTCAGAGCTCCATGTGCAGAAATAAGCTGGTGATAACGCTTCTCTCTCTGCCCTGGAATGCTTCAGCGGCTGATTACTTGCTGCACACCAGACTGCTGTTAATGGCACCAGAACAAGCGAAGCTGAGAGCTGGATTTTTCCTGGTCGGCTGGCAAGACCAATGCTTTTCTAGCAAACCTGGTGACTTTTAGCCACATTGGTAAGAAGAATGTGTAATTTTGACATTGAAAACATCACTTTATGTGATGGGCTACCCAAAGCTTCAACTTGTGCAAAATGTGGCAGCTAGGTTGCTAACTGGTGCATGGTATCGGGACCACATGACACCTGTCCTAAAACAGGAGTGAACAGAAAGTAGATCTCCAGATGCTTTGGACTTCTACTCCCAGCATTTCTGACCATGGACCATGCTGGCAGGGGCTTCTGAGAGTTGAAGTTTGAAGCATCTGGAGAGAGACCTTCTGCCCACACCTCTTCTAAAAGACCTGCACTGTTTGCCAGTTGCTTTACTCTTTTTAATGTTCTTGTTCTTATTTTTTCAAGGTTTTATTGTTTTAAATGGTTGTGCATTGTCTTGATGGCTTTTTATCAGATAAGGTGGTATATAAATGTTGTTAATAAATAATAAATATAGAAATATTTGTGTGTGTGTCTGTGTATGGGCTTATTATTCCCTCTAGGTAGAAGAAACCTTTTTTCATTGGGCTCCCCGATCTTAGGCACAAAGCACTGTCTGTCATGAAGATGAGAAGGAGAGGGGAGGCTCAGAGGTGAAACTGGAGAGGAGCTGACAAATCTCCAGAGTATCAGCAAAACACACTGGAGTTTCATCAGTACAATTCATCCAGATTCATTACTAAGCTCACACAATCAGCATGAGATGATGGGGAAGCACGGAATCCACCTTCATCGCTGTTAATAACTTGCAGTTTTAATTTGTTTTTAATCTCTCTGCCATATCAGTCCCTGAAGTGTTTCATCTGCTGTTTCTGTGTCTCTGCGTCTGTTTTATCTGTTATGATATATATAAATAAAAATACAGGCTGATAATTTCTGTGTCATGCCATAAACTGCTTTGAATATTTTAATGGAAAGGCAAGGTAAAAAAAATATTTTCAATAAATAAGAAGACTCATCAAAATGTGAAAACATGGAGAAATCCCACATTTCCCACAACTTGTTCTCTTACCTATCCAAAATGGTAAGCCCATAGGAAATTCAGCACAGGGTGCTGAGACCAAGCAGACACTTTGGCTAGGAAGAACCCAGGGAGCACTCAGTAATATGCATGCACGTTTGCTGTTGAATCGTCTAAACACAAAGCTCTTGGTGCTGCTATTCAGAAGGCGTTCTGTCTTTTCTTCCTTAAAAGACTTTTACCAGTAAGAAAAAAGACAGTAAACACTTAAACATAGCCAACAACTTTCCCCTTAATGTGGTAGTCAGCAGTAGTTGTATAGCAGAAGGATATTCGCAAGAGGCCCACTTCCTTTTTCTTCCTCCCTCATTGGAACATCGATTAAAGCGAGACTCTGACTTGCAGAAGGCGAAAATGCAAAGCGAGGGGCCCAGGGCTGGGACTCGTGCCACCTGCAAGTGGTTGCACCTCTTTCTGAACGAGCTGGCAGCCTTCCTTGGACCCGTCTCTGTGCTAGGGGGAGCTCGTGTGACACTTCTCAAAGATGAACACAGGGAAAATCCCCGCAGGCTCTGTGTGTCTTTGGGGGCATTTATGGACTGAGATCACTAACGGCGGCTCGGCCTCTAGCTGCCGAAGTTGTATGAAGTCCGAACTGGCGCATGGTTACTCGCAAGTAAGCCCAGCTTTGTTGAATGGGGTAAGTTTGCACAATGCTGGTCCAAGACAATTTGTTGCCAGGTGTGGAGCAGCAAAGGGCACCCCCACCCCACAGGTAAAAATTGGGTGGTGCCCAAGGCCAATCAAGTTGTTTTGGCAGCTGAGCTGAGGCAGAAAGTCCCACAATCACCCCTCCTCCCCCTGGCAGTAAAAAACACGACAGTAAGAAATGAAATAACTAACAATTTGCTGCCCTTTCAACCGCAGCAGACCAAACCAGTGGCCTGAAGCCACTGTGCAGAAATGCTTTTCTGGTGGCACAGCACTGAACAGGGCTTTGTGTCAGATTCAGTCACAGATTCTAACACAGCCCCCCCACCCCTGAGCACCCAGAGTTGCAGGTGATGAGGGCATCAGAAGCAAACTCCAGTTTATTCCTGTAGCCATGATGGTGCAGTGATTTTTGTTAAAAATGCAAACCTGGACACACTCACCGGATTTTTTTTAAAAAAATCCAGGTTGGCAAACAGTTTTGCGGTTGTTCTAACATATAAGGAATGTAGAAGCAGTGGAGGCTGGTGGCTCTGATTTCAGTGGGGCTGTGAATGCATTCTGGGTTTCAGTCGGAACAAGCCAGAATGCCAAAGGAGCTATCCAAGGTGCTGAAACCTGCCCCCCCAAATAGGTCCAGGACCTTGGATAGCTCCTTTAGAGTGCTGGCTGGTTCCCACTGAAACCCAGAATGGATTAACAGCCCCACCGGAATCGGGCCACCAGCCTCCATTGTGTAGAAGTGGTTGTAAAATATGGGATGGAAGTTGTTGTTGGGGAACGGGAGATGTTAGTTGTGTGTTTCATAACACATGGCTATCTAAAGGTGGTGGGGGCATAAGGCCATTATCCCCAGGGTCTAAAATTACCCAGTTGTGCCACTGGTCAGGTTGCATGGCTGGCTGGGGAATGCTGGGACTTGTAGGACTCCTCCCCCATCTAAACATGCATAGAACTGTGCCCTAAATGTCTGCAGGTTAGGGCAGGAAAACAATCTTAAGGCAGGCAACCCTTTTTCTGGTGTAAGGCAGCTTGACCCTTTTCTCCAGCACTGGCTACACAAGCCTCAATGCCCCACATGACGACGGCAACGTCCCTTGATAGCCTGCATGTGTGAAACGGTCCTCCCAAGTCAAGTGCCCTTGGCTCAGCTTGCACATCTTCTTGAATGCAATTCCTTGAGAAAGAGGTGGATCAAGATGTCTTATCATCCAACGATTAGCAGGTCACCTTCAGGTGATGTGCGTGCTTTGGTCGGTTCTCCAATGGTGACCCTACCTGGAGTAAGGTGCAGCTGGTCTCAGTCACTTATGCTCTGGTTACATCCAGACTGGACTACTGCAGTGACCTCTCTGTAGGGCTGCCTTTAAAAACAGTTCATAGGAACCAAGTCGGGCTTGATCTATCTAGCCCAGTACTGTCGACACTGACTGGCAGCAGCAGCTCTCCAGGGTTTCAGGCTGGAGTTTTTCCAGCCCTCCCTGGAAATGCTGCTGGGGATCAAACCTGGGACCTTCTGCAGGCCAAGCAGGGGCTCTACCCCTGGGCTCCAAAAATTGCAGTTGGTTCAAAATATAGCCACAGGGATGCTGGTAGGAGCAAGATGGTCAGTACACATCACACCAGTCCTACATCAATTACATGGGTTACTAATTCATTTCAGCACTGAATTTAAAGTGCTGGAGTTAAACTTCAAAGCCATAAATAGCCCAGGACCAGGTGATCTGAATGACTGGCTGTCCTTGTATAACCTACCTAAGGCCTGAGATTGGGTTCAAGGCTCTGCTGTCTGGTTTTTCATAAACAAGGATTTCATTGGCAGGTGGAGGGACAGGGTCTTTTCAGTGGTGGCATGGCAAGCATGCCATTCTCTCCCTGTGGAGATCCACAGACCCCTTCTCTTCCCAACTTTAGATGGGCTTTGAAAACTTTTTCAGAAAGCTTTTGATGACTGATTTATACTGCTTTTATGCTGGTTCTTATGCCAATATGTGAAATATGATTGATTTTAATTGCTGGATTGTAGTTACTCAGCATTTGTGAACTGCTTTGGGGACTGGTTTTAAAAGCAGGATATAGATGATCAAAACAAACAAATGTGTGTGGACAAGCTTTATTAATACCCTTCCCCCTTCAACATCCACTCCTGGCTGCGGAGTTTCTTGCTGGAATAAATTTGTTTTGCCCTTCCTCTTTCCTTGAATGGTGAGAAGTGTATCAGGTAGTGTGACTGGGGTTAGTTCATTTGAAGGCAAAAGCACTGAAGAAATATGATGCCTTTGGAACATTTGTGTTATTTATAAATATATCACTACAACAAAAGAAGATGGAGGGGAACAAGCGTTGCTACGAGGCAGAAGATTAGCGACTTGGGCAACCCCCTTCAGCTCCACCCCCCCCCCCCGCGCTCCATGTTCTCCCTGTCTCTCCCAAACTGCTGTTTCCCCCTCACATATCTCTTCCCCCAGCTCCTCCAACTCTGGCGGGTATCTCATTCAAAACCACCGAGAGCTATCAGAAGACCATTTGGTTCCCACTGGGTAAGCATCAGTCAGCTTTTCTAAACTATGGACCAGCAAACAGCCTAACTAAGGAATGAGGCCTAACTGGAGACTTCCAGGAAGTCTTGGCTTTTCACAGAAAGAGAGAGGATTTATTAGATCATAAATGCAATGTTTAAGCTCCTCAGGGCAGTAAATTATTCACCAATAAACATATTAAGTTATTACAAGTCCTTAAATAATTAAATCAAACTGCAGTAAATAAAAAATGAGACTGGAGCAGAAATGGTTACTGAGGCTGCAGCTTGAAAGGAGCTGTCTGATCCGAAGGGCTCCTGGGTCACTCCCTGCAGAGACCACAGTCCTCTCCTCACCATCCTTCTGGAGAGCTGGTACAGAAGGCCATTGAGTGCAATGTACACACACCTTGCATCAATGTGGACTAGCACCTGAGAATTCTAAACTGTGAGTTTTCTTGGCAACATTGATATAATTATGTGTGTGTGGGGTGAGGGTGAGACAATCCTCTCCCAATTTCTGCTTAGGCATAATTACCTTAGAACCCAGAGTAGGCACTTAAAAAAAAATGGCTCTGCTCCTGTGCCTTTAACAGCAGCCTGCCCACAGAAATGATGGAAGGATAGGTGCATCATGGAGATGTGAAAGGATGAGGAAAGCTTCACCTGGGGCCCTGCGATTACCCACTATTGTAAAAACATAAAAGGAGCCCAGCTGGATCAGCCCACAGCTCATTTAGTCCCACAGCATTCCGTTTCCAAGAGCAGCCAAACACTGGGATGCTCAGGAGTGGGACATGAAGGTGATGATGGCTTGCTCCGGATACTTGCACCCTGCACCTGCCCAGTCAAATGTAGACCATTCCTGAACCTGGAGGTTCCAGTTAGCTGTCATGACTAAAAGCTGTTGATAGGCCTATTCTCCAGGGATTTGTCCATAAGAACATACTGGCTGCTTAAAAACAATTCAGCTCTTTTATCTTTGCGCACACTCTCTTCCTCTCTTTCATTTTTATTATATTTCTGTGGTGTTAATATTGTTTGCCACCTTGGGCATCCTGTATGGAAAGACAGGATCCAAATAATAGAAAGGGAAATATTCTGAGCAACATGTAGGCTTTTGCCCTTTTCTCCACCAAGAAAGTTTGAGGGTGCTTTCACCAGGGGAGGGGAGAAAGAGGAGCCCTCCCCCTCCAGGGTACCAGAAGAACAGGTGATCCTCCATCCCTCAGAGGCCATCTTGCTTTGCATGGTCCAGTGCTCCTGCCAGCCATGGGCATGTTCCCAGAAACATGAGAGTAAGGAAGCCTGGTAAAGGGAGATGCCAGAGCAAATGCTTGGGCAGTGGGAGGGAAGGAGCACAGAAGTTATTGGGGTATAGTTGTGGGAGGGTAATGATATTCAGGGTTGCCAACTTCTTTCCCTGCCCTTGTGCCTCTGCCTTTAAGCATCGAAACTAAGCAGAGGAAGCCTCCTTCCCCATACTAGCACAACTTTTACTTATTAAATTTTGGAGGATGGGGTTCTGTTACAAGTACAGGAGCTGCAAACGGTTGGGGAGCCTAGTTCCTCTGAGCTTCCACAGAGAATTGCCTGTCATCACAGCTATCGGCCCCTCATAACTGGACTTGCTATCTTTGGGAGGAGAAAAAAAACAGAGTCCGTAACTTTAAGTGCCTCTAGATGCAGAAGTGTCCCTGGTGCAGCCTTGTTCCTGCCTTGAAATGCTGTAATGGGGAGCCTGGGCCTCTTTGGAGACCTGCCAGCCCCTGCAGTCCTGAAAGGCACGGGGTCCATCAAAAAAGGCCAGGGAGTCCTGCGGCGCCATTTCCCCAAAGTAAAGAACGGTCTTCTCTTGCGCATAGGGTTGCCACCTTTAAAAACGGCCCGTGCAGCTGTGCCTTTAACATGGCCTTGACGCACAGCCCCTGGTGAGGGAGCTGTGTTGAGAGCCACCTGCCGCAAAGCTTTAGTTGCCGATTCCCGCCCCTCGAGCTGCTCTTAAAGGCACAGGTGCAGGTCGGGAGGGGTTGTTTCTGGTCAGTTGGCAAACGTCCCTGCGCGTCGTGGACACCTCGGTAGGCGCTCCAGAGAAGGTCGACCGTCTGTCAGCAAATCAACAGGTGGCGCCTTTTCCGGCGGGCGGGCGGGCGGGGGAGCGGCACCTGTTGGCGCTGCTTGCTTGGACCCGGCACCTCTTTCGCCGGGGACGGAGGCGGCGGCGACGGCGGCTCGCCCGCGCGGCGCTTCCTGGACAGCCGTTTGGGTGGTCGAGGCGCCTTTAAGAGGAGCAGCAGCGCCGCTGTTAAGGCGTCGGGGGGGGGGGCTTTTCTTCTCCCCCTTCCTCCTCCCGGCTCAGCGGCCCCCTCTGGATCCCCGCACAGGCGCGCGGCGGCGGCGGGACCGATTCAGCGGCGGCAGGGCGGCAGCGGCGGGATGGCGGGCGGGCGGTGGCGGCTGGCGACGCCGCTCCCCTCGCCGGGCGCAGCACTCGCCCCGGCGCAGCGAACGTAGGCTTGACCGGCTGCCGGCGGAGGCGCTGCCGCTCCTGTCGCGCGCCGCGCCGCTGGAGGCGCCCCCGACTCCGAGCCGCCGGGGCTGAGCGCGCGGTCTGGCGGCTCCTTGGGGCGGGCGGCGCGGGAGGCTGAGCCCGGGAGCCGCGCAGCCATGGCCCGGAAGAAGGCGATCGGGACCGGAGCAGCAGCCGCGGACGCGCGCCCGCTGCCGGGCGCCACGCCTGCCAGGTAGGCTGCCGGGGCGAAGCGCGCGCCGGAGAGGGGGGGCTCGTCTGGGGCGCGATCTCCGCATGTGGGGTGCGGCGCTCGCTCTGCTTTCCTTTCCGGGGGGCTGGGCAGGCTGTGCCCAATGGCGCCCCAGGACAGTCGCAGGGCTCCTCTACAGGGTTTTTGTGTGTGCGGGAGGGTGTGAAGAGCTCTTGGCTCCAAGCCTGCCGCCTTCACTTGTTGAGAGTAAGCCCCCCTCGAACTTAAGGGGACTTGCTTTCGCGTATACGCCAGCAGGAGCCCAAGCCCGCGCCCCCTGCGCACGTAACGCCGGGGCGCAAGACTTCTCGGGGCCCGGGGGACTGCGGAGTCCGCCTGCGTCGGACTACGCTGCCAACCCGCTCGGGGTCGTGTCCCACCGCGTGGGGCGCTTGGAGGGGGGAGGGCGGAAGGCCGAGTGCGCCGTCGCCGCGCTGCGCCCTCTGGTGAAGTGCCCCACGGGGCGGGGGCGCGAGGGCACCGCTCAGGCTGGCTTCTCTTGCGCCTGCTGCCCCCCGCCAGCGGGTCGAGGGGCGCCCTCCCTGCCTCGCCCCGCGGCTCCTCCCGTCCGGGTGCTCGTGGCGGCCGATGGGACAAGGTCGCCGTTACGCCCCTGCAGCCACGCGCACCCCGCGGAGCGTGGTCGCCCCCCCCGATGGTGCCCGCGGGGCTAGGGCAGCAGCGGGGGGGGGGGGCTTTCGGACGCGAGCGGGCAGAGCCCGAACCCGGCCCTTTGGGCACAGCCCGCTCGCGCCAAGCCCTTCAGAGGAGCCGCGCATGAGCGGGCCGCGGGACTTGCGCAGGGGCGACGGACCCTGCGCCGCGGCTCTGCAACCCTGTGCCTCCTCGTTCCCGCTGGCGTCCGAACGAGCCCCCCCCCCCCCCGGGTCTCTCTGCCAAGGAGCCTCCGCCGCCTCTCGGTGGCTCTTCGCAGAGCCGCTCGCTTCCCACCGACAAGTCTCGGCGGGATGAATTCCCACCGCAGTCGTCCTGCCGCCCCGGTACAGCGGCCCCCGGGACAGCGGCTTGCCTCTCCGGCCGGCCGCGGCGGGTCGTTTGGGGCTCCTGGTGCCCGGAAGAGGAGCGCGCGCCCCGCCTCGGCCGCGCTGGCTCCGGCTCGGCTCGGCTCGGCTCGGCTCGAGCACGGATCAGTGATTTGCCTGCAACACTTTGCCGCGGCGCTTCCGAAAGTGTGTCGGTGTTTTTGCAGCGGAAGCGTGGGAGGCGCGGCCGGCTGCCTCGGGGGGCTCCGCTGGCTGGCCCGTGGCGTGCTCTTGCGCGGTTCCGCGTGTGCGGGCTTAAAACAACAGCGCCGCGCCGGGCCGCTGCCCTCGACCGGCGCAGGGCTGGCGCTCGGCACCCGCGCGGCTGCGCTGGCTGGCTGGCTGTGAGAACGTTCACCGGCTTCAGCACTGCAGGGCGTGCTACTCCTGCCCAGACAGCTGTTTTATCCCACTGTTGACCCACGAAGTGGCCTCCAAACGAGTGTGAGAGCAATACCGAGTGAACCAATATTGCCGGCAAAGAAGCAGTGAAATAGAAAACGCACACTGCGCCCCCCCCCGGCCCCTAACCATGCCAGGCCTGGGTGGGCTGCCTGCACCAGTCCGGGGAAAGAGAGCGCAGCAGCAGCAGCTGCTCCCTCCGCCCGAGTGTGTCCCTGTGAAAGCACCTTAGTCTGGCCATACCCTTGGTCTCTGCAGCCAAGGGCTGTGTCCTCAGACAGGTAGTGATTCTTCTGAGTTTGGGCAGAGATGGGGAGGCCCTTCCCAGTTCTGCTCTCCCAGGTCCTTTTTAATGGCGGGGGGGGGGGTGCTGAGGCTTCTGATGCAAAGCAGGCGCTCTTCCCTGAGCTGAGGCCCTTCCCAGGGTTTCTGAGCCCAGAGCCTTCCTATGCTGTGAGCGTCTTCAGCTTGCCTGAACATACTGGCTCCGGAGAAGGCTTGCTAGCTGGAGGAGCCCCGTGGCTTGCTGGGGAAAGCAGAGCTCTGGGTGGGTCTTTGGAAGTGTTAGCTGGGGAGCCCGCACAGAGGGCTGTGCCCTTGGCACCAGGTGGAGAATGTCTGAGGAGCAGATTGGGACTGGTTGTTCTCTCCTGGTTGCCTCGCACGGCTGTGTAACGCTGCAGCACGAACAGCGTGGAACAGTGTCTTCTCTGCTTCCTTATAGAACATTGACCCTGCATTGATCCCGGTTACTAAGAGATGCAAATTGGCGATTTTCTTTAATTGGGCAGAGCAAGAGTTGGTGGGAAACTGCTGATGTGCTGGCACTGGAAGTGATCCTCTCTCTGTATGATTGGTGCAGCTCTCAGGGGCAGCTGAATGTTACATCTAGTTTAGTTATTGCCGGATGACTTAGCAGGAGCTCCAGCCACCTGCGGGATGCTTCCTAGCTATGGTCTACAGTTGGTTTGAGCAGAACGGTTCCTCCCACCCTACGCCAGAGGGAAGTGAAGGTCCTTCTGTAATTTGCCCTCCTTCATGCTCCTCTCTTCTCTCTGTCTCTGAAAGGGAGAATGGGCTAGCTGAATGGTTTTTCAGGGAAGTATGTGTTGAGGGCTGGAATAAACAAGTGGGGTTAAATTGTCTTGTGCAGCTGGGTGGGAGGCTGCTGCAGAGAGGCAGTTGTTGACGCTGATGTTGCAAGAGGAGTAAAACTGGAATGATGAAAGGGATGTGGAAAAGGTGTTGACATCCCAAGACTTGCCATTTCTTGTCACTTGATTACAAGGCTGGCCTTTCTGACAAAAGAAGACCCCTTAACAGGGTTCATGGAGAAAGCTGCCTCTGCCTCACCCTTTGGTTAGATGATCCACAGATGTTGGGGAGGGGCTCCCTTTTGGGCTTTGGTAAGGGAGGAGGCAAC
This sequence comes from Heloderma suspectum, assembly GCF_057233095.1. Taxonomy (NCBI): domain Eukaryota; kingdom Metazoa; phylum Chordata; class Lepidosauria; order Squamata; family Helodermatidae; genus Heloderma; species Heloderma suspectum. The sequence continues at coordinate 3,039,929 of NC_139466.1, forward strand.
AAACTTCCCTGAGGTGGGGCAAGGGTCAGAGGCCTGCTCCTGGACACATTCAAGATTAAATTGTCCCCCAAGGAGAGTTCACATCAGCCCAGTGGAGGATGGAGGCTCTGATGTCAGTGGGGCGTGAATCTGCTCTGGGTTTCAGAGCAACTTGGATACCTCCTTTAGAGTTCTGATGGAGAACCAGAGTGGATTCACTGCCCCACTAACATTGGAGCCTCCAGTGCATCAGCCTTCCCCAAACTGGTGCCCTCTAGACTTCCATCTCCTGTCAGCCCTGTTTAGCATAGCCAGTGCTCAGGAATGCTGAGAATTGTAGTCCAAAATATCTGGAGGGTAACGAGTTGAGGAAAGCTGGTGTAAATCAAGGGCCATTTGCGGTAGTTACTGTTATGCATAGCTCACAACAAACAGCAATGGAGAAGAAGTGCAAGAGAGGAGTTGCCCAGCCTGCCGCAGAGGCGGCCCTGGTGCTGGGCACTGATGTCCCTTCCCCTCTCCATCTCCTGCTGATTTTGAGCACTGAGTATATGAGGTATTTGCAGAGAAGGTGCTGACGGCCCAAGGCCTCCCCCATGGAGCTGGTGTAATGTTGCGGTTATGCTAAGCACGGGGCCTCTTCGCACATCGCGACAGCCCACCATGGCTTAGTTGACGTGCGGGAGCTGTTGCAGCGTGCTGAGTCCCGGGGGCCATTTTTGCATGGTGCCTGCAGGCACCCAGCTCACCATGGCCTGTCATGTCATGCAAATCCAGGTGGCAGGAGGTGTTTGAGGGTAAGGCAACCCCCAGATAACCCTAAAACACACTATGGTCAACTTGAGCCATGGTGGGCTGTCACGTCATGTGAACCAGGGCACTGAGTTGATCAAATCACGTCTCAGCTGCAAGCTTACTGAATGGCCTTCGGCGAGTCGAGGGTCCTCCAACTCCAGTTCCCCCCCCCCACATATCTGCAAAATGAGTATAATCAGCCTGGCCCACCTTGTTGACCTGTGAGAAGGATGACTGAGACAGTGCTGGTGGAGCGCTCTGAGCACCTGAGGAAAAGCATTATGTACAGTACATTGGTTTTATTTACGTATATTTCAGACCATGGTTCATTTTCATGGATACTAGGGCATTATGCAATAAACATGAATACAACTAAGCATAACCACAACACAGTACCCTAAAACGATCTTCATAAAATAATGCAGAGGTAGCTAAGCTGAGCAGACTAAACGATATACTAACTCTTAAAATGCCTTTGTAAATAAATACTTTTTTTTTACCTGTTGCTGGAAAGATTGTAACATCAGCACTGGTCCTGCTCCTCGGGGGGGGGATTCCAAAATTGGGGTGCCATCATAGAGAAGCCTCCTGTTTCCCACAGTCGCCAAAGAGACACCTATGAGGAGACTACAGACAGGACCTGAGGCCAATAATCCCCTCCTGCTGTCGTTCCCTAGTGACTGGGAGTCGGAGTTATGCTTCCTCTCATTCTGGAGGTAGTATCTAGCCATCGTATCTGGTAAGAGTGTTGGATTAGGAGTGGAGAGACCTGAGTTCTGGACTCCAGTTGGCCGTAAAACTCACTGGGTGACTTTGGGCCAGCCATGGACTCTCAGCCTAACCTACTTCGTAGGGTTGTGGTGGGGATAAAATGGACCATGCATGCCACCTTCAGTTCCTTGCAAGAGGAGAAAAGGTGGGATATAAATGAAATAATAAATAAATAGAAATAAATAATTGAATAAATTAGTTGAGTCTATTAGGCACTGATAGCCTTATCCTCCACAAATTTGTCCAATTCCCTTTTAATGTTGGTGGCCATTACTACATCTTGGTAGGAATTCCATAGCTTAGCTATGCACTATGCCAAGTCCTCCCATGACCTGACATATTCCGACTCCACCATGGACTCTCCCCGGGGTTTGGAATTGCTGAAATCAAAAGTTGGCAACCTGAGTAACATGTGCTGACATGAGTTTGATATAGGTTTGCACCACAGGGAGCTCTGACGGGCACACACCTATACTGGGAGAGGTGTGTTTTCATGCCAAATTGTGTAAAGCTACCCTATGAGTGCGCGCATCTGTGTATGTGCTGGACTCATTAAAATGTCTCTTACCATGATGGTTCAGAACAGAGAAGCAATGATCAAGGTAGAACAGTCTCAGCAGGCCCAACAAGCATACAGGTGGAAATGTTTGAGCTGTTAGTAGAGAACCAGCATGATGCAGTGATTAGTGTTAGACTATTGCTGGGGAGACCCAGTTTCAAATCCTCATTCAGCTGTGCTGCTCCCTGGGTGAAGCAGGGCCAGCCACTGTTGTCTGCAGCCCCAAACTACCTCACAGGGTTGTTATATGATGATAAAATGGGATGGGGGAAGAAGAACCATGTCTACCAACTTGAGTTCTCTAGAGCTGTCATAGACAACATGGTGCCCACAGACACCTTTCTTGGTGCCCACCAGGGTGCCCTCCTGCTTAAAAAATAAAAATAAAAATCACAAATTCTTACCAGTAGCTGGGATGGCTGTGAAATAGGTTTCTGTTGGTGATGAAAACTGGGTTCAAAGGAGTTGTTTAGTGTGTTGGGGCTCAGAGCCCACCTCTATCTTGTACTCAGTCTTTTGGGGAGGTTACTTGCCCTTTGCCACACCTCCTATGTCAGCAATTTTGTGGCGTGCCCAGGACAGTTTCTCAAATTGCCAGATATGTCCAAGGCCCCCAAAGTTTGTCTACTCTTGCTCTACAGGAAAGGCACGATATAAATGTGTTAGATCTTAGTTGTCAGATGCTGAGTGGGGCTTGAGAAAGGTGAGTGCTATTGCTCCTGTGTTCCGCTTGTGGGCTTCCTGTAGCATCTTGTGGGAAGGGGATGTTGGACTAGATCCTACCTGGATATACAGGTGGCAGGGGTGGCAAGGAGCGTATTTGCACTTCTACACTTGGTGTGCCATCTGTGACCCTTCCTGAATCAGTCTAACTTGGCAATCATAGAATCATAGGATAAGGGTTGGAAGGGGCCTATAAGTCCAACTCCCTGCTCGATGCAGGAATCCAAGTCAAAGCATCCCTGACAGTTGGCTGTCCAGTTATCTGTGCACTTGATTACATCACATTTGGACTATTCAATGTGCTCTACATGGGGTTACCCCTGAAGAGCATCTGCAAGCTTCAGTTGGTGCAAATTCTGGCAGTGAGGCTGCTAACCAGTCCACATTATCAGCACCATATTATACCTGCCCTGAAAGACCTGCACAGGTTGCCCACTGCTTTCCAGGCACAATTCAAGGTGCTGGTTTTAACCCTCCATGCCCTAAACAGTGTAGGATCTGGCTACCTCAGGGGCTGCCTGTCTCACTATGAACTGCCATGAGATTTAAGATCTGCAGGAGAGGCCCTTTGGAGGATGATGAGACCTGCAGAGGCCCATTTGTTGGCCACACGTGAAAGGGCTCCCTCCTGGGCTGCCCCCAACTATGGAATGCGCTCCCTCAGGAATGACGATTGGACCCCACTCTCTGGGCCTTTAGAAAGAGTGTGGAGATGCATCTTTTCAGTTTGGCCTTTCAGACTGTGTATCTTTGATGTTTTAATGTCTTTATTGTTTCAGTGTTCTTGTTTTTATTGAATTAAGGTTTTATTGTATAAATGGTTGTACACCATCTTGATGGCGTTTTACCAGATAAAGTGGTATATCAATGTTAATAGATGGGCCTTTGGTGTGATCCAGCACACCACTTCTTATGTTCATATGAAGGGCTGGGAAGTCTTCTAAAATCCTTTGTGACAAGCATCACCTTTTTAATTTTAAAGAACCATGCTGAAGTAGGGCTGAAAAAATACATTTCAGATCCTCAGACACTGTCATCAAATACCCAGGTGCTCAGTCTTCCATCCACATGGAATTTGCTAGAGCTGGAGAAGTGAGGGCTCCCGGGTAGGTACAGGCAGAAAGCTGGGCATGTGGGAGGGGCACTTTTAGCCCCCTCAATAAGAAGAGCCCTGTGGACCAAATGCCCATTGAGTCTGGCATCCTGTTTTCCACAGACGCAACCAGATGCCCCTATGGGAAGCCCATAAGCAGACTGTGAATACTATCACCTTCTCCTCCGGTGGTTCCCCAGAAATTGGTATTCAGAGGCATACTGCCTCTGATCTCAGGGCTAGTATTTAGCCATCTCCCCAGAGATAGTATAGTAGCCATTAATAGCCTTATCCCCCATGAATTTGTCTAATCCCCTTTTAAAGCCATCTTTAAAATATCCCAAGCAAATGTCTTTCGGCAGAAGGGCCTGTATTTCTCAAGGCCGCTCCGCTATTTGGAAAGAAAGAGTTGCTATGTAATTGACAGTGTGTTCAACGAAAGGTTTGTGCTAGGAATATCAAATCCTCATGCTGGATATCTTGTGTATGTTCTGCAGCAGCTCAGTGATTTTACAGAGGGTTTTGGGGGGTGGGGCGGGGAGTTAGCGGTGTTTTTTTTAAGGCCATGCTTGTGAGAAATGGGGCATGCTCACATCCATCTACCAAAGCAAGGATGGACATGAAATTGCTCACCAATTATTTCCAGTGAAATTTTGCTTGTGGTTCTGTCTTGGGAGGAGGCAAATGTCGGAAGGTGGGAAAATGCTTCCAGGAACAGCTGCAGGTGGTCGAATTAGGCTGCTCAGGAGCTCCCGGACCAATGGGGACTTATATGTTTGGGGTGTAGTTGTGTGTCTGTGGGGTTGCCAAAAGGTGCCGCTGCAGTATGTCAAGCTTTATACATGTTGTAAGTAAATAAACCAATACATCTGCCCACCCAGCAGCTGACAACGGCAAACCCCCTTTCCAAGCATGGTGCTCGTTGACACTGGAGGGCAACCCTTTCTCTCACTCAGCTACCAATGGAAGGCGACTGGAGAGGAACATTTTTTTGTCACTCACAAGGATGGAGTCTGACTTAAAAGGTGCATTTAAAGAGCAGCTCCTTCTAAACATGTATTGCTGAAAATGGGCAGAAAGCAGCCTTGAGATTGCTTTCCAGCAGGGCAAGAGCCCAATAATGATTCATCATTAAGGCAATCGGAGCCAAAATGGAGTGACAAAGATTTAATCAGCCAGAAAAATATAGAGAGAAACCTGTCTGGGGCTGATTGAGACCTTGCATGTGGAAACTGAGGCTGCTGCAGTGACGTGGGACAAAATTTGCCATGTGAGGTGATCACTGTCGCAATGACGTCTGCTGTCTGTCCATAGGAAGCCACGGTTGACTGTTAATGAAAAGACGAGATTTTGGTGGCTGCACTTGGTCCTGTGCGGGCTGCAGGGCAGCACAGGGCACTTGGCCGCATGCCCTTCTTGTTAGCAATTGGTAGGAGATGCTACACTTTCCACCTGAAGATGGAGGTCCTTCCACCGAATGTTTTGTCTCAGTGGTTGATGGCGGCTGGGCAATCTGAGATCATAAAGCATTCAAGCACCTCGGTCTGTGATGCAAAGTTTGATGGCATCTGTCCCAAGCACCCAGTGCTGCCTTTTTCTTGTTCAAAATATTTTCTGAGCATGCATGACACAGAACTCTGTGGCAGAGCACATGCTTTGCATGTGGAAGGTCCCATGTCCAGTCCTTGGCACCTCTGGTAGAGATGGTGGCAGTGGAGGCTGGTGGCTTTGATGTCAGTGGGGCAGTGATTCCACTCTGGGTCTCAGAACCAGTCTGAAGCACCCTGGACAGCTCCTTTAGATTTCTGACTGGTTCTGACTGAAACTCAGAGTGGATTCACTACCCCACTGATATCAGAACTAGAGCTGTGCACAAGCGGCCTCTCAAAATTCTCCAGCCTATTTGTGGGCAGGGAAATTGGGGGGACAATTTCGCTGAATTTCTCCTAGGGGAGGAGAAATTCTCCAGTAGTTTCTCACCGATAGGGCTCACTATCGGCAGGGATTGTAGCACAGGTTATTTCTTTTTTTCTTCAGGGTTTTTGGTTTATTGCACTGCTTCTGTAAGTGGCAACAGCATCAACTGTGTCGAGGCTTCCACTTTTATGAGGCAGAATTTTGAATTTCTTTTGGTTTTTGAGCTTACCTAATTGCCCCGAAGTGGCTGAGGGTGCTGTGTGTGTTTTGTCTCTTCCATTGCTCCGCAGCCTCCCAGGCCACCTGCTATTCCTGAACTGAAAAAGCCCCATGGGAGGAATGGCGTCACAATGTTTCCTTTGTGATGACTTTAACTGAAGTGCGGGAAGTGGAGGAGGCTACAGGCTGCCACAGAGATTGTTGTACAGTGAAAGACAGGACACTTGTGCACGCTCCTCAGCCGACATTCTTGGCCCTGAACGCACTGACCTGGTTTGCATGATCACCACAGCCCACTGTGGCTTATGAGCCCTGGTGGGTTGTGAGGCCAGCGAGCGCCAGGGTGGAGATCCAAGCCCCCAGCACTGCGTCTTCTCCTTACATGTGAAGCTGGAGAGGGTGGGTTGTTGGGGTGGTTGATAAGCCATGCAGAATGCCTGAGCTCACCCCAACAACCCACCCTCACCAGGTTCGCACATAACAAGAGGGTATGGCATGCCCCCGCTGTGAATATTCAAAATCATGGCTGCTGTGACAAGAAGCCCCATAGGGAAATGCACCCGTGGTGGCTTCTTGTTACGTGTGAACTAGGCCAGTGGGTTTCATGTTGGCATTTTTAATAGATATCATGGCACTGTCCAGATATGTGGCACTTTCTAAGGACAAGAGGCCCCTGCCCACATGAGCTTCCAGTCTAGAAATTAGACACAAGGAAGATGACAGAGGAAGGGGAAGGAAATGAAGGCGGTGGTAACAAGAGCAGGAAGCAAAGCGAGGTGATTTTCCACACAAGGGAATGAAGTAAATGCCAAGACCAGATCCACACCTCATGTCACAGTGATACGATCCAGCCATGGTGATTCTATATCCCTCTTGCACATTTTATACCTCATAGCACATCCGTTGTGGTAGTTTGGATAATAGGGAATAAAAAGCCAGCCATAATGCTATAAAAGTGGTATACAGAATGTGTAATGTGCCCCAACAGTTATCAGTGCACTTCAATACCGATAAAAAGCACTAATACAGAACTAGCCCTGGACTCAACAGGCCTTTCTATTTCCAGGGCAGCCTGGGAGCAAGTCCTGGGTCGGTGTGCAGAGGATTACAATCTTTGCATAATAGGAATGGAGCTTTGGTGTAAGAATGCTCCTCCCTTTCTTTGTGGAGATATGGGATTTGTTGGCCACATCAGTTATGCCCGGCTCCCCCTCTGTCACCCTTTATTGCCCACTTACCACCTCTGTCTGAGATCGATGCCTGGCTAGGAAACCTATAATTACCCGGGTCTAGTTGCTTTGGCCTCTTGAAATATTGCCAGCGCATTGGTGCCCTCTTCCCCACCCCCTGTCCTGCTTGCAGGCTCTGACTGAGAACTGTGTTGGGCTTCAGGAGTCCCAGGGGAAGACGCAGTGGAGAGAGCCCCTGTCCCTTTGCTGCTGCTGCTGCTGCTGCTGCTGCTGCTGCTCAGTTCAGTGCATGCAAGACTGATTGCACCAGGGATCCTATGCTGCCTGTGGGCTTGCTTGCATATACACTAATTGAATTCATGTGGCAGAGCTATCGTCTGCTCGCTCACCTGGGGTAAGTATCTGCTTCTGGTGATGAAGCTTTGTAAATGGGAGAAGGGCCAGTTCTCTCTCTCAGTACCTGCCAGAGCTTGTGGATGGTAACAACCCTCTTTGACTAAGGGCAGTGTGTGAGTGTGGGGAGGAAGTAGAGATGGAAAAGATGAAACTGGAGACACAGACCTGGTTTGCATGCCATGGTGGCAATTCCTGGGTGGTGTCCCCAGGAATGGTTGGGGACAAGCCTCCCGTGTGCTCATAGTTTCCGCTGTCAATTAACAACCCAGGAATGCCCCATTCCTGGGTTCCTTTGTGACCTGTGAACCCAGAACTCTGGGTTGTTAATGGGCGAATTGTCCATGGTTTGTTGTTGGGTTAACTCTGGATTGGGTTAACTCTGGGTTGTTTAACTCATGATTGACCCAGAGTTTATGGGTTCACGCACCACAAAACAACCCAGGATTGGGACATTCCTGGGTTGTTAGTTGAAAGTGGAAACAACAAGTGTGCAGCTTGCATGCGTCACTCATCCTTACAATTTCTGGGTTAAACAACCCAGGAATTGCTGTTGTGATGTGTGAACCTGGTCAGTGAGATAAAGTTGTGAGCTTGCTGAGGACCTCTTGGAAGTGCTGGGCCCCTCTTTGGGGTTCTGATGTGTGGTAGTGGATCTGTTGCCTTGAAGAAATGGCTTTGCCTCCACTGTTAAGCAGAGTTGATCTGTAAATTAAGTGAATGTTACAGAACAGTACCGTACGTCTCCAGTGTGCTCTCATCCAAAGGGAGTGAAACCCGGTAACGCTGCCTCTGGAACTTCTCACCAGTTGGGGAAGTGAGGAGCAAATATTTGTGACAAACATTTAGGAAAAGCAGATTAAAGGATCAAAGCGTTTCCTTGCAGGCAGCAGCAGAGATTAAAGTGGGCAGAGCAAAAGCAGCCCACAAGCAACTGGCAAGGTTTAAGGAGCAAGGCTGGGAAGTAGATGGGCAGGGCTTGTATACTGGGTGTCTCCAGCTTGGGTAGAACTGGGGCTGACCTGAATGCACAGGCACCCCAAGCAATTGCTCAGGGTAGTGAAATATGTATTGATTTATTTTAATGTATTAAAAACCTCATAAAATAAATTTCACTGGGCATTTTATAGTCCTCATCACCATCGTCATCACAATAGAAAATGAATAAACGTGTCAACACAGCATTAGGTATAAGAGGTAAAACCACATTGCAGGGACTAGGATAACAGAACACAAAAATACTAAAATGTTTAAAGAGACCTTAAAAAACTTTAAAAGATTAAAAAATGTGGGAGAACAGGAATGCTTTAGCCTGGAGCCCAAAAGACAGCAGCGTGGGCACCAGTCGAGCTTCCCTTGAGAGAGCCTTCCAGGGCCAGGGGGCCACCACCGACAGAGTCCTCTCTCTTGTTACCACCCTCTGATCCTCAGAATGAGGGCACCCTAGAAGGAGGGCTGATGGTCCAGCATGTGACCCAAGAGGAATGTTCCCCATAATGCCTGGCATGGTTGCAGAGTGGTTTGGGTGGCATGTGATTTGTACCTGACCGTCGGCAGCATGCCTCTGAGTACCTGTTGCTGGGGAACTTGAGCAGGGGGTGTTACTGCACTCGTGCCTTGCTTGTGGGCTTCCCATTGGGGCATCTGGCTGGCCACGGTGGGAAACAAGATGCGGGCCTTGAGTCTGGCCCTGCAGCAGGGCTGTTCCTACGTTCTTACAGAGACACCAGAGTGCGGCCCTCTTGGCTTGTGTGATACAGCCACTCTGCAAAGAAACATGTCCCAGCCCAGCACTTGGGAAAATGAATGGGTTTCTCCCATGTGATCATGAGAACTCCAGCAATCTGTTTTTCTTTGGAGCGGCTGCAGTGTTTGGAAGTGAGGGGAAGGTTGCAGCTGGGTGAGTCTGTGGTTGTGGCTTCAGCTCCGAGCCCCCCTCAGTTCCCTTCTCCTGGCCTGAGATAATAGCTGTCCTCTTTGCAAAGCAGGCTGAAAGATGCACCTTCATTTTGGGGCTCCATCCAATGGCAGCTTCTAGCTGGAGCCTTCACCCTTCACCCCGGGCTGCGTCTGGCTATAGTCCAAAGGATTGCTCTCTGTTCCTATCTTGCCAGTTGCGTTGCTTTGGGCTGACTCCGGAAGGAAGGTTGCCTTACCTCACAGTCTCTTTGGGAGCAGGGCCAGAGGGGCAGGGAAGAGCTCCCTCCCTCATGCTGCTGTGCCACATTTGCCTGTGGTGCTGATGACAGCAAAGCCTGCCTGCAGGGGGTGCTGTGCAACGAGGACGTGCTTCCTGCGGGTTAGGCGGGGGGCGGTACCAGATCCGCCGGCCCCAACCTGGTGCCCTGTGGATTCCGCCGCACTCCGTGGAGTGCAGCCCCTGGGGCGGGAATGGCCCCCGCACCTCCTGTGGCTGCCCACCCCTGCTGCACGGCAACTCAGCCTTATTCGTCTCTGCTGTGGCACCCCGGTTGTGGGATGCCCTCCCCTTGGAGGCCTGATGGGTGCAGACGCTCGTTTCTTTCCAGCACCATGTTCAATCATGGCTTTTCCTCAAAGCCTTTGAGGCCCAACTGAATTACCTACAGTCACAGACGGCTTTAACTGTTTCGTTGTTTTAGATTTCTGAATTGGTATTAGCTCGTTTAATGGTTCAATATGCTTTTAGCTGTTTAAAGGATTTATTGTTTTATACTGTTTAAGTTGATTTTATCTGTATGCTGCCCTGAGATCTTAATGATATAGGGCGGGATACACATGTTTCAAATAAATAAATAAACAAACAAACAAATAAATCCCTGTTTTGTAGATGAATCCCAGAATCATAGAAAAGTGGAGCTGGAAGGGGCTCACAAGACCCTCAGGTCCAGCCCCCTGCTCAGTGCAGGCATCCAAGTCAGAGATTCAGGGACGGGATGGGCTGAGGCCGAGAGCGCGCGGCCCGCCTGAGGCGCTGCCTGGAGCTGCTGGAGCCGCATGCAGCCTCCTCGCACAGTGAGTTGCTGGAGGGCAGGTGGCAGCTTTTCAAAGAAACATCGGACTGCTGCCTAGTGAGCTCAGTGAGTTCATGGCAGAGGCGAGATTCAGACAGGGGACCCTCCTGACTTGCATCCTGGTTTCTTCGCCTTGCATGACACCAGTGTCATGTGGGCAGAGCAATGCAAGCCCCTGCTGGAGCATCAGATGTCTCCGGCTGCCTGCTCTCACTCCGTCAGGGGCCTTTCTGAAAGGCACTGCTCTCCCATGGGGGAATGGTACCTCCGTGAGACAGCCGGCTGGCTGGTCCAAGCCAGCAACACGCAAGCATCACTGCAACAGGTTGCCAGCTCAGAAGGATGGAAGAGGCTCAGGAGGAAAGGCTGTTGACTGTGTGCATGTGTGTGTATGCGTGTGGTGCTGCGGACTTCTAGCATCTGCTGCCTTAGGAGGCTGCCCCATTCTAGCCCTTTTGGGAAGGGCTGCAGCTCAGTGGCAGAGCCCCTGCTTTGCACGCAGAAGGTCCCAGCTGTCAGGGGGCCCTAGCCGGCCTCTTTCAGTCTACTCCAGTAGCCAACTCCAGACACAGACAAAGGATTCTTGTCAAGGCTTTATTCCTTTTACAACTTAATAACTCTATCACCAGCGACTAAGCTATGAACAGCAGAGTAACCTATGCCCCGGATTGGAAACAGTTGGTCCCCGTTTGAATGAGAATCACTTGCAGACCCTGAACTTATGGGCTAGGGAGAGTCCCTCCCCTTTTCCCTTGGGTCCTCTGGACGTGACCGTTGCTTGTGCGCCAAACGGGCACTACGCCTCCTTTCCACGCCCTCCATAGCTCGTTGCTCTCTGCGTCAAGCATCCAGCCAGCCCTCCTCCTGTGCTCTTTCACTCCCAGGACCGCTATCTATGTCTGGAATGCCGGCAGGAGGAATCTCTGCCAGCTGCAGAGCCTGGGAGGGATGAGCCCACTCCTCTCCCACAGACGGCTGTTCCTCCTCAGAATCAGAACTACTCTGAGGTTCTATGGGCTCAGTGTCCACCCTGACACCAGGTTTGATCCCTGGTGGCATCTCCTGGTAGAGCTGGAAAAACTCCTGCCTGAAACCCTGCAGAGCCATTGCTGCTAGTCAGCGTGGACAACACTGGGCTAGATGGCCCATGGGTCTGACTCAGTATCAGGCAGCTTCTGAGGTTCCTAACAGTTGGGCTGGCTCTGCACCCTTCTCCGTTCAAAAGTGTCTTGCTGTGTAACTTGGGGGGCTTGCCGTCTGAGTGAGAAACATGGGTCCAGAATGCCTCGGACACTCAAAACTAGTGGCACAATGATCTTCCTGGCTCATTGCCATCAACAGTATCTGGGATAACACTTCATGCTGCTGCACGGTTCAAGCAGCTGCCCTGGCAGTTCCGAAGTCCAGAACTTTTACACAAGTGATGTTGATCCTGGAGGCCAGGGGCCTTCTGTGTTTGTCGCGTAAGGGCCAGTGGATCATTAAAAAAAAAGAGACTTTAGGATATTAGCATCCAAAGCATCTCTGAAGAAGATGGGTATGACTCACGTTGCCATAAATTCTGCTGTGGTTTTCAGCAAGCATCCTGGGGAAATTATACAAAATTACAGATTTATTTTCAGGATTCTATTATTTTCATGGACAGATTTCAAAGCCAGCTGATGCATTTGAAGTGGAAGGCTTCTAGTTGGCTGGCTGTTCAGTTTTGAATTAGGGCCCTGAAATCTAATTATAGTCCCCATGTCGCGCAAATAGCCTGGTCTGGTGCTTGTTGTCCGTCGGCTTTTGTGTTCTTATGAGCAATTCCAAAATAATCTGAGTTGACGCTTGGACTCTGAAATTTTCTCATCTTAGTCATCATATCGTTCCAGAGCTGTAGGATGCAAAATATGTAATGATATCTCTATTTTCCCCTAAGCTTTTGCCTGCCCTTAAGACTCCAGTTTAACGTCATGTTATGCCTACTGCATGTCTCTGTGAGGTGAGAAGATCGAGGGACACTGAGCTGACTCGCCTTTGGTTTCTTGGAGGCATGTGGCACTTTGCAGTATTTTAAGTTTATTGATACCAGTTGAGTATAGATGTTGCAGTGTTATGCTAGGCAGCCAAAACTGCTGCCCCTTAGCACACTTCTAGAGACTCAGCCAGCACCCAAAATGCTGTTGGCTTCCAGAGCCCAAACGCAGTTCTTGGCCTCCCTTTGTTTCTGGTTCTAACTCCACAGCCACAGTGGGTTGCTTCTCCTTACACACAGACACCTTCATTATCTCAGCCTTAGAAGGAGGGGGCGGTGTGTGTGTCTACTTTTGCCCCATTCAGAAGAGTTAAGGAAGATGCATAACACTTGGTTCCCGTGGACACACAGCGCTGTCGCCTCCCTGTCAAAAGGAAGCAACCCTCTTTTGCCAAGGGACTAGGGATGGACAAACATGCAATATTCTAGTTGAGGTTCTCTGGATTCCTCCTCAAAGCTCAGTTTGGCTCGTTCGCTTTCCCAAATGCGAGTGTCTCCCCACCCACCGCCCCAATTGGGAAAAATGTGCATTCAGTTGGGAAAAAGTGTATTTTAAAAAGTGCACACCCAAATTCACACTTTCCCCCATCCAGTAGCGTGTGAAAAATCCACTTTTTGAAAATGCTCATTTTTTGAACAGGCTTGCAGGTTCGGAAACATGTGGACATTTTCTCTGAAAATACACACATGTTCATGTTTAGGGTTGCAAACGGGGCTTGTTCGAATGTTCTGCAAACAGAAATGAAATTCTTGTATGTCCCTACATGGGGAAACAAACAGCATCTGTATTCAGTTAGGCTACATTAACCCTTTCCTGGCCAAACTCCCAAACTTACAGCAGTAGTCTTGCAAGCGTGTGGTCAACACCTGATGAAAGCTCAGTGTGTGTGTGTGTGCGCATGCGTGCACACTCCCAATTACCTTTTGTATGCCTGGCCAAAAAACACACCTCACATACAGCAAAAGGGATGGGGAGGAGACATGGGAGACAGTTGCAGCAGTTATGCATTAAGGGAACTGTTCTTTCCCTTGCTTACCCATGTTGAGTGCTCTGTCTTGGTACCTCCAGTTCCTGGGTACCAGGATTGGGCTGGGTGTTTTTTTCATGAATCCCCAAAGGAGGAACTTGTGTAGGGTTCTAAGAGAGAGGTTTTTGGGGGATCCTGAAAGAGTGAGCTTGCAATGAGGAGGAGAAGGGAGGGACATGTGTGTGTGCATGCATGTATATACACATGATGGATATATGGTGTGTGTGTGTGTGTGTGTGTGTAGAGAAGACCTCTATGGGTCCAGAGTGAGAGGAGAATGAGCTGAGGGGGGTGGGAATGAGTTGGTTGCAAAGTGGAGAAGAGGAAAACAGCTTGCCTTCTGCGAAATAGGTTTCTGTTGGTGCGGAAAACAGCGGGTTCAAAGGTGTTGTTTATTGTGCTGGGGCCCAGACCCCACCTTTGCCTTGTACTCAGTCTTCTGGGCAGGTTCCGTGTCCTTTCTGACTAGCCATGCCTCCCATGGGAGCCATTTTGTGGTGGCACCCGGGATACTTTTTCAAACTGCCAAATGTGCCCACTGCCCCCCCAAAAGCTTCCTACCCTTGCAGTGGCACATCTGGCAATCTGCCAGTATAGCGGGGCTTCTGCCAAATCCTAAAGCCCCTGAGCTGGTGGATCTTGCATATTGGATGGCACCCTAACTGACTTGACTTTGTAAATAATTGAGTTCTTTGCCATTGCTCTTCGTCCTTTGTAAAGCCTCAAATGAGCCTTTCATAGGGGATTTTTCAAAAAAGCATCTTGCAACATTTGCATCCAGCTTTTCTCCTTGGTTTTCCCAAGGGTGGTGCTCATCTTGGCATTCTGGCATTTATGTTTTTGGTGGTGCTCATCTTGGCATTCTGGCATTTATGTTTCTGGGGAACTTTGAAAGCCAATTCTGCACTAGCTGTTCTGTTCCTACACCAGTAATAATAGTTAAGAAAGTAAAGCTGTTCTGTACTGATTTCCCCCCACATACATTAGAGAGAGAGAGAGAGAGAGAGAGACAGATGCAGAATTTATTCTTCTATTGCATAGCATTCTGGGATCATTAGCTTTTATCTCATCACATAAATAGGGATTAACATTGTCACTGTGTCCTATTCTTGAGTCTGGATTTTTATTTTGGTCTAAAAAGCTTGTTGCATAAATTAGTATGCCTTCTCATATCCCTTATTCCCCCCTTCCCCCAAAGAATGGACACAGGAATCTTGAGTGGATTTTCAGGTGTATATGAAGTGTGGCCATGCTACTTGTTTATGCAGCCTAGCATCCTGCCTCCATTCCAACAAGTGCTCAGGCCTGGATCCCCTCTGCTTCTGGCGGTAGAGGGTTCCACAGGTAAGCTCTGCCATGTGAAAAAGTCTGCTCTTCTTCGAAAGGTGGCTGAGTGTGAACTGCTCTGGGTACTGATGTGTTCTAGGATTATGTGGAAGGGTAAACTGTTGTTGACTCCCCCGTGTACCCCCCTCCCAATCCATCCAGGACTGTATTGTGTAGCATACTGGCTAAAAGCGTGAAGGGCAGAGCCCCGCAATGGTGAACTGGACCTTGGGGGCAAAGTCCCCCCACACACAAATGACCACCCAGAGAGTGGGAGGTGATGAGGGCATCAGGAGGAAGCATCCTTTTATTCCTGTTGTCCTGATGGTGCTATGATTTCAGTGAGTTTAAAATGCAAAACTGAACGTGCTCAGAGTATTTTTGTTTATTTTAACCAGGGTTGGCAAATGGTTTTGTTGCTACTGTTCTAACACACCTGGGATGTAAAAGCAGTTTTAAAGCAGGGATTGACAGTTGGAGGGGGAGGGAAGAGAAACGTTAGTTGTGTGCTTCACAACTGAAGTAACACCCAGGGCTATATGGGTCTAAAATTACCTAGCTGCTTCACTGGAATCCACCGTTCAAATCTCCCCTTGGAAATGGGCTCACTTGGGTGCTCTTAGCCAAGCCACTCAGTAGCCCCCTCCTTCACCCCCCTCTCCTCTGTGGCATGATCAGCCTGGAGTGATTCTAAACATAACTAGTCAGAGGGGCAGATCAAGAGATGGGTTTTGTCTGGTTGTGCGGTGGAGCCTGGTGCATTTTTAAGATGGGGTGGGGAACTCATGGCCCTCCAGATGTCTTGGCCTACAACCCACATCAGCCTTAGCCAGCATATCCAATGGTGACAGATGACGGGAGTTGTAGGCCAAAACTTCTGGAGGGCTACAAGTTATTTATTTATGTGTGGATTGTTATAAATTGCTGACATCTCAAGATTTCAAAGTGGTGCACACAAGTTGCTCATCCTTGTTTTAAGGGGTGGGGCCTGGCAAATTTAGGGGTGTTGGGGTGGAGCTTAGTGAGTCCGTATGTGGAATCAGTACAGTTTTTCTACCTCCCACCTGGTAACTTTGTTGGCTCAAAATAGCTGATTCCAAACCCAGCCTAAGGCCACATACCAGATGGACCAGTAAACTATCCATGGATTGGCTGCCCTAAATTAGCCATGCCTGAAGAAATACATCCACACCATGGCAACTACCAGAGATGGTTGAACATAGGATCTCAGCTGGAGAGAAAGCAGGGAGAAGGAGGTAATCCACCCACAGATATGCGGGTAGACCCCTGTGTTTGAGAACACCCCTGCCCAAGAGTTCCCCATCCTATCTTTCCCCCCTGGATGTGACTTGCTCATTGGATGGTGGACTGACGTAATAAATCTCTCAGTGAGCTGTCTGAGAATCGTTCATCGCCATTAGAGTGACCAGCCAGGTCCTGTCAGAAGGTAAGGCCAGGCCTCTCAGGGACTGTTGGATGCTCCTGGGCTGTGTCCTTCAAGGCATGGTGCATGGACTGACGAACCTGTCAGTGGAGGTTATAACACTGGCCCACCTTAAAGGGCTCCACTAAGCCATGGAGGCCGTAGGCTGCTGGCTCCGATGTCAGTGGGGTGGTGAATCTGCTCTGGGGTTCAGTCAGAACCTTGGATAGCTCCTTTAGAGTTCTGACTGGTTCTGACTGGAACCTGGAGTGGGTTCCCTGCCCCAGTGACATTGGAGCCACCGCCCTCCACTGGTGCGAAGGGTCCAGTTCCAAATGCATTCCTTTGGAAGCAAATGCTGCGCCGTGCAGAGTGACTTCTTTTCCACACCTCTGTGCTTAAGACTGTAGCTCAGCCTTCCCCAACTTGGGGCCCTCCAGATGGGTTGGATTACAACTCCCAGCACTCCCCCAGCCAGTACAAGCCATGCTGGAGTTGTAGTCCAGCACATCTGGATGGTTCCATGTTGGGGTAGGGTGCTGTGGGGGTTTGGTTTGGGCCTACTTGAGGCTTTCTGTGCTTCCTTCCAACTATATAAGGCCTTCTCACACCTTTGGAAATCACTGAATTATGGAAATGAAATGGGTGTGTGGGGTGTTAAAATGTTCCTTCTTCACACTTCCTTGCTGTTCATTGGTTTCTCTTCTGTTGTGGGAACTTTTAGTAACTGGTATCGTATAACCTTGGCAAGGAAGAATAAGAACTGTTCTGGGAGTCTGCTTTCCACGTACGAATCAGCCATGTCAGATGTTTGTACCATAAGTTTGGAATAATGTACTTTGCACTTAAGTTTGGTTTCTGGGGTCTGTTGCCTGCCTGTCTCAGGCAGTTGGGAGGGAGAAGCTTACCAGATAAAGTGCAAGCTTCTTGAGGAGAAGGGCTGGCAAGAGCTGCCGCTCCTTGGGCATGCATGTGTTAGGGAGAAGGTGGTAGAACATGTACAGAGTTTTGGGGCCGATCTAGCAGCGCCCTGCCAGTATTCAGTCCAATTCACACCTCTTTGTCTTCTACGCAGAGAACAAACCTAGACAGGAAAAGGGTCAAGGGTGTCACCGAAGCCAGACTTTCAGAGCAGTGGGTGCACCGACCCTATGAAGTCACCAAAGCCCTCCCCCACAGTCAGTAAGGCAGTTCTGCAGGGTTTTTTTGTTTATTTTTTTAAAAAACAGGTCCCTTAAAAACAGTGGAGGCTGGTGGCTCCGATGTCAGAGGGATGGTGAATCTGCTCTGGGTTTCAGTCAGAACCAGCCAGAACTCTAAAGGAGCTCTCTAAGGTGCTCCACGGCTTAAAAATGAAGCCGGCAGCCTGCTCTCCTGCTGTATCGGACCGCATGCAGCTCCCGGGGCTGGCTGGGAATGACGTGAGCTGCAGACCAGCAAAGCAGGCGGGCAGCAGATTGGGGAAGCCTGGAAGAAGGTGATGAATGAAGAGAAGAATGCAGGAACATCCATGTGTTATTAAGGCAAAAAGCAGCAGAGCGCTTCCCTGACGGTTGGGGAAGGGGCCAGCAGATGGACTCCCCGGCACGTGCACATCTATCACGCTGCTTGTGCAGCTGCACTTGTCTGCGGCTGCGGCTCTCTGTGATCTCTCTGTTTCGATTGCATCTGCCTTCACCTGTCATCTCTTGGGCAAGCCACTTAGCCCCTGCCTTCAGGCCAGACCATGTATTCGGTGATCCCATCAAAATGAACATGGGGAGCAGACAGAGGTAGGCAGCTTCATACCTCAACTGGGGAAGAGGCAATCGCTTGTCTCTTCTTCTAAACTGGCATCTCCAGTTGAAAGGATCTCGGTGTCAGGAGCACCCTAGCGGCCTCTTTCAGTACACTCCAATAGCCAACTCAAGACACAGACGAAAGGATTCTTTTCAAGGCTTTAATCCTTTTACAACTTAATGACTCTTTCAGATGCTAATCACCAGCGACTAAGCAATGAACAGCAGAGTAGCCTATGCTCCGGGTAGGCAGTTGATCCCCATTTGAAGGAGAATCACTTGAAGACCCTGAACTTATGGGCTAGGGTGAGATCCTCCCTATTTCCCTTGGGTCCATGGGAGGCGGCCGTTGCTTGCATGCCAAATGGGCACTATGCCTCCTTTCCGCGCCCTCCATCGCTTGTCGCTCCCTGCGTCTGCGTCGAGTGTCTAGCAAGCCCCCCTCCCGCACTCTCTCACTGCCAGGGTCACTATCTATGTCTGGAATGCTGGCAGGAGGAATCTCTGCCAGCTGCTGTGCCTGTGAGGGATGAGCTGGCTCCTCTCCCACAGATTGCTGATCCTCCTCAGAATCAGAACTGCTCTGGGGTTCTATCGGCTCAGTTTCCACCCTGACACTTGGGTTGCAGGTGATGAGAAAGACCCTTCTTTGCTTGAGACCTCGTGGGGCTGATGAAAGACAAAGGCAACAGTCCTGGGCTAGATCGACCTGTGGTAGAACCCTGAATAAAGCAGCTGGGCATGTGGCATTTTGAAGGGGAAGGAGCTAGGGATGGATGGATTTTGTTAAATCCATTCCATCTGCGTTTCGAGGATTGTCAGGCATCCCTGGTTCCACTGTGCCATCATCATTGTCAGAATCAGATTTTTTGTAGGGATGTACAAGAATTGTGCTCCACGTGCAGAAGTGCGCATGAGTGCAAGTGTGAATTTGTGCAAATCCTCTCCAAATTAAAAAAAAAAAACCCAGTCTTCTGTGGAATCTGTGTGTCTTGGAAAAAGCTGGACCACACGGAATCCGCAAGTTGGATTTATAGAAATCTGAACTCTTTTGAGCCTGTTGAAGGTTTCTCCAATGTCCCTAGAAGGAACACCATTGGGTTGTGGAGCACGTGCTTTGCTTGCAGAAGATCCCTGGTTCAGTCCTTGGCATTGCCAGTTCATCATGTATCTCAGTGTTTCAGGGCTGGGAAAGATGCTTCTATGGATGCTGGAGACCGTGTGGGCAACTTGCGGCCCTGCAGGTGTTTTGGCTGACAACTCAGTCATCCCTCACCATTGGCTAGGCTAGGCTGATGGGAGAGCAAAATATCGGGGGGGCGGGCACAAGTTGTCCATCCCTGCCTTAGAGCATTCTTCCTCAACATGGTGCCCTCTGAATGCTTTGAACTGCAACTCCCATCAGCCCCTGCCAGCATGACCAATGATCAACAATGATGGGAACTGTAGGCCAATTCATCTGGAGATGGGATGTACAGATTTTGTGTAATCCATTCCGTCTGTGTTTCGTGGATTGTCAGGCATTGTTTGGTCTGCTGTCTGCTCATTGATGGATTCAGATTTTTTTTCCTCCTCGTTAAAGTACACCAAAAAGTCTGCCACAATTTACAGAACTTTTGCTGGCATGTAACATTTTCTGTATTTTTCTTAGTTCAGTGTACAGTCAATGAGTAGAGTGCATACAAAAAAAGACTGCTACACAGCAGAGGCTGAAGAGAGATCAGAGATGTATAAAACATTGTTTTTTGGGTGGGTTTTTGTTTTTTAAATGCATATATATTCGTGTGTTTTCCAGCAACTTTTGTATTTTTGCATGATGAAATTTGCATAAAATTCTAGAAAGTACCCCCCCCCCCAAAAAAAAAAAACCCTGGTCTGCATGACCATGGTACCAGTGTCAGTCAGAAGAAGCTGGTCTGCTGTGGAATCTGTGATTTGAATTCTCAGAAACCCAAAATCATTTGATTCCATTGCAGATTTCTCTGACATTTCTATCTGGGGAAAGCTGCCTGCCAGCCAGAGTAGAAGAGTGTTGGGCTCAATAATAGACCAATGGTCTCATGTGTTAAAAGGCTGCTTCATATGTTCCTTGAACAGATTAGCACACATAAGAGAAGGAAATCCAAACATGTGCTGGAGGCACCAGCAGGGAAGGGGTACGTTGCGTGAGGTTCGTCCAGATGGTTTCTGAATGCAGCAAACGCTGCGGGTGAAGGCCTCCTAAGTTATCGCTGAAATTGATTGAGAACAGGCAGGTGTTTTCACACAGTGGATAAGCAATCGATGGAAGCTGGAGGGAGAGGATGCTCTGTGCAGAAGCAACGCAAACAGTGGGAGCTTTGCCGGTTGTTTGGGAAGGCAGCTGTGTGGCTTATACCTGTCAACTCCCTTGCTGGTTTTGTGATTATATAGCAGGAACTAACGACATACCAAGTTTGTAGTAATGGATTCTGCATAAATCTGTAGATGGCAAGTCTCCAAACTCAGTGTGACCAGCCTGCTCTCATTGTGGGATTTAGCAGGATTGTGAATGGGAAATGAAGATGCGGCAAGGGTATACTATGCTCCACTGGCATTATTTTTTGTCTCCATTGAAAGCAGCCAATTTTGCCTTGCCCAGTTCCTGTACTACTGATGTCCCTTGTGCATGGGTTCCAATTGATGTAGGGCTCTACAATTCTAAAATAAGACAGAGGTCATACTTATAGAATCCTAGAATCATAGAGTCATAGAACAGTAGGGTTGGAAGGGGCCTACAAGGCCATCGAGTCTAACCCCCTGCTCAATGCAGGAATCCAAGTCAGAGCATCCCTGACAGATGGCTGTCCAGCCTCGTCTTGAATGCCTCCAGTGTGGGAGAGCCCACCACCTCCCTGGGTAATTGGTTCCATTGTCGTATTGCTCTAACAGTCAGGAAGTTTTTCCTGATGTTCAGCCGGAAGAACATCAGGAAGAAGATGTTCAGAAGAGTCCAAATTCGAACTAAGGAAGGATGGGTTTTTAACTAGAGGTAAAGCGTGTGCTTTTCAATTGTGCAGAAACATTCTCTACCAATGCCTTCCTTCCTAGTGGTAGTGCATAAGCCTTATTCCTCCGATTTTGTTATTGCTTTGGAACTATTTTTGAACTTTTAACAGGCCTCCTCCTTCTACTATGTGATCCCAGCTGATCAGAGAGTTGGACACGTTGTCATCGTAGAGTGAATAAATTTGATAGTGTATTAACTTGAGGGAAAATCAAGTTGCATTGTCATACCCTTGATGCCCCAGTCCAGCTGTATGAGCACGAAAATATATCCCAGCATGTTTCACATTGAAAGAGTGAATGTGTGCCCAAGTGCATGTTCTGGTACATGTCTAAATGCGCTTTCCAAGAGAGAGCATCCACACTTGGAGATTTGTTCCAATTTTCATTGGTGCTGATGCACTCTGTCTTGCTGCATCAACTTGCTTTTGTTGCCACCGCACAGCAAAATGGAGCGTTGGCGCCACTGCCAAGGCAGCGTTGGTGGTGGTGTTTCCTTTCCCTCCCTCCCTCCCTCCATTCAAACGTCTTCTCCCCAGTAGTTGGAAATGGTAGTTTTGGGGTGACTCAGTGGAAAAACACACCAAGTGTCTTGTGGCATCTTAAAGACTTACACATTCATTCTGGCATAAGCATTCATGTACTCTGTCTACTTCATCAGATGCGTGAAGTGTGTTAACCTCAAATTGGCAGATTTATATACACATGGTGGGGGCAGGGTGGTGGTGTAAGTTGTGCAGTCAGAGGGAAATAAAATGCAAAAGTACAGACAGAGATAATTACCTTATTAACAGTTGCCATTCACAAAAGTTGTTGCGTGATAACTCAGACATCATTTCATTGGTGAGCCGATTAAAACATGTAGTGTTTTTTCTTAATGTCCTTATTCATACTGCAGGAAATAGAGTTGAATCCCTTGATGAATTGTACTTCATCAGTTTTATGTTGATATGTCTTTGAAATTCCTTGTTCAAGAATGGCCACCTTAAGGTCATTGGCAAAGTGTCTTGGGAGGTTGCACTGTCCCCCCCCCCCACTGGTTTCTGAACATGGCCATTCCTGTTGTCAGATTTGTGTCATTCATTCTTTTGGGTAGAGACTGGCCTGTTTGCCCTGTATAGAAAGCAGTAGGACATCACTGGCAAATGATGGCATAGATCCCATTGGAAGATGAGCAAGTGTATGGTGGGTGACATGATTAGGTCCTATAATAGTGTTGCCAGAGTAGATATGGGGACAGGGTTGGCATCTGGGTCTGGTTCAAGGGAAATTATGCCCTAGAAACTTTGGAACTGGGGGTTGGCTCAATTCTAGTTTTAACTGCTCAGTTTATCACCACCTTTTACTGCGTGTGTGACATTTTTGTAAACCTTATAGTGGAGCTGGTTAGAAATCCTTAGGCTTGTGAGCATAGTGTATTCTCCAGTTCATTTCATGGGGATGGGTTTTTTTAGGCAAATGCTTTCTTTTGCCTGCCTTCTGGTAATTTTTGCATACTCCATCCTTCTGTAGAAGCCAAGGTCCCTTTGTCCCTGATGAATTGCCATTCCTTGCATTACTGGGCTGGAATATGAAACTTTTCACTTTGAAAGCCCAGAATCTTTGCTGAATTGCATCAGCCTGTGTCTTAAGACAGCCCAGCAGCAGCAAGTTCAAGTGAAGTCCCAGTTCTTTCTGCAGTGTGCTCTGTCCAGTGATTCTCTTTGCCAGCAAATATATCAGAGACAGAAAGCATCTACAACTGTGTAAGAGCCATAGGAAGAGACTGGCTCGATCAGACTGAAAGGTTACTTTTCCCCAGCATCTCACTTCCCACACCAGGCCAGTCAGATGCCTCTAGGAAGCCAACAAGCATTGCATGAAAGTAACAGCGAACCCATTTGTCCCAAGCATTGGGCATCCAGAAGGAGACTACATTGGGTCATGGAGGTTTAATCTAGCTATGAAGGCCAGTTGCCATGGCTTGACCACTCCTCTGTGTATTTGTCAGATCCTCCGTGTAAAGCTACCTGAACCAATGGGCGTCGCCATATCTGGTGTCAGCAGAATCCATCAATTCTGCACTGTAGGTGAGTTTGGGTCTATTCCATAGCTGAATGCAGCATCACAGCTGTGTCTGTACAATATAAGCCACATAGATGTCAATTGCTTTATAGATGCTTGCAGTGTGCAATGGGGTGGCTACTAGGAAGGAGGTGGCGTCTCTGTGAGTTGGCCCAGTCCAAAGAGCTGTTTGTTTTGTTTTGTTTTGTTTTGTTTTGCTTGCTTGCTTATTTATTTATTACCTTTCTATACTGCCTAATAGCTAAAGTTCTCTGGTTGGTTCACAACAATTAAAACCATCAAATACAGCATGATAAAGCATAATAAAAAACTTCAAAAAGTTTAAACCTACAATATAAAACTGAAGCAAAAACCTTTAAATAGTATAAAGATTTAAAAATAAACAACAGATTTAAAAACAACAGGAACCAAGGGACTAAAATGCATGGGAAAATAAGAAGGTCTACACCTGGTACCCAAAAGGCCACAACGCAGGTGCCAGGTGAGCCTCTCTGGGGAGCTCATTCCGCAGCTGGGGTGCCACAGCAGAAAAGGCCCTCTTCCTGATAGCCACCCACCTCGCTTCCTTCGGCGGGGGCTCCCAGAGAAGGACTGCTGAAGATGGCCTTATGGCCCAGGCAGGTCTGTGTGGGAGGAGACTGTTGCCCACAGAGATCAGAACGCAAGGACGGCTGGATTCATGGAGCGCCTCCACTTGTGCGGCTGTGCGTGGTGTCACGAGTCCGATGGAGTGAATGCTGCTGTGCCAACTGGAGTGGCAATCACCAGGTGTAACCTAGCAGTGCACAAAGCCTGTTCATGTGTTAGTAGCAGCGATTGGTGGTGGACTGTTCTGTTTTCTTCCAAATGTGATCTGGCGTGAATGAATGAGTGAGGTGAAACAGGCACACAGAGAGGTCCGAACTGCACATTGATGCACGGCTCTGTGATTCTGTCTCCCAACAACAAAGAGTCTTGTGGCACCTTAAAGACGGTCAAATGCATTATGGCATAATTTGTTTTGAAATGAAAACCAGCCTTGGAAGCTGGAGTGAAGGGAGGGAACAAGCGGCCGAGGGGGCTGGCTTGACCTTTTCCCGTCCTGCCCTCTCTCTGCTCAAACCGGGGCTGGCCCAAGACATGGACTACCTGACGTGGAGTCCAAATGGTACCTCCCCCCACCGCCCCATTAGGGCCAGCACTTTAGCAAGCCTTGTTGCCCCTGTCTGACACCAATTCCTGCCTCCAACCAGTGGTGCAGTTCAGTGATTTTGGATTTTGGCCTTGACAGTCTTCCTGTCCCCCCGCCCACTGCCAGGGACGTGTGCCACTTCGCTTCCTTTGAAATGTGACAGGCCAGCCCTGCTGAGCTTGGCCCCCACTGCTCGTTCTGTGGAGTGGGGCCCTGGGCCCTTTCCCAAAGCCCTGCCCCAGCGACGCCACTGCGGCCTTCCGTAATGGTGCCACCCAGTGGAGGCTGGTGGCTCCGTTGTCAGTGGGGCGGTCAATCCCCTCCGGGTTTCAGCCAGAACCAGTCAGAACTCTTAAGGAGCTCTCCAAGGTGTGGTAATCTATCCCCCAAATGCTCCACTGGTGCCACCTGAAGCACGTCACTTCTTCCTGCCTCAATATCATCTCCAAGCTGTCGTCCCCGCAACACCGGGGGGGAAAGATATAGGGATCCTGTTTTTCTTTCCCTGTAGGGTGGAAAGCAGCTCTGTTCAGTGAACAGTGTGTTGGACTTAGGGATGTCAGAGAATTCTGCACGAATTTTAAATGGGATCGAATTCTGACAAATCTGGTCCACGGAATCCTCCTCGGAATGGGGCGGCCTGGTCGACCTGGACCAGAGCTCATGCAGACCCATTTTTTTTTGTCCGCTGAATGGCAGGTTTTATGAAAATAATCACAAAAAGAAATCTGTAAATTGGAAATGGAAGAAGAATGCGATTGGCTTTACCCTTTTTACAATAGGCATTTTCCGAGGCTTTCTTTTGCTGGGGCTGAGTTGCGAAGTCCACAGAAATCCTCCATCTTTTCTGTTTATTGTCTGTGGAGGTGAGGTGAGGTCAGGTCAGGACAAGTCCAGTGAGGTGAGGTGAGGTGAGGTCAGGACAGGTCTGGTGAGGTCAGGTAACTGGAAGGTACATGGGGAATCCCCGCGAAGGGCTTTACCCTTTTAATGAAAATAAATAGGCATTTCCCTATAACCTGAGGCTTACGGAGACCGGCGGGCACGCGAAAAGGATTTTTTGGTGGTACTTACAGAATTATTTATGTAAGTTCGAGGAGGCAAAAAAAACCCTGGGGGAATCCAGGGCATGCGGATGGCAGAACGGGGTGGCCCTTGGCTCTGCGGAATCCTTGTGGAGCGGAGCTGCTCCACAAGGGTTCTGGGGGAGGAATGGATCCCGCCCCCACAGATTCCCCACCGGAACAGACGGTGGGGAATCTGTACATTCCTGGTTGGACTCAGGAGACCTGTGTTCAAATCCCACCCCATCACAAGCTCAGTGTATGACTTCAGACATGTTCCTCCAACCCCCTCGAACTTGGTGCCCTCCAGATGTGTTGGACTACAGTTTTCATAATCCCCCAGTGTTGTACTATAATTCCCATAATCCCCAGGCAGCATTGCTGGCTGAGGTATTATGAGAATTGTAGTCCCACACATCTGGGCAGCACTAGGTCAGGGAAGGTTGAGTTTCTCCATCTTTCAAGGTTAGCCTTCCTCTCAGGGTTGTTGTGAAAATAAAATGGGATAGCTTCCATGTGTGCCACCAGAAGCACCTTTGGGAGGAAGAGCAGGAGACAAATGTCACTGTCAAAGAAACAAAGCTACTCGCTGGCACACCTTGGCCAAGAGGCATGTAGAGTCAGTGGCTTTCAAACTATTTATCCTCAGGGCACCCTTTTGATGTAGCATGTCTGTCAAGGAATCTCGTAGGGCCCTGGAGCATATTTTAGGGCCCCTGGGCCCCCATATATTTTGGCTGGCCACTGTGTTGCATTCAGGCACAGAAAATTAACTGAGCACAGTCCCATTAAGAACAGCCCAAGCTTTCCCCTCCCTTCTCATCCCTTGGCCTAGGAGAAATGTTGCTGCAGGCCTGTGTTAGGATCCTTTGCCTGGGAGCTGAATGGAGCCCTCTCAACAGTAAGCCAGTTAAGGTTCTAATGCCTTGGTGGAGTAGCCTCAGTTCAATAATTAAGGCTCATCAGAGAACGCAGCCCTGGGAGGCAATCAGAAAAGTGCAGTCATCAGTCATGGGAGGGGCTGTAGCTCTGTGGCAGAGCCCTGCTTTGCATGCAGGCGGTTCCAGGTTTGATCCCTGGCATCTCCAGGTAGGGCTGGCAGAACTCCGGCCTGAAGCCCTGGAGAGCTGCCGCTGCCAGTCAGCATTGACAATACCAGGCTAGATGGACTGAGGGTCTGGTGCCAGCTTCCGGTGTTCCTTGGGCCCTGCCCCTCCCCGCAAGTGGCCGGGTCTTGTCCCTAGCCTTGCACTGTAACTCCAAAGCACAGCACAGAGACCAGGGCCATCACTTGCTCTCTTCCCTAGCTCCAGGCTCTGGCAAGCGCTTGTGCTGAACCTCTGGGGCACTCCAGCTCCCACTCAGTGCAACGCAATGGAGGGGCAGACACAGTGTCTCCCTCTCTAGCTTGAAGGCTGGAAGGGAGACGGGGCTTATCACACTTCCTGGGATGGACGGGGGCCTCACCATGGCGTGTGTGGCAAGCGGGATTGTGGATCCCCAAGGGCACACCCTCCCGTCACATTCCATGCCACTTTGCAGTCACCCTGGGTGCACTCTGAGCGTGCTCTGGAGGCCACTCAGCAGTTCCCTGCAGCTTGCCAGGAAGATGGCAGTGAAAAGGCAGCTTCCCCACCATCACTGATATGCTGGCTGAGGGTTCCCCCAGCTTCTTCTAGTGCACAGCTGGAAGCCACTGGCTGGTGGCTGTTCTTGGATGCTGGTGGATCCATATACAATGCATCAAGTGGGGCAGTTATTCCTGCCTGCCCTGTGAAGCCATCCCTCTCACTTTTGCCTCCCCTCCCCTTTGGTCTGCTGGCTCTGGGTCGCCAGAGAAGCGGCGTCAGCAGCCTTTCCCGCTGACTCTGCTGCACTGAGTATCTCTTGGCGCTTCAGCTTCCTCTCTCTGACACCGCTCCAAAGGTGCAGTTGCTGAGGTGTGCTGCCATCTGCTGCTTTTTCTCTGGGCCAGTACTGGGGAGGAGAGATGCATTGTGAGCTGGCTTGGTGCCAGTTATTTGCAGTGGGCCCCCTGGGAGAAATAAGCTCTCTCCTCCTCTTCCATAGTATGGGGAAGTCCAAAGCTTATTTTGGGGATGAGGGGGCATACAAATGTTAGTTCAGCCTTCCCCACCCGGGTGCCCTCCAGATGTGTTGGACTGCAACTCCCATCATTCCCAGACAGCAATGATGGGGGTTGCAGTTCAAACACACCTGGAGGGCACTAGGTTGGGGAAGACTGCTTTGCTTCCTTATTAAGTTTAATGACTGAGCTCTGTGTTGAGCATTTTGTGCGAATAAGGAACTGAGAACTAGTAGCCAGCTGCAGCATCATAGCCTACTGGTGTTCAGTTGGTGACCGAACCAAATGGGAGTCATTTCCTTCCACTTTGCTTAACAGCTTGCTGTGGCTCACGGTGGTACTAAAGGCCAGCAAGTGGTTACACCACAAGCTTTTAAAGCCGTCAGGAGGTGCGGGGGAACGGGGTCTTTCCCATTATGAAACTGATCGTGCAGGGCCAAAAATGATGAAGCACTGAGGCGCAGATGGACGGGAAGGCAGAACTAGTGTGACAAACTTAGTTGGTTTCTCCAGCTAAGCGTGACTCCAGCTTCACAGCAATTGTTAAAACTCCAATTCAGAATGACTAAGAAAGCAAAAAAAGAGAGAAAAAAGTCCAGCATACTGGTGATGATCAAATCAATGCAACTGCAAAGCATGTTAATTTTTCAGCATTTCACAGGGCAGATTTTCCTCTATCTCTATCTCTTGCTTTTTAAAAAAAGGGCCTGCATTTAATTTAATGATGCCCATTTTGAAAATTATTCATAGTAGCCCCCATCTACTTTATCAAAGTGGTCTTTATACAAATCCTGTTTCCATCCAGATTTGTTTACTTGGCTAAATTCAAACGGAGCCTTAAAACGATTTTTTAAAAAAATCCAGCCCTGGAAGTCATCTGCTGTATCTAAAGTTTGCACAAAGTGGCTCAGAGAACAATTGCTGCCACTTCAAGCCAGTGGGATGTTTGCGAAGCAGCGGGGCGGCTCTGTAGACTCCCAGATAGGTTTTTCTTACATGTGATTTGTGCAGGTTCTTACTTCTGATTTGTGCCCTGAGAAACAACAGAATTAATTCTGGTTGGAATTGGGTCATGATGCAGGAACAATAGCCCAGAGATGGATCTGGGTTTTCCAAATGCTTTATTACTATATTAACATGACAATAAGGGATTTGCACACTGTGGGATCGTGATAATGGAGGCACACTTTACACTTCTGCAATGTGCATGGGCCTAATCAGGGAGAGCCTCGTGATTTGCTGCAGTGTGATACCAATTGCTCCAGCATTGGACAAAAATAAGAGAAAACATTGGGTAGCATTCAGTGCTGCACTACTGCTAATGCAAATGACTTTGCACTAGCATGAACTATTTTTAGCACAACACGAAGGGGCTGTTCACACAACACACCAACCCAGACTCAGTGGTTGGGTGTGGGTTCTTGTTGAATTGTGGGTTGTTTGTTAAACCATGGGTTAGTGTGTTGTCCAGACACAGGCATTTTCTGTAGTGCGGCCTGTTAACCACCCTGAGCAACCAAACAACAAACCATGGGTTCTCAAGGTAGCTTGTTCGAAGAAAAAAAAAAAGTCACACTGCATGGTTAACAAGCCACCCTGCAGAAAATGTCCTGGGTTCAGACAACATGCTAACCCACAGTTCGTCAAATAACCCAGACTCAACCTCAGAGGCTGGTTTAGCGTGTTGTGCAAACCCAGTCAAATAACGCTTGTTGTCAACACAAGGTTTCCCTGGAAAACACGTTGTGCCAGCAAGCGCAATGGGCCTTGCTCACTGTCATTTATGTTAGTGGTAGTGTAGCTTTGAGTAG
Organism: Heloderma suspectum; assembly: GCF_057233095.1. Taxonomy (NCBI): domain Eukaryota; kingdom Metazoa; phylum Chordata; class Lepidosauria; order Squamata; family Helodermatidae; genus Heloderma; species Heloderma suspectum. Next base: position 3,069,350 of record NC_139466.1, read on the forward strand.
TGCCCATTGCATTCAGCCATCTTCCCCAATAGGGTGCCTTCCAGATGCACTGGACTACACTCCCAGCATCCCCAGCCAGCGTGGCCACCATTAAGCACACTGTAGCATTGAGCATACTTTGGCAAGCAAAACACTTCCAGTGGATCAGGGGGCATCCAGATTTTGTTGTCTAGTAGGTTTCCACTCACCTTGGAGTGGCATTTCTTTTTTGTTGATGGGATGGAGATGCTTTGGCTTAAGGGCCCAGAGCTGTGATGGCCAACTGACCACTTGCAAAAGTGTTTGGTGAAGTTTAGTTTTATTTAGCATTACTCCGCACAAGCACCTTGTGGTTGTACTGAATTTCAGTCAAGTTGTTGCAAAGACGTTGTTCTGCTGATAAGGAATAGAAAATATTTGCAAAACAGTGAGAGAGATTGCATGTATAATGGTTGCCTTTCAGCCCTAAGATGCATGCAGGTGACGCTACATACCACTTACGGGGGTGAGGGACCTTTCCCCCCTTTGCCCCTGCATGATGGTAGTGGAAGGGGAGCACAGCCAAAAGCGTGTGTGGGGGGCTGGCTCTCTCTCTCTCTCTCTCTCTCTCAGTCACTGTATTCTCTATGTTGCCTATCTTGGCAAAGCCTTCCAGGGTGGCTTACATACATAAGATAAAAACATCCCAATAAAACCAGACCACTGAACTAGCAATTTCAAAACATTTCATGTAGATCAGGGATAGGCATAGAATCATAGAATAGTAGGGTTGGAAGGGGCCTACAAGGCCATCGAGTCCAACCCGCTGCTCAGTGCAGGAATCCAAGTCAGAGCATCCCTGGCAGGTGGCTGTCCAGCCTCGTCTTGAAGGCCTCCAGTGTGGGAGAGCCCACCACCTCCCTGGGTAATTGGTTCCATTGTCATATTGCTCTAACAGTCAGGAAGTTTTTCCTGATGTTCAGCCGGAGTCTGTCTTCCTGTCACTTGAGCCCATTATTCTATGTCCTGCACTCTGGGATGATCAAGAAGAGATCCTGGCCTTCCTCTCTGTGACAATCTTTCAAGTACTTGAAGAGCGCTATCATATCTCCCCTCAGTCTTCTCTTCTCCAGGCTAAACATGCCCAGTTCCTTCAGTCTCTCTTCACAGGGCTTTGTTTCCAGTCCCCTGATCATCCTTGTTGCCCTCCTCTGAACCCTCTGCAGTTTGTCTGCATCCTTCTTAAAGTGTGGTGCCCAGAACTGGACACAGTACTCCAGATGAGGCCTAACCGGTGCTGAGTAGAAAGCAACATGGAGCTTTCTACTCAACATGGAGCCTTCCTTGGTACTTACCTCTCCCATTTTTTTGGTGCTTGCTGCTTATGCTTTTCTTGGTGCTTACCCTCCCATTTTTAAAAATTAACAAATTTTCTCATTGGCAGTCAGAAATCTATTCAGAGTAAAGTGAGGTCCTCCAGTTGCTGCCACCTTTATTTCCCATTAATGCTTCTGGGGTACACATGGGGCTCAGAGGCACGCTGAAGAAATGAATATGGTGGGTTGTGCCCAGCCACCAAGGAAAAGAAAAATGGTCTCATGTCACTTCTGTCTGGTAAGCCACATTTCCCATGGCAGCCATTTTGTGGTGGTGCCCAGGACAGTTTCTCAAATTGCCAAATGTGCCCGCAGGCCCCAGACGTTTGCCTACCCCGGTGCAGAGTCATGTATCAGAAATCCAGTGGTGGTGGTGGTGGTGGGTGTATGTGTGTGCTGCATGTTGAAGTCAGCATGTGTCTGAATTGCTCACCCTGAGGCATCATGTGTTATGGAATGGAAATAAGAGTGCAGAGGGAGGAGGCCACTCATAGGAATACAAATTTTGTTAACTGTCCTGGGGATCAGCTGAAGCTGTCGGCTCTGGCAAAAGCTCTTTGTGAGCTTGGCAGATCAGCACAGAGGAACATCTCAAAAGGGTCTCTTTCATGAGGCGTAGTGACTGGCTGCTTCTTCCTCAAAGTCGGCTATCGATATCTTTGGGAGTCAGCCCATGGCAATCATTATGTACTCCCCTTTTCGTTGTGCTGTATGATGGACTGGAGCGAGTGGGAACAGGTGATAGAGGAATAATTGCTGTTGAAAAATTCTGGGATGGGTTTCTTTTCTCAGTGGTTGTTCATCACCTCTCTGTTTGTGGTAGGTGCACAGAACTCCTGAGCTGAGATCTGAGCCCTGAGGGGGCCAGCTGCCATCCTTCACTTTGGACAAGTTGTTTGCCATCTCTGCTTCTGTCCTCCTCACTCTGAAAGAACACTGGGCAGTAATTGCCTTGGATAATAGAATCTAAGCCTCCAAAGGACCTGTGTAGCCTTTACATCTGTTTGCAGGGTAATGCAAACCAGACCAATTCATTCATGTAACCAGGAGGGGGATCAGTCCAAAGAGCAGAGAAGTGACCTCATGAGGAATAGAAGATGTGAAGCTGGGGTGCAAAACCTCAGGCCTTGGGCCCCCCTCCAGGCTTCCGTGGTCCTCCAGGTGGCCCCACCCCCTTTCCCCCAACTACTAGCAGTGACTGACCAGGAAAGAGCTCTTGGGGTTGTGGTGGACAGCTCTATGAAGGTGTCAACCCAGTGTGCGGCTGCTGTGAGAAAGGCAAACTCCATCTTAGGCATAATTAGAAAAGGAATTGAGAGTAAAACTGCGAAGATCATACTGCCCTTATACAAATCTATGGTGCAACCACACTTGGAATACTGTCTCCATTTCTGGTCACCATGCCTCAAAAAGGATATGGTAGAGCTGGAAAAAGTTCAGAAAAGGGCAACTAGAATGATCAAGGGGCCTGAGCAACATCCCTACGAGGAAAGGTTACAACAGTCTGTTTGGCTTAGAAACAATGTGACTGAGGGTAGACATGAGAGAGGTGTACAAAATGATGCATGGTGTGGAGAATGTGGATAGGGAGACATTTTTCTCCCTCTCTCAATACTAGAACCAATGGGGTCATCCTATGAAGCTGATTGGTGGGAGATTCAGGACAGATCAAGGGAAGGACTTCACACAGTGCATAGTTAAACTATGGAATTCGCTTCCACAAGATGTAGCGATGGCCACCAATTTGGATGGCTTTAAAAGGGAGTTGGACAAATTCCTGGAGGAAAAGGCTATCCATGGCTACTAGTCCTGATGGCTATGTGCTACCTCCAGTACCAGAGGCAGTGAGCCTGTGTACACCAGTTGCTGGGGAACATGGGCGGGAGGGTGCTGTTGCACTCATGTCCTGATTGTGGGTTTCCCATGGGCTGCTCGTTGGCCACTGTGTGAACAGAATGCAGGGCTAGATGGACCCTTGGTCTTATCAAGCTTCAGGGCTCTTCTTATGTTCTCATGTTTTTATGTACTGATCTTTTGGTGGTTTCCCAGATTTTGTGCAGTTTTTCCCCCACTTTGAAAGGTTGAACTGCTTCTCCTAAGGCTTAGTCCATAAGAGCTTTAAACTCAAATATGCTGGTATTTTTGGCCCCGTCCCCTTGCCTTTGGCCCTGCTCACCACTGGAATGCAACCGCCAAGAGCTTCTCCAAAATGGAATTTGGCCCCTGATCTGAAAGAGCTGTGAAGGATACCTAAGATAGTTGTTGTTGTTGTTGTTGTTATATAACATTTCTATACGGCCCAATAGCCAAAGCTCTCTGGGCAGTTTACAAAATATTAAAACCTTAAAAATACAATATAAAACATCATATAAAACCTGTTTACATAGATAACAATTTAAAACACCAAGCAATACGTATCCTGGGACCAATTAAAACCTAATTGTATGCTGTCAAATGCTTAGGAGTAGAGGAAAGTCTCAACCTGACACCAAAAGGATGCCAATGTTGGTGCCAGGTGGGCCCCATTGGGGACAGCATTCCAGAATTGGGGGTCACCACCAAGAAGGCCCTCTCCCTTGTTTCCACTCTTTGAACCTCCCTTGGAGGAGGCACCTGAAGGAGGGCCTCAGATGATGATTGTAACGTACGGTTAGATTCATGCTGGGAGAATGCCCTTTAAGAGTCCCTAGACTTGCAGTGGCAAATAACACCATTCCCACATGATCATCCCAGCAGGGATCCTCTCCCCTTTTTGCCAGGTCTTCACAATGAATCTTTCTATTGACAAAAGTCTCCATTGCTGGCAGAAGGGAAATAAATATCTCCTGGTTATCACCTTTCCTGCCTGCCTTCCTGTGATGGGAGGTGCTTATGTCTCTCCACCAGTTCCTGATTGGAGGGAATCCCTCAGCCTGTCAACCAATAACCCCCTGACTACAGATAGTAAAGGTAGAGTGGTTTTAGTATGCCTTGTCTTCAACTTGGGTAGACAATTTGCAGGTGGGAGCCTCTAAACTCTCTCTCCAGACCCAATGCTTGCCTGATAAGCAAAATTAATAAAAAGGGGAATATGTCTTGGTGATGGTGCACATAATCCCAGCCTGACCAGTCTGACTGGCTGTGTCAGATATTAACCCCTATTTGCCCCCACTAGATGTGGAACAATAATTGTATCCTAAGGAATGGAGCAGAAACTGGCACCAGTTTGCAGAGGTCACCTTTCTGTATCAAAAGGCACGACTGCTTCACACAGGCTGAACTCCAAATCAGACAGTGTAATGCAGGGCCAAGTGAACATTCCTCTCCCAATGAATGTCTAGGAGGGACATGAGGATTCTCCCTTCTAGCAGGTCAGATTGCATAGTCCACCTAACACAGTATTGTCCACACTTGTCCATGTCGCCCTCCAGGGATTGGACCTGGAACTCAGCAACTCTTCCAGCTGGAGATACTGGGGATTAAACCTGGAACCTTCTGCACACTGAGCTGTGGTCCCTCCCTTAAATGAAACATTCCTTTCCACCAGTGGGGCAAGTGAAATAATTTCAGAAGCCTCCAGACTTTGCATCTGTTTTCAATCTGGAAATATGTGAATTGGTTCAGAAACTGTCAGTGATCATAGTAATAAAGCTCCCCCCCCCCGTGTGTGTGTGTTTTAATTAAACAGCCATTTCAGTTTTATTTTTTAACTGAGCTCCAACTGACACTACATCTGATCCAAGCCACCACCCCCTTTCCCCCCCAAACATGGCTTTACATTAGGAAATGACAGCCTTGCAACTTAACTTGTCATGACTAATCTCTGAGTGCATGAACTGTACAACATTTCACATATATAAGCTTTTGTTAGATTTCTAAACATACAGTTTAGAGATCTAAAGATCAGAGAAGCTTTTGTTAGATCTGTGAAGATCTCTGCTTTTTCCAAAGTAAGTTTCTAGCATCTCTCCTCTGAGGGAAGGTTACAACAGCTAGGAAAAAAGCTTTTTCAACAGCTTTTTTCGCTGGGAAAAAAGGCGAGTAAGGGGAGACATAAGAGAGGTGCACAAAATGCTGTATGGTGTGGAGAAAGTGGATAGGAAGAATTTTTTCTCCTCCCATGATACTAGAACCCAAGGTCATCCCATGAAGCTGATTGATGGGACATGCAGGACAGATAAAAGGAAGGAATGGTTCACACAGCACATAGTTAAACAATGAAATTCGTTACCACAGGATGTAGTGATGGCCACCAATGTGGATGGCTTTAAAAGGGGGTTAGACCAATTCCTGGAGCAGAAGACTATCAATGGCTACTAGTCCTGATGGCTCTGTGCTACCTCCAGAACAAGAGGCAGTGAGCCAATGTACACCAGTTGCTGGGGAACATGGGCAGGAGGGTGCTGTTGTGCTCATGTCCTGCTTGTGAGTTCCCAGTCAACAGCTGGTTGGCCACTGTGTGAACAGAATGCTGGACTAGATGGACCCAGCAAAGCTTTCGACAAAGTGCCCCATGATAACCTGATGAGCAAACTAGCTCAAAGTGGGCTAGATGAAACAACGATCTGGTGGATCCACAGTTGGCTACAGAATTGGACTCAAAGAGTGCTTATCAATGGGACCTTCTCAAACTGGGGAGAGGTAACGAGTGGGGTACCACAGGGCTCAGTCCTGGGCCCAGTGCTCTTCCACATTTGTATTAATGACTTGGAGGAGGAGGTGCAGGGAATGCTGATCAAATTTGCAGATGACACCAAATTGGGTGGGATAGCTAATACTTTGGAAGACAGAAACAAAATTCAAAGTGATCTTGACAGACTGGAGCGCTGGGCAGAAAACAACAGAATGACATTTAATAGGGATAAATGCCAAGTTCTGCACCTAGGAAAAAGAAACTAAATGCACAGTTACCAGATGGGGGATACGTGGCTCAACAACACTACAAGCGAGAAGGATCTTGGAATTGTTGTAGATCACAGGCTGAATATGAGCCAACAGTGGGATGTGGCTGCAAAAAAGGCCAATGCTCTTTTGGGCTGCATTAATAGAAGCATAGCTTCCAAATCCCAGGAAGTACTAGTTCCCCTCTACTCAGCACTGGTTAGGCCTCATCTGGAGTACCGTGTTCAGTTCTGGGCACCACATTTTAAGAAGGATGCAGACAAACTGGAGAGGGTTCAGAGGAGGGCAACAAAGATGATCAGGGGACTGGAAACAAAGCCCTATGAGGAGAGACTGAAAGAACTGGGCATGTTTAGCCTTGAGAAGAGAAGACTGAGGGGAGCTATGATAGCGCTCTTCAAGTACTTGAAAGGTTGTCCCAGAGAGGAAGGCCAGGATCTCTTCTTGATCATCCCAGAGTGCAGGACACGGAATCATGGGCTCAAGTTACAGGAAGCCAGATTCTGGCTGAACATCAGGAAAAACTTCCTGACTGTTAGAGCAATATGACAATGGAACCAATGACCTAGGGAGGCGGTGGGCTCTCCCACGCTGGAGGCATTCAAGACAAGGCTGGACAGCCATCTGTCAGGGATGCTCTGACTTGGATTCCTGCATTGAGCAGGGGGTTGGACTTATGGTCTTGTAGGCCCCTTCCAACCCTACTATTCTATGATTCTATGACCCTTGGTCTGATCCAGCAGGGCTCTTCTTATGTTATAATGATGACTACAGATGTATTTGAAACACACTGATGGATCTGACTGTGTAGGCAAGTAAAAATGAAGCTGAAAATCACCTGCTCTATTTCCTTTGGCACACATGACTAACTGAGAGCAAACATGATATCTTGCTGGCTTCTGTAGCTGAAGAGACATCTGTCAAGGTGCTTGAATACACCATGCCAGCCTCCGGCACTGTCATTTCCCTGGCTCTGTGTGTGGCAGTCTCAATGGCAGGACTAAGTCAGCAAAGGTTAATAGATAAGCCTTGGAAAGCTAAATCTTTTGATTACAAGGAATATATCAGGCCACTGTGTTTAGATTCTATATATTATTACAGCCTGTAAGAGTGTTTAATGAGGCAAGAAAGGTGAAAGTGAAGTTAAGCCAGGGGAGAGGGCTGCTTTTGAGAATGGATTAAATATTTTTGTGTGGTGGACCAGTTATTCAAATGGAAGGCCTCGTTCAAGACCACTCCTGGCTACTGGCTTGAACTTGGACAAGATTGTTCCTTTTTGGTTGACTGTTTTGTCTTGTTTACACAACAAATCCGTTGCAGCCAGGACTTTTTGTGTGTGTGTGTGTGTGTGTGTGTGGTCAGTCTCTCTCTAATGTGGGATGTCTACTGTAAAAATCAGCACAATGAAAATACAGGTCAGTGTGCTTGTTAAGGGGAAAACTGGAGTAGCCTCCTCTCTGTGGACATGGAGACTGAACTGAGAGAAGGGCAGGAGATTAAGCTATAACAAGACAGAGCGGAACGATGAATGTGGTGCTTGGTAGCAAGCCAGAAGTCTTGCCAAAAGCAAGTAAGGCCATGATCTAGCTGGGCTAGTTTGCTCAGCCTCCTAGAAGAACAGGAGTGCAGAACCTCTTTCAGCTTGAGGGCCAAATTCCATTTTGGAGGAGCTATTACTTCTCCAAAAACGATGACTACTATTTTTTTTAATCTGTGCTTCTTCTAAGGAGCTCAGAGCAGTACACAACACTCCCACCCCCTTACAACAGCACTGTAAGGTAGGTTACACTGAGAGAGGACATTTGGCTCAATGTCCCTCAATATGAATTGGCTGAGCAGGGATTTGAACCTAGACCTTCATGGTCATAGCACAGCACAGTGGAATTTCACAAAAATAGGATGAGCAAAACCCCTGCAAGAGCTTCAAATTTTGTGATACATGCAAAGGGGCAAAGAAAAAAGAGGAAGGCACATTATGGGTCTGGGATGCCAAATTGGTTACAAAGAGTAGATACTGCTCAAGTATTGTATGCCGCCTAGAGTGGCTGGGCAGCCGGCCAGATGGGTGGCCAATCACTCACTCACTCACTCACTCACTCACTCAAACAAATAAATGGCATTCTTTCAACCAGGCATTTCCATTGCCATATTGGCTGGGAAAGGTGGGAGCTGGAGTGCACCAGGTTGGGGAAGATGGGAGCTGGAGTGCACCAGGTTGGGGGAGGCAGCTTTAAACTGCTTCCATGTCATTCTCCAGTAAATCTGTCTGAAATCTAGTGGGCTTGTGGCACTTGGCATGCAGAATTTTGGAAGGTTTGAGCAAATGGTTTTCATTTTATTAACAGTTAGACCATTCAGGTGCTCACATGGTAGAGGGCTGTTCGACCTATCCACCCTAATGATAAAAGGTCCTGTTGCACCTTTTATAATGAGGACCAAATGCTGACTTCTCCTGACTCAGTTTGAAGCTTACAAATAAACTTTTTAAGAGCTACTGATTGGAACTGTTGCAAGAGTGAAAGATGTAGTTGTTTTGGTTTGAGAGATTGACTGGGACCATGTACAGTCACTGCTTGGAGAAATTTTCTTTGTAAAATGCATGTTGATCAGTGTATTTTGTTCAGAGTGATTCTTTAACATGTTAAAATAAGCCCATGGGAGGCTGAAATACCTGAGCAGCATTTTAAAACAAAATTGCTAGCATCAGCCTGAGCTTTTTTGTGGATTTAATTCCAGAGTCAAAATGGGGACAGAGATAATTGGCCTCTTGTTCAAGAGAGCATTTTGAATGCCTTGTTCATCTCTGCCCTTCTGGGGTGGATTTGTAACCTGTGAGCCACGGACATTAACTGCGGCCAATGCAATCAGACTAAAGCTCTCCTAGATATCACAAGAGATATCACTCTGACTCGGCACCGCTTAATGGGGGAGTACCCAGCGACATCTTGAGCTCTGTTCAGTTGCTGTGCGTTCTCATTGCAAATCAGTTCAGGGTTTTTGTTTTTGTGAAATCAGGAATAGCAGGATGGAGCCTCCAATTAGCAAACCCTGGGTGCATCAAGACATATTCATGTCTTGATGAACTATTAAGATCTGGCTTGAGGACCTTTGCTTCTCGTCTGCCACACAAATGAAGAGTGTGGATGCAAAACTGCAACATAAGGCGACTTGTAGAAAGACTAAAATTTAACATAGCCAATTCCAGTCCTCTTCTAGTTGCAAGACAATGTCTCACTACCACAAACTAATAGGGCATTTGTCCACTGCAGGCTCAAACCTAGTTTGACTTTCATAGCTCCCTCCTTTTAAGAGAAACTGCAACTTCCACCTTCACCAAGGGATAAGTGTTGTCTACTCAGGACAGGGCCAACCCAAGACATTTTGCTGCCTAGGAGGACAAAATTTGCACACGCGCACACCCATTCCGTGTACTGGGCTAGCAGTCGAATTGAATCTTAGTTCATCATTGCAATGGGACAGCATCCTCCACCACACTGAAGGGCAGCAAGAAAGTTTAGAGGGCACTAGGCAGGCCATGTGGCACACACAGCTCTGTCCTCCAAGACCTCGCTGCTGTCCTCTCGCTCCTCTACCTGCTTCCTGATCAAACACAAATGTCACAGTGCAGCACTGGTGTTAGCATCCCCTGAGCAAAGCAATGCATGCATGACTATTACTGGTGCGCATGGCCTGGCTTGGCTGCCTCCCTGCCAAGTTGCTCAGTTAGGGGTGCTGTCTGTGATGAGGGGCAAGCCTCCCATGGAAATTGTGTGCCCGGAGGCCATGTTCGCTGCAGTGGCATTTGCCAGAGCAGGAAAGTGTTGATGTTTTCATATACGACTGTCCAACATGGCCAAGCTGTGAGCAAAGATAATAGGTCTGGGCCTTGGCAGAAGCATCTGAGGCTGCTTTCCTCAACCTGGTGCCTTCCAGATGTGTTGGAGTACAGCTCCCAGCATGCTCTAGTCAGCATGGCTGACTGGGGCATGCTGGGAGTTGTAGTCCAACACATCTGGAGGGCACCAGGTTGGGGAAAGCTGATATAAGGAGATGAAGTAGCTTAGAATTTGCTCCAACCAGTTGAAGTCTGTCTTGCTTCTCCAACCATAGAAGGCAAAGGTTTGGATGGAAGCTGCTGAGAACATGAGTGTTGAATGAGTTTCTGTCAGCTGCCATGGAAGTGGCACACCAAGCCAGGAGTCCAGAGTTCCCAGATCCCTCCCTTTGGAGCCACGGTTGACACTGGAAAGATAAACACTCATCTCCTATAATACAATGGATGGAGAACTTTATAACGCTTTCAACATTTGAATGGGTGGTATATAGATGCCACCCATGAATGGATACTTATTTGGATATCTGGTCCACTTTTGTTGAAACCTGTGTATAATTGCCAGGAAGTCGTATTTTCATAAATATGCTTTTTGTATGTATTCATTGCTATGGATATATACAAATTCATGTATGTATATTTAAAAACAACAACCTCAAAGCAATAAAAGAAAAGTTGATGATTAGAGGCTTGCTCTCAATGTATCCCTTCTTGGAGAATATTCTGTCTGATTGAAACAGAAAGGCTAGTGTTTATTTTTTAAAATGCCTGCATCTTGCCTTCTACCACTCAAGAGGGCTGAGAATATTTAAAAGAAACAAAATTTTAAAGCTGCTGCTAGAAAAATCACAATGAGCAGTGGAGATAAAACCAGTGGGAGAAAGGGAAGCTCCAGAGGGAAGGGGGATTGGTTTTCACACTTGGTGGATGCGCGCACAAGCACACGTTTGTGCATATATGTGTGTGTGTCTAAATGTCCCTCCTAAACACTGCAGCCTTTGTTGGAAGGCCAAGAGCTCCAGGAAGGAAAGATGTGACCTTCGGTCGTCTTCAACTGTTCTTCAAATGGGGGAGGGGGAACCTGGAGCAGGGGCTGCAGCTCGGTGGTAGAGCATCTGCTTGGCATGCAGAGTCCCAGGTTCGACCCCTGGTGGCATCTCCAGGTAGAGCTGGGAAAACTCCTGCCTGAAGCCCTGGAGAGCCACTGCTGCCAGTCAGTGTCAGCAATACCAGGCTAGACAGACCCAGGGTCTGACTCGGCACCAGGCAGCTCCTCCTGTGTTCCTATGTCTCTGAGGAAGACCTTAACAGACAGGCAGTTACCTTCAAGGTATGACTGGACTGCAGCAGCCAGTGGTCTGCTGTGTGAATCTGCAGCCTAGCTGTAGCAACTCTACTTTGGGAGACACTTTTTCTTATGACTTGTGGCATAGAGGAGGGCAACGGCTTGTTCTTTCCTGCCCCAGAGGGGAAGTTACAGGAGAGGGTAGATTTTGGTCAAATATTAGGAGGAGCACCTTGATCATGGAGCCATTCAGCAATGGACCCAGTTCTGCAGGGGCGGGCGGGCTCTCCCGGGCTGTGGGTCCTTGAGCTGCTGGGGATTCTCCAGCTCTGGGTTTCTTGCCATGAGCAGGGCACTGCACGGGATGGCTTACATGGCCCCCTCCTCTGCGATTCTGTGACCTCCCATGGTTTAGCCACAGATAACTGGAATGATCTACTTCAGAGACTGGACAGAAGGAGTTCCATTTTTCTCTTGTATGGGAGGTACAGAAATGGTCGATTCACTTGCAAAGGCACCTGCTTGCAAAGTTTCCCCACAATCAGCTTTGCTGCCAGGCTGGCAGGCAGAGGGCCACTTTCACTCATGGCAGCTTAATGTTGTAAACTGCCTTTGGGCCTCTTTCATTTATTTATTGCATTTCTATACTGCCCAATAACCGAAGCTCTCTGGGTGGTCCACAAAAAATAAAACCATAAGGTACAACACAAGCCAATATAAAATATGAAAGCTTAAAACTACAATATGAAAGTACAACCAAAACAAAACCTAGCAGCAATGCAGAGGTTTAAAATACAGATTTAAAACAGCAGAGCTAAAAGACTAGAGTGCTAAAATGCTGGGAAAATAAAAAGGTCTTCACCTGGAGCTGAAAGGAGTACAATGCAGGTGCAGTTGAACCGTTTCACTTCATAAATAAAAGCTTATCACTGGCTGGGGCTGTGTGTATGTGTCAGGGTTCCCCTTATAACCTGGACCCCCTGAGCAACTCCTTAAGGATCTCTTGCCTCCTTAAGAGTCCCATCTTCCTTTTTTTAAACTTCCCCTTCCCAGTAATGTGGGTTTTAGGCTGTAGGCGTGGGGTCACTGACAATCTAGACACAGGGTTTAACCACAACAGTTTACTGGTAAATTAAAGCAAGCAAATCACAACTAAAGGTATTTACACAATACAGCAGAGTGATACAAAGGCATTCAGAGAAAATAAAATTTGCAAAATGCGAGTTCCTTTACTCTAGCTGTACTTAGACTTTTTCAGGCTACTTCTTCCTGCTCCCTCTTCAGGATCTGGTCTCCCTGACTCTGCTCTTACTGGGTCTCTCACTCTCTTTATATACCTTCCTCTCTCAAAACCAAAAGTACTGTTTTAACACAGAAGAAATGAAACTTAACTGGGGAAATGAAACTGAAATTAACCGGGGAAATGAAGCTACTCCTCTCAGGGATACCTTCTCCCAACAAAAACATGCAGGTCTCTAACCCTGACCTTTCCCCCCTGTGCCTCTGTAGGCTTCAAACCTTCACAGTATGAAATAGTCATTGAAGACCAAGCACCACAGACAGCTTTTTGCCACCACAATCACAGCAATTTTTGGTGGGTTCAGTTTGCCCATTCAGCTGCCAGGCCTTGAGAGCAGACCTACACTATTGGTGAAGCTCTTGTTGGACCGGACTGAACCACTTGAGACTGTGCACATGGTGGTGGTGGGGGATTTCTGCATTCAAATGCTTTTCCCCATATCAACATGGAGTATAAAGCCATCAGTTATTATGTGCTACCTCCAGTAGCAGAGGCAATATGCCTATGTCCACAAGTTGCTGGGGAAAATGGGCAGGAGGGTGCTGATGCACTCACGTCCTGCTTGTGGGTTTCCCGTGGGCAGCTGGTTGGCCACTATGTGAACAGAATGGTGGACTAGGCAGACCCTTGGTCTGATCCAGCAGGGCTTGTCTTATGTTCTTAATGAAATGTCCATGAAATGCCCCAGGCATTTAGCAGCATGAAATAGGTTTTTAATCACGTCATTTGGTATTGTGGGTGTGTCTGCTCAGGTTATATGTTTGTAGCTAAACTGTTTTTATATTATGCATAATACTGTATTTTTAAGGTTTTTAATCCTTGTAAACCACCCAGAGAGCTTTGGCTATTGGGCAGTATAGAAATGGAATAAATGAAATGTAATTAATGAAATGTAACAAATGTCATGAATGGACTGCACAAAGAAAACTGGGCTAAGATAGATGTCAGGGTGGAGACTGAGCCTATAGAGCCCCAGAGCAGTTCTGATTCTGAGGAAGAGCAACAGCCCGTGGGAGAGGAGCTCGCTCATCACTCGCAGGCACAGTGGCAGGGAGAGACTCCTCCTGCCTGCATTCCTGAGAGAGAGAGTGACCCTGGCAGTGAGAGAATGGGGAAGGGGGCCTTGCTGGATGCTTGGTGCAGATGCAGGGAGTGGTGCCAGATGGAGGGCACCGAGAGGAGGCGCTCTGCCCGCTTGGTGTTAAAACAATGGTTGCATCCCGAGGACCCAAGGGTAAGAGGGAGGACCTCTCCATAGCCCATATGTTCAGGATCTTCCCGCCCTCCTCCTTCAAATGGGGACCAGCTGCCTTACCTGGAGCTTAGGCTACTCTGCTAACTACCCCAGTGCAGTTCCTTGCTTAGTCGTTGGTGATTAGCACCTGAAAGAGTCATTAAGTTGTAAAATGAATAAAGCCTTGGAAAGAATCCTGTTCGTCTGTGTCTTGAGTTGGCTATTAGAGGGGACTGTAAGAGGCAGCTAGGGTGCTCCTGACAATAGAACTGTTTTTTCTGGGGAGGCGGTATGATGGCAGGTGTGTGCAAGAGTGCAATGGGGCAGAAGGCCGGGGGAGTTTTGCTGCCATGACGGGCCTTCTCTGCTCTGCCAAAGGTTCTGTCCTTGATCGGGAAAGCAAGGGTGCGCTGCCAGTGCTCATAATCCCTGATGAAGCTCTGGAATAAGCTATCTTATGCTGAATAAAAAAAGTTCCCATTAACTCAATCGGCCTGAGAAGATAATGGACCTTGGCTGGGAGCTTGTGCGTGCCGCTGTTGACTGTAGCAACTTACTCATTACTTCTGTGAATTAAAAATGATCCACTCAGTGGACTTTTTACGCAGCAACGGTCTTAATCCTTTTTTGTAGAGGCTCACTGCCTGTCCTGATCTGCGGTGTGGGAGGGGAATGTTGAGGAGCCCCCCCTGCTCTCCCACCCACTTGAGGCAGCCACTCTTATCCCTGTGCAAGCCAGAGAAGTTAAGTACGAGTGAAGGGTCTGCAGGGCGATGGTAGAAAGAGACAGCTGTCTGTGGCTTCCAGGTGCTGTAACCAGAGGCCATAGAGTTTGGAAGAACAGCCAAAGAGGCTGAGCTTAACTAACTAGAAATAGTTGTCCTCCGGTTTGCTAGAAAACAGCCTTGGCTGCCACTCCCCAGCTTGTCACTTTCAGTCCTGCAGGGAGTACCTTTAATTTCTCAGGGCAGAGTTTGGAGGCTGCCAGAAACTGACAATGAGCCACTTCTGGCTTTGCTGGAGACCATTGGTTTCAGTTTCCCTGCCAGTCCCTGCTCCACACCTTGCACAGTGGTCTTGAGGTCATAACATAGCAAAGAGAACTAGGTTGACCGTCCTCCATGATGACACAGGCACTGTCCAATGCGGTTGTGTGTGTAAGGTTGTAAACAGCGAGGTCAGAGGGAACTGAAATGCATAAAGTACCAACAGTGATAATTACCTTATTAACAGTGGCCATTCACAAAACAGTTGCTGGGTGATAATCCAAACATCTTTGCATTGGTGAGCTGATTAACACACATAGGCCCAGTTCACGCAAGTACAGAGTGGATTACAAACCACAGTGGCTTGATAACCACCCCGTGCATGCCAGATGATTTGCATAATTACCCTTGCCAGGCGCAGCATCTCAGGTCATGTAAGCCTGGCAAGAGTGGTTGGCTGGGGTGGTGTCCCACCCAGAACCCAGGGCCTGTTGTAGTGTTGGGGGGCGATTTGTTAACCCATCCTACCCATCCACCCTTACCTTGTTTGGCCGACACAAGAAGAACATCCGTGCCTTTGTTGTCATCCTTGGTCATTACCTGTAGTCCTTCCATTTGTGATCAAAGCATTCTCATGCTAGCATTTATTTAACCTGAGGCTCTTGATGACAGATGAAAATCCCCCCATTTATGTAATTCAGTACAGCAACTCTTCCCTGCCCCCGCCTCCTCTCTCTCTCTCGGTCCCCACGGTTCACTGTACACTGATCTCCTTAATAGCACTTCACTAGACACACTTTGGTAAATACCCATTTAATTGTTTTTGAAGTATGTTTCACTGACAGTACAGACTGCAAAAAAATAAAAAAAATCAATATGATTGTGACACTCAAGCAAGGATTTTGTGATCTGCAGCAACCTGGCAAATTGGCTTCTTTACAGAGAGCTGGTGCAGATTGCTTTGAACATAATCTCTGAAGAATTTTAGAGAATGTATTTCATAACTGTAGTCAACCTGCTGTGGGCCAGTCTAGGTGGAAAAGGTGGCATCTTCCCATGTGTTCATTTTTAGACTCTAAGAAGTATTTTAAACTTCATGGTCAATGGAAGATAAGATCCAATAATCTGTTGGCTGTAATTTAGCTGGGTCAGCTCCACACTCTGAGGAATTTCATTGGTTTTGCATAGTTTGGGGGGGGGTTCCCTGAAATATTTTGCCTGATGAGAAACCTCTCAAATTCATCTTAAATCTTACTTGAGGGAAACGCAAACAACCTCTGCCATTATGGAGCCCCTCCTGGAAAACTTTGCATGTCTTATCAATTCCCCCCCCCCGCTTTCTTTCCTAAATCTCTTGCATGTTTTGCCTAAAGGAGGATTGAATTTGGCTTCAGGTGGAATCTCTAGAAGCAACACCACTAGTCTAAAGCCTCCCCCTTTGCTTATTGTAGGACAATACCGTTGTGACCCTTAGTGAAGTCTCGAGGCGGGCCACTTCCCAGGGTCAGGGTGGTTCATTGCCCTCCTCCAAACCCACCGTGGGCCAGCCACACCCTGCTGTCACCAAAATTGCTGCTGACAGCTGACAAAGGATTTTGCTGCTCTGTCATGCCTTGTTTGGAAGTAGAATCATGCTCCCAGGAAGCTTCTGGAAGTGCAATTCTGTGTGCACACCTTGTTTCCTTGCAAAATTGCTGTGTATTTTTGCTCTCCCTGTAGCAAATTCAGTGGTGGGGGTAGGGGGCTCCAGAAGCAGCCATGGTGGGCTGCATATTGACACCCCTGTCCACTAGAGTCCTGCACAGAAACTGTTTACCCAGCTAAATGAACGAAAGCCCTGGTCTTAAACTGAAAATAGTGGCAGATGTCACTTTCTTTGATTTGTTTCCAAGTGCTAAGGTGCATCGTTACTTCCTGCACTGCAGTGTGAATAATGACATTTGGCATCAATATTGCTGCGGTTAAAAAAAAAGAAGACCAGGAATTACTACTGTACCTGTCCTACAGTGAATGTAAGATCACACGAAGCTAAACCTGACTGAACAAAGTAATAGGAAAAGACTGGATGCCTGTTCTCATCTGAGGGGAATGGAGAAATCCTGGTAAAGGGGTCTTGTGAAATCAGATCCAGATTTGTGTTTCCAAAGTTGTAAGGTGGGTTGCTAAATGTAAATGGCAAAATAAATGAGCAGGGATTTGAATGCCGGATACCTGTTAGCAGCATTTGTAAAGCCTGCTCAAGAACAAATGAAAAATGCAGGAGGGATACTGGAGAATAACATTGTGAAACTTGTCAGGAAAGCGTACAAGGTAAGAAATTAAAGGTAATGGAGCATTGGGGAAGAAAAATAAAGAGTCCAAACTCTAAATCTTCTGCACTGCACAGAGGCAAAGCACACAATCCACCTTCAAGACTTTATAGGTGTATATTTCCTCCCATAACATGAATCTAAAACTTTTTATTGGACAAATAATGCATCAACTAGGCTTTAGAAGTGCCCTCCTGGATTGGTGACTGGCTCGCCAGCTTCCTCCTCCATCCTTCAGCAAAGGGTTCAGTGAGGGCAAAAAAGCCAAGGAGGGTCTGCCTTACTCTGAGTCCTGATGGCTGTGAAAATGGCTTTATATAGGAAAACGTGATCTTTCAACAGGCAACAAGGCTGGATAGTTGTTTGGGTTGCCAAATGACTATGAAAAATCTCAGCATGTAGCCATGCTGGCTGGGGATGATGTGAGTTGTAGTCCAACACACCATGTTGGGGATGGCCAATTTAGAGATTAGGGCAGGAGTGGGCAACTTGTTCCAGATGTTTTAGCCTACAGTTCCCATCATCCCTCCTCACTGGCTATGTTAGCTAGGGCTGATGGGACTTGTAGGCCAAAACATCCAAGTAAGCAACGTCTACCAGATTGCCCCTGTCTACCTGTTTATTGACACTCTCAAAGAACTCTAAAAGGTTAGTGAGACAGGACTTACCTTTGCAGAAGCCATGTCGATTCTTTTTCAGTTGGGCTTGTCCTTTTATATGCTTACTAATTTTCTCTTTAATAATGCTTTCAACCAAGTTTCCTGGAACAAATGTTAAGCTAATCAGCCTGTAATTTCTCAGATCCCCCCTGGATCCCTTTCTAAAAATTGGTGTTATGTTGGCCAACTTTTGGTCCTTTGGTACAGAGGGTGATCTTAAGGACATGTTGCATATTTTGGCTAGAAGATCAGCAAGATCAGCAATTTCATATTTGGGTTCTTTAAGAACTCTAGGATGGATACCATCTGGGCCTGGTGATTTATTTACTTGTTGATAAGGTTGAGAACTTCATCTTTTGTCACTGCTATTTGACTCAGTTCCTCAGACTCCCTTCCTGAAAACCAGTTCAGGCACAGGTATTTGTCTTGTATCTTCTGCAGATGAAAAGAATTCATTCAGCTTCTCTGCAATCTCCTTGTCCTCCTTCAATACTCCTTTAGCTCCATTGTCATCCAACTGTCCAACTGCCTCCTTAGCTGGTTTTCTGCTTCTGATATACAGTATTTAAAGAATTCTTTATTGTTGGCCTTGATGTTGTTAGGGATACACACTTCAAAATGTTTTTTGCATCTTATTGTCTGCCTGCATCACCTTTGTGCAAGCTTGTGCTCCTTTTTCTTTTCCTCACTTGGGCAAGACTTCCATTTTCTGAAGGAAGCCTCCTTTTCTCTAATAGCTCCCTTAACGCCACTTGTTAACCATGCTGGTGACCTCTTGGACTTGGTGCTACTTTTCCTAATCTGTGGTATACATTTTAGCTGAGCTTCTGTTATCGTGGTTTTGAGTCACCTCCCAGCATTTTGAAGGGATTCTCCTGCACTAGAGAATGTGGGTGAAGTTTGTCATGGGCTCATTATTCATGCCTCACAATGAGCCCCCACAGTTTGCATGTGATCTCATAAGGCAGCCTTCCCCAACTTGTTGCCCTCCAGGTGTTTTGGACTTCAACTCCCATTGGCCAAAGCCAGCATGTCCAATGGTCAGGAATGCTGGGAGCTGAAGACCAAAACATCTAAAGGGCACCAGTTGGGGAAGAGAGTGAGACTTTGTGCTTACCTTTGGGGGTGGCTGTTTCCACCTGCCTCCCCCCGCCCCAGCATCCAGCCCTAAAAGCCCTCCCAAGATTGCTGCTGCCAGAAGGAACTGTAAAGGGATGAGGCTTTCTGTCCTTTTGGATCTTGTTATAAAAGCATATGCAGGCCCCTATGGACTAACACCATTTAATGAGCACCTCTGCCTGGAGAGAGAGTCTTCCCAACTTGCCTCTCCTGGTACTCTGCTGCTGTCTAGTGGCACTGTGCTGCTGCTTAGTGACAGCCAGCAAGAGAGTTAACATGAGGAAGAAGGTACCCTTTTCTTGGCTTAGGAAATGGGATGCTGGTGAGAGGAGGGTCTCTTTCTGTTGCAAGAGGAGAGTCTCTGTTGCCTGAAATGCCTTGGGGTTATTGTGCTTTCCCTTGCAGCTAGATTTGGGATCCCAGTGGGAGGGTGTGAGTCTCATCTGGGACAAAAGGGGAGCTTTTCCTTGGACATTTTGGCTGTGTTTGAGTGCAGGGATCATAAAGTCGGAGTTGGAAGGGGTCACAATGGTCATCTAGTCCAACCCTGGCCAATTCAGGAAGTTTGTTGCTACAGCAATCCTCTGCATGTCTACTCAGAAGTAAGTCCCATTGAGTTCAATAGGACTTACTGCCAAATAAGTGGGAAGTACAGGATTGCAGTCTCAATGATCTTCAGTAGGCATAAGTAATGCGAGAACAAAGTGGGTCTGGTAGATTTATTGGGACTGATGGGCGTATTCACATATAGTTGCCCAATTAAAAGATGACAACACAGTGGGGTATTGTTGAGTATTTGAGTGGACAACACAGTGGAGTATTTGATTCTTGAAACATGGGGCATTCATACATAAAGGTTTTGTTGCAGCATAAACTCAGCATGTGAAATTTTAAGGTTTAATTTCCATGAGAAATGGAGTAGAAAGCTATAGGTCAAACTTTGGGCATCTGTTTACAGAATGTATTCTGGAGCTTTTGTGACATCAAAATAGTTAGGATGCTCCATCTACTGCCAAACAAAGAGACTACAACAAAACCTAGGAGAAAGGTTTAAATTTGCACCAGGTACCAGATGTTGCAGAATGCTAAGACAGCAGCACTGCAGTTTTTGATTCTGCATCTGTTCGTATTGGTGCAGAATTGTGTAATATGCCTCTAAGCCATTTAGCTACTTCGAAATCTGCAAGGAGGTCCCCCCTCCCCCAAAAATTCTTCCTGTTTTAGAATGTGTCATTGAAATTTGACCCACGATTATGAGGAAATAACTGTGTTAGTACTGGTAACAATAGACTCTTGGCATTGGATACAGAAATGATTCAGATGGGTTGCGAACTGAATGTAATGCTGCAAAAAGGAACAACTGAGAAGGAATAGAGAGAAAACACCTGGGAAGTCAAATGATATTGAAGGGGAGATGCTCATGATGGACTATCAGGATGGCCAAGTGACAGTTTTTGAATGAAGTAATAGAAAAAGAATCAACTGTCTCCATAGCATGGAAAAATCTTAAACTAATGTTAATTCATAGGAAAATGGTTGATTTCAACTGAAATGGCAGATAATATAACAGTCCAAAATATTGTGGGATTCCATACAAGTCTCACCAGTAGGAACTTCTCAAAGAGGAATTCCTGTTCCAAGTCTGTCCTGCACTCCCCATCAGCCTGAGCCATGAACTGTTATTGCAAATCCACTTTTCCCTGCGAGGTTTCAATTTCTTTTGTCATACATCTGCTGTTTAAATGCTAAGGCCCTGAATGTTTTTTACACACATACTTCACTCACAGTCACACTGCATCACAAATTGTATATCATCATCACCATCATCACCATCATCACCATCATTAACATTTCTATAGCACCCCATAGCTGAAGCTCTCTGGGTGGTTTCCAAAGATGAAAAAACATTAAAAATACAGTATACAAAGTTTAAAACCATTTACATGAAAACACACAAACAGACAACACACACACATAACATATTTCTAAAAAAACCTTTAAGCAGTCAACTATAAAACAAATGCAGGACCTGACTGAAACTCATCATATGCCGCCAAATGCCTGAGAAAAGAGAAAGGCCTTAACCTGGCACTGAAAAGAGAATAATGTTGATGCCAGGTGGGCTTCATTGGAGATCATTCCAAAATTGGGGGGCCACCCCCAAGAAGGCCCTCTCCCTTGTTGCTGCCTTCCAAGCCTCCCTCAAAGGAGGCTCCTGGAGGAGGGCCTTAGATGCTGAATGTATTGTAGACTCCATAAGGCTGTATACACATACAAATAAGTCTGCAAAACCCACAACGCAATATCATTCTGTGAATGAAGTTTTCAATATAAAGGAGCATTTGGGGTGACCACAGCAATGCTGATTCCATCCCTTTCTAAAACAGAACTACAGAAGAACATTAGATTTCTTCTTGGTTTCTGGTTTGCACAGAACGCGTTGTCAATCTTAATTTATGTGGCTCAGTCTTTGGATGGTCCTCTTTCAGTCAGCCATGATGAACCACTTTGGTATTGCCCCATATCATCGCCGTATGTAATTATTTCTATAGTGTATGAAGCAATTAATTGATTAATAGGGTGATTTCAGACCAGCTGTGCAAGGCAGAGTATGGATTCACCCACCCACCAGACTTGTGATCAGTGAATTTTTCTGGATGTTTGTGGCAAGCGGGTGTTCTGCCTCTTCACCCGGAGCACAGGCGGCGGCTGCTGCTGCTGCTGCTTTGCATGGTGCAGGGAATTGATCCAAACTCTTAATGGATCCCAGGATGCAACATGCAGTTGCCGTTGGCGGTGTTCGTTAACAAGTGCCCGATGCTGGCAGATATGGCAATGTTTGCAAACGACTCCACTGGAAATCCTGGCTGTCAGACATTGAAGTGACAGAATGCGATACGGCTCCATCGTGATCAGGCGCCGTCTAAGAGGGATTGCATGGCTCACAGCTTGTACATGTAAAGTGGGATCTTCTCCGACTGACTGCACCAGACAGTGCTGGCTGGAAGTCAGTGCGGCAACTGCCCTTTTGTTTGTATTTGCAAAAATGGGAAACCATCTGACTTTATCGCTGGGTGGGCTTGGAGCTGGGCTACGAGAGTGAGGGATGAGTTCCTGGCTTGACAGTTGCAAAGTGCTCTTGCTCTTTAATCTGAAAAAAACAGCTGGTCTGGAATCAGTGTGGCTCATGGCAATACAGTGGCAATACCTGGCACCCATCACACCCACCCTCGGCAGAGGCACAGATGCTGACTTCCACCGAATTCAGCATCTGGGCAAGTTTTCGACTCTCTCTCTCTCTTTGTGGAAACACTTTCCCTGCATGCATTTTAAGTGCAACGTGTCACAACTGATGCAGATGCTTCTTTTAAAATCATCCACAGGTAGGAGTAGTTTTCTCTACAGTGAAAATGCTGCAGTTGAGGCTACATGGTCCACGTCTGCACCAAAGAACATCTCAGAGGAGAAAAATATTTATTTATTTAAAAAATAATGTATGTATGTATGTATGTATTTATTTATTTATTTTTGCATTTATAATTTGCCCTATTTCCTCTTGTGAGGAAGCCAAGGCAGCCCACCTGGTCATTGTCCTCCTCTCCATTTTATCCTCACCACAATCCTGCGAGGTAGGTTAGGCTGAGAGTCAGTGACTGGCCCAAAGTCACCCAGTGAGCTTCATGGATGAGTGGGACCTAGAACCCATATTTCCTGAGTCCCAGTCCAACACTCTAACCACTGGACCACCCTAGCTCTCATTTTAGGAAGGAAAACCAAGTATCTTCTTGCCCCGGAGTTTCTTGTTGATACATAATGCCAACATGCTGGGTGAGGACATCAGCTCATGCCCACAGTACTGGAACCAGAGAGACAGGAGGGAGGAAAGATGTTTGGGGCCTGTCTTCTATGGATTTGGCTGTGTTCCTGGAGGTTTCTCCCTCCATCATTCAGTGGTGAGGCTAGGTGATTTTAGTCCCTGGTCCTAATGGTCTTATTCATTCTCTCTCTCTCTCTCTCTCTCATTTGTAGTTTGTAGTTCTCTCCTCTCCCCTCCACTGCCATTCCATGCTTTGCAACTGCTTACTTAAATCATAGTACCATCATGACTACACAAATAAAATTGACTTTGCTTCTGTTGCCCTGAAGCTAAATACAGTTACTTGGGCAAGAGCACAATTTTGTCATATAAAAGGAAAAAAGAAAAAAAGTATTTAAAGTAAAAATAATAAAATTAGCATCTGCAACCATGTACATGCCTGCCTGGCGGACCCCTGGCTACAATTAAAGCCAGCCAGCATGCCGCAGGGAGGATGCAAATGCTAGCCCTGGTACTGATGCTAGGCCTGGCCTGTTTGCCACTGCCTCCATCATCTGCTACTCTCTGGGTGTCATTGCCTGCCCGCCCTCCCTCCCTCCCTCCCTAGCTGCACCACTACCCTCAATTTACTGAGCAGTTCAGGAGAGGAACATAGGAAGAGTCCTGATGGTGGATCAGGCCAAGGGTCCATCTAGTCCAGCATTCTGTTCACACAGTGGCCAACCAGCAGCCCACGAGAAAGCCACAAGCAGGACATGGGTGCAACAGCACCCTCCCGCCCATGTTCCCCAGCAACTGGTGGACATAGACACTCTACCTCTGATACTGGAGGTAGCACATAGCCATCAGGACTAGTAGCCATTGATAGCCTTCTCCAGGAATTTGTCCAATCGCCTTGTAAAGCCACCCAAATCAGTGGCCATCACCACATCTTGTGGCAGCCAGTTCCACAGTTTAACTCTGCACCATGTGCAGAAGTCCTTCCTTTTACCTGTCTGAATCTTCCACCAATCAGTTTTGTGGGAAGACCCCACTGGGGTCCAGTGTTATGAGAGAGGAAGAAAAATATCCCTCTATCCTCTTTTCCACACCATGCATCATTTTGTAGACCTCTATCATGTCTACTCTTACTTGCCTCTTTTATAAGCTAAACAGCAAGGGTGCAACTTCAGTGCTGCAACAGGGATGTAGATCAGTGGCAGAGCACCTGTGTCAGGGTGGAAACTGAGCCTAGAGAGCCCAGAGCAGTTCGGGTTCTGAGGAGGAACAGCCATCTGTGGGAGAGGGGCCAGCTCATCCCTCACAGGCTCAGCACCTGGCAGAGATTCCTCCTGCCGGCATTCCAGAGACAGAGAGCGACCCGAGTAGTGAGGGAGTGTGGGAGGGGGGCTTCTTAGATGCTCGATGCAGACGCAAAGAGCGACGAATGATGGAGGGCGCGGAAAGGAGGCGTAGTGCCCATTTGGCGCGCAAGCAACGGCCACCTCCCATGGACCCAAGGGAAAGAGGGAGGATCTCTCCCTAGCCCATAAGTTCTGGGTCTTTAAGTGACTCTCTTTCAAACAGGGATCAACTGACTACTTGAAACTTAGGCTACCCTGCTGATCCTTGCTTAGTCGCTGGTGATTAGCATCTGAAAGAGTCATTAAGTTCTAAAAGGATTAAAGCTTTGAAAAGAAATCCTTTCATCTGTGTCTTCAGTTGGCTATTGGAATCTACCGGGAGAAGCTGCCAGAGCGCTCCTGACAACCTGAGGGTCTCCATTTCTATCCCTGCTATCTTCACTTAAAAGGATCAGGTACCAGGTGCAAGGAGAGACTAGGGATGGCAGAGAATTCTGCCACGGATCTCGGTGAGGCCGAATGCCAGTGCGTTCGGCCCCCTGAAATCTGTGGTGGAACAGCCTGCCCCCCCGCCCCCCCGCAGATCCCCCCTGGGATGAGACTTACCTGGGGTGGATCTTCTGGGCGGTGGTGGTTCCAGTGGTGGCTGCGGCGGCGGCAGCTGCGGCGTCTGGTCTTCTGACCGGCTGCCGCCACCGCCATTTGCAGTCTTGTCGCTTTGTTTTTTTTTTACAAGACGTGATAGGCTACGTAAAGACTTATGTAGCCTATCACGTCTGGCTTAAAAAAAAAAAAAGTGTACGCAAATGGCAGTGGCTACAGCCACCGCCATTTGCGTACCTTATTTTTGGCCATCTTAGTCTACGTAAATATTTATGTAGACTAAGATGGCGAAAATAAGGGGAACGCAAATAGCGTAGCGGACGCTATTTGCATTCCCCCTTATTTTCGCTGTCTTAGTCTATGTAAATATTTACATAGACAAAGACGGCCAAAAATAAGGAACGCAAATGGCGGCGGCTGTAGCCGCCGCCATTTGCGCACGCGCATTTTTGTTTTTTTAAGCCAGACATGATAGGCTACGTGAGTCTTTACGTAGCCTGTCACGGCTGACTACAGGGACGCAAACGGCGGTGGCTATGGCCGCCGCCATTTGCGTCCCCACTAGCCAGCGGCCGGATGTCCAGCTGCTGGTGGAGCCGTCCGGTGGCTCCGCGGAATCCCTGCCAGGATTCCGGGGGGAGGCGCGGAGTGCCTCCACCCTCCAGCAGAACCCGGCGGAACCAGGTAAGGGGACTTTCGTACAACCCTAGGAGAGACCCTTCTCTGCCTGAAGTTCTGGAGAGCTGCAGCCATTCAGCATACCCAATGCTGGGCTTACTTGGGTCTCCTCTGTTCCTATGGCTTTGCCCTAGGGAGGTGTGATCCAGCAGGAGAAAAAGTACTTCAGAGCACTGTGTCAAATGTTAGGTGAGAAGGTAGACCACTTTTGGATGGGCTTATGGATAAGTCTGGAATTCAAACCATAGGTTAGTCGTTGTGCTGATTCTCATGTAACTGTGATCTCCAGTGGATGGTGATTTTTGCCTTGATATGTTGGGGAGGGGGGGATGGTGTGGAGAGGTTTTTTCTAATCTATATGCTGTAGATGCTGTTTATATTTTTCATGCATATTTTATATTTCTGTGTTTAATCTACCATGAGCCTTTGGGGTAGACATCATGATGCATAGCTGCATGATTTATGGCCCATCAAGGATCTCTCTGATAGGCCAAGGGGGGTTCCAGGCTATTCCATTGTTCTGCCATGACTGTGCAAAGTTTGAGTCTATTTGGTGGCTGCCCTGTGACTGTGGAGCTCTTCCTGTCTCTCCAGGAGTGTTGTCTGTCATAGATGGGAGGTGATGCTAGAAATTGGTGCCATCAGTAAAAGCAGAGTGGAGAGGCAGGGCCTCAGGTACAGCTCTGCCCAGCTCATCAGTGCTGTACTACTCAAAGGACAAGCAAGAAACAAAGACAGTGCTGCTTCCAAAGTGCTGCTTTTGCCCTTTCTCATGTTGCCCTTAACCCAGAAGAATTGAACTGGCTGTGATAGCAGACGGTTCAGCAGTGTCACTCTTGCACATATGGCCAAAACCATTCTTGTTGTTATACTTGATATTCTGCCAGGGTGTGTGTGTGTTTGTTTGTTTTGTTTTTTGCAGCATCTTGCTCCCTACATGGGAATCATGCAATCACTTTTTAATTTGTATTTGTTTCAAATAGATACATTGTTTCCTCTGATCTCAGGATGGCACCTCAGGCGGTAATGCAATAGTAAACAAAAACAGAAAACAGAATGCCTGTAGTAAGCACATCAAAACTTAACTAATCCAGCCTATGGATTTCCATTTGGGGCTGACAAGGAGATGGGCCTTCTCTGTGGTGGCACTGCTCTGTGGAAGGATGTGCAGTATGTCAAGCCTCAATGCTGGCATGTTTTAGGCATTTATTGAAAACCTTTCTGTTTGCGTTGGCTTTCCCCCCAGCCATGAGCTAGCTTTGTGTCAGCTTCATGATACCATTGTGTGTGTGTGTGGTCTTTTCTTTTTTATTAGTTTCATTTTTATTCTTTGATAAACTGCTTTGGGATTTGTTTGAAATGAGGTATATAAATATTGTTGATTAATAAATAAAACTTAACCACCTCCTCCCAGTTTTTTGAAGCCAGTGTCAAAAACAAATGATGTATGCAGAATTAAAATCCAGCTACAAAGTTATTGGTGTGAGTTCTAACAGGAGGGAAGCCATCTCCTAGTATCATCAACCAGTGTAAAATCCCTTCTGAAATAGCCATGTTTTTAACTAAACTCTGGAAAGTCAGCAAAGATGTGGGTTGACATACCTCTGTCTGCATGCTCCCAAGTCACAGTGCCACCATGGAGAAGGGGTGGTGTGTCTTTGTGCTTCATGCCACCCAGAGATTGCCCAGACCACCCTCTTATATTTTTGGGAAGTCCTCAGATAAGACTGGCTTCTTTAATCATAAAAGAGGCCAGGACCAAGAGATGGATACAACTGATTATTTTATTGCTCAATCACGTATATGCAGAAGTTATCTTGTTGCTCCGTACTCTCAGGGGTAGAGCACATGCTTTGCAAGCAGAAGGTCCCACGTTTGATCCCCAGCAACTCCAGGTAGGGCTGGAAAAAAACTCCTGCCAGAAACCCTGGAGAGTCACTACTGTCAGTCATTGTCAACAATACTGGGCTAGATGGACCCAGGGTCTGACTCAGTAGAAGGCAGCTTCCATTGTTCCCAAGACAGACAGTCAGAAATGGCCAGTTTTCTCAATGATTCTGGGGACTTCCTGTCTATATGCACATTTTATTTGCGCAGGGTAGAATCTTCTATTTCTTCTCCAGTCCTACTTATCTCTCTGTCTTGCCAAACTATTCTATGTAAGCTTCCTATT
The DNA here is from genome assembly GCF_057233095.1 of Heloderma suspectum. Taxonomy (NCBI): domain Eukaryota; kingdom Metazoa; phylum Chordata; class Lepidosauria; order Squamata; family Helodermatidae; genus Heloderma; species Heloderma suspectum. The sequence continues at coordinate 3,096,903 of NC_139466.1, forward strand.
TCACATTTAATGCACACACCATTGGCAAAACTATTTTCCTGCAGATCTATGCAATTAGTAAACTTAACTACTGACATGGCTTAATTTTTCTTGCAAATCTAGGTAGTTTGCCATATCTCATATCTCATGCTATCGCGACATTTTTACCCAGACTCTGTTAGTTTCTCAAAAGTACCAGATAAACTATAAAATGTTCCATATGCAGATCACCACCACACCCACTGTCAAAGTTTCTCATTTTTTTGGATGCTGCAACTCTTCACTCAACCATCCTATTATGGGACAGGTTTTTGCATTTGGGGGTGGCTGTGTTGGGCTACTTTCTACTGCCCCACCAGGTATTGCCTGCTTGCTTCATAACAGATGGAATGTGGGGCAATGCCTTCCCCAGAAATGTGAGGGAGTATGGAGATACATAGTGTGTGGGGTACACTGTCTAGGGCAGGGTTGTCGAACCTCTTTCAACCTGAGGGCCAAATCTAATTTCAGAGAAGCACTCAGGGGCCACATTCTAGTGGTGGGTAGAGAGGTTGGGCCAACATACCAACTATACCAGCATATTTCAGTTTGCAGCTCTCCCTGCCAGTAACTGAGCCACAGGAGAGGCATTTCAACCTTTCAGAATGGGGAAGAAACTGCAAAAGCCAGGAAACCACCAAACTCTTGGCAGTCAGAAAGAGGTGGGGCCAGGTGAAGAGGATGTGCCACCTAGGGACACCCAGGGGTCTGGATTTGTCCCATAGGCCCAACACTCCTGCTCTCAGGCCATAGACTAATGTAGTGTTATAGAGGTGAACATTAGCATTTTGAACTGGGCTGTGAAGGCCTTGGGAAGCCAGTGCAGCGAAGCCAGAACAGAAGTACGATGTACTTCCTGTGCTCCATCTGAGATTCCTTTGCCTGCCCTGTGCAATGCCTCAGGTAAGGAGGCACAATGTGGGACAGGTGACTGGATCAGGAGGAATTTTGGTACCATGGCCAGCACCACAGGGACCAGTCCAGGACTTGGAGGTGATTTCAGGACCATGGAGAGCAGCTCTGCCGCTAGAGTATGGACAAGTTATCCCAGCACTGGGAGCAACTTGCGAGAATTTATAGGACTCCTGCACACGGAGCTTTTGTCCTGCGATTGAGATGGCTCCTTTACGGAAGTTTGTGGGCTCTTTACATGACGCCATGTCCCTCCAGGGCGTCTCCTGCATGAAATGCCCTTGGTTCCATTTTTAAATAGATCGCAGATAATGAGCTATCAAATTACCCCCTTGTGTTCCACTTCGGTTTCCACCATGAAAAGAGGAAAAGCGGCTAGAAGAGGAGCGAGATCAAGGAAAGATAATGGAAGACTCAGATATGGGGGGAAGGACGGGGAAGGGGAGGGGGGAAAGGAAGCAGGTGAAAAAGGGAATTGTGATCCTGCATTTAAAACAGAAGCAGAAAGCCCCGTTTTAAATGCAGGACTTTAGGCTGGTAGAGATGCCCGTCGTCAGGCCAGGGGACTCTTTCTCAGAGCTCCACCCACTCAAGTGCTGGGTCTGGCTGTAGTTGTTGGCTTCTCCTTGGGAGTGGTGGTTGGAGGAATGAAGGGCCAGTTGGGGCTGCTCCCCAGAGACTCCCTGTTCACTAAAAGAGTCTGAGATCCACTCCTCAGAGTCAGGGGGTAACAGAACCTCCTGAGGGGGGATCATGTGGATAGGATATAAGATCCAAGGCAGTGGGAACCAGTCCAGAAGGACCAGGGACTGGTTCTGGTGCCTCCTCAGAGTCATTGTTGCTGGAGGCTTCCATTTCCAAGGGCTTCTGGTCTTGGGCCGCAATATCCGGTGGTCCATCTCATTTAAAAGGCACAGTGGCAGCAGCAGAAAAGAAAATACGGCAGGGCGTGCGTGTGTGTGTGTGTGTTCACCAAAAGCACAAATTGCATTCCTGAGGGAGAAGGCAAGCCTTGCCCTTTAGATTTCTGAAAAAGAAATAATGGCATATTTCTCAATCATGTGCCCTTCCTAAATACCTTTTCACTGTGGAGTAAATCATATTAATTTTGAGAGAGTTAATTGTCAAGTAAGTAAGCTTAGGATTGCAGTTTGCACACAATATCCAGTTTGTGATTCAGTTATAATCTGTGTGTGAAATGACCACTCCCTTCAAGTACCCACAGGGGCCCGGTGGTGCAGGTGGGCAAGTTGCTTGTTGGGAGGTGGGGGGTGGTCTTGCCTCCCTCTGGTGCCAGGAGAGAAGCAGGCTGGAACTATCCCTTTACACTTGTCGCTGTTGTGACCTGCCAATGTTCAGGTTTTGCTTATTTTTAGAAATTTGATTTTCTCCTCAGGTGAGGTTAGCGGGGAAGAGCCACTGAGCCTAGAACAAAATTAGCACCTTATTCTGCATGCTTACCTTACTGCTCAGCTTCTGTATCCATTTCCTTTCTTTGCTTCCGAAGAGACAGCCAAGTAAAAATGGTGTCATTTCCCCCCTCTTCTATTTCCCTCATGCAGTTTGCAAGGAAATATATTAACAGTCTTGAGGTGTGAATTAAACCAAAACAGCAAGTTGTTGCAAAGCCTACACTTGTGGGATGGGTGCCCAGAACCTGTCACTCTGGGCTTGTTTGGGGTGGGTTTTTGTTTTTGCACTTGTCCATTTTCACATATGCTGTACACCTAATCAGTTCCTGTTTTTAGAGCTTTGCCATTTGCAAAGGCTCTACACTGCAGCTGCAGGATGTGGGGATGCTCTCCTGAGTTGGCCATTCCAGACAGGACAGGCCAACATTGCTGAGAGGCAGTGTGGTGCAGTGGTTAGGGTGTACATCTGTACCATTTTGGACCACAGGTTCTGATTATGCTCTGTGATGTAGCACGGGTTGGAGCCTGGTTCTGTTAGAGATCAGATCTTAAGCAGGAATCCGGTTGAGACACGTTTGTCAGGAAGCAAGACAGAAGAAGATCAGCACCACAGAAAGCTCTGAGTGGGACTGGAGCTGGAAGCCAGACTGCCCCAATGTTGCTCCACTGAAGATCTGACAAGACCCAAACTTCAATAGGGAGTTATGGGCCTTTAGTCTGATTAGCTCCACCTCTACATTGCCCCAGTTTGCAGGACACAAGGGTGGTTAATGGGCCACAGTGGCTTGTTAACCACCCCTGCATGTGTCAGCTCATCTCCCTAATTACCCTCATGGCCGCAGGTTGTTGTGACATCCAAACCCAGCAAGGCTGGCTTGGCATGGTTAACAAACCACCCAGAACCCTTGGCCTGTCATAGGGTTGTGGGGTGATTTGTGAACCCCTCCAACAAGCCACCTTCACTGGATTTGGACAATATGAGAAGCCATGGCAGGGGGTGTGAATGGGCGATCTTGCACCCGCAGGCGCTGCAACCCACCATGGTTAAAATAAGCCACGGTGGGCTGTGGTGATCATGTGGACCAGGTCACTGACTGAGACTTGGACCCTTGAAGGGGGCTGGTCTGTTTCAGCAACCTCAGGCCATGGCAATGTGGGAGTGGTTGTGGCATGCTAGTGCCTTCATGAGGCTTCCTCTGGAAAAGTGGGTTCTGGGGAAATGGAAGCCTCACAATGTCTTTCTGTGTCTGAGACTTTGTCTATTGACTCTGGAGCCTCTCAAGGGATCAGCATCCTCTGGGGATGATGGTTTTGGAATGCTGGTCCATGTCAACATCTTGATCTGAATTTGAATCCCTGCTTGGAAAGTGTTAGTCAATCCACTGTTTCTCAGCCTCGACCGCCCCATGAAGTTGTTATAATATGCCACCCTGCATTCCTTGGAGGAAGGGAGGGACACAAATGTAACATAATGAATTAGAATCTCCCACTGGCACTGTGAGAAATCCAGGCATGTAACACAATGGATAAGAATCTCCAAATGTAACATAATGTAATAAGCCGGATGTACTGAAGTGCAGATTTAAATTTCATTTAGAAGATTTGTATCCCACTTTTCAGCAAGGCAGCTAACAACTTTGTTTTTTAAAAAATCAAACAGTTAGCATTACATTTTAAATAGAAAGCTATTAAGGTAGTAAAATGGCTGTGATAAAAGCAGAACGAAAAGCCGAGAAATAGCACGAACACAATCAATTCCCCATTGAATACTTCATAGAACAAAATTGCCAAAAGAATAACAAAATTAGTGGCACCTGAGCATCCTGGGGGAGCATTCCACAACTGGGGTGCCACCACTGAAAAGGCTGTTTCCCATTTGCCACCAACTCAAAGTGTTGGCACCCAGCACAGAGCCTCTGATGTGGATCAAAGTGGGTTTCTTTGGGAACAGGCAGTCCTTTAGGTACCCTGTTCTTCAGCCATATATTGGTGGGCACATTTAGAATTTTGAGTGTGTGTGTTATGGGCACTGTCACAAAATGTCTGCCCTGGGGGTGGGGCTTGCCCATTCATAAAATGGCTGCCGTGGTGGGCATGGCCAGTTGCAAAACACTCATTTCCCAGAAGACAAAGTGGTGAGACTAAAGGAAAAGTCACTTGCCCAAGTACAAGGCAGACGCGAGGTCTGAGCTCCGAAACACAAAACCACTCTTTGGAATCCCAATAAAGATGGTGCTGGGGGGCAGGACTTTGCTTTACAGCAGGCCAGCCTCCCAGTTAGAAAAACTGTTTTCAATTTTTAAAAGTCTTAAAGAAATAAAATAAAAATCAGGAGGGGCAGAGAGCCTGGTGGGCACACAACGGAGGAGTCTGCGGGCTAATGGCTGCCTACAGGAACAGACGCCAGCCTCGAATGTTGACCAGCTGGCATGGGCACCTGCTCTCCACACTCCTGGTTGCGGATTTTTCACTTGTCATGTCACCTGCCATGGGGCTTGCTGTGGCCCCTCTGAGCCATAACCGGCTCAGGTATAAATCTTTATACAGATGAAATTAATGAATGGCCAAAGGAAGTCAGAGATGTTGGGATTTGGCAGAGGCCATTAAGGTGCCACAGGAGCATCCATATGCCTCGGGTCTCTTTGCAAACCAGGGCTGAACAGCCAGGCAGCCCTCTTACAACAGAAGGCTGGACTGCACTGCACCCTTTCTGAGGCACAGAAACATCCCATTACAGGTGAGGCAGGAGGGAAGATGTTGTTTTGGCTTTGTGCTTCATCTGTCATCTAGCTGTGAAAATGTGTGAAGGGCTGACATCTCTGGGTCCTGTGTTTTGCCTCTGGGGAGGGCTTTAAAAAAAATGCCGTGGCTCCTGTAACTAGCCATCTTGGCAGTGTGAGGTTTTTAAGTATTTGTGGCAATTCTGTTGTTTTAATGGCGAAAATGTGTGCATGTTTAGGGGGAAAGCAGAAGCTGCAACTGAGGCTTTGTGCATCTTGCTGTCAACCAAATGTTTGCTTTTTTAAAGAGCAAAATAAGCTTGAACGTAGGTATGAAATGCTGGTGGCTGGAGGTGGGTAGCCAATGTTACCTGGGGAGCAGCAAGGCCCTACTAACATCCTGAGCCAGACTTCCCCCACCTGCCCCCCAGATGTGTTGGACTACAACTCCCATCAGTCAGAATGGCCAGTGGTCAGGGATGGTGATAGTGGTGGTCCAAAACATCTGGAGAGATCCAGGTCAGGGAAAGCTGATATATACATATAATTAACTTAAGGAATTTGCTACCAGAAAGTGCAGTGATAGTAACTAGCCGAAACGGTGTTAACAGGGGGCTTCAACAAATTCAAGGAGCAGCATACTTCAATGGCTGTTGGTCATGAGGTTATATGGACCATACAAGTTCAAAGGCCCTGTAATAATCTGATGATTATGGGGCTAAATGTAGAGCCCCATATTATTATGGGCTAGGGCATGATCCCATTCTTGGACTTTTCTTTCCAGTTTCTGCCCAGTGTTATTCCAGCAATAAACAGCAGGTTTGTTGGGCTGCATATAAAGTGAGTGGGAGTTTTTTGTTGTTGTTGTTCAGTCGTTCAGTCGTGTCCGACTCTTCGTGACCCCTGCGCCACACAAGGCTCTGAGTGGGAGTTTTTACTACTTATATAATTGGGGGAGGGGTTATACAAAAGGCAGCATGCCCATGAATACCAGTGGCTGGGAAAGAATAGTGGGAGGGGGTTGTTGCCTTCACAACTCGCTTGGGGGCTTCCCAGTGGCAAGTGACTGGCCAGTATGGAAAGCTAGCTGGGTGCAGGTTTACAAGGGCCAGGCTTTGACCTGATCCAGCAGGGCTCAGCTTAGGTTTGAGTGCTCCTGCATACAAAACCATTCCCCCTCCCTGATGTTGGGGATGGAGAGGAAGCTTGGCTAGAACTGTGTAGAGTGGCTACGTGTCCTACTGCACAAAGGATGGTCTTCTGTCTGAAAGCATCCCCTATGTGAAGGGCTGTCCAGTGCAAGCCCAGTTTAAAGATAAAGAACCATAGGAAGGGAGAGCCCAGGGGGCCTTCCGGTTGCCTATCATCAACAGTGAGCACCTGGGCTGCAGACTGACCCACTGTGGTGAAAAGCATTGCATGCCTGCTTAAATTACAGTAATTATATATTTCTAAATTTGCCCATTTGCATACAAATTAGCACGTGCACATTTTGTGCAAATCAGTGTCCTCTTTTGTCCTCATTTTTGTTAAGGCATAATGGGCCCCCCTGTCCCCCTGACATCCTGGTTTTCTGTTTTGCGTGTTAGGGGCTGGCTGTGCTGTATGTTTGGATGAGAGCTTATTCCAGCTCTGTGTGGTGGCTGTGCCAGCTGGAACTGTTCTTGGCCTCCTAATTTGATTTCTCCTCCTTGATGAAGTTGTTCTGCCTGCACCTTTGCCTCTCTATGTATCTTGATGAATTTGATAATCATGGTTGTCAGATCTTCCCCTTTGAACTTCCTTTCTAATTTATTGTAGATAAATTTCAAATATCTCCAGGACAATTAATTCAAGTGGTCAATTAAAAACACTGGCATGTTTTGAAAATATCCAATCAAGCATTTAATCAGAAAACCAGCCCTGATATACTCAAATATGTGTTATCAAAAATAATCTCAGAAAAAGGCAGCTGAGGAATGACACTCCCCCTGCAATGAATGGCTGGTTCAGTTTCAGCCTAGTCTAGCCTCGCACCCTTTGGTGCCCTCTAGGGGTGTTGGACTACAATGCCCAGCAACCCCCTGGCTGGTTGAGGAAGGCCTTCAGCCATTAAAGGCACAATCCTAGACAAAATCCAGCTGGGGCATGCTGGGAGTGGTAGGACTTCTGTCTGTCTAAACATGCATAGGATTGTACCCTAAAGGAATGTCTACATTTTGGAACAAATGAAAAACTGGATCAAATGTTCCCCATTCAGCTCAATTTTCATTTGTTCCAAAACGAATTCCTTGAGAAACAAAAGGGTTTGGTGTTTGTTACCCTGTTTGTCACTCATTTTGGGATGACGGCCCATGGGGGTTGCCATTTTCCCAGAATGCCTCAGAAATTGTATCATTCTGTGGAGGGATGTGGGGCAGCCAGGATACCGGCTCCAGCTTTTTGGGGCTCTTGGGTAAGATGCCCTCATTGGGCCTGCTCCTTCAGTGAGTCTACCTTCTCACTGCCATCATCACTGACTGCTCCCGCCCCTCTTTCTCTTCATTGCTACCACTTGGTTACACGGCAGACAGAGATCGAGGGAGCAAGCAGGCTGTGACGTCTCCTGCTCCTCCTTCTCACCACCTCCATTGTCTGGGGCAGAGAAGCCGGTAAACAAGCAGGTTGCTGTGGTGAAGAGGAGGAGCCACTCCGGGGACTGTTATCCGTGGGCCCCTGTTGAGCTGCGAGCCTTCGGCAGGTGCGCCACTGTGTCTACCTTTGTCGCTGGCCCTGGTGACAGCTTCCATTCATCCCAAATGCTCTGGAATGATGCAGTACATACGGGATTATGGGAGAATAAAATGGCAGCCACCAGGAGGGGACTACTGAAATTGCAGCAGCAGCAAAAAGTTTAAAGTAAAAACAAAATTAAAAAGTGTGAGTGCTGAAATAAATGTATGGTTAAACAAATGCCATTTTTAAATAAATCAAGCATGAAATGAATTGAGGTCTTTAACTGTGAAAACAAATGGAGTAACAAAATAAGGACAATCTTTTTTCATGCCCCGATTTACCACAAAGCAGCTGCTCTGGATTCTAGGATTCCCGGGTTCTGGGACTGGGGACTCCATTTTCCTGTCCCCAATCTCTACCTCTCTTTCTAGAAGTCCACTTGTGCCTGGGGGATATCTTGTCATTCTGACTCTTTTCTTTAGGTGAAAGATGTCCAAAGCCAGCCATTTTGGCACATGGAGTAGGAACCAGTAATGCAGGGAGGAAACCATTTGGGGGATGTATTACCACGGGGGGAAAATACGTATTACTTAACATGCATTTTTTCCATAAATTAATTAGTAATGCAATAAATGGGTACAATACCAGTCAAATTTGGGGTTGTTTCCAAGTTTTCTAGTGACTGTGCTTAGAACCTGCATGCATATGCTAGGGTGATTGTCCGTAGCATGCATTTTTAACAAATATAAGCTTATAGCTCTTCCTTGGTGTCCTAAAATTAACATGTTAACTATTTCCAGTGCTCTCATTTTTTTTATCCTTAGAATTTTCAGCCATGTGCTGCAGAGTTGTCATGTGTTTAAAGCATTTAAAGGTATTTCAGTACAAATAATTTTCACATAAGGTTTGAATTCGTTCTGAATATAATATTTAAACCATGTTTAAATTTGCTTTATTGGTGCAATTTTCCTAAGCAAATATTTCAGTTCAAATACTTTAGGTTGTTGGGAAAACATCTGAGACATTTATATACAGCATGTAAAATTTTTCAGATCCCCCCCCCCCTTCTTTACATTTTTCTGGAAAAGCCACATCATGGGAAGGAGCCCCAACATGGTGGGTGTCACCGTGGTCCAGAAGCAGCCATGCAATACCTCTCTGCTGAATATTCTTATATAAGAGGTATTATCTAAATTTGGACTGCACTGCTTTCCGAAATACACCCTTAAGTGAGCCAGAGAGATCCAGTGCTTCGTATTTAATCTTTTTGACGTGGTAACAATTCCCCCACTTCTTTGAATTCACTGGGTATTGCTTGGGGAAAAGGTGACCCTTGCAGCTTTCTTGCTCCTGAGGTTGTTGAAGAAAAAGCTTAGCAGGTAATGAGAAGAGCTTGCCGTTGGGTCCCAAGTTATTTATTTCTGAGTATTTATAAACTGTGTACATCTACAGATTTCAAAGCAGTGTACACAAGTCATAAAAACATAAACATAGAAACATAGAAAATCAGTGCATTGTATCTACATATACATGATGGTAGGCTAAACTGCACAGTCAGGCTTGCAGAAACAGATGGGTCTTCAACTTGTGCCTAAACATTTTTTAAAAATGTGGGAGCCTGTTGAAGATTATTCCACTTCACCCGTTTGGTGATTTTAAGGTCGGCAGTGGGGATCTTCCTCAGTTGTCTGCCATTGAGGGCAGTTAGGTTGGCAAGGACAAGGGAGATGGCCTTTTCTGCAGTGGCCCCACACCTCAGGAATGAATTGCCCTCTAGGATCTGCCAGGCCCCATCTTTACAGGCCTCTAAGGAAAGCGCTGAAGACCCACCTGTTTTCTTTTGGCTTTCTCTTGGGTAGTATTTTATTTTGATGGGCTCTTCATAGGGATGCTGGAGAAATCTGCCAGAGTTTGATGAGGCCGGGTACGCAAGAATCTTCCCTCCAGAATCTGCAGTGGACTGGCATCCCCTTACCTGATACGTCCACCATAGTTCACGGGGTGGCTCTCTGGCTGTCTAAAAGGCGCGATAGGCTAATGGCAGCTGCCATTAGCTTATCGTGGGAAAATTATGTCTGTAAATTGGGTAGTTTACAGCATTTGTGGCTGTAAAGCACTTCCTTCTACATTAATTGGGTTGCTTTACATCCACAAACTACACAATTTATGGCTGTAATTTTCCCATGAAAAAGCTGCCATTAGCCTATTGTGCCATTCAGACAGCTGGAGAGCCACCCTACGAACTATGGTGGATGTGCCAGGGCTCTGGGGAAATCCACAGGGCCCTAAGTGGCCCGAATTTCCCTGTGGCAGACCCCCCCGACACCTGTTGCTCATCCCTAGGTCTTAGTGACAATTATTTTAGCAACGGGGCTGGATGCTTGTTTGTTGTTGACTGGCTCTTCATTGTTGTTGACTTCATTGTTTTGGGTTGTTCTACTACTGTGTTGGCTCTTAATATGTCAGCCACCTTGAGAGGGAAATATTTTTCAAATCAAATAAAGATGACTAATGGCAGGATGGGTCAGAGCCTTGTCTAGGAATGTCCTTTCAATGCTGGGGCTTTGCTATTAATACGTATGCATGGGGTTGTCCTTGCTAAAGAGAGACCCGTCTTCCAGCCCCTCCTCTTGGGATCTTTTCGGGATCCAGTTCTTCTGTGCTATTTTGGAATATTGTAGTCGGCTTCCCGACCAGGGGCCATGTGCTTCAGGGGAGAATACCTAATGTTGGAGGACAGCTTCCACAATCTGTTTCTGCCCTGTTCCTGCCATCCCTGCTATTCACGCCAGCTCCCAACCTTACCAGGGATAGTTTTGTAGCTCAAGAACCAGCCCAGGAAGATCTGTCTAGCAGGAGAGCTGTCCAGCAGGGAGCACACTGGAAAAGATGTTGCTTCAGTAAGGACTGGGCTCCCAATTGATTAGCTTTATAGGGAATGCTGATGCCCCATCCCTTCCTGGCTTGTCAGAAGGGCCCTGATTCAGAGCATGCTGCCTCCTACAAGTAGGGCTCAAAGATAGCTGATGTGCTGCCATATCTCCAGCTCTGAGTGTCTGTCTGGACCTGCTGCTTCCTTCCCTCCTGGGATCCTGGGGGTGATTCTGGTGGGTCTGAAACAGGGGGATGGGACTAGTCCAGGTGCCTACATTCCTTCAATGCTGCAGCCTCCTCAAGTGGGGCATTGTTCCTGGTGGTGGCCTTGAAAAGGCTATTGGCACCCTGACTCTTGCAACCACCAGGACCAGTGACAAGATCCTCCTTCTCTTCTGAGGTCTCCTCAGGTTCCAGGGCTGTCCCGGCAGGAAGGTGATGGGACACAACAGTTCCATAAGCAGAAAAGCAGATCCAGGAATGTGGCTTCTCTTCTGTGGGAGTATTTTTGCACTTGCAGGATGACTGAGGGAAAGGGTGCCGTAGAGCGCATGCAGAATGCCAGCTCCCTGGCTGCTCCAGCGTAGGCCTTTGTACATCTTGCAATTGGGGTGGAGGCTGTTTGCGGGGGAAAGGGTGAATTCTCTGGGAAACCTTGAGCCCTGGCCCCTGTAAATTCCTGGATTAAGTACTGGCAGAATTGAAGAACCTAAAAAGGCCTTCCCCTCTATATTGAAGGAAAAGACTGCTGGGAGGAAGATCACATTACATGGCCAAAGAATGTGGCCATAAAAAAGCAAGTCAGCTTCTTGGGGTGTCACTTTGGAAAAGGGCTCCCTTGTTAGAGTAGAAAAGCAGACAACAAGATGTCTCCCTCCCTCCCTTTGGGGGTTTGGAACAGTGATGTTCCATCCTTTCTTTGTGTTTGATGCTTACAGCTCATTAAGGTGGCAAGTGAGTGAACATCAGGTCAAGCAGTGAGTTCACTGCAATGATTACACACTCCACTGTCCTCACTGATCAAAGCCACTCTGTGTGTTTTCTTGTGGGCCAGAGATGTACGTGCTGGGCAAGGCTTTCATGCCATACCTGTGATGCAAATACATTCACAATGGTGCTGTCTCTGTGTGTACCCTTGAGAGAAAAGCTTTCTTATTCCTTTTAAAAATACTATTATTTCTCTCCCACCTCCCACCCCTTTCAGTTCACAATATTTGTTAAATTGATCACAACACTTTGGGCTGTACAGCAGAACCTCACGCTGCATTTCTCCAAAGTCAGGGGGGACGTCAGAAAGTTGACCTCAATCACATCAACGTTTTTGCCTTCTGATGGAACAGGGAGCACTTTCTGAAGGAAAAGGAAATCTTTGGGGTGGGTGGGTAGATGTGACTAATTAGTAGTCTTCAGTCTTCACACATCCGGGACTCACCTTTGGTCTAAAGATGCATTTTGAGAACCCAATTCCTGATTTGTGATGATTTATTTGTATGGTGCTGGTGCTGCTTTTGCAACATAGGTTAGATCAGGGATCCTTACCAGTTGAAAACCAATGTGGCAGATGGACCTTTCTGTGGGCAGAATCCAGTGGGATGCTTGCGCCTCCACTGATTCTCTTCTGGCCTGCTGCTTCTGTTGCAGAAGTGGTGGGTCCTACTGATTCCATTGCACAAGTGGGACCCACCACTTGTGCAACAGAGCTTTAGCACTTCCCAGAGGAAGCCCTCAAATGAGTGGAAATGCTCATTTTTCAGTAGGGCAGGTAGGTGGAGCTCCCTTCTGTGAGCTGTGCTGACCTGCCCCACTCCAGCAACAAGCATTTTTGTTCATTTCTGGTTGCCCCAGAAAGGCTGTATCTTCCTTCCACAAGTGGTGGGTCCCACTTGCAGACAGGAACTGGCAGGGCAAAAGGGAATTGGCTGAGGTGTGAGTGCCCTGTTGGATTCTGCCTCAGGATCAATTATCCAGGGGTTTGTTTATTTCTGTGTGGTGTGGCCATAGTGGACACTGGGAAATTCTTCCTACAGCAGAAGCTGAACACTGGAGGAATGGAGAACCCCCCTCTTCCTTCTGTCCCTAGCATGCGTGATGGGTGGAGATGACTCATTCTTGTTCTCCCTCCCACAACTGGATCAGTGAAGAGGGGCAAACGAGGTCTGTACATGAGCAGGAAATAGAAGAACATGCCTGCCATCTTTGAGCGGGGCTGGGAGAGAGAAACAGAGACCTGAGCTGCTCTCTGCAAGAATCCTAGTGGCCCCCTCAGAAACTTAATGGGGCAGCAGTATCTGTTGGGGTGTTCACGCTCATGTGAGCTCACCCTTATCCTCAAGCTGTATGTGAGTGTAAATGAACCATCCATCACAAGAAATGCCATAAGCCTCCAGTGATCTCATTCCAAGGGGCTAGATAGCTACTAGTCATTATGAGTATATGTTACCTCCGTATGCCAGTTGCCGGGGAACACGAATGGGAGGGGGCTCTTGCACTCATGTCCTTCTTGTGGCCTTCCCATTGGGCATCTGGTTGGCCACTCTGGGAACAGAACACTGAACTAGAGAGGCCTCTGGTCTGATCCAGCATGGCTCTTCTTCTGTTCTTAAGGAAACAAATCCCTGGGTAACACTCCCCCCCCCCAGAGTTCTCACTGCTCAGAGAATGGGGGGGAAGGGTGAAGTGGTAGGTGAGAGCCCAATTCAAAGCACCCAGGACTTTTTGTTTCATTTTGGTTGCTAATCTAGGCTGGCACACCTGCCCTTCTTGGAATGTATGCCACCAAATACTGTAATCATTCTTAATAATTTAGATTTATGGCCAGTCTGTTGCTGCTGCTGGTCTGCCCCTTTGGGTTCTCCGCTAGCCATGTTTATCGCAGTGCCTCACCTCTTGAGTGTTGCCTCCCCACGAGGGAAATCTCAGATTCATTTTCCTCTCCTACCTCTATTGGCAGCGGCAGATTAACCACCGAGCGCGTCATGGAGCACATAAGTATTTCTCCTTGGTCCAACAGAATGCTGCTCTTGATAATGTGCCTTCTCCAAATTGCATTAAAAAGGAGCTGTTTATATGCAAACCTTGAAGGAGGAAGGACAGAACTAGCAGTAAGGGAGCAGAGAGGTTTTTCTGTCCGCTTTCACTTTGCTGAAGGCTAAGTAGTGAGAGAATTATTAATGCAATTTGCTGATTGTTCTCTGCAAATCATGATTTATGAACAATTTGAATGGTTAACATAAACTTGTTGCAATCCATAAGATGGCTGTGTTGTACATGGATGCGAAACCGCAAAGGAAGATGTGGTTCCTGACTGGACTGTTAAAGGACCGTCACCTGATTTTGTAGCCCAGGACTCCGCAAGGCAGGGGAGATATAGGTTCTGCCGGGGACTCATCCTCTAAGCCAGAGGATGATGGCAGGGCTACGTCCTCTGGCCTGGAGGGCCCTGAATAAAGCACTGCCAGTTCTACCCCCAAAGAAGTATCCCGTGACTTGTCCTCATCAGAATCCTCTGCTGCGCAGTGGAAGGCCCAAGAGCTGGGGTCATGACACCACCTCTAGAAAATTTTTGCGACCATCTATGGGTGGCTCAGTGGTAGAGCACAGCCTTGGTTGGCATACAGAAGGTCACTCCTGGCATGTCCAGGTAAAGGATCCTCAGTAGCAGGGCTGCCTCAGCCGGAGGCCTTGAAGATTTGCTCCCAGTTAGGATCTACAGTGTTGGCTTTGGGCTGGGTGCTTCAGCACAGGGCAGCTCTCAGTGCTGACTGTGCTTCCTTCTTGTGGGCTTTCTAAAGGTGTCTGGCTGACCACTGTTGGAAACCAAAATGCCTGCTCATGAGGACCCATATCTGAAAGACCACCTTGCCCATAGATTGTGATCCTGGTTTGAGGCCCTGTTCAATGGAGGCTGGTGGCTCTAATGTCATGGATTAGTGAATCTGCTCTTGGTCTCAGTCAGAACTGGTCAGAACTCAAAAGGAGCTACCCAAGGTGCTGAACCTGATCCCTAAAATAGGCTCAGCACCTTCGATAGCTCCTTTAGAGTTCTGGCCAGATCTGACTGGAACCCAGAGTGGATTAACTGCCCCACTGACATTGCCATCAGCCTCCACTGGCCTTGTTTTCTGTCCCACCACAAAAAGAGGTTTGGTTGGTGGGAATATGGGACAGGGCTTTTTCTGTCGCAGCACCCCTCTTATGTAATTCTCTCCCAAAGGAGGTTAGATTAGCCACATCCCTGATGACTTTCAGTTAGGCAGCAAAACATTCTTATTCCACCTGGCTTTTCATGGTCCTTGGCTTGAGATCGAAGGTTTTAACTGTTATTCTTGGTTCCAAAACTCTGTTTGAATTCTGTTGTGATATTTTGCTTTGTAAACTTCCTTGGGGCACCAAGCTAGAGCTAAAATGTGGAATAGAGATGTTTTTATTAGACACAGAGTGAGATGGTCAGATCCAGCTGGGCTACCTCATGTTATTAAATAACAGGATCCATTCCAGGAGAAATTCCAGGTTGATTTGTCTTTCTGGTTTTTGCTTCTTTAAAAAAACAACCACCACCCCAAAGCTCACACCCAATATTTTCATCCAATTAGGCTCCCAAAGCATCTTCCATGGGTGCTTTGCAAAAGTGGGCACCATCCCTTTTCCAGAAGGATTCCTCTTGTGCAAGATTTTCTTACCCAGATTCAACCATTTTTTTCAGCATAACATTATTTCTTGGTAACAATGGAGAACTGCTTCATAACAACGTTTTTCTTACCCAGAAATAACTTCTGTATGTATAAGAGAAAATGAAAAAGAGAAAGAGAAGAAATCATTTGTGAAACTTCCCCACAAAGTCCTTTCGACCTTTCGTGCACACTGGAGCCTCTGCCACTCGGTGCAACTAGTGTGTGCAGAACGTTACCAAACTGGGAGAGGGCTGTGAGCCTTGTTCTGAGATGCCAGCTCAGAGATGTCATGTTTTTCTCATGGAATAATTCTGGATGATTTCCCAGATTCTACAGCTGCTCCCCTTCTATGCAGTTCCAATCGAGGAGGGTGAAGAAGAGGAGGCCAATGTGGAATCTGCCACCCTCATTTCTGTTGTTGGGCTTCTCTCCAGGCTTGATTTCAAGCCCTGTGTTTGTGATGGATGATGCCTGAGGAGTAGGTTTCTTAAGGTCAGATCCATGAGGCTGGTGGGCACAAGAGGTTGGGTCTTTTCAGTGGTGGCCCTATCACCTTCAGGGCCTTTAGGCCTGGTTGTTTCAATCTGCTTTTAACTGCAACTGCTATTAGCTCACTGACTACTAATCTGTAGCCAAAGCATTAGGAGATGCTGCTGTTTTATTGTTTGTATTGGTTTTTTGTTTTGTTTTTATGCTACTGGCAATTTCTTTTTATATATATTTTTTTAAAAATGTAAACCACCTTGAGGGTTTCATTTCTGTTTTATGTTTGACATTGCTGCAATTCCCAATCCCAATCTTCAGTGTTTGGGGTTGTCATCCTAGCATACCTGGGATTTATTGTAGCATATTGTGTTTCTACACTGAATGTGTTTGAATGCAGTTGATGTTGTTAATGGCCTTGTTTTTCTGTATATGTCAATTGTTTTCTGTATATTGACATGTTTTAACAGATTTTTTTTCCATTGACAAAGGACTGGATTTTTTAATGCACCAGGAATGCAATCAACCTGTACAACTGAGCATTCCAAACCAGTTTTTGAATGGGAGTTGTAATCCAAATCATCTGGAGGAAGCCAGTTTGCCTATCCCTGATGGAGCTGCTTAAAAGGCACAAAAAAACTCTGCATCCCCCCCATGAAAGTTTATTTTATTTCGAAATAAAGTTAACAAAATAAAGGCAACAAAAAGAAGAATGTACATAATAGTAAATCAAGATCACTAAAGAAACAAAGGAATTCATTAATCATAATTCTTAGTCTATAACCCATATATTCTTATGCAACATCTACAGTACAATGGCCTAAGTGGGATCTCAATATCTAGGGGAATAGTAAAATGCAGTTTATACAGCATATTAAAGGAGCATGTGTGAGTGTGTGTTATTTTGGGTGTGTGTGTGTATTAGTCAGAAAAAATATAGGCAACTGTGCTTGGTTGGAATTTGACCAAAAGTGTGAAGAGCTTCAGCATAGGAAATAAATGGAAATCATGGTGCCATCGTATCTTTCTTAAAGTTAGGATTCCTTGCTTGCTGCACTTGCCGCTCGGAGGAACGTTGGAAGTGCAGTTATGAAAGAGGCAATCTTATTCCCTGCCAGGGGACTCTCATCTGAAGGGGAAAGTCTATTGATTCCAGGTCTTGCATACCACAAACAAAGACCTCCCACAACCTGGTGCCTTCCAGATGTTTTAGACCGCAACTCCCAGCATTCCTGACCATTAGCCTTGCTGACTGGGGCTGATGGGAGTTGAAGTCCACAACTTCTGGAGGTCACCAGGTTGGGGGAGGCTGTTTGAATGCAAAGAGGAACCATGGTGTGTGTGTGTGTGTGTGTGTGAGAGAGAGAGAGAGAGAGAGAGAGAAGATTATTATGGTCATGACAGAAGGCATGGGGGGGAAAAGTTAACCCCTTCCTCTGCTGAGGAAACTCTTACGTCTGGTGCCAATGGGGGATTCCCTGCCCCCCCCCCCAACCATAATAACATCCTTGGACCAGGGCTTTTCCTCAGGACCGCAGTAGGGAGCAAAGGTTTTTAAAATGTTAAATCCCCCCTCCATGTCTGCTGTGATCCTAATAATTAATCCCCCTCCAGCAGATGCTCTTTGCATTTTAAGAAGCACACATTTAGTTTGGGCCTCGGTGTCCCTGCTCTGGGACGCCCAGCCTTGCCACTGGGCCAGGATCTCCAGACTGCAGCCCAGGCCCGGGGTGGTGCTTTGTAGAGGTGTTTTGCTTGCCGAGTGAGCAAGACCCATAAACCAGCTGGAGGCGCTCTTTCAAATAGCGTTGACGGGGTGGGATTTGTTGGTCTTGGGGCAGCACATTCTGGGTTTGAATTTTCTTTGCTCTGGTGGCAGCCTGGCTTAGGCAGACTGTCTGGATAACTGGTTTTGTGATGCTCAGCCTCTGGGAGAATGGCTGGATTATGCAAAGCTGTTTATAGACCTCCACCGTTTCAGTATATTCCACTTGGTGCGCTTCAGCCAGTTGAAGCGGCTGTGGGGCAGGCGGCTCTCCCTTTCTCTTCATGGAATGAACAGCATTCAGTGGATGTGCAGAACCACCATCCTTGCCTGACTCGGTTGACCACTATGCTAACTATGCAGTAGTGCAGCACAGGAGGACTTTTATTTCACGGAGGCCTGAAAACATTTGGGTGGGTGGCGGAGTTTACCTTTGCTTTTCTGTGCACAAAAGCACCAAAAATGTTGCCTGCCCCTGCTATTACCATCGGCCAAGCATGGATACTGGTCACACAAATGTTCCTTGTCTGGATATCCCCTGCAGTGCTTGCTTCTACTTGTTGGATTTGGAAAGGGATGGTGACGTCCCAGACACAGGCAGATCATCACTCAGAGCCTTTCTCCCATGCTACCCATTCTAAAAGGTGTGTTTTGGGAGGCCCAAAACCCATCATGAAAACTCATTTCCTACAGATCAAGGCTTCTAATTTAGACCAAGCGTGGGCAATCTTTTGGGGCCTCTGGGCAAATTTGGCAATTTGAGAAACCATCCTGGGCACCTCCACAACATGGCTGCCATGGGGGTGTGGCTAGTCACAAAGGACAAGTAACTTGTCGACAAGACTGAGTACAAAGTGGGGGTGGGGGGTGAGCCACAACCCATGAAAGAACTCCTTTAAACTCACAGTTTTCAGTGCCAACAAAAACCTATTTTACAGAAGGCAAGCTCTTTCTTTCTCTCGCCCCTGCCATTATTTTCCCCATCTTACCTTCTCTCTTACTCTATATTACCACCCATTCTCTCTCTCTTTCTCTCTCTCTCTCTCACACACACATGCACACGCACACCAGGTCACCATCCATAGACAGGCTCTCTCTCTCTCTCTTACACATACACAGACATGCATGCACACCACATGCCATTCATGGATTCATGCCATACATCCATGCATGCATACGCATACACCCCTCTGCACTGCACTGCAAGCGCATGAAAAACGACACAAGCTCATTTATTTTTTTAGTACATTTCTATATTGCACAATAGCTGAAGCTCTCTGGGCAGTTCCCCAAAATTAAAACCACAAAGTACAACATAAAAAAAATATAAAAGCTTAAAACCACAATATAAAAGTACAACCAGAATAAAACCTAGCAGCAGTGCAGAGATTTAAAATACAGATTTAAAACAGCAGAGCTAAAAGACCTGAATGCTAAAATGATGAGAGAATAAAAAGGTCTTCACCTGGTGCGGAGAAGAGTGCAACATAGGCACCAGCTGAACCTCTCTTGGGAGCTCATTCCACAGCTGGGGTGCCACAGTAGAAAAGGCCCTCTTTTTGAGGATTCCTCCAGAATTCCCCCTAAACCCCTTCCTCTCTCCTTCTCTCATACATGCAGCCCCCATCCATTCAGACATCCACGCGCACTGCCCTCCCCAGACCTCCGGGCTGCTCCCACATGACTGCCCCCACCCCTACTGGCTTCCTGCTTCTCTCCTTCCCTGCTGGCTTCCCTCAGCCCCCAGCTGCCTTACCGCTGCCCTTCCTAGCCTCCCACTGGTCTCCCAAGTGCCCCCCATTTACCAGACGGAAGCGACAGCGGTCCCTTTTGCTTCCCCCCTTCTTTTTCCTGGTGGCTGGGTGCACTGCAGAGGAAAGGATTGGCCTGTACCTGCCTGCCGTCTTCATCTCTGAAGGAAGTCTCTGAGCCCCATATGTGCTCCAGAAGCCCTGCTGGGAGATGAAGATGGCAGCGGCTGGAGGACCTCACTTTACTTTGAAGGGATCCTAGCCGCTGGTAAGAAGATGGTCTTCGTCTTCGTCTTCGTCTTCGTCTTCGTCGGGTGTCCGGCGGGACGTTGCTTTCCCCAGGGTGAGACAGTTCCTATTTATGTACTATTCGTTCTTGCATTTCTGTCCATCCCACAGTTTCCCTCCTGCAAGGAGCCCAGTGTCGCTCACAGGGGGGCCCTCCTGCTCTCCATTCATCCTCGCAACAGCGCTGAGGCTGAGAGCCAGCGACCAGGCCAAAGTCGCCCAGCGAGCTTCCTGCCCAGGGCGGGGGGCTAGAACCTGGATCTCCCGGGCCCCAGCACCACCCTGGCTCTCAGTTGTTGCTGCTGTTGTCAACCAGTTGGAAGTCAGGACCCTTGCCCAGCCTGTGAATTGAGGAGAACCCACTGGGGAATTATCTCTGCCTCTTTCCCACAATTTAAAACAGCATCAGAAAAGCTTAGGAAGACTAAGATCTCTCTCCCCTTGACCCCTCCCCAAAGCCCTCCATGCGGTTAACAGATCTTCATTTGACTTTGTAGTCAGTTTCTGCTGTGCATGTGTGTGTGTGTGGGGGGGTGGAGGAGAGTTCCCTCTGCCATTTTTTAAAGTGACTGGAATTTAAACCAGAAACCAAGGAAATTAATTTAATCACTAAAGCATGAAGCTGCCAGTGGGGTTGTGATGGAAAATGGAATCTGAAGGGAAAAGTCTGCTTTGAAGAACCGAGTTTGGCAGGGTGCCTTTAGTCACGGTGTGCTGCACATCCATGGGCCGTGAGGGACGTGTGTTTCAACCAGAAGCAGGGCAAAGCGACCAGCATGCCAAGGCTGACGGAATACTCAACAGGGCCATTGGAAAGCCAAATGGCACTGATGATGCAAAGGGTAGGCAGGCAAACACGTCCTTCTAGTGCATGGAAAGCTCACGTGCTCTTCCGTGTCCCCATGCACTCCAACTGCAGGGTCAGTCCTGCCTCATGCGCAAGTATGTGGCCAAATGGGACTTTCAGGAGTTGCCGTACAATTTGTGACTGGAGAGGTGGACTCCAACCTGGGCACCCTTCAGTATGGACTCTTCCTTGTGGCCCAGTTAACACTTGGCCCTTTCAAACAGTCATTCGAGAAGCCCTTTTCTTCATGTTGATTTGTCTGCTGTGAGACTCCTGTGCACTTGAGCACAGAAACGCTGGGTGCTTCGCAATGAGGCTTTGATTGCACATTTGCCCTTCCTCATTTAGGGGAGTTTGCAGGAATCCAGATGGTGTCATCTTCCACTTGTAACCTTTCTGTGTTTTCCCACCACCACTTCCTTTTTTTTTTTCTACAAAAAAACAGCAAAAACAAAAGAAAAACACACACTCTGTGAAGGAGGATAAGGCAGAATAGCTGCACAATGTCTTTGGATTGGGTAGCATTAGGATTCCTCTGTGTGGAATAGGGATGCATAGATCTGTCAAGTTCAGTTCCACTCAGTTTGTCATTTTTCCTGTTCTGCCCTGTTTCTGCATCAGTTTGCATTTTTTTAAATGTCTGTATGAAAATCCATATCCATTTTCATGCACATTCATCCAAATCAGAGATGGCACTTTCCAGGGGTCACATTGTCTCCTGGTAACCCAGGGGGCTGCACCACTCTCCTGCCATGGATTTTCCCATGGTGGCTGATGAATATCAGCAGCACATTTGCAGGGAAACAAGGAATTTGGGGAGCAAGTGCCTTGTTCTGAAGCAGAATTGTGCAATCCAGGAGTGCCCTGAGTCATGTTCCCCTGCAAAATCATTGCGATTCTGGCAAATTCGGCAGCAGCAGGGGAACATTGCAGTGTGTATGCGCGTGTGTGGGGAGAGCGACAGCCATGGGGGAGCCCCATGAGCCCAGGGGCTGTGTGTTGCCCACCCCTGAGATAAATGTGTGCATTTTTATGCATCTTTCCTAATATACACATTTTTGTATGCATTTCTGAATATATGCAATTTTTGCAAACAATTTCCCTCACCATAATGTGTTTTTGTGCACACTTTTCCCTAATACACATTTTGTGTACATTTCCCCCGTTATATGTGCCTTGTGTGCATCGTCTGCTATTGTATGTATTTATTATGCACATTTTAAAAATCTGTGCACTGAACTACAGAATTAGGGAAACGGCAAATATCTCTGTATCACTGCATTCCGGGTTGTGTGTAGGTTCGGGAACTGTGAATGTTGTACATTGGCGTTTAAAATGTGAACCCAACTAATTTGTCACCCATCCCTACTCTGGATGCAGCCGTGGTCTCTAGGGTGCAGTCTTGATTCACCAGGCCTCTGGCCTCATCTTATGTAGGGCAATGGGCAGATGAGGGGTCCCCATATTTGAGCTGGCTTGTGACCCCAGAATCCTCTGCAACTTGCAGGATGTCCTTGAGTGCACCCCTCATGGGGGTGTGGTCACCCGTTGGGAACCATTGGGATTGGAAAAGGGGGCCCATGGCTCTGTGCATGGCTGCCCCACTTGGCAAGCCTCCAGGACTACAGTTTGGAGCATTTCCCTGGGCACGGAAGAGCTCCATCCACCCAGAATGACCACAGTTCCACCTTAACAGGAAGGGCTTCCTGTTTAGTCTAGGATTTTGCCTGGGGCACAACTTTGTGTTCCTGGCTCTGATGTGTTCCTGACTCCTGGCTTGACCCTCTTTGGCTCTTAATCCCTGGTGTGACTCCTGGCCCCCAACTGGACAGCTGCATGTGGCTCTGCTCCTGGCACCTCTTTGCTTGGTCTAGATGGCAAACAGCCCGGCTTGTGGCAACTCCCAACAACAACAGAGTTTCCACATCCTGCTTTTGGCCTTCATGGGCTACAGTTCCTCCAGCCCAATTCTAGCATGCAGAAGACTCTCATTTTGGATCCCCACAACTTCCATTAATTTGAGTCCAGTATCGCCCCCTGTTCCCTCCTCAGTACTTTTCTAATGGCTGCCTTGGATGCATTTCCATGGTCCAGGCAGCGGTGCTGTGTGCCATATTCATGTTGGTGCCAAGCCCACTCAACTAATAAGGACAAATGCTCTGGAATGGAGCTGATTTCTGCCAGCACTGCAGCAGCACAAGTTATAAATCACCCGGCCTGAGCTACACCGCAGTGGATTCAATTCTGCTCAGTATTCAAGACGTGCTGTGATATCAACAGAAAAATTTACCCTTTGGTGCAACCAGCTGAGACTGTGCAATCTGTGCCTTACAGTTAAATATCTATATTTTGGTGGAGGCCTGATATCAGCATCGCCACTGACAGCTCAGCTTCACCTGGGCTCCTTTGCCATCTTACATTTGAGGCAACCCTCTTCCCTGATGGAGTGGCACAGACTGAATATGCCCAAATGGTGTTCTGCCCAGATGAATTTGGCATGGCAGAAATTCTGGTGAAGAAAGGAAGGGGGAGAGGCTGTAGCTCAGTGGCAGAGCCCCTGCTTTGCAAATAGAAGGTCCCAGGTTCTATCCCTGGCAGCATCTCCAGGTTGAGCTGGGAAAGCATCCTGTCTGAAACCCTGGAGAGTCTTTGCTGCCAGTTGGTGTTGACAGTACTGGGCTAAATGGAACCAGGGTTGGGCTCGGTATAAAGCAGCTTCCTATGTTCTATAAGTCACTGAAGATCTGAACAAATTAGGAATGTCTCCTCCCCAAATAAAAATCACAAAAAATATCATTTCCTCCTTCCTTGCTGCTCTTGACTGTTTTTCATGCCAATGTTTTGAAGAACCCTGGCTATCTGAGACCTAAGAACATGGTGGACAGGTTTTGCTGGACAGCTCGATGAAAATGTCAGCCCAGTGTGTGGCTGCTGTGAAAAAGGCAAACTCCATGTTGGGCGTAATTAGGAAAGGAACTGAAAATAAAACAGCCAAGATCACGCTGCCCTTATACAAATTTATCCAAATACAAATCTATACAAATCTACACAGATCTATACAAATCTCTATAGAAATAGCTATATGGATCACTATACAAATCTTATACAAATATATACATAAATTTATACACAAATCTATATACAAATCTTATACAAATGTTCCCCTTATATAAATCTCTGGTGTGACCACACTTGGAATATTGTGCACGGTTCTGGTCACTGCACCTAAAAAAGAATATTGTAGAGCTGGAAAAAGAGCAGAAAAGGGGAAGTAAAATGATCAAGGGGCTGGAGCAACTCCCCCATGAGGGAAGGCTACAACAGCTGGGATTGTTTAGCTTGGAAAAAAGGAGGGGAAGGGGAGACATGATAGAGGTCTACAAAACGATGCATGGTGTGGAGAATGTGGATAGGGAGACATTTTTCTCTCATTCTCATAATACTAGTACCCAGTGGGGTCATCCCATGCAGCTGATTGGTGGGAGATTCAGGGCAGATAAAAAGAAATACTTCTTCACACAGCATATAGTTAAACTATGGAATTCACTTTTGCAAGATGTAGTGATGGCCACCAATTTGGATGTCTTTAAAAGGGGGTTAGACAAATTCTTGGAGGATAAAGCTATTGATGGCTACTAGTCCTGATGGCTCTGTGCTACCTCCAGCATCAGAGGCAGTCTGCCTATATAATCAGTTGCTGGGGAACAATCTGTCCTTGGGGTAAGCTTATTTTGACTTGCATCAGATGATGGCGCATAAAGATATAGGCAGCTGCCTTATACCAGGTCAGGCTATTTGTCCATGTAGTCCAGACTTGTCTGCTTCAACTGGCAGCAGCAGCTCTCCATCATCTTTCCCATCACCTGCTACCTGATCCTTTGAACTGGAGATGCTGGGAATGGAACCTGGGACCTTTTCATGCAAAGCAGGTGCTTCACCACTGAGCTATGGGCCATCTGTGGCTTGAACCTTCACGTTCCATGGGATGAGTTGGATTTGGCCTAGTGAGCTACCTGAAGCTGTGGCTGCTCAGGCCTCAAGATCTTTCTTGGACGCAGGAGGATTATAGTGATGTGGAGCTGAGCACCACCTGCTGTGCTGTCCACAGAGCACCTGCTGCAGCTCCAGTTCCAGCAATGGGCAACAGAGGCTCCAGGGTGAAAACCCATCATTCCTGGTGTGGAGTTGGGTGCAGCCCCCCTTGGCTCCTCCTGTTCCTTGCTAGCCTAAGGAAAAGTAGATAGGGCTAAGATTTGCCAAGAAAGGAGTAAAGGCGGCACTGTGTGCTCTCAACTCATGCATGAGGTGATAAACACCAGCTATATGGCCACATGACACCACTGTATCATGCAACTAGCACCAGGGCTCTCTGTCCAGTTCTGGAAGAACTGAGGCCATGTTGCACGAGCTGGTGGCAGCACCCTGTGGAATAGTTGGGGGACTGGCAGTGATCCACAGATTGCCACGGCTGAAGCAGTCCTCGCCTCTCCATGCCCACACCTCAGCCCCACTTGTATAGTTCTCTGTTGGCCTCAGACCCAGCTGAGAACCTTGTTCTGTGTCTGCAGAAGAATATCATTAGAGGCTTTTTGTGTAAACAGAGGGTTTTTACATAGAATCATAGAATCATAGAATAGTAGGGTTGGAAGGGGCCTACAAGGCCATCGAGTCCAACCCCCTGCTCAATGCAGGAATCCAAGTCAGAGCATCCCTGACAAATGGCTGTCCAGCCTCGTCTTAAAGGCCTCCAGTGTGGGAGAGCCCACCACCTCCCCAGGTAATTGGTTCCATTGCCGTATTGCTCTGACACTCAGGAAGTTTTTCCTGATGTTCAGCCGGAATCTGGCTTCCTGTAACTTGAGCCCATGATTCCGTGTCCTGCACTCTGGGATGATCAAGAAGAGATCCTGGCCTTCTTCTCTGTGACAACCTTTCAAGTACTTGAAGAGTGCTATCATATCTCCCCTCAGTCTTCTCTTCTCAAGGCTAAACATGCCCAGTTCTTTCAGTCTCTCTTCATAGGGCTTTGTTTCCAGTCCCCTGATCATCTTTGTTGCCCTCCTTTGAACCCTCTCCAGCTTGTCTGCATCCTTCTTAAAGTGTGGTGCCCAGAACTGGACACAGTACTCCAGATGAGGCCTAACCAGTGCTGAGTAGAGTGGAACTAGTACTTCCCGGGATTTGGAAGCGATGCTTCTATTAATGCAGCCCAAAATAGCATTTGCCTTTTTTGCAGCCACATCACATTGTTGGCTCATATTCAGCTTGTGATCAACAACAATTCCAAGATCCTTCTCGCTCGTAGTGTGGTTGAGCCACGTATCCCCCATCTTGTAACTGTGCATTTGGTTTCTTTTTCCTAGGTGCAGAACTTGGCATTTGTCCCTATTAAATGCCATTCTGTTGTTTTCTGCCCAGCACTCCAGTCTATCCAGATCACTTTGAATTTTGTTTCTGTCTTCCAAAGTATTAGCTATCCCTCCCAATTTTGTGTCATCTGCAAATTTGATCAGCATTCCCTGCACCTCCTCCTCCAAGTCATTAATAAAAATGTTGAAGAGCACTGGGCCCAGGACTGAGCCCTGCGGTACCCCACTCGTTACCTCTCCCCAGCTTGAGAAGGTCCCATTGATAAGCACTCTTTGAGTCCGATTCTGTAGCCAACTGTGGATCCACATGATCGTTGTTTCATCTATCCCACTTTGAGCTAGTTTGCTCATCAGGAGATCATGGGGCACTTTGTCGAAAGCTTTGCTGAAGTCGAGGTATATGATGTCTACAGCATTCCCATGGTCTACAAGGGAGGTGACTTGATCAAAAAATGAGATCAGATTTGTCTGGCAGGACTTGTTTTTGACAAATCCATGTTGGCTTCGAGTAATCACGGCATTGTTGTCAAGGTGCTTCCAGATGGATTGCTTTATGATCTGCTCCAGAATTTTCCCAGGGATTGATGTCAGACTGACTGGTCTGTAGTTCCCAGCTTCCTCCTTTTTACCCTTTTTGAAGATAGGGACAACGTTAGCCCTCCTCCAGTCATCTGGCACTTCCCCGGTCCTCCATGATTTCTCAAAGAGAATAGACAGCGGTTCTGAGAGTTCTTCTGCCAGTTCCTTTATGACTCTAGGATGCAGTTCATCTGGCCCTGGAGATTTGAACTCATTCAAAGTAATGAGGTGTTCCTTGACCATATGCCTGTCGATCTCAAGCTGCAATCCTGCCCCTTCAGCCTGTACTTCGCCTTTGCCAGGGGGGTCATAGACCCTCTTTTGGGAGAAGACTGAGCCAAAGTAGGAATTGAGCACCTCTGCCTTTTCTTTGTCATCTGTTATCATTTTGCCATCCTTATTTAATAGCTGAACAACCATTTCTTTCCTCTGCCTTTTACTATGCACGTAGCTGAAGAAAGCCTTTTTGTTGTTTTTAGCATCCCTCGCTAACCTCACCTCGTTCTCCGCTTTAGCCTTCCTGACGCCATCCCTGCAATTCTGTGCTACCTGCCTGTACTCTTCCTTTGTTACTTGGCCTTCTTTCCACTTCCTATATGTGTCCTTTTTTGTTTTCAGGTCATCCCTAAGCTTTTTGTGAAGCCACATTGGCTTCTTCTGTTGTCTTCCACCTTTTCTTCTTGTTGGAATTGTTTGTGATTGTGCCTTGAGAATTTCCTTTTTTAAAAGTTCCCACCCATCTTGGACTCCTTTTCTTGCTAGCATTGTTTGCCATGGGACCTTACTGATCATTGTTCTGAGTTTATTAAAATCAGCTTTCCTAAAATCCAGGGTACGCGTTTGAGTACACTCGGCTTTTGCTTCCCTTAGAACCAAGAACTCAAGTACAACATGGTCGCTTTCCCCCAGAGTTCCTGTAACTGCTACTTTATCCACTAAGTCATCTCTGTTGGTTAGGATCAAGTCAAGGATAGCCGATCCTCTAGTTCCTTCCTCTACTTTCTGTAGGAGGAAGTTATCCGCCACACAAGTCAGGAATTTCCTGGAGGGGCCATGTTTTGCAGAATTTGTCTCCCAACAAATATCGGGGAAATTGAAGTCCCCCATTACTACTACATCATGCTTCCTTAAAACATTGGCTATTTGCTTTTCAAAAGTTTCATCCTTGGCTTCTCCTTGATTGGGTGGCCGGTAGTAGACTCCGACCACCAGGTTCCTTTTATTCTTTGCTCCATTTATTTCAACCCAGATGCTCTCGATGGGGCTACCAAGCTCCTCCTCCTGTATTTCTGTGCAGAGATATGTATTTTTCACATACAGTGCAACCCCGCCTCCCTTTCTGTTCCTCCTGTTCTTTTTGAACAAGTTATATCCTTCAACTGCTGTATTCCAGTCATGAGAGTCATCCCACCAAGTCTCAGTTATACCTATCAAGTCATAATTTCCCTCCTGTATTAAGAGTTCAAGTTCGTTCTGTTTGTTTCCCATACTCTGGGCATTAGTATATAGACATCGAAGACCATGTGCTTCATAGTCTGGCTTTCTTCCTACATGTGTCTGAAGACTATTATTGGGCGCTATCAGCGCTGTTCTCTCCATTGCAGTGCATGCGCCTACGTCCATTGTTACCCCCAACATTACATCTCCCTTCCCCGTAGGATTCAGTTTACAGACCCACCAGAGCCCATGTAGATATGGTGATGTGGCTCATTTCAATTATGTTGGACATGAAGCTACAGCTGCATTAAAATGCAATTTTGCTGTAGGCAAATATTTTCTAAATGATACATAATAGCCACTTGCCAAGATGAAGCAGATAGGGAGGCCTTTGAAGAGGCCTTTAAAAAAAGAAGGAAAAAAGCAGTTTGCTCCTGGTATCAGCGCTTGATGCAGAAGTCTGTTTCCCAAGTGAATGGAGAGAACTGAAAAACGTTAGGTGATGAAAAGGTGGTTTGTGGCTGCTTCCAAGTGTGCATTCTCCACACCTCTTCTTCGCAAGTATTTATTTTCCATTTTTATTTCCTCCTTCCCTCAAGCTCAGGCAGGGTAGCAGCCTATTTGAAAACTGTCAGAAACGTAAATTGTACAAAAATGAAAAATGGGGAATGCTGAGAATTAAAATTACCCCTTAGCATGTCCAACCAGGGCTGCCAAATGCCATTCCAAGTGAGAAGGGTTCCCTGCAAAACATGTAACCTTTAAGCTGTATATATACATTGACGGGGTAAGTAAGAGAGTGAAGAATAAATAAACTTGCAATAGCCACAAAAATGGTCTGTGTGATTTAATATTGTCTTGTAATATTCACTTGTCTTGGTGATGAATTGAGTCCAAGCCCTGGTGTATTGGTGAGGGAGGGAAAGCAGGGAGTGCGGCTCCAGGACTTTTTTTCTTTCGGAGCAGGAGCAAGGCCTTCATCTGCCAAGATGCCAGGGTAAATTGACGGACCCGCTTTGCTCGGGGTGATAATAAGGCTTTCAAAATTTACTATCATTTGTGACAGATTAGCACAGAGGAAATCCGAATGAGGAAAGAGACTGGATATGTTTTTCCTTTTCTTTGATGAATTTTCTACTTTATGCTAGCAGTTTAAGAGGGTGACACTTCTTTGCAAGATATTTTGCATGTCCAGTTAAAAGTTAAATGGCTGCATTTCAGCTGGCTGAAGAATTTTTGTTTTTGTTTTGTTTTGTTAAAGCTCAGTGTGTTTTACAAGTTGTACCTGTGCAAGCAAAAATTCAATGGGGCTTGCTCCCAGGTAACTATGCATGACTGCACTCATGCTGATCCTAATAAATTGCGTATTATACTATGAACTGTTGAGCTCTGTGTGTGAATATATGTGTGTGCTTATATATGCTGGCTGGGGAATTATGGGACTTTTAGTGCCCTAAGGGTATGTGAATTCCCATCCATTTCTATACCTGAAATGAATGGAGTCCCATTCAGTTCAGTTTTAACACAAATAAAGTGAATACACACCCTACCAATATGTCCAAAGGAATTCCATCACTTTTTGATCTCTTGCACTGTTGAATTTCATCAGTTTACAACTGGTCTCAGATGGGGTTGCACTCCCCCTGAAACACCAAGTGTGCAGTCTGGGAGTCCTCCTGGACTCTTAGCTAGGGATGTCAGAGAATTTCACCACGAATCTCGGGGAGGCCAAATGCCAGCGCATTCGGCCCCCTGAAATCGGTGGCGAAACAGTCTGCCCCCCACCCCCACCCTGGGATGGGACTTACCTTGGGCGAATCTCCCTGGCGGCGGTGGCTCCGGTGGCGGTTCAGTGGCGGTTCGGCGGCTGTGGCGGCCGGTCTTCCGACCGGCTGCCGCTGCCGCTACCATTTCCAAGTTAAAAAAAAAAAGTGATAGGCTACGTAAAGATTTACGTAGCCTATCATGGCTAGATTTTTAAAAAATACCGTGATAGGCTACGTAAATGTTTACGTAGCCTATCATGGCTGAGTTAAAAAAACAAACAAAAAACTGCGCGTACGCAAATGGCAGCGCCCATTGGTGCCGCCATTTGCGTTCCTTATTTTGTCACGTCTAGTCTACGTAAACATTTACATAGACTACGGCGAAAATAAGGGGAACGCAAATAACGCTATTTGCGTTCCCCTTATTTTTGCCGTAGTCTCCGTAAATGTTTATGTAGACTAGACATGCCAAAATAAGGAACGCAAATGGCGGCCCATGGCCGCCGCCATTTGCGTACGCGCGGTTTTTTGTGTTTTTTTAACTCAGCCGTGATAGGAAATATCACGGAAATATATTATAATAAATATAATATAATAAGAAATATTATAAATAAATAAATAAAATCACTATCTTCTAGTCAGAGAACACTGCTTTATTTCCATTGTATCTACCTTTGGAGATAAAAGTCATATTTTCTTTATTTCTCCAGTTTTAGGGATGGCTTATTGTTTTCTTGTTAGTTGCTGAAATAGGGTTTTAACTGGTGGGTACTTTTTATTTTTAAAGTTTTATTCATGTGTTTTTGATTTTGGCTTTAATGTTTTGATTATAATGTTATATTTTATGTTGTATTTTATTGTTAATAACCTTGACCACCATTTGTAGCAGAAAGGCAGGCTATACTGTATATATATATATATATATGTGTGTGTGTGTGTGTGTGTGTGTATAAAATAAAAATTTATTAATTGATATGTACATCTTATGAATCGATGCTTTCTTGTAGGGTTTGTTATCTTTCGTTTTTTAAATTCCCCTGGAGGACAGTTAGCAAACATCAAGGAAAATGTGCAGCTGGAAGCCATGCAATCACATGCAAACTGCCACGCCTCTTTCTTCTTCCGCTGAGTCGTATTATTATTCCAAGTGCTTTCTTTTGGATCGTAGAATTTGCTTTTGCCCAAATGTACTTAGTGCGTAGCCATCTGTTTAAAAGCTGGAAGAGTGCAGGTTCGAAAGGGACATTTTGATAGATAGGAAGACCCCTCCAGCAAATTACTTTGGAGAGTGGCTGTAAATTATTAATTTGTACTCCCTCTTCATCAACCAGCCCTGTGTTCATCTGACATTCTCGGTCCTGTTGCCACTGTCAGAATTTCATTTAAATACGGCATTCTTGTGATTAATTGCTGAAATATTTAAAGCTATTTTGTTAATAACTCAGAAGGCTTTTTGGCTTTCGAGAAGGAGATTTTCAGGCATAGCCCGCTGTTAAGGGATGGAGAGGACCAACAGGGTGGGGTGAGGGATAGCTGGGGAGAGCTTTTGCCTCCATGCTTCATTTGTGGGTAGTGGAGGCTGGTGGCGCCAATGTCAGTGGGGCAGTGGATCCACTCCGGATTTCAGTCAGAACTCCAAAAGAGCTATCCAAGGTGCTCTGTAGCTCCATAGCTCGGATTGGTTCTCACTGAAATCTGGAGCGGATTCACTGCCCCTCTGATGTCAGAGCCACCAGCCTCCACTGCTTTCTGGGCTTTCTGGAGGTACCCTGTGGACCACTGTGGGAAATGGAATGCTGGTCAACTTGGACCTTTTGGTCTGATCCAGCAGGACACGTGTTCTTGTCTGGAACATCTGACCACCCATACCCTGCTGCTCCCCTGGATTTCTAGTTGGGTGCAGAAGTGTGGTAGGATTCTCCTTACTATTTGACAGAACAATGTAGACAACTGGCTTGTACATAAAAGAGCTGCCTCTTCCCAAGTCACGCTGTTGTCTTCTCCCAACAGGCAGTTCGTCTCCAGGGTCTCAGGCAGAGAAGGGTTTTCCTAACATTCTAGCTAGAGATGCCAGGAAGATGAACTTCGGGCCTTCTGCATGTAAAACAGGCGCTCTACAATTTTGCTACAGCTCCTTCCAAAATGGGGAAGCTGCTTATTGGTTTACGTGCACAGTGGGATATGTTGTCGCTTAAGGATCCATTGTCGAAATGTGTTGGGGTATTATACAAAACCTAGATAGGAAATATTCTGTTGGTGGCTTTGTGTTCTCCCTGTGTTGTGACTGTGATACAGGCCCTGATCTTTTATACTGCTCTACTTAATTACTGTTAATTAGTAGCTGTTAGCAGCCACAGTGATCACTGTAGATGAAATGGCTACAGAATTCTGTTCCCTAATTCGGTTCTAATTAGACACGGTGAGCGTCTGACAATATTGACCGTACTCTTCAAGCAGATTAATATGGACTGCAGACTTGTAACCTTTAAAAATAAGAGAGGGGAAAGGAGCAGTGCAGTTCCCTCAGCAGCAGAGCGGTCACGTGCTGAAAAGGGTCGGCTCCCAAGACCAGACAAGCTGCTGCATTCTGCGTTAGCTGCAGCTTATGGACCAGCCTTGAGTAATCCAGTCTTGAGGTTGCTAGTGCCTGCACTATGTGGCCAAGCTATCCCTTTCAACCACCTGTACTCCCCTGTTCAGTCTGGCTTTCCCCCCAGTACTTAATTGGTTAATTTATGGATTTCACTGTTACAAAATGTGGTGACAGGCCCTAGCTGAGATGACTTCCTATTTAAAAAAAAATCAGTCCAATCCATGAAGAATAGATTTATCAATGATTTATTGACTAAACAAGCTAAATAAATCCTCATCCAGGGGCGGGGGGGGGGATATAAAAAGAGCAGACTATTGGCTTCCTGTCTGGCATCTGGCTGACCACTCCTGGAAACAGCACACTGGGCTAGATGGAATCTCAGTCTGATCTACAAAGGCTCCTCTTAAACTTTCCAGGCAACAGAATAACACTGCATTAGTGAATGATGTGACCCTTGCTGGATATTCAAAAGTGGATCTTCTTTTTCTTCTTTTTTGGAAAATGTGAATTTGTGAAATGTTTGAAGGAGTTATAAATATTCTGAATACACTTCTGGCATTTTAGTGCTGCCATTCTTAATCGCTGGGTGCTCATTCAAGTGTACCTGTAGGGCTTATTATCATATTAATATGGAAAATATATGTGGGTGATTATGTACTCCTTCATTCAGGGAAGAGTGAGGTGTCGCCCCCCCCCCCATTTCCAAAGGCTAGGGAAAGGCTGTGCTCCTCTAAAGGGAGCAGGTTTGGGGATTGACAAACTCAGTGTGTTGGGAGGGCAGCATTGCCTGGCAAGGAGTGGCTGGGCTTTGATTGCTGTGAAGGGGCTTGCCGCTGGTGAGAATGCCAGGTTTCTGCTAGGAAGTGAAGCCACTTCAATACTCTGTATCTTACTCAAATATATGTGCAAGATGCCAGCTGTGGTCTAGGAATAATTCTGTTGGGTGGTGTTTACCCCCCTTCACTGGCCAGGAGGAGTAAAAAGATGAAATAAATTCCACTTGATATGCTGTAGTAAGGTAGCTGATGATGGTAAACCACCCTTTTATTTCTCTGCTTTTATATCCCTGCCTATGATCTTGGCTCCACCATCCTTGTCTGTCTGAAGGGGTCCTGCTCTGTCAAATGACTCCAGAGTTTCTCCCTTGCTGCCCTCTATGCTTGGCACAGCTCCCGGAACACACACCTCTCAGGGTTGTTGTGAGGAGAAAATGGAGGGGTCTCCCTGTCACAACACAAGGAGAACACTCCCCCAAACCCACCTTAACATTAATCAAGAATATTAAGATTAAATTTAAACAATGCAACATTCATTATTTTGCCTTTCTTTTTCTTTCTTTTTAAAGACACAACAGAGTCCCACCCTAAGTTGAACAGCTTTGACAACTGGGTAAATGGAAACAAGACTTGAGTTTTCGAAAGCAAATAGGCAAATGTTGTTTCCCCAGATCAGCTCCTTTGCTCCATGTTAGCATATAATAGAGAGGGTCTACCTCACAGTTATGGCACAAACAATAAAGACCATAAAGTAAATCAGTGTTTGAATTGTTTTAATGAGAGCTGTTTAATCGATGAGAAGGAATAACATATGAGTTGTCTATGCATGTCTTCTTAAAATGGCCGTTGGAAGATTGTACTGAGTTTCTGGAATGCTGCATTCTCCTTGTTTCACTGTTTTGGTTTTTGTGTTTGACATGAAACTTTAAACCAGGGATCCCCAACACAGGGGCCACAGGGGCCACAGGGGCCACGGCACCTGCAGGGACCTCCAGTGGCACCCATGAAACTATCCTCAACTGGACCCCTTCAAAAAAATTGTTTTAAGAAAAACCTTGGAAAATGTTGGGCAGTCTTCTTTCTCTCCCTTTCTAGCCTCTAACCTAGCTATTTCCCCCCCACACACACACACACTTGCCACCTCTTTAGCTCACTTTTGACTAGCCAGGCCCCCATGGCAGCCATTATGTGACTAGCCATTTTGTGGTGGTGCCCACAGCAGTTTCGCAAAATTCCAGATGTGCCAATGGGTCCAAAAAGGTTGGGGAGCCTTGCTTTACTGTGTGAATCTGCTCAGTGCTGTTTGTTTTGCCATCATTGTCTTTGCTTCCAGTTGCAGCTGACTGAAGAAACCCCATCATGGCAGGTCCACTGACTGATCTGCTGCTCCTGCATGGCTCCACCTTGCCCTCATTGTACATGCTGTGTGTATCTCTGTTGCATACACAGCGCATGCAATGTGGACAGGACTGGAGGTCAAGATCCAGCTGAGTCAAGAGAGGGAGCGAGGATAGTCTAGAAGGCACAGGATCCCTTGTTGAAACTCAACAGGCCTTGACCTGGTCATTGTGTGGAGGAGAGACGTTTGGGGGGACCTCACCTGTGAGCATCACACAGGAAGAAGGCGAGAGAAGGGTAGTAAATACATGATGACAGTAGGATTGCGTTATCTGTGATCGGCTCTCCCAGTTAGTTTTTTCTTTGCTCAGTTGAAGGCACCCATATTGGTTGTATGAATGTGAACTGGATTATAGTCATGGGGGCCTTTGTGCTGCTTATCTGGGTATGATCTCACAGACTCAAAATTGCTCTAATAAGAGTATCTGTCTTGCTGCGCCTCCTCCTGCAAGGCTATTAGGAACTATGAGAAAGTGATTTTGATCAGGGGAAAGTGTGTGTGTGTGTGTGTGTGTGTGTGAGAGAGAGAGAGAGAGAGAGAGAGAGAGTTAAATCCCCTCTTCCCACAGTGCCATGGTCCCAATCCAATTCAACCCCCCTCTTCTACCCCCCGGTTGCCTTTTAGACAAGGAACAAGGCATTGGGAGACGTGATCGCCATCTTCCACATCAAGGCTAGTTTGGCCCTTAGGAAGTGCAACTATCGGGATGGTTTTAATGGGAATGTGCAAAGTCAGTTTTGGTATTGATCGGCAGTTTTGAGAGCTGGGTTCAGATGGACCATTCTGGAAATGTTTTATTTTGTTTGCACTTTTCTGCCAGGGTTCCGGATGGTGCAGTCAATAAGCTATCTGCTTTGTAAACGTCTTGGACTGGTTGACCTCAGTTTGCTCCCTGGTCTCTATTTGCAACACATTTTGACTTTGGAGCTTCTGAGAATTCACCCATCTGGCCGTGTCTCCTGGGCACTGATGCACAGTAGATCAGGGTTCATGGAGGAAGCCCTGTACACATGAATCCGATATACCCATCGGGCCCTGTTCAGATTGTTGCTGATTGTGTACTGACGTGCATGTGCCATGGCCAGTGTTCTCAAAAGCCCTTTCTGATGAGCACTAAACACCTGAACAGGGCTACAGAGTCTGCCGTATCCCTACACATCAGAGGTGGGATTTGGGGAGGGGGAGTGTAACCTGCCTAGGTGAGAAGAGGCATTGCTTGCATTTCACCCTGCTGGAACTGTTTTTTCCCCTCCCCATTGGCCATATTTCTCCTGGCATGGGTTCCTTCCAGTTATGGAGCTCTACTGGGAGAAAGATTGCAGTGAAAAAGTTGTTTGCATGTGGAAAGTGTGGGTTGGGGCAAGGTTCAGCTCTGGCCCCTGTTTTAAGTTCCCCCTCCCATTCCTGTTCATAGGGATTCGGCTTGCTGCACAGATCTACATCATGTCTAATTTGGCCCTTAACTTTGGCTCCTATTCTGCAAAATGGGCATCTGATTGCCTTCCTCTTGGGTTTACTGTGTTGCTGACAAGCAAATGGGGGAAAATGATAACTGTGTCTTGCATGTTTTTAGGCCAAATTTGGAGCAGTGTGCAGTATCCAACTGTGTCATTCCGTTAGCGCAAATGACCTTGCACTAGCGGAAACTAGTTTCTGAACTATGCACAAGAGACGAATCCAACTAAAGTTACATTTGCACAAATGTGGTTGTACAAGCAGTTGTGCATTATGGTTGTGCAACCTGTTCTGCAACCAGTTGCACATAACCCATTGTGCAACCCATTGTGCAACTGGTTGTGGTTTCCGCTTGTGCAACCTGTTCTGCAACCAGTTGCACATAACCCATTGTGCAACTCATTGTGCAACTGGTTGTGGTTTCCGCTTGTGCAACCTGTTCTGCAACCAGTTGCACATAACCCATTGTGCAACCCATTATGCAACTGGTTGTGGTTTCCGCTTGTGCAACCTGTTGTGCAACCAGTTGTATAACTGATTGCACAACCTGTTGCACAAGTGTAATGGGCAACTGCTTGCACAACAGAAAGATCCAGCAGAGCTCTGCTAGCGCTATTTGAGTTTGTGGAATGATACTGTTGGCTACAGACCCATGCTTAGGAATAACTGGAGGAACCAGAGCTCTGGTGTCATGGTAATTGTTTAAGTGCAGGCACTCCTCATGACAGTCTCCATAGCCACGGCCCCAAGGAAAGTCCAACATGACAAGCAGCTGGGCTGATCCATATCAACAAACCAGTTCTAGCAGTTCCCATCTCCCCAAGAAGCATCAAAATACATCACCTTACAACAGGGAACAATATTATGTTGCTGGGAAAATTAATTTCCTCCCAGCTACTGTGAGGATCGCAGTTCAGCTCAGACAGAACTTTGAGGAATGTGGCAGATCGCACCAGTGGCCCCGCTTATAAGAAAATAAGCTCCATGACACCCCTGATCCAGATGCACAGAATCGAACTGCATGCCTGCATAACACATGCATCAGCTTGCAGCCTCCTTGAGAGAGTTTTGCTAATAGGGAGCCCTCCTGAAATTTCCTCTCGGGGCCCAAATGGCAACGGCTGCCATACAGGTTCCTGAGAAGTTTTCTCCCACGCAGACAATTTTCTCCTCCCAGAGGCTTTCAAATGCTGAAATAGTCTGCTGAGCTAAATCCTCGTGCTGGGAGGATTGATCCCCCCCCCCCCAATACAGTATGATTCTGTAATGGGCTACAAGGTGTTGGATTAAATAACTTGATGAAGAATTGATATAAAAACAATTGACAGAAACAAGGTGAGTTTTGTCTCTCCAGTTGTGGGAACCAACCTTTGCTTTACTACGGTACCCTGGCCCAAGGATGCTGCATGTAATGGCAATTTCCTGGTCACATCACTTTTTTAATCAATAAAGGTTTCAAAGTCCTTCCTCCCAGTAGCTGCAGGTGCACTGTAGCGAATGGTGAATGGTTTACTCCCCACCGTGCACTGGCAGTGTCGAAAGTAGAGAAGGGGGAAATAATTGACTGCTAGAGTAAACTCCTGCTGTTTCACAGGATAGGTGCAAATGCATTCAAAACTTGCAGGTGTTTAGTTGGCTGGCCAAATGCACTGCTAAGAGGGCCCCAGTGCTTGAACAGGAAGCCTGGTTGTGTTAAAGAGCTAATTTGGCCTCCGTGTTACATGAGGAGCCTTTGTTGCATGTGCTCCAGCAGGGCCACCCTTTGGCAGGAGCAGCCCCTGTTTCCTGGTCTCTGCCTCTGGCAAATTGCAGCCCCCATTTTGTCCCCATTTTTGCCTTTTGTTCGGGGGGGGACACCTGCTAGTATGGGTTGCTAGTGTTCACTTTCCAGGTTTAGCTCCTTCCATAGGGTCTCTAGAACTTAGATCTTTGGGGTGAGGCCCCTGGCTCAGGGGTAGAGCCCCTGCTTTGTGTGCAGAAGGTCCCAGGTTTGATACCTGGCAGCATCTCCAGGTAGGGCTGGAAAAACTCCTGCCTGAAACCCTGGAGAGCAGCTGCCGCCAGTCAGTGTCAATAATACTGGGCTAGATGGGCCCAAGGTCTGACTTGGTAGAAGGCGGCTTCTGATGTTCCTATACATGCACATGAACACTAAGGTGCATGCCGCTCTCTGCGCAGCCCGCCATTGGACACATTGGCACTGCTGAGGTTTATTTGGAACTGTTGAGAAGATACTGAAGGGCGGCCTTCCCAAACACTACAGGGGTTGGACTGCAGGTTGGACCTGTAATCCCCAGCCAGTATGGCCATTGGGAATTATGGGAGTTGTAGTCCAACACATCTGGAGGGCATTTGGGGGGAATTTGTGCATTTTGGGGGCAATGTGTGCTTGCGCAAATTCGGAAACCAAAACAAAATCCGAACCTGTTGAAGGGCAGATGATGGAATGAATCCGCAAAACACCGACAGAATGGATTTTACACAATCAATACACCCTTAGCTGAAGGTTGCAGAAAGATCCCATTATTTTCATTCCAACAAGTTCAGACGTGTCCATTTATGCTCCAGAAAATTATTCACAGCTTTATAAGAGCTGCAAGATCCTCGACACTGTAGAAATGGCGTCCTCTGTGGCTGGTATCCAATGTTAGCTTAACTTAAGTCTTTAGAGTAGACACATTCCTTTCAATACGTCTACTCTAAAGAGGCAGCACTATCTGGGTTTTAAGAGGGCAGAGACCCTGTAGTGCTAGCACAGAGATTTGTCACACAATGAAAGAAGAGGTGGCACCTCTTGGTGCTACATATTATGGCAGCAATAGGGAGCAGTAATCACATGGAGGCTGTGACTTTACATGTACATATATTATGAGTTTCTGGTTATAGATGTGTATTCCTGTTATGACTCTGGGTTTTATGGTGGGTATATCTAGAGTGAGAGTGGGATGAGTGACTGGAGGAATGCTATTTGCATATGTGAGATGATTGGCTGGGTGAGTGGTGGGGTGAAGTGTGTGTGATATATAAGCAGGGTGCTGTCCTTGTGTGAGGCAGATAGGGATTAGATGAAAGAGGGCTTTGAACAGACAGGGTTTGGAAACGATAGGGATTTGATGAGACAGGGTTTAGAATGGGATAGGAACAGAGAGAGGGTCTGTGGAGAGACTGATTGTGAAGAGATAAATTTGGGATGATGAGAGTGTGACTTAAGATTTATGTGTATGAGAGAAGCTATACATAGATAGAAGCTTTAAAAGTTACTTATTTACTGTTTAATGCTGTAATTAATACAGAATTCTTTGTTGTATATAATCCAGTGTCTTCTGCTATTGGTTACAAAAGGGTGAAAGAATAAAGGATATAATACATGTTATAATAAAGACAGTGTGTCCTCACAGCCTGAGGACAGAGTAAAGGGTTGGACCTAAAGGTCCTGGTGGCAGCGTTATTGTGTGTGGTGCAGGGTGTTACCTGCTGTGGAAAAGGCCTTATTGAAAAGTTATTCTCACTGGCAATAGGCAGGAACGGCACAGAGGCATTTATTTACAGTATGTGTAACTTGTAGGCCAGGCGTTAGTTCAGGGGTAAGAGAGCTTGTACATTGGAGATCAGCAATTAGATTGGCCAGAGAGCCAAATTTATCACCAGTGTTGGTGGACCAATTCTCTCTGGGTTTTCTTTCATGGCATTCTTCTGTTATCCTTTCTCCTTATGCTTTGCTGCCCCCATCAAAAGCCCTTGCAGTATCTGCAGTTGGGGCACACTTTTTCTTGCCATACCTGCTGCAGCAGCAAGGAGAAAAAATATGGGATGCTTAGTTGCTACTCAGCCCTTCCTCTGGCACAGCTGAGTAACTCCAAAGCTAGATGAAAAACTCATCCACATGTTCCCTCTAGCCATCTCCTCACCCTTTCCTAAGAAGGCCACAGATGAATGAGAAAAAGAGTGTAACATGGATAAATAGAGGTGGGAGACTCAAGTTGCTGGGGAGAGCCTTGGTTAGCGGGCCAAGTGTTAGCCATCCAAGGACCACAATCAGCCACCCAAGGACCAGGGCCTCTCCTAACTAGCCCCTGTTGGAAATGGACCCAATGAGGGAAAATAGGCAACTTTGTCAAAGAAAACCGCCTCATCTGCAGGTCACAGAGATACAGGAAACAAAGATCTAGATGAATCAAGCCTTTGGTTGAATGAGCTTTGATGTTATCAACTTACGATGTCTTCACCAGCCTAGAAACAGGGAATGGTCCAGAGAAGTGACAGATACATTTTTCATGCTGTTACCTGTAAGTAGGGAAAGTCATTGAGGACTCCTTTAAGGTCTGCAGGATGCTGACAAACAAGCATGGAGGAAAAATCACACCCCTGCTTTGCTCTGCTAGTTTTTGGGGAGATTGCTGCAGTTTTTCTGTGACCAAGAGAGGCAGGAGCAGCACCTGGTGCAACCTGGTTTTTATCGGTCCTCCTCAGGCTTCTGGCATTGGTCAAAATGTGTGTGTTAAAAGAAGAAGCTTAAAACCTAAAGAATACTTCTTGATCATCAATGTTGAGTTCCCATTGCCTTCTAAATCCTTCTCTGTCTGACTCTTAACTTGAGCGTATGATAAGATGAGAGAGCAAAAGATTTTTTTTTTTTGGCAAAAAAAGGCTTTTTGGACACAAGGAGATCAATGCACCTAATCCAATGGATCAACCATGCTGCAGAAATGCAGCTTGTTAAGCAGCCGGAGAAACTGAGTGAGCTTTGCAGCTTCTTCAGGCACTAGTTGGGAAGATGGGAAGGGGGCTCAAATGAATCCTCCATTGTGGAGTGCTGGGGCAGGGACTGCCTTCCCCATTTTGTCCTGACAGTTTTAACACAAACTAGAAATGTAGTCCTGCTATTGCTTGTCAGGAACATGGGAGGGAGAGTGGCACCCTGGGGAATCCCCTAGCAGAGAGAACAGCAGGGATTCTTTCAGGGTGTGCCATGGGCTAGGGATGTATGAACTCCCTGATGTCAAGTCTGGGCAGCAGGTACGCAGCAGGGAAATCCAAGCTGCTTGGGGCCCTGTGGATTTTCCTGGAGCCTTACTATGTCCGGTCAATTTACACCACAATTTACATGAAGGAAGTGCTTTACAGCCACAAACACAGTAAACAACACAATTTATGGCTGTAATTTTCCCGCGATTGGCTAATGGTGACTGCCATTAGCCTATCACAACATTTAGAATGGAGGAGGGCCAAGCCGTGGGGAATCCAGTGGACCCAGAGGTGAGTAGAGGATTTGCAGGCCAGATTCTTGAGAATCCAGCCTTATTTGAGTCTGAAACAGTTATTTCCACCATCCCTACCCTGGACCAGATTGGATTGGGCCCATGGATGAGGGGTTCTGCACCCCTGTGCTCTTGGAAGCCTTTCCATCACAGGGCTACATAGTAAGAATTGGAAGACCACAGAGCTGGCTGGAGATTTTCCCTTGAATAATTCTACTGCTCAAAGAACAGCATGGCTGTTCAGGATTTAAACCAACATGTTGGGGGACTGAAAGCTTTATCTGAAGAAGCAGGATATTGAGTATTCATATCTGAGTTCATTTTCTTTTCCAAAACATTTTCCTAATTTTGGTGGAGCTCCTCAGGTGTCTGTCGGTAGCTCCGTGCCTTTAAAATGGCTTTGCCAGCCACCAGCACCATGGATGGAGTAGCTGGGCAGAGACCCTCCCTATGTTCCTAATGGGAAAGCAAACAAGATGAATGCAAATCCTGTAGCAAGACCAAGACATCAAATCATTTTCAACTGGGCTTATGGGGAGCAGCCTGGCGGGCCTGGCAGCCTTTTTACTTCCTTGAATGACTGAACTGGTAGAATTCCCAGCTGGTCTGGTTTTAATTTGAAATATGTTCTGTCATCTGATTTGGGAGGAATATCAATTAGAGCTGTGAGCATGTGCATGTCCCAGAGCATGAATTAAGATCAAGAGTTTTTGTGTGAACCACTGTCGTGGGCTCATTGTGACGCTGTGCAGCAGCTCCAGACACCTGCGACTGGGAAAAAGCACGGCCATCATCAGTCGCAAATCCTTATCCAGGCTGCGCAGCATGCTGGCACCTACCCTTTGGAAAGAGGGTGAGCAATCAGGAAAAGTCATTGGGTGGACATGACCTAAACCCACTGGCTGTACATTATTGCACATGAACAGAATGATTATTTTAAAACAAATTTTAAAGGTTTTTTTTGAGACTCTGCATTTTAACCTGTG
Organism: Heloderma suspectum; assembly: GCF_057233095.1. NCBI lineage: Eukaryota > Metazoa > Chordata > Lepidosauria > Squamata > Helodermatidae > Heloderma > Heloderma suspectum. The sequence continues at coordinate 3,138,955 of NC_139466.1, forward strand.
CTGGTGGAAATGCACACACACATACACACACAAAGACACCCATGCACAGCTTGCAGTGGTGTGCTTGTGTGCATGCATGGGTGTGTGGTGCATAGGTGGGTAGGGGTGCTAAATTAATTAAAAGGGAAATTATTTGGGGTGGTGGTGGTATCAGGAGCATTTTGTACCTTTACTCAGTCAGTGGCCTTGGGCAAATGGCTCAACTCTTAGCCTTGCTAGTTTGCCGTCTGTAAAATTCATGTTGCATCATCAAGTGTGTGTGTGTGGTTGTGAGTGTGAGTGTTTGGTGGGGGTGGGAGGTGGTATTTGGGGCCTAGACCTCAGTTCTGCCTTGTACTCAGTTTGTGGCCTCAGACAAATTACTTGCTTCTATCTAGTCCAGAACTCTGCTAGCAGTCATGTTAGACTGAGTCATCTAAGTACCCCTGGGAAATTAAGAACATAAGAACAGCCATGCTGGATCAGACCGAAGGCCTCTCTCGCCCAGCAGGATATGCATGCAATAGTAGCCGCCTCTCACTCAAGTTCTCCAGCAAGCCACTGGTTCTGGGAGGCATGCTGTCTCTGGCACTGGAGTTCATGTACAGCCAGCCACCGTGCCCAGTAGCCACCAATAGCTTTACCACAATGTTAGTGAGGAGGGCGAGGGCGCTCCCTTATCGCTTGCATCTGTCACACAGCAGTGCCTGGCCTCTGGCCACTGTGGTTCCATTCAACTGAGAGGTTGGGCTTCCGCCGGCAGGAGCAGGACGGGGGCATTTGGGAATGAGCGGCGCCAAGGGAAGGTGCAGCTGGAAGTGGCTTGGCAAGGTGCCTGGGCTTTGTGCCAAGGGCTGGCATGGAAGTCCGACATGGTTGGGCAAGCACCAAAGGCCTCATTAGGGGGCCACTGCAAAAAGCCCCCGCAGTCTGCTCCTCTTCTTCACCATTGCTACCTGCTTGTTCATGTGCCTCTCACTCTGGTCCAGAGGGGTGTGAGCAGGCAAGTAAGGACACAGCCATCATGAGGAGGAGGAGGAGGAGGAGGAGGAGCTGGTGCCTCTGCTTCCTTGATCGCTGGCTCTCTGTTTGGCAAGCAAGCCAGTGGTAGAAGAGATGAGGAAGAAGAGGAGCAGCAGCAGCTGCTGCTGCTGGTGGTGATGTAGGAGTCTAGGTATGAATGAGGGGGGCCCACTGAGGGGTTCTTGCTCAAGGCCCCCCCAAACCTAGAGCCGACACTGTTTCTATCATTTCCACAGTTCTGAAGGCAACCATTCTGACTGGCGCAATTGCTTTCACATTGTCTGGTGATGCCTCTTGTAACCTTTCAAGGAGACGTTGCCTGGAGGAAATGCTCAAGTGATAGGTGAAGAGTTGCCCTTCCAACATTTGTAAGAAACAGAACTAGCTGAAAGCAGAAGTTGCTGCACTTGCCTGGCCGTACTTCTCTGGTAGCCTCAAAACCGGCCTTTGGGGGAGGTCAGGGCGGGCAGGGAGAGCAGAGAAGCAGGAGGGATGCTGGGAAAATGTGTCCCCCTTGTGATGAGAAGGTGTCATTACACAGTAACCATGACTGGAGCCAGCCAGCCAGGTTCAGCTCACCCATTTGGGACAGATGGGTGAAGCCCTGTGTGGTATCTTGCATTGGGGAGGCAAGACCTGCAAGCATGTGGGGCAGCCCGCAGGCTTCCTTGTCTGTGGCACCATGGTTGTGGAACTCCAGGGCTCTATCTTGGAGCTATAGCCCCTCCTCTGTCATTAACTATTTCAGTGATAGGGGAGGGACCAATCAAAGATAAAGGAGAAGAAGGATGCAGTTTAAGAAGGATGCAGACAAACTGGAGAGGGTTCAGAGGAGGGCAACAAAGATGATCAGGGGACTGGAAACAAAGCCCTATGAGGAGAGACTGAAAGAACTGGGCATGTTTAGCCTTGAGAAGAGAAGACTGAGGGGAGATATGATAGCACTCTTCAAGTACTTGAAAGGTTGTCACAGAGAGGAAGGCCAGGATCTCTTCTTGATCATCCCAGAGTGCAGGACACGGAATAATGGGCTCAAGTGACAGGAAGCCAGATTCCAGCTGAACATCAGAAAAAACTTCCTGACTGTTAGAGCAATACGACAATGGAACCAATGACCTAGGAAGGCGGTAGGCTCTCCCACACTGGAGGCGTTCAAGACAAGGCTGGACAGCCATCTGTCAGGGATGCTCTGACTTGGATTCCTGCATTGAGCAGGGGGGCGAACTCGATGGCCTTGTAGGCCCCTTCCAACCCTACTATTCTATGATTCTATTCTATGATTCTATGAGAACGAGCCATAGCTCAGAGATACAGCCCTTTTGTTTGCATGCTGCTGGTCCAATACCAGCATCCCCAGTTAAAAAGATCAGGTAGCAGGTGATGGGGAAAAGACTTCTGAATGAGACCTGGGGAGATGCTGCTAGAAAGAGTGTGAGTGGTAGCCTGGATGGACGAATAGCTTGACCCAGGGTCAGGCAGCTTTGATAGTCCTTTGATTAATAAAAAAAGGTCATTAAAAACAACAACAAAACAAAAACAAGATCTCTGATTATACAAAGTTTTTAGTGGACTTCTTGATGTTAATTCTTGCTCACTTAGATGTTGGCTTTATTTAATAATTGTTTGATTCTATTTAAAGAGCCACTATTTAAACCCACTTTGAGTTTCTTAGGTGGTCAGAAAGCTGGTGTTTCTGTGTGAGACACACACACACACAGAGAGAGAGAGAGGGACAGGGACAGGGACAGAGACAGAGACAGAGACAGAGACAGAGACAGGGACAGGGACAGAGAGACCCTTAGAAAAGGATACCTCACTTGAGAAGTGAGAAAACTGATTATGTTGGACTGATAGAGTTGGTGTGATTTAGTGGATAGAGTGGAGAACTTTATTCTGGAGGGATACCTGTGTTCAAATCCCCATTTGCTCATGACGTGGGACAAGTCACTATACCTTGGCCTAATCTACCTGTCAGGGTTGTTGTAAGGATAAGTAGGGGAGGGGAGGAACCACTTATGCCACCTTAAATTCTTCAGAGGAAGTGTGAGATATGAATGTAATCAATCAATACCTTGCTTTCTTCAGAGCCTTTCAAAGCCCATCTGTTCAGACTGGGATTTGAGGAAGAAACAGCAACTCATTGACTGAATGCCAGCTGTCTTTACTAATAGCTCTACTGCTGATTATGACCCAGCATCTTTATGCATAGCCTTGCACATGTGGCAGAGGAAGGGGCCATGCCATGCTTATGGTGAGCCATGACTTTCAGCTTGGTGGGGAGGGAACCATCAGTGTAGCTCAGCTATTTTGAGTTATGATAGTTTTAGATTTTATTCTGCAGAAGGTTGTTGGGTTTGCTCCCAGAAGCAATCTTCCCAGTTCATTTAAGAGTATTAAATGCTTTAAAAATAAGTATTGATCCATTGTTTTCTCTTTAGATTTGGCAATGAGAAGAAGTTCAATTTGGAGTTGTCACCTTTTCTTTTCATGTAGGAGGAGCAGCCTCAAACATCGGTACAGAGTTGCATGGAATACAAAGTGTCCATTGGGTTAAGGGAATATGCTTTTGAGTCATACAGTATGTAATTGCAGCAGGATGGAGTATTGGATTTGTCCTCAGATGAAGAGGCTCCAGAGTTAATGGTTCAGGGAGAGGACTCAGCTATGGAAAGGCATCACAAGGCTTCCACCTCCCTGGGACTCACTTCTCCAGAAAGTCCCCAGGAACCAGCTCCCCTGCATCCAGAGGTTGCATTACTGTCCTCAGCCTCTGAGGACTTGGGCTGTGAAGAAACATGCATGCCACAGCCATTCCCAGGTTGTCACAGCCTGAGGTTGCTAAAACAGGCCAAGTCCCTTTAAGAGACAAAAGTCTCAGCCACCAAGGAGGTGGGGCCCATTAGCCAAAAGCGACCAAACTAATATTTAAGAGTCAGTCTTGCTCTGCTCTTGTTGGAGCAACACATAGACAATGCTGTCTGGCTTCCAGCCCCAGCATCGCCTGGAGCTGTCCATGGTGCTGATACATTCCTGTATGGATTCCTTCTGAAACCTGACCAATTCTGTTAAACATCAGACCATAGCAGAACCCTGCAACCCAGGCCATGGCAGGGCCTCAGCAGAACCCACAGGCTGAAGTGCGAAACCACCTCACAAAGCTGTTGCTCACTTGAAAACAAAAGTGCTCTAGAGATGGTTAATAACTATAACAACAGAACGTCAACACATGTTTGGCTATACACAGGTAGTTTGGTTACTAAATCACACACTTGTGTCATTCCAGGTGTTAATTGGAAGATATTTAATACAATGCCTTGCTTGGCAGGTGGTGGTAGATGGCTACAAAGATGCAAACATTTAGGGAGGGAAAGCAGATGCTCAGTGTGAGGAACAAGATGACCTGGCAGCCTTCTCTGTATCTGATTCATTGATTCTCTCACCAGTTTGCTTGGGAACCCAGCCTTTTTTATTTCCCCCCTCCTTGGTTCTTGCAGCCTGATGAGCAACATAATGGGTTGAGCTGATGGAGCCACCCTTTAGCTACAAGGAGGTTACAAAGAGAGGGTCTGTAGCTTAATAGGCTAGCTTAGCCTTACCCAACCTGGTGCCCTCCAGATGTGTCTGACTACAGCTCCCATCACTCCCAGCCAGCACAGCCATAATCTCTCCCAGAGCTGGGGAAGACCCTGGTCTGAGACTCTGGAGAGCCCCTGCCAGTTAGGGTCAAACTACACATTACAAAGGAGATCTGTTATTTGTACTTCCAATATAGCCATGGGTGCTCTGAATGTGATTGGTGTGGCAATGCTGTGGGGAGGGGTCTTTACCCTTTCTGTTAGCTTGATCTAAATCTCACCCAAAGCTGCTAAAAATATATAGTAGAAGTATGGACCTCCTGGTATGGACCTAGCTGTACACTGTGATCAGCACCTGAGGGCCTCCTCTGGGGGAGGTTTGGAGAACAGCAGCAAGAGAGAGGGCCTTTTTGGTGGTGGCTGCTGATTGTGGGATGCACTCACCAGTGATGTCTACCTGGCCCCAACGTTGTTCTCTTTTCAGTGACAGATTAAGACTTTCCTCTACTCTGAGGTATTTTATGACATGAAATGGGTTTCTTAATTTAGTTGTATTATCTTGGTATTTTATTATTAATTGTTTTAACTGTTTTACATTGTTTTAAATTTTTGTATGTTTTAATCCCTCTTGTAAGACACCTTAAGTCTTTTCTGGGAAAGGCATCTAATACATTTCATTCCTCCCCCTCCTCCTTCTCCTCCTCCTCGGAAAATGTTTTCAGGACCAGAACTGAGCTCTTGCTCTGTTTACCTAAAAATCCCCCTCTCAGCAGGGCTCATGTGCTTAACTGCTGCAAAGCAGGCAAATATGCAACAGCTGTTGTTTTTTGTTCCTGTGGATAAAAACAAATGCCCCTTGATGGGGAAAGCTGCTCCCGTTGAATATCTGTCTGTTATCTAGCTATGAAAGACAGAGAAATTCTGCTAGGAGCAATACTAATGGCAGGTGTAACTGTGAGAGGAAACTGCCCTGGACTCCGTGTAGGGATGTACGAAAGGGACTTGCCTTGTCCCGCAGCTTGCTTCGCGGTGGGGGGGAGGCGCTTTGCTTCTCCCCACGAAGTTCAGGCCAGGGGGGAGGCACCCCGCCTCACCTGGCCGAAATTCAGGCCGGGGAGAAGCGCCCCGTCTCCCTGGCTGCGAAAGAAAAAGTGAAAAAAAAAAAAAACGTGATAGGCTACGTAATGATTAATGTAGCCTATCCCGGCTAGATTTCCAAAGTCAGCTGTGATAGGCTATGTTCATCATCACGTAGCCTATCATGGGTGACTTCGGGGGAAAAAAAAAAAGCGCATACGCAAATGGCGGTGGCCCATGGGTGCCGCCATTTGCGTTCCTTATTTTGGCACGTCTAGTCTATGTAAAGATTTATGTAGACTACGGCGAAAATAAGGGAACGCTTTTTGCGTTGCCCTTATTTTCGCCGTAGTCTACGTAAATCTTTACGTAGACTAGACGTGCCAAAATAAGGAACGCAAATGGCGGCGCCCATGGGCCGCCGCCATTTGCGTACGCGCGTTTTGTTTTGTTTTTCAAAGTCACCCGTGATAGGCTACGTGACGATTTACGTAGCCTATCACGGCTGACTTTGGAAATCTAGCCGTGATAGGCTACGTAAATCATCACGTAGCCTATCACGTGTGTGTGTGTGTGTGTGTGTTTTACTTTTTTATTTTGTAATGGCAGCGGCGGCAGCCGGTCGGGAGACCGGCCGCCGCCCCCGACGAAACGCCGCTGAACCGCCGCTGGGACCCGCCGCCGAGAGGAACATTCGGCCACGGTAAGTCCCATCCCGGGGGGGGGGGGCTGGTGGAGAATTTCCCCAACACTTTTGGGGGGCTGAATGCCTCAGCACTCGGCCTCCCGAAGATTCATGGAGAAATTCTCCGCCATCCCTAACTCCGTGTGCCCACCTGGCCTGGATCCAAAGTTGCGTGTTTCATTCTTGGGAGGTCTGTGAATGTTATCATTCTCCCACCCCCTGTTGCCATGTCCTTATCAGCTGTCAGAGAAATTACTCCCAAGAAAGGCTTTCAACAGCGGAGCCAGGTGAGCTCCAGGTAATTGCTCGGGTCTCGGGTAGCCGGCTCAGGTTGACTCAGCCTTCCATCCTTCCGAGGTCGGTAAAATGAGTACCCAGCTTGCTGGGGGAAAGGTAGTCACGACTGGGGAAGGCAATGGCAAACCACCCTGCTATGGTCTGCCATGAAAACACCAGCGTAAGTGGCGTCCCTCTAGGGGTCAGTAATGACCTGGTGCTTGCACAGGAGGAACCTTTCCTTTCCTTGTATTTTGCACTGAGAAACCTCACATTCTGTGCCAAGAAACTTGATAAATGATGGAGCTGATACAGACGAGGTTTCTATTACGTGAATTATAATGGGCTTTCTGCTTTCTTTAAGGCTGTCATCCAATAAAAGGAATCTTAATCAATTTAGGGTGCAATCCTATGCATGTTTAGACAGGAAAATGTCCTACATTTTTTGGTTGGCTGGGGAATGCTAGGAGTTCTAGAACTTTTTTTTCTGCCTAAACATGCATAAGCTTTCACCCTTAGTCATACGGGTTTTAGTTGATTAACCAATTGATTGTTCAATTAAATCAGGATAGTAGAAAAAACAAAACAGTTCTGAAAGAAAAAGCATACTTTATTTTTTGGTAATGCGCACACACATGGATCACAGCTCACATCCTCTTAGAAGAGGCATTCCCTCCTATGGGAAGGAAAAAGGAGAATATGCCTCTTTGAAGATATATTCTTGCCTAACTGTTAAGATAATCTTCAGAAGCTTTTTTCTGGGTGCCACCACCCACAATGGTATGAAGGGTGGCTACTAGGGAAGGAGTCTTTTCTGTAGCCCCCACCCCCATTTCTGTGGAATGCCCTTCCCAGGGAAATGTGCCTGGTGTCTTCACTGTATGCATTTAGACACCAGGTTAAGACCAGTGGAGGCTGGTGGGTCCTATGTCAGCAGGGCAGTGAATCTGCTCTGGGTTTCAGCCAGAACCAATCAGAACACTAAGGGAGCTATCCAAAGTGCTGAACCCTATCCCCACAATGGGTTCGGCACCTTGGATACTTCCTTTAGAGTTCTGCCTGGTTCTGACTGAAACCCAGAGCATATTCACCACCCCACTGACATCAAAGGCACAGGCCTCCATGGATTAAGACCTTCCTGTTCTAGTAGGCATTTAGGGTGCAACCCTGTGGGTTGCGTTCCTGATAAGAAGAGCCCTGCTGGATCAGACCGAGGGTCCATCTAGTCCAGCACTCTGTTCACACAGTGGCCAACTGTCGACTAGGAACCCACAAGCAGGATATGAGTGCAACATCACCCTCCCACCCATGTTCCCCAGAAACTGGTGTACACAGACTCACTGCCTCTGGTACTGGAGGTGGCACAGAGCCAGCAGGACTAGTAGTCACTGATAGTCTTCTCCTCCAGGAATTTGTCCACCCCCTTTTAAAGCCATCCAGATTGGTGGCCATCACTACATCCTGTGGTAGTGAGTTCCATAGTTTGAGTCTGTGCTGTGGGAAGAAGTCCTTCCTTTTATCTGTCCTGAATCTCCCCCCCCCCCCGCCCCAATTAGCTTCATAGGTTTGGAGCTCTTCACCTATCCTATTCCCTGTCAGCAAGAACCAGGCAGGATGCAAGGAAGGCAGAGGCTATTTTGCCTCCATTTCTCTGTTTTGAATTTTTAAGAGCAGCTAGATGGGCCTCAGGCTTTTTTTAAATTTTAAAAAACTAAAAAATGCTTCCTGATTAGTCAGGGCAATTTTCTAGTGAGGCCTGCCTGGCACCAGCATTGTCATCTTTTCAGTGCCAGGTCAAGAATTTCCTCTCCTGACAGGCATTTATTGGCATATGATGGGCTCTGTGTGTCAGTGGTTTGGGTTCCAGTCCATACTGATGTTTTAGCTGGCTGGGGAATGCTGGGAGTTGTAGGACTTTTTTCTGTCTAAACATGCACAGGGGTGCATCCTAAGAAAAAATGATGATGATGATGATAATTTAGTCCATCAAAATGTTATTAACTAACTAATCAATCCAATGTTGCACCCTGAGTTTCATTTTAATTTTCAGTTATTCATTTAAGAAAAATCCTTCATAAGAAAGAAGCTTCTTCTGCTGTTCAGACAGGCTACAGAGACTTTCCCCTGCATGGCTGTGCTTTCCTGTGTGTACCTTGAAGAGAAAACATGAGTTGTGGTTTCCTTATCTACCTTAGATTTATTAAACATACTTACAAGAGAGTGGGGTACAAAACCAATGAAAGGCCCCCCCCCACTTAGAGGGGCTTTGCTATATGCACAAATTCATAATGATAGTGAGAGCCTGCTCAAAATTGCTGGAATGCCAACAATTTAAGTCTTTCTCCCTGTGAGTGTTATCTGTGGTATGTGTCTCTCCCTAAATGGGTTAGCAAAATACAAGCAGATGGCACAGATTGTATTCCAGTTCATGGTGGTTGCATTGGGCCAAGTCCAGGAGGGAATAATTTTGCCCATTTTCCCCACTGTAACAGTCTCCGCTGCTCCAAACTGCATTCCGTACCAAGCTAGACACATTGTGACAGTGGTGGCAAAGACTTCATGTTTTTGCCTCAAACGTGTGAACTTCCTTTTGCTCTTGTGAGGTGAGTGTCAAAGGCTGACTGGAAATGCCTGGATGCACATAGTACTTGGTGTGAGTTCAAAGCACCTTCACATACAGGATGACTGTGACGTTTACTCACATATTGTTATATATGCCAGGGTTATGATCTCCACATTGCAGATCTGGGCCTGAGAGACAGATCGGGGTGGGATCTGCCTAAAGTTACCTAGCAAGGTCAGGTCAGAGACTAGATGTGCAATGAGACATAAGTCAAAACGGCCCGGATAGAAAAGCTTTTCTATTTGATATCAAGGATGGCCTAATTCTTAAGCACGTGTGTGTGTGTGCGTTATGCTTTAGTGCAAGCAATTTTGGGACAGTTCATTTCATACCCTCCAATTGTCCCTTTTTGTAGTCCCTCTTTCCAGGGACCCATTAAACCCACTGTTCCTCTTCCCCCTCCCTCTTTGTGCCTTGGGGATGCCTTGTCAAGATTTTGTTAGAGTGAGATTCTAGAGTTGTCAGTCATTCTTCAGTGTTCAGCTCCTGCCCCCATTTAAATCCCTCAAGGGGTGGCGGCGGCGGCATCTTGTCTCTTGCGTGCATGTAAATAAATACACACACATGAATTCGAAGGCATCAAGTGGCTCACAGCTGGCTGTTTCACACACTGCAGCAGCTTGAGATATATTTTGATAACAGATTGTAGGTCAGCCTTCCCCAACCTGGTGCCCTCCAGATGATTTGGACGACAACTCCCATAATCCCCCAGCCAACAGAGCTAGCTGGGAAGTATGGGAGTTGTAGTCCAACACAGCTCTCTGGAAGGTTATGCGAGTTGTAGTTCCACACATAGAATCATAGAACAGTAGGGCTGGAAGGGGCCTATAAGGCCATTGAGTCCAGCCCAGTGCTTAGTGCAGGAGTCCAAGTCAGAGCATCCCTGACAGGTGTCTGTCCAGCTTCATCTTGAATGCTTATGTGGAGGGCACCAGGTTGGGGAAGGCTGTGGTAGGACAATGTTATGTTTATCCACTATATTTTTAACCCCATGAACCAACACTCTCTTGGCTTTGAAAGCAGTGCAGGACAGACCTACTGCGGAGCAAGCAGAGACAGCAGACAGCGCAGAACCTTCAGAAACATGTAGTATGAATGTAAGAACATAAGAAGGGCCCTGCCGGATCAGACCAAGGGTCCATCTAGTCCGGCATCCTGTTCACACAGTGGCCAACCAGCTGCCCACGGGAAACCCACAAGCAGGACAGGAGTGCAAGAGCACCCTCCCGCCCATGTTCCCCAGCAACTGGTGTACATAGGCAGACTGCCTCTGACACTGAAGGTGGCATATAGCCATCAGGACTAGTAGCCATTTATAGCCTCCTGCTCCTTGAATTTGTTCAGCCCCCTTTTAAAGCCATTCAAACATGTAGTAATAGTTGAGGGAGGGTTCAGGTATGAAGACAAAGTTGTCAGCATTGATGAAATGCTCCAAGGAAGGTCATTTGTGTGCTCTGCAAAGGAGGATGCAAGTGGCAGTTAAAAGGACTGGAACTGTTCCCCTTTAAAGCCCGAAGCACACCTGGTTCTCACCTGCATGTACCTCACTCAGTACTTGCTGGTTGTGTGAATAGATTCCTGTAGTCCCAGTAGGAGGGACATTGTATGCAACCTTGAACCTGGCAATCTGTCTTACCCCTAGGATGGCCAGGTGTCCTACTATACTGAGGACAGTCCTCTTTTGAAGGGCTGCCAGTGGACAGTCCTCTGTGTAAAGGCATCCTCTCTTTGAAGGACTGTCCTGTCCAAGTCCGCATGAAAGATAAGGAGCCACCAGCAGGGCAGGGGCTTGGATGTTTGCCCATCAATGGTTAGCCCCTGGACAGTACTGGCACGCAGCCTTCCCCACTCTGGGGAGTTGCACTGCATCTCTGTGTGAATCATAGCAGTTATTGACATGTTCAAACTCACATCGTGGGGCCACGCAGCATTTCCACAGAGACCACCATGCAGGGCTCCTTCTCCTCTCCAGCAGGCAGCAGACTTGGCTGGGGTCTGGCTGGCACAGCCTCCTTCGCTGCTGCTCCTCCAGCCCCTCCAGAGCCTGGCAGGAGCCCCTGCTGTGGCTGGCAGCTGCTGGGCTCTCAGCTGAAGTTGGCAGGGCATCTCCTGGCAGCCTCCTCCCTGTGGTTCTGAATGTCCTGCTGCCTCCAGTCTGTGTGCCAGGCTTGTTCAGGCCTTCTTGGGTTTGCGAGAAGTCGAGGGTGTTCGGGGGAAAGGGCAAGTGTTCATCAAGCTCTGACCCAGTGGGACTTGCACAGGCTGCTTCGGAGCAGATGGCGCCTTAATGCCGCGACACAAAGGCAGAGCCAGCGCATCAGAGGGCAAGTCTTGGTGGGAGGGAAAAGTTCAGAGGTGACTTCCGTCGGGTTCATTTGGAAGGGAGTGCTTTCAGACTTAAGGACCCCCCCTGCTGGATAAGACCACGGATTTGGCCTAGTTTCCATCGCTGTCTTTGGAAAGCCCTCAAGCAGTGGCCCCTCCCGCCGTCAGTCCTTAGAGTCCTCTTGAGAGGCGAGGCGCTTCGGAACACCAAGGCTCCATTTAGCCATCATGGCTAATAGGCACTCAAGCCTATCCTGCTCAGCGAGTTGTGCTGGTGGCAACCCATGTAGTGCCAGTGAATGCCATAAGGTGAATTATGCATTGTGTGAACAAATATTTTCTTCCTAACTGTCCTGAACTTACTGTTATTTGAGTTCACTGGGCGATTCTGAGACTTTGGGGTAGACTCAAGCTTCAGGCAGAACCTCCTATTGTTGCTGTTGTTGTTATTATTCCCAGGTATTTGTTTTCAGGACCAGATCTGAGCTCTTGCACCCTTTACCCCAAAATTAAATCCCCCAACCTGGCGCCCTCTAGATTTGTTGGACTACAATCCCCATTTTCCCCAGCTAGCATGGCCACTTACCATGCTGGCTGGAAATGATGGTAATTGTAGTCCAACATATCTGGAGAGCACCAGATTGAGGTCAGCTGCCCTAAATATTCTTCATTTCAGCAGTCTTAATTCAGAAAAAGTCCACTGCTGCTGCCGCTGTGATCTACTGCAAATCACTCAGAGATCTATTAGTCGATTCCAGCCTGTTACCCACACCTCCTCTAGTGGTATTTGTCGTCTGCACTATTCCTGTATTGTTTATGCACAGAGTTTTGTGTCCTGCTTGTTGAGGCCACTTGTAAGCAAAGGTGTGGTCCTCTCTTGTTTCAGCTTCCATGGCAGAGAAGATGCTCCTGGGACTCAGATGGCTAAAGGCAATGTGAGCTGAGCAAGAACAGACTAGGTGTAACAGTCCAAGGGCTGGGTGGTGCCGATGTTTGTTTGCCAGCAAGGAAGAGCTTTTGGCGAGAGCTGGGCTTTGTGGAGGGGTTTGCTAGTGAACTAAATTGATGCCAGGTTGGCACAGATGATTCCATTCTGTTTGGGTTTTCTGAGCGCTGAGTCCCAGACACCCCACCTACGCAGTGGAGGTCTTGTCTCACTGCATTATGTCCCACGTGGAGAATGATAGCTCTTCTTGCCCCTGGAAGTGGCTGTTCTTGGTAGCCCTGTAGAGTTTTCCTTTGCAGGAGCTGGGCAGCTTGATGAGATGATATTTATAAAGGAGCCTTTCTATCTTTCATGCATCTTGAAAAGACATGGAGAGAGGAAGAGAGAGACGAGACAGACTTGCTAGGGAGATGAAAACGTTTCCATTGAGGAGTGCTGAAATGAAAAGGGTGGCTATGAGCCAACACTGTGATGCATTCTGGCACACTGCACTCTTCCTTTGGAGAATGACCTTCTGCTACCTGCTTTGGAGCTGATGTGGTCCCTCTTTGGATTTCTGGATCTTAGTTAGCAAATGGATGCCTGGCTTGTGTTTGAAACCTTTGCCTGTGGAAGATGTGTACATTTGTTTAGGATGCTCTAGTCTTACCCTTCTCCATTCTGGAATCTTAGTTCTGATTTAGGAATAGGGATGTCAGAGAATTCCCCCACGGACTCCAGTGAGGCCGGATTCTTTCGAATCCAGCCCCCCGGAAAATGTGGCAGAACGGCCTCCCACCCCCCCCCCCACGGAATCCTCCCGGGATGGAGCTTACCTGGGGCGGCTCTGGCGGCAGTGGCAGTGGCTGGTCTCCTGGCCGGCTGCTGCCAGCCTGCTGCGGCCGCAAATGGCGGCTGTCATAGCGGCCGCCATTTGCATCCTTGCAGGCAGCCGTGACAGGCTATGTAAATATTTACGTAGCCTATCACGGCAAAGAGCAGGGGCGCAAATGGTGCCCACTACGCCATTTGCGCCCCTACGCTTTGCTTTGATAGGCCACATAAGTATTTACATAGCCTATCACGGTAAAGGCAGCCACGCAAATGGCGTAGCGGCCGCCATTTGCGTGGCTGCCTTTACCGTGATAGGCTAGAATCATAGAATCATAGAATGGTAGGGTTGGAAGGGGCTTACAAGGCCATCGAGTCCAACCCCCTGCTCAATGCAGGAATCCAAGTCAGAGCATCCCTGACAGGTGGCTGTCCAGCCTCGTCTTGAATGCCTCCAGTGTGGGAGAGCCCACCGCCTCCCTCGGTAATTGGTTCCATTGTCGTATTGCTCTAACAGGCAGGAAGTTTTTCCTGATGTTCAGCTGGAATCTGGCTTCCTGTCACTTGAGCCCTTATTCCATGTCCTGCACTCTGGGATGATCGAGAAGAGATCCTGGCCTTCCTCTCTCTGACCACCTTTCAAGGACTTGAAGAGCACTATCGTGTCTCCCCTCAGTCTTCTCTTCTCAGGGCTAAACATGCCCAGTTCTTTCAGTCTCTCCTCATAGGGCTTTGTTTCCAGTCCCCTGATCATCTTTGTTACCCTCCTCTGAACCCTCTCCAGCTTGTCTGCATCCTTCTTAAAGTGTGGTGCCCAGAACTGGACACAGTACTCCAGATGAGGCCTTACCAGTGCTGGGTAGAGGGGAACTAGTACTTCCTGGGATTTGGAAGCTATGCTTCTATTAATGCAGCCCAAATTAGCATTCACCTTTTTTGCAGCCACATCACATTGTTGACTCATATTCAAGTTGTGATCGACAACAATTCCAAGATCCTTCTCGCTTGTAGTGTTGTTGAGCCACGTATCCCCCATCTTGTAACTGTGCATTTGGTTTCTTTTTCCTAGGTGCAGAACTTGGCATTTATCCCTGTTAAATGTCATTCTGTTGTTTTCTGCCCAGCGCTCCAGTCTATCCAGATCACTTTGAATGTTGTTTCTGTCTTCCAAAGTATTAGCTATCCCGCCCAATTTGGTGTCATCTGCAAATTTGATCAGCATTCCCTGCACCTCCTCCTCCAAGTCATTAATAAAGACGTTGAAGAGCACTGGGCCCAGGACTGAGCCCTGCGGCACCCCACTCATTACCTCTCCTCAGTTTGAGAAGGTCCCACTGATAAGCACTCTTTGAGTCTGATTCTGTAGCCAACTGTTGTTGTTAGATGAAACAACAACCGGATCGTTGTTTCATCTAGTCCACTTTGAGCTAGTTTGCTCATCAGGATCTCATGGGGCACTTCATCGAAAGCTTTGCTGAAGTCGAGGTATATGATGTCTGCAGCATTCCCACGGTCCACAAGGGAGGTGACTTGATCAGAAAATGAGATCAGATTCGTCTGGCAGGATTTGTTCTTGACAAATCCATGTTGGCTTCGAGTAATCACAGCATTGTTTTCAAGGTGCTTACAGATGGATTGCTTGATCATCTGCTCCAGAATTTTCCCAGGGATTGATGTCAGACTGACTGGTCTGTAGTTCCCAGCTTCCTCCTTTTTACCCTTTCTGAAGATAGGGACAACACTAGCCCTCCTCCAGTCATCTGGCACTTCACCCGTCTTCCATGATTTCTCAAAGAGAATAGACAGCCGTTCTGAGAATTCTTCTGCCAGTTCCTTTATTACTCTAGGATGCAATTCATCTGGCCCTGGAGATGTGAACTCATGCAAAGTAATGAGGGGTTCCTTGACCATATGCCTATTGCTCTCAAGCTGCAATCCTGCCCCTTCAGCCTGTACTTCACCTTTGCCAGGGGGGTCATAGGCTTATGTAGGGCCTTACGTAGGGTCTTACATAAATACTTATGTAGCCTATCACAGCAAAGAGCAGGGGCGCAAATGGCATAGCGGATGCCATTTGAGCCCCTGCTCTTTGCTGTGATAGGCTACGTAAATACTTACGTAGCCTATTACAGCTGCCTGAAAGGACACAAATGGCGGCTGCCATGATGGCCGCCATTTGCGGCTGCAGCAGCCCAGCCGCCCCCGGCCGGCTCCGCTCTGCGGTGGCTCTACAAAGCCGCTGGCTGGGGAGGATCCCGGGGGGAGGGACAGAGCGCCTCCCCCCCCCCCGCGGATGCCCCAGCACGGAGCCAGGTAGGTGTTTCATACATCCCTATTTAGGAAAAGAAAATGAGCGGGGGAAATTTAGGGATGTATGAGAATTTTGTTTTATCTCATAAAACCTGCAAGGATGCCCTGTTCAAAGCTTTGAATGTGAGTGCAAGCACATGCCTGCTGAAAATATTCATAAATTGCCAAACATATACTCATGCCCTATTCGCTCTGCACTATTTTCCCAATTTACGCAAATTTCCTCCATAGACTGAATTGGCCCCACTTTGGTCTATGGAAGAAAGTTGTGCAAATTATGAAATCTGCACAAATTTGGGGAGATTTGTGCAAATCTCCTGTTCGATCAGTGCTCAATTTGTGTAAGTTTCCCATTCACATACAGCGAGCAGCAATTACAAACTGGAACAGGAACTGGGCATGAGAAGACTGGCAAGACAATGTCTGGAAAATCCAGTGATCTAAAACATTGCTTGTTCACCCATCCCTAGGGAAATTGTCTCACCCACACCAGATGGTGGATCTCACCTGTACTTCTGTGTTGAGATTGCAGACAGTGTAAAAGGTAACATATCCCTGGGGAAGAAGCAGTGAGCAAAGTACAGCATTCACTGTAAGAACATCATCACCTGGGAATGGCCTAAGATAATAGTGGCATAGCCCCTGATCCTAAGGATGGTCAGTGTGTGTGTGTGTGTGTGTGTGTGAGAGAGAGAGAGAGAGAGAGAGAGAGAGAGAAATGACCCCTCCCCGTGTGTGTCATGCACTCTCGCTAATGTCTCCCAAGCTAACATACAGGCAAAAAGCTCCTTAACACCTGCTCTTGTGTGAGCCCCACGAGAGACTTTAGCAGAGCCCTTTGCCCTTTTTACGTATCTCATCTGCTCAGTCTCATGCACAAAAAAGCCAGGACTGAGGGCAAAGGCTGCGAGCAGCTAAAGGCCCTAAAGGCAGGCCTGTCTCAAAGTCCCTGTTTCTGTTCAAACTGGGGAGGATGAAAGGATTAAAAGCACCCTCAGCCTGTGTCCTGATTTGTGGCAGGAGGGAATTGGTGTGCAGGGTCTGTAATTTGCTGTCCTTTTGGCTGTTGCCCCATTGAAAATGTGGCTCCTGGTCTGGAGAAAAAAAAGCTTGCTGCCCAGGCCACTAAGAGAAGAAAGCTGCACCCGCCCACCCCAATTTTCCCTTACAGCGTAAACAGGAGTGGTCATGTCAGGATAAGACTTCTGAACTCGGCAATGGCTGAAGCCCCCTCCCTGACTGTGCAAGCCAGCATGGAGCTCCAGTCCAGCCTTTCCCAGTCTGACACCTTTCATGTGTGTCAGACTACAGCCCCCAGCCAGCAGGGCCGGTCGCCAGCCATTTGCTGATTTCATCAGTACCCACCCAGCTTGGTAGGTCTTCTGTGGGGTTTCTAACTTTGAATTTTAATTGTTGTTTTAATGCATTTTGTTTACTACCCAGTAATTTGATAAAGAAAATGGTAAAAAAAATATTTTAAATAAAAAATGAACACCCCCCGAGGGCACCAGGTAGGGGAAGGGTGCTCTAGAAGGAAGGGGACTGTGGGTGGGGGCAGAACCAGAGACCTTAGAGACCACTTTGGAATTAGTTTAGTTTCAGTGTGAACTTCCCCTCTATGCATTTCTGACATCCTGTTCATGTTCTGAACCATACTTTTTAGCAACAGTTTTGAAAGGGACAACTTCAAAAAGGGGAGAGTCAAGAGTGAACCACTAACCTTCATTTCTGCTTTTTGTCTAGATTCATTTTCTCATCTGGACTGGGGCTGGAGCTTCCTAGTGTGGGGGTCTCCAACTTGGTGCCCGTGGACACTAGTGTGCCTGCAGACCCCTCTCGTGGCGCCTGCCCGGCTCCCTTCCCTGCCTGATTTTTATTTGTTTATTTATTAAGATATTTTTAATTAAAGAAAATAACTGGGCGGCAGGCATGCTGCAAAGCAAAGTGTCAGCTTCCAGCATCATCTTTATTCCCAAGAATATGCCTGAGCCGCATGTTTTTGAACCTCAGCAGTTTGCTTTCTGTGAAATCAGTGTTGGAGGAGAAAAACGTGGGGTTCCAAAATGTGATTTTGTGATTTGGAGCTCAGACCTCAGCTTTCTGGGCAAGTGACTTTTCTTTCAGTCTCACCAGTTTGCCTTCTGGGAAATGAATGTTTTGTGACCAGCCATCCCCATCATGGTAACTATTTTGTGAATGGGCCCACGCCCATGGCAGCCCATTTTGTGAGGGTGCCCACAACATTCTCTCAACATTGAGCGAATGTTCAATGGGTGAACCCCCACTCTGGCCGCCACTCTGTGGAACTCCCTCCCTAGGGAACTCCGCCATGCCCCCTCTTTAATGAGCTTCCGTCGTGCATTAAAAATGTGGTTGTTCAGGCAGGCATTTGGGGTGGGTTAGGGTATTTTAGAAAATATTTTTACTGTAGAATTTTATTGTTTAAAACGGTTTTATTGCACGCTGTACATCGCCCAGAGTGGCTGGGTGACCAGCCAGATGGGTGATTAATAAATTTAATAATAAATAAAAAAAACATTCCAAATGTGCCCACTGATCAAACATTTTTGGGGTACCCCTGTCCTATTGCCACCCATTGGGTCAGGCATTAATTGTGGAACTGACATGACAGGCATACGAATGGAATAATTTCTTGACCTTGAGCCAAGCCTTAGTGGGGCTAGGTACTGAGTACGTCCTTGTCTGGTTGTGGGGACGAAGCTCAACAGCATGGAGGACTCCTTCCCATCCCAATCATGCTTCCAGGGCTGAGTGGCTTATACTGTTTTCCACGTGGAGAGACTTATGCTAACAAAGGCCCAGTGCTTGGAGTGGCAATGACATGAAAGCTTTAATGTAAGAAATGCAGTTCGTTATCGGACCACCCACCCGACTGCTTCCCATTAATTAGCTTTCCTGTTGCCAGACTGTACTACCCCAAGAGAATTGCCTGATGTTGTCACTGTCCACAGGTGGCTGTGATGTGCACTTAATGTCCAAAGCGACTGATGCAACAATATGCATGTGGCGCAAAGTGGAGGCACCTGGCCAGGAGGCCTGAAAAGGGCGACTTTATTTAAGGGGTGGTCGGCTTACTGGACCCAGGGTTGCTTCTGGATGGAGAGCTCCTAGAGCTGACCATCAAAAGGATTTGTGCAGCTTTTCTTCCTTAAACTGATTTTTCTTTCTTTCTGGGAAGAAAATGATGGAAGAAGGGCTATCAATTGAAGACATCACCATCTGTGCATCCCACCCCACCCTACCCCAATAAAATTGTGTGAATGAGGCAGGCTGATGGTTCAATAAAAGCCTCATCCGGAAGCAACCTAGGACACCTGTTGAGCAAAAAGGGGTATGCTTGTGATATGGACTGGGAAGGGAGGGATAACTTTCCCTAGTGGTGGACCTTTATAAGGGTTTCTGTCCCCAAAAGAATTACTGATTGGCTGCGTGCAGTTCCAAATTGGTGTGATGTTGTGAATGAATCAATGTATCCAGGTTGCAGGCATCAGTATTTCTTGGTGCAGAATATGTGTAACCTTAGCTTGAATTGTTTTAAGGGCTGGTCATGCACTGCAAAGCAGGTTGCCAGTCTATAAGCTGAATGAAATCTTCAGTTCTCTCTCCTCCCGCATCCCTTCTGCAGTGTCTTCAAAATATTCAGCTTTGCAACAGCAGCATCGGTTCAGTCATGCTCACATCCAAGGCTCTCTTGTTGCCTTATTTTTGTGTCTAGGTAACCAAGGAGACGAAGCACTCCAATTATTTTATAGTAAGCAATAAAGAAAGCTTTTAATTGTTTCCAACACTTTTAGAGTTCCCAGGCCTGCATTTGTTGAAATCATCTTTTTCTGCAGTTTTAGAGGAGGATAAAATGTGAATTCCTCAGGAAAAGGACTCTGTCATTTCAATGACAGCCATAGCCTTCCTGGTTTTTAAAATGTGTGCCTGTTAACTAACACTCTTAGTCTGGAAAGCTAACACCCTGGAGGCAAAAACGAAGAGCTCGTCTTCCGTTAGCCTCAAGTTCACCCATCTCAAGATAACCTAACCTCAAGTTAGTGCCATTCTTTTGACATTCTCGGTTCACTCTGGCATGCGCGTCTGTTTCTGCTCGTGCTTGCACCGCATCATTGTTTCTGTAGCCTTGCAGATACACCCTCTTCCGGTGTTGAGGGACCCATGTGATTCAGTGGAAAGTGTGGCCCAGCTCCCTTTGTCGTGCCCCTGCCGCCCAGCCCCACAGCCCTCCGTGCATTGGTGTGGGAGAGTCTGGAGTGGGGAACTTGCTCTGCGAGGCTAGGCTCCCTACATGACCAGGGTTCTAAACTGCACAGGAGTCCTACCCACACAGAGATCCCAACCAGCACATGGAAGGTGATGTGCTGGGCTGTTGGGGATCTGATGGAGGAGCTGGGGCCTGTGGGCGGGGTCTCTGCTTTCCCCCATCATGAAATTGAAATGTAATGACGACCGCCAATCTGGATGGCTTTAAAAGGGGGTTGGACAAATTCCTGGAGGAGGAGAAGGCTGTCAATGGCTACTAGTCCTGATGGCTGCATGCTACCTCCAGTACCAGAGGCAGGGCGCCTATGTATACCAGTTGCTGGGGAACATGGGCAGGAGGGTGCTGTTGTGCTCATGCCCTGCTTGTGGGTTCCTGGTCAACAGCTGGTTGGCCACTGTGTGAACAGAATGCTGGACTAGATGGACCCTTGTTCTGATCCAGGATGACTCTTCTTATGTTGTTATGTTCTTAAATCATGGGTGTGGGTTGTAGGGAGGGGTTGACCTGAATAGGGCAGTGGAGGCTGGAGGCTCTGATTTTGGTGGGGCTGTGAATCCATTCTGGGTTTCAGTCAGAACTAGCCAGAGAGGTGAAGGAGCTATCCAAGGTGCTGAATCTATTTTGGGGCTATGGTTCAGAACCTTGGACAGTCCTTTTAGAAATCAGTTTTGACTGACACCCAGAATGGATACTCAGCAGCCCCACTGAAATTGGAGACACCAGCCTCCACTATGGGGTTTAGGCTGTTCCCACTCTGGCTTTCTAAGACCCTTTCAGCTTGTGACTGCATAGCCGTCAGTGCGAACACTGGCAAATTAAGGGCTCATATGTGGACTGCTTTTCGCTGGTGAGTCCTGGGGCCTGTGGAACATGCCTCAAGCGACCCGTGTCCTGCTGCCTTGGTCTCTCTCAGGTTAACCCCTTCAAGCCCAGGCAGACATTTCCTCCAGCCTGTAGCCCAAACCCTGAAGAGGACACAGAGGCTGATGTTATTCAAGGCAGGTCACGCCACCAATTAGAGTAATGCGAGGCTAAAGAGCTGAATCTGGGATCAACCCGCTCCTTTGCCATGGACTCCTTGTTCACAGTCTTTTCTGCCTATATGTAAAATTGGGTAATAGCACAGGGTTGTTGTAGAGGCAAACATAATCACTGAAAGGCAGTTTGCAAATAAAAAATCATTATTTAATGACACAATCCTATGCATGTTTAGACAGAAAAAAGTCCTACAATTGCCAGCATAGGATTGTACCCAAAATGGCTTTTATAGATGCTGTTGTTTTATTCAGTTTTGGAATTATTCATATTCCAAACTTATACTGAAGTTGTGAAACATTCTGACATGCATGTTTTGACCAGAGCTTTTTCTCTCTGAGGCTGATATTCACTGGGGAAGTTTGAGTGAGAAATTCCTTGATTAGCTTAAGTCAAAAGATACCATGCTGGTAGTTTCATTTCACAGTTGAATTTCTTTAATTATCTCCGAAGGTGGGATTTTGGCTGTTCAGTTTTGGCCATCAGGCGGCTAAAACTGCAATACTGCAAGCAGAAAGAAACTTCAAATTGGTGTGTGTTTGAAGTCATCATTTAAAAAGAAGTTGCTATTTTTGTCTGTGAGAAATCTATAACTATGAAAAAGGCACTCAAGAAAAGGTAACAGAAGACCATCAATTTATGAAGAATTCCTGGCATAATTTTATTACTTAAAAGGCTGGCTTAGATGTACAACTGTAAATGTGCTGTTATGAAACCAGGCTCTGGAATACAAAGATAGAATAACAATAGAACATAATGTGCTTTGTATCTCCTTTATACATACTTACCTGGGAGTAAGTTGCATTGAACAAAATGGGACTTACTTCTGAGTCAGCATAGGATTTGAGTCAAAATAAACTGATTTTTTTAAAGACTACCTTTGAACAAACTAACTTTGTGTTGTGTTCTAATTTAGTGTTTTGTCTCTCAAACAGTAAAATCAAAATGGTTGAAATTAATAATTCTGAATGGATTAAAATACCTTTACATTTAAATAATGATTTTTGTAGGGCAGTGGTAGGCAACCTTTTTGAGCCCATGGGCACACTTTTAATTTTTGTTCAGGCATGAGGGTGCATTTGTCATGTGGTCATTTAGGCCCAGACACATTTATTTGGGGGATTCTGTCTTTTCTTACCTCCTGGTGGGATTCAGTCTTTCCTTGCCCCTTCCCCTGCTGGGTTTCTGTCTTTGCTAGCTCCCTGGTGGGATTCTGTCTTTTTTGCCCCCCCCCCCGCAGTGTAATGCTGTCTTTTCTTGCTCCCCCAGTTGGTGGAATTCTGTCTTAAACATTTTATGGGTCAGGAATGAAATGGTGGGTGTTGGGAGGCTGTCTTTGAATCAAGAAGCAGAGGCGGTTGGCGTGTGTCCAGGCTTCCGATTTGGAACCCGCTTTCTAGCTGTGCCAGCTCAAGGGCCACTACGAAGTGGTGTAGTTATCTTCAGAGAGCTGCCATGTGCAGACTTGGGAGCCTGGGTTGGAAGAGAAGTGAAGACTGGAAAACAAGGAACACATTTTCCCACCTGGCATCACTTCTCTTGTTCTGTGTTTTGTTTCTTCTCTCTGTGATTTCCCATCATGCCTTGTTTCTGTGATACCACACTGATGATTTGTTTTCCTGGTATCTGTTGCTCAGTTCCATCTTTCTATAGTCACCTTTGGTCAGGTTGGTGTGGCCAGCTGGGCCTCCCGAAAACCGGTTTGCAAATGAATTCACCCAGCTTTGCTGGGGTGCACTTGTGTCTATGCGGTTATGGCTGCTCATGCCAGGACTGTTGCGGTATTGTTGCTAGTAGGGTTGGGTTTGGATCTTGGAAAATTCCCATCTAAATCTCCACAGTTCTAAAAGCTCAGTGGGCAGCCACAGAGGAGTCACCAGCATACCTTGCAGGGCAGTTGTGTGAGGACAAAATGTCACCCTGAGCACCTTGAAGGAAAACTGGGGTGTAAGTATGAGACTTGGAGTCCTCTGGGCCATTAGGAAGCCCATAAGAACCCTCAGGCTAGGATCGGAACAAAGCTGGTTAGCGAATGCTGTGATTTACTTAGTTTTAGAGCCTTTTTAATGTGGCGTCGGTTTAGCAGCTGATGGTTTTACAGAGTTGCGGTCTGTGTATTTTCCTTTTCATTGCTTTTGGCTGCTTTAGGTGACAGAAATGCCAAGTGGCACATAAATGGCTAAGTAATTGAGTTTTGAATTGTTATAATGGTGACGCGGGAGAACGCAGGTTGACGGAGGGCACCACAGGGAATGTCGGCAACCAGCTGCGAGATCCCTGCTTGTGGCTGCAGTGCAGCAGAGACAGCAGTGCCACTGAAGATGGGCAAGAAGCGGTTGCTGTGTGCAGCCCAGGAAGATCGAAGCAGGCTTCCCAAGAGCCAGGTGCTGGCAGTGCTGAGGCCAGAGCCTAAGGGTGTTGCCACGCTCAGCCCACTTACTCTTGTTCCTTCAAAATATCTGCTGCAAGACAGCTTGGGGCATCATGTGGCTGTGCTGTGTGCCTCCCCATCCTGCCAACTAATGGTGTGACCTTTCCATTTATCTTTATTGTGTCTAGTTCTGTCCCCAGATGTGTGAACAAGAGATACCACTGTCCATGCTGAGTATCGCCACTGCTACCTGCTGCCAGGCCTGAGCAGAAGTCAAGGCCCCGGATGTTGGGTTCTGGGACCAAAGGGAGCTGGCTGTTGGTTCAAGCAGGCCACAGGAAGCTCTGTGGCCCAAAACAAGCGGGGGTCACAAACAATGGTTAGAGGGGCCAAGACAGGGGCTTAGTCAAAGCTAGAGAGAAGTCGAGCTCTGGGGAAGGGAGCAGGAGCTTAAAGAGAGTGTCCTCACACCATGACGAAGTCAGAGGAAGCTCTGAGGCTAGGCTTTTATAGGGCTTGGTGGGTAGGGACTGGTCAGCTGACGGAATACCTGGGCAGGTTGTTGTTACAACCAAGGTGGCAGCCTGGAAGCACAGAGCTTGTTCTGCCAGGCTCGCAGTGGGAGCAGAGCACAGATGACACCTGTGACTACTAGTCATGATGTCCATATACTACCTCCAGTCTCAGAGGCAGTATGCCTCTGTACCCCAGTTGCTGGGGACGTGAGCAGAAGGGTGCTGTTGCGCTCATGTCCTGCTTGTGGGGAACAGAATGCTGGACTACATGGACCTTGGCCTGATCCAGCATGGCTCTTCTGATGGTCTTATGACATGGAAAATGAAATGGTGGGATCTTACTGCTGGGAACCCTAGACTGAGGACCCTTCCCTTTCCATAATTATCACCAGTACCACTAATACTTCCATTCATACCTCTCCTAAGCACTCCATTTGAATGTGAATTTTGCCTTTCTTAGCTAAGCTTTTCTGTCTCCTATTTTGTTAAGTGAGCTAGCTTGGCAATCTTCCCCTTCCTTTGCTGTTTAATTTATATCTTCTTTGTGCCACATGAATCCTGGAACTTTCCCAAATGCTATTGAACATTCATGGCTGTCCTTTTTCTTTTTTCCAAGCCTTAGAAACACCATTTCAGAAGTTTATAGGTGACTAATAAGCCAATGCATGGAAAACTCTCCTATCCTGGCAGACTGCATACATTTTCTGATATACAAAACTCCACCAAGCTAGTTTGTCGGCTTTCAAGATTTTCAACCTAATTTCTAAGAAGCTCCAAACTTCAGAAATAATTATGGAGCTGGGGAGACATTTTTGCTAGCATATATTAAAGATAAATTTCTGCTCAAGTAGATTAGCAGCTTTGGGTGTTCTCATAATGTTGCATTAGCTTCAGGCGTGCCATTGGAGGGGTAGTCTCTTTTGCTCAAGTCGGCATGATATAAATAAACTCCCTGCCTAGAGCATATGATTTCACACTTCCCAGGCAGTGAAAAATCTAGAGCTGCAACTGCAGGATACATTTCCTTTGGAGCACTGAACACTGGAGACTTAGGCTGCTTTTGTAATAACTTGCTTAATACCAGCTAGCCAAAGGCCTCCCAAGCTGTAAGTGGTGTTATCAAACCTGCTGAACCACCCTCCTCTTCTGCACGCTCTACTGGTCTTCAGTGGGTCCATAATGGTTAAAATCCATAAAAGTGGTGGAAAGCAACTGTTTCTTTCTTTCTTTCTTTCTTTCTTTCTTTCTTTCTTTCTTTCTTTCTTTCTCTCTCTCTCTCTCTCTCTCTCTCTTTCTTTCTTTCTTTCTTTCTTTCTTTCTTTCTTTCAAAGGTGGCTTGCAAAATGATTGCATTTGATTAGTTGCTCCTGTGGAACTTTTCCACAACAGTTTCTAACTTTTTCTACTAAGTCATCTGGCACATCACAAATCTGGGGTTATTCATTTATTATCAAAATTTATATCCCACCTTTCAATAAAATGCAAGATGGTTTAGCATCGAGATCATAAGTCACAGTCGGAAGCAGCAAAATGCCTGATATCAATAGCCTCAACAGAGGCAGTCTAAAAACCAAGTCTAAAAGGCGGCGGCAAGAACATCAACACATGTTAAGAATGGAACTCCACAAAAGCTGGCAGAAATAAAAGGGACTTTGCTGCCCATCTGAATGCAAGCAGCAATGGGGCCAGGCCTAGAGATCTCCTTGGGAGGCTGTTCCAAATCAGGGGCACTGCAGGTGCTGTTGTGGCCATGAAATGCACCCTGGATTGCAAGTAGCTAGGGGGTGGATGGTCTCTTCGGAAATGGTGGGGACATCGAAACTAGAGTGCGCCCAAGTGTCCTTTTGAAATTCTCCACCTTACTTGTGGGCAGAGAAATTTGGGAGACAATTTCACTGAATTTCTCGATGGGGAGGAGAAATTCTCAACAGTTCCCCCAGGCAGGGTTGCAGGGTGCTGCAACAGCAGTAGCTGTCTTGGCAGGCTGGCCCCAGTTTGTATCCACCGCAGTGCAGGTTGGGGCAGTGTCGTGTCCTGCTCCAGGGGTGAGGTGGAGTTAATGCTCAGCCAAAATCTGCCCTGCTATTTCCCAAAAGTTTTATCCCCCCATGAAAGGGGCTTCCATCATTCTGCCTCATTCAGGATGTTTTATAATGTGTTTTTGTGGTGTTTTTGAGAGTACCTAATCACAGCAAGCCTCCCAGGCTGCCCGCACGTCCTGATCTGAAAAAGCCCTGTGGGAGTTACCTCATGGTGCCTTCTGCTGGGCTTCAAGTGAAGTGTAGGGAGCCGAGGAGGCCACCGGCAGCCAGGGGGATAATTGTAAAATGGAAGACAAGACACTCGTGCTCACTCCTCAGCCACCTCCCAAGTAAGGTAAGCCCAAGAAACCCAAACCCAATCCATGAGGATTTCTCTGAAATTGTTTCACCATTGAATTTCTTTTTGAAAGCAAGTTTTCTTCTATCAAATGGAATTAGAATGTTCGAACAAAAAATGTGGGTGAAATTTTTGGCACAGCACTAATTGAAACTCTTCCAGTAAGGGTTGAATTCCATTTTGGAGAGGCTCCCAGGGGCTGGATTCCAGTGGTGGGTCCTGATGGCTCTGTGCTGCCTCCAGAACCAGAGGCAGTGAGCCGATGTACCCCAGTTGCTGGGGAACATGGGTGGGAGGGTGCTGTTGCGCTCATGTCTTGCTTGTGGGTTGACAGCTGGTTGGCCACTGTGTGAACAGAATGCTGGACTAGATGAACCTGTGGTCTGATCCAGCAGGGCTCTTCTGATGTTCTGATGTGGCCGAATGGGCCCACACACCACACATACCAGCATATTTTCACCTAAAGCTCTCCCTGCCAGTAGCTGAGCCACAGGAGAGGCATTTCAACCTTTTAGGGGGCAATCATCTGCATGTTTAGACAGAAAAAGTCCCACCAGCATGCCCCAGATAGCATGTGGAATGCTGGGAGTTGTAGAATTTTTTTCTATCTAAACGTGCATAGGATTGTGCCTTTAGAATGGGGAAAAAAACTGCATAAAAGCTGGAAAACCATGAACTGATTGGTGGTCAGGGGAAAGGACTTGGGGCCATCTGGGGAACCACAGAGGGCCAATGCCCCTGCGGTAAAATGAGACTGGAGAAATTCACAGAGGAGAAACAGAGGTCCAAGTGCAGAGGTTGCCACTGAACATCAGCAAACGGCTGGAGAGGGCTGTTGCCTCTGTGTTCAGCTTGTGGGATACTGTATTAGACTGACCCCCTGTTCCAATGCAGCAGCGCTCTGCTCTTACTGTCTGCAGTGTTTGGGAATTGCATTCCACAGCTTTGCTAATGCCGTTCTGGAAACTTCAAGGTTCGTCTGCAGGTGATCTGAACACTGTGGTGGGCTCTTTCTCGAGGACATCAAGAGCGTCGTATCTGACGTGACTTGTCGAAGGGATTCCCCCAATTATGGGGAGAATTTTGACACCAGCACCACATGGCCCTGGATCAAGAGGGTTCCTTGTGGCTGCTGTGTTTACTGCTGCAGCAGTGGCATGGAGAGTCACCATGGGCAGCGGCTGGCCATGTGGATATGGCTGTGTGTCGTCCGGCTTCTTGGGTTTTAACACTCCTTTAATTACGCTGCTTTTCAATGCTGCCTCGATGGCAGACAGACTATTAGATTGCATGAAAGACCACGGAGGGCAGAGTGGTCCTTCTGCAAAGCAAGCTTTTATCCTTTTTTAATTTAAGAAAAGAATTGTTTCTCTGATTGGCAAAGTGTAAAAGGTTGAGCTGAGTGTCAACCATTTCAAACTAGAAAATAGCTTTCAAGTCTCTCTGGAATAGGCTTTCTAGCTTACCAGCTTTTAGGGGCGATGCACTGGAGGAATCTCTAGAGCTTCCAGAGATGGATGACAACATGGGACCACCCATATCAGGAGACCTGGGGGATCCTGGGCCCTCAGGGGAGAGGACCACGGTCTGTGCCCATGGCAGGAGGGGAGTTCTGCTTCAGAGTCAGAGACTGAATGACCACCTAGTCCCAGAGAGCGTCATCTCCTTAAGAGTCAAATGAACAGGGGTTCTGTGAAAAGAAGCCCCCGACTCCAAAGAAGGGCTCCTCAAGATGAGGTAACTCATCAGGACCAAGGTTTGTAATGACCTGCAGCTGAGCCTGGGGATGTTGGAGGAATCTGTCTGGGGGGTGGAGTTCACTGAGTGTTCAGCAGCTCAGCCCCTCAGACTTCGTCTTGCTTACCTGCACGCTGGCCCAGCTCAATCTGCATCGAGTCGGACCAGCTTGTGGACCCCCCCCCATGAATAGAAAGTTATGCAAATTGTAGGCATGATTTGTATGAATTCTGGCTGTAATTTGCATAATTTGGGCAAATTGCAGTCATAATTTGAGGGATTTGTGCAAATTCTGGCTGTAATTTTGCAACTTTCAATTGACAAGAGACAGAGAAGAACAACTCACAAAAAGGTCCCAGATTTCAGGAACAGCCTGAAGCTTGGCTCGCAAATGCAAGCTGAGCTAGGGGGGCAGTGGGGATCCATTGGGCTCCAAAAGTGCCAGATTTTCAAAGGACAGACATCCCTAGCTGAGCCTTGGGTGGGGCTCAGGAGGCTGTGGTACCATAAGCCCTCATGCTCAGTCGTTTCCTTTTCTCCTGTTGTTTCCTTTGCAGGAAACAACACTGTTGCTGCAGCTCCTGTATCTTGTACCTTGACCTTAACTCATATTTGGACCTCTGTGTTATTGATCTTTGGACTTCTGCCTGATGCTCCTTTTTGGAACTCTGATTATACTTGCCTGATATCCTGTGCATTTGACCTTGGTTACGTCTCTGACTTCTCTCTGGAAAATCCATGTTTGTTTGAATTCATGCCCAGTCTTGCTACTTGAGATCCTTTAAGAGGAAGTTCTGGGAGTCAACAGTGTGTCTCTGGATTGTATAACTGGAGCTGCTTTTAGGGGTGAGTCAAGTTCTGTGGTCATGCGGGTGAAAACAGAGATGTGTTCCGCCCGTATGTGAATCCCAGCAAGTGCTCTTTGGAGACTGGTGATGGAGTTGTAAGGAGATAGGTTGACCAATCCAGCTTGGCTTTCCTGGAGTCAAATTTCCATGGTTACCATACCATGGGATTCCACCATGGGGCTGAGCAAATGTCAGCTACTGACAAGTATTAGGAAGGGAATAGAAGATGGTTTGATGTAGCCATAGTTCCCTGAGGGCTAACCCAATGTGAGTGAATGGATATAACTAGCTTTTCTGGGAGGGGGAGCAATCTGCAGGCATGTGTTGGGTGTGTATGTGAAGAGAGTGAGAGAAAGGCCAACTAGAATTTCCTCTATGTAAAAACAGCTCAGAACATTTTTGGCACAATTATGGGAATTTGTTATCCGTATGTCAACCTTGGAAGATTTAGAGATTCTATCTCCAAGCAAGACACACTGAGTGCCTGTGAATCTGCAGGAAGGGAAGCTGAGAATCTTGCTTGCCAAACACCTGGGGAATGAAATCTGCTCTGCTCTTGTGATGCCTCCCTGCCAGTCTCAGACTGAGAGCACCCACTGTCTGAACCTTGTTATCATCTCTCTGGTTAATTAATAGAAACATTGTGCCAAATCCCAGATGAATGGCCAAGACTTTAGTACAGTAGAGAGAGGATATTATCTAATAGTAGCTGCTACTTCTGGAGGAAATGGAGATACAGCGTTCTCACTCCTTTTTATCATTTCAAATTTGTACAATGCATCTGTGGAGGAAATGTGCAAATGAGTTCCTTTAATGCATTTCTAGAAAGGCTGTTTCAAAAGGGATAGGGTCAACTTCTTTTACTTGTTTGTCTGTCCCTGTTGAGCACAGAGGCAATTGCCTAACACCCAGCAACTGGTCTCAAGAATTTCTTCACTGGCATGTTCAAATAATGCTTCTTCCCCCACAATCCTACTCTGTGGTTCTCTCTTCAGGGGTACAATCAATTTTTTTAATATATTATTACGTTGATTTCTCCATGCTCCCGGCCTCGAGGTCCTCTTTTGGTTGGAGATGCCAAGCATTGAACCTGGGATGCTCTACATGCAAGTACGCACTCTGCTCCTGACCTACTCCCTCTCCCGGCCATGTTAAGCTGTTTTATGCCAAGCCATGCCACTGGTCCATCTAGCCCAGTGTGGGCCATCCTCCACCCTGATGCCTGTACTGTTTCAGGCCTTGGGTCCCGATGAGGCTCTGCAGTGCAGCCCGGGTTGCAGGGTTCTGCTATGGTCAGATCTGTAGCAGGGGCCGGGTTAGGTCAGGTTCCTCAGGGAAGCAAGATGGGAAGAGATCAGCACTATGGAAAGCTCCAAGTGGTGCTGGGTGGAAGCCAGGCAGGGCTGTCTGTATGTTGCTCTTCACAGAATCATAGAATAGTAGGGCTGGAAGGGGCCTTTAAGACCATCGGGTCCAGCCCCATCAACTCCAGCCTTTTAAGTGGGAGTTTGCCTGGATTTAGGCTGGTGGGTCTGCCTCCACACGCACTGCCTCTCAAAGAGGCCCGGCCTGTTTTAGCAGTGACAGGAGAGTGGCTCCGGCATGTGAGTGTCCCCACTGCTGGAGTCCTCATAGTCCCAGGGCAACATCCTTTGGATGCCGGGGGGCTGACCCTTAGGGTCTTTCTGGAGATCTGGGTTCCAGGGAGGTGGAAGCCTTGTGATGCCTTTCCATGACTGATTCTCCTTCCTGATCTGTTAACTCCTGGAGCCTCCTCAGAGAGCAAGGGGTTGAAATTCTCTGGGGATGAGCACATGGGGTCCTAGTGCATGACAGTGTTCCGAGTTGCCACTTCTTTGGGTTTTGCCGGAACATTCCAAGCCCAGCACATACGTCATGGTGATGGCACTGCTGACATTTCCATGGAGCTTTGGCTCTCCAGCAAGCAGAACCGGAGGAGAGAAAATGGGTGTAATAACTCACTATTATTCTCTTCACTCCTGTGAATTCCATTAGCCATTTTTATATTTACTGCCTCTGTTTCTCACCTTGGGTGCATTCTTAATTTAAATAGTCCATGCTGTAATTTTCTTTAATGTTGTTTTTGACATCAGTATCTTTCCAGAGCGGTCTTCTAAGATCCCATATTTCTTCTGGTCCTGACAGCTGCCCTTGTTCTTGGAATATTATCAGTTTGTCCATTTTGGGCTTTTTTTGGCAACTTTGGGCAATTTAATAAGCAAGTGCCTTGCCATGTATTGCAAGGTGCTGCTTTCAGCAAGATGACTTACAGGTGACAATGTTTGCCTCAGACAATTTATTTTTCAATGCAGCTTCTCCCTCTCCCCCAAGCTAAGGTAAAGCCTGATCTATACTTTTGGCAGAATAAAGTGATAGAGTCCTGATATGGTATAATGGACTATACCACTTTGGAATGCAGGGGGGCATGCCATTTTAATTATTATGATTTATTTCATTTCTATACTGTCCAATAGCCAAAGCTCTCTGGGCGGTTTGAATATGCTCCCCATATTAAATAAAACCTCTCATCTAGTGTAAAAACAACCACAACAACCCAAATAACCTAGGAAATTTGGGGGAATGTTTCTAGACTAACCCACTCCTTGCTGCTGTATGAGTTTTCTACTTGCAGGGAGGAGGATTTTCCAGCAAACCATTTAGAAGGGGGGGGGGAGTTGAAGCCTTCCCCCTATCCCATCCCTGACTTTATTGTCAATGTGGGGGCCTAGTCACTGTTCAAGGTTCTTGAGCAGACTTCCCCAACCAGTTTCCCTCCAGATGTGTTAGACCACAACTCCTATCAGCCCCAACCAGCTGGATAATGTGTAATGTGTGAAATGGCCATCAGTTGATGGCCTTGGACAAATCATGCCATCTCTGCCATGGTTCCCTAACTGGAAACTAGGAAAATGGACGTGGGGCTGATTGAAAACATTCTGCAAACTGAAGGGGAGTGTCTGTGTGTGCGAGAGAGAAAACTAATAAGATAAACCAGAGCCAGTGTGGTGTAGTGGCAAGAGTGCTGGACTAGGAGCTGGGAGATCCGGGTTCTAGTCCCCACTCGGCCATGGAAACTCACTGGGTGACTTTGGGCCAGTCACAGACTCTCAGCCCAACCCACCTCACAGGGTTGTTGTTGTGAGGATAAAATGGAGAGGAGGAGGATAATGTAAGCCGCCTTGGGTTCCTTGCAAGAGGAAAAAAGGCGGGGTATAAATGCAATAAATAAATAAATAAACAAGTACCCCACCACATGGACTTCGCAGAGCATTTTTTAACGTGTCTGGCTCCGGTAGGTGAGTGGCTGTGCTGGAAAGGGCCACTCATTAGTTACTGGATGGCTGCTCCAATGGCAGAATTGAGTTGGTGAGGACAGAGGGCGGGCTGCCTTGCTTGAGGAGTACGGCAACTTATCATGAAACCTCCAAGAGTTGAATATAGGGATGACAGAAGCAGGAATGATCAAGCTTGCCAAAATTCTCTGAACTTCACTTCAGAGCTCAGTTTGGCTTGCTCCCATTCTCGTTTGCAACCTGTTGTTGTTGTTGTTCATTTGAATAGGAAAAGCATGCATTTTGAATGGGAAAAGTGTACATTTTTAAAAAGTGCACACTCTCCCCTATTGACTGAAGAGTGAAAACAAATTTTTTTAAAAATGTGCATTTTTTAAAGTCTGCATTTTTAAAAGTGTGTACTCTCTCTCCTGCCCCCTGCATTGTCTAAGGAGGGGAAAATGCAATTCTTTAAAAGCGTGCATTTTTTAAAAGCACATATGAGAGTTTGGCAATTTTTGAGCATGTTTGGTTTACAAGTGGTAAAAATCATTTGAAGTAATGAAATAAAACTGACAAAAATAAAGCTGAGCAAACATTTCCCTAAGACTTTTTCCAGCCCCCAAAGGCAGTGGTTCTGTGTGTGTGTGTGTGTGTGTGTGTGTGTGTGGTTTCTGAAAACTGTCCCCACATCTCACCACCTTCACTGTTGTCATGTGTTTTATGGTCCCAGGAACTGGCAGGTGCTGTTTTCTCCTTCTTTCCCAGCAGGCTCCAGGAGTAAGGACAGGAAGCATCCCTGTCACGCTGTATTGGCTTCATGATGGCACCATGTCATCATCACACTGGTGGTTATTTCACTGCACACTTCTGTACCTTTTGCCTTTGTAGTTGCCAGAATGCCCCCCCCCCCATCAAACTTGCAATATTCAAAAAGGGTAGGGAAGTTAGGCGAGCCATTTTCGGCTAAATCCTGGTCTTAAAATATTTGAAAGTGGTAGCTGATTCTGTTTGTTTGTTTGTTTGTTTGTTTGTTTAGGGACCAGTTCCAAGATCATCTTACAAACACAAACCCATATCCATCGTTGCATTGTACTGAGTTGTCTTATTGGTCCATCATTTTTCCACAATCCTTCCCCAACCTGGTGCCCTCCAGTTGGGTTGGGGAAGGTTGGTTTGCTCAGGGTCTCAGGCAGAGATGAGTCTTTCCCATCACCTGATCCTTTGAACTGGACATGCTGCCAGGGCTTGAACCCAGGACCTTCTGCCTGCAAAGCAGGTGCCAGTGGATTGCAGGCTACCCTTCAGTCTGGGTCGTGTTGATTTTATACCCATTGGAAGTTGTTCCCACACCCACCCAACTCTCTGTCTTGGCTGATAATTTTTCTCTCATGTGTCTGGCATATTTACTGTTTTAGGTTTGCTGTGGCTGGTGGGCTGGTGCTTGCATTTTTAGTACTGCCAAATATAACCCTAGTGTGGTGCAAATGCAACTCTCAGAAGTGGGCTGGGTGTGAAGGCCAGGTGGCCATGCATAATTCTCTCTCTCTTTCTTCTTTAGAAAAAGAAGATTTGCAATCCAGCCCTAAAGATCTGACTTATTTGACTTCTTAGTGGGAGGAAGTAGCTGAGCACCTCTCCTCCCCATCAATCCCCCTTCCTCCACACCCTCCTCTTCTGCTGCCAAATTAGATATAGACTGAAATATCTTTACATTTATTTCTGTGATGTGGCTGCAAAAAAGGCAAATGCTATTTTGGGCTGCATTAATAGAAGCATAGCTTCCAAATCCTGGGAAGTACTAGTTCCCCTCTACTCAGCACTGGTTAGGCCTCATCTGGAGTGCTGTGTCCAGTTCTGGGCACCACATTTTAAGAAGGATGCAGACAAGCTGGAGAGGGTTCAGAGGAGGGCAACAAAGATGATCAGGGGACTGGAAACAAAGCCCTACAAAGAGAGACTGAAAGAACTGGGCATGTTTAGCCTTGAGAAGAGCTATGATAGCGATCTTCAAGTCCTTGAAAGGTGGTCACAGAGAGGAAGGCCGAGGTCTCTTCTCGACCGTCCCAGAGTGCAGGACACGGAATAATGGGCTCAAGTGACAGGAAGCCAGATTCTGGCTGAACATCAGGAAAAACTTCCTGACTGCTAGAGTAATACGACAATGGAACCAATTCCCTAGGGAGGCAGTGGGCTCTCCCACACTGGAAGCATTCAAGACGAGGCTGGACAGCCATCTGTCAGGGATGATCTGACTTGGATTCCTGCCTTGAGCAGGGGGTTGTACTCGATGGCCTTGAAGGCCCCTTCCAACCCTACTATTCTATGATTCTATGATCCCTCCTCTTTAGTTCCTGTCCTTTGAAATGTGCTTCAGTGACAACAAACTGATCACATCTGGGAGGAGGGAAGCTAAATTAACTTCACCCCTCTGGCACTTACCCCTTCTCTGCTGCAAAGGTCTCCTCCTACAAGGCAAATTTTCCTCAGATGGGCTTTCTGCCAGGTTTGAAGTCTGGCCGACAAGGAAATGATTAAAACTGCTTGATGTTTGTAGGAACCTGCTGGGAGAACTGGCGGGTGGTATATGGGTTAAGCACTGCTGTCCTGCAAAGATTTATCTTAAAGGATTGCTCCTTCTACCCTGTATTTGACAAACATGAGCTTGGGATTGTATATTGTACTCTTTCAGACACCAGGCGAAGACCTTTTTGCCCAGCATTTTAGCATTATAGTCTTATAGCTTTGCTGTTTTAAATCTGTTAGGGAACAATCCTATGCATGTTTAGACAGAAAAAGGTCCTACAATTTTTTCTGTCTAAATATGCATAGGATTGCACCCTTTCTGTATTTTAAATCTTTGCATTGCTGCTAGGTTTTATTCTGGTTGTATTTTTATACTGTAGTTTTAAGCATTTATATTTTATACTGTTTTTATTCTGTACTTTGTGGTTTAATTTTGGTGAACTGCCCAGAGAGCTTTGGCTATTGGGTGGTATAGAAATGTAATAAATACATAAATACATAAATAAACCCTGCATTTCCCCCCACCCTATCTCTTTCCACCCAGGCTACTTTTCTCTCCCCATGACCTGAATTCGATCCCAGCAGAAGCCGGGTCTTGGGTAGCCGGCTCAGGTCAACTCAGCCTTCCATCCTTCCGAGGTCGGTAAAATGAGTACCCAGCTTGCTGGGGGGGAAAGGTGGTCACGACTGGGGAAGGCAATGGCAAACCACCCCGCTATAGTCTGCCACGAAAACACCAGCACAAGCGGCGTCCCTCTAGGGGTCAGTAAAGACCCGGTGCTTGCACAGGAGGAACCTTTCCTTTTCCTTGGAAAATGTTACTCGAATTGTGTGTGTGCGTGTGTGTCTGTGCACGCATGCGTGCACGGGCGTGCAGACACACACGCTGGGATATCCTGAACCTGATATTCTAGCAAATATATTGTGTAAGTCACTCCTACAACCTGATGCCCTCCAGATGTTTTGGATTACAACTCCCACTATCCCTTTCCATTGGCCAAGCTAGTTGGGACTGATGTGTTTAAGTTCCAAACATCTGGAGGGCAGCACATTGAGGAAGGCTGGTGTAAGACTACTTGTGTGCAAGGGTTTCCACATCAACTGGAATAAGCAATGAGCCAGTTTGCACACAATGGCAATTCTGGGCTGTTTTACCCAGGAATTACCATGACTGAGTGGGAGTGATTGCTGGGTTACGTTTGAGTGTTTTAGCCCCTAAACAGCCCAGAGTTCCAGGTTCGGACGACACGGTCACAACCCAGGAACAGTGTTCCTGGGTTGTTGATCAAAGGCAGAAGTGACAAGCACATGGGAGGCAGTGTGCTCACTTGCTTCTGCCTGCTTGGTTATAGCAATTCCTGGGTTAAATTACCCAGGAATTGCTGTTATGTGCAAACTGGGAAACTCAATGAGTTTTCCAGGGAGCTGAAGTGGCATGATCAAGCCATCGCTGCTTCTGGAATACACTTTCATTTCTGGTCTCTTGCTATGGTCTCTTTGCTCATACAGGTTCTGAAACACTTGCAAAATCCTGTAACATGTTGTTTGAGCAGAGCGTTACACACCACTGGCTAAACACACCAGTGGTTGCGCACCACTGGCCTTATGTTCGAACCCTTATTCACGGGCAGTGCAGTGACATCTGTACCTGAATAGATATTAAGGAGAAACAGTGCCAGCAGTGCAGTGGCAAATTTTGAATGCAGGGCACTCATCAGTATTGGAGGCAGTATTCTGGGGAACATGAACAGGAGGTTGCTCTTGCACTCACAGGCAGCTTGCTGGTTGGGCATCGTGTGAACAGGATTCTGGACTAGAATAAGCCTTTGATCTAATTCAGCACAATTCTTCTTATGTTCTTATGTTTTTGTCATGACATTCCCCATAGCCACCCCTTCAAGAGAGTCCAAAAATGTAAGGCAGCTGTGTTGATCCATGTCAACAAACCAGCTGTGTAGTCTTCATCCCCACCAGGAGCTGGTCTTTTGTAAAGCTAATGGGTCTTAATTGCCCATTTGAAAGGAGGCTGCCCCAACATACTTTGCATGCAACAGTTGCTGGAAAAATACATCCCCACCCCACCCCCAGCTGCCGTGATGCTCGGAGGGAAGGGGGGGAACCTGCTTGGGATGGCAGATGATGTCACCAGTGCCGCTAATCGAAAGGTCTCTGGCATGTGCTAAACAGGCAGGCTTCCTTGCTCAGGGTATCTGTCTGCTGAAGTCCTAGAGTTAGGACCTCGCTCTTGCTCTCTTTGCCCTCTTCTATTTTACAACCCTTAACTTGTTTTTGTTGGGAGGGGGGAGTTCTCCAGAACGGGTTTTACTCATGCAAACATTTGCACAAGAAAGGGAAGTGCTGCCTCCTAGCAGGGACCACAGGCAGTCACATTTGCCCTTCAGATTTTATTCCAAGTGTGGCTTACTTAGCTACTAGTGGTAGCTGAAATGGCCACTGGAGGGAAACGGCCAAGGAAGAGGAAATCTTCTTACCAAAAAGGGGGCAAAAGGATGGAAGCTGATTTGGAAATCAGAATGTAACCTTTCTAAACATTTCTCATGTCACGTCTGTAACCCTGTAGACAGCAGTTTCTTTCTGGAAGGGGGAAAATACTTTAATCCCATCATGGTCCAAAGCCGGCTATCACAATCCAGTAATCCCTAGGCAGATCTCAGGGTTTTAATTTATTCCGAGGGTGCCCACGAGGAAAGGGTCTGAAATTCCCCAGGACCAGCTGCCTGATGTGTTCTGCAATGTCACCGACATGCTTTTTTGTTTAAAGCATTTCACATACCATGCCTCAGAATTCCTTCTGACATCCCTGGATGTTGGGCCTGAATAATTTATCCACCTCAGGTAGATGAGGGGGAGGGGGGCTTAAGAGTTCATAGTTGATACAGTTGCACCAGCATAAAAATAGGGCTTTGAAGAGAGGGGTCTATCCTACCCCCCCTTCATCTTTTTCTGCTGTCTGCAGGGTGTTCACCGTCTGAAGAACACCTACGTTGGCCCCCCCTTTTTAATTGGAGCAGCAATTGGAGTGATCCCAGCCAATCAGGGATCCAATAGTCAAGGCAGTGGTATCATAAGGCCACTTAGCAGCATCTCAAAGCCAGTTCAGAGTGAGGGGAATCTTTTCTGCAGTCAAGTCAGCTCTGAATAGTCGAATGATTTTACCCTCCCCCAAATCAGTGAAGGGCAGGGCACTTCTCCCAGCTGATGAAGGCTTTTGCAAAAAACATTACTCTCTTTCAGCTCAGCCTTAATGGTGCTGACAAGATTTGAAGTTCACAGTTTGGTCTTTTTGCTGCTGCTTGCTATAAAATACTGGCAGAGGTAGTCTAGTCTTAAATCATAGATTCTTCAACAGAAAAAGAAGGAAAAGCAACTATCAGCAGCTCACTCACTACAGAGTAGTTCTGTTTCTCTTAACAGGACTACCTAGGAGTAAAGGAATTGTGGGTTGTGTTCATGTCAGAAGTAAGAATGAATGATGACTCTGCTTTCAGTAGTGAAATATTTCAACAAATCAGCTAGGAGACCCAATAAACCTATCTTCTAATCTTCCTGTATGAAAGCTCTCCTCCCGATGTAATCTTTCTCCCATCCATTATGAGAGTTTGTCTGCATTAATCTGCAAGTTGACTGTTTTCCTTGTAAACATGCAGTGCTGTTTCCTCCTTTTGTCACCCATTACTGTCTGAATGCCTTTGCTTTGTCCTGATGGGGGGTAATGGTGGGACAAGGGGTGGGGGAGAGCATTTTGTTTTTACAGAGAGGCTTCAACACTCAGTCTGATTAGCTTTCTCCAAACTTGTATTGCCCTTTCTGCCCTGCCCTGCATTTTAGAATGTGTGTCTCATAAAATGTGTGTCCACCTGCATGCAGGCAGGGTGGGGGAAGATGCTCCCATTTTAACCACCCTGATAACTTGAGAGAGAGAAGGTGACCCTGTATTCCAGTCTGAGGCCAGTGAGGGACCAAAACAGCTTTCCTCAATAGGGTGCCCTCCAGATGTGTTGGACAACAACTCCCATGATCCCCATCTAGCATAGCCAATGGCCTTGATGTGAGTTGCCCTCCAGCTGTGTAGAACTAGATCAGGTTGGGGGAGGCTGTAAATCTGAATCAGTCTTCCCCAACTTGGGGCCCTCCAGATGTGTTGGACTACAATTACCACAATCCCCAACCAGCATGGATTATGGGAGTTGTAGTCCAACACATTTGGAGAGCCCCAAGTTAGGGAAGGCTGGTCTAAAAAGGGAAATGCAATTAAGCATGGTGAGAGCTTCGATGTAATCTAGGGATGGAAAGACCTGAACCCCAGTTAGCTGTTCAGTGAGGACACCGTTGCTGACTAAAATGCAATGTTCATAATGCAAATATTGCTGGCTGCCTGCCTCCCTGCCTGCCTGCCCCCTTCATATGAATTACTGGCTGCTAGTGAGGTGAGCTGGAGGATAGGGATGTATGAGAAATTAGTTTCAGTTAGTTTTTGATCAGGATTTACCCAGTTGGCACCTTCCGGACTGAATATAGACTTGGCTACAATCTGCAGTCAAAGTCCATACATTTCTGAGATTGCAGTATGATTCACAGACCCCAACAAATGCATTCAACAGCATGCGTACCTTTGAAAAAGGGGCATGAAAAAGTGTGCACTTTTGAAAAATATGCACACATTCGCTTTAATCAATAGGTGAACAATGTTGACACTTTAATCAATAGGTGAACAATTGTTCAACAATAGGTGAACAAAGATATGCACAATTGATGCATACATTTGGGAAAATATACATGGATTTTCATGCAAAAAGAAAAAAACAAAGCTCGCAATTGGATACAGACTTGGGCTGGTATGAGCTTCGAGCGGGAATTAGGAGAACTTCGTCGCGTGCATGTTTTGCTGATTGGCATATCCCTAGTGGAGGATTGGATGGATGGGTTCCATTTACAACAATTAAAAAAAAGAAAAGTGTGGAGATAGAAGGCTGCAGCAGTGTCCTCCTAGCTGATCTGAAGGACCTTCAGAACAGAACTGAGGGAAGGTGGTATCAGATTCACTGATTCAGGTTCTAGGACTTGGGGGAACTGGGCACAAAACCAAGTGAGGCAGGAGCAGGAGGTCTGCTGCAAACCAGCATGGGCTTGCAGTCCAGAGCATGAGATGGGCAGAGGCTGGTGTATACTCAACAGCAGGCAGAGGTCAGGATCTGAGGGGGGGAGTTCTGGGGAAGAATGGTCACACTGGAGAGTCAAGTTGTTCAGACTGAGGAGCCACCCCGAGGCTAAAGCTTTATAGGGCCCGGTGGACGGGGATTTGCTGGGGGGGGGGGAGACCAGGTGACTGGATGCTTTGGTAGGCTGGTACTTCAGCCGGGGTGCATGGAGCACAGTCTGCCAGGCTTGCCGTAGGAATACGGCACTGGTGGTGCAACAGGCAGCGGAGGCTGGTGGGAAACTCTGCTTTGCACCTTGGAGAGCTCCATAGAATCATAGGGCTGGAAGGGGCCTGCAAGACCATCGAGTCCAACCCCCTGCTCCAGGCAGGAAGCTGGATCCCCACGCAGTCTCCCACCCAAGTCCTCACCAGGGCTGACCAGTTCCAACTGGTTGCTACTGAGACCCGGAGCAGATTCACTGCCCCACTGACACCAGAGCCACCAGCCTCCACTGGCAGGAGGTGAGCTGCTGGAGCCTGGAAACGCTGGGTCAAGACCCACCAGGCCCAGCCCTGGCATTCTGGAGGCCCAGGGGAACTCCAGACGTCCACGCTTAAAAACATGGTTTGGGTTGAGTTTGCCGGCATCGCAAGTGCAGACGACACCTTGAAACAGGGCTTCCAGGCAGGGAGCGTGCCCGCCTTGGTATTCTGCACAGTGCCTGGGGGACTATGGATGATGCTAATTTTAAATGCCCAGAAGTGCCACTTCTCCAAAAGTCAGCCTTAATATGACTTGCTTAGAAAATGGATGTGGGGGACAGGGCTGGAGAAAGACAACTCCGGGCCTTATTGGCGTCTTTCTGTTCCGACTCGAGGCATCGAGGCTGCTCCGACTCGAGGCATCCCAGGCACAGAGGCATCAGCAGCCCATCCAGCGGCAGCACTGCCTGTCAAGGGGCAGGAGCTGCTCCTCAGCGAGCTCCTTTCCCAGACAGTGCATTTAAAAAGAGGAAGTGTCACACAAATTCTCTCCTGCATACTTTCTCCTGCAATATTGCTCCCACTCTTATAATTATCTCCGCTTAAATATCTCTGCCTAGTTTTCTAGTTAATTAATTAAACCTTTTGTTAAAGGGTTCAGAGATTTGCTCCATGCAAAAGAAGGATCTGTCCTGTATCCTCAGGAGCAAAGGGCAGATTCTCAGTTTACATTCGATATTCCTAAGCATAAAAGACACACTAAAGTTGAAAGGATGAGCACAGCTGAAATTTGCTGCTTGTCTCTGATCCTTTTCTAGTTGCTGATTCTGTGTACATTAAAGGGACACGTAGAGTTGTATGGTCCTGTGTTCCCGTTCAACTTGACCACAGAAGTGCCTATTTTGTAGACTGGGAGCAAAAAATTAAATGAGAATGTTGGCTTCTGGCTCTCTTGCCATAAGCCAGTGAGTGGTCTTTGTGGATTGGGACCCC
This sequence comes from Heloderma suspectum, assembly GCF_057233095.1. Lineage (NCBI taxonomy): Eukaryota > Metazoa > Chordata > Lepidosauria > Squamata > Helodermatidae > Heloderma > Heloderma suspectum. The sequence goes on from NC_139466.1 coordinate 3,180,213, forward strand.
CAGGTGGGTGGCAGCTTGACCCAAGGTAGGTCACCCCAGTTGCTGCAGCACAACTATTTATTTATTTATTTTGAAGAGAAGCTGTCTTGAGTGCCATTTTTTGATAGAAAGGTGGGGTACCGATAAAACAAATAAGTATACAAATTGGGGGGGGGGAGGAATAGAAGGAAAAGAGTCAGGGTATGAGACTGCAAATTTATTCTGATTCTATATACTAGTCCAGCCTTCCCCAACCCGGTGCCCTCCAGATCTTTTAGACTTCAACGTCCATCAGCTCCAGCAAGCATGGCCAATGGACAGGAATGCTGGGAGTTGTAGTCCAAAACATCTGGAGAGCACCAGGCACTGGAGGCTGGTGGCTCTGATGTCAGTGGGGCAGTGAATCTGCTCCAGGTTTCAGTCAGAACCAGTCAGAACTCTAAAGGAGCTCTCCAAGGTGCATCTGCTCTGGGTTTCAATCAGAATCAGCTCAAACTCTAAAGGAGCTCTCCAAGGTGCCCCTTGGATAGCTCCTTTGTTCTGGCTGGTTCTGACTGAAACCTGGAGTGGATTCACCACCCCACTGACATTGGAGCCACCAGCCTCCACTGGCACTAGGTTGGGGAAAGCTGTGCTGGTGGAACTTCTGTGGGAACTAGTGCAGCCTTTTTCCCTTGGGATGTGTTCCTGCCCATGTATCGACAAAGAGAATGGGATCAGCGCTCCACTGTGTCATGGAAGGCTCAGAGGACACCCCACCAGTCAGGAAGCTAGACAAGGACTTTATTGCCCCTCTCCAGGAAGAGCACAGCAGGTTCTGACTCCACCTGGATACCACCAAGCCCTATGACACCTAGCGACGCTATCCACAGACATGGGACCTTCCTGCTCTGACTATGCAGTGCTGGGTGCATCCAACATGGTGGAACTGTGTCCTTATTTTTATTATTACACTTATATCCTGGCTTTGTTCCCTCCAAGAAACCCAAAGAGGCATACATGGTTCTCCTCTCCATTTTGTCCTTGCAATGACCCTGTGAGGTAAATTAGGCTGAGATTCAGTGGCTGGACCAGTCACCCAGTGAGCTTTGTGGCCAAGTGGGGACTAGAACCCAGATCTCCCGAGTCTCAGTCCAACACTCTCCACCACTACAACACACTGGATCTTTCTATGATCCTGTTGGATTTCAGGCACAAGTCAAAATGTTCAGACTATTGCTGTGCCAAACATTTCTCCCACATGTTTTGACCATTCTCATTCAGTTTGATAGAAAAGTAATTGCTTTTGAAAAGAAATTCAGCAGCTAAGAACATTTTGAAGAAATTCTCATGGATCGGGTCTGGGTTTCTTGTGCTTATCTTACTTAGGAGGTGCTCAAGGAGTGTGCACAAGTCTTCTCCCTTTCATTGTTTTTCAGATCGGTATGTACAGGCAGCCTAGGAGACAGCAGAGCAATGGAAAGAACAGGATAGATAGAAATGGAAAAAACACATGCAGAACCCTTGGCTGCCTTGCAGTGATGAAGTAAGCTCAAAAACATCACATTTAAATCTATCTATCTATCTATCATCTATCTATCTATCTATCTATCTATCTATCTATCTATCTATCTATCTATCTATCTCACACCCCGAGAATGAGGCAGAAGAATGGAAGCCTCTTTCCTGGGGGAAGAAAACTTTCAGGAAATCGGAGGACAGATTTTGGCTCAGCACCAGCTCTGTCTTTTCCCTGGACCTGGATGCAACACTGCCCCCTCACACTTGCATTGTGGTGGATGCAAAATGTGGGCCAGGCTGCCAGCACAGTTGATGCTCTTGTCACTTGCAGTGGAGAACCCCCGCCCCACTACAACTCCTGTGCTACCACCCCTGCAGAGGGTGAGCCCTACCTGTGAGAAACTGTTTAGAATTTCTGTGCAGCTCTATTTTAGACCAATCTTTCATTTCTTCTCTTTCCTAATGACATTACACTTCAATCTGAATATTTACACACTTGTGTTCTGAAGGATAAATTTCTGTGCTGTGATGTTCTGCTGTGTTAATTCATACATTGTTAATTGATTTTATGACTTATGCATACTTATTTTCTTATTATAAACCATCTTGAACAAAGTATTGGACTGCCAGCATAGAAATGCCTTCTTGAAATCAAGAAACTGTGTGTAAATTGGTGTGAAAGGGGCCCAGTAATGTCCACAATCGAGGGCAAAATTGCCAGGCAGGAATCTTTTGTTTTAAGAATTAACTGATCCTTGCCTCCTTTCATTCATGTTACGTCTTGTGCTTTTACATACATTGCAATTCAGCTTCTTTTTTCTTTTGCTAGTGTTTAGAGGACCAATTTCATGTAAATCTGGCTCCTGTTAACCCATGCAGGAGGGCCACTTTCCCCTATGCCAGATTGTTCCATTCTCTAACAGCCAGCACAGTCATTAATTAGATTCCATTATTCTAACTGCAAGCTGTATATTAGCTTTGCTTTGAGAAAATTGAAAGCACAGATTGCTAAAGGACTGCCCTTTTCTCCCTATCTGAAACTCCCCCCACCCATTCAGAGCTTTCCTATAATTGGAGCAAATTACTTAAGAGAATCCACCCAGTAAGTAAGTAAGTAAGTAAATATCACACATGTTCTTAATTTCAATTGCAGGTCTTTAATCAGCAAATATCCTTTATCTGTTTGCATCTCTCAGGGTCTGAGTAAAATTTCAAGCAATTCCAAGTCTGAGCAAAATTCCTTTACATGCAACCAGAGATTAGGTCGCTGTCGTTGGAACATATGTTCTTTTGCTCTCATTGAAGCTCGTCTGTTTTTGCTCTTGGTCAGTGTGAAGACAGGTCTTTTCAGAAACTTTGTTTGCAAGAAGGGCTCCCTGTTTGTAGTGTATGATCACCCCACTTTCCGTTCGGCTAAAGAGGTTTTGTGGGCTTTTCTGTGGCTTTGAAAACCTTTCTGAGCAGAGACCATAGTGGAGAAAAAGAAATACATATAGGTGACCACCATGGCAAATAAATCCTGCCAGGTGGCTTGTTTCAGCCCATGCACTTGGAAACTGCTGCTAAGGTGCCTATCTTCCTGGCACAGGCTAATGATGCTGAAATTCTATGGGTGTGCTTCTGCAGCCATTTCGCTTTGCATGTTGCAAAAAGTGGGCAATGTTTTTCCATTTCTGCCTGTCATGCAACAGTTAGGATGGCCACGACCCTCTCTGTATGCAACTAGGCTCCTTTTCCTTACCTTCTCTTTGAAAAACTCTCCTAGCAGATGTTTTCATCAGTTGAAGGTTGGGGTGGGGTCAAACTATAGAGCTCAATTGGATCAAACGTGCTAATTGGTTTCCACAACAGCAAACTCTGCAGGAAAATGCAAAATGCATCAATACTGAGCCTGGCAAAATGATCAAAGCAGAGCTGCCTCCTGCTCCAGATGGGATCATGAAACAGCCAATCGCATTTATTTTCTCTGCAGTCACTTTAAAGTGTTGGATCTGGCTTGGGAGAATAATTTGTTTTCAGATGCCTAGTTACACTTGTCTCTTCTCTGCACCCTGGTCTGCTCATCCCAAGGTCTCAGGGCCTCCCCTTCCCACTTAAAACATAAGAACAGCCAGGCTGGATCAGACCAAGGGTCCATCTAGTCCAACATTTTGTTCACACAGTGGCCAGCCAGCTGCATCAGCACCCTCCTGCCCATGTTTCCCAGCACCTGGTGTACATAGGCATACTGCCTCTGATACTGGAGGTAGCACATAGCCAGGACTAGCTGCCATTGATAGCCTTCTCCTCCAGGAATTTGTCCAATTCCCTTTTAAAGGCATCCACATTGGTGGCCATCACAACATCTTGTGGAAGCGAATTCCATAGTTTGACTCTGCACTGTGTGAAGGAGGCCTTCCTTTTGTCTGTCCTGGATTTCCCACCATTCAACTTCATGGGAGGACCCTGCTGGGCTCTGGTATTATGAGAGCGCCCGCTCTGCGCCTTCCTACTCTTTCTTCATTTCCCCCGATACTCTCTCTCCTGCTGTCTCTGCTGGCTCGTTGCACCACTGCTTGCGGTTGTGTTTCTGAGTCGCTCCAGCCTGCCTTTTGCTGGTCAAGGGCTGCTAAGCGTGTTGTGGGTAGGGTGGCTTTTGACCCATTGCCAAAAGAGAGGAAGTGCATCATAGATGAAGTGGTCAAAAGAGGGCACCCATTTGCACAACGTTCGCACATGCTCATTCATATGTATAGATGCAAATTCAGAAATAATTACTGTAGTTTAAATAGAAATACATCTCACTGTGATGGGGAATACTCTGTGGCCAGGTAATCTGTGTGCCTGCTCCACCTGCTGTCCAGGTACTGCTAGCTGGTGATGGGCAATTTCAAGGCCCCACCTGCTCTCCTTTCTTATGGCTCTTTATCTGTAAACTGGACTTCGACTGGACAAGCTTTCAAACAGAGGACTGTCCTCTGTAAAGTTGGACACTAGCCCACCCTCGTTGTCGGTTCTGCAGAGCTGAAAACTATTTTGTGCTGCTGCAACAGGAGTGCTGGAGAAACATATCAGTTGGCTGCTTTGGGTCCCCTGCAGACCCTCATTAATGTCCAAATGGCCCATCCAGTTAATGGATGGGGGCCCTGGGTCTGCTCTTGTTTCCAGCAGAAGATGCACACATGATGCCGTCTTTGAAATGTGGCTGGCTTTTCTTGGCTTCTAATGGGTTGGATTAAAGAATAAATTGATGACAACTGCAACTGGTGAAGGAGTTGAGCTAACATTTAATGGCTTTTTCATGGCTTCTTCTCTAGCCAGTGGAGAGGCAATTTCTGATGGCTCTGATGGGGTGGGGGAATGCACAGAAATCCAGCCAAAGAATGAATAGGGGGGGAGGCCTCTCACTTTCTCCATAGCAAACTGTAGCAGTGTGCAGCAGCCAGATGCTGTCCCTCCTGCACCACAAAGATGTCCAGACATTCTGAAGGCTCATCCTTTTTCCGTCCTCCAGATGGAACTGTCACCGCCTCCTGGACCTGGGCACCGGTGTCTGGGGATGCTTTTCTGACAGACACATCTGCAGGCAAGGGACCAGGATGTGACTGGCCTCTGCAGGGCTCAGATCAAGCAAGGCAAGATAAGCCACAAGCCCAAATGACTGGAGCAGGTACAGCTGGAATCCAGAAGAGACAGGGTCCCTTTGCATCTGGAGGGCACCAGGTTGGGGAAGGTTGGAGTAGACCATAGATGAACCATCTCCACTGAAGGTCGCTTTAGATATGCTCAAGTTCCCTGACTTTAGCAATACAGCTTTGGAGGGGTTGCACATCATAAAGCAGACATTCACAAAGTGGTCCCACCATCTGGTGAATCTGCTAGTGGACTCTCTTGTCTTTGTCACAGAGATGTAGTTCAACCTATTCTGCACTGTTGATCTTCACCCTTGAATGAGCCTGCCAAAATCAGCCCCTCTTGACAGCTTTAGTGTAATACAGGTTTCTGCAAACAAGGTCGCACCCATTCACATCCCTTCTTCCAAAGTCAAATTAAATCCATGTTCTCAAGTGATTTCCTTAAACTGAGCTAAAATGCAAATTCAGGCACTAAGGGGGGGAGGGGGAGAAACTCACACAAAGGGCAGTCACATTCCTTATCACCTGAAAGCCATAGTTAATATTTCCAAGAAATGACCAGGCTGCAGAAATAGAAAATTACTTTTCTGGCACTTTTCTTCCATTTTAATTTTGCAGAGCCTCATATTACAGTCCCAGCTTTGGAATGAATTAATTGGATTGCTTTACTCATACCTCTGTGGTTGTCATTGTTTTTCAGAAGCATGTGAGCATCAGTAATATACTCCTCCTGAACACAACCTACGGTTCAGGGATCTGGTGGGAGGGAGCTTGGGACTGTTTCCCTTTATGTCAAGAAGCAAGAGAGTGGCATGGCTGGATGCTTGCCAGGTTGAACCACTGCAGGCTGTGGTTGCTCACTTGAGTACTCCTCCATGGAAAGTGCTCCCTGCATGCAGAAAACATGGCATGTCAGGGGAAAGAATTCCAGGCTGTTTCCGGGCCCACTTCAGAGGGTTGGTTTTAACCCTTCTCTGCTGATCCTGTAGCTTGCTCAACTCCAAACTGCATGTGAACATGTACTGACATAAAGCATTTACTTTGAAATACCGCCTGCAGAAGTACCTCCTGCAGACCTCCCCAATAGGTTGCCTTCCAGACGTTTGGGGCTACAACTTCTATTGGTTCCAACCAGCATTGTCAGTGGCTGGGGTGATGGGAGTTGTAGTCCCAAACATCTGGAAGGCCCCACATTGAGAAAGGCTGAATGCTATTTTATTTAAAAATATGTATATCCTGCCTTTGCATCTAAAACACATGTAAGGCAGCTAATTATAATATTAAGCCATTCTCTAAAAAGAAAGAAAAAAAGACAGGGCTAAAGTGTAGGGCTGTGACTGCCTCGTTACGAAGCCTGAATAATGAGGCAAAGCGGGCTTATTTGGAGCAAAATCCTCATGATACGAAGCGGGTCAGAGCAGTACCGAGGCTCCCCGGGGCAAAGCGCCTTCCCCCCACGAAGCACCTCTTCCACCTCATATATTCAGAACTCTGCTTGATGCCTGAGCAGTCCAGACAGGCTGTCTCCAAAATGTATCAACTTCTGAACACTCACATGGAGGGCATGAGGAGGAGGAGGAGGGGGGGAGGGGGGAGGGAAGGGGAAGGCAAGCAGACGCAGGAAGGCAGGGGGAGGCGGGAAGGCGAGCGCAAGAGGAGGAGGGAGTGTGCTTTGGCGAATAGGAATACTCAGCCAGAACCAATGCCAGCAGTCTCCAATCAGAGAGAGTGGTGGAGGAAGGGGGTTATATACTTGGGCAAAAGGCTGCGTTCGGTTATTGCGCTAGCTGTGTCTTTGGGAGAGGGCTGGTGTGGGTAGATGATCACGTGTGTGTGCATGTGTGTGCATTCCTAGGAATTGTTCCTTCAGTTTATTCGATTTTGATTGCCATTAGGCTTTCCTCAAAATTTAAATTAAAAGGAAACTGCTTGGTTGTACTGGGAGCATTCCCTCGCTCCTTGATTGTCCATCCCCTTTGGAATGGTGTCTTTTGCAGCATGTCTTCCAGCTGCCTTCTCCTATTTCTTTCTACCTCCGACTCATTTGTTACTTGTATTTGATTAGATTCATCTCTCCTTTCCATAATTTTTCAAATGAAAATAGCTTTTCCTTGCTTGTTGCTGCTATGCTATCCCCTCCCGCGCCATTCCTGTGTCTGTTTGTTTATCTCACTTCTGGATTCTGGAAAAGGCTGCGTTTCTTGTTTAAGGTTGACCCTCGCTTCTGCCTTCTCCATTCTATTTCCTTGTTGTTTTTGTCTGTCAACTCTGTCTCTTTTAAATTTTTACAAACCCAGTCTTATTTTGATTTTTTTAAAGCAAACATTGACTTCTGGGCATGTCCCCCCCCTTTAAGTCATATTCAAGCATTTAGTTTTTTCTTTCATTCTAAATTCTTAAAGAAAGGCATATTATAGCAGCTGATGTGTGTAGTGTTTGGTGTCTCCCCCTCCCTCATGCTGAAGTGAACCGTCTGTGTCTTCTCTCTGTGTTGATCCTTCCAAAACAGAAATTAAAAAGGTTTTTTTTTAATTGTTTGATTTCTCTTGGCTCTTATCTTACCACCTGTGCTGTCCTGTATTTCTTGAAGTTACCCTGCCTTCCATAAAAGAACATGAAATATAAAACAATAAATTAAAGACACCTGTCATTTCCTTAGGTAGTTCTGCTTTTCTTTAGCTCTTGTGCGTCTGTGTCCATGTGTGTGTGCATGCTAGGTTGTTGTTCCACCAACACAAAAAGCCATAATTTCAAGGCAGTGTTAAAAAAGCACGTGACACGTAGTATTTATATTAATTACCCTCTTATTCCAGTAACACTCCACTGTGCGGCAAAGCAATCCAGCGCAATATGAGGCATCTTCAGGGTGTCAGCCGGGGCAGAGGTGGGCAAGGTGCTGCTGTCACTAGCAGCACCATGAGGCGAGCTGCCTGTCCCTTAGTCCAGATAGCATGTCCCGGCACAGGAGGGCAGCAGAGCGCGGAGGCCAGTTGCAGTGCTCAGAGCTCACTGTTGGAGGAGGCTGGTGTGGGCAGGTGCAGTAGTCGCACTCTTGCCCAAGGCAGAGCAGCATCTCCTTCTGTGGTGGAAGAGGGGAGCCCGCTGATGGATGCTAGGTAGGCGCCGTCAGCCAGCCTGCCTCTGCCGGTCTGCACCAACCTGCCTGCCTCCTCCAGGCTCTGCCAGCTGGCCTGCCTCTGCTGGCCTGCCTCTGCCCACTTCAGCCTGCCCACCTCTGCCCGGTTCCGAGCTTTCACTGAAATACACACCGGCTCAGTGGAGCCCGGTTGTCCAAACGTTTCTTCTTCTCCAGAAAGGATTTGCCGTCTGGCTTTCACTCATGCTCGTCCCATCATTCCTCCAGGTTTCAGTCACCTCGAAGGTGGTGGAGCTGTCTTAGAAACAGAAATCTCCAAGACGACGACAGCGCCCCCTTCCCCACAGTCTTTCCCGCCCCTAGTTTTTGTGGAGAAAATCAAAATTTAGCTGCGCCCAGAACAGCAACCACTGGGTAAAACTGCCCAAAGTTGGGCAGGAGAGATGCTCTCTGGGGGAGGGGTGGGGGGCGAAGAACAGCCCAGATGATTCCAGGCACTTCCCTGAAAACCAGGGACAAGTTACAGCTCTTTGCTTTGAGAGTTTTTATGGAGAAAATCAAACTTTAGCTGCACCCAGAGCAGCAACCACTGGGTAAAATACATTTAAAATACTCATTTAGTGTGTGCTAGAAATAAAGAAAAGCAGATAAAAAAAAGAACCTCTTCCAGCCTGCCTGCCAGGTAATGTGTGTATTCAGCCATAGACAGGCTGAGCCGGTGATTCTTCAGAATAAAGGTTGTTTTGCACTTCAAAGAAACCTGCAGCAGAGATTAGGGACCTCTGCTTCAACACACTTTCCCTTCTGGGTTTGGTCTGAGTTTCTGGGAATAGCAAATTCAACCTGCGCCTAGCACACAAGCCAGTGGGCCAAACTGCTCAGGCTTTGGGGGGGGGGTGCAATGCCTGCGAGGGGGGCTGGGAGGGGCCAAGTTCTCACGTTCGTGCTTGGAAACAGAGAGAAGTTACAGCTCTTTCCTTTGAGAGTTTCTGTGGAAAACATCAGATTTTAACTCTGCGTAGCACAAAAACCACTGGGCCAAACTGTCTGAAATTTTGCAGGTGGCCTCCTCTCCAGTGGGGTGGAGAGGTCCCCAAATTTCATAAAAACTAAAAACTGTATTATAGAAACTAAAAAAGTTATGACCATTTGTGTTTTCGCATGCAAGTCAATGGGAAAACACCAAAAATGGACGATCCGGATATCCGAATCTCGCTTTGGATTTGGATCCAAGTCAAAGTAGAGGGGGTCCGAATTGGTCCGAGAAGGATAGGGGTTGCTTTGGATGATCCAAGGCAGCATCCGAAGCAGATCGGGGGTTCCATGCACAGCCATACTACAATGATGGCAAACAAAAGAGACCACAGAAGCCAAAGAAGGGTGCAAGAGTAGTTCTAAATGGTCAGCAGTCTGTGCTTACCCCCAGAGGTCCGCTGAAACAGTCAGGTTTTCATTGATTGCCATGGGTAAACACTGGGACTGGGCAGGCCACCTTGGGAGGGTGTTCCACAACTGAGGTGCCATCACTTAAAAGTCTGTGTCTTGTAGAACCACCTGCTGTACCACAAATGGCAGAATACCTATGATATCCAAGGAGGAGCTCTGCTATTGCTTGGAGTGCTCAGGTGGGTTCATCCAGGAGGAGGAGGAGGAGGTGTTGGACCCTGCGATGTCTCAACGCTAGGCCATCCAAGTTAAAGCGAGCACTTTGGATGGGGCCCAGACACAATGGGTCAACCAATGATTATGGAGCAATATGGGCATAGTTATATGCCGCAAATGACCACCTCCCACAGTTTCCAACCCCTCTTTCAAGGCAGCCCTGTGTGGGGCTTATTACAGAAGCCCGTTGGCATTTTGCCTCCTTTCGGCTGAACTCCTCTTTCATATGCTCGAGACAACATCCTCCGTCAAAGAGGGAAAATGTGGCGGTGGAGGTGTCCTTTTTGTGGCTTGTATTGCAGTCAGGCCTATTGTAGGAAGCTGCAGTTTGACTTGAGCACAGGAAGCAAGCAAGCAAGCAAGCAAGCAAGCAAATAAATAAATAAACAAAAAACCCACTGGTAAAAATAGGTATTGGCATCAACGCCAGAGGAATCTGTCCCAGTGCATTATACACACCAAAGTCTGCACCGCTGTCTTTACCGGCCTCCTCTCTCTGCCTCCTTAATTTCCCAGAGCTAACAGCTTGTCAGAGAATTGACTTTCACAGACAGGATGGAAGCGTATTTTAGTTCCTGTTGCCCATCATTTATTCCAGCATTTCATCCCTTTGTAAACCTATGGGTTTTTTCGTTCCTGCACAGAGGTTTAATGGGAAAGTTGAGAAGCAGCAGCCGTGGTTATTGTGTAGCTGATGGTCCTTTTGTTAGCACGTTTCAGACACTCAGGGAATATTTCTCTGCCTGAAATAGTTATTAAACAGGCAAATAGAGTGGAAGGAGCCAATGGAACGACAAACCGTGATCAATTAGTGCAGAAAATGGGGTCGGCTGATTAATCATTTGCTATAGGCTATAATTGCAGAAACCAAAGCAGCCGGTGATATGTGAAAGATGAAAAAAGGCGGCGGGGGGGGGGGCAGGGGAGAAAGAATGGCATTATTGATGGAACTTGACATCAAAGTAATATGCTTATTTGGAGAGCAGGGAAAAGATAATTTTCCAAGTCTCCCTCTTTGTCAGGTCTGCCCATTTTTTGTTGTTGTCATTGCGCCATCCGACAAATGGACTTCCTGACTGCAGTGTGAATACAATTTGACTATTGGGGAACCCTAGTGTGTTTTTGCCATATGCATCCAGGCTCATTGGATGCAGAGTATTGGAATGAAATCAACAGGCAGCATCTTCATGTAGCTGTCTCAGTTATGAGCCATCCAGTAATGCGGTCAACAAAAGTCAAACTCTTGACCCAAAAGGATCCCCCATCCCGAACATCTACAGTTCAACTGGGTCCTGCGAATCCTGTGCTCAGATTCCCAGATGTGTGTCCAGTGGAGTCTACTTAAGCAAGTCACTGGCTTTTTGACTGTGGCTTGCGGTCTGTAAAATGGGACTAGTGAGTTCCTTGGTTGTCCATGGACTTGTTTGAACTTGGGACTCCCACGTCTAACTCAGCACCTTCTTCTTCTATATAGTCACTGGGAAGGGGAGCCAAAGGGCTAAATCATTGGATTGTAATACTTTTTCTGGTTCAAAGATCAGTGAATGTGCTAAACTAAAAATTCTCACTAATGCCTCACCTGTTACCATGCAAAATGATTGGCAGACTTCTCGTTCCATCATCTTCCCAACAACCCTTTAAGGTTGGCCACAGTTATTTACACATTCCGAGTGCCCTGAAGCAGTGGTTCCCCATTGGAAAGGCTGAGCAAAGCACCAGGGAAGCCCCACCCCATGGAGCTCCCAAGGCCTTGAAGTGGGGGCTTCCCACTGAGGGGATGCAGAAGGAGGAGGAGGGGCTTTGGGGAAGAGGAAGGGCCTCAGCAGATGCCTCTACAGATGGGTGGGGAGGCCTGGTGAGCTGGCCAGTGGATTCTCATCCCAGCCATAGTGTCAGTTGCCCCCAGCCAAGCCAGGATGTCCCCTTGTCTCCCAGGAGTCTGGGTACACGGAGTGCCCTTGCTTTCCGGATGAATGTGCTGCTTCCAGGGACAAGACATTCTCCTTCACCACCACTGTTGTCTGGGCCAGAGCCAGAGGCAGGTGAACAAGGAGGTTTAAAGGGTGAAGGAGAAGAGGGCAACTAAAACGATCAAGGGGCTGGAGCATCTCCCCTGTGCAGGAAGATTACAACAGCTGGGGTTGTTTAGCTTGGAGAAGAGGTGAGAAAGGGGAGACATGATAGAGGTGCACAAAATTATGCATGGTGTGGGGAATGTGGATAGGGAGACATTTTTTCTCCCTGTCTCACAATACTAGAACCTGGGGTCCTCCCATGAAGCTGATGGGTGGGAGATTCAGGACAGAGCAAAGGAGGGACTTCTTCACACAGCACATAGTTAAACTATGGAGTTCGCTACCACAAGATGTAGTGATGGCCACCAACTTGGATGGCTTTAAAAGGGGGTTGGACAACTTCCTGGAGAAGTGTATCAACGACTACTTGGCTTTAGGGCTATGTGCTACCTCCAGTACCAGAGGCAGTGAGCCTATGTACACCAGTTGCTGGGGAACTCAGGCGGGAGGGTGCTGTTGTGCTCATATCCTGCTTGTGGGTTTCCTGTGGCCAGCTGGTTGGCCACTGTGTGAACAGAATGCTGGACTAGATGGACCCTTGGTCTGATCCAGCAGGACTCTTCCTATGTTTGTAATGAGGAAGAGCAGCTCTAGGGGGTTCTTGTCACTGGGCCCCTGCTGAACTCTGGGGCCTTGGCAGGTGCCTGACCATGCTTACTCTTGATGCTGGCACCACCCAGCAGCTTAGATGGGTTAGACAAGTTCATAGAAGTGGATCTACCACCAGCTATTAATCATGATGGCTCTACGGAGCCTCCATATTTAAAGGCAATGTACCTCCTGAATAGCATTTGCTGGCTTGCAAGAGCAGGAGAGAGCTAGTGTCCTGGTGTCCTACTTGTGGGCTTCTCAGACATACTTGGTTGGCCACAGTGTGAAACGGTATGCTGAACTAGATAGACCTTTGGTCTAATCCAATGGTGGAGCTTTTCTCTTTTGTCTTCTCACCAGTGAGGATCAGAGGCTGGGAACAGGAGTGGGGGAGGTTGCCCCGCTTGTGAACTTCTCAAATCATCCAGCATCTGTTGGGAACAGAGTAGTGGCTGGATGGACCTTGGTCTGATCCCAGCAAGGAAATTCTTCTTTTCCTGTTGTCAGGTATCACTGAGTATTGTGCCATTTGGTAGCTGGCATATGTTCTGTACCAAGTGATGTTGAGCCAAGAGACAAGGGTATCTTTGGCTAGATTCTGTCTCCTTGAAATGCTTTGGTGGGACTCCTGTGCAGCATCCATGATGCCATGCGCATCTTTCTGTGTGCCTGTATCATGGATGCTGCTTTCGTATGCAGCCTCTGTCTTCTAGCAAACTGTCATTGTCTGCTTGCTTGTCAAGCTCATGACAGGACTGACTCATCCCCGTGCCATCTGGGCATTGACATTGGTTTGTATTCTCCGGCACCTTCTCTTTTTGAAAGAGACGAGGGGGGGGGGGAGATCTTTTGTCCCATTGTAGACATTGCAAAGGTACTGCAGTGCCATTGATTACTCACAGCCAGTAAATTATTCTGCCATTTTATGGCACATGGGCTCGCTCCACGGCTTATTGTGTTGTGCTTGCTGTTGCATTGGCCACAATAGTGCTGCACGGTATCTCTTTGATGTGAATAATCCCTCGTGATTCCAGGAAGAGGACCACAAGAAAGGGGAGGAGGGCTGACCCCGCCTCTCTGCCCCAGATGCTGGGCTGCCAGTGCTGTTTGTCTTCCCTTTGCCCTCCATAAAAGGCCTTCAACTCTCTCCTGTCTATTGAGTTTGGGGCCTCACGTTTTTGTCCTTCCTCTTTTTGCTTACGGGGTGTGGTCAGCTTGCTGGATTTCCTTCTGTCCAATTCCTGAGCCTTTAAAAGCTGCATTCCAGGCAGAAATTCAGCTGAGGAAGTCTTATCCACCACATACAATGAGGTGGGATGCCTCCTGTTAAAATGCACTGTGCCAGCTCTTGAGTTATTTATGTATTTATTTGAAGTATTTTTATCCTGCTTCTCGGCCAAAAAAGGCTCCCAGAACAGCTTACAGTCCATCAGCAAAAACGGCAGTTCCTTCCTGCAGGTTTACAATCTAAAAAGATATGACATGCAAAGAAAACGGGTTGGGGAGGGGAGAGGAAAAAATTCTGGTAAACTTTCAGCAAGGCTGGTGGAATGGCCCTGCTTCCCCTCTCATCTCCTGGGGTGGGAATCATAGAATAGAATAATAGAATAGTAGGGTTGGAAGGGGCCTACAAGACCATTGAGTCCAACCCCCTGCTCCGTGCAGGGATGAGGGCAAGTAGTCCAACTGGATGTTCCCTTTGCCTGCCCCTCCCTCCCTCCAGTGATACAGAGCTCTTCCTGAGTGGGGAAAGAGAAGGAGAGTGGAAAGGCCCCACCCCCACCCCACAAGGCATGTTCTGCCCTGTGGGGCACATGCTTTTCTAAGACAGACAGAGAGAGGAATTTCAGGGCGTGTATTTTCTTTAATTGTCTCCATCAGGGCACCATGATTTATGAGGGAAGGTGTTGCCAGACGTTTGTGTCAGGGGCTGACTTGTCACTTGTCACACTTGGGCTTCCTCAATGCCATGTTTAAGTTGGCAAATGGAGGTGGGGGCAGAGGGCTCAAGCATGCGAGTCAGCAGAAATCACAGCAGCCCCGCCAGTTCCCACTTGACTGCAGGAGCAAAGCGCTGACACTGCCTGAAAGAAATATGTGCCTCTGGCTGGAGAGACACGTCCTGCCAAGGCTCCCAGGCTTTAACCTGAATGCGGGCGGGTGCGGGGGGGTGTTTTCTTTTTCTTTCTCCTGTCTGAGGTGATGTCATTTTCCCTGCAGCTCTTACTGGCCCATAGGTTTTTTCTATTGCTGTCATAAACCATGGCAAAGGAAGCTGAACCTGGCAGGTATGACTGATACATGCGCGGTGTGTTTGCAAAGCAATGCTGGCACTGCGATCTTTCTTCTCCAAAGGGTAACATTTGTCATTCAGTAGATTCAGAACGCCCCCTGCAAAAACCTGACGTTTTCCAACTGGGCTTCTTAATGCTTTCAGGATGGAGAGATGGATCACGATAATATTTTGGCCTCTCGCTTTCAGACCTCGGTCTTCTAATTCACAACCGCCCAAGTGATCAAATGCAGGACCCTACATTCATTCATTCATTACATTTCTACACTGCCCAATAGCCAAAGCTCTCTGGGCAGTTTACAAAGATTAAAACCCTAAAAATTCAGTGCAATACAATAACATAATATAAAACCATTTGCATACAAGAATATAAAACAATTTTGCACGATCAACAATAAAAATCCCAGGACCTGTTGAAAACCTTATCATGTACTGTCAAATTCCTGGGAGTAGAGAAAAGGCTTGACCTCTTGCCAGAAAGATGACAATGTTGGCACCAGGCAGACCTCACTGGTGAGAGCGTCCCACAATCGGGGGGCCACCACTGAAAAGGCCCTCTCCCTTGTTGCCATCCTCTGAACCTCCCTTCGAGGAGGCACTCAGAGGAGGGCCTCAGATGTTGATTGTCCAGGCTAACCTGGACACAGTTCAGACAGTCCAGGCTAACCAGGGTGGTGCTGTCTATGACTGAGCTGCAACAAACCTGGGGAATCAGAGAGAGGGGCACAGTTCAGCTGTAGATCCAGCTGTAAATTATAGCCTGTTTCTCCCTACATACTCACAGTCTGGGTTTTTGCATCTGGCTCTCTCTCCAGGTGGAAGCACAGCATAAGATGGCTGTTTCACTTACCGTTCTGAATTAGAATCTGTCTGATTCTAATTCAGAATCTTTCCAATCATTCCAGCTCTTGAGTTGAACCATCAAAGCAAATCCCTGGAAGAGGCCCTGCCATTCTGATTACACAGAAACGTTTCTGACATCCTTGGGACTTCTCTTCTGGATAGGGGTGCACGAAAGTCACTTACCTGGTCTCGCAGCTTTTTGCGGTGGGGGGGAGGCGCTTCGCTGCTCCCCCCGCGAAGTTCAGGCCGGGGGGGGAGGCTTCCCACCTCGCCCGGCCGAAATTCAGGCCGGGGAGGAGGCGCCTCGCCTCGCCTGGCTGCGAAATTAAAAGTTAAAAAAAAAAAAACGCCCCCGTGATAGGCTACGTGACGATTAACGTAGCCTATCACGGCTAGATCTGCAAAGTCAGCCATGATAGGCTACGTAAATTGTCACGTAGCCTATCACGGGTGAATTAAAAAAAAAAAAAAGCCCGTACGGATAATGGCGGCCCCCATAGGGAGCCGCCATTCGCGTTCCTTATTTGGTCGCTGTAGTCTACGTAAATCTTTACGTAGACTACGGCGAAAATAAGGGCAACGCAAATAGCGTTGCCCTTATTTTCACCATAGTCTACGTAATCTTTATGTAGACTACAGTGACCAAATAAGGAACGCGAATGGCGGCTCCCTATGGGGGCCGCCATTTGCGTACGCTCCCTCTCGCGCAGGCAGAGCAGGAGGAGCAGGAGATGCTGCGGCCCCCCTGCTCCCTGGCTCTCTGCCCGCCAAGCAAGCCAGTGGGGGTCGTGATGAGAGTGGGGAAGGGGAGCAGGAGCAGCTGCAACCCTGGCGGGGAGAAGGTGGGCTCCCTGAGGGAGGGGTCCCACGGAGGGCGCCTTTCCCAGAACCCTCCCAAACCTGCAGCCAGCACTGCTTTCCCCCCGACTTTTCCCCTCCCCTCAGCAGGCTGTGGCGGGGAGGTTTTAACCTCCGCATCCCGACATATTGAGATGCCATCACACATGCCTGTCCCCCTCCTCCCAGCTGCCCTGCCGACCAGCACGGGGAACCACGGAGGAGCACCCAGAGCAGTGCAGCTGCAGCTGTTCCAAGCACCAGTCAGACGGGGAGGTGTGCGATGGGGTCTCGGTGCCCCCCCGGCCCAGCTGATTGGTGCCTGGAACAGCGTGTGCCCCTCTGCTCTTTGAGGGGGAAGGCGGCAGCGGGGTGGGGGGAAGTTAATCATCTGGGGAGAGGGCTTGGCCCTGCCTGGAAGTTGGATGCAGGTTGCCTATGTGTAATTTAAAGCCATGTTATAAGCATCTTCCTAAGATACCTTTATGGAAATGGATGCACTGATATATATTACCTCTGATTTAAGAGCATAGGGCTTGGAATGCATAAAGCTTCAGCAGCTGTGTGATGAATAATTGCCCTGCCTGCATTTTTCTTTTAATTCCCTGTGCTTCATAACAGCTCCACAAAAGTGGCTTCATGAAGCTCCCATTCAGGGGGTAATGCAGCTTGCTGGGTGCCGAGTCCCTGCTTGCCACACCGGCCCCCACCTCAGGCTCTCCTTATCAGCTTCTGCAGAGCTTCCTTCTGGCTCTGAGAAAAATGGGCCAGGTAGTGCTGTCAGCTGGATTCCCTTTCATCGGTTTTCTGGGTGGCCAGGCTGTGTGCTGAGTCTGGGGGCTCTTGCTAATTTCCCCAGCTGGGGGGCTGGGAGCAAAGCCAAGATGGCACACAGGGAGCCCTCTCTCTTCTCCCCCTCCAAGGGTGGATCCTCCAAGCTGTTCATGCTCCATTTCGGGGATATTTGGAGGCCTAGTCTTCAGAGGCCAAGTGGAGTGTGACCACGGGCGTAGTCCCCAGATGAGTTCTTTTTGCATTGTCTGGCTACTTTAGGAGAACTACTGCTAATGTGTAAGACTATTCATCAGGAACATTCATTGCTCAGTGATGCTGTGCATACAGAACGTCGCAGGTTCGGTCCCTGCCATCTCCAGGTCAGCCTTGGAATGACACCGGCCTGAAACCCTGGAGAGGTGCTGCCAGTCAGTGCAGCCAATCCTGAACTAAATGGAATTTACTACCAAGATGTAGCAATGATCACCAATTTGGATGGCTTTAAAAGGGGGTTAGGCAAATTCATGGAGGAGAAGGCTATCAGTGGCTACCAGTCGTGATGGCTACCTCCAGGATCAGTATGCCTATGTACCCCAGTTGCTGGGGGACTCAGGCGGGAGGGTGCTATTGCACTCATGTCCTGCTTGTGGGTTTCCTGCGGGCAGCTGGTTGGCCACTGTGTGAACAGAGTGCTGGACTAGGTGGACCCTTGGTCTGATCCAGCAGGGCTCTTCTTATGTTCTTATGACCCATTGTCTGAGTCGGTATAAGGCAGCTCCCTGTGACACATGGACACTTCTTTGTTATCTGTTAGGGACCAGGTGAAGGCTGCCCTGTTCTGTTAAGGGCACAATCCTATGCATGTTTAGACAGAAAAAAGTCCTACAATTCACAGTATTCCCAGAATGCTGGGAAATTTAGGACTTTTTCTTCTGTCTAAGCTTGCATAGGATTGCACCCGTATGTATGTATGTATGTATGTATTTTATAGATTTTAATAAAAGGTGTAGCCCTTTTAATTGCTTTCCCTCTGCTGTTTTACTCTGGGATGTTTCATGCTCATTCTACTGCTTTAGCTGCTACTTTCATTTGCTGTTTTATCGTATTTAATGTTCTCTATTTTAAGCTGCCCTTGAGTCCATCCTGGTAAAAGGTGGGGTTATAAATGCTATAAATAAATATTAGAATGATACAGGTGATTCCTGACCCTGTGGAGAAGGAGCTGGGGGCTGAGGTTGGGGGTGCTATCCTGTTCTGGTTTTGGCATCTGCCTCAGCTATTGTTTGATGGGTTGATTGTATTTATATCCCACTGTTTTTCCTCCAAGGAACCCAAGGTGGCGTGCATAATCCTCCTCCTCTCTATTTTATCCTCACAACAACAACCCTGTGAGGTAGGTTGGGCTGAGAATCTGTGATTGACCCAAAGTCACCCAGTGAGCTTCCATGGCCAAGTGGGGACTAGATCCCAGATCTCCCGGCTCTCAGCCCAACACTCTCGCCGCTACACAGAAGCAGGGTGGCCAGAGACACTTGGACCATTATCTCTGTCTAGTTCTATCTTGTATTTTTCTGATAAAATGGAGAGTCCTGGAATTTAGAGGGTTGCCAGCCAAGCAAAAGAAAGGGCCAAAGGCAAGGCTGCCCCCCCACACACACACACTCACATTCAGCACCTCCAGCCATCCTTGGACAGCTGGCAGGGCTCAACGCTTTGGGCTACCCTTCATTTTTTTCCAGCCTAGCACTCTGAGCAGCACTGGGTGACTGTGCCTAGGTGCCATTATAATTTGTAACAGTTCCCCCACATAATGCATCTCCAAGGCATTGTGGGAAATCAAAATGGCGGCGGGATCCAGCCATTCACCACTGCTCTAAGTGCTGCTGCTGGGGTTTGGTAAACGCACCAGAGCCGGCTGATAGAGGAGGGCCCCAAAAGCAGTGGTGCAGTGGAGCCAGGGCTCCCAGGTGTGCAGCGCCAGCACTTTTTATAAGCAGGGATGCTGATGTCATCTGCCATCACCCCTGTCAGACTTCCCTGTTCCCGCTGAGCTGAGCTGCAATCCCCACTGTAGCTGGGGGAAGATTAATTTTCCCAGCCTCCATATATTGTTCGCTGTTGTCAAGTGAAGGAGGCTTGGTCTAGAATGGCCAGGCAAGACCCATTAGCGTTACCAAAGACCCGCTCTTGGTGTCCATGAAAACGGCTAGAACTCAGTGGCAGCTGGTGGCTGCAATGTCAGTGGGGCAGTGAATCTGCTCTGGGTTTCAGTCAGAATCAGTCAGACCGCTAACGCAGCTCTCCAAGGTAACTGCCTTGATATGGCTGCCTGAGGTTTTGGACTCTCCTTTGGGCATGGCTAGGGGGACTGCAGTGCTGAGCACCCAAGAGGGCATTTTTACCAAGGCCGCCTGGCATCTGGAGCTGCCCTGTGCAATTTTTTCAGAGTTACACCGGAGGTGAAGAGACGGAGTTGCCTTTTGTACTGGGCTCCGCCCCAGGCTGGAAATGTCGGATTCTTCCTCCACACTCAGCTGCACTGTCCAGGCCCTGCTCAGCTACTAGCATTTAAAATTTATGTTGAGTGTTGGCAACTTATCCGGAAAAGATACAAAATCGTGTCTGGCCTCCGGAAAAAACATGCTGGACTCTGTCATGGTTTAATGCACCCCCTCTTGTCCAGCATGCTTCCTGACACATGCTGTTGTGTTATCTGTTTGTTAATTTCAGCAACAGTTGCCCTAGAAGGGTTAATTCATTCTTAATTGTTTCATAAAAATGGATTTTTCATCCCTGTAGCCAAGCTAAAGTCTGGTATGTTGAACAGATGATTTACTGAGCCACAGTACATCCCTCTGCAATGTAAATGTAGCTGCTTTCCCTGCAAGTGGACTTGACTGTACCCCTAATTGGGTGCTCTGATCCTGCAGCAACCTATGAAAACATAGGATAATTTAGGATAGGTAAACCTGAGTTGCTACAGTTTGTGGGGCTGAGGTATGGCAGCCCACACAGGACAGCCTCTGCTGGGTGGCTGGCAAAGAGTGATTTAGGGTTTCCCAGGCACTGCCTCGGTGAAGGGAGTTATGCCATGGTGGAGCCACTGCTTTCCACACAAAGGGTCCTGGGTTCCCTTCCCAGCAACTCCAGGTCAGTGGGCAAAGACTCCTGTCTGAAACCTTGGAGAGCCACGGCCGGTCGGAGTGCAGAGCAACCTGGTGTCCTCCGGATGTGTTCGACTACAACTCCGACCGTTCTCCAGCAGGCATTAGCGATGCTGGCTGGGGGTGATAGGTGCTGTGGAGGGCACCAGGTTGAGGAAGGCTGGTGTAGAAAATACCAATGGAGGCTGGTGGCTCTGATGTCAGTGGGGCAGTGGATCCACTCTGGGTTTCAGTCAGAACCAGTCAGAACTCTAAAGGAGCTACCCACGTTGCTTCATAGGGCAGGGTGCTTTAGAGTTCTGACTGGTTCTGACTGAAACCCAGAACAGATTCACCTCCCCACTGACATCAGAGCCACCTGCCTCCACTGGACCAAGGGTAAAGCAGAGCTCTGTGTCTTCAAGAACTCTTGAAGTCGGTTGTTTATTTTTTTAATGAAACATTTTCATCCTCCGTTTCCTCGACAGAGCTCAAGAAGGCAAACAGTTATAAAATTTAAAACAGCAATTATAATATACCTATTTTTAGAACAAGAACAAAGACTCCTGTGGCACTAACAAGACTAACAAATTTATTCTGGCATAAGCTGTCGTGGACCACAGTCCACCTCATCAGATACAATGATTTTTTAAAAAATTAAAACCCCTACAGAATAAAAAGACAGAGAATAAAAGCAGCTAATAAAACTAGTTCCATTAAAACAGCTTGCAGCCCACAAAAACAATTCAACAAAAGAGCTTAAAATGCTCAAGGCCTCAAAGACTTCCTAAAAAGGAAAGTTTGAAAGAAATGGCAGAAGGTCAATAAAGAGGGGGCAAGAAAGACGTCCCTCCTTTGGGAGGGACGTCTAGAGCTGGGGGGGGCACTAAAAAGTATGGTGGCCATGTGTCCTCTTTTGCAGAGGACAATCCTCTATTTGAAGGGCTGCCAGATGGAAATCCTATATTTTGAAAGCGTCCTCTATTTGAAAGGCTGTCCGGCCAAGTCTGGTTTAAAGGTACAGAACCATCCGAAGGAAGAGCTCAAGGAGTTCCCCACCAACAGCGCCTGGACAACAGACAGCCAGGCACACAGGTCACCCGGACACAGTCTTCCACACTAGGGTGAGGTATGCTGCTTTTCTATTTAAATTATAATAATATCTAAATTTGCATGTATGCATATCAATTAATGTATGCAAATCTTATGCAGTCGACATCCTCTTTTGTCCTCTTTTTTGGTGATTCACAAGTGGCCACTCTCCTGGAAAGGCCCCCTCTCTGGTCCCAGCTAATTGTACTGTACTTCAGTACACCTGCATTGGTCTTGCTTCCAAAAGATGAGCCATCTCCCAACCAACCGAACTTGGCGTGCTTCAAACCATTATGTTGCTCTCCATGTCACTTGGCAGTCAAAGGACAGCCCCATGGCTGAGCTCCAGCTTGGGGAGAGGGAGAGTGCAATGGAGCTGGGTGGTGAGGCAGGCGTCGGGGGCAGGGGGGGTGCTCAGCTCTGTGGTGGAGCACATACGTTGCCCGCTGAACGGCCAAGGCTCCAGTCCTGGCATCTCAGGCAGCCAGGCTGAGTAAGACTTTTGCTGGAGATCATGAATAGCCAGTTCCAGCCAGAGAAGACAATATTAAGCTGGGTGGTTGAAGGGTCTGAGCCTGTGTATGGCTACTTGATATGGGAAGCAGCCACAGGTCAAAGGCAGAGCATACGCTTTGCATGAAGAAGGTCCAGGCTGAGTCTCCGCCATCTCTGACGGAAGGGTTTTGGGTACCGGGGATCAGAGAAGCTCCAGCCTCTCTCTACAGACCTGCTGTGTAAGCCAGCTGACTCCGCATGAGGTGACTTTATACGGTGGGTCCATGTGACCACTTGCGCACCCCTGGGTGGTCCCTTCATGAAGATTTTTTTTAATGCATGATTAATAATTGGGAGCAGGGAGTGCCTAGTTTATGCAAAACCTCCTGATCTAGATACGTGTACAAACTCTCGAGCGCGGAGAGGTTAATTTTAACAGCAAGATGCTGTAATGGCTGAAATGTATTAAGAGAGTGGGCAGGCAGCAATTGCTTTAAGGGAAGCTGTGAACTCTGCAGGGGCTGAGGAAGGAGGAGAGCGTCTCGAATGGAAAAAGACATGGAGTCCCTCTCGTGTTCTTGTTTTATAAGGAAAGCGGGAGGAGGGATTAGCTTAGAATTGAGGCCAGCTGCCCCTAACCATACATCAGCCTTCCCCAACCTGGTGTGCTCCAGATGTTTTGGACTTCAACTCCCATTAGCCCCAGACAGCATAGCCAATGGTCAGGAATTCTGGAAGTGTCGTCTAAAACCTCTGGAGCACACCAGGTTGGGGAAGGCTCCTTGAGAGGTTCAGTGGCAAGGGATGAACATGTACAAATACATAAATACAAGGGAGAGTGTATTTTACCACCGAGCCAGCAGGTCAGAGAGAGAGAGAGCATCTTATCCATCTGATAGGTGTGGCACTGCTGCTCCTGGTCCCTTCCACCCTGGCGGGGTGCTTGCTTAGAAATGGAGCACCCACGCAGCTATGTGAGAGAATTTAGTCACAAACCTGCAGGACATTTTCCTGCACAGATTATCAGCAGCCACACAAGAGCATTTCTGCTGATCTCCAGCAGCAAGGCTGTCTGAGAACACGTGGCATGAACGCAGTGAGATTTGGGTTTGGGGAAGATGAAGAAGAAGGGAAAAAATCCTAGTATGTATATTTAGCGACAGTTGCTAGATTTTCTTTGTGTGATTCACTTTCACACAGCAGACGTTGACTGAGGAGCTGAATGCCATTTTCCAAATTAAAGGAGGTGGGCTTGATTCAAACAGAGCTGGACTGATGTGCCAAGTGTCCAATCTGTTTGAGAAGTTCATAATGAATTTCTAAGCAGTGAACTGAATCCCTTCTGGCGGCTGCTGAAGGCCATTTCACAGGCATTATTTATTATTTGTTTTGTTTATGTATCCAAATTTATATACTGCTTGCTACAAAGGTATCAAAGTGGTGAATGCAATGACATAAAACAACAAGAAATACAACAAGAAAAACAACATAATACAGATTAATCGGGAATAAAACCGCTACAAACCATACCTGGCTGGGTCACACTTCAGGTAAAGCCTCTGTAAAGAACTGAGTTTTAAGAAGACGTCTAAGCATCAGAACCGTTGGGGCCTGTCTAGTGTCGGACATGCGTTCCAGGGGGTGGGTGCTACAATGCTAAATGCTCTATTGGAAGTGCTCCTGAGGCGAACCTCAGGAGCATGTGGCACCCTCAGAAGTGCATTCTCAGATGATCAGAGAGATCAGACAGGGACATAAGAGGTGAGATGGTCCCTAAGGTAACCTGGTCTCCAGTTATTTAGGGTTTTATATGTTAAGAACAGTTTGAACAGCCTGGAAGTTGACTGGTAGCCAGTGTAGTTCTTTTCTCAAGGGTGTAGCTTGCTGTTGGAAGGAGGCCGCAGCTGCAGCTTCCGAACCAATTCTGCACCAGCTGCAGCTTCCAGACCAAGCCCAAAGAGCTTGGGCTTAGAGTTCTTTACAACAGAGTGCATTACAACAATCCAGTCGTGAGCTGACCAATGCCTGTAGCACAGTGGCTAAGAGATCATGGTCCAGGAATGGCTGCAGTTGGCATACCAGCCGAAGCTGGTAAAAGGTGCTTCTAGTCAATGAGGCTATCTCAGGTGACTAAGATGAATACAGGAGCACCTCCAAACTACTCATGTGTTCTTTAGAGGGAGTGCAACCCTATCTCAAACAAGCAGTTGACCACTTTCTTGGACCTGTGACCCAACAGAAGCAACAGTGCTTCATCTTGTCAGGATTTAAGCTCAGCTTATTGGCTCTCATCCAGCCCATCATGGCATCCAGAGCGTGCACAGCCATACCTGATATAGATGTTATGGAAAAATAGAGCTGGGTGTCATCTGCATGCTGATGACACCTTGCTCCAAATCCCTGAATGACTGCTCCCAGTGGCTTTATATACATATTGAATAGCATTGGGGAGAAAATAGTGCCCTGCGGCACCCCATAGCACAAGTGCCCGGGGGCCAACGTGCACTCCCCCAACACCACTCTCTGAGATTGACCCCATAGGTAGGAATGGAACCACTGAAGTACACTGCCTCTGATAACCATCCCATGAAGGCAATCTAAAAGGATACCATGGTCAACAGTATCAAAAGCCACACAGAGGTTGAGTAAGAGAAGCAAGGTCGCACTCCCTCTCTCCCTCTCTTGGTAAAGGTCATCCAGTAAGGCGACCAAGGCCGATTCCATCCCAAAACCAGGCCTGACCCAGACTGGGGTGGGTCACATGGTTTGTTCTAGGGTTTCAGGGTAGTTTGTAAAACCCAGCCGCCCACTCTCGCTGGTTTGGATGCCATGACAAGCTGCGCCCAGTAAAGGTAATTATGCTAATTAGGCAGTTTGTGACCAGCACGTGCAGGTTGGGAAAATATGTCACCATGGCTTATTTTCCCTCTGTGAACGTGTGAACACAGTTAGTGTATCATTTTAAAACTACATACCTCGTAGAAGGTGATTGTCAAATGTCCTGTGGTATGGAAAACTCATTTGAGATGCTAGTCCATTGCAAATAAAATAACCATCCCCTACCCTTCTCTTACCCCAATCATCTTTTGAAGTGATAAACTCTGCAAGTCTAGACTCTTTAATCTTATAAGGACCTACATCTGGAGAATCTTTTCAGCATATTAAGTGAAGTTTAGCTTCAAAGGAAGTACGCTTGGTGCCTCAAAACGTGGGAGTCTAGTTAACTTTGATGGAGGCTAAAACAGCATCTTATATTGGCTCAGCCCCTGGAAACTGGCGAGGTCAGATGCTAAAGCGAACCCTTTCCTTAGGACCCCCATTTGAGAGGAGAAGTCTTCTCCTACACAGGAGGTGAGTCATCTCCATTTCCTTGGGCAAATGCTGCTCATCATAGTCCAGAAAGGGATGTAACAAGTGTCCCCAAGTTTAATAACATTTTAGAATCACTTCAGCATGCTGCAACTGCCAATGTGAGGTAGTGCTGTACCGAATATTTCTCCCACATTTTTTCTAACCTCATTCAATTTAATAGAAAATGAATTGCTTTTGAAATGGTAAATGGTAAAGAAATTTTGGGAGAAATTCTCACCAGTTGGATTTGGGATTTCTTGCGCTTACCTTACTTAGGAGGTGGCCAACGGGCATGTGCAACTGTCTTTGTTCATTGTACTGTCATCCTTCCAGCAGCCTGTGTCCTCCTCAGCTTCCCACACTTCAGTCAAAGCCCAGGGGAAGACATCATGGGGTAATTCTTCCCATAGGGCTTTTTCAGATCAGAAGCGTAGGCAGCCTGGGAGGCTGCAGAGCAATGGAGAGAGGTGTAATATAAAGAAAAACAAGCACCCTGGCCACCTTGCAGTGATCAGGTAAGCTCAAACACATCACAAAAATACATTATAACACACCCTGAGTATGAGGCAGAAGAATGGAAGCCTCTTTCATGGGGGAAGAAAACTTTCAGGAAATTGGAGGACAGGTTTTGGCTCAGCACCAGCTCCATCTTGTCCCTGGAGCTGGACACAACACTGCCCCCCTCACACCCGCATTGTGGTGGATGCAAAATGGGGGCTCGGCAACCACCACTATTGATGCTGTTGCCACAGGCAGTGGCAGAGCAAAAACACCAAACATACCTTTGCAAAAAAGAAAGAAGCCGTGCTGCGCCTCCTGCCAGTGGCAAGCCCTACCTGTGAGAAACTGTTTAGAATTTCTCCTCCCCCAGGAGAAATTCCATGAAATTGTTAATTTCCCTGCCCTCAAGGTGGGGAGTTTCAAGAGGCCATTTGCGCACAGCTCTAGTGTGAGCTACTGGAAAAGGTAAAAGGTATTTATTTCTTTAAGAGGATCCTCTGGGATTTGATGCTTTCTTATCTCTCTGTGTGTTTTACCAATAAAAACACTCTCAGGAATTAAAAAAAACAGCAGAGCCTTGTGACACCTTAAAGACTTACAAATTTATTCTGGCATAAACACTGAAGGATTATAGCCCACTCCATCAGATGCCTGGTGTATTATGGAGAATTTCAGGTTTTTATAAGGGGTGTGGGGAGTGAAGAAGGATGAGGTCAGAAGGAAATGAAATGTGGTTGGCTTTAAAAGGGGGTTAGACAAATTCCTGGAGGAGAAGGCCATCAATGGCTACCTGTCCTGATAGCTATATGCTACCTCCAGGCTCAGAAACAGTATGTCTATGTGCACTAGTTGCTGGGGAACATGGGTAGCAGGGTGCTGTTGCACTCATTCCCTGCTTGTGGGTTCCTGGTCAACATCTGGTTAACCTCTGTGTGAACAGAATGCCGGACTAGATGGATCCTTGGTCTGATCCAGCAGGTTCTTCTTATGCTCTTATGTTCTTAAATGCCGGAAATGACAATCACTTTATAAACAGTAGTAAATCACAGTGCAGTTGTTGCTGGTGAGACAAACATCCTGGTGCTAGGTAAGCCAATCTGATACATATCCACTGTCCTGATCTGAGCCTCTACCAATAGAATTAAACCTGTTGATGAAATTCTAACCCAGTGGTCTCTCACCTTAATCTCACTTTGAACTTCCTTTGCTGCATGATGGCCACCTTAAGGTCAGTGAGAGAGTGTCCTGGGAGGCTGAAGTGTCCACCCACTGGTTTCTGAATATTGCCATTCCTGATGCCAGATTTGTGTCCATCTATTCTTCTGCATAGAGATTGGCCTGTTGGCCCTATGCAGAAGGCAGAAAGGCATTGCTAATAGAAGATGGCATATATCACATGGGAAGATGAGCAATGAATGAGCCCCTAATGTTGTGGGTGACATTATTAGGTCCTTTAATATTCTTTTCCAGAGTAGATATGTGGACAGAGCTGGCATCTGGGTTTGTTCAGGGTCTGGTCTCTGAGTTTGTGCCCTTGTTACTGTCAGGATTGGGCCCAAGCTCCCTGATTTGGTTTTTGGACTCTGATTCAGATTTGGAGGCAGAGCTAGAAGCCCAGCCAAGACAATGAGCAGGGGAGAAAATTCCCCAAGACTGTCCAGGAGTCAGTGGTGAATCCTCCCAGGGGCTTATCGAACAGGAGGCCCAGGTTCAGAGACCATCATCCCCCCTCCCCATGAGAACTCACCCTTTGTCAGAGAAGGGGGGAGAGCACCGGAACCGACAGACACCAGAGCTCAGTGCAGACTTAAGTGGATGGAGTTGAGAGGAGGTGGGAGGCGGTCCACCAGATTGGCTGCCCATCAGAAGTTGGGTCAGGAGGGCCCTCCATGAAGGAGGAGCCCTGTCAAAGCCTGGGCATGCTGAGAAACTGTCCATTTGAATTGACAGGCAACTGCCTTGCTTTGTTTAGCTAGTTAGGCGTAATGCGACAGGTGTGAAAAGGTGTTATTAACTGAATAAATGTTTGGTGGATTGCACAGTGAGTCTGTGTTGCCTTACTACTCTGTGGGAGGGCTTAGCAATCCCTGACAGCTACATGTCCTGCTGTTGCTAGTGAGCAGCTGTTTTAGCTTGGGGTGGCCTGTCTATAAGCAAGACCAGGCCCACCCCCCAAGGCCTGTCAGTCGTGAATCTGTAGGTGCCAAACCACAAGGATGCTGATGACCTGAGAGAAAAGGTAGAAGGGGTGGCTGGGACAGCCCAGAGAGATTTGGGATGGGGAGCAGCCAGGGCTGGTGTCCAGGGTAGGCATGGCTGGGCACCTGCTGAGGGCCCACACTCCAGCAGGGGCCCGCTGACAAGATCCCCCT
Source organism: Heloderma suspectum (assembly GCF_057233095.1). Classification (NCBI taxonomy): domain Eukaryota; kingdom Metazoa; phylum Chordata; class Lepidosauria; order Squamata; family Helodermatidae; genus Heloderma; species Heloderma suspectum. Next base: position 3,208,432 of record NC_139466.1, read on the forward strand.
GGAGTTGCTCTGCCCACTGACAGCCATCTGTCAGGGATGCTCTGGCTTGGATTCCTGCATTGAGCAGGGGGTTGGACTCGATGGTCCTGTAGGCCCCTTCCAACCCTACTATTCTATGATTCTATGATTCTCACCGTTGCTGCCTGCTCGTCCACCTGTGTCTCACTCCAGCCCAGACAGGCAAGGAGGAGAAACAGCAGATGCCATGGCCTCCTTGCTCGCTGATGGCTATGTGCTACCTCCAGTATCAGAGCCAGGATGTCTGTGTACACCATTTGCTGGGGAACATGACCAGGAAGGTGCTATTGCTCTCATGTCCTACTTATGGGTTTCCCATGGGGGCATCTGGTTGGCCACTCTGGGAACAGATGGCTGGACTAGTGAGGCCTTCGGTCTGATCCCGCACCACTCTTCTTACAATCCTATAGTTGTCTGCAAGAAAGTGATAGCGATGAGGAAGAGGAGCAATAGCAGTAGATGACATTGGGAGTGAGAAGGTAGACTCACTGAGGCAGGGGCCATTACGGGCACACTTCCCTTGGGTGAGGAGAGTTAGGCCCTTGGGGTGGGGGGAACAATATTTGCTTTATTCAAAGGTATGTAAGTAGAGGACATATAGGCAAAGTGAGGCGCTCCTACAAGGCACTAAATCTGCTACCACACATTGGATCTATGCTCCCAAGATATTATAGCCCTTCCCCACACACACAAACACCTTCCCCCTCCCTTCAGAAGGGGTATAATGTATGTCGCCTCCTCCAAGTTCTGGTGGGGGTCTCGTTCAAGCGTGCAGAGAGTCCTGGCTACCTGCTCACCACCCACCGAGGAAGCGTCAACCAACCAGCCACCCACCTAACAGTGGCTTGCTGTAAGAATAGTATCAAGGAGCTGGCAGCAGATGGACCCAACCCTGGCCCTAAGGGAAGGTGGAGGGGGGGTGGCTTTTGTGGGGACACTCAAGACCTTGTGGGAAAAGAGGAAGTGACCAATGTCCTCAGGTGAGTGGTTTCTGTGGCCGCCGCACCCTGCGCCTGAGAGTTGAGCTGCAGTTGTTGCGGATGCCTGGCAGTCCAGGAGGGTTCCCTGTGTGCACAATGGAACCCCGTTGTCCCCTGATCTTTTATTTTGGCACACTCAGCACCACCTGGCTGTGCTTTCTCTTGTAAAGCAGGGCTCTCCTTCCTTGTTGAAAAGGGGTCTCTCTGAAGAGCTCCCTTTTTCACCAGCAGGGTGGGCACTTAATGCATCACCAAAAGGGAGGATGAAAGAGGAAACAGATTTCCATAAAATGTGCACGTGCTAATTTGGCACAAATTAGGTACAAATTTAGAAATAACAACTAGACTTTAAATAGGAATCCAACACGTCTCACGGTATCTGGGTGACCTGTGTGCCTGCTCTGTCTGCTGTCCGGGGGCTGCTCACTGTCAATAGGAAACCTCAAGGCCTCTGCTGTTCTCCATCCTTTAGGGTTCTTTATCTTTAAACTGGACTTGGATTGGACACTGTCCTTCAAATAGAGGACTGTCCTCTTTAAAGTAGAACACCTGACCCTCCTCTCTCTCCCCCCCACCCCCACCCCATTGTAGGGTAGGGTAGATCCTGGTAGCCATTGCATCTTCCCTCCCCTCCCCTCATTGCCAGGTCTGAGCAGTTTTCCCGGAGTAAATTGTACTGCCTTTTCTTTCTTTTTTTAAAAGAATGATGTGAGCATCATTGTACTCCTAAGACAGGTGGGCAGCTTGCTGGTGGATCTGCCCTGCCGCTGCTGCAGGGGAAGGTGGAGCAGGAGGCCGGCCCGCACCGGCAGGGGTGGCGCAGCCAGGGAGCTTGGTGCAAGCAGCCCCTGCCAAGGCCAGCGGCCCTTTCCCCAGGCAATGCTACCCAGCGAGCAGCAAGCAACAGGCCTGCATGGTGCTGGCCGAGTTTCCTTCTGCTCCCGCTGCTGCCTCCAGATGCTTGCCGGCAAAAGTGGGCCTCCTTCGCTTTGCCGTCTTCCCTCCATCACCCTGCCGCAGTGGAGAGATATTCCCGACAGCACACTAGGGATGCGTGAGGAATTCAGCCTTGAAGAATTCCAGTAGAAACCAACTTGACCCACATCTCTCTAGGCCCCTACAGCAGTGGAGAGATATTTCAGTCCCAGCACTGTCGTTTTTCCTTGATGAGGGTTTACCAAACTTTGCACATTTCTTTATATTCAGGATGGGAACAACTTGAGGTTAGAAGAATTTGAATGTGGGAGAATGTGAAGCTGAGGAATTCATCTGTCCAGGCCCAGGGCTTTGAGTGCTGAGCTCTTAAAAGTCTGGCTTTGAATCCGTCTGCATTCACCAGGTCAGTGCTGAATGAGAGCTGCCACCTCTTCATTCTGTCAGGCTCTTCATCTTTAAGAGCAGTATGGGAGGCAGGGACAACATCATCCTCTCCTGGCTGGGAATAGCGGCACCTAATTTGGCTGGTGCAAAGGACGATTTCATTACAGCTTGTTTCAAGAAGAATCTATCACAATGCACTTTCTCCCCCATATTTGGGATGGAAAGGAGATTTAAATAGTTCAAATGTGGGAGAAAGTGACACTGACCACTTTGTCTATCCATGCCTGGCACTCTGAGGAGCAGTGGAGTGACAGGAATTAACCATCCTTTTAAATTAAAATGGTGGCCAGACTGCACTGCTAGGCCAGGGGTGGAAACACAAGGCCAGCATGTTGCATACAGCCTGGCCCAGCCCCATTGTGGCCCACACTACCACCTCCATTGCCACCCCACACTGCCCCCATTGCCTTCCAACAATGGTGTATTTTTCCCCCCAGAGAAAAATGACATCCATAGTGCCTACAGGGTGCCGCCAGCACAGTCAGATAAACCCACCTGGCCACAGTGACAGGGGGCACTTTGCTTGGCCCCCCCTGAAGCCAGCCCTGCCTCCTGAACAAATGTGCAGACTGGAGTATAGTTGTCCAGTAGTATTTGCACGTCATGAATGTTCCTATGCAGTGCTTGGCTCAAAAGAATATAAAAATACCTGTAGAAATGCATATTTGAGATAAAACATATTTAGGAATGCATATTTAAATGTGTGTTTAAATGTGAATTTCCATGCAGATTAAACAAACTTGCAGATTAATGCAGAAATGCAACAGCATCGACTTCTAGGCGAATACATCAAAAAGTGACATGGATCTGAAATACAGTGACAGCAAACCGCCTTCCCAGCTGTGGGAGCTGATAAAATTGAAGTACCTGTTATTTTTCCAAATAATGCTGTATCAGGACAGGAAGTATCATATTTTATGAAGGCTTGCTGTGGGATTAGTGTTTAAAGCAGCCCCCCGATCCTGACTGTGGCGAGGACGACTAGAACAAAAAGGAGCGGCAGGGCGGCAGCGAAGAATTTCACAAGATGGAAGTCAGAGGAGACCATTGTGAACTGAGGAGATTAAGCCTTATGTTTTTCGGCTTCTGTAGTGGTTTCCCCATGCGGGCGCCGACCTCACTGCCTTGGAAGAATTAGCATGCTGACCAGGACCTGCGCATGCTGGCAGAGGACAGTGATGGAGATTAATTAGAAAAAGTGAGGGTTGCAAAAACAATATTGTTGTGAAAACTTGAGGGAGCATTATATACTGTGCAGAGAGCCAATATTGATGATGCTTTATGGGTTGTCTAAAGGGAGAGTGTGTGATCAATTAGGTCACTGTTCATGAGTCTGGGAGATAAATAATAGAAAGATATCGGGGAATTCTACTCATTGCCATGAATGAATTCTGCGTAACGGCAGTGCTGAGTGGACTGAACTCGTCTCTTCTGCCTTTGTTACTTCCAGAACATTCTTTGCTGTATATAATATGGGCCAAAAGAGGCCTTACTTTAAATCTGTATCTAGCAGCTCTGTCTCCATTTTTACTCTAGAGTAGGCATAAGAGCCCCAATCTGGATTGAGAGGAGGGGAGGGGAGGGGGGCTTTTAAGATCGAGACGGCTGTGCCTACTCTAGAGTACTAATTTTAAAAACTTAGCCGCTAGAGCCAGGTTTAAAGTAGTGCCTGCTTTGGACCTACGCCGCTGCTTCCTTATGCAGCTCCTGATGCTGATGGGGCATGCTCAGCCCTGGACTTTGATTTAATTTGGCTTTTACAAATACTGCTATGCTAATGCATCATTCTTCAAATGTCAGTGAACTGAATCTCTTGATTATGCCAGTTTTGCATAACTGGCATTTCCTCAGTGTGGAAGTGTAACTCCTTTCATACAGTCTAACGAATGTGCGTGCGTGCGTGCGTGCGTGCGTGCGTGTAGGAGTGTGGGATCACGATATCAGGCTCTGCTCTCAAGCTACGATGCCCTACAGATGTTCTAGTGATTGCCGCCTGCCTGGGGGCAGCATCTGCAGCTGCAACCCCTCTAAGCTTTCATGTTTGTTTGAATGCATGGAAGTGGCTTATGCCTTTGTGAAACAGGGTCTCTCCATTCATGACAAAGTTTCTGAGCCTTCCAGAGTAGGATGCTGCTTCTTAAAATGGAATTTAGTATTGAATTCAGGGTTCTGCCAAGATGGAATCCTTTGATTCTGTCCCCACAGTTAGGAAGTTGCCTTATATCAGGTCAGACCATTGGCTCACCTTACCCAGTATAGCCACCTCTGCCTGCCTGGGTGTAGCGACTCTGCAGGCTCAGGCAGAGAAGGGGGTTTCTCACCACCTCTTCCCAGATCCATCTAACGTGAGATGGCAGAGCCTGAATGGGCAACTGGAAAGCGGGTGCCTGACCCCTGAGCTGCAGCCCCTCTCTGTCGCTTTCCCTGTTAGCCACCCTGCTTGTGGCGCTTTCCTGAGGGTACAGCAAAGAGAGATAGGAGAGCACGCTCTTGTCAGCTGAGCTGTTTAGGACTTTGGGGAGGCTTTTCAGCCCTAAAAGTTTCAGGATATTTCTTGTGCTTTGAAGAGTGCAAGATGTTTCCACAAAGAGGATGTTCTTTCAAAAAATATCACCATAGCTTTAATTTTAATATCCATTTATTATTCACCAGACTCTGTTTTAATTTTTATTTTATACTGGCAATACAATTATAAAAGCAGCAGTTCATAACAATTTCAGCAGAGGCATGATGTTGACTGTTGCACTGCATTCCAAAGCAGCAGAAGGTTCAAGAATGAAGCCCTTTCCCTCACCAACACGGTATTTTATATCATTTGTATCCTATCCTCGGGGATTGTGCACGGGGGCCTGCCCCATTTCCCCATACAACAACCTTGTGAGGTAGGTCAGGCTGAGAGCAAGTGACTGGCCGACAGTGGCCCAATGAGCTTACGGGCAGGGCAGCAATTTCAGCCCAGGTCTTCTTCATCAACATCCAGTGTCCTAACCTTGAGACGATACTCAAAAGACACAGTAGGACAGGCTTTCCCAAGCTGGGCCCCTGCAGATGTTTTGGGCATCAACTCCCAACGTTCCTGACAATTGGCTGTGCTGAAGCAAGCTGATGGGAGCTGAAGTCCAAAAGATCTGGAGGGGCCCAGCTTGGGGAAAGCTGCAGGAGGCCACGGCGGGTCCAGCATGCAGGATCTGGGGGAACTCTGCGTAAGCACCTTGCTCCAACAAGGTCTAGGGCTGATCTGAGTCCTTTTATCCTTCCAGAGACAGATCACCCCGCCCTGAGGTTTGGAAGGTCTTAAAGGGGCAGCACACTGGCCTTGAGCCCAGCACTCCGCCTCCTCTCGGTTGTTTCTCTTCAGGCTCACCACCACAGTGATAGGCAGGCATGGGTGGGGGAAAGGAGTCCAGTCCCCAGTCCCTTGTCCAGGCAGTGTCCACGGTCACCTCACAAGGCCTCGCTTCAAAGAAGAACCCCTCCAAGCATGGCATTCAGGCCTGGGAAGCCCTCCAGAGAGGCTGCCTGCCAGATCGCTCACTTTGGAAGGGTCCCCAAAGCGAGGGAGTGGCCAGGCAGCCTCTGCAAAGAGGCTGCCCACTCGCTGTGTCACCCTGATGATGCTCCCAAAGGGAACCATCAGGCAGGCGGGTGGGTGGGCGCCAGGCAGGCAGCCCCCACCATGTCTCTTGCCTAGTAGAGTAGAGTATTCAGAGGGTGAGATGGGAGGGTGCTCCACGGAGCCCTGCTGGCTGCTCTCATGCTGTGGCACTTGCCACAGCAGGAGAGCAGGGCCTGTGCAGCAGTGGCAGCAGGGCCTGCAGGGCTCTCCTGGTGGTGGTGGGCACATGCCCTGCCGCCCCTCCTGGCTTGCCGCCTGAGCAGGGGGTTCATCCTGCCTCGGGGGGGGGGGGCTGGCCCTGATCCAGCCACTCTGCCTCAGGTGCTGCTGGTCCAACTGATCTGCCTGGTCCTGCCTCCTCTGGGTCAGGGTTTGAGCTGCAGCTACCCAGGATGGGCTGATGACAGACTGGCTCATTCTTGACTTTGACTTCCATGGGAAATGTAAATGTATATGGCATCCAAAGACACTCGTCAGCCTCAACCAGTCTTCAACCTGGCACCCCCAGAGGTTTGCCATCCTCCCCAGTCAGCATGGCCAGGTTGGGAGTTGTAGTCCAAAAGATCTGGAGGGCACCAAGTTGGGGAAGGCTGCCCTAAAGCAAATGTACCAGAGAGCCCCACTTTGCAACCTGTAAATTCTGCTGGCATTAACAGAATTTCTGATGCATTTGTAGAACAAAGAATATCCCCTCAGGCCCTCTTTAGATAATGTCTGATATAATTTTTCTTCTGTTATCATCACAAAGGCACTCAATTTCCACGGCTTCCTCTTCTCCCCCCTCCCCACTTTTTGTTAGAGATAATGCTTCAAACTCACCGCTGCTGTTAAAGCATTTACTTTACTAATCTTAGATGTGGTAGATCAGCCTGAAATTAGGCTGGTTCCATCCCAAGATGCATCAGCAGTAATGTTTGTGAAACAGCAGCGTTAAGGACACTTCATCAGGCCTGGAAAATCTGAATGGACTGGAGAGGCTGAGTAGTGCCCGGGTCTCACTTCCTCTGTGCACTCCAGCTGTCCTGGAATTTACCCTGCCGTCTGGTCCCTGTCCCATCTGGGGAGATGTTTGGGATGCCGTTCAAGGAAGAAGCAACCCTATGAGCTCATTTCTAGAGCTGCCTTCCCCAAGTTGGAGCCCTCTTGGTGTTTTGGACTACAGCAGGGATGAGGAAGGTGTGGTCCTCCAGATGTTGCTGGACTGCAACTGGCCCCATCGCTCACTACACTGGCTCCACTCCAACAGCATCTGGAGGGCCACATGCTCCCCAACCCTGGACTACAGCCATTGGCCATGCTGCCTGGGGACCATGGATCTGTAGACCAACACATCTGGAAGGCGCCAGGGTGTGGAAGGCTGCACTAGAGCTCTTCAGAGGTCTTCTTCACACCTGTAGAAGTTGGCAGTGTAATTCTAGCTGTGACTACTCAGAAGTAAGCCAAAAGAGTTCAGTGAGTTCTAGGTGAATTGGAATGGGGTTAGATTAGAGCAAAGAAGGCGCCCAGTGGAATGGAAGGATAATGGGAGTTGTAGTCCAGGACATCAGAGGGCAATATATTGGTGAAGACTCATACAGAAGATGCAGAGTGTGTTTTGAGTTGCAACTGCCCTACAAGAAGCACAACCAAACCACTTTGAGCTTCAGCCTTATAGAAATAGATATAGATACAGATTTAAAGGAGGCAACTGGAGGGTTTTGTTACCAGTACTTACCAGCGCTCCTGTTTTCAGCTGTAAAATGTTGGGTGGTGCATGATGACGACAATGATGATATATTTCTCCTCCCACTTTTCTGTTTAAAACAACCAAAGCACCTTACAGCAAATAAAATACAATCCAATAGTCTACACATTTAAAACATTGCAAAATCCTAAAGCAGCAGTGGAATCTGCTCACATGTTTTTAAAACATCAATTCCCCATGCCAAAGGACTTTGGGAATTTGTCCAAGTGATGCATAGCCACCTGTGCAATGCCTGCATCGATTCCTGGATGATTTCAGTGCGAAGGCATCCATGCTGCCCAGCTGTGGGTGCTAAATCAGCTTGAACTCGTTGCTGACCCGTGGCGAGGCAGCGATGTGGATAATCCTTCAGGCTAGTTTAAGCAGCAGCCTGTAGTGGTAATCACAATCACCTTATACACAAACTGTATGTAATTTTAGAATAGTTGTGGGGGGTTGTGGGAGGGGGTTGCTTTGTTTTTGGCCTCACAGTTGGAGAGGAGATAGAAAATCATCTTAGCTAAATTGCTTTGGGAAGCACTTAAAAGCTGTGCAGCTCCCCAGTAAATTCATTGAGTGGAAACTCAGTTATAGGAATCATTTTCAGGAGCAGAGCTAAAGAGGGCCAGCAGACCTTACAACAACCCTGTGTGGGAGGCCAGCATTATTATCCTTACATTGCCTAGGGGGGGGGGATTTGAGACTGGTGGCTTGCTAATGGCAGCCTATGGGTGTGACAAGATTTGAACTGGGAACTTTCCACTTCCACTTTTAGCCACTATACCTTCTCTTAGGGCCTCTCTACACTACAAGCCAATATAATTTTTATACCAGTTAAGCTGTATTTGAGGCTGCCTTTGAAAAGTGTTTGAAAACTCTAGGCAATGCACAATGCAATGTGCTGTCCAAAGTGTATTTTACTTGCTTTGGGTTAAATGTCACTGACATCTCCGAGTTGTTCTCCAAGTCTAGTTAAAGTGCCCTTTAAAGCCCTCAGTGACCTGGGAGTAGGATATCTTAAGGACATTCTCTCTCTCTCTCTCTCTCTCTCACAGACACACACACACACACACACCTCCTCCCAGGAGGAATGTTCCTGAATTCAGCTTTAATCTGAGCAAAATCTCCTACAGAGAAAAGGTCTCTCTGGGATGGCTGGGTTTTTCTGTTTAATCGTGCATCTATTCAACTGTACATCTACCAGAAGACAACTTGTAGTTTTCCAAGAATAATTCTTAATTCAAAGGGACAAAGGCCTGGAGATGTTTATGAAAAAGCAGAAATCTGTAGCGTAGCTGGAATGCCTTTGTATGTGTGTCTGTGTGTGTTTTCCAGTTGCCCCTTTATAAACATGAACTAATTGAAAGTGTGAGGAAAGGCAACATTAAACTTGTCAGTATTTTGCTATTTGTATGTGTGAGAAGTTCCCTGTTGCTTGACAATGCCATGTTGCCATTTCCCCTTTTAATATGGGTGAAAGCAGAAAACCCAGCAATGCCTCCCAGTTGTGAAGGCTCCTGACATGTAAACTCCTCCTCCCTCCTTCTCCCAAGTCCCATTTTGAAAAATCCAGAATCCATCTGGACTTATTCCTAAAGAACAGCCATGCTGATTCAGATGTAACAGCGGAGGTGGAACTGTGGCTGTTTATCTTGTGGCTGTTTCTCTATGGGGGTGACACTGCTATATGGGAGTTGGAACTGCATGGGGGAGGCTAGGGATGTGGCCTCCTCCCAGTTCTCTTTGCTGGGAAGGATTCACACAATTGGCCCTGTCCACATGTTCCCTTCCTCCACAGGTTGCCAAAGCATCATAGGAAGAAACTATGTTTTATTGTGTGCCATTTGGTTTTAATTTTTGTGAACCACCCAGAGAGCTTCAGCTATTGGGTGGTATAGAAATGAAATAAATAAATAAGAAACTACAGGGCAGTGACTCCTGTACTGCTACTGTAACATAAACTGGGCTCAATGCTGTTGGTGATTTGCACACCTGAGCAGAGCTAGTTGCAGCAGAAGAGTGTGCCAAGTGGCCTGCCAGCCACTACAAGGGGTCATCCAAACTGGCCTCTTTGACGAAGCAACATTCTCCATTCAAGCTCGCTGCTCTAGCATGAACGCAGTCTCCATCTGTTTGTGTGGATGGTTTCTCCAAGTGCAGGAACAACTCTGGATGACAGAGTCAGCACCTCTCCTGTGGCTCGCAAGGCCACAGTGGTGTTGCTGTCTATGTAGGGTTCCCTTTCAGGATAGTACGGAAACTTCCACAGGCACAGAATTCCTCAGCCAGAATGCTTGAGGGGGCTAGGCTTTACCCTAATTTTGCAGTGGTTACCCATTCATTTCTGGGCTCAGTTTAAAGTGCTGCTACTAACCTTGAAAACTGAACAGCTAGGGACCAGCTTATTTGAAGAACTGCCTGCTCTCAGGCCCTAAGATTAGAGGCCCTGCACTCAGGCCAGCCACTAAGGTCAACCAGGTTGGTGAGTACCATGGACAGGGCCTTTCCAGCGGTTGCCCCACACTGGTGGAATTTCCTTCCCCGAGAACTCTTAGCCTCTCTTTTGGGGCCTTTGTTGTTATTTATTCGTTCAGTTGCTTCCGACTCTTCGTGACTTCATGGACCAGCCCACGCCAGAGCTTCCTCTCGGCCGTCGCCACCCCCAGCTCCCCTAAGGTTGAGTCTGTCACCTCCAGAATATCATCTATCCATCTTGCCCTTGGTCAGCCCCTCTTCCTTTTGCCTTCCACTTTCCCTAGCATCAGCGTCTTCTCCAGGGTATCCTGTCTTCTCATTATGTGGCCAAAGTACTTCAGTTTTGCCTTTAATATCCTTCCCTCAAGTGAGCAGTCTGGCTTTATTTCCTGGAGTATGGACTGGTTTGACCTTCTTGCAGTCCAAGGCACTCTCAGAATTTTCCTCCAGCACCACAGTTCAAAAGCATCTATCTTCCTTTGCTCAGCCTTCCTTATGGTCCAGCTCTCGCAGCCATAGGTTACTACAGGGAATACCATTGCTTTAACTATGTGGACCTTTGTTGTCAGTGTGATGTCTCTGCTCTTCACTGTTTTATCAAGATTTGTCATTGCTCTCCTCGCAAGAAGTAAACGTCTTCTGATTTCCTGGCTGCAGTCAGCGTCTGCGGTAATCTTTGTGCCTAGAAAGACAAAGTCTGTCACTGCCTCCACGTTTTCTCCCTCTATTTGCCGGTTATCAATCAAGCTGGTTGCCATAATCTTGGTTTTTTTGAGGTTTAACTGCAACCCAGCTTTTGCACTTTCTTCTTTCACCCTCGTCATGAGGTTCCTCAGCTCCTCCTCGCTTTCAGCCATCAAAGTGGTATCATCTGCATATCGGAGATTGTTAATGTTTCTTCCAGCGATTTTAACTCCAGCCTTGGCTTCATCAAGCCCAGAACGTCGCATGAGGTGTTCTGCATACAGGTTGAATAGGTAGGGTGAGAGTATACAACCCTGCCGTACTCCTTTCCCAATCTTAAACCAGTCCGTTGTTCCATGATCTGTTCTTACGGTTGCTGCTTGGTCATTATACAGATTCCTCAGGAGGCAGACAAGATGACTTGGTATCCCCATACCACCAAGAACTTGCCACAATTTGTTATGATCCACACAGTCAAAGGCTTTAGAGTAGTCAATAAAACAGAAATAGATGTTTTAAGCCATCCCTAAAGACTCTTAAAAAATTCTGCAAAGCTTTTTACTGATGTTATTGCTGGTCCCCTAAATATGGTTTTATCAGATGCTGTTTTTATTATATGTTATTTGATCAATTGTTTTGTTTCTAACATTTTTATTGTAAACTGCCTGGTGAGGGCTGGCCTGGGGAATGATTGAAGGAATTAATCAATTAATTAATAATAACCAGCCCAGAACTTCATCAAGATTCTCAAAGTTGTGATCATGGATGCCACGTTGCAGTCTGGAAGTTTCAAACCAGTTTTAAAAGACTCCAATTGGGGGACTCAAACATGCAAATTTCAGCAGGGGTATCAAATCTGGGTTCCCAATAGCTTGGATCTGTTATTAAATACCAACAGAAGAATTGTCAGAAACTAATATTCCCACCCAGTTTCACCTAAAATTTCATTTGAGGTGAACTTGGATGGACCCTCATCTGCAGGGAACTGAAAATAATTTTGATACAATTAGTAAACCTTCTCCAGGCACTTTTACATACCTCCAGCAATCCCTAGCGGACGTCTCAATTTTAAAAAAAATCAGCTGGGAACTCTGACTGTACAAATTCCATTAAAATGAATGGGTTCCAGCATCTGTTTTGTCAGTGTCCATTCATCTTGGTGGGGCTTGCACAAGAGATGCTCTTGGGGTTCTTCTGTCCACCTTCATGTTCAAAGGCTGCCTGGACTGGTGAGAGTGGCTCCTGAGTAAATATGCGTGAGATTCTGGCGTAACTTTTCGCTTGTGGATACTTAGCAAATGAGTTTTACTTTTGTCCTCAGAGCAGTTCCACTCAAGTGATTTTAGCTTCTACTTTAATCTGGCTTATCCTAGGCTGAGTTGATTTTTTGTGTGTCTTAACCTGCTAGGAACATTTGGATACTAAAACTTCAGGCTTGTTGCAGTAAGGTGCTCCTAAAGCCAACTTTCTGCTCCCTTCCAGCCCCACCGATGCTGCCTTCATGTTTCACAACCCGCCACCCTGTGTGCATGGCAGATTTAAAGCAATGGAATCCTTCATTAACCTTCCATCTTGTTGGAGTGAGAGAAGTGGAGAGCAGTGCTAAAAATTACTGGGAGTGATGTGTGAAGTCATAGACCGGAATGCTAATTAAAGCAAAGGCAATGTCAGAGGGAGATGTGTCCCAAGGCACAGAGGCTGTGCTTCCATCCGCCCTGTTTGCTTTGTGGAGGGCAGCCGTAAAAGTCCAAATTGAGCAGAGTGCTATTTGGGTGAAGGATTTATTATAGCATGTGGTAATTCCAAGAGCAGTTGGCAAGCCTGTGGCATGTGGGAATAAGCACATTGCATTACTTCACTTTCTGGGAATGCTGCTTCTTTAGATGGAGCGTGAGTATCAAGGTTAGTGTGGAAAGGATCAGACTTTATATTCTGATGCTCAGTTTTCCTATGTGAAACAGACACTGAGGGCTAGTGGCAGGGGACACTGAGGCCATAGCACAGTGTCAGAGCACCAGCTTGGCAGGCCCAGGGCTGATCCCCACCATCTGCAAAAAAGACTGGGCAAGTTTCCTGCCAGAAACCTTGGAGAGACACACTACAAATCAGTGTTGATAATACTGAGCTAATTGGACCAATGGTCTGTCTTGGTCTCAGGCAACTGCCTATAATTCTACAGGGATTCAGCAAGCCAAACCAACATAATTCTCTCTTGTGGATTCTTCTTTTGTTTCTGAAAGATGGCAACATGGGTGATATTTGGCAATGCGTTCCACACATTTCAGTGCATTTAGCATTTGGGTTCTTGGACATGTTGGCCCCACCCATGTCCAAAATCAGAGAATGAACAGGACCAACTTTGAATTACTAACTGCCTCCATTGACTCCTGACCAATGGAGTCACTGTGACTGTGAAATGATTGAACCAAGTGTCTGTGTTGGGTCACTGAGAGAGTTTGCATGGACACATCCTTGGATTTATCTCTGGATCATCCTCCATGTATTTGAAGCTCTTTGAGATCTATGGCTATATATCTGAGGTCTTTCAGCTGATGTTCTTTACTCCAGGGATTATGCATTGCTGCTTGGCTACAGTGCTACAATGGCATCTGTAAGCTCAGGATGGACTGTAGTTGCAGTGTTTAAAGGTGCTGATTAGGCAGTAGGTGTGATGTTATCACATAATTGGCATCTAGATAGAGACTTGAACCCTGGAGCCTCATTCTCTGCAGCAACCTATGGTGAAAATCCCTATCCCTCTCTCTCTCTCTCTCTCTCTCTCTCTCTCTCTCTCTCTCTCTCTCACACACACACACACACACACTATTTTTGAGCAATGTTAAGGTTACTTTTATGTACTTTTTTTCTTTAGAAACTCAGCTTCTTTCAGCACTTCCACTTAGGTTTGGGACTGCTTTTCTTGGCCATTTAAAATAAAGGAACCATTAGAAACAAGAGCAAGGCTACACGCTTTCCCTGCAGCATTGCTCCAGACTCCTCTTCTCCAGCAGTGAAAGACACGTGTCGTCTCCTCCTTTCCCAAACTGTATAATGCGCCCCCTGCAGCTCACCCCCTGCCACAAGGTCAGTGACCATACCCCGCACCAGTGGATGCTTCTGGGCTCTTCCAAGAGAGCGTCCTGTTCACAGCACCACCACCGTGTGGCTCAGTTTCCCATCTTACTCTCAGGAAGCTGCAGTACAAGCCAAGGGGTTTAAGAGAGCAGGGGAGCTGTCCAGCAAAGGCCTCACTACGAGCTAAGCAGGATAACAGGGTGCAGCAGCAACTGCTAAGCAACTACTGAACAGTTGCAGAGCTGGCCCTACAGCTCCAGCCCTTCCTGAAGTCTCAGCAGAGCCTTGACTCAGAACGCAGCTGGATTCACCCAACCAAGGAGAGCCCAGAGATGGGAGGCCTCATGCTGCCAGATGCGCACTGCGCCTCTGCTTCTGGGCTTCTGCTTGCGCACACTGCCACCTCCGCTCCAGGGTCCCAGGGCTGATCTTTGAGGCTCTGGAGCTGAGGAGTGGAACCAGTCAGGATGTGCCAGGTCCTCTGGATCTGCTGACTCACCTGGAATCCCAGAGCTGCCAGGGCCAGTGGTGGGCTTCTCCTCCACCTTCTCCTCCGAGCCTGGTCTTCTCCCCAAAGAAAAGTGGTGGGGCATGAGATGGACCTCCATGCACAGCACATTTTGCAGTCCAGTCCAGTTGTCCTCACCCACCTCTGTGAGGTGGTCACCTTGTTCATTCCTGGGTCAGCTCTCAGTGTCTCACAAAAGGTACTCCTCCCAAGGAGGAAAAACAATATCCTGCAAGATCATCTTTAGGCAAACTGTAACTCTTTAATCCAATGCTTAATAGGCTGGTGTTCTGAATGAATGCCTCTGATATTGGAGGTAATATAGGCGGTATGCCTTTGTATGCCAGTTGCTGGGGAACGTGAGTGGGAGGAGGCTATTGTGCTCATGTGCTGCTTCCCATTGGGGCATCAGGGTGGCCACTGTGGGAACAGAACACTGGACTACGTAGACATTTAGTGTCATCCAGCAGGACTCTCCTTATGTTCATAAACAAGAGTTACTCCCTTCATTTCCTGGGGTCAATGTAGCAGGAAATGCCTTTGAATTCATGCAGAACAAGATGTGATAATTTGTACTTCCGCCTAACTTTGGGAGGCATCACCCAACTATTTTCCCTCTAGTTAAGCCCTTTCTGAGATCTTTAGCTATTCTATATTATCCTTCCTTCCTGGTATTCAGCCATTAATAACATTAGCCTATTAAGCTTTGAATTAAAGAGCTGAAATCTGCCTTAATAGAACTTGTGCTAATTAAAGCATGTATATTGTTCCAATTCTCATTCCTGGGCTTGAGGCATCTAATTTGTCTATTTAATGTTTCCTTGCTTGCAGCATGGTTACATTTAAACCTCCTTTTAGAATGACTGTCCTGCACATGTGATATGGGAATGTATCCTGGTGGTGGTTTGAGGGGTGGTGGCTTGTGGGGGGCACAGCTAACAAAGCCCTCAAAAATCAGTCCTGTACAGGTTTATTTATTTATTTATTTATTTAATTTCTATACCGCCCAATAGCCGAAGCTCTCTGGGCGGTTCACAAAAACTAAAACCAAACAACACACAATAAAACAATTTAAAATATATAGAACATTAAAACCACAATATAACAATACAACCACAATATAACAATTCAACCACAATAAAACCTAGCAGCAGTACAGGAGTTTAAAATAAAATATGGCCCAATCAACTGTGCTCAATAACTTACCTGGCCCAAGATCACTCAGGGAGCTTCATGGCCCAGCAGGGATTTGAACCTGGGTCACCCCAATCCTTTTCTGATGCTCTAACCTAGCCTTCTCTACTTGGTGCCCTCCAGGTGTGTTATTTATTTATTTATTAGCCACCCATCTGGCCAGCTACCCAGCCACTCTAGGCAGCATACAATGCTAATAAGATGAAATACAATGAATTACATCCAGGCTAATGGTCATCCTGGTTGGGGATGTTGGGGACTGAAGTCCTACACATCTGGTGTGCACCAGTTTAGGGAAGGCCAGTCTAACCACAAAACCATACTGGACAACCATTCCCAACAACTTCCCTCCTCCATCTCCCCCCCCCCCAAGAAAGCTTGGTACTTTTTGCAAAAATCTGTAGTGCAAAATTTGCCAGCCAAGGGGACCCTCCCTCCCAGCAATGGCTGACTCATTTTCTGTAGGAGGGGGGATTATCAAAGTAGGCATAAAGAACCTATAGAAGTAGCCTTGTTCATATTACAAAGCAGAGTGAAGACTTTTTATTATTATTTTCAAATGCCTCTCTCCATACACCCCACAACCCCTTGCAGCATGTTTATAGATCTCTGCTGTATGCAGCTTCTCTTGAGACTTGAAAATCAAACAGAAGGCTTAACTCTGCCAGTGACAGTAGATTAAAATCCTTGTAGCAATCAATGGTCCCTCTTCTTAGCTGCTCTGGCTTTACCCTTGCTATCAGGCCTACTTGGAACATCAACATGTTTTCCCTTAGAACATTATCTTAAGTCTTAATTAAGATCTTGGAGCAGATGTGGCTGATATTTAATTTAAATATTTATGGTGTTTGCTTAGGTTTTTCAAAATGGATTAGAGCTTGAATGGGGGGAGGGCAATATCGCTGGCTGATCACTTTTCCTGTTGAGTCCAATTAAGAAACCAATCAGGAATTAGTGAAACAGTTACTCCACTGGGGGAAGAAATGGAATTTGTGCATGCTCTTGGTGACTTGAGGTGGGTGGGAATTATTTCTCTTCTTAGGGAGGACTATCCGTCTCCGTGAACAAGTCCTTATCACCAGAAGCCTTCATCCACAGTCCCCCAAGAGCTGAAGTGGCTAAGAAACCAAGCTCTTAATCCTTCCGTTCAAATCTAGGGACACTGGAGGAATTCAGTCCTTACAAATCCTGATGCAAATGTATCTGATCCACTCCTTTATGGACTAATGTGCAGATCAGGATGTAATTATCCTTTAGATTTTGCACTTTGATGAATTTCGTGCTACGGTTCTCAGCTCAAAAAAGTACCGAAATACATTGCAAAATCTGTATTTTAGGATAAAATATGTTTAGAAATACATATTTCCTAACAAAATATGTTCAAAATATGTATTTTAATATGTGTGTATATTATTTTAAAGTGGTTTTAAAAACAATCCACAGATTAATGCAGAAATGGGATGGAGCAGATTTATGAATGAATATATGCAAAAAAAGAGAAAAATCTGATCTGTCATTCCCTATTCAAACCTCATCTCCATCATGAATATATCAGGTAGCCCTGGACAAGTCATTTGACCTCAGTCCCTCTTCTCCATCTGCAATATAAGGATAATTATACTGCCCTATCTTACAGGGTGGTTGTTAAGAATTACTGGGATAATGTAGATAATTAGAAAGCATTTCAGATACATCTAGCCTGTTCATTCCTTCGAGTCCCTAAGCTGTTACTAGTGTCAGAAAAGGTCAATTAATCAATCCATCCGTTCACCTTTCCACAAGGAAATTGCACGCAAAGCAATTTACAACGAACTAAATAACAGCAACAGTACAGCAGCAATCTGTGACAGAGACAGCATCAGCATTTGAAGGAAATGCATTAATAATCCCTCTCATAACTGCCATTCAGTACAACAATCATTCATTTAATAAGCACATTTCAACAGAAACAAACAAGCAGAACAATAATAAAGCCATACATAATGGAACTACAATAGATTTCAAAAAATAATTGAGTTCAATAACCTATCAGAACTAACACAGCAAAGAAGAAATGACTGAAAACAGCTTCCTCAAATACAGTCAGGGCCAGAAATATTGGAACAAGGATAACTGTTTGGGCAGTTGGCCTCTGTACACCACCACATTGAAGTTGAAAGGAAACATACCCAGATGGGAGCCAAGTCAGGACTTTCAGCTATAATTCAAGGGGTTTGACAAAAGTGGGCCCTAACCATTCAGGAAGGACAGCCAGTGGCATACACACACACCCATCATTGGCGGCTCATAAGTAATGGAACAAACCAACATCATCTCAAACTTAAGGATCACCTTTAATACCTGGATGAAAATCCTTTGCAGTCAATGACTGCCTGAAGTCTGGAACCCATGGACATGACCCAATGCTGAGTTTCCTCCCTCGAGATGCTTTGCCAGGCCTTTACTGCAGCTGCCTTCAGCTGCTGCTTGTTTGTGGGTCTTTCTGCTTTCAGTCTTGTCTTCAGTAAGTGAAAAGCATGCTCTATTGGGTGGAGAACAGGTGACTGACTTGGCCATTGAAGAACATCCCACTTCTTTGCCTTGAGAAACTCTGGGGGAGCTTTTGCTGTATGTTTTGGGTCATTATCCATCTGCAATATGAAGTGGCATCCTATCAGTTTGGCAGCATTGGGCTGAATCTGAGCAGGAAGTATAGCCCTATACACTTCAGAATTCATCCTGCTTCTTTTATCAGCAGTCAGGTCATCAATAAACAGCAGTGACCTGGTTCCATTGGCAGCCATACATGCCCATGCCATAATGCTGCCTCCACCATGTTTGACAGATGATGTAATATGCTTTGGATCATGAGCTGTTCCTTTCTTTCTCCATACTTTTCTCTTCCCATCATTCTGGTACAAGTTAATCTTGGTTTCATCAGTCCAAAGAATCTTATTCCAGAACTGGGCTGACTTTTTTTAGGTGTTTGCTGGCAAAGGCTGATCTGGCCTGTCAGTTCTTGAGCATTACCAGTGGTTTGCACCTTGTTGTGAAGCCTCTGTATTTTTATTTATTTATTTATTTATTTCTATACCGCCCAATAACCGAAGCTCTCTGTATTTACATTCATAAAGCCATCTCTTGACTGTACATGTTGACAATGACATGCCTACCTCCTCAAGAGCATTCTTGAACTGGCTAGATGTTGTGAAAGGGTTCCTCTTCACCATGAGCAGAATTCTGCAGTCATCCACTTTAGTTGTCTTCTGTGGTCTTCCAGGCCTTTTGCTGTTGCTGAGCTTGCCAGTTAATTCCTTCTTTTTCAGGATGTTCCAAACTGTTGTGTTGGCCACTCCTAATATTTCTGCTAACTCTCTGATGGGTTTATTTTATTTCCTCATCCTAATGATGGCCTTCTTCACTCGCATGGACACCTCTTTGGACGTCATGTTGGGAGTTCCAGTGAACAGCTACCAAATGCAAATGTAACACTCAGAACCACCTCCAGGCCTTTTATTTGCTTCATTGGTCATGGGGCACCCAGGAAACAGGCCACACCTGGCCATGCAGCTGCTTGCCAGCCACTTGTTCCATTACTTATGAGCCACCAACGATGGGGGGGGGGGTATGGCACTGGCTGTCCTTCCTGAATGGTTAGTCCCCCACTTTTGTGGGGGTGTGTTTCCTTTCACCTTCAATGTGGTGGTGTACAGAGGCCAACTGCCAAAACAGTTATCCTTGTTCCAATATTTCTTGCCCTGACTGTACATCCATGGGCGCTCCATAAGACAAGTGCCCTAGTGATGTGCTACTCATGTGAATGGGGTAATGGGGTGAAAGGGGAAGCAGGGCTGCACTTTTAGCTCTCCCCGCCAGTTGTGCACCTCCTTCCATGCCTTCGGGCAGTGTATTCAGCAGGAACTCTGCAGCAGGAACCCTCCATGCACTAGGGATGTCAGAAAATTTCTCCACGAATCTCTGGGAGGCCGAATGCCAACGCATTCAGCCCCCTGAAATTGGTGGAGAAATGGTCCACCCCCCCAGCCACCCCCCCGGGAAGGGACTTACCTTCGGCAAATGTCCCTGGCGGCGGCGGCTCCTGCCGCCGCCACCATTTCCAAGTAAAACAACAACAACAACAACAACAAACGTGATAGGCTACGTAAAGATTTACATAGCCTATCATGGCTAGATTTTAAAAAAACACCGTGATAGGCTACGTAAATCTTTACGTAGCCTATCACGGCTGACTTTGGGGGGGGGAAGCGCGTACGCAAATGGCGGCGCCCATGGTCACCGCCATTTGCGTACGTGCTTTTTTTTTTTTCAAAGTCAGCTGTGATAGGCTACGTAAAGATTTACATAGCCTATCATGGCTGACTGCAGGCCAGGGACGCAAACGGCGGCGGCTACGGCCGCCACCATTTGCATCCCAGCAGGAGAAGAACTTTCCCGGCCAGAGAGGCGGGGTGCTCCCCCCCAGCCAGAATTTCGGCGGGGAGGGACAGGGCGCCTCCCCCCCGCCCAGAATTTCGGGGGGAGGGACGGAGCGCCTCCCCCCACCGCGAAGGAAGCTGCAGGACCAGGTAAGTGACTTTCGTCCATCCCTACCGTGCACAATTTCTACAGAGTTCTAAATGGTGCCAAAGTCTCCACGAATACAGGAAGGCCCCCTCCCGCTTCAGAAGTTATGGGGAGCATGGCGACTCTGGAGAAGCATTGCGTATAGGCCCTGCTCCCCTTTTCACCACAAATACCCTATTCCAGCATTCTCCCACGTGGTGTGCTCCAGATGTTTGGGGACTGATGGGAGTTGAAGTCCAAAACATCTGGAAGACACCAGGTTAGGGAAGCCTGCCCTATTCACATGAATAATGCATGAATAGGGCCATTACATGCACAATATCAGGGGGCAGTGCAGGGCTACAAGAGATGTTTCTTGCAGACAGGTTTCTGTGAAGCATTTCTAGCCTGCTGGGACCTTGATTGTGGGGCTGTAATTTCCTTATGGAAGGTAAGGCGCTACCAGGTGGCAAAGATGGTCGAAACTCACTAAGCAGCTGTGCCTTTTTCTTTAAAAGCTAAACCAAAACATGTTCTGGAGTTCCAGCCTGCATGCTAGTCCTCTTCACTGACACAGATGTCCTTATTCTTAATCCTGGGGATGTAGGGGGCAGGTTGTGGAGAGAGAAATGGACTCTGCACATTCAGCCTTCCCCAACCTAGTGCCCTCCATGTGTTAGGGGGCTGATGGGAGTTGCAAGTCCAAAACATCTGGAGGACACTAGGTTGGGGAATGCCTGCTCTATTAGAAACAACAAACAAGTTGTTCCCTCATTGCCAGACTGTCTCTCACACTCACTGATGGAAATACCCAAATTGTTACAGTACTTCACATCAAAAAGATGGGGGAGAGATGAAATCTGGAACACACGTATTTCCAGATCCTCATTTAATAAAGTTGTCTGAAAACCAGATATAAATGAATAAAAATGACGTATTTATTATTTATGTATTTATTTGTGGCATTTATATACCGCTGAATATAGTAAAACCTCTCAGTGGTTGTATTTACCATTTTTCCCAAAGAGCAGAGAATGGTTCACAAAAAAAGAAAAATATGAACCAGCAAAGCAACACGCCCTCAAAAGTTGAGATACGGGGCATCTTCCTTAAAAGGACCCCCAGCACTTGGGAATGAAACAAAAGCCAGGGCATTGCTGGTGGGCAACGTCGTTCTGCGGGAGTCCCAAACTAGCATCAAACAAGGTGTGGAGGGATTTGGGGGCTTCAGTTAAGTTCAGTTTATTACCTTTGACCCTGCTTGCTTTTCTACAGGAAGTATCCAAACACCCTTACAAATAAAAGGCAAATGAATTTAAAATAAAAACACAAGTTACTCAGTAATTATTACCAAGAAAAATACAAAACCAGACACATTAAAACAATCTCAGAAATTAAAATATACCGCAATAAAAACCTAAAAGCCAAGAGCAGCAAATTTGGAGGATATTGTTCTCTAAACAAACAAGAAAAGGTCTTCAGTGTGGAAGCCAAGAATGTTGAATGAAAATGGAGCAATCGATGCATGCTTGGGGCTTCCCCCTTTCCCAGGATATCCAGCAATATAACTTGTGCTTGAAGGCTGTAAGCTGTTATTTCTTAGTAATATTTCAGTTTGTGGGGATCCAGGTGCTGAGACGTGGCATTGGAAGAACTTCCGGTGCCAAGCTCACATAGTCCAGCGCTTGAGTTCACATGATTGCCTAGCAGGTAGGAATATGTCACAAACAGTGCACCTGTTGTTCTGTCTGTTCTCCCCCAGGATATTTTGCTGGTAGATTAATTCATCTCATCATCTGTAGTTGTTCACCATATCAGGACCAAGTGGAAGGAAGGTGCTGAATTTGTGCTTTGCAGGAGAATGAAGTCAGCAGCGCTTTGCTGGACCTTCCTGGACCTGGTTCCTTGGGTTTTCAACACCGGCTCCCTGTTGTCCCAGAAGCAAAACAACCAGCTGCCAGCAACTTCTTAGCAGGCTGCTAAGGTACACTTGAGTCACATTTGCTTGAAGGGCAAAGGACAAACATTACCTACCTAGGTAAGATTCAATAGACACCCTTGATTTCTGACCGCTCTGAAACACGATGTCTTGACTAAGTGCAACAAAGTTGTGGTGGGTGAACTCACCTTGTCTCAAACCGGGCTTTGGCTTGGTTAGTAGCTCTTTTTTCCTGATCCCAGCCCTAAAAGCTGGAAAGCCTGCTACACTCCTGATAACATGATTAGGAGCAGGGCTGCCACCAGACGTCAGGGGGCCCCTGGGCCTGGTGCTGCCAAAGGCCCCTCCTCCCCACCTGATCACCTGCCCGCTAGGCTCTGCATCTTCCACCTCCCCCATCCCCCCAGTGGCAGCACAAGCTCCCCCACTGCCTGAGATGGGAGAACAGGCACCACTGCGCTGCCCCAGTCATCAATGCCACATCCCCCCTCAATCGCTGTCAGCGTGTCTCCTAACCCCCCCAATCACTGCTGCCCACCCAGCTTGTTCTGAGGACCCCCTCAGTGTGAGCCAGAGGGTGGGCAGGCTGTCTGGAGAGCCTCATCAGCAGGAGAAAGTGCTGGTGATGTTCTTCATGGAGCCAGCCAGACACACATGCATGGCTCGGAGGGGGCCCTTCCTCAGAGCCAGGCATTGTGGAGACTGACGAGGCATACCAGGAGATCACCTGTGCTGTTGGTGATCTCGCTGGACACCTCTCCTCGAGAGCAGCAAGGCATCCCCCACCCCCGGCACATAGAATGCTGAAAGGACAGCACCCCAGCTACCAGGGTTGTCTATTTAGTGGAGACTACATGTCCCAAGGTTCATTGCACCTGTAACACTGCTGAGCATGCACATGAGAGCACTCCAGGTGCAAGGAGTCCTGGGAGACATAGTTTCCAAGACACCTGACATCCCTACTGAGTATGGAGGCACCCTCGGAAACTTGTGTATGCATAGCAGCTCAGTTTACATTCTGAGCCAGAGAACAATTTCTTAAGACAAATGGGGCTCAATTCGTACTGTGGCCATGCATTATGAGCTGGAGTAATTTGCTTCCTGAGCCAGATTAACAGAGCTTCTGGGGCAAGGAGGCACCCCACACTTCCTCATTTCTGCTTGAGCCAATTTCCTCAGGTAGGAGTTCTGCTAAGTGGTGGTTGCAGCAGTGTTTACCTGATTAAAGACTTCATTAGCCTTTATTGCTTTTGACTCCTTGCAACTTTTAATTAACCTCCTGGTCTTTCCTGACTCTTATGATTTACAGTTGACTTGTGTTGCATCATCCTTATGAAGTTTTTAGACATTATTTTTGCTTTGCTAAAAATGCCCTGTGTTCTCTCATAGGCTTTCTGGTTCCCTCTGCAACAATTCTGGTTGCTCCACAAAGCTTGACTGGGGCCAATGAAAGAAGACTAGAAGCAAAGATAGTGCTTGCAGTCAAATTAGACAGCCTACATCCACAAACACACACACACAACTTGGGCAGTCAGCGCAATGGGCATCTTGGGAGCGAAGACAAGGGACTTACAAAAATCTAGTTTTATGGTGCATATTCTTTAAATTCTACATCAAGTTTTTTTAAAGGCTGGGAAATTAAACACATAATTTAATCTAATTGCTCCCCGTAAGGAAAGGGTGAGCTAACTCCACCAAACTGAGGTGTCTTTCCACACACCCCTTCTTCCTGTGGGCAGGTTGCTACCAACAAATGAATCACCTGAATTAATTAGATGCATTAAAGTGTGCAGCAGCAGGAAGGGCTGGGTTTAGTGCAGGGTCAAGGTCTTTCAATAACGAGTCAGGTTGGGTGGCAGCTGCTTGGAACTGGCCCACAGGTGTTTATTGCAACACCACCGAAGCAAGACTCATCTAAATCCAATGTTTTGCCACTTACAAAGTCCTGCTACTCGCAGCTCAAACCTTCTTAAAGTCCTTCAGGAGATCGCTCCAGTCTCTCAGTTGTTGTAAGATTTTGCACTGCAGAAGAGTGGTTTTCAAAGCTGTGTCCTAGAGACCCCTGGGACCCCTCACTGAAATTTTTCAGTAACAGCAGACAATTTTTAGGAGGCTTAGCTTTCCTGCCATAGCTGATCGGCTGCTGCTGGTTGGAACTCTCTCCTGCTAGAACGAGGATGTTGCCTCAGCTGAGAGCTAAAGCCAACCAAAACTGTAGGTAGGCTGACAAGACCTGTAGCGTGGTCAGCTCCGCCACTCCTGGAGGAGCTGCCTGGACTGTTAAAAGGCCCTCACCTGTTTCTGTAGCCTGAGACTTCTGCAAGGTGGGGAGATAGAGGTTCTATCAGGGGCTTATCTTTCATTTGCCTCTAAGTTCTGGAGGGCAACAAGGATGGCGATAGAGGAGGCAGGCTGAGTTAGCATGCTAGTCCCCACTCTCCCTCAATGTATGAGTAATTTGAATGTTTGAATAGGGCTTCTCTCACACACACACATACACACCCCTGCAGATAACTGAATACTTGCTTGGAAATGCCCAGATAATGTCTATTAGAGTTGTGCACAAATGACCTCTTGAAATTCTCCATCCTATTTGTGGGCAGAGAAATCGAGGAGCCAATTTCACTGAATTTCTCCTATGGGAGGAGAAATTCTCCAACGGTTTCTCACAGGTAGCGTTCGCCATTGGCAGGGGTTGTAGCATGGGGGTTGTAGTAAGGATTTTGGGGGTGGGGGTTCTGCCTCCACTTCATGGGGCATCAGCATCAACTATGTTGGCAGCCCGGCCCCCATTTTGTATCCCCTATAATGCAGATGTGAGGGGGGCAGTGTTGCGTCCAGCTCCAGGGAACAAAAGGAGCTGGTGCTGAGCCAAAATCTATCTCCAATTTTCTGAAAGTTTACTTCCCCCAGGCTTCCATTGTTCCCCTTCATTGTCCAAGTGTTTTATTTTTTAAAAAAATGTTATCTTTTTGAGGTTGCCTAATCACTGCAAGGCAGCCAAGGGTGCTGCGGGTGTTTTCTTTCTATTACGTATCTCTCCATTGCTCTGCAGTCTCCCAGGCTGCCTGCACTTCCTGATCTGAAAAAGTGCTAGTCAGGAAGGGGGGTTATTCAGATAGAAACAGCTGATACTGGGGAGAAGGTTAGTGCCTGTTCTAATGTGGTAATACCTTCTATGCTATGAAACTGGGAGCTGAGCACTGACTGGAGCAGGTCACACAATGCAAAAGTGGATGGTGCAAAACTGGGGTGATTCCCACATTCAAGACACAAAAACTCAGCTGATCTGAACACTGCCATTATACTCAGGAATCTGAGGCTAGGGTAAGGAAAAGTATTTGACAATAGACACATGTATGGTGTGTAAGTGCAAAATAGCTGCCTTTGGATTGCAAGGAATATATATTTTTGAAGTGCATGTATCCAAAATTATTTGCAAAGCCATACCACTAGGCCTTATGGAACAGAGAAAGGCCTTGCTTGCTACTATACTATGAGCCTATTGTTTGCTCAGTGCAAATTTTCCTCCACTAAATATTAGAGCTAAATGTTAGATGAATTTGGTTGCCACTGCTTCCTGCTGAAGCACACTGAACTGTGGCATTTAGGGTGTCCCATATTTTATGTCATCTGGCTGATTTTACTTCTACTCCAACTTATCCACTGTATGATTGATTCTATGTGTTGCCTAAGGATGCATGGATTTTCTTAAATCTATTCCATCTGTGTTTTATAGATGATCCGGCATCTTTAAATCATCCCAAATTGATAGAACTGGGTTTTTTTTAACCAGAATCTCATTCTACTTGTGCTAATGTGCATTAGCGCTAAAGCACACTTGCACAAATGCACTAATCTGCATTAGTTAATGTGAATTAGCACTAATATAAATTAGCATACATCCCCCCACCCACCCCCAAAAGTGAAAAACAAGGCCATGAATCAGAAAAAGCCTGACTACTGTGGAAACCACAAGTCAGATTCATAGAAATCCAAACTCATCTGAATCAGTTGTGGATTTTCCTGACGTCCTTAATGCTGCCATGCAGAACGGTTTGGGCCTCTCTGAAATAGAGGCTATCTGTTCTAGTCAGCACTGTTGAATAATTCTGCATGCGCCCTGTGTGCGGGAACTGGTTCAGCTGAGTTTAAATCTCAGTTCAGCTTATCTCGTCTTTCCCAGGAAGATGAATTGAGGGATTTTGCGCTTGCTCAAGCAGCGAGTGCCTTATTCTCCCCACCTGATCTTCTTTCCCAAAGTGTCACTTCCTCAAGCCAGCTCAGCAAAAGCCTTATAGATAATACTGCAGCAAGCGTGCCATGGATTTAGGCTCCTGACTTATGATGTCTCAGACACAGATAGATGCCATGTTGCATTAGACATGGACATTTGCAGACAAATAGAAGGAACATCACACCATCACATTGGCCAGTTCTGAAAGCTTCTGAACAAAGCTGGTGGTTCAGGAGCGTAGCCGCTTGTCTTTATACAAGAACTGCCACCAAATCCCAGAATTCAGTGGTGGATTTGGAGTTCCAGTCAGGCAGAGCTCCATACCAAATTCAGGAAGGGCTACATAACAACATTTAAGGATGTAAGTAGAGCCCTGCTGGGTCAGACCAAGGGTCCATCTACTCCAGCATTCTGTTCACACAGTGGCCAACTAGCTGTAGACAGGAGACCCACAAGCAAGACATGAGTGTAACAGCAGCACCCCCCCAGCCATGTTCCCCATGGATATGTTCCCCCTACATAGCCTCTGAAGTTCCTTCTGGTCCTGTTTCACTTCTAATTTTAGCAGGTAGCCCTGGGATTAATAATTGCTCTCCTTCTGTATAAGATAGACTTCCAGATATTAAAAACTGATAGGATATCTGTTCTTAATCCCCTTTCCTATCAGGCTTAGCAAGTAAGCTAAACTCCATTTAACCTTTTCTTCAATGTCATCTTTAAAGCTCTTTATCAGCTTTTCTGTTCTCCTTTGAATTCTCTTTGGTTTGTCTCTCCTTGTTTTTAAGACAATGTGGTGACTGCAGCTGGTTGGCACACTCTCCCCAGTGTGGCCCACCTATTGCCAATATTGTCATCTTTTTAGCACCAGGTTAAGAGTCCCCTCTACTTAGAGCAGTACGACAATGGAACCCATGACCTGCGGAGTTGGGGGGCTCTCCCACACTGGAGGCCTTCAAGACGAGGCTGGACAGCCACCTGTCAGGGATGCTCTGACTTGGATTCCTGCAGTGAGCAGGGGGTTGGACTCGATGGCCTTGTAGGCCCCTTCCAACCCTACTATTCTATGATTCTATGATTCCCAGGCACTTGACGGTGTATGGTGGAGCATTTTAGGGTTTTTTTCTCAGGTCTTGGTAGTTTTATTCTCAGTTGTTTTGAACATGTTTTAAAACTGTTTTAATTTCTTGAATGTTAAAGTTTCTGTATTATGTTTTATCATTCTGTGAACCTCCCAGAGAGCTTTGGCTATTGCCTGGTATAGAAATGTGATGAATGAAATGAATGCAAAGAACCCTAACCACATGATCAGTGGAGGCGCTGTGCTTGCTGGGGAATTGCCGCCTCCTACATCAGGGGCGGGAAGCTCTTCCAGCCCTGGGGCTGAATTCAGTTTCAGAGAAACTCTTGGGGGCTGCATTCCAGTGGTGGGCGTGGCCAAAGGCAAAAGGGGCGGGGTACAAAATACCAGCATATTTCACCTTACAGCTCTTACTGCCAGGCACTAAGCTTTAGGAGAGGCATTTCAACCTTTTAGAATGCGTGGGGCGGAGGGGAGAGGAACTGCACAAGAGCCAGGAAACCACCAAATGAGCAGTGGTTGGGGGAAAGGAGTGGGGCCAGGAGCAGGGGGTGGGGCCCCCTGGGGAACCCCAGGGATTGGCCCCCAGACTGAGGTTCCCCATCCCTGTTCTGCATCTTGCATACGATATTTTGGAAGCAATTTCTCCATTTTGATTGGGACTTCAGAACCAGAGAGTGGTGGTGCTGGAAGTATCTACACCTGGAGCAGAAGATGCAACCTTGTGTTTGTAGTGCCCGTCCTCTCCTACCACCCTTACTTAGCTCAACAAATTCTCATCCCCACATCCTTTCCCCTTTGATGGGAACTGGGGATTCTAGTTCTGAATGAGAACATGGAATTGGGGGAAGGGATGTTCTAGGGGATGGTGACCATTAATCCAGTATAAAAGACTGTGGGAACTAGGGAGACGGCGATAGGAGTGTAGGAAGCTGCTTTTTAGAAGGTCAGATTATTTGCTCATCTAGCTTCATATTATTTTACTCCAGCCATCCCCAACCTGGTGCCCTCCACATGGGTTGGACTACAACTCCCATCATCACCAGCCAGCATGACTACTGAAATGATGGGAGATGTAGTCTAACACATCTGGAAGGCATCAGGTTGGGAAAGGCTGGTCTACTCTGCACCAACAGAGAGGGGTCTTTGCCACCAGTTGCTACTGAACCATTTCACTGATGTCGGGGCCTGAACAACCTAGGACTTTCTGCAGGCAAAGGATGGAGCTATGGCCGCTCCCCATAGAATCCAGTTTGTTGGGCGAATGTTGAAAACCCATGTGGGAGGGACTTTGGTCTTCAGTCCCTATTCCAACTGAGCTACAGAATGGGGTGAGAGGAGGCAGGGGTTGGCGAATGAATGCAGGATTCCAGCCAGCAGCCGCTACCACCACAAACTGTAGCACAATTGTGCATGTTTGACTCTCATTGATTCCAGTGGAGCTTGAGTATGCATAGCTGTGCACTGGAAAAGAGCCAGCATCTTTGCTCACTTTCAGCCTTTTACTGAGGCAGCATATATTATTTCCAAGATTGGTTTATCTGCCAATTTGGAAAGGGCATCTGCATTGTTGGTCATCTGCAAAAATATATCAAATGGCCCAACATGACAGTGTTGTCAGGAGGAAGCTCTAGCATTTGAGCTTAATTTCCCCCGAATCTGGGTTTTTTTTCCCCTGGATGATGTAATTTGTTTTTTAATGAAGAAAGGGGGGGGGGAGCTTTGTTTAATCCATTCCCGAATTAAAAGGATACATCTACATAAATGCATTTTCTTGCCAGTTTGCATTTCCCTTGCTAATAATATGTCATTTCTTGAATAGATTAGAATTTTAGGGAATTAGTCACTGACTTAACTCGCTTAATGATTTAATGAAGAGGGGAATTTGTTTTTGTAATTGGGCATATTGTTCTAGGCAAACCTGATTTGCCTCTTTCCAGTGGTTGGTTGGTGCAGTGGCGGGAGTGGGGGGAGGTGAAGGGTGAGGAGGATACAGACTTGTTGAATAAATTCCTGCCTTTTAGCATCTGAGTTTAGCCAATGATTAGAGACGGAAGAATGGATGAGGCTGATTCAAGGGATCTGGCAGGTTGCAGGGGAATTATTTGAAGTGGCAAATGAGAGGTAATTCAGGGAGCCAGCAAGCTGCCATAACCAAGAAAGAGCTGTTCAGTTTGCAGCAGCAGAAAATTGGACCATGCCAGGATTTTCCTGCAGGTTCCAAAAAAGACAACACATCGAGATGAATGCAGCCCACCCTGGCTGCCTACTAGGTGACTGACACTGGTTCTCGGCTTTGTAGAGCCTTTCTGCAAGAAGCATTTATTGTGCCCTCGTGATTCCACACTCATGGTACTTTGTGGGTGCTTTACATGACCTCATCATCCTCCAGGGCCTCTCCCATTCTTTGAAACCATTTTCATGGGGATTTTTTTTTTATCAGGGAAAGTCTGGTATATCAGGGAAAGGCAGAATGAAACCCTAATGTAGCTGTGCAGTTCTGCTATATCACAGCACCATCTAGAGGTTATGTAGTGGACAGGCAGAGAAGGAAAAAGCCCAGAAAAAAAATGTGCAGAAGATCCAATCTTCATCCCACAAAGAATCCATATGCAGAAGCCTTGGAAAAGTGGTGGGTTAACAGCCTCCCATAGAAAAGCCTGTAGTCTCTGGCAGGCAGCAAAACCAGGGGGTCTTACTGAGCTCCAGACAGGGCACCATCCACGCCTGCCCTTGCCTCGATGGGGTTACATATGTATATATCTCGTGTGCAGGCCTGGTTACAAGCTGGCAGTCTGTAGACTGGCCCAGCCATTGAGATGACCTGGAATCAGGCCTAGGAACTGCAGCCTTTCTCTATGGGGCTTTGTGTCCCTTGTGCCTTTATTGTGTGTGGGGGGGCACCTCTTTCAGCCCGAGGGCCAAATTCCGTCATGGAGAAGCTCTTGGGGGCCACAATCCGAGGATGGGCAGGGCCAAATTACCAGCTTATTGTAATTTAAAGCTCTTCCTGTCAGTAACGAAGCCTCAGGAGAGGCATCGTGACCTTTTAGGATAGGGAAAAAGCTGCACGAAAGCCAGGAAGGCACCAAACCAAGCTGGGGGTGGGGCCACGGAAGGGGGCGTGGCCATCTGTGGAACCCTGGAGTGCCAGATTGGGATCCCAGAATGGCCAGACTTGGCCCCCAGGCCTAATGGTCACCACCCCTGCTTTGTTTTCTTCTGGGTTTGTTTTTTGTGCCGCTAGATCTCGGAAGAGTGTGGAGGAGCCATGAAGGAATAGCACCAGGGTGCTCTTCAAGGGCTTGGCCATCCATTGCTGGGTCCAGATTTTGGGAAGGAGCCTTTACATGTTCTGGTATCTGTCTATTCATTTCATTTCTATATAGCCAAAGCTGTCTGGGCAGTTCTGAAAAATTAAAACCACAAAGTACAGAATAAAAACAGTATAAAATATAAAAGCTTACAACTACAGCATAAAAATACAACCAGAATAAAAACGAACAGCAAGGCTCAGATTTTAAACACCGTAACAGATTTAAAACACCAAAGTTAGAAGACTCTAATGGTAAAATACTGGGAAAATAAAAAAGGTCTTCACCTGGCGCCCCCAAAGCCACAACACAGGCGCCAGGTGCACCTCTCTAGGGAGCTCGTTCCACAGCCGGGGGCCACAGCAGAAAAGGCCCTCTTCCTGGTAGCCACCCACCTCACTTCCTTTGGCAGGGGCTCCCGGAGAAGGGCCCCTGAGGATGATCTTAGAGTCTGGGCAGGTACATATGGTGCCTTTAGACAAGCTCTGTGGGCCCCCTCCTCCCTGCTGCTCCCACTGCCCACGCACTTGCGATCTCCTCACTTGCGATCTCCACACCACTGCCCACAGGGAGAGGGCAAGGTGAGCAGAGGCTGCTCCTCCTGCTCCGTGGTCTTGTCACTGCTCACATGCGTGGTGAGGGCAGGTGTATGGCACCCGCAAGAAGAAGGAGCAGGGCCCAGGGCCCTGGGGCTCAGCACTGGGCTCCCTGCCAAGGCCAAATGTGGCCCTGTAGCTACGTGCCTGAAACCTTCCCTACCTATGAGCCATTCAGGAAGGATGGAGGATTAGTTCCTGCCCACTGGATCATGCCCTGATGGTAGGGGGACCACATGTCTTCCTTTACTGAGGACAGTCCTCTGTTTGAAGGACAGCAGGCGGGGCGGGGCACAGGTCACTGGGTCACGGTCTTCTCCATTATGGGGAACTGCAGTGTATTTCCATTTCAGTTATAGTCTTTGATATGCATCGGTGCGTAGACATTAGCATGTTCACATGTTATGCAAATTGGTGCCACCTTTGGTCCTCTTCTTTGGTGATGAATTTCCTCCTTCTTGGCAATATAGAAGTCGCTGCCTTACCTGTGGGAATATTTCTGGGGAATGTATTGTACTCTGATGGCACAAATTGTGATTTCATTTACTCCAGTGGGTTTCTTTTACTCCAAAGAGTTTGGGGTTGTATACCCATCCTGTGAGGTAGGTTAGGCCAAGAGATAGTGACTTTTACTGTTATATCTCCATGATCAAGACCTCTCACACTCTACACCAGGGGTGGGCAACTTGCTGCCCTCCAGATGTTTTGGCTTACAACTCCCAACTGCCCTCCCAGCATGGCCAATGGTGAAGGATGATGGAAATCATAGTCCAAAACATCTACAGGGAACCAAGTTGGGGAAGGCTGGAATAAAGAGTGCCTCTCAACAGTGCAGAGTTCACTTCCCTCACCACAACCTGCCTCCAACACCTGCAGGATTAAGAGTAAGGGCTCCTGCGAGAAAAGGTGGACTAAACTGCTCCCCTCTGCCTTTGTTACTTCCAGAACAATCTTTGATGTGTATTATATGAGCCAAAATTGAGATTACTTTAAATCAGGGGTGGGCAACTTGTGGTCCTCTGGATATTTGGCCTACAACTCCCATCAGCCAAAATATCTGGAGGGCACCAGTTGCCCACTCCTGGTCTACACCCTACCCCACAGTGATGCTCCATGTTCCTTCCTTTCCTGACTTGGGAGACCTGCTCTGTTAGTCTTTTTTAGGGCTGGAACGTCTAAGCATCACTGCCTAATCCACTCTCAAGGTCAGCTTGAAAAACGATGATGGCCGTAATAATAATGATGAGTCTTTATGTAGAACATTTCCTAAGCAACCATCTTGTGCCATCCTTGTCGTCCTATTTGCTTGTGCTGATGTTCAAAGCTTGTATGTTTTCAGTGGCGTTAAAATGATGCATAATGGGGCATTATACAATGTGCAGTTCTAAGCTAGGAAATGATTTTTTTCAGAAGTGTCCAACACATTCCAAATAAGTGAGAAACAATAGATGAAAAGAACCGATTTCACATGCAATTCAGCCAAGTGGTCAAGGCCGAGGAAGCTCCTAATGCTGCAGCTGCAGAAAGTTGCTGGTTGCACTTAGCAGCATTGAAGATCAGCCTTCCCCAACCTGGTGGCCGCCAGATGTGTTGGACTACAAGTCCCAGCATCCCCAAGCTGCTGGCTGGGGATTCTGGGAGTTGTCATCTAATGACCTGGAGGCCACCAGGTTAGCAAGGCTGTCGCAGATCAGATCTGTACAATGTAAGTTTCCCCATGTTTCCAAGAATGCCTCTAAGCAACGGTGCACAAAGCGTTGGGGTCAGATTTAGCGTTGGGATAATCACTGAGTGGGGCAGCTGTTTTGATGTTGATTTGGCCCTGGCTTTCATCTGGAGGGATGTGCATTAATACTGGGCCAGATTAGGAGATCAAGATGTGGTGTGGTAATCTTTGCTTTGGAGCATCTCTAAGATTAGGATTTCTTCCACAGAATTTGTACAGTCTGGTTGTTGTCCTAAACTGCATCCATGAATGGAGCCAGGACATGATACTCCAACCCTCACCATGGGTGGATAGGAGTTGTGGTCCACCAACATCTGGAGGACTACATGTTCCCCAACCCTGCTATAGCCAATGGATGGAAAGGACAGAGAACAAACATGGCTATAACAAGTCAATGAGGTAGGGTCTCTCTGGGACTACTTATTATGAGATGTGCCATTTGACATGATTGGCCTCAGGCACAGAGGAGAGGGGTGGGGAGACCTCTGAGCATGTGAAGCGTCCCCAGAGATGTGACTGCTATACTGACGGCCTGCAGGCCACATGCAGCTTCCATAGCCTTTTTTGCAGCCTCTTGCCTCTGCCCCTTTCTCCGCCCCAGAAAGACATCTGGCCATGTGGCACCTGTTGCATAGCCCCATGGCGGCCAGCCATTTTAGCAAGAGTGCCCCAAATGGAGCCCAGAAGAGGAGACATAGTAGTTGCTTCAGATATAGGTAGCCGCCCTTGCCTTTTGTCTTGGGCTGAATCCACACATAGCAGTTATACCGTTATCATAACTATTGGTGCCCACTGGTGTCATGTGTACCAATAGTTATGATGCCGGTATGATAACGGTATAACTGCTTTGTGTAGATTCAGCCTTCAAGTGGTTTGGCCTCTGTTGAGCTGGGGATAAGGCAACAATGCATTGTGGGAGAGGCTGGCATGGCCATGTGTGGGACTAACTCTCTGAGGCCATCGACACAGGCCCTTCTCACTTAGCCCCTGACAAATGCAATTAGGCTGTTGAGTGCAAGGAAGGGGGCCATCAGAGTGGTGACCCTGCACGTCTAGAATCAGCTTCCATGGGGGGTTCATCAGGCCCCTCCTTTCCAGGTCTTCAGGAAAGCTCTGAAGACCAATCAGTTCTTTCTGGTCTTCCTGTAATGTCCTGGGCTGCTGGTTTTATTGGTCATTTCTGTTTTTATGGATTTTTATTGAATATCTACTTCCTGGTTATCGTGTCCACTGTGTATGGTTTTTCTCTTGTACATTGCCTTGAGAGAGTTCCACCCTTAAAGGCTGCCTAAACATAATTTAAAATAAAATAAATGAAATAGTAACGATTTATAAGTTATGCGCAGCATGGAGAGGACAAATGGGGAATAAAACACTGGAGCTTTCGTTCATAAGGGTGCACCTAGGGAGAAGGGCGACCAGGCCTTGTGTGGGTCATAGCACCAGACTGTGAAAATGACAGAAGTGTACAGCAAAACTTTCTCCAAGCTCTGCTGATGTTTCTGCCTGGGAACAGTACTAACATCTAAAACACAATTTGCATAATTACAGCTGAACAATCACCCTGTTTGGCTGGACCATCTACTGCAGGATTGTCAATCACGCTTGTTGTGAAAGGCACAGCATTTAGAAGATGTCAGTCATGTCTGTTCAAGCCGAAGAACTCTATGAGAATTGCGGTGGGGGGAACGCAGCAAACACGGATGCTTGTGACAGACTGGGCTGATGAACGTTTTCAAAATTTTGGAATAAGTTTCTGCTTTTTCTGGGTGGAAAAATGTCCAACAACTTTGTACAAACACATGCACGGGCACGCATGTGCGTGCACACACCGCAAATCAGTGCCGGCTCCAGGTTTTTGTGGGCCTTGGCTCCATGGCCCCCTCTCTCAGGGGGTCTCCCTTCTCACTGCCATTGTCTCCAGGTCCTCTTGCTCCTTCTCCTCTTTCTCTTCATTGCTCCCACTTGCTTGCTTAGCAGGAGGAGAGCTGATGCGAAAGGAGGCTGTGGCAACTACGGGTCCTCCTTCTCACCACCACCATGGCCTGGGCTGGAGCGAGAGGCAGGTAAACAAGCAGGTTGCAATGGTGAAGAGGAAGAGCAAGTCCAGGGTGCTTGTGGCAGTGGGCCCCTGCTGGGGTGTGGGCCCTTGGCTGGCGCCCAAACATGCCTACCCATGGCTCCAGCCTTGCTACAAATCACTGATTTTTCTCCGCCATCTTTGTGGGGGGATGAATAGTCCCACAAAAGTGTGCGTGTGTGTATGTGTGTCAGAGAATGTGTGTGTGTCTGGGTGGGGGAATATTCAGTCCAGCCTTAGTGGAGAGCAAAGGCAGACATGGAGAGAGTATTGAGCAATTTCCAGCCTCTCGAGCACATTGGATACCTAGGAGGTGTGTGTGAGAAGATGAGAGAAGACCACCTGCGTGCTCAGCCACTGCTCATGCCTGAGCCCCCACCCATGGGGAGATGGCAGTGGCTGCGACTTTATGTCCCCCTGGGGGGCCGCAGGGGATCTCGGTGTGTGCGGAGATGGCTTGTTTGGCTTCTTGCCTCTGGGCTGTGATGCAAAAGGGCCAGTGACGGCAATGGGGTGGGGTGCCTGGCCTTTGCCAAGAGAGAACTCGCCCGTGTGTGTGCAGGGGGAGCAGTGCCTCCCCTCTGTGAGCAATACAGACAAGGCACATTACCTCATACAGCAAAGGGGGTGATGGGAGGCAGTCCGAGCAGTTCTGCTTTGCAGCAAGCGTTCTCCTCCTGCTTACCTGCGTGGGGTGCTTGGTCCTGGCACCTCCAGTTGCTGGAGTGGAGTGGAGCTGAGTGCTGGGTGTCTGGAGGCCTAAGGCAAGGCACCTGTCAGGGTTCTAGGAAGAGAAGGTGTTAGCACAGCGCTCTAGTTCCTCTGTGAATTCTGGAGACAGGCTGCTTGTGCAGAGTGCTCCCTTGGTGTGCAAAGGGCCCCTTTCAGCCTGTTTCCCATCACCAAAATCTTGTCGCTCATGAGCTGCAAGTGCATGACCTGAGGCTGTGCGCCCTTCCCTCCGAGGTATGCTTTTCCTGTGTGGCGTTTCTTTACAGCTGGTGGAGCCCTGTGATGGGGCGTGGTGTTCCAAGCCCTGCGCTCTGTCATGGCAATGTGGGCAGGAGTGGTTGATTTTAATTCCTCTCCTCCCATTGAAGTTAATGGGGGGGATGCTCTGCAGTGGTGTATCTTCTCCAGCAGAACCGCTGGCAGAGTGTTCCACTGGCGCCCCCGGGCAGTTCCGCTGGCACCTGTTTTGTGGGGGTGTCCTGCCTCATGTTCTGCCAGCGCAGCAGGATGTCTGCAAATCCTGGGGCATCACACAAGTATGGGATTGCTCTGCACAGTATCAGGAGATGCCGGAACTGCACTCGAGGCCTGCTGCGTGCAACAGCTGTGCTCTGCCTCCGAGCTGGAGGATCCTTCGCAAAGAAGAGCTTCGCTTCGCCAAGAGTTTACTTTGCTCAGAGAAGCAAAGGCTTTTCACATGTTAAGGCATGCCACACGTTGCCTCCCACCCCCACCCCATTTTAGACCACGATCTTTCAGAAATGTGGGACTTTACACTGATCAGCTGGGGCTGAATCTTGACACCCGCTCCCCGTTAGTGAAAGGCCGGCCTCACGATGGCTGAGATGATGGCTCTCTTCCTCCTTGGGTGAGTTGCACAACAATCCAGGCAGGAGGAATTATGACCCTGCAGGGCTTCATCAGCATTGTCAGGACAAAGTGGATTCATTTCCTGTAAATATATTTTAAGGGGCAGCATTTATGAAGGGGGTGGACATGAAGCAACAAATGACTGTTGCTAGTGATTAAAACTTCGGGAGCAGAGCCAGGTTCAGCATTTAATAATCTGGAGGCTCTGTGCATTTGCATGGGCCTCTGCTTGGATCTTATTAAGGCATATTTGCATGAGTTGTTGGGGGTGAAGGGATCCTGATATGCTGGTGCGCCACTTAGGGACATACGTTAAACCCATTCCGTCTGTGTTTCATGGATTGACAGGTGTCTTTTGTTAGGTCAACTGCTCTTTGATGGAATTGGATTTTTTTTTAACCAGAATTTTGTTCTAGTTGCGCTAATTCACATCAGTGTCAGCTAATGCAGATCAGCCCACTTGCACAAATGTGCTAACCTGCATCAGTGCAAGTGCAAATTGGCACAAATCCCCCCCCCCCCGGAAAAACTAGTTGACAAGTTCGCGAAATCCACATAACTTGGAAAAAAACAGTCTGCTGAGGAATCTGCCGGTCAGATTCATAGAAATCCAAACTCATTTGAATTGGTTGTGGATTTCTCTAACATCCCTAGCATCAGCTCTGGTTTGCCACTATAAGCCTCACCAATACAGCCTTGCCCTGAGAGCTCTTGTCATTCTGAGTAGGCAGCAGTGGGCAAGATGGACCAATGGACTACATAAGACAGAGCCATGCTGGTCAGACCAAAGGTCTATGTGTTCCCACAGCAGCCAGCCTATGGGAAGCCCACATGTAGGACATGAGGGCTCCAGCACCCTCCTGCTCATGTTCCCCAGCAACTGGTAATGGAAGACCAGACTGCCTTGATACTGGAGGGCATATACAGCTGTCATGTCTAATAGCCACTGATGGCCTTATTTGCCATATGCTCAGTAGAAGGCAACTTCCTGGGTTCATTGATGGAGATGTGCAGCTATACTGGTGGTACAGTCTTCCGTGGACCTGGGTCATATCCAGAGTGTTTACTTGGAAGTACAGCCATACCATCATGTCCATGCATGAGGAAAATTCACATTTCAAAGAGAAGATTTCCAGCCTAGCCTGATGTCAGGGTGGACACTGAGCCCATAGAATCCCAGAGTAGTTCTGATTCTGAGGAAGAGCAGCTGCTCCTGGAAGAGGAGCGCGCTCATCCTTCCCAGGGCCAACAGCTGGCAGAGATTCCTCCCACCGGCATTCCTGGCATAGATGGCGGTACCAGGAGTGAGAGAGCACGGGAAGAAGACTTGCTGGACACACAACGCCGACGCAGGGAGCGGTGCCAAATAGAGGGTGCAGAAAGGAGGCATAGTGCCCGGTTGGTGCGCAAACAATGGTTGCGCCCAAAGGATCCAAGGGAAAAGGGGGGGGACTCTCCCTAGCCCATAAGTTCAGGGTCTGCCAGTGATTCTCCTTCAAACGGGGGCCAACTGTTCCAACTTAGGGCATAGGTACCCTGCTGCTCTTATCTAGTTGCTAACAGTAGAGTTGTTAAGTTGTAAAAGAGGAATAAAGCTTTGAAAAGAAACCCTTTGTCTGTGTCTGGACTTGGCTACTGGATTAGACTGATAGAGGCCGCCAAGGAGCCCTTGACACCTATCTGAGGAGACTTTGATGCGAGGAGCCTTTCAAACAAAGGATACTCCAAGTGAAAATAGCCCAAGAGATATTTGACTGCTCTGCATTTTTCATAGCAGGTTCCTAGAGCAGAAGGCACCATCCCTTCAGAGCCTTTGCAATTTTGGTCCTAGATTTGGGGGTTTAAGTGCATGCCCTGGGTTGTGGCTGTGCCCATCAGCAGAAAACGTTACCATTTTCAGAGTGCTGAGCAATGGCGGGCAACACATTGTGGCGCACAGCTCTAGAAAAATGGCCTGCAGTCAATTATATATTAAGCAAAATCCAACTAGAAATCACTTGCAATTAAGACTCTGCAATACAGTGGAGTCATTCTCTCTCTCTCTCACTCACACACACACACACACACACACACACACGGGGAGGGAGGGAGGGAGGGAGAGAGAGAGAGAGAGATGGATTTGAAAGGGCTGTTGCCTGTCACGAGCAAAGGTCTCCTCCTTCAGAGGAGTCTTCATCCTGCTGTCTGGCAGAGCCTTCATTTGGTGGAAATGATCTGAGAAGACATTTCTGAAACTCAAAACGCTTGATTCTATCCATACCCCCAAAGAAGTTGAGATTCCCTCAAGGAGTTCCTCTGTCCTGCAGATCCTCCAATCCAAAACCCTTATTGGACATCTACTGGGTTGCACAAAGGTGGTTGCTCCAATCCACATTTGGACAGAAGCCAAGGAAGAAAGCTAGTGAGAGCTCTGTCCCCTCCCCTAAGTAACTTCTTCTGCTATGAACGTGCTCATGGGCACAAAGCCCAATGAGTAACCACCCCACCACATGGCACATAGCATGCTGATCCACTGTGCATTTCTTCTGAGCTGATGCACACCCAATCCAGGCATCAATTCTGATCTGCAAAGATCCCACTGTAGCAGCTCAGGAGCGAAGCAATTTGGAGCTACAGGGCTGCTTCAGGGTGAAATAGTTTCTGTGTGTCACCTGGGGCTTACAAAGCATGTATGATTCTTCCTTTGGCTACATCTGCCTTCTCTCTCTCTCTCTCACTGGCAGAGGTCTTAGAGGCCCGTGCTGCTAGATGTATGTCATCATAACGCTGAAGGAGGAACATAGGAAGCTGCCTTCTACTGAGTCAGACCCTGGGTTCATCTAGCCCAGTATTGTCGACACTGACTGGCAGCAGTGATTCTCCAGGGTTTCAGGCAGGATTCTTTCCCAAACCTACCTGGAGATGCTGGGGATCAAACCTGGGACCTTCTGCATGCAAAACCAGAGCCCCACAACATGGAGCCACAGCCCCACCCAAGTGTTTATTTTGGTTATGTGCTGGTTTGGGGCTGCAGCACACTGAGGGATGCGCTAAAGCAAATATTTCCATTGTGCCTTAGAAGACCTCCTTAAACAGAGAACCTATGTAGAGCTATCTTCTCCTGGTCAAACTAGTGGTCCATCAAGCTCAGTATTGTCTACTCTGGCCTTCTGCAACCTGACACCCTCCAGATGTGTCTGAATAAGTCCCCAGCATCCCCTGTTGACTGAGAAGGATGGGAGTTCTAGTTCCTCATATTGGCAGGGTGCCATGTTTGGGAAGTCTGGGCTATTCTGCCAGCAGCTCTTCAGGGTCTTGGGCAGAGCGACACCTTCCCCGTGACCTGGAGACCTTATTAACTGGAAGTGCCAAGGACAGGACCTGGGGCCCTTCTACATGCAAAGCAGGTGCTCTGCACAGAAGGATGATTTGTCCCCTTTTCATGTGACATGCAGAAGGGGAGGGAACATCCCTCCGTCTTTCTCACCAGGAGTTTGTTCTCTGCAAAACTGGCACTGCACTTCCTGGCTCCTTGAGGTTTTCTTGGTAGTATGACATTCATATCCCACCCTTTTTCTCTTGCAAGGAACCCAAGTTGGCTTTTATGATCCTCCCCCTCTCCATTTTATCCTCACAACAACCCTGTGGGGTAGGTTAGGCTGAGGGTCAGTGACTGTCTCAAAGTCTCCCAGTGGGCTTCATGCCCGAGTGGGGACTAGAACCCAGATCTCCCAAGTCCCAGTCCAACACTCCAACCACTATTCCATGCTGGCTGTCACCAGAGTTGTTTGGAGATGAAGCACTGGAGAGGGCAGAAAGAGAAATACCGACAACTGGCAATTGGGGTTGTCACAATTCAGTTTGCTTCACAGAGAGCTGTGTGTTTCCTAATAAAAGTAAAACTGCTTCCAGAAATTGCCTCTGCCCCAAAACATAATGCTTAGCCTGGCATCTGTGTGGAAAGCTATCCCAGCAAATGAGGGAGGAGGAGATCTTGAGTCTCATTTCAGCCTGGCGCATCAAGGGATAGAAAACAAAAACGAAGCGACTGTTGGTCTCTAAAAATCTCCCCCCGCCCTCAAACCTGGAGGGAAATCAGTGCAAGAGGTTCTGATCTTTGCAACGCTGTTCTCCTTCTCTCCCTCCACCCCATTATTCAGCTTTTGCATTTAAACTGTTTCTACAGATCTAGGGCCTTGGGAACACCTTTCTGTGAGGAGAAATGACTGATGCGATGTTTATTATTGACAAACTTACTGAGCTGGAAAACTGAAATGAATAACTCTTTGGGAAGAGGGAGATGATAGGTCAGGGAAGGCAAGGCATCCATCTTCACAAATCACTGGTGCTACCGGGGAAAGGTGTATGGAAGAGGGTGTGGAAGGGGTGCATTTGGGGCTGGCCACCTCCTCCTCCTCCGTGGAAGGCAGTAGTTCCTTATGAAAGGAGGTGATGGGTGTTCCCCGGATGAGGGGAAATGTGGAGGAAGTCATGGGTCATGCTGCAGGAGGAGACTCAAATACTATATCAAGGCATACATCCACGGAAACTTGACCTTGATGATAAACCATATGAAGGAAAGGCCAAAGAACTTTGGATTTGACACAACACATGATTGCAGAATCCCTTGTCAGGGTTCCTCCTTATGACTTGGATGCGCTGAGCAAATGAGGGAGGAGGAGATCTCAAGTCTCACTTCAGCCTGGCACACGGAACTCCTTAAGAGTCCCATCTTCCTTCTTTTATCTTCCCCTTTCCAATAATGTGGGGTTTAGGCTGTAGGCATGGGGTGATTGGCACTCCAGACACAGGGTTTAACCACAACAGTTTACTGGTAAATTAAAGCAAGCAAATCACAATTGAAGGTATTTACACAAGAGAGCTGAGTGATACAAAAGGCCTTAAGAGAAAATAAAAGTTGCAAAACGCAAGTTCCTGTACCCTAGCTGTACTTCGCCTTCTCCAGGCTGCTGCTTCTTGTTCTCTCTTCAGGCTCTGGTCTTCCGGACTCTGCTGCTCCTGCTCTGGTCTTTCTGACTTTCTCTTTTTATACCCTCCTCCCCCAAACCGAAAGTACTGCTTCAGACCTGAAGAAATGAAACTTAACCGGGGAAATGAAGCTACTCCTCTCAGGGATACCCCCTCCCAACCAAAACTCCAGGCCTCTAGGCCTGATCTTTTCCTTTTCCTTGCCTCTGTAGGTCTCAAACCTTTACCCCCCTACCATTATCTCCAGTCTCAAATCAGAGATAACAGTGGGGATTCCTCTGTGTGCTGCTCTGCCTCACATCTCTGGTTGGAAATAACAGCAGGGAATTCATGGAGGTGGAAGAGGTCAATCAGTGGCTATGACAGCTAAACTTTGCTATGACCTACCCTGACAGCCCATACATACTGATTATTAATCAATTAAACAAACGTTCAGAGCCATTTTATGCCACTGAATGCCAATTTCTGGGGAGCAACCACTGGAGAGGCTCTTGCCCTCAGACCCTACTTATTGGTTTCCCAAAGGCATCCAGTTGGCCAAAATGAGGAGGAGGCAAAAGCAGGGACCTTTGGCTTGCTCTGGCAACGGCTCTCAAACATTTCTGGTTCCAGGGAATGTGGGGTTACCTGATGAGCATTTCTAGGGTTCCTCCATGACCTGATCAGTAACAGAGGACACACATCCCTGAAGGGCATCCAATCTTTCCCTGCCACAGAGTGCTGGGTGTGTTTGCAAGACTGGCTCAACATGGCAATGATGATTTCAAAGCCATTTGACTCACATCGAAATGGGTTGTATAATTTGCCGGTCTGTCCACAGAATACATAAGAACATCTTGTAAAAACCCAAAGATGCTTGGGAAGCAGAGTGTAGCAGTCAGCGAGCAGGGCTGCATCAGTGCCCTGGGCTGTCCATGGCGCAGTGCCAACCAGGTGTTGAACTGTGCTGGTTGTTTGCTTGGCTCCTTGCTTTTGCTGCTCTTGTGGTGTCTTCCATGGGTGGGCAAACTGTTTTCAGCTTGATGCTGACAGTGGAAGACAGTGGGAGACATGCAAGATCTGTTTCCCTTTTCAGCCACAGTTTGGGACCCACCAGGAAGCTGTATGTGGATACATGCCACCCCGTTAGTTGCATGTGTGAAAGGCAGGAGGCCAAACACGTTGTTGTTGTTCAGTTGTGTCCGACTCTTCATGACCCCATGGACCACAGCACGCCAGGCCTTCCTGTCCTTCGCTCTCTTCTGGAGTGTGCTCAAGTCCATATTCATTGCATCGGTGATGCTATCTAGCCATCTCATCCTCTGCCGTCCCCTTCTCCTTTGGCCTTCAGTCTTTCCCAGCATCAGGGTCTTTTCCAGGGAGTTTTCTCTTCGCATTAAGTGGTCAAAATATTTGAGCTTCAGCTTCAGTATCTGTCCTTCCAATGAGCAGTCAGGGTTGATTTCCTTTAGGATGGACTGATTTGACCTCCTTGCAGTCCAGGGGACTCGTAAGAGTCTTCTCCAGCACCACAGTTCGAAAGCATCGATTCTTTGGTGCTCAGCCTTCCTTATAGACCAGCTCTCACAGCCATATGTTGCTACTGGGAAAACCATAGCTTTGATTATACGGACCTTTGTCGGCAAGGTGATGTCTCTGCTTCTTACTATGCTGTCTAGGTTTGCCATAGCTTTCCTCCCAAGGAGCAAGCATCTTTTAATTTCGTGGCTACAGTCACCGTCTGCGGTGATCTTGGAGCCCAAGAAAATAAAATCTGTCACTGCTTCCATTTCTTCCCCTTCTATATGCCAGGAAGTGATGGGGCCAGATGTCATGATCTTCGTTTTTTTAATGTTGAGTTTCAGACCAGCTTTGTACTCTCCACTTTCACCCTCAACAAGAGCCTCTTTAGATCCTCTTCGCTTTCCGCCATTAGGGTGGTATCGTCTGCGTATCTGAGGTTGTTGAGAATTCTCCCGGCAATCTTAATTCCGACCTGTGATTCATCCAACCCGGCGTTTCTCATGATGTACTCTGCATATAAGTTAAATAAGCAGGGCAACAATATGCAGCCTTGTCGTACTCCTTTCC
The DNA here is from genome assembly GCF_057233095.1 of Heloderma suspectum. NCBI lineage: Eukaryota > Metazoa > Chordata > Lepidosauria > Squamata > Helodermatidae > Heloderma > Heloderma suspectum. The sequence continues at coordinate 3,252,237 of NC_139466.1, forward strand.
CAATTTTGAACCAATCGGTTATTCCATGTCCGGTTCTTACTGTTGCTTCTTGACCCTCATACAGGTTTCTCAGGAGACAGGTAAGGTGGTCTGGTACTCCCATCTCTTGAAGAATTTGCCACAGTTTGTTGTGATCCACACAATCAAATGCTTTAGCGTAGTCAATGAAGCAGAAATAGACATTTTTCTGGAATTCTGTTGCTTTCTCCATGATCCAGAAAATGTTGGCAATTTGATCTCTAGTTCCTCTGCCTCTTTGAAACCCCACTTGTACTTCCGGTAATTCTCGGTTCACATGCTGCTGAAGCCTAGGTTGTAGGATTTTGAGCATAACCTTGCTGGCATGTGAAAAGAACGCAATTGTACGGTAGTTTGAACACTCCTTGCTATTCTCTGGAAATCTGCATTCAGTTGGATATATCTTCCCCTTTCTCCCTTGGTTTTCACTTCCCTTCTTTCTCTGTCTATCAGGTCTAATCCCATAAATCAATTCCTCACCTCCACTGTATATTCATAAGGGATATGATTTAGGTCATACCTGAATGGTTTAGTGGTTTTTCCTACGTTCTTCAATTTAAGCCAAAATTTTGCAACAAGAAGCTCATGATCTGAGCCACAGTCAGCTCCAGGTCTTGTTTTGACTGACTGTATAGAGCTTCTCCATCTTTGGCTGCAAAGTACGTAATCAATCTGATTTCGATATTGACCATCTGGTGATGTCCATGTGTAGAGTCGCCTCTTGTGCTGTTGAAAAAGAGTGTTTGCTATGATCAGCGTGTTCTTTTGGCAAAACTCGATTAGCCTTTGTCCTGCCCCATTTTGTACACCAAGGCCATGCTTGCCTGTTATCCCAGTGATTTCTTGACTTCCTACTTTAGCATTCCAATCCCCTATGATGAAGAGGACATCTTTTTCTGGTGTTAGTTCTACAAGGTGTTGTAGGTCTTCTTGGAACCGATCAACCTCAGCTTCTTCAGCCTCAGTGGTTGGGGCATAGACTTGAATTACTGTGATGTTGAATGGTTTGCCTTGGATTCGTACTGAGATCATTCTATCGTTTTTGAGATTGTACCCCATTACTGCTTTTCCCACCCTTTTGTTGACTGTGAGTGCTACTCCATTTCTTCTAAGGGATTCTTGCCCACAGTAGTAGATAAAATGGTCACCTGAATTAAATTCGCCCATGCTTGTCCATTTTAGTTTGCTGATTCCCAAGATGTCGATGTTCAATCTTGCCATCTCATGTTTGACCACCTCCAGCTTACCTTGATTCATTGATCTTACATTCCAGGTTCCTAAACAATATTGTTCTTTCCAGCATCGGATTTTCTTTTCTCCACCAGATACATCCGCAGCTGAGTGTCCTTTCGGCTTTGGCCCAGCTCCTTCATTCTTTCTGGCGCTACTTGGAAATTCCCTCTGCTCTTCCCCAGTAGTATATTGGACACCTTCTGACCTGAGGGGCTCATCTTCCAGCATCATCTCTTTTAGCCTTGTGATACGTTCCATGGGGTTTTCTTGGCAAGAGTACTGGAGTGGGTTGCCATTTCCTTCTCCAGTGGACCACATTTTGTGAGAACTCTCCGCCATGACCTGTCCATCTTGGGTGGCCCTGCACGGCATAGGTTATGGCTTCACTGAGTTACGCAAGCCCCTTCGCCACAACAAGGCAGTGATCCATGAAGGGGGAGAAAAGCAGTACTGGGGTACAATCTCAAAAACGATAGAATGATCTCAGTACGAATCCAAGGCAAACCATTCAACATCACAGTAATTCAAGTCTACGCCCCAACCACTTAGACCGAAGAAGCTGAGGTTGATCAATTCTATGAAGACCTACAACACCTTCTAGAACTAACACCAAAAAAAGATGTCCTCTTCATCATAGGGGATTGGAATGCTAAAGTAGGCCAAACATGACTGCTGCTTAATGTGCCATTTGAGTTGTTAGAATTGTGTTGAGACTTCTGCAGTGTGGTGACCTTTATGAGCACATTATCCCCGCTGCAGTACCCCCTCCCCCCACTGCTGTAGGGCTTGAGCTCCCACAGTGGTAGTTCCCTCTTAATGTCTTGCTTTAATAACCTCTGGGAAATCTGGCAGAGTTTTCTCAACTTCCCAGGAGAACTAACATCAGAAGGAAAGTGTGGGCTGTTTCAGTTCAAGGATCAAACTTGGAGCCATTGATAAAAGTATATTTTTCTCTAAGTGGAGGATATTCTATGCTCCCTTATTGGGTGCCTATTTCTTCGTACACCCAACATAAATGACCTGGAATTAGGAGTGAGCAGTGAAGTGGCCAGGTTTGCTGCTGACATCAAATTACTTAGGGTGGGATTGTGAGGAGCTCCAAAAGGTTATCTCCAAATTGGGAGAATGGGCATCCAAATGGCAAATGCGGTTCAATGTAAGCAAGTGTAAAGTGATGCATGTTGGGGCAAAAAAATCCCAACTTCAAGTATATGCTGATGGGATCTGAGCTAGTGATGACTGACCAGGAAAGAGGTTGTGGTGGACAGCTTGATGAAAATGACAGCCCAGTGTGCTGCTGCTGTAAAAAAAAACAAGGCAAATTCCATGTTAGGCACAATTAGGAAAGGAACTGAAAATAAAACTGCCAAGATCATACTGCCTGTATACAAATCTATGGTGCGGCCACACTTGGAATACTGTGAACAGTTCTGGTCACCACACCTAAAAAAGGATCCTGTAGATCTGGAAAAGTGCAGAAAGGGGCAACTAAAATGATCAAGGGGCTGCACGGGGAAACATTTTTCTCCCTCTCCATTAATACTAGAACCCGGAGTCATCCCATGACGCTGACTGGTGGGAGATTCGGGACAGATAAAAGGAATTACTTCTTCCCACAGTGCGTAGCTAACTATGGAATTCGCTACTAGAAGATGTACTGATGGCTGCCAGCTTGGATGACTTTAAAAGGGGATTAAACAAATTCATGGAAGGCTGCTAGTCCTGATGGCTATATGCTAATGCCAGTATCAGAGTCCGTATTCTTCTGCATACCAGTCGCTGGTACCAATCAACATTTTTGATCCCTTAATTTTGACAGCTTGGACCCATTGCGGTTGTGCTCCAGACCTACCAGATCTGTGCTGTGGTGAAGTAGGGCTGGGCTAAAATACCTCACCACCACTCCCACTCCGCATTCCATTGCCTCATTCATGAGTGGTAAAAAGGGGGCGGGTGGAATAAATGTCTGTGATCTTTTTGAAGAGTATTGGCTAAAAGATGGAGGGGGGATGGTCCCCTTAGCAACCTCCAGTATTCCTCCCTTTCCATAATATCGGTGTGAATGATACTATATCTTCCCTCCGCATCACTCACAGGGGCGGCGTGTATGTGGGTGGGGGGTGGGGAGCAGTGGCCTAGCGGCAACTTTTGAAGTGCAGCCACTTGTCATGACGGTCCCTGTAGCCACATCCCCAAGGAGAGTCCAAAAATGCAGGTTGCTGATCCATAACAACACACCAGTTGTAGCAGTTTTCATCTGCTAGGAGCAGGCTTTTTGTAAAGCTAATGGGTCTTAACTGCCCATTCGAGATCAAGCCATTCCAAAATACTTTCCATTGCATCAAGGAACTATATATTCTGTTCATTTTCCCTCAACTACTGTGAGGATTGCTGCTCTGCTCTGCTCAGCTCAGCTCAGCGGCACAGGGAAATCTGAGGGGGATGGCAGCACCCCAGAATAAAAAAAAGTGCCAGCACTGCACCCTGGCAGCCCAGGCCTCAGGACACCACTGCTCTGGGGAGACCTGCAGCTGCTGCCCTTGGAACGCCCCACCACCCAGGAAAGTGCCAACACAGAGTCAGTTTAGATGGTGACTACATAGTTCATGGTTGCCTCTTTCCATTTCACAACCATTCCAAGGCTGTGAGGTCGGCCCCTGTGACAGCTCCCTAGGGGCGTTGTCATGTGCTGCACGCCACACCCACGAGGCGGGATGGACCATCCATTCCACTGACTCATCCCCATCCTTTCCTCAGGGCCCCTCCCCAAAACAGTGGGAAAAAAGGAATAACTGTGAGCCACACAGCACAAAAGCGTGAGGGGCGGGGATATGAATGTAATTCACCTGTCAGTTTTCTAGAGAGGGTGTGGGAGGACAGGCCTTTGAGCACAGAATGCAGGGGGGGGGGAAGAGCGCCCCATGGAGATTGCGGCTTCATTGAGGATGCACAAGGCATCCCAGCATGCTGGCTGAGGTTTTTCTGATAGTCGGTGTTTTTACATCCTTTGATTCATTGCTGGGGACTGAGTAAGAGTTGTACTTCTGACATTAAGGGAAGGCAGCCACTGGGAGTCTAAACCACTCTAATGTGGCGGAAGGTCTCTGCAGCCCCCTGTGGAGAGTAAAATCTGCTGGAGCCACAGAAGAAAAATCTGCCGGTCCTGAGTCACTGTAACTTGGAGGGCTGATTCATTCAGCAACTGGGACAAGCAGATTCCAAGCATGCCTCCTCTGCACTGCAATGCTGTCAGAGGCAGCCCGCAATATCTCAGGGAGTCATCGCCTGCTGGCATAGATGGCAGGGAGCTAAAAACAAACAAATCCAAAACAGGTTCCTCTAAATTTGCCATGAAGCCCACGTGACCTGGGAGGGCGTTGCTCTGAGAAGAGGCAGGGCTGGCGTCCAGGGCAGGCACAGGCAGGCACCTGCCAAGGGCCCACACCCGGCAGGGGCCCGCCGACCAGAGCCCCCTGGCCTTGCGCCTCCCCTTCTCCATGGCCACCTGCCTGTGCCCCTGCCGCTCCCTCTCGCACAGGCAGAGCAGGAGGAGCAGGAGATGCTGCGACCCTGGCGGGGAGCCTCGCTGAGGGAGGGGCCCTGGAAGGTGTCTTGCCCAAGGGCCCTCAAGAACCTGGAGCCGGGACTGGGATGTGGGCTTCATTCTGGGTCAAGTAGAAGGTATTGGTGCCAGCAGTGGGCCATAGGCAGCCTACGTAGATCCATACTTCAGTTGATGCAAAATGCGGCAGCCAGGCTGCGAGTGGGTGCACCATATTGCGCCCGTCTTGAGAGATCTGCGCTAGTTGCCCATTGCTCTCCAGGCTCGAATGAGGTGTTGGTTGTAAGCAAGCCTTGGGTCCGGGCTGTCTGAGGGTCTTCCTGTCTCATTATGAAGCCGCCGAGCATTAAGATCTGCAGGAGACGCCTCCTTTGAGGACACCCTGGCCCACAGCGCCCGTTCGTCGGGCATGCGTGCAAGGGCTTTCTTGCTTCCATGTCGCTCCCAAACCGTGGATGTTGTTCCTTTGGAGAAGGAATCCTTAGTGGACAGGCGGTGGGTGCTGGCTAGCAGAACGACAGGAGTCTCTCGGGCTGGGGCGCAGGGAAGTAGCCACTGAGGAACGAGCCGTGCTGCGACGCTTTGGAGACGTAGGAATGCCCACCAAAGGATTGTACAGCTTCAGGTGAAAACAGGGAAACAAACATCTCTGATGGTATTTATTTTTAACGTCTTACAAATTAATTGCACTGTAAAGAGCTGAGAATGGCAAAGCATACGCCAGCCTAGGGAGTAGCTTTGCCACTCGTCAGATAAATGCCTCATTTCTTTTCTCTGCCACAGGTGGAGAGGTGCAGCAGAGAGTTCAGTCTGTGTGCAGAGCTTCTGGGGGAAGGAGAAAAATCCAGAGTGAAGGGCAGGCGGCGGGGGGGGGGGCTGCTGGACATAATGCACCCTGTTGTGTGGATTCCGCTATTTTTCCCGAGAGCTGCCATGAGCTGTTGGGCTTCTGAAGCTCTCTGTGTGTCCTTGCACTGGGAAGGTGCATTCTGGGATCTTAACTAGCAAGAGGTTCTGGTTCGCACCATGTGAATGTGCCTCCAAGAGGGAGGAAACAGCTGTTTGGTGGTGTGTGAGTGTCCCCCAGCACAAATGAACGTTCCATGCGGTCAAGCAGTCTCTTTCTGCTTGCCTCAGTCAGATGTGCAGGACCCTGGAGCCAACTGGGAGCAGAAGGTGAGGGTGGGGTCATTGATGGCTGCTAGTCATGATGGTGATGGGAGCTCTCTGTCTTCGAAAGGGGTCTGCTTTCGAATGCAGTTGCTTGGGAGCAGCCATTGCAGGGGGCTCGGGGCTTCCCAGAGGCATCTGGCTGGCCATTGTGCTGAGTAGGATGCTGAGCATGATGGTTTTGATGATGACCAACATGATTAGCCTTTCTAGACCACCTTATTTATTTATTTTATGTGTACCCGCCTTTCTGTCGAGCAATGGCAATCAAGGCAGCTTACAGAAACAGTTAACATTCATTAAGGACACACACCTTTGCATGTTGAGACAGAGAGAAGGCCTACAACTCCCAGCATGCCCCAGCCAGCCCTGCTGGAGCATGCTGGCTGAGGTGTACTGGGAGTTGTAGGCCTTTTTTCTGTCTAAACTTGCAAAGGATTGTGCCTTAAAACAATAAAATAATACATTAAGGGTGCAGTCCTATGGGTTGCACCCTCAGTGCTTGTATGCCCCTGAACGTGGAGGCTTATGGCCAACCTGTGCAGGGCAGGGGAGCAGCGGAGGCGATCTTCACCTCCCTGCCCTTCAACCCTGCATTTTCGCCAGATGAGCTTTCTGCCCCTCTAGCAAAAGCATTTCGGAAGAGGTGGGAAGGAACCTGGCAGAGGCTTAGGATAGCTTGTATCCTGGCCTCCCCAGTCTCCTCCCCTCCCTGCCCACTGAAACGCCTCCTTTCCCCCCTCTCCAAGGTCATGTTCCCAACCTTGGAGAGGTAGCCGGCATAGTTCTTTCCATCCTGGCTGCAAGGGGGTGGGGTCAGAGCTGCGATTCCCAGCTCTGAGCTGGGAAACTGAACTATCCTATGGCCCCTCAGATGCTGTCTAGGGGCTGTAGGACTGCTCCCTAAAATACAATAAGAACATAACAATTACAGAAAAACTATCATTAAAAACAGTGCCCAACCCAACGGACCCACTTACAAATTAAAGAGCTTCTTAAATAAAGTGGGCTTTGCCTGCAGTCAGAAGGCTAGCAGAGAGGAAGCAAATCTAGCCTCCCTTGGCAGGGAGTTCCACAGCCTGGGAGCGGCCACCGAAAAGGCCCTCTCTCAGGTCGCCACTAAAGGCGCCTCTGATGGTTGTAGTCTCAAAAGCAGGGCCTCTCCAGAAGATCTTAAGGACCAGGCAGGCTCGTAGGGGAAAAGGCAGTCTTTCAAGTGGCCTGGTCCTAAGCCATATAGGGCTGTATGGGTCATAACCAACACTTTGAATTCTGCCTGGAAACAGACCAGTAGCTAGTGAAGCTGCTATAACAAGGGAGTCGTGTCCTCCCTGCAATCAGCCCTGGTCAGCAGCCTGGCTGCAGCATTGTGGACCAGCTGAAGTGTCCAAAGAGTTTTCAAAGGTAGGCCCACAAAGAGTGCATTACAGGAGTCCAAACGCCATCCAGGTGGTGTACATTAATTTCAAACAATACAACCTTGTAACAATAAAAACAAGAACATTAAAAATACTTACAAGGTAACAATAAAAACAAGAACATTAAAAATAGTAAGAACTACACATTTTAAAAGGATTTCTAAAGGCCAAGAGAGTGGGGCCCAATCGTCGTTCCTGAGGGAGCGCATTCCGTAGTTTGGGGGCAGCCCAGGAGGGAGTCCTTTCACGCGTGGCCAGCAAATGGGCCTCTGCGGGTCTCTGCGTCCTCCAAAGGGCCTCTCCTGTAGATCTTAAATCTCGCGGTGGTTCATAGCGAGACAGGCAGCCCCTGAGATAGCCAGATCCTACACCGTTTAGGGCTTTGAAGTTTTAAATCAGCACCTTGAAATATGCCTGGAAAGCAATGGGCAACCAGCACAGGTCTTTCAGGGCAGGTGGAATATGGACCATTGGCCTGGTCCAGCAGAACTCTTGCTATGACCAGAGCCAAGGAATGGGATGGACCCTAGAGTAGCACTTTCACAGACCTTCAGACCAGCCTTCCCCAACCTGGTGCCCTCCAGATGTGTCAGCCTACACATCTGGAGGGCATCAGGTTGGAGAGGGCTGCTTCAGGTGCCACTCAGAATCCTCCAAAATACCTCGTGCCTTTCAAATGTCATCCACGAAGCAGCTGTGGGGATCGGGCTCTTAGTCTAACAACATCTGAGAGACAGACGTTCGTTTTGGTTTTTAAATTTGTGTATTGTATGTACATTTCCCCGGAGGGAAGACGGCAGGCTGCATGGGAAGGCAGCGAGGGAATTGAGCTACCAAACTAGGAAGGGCACTCTCTTGCCGGCATCCCCCATGGAAAGTTATTTGGGGCGTCTTGTTGTTTAATAATGAAACTAGCACTTTTTTTTCTAAGATAACTGATCCTTGGCACAACTGTATGCTTATGGGCTTTACAGTCTCAATTTCATTTTTACAAGGCTGATGAGCCTATTAGGCCTTGCGTTCATTGTTAGAACTTTCTCTCCCCTTTGATCAGAATCCATTTTTGTTAAAAAGAAAAATTGGCACAGTCATCATGTTGTACTGGAAAGAGTCTGTCTTTTGCTGAAATATTTCTCTACTGCCCCTCCCACTCCAGAAGGATCTAATTTACCTCACAAACAAACCCACAGCATGTTTTCTCCCCCATCACAGTGACAGTTTGCTGTCTCCAAACTTTCAACTGCCTGCATTGCTATTATCTCCCTGACAAAATGCGAGGCAATTTAGGAAAGATTTGGGGGAGAAAAAAGTGCCATTGCCCACTCAGTGGATGGACAGATTGGGCCTGGGCCTTTCAGAAACCTCAGGAAAACACAAAAGGAAACTGAACCCAACAAGAGACAACAACAGTCTGTACTGGGATTTGTGCTCTTAGTAGTGTGCCATCGCAGCCTGGGTCTGTGGATATGTGAGCATTTTAATGGTTTGTTACCTTTGCCCTCGATATGGGCTGATAGTGGCTTTTAAGTGGCAACTCTGCTGGTAGGCAATGGATGTCTCACTCTTTCTTGGCGGAAAGGCAGGGTTCTGTTTTTTCCTATAGGCATATGTGAGAAATGGTACGATTACTGGACCAATGAAGAAGACCCATTTATGACTGAAATGTGTTCAGTGTTTGTTATATCTAAGTATTTTCATGCTTATATGCTTTAGAGAAGCATTATTATTTAATATTATGGAAGTAGCAATCCTTTAGGATTGTGCCCTTAACAAACGTACATACCGCTTAACATATTTAAAAAATATCTCTATGAGGCATGAAGCTGCTTGCTTTTAATTAGTGTGGCTATAAAATTGTTATATGTATTTGTAAAGTGTTTGCAGAATTCATTCGTTTATGTGATACTAAATTTCCCAACTTGATTGTTGATCCCTCCAGAAACCCCTCCACTCAGCTCTCCATTCTTGTTTGTTCCATCATTTCGATTGATTAAAGAGCTGAGCACCTTCTGGTTGGCAGCCTGGTATCTTTGCACATCTTTGTAGTAGGAGGTATTGATTCCCTTGGAAGGGGATGGGAGAACACCCAATTCTGATTCCCTCAGCAAAACAAAAAGATCATTTGCAAGATTGTCTGGGGGTCAAAAGAGCTCCTCTCAATCACCAAATAGTTTCTCACCTTTTCCTTCTACTGATAAAAGTTATTTTTTCAACAGATGATTGAGAGACGCCTCGATGGAGGTGTTTGGGTTGCTTATTCACAACAGTCCTTTGAGAGTCGGCTAGTTTCCAGTAATGAACAGCCCTACACCTCTGGGAAATTCACAACAAGGTGGGGGGAGAACAACAGTTTCCTCCCGATTGTTGACCCCAGCAGTGTCAGCTTCGGGTTTTGAGGGGCTCCTGGGCAAGACACTCTCAAAGCCACACCTCCCAGTCCCCAATGAGCACCAACACCATTGTCATTGGCAGCTGCTCATCCTCTTCTGTGAGAGTAGTTCCTGGTTCAGCAGCTTGGGACCTCAATCTTTGAGGAAGCGCCTCTCCCTATATTTGTCTGCCCAAGAACTGAGATCTGTTGGAGGGGCCCTCCACCAGTATGAGACAGACACTATGGTGGGACGTGGGAGAGGGCCTTCTCTGCTGTGGCACCCCAGTTGTGGAATGCCCTCCCCTTGGAGGCCTGATAGGCGCAGACATTGGTCTTGTTTCGGCACCAGGTAAAAACGTGGCCTTTTACCAAAGCCTTTGAGGGCTAAATGCATTGTTTTAACTGTTTTAATGTTTTAGATTTTAACTGGTTTTAGCTTGTTTAATATGTTTTTAGGTGTTTAAACTATTTATTGTTTTATACTGTTTACACTGATTTTATCTGTATGCTGCCCTGAGATCTTAATGATATAGGGTGGGATAGAAATGATTCAAATAAATAAATAAAGGGATAAGGCCGGGAATGGGGAGAAGTCGGGTCAGAGCAGAACACGGCTGAGGAAAGTTGCATTGCACAGGCAGTTAATAAACCCTTACTCACCTTGCCAAGTTGTGGAAGTTAGTGGTTCAAGACACCCAAAGATTTGGGTAACAACACATCTTCCTCACCGTTTCTGCCGTCTGCTTGCTTGCAAAAGAGACAGCTGGAGAGTGAGCAGGCAGTGGCAGCTACTGCTGTGCCTTCCCACCACCGCTGTTTGTTGGCTTGTTTGCTCAGAGCCCTCTGAGGCGGCAATGGGGAAGAGGAGGAGCGGGGGGGGGGCTTGTCAAGGAGCCTCCAACAAGGTGTGGGCCCTCAGCAGGTGCTTGACGCCAGCCCTGAACCCCAGCATCTGACATTTGGAGAGCATGCTGTCCCTGAATGTGGAGGTTCTGTCTAGCTAAAAGGGCAGATTGGAGGAGCTGCCGTGGACAGGGCTGGGAGAAGCGTCTGTACAGGGGAGCCAGCGGGCGCTGTGGCGGGCTCCGTTTGGCAGGATGGCGCGCCTGCTTTTGATGACGCTGTGTGCCTCTGCAGTGCCCCTGAAGCACCATGAAGCGGAATCCGGGCTGAAGCATTATAAATGCGTTGCTGGTGTTCAGCCACATATTAAACGCTCAATGAATGAAAAGTCATTAGGGTGGATATTAGCTAAAGGAAGTGAGGTTTACGGTCCAGAGGATGAAACAGAAACTGAGAAATCTGCTGCTAATGCTAGCAACACCTGCATAATTCATGCTTTTATTGCAAGAGGCATTAATATTCTTTCCCTTAATATACTGAGTTCAGTCTGCTCAGCTGAGTTAAGTGCAGGGTGTTGTATTCACAGATGGGAAGGTCAAGTGAGATGGCCCTGGCCTTAAACCTTTCACCCATTACTGTAACAAGAGTTTTCCAGAGCAGGCAGGTTTATAAGCATTTGGCCTTAAGAGATGGGAAATGTGCTTGCTCCCATATCTGTGTCTTCCGGAGAGTAAGGGGGGCTTTGAGATCAACATAAGAACAAGGATGGGAAATGCTATTTTTGTGGGAGTTTGTGTGATCAGTATCAGATCTCAAGGCTTTCAAACTGGGTCATGTGTGTGTGTGTGTGTGTGAGAGAGAGAGAGAGAGAGACAGAGAGAGAGAGAGAGAGAGAGACAGAGAGAGAGAGAGAATATTTGCATTGAAAAATGCATGGCTTCATTAACTGGTGTTTATTTTAATATCATCTGCCTTAAGTTTAGCTATCTCCTTGCTTCTAAGCATCTGAATCTGTATTAAATAAAAAGAGCGCCTTGCAAGATACCTCTCTTCAATAGATTTCAAGGGTGCCCATGTCCTGGGGGCCTGGCATCCAGACTCTGGGCAGGTTCACACAATCACAGAGGGACAATCAGTCACAGTGGTTTATTTTCCCTCCCTGTGTGTGCCAGTTGCAAGCCACTTAATTAACAGATTTACCCTCGCCAGGCACAGGTTGTCGTGATGACCAAACCTGGAAAGGGTGGGTAGGTGGGGTGGTTTACAAACCACCTTGAAACCCTAGAACGAGCAGTGCAAACCTGGTCACTGACTTCTGCTTAGCTTCAGAATAGCAGCTGTAGCATTGCACCTGCACAACGTAGGCTAGGCTAGTAGAGCACAGCTTCTGTTCCTTATTTTCAGCAATCCCCATCAGTTGCTTCTTCTGACCTTGACACATGACCACTTTGCTGCACTGCCCAGCTAAACACACATTTGTGCTTCCTGATTGGAAAGTGATAACCTGGAGGCTGTTTCTTCCCTTCCATTCATTTCCCCTCTCACAATAGCAACAGGTTCATCCGCTACCATGTAGTTAAGAAATTGCTGTGGAAACCCCCCTCGCCCAACACCCTTCCGTGGAGATGCCTACCATGGGGTGGGGAGATGAAGTTCAGATTTAGGGTACCGCTCGAAAAGTCTGAATGTAGATCCTGTAGTGTGCTTGCAAATTAAGCTCATTTACTCTGAATAAATGTGAGCAAAATATATGCACTTTACTGGGCACTTGGTTTGAATTTTCTCAGTGCAGAAATAGCAATGGTGAAACTGAGTGCCCCAGCTCCCCCTTTTTTAAAAACATTCTACAAATCTTGGTTCTTGTTTGGTCATTCACATGGACCTCAGAGATAAGCCACCTACAAGAACAAACTGGTGTGGATGTGAAGAACATTCAAAGTCCTGGTGACTGATATGTGGAGGGAGTGAGAGATTGAGAGAGAGATGGCTGTCTCCCACAGAAAATGCTCTGAAAGCTATTTAGCATGCTAGATTTTGAATGGCAAAAAGCTGGTGTTTTTCTGCTTTAATGGGAAATGTTTCCATTCCAGCTTTGCCTTCAAAAGGCTGTTTCTTTTATTTGCAGAGCTCTTGCTCTCTTTTTCTTTCTTTCCTCTCTTCCTCCAGCAAACGTAGCTGTTACACAGCCCTCACAAGAATAGCTCTGGCAGGTCTGAACAGCAGCTCTGTAATTGAGCTTTAATAAACCCTCATCAGTGTATTTCAGTCCCCTTGGCGCTTTAATGCTTCAATGGGTCCCCTTCTGCTTTGCTGCCATTGTCCTGCAACTTTGAGCTTCAGCTAATAATGACTTGTCTACCTGGCTTCCCACCTCATAATAGGCAGGAGGCTGAGCCAAGCTGCAGAGGAATTATTGTTCTCATTTGCTCCACAAAGCTGGAAATAGGGGAGTTGGGTTAATTGTTTACTGTTCCCGTTCAGATTCTGACATTGATTTAGCCTCTGCCTTCTGCAGCCAAGAGCACTCCTATCGCTGTAATTATGTGTATGTTTCTCACCATCGACAGGGCTAATGAATCGAAGCCGGTGCTACGTTTAAAGAGGACGGGCACCTGTTATGCCACCTTAGGCTCTTCCTTGACCAGTCAATCACACCGGCCGCCAAAAGGCTTTCTTTCCGCCCAGGCTGGAGATCATTTCCAGAAGAGCTTCGTTCTTCTTTAAAAGCAGGGTTTGCCCTGCAGGGAAATACTCACTGTTCAGTACAGGGAAGGCTAAAAGCAGGATGGATTTCACCCCATGGGTAAATTTTGTCTTCCGAGTCGCTTACTCCAGCAGCCATGTCTGCCCTGTCCATTTTTTCCCCTCTTTCCTTTAAGAAGCAGTATGGAGTTCAAACCAGTCTTTATCGGGTTAATTGCTTTTGGAAGAGAAGGCTGGTGCTTTCTTTGTCATTGGTTTATGTCCATGTTGATTAGGCATTGTACATGTTGATTAGGCATTTTTACAGGTGCAGAAACAAGCACACCGCAGGCAGTACCAAAATCAATCCAGTCTCCTCCCTCCGCCCCTTGCCATGCTGCTGCAAATCCCCAATTTGCTTCCTTCCTGCTTTTCTCTCCAGATGTTCTTGACAACTTTATGGCTCAAGCCCAAACTGCTTGCTTTCCAGTCTCCTTGCCCTTCCAAACCCAGATTGGGCAAACCAGTTTCACAAACTCCACCTGCCTGACTAGCCAGCCAAAAAAAAAGAGACTAGGAAGGCAAAAAGAAAGAAAAAGAAAAAGCGATCTGTTCCATGGATTGCCCACTGATTAACCTCCATGGATAGTAACTAACTATACCGAAAGGAGGCTCTCCATAGAAGGATAAGATTGCCACCTTTTTAACTACCCCCTGTTCCTGTGTCTTTAGCAGTAGTTTTATCTGCGGACATTAGCAGGCGGTCTCCTTATCTCCACACTATGAAAAAAATCATCTGTGGACAGACACGTGGGTATGCCCCTTTTATACATCTGTTCTGTACTGCTCTCGGCAAGGGATAAGATGTTGTTGTTGTTAGAATCAGCACCACCCTACTACTATACACATTGGTATGCTACACTTCCTCTGGCGAGTTAAAGAATGTGTACTGGTCAAAATGGGGGTTAGGGACTCCCATTTTATCCTCACAACAACCCTGTGAGGTAGGTTAGGCTCAGAGAGAGTCACTGGCCCAAAATGGGTGAGGGTCTGAACTCTGCCTTCCCTAATCAAAGTCCACCAACTTAGCCAAGACACCAAACTGGCATGTAGTCCACTGGCAGGTGGGGTTCATAGGACCATTGGAAGCTGCCTGATACCGAGTCAGACCCTGGGGCCATCTAGCCCAGTGTTGCTGACACTGACTGGCAGCAGCAGCTCTGCAGGGTTTCAGGCAGAGGGTTTCAGGCAGAGGTTTTCCCAGCTCTACCTGGAGATGCTGCCGGGGATCGAACCTGGGACCTTGTGCTCGAAAACCCAGGGCTCTGCTGCTGAGCTTCAGCCCTTTATGCAGGCCAGCTGCTACAGGGTCATTGTGGAAACCTCTCTTCTCAGTCTGGAGAGTGAAGGCAAAGGTGCCCTTGCCCCTTTCCAAGAAAAGAACATGAAATACACCCAAAGTCTAGTTTTCCTTCCTCTTGTCGGTTCTCTCTGTTTGCTTGTTTTGCAGGATTGCTGACATGGCTCTCCTGAACTGCGCTCACGGTTGAATTTTATTAGCCAAATCTCAGCCCCCTGCAGAGTGTGTCTGGAAGCCTTGTTTTTTTTATGGTCCCCTGCTTCACCTCAATATGTGTGGAATGGTCCCGAAAGCCTCCACTGAGGCATTTATTTTTTTAGAAAAAATAAAATTCAGCCCCCCAGAATTGTTTGGGGTTAGCAGCCTGTCGCAGGAGAACTTCCAGAGGGGCATGTTAGGTCTGTTGCAGCGTGAATGGCAGAAGGCCTTGTGCTGTGGCACCTTTAAAGACTAACGGATTCATGGTGGCAGAAGCTATTGTGGGCCAGGTAGAACTGGCGGTTAGGGTAAGTCTGGAGAGACACCCCTGCCATATGCGGCCCTCTTCAGCTTGGGTATGTATGTCTTGTTTCTGCCTGCTTTGGACTGCGGAGAGAGGGAGGTGTTGTTGTTGTTGTTATTGTTTAAATTTCTTCCATGCCTTTCTAAAAGGAAAAGAATCAAAGTGACTTACGATAGAACTGAAACACAGAAAATTTAACACAGGTGCATCAATTATCTATTAAAATACAACCACCCCTTAAAGCGACTAAAACATCAGTGATGACCATAAACAATTCAACCAATGCATTAAACAGCCCATCTCGTGCCATCAAATGCCTGGGAATAGAGAAAGTCCTTAACGTGGCACTGAAAAGATGACAATATTGGTGCTAGGTGGGTCTCACATGGGGAGAGCATTCTGCAGTGGGGGCGGGCACCATTGAGAAGGCCCCCTCCCTTGTTGCCATCTCCAAACCTCCCTCAGGGGAGGCAGTCCAAGGAGAGCCTCAGATGTTGATTGTAAGGTACAAGTAGGTTCATAACAGGAGAGGTGCTTGGTCAGATCTTTTGGTCCTGAGCCATATAAAGCTTTATAGGTTTGAACCAGCACCTTAAACTGAGCTTGGAAATGTTCAGGCAACGGGTGCAAACCTATTGTGTGCCTGCTGGAATATGTGGCTGGCTGGGCTGTATTTAGCCTGGTGAGACAAACACTGATATTGTACCCTGGCTCTACTTTGTCACTTTCTTTCCTTTGCAGAATGCTGGCCTGGAATATGAGGCGGATGCTATCACAAAGACCCCATTGCCTCCTGCCTGCTGGCCCACTTCAGCCGCAGGGTCTGGCTTTCAGGGCATCCCAGACCTCTCCTCTGGCTTCTACAAGCTTCCACCCCCTATGGAAGGTCAAACACCTTGGCGGCCCTGGTGCCATGCGAATCCGCGCTTGCCTTGGATCTTCTTCCATTTGAAGAAGGGATTGCCGTTGAGGTGCTCTTGAGAGGAGGGGAGTACCTGCTGGTGGCGAAGGATGAACTCCATCACTGGGGGTGTTCTTGTTGGCCTTACAACTGTGTCTGTCACCCTGGACTTTAGCCTGCACAGCAGCCTGATGGCCTGGCCACTGGGCCACAATTTGACTCTGAATCACAGCTTGCCAGCGTCAGATCCTCTGAATGCCTCTGTGGGGGCAGATGTCTCTCAGACGTCCATCAGGGAGAAGAACTGGCCAGCCCTTCTCATCCTGATCATCATCCTACTGACCATCGGAGGGAACATTTTGGTCATCATGGCCGTCTCCTTGGAGAAGAAGCTCCAAAATGCCACCAACTACTTCCTGATGTCCTTGGCGGTGGCGGACATGCTGGTGGGCATTTTAGTCATGCCCATCTCTCTCATCACCATCCTGTACGGTAAGTCACTTGCCTTTGCTCAGTTCAAGCTGATCAAGGGAGAGGACGCCACCCTTGTCGACATTGGTAGGGAACTGGGCAGAGATTTTGTGCCCCTTCTTTCTCCTGCGCTGGTTTCTGTGTAAAGGGCAGATTAAGGCCTGGGCTATGCATGCAATAGCATGGAGGATGCGGCATTTTGTTTCACAGTGCCCCTGATGAAGGTCTGAACTGAAAGACACTGGGCCTAACACATTGTGGTTTTGGTGCCCCTCTCCTCTTATTCCCGCACTGGTGCCTCCCCTCCTCTTCTTCTCTATGCATGCAGCAGAATGAGGTGGTGGAAAGCTGAGGCGGTAGAATGGGCTGCACCACTTCAGGCTGTGCAGGAAGGAGGTGCTTTGGGGGAGGTAGGAATGGTTTTCTGTGGGGAAATGCCCCGTAAATAGATAACAGGGCAGCTAGCCCAGACTGTGCTAGTTTTCTACTTACAGGAAGACTTGGGGTGGGGGTGGGTTTTTCTCCCCATAGGGGAACATTACGTTCCAATATGTAATCCCCCCTCCCCCCCCCTGCACAAACACACACAGCTGATTCTACCACACAGCTGATGGGATTATTTAGTGACAGTGCCTCCTGTTAGAAAGGCAATTAGCAGAGAAAAAAAGCAAAAAGGCAAAACAGGATGAGCGTTTACCAGTCCCACATGCACACCGGCTATCTTAGAATGAAAGGAGACCACGCCCTTCGCTGGCGAAGAAGAGGCGCAATGGTTTCACTCACAAATGAAATGATCTTGCACAGAAATGCGGGGACAGCATAGAGTTTCAAAAAGAAGTTTGTTCAGTCTATTTTGTGTTCCATTACACGGGCAAGAGTGAGAGCAAGCGCATGCACCCCCAGCACAAGTCGGCGGGGGGGGGGAGGGGGGAGCAACAGGGAGAAATCACAGGAAACGACGCTGACTGGAATGGCTTTTAAATTCACAGAGAATTTTAGGAGAGATGTGTGTGCTTTTAATGTGTCTGTAGAAAACCCCATGTTGCCTTTTGACCTTCTGTGCTGATTGGTGCTGCCCCCCGGCTTTCCGAGGAACGGCAGCAGATATGGCTGCTCTGGTGGTTGAATCCTGCAGGGGGCGCTGTCCCACGGGACTGTCCATAGTTTTGTGGTCCACACGGTCTATGTTTTGCATGCCGAAGGTCCCTGGTTCGATTCCCAGCTGAAGGCAGTTCAGCAGCAGAGCTAAGAAATGGCCTGCCTATCCCCCTAAATGGTTCTGTGAGACTTCGGAGGGCTGCTCCCAGCCAGAACAGGCAATATTGGGCCAACAGCTTGACTAAGTGCAGAACAATGTCATAATTCTGTGTGTCTGTGTCCCGGGATACCTCAGTGGGCCCCAACGGGGCAGCCTCTCCACGAATTCCAGCGCTCCTGGCCTCATGGTGGAATTCACTCTCCTCCCCCCAATATACCTCCTTTGACAGGATGTCACCTTGACTGATGTTGCCCTGTTCTGACCACCCACCAGAGCCCTCCCACCCCAGGACTCTTTTGGCCAGGATCTGCACCAAACTGGGTTCCCACACACACTGCACAACTTTGAACGAGCGTACACAGCACGCTGCACAACTTCTCTAAGCAAGGCTGCTCCCCCAGTGCCCCCTGGTCCTCCGCTTTGAAATTGAGGGGAGTTTCAGATGTTGGCCTTCCAGATGGTCTGGGCATTTGCTGCTCAAAGAAAAGACTTTTAAAATCCCAGGCAAACTCCGTTGCCTGTGCATGTACGTGTGTGTGCATGTGTATTGTGTGTGTGCGTGCACATGCATGCATGTGCGTCTACCTGCTGTGGCTCTTTGGAGCCCAGCCTCTGCTGCAACAACCCACACTTCTCTCTGGGGAGTACATGGCAGGCTCACGGAACCTGGATGTTGCTTGAGTCCCCTGCTGTTCCTGAGAATGCCGCTCCAGGAAGGAACACCAAAGCTCCTGCCCACACCAGGATTATAAAAGCCGTATAAATGCATGAGCCACATACAGCAAATGACACGTACCCCTTGGTGACCTTTATTTATCTTTGCAAATGTCATTCTCCCTTTCCGTAAATGCACTTACCCCCAAACAATTCATGGACAGTCAGTGGCGGAAGGGTAGTGGTAAATTTTGAAGTGTGCACCTCATGACAGTCCCCGTGGCTGTGCCCCCAAGGCGAGGCCAAAAATGCAGGCAGCTGTGTCGATCCAGGTCAACAAACCAGTTCTAGCATTTTCATCTCCTCCGGGAGCAGGGCTTTTGTAAAGCGAATGGGTCTGAATTGCTCATTCATGACCAAGCCATCCCAAAATACTTTGCATGACATCAGGGACAACGCACAACTCTATATTGTTGCTGGGAAAATCCGTTTCCCTTCTAGCTACCATGAGGATTGCAGCTAAGCTCAGAGGGAACGAGGAACTCTGAAGGGGGTGGCAGGTGACGTCCGTGTCCCGGCTAATAAGGCTGTGCTGGCACTGCCTCCTGCCGGGCCCTGGATTCACTGCACTGCTGGCCAGGGCGGAGGCAGGCAGGGGTCGGCTGGTTGGGGGTGGGGCACCTGGCCAGGCTTTGGCCTGGGCCCCCGATTCATGCTGCCACCTGCTGTGCACAGTTCGTGCGGGTTGTGGTTTTGTATCTCTGCTCAAATCTTGGGTGCAATCTCCGATGGCCTGCCTACGTGAGAGGAGAGGGGCTGCTTGGGAGGCCCAGGGTTTTGCCCTGGTAGCT
This sequence comes from Heloderma suspectum, assembly GCF_057233095.1. Taxonomy (NCBI): domain Eukaryota; kingdom Metazoa; phylum Chordata; class Lepidosauria; order Squamata; family Helodermatidae; genus Heloderma; species Heloderma suspectum. The sequence goes on from NC_139466.1 coordinate 3,271,531, forward strand.
CCCTCCACAAATCGTAGATGTCTGGAGGCCATCTGGAAATCAAGTGGGAAGGGAAAGCAGCACTAGGGTGGCCATTTCCAGATGACAAAGAAAAAAAGGGGACACGTGTTGCTAAAGAAAAGAGGGCAAAAGAGGCCACAGGGCTGCACAAGAATGGCTGATTTGTATGTATGGATGCAAATTTAGAAATAATTAGCATAGGCAACAGCCGTCCCTTTGCCTGCTTCAGTTGTAGCCAGGCAGATGTCTGTTAACGTTAAGTGCAAGCTGTGTTTCCAGTTTGCCGTCATCTTCTGTCCCAAGCGTGGTCAGGCAAAACTTACTCTGCAGCCATGATTACCATCGTTGAAACAGGGCAGCGGCGTCTCTCACCCTCATGGGGAAGAAGACTGTGACCAGGTGGCCTGTGCGCTAGCCAGGAATTGGCAACGTCAGGGCCTCTGCTCTCCTTTGCTGTGGTTCTTTAGCTTTCAGCTGGTCTTGGACTGGCGAGCCCTTCAAACAGAGGATGCCTTTAGATGTGGGCAACTTGTGGCCCTCCAGGTGTTTTGCCCTGTGACTCCCATCAGACCTAGCCAGCATGGCCAATGATGATGGATGATGGTGTCTGTAGGCCCAAACATCTAGAGGTTGCCCACCCCTGCTTGAGATGGAGGGCTGTTCTCTGACAGACCATCGAATAGAGCGGCCTTCCCCAGCCTGCTGCCCACCAGATGTGCTGGACTACAACTCCCAGTGTGCCCCAGCCAGCCATGCTGGCTGGGGCATGCTGGGAGTTGTAGACATCTGGAGGGCACCAGGTGGACACTTGGCCACCCCAGAGGGCACTTTGCATATGCTCAAGAGTGTTGACCACACACACACACCCAAGACATATATCTAAGTACAAAATGGGACAGAGAAAGACTATTGGTGGCCTCTTGGCCACAGGCCCACACAGCTCCAGAGCTGGCTTTGCCATTGGTTGTCTGTGTGATTGTACCTCTCTCTCCCTCCCCTGCCCAAGTGTCTTTGGCCAAAGTTCTGCTCTCTTTATATGAATGCTGGCATCTCAGCATAATGTCACTCAGGTGGCCATTTAAATAACAGCCTTATAATTCTGAGGATTTGATTCTGGCTAAGACACAAGAGGCAATAAAAGCCCCCTGAACACCCTTTTTGCTTTAAAGCACGGATGCACATGGTCTTGCGTGGCTGGTTGCTAGCACATCTTCGCTTGTGTGGAAGGATGGAAGTTAGAAATGGCATTGCCAAGGGTGCTTCCAGATGAGGCTTTTATTGTGCAGTCGCCCCAGTATTATTAGGGGTCCAGACAATGACATTGTGGGGATGCTGGCTTTTGCCCTGAAAGGTGGCCAAGAAATGCTTTAGATACATTAAATAAATATTTAATTTGCAGCGCGCCAATTTTTCCCCCACTGTATCTTCAGTCTTTTTTCTTACCATAAAAACAAAAAAAAGTTAAGGAAGGCAGAATACCTGCACAAGGCCTTTTGGTTGGTAGCACCAGGAACCCTCCGCCTGGAAGCAAGACAAATCCAGCTAAAAGGATCTTAGGTGGTGGTGGAGGGGGGGGGGACATTTCTCTGCCTAAGACTCTGGGAAGCAGTTGCCAGTCTAAGTACATAATACTAGTCTTAGGGCGCAATCCTATGCCTGGTTAGTCAGAAATAAAGTCCTACAATTCCCAGCATTCCTCAGCCAGCTTGGCTGGCTGGGGAATGCTGGGAGCTGTAGATTTTTTTTTTCCTGTCTAAACAAAGAAGGGCTGGAGTTCACTATTAGAGCACAGGTTTTGCATGCAAAAGGCCCTGAGTTCAATACTTATTTTAATCAATTTTTTATTGTGAGTTTCAGCATCGGGGCAGTATATGATAAGTGTTTAATCGATCCTGGAATGTCTTATGGTTATGGCTGTTTGTTTTTGAGATTGTTTGTTTGAAGTTGTTTTAGATATATGTTTCTTTTGTGGATATTATCTGTTCATGTGTTTTTTATGTAAATGGTTTTTAATCTCTGTATATTGTATTTTTTAATGTTTTTAATCTTTGTAAACCTCCCAGAGAGCTCCAGCTATTGGGCGGTATAGAAATGTAATTAACAACAACAACAAAACAAACAAAATCATAACAAAACCGAAAAATTGAAAATACAACAACATACTCTGAAGTCCTCAGTTTCAAATAATACAACATTCTAGGGAGAAAAAAGGGGAAAAAAGAATAGGATAGGTCACACACAAACTTCAGTAAAAGCAGACCAGATATCCAAATATAAGTCCATTCACAAGTGACGCCTATGTACCAATCTTTCAGACGTTGCTAGTTTTGTTAAGTCTTCAGTCCAATGCATTATAGGCGGTGAGCTTTTATCCTTCCAGTATTGTATCAGTCTTTTAGCAGCCAAGAGGGTGTGAAAGATCCATTTACACTGACCATGTTACATTCCAAAAAGCAGGTAAATAGTTTAAGAGAACATGTACATCAGTAAATTTTAAAGAGCTTTCCAATGCAAAGTTTATCTGTATGACAACTTCCTCTTAAAGGAGGCAACTATTGGGCATTTCCAAAACAGATGAATAAAAGAAGCATTTACTTCATTATACCTCCAACAATTAGCCGAGTTTGACAAACCTTCGTTCCCTGCGTTCAATACCTAGGCAGCTCTGCCATGCTGGAGTAGACAATACTGGGCTAGATCACAGGGTTTGAACCTCTTTCAGCCCCAGGGCCAAATTCAAGTTTGACGAACCTCTTGGAGGCCGCGTTCCAGTGGTGGGCTGGACCAAAAGAAAAAGGTGCGGGCCAAAAATAGCCACATATTTTGGCTTAAAACTCTTACTGCTGGTACGAAGCCTCAGGAGAGGCATTTCAAGCTTGCAAAATGGGGAAAACTGCGCGTAAGTCAGGAAGCCACCAAGTGAGTGGTGGTTGGGGGAATGGGGGTGAGGCCAGGGCAAGGGGTGTGGTCATCTGAGGAACTACAGGGGCTCAAATGAGTCCCCAGGCATGCTAGATTGCTCCCGGGCCTGAAGGTCCCCACACTTGGCTAGATGGAGTGATGTTCAGAATAATGCAGCTCAACGTGTCATTCACATGCAGAGCCTTTCTACATGAGGCTTTTATTGTGCGCTCATGATTGCTCACTCACAGGAGTTTGTGGGTCCTTTACACGAGGTTGTCATCCTCCAGGACCTCTCCCGTGCTTTGCAGCCATTATCGTATTTTTTTCCCCAAAGGAGGAAAATCTGGTATTATTTGAAATGGCGAAATTAGAGTCTCATGTAATTGCACAATGCCACTATACCACAGCGCCATCTAGTGACTGTATAATGAAACATATAGAAAGGCCGAGAAAGAAACCCCCTGGAAAAAAGCATGTGTAAAGGAGCCGATCTTAATCTTAGTACAATGCTCACAGTCGGTATAATGCAGCTCCAGTTCATATGGCTGCAGGCACATCTTGGCTTGTTCAGATGAATGAAAGTTGGAACTTTGATTCTCCAAGTGCAGGAAAGCAAAATGAGAGCTGGAGGCAATTATTTTAAACAGGGCTGTTTGTGTGTTTTTAGGTAATTTGAGTGAGCCTTTGTTTCCTGTATTTCTCTTGTCCTACTGTCAACTCTGCTCAAAGAGGTTTTGCAGGTTTTCTGAAACATCGAAACCTGCAAATTCAGTTTAGTAGAGATGGAAATGAGATTATTCTATGTAGCATGAACAGCGATTGCAGTTTCAGACCCGAGGGGAGAGGCAGTAGTTCAGCGGAAGAGCCTTTGCTTGGCATGCAGAAGGTCCCAGGTTTGATCTCCGGCAGCATCTCCAGGTAGGGCTGGGAAAAACTCCTGCCTGAAACCCTGGAGAGCTGCTGCTGCCAGTCACTGTCAACAATGTCAACAATACTGGGCTAGATGGACCAGTGATCTAACTCAGTACAAGGCAGCGTCCTAGATTCGTGTGTTCCCAAACCACCTTCAACCCTCTTTAAAACGTATCGTCCGCCTCTAGCTCTCTCAATTTGAGTAGAACATGGGACACTATCTTATCCCAGGTCAAACTATTTGTCCATCTAGCCTGGCATTGCCTGTTCTGACTGGCAGCAGAAAGAACAGGGTCTTTCCCCTCAGCTGCCTCCTGAGTTCCTCCTTACCTTGGGAATGCCTGGGATTGAACCTGGGACCTTCTGATTGCAAAGCAGATGCTCTATGACCAAGCAGAGGTCTTTCCCTGAGGAGAGTAAGTGGTTGCACTTGTTCTGTGGTTGCACTTTAAAGCAGCCTGGCCCTGCTTGAGAACTCTTTGCTGTCAGAGCGGCTCCTTCACCTCATGACTTCTCATGGCTTTTTAAGCTTGGATTTCCTTTCTTCTCTTTTTTTAATCGTAGAGCTGCATCCTGCCTGCACACCCTTTTCCCCTGCCACTCTTTTCATCTCTTCCACACTCTCACTGCCCCCTCCATCTTTATAAAGTCAGCATACAAAACCTGGAAGAAGTCTTCATTTCTAAGGCTAACCTTTGCACCCCCTCAAAAGGTGTCGGAAAGAGAAGGCCACAACAGTGTTGTCGTGGACAGCTGGAGCAAACGTTTGGAGCTGCAATGAAACAGAAGGGTTCTGGCAACGAAACAGAAGGGTTCTGGCAACAAAACAGAAGGGTTCTGCAGGGACCCTCAAATGACAGGACGTGTGCTGGCTCTGATCCTGAGCTCCCGCTGCTTGCTTTGAAACAGGGGGCATGGAAGGGGCAGGGGGACTGTGCTGCACCCTAATTTCTCCAACGCACCCCCTCTGCTGCCTCCTCCTCCTCAAGCTACAAAATGGCTGCTGCTCACGGATGAACTTAACATCTTGGCTCTCCGTGTTTTGACATGTTTAACCCTGCCATATTCATAGCAAAGATGACGGATTGCATCTGCTCCAATTCTCCTTGTTCACCAGGGACAGTCTCTCTTTCCTGGGGCCTGGCCCAGATAAATGTGGAGAGGCCAGAGCTCAGTGGTAGAGCCCCTGCTTTGCATGCAAAGTTCAACCCCTGGCATTTCAGACAGCACTGGGAAAAGACTCCTGTCTAAAGTCCTGGAGAGCCACTGCCAGTCAGTAGAGACAAGACTGAGTGAGATGAACCCATGGTTTGACTTGGTACAAGGCAGCATCCCGTGTTCTTATTTAAATCAGCCCTTTATTCAGAACCATGAGGACTGGAATCTTATCTTTAGGGGAAGGACCATAGCTCAATGGTAGGGCATCTGCTTTGCATGAAAAAGATCCCAGTTTCAGTCACCACCATCTTCAGGTCGGGCTGCGAAAGACACCTGTCTGAAACCCTGCTGTGGGCAATACTGAGCTAAATGGCTCCAGGGTCTGACCCAGTTTGCATGACAAGGTTGGTTCTCATGGGTTAAATAGCCCACAATGAGCTGCGATGTGTGCAGCTGCCGTTTTGAATATGTAACTCCCGACTGGGGGGACTGGGGATTGCTCCATGACATGTGAACCCGGCCACTGTGGGTTACTCAAGGGCTAAACAACCCTTGCATAATGCTTGATTAGGTTTATGCAAGGGTTGTTTAACCCTCGAATAACCCATGGTGGTCGGGTTTGCATGATACGGTGCCACCCCCAATTGCCCCAACTGGGCATTGCATATTCAAAATGGTGGCCGTACATGCATGGCATGTGCTGTGGCTCATTGTGGGTTAAATTAGCCATGATGACCTGGCTGTGTCGTGCAAACCAGCCTAGTATTAGTGCCGGCTCTGGGTTTTTAGAGCCCTTGAGTAAGAAACCCTCCCTGGGCCCCCTCCCACAGTGAGTCCACCTTCTCACTGCCACTGTCACCAGCTGTTCTTGCTCCTCCTCCTCTTCCTCCTCCCTGCTCCCACTTGCTTGCTTGAGGCAGAGAGTCAGGGAGCAAGCAGGCCATGGCACCTATGGGTCCTCCTTCTCGCCACCACTGTTGTCTGGGCCAGAGCGAGAGGCAGGTCAACAAGCAGGCTGCCTTGGTGAAGAGGAGGAGCAGCTCCAGGGGGCCCTTGTCAGTGGGACCCTGCTGGGGCTGGGCTCTTGGCAGGTGTCCGACCCTTGATGCTGGCCCTGTTCAGCGTAAGGCAGCTTCTGGTGTTCCACTACCCTTATTTTGTTCCTGGTTTTGCCTTTGGGGGATGTCTTAACAAAAAGTAGGGAGGCTACCTCTGTCTTTAACTTCCTCCTCAAGCTGAAAGCACCGATTGGGAATTAGGACTGAATCTGGGTGTGGAATACACTCACTTTGCTTAGTGATTTATCAGGCAAGAAACAGCTTGTACTGACCTTTCCCAAAGCGGTGTACCTCCCACGTTTGCTGTGAGAAGAACTGCACTGAGATTCTAGAGCACTTCAGGTTACAAAGGGCTACAAAGCTATTAATGAGCATGAAAGGCGAATGGAGGCCTGCTGGGAGAGGCCACCCCTTGCCAGGTTCTTGTTCCTCTCTTGGGAGGGCTCACCTCCCGGTCTGAAAATCATCATTCGCGGTACCTTCCTTCATGCCTAGCAAGAAACTGCTTGGCAAAGGAAATCCAATTTCCCCTGTTGAGTCTGACAAAGTCAATTAAGCATTTTTCACATGAAGCTTTGCTTGGACACTCGCTTCTCCTCAGAAGGCTTCTCTCCCTCCTTCCCCTCCCTTTTCTAACGCGTTAACATCATCATATTGTCTTGGCCCCTGCCGTGAGCCCACGACAGATCATTGGTGGCGCAAGCCCAGCCCTCGCCAATGAAGCCGCTGCTCTCTGAAACGTTGATTAGTTCAGCTCTTCTTATTTTTTAGTGTCCTGCACTAATGGACAACTTACATTTGACATCCTTAAATGTTTTTTGTAGCGTGCAATTCCTAAAGGACTAATTAAATAAGTGTGTTAATTAATAGATGGTGAGTGCAGAGAGAAGCAGATCAGTCCTGGCTCCAGGGTTCGGAGGGCCCTTGGGCGAGACACCCTTCATGGGCCCCCTCCCTCAGGGGCCCCCCTTCTCACCACCATTTAAACCAGCTGCTCCTCCTCCTCGCAACCATTTGCTTGCTTGGCAGCGTTTTGCCAAGAGGCAAAGGTTCTTAAGAGGATTCGGGGACCATGGACACTCAAGTGGGTAGAACTCAAGGATTTTATCAAGTAGCAGGCAAAAATGATCCATAGAAATACAGTCTACTAAGCCAGACGTAGCACTTACTCCCCCTTCAGTTGCTGGCAACTCCAAGCGAAGCGACAGTGGAGAGACCCCAGCCAGCATGCAGCACCTCCTGCAGTCCAGGTCTGCGTCGAAGCTCTGCTTGGGCAAAATCTTGGGGACTTAAATAACTGAAAGCACCTTTTCCTAGGTGCCGTTTTCAACACCAGCCTCATTGATAACACCTGTGGTGGTGGCCATGTTCTCAGGCCTTGTCGATGCTTATACATTCTTGCAGCACCCAACGATAGGCCAGAGCAGGTGGCCAGCAGCCAGCGAAGGCGGTTCAGAGGCCCTCCTGACTGCCATGGTTGTACAAGTGGTTAATCTTGAACAGTAAAGAATGATGAGGCAAGAAGCGTGAGGACCCTAAAGGGGTGCTGTTCTCAAGGGGATTTAGGCGTGAAGCAGGAATTGTAGCACACCATCCTAACTCCTCGGTGAGTTTCCTCTACAGGCCGGCAGAGAGGTGGGGAGCATCTCCTGCTCCTTCTCACCACCACCGTTGCCTGGGCCAGAGCGAGAGGCAGGTGAGCAAGCAGGTTGCACTGGTGAAGAGGAGGAGCAGCTCCAGGGGGTCTTGTCAGTGGGCCCCTGCTGGGGCGTGGGCCCTCGGCAGATGTCCACCTATGCTTCCCCTTGATGCTCGCCCTGAAGTAGTTAAAACCTCACTGCTGGTTTATACTTGCTGCAATCATGCTTTAGATCATACTTTCCACACACAGTGGGGGCTGAAGGGGAGAATCTCTGAAACCAGACATGGGTCCAAATCCAATGTAAAGAAGGAATACTGTCGGTATTCTTAGAAGTCAGACCATGTCCATACATTACAGAGGGCAAATCCAGATCTTCCATCGTTAGTCAATCATGATATCCCAGGAAAATGTGCGTGTGTTTGTCACATTCACGTTACATTTTGAAGGATACTTTCGAAACGTGTTAGGTGTATGCCTGTAAACATGATGTGCAACTAAGTGATGAAAGTATGCACCTTTGAGCAATGTTCACACTATTTGTGCACAGGAATGAATTTGATGTGGTGTTGACAGTGCAGGGATCCAGTTTGGACTTTGAGGGATGTGCAGGCGAGTGGATCTTCCAATTCCATTTCAACATTCATACAGGTGTTGGTGTTACCTGTGAACAGATGTCCTCTGCCATGGATTGGGTTATTGCTGTTCCATTCCACAGCACTAGCATACAGCTGTATCCAGTATCCTGTCCCCTTTGGGGTTTCCCAGCTTTTGTGAAGCTTTCCCCCCATTCTAAACAGCTGAAATGCCCCTGCTGAGGATTAGTGGCTGTCCCTAAGAGCTTTTAGCTAAAATATGCTGGTATTTGGCCACACCCCTTTTGCCTTTGGCCCCGCCCACCACCAGAATGCAGCCCCTGAAGCTCCTCCAAATTGGAATCCAGCCCGTGGGCTCAGAGAGGGCGGGCACGCCTGAGGCAGGCCTCTGGCCCGATCCACACAAGACTGGTCTTGTGCTCTGTTGATATGAGAGCCATGTGCTGATGGCCTCTCAAAGTTCTCCACCTTATTTGTGGGCAGAGAAATTTGGGAGTTGATTTCACTGAATTTCTCCAGGGGAGGAGGAATTCTCAGCAGTTTCTTCCAGGCAGGGCTCCCCATTGGCAGGGCTTGTGCACAGCTTCTTTCTTTTTGGGTAAGGGCTTTTGATTTTTTTGTGCTGCAAGAGCATCAGCTTTGTTGGCAGGCTGGCCCCCATTTGCATCCACCACAACGCAGGTGTGAGGGGGCAGTGTTGTCTTGTGTCCAGAGGTGGGGTTAGTGCTTTGCCAAAATCTGTCCTCCGATTTCCAGAAAGTTTTCTTCCCCCACTAAAGGGACTTCCATTGTTCTGCCTCATTCTCAGGACAGGCTATGATTTATGTTGAATCTCTTCTGGTGGTGTTTTTGAGCTTGCCTAATCATAGCGAGCCTCCCAAGCTGCCCGCACATCCTGATCTGATAAAGTCCCAAGGGAGGAATTGGCTCATGATTCCTTCTGCTGGGCTTCAATTGAAGTGTAGGTTGCTGAGGAGGCCACAGGCTGCCAAAGAAATGATTGTACAATGAAAGACAGGACACTTGTGCTCGTTCCTCGGCCACCTCCTAAGAAAGATAAGTCCAAGAAACCCAACCCCAACCCATGATGTTTTCTCTGAAATGGAGAAGTACTGAATTCTTCAGTCTTGAATTTCTTTTTGAAAGCAATTTCTCTTCTATCAAATGGAATGAGAATGGTCGCGGGGGGGAATGGGAGAAATTTTCAGCACAGCACTAGTTTATAAGAGGCTGTGTCCATCCTCTTCCTTGGCCACCGTGCCGTCACTTTTCCTAGCCAGCAGAAGGAATTGGCATCTGTGCCTGGCAGCTCACTGCCCACTCCTCTGGCACCGACATCCAGGTCAGAGCTGCTCCTGGCTTCCGAGCAGGGTCTGGGAAGTGGGCCCTGTGAGAGTAGGCTGCAGAGCAGGAGCAACTGAGACTGCAAGAGGGAGGAAGCATCTGGGAAATGGCCAGGAGCAGGTGGCCTGGCCAGCCAGCCAGTGACTCAGAAGAAGCTGTGGCTCCTGGCCTCTGCAGGGTATGAAGGCCTTTCAAGGGCCCCAGTGCCCTCCTTGTGCCATGGACCAGGACCCTGAACCCACATCCTCAGAGGATTGAGCCCTGGTCCTCAGAGGAAGAGGCTCCTGAGTTAACAGTCCAGGGAGAAGACTTGGCTGCCAAAAGGGTCCTAGCTCCCTAGGATCCAGTTCTCCTGAGACACCCCAGGGTTCAGCTCCCCTGCATCCAGGGGAGGTTGCATTGCCATCCTCTGACTATGAGGACACTAGTGTGCCACATCCACTCCCACATCGTAACAGCCTGAGGTTGCCAAAACAGGCCAGGCCTCTTTAAGAGACAACGCCTCAGTCAGCACGGAGGCCGGGCCTACCAGCCTAAATCCAACAACACTTCTATTTAAGCCTCAGTCTTGCTCTGCTTCTTGTTGGAGCAACATACAGATGACCCTCTCTAGCTTCCAGCTCCAGCCCCATTCAGAGCTTTCCATGGGACTGATCTATTTTTGTCTTGCCTCCTGAGAAACCTGCCCTAACCTGACCCCTGCTACAGATCTGATCCATAGAAGAATCCTGTATTGTTTATTGATTGATGTGTGTGTGTGTGTGGGGGGGGGTGTTAAATGTTATTTAAACAAAAGTGAGATATGAAATGTTCTAAAATGTCTGGGTGCAAAGCAGAGGAGGGAATCAAGTTTATTTAGTCTAAATAAATAAACTTGCTTCCTTACTCTGTTTTGTGCCCAGAGTTTTCTAGATCTACCACTACAAACATTTTTTGTCTTCAAAGGCAGACAATATCACCTGAGGATCTTAGGGGTGGGGGGTGGGCATTACAGCCAAAGGGGAATCCCATGGTGCCAGTAATGGTCAGTGAAGAATCCCTGGGCCATTTTTGCAATCTTAAAGGGTGCAATCCTATGCATCCTATGAAAAAAAACGTCCTACAACTCCCAGCTGAGAATCCGCTCCAGGTTTCAGTCAGAACCAGTTAGAACTCTAATGGAGCTATCCAAGGTGACAACAGAGCCACCCGCCTCCACTGGATAGGAGTTAAGCCATTATTATGCTTCTCCTGCACTCCCTTTCCAGCTAGGCACTCGCCACCCCTCCTCTTCTTGAGTGCAACAGATGCAACCATTCAAAGTGCCAGATTTCCTCTTCCAACTGTTTTGCCGACAAGCGGCATTATGCACAGCTTGTGTTTTCCCCCTTCTCATTCCCTTTTGTGGCTTTGTCTCCACAATTATCAGCTGCAATACTCTTTCTGCCTCTTTGGATTTCGACTAACGGGCACTAGCCATTCATACCTCTTGCTGGTTGTCTTGCAGCGGAGACAGGAATGAAGGGGTGAGCCACAAGAAGGAATGCCACTTGGAGAGGGGCAGGGGAAAGGAAGATCCCCATTTTCATATTGATCATCTTGTTCCTTCCATAGACACAACAAGGCTAGTTATATCTCTATCTAAAACTGCAGAGTGAGGGAAATGTTCCCTCAATTTGTAGCAATTGGGGTTTAAAATACTGGAAAGCAACATCAAACAGTAACTCAAGGCAGTGGAGGCTGGTGGCTCCGATGTCAGTGGGGCGGTGAATCTGCTCCAGGGTTCAGTCAGAATCAGTTAGAAATCCACAGAGCACCTTAGAGAGCTCCTTTAGAGTTCTGACCAAAACCCGGAGTGGATTCACCACCCCACTGACGTCGGAGCCACCCGCCTCCACTGACTCAAGATTCTTGAACATGTTGATTATTTATTTATTTATTATATTTTCTGCCCAAGAACAACTCTTCTCTGAGAGAATTATGCAGACCAAACTTAGTTTTGCCACTTGAGTGTACATTGTGTGTGTGTGGGGGGGGGATCTGGCTTCCTGCCACTTGAGCTCATGATTCCGTGTCCTGCACTCTGGGGTGATAGAGAAGAGATCCCGGCCTTCCTCTCTGGGACAACAAGTCTCCAGCATGCAGGCTTCATGTTTTTACACGGACTCGCATTTCCACATTTACAGGCTTAAGACATCTTCCCTCTCCACCTTAGTGTGTGAAGAAGATCCCTGTGATTGTACATCTTGAATCTTGTCACAATACATTGGGAAGAGTTCCTCCTGCCCTGCTGCTGTATAAGCCTCGTGGCCATAAATGCAGCTCTCCTTCCTCACAACTGCTTGTGCGGGAGAAGTCCCCATAGCCCCCACCCTTTCTCAAGGCAGCAAAGTGGGGTGGGGGCAGGCTGGTTCTGGCGGGGGCCATGGCCTCAGTCAGTTTGCCTAGTGGTGAAAGGGGGGAGATGGCATCGCTCAGTGCTCAAGCGTGTGCCTTGTGTTCAGAAGGTCCTAGTTTGAGCCTCCAGCAGGCGTCTCTAGTTAAACAAGGGGCAGGTGGCAGGGGGAAGGCCCCTCAGCGCTGCAGCCAGCCAGAGGAGACAAGGCAGGGCTGGGCGGGTCGAAAGCCGGAGGCCTCGGCAAGCCAGAGCAGGCAATCCAGGGCTGGGTGGAGTCGTGGCCTGTGCCAGGGTGCCCCTTGTCAGCTGGACCCCCTGAGCCACTCCTGAAGGATCTCTTCCCTCCTTAAGAGTCCCACCTTCCATCTTTCACCTTCCCCTTTCCAGTAACGCGGGCTTTAGGCTGTAGTCGTGGGGTAATCGACACTCCAGACACTTGGGGTTTAACCACCACAATTTGCTGGTAAATTTAAAACAAGCAAATCACAAATCACAAGCACATCCTAGGGGGAGAGACTGAAAGAGCTGGGCCTGTCTAGCCTTGAGCAGAGAAGACTGAGGGGAGGTAGGATAGCCCTCTTCAAGTGCTTGAAAGGCTGTCCCAGACAGGAAGGCCAGGATCTCTTCTCGACCGTCCCAGAGTGCAGGACACGGAATCATGGGCTCAAGTGACAGGAAGCCAGATTCCGGCTGAACATCAGGAAAAACCTCCTGACTGATAGAGCAATACGACAGTGGAGCCAACTACATAGGGAGGCGGTGGGCTCTCCCACACTGGAGGCATTCAAGATGAGGCTGGAGAGCCACCTGCCAGGGATGCTCTGACTTGGATTCCTGCACCGAGCAGGGGGTTGGACTCGATGGCCTTGTAGGCCCCTTCCAACCCTACTATTCTGTGATTCTACAACAAAAGGTATTTACACAATAGTGCTGAGTGATACAAAAGGCATTCAGGGAAAATAAAAGTTGCAAAATGCAAGTTCCTTTACTCTAGCTGTACTTAAGACTTTTTCCAGGCTCCCTCTTCAGGCTCTGGTCTCCCTGGCTCTGCTCTTACAGGATCTCTCGCTCTCTTCTTATACCCTCCTCCATCAAAACTGAAAGTACTGTTTCAAACCTGAAGAAATGAAACATAACCGGGGAAATGAAACTACTCCTCAGAGGGATACCCCCTCCCAAGAAAAACTCCAAGCCTCTAAGCCTGACCTTTTTGCTCTTTGCCTCTGTAGAAGAGGCCCGCGGAAGAGGCCCGCGGCCCGCCGCAGCGCGCCGGATGGGCTGGCGTGGGACGACGCGGCGCGGCCGCACGTGGCAGCGACGCGCGGGAGGCTGCGCAGGCGAGGCGCCGCGGCCGGGGCCCCTCTGCGCGCGGGGCGGGGCGGGGCGGGCGGCTCAAACCTTCACAGTCTGACTCTGGATAAGTCAGCTTCATGCATTGATATGGCTGAACTTTGGCAGAGAAGCAGAGATCCTGCTATACCAGACTCATATCCAATTTTTAACAGACCTCATCTTTTGACTTGAGCAAAGGCTGGAGGTCTGGCAGCATTAGTCTGCCCAGGGCCGGCGTCAAGGGTAGGCATGGTTGGGCATCTGCCAAGGGCCCACACCTCAGCAGGGGCCCAATGACAAGAGCCCCCTGGACTGGCTCCTCCTCACCATCGTACCCTGCGTGTTCCCCTGCTTCTCGCTCTGGCCCAGCCAGCAGTGGTGAGAATGAGGAGGAGGAGATGCCACGGCCCCCTGGCTCCCTGTCAAGCAAGTAAGGGGTAGCAATGAGCAGAAAGAGGAGGAGGAGCGAGAGCAGCTGGAGACCATGGTGGTGAGAGGAGGGACTCCCTGAGGGAGGGGGCCCATGGGGGGCGCCTTGTCCAAGGGCTCTCCAAAGCCTCCCACGGCCCACTCACTCCTATGTGGCTGCACCACTGTCAAGGCACACATGAATCCTGGCCTCCCCTGGCCAAGTGGCTACAGCCGTTCGTTGATGTTGTTGGACCCCAAGTCCCATTAGCCCCAGCCAGCCTGGTCAGTGGTGAGGGATGCTGGGAGTAGGTCCTCAACATCTGGAAGGCCCCATGTTGCCCGCCCCATGGCTACAGGGTGATACCGCTGCCATTTTCCTCCCGTTTGCTGGCTGGGGGATGATGGAAGTTGTCGTCCAACCTGTCTGGGGGGCACCAGGTGGGGGAAGGCTGACGTATCACACCTCTGACACAGTGGTCTGATGCTCAGATTCCTCCCTACTTGTCCCAGAAGCCGTGCTTCCCCCCATCGGCTTCCATGGCCTCCCTGTGCGCTCGCTCGCTCCCTCAGCACGATGACTCCCTTGGGATTTGGGCTTCAAAAGCAGTGTACTGAACACACAAAACATACTACCATTCGTGTGCCGCACCAAGTCAAAGCGAAGGAGAGCTAATAATGCAAACAAAACAGAAAGAACCGTCCCAAAAGTATGTAGCCAGCTTGTTAAGAATGAGGTGAGATCTTGCGCGTGTGCATGCACATCTGTGTTGTGTTAACCGCCACATGTTTTGTCAAAATGCTAATTAAAACGTATGCTTCCTGGGTTATTTTCACTTCTCCAGCCAGCCGCGCTCTGCCTGCAGGGACTGGCAGCCAGATGAAAATTGCAAACACGCTTCTAAAATGGAGGTTGTGTGAAAAGGGGTGTGTGCAGGAAACGGGATTGCTGCTCACGTTTTCCAGCCTGAGTGAGGTGAGCAGCTGGACCGCAACAGCAATGCATGAGCACACCACAGAGGAGAGTAGGGTAGAACCAGTGGTGGCTGGTGGCTCTGATGTCACTGTTCCGGGTTTCAGTCAGAATTCTAAAGGAGCTGAGGTGTGAAACAGAGTTCTGGCTGAAACTCAGAGTGGATTCACCACCCTGCTGACATCGGAGCCACCAGCCTCCACTCCCTAGAACCCCGATATTGATTGACTGATTGATTGATTGCATGTTTATCCTTCCCTTCCTCAAAGGAGTTCTGGGTAGCATATTTGGCTTCCCCACCCATCCATTTTAGCTCAACAACCACCCTCAGGTAGATCAGGCTGAGAGAGACAGCAGCTGACCCAAGGTCACCCAGGGAGCTTTACGGCTGAGCGGGGATTTGAATCCAGGTCTACCCAGACCCAATCTTAACCACTACACCATACTGTCTCTCAGGTGTGCTAACTGTCCACAGCTCTTGATGTGAAGGAGTCTGCTGTCCTGCAGCCCATTCTGGGGTGTCAGCCACTGCAGGAGGAATATACCCTTTGCTTTTTCTGAAGATATAGATTGGACCCCTAAGGGCCATGATCCACTGGAACAAGGCTCTTGCTCAAGTGTCGCTGTGTTTGCACAGGTGCCATCAAGCGTAGGGTTGCCACATTTTTTGTCTGGCAGGGCTCCTGTGACTTTTAGAATAATTTCTCGGCGGGGGAACTGGAGCTCTTCCTGGCACAGAGACCCAGGGGAGGTAGGAGAAATGTTACCAGTGGAATCCCTCCCGGTCATGGTTCTGTTAGGGTCACAGGAGCCCTGCAGAAACAAAAGATGGCAACCCCTTTTCATGGGGATTTTCTCTCAGTACGTGACTTTTTAATGCACGGATTACATTTTTAGCACGTCCTTCTGCCAGGAAGCTCAGGCTAGTAGCAAGGGTTCCTTCCGCACCCACCCTGCCAACCCCACCCATTGTCCTCCAAACAGGCTGAGAGATGATGCCTGGCCCAGCGCGCCTCAGGACTGACTGGGCTTTGAGCCTCAGTCTCCCTGGCTCCAGCCCTGCGCCCTGGCCGCTCCATCGCCCTGGCAACACCGCTTGCCTGGTGAACAGAGGGGCCTCTGCAGAGACCGCTCCCGGCGTGGCCGCTTGCAAGGGCGAGGGGCTGCAGCACTCAAGTCCTCCCTGCGGGCTTAGGGCCGCAGGAGCATCGGAGGCTGCCTGGCACTGATCCAGGCCCTGCATCCATCTAGCCCAGTGCTGTCGACACGGACTGGCAGCAGCAGCTCTCCAGGGTTTCAGGCAGGGGCTTTTCCACACCTACCTGGAGACGCTGTCCGGGACTGAACCTGGGGCCTTCGGCAGGCAGAGCAGAAGGGCCCAGGCGCCGCCACTGAGCTGCAGCCCCTCCCCGCGCAGCAGCTCCCGGGCAGCGCCTGCGGCCGGGAGGCGGGCGCGAGCGCCACCAGGGCGCTGCGGGCCCAGCTCTCTTCGCGCTCGGCCGCAGCAGCGGACGGGAAGTCGCCGGGGCGCGGGGCAGCGGCCCCAGCCTCAGGGCCCCGCCCCACGCCCAGGGTCGCCAGGCTGCCGCAGGAGCCCCAGCGCGGTGGAACACGCCTCGCGCGCCAAGGCGGCGGCGGCGGCGGCAATCGCGCTCGCGCGTCCCTGCGACGGAGCGGCCCCGGCCTGGCCTTGCTCGAGCGAAGCGCGGCGGGGCGCCCGACTCTCCGCCCCGGGAGCAGCCGGCCCCCGCCCTCCGCCTGAGCGCCGCCCGGAGGCAGCCGGAGCTGGGTCGTGTGGGGCGGAAGGAGGGGGCGCCACGAGCCGGCGCAAGGGGCCAGGCGATCAGCGCCTCGGCCGAGCAGCAGCGGCGACGGAGCGCGCCCTGGGCGGAGCAGGGCCCAGGCCTGGGGGCCTCCCGCCGGCCGCTGGCCGGCCGCCGTGGGCGCGGAAGAGGCCCGCGGCCCGCCGCAGCGCGCCGGATGGGCTGGCGTGGGACGACGCGGCGCGGCCGCACGTGGCGGCGACGCGCGGGAGGCTGCGCAGGCGAGGCGCCGCGGCCGGGGCCCCTCTGCGCGCGGCGCGGGGCGGGGCGGGGCGGGCGGCTCCAGCGGCAGCGGGGCGGCGAATGCGCGCCGGGCTCGGCCGGAGCGCTGCAGGCGCTCTCCGAGGTGCGGAGCTGCAGCAGCGGCACCTGCGCGCGCGCGCCCCTGCGGCTGCCGCCCCGCCCCGCCCCGCCCCGGCGTGAAGCGCTTTGGAAGCCTCCCGGCCGCGTGTGGAAACCCCGTGCACCCCTCCCGCCGGCTGGGCCAGCGCCAGCAGCGGCGCCCGCTTCGCCTCTCCTGCGCCCCCCCGCCAAGCCGGCCGGGAAAAGCGCCGCCTGCCCGGACGGGGAGGACGCGGTCGCCGCCGCTGCCTGGAGGCTGCCCAGCGAGCGGCCCTCCGAAGCGGAGCAGGCGCCTGACTGAGCGGCGCGGCGCTTCCCTTCGGGGCAGCGGGCTGGGTGCTCCGCGGAACAGCAGGAAGTCGGCCTGAGCGGCGTGGCTGGCCCTGCAGGCCCGCGCCCTGGAGCCGTGGCGCGCGAACAGCCTCTCCAACGCAGAGGAATGTGCCGTTCCCACGCTCCACAGCGGGGCTTGCGCAGGAATCCTCCCCGCGGATTGTGCTCCTGGCGGAGAGTTTAATCAGCGACTGCCCTGCCCAGGCGAGATTGCTCATTTGATCTTGTCCGTTCCCAAGACGCCGCTTTAGCGGTCCCTTTACACATCCTTGTTAAAGCACGGTAGCTGCTTATCAGCCTCTTTTTGGAAGCCCCCCCCCCGTTAATGACTGCTTTGGTGTGAACAAGAAGTTATTTCCTTCCAAGAACTGGCAGTTTAGCCCCAGACAGATTGCTGGGGCAATGGCTGCACTGTTTATCGTAGGCAGAGTCATGGATCTGATCACTGTAGTTCAAAGAGATTCTCCCAGGATCAGGCAAGATCTGTACTGCGTGGCTGGCAATGACCATTCATTGTAATGAGATGCCTGTGGTGTGCATGTTGCATCAGGCACCATGGCTGCTTCCCTGTGGCTTGTTGGGATACTTCTCGTGGATGGTGTGTGACAGACATTGACTGGGCTGCGTCATCCCTTCTGGCTTCCAGCACTACGGAGAAACCGGAGGCTGCCTTCGTGTGACGCAAGGAGAAGAGTGCTGGCCTTGGAGATAGAGGCCACCAGCCCACAATACTTAGGGTGCAATCCTATGGGAAAGATGCTTGTGCTAAACCCTGCCAGCAAGAGCCTGGCAGGGCAGGAGGCGTGGCAGAGGCATTTTTAGCCTGAAAATCCATTTTACCTTAGACAGGCCTCTGAGCCCATCAGATTCACTCACCTTGCTAGGAGCAGGGGTGGGAGCTGAGAGGCCTTCAGATGTCTCCCTTCCTTGCCCGCTAGCCTTCCTCTGACTCACCCATTCCTCCCCTTCCGAGGTCACAAAGCTGACTTTGGGTGAAAGAGCCGCCAAGGAATGCTGGGAGGGCTTGGGGGGGCAGATCCACAGTCAGATCTCCTCCTCCAAGGTGGAGGAGACTGGCAGCATCCTGTGACCCTCCAGACATTGTCCAGGGAACATAGGATTGCTCTCTAAGGGTGCAATCCTTTGCATGTTTAGACAGAAAAAGTTCTACAGCTCCCAGCATTCCCCAGCTAGCACAGCTGGCAGGGGAATGCTGGGAGCTGTAGGACTTTTTCTGTCTAAACATGCAAAGGATCGTGTCTTAAGTGGCCTTGGGCCACTAGGAACATACGAACGTAGGAAGCTGCCGTATACTGGGTCAGACCTTTGGTCCATCTGGTGTCCACACTGACTGGCAGGTTCTTGGGCAGGCATCTTTCCCAGCCCTGCCTGGAGATGTTGGGGATTGAACCTGGGACTTTCCGCATGCAAAGCCATGCGCTCTACCACTGAGGAGCAGCCCCTCCCCAGCCACGCTTATTCTTCCCGCTCCAGTCAGACTGTCAGGTGCCAGAGGCTTATGGAGTTGCTGGTTGAAGATCACCCCGGAGAGAATTGTCCGTAGTAACTAGCCAGTACTCCAAAACAAAACAAATGCTCAACGATCGTGCATCCAGTTTATAAATCTGTGCATTAAAAACAAATCATAAGCAGATGTTAAAATGTGCAATGTTTCTGCAAAGAATGTCAGCTTCCCTTCACTAGCCAGTGTCAAGGGGTCAAGCAGGATCTTCAGGACCTGGGAGAGCTTCAAAGGAGCAGAGTTAACTCCAGCAAGAGTTAGAGCTCAGCAGACTGCTAACATGCCAGATGTGGGCTTGATGGCTGCCCACCTCCTCCTTTGGGGGAGCGGGGAGCACCCTGAAGATGGAGCTGTGGTTTGGAGTTGTTTGATGCCTCGGAATGGCCTGCCATCTCCGAGTGACTCACCTTGATGCTCGGGTGGTAAACAGCCATTCCACTGAAGGACGAGGAGCATCGGTTCCTTGCACGGGCAAAGAAAAGCCACAGCGCATTTGCAAAGGCCGCCGCTTGCTCTCTTCACTGCTGCCGGGGGACCCATCAGTCCATCTCCATGACCTTTTTCAAAGGCAGAGTCTGCTGGCTTTTTAACCTTGTCAGGCAAGTGAAATGCCATTAACTTAACACAGACTCAGAGTTCAGTGGGAAAATTAATCCATCATCTCTGAGAGCCTGTGAAGAGTTCAGCAGGGCACTTCAGATGCTGGGAAGCAGGGGGAAATGTGCACTGCGGGGTCTTCGGGACAACCCACCCCCCCAAAAACCTGAAGTGGATGCTTAATTTTTCAGGGACTGTTGCTTTTTCATTGCTCCATTGCTTTGACTGATGGCTTCAGGCTGCTGGCACTCCGTGGTTTTTATCTCTTTTGTCTTTGCCGTTGTTAGGGAGTGTTGAGGGGCTGCGGCTCAGTGGGTAGAGCTTCTGCTTGCATGCAGAAGGTCCCAGCTTCAGTCCTCGGCCTTGCCAAGTGGAGCAGTTTGTCTGCAATCCTTGCCGGTCCAAGCAGGCGCTGCTGAACTAGGTGGGCCAGTGGTCTCAGTATAGGGTGGCTCCCTGGGTTCCTGCCCATATGTGACGGGGAGAGCAGTCCTCTGCCCCTGGACCACGTCTGGGGGACACGGGAGACGTCACTTTCCTGGCTCCAAGCTCCGAGCAGGGAAGCCGCTCTCCTGCCCCTGCCCCCCTTGCAGCCAGTGCAGAAAGAGCTGTGCCAGCTGGTGCTACCCACTTGCAAACACGAGCTCATAGGGGATGAAGGGGGGGCATTCCCGGGGGCAGGAGACTGGGGCAGTGGGGCCACGAGGCATCTGATGATGTGGACTCGTAGCAAGTCACTAAGGTGCCACAAGTCTCTTTGTTAGGGTCATTCTTTTAAAATGTGAATCTATGCATATAAATTAGTCCATGAAAATGTTATGCCAGTCGGTATCCTCTTTTTTGGCAATGCATAAGTGGTCACCCTACTCATTCCCTGGAGTTCCACCCAGTTGCTCCTGGTGGACATAGCAAGCGGCTGGTCCTGTGTCTGTCCTTCATGTCTTTAGGCACTGGGATTCAATGTGCGTGCCAAGCACCTGCTGTTTCCCCTCCCCGACGTCCTTTCCTAGTTTGTGTTGGATTCCAGTGTATTAAAGGACTGTGTTTTTCCCCTCACTGAGCTGATTATGTTGCTGAATCTGTCATTTTGCCACTCTCTGCCAGATACTGAGCACTAAGAGGGGTGCGTGCGTGCGTGGGATCGCTGCAGCCCTGGGGAAGCTTCTTGCTATGGATCCCCAATTTAGTGCTTGACTCAATCCATCAGCAGAGGTATTGCTTTAGCTTTCAGATTCTCATCATTCCCTATGCAGTAAACCTTCCTTCTCTTGAGCCAAACAAATGGCTTGAGATTACCAAGCACACGATTTGCATCTCAGTTTGCTTCTCGGGAAATTAGTTCCATTAAAGTGTTCGGAAGTGTCTTACAAGTAAATGTATTTAAGACAGTCTGGCAATTAAGCAGATCATAAATTCTGGAAATAAAAAGCACATTTGTTGTGATTAATTTTATTTTTTAAAACATTAAATTATGGGGGCGGGAGTGGAGGCATCTTAATTAAAAGTGGGAGCTGCTCTGTGGAATGCAGCAAACAAAACCCCAGCATTCCCAAACCATGTGACCATTTTGAAAGACGTCCCTGTGCCTCCTGGAAAGGCTCCTTTGTTCAGATGTTCTTTCTACAGCCCCCCTTTCCCTCCCTCTCTCCCCAGTTCCCCATGTGGGCCTCCTCCCTTCCTCATATTTTGCAAACCGTGTCCTCAGTCAGTGAACGTGGCAGCATTTGGGATGCTGAAGACTCCGTTCAAAGAAGAAGCATCTGACTGTTGGAAGCAAAACTGTGTTTCTGGCCATGCCTCCAAATCAATCAAGCCCAGAATGTCCAAAGCAGCTGTGTTTAGGTCAGATGTACAGAACCGAAGACATGGTCTGAAGGCACTTGAGGCAGCCACCTCACTGAAGGCCTGGGTCTGGTCGGTGCTTGGAGGGGAGACCCCCTGGGAACCACATGTAGCCACCTTGGGTTCCACAGTGGAAGAAAGGTGGGAGATAAAGGAAATAAATAAAAATAAATAAATCACAAACCTCAGGCCCATGGACCAAATCCAGCCCTCTCGAGATTCCAGTCTGGCCCTCTGGGGTTTCTCAGATGGCCCCTTTCCCCCGATTGCCGATCTTGTACTCATTCGGTAGTTTCCTGGCCTTTCCATGTTTTTTTCCCCAGTTCTAAAAGGTTGCGATGCTTCTCCTAATGTGCAGTTACGGACAGCGACAGCTTTAAGCTAAAATGTGCTGATACCTTGGGTATGTTGGCCTGGCCTGTTTGGCCCCGCCCTGTTTTGTTTTCGGCCCCGCCCACCCCTGGAATGCAGCCCCTGAGAGCTTCTCCAAAGCTGAATTCAGCCCTCAGGCTGAAAGAGCTTCTGCAGCCCTGCTGTTTCTCCAGATACAGACCCTTGGCGGGACTCCTGTGCCCTGTCTAAAGATGTAAAATGGTACCTCACCATTCCTCTACATAGTCATATGGAGAAATTAGCTGTGAGTATCAGTGCACACTGTTCTGAATTCGAACCAAGAGAAATTGCTGGAGAAGTCACTTATTTCCCCCTCCACTGCGCCCCTTCTCCAGTTCAGTGCAGCCAAAGCTGCTGCTAGATTCTGCTCAGGGTGGATGTTGGACCAGATTTTCAAGTCCTGCTTTGAGTAGACTCACCATCAGGTTTTTTTCCAGGGTGACTTATGAGAAGCCATGGTGGGTTTTGGTAAGTGTTGGCCACCACTAATTCTTAGCTGGAGGCCTTTCACTTGGGCAGGGCCTCTGCAGAGGCTACAGCAAGAGACTAGTTCTCATTGAGGTGGTTAATGTGTGTCCTGGCTGGTGGGGTGGGGAGCTCATATGGTTGAAAACCATTCCGGTGCACCAGCCTTCCCCAGCCATGCTGGCTGGGAATTATGGGAGTTGCCCTCCAACACATCTGGAGGTCACCAGGTCGGGGAATTGTTGAATGCTGTTGAAGAGGCTAGGCCAGTAAGCTTCTCCTTAACCTGCTAGTTTTCACATCTGCAGACCTGTGAGTCCCCAGCCAGAGTCCAAAGTAATACAATCCAGAGACAGGTTTGCCATCTGCATGAGGATAGAACCAAGAAATGGGTCTTTAAAGCAAATGATGGCAATTCTCACACGGATGGTGGCACATAGAGACTTGAGAGCATCCCTCCTTTCAGAGCAACAGTCAACAGGCTCTCTTGAATCTTTCTTTCCCTTTTAGAAAGAACTTGTTTGTTTTTAAAGATCACCAGTGACAAAGTCAGCTGATCAGGCTAATTTTCCCGTCTCTTAACTTGAGAGAGGAATGTGGCATGATGGGAGCCATTCATTTCAGGCCTCCTCCAGATGATGGGGAAATTTTGGAAATGACTTCTGTGCGAATGGCGCAGAGATGGCGAGAGAGCGCCACTTCTCCTACTGTTGCCTGGTGCTGCCTCTCAGTCTGAGAAATGCTTCTCGTTGACATGAATGGGGGATGTGCCATGCACAATCCTTGCGCTCCCAGGAGGGCAGTGAAATGCAGGGAAGTTAAAACTCCATGTAATTGCTCACTATTTCTGTAAAGTCTGTGGCAGTTAGGAAAAAAATCAGAAAGTGGATGTCGGGAAACAGGGTGAGTAGGAATAGGGCTTCTGTTGCAATTGGTGCATTACTTGTCATCGTGTGTTGTGGGGGGGGGGAAGCTCCAGGTTGCATTTTCTGCCCCTAATCACCAGTGCACACTGCTCATCCTTTAAAGTGTTTAAAGAATTTGGCAAAGTAGGATGGGCGGGGGGGGGGGGAGTCTGGGGGACGATCTAGTATGCGGGGCGGGTTCGCATGACCACAGAGGGAAATAAGCCACAGCTTGCAACCAGCATGCGCGTATGATCATGTGAACCCAGTCAAGAAGAGGATGGAGATATATGAGAGTTTTGTTTCAGTTCGCAAAACATCCAAACACGCTCCATTTGCAACCCCAAATGTGACAGCAAATGGGAGCGCTTGTCTTCACAAAAACCTGAACTTGTGATCATGTTCAAAAAATGCATGTTTGTTTGTTTTTAAAAATCACACCTTGAAATGCACCTTTTCCAAAACAGATCGCAATCAAAAATGCTTAATGGAATGGTGACCCCTGTCATTCCTCCTCATTCCTTGCCTTTTTTCTAAGCTAAATTGTCCCGATAGTGGTAACGTTCCCTCATGGGGGAGTTGCTCCAGCCCCTTGGTCATCTGAGCTGCCCCTTTTCTGCCCCCTTCCCAGCTCTATGATACCCCTTCTGAGATGAGGCACCCAAACTGGACACAGTGTTCCGAGTGCGGTGGAGCCACTGAAGTCAGGACAAGGCTGGCAGCTCTCTTCTCGAGCCGTCCAGACCATCAGGAGCAGTGTGCTGATCAAGACACAGGCTGGACTCAGCTTTGCCCTGAGCTGCCTGCGTGCCTGAATGGCCCTCCCTTGCAGGCAAGAGCCACAGGCCAGCACCAGGGTGCCTGTTTTGCATACGGAAGGTCTCGGGGTTAACCCCTGGCAACCCCAGTTAAAATGCAGGGCTGGGAAATCCTCTCTCTGCCTGAGAGACTGATGAGGCTATCAACAGCTACTAGTCTTTAGGGTGTCCAGGTTTCCTCCTGCACAAAGGACAGTCCTTTGTTTGATGGCATCCTCTATCTGATGGGCTGTCCAGTCCAAGTCTGGTTGAAAGTCAAAGCACCACAGAGGGAGAGAGCAGGCTGGGGGCGTGATGTCTGCCCATCCAGTTAGCCACGGGACAGCAGACTGAGCAGGAAGCACACCGGTCACAGACTTTCCCACTATGGCGAAATGCTTTGCATTCTTATTTAAATGCCAGCTACTATTTCTGAATTTGCAGCTATACATATACATTTGCATATGCAAATTGGTGACCTCTTTTTTGGTGATGCACAAGTGGCCACCCTAGTCATGATGGCCTATTACCTGCAGTCGCGGGGGCAGTGTGCCTCCAAATACCAGTTGCTGGGAGACCTGAACTCGGGGGAGCTGTTGCACTTGTGTCCTACTGGTGGGCTTCCCCTTGGGGCATCTGGTCGGCCACTGCGAGAATGGAATGCTGGGTGAGATGGACTCTTGGCCTGATCCAGCTTCAGGAGTAGGAGGACCTAGGACTGAACTCTGTAGAACTAGAAGGCATTTGCTCTGTCCATTAAAAAGGTGGCAAGCCTCTGTGCTCTGAGGTGCTCTGTGACGCCAGAGAAATCTGTCTGAGGGGCAGAGTTCACCGAGCTTTCAGCAGCTCGGCCCCCCAGACTTCAGCTCACCTCCCCACAAGCTGCCCCAAATAGATCTCATTGAGTTGGACCAGTTTGCAGATTTTCCATTTTTTGGTGTTCTTTTTGCGAATTGCACCTGCAGTTTGTGCAAATTGCAGCTGTAATTTCGAGAAAAAGCCGTGGCTTGGCTTGCAAATGCAAGCTGAGCCAGGGGCACTGGGGAAATCCGGTGAGTCCAAACATTGCCAGATTTCCTTGTGACAGACTTCCCTCAGAGTGCATGAGGGCAGTTTAAGGGTGTTCAGGGATAACTAATCAAAGGCAATCTTCATCTTCATCTTGCTATGTACCTCCCCCACACACAAAAAACCCACCCTCTGAATGTGCACTAGGCTTAATGGATATAACTTAACTGGGAAGCAAAAGAGCTAGGTAACATCCAGGAAAGACATTTCACATTGGCCTACTCATTTAGAGGGCCATCACCTCTCCAACGGCAGATTTAGTGACAAGTTGGACTGAGCTCAGTTTCATTAAGCTGCACATACTTTGCTTAATTAAAACTGGCTCAGAGGAAACCTGAATTCGTTCTTGCCTTGGAAGAGAGCTGTGGCACCGGGGCCTCTTTGAGGATCCATAGCTACTTCTGCCTGCTTGGATAAAAAGGGGGGGGGGACCCAAAGAATTGCTGCAGTCTTTTGCAGTCCCTATCCAGCAGCTGGCTTGCTTTTCTCCTGCCCCTTGTGCCTTGTGTGTTGTCCTGCAGCCAAACAATTTGTGGTCCAGGTGAAACTGAATTCCAAGATGTACGCTCTGAGATGTGCTGACCCACTGGGAGAGTCTTGCTCCTTAGTCCTGCCCTGTTATGGACCTGGCATTCGCATCTGTAAAGAATTTAAATTTTGCCTGTTCTCCAGTAAGAAGCCCAAGGCTTCTTAATTAACAAAATTAATTAGATCCATTATTTGTTTTTAAAAGTTATCAGTTGAATAAAGCACCACAAAGCAATTAAACTGATGGTTAGAAAACGTGTGGTGCAGAGTGGTAGGCAGCAGTAATGTAACCGAAACTCTCCCCACGACCTGAGTTCGATCCCAGCGGAAGCTGGGTTCCAGGTAGCCGGCTCAGGTCGACTCAGCCCTCCATCCTTCTGAGGTCGGTAAAATGAGCACCCAGCTTGCTTGGGGAAAGGTAGTCACGACTGGGGAAGGCCATGGCAAACCACCCCGCTACAGTCTGCCATGAAAACGCCGAGGAAAAAACGACATCCCTCTAGGGGCAGTAATGAATCAGTGCTTGCACAAGAGGAACCTTTCCTTTTTTTCTAGAAAACGAAATAAACTCTCTGATGGATTACCCCATCGAAGATGGCCTGAGTTTTGCACTGTATATATTGGTGGGGGTTACTGAGGGGTTCTGGCAACACCCCACCCAGCCATCTGGAAATACGAAAATATGGCTGGCAGGACACTGTATGGTCCTAATGGCCAGCCATGTAGCACTGAAAAGTTAACAATGGTGTATCCTTACACTCCAGCTGAGGAAGAATGCAGAGATAGGGACTATCCAGGGGCAATGTTTTCCAGACCTCTGATAGCTAGGGCATCACTTGCACTCACAGATGTTTATTTTTAGAGTGTGCAAGTGAAAACTCCCCCCCACACACACCCCACACCTGAGCCTGCCCCCCAATCTGGATCTGCTCAGAGCAGCAACTCACACAGAACCACAACAAGCGATTCAGCTCTGCTTCTGCCTCTGGAGCAACTGTATGACCCAGTCCAGAGGCGTGGCATTCTGGCCCGTCCCCAGCAAAGGCTGACTGGAAGGTCAGAGCAGTCGATCATTCAGAGATACAATGGGGAAATTCCTGTGTGACTGAGCATCTTGGCCTCTGAACAGTACGTACAGCACAAGTCTGTGTTTACATGGAAGGGGATCCCTACTGTGTTTCATGGGGGCTGGCTGCCCAGGACAAGCGTTGAGAATATAGGGAGCAGCATTCGTCCAGCCAGCCCGCTCTGCTGCATCTGGCAGGAGCTCTCCAGGGTTTCAGGCAGCAAAAGGTCTCTCCTGTCAGTTGCTGCCTGATCCTTTAACTGGAAATGCCAGAGACTGAACCTGGGACCTTGTGCTTGCAAACAGGGACTCTGCACGGAGTGGTGGGACCTCTCCCGTTGCACCCTTAATTGCTTGCTTTTCCCTCTCGTGACACATGAGCAGATCTCTCCTGACACCTGGCTAGGAGCTGTGTGGCCCGAGAGGATCTCCCTGCCTCCCCTGTGCAATTCCAAGACTGAACAGGGTTGTTTGTAAGTGGCATGCACAACCCTCTCCCAACTCATTTTTCTTTTCTTTCCTTGCCTCTCCTTTCTCTTTCTCTCTCTTTCTCTCTTTCTCTCTCTCTCTGTTTCAGATTATGCTTGGCCTTTGCCTAAACAATTGTGTCCCATCTGGATTTCCCTAGATGTGCTCTTTTCTACTGCCTCTATCATGCATCTTTGCGCCATCTCTCTCGACCGGTACGTTGCGATCCGTAACCCCATTGAGCACAGTCGGTTTAACTCTCGCACCAAGGCCATCATGAAAATTGCTGCTGTTTGGACCATCTCTATAGGTAAGCTATCTTGCCCTGCAGAGCAGCAATAACCTCATGCATTGGGCATAGACAACACATTGCCCACTGGCCGCATCCCCCTCCCCGTCCTTTTTTGCAGCTTCCATTGGCCCCCAAGTCATTACCGCAACTGAATTCCACTGGTGCAGTAGCAACCCCCCACCCACCCCCACCCTGCACACACACACACACACACATGCATATATCTGCTTGAAAACAAAACCGTGCTTAATTTTGCATTAAAACAAGGCATGCACTCCCCACAGGCCTTGTTGTAAAGTGAAAATGTTATGCAATAAATAAATATGCCACTTTTTTTTGCCACTGCCGAATTGCCACTGAATTTCAGTGGCAATTCAGTGGCAGTAACTGTGGTGGCGAGGAGGTGTGCCTGCCGGTGGGTTGGAAACTGGGCCTCAGAACCTCTGAACTACCCAGCCCTGTCATAAGTACTAGTCGTGGAGTCACTGGTGCTTTTTTGTTTTGTTTTCTGTTTTCTGTTTTTTGTTTTGTTTTCTGTTTTTTGTTTTGTTTTCTGTTTCCATACACTTAAACTCCTCTGGGCTGCAATGAATGCCGATAATGGGTCATCATGCTGGGAATAAGCGGCATTTCCTTTTAACTGGTCGCACAAGCATCCTGCTTTTTCCTCCAGCGTCAGTTCTGATGCCCAGAGGATATCTCCAGCAGGCCAAACCCAAGCCAATGAAATAAAGCCGCTTCCCTCAACCCAGTGTCTTCCAGATGTCTAGGGTTACAACTCCCATGATCCCCAGCATGCTGGCTTGGGATGATGTGAAGTGTGCAACATCTGGAAGGTGCCAGGGTGGGAAGGCTAGTCAATAATGATTGTGTGAATAGCACAGCTTTGGTGGCGATAAAGAGCTTTAACTCCCGGACCCTTAAAACTTTGCTGAAAATTTTGCCTCCTCTTACAGAAATCTCTTTGCTCTCCCTATACTGCAATCTGTGACAGCGCCCCTTGGCACCATACCGTGCCCTATATTCCGCCCCGATCCTGTCTCTAGAAGTGGCTTTATTTAAGGGACAAGGAGAAACCAACTGGATCACCTTCACCATCTGTTTTTAAAATCATAGGCCTCACCGATGAATTTTAAAGAATGACCACATCATACAATAGCTGAACCTGCACTAATTAAGAAGTCTATTTGTTTGGGGCTTGAAAGACCTAATGGAGCTTAAGCTTTACTGGTATTGTGCCCCCCTGTGTTGCCTGACACCGCAGGAACATTGTTATTACCCATAAAAGCAGAAAATGCCTGTTCTGCCATTATTTTCACAGGCAATAAGGAAATGACCAGTAATGGAATATAATTTGATATATATTTGAGAGACATTGTGGTGTAGTGATTAGAGTGTTGGACTGGGATTTCAAATATCTGGGTTCTACTCCCCACTCAGCCATGAAGCTCACTGGGTGACTTTGGGCCAGTCACTGTCTGTCAGTCTAACCTACCTCGCAGGGTTGTTGTGAGGATAAAATTGAGAGGAGGAGGATCATGTAAGCGGCCTTGGGTTCACTGCAAGAGTAAAAAGGGCAGCATATAAATGTAATTCTGTCTATCATCTATCTATCTATCTCTCTCTCTCTCTCTCTCCAACTGCCAAGTTTTACAGAGATGATCAACTGACAGGCAGAACCAAGGGCCAGCCGAAATCGTTGCTCATCATCCATCACTTGCCATAAAATATCCACCGCAAAACTCCCATCAGAGAATGGTTCTGTTTTGCCCACCTGTGCATTGGGGTGGTAGTGGTGAAACAGGGAGAATGCTGTGAAGGTCTCTGGCCATTTGGCCAGCGGTGTACAAGCTTGAGCTGCTGACTTTCTTTAAGATTCATCCCTTCAGGGGACATCATGAGAAGGTTCTACCCTTAAAGGCAGCCCAAAAATCATTATAAATGAATGAATGAATGAATGAATGAATGTTAAAATAAAAATCTTGCTCCAATCGAGTGGGGAGGGTGGGTGGCCGAGGAAAATAGAGAGCTTGGTCCCCCCTCCCCGCCTCTGGTACAAGCACTAGGGCTGGCCCTACCGTTAGGCAAAGTGAGGCGGCCACCTCAAGCAGCGGAGTGTGATGCTGACGTGTTAGAATGATGACAGAACTGTGCCTTGTGGCTCCCGTGCTCCCCCTGAGCTAACCAGCAGCCCTCTGATGCCAGTCCCGTTGCACATGGGATGGTGGGAGGCCGCCAGCCTCCCCCTCAGGCAGCGCGCTGTCTTGGGACAGCCCAGCCCAGTGCTGCTCCTCCTGAATGGCGTCACCTGCCTTCCTGCGCCAGGCCTGGACAGACTGATATTTGCCGCTTAGGATGTGAATGCTTCCACCTTACATGAGAAAAGCGTGGAATCAACCGGGAAGAGTGGAGCCGCTTGGGCCTCTGATCTTTCCAGAGAAAGTTCGGTGGAAGAGTTGGCACCAGTTCCAGGGAAGTTTTGAGCAGTCTGTTCAAATCAAGATGGCGGCCGGCCGTGCTCTTGCTGGCTTGTGGAGCCATCTAGTGGAACAAAGCCTTATCGCCTTTTTCCCGAGGTTCTTTTGCAACAAGGTATCGTAGTAACCCAGATGACTCCAGATATGATCTCCAGGCTCTTGGCCTGTGGAGGACAGCTTGAGGGGTTTATAGGTTTTCTGCTCCTACTTGTCTTTGTAATCTCAAGCTGTGGTTGAGGAAGATCATGAAATGTCTAAGGAAACTGTGGAAGTGGGAGGTAACCTAAACTGGAGTGCTAATGGGGCAATGATGCTCAGGCCAATTAAATGTGGGTGGTGGGAGAGGTTTCCTGGTCACTTCAGTAGCATCGTTCTATAATATATTGATCTACAGTTGTCCTCCCCCTGCTTTCCTTGGTTCCTCCAACCAGCCTTCTTCAACTTGGGACCTTTCAGATGTGTTGAACCTCAGCTCCTATCATCCCTGAGCATTGGCCACATGGGCTGAGGATAGTGGGAGTTATAGTCCAAAACATCTGGAGGGCACCAGCTTGGGGGAGGCAGCTCCTAACCATCCATCTTCATTTAGCTTGATTGTGAAAGCTTTGGGATTGGTCATTCTAAGATGAAATTATTCCTACCCACTCCCAAAATAAAAGACAGAGAAAACGGGCTATATAAATCGACTGTAAATAGCTTTTTTTTTTCCTTTTGGCCTTTCCTCTTGGAACGGCATCTCCAGGGATTTCCCTGCCCATCCCAGTCATTGGCTTGCAGGATGACTCCCGGGTGTTTGTGAACGGAAGCTGTGTCCTCAACGATGAGAACTTTGTGCTCATCGGCTCCTTCGTGGCATTTTTCATCCCCCTCGTCATCATGGTGTTCACCTACTGCCTGACCATCCAGGTCCTGCAGAAGCAGGCGTCGGTGTTCCTGTATGGGGAGGCGCCCAAGCAGCGGCGGAGTAGCGTGAACTGCCTCAGGAAGGAGCACAACGCGGAGAACCTCTCCATGCTGCAGAACCACGAGGCGGCCTCCCACCTGAACTCTCCCATCAGCAAAGAAGGGGTGCTTTTTCGGAAGGGCACCATGCAGTCCATCAACAATGAGCGGAGAGCTTCCAAGGTCTTGGGAATCGTCTTCTTTCTGTTCCTCATCATGTGGTGCCCGTTTTTCATCACTAACATCATGTCTGTTCTCTGCAAAGAAGCCTGCGACGAGGCACTCCTTGGAGAGCTGCTGGACGTTTTTGTTTGGGTGGGCTACATCTGCTCCGGGGTCAACCCCCTGGTGTACACACTCTTCAACAAAATCTACCGCAGGGCTTTCTCTAACTACATCCGCTGCCACTATGACAGTGGCAAAAAGTCAGCTCAGCGGCACAACCAGTGTCCAAATGTCTCGTCGACAGCCCTGTGTGGGAAAGATCTCAATTTGAACAGTTACCGCAACGGCAACGAACTCAACAGCATGGAGCTCGACGAGACAGAGGACGCTTTGGAGATGCACGTAGGGACCTCTGAGCTCTCGATCAATAGCTGCAGTGGCGAGAAAACAAGTAGCGTGTAAAAGAACATGACCATGACCCCACTCTGGATATCACTGTGGCGCAGCTGCAAACGGACAATGTATGTGTTAGTCAAAGAATGTTGTAAATAATGCATTCTGAACAAAGCCGTCTTTTTTAATTTAAACTTTCATATTTGTAGCTCACTGCTTTCCATCATTCCTAAAACAGAGTCTGTATTTACTGTGGGAAGCAGAGCAGGCGGGAGCCAAGCCCCTGTAGGAACAGGGGGCGCCGAGTCCAAAAGGACATCCATTATTTCGCTTATAAAATGTTGATTTTTTCCTGGTGCATGAACAAAATGCTGACTATTAATCTCAGGTGGTATTTTTTGAGTCCTCAATGGTCCATTATGAGTAGTCACATATCAAATAAAAGGATATGGGCTTGTCCAGTTCAAGATTTCTTATTCCAGCATTGATAGTAAACACTGGATAAATGGCTATCGGTCTTCCTGTATAAATACTGGATAAATACATGTTGATCTTGGTCACAGCAAATCACTCAATGAAAATATCGATCCCATGTGCAGCAGCTGTGAAAAAGGTGAATTCCAGCTTAGGGACTATTAGCAAGGAGGCTGAAAATAAACCTGCCCATACTGCAATGCCTGTATACAACTCTATGGTGTGGCTGCGCTAGGAATCCTGTGTCCAGTTCTGGTTGCTGCATCGCAAAAAGGCTGGAAAAGGCCAAGAAAAGAGTAACCCAAATGATCCAGGGGCTGGAGCAACTTCCCGATGAGGAAAGGTTTCAGTGTCTGAGGCTCCTTAGGTTAGAAAAAATGCAACTAAGGGGGATGTGATAGAGGGGTACAAACCTATGCATGGTGTAGAGAAAGTGGACAGGGAGAAAAACCTGTTCCTCTCTCATCATACTAGAACTCGGGGTCATTCCATGAAGCTGCATGGTGGGAGAGTCAGGACAGATAAAAGGACTTCTTTACAGACTACATACAGTAGTCCAGCTTAGTCAAGATGTGATGTTGGCCACCAATTTAGGGCACAATCCTTTGGCCACTAGTCAGTGGCTACATGGCCATAAGATACATCAGTTTTTGGGAACCAACCTTGGAGCCCACACTCTGAGGTCAGTTCCTGGAGAATCGACCTCCCCCTCGCTCTTGCGCTGCCTCATAGGCAGCACCGAATGGCCCCGCGCTCTGTGCTTGGAAGAGAGCATGGAGCAGCAAAAATGGGGCGTTTTGGGGGGCGTTCCAGGATGAGGAAGGCGAAAATGCCGGTACAACACATCCTATCTGTTGTCCAGCTGCCACTTCCCCTTCTCCACCTTCCTGTAGCTAGACAGCTGAAATTGGTTGTCTAGCCACAAATGCAGGGCAGCTGAAGCGTGGAGAGAATGATCTGCTCTGCGCTTCTCCTTCCCTGCATTGGATAGGAGGTCACCTCCGAGTTTGGAGGCGGCCACCTATCCCAGTAGGATTGCTCCCTCCAACAGCTTTAAAAAGAGATTTTTAAAAAAGACTTTTTAAGGCAACATTTCTAAACCTTGTACCTACAAAAGCTTGGAAGTACGTGGCCAATCTGGGTGAAATTTCTGAAGCCCAAAGAGGTCTGAAAGAGATTCCCAAAAGTAGCGCCCTGCGTGGGTATCTTGTCCGTTCTCCATGACTAGTGGGAGCCAAATTCATGGTGCAAAATAAATATTGGAAAATTTGCTTAGTTTGTAATACACACACACGCGCGTCACAGAATTAACCTTTCCTTGGCACAAAATTTAGATTACCTCGGTGCCCATTTTCTATTTTAATTATTTATTATTAGCTATTCTCATGTGAATAATGACATTTCAGCCAAGATTTCATTACCTTTTTGAAACCATATTTCATAAATGGAGGATTCCCTGATGGGGATATTTATCAAATAATTTATACAGCTCCATTAATAATAATGATGATGATGATAAAATATTATTATTAAGTGCAAGTGCTCTTCTGCCTAACGCACAGGATATGTCACTCAGTTGCTTCTAACTCATTTTATGCTTTCTTCAGTCTCCCTGGAGACCGCTCCTTTCCTTGCTTGCATAACTTTTATTATTTATTTATTTAGGGAGCAATCCTATGACCGCTAGACAGTGGCTTCTCCGGGAACTGTCCTCAGAGCCTGTGCTCTGAGGTTGGTTCCCGGA
The DNA here is from genome assembly GCF_057233095.1 of Heloderma suspectum. NCBI lineage: Eukaryota > Metazoa > Chordata > Lepidosauria > Squamata > Helodermatidae > Heloderma > Heloderma suspectum. The sequence continues at coordinate 3,304,868 of NC_139466.1, forward strand.
GAACTGACCTCCCCGCACTTCCACGCTGCCTCAGAGGCAGCACGGAACAGCCCTGTCCTCTGCGCTCGCAAGAGGAGTGCAGAGCGGCCGGGAAGGAGCGTGGCTGGGGGAGGCCCGGGGCGGGGAGCGTGTAGCTGCATATATGACACCTCCAATGTGTCACACAGCAGCATCCTTCCCTGCTCCGTGCTCCTGTGGCTAAACAACCGCAACTGGCTGTCTAGCAAAAAAAGCAGGGCAGGGGAAGCGCAAGGGCACGATCCCCTCCGTGCTTCTCCTGCCCTGCTTCGGATAGGCGGTCGCCCCCGAGTTCAGAGGTGGCTGCCTATCTAGTTAGGATTGCGCCCTTAAAGCATTTATATAGCTCCACTTATTACAAAAATCATAAGGCGGTATACAAAATTCACTAAAACAATTAAAATAAAATAGAAAGATAAAAACAAAACAAATCTACTAAGGGCACAATCCTATGGGGATAGGTGGCCGCCTCCAAACTCAGAGGCGACCACCTATCCAATGCAGGGCAGGAGAAGCAGGGAGGGGATTGAGAGCTTCAGCTATTGGGCGGTATAGAAATGAAATAAATAAATAAAAGAAATATAAAATAAATTTGTGGCTAGACAACCGCAGAAAGGCAGACCAGGGGAAGTGGCAGCCAGACGACATGTTGGATGTGTCATACAGGCATTTCCGACTTCCCCTCCCCGACACGCCCCCAGGAACGCCCTGTTCTTGCCTGTCCGTGCTCCTCTTCCAGGCATGGGGACGTTCCGCGCTGTCTACAAGGCAGTGCGGGAGGGGGTGGAGGTCGGTTCTCAGGGAACTGACCTATCCTATGGCCATCTAGCCACTAACTAGCAGCCATAGGATTGCTCCCTCCACGAACTATTAAAATCAGAAAATGCCTGGGTATACCAATGAGTTAACAGGCGCTGAAACACCATCAAGGTTCGTGCCTGTGATACTGCAGGAGCGGCACAATTTGAAAGGTGGGGTGCCGCCACAGAAAAGGCCCTTCCGCTGGTTGCTGAAAGATGTGCATGTGCATACCTCTAGCAGAAGCTACCAAAGAGGCTACATTGCTTCCAGAAGACAGTAATCCCAGCATCACTGAGGCCTCTGCAAGTGAGTAGTCCTCTGTTAATACTTTGGGGAGCATTAGAGAAGAGGGCACAGCCACAGGTCATGTGGTCCTGGTTAAAGATCAAAATGGACACCCACTCTTGACTACATCTTCTCTGATTCTAGTTTGGGCAGCTATTAGCCAGATCAGAGGCAGCCAACAGCAAAAAACAAAATGAAAACCTATATGTTTTGTGCCTATTTTGATAATAATAGTAGATTTTTAAAAATACATATTTTTTAAGACTTTCAATTTACTAGGAGAAACTTGCTGTAAATTTTGGATGTTTCATCTAGGATACTAAGGGTGCAATCCTATGCATGGTTAGATAGAAAAAAGTCCTACAAAAAAAGTCCTCCCATGCTGGCTGCAGAATGTCTCAACATGCATAGGATTGTGCTCTCGTTTGCCTGTAATCGGGGCTGCTGGGGAAGCACTAATCTTTGGTTCTCATTCTTTGAACAATTGTTCATGTGTTTCAATAGTTTGGCCAGAATTAGCCCACCAATAACAATGAGATTTAAAAAGCTTGGGAGACCATGGCCTCTCCAGAGGTCTGGCCATTTGACAGACAACTTAAGTTACAGCCTCTTGTTCACTTATAGGCTTCCATGACATGAGAGATTTTGCAAAATAGAGAACTGCAAAACTGGGTATTCAGATATGTAAGTCCAGCTAGTGTGTGTGTGTGTGTGTGTGTGTGTGTGTGTGTATCTGCCACTCCACCTGAGAAACTGGGATTTGGGCTTCCAATTTATTTATTTATTGTATTTTTATCCTGCTCCTCAGCCAAAAAAGGCTCCCGGAGCGGCTTACAATCAATGAACAAAGAAGACAGTCCCTGCCCGCAGGCTAACAATCTAAAAAAGACACAACACACAAGGAAAAGGCAATGGGGAGGGGAGAAAAACCGAGGCACTACGGGTCCCCAGAATGGCATGTCATTTGTGTTGTGGTAAAATGGGCTGTACATGCCAGGCTGGATCTAGGATCTTTCTTCCATGGACGGAAGGTGTCCACTCATGAAAGGTGCCCCTGCCCAATTTGGGGGGATCCCTCCTCCACACACCCCATTCAGCAGGGTCCCCTGACCTTCTGTGCAGTGTTTTAAGGGAGACAGAGTGCTGCCCTGGAGAGGAGGGCTGACCCAGTTGCATGTGCCTAAATCTGGATCCAACCCAGCTAGGCCTACCTGGTAAGGGATAGTCTAGCTTTGGGCTTTCTAATCCCTACCTGCTCTTATAGGATTTGGGCAGCTGCAAGAATCCAGGATTCAGTGCTGGCACAGGTCCAGGTGTAAGAGCAAGCCATAGTTTGTAGCGATGAGAGCAAGCGACACATCTTGAGCTTATGCCCTCTGTCCTCCCTTCCTCTGCACACGGAGGAAGAAACTGAAAGTCTCGTGGTCAAATAAACCACAGTTTTCCACTATGTCTGAACTCGGGAAACTAACTAATAACAGTCAGTTATTCTAACTGTGGTTAGTTAAAACTAACCCAGGTGGGTGGCATGTGTAGGTGTGGCCTCAGCTGCTGCAGCCCCTAAATGCTGATATGGCTGGAAGTGCAACTTTGGAGCAGTGTAAGTGGTGGCTGGTAAGAGCCAAACATCTGTTCACTTGCCCTTGTCCCATTGGGGGGGGGCAGAGACTTGGGAGACTGTGCAACGGGCTCGCCCCTTCTTCTTCCCCACGGCTAGTCTTAGGGAACCATGGCTGCTGGAATCCCTAAATGCTGGTCTGGAGCAGGAGAAGACGGTGTTGTGGAAGGCTTCAGGAACACCAGTCAGGACAGCAGATGAGCTCTTTATGGCCTTAACAGGAGCAGCACACCAGCGCTCTCTCCACCCAGGCCAATCTGCAGGGGTTTTAAGGTCCAAGCAAATAGCATCATTTCCCACATTTCTTTGGGACTCTGTTGCCTTCAAGGTGAGCCTCTGACACCACACAGTGTGTGAGGCTTAAAGCACGCCCACCAAGATGGTGATGGATGATGTTCTCTCTTATCAAAGAAACAGGGAACTCAGAGCAGAAGGAGACAGAAGCTCACACCAAAGTGCAGCAACAAATGGGAGCACCACTAAATGTCTAAACTGCAGAGGATTTCTCCAGACACCATGTTTCTAATCTGTTTTTAATATACCCATTTAAGCTTGCATATTCATTATTATATTTATGTGTTCATTTTTGAAACATGAGCTTTTGGGATGGCTACAGAACTAAATAAACAGATAAAATTAATTTTGCAGCTGTGACCTTGGCTCAGGTATCTCATTAGGATACCTGAGGAAGTGAATTCCTCAGGGTGGATGAATCACGAAGCAACACTGCAGAGGAGTAAATTAAGTCTGTACCTCTGAACCCTTCCCAGGGATCACATCATAATTAGACTAGTATCTCATTTAAATGCAACAGAGATCTTCAGTATAAATGTATGGAAGTGCCCCATACCTGTAGTATACTCTGAAAGATATTCCTTCCCATGGAAGGAAATCCATCATCTGAACCTCTTATCTAATTAGAATCTGTTCACTTTCCTTTGTAGCAATATGTTGCATTGATACTACAGGTGTCTCAATGTGTCTCTGGGATGTCTTGTCTTTGCAAATTATGCAAATGAGTGCTCATCAGAGACAGTTGATCAAGCACAATTGCCTGCCATGTACCAGAGGATGCTGCATCTGTTGAATGGAAGAATTACTGGATCTTTGCAAAACTGCCCCATTTCACCTCGCTCTGACAAAATGCTATGGAGCTGGCAGACTTTCAGAGTGGAAAGCTATGGAGATTCTTACGCCTTTTGCATGGGAAAAGAATGTGTTTTGCAATCCCTCCAAAAGCATTTCTCAGAATAACCTGCACTCTGATTTTAGAGATTGTTGGATCAGAAGGCTTGAGCACACCTGGATTACTGCTTCTCAAGCTCCCCATAAGAAATGGGGTCTTGAGTCTCCATGTGAGTTTTTATCTTCCTATTCATTCATTCATTCATTCATTCATTTCATTTTATTTCATTTCTATATTGCCCAATAGCCGAAGCTCCTTGCCCTGTTTCCTTCACTCCTAAGCCCTGTACCACCCCCTTTACTGACAGTACTTGTAGATATTCAATTGACCCATCGCCTTGAACATATAGAATGTTTGCAAACATTCCATCACATTATAGTATCACAGACAAGAGCTGGAGTGGGGGAGAGGTGGGGAATCCTCCGTCCTGCATCTACCTCCTGCATCAAAGCCACTTGGTGCCAGCCAAGTGGGAGACAGCTGAAAGTGGTCTACCCAGTCGGGGGGGGGGGAGAGAGAGAGAGAGAGAACACAGAACTAAGAAGGAGCCGCTTTCATTTGACTGGGGAGCTGTGCTTAGGGAAGCCCACCCTAGCAGTGCCCGTGTGCTTGCTTTTGCTCATTTTAAAAGATTGATCAGTCACTACAAAGACCCCATATTTTCCAGTACTCTCTTCTCCAAGGGGAACCAGTTCTGAAAACATCATTCATGCGCACACATGCGCATGCATGGCCACACACCAGAGGCTGCAAAGGGGCTGCTCGTCCTCATCTCTCTTTGGAGACACTTCCCTGCCAAATGGAGCAGCTTCCTCCTCCTTCCTGAATGGCTTTCTTTGAGAAATGTTCTTGGCATTGCCCACATGTTAGAGTGGAACCTTGTTCATGGTCCAGATGATCTGAACCATTATTCCACTGTCAGGCCTTGAGTAACTGCTGCCCTCAATTGCAGGAGCACTGCTTAGAGAAGGCAAGAAAATTAATATTGATTTTGGCATCGAGCTCTCCGAGGTGATCACTTTGTGGTAGGTAGCAGTATTCAGTGGGGCTCCTTGGAGAGTGCCTTTGCCACAGTTTGTCAGCTGCCATTCAAAGAACTCACCTGGTGCTCAGTGCTTCTATATGGGAGCGTGCATGTTTCTGTCTATGTGTGCGTATGAATGTGTGCATGTATGCCTATGAGCATACCTCCCAACCAACGTAGGGAGGTTAAACTCTCCCGATCAACTTAGGATTGAAACGAAGATGCACACGCTTTGCTCCTTTGCTGCATGGCTCACTGATGTGGCCCACAATTATGTCATAAGGCTTTTCAGCTGCAGCTGTGGCAAACACTAGTCAGGCTACAGCGGAGGGAGATGGGAAATGAGCCATCAGGGACCAGCTCCACCCAAATCCTCCCTCCATCAAGGATCTCCTGGCAGCAGCACTTCCACCATCAGCCCTGGTGTTACCCAACTTCTGAGTAAACCACGCCTGCTCTGCATGACTTATTCCAAAATTCAAACCTGCAAAGGGGAAAAAGAGCTCCCCTTTTTGCCAGCCTTCTCCTACCTGGTGTCAGCGGAAGCTCCAATGTCAATGCAAAGCACCTTGGAGAGCTCCTTGAGGGTTCTGACTGAAACCCAGTGGATTCACCGCCCCACTGACATCAGAGCCACCAGCCTCCACTGCCTGGTGTTCCTTGGGTGTGTTGGATTACAAGCCCCACTGTTCTCAGCCTGCATGGAGGGCACACCAGGTCGGGGAAGGCTACTTGTCAGTAACTCACAGCTTTTCCAGACAATTAAAATAAATGTCTTGGTTGCCAAATTGCTGGAAGGGAGCTCTAGCTGGCAAAGCTTCTGCGGCACGTTGACTGAGGGGGAAATGCCACCTGGTCTCCGTAGCGGCCTTCTGTGTGGAGCACAGGCCTGCTCCGAGGCAAGGGTCCCCGGCTTTTGGGGGTCAGTGGGCACATTTGGAATTTTGAGAGAGCATCATGGGTGCTCTCAGAAAATGGCTGCTGTGGGGGGCTTGCCCATTCATAGAACGGCTGCCGCAGTGGGCATGGCCAGTCACAAAAGGCTCATTTCCCAGAAAGGAAACTGGCAAGGCGAAAAGTCACTTCCCCAAGAACCTCAGTGCAAGGCGGACGGCTGAGCTCCAAAGCACAACACTGCTCTTCAAACCCAAATAAAGATGGCACTGGCAGGCAGCATTTCATTTTGCAGGAGGCTGTTTTAAAAAATAATTATTCTTTTTAAATCTTCAGTAATTAAAACAAAAATCAGGAGAGGCAGGAAGCCCACTGGACATCACAAGAAGTGTGTGTGGGTAGTTTGGTGCCTACGGGTTCTACATGGGAGTCCACAATTCTAGGATGATGTAGGAAAGAGACTGCATCTTTGCATATGCTCAGTGCGACTATCAGTGCTGTCCCCAACCTGGGAAGGGATGGGGTGAGGCTATGGGTGTCTCCATGCACATAAAATGGGAGGGTTTAGTTGCCAACAAGCACAACAGCCCAGCTTGCAACACACCAGGACATCCCTGTGAATTAGCCAGTCCCTTCGAGCAGGGGTGGGGAGCCTTCTGCAGTCCGAGGGCCACATTCCATTTCGGAGAAGTTCTCGGGGGCTGCGTTCCAGTGGTGGGCATGGCCAAAGGCGAAGGGGTGGAGCCAAAAACACAAGAAATACCAGCCTATTGTTGCTTTAAAGCCTTTCCTGCCAGTAACTAAGCCTTAGGATCAGCATTTCAATCGTTTAGGATGGGGGGAAACTGCACAAAAGCCAGGAAGCCACCAAATGATTGGTGGCTGGGGGGAAGGGGGTGTGGCCATGTGGGCAACCTGCAGGGCTGGATTGGGACTCCAAGCCAGAAGGTGTCCTCCCCTGCCTTAGGGAGCATGACTGCTGGCACCCAGAGGCCCCAACGGCACGCCCCTGGCCCCGAGTGGAAGCGGCAGGTGGAGACCCACCACAAGAGCGAGCCTCATTCCGCTGGATGGGAATGAACTGTGTCGTTCAGCCTTTGGGCCCCCTGTATGCCAGGCGGCCATCTGTGATTTGCCAAAAAAGAGGACGTGCGTCACCAAAAAGGAGGACAAAAGAGGGAATGCATTTGCATAAAATTTGCATATGCTAATTTATATGTGCAGATGCAAATTCGGAAATAATGGCTATAATTTATATGGAAATGCAGCACGTCTCGTCATAACAGAGAGACCGTGCCCAGGCGCGCTGTGTGCCTGGCTCCATCAGCTGTCCGGGTGCAGCTGATGGGCAGCTCCAAGGCCCCGGAGCTCTTCCGGCAGATGGCTCTTCACCTCTGGACCAGACTTGTGCCAGGCGGCCTTCCAGACAGGGGGCGCCTTCAGGACAGAGGGCAACCCTCTGTCGCCGCTGCCTGGCCTGCCCTGCAGGTGCCCTGCTCAGCGGTCTCTGGAGTGAGCCCCCCTCCCCCAGATTGTCCCTGCTCTTGCAGAGAAGGCTGCTCTGAGGGGCAGACTGCGTCTGAGGCCAAGCCTGCAAGGGAGGAACGTCAGCCGGCATTTCCTGGCTTCCGAGCCCCCTTCTCTGTCACTAGAATCACCTAAGTGTCCTCTGACCTGATTGCCAGAGCCCGCCAGGGCGTACCTCCTTGCCACCCCGCCGCTAAGCGGAGGAACTGGAGCTCCTGCCACCACCACCGGAGCTGAAAATATCCAGCTGGTGCTGAACAGGTTGGAACACAGCAGGAACGGGGGGGGGGGGGGTGCTTGTAGCTCTTCCCTTCTCATCTCACAAAGGAGCAGGCCAAAGACCTTTCACTGAAGGCAGCGGGGCGCGAGGCCAGCAGCTCTGTACCAATTAAGCATTGAAGACGGGAGCGACCCTTTCAGGAAGCCTCTCAGGCAAACTGCTCCTTGCTGAGCTGGACCTGTCCTGCCACACGGCTCTCTTCCAAGAAGTTGTCATTCTTTGTCAAAGCAGGGGGTGAGGGAGAGAATATGAGCCCTGTGGTGCAGGCAGAAATGCAGGAAAATTGGCTCTCTTCCTTCCTTCTTTCTGAGCCTTGGATAGGAACTGGATCAGTCAAAGGAGATAGAACTGGTCTTGAAATAGAAGAAGTATGAACACATCGGGGGACCCAGATGAACACATTACAGTCCTCCAGATGTTGCTGGACTACAATGCCCATCACCCCTGGCTAGCATGGCCAATGATCGGGGATGATGGGAACTGGAACCCAGCAACAGTCCCCATCCCTGGATTAGAGAGACAAAATAGACAGATATCTTTAATTGAATTGCTGGTGAAAATGTATCTATTTTAAAACGTTTTTATACTGCCCTTCATCAAATTTGGTTCCAGGAGAGTTTACCTCATTTATAAAATTAAAATGTACAATAAAAACCACAATAAGGCCAATAAAATGCAGCAATTACATCAAAGCCACGTCACACGCTTCAAGACTGTCATCAAGTATTCATGTTCCACCAGGCTCTTCGAAGTTCCCTGAAGTCCATTAAGTGCCGTTTTTCTTATCATATCCCACATCTTAATGTTGGGTAGTCTGAAATGTAGGTGCAAATAACTGCAGATATACACGTGCTGGGAAATCGTGCTGGAGCCAGTGGGAAAGCACAAGAGTGGAGGAATATGGGGAGTTGTCTTATACCATGGGCCAAACACGATGTTCCTTTAATCACCCATAGCTGAGCTAAGTGTGATTGTTTCCCCATCTCTCCTGCAAGCAAGCACAGCCCCAGCTCAGTTTGGGATCACAGCACTTCAGGAAAGGAGGGTTTAAGACTCCCCCTCCCCCCAGAGTTTTTTTTTAAAAAAGAGAAAAAGTCTCCATTGGAATCAATGGAGACTTTCCTGCCCCCCCCCCCAGGTGGTGGTGGAATTTTGGAATGAAAAAAGGGGATAGAGGAAGAGATATGTCCTTCTGGGGCATCCCAGAGGGTGGATTGGGACCCTGGAAAGCCAGATTGGGTCCCTGAGCTCAAAGTTCTTCATCCCTTTCTAAGGCTCCTGCTGCTTCTTGGGCAGCCTTTGCATTGACGAAAAAATCTGCAGTCCTCCCGTTGTGGAGCCTTTCCGTGTTTACAGTGGGCTCCCAGACTGGGAGCTGGGAGATCCGGGTTCGAGTCCCCACTTGGCCATGGAAGCTCACTGGGTGACTTTGGGCCAGTCACAGACTCTCAGCCCAACCTACCTCACAGGGTTGTTGTTGTGAGGATAAAATGGAGAGGAGGAGGGTAATGTACACCACCTTGGGTTCCTTGCAAGAGGGAAAAAGGCAGGATATACATACAATAAACAAATAAACCATTTTCAAGGTTCCATAGAACTCAACGAAACAGCACCATCTTGTGGTACTTCAATAGTACAACAATCCGACGTATTTTAATACTTCATTATTTCTGGATCTATTCAACATGGAATAACCAGGAAATACCTCTGGATGTGCCCTGGAGGTTGATGGCGTCATGAAAAGGACCCGCAAACTTCTGGGAGTGAGCAATCTCAATAGCAGGATAAAAGCTCTGTGTGAAGAAGCCCTTGGTGCTCTGCAAAGCTAACTTGGCAAGAGCATCTTGGTAAACCATCAGGCATCTGAAAGCAAAAGGAGAGGGCCACCCCCCACCCCCACCCCCTTATACCAGCATATTGTAGCCGAAAGCACTTACTGCCAGCAACTAAGCATTCCACCATTTTTAATGGGGAGAAAACTACACAAAAGCTGTGAAGCCATCAACTCATTGGTGGTTGGGGGAAGGGGTGTGTGGCCTTTAGGGGACCCGAGGGCTCAATTTGGTCCCCAGCCCTGAGGTTCTGTCTCCTGGTCCAATCCTTCCTTAAAGCCATCCAAACCCAGGGCCCTCATGACATTGTGAAGGAGAAAATACGAGTAATTCTGTACCGGGTCCTTTAATACAAACTATAACCCTCCCCACAAGCCCCCCGCCGCCCCAGTGAGGATGGAGCACGCCCAGCAAAGTGGCCACTGACTGGCTGTTGAAGGGCCGGGGTGCAAGGAAACTGCGGGGTGAGATAGAGCATCCTGAAAGAGGGCAGGGAGCCGGCTAGCCACGAACAGAAGCTCTCCATGCTGCAAGCATTTGTAGCCGGTCCCACTCGTCCTCTGCAAGCTCATTTCTCTGGCAGCCTGGATGTTTTCCGAACTGTCATACTTTACATTTCATGCCTCAGCTCCAGAAGGAGCAGGCTGACCTGAATGCCACGCGCAAATCCGCCCCTCATGGTCCTAATGAGAGAAGCAGTGTGAGACAGTGGTGAGAGGGTGGGGCAGACCTCGGTTCAACTCCCCACTGGGCCATGAAGAGCACCGAGTGACCTTGTGCCAGTCACCATCTGTCAGTCTACCTTGCAGGGTTATTGTGGGCAGGAAAGAAGAACCACGCACCCTGCCACGAGCTCCTCTCACAGGATGGACAAGAGATAAAACAAAAAATAATAGCTTCAAAAAGAAAACAATTACCTGGACGGGCCGTGTGCATGTGAGAGGCGGGATGCAAGGGAGATGTTTTTGCGGCCGTCTTGGGAAAACATCCTAGCAAAAGCCTTTTCATTTCTTTGAACCTCTGCCCTGCCTCTTGTAAACAGAACAATCAATAGTGCAAGATGGATAATGTGCCAACGGGATGCTTGCTCCTGGCAACCCTTCTGCTTTTAACAGCCCTGCTTGCGCAGGGGAATATTTAATTTATTGGATCTATTTATTAGCTCAAGGAATGACATGTCCTGCTAGAGCTTTCTCGGCTGAGTCAACGATGCCACAAAGCTGCCTCTGCCCTTTGAGGCTGCAATAACAAAAGCATCCAAGATGCAACTCATGCTATGCTCATGTCCCCTGCTGAGTTATGGATACACCATGGGGAGGGCGGCAGGGGGTGGGGAGGCTATTCGTACTCACAAGGAAGGTTTGTTTCTCCAGTTGCATTGCAGAGACCGGTGCTGACTCTTTGAAGCCGCTCCCTCCTCCGACACAGTTTGCCTGAATATTGCTCCAGTTCATATTACTGTCAGGCTGTGACCAAAAGTGAAGCACCAAGCAGGCCAGGATCCGGAGTGCAGGAGAGGGCTGGCTGCCTGCCCAACGGGGTCAGAAGCAAGCAGGTGGCTCATACCAGGCAGAAGTCAAGAGCCAAAGAAACAGGGAAAGATTAGGGAAACCAGAAGCAGGTACACTGCCAAGGCATGCAGAGGTTGAGATCCAAAGCAGGCAGCACTCAAAGGGAGCAGGAGCGAAGAGGAGTCCTCGCAGAGTCTTGAGAGAAGCTGTCCAGTCCAATAAGGAATATAGGAAGCTGCCTTCTACTGGGTCTGGCCCTTGGTCCATCCAGCCCAGTATTATCGACACTGACTGGCAGCAACAGCTCTCCAGGGTTTCAGGCAGGATTTTCCCCCAGACCTATCTGGAGAAGCCAGAGATTGAACCTAGGACCTTCTGCATGCAAAGCAGGGACTCTACCACCGCACCACAGCCCCTCTAAGGCAGGCAGCTCTGGTGCTAGGGTTTCATAGGGCCTGGTGAGCAGGGATTGGCTCTGGTGGGGTCAGCTGACAGAACACTCAGGCAGGCTGGTACCGCAGCCTAGGTGGTGCCCTCAAACGCACAGAGCTTCATCTGCCAGGCTTGCAGCAGAACAAGAGCACTAGTGGCAAGGCACAGAGGCCTGACTGCTGGGAGTCCCTGCGAGGAAACACGCGCACACACAGGGCCAGCCCTCCCATGAAGCAGGCGAGGGGCTCGCACCAGGTGGCGGAGTGAGAGGAGCAGCGGATTGCACTGGTCCCCTCCCCCCAGCCAGCAAGGCCCGCTACTGCTGCCTCACCGCCTCCATTGGGCGCTTTGGAGAGTCCCCCCAGCTACTTCCCCACCAGCTGCTCTTGCCACATCGAGAGAGCAGGTGGCAGGGCTCTGTGCAGCAGCCGCCCAGGAGAGCCCTGCAACTTCTTCCAGCCACGTGAGACTCCGTAACGTCGCCCCATTGGATGCAGCGGTGGCAAAGGGGGGGGGGAACACATGACAGGAAGGGGGTGATGTAGCAGTGGTGCATATTCTCTCCTGCCTGAGGTGGGGAGTAAGCTTGTGCCGGGGCTGCACGCACGCACGCACATGCTGCTGCCTTATAATTACGTGCAAACAGCGACAGCTCACCAATATGCCTACGAAGCAGTAATATTGGTTTATTCTGAAGGAGGCATGTCCACATTTTATATCCATCTACACACACATGCACACACACACACACCATTTACACTTGACACAGTGAGTGTGGCACCATCCTCTTCTGGGTGTGATGAATGGCCAGCCTTCCTCCCAGGTCTGAAACTACTGGGGGGGGGGGAGGCAGGGCGTTTCTTGGCCACTTGGAAGGAAAGCTCTCAGTAGGTTTCACCTCTGCATGGCTAAACCACCAAATGCCCCCTCCCTGCAGAGAAAGCACCCAGCACACCTCGCCTCCAAGCGGCTCAGCATCTCAGCAGCGCCCGAACTGATAAGGTGGCCCGAGGGCGCGTTACTGGCATGGGAGATGGGGGAGCCCGATAGCCACGATTTTTGGCATGGCTAGCAAGGGCATCCAAACACTGTATTCCAGGTATGCACACAACACACTTGTATACATGCAGACACATAACCAGCTGTTGACATAAGCCCACAGGTGACTATTCACAAATTATTCAGTCACTTTAGCCCTCCCCCTTCTCTTCCCCTCTATATCCCACACTTGTCAAAATTCAGGGTGGAGGCAAATGATGGTTTGCTATGGATGTTTTTTCAAAAGCAAGTTGGAGGCAGTTAGAAAGGATTGCTGCAGACTCTTTGCCTCAACAAAAGTATTGGGTGTTTTTTTAAAAAAAACAACAACCCTGCAACTCCTGTTTGACCAGTGGGACAAAAGAAATGAGCCTCTTATCAAACCACCTTGAAGAGATGACCTTGGCACAGTGATCCATGTTCTAGTAGCATACAGGCTTGATTACTGCAATTTATTATGTACACAGGGCTGCCCTTGAAAATATTCAGTAACTTCAACTGGTTCAAAGTACGAGACAGCCAGTTGGTGGCTCAGTTTCTTAGAGGAGCGTCTTATGCCACACTACCTCTCTAATTACAATTAACAGTTGGCACGATTCTTGAAAGCCCCTTATAAGCTTTACAAGGTAAGGTAAGAGAATATTATTATCCAAACACTAGTGCTGAGGAAGGGAGAGGAAGCTGTGGTATGAATAATTACCATGAAGCACAGTAAGAAATGCCATCTATATGATACTTGTTTGCTTAATAGTCTGAGTAACATCACAGTCTGGTAGCTAAGATTACTCATAGCATCACAGCCTGGAACCTAAGATTAGTAGAGCTAAATGGAATTTCACACATTTGAAATCTGCATTTTTTTTAAAATTAGACAGATTTTAAGATGTGGATTTCACATGCAAAGTTGAAGATCTCTCCCCACGTCCCCCAAGTTTGTTTACCAGTAGGAACATCTCCCTCTTTTTGGAAATTGTCCGATTGGGCAGATATACTGCCTGGGACTATTATATATGTTAAAATTTATGTCAGTGTGTAGTTTATAAGAACTTACCATAAAGCTACCAGATCCTAGCATATCAATTTTTCTATCCAGAATGTTTCAAGTCATTACCATCCAGTGACACAGAAATCACATATATGCTTGAACTTATGTTGGGGGTTGGACTCGATGGCCTTGTAGGCCCCTTCCAACCCTACTATTCTATGATTCTATGTGCAAATCATATCCTATGTGTACAAATCATATCCTTTCAACAGAACTCATAAAAACTAAACTGGCCCATTTTTAGATAACTATTCAAGCTGTTATGTTTTTTGCCTTTGAAGGTAGATTAAATTCCTGGCTTTCTTCCTCTACATTCCTTTTGAACTCTTTTAGTTTATCCGCCACAGAGTAAAGAGCTAATCCAATGCAGATTTGCTGGGAAGTCACCTTAAACCCCAGCAAAATAGACACAGCTCTCTTCTCAGATCTGCTATGTGCAAAACAAATATCTTGTTAGCATCACTTGTGAATTGTGTTAATGCAAGACAGAAAGTGGGAAATTCTCTGGATCCTCTCTCTAAATGGATGGCATTAGGTTCTAGGCATACTAGAACCGACAGGGTTCCTCCCACAATCATGGCTGTAATTTCAGGTGATGCACTAGGTTAAAAAAAATTAACTGAAGCCAAATTGAGTAGTTTTACCTACTGGTTGGAGAGTATGGAACCCTCAGAATGTAGAAACCTTTTTTAGGTGATAGATCTTCCTCCTCTGGTTAATGAATGGCTAATTTTTGTATTTTCCAAAGCACATAAAAACAAAGATAGCCACACTGGTCCATGAATAAAACATCCAAAATCCATGGGAAAAATTCAAAATCCAGTTAGGCAATACCCAGATGCCACAAAAGGCTGTGCAAGCTTTCAAGTCTCAGCCAGGGAAAGAGGCAGATCTTGAGTTACAACTGGTCTTTTATGTTTTCAGAAATGGGTGTCCAGTTCCAGAATGCTAGGTGTTATCTGATACCTACAACACCTACCAGTGACTCTGTCTGCAGTCACCTTTTTTGAACTTGCGTCCATACTACAGACCTCATGGACACAAGATCTAGCCTATTTTTTTAAAAAAAACTTTTCTGCTTCTTTCCCCCTCTTGTACCACATAGACTGATGAAGAGTTCTGGAGAACCAGAAAGCTTGCACAATCCTTTGTGGCATTTGGGTTGGTCTTAAGAAAAGTATTGCCTAGCTGTGGATTCTGGATTTCCTCCCTGGATTTTGGGTCCTTTAAGCACACAGACATTCTGCCCAATTTATAATTCCTCCAATAAAGCCTGTAGTATTGTTATCCCTACGTTGTAAGGCAGAGCAGGGCTGTTGTGCTGCAGGGAATGCTAATCAAACTACATTAAGGACTACACTGTATATTTAATACTATAGACTCAACATTCTTTTGGTCCTGGCAACTCACAAAGCTTGGTGTGTGTTTGTGTGTATTTTGTTTGTTTTGGAGGGGTATTTTAAAAACGTGCACACTTCTGCTTACCTAAGGAAATTGTTCTGTTGGTTGAAACCACTCTCTTATTTCTAGTTGACCCCATTTCACTTCCAAACTGACAGGCATTCAACCACCCAAGTTCACTAATAGAGGGGAACAATAGCAAATGTGTACCTTATCTCTTTTGCAAGGTTTGTCTGATAGAGAATGTGCAGCATTGCTAAATGATCTGTCAAGGTCAGACTCTTGTCGTGCAAATGGTGACCTCAAACCACAAAAGAACACCAATCTGACCACGTGAGAATTATGAAAGAGTTCGCATTTTATACATAGAATATGTACATTGGTTTTGGACATGTGGGTCTTATACATGCAGATTTTATAGAAAACTATTTACAAAAGAGAACTAAACAGCGGGACTGTTTCCAATCAACACACACGTTGGAAGCTCCAGCAATAAAAGTAGTCCTGAAAAAAGTGTGGAAGAATCATATACCGGTACATGAACAATGAAAGGGGGGGGGGGGAGAGAAGAATTTTACTGAACATGAATGCAGAGTGAAAAAAATGCAGTGTCAAACAGATATGACAATATATACACACAAAAGTATAGTCCCTGGCTGCTTCTGGTTACTTTCCAAACTGCTGAAATTGTATTCAGTTTTGCACACATTTACATAAAAGTAGCTGTGTCAATTTGGCTACAGTTGTTGAATTAGTTCAAGGAGGGAAGATACAAAATAATTGAATACTGACCAAGTCATAGTTTTACTTTAAAAAAAAGAAAGAAACCCAAATGCCCTAATCCTACTTTTTGTCTTCATTCTACAGATTATACAAGTGTGCACTTCTCCCTATTAACTCCATCACAATCCAGCATTACAGTCCCTTTCCAGAGTGTGCGCAGCACTCACGTTTCACATGATGGTAGCACTGATCATTATTCTTACAGCACTGCAAGCGTTTCATGGAAACAGAAGAACACAACATGTCAGAGTTTAAACACCACAACACCTGGGGTTTGGTTCACATAGGAATGCATTCACATGGAGAACGTCTTGTATGAACTGGATCTCAGCGAGTACAGTTGCTGCTTCTTACCAACCATTTTTGTGGGCTGGTGGCAAAACATTTTTCACTCCCAAGCAGCAGTGCCTGAATCCCTGGAGATCCCTGTACATACGAGGTAGATATTCTCTGCCCAGATAAGCCCTCAGAAGCATCATATGGAGTGAGAACTGACACTAGGAGAATGATCAAATCTGTGTTCCATGGGCAGCAAACTCAGATTCATTTTAAGAATTGGTGTGCTGGATGAATTAAAAAATAATACAAGCAAAAAATTTATAACAGCACCCCCCACCCCCATTAAACACTATGATTTTGTGCATTTCACCATATTTCCTCCCGGGGGTGGGGGGGGAGGTATGAGAGAAGTAGTTTTCCCACATGCTGCTACTTCTTGAAAGACAAGATTCCCCCTCATCCTTTAAGAGGAATAAAAGATCTTAATACCTACAAATTAAAAAAAAACATTCTAAATAAAAGAACAATAAATAGGTCTAAACATAAAATGGAGATATTTCCATACACTTTTAACAAAATCTGATAATTGCATTTTAATGCAGAACAAAGTGTGCGTGGAGGGGAGGGAGGTTTACAGCGCATGTAATGCCTTTGCCTTCATGTAAAATTAATCTAAATAGCTTAAGTGCTTATGGGCGTACACTGTTTATTCTGTAGGTGGGCAGAAATGATTTTGGTGCTCAATTAGAGCCATTACACAGTTGCCTCTGCCCTAATTGTAACTTAGTTTAATGGCAGTATTTTTGTGGGAAGGGGGAGATCTTTTAACAATTCCCGGTGCCATTTCAATACTACAGTTCTCAAACATATGGCAATTAAAGCAGTTTCAAGTTGGCCTAAGCTTGGAGTACAGGGTGCCTTATTTGTCTCCAACACTGTTTTGATCAATTCAAATGGATTTACTCTGCAAAGGGGAGGAACTTTGGTTTCTGACTTGCAAACAGCTTTCAAGGCAGGCTGCCAATACTGTTCTCATGACAAGGAGACCTAACTCAGAGCAAGGATCTTTGAATTTTATTGAGTCACAGGAAAGATGAATTTGAGCACATTTGTTTAAAGCTTCTGCCAGTGAAAATGCATGCGTGCAGATGTTCACAGTTGTGAGTGCTGGAAGCAAGTAAATCTGACGTAGTTAGAGAAATGGGAAGGATGCCTCAATTAAAAAAATTAATTGCCACCCACCCATCATCTGGCAATCTACACCACTGCACTCCAAGCTTGAAAGGCAGCAGAATTCTCTAGTGTGCCAACTTTTAGCAAATGTTATCTACAAACTGCATGAGACTGGAGAAGTTAGGATTCCACAGAAATGATAAGCTTGGTCGCACTGCGTGGTTCAGTTAGGGAGAAGAGGGGCTTAGAATTCTATGCTAGGATCCAAAGACCCATGCAGCACAGAGACCAGTACTTGTTTCTTGAATAACAGCACCTCTCCTGCCATCTCCCTATGCTGCAAGGCAAACCACCTGCAAAATTAAAAGGGATGTCATGAGCAGTTTGACTTTCGGTAGCGTGGTGGCTGCTGTCCAAAGCAGCACAAGTCCAAAGTATCATTGGGCACACCACCACCAAAAGTAATTTTTTTTTGTCCTGATCCTTATTTGGAATGAAGGGGGAAAAGAAAAGGAGGACTATATTCAGCAGTGAGAAAGGGGACAGAGAGGAGCGGGCTATGCCATTCCCTAAGATAAAGTTTTTGCAGCACCTTTGGAATCCATTTTTGTGTTCTTTGTGTGTCACATGTTTGAAGGACACAATGCCTGCCCAGCATGGGGCTTGGCTTGTTTTGAACCCAACTGCTGCCTCCACACCACACCAGTTTTCTTTTTATTACTAGCTGTGCTGAAGTGGTTTGTGTTTCAGAGGGCATGGATTTGGGTGTGGGGGAAGGAAGAAGGCCCTTACAAACATAAATCTGGCCAAAATCTACACAAAATGTAGTATCTGTCTCTTTCTTTGTTGTGACAAATGAAAATAAAAAAGTAATAAATGCTTACTTAATCTAAAGTAAATCATGCTCTATTTAAAAACTTTATGATACAGTTTAGTGTGCTTTTCATTTGGCCAAAGGATGCCATTTACAAAGCCTGCCCTATGTTCACATCACACCGAGGGGTGGGGGGAAGAGAAGTCAGCCTCAAAAGCTCACTTTGCACATGTCTGGTGAAAAACACATTCAGATCACCAATACCATCACCCTGTTGAATTACAGTAACAGCTCCACCTGCAAACTTAACCCAAAGACAATTATGTACTACTGCAGCCAATAATAAAAGGAAGTTCTTTTGGTAGCAGAAAGTACAAAGAACACAGTTTCTTTATCATTTGGACCAGGGAAGGAAACTTTAGCCTAACTGAATATGGTGCAGGCAAACAGCATTATAAAGACAAAGTCTGGCTTACTCAAACTAACCATATATGTGGAGCAACTGAAAGGTTAATTGAAAGACATGGCAATTTGTATACTCTCTCCTATTCTCACCACACTATTGGGTGAAGTGGGAGAAGCTTTTACGCTTCAGGAAATGCCCATTGTGGAGACTGACTCGTTTTCCCCCTGGGGTTCCAACGGTTGCTGCACAGTTTAGCTTCTACAAATGAGGGGCGATGCAGACTGGGTCGATCGTGGGGGTGCAGTGGCACACTGGCCACGCAGCACCTGCTGCTCTGGTCACAGAGCGGCTGTGGAGGTTGCACAAGAAAGGAGGCTGCCATGTTATCCTTTCCTGTGGTGCCTCATCATGAGTTGCTGTTGCCAGAACGTGGTGTTACTCCCTTGTACTTCCACCCTGCTGTGCCCAGCAGTTGCCCTCTCTTTTCTACAATAGTTAAGTGTGGGGATAGGAAACAGGGCAAGCACAGCATGGCATGGCGCACCCCCTGAACACAAAATGATTTGTAGCCTAGGATTACTAACCACATAGTGCAGAGGAAACAGCTCAATGCCCTAAACCAGCCAGCTGTCCAACGATCTGTAAATATTGCGAAATAGAACTACCCTAGCCTTGGTTTCACTACTCTATGGCATTTCCTTATATTTTTAAAAAAAAAGTAACGTGAAGTCAGGAGCAAGATGTAAAATCCTGACAGTCACAATATAAACCTGAGATTTATTTTATTTTTTTGGCAGTTTTTAACCCAACATCCTTAAATCATAAGCTTCTGTATGACTCATTTAAAATCAAACTATGTGTCATTATTCATCTCAGACAAGGAAAATAATTTAAAAAAGTGACATCCATTGTCCAACAATACATTAAAAAGTGATTAGGTATCAAATTAAATATGATAAATAAAAGCATATTTACATTTTTTCTAAAACCCAAATCTAATAAATTCAAACTGTGCAAACTGAAGAACATCCAACACTCAGATGTTAGTCCTTTAAACTTCACATATTACCAATCTTACAAAAAACCTAATATTTAAAAATACGCATTGCATCTATTGAGACATAAAGGAATTGCAAAAATGTTTAAGACTAGTAAAAGAGTTATCAATTACACAGGCACTTCACATGTAAACAATCTACAGTACAACTGAAAATATTTTGGCACCAACCTAGAATACTGAAAAAACCCACACAACTTGACCTTTATACTGTATACTATTCTGTCATCGCCATTATTATCATCATCCACCCAACTAAAATACTGGAGATGGTACAACAGTAAGAAGTGAAAGAAATGAAGAATACAAATCTGTTGGAAACTGGTAAAAATGGATTACATGATTGATCATCCAGATTTCTGCCACTATGCTGTATGTGGGATTGGGGTTTTTTTGCAAATGTACATAAAAATGATACGAAATGGAAATGTGATTTTTAAGAGCTGCTTTACACATGATATTTTAGCGTGACCCTTCAGTGCACACATTAAGACCATGATGTGCAAGAGAGAAATGCATGCTTTTCAAAATGTTTACATGACACCAAAGAACCAACAACTGGCTAGGACTCTGCCATGTAAACATCTCTAAAGTGATGTGTTTGTCCCTCATTATAAAATGTGCTGCAAACCCAGGAGCAAGCCTAACATAGTGCAGCATTTTTTAAAAGTCAGTTGTTGTTTTTAAAGAAGACATCATGAAGTACTAATGGGAGAAGTCAGACCGTGTACTTCCTGGAAAGAGAATCTGATGATCTCAAAATCTCTTATGGCTCCAAGTTACACAAGCAAGCAATACAATTTTTTTTTACTATGCTGGGTTAAGTGTCAGTTTGACATCAAGGTTCTAAGTATAAGTCCAAAATAAGGCTCTGTCTAAAACATCTGGCCTGCAATGACTTTTGATGGCTTAGGGTGTTCCTCTGGAGGAAACTGAACTGGTTGGGATCAATTCACTCAACGCACGTCATGGCTACAAGTTTGTTCTCTGAGAATCCTATTACAGGCAGGAAAGCTGTGACGCTTTAGATGAAGGTATTTCAAGAAGAGCCTGAACTGTAAGTCCAACTTTCACAAGACCCCTTTCTTCCAAAATGTGATGGGGCAGGCAAAGTCTTTCCTGGAAGATGGAAAAATACATCATCAATATTGTCTGATGCTGTTAAATAAATGGATTTTTTTTTCCTAACTTCAGAAATTAGACAGGGCGCTCTGAGGGAAACTATTTCTCACTCGCCCCCCACCCAGTCCAGATTAATAAGGCAAAGTATAGATTTAAACGTAAGAAGTATTTAAATACAATGCCAAGGCTCCAAAGGGCTACTTCAATTGAAACCAAGGGCTTAGGCATGTCAAGCCAAGTGGCATTTTTAAACTTTTGAGCACCAGCCTATCTCCACCCAAAATCACATCCTGCTTTTGAAGGCCCTAACAGTTTCAAAGCCAGCTTTGAATGTACATGGGTGGCGGTGCTGTTTTGAAATACAATTTCAAAGCTCACTTCGGCATGAACTAGCTGCACAGCTATTTAAATCCCAAACAGCACAATTTTCCAGTAGATTCCCAGGTGTGCGTGGGGGAAAGGGGGGAGCAAAGCGACAGCTTCATGGGCCTTGCTCACCAACTACCATGAGCCATTTTGGCCACTCACAACAGTCTAATGGAGGGATACATCAATGGCTTTATTTGGCTTCACCCTGTGATGGGAAATTGCAACATGTTCCCATTTTCTGACAGATGCACAAATCCCTTTTGCCCAATGAAGGGGAACGGGGTGGGGGAGAGCCAGCATCCATCCACTGTCCAGGAGGCTGCTACAGCCCGAACTCACTGGAAGTGAATTATATGGGTAAAAAGGACATTTTGCCTTCCTCTTTAAGGATAGGGGAATATCTCCACTATATTGCAGGTTCTAATATTGTAAAGCAGCTCCCCCAGCTTATCTTGTGCAACAGCCATAGGGGTGCAAACTTCATTTGATCTGGCTTGCTCTCTTCCCCTCCATCTGAACCTAAGAGCTATGCTACTGCTGAATAGCTCCTACAACGACCTGGACTGGTTATGAAGACCTAACTGGTCATCACAATTAGAAAGGCATGTCAGCATTTTACCTGTGGGACACCCAGTTTTTTACAAGCATCAAGGAAGTTTTCAACATTTCTTCGGCACTTTGCCATACTAAGTTTAGGCTGTTAAAGAGAGATATAAATGTCATCAACTTGAAACTTAAGGTATACATTTACAACAGTAAAAGCTCAGTCACTGAGCTAGGAGAGGCAAAATACTCCTTGAAAGTATCAATTAAAAATGGCTGTCACTGCAAGTCATAGGATTATAGGAGGTTCATGTAATGCACTAGGAAGGGGCCTGAAAAAAAAAAAAAACTGTAACAAGCATGTAGCTTATTAGACTTGAATAGATTGTTTACTCACCACAGCTGGTGATGGGACATGAATACTGGCAACAGATCGAGGTCTTATATGATTGGCTAAATGGCACAGAACCACCCCATCCATTAAAGCTGCTCCAATGTCATCTGGCAAACTGACCTTCAACCGCGACTCGAGATTCTATTGCAAATAAGAGTGCACAAGCAAGACCATGTTCATTGTCGAGGCAGATTTAAAACAGTTTACATTTTTGGTGTGTATAACTTAACTACATATATGGAGATGGGTAACGGGCCACAAGTATTACTTTGTAAGCAACGGGAGCTTCCCCTGGATTCACTTTCAGACAGAAGAAACTTACACCACGCAGCTGCTTTATTTGCTCTCTCTCTTCCCTTAAGTGCTCCATTTTCCTCCTCATTGTGAATCCGGGATCTACGGTACTGTAGTCCTGACGAGAACGACCAAAAGCTGCAAATTGAAAACAGGATATTTGAGAGGTTTTGTTTCATTTTAAAGCACAGTTCCCAAGCATTACTCCAGGCAAAACAAAAAGCCATTTGTGTTAAAGTGAAGGTCAGTCAACACAAGACTTTTCCCACATCACATTCGTCAGTGAGTACCTTTTTGCAGGGCTACAGAACTGGATGCTGCACACAGAGCATTCTGAATTTGTGCAAAGTGAACAAAGCAGGCGTGTTACTTTATTATTTATGCATGTTCATGAAACATATATCCTACCACTCCAACAAATGGTGCCCAAGGACAGGGGTAGGCATAAAGTAGATCTCCAGATGTTTTGGACTTCAACTCCCAGAAGCCCCTGCCAGCCTGGCCAATGGTCAGGAATGCTGGGAGTTGAAGTCCAAAACACCTGGAGATCTACTTTGTGCCTCCCTCTGCCCAAGGAGACTAACAGCAATAACATAAATACAACAAAATATAACAAAATAACTTATACGCCAATTTAGCATATGAACCAGCAGTGTAGAGAAGTAAAATTAATCTGATTGGGAGGATAGCAGGAAGAGAAGGAGACTGACAGCTGGGCCAAACAACAACATGAACTACTTTGTCAAACTTCAGACCACTAGTCTAGCTTTCTCTTACCCCAGGATTCTGAACCACAGGCCATGCTGGCAGGGGCTGATGGGAATTGAAGTCTAAAACATCTGGACGGCATCAGATTGGGGAAGGCTGCATTAGTCCATCTGGCCCAGGACCACCTACTTCAACAATGGCTCCCCAAGATCTTGCAGTGGGGCTTGGAAAGACTTGTGTCCAAGAGCGTTTTACTGGGAATGCCAGGGATTGCAAAGCGTATGCTCTGCCACGTATCAGACCTCCCTGGACAGTTGCTTGAAACTACATTTAAAGGCGAACAGGCCAGTTTGCATTATGCATGCACACACTGGAATAGCTTCCTATTACCTTCCGTTTAAACACTAAATTTCACCTCACATTTAGCCGTTCACTTGTTCAGAGATTCCCCTGGAACATTTTGAGGCCTGCTTTGGTTTTTTTTCTCTGGAAATTTTGCACAACCTGAAATATTCGGCACATTCACATCTTTTTCCAAACAGCCACCTCTACACGTCTCAACCAAGGATCTATTGACCACCTGCCCCATTGCCTTCTTTGGTGAATATTTGATTATCTTAAGGTAGTTTGTGAAGGACTTTTAACACTTTGAAAATCCCAGCATATATAGTCAAATTGGCATATGGTTATTCCACACCTCCCAAGGAATCTACAGCAAGGAATTGCTTCTCTTGGTGATAGCAGCTCTATCCTTCCACCACATCCTACTTCTAAGTCATCTGTTTTCCATGCACCCCTCAGACATTTAGCATGTGGAATGATGCCTCACCTGATCTGGGCTTCAGTCCAAAAGGGCCATGAGAAGTGCCATCTGCCCTTTCATAATCCTGGGGGGAGGGGGGGAGAGAGAGAGAGAGAGAGAGGGAGAGAAGGTAAGATATTAGAAGGCAACACAATACAACTGAAAATGCACCAAGGATTGTTTTCATGTGGCAAGTACCTGTCCCTCAAGATTACAAGGAAAAACTGCTTTGCTTTCTAACTTAGATGGACAAGTATAATGTTTGGGAAAATAGTAGATAGGATTGCCCACTCCCTTCTAGGTGTGGACAAGAAGGCTTGGATGCCCTGCATCTGAAAGTTCATCTGCTTGGGCAGCCCCAAGGAAATGAACCAGAGGTTGTTCAGAAGAATTGCCCAGGGAGCAGATCTTGTTTAAAAGGGACAGCAGCAGCAGCAGCTTATGAAATTTTAGACCAGTCTAGCTAGGCCAAATTATGTGCCAATGCCACATAATGGCAGGTGAAAGGAGAACCTGATATCCCTTAAACATTTCCTCTTCAAAAATCTATTCAGTAACACTTGTTTTTAACAAGGAAAAAAGGAGGTAGCTTAAGAAGTTACAAGCCTGAAGTTATTTTTCTGCTTCTCTCTGATATGCACTGCAGCTAGCATATAATAGGTTCTGAATAATTCTTCAAGAGAATTCCTACTGTGCAATCTCCTCCAATTTCACAAAGAATGACATGTTTCAACTGAGATCCACACATTAGCAGATAGAGAACACACACACAGACACACACACAAAGACTAGTACCTCAGACGACACAGGAGACTGTGGAGACACATTAGTATTATCACTGTCTTGCTAAAAAGAAACCAAAAAGATGGAATTATAAGATGAACATATGTTTTTAAAAGGAAAGTTTGGCATGTGATTATGAATATGCATGCAAACAAATGTGTTCATTTCTTATACACTGATGCAGAGAACATTGGTTATTGAGTGGATTAAAATATAATTAATAAATAAATAAACATGACTAATTGTGTGTACATATACCAAAAAAGCTAGACATGTATATGCTCAGCAATATTACAAATGAGGGATCTGGAAAGTATCTGAAGCTTGATCCCACTGCAAGCGGAACAGTACGTCACTTTTAATACTTGCAGTTAGTTTAGGGCTATAACTGCAACTCAGCAAAACTTGTCTGCTATGCAGACAGAATTCCATGGCTAGCTAAAGAAGTTAAAGAACTGAGCATAAAGCTAACAATGGGAAGCCCCAACTATGCCCTGACACTCACTTGTTAGACTGTGGCTGCTATCTACATAGCTCATGCTGTCCTTAAAAGGGTTAAACATAACATTTTAGTTCTCTTTCTAAGAGCTTTTTAAAAATGAAATACTGTTTCTCTCCTAATCTTCCTAAATTCCTGCAGGATTAAGCCCGAGAAATCCACTATTCCCCTTACTTGAAGTAAACAGAGTAACTGGGGAAAAAGCTAAAATAATTAAGAACTGGACGCTGCTTTAGGAACCTTAGCACTGGCAATAAACAAGACTCCTAGTCCAGCTATACTAGCAATTCTACCAGCTAACCTCTAAGAACAGACCTTCTGTGCTCAGAGTATGGCTGGGCTCATTTTGTTTTGCTTAGAGCGTCTGGCCAAATCTGGGGTGGCATTTCAGCCAAACACCCGAGGCATAATGAAAGGGGAGGGTGCAACCATTCATGGAGAGGGGCTAACAATTCTGGCATGGGGGGAATGTCTTACTTCCCCAGTTCCTTTTCAACATTTTTCTTTCCTTTCCTTTTTTTAATTGATTTTAAAGCCAGTGCTGTGGCAGCGGTGGAACTCTGTGCCCCCCCCCCCGCTTCTTCTCAGAGGAAGAAAGCAATGCTAGTGGTGGCAGCCAGAGCTCCACAGCTGCACCAAAGTTGCTTTAAAATCTGTTAAAAAGAAAATGTTTTAAAAAGAAGGAAGGGGGAAGTAAGACCACCACCCACACGTGTATGCTGCAATTGATAATGCCCTCTCTGCAAAATCATTTTACAGATTGAATCACAACTCCCAAAACAGCTGCCCCTCCATTCACCACCTGCAAACACACTGGCAAATTGGGGTGGCAGTTTCAGCCCACACCAGATTAGTCACTCCTAGCACAGCATCGGTACTCAAGATTTTAAGCCATTTGGATGTGTGTTTGGGGCAGGTAGGGGTGGGGGAGAAGCAATAGGCAAAAATGAAGAAAATACCAAAAACCCTAGGAAATCCTCATTTGAAAAATCTCCATGCTTAGCTATTTTAAGGCATAGTTTCAAGAGCTGAGCATCAGCTCCCCAGAAGCTAGCATTTTATGCTGACAGACATCATGGAGACAAAACATAAAAGCCCAATGCAATATAGGGAGCTCATCTTTATAAGCAGCAGTAGCAGTATCTCTGTGGCCCAGAAGCTGTGTGTATGAGTCTAAGGTAGGATTATTACTGATACTTAGTATAACCCATCAATTAGATCAACATATGTTTCATTTTCTCATGTTAAAGTCCTAACTCACCTCATCATTTTCGTTTCCACTTGAACTCTTCCGAGAAGACTTGTACTGAAAAGGAAGCTGTTTTTAATAAATTGGTAACTCAGCGAAGATATGTGCATTCTCCTGCAAAGCCTTATAGATTGTTCCACCAAAGGAGATTTCCTCTGACTGTTCCAATGTGTAATGAAAACAAACTCTTCCCCAATCCAGGCATCCGTGCTAGGTTAAAAAGTTGTTTTATTGTTTGTATCTTTGGTACTTGGTAAGTGTTTTGGTTGTCAGAACATCATTCTGAATACCCTAAATGGTGTTTTGGCAACCAAAATGTTTACCACATACCAAGGGTAAGAACAATAAAGCAACTTTTTAACCTAGCACACATCTGAATGGACAGAGGAAAACTCCATTGGTGGAATTAACAAAGTTTTGTTTTCGACAGTTTTTATAACATTACATTTATACAAAGCAGTCAGAAGCTATGCTGGGTTTGGTTGATTTCTGCCATTGAAGCCACAGTCCATAGCGAAGCCCCTCTACTGCGTCACTTTGTGGGCTGTGGTGAGGTTCAACCTGTACTGGAGGGGGCTGCACATCCCCCAAAAGATCAGGTTCATAGTTTGGGGGTGCTCTTGGACCCAGAACTGTCACTTGAGGTACAGGTGAACTCAGTCGCACAGACCACTTTTTATCAGCTTAGGCTGATATACCAACGACACCCCTATCTGGCCAGAGATAGCCTAGCTAAAGTTATCCATGCTCTGATAACCTCTCGTCTGGATTACTGCAACGTGTTATAGGTGGGGCTGCCTTTGAAAATGGTCCAAAAACTTCAGCTAGTCCAAAATAAGGCAAAAGATTATTAACAGGGACTGGTCCACAAGATCACATTAGGCTAGTACTTTACCAGCTGCACTGGCTGCCAGTCCATTTCTGATTCAAAGTGCTAATATTAACATTCGAAGTCCTAAACAGCTTGGGGCCAGGTTATCTGAAGGATCGCCTCCTCCCATATGTACCTGCCCGGACCCTAAGAACATCCTCAGGGGTCCTTCTCCAGGAGCCTGCACCAAAGGAAGTGAGGTGGGTGGCTTACCAGGAAGAGGGCCTTTTCTGCTGTGGCCCCCCAGCTGTGGAATGAGCTCCCTAGAGAGGTGCACCTGGCACCTACTTTGTACTCCTTCTGGCACCAGGTGGAGACCTTTTTATTCTCCCAGTATTTTAGCATTTTAGCTTCCTAATCTTTTAGCTCTGGTGTTTTAAATCTGTATTTTAAATCCCTGCATTGCTGCTAGGTTTTATTCTGGTTGTACTGTTACATTGTGGTTTTAAGTTTTCATATTTTATATTGTTTTATGCTGCACTCTGTGGTTTTAATTTTTGTGAACTGCCCAGAGAGCTGAGGTTATCGGGTGGTATAGAAATGAAAATAAAATAAAATAAATAAATACATTTGTCCTTGTTGAAAAAAATATAGAGGATGTAGTTACGCTGACATTTTATGGTGGCAAAACGGATATCACTGGTTGTTTCTCTTTGGTGCTGTGAGATGTGAGTTAGGAAACTACACATATGTAACAGACAATGGCTTAGTTCTCACTGAGGCGGCAAATCTGTGTCTGGGATAGACCACTTCATACTGCAGGTAGGAACACAGATGAATGAATGCTTCTCTCTATTTAACCCCCCTCCCCGCAAAAAACCATTCCTCATACAAAAACAGATGCCAGGAGAAGTATTCTACTGTAAGGCTGCAATCTTACACAGACCTATATGGAAGTAAGACCTAATGGAACAAATCCTGCCTGAAACCCTGGAGAGCCACTGCCAGTCAGTGTAAAATGTAGTCTGCTTTGACTGTATGATGTCTTGTTACTTTTGTCCTACATCCTCCTTGAAGATTTACTATCATGACTTAAACATCCAACAATGTAGTTTCATAATGGAGGACATTTTATTTTTCAGTTCAATTTGAAGCTTAGCACAGACATTACAATTATGTTCAGTGGGTGCCAAAGAAATTCTTGTAAGCTCAGAAAGACAGATAGTGCCACCTCGTGGCAAGTTCTTGCTTTCAAATTTAAGCCAAAGTTAAAGACAACAAAGTCAAAGAGAAATGCCAGTATCTGAGATTTGGAGAATCTTCAGGTCAGAAATAACAACTAATCCTGCTAGGAGGTATCAATCATGCCAAGAGAATTATCCCCATCCCGTCCTCAGTATAATTTTATGCGTTTGAATAGTTTGGGGGAATGCCAGAGGTTTGGATTGATAAGCATGCTATCTACACAAAGTCAGACCAATATAACAACAGGAGATGTGGCTAGAAGGTGTGCATAAGCAAACAGTCTGAATGTCTGATCTAGTACATGAGTTTGGAAGTAGGTCAAGACAAACTACTTTTTGAAAAGGATATGATACATTTATGGAAGACAGTTGTGTGAACAGTTATTAGCCAGACTAAAAACATACGGAAACTTCATATATAGGAGCAGTAGTGTTTTGACTACTAGATGTCAGGAACAGAGGGACATGCTGCCATCATGCTTGTGAACCTCTGAGAAACATCTGGCTAGCCATTGCAACAGACAGGTTGCTAGACTGGGTGGGTCTTTGTTCTAATCCAGCAAGGCAACTTTTAGCTGATTTTTCAGATCACACAAATCTTTTAATATTTGCATCATCTTACCCCTGCTGCCCAATTAGGAAATTCTATAATCAAATACCTCCAAGAGAATTCTGAAATTACAAATGAGATTCCAATGGCTAATACAACTCAGCTTGGCCTCCTGACCAGTAATAAAGGTTTGCCAGATGAGAAGCAGCAATGCCAGGCCATCATAGATGGACCATCAGCACCCTTCACTGATAAGAAAGGATAAGGAGGTGCCAATATTGAATTTATAGTTATGCCTTCCACTTAGCATCGTTAAAGAGGGTGCCATAAAACAATTAGCTACATAATGAGGCCAGATGGGCCATCAGATAAGTAACCAGAAATGTTATCCCAGATCATAAATACAATGGATATCAAATAAGAAAACAAGCTCACAAGACAGGATGATACCAAAGAAATATTTTTGTGTCACAAACATACCCGTAACATGTCAAGGAAGGCTAAAATGTTTGTATAAGTATGTTGTTACGCTCATTAGTCTTGATAAGAAGCTTAATGCAATAACCTTATTTAGACCTATGAAGATTTGAAGTAGAAATGCTATTTTTAGAATTCTTAGATACCGAACATAAATAGTAATAAAAATAGTTTGAGCATATTTCATAGCATCCAGAAAGTATATAAAAGAGACTCAAAACACGCAACAGTGGGAGCTCTCCTCCGTAATCAGCTTCCCCAACGCGTTGCCTATAGAATCAACCTGGTAAGCTCAATATGAATTATCACTTAGAACAAGCAAGTATATTTGACTCTGCTTAGAAGCCTTGTTTAGAATGATTCTAGATGCTTCATGTGTTTGAATTTACGCATGCACAAGCGCTTGCATTTAGTACTGTTATGCTGATACTTCTATAGTAAAAAGACACATCTTGTCTGAGAGAGTATTTCTTAAGAAACAGAATTCTGTATCGCACATATCGAGAGTGAAGTATTAAGCTTGCTCTAAGATAGTACCTAGTTTTAAGAGGGCTTTCTATATTGTAGTTAATCGGGGAGCCCAGCATTGCCGACATACTAGTCACATATCTTGGGAAAACCTCTGAACTGGAGCACATATCATAACTTTCCTTTGTTATATTACGTGACCCTTTTATTACAGTCCTAAACTGTATTTTTGTATTCAAACCACTCCATTCCAGAGATCTCACACACATATCAGCCTGTTCTAGCTCTCTTCTAAGCAGGGGGGCCGCGCACACATACACACATATAGACACACATGTACGCACACTCTAGCGATCCTGCTACCAGTGAGGAAAGAGCGATCTATTTCAGGATCACTGGGGGATGGGATCTGGCAGTGGCAGGGTCAGGGCACCCATGAGGGACCATAATTAAAGTCTTGGAGGGCCACACGTGGCCCACAGATAGTGCACCTCAGCTTCTCAGCATCAGGCTTACCTCAGCTTCTCCTACAATTTTCTCCCAGAGTTTTCTTCACCTTTTTAAAACGTGGATTTGGCATCAGTGACTGTCTGCACTTAAGATCAGTCAGTTTAAACTTTCCCGGTATAGTTTCCTCAGACTACAAGGAAAATTGTCACTGAATTAACATTGAACTTAAGCTATTTTTAAAAGTAGCAGCTTTTGTATTGAGTGTGTGTGCACATGAAAAAATGGCTATTTAGGAAAATTATATGTGAGAGTACAATCTTTTCAGAGCAGCTCTTTAAATTATATCACATCGTAATTGAGAGGATGAAGACTGGGAGAAGTATTTGTTTGCTTAATGCATTTCTTTCTGCATGCTCAACTTATACAAAACTAGCAGCAATATCAATCATGTAGCACTTGGCAATGTAAAGTGCTCTTTAATCCTCCTCATAAAATTGTCTTTATTTCCACTTTATGTAAATAAGGAAATCAAGGGTGAGGAACACTGACTTGCTCTTCAATGGATCTGGGAACTCTATGGGCAATTGGAATATTGTCAAGACTAGAATACACAACCTCCAAATACATATTGCCCTAGACATGAAAGCTAGAAGTACATGAGTTCATGGGGTCCACGCTTAAAGCAGTCTTCACGAGGTTAGCATATGACAATGTTATGTAGATTTTCTAACGTAGTATTTCAGCGTACTATTTGTTTCAAAGTAAGTTATCTGAAATGTATAGTAAAAACATTTAACAATTTAACTGAATTGTCATTCACCAGCAGCTTGCTAATGGGGGCAGAAATTCCCTTTTTACAGTTCCTTGCTTTTTGACATTTAGAAGGCAAGGCCAACTTTACACCTCAACTGGCTGCTTTATTAAAAACCAAGGAAGTCTTTATTAGATACTCAGGATGGTAATCAAATCAAACATTAAACCCACCACCATATAGTAGTGACATACCTTGAAATATTCTCTTTTCATTTGCTTACTACTCCGTCTCTTATCCTCATTCTGCCAGATAACTGGCTGCATGTCTGGCCAGTGATGCTCATCTGGATGGTCTTTCTGATTCTCCATGGACTATGGGGAGAAAGAGGTCACTTTACAAAGCCAAGAAGTCCACATTCCAGTCTTCTAGAAAGAGCCAGCAGTTTAGATGTCTTTACAGTGCTCTGCCAGAACTGGCCCTGATGCAAATTAAGTAGGATTTTCCTAAGCATAGAGCTCTGAAGATCAGGGAAAAGCTGTGTGAAGGCTGATACTAATACTGTGCACGTCGAGATTTGTCTGCACCTTACTTTAGATTTAGGAAACAGTAAGGATGCAATCCTATCAGGATGCCCGTGAGCCTCCAAACTTTTTGCTAGATGGGCGTTTTCACCCGTCTAGCTGGGGCTCTGCAGAGTGGGAGGGAAGGAAGCTGGGGAGACCAGAGTATTCTTCGTAAGCTGGGCTCACCAGTCCCCTCACCTCTCCCAGAACCGCCCCCTTTCCCTCCTCTCTGAGATCTTATATTTCCAATCAAGAACCTAGGTTACATTAGTAACCTTTTTGTTATTGCTATGATACGGTATTATATGTAAAAGTTTATTAGTAAAAGTGGAAGGTGGCAGAATAAAAAAAGGCCACTAGAATATGAAAAAGCCACTAATATTCCCATTTAGAGTACAATATTGTTAATGTTTTTCTACTTAAGCAGCCATGCAAACCAGATTCAGAGAACTGGTGAAAACACACAAGAGAATGTAGTGGAGAGACAGGAAAAATCTGAGGACTGATGAACACAATGGCCTGGTTCAGACATAAGCTAAACTATGGATAGGTATTATGTGAATGACTCTGGGAAGCCTCGCTCCTTGTCCAATTTGCTCATGAGGAGATCAGAAGATTTTGCTTCTCTTTAGTGTTTTGTCTGGACATCAAAAAACTGGTTAGTCTTAACTACGGTCTTCTGAAACAAGCCAACTTCAAACTGTGTTGGGTTGCTTGAATAAACCAGAGTTAAGATTAACTAGTTTAGGGTTTGGACATTAACACTAGAGTGCGGTTAACTGAAAACAGAAGTGAAAGCTTCCAATCTCTTTGCAGCCACACTGAAGGGGGGGCGGGCTGAGAGTTCGAGCCTTGCCCAGGTTCGTTCACAAACAGTAAGGAACTACATCCAAATGAGGCCAATGATACTGCTACATGGAGAGTCTTTAAATCGTTTCATGTTTCCGTGGGAGTAGCAAGCCCACGCTCTCCATGTGCATCTGTTTTTTTCCGCACCATAGGAGAGATAGTTTTGCAGTGGTGGGGAGAAAACTGCCTGATGGCTGGAGCGAGGCAGTGCACTCAAAGGGCTTGCACATGGAGAGAAATTGGTTAAGACTGCAAAAGAGGACAATTTAAGAACAGCACTTTGGGAAGGAAACAATCTTGCTGGATTCAGGTTTGTTCCTGGATATTTGCATTTATAGACAGAGCCATCAATTCCCATGTCGATCTCATATACTATATATGGCTAAGTTTGCCACCCTAGCAGCTGTTCATTTCTTAACTGAGCTTTCTAGCACTCAAGGTACCCACAAAACAAACAACAAATCAGCTTGGTAAGCAGATGCTTCATAACAATTAAAGCAAACCAATACAAATATTGAGTTTAAGCATCATAGCACAGGCAATAGCTGTTGCAGTTGGG
The DNA here is from genome assembly GCF_057233095.1 of Heloderma suspectum. Classification (NCBI taxonomy): domain Eukaryota; kingdom Metazoa; phylum Chordata; class Lepidosauria; order Squamata; family Helodermatidae; genus Heloderma; species Heloderma suspectum. The sequence goes on from NC_139466.1 coordinate 3,337,760, forward strand.
TGAAAAGGAGGCCCCACACAAAGGTTTGATATATGCATACTTTAAAAAACAAACAAACAGCAGCTCGTCTGCTATCAAGGCTAGGGTAACGAAAAGTGGGATGGAAGAAACACCTGTAATGCATCAGAAGATTAAGTAAATGCAAGAATGCATCATGCAATTTCTCTTGAACACAATTTCATTTGGCACCTCTGACTAACAGTAAGATACCAACTATGGATATAACAATCCTGCCAGCCAATCAAGAATGAACAAGCAAAATGGTCAAAGCTGCCCAGAGAGGTATGTTTGATGTTTGCTTATCTCTGCATTACCTGCCAGCTGTACAGGGACGATGGAGAGCTGGCTTCATCTGCTGAAAGGCTGTATGAAAACACATATTGTTTATTAGACTGGATAGTTTCCTTTTACACTGGCATATACCACTGATGCAGGCAGCTTACAATTAGATTCAGAACATGCCCAAAACATTTCTTCATAACCAGAGTCTAGACACATAAGAATTTAAAAAACAAAGCAAGAAAAAGAGAAAAGTATCCACACAAACTGCACAGGTGTGGATGACCACCCTCAGAAAATTTATTTACAGCTTTGATAAAAGAATGAAGCAGTATGGAAAATCACTGTTTGATTGTTTACACCAAGGGCGGGGGATGCTTTTTCTTTTGAGGGCCACATCCCCTCAGGGGTAATCTGTCAGGGGTCATCTTCTGAAGATAGGTAGGTCCACAATGTTCTCTCTCTTTTGCCACATCCTTCCCACTCCCTATCCAATAGGCTGCTATGGAAGGCAGAGGGGACAGACAGCTCTTGCTAGAGGTCTGAACGGGGCATTTATAAAAAGCTTTTAAAATCAGGCTGAGGCACACGTGCAGCTCTAGGGCCACAGGTTGCCCACCTCTGGTTTACAGCAAAGAAATGTTCACTTTTTTTTATTACAAATGCAGTTTGTAAGGGATTATTAAGGAATTCAGGTGATGTACTCCTAAAGAAAAAAAATTCGGCAGGATTATCCTTTCATATCATTACTTGTCTGTTGGACATCTAAATTCCTGGAAGTATATTCTTGGAATATTCAGTATAAGTATATTCAGAAGCGTTAATTTTAATGAATAATCAGCTCTGCTAAAGACCTCTGAAAACATAACACCAAGACAAATTGTTTTCTCAAATACTCAGAAGCAGAACAAGGCTATTTAACGACTTGCTTAAACATTATGTAAGCAGGAATTCAGCTAACACTAACAACAAAAAATGGTGCCATGCCATAATTAAACATTTTAGAGGGGCCCTAGCTTAGTGGTAGAGCCCCTACTTTGCAGGCAGAAGGTCTCAGGTTCAATCCCCAGCATCTCCAGGAAGGGCCAGAAACACTCCTCCCTGAAACCCTGGAGAGCCACTGCCACTCAGTGTCGACAACACTGGGCTAGATAGACCAATGCGCTGTTAAGGCTGCTTCTTAACATGGTACCTATGGAAGGCTATCAACATGCATTTTGAAGGCCATTTCTTAAAGCACAGTTGTCACATCTCCTCCCTTTGAAACACTTCTGAAACTTTTGTAGGCTGCTGCATCCTGAAACAGTATCTCAAGAGTAGCCATGATCAAGAGCACTTCATGCAAGGGTATATTTTAGAATCAATTTCTGCTATCTGAAGGTGACATGGAGCTTTTGAGAAAGAATGATTTACTTGGCAGACAGCCATTATTCGCCACCCCAACCCATCCACAACGGGGTTCACCCAAATTATTTTAACACAAAAGAAAGCACAATACCTTTTTTCTGATTCCACAGTCTGTTTTGGTCTGTTTCTTGTGCTTGCTGAGCTGGAGTGATTCAGAAGTCTAAAACCAAACACACAAATACACACTTGAAACCACACACACTGCATGCAGAAATGGCTCGCTTTAACTGCATTTGAATAGTTTCTTGGTCTTATTTTTATTGAAACCTTGAGCAAAGATCCTGCAGTCTTATATACCTCATTCCTGCTCTCTCTCTACACTAAGTATCTTGGGGGGAAAATAGTATGCACTCATACTATTTCCTATTGTTCTTAACCTATTTCAAGCCTGTTGCCCTGGAATTAGATGGCCAAAGAAGGAGGCAGGTGAGAATCACTGTGAAACTTTCAGTCTGGTCAGAGGACAAGTAAGGAAGATGGTGGAGAACAGAAAATATCAAAACTAGATGGGACAAGGACAGTGAGGAAGGAAGATTTAGAACAGGAAACATAACAGAAGAAGAGGAGGCTGAGAAATAGGAAGCTAGCAGTACCCACTACCACTAGATTATTTTAACTGTATCCTGCCCTATTGCAGAGACTGGGGCAGGCACAGTAGCAGCGCTTTTGAAGTTGAGAGATGCAAGAGGCACAGCATTCCCAGTCCCCATCTGTTTCCGAGTCTGACATATAAATGTACAGAGCATGCCCAGATTTGGCATGCCAGTCCTGTACTGGGCATAAGAATTTCCACGTTTACAATTTTAACCACTGGAAGGGGCTTGCAGGTGCACTATCACCCCCCAAATTTTCCATGGTATCAAAGTCCATTTTGATAGCAATATCTGTATATGAAGGGTCTATGTTTTCATCAAAGACTGCCTAAAGAACTTGTTCTCCTATGTGAAATCTCTATCCTCAAAAATACATTTGTATCATTAGAATTCTGAAGTGCTTGGAACTTTGTTTTCAAGAAACAATTAAGAAAGAATCTCATTTCACCTGGGTTGCAGATAAGGTCCAATATATTTTATGAGTGGATATTTTAAAAATGGTTGTATGGAATGGGAACCACCCTGGAATCAACATTTGGTGAAAGGTGGCATATAAATATTTTAAATAAAATAAAAATAAGGCAGTCAGCATTCCTGTTAGGGAAGCGGATCTTGTTACCGCCCCTTCCTCTCTTGGTGTTGGATATCTTGTCCCGTTCCACAGCTACTCCCAGTTTGGATAAGTTTTCTGTCATTCCCTTCCCTCAAATGCTTCTTCATCAGCATAGCAAAATTGTTGTAGGAAACCCTTTTTTGTCCATCACGTTGTCATGTGAAATTCATGTGCCATAAACACTAAATACCTGGATGCACGTCCTGCGACCTTTGTCCTCTGGAAAAGCTTTTCACTGAATGAAGTTCTATAGCTTAATGGCCTCCGTCTGAATTCGTATTTCATGTACATCAAAACCCAAATATGGAGGTAGGAAGCAGTAAAGGTTGACAGGAAAGGACAGTGAAGTCATTAGTATAGTAAGCAGAAAGTAGCAAGAGGACAGCTTTAACAGGGTTAAAAAGTCAACATGCGTAATGGTCTAGCTGTGGATTCCATTTGTTTTGAAAATGCAAGAACTGGAGGATTTTGAGTAATCAGACATTTCAAAGGCACATTGCAAATGCAGATTCTAGTACCGCACCCTTCCAAATGCTAATTCTTATTTCAATTACATAACATCAAGATATATTTAAAGGGTAGTTTATGCTGAGCCAAATTGCTAACTCCATTCATTTCAGTCAGCCCCAGATTTCCAGTTACTCATTTTATAGTGGGCAAATCACAGTTCAGTGTTAGATACAGACAACCAAGAAAGTCCGTGCATGTTTGTCCATATCAAATCTCAAATGTCTGATTTCTTGGGTAAGCTTCTGAGTCACGTACTATCATATTTTAAAATCCCATGAGTCTTTATACAAAATGCAGCCAGAGAACACACATACAAAGATTCACCTACTCTTGTGATCCATAGGCTAAATACCTGTTCTTCTGTTCTTGTTGCAGCAGCTGGGCAGCTATTTTCCTTAGGTCAGTTACTTCCTTCAATTCATCATCTTCCTCTGCCAATACCTGTTCTTGCTGAACCCTAAAGTAGTCACACAAATATTTCTGTTTTGTGTTAGGGACATGGGCATGCAAGGACAACACAACAGCTGGAAAAGAATGAAAAGACATCTAACAGACACCAACATTTCCCATCTCAGAATTCCAAGTCAGTATTGCTAGGGGACCCACCTCTTTTCATCTGCCCAGGCTTCATTTTGCTCTGTTTTCTGAGACTTCTCAGTCTGCTTCCCTCGTTCCTTACACATCTAGAATATAAAGGGGACGAGTGGGAAGAAAGAGTGCAGGGGTCACATTGCTGAACTTTATAGCTGGAAAGACAACATGGCTAATATATGTAATATACTTTAAGATGTTACTACCTTAATATAAGAGACTGATGGCCCAGTCTGTACATCTCCTTGGTCACAAGAAGCCACATCCTCTGAGCAGGGATCAAGGTAATCACACACTTCTGGGTCTAGTTATGAGGGATGAAGATAGCAGAGAGAAAAGTACTTATTTTTAATTAAGTTTATAAACACATCCAATTCCAAGGCTCTGGGCAAGAAACATTTTCCTTATTTTACTCATGTTCCCAACTACCTCCTCCCACAACAGCCAAACTTGTGGTTGTCACAAGAAAGGACTAATCCTCAAGGGCAAACTGTTGCAAATCCAAAGACAGCTTAAGCAGCAATCCTCCTTTACTTTAATGACACCAAGTGCCTGATCAGCACAATGACTGGGCACTCATCGGGGTGTATCTAATGCCAGCCTCAATTCAGACAATGTTAAACCATAGTTTAGTGCTACGGGAATGAGCCTGGCTTGCAGGCTCTCCCCTCCCCCATCACAGCCTTGAGGGGACCGGAAGCACTCACTTTTGTTTTTATACTAGCCATTGTTTGCCCTTACCCCCAAAGAAAAACATTCTTCTACTATCTCAAGAGCCAGAGATTAGGATTTACCTTTATGCAATTCGTGTTTGTTTGCTAGTAACTGATTGTCGTTTCTGAGCGTCTGCTCCCTTGTTGATTCTGATACCTGAGAGTGAAGGCTGATTGTGTCATCATCAGATGGCTGAAAAAAGCAGTTAAGAGCATAACCTGCATATTCCACTTGTTCTTCTGCTAAACCTTGCATCACAAAATAATCTTCTCAAATGTCAGCAATGGAGACTAGCAAAGTACAGTTCTGGCTACGGCAAGCCTCTATGTAGTGCATTTCCCACACACTGAGAAAGGAGAGGATACACTTTACATTTCATGAGTCATTCAATAGATGAATTAAGAAAGTCACTTAAACTGTAATGACCTAATGCCAAAAGCATTCATAGAAATCTTGCAACGTGTTCTCGTTCTGCTTGGCTAACACACTATAAGCAATACTTTGGAGTGATTTGATTTTCCCACCAACGAGTTTGTACGATATGGATTTAATGTCAAGTTACCTAGTGGATGGATTGTTCTTCTGGCTGAACAAATAATGGTAAGAACAATGCTTCAGAATGTTATTATGGGTAAAGTATATAGCAAAGCATGTAAGCTTATTATATTTTAAAGCAATTTAAAAAATATATTTGATGAAATGGGTACTGTGGCCAAACTAGAATTTTCCAGACAACGTTAAGAGGATGAAAGGAACCTGCACAAAACAAGGGAGAGAAAAGCCATGTGCCTCTTCTACCTTTTTCCTTTTGAGCAATTTAAAAAGGGCAGACTTACTTCTGTTGTGGATAATCTTTTATCCCCATTATCACTACCAATGCCGGAGTCTGGGCCGTGGTTTTTATTTGGATAAAAATCTTCCATACTGCAATAAAGAAGAACCTTATTGTGACTAATACTGTGAGGCAGATTTCAGGTTTCTGAATGATTAAGAGCCTTCCCCTATACAGCAGGACACTTCTTTCGAAGATGCATTATTTGCAGATATTTTTAGTACTAAAAAGGGAGGTCCCATTAAGATGCTATTGGATAAGTACAGAACTCAGAGGTAGAAGGGACTGGCTATCATGCTTGATCTTCTTGTAAAATGTCTCAGGTCAGTGCCAGTGCTGTATCAGGCAGCTTAGATAGCCGCTTCTCCATTTCCGTGATGAGACCCCTGATCACAGTGCTTTTATCAAAGCATGCTTTTGTTATGAGCTACTATTTCATACCCATGTACCTACCCATAATACCACAGACTCAGTATGACAAATATTCACCAGTGTCGTATCAGGACGATGGCTTAGTACACATGTGCAAATGTACATGCTTGACAGGTGATATATAAGACAAGTTGATATGCAAGAAGTTGAGTCGAATAAGAAATGAATCACTTCACCACTTAATTAAGCTTCTCATTACAATGTTGCCTAGTTGCCATTGGCACCTTAAAATTCCCTCCAGGTAACCAGAACATTCCACAGACTTGCAGCTGGTTTCAAGGAGCCGTAAAGTCTACAACTGACTTGGGCATGCTCAGTACAGCTCATAGTGAGCAGTACATGTTTTAGCCAACAGGTTTGTGTTTCAAAGTCAATTTGTGCCTCCAGAAGCAAGGGTGTAGTCCTTCCCTGGTTGCACCTTGTGAATTTTTTATAAGAAGAGACTACAATGTACACGTGTGCATGTTTCTCTCTCCTCAGACACAACGTCTGTGTTTTGTACCCTGTATTTATACTAAGGATGAGCAGATCTCCTCTGTTCTGTATGTTTGTTCTGCCCCACATTCCACTTCACCTGCCTTCTGGTTTAACTTGGTGAATTTCTAAAATTAAGCACTGGAATTGTCACTGATATGGGTAATTGTTGGGTTAACTGCGGGTTGTTTAAACCATAAACAACCCAGAGTTTCTAGGTTTACAGGTCACAAAACAACCCAGGAATGGGGGTTCTGGAACACTTGACTGAAAGTGGAAATGACAAACATGCAGTTTACATGCTCCACTCGAAGCAATTCCTGGGTTAAACAACTCAGTAATTGCCAACATGATATCTCAACCAGGTTACTATGGCAAACTGCCCCTGAGATTAATTTGTGATTTTTTTTCTTACCAGTGCTTATGTACACTGATCAAAATCACAGCACAAAAAGGAATCCTGATGTGACTGCAGTGTGATTTAATCAATACAGCTGTGCACCGGTAAGAAAAAAGACAAAATGCATATATGCAGTGTTCTGAAAAGAAGTAAAATGGCAGATAATGTTATCGGTGATACTCTGGAAACAGGATAAGAATTCCAACATCCAGGAAAAAGTTTGAATGGAGAGCATTTGATAAACATTTTACATTTATAATCAACAACAAGCAACCTTGTGAGAAGCTGTCCTGAAAGCGCTGATATTAAGATATGAAGTTCTACCCTGCACTTTAATACGACAATAACTGGGGGCGGGTGTGCGTGTCCTTCTCTAGAATATAATAAGGAAATAATGAAGCTGTTTTGGCAGTAGGTGGCAGATGTCCCTTCAAGCAAAACTGTTCTAGTTGCATTTAAGGATATATAAGAATTTCATTTCGCTTTGCAAATCATCCAAACCTACTCCATTCGCAACCTCAAAAGTGAATGCATTCTTTGGAAACATGTTCATACATTCCTGAACTGGCAATCATGTTCGAAAATGCGTTGTTGTTTTTAAATGCGCACTTTGAAATGCACATTTTCAAAAAATACGCAGTCAATGGCGGAAAGCGTGCACTTTTGAAAAATGCACACAGAAATGCATACATTTTCCATTCAAAATGCGCACTTTTCCCATTTGAATGAACTGAAAAACATGTCACAAACGAAAATAAGAGAGCTTCGAAGTGAAACTGAGCTTCCAAGTGAAGTCCCGAGGATGTCAGAGACCTCGAACATCCCTAGTTCTCCCATCCCTAGTTGCATTCAAGTAGAAAAGTAACTTATATACTGACCTCTGTGGGCATGGGAAAAGTGACACCTTTACAATTATTCAGCGAGTAAGTTGTTTTGAATACGGGATGTTTTATTTTGAATAACTGGCTTGGTTTGGATGCAATGCTAAACCAGTTTACCATTATGGAAACATGCCTGCTCAGGCCTTGGGCACAAGCACTTCCCCTTCTTCCTCCTCCAGTGCAGCTGTGAGGAGAAGATTGGAAACCTGGTTTCCGATCTTGACTTGTTTCAATAAACTATGGTTTAAACTAAACAGGTTGGGCCAGCTTGGATGCAACAACTAATTGTGGTTGGTTTAAACTAAAAAGCATATGCTTCTAATCTCCTCCAAGCCAGAGGAGAACTTGCACTCAAGGCTCAAACAGGCTCATTCTTGTAATGCTAAACTATGGCCATTAAGTAAATAATACATGGGGAAGGGAGTGATTAGTGTGGCAAGAGAGGCTAGGAGGAGTTTAAAAGGCCATTGGATTACAGATGATTCTTTACAAGATGGAACATTTTAAATGAGCACATAATTGGTATAACGCTTAGATTACTAAGGGAAGGAACTCACTGCAAGTACAAGCCCTCTTGACATGAAAGGAGTCTGCACAAGAATGGTAGGTAGGAGGACAGCATCCTAAGCCTGCAATAAGCTCAGCTCAGGTGTATACCAAGGAGCTGGCCGGGCTCTGCTCAGAGGGAGAGGGCGCTTGGGCGCGATAGTGTCAACCGCCCGAGTCATCTCTGCATTCCACAGAGCGACCTGGGCTTCGACAGGAGCACCAGCCATACCAGCAGGAAAATCCCCCAGAGCCCTCTGGAATCCATCGGAATCCATTAATCTCCAGGGGCGGACCATTTTAATAGGTCCCCCACCCTTGCAGAGGGGAAAGGCCGCCAGGAGTCTAAACCTCAGCAGGAAGTGATCTGACCATGACAAAGGGACAGATGTTAATTCCTCCACTTTCAGATCACCATCCTCCTGCCCAGTCGAGAAAACCAGATCAAGCGTGTGTCCTTTTGTATGCTTTGGGCCGATGACATGTTGGGACAGCCCCATGGTTGTCATGGCAGCCATGAAGTCCTGAGCCGCCCCGGATACAGTGGCCTCGGCATGGAAGTTGAGATCCCCCAGGACCATCATCCTAGGGGTCCTCAACACCAAGTCCGAGACCACCTCTGTCAGCTCAGGCAGGGAGTCTGATGGGCAGCGGGGTGGACGGTACACCAACAGAATTCCCAATCTGTCCCGGGTACCCAACACAAGGTACAAACACTCAAGATCTGCGCTCGAATGAGCAGGAAGCCTGGAGAGGGAGATTGAATTCCTATAGACCACGGCAACCCCCCCTCCCCGACCCTCAAGTCGGTGCTGGTGCTGCACCGAGTACCCAGGAGGGCACAGCTGGGAGAGAGTGACCCCTCCCAGTTGCCCCACCCAGGTCTCAGTAATACATGCCAGGTCAGCCCCTTCATCCACAATCAAATCATGGATGAGGGAGATTTTATTTTGGACCGACCTGGCATTCAGCAGCAGCAGCAGCACCAGACCCGAGGGCAGACTGGTAAGGCTGCCAGGAACCATCAGGTTGGGGGAAGAACCAGAAGAGGGGACAGCTGTAAGGTGTCTAGCCCCTCTTCTCCTCATCTGGCCTGTTAATCCCCCAATGCCATACCTCCCCCTGCCCGTGACCACAGTTATGGTGGCACCTCTCTGACTCCCTGAGTTGCCCAATAGTCCTCCCAGGCACATATTAAAATGTTAAGGTATAAATAGCACAACAGTTTAAAAGAATATAAGATCATCATCAGCGGCCCTTCTCCGTGAGCCCCTGCCAAAGGAAGTGAGGCAGGTGGCTACTAGGAGGAGGGCTTTTTCTGCTGTGGCACCCCGGCTCTGGAATGAGCTCCCTAGTGAGGTTCGCCTGGCGCCTACATTGTATTCCTTTCGGCACCAGGTGAAGACCTTTTTATTTTCCCAGGCATTTTAGCATTTTAGCTTTCTAAATTTTTATCTTTGCTGTTTTAAATCTGTATTTTAAACTCCTGCACTGCTGCTAGGTTTTATTGTGGTTGTATTGTTATATTGTGGTTTTAATGTTCTGTATATTTTAAATTCCCCTTCATGGATCACTGCCTTGTTGTGGCGAAGGGGCTTGCGTAACTCAGTGAAGCCATAAGCTATGCCGTGCAGGGCCACCCAAGACGGACAGGTCATGGCAGAGAGTTCTGACAAAATGTGGTCCACTGGAGAAGGAAATGGCAACCCACTCCAGTATTCTTGCCAAGAAAACCCCATGGAACGTATCACAAGGCTAAAAGAGATGACGCCGGAAGATGAGCCCCTCAGGTCGGAAGGTGTCCAATATGCTACTGGGGAAGAGCAGAGGGAATTTCCAAGTAGCGCCAGAAAGAGTGAAGCGGCTGGGCCAAACCCGAAAGGACACTCAGCTGTGGATGTGTCTGGTGGTGAAAAGAAAGTCCGATGCTGTAAAGAACAATATTGTTTAGGAACCTGGAATGTCAGATCAATGAATCAAGGTAAGCTGGAGGTGGTCAAACATGAGATGGCAAGATTGAACATCGACATCTTGGGAATCAGCGAACTCAAATGGACAGGCATGGGCGAATTTAATTCAGGTGACCATCATATCTACTATTGTGGGCAAGAATCCCTTAGAAGAAATGGAGTAGCACTCATAGTCAACAAAAGGGTGGGAAAAGCAGTACTGGGGTACAATCTCAAAAATGATAGAATGATCTCAGTACGAATCCAAGGCAAACCATTCAACATCACAGTAATTCAAGTCTATGCCCCAACCACTGAGGCCGAAGAAGCTGAGGTTGATCGGTTCTATGAAGACCTACAACACCTTCTAGAACTAACACCAAAAAAAGATGTCCTCTTCATCATAGGGGATTGGAATGCTAAAGTAGGAAGTCAAGAAATCACCGGGATAACAGGCAGGCATGGCCTTGGTGTACAAAATGAAGCAGGACAAAAGCTAATAGAGTTTTGCCAAGAGAACATGCTGATCATAGCAAACACTCTTTTCCAACAGCACAAGAGGCCACTCTACACATGGACGTCACCAGATGGTCAATATCGAAATCAGATTGATTATGTCCTTTGCAGCCAAAGATGGAGAAGCTCCATACAGTCAGTCAAAACAAGACCTGGAGCTGACTGTGGCTCAGATCATGAGCTGCTTCTTGCAACATTTCGGCTTAAATTGAAGAACGTCAGGAAAACCACTAAACCGTTCAGGTATGACCTCAATCATATCCCTGATGAATATACAGTGGAGGTGAGGAATAGATTTCAGGGATTAGACGTGATAGACAGAGTGCCTGAGGAACTATGGACGGAGGTCCGTAACATTGTTCAGGAGGCAGCAACTCAATCCATCCCAAAGAAAAAGAAATGCAAGAAAGCCAAGTGGCTGTCTGATGAGGCTTTACAAGTAGCTCACGAAAGAAGGGAAGCGAAAAGCAAGGCAGAAAGGGGAAGATATACCCAACTGAATGCAGAGTTCCAGAGAATAGCAAGGAGAGACAAGAAGGCCTTCTTAAATGAACAATGCAAAGAAATCGAGGAAAACAACAGAATGGGAAAGACTAGAGATCTCTTCAAGAAAATTGGAGATCTCAAGGGAACGTTTTGTGCAAAGACGGGCATGATAAAGGACAAAGAAGGCAGGGACCTAACAGAAGCAGATGAGATTAAGAAGAGGTGGCAAGAATACACAGAAGAACTATACAGGAAAGATCTGAATGTCCCTGATAGCCATGAGAGTGCGGTCACTGAACTTGAGCCGGACATCCTCGAGAGTGAAGTGGGCCTTAGGAAGCATTACTAACAACAAAGCTAGCGGAGATGACAGTATTCCAGCCGAGCTATTTAAAATCCTAAAAGATGATGCTGTTAAAGTGCTGCATTCAATATGCCAACAAATCTGGAACACTCAACAGTGGCCACAAGACTGGAAAAGGTCAGTTTACATTCCAATTCCAAAGAAGGGCAACGCCAAAGAGTGTTCAAACTACCGCACAATTGCGCTCATTTCACATGCCAGCAAGGTGATGCTCAAAATCCTACAAGCTAGGCTTCAGCAGTATGCGAACCGAGAACTACCGGAAGTACAAGCTGGGTTTCGAAGAGGCAGAGGAACTAGAGATCAAATCGCCAACATTCGCTGCATCATGGAGAAAGCAAGAGAATTCCAGAAAAACGTCTATTTCTGCTTCATTGACTACGCTAAAGCCTTTGATTGTGTGGATCACAACAAACTGTGGCAAATTCTGAAAGTGATGGGAGTACCAGACCACCTTACCTGTCTCCTGAGAAACCTGTACGAGGGTCAAGAAGCAACAGTAAGAACCAGACATGGAACAACTGATTGGTTCAAAATTGGGAAAGGAGTACGACAAGGCTGCATATTGTCACCCTGCTTATTTAACTTATATGCAGAGTACATCATGAGGAATGCTGGGTTGGATGAATCAGAGGTCGGAATTAAGATTGCTGGGAGAATTATCAATAACCTCCGATATGCAGACGATACCACCCTAATGGCAGAAAGCGAAGAGGATCTAAAGAGCCTCTTGTTGAGGGTGAAAGAGGAGAGTTTAAAAGCTGGTTTGAAACTCAACATTAAAAAAACGAAGATCATGGCATCTGGCCCCATCACTTCCTGGCATATAGAAGGGGAAGAAATGGAAGCAGTGACAGATTTTACTTTCTTGGGCTCCAAGATCACCGCAGACGGTGACTGTAGCCATGAAATTAAAAGACGCTTGCTCCTTGGGAGGAAAGCTATGGCCAACCTAGACAGCATAGTAAGAAGCAGAGACATCACCTTGCCGACCAAGGTCCGTCTAATCAAAGCTATGGTTTTCCCAGTAGTAATGTATGGCTGTGAGAGCTGGACTATAAGGAAGGCTGAGCGCCGAAGAATCAATGCTTTCGAACTGTGGTGCTGGAGAAGACTCTTACGAGTCCCCTGGACTGCAAGGAGGTCAAATCAGTCCATCCTAAAGGAAATCAACCCTGACTGCTCATTGGAAGGACAGATAATGAAGCTGAAGCTCCAATATTTTGGCCACCTAATGCGAAGAGAAAACTCCCTGGAAAAGACCCTGATGCTGGGAAAGACTGAAGGCCAAAGGAGAAGGGGACGGCAGAGGATGAGATGGCTAGATAGCATCACGGATGCAATGAATATGAACTTGAGCACGCTCCGGGAGAGAGCGCAGGACAGGAAGGCCTGGCATGCTATGGTCCATGGGGTCACGAAGAGTCGGACACGACTGAACGACTGAACAACAACAACAATATTTTAAATTGTTTTATTGTGTGCTGCTTGGATTTAATTTTTGTGAACCGCCCAGAGAGCTTCGGCTATTGGGCGGTAGAGAAATGAAATAAATAAATAAATAAATAAATAAATAAAATAACCTTGACCCTCAAGTGTTGAAATGATTAGAATAAAGTGGAACTTAAAACAGAACTTAAGAAGATTTATAAACATTCATTTTATACATTCTGAAAAGTGATGGTAACTTTACCTGTCGGTGAGTGGCTGGGAAGGAATTCTTTTACCCAGGGATGGCAAATCCAAGGAATCTGGCTTTTTATCCATTCTGAGGCATGCTTGAATGCTGAGGAATTTAAATATGTGTACTTTGCCCTTTAAACATATCTATTGAAAAGCATATGGGAGAAACATAGATTTAGCCAGAAACCTTTTGGAGCCATTTTCATCTGTTATCTCAAACCTTCACCCAGATGTCATGCATAAAACAGCAGTTAGCTTAGGCAAATTCACACTGGTGCTATTTGGGCTGCCCCTGCAGTATAAAGAAATGGGAAAGCTGAACCGGGTCCAACATATTCATCAACGTCAGTGGCAGCTGCAGCTGCTCACCTTTCTAGATGTTATAGATCAATGCTGACTAAAACATGTGGTGAAAACATTAAACAGCAACAGAGGTCTGGTTTTTTGTGTTAATTTCCCCTACATCTTAAGTAACTTGGGAAAAGTAAAACCCATGCCAGAATATGAGCAACTGACTTACAGAGACATACTTTGCCTCCAGCCAATTTTCGACATGCATATTAAACTAACACTGAGAAGTAATCAAGCACAAAAGCTACTTCTATAAGTGGATTTTTGGTAAAAACGGGCTATTTCCTTAATCCACAGGCAGCTGGGTGAGTAAGTATCGCATGCAAACCCCTCCCCATTTCTAAACTGAAGAAAATGGAAGGATTTTATCAAACCTGTGCCGGTGGTATCTGCATTGGATTGTTATCCAAAATTATTACTTGCAACTGACGCAGCTTCCGGTAACAGACTGGTATCTCTGTGATTTTATTACAAGAGAAGTCCAGCTTGACCAAGGGAAGATCTCCTAATTCTGTTCGTGGGTAAGAAAGAAAAAAAACACAAAAGATTTACACTGTTTAAATGACTCAGTGAGGAAGCTGGAAGAAGGTGGAAGATAGGAACTCACCATCAGGCAGCATATGGAGATTATTTCGTCTTAAATTTAATTCTTTTAGTGACTGCAGTTTTCCTATTTGCTGGGGAAGGACCTGGATCTCATTGCAGCTAATATCCTATGTTAAGAGACAAGAAGTCAGAAAGCCAAAGAACTCAACTGAAATTTTAAGAAGCAGCTATGACAGAAGATGGGCTGAAGCAAGCAGATGTATTGTGATGAGATATAAAGCCTGTCTTTTAAACAGAACGTTTAAAACAGCATCCGTGACTGCAATCCAAGGGGAAAAGAGATGGTGTCCTAAAATATGACAGAAGTTTTTTGTCTTTGCTTTTAAACAAGACTTATATTTGAGATTGAAACAGATGAGAGATCAGAATCCTCCTTACATGGGAATACACTGGCATTGTGGGAGAGGAAAGATGACAGCAGATGGGTATATAGTAGGCTAGGGAAAAGTGCTCATCTAAATCTGCAGAGTTCCTATGAATCTTGACAGTGAAGTACATCACTGTCAAGGGCTTCACAGTCCAGAGGATTCCACTCTATGGAAAAATATGTGGTCAATCAAATGAAAAAGTTCTGTCCCTTGAAGGAGGGAAGTTTCCTTATGATGAATAATGCACCTGAAATCCACTTTTATTGGGGAGACTGGAACATATGTACGAAAGTGAATCCAAGTTAGATTTCATGATTAATTCCATCCATAGAAAAAAACAGCAGGACCCTACTAGCATTACATTCACAAAATATGCAGCCTTTTGTTTTAATCTCAAGATACTTATAGCAAACATTAAACCAAAACAACAAACATTTTTAAAATATTAAACAAATGAAGCAAAAGCCCTTTGTGTCACTATCACAGAATGAAGATACACTGCAACACTATTCAAAAGATAGACAAAGGTGGGCTGAAAGTAGATCAGGATCTACTGGTAGATCTAAGGGTTTCTTATTTTCTATTGTTTAACAACAGCAACAAAAACGTGGGGTTTCCCCCCCCTAGATTAGGCTGCTGCAATGGAAAGCTTAGGGAAAAACCAGGAGGGGATTTCTGTGTGAAAGGACTATTGATTGATTACATTTCTACACCACCCAATAATCGAAGCTCTCTTAGTGTTTCACAAAAATTAATACCATAAAATGCAACACTATAAAATATAATATAAATGTTTAAAGCTACAGTATGAAATAAAATTAAAAACAAAATAAAACCCAGCAGCAGTGCTAAGATTCAAAATTCAGTAACAGATTTTAAAAATCAGAAATAGAAAGACAACCCCAGTTGGTAATAAAACAAATTCCTGTGCCAAGCATGTGCTCAGATGCATCCTGTTCCTTAATTCTATGTCTTCACCTTTAGTGCCATTTGTCTGGGTAGAAAGGTGGGGGTACAAATCAAATCAAATCAAATCAATAAATTCACCCCTTCCCCAGCCACTATTTTCCTACCTGGTGGGCCTCAGAGTTCAAGTAAAAAATTAATACAAGGGTTCCCAACCTTTTGGGGCCAGTGGACAGATTTGGAATTGTGAGAAAGGGTCATGAGCATAGTCACCAAATGGCTGCCGGGGGGGCAGGGGCTTTCACCAAATGGCAGCTGAATATAAGGCAGAAAGAGCATCTGAACACCAAAACATAAAGCCTCTCTTTCAAACCCAATTTTCTGCTACAATAGAGCACATATTTCACTGAAAGCAAGCTCTCTCTCAGTCCCTTCAAAATCTCTCTCTCTGCCAGGAGCAAACTCACTGCTCCCCCTGACCCCCAAAAACCTCATTCGTCTCCTCCTCCTCCAAATTCTCTTTGAGGGACAGGCTACAGCTGCTCAGTGGTGCTGCAAAGGCACTCTTGCTTTTCCCCAAAAGCTCTCTTTCCGTTCCCTCCCCCATTTGGTCTCTTTCTCCCCCCACCCCACAGACCCCTACCTAGTTTCTATCCACTGACAAGTGTAGCTTATCTCAGTCACTAGATCTCATGTCTCCTACTTTTTTCTTCAGACATGCTGCCAGCTAATCCTAAGGCCTGCTGATGCCCAATCAGAATACACGTGTGTGGGGGGGGTGGGGGTGTAGCAGCAGTAAAGGCCCAGGGAGGAATAACAAGTAGAGAGGACCAGCACAGGGAAATGGGGGGCCATTAAAAAAAAATCACTGTGGTCTAGTGGAGAGGAGCAAATAGCCTAGAGGACACCATGATGTGCCTCTATGGGAGCAACTAGTAGAACTAGCAAACCTGAAGACTGCCCATCCCCGCCATAGGATACTTCAATATGAAAGGGCTAATTTTAACAGCTTTCTATTGGTTGTAGTTGGGCTTACAATTGACTTAGGGTTAAAGAAATAGCTCTAAAGGCTAAGTGGAAAGAATGATTATGCGATGATACTCACCAATTCCATTAAGTCTCTCAACTTTCCAATTTCTTCAGGAATGGACACAAGCTTATTATTGCTGACAACCAAAACTTTAAGCGGCAGCTCAAAGAGGTATTTTGGCAATGTTGATAAAAGATTTCGACTAGAAAGATGAAAGAAATTATGTGGTTAATATCTGGCTGCTGTTAATACTCACATTTTGAAATACACAAGCCACTTAAAACCATTACGTGTTCACTTGAACTGACAGTACTGTTAGTTTAGTGTAAATTCCATTGAAGTAGTTCATGGATCACAACTATAAGGTAATAAAGTGCCTTATGGCATAATGGCTGTTTCCACCATACACATACTGTCATGTGAAAAAGAAAGTACACCCTCTTTGAGTTCTATGGTTTTACATATCAGGACATAATAAAAATCATCTGGTCCTTAGCAGGTCTTAAAATTAGGTAAATACAACCTCAGAGGAACAACAACACATGACATATTACACTGTGTCATTATTTATTTTACAGAAATAAAGCCAAAATGGAGAAGCCATGTGTGAAAAACTAAGTACACCCTTACTGCTTCCATAGGTATGAAGAGGCCAAGTAGCAGCCAGGTGCTGCTATTTATCAATAAAATTTATTTATTTATTTATTTATTTATTAAATTTATTGGTCACCCAGCCACTCTGGGCGATGTACAGCAACAAAACAGTTAAAACAATAAAATTCTACATTAAAAACATCATAAAAATACCCTAACCCACCCCAAATGCCTGCCTGAACAACCACGTTTTTAATGCGCGGCGGAAGCTCATTGAAGAGGGGGCATGGTGGAGTTCCCTAGGGAGGGAGTTCCACAGAGTGGGGGCCACCACAGAGAAGTCCCTCTCCCTCATCCTCACCAGCCTAGCTGTCCTGGCTGATGGGACAGAGAGAAGGCCATCCGAGGCTGATCATGTTAAGTAGCCTGTCTGGTGTTGCTGGAGGCGCTCCTTAAGATAGGCTGGGCCGGAACCATATAGGGCTTTAAAGATCAAAACCAACACCTTGAATTTGGCCCAGAAAACAACTGGTAACCAGTGCAACTCCTTCAGCACTGGAGTGATGTGATCTCGCCGGCTGTAATCAGGTGAGCCACCGCATTCTGTACCAGCTGCAGCTTCCGAACTGTCTTCAAGGGTAACCCCACATAGAGCGCATTACAGTAATCTAAACAAGAGGAGACCAAGGCGTGTACTACCGATGGGAGCAGATGGTCGGGAAGGCAGGGGCGCAGCCGCCGTATCAGATGGAGTTGGTACAGCACTGTCCGGCTCACAGCTGACACCTGAGCCTCCATGGACTGCTGGGAATCTAAAATGACCCCCAGGCTGCGGACCTGGTCTTTCAAGGGTAGCCGTACCCCATTCAGCACCATTTGATTAGCATTTGCTAATCAAATGCCCTTGATTAACTGATCATCAGCAAGTGTGACCACCTCTATAAAAGCTGAAGTCTCAGGAGTTTGCTGGTCTCGAGCATTCAGGTGTGTGTTAACACAATGCCAAAGAGTAAAGACATCAGCAGTGATCTTAGAGAAGCAATTGTTGCTGCCTATCAGTCTAGGAAGGGTTATAAGGCCATTTCCAAACAATTTAAAGTCCATCATTCCACAGTGAGGAAGATTATTCACAAGTGGAAAACATTCAAGACAGTTGCCAATCTGTCCAGGAGTGGACGTCCCAGCAAATTCACCCCAAGGGCAGACCGTGCAATGCTCAGAGAAACTGCAAAACATCCAAGAGTTACATCTCAGACTCTACAGGCCTCAGTTAGCATGTTAAATGTTAAAGTTCATGACAGTACAATTAGAAGAAGACTGAACAAGTATGGTTTGTTTGGAAGGGTTGCCAGGAGAAAGCCTCTTATCTCTAAAAAGAACATGGCAGCATGGCTTAGGTTTGCAAAGTTGCATCTGAACAAATCATAAGACTTCTGGAACAATGTCCTTTGGACAGACGAGACCAAAGTGGAGATGTTTGGCCATAATGCACAGAGCCATGTTTGGTGAAAACCAAACACAGCATATCAGCACGAACATCTCATACCAACTGTCAAGCACGGTGGTGGAGGGGTGATGATTTGGGCTTGTTTTGCAGCCACAGGACCTGGGCACCTTGCATTCATTGAGTCAACCATGACCTCCTCTGTATACCAAAATATTCTAGTGTCAAATGTGAGGCCATCTGTCCGACAGCTAAAGCTTGGTCGAAATTGGGTCATGCAACAGGACAATGATCCCAAGCACACCAGCAAATCTACAACAGAATGGCTGAAAAAGAAAAGAATCAAGGTGTTGCAATGACCCAGTCAAAGTCCAGACCTCAACCCGATTGAAATGCTGTGGCGGGACCTTAAGAGAGCTGTGCATAAACAAATGCCCGCAAACCTCAATGAACTGAAGCAATGTTGTAAAGAAGAGTGGACCAAAATTCCTCCACAAAGATGTGAGAGACTGATAAAGTCATACAGAAAACGATTACTTCAAGTTACTGCTGCTAAAGGTGGTTCTACAAGCTACTGAATCATAAGGTGTACTTAGTTTTCACACATGGCTTCTCCATTTTGGCTTTATTTCTGTAAAATAAATAATGACATGGTGTAATATGTCAGGTGTTGTTGTTCATCTGAGGTTGTATTTACTTAATTTTAAGACCTGTTAAAGACCAGATGATTTTTATTATGTCCTGATACGTAAAACCATAGAACTCAAAGAGGGTGTACTTTCTTTTTCACATGACTGTATATTGAAGCAAAAAGCTCAAAATCAAGTTAAGCCTGCAATTTTATTTCACCCACCTATCCTGAATTTGGGGGGGTGGGGGGAGTGAAGAGATCTCGTGTGAGGACAGCACACACACCTAATCTAGCAAATTTACTCAGCATTTTGATCCATTAGATGTCTAATGTTGCCTTTCCACAAACCAGATAGTATCTCCTAGCATAAAAAATGAATGCTTAACAATATGGCATCATATTTTAGATATAAGCACTTTCATTCTATTTTCTTAAAGGAACAGATGTTATGTGGAGGAGAGAGTTCTGTGAGCACACGGCGTTCTAAGCGTAGCTTATGAGGCCACTGACATTTCAAGAGCCTCACAGTGTCCAAGATCAGATCACAGACAAAGGAACCTGGTAAGGGAAACTGCACTGCCACTTTTGATGATTCTACAAGACATCTTGAGATGTAGGAGCTAAAAGGACCTAGACAGCCAATATCCACAAGCACCCTAAAACACTCCAGACAGGTACTTCCCTATCTTGTCTCAAAATCATCCAAAGGAGATTTCACAAGCTCCCTAGAAAGCCTGGTGCATTACTCAGCTGATCCTAGGAGTTAGGAAACCTTTCCTAATATTAGTCTCAAATTAATATCTTTATCATTTAAACCCGTTGTTCTTTATCCTTTCTTCCAAGAACAAGAAGAACAAATGTTTGTTCTCCCTGGGCTCTTTTTATGAAGCTGAGGACAATTGTGGCCTCCTATAAACTTCTCTCATACCCAGTTCCCTGAGCGTTTTCGCCTCCTGTGCCCATTTATCACCACTGCAGCTCTCCTTTGTAGCCTTTTCCAGTTTTAAGGTTAAGGATATGCAAGTTGTGGAACGAGGTCCCCTGTAACAAGAAGTCAGTTCTTCCACTATGATCTCTAATCTCTCAAAACTTGACTAATTTAAACATGTTGTCACATACCTAGTGTGCAGAATTAGGGATGCAAATAGGGTTAAGAACTAAAAGCACAGCTGACAAGCTCATTATAGATACCAGTCACTCAGTTTCACCAGTTTACAAAAGTCAGTTATGAAGAGACACCATTTGAGAAAGCTAATGGAGTAGCTGCCAATTCCACAACACCAAAGGGTCACTTCACAGTGGTACTCTCTGGAGTAGGGGGAGAAATGTGCACCCATCATGTATGATTATCACAGGTCCAGATTACTCTGTATATGCATGTGCCAAGAGACAATAATACTTTTTTCACATATAACAGTTGCTTGTTACACCCATGTAGGAAAAGCATCATGTAAGAAGTTGCCCATACTCTATTCCAAGCCAAAAATGGTGTACACCAAAGGTAGCAGGCACAACACACAGAGCACACCAACATTCCTTTCTTTCAGAAAACGTAATTTCTCCTATGTTGTAGTTGATCCAGCCATTTTTCCACAGGCATGCAAGGTCAGCAATGCTTTCAATATTAGTTTAATTCCTAGAAGCTGAAACTGAGTTAATTTCAAACCTTTACCTTTTCATCTCAAAGATCATAATCTGAAAAAAGGAATATTGGGGACAAAATTAGACTTCCTTGCAGTTTACCTTTTGGCAGTCTCTGTGATTTACAGACTGAAAAAATCGTTCTCCAGTCAACACTTCCACACAGACAGATGGGGATAAACTGAAGTTCTGATGAGGTGGAAGTCTACCTTTGATGCCAAGCAATTATGTATGCAAGGGAGAGATTACCCACCTGATATTTAGATATGTTAACATTTGCAGGTTTCTAATTGCTTCAGGGATTAATTTGATGCAGTTGTGATACAAATTCAATGTCTCAAGTGGTGCAAACTGCCATACATCAGGAGGAATTTCAGCAAATCTGTTCTTGGAAAGATCTAAAAATGGAGGAGAGAAAGAAAAAAAAGCATTTCCAGGGCTCAGTCTTCTACTTAAAATTGGAGAGATGTATAAGTAGCACGCTATTCTTGAAAGATGCTATAGCTTTAGCATAATTGTCTGGCAATCTGATTGTATAAAATAAACTAGGGTTAGATTTTTAAAAATTGAGCATTCACAGTCTGTGTGGATGGGTGTCCTCTTGTGCCCATTTCAAGTTCTGAGAATGGGCTCCCTTCCACCAGTATTTAGAACACTAGACTAGGGAAGGAGAAGGCGCTGAGAATGGGCTTACCATGACCTTGTCTTATGTACTTGAAGAGAAAAAAGAGGAGCCATTGCTCCCCTTCAGCAACTCATCCTTCTCAGCAGCTGCAGCAATAATGATTTTAAAATAGTAGCTGTTCTTCGTTCCGTCAGTAGCTGATCTTTCCTGACTAGGAGAAGGCATCTACCACCTGATGGCTCACTTTTTCCATGGAAGTCTTTGGACTAACCTCTTAACCTTCCTCTTGAACTGCAGTGAAGCCCAAGTATGTATGTATGTATGTATGTATGTATGTATTTAAGTATAAGTAACCACATTGATTACCAGTGCTTCTCCTGGCTTTCCTCCCACCCCTTGTTACCTGTATCTCTTTCTCCCTGACCCCAGCTATTGCTGTAAGCTATCTGAGGCAAGGATTTATTGTTGATTATAAAACTCTGTAAAGCATTGCATATGTTGGTGACACTGTATACATAATACTCAGCATTATGAAGAATCACAGAATCATAGAATAGTAGGGTTGGAAGGGGCCTACAAGGCCATCGAGTCCAACCCCCTGCTCAATGCAGGAATCCAAGTCAGAGCATCCCTGACAGATGGCTGTCCAGCCTCGTCTTGAACGCCTCCAGTGTGGGAGAGCCCACCACCTCCCTAGGTAATTGGTTCCATTGTCGTATTGTTCTAACAGTCAGGAAGTTTTTCCTGATGTTCAGCCGGAATCTGGCTTCCTGTAACTTGAGCCCATTATTCCGTGTCCTGCACTCTGGGATGATCAAGAAGAGATCCTGGCCTTCTTCTCTGTGACAACCTTTCAAGTACTTGAAGAGTGCTATCATATCTCCCCTCAGTCTTCTCTTCTCAAGGCTAAACATGCCCAGTTCTTTCAGAGACCAAGACATTCTTCTACCACTGCTTGGAAAAGATGTATTAGCAATCCATGTGCCAATGAAGTAGACTAAGAAATGCCCACACTGTCAATGGAGAAACTCAGCTGTTCATAGTCTTTAAAATGATCCTTTTCAATTTGCAGATATTTCCTCTGTATGTCTTCTAATTTAATAGACCTTTTCAAAGGGCAGCTGGGGGGGGGGGAGTGAGAACTATGGGATCAAGCACAGCTGAATACTAACTTTTAGATGCCAGATAAAGAACACTGAATTTGGCTTCATCCCTTGTGCTCTCTCCTGTCACATGAACAGACTGAAACAAAAGCAACTCCAAAAGGCTGATTAATATGTCCCCCAGTCACATCTTTCCTTCCCTGTCTCTATTCCACTGCTCTTACTTCATTCCACCAGAAAAAGGAAGCTAGAAGATCAGTACTGTTTTGTCTCACAAAGAAATAAATCATGGCCCTGTGAAAAGCTGAAGACCATCTGCAGGAGCCTATATGATAAAAGGACACGCCATACAATAATTTCCCAATTAAAGTCTAACCCCTAGAGGTATTTTAGAGATATCTGACAGACTTTAATCCCTATAGTATTTATTTTATTTATTTCAAAGATATATAGGCTATGCTTCAGCATTACTGCTCCCTAGGGTGCCTAAGAACAGATAAACACAATTTTACAATACTATTTTAAATAAGCATAACCAAGAAAACGATAACCAAGACAGACAAAACACAGCAGCAGTACAAAATATAAAGTTACAGCGAAGGATAAAACCTAAAGAGCATAGTCAGGTTTTAAAATACCCAGTATAAAAAGGTCTTCTACTAGTACCAAAACCACCCTTCCTGGAGCCGCCATTCCAGAGGCAGGGAACCACAACTGAAAAGTCCTTTTCTGAGTCACCACACACCTAATTCTAAGGTGAAGGTACTCTGGAGAAGAGCCTCTAATGATAATCTAGCTGACAGGTTAATGTGGAAGAAGGTGCCCCTTCAGGTATCCGGGGCTGCAAATGTTACAATACTAAAGGTCACAGGAGTTAAAAGCTGAATTTGCTTATTTTCCTCTACCCTCCATGCTCTTTTTTCCTTTTATATTGGGTCTCCTGTAAGCCATTATTATACACTGTGAACTGCCTTGAGTACATTGACAGAAAGGCAGTGTATAAATGGATTAAAGTCATCAAATCCCTGGGGAAATAAGCATAGCATTAGGAACAGTATATATAAATATACATATATAGCATAAGCATTAGGAACAGTATATATAAATAATGTCCACAATGTCTGGTCAAGAACTGTAGTCTGAGCTATCTATCTATCTATCTATCTATCGATCAGTCAATCAAGTGATTGCATTTTTATCCCGCTCCTCAGTCAAAAAAGGCTCCCGGAGTGGCTTACAAACAATGAACAAAGAAGACAGTCCCTGCCCGCAGGCTAACAATCTAAAAAAGACACAACACACAAGGAAAAGGCAATGGGGAGGGGAGAATTCATTTCTAGACTATGGTGGCAACTAAGCCACTCCACCCGGAGCTCAGCATGGGCCTGGCCACTACCATAAACACTGACATGCCTTTGAAAATCAGGAATT
This sequence comes from Heloderma suspectum, assembly GCF_057233095.1. Classification (NCBI taxonomy): domain Eukaryota; kingdom Metazoa; phylum Chordata; class Lepidosauria; order Squamata; family Helodermatidae; genus Heloderma; species Heloderma suspectum. The sequence continues at coordinate 3,361,760 of NC_139466.1, forward strand.
ATTATTTAATTTCAAATATTAAATGTTATTTTCAAAAGAGAAAACTTCTCAAAATGAGGGGATTTAAAAAATGATACTGAAAGGGAAAGTCAATTGGATCAAGTCTCTCTTCAGGACACTTAATGGTTATTAAAACCGGTATCCATTCAAGAGCTAGAACCTGATCCAGATAAGGAGGTGGTATTGTTAGCTCAGAGGGTCTGGTGCTTTGGGAGAGAATGTTCAGCCTATTCTAGATGAGGCCAAACTCCTCCTGAAGGAGCAAGTGGAGGTAATCCACAGGATGTACACCTGTGCATTCTGTGCTTTCACTGGATACCCAGGTGACAATGATGGCCACAACACTTCTATCAACTTTTACCGCAACTCTTTTATCAACCCTTTTACACAGTCTTACCTAAAGAAGATGGATTTTGCATCAGATATTCATGCCCTAGTTACTTGCAGACTGGACTACTGCAGTGTTCTCTGTGTGGGGCTGTCTTTCAAAACAATTTGGAAACTACAACTGCTCCAAAGAATGGTTGCCAGAGTGCTATCTGGGGCCCACTGAGATCTTATATCATCTACATTAATTACCCATTTATTTGAGAGTTCCATTTAAAGTGCAAGTATTTGCTTTTAACCCCTTCATGGATCACTGCCTTGTTGTGGCGAAGGGGCTTGCGTAACTCAGTGAAGCCATAAGCTATGCCATGCAGGGCCACCCAAGACGGACAGGTCATGGCAGAGAGTTCTGACAAAATGTGGTCCACTGGAGAAGGAAATGGCAACCCACTCCAGTATTCTTGCCAAGAAAACCCCATGGAACGTATCACAAGGCTAAAAGAGATGACGCCGGAAGATGAGCCCCTCAGGTCGGAAGGTGTCCAATATGCTACTGGGGAAGAGCAGAGGGAATTTCCAAGTAGCGCCAGAAAGAGTGAAGCGGCTGGGCCAAACCCGAAAGGACACTCAGCTGTGGATGTGTCTGGTGGTGAAAAGAAAGTCCGATGCTGTAAAGAACAATATTGTTTAGGAACCTGGAATGTCAGATCAATGAATCAAGGTAAGCTGGAGGTGGTCAAACATGAGATGGCAAGATTGAACATCGACATCTTGGGAATCAGCGAACTAAAATGGACAGGCATGGGCGAATTTAATTCAGGTGACCATCATATCTACTATTGTGGGCAAGAATCCCTTAGAAGAAATGGAGTAGCACTCATAGTCAACAAAAGGGTGGGAAAAGCAGTACTGGGGTACAATCTCAAAAATGATAGAATGATCTCAGTACGAATCCAAGGCAAACCATTCAACATCACAGTAATTCAAGTCTATGCCCCAACCACTGAGGCCGAAGAAGCTGAGGGTGATCGGTTCTATGAAGACCTACAACACCTTCTAGAACTAACACCAAAAAAAGATGTCCTCTTCATCATAGGGGATTGGAATGCTAAAGTAGGAAGTCAAGAAATCACCAGGATAACAGGCAGGCATGGCCTTGGTGTACAAAATGAAGCAGGACAAAAGCTAATAGAGTTTTGCCAAGAGAACATGCTGATCATAGCAAACACTCTTTTCCAACAGCACAAGAGGCCACTCTACACATGGACGTCACCAGATGGTCAATATCGAAATCAGATTGATTATGTCCTTTGCAGCCAAAGATGGAGAAGCTCCATACAGTCAGTCAAAACAAGACCTGGAGCTGACTGTGGCTCAGATCATGAGCTGCTTCTTGCAACATTTCGGCTTAAATTGAAGAACATCGGGAAAACCACTAAACCGTTCAGGTATGACCTCAATCATATCCCTGATGAATATACAGTGGAGGTGAGGAATAGATTTCAGGGATTAGACGTGATAGACAGAGTGCCTGAGGAACTATGGACGGAGGTCCGTAACATTGTTCAGGAGGCAGCAACTCAATCCATCCCAAAGAAAAAGAAATGCAAGAAAGCCAAGTGGCTGTCTGATGAGGCTTTACAAGTAGCTCACGAAAGAAGGGAAGCGAAAAGCAAGGCAGAAAGGGGAAGATATACCCAACTGAATGCAGAGTTCCAGAGAATAGCAAGGAGAGACAAGAAGGCCTTCTTAAATGAACAATGCAAAGAAATCGAGGAAAACAACAGAATGGGAAAGACTAGAGATCTCTTCAAGAAAATTGGAGATCTCAAGGGAACGTTTTGTGCAAAGACGGGCATGATAAAGGACAAAGAAGGCAGGGACCTAACAGAAGCAGATGAGATTAAGAAGAGGTGGCAAGAATACACAGAAGAACTATACAGGAAAGATCTGAATGTCCCTGATAGCCATGAGAGTGCGGTCACTGAACTTGAGCCGGACATCCTCGAGAGTGAAGTGGGCCTTAGGAAGCATTACTAACAACAAAGCTAGCGGAGATGACAGTATTCCAGCCGAGCTATTTAAAATCCTAAAAGATGATGCTGTTAAAGTGCTGCATTCAATATGCCAGCAAATCTGGAACACTCAACAGTGGCCACAAGACTGGAAAAGGTCAGTTTACATTCCAATTCCAAAGAAGGGCAACGCCAAAGAGTGTTCAAACTACCGCACAATTGCGCTCATTTCACATGCCAGCAAGGTGATGCTCAAAATCCTACAAGCTAGGCTTCAGCAGTATGTGAACCGAGAACTTCCGGAAGTACAAGCTGGGTTTAGAAGAGGCAGAGGAACTAGAGATCAAATCGCCAACATTCGCTGCATCATGGAGAAAGCAAGAGAATTCCAGAAAAATGTCTATTTCAGCTTCATTGACTACGCTAAAGCCTTTGATTGTGTGGATCACAACAAACTCTGGCAAATTCTTAAAGTGATGGGAGTACCAGACCACCTTACCTGTCTCCTGAGAAACCTGTACGAGGGTCAAGAAGCAACAGTAAGAACCAGACATGGAACAACCGATTGGTTCAAAATTGGGAAAGGAGTACGACAAGGCTGCATATTGTCACCCTGCTTATTTAACTTATATGCAGAGTACATCATGAGAAATGCCGGGTTGGATGAATCAGAGGTCGGAATTAAGATTGCTGGGAGAATTATCAACAATCTTCGATATGCAGATGATACCACCCTAATGGCAGAAAGCGAAGAGGATCTCAAGAGCCTCTTGTTGAGGGTGAAAGAGGAGAGTGCAAAAGCTGGTTTGAAACTCAACATTAAAAAAACGAAGATCATGGCATCTGGCCCCATCACTTCCTGGCATATAGAAGGGGAAGAAATGGAAGCAGTGACAGATTTTACTTTCTTGGGCTCCAAGATCACCGCAGACGGTGACTGTAGCCATGAAATTAAAAGATGCTTGCTCCTTGGAAGGAAAGCTATGGCAAACCTAGACAGCATAGTAAGAAGCAGAGACATCACCTTGCCGACAAAGGTCCGTCTAATCAAAGCTATGTTTTTCCCAGTAGTAATGTATGGCTGTGAGAGCTGGACTATAAGGAAGGCTGAGCGCCAAAGAATTGATGCTTTCGAACTGTGGTGCTGGAGAAGACTCTTACGAGTCCCCTGGACTGCAAGGAGGTCAAATCAGTCCATCCTAAAGGAAATCAACCCTGAGTGCTCATTGGAAAGACAGATACTGAAGCTGAAGCTCCAATATTTTGGCCACCTAATGCGAAGAGAAAACTCTCTGGAAAAGACCCTGATGCTGGGAAAGACTGAAGGCCAAAGGAGAAGGGGACGGCAGAGGATGAGATGGCTAGATAGCATCACGGATGCAATGAATATGAACTTGAGCACGCTCCGGGAGAGAGCGCAGGACAGGAAGGCCTGGCGTGCTATGGTCCATGGGGTCACGAAGAGTCGGACACGACTGAACGACTGAACAACAAATTTGCTTTTAAAGCCCTGAACATCCAAGGACCAGATTATCTCAAGAACCACCTCCCCTCATATGAATCTGCCCAGGCTTTTTTTTTTTTTTTTATCAGAGGCAGCTCTGCTCTCCTTGAGGACAGGCAGTTGTTGAGACAGGGGCCTTCTCAGTGGTGGCACCAAAACATAGAATGCCCTATTGGGTTCCCTCTCTTTGTGTGTACACACATCTACTGAAGACAATTTTATTTCAACAGGCACTTTATGTCTAATTATCTGCTGTTGGGGAATTCGTATGACTGCTGATTTTAACTATGTTTTATTATTGTTATTTTATATACTTTTAATGTTCTTAATTGGTTTTTTTATTGCTCTTTGTAAAGTGTTTTGAATGGTCTTCAGAAAAGCAGGATATAAATACTAATAGAATCTTGGAGAATATATACAGAAGAAAATGGAATGTACAAAAAGTCCAAGAGGATGCCAGCATGGTTGTGGTGGGTGGTAGGGAGCACACAGCAGGGGCTTATAAAAATATACATGGTGTGGAGAAATAATTTTCTCTCCATATCTCACAACACTAGAATCAAGGTCAGCCACTGAAACTGTACAAGCGGGGGGAGGGGCGCTTTCATGCCCTACTTGTATGGTTAATGCTTATTGTTTATTAAATCTTAAAGCATAAAAACAAATAAATTAACACAATTCAAGACACAGCAATATAAAGAAACAGACAGCACCCAACCAGTTAAAACCCCCTTCAGCAGCAAACCAGCTTACATGCCTGAATACAAATGTCTTTGCCTGCTGGCAGAAGGACAATAATGAAAGTCAGCCTAGTCTTTTTGGCAGAGAGTTCCAGCGCCTGGGAGCGGCTTCTGAGAAGGACCTCTCGCACATCCCCACCAAATGTGCCTCCAATGGCCGTGAGACTGAGAGAAGAGTCTCCCCTGAAGATCTTAAAACAGCAGCAGGCTCGTATGGGAGAAGGCAGTCTTTCAGATAGCCTAGTCCCAAGTCATGCAGGGCTTTATAGTGGTCGTAGCAGTCTGACCACTATTGGAGAAAGAATGCTGAACTATATGGACCTGATCCAGCAAGTCTCTTCTTATCTTCTTGCATTGGACATCCCACATTTGCAGTAAAAGGACTGCAGGCAAGCAGGTGGACTGAGAGGTTTTATGATTCAACAATAGCTAGCCCATACTGTGCCAGGCATAGAATTATAACTAAGAAGTTGTAAAGGTCATTTGGCCACAATTAAAGGCCTAGTGATAGCAGCGTAATCAATCTGCATTGCAGGAAGGCACACTCTTAATTCCTTTCTTTGCTGAATGTTAAGCTGCTTGACAAAGCAGCCTCTTAACCCGCTGACTCTAAACACAAATTATGTCGAACATTTCCAAATACCTACTGCAATGTCACACGTTGTCAATTGTTTCTATCTACAAATACCTGGCATGTTCTTCAGATAAAGTGTGCAACTCCTCCTCCTTCTCCAATAATCTAAAGAGTCCTCAATGTGCTTGCAACATGCCCACATGTTCTTTACTGAAGTAGGTAACATGGTGCCCACAGGCACCAATGCACCCCTGGACACCTTGGTAACCAGCAAGGTGCCCTACGCCTCCCACATAAATAAATAAATAAATAAATCACATTTTCTTATTGGCAGATGGGTTCATTGTGAAATAGATTTCTGTTGATGTTGAACACTGTTGGTTCAAACGAGTTAATGTGTTGGGGCTTTGACCCCAACTCTACCTTGTACTCAGCCTTTTGGCTACACCTCCCATGGCAGCCATTTTGTGGTTGCACCCAGGAAAGTTTTTCAAATTACCAAATGTGCCCACAACCCCCAAAGGTTGCCTACTTCTCTATATGCAATCAATGCAGCAAATGGCAGAAGTGAAGAACTCTGTAAAATAGTCCTGCATTCCCACCTATGTTTAATCCAGAATTTCTCAGGAATGGAGGCTGCCATTCTCATGCTGGACATTTGTCATAAAAGCATTACAGGTATTTTTTGTATTTTTAAAAACAACAGCAGCTACCCTAGGATTAGTGAGGCCATTCCAAAAACATCTATAATTGGAAAATACTTTCCTCAATACTCACTTGCCTGAAACCTTTGAGTTTTTTAATCTGGCCTTTCCCCACAAATCCAAATTCCTTAGCTGAAGAAGGCACCTCAGAGTCATAATCCCTTCCACACTGGGGCGTTCCCAGCAGCGGTAATTCAAAATTACTTGATCCCTGGTGTTCTACCTTCTTAGTGTCCCCTGGAGACAAAAGTATTCAGGCACATAAAATTTTGCATTCCTCATTATACGAACAGCCTCACGGCTTTGTGTGCCTGCGCACCCCTCTGGGAGCGCTTTCGTGCTTGGAGCATTCATGAATGCATTCATGAACACAAGCAGGAAACAATGTTTTGCCTACCCACAGCTCTTATTTTGTTCAATGAAACACATCCATGGAACAAACGAAAAAATGGAAAGTGCATACATCCAACACAAGCTTTTAGTGCAAACTCCATGTTTATAATAGAAGGTCCTGTAGCTCAAATAGCAGAACTGCTACACATCAATGAGATGTGCTCTCTGGATGCAAAGGGATTTGGGGTTTCCCACCATATGGAAAAAAGGAATTATGTCAAAGACGTTCTGCCACCAAGCCCCATTAGCTCCAGTGGCTTCTCATTCAAATGGCAAAGTTCAGATGTATTTCTTTGCATGTTGCCAAAGCTATAAATTACCAAGATTAGACACAGAAATCCATTAAAGCTTAATACACAGGAGCTGAAGAGCAGCAAGAAATAATCTGGTAGCAATAATGTAACTAGATTCATGTCCTGAACCATTATAGAAGGAGAAGCTCTTGCTACATTTACAGCACAATCCTGTACATATATACTCAGAAGTAAGACACACTGAATTCAATGGAGTTTATTCCCAGGTAAATAGGTACAGGATTCCATCCTTAGTAACCCTATTTATACTTACCTGGGAGTAAGTCCCATTTAACTTAGTAGGTCTTATTTCTGAGTAGACATGCACAGGATTGCACTGTTAATGATGGAGATGAAAGTGTGGTCTGTAATAAGGACTTGCATACTTTGCACCAATACAGTAACAGTCAACATACATTAACTGGTGTTTACAGTCTATCCCCAATTCCCAGAACTAATAGTACTTATGTTGTCTTATTAGGCAAACAGAATAAATGGTATAGCAAATAGCCAGTGGAAAATGCTTTGCTATGCTCCTAGGTTTGCCCAACTGCTGCAGGGCTAGGGTGGGAAGCTGCTCTCACTCCTGCCCTTGCTAAAAAAAAATGACAACATACTTAAATAAAACCCATATGGAGCTATGTGCACAGTAGCATTCTTATAATATCGGATAATATTTCACCAGTGTCAACTAAGAGGCAGTCAATTGGCCAGTGTGCCACCCGTTCCTACTGCTGGGACACACCAGAGTCAACGCTGCTTCAAAAATCAACAAATCAAATCTTATTTGTAGAACTACAGAAGAATTTGTAGGACTGTAGAAGATCCAGCTCTGTCAACAAATTCCAATTCAGCACCATCAGCTTCCTTTGTCTATCACTCTTAAAAGATACAGAGAGGAAGGAAAAGTTATCTTTCAAGGTCCCTTTTCACCTATTCTGGCACATCTGTACAGCGCACATAGAATAGCCTTCAATCTGAATTGCACCAATCAAGCAGAAGTTATGTCAACTGATTATATCCTACACATCTTTTAGACACTAATCCTACCATTCAGAGTTTTAAAAACCTACATAAACTGAACACTGTATACATTTGTAAACAAAAGTAAAGCTCATCTGATGGGTTTCTGCTGCTCACAAGCCAATAACCATGCATTACTGAATTCCATATTATTTTAAAGGTTGGCTATGTCCTAAGTCAATGTATTACATTTGTTTAGCCTAGGAATGTGACCTGACAATTCTTATCAGGGCTTAAATACCACTCTGGCATTACTTGTTTTTGATCTGAAACAAGTCACCCATCAGTCGAGCAAGCAGGGACAGAGGGGTGAGCTGAGGTGATATTTTATACACTTTCAAAATGGCCAATGTGGTGCTTCTTTAATTCTTTTAATGTAAGTCTCTAAGGCCATTGCTGGGGAAAAGCCCACAGCACACTGTCCACCTCAAACCCATTTCTCCACTCTTCCATAATGTTTAAAAAGAATGTTCTGGCAAGCAACCTAATTTATCTATTTGTTTAGTTCAACAATACAAAAGCCCTACTCAAGACTGTAAGATTGATTGCTGTCCCAAATCAGGGATGAGCAGCATGTGTCATGAAAGGGAGCTACCTGCCATCTCCAGAATCTGACATTTTAGTTGTAAACAAATATTGGTTCTAAACATAGGGTAACTTGCTGATGAAGGAATACATGAGTTGCACTGTAAACTTTCTGTGGCATGAATGGTTTCCTCATTCTGTTTGGGGAATTACTAAATTAAGGCTGTTTCTTCCCAATTATGTTTCAGCTCATCACTGTTGTTTTTGCTTAAAACTAAGGGTGGTGGAGTGGAAGATTTTCAATCACACACATGAAAAACCACATCTAAATCCAAGACTTCTTTTCATCCTGCACTGTACTATTCCTGTACAGATTCCTCATCTGTGAGAAATCTTCATCCATTTTTTTAATTTTTTTTTTACTGTCCCAGCGTATCTATCCTGGATCTGAACATATCCTGGACCTGAATAGCAGAATCTTGAATGGCGATCAGTTACAGATGCCTCAAATATTATGGCCTCAGTTTGGCTTGTTAACACCTGTCATTTTCACAGCGTTCAACTGCAATATTAGTGGATATTAATTTGCTTCCAAAGTAGGGAATTTATCTTTTCTTGTTGCTAAGGTTTAGAGATTATGTTTCTATGTAATTATGTGTGTGTGTGTGTGTGTGTGTGTGTGTGAGAGAGAGAGAGAGAGAGAGAGAGACAGAGAGAGAGAGAGAGAGAACTAGAATGGAAGTGCCATGTCAGTAATATGACTAATCTCAGAAAAAAAGAGGCCCACGAGGTCATACTCTTTTGCACTGTTTTAGACATGTTCTTTGTTAATCTTCATGTTTCACTATCTCCACTGGCATAGGTAGCACACAACTCAACGAAGCATAATAAAAATAAATTTCTTTCCACTAAAAAGAAAAGTTTGTTTCCTGCGTGTCTGCACTCATGGGTTCATATTAAACCATTTAGATATATTTTTATTAAATAAAATAACAAAACAACAACAAATTAAAATAACAACAACCACAACTACAACCAAGGTACTGCAACCATTTTAGTGTCTACTATGCCCCAGGCTATTATTCACAGGCTCATGCTCTCTTGTTCCTATAAGGAAAAGGGACAGGACTCCTCTAAGCCACAGTCTAACATTTAAGAGCAGAGCTACATACAAACCCTCAATTGTCCTCTTTGAAAAAGCAGTCTTTAGTGAGCTTTACATATTTAGTTTCTTAGGCTGTACTTGAAATGTGTCAAGAACCTTTGTACTCAAATACTAGACATCCTTAAAATGTGTTTGGTTTTGCTGAGTATGGGATGTTACTCTTGCTGTGAAATTAGGTAAGAATACAGTAATGCCACATTTATGAATATATTATCTTTTTAATCCAGAGCAGAGTAATAACATGGTGATTAACACATGCAAAATATCTTAGGGGAGAGAGATTCTCACAGGCACGATTCTGATGGTCAGAAAGGTCTGACAGGACATTATACTTAATGAGGGCCTCAAGTAGGTTGTGATGGAACAGTTTAATTTGCCAATACCCTTAGGTTGAAGGGGCCAACTTCAAGATTCAACACAGCACGACTTATCTGATCATAAGCCCCAACAAGGCTCCTTGCTAAGGAAAGGCACCAGCAAATCTATTCTATTCAACAGCCACTGCAGCTGTCTGTCCTCACAATTCCTCTCCAGTCAGCATTTCATCAGTATTTCAAACAAAGAGAAAGACATTAAATAGGAAGAGTAAACTTTGGGGCAGGCATGGAGAATGAGAATAAAGCATTTGAACCATATTACACCAATTTTGCATCAGTTGCCCTGATTAACTTAATTTTTATTTTTATTTATTTATTTATTCATTCATTCATTAGATTTATATACAGATTTCCCCTAAGTCTCAAAGTGGTGAACATACAATATCATACCATCAAAACCACAGTGAAATATAATGATAAAACTACACAATAATAAAAATATTAATCAACAAGAAAAGTGTGCACTCTGCTGTGAGCTATAGACCTCAGCTGGCTGGGTCATACTTCAGGGAAAGCCGGTGTCAGGAGATGGGTCTTCAGAAGATGTCTAAATGTCAGAACTATGGGGGCCTGTCTAATGTCAACTGGTAGTGCATTCCAGAGGGTGAGTGCTGCAACACTTAATGCTTTACTGCCAGTGCTCCTAAGTCAAACCCTCAACAGTGCTTCCTCTGATGATTGGGCAGACATAAGGTGTGAGGCAATCGCTAAAACTTCCAAGCTCAATTCAAAGCGCCAGTATTCTTTGAACGGTTTGGGGGCAAGTTGCTTAACAGATTGCCAAGAGCACCCATATAAACCTGCCTGAGCATTAAGGTTAGCTCCAGAGGCCCTGATCGTGTGCCAGCCAAAAGGGGTAATTATGCTCACGAGCATGAGAGACATGGCCTTTTCAGTGGCTGATCCCGTTTTTATGGAACTCCTTCCCCAAAGTTACATGATTCACTCCGTCTTTATCCTTCAGGTGGGCCCAAAAAAATCTTTATTTTAGACTGCTTTTAATTACAAGGGCAGGTTAATGGTTTTATTGCTCTCAGCAGCTGCATTTTTTGACTGAATGATATAACGGCTGGCTTGAAATTAAGGGCACAATCCTATGGCAATGAACTCGGAGGCTTATGGCCATCCTATGAAGGGCAGGAAGAGCAGTGGAGGCAATCTTTGCCTCCCCTGCCCCTTCCGCCCTGCATTTTCACCAGACAGGCTTTTTTGTCCATCTAGCAAAAGCATCTTGGAGAGGGATGGAAGAAGGCTGGAGAGGCCTCAGGAAAGCTCATATCCTGGCCTCTCCAGTCTCCTCCCCTCCCACTAAAATGTCCCCTTCCCTCGTCCTGGAAGTTGGAGGTGGAGTCAGATCTCAGATTCGCAACTCTGAGGTCGCAGCACTGTCTACAACCTCAGATCTGGAATCTGAAGTACCTTATGGCACCTCAGCTGCTGTCTAGCGGCCACAGGATCATTCCCTAAATTATTTTTATTGCTCTTCCTGTTTATTTTTAATGTTAATTCTGATGTTTGTTTTAATATGATTTTACTATATTTTGTAGACCACTTTGGGAAGTTTTACATTTTGAAGGATGGCATAAAAATCTCTTCACTAAAATAATGAACAAGACATTTCTAGCCCTTCTGAGACACTAATTGTAGTAGTTGTCAGCAGATACAAATACATCATGACTAAGAGACTTCACCTTAATTGTTCACACAGAGGAAGAATGGTCTGAGATGCACTGAACAATCAGAAACATAAAAGCAGGACTTTTTTTTTATTTAGAAGCGTCAAACATGATCTAAAATAACTTGACATGTTTTAGTGGTTTTCTTAAACTATATTTGAAAGATTACACAAAATGATGACAAGATGGAAGGACAGCAACCAGAAATTATTAAACTAAACCTATATTAAAAGGTTGAATTATTAAGGAAAAAGCATCAACCATCAGCCGACGTTGGGAGAAGTACAAGGATAGTGTGACCTTGTTAATTCTCCTGGTGGTTTTGACAGTACCAACCATGGTATCCTTTTAAATCTGTTATGTGAAGTGGGCATTGGGGCACTGTGCTGGAACTGACCACCACACCTGGGTGGTCAGTTCTGGAAGGAGGTGCCGGGGGACTATTGCTCTGCCCCGCTGTTATGCTATGGGGTTCCAGACAGCTCTATTCCATCCCCCATGCTATTTAAGATCTACATGGAACTACTGAAGGAGATCATCTGGGGACTTGGGGTACGGTCTCATTAATATGCTTTTGACACTCAACTTTATTTTCTTTTACATCAAATTCAGATGATGCTGTAAAAGTGCTGAATCCATGTCTGGGACTGGTAATGGACTGGATGAGGGTCAATAAACTGAAGCTCAATTCCAGTAAGAGAGAAATATTGTTGACAGGTGTTTGGATTAATTTGGGAGATGGTGTGCAGTTTGTTCAGAATGGGCTTGCACTCCCCCTTAAGAATCAGGTTCGTAGTTTTCAGGTGTTATTAGACCCAGCCATACCTCTGGAGGCCCAAGTAGCCTTGGTGGCATGAAGCACTTACCACCACATTAGCTAGCATGCCAGCTACAGCTTCTCCTAGATAAAGACAGTCTGGCCCAGCCTTCCCCAACCTGGTGCCCTCCAGATATTTTGGACTTCAGCACACATCAGCCCCAGCCAGCATGGCCAATGGTCAGATATGCCAGGAATTATAGCCTAAAACATTGGGAGTGTACCAGGTTGAGGAAGGCTGGTGTAGCTCTGGTAACATCCAGTTTGGACTACTGCAGATTGTTCTATATGAGTCTGCCCTTGAAAATGGTCCAGAAACTACAGTTACTACAGACTATGGAAGCTAGTTTACTAACCAGAACCAGAAAGTATGAGAATATATCTCATCAATCTTGAAACAGTTTAACTGGCTCCTAGTGTGTTTCCAGACATAATTCAAGGTTTTATCTTTCAAAGCCCTAAGTGGCTTGGGACAAAGATATCTCAAGAATCTCTTCCTTCCATATGAACCTGCCCAAGTATTACGATCATCATCAGAGGCCCTTCTGCAGGTCTCTACACCATCAGTGGTGAGGTTCTGCTTTTCTATGCACTATTAAAGATGCTAAGAGTTAAGTTGCTCTCCTCCCATATGGCTTGCGCCTCACCACTATTACTCTGGGTGACCCAGATGGCAGTTAGCAGTGCATATTAGTTAAATGTCTGCGGCACAGAAGAGCATTTCAAGACTCACAATCCCATGACTGCCATACAAGGCTCTGAAAAGGCTTGTTTGAGCACATTTCTCCTGGCATGGCACACAGGCCTGGCCTTACTCCAAACAAAAAGCAAATGAAAAACGTCCCAAGTTTTGCATCCAAAACATTCAAGTTACACCATTAAAATTCATTTCACCACTTCATTACACGAGCCCTCTAACCACTGGTAGCCCAAAGTACATTTTGCTCCTTGTGCTTTAAGCAGACACTGCCCATACATTTAAAATTTTCTCTTCGTAATTATGAATGTTATAAACCTTAGAAGCCATGCTCAGGAAACCATATTCTATTCTTGTTAAACAAGCACAGGCACAGAACACGAACTTCCCTGGCAGTAAGTCTGCCTGCATAATAAGCTTCAGCTTGAGTTTACACATTCTAGTGGATGCTACCTTAGGGCTTTATGCTCCTTTCCAATAAGGTGCTCAAGCATATGGAATGCCCCAGAAGAACTCTGAAGGAAGATGCATGCTTTTGTTACACTAAAACATGGTATCATTTGTTCTCCATTACTGCTCTTGCACAGAAGATAGCCCAGGGTAAGGATAGAAGGATAGAATATAGCCCAGTTCAGAAGTACATCTCTCAGCTCAATAAGCATTGTGCCCACACACACACCATTCCTTCCCTCCTCAGCATACTGCAATTAACCCAACTCTTCCTTAATTAAACATTGTTTCCTGCTATGACCTAACTGGGAAACTGGTTACCAGGATCTTAAACCATGGTTTGAAGGAGGTTAATGATCCTGTCTTTTTTTGATCCTGGTAGCCATAGTTACCATAATAACCATAACGAGAAATGAAGTTTAACTGAAGACTTCCTGGATTAATCAGTATGCGCCAAGAAGGGAGATGGTAAGGGGCAGCACAAGGAAAGTGCACGTGGGCATAAGGCTTGTACATCTCTCAGCTTATTGAGCTGAGATATGAACATCCAAAAGAGGCCAGTGGGCAGATGCCCTGCATGTGCCTCTGGTACTTTTACAGTACATTTCACTTGTTTGAAGGCACAAATTAGATTTCCAGCTTACGCTAAGAAAGGTTTTAGCAGCTATAGCAAATTCACAGTCAGATCTTATGTATATAAAAGGGGAGCAGGCATGCCAGTCAGCTGACTGCTCAAATATTGTCAAATATTCTATGAAATTATGATGCTGATGTTCGAAAAATTGGCTTGCTGCCTACTTCTGATATCTGCCTTCAAAAACCTAACTTGGTTTTTGTAATAGTTGCCATTAACAATTAAAAAATAAATAAATCAAAGTTATCCTAATATGTCAGAATAAAAGCTAAAAAGAAAAATGTGCAGTGAATTGTTCACATTTATAAAAATCTTACCAAAATGGTTAAAGAGGTATAAAAATCCATTACATTTTTAAAGAGTTAAATTAATAGATTCATAGTAACAGCCCATTTATGATCAAGCTTGTTGATGATTAAAGTATCTTTTTTCCTATTGTAATAAAGTTAATGCTTTAAAAATATCTGATCATTATTTAACAAGATTCAGCTAGTCCAAAAAACACCCTTTTTTGATTGATCAAATGTCCAGCTCTAAAACATTCACTTCCTATGTCACGCCACAGCAAAGTCAAACTAGAATTAAGCTACATACACACTGGTATGTCACCAATATTTAAAGCAGGCTTTCCCAACCTGGGTCCCTTCAAATCTTTTGGACTACAAGTCCCATCACCACTGACCACTGGCCAAGATGGCGGGGACTGATGGGAGCTGCAGTAGGCATCTGAAGGGATCCAAGTTGGGGTTTAAAGCTCTCCTAACTCAAGAGGTATTGAACTGTGGATGATTAGAGTGTCAATTTAGAGCTGGGTAGTTGTTGTTCAGTCGTTAAGTTGTGTCCGACTCTTCGTGACCCCACCCTGTTTCAAATCCTCAAACGGCCCTGAAGCTCACTGAATAATCTTAGGCCAGTCACCTACCTCACAAGGTTGTGAGGATAAATGGGGGGCAAGAATCATGTACCCACCTTCAAGTTCTTGAACAAAAGACAGGATATAAATGTAATAAATAAATACATTTAGGTTGAAAGTCTTCACTAAATCCAGCCAACAAGCCATCATGGCCATTGTACTGACGTTTTTAAATGAAATGTTAGCCTTCTACTAAGCTTTTCATGTTTTAATTTTTTTTAATTGCATAAAAAGCCTAAAATACCTTATGCAGTCTGGTAACTGAAAAGTCACCATTCAAATGAACATCAGAAAATGTCATATATGAATAGCAGTTAATGGATTACTGGAATCCTGCATCAATGCACATAAAGCTATTAACTCAGGCGTGTTGAATATCCGGTGGGCCAAATCCAGTCCTCCAGGTTTCCCCAGATGGCCACACCCCCTTTTCCTGGTCCCAACTCTTTCCCTAACAGCTTGGTATTTCCTGGCTTTTCCACATTCCACACACACACCATTGTAAAAGCTTAGAATGCCTCTCCTAAAGCTTAGTTACTGGCAGTAAGAGCTTTAAGCTAAAATATGCTGGTATTTTTTGTACTCTAGATATTTTGGCCCCACTGGAATGCAGCCCCCAAGAGCTTCTCTGAAATTGAATTTGGCCTTCAGCCTGAAAGCAGTTCAACACCCCTGCTATAGCTGGTCACATGACACAGAAATATTTTCAACAAATATGACCTGAACCCATGTCAGGATATGAATGTCTATTTTCACCTAGCTGCAGACCAACAACAGTTAATTGACCTTTGTCGCTATGGTGTGACAACACTATCTGAGACCTTGCTTACCCACAGATGTCCTAAGGTACCACTGCCAACATATACTATGGTGACTGTGTTAGGTCAATGAACTCCTTCTGGGGACCCAAGACCAGCAATATGACTGACTCGTCACCCAGTAGCTCTTCTTTCATCCTAATATTGGCAGCACTACATAAGTAAATAACAACAACCTTAATCTGTTCAATATTAATTATATCCTCATATGGACTATTTATAGGAAAGATAAATTGAGAAATTACTTCTATTTCATGTTTTAATTGTGCCCTGTTTCTATGGTAACTGAAGCTAACTCATGCTTGAAGATGTATACACAATGGGTAAACAAACCCACCAGTGATTATCGCAAAACATTATCCCATGTCTCATCTGAGCTTCAACACTGTCTGCTTTAAATACAGAACTCAACATAGATCCAAAATGTAGCCCACAAGAAAGAATAACAGAGAATAAGTACTCAGTAGAGACGATCACAGCACAGAACTGTATGGGCAGAACTGTATGGGCAAAAATGCTGCAGTCTTGCATTCAGAATGATAAACTAGAACGATACCCCACCCTAAGCCACCATCTCAGTATCCAAGTTAATATAATGGTCACTTTTAAGGAATGGAAAAACACCAACAACAGTTTACTGCTCTGATGAATAACCTTACTTCATTTGTATAAAAACCAAATCTTCCTGAAGCTTGTGCATCCCATTACTTTCACATAGGTCTTATAACACTATCTTTAATAGGAGCTGCCTGCATTTTTAAATAATAGTGTCTATATAAAACCACAATGTGTAGATTTGCCTTGATAAACAAACCACTGCCTGTGTATTTGTTAACCTTCTCCTCTCTTAAACTTCGAAGACATACCAGGAAAATTTATGTTACGCTCTGCTGGATTGGCAGTGTTAAATGTTGAACCAGTGTCCCAATCATTCAGATCTTTTATACTAAAGCAACTCATTAATGGCAGCTACCTACATCGGTCATTGTGCACATGTTGAGACTAATCTGCCATGACCTCCCTATAATCACAGCTACCTGTCACTTCCTTTCTTCTCTTGCAATTCCAACCAACTAAACTAACCACTATTATGTTCATTCCCTAATACCCTCTTTCAACCTATGGTTACACCCCAAAGCTTCACATCACGACTGCACACAATTGCCAACCACACCTACAGCAACCCACAATCCATCCCCCTACCTTAATCCTTAACGCACAACCACTTTGCCCATGCAAACCCATCCCCATCACCTCCCATACACCTCAGACATCCACTACAAAGGAAAATCTTACACACACAGCCTGAGAAGCATGCATACAGCCCCATTCCTCACCCCTCTCATGCCACTACAAAGAAGTTCTTCCCAAAGGCTCTGCGACACTGCAAACCAACCCTCCTTTCTGCAGCAAGATAAGCTCCCCTTTCTTCTTCCCTCCCTCCAAATCCATTACAGCATGCCCCCATCTCAATGCAAGCTCATCCCAGATCCTTGTGGCTCAGAAGTCCAGCCCCAACACCAATACACCTTTGACAGAACATTCCCGCTACAACATCAGAAGCTGTACAAAACCCACCCACCCCCAACAGTCAGGTCCTCCCTTCTTGCACCGCAACATCAATAACACACCCTGTAACTCTGCAACAATGCCAGCCCCATGGGCACCCTCCTGCCTCCCACTGCAAGCCCATCAGTTGGAGAGGCAGCCTCACATAGCACCCCTAATATCTTGCATGGCATCTTTGTGATGGATTTTAGTTGTTCTATGCCACTCTGGGCGCCAAGCGTGCCTGAAAAACAGGCCACCAAGTAAATAAAGGAAGCCAAGCCACTGGGGGCTCTGCACCCCCAACACACAGCAGCTTCACCTTGCAACCCCAGATCTGCACACCCTCAAGCTGCGAACAGGACCCCATTCCCCTTTAAGAGCCCCCGCTGACACCCAGCCCTCTTTGCCCCTCCCTCGTAGGCGCAGCTCCACCCAGAGGCCACCAATAAAACCGAGGCCGCCCCTCCCTCTTCACTCCTGCGCCCCCCCCGTTTCGGAAACCACCCCCTCCCCGCCACACCCCTAGTTCGTCCCCTCCCCGTCCTCTGATGGCTCTGTACCCACCCAGCCTTGGCAACCTCCTAAAGCAGCCCCCCCTCCTCCAGAGGCGTCGGACCACAGCATGCTGGCTGGGGGTGATGGCAGCTGTAGTCCTAAACCTCTGGAGGGCCCCAGGTGGGGGAGAGGCTCTGCCGTGTCCCGCCCCCGCTTCACCATCCTGCCCCCATTTGGAGACCCTCCCCCCGGCCCGGCCCGCCCCCCGCCTCTCTCACCGGCCTGGGTGGTGTCGCTGAGGTCGTAGGCGGCGGCGGCGGCGGCGGCCGTGGCGGTGCCGGTGCCGGTGCCGGAGGCGGCGGGGAACTCGCGCAGCTTCCTGCCGCTGAGGCAGAGGATGCCGGAGCTGGCGGCCTCCTCGAGGATCTTCTCCAGGCTGCGGCCGCTGTGAGGCGACGACGAGGCGGCGGCGGCGGCGGCGCCCGACGCGGCGCCGCCGCCCGCGAGTCCGCCGCCCGCGACCCAGGCGGGCCCGGTGCCCGGGTACGAGAGCGTGAGGTGCGCCGGCAGGCCCAGGCCGAAGAGGCCCGCGCCCGGGCCCAGCTCCAAGCAGGGCGGCGGCGGCGGCGGCGGCGGGGGCAGCGGCGGCGACGACGACGACGGAGGAGGGCCGCCGCCTGAAGCGGGGCCCGGTCCAGGCCCGGGGCCTTCGCCGCCGCTGGCCATGGTGCCTCCGCCTTGCCCGGCCGCCATCGACGCCGCCAACGACGCCCTCCTCCGCCCCGCCACAATAACAACAAACAGCGCAGGCAGGCGAGCGGGCTGAGGGACGCGAGCGCTCAGTGCGCAGGCGCCGGCGGAGGGGCGGGGACGAGCGCGCGCGCGCGCGCCGGGATGGGGGCGGGGCCCGGGCCGTGAGGCGCTTCTCGTCGGGGTGGCGGAAGGGCGCCTCAGGGACCCCCTCCCCTGTGAGCGCCGCTTCACGCGCCTGGTTTATATAGATTCGTTTTTATTAGCGGCGATATTAGTATTTATTTCATGAGTTACATTCCCCAGGGCTGGCCCAAGACATTTTGCTGCCTGAGGCAGAGCAGCAAATGGCACTCCACCCAAGCCAAGGTGCATAGTGCCCGAAGCCCGCCAAGTTATGTCGGTACCTGAGGCAGAAAATCCCATAAACGCTTCTCCCCATCGCTGGCACTAGAAATACAATAGTGACAAAGTAAATAACTAATAATTTGCAGCCCTTTTATGACACCCCAAAGCTGCTGCCTGAGGTGGCTGCCTCACTTTGCCTTATGGAAGGGCCGGTCCTGATATGCCCGTACCGCCCGATAGTTGAGCCTCTCTGGGCGGTTATAATCAAAATGATCCATTTCGTTAAAAAAAAAAAAAACCCCACCCATCTTAGTGTAACACTTTGATTATGTCAACTCAAAGGTCGCAAAAATGTGCACACTTTCAAGATCGTCAGGAGAAAAATCCAATGCAAGTCTTACATAGAGTAGAGCCGTTGAAATGAATGGGACTTAAGGGTGTAATCTTATGCATGTTTAGACAGAAGAAAGTCCTACAATTCCCAGCATGCTGCAGCTGGCATAGCTGGCTGAAGGGAACCTGTAAGTTGTAGGAGTTTTTTTCTGTCTAAACGTGCATAGAATTGTGCCCTTAAGTGACTAACGTAATTCTCATTCATTTCAATGGGTCTGCTTTATGTAGGACTTAGGATGGATATTATCCCAAATCAGGCAAGATGTCACAAAAAGCAGGTTTTGTGGAGTGGTGGGAAAGGTGGTTGGGGACGAAGGCTAACGTGGTTATGATTTCTCCCACTTCTCTCTCACGCGAATACACACACCTGCGTTTTGGCTAATGAAGAGATCTGGAGATCTTGAAAGCTTGCACGTTGTTTGGTTGACCTTTGAGTTGGTCTAACTAAGGTATTACAGTAATATGGATTTGAGGATTTTTCTTATGGATGACTTAGTTTTTTGTCTGTCACCTTCATTTGTCTTTGTAGCCCCCTTCATGTACCACCATCCCGGCTGGGATGAGCATAAGGTCCCCTTCAGACCTTCTGCCAAACATGCTGAGGTTGGAAGGACGGAACCAGCAGGGATGGTGACTTGTGAGGCAAGGCCAGTAGATGTAGCCACCATGCATTCGTGGGTGTGTGGAGGGGACTCAGCTATCACTCAGTTTGCTCACATTCCACTCAGTCTTCCTCTTATTTATTATTACATTTATATGCCACCTTTCTTCCAAGGAGCGCACACAATTCTCCTCCCTCTCCCTCCACCCACAATTTTAGCATCACAACAACTCTGTGAGGTAGGTTAGGCTGAGAGAGTGACTAACCAGGTCCCCCAGTGAAGCAGAATGGGCCATGAGCCAAACAAAAGCTTCTTCTTCCCCATGAGGTATATTGATGGACATGTCAGGTGAATTCTGCTCAGCCTTTCTCTTCACTAGCCTTGGGAGCACTTGCATCTAAAGCTTTCCACGCCTTGTACTGCGGACCGTAGAAGCTACAGTCAGGGCCAGAAATATTGGAACAAGGATAACTGTTTTGGCAGTTGGCCTCTGTACACCACCACATTGAAGTTGAAAAGAAACACACCCAGATGGGAGCGAAGTCAGGACTTCCAGCTGTAATTCAAGGGGTTTGACAAAAGTGGGGCATTAACCATTCAGGAAGTACAGCCAGTGGCATACACACACACCCATCGTTGGTGGCCCATAAGTAATGGAACAAACCAACATCATTTCAAACTTAAGGATCGCCTTTAATACCTGGATGAAGATCCTTTGCAGTCAATGACTGCCTGCAGTCTGGAACCCATGGACATGACCAAATGCTGAGTTTCCTCCCTTGAGATGCTTTGCCAGGCCTTTACTGCAGCTGCCTTCAGCTGCTGCTTGTTTGTGGGTCTTTCTGCCTTCAGTCTTATCTTCAGGAAGTGAAAAGCATGCTCTATTGGGTTGAGATCAGGTGACAGACTTGGCCATTGAAGGACATCCCACTTCTTTGCCTTGAGAAACTCTTGGGTAGCTTTTGCTGTATGTTTTGGGTCATTATTCATCTGCAATATGAAGCAGCATCCTATGAATTTGGCAGCATTCGGCTGAATCTGAGCAGAAAGTATAGCCCTATACACTTCATAATTCATCCTGCTGCTTTTATCAGCAGTCAGGTCATCAATAAACAACAGTGATCCAGTTCCATTGGCAGCCATACATGCCCATGCCATAACACTGCCTCCACCATGTTTGACAGATGATGTGGTATGCGTTGGATCATGAGCTGTTCCTTTCCTTCTCCATACTTTTCTCTTCCCATCATTCTGGTACAAGTTAATCTTGGTTTCATCAGTCCAAAGAATCTTATTCCAGAACTGGGCAGGCTTTGTTAGGTGTTTGCTGGCAAAGGCTGATCTGGCCTGTCTGTTCTTGAGCGTTACCAGTGGTTTGCACCTTGTTGTGAAGCCTCTGTATTTACATTCATAAAGCCATCTCTTGACTGTAGATGTTGACAATGACATGCCTACCTCCGCGAGAGCGTTCTTGAACTGGCTAGATGTTGTGCAAGGGTTCCTCTTCACCACGAGCAGAATTGTGCAGTCATCCCCTTTAGTTGTCTTCCGTGGTCTTCCAGGCCTTTTGCTGTTGCTGAGCTTGCCAGTTAATTCCTTCTTTTTCAGGATGTTCCAAACTGTTGTGTTGGCCACTCCCACTGTTTTTGCTCTCTCTCTGATGGGTTTATTTTGTTTCCTCAGCCTAATGATGGCCTCCTTCACTCGCATGGACCCCTCTTTGGACCTCATGTTGGGGGTTCCAGTGAACAGCTACCAAATGCAAATGTAACACTCAGAACCACCTCCAGGCCTTTTATCTGCTTGATTGGTCATGGGGCACCCAGGAAACAGGCCACACCTGGCCATGCAGCTGTTTGACAGCCATTTGTTCCATTACTTATGAGCCACCAACGATGGGTGTGTGTGTATGCCACTGGCTGTCCTTCCTGAATGGTTAGGGCCCACTTTTGTCAAACCCCTTGAATTACAGCTGAAAGTCCTGACTTCGCTCCCATCTGGGTGTGTTTCTTTTCAACTTCAATGTGGTGGTGTACAGAGGCCAACTGCCAAAACAGTTATCCTTGTTCCAATATTTCTTGCCCTGACTGTATTTGTTAAGCTGCTAAACTCTGACTGCTCATTCTGGAGATGTCACACCAAGCTCACTATGACTGCTCTGGAGTACATGGCTATGAGTTTGCATCCTTGCTTATGGTTGTGTACCATCTAAATAAGTTTCAAAGAGCTTTATTTATTCTTATTTATTTTTAATGAAAAATTAGATCCTGGCTTTCTAGGCAAAATGCCCACTCAATATCTTACATAAGATGATAATAAAACAATATAAACAAAGATGAGCAAAAAATCCACCCCAAAACTAGGTATAAGGAAATTAACTTTAAAAAGACGCCAAAATAATAGAGTTTTCAGTGGTCACTTAAAAACAGGTTACTTAAAAGCAGGCAATGAGGGAGCCAACTGGATATCTCTGGGGAAGAGTATTCCATAATCCAAGAGCCATGATGGAAAAAGCCCTTTCCTTGTCCCCACTAACAAAACATATGCTAGAGGGACAACAAGAAGGCCCTCAAAAGCTAAGCAAAGCTTATAAGCAGGGTCAAATGGGAGGATGCAGCACCTGAGATGCCCTGATCCCAGGCCATTTAGGGTGTGATCCAATGCATGTTTAGACAAAAAAAGTCCTACATGCTGGCTGGGGAATGCTGGGAGTTGTAGGACCTTTTTCTGTCTAAATATGGATAGGACTGTGCCCTTAAAGTTTTAAAGGCTAGTGCCAGCACTGTCAGTTGAACCTAGAAGAAAATTGGCAGGCAGTGGAGTTGACATAAAACTTGCACAATGTCTGTTTTGCTGGAGCTCCCCCTACCAATAGGACAGGAGTGTTTTGGACTACCTGAAGGTTTCTGAACTGTCTTCAAAGGCAGCCCCACATAGAGAATGCTACAGTACTCCAAACTGGAGGCAAACGGGGCATCAACAACAGTGCCTGTACTGTTTACATTTTCTGCCCTCTGTGTCTGTCATTTTGTTTCTCTGTCTACATATTGTTATGAGATTGGAATTTTGGACAGGAAAGGATTAAGGGAGCTGGAAAGGCTCCTTAATAGTCAGTGACACAACATGTCAGACACAGCTTTTGTGAGGGAAATTACAGGTAAATGACGAGAAAGCCTAGGAGATGGTTGGAGAAGACGATTTATTCTTATTACCCCCACTGCCTTCCAGCTGGAGGAAGCAGGCAAGCTGGGTGTATGAATGAAAAACAAACCATTTTGTGAGACACAATGAGAAAGAGACCGAGAAAGACATAAACTTGTAAGCTCTGGAAATATTTTGGGGTGCTGGCTGCCTCTGGAGATCTGCTTTGGAGTGGGGGACTTGCTTTGTTGGAGTGTTTAAACAATGTGCCTCCACCTCTGTTCAACCTGTATATCTGTAAGTAAACTCAAATGTTACACAATGCCTTAAGTCTCCAGTGACCTCTCCTTCCAAAGGAAATCTCTCTAGTGTGATGCGACAAGATAACAACTTCTTTATCTGCTTTCTCCACAGCATTTACATTTTTGTACACCTCTATCATGCCCCCCTTAATCTTTTTTCTAAACTAAAAATCCTCAAATCTTGTAACCTTTCCTCATAAGGGAGGTATTCCACCACCACCCCAGTCATTTTTCATTACCCCTTTCTTTACCTTTTCCTGCTCTACAATATTATTTTTGATGTACAGCAAATGGAGCTGTAACTTGAGCACACTCTGGGAGAGAGCGGAGGACAGGAAGGCCTGGCGTGCTATGGTCCATGGGGTCACGAAGAGTCGGACACGACTTAACGACTGAACAACAACAACAACAAAATGGAACTGTACACAGTATTCCAAGTGTGTTGGCAGTTTTTTGTCATGGAATTCACTTTTCACAGCAGCTGCACACTGGGTTGATGTTTTCATGGAGCTATCCACCATGACCTCAAGATTGCTCTCCAGGTCAGTCACCACCAGTTCAGACCTCATCAGTGTAAAGTTAGGAATTTTTGCCCTAAATATGAATCACTTTACACTTACTTGGGCCATATTTGCCATTTTAATGGCCATTCACTCAGTTTGGAAAGATCCTCTTTGTAATCTTTTGTTTTCATCACCCCAAATCAGTGATCAGCAAACTTGGCCACCTCACTGTTCACTCCTCACTCTAGATCATTTATGAACAAGTTTAAAAGAATTGGTCCCAATACAGTTCCTTCAGGGACCCCTCTTCTTACATCCCTCCATTGTGAGAACTGTCAATGAATTCCTACTCAGTAGTTTCTGTTCTTTAACCAGTTTCGATCCATAAGAGGACTTCTCTTATCCCATGACTGCTGGATTTGTTCAAGAGCCTTTGGTGAAGGACTTTGCTAGGTTTCTTCTTCTTCTAAGAAAATTTTGTCCCCTAAGGGGTGCGGGATTTCCAGAGATAGGAAAGTGACTGAAACCAACAAAATCATTGAGGCTGAATCTATCATTTGAGACACCAATGGATCCTGAAAGCAACTGAAGCATCAAGTCTCTGGTTCAGCTATGCTTTTCTAGCAGACTTCCTAATGTCTTTACATGGTACAATTTGAAACATTTAAGAAATCATCATGATGTGAAATGAGGTGGGAAGCAATGTGTTTGAAGAGCTGCCACTTTTCACTGCTGCAAGGCAGTCTCTGGATATGTTTGCCAGCTGTCTGCCTATTTTTCTCAAGGTAAAGATTGGGGCGTTTTTTTTAATGATACAACAAATGAAGCTACAAATCACCAACTTGGGAACAGTTCTACTGGCCAAATAACCTACATATGGTTAAATAGCTTGTGTGGGTGCGTGAGAATAAATGCCATGAAGCTGAGGTTGGTTCTTAGTTCCTTAATAGCGGTTCCTCATTCCTTATTAAATACATAGGTACAAGTGTAAAGTATTTAATTTTATTTATTTATTGCATTTATATCCCGCCTTTTTTCCTCCAAGGAACTCAAGGCAGCGTACATGATCCTCCTCCTTCCTCCATTTTATCCTCACAACAACAAAACAAATATTAATCATTCTGCCTGGCCTCCGCTTAGGCAATGCCACTCACACCCAACCCAACCGGGCTTCTTCGCTGACCAGGACAGCAGCGGACAAGGCAATGACCCCCAGTGGTCACATGTTGTTGTTGTTGTTGTTGTTCAGTCGTTCAGTCGTGTCCGACTCTTTGTGACGCCATGGACCATAGCACGCCAGGCCTTCCTGTCCTGCGCTCTCTCCCGAAGCGTGCTCAAGTTCATATTCATTGCATCGGTGATGCTATCTAGCCATCTCATTCTCTGCCGTCCCCTTCTCCTTTTGCCTTCAATCTTTCCCAGCATCAGGGTCTTTTCTAGTGACTTTTCTCTTCGCATTAGGTGGCCAAAATATTGGAGCTTCAGCTTCAGTATCTGTCCTTCCAATGAGCACTCAGGGTTGATTTCCTTTAGGATTGACTGATTTGACCTCCTTGCAGTCCAGGGGACTCGTAAGAGTCTTCTCCAGCACCACAGTTCGAAAGCATTGATTCTTCGGCGCTCGGTCTTCCTTATAGTCCAGCTCTCACAGCCATACATTACTACTGGGAAAAACATAGCTTTGATTAGACGGACCTTTGTCGGCAAGGTGATGTCTCTGCTTCTTACTATGCTGTCTAGGTTTGCCATAGCTTTCCTCCCAAGGAGCAAGCGTCTTTTAATTTCATGGCTACAGTCACCATCTGCAGTGATCTTGGAGCCCAAGAAAGTAAAATCTGTCACTGCTTCCATTTCTTCCCCTTCTATATGCCAGGAAGTGATGGGGCCAGATGCCATGATCTTCGTTTTCTTAATGTTGAGTTTCAAACCAGCTTTTGCACTCTCCTCTTTCACCCTCAACAAGAGGCTCTTGAGATCCTCTTCGCTTTCTGCCATTAGGGTGGTATCGTCTGCATATCGGAGGTTGTTGATAATTCTCCCAGCAATCTTAACTCCAACCTCTGATTCATCCAACCCGGCATTTCTCATGATGCACTCTGCATAGAAGTTAAATAAGCAGGGTGACAATATGCAGCCTTGCCGTACTCCTTTCCCAATTTTGAACCACTCGGTTGTTCCATGTCTGGTTCTTACTGTTGCTTCTTGACCCTCGTACAGGTTTCTCAGGAGACAGGTAAGGTGGTCTGGTACTCCCATCACTTTCAGAATTTGCCACAGTTTGTTGTGATCCACACAATCAAAGGCTTTAGCGTAGTCAATGAAGCAGAAATAGATGTTTTTCTGGAATTCTCTTGCTTTCTTCATGATGCAGCGAATGTTGGCGATTTGATCTCTAGTTCCTCTGCCTCTTCGAAACCCAGCTTGTACTTCTGGTAGTTCTCGGTTCGTATACTGCTGAAGCCTAGCTTGTAGGATTTTGAGCATCACCTTGCTGGCATGTGAAATGAGCCCAATTGTGCGGTAGTTTGAACACTCTTTGGCGTTGCCCTTCTTTGGAATTGGAATGTAAACTGACCTTTTCCAGTCTTGCGGCCATTGTTGAGTGTTCCAAATTTGTTGGCATATTGAATGCAGCACTTTAACAGCATCATCTTTTAGGATTTTAAATAGCTCAGCTGGAATACTGTCATCTCCACTAGCTTTGTTGTTACTAATGCTTCCTAAGGCCCACTTGACTTCACTCTCGAGGATGTCCGGCTCAAGTTCAGGGACTGCACTATCATGGCTATCAGGGACATTCAGATCTTTCCTGTATAGTTCTTCTGTGTATTCTTTCCACCTCTTCTTAATCTCATCTGCTTCTGTTAGGTCCCTGCCTTCTTTGTCCTTTATCATGCCCGTCTTTGCACAAAACGTTCCCTTGAGATCTCCAATTTTCTTGAAGAGATCTCTAGTCTTTCCCATTCTGTTGTTTTCCTCAATTTCTTTGCATTGTTCATTTAAGAAGGCCTTCTTGTCTCTCCTTGCTATTCTCTGGAACTCTGCATTCAGTTGGGTATATCTTCCCCTTTCTGCCTTGCTTTTTGCTTCCCTTCTTTCGTGAGCTACTTGTAAAGCCTCATCAGACAGCCACTTGGCTTTCTTGCATTTCTTTTTCTTTGGGATGGATTGAGTTGCTGCCTCCTGAACAATGTTACGGACCTCCGTCCATAGTTCCTCAGGCACTCTGTCTATCAGGTCTAATCCCTGAAATCTATTCCCCACCTCCACTGTATATTCATAGGGGATATGATTTAGGTCATACCTGAATGGTTTAGTGGTTTTCCCTACATTCTTCAATTTAAGCCGAAATTTTGCAAGAAGCAGCTCATGATCTGAGCCACAGTCAGCTCCAGGTCTTGTTTTTACTGACTGTATGGAGCTTCTCCATCTTTGGCTGCAAAGGACATAATCAATCTGATTTCGATATTGACCATCTGGTGATGTCCATGTGTAGAGTCATCTCTTGTGCTGTTGGAAAAGAGTGTTTGCTATGATCAGTGTGTTCTCTTGGCAAAACTCTATTAGCTTTTGTCCTGCTTCATTTTGTACACCAAGGCCATGCCTGCCTGTTATCCCGGTGATTTCTTGACTTCCTACTTTAGCATTCCAATCCCCTATGATGAAGAGGACATCTTTTTTTGGTGTTAGTTCTAGAAGGTGTTGTAGGTCTTCATAGAATCGATCAACCTCAGCTTCTTCAGCCTCAGTAGTTGGGGCATAGACTTGAATTACTGTGATGTTGAATGGTTTGCCTTGGATTTGTACTGAGATCATTCTATCATTTTTGAGATTGTACCCCAGTACTGCTTTTCCCACCCTTTTGTTGACTATGAGTGCTACTCCATTTCTTCTAAGGGATTCTTGCCCACAATAGTAGATATGATGGTCACCTGAATTAAATTCACCCATGCCTGTCCATTTTAGTTCGCTGATTCCCAAGATGTTGATGTTCAATCTTGCCATCTCATGTTTGACCACCTCCAGCTTACCTTGATTCATTGGTCTTACATTCCAGGTTCCTAAACAATATTGTTCTTTACAGCATTGGATTTTCTTTTCACCACCAGACACATCCACAGCTGAGTGTCCTTTCGGCTTTGGCCCAGCCGCTTCATTCTTTCTGGCGCTACTTGGAAATACCTTCTGCTCTTCCCCAGTAGTATATTGGACACCTTCCGACCTGAGGGTCTCATCTTCCGGCGTCATATCTTTTCGCCTTGTGATACGTTCCATGGGGTTTTCTTGGCAAGAATACTGGAGTGGGTTGCCATTTCCTTCTCCAGTGGACCACATTTTGTCAGAACTCTCTGCCATGACCTGTCCGTCTTGGGTGGCCCTGCACGGCATAGCTTATGGCTTCACTGAGTTACGCAAGCCCCTTCGCCACAACAAGGCAGTGATCCATAAAGGGGATCACATACTAGTCACATACTGGCTTTTTATTGGCTTTGCTCCTGTGTAGTGTTACCTACCCAGTAGTAATGTATGGCTGTGAGAGCTGGACTATAAGGAAGGCTGAGTGCAGAAGAATTGATGCTTTCGAACTGTGGTGCTGGAGAAGACTCTTACGAGTCCCCTGGACTGCAAGGAGGTCCAATCAGTCCATCCTAAAGGAAATCAACCCTGAGTGCTCATTGGAGGAACAGATACTGAAGCTGAAGCTCAAATATTTTGGCCACCTAATGCGAAGAGAAAAGTCACTGGAAAAGACCCTGATGCTGGGAAAGATTGAAGGCAAAAGGAGAAGGGGACGGCAGAGGATGAGATAGCATCACCGACGCAATGAATATGAACTTGAGCACACTCCAGGAGAGAGCGGAGGACAGGAAGGCCTGGCGTGCTATGGTCCATGGGGACACGAAGAGTCAGACATGACTTAACGACTACCACAACAAGTGTTACCAAGTGACCAGACACTTGCCTTACCCCTGCCACTTTTAACAGCAATGTGATGATATGCAGGAATGAGTAGGTGACTTTGCTTATGGCATGGAGATAAGCCTTGCTGCCTGATAAAGTCTGCAAATCAAATTGCTGTTAAGGGAGCAGGAACATGGCCCCATAAAAGGTGGTGATCCTAAGTCTGTGCCTCTAAGACAAGGGTGGGGAACTGGCCCCTGGGACCAGAGTGCCTTCTGGCTCATCCCCAAGGGTCCAGATGACATCAGGGGCAGATGTCATCAGCAGACAGACTCCTCCCTCCTAAAGGCCCTCCCCTGAAGCCCCACCCCCAAAGTCCCACCCCCTAATGACATAGGGATCCCTTTCTCTGTGCAGAGAGAGGCCCTGGGAATCCCTGCTGTTTTCTCTGAGATAAGAGTAGAGTTTTCTCTCCCAGTGCTAGAGAAATGCTGCCTTTCTCTAGCACTGGGAGAGAACCTCTGCAGGCCAGATGGAAGAATCTCCACATATGGCATTTGGCCCATGGACCACAGGTTCCCCACCCCTACTTTAACACCAACTTGCAGGATGATCACATGCCACAACAGAGGATAGGACTCCTGTACCTTGAGGAGCTGTATAGAAGAGGGGATTTCAGAAAGTTCCCTCCCCCTCCCTGCAGGACTGTGATTTGTTTCTATTTTGTCTTGAAATATATTATACCCTTGCTTTTCTGCTTAAGCATCTAAAGTTGGTAAAAAAGAAGAAAGACATCTAAACAGTTGATACAATAAACAGTCTTTTAGAAAGTAAATATTGAAGCACACAGCAGAGAATAAACATCTCAAGAGCAGGAAACATGCAGCAGATTAAAAACAATTTAACTCATGTTAAATTATTTTTAGCCACTGTATAAACATTTCATATTGAAAGTGGCTTACAAGGATCTAAAAGAGATTCAACTATCCTCAGCCCTTCAAGTTCACCAACTGGCTGAAATTCCCATTTCTACCAGTGTTAAAGATACAAGTGCTTTGCATCTGTTACTGTACTAGCAGCTCTTCCAACTCTACAGTATCCCTTTTTAGGTGCAGTGACCAGACCTGTACACACACAGTATTCTAACAGTGGTCGCACCATCAATTTGTATAAGGGGAATATGATACTGGCAGTTTTATTCTCAATGCCTTTCCTAATTATGCCTAGCATGGAATTTGCCCAGGGGGTTGGCATTTTCATCGAGCTGTCCACCACAGCCCCCAAATCTCTTTCTTGGTCAGTCATCGCTGGCTCAGATCGCGTCACCTTATACTTGAAGTTGGGATTTTTTTGCCCCAATGTGCATCACTTTACCCGTGCTTACACTGAACAGCTGAGGGATTTTATTATATTCAGCGGCATACAAGTGCCACAAATAAATAAAGGGCGTATGCCATTTGGATGCCCGTTCTCCCAGGCTGGAGAGCTCCTTTCGGAGCTCTTCGCAGTCCCTTTGTGTTCTAACCACCCTAAATCATCTGGGGTCATCAGCAGACGCGGCCACCGCGCCGCTCGCCGGGCGCTGAGTGGAAAATGTCTCCGACTGATGGGGGGGGGGGCGCACCGCCTGTCAGTCACCGCGGAAAGGGCCTGAAGGGTGCCGTCTCTCTGAGGTGCCCGATGCCGCTCAAGCCGCCGCCTCAGTAAATGCCAGGGAGTTCAGATGGGCTTCCTCGCGGGCAAGGATCCGTGGAGGAGGCTGAACCCGCAGCAGCAGCAGGGCCGGCGGCTGCTCTCGTGCAAGGGCGCGGGCCGGGGGCGGCAGCTGCTGGCCGGCGGGGGCGGGGGCTGGCAGGACACTCCGGCCACCTCCCCGCCTGGCCCGGCCCTTCTCGGGCCGGCCGCTGCGTGCGCCACGGCGGCCTGGCTCTCTCGTGCCCCGACAGAGGCCATGGAGGCGGTGCGCGTCGGCGGGCAGGAGCCAGGAGCGGGCGCCGCCGGGGCAGCAGGATCGGGCCCCGCCGCCCCCGCGGACGAGGAGGAGATCGATCTGTCCCTGGGTACGTGGTGCTCCCCGCCCCCGCTCTCGCTCTCGGGGCGGGGGGCTCGCCCTGCGCCCCAGCGCGGTGGGGGCGCAACGGCACGGGGCAGCGCCGACCTTCTGGCCGCAGGGCCGGGCGGGGTGGCAAGAGCCGAACCCCCCCTTCCCCGTACACACGCATATACCTTCCGTATTGGAATCGGCGTAACTTGGGGGCGGGGGGGGAAGAGATGTGGCGACGGGGGTCGCGCGTCTGGCGCAGAAAGGGCCTCCCGGCTGGGCAAGTTTGGGCGAAGTTTGCAAACACCTAGCAGCATTCTTCTGTAGCCCCCCGAAGGTACGCCGGCCCAGTTTCTCCCCTCCCACCAGTCGGGGCGACACCCACTGGATCCAGGTGCCCCTCCCCCCCCCGGCCTTGTCTAACCCAAGGGGAGTGTCCTTCCCCCCATCACCCCCAACGCACAGTTGCCTTCTGTTTGCCCCCCTTCCGCATCTATTCTCCCTCCCTTTTACACCTCTCTTTTGTCCTTCTCAATTCTCCCCCCCCCTCCGTCGTTGGTCTCTCTCCTATTCCCACCCACCCCCACTGCCCCAGCACCCCGAAAGTGGGCTTTCCATCAAACCAGGAGGCTGTGTGTGAAGGCAGAAGCATCACCGGAGAGACAGATGATTTGGTGGGACAGAGCAGCCTTGCTCCAGCAGGGCCCTCCAGATGTGTTAGACTACAACTCCCAGCATGGACCGCATCCCCCAGGATGCTGGGAGTTGTAGTCCAGCCTATCTGGAGGGCGCCAGGTTGGGGATGGCTGAACAAGAACAAGGTGGGGGTTGAACCAGAACCAAAACTCCAGGTGGGGAGGCCCCTGTGTCTGATGCCATCTCCTTCTCCCTGTGCCCAAACTCAGACCCCACAACTGAGCGAGAGCTTCATCCATATGGTCTCTCTCCAAAAATAGAGTCCTCTCCAAGGCTGGCTTGATGCGATGCCTGGTCTATTTATGGAGCTGACTGGAGATGCAAATCATTTCCTTGGCACGAGATATGTTATGCACATAAGCACCACACTCTTGTATTAAGTCAGCAGGCTGGAAATACCCACATCCTGGTGCATTACTATAAAAGACAAAAATCTCCCCATTCTCTGTGGGCCACAGAGCTCATTTATTTGCCTCGATAAATGCCCCTCTGACAATTCGAATGTTGAATATCTGCTCTCTGATATTCAGTGTCAGCATTTGGCACCCAGTGCTATTTGATCGGACTTATTTAATAACCAATATCCAGTACATAATATTTCCCTTTTGGACTTTTGGTATTGTATATCTGATATAAATATTTAAAACCAGCCTCCCACTTCCACTTGACTTTTTCCCTGCGGTGAAACATTTGTCGGTTCTTTCAGCCTTCCTCCTAAGACTTGCTTTCTAGAGCCATCCTTTTAGTTCTTCTCTGGATACTTTCAAACTTGTCACTGCTTGTCTTGAACTGTGGTGTCCAGACCTCAACTCAGTACTCTGAGGTGTGTAATATGGTGCAGAGAAAGGAGGCAGGGAGAAGTTTTTTGCCCCCTCTCAGAAGGCATAGTCACCCAGCGAAGCTGAGTGGTGGGAGATTCAGGACAGACAAAAGGATGTCCTTCTTCACACAGCCCAGAGTTAAACGATGTAGTAATGGCCATCAATTTGGATGGCTTTAAAAGGGGATTAGACAAATTGCCCCGCCTGGTACCCTCTGGTGACCTCATGACAGCCAGGAGGGAAGTTGCCCTGAGGGAGACAGTGCCCATTATTGGCTTAAGAAATGGGGACCCTGGTAAGAGGAGGGTCTTTTTCTGAAGCTGGGGGTGGGCTGCCTGACACATCTTCATCATTTCCTCTTTTTTTGCTAGTTTGATGTAAAAAAGGAAGCTCATTGTTAGGTCTCTTAATATGAACTGTTGAATGAATGGCTTTCTGTATAGTGCTGGCATTATTGGTACTGGGTATTGTTAAATGGCCTGTTAGTATGTCTTATGCTCATTTAAACTTTTGATGTGTTTTAGATGAACTGTAATTGCTGAATGTTATGATGTAATGAATTATAATGATGATGATTGAATTTGAAATAAACAGTCTATTCTGTGAACCGCTTTGAGCACGAATGTATTTGTGGAAAAAACACAGTATACAAGCAGAATGATATATGACTGATTTAGATGATATCATAAAGCGTAACAAGAAAGGACAGACAAACCCAAAGAGGAGCAGATGGAGGCAGCAGCTCAAGAGCAGGAATCTACCCTACAGCAATGGAAGACCTAGATTCCGGAGCTGGGTACCACGAAATCTGCAAGGTATGTGTGAAGCACCAGCAGGAAGTAGGAGATTGGGGGTAGAAAGAGCAGTGGTGTGGAGGAGTCAGGGCTCTCAGGGATGCAGTGCCAGCACTTTTTTATTCGCGGGGGTGCTGACGTCTTCTGCCACCCCCCTCAGAATTCCCTGTTAGCTCTGAGCTTAGCTGCAATCCTCACAGTTACTGAGGTGGGGGGATGAATTTTCCCAACAACAATATATTGTTCCCTGTTGTAATGGAAAGTGGCTTGCAGTAGCTTGGTCTTGCATGGGCAATTAAGACCCCTTTGCTTAGCAAAAGACCTGGAGATGAAAACTCCTAGAAGTGGTTTGTTGATATGGATTCATCCAGCTAACCGAATTTTGGAGCTGTCATGGTGAGCACCTCCACTTCAGAATTCGCCATTGTACCACTGTGAAGGAATCCAGGAAAGGATGGTTGTGGCTGTGGTTGTTTGCACTGTTGATATGCGGAGATATCAGCCTGTGTTTCAGCTTCACCCAAACACCCGTTGCGTGGGGCACCCACAGGAGTTCTCGGCCACTCCCCAAAGATAAGCAGCCCTTGTGAAGCTGCTCTCTGTTGAGTCAGTCCATTGGGCCATCTTGCCCAGCACTGCCTACCTCCCCTGACCTGTCCAAGGTCTCCGGCAGAGACCGGTCTTCCCCAGCTGGACTACTTCAGACCCTTTTTAATTGGAGATGGCAGCAATTGAACTTTGGGCCTTCTCTCTCCAAAGCAGGTGCTCTACCACTGAGCTATAGACCCTTTTCTTAAGTGGTCACATTTATTTATTTATTTATTTATTATATTTATATCCCTCTGTCTGGGGAATGCTGGGAGTTGTAGGACTTTTTTCGTCTAAACATGCATAGGATTCTGCCCTTAAACTATTACATTACTTTTTGGAGCTTCAGAACACAGTTATGTGTGCCTCTCTTCCCAGTTTTCTTCATGCCAAGGATCCCTTTAATTTACTCTGAGGTCATCCCCACCCTCACCACAGTTACTTCACCAATTTGATGCCATCTCAGGACCTTTCAGTATTTATCTGGACTGGTTAGATGGGTCCCATCACTCCAGACTACAGGAAATAAAATGCCAGAGAGATTCCCTTTTTAAAAGGGCTGGAGGTTGCCTTTGTTTTCTTCATTCATCAGTCAGCATCTTGAAAACTCTGTACAGACCATAACAAAATGGTTAAATTGAATTTACTGCAGGAGTGTGTGTTTTTTTAAATGCAGGGTTCTTACATAATGGCTGAATATTAAATGAAAAGCCAATCAATAATGAATTGGGCAGGTGGGGATAAATGTAAATGGCGATAAAAGAAAGATGGAGACAAAGGAAATATTCAGTGAGGTATCACAGTGATGTCACTTCAGATCTATAGCACAGCTACTGCAAGTGGGAACAATAATGCATCCATAAACTGAAGCACAGAACAAGGAAAGAGATCACAACAAAGACCCTGTTCTCCAATGAATGGCCCTTCCACAAATTAGCAGAACAATTTATCAAGCTGCAGATTGGTAGAGATTAGGGAGAAAAATTATCTGCAGAGGGGAAAGGCTCTTGAACTGAGGGTGATTGCTCATGCAACGATTTCTGTTCAGATACAGTAACGTGTAAATCATCAGCACTGATCCCAGAACCCCAGATATGGGATATAAGCAGCAGAGATGATAAACATGGGGAAAACCCCGTGCACTCAGCCCTGGGCTCTTTGTTCAAAGGGCTGAGGAGATACAAATGTGTGATGAGTAATAAGTATGCATCCTAAAATGCTATTGGCTGATATGAATAGTATTTTATTTATTTATTGCATTTCTAATCCACCCAATAACTAATGTTCTCTGGGCGGATTACAAACAGCTAAAAAATTTAAAATGTCACAAAACAGTTAAAAATATAAAATAGAATACAGATGTTTAAAAGAGTAAAGCATAATATAATGCAAAAAATAAACAGCATAGAAATAAGTAAAACGGCCGTAACAACCTAGAACTAGGTCTCTAAAATGCCTAGGAGAAAAGCAAGGTCTTTGCCTGGTGCTGAAAAGATAACAATGGTTATCTCTGTGGTTTTAACTTTTGTGAACCACCCAGAAAGCTCCGGCTATTGGATGGTATAGAAATAAATAAACCATGTAGGTGCCAGGCAAATGTCTTTGGGGAGTTTATTCCATAAGCTGACATCTGAGGATCTGTTTTCCATGCAATGGATTAGAATCTAAATTACATGTTTCTTTAGGACCCAACAGGTTTAGAAGAGGGTTTAGGAAGCAGCAGTATTACAGGAAGCCTTTTTGGAATGGCGCGAATGGCCCTGGGCAGAGATCAGCCATCAGACCGAATGGCACGAGCCCACTAAATCGGCCAGCGTCAGCCCTGCAGGTAGGACCACAGTAACATCCCACCATCCCACTTTGCTTCCTGTTGGAGAAGCCAATATGGAGGCAATAGCAGAGGGCAACTGAGTGAGCTGTGGTTAATTCCTAGGGCAAGCAGGACGAATCCAGCCTGATCAGGAACAGCAGCAATGGGCTGACAGCTGACACTCAGCAGGGGCTGCCAACAAGGGTCCAGCGGGTCAGAATGGCAGGAGCTTCACCGCCAGCCCAAAGGTGAAAAAAAGCATGATGCATCCATCATCTCTGGATTTCAGTTTTTGTTTTCACATGTGAACTGCAGGTGTATTCAATGTGGATTTGAGAGGTGTGTGTGGGGGGGTGAATTTCATGTTGGGGTGTGTGTGTGTGTGAGAAAGAGAGAGAGACAGAGACAGAGACAGAGAGGCAGGGAGACTTTGCATGACAAAATTTCAGGGTTTTCCCTCCAAATTCTAAGAAGTCTGATCATTTGCAAACACAAATGATAAGCATTGAACATTTCTCACTTCAGATTGCAAATTCAACTACACTTTGTGCTTATGTGGAACACTGGCTATATTAATGTTGGGTCCTTTTCTTCCTCCCAGTAACAGGCCTTTCCAACTGAACCGAAGACCATCTTTCTTCCAGAGGCAATCCAGATTCAACTTTAGCAGACAAGTCAGTTCTTTGCCTACCTTCATGCTGTCAATAGATTTTTGATCAGATGGAGAAATTACTGTCTTTGCCCTCTGGTTTCAGTTGGCCTTGAAATCCAGATAAAAGGAAGTATATCTTCACATAGCATATAATCTACAGAATTCATTTCTATAAGATTTAGTGATGGCCACCAATTTGGATGGCTTTAAAAGGGGGCTAGACAAATTCACGGAGGAGAAGGCTATCAATGGCTACTAGTCCTGATGGCTATATGCTACCTCCAGTATCAGAGGCAGAGTGCCTATGTACACCAGTTGCTGGGGAACATGGGCGGGAGGGTGCTGTTGCGCTCATGTTCTGCTTGTGGGTTTTCCATGGGCAGCTGGTTGGCCACTATGTGAACAGAATGCTGGATTAGATGGACCTTGGTCTGATCCAGCACACCTCTTCTTATGTTCTTAACCATGTTTTATATTTATATAGCACTTTCCCTAGCTGCTCCCAGCAGTTCACATACATTATCTTTGTAATCCTCACAACAGGTAGACCATTATTATTATTATTAGACCAATTTTAGAGATGAGGAGTTGAGACACAGGGCTTTTCTACACCAGGCAAAAATCCCACAATGTTACTGGGGCTTCTGCTTCCAGATTCCTCACAGGATTAGATGGGGTCCTTTCCACGTGGCTTTTTCCTTCTTCTTTTCCTCTGCAAGGTCTATATGTTTCATCATAAAGCTACTAGATGGTGCTGTTGTATTATTTGCAATAATCCGCCTTGACGTCAGCACATATAACCTGGTAAATTGCAGGAGGAGCAAAAATGCTGGACTTCCAATGTCACGGAAAACAGCGCGAGAAACCTTGCAAAGAGCTGGAGGTGCCCTGGAGGAGGATGACATTGTGTATAGGACCCGCAAACGTCCGTGAGTGACCAGTCACAAGCACACAATAAATACCTTGTGTAGAAACTGCCAAAGTGGCTTGCCTGAGGCTGCCCATTGAGTTCATGACAGA
The DNA here is from genome assembly GCF_057233095.1 of Heloderma suspectum. Lineage (NCBI taxonomy): Eukaryota > Metazoa > Chordata > Lepidosauria > Squamata > Helodermatidae > Heloderma > Heloderma suspectum. The sequence goes on from NC_139466.1 coordinate 3,398,814, forward strand.
TGCTGTGAACATACAGGTATATGATTTTCATTGCTGGATCAGACAAAAGGTCCATCTAGTCCAGTGTTTATTTAGCAGTGGCCAGGCAGGTGCCCCTGGGAAGCTGACAAACATAGCCATCACCTGCAAATCTAAGGTAGACTGTCTTGGGACATGGAGATTCTATTAACAGCTATTATGGCCAAGACTCATTGAGAGATAAATAAATATATTTGAATTTGTCTAATTCATGAATTTTCCATGAATTTGTCTAGTGCATCAGCTGTGGGAATTCCTGAGTCAGTCTGATCTGACAACAGTTATCCATGCCAGAGCATCCAGAAGCTTCATACGGTGCAAAATGCAGCAGCTAGGCTATTAACCAGTGCATAGAATTGTGATCACATCACCTCGATACTGAAGGATCTGAATTGTTTTCTGGGCTCAGTTCAAGATGTTGGTTTTAACCTTTAAAGCTCTAAATGGCTCAGGACCTGGATATCTGAGGGACTACATATCTGAGGGACTACATATCTCAGTATGAACCTGCACAATTATAAGACCAGCAGGAGAAGCCCTTTTGAAGACACCCTCGCATGCAGAGGCCCGCTTGTCAGGCATGCAGCAGAGGGCTTTCTCCTGTGTTGTTCCCAGTTACACATTCCCTTTGGAGATGCAACTGGTCCCCAGTCTCTCTGCATTCAGGGTCAAAACACATCTTTTTAATTTGGCTTTTAAAATTGTTATTGTTTTTCAGATTTTTTTTTTATGCTTTACTATGTTTTCATTTGTTTGTGAGTTGTGTTTTCAGAATTTTTTGTAAACCGCCTTGATTGGTTTTTCCAGAAAGGCAGTATAGAAATGTTTCAAATAAATAAATAACAAATACAATAATCCTTTTTAGAGCCATTTAAGCTAAGTGGCTCTAGAAAACCTTGAGCCATACTATGCAACTCAGGTCTTCTCTCTCCAGGCTTCGGGCACCCACAAATGTTGCTTGTTAAGTTTTTTCTGAGGATCAACTTTTATGCCTGTTATTCCCTTCTTCTAACAGATAATTGAGTCAAACACAGAGGGGAAGCCATCAAGGATGAGAAGGTAAATGGGACGGAATCCCCCACCCTTTTATTTTTACCAAAGGAACAAATTTGCTGTCTTAGCAACAATAATACCAAATTTGTTTTGTTTTGCTCTCCTGGCAGGTGGCAGCCCCAGCCTGCTTCCGAAGCGGTCCTGACCGTTTCTGTGTCCAACCCCCAAGCAAGCCAAATGAACATGTAAGTGGCCTTGTATATAACAACAACCATTTTTGTTTTGGCACCTCTCTTTTATTTGTGTATTTGGATTTCATGACTAGCTGTGAGTCCTCCTGTCCTCTGGGATCTGCAGGAGAGCATCCCCACTTGACACAAGGACGATAGGTGATCGTACACAAAACTATTTGGACAATGCTCAGGTTAGGGCGTCGGGGAGTCTCCAGGGGGAGATGCTGGAAATACCTGTCTGTTTTGATGCTGTTGTCCCTTCTCTGCATAGAATCAAGGGTCTCCAACCTGTTTGGGTCAGTGGGTACATTTGGAATTTTGAGAGAATGTCATGGGTGCTCTCACAAAATGGCTGCTATGGTGGGCATAACCAGTCACAGAGCACCCATTTCCCAGAAGCCAAACTGGTAAAAGAAGAGTAACTTGTCCAAGAACCTAAGTACAAAGCGGAGGTGGGGTGTCAGCTCCCAAACACAAAACTACTCTTTTGAACCCCCAAAGGATGGCCCTAGAGGGCAGCACTTTCCTTGCAGCATGCCAGCCTTCCAGTTAATTTTTTTTTTTTAAGGTAAGGAATAACATAAAAATCAGGAGAGGCAGGGAATGTGGTGGGTGCCGAGGGAAGAGCCCATGGGCACGTTGGTGCCCCCTGTGCCACACTGGAGGCTCCGGGTGCAGATGAACTATGAAGCCCAGGTTAGCAGGTGAAAGGGGGAAGGAGAGAAAGAGAAGGTATGAACGGAGGTGGGCTTTTAAAATCCCAGAATAATCAGCACATGTGCCGGCAAGCCTTTCTACGCCCCTGTATCCTTCACATTGTTGCTACTTGACGTGGTTAGGTCCAGTGGAGGCTGGTGGCTCTGTCAGTGGGGTGGTGAATCTGCTCCGGGTTTCAGTCAGAACCAGCTAGAACTCTAAAGGAGCTATCCAAATGCAAACCTTGGAGAGCTCCTTTAGAGTCCTGACTGGTTCTGACTGAAACCCGGAGCAGATTCACCACCCCACTGATGTTGGAGCCACCAGCCTGCATTGGTTAGGTCTCTAGACAAAAGCCCACCTTTTCCAATTTGCGGGGGCAGGACGCTGCTTCTGTACTCAGAGCATAGACTTCAAGTTCTTAGCCGTCACAGGAGCACATTTCCTCGCCTTCTCATGCTGCTGCTGGATCTGTTTGTGGCTCCTTTAAAAACAAAAATGGTACAAAAATTTTTCTATTGCCTCCATTTTGGTCGGTGCTTAGAAAGTGTCAGACTCACAACTGATGCAGGGAGTTGTTGGTGATGCAGTTCATCCATTTCTCAAGAGGGAGGATCTGGGATAGTGAGTGAACTCTTTTTTTCTTTCCTTGTCAAGTGAAAACAAGGCATCCTCACATTTGGCATGTGTTCCACAGGCCCGGAGCCAAGCGCCCCTTCCTGAGAGGAAGAGGCACCCCTGCAAAGATGATCCGTCACCAGCCCAGAGGAGTGCCGCTGAGGTTCAATTTCCGCGCCATGGCAAACCAGGTAGAGAACATTCCAAAATGCCAAGAACAAATGGAAGCCATTCACATGTCAAGATGCTAGTCCTCAATGGAGTTGTGCACGCGTGTGAATCAAAACTGAGTCGAGATGCTGTCAGGGGTTGTCAGGCTCTGGCCCAGAGATCAGCATCAGGGGCTCAGCAATGCTTGGCTCAAAGGAGGGGCGAGCAGGAGAAGCCTCCAGATTCTTTTCCAGCTGAGATTAAAATCCAGGGCAGAGGAGACTTCCTGGTTTATCTGTACTTTGCTTGTAGGAAAACAGCTGCTGGGAGCCAAACACCCACCATCGGCAGGGGGCATCTTGACCCAAGGTTTCCCTACAAGGAATGGGCTTTTGTCCTCCCCGACTCCAGCAGCAGGGCTTTTTTTCCCGGACGCAAAGCCGCCGCCATGCCAAGGGTGCCAACCTGCAGCCTTAGGGCCACAGGTGGCCCTCGGCCTAATTTCTGAAGCCGTCTGCAAGAGATCCGTTCAGATCTCCACCAAGAGTGATCTCTCGCTTCCCAGGCAGCCCACTTGACAGGGAGGAAGAAAGAGAGAGCGAAGAGAGAGAGAGAGAGAAGAGAAGAGAAGAGAAGAGAAGAGAAGAGAAGAGAAGAGAAGAGAAGAGGGGGGGGCTCTCGCTTTTGGCTCTAGGCTGGCCCGCATGGAGCCCCCATCAGATTGCCCTCAACAGAAAAAAAGCTTGCCCGCCCCTGCCATATGCAAACGTATGGAAAGGAGCCTCTCCACAGATTTGTTTAGAAGCTGCTTCAAAGGCTGCGCTGGTGGAAAATTAGTGAACGTGGATTGGTTCAGAAAATCTCGGCTGAGTGCCAAGCCAAGCCAAGGGGAACTTGGGGGGTGGGGGAACTGGCAATTCTAAGCCTGAGGTCTCAAGGTCCAGACTGTGGGTGTCCTTCCCCATGACATCAGTGCAGTGCAGTCATTCCCACCCTGGCAGTATTTTAGGGGCCCATGTTGCACCACTGCAGTGTGCAGGGTGGTGTCGGAATGTCTGAATGTGACAGGGACATAAGAAGGGCCCTGGTGGGGCAGACCAAGGCATCTGTTTCTACAGTGGCCAACCAGCTGCGTGTGGGAAGCCCCCAGCTAGGACATGAGTGCCTCAGCACCTGCCCAGCATTGTTCTCTGGCGTGCTGCCTCCAACCTCGCCTTGTCTTGTGTGAGAAATTCTGTCCCTCCAGAGCTGTGTGTGAGTTTAAGTGGAGCGCTGACATGAACTCGCAGGAGCAGTGCAATCCTATGTGTGTTTCCTCAGAAGTAAGTCCCACTGTGCTCAGAAGGGCTTACTCCCAGGTAAGTGTGCCAAAAATCCTTTATGTTTTTCCTCCTTAGACTAGCTTGACACTGAATGAGCGGTTCTCCGGGCTGAGGAACAAACGTCAGTTTACAGCACTGCAAAACACGGCCCGGATGGTCACTCTGCCCTGACGCTGCCCACTTGATGGAATCCAGCCAGCTCTGCACTGGAGCCAGTCCCTGAGCCCCACTGATTTTATGGCACTGCCTGTGAGCTGGCTTGGCATCACCTAGGCAAAGAGTGGCACAGCCACCTAACCCAGCACCGAGGAGACGTCAGTCTGTCCACGCCTTGGGCACAAATGTGGCTGTGGTCTGACTATTCTTCCAGGCCTGTCCGCTGGGGACTTCCTGCTGATTCAACCTCCAGGAAGGCCTTGTGCTTTGATGTATGGCGTTTGATCTATGGCACACCAGTTTTGTCCCTAGTCTTGCCATGACGTTATCTGGAAGCTGCATGGCAAGGAAGATCCCGCCCCCCACCCCCCAGTGCACTCGTAGAACAACTCTTTGTCCTGAGACACACACAGAAGCATGAGCATCAACATGTCCCAGGTGCCTTTGCGGTGCCACGCTCCTCACCGAGAAGGCCGCGCAGCATTGGTGGGAAGGAGGGAGAGGGCACTGCTGCCGAATGCCATGGTGGGACTACTGAGTTTGGGATTCCTGCCCCCACCCCTTTTTTGCCTGGAAAGCACTGTTACAGAATTGTTTTGAGGATTTGATTGTGACAAGCAGTAGCACACTGAATAAAACCATTTTCAGAAGCTGAAATATCCAGTCAGTTCTTCGTATCAGAAACAGATACAGAGGCTCAAGTTGACAAAGCACAACTACAGCAAGGAGATGGATTTCAGCGGTGGGGCACTGTGAGGAAGGAGGCCGTGGCTCAGAGGCAGAGCCCCTGCTTGGCATGCAGCAGGTCCCAGGTTCAAACCCAACAGCATCTCCAGAGAGGGCTGGAAAGACTCCTGCCTGAAACCCTGGAGAGCCGCTGCTGCCAGTCAGTGCCGACAATACTGGGCTAGATGGACCCAGGGTCTGACTCAGTGTAAGGCAGCTTCCGGGGCTCCTATGATGGATCTTCTCCAGGAGAACTCAGTTTGGTCATTCTTGAGTGGCAGGCGTGTGTGTAGTTGTTTCAGACTACTGCAGTTCTCATCTAGCCCAGTATTATCTACTCTTGACTTATGCCTGGTGTGGAGAAGGTGAATAGGGAGACGTTTTTCTCCCTCACGATGCTACAACCCAGTGGGGTCCTCCCATGAAGCTGATGGGTGGGAGATTCAGGACAGACAAAAGGAAGCACTTCTTCGCACAGCACAGAGTCAAACTACGGGATTCGCTACCACAAGATGCAGTGATGGCCACCAATCTGGATGGCTTTAAAAGGGGGTTGGACACATTCCTGGAGGAAAAGGCTGTCAATGGCTACTAGTCCTGATGGCTGTGTGCTACCTCCAGTACCAGAGGCAGTGAACCTATGTACACCAGTTGCTGGGGAACATGGGTGGGAGAAGGTGTTGCACTCACGTCCTACTTGGGGGGTTCCCACAGGCAGCTGGTTGGCCACTGTGTGAACCAAATGCTAGATGGACCTTGGTCTGATCCAGCAGAGCCCTTCTTATGTTATGACTGGCAGCATCTCAGGCAGAGAACATCTTTCCTATCACCTATTACCCGAAGCTTTTTTAGACGCGAGATGTCAGGGATTGACACTGGGACCTTTGGCACGCACAGCAGATCCTCTGTCACTCCGTTACAATCCCTTCCCCCCGGTCTACCCCATGGTCTCATCAACCATCATCCCAGCCCACTGGCTAGGGGGCAAGACCTTGTTTGCTCCACCCAGCAAGTAGTCCACATAATACCATGAGATGCTGATTTCACCCGCACCTCATCTTGTGGTCCGTCACCAACTGTCCCTGTTTGGTTCTCCAGGGAGAGACTATCTGTCCCAGGCAGGTGTAGGCAACCTGGTGTCCTCCAGATGTTTTGGACAATGGTCCAATGATCAGGCATTGTGGGACTTATAGACCAAAACATCTAGAGGGCACCAGGTTGCCTGCTGTAGATTCCAATGAGTTACAATGTCCTTCTTTCTTAACCATTAGTATATCCATTCTCCTTCATTATCAGCGTCTTTTTTTTAACAGAAGATACCCATTCAGCATAGAAACTTCACCAATTTCCTCAACAAATTTCCTTTTATGGAGGAGGTTGCTTCAAACAGCCATTAGTACATCTCAAGGTTCACCTATGACAACAATCAAATGGTTACACTGCAATCCTACACACGTCTACTCAGAAATAAATGCCAGTAAGTTGACTTGCTCTAGGTAACTGCATGTTGAATTGCAGCTCAAGCTCTATACATGCTCAGATGCAAGTCCTGTTGTTTTAATTGGGCAGCCCCTTTTTCTTTAAACATCCGCTGAACTTCTCTTTCAAAACTGCAACCTCAGAACCAAACTTATCTCTTCTCTTTAGGATTACACAGACTTCTGCGGAGGGTTTCTTGGAAATCAAGCTACCAGCAGGTGGCAGTAGATACCAATGGTTGATTCTAGCTGTGTAAAGTTTAAACCCATCCCTTCTTGCGAGTGACTGCAGGCCTCCGGGAAAGGAGCTGTTTCAGCTAGAAAATATTTCTCTCACAGTGGCTTTGACCTAGTGGGTGTCAAAGAAATGATTTGCAGGGTTCTATTAAGACTCTTGAGTATTTCACATAAATTATGTGTTCATGGTACGAATGCAGGCCAGCAAGTATCATGAAAGAGAGATTTGCAACTAAAAGGTGGTATTAATTTTTCTGCTGGTGCCTGACCAAAACAAGCTTCCACCTCCACTGCCTGAGAACATTGGGGACAAAAAGAAATAAATAGTCCTGGAACACGTACTGGATCCCATGACTCCAAGGGAGTCTGGTTATTATTTTTTCTGTGCATTAGTGGGTCTCAGCTTCTGGTATCTGAAGAATATGTTCTTCAGTCATTACACTACAGCAGGGATAGGCAACCTTTTGGGGCCTGCAGGCACATTTGGCAGTTTGAGAAACTGTCAGGGGTACCACCACAAAATGGTTGCCATGGGAGGCGTGGCTAGTCAGAAAAGACAAGTAACCTGCCCCAAAGGCTGAGGACAAGGCAGAGGCGAGGTCTGAGTCCCAGCACACCAAGCACCTTTGAACCCACAGTTTTCAGCACCAACAGAAACCTTTTTCACAGGAATCCCAGACAATGTGTTAATTCTAAAAAAAATGGGGGGGGGCAGGGCACCTTGGTGCTCACCAGGAAAGGTAACCGGGGCACACTGGTGCCTTCAGGCACCAGGTTGCTCAGCCCTGCACCACAGAGTGCATCAGGAGCTCACATTTTCCCATACCCACTTCCGGGCTGTTGGTGTGAAAGAGGCTGGAACGCCCTTGAACTGGAACAAGACATCATACCTGCACCCACTGTTTGTGTGATCCCCATCTCGCAAAGTACCTCATCCCAGCCCCAAAGCTGCTCTTGCTCCAGAGGCCTCATGATCTTAAAATCATGTCTACACATTCAAATGTCCTCATTTCATCCTGTCCCTTGAAAATGAAAACTTTCCTTTTTATTTTCACAAATATCAAATATGTTGAATCCAGAACTATTGCTGTTTCTTCCAGACAGAAAAGGTTATGACACATGACTGACCATGCGAAATAACAGCTGTTTAGAGCTCTCAAATTAGAACATTTATTTTTGATTTTCTGACATTCACAACGGAAGCACCTTCTGTAGCAACCATCTGTAGCGTCTTTGTAGAAGAGGCATTCTCCTTTTGCTGTTATGCAGGAGGGGATGCCTCTTCTATGTTTTATTTATTAAATTTATTTATTAAATTTCTTAATCGCCCATCTGGCCATATGTTCTGCAAGGCTCTGCTCTCTGGCTCATTTCCACCTGGTCTGGGGGGGAGTAGGGATACAGAATCATGGAATTCTGTATGCTGGGGCCCTGAAAGAATCCAGCGCCAAAGGCTTCTCCTGCTGCTGCAGGTGCCTTGAGAGCATCAGAGCTTCAGGGCTGCTGCTACGGGGCAATATTTAGCCTTGGATAAGATGCATTCTTTTTGCTGCTATTTGGATTATGTTTTGGTATTCTGTTATTAGGCCCTAACATGCTGGCTGGGGGTGGTAGGATCTACAGACCCATGCATTGTAGGACACCAGGCTGGGGAAGGCTGCTCTCATCGGTGGATCTCCTTGGGGATCCCACACCTTCTGGTGCTTGTAATCTTGGAGATCCCTCTCTCAGCAGCTTTTCCTTCATTCCCAGTGGAGGCTGGTGACTCTGAATTTGGTGGGGCTGTAAATCCATTTTGGGTTTCAGTCAGAACCGGCCAGAACTCTAACGGAGCTATCCAAGGTGCTGAGCCTATGGGATAGCTCCTCTAGAGTCTGGCTGGTTCTGACTGAAACCCAGAATGGATTCACAGCACCACTGAAATCAGAGCCACCGGCTTCCACGGTTCATACGGGTCTCCATTGTTCTCTTTGGTTATACTGGGTAAGGGCTGGTTCTGCTGGATAATGGGAACAACTCTGCATGCTTCCAGACACTAGGAGGTGATAGAGAATGGCCGGTTCCCTTGACCACCCCCCTTATTGTGCTGTGACTTGATCGGTTCCTTCCTCCTATGCCTTCCTCTTCCTCTTTGCCTCTGCAACAGGTACATGCCCTCTCCCTGATGGAAGCAAGTTACCATATCTCATGCCTTCACTTACTTATGCTCATGCACCCAGCTTTAGGGGGTGCTTGTAGTTCAGCAATGTTAGATAGGCTTCTCTGACGATGTGTATAAAAGCACTAATAAAATAAGTTGATTTGAACTTCTTTTAAACCGGCTCTAGCCTGTGTTTATTGCCTCCAATATGAAATGCTGTGTTGCCACAGTTTCTTTGCAAAAGGCAACTCTGCTGTAAGTCACACCAAACTATCCAACAGGTACTGTACACCGCAGAAGAAACGTGTAAGCAGCTCACCTGGTTAACTCAAAGAAGGGGTCTGTTTCACTGTGCAAGTTGTTGGATGAATTCTATTAGCCCCAAGATCAAAGCACCCTTCAGAGTTTCTTTGGTTGGAACAAAGACTGGTGCTTTTGTGAAGGTTTTCATATTACTGCAGCATAGGAAGCTGCCTTAGACCAGGTCAAAGCACAGGTCCATCTAGCTCTGTATTGTCTACACAGGTGTGCCCATGTGCCCTACTTTACAGAGGACAATCCTCTCTTTGAAGGAATCCTCTATTTCAAGGACTGTGTTCAGTCAAAGTGCAGTTAGAGATAAAGCAGGGAGAGCAGCAGGGCCTTGGCGTTGCCCATCGAGAGTGAGCACTTGACCAACAGGCTGAGTAGGCAAGCACACAGATCACCTGGTCGCAGCCTTCCATGCTATGGTGAGACGCACTGTATTTTGGTCGAACATCAGGAAAAACTTCCTAATGGTCAGAGCAGTCAGACAATGGAACCAACTGCCGAGGGAGGTGGTGGGCTCTGTCGCTGGAGGTATTCAAGAAGAGACTGGATAGCCACCTGTCAGGGATGCTTGAAACTTTATTTTTGCACTGAGCAAGGGGTTGGGCTTGATGGCTGAAATGGCCCCTTCCATTTCTATGACTGTGTATGATTCTATGAGCCTTTGTACACGAGGCTTTTATTGTGTGCTTGTGATTGCTCACTCACAGTAGTTTGTGAGTCCTTTACACAACATCCTCCTCCTTCAGGGCCTCTCCCACTCTTTGCCACCGTGTTCCCGGCTTTTTCAGATCAAGGAAAGTGTGGTATTATTTCAGATGGTGGAATGAGACTTTCATGTAATTGTGCAATTCTGCTATACCACAGCACCATCTAGTGGTTGTGTAATGAAACATATTGAAAGGCAGAGAATGAAAACCTCCAGAAAAAAACACGTGTAAAAGAGCCGATCCTAATCCAGCAAAGAATCCGGAAGCAGAAGCCTTGGTAAAGGCGTGGGTTAAAAGCCTCATGTAGAAAAGCCCTGTATTTATATTCCTCTTTTGCAGTGAGGCATTTCCTCTTTTTTGGCAAAGTGGCCACCCAGTACCCAAGATCACCATCCTCAAACTACCTGGCAAACAAATGATAGTATGCTGGGGGGGGGGGGCTTTTGCCCTTTACTTCACCCCCGTGTGTGAGTTTCCTTGTCATGTTTCATCATCTACTGCAAGAAAGAGGAATATCTTCCAACATACAAAGACTTCATCTCTTAATGGCCTCGTGTATAAAACAAGGCGATCACATTTGAAAAGGCTAGAAGAAAGGAACCTTCCAGCCATCCCTTTCCTAGGCTTCCTTTTTAATTTAAAAAATGCTAATTTCCTGCTCAACCCCTCTGCTCTCAAGCTCACATAAACATTTGAAATATTAATTTGCAGGGCACTTAAACTTTAATGTGCTGGGAGTGGGTGAGAAAGGTTAGGAGATATTAGGAACTGGTTGGAGTTAGGAAAATCTAGCAGTGCGGTTGGAAAAGAATGTAGTAGCGAGCCAAGGGGAAGTTTTCTGACCGCTCATTTGGTCACATGTTTTCCTATGCCCGTTTCTAACTATGACTTAATTCAGCCTTCAAGTTCTTCAAGTATTTTCTTGATTGTTTTGGAGGAACGCTATTTATCTCATAAACTATGTCAGCGTCTCGGTTCAGCTCCTCTATAACTGATTTGATAGCTAGCTGATTTTGCCTCTGCCATGTCAGATGTCCATCTGTCCCTTCTTAGCATCTGACAGGGCTCCTCACACAGTAACTCTCTCTCTCTTTTTGTGAGTCACTTTTCTCTAGGTTAAAAGTGTGTGTGAGAGAGAAATCTGAAGCATTTGTATTAAGCACTCTACTAACATCATTTTTGGAGCGAGTTAGCTGGTATAAATGGCAAATTTAAAAATTTTATTTATTTAAGCGCTTTTCTATACTACCCTTCAGCAGAGTTTCCAGAGTGGTTTACAAAAGAAGAGCCCTGCTAGATCAGACCAAGGGTCCATCTCGCCCAGCATTCTGTTCACACAGTGGCCAACCAGCTGCCCAGGGGAAACCCACAAGCAGGGCACCCTCCCACCCATGTTCCTCAGCAACTGGTGTACATAGGCATACTCTGATACTTGTTTCAGAGAGCTTCGGCTATTGGGCGGTATAGAAATGAAATAAATAAATAAATAATAAAATAAATACTGGAGGTAACATATAGCCATAGGACTTCCCTTTGCAGAATACTTGTTTATTGTTTGGCAAGGCTTGTTCTTCTATAATTTTATCTTTAATAATGGTTTCCACCAGTTTACCCAGAACAAACATTATGCTAAATGGCCTGTAATTTCTTGCATCTTCCTTGGAGATCTTTTTTTTAAAAATTGGGGTTATTTTGGCTGTTTTCCAGTTACCTGGTACAGAAGCTGATCTTAGGGACGTGTTATATATTTTTGTTAGAAGATCAGCAGTTTCACATTTCAGTTATTTAAGAACTCCATGTTGACCACCATCGAGACCTGGTGATTTGTTGTTGTTGTTCAGTCGTTCAGTCGTGTTTAATTTGTCAGTAAGGCCTAGAACTTTACCTCTTGTCACAAGTATTTGCCTTCATAGTTCTTGAGACTCCCTTCCTGAAAACGTTGGTTCCGGCGTGCGAATCTGCCGTGCCTCTTCCCAGTGGCTGCGAAGACGGATGGCTTTGCTTGCAGAGCTCCGGGGCTTCAGGCAGCCATCTGAGCAGGCCTCCTGTGGTTGTCTTCCTGCTCTTTGCAGTTTCCATCTCATTAGAAATGTGCAGTGGAACCGCTGCACCTGAAACGAAAACATTGTTGTTGTTTCTTTTAAACAACAACAACCACCTTCTGTCAACTGCCCAGGGAGCTTCGGCTATGGGGCAGTACAGAGATGGTGATGGTGATGGTAATGACTTCCATCTACCTGGTAACTATGCTTGCCTGCTTTTAGAAAATGTACGGTGCTTATTTCATTTTTACTGAATATTCCTCATCCATCCTGTTTTGTGTCTTATGTTTTTAGAGTCACGGGACAGGAAGTGGCCATGTGTGACCCCCTGTGCTGACTTTAGCACATTTTTTAAATAAGTGCTTCCCAAAATAAAAAAAGAAAGATAAATTTTTGCAGTGTGGTCAAAACTCAAGTTTTGTTTCTGATGATGCTTGTCCTTTTCTCTCCCTAGGAGAAAGGGTTAAGAAATCCCCCCCCCCATCATTCTGCCCACTACCTCCAGTGCTTCTGGCTTAAACGCGCACACACGCACACACACACACACACACAGTGAGTTGGGGGGAGACAAATACAACCTACTTCCCTCCATATGTTTTGGATTACAACTCCCAGCAGCCCCAGCCATGGCTCAGGTCATGGTCATGGTCATGGTCATGACCTGAGTCGTGGCTCAGGCATAGCCATGGCTCAGGTCATGGTCATGGTCATGGTCAGGCATGGTCATGGCTCGGGCATAGGGAGTACAGATTTATAAAATCCATTCCATCTGCGTTTCGTGGATTGTCGGGCACCTTTCATCCCGTCGTCCACCCATCAATGGAGGATTTTTTTTGTTTCTGAATTTGCGCAAATTCGCATATGCGAAAATTTGCAAATTCCCTCCAAATGCACATTTTCACACTTCATATGGGAGAAATGCACATTTTTGGCCAGTTTAAAAAAAATGTGTATTTTTCTACAACAAAATTTGCACAAAATTCAGAAAATTTAGAAAACCAGTCTGCAGAATCTGGCTGACCTGGGGGGGGGTCGGGGGGTCCACCGCGGAATCCGCAGGCCAGATTCATGAAAATCTGACCTTATTTGGTTCCATTGCGGATTTCTCCAACATCTCAGGCATTATGGGAGTTGTAGTCTGAAACATCTGGAAGGTACTGGGTTGCTCATCCTTGCGGTAGCATATCCTGACAACCCTGGACTGGAGTGGACTAATTCAACAGAGAACCCGAGCTAGTTCCCTAGTAACTTTTTCATTTACCTGTGCTTTCCTTGATGCGAAGCAGTTCATCTCGCCTATGTCCATACGTGGATATAAGAATTTATTTATTTATTTATTTCATGTCTATACTGCCCAATAGCCAAAGCTCAACCCAGTACAGATGTAATACTGGATCCCAGCAAACAATGGTTTTCAAATGGAGGAATTATTTATAGTTTATTTTACAGATTTGTATACCGCTCTTCAACCATATTTCCAGGGCGGTTTACAAAAAAAGGGGAAAAAAGGACAATAAGATGCTAGGATACATGTCTGCCCTTCCTATCTCCAGTGCAAAAGATCACCATTCCCTTCTCTTCCTTTCCCTTGTCACCCTTAACCATGGTTTAATATTACATCTGCACCAACACCAACCATGGTTAACACTAACCAGGTTCCCTATTACACAGGATTTTCAAACCCACTTAAAAACTGCTTTCAGATCCTGGCTTTCTAAGCTGACATCCTCAACTGTTTTAGCTTTTCCTTCAATCAAAGGCTTTTTGTTGAAATGTGTTGCTTGTTTCTATATTCATTTTCATTCTGCTGTTTCTTATTTTCAGATCAGGTTTATGGACATTTCATTGGGACATTGGTATTTTCTGTATTTTCAAGACCCCCACCATTCTCTCTTGCTCTCTTTTTTTGATGTCTGCAAAATGCTGAGCAAATGTTTCCAAGCAGCTTGCTGTAATGACCAAGATCACTTTCTTGGGTAGCTGGCAATAGCTAATTTAGCCAAGAGCTCATTTGGAACCCAGCACAGTGTAAGTCTAGCAAAAGACCCCCTCCCTCGGTATACATTTAACTGATGCCCAGCCTGGTATAGGCTACGTGGCCCATTTACTCCCCACCCTGAGTAAACCCCATTCAGAGCAAAGGGCTGAAAATGCAGCTGCTAAGGGCCAAACTACACATGATGTAATGCAAATAATGTGCACATTTTTTTGTTAGGTAAATAGCAACCAAGTAGGGTGGCTGCTTATGAATTGCCAAAAAAGAGGAAAGGCTATCCAAAAGGGAAGACAAAAGATGACACAAATTTGCACATGCTGATATCTATATCTATATCTAGATGCAAATCCAGGAATAATTAGTAGCATTTAAAGAGAAATACAGTCCATCTCACCAGAGTGCAGACAACTGTGACCTGTGTACCAGCCTATTCACTCTGCTGTCCAGGTGCTGCTAACTGTTGGAGAACAGGTCTTAGGGTTCTTTACCTGTAAACTGGACAGGACAGCCCTTAAAACAGAGAATGACTAGGTTCAGACAACACAATAACCCACACTCAAGGGTTGAGTGTGGGTTGTCATTGAATTGTGGGTGGTTGTTGAAATGTGGGCTATTGTGATGTCTGAACCCAGCTGCGGTAACAAACCATGGTTTGTTAAACATGAACAGCCCATTAAGAGAAACCATGGTTTGTTGTTGGGTTGTTTGTGGTTGTTCATGATTAACAATCCATGGTGTGTTAGCTCGGCTGGGTTCAGACAACAGAATAGCCCACATTTCAACAACCCATGGTTCAATCACAACCCACACTCAATCCTTGAGTGTGGGTTATTTTGTTGTCTGAACCCAGCCAATGTCTTCAAACAGAGGACTGCCCTGCATGAAAGAACACACATGGCCGCCGAGGTAGGCCATGGGTGGTAGGGAGGGGAAGTATAACTCTTTGGGTTAGTTTGCATGATCAAAACGCCCCACTGTGGGTTGTCTAAGCCACGGTGGGCTGCGGTGTGTGCTGGTACGTGCCAGTTGGGATCTGTAGTGCCTGGCCATGGCTTGTTGTGACATGCGAACCCAGGAATGATGGGCTATGTGAGGGTTAAACAAGCAGTGGCCAGGCATGGAATATTCAAAATGGCTGCCTGCACATGCCACAGCCACCGTGGCTTATATAATTTTATTTATTTATTTATTTATATACCGCCCAATAGCTGAAGCTCTCTGGGCGGTTCACAAAAATTATATAAGCCACAGTGAGTTGTTCAATCATGCGACCAAGTCAGTGTCTCTGGCACCATCTTGACAAAAACCTTCCCTCCCCTCGGAAGCTGCAGTTTGCATTTTAAGGGAAACTTCCCTTTGGTGCCAATGGGAATGCAAATAGCTCCACAGAGGTGACTCTTATCTGGACCATAGAAGGGAGAGAAAGCAGTCAACTCTCCCTCTCCTTCCCACCCCCAGGGTTCTGATCTGGCTCTTTGCTCGTCCCCCGCCAGATCTCATTTGGCCCGTAATCTGAGTGGATTGTGTACATTTGCTGGTTCATGAGGAAAACATTTGGAGAATACAGGTATAAGTTATTGTGCCATTTAAAACTAAATAAATTTGAGAAATTGCGGCTATTGAGGTCCACGATATACACCGCTTGTAGCTGGCCAGTCAGATCTTCACTGCAAGGTGTATTTATCCAACCTGGTATCCAAAATGAAGACCACACACAAATCCAGATGTAAGCCCATAACAGAAGGACATCTTGCTTGTGTACAGTCTCACTTGTGCAGCATCATGCCTTCCCAAGTCCACCACAGAAGCTTCATGGAAATTTGGAATCTGTGGTTCATATGTACAACCCCAGACTCTAGCTACTCCACTTTCCCCCCTTCTTTTAAGAGCACCAATGCACAAAATGAAAGTAAAAAATGCTGGGCAATCTTATCTACCTGACTGTTTACTTGGCACACAGTTGAGTCACGGTGTTCAAGAGCTCAATAAATTGCAGTCGTTTGTCAGCCCTGTAACCCAAGACCCATTTATCAGGCTAGAAGCTGGAAGTTGTTTGTGCACCATTTATTTGTATGCATCACTTATTTAATAAAATCCCTGTTCTGCAACAAACCTCCTCCTCCAGAAGAAGAAGAGACTGATCAGCTAAAATCCTGAAGTGGCCATTCCCTCCCTGGTGCTGAGTTTTATCGGTGTGCTTATAAAATGTAATATCCAGCCCTTCTGTTGAGCTGGAGCTGTAGGACGGGATCTCTCTCTTTCTATGTTCTTTGTTCTATGTCAGAACTGTACAACAATAATGAGCATCAAATTACAGCACAAAATTAAAAACAGCAACCAACTGAAAAGGAGGTACCAGCAGCAACGGATCACTCAAAGCAGATGAGATGTTAATAAACTGGGAAAGAAATTAAGCAATTAAATGGTCTCGGCAAGATCTTTGCCTGGTGCCATAAGGATGAAAGACTCAGCAGCCAGGTGAGTCTCTCAGGGGACAGAGTTCCACAAACAGAGCACCAACACCGTTGCAAAGGGCCCTTCTTTGGGTCCACCTGGGTCTGCAATGGAAGCAGCCAGCTGGAGCCATCAGTAGGCCATGCTGCCTAATTGTGCCTACTGTGATAGATACGTAACCTTACTCTGCTCAACGGGAAAGAATTAACTGTTTGGGAATTGTGGGGGAGGAGTAATTCCCATTTTTAGGAAATAAAAAAATCCCAGCCCACTTTGTGGCTCCAGGCTTCAGGGCCAGCACTACCATTAGGCAGAGTGGAGCAGTTGCCTCAGGTGGCAGATGCTGAGGGGGGCAGCAAGGTGGTGGAGGACAGACCTGTGTACCATGCACCCTTTCTGTTAGCTTTCTGCCTTCAAGAGCAGTGGAGGATGCTATCCCATGATGTTGAAGACAGACCATCTGCCAGTCCAGTCCGCATTTGTACATGGAACAGGAGGGAGCACCATCTTGTCCTTCATTTCAGGCAGCAAAATGTCTTGGGCTGGCCCTGACAGACTTTTCTGGACGTCCATCCAGCTAACAGTCAGGAACGGTGGGCATAAATCAGAGGCATATTGAAGTGTGGATGCTATCTGCACTGAGTTGCTTTCACTGGGCTGCACATTCAAATGTGCCTTCAAATAGTGCATCCTCATCTACATTCAAGAGCTCAATATATAGGTATTTCCGTTCCCAAACTGCCCTAAAGAAAAATGGACAGCAGGCAACTCCAAGTCTGACAGTTCTTGAGAACCTGAAAGCTTGCGTGTCCTGTGCCAGCTGAAGCTGGCTGAAACAAGAAGTTATTTCTTCACACTTATTTAAAATCCCATTTTGCAAAGGTTAGCTACCGCTCCCAGGAGCAAGCACACACAAAATAAAGCTGCATTTTGATTGGGCCAGGAAGGGTGTAATTTCCCCTTGGGTTATTTATGCCCTCTGGTTTTAGTCTCTATGATATATTCTCAACCACACAAATAGGGCTGGAAGCTGGTTAAACTGAAAGGGAGGAATGGTTTGACATCGAGGTTATGTGGCTGCAGAACAGAAGAGGCGGGGGGAGACAGAGACGAGCAACAAGGACAGAGGTCTCAGCCTCTGCGCTGAATTATTTTGGAAGAGCAGAGGGGGAAAATGGGAACGTTTCTTATCCCTTGGTCTCTTTCTTTGTTATTTTTAGAACATGCCACCTCACCCAAAGGCAAAATAGCAGGAAGCTGCCTTCAAGACTTACTTCTCTGTTGTAAACATGGTTAGAACTGGGCTGAAACTAGCAAGACAAAACACTGGGTGCCTGTTGCAGACAGGTGTGGCTAAAATTGGAGCTGGTGTTTAGCCCCAGAACATCTTTAGAATGCCGAGGCTACTTCTCCGTAAAACGTTACTTCAAATAGTGAACCCAGCTGGAGGGTGGCTGACAGGATTGTAGGCAAAATAGAGCCACTGAAAGCAAGAGGGAGGTATATCAGCATGCTCGGGCGAGCCCCATGGTTCACAGAAGTCTAAACAAATATCTAAAAGGGAAATCCCAGAGGGGGCAACTCCCCCCGCCCCCACTGCCACCCAGACCAGTGAGGACTGAACATTCTCAGTGACCGAGGAATGCTGTGTGTCTACTGCAGAAGGGGGAAGATAGAATGGACTATCGTTGAAAGGGGCATGCCTGGCTGGCAGGGACACTAAATAGGAGCTCCCCATACTGCAACATTTTGTTGCAGGTCTCACTTGTGTGAAGTTTTTTTTTTTTAAGTCTTTGATGATGTGTGGAGAATGCACATCATTCTGCACATTCCACAGGGAGCCTCCATGCATCTGGGCTCAGGTTTAAGGGACCTGCAGAGCAGATGGTGTGATTCTGAGTGTGTGTTTTTGAGATGCAGCATATCTCATTTCAAAAATGAATCATTCTTGCAGGGAATGTCCCTCCTTGTTTCAGTACATCACCATTCCGTAATAAAAAATCGCCATTCCTTATTTCAAAAGCTCCGTGCTCTAAAAGAAATGAGCATCACTATCTTCTGAAGGCCTCTTATTTTTGGAATATTGATCTGGTAGATCCAGGTGGAGGCCCCTGGTTAAGGCTGATTCTCCACTGAGGATGACTTGTGGTTCAAAAGATTCCTTTGGGGGGAGCGGATGTTGCACAGTAAGTCACAGACACAGAGGCCAAAAGCCACATTCTGTATTTGCACACATGATTACAGCAAGCGAAGGGGTGAATTGCTCCTTTTGTTTCGTAGCCCAAAATAGCAGGTGTAGGCGAAAGGTCTAAAGTTAGACAACCCGATCTTTGTAGAGGCACAAGCTGGCCAGCAGGTCACAGGGGAAAGGAACATCAGCATTTGAACACTGAGCCAAATATGGGGCTTTTGCTGGGTTTTTTTTGGAAACCTTGGCCATTAACCAAGAGTGACTCTCGAGCTGTGAATGCTGAGTTTGCCTTTTAGATGGATGTTGCCAAATCCATAGAGGACCCTTTCAAGCTCCCAGCCTCAGGAAGTAGCATAAGAGGTTTGTTTTTTTTTTTTTTAAATGGTTCTCTTTTCAAGGAAAAAAAAGCCACCTTGAAGTTTGTCCTATTTTTGTGCAAATGCTGATCTAAAATGAGAGGGGTTATATCCACACCCTCTCTTTAGTTTCACAGGATTTCCTGTCCTTAACTCAGATGCGTTCTGGGTTGCTTAAAGTAATACTGCACTTTCTCAGCAGTGCAGCCATAATCTGTCACACTTCAGCTCACGGTGGAATAAAAACAGGAAAGAGGTGGGGAGAATGCCTTACAAATAAGGCTGTTTCTCTTCTGTTCTCTTGTCACTCAAGCAAGATCTGAGAGCTCTTTGGTCAAAGCACTGCTGTGCTGGTGAATTCTTGAGCTGCAGGTGCTCATCAAGAGTCCAAAAAGGCAAGCAGCTCTGCTCATCCCTATCTGCATGCGCACACACAGAGCAGCATTACCTAGCATAATACCAAATTTATTAAGATGAGCTGACAGTCACAGAATAGCGAGCTGGCAAAGAGCAGTGTAAGGTTAGCATGTTAGACTTTGGGGGGATTTCAGGAAAAAGGTTGCATGAAAAAGGAAAGAGAGGGACACAGCATGTTCCCAAATAGCATAAGCCCCCCCCCCCATTTTCCTGGAGTGTCTTTTCCCAGCAGCAGAGATAAACACATTGGGCTAGTTTGCACGGGGGGGGGGGGGTTAATAAGCCACAGTGGCTTGTTAAGCATCCCGTGCATGCCAGTTGCATGCCAGCCACATTTCCATAATTACCCTCGCTGGCATGGCTTGTCATGACACCTCAACCCAACGAGGGTGGGTGGGGTGGAGTGGTTAACAAACCACCCAGAATTCATGGACTGTTTTAGGGTTGCTGGGTGGTCTGTCAACCACCCCAACCATCCACCCTTCCCAGATGCAGAGGTCACAACAAGTAATACCGGCGAAGGTAGTTATGTAAATCTGGCCGGTGCACAACCAGCACTCACAGGGGGTTTAACAAGCCACTGTGACTTACTACCCACCCTCCAGTCAAGTGAACTGAATCTCTGACCAGGTTCACATGACTTGAGGGTGTTCAATAAAGCCATGGTGGCTTGTTAACCACCACTATGCACGCCGTCTGATTACCCTAATTATCCTCACTGGGCACAGGTTGTCGTAATGTCTGAACCCAGACACTGGGTAAACAAACCACCCAGAACCCACGGTCTGTTGCAGAGTTGCTGGGTGGTTTATTAACCACCCCAGACACTCACCGTTGCCAGGTTTGGATGTCACGACAACCTGTGCCTGACGAGGGCAATTAGAGAAATCAGCCAGCACGTGTGACTGGCACGGATGGGGGCAGGGAGGGGGAGGTTAGCAAGCCACCACAGCTTATTAGCCACCCCTCGTGTTGTGCAATCTAGGCCTTTACCTCAACGTCAAGGAACCAATTCCAACAGTTTTTATCTCCATGAGGAGCAGGACATTTGTAAAGCCTACGGGTCTGAATTGCCAGTTCAAGAGGAAGCCACCACAAAATACTTCGCATTACAACAGGGAGAGCTCACAACAGTATATTGTTGCTGGGAAAATCCGTTTCTCCCCCAGCCACTGTGAAGATTGAAGCTGAGCTCAGAGGGAACAGAAGAGCCTGAGGGGTGGGGGTGGCAGATGACATTGTCTTTCCTGCTAGTCAGAAAGTCCTGAGGCTTCGGCCCTGTGAGTCCTGGCTCCACTGCCACACCACTGCTTGTGTTCCTTCTCGACTACCTTCCTGTCTCCACATGTCTCCAGCAACACCAGACAGGCTGCTTAACAAGATCAGCCTCGGATGGCCTTCTCTCTGTCCAGGATAGCTAGACTGGTGAGGATGAGGGAGAGGGCCTTCTCTGTGGTGGCCCCCACTCTGTGGAACTCCCTCCCTAGGGAACTCCGCCATGCCCCCTCTTTAATGAGCTTCCGCCACGCATTAAAAACGTGGTTGTTCCGGCAGGCATTTGGGGTGGGTTAGGGTATTTTTAGAAATATGTTTTAAAGTAGAATTTTATTGTTTTATTATTGTACATCGCCCAGAGTGGCTGGGTGACCAGCCAGATGGGTGATTAATAAATTTAATAAATAAAATGTAATAAATAAATGTCTGAAGCCCAACTTTTACATATGAAGGCCGCGAGCCCTTACCCATGCCATGGTGATGCAGAAGGTACTGTGTTGATGCTGAGCCAGATGGAACAGTAGCCGTCTCCCAAGCAGCTAAGCCACTTTATGGAGCATTATTCCAGAGCTCTGAAAAGAAACAGGGTCACCCCCCTCCCCACCAAGAGGGGGAAAGTGAGATAGAACTGTGGCAGCTGGGAAGGCAAAGCAGAAGCGATGGCTGTGGCGAGCAGGGGGCGATTAGGCGGCTGTTCAGCAGCAGCACCCATTTGCTCAGGATCTGGCCTGGTCCAGAGCAGGGCGCTGCGCAACAGAGCTGACTTTGTAGCAAGCTGACCTCACAAGGAGGGAGGAAATGAGAAATGTAGTGGTTAAGGATGTAAAGAGAATTTCTCCACTGTGGCTATTTCCAAACCATTTTACGGTGCATTTAGCTTTGCATTTTTATTGCTTTTAGCCCAGTATTGATTAACGGGGAGCCGAGGTCCATTTTGGAATGGATTGCAGCACGCAACAATTTCTTATTCAGTCCTCTTCTTTCCTTGTTCAAGGACTTTTGGTTATTCATAGGGGCCCATGGGAAGAAACAGATGAGAGGGGCCTGGTGCTGGATAGCAGCACAGCACGTGCTCCCTCAGGCACAGCAAACTTCACTGGATGCATGGGTCGGCCTGAGAAGGTGCTGAGTACTATAGAAGTATACGTTTGAGAAGACTGGGGTAGGGGGTGACCTGCGCCCAGAATTTAAGATTTGTGGATGGGCCACAGCTCCATGGCACCTGCTTTGCATGCAGGAGGTTCCAGGGTCAGTGCCTGCCCTCTCCATCTAAATAGGCAGGTAAGAGGTGTTGAGACAGAACTTTCTCTGCCTGTGAGAGATGCTGCCCATCGGGACAAACAACACTGGTTTAGAGCCTCATGCCTGGGATCTAATCTAGCTCTCCAGGTGACCACACCCCTTCCCCCGGCCCCACCCCCTTCCCCTTCCCCCGGCCCCACCCCCTTCCCCCCTGCCACCAATCATTAGAGGGTTTCCTGGATCTTGTGCTACTCCCCCCCCCATTCTAAAAGGTTGAAATGGCTCTCCTAAGGCTGAGTGACTGGCACTGAGAGCTTTAAGCTAACATAGGCTGGTCTTTGTGGCCCCACCCCCTTTTCCCATTGGCCCCTCCCACTACAAGAATGTGGCCCCCGAGAGTTTCTCAGAAATGGAATTTGGTCTGTGGGCTGAAAGAGGTTTTGTGTGGTCACTGTGCACAATTCTGGTCACCACACCTACAAACAGGTATTACAGAGCTGGAAAAGATGCAGAAAAGGGCAACTGAAATGCCCCAGGGGCTGGAGCATCTCTCCTCTGAGGGAAGGTGATAACAGCTGGGATTGTTTAGTGTAGAAGAAAGGAGGGTCGGGGAGACATGATACAAAATGATGCATGGTGTGGAGAATGTGGATAGGGAGACATTTTTCTCCCTCTCTCAAAATACGAGAACCCAATGGGGTCCTCCCATGAAGCTGATGGGTAGGAGATGCAGGACAGACAAAAGATTGTCACCAATCTGGATGGCTTTAAAAGGGGGTTGGACAAATTCATGGAGGAGGCTATCAATGGCTACTAGTCCTGGTGGCTGTGTGCTACCTCCAATACCGGAGGCAGTGAGCCTATGTACACCAGTTGCTGGGGAACGTGGGCGGGAGGGTGCTGTTGCACTCATGCCCTGCTTGTGGGTTCCTGGTTGACAGCTGGTTGGCCGCTGTGTGAACAGAGTGCTGGACTAGGTGGATCCTGGGTCTGATCCAGTACGGCTCTTCTGTTCTTATGTTAGGCCTTTGGTTTGATTCAGCAGGAGTCTTCTTATGTTTTTATATCCTCTGAAAGTGCCCCACCTTTCAGAATTTAGGTGGGCAGCAAACAGGAAGAGGATCTTTTCAGCAGCAGGCAGAAGCACTTTGGTTAGAAAACACCTGGCCGGTTTGGCTGGCAAGAACTTTCTTCTTGTTTACACATAGGTTAAGGCCTTTTTGTTCTCCACAGCTTTTAAGGGACTATTTATGGGCGTTGCTTTTATCCATCTGCTTTCTCTGTTTTTGTTTGATTTTTTGAATGGTTTTCAAACAACCATTTGTTGTTACTTGTTTTTAAAATAGTTTTACTGTTGTTTTTATTGTTTTATGATGATCTTTTTCACTGTAAACTGCTGTGGATGATGACGACGATGACGATGATAATATCATCCCAGAGAAATGCTTAGGTGCTGGTGCAAACTACGCTGCATCCCAGTCAATCGGTTGTCCCAGATCAACTGTCCACTTCAGGAACTATTTGCGTAAAAGCTTACCATTGGCTTTCTGCAGGGAGTGCCGGGCTTTTGCAGGCGACTGGTAGGCGGAGAGAAATCATCAGACCCCTCCAAGCCATAGTCATGATAGCTGCTAGGCTGAGCATACGAGCAGGATCAGTACAGAGGGAGCAGCAACTGACGAGCAAAAGCGGAACTCCAACCTTTGCAAGAACAGGTGCTTCTTCTCTAAGTGCTTCCTCTTTCACTACTAGATTTAGTACTACTTTCAACTGGGGAAGCTGAAATTTGGAAGCACCCGTAAGTATCTCTGGAAAGACATTAGGCTGCTGAAGAGATGGTGTGCTTGAAGGATCACTTTCACCGCTACAGTCTGCCTGCACTCCGAGGTCACAACAGCGGCCCTTCTCACTTGCCTGCTGCCAGGGGTGGTTTGGCTGGTGAATACAAGGGAGGGGGCCTTCTCAGTGGGGGCTCCTCTCACCTGGAATGGGTTCATCAGGCCCCTTCTTTGCAGATCTCCAGGAAAGCTCTGAAGACCCACCTAGTTCCGCTGGACTTATAAAAAAATGTTGGGGCTACTGGCTTTATGTAAAAGCACTGTTCTTATTGTTTATATTGGAGGTTTTAAATCTTGTATGCTACCCGTAAAAGCAGCCTAAAAATAATTGTAAAGAAATAGATATTTGGAAAAATGTCTCACGATCTCCCTCATTCTCGCCAGTGTCCCCCACCCCCTTCTTCATAATCTTCTGAAAAGCATGCAACCTGTTTTTATCTGAGTCCAGGCGACCACCACTCATGGTTCTAGATGGATATTTAAATTGCCTTCTGATTCCTTCTGAAATCCACATTTATTTTTAACAACTGGCCTCTCGCTGCAGGCAGTTGATTTCCCACTTGTCTGGCAACATTTGGCCAAATTGCCCCCTCAGTACAAGGGCCCGTTGTTTTCCACATGCGTGGCTGGCTGTTCTTCGGCAGTCACCCTCTTTCTCATATGACTGCTGTCGATATCGTTTTTCCTATCTTCACATTCTCCCTATTCTTCTACCCTCCCTAGATTAGGTCATCAAAGGAAACAAGCCATCACAAGCTGAACAAGACTCTCCCCGCCACCTCTTCAGACAGCTCTAAATATGGAGCAGCAGCAGCAGCAGGAAATGTGCCTCCATCTTTTCAAGCTTTCCAACACATTCATAAGAAATAATCACCTGTTTGGGGGAGGAAAAGGAAGAAAGAGAAATAAAAGTGAAGTTGATTTCCCACTTGTATGGTCAGTTTGAACTGAGGTGGAAGAGGAGGAGGAGAGTGGTAAAATAAATTCTGGGGTATAATAACCCTCTACCAAAGTTCTGAGAGTTGCCATAGAATCATACAACAGTAGGGTTGGAAGGGGCCTACACGGCCATCGAGTCC
The DNA here is from genome assembly GCF_057233095.1 of Heloderma suspectum. NCBI lineage: Eukaryota > Metazoa > Chordata > Lepidosauria > Squamata > Helodermatidae > Heloderma > Heloderma suspectum. The sequence goes on from NC_139466.1 coordinate 3,423,490, forward strand.
AACCCCCTGCTCAGTGCAGGAATCCAAGTCACACATCCCCGACAGATGGCTGTCCAGCCTCGTCTTGAAGGCCTCCAGGGTGGGAGAGCCCACCACCTCCCTAGGTAGTTGGTTCCATTGTCATATTGCTCTGACAGTCAGGAAGTTTTTCCTGATGTCCAGCCGGAATCTGGCTTCCTGTCACTTGAGCCCATTATTCTGTGTCCTGCACTCTGGGATGATCGAGAAGAGATCCTGGCCTTCCTCTCTGTGACAACCTTTCAAGGACTGGAAGAGCACTATCCTGTCTCCCCTCAGTCTTCTCTTCTTAAGGCTAAACATGCCCAGTTCTTTCAGTCTCTCTTCATAGGGCTTTGTTTCCAGTCCCCTGATCATCCCTGTTGCCCTCCTCTGAACCCTCTCCAGCTTGTCCGCATCCTTCTTAAAGTGTGGTGCCCAGAACTGGACACAGTACTCCAGATGAGGCCTAACCAGTGCTGAGTAGAGGGGAACTAGTACTTCCTGGGATTTGGAAGCTATGCTTCTGTTAATGCAGCCCCAAATAGCATTTGCCTTTTTTGCAGCCGCATCCCATTGCTGGCTCATATTCAGCTTGTGATCTACAACAATTCCAAGATCCTTCTTGCTTGTAGTATTGCTGAGGCAAGTATCCCCCATCTTATAACTGTGCATTTGGTTTCTTTTTCCTAGGTGAAGAACTTGGCATTTATCCCTATTAAATTTCCATCCTTACAGACCAAGGGCACAGCAGCCCCAGAAAGCATTTCTCCCTTGTCCAGCACATGTGTTTAGTTCAGCAACTCGACCTTGCTAAGAGAAGGACTGTAGCTCAGTAGTAGAGCATCTGCTTTGCGTCCAGAAGGTTCCTGGTTCGATTCTCCGCATCTCCAGGTAGGTAGGGCTAGAAAACTCCTGCCTGAAACCCTGATGAGCCCCTGCTGCCTGTCAGTGTAGACAGTACTGGGCTAGATGGACTAAGGGTCTGACTCGGTATAGGGCAACTTCCTGTGTTCCTACGTACCATGCATTCCATCTGGCTGCTGATTCAGTTCTCCTTTCAGCACATCCATTCTGGGTTGCTTCCATGCAAGCCCTTTGATCTGGAATTACTCTTCTTCACTCGCTCACTTTTAATGAAGAATCCAGACAATATTGTTGCCAGATTGTTGCATCCCTGTGTTTTCTATGATTCCCCCTGTGGGGGTTTTTCAGCTTCAATTAAAAGATTCCTGTTTGCAAATTCTGCCCCTGTTATTGCTTCCTGTTCAGCTCAGGTGGTGGTGGGGGACTTCATTATGATTTGCCACTTAATTAGTCAGTCTCTGGTCTAATGCTTCCCTGCGGTGGGGAGGGAAGCAGTAGTTACTGGTTTCCTTTTGCTATAAAAGATGGGTGGGGCTGAGAATGAAAGGATAATAGGAAACCCAGTAAAACTCCCCTATATACATGGGGAACAAAACCAACTAATTATTGAGCAATTTGTCAAATAATAATCCCTCAGCTTTTTGAATAGGAAGCAATAAAAGAATGGCAGATACATGCAGGAAGCTGCTAATTAATATTGCAGGGTATCTTTGCTGAACAGCATTTACTTCAGTTCTGTATCATCCTAGGAGGGATGGTTTGAGAGGAAGCCAGGACAAGTGAAGCATTCCTAAAGGGGAAGTGTGATTGTCCACACACACACACCCTGATAGGATCTAAGAAAGGTTGTGCATTGGCTGTGTGAAGAAGGCAGAAAACCTTGGTATGTCCCCATTAGATATAGGGGTCATGCCGCCAGTCCCAAGGAGTAGCCAGGATGGAGATATGGAGAGAAGGAGCTGGTCAAGTTTGTTTTGTCTGCATCCCCAGCAGAGGACTGAGACCCAGTCCCTGATCCTGTGTCATGGACCTAGACCCCAATCTTCACCCTCAGAGAATCCCAACCCCTTGTCCTCCAAGGAGGCTCCTGAGTTAATGGTTTAGGGAGAGAACTCAGCCATAGAAAGGCATCATGAGTCTTCCACCTCCCCAGGACCCAGTTCTCCAGAACGACCCCAGTGGTTGACTTTGCTGCATCCAGAGAGGGTACATTACTATCCTCAAACTTGAGTCCCCCCACCCCCAATTGAGGGTTGGACTCGATGGTCTTATAGGCTTCTTCCAAACATACTATTCTATGATTCTATGACTGAGAACTCAGGCCATGAGGACACTAGCATACCCCAGCCACACCCACATCTTATTTATTATTTATTTATTACATTTATATCCCACCTTTTTTCCTGTTTGAGGAACCCAAGGTGGCGTACATAATCCTTTTAGCCTCACAACAACAACCCTGTAAGGTAGGTTGGGCTGAGAGTCTGTGACTGGCCCAAAGTCACCCAGTGAGCTTCCATGGCTGAGTGGGGACTAGAACCCAGTTCTTCTGGCTCCCAGTCCAACACTCTAGCCACTATGCCACACTGGCTCTCATCTTTGCAGCCTGAGATTGCTAACACAGGCCAGGCCCTTGTAAGACACCAAGACTCAGTCAATATAGAGTTGGGGCCATCCAGCCTAAATGCTTTCAATCTCCTATTTAAGTCTCAGTCTTGCTCTGCTCCTTGTTGGAGGAACATACAGACAGACAACCTTGTCTGGCTACTAGCCCCACTTGTAGCTCTCTGTGGCACTGGTCTCTTTCTATCTTGCATACCTGAGAAACCTGATCTAACCTGAAATCTGCTCAAGAACTGATCCACAGCAGATCCCTACAACCCAAATTACAGTGCAGGGCATTAGTAGAACCTAAAGCCTGAAATGGTACTGCCTGAAACTGATGGACTGGAGCCAGAAACTACCAAAGCAGGGCCCCCAGAGATAGCCCTCCTGAGTCTGCTCCCCCCACCCAAAGTATCAAGTTCCATTATACCAGACACCCCTCACTGCCCAATGTCTGCTTGCTCATGCAGAAAACACGCCAGGTGTGAAGTAAAAGAAATGTACTGAACTACTAGGCTTCAGGATCTCCACTCCTCAGCCATGGAGGGTAGACAGGACAGCATAGGCTGGTGGAAGGTCTAGGCAGGGCTTAGAAGGATACAAGGGGTCATTTGGAGCTAGGACTCTGATGGAGCAAGTTCCTTGCACTCCGTGATGTGCCAGTGGTCCTGCAAGCTTTCATTCTGACCTTCTTGCTTCTCTTGAACCCAAGACCTGCACAAACAGCCTGTCTGCCTGCTGAGACCATACCAGGCTCTCCCCTTTATTTGTCCATATACTTGCTACTGCCCCCAAATGCTAGCTGGATCCCATGTCTCCCAGGCCATCTGTGGGTTGTACCACCTTGTAACAGGGCAGAAGCCCCCATAGGCTTTGCCTACACTCCAGAATCTCCCTCTGGGATGGTGGGGGAAATGAAACTTGTGAAGACTGAGAGAGGCCAGGTGGATGCAGAGGCATAGCTAAGGAACTCTCTCTCTCTCCTCCCCCTCCACCACTGGAGAAACAGAGTGTATGGATTCTACTAGAGACATCTGAGTTATCAGTGCTCTGTTTCCTCTGATAACCTTAGTGGATGGGATTTCCTTGAAATCTGTAAAACACTGGAGAAGGCATATATGCATCATGATAGAGATTAGAGTGATGACTTAGTAACAATCAAGCAGATATCGGTGAGCCCCTTTGAAATCTCACCTGCTAATTGTTGCAGCAACAAAAGAGAAGATATAATAGCATGAGCTGTGCAGAGTACCCGTATCAAAGCCCAGAGAAGTTGTGGAGTCTTCCTGGCTTAAAAGAGGCATTCTATTCCTCTTTTATCCCTTCAATTTGGTGCATAATTGTGGAAATGGAGGAATGTAGCTGCCTTCCAAAGAATGCCAAGAGACTGCCAAAAGTTATTGGGGGGGGGGGGTGAGAGGAAACTGTGCGGCATTCACTTGTAGCTGGACTTCTTCACAGCTTCAAGGTCCTATGGTGTGTAATAGCAGCTCCCCCTCTTTCAAGATTGCAGAGTCAGCACCAGGGAGGAGCCAAAGAAGCAGCAAATGATCATTGGGCCTCACTTGTGACAAACAAGTCATCTAAATTGTTCGTGCAATTCTGCAGGCTGCTACAAACTGAGCAGAGGAGTGCAATGACTGATTCAGACAGACCCTTTCACTATGGCAGAGTGCAGCCTCCCCCATCCTGGGACCTCCAGATGGCATGGACAACAACTCTCAGCATCTCTAGGCAGCCTGGCTGGGGGATGCTGGGAGTTGTAGTCGAACACATCTGGAGAACACCAGGTTGGAAAAAGCTGGCATGGCACAGCCCGAGGAGGGAATGAAAGCACCTGGCAACACAGAGCATGGTTGCATGTAGTTCCATAAGTCAAGGGGCAGAGCTAGGGATGTTGGGGAAATCTGCAACAGAGTCAAATTAATTAGGTTTTCTTTGAATCTGACCTGCAGATTCTGGAGCAGACCAGCTTTTTCTGAGTCATGTGGAGTTGTAGACCGATTTTTCACCTTTGGGGGGGATTTGCGCTAATTTGCACTTGCACACACGTGTGTTAGTTAATGCAAATTAGCACTAATCCTACTTAGTGAAAGTAGAATGAAATTCTCATAAAAAACAAATCCGATTCCATCAATGAGTGGACGACAGAACGAAAGACACCTGACAATCCATGAAAGACAGACGGAATGGATTTAACAAAATCCATACATCTCTAGGCACAGTATCAATTGGAACTAAATGTCAGAACTACGTGGCCAGTTTTATTAAACAATCCATTGTATTTTACTTCCCCTTTTCTGCCTGTGATTCCCACCCACAACAGTTTATTGATATTTTCTAAGATTCACCCCCATTCAGATAAATCCCCTGATGAAGTTGTTTGTGAAATAATGTGAGGTTGCATCATGTCTGTTTCTTTGGCTGGTAGACAACCGTGTAAAAAATAAAAACACACACAGAGAGACAGAAAACTAGCAAATCAGGGAGAAGTCTAGGCCTTCTCCTTGACCATCTAGCTTTCCTCAAGCAGGGATTTATTGATGTGTGTTCCCCTACCTACCTATAGGTAGGTAGGATTTATTGATGTGTGTTCCCCTACCTATATTCTACAGTGTCAGAGACCTAGGATGATCATGTGATTTTGCTGAATGTGTGTAGACTCACCTTTTAGGAATGCAACTAGAATGAATGAATGAATGAATGAATGAATGAATGAATGAATAGAATGGAGAGGGCAGACACCCTAAGTTAAAATGTTTGATTTAATATTATTAGCTTTACCGTCAGAATAATTTGAGAATGGGGATTAAAAGAAAACTTGGTGGAGAAGCCTAAACCAACTGCTTTTCATGTTTCACATTCATTTAGCAAATTTTCTTCTCCATCCATGAAAAGTCTTAAATTAGAAACAGGGTCACCTAAATCATATTCAGGTGGGTATTTTGGGTGAATGGAACATGACTTAAAAAAAAAGGTAAAGGTGTCCCCAACCAGTCGTGTCCGACTCTAGGGTGCAGTGCTCATCCCCGTTTCTAAGCCAAAGAGCCAGCGCTCTCCGAAGACGCTTCCGTGGTCATGTGGCCGGCATGACTGAACACCGAGGTGCACGGAATGCTGTTACCTTTCCCGCCGAGGCAGTATCTATTTATCTACTTGCAATTCCTTGCTTTCGAACTGCTAGGTTGGCAGAAGCTGGGACTGAAGACGGGAGCTCACTCCGTCACGCAGCACTCGGGTCTCGAACTGCTGACCTGCTGACCTTCCAGTCTGCAGTTCAGCGTCTTAACCGCTAAGCCACCACGGCCCCATGGAACATGACTAGTGCCTGGCAATTGTTTAGATGTAGCACGGGGTGGGACTTGAAGAGATTCTGACCGGGGCTGGCCATAAGAAATTTTGCTTCCTGAGGCAACAGACAAGATGGCACCCTCCTACCACCACCACATTTCACATACAAAATTTGACTGGGCTGTCAGTTGAATATTACATCCTCCACCCTCCTGAGGGCAGCAGGGTGAATTATGGGGTGCAGAGCAGGCTAACATAGGGGATTCAAGGGGAATAACGAGGGGCTGCCACCACCACCCCTGGCATTTACCACCTGAGGCAGCTGCCTCACTCTGCCAGCGGTAAGGCCGGCCTACTTCTGAATGTTGCAAATCTCCCTCTCCTTCTGTCAAACCCAAAGACCACCTGACTATAAAAAGTTGGGTGGAAAAGCGAGCCACATTCTTTAGCTAACATGTGTACAAGAACCAAGGGTGGGCGCACGCCCAGCCTTGAAGGCATAACTCGAGAGCAGCCGGAGAGTTTAATCCGGCCTCATCTGTCTGAATTTTTGCTCTCCTATTTGGCCCCAACAAGTGATGGAAGAGCACCCAACATCAATTTCAGGGGGAATTTAAAACTCCCCATCCAGTGTGGGATGGAGCAGTTGTCGGAGAAGAGTGGGAGTTTCCGAAAGGTGGGGAAAAACTCTTTTTCTTGCCTTCTTTGCTGCTTGGCAGAGAGGCTGGAAGGGAGGCAGCCTGGCTGCAACAAGAGCTGCCCTGCAGCTGCAGAGCGGAAGAAACCGCAGGAATGCAACGCCGTCTCCGAAAGTGAGCTGTGGAGAGACAGGCTTCGTTTGTGGATCATAATCCTGGCTTGTGAGGGGAGCTGAGGGGATCCTTTCGCACTGGCTGTGTATTCTCCTGTTTGACGGGAGAACAGGGGTGGAGAGATGTGACCCCAAGGAGACCCCTGTGAGTTGGGTTTTACTCTAGATTCCCCCTAGCATGTGGGTTAAACAATGGGGAGACAGGGATCTATACATCAATCACAAATTGATTCCAGGTCCATTTACAATAATACAATCAATTATTGTGGTTCAAGGTTTATGTAAGTTCTTTTTATAGGGAGACCCCCCCACCCCAATGCCTATGGGACTCTAGCTAGCTTGGTTTGCCTACTAAGAACATAAAAAGAGCCCTGATGCTGGATCAGACCAAGGGTCCATCTAGTCCAGCATTCTGTTCACACAGTGGCCAACCAGCTGACCACAGGAAATCCACAAGCAGGACATGAGTGCAACAGCATCATCCTACTCATGTCCCCAACAACTGATATACAGAGCCATACTGCCTCTGACACTGGAGGCAGCATATAGCCATCATCAGGACTAGTAGCCATTGATAGCCTTCTCCTCCATGAATTTGTCTAACCCCCTTTAAAAGCCATCCAAATTGGTGGCCATCACTACATCTTGTGGCAGCGAATTCTAAAGTTTGACTCTGTGCTGTATGAAGAAGTCCTTCCTCTTCTCTGTCCTGAATCTTCCACAAATCAGCTTCATGGGATGACCCCAAGTTCTAATATTTTGAGAGAGGGAGAAAAATGTCTATCCACATTCCCCACACTACGCATGATTTTGTACACCTCTATCATGTCCCCCCTCACTCGTTCTCAGAGTTGACAACACCAAGGATTATTGGAAGGGGGAATCTGCCTCATCTTGCAGCCAGTTGGCTTTCTTTTATTATGTAGGTATTGTCCATCAGTTGAAATGAACATCTGCGGAAGTTTCTCCTCTGACTATGGGCTTCTTGCTGGATGGGTATTGTTGGTTGTACCAACATGGTTTCTGTTTGCAGGAATTTGTAGGTAAGATGACCATCACCATCAAGATGATGACCAGGTTGGGAAAGCAAATAGTGGGGCAGGTGAAAACAACAAAGAGTCTTATGGCATCTTACAGACTAACCAATTTATTCTGGCATAAGCTTTTGTGGCCAATCTGATGAAGTGGCCAATGTTCATGAAAGCTTATGCCAGAATAAATGTCTTGGTCTTTAAGGTGCCACAAGTCGCTCTGTTGTTTTTGCTGCAGCAAACTAGCACAGCTATCTGCCTGGGGTAGGTGGCCCGTGATCTGATTCAGGGCCGGCCCTACCGTTAGGCAGAGTGAAGTGGTTGCCTCAGGTGGCAGATGAGGGGAGGTGGCAGCACAGTGTTGGGGAGAGAGCTACATGTCCTGTTCTAAGCTAGCCTGCTTCCTTCAGGTGCAGCGGAGGGTGCTGCTCCATCACTAGTACTGAAGAAACTGGTTTGCTTTTGTTTGTGGAATAGGTGCCATCTCGTTCTTCTCTTCAGGCAGTAAAATATCTTGGGCCAGCCCTGATTTGATCATATTATAGGGTTGTGGCTTCGAAGAGGCCTGAGCTACAGGTATCATCTTTCTCTCACTTTAAAAAAAATGTGTCTCTTTGAGACCAAAATAAAAATTTAAAACTATCCCTTTATTTAATGCAGCTGGCACAGGGCAAGTGCTCTAGAGAGACAACAAAAATAAAAGTACACAGAGAGAGATGCTGAAAACTGTAATCAACCTCAGACAAAGAGTCTTTAATTTAAAAAAGACATTGAAGAGAATATTTCCTCCCTTAAAGCAACCCTAGCTTGATTCTCTGACAGAAGCAGTAAAAAGCAGTTAAAACTAATGTGATATTTGACAGTCAAATTTCAGTTGCATTTGATGTAAGAACTGGGATTTAAGTCCTGACCCTCTTTAGAACTTTGCAGTATTAAAGTGGCTTATTCAAATGGAAATCAAAGAAATATGGAGGCAATGGAGTTTAAGTTTAAAATGTCCTAGTTGGCATAGATGATTGTATAGCAGAAGAAAGCAAAGTTTTTTATTGTAGCATCCCCCCCCCCGCCACACACACACACACACACACACACACACACACGGCCCCAGTATATAATTTCCATATGTGTGTGTATGAGTATCATGTGGGATACTAGTGAAAAGCCAGGTGTTTTAACTAGGGTTATCTTTTTTTTTAATCTATTTTTATTTTATTTTTATAAATGAAATAAACACTACCAACAACATAATCAGAATCTTCAGTTTCCAACATTACAGTATTCTGAGGGGGAAAAAAAACAAAAACAAAAAAGGGAGGTTAGCAAAAGAAGGAAAAGAAAAGAAAGAAAGAAAGGATTATATTACACTTCAATAAGAACAAACCAAATATTTAACTAGGGTTGTCAATTAATGCCATCCCAAATGGAGTTCAGGTCAAAATTTGGGGTTTCGGCCATTCATAGATTCACCCCAAACAGATTCTGTTGCATTTTCTACACATCCATCCAGGAGGTGAAGTTTTGTTTTTATTAGTGGGACAATAAGCATACTGTATTTTTGTGTTATTATGCATGAGAATGAATAATTATTTCTTGCAGAGTACAAAATCCCTGATGCAGTGTGACTGTGAGCAAAATACAGATGTGCATCTGTCTCCAGTAAATGAGATGGGTAATCACTGTCTAAAATGTGGCACGGCAAACAGATTCATCTGGAATCTCAAAGGGCAGATAGATTTCCCTCCATTAAACTTTTCTTTGAGAACACAAGGAACACCTGCTGGATCACACCAAAAGTCCATCTAATCCAGCATCCTGGTCATGCCTCCAGAAGACCCACCAGCAAGCCATAAGGGCAACAGCCTGCTCCCACTGTTGTGCCTCAGCAAGAGAGCTGGTATTCAGAGGTATGCTGCAGAAAACTGTAGCTACATGCTGCAAATCGCAAGCTCTGCACCATCCTAGCAATGAATATTTATAATAGTTCTCTTTTTTTGTTAGCCATATGACTTTAGAGGGACATCTGAGAGAATCATGGGAAAAATGCTCAGGGATCAGAAACAAGGAAGTGGATCCAAAATATGGAAGTAAAATATGGAACTAAAATATGAAATTCCAGTGTTGGCGTTCTAGCTCACAGCCTTTTCCTAAAGTGACCGCAGTGGAGGCTAAAAATAAGACTTGCTTGACTAAGGCTGCAGTCTAATGCACTAAGAAGTAAGCCCGTTCAAACTCAGTGGGAAAAACTTCCAAGTACACATGAGTAGGTTTCTGCTTTACTTCATGCCAATAGCATATCTAGCCTAAACTCTTGCCTTGGACAGTGAAAAAGCATTTGTCTAAAAGTCTTTTCTAGATTACCTGCTAGATCAGCCTTCCCCCACCTGGTTCCCTCCAGATATGTTGGACTGCAAGTCCAATCATTCCCAGCCAGCATGGCTGACTCTAGTTACTAGATCAGCCTTCCATAATCCCTGGTCTACTCCAAGTATCATCAGCAATCCAAGATCTCAGGCAAACATCTTTTCCAGCGGCACTATCCACAATCCTTTTTTGAAGTGAAGTTCTAGGGATTGAACCGATGGGACCAGTGCATGCAAAGCATGTTTTCCACCAGTGAGCTATGGCCCCTGCCCTTCTGCTGAGATTTAAGGCTGGGGCCTCTTGGCTCACAGGACACATCGACCACTCTTTCAAAGCTAAATAAAGATGGTGCTGGAGGGCAGCGCTTTGCTTTGTGGCATGCCAGCCTCCCAGTATTTTTTTTTAATTTAAGAAGTCTTAAGAAGTAAAATAAAAATCAGGAGGGGCGGGGGCCTGGAAGGCACCAAGAGAGATGTCTGTGGGCACCACTGCACAAAGAACTGCTCGTTTGGCCTGGATGGGGTGTGAGGGGGTCCTTCGGGATGAGACAAGAAGGGAATCTTTGCTGACCAGGGCAGAGACACACCAGAGTATAGTCCAGAGGAGAGCAATGCAGAAGAAGAGACTGCAACAAGGGCACACCCTGAGTCTAGAAGGGAGCAGAATGAAGGATGGCAGCTGAAGGATGTCATCACTGAACCCAGACACACTCAAAGTGGGCAAGTTACCAAGAGACCTGTGCACTAAGACTATGTGTAAAGTCCCAGTTTATTTATTTTAGTTTTTCTTTCTCAAAAGAGAAGGGATGTAACAATATGAAAGAATGGCTGGATTTGGCATGGATGGGGTGTGCTTCCTGGGAGGAGCCTGGAAGTAACTGAGGGCAACATCTGATGCTTCTGGCCTGAGGAGAGAGAAGCCACAGCCTGAGAGAGATCTGTAGAGGGGGCTTGGTTTTAAACAAACAAAACCTGGAGGTTATTTATAAAGCAGAGTCTGGCTCTGTGGAGTGCAATCCACCAGCTTTGAAGCAGCCACGCTGGAGACCCTAGTAGACTGTCACGGCCAGCAGGATCAGACCCCAAGTTGTGAGGCACCATGTCTGAAGTTGGGCTGGTTGTCAGTCTGAGTGGCCAGAGGCAAGGGCAACGGTCCCCAGACTGGCATGGGTCAAGTTCCAGAACTGGGTGGCCATTTAGTCGTTACCAAAAAAGAGGGAAAAAGAGAAGGATTTGCATGCAATTTCTATGGATACGTATAGCTGCAAATTTAGACATAATTATAATAATAGCATCCAAAACATCTCATCCTTGTGGGGAAGACTGTGACCAGATGACCTGTGTGACCACACCTGCTCAGTTCACTGCCCAGGTGCTAAGTGTTGATGGGCAACTTCAAAGCCCCTGTTCTCCCTTCTCAGGGTTCCTTATGGTTAAACCAGACTCATGGTTATGGTTATGTTGTATGGTTGTATGGTTATTGTTGTATGGTTATGGTTACGGTTGTATGGTTATGGTTATGCTTAAACCAGACTTGGGTGCTGAGCCTGAAGCAGCAATGATATAAGGCCAGTAGGAGGCCCCTGTCAGCACCCCTAGACTGGCTGGACTTACACGCTACGGCAACCCTCGTCTCGTGTCTGTAATCCTGGGAATAATAATACTACCCTACTTTATGAGAAGACAGGATACCCTGGAGAAGTTGCTGATGCTAGGGAAAGTGGAAGGCAAAAGGAAGAGGGGCCGACCAAGGGCAAGATGGATGGATGGATGATATTCTGGAGGTGACGGGCTCGACCTTGGGGGAGCTGGGGGTGGCGACGGCCGACAGGAAGCTCTGGCGTGGGCTGGTCCAGGAAGTCACGAAGAGTCAGAAGCGACTGAATGAATGAACAACAAACAACAAAGCTTTAAAAATCTCTTCTAAGGATTTTTGAAATTGCTTGTCTTAATGCCTTGGCATTTAGCCGCAAGCAGGTGGAGAGAATAATTCAAAATGTTATAGGTGAAAGCACAGTAACCTGCAAGTGCCCAGCTGAGGCCCTCCTGCTTGCTAGTCTTGGAGCACGGGCACCTACTGTTTTGCAGACAAAGGCACCACGCTAGAAAAGGATGACAAATGGGCCTGGTTCACATGTCAGGACTGCCCAGGGTTTAAAAAAAGCTTTTAAAGCTCCCGGCTGCCCAGTTGCTCCCACTGAGCTAAACAACCCATGCTTTAACCAGCCAACTCCCTGGGTTGGTTAGCTCCTCCTATTTGCAGTGGGAGCAATGGGAGGCAGCGCATAAACTTGCTGCTGCTCATCCACAGCTACTCAAGATCTCTTAAAATTCTTGAGTAGTCACGACGCGTGAGGAAGATCCAGTTTCCCTATGACTTCCTTCAAATCACACCATGCAGTTGCTTGGCGATATCATGAATGAAAGCGAACACTTATTATATTTCATTATCCACATTTATGTACTGCCTTATTTATTAAACAAGCCACCAAGGTGCTGCACAGTAATTTAAAACAATAAAAGTAAGAACGGTAAAACAGTAAAATATTAGAACATCAAAAGAATGACATAATTTAAACTCATCACTTGTTCAGAGTTAGGCATTAATAAAGTGCTTCCTGAGCATCAATGACATGGGGAAGTTTATGGTTTCCCTGTTGCCTGGTTTAGTTCTCTCTGTTCATTAGGGACTTCCCTGTTGGCTGACATGACTCAACTGACTTCCTTCTTCTACTGGCAAGAATGCCCACTGCAAAAGGTTACCTAAAAAGGAGCATTATTTGTTCTGGGTGCAGCTAAGATTCAATCACAAATTGTGAATAATGAGCTATCAGACTGTAGAGGCAATGATCTCATAGCTGACTGTTTTCATGTGTTTTGATGTGCTAGCAGAACTTGAAGGACTGGCTGTCTGTACCTACCCAGACATTATGATGTTCAGTGGGTCGGGGGGGGGGGTCCTGCAGGTGCCCCCAGCATCTAAGGTAAGGCTCCTAGTGAGAGGGCCTTTCTGTTGATGTCACCCTAGTTGTAGAGTGCTCTCCTCAAGAGAAGTTTGCCTGGGGCCTACCTTATTGCCCTTTTGGCATCTGGCAAAGACCTTTCTCCCACCCCACCCTAAGGTTTTAAGATACAGCTATAATCCTGCTGTCTGTTTTCATGCTGCTTTTGTGATTTTACAGAGCAGTCCTTTGGGCCCTGGGAAGGCGCCCCAGTTACCATAGGATATGGAAATCTCTGCAGCGGCACCTCTTCCAAGGCTGTTTTGACTTCAGAAGAAGATGGCGGGGGGGGAGGGGCATGCCAGGGAGTGGCAAGGAGAGAGGAGAGGACATGGATCCACTGGATCCACAAACTTCTCTATTCCCATCCTTGCCCACCGCAAGGTAAGCAAGTAGACAGGCTCAGCAGCCCATCTAGCTAAAAATGCTAAAACGGAGGAATAGAAGGTGAAAACACCTTTGTCATTCCTCCTGCCCTGCCTGGCTCTTGCTGGAAGGGCTTTAGGATGGACAGAGCACTCTGAGATAGGAGCCATCCATCTACTGAGCATCTAATCCAAAGACTGCGCTCTTTGTTTATTATGTGATTGGGGGGGGGGAATTTACATTTTAATTATTTTATTCTTTCTTGCAATGTACCCTGGGAATATGATTGAAGGGTGATATAAAATACATATAATAAATAAATGGTAGACTGTTAACTGTGGATATCTGGGGTTATTTTGGATCTATTTGACTAGCTGTAAAGCCTTTCACATTATCTGTTGCCTGGGATGCTTTTAACTGGAGAGGACAGGAACGGAACCTGCGGCCTTCTGCATGCAAAGCAGGGGCTCTGCCATGGAGCTATATGGTCTCTCTCTGGGATGCCCACAGCAGGAACTCCATAGAACATGGTGATGTGCAGCTCCTCAAAAGCTGTATTGGTAATGCTAGGAGACTTAGGGCGCAATCCTATGCATGGCTTTTTTTCTTTCTCAACATGCATAGGATCGTGCTCTTAAACATATAAAGGTGCTGAGAGGCAATTGGTGCATTTCTCCATGATAATCTACTCTGACGGGCAGCAGCTGCTCAGGATCTTGGACAGACATCTTTCCCATCAGTTACTACCTGATCCTTTTGACTAGAGATGCTGGGGGTTGAACCAGGGAACATTTGCATGCAAAGCAGGGGCTCTGCCATGGAGCGATGGTCCCTCCCTTTTCAATTTTGCTCCATGCACTGGGCCTATAGAAAAGGCAGGGTATAACTTTTAAATCATAAACGAACACTCCCTCCAGAGATGTCTCAAATATTGCTATCTAGTCTGCCCGACTCCTCTGCATCATTTTCCCCATCTTTCCTTCTTGGCAGCTGGTCTCAATTTGTCTCAGTGGTTTATAGCCAGGGGAGGCTGGTGGATCTGATTTTGGGTAAAAATTCCATTCCGGGTTTTGGTTACAACCAGCCAGAAGTCTAAAGGAGTTATCCAAGGGGCTGGACCAGATTGCAAAATGGGTCCAGCACCTTGGACAGCTCCTTTAGCCTTCTGGCTGGTTGCAACTAAAACCCGGAATGGGATCTCTGCCTCACTGCAATCAGATCCACCAGCCTCCCCTGTTTATAGCACCACTTTTGAAAATGTCTCTTCCTTCCCCTGTATTAGATATCGATATTCCTTCTTTCATGAACCTTCTCCTTGTCATCCTGATTCACTCTGTGTGGCTTAGAAGGTCATTGCCTCCTTAAGAAACACAGCCTTAGCCTGTTGTATGCTGAGCTTGAGTTCTAATCTCAGGGCAATTCACTCATTTCTCCAGGCATTGGCCAATGTCCAGAGTATTGCAAGACTGCCCACAGTTCTTGCTTCCTTTTGTTTCTCAATACTTTGATTGCACACACGCGTGCACTGAGGTGGAAGCCCCCATGGGTAGGTTGGAACAGTGACTCACCCCACTGGATGGTTTTGATAAGTACTGGAGATGGGCAGACCAGAGGCCTGGGGGAGTCTGTCTGGCAGGACCAGCATTAAGGGTAGGCATGGTTGGGCATCTGCCCAGGGCCCACTACCTGCAGAGGCCCACTGACAAGAGCCCCCTGGACTTGCTCCTCCTCTTCACTATTGCAACCTGCTTCTTCACCTGTCTCCTGCTCTGGCCTGGACAACGGTGGTGATGAGAAGAAGCAGAAGATGCCAGTGCTGTTTGCTCAGTGGCTCTCTGCCTAGCCAGCAAGCACCTGGAAGCAATGATGAGAGGAGGAGGAGGAGGAGGAGGAGGAGGAGGAGAGGAGGGGCAACAGCAGCTAGTGACAATGGCAGCGGGGAAGTAAACTCATTGAGGGAGGGGCCCATTGAGGGTGTCTTCCGCAAGGCAAGGGCCCTCCAAAATCTGGAGCTGGCTCTTCTGTCTGGGCAGCAGGAGTTGGCACAGGAGAACCAGCAGAGTGCACCGTACCCAAAACTTCTCTTCAGCCTTGGCTGTACCAACAGTGGATGACAATAGTTCTCATGCATAGATGGGCAGAGGTTGAACAGGGAGATAGCAAGGGCAGTGAGAGAAACACTGGGGCAGCAGGACCAGCAACAAACAATAAAGCTGCTTAGTAAGAGCCCAAGCAGTGCTGAAGCATCATCTAATCTTGCTGTGCTCCCTGCGACTCCCTGCTGGCCCCTCTCCTGCTGCCTTGAATCTCCTGATCTTTGACTCAGTCACTGGACTGTTCCTGGCAAGGCAGGATTTGAGCCACATGGCAAAGGTGACAGAAACAGGATAACAACTACCTGCTTGGTCAAAACCTGCTTTCCCCTCTGAGCCTCTGACCCAAATCCCCAAAGAACCACATTGTCCAGATAAATGGAGCCTTAGCTGGCAAAAGAAGGTAGGATGCAACTCGTGCACCAGGGGGCTACCATTAGTCCACAGTTGTCATTTTATTGTTTTGTTTAAGAACATTTTTGTATACCTTGATTTTTCACAGAGACTCAAAGCAAACAAATTTTTTCTGCTGTCATGGGCATGGTCTTCTGCTGATGTACCACATACCATGCACTTTTGTCCATTTACCCTCTGCATGCATTTCTTCCTCCAGTACATAGGAATCTACCTTATACCAGGCCAGAGGGCTGTGCAATAGCAACAGTACAAAAGGAAGGACTTCTTCACAGAGCACATAGTTAAACTATGGAATTTTCTACGACTACACGTAGTGAGGGCCACCAATTTGGATGGCTTCAAAGGGGGGGTTGGACAAATTTCTGGAGGAGGAGGCTATCAATGGCTACGAGTCCTGATGGCTATATGCTACTTCCAGTATCAGAGGCAGTGCGCCTTTGTACACAGTTGCTGGGAGGGGGCTGTTGCGCTCATGTCCTCCTTGTGGGTGTCCTGTGGGCAGCTGGTTGGCCACTGTGCGAACAGAGTGCGGGACTAGGTGGACCCTGGGTCTGATCCAGCAGGGCTTGACTAATGCTCTTATATTCTTAATAGCAACTGTTGCTCCTGGTTCTCAGCAGCAGTGACTAACAGAGATGACGATGGTGTTGATTAATAAACTTCTCCCATTGGCAGTTATTAGCCAGTGGCAACTATACTTACACGATAAGAAGCAAAGTCCAGTGCCTAACAGTTTTTGGCATTCTACAAAACCCTCTCAGTGCCATTAATCTTGCTTTATTCACAACTTTTTTTCAAGCTGCTGCTAATGCTCTGCTTGAGCAATGCTCTCTGATAGCAAGGAAATCTCTTCAGCAAAACCCACATCCTCCTGTTTCGTTCCTCCATCTCTCTTTCATCACCTTTTAAGTGCATTTCTTGAGGCCCCAGGAAGAGGGAGGGGGCAATGGCAGAAAAACAGTAAGTGACAACCATCATTGCCTTATCAGCATGCACTAACCAGAAATCATTCTTTACCTGCCGGAGAGATCAGACAGGAGTCAACCATCACATCCATCCTACCCTAAGCCATATCAGCCATTGCATAGGAAGCAAATCTGAAGGTTTTCCCAGCAACAAAAAGACAGCAAATGTGCTTAACTGACCATTGCCTATTTTCTGTGATTCCAAACAAAGCAGTCTGTGCTAACGTTTCTTTTCTCTCTCTGTGTGTGTGTGTTTTAAAGTTCGGAACTCTAAAGCAGGGGTGGGCAGAAGATGGATCTTCAGATGTTTTGGACTTCAACTCCCAGAATCTCCCACCAGCCTGGCCAAAGGTCAGGAATGCTGGAAGCTGAAGTCCAAAAATCTGGAGATCTACCCCCCCCCCACTCCAGAGGACATATTGTGGGAGAATGCAGTGCCTGTTCATTCCATGTTCTTCTTTTAAAAAGGAAATTCCATAGCCAGTGGCACACGTGGGTAATTTTAGACTCTGGACTTAATGGTCTTCTGCAGAGAGAAGGCTCTTTAGATGGCAAAGTGCCCTCCTGCTCATTTACCTGAATGACCCTGGGCTTCAGCCCCAGTATCCTGCCCCAGGTGAACCTCTGTGTATAGCACATGCATTATCTAGCTGTACTTCTTACAACAACCCTATGAAGTAAGACAGTCTTAGCATCCCCCATGGTGCGGATGGGGAGACTGAGGCTGAGAGCAACTGGCCAAAGGCCACCTAGTGGGTTTGTGGCAAAGGTGAGATTCAGACCAGGGGTGGGAGAATCAGCGAAGCCTGAGCTCATGCGAGTTCTTTGAGCTCCACCTGGAAGCTCAGTCCCCCCTTGTTTCTGTTCCTGATTGTGAGCCATTTTGTTGTGTCTGCTCTTTGAATGGGAAAAGCATGCATCTGGGTACAAAAGTGCAAAGCACGCTGGAAAGCAGACCATTTTCCAAAAGGTGCACTTTTCAAATCAGCATCACAAGCTTGAGCATGTGTGAGCTTTGCTCGCAAAATGCACTCGCATTTGTAACTGGGAGTGTGAATGGGGCCAGGTCTGGTCACAAATGATCCAAGACAAATTGTTATAGATCCCCAACTCAAACCAGAGACTTCCTGATGTACAGCTCAGTCTCTTAGCCACTGTGCCACAGCAGCTCTCAGGCTGCAGTTATCATACCCTTTTAACCTTATCTACCTTTTCCCAGGCACTGGTCACAGCAGCTCTGTGGGTTTTAAGAGGGCTTCCTCTCTCCATCCAGCACTGAGGAGTTACTTGCAAGAGCCACGGACCATCCTTCGCAAGCAGGAAGCCTCGCCTTAATGGCACACCCTGGGAGTACATCACTGATGTGCCTTCTCAGATTAGGAGAAGCTGAGTCAGCGGAACCTAAGCTATGCTTCTCCTAAGGCTTCGCTACTGGCAGGAAGAGCTTTAAGCTAAACTGTGCTGGTGTTTTGGTCCCTGAGAGCTCCTCTGAAATGGAGTTTGGCCCTTGGGCTAAGAGAGGTTCAACACCCCTGCCCTAAAGCATGATGTCCTCTGGAAAATGAGGATAATATTTGCCTAACGAAGTGGGCTGCTGGGATCACCAGGATAATGTATGTAAAGACTATTTTTTTCCAATGTATGTACAGATTTCCCCCCCAATGGCTGTTGTTTCTTGTATTTTTTAACCATTGATTTCATTGGTGATTGTTTTCCTCAAAAAGGATGTTGAAATATTCTGTTTTGAAATCCATTTTTCCTTGTTTTTAGCTTTTGACTTTTGCAGGGAAAGGGCCATGGTACTATTTTAATGATAGACCCACACTGCTGCTGTATGCTGATTATATTGTTATTTTTTTTAAAAGTACAGATTCTGTATTTTAATTTAATATGAATATGCTTTTGGTTGTACTTCACCCCAGGTGCCCACAGGCAAAGAGGTGATCTGATTCAGAAATATATTAAGTAAATAACAGCACAATCCTATACGTGTTTACTAAGAAGTTGTCCCACTGTGTTCAATGGAGCTTTACTCCCTGACAAGCGTGCATAGGATTGCAATCTGAATGAAGCAAGCACTATATAAATACCAAGCAATTTTTGTTATTGTTGGCTTATTTCTCCACGCTGCCAGGAAATGCAGGAACAAATAACTTTCATGTATACCTCCAGCTGATATTCAAACTGCTTTCAGCATCCTTTCCTTCCTGCATTTATTTTTCAGTAGACATCATTTGTTTGTTTGTATTGAGACAACTGAGGAAATTTTCATCACTGCTACACAAAGGTTAATTGATATGACAATATTAACCAAGGACATCCATGAGTGAGCCTGCATGTACACTTGCCTGCTGGAATGTTGTGAGGCTGAGGGACTTAGACAGAAGAGGGTTAATGGGGCCAGAGTGACAGCAATAGTCAGTGGCAAAATTGCCAGGTAGAGAAGTTGAGTTGTGCATGGCGTGGATACCAATGGTCCCCTACCTTTTGGGGTAGGAATTTTGAGAGGGTGTCATGGGAACTCTCTCAAAACAGCTGTCCTGGGGAAAAAGGCTTGCCCATTCATAAAACAGCTGCCATGGTGGGCATGGCCAGTTGCAAAACACTCATTTCCCAGAAGCCAAACTGGTGCAAACGAAAACTATCTTGCCCAAGAACCTAAGTAAATGGCAGAGATGGGGGCTGAGCTCTGAAACACAAAGGCACCCTGTTGAACCCAAATAAAGATGGTGCTGGAGGGCAGCACTTTGCTTTTCAGCATGGCACCTTCCCAGTTAACTTTTAAAAACATCTTAAGAAATAACATGAAAATCAGGAGGGACAGGGAGCCTGGTGGGTGCCAGGAGAGTTTTCCGTGGGTACATTGGTACCCAAGTGTTCCACACTGGAAACCCCAGGGATAAACAGATGTTTTCTCCCACTTTCAGCATACTAGAACCTGGGGTCATCCAATGAAGCTGCATGTTGGGAAATTCAGGACAGACAAAAGGAGGGACTTTTTGACATGGTACATAATAGAACTGTCACATTCACTTGCACAAGATGTAGTGATGGCCACTAACTGTGATGGCTTTAAAAGGGAACATAGGAAGTTGCCTTCTACTGAGTCAGACCATTGGCCTGTCTAGTCCATATTGTTGAAACTGACTGGCAGTGGCTCTCCAGGGCTTCCGGCAGGATTCTTTCCTAGCCCTACTGTGGGAAGCCAGAGATTGAAACTGGGACCTTCTGCATGCGAAGCGGGGGCTCTGCCATTGCGCTGCAGCCCTCCTATGAGGGTTAGACAAATTCGTGGAGGATAAGGCTATCAATGGCTACTAGTGGTGATGTCTATATATTATCTCCAGTATCATAGGCAGTTTGCCTCTCAGGACCAGTTTCTGGGAAACACAAGTGCAAGGGAGCTGTTGCATTCATGTCCTGCTTGTGGGCTTCCCATTGGGGCATCTGGCTGCCCACTGTGGGAACAGGATGCTGGAAGAGAGAGGGGGGGGAGGGAGGGAGGGAGGGGAAATGAACAGATGATGAATTAATGAAGGGAAGAGAGAAAGAAAAGGAGTAGAGCGAGAAAAGAGGTGGCCCTGCCAGCTTTGCCTTTGGCGCAGCCCAACACAACTACATGGGCCCCAAGCACTTTCCACAAGAGAATGTGACCCTCAAGCCCAAAAGGTTTCCCACCTCTTGACTGCAGATTTGCTCATGCACATTCACACATGCATGCACACACAATCTCTCTCTCTCTCTCTCTCTCACACACTCACACACACACACACACACACATACTCACACATGTTAACCATCACTGCAAAGAGGGATGGTAGTCAAATTAGTGTAGCTGGTGCAATCTGCATCACATATTGCTCCTGCAAATTCTGGTTCCCCTCCTTGCTGCAAGCCTCAAGAGCAAAGGACTGAGATACACTTGCAGTGGCACAGTCAGCCACTTGAGGCCGGATCTGACCCTCCAAAGAGGCTGCAAAGGGATTTGCCCAGCCCAGCACTTTCTGGCACAGTGAAGCTGTTGCCTGTTGTAATTTACTGTTTGCTTCTTACGATGCAAGGCCAGGCAGATAATAAATAAGTGATGGGTGCCTGGCTCAGTCTGGCAGTCAGCAAAGCACTTAAGGAGGATGTGATGTGGTGAACAGAGCACAACACTGCTACATTATTAGAAGGGGGAGATGACCAAAAGTGGTGGGGTGAAAGGCGATGTGCAGGTAGACAAAAGAGTGGAGGGGAAGCAATGTCACGTTTTAGCTTGGAGAGTGACTTTGCAGATTTAGAAAAAGGAGAACACTGAAGGTGGGTGTGGGATGCAGGCAGGGAGATGCAGGGGCTACCATTTATTTCTCATTCATATTTATATTCGGTATTGAGGCTGCTTAAAATTAGTCAGTACTAAAACATACTTGGTTAAAAGACAGCAGAATAGGCCAAAACTGTAGCAATACAATTAACAACAAAACACAGCTGTTTTCAACATGCAGGTCCTATTCCATCCCCCCAACCCCACAGGCTTTTAAAAAGGTGGCTTGCAGTAACTCTTAATATTTAGGTTTGGTCCCTAGCCTCGTTAGACTGATGGCCCTGAGGATGAGTTCCTTGCCAGATATTTCCTTGACACCATGATCATGCTGGAGTTTGTGGGCAGCTTGGCTGGGAGGCACAGTGAGCATCAGCTGCGTCCACCACCTGTTCCTCTCCATCCCATCCTTCCCCCTTGGTGCTTTTGGGCTGAGGTTTCATGTTCCCAAGACAGGTGCCAGCCAGGCAGCTTGTCCCTCTCAGCAACTGGAGGGCATGTGTGCAAATTCAGCAGCTGCCAGAAGGACTAAATATATCTGCCTTGCAAGAGGTTTTGGTCTCAGGATGATGAAACATAAAAGATCGTTTCCAAGATCTAAGGACCACTAGACAAATTTGACCGGATCTGGGCTTGCTTCTTCAAATACTATGAATTGTGTTAGCTAGGTGAAGGCAAGCAATAAGATGAACACAGGAAGGAAGTATGTGTGTGTGTTGGGGAAGAGGGTAAACAGGGGAATAATTTGTTTGGGAGAAGAAAGCAAATTGTTCAAGTGGTCGCAACTGTTGCAATGTGCTGCCTATAAATAAAAAACAAATAAAATACACGTCATTCATAAAAGAGGGAGAAACAACTCAGATCTGTTAAATCCCTCAGGACCATCTCTTTGTTGCAGACTATGGGGAAGGAAGATTACCTGACTGACATCTAATCTTCCTGAAGTAACAAAATGTTGTTGTTGTTGTTGTTGTTCAGTCGTTCAGTTGTGTCCGACTCTTCGTGACCCCATGGACCATAGCACGCCAGGCCTTCCTGTCCTGCGCTCTCTCCCGGAGTGTGCTCAAGTCCATATTCATTGCAACAGTGATGCTATCTAGCCATCTCATCCTCTGCCATCCCCTTCTCCTTTTGCCTTCAGTCTTTCCCAGCATCAGGGTCTTTTCCAGAGAGTTTTCCCTTCGCATTAGGTGGCCAAAATATTTCAGCTTCAGCTTCAGTATCTGTCCTTCCAATGAGCACTCAGGGTTGATTTCCTTAAGGATTGACTGATTGGACCTCCTTGCAGTCCAGGGGACTCGTAACAGTCTTCTCCAGCACCACACTTCGAAAGCATCAATTCTTCGGCGCTCAGCCTTCCTAATAGTCCAGCTCTCACAGCCATACATTACTACTGGGAAAACCATAGCTTTGATTACACGGACCTTTGTCGGCAAGGTGATGTCTCTGCTTCTTACTATGCTGTCTAGGTTTGCCATAGCTTTCCTCCCAAGGAGCAAGCGTCTTTTAATTTCATGGCTACAGTCACCGTCTGCGGTGATCTTGGAGCCCAAGAAAGTAAAATCTGTCACTGCTTCCATTTCTTCCCCTTCTATATGCCAGGAAGTGATGGGGACAGAGGCCATGATCTTCGTTTTTTTAATGTTGAGTTTCAAACCAGCTTTTGCACTCTCCTCCTTCACCCTCAACAAGAGGCTCTTTAGATCTTCTTCACTTTCTGCCATTAGGGTGGTATCATCTGCGTATCGGAGGTTATTGATAATTCTCCCAGCAATCCTAATTCCAACCTGTGAGTCATCCAACCCGGCATTTCTCATGATGTACTCTGCATATAAGTTAAATAAGCAGGGCGACAATATGAAGCCTTGTCGTACTCCTTTCCCAATTTTGAACCACTCAGTTGTTCCATGTCTGGTTCTTACTGTTGCTTCTTGACCCTCGTACAAGTTTCTCAGGAGGCAGGTAAGGTGGTCTGGTTCTCCCATCACTTTCAGAATTTGCCAAAGTTTGTTGTGATCCACACAATCAAAGGCTTTAGCATAGTCAATGAAGAAGAAATAGATGTTTTTCTGGAATTCTCCTGCTTCCTCCATGATCCAACGAATGTTGGCGATTTGATCTCTAGTTCCTCTGCCTCTTCGGAACCCAGCTTGTACTTCCGGTAGTTCTCGGTTCGCATACTGCTGAAGCCTAGCTTGTAGGATTTTGAGCATCACCTTGCTGGCATGTAAAATGAGCGCAATTGTGCGGTAGTTTGAACACTCTTTGGCGTTGCCCTTCTTTGGAATTGGAATGTAAACTGACCTTTTCCAGTCTTGTGGCCACTGTTGAGTGTTCCACATTTGTTGGCATATTGAGTGCAGCACTTTAACAGCATCATCTTTTAGGATTTTAAATAGCTCGGCTGGAATACTGTCATCTCCGCTAGCTTTGTTGTTACTAATGCTTCCTAAGGCCCACTTGACTTCACTCTCTAGGATGTCCGGCTCAAGTTCAGGGACTGCACTATCATGGCTATCAGGGACATTAAGATCTTTCCTGTATAGTTCTTCTGTGTATTCTTGCCACCTCTTCTTAATCTCATCTGCTTCTGTTAGGTCCCTGCCTTCTTTGTCCTTTGTCATGCCCGTCTTTGCACAAAACGTTCTCCGATTTTCTTGAAGAGATCTCTAGTCTTTCCCATTCTGTTGTTTTCCTCGATTTCTTTGCATTGTTCATTTAAGAAGGCTTTCTTGTCTCTCCTTGCTATTCTCTGGAACTCTGCATTCAGTTGGATATATCTTCCCCTTTCTCCCTTGCTTTTCGCTTCCTTTCTTTCCTCAGCTACTTGTAAAGCCTCATCAGACAGCCACTTGGCTTTCTTGCATTTCTTTTTCTTTGGGATGGATTTCGTTGCTGCCTCCTGAACAATGTTACGGACCTCCGTCCATAGTTCCTCAGGCACTCTGTCTATCAGGTCTAATCCCTGAAATCTATTCCTCACCTCCACTGTATATTCATAAGGGATATGATGCAGGTCATACCTGAATGGTTTAGTGGTTTTCCCTATGTTCTTCAATTTAAGCCGAAATTTTGCAACAAGAAGCTCATGATCTGAGCCACAGTCAGCTCCAGGTCTTGTTTTTACTGACTGTATGGAGCGTCTCCATCTTTGGCTGCAAAGGACATAATCAATCTGATTTCGATATTGACCATCTGGTGATGTCCATGTGTAGAGTCGCCTCTTGTGCTGTTGGAAAAGAGTGTTTGCTATGATCAGCGTGTTCTCTTGGCAAAACTCTATTAGCCTTTGTCCTGCTTCATTTTGTACACCAAGGCCATGCTTGCCTGTTATCCCGGTGATTTCTTGACTTCCTACTTTAGCATTCCAGTCCCCTATGATGAAGAGGACATCTTTTTTTGGTGTTAGTTTTAGAAGGTGCTGTAGGTCTTCATAGAACTGATCAACCTCAGCTTCTTTGGCCTCAGTGGTTGGGGCATAGAAACAACAAAATGCCTGGTTCCAATTATATGGACACCTTTGGAGATTTTATTAAACATTGTTTGTGGAGGCATTTGTTTCAACCATTTTATATCATAGCACAGACAAGTGTCTCTCTGTGTTCATTTTTTAAAAAACTGCTTTGTACCCATTGACTGTTAGACAGGAAGGAAGCCAGTCACACTTGAGCTGAAAATAACATTTGCATTGAGGTCTGTATGTCCCAAGTAGATTTGAATCACCCAACCCACAGCCGGCTATGACAGCCTCTGGGATTCTATATGCTTTGCAGATCTAAATCTTGTGTGGCGGATAACTTCCCCCTACAGAAAGTAGAGGAAGGAACTAGAGGATCGGCTATCCTTGACTTGATCCTAACCAACAGAGATGACTTAGTGGATAAAGTAGCAGTTACAGGAATTCTGGGGGAAAGCGACCATGTTGTACTTGCGTTCTTGGTTCTAAGGGAAGCAAAAGCTGAGTGTAGTCAAACACGTACCCTGGATTTTAGGAACGCTGATTTTAATAAACTCAGAACAATGATCAGTAAGGTCCCATGGCAAGTGACGCTAACGGGAAAAGGAGTCCAAGATGGGTGGGAGCTTTTAAAAAAGGAAATTCTCAAGGCACAATCACAAACCATTCCAACAAGAAGAAATGGTGGAAGACAACAGAAGAAGCCAATGTGGCTTCACAAAAAGCTTAGGGATGACCTGAAAACAAAAAAGGATACATATAGGAAGTGGAAAGAAGGCCAAGTAACAAAGGAAGAGTACAGGCAGATAGCACAGAATTGCAGGGATGGCGTCAGGAAGGCTACAGCTGAGAACGAGCTGAGGTTAACGAGGGATGCTAAAAACAACAAAAAGGCTTTCTTCAGCTACATGCATAGTAAAAGGCAGAGGAAATAAATGGTTGTTCAGCTATTAAATAAGGATGGTGAAATGATAACAGATGACAAAAAAAAGGCAGAGGTGCTCAATTCCTACTTTGGCTCAGTCTTCTCCCAAAAGAGGGTCTATGACCCCTCTGGCAAAGGCGAAGTACAGGCTGAAGGGGCAGGATTGCAGCTTGAGATCGATAGGCATATGGTCAAGGAACACCTAATTACTTTGAATGAGTTCAAATCTCCAGGGCCAGATGAACTGCACCCTAGAGTAATAAAGGCACTGGCAGAAGAACTCTCAGAACCGCTGTCTATTCTCTTTGAGAAATCATGGAGGACGGGGGGAAGTGCCAGATGACTGGAGGAGGGCTAATGTTGTCCCTATCTTCATAAAGGGTAAAAAGGAGGAACCTGGGAACTACAGACCAGTCAGTCTGACATCAATCCCGGGGAAAATTCTGGAGCAGATGATAAAGCAATGCATCTGGAAGCACCTTGAAAACAATGCCGTGATTACTCGAAGCCAACATGGATTTGTCAAAAACAACTCCTGCCAGACAAATCTGATCTCATTTTTTGATCAAGTAACCTCCCTTGTAGACCATGGGAATGCTGTAGACATCATATACCTTGACTTCAGCAAAGCTTTCGACAAAGTGCCCCATGATATCCTGATGAGCAAACTAGCTCAAAGTAGGCTAGATGAAACAATGATCAAGTGGATCCACAGTTGGCTACAGAATTGGACTCAAAGAGTGCTTATCAATGGGACCTTCTCAAGCTGGGGAGAGGTAATGAGTGGGGTACCGCAGGGCTCAGGCCTGGGCCCAGTGCTCTTCAACATTTTTATTAATGACTTGGAGGAGGAGGTGCAGGGAATGCCGATCAAATTTGCAGATGTCACCAAATTGGGCGGGATAGCTAATACTTTGGAAGACAGAAACAACATTCAAAGTGATCTGGATAGACTGGAGCGCTGGGCAGAAAACAACAGAATGACATTTAGTAGGGATAAATGCCAAGTTCTGCACCTAGGAAAAAGAAACCAAATCTACAGTTACAAGATGGGGGATACATGGCTCAACAACACTACAAGCGAGAAGGATCTTGGAATTGTTGTCGATCACAAGCTGAATATGAGCCAACAATGTGATGTGGCTGCAAAAAAGGCAAATGCTCTTTTGGGCGGCATTAATAGAAGCATCGCTTCCAAATCCCGGGAAGTACTAGTTCCCCTCTACTCAGCACTGGTTAGGCCTCATCTGGAGTACTGTGTCCAGTTCTGGGCACCACACTTTAAGAAGGATGCAGACAAACTGGAGAGGGTTCAGAGGAGGGCAACAAAAATGATCAGGGGACTGGAAACAAAGCCCTATGAGGACAGACTGAAAGAACGGGTCCTGTTTAGCCTTGAGAAGAGAAGACTGAGGGGAGATATGATAGCGCTCTTCAAGTCCTTGAAAGGTTGTCACAGAGAGGAAGGCCAGGATCTCTTCTTGATCATCCCAGAGTGCAGGACACGGAATAATGGGCTCAAGTGACAGGAAGCCAGATTCTGGCTGAACATCAGGAAAAACTTCCTGACTGTTAGAGCAATATGACAATGGAACCAGTTACCTAGGGAGGCGGTGGGCTCTCCCAGACTGGAGGCATTGAAGACGAGGCTGGACAGCCACCTGTCAGGGATGCTCTGACTTGGATTCCGGCATTGAGCAGGGGGTTGGACTCGATGGCCTTGTAGGCCCCTTCCAGCCCTACTATTCTATGATTCTATGAAATCATTTCCCCCATTTTACATTCTTTTAAATATTGTACATTCTTTCAAATACATTCAAAATACATTCCATTTTACATGGTTTTGAATATTTTCTTTTAGAAAAGCAACTAACAACAGCACAGCCCTGCTGGGTGGGACAGGATTTGATTGCTCCTCAGTTCTGGTATACCAGCAGAGCACAACAGGGTGCTCCGTAAAGACTGATGTTGCTGCGGGTGGCGTGGGCGTAGGGTTGTTAGCCCATGAGAGGCTACGAAGGCCCCATTGTGGGTCTCTCTTTTGTCTCCTGCTGTGGGGCAGTGCTGGCTCCAGGATCTGGGGGCTCTTGGGCAAGACACTCTCCCTGGGCCCCCTCCCTCAGTGAGCCTAACGTCTCACCATCATGGTCCCCAGCTGCTCTCGCTCCTCCTCCTCTGTCCCATCATTGCTCCCACTTGCTTGCTTGACAGGCAGGCAGCCAGGAGGCCGCAGCATCTGCTCCTCCTCCGTCTCACCACCACCGTTGTCTGGGCCAGAACAAGAGGCAGGCGAAGAAGCAGGCTGCAGTGGGGAAGGGGAAGAGGAGGAGCCCCTCCAGGGGGCCCTTCTCAGTGGGGCCCTGCTGGGATGTGGGCCCTTGGCAGGTGCCCAACTACGCCCACCCTTGATGCCATGACGTCAGCTGTTCTGTAGAATGAGAGGCCGGGCTTCTAATCCCTCTGCCCATCCGAAATGGCTCTCACCATCAGGACACTCAAAAAGTGAGCTCTGTCTGGCAGAGGCTACCCATGCGTCTCCTAGGGCAGCCTTTCCCAACCTTGGGTTCCCAGATGTCGTTGGGCTACAGCGCCCATTGCCCCTGTCCATCGGGAGTTGAGGTACAAGGTCGGGAAAGGGTCGGGTTGGGCTGAAGCCCGAGTCTCTTCTTTCTCGTTGCTCTGCTCTTTCCTGCTGAACTACTGGGCAGCTCGCAGCGTTGCCTCCTGTGAGCCCGCTGCTGTACCTTCTGCTCTTCCTTATCCTCGTGGCTTTGCAAAAAGCTCGCTCCCTTCACCCGGACACCCACACGAATGTGCTGTGTGCCGTTTTATTGGCACTGAGTAGGCGGAGGCAGCAGTGCTCCAGCGGGACTCACGCTGTCCTCCTGGGAGGCTTTGGCTTCTGCACGCCTGCTTCCTGACCATTGGGCCATTCCAGGCCTCGAACAGGCATGCCGGCACGCTGCTTTTGTCTGTTCCCAGGAACAGGCCTGTGCTTTGGGGGGGAGGGTCTACACTGGGTGGGGCGGTGTCACTGTGTCTTTCCAGCTGCTGCAGCCTCTTGACTGCTGCCTCCTAATGTGTGGGCATCACCAGCGGGCAACAATGTGATTGACGGCAGGGTTGCCAGGTGCACTGCAGGTGAGGTTGTCAGTGTTTCTGCTGCATTAATACCAGATGCTTAATTTGCTTTCTTCATTGCTCTGGGGAGCACATAGGTTGTTGTTGTTCAGTCGTTCAGTCGTGTCCAACTCTTCGTGACCCCATGGACCATAGCACGCCAGGCCTTCCTGTCCTGCGCTCTCTCCCGGAGCGTGCTCAAGTTCATATTCATTGCATCGGTGATGCTATCTAGCCATCTCATCCTCTGCCGTCCCCTTCTCCTTTGGCCTTCAGTCTTTCCCAGCATCAGGGTCTTTTCCAGGGAGTTTTCTCTTCGCATTAGGTGGCCAAAATATTGGAGCTTCAGCTTCATTATCTGTCCTTCCAATGAGCACTCAGGGTTGATTTCCTTTAGGATTGACTGATTGGACCTCCTTGCAGTCCAGGGGACTCGTAAGAGTCTTCTCCAGCACCACACTTCGAAAGCATCAATTCTTCGGCGCTCAGCCTTCCTTATAGTCCAGCTCTCACAGCCATACATTACTACTGGGAAAACCATAGCTTTGATTAGACGGACCTTTGTCGGCAAGGTGATGTCTCTGCTTCTTACTATGCTGTCTAGGTTGGCCATAGCTTTCCTCCCAAGGAGCAAGCGTCTTTTAATTTCATGGCTACAGTCACCGTCTGTGGTGATCTTGGAGCCCAAGAAAGTAAAATCTGTCACTGCTTCCATTTCTTCCCCTTCTATATGCCAGGAAGTGATGGGGACAGATGCCATGATCTTAGTTTTTTTAATGTTGAGTTTCAAACCAGCTTTTGCACTCTTCTCTTTCACCCTCAACAAGAGGCTCTTGAGATCCTCTTCGCTTTCTGCCATTAGGGTGGTATCGTCTGCATATCGGAGGTTGTTGATAATTCTCCCAGCAATCTTAATTCCGACCTCTGATTCATCCAACCTGGCATTTCTCATGATGTACTCTGCATATAAGTTAAATAAGCAGGGTGACAATATGCAGCCTTGTCGTACTCCTTTCCCAATTTTGAACCAATCGGTTGTTCCATGTCTGGTTCTTACTGTTGCTTCTTGACCCTCGTACAGGTTTCTCAGGAGACAGGTAAGGTGGTCTGGTACTCCCATCACTTTCAGAATTTGCCACAGTTTGTTGTGATCCACACAATCAAAGGCTTTAGCGTAGTCAATGAAGCAGAAATAGACGTTTTTCTGGAATTCTCTTGCTTTCTCCATGATGCAGCGAATGTTGGCGATTTGATCTCTAGTTCCTCTGCCTCTTCGAAACCCAGCTTGTACTTCCGGTAGTTCTCGGTTCGCATACTGCTGAAGCCTAGCTTGTAGGATTTTGAGCATCACCTTGCTGGCATGTGAAATGAGCGCAATTGTGCGGTAGTTTGAACACTCTTTGGCGTTGCCCTTCTTTGGAATTGGAATGTAAACTGACCTTTTCCAGTCTTGTGGCCACTGTTGAGTGTTCCAGATTTGTTGGCACATTGAATGCAGCACTTTAACAGCATCATCTTTTAGGATTTTAAATAGCTCGGCTGGAATACTGTCATCTCCGCTAGCTTTGTTGTTACTAATGCTTCCTAAGGCCCACTTGACTTCACTCTCGAGGATGTCCGGCTCAAGTTCAGGGACTGCACTATCATGGCTATCAGGGACATGAAGATCTTTCCTGTATAGTTCTTCTGTGTATTCTTTCCACCTCTTCTTAATCTCATCTGCTTCTGTTAGGTCCCTGCCTTCTTTGTCCTTTATCATGCCCGTCTTTGCACAAAACGTTCCCTTGAGATCTCCAATTTTCTTGAAGAGATCTCTAGTCTTTCCCATTCTGTTGTTTTCCTCGATTTCTTTGCATTGTTCATTTAAGAAGGCCTTCTTGTCTCTCCTTGCTATTCTCTGGAACTCTGCATTCAGTTGGGTATATCTTCCCCTTTCTCCCTTGCTTTTCGCTTCCCTTCTTTCGTGAGCTACTTGTAAAGCCTCATCAGACAGCCACTTGGCTTTCTTGCATTTCTTTTTCTTTGGGATGGATTTCGTTGCTGCCTCCTGAACAATGTTACGGACCTCCGTCCATAGTTCCTCAGGCACTCCGTCTATCAGGTCTAATCCCTGAAATCTATTCCTCACCTCCACTGTATATTCATCAGGGATATGATTTAGGTCATACCTGAACGGTTTACTGGTTTTCCCGACGTTCTTCAATTTAAGCCGAAATTTTGCAAGAAGCAGCTCATGATCTGAGCCACAGTCAGCTCCAGGTCTTGTTTTTACTGACAGTATGGAGCTTCTCCATCTTTGGCTGCAAAGGACATAATCAATCTGATTTCGATATTGACCATCTGGTGACGTCCATGTGTAGAGTCGCCTCTTGTGCTGTTGGAAAAGAGTGTTTGCTATGATCAGCGTGTTCTCTTGGCAAAACTCTTATTAGCTTTTGTCCTGCTTCATTTTGTACACCAAGGCCATGCCTGCCTGTTATCCCGGTGATTTCTTGACTTCCTACTTTAGCATTCCAATCCCCTATGATGAAGAGGACATCTTTTTTTGGTGTTAGTTCTAGAAGGTGTTGTAGGTCTTCATAGAACCGATCAACCTCAGCTTCTTCAGCCTCAGTGGTTGGGGCATAGACTTGAATTACTGTGATGTTGAATGGTTTGCCTTGGATTCGTACTGAGATCATTCTATCATTTTTAAGATTGTACCCCAGTACTGCTTTTCCCACCCTTTTGTTGACTATGAGTGCTACTCCATTTCTTCTAAGGGATTCTTGCCCACAATAGTAGATATGATGGTCACCTGAATTAAATTCGCCCATGCCTGTCCATTTGAGTTCGCTGATTCCCAAGATGTCAATGTTCAATCTTGCCATCTCATGTTTGACCACCTCCAGCTTACCTTGATTCAGTGATCTGACATTCCAGGTTCCTAAACAATATTGTTCTTTACAGCATCGGATTTTCTTTTCAGCACCAGACACATCCACAGCTGAGTGTCCTTTCGGCTTTGGCCCAGCCGCTTCACTCTTTCTGGCGCTACTTGGAAATACCTTCTGCTCTTCCCCCGTAGTATATTGGACACCTTCCGACCTGAGGGTCTCATCTTCCGGCGTCATATCTTTTAGCCTTGTGATACGTTCCATGGGGTTTTCTTGGCAAGAATACTGGAGTGGGTTGCCATTTCCTTCTCCAGTGGACCACATTTTGTCAGAACTCTCTGCCATGACCTGTCCGTCTTGGGTGGCCCTGCACGGCATAGCTTATGGCTTCACTGAGTTACGCAAGCCCCTTCGCCACAACAAGGCAGTGATCCATGAAGGGGAGCACATAGGTACATGACTACATTATGCCAACGTTAATCTTGGCACACCAGCTGTCTGGCGTAGTGGGACTATAGGATCAGGAGACTACCCCCACCCCACCCCGTTTTTCAACAGAGGGTTAAGAACATAAGAAAAGCCCTGCTGGATCAGACCAAGGATTCACCTTGTTCAGCATTCTGTTCACACAGTGGCTAACCAGCTGCCCGTGGGAAACCCACAAGCAGGACATGAGTGCAACAGCACCCTCCCGCCCATGTTCCCCAGCAACTGGTGGCCATAGGCACTCTGCCTCTGATATTGGAGTTAGCATATAGTCATCAGGACTAGTAGCCATCAAGAGCTTTATCCTCCATGAATTTGTCCAACCTGCTTTATCATCCACGAATTTGTCCAATCCAATTTGTCCCTTGCATTTCTTCTTTTGATAATGCAGGATTCCATCCCTCAGAAACAAAATCTATTCTGCAGTGGAAGCCAGAGTGGAACCAGAATGAATAGTATGCTAGATGTCTCCATGCAGAAGGAACAAACCGTGATATCTATGGATTTAGTATTTTTTCTTATGGATCAGCATGACTTACTTTGTTTTATCTATGGATGAGTAGCACACAGGCTCAGATAATACAGGTAGCAGGTAGAGGAGTGAGCTGCTACTTCTCTCTCTGTCTCTGTGTGTTTTAGTTGCCCCCCTTCAGCCCACTTTGGCAACACCTACGCTGGGACACTTCTTCTTAGGTGACTTTCAGATAAATGCTGTCTTTGTGACTTGCCACTCAGAGACAACCCAGGTTTGCTGCTCTGCTGCTGGATAAGGAAACAGGACACCATGAAAGTGTTCTCACATTAAACCTTGAGAGTGTAGGTGACACTAGGTTTAGGGCTGGCCCTACCATTAGGCAGAGTGAGGCAGTCACCTCAGGCAGCAGATGATGGATGGTGTGGATGAGGTAGTGGCAGCAGCCAACTAGCACTTCAGCTCTGTCGGAACACATCCTCTGTGGTCCACGTGGGCTGCCTTGTGCCCTATAAGCTGCCTGCTGCCCTCAGGGGAGGTGAACAGTGCTGAAGTAAGAGTCAACTGTCAATCCAGTCAGCTCAGCTTCTGTATGCAGAATGGAGGGCTTTGTGTATCTTGTCCTTTGCCCCAGGCAGCAAAATGTCTCGGGCCAGCCTTGACAAGGCTGGAAAGAAAGTGCCTTAGGAAGGCTTCTTCATTAAAATTAAATAAATATATAAATCAGCTTCTTTAAGAAACAGGAAGTGAGAGCAATAATTTGCAAAACAACAATGGGACAATTAACAAATGGAGAAAGTTCTAAGGGGGGGGGGTTATGTTGAAAATTCAGCAAGAGTCCAGAGCAAAGGCTTGCATTTCCTAGCATTGAAACAGCAATATTTTGTTGATAAGAAGAGGCAATTCCAATTCCTTCCTCAAGCACCAACCAGGCAACTATTTTGATGTGTACTTGCTATCACAAAGATTTGCTATAGTTAACAAGGGCGACAATTCAGACACTGTTATGTGACACGGTGAAGCCACATTGGTTTAAATGGGGAAGATTTAAAACGATTAGAACATTTTAAAAGAACAGATTTTGAGCTTAATAAACCGTGGCTGGTCACTCAAGAAAGGCCTCTCGAAATAACAATGTCTTCAGGAGGCGCTGAAAGCAGCACACAATGTTGGTGCCTGCCTGACCTCCAAAGGCACGGAGTTCCACAGGAAGGGGGCCACCACACTGAAGGCTCTTTTCCTGGTGGGCTCCAGCCGGGCCATGGGTGCATGTGGAACCACCAGAGACGTGCCCTCTGATGACCTCAGTGACTGGGCAGGTTGGTGAAGAAGAAAGCGCTCTCTCAGGTATCCTGCGAATGCGGAGCCAGCGCAGCTCCCTCAGCAAAGGAGTTGCATGCTGAAAAGGGGCAGCTCCTGGCAACAGCTGAGCTGCTGCACTCTGCACTAGCTCCAGCTTCCAGGCCAGCTTCAAGGGCAGCCCCACATAGAGCGCATTGCAGCCTTGAGGTTACTAATGCCTGTACCACTCTGGCCAAGCTATCCCTGTCCAGCAACTTGGGCCTCCAGCAATAATGATGGATCTAGGAGTACCCTCAGACTATGAACCTGATATTTCAGAAAGAGTACAACCCCGTCCAGAACAGGCAATGAGCCTATCTCCCGGACCCAGGAACCACTCACCCACAGGGCTTCTGCCTTGCCGGGATTCATCTTCAGTTTAATGGCCTGCATCCAGCCCATTACTAAGTTTAGGCACTGATCCAGGACTTGCACAGCCTCTCCTGTCTACAGCCGAAACCCCCCATTACTGGGAAGGGGGAGTTCAAAAGAAGGAAGGTAGGACTCTTAAGGAGGCAAAAGGTCCTTAAGGGGTTGCTCAAGGGGTCCAGGCCATAAGCAGAACCTTGCAGCATGAAAGCACAACTAAAAACACAACAGAATAAAAACAGCATGCAACCCAACAGACCTGTTTACACTCCAAAGTCCTACTTGAATAAAAATGTCTCTACTTCCCAGAAGGACAGCAGAGAGGGAGCAAACTGAGCCTCCCTTGGCAGGGCATTCCACAGCCTGGGAGCAGCCACCAAGAAGGCCCTGTCTCATGTCACCACCAAATGCGCAGTCTCGAAAGAAAGGCCTTTAAGGCTGCAGTCCTATGCACTTTTAGAAAGAAAAGTAGTCCTGGGTGTAGTAGGGCTTTTTTCTTTCTAAACATGCATAGGATTGCACCTTAACTCGTAAATTTTGTTCAACCCTCATTCATATCTGGGATGTCTTTACCTTCCAAGTATGGGACTGTATGAAGAGCGGTGGGGAAAACCTGGAGGGGAGGAAAAGGCGTTAGGGAGGAAGAGGCTGAGGAGACCTTCACAGTTTGCACTGTACTGCGTGGAAAAGTGGAACAACCCCCTCCGCGCAGCAGTTAATAAGAAAAAGCAGCATCCAGCGTACAGTCGCGTGTGAATCTCTCCCCAGCGCTTTGGACATTTCAGAAGCTGGTCTCGAGGGAGCACAACTGCTGCCCAAATGGGGATAATGGGATTCGCAATCCACACGCACCCAGAAGCACCAGGGTGGGAAAGGCGAAGCAGCCCCGCGCTGAGGAAAGGGGGGCTCAAACCTTCCTGGCCTTGCTCGCCGGCGTGCTCGGATTTGAGCGGGGCGGGGCCGGCCTCAGCTCCCTCCGGAGTCGAGCCAGGTCCTGAGCGGAGCCCTAAAGACCTGGGCGGGCCAGGCGCTCCAAACCCCGCCTCAAGCGCGTGACTGGCTCCGCCGTCGCCAAATCGCCTCCCTCTCCGCCCTCGACGCGCGGGGGCTCGAGCCAATCCCGGCCGGGCGGCGGCGGGGCGTGAGGGGAAGGGGGGCGCGGCTCGCGCGGAGCTGCCGAGAGGCTCCCAGGCGAGCGAGGCGGGGCGGCGTCCGGCGGGCGAGGAGCGCAGCGCGCGGTGCCAGCCGGAGAGGAGCGCGCCGGAGGGGCAGCAGCGCGAGGGCGGAGCGCACCAGCCGCGGTGAGTGGCGCGCGCGCGCGAGAGAGAGAGAGAGAGGGGCGGGGGCCGCGGCGGGGGCGGCTGGCTGCTCCGGCGCGCGAACTTCTCCGCCGGCCGCCTCTCCGCCCGGCGCGCAGCGCAGTGCGCGCGCCTGGGCGCGGAGGCTGCGCCCGGCTCCCTCGGGGCGAGCTGCGCGCCGGGGCCGCTGGCCAGGAGGCCGGCGTGGGCAGCCGCGCCTGCAGCCAGGCCGGCGGGGGGATGCCTGCCTTCGGCCACGCCAGCCCGCCGGGGAGGCGCGCGGAAGCGGCCCAGAGCCCTTCGAGGGGAGGGGCGCCTGCGAGTCCGCCGGCTGGCGCGGACCCCCGCGCCCCGCCGTGCCCGGGAGCCGCGAGGGGCCACCCGAGGGGCTCTCGGGGCTTTGGGGGACGTTGGGCTCCGCCGCCCCGTGGAGAAATGCTTCGGCTTCCCGGAAGGGCCGGCGGGGGTAGAGCAGCCTTCCCCAGCCGGGGGCTCTCCAGAGGGTCGGAATCGCAACTCCCAGCGTGGGGCGCCTGGGAGTTGGAGGGCACCAGGCTGGGGGGGTTCGGCTTAAATTGAAGAACGTCGGGAAAACCACTAAACCGTTCAGGTATGACCTCAGTCATATCCCTGATGAATATACAGTGGAGGTGAGGAATAGATTTCAGGGATTAGACCTGATAGACGGAGTGCCCGAGGAACTATGGACGGAGGTCCGTAACATTGTTCAGGAGGCAGCAACGAAATCCGTCCCAAAGAAAAAGAAATGCAAGAAAGCCAAGTGGCTGTCTGAGGAGGCTTTACAAGTAGCTGAGGAAAGAAGGGAAGCGAAAAGCAAGGCAGAAAGGGGAAGATATCTCCAACTGAATGCAGAGTTCCAGAGAATAGCAAGGAGAGACAAGAAGGCCTTCTTAAATGAACAATGCAAAGAAATCGAGGAAAACAACAGAATGGGAAAGACTAGAGATCTCTTCAAGAAAATTGGAGATCTCAAGGGAACGTTTTGTGCAAAGACGGGCATGATAAAGGACAAAGAAGGCAGGGACCTAACAGAAGCAGATGAGATTAAGAAGAGGTGGAAAGAATACACAGAAGAACTATACAGGAAAGATCTGAATGTCCCTGATAGCCATGATAATGCGGTCACTGAACTTGAGCCGGACATCCTAGAGAGTGAAGTCAAGTGGGCCTTAGGAAGCATTAGTAACAACAAAGCTAGCGGAGATGACAGTATTCCAGCCGAGCTATTTAAAATCCTAAAAGATGATGCTGTTAAAGTGCTGCATTCAATATGACAACATATTTGGAACACTCAACAATGGCCGCAAGACTGGAAAAGGTCA
The DNA here is from genome assembly GCF_057233095.1 of Heloderma suspectum. Lineage (NCBI taxonomy): Eukaryota > Metazoa > Chordata > Lepidosauria > Squamata > Helodermatidae > Heloderma > Heloderma suspectum. The sequence continues at coordinate 3,460,285 of NC_139466.1, forward strand.
GTTTACATTCCAATTCCAAAGAAGGGCAACGCCAAAGAGTGTTCAAACTACCGCACAATTGCGCTCATTTCACATGCCAGCAAGGTGATGCTCAAAATCCTACAAGCTAGGCTTCAGCAGTATGCGAACCGAGAACTACCGGAAGTACAAGCTGGGTTTCGAAGAGGCAGAGGAACTAGAGATCAAATCGCCAACATTCGCTGCATCATGGAGAAAGCAAGAGAATTCCAGAAAAACGTCTATTTCTGCTTCATTGACTACGCTAAAGCCTTTGATTGTGTGGATCACAACAAACTGTGGCAAATTCTTAAAGTGATGGGAGTACCAGACCACCTTACCTGTCTCCTGAGAAACCTGTACGAGGGTCAAGAAGCAACAGTAAGAACCACACATGGAACAACCGAGTGGTTCAAAATTGGGAAAGGAGTACGACAAGGCTGCATATTGTCACCCTGCTTATTTAACTTATATGCAGAGTACATCATGAGAAATGCCGGGTTGGATGAATCAGAGGTCGGAATTAAGATTGCTGGGAGAATTATCAATAACCTCCGATATGCAGACGATACCACCCTAATGGCAGAAAGCGAAGAGGATCTCAAGAGCCTCTTGTTGAGGGTGAAAGAGGAGAGTGCAAAAGCTGGTTTGAAACTCAACATTAAAAAAACTAAGATCATGTCATCTGGCCCCATCACTTCCTGGCATATAGAAGGGGAAGAAATGGAAGCAGTGACAGATTTTATTTTCTTGGGCTCCAAGATCACCGCAGATGGTGACTGTAGCCATGAAATTAAAAGACGTTTGCTCCTTGGGAGGAAAGCTATGGCCAACCTAGACAGCATAGTAAGAAGCAGAGACATCACCTTGCCGACAAAGGTCCGTCTAATCAAAGCTATGGTTTTCCCAGTAGTAATGTATGGCTGTGAGAGCTGGACTATAAGGAAGGCTGAGCGCCGAAGAATTGATGCTTTCGAAGTGTGGTGCTGGAGAAGACTCTTACGAGTCCCCTGGACTGCAAGGAGGTCCAATCAGTCCATCCTAAAGGAAATCAACCCTGAGTGCTCATTGGAAGGACAGATAATGAAGCTGAAGCTGAAATATTTTGGCCACCTAATGCGAAGAGAAAACTCCCTGGAAAAGACCCTGATGCTGGGAAAGACTGAAGGCCAAAGGAGAAGGGGACGGCAGAGGATGAGATGGCTAGATAGCATCACGGATGCAATGAATATGAACTTGAGCACGCTCCGGGAGAGAGCGCAGGACAGGAAGGCCTGGCGTGCTATGGTCCATGGGGTCACGAAGAGTCGGACACGACTGAACGACTGAACAACAACAAGGCTGGGGAGGACTGGGGCAGGGAGAGGCACGCAGCAGCAGGCATGGCCGCTCTCTGAGCTGGCTTCGAGAGAGAATTGGAGAACTTTACGGAGCGGTCGATCCGTGGCCATCAGGCTATAGGAAGCTCTGCGTTCAGGGTCGGTCTACCTCCTACTTTGGGATCTTTGTGCCCTGCTTCTGTGCTTCCTGGGGGCACCTGGTGGGCCGCTGCAGGAAACAGGATGCCCGGCCCAGATGGGCCCTTGCTCTGCTCCAGCAGGGTGCTGCCTATAATTCCTTCCATTTCTGATGTTCATGTTGTGAGTGTCGATATTTATGTAGCTGAAAGCAGTCTCACCCGTGCAGAAGTGAGAGGTATCAGCAGGCTTGGGGGATCCCCAGTGTTTACAGAAGTATAAAAAAAAATCAGAAAAAAACCTAAGGTGATGGTGGGGAACCCAAAGCAGCCGTATGACCGAGTATTCCTAGTGGCCACGGAATGCTAACTGACTGTGGTGTTGGGTGGGGACAGCACTCGCCGCCTCTTTGCAAAAGGGGCCCTTCCTTCGTGCATTACTGAACTTGCCCTGCAGAGATGTAAAGCGCAACCCACATGGCAATTGTCCTGCAGGCCTGCAGCTTTTTCTTAGTACAGTCGTTGGGCTGAGAAAGTGGCCCATCACAGCTTCTCAGCGCACATCTACGCAACAGAAAACCCGTGTGGGCAGTTGCTGCCCCATCTGTTTCCACTTGGTTTGCGTGTTCGTTCTTGAATGTAGGAAACAGCCCTAGTCGTGGAAGTTTGTGTGGGCTGATGGAGAGATGGTATTAATATGATTTGTGTCATTCTTTTAAGTGCACATCTGCAGTGTGCATTTGTGCCACTTTAGCTGTCATAAGCCGTCAGGTAGAGAGCTGCATGTGCAGCGCTTTAAAGTGCCAGGGCCCAAGCTGTCTCTCTCTCCCCCTGTGCAGCCTAGTCCTCAGCCCCACCCTGTGTTAAACACAAAGCACTGGTGGAACTGGCTGCACATCTCCCTCTTGCAATAACCCTGTCAAGCTTACATGAGAGGAGATGGAGAGAGAAAGACGGAGAGAAACCCTGGCGCTACCATAACACCACACAGTCAGCCCCTCCAGTGCTTCCCAGAGGTCAGTTACTCCTCATCCCACGTGAGTGGAAAGTTACCAAGCTGATCTCCCCTCTGGGCCTATGCAGGTGATGGTTCTGCCTTCCCAGTCTGCTTGGTTCCACCACCATGAAAGTGCAAGGCAAAGGGTAGATGCTGACTATAAAATTCTGTATTTAATGTGCATGAAGCAGTTGGCACTGGTTGAAAGTGGGCATGCAGAATCCCACCAGTGACTTGCTGTATATAACGTGTGTCTGTCAGCAATTGCCTGAGCAGTGTTCAGAGTGGTGGGTGTACATTTCAGACCTTTTGAATGACTGGGCCCTGTGACTCACTGCCTTTCCTGTGTTAACAATTCTGTGTGACACATTCCAAAACACTTATTCTTCTTGCACCCACCTCAACTGCATGAGGCTCAAGGTTACCCCTGAGGAGGGACTGGATGGGGAAACATCCTCCAGCCAGCCTGTGCTTCTCAGAGTCCTGCCAGCTTCCCCCTCCTTCATTCTCAGAGCTCTGCAGCGGTGTCTTGACTGCTGGGCAGGGACTGATCGGGGCAGCTCCACCTCTCCCTACTCAGCTTTAGCAGAGCAGCTCCGAGTTAAACATTGTGCATGAGCAAGCCTGGTTTGACTCATCAGCCCATGCAACGCTCCCCATGGCTCAACATTCCCACATGCCACACCCCTCTTGAACAAAAGGCCCTGCTCCTGAGCAGGCATGCATGCCACCCAGCAAAAGGGAAGTGCTTCTTCTTTATTTGACTCATCAGTCAGTATCTATTGAGAGGGGAAGACCCACCTGTGTGTACACTTCGTATTATTTATTTAAAGCATTGTGCGATCCATAACACACAAGATGGTCCTTTCCTGCAGGACTGAAATCTCAAAGGCACAACACAAATGGAAAATGGGGGGAGAGAGAGGAGGGGGAAAAGCAAACTTGGTCACCAGGTCTGAAAGTTACACATTAAACAAGCAATGGGTGGTATGGATAGGTGGCTCTCAGAGCGTCTCAGTTGGCCTTGAAGCAGCAACTCCCGAAGAGGGAGGAGTGGGGGAAGTATGTTCCATCAGGAGCTGCTGCTTCAACGTGCCCAGAATTCCCTGGCCTGATCCAGCATGGTTCATTCTTGTCCTTCCATCAGGAAAGGCTACCCCCTGGCCATTCCTAATGGACAGCGGGTGATGATGGGGAAACATTAGTGCTTCACTGAAACTAATCCACAAAATCATAGCAGGGCAGATGGGGGGGAGGCTGTGGACTTAATTGAAAAGGTTTGGTGACTGGGAGGTTCCCCATTCCTGCTATAATGTCTCCTCTAAAATTGCTTTACGCTGTCCTCCTTTTCTGTCATGCTCCTGCCCCAGCATCTGATTTTTAAATTTTTTTTTTAATAGACTTACATCCTGCCTTTAAGGAACTCAAGGTGTCCACAACCTGTGAATTAAAAACACCCACATCAATGGTTTTATGCAGATAAAAAAAGACACAGACAACTGCACACAAGAACTGTACACAACTGTACACAAGAAAAAATGCAAAACCAAGGGGGGGGGGAGAAACCCCAGTTAGGCAATACCTCATATTTTTAAAGACTAACCAAAATTGCACAATCTTTGCAGCATTTTGGTTGATCCTAATAAAGGTACTATCCAACTTTGGAGTTAGGATTTTTTAAATGCAGAGTTTGTAGCACAGTTTCTGAAGTTCCAGAAAGGAGTGGGGAGAAGGAAGCTAATCGAACCCTTTCACCACCACTAATGGGAGTGTGTGTGTATATTCTTCCTCATAAATAAGCTCTCCTCAGCTTGAGTCAGCAGGGCAGACAGACTTCGGGAAGAAGGCTAGCTCCTTTGAAGATGTGTGCCCCAGAAATCCCTTCTGTGCCCTGTTCCCCTCAAGGCCTAAATGCATGTGTCTCTTATTAATTCAAAGTTCTCCTTGTTTTAATTTGAGAAGCTCTTGCCCTGGTGTGCTTTGTCTCAACTTCTTGCTCAACTGTCAGGATTTACTTCTGCTAACTTTCTGCCATGGGGCCCCATTTGGAGATACTGCACTGCTACGGTGCCCGGATAAATCTTCCTTGAATGGGTTGATTCATTAAGATCTCAGTTTGCAACTGGTCTCCTGCACTGGACTCCGCCGGCAGTGACTCCAGTAGATACTTGCTTTGTTGAGCCACTGCTGCAAGATGAGGGCATTATTCCAGTCTGCAGAAAAGGGGGAAGAGCTCCTGGGCAGCTGCAGGAAGGGAGACGAATGTAGTGATGACCCTTCTGATTTCCTCCAGCGCCCCAAAGGCATAATTGATGCATTGAGAAGTGTGGCCATGCTTTGTTATTGGAGAACAGATGTGACCACACCCTGGTTCCAGGAGGGCTGTGCCATTAGCATTCTGGGAGAATGAAGATACATCTGTACATTAGACTATATTGCAGACTGGCGTCTCTCTTTCTCCCCCCGCCTTCTTAAGAAGCATTTGAAAGCCTCTGGCTTTCCTGTCAAATGTGGGGACTGGCACAGTTTCAGAGATGTTACATACGCTTAAGGTTAGAGGCTGAGCATCCACCTTTGAAGGTGGCTGAGATGGGATGAGTTCATTCCTGAAAATGAGCTGGTGGGCCCATATTAAAACGTGAAATTTTAATTTAAACATTCCCTTCAGCCAGGGTGGAAGTCCTCTGGGAAATGCATTATATGTGGCTTGGAACATCTATTCTTTATCTCCACCCCCCCCCCCACCGAATCACTGATACATCCCCAAGCAAATGCCACTGAGTTACAAGAGCAAACTGCTGTTAATATATTGCATAATCCCAGTGGAATGTGGGTGTACAACCCAAACGGCTTCCTGTTTTTGCTCATTTCTGCAGATAAAAGTCTGTTACATATAACAGACGTCTAGGATATTAACTTCTTGAAGGCAACTGTATTTAGGAGAACCAGATCCCATATATAAAGGAAATAAAAATATGTTTTTGAAAAGGATAATTGGAATATCATAATATGCATGGAATGGCCACAGAGATCACTGTGTAGATCTTGGGGCCGCATTATTCAGCTTACATAAACTTAAAATTGAAATAGAGAGACTTTGCCCCAAGGGAGATATGAGGGTAGCAACTCAGGCCAGTAAGTGAAATCTAGGGGTTGCAGTTGTGAGTTTTTCTAAGGACTTATCTGTTTTCCTCCCTGTACTCCGTGCTCTGTGCATCCAGTGGGGAATGCTGGGAGTTGTAGGACTTCTTTCTGTCTAAACGTGATAGGATTGTCGCTTTAACCTACAAATTAATGTTGGTGGTACTGCACCCAGTATTTCTTAGGTATAAAGGATAGAGGAGAATTTCTGCTTTGAAGCATTGGTCCGTCCCCACTCTGGGGCGTTGATGAATGATTGTGAATAGTAAGGTACATAACCCCCATGGTTGATTACTGAAAGATTGCTTGGGAACCCCCATGTATGAAGGGTGAGAGACAAATAAATTGTGTGAATTATGGAGTCTCAGGCAAGTCTGGCTGTAGTATGTTGATCATGAAGACTGATTGGGCCTTGGGAGCATCTGTTCAATGAGGAAAAATGAAAAGCATTTGGGGCATTTTAGTTGAGAGAAAAAAGACAGCCAATGGGTAGATGGGGAGGGGAAATATTTTAAAACTGTGCTTCCAGTTGTTTAATTGCAGCTGTGGTGGTTCGCTGCCTTTTTGCTTTTCTAACAGTGGAGGAGGATGCCAGAGTGTAATGACTAATCCTCTTGAGGAACCGATGTCCCCCATATAGCACCAGTTCTGGCCAGCTTGCATGGGCTGCCTGTATGTTTCCAAGCCTGATTCAAGGTGCTAGTTTTGACCTATAAAACCTTACATGGCTCAGGACTGCAATACCTGGCAGACTATACTATGTTCATCATCTTAGGCACTCCTCCAGGTGCTTCTTCTGCAACAAGGGATAGGGCCTTCTTGATGGTGGCCCCCCGATTTTGAATCTCCCCAGTGAAGCCCACCTGACTCCAACACTGTCATTTTCTCAGTGCCAGGTTAAGACCTTCCTCTACTCTCAGGCATTTGGCAGCATATGATAAGGTTTTTAATCAGGTCCTGGGATTTCTTATTTGTTAAAATTGGGGGGGTAGCCACAAATGCAGGGCGGCTGAAGCGTGGAGGGGATGATCCCCTCCATGCTTCTCCCGCCCTGCATTGGATAGGCTGTTGGCTTCGAGTTCGGAGGTGGCTGCCCTTTTTGGTTGCGCCCTTAAAGACTGTTTGGTCAAAAGATGGTACAGAAGTAGAATACACAAACAAAACCTGTGAAGTATAAAAATACTTTAAAGTACTCTATGGCCTTTAAAAACAACAACTTTTTGTTATAGATTAAGATGGTGTTTTCCCCTCTAGCAGGAGTACATTGCTGTGCAATCCTATGTATGTCTACTGCTCAGTAAGTCCCACTGAGTTAAATGGGATTTAGGACATGATCCTGTTGCATGTTCAGACAGAAAAAAGTCCTACAACTCCCAGCGTTCCCCAGCCAGCCATGGAAATCTCCTTTACCAGAATTTCTTGTGACTTGTTATGAAAAGTAAACTGAGTTCGGTGGTTAGGATTTCCTGTGTGTTGTGCCTAGTTAAGCAAGTGTTGCAAAAATTGTCCATACAGCTTCTCATTCTTTCTTGGTAAAAGTGTATGTGGGATATTGGAGGCTGATAGAAACGCATTTAAGAGTGAAAGCTTATTCCCATCTTGTTGGTGTTTTAAGAGGGCCTGTGGAAAACTTACCATGCATGTCCATTTCAGAGTATTTTTAAAGCTTGTATGTAGGTGTCATCAAACTCCTTGATAGTAGTTTATCCATTGTCATTAGCAGACCATTTATTATTATCTTAATTTAAAGTATTGCTTTAATATTTCTACTGAAATATTCAGCCTTGGTATTTATTTATTTTTTTAGTCTCTCTGTTGGGATGACTTTGTATTTTGTTAGGTTCCCTTTAGTTCCAGAGCAACACATGCACCCACATCCCAAAACTATACCAAGAACCCAATTTGCATGTAACACTCAGTTCCTGGGTTAAACAACCTAGGAATTGGCATGGCTGCACGGGAGCGGGCCATTGCTGGTTGTTTAGGGGCTAAACAACCCAGAGTTCCTGAGTATGGACATCATGAACAATCCAGGAACGAGGCGTTCCTGGTTTGTTTTGGAAAGTGGAAGTGGTGAGCGGGGCCAGTGTGCTTGTTTGCTCCAGCGCAGCCACACCAATTCCTGGGTTGTTTAACCCAGGAATTGGGCATTATGTGCAGACTCGGTTCAAGCCAGGTCAAAGCATCCTCCCAGCCCTGCAGGTGGATGTGATTCAAAGTACATCCCAGGGTAGCTTAAGACAAAGAGCAGTCAAATTGGCCATTAGTGCCAGCTGTCCTCTCGAGGAGACCTAAAGCGTAATTTCCTTCACTTTGCATAATGCAGCAGCCTGACCTCCGCTTGACACCACAACCTGCTTGTTTTCCTTTCTTTTTTTCCTGTCGCAATCATTTTGTATTCTTAGTTGCACCTGACATCCCACCTGGGTCAATGTGGCAGCACCACAGCAGTGGCTGTTTCCTCTCCTGTTCTGTGTCTTGAACTGGAATTGTGACGAAGGCAGCTGCCAGGCAGTGTGCCGAATGTGTAGATGTGCAGAGCTTTCCTTTGATATGCTTTACTGTTGATTCAACTGAGCGGTTAATTTTCTTTGTAGGAGCTCATAAGAAAGGAGGTTATGCTACATTTCTCTCAACCTCCCTTCCTGTCACCTCTGACAAGAACAGTCTGCTAAAGCAAGTAGCTGTAGCCACTGTCAGAAACGGGTGGAAAACGTTAACGTTTCAGGAAGCTGTATGGACTAAGGAAAGTAAGGGCTGCAAGCTAGCGGACCTCTGCTGTGGTACAGTACCTAGAGAACAGGTGGGCAGAGCCAGGGGCAAAAGACATGCCCTTTGAGTTAAAGAATTCTAAGCCAAGGAATTATTCACTCCTAGACCTAACTCACTCACGGGGTGGTTTTGGGCAAGCCACTACCTCAGCCTAACCAACCTTGCAGGCTTGTGCTGAGGCCAACATGCTTCTTTTATGGTGTAGCACAAATTAAACCAAGTATTTTGTTTTGCATCTTCCCAGTGTCTGCTTATTTCAGTGGGATATGCAGTGGGACAGCTGCCGTGAACAAGATTTGCAATAGCAGGCATTGTTTGGTGGATTTTCAAGCAGGTTTTTTTGCACAGGGCACCTGTCCAAATGAACCTTCTCAGGTTCTGAATTTCTTAACAGCATCATGGGATGATGCTCATTAGGCAAAGCAGCTGCCCAACCATATGCTTTATAAATCCTTAACTCCATAGGGTAGGATGGTTAACTTGTTGACTTAATGATGTATCAGAAGTTCTCTTCCCACCCACCCTTTTTCAGCAAATGTTCAAAAAAGTTCTCCTCCCGCTCCCCTCAACAAATGTTGCAAACAGCTGCGTCATGATATACATGTGTTGTTACTGTTTTGACACACGCTACACAGTAGCATATGCTGACTTGCGTTCTTTCTATGCCATCTTGGCAGTGACATTCATAAATGATTGACTTGGAAGGCGTGATGCTCTAAATTAAAACCCAAATGCCTCAGAACTCCAGCATCACAAGTGCACAAAAAGAAAATGCCATTTTCATTCATCTTGGGACTTGAAAAGAAGGTAGGAAGTGCTGACCTCTGCCTAGCAAGTGCCTAAATGGGTGCTCTATGCATGGGAAGTAGTATATTTTACTTGCTTCTGGGGATCAAAGCTTAATTCAGATGTGATTGCCAGGAGTAATTCAGTTGTCAATCAAGAATTGTTCCACTCACCTGCTTAAGATAAAAAAAAAAATTCTGGAACAGTGAACTCTGAAACAACAAGCCATGTGCTCATGCCTTTTTGACGCTTCCTAGATTTGACCACTGTCATACATTCTAAGTTCAGGTGACATTAAAGACTTTTTAGAAACGGCTGTAGATGTAACAGCCCAGCTGGTGATGGGATCGGGTCTAAGAGCTTGCTATATCAGTTCTCCAAGGTCCTGATTAACTTATAGGGCATCATTCAGAGATTTCTCCATCAACCCTGAACATCTCACATAGGTTCACATGGATAGCCAGCCAGTAAGAATTTGTATCTTTTGGTGGACTTTTGAAAAGCCTAGGCACTATCTACTAGGCATGTCTTCTGTGCAAAATACATTGAAATGAAATGGAATTTTTTTCATTGTCATGCTTTTCATTGTCTGTTTTGGCTTCCTGATAGTATTTCTTGCTTTGCTAAGTATAAATGGTGAGGTCATTTAGGGACGCATTCCTGGTGGCTTCTCCCCAGCTTAAGAACTCCTGGACGGGCCATCCAAATGCCAGTCCTGAGTAACTGTCAGGGTGGAAACTGAGCCGATAGAATCCCAGAGCAGTTCTGATTCTGAAGAGGATCAGCAATCCGTGGGAGAGGAGCCAGCTCATCCCTCATGGGCACAGCAGCTGGCAGAGATTCCTCCTGCCGGCATTCCTGAGATAGATAGTGATCCTAGCAGTGAGAAAGTGCGGGAACGGGGCTTGCTAGACGCTCGACGCAGGGAGCAGGGAGCGACGAGCGATGGAGGGCGCGGAAAGGAGGCGTAGCGCCCGTTTGGTGCGCAAGCAACAGCCGCCTCCCGCGGACCCAAGGGAAAGAGGGAGGATCTCTCCCTAGCCCATAAGTTCAGGGTCTGCAAGTAACTCTCCTTCAAATGCCTACTCGGAGCATAGGCCACTCTGCTGTTCCTTGCTTAGTCGCTGATGATTAGCATCTGAAAGAGTCATTAAGTTGTAAAAGGATTAAAGCCTTGAAAAGAATCCTTTCATCTGTGTCTTGAGTTGGCTATTGGAGTCTACTGAAAGAGGCTGCTAGGGCGCCTCCTGACAGTAACTTTCCAAGGAGTTTTAAACAATTCTTATTTATAGAATATTATAGTACTTTCCCCAAAAGCATCTTTAAAGAAGTGCAAAATAAAATAGTGCAAAATAAAATAATGTATCAAAGTGCAAAATAAAATAAAACCAGACAGTCAACAATCCAGTGTTTATCTGGGCAGGTTTTAAACTAAGAAGTATGAATGGGTGGGGTTTTAAATGTATAGATGTATTCTGCATATGGATCTTACTCCAAACTGTGGTAAGTCTAATCTGAGTGAGAGCAAGGAATACATTACGAATAATAACAAATGGTGATTTCTCATGGTTATGCAGGAGTGTCAGTTAAGTCTCCGTGTGCCAGGATTGCTTTTTATTAAGTAGATGTCATTTCCCCTTCTCCTGTCAGTTTGACATCAGCTGTTGTTGGTGTCCCTGTGCTTCCCTTCTCCAGGTCTGAGAAAGCTCCAGGTTTGTGAATACACAGGGAGGATTCTATTTGCATTTGTTATTGCTGCCTTGGAGAGACATTTTATGTACAGATATCTCCTGTCAATACATGGAAAATGCGACTCTACATCTGCACCTGTCAGATTTGGTTAATTTGTGGCAAGCAGCTTGGATATGTTGCTCTAAGGGCAGTTTCAGATGTTTCTGTAACACTGAACACCTATCCATGGATTCAGTTTGGCACAAACCCTCAAACGGACCTGTACACGCTTGGGTTATTTTATGTGCCAGTTTCTTTCACAGCTAATTAACCCAGGCATGTTTTGAATACCCAGATCCTCAACTTGGAAGTATGTGCTATTGATTTTAGTGGGTTATATCTCAAAGTACGTTTGATTTTAACCAACTGTGGCACTTTCCCGATGTGTTGCACTATAACTTCCATCATTTTGAGACACTGGCCATGCTGCTTGGAGAAGATGGAAGTTGTAGACCTGTAGGGCGCTACATGGGGAATGGTTGGAATAATGAGTCATATCAGACAAGAAATGATGTGGTTTAATTTTTCCTTGGGTCATTTTATTTGTGCAGGCCTCACTGAAAAAGGATGAGCCTGCATTAAGAACATTAGCATGCTCCTGCACAATGCACTTATTTAATGTGGCTTGCACAAGAGAAATACCCTGTGGATTGTGAACATTGGTTTTGCAAAGAAGTCAACAAAAGATTACTGGACTGTAAGAATTCTTATCCACCTGGTCTCCATATATGCCTCTCTTAGTCATTTGGGGGCACATCAGCAGCTCGAAAGGGAAGGGGGAAAGAGCCAATGATCTTCTGGTTTACAGAAGCCCCTTTTGTGTAACTTTACTGTACTTGCCACAATTGACTATTTGCAAGCCCTTTCTACATACAAAGAAGGATGGTGTCAGCTCTGAAAATATGATTGATTAGGGCTTGTTTTTATTCTGCTTTGAAGGGGTTAGACTTAATACTGGTAGCATTTTTGTTTTACTTCAAAAAGAAGAGAAAATACACTACCCAAAACAAAGAAGTACTTGCTAATTCTGAGCTGTCCACGCTCCCCACCTTCCTGCAGCCAAGAAATACCATAGGGTGAATGGATTTTCCTCCTTGTCGGTTCTTCTGCAGATGTTATTGTATTTTAAAAACCCCAAAGAAGTGAGATCACTTTTGCTAAATAACAGAAGATGTGGATCTATAAATAAAGGTCGCCAGACATCAGTCTTTTTGGAACATAATGGTTATTTTGGCCTCACTGGGTGAGGCACACCCAGCTCGGGTTATTGCAAAAAATAACATCCTCTCCTGTAAAGTAAGTAGCCATTTATACTGTGTTCCCATATCTGCAGAGGATTCTGAACAGCGTGGACTTAAAAAGCTTCAGAAAGACATCAGGTACTTCTGGGCTAAGGTAATTCAAGGAGGCAAGTTAAACGTTAGCTGTTTCTCCTTCATAATGGGAGTGTCCAGGTAATTCTGTTTTGCTGGAATATCAGCTGCTCTTCTCTGCTTTGCCTTGTTCTTCCTCTCTTTTTTTCCTGGTTTGGAAGAGATTCTGAATAAATGGGAAGTGTGTAAGCCCCAACAATATGATTCTTGAATGAATGAGTAGGATGTAAGGGTTTTGTATGTGAGTCACTAGCATGTTAAAAGACTTTAAGAAGTATCAAGTGCCTTGCTGAACCAGACCAAAGGTCCGTCTAGTCCAGTCTTCTGTTTTTAGCAGCAGCAAACGACGCTACTGGGAAGTTGACATGCAAAGCGTTAAGGTGATCCAGACACTACTGGGAAGCTGACATGCCAGGCGTTAAGGTAGCCTTCCCCAACCTGTTGCCCAACAGATATTTTGGACTTCAACTCCCATGAGCTCCATCCTTCATGGCCAGTGGTCAGCCACTGATATATTTCATTTTTGTTTTGAAGATGCCTGGAGAATCCAGTAATGGTGCAGCAATTTGCACTGTTCAGGCTGGCTATTTGTTTGGCATTGCCTGACCTGTGCTCTTGAGGTCTGTTGTTCAACCAAGCTGAGAGATTTTTTGGAACTCTCCCTCTTACTTAGCTTTCCTTGCGATAAATACATGGGGATGGGGGAACAGATTCCAAGCACACTGTGGCTTTAAAAAGGGTTGACGGATAATTTTACACACTTTCCAGGTATGGGATCGGAGAGATTCCAGACTCTCTTATCTTAGAGGGGGCTAGTCTGAATACCTTCCCCAACCAGGTTCCCTCCACATGTGTTAGACTGCCATTATTCATCATTTATCAGTGGCCATGCTGGCTAGGAATGGTGGCGGATGCAGTCCAACGTATCTGGAGGGTTCGAGGCTGACCTGCACTTAAGGGGGTGGACATTCTATGAGCAAGCTCCAGGCACAAATATTTGGAAGCTCATGTATACTTGCTCTGTTCATCCTCTGCCTACCCCCAAAGAAGTCAAGTTAGCCTTGTTACAGCTGTCGTTGCAGTAAATAAAGCATGACAGAGTGCTGCAAAGTAGTATGTCTGGCAGTGAAAGCCCGGGCATCCTGCTTTGCGGTGTGGTGTAGTGGTTTGAGTGTTGGACGGTGACTGGGGAGACCCGGGTTCAGGTCCTCACTTGGCCATGAAACTCACTGGGTGACTTTCGGCCAGTCACCGGCTCTCAGCCTATCCTACCTCACAGGGTTGTAGTGAGGATAAAATGGAGAGGGGGAGGGCCATGTATACCACCTTGGGCTCCTTGAAGAAAAGAGAGGATATAAATGTAACAAACAAATAAAAGACTTGTTCATTTTGACCTATTCCTCAGAGATCACAGATGAAGTGGTAATCCTGTCTGGACTGTACCACTTCAGACTGTAGGCGAAGGCTTGCTTGATGACATGCAGAAAGGAAATTTCTGTCAAGGCTAAGCTAGAACCCATCTCCCTGATATGCAAGTGTTGTTTTGTAGAAGGGATTTGTTTTTCATAGAAGAGCATTCCATCAGGGGAGTCCCCAACTGCAATCTGAAGTGGTACTGTCCAGACACAGATTTACCACCTCATCTGATGTTTGTGAGAACTAGGGCTTTGGTGAAACTGACTATACGAGACTAACTAATCGATTTCACTCTTTAAATAATTTTTTAGACAAGTGTAATTGCATATGTGGAAGGGAGGAAGTACCTGCTGTTCAAAAACATTTTAATAAAACAAAGAAAAATGCACTTGTAATTGTGGGGGAATTGAGTGTTCATGTGGAGTGTGAGATGCAGACATCCTTTGCAGAGAGGAGAAAAATGAGTAAATGTCTGCTGGCAATGCCCTAAAAGGTTGTGACTGGGTAGCAAAGGAAAGAAGTGGTCTGCAAAGTGAGCTTCTATCCGTAGTGTTAGTCTAGCAGGACAGTTATGCCCAGAAGGTTGTTACAATGCCAGCTCACTTTGGAGGAGTTGACTTTTATTACGCTCCCCTGCTTCTCATGTTCTTGAGATCCCGTTTCGGAGAGAGATAGGCACGCTTCTACAAATAAGTGACAGGTACCTGCTCTGGCAGGTAAGGGCCTCTTGCCTGCCTTTACAAAGATAAATACTTGAGCGAGAGCATGAAATCCACCTCCTACATGACCTCTTACGGAAACATACTGTTGGTGATGCATTTCCCAACTCTCCCTCCCTGTATTGCATAACTGGCCTCCTGTGGCAACTGGCCTGACTCATCTGAAGACACAGCTATTGTCCCTGGTGGGTATCCTGTCTTTTTAGATGATTACAGTCATTTGCTTTCTGCTTAGCAACTTAATATGGCTTTCTTGCCACCCAGTCATTCTCCTCCAAATTCTTCTTGAGACGTGAAGTCTGTGACTCTGCATATAGGTATTTGCCAATTTGGTGTTTTGCGGGGGGTGGGGGAACCAATAGGTTTTTGGTTACTCCCACTCAAGATTAAAGTTGAATTCCCCCTCTTCTAATTACTGCTGTGTCCTGTTCAGCACATAGTTGGTGACACAGTTGCCATGGGCTTTTCAACATAATCTTGAGATGTGTGTCCAAAGACCAGTGGGGGAAAACGTTACTGGATGTCTTCATGCTATAGGAATTCTTGCTTGTTTTTCTTGGTAGGCAATGAAAACTTTAAAAACCAAAGGGTGCTTGAAAACAACCATGATCCAGGGAAACCTTCCCTAACATGAAGCCCTCCAGATGTGTGGGACTACATCTCCCATCATCTAATCCCCAGGTTCTGCGGGTTGGCTGAGGATGATGGGAGCTGTACTCAAAACACATCTGGAGGGCACCAGGTTGGGGAAGGCCGGTCCAGGGGATAAAATATTGGATCTGACATACCGATACTTCTTCACAGAGTGCCTTTGGATCGCTTTAAAAGAGGATTGGACACATTCATGGAGAAGAAGGCTATCAATGGCTGCTAGTCCTGATGGCTATGTGCTTCCTGCAGTATCAGAGGCAAAGTGGCTATGTACACCAGTTGCTGGGGAACATGGGCAGGAGGGTGCTGTTGCGCTCTTGTCCTGCTTGTGCGTTTCTCAAAGGCAGCTGGTCGGCCACTGTATGAACAGAATGCTGGAGTAGATGGACCCTTGGTCTGATCCAGCAGGGCTCTTCTTATGTTCGTATGTTCTTCTCTGGGTTGAAATCCCCATTTAGCTATTACATAGCAAGGTGGCTCATTTCAGGTCATGCAATTTGCTCATCTGACCCACTGCCATGACTCAGTGGCTCTCCAGCAGAGGTTTTCCCCATCTCCTGTGACCTGATCCTTTTTTGAAGTGGTTATTATTTATTTATTACCTTTCTAATAGATGAAGCTTTCTGGGCAGCAATTAAAACCTTAAAATGCAAAATGATAAAATACAATATGAAAGAAATGTAAAACTACACAATAAAATAAAAAATGAAAACCAAAATAAAACCTAGCAGCAATGCAAAGATTTAAAATACAATAACAGATTCAAAACAACAGAAACTGAAAGACAAAAATGCCTGGGAAAATAAGGTCTTCTTCACCTGATGCTGAAAAGAGTACACCTGTCTGGGAAGTTCATTGCACAACTGTGATGCCACAACAGAAAAGGCCCTCTTAGAAGTCACCCACTCACTTCCTTTGGTGGGGGCTCCCAGAGAAGGACCGCTGAAGGCGATCTTAGGGTCCAGGCAGGTGTATATGAGAGGAGACAATCCTTCAGGTCATGCCAGAGATTAGACATGGGCCAATCCTCATTCATAGTATGTGGTCCACCATTGAGCTACAGCCTTCCCTTTGTTTATCTTGATTGCTACCACCCTTAGTCCATGCCTGTGGGGAGACTCTCCGCTCCCCAAATGCTCATAATAGCATTATCCTGGTCAATTTGGAGTCGGCAATTGGCCATCTGTGAAGGCTTCTTGAAGCAGTCTCCAAAACTGAGCACACTTTGGGCATATTTGAATCCCTGGTGTTCTGCAGCTTGGCCCCAGTGGCCTTTTCTCTAGCAGGCTTCTTCTAAGGAGAGGTTTCCAGCAAATTAAGGACCAGGGAGGTAATGACTTGTTGGAGGGGGCTAGCCTCTGTGATACTCTGTATGCAGAGGTCCCAGCTGCGTGGGCAGCCCTCTTCTCAGTTGTCATCGTATTGAGAGTATTTGCATTAGCACACGCCGAAGCAAAGGATAAGAATTCCTGCCACCTTTGAAAAACCTGAATGTACTGTTGTTTTTCCCCCTCTTTGGGGTTTTGAAACCTTTCTCTCAACTTAGAGAAATATAGAACTGTGGTCTAAAAGCATAATCTGAGCACAATGCAGATAAATGTCTTTCTTGGAGTCTGTAATAAGCTCTTTCGCCCCATTCATTTCCTGATGCTGACAAGCTGAACAAAGCAGGGGGCACGTTTTAAATTTAGCTCTGAGTCACTGGCTTTACTACATCTCAGAACTCTGGCTAAGTGTGTGGAGAAAAGCTGAAGATGAGAACATTCCCCGTAATGAAAACCAAATATACATCCGCTGCAGGTTTGTTGGACAGTCTCTTCGCATGCGTCTTGCTTCTGTGCCATTGTTGGAAGAAGAAAGGAAAGCATCACTTGGGATAAGGGTGAACAGTCCTCCTAAACTTACGACAGGGGCATAAGTTTGAACCACTTTTGCATGCAGACAGTCCCAGGTTCCATCCCCGGCATCTCCAGGTAGGGCTAGGAAGGAATCCTGCCTGAAACCCTGGAGAGCCATCGTTGCCAGTCAGTGTAGGCAATACTGGGCTAGATGGCTTGGTATAAGGCACCTTCCTATGTTCCTGTGACTCTGATACTGAGGAATCTTGAACTGTACTGTTCCAAATGAACAAAAGAGTATGCTGAGTAAAGCAGGGAGTGTAAGCAAACAGACCAAGTGAGTGGTTCTCTGCTCTGCAAGAGAAACTAAGCTTGCCCAGCCATGCTCCAGAAAGTGAATTGGGTGTGTCAATGAAACCCAGTCCTCTGCCAGTTCTCCCTGTCAGGGAATGGCTGGAAAAGTCACGTGGGAAGTGGAAGCTGGCATCTTCATAGGAATGCTGATGTCACTTCCTGTGAGTCATCGCCTCTTGGTGCTGCCTGTGTAAGTGAGCCTGGCTGCTTCTGAAGGTTTCACCTGCCATTCCCAAAGGCGGATGCACATCCAAAGTTGCTTCTGTTTTACTACCTTTCATGATGCTTTTTGATCTTGCCATTCTCAGCCTTTGAGCCCCTTCAAGGCCCAAAGCCAGACTTCTACTGATCTGTCAGTGTGGAAGCAGCGCTGACATCCTTGATCTCAGCATCCCAGAAATCCTAACTCCTATATGCTAGCTCCCTGCCTAATGCTCGACTGCCAACAAATCTGAGTGAAGAACATAAGAAGGGCCCTGCTGGATCAGACCCAGGGTCCATCTAGTCCAGCATTCTGTTCACACAATGGCCAGCCAGCTGTTCACACAATGACCAGGAACCCACAAGCAGGACATGAGTGCAACAGCACACCCCACCCATGTTCCCCAGTAGCTGGTGTACGTAGGCTCACTTCCTCTGGTACTGGTAGCTCAGAGCCATCAGGACTAGTAGCCATCAACAGCTTTATCCTCCAGGAATTTGTCCAGCCCCCTTTTAAAGCCGTCCAAATTAGTGGCCATAGTTTAACAACGTGCTGTTTGAACAAGTCCTTCCTTTTATCTGCCCTGAATCTCCCACCAATCAGCTTCATGGGATGACCCGGGTTCTCGTATTTTGAGAGAGGGAGAAAAATGTCTCCCTATCCAAATTCTCCACACTGTGCATAATTTTGTACACCTCTATCATGTCTCCCCTCACCCTCCTTTTTTCCAAGCTAAACCGTCCCAGCTGTTGTAACCTTCTCTCATAGGGGAGATGCTTGAGCCCCTTGATATTTTAGTTGCCCTTTTCTGGCCTTTTTCCAGCTCTACAATATCTTTTTTTAGGTGTGGTGACCAGAACTGTACACAGTATTCCAGTTATTTTTTTTATCCAGAAACAGCTGAACAGGCACTGGAGAGTAACATGCTGTGTTAAAGTGAGGATTCCCTCAAAACAGGTCTCCCACAAGCTACTCTTGTACTTCCATTTTATCATTCATTCTAGACATTTGAGACAGGTTCTAAACTGCAGACCTCACGGCCACAACATCTGGCCAAATGTTTGGACTTTGCTGTTTCTAACCCCATCCCCTGCTTTTTGTGCCATGTAGCTTGTTGAAGAGTTCTGGAGAATTCAAAAGCTTGCACGCTTTTGTGGCATTTTGGTTGGTCCTAATAAATGTATTGCCCAAGTGGATTTTGTTTTTGTTTTCCCTCATGGACCAGCATTGCCATTTTTTGTTTGGTTTGTTTTTTACTTTTTAATATGTGAATGTTTCTTAGTTTAAAGACAGAGTGCTACTCTTCCAGTAACCCAAAGTTCACAGTCTTGGATTATCTGAATTTTTTGAAAGTTTGGGCCAGAAAGATGAGCTTCTGTTTCATGGCCAACCCATATATGGTGCAGAAGACCTATGATTCGATTGCTTGACTTAAAAACAAGCAAACTTAAATTCTGCCTTAGGGAGCAGCAGCCCCATGGAAGGAAGTGTTTAATCCTCCCTGCATGCCATTTTCCTCTTCTAAATAACCCCCCATGAAGCTATTAGAACTGTAGCTGAAAAAATAAATGTGTGCCCATCCTTTTTTCTGCTACAGATCTAATAGCTGTAAGGGGGGCTTTAGATTGTGAATCCCACAAGGGGTGAAGGGTGAAACATCCCCTCCCACAACACTGTTGCTCTCATCAAAATTGAAGTGCCCTCATAGTTGCCTTGCAGTGGGTGGTGGAGGTGTATTATCAGGCGACTGGATCATGGATCTCCTGAATCACATGTGACTTGGCCAAGGGAAGCAAAAGTTGTCGGTCTACCCAGATTTTTTTTTAGCAGCAGGAGACAACACCCACAGGGCAGTGTGCATAATCCCATGGGGACCTGTAATCTCTGGAAAGCCACATGGTACGCCTACACTGTAGATAAGCCCTGTTCTGGATGGCTCATTTGTGAAGAACAGAAGGGGATGCAATTTGGAGATGGCTGACCTTGCAAAAGAGTTTCTCCTCTTGCTGCAGCGTTTGAAAAGCAAAGCCTTCCATTTGGTGGCTGTTTTGGCTACTGTTCTAGTTGTGAATTGTGGGGCTGCTTGGAAAGCATCTTTGGATGTACATTCTATGTAGCCTTGCATTTATTCTACAGTATAAAATAATGCAGGGGTAGGTAGAGGGTAGATTGGGATCGACTGGAAGATCTCTGGTTGATATGCAGTAGACTGGGTTGGATTTCTGACTCCCAAATGTCTAGCAATAGTAACAACAAAATGAACCCCCTCTTTCACACCCTAAGGGTGCAATCCTATGCATGTTTAGATGGAAAAAGGCCTACAACTCCCAGCATTCCTCAGCCAGCTAAGCTGGCTGGGGAGTGCTGGAAGTTGTAAGAATTTTTTCCATCTAAACTTGCATAGGATTGCACTCCAAATTGTACTGCTGAAATGAAGAAAGCCTTGGGTAACCCAGCATTGGTTTTTGTGTGGAAGGAATATGAACCCCATTCAGTTCTGGTATGACAAATCTTGATAAAATAGTGAAGAGCGGAGACATCACACTGACAACAAAGGTCCGCATAGTTAAAGCAATGGTATTCCCCCTATTAACCTATGGCTGCAAGAGCTGGACCATAAGGAAGGCTGAGCGAAGGAAGATAGATGCTTTTGAACTGTGGTGCTGGAGGAAAATTCTGAGAGTGCCTTGGACTGCAAGAAGATCAAACCAGTCCATACTCCAGGAATTAAAGCTAGACTGCGCACTTGAGGGGATGATCTTAAAGGCAAAACTGAGGTACTTTGGCCACATAATGAGAAAACAGGATACCCTGGAGAAGATGCTGATGCTAGGGAAAGTGGAAGGCAAAAGGAAGACGGGCCCACCAAGGGCAAGATGGATGGATGATATTCTGGAGGTGACGGACTCGACCTTGGGGGAGCTGGGGGTGGCGACGGCCGACAGGAAGCTCTGGCGTGGGCTGGTCCATGAAGTCACAAAGAGTCGGAAGCGACTGAGCGAATAAACAACAATTCAAAACAAATTCCTGGGCTCACAATTTTTCAATTCTAAATACGTGTCTTTTGCACCAGTTGGTGGATCTTGGCATTCCAGGGGAAAAAAACACACGAAGTAAATCCTGCAATCCTAGTATCTGCCCAGCCGTGGAATAATGAATGTTGTTGTTGTTTATTCGTTCAGTCGCTTCCAACTCTTCATGACTTCATGGACCAGCCCACGCCAGAGCTTCCTGTTGGCTGTCGCTACCCCCAGCTCCCCCAAGGTCAAGTCTGTCACCTCCAGAATATCATCCATCCATCTTGCGCTTGGATGGCCCCTCTTCCTTTTGCCTTCCACTTTCCCTAGCATCAGCATCTTCTCCAGCGTATCCTGTCTTCTCATTACCTGGCCAAAGTACTTCAGTTTTGCCTTTAATATCTTTCCCTCAAGTGAGCAGTCTGGCTTTATTTCCTGGAGTATGGACTAGTTTGACCTTCTTGCAGTACAAGGCACTCTCAGAATTTTCCTCCAGCACCACAGTTCAAAAGCATCTATCTTCCTTCGCTCAGCATTCCTTATGGTCCAGCTCTCGCAGCCATAGGTTACTATGGGGAATACCATTGCTTTTAACTATGCGGAGCTTTGTAGTCAGTGTGATGTCTCTGCTCTTAGCTATTTTATCAAGATTTGTCATTGCTGTCCTCCCAAGAAGTAAACGTCTTCTGATTTCCTGGCTGTAGTCAGCGTCTGCAGTAATCTTTGCACCTAGAAAGCCAAAGTCTGTCACTGCCTCCACGATTTCTCCCTCTACTTGCCAGTGATCAATCAAGCTGGTTGCCATAATCTTGTTTTTTTTTGAGGTTTAACTGCAACCCAGCTTTTGCACTTTCTTCTTTCACCCTCGTCATGAGGTTCCTCAGCTCCTCCTTACTTTCAGCCATCAAAGTGGTATCATCTGCATATCGGAGATTGTTAATGTTTCTTCCAGCGATTTTAACTCCAGCCTTGGCTTCATCAAGCCCAGCACGTCGCATGATGTGTTCTGTGTACAGGTTGAATAGGTAGGGTGAGAGTATGCAACCCTGCCGTACTCCTTTCCCAATCTTAAACCAGATCTGTGGTCTGTTCTTACTGTTGCTACTTGGTCGTTATACAGATTCCTCAGGAGGCAGACAAGATGACTTGGTATCCCCATACCACCAAGAACTTGCCACAATTTGTGATGATCCACACAGTCAAAGGCTTTAGAATAGTCAATAAAACAGAAATAGATGTTTTTCTGAAACTCCCTGGTTTTCTCCATTATCCAGCAGATACTGGCAATTTGATCTCTAGTTCCTCTGCCTTTTCTAAGCCCAGCTTGTGCATCTGGCAATTCTCGTTTCATGAATTGCTGGAGTCTACCTTGCAAGACCTTGAGCATTACCTTACTGGCATGTGAAATAAGTGCCACTGTTCGATAGTTTGAACATTCTTTGGTGCTTCCCTTTTTTGGTATGGGGATATAGGTTGATTTTTTCCAATCTGTTGGCCATTCTTGTGTTTTCCAAATTTGCTGGCATATGGCATGCATCACTTTGACAGTATCATCTTGCAAGATTTTAAACAGTTCAGCTGGGATACCGTCATCTCCTGCTGCCTTGTTATTAGCAATGCTTCTTAAGGCCCACTCAACCTCACTCTTCAGGATGTCTGGCTCTAGCTCACTGACCACACCGTCAAATCTATCCCCGCGATTATTATACTTCCTATAGAGATCTTCCGTATATTCTTGCCCCCTTTTCTTGCTCTCTTCTGCTTCTGTTAGGTCCTTGCCATCTTTGTTTTTGATCATACCCATTTTTGCCTGGAGTTTACCTCCGATGTTTCTAATTTTCTGGAAGAGGTCTCTTGTCCTTCCTATTCTATTATCTTCTTCCATTTCCACGCATTGCTTGTTTAAAAATAATTCCTTATCTCTTCTGGCTAACCTCTGGAATTTTGCATTTAATTGGGCATATCTCCCTCTATCACTGTTGCCTTTTGCTTTCCTTCTTTCTTGGGCTGCTTCCAGTGTCTCAGCAGACAGCCATCTTGCCTTCTTGGTTTTCTTTTTCTTTGGGACGTGTTTTGTTGCCGCCTCCTGAACAATGTTGCGAACTTCTGTCCATAGTTCTTCCGGGACCCTATCTACTAAATCTAGTCCCTTAAATCTATTCTTCACCTCCACTGCATATTCATGAAGAATATTAGTGAGCTCATATCCAACTGATCTGTAGGTCTTCCCTATTCTCTTTAGTCTGATTCTAAATTGTGCAATAAGAAGTTCGTGATCTGAACTACAGTCAGCTCCAGGTCTTGTTTTTACCAACTGCATAGATGTCCGCCACCTTTGGCTACAAAGGATGTAGTCAATCTGATTTTGGTGTCGACCGTCTGGTGAAGTCGTAGACTACCCATGCCCAAATAAGGAACACAAATGGCAGCGCCCATGGGCGCCGCCATTTGCGTACGTGCTTCCCCCCCCCCAAAGTCAGCCGTGATAGGCTACGTAAAGATTTACGTAGCCTATCACGGCTGACTTTGAAAATCTAGCCGTGATAGGCTACGTAAATCGTTACGTAGCCTATCACTTTTTTTTTTTTTTTTAACTTTACTGGGAAATGGTGGCGGCGGCCGGTCAGAAGACCGGCCGCCACCCCCACCACCGCTGAAACGCCGCCGGGACCCGCCGCCGAGAGGGACATTCGACAGAGGTAAGTCCCATCCCGGGGGGGTGGGCGGGGGGGGTGTCGAAGAATTTCCCCACCAATTTCGGGTGGCCGAATGCATTGGCATTTGGCCTCCCGGAGATTCGTGGAGAAATTCTCCGACATCCCTACCTTCAAGCCTCCCTCTTCACTTACCTGGAGTATGCACAAGGTGTGTCTCTCTGCCTGCCTCTTCATTTATCTCATACAGAAGCAAGCTAAGTCTCTGCCTTTCAGGTAAAGAATTAGTTCCAAGGGGCTATTTAAGCAGCATTGCATATGTCATGTTTTTTTCATATGGGAGTTGGCCTGATGTGCAGCTGCTACTGCGTGCAAGAAAAATGCACAATATATTATTTTTTTGTTGTATTTCTATACTGTCTTTCTGGGACCAAGCAACCAGGGTGGTTGACACAGAGTTCAGAATGTAAAAACTGATCAAATAAAAACATAGTAAAACATTGCAAACAGCAGTAAAATCCATCACAGCAATTTAAAAAGCCAAGTTAAAAAGATGTGTCTTAACTCCTTTTGTGAATGCAGAGAGAGTGCGGGCTGGAGGGAATCAGTTACAGCTCCACAGGGAGTGGAGTTTGGGAGAGGAACCCAGGAGAAAGCCCTTGCTGGTGCAAACCCTATTCTTGGGAGGACTCGTTTGGTCTTGGGAGGACATTGCAAGGTTTTGAATGGGCAATGTTTTGCCATCACCTGTGCTTTTCTGATGGGGCTGGAGTTCATTCTGAACCAAAAGTAGGAGGGGGCCCAGGTACAAAAAAAAAAAGAGGTTCAAGGGTTCTGACTTGGCCAACAGACTCCACCGATTTCTTGTCCCACCCCCCTGCCACATCTCATACGTGTTTGTTTATGTATTTATATACTACACTTCTATACCACCCAGTAGCTGAGGCTCCCTGAGCAGTTCACTAAACAGAGGTTACAGCCATAAAATACAAAAATATAACAGTAAAAATGATATAAAATCTAAAACAAATTAGAACCATTGCAAAACAAAATAAAACCAATAGGAGAGTATAACAGTAGTGCAAGGATCTAAAAAGCATTAACATGCTTTTAAAGCTGAAGGATTAAAATGCCTGGGAAAATAATAAGGGCCTGGTTCCGAAAAGGCCGCACTGTAGGTGCCGGGTGAGCCTCTCTGGGGAGAGCATTCCACAACTGGGGTGCCACCACTGAAAAAGCTCTCTCTTCAATAGCCACTCACCTCACCTCATTCGTTGGGAGCACCTAGAGAAGAGCCCCAGGAGATGATCCTTCAGGTAACCTGGCCCAAAACTGTTTAGAGCAGGAGTGGGCAGAAAGTAGATCTCCAGATATTTTGGACTTCAGCTCCCAGCATTCCTGAACATTGGCCACGCTGGCAGGGGCTCCTGGGAGTTGAAGTCCAAAACATCTGGAGATCTACCTTTGGCCTATACCAGCACTTTGAATTGAGCCCAGAGATGGCCCATATCTCATATGGAGCAAGAATGCTCCAAAGCCCCCAAGAATGACTTTTTGGTGTGGGTGGTCGATAGTCTGCAGCAGGAGCAGGGGGCAGGAAATCCCCATTGCACATGCTGAATTCCACCTTCCCCAACCTGGGTCCTTCCAAACGTTTGTGGACTACAACTCCCATTGTCCCTGACCATTGGCCATGCTGGCTGAGGCTAACAGGAGTTGTAGTCTGAACCTGACCCAACTTGAGGAAGGCTGCTGAAATCTATGGAGTTCTCTTTTTTTCCCTCATGAAATTTTATTTCAAAATAAGGTTAACAAACTAAAGTCAATAAAAAGAATGTTGATGTTGTTCAGTCGTTCAGTCGTGTCCAACTCTTCGTGACCCCCTGGACCATAGCACGCCAGGCCTTCCTGTCCTCTGCTCTCTCCCGGAGTGTGCTCAAGTTCATATTCGTTGCATCGGTGATGCTATCTAGCCATCTCATCCTCTTGTCGTCCCCTTCTCCTTTTGCCTTCAGTCTTTCCCAGCATCAGGGTCTCTTCCAGAGAGTTTTCGCTTCGCATTATGTGGCCAAAATATCTGAGCTTCAGCTTCAGTATCTGTCCTTCCAAGGAGCACTCAGGGTTGATTTCCTTTAGGATTGACTGATTGGACCTCCTTGCAGTCCAGGGGACTCGTAAGAGTCTTCTCCAGCACCACAGTTTGAAAGCATTGAT
This sequence comes from Heloderma suspectum, assembly GCF_057233095.1. Classification (NCBI taxonomy): domain Eukaryota; kingdom Metazoa; phylum Chordata; class Lepidosauria; order Squamata; family Helodermatidae; genus Heloderma; species Heloderma suspectum. The sequence goes on from NC_139466.1 coordinate 3,485,603, forward strand.
TCTTCGGCACTCAGCCTTCCTTAGAGTCCAGCTCTCACAGCCATCCATCACTACTGGGAAAACCATAGCTTTGATTAGACGGACCTTTGTCGGCAAGGTGATGTCTCTGCTTCTTACTATGCTGTCTAGGTTTGCCATAGCTTTCCTCCCAAGGAGCAAGCGTCTTTTAATTCCATGGCTACAGTCACCGTCTGCGGTGATCTTGGAGCCCAAGAAAGTAAAATCTGTCACTGCTTCCATTTCTTCCCCTTCTATATGCCAGGAAGTGATGGGGCCAGATGCCATGATCTTAGTTTTTTTAATGTTGAGTTTCAAACCAGCTTTTGCACTCTCCTCTTTCACCCTCAACAAGAGGCTCTTGAGATCCTCTTCGCTTTCTGCCATTAGGGTGGTATCGTCTGCATATCGGAGGTTGTTGATAATTCTCCCGGCAATCTTAATTCCGACCTGTGAGTCATCCAACCCGGCGTTTCTCATGATGTACTCTGCATATAAGTTAAATAAGCAGGGTGACAATATGCAGCCTTGTTGTACTCCTTTCCCAATTTTGAACCACTCGGTTGTTCCATGTCTGGTTCTTACTGTTGCTTCTTGACCCTCGTACAGGTTTCTCAGGAGACAGGTAAGGTGGTCTGGTACTCCCATCACTTTAAGAATTTGCCACAGGTACAGAATAATAAATCAAAATCACTAAAGAAACAAAGGAGTCCACTAATTATAAATCTCAGTTTAGAACATCTGTGCTTATGAAGCATCTACAATAAAGTTACCTAAGTAGGAGCTCAGTATCTAATGAAAGTAAAAATACAAGTTATACAACATATACAAGGGGCGTGCATAACTGTTTGTCATGTTGTGTGTTTGTGCATATTAATCAGAAAAAAATACAGGCAACTGTACTTCATTGGAACTTTATCAAAGTTCGAAGCGCCTCAACATTGGAAATGAATGGAAACCATAATATCATTCTTCCATTTAGGATTTCTTACTCTCTGCACTTGCTGAGTAAGTTTATCCATATCATGGCCTTCCAAATTTTATTAATCCCCTGCTCTTTGGTTGGTTGCTTTAGGGACTTCCAGTGAATGCTCTACATGACTTTGCAGCTGTATACAGTTGCTCAAGAAGGCCTTTATCCAGAATCATTCACTTCAAAAAGATGGAGCAACATTGCTTTAGGAGTTAACAGTGGTCTCATGCGAAGAAGTTCCTGACAGTAAACAGCAACCATGTTCCAAAACTCCTGCACTGCAGAACATTCCCCACCAAAGATGAAAGCATGAACCAATGTGACCACACCCCTTCCAAAATATTGGCTATACTTTGGATGTATTAATGAAGCCTTGCAGGAGTAATGTGCCACCTATTCAGAACTTTGTATTGTGCTTCTGTGCAGTTCTATTGATCCAAGGCCTTATATTTAACTCTCTCTCTCTCTCTCTCTCTCTCTCTCACTCACACACACACACACACACACACACACATACCCCTTCTCCAAAGAAAGCTTGGCAAATGTCTATCTCTTGGAAAACTAGCTGCTAGAAGCTAAATTTCTAGGTCATGGCTAAGGAATACCCATCAGGAGGTGACTCACTTTCCTGGCTGAGGCAAAGCCCTTTCTTCCCTCGCAAGAAAATATGCAAGAGGAAAACGTTTTGGCCGCCAGATCTTTCATCAGTCACAGATACGTTTTAAACAATGTGAGATCTTCAGCTGCTTAAGCCACAGGGCACTGGTATGGACAGGACAAAGGAGCTGCCTCCCTTTCTGGATGCATGAAATAGAACTCTCTCTCTCTTGCATTCCTTAGAAAGAATGTAAGCAAGAAGATGCAGCAGTGGTAAGGCGGTGTATTTTTCCTGGACTTGTGTGTACGGCGGTTGTAAAGATCCTAGGCTGCCCTCTTCTTGTTGTTGAAAGCGCCTGTTTAATTCACAAATCAGATGCCAGCGAGGCAGACGCCCCACCCGGCTGGGCTGTGATCTGTCTGCATCAGGCTCAGGGCAGGCGAGGAGAGGTGCTGGTGTGTGTTTGGTTTTGGGGGGTTGGAGTTTTGCTGTGTAATGCAAGTTTCTGGACGGAGGGGGGGTGCTTTAAATGGCTCAACCTTCTCTGCATGCTCTCATTTGCTGGCAGGAAGTGTTGTGACTTGCTTGCTTAGAATTTCAGTTGTAAGAGGAATGCTGGGCTTCCAGATTTAACTTTCTGGGTGTGGGAGAAAGTTCCACATTGTGCTGGGGGCTAGGAAAGGAAGGGGACCGGTCTGCCTTCCTCTGAAATCTGGACAGGGCAAGGTAAGGATGGCTAAACATTCCTGGGGGATCCAAAGCTCTGAGTTTGGCTCAGTTTTGCTGCAGTGCGGTGAAGTGAACTCTGAGACTCGGCTCCTCTTTTATATTTAACTTTTTCCCCTGCCCTCTTAGTTTTTCTGCTAGCGTGGGAGGCAGTCTGCCGGAGAAGAGGGTGCAGCGGCTGTGGATTTAATGGAAGTGAACCTTAAGGGAGCACTTGCGGTGCAAAATTCCAGTGGGTCTTCTCTGCCTTTGATCAGGGTCTTTGTCTCTCCTTGCTTTAGGATGGGCCATGGTGGTGCGTTGGACTAATAGCTCTGTAGTTCTAGAAGGGAGTTTGGTCAATAGGTTTTCTAGCAGTGGTTCTGGCATCCCCCGCTCCCAAGTTATCTTTCTAAAGCAGCCTTCCCCAACATGATGCCCTTCAGCTGTTCTGGACTACAAGTCCCACCAGTTCCAGTCAGCATGGCTGATGGTCAGGAATGATGGGAGTTGTAGTACAAAACAACTGGAGGACACCAGGTTGGGGAAGGCCGTTGTCTTATAAGCCCAGAAGAAACAAAGGACGCTATGTCTGTTTAAAAAGCATATTAGGTCTAAGCAAAACATCACAAAATAGCAAGGAAGCTTTCAGGTTCTCCAGGACTCCTCTGAGCATCCCTCCCCCTTTAGACCCTTACAGTTGATCCTGTGAAGTAGGAGAGGTCTGGGGGGCTCTAGGTATTCCGGGGGAGCATCTGGAGATGCCCAGGGTAGGATTGGTGTGCATGTGAGAGGAGGCTTCTTTGCGGAGCTTGCCAAGTAAATCCTTTTGCTGGCATGATATGACGCTGCAACTTGGGTTGTGGCTGCTATTTGCTATTTCTCCTAGACAGGGGTGCTCTGCTGTTTTGAGGCAAGAATGAGGTAAGCTGCAATGTTGAAAACACGTTTGTGGTTTTAGTTCTGGAGTTTGTAATGTGATACAGACTGAAACAAATGCAAAGGGGGCACCGGATCTTTTCATAAAGAGTGAAAAGGGGGGGAGGGGGAGGGAAGCCCAGCAAAATTCCAGAGGCTGGAATTTCTCCTGCACCCCTTGCCTCTGCCTCTTGTGCGTTTTGTGATGCTCTCCGCTCCTCCTGACTCTTCATTGTGAAGCTGTCCAGGGTCTGTCACTGCAATCCTGCCCACAAAGTTGAATCCTATCAACTTCAGTGGGCAGCCTAACTGCACACAGGATTGCAGCCTATATATTGTTGCCTGGTCAAAAAGAATCTTTTCTATTTTCTTTATCAGAGAATCCAAAGTAGAAATCTTTGATTTCTAGCTTGCCCTATTTAGTCTCAGTCCAGGCAGCAGTAGGTTAGAGATTGAATAAATACTTGAAGAGCAAAAACCGTTTACCATGAGACAGAGGCTGAGGATCAAAACTTGGGAGGAGCAGAACTCTTAAAACGAACCAGCATAATTTAATATATTTGTCATACTTGTGCAGCAGAGGGGGGCCACCAGTATTCCACCTGGGGTAGGGCAGGGATGGGCAGACTTCAAACTTGGGAGATCAGTGGAAAATCGCAGAAACACAATTCATCCAGAGATTCAGCATTATTTCCTGTGGCTTGAATAAGGACAAAGGCTTTTTAAAAATCACACTACGTATGTTAATTGGCTCACTATTGCAGTGATGTCTGTGTTTCCACCCAGCAATGAATTGTGAATGGCAACTCTAAAGGCAATCGTCACTACCTCTACTTTTTTTTTGCATTTCAGTCCCCCCCACAACACACCACTGCTTACCTTCCCCCTCCCACCTCAGCATGTTTGTTTGTATAAATCTGCCAATTTGAGGTAAACACTTCGTGCATCTGTCCACAACGTCCATGAAAGCTTATGCCAGAGTATGTGTGTTAGTCTTTAAGGTGCCACAGGACACTGTGTGTGTGTTTTCTGAAATAGATTAACATGGCTGCTTCCCCTCTGGAGATTTACTTTGTTTTTCCCTAGAAGCACCAACTAGATCCATGTGCAAAATAGTGGCGCAGAAAGGGGGAAAGGGACAGGACATCTCTGAGTTCATCTCAGCCCAGGAATTGGTTTTAATACCAGAACTGAGTTCACAGTCCTTTCACAGAAAAATCTATTCCTGGTCCCCCGCCCCCAGCTTCCTTCATTTCAGCAGCTAAAGTGTGTGTGTGGGGGGGTGGGAGTTGTTGCTATTGTTAAACAATTTGGAATCAGAAATTCTTGGTGATCTACTGGTAGATCCCAGTGTACCTTGTCCCTACCTAGGATAGGGGACAGAGACACTACTTGCCTTAAAGCTGTTGCTGCTGTTTTTGTTTTTGTCAACTTTGTTCTGAAAGAGTTTGAAACCTGAGCCATTAGCCATCTCCTCCCAAAGCAAATCCAACAGGTCTGTTCTCTGAACTGACCTGTCATCTGATCCATGCAAGCTATTGTGAAATCCCCATTGTCTTCAGAGCAAGCAAGTGGTATGGAATTGAAGGTTTCAGTATGGGGGGAAATCCCATTTAACAATGGTATTTTAAGTGTGTCCCTGTTCAGATGTCTATGATTTTAACAAACACCCAATAGCACAGCTAAGGAGGCAATTCTTGTTAAGACGTGTGTGTGTGTGTGTGTGTGTGTGTGTGTGTGTGTAATTAACCTAGTTAATAATATGACAAATTATTTACAAAGCCTGCAGATCTGGTCACCCGGAGACTAATGGTTATGCGCCCTTGGTGACTAGGCAAGTGATAGTTGACAAGCGTCTGCATGAGGCTGGATCAGTCAATATTGTTCCATCCTTGCAGCAAGTAGACAGTAGCTGAAGGCCATTTACGGCAGTGGTTTCTGAGCTTTTAACCTTCTACCTTGCGTTCAAAAGTCCACATCTCTGGAATTTTGGAGAAGCTGCAAAAGTTCAGTACAGCAGCAACAGTTCGGTATTCCAGTGTGTTCTTTGTTTTTGTCACAGGTTTATGTGTTTTGTTATTTGTTCAGCTCTTTGAGCCCTGGAAGAGTCATTTATAAATGTCCTCAAGTAAAATAAATAAATAGAGCTGAAGTAATCACATATTTTCAGTGTCAACTCTGGAATGCCCTCCCCCAAGAGCAGGGAAGAGGAAGGGGTGGCTCTCCAGATGTTGGGGGACTGCAGCCCTAGCCAGCACATCAGCCCTAGCCAGTACAGCCAATGGTGAAGGATGATGGGAATTGCAGTCCACAACATATGGAGTGCCATACCTTCCCCATCCTTGCCCTAGAGATGCACCAGAGCCTTAGACTGTTTTCTGGGAACAATGTGAAGTGTTTCCAGCTGGTTGTTGGTAGCCAGGCTTAGCCTGGATTTTAAATATCTGTTTTCCCAGGTATACTAGGCTGAAAGCACAGCAGAAGGAGATGGTAGCATTCTGAGGTGGTAGAATAAACCCTGCTGCTTCATGCCATAGATGGAAATGATTTTTGGATGCTTCCTGTGAGTAGAAAGCTAGTGGAGAAGCTAAACTAAATTTGTATCTCTTGTGTGCTAGCTTTTTACTTGCAGGGAGTTTTCACATGGAGATCATCTCTTTCCAGCCCTCTGAAGTAGTTCAGTTCATTCTACCACCTCATTCTACTGCATGTGTAGTCTGGGTCTTGATTACCTGGAAAAAGTGCAGAAAGGGGCAACTAAAATGATCAAGGGGCTAGAGCATCGGTCCCCTATGAGGGAAGGTTACAACAGCTGGGATTGTTTAGCTTGGAAATAGGAGGGTAAAGGGAGACATGATAGAGGTCTACAAAATGATGCATAGTGTGGAGAGGGAGACCTCTCTCTCTCTCTCTCTCGCTCTCTCTCTCTCAAAACACTAGAACCCAATGGGGTCATCCCATGAAGCTGATTGGTGGGAGTTTCCAGATAGATAAAAGGAAGTCCTCCTTCACACAGCACAGAGTTAAACTACGGAATTCACTCCCACAATATGTAGTGATGGCTTTAAAAGGGGGTTGGACAAATTCCTGGAGGAAAAGGCTATCAATGGCTACTAGTCCTGATGGCTATGAGCTACTTCCAGTACCAAAGGCAATGAGCCTATGTACCCCAGTTGCTGGGGAACATGGGTGGGAGGGTGCTGTTGCACTCATGCCCTGCTTGTGGGTTCTGATCAACAGCTGGTTGGCCACTGTGTGAACGGAATGCTGGACTAGATGGACCCTGGGTCTGATCCAGCAGGACTCTTATGTTCTTACCTACCCTCCCCTTTCAAGATAGAGTGATTTCAAATGTGAATATATAAGAATATATGAACTTCCCTCCATCTGTGCTGATTTTTAGAAGATTTCCTCTATTTTCTCTGGGGCTAGCCTTCCCCACCTAGAACATTGCCCCTGCTGGCTGGAGGTTGTGGGGTTTGTAGTCCAGCTCATCTGGAGGGCACCAGGTTGAGGAAGTCTGTTCTGGAGTATAGCAAGCATGCAGTTATGGGAATGAGTGCTCGGTAGCGTGGGTGGGTGTCTTTTTCTTGTTAGGAATGTCTGTGCTGGCAGTTTGGGAATTCTTTTTTTCCCTCCTTCCCCTGCTAGAATGTATTGTTTGTCATCTTTGATATTTGTGCCATCCCCTTCCTAACCTTTATGGTCTAAAGACTGCCTCTGTCTGACTCTTTGAGAGTAGCGATGACCTTGCTGAAAAAATGTTTTTGAAGGGCGTTCTTTTCTTCTGGAGGAGGTGATGAGTAAAGCAACAGTTCCAGTAAAGGAGCTAGTTTTAAATGAAAAATGACTGGCTTTTCAGGTTCAGGAATGTGAAAAAGTTCACTTTTCAGACCTTGAAGGGGCTTGTAGGAGCAATGTCCGCCCGCCAGTGTGCTCACTTCATGATACTTGTTTTTTCCTTGTGTAATTTGTCCTTGTTGTCAAACTATTTGAAAATATGGGCGCTTAACCTTTCTGAACCTGGATTCTGCTAGGATAGGTCACACGGAGCTGATGCTGTTGCATTTGCTGCTTGGATGGGGCAAGTTTGCATGGTCCCAAAGCAGTGTCTCGCAACCAGATGTCTTGAACTACAACTCCCCGTAGCTGGCTGGGAATTATGGGAGTTGTAGTCCAACACATCTGGAGGGTTCCTGGCTGGGGCAGGCTGGCCTAAAGATTGGGTGCCATCCACCCCTTCTGTTGTGGAGTGGCTTAAAACGGGTTACCTGGAGGAGGAAGGGGAATGCTTCTCCGCAGAGAATGGGAGCTGTGGATCACACAACCCACAGTTCTTTTGATTGCAAAATGTGGCGATGGCCACTAGCTTAGGTGCCTTTAAAACAGAGCCGAGGAAGCCTTTTTGGCCTGAGGGTTGAATTGACTGTGAAGAATCAGTCAGGGGACACATGCAAGGCAAGGGATTGTTAGTGTAGTATAAGTGCGTTGGCCTCCTGTTTACAAATCCAAGGGGTAAGGATGCTATCCTACGCATGTTTAGACGGAATGAAAGTCCTGCAACTCCCAGCATGCCCCAGCCACACCATGACGTCATGGCACCAGCTGGAGCTCCACGTTGTGCTGGGACTACTCCACCTATCCCACCCGCGTCATCCCTGAGGGGGGAAGTTGCCTTCCCAGCTGGGAGGAGGAGTGGTGGTGCCAGCCCCCCCACCCCCGTGATCTCCAGTGATTGATCAGAGATAAAGGGGGGATTTCGCTCCCCAGGCCTCTGATAGCCTCCAGGTTGCCGCTTTGTTATAGCACTGGCGGGGCTGAAAATACCCAAGTGCCTAGAAACTTTAGAACTGTTTATGATCAGGTCTGACGTCCAACATAATCTCATGGTGGCTATCAAAAGAAGAAAAAAAGCACCTAGAAATTGGAGCATTTTTTCCACCCCGGCACTTGAATACAAATGTTGAAAAACTCTATTAACTTAAGCCCTAGTGTTAAGTTGTTTGAATCAAAGGGAATTATCCCCACCCCACCCCGAGCATCATTCCTGTACCCTCCTGTCACTCACTTGCATCCTGGCTAGGCCTGTACGTGGCTATGACTTTTTTCACATAAGTGCTGATGGCATGAGCTCTGTCCTTCCCTTAGTTGTCTTTCACCTTTCGGAAGACCTGTGCCTGCATATGACAGTTCCAGGGACAAATTTCACCTTGGCTTTAGATTCACTGTGCTTCTTAAACAAAAACCAACCCCCCAAAGATAGCCACGCTGGTCCATGAGGAAAAAAATGCCAAAATCCACAATTGGGCAATGCCTTATCAGGACCAAAACCCCAGAAAAAGGTGCAAGAGTTCAAGTTCTCCAGAACTCTTCATCAGGTAGATGGTACAAAAAGCAGAGGGAAAACAGTAACATCCCAAAACATGGCTGGGTTTTGCAGCAGCAAAGTCTGCGATAGAGGCCCAGTCTCAAAATGGAGATCTGCAGTCTGAATGAATTAATCAGCAGTAGGTGTTGCAGGTATCAGATTACACCTAGCTATGCATTTTGGGATAGAGAAGCGATGTCTGATCTCCATTTCTGAAAACACAACGGCTGGCGGTAACTCTGACCTGCCTCTTGCCTTAGGCGAAACACACAGGTTCCTGTGTCGGCCTCTAGTACAAATGACTTGAATAGGGTTGGTGGGAGAATGAGCAAATATATATATTGCAAAGGATGCTGCGTCTTGGGCGTGTGCTCTTTCACCGTCACAGTTCCCACGTGCAAGATGGCATCTCACCCATCTTACTGCCAAATTATGATAAGAAGAAAAAATAGGTCTGCCACAGAGGTGCAAGTGTCTGGTCTCTTAGCCGTAAACTCCCAACGGTGCGGTTTACTTTCTAAATGTATTATGGACAGAAACTGAAATGTTGGGAGCTAGGGCCATTCAGCAGGTGAAACTGAGCATCTTCTAGTCCACACCCACTTATGAACAGAAGCCAGTGTGGTCTTTGCCCTGCTTTCTGCTCACTTTGGTGTGGCTGGTGAGCCTGTCCTTACTCAGCATGATCTTATTGGCGTTGACTACTCTCATGGGATTGTCTTCCTCACTGGGTGTTCTCTGGCCTTGTGTTTTACTCCCTGCTGTGGCACCTGACTGCATCGAAAGCTTAACTAATTCGTGAATAACTCTCCTCTGATTAAACAAATAGCAATGTTGTCATTGAGATGCTGGGGATGTATCAGTCTGTAACAATTTTCTATATTCTTATGGGTGTGCTGTGCTAAGCCTGGCTGAAACCCAGCTCTGAGTTCATACCCTCCTTCGTGGTGGGTGTTTTTAAAACCAGAATATTGCAGGCTGTGCTATGCCATTAGGGTTTGTATTCAGAGATAGTGGATGGTAGAAAGATCTTGCATTGGCTACAAATAGTATTCTGGGCAGCTCAGAGTAGATATCCCAGGAGAGGGATCTTTATGCAAAGAAACAAAGTACTGTAGCTTTTTAGATGGTTCTAAAACTCATGAAATGCCCTGTGTGTGCCCATCGTTTGCATAATTACCTGCGCTGCAGTGCAGCTTGGCGTGTTGTCCAAACTTGGTGCACGGGGGTGACTTCATACCCACCCTACAACCCATGACTTGCAGTAGGGGTTGTAGGGTGGGTACGAAGCTACCCCCGCCGCAGGTTCAGATGACACACCAACCTGCACTGAAGCATGGGTAATTATGTAAACAACAGGCAGGGGGAGAAGCCACAATGGCTGCTTTTACCCCATGACTGTTTGAATTGTCGTCCCCCCCCAACTTCTAGCCTTGCTATTTATCTCCCCTGCCTCTTTCTAGCTCACTTTTGACTGGCCAGGCCCCCATAGCAGCCCTTATGTGACTTGCTGCATCCTCCATGGGAGCCATTTTGTGGTAGTACCCACAGCAGTTTCTCAAATTCCCAGATTTGTCCACAGGTCCAAAAAGATTGGGGAGCCCTGCCCTTCAGAGCCACTGCTTGTTGCAATAGACCAACCTTCCCTGGCCAGGCTGGCTGGGGCTGATTGGAGTTGTGATCCAACACATGTGGAGGGCGCCAGCTTAGGGAAGGCTGTAGCGGACAATCCTGGCCTAGATGGACAAATATGAGCCTGACCTGGTATAAGGCAGCTTCTGACGCTTCTAGGTATTACCTGACTGTTGCTGTTGGATTTTTGCTTAGGAGCTAACATATAATCATAGAATAGTAGGGCTGGAAGGGGCCCACAAGACCATCGAGTCCAACCCCCTGCTCAATGCAGGAATCCAGGTCAGAGCATCCCTGACAGGTGGCTGTCCATTCTCGTCTTGAACGCCTCCAGTATGGGAGAGCCCACCACCTCCCTAGGGAATTGGTTCCATTGTCGTATCGCTCTAACAGTCAGGAAGTTTCTCCTGATGTTCAGCCAGAATCTGGCTTCCTGTCACTTGAGCCCATTGTTCTGTGTCCTGCACTCAGGGATGATCGAGAACATGATTACCTGTGATTTTAGAGTATAGACTGGCATTTCCTGAGAATGTGCACACTATCATGAGACTCTGTTCCTGAACCTGTACATCATTAATTCCACAGAGGGTGTTGGAACTGGGAAAGGGTTACTTAGTTATTCAAATGGGTGTGTGTGGAGCAAGTTTGCCTAGTTATCCAAAGGGACGTGGGTGGCAGCAGTGGAAAGCAGAGGTGTGACACACACACACACACACCCGGAAGTGCAAAGATAAAAACGCTGTCTGCATGTGTAAACTGACAGAGGACATGAAAAGGGAGGAGTGGATGCAGTTCTGATCTGGAAAAAGGAATGCCCATCTTGGGTGAAACTGGAGCAAGTTGGCAGCGCATTGTGCAGTAAGGCAGAGTGAATAAGACACAAGCAAAATCCTAACCCTGGAAGTGAAGCTCGATGTCTGTTTTTCAAGACCAGCCATGTGTGAGTCTCCTTAAGTAGCCACGCTCCAGTTAATGGGCTGAAGGGTCCTTGAATTCTCTTTCATTCTGTCATCCAAACTCTGTTTTCTTTTGAAAGCAAGCAAGCGAGCCACTACGAGCCACTGACCAGTGGAGCACTTGAGAATAATCTTTCAGCAGCAAACAGTGCCTTTGGCATGGAAGGAATTTGGTAAACAGGGAAACAGACTAATCCTTCAGACCTCAGAGGGGTCACTGCAAAAAACCCCCCGCAAACACAGGATGGTTTGTCTGTAGCACTATCTTCTCTCACTGCACCTCTCAAGGTCCATGAGGTCTTGAAACAAACCACATGAAATTTGAAATATTTCCTCTCTGAGGACTCCTTCACACTTTATGTTTCACTTAAACAAAGGAAGTCTCCATGTAGAAAAATGATGGCACTCTGTTGTACCTGTGAGTGTTCTTTGTGCAGGAGATTTGGGAAAGAAATACGGTCCTGTTCATGTCCCTTCCTCTGCCTGATCTTTCCTCTCCCCCCTCCCCAATAATAGTTTAATTTCTCCAGATTATTAACAGTCACAAATGAATTGGGACACACATTTTCTCTTCCAATGACAGATCTGCTTTTATCACCTACTTGCTGTTTTACTTATTTTATTTGTGATTGTTTTAGATTACATTGTTTTATCTGATTACAAATTAGGTTTTAAAAAAATTATGCTGTTCGTATTTTTTGTTGTTCTAAACTTATTATTTTTGTCCTGTACAATGTACACAGTTTTGAAAAGTGTTTAGCTAAAAAGTGGCATATATATTTTGGAAAATAAGTGTTTATAACTTGGCTTTAAACAGTCAGTCCTAAAGGAAATCAGCCCTGAGTGCTCATTGGAAGGACAGATATTGAAGCTGAAGCTCAAATATTTTGCTACCTAATGCAAAGAGAAAACTCCCTGGAAAAGACCCTGATGCTGGGAAAGGTTGAAGGCAAACGGAGAAGGGGGCGGCAGAGGATGAGATGGCTAGATAGCATCACCGATGCAGTGAACATGAACTTGAGCACACTCCGGCAGAGAGCGGAGGACAGGAAGGCCTGGCGTGCTGTGGTCCATGGGGTCACGAAGAGTCGGACACGACTGAACAACAACAACGAAGTTGCATTTTTGGAGTCCAGTTGGAAAGAGAATGAATTAGCTCTCCCCTCCCAGAGTTTCAGGCTGGCCTTGATCTCATAGGAGTTATGGAATTCCATTCCCAAAAGATTTGGAAAAGGAGGCTTGACCTGTGACTGACTGTCAGTTCCAAGAGCCAGACTAGCCATGCAGACTTTTAAAAGTCTTGCATCAGCTGGGGAGAGGCTGTTGGCAGGCGAAGAGGCGGGGTGGGGGGTCTGAGCCTTTCCCCCCCTGCTGTGAGCCCCGCCTCTGACCGTGCAGTCCTATACATTACTTGTGAGGAACTCCTACTGACTTACTCCCAGGTAGCTGGGTATAGGATTGCACCCTGAAGGTGCAATTTGTGACCATCCTCAGAGGCGCTGCTAAAGCGGAGACCAGGTTGGTGGCACTCAAGGCAGGTCCTTTTCTGTAACGACACCCCAATGCTGGAACTCTCTCCCACAGAGGTTAGATTGGGCTCCTCTCCAATTATGCTTCAGTTCTTTTCTGTCGACCTTTCAGTGGTATTTAGTGGCATTCTCTAATGTTAACATCACTCTCTACTGTTTAATTAATTTTACTTTTTTAGAGCGCAATCCTATGGCTGCTAGACAGTGGCTAGATGGCCATAGGATAGGTCGGTTCCTTGAGAACCAACCTTCATGCCCTCCTGCACTGCCTTTTGCCGCAGAGTGGCAAAAACGGGGTGTTCCGCAGGGCAGGCAGAAGTGCCTTTCCGGCACTTCCTATGCATCGTCCGGCGTCTTCCTGCCCTGCTCTGACTTCCCAAGCTAGACAGCCGAAATCAGCTGTCTAGCCGTAAATGCAGGGTGGCTGAAGCGCGGAGGGGACAATCCCCTCTGCGCTTCCCCTGCCCTGCATTGGATAGGCAATTGCCTCCACGTTTGGAGGCGGCTGCCTATCCCGTTAGGATTGTTCCCTTAGTTTCATTTATTTAAGTTACTGTTTAACTTTAAGAACTGGTGCCCAAGTTTGTATTATTCCTCTTCCCTCCCCATTCCCTTTTCCTTTTGTGTCGTGTCTTTTAGATCGTAAGCCTACAGGTAGGAACTGTTTTGTTTTCTTGATTATGTGTAAGCCACTCTGGGATCCTTTTTGGCTGAAGGGTGGGATTGAAAATCTTTTAAATAATAAAAAAAAATCTGATTTGTATATTCCCTCAAGTACCTGCTAAGTGGAGGGGTGATTCATAAATGGATTAAGTAAAAATAAAAGTGGTGGTTTTTTTGCATTGGAGGAAATCCCCCATGGATGCCAATGGGGGATTCCCCCCCCCAAAGCAAACAGCACCTTCAGAGGAGGGTTTTTCGTCTTGACCTCAGCGGGGGAGGAAAGGATTATAAAGGACCATGATGATTATCACACACCCCATCCAGCTGATGATTTTTTAAGAATAATGCATTCACCTTTATATCTTGTTTGACGCTGAGCTGGACCACTCCGTGAGTTTTAGAAATCTGGACCAGCTGGAAGCGTCCAATGGCACAAGAGGGGCAGGACTTGCAGTGGATTGCACCAGGTGCTTGTTGGAGCGATGCCCTCTGCAGGCTGCAGGTAGTGGCTGTGATTCGGAGCAGGAGAGGATCTGTGCACGCGCGATGCCCAGGCCTTCCGCAGGGCAGCAGCTGCTGTAGCAGCAACTCCTGTGAGCGATTTAGCTCCTGCTGGCAAGAGCTTTGATGGCGAGAGCAGGTCTCTTCCACATGGTTTGCAGCCAGCTGCTAGGTGTCAAGGCGGCTCCTGGAGATGGCTCTGTCACCCATAAATGGCATCCTGCCCCATCTAGGCCGAATGGTGATCCTTCAGGTCACGCCTCAGCTGCAGCATTCTTGATACGTGCTGCTGGATCCCTTCCCCCAGAGCCTCCCTCCTCCCTGTTGAAACAGCAGGGGTGGTTTTATTGGCACACTCGGCTCCCAAAAGCAGGAGCTGACCTCACCCTTCCTCTGCGTTTAATAGAGTCCATGAGGCATTACTAACTAATGCATCTCTCTTTCTCTGTCTCCGCCAGGCCCTGAAACACACAGCACTGATCTCCATTTGTCACCAGCTCTGCTTCTATGCGTTCTTGGCTCAGAGGGTGACCTTCCCTGTTAAAAAATTGTAGGTAAGGAGAGCTTCAAATATGGTGAACTTCTTACATTTATATCCTGCCTTTTCTCCAAAGCTCAAGATGGGGGACATGGTTCTCCCCCCCCCCATTTTATCATCACATGACAACCCTGTGATGTAGGTTGGGCTCAGAGAGACAGTGGCCCAGTCCACACAATCACAGGACAGTGGTCCACCATGGCTTGTTAACCACCCTGCATATGCCAGTCAAGCGCCAGCTGATCTGCATAATTACCCTCACCGGGCGCGGATTCTCATGCCATCCGACCCTCTCAAGGGTGGCTTGTTGGGGTGGTTAACAAACCACCCAGAAGCCATGGGCTGTTGTAGGGTTGTGGAGTGTTTGTTAACCACCCCAACAAGCCACCCTCGCTGTGTTCAGACAGCATGAGAATCTGCAGTGGCAGGGGCTTGGATAGGCAACCTGGCTACAGTGAACATGCAAACCAGGTCATTGACTGGCCGTGGAGTTCCATGGCTGAAAGGGGATTTGGACTCGGGTCCCCTCAGACTTATTCCCACACTAACCATTGTACAACTCTGGCTTTCATTGTGTGTTTGTCTTTCCAGTGGTAGCCTCCCGCTTTCCCCAAATGGTTTTCACTTCCAAACATGCTGGGTAGATTAGAAGTGCCTGTCACAGTGTGTGTTGTTGTTGTTAATTTGCATCCAACCTTTCCACCCAGGTGATGCCCAGGTCTGCCACTTTCCTGAGAAAACAAATACAAAATAAGCAACCATAATAAAAATTATGATAATATAAAGATACATCATTATCACAATGACGAAAACCAATACATTTGACTTCAATACCTCAAGTCTCTTACTTATGTGTCTCCCTTCTCATCATGCCCAGTCATGGAGGTATTCTGAAGAGGCTGTCCTGGTGGTCCCATGTAGGTCAGAGATCCACTCAGAAACTTTGAGGAGTAGGGTCTTTAGTGTGGTGGCTCCCATCCTATGGAATCTCCTTCTGACTATGATCAGGCATGCACCCATTTTTATTTGTTTTCGGTGTTTGCTCAAGATGTTTCTTTTCAGGCAAGCCTTTTCTGACTGATGAGTAAATTCCAGCCACTCTTTTATTGATCTTTTTGCTTGTCTTGTAACTTTTTGTATTTTGTGTTTTTAACTAATTGTACACCACTTTGATATCTCTTTATAAATTTTATAATGAATAAAATTTGGGTGCAGCCTCCCTCTTTTTCTTGCTCTTTGCATTTTTCTTGCTCTTTATAGACTTGTATTCAATATCTCTCCCTCTATATCTAATTACTAGAGACCAAATTGCCAATATCTGCTGGAGAATGGAGAAAGCCAGGGAGTTTCAGAAAAACATCTATTTCTGTTTTATTGACTATTCTAAAGCCTTTGACTGGGTGGATCATAACAAATTGTGGCAAGTTCTTGGTGGTATGGGGATACCAAATAACCTTGTCTGCCTCCTGAGGAATCTGTATAACGACCAAGTAGCAATGGTAAGAACAGATCACGGAACAACGGACTGGTTTAAGATTGGGAAAGGAGTACGGCAGGGTTGTATACTCTCACCCTACCTATTCAACCTGTACACAGAACACATCATGCGACGTGCTGGGCTTGATGAAGCCAAGGAGTTAAAATCGCTGGAAGAAACGTTAACAATCTCCGATATGCAGGTGATACCACTTTGATGGCTGAAAGCGAGGAGGAGCTGAGGAACCTCATGACGAAGGTGAAAGAAGAAAGTGCAAAAGCTGGGTTGCAGTTAAACCTCAAAAAAACCAAGATTATGGAAACCAGCTTGATTGATCACTGGCAAATAGAGGGAGAAAACGTGGAGGCAGTGACAGACTTTGTCTTTCTAGGCGCAAGATTACTGCAGACGCTGACTGCAGCCAGGAAATCAGAAGTCGTTTACTTCTTGGGAGGAGAGCCATGACAAATCTTGATAAAATAGTGAAGAGCAGAGACATCACACTGACAACAAAGGTCCGCGTAGTTAAAGCAATGGTATTCCCCCTAGTAACCTATGGCTGCGAGAGCTGGACCATAAGGAAGGCTGAGCGAAGGAAGATAGATGCTTTTGAACTGTGGTGCTGAAGGAAAATTCTGAGAATGCCTTGGACTGCAAGAAGGTCAAACCAGTCCATACTCCAGGAAATAAAGCCAGACTGCTCACTTGAGGGAAGGATATTAAAGGCAAAACTGAAGTACTTTGGTCACATAATGAGAAGACAGGACACCCTGGAGAAGATGCTGATGCTAGGGAAAGTGGAAGGCAAAAGGAAGAGGGGCCGACCAAGGGCAAGGTGGATGGATGGATGGATGGATGATATTCTGGAGGTGACGGACTCGACCTTGGGGGAGCTGGGGGTGGCGACGGCCGAGAGGAAGCTCTGGCGTGGGCTGGTCCATGAAGTCACAAAGAGTCAGAAGCGACTGACCGAATAAACAACAAAACTATATCTAATTGGAACGGAAGGCTGGCCATTCCCATGAGTGGCCCTTCTTCCCTTGATTGTTCCCAATCCTCCACTTCTGATCCTTGTCACCCCTACCTTCTCCACCCTCTGGCTGGCCTTGATTTTCTTTTGTTACTCTGAATGCAAAACGGAATTTAAAGCTCATAATGGGCAGCAAGGTCCTCGTCTAAATAACAACAATAGTACTTTGCATTTATGCAGTTCTTCAGAGCATTCTGCATGCCACCTCCTAATTTGTGGCCACTGTGGAAAGAACCTGCTTCAGATTTAAACTTTCTGCTATTGTGGGGTAGGCGCCTGCTGGGACAAGAGTGTTGCAGCAACCGGCAAAGCTTGCTAGCTGTGAACTGTTTACCCCCGGTGAATCAGATGCAGCAGTTCTAGTTCAAGCAGGAGAGTTCCTGCAATGTGCTTGCCTGCAGTTTCTCCACACCCTGCCCCCAATTCCTCCCTAGGTGCTACCGTTTACCCTGTGTTTAACCTGCAGGCGTTGCTCTGTTTTTGGCAGCTGGAGCTGCCACTTCCCTGAGAGAAATAAAACGGTAGCCCTTGACTCATTCACCCACAACAGTTGGCTTTAATGATCCAGAAACTTTAAAACTGTTGGCCACTGAGCTGCATCCATCTGTCCAGAGGACCAGAATTATAGATGGAACTAATGTGTATCTAGCTAAAAGTAAAGTTGTTGACCTGTCCATTGCAATCAGCCTTCATGGAATATAGGAGCATGAGGGCTGGCGGGAAGCAGACATCCCTTCTTTCTCCCCATCCCACTTTTTTTTCCTTGCAGCTGTTGCACAGTCACTTGCATTTGCTCCACATTTGTGTGTGTGGAGAGAGAGAGAGAGAGAGAGAGAGAGAGAGAGAGGGCGGGGGGAGACTGAGAGAGAGTTTTATCTTTTTGCACCATTTCTGGTTTGCTACCAGAAATTCCCTGAACATTTGGCATTCACAGGGGAATTCCCCCTCTGTGTGGGGAGTAATTTCAGCCAGAGGAGCTGAAATGACTGTGTGCGTGAGAGAGAGAGGGAGGGAGGGAGGGAGAACAGGAGCTGCTGTCCAATGTGGTGATTGCTGGAGGAGAAGGGAAGGGTGAAGGTGTGTGCAACCCTCCCAGCTTGCAAAAGCTCTGTCTGCCCTTTCCTTTTATAGAATTATGGGCTGGCTGGCCTTGCTCTGTTCAGGTGACCTCTGCACTCTCCCTGGTGCGCTGTGCAGAATTCAGTGTGCCTCAGTCACAAGAGATGAAAACCACACTGCTTAGCAAGAAATGATGCTTGCTAAGCCAAACTGGGGGTGGAGGGGGGTGGTTGTCAGTAAACTCAGATATATATAAATCACAATAGGGTTGTTAAGAGCTGGAAGGTTAATGCATTCATTGGTGCCTCCAGCGCCCCAGCGCCCAGGCAGAGTCCCCCCACCCACCCAGCCAATTGCCTGCCACACAGTGAGAGCAGGAAATTCAAGGAGTGCAGTCAGGGCAAGTTGTTCACCACACTGACGGTGGCACAGATCAGTCAAGGAGATGAGCCAAGCTGCGTGCTGTGGAGGAGGGAGCCATGCCCTACTCGTTGACCCACACTGGCCATCTGTTGATCTGATCTGGGGCAGGATGTGGAATTCCTTCCTGACACCCAGTGATAGCAGCCAGACCCTGAGTGGGAAGCAAAACCTGGCCATGTAAGTCTCCTCATATATCATAAACATTTTTTGCCAGGGGGTTTGGGGAGGGATAGCTAATGTGTTGCATGCACTTAATTTTTCATGCGTTGTGTCTTTCTCTCTCTGCCCTACCCCATACCTCCTCACATTTGAAATAGATTCTTATACACATAGAATAACAATAGCAAAGGTAATGTTTGCAATCCCAGGCAAATGTGGACTCCAAATACATTCTTTGCCACTCGGCGTACTCTAAAACCTAAAGTGCAGAACAGCAAATGGAGCCTGTTGCATCCCTTTGCAAACAGAGGCTGGGGTTGGCTCTTTAGTGCCTGTTCAGACAGAGAGCCCTGGCAGGGAGCCACCTTTTGCCACTCAACAAACCTTGCCAGTCTGAGCTGTTTTGTGGCTCATTCTTCCCTCTCCAGAGAGGTCCCATGGCAACCCTTTCCATATTCACCTTTGAAACATAACCCTCTATGTTACTACATTTTTATCCTGCCCTTCATCCAAGGAGGTTGGGGCAGAGCTTATGGTGTTCTCTTCCTCCACCCCCACCCCACATTGTCTTTTCACAACAATCCTGTGAGGTAGGTTAGGTTGAGTGATGGTAACTGGCCTAAGGTCACCTGGCGAGCTGTGCGGCTGAGTAGGGACTTTGAACCCCAGTCTCCCTAGTCCTAGGCCACGATACTAATCCTGCCTTACCCAACCTGTCACCCTCCAGATGAGCTGGAATACAACTTGCATCATCCTCAGCCAGTGTGGCCATCTCTGAATCACCATACCACACTGTATTTAGCCAGAGGCTCTCTATCCAGCTATCTGGCATCTATGTTTGGCCTGGATGCGACAGGAATTATCTCCCCTGCCCAGTGTGCAGGATAACTTTAATCCTGAATCTTTACGACACTGCAGCCGTGGAACCCTGGACAGCCTTGTGGCTTCCAGGGTCTTGCTTCTGTCTCTTCTCCCTCTTGGAGTTGCCACAGTTTAGCCACAAGGATGGGAGTGCACAGGGGAGCACCTTTTCCCACGCCCTGCACTCTGCTTGTCAGCAATTCTGCTGCAACCTGGGAGGACCTCGTAGCAAGGAGTCTGTGTTGTGTTTAGGCTGGCAAGTCGCATGGTATGTCTGAAATGCACTCAGGCCTCAGCAAGCTCCTTAAGGGGCGGTCGGACTAGCCTACCTCTCTGTGGCGTGAGGATGACAGTGGGGGTGGTCTCACCTGAGCACTAACCTGAACTCCTTGGAAGGACAGGTGGGGTAGAAATGTGAAAAATAAACAAATCACCACGTGCTGGAGCAGGGTGGGTATTTGATAAACGCCTGGGGATACAATTGACAGCGTTCATTTATTTATCTAAAACATTCACATCCCTGGGTGGCAGGAAGCCATGACAGGTAAACCAGCTGGAAGAAAGACAAGGGGAGTTGGAGCACATCTTTTGTGTCAGTGCTAAAAACAAACCAACCCAAGCCTCTGCTCTCCAAGAATCGTTACTTTAAAAGAACAAAAACAAAACAGAATTGCCCTCCGTGATTCCAGACTGGAAGAGAGTCCCAGGAAGCAACCTGTATGGCAGCATTTGCCCAGGACATTGGGCTTTACAGATACCTAGAAAGTTTTAATGGGAGTAAAGTTGTTAGGAATGTAGAAAGTTGCCTTTGCTATCACACCTTTTGTGATGGGACTCTAGGTAGCTGACAGGAAGGGCCCGAGTGGTCTCCCATCCAGGTGCTGACCTAACCCAGACCTGCTTAGCCTTAACAAGGCTGCATCTGGCTCTCCCTCCCTCAACCCAACACAGCACAGCAAACATAAAAGAGGGGAGGAAGCAATAGTGAGCCACAGGAGATACACAGGAGTGAAATGGATCACGATTCAAAAAAGCTCTAAAAATTCTGACCATAATCCAGGCCTCAGATGCCAGCGGCTACTGGCTGCTAAGAGAATATGAGAACAACAGAAACTGCCTCTGGTACCAGGTCAGCCCCTTGGTCCATCTGCCCCAGTATTGTCAACAGTGACTGGCAGCAGCTTCCAAGGGTCTTGCACAGAGAAGGGTCTTCTCATCTCCAGCTACTTGGTCCTTTTGGCTAGAGTTGTCGGGGATTGAACCTGGGACCTTTTGCGTGCAAACTAGGGCCACTCCCCAAAATATCGTAAGGGTTTCGCTGTAGGCTGCTTTGGCTGCCTGCAGCACTGTGGCCATGGATGCTGAAGAGCAGCTGCAGTCGGTGCTGTGCTTGGAAGGACGTAAATACAGGCGGGGTTAAATACGAGCAATGTTCTTGGCTTGCTTAGCGCAGTGGAAGCAGTCCACCGTCGAGATCCACTTTCTGTCCATTGCATTGCAGCCTGTTCATCAGTGAGGCTTTTCTAATCCAGGGGTGGTGTTCCTGATCATTAATGGCCTGCTCTTCTTCTCGCTCCCCCTTCCCCCCCCTTGCAGGTACTTAGTTTAATGCATGAAAATGGCCAACATTACCCAGATATCCAAAGATGAGCTAGAGGAACTCAGAGAGGCCTTTGCCAAAGTCGGTAAGTAGTTTCTATGACTCACAGGGTCATGAATTATGCCTTTGGGGGTATTGGGAGCTGGAGCATTTCCCAGATACACGCCAAGTTGGGGCAGGCTGATTGTAGGGAGTAGAACTGTGCTAGACCGCATCGTGTCCCTCTGAGTTATAAGCCAAGCTACCCTCAGTCTGAAACTTTGGAGGGGTAAATGGCGGACGATGCACCCCAGCGATCCAAAAAGCTCTTTATAAGAAACAGCTGCTGGTGTCCTTGATTCTGTGTCTCTTTCTGCGCTGATAAATGTTCCCTTCCTCCAGTGCCCCAAAGCATTTCACATATATTAGCTTTGCATTCTTGACAGTGTCCCTCATAAAGCAGCCTTGCAAGTAAGTCCGCAGAGTTTACTAGCCCCAGAGGCCTTTTTAGTAGTGCATCCTCCTAAATTATCTTATGTTAGTCATTTGTGGCTAAAGAGAGAGAGAGCCAAGCCCTGGAATGTTTCCCTACCTCGTTGCCAGTTTTTAACTTGCTGAAGGTGAGTGGACATTTACAAGCTTGAGATGCCAGTGTGAATGCTCTTGCACAGCACGGATAACTTGGGGAAGAGGGCAGCTGTCGGAGTGCTGTGCTTTAAAGCCACCTCTGGAGAGTTTAGGGCTGTGATGAGCATTGAACAGAGAGATTCCTGACTCGCCGCTCACTCTAGCCTACCCTATACCAGCCTGTGCTGAACTGAGAGGAGAAATGGGGCTGCCCCTGCACATTTAGGATTGCTACTGCCTAGGAACCTGGGAAGCTGCCTTATATTGAGTCAGGCCCTGGGTCCATCTAGCCCATTATTGTCAACACTGACTGGCAGCAGCAGTTCTCCAGGGTTTTAAGCAGGGGGTTATCCAGCCCTACCTGGAGATGTTGCCAGGGATCGAACCTGGGACCTTTGCATGCAAAGATGTGCTCCGAGCTGCTGCCAGCCACAAGGGGAGAAGTGATGTCCAAAAGATGGGCCCTCCTTTGGGGAAGAGTGGGGGGAGACGTTGGATGCTCTAGTCAGACCTGATCTTTAGGGGAAGGAAGACCACCTGAAACAGGAGTGTCTCAGTTGCTCTGGATCCAAAAAGTAGGGATGGCAGAGAATTCCGCCACGGATCTCGGTGAGACCGAATGCCAGTGCATTTGGCCCCCCAAACTCCGTGGCGGAACGGCCTGCCGCCCCCCCGTTCCCCCGTGGATCCCCCCTGGGACGAGACTTACCTGGGGCGGATCTTCCGGGCGGTGGCGGCTCCGGCGGCTGGTCTTCCGACCAGCCGCCACCGCCGCCATTTGCAGTCTTGTGTAAAAAAAACAACAAAAAACGTCGTGATAGGCTACGTAAAGATTTACGTAACCTATCATGGCTGGGTTTAAAAAACAAAACAAAAACCCGCATACGGAAATGGCGGCGGCTACAGCCGCCATTTGCGTTCCTTATTTTTGGCCGTTTTAATCTACGTAAATATTTACGTAGACTATGACAGCGAAAATAAAGGGGAACGCAAATAGCATAGCGGGCTATTTGCATCCCTTTTTGATTCGCTGTTTTAGCCTACGTAAATATTTACGTAGGCTAAAACAGTGAATCAGAAAGGGACATGAATAGCGCCCGCTACGCTATTTGCGTTCCCCTTTATTTTCGCCGTCATAGTCTACGTAAATATTTACATAGATTAAGATGGCCAAAAATGAGGAACGCAAATGGCGGCGGCTGTAGCCGCCTCCATTTGCGTACGCGGGTTGTTGTTTTTTTCCCAGAGCCCTCCACGGCCGGAAATCCAGCTGCAGACGGCTCTGGCCTGGCTGGGCCTGGCTGGCTGCTCTGCGGAGCTGCCGCGGAGCACAACCAGCCGTGGAGGATTCCGGGGGGGGAGGAATGGATCGCCTCCCCCCCCGTTGAGGATTCCGGGGGGAGGGACGGAACGCCTCTCCCCCCCCCCCCCCCAGCAACATAATCCCTGGAAAGGTAAGTGACTTTCGTACATCCCTACCAAAAAGCGCTCTGGTGTGGCATGTGCCAAGCTTGCTCGGTGCTGCCCTCTAGTGGGTGAGCTTGTCCTTGTGGCCAAAAAAAGATGAGCACGTCGGAGCTGCATGAATGGAGCCAGTTGAAAAGAAAGATGGCGGTAGTCAGGTCAGCTTCCCAACGGGCACTGAGCTTGTGACCCAGGGGCTGTGGGGATGTGGCACGTGTGAAAGGAACTGTTCACTGGCCCATGGAGGTAGCAGGTGAGGTTTTTACTAGGGTAGTGCTGGTTACAAGGCAATAGTCCGGCTGGTCTCAGTTTACCTTGCTTTTTCTCTCCTCTGTTTCTGCCTTCTGCGTGGAAGACCTCAACAGCAATGGATTTATCTGCGATTACGAGTTGCACGAACTGTTCAAGGAAGCCAACCTGCCCCTTCCTGGCTACAAAGTGAGGGAGATCATTCAGAAACTCATGATAGACGGGGACAAGAATAAAGATGGGAAAATCAGCTTTGAAGAATTTGTTTACGTAAGCATATCAAACCTCCCTGCTGCTAGTCCTCTGTGTTGTTCCTCCAGTCTTGGGACCTCAGCAGCTGCTTCCATTGCAGGGTGGCCAGCTTTTGATCCTTTTGATCTTTAATGGGAACGGGGCATACTGTTGCACAACAGAGCTGAAACAGTATTGGGCTACTCTGAAACTGGGTGGTCTTTCAGAATTTCAGTTTGCTTTTTAAGATTTTGAACTTCTGGGGTTCTGCTTCCCACCACCATCTTTATCACCACCATCATCCAATACCACCTGGCAAATTTTTATTTATTTATTTATTATTAAATTTATTAATCGCCCATCTGGCTGGTCACCCAGCCACTCTGGGCGATGTACAACATACCATAAAACAATTTAAAACAATAAAATTCTACCATAATTTTTTTTTTTAAATACCCTAACCCACCCCAAATGCCTGCCTGAACAACCACGTTTTTAATGCACGACGGAAGCTCATTAAAGAGGGGGCATGACGGAGTTCCCTAGGGAGGGAGTTCCACAGAGTGGGGGCCACCACAGAAAAGGCCCTCTCCCTCGTCCCCACCAGTCTAGCTGTCCTGGCTGATGGGACGGAGAGAAGGCCATCCGAGGCTGATCTTGTTAAGTGGCCTGTCTGGTGTTGCTGGAGGCGCTCCTTAAGATAGGCTGAGCCGGAACCATATAGGGTTTTAAAGGTCAAAACCAACACCTTGAATTTGGCCCGGAAAACAACTGGTAACCAGTGCAACTCCTTCAGCACTGGAGTGATGTGATCTCGCCGGCGGCTGCCTTTAATCAGGCGAGCTGCCGCGTTCTGTACCAGCTGCAGCTTCCGAACCGTCTTCAAGGGTAACCCCACGTAGAGCGCATTACAGTAGTCTAAACGAGAGGAGACCAGGGCATGTACTACCGATGGGAGCAGATGGTCGGGAAGGAAGGGGCGCAGCCGCTGTATCAGATGGAGTTGATACAGCGCTGTCCGGCTCACAGCTGACACCTGAGCCTCCATGGACAGCTGGGAGTCCAAAATGACCCCCAGGCTGCGGACCTGGTCTTTCAAGGGTAGCCATACCCCATTCAACACCAGGTCAACATCCCCCAGCCTCCTCTTGTCTCCCACCAAAAGTACCTCGGTCTTGTCAGGGTTGAGCTTCAGCTTATTCCTCCCCATCCAGCCACTCACCGTCTCCAGACATTTGGACAGGGATTCTACGGCCAACCTTGGTGAAGATTTGAATGAGAGGTAGAGCTGCGTGTCATCCGCATATTGATGACACTGCACCCCAAACCTCCTGATGATAGCCCCCAGCGGCTTCACATAGATGTTAAATAGCATCGGGGAGAGGATGGAACCCTGTGGCACCCCACAAGTAAGTAGCCACGGGTCCGAAACCTCCTCTCCCAGTGCTACCCTCTGGTACCTGCTGGAGAGGAAGGACCGGAACCACCGCAATACAGTGTCTCCAATGCCCAACCCCTCCAGGCGGTCCAGGAGGATACCGTGGTCAACAGTATCAACAGCCGCTGAGAGGTCGAGGAGAACAAGGAAGGAGCATTCACCCCTATCCAGAGCCCTCCTCATATCATCCACCAAGGCGACCAAGGCCGTTTCTGTCCCATGGCCAGGCCTGAAGCCCGATTGAAATGGGTCTAGATAATCAGTTTCTTCCAAGTGTGCCTTCAACTGCACCGCCACCACCCGCTCAATCACCTTGCCCAAAAATGGCAGATTTGAGACTGGGCGAAAGTTGTTCAGAACTTGAGGATCCAAGGAGGGCTTCTTTAAGAGCGGTCTTATCACTGCCTCCTTGAGGGCTGATGGCATCACTCCCTCCTCAAGGGAGGCGTTCACCACCGCCTTGATCCCCTCACCCAGTCTCTCTCTGCAGCTCATAATGAGCCAAGATGGGCAAGGATCAATTGCTTTTGAATCTCTGCTGTCTAAAGCCAAAAATCCCACAAGACTCCCTCAATCCCTTCAGTTCACCCGAAGAAACTCCTGTGGATCCTAATCCCTAATAGCATGCCAGGTTCTCCTGTCTTGCATTTGGGAATCGGTGGAGACAAACACAAAAGCCTGTTCATGGCTTATCGTTTCCTCTATTTCCAATATTTAGGCTGGTGTTTATGTAGTCCAGACAGCACCATACGCAGACAAGAGGGAGATACTAGCAGACTTGGGGAAATGCTGAGGTTTGTAGAATTACAAAAACAATAGGGGAAAAAATCCTAAAGTGTGGGGAGACCCAAAACCTAGAGCTGTGTACAAACAGTCTCTCAAAATTCTCCAGCCTATTTGTGGGCAGAGAAATTGGGGGGACAATTTCACTGACTTTCTCCTAGGGGAGGAGAAATTCTCCAACAGTTTCTCACAAATAGGGTTCACTAATGGCATAGGTTGCAGCACAGGTCCTTTTTTTTTTTGGTAAGGGTATTTGGTTTATTGTACTGGTCCTGTAAGTGGCAACAGCATCAACTATGTTGTGGCTTCCACTTTTCTGAGGCAGAATTTTCAATTTCTTTTGGTAGTCTTTTTGAGCTTACCTAATCACTGCAAGGTGGCTGGATGCAGTGTGTGTTTTCTGTCTCTGTTATGCATCTTTCCATTGCTCTGCAGCCTCCTAGGCCACCTGCTGTTCCTGAACAGAAAAAGTCCCAGGGGAGGAATGGCCTCATGATGTCTTCCTCATGATGGCTTTAATTGAAGTGCGGGAAGCTGAGGAGGCTACAGGATGCCACAGAGATTCTTGTGCAATGAATCTCTGTGTACTCCATGGCCGCCCTATAAGTAAATTAAGCTCCATGGCCAGCTCATAAGTAAAGTAAGCACAAGAATCCCAAACCCAACCCATGAGAATTTCTCTGAAATTTCTTTTCCTTCGAATTTCTTTTTGAAAGCAATTTCTTTTCTATCAAATTGAATGAGAATGGCCAAAGAAATGTGGGAGAAATTTTCGGCACAGCACTCCCAAAACCTGCCCAATGAGAACTGAGCCTGCTCAACTGGGGGCTGAGGGGAGATGGGGTGAAATTATGTATTTTGGAAAAGGAAATGGTTGGCTGGAACCCTGAACAGGAGCCCTCCATGCTGCAACATTTTGTTGGCATCCCACTTCTAGAGCCAGTAATTCAGTTGAACCTATATCTAGGTTGTAGCACTAGAGACTGCAGGCAGAGACTCGCAGGGTTAAATGCTCTTCCATGCTAAAAATTTCCCTCCACTCAGAAATCTTGCCACTATCTAGAAGGATCCCAATTTCCTACCAGTGGACAGTTTTGTACCTGGAGATGGAGGAGCATTCAAACAAATGAGTCTCTAACCTGCCGTGGTACATCTCAGATGTAGGTTTACCACTTGTTGAGAGCAGCTGACTTTAAATGGCTGTGTGTGTTGTACTTGTAGATCTTTCAAGAGGTGAAAAGCAGCGACATCGCTAAAACTTTCAGAAAAGCCATCAACCGAAAAGAAGGGATTTGTGCTATCGGTGGGACGTCTGAGCTCTCCAGCGAAGGCACACAGCACTCCTACTCAGGTATTCTTGTGACATTCAACTAGCCTTTGTGGCTAAACTTAAGTACATCTGGAAGCCATCTGGGATTGCATTTCTGTATGCCCTTGAGGTTTAAACTTGGCACACAGATGGTATGACCAAGAAGACCTGGTTCACACAATCAACAACCCATAGTTAACAAACCATGGGTTGTTTGTGAGTACACAGGAGCAACTGAGCATGCCACTTCCCACCCACTTGCCCATTTCCACTTTCATAAACAACCCAGGAATACCCTGTTTCTGGGTTGTTACTGTTTTGTCTAAACCTGGAAACTCTGGCTTGTTTAGGGGTTAAACAACTCAGAGTTAGTTCATGGTTTCTTGTTGAGTTAACTCTGGGTTTAACCACCAAACAAGCCAGAGTTTCTGGGTTCAGATGTAACAATAACAACCCAGGAACAGGGCATTCCTGGGTTGCTTAGGAAAGCAGAAGCCATGAGCATGTGGGAGGCAGTATGCTCACTTGCTGCTGTGCAACCACAAATAACTGGAGTAAACAACCCATAGTTAGCCATTTCATGCAAACTGGGTCACTGAGTTTCCTTCAGGGGTCTCCATCCCAGTGACCAAGGATCCCAGTCTAAACCACAAAAAGGGCCTTGTCAAGTACAATACCACCACAGCCAAGACCTGATATTACATACACAGTAGAATTTTGTGTATGTAATATGAGACAGATAAAAGGAAGGACTTCTTCACACAGTGCAGAGTTAAACTCTGGAATTCACTACCGCAGGATGTGGTGATGGCCACCAATGTGGATGGCTTTAAAAGGGGGTTGGACAAATTCCTGGAGGAAAAGGCTATGAATGGCTACTAGTCCTGATGGCTATGTGCTACCTCCAGTATCGGGGGCAGTGCGCCTCTGTACACCAGTTGCTGGGGAACATGGGTGGGACTGGGAGGGTGCTGTTGCACTCATGCCCTTCTTGTGGGTTCCTGGTCGACAGCTGGTTGGCCACCATGTGAACAGAATGCTGGACTAGATGGACCCTTGGTCTGATCCAGCAGGGCTTCTCTTATGTTCTTTATACATTCTGTCCTTGGTCTGTGAAGGAGAAGCTGAACTATAGATGACCGGGTTGTGATAAGAAATTGCTTGGCTTTGATAACTGGAAGAATTACTGTTATCACCAAATGAATGAGAAGATTTGGTCTTGGCAATGACACATTTCAAGTTCAACAAAAAGAATATTCCCAAGGATTTAGGATCTTATCACACGCAAGACTTGAAAAAGACTTTGTGTAGTCAAAACGGAATTCTATCAGTACTCTGTAGTACATGGATATGTATGTTTGCTTGCAATGGCATGTTGTTACTTATCAAGAGTAAATTCTCTTGTGTATGTATATGGGGTCCTGCCTGGGGTGGTATTCCACCCTAGTGACTCCAGTCACTCCTACCAGGAAGTACCATTATGAGGAGTTCCTTTTCAGCAGCCTCTGCATCTGGTCTGAACCATAATTAATTAATTAATTAAATACATTTCTATACCACCCAATAGCTGAAGTTCCCTGGACGGTTCACAGCAATTAAAATCATAAAATATAACGTGACAAAACATAATATAAAAGTTTCAAAATACAGTATGAAATATGAAGAAATACTAAAATAAAACCTAGCAGCAGTGCAAAGATATAAAGTACGGCAATGGATTTAAAACAACAGAAACTAAAAGACGTTTGATTTATTGTGTATATTCCAAAAAAAGAAGGGAAAATATGCTTGACCTGCCCTTGGAAAGAACCCGCTCTTACAGCACTCTTAGACACGTTTTGAATGTAATGGCAAATTGCAGGCTAATTAAGCCACGACCTGCTGTGCACAAGCAGGGGAGAGTGGGAGTGCTGCTGCAGTGTGTCGGTGACTTCCGCTTCTGATCATCAGCCCACGATCAGCCGGGTCACAGGCTGTTGGGAGCAGCGCATGAACCTGGAGCACTGGGCTGTCCAGGGGCCAAACAACCCAGCCGCCAACCCGTAGTTCATTGTTGAACTACGGCTTGTTGAACTGCTGGCTTGTTCAGCTCCCAAGCAACCCAGCACCCTGGGCTCACATGCCACGCCCAACAACCCTCAACGACATTTAGACTGGGCCTTTAGATCGTATTCTGCAACCTGAGTGGCGTCGTTCAAGTCATTCAGATTCCTGGCCCGTAGCTGTTGAAGCCCAGCTCTTAAAACTACGTCCATTCCAGAAAAGAGGGCTGGTGTTTTATTGTGGCCCACCCTCTGAGGGCTCAGAATCAAATGCATCTTCTCCCTTCGTGGTTTTTATGCTCAAGTGATTTGAAGCAAGGAAAAAGGCTGCCTCGAGGTTTTCTGGTGCGTGATGCCGCATTGAGCTCTATTGCTGCTCTTTGCTGGGGTGGCTGAGCAGTGAACATCCAATGAACTTAACAATCTCTCTCTTCTTTAGAGGAAGAAAAATACGCCTTTGTGAACTGGATAAACAAAGCTTTGGAAAATGACCCGGACTGTAAGCATGTCATCCCAATGAACCCGAATACAGATGATCTCTTTAAAGCCGTCGGGGACGGGATTGTGCTGTGGTAAGTTTTTGAGAGTGCTTTTGTTTCGGGCAAGGTGCGGGGTAGGAGAGAGTCACTGCTGCAACAGTATGGCAGTGAGCTTTTAAAGTGAGTTCATGCTGATCATTGTATCAGGAAATGTCTCCATTTCAGTGGCATTCCCATATTATCACTCCTGAACGCAAGTTTTTCCTTGTTGTGTTTCATGTGGTTGCATTTTGATTTCCTGCTTCCTTCCAGTTATTTTCATTTACTACTTCCATATTTATTGCACCATTTCTTGAGGGAGCACAGGATGGTGTACATGGTCTCTCTTGCACACTTGTGCACATGTTTTTATTCTCTCAAAGAGGGGCTGCAGTTGAGAGAGATGACTGACCCAAGGTGACACAGTAAACTGGTCATCTAAACCTGGGTCTGTCCCCATCTAGGTCTGACCCTCCCACCTGGTTTGCATGTAACGACAACCTATGGGTTGTTGGAGCCATGGGCCGTTGGAGCCATGTGATAGTGTGCAAGTGTGCTGCCTCTCATCTGCTCACTGCTTTCACTTTGCACCCAGTTTAGAGAACAGCCTAGGAACAAAACCCATGATTTGTGGTTGTGTTAAAACTCTGGCTTGTTTGTCCCTCAACAACCCAGAGTTCCAGGTTAGCATGTTAAGCCGAACAACCCAGGAATGGACATTCGTGGGTGTTTTCTAAACCGGATACGAAGTGGCATGTGGGCGGGAGGCAACACATGCTCACTCACTCCCACATGGCTCTGACCAACTATGGGTTAATTAACCCATTAGTTGGTCGGAGCCATGCGGGAGAGAGCGAGCATGCTTTAATTAACCCATTAGTTGGTCGGAGCCATGCGGGAGAGAGCGAGCATGCTTTAATTAACCCATTAGTTGGTCGGAGCCATGCGGGAGAGAGCGAGCATGCTTTAATTAACCCATTAGTTGGCCGGAGTCATGCGGGAGAGAGTGAGCATGCTTTAATTAACCCATTAGTTGGTCGGAGCCATGCGGGAGAGAGCGAGCATGCTTTAATTAACCCATTAGTTGGTCGGAGCCATGCGGGAGAGAGCGAGCATGCTTTAATTAACCCATTAGTTGGTCGGAGCCATGCGGGAGAGAGCGAGCATGCTTTAATTAACCCATTAGTTGGTCGGAGCCATGCGGGAGAGAGTGAGCATGCTTTAATTAACCCATTAGTTGGTCCTTACGTGCAAACCAGATCACTGTCTTCTACTCCACACCGCCTTATCACGTACGCAGTGGTAGTGTGTAGAGTCCGTTCTTTCAACTGTAGCAAGCACTTTTCAGGTACCTCTTCCCGATCCCTCCCTCCGAGGTTTGCACTGTATGTTTTGGGTGGGAAAGGAGTTCTTCTTATACTTCAAGAGGAATGTTCCTAAAATAACTTAGATCAAGACTCTTCATGAATGAATAAAACTAACCCTCATAATTTTGCACTGAACAGAAAAATAGGTGCTTGTTAGTTCTAAAAGATTTATGAAGAATTTGTACTTCTTTGCCATGATGCTGTGAGAGAATTTTTATTTTTATTTTTATTGTGCTTAATAGTTGCAAGGAGTTTTTTGATTCTGCAAGCACTACTTAATCCTGGATTCTATACCTGTTAGCTGAAAACACATTTTTCCTTCTCACAGGAAGCATAAATCCTAAACACATTTATTTCAATGTAAATGTTTTCTTCTTCTCTACCCCGCCCCCCTGCAGTAAAATGGTCAACCTATCTGTTCCTGACACAATTGATGAAAGAGCGATCAACAAGAGGAAGCTAACGCCTTTCATAATTCAGGTGGGGATCCTGTTCCTTCTGGCTCTTTTATAGAAGGGTTTAAATAATGCTGGATTTGTTCATTAATCCAAGAGAATTGCCAGGAGAGAGATGTGTTTTGTTTGCCTTTAATTATTAAAGGGGCCTTTGTCCTGTGCCTTTCATTTTAAATTGAAAGAGAGCCTTCCCTGCAAAGGGACACTGTTCTGTAAATATTATTCGAGGTAAAAGATCAAGGACCTTGAATAACTACGGCTGTCTTTGGAGTTGATTAAAATGGAAAGATATTTTGGCACAGCACACGCAATCTTACTTACTCCTCCCCCCAACTGTTGCTTCCCCTGCCCTTTTTTTCCCCCACTGGAGGCTCACCAACACCCCATGCCTTATCTTCTTCAGGCTGATTCAAACTTTTAACTGCAAGCTTTAATGTTGTTTACAGTTTGCTAGTACTGTGTTCAAGCTTTGCAACACAGGAAATTTTAAATGCTGTGGTCTGGTTAAGCTTTTAATCAACCCAGTTCAAAGTAGCTTCTTTGGGGGCAAAAGTCGGTAATTTGAGGCATTGGTGCAGCTGCGGTGGATCTGAGCACCGTGAAGGAGGGAGCACAGTCCAGCGTAGAGGCCTTTTCTACTTCACAGTTACGAGTGCCCTGCATGAGATCCTTCTAACCAAACCTTCCCTCTGCAGGAAAATCTGAACCTGGCTCTGAACTCCGCCTCTGCCATCGGATGCCATGTGGTCAACATCGGAGCGGAGGATTTGCGGGAAGGGAAGCCTCACCTGGTCCTTGGACTTCTCTGGCAGATCATCAAGATTGGCTTGTTTGCAGACATAGAACTCAGCAGAAATGAAGGTATGCCAACCTCAGCCTCTTCGCCTCTGGATAGAAGTCTAACCACTGTCTGGCAAATGTGCAAATGGCACTGTTTACTTTGGACACGCTAAGTTTTGCTTTTTGTTTTGGAGGAGTTCTGGCTGCTTCTATAAGGATGAGAGAACCGGTGTGTTACAGTGGTTAGACTAGTGTTGAACTTTGGCTGGGGAGACCCAGGTTCAAACCCAGGCTTATCCGTGATGGAGTTGGACCAGTCACCACCTCTCCGGTGGGCACGGAGAGTGGGGGATGGACAGAGCTCCTGTGATGTCCTTAGACAAAGCCTAGGACAGACATTTAGTAGGGTGGTAGGAGTTGGGCTACAGGCCCCAGAACCTGAATAAATGTGTGTTTCTAGTGTGTGCACTGAACTTGAATTTCTCCAAGCACCATGCAAAGAATGCAGTGTACCTGTTAGGAACATAGGAAGCTGCCTTGTACTGAGTCAGACCGCTGGTTCATCTAGCCCTGTATTGTCAACACTGACTGGCAGCAATGGCTCTCCGCTGTTTCAGGAAGGACTTTTTCTAGCCCTACTTTGAGAGGCTGTTGGAGATTGAACCTGGGACCTTTTGCATGCAAAGCAGGTGCGCTCTCAACTGAGCAATGGCCTCTCCCTACCTGTTGAATGTCCAGATCACGGGTGGAGAACCTCAGACCCAACAGCCAAATCTGGCTCTCCTGGGGTCCCAGTCCAGCCGGCCGCACCCCTTTCCTGCGGCACCCCCTCTTTTCCCTGACCACCAAATTGTTTGGAAGTTTCCTGGCCTTTTTGTGTCCCCCCACCCCCAATTCTAAAAGGCTGAAATGCCTCTCCCAAGGCTTAGTTACTGGGAGGGAGAGCTTTAAGTTAAACCATGCTGGCATTTTTATGCAGGGCCCAAGAGCTTCTCTGAAATGGAGTTTGGCCCAGGCTGAAAGAGGTTCAACACCCAGATCTAGATAGATGTCTTAACTGTCAGTTGTAACAGAATGTTTTATAGTACACATGTACACATCTTTTTTCAGAAGCAAGTTCCATTGAGTTCAATGAGGATTGCTCCTGGGAGAGTGTAGGATTGCAACCTTAATGTTTGTGATGCCAGGGTAATAGCAGGGGGCCAGGGGAGAGACTTCTTCCCTTGCCCTATTCTTTTTTATTATTATTATTTACAGTAATTATATACCGCTCCATATCTAGAACAGATTTTGGAGCGGTGAACACAAGAGATAAAACAGTAAAAAGATTAAAATGCCAGATTAAAATTATTCTGTTTTTAAAAACAGAATACCAATAAAACTGGTATTGTGATGTGACTGGTCAGTTAAGGAATATTTCCTGGAACGTGCTGTTTTCAGGACGCCTGCCTGATGTCCAGGGTTATTATTACTTATTATTATTATCATCATCATCATTAGTTTATGAGTCGTGCTATAGCCAAAGATCTCAGGATGACATGCACAATAAAACAAATATAATAAAATCAAATGATTAAACACATCAAAATAATTTTTAAAGGTTTTAAAAGCATCAACAATAATTTAAAATCATTTTTTAAAAAGAGACAAATGACCTGGCAGCTGAAACATGGAGGATTTTAACATGCAGCATTAAAATACCTTTAAAATAAAACAAACAGCAAATGTGACACATTGCTTGTTTTATGCCTCTCTTAAACTAAAATAGTTACATGGCCTCAGGCTAGCTTCCTGCCGGAGGACCAGAATGCAAACCCCGGCATCTCCAGAGAGGCTTCCTGCATTCATGTGTGCATCCTTCTTTTCAGCACTGGCAGCCTTGCTTCGAGATGGGGAGACCATAGAGGACCTGATGAAGCTGTCTCCGGAAGAGCTCCTCCTGAGATGGGCAAACTTCCACTTGGAAAATGCCGGGTGGCACAAGATCAACAATTTCAGCTCGGAGATCAAGGTATCGGTGGCCCGAGTCAAGGGGTGTTGGTGGGATCAGGTCCAACTAGCGCTTCCCACAGAT
Organism: Heloderma suspectum; assembly: GCF_057233095.1. Taxonomy (NCBI): domain Eukaryota; kingdom Metazoa; phylum Chordata; class Lepidosauria; order Squamata; family Helodermatidae; genus Heloderma; species Heloderma suspectum. The sequence continues at coordinate 3,519,906 of NC_139466.1, forward strand.
CTCAGTCTCGCGTTGGGTGGAGGGGACTCCAGAGTCAGGGTCTTTGCCTTCTTTTGGAATCAAGATAATTTCCCGTCTAACCTTCTCGATTCTCTTCTCTCTCATGCTTCCTGGATTTCTGCCACGCTTCCTTTCACTCTCTCACCTTCCTTTTGTCCTTGCATTTTGCATTTTGATTTTGCAAGCTTGCTGACTTCAATAACTCTGTTAAGGTACAAAAGCAATTCATGCTTCCGTGGTTTTAACTAATTTCATGGAATCAAGTACTATACTATGTTTGGCACTGCAAGAAGCCGTTCACCGGCTGACTCTTCTTCCTGGTTTGATCTGCTCCAGGACTCCAGGGCGTACTTCCATCTCCTCAACCAAATTGCACCCAAAGGACAGAAGGAAGGAGAATCACAAATTGATATCAACATGTCCGGCTTCAATGTAAGTATCAGCATTGCTGCCCCACTCTGAATCCATGAAGTACTTGGACATTTAGCTGTCTAGCTTTCAGGTGACATTTAACATCAGCTATGTTGAAAAACATAATGAGTTACAGACCCACTTAATTTTGCAGTTATTACAGGCCCCTAACAAACTTCTTATCCCTGGCATGAACGTGGTTAACATGTTGCTTTCATTTAGACATTTTATTTAACCTTAACAGGCCATGGGTTATGTGAGGGTTGTTTAACCCTCACATTAGCCACCCTCACTGGGTTCACACGACACGATAAGCCATGGCGGCCACCCATCACAGCTGGGATAGTCAAAAGGGCAGCCAGCACATGCAGCGCAGTGATCATGCAAACCTGGTCAGTACATCCTCCCGGTGTCAGGCTACAGCCTAGGTTCATTTGATCTAGGGAACCGCCGGTGTTTTTTCCCCACCCAGAGCACATTTGAAAGTACAACAGCCAGTCTGAACAGCCTGATCTTAATAAAGATACTCTCTGAGGATGGGTTTATGTATTCTCATCTTCCAGGGAAAACCCACTGCCTGTAATTCTGTGCTTACTCGTTCTCTGTAAGTGTGCCCTCTATGTGATTAGGTAAGGATGCAACCACAGGAAGTTGAGCCATTGAAACAAACATCGCATTGCACATGATTGCTCCATATTGCCATATCTGGGCACATTTTATAAAAACAAGTAACCTTGTGATGAGGCTTCCTGTAAATATTTATGCTCTTAAGTTTGAACCCTTGATTTCTAGTTGTTGTGTTGTCTTCCTTGGAAAGAGACTATAGGGTTGAGAAGCCCCAGCTTATAGGGTGGGGAAAGAATCGGCCTGGAACAGGTGGGTTTGGGCACTCTGTCCCATAAACATTGCAGCCATATGAGGGGCTACAGATGGGCCTCCTGACTGCTCACTGTGCCGTTCCCACACCTTCAGGAGAAAGATGACTTGAAGAGGGCGGAGTGCATGCTCCAGCAGGCGGACAGGCTGGGCTGCCGGCAGTTCGTTACCCCAACAGACGTTGTGAGCGGCAACCCCAAGCTGAACTTGGCCTTCGTAGCCAACTTGTTCAACAAGTACCCGGCACTCACCAAGCCTGAAAACCAGGACATCGACTGGACGCTGCTGGAAGGTGAGAAGAGCCGCTTCCCCGCCGCCCGCCAGTGTGGCTAATGCAGGGAAGAGTGCAGGATGGGCGCGGGGTGTTCGGCGCGGATGGGCAGCCTTCTTTCTCTCCACTTCCGCTCTGAAAAAATGATGCATCTATGTACCCCCATTTTCAGAAGTCAAGCTGGGGGCCAATGGGGAGAAGGCCTTTTCCTGGAGATCTGCCTGGTGTTTTCATGACCCTCTTTTGGCTCCCGCACTAAGTCGTGTTCGCCCAGGTTCTGACTGCTTTTCTTGTCTTCTTTGCTGCTGCGTTGCATATATTCTGACTGTATTTATTTTTGTTTCTTTGTTGCTGTAGAGGTTTTGTGATGGCTTTTGTTTTGGGTTTGTGAGCTGCCTCTTTCTGTTTTTGTTTTCCAATGGCAGTGTATCAGTTCTTCAAATAAATGAAGTGGGGTTTCGTGTTTTGCTTAGGTGAGACCCGTGAAGAAAGGACATTTCGCAACTGGATGAACTCCCTTGGAGCGAACCCCCACGTGAACCATCTCTATGGGTGAGTCTTGTGCTCGCTCGTGCCACCGCCATTTTTTAATAATGCAGCTGGCTTTGCTTGTTTAAAAACAGCAACAGAAATGCGCTGATCCTCAACGGGGCTGACCGATGCTCTTCATTTTAGTGATCTACAGGATGCGCTGGTGATTTTACAGCTCTATGAAAAGATCAAAGTTCCTGTCGACTGGAATAAAGTGAACAGGCCTCCGTACCCTAAACTTGGAGCAAACATGAAGAAGGTAATGAAGGCTGTTTTCAAACAGGTGTTTTTCAAACTTCAGGGAAGTCTTGACACATTGGCTTGCCCACTGGCGCATCCTGCCACAGAACTGCCACGTGTTGCAGAGGGTTCTGGTGCAAATGTCAGGGTTCATGTTCTGTTTGTGACAGGCACATGCCACATCAGTTGCACCTCTCCATCAACTCTCACCAACCAAGCATTTTATGTAGCAAGGCCATCTCTCTGTCCTGTGACTGTGCAGGCCAGGGGAAGAGCAGTAGACACAGGCAGATACTTTTTCAGGGAACTTTGCTCGTATTTATTGGTGCTCTCATTCAGGAACCCTTGATAGCCGCGCAATGAATCCCAGGGTTCCTGGAAACACAACGTGAAAGCCACTAGTCTGATCTGTAGCCAGGACTTCAGGAAGGCAAGGCTCTGAACTTCAGCCTTCTTTACATTGTCTTCTCTTAAATTTTGGAAAATAGGAAATAGGACTCAGTGTCAAGGCACCTGCTTTGGATGTGGGAGATCCCAGGAATAACCTCTATCATCTCCAGCTGAGAATATTTGAGGCAGCAGCTGATGGGAACGAGGGAGTGTGTGTGTGCGCACTAGAAATCCTAGAGAGCTGCTACCAGTCAGACTAGGCAACACTTGGCTAGCCCAGCCTTTTCCAATCCGGTGCCCTCCGGTAGTCCGGTCTTGGACTACAGCTCCCACATTTCTACAGCCAGGTTGGCTGGGGACAGTGGCTGTTGTAGTCCCAACACATCTGGAGGACACCGGATTAGAGATGGGCTGTGTCAGTAATAAGGCAGCTTTGTTGCCCAGCATGAAATCTAACTCATTTCTCTCTTGTTCACAAACTTTCCCTCTTTCTGTGCCAACAGCTAGAAAACTGCAATTATGCCGTTGACTTAGGGAAGCATCCGGCGAAGTTCTCCCTGGTCGGCATAGGTGGGCAAGACCTCAATGATGGGAACCCGACTCTCACGCTGGCTCTAGTGTGGCAACTGATGAGAAGGTATCATTCATTCCCCATGCCTAGGGTTTAGAGGTGTGTAACTACTTGCGGGCAGGATCTAGGCCTTGGGACAATCTGCCCCTACTCCTACAGGCAAGTCGCATCAAAAAGGGATTGGGTGTTTGCTTTTTAAAGAGCACCTGGACTTTTGCTAGAACTGATCCAGAAGGATGCTTATTTTGGGCTGCTGACTCTGAGGGGAAAACAGCACATTGTGCTCAAAGCTATTGAGAGTCACAGGTGACGTCCCAAAAGGGCTCCCAGACTAGCTGACATATAGTCAGTAAAACAAGATGGTCCCTGCTCACAGGTGTAAAATCTAACAAGGCACGACACACAAGGAAAAAGGGTTGGGGAGGGAAGAGAAAAGAATCAGGTAGTCTTTCAGTAGGCATGGTGGAGTGGCCCTGCTCCCACCTTTTATCTCTCTCCATTACAGCCTGCCGGAATGGCTGCTGGTGGTGACCGTTGAGGGAGGAGGAGGCTTCGTGGCGGTGGTCTTTGGCAGGCTGGTGGGATGGCCTCACTTCCTCTCCTCCCATCCCCTTGGGATTTGAGGGGGGTGGGGTGCTGGCTTGCTGTCAGCTTTGTTTTTCTTTATCCTATCGCTGCCCAGAACAGAATTTGCACCTCCTTTCGGGCAGACCTCCACCCCACACACAGATTCGGCTTGCACAAACATTGGAAGCTCCATCAGTGTGGATATCCTACCGTGGGATTTGCAAGTCAGGGAACCCGTTTCACATCTGTGTGTTTGCCACAGGACCGAGAGATGCCCAGAAAAGATTCTAAGGCACTTTCTGGGTTCCAGAGTCAATTCCTATGGAGGGCTGGCTTGGCCCAGTTGGCCCACCCATCACTCTTTATGGACTTGGAGGGGCATAGGTCAGTGGCAGAGCCCCTGCTTTGCATGCAGAAGGTCCCAGGTTCAATCCCTGGCATCTCCAGGAAGGGCTGGAAAAACCCCAGCCTGAAACCCTGGACAGCCATTGCTGCCAGTCAGTGCCGACAGTACTAGGTTAGATGGACCCAGGGTCTGACTCAGTGTCCAGGTTCGGATGATAATGGGGGGGAAGAAGCTACCGTGCCTTCTTCCCTCACCCCGCGTGTGCCACTCACGCAACCGGCTGTTCCCTAATGACCCACAGCACGGGGTAGGGTATTGTCCAAACCTGGCGAAATGCACGGCGGAGGGCGGCTTCTCAACCACCCCACAACCCATGGCTCGTTGTAAGGGTTGTGGGATGGTTTAGAAGCCGTACCCGTCACCGCACCTTGCCGGGTTCGGATTTTATTTATTTATTTATTTATTTATTTATTTATTTATTAAATTTATTAATCGCCCATCTGACTGGTCACCCAGCCACTCTGGGCGAAGTACAACCCCCATAAAACAATTTAAAACAATAAAATTTTACCATAATTTTTTTTTTTAAATACCCTAACCCACCCCAAATGCCTGCCTGAACAACCACGTTTTTAATGCACGATGGAAGCTCATTAAAGAGGGGGCATGACGGAGTTCCCTAGGGAGGGAGTTCCACAGAGTGGGGGCCACCACAGAGAAGGCCCTCTCCCTCGTCCCCACCAGTCTAGCTGTCCTGGCTGATGGGACAGAGAGAAGGCCATCCGAGGCTGATCTTGTTAAGCGGCCTGTCTGGTGTTGCTGGAGGCGCTCCTTAAGATAGGCTGGGCCGGAACCATATAGGGTTTTAAAGGTCAAAACCAACACCTTGAATTTGGCCCGGAAAACAACTGGTAACCAGTGCAACTCCTTCAGCACTGGAGTGATGTGATCTCGCCGGCGGCTGCCTTTAATCAGGCGAGCCGCCGCGTTCTGTACCAGCTGCAGCTTCCAAACCGTCTTCAAGGGTAACCCCACGTAGAGCGCATTACAGTAGTCTAAACGAGAGGAGACCAGGGCATGTACTACCGATGGGAGCAGATGGTCGGGAAGGAAGGGGCGCAGCCGCCGTATCAGATGGAGTTGATACAGCACTGTCCGGCTCACAGCTGACACCTGAGCCTCCATGGACAGCTGGGAGTCCAAAATGACCCCCAAGCTGCAGACCTGGTCTTTCAAGGGTAGCCGTACCTCATTCAACACCAGGTCAACATCCCCCAGCCTCCTCTTGTCTCCCACCAAAAGTACCTCGGTCTTGTCAGGGTTCAGCTTCAGCTTATTCCTCCCCATCCAGCCACTCACCATCTCCAGACATTTGGACAGGGATTCTACAGCCAACCTTGGTGAAGATTTGAATGAGAGGTAGAGCTGCGTGTCATCCGCATATTGATGACACTGCACCCCAAACCTCCTGATGATAGCCCCCAGTGGCTTCACATAGAGGTTAAATAGCATCGGGGAGAGGATGGAACCCTGTGGCACCCCACAAGTGAGTGGCCACGGGTCCGAAACCTCCTCTCCCAGTGCTACCCTCTGGTACCTGCCGGAGAGGAAGGACCGGAACCACCACAATACAGTGTCTCCAATGCCCATCCCCTCCAGGCGGTCCAGGAGGGTACCGTGGTCAACGGTATTAAAAGCCGCTGAGAGGTCGAGGAGAACTAGGAAGGAGCATTCACCCCTATCCAGAGCCCTCCTCATATCATCCACCAAGGCGACCAAGGCCGTTTCTGTCCCATGCCCAGGCCTGAAGCCCGACTGAAATGGGTCTAGATAATCAGTTTCTTCCAAGTGTGCCTTCAACTGCACCGCCACCACCCGCTCAATCACCTTGCCCAAAAATGGCAGATTTGAGACTGGGCGAAAGTTGTTCAGAACTTGAGGATCCAAGGAGGGCTTCTTTAAGAGCGGTCTTATCACTGCCTCCTTGAGGGCTGATGGCATCACTCCCTCCTCAAGGGAGGCGTTCACCACCGCCTTGATCCCCTCACCCAGTCTCTCTCTGCAGCTCATAATGAGCCAAGATGGGCAAGGATCAAGTAAGCAGGTGGTCGGCCTTACAGATGAAAGCACCTTGTCCACTTCATCAGGAGGAAGAAGCTGGAACCGATCCCACAAAACCGGTTTGCCACAGGCCGCCTCTTGCTCACTAACTGTATCCACAGTGTGCAGAGTAACACACCTAATCTGATCAATTTTATCTGCAAAGTGCCTTGCCAAAGCCTCACAGGAGGCCTTAGAATGCTCCAGTGGTTCCGGAGCCACAGGACCGACCAGGCTGCGGACCACTTGGAACAGCCTCAGGATGATAGGCTAATCCGGGAAATGGTAGTCACGTGAGTGGCTTGCACGGGGCGGGGAAAAGGAGCCACAGTGGCCTCCTTTCTGCCTGTGATAGTCCGAATGCGGCCAGTAGAAGGCAGCTTCCTACGTCCCGTGGAATGCTCCCAAGATGTTCCCACTGGCACACGTTGCGGGAGGAGACCAGTAGTGTCAGGCAAGCCACTCATCTGGGGAAGCTTGTCCAGCATTCCTGACCTTCTCATAGCTCAGTGGCAGAGCACCCGCTTTGCATGCAGAAGGTCTGAGGTTTACTACCAGCCATCTCTAGTTAAGAGAATCAGGGGGACCCTTCCCTGCTTGAGACTCCAGAGAGCCAGTCAGCGTAAGCAGCACTGGACTAGATGGACACATAATCTGACCAGGTATAAAGTGACTTCTAAGGTTCCTATAATAGGCTACCAAGGAAGCCCAGGGTTACCCAGGGACCCCAGGATGCAAACCACTGCCCTACAGAGCTGTTGAACATCACAGCACATTACGTGTTGTGCCCCAAGGCCTGCAATGTTTGGCCCTGGTTATCCATGAAAAACTTTGCTTTTCTCTGGCTCATTAGCCACCTGCTTGCCACTGAGCTGCTGTGCAACAGTACACAGCCATTTTCTTCTCAAGCCAGCCTCCACCCTTGCATGATGAGTAACACTCTCTTCCTTTCCCTTCCCAGATATACCCTGAATGTCCTGGAGGATCTTGGGGATGGTCAGAAAGCAAACGATGATATTATTGTGAGCTGGGTGAACAGGACCTTGCAAGAAGCTGGGAAATCGAGCTCCATCCAGAGCTTTAAGGTGTGTAATGGTAGCCTCTCTCTGTCTCTCCCCTGGCTGTATTTCTTAAGCCTTTGTGTGTCTGCAAATATGCCTGAAAAGACACTCGCTGTATCTCTTGGCGGAAGATTCCATTGCCATGTCATGCGGCCTGACATCCTGTGTCAGCGGCCAGCTTTATAGAACAGACATGCAGGGTTCTCTCATGGAATAATGTTTCCTCTGTTCCCACCTCTGTGATTTGTCAGCTCCTTCCAGAACTCCCATCTCCCATTCGTGTTATTTAGGCCTTGTTCTCACAGAGGAAGTCAGTCTGTGTCTGGGCTGCACCACTTCAGGTTGTAGGTGGGATGTGTGTGTGGGCACTTACTTGATTAAATGCTCCTCTGTCTGAAAAGTAAAACCATACAAACCTCTCTGCACACAGAAAACACGTAAGGGGGAAGAGGCTAAGGTCAAACCGTCCCCTGACATGATGTTTCTAGATGTGCAGGGAATTTTTTGTATAGAGAAATAGATAGAGAATAATTATTACTGTTTATAAGACATCTATAAAATTAGTTCCCTTCTTCCATCTTGTGACCCCCACACCCCATTTACAGTCTTGGCATAGCTCACTCAGGACACAGTTCTCTCCCTCCCCAACCTCCGGCAACACACGCACGCGCGCACACACACACTTTTATTTGTAATAAGGAATTTTAAGAAATACATAACCATCATAAGACAAATACAAGGTAAGATGTTACACAACACTATAAAAACAAAGTTTTTAAACAAGACACAATTTATAGTTTCTTTGTCCAGACCATAGGTCAACAAAGTCATATTTCCAGAAAAACAAAGCAATATGTGGGTAAAATCTGTTGTCATCAAAGTAATCTACCCTCATCATACTCAGCTAAAAACTGCTGATGTATCTTTGCAGTCACAAAAAGCAAAAAACAAAACAAAACACCAACCTTTTCCAAAACATGTTGGCTAATGAGAAATCAATTTCTGGCTTTTTAGTCTGATGGTACTTTCCATAAAAGAACTTTGCAAATACTTCACTCTCAATACTACAGATATTCAGCACTGTGTGTCAGATGCTTAGGAGCAGATTAACCACCTGCGTGAGAACTGGATCGGCCTCAGGAGCGAGAAGTCACTTATTCCCGAGTGTAACAGTTGCTATCAATTCCACTGTGTTTTGAGTTTCTCATACAACTGAGCTGTTTTGTGTGTGACGTGTGCGTATTGTGCGTATGTACAGTTCTCCCCACCCCCTCCTCAGTTTTAAATTACGTTAACATAGCTCCCTTCGCCTCTCCTCTAGGACAAGAGTATTAGCAGCAGCTTGGCGGTTGTGGATTTAATTGATGCTATTCAACCTGGGTGTATAAATTATGACCTTGTGAAGACCGGAGATCTGTCAGAGGAAGACAAACACAGTAACGCCAAGTAAGTCTCTCCAGTTCTCTTTGATCTTGCTGACCTATTTTCTCAGTGTTCTGCCCTTTTGCACCCTTGCTTGGAATTCTGGTTCCATGCTGACGTTATCACAATCCTAAATTTGTGCTCCAAGGATCTTCCATTTCATTTCATGTATTACATTTCTGTACTGCCCAGCAGCCAAAGCTCTCTGGGCAGTTTACAAAGATTAAAACCTTAAAAACACAATATAGTAGCATAATATAAAAAAGCATTTACATACAAAACATATACATAAAAATTTAAGAATCAGCAATAAGAAATCCCAGGACCTGTTAAAAACCCTATCATATGCTGTCAGATGCCTGGGAGCAGAGGAACGTCTTTATCTGGTGCCAAAACAATGACAGATTCATTCTGGGAAAGGCGCTTTAACAGGCATTGTGGTCCCAAGCCATGTAAAGCTTTATAGGTCAAGAACAGCACCGTGAGTTGGGCTTAGAAACATATAGGCAGACAGTGCAACTGGGCCAGAATTGTGGTTACATGTTTGGACCTTCTGGTTCCTGCTATCAATCTGGCCGCTGCATTTTGCACAAGCTGTGACTTCTGAACTGTTTTCAGGCTGGTCCCGCTCATACATGGTAGCATGGGGAAATGAAATCTTTTTGGTCTCAGATCTGGACATGCCAGGGTAGCTATAAAACTCATAAGAACATAAGAAGAGCAATGCTGGATTAGACCAAGAGTCCATCTAGTCCAGCATTCTGCTCACACAGTGGCCAACCAGCTGTTGACCAGGAACCCACAAGCAGGACATGAGTGCAACAGCACCCCCCACCCATGTTCCCCAGCAACTGGTGCACATAGGCTCACTGCCTCTGGTACTGGAGGTAGCATATAGCCATCAAGATTAGTAGCCATTGATAGCCTTTTCCTCCAAGTATTTGTCCAACCCCCTTTTAAAGCCATCCAAATTGGTGGCCATCACTACATCTTGTGGCAGTGAATTCCATAGTTTAACGATGTGCTATGTGAAGAAGTATTTCCTTTTATCTGTCCTGGATTTCCCACCAATCAGCTTCATGGGATGACCCCATTAGGTTCTAGTTTTTTGAGAGAGGGTGAAAAATGTCTCCCTATCCACTTTCTCCACACCATGCATAATTTTGTAGACCTCTATCATGTCTCCCCTCACCCTCATTTTTCCCAAGCTAAACAATCCCAGCTGTTGTAACCTTCTCTCATAGGGGAGATGCTCTAGCCCCTTGATCATTTTAGTTGCCCTTTTCTGCACTTTTCCAGCTCTACAATATCTTTTTTTAGGTGTGGTGACCAGACCTGTAAACCGTATTCCAAGTGTAGATGCACCATAGATTTGTATAGGGGCAGTATGTTATTGACATACTCCAACAAATTCCTTTTGAGTGGCCAACAGAGCCTTGGCCAGGTTTAAAATGCCCCATTATCTCCACGTTTGCCCACCACAGGTATGCTGTCTCAATGGCCAGAAGAATCGGAGCCCGGGTTTACGCTCTTCCCGACGACCTCGTGGAGGTGAAGCCCAAGATGGTGATGACCGTGTTTGCCTGCCTGATGGGCCGAGGAATGAAGAGAGTTTAAGAACTGGCACCACACCAAAACCCCCAGCCCTCCCCACCCACCCCCAGTCCAGCTGCTTCCAGACCGAAATGCTGTTGGCTTAAAGAACTGTTGACGTGTTTTTGTTTTGTTTTGTTTTTTTTAAAGGAGGACCTTCAGTTTTGCTTTGCAAGGCGGGAATGTGGTGAGAATTCTCGGAAAGAGGAGCATTTACCATCCAAATTGCTCTCTTTCCTGGGGATTTAAAAGGGGTTGTCTTCTCAAGTGCCCATGGAAAACATTTGTATGTATTTTCCTGAAGCAGGCTGCTGGCACAGTGGTTGAGGCATTCTGCCGCAGACGCTCGATTCTCTGGTGGGCTGCCAGAGGTGACTGGCCTCAGTCTTAATAGTGACACATCTCACTCTTCTGTCTTTAAAAAAAAAACTAGCTTAATTTTGATATTTGTTTCCATTGATCCATGTGTGCAATGGGGTTGAGTTTTCATTGAACTGGCTGTAATTTCATTGATGCAAAGGCAGTAACCAGAGTTGTGTGTAGTGTACCCATGAAAAGAAAAGAAAACAAAGCCTTGTCCTGGCTAAGAGAAGCTGTATTTTGCAGCCGGTGTCAGTTATACAAACTGGGTGAAATTGCATAATTTCTATTATTTTGCATAATTTATTCTGCAATTTTAAACTAGTTTGCATAATCTGTTCTGCACGGTTTAGTCCCGAGGAAGGGGCTGTATCCCATTCCCAGCCACTGGAATTGTTTTATTGTGACATTTCTTGGGCTTCCCAGGTGTCAGCTAGGGTTGCCCACACCCTTTCAAGCATATATTTGTCTCTACTCTGGCTAGGAGCTTGTTTTTGGTTTTAAATAAAAGCTTTCAAGCTCAGGAAGCTGTATTCTGTGCACAGTTACCGCGTTCGGCGATCCTGTGGAATGACAGCATACGCACAGCTCTGGCACTTCTGTTCAAGGGTGCAAATGGGATGGGAAGGTAGCATGGTACTTCCAAAGATCTGTCTTCCGGCAGTATTCTCAGTAAGTGGTGCTGCTCTTTTTTTCTTGTACAGCATAATGATATTTTTGATTACTTTACCAACGCAAGCATAGTAGGTTTTATTTTTTGCTAATTTTTTATATATAGATATAGATATATAAATCTTTTTGTGAGAAGTACCATCTTCAGAGGCTACTGCGTTGCCAATGGCTTAATTAAACCAAGAGAACCAAACAACTGCATTTTTGTATGTTACCTTGGTTCTGTTTGTATTTTGCCTAGACATTTTTGTGTTTTGCTTTTTTTTCCAGGATCTGCATGAAAAACATTTTTTAAAAAAAATATTTAAGATGCTATTAGGTGTTTGTTAAAACTGTGTGAAAGGAGCTTGATGGGCGGGACCAGGTCAATTCCACAAACAGCAGGGACCAGTAACTTGAAGAGCGGAATGTGCCTAGGATTAAGAAACTATTTTTTTATAAATAAAAAGGAAAATGCTGTCACCAAAGAGAAGGCATTTAATCCACAGGAGCAAATGTACTCTGGCTTTGGCAAGCTGTTAGCGACGCTTGAGGTTATATTGCTATTCAAAGTAATGTAATATGGTGGCAAAGCAATAGATGAAATAAAATCATTTTAATACAGGCCAATCTGATTTCTGTGAACAAACCCACCTTAGGGAGGGAGTGGGTGCCTTCAGTAATACCACTACCTCTTGGTTCAGCTCCCTTCAGCACTGGGGGAGTTTTCTGGTGGAATCACCCATTGCATGCTGGGATTCTCGCAAAACAACAACAACAACACCCCAGACTGGAGGGATCTTGCTCTGATCCAGAAGGTATTTCTTGAGCATGCGATGCTCCCTTAGGGCCAAAGCAGACATGACATTAGCGACATAGCAAGCAACCATGCCATTTATTCTTTTACTCTAGTGTAAGCTCAGGGGGCTGATCTGGATAGGGGCCATCGTGTATGGGGGCGTTATGCCTCCCTCTTGCTGCAGTCACAATCCAGATCAGGGGGCCCGCACTGATATTTTAGAGTGCCAAATAATAATTATTAGTGTAATACCTTTATTAGGCTGACCAAAAGATTCAACAATCTCGAAAGCTTGCACATTTTTTTGGTAGTCTTTTGGTTGCCCTAATAAAGGTATTACACTAATAGGGATTTTGGAATTTTGCTTATGGCCAATGCGGCTTTGCTTTTTATCTGCTGTAGCTTCCTTTGATCACCAGATGGTGCTCCATAAAGGTCTGGAAACCAAAAGATGGTAATCCGAAAGTGCCTTTGTGGCCTCCCTCCAGCTTCTGCAGCTCTGTCTCTTGCTATCGCTTAAGCCCACCGGTATTTTGCCTTGTCTTATCACTGTCAGGAGGGAATGTGTAGTATCTGACACGTGTCCACAGCTGAGCATGGGGTGAAGAGGTCATGTTCCCTGACAGAAATTTCCTCCCTCTTGGAAAGTGTTCCTACACTTAAACGGAGCCATAATTAATGGTTGGTTTGACCATAAAAAAAAAGATCGCTGTGCCGGTCCATGAGAAAGAAAATCCACCATTGGGCACCTTTATTAGGACGAAGCAAAGTTCCACAAAAGTGTGCTAACTTTTGACATTTCCAGAACTCCTCATCAGGCTAAAGGTGCAAAAAGCAGGGGGTGGGGGAAGAAATAGAAAGGCCCCAAAATCTGGCCAGAAGTGGTGGCTATGTTGTCTGCATAAGAAGAGCTATGCCGAATCAGACCAAGGTCCATCCAGTCCAACTCTATTCCTATAGTGGCCAACCAGCCACCTGTGGAAAAACCCAACAGTAGGACACCAGCGCAACAGAACCCTCACACCCATGTTCCCCAGCAACTGGTGTACATAGTCTCACTGCCTCTGATACTGAAGGCAGCATATCCTCATCAGGGCTAGCAGCCATGGATAGCCCTCTCTTCCATGCCGTTGTCCAATCCCCTTTTGAAGCCACCCAAACTGGCACCCATCACTACCCTCTTGCGGTAGCAAATCCCATAGTTTAACTCTGCATTGCGTGAAGGACGTCCTCCCTTTTGTTTGTCCTGAATCTCCTACCAATCAGCTTCGTGGGATGGCTCCACTGAATCCTAGTATTATGGGACAGGGAGAGATCTTTCTGCACTTTAGATCAGCCCAATCTCAAAATGGAGATTTGCAGTCTGAATGCATTAGTAGTAAGGGTCGCAGGTACCAAACTACACTTAGCAGTGCATTTTGGGGGAGAGCAGCAGCGATTTCTGGAAACATGAAAGGCCGCTGTCGCTCTGATCTGCCTCTTTCCTTAGGAGAAACCACAAGTTCCTGAGCTGGCATAGGGCAGAAGTGCAGACTCTGAAACGATGGCTCAGGAGCCTGAGTGTTCCTCCCAAGGCAAGGGAAGTGTGAGTAGTTGAGTTTTTCTTTAATCCCCCCACCAATATATGGCTTGGGGATGGCTAGGTTTTGATTAGAAAACGGCACAGAGGAAAGACTTGTACACCCGCTTCCCCAGTGCTCCAGTTCCGAACCAGTTGGCAGCCCGCCCATGATGGCACTTTTGGGGTGGTGGGTGGGGGAGGGAAGTCGGGAAGTCAGTCATGGATCACCCTGTGTAATCTGCCGTTTGCCTGTATCTCGCCAGTCACATTTCCAGCTCATCTATCCACATTGATTGCAACACAGCCTGATTGGCAGGTTACACATTTTCCTCTCTGTATCCCTCTCAAATTTTTATCACAACTTGTTCTGTTCATCACGTTCTTTTAGAACCAGTGGAAGGAACGTGCATCTCTGAACTTAAAAAATACCTCTAATCTGTATCTGTCTTCTGGACTCGCTGGAAGTCTTGTAAGGATTCCGAATATCCCAAGAAGTGAGGCTGTTCTCTGCAACAGTCTTGAGTTCCTGGGAGATATTTTTGTTCTGGGGTGTGAACCAAGGTTCTAGGGCACACAGCCAGTTGGGACCAGAAAGATTCTACAAGGGAGAATGGACAGAATAATAAGATGAGTCCTCTGTCTCTAGACCCAAAGGATGTGGTCAGGTGGATCCCAGCACTTTTGTGTTGGGGTGGGAGGTGACCACAGCCCAGAGACAGAGCGCCTGCTTTGCATGCAGGAGGCCCCAGGTTTGGTCTCCAACTTTTCTAGCTAAAAGGATCCGGTAGCAGGTGAAAGGAACTACCCTTCCCCGTCTGCTTTCTTGGACCAGTGGTCCAACTTGGTCTGTGGTGGCTTTCTACATTATTCAAGACAGCACATAGTTCAGCAGTAGAGCACATGCTTTGCATGCAGAAGGTCCGAGATTCGATCTCCAGACAGCAGGATCTGGTAATGGGAAAGAAAGACCTTCCTCTTCTTGAGACCTGGGAGAACCACTGGCAGCCAGAGGAGACACATCTGGGCCCCATCTACATGGGGTTTTTACTCCAGTTCTGCTGCCCCTCGCAGGCATTTGTGGGCACCTGTCGTTCCCTCCTCTCCACAGCAACCATAGGTTTTTGTGCAACTCGCATTTTTGCACGGTTGTTTTGTGATGGATTTTCCTGGCACGCTGGTTTTGGTGTGGTTTGGGAGTCTGTGTGACCTCAGCTAGTGATACTGGTTTTGGCTGGCTGAGGGGAGCAGCGCTGATAGGAGGAAGGGAAAGTTGCATCGTAAGTGCTTCCCCAGCGGTGCGCACCAGCAAATGATCAAGCTTTGCTTTCCCTAAATGAGCCTTAACTGCCCATTAAACATGGCTCTTCCGATGTAATTCCCATTGAATTCCACTGCACTTAAGAGCAAGGAGCAGAGGGGCGGGAAGCCGACAGTAATAAAACTCGCTTTTCCGGAAGTGCACACCCACCAATGGTTGTGCTTTGTTTTCCCTAAAGGGGCCCCCGCGCCCACTGCCTTTTATGCGCAAGAATGGGGCTGGGGTGGGCTGGGGGCTGCTGCATCCTCCCAGGAATGGGCCTCCGTGGAGCCTGGAGCCTCTTGTTTTACATCTGCCCTTTGAGGAGCGCACCGTCACAAAACTGGTGAGCGCACCGCTTGGAGCCACCAGGACAAGTGAAATTATAAATACATGCATGGGATACTCCAGACTTTCTCTGTTTCTCTCTTACTTCCCTCCCACCCTTGTTGATGCCACAAGACTCTACCCACATATGCCCTGAAAACAACCTGCTGCTCCAGCTGCCACCCAGGGCGTAGGGGTGCCGCCACTGCGGGGAGAGAGGAGCACCGCGAATCCTCCATTGCGCCGCCTGCTCGGCCCCCGTGGCCCAGCTGCTCCTGCTCAGCTCGCTGCTTGGGCCACTGGGAGAGAGGAAGGTGTATGCAGGCACACACACTCCCTCGATCCAGGCGTTGACTTCCGCTGCACTTACAAGAGCGGGGCTGAGGGGAGCGGGGAGCCTGTGGTTGTTTTTTTATTATTTTTAGGAAATTTGTTGATGCCACGACCCCACCCACAGTCTGCCACGCAAAAGCGGGTGTGTGTGCGCATGCCCTGCTTTAATTAGCTGCGTGCGCCATGGGAGGAGCAACTCTGATTTCATGAAAACGCGGTTTTAAGCAGAATTGTGCTGGAAAGTGTCTCTGCGCAGGTGGGGCCCTCTCTGGATTAGGAGACACATGCTGTGACTAAGCTGAGAGGCTAAGGCAGATTCCTGTGCTGCACAGCACGACTATTTCGACTCAGAACAGATATGTTCTATGGCCGTCTTCCCAACCGGGTGCCCTCCGGGCATGTTGGACCCCAACTCTCATCATTCCTAGCCAGCATGGTCATTGGGAATGATGGGAGTTGCAGTCTAACACATCTGGTCAGCACCCGGTTTGGGAAGGCTGCTCTCTGGTAAGATGGTTCGATTCCATAAGGCTGGGGCGTTGAACCTCTTTCAGCCTGAGGGCCGAATTCCATTTCAGAGAAGCTTTCGGGGGCTGCCTTCCAGTGCTTGGTAAGGCAACAGAGGCAGGGCTAAAAATACCGGCATCTATTTTAGTGTGGGGCTCTTCCTGCCAGTGGCTCAGCCTTAGGAGAGGCATTTCAACGTTTTAGAAGGAGGGGAAAAACTGCGCAAACGCCAGGAAGCCACCAAGCAATGGATGCTCCAGGGAAAGGGGTGGGGCTAGAGGCGGGGGCGTGGCCACCTAGGGAACCTCAGCAGGCTGGATTTGGCCCCTGCCGCTGAGGTTCTGCACCCCTGCCATGAGGGCTATGGAGCTGCCTCCTCCTGAGCCAGACCATTGGTCCATCTAGCCAACTACTGTCTACACACCAGTTGCTAGTCGGGATGTGTGAGCCACCCCCGTCTGGGTTCTCCAGGCACCCGCCCAGCCCCTGCCGCCGGTTGCCCAGCCCCTGCCCCCGCTCGCCCATCCCTGGACTGCGCTCGAGTCCCTCCCATGCTCGGCAAGCAGCCCGCACTCACCCCGGCCGCCTCATCGAGCTCTGCAGTTGCCATTTTTTGAAAAATAAAATGGAGATCGCAAAAATGTGCATTTTTATGCATACCCAAATATGTGCATTTTTGCGATCATCATTTTATTTTTCAAAAAATGGTGACCACGGAGCTTGATGAAGCCACCGGGGTGAGTGCGGACTGAGTGCGGGTAGGGGGTGGGCAGGGGCAGGGGCAGGGCCTGGGAGGCAGGGTTCGGATGTGTGGGCAGGGGGGGTTCCACCAGATTCCTGGACAATCGTGCGCCCCTACCATCCCTAGTCGCTAGCAGCTCTCTCAAGCCAATGTCTCTCCCAGCCTTGCTGCCCAAGATCATAGAATCACAGCATTGGAAGGGGCTATTTAGGCCATTGTGTGGAATCCCCTGCTCACTGCAGGAATCCAGTTTAAAGCATCCCTGACAGGTGGCTGTGCAGTCTTTGCTTAAAGACTTCTAGAAATGCAGAGCTCAACACCTCCCCAGGCAGCTGGTTCCAAGAACTGACTGCCCTGACCATTAGAAAGTTCTTCCTGATGTTCATCCAAAATCTGTCTTCCTGTAACTTATTTTGTTATTTTGAGTCCTACAGTCTCGGATGACAGAGAACAGGTTGTGGCCCTCTTCTGTGTGACTACCCTTTAGGTACTCAAAAACTGTAAACCTATGTCCCCTAAGTCTTTTCTTCTCAAGGTAAATAGACCCAGTTCCTTCCATCTTTCACTGTAGGACTTTTCCAGTGATCATATTTGTTGCCCTTTTCTCAACTCATTCCAGTTGATCTGAGTCCTTCTAAAAGTATGTTTTCCAGAACTGGACACAGTATTCAAGGTGAGGTTTGACCAGTGCAGAGTAAAGTGGAACTATACTTTTTATAGTTCTATTTAAAGCAGTGATGGCAAGCATCAAACCTGGGACTTCTGTTTGCAGAGCATATGTTGTGCTACTAAGCTATGGGTCCTCCACATTGACCCTGGAACAACCTCGAATATGTAGCATGCAAGAGGCTTTTACTTCGGGAGCATCTATGCAAAAGGTGCCTCAGGAAAGCATACCATGGTGTGATGGGGCATTAATAGAAGTATAGCTTCCAAATCACGTGAAGTACTAGTCCCCCTCTACTCAGCACTGGTTAGGCCTCATCTGGAGTACTGTGTCCAGTTCTGGGCACC
Organism: Heloderma suspectum; assembly: GCF_057233095.1. Taxonomy (NCBI): domain Eukaryota; kingdom Metazoa; phylum Chordata; class Lepidosauria; order Squamata; family Helodermatidae; genus Heloderma; species Heloderma suspectum. Next base: position 3,537,876 of record NC_139466.1, read on the forward strand.
ACACTTTAAGAAGGATGCAGACAAACTGGAGAGGGTTCAGAGGAGGGCAACAAGGATGATCAGGGGACTGGAAACAAAGCCCTGTGAAGAGAGACTGAAGGAACTGGGCATGTTTAGCCTGGAGAAGAGAAGAGAAGACTGAGGGGAGATAGGATGGCGCTCCTCAAGTACTTGAAAGGTCATCACAGAGAGGAAGGCCAGGATCTCTTCTCGATCATCCCAGAGTGCAGGACACAGAATAATGGGCTCAAGTTACAGGAAGCCAGATTCCGGCTGAACATCAGGAAAAACTTCCTGACTGTTAGAGCAGTACAACAATGGAACCCATGACCTAGGGAGGTGGTGGGCTCTCCCGCACTGGAGGCATTCAAGACGAGGCTGGACAGCCATCTGTCAGGGATGCTCTGACTTGGATTCCTGCACTGAGCAGGGGGTTGGACTCGATGGCCTTGTAGGCCCCTTCCAACCCTCCTGTTCTATGATTCTATGATCTAAAGCCAACATCACACCGTCCTGCAGGCACAGTCTCTGTCCTGTCGATGGGCGGGGATTGGGCATCCAAGGGGCAGCCCACCACAGGTCTCCCATAGGTCTCCACATGTGCACATCACAGCACTCTTCGACAGCTGTCTTGTAAGAGGCAGCAGTGTTCCAGATTTTAAGACAAAAGCCCTAAGCCCTGGCAAGTAACTTGACCTCCTGAACCTTTGACCCTCTTAAGCAGGCCTGCTTCCCTCCAGCCCAGTCAAATAAAGCACAGTTAAATTAGCATCTTGTTAGCATGCCAGCAGCATTGGCTAATTTTGCACGGCAGAGCTGACCAAATGGTTAAGCAGGGCTCATTAACAGACATCTTCCATGACAGGATAAGAAAGCCATCGCTTTTAATGGGAAAGAAAGGAGGAGATGGCTTTCAAAGCATCTACACCACATCTAGACTGCAGCTGGTCATCTGTGAAAGGAGCTGAGCAGCCCAGGCCCACCAGGTCAACAGGAGGTGCCCAAAGGCCTTGGAGACCACAGGCCGATGAGAAGCTCCGTTGTGGCGGGGGCCGTTGCAGGCACCCTCTCTCGTCAGTCCCAGGGGCGGAGGGGCAGCTGGCTGAAGCATCCTGAGTCAGGACGCCGTGGAGAGGCGTGTTGTGGGCAGCTGGAAAGGCCCAGTGCCGGCCCTCAACAACCCCTGGTAGGCCAGGGCATAGGTGGAGAACCATAGCATGGCAGTCGCACTGCCAGGGACTGTGGGACAAGAAGACGTATCTCAGCTTGGGCAGCTCCTTAAAGAGATAGCCGGAGAGGTGGCTCAGGTTGTTCCTGCTCAGGTGAAGGAAGTCCAGCTTCTTCAAGTAGGAGGAAGCTGAACCGGCAATAGACAAGATGCAGTTGTTGTTGAGGAAGAGTTTCCTCAAGCTGTTCAGGCTGTTCAAGGGGCAGCTGCTCCTGATCCACCTGTTGGTCTCCAGGTGCAGGGTCCTGAGCTGAGATACTCCGTTGAAACGCTGATTAGGCAAATCGGAGAGGCAGTTGTGTCCCACATCTAACACACCCAACCGGCCCAGTAGGAGGAGGGCATCCTTCTGGATGGTCCAGATGTGATTCTTCAGGTCCTTCGGGGGGGCCGTGTCCTTCAAGGAGTCCCTGCCAATGGCTTTGATGGGGTTCCTTGTGAGACAGCCTCATGAGACTTGTCAAGCTCCGGAAGGCTTGTGGGATGTAGCGCACGTTGTTGGCTGTTAGGCTGAGTGCTCCCAGTGAGGGCAGCTGGGAGAAGACGAATGGGTGGATCTCAAAGAGGTTGTGGGAGAAATCCAAGCGGATGAGGTTCGCCAGGCCTTGGAAGGTGTTGGCATGAAGGCAGGTCAGCCGAGGGCTCCTGCTGACGTGGAGCACCTCAGGCTGCAGCGGGACTTAGAAGCTCCCAGGTACAGGAAAGTCAGGTTGTTGCGATCCAGCCAGAGGCTGTTCAGGAAGGTCGGGTTGCTGAAGGCGCCGACGGTCCACAGACGCAAGCAGTTCTTGGACAGGCGCAGTGAAATGGTGGAGGCTGCGCTTTCCTCGGGCAGGCTTCTGAGTCCAGCCCTGTCACAGTAAATGGTGGAGTCGGGAGAACATTTACGCGAGGGAGGGCATGGCGAGGGGCTTCCACCCCACCCAGGCCTCAGCAAAGCAGTCAAGAGAGGGAGGAGAAGCAGGACTCGCATGTCCTGGCATCGGGCAAGGTGCACGGGCTGCACTGCGCAGCTCTTCCAGAAGAGAAACGGCAGGCGGACCTGCCTAAGGAGGGCGACGAGGCTTTGGGCAAGGGCACGGCTTCCAGGGATCTGACGCTGGCTGTCGCGGGCCAGGAGGGACGAAGGTCTTAGTCGAATGAGAGCTAAGAATCCCTCGGAGTGGCGCTGGAGGCAGAGGGGCCACAGAGAGAAGCGAGTCCTGCCATGCAAAGAATGGAGGAAGGCAGCACTGGGCTGCCCTCCGCTTTGTTCGGCTGATGAAAAAGACGCCGAGACGTTTCCAGAGGGGCAGCGGCCATGTCGGTCTGTTGCAGCAGGAGCAACCTGATCTTGTGGCACCTTAAAGGTTAACTCATGAGTCCTGGCAGAAGCTGGCATGGCGCCGCCCGCTGCATTGAAGAGCTGTCACGGGGGACTGGGGTTGTCTGCTGACAGGTAGGGATGGAGCAGAAATCCAGAACGGAACCTAACGAGTTCAAATGTTCATGAATCCGACCCGCAGATTCTGCGGTGGACCGGCTTTCCCCCTGTCGGGCGGATTCTGTGGTCTCGCAGACCGGTTTTCTAACTTTTCCAAATTTTGTAGAAAAATACGCAAAATGGAAAAAAAAACTGGCCCAAAATGCATATTTCCCCCATAGGCTAAAGCGTAAAAATACACATTTAGGGGGAAATTTGCATTTCCACACGTGCGAAATTGCGCAAATGTGAACGTGCACAAATTCAGGGGGGAAATCCGATTCCAGTGATGGGCCGAGGATGGAACAAAAGGTGCCTGACAATCCATGAAACGCAGACAGAACAGATGTTACACAAGCCATACATTCCTACTTACAGGCCTCTGACACCTTTCAAAACAGGAACACCCTTCATCCCAAATGATGACCTGCCATGTAGGGAACCTCTCTCTTTCTCCCCGCCCCACCCTTTTAATCTTACTTTCTGTCTCAGCCTTCCCAGGCTGGTGCCTCCCGCCCCTCGATGTGTTGGACTAGAACTTCTGCTGTTGCTTTGGGGCTTTGGGATGCATCCCCAGGGCAAGCAAAATGGCTTTCTTTGAGATAAGGGGGCCTAACTGCCTCCCTCCCTCTCGAGAAGAAGCAGATCTGTGTGCGCTCTAATCTGGTGCTAATTGTATCAGGCCCAGCTCAGAGCTGCATATTTATACATAATTAATGTGTGTGCATGTGCGCGCTCACACACACACACACACACACTCCAGCCAGAGCTTGAGGGAGCCATCAGCTGACTCCTGCTGGATCAGTCCAAAGGTTCCTTTAGTCCAGCACCCTGGATGCATAGTGGCCAGCCAGTTGGCTTCTGGAAGCCCAAAAGCAGGGCAAGAAGGCAGGAGTCCTCCCTGGCGGATTCCCCTTCTGCGTCTCTTCTCCAGAGTGCTTCTGAACCTGGAGGTTCCATTTACCTATGATGGCATGGTTGTTCTCCCTCAGCCTGCCAGTTCTCATGGGTGCCTTCCTGCAAATCTCTAGCCACCAGCTTTCACTGGAACCCCAGGCCCCTGCCCTGGGCACTTTAGGCAAGGAGAGAACTTTCCAGTGGTTCATATTTGCTCTTAGGCAGCACACAGCACACTTCTTCTTGCATCCCCTCTGATAGATATAGTGCCCATGTACAAACCTACTGGATCCCGGGGCTTGTATAAATTGGCTGGTCGAATATCAGCCTGCTTGGCTTAGAAATCTTGTTAGTCTGTATCTGAACAGGGGAACACTGGTGCAGCCAGTGCTGGAGCTCAGGACCAAACTCAAGGCCCTGAAGCCCAGCCTGCCCCCCCACACACACACACACAGATGACCACCCAGATGATGAGGGTATCAGGGCAGCAGATTCAAACACCATTTTATTCCTGTAGTCATGATGGTACTATGATTTAAGTGAGTCTAAAATGTGAAACAGCACATGCTCAGACTAGAGATGTCAGAGAAATCCGTTTGGGGGTGTGGAATTTGATGGGTTTTCCTAGGCTTCGTCCCCTGGACTTCATTTTGGTTCCTGCTGTGGTGCCTGACTCGATCTGCAGTGAGCTGGGCCAGTTCACTGATTTTCCAGGATTTTTGTGCATTTGGGGGAAGGTTCTGCAGTTTGCATAAATTTCTGAGCAATTTGCACAAATTATGGGTGAATTTGCATAATCTGTGCAAATTTGGCTGTAATTTGTGCAAATTGTTCAGAAAGTTGTGCAAAATGCAGAACCTTCCCCCCAAATGCACAAAAACGTTCCCAGGGTTTGGGGAACAACCCACTGCTTGGCTTGCAGATGCAAAGCAAGTCATACACGCTGCAGAAATTTGTTGAAAAAGAACCAGATTTCCCAGTGATGGACATCCCTCACTGAGACTAATTTTAAAATCAGTGTCAACAAACAGTTCTGTTCTTGTTTTAACATACCAGGAAGGAGGAGGAGGAAGAGGAGGAGGAGGAATGGTATTCGTGTTCTTCACAACTGAATACAGATGGATGACTACACCCCACCCCCACCCCCCACACATGAGATCATTCAGTACAGGGTCCAAAGTTACCTAGCTGCACCCCTTCCTGGGAATTCTGGAAAATGTGGGGCTCAGGAGATTGATTTGCATTTGCACACCAGAACCAAACTGACGCTGCTGGAAGGAGTAACAGCCATGGAAGGAGAGCGACAGTGCCAGGATTGGCCTTCGCCTTATGTTCTGCTGGGCCCCTGCTGGCTGCAGCAGCCATCCATCTGGCCTGTGGCAGCCCCTTGCTTTACTCCCCGCGGAGGGAAGGTCCAGCACCGAGTGCTGCAAGGCGGGTCGGCAGTCTGCTTTCAGGCATCTTATCAATCTGCTGCGTCTTGGCGAACGCGCAACAAGCCCCGGGGGGTGGATTGCTGGATTTCTGGCAAAGGCAGGGTTGGCACAAAAACATCCCCTTGCTTAGCTTAAGGTGGTGGGTTGGCTAGCCCGCCCCTGCAGTTGACTTATCAGATCAAGGACACAGTCTTTGCACAGATTTTAACGGGTCCGGGTGTCTCTTCTTCTCTGCAGGAGATTTCTCTAGTCTCTCCCCCCGACATATTGATTAAGGGGATCCTGTCTCTCTGGGTCAAAATCTGCCCTTTCCTAGCCGGGGGGGGGGGGGGGCTCTCCTTGTGGATTAGATGCCTCCTGCTGTTCTCTATCCCCCCTCCCTTTTCTCTGTGCCTCCCTCCCCCGCTCCCCTCCCTGTGTCTCGAGCACGCACGCACAAGGCCAAGCAACGCTGAGCAAAATTTAGCACACATTCTAGAGGGAGAAATAACCAGCCATCCTTTGACTCCATTCCCTCTCTTTCAGTGGGGGCTGGTGGCCCCGATGTCAGTGGGGTGGAGAATCAGGTCCAGTTTCAGTCAGACATAGTCAGAAGTCTAAAGTGCCTCACAGCCCCATGCACATTGCAGCTCTTAGCCTCCGCTGCTCTTTTTCTTGTGAAAACCTCAGAACAGCTGTATGAGGACTGAGTGTGGCCTGGAATAAGTGCTGGGGGGGGGTGGAAAACTGAGGGTGGGGGAGCAGAAATGGGACTGGCTGGAACCTTGAACAGCAGCGCCTCACAGAGCAACATTTTGCTGCAGGGCCCCATTCGTACTTTCTGTTTCCAGTGCGTTGCTTAGGTTTGCAGGAGTACTAAAGAATATTTAGGGGGAAATGCTTTAACTTTCCCAACCCCCAAGAAACCCCCCAAAGGGACTGAGCACGGTCAGTGGGAATGGAATGCATCTGATAGCTGGAGGGGGGTGGCGGAATGCCCTCGCGGAATCCACTCTGAACTGCAGCTTTCCATGTGGCCAACATTTTGGTGTAGGCCAGCTTGTCTTCTCTGATATCCAAAATAGCCATTTTTTTCCCCAAGACTCAGCAGCTCCTTTGGCAGTGTAATGCAAAGGGAGGGAGGGAGAATTATTGCACTGATGAGATGGACTCTCATCCTCCCCCAGCCTGGTGTCTCCAGATGGCTGGGAATATGCAACCTTGTCTGCAAGTTACTGGAGGTGTTGCAGTTAGATAGTTCATGAGAATCTTAACCACAGCTAGCCCTAGGATCTCTATGGCCCACAGCGTGGTTTCCTGTCACTTCTTCCTTTTGCTTCTGCTCTTCCTTCCCCCTCTCTCTCTGACCTCCATTGCACAAGTGTTTGCACTCTTGAAGCTCTACACATCATATATGCAAGACTATTTGTGAGTAAAACTATTTTCTCCACTAAAGGAGGGTGTGGCCTCCTTCATTGTCCTAGGACAGCCTGTGTGCATGTGGGACTGGTAAATGCTCATCCTGTTTTGCCTTTTTGCTTTTTTCTCAGCTAATTGCCTTTCTAACAGGAGGCACGATGACTAAATAACCCCGTCACTTCCAACACTTCTGGAGAGGCCATTACGTTGGGGGTGAATGGCTGAAGCCATAATACATGTATGAGTTTTTAAGTGTGCCCCAAGACTCTTTGTTCTAAAACATTCCTGCTTGCCAAAAGCCCTTTTAATTCATGTGCTAGAACACAAAGCTAGAATGAAAAAATGAAGAGGATGAAGGTGATGAAGCACACGGAAGAACGTAGCTTTGTTCCCAAGGCAAATATGTGGCCAGGTTTCATCCACCTGAGGCTGAAGGAGGTGTCATTGCAGGTTTCTGGCACATATCCAAGGCTAGCGAATGCTATACCTTCAGGACACTCGGTTCCCTGAATAGTACTGCATCCTGGTGCCAAAATGTTCCAATGACCTATATTCTGTGAGAGATCTGGGACAGGGGCTCTTAATATGTTGTTCCCTCGCCCCAATCTCCATAAAAGTAAGAAGCGTAAACTTGCAAATGCTTCTTGCATTTGGATCCCACATTGAGGACTTGGCATGTCAAGGCGTTTTTCAGCTCAAGAGTATGACTTGACAATTTTGCTAGAACATTTTGAAATATTGTACTGTGTGGAATATTCTGTGAAAAGAAGCCACATTTAGCCAGCCTCCCCACAGAAGCCTGGAAAGCACCTTCTCTTCCAAGCCCATTCCCTGATTTAGAAGCAGCCAGATGAACTTCAGTGTTTAGAGGAAGTCTCGTTTCTGAAAGAGGAAGTCTCATTCCTGAAACCCTCTTTGCAATGCTTATTATTTTCTCAGTTGCCATGAAACCTTGCTCATGTTTGGAAACAGGAAGGGTCCCACCACCCCCAGCCTACAAGATGCTCAACATGGAGGGATGTTAAAGTGTCAATCTTGTTGCGAATTCAAAACCTGTGAAGGTAAATGTAAAACAACTGAAACGTCAATACGTTTATTGGGGCGTAGCTTTTGTGTACTAGGTCCCACTCCATATAATGCCAGAGATGTTGTCCTCAGCTGATGCATATTTTGGACCTGGATACAGAGGAGAGAAAGGGGAAGGGCTGTAGCTCAGTAGCAGATCACCAGCTTGGCATGCAAAGGTCCCAGGTTCGATACCCAGCATCTCCAGGTAGAGCAGTGGAAGACCCCTGGCTGAGTTCTGGGAGAGGTGCTGCCAGTCAGAGAGCCTTCCCCACCGAGTGCCATCCAGATGTGATGGGACTACAACAGGGGCGTGTCAAACTTTTTTCAGACCCAAGGCTCAGATTCCATTTTGAAGAAGCTCTCAGAGGTCTCATTCCAGCAGTGGCTGGGGACAAAGGCAAAAGGCTGGGGGCAGGATCCCAGCATATTTTCAGCTGAAGCTCTTCCCGCCAGTAACCAGGCCTTTGGAGAGGCATTTCAAGCTTCTAGGATGGGGACTGGACTACAACTATTACATGTCTGGCTGGGGCTGGGGGCGTTCTGGAAGTTGTAGTCCAACACAGGTTGGGGAAGGCTGCAATATGGCATGCAAAATACATAAGCCACATGCACCTTAAGATGAGTCAGGCATGCTTATAGAGAGAATAGCCCAAACTACTTCAGAACCTCCAGCTATAGGGACACTGTACCTCTGACTACCAGTCCTAACCAAGCAACAACAAGGAAGCGGGGGTTGTTTTCACACCCTGCTTTTGAATGCTGGACAAGAAGGGCCTTCGTTCAGGCTGACGATCCTGTTGTTCTGAGGACATGCTATTCCCTAGAGCAGATGGAAAGGAAATTGGAGCTGAAATGTCCCAAAATACAAGCACTCGGCATGTGTCTTGTGGACACCAAAGCAGACACTTCGAGGGGGCTACTGAGAGTAATAATTAGTAGGTATGCTGCACGCAGCCTGTGCCTATGCAGGCGTATTCAAAAGTAACTCCCATTGAATTCAGTAGGGCTGCTTCCAGGTAAGTCAGTGTGCATAAGACTGCTGTGAGTGTGTGTGCGCGCACTTGTACACCAGGGGTGTTGAACCTCTTTCAGCCCAAGGGCAAAATTCCATTTCAGAGAAGTTCTCAGGTGCTGCATTCCAGTGGTGGGCGGAGCAGAAGGCAAAAGGGGTGGAGCCAAACACATTGGCATATTTTTAGCTTCAAGCTCTTCCTGCCACCAGCCAAGCTTTCGGAGAAGCTTTTCAACCTTTTAGGATGGGGGAAAACAGCACAACAGCCAGGAAGCCACCCAATGATTGGTGGTTGGGAGGAAGGGGACATGGCCTTCTGGGACTCCTGGGGGGCAGATTGAGAATCTCAGAGGGGTGGATTGGGGCCCCAAGCCTCTGGTTCTGCACCCCTGGACTAGAAGTATACACACTGGCTGGGGTTGATGGGAGTTGTAGTCTAGCACATCCGGAGTTGGACTGCAACACAGTGGTCTGACTTGGGATAAGACAGATTCATATATGTAAACTGTGGTGCTCACAAGCTGTAGAACAGAAAGGGGTAACAGGAGCAGCGTAACATTTCTATGCAGATCTCCAAAACCTAATAATAAAAATAAATAACACCATATGAAAATACCACTGTGTGTTTTTTAAGTCTTTATCCTTGTGACTACACAGGAGAGCTTAAACAAATGAGCGCAAGATGACCCCAGATAACAAGTTCTCATCGTTTCAAGAAGCAAATGCCACATTGTTAATTGCATTTTATAATTCTCTGGGGAATGTGCAGAGGGGTGAAGGGGGCAAAGGATGACACACAGCTTGAAAAACAGTTCACATTGGCACCCTTGGGAGGCAAATGTGTGAGGAAGTCCTGTTTACACTGAAAGCTAAACAAGACGCTCTCTTGGCATCTTGGAGAATAAACGTTCTGTGCTGTTCCTTCAGCATGTGGCTGGATCAGTTTTCAGGGCGAGACGGATGGAGTTTTCTTCTCTGGTTGCGAAGCTTGCTAAAGGTGCCAGTAAGCAATAAGATGGGAGTGGGAAACCCTGCCCTGCCCCCAAACGGTGGGTGCTTCCTGATGGAGGAGTCCTAGCCCTACCAGTGCAAAGGCGTTGTGCAGCTGTCCCATCTTCCCCTTCTTAATGGGAAGAAAAAAGGCAGAAGCAGTAGTGGAAGTTATGGAAGTTTGCAAATGGGATACTTTGCCATTTGGAGCAACCTTCCCCAGCCTGGTGTCCTCCAGATGTGTTGGTCCAACACATCTGGAGGGTACTAGGTTGGGAAAGGTTGGTCCGGACCATCCGTAAATTTCCACGAATGCGTTGGTGCAATTGCATAATAAAAGCCATGCCTGAGAGGACTGTAAGTGGCTAAGGAGGTCACACTGGCCACAGGGTGGCTTGGTGCATTTGAAGGCCTACATATCATACAAAATGCCTTCTCGGTGGTGGTCCCCTGATTATGGAATGACCTCCCTGATGCCAACATTGTCATCTTTTCGGCACCAGGTTAAAACTGCCCTCTTCTCTCAGGCATTTGGAAGCATATAATGAGTTTTTAATCAGGTCCTGGATTGTCTTTGGTTGATTGTTTAAAAATTGTTTTAGATGCATGCTGTCTGTGTGTGCTGTCTGTTTAAATGTTTTTCTGTAAATGGTTTTACACTTTGTATAATGTATTTTTAATGGGCTCTAATTTTTGTAAAACACTCAGAGAGCTTCAGCTATGAGGCAGTATAGAAATATAATAAATGAAATGAAATCATATACGTGTGCCCAACCCAGGGCCTTCTTGAGCTTGGATTGGCTCTTTTGACTCTTCCCCAAAAGACTCTTCCTCCTCTGCTTCTAAGGAAACTGGCAGTGCAGGACCAACTCCTGCAACTTTCTACCGCTCGATGGTGGGTGGCCTCAAAGCACTACTAATGCCTATGTCAGGGTTCCCCTTGTGAACTGGGCCCCCAGAGCCACTCCTTAAGGATCTCTTGCCCCCTTAAGACTCCCACCTTCCTTCTTTTACTCTTCCCCTTTCCAGAAAAGTGGGGTTTAGGCTATAGGCCTGGGGTGATTGGCACTCTAGACACAGCGTTTAACCACAATAGTTTACTGGTTGATCAAAGCAAGCGAATCACAACTAAAGGTACTTACGCAATCGAGCGGACTGATACAAAAGGCATTCAGAGAAAATAAAAGTTGCAAAATGCAAGTTCCTTTACCCTAGCTGAACTTACTCTTCTTCAAGCTGCTTCTTCCCGCTCCCTTCAGGCTCTGGTCTCCCCAACTCTGACTCTTACTGGCTCTCTCACTCTCTTTTTATACCCTCCTTCCTCAAAATCAAAAGTACTGTTTCAAACCTGAAGAAATGAAACTTAACTGGGGAAATGAAACTGAAACTTAACTGGAAAATGAAACTAGCCCTCTCAGGGATATCCCCTTCCAACAAAACTCCAGGCCTCTAGGCCTGACCCTTTTGTTCCTTTTGCCTCTGTAGGCCTCAAACCTTCACAGCTTATACAAAGCATTTTACTATCTCAAGAATATTATTATCTCAAGAATATTTGCAAGACTGTGGACATGATCAGCAAGCACCAGGCAGCAAAATGGCCGGCTGGCCCTATGCACCAATGGGGGAACTGTTGGGTTGTACCGATGGAGTATTTGTGTAGCATGCTGCTAACGGGACTTCTGAGTTTGATGGGAATTGGGTTTATTGTCTCTGATGGAAATGGGCTCTCTCACCAGTGCCCCCCACCACCAGGGAGAGATCAATGTAAATCCAATGTGTTTACATTTACTGCTGTAGAAACATGAGCAACAGCTGGGCCCTGGAATAATGCCCACTGCATTTCCTTCCCTGCTAAACCTCCTCTTGCTTATCAGCAAACATTGCTGGGAGACTCCGCACACAAAACTCTCTCTCAGGATGATCCTTGCCAGCTCTGTGCTATTCCAGGGACAATTTCCTGAATTTGGCACTGAAAATGGCAGGAATTCACATATCCAGAGGAAGCCCCCTCCACTGCAGATTGGCTTAGTCTGTCCGTCCCACACAAAACACACACAAAACACACAAACTGCCTTCTGTGATTCCATCAAAAATCGATGCCACACTTTCAAGGGTCACTTCCTAGCCTTTAAGGGCTCAAAAAAGATTAATTGCCATCATCTTCAACAACACTGAAAAACGGTGCAGAAGCGGGGAGACGTATCCTCTCTCCAAATAGCTGAACTTGGATTTGGGAATGCCCTCCCCCTTTCAGCTCCTGGGATTCGATTGGTTATGGAGAGAGATGTATGTAACGGATCCGACACCCCACCCGCCCACACTTGAGAAGCTGGAAGCCTGGCACAGCGCTGTGGCTGTCATAACTTTTGTGAGGTGCTGGGGATGCTCGTAATATGTACAAGGGATTAGCAGGGAAGGGAGCAGAGTTATTTTGCTGCCTTCCCATGGAATTGTCCAAAACGCTCTCTCCAGGATGGGAGTTTCAGCTGCAATCTTAGAGTGATGTATATCCAACTCTCCCTCCCCAGAGGAGGAATGCAGCAGCAGGAGAAAGAGGCTGGAGACTTTGCTGACTTGAGAAATCGTGGTGGAAACAACTTGGTCTGTAACCAACTAGAGTTTGAACATTTCCAAGGTAAATGGCAATTTCTCTTGCATGAACTTTCACCTGATTTTTGTTTTTAAAGTATTTTTGTTCCTAAAAGCCTCAACATACAGAGTTAAAATAAACTGCTGTGTGCAGATGGCTTGTTTGCGGTATAGAAACATCTAGATAACATCACAGATTTAATGATTACTTGGTGGAAGTCAGCTTTTAATATTTACGTCCTGGCTTTCTGCTTTATTTGTAATATGTTCAACAACTGATTCTGTTTTGGACTCTGTAATATTGATTTGTTAACTATGAATGTTTGTAATGCGCCTGGCGGAAGAAAATGTGTTTCTTTACACTATTTGATTATTTTTTAATCTGGCCTTAATGCGTCCACAAAATGTAGGGATTTATTGTTATTCCTCCTCACAGAAGCAAAAATAGAGTTTACAAAAAATGGAGTCTGATACTTTCCATTGGTGCATCCCAAAATGTGAGTGTTAAAGAGAAGCTCTTAACATCCAATAAAATAATAAAAGAACAGGTTGTGCTAATGGGAAGATCACCTTCTAATGTGGAAGCTTTTTCTGGATACACAGAGGCGGCATTTGTTAGTAGACCCCAACGTTTTAGCTCTTATTGAACCCTCCCTCTTAATAAATAGATAAAGAAGACATTTCAGGGATGATTCTAAATTGGTTGCAAAGAAGTAAATTGCTTGAAGAATTAAGATTCAGATTAATTTAAAATATTTCAGTGGGTTACTTTCATGGTTTTGTCAGTTAGGTTTTGGCATCGCGGCGAATTGCAACTCTAAACTGTTTATAAATAGAAATTAATGGGACTCCTTCTGGATCAAAAGTCAGGATAGAAATCACATATTTATTTATTTATATTTATTTATTGCATTTATACCCCGCCTTTCTCCCTCTCGCAAGGAACTCAAGGCGGCTTACATTATCCTCCTCCTCACCGTTGTATCCTCACAACAACAACCCTGTGAGGTGGGCTGGGCTGAGAGTCTGTGACTGGCCCAAAGTCACCCAGTGAGCTTCCATGGCCAAGTGGGGACTAGAACCCGGATCTCCCGGCTCCCAGTCCGTCACTCTCACCACTACACTACACTGGCTACACTACACATAGACTGAAAGAATAATTTAAAAATATATTATTATAAACTGTAGGACCTACAGTGTAAGTGAACACACACACACACACAGGCCTTTTGGCGTTATAAACAGTTCTGCTGCTGAATTTGTGCAGAGTTCCTTTTCAAAGCAGAAAAACGTTCTTCCAGTCAGTGGAGGCTGGGGGCACCGATGTCAGTGGGGTATCCGAATCTGCTCCGGGTTTCAGTCAGAACTCTAAAGGTGCTGTCCATGTGCACCTTGGACAGCTCCTTTAGAGTTCTGACTGGTTCTGATTGAAAACCAGAGCAGATTCACTGCCCTGCTGCCTCCACTGCTTCTAGCCGTGAGAGTGCTTCCAGACAATACTTTTACAGTACTGTCACCATGTGTCATTGACAGAACTTTACAGGGGGTCCAGACACTGCCGCCTTCCACACGTGACCCTCCCATGTTTTCCCACCACTTCTTCTGTTATTTTTTCCTACCTCAGAAAGTCTGTTAAGGGAAAGAAGGTGGAATTCTTGCATGACACCTTCTCATGAGACACCTTCTCATGGGCTTCTGTCTGGAAGCCCCCGGAGAGTCAGCTGGGTGCGGTCTAGACTTGACTCAGCCTGGTATAAATCCGAGTGCAGAGTCTGTGATAAGCGGCCTTCTCCTTCATGAGTCAGTTGAGAATAATGAGGATGTACGTCACAAGTGTGCAGCTCCGGGTTCCATGATGTTTTCTTTTCTTTTCTTTTCTTTGTTTTTTAAAAACCTTAGCAATCAGATAGTCTGAAGCAAACCATCCCATGCCTAAGAGTTCACCACAACCCACATCTCCCCTCCAGACACCAAGATGCATTCCAGTAATGATTCCATCACCATCACCCCAGAACAGACTCTGCAAGAGCTCAACTCATCCCCGACCATCATCTCCTCTTGTCCCATCTACTTCTCCAATTGCCAGTTTGTCCTGATCCCAGTACTCTACTGCATCATCTTCATCCTTGGGCTGGTGGGTAACAGCATGGTGATTACAGTGCTGTGCTGGCAGAGGAGTCCAAAGACGGTGGCCAACATCTACATCATCAACTTAGCGGTGGCAGATTTGTTGGCCCTGACTACGCTCCCGTTCTGGGCAGCTTATTATGCCTATGGATACAACTGGCTCTTTGGCTCTGTGATGTGCAAGATCTCCAGCTCGATCCTTTGCCTGACCATGTTTGCAAGCATCTTCTTTATCACGTGCATGAGCATCAACCGTTACCAGGCCATTGTCCACCCGTTTCAGTCCCAGCAAGGCACGCTGCGGCAGGCATTCATTACCGTCCTACTCATTTGGAGCCTGGCGGCCTTGACGTCCCTGCCCTCCCTCTATTTCCGTGGCACCAAACACATTGCAGAGTTGAACGTGACTGCCTGCATCATGGCCTATCCAACGGAGGAGTACTCCATCTGGTCAGTCGGAACAGCTTTAATGAAAAACACCCTTGGCTTCCTGGTCCCTCTGGCCATCATCGTAATCTGCTACATTTGGATCCGGGCACACTTGACAAAGGCCCGGAGTTTTCAGAAAAGCAGGCAAATGAGAGACCGCGTGTTGAAGTTGGTGGCTGCCGTGGTGGTGGCCTTCTTGATCTGTTGGCTCCCCTTCCACATCTTGACTTTCCTCGATGCCCTGTCCTGGATGGGTGTTATTAGGAACTGCAGCATCACGTCCGCGATTGACGCAGCCTTGCCCTTTGGACTCTCCCTGGGGTTCACGAATAGCTGCATCAACCCCTTATTGTACTATTTCATTGGTAGACAATTCCAGGACAAACTGCAGCATTTGTTGAAGCTGAGGCTCTACCAGTTCAACAGCAACCGGGAAATCTTTTGCTCCAGCAAAAGTAGTTCCATCAAAACCGCCATGTCCCTGGTGGGTGCAGAAGGAAGAGGAGACACTGAAAGGCCCCAGGCACACCCACTGTGGGTTCCCTGTGCCACATCTGGAAATAGTTAAGGGGATGTTGCACTCTCTCTGTCTCTGTCTTTTGTCTCCCTTTTGCACATCTTCTAGAGAACAAACTGTTCAGCGAAGACCATGTTTTCCATTTCTTGGGGGAATTCTACTTCAGGAAGAGCTGTCATATATTTTAATTGTGTTGGATTTGTTTTGTTGTTTTTAAATCAGGGATGTAATTCATTGCAATAAACATCTGAAGAACATTACCAACCCAGCAGCTTTCTGGGACTTAGGTAGTCCAGCTGTTTTTAATGCTACCAGGGGGAAAAGATTGGCATACATACAGAAAGCGCCCATCAACGACTGAACACAACATTTTCCATAGAGTGAATGCATGGACAGCATCCTTACTTCTAACATGCTAAAAACAACAACAAACCTCTCAGGGGGTGGGTGGTGGGTAGAAAAGGATTGCCAAAGCTTGGCTTGTGAAAGCTGTAAGGAATAAGTAAAAGCAACAGCTATGATGCACTCAGTTTGGGATTATGGGAGTTGCAGTCCAACACCTCTGAAGGGCGCCAGATTGGGGAAGGCTCTTCATAGCAATTCTTCACCATGACACACTGTGACTTCCTTACAGCAGTGTCTGTATTATGCACGCCTTTTAAAATCAGGGTTGGGTTTACACCTTTCTTTCTTTCTTTCTTTCTTTCTTTCTTTCTTTCTTTCTTTCTTTCTTTCACTGGGCTTCTCTTCTCTTGATGGCCGATTACCCAGTGTGAGCATTGATACCTCCACTGAAAACTTGAAATTGCAAGCATCTTTAAAAAGGTAAAGGTAAAGGTGTCCCCAACCAGTCGTGTCCGACTCTAGGGTGCGGTGCTCATCCCCGTTTCTAAGCCGAAGAGCCAGCGCTGTCCGAAGATGCTTCCGTGGTCATGTGGCCGGCATGACTGAACACCGAGGTGCACGGAACGCTGTTACCTTTCCCGCCAAAGCGGTACCTATTTATCTACTTGCAATTTCTTGCTTTCGAACTGCTAGGTTGGCAGGAGCTGGGACTGAAGACGGGAGCTCACTCCATCACGCAGCACTCGGGTCTCGAACTGCTGACCTGCCGACCTTCCAGTCTGCAGTTCAGCATCTTAACCACTAAGCCACCGCGGTCCCCTGAGCATCTTTACACCAGCCTAAAATCCCGCATTTAAAATGGGGCTTTCTGCTTCCGTTTTAAATGCAGGATCACGACAGGCTCATTTTACACACGCTTCCTCCCCCACTTTCCCCCTCCTTTCCCCCCTTATCCAAGTCTTCCATATGTTTCGTTATACACCCACTAGATGGTGCTGTGGTCTAGTTCCTCTGATTGCAGGTTTTCCTCTTTACATGGAGGGAACTCAAGCGCTGTAATTTGGCAGTTCATTATCTCAGATGCCCTGGAGGTTGGCAAAGTCATCCAAAGGACCTGCAAACTTCCGTGAGTAACTAGTCTCAATAACAGGATAAAAGCTCCATGTCAAGAAGCCCTACAGCAAAACTCTCCTCCGCTATGGTGCATGATTAGCGAGGACTCTTTCCCACATGCCAATCATTGCTTGATGGCGCTGAGCATGTGGGGAAAGGCTGTGAGGACCACCTCACCCACGTGAAGATTCATCAGACAGCAACGGCAGCATCAAGCAGTGCTTTGCAAGTGTGAATGTGCTATCCCAGATCCAACACTGCAGCAGACAGAGCTTTTACAGCAGCTCTCAGCAAAGGCGGTGGGATGGAGCCCACGCGAGCCATCACGCAGTGTTTGGTAAGCAAGTGATGAAAAACAGATTCAGCAACGCTCGTGCACAAAGGAGCTGGCTTTTCTTTGAATCTTCCTGGACAAAGGCAGCCTTGGGTGCAATGAGGCCACAGCTCCGTGGCAGAGCCCATGCTCTGAATGCAGAAGTTGTCCCCAGTATCTCTCTCAGGTAGAAGGAACAGGAAAGAACCGTCTCCGTCTGAGAGGCACTGCCAGGGAAAGAGAAGCCTCATACTGAGGTGAAGGTTGGCCTGGGGAATTCCACTGAGGGTTTCTGAAACAATGCAAATTGCATCAGCGGGGTGGGGTGGGGGCTGAAAATTAACAGGATGAGAGCTGGCACAGAGAGGGAATGTGGCCCTTTCCTCCTCTGCTGCAGCGCTGAGAAAAACCCCTTCCACAATCATTGTGTCGCCAGGGTGGGATGGATGCCCCCAGGGTCCTGCTGAGCAGCTATTGCAATGCAAACTTCCGCAAGTTTGTTTATTTATGGCACTTTTTAATGCTGTGCTGATGAGGAGAAAGATGAACCATCTGCATTTGTGGAGGAGGTTTTGTACGGTCAGCAAAGTGGCTTGTTTATCTGCTTGTGTGTGCCACTAGTAAACACTCTTGGGGACAGCCTGTTCCCTCCCCCAGCCCTCAAACCCATCATCGCAGCCGCAGCATATCTTGGCTCCACTCGGGCTGTCTGTTCACTTTGCCTTGATTTACGGTGCGGAGCGCGATGGAGTCTTGCCACACAGCTGTGGCCAGCTGGACATCTCTCCCCAGGGCTGCCCCTCCTTTCCTCGGGGCCTGAAAAGGAGGCTGACAGAACTACAAAAGGCTTTCTGCACTATCAGTCGAAGCACTGCCAGAATGGCATCTGTGTCTTGGGCCACGATCCAGCATGCTGTTAGGTGTGCTGCCAGTGCAGGTGAAATGACATGACGAAGGGTCTTGCCACAGCTTCTCAAAGCAGGGGTGTGGAATCTCTTTCAGCCTTGGAGCCAAATTGGTTTTCGGAGAAGCTCTCGGGGGCTGCCTAGCTCACCAATTGTGGCAGAAGCTTTTGTGGACTGGAAATGTCTGAGGTTATGGGTTCAAGTCCCCGGAAGCTTTTGCCACAAAATATCTGTTAGTCTTTAAGGTGCCACACAACTCATTGTTGTTTTTGCCGTGGCAGACTAACTTGCTTGCTTCTGAAAACTGGCTTACAGGAGGGGAGGGGGCCACAGTCTGCACTGGACCATGACCTTTTTCTGTGATACTCCCTCAGACCTTTCTTAAGTGCAACAGTGTCATCAGTGCCCTAAGTTTAAAATAAAATAAAACTTACATTCTGTGCCCAGATAGCTGAATTCTGCAAGCTCTGTGAATACCCCCTTGAGATTTCCTAGAATCTGATTGAGTTCTGAAATCTCACCCCCTGGCCCGGCCCGGCCCGGCCCGGCCCGGCCCGGCCCAGCCTGCCATATAAAGATCTACACTCAAAGAATTAGTCTGCTACTGGTATGCTACGATGGAGCTGGTTGTTCCTATGGCAGAGGTGTGACCCTCCAGATGTTCTCTTGTCTAACAACATGCAGGCCTCTGGAACCACCCAGGTGATGTGACTATAGAGTAAGTCTTCACATTACCAACTCCTTAATACTAAGAGAGCGTCAATTAAGTATAAACTCTATCACTACACAATCCTATGCATGTTTAGACAGAGAAAAGCCCCAGAATTCCCAGCATGCCCCAGGGGAATGCTGGGACTTCTAGGACTTTTTTCTGTCTAATCATGCATAGGATTGCACCCTTACTTTCTGAATGGTTGTTTATGGGAGCGGAAAGGAAGCAAAGGTGCTCTAATGCATGCACAGGCACATGAATTACATGTTTGCAAACACACATCCAAACATCTCCCTGAGAGGATTGTGGAGACAAAACAGGGGCTGTGCTTTATCAGCAACAGGCACCAGAAAGCCAGACCAGCCTCTGTGTGTGCGCGCGCATCTGACTGGCTCCCCGTTTAATCTGCGCTTGCTAGTCAGGAGGAGTGGTCAGAAGCTCTGGAGGGCAAGGAACCCACCTCCTGACTCCCAACGACTGGGGATCTGCCTAGGCCTGACTCACGCCAGATCACCCCACAACCTCAGCCATCATTTTCACAGCTCTCCATCCCAGGGCTGCTTCTTTTTAAAACAAAACAACGCAAATGGGAAATGAGTGGCTCCAGGGGCAGAGTTTTCCCCACAACACCACATCCTCTGCTTCCCCAGCATGAATGCCTGCAGACTCCTGCATGGGACGTCCCACCAACGGGAGCCGATACATGGGGTCATCTTGCGAAGGTAGGGGCAGAGGGGGAGTGCCGGGCTGCTCTTTGCCTCCAAAGGGAGCGGAGTCAGCAGCTCTCCCTTCCTGCTGGTTAGGAGCGGATCCTGCCAACCACTCCAAGGCAAGGCGAAGCCGATTGCAGAAGACTGGTGAGTGAGCACAAAGAGGGTGGGAGAAGGCAACTGTTGCCCTCATGTCCTGCTTGTTGGAGTCCCACAGGCATCTGTCTGGCTGGCCCCTGCGGGAAGAGGATGCTGGGCCGGGTGGCCCTTTGGCCTGCTTCAGGGAGCTTTGGGTATTCTAAGTGTGCCGTGCCTGGGGCTCTGGGGAAAACGAGGGGCAGACAATGAGAGGACACCTTTGGAAGTCCAAGCAGTCGGAACTGATGTGTTGCCACTCTGACGGGGCGAGCTCCTCGGCCTCCCCCAACCTGGAACCCTCCAGATGTGCTGGACTGCAAATCCCACCACCCCCTGCCAGCAGGGCCAGTGGTTGGCGATATGGGAGTTGTAGTCCAACGTACCTGGAGGGCAGCAGGTGAGGGAGGCTCAGCTAGACTCTTCAGCCCTCTCCCTCATAAGGTGTAGATTGGGGAGCAGAACCTCTTTCAGCCTGAGTGTCAGGAATGAATCTGAGTGCATGGAGATCAAGACTGGCAGATCAAGACTCAGCATCAGAACGGGAGCAGCCAGAACAGAGGGAGGCACCCTCCCTAGCGAACCCCAATATGGCGAGACTTTCCTCCCAAGACCGTGACACACAGGTGGCCCAGCCTGAACGGCTCTCCCAGTTCTCCACCATGAGAACGCAAGTTTTGGAAGAGGAGGAGGAGAGCAAGGGGCGTGACTTGAGGGGCACTGGGGTCCATCACAGAGTGAAGTGGGGAAAGTGAGGGGCAGGGCTCAGGCGCTCCGCCAGGTTGGCCACTCGTGGAAGCCAACGCAGGAGGGCGCCACCCTAGGGAAGGAGCATCCCTGCAAAGCGAGTCTGGCTGAGAAGTTCTTGCCCAGACTGCTGGCAACTTCTCTAACTTCCACTTCGGCTCCTCTATTGATATTCATAGAGATTGTCCCAGAGAGGAAGGCCAGGATCTCTTCTCGATCATCCCAGAGTGCAGGACATGATGGAACACTGGCCTCAAGTGACAGGAAGCCAGATTCCAGCTGAACATCAGGAGAAACTTCCTGTCTGTTAGAGCAATATGACAATGGAACCAATTACCTGGGGAGGCGGTGGGCTCTCCCACATGGAGGCGTTCAAGACGAGGCTGGACAGCCGCCTGTCAGGGATGCTCTGATTTGGATTCCTGCACTGAGCAAGGGGTTGGACTCGTTGGTCTTGTAGGCCCCTTCCCCTTCTGTTCTATGATCCTATGATTCTGTGTATGGATTAGGTGTTTCATTGTGGTCTGAGAGATTCCTAGAATCTGCATTTGCAAAGAAGTGAGTTGTTGACTAATACAGTAGCATAGCCCAAAGGTTTGTTTCCTGGAGTGTGTTGATTGTGGAGGGGGAGGATGAAGGAACGTGACACTGAGGGCTGAGTTCTGTTTTGGAGACACACCTGAGGGCCGCATTTCAGTGGTGGGCTGGGCCAGAGGCAAAGGGGCCAGAGCCAAAATGCCCCCAATACCAGCCTATTTAAAGCTCTTGCTGGCAGCAACTCAGCCTTAGGAGAGGCATTTGCAGCCTTTAGAAGTGGGGGAAACGGCACCAAAGCCGGGGACCCACCAAATGACTGGGGAGCAGGGGAATGGGGCATGGCTGTCAGGGGATCCTGGAGGGGCAGATTTGGCCCCTGGGCCTGGGGTTCTGCACCCCCAATGTAGGTAAAAGCAGTATGGGGTGTGTCACTACTGAGCTGCACACCGCTCCTCCCTGTCTCACGTCGTCGACTGTGAGTATGGCTATACGTATGTTGCAAAATCCTTTCCATATGTGTTCCACAGGTTGCCGGGTGCCTCTCGTTCCATCCTCGGCTCATTGACAGAATTGGATTTCCCCCCATTTCCCAAATGTGTGCAAATTCATCCTTGCGAAAATGTGACATCCCCCCCCCCAAATGTGCAAATCCTCCCCCCCCCCAATGCTCATTCTCATGCTTTAGCCTATGAGGCAAAATGCACATTTTCGGCAGGTTTTTTTAAAAAAAATTATGTATTTTTCTATGACTAAATTTGCATAAAGCTCCGGAAAGTTAAACATACAAACAAAAAAAAAAAACAGTCTGCAAGTCCACGGAATCCATGAGACTTGGGAAAAGCTGGTCCACTGTGGAATCTGTGGGTTGGATTCATAGAAATCCACACTCGTTTGATTCCACAGTGGATTTCTCCGAGATCCCAGCTGTGGGTCAGAGCAACAAACAGTGAAGTGGTGCCACATCATGCCTCGTGCGCAACTGGATGTTAGAAGGGATTGAGAGGGGTGGGGCAAGAGACAGGGAGGGGCAGCAACTCTTTGTCTCATTCACTTAACGGGTGGGCTGTAGCAGCTCAGTGGTAGAGCCCCTGCTGTGCATGCAGAAGGTCTCAGATTGAATCCCTCATATCTCAGGTGGCAGGAACAAACAGAACTGGGTAGACACAACATAAGGCAGGTTCATACATCCTCTGCGTATGCAGTGTCTGGTTATTATTAGACCCCAGGATACTAGCCTCAAACTAGCCTCTCGCCTTTTTCTGTATCAGTGTGCCTGGCTGTGCTACATCATCAGGCCTTAGTGCATTCATAAGACTAGTTCACCCCAGGAGAACGGTCCGTTTGTCATGTCTTTCTATGTGTTGAAAATAACAATGTGAACCTGTCCCCAGCAGTGCTGTAGCGGAGGGGGAGCACAGCGCCAGGACATTTTTCAGTCCAGCAGTGATGATGTCATCTGTCAAAGTGCCCAGCTAAGTGACAGATCTTCTTTGCTCTGGCAAGTAGATGAGGTGATAACAAGCTTTCAAGTTTCACTTTTGTTTGTGAGAGAGAAGCATAAAGGAAGTCAGAGAGCTTTTTTACATGAGGCTGCTAACTGGCTGTTATTCTGCTCTATGTACTTTCAATTTTGTCACAGAATTGAGATATAAGCACTACGCAAGGAGTGTTTCCTTTCCTGCTTTTCTGCTACACAACCTCTAGGTGGCACTGTGGTATAGTAGAATAGGAAAAATACACAAGAGGAAATCGCGCTTCTTTCACTTTCACAATTAAATGCTGCATTTTTCCTGCTCTAAAAAAGCCTCACCAGAACTGCTGGTTACTGGAGGGTCATGATGTGGTCTAAAGAACCTGTAAACAACTGTGAGTAGAGAATGATGAGTGGGCAATAAATGCCTCATGTAGAAAAGCTGAGAGAATGAGGGAAACGATCAAGCTGAGGCTGGTTAGGAACATAATAACAAAAGAGAGCTTCTGCATCAGTCCAAACAGGCGCATCTTGTCCTGTTTCTCACAGTGGCCAGCCAGACGTCCCAATGGGAAGCGCACAAGCAGGGCATGAGCGCAATATCCCTCTCCTGCTGTTGCTCCCCAGCAATGGCTATTCAGAGGAGCATGAAGGCATCCTGCCTCTGGTCCTGGGAACAGCGGTGGTTCCAAGTTTTTGAGGGTCCTTGAGCAAGGCACCCTCCATGGTCCCTCTCCTTCAGTGAGTCTACCTTCTCCAGACCATTTATTAATTATTTATCATCCCCAGCTGCTCTCGCTCCTCCTCCACCTCCTCCTCCTCTTTCTCATCATTGCTACCTCTTGCTTGCTAGACAGGCCGAGAGCCAGGGAGCAAGCAGGCAGTCGCATCTCCTGGCCCAGCTTCTCATCACCGCCACCGTTGCCTGGGCCAGAGCGAGAGGCAGGTGAGCAAGCAGGTTGCAAGGGTGAGGAGGAGCAGCAAGTCTGGGGTGCTCTTGTCAGCGGGCCTCTGCTGGGGTGTGGACCCTTGGCAGCGGCCCAGCCATGCCTACCCCTAACACCGGCCCTGACTCTCTCTCTAACCAATGAAACTTCCTCCCAGGGTGCGGCTGGTACTGTTGCCCAGCCCCAGCAAGAAATCAGAAGACTTCTTCACTGCATACCTGTTGTGTATGGATTTCTCTACCGGGCCAGAGATTCAGCCCCATGTAGGGATGATGTAAATCTCTCACGTTTAAAGCTTTCAAGGGGTTTCGTAGGATGGGAGGTTCAAAGCTCACCACCATTGTCACCAGTTGCTCTCGCTCCTCCCCCTCCTCCTCCTCAGTATTGCCATCCCTTGCTTGCTAGACGGGCAGAGAGCCGGTGAGCAAGCAGGCAGCCGCATCCCTGGTCCACCTTCTCACCACCAACATGGCCTGGGCCAGAGGGAGAGGCAGGTGAGCAGGCAGGGTGCGATGGTGAGGAGGAGGAGCAAGTCCGGGGGGCTCTCGTCAGTGGGCCCCTGCTGGGGTGTGGGCCCTTGGCAGGTAGCCAGCCATATCTGCCCTTGATGTCAGTGCTGCCTGGAAGGAGAACATAGCCCTGAAGGCTACTTCTGTCCTTTTCTCTGGTTTCCACTTCACTCTAGCAGTTTGAATGGCAACACTCTGTAAGATCCCTTGCATTTGTAATTAAAACCTAAAAGTTGCATTTCTGCTGGATGGAGATCTTTTGTTAAAGCTCGATGTGTTTTACAAGTTGAACCCATGAAGTCCAAAGCACCCCTGAGTTCCATGGAGCTACACCCAGGCAACTATGAACGGGGAGGCAGTCACGGCCCATACGCCTAATTGTGAAGTTTTATTAATAGTTTGTTCAGTCGTTTGTTTGTTTTGGATGTCTGTGCTTTTTGATGGAAGGTTTTTTATAGTTTCTTTGAATATAAATAATAGAAAAGGGGGACATAAATATACATATCTGAGAGGGTGACTCAGGATTCTCCTTTGGGATATGGCTAGTGAGGGTTTTTTTAAACTCCTATACTTAGTCTATATCATAAGCTTATATCATATAAACTCAGTTTATATCATAACATTTATTTGTTAACTCCTACCAATGACTGGAAAACAAGTTTTTCTTTTAATACTCTTCCATGGGTTGTTTTGGAGTCAACTTATTTGGCATCTCTCTCTGACCGGATGGCGCTAGGATCTAGGTATTTTAAAAAGAAAGGAATGGCTGCGCTAATAATTTTAGCGGCGGGAGAGACTTGGCAAGCAATGTCTTGTCAGCTGTACTTTGATCCATATTCCCATGCTAAATTAACTTTATGGGAGAATTCAGTCTTGAAAATAGACGGCCTTTTATGTGGAGGAACTGGGTTGATAGTGGAATTTATACTTTAGATCACTTAATAGGATTGGATGCTGAGTTTTTACCATTTTCAGTATTATGGATTAGATAGAATTTACCGTCTAGTGCGAGCTGGCAGTATATTCAGTGACAGCATTTGCTGGAGCCTATTTATGGGCCATCAGCTTCTGCACTTCCTACACTGTTGGATGAATTAATTGGTTCTTTCCAGAAAGCTAAGCCTACAATAGCTGCTTATAAAAGCCTTTTGGAACGGAATAGATGTCCGTAGAATAGAAACAGCACTTCCTTTCACCATCGGAAATAATTCCCCATTTTCGCTGCTCTAAAAAAAAAAATCACCGAAAGTGCTGTGTACAAACAGAAGCAAAACCAGAGGATCACAGACAAATTTGGAGCAGCCTTGAGCTGGGGTGGCAAAGGCTACAGAGCAGCCTTCCCCAACCTATGGCCCTTCAGATGTGTTAGATTACAACTCCCATGCATGGCTGGCTGGGGCATGCTGGAAGTTGTAGTCCCACACATCTGGAGGGCTCCGATTTGAGGAAGGCTGCTGCAAAGGCCTCCATGTCTCATGAGATACACACACACACACACACACACACACCCCTGCACCAGGGGCGTTGCTAGGTTCTTACAAGATCCGCAGCACAGGCCCATAACACAAATTTGCTTATAGCACAAAAGCCTCTGGACCAAAGTGCCTGAAATTTGGCAGGTTCAATCAGATCCATGGGGGCTGTCGGGTCCCCAAATTCCATGCACTTACATGGAAGAACAAAAAAATTATAGCTCTTTGCTTTGACAGATTTTCTTGAAAATAGCAAATTTTACCTGTGACTAGCACAAAAGTCACTGGACCTAGCTGCCTGAAATTGGACAGGTTCAATTACATCCATGGGGGCTACAAGATGTCCAAATTTCATTTATTTATCATACAGACTAAAAAAGGTATGGCTGTTTCTGTTTTCCAATGCAAGTCAATGGGAAAATGTAAAAAAAAATGGCAATTAGGATAGCTCAAAAGATCTGGGGCCTGTTCCCTGGTGACCTCCTCCCATAATGATGCCGCCGCCCTATGCTATATTTTCGGCTCTTTCACTGGAGCAAACCATTCTTGGTTATTGCAAAAGTTCTGCAGTAGATTTTGGCTTCCTTTGCTATGTTTTTCCTGGCAAATAAGGCACCGTGCTGAGGAATTTTACCCTTCTAGTTGTTCAAATCAGGGTTAGTGGGACATGAGTAAAAGAGGCCAGTATTTGTGGATTTGTCCTCTGCTTTGGGATGAATCACTTTTGGGCTCCAGACCCAAAAGAGCATCTCTTGGGGACAGCTGATGGATGAGTGTCAATAACTGTGCATCTCCACCAGTTGTTTTTCCAAGGATGGATCAGGAACAGCTGGTCAAGTTTGCACCTGGTTCTGGGTGGGGTCTTTGATTAGGACTCCATATCCAGATTTCATCCCAGGCCAGGGAAGGCAATGGCTCATTAGCGGAAGGGAACTAGTGTTCAAGGTTGCGGTAGCCCTCATGATGCCTAGACAGATAAGGCGTGGAGAATGCCCCTTCAGTCTGCTATTAACTCTGATATGGGAGTAAATGTAACACCCCACACACACACACACACAAACTCACACCACTCCCTGATCAGCAAACAGCCTGGACGTTAAACTTTTAGCCAGGTTGGTAAAATTCCAGCTAGATAGCAACAGATTAGAATCTCTGGAGCGCTGGCACCATGGTGAACCTAAGGGATATAAGAATAATTAATCCATTAATGCATTTGGAACTAAGCCTGGAAAATACTCTGCATCATCCTAGTCCCTTTGACAAATGGCTGAGCTGTTTTCTGTAGCTGCAGGTGGGCTGGTACAGTGGCCAGACAGAAGGCAGGTAGTTTCAACTGCTGGCAAACCCCAAATTTCTATAGCTTTGGGTGGCCACTGAGGTGTGTGCCACAGTGCTTCATCTGCTGGCCCTTGCCCCTGTTTTCTGCAAATGTACGATTCCACCATGTGCTTCAATAATTCATGACACAATATAATGCTGAGGAGGAAGCACGCTCTCAAGTTCTTCTGGCAAGCTAGTGACTACTTTAAAAGCTCCCTCTAGATTCACCATCTCCCACTTGGCCAGATTCTTAAACAAATACAGTTTTACAGATCTCCAGGCAGTGTTTGGAATGGCAAATCACATCTCAGCCCGATTTGCCAAGACCCAAGCTGGGCCTGTGTAAACAAGATTTTATTTATTTATTTTTTAAAATGATCTGTAATAAACACAAGGAATGCAGCTCAGTCAAGCTGGAGACACCATTTCAGATGGGTGCATGAACGCGGGAGGCGAGACGGGGAAACCGGGGGAGACTTTCCTGAAGCAGGAAAGCAGGAGAAGCAGGAAGAAGCAGGAGACCAGGGGGAAGAAAATGCCCAAAGTGAGACTCGCTGGCTCTTAGCCTGGAAAGAGGGGATCTGGCTGTTCTGCTGAATTCAAGATTGAAGCCAGGCCGGCCCAAGACATTTTGCTGCCTGAAGCAAAGGACAAGATGGTGGCCCTCCCACTGGCGACTGAATTTGGCACCTGGAGGGGGCTACTGTCTTCATGCCTCGTTTGAGGGCATCTTGTAAGCTGCTGGCTTGTGGGCTTGTGATCATAGAATCACAGAATCATAGAATGGTAGGGCTGGACAGGCCTACAAGACCATTGAGTCCAACCCCCCGCTCAGGGCTGGAAGCCCGATTCCCAGGCAGTCCCCCATCTAAGTTCTAACCGGGGCTGACCCTGCTTAGCTTCCAAGATCAGACAAGATCGGGCACATCTGGCCAAGAGAGGCCTTTGGTCTGATCGAGGAAGGCTCTGCTCATGCCTGCATGTTCTTACGTTCCCAGTTTCTCGCACTCATATCCTTTGGTTCATGAAACCAGCCCATCACAAGCCAGATGAACCTTGTGCCTGTGGTATAGCTGAAGGAGCAGGCAGTGGAGGTTCCCGTCGCCCAGAGACGGGCAGCGTTCAGTTCTGTCTCGCCACAAGAGGGCAGCTCAGTCCTCATCATTTAAACTCCCAGAGATTCTGATCGCTAAAAATCGAAATACTGTCTTTCTTGCATCCAGTCTGCAGTTTTTTATTTCTGTTAACTATGGCTTCTGTGCATAAGTCATCCATAAGATGACAGGGTATATCAGAGTGGAGCTGGGATATTCACACGGGGGTGAAGGAGGCGGACAGACGTGCCAAGCGGCATCCAAGCAGGGTCAATGCACACGCTCTGCATGCTCCTTGGAATTCAGCCAACGTGAGTTTCAACCCCTGGAATATGCGCAGGTGCCACGACCAGAGCCAGACCAGTGCTCCGCGTGGCCCAGCGTGGCCCGGTCTGACTGGCACCAGCTCTCCTGAAGGGGTCTCCCAAAGGACGGCTCCTGTTCTAGCCTTCTTTCCTGGGAAGGTAAGCTGGAGACACCGGGGATCGAACCTGGGACCTTCTGCATGCAAAGAAGTCGCTCTGGGTTACTGCAGCTGGCTTTTACTAACTGAGCCAGACCCTTGGTCCGTTTAGCACAGCATGGCTTCATCTGACGGACAGCAGCTCTCCAGGGTCTCAGACAGAGGTCCTTTTCCCAGCTCTCTTAGCCAAGGAACATTGTAAAAAACGGGGATGTCCCCTGAGACCTTCTGCAGGCGGTGCAATGCGTGAGCTCGCCGCTGAGCTATGGGCCCCCCCGCCCCCCGCTGTCCAGTGTCTGCCTGTCTATCTTGGCTGTGGATCGTCCTCCAAACAAGGCCAGTGTTGGCAGCTTGCGGAAGGAATCTTCCTGCGCCACCTCCCCACTTCCCAGGGGCGACCCCTGAATGATGTCTTGGCTTCTTGGACAAACCCCTTGGAATGCTCAAGGGCTCCTCAGATGGTGACGCTTGTGAAACTGCCTTATACAGAGCCATACCCTTGGTCTAGTTCAGCGGTGCAGAACTACCTCCAGGATCAGAGGCGGTGAGCCTATGCACAGCAGCTGCTGGGGAACATGGGCGGGAGGGTGCTGAAGTGCTCGTGTCCTGCTTGTGGATTTCCTGTAGGCAGCTGGTTGGCCACTGTGTGAACAGAGTGCTGGATGAGATGGACCCTTGATCTGATCCAGCAGGGCTCTTCTTATGTTCTTATGTTCTTCCACCCGGGGCCCAGGGCCTCTATTGAGCTGGTAAGAGCAGAACATGAAGCATCCCGAGTTCATACCAAGCTTGGCCAATCTAAGGACTGCATTGCAGCCTCCCCACACCCTGGCACCCTCCAGATGTATTCGACTACAATTCCCATCACCCCTAGCCAGCGTGGTCATAGCTATATAGTGTGTGCCAATTGCAGGAGCCAGTATTGCCATACCTAGTCCCTTCAGTGCCTGGAGGGGGAGCTCTAAGCCCTGAACACACTCCCAAGCTACATCTCTACATAATCCAGGATTGCCATAGGGCTTTCTACAGGAGGCTTTTAATCTGCCACTTTACTGAGGCTTCTGCTTCTGGATTTTTTGTGGGATTAAGACTGGCTCCTTTACATGTGTTTTTTTCTGGGAGTTTCCATTCTCTACCTTTCTATATGTTCCATTACACAACCACTAGGTAGTGCTGTGGTTTAGCAGAATTGCACAAATACACCAGGGTTTCATGCTGCCATTCACAGAAATACCAGACTTTCCTCATTAGAAAAAAGCCTGCTATAATGGTTGCAGAGCACAGGAGAGGCCCTGGAGGATGACATTGTATAAAGCACTCGCAAACTACCATCAATGAGGAATCATGAATGCACAGTAAATTCCTCATATAGAAGGGGTCCACAGACTCCCATTAAAAATAGATTTGTGAAGAAACTTGAAGTTTGTATGTGTTTCAGGCCCATATAGGAACACATTTAGCTATGGTAAACATACCCATTCATGAGCATGGATGCTGTAGCTGCCATTTTCCAAGATGGCTGACACATGAATGGGGATATGTGATCACTTGTGAACAAATGCATGTAGAAAGTTCATTTTGGTGGCAAAATACTGGGGTTATTTAATGTTAGGATGGGTAGAAGAAATATTACTAGTCGCTGTTGCTATCTGTGTGATTTCTTGGAGAGGGGTGGAATAATAATCAAGTAAATATTTATTTAATAACATTGAATCAGAAATTACATTCAAACAACAGCACACACTTTTGTGTATAAATGCAAATTTTTTTTTAAACTTGGATTTGTTATTGTTCTTGTGATGCAGCTTTTCACATTTGCATAAAGTACAGCAAATCACTGAGAACCTGTAGTCATGATCCAACAATAAAGCAATGAGGATAACACAGCACATAATAAAAGCACAATAAAACCACCAGCAAGTGGCAAAAACAATGCAGCACATAATAAACCCAAAGTAAAGCCAGCAGAAAAATAAATCAGTGCAAAGATCTAAAAGCACTAAAACAGTTCTCAAAATGCCAGGAAGAATACAAAGGTCATTACTGGGAATGGGGGGGACGGACCCTAACATTGGCACTAGATGAGCCTCTCTAGGAAGGGCTGTCAACAAGTGGCAAGCCACCATTGAAATCACCCTCTCTCTCGCAGCGACTTGCCTCATTGCATTTGGCAGCAGCACCTAGAAGAGAAGACAGCACTGGATTATGACCTGATGGCCCAGGTATGTAAATATTGGAGGAGATGCTTCTTCAGGTAACCTGGCCGTAGGCCATTTCGGGCATTAAAGGCCATCTGAAGAGGACCCTGTTTGAGAAGGCTGGTGTTCGAGTCGGCATCAAGGGTAGGCATGATTGGGCACCTGCCGAGGGCCCAGACCCCAGCAGTTGCCCACTGGCAAGCAGTGGCCCACTCCTCCTCTTCAGCATTGCACCTGGCCTCTCGCTCTGATCCAGGCAACGGTGGTGGCGAGGAGGAGGAGCAGGAGATGCCGTGGCCCCCTTGCTCCCTGGCTCGCTGCCTGTGAAGCAAGCAAACGGTAGCAAGGATGAGAAAGAGGAGGAGGAGCGAGAGCAGCTGGGGACAGTGGTGGTTGGAAGGTAGACTCCCTGAGGGCGGGGGCCCATGGAGGGTGTCTTGCCCATGGCCTCCCGAAACCTGGAGCTGGCACTGGCTGGTGTAGACAGAATCTGCAAAAGTGAACACTTCTGGTAAGCTGAGGGTTGATGTACAAAGAAAGTTAAACTTGGCTCTTGCTGATCTGCTGCCAACATCCAGCTCCATCTAGGGATGTTGGAAAAATCTATTTGGGGGGTGGAGTTCGACAAGTTTTCCTAGGCTTGCCCCCCCCAGACTCTTTTCCAGTTCCTGCTGTGAGTTGGGCCTGCTGTGAGTTGGGCCAGTTCACAGATTTTTCTGAGCATTTTGTGTAATTTTTTCCTTGCAGGTCCTGTAGTTTGCACAAATTTCTCAGGAATTTGCGCAGATTTGGCGGAATTTGTGCAGATTTGGCGGAATTTGTTCAAATTTGTGCAAATTGTTGAGACATTTGTGCAAATTGTAGAACCTGTGGTGAAAACGTACGAAAAAAGTTCCCAGAGTTCAGGGAAAAGCCCACAGCTCAGCTTGCAAATGCAAAGAGAATTGTACATGTCGTGGAACTCCGTCAAATCAACAAAGAACCAGATTTCCCAGTGAAGGACAGACCTAGCTTCATCCCACTACACACCCCAAAAGCATTCCTGGCTCTCCAAGGGTCCCTCACCCTCTTGTATCAGGATGACCACACAACACTGTATCTTCTCGATCATCCCAGAGTGCAGGACATGGAATAATGGGCTCAAGTGACAGGAAGCCAGATTCCGGCTGAACATCAGGAAAAACTTCCTGACTGTTAGAGCAACACGACAATGGAACAAACTACCTAGGGAGGTGGTGGGCTCTCCCACACTGGAGGCGTTCAAGACGAGGCTGGACAGCCATCTGTCAGAGATGCTCTGACTTGGATTCCTGCACTGAGCAGGGGGCTGGACTCGATGGCCTTGTAGGCCCCTTCCAACCCTCCTGTTCTATGGTTCTATGATTCTATGATTCTGGACTGCAACTGTGAGGCCATGGATGGGAGAAGGCAAAAGATTCTACATGACTTGCTGTACTTTATGTGAAGTAACAAAACCAAGTCAAAACATTTATGTGCATTTATCAGTCATAGAATCATAGAATAGTGAGCCCACCACCTCCCTAGAGAATGGGTTCCATTGTCGTATTGCTCTAACAGTCAGGACGTTTTTCCTGATGTTCAGCCGGAATCTGTCTTCCTGTCACTGGAGCCCATTCTTCCGTGTCCTGCACTCTGGGATGACTGAGAAGAGATCCTGGCCTTCCTCTCTGTGACAACCTTTCAAGGACTTGAAGAGCACTATCCTATCTCCCCTCAGTCTTCTCTTCTCCAGGCTAAACATGCCCAGTTCTTTCAGTCTCTCTTCATAGGGCTTTGTTTCCAGTCCCCTGATCATCTTTGTTGCCCTCCTCTGAACCCTCTCCAGTTTGTCTGCATCCTTCTTAAAGTGTGGTGCCCAGAACTGGACACAGTTCTCCAGATGAGGCCTAACCAGTGCTGAGTAGAGGGGAACTAGTACCTCCCGGGATTTGGAAGCTATGCTTCAATTAATGCAGCCCAAAAGAGCATTGGCCTTTTTTGTAGCCACATAACATTGTTAGCTCATATTCAGCTTGTGATCAACAACAATTCCAAGACTTTTCTCGCTTGTAGTGTTGTTGAGCCACGTATCCCCCATCTTGTAACTGTGCATTTGGTTTCTTTTTCCTAGGTGCAGAACTTGGCATTTATCCCTATTAAATGTCATTCTGTTGTTTTCTGCCCAGCGCTCCAGTCTATCCAGATCACTTTGAATTTTGTGTCTCTCTTCCAAAGTATTAGCTATCCTGCCCAATTTGGTGTCATCTGCAAATTTGATCAGCATTCCCTGCACCTCCTCCTCCCAGTCATTAAGGACTGAGCCCTGCGGTACCCTGCTTGTTACCTCTCCCCAGTTTGAGAAGCTCCCATTGATAAGCACTCTTTGAGTCCGAGTCTGTAGCCAACTGTGGATCCACCGGATCGTTGTTTCATCTAGCCCACATCGAGCTAGTTTGCTCATCAGGATATCATGGGGCACTTTGTCGAAAGCTTTGCTGAAGTCGAGGTGTATGATGTCTACAGCATTCCCATGGTCCACAAGGGAGGTTACTTGATCAAAAAATGAGATCAGATTCGTCTGGCAAGACTTGTTCTTGACAAATCCATGTTGGCTGGAGTAACCACTGCACTGTTTTCAAGGTGCTTACAGACGGATTGCTTTATCATCTGCTCCAGAATTTTCCCCGGGATTGATGTCAGACTGACTGGTCTGTAGTTCCCAGGTTCCTCCTTTTTACCCTTTTTGAAGATAGGGACAACATTAGCCCTCCTCCGGTCATCTGGCACTTCACCCATCCTCCATGATTTCTCAAAGTCAAAAATATATGCTGTTGTTTGAATGCAATGTTTGATTCAATGTTATTAAATCAATATTTTTTAACTTAATTTCTATTCCACCCTTCCTCCTAGGAGTCCAAGGTGGTGTTCATGTCCACCTCACCTCCACACACACACACACACACACACACACACGTGTCATCAGAACAATCCTTTTGAGGTAGGTTGGGCTAAGAGATGGTGCCTGGCTGATGGACACCAAAGGAGCTTCACAGCTGAGTAGGGATGTGAACCTGGGTCTTTCTGCTTGAAGTCCAGCATTCACTTGACTACAGCAGTTATAGCAGTGACTAGTAATAGTTTTTCTGTCCATCTTGACTTTTAAAAAAATGCTATATTTTGCCACCAAAATGAGCTTTCTGTGTGCATTCATTCACAAGAGATCCCGTATCACTGTTCATGTGTCACCCACCTGGGAAAATGGCAGCTACTGAATTCGTGCCCAGAATAGGCATGTCTGCTCAAGTCAAATAAGCCTCAAACTCAGACACACTTCGAGACTCTGTATATCTTTAATTTTTTAAGTGGGTCTCTGAGTGATCCAGGACTCATAGTCGGATCCCGTGTGGCTGTTCTGATGTTCTTTGAAGAACAATGGAAAAGTTAAACACAAGCTTAAATCCCTTCCACTGGATTTAGTGGAGCCTAAAAGTGCTGAATCTGGGGTGTATCAGGCTCCAGTCCAGGGTATCTATATGATACGGATACCATTTTTTCTGGTTGAGGCACTTTGGGACAGGCTGGTGGCTCCTATTTCAGTAGGACGGTGAATCCACTCTGGGTTTCAGTCGGAACCAGCCAGAATTCTAAAGGAGCTATCCAAGAGCTGACCCCTATCCCCCAAGTGGATTCAGCACCTTGGAAGCTCCTTTAGAGTTCTCACTGGTTCTGACTGAAACCCAGAGAGGATTCGCTGCCCCATCAATATTGGAGCCACCAGGCACCTCTGGCTTGGGAGGAGGGCTTTGGTGTGACCTTGAGTGGCTGGGTCATGAAGGCCTTGCAGGAAGCCCTTTGGCAACTCTTTCTTCCATGCCTCTGGGGAGTCAAAGTCCAAACGGAGCTTCAGCCACTTGCCATCTGGAGGTTTAGATGCCTAGAGTGGTAACAGTGGTGCAGCTAGGGCAGGACGTCAGGGCTGAAGTCAGGGGCCCCACAGCCAAGAGCAAGCCAAATAGCCACAGAATGGCAGTGGCAAACAGGCCCAGTGGCCCTCTGGGACTGATGCTGGTCGCAGCAGCATCTTTTCCTTCATGTTTAAAAAAACTTTTTATCAACAGCGGCTGGGGGAGCAGGCTGGGTGTACATGGTCACAGATGATCATTTTATTTTTACATTTAAAATATGTTCTCTCTTTCAGAAACAAAATGGTGCTTCTTCCTGGGTGAATGTGTTTAGCGTCAGGGTAGCAGAAGCAAACTCTATTTTATTCAGAGTTCACAACCCAACAACAAACCACATGTTCTCTTCCTGGTTTGTTAACAACCCATAGTTAAACCATAGTGCAAGGTTCACACATAACGACAACCCACAATTCAACAACAACCCACGATTCAATGACAATCTATACTCGACTAGTACTCTGGGTTGTCATTTCATGTGAACCAGGCCATTGTGTGAGAAGAGTTTCCACACCGTGTAGAAGTACTTTACATTTCCTTTGTCCCAGGTCTTCTTTGGGGATATTTTTAGATTTCTGCAATCTATGAACTTCCTTCTTATCTTATGTACAGGAATTAAAGAACCTCCTCAAAGCTTCCCTGGATAAGCTTCAAATGCCCAGATAACACTCATTCTATTATTTTGTAATTCTGAGGGAAATAAACTTGGAAGAGAAAACCCTTGCATTGGCTTCCTCCTCAGCGGAGTTAGAAAGATTGCATCTGTCATCCATTCCTGGAAGGGGAGTGGGGATGAACCAATAGATAATTTTGCAGCAGCTCAATTGTGCTTGTTGTTTACAAATGCCTTTTCGGCACACAGCAATAAAAACTATCCTGTTTCTAATGTTGTGTTTTGAGCATTCAACAAGAGGTCCCCTGTCGGCAGCCTTTAAATGTGAAATCTTGTCATTTGAGGAGCAGAGAGATTCACAGCAGGTAAAACAGGGATACCTCTAAAATTGTCTGGATCA
This sequence comes from Heloderma suspectum, assembly GCF_057233095.1. Lineage (NCBI taxonomy): Eukaryota > Metazoa > Chordata > Lepidosauria > Squamata > Helodermatidae > Heloderma > Heloderma suspectum. The sequence continues at coordinate 3,572,992 of NC_139466.1, forward strand.
AACCTTATGTGAATATAATATACTTGTATGCCTCTTGTGTGGATATTGCTTGAGAAATTCCAGTGCGCCCCCCTCCTCTCAGTCTCTCTCTCTCTCTCTCAGACACACACACACACACACACACACACACACACACACTGTACAATCATCTTGGGATGCTATCACTAAAGAATGCAGGTGGGGAATTGCATATTTGAAGGCTTCCCCATGCCAATAACTCCGTGCATGTGGAGAGCTAGTACCTCAGGGAGAAAAGCTAGGCTAGAAAATTTCTCTCTAAAGCCCAAGGTTTCCCCGTGCATGGAGTTCTTGCCATGATGCATGTCTTCACTTAGGCAATCCTCCCTGGTGGTCAGAAGCGGCAAAATCCTAGGAGGACTGTACCACGTCCTCCTCACCCACCGAGCCATCCAACATTCAAATCAGCTTGCTGGGGTTAACATGACTGTGGGCAGGAGGAGCCTGGGGGCATTTCCGTGGGATATCTGCTGTTATGCTTCTGGAAGGGAAAAGAGGGCAAGAGCAGGAAGCCATGTGTGCTTTCTCTGCTGAGTTCAAGACCTAAAGCACGAAAGCAGCCTCAGCCGGTGGTCGGGAACGGATTCAGGGGCAGATGGCCCAGGCCACAGACCAGGATGCTGGGCTTGCGGTGAGTGGGGAAGTTTGCCAGAGGCGATCTATTCAACTATCCACTCAGCAACTGAAACAAATAGTGCGGTCCGTTCATCTTGGCTTGAAAAGATGGCAGCACTAACCCGTGAGGGCAGCCATGAGTAAACGTTCATTTTTGTTTTGTTTCTTACTTGCAGAAAAACGTACAACATTGTTGACGGGACTGATGAAATGGAGGGGGAGCATGCTGAAGTTGCTTCCTTCCTGGGACACATCTGGCCCCGAGGGTGACCCGGGGTGGCCAGGTGTCCTCTTTTACAGAGATCCGTCCTCTGTTTTGAAAGAGTCCTCCATTAAACCAGCCAGTCTGCTTTAAGGGCCGCCAGAAGACAGAGCTCAAGTGCCTTGAAGCTGCCCATCAACCACAGGCGGAGCCAGGCACATGGGTCACCTGGTCACAGCCTTCCACACACTATAGTGAGAGGTACTGTATTTCTATTTAAATTACAATAACTATTTCTAAACTTAACATGTACAGTACATTCACATCTACACATATAAATGAGCACATACAAATCGGTGTCCTCTTTCATCTTCTTTTTTTAGCAATGCATTAATGGCCACCCTAGGGTGACTTCGGCGGGGGGTGGTATTTGGTGCATAGAGTCCCCACCCCTCCCACTTTGCATCTATTTTTATTTACAAGTCTGAAAGGGCAGGTGAGTTCGTATTAAGATCTGGGGGATCAAAGCGCTTCTGAGAGGGTGCGTCTGCATCCCCTCCAAGGCCTGCGGTTGTGTGCTCTGGCCAATAGCAGAAGCAGGAGAAGTGAGGTGTGGGAGCTGCACCTTAGAGGTGCATCCAGTAGCGGCCACACGCAACAGGTGGACATGGAAGCATTAAAGCTCCAAGGGTTGTTCTTGTTTTGGACTGTCCCAGGTCTTCATCTGGAGATGCCTCCACCACCTTACTGTGCAGGCAAGAGGTAAATAGAATTTATCATGGCATTTTAATTTCTCATTTTCTTGGGAAGATTTTGAAATGGCAATAAGACACGAGCTCCTTTTACCAGCCAAGGTGATGCTGAATTTCAATAATTTACTGGGTGTACCAGTATCCTAACCTTTCATCAACATTTTTCAAGGTTTCCCGGCTTACAACATTGTGCAGAAAACAATTCCAGGAACTGACATCTTACTCCATGTTGGATACTGGAAAAACTGTGAGGAGCTGTGCCCCCCTCCCCACATCCATCCTGTGAGGAGCTGTGCCCCCCTCCCCACATCCATCCTGTGAGGAGCTGTGCCCCCCTCCCCACATCCATCCTGTGAGGAGCTGTGCCCCCCTCCCCACATCCATCCTGTGAGGAACTGTGCCCCCCTCCCCACATCCATCCTGTGAGGAACTGTGCCCCCCTCCCCACATCCATCCTGTCAGAAATATTGAAGTTCTTCTCTGTTCCATCTTCTTCCTCACCCTTATACACAAGGTCAGTGTTGGCTCTAGGTTTTGGGGGGGCCGTGGACAAGACACTCCCAATAGCCCCCTCCCTCGGTGACTCTGCCTTCTCACACAACCACTGTCACTCACTAATATTCCTCCTCCTCCGAACCTCAGAAGCTGCCTGATACTAAGTCAGAACCCTGGTCCATCTAGCCCAATATTGTCAACACTGACTGGCAGCAGCAGGTCTCCAGGGTTCAGGCAGGATTCCTTCCTAGCCTACCTGGAGGTACTGGGGATCTAACCTGGGGCTTTCAGCATGCAAAGCAAGGGCTGTACCACTGACCCACAGTCCCTCCCTTTCCCATCATTGCTGTCGCTTGCTTGCATGACAGGCAAGGCGCCAGTGAGCAAGCAGGAAGCGGCATCTGCTGCTCCCCCTCCGCACCACCAGCGTTGTCTGGGCCAGAGCAAGAATCAGGGGCACAAGCAGTTTGCAGTGGTGAGGAGCAGGAGCAAGTCCAGGGGGCTCTCGTCAGTGGGCCCCTGCTGGGGGGTGGCCCATTGGCAGGTGGAAGACCCTATACAGGGTGCTTCCAGACAAGGCTTTTATCCTGCCATTTCCCTGCCTCATTCATGGACATTTGCAGTGGGTCCAAACAACATTGTCTTCAACTCATAACCGTCCTGTGTTTTCCCACCAGTTCTTCCATTTTTTCTCTGGCTGCAGAAAATCCATCATGAAAGACAAGATGGAACAGGAGCAGAAGGCCTTTCTCCGCTAGCAGCCCTCCTGACACTAACCAGTCAGAGGAGGGATGCGGAACCCCAAAGACAGTAGGAGCATAAGACGAGCCTGTTGGATGAGACCACCGTATGGCAATAACGAACATGCAGGCGGTACTGTTAGTAAATGGGGACTTGTTTATTACTTATTTATCTAATCCATTAGCTGCCTTTCTTCCCAAGGCAGCTTACAGCATAAAAACAATACAATACAAACATATGAATAAAATCATATTACATCTGAACATTCTTAAATAAAATAGGGATGGCGGAGAAATCCGCCACGGACTACAAGGAGGCCGGATTCTTTAGAATCCGGCACCCTGGAGTCCGTGGTAGAACGGACTACCCCCCCGCCGCCACCCGAAATCTCCCCGGGATGGACCCTACCTGGTGGCAGCTGGTCTGGGTCGTCGTCTTCGTTCCACAGCCATCCGCTGCTGGCGTCCCTTTGGCCGTGATTGGCTATGTAAATATTTACGTAGCCTATCACGGCAAAGAGCAGGGATGCAAATGGCGTCCGCTACGCTGGACGCCATTTGCGGCCACAGCCTGGCAGTGGATGGAAGTCTGGCTGCAGGCGGCCCTGGCCAGCGGCTCCACGGACTCACCGCAGAGCAGAGCTGGCCGGCAAGGATTCCGGGGGGAGGGACGGATTGCCTCACACACGCCCCGTGGACTCTCGCAGCGGACTGGTGAGTATGTTCCATACACCCCTAAAATAAAACAAGTTTTGATAAAAACAATACAAACATATTAATAAAATATATTAAATCTGAACAATTTTAAATAAAGCCAACTTCAGTAAAATGCAATTTCAAAACATCCATCAGCAGTGAATGGCATAAATGTTTTCAATTAAAAGCCAGGGATAACAGATGAGGTGTTTAAAAAAAACCACACAAACCTGCTTGAAGGCAGCTACAGATGGGGCCAGACATATCTCTCTCTCGGGAGGGAATTCCAGAAGGTAGGAGCCACCATGGAGAAGGCCCTGTCTTTAGTGCCCATCAACCTTACTGATTGGGGCGGGGGGCATCTGCCTCCTCAAGCAGAAGGTGAGAAGGACCTTTGTTAAGAAGGCTGTTGCGGTTATTGGTCATCAGTAGTTTTACTTGCATCTAGGGAAGTACAGACTGTATAAAATCCATTCCATCTGTGTTTCATGGATTGTCAGGCACCTTTTGTCCCACCGTCCATCTATCGACGGAATCGGATTTTTTAAAGTTTCTGAATTTGTGCAAATTCAGATGTGCAAAAATGCATGAATTCCCCCCAAATGTGCAAATTCCCCTAAATTTCCCCTAAAGCATTTTCACACTTTAGCCTATGGGGGAAATGCACATTTTTGGCTGGTTTTTTATTTTTGCATATTTTTCTAGGACAAAACTTGTGTAAAAAAGATGCCACAATGTCTTTTTAATTAAGGCTTGTCAAATTCAGCTAAATGTTGGAGGTGTAATGCAGTCAATGCTTCTCTTATTCATATGTTTTGGAAATGCCCAATGGCCACCTCTTTTGGGAAGTTATTATATGGATATTTTTTGTATTGGAAAGCTCTTTAATATTTCCTGATATAAATGTTCTTTTAAATTTCTTACCTGCTTCTTGGAATGTAACACATGGGCAGCGTAAATTGATTTTTCGTGCCATTTTGGTTGCTAAAAGACTGTTATTACGATACTGGAAGGATAAAAACCCACTGCCTATAATGCAATGGACTGAAGACCTAACAACACTAGCAACATTTGATGGAGTGGTATATAGGCAGAACTTGCAGATGGACTTATATGTGGATATTTGGTCGGCTTTTACTGAAGTGTATGTGTAACCTATTCTCTCTTTCTGTCTCTCCCCCCTCCCCACCTTGAATATTGTAATATTTGAAACTGAGGATTTTAGAAAATGCTGTTGTATTTTTTATTTTGCTCTTTTTTTGGTTCTGTTATGTTTTTGTTTTGTTAAAACTCATAATAAAAAATTAGGGAAAAAATAATACCCTGCCTGATGGGAAAAGCCAGTCCGCTGTGGAATCCTCAGCCTGGATTCATAATAATCCAAACTCATTAGGTTCCATTGCAGATTTCTCCAACATCCCTACTTGCATCAAGAATAAACAGTAGGTTTTCTTCATCAGGAACTGGTTTCCTTCATTGGCAAGTAGAGAGAACTCCTCAAAGTTCTCATCTTGTCCAGCATTCTGTTTCCCACAGTGGGCATCCAGATGCCACCAGAAAGCCCACAAGCAGGACATGCCCTTCCTCTGGGCATGTTTAGCCTTGAGAAGAGAAGACTGAGGGGAGATAGGATAGCACTCTTCAAGTACTTGAAAGGTTGTCACAGGGGGGAAGGCCAGGATCTCTTCTCCATCATCCCAGGGTGCAGGACATGGAATAATGGGCTCAAGTGACAGGAAGCCAGATTCCGGCTGAACATCAGGAAAAACTTCCTGAGTGTTAGAGCAACACGACAATGGAACCAACTACCTAGGGAGGCGGTGGGCTCTCCCACACTGGAGGCATTCAAGATGAGGCTGGACAGCCACCTGTCAAGGATGCTCTGCCTTGGATTCCTGCACTGAGCAGGGGGTTGGACTCGATGGCCTTGTAGGCCCCTTCCAACCCTACGATTGTATGATTTTATGAGGGCCACAGCCTTCTCCAGATGTTTACTCCTCAGTGTCTGGTGTCCCGTGGCACACTGCCTCTAAACCTGCAGGTGCCGTATAGCCATCTTAGCTAATAACCACTGACAGGCCTTCTTCCTCCGCTGATTTGCCTAATCCCCTTTTAATGTGATCTTAGCCAGTGGCTATCACCCCTTCCCATGGCAATGAATCCCAGAAGCTAAATGTGCCTTGTGAGAAGAAGAACTTCCTTGCATCTGTCCTAAATCCACTACCAGTCGATTTCACTGTGTGACCCCTGAGGTCCAGTATTATAAGAGAGGAAGGAACTTTCCACCACACCATGAATAATTGATAACTATCTCGCCTCCCTGACACCACGCCTGGTCATCTGTGCAGGATAGTGGGAAAGGGGCAAATGAATGGTGCGCCAGGTCCACATGGTGATCCATCATCCACCAGGGCTGCTTCACATGACTTGATGTCTGTAGCATAAAGGGGTGACTTGAATGTGCGAATGAGCCGTCACAGGGAGAGGTTTCATACACCGCCTTGCATCACCTCAATTTTGATCACCTCACTGTTCGCCACCTCAGTTTCATTTCACAGTTCACCACCTAATTTCACCTCAGTTTCACTACATCTAGTTTCACCCCGTATCACTTCAATTTTTACCTCACTTCAATTTTCATCATCTCAATTTTCACTACCCTAATTTCCCCTCACATTTCACCACCTCATTTCACCTCCATTTCACCACAACTACTTTCACCACGTATCACATCAATTTTCACCTGGCAATACCTCAGTTTTCACCACCTCAGCTTGCACCACCTGAGTTTTCACCTCCTCATTTCACATCACTTTCACCACATCTAGTTTCATCTCATATCACTTCAGCGTTTGCTTCATATCACCAGAGTTTTCACCATCTCACATTCCACCATCCCAATTTCACCTTACAACTCACCACCTCCACCTCCACCACATATCACCTCAACATTCATGCATCACCTCAAACAGTTAATCCATTCAGCCAGTCATGAAGTGTTGAATAATCCAACGAGTATGCGCAAACTGATGGCAATAAAGCAGGGAGTGACACGTTGCCATACAGAGAGCGAAAACACTCTGCTTTCTTGGGAAGCTTCGCAAGGCTGAGCTCATCCCCCAAACCAGTCAGGATGCAGCATGTCTAGGGCAAAAGACTTGTTTGCAACATGGTGACTCAGCATCTTGAAACTTGTTTCATTTTTTTCTCTCTCCTCAGGATGTCTCTTCAGGGATCATCCTGGATTTGGTGACTTCATGTGTGTGGAGAATAATAAGTGAGAGGAGGAGGAAGGAGAACCAAGTTGTCACGAACAACCAAGCTCTATCACTGTGGGTGTGGCCTGTCTTAGCTCGGCAGCTGACAGGGACAGTTTAGGTCTTCTGCTTCCTCATCCTCCTTTGTGGCCCCTTGTCAGATGAACCATTTCACCTCATCTTACTAAACTGGGAATTTGACAGGCATGACTGGGAACAGGGCAGCTTTGCTGAAAGTACAAGTATACATCAACCAATGTATGCTGGTCCATTCTTCTTTGGACTGTACCTACTGAACAAGTTTCTGGTCCTGTATCTTTCTTGCACTGGGTCATTGTGATCCTGAAGAGTGTTAGGGGTTTTAAAAATCTTTAAATCTGCTCATTTGCTTTGAATATTGATGCAATCTCTGTGATGTACGTATATATAGGATTTTTCCGCCAAACTTTCGTCATGACACAGTTGTTTGTATCTAACCTAACAATCCTCCCTGTTTAACAATGACTGTCTATTGGTTCCGGCGCTTGCCTTGTGGTGCACTTCTGTTCAGTGCTTTTGGTCTGAAAGACAAACAGCCCATTGGAGTTCCTTTGCTTATCTGCTTAGTAACCATTGTGGCTCACAAGTCCTTAATGTGCCAGGACACAAAGGCAAACACTGGAGGCCTCATTATGGCTGGAAGGGCATCCCATTTATTCCCAAACACTGAATCTTGCAAGCGCCCGCAAACACAATGGCCTAGCCATGTTTTTTCTTCCTGAATCAAGATTCAACAATGCCCTCTTGGCCAATTGCTGTTGGGTGTCCAACCACAATGCTGACTCCAGGAGTACTCCCAAATCGTGGTTAATTTCCCTGTCACCCATATCTAAAGGTGTGTGTATTTACAGATTGCCTGGTTTGAACTTCGTGGTGGCTCACGAGACCAGCCTCTTCTCCTCTCATACACATGCCTGCCCTACGCCTACCTTACAAACAACATCTGGAAGCCAAAGGGTTCAGAAGCCTTCTTAAAATAACTACTGCTATGGTTAATGCAGCACAAGAGTTTCTGTTCCAGCTCGTTCTTCTAGGACTGGCTCAACCAAAGGCAAACATAGAGTCAGAAGACCTTCCGGTCTCCTATTCTGGTCTCAAGAACAGCGGTGCTGATGCTTAGCTCTGAATGCTCACAAGCAAGGAGCTTTTTATAAATTCAACAGGCTCCACTCAATCCCATGCGAAGGAAAGAGAAACTCTCTAGAGAAGATGACTGAGTAAACAGCTGCACAATATTTGTGCTTAAAATGATTGATCTGGAAAGGCCCTTAGCAGCAAACAGCTCTTCACATTCTTTTTTCTTCTAGGTGAAACCAGGACTGTTACATAATCAGTAGTGTAGCATGCTGGAGTATTGTGTTGTGGGATGACTCATTTGTTGTTCAGTCGTTAAGTCGTGTCCGACTCTTCGTGACCCCATGGACCATAGCACACCAGGCCTTCCTGTCCTGCGCTCTCTCCCGGAGCGTGCTCAAGTCCATATTCATTGCATCGGTGATGCTATCTAGTCATCTCATCCTCTGCTGTCCCCTTCTCCTTTTGCCTTCAATCTTTCCCAGCATCAGGGTCTTTTCCAGTGAGTTTTCTCTTCGCATTAGGTGGCCAAAATATTGGAGCTTCAGCTTCATTATCTGTCCTTCCAATGAGCACTCAGGGTTGATTTCCTTTAGGATGGACTGATTGGACCTCCTTGCAGTCCAGGGGACTCGTAAGAGTCTTCTCCAGCACCACAGTTCGAAAGCATCGATTCTTCGGTGCTCAGCCTTCCTTATAGTCCATCTCTCACAGCCATACGTTGCTACTGGGAAAACCATAGCTTGGATTATGCGGACCTTTGTTGGCAAGGTGATGTCTCTTCTTCTTACTATGCTGTCTAGGTTTACCATAGCTTTCCTCCCAAGGAGCAAGCGTCTTTTAATTTCATGGCTACAGTCACCGTCTGCGGTGATCTTGGAGCCCACGAAAATAAAATCTGTCACTGCTTCCATTTCTTCCCTTCTATATGCCAGGAAGTGATGGGGCCAGATGCCATGATTTTAGTTTTGTTAATGTTGAGTTTCACTCTCCGCTTTTACCCTCAACAAGAGGCTCTTTAGATCCTCTTCACTTTCTGCCATTAGGGTGATATCATCTGCGTATCTGAGGTTGTTGATAATTCTCCCGGCAATCTTAATTCTGACCTGTGATTCATCCAACCTGGCATTTCTCATGATGTACTCTGCATATAAGTTAAATAAGCAGGGTGACAGTATACAGCCTTGTCGTACTCCTTTCCCAATTTTGAACCAATCGGTTGTTCCCTGTCCGGTTCTTACTGTTGCTTCTTGACCCTTGTACAGGTTTCTCAGGAGACAGGTAAGGTGGTCTGGTACTCCCATCTCTTTAAGAATGTGCCAGTTTGTTGTGATCCACATAATCAAAGGCTTTAGCATAGTCAATGAAGCAGAAATAGACGTTTTTCTGGAATTCTCTTGCTTTCTCCATGATCCAGCGAATGTTGGCGATTTGATCTCTAGTTCCTCTGCCTCTTCAAAACCCGGCTTGTACTTCCGGTAGTTCTTGGCTGCTGAAGTCTAGCTTGTATGATTTTGAGCATCACCTTGCTGGCATGTGAAATGAGTGCAATTGTGCGGTAGTTTGAACACTCTTTGGCATTGCCCTTCTTTGGAATTGGAATGTAAACTGACCTTTTCCAGTCTTGTGGCCACTGTTGAGTGTTTGTTGGCATACTGAGTGCAGCACTTTAACAGCATCATCTTTTAGGATCCTAAATAGCTCAGATGGATTACTGTAATCTCCGCTAGCTTTGTTGTTAGTAATGCTTCCTAAGGCCCACTTGACTTCACTCTCTAGGATGTCCGGCTCAAGTTCAGTGACCGTACTATCATGGCTACCAGGGACATTAATGCCGTGGCTCCTACAGCAGCAGAGCAGAAAGGAGCTGATTCCTCGGCCAGCGTGGATCCATGGTTGCTCTGAGCCCCTGCTATCTTCTTCTGCCTGTTGAACTTCCAGTGCACCTCCAGTGTTTGGGCCTCACTTCCCATCTTCCCCAGCCTCAAGGGTGTGGCTGTGTTTCTTGGTGATCATTGCTCTGTTCCCACAGAGTGATGATAAAACCCAGTAGGCTTGGCCACTGTGAATATTCCCCGTCTGGATTGAGTGTGTGGCTTACAACATGACCCGAATCCTTTGCAATACGTAAGACATGGGTGTTGAACTTCAGGCCAGTCCCTCCCTCTGGGGCTCCCCAGATGGTCACACCCCTCCCCCTGACCCCAACCCCTTCCTATGGCCACCAATCATTTGGTGGCTTCCTGGGTTTTTGGTGTGGCTTTCCCCCCAGTTCTGAAAGATCGAAATGCCTCTCCTGGGGCTTCGCTACTGGCAGTAAGAGCTTTAAGCTAAAAATAGGCCGGTATTTTGGCCCCGCCCCTTCTGTCTTTGGCCACATCCCTTTTGCCTTCACTAGAATGCAGCCCCTGAGAGCTTCTCCAAAGTTGAAATTGGCCCTAGGGCTGAAAGAGGCCCAACACCCCTGACATAGGAGTTATGGGGCGAAGAGACCCCGAGGTAGACCTGTCAGTGTGGAACGGGTTCCCTAAAGATAGACATTTTGAAATCACTGACTTGATTGTGTTCTGGTCCCAGCAGGTTCTGCTGCCTTGGACATTTCTGCTGCTTCATTCAGACCAAATACACTTAAATTCTGAGGAGTGGTTCTGGGAGAACCATTGTGTTTCTGGTAGTTCTCTTTGGGCCTGAAATGTCCCTTGCTCTGAACAGGATCAAGGGTGAATCATAGCTGGTGGCTACCAACAGAAAGAATAACCTCACAGGCCCAGGAATTTGGGGTTTCTCGTTTATATGTTTACCCACACTGAACCTCCAAAGTGCATGGAAGATAAGCATCAGCCATTTGGGCCAACCCTCAGTGATTCATTTGTTTTCAAGCTAACACTGAAGTTCACAATAAATTAAAAAAAACAAAGTGATGGAAGCCACTGAGGGTCCAGCTCTTGTTCTCAGATGGAACCATTTCATTTTATTAGAACTGGGTTCATTATCACCACGATCAGAAATAATTTCTATGAATCCTGCCATGTAGTATGCTTGTGTCTTCTGACTGGTAAAAAAAGGGTGTGGCTTAAACTCTCTAGGATTTCTTGCACTTATAGACAGCCGGTGATGTCTCAGCATAACAGCCCCAAGACCACAGCCTCTGGATCTTGACTGTGTAAGCAATAAGCATGCTAAATGTACATCTGATGCAAAAGATGCACATGATAACATACATGGCCCCATACAAGGTCTGCCATAAAATGAATGGAATAGCATATTGGGCATGGGGTGGTGGAAACTCCATATAGTTCTCCTTCCTCTCACACATATAGTAAAAGTATAACAATACAGTAATAATTTTATTATTTATTTATTTATTTATTTATTTACAATATTTGTCTACTGCTCCATATCTAAAACAGATTTTGGAGCACTGAACACAAAAGATAAAACAGTAAAAGATTAAAAAGATTAAAACACCATATTAAAATTATGCTGTTTTAGAATGCCAATAGAAATCGTGACTGGTCAGTTAAGGAGTGCCTCCTGGAACAGTGCTATTTTCACGCTGGAAACAACACAGTGTTGGTGCCTGCCTGACCTCCAGGGGCAGGGAGTTCCAAAGAAAGGGGGCCGCCACACTGAAGGCTCTGCAATCCTGCATGCGTCTACTTGAACGTAATCCCCAAATAGTTTAATCAGACTTACTCCCAGGTAAATGTGTACAGGATTCCAGCATAAATAGCTGGCCATGTGCCACCTTTTAATGAGATCCAAAATGTTATCCAAAATTAACGCTATCCAAAATGAGTGATGTGAGGAAAATTTGTAATTCAATATACAAAAAATGAATGACATTCAAAATTAATGACGTAACCAAAGTTTGTAATTTTGATATCCAAAACTAATTATATCCTCAATGAATGATGTAACCAAAGTCCATATTTACTTGGCTCAGAATATGAATCCTGTCCATCTCTCAGTGCCCTGGTGTATTCTGAATTGAGCACATTTCCCACAAAAGCTTTTGTCCGGTTTGGATTGTAAAACAAGGTTTCCCTTACAAAAGTAAAACAAAGGTGCGTAAGTTGGGGCATGATCCGCCTGCCCCCACATGGCTGGTCTCCCCTTCCTTGAGTGCATTCACTAAAGCTAATTGGATTTGCTGGAAGGGCTGACGCTTTTAGGAATGACATGTTAACACCAAGAGGAATTCAACAAAATTGCTGATCCCCCCACCCCCATCACCACTCCAACCATTACCATGGGGCTTTGGTTCCATTTAATTTTAGACGAGTCTGGGCTGCTGGTTTTTATTTCATTTTTGTGAACTGCCCAGAGAGCTTCGGCTATTGGCGGTATAGAAAATAAATAAATAAATAAATAGATAGCTAGATAAATAAATAAATAAATGGGTAAGTTTTGTTTTGATTGATTTTATGTGGTGATCTGTTTTTATGGATCTTTATTGTATCTCCTCAATGTGTTTTTTATCTTGTACACTGCCATGAGAGGGTTCCACCCTTAAAGGCCACCTAGAAACAATGTTGTTGTTGTTGTTGTTCAGTCGTTCAGTCGTGTCCGACTCTTCGTGACCCCATGGACCATAGCACGCCAGGCCTTCCTGTCCTGCGTTCTCTCCCGGAGCGTGCTCAAGTTCATATTCATTGCATCCATGATGCTATCTAGCCATCTCATCCTCTGCCGTCCCCTTCTCCTTTTGCCTTCAGTCTTTCCCAGCATCAGGGTCTTTTCCAGGGAGTTTTCTCTTCGCATTAGGTGGCCAAAATATTGGAGCTTCAGCTTCATTATCTGTCCTTCCAATGAGCAGTCAGGGTTGATTTCCTTTAGGATGGACTGATTGGACCTCCTTGCAGTCCAGGGGACTCGTAAGAGTCTTCTCCAGCACCACAGTTCGAAAGCATCAATTCTTCGGTGCTCAGCCTTCCTTATAGTCCAGCTCTCACAGCCATACATTACTACTGGGAAAACCATAGCTTTGATTAGACGGACCTTTGTCGGCAAGGTGATGTCTCTGCTTCTTACTATGCTGTCTAGGTTTGCCATAGCTTTCCTCCCAAGGAGCAAGCGTCTTTTAATTTCATGGCTACAGTCACCGTCTGCGGTGATCTTGGAGCCCAAGAAAGTAAAATCTGTCACTGCTTCCATTTCTTCCCCTTCTATATGCCAGGAAGTGATAGGGCCAGATGACATGATCTTAGTTTTTTTAATGTTGAGTTTCAAACCAGCTTTTGCACTCTCCTCTTTCACCCTCAACAAGAGGCTCTTGAGATCCTCTTCGCTTTCTGCCATTAGGGTGGTATCGTCTGCATATCTGAGGTTGTTGATAATTCTCCCAGCAATCTTAATTCCGACCTCTGATTCATCCAACCCGGCATTTCTCATGATGTACTCTGCATATAAGTTAAATAAGCAGGGTGACAATATGCAGCCTTGTCGTACTCCTTTCCCAATTTTGAACCAATCGGTTGTTCCATGTCTGGTTTTTACTGTTGCTTCTTGACCCTCGTACAGGTTTCTCAGGAGACAGGTAAGGTGGTCTGGTACTCCCATCACTTTAAGAATTTGCCACAGTTTGTTGTGATCCACACAATCAAAGGCTTTAGCGTAGTCAATGAAGCAGAAATAGACGTTTTTCTGGAATTCTCTTGCTTTCTCCATGATGCAGCGAATGTTGGCGATTTGATCTCTAGTTCCTCTGCCTCTTCGAAACCCAGCTTGTACTTCCGGTAGTTCTCGGTTCGCATACTGCTGAAGCCTAGCTTGTAGGATTTTGAGCATCACCTTGCTGGCATGTGAAATGAGCGCAATTGTGCGGTAGTTTGAACACTCTTTGGCGTTGCCCTTCTTTGGAATTGGAATGTAAACTGACCTTTTCCAGTCTTGTGGCCACTGTTGAGTGTTCCAGATTTGTTGGCACATTGAGTGCAGCACTTTAACAGCATCATCTTTTAGGATTTTAAATAGCTCGGCTGGAATACTGTCATCTCCGCTAGCTTTGTTGTTACTAATGCTTCCTAAGGCCCACTTGACTTCACTCTCGAGGATGTCCGGCTCAAGTTCAGTGACCGCACTATCATGGCTATCAGGGACATTCAGATCTTTCCTGTATAGTTCTTCTGTGTATTCTTGCCACCTCTTCTTAATCTCATCTGCTTCTGTTAGGTCCCTGCCTTCTTTGTCCTTTATCATGCCCGTCTTTGCACAAAACGTTCCCTTGAGATCTCCAATTTTCTTGAAGAGATCTCTAGTCTTTCCCATTCTGTTGTTTTCCTCGATTTCTTTGCATTGTTCATTTAAGAAGGCCTTCTTGTCTCTCCTTGCTATTCTCTGGAACTCTGCATTCAGTTGGGTATATCTTCCCCTTTCTCCCTTGCTTTTCGCTTCCCTTCTTTCGTGAGCTACTTGTAAAGCCTCATCAGACAGCCACTTGGCTTTCTTGCATTTCTTTTTCTTTGGGACGGATTTCGTTGCTGCCTCCTGAACAATGTTATGGACCTCCGTCCATAGTTCCTCAGGCACTCTGTCTATCAGGTCTAATCCCTGAAATCTATTCCTCACCTCCACTGTATATTCATCAGGGATATGATTTAGGTCATACCTGAACGGTTTAGTGGTTTTCCCGACGTTCTTCAATTTAAGCCGAAATTTTGCAAGAAGCAGCTCATGATCTGAGCCACAGTCAGCTCCAGGTCTTGTTTTGACTGACTGTATGGAGCTTCTCCATCTTTGGCTGCAGAGGACATAATCAATCTGATTTCGATATTGACCATCTGGTGACGTCCATGTGTAGAGTCGCCTCTTGTGCTGTTGGAAAAGAGTGTTTGCTATGATCAGCATGTTCTCTTGGCAAAACTCTATTAGCTTTTGTCCTGCTTCATTTTGTACACCAAGGCCATGCCTGCCTGTTATCCCGGTGATTTCTTGACTTCCTACTTTAGCATTCCAATCCCCTATGATAAAGAGGACATCTTAGAACCGATCAACCTCAGCTTCTTCGGCCTCAGTGGTTGGGGCATAGACTTGAATTACTGTGATGTTGAATGGTTTGCCTTGGATTCGTACTGAGATCATTCGATCATTTTTAAGATTGTACCCCAGTACTGCTTTTCCCACCCTTTTGTTGACTATGAGTGCTACTCCATTTCTTCTAAGGGATTCTTGCCCACAATAGTAGATATGATGGTCACCTGAATTAAATTCGCCCATGCCTGTCCATTTGAGTTCGCTGATTCCCAAGATGTCGATGTTCAATCTTGCCATCTCATGTTTGACCACCTCCAGCTTACCTTGATTCATTGATCTGACATTCCAGGTTCCTAAACAATATTGTTCTTTACAGCATCGGATTTTTTTTTCACCGCCAGACACATCCACAACTGAGTGTCCTTTCGGGTTTGGCCCAGCCGCTTCACTCTTTCTGGCGCTACTTGGAAATACCCTCTGCTCTTCCCCAGTAGCATATTGGACACCTTCCGACCTGAGGGGCTCATCTTCCGGCGTCATATCTTTTAGCCTTGTGATACATTCCATGGGGTTTTCTTGGCAAGAATACTGGAGTGGGTTGCCATTTCCTTCTCCAGCGGACCACATTTTGTCAGAACTCTCTGCCATGACCTGTCCGTCTTGGGTGGCCCTGCACGGCATAGCTTATGGCTTCACTGAGTTACGCAAGCCCCTTCGCCACAACAAGGCAGTGATCCATGAAGGGGAGAAACAATGTTACATTAGGTTAAATCGGGTGAGCAACTTGTGACTCTCCAGATTATATCTCCCAGTCCTAATGCCAGGCTCCTCCTGGAGCCAATGACTTGGGGTCAGGATACCTAGCTGACCGCCTTCCCCTGTATACATTAATTGACCCGTGATCTTCCGATGAGGCCTTCTTGGTTATTCCACAACCAACAGTGTGTTGGCAGGGAACAGCAAGTAAGCAGGGCCTTCTCGGTAGCGGCACTCACCCTCTGGCACCCTCTCTCATGTGCGGTTCAAGAGCCAGAAACTGTGCAAGACACAGTTGTTCACTCAGGCATTCCCTGGCTTGCAATCAATCATGCTCTGTTTCACTGCTTTTGTTGTAATATGTTTTAAAAGTATTCATTCTTTTATACGGTTTTTATATTGGTGTTTGTATTGTATTTAGGGATGTACGAAACCCACTTACTTGGAATCCGCGGGGGGTCCGCAGGGCGGGGGAGGTGATCCGTCCCTCCCCCCCAGAATCCTCGCTGGCTGGCTCCACTCTGCGGTGAGTCCGCAGAGCTGCCTTCCGCTACACCATTTGCGTCCCTGCTCTTTGCCGTGATAGGCTACATAAATATTTACATAGCCTATTACAGCAAAGAAAAGGGACGTAAATGGCATCCGCTATGCTGGACGCCATTTTCTTCTGCAGTGTCAAGGGCTCCTTGGAGGGCTCCCTCAGTCTAATCCAGTAGCCAAGTCCAGATGAAGACAAAGGGATTCTTTTCAAAGCTTTATTCTTCTTTTACAACTTAACAGCTCTACAGGTAGCAACTAGATCTGAGCAGCAGCATCCCTATGCCCTAAGTTGGAACAGTTGGTCCCCGTTTGAAAGGCAATTACTGGCAGACCCCTGAATATAAGGACTAAGGAGAATCCCTCCCCTTTTCCCTTGGATCCTCTGGGCGCAACCGTTCTTTGAGCGCCCGCCAACCGGGCGCTACGCCTCCTTGCCGTGCTCTCCATTTGGCGCCGCTCTCTGCGTCTGCGCTGCGCATCCACCCAGTCTGCTATCTGTGCTGGGTCACTCCCTGGACTGCCTTCTAATCTAGGAATGTTGGTGGGAGGAATCTCTGTCAGCTGCGGGCCCTGGGAAAAAGGGGCACGCTCCTCTCCCAGGAGCGACTGCTCTTCCTCCAAATCAGAACTACTCTGGGATTCTGTGGGCTCAGTGTCCACCCTGACACGCAGGATGGAAGTGGATGGACCGGGCCCAGCCAGTGGCAGGTAGCATCCGTTCTGGGGCAACTTCGCGGGTTGGCGGAGGTGGGTGGTCCGTTCTGCCACTGGCTCCGAGGGGCCGGATTCTAAGAATCCAGCCTCATTGGAGTCCATGGCAGAATTCTCTAACATCCCTAATTGTATTGCATTGTTTTTATGTAAAGCGCTTGGAAATCTTGGGATGTGATGCTGTATAGAAGCAGCTTCAGTGAATGAATGAATGAATGAATGAGTGCTTTTTCTAGGTAGTGCTGTGCCAAAAATTTCTCCCACATTTTTTTCAACCATTCTCATTCAATGTGATAGAAAAGCAATTGCTTTGGAAAAGAAATTCAAAGGAAGACAAATTTTGGAGAAATTCTCATGGGTTGGGTTTGGGACTCTTGTGCTTGCCTTACTTATGAGGTGGCTGAGGAGTGTGCACCAGTGTCCTGTCTTTCATTGGGCAGTCATCCCTGTAGCCTTCTCAGGTTCCCACACTTCAGTTAATGCTATCATGAGGAAGACATAATGAGGTAATTCCTCCCATGGGGCTTTTTCAGTTCAGGAATGGTAGGTGGCCTGGGAGAGAAAACACACACAGCACCCTCGGCCACCTCGGAGCAATTAGGTAAGTTCAAAAACCAAAAGAATTCAAACTTCTGCCTCAGAAAAGTGGAAGCCTTGACACAGTTGATGATGTTGCCACCTAAAGAAGCAGTGCAATAAACCAAAAACCCTGAGGGAAAAAAAAGATGAAGCTGTGCTACAACCCCTGCCAATAGTGAGCCCTATCGGTGAGAAATTGTTGGAGAATTTCTCCTCCCCTAGGAGACATTTGGTGAAATTGTCCCCCCAACTTCTCTGCCCACAAATAGGCTGGAGAATTTTGAGAGGCCATTTGTGCACAGCTCTAATTCTAGGGCCTTTTGCTCACAAGCCTACCTGGCCTCTTCACTGAATGGCACCATCACCCAGCGCAGTAGGAAGCTGCCTTATACGGATTTGGACCGTTGGTCGATCCAGCTCAGAATCGTTTACACTGACTGGCAGTGGCTCTTCAGGGTTTCTGACCTAAGTCTTTCCCAACCCTACGTGGAAATACCAGGAACTGGATGCGAAACCTTTCGCATGCAAAGCTGGTGCCCTGCTGCTCAGATGCAGCCCCACCTGTTTCTTTTTGCTGCCTTAGAGCCCTGACGTCTGGGACTTGAGCTGTTTGTACTGATTCTTCTGCACTTGGACTCCTTGTGCCTGTTGAGCAAGACAAGGAAGTCAAGGGTTGTGTGGTGACCGCTGGCTCTATTGTGTATTTCCTGTGTATGAAATTATGCAAGGTGGGGAATATGCGTACCTATGTGAAGACAGATGGGTGGGAGGATTAAACAGATTAATTTTGTCTTCATGACTAAACCAGCATGATTCTGGCCAATCTACTTTGTCACCCAAATAAATGCCAGGGAATGTTAGCTCTGTGTATTTTGCTTTTTAAGCTGACAGCTAACGCAAACATGCAGCAAGATCTGAGTTGCTTCATCAATGCATTCCTGAATGTATGTAACTCAGGGTGTAAAGAATTCTGGGCATTCCCACTGGAAGCAGAATTTGTGCACTCTGGGACCGAGAGAGAATGCCAGGAAAGAGAGTAAAGAAAGTCTCCAGAGAATATTATGTGCATCATAACTTTCTGAACACCTTTTCCCAGACTGTTTTCTACCACTGTACCTGATCCTGGATTTGAATGCAAATCTCAAACTCTGATTGCTATGTGAAATCTTGCATTTTAAGAAAATACCACAAAGGATAAAAAAATGAACCCCAAAGCCAGCAAAATCAAATTGCAGAGAAAAGATCAGAATGAGAACAAGGCTGATTCTAGTAAGGCGGAGGACATTTGAGGACCACTTTATGAAGTGTTTGAAGTTGTTCACTACAGGGCTTGGACTCCCACCAGGAGCAGGAGGGGAACTTGGAGCAGCTTCCCACATCCTGATGCCCCCCAGATGTGTTAGACTACTTCTCCCATCATCCCCAGACAGCATAGTAGCCCAACACATAGTAGCCCTTGGAGGGCACCGGCTTGGGAAAGGGTGCCCCAGAGAAAGATGCTCCACAGGCCTGTGACACAGTTGGCAGGATCCTTAGGGAGAAAGCCAAGAGGAAACTCACAGCCTTTACCCCCCAAAGTGAAGAGGAACAAAGGCCTCCCATGTTGGATAGTGACACAGATGTGTCAAACACCTAATTAACCTTAAAAAAGAGAGGGAGAGAGAGACAGAGAGAGAGAGAGAGAGAGAGAGATGTGCCTTCCAATTAATTGGGACACCTTTTTAGGCAATCAAGGGTTTTTTTTTTAATCAATCAAGCTAACTGATTAATTGACTCAGCACTCCCACCCTAATTAAACCACCCCAGATAAGTTTTGTGCTGTTCTGCTGTGAATTGTTTGCGCACCGCGGGGGGCGGAGGAGAGAAACTAGCCAAAGGGTGCAATCCTGTGTTCTTTGGGAGGGTGTCCCAAGAGCTGTAAGATACTGTGGACTATCCCCTCTGCGAGAGAAGTGGGACCCCAGCCAGAGGTCTCGTGTAGTAAATCCCTTCCCCCTGGAGGCAATTAGAGCAGTGGGGAAGGGCTGCCCCCCTTTCCACCCTGGCAGGTGAAAGCCAGGATCACCCCACCACCACCTTAGGATTGCTCTGTTAATGCAGCTAAGGATCCCATTATAAGTATGAAGGCCTCCTGCCAAGGGGTATAGCATGATTGTTAGGTTGTTAGGAAGCAGAGTCTGGCCATCCCCCAAGTGGTCTCTGTCTCCACCTGCTTTTTGCTCACTTTCAGGTAGTGAATGAGGTAAACTTGATGTCATAAAGCTGAAAGGAGTCTCAGGCTCCCCAAAGAAAGCAGCCAGAGGGGCAGAGGAGAATGAATTAAACCAGGAACGGAGTCTGCTGCCGCTGAGGTGACAGGAAGTGGACCTTGGGGGGCCATCTCCTATTCTCCCCTGGACAATCCGTGAACATGATCCAAGGGCAAAGCAACCTGGGTTTGGAGTTTGCCCACAGTCACAATGTCGCTTATTTTGCCACTTCTTTTAGCAGGTGGGAAATCAGAATGCAGAACAGCACCAGCCATGGGTCTGCTGGGACTCCTAGGTGGGCATCACGCCTAGGTCTCGCCCAGAGGCCTTGCATAAAATTACCCAGAATCCTTTGCCTCTGTCCCTTTTAGCTTCTGTCCACCGCGCTGCCTGACGGCACTCCGGTTTCACCCTGCAAGATGTGGGTACAGGGCTTGCTGTGTCTGCCCATCCTCAGCCACAGAAGACGGAGAGATGCTTCGGGAAAAGGCAGCTGGGCTGGTGTGAGTGAGCGAGCTCCAGAGACCCAGGAATGGGACAAAGTAGGTGCTTGATTTGTATCCCTACATGCTGTGTGCGTCATGTGCTTCAGACAAGAAGCACAGCTAGGATATAATTAAGAAGGTGGGGTTGAGGAGTGAGCAAAGTTTTCTAACACTCGTGGCAAACATGCTCTTCCTGTTCTTTCCTTGGCTAAAACAAGCCGAGAGCCGCTCAGTAGGTGCTGAAATTACACCTGAGCACACGATGTTCCACCAGGCATCACTGCCAGCTCAATGCCTGTGTAAGGGAGCGAGCAAGAGGCTCCGGTTCCCTCTGAAGATTGCACCAAGATACTAAGCCTCAAAACCAACAGCCATCACCCCATCGCTCCTGAATGATTCCTCTGTGCCTTTTCGTACGGCGCATCAAAGCCAATGCTGAGCAAGGTCACTGAGTAATTACCCAGTGTCTCTAAAACTGAGATAGGACTGGCGTGCGGCTGTCACATCAGCTCTGGGACTCCCGTGAGAAATGTCCCGCTGTTGGGGATTATGAGATCCTTTGGCACAGACTTCTTCTTTGGAAGACAAAAAATGCCCTATCCAAAAGAAGCCCGAACTCTGCCTCTGGGCCAGCCTCCCGCATCGGAGTGCCCTCCAGATGTGTTGGACTACTCATCCCATACTCCCTCAGCCAGTATGTGTTGGACTCCAACTCCCAGTATAGCTGGTTGGGAGTTATGGGAGTTGTAGTCCAAGACGTCTGGAGGGCCCCCAGTTAGAGAAGGTTGCTAAGGGCCTTCAACACAAGATATACAGAGTTTTCACAACGAAGAGTGTAGATGCTGGCTATCTCATCCAGTGGAGGCTGGTGGCTCTGATGTCAATGGGGTGGAGTATCTACTCTGGGTTTCAGTCAGAACCAGTCAGAACTCTGACGGAGCTCTCCAAGGTGCATCACTGACTGGTTCTGACTGAAACCCAGAGTGGATTCACCACCCCACTGACAGACATCGCAGCCACTAGCCTCCACTGATCTAATCCCCTTGTGTGGCACCTGGGTATTAACCCTAACCATGATCCACAGCTCCAGCTTCTAAGGTGGAGGAAAATGTCTGTGTCTCAGCTGGTGCAGCTTGCAGTCCTAGTTATCTTTATGGTGCTGGGTGGACAGGCAGAAACTCAAGAGGGAAGAGGCTGAGGGTGTGAGCGTGGGGCTCTCTGCCACACCTCCTTCCCTCTCTGTGTCTCCCTCATGCTCCATGTTGAAATGAAGCATCGCCCACAACAAGGGCACATGGCACGTGGCAATTTGAACCTGTGTGTGCTTGTCCCATGGATATGACTGATGGAACACCCTTGGGCTGCATCTACCCTAGTGCTTTTTACTGGTATTAGTGCGCCGATAGCTCTTAGGGCACAAGACGCATTCCGTATACTGCTTTTCTAGCATTATTTCCTGCTTTTTATTCCATATTATCCAAAATAGTGCAACAGAGGTCATTGTGTGTGCTACGAGGTATAAATGCGCAAGTGGGATATAGTGTCACCATGATGGGATCGTATCGATATGACACGAGATGTAGATCTGGCCTGGAGTACATTTTTAATTTTTTCCATATAAATATTTCTCAAGGGCAGAGGTGTATTTGAAATAAGAGTCTCCTGCAATTTTCAGAATTATACCATTTGTTTCTAATCAAACAAGAGAGCTTTGGCCATTGGGCAGTATGGAAATGATGATGATGATAAATATAACAATAATAATAATAATAACCGATACCAAGAAAAAGCTGTATTTCCCTGGTGCTGGACTACTATGAAACTCCAGGTACTGGTGACATCACAAATTCCTTCTGTTTCATTTTTGTTGGGCTGTTAACATGTCATCATTTTTCCCATCACACTCTGCATCTTTCAACATGCCTTTAACCTTGTTACTGTAAGGTTCTCTTTCACTGTGCTGTGTAGAACAATAGATTCAGTCATATACAGAAACCTGCACTCATGTGCCTTTGCCTATTGTAAGGATCCCATATAAAAGTTTCAAAAATTAGGTCCTGTGGTAAAGCAGCATCTGTCTTCAGTTCCACGGAGTCTGCACGTCTGAAAATAGCGTGCAATATCCAGTGAAAGTTAAAGCACTCTCAGATCAATGTAGTCACTGGGATTGGGCTCATTGATTGCACCCTAAAAATAGGCTGGGGCAAAATCCATTGCAAGCTAGCAACATCCCACCTCCTTTTATATGCTTTGCAGAAAGCATTTATTACCCCACTACTAGAATCTCTCTCGGGATGCTCATCTAATTTGTATGTATCCACCCTCCTTGTGAACTGAGATAAACTGGTGATAGCAAAGTCTGCAAACTTTTTGGCAGCCACCATTAAAATGAAGTGCCCCGAGTTGTAATTTAAAAAAAAAAACTAGTTTGGTAATTTTATTTGCTTAGTAGTGTCTTATATTTGATGTTTTCTATGGCTGGTTTAAATGATTATTATAGTTTTTAGTTTGACATATGCTCATTGCAATGGTTTGTGGCTGATGCAAATAAAATTTCTATCCTATCCTATCCTATCCTATCCTATCCTATTCAATATCTTACAAAAGTATCACAGAAACTAATGGGATTGGCGCAAGTGCACAGATGTATTCTTGCAGCCCCCCCTTCATTTAGAACAAGGGTGTTGAACCTCTTTCAGTCCGAGGGCCAAATCCAATTTCAGAGAAGCTCTCAGGGGCCACATTCCAATGGTGGGTGGGGCTGAAAATTCCAAAAATACCAGCATAAAGCTCTTACTTTATGCTAGGGGACAGGGACAAGGTATGGGGGCATGCTGAGATGGGGAACCCTGGAGAGCTGGATTGGGACCCCAAGTGCACTGGATGTGGCCCACATATCTGAGGTTCAACACCCCGTATTTGGAAGGAGCTCACACACACAGCTGTTCTCAGTCTCTTGTGACCATGGTAACTCCATTGACCTAACTGAGGAAATGTTTTATATGTCATAGAACATTACTGTGACCATCCGTAATGTGTCTGCTCTTCTCCATGTAGCGCCACCTGAGCCTAAATCTGGTACAGGGATTTAGGCCATTCATCAGCCTTATCCCATGTGTGGTGCTCTCCTCAGAGGTTTTGGACTACAGTTTTCATCAATCGAGCCAGCACAGTCAATGGTAGGAATGATGGGAGCTGTAGCCACAAACATCCTAGGGAGGCTTGGGGGGCAGCAACGAAGCAGAGGGCCTTTTTGGTGGTGGCTCCCCATTTGTGGAATAATCTCCTTTATGAGGCCCACCTGGCGCCAACATTGTCATCTTTTCTGCATCAGGTTAAAACTGCCCTCGTCTCTCAGGCATTTGGTAGCATATAATGAGTAGGGATGTCAGAGAATTTCGCCACGAATCTCGGGGAGGCTGAATGCCAGTGCATTCGGCCCCCCGAAATTGGTGGCGAAATGGTCTGCCACCCCCCCGGGACGGGACTTACCTTGGGCGAATCCTCCTGGAGGTGGCAGTGGCGGCGGCGGTTCAGTGGCGGTTCAGCGGCGGTTCTGCGGCAGTTTGGCGGCAGCGGCCGGTCTTCTGACCGGCGGCCACCGCCGCCATTTCCAGTAAAAAAAAAACATGTGATAGGCTACGTAAAGATTTACGTAGCCTATCGCAGCTAGATTTTTAAAAAATACCGTGATAGGCTACGTAAATGTTTACGTAGCCTATCACGGCTGAGTAAAAAAAACAAAAAAACCCCACGTGTACGCAAATGGCGGCGCCCATTGGCGCCGCCATTTGCATCCCTTATTTTGGCACGTCTAGTCTACGTAAACATTTACGTAGACTACGGCAAAAATAAGGGGAACACAAATAGCGTAGATGCTATGCTATTTGCGTTCCCCTTATTTTCGCCGTAGTCTATGTAAATGTTTACGTAGACTAGACATGCCAAAATAAGGAACACAAATGGCGGCGCCCATGGGCGCCGCCATTTGCGTACGCGCGGTTTGTTGTTGTTGTTTTTACTCAGCTGTGATAGGCTACATAAACATTTACGTAGCCTATCACGGCTGACTGCAGGGACGCAAACCGCGGCGGCTACGGCCGCCGCCATTTGCGGGCCTGGCCGGCCAGGATTCGGGGGTGGAGGGACGGAGCACCTCCCCCCCGGCCAGAATTTCAGGGGGAGGGACAGAGCGCCTCCCCCTCACCGCGAATCAAATTTCATTAAAGGCAATTGACTTTCGTACATCCCTAAAATGAGTCTCTTGATTGTCTCTGGCTGATAGTTTTAAACTGTTCTAGATATATGTTGTTGTTGTGTGTGGTATTTGTTTTATGTCATTGTGTGAATCATTTTTATATTTTATATAATGTATTTGAATGGTTTTTAATTTTTGTGAACCACCCAGAGAACTTCAACTATGGGGCGGTATAGAAATGTAATAAATGAAATGAAATGGAAAAAAAAGAAAGACGCCATGTTGCGAAAGGCAGCCATAAACTGCTGAACTCTGTTATGCTTTAGGCTCCTGGCGCCGTCCCTCTCATTCGCTCTGGGTTTTTATAGTGTTGAAGGCCCCTTTATTTCATTGCATTTCATGTAGACGGAGCTGCTCTTTCTTTACAGTTATTTGCTACCGGGCTCCCTGGGCTGGGTGTGCCTGGGTACTAACTCTGATTCATGATTCATCTGTTATTGTTTTCTTGCTTTAATTATGCTGCCATTGCTGCTTCGTTTTAAGATTGCCAACAACGTTTTTTTATCATTTTGAAAGAAGTCCCTTCTCAGCTGCCTGGAGGGTGGTTTAAGTCAAGAGGCAGGGCACACTTTTCTTAAAGCAATACAAATAAAATAAGCAAATAACATTAGAGAGGAGCCCTGCAGCCTGCTTTCCACGGCAGCCAGCTAGATGCCTCCGAAAAGGGGGCATGAACAGCTGTCTCCCATCTTACACTCCCAGCTTCTGGCGGCAATCCGCAGCACAGTGCCTGTAACCGTGGGGCTTAACTGGACAAGAGGTCTGATGGGAGATAATGGCAGTTCTACTGCTGAAACCAAGTTCGACCATCCCCATCAGGGCTGGCGTCAAGGGTAGGCATGGCCAGCACCTGCCAATGGCCCACACCCAGCAGGGGCCCACTAACAAGAGCCCCCTGGACTTGCTCCTCCTCTTAGCCATGGCACAGCAGCAGAGCCCCCACTTCGCATGCAGAAGGTCCCAGGTTTGATCCCCAGCATCTCCAGGTAGGGCTAGGAAAGAATCTTGCCTGAAATCCTAGAAAGCTGCTGCCAGTCAGAGTTGATAATACTGGTCTGGAAGGACCAACGGTCTGTTTCAGTATCAGGCAGCTTCCAGTGTTCCTGTGTTCTCACATTCCTCTTCCCTATTGCAGCTTCCTCACTTGCTTCCAACTCTGGCCCAGACAATGGTGGGGGTGAGAAGGGGGAGCAGGAGAGGGCACTGCTAGGCAAGCAGTTGGTAGCAGGGTTGAGGAAGAGGGTGGGGAGCAAGTGCAGCTAGTGACCATGGTGGCGATAAGGGAGGCTCGGTGAGGGAGGGCCCCCCGGAGGGTGTCTTGCCTAACGATGCCTGGAGCCAGCCCTGATCCTCATCAAGTGCAGGCATGGAAAGAGCATCCAGGAACCACATCTGAGCAGTAGGAGCTTTCTGGAGGAAATGCAGAGTATGTGTGTCATGTGTAAAAGTAAATGCACACAGCATGGTCACAGCTATCCTGACTCCAAATCCAGACAGCTTTCAAAATGAATCACATCCCCTTCCTGGGCTCAGAAGGGAGCATTTCGCGATGGTCTGCGGTTTGGTCACCTTCTGAACACATGAACTCTGATGTTGACCTCAGAATGAAAAATCCCAGGGAAAGTTGATGAAATCTGGGTAAGAGTGACTGGCCGCCCTCCTATTGTGTATGAAGACCTGGCATGCTCTTGCATAACCACCGCTGTGTTCATAGTCATTTGATCCAGTGGCTGATGCCACCTCTTTCAATGGGCACCGGAGGCACCATTCATCTTTCTCTTTGGCCCACTTTTTGTTTCTGTAAATGCTGAAACCCAATGCCAAACTCTCAGTGCTAAATTGGGCAGCCACTTTTGAAACTGCCCAGATTCCAATTTAATGTTGCCAAGGAATTCCTTGGCAGTTCAAATCTAACCTTGCTTTCTGTAGGTCATCCCTTTTACAACAAGGGCAGAACCTTGCCAACAGAAACCTGAGCCCCAAAGATCTGATATAGCGACTTTCTTCACATGGAGCTTTTACCCTGCAATTGAGATGGCTCCCTCACAGAAGTTCGCGGGCTCTTTCCATGACGCCGTGACCCTCCAGGGCGTCTCCTGCACTAAATGTCCTTGGTTCCGTTTTTAAATAGATCACAGAGAATGAACTACCAAATTACCCCCTTGCGTTCTGCTTCATTTTCCTCCATGAAAAGCGTAAAAGCGGCAAGAAGAGGAGCGAGATCCATGAAAGAGAATGGAAGACTCAGAGACGGGGAGAAGGGGAGGGGAGAAAGGAAGCATGTGAAAAAGGGAGTCGTTGTGATCCTGCATCTAAAACAGAAGCAGAAAGCCCCCTTTTAAATGCAAGATTTTAGGCTGGTGTAGAGATGCCCAGCATCTGTCTACAGTGGGGAGAAGGGATGATTTTGATTCCCCTTTTACCCTCCAGCAGGGAGAAATGGCTTCCATGGGAGCAGGCAGAGGTTGTTTCACCCTACAGCCACCTCCCTCACACACAGCTTTTATAGTCAGTTCCAGAGCGCGTGAGTGTGCGTCCACGCACGCACGCACGCACACACACTCACTGCCTCTGGGCTGGCTCAGATTCTACTGGTTCCTAGCTTCCCGCTTCTGCTCACTCCCACAAGGTGGATACTGATTCCTGGACCCGTTTGCCCGCTGCCTCAGACCCTGCTGGAAAGACCTTGTGCCCAGCCTCCAAAGAATTGTAAGGAAAGGAAGGAAAGAAGAAGAAACCATCTTACTGACAAAATAGCAGGTCATCCAAGGGCGGGGATCAGGGGTATTTGTGCTGGTTTTTTCTTATTCCAAAAATGTAAGAGCAGTATTTCTGGCCTGGATACATCCTTAAATGTGCTCTGTGACCTGCATGCATCAAGCTCACTGAGGACTGGAGGAGCACTGAAATGGGCGATTATAGTTGATGGCATATGATGGACTTAGTAATGTTAGTTGATTTATCAGGTCCTGGTAGTTTATTGTTAATAGTTTCAAGCTGTTCTTTTTTGTTTGTATGCTAAAGGTTTTGTATTAGGTTTTAGGTTTATTGTGTTATATTTTAGGATTTTAATTTTTTGTGAGCCGCCCAGAGAGCTTTGATTATTGGACAGCATAGAAATGTAATACCTGAATGAATGAAATAAAAGAGTAGGGTTTTTTATTTATTTATATGTACTTCCATTTTGGCACCATTGTTGAATTTGCAACTGCTGCATTTGAGATGTTTCTATTTCCGATTTGAATATCTGCATTCATTGGGTTTGTGAGCAGTGCTGTTAATAAAAAGGAAGAAATTTGCATGTGCGCAAATAAAACAAACAGCAAGTACTTCATAAGATGGGTAACCAATTTTATGGTACAAGAAAACGTTTTCACCATATATTGCATAAGAGTGATAAGTCCCTCAGTTCCAGACTAGTGGGCTAATTGAATGAGCATGTATGTAAGCATCCATCTTTTTCTTGGCAGATGATCTGCCAGGATAAAACATTCATTGTCTTATATCCTCAGTTTCTACCACATTCAGATTACCTTTGCTGGACAGGTCTGTATGCTAAGAATATTGCAATACTAGCTCATCAAGTTCAGGTTGATTTTTAAAAATGGTTGCATCACCAGAAAAACAACTCCATGTACTGCACATGGACAGACAGCAGGTTTTGTAGGAAGGAATTTGGATTTGGAAGCATTTCAGAACAAGACAGGACATGTTGTGCATGAAAAAGGTCCTGTGTTCAATCCCCGGCTCCTCCACTTAAAAAATCATCTCAGGTAGTTGGGCTGGGAAAAAGGCCTCTCTTTGGCTGAGATCCTGGAGAAGCTGGGAGCAGTCAGAGTGGACAATACTGTACTCAGAAAGTCTGACTCAGTGTAAAGCAACATCATGTGCTCATACAGAAGTCCATCAGATATAAGTCTCCAGGTAAATGCTTAAATCTGACCAATTGGATGCAAGTGCCAGTGATTTCTCCAGACTGTGCTAGAATTGGAAAAGGGTGGTCATCTGCTGGGCCTTCTGCTCAGTGCAGGATTTAGGATGCAGGATGCAACTGCAGCATTCCTGAGAGATGGCCTCTCAGCTTCTGCTGAAATACCTCCAGCAAAGCAGTGCCCCACCACCTCTGTAAGCATTTTGCCCAGGGCTTCTTCACACGAAACTTTTATTCTGCTATTGAGATTGCTCACTCACAGAAGTTACGGGTCCTTTTGAAGACGTCGTGAACCTCCAGGGCGTCTCCCACACTGCGTGACCCTTATTCAATTTTTTTTAAAGACCGGAGATAATAAGGTATCAAATTACCGCACTTGAGTTCCGCTCGAGTTCCCTCCGTGAAAAAGGAAAAGCTGCAATAAGAGGAGCTAGACCAATAAAACATACGGAAGACTCGGCTAAGTGGGGGAGGAAGCCCATGCAAAGGGACTCTGTCCTGATCTTGTATTTAAAACAGAAGCAAAAGCCCCGGTTTAAATGCGGGATTTTAGGCTGGTGTAGAAATGCTCCTGCTGTCGCTCTTATCGTTCAGACGTTTCTCCTAATCTACTGCCCAAACCTGCACTTTCCACCCACCATTTGTTCTAGTCCTGCCCACTGGAGCAACAGAGAACAGCTCAGCTCCATCCTTGATACAGGAGCCCCTCAAATATTTGAAGACAGCTATCACATGTGCCATTTCTAGATCTTGACGGAACTGACGAGCAGGCAAACGAGAGCCTCATTGCATGGATCCACCCCTCACCACCCACAAAGGACTTCTGCTTTGAATATTGCTCTGTGCACGATAATATCTATTGTTTCTTTGAATGCAAAGGTTTTGAGCTGGGCTGACTCCTGGCCCTTCTTCTTCCATGAACCTCAGACTCTCTGAACAGCGTGTGAGTGTAACTGGATTCCTGCAGTGGGCTTGACATGGGGCTGCCCTTGAGGTTGGTCCGGAAGCTACAATTGCTGCAGAGAGCCGCAGGCATGTTGGTAACAGGAGTTGCTAATCGCCAGCACATTACACCTCTGCCAAGGGAACTGCACTGCCTACCTACACACTACTGGGTCAGATCTAAGGTTTTGGTACTTCTTTGCAAAGCCCTAAACAACTCAGGACCAGGATACCTAAGGAACAGCCTGGCCTGTTAGGGCACTGTGCTCATCAGGAGATCCCTTCCTGGTGGTGCTCAAGATTTCAGAGGTCCGGTCCATGATGGTTCAAAAGTGCCTTTGGAGTCATGGCACTCACTCTCTGCAGCTCCCTCTGTCTGCAAATTAGGGAGGTGCCCACTTTTCCCAACAGACATTCCCAGGGTGAGGTATGTTGGAAGTTGCAGGACTTCTTTCTGCCTGAACAGGCATAGGATTGTGCCTTACAGATCAATTTTCCTTTCAGGGTTACTTTCAACGTTTCCTTCTCTTCAAGTGTTCCTATATTTTGCTGTAGTACCTTCATTAGGCCAAACAAAATATCACAAAAATGTGCAAGCTTTTGACATCCCCAGATCTCTTCATCAGGCAAGATGTTATAAAAGGCAGAGGGTGAGGAGAAGCATAGCAGGAAAAGAGCCGAGATGGTGAACAGAGCTCCCTTTGCTCCCCCCCCCCATATTTTGTGTGTTCCTTTATGTCAATTGAATGTATGCATTGTTTTTGCCCACCTAATACCTGTAAATATTTAACTCTCTTCATTTATGTATACTAATTATAAAGTTATTCCAAAGTTCATGTTGTGTTTGTTGGTTTAAGTGTAAGTGTAAGCTGAACCCGACCACCCAATCTCAATGTGAGACTGTGAGCATCATGTCAGCTGGGTTCCTCGTGGATACAGGAGGAGGTTGAGATTCCTGTTGCCAAAGCTTCATGTTTGGCATGCTTCCCAATCTGGAAATACCTGCCAGATACAGAGATGGGGTTTCCCTTTGCCTGTGAAAAGGACACACGTTAGAAACTAGAAGATGCTGGAGGCTGAAATGATGACTGAATGAAACATCCTAAAGAAACTTTCCTGTCAGCAATTGTCCATGTGTGGATGGCTGTTTAGATAACAGCATCAGGAATGAGGAAATGGTTCCCCATTCCCAAGATATGTGTCAATCAAAAACTGAAACTGCCTGGAGAAATTAAAGAATGACTCTAAGAATCATGGCAGCAGCAAAAGCTCTGCCCAAATCTAGGAATCTCTGGAGAAGGATGCTGACAATTATGGTGCATGGGCA
Source organism: Heloderma suspectum (assembly GCF_057233095.1). Classification (NCBI taxonomy): domain Eukaryota; kingdom Metazoa; phylum Chordata; class Lepidosauria; order Squamata; family Helodermatidae; genus Heloderma; species Heloderma suspectum. Next base: position 3,603,633 of record NC_139466.1, read on the forward strand.
TCTCATATGAGTCATATGTAATAAAAAAACTGCGTAGGAAGAATTGCCTAACTTAGTAATGAATCCCCATGAACTCCAACATGTTCTATACCATAAAGCAATGTGGCTTCTAGTTGTCAGGCTCCTGGCAAACCTGAGCTCAGTAGGAGGGACCTCTTTGAATGAGGAGGATATGGATTTCACAGCAACCCCCCTCCCCGAAAATGTGGGGCATCCTAAGGAGCCTCATTGCAGGGGTGCGTCGCCTGGGGTCCTAAAGTTCCCCAAACCCTGCCTTGGTTCCTAATTTCCTGCCCTTCACCTGCGGCTCTCCAGAGCATGGGTTGTGGTGGCCCAGACCCCTTCACCCAGGAGGAAGGGTCTACTCATGAGCAAGAGTCTACTTCTGAGGCAAGGGAAGTCCCAGCTGCTGATCATGAGGAAGCCAACTCCTGCTGAACCCCAAAGGGAGGTAGCTGTCAGCAGGTAAATCAGCCCCGCTCAGCCTCAGGTCATTGCTGGCTTGCCAGGTCCCTTTGAGTCCTTACCTCCAGCTCCTTACCCATGGATGTTAGTTGAACCCCACCATCTCCATGATGGGCCAGAAGCCAAAGATGGCAAGGACTGAGAGCCTGACCCTATGCACATTTGCTAAGAAGCAAGCCCTATGGTGTGTAAGGGGATTTACTACCAAATAAATGTGCATCAGATTACAGCCTTAGGGCTTTTTCCTCATGTGAGGCTTATGTTACCTTTAAAGAGAGGACCTTCTTGGTGGTGGCATCCCAGTTGTGGAACATTCTCTCCAAAAAGGTTCATCTGGTGCCTACTTCATTGTTCTTTTGGCACCCAGCTGCTCTCCTATACCCACTTGCTTACTGGGACTTACTTCTGAGCAGACGTGGTTAAGATGGCTAAGGATGAAAATCTATACACACTTACCCTGTGAGTAAGTCCTAATGAAATCAGTGAGGCTTACTTTTAAGTAAATATGCACAGGATTCTTTTTAAAGATTTCTTTAATCTGGTTTTTTTTTTTTTAAGTAAAAAGCCAGAGTCCCCTGTGTGCCATATAGATAGTTGAACTGCAACTAATCCCCCTCCCTCATTAGCAAACCTGGTTGTTTAGCACTGATCAGGGTCAAGATGTGGGAGAGGGACAAATGCAGATTGCACCAATGGGTACATGGGACAGAGGCAAGTGCAGAAATCAGCGTGCGTTTTGGAACATTGCAATCTAGGAACTGAGAAATTATGTCCAACGAATTTTGCAGACCTCTGGAATTTCATAAAAGGTTGGATATGTATGTTGAGTGGTTCTTTTTAATAAATAAATCGTGACATATATTTTTACTCAAACTGACATGAGACCATTTTTGTCTGTTGCTAATCTCCTCTCAGATAAGTAAGTGATAAATGCACCACTGAAGAAAACCACATACACTGCTAAAGTAAATAGCATGAACTGAGTGAGCAAACTAAAACTTCAGCCTCTGTTATGTGTTTTCTGCATCCAGGAAGCTGTTCTTCAATCAATTAAGGCCTTAAGCTGATTACTGCTGGCAGGAAAGCAACATTGACAGGAATTGGTAAATTGGAACACAGGATCAGAGCCTATTCTTGCTTTTCTTAACAAGGTGAATAGGTTGAATCTATGTTACTAGGATTTCAAGCTGATCCTATTCTATACAGTGCATCGATCACATGGCAAAATATAGAGACGGTCACCTCTTTATGTCTTTTTCTGCTAGAACATATAGAGTGGGTGATTCTGTGCTTCTTTCACATGGCATGGAAAGTTTCCATGTCGACCACCCCAGGGATGGATGGCACTTGTCTTTAAAATCCCAAATGAGGACATGAATCGCCACGTGTACATGTTACAGCAGTGATATAGAGACGCTAAGGATGTACAAATTGTGTAAAATCTATTCAGTCTGTGTTTTTCAGACTGTCAGGTGCCTTTCGTTCCATCATCCACCCATTGACACAATTGCATTTTTTTTGTTTCTGAATTTGCGCAAATGCATGTGTGAAAATGCATAAATCCCCCAAATGCGCATTTTCACCCTTTAGCCTATGGGAGCAAATGTGCATTTTGGGCTGTTGTTGTTGTTGTTGTTGTTGTTTTGCATATTTTTCTATGATGAAATTTGCACAAAATTCCAGAAAGTTAGAAAAATGGTGTGCAAGTCCACAGAATCCACCCAACAGGGGAAAGCCGCCAGTCCACTGCAGAATCCGGGGGACGGATTCCTGAAAATCCAAACTCATTTGGTTCCATTGCAGATTTCTCTGACATCCCTAGGAGAAGGATGCTAAATGTGGAAGCAGTTTTCAACTTTATCTATGCAATCGACCTAACATCTTACAAAACACCTGTACAAAAATAGGCGTGTGTGGAGCAAGTGTTGCTTCTCTCTTCCAAAACGAAATAATTAGCTGGATCACAGGACCTGCTTAAGTTCTTGTTTAGAGTATTACTATTACTGAAACAGAATTACAGATCATTTATATGACTCCAGTGCCTACTTTAGTCCTAATCTAAAATAATTGCTTTGTAGATGTATTCGTGAACCTTTAGTGGATCTTCAGCCGTGCCTTTACTCTCTGCAAGAGAGTATCAACCAGCCATTCCTGGTGGGATGGGAGAATTGATTACGAAAAAGGCGATCATTACACCGGGAGTAATTACAGCCCACGGCTGGAGCAGAAGCAAGGAAGCTACCCTGAATGTTGGCACGTGGAACTAAATGAGCTGAAATGTGCAGACACAACCTGACCATGGGCGTCTGCTCACAGGGGCAAGGGGATGCAACAGCCCCACTCCCGGATTCCAGTCATGACATCATTCTGAGACCGGCAGCGGTGCCTGCTGTGCTGCCCCTGCCCCATCTGTCTCTACTTTCAGTTACCAGCCACACAGACAAGGCTCAGGACTTGACGGGGGGGGGGGATGCTCTCAAGTTTAACTGGCAGCGTGGGAGCACCTCCTCATAAGGCAAGGAGGGAGCAGCAGGCAGCAGCACGACCAGCCTCCTCCGAGCCAAGGGAACTCCATTCTGAGAGCGGGAACAGTACCTCGTGCTGCACACGCCTGCCCCATCTGTCTCTACTCTCCAGTTCCCTATAACGGGCGGCAGAGGCCCAGCTGGGGGGGGGTCAGTAAATTAGACCCGGGGGGGATTCCATCGAGTTCAGATGAGAGTGGCTGCAATGCAAATGGCAGAATGTGGACCTGGAAGGGGCAGCGAGGCCGGCTTTCTGGCCTCTTGGTGCCTCCTCCACCTTGCCTTGGAGGCGGCCTGAAGCGCCCCACTTTGACTCGGGGCGCAGGCTTCGTGCTGAAGCAGTGCACAGCCCTACTGGAAAGGACAATCCCTGCCAGTCCCAGAATCTCAAGGGAAGATGCACAGTCCTGTGTCTCCCAAGAAACAAAAGGTAGCAGCAAAGACAGGAGTTCATGATCTTTCTAACTCAGTTCTTGTTAACATTTTTCTCAGCGTTTATAAACATTTAAAAAATTACCTTGACAATGTGTGCAGATAAACTTCATCATTGTTATACCCATATTGCAGGAGGTAGGGCTGTGGCTGAGGGAGTGTGGGTTACACAAGACCTGCAAAGTAGCCCAGTGTTGTTATTCTAATTCTGCGGGGGTGGGGGGGTGGGGTAGAGTATGAACATTCTGCAGCATAGTCCAGCATTGTTGGTATTTTAGGAAAATGCGGATGGGACTATGAAATTGACTGTAGCAACTGTGCAATTTATTAAGGGTTAGAATGGGGGGGGTGAGTGAGAGAGAGAGAGGGAGAGAGGGAGGGAGGGAGGGAGGAATGATAACCTGCTGTTTTTAGCTCTTGCAGGAGGCTCAAGTGGAACCTCTCCCCATCTTTCTCTTAGTGTTGGCTTTGGAGCTGAGAAAACACGGCACACAGCTCCACAGTGTTTTTTCATGTATTATACAATAAAGAAGCCTCTTGAAGGTACCTGACTCTATTGTGTGTTGCTTATAGAGCAGAGCCTAGCAGTGCGCTGCAAGCTGAGCAAGTCACCCCCACCCCACCCCAATATTAGCCACGCCCTTCAACCGTGTAACAAAAGCAGTTGTGTTGCCAGTTCATTTATCCAACCCTAGCAATAGATTTCTGTAGAAAATCCCACCGGCTGAATCCAAAGTGGCTTCGGGCTGGGTGTACATCTACAGCTCGTTGCTTTCTCAATTGTTCGATGTTCCCAAGATCCCAGATTAGGGGTGCACGAAAGCCACTTACCTGGCCTCGCAGCTTTTCGCGGTGGGGGGGAGGCGCTTCGCTGCTCTCCCCCCGAAGTTCAGGCCGGGGGGGAGGCTTCCTGCCTCGCCCGGCCGAAATTCAGGCCGGGGAGGAGGCTTCCCGCCTCGCCCGGCCACGAAATAAAAAGTTTTTAAAAAAGAAAAACGCCCCCGTGATAGGCTACGTGACGATTAACGTAGCCTATCACGGCTAGATCTGCAAAGTCAGCCGTGACAGGCTACGTAAATCGTCACGTAGCCTATCACGGGTGACTTTAAAAAAAAAAAGCACGTACGCAAATGGCGGCCCCCATAGGGAGCTGCCATTCGCGTTCCTTATTTGGTCGCTGTAGTCTACGTAAATCTTTACGTAGACTACAGCGACCAAATAAGGAACGTGAATGGCGGCTCCCTATGGGGGCCGCCATTAGCCGTACACGCTTTTTTTTTTTTTAAGTCACCCGTGATAGGCTACGTGACAATTTACGTAGCCTATCATGGCTGACTTTGCAGATCTAGCCGTGATAGGCTACGTTAATCGTCACGTAGCCTATCACGGGGGCGTTGTTTTTTTTTTTTAGTTTTATTGGAATGGTGGCGGTGGAAGCCAGTCGAAAGATCGGCTGCCGCCCCCGCCCCTGACGAAGACCCGACGAACCGCTGCTGGGACCCGCCGCCAGGAGGGACATTCGGGAAAGGTAAGTCCCGTCCCAGGGGGGGGGCGCGGGGGGCAGGGGGGGTGCGGAGAATTTCTCCCCGAAACTTCTTCGGGGGGCTGAACACGTTGGCGCTCGGCCCCCTGAAGTTTTGGGGAGAAATTCTCCGCCAACCCTATCCCAGATACTGTCATGCTTTGGGAGGGGGGACTTGTTCATGTGTGCACTCCTGCATGGAATTTCTAGACTTAGGAATGTATCAACATTTAATAACTCTCATGCACACATTTTGCCTGATGTTGCACTACATCATGGAACTAGTAGCTGTTCAACTGCTGAATCATTCTCCAGATGTGCATTTGGCAGTCCCACAGACTTCCTAATACTTTGAAAATCTGGATACATTTGCACAGATTGGCCTAACTGACACTGACACAGAATCTGGTGTTTTGCTTTATGTTTTGTTTTGTTTTGTTTTGTTTTGTTTGGGGCATAGAGTCGGGATACACACTTACCATTTTCGGGTGGTGGTTGAAACCACATGCAGAGGAGAATTTGAATGCTCGGATATGACAGCTGGCCTGGAAGAAACTTGGAGCATTCTGTATTTGCTTTGAATTCAACCTTGCCTTGCCCAAAAGTTTCCCTGTTCTTCTTCTAGCTTCCTTCATCCCATCACTTGGCTCAGAAAAGGAAGAGATCTTCTTGTCATGGAGTGTCAGACCTAGGTATCGTCTTTCTGCCTGTCTATATGGCAATGCTGTGCAAAAGCCGTCTCTCCTGTTTGTGGGGCGGAGTGCCTTGGCTGGCCTGGCCTTTGGGAACACCCACCCATCTCCATCATAAGCAGCATGATGTAAGCAGCTCAGTTTCTCTACCAGCAACTTCCGGGGGTGATGTCCTCTGAATTGCAGGAAGGTTCCCTAAGGACATCCCATTTCCACACAGCAGCGGTATGCAGGCAGTCTCAATTGACTGGCTGGCTCACCCCACGGCTCTCACTCTTAGCATTGTCCCCTGCCAGCCCAGGGATGCGAGGTGGGCCTTCCCCAGAGTATTCAGGATAGCTCGAAGATGGATTGGCTGGCAGATTGGCTCTTGCCTTAGGCAAGAGGCCAAGAAGTTCAAGGGCAAAGGAGAAAGAGAAAAGGAAATAACTTCAGGCCAACAAAAACTCTTTCAAAAATACCCCAAGTGCCGTATTGCTCCAGCACCACCACTGTCAAGGCCCTCCCTAGACTAGTTATGTGTGAGGCTTGTTTGAACTTGAGGCAGAATTCCAGTGTATCCTTCCTGCCTTCCAAAATAAAGGCAATGCAGTTGGCTGTGGGTGCAGGACCTCCATTTATGAATAGTGCTACCAGGGGTGAAAGCCAGGGCCAGCGCCAAGAGTCAGCATGGTTGGGCATCTGCTGAGGGCCCACACACCAGCAGGGGCCCACTGACAAGAGCCCCCTGGAGTTGCTCCTCCTCTTCCCCATTGCACCCTGCTTCTTCACCTGCCTCTCATTATGGCCCAGACAATGATGGCATTGAGCAGAAGGAACAGGAGATGCCATGACTGCCTTGCTCAGGTAAGCCAGTGTTCACAATGAAAAAGAGGATGAAGATCAAGAGCAGCGGGTAATAATGTCCGTGAAAGGGTAGACTTGCTAAGGGAGGGGGCCCATTGAGGGTGTCTTGCCCAAGGCCCCCCCAAAACACTGTTGAAAACAGCCCCTCAACATTTTGCAGAATGCAAAGTTCTTCTAGAGCTAAATAATTGTGTGCTCTAGGGACTAGAAGTATGGGGCCAACCAGAACATGCCTTCAGAGTATGGCAGATGGAGGTCCTTGGTCATGACGACTACTATGTCCATTTAGCACCAAGAGTGAGCCAGATGCCTCCAAGGTCTAGAAGTGATAAGAACCCCTGCTTTGAGGACTCACGATCTCTGTTCTGCCATGTCCAATCAAAGTCCCCCAGCCATGTAGATATTTGATGGATGGATGGACTATTGAGTGATTGATTGCATTTATATATGAATGAAATGTCCCAAAGAGCCATCACCCACAAAGCTCACCGGGTAACCCTGGGCCAATCAACTGTCTCTCAGGCTAGCCTACCTCACAGGGCTGTTGTGAGGCTAACTTGGGAGGGGAGAAGACCATGTATGCTACACTGAACGCCTTAGAGGAAAGTCAGGATAAAAATGTAAGTAAGGAAACAACCAAATAAATAAAAGCAAAGAAGGAGCATATAAAATGCACAACTCATATAGAAATGCTACCATGAAACTCTATAGAATTTCCAGTTTGTTTTAAAGAAAGATTTAAAGCTATATAAACAGAAACAAAAACAAAACTGATAGAACAGCAGCAGGTAAATAGTCCCTCCCTCAATACCTTGCTTCACTCTCCAAATGCCTGATGCAATAAAAACACTTTCTGGAAGGTGAGGAGGGATCTGGCATGAGTTACTGAAGTTCCCTTCAGGATAATAAAACAGGTTCAGAAGAAGAATTTTTAGTTGATCAAGGCTGTAGTCCTATACCCACTTATCTTGGAGTAGGACCGGTTGAACTCAGAGGGGCTTACCTCTCACTAGACATGTATAGGATTGCATTGTAATTCTCTCTCTTTCAACCAAGTATTCAATTAATTAATCACCTACATTTAAATAAATGTGAGAACTATGACTCATCTGCTATGGGTGCCTTTTTGATATATTGGAGAAAGTCTCAGAAGTGTTTAGAAGGAACCAATAACAAATATTATATTAATGATAAGAACACCCCAGAAGCAAAATATCTTCAACAAATCAACAAACATGCCTTGAACTTGCAACATCACTGACTTAAAATTGGCTTCCACGGGTTAATTGGCTTCCCTAATCTGGCACCCTCCAGATGTTTTGTGCTACAACTCCCATCAGCCCCAACTAGCATGACCAAAGACAAGGGTTGATGTGAGTTGTAGTCCAAAACATCTGGAAGGCAACAGGGTGGGGAAGACATAAATAAAGCTTTAGTTAGTTAATCTAATGATTATTCGACCAATTAAATTGGTTAAGGCTTTCAGCCTTACTGAAAAGCCAGCATGACCTCCAAAAATGTTGGTAACCCATATCGTCCCCCACAAAAATGTAATGCCTCCCCAAACATTGCATGCCCGAGGCCAATAGCTATGGAAGGCCTGTAGCTTAGAGGAAGGACCATAGTAGCTCAGTGGCAGAGCCCCGCTTTGTGTGAAGAAGGTCCGAGGTTTGATCCCAGCACCTCCAGGTAGGGCTGAAAAATCTCTGTCCTGAAACCCTGGAGAGCCACTGCCAGTCAGTGTCAAGAATACTGAACTAGACAGACCAAGGGTCTGCCTCTGACTTGGCATGAGGCAGCTTCCTATGACAAGGTTACCCCATGCCCAAATCTCTGTGCTTGAGCTGGCTTTCAAACTGCTTCTCATAGATCCAGATTCAACCCTCCATCCATCAGAGAGTGAGCATGGGTCACTGTGCAGTCCCCAGCGTTGGATGAAAAGAGGGGTGGCTTTTTATACACTGGGGTTACATTTTTAAAAGGGTAAAATAATTGAAATATCTTCCCCCCTACACACACTCACACACACCTCAAACCCTTGGTTCTTCCCACAAACCAAGCAACTTAGAACGTTCTTGCCTTTGCAGCGTTTACAGCTTTGTTTTCCCATCACTTTGAGTTCGCACATTAAAAAAAAAATAAAAAAATTACCACAGTTGTGTAGCCTCATAACATTACAGCATTACATACCTTAATCCTAATAAGCAGGGAGCAGCATCACCGCAAAGAATGCGTTTGCCATCAGGCTGTGTTGCCAAGTAAATACGAATTATCTAGGAGGGGCTGCCTAGTCAATCAGCCAAAATGCCCAGGGAAAAACACCACCACCACCACCCCCCCGCCAAGCCTGGCAATGTTGCTTCAACACAGCCTGAGGGCTGTTTGCTGGTGGTGGGAGTTGCACATCCCTGACGTGAAGCCAGACTTAAAACAGTTTGGTTTCTGTTCAGTGCCAGGCCAGCCTGTGGAAGAGCTTCTGTTACTGTTGGCAAATTATGGCTTCAGGCACCTCTGGGCTGAAGCACGTGTGTCTCATCCTGCACCCAGGAGAAATTAAGGACGTGGGTCAGAGAACTGCCCTTCTTCTTGTGCTGTAGCTGCAGGTGTCTCTCCCCAGTGAGGCCCACCCGGCTACCTCACTGTCTAGCTTTCAATGCCATTTGAACCAGCCAGCGCTGGCTCCAGGTTTTTGTGATCCTTTGGGCAAGACCCCCTCGATTGTTCCCCTGGCTCAGTGAGTCTCCCCGCTCACTGCCACTGTTGCCAGCCGCTCTTGCTCCTCCGCCTCTTTCTCATCATTGCCACCACTTGCCTGCTTGACAGGCACAGAGCTGGTGAGTAAGGAAGCCACAGCGTCTCCTGCTCCTTCTCACCACCACCACCGTTGTCTGGGCCAGAGCGAGAGGCAAGTGAACAAGAAGTTTGCAATGGTAACGAGGAGGAGCAACTCCAGGGGGGCCTTGTCAGTGGGCCCCTGTGGGGGTGCGGACCCTTGGCAAATGCCTGACCATGCCTAACGTTGATGCAGGCACAAGAATTTCTTTTCTTTCTTTCTATTCTTTTACTTCTTTTTTGTTGTTGCTGCTGTTTTACTTGCTGTTGTTGTTTGCCTTTAGCCTTTAACTATGAAGAACCGTTGTTGTATTTTGATTTTGGATGGATCTTCCAATGGCTGTAAAGTCATGATGGTGATATGGTACCACCACGTTCAGGGACAGTGAACCCCTGAAGACTGGATGAGGGGGACAAGGGACAGGGGAACGCTGTTGCCTTCATGCCCTGTTTGTGGAGGCATCTGACTGGCCGCTATGGGAAGCAGGATCCCGGAAGGGGTGGACTTTGGGCCAGATCTTGCAGAGCTCCTCTTATGCTCTTACCCCTGCTCCCAACCTCCTGAGCAGCAGCCATGTGAGCCCTGCTGCAGCAAAATCAGCAAAGACGAGCCTCGGGGCATCTTAAAGCCTAATTTATTGTGGCAGAAGCTTGAATGTATTTAAGCCACAAAAGGCTTCTTTGTTAGTGTTTAAGGGGCCACCAGATTATTTATTTGTTTTATTTATTTTCATTTTGGATTCATCTTATCACATTTCTGTAAAAAATCCTGAGCAATGTATTTTTCCAAAAACAGTGGTATAGATGAGCTAAAAAAAGACATATGTACCTAAATATGTATGTGTGCATGAGTGAATGTGACTAACATATAACAATTTAGCCCAGTACTGGGAGGGCTACGGTTCTTGCTCCTGGAGCGACAGGTATTCGAAGTATAAAAACCGGCCATGTTTTTTATTGGTACTCTGTTTTTAAAAATAACGATTTTAATAAGGTTTTTAAAATTTCTTTTATCTTTGTATCATTTTACCTTTTATTGTTCACCACTCCAGAATCTGTTTAGATGTGGAGTGGTATATAGATGCTGCAAATAAATAGATAGATAAAATAAGATGCCATGGGTTTCTTTCCTGATATTATACTAGGCCAGCCTTCTCAGACCTGGTCCTCTCCAAATGTGTTTGACTACTAATCCCATAATCCCCAGCCCAGTGCACAGAGGGTTGTACTACGTTTTCACTTTTTAGTGCTTTTGGAATGGGGTAATTTAGTAAGGCCATAAAGAGGGTCCTTCTGGCTGAGGATGATGGGAGTTGCAGTACCAGTACTCTGGAGAGCAGCTGGTTGTGGAAGGTGGACTGTCTAATCCCCCTGTAAAGTCCTCTAAGCCTGTGACTATAATATCCACATCGTGTGGCAGCAAATTCCATTAGCTAATTATACAGTGCACTGAAAAGGTACTTTCTTTGGTCTGCCTTGAATCTACCCATCAATTACATTGGGTGACCCCAACTTACACCGGCTTGGGCAGTATAAGAAAGGGTGAAAAATTACCTCTATCCCCTTTCTCCACACCATGTGTGATTTTATTTAAAAGCCCCAAGATACTCAAACCAATTGCAGTGAATGGCCATTGGAATACATTGGTTCCTTCCGAATAGCCATAGGAATGCAATGCATGAAATTTCTGAAGGGCCGTTTGGAATGCATTATGCCCAGGGTTAGGATAGGTTGCTTACCCAGTGGATTTTAGGGACTGTCCTCAAATGGCTAAATCAAAAAAGAGTTGCCCTTCCAAATGGCCATGGAAACAGACTGGATTTGGTTGTGATCCCGCACCGAAACCTAGAAGGCTCACAAGAGTGCCACTTTGACATACATCCCTAAATGGCCATTGAAGTGGGTGCATGTTTGGGGCTGCTAATGACCATTTAGGGGACAATTTAGCAGAGAAAGGAAGGAAACTTTTCATGGAGGATAAAGCTATCAATGGCTATTAGTCAAGATGGTTATATATGACCTCCAGTCTCAGAGTCAGAATGCCTCTGAAGACCAGTTGCTGGGATCATGAGAGGGAGGTGCTCTTGCACTCATGTCCTACTTGTGGGTTTCCCACTGGGGCATCTGGTTGGCCACTCTGGGAACATAAAGCTGGACTGGATGGACCTTTGGTCTCATCCAGTGTGCTCCTCTTCTGCTCTTGTACTTCAGTGCATTCAGAATGGCAAACTTTTTGTAAATCTTTATTTGGAGGCCTGCAGGTCTGTGGGATATTAGTATATCCCAATGCATTGTAATAGTGATTTGCAGGCAGAGGTATTGATCTGGCATTCTTGTATTTGAACCTTGTAGGTTTGGGTACAGAATCCCTCTCTATTCAGAGGAGCGACCATTTGGAAGGGCAATCATTTGGCCATTTGGGGATGGTCCCTAAAAGCCACTGTGTGTAAAAGCAACCTACTGCCCTGGGTTTAATACATTCAGAAATTCAGTGCATTCCTTTGGCTATTGGGAAGGAACCAATGTGTTCCAATAGCCATTCATTTCTGTTGCCCTGCTCAGCTCTTTCCTGCCCCCTTGATGGCCCCACGTTATCCTTTTTGACACGGGGTGACCAGAGCTATGCACAGGATTCCACATGCAGCCACCACACAAAGCAAATGGGGCTTTTTAGTTTATATAACTAAACTATATAACCAATGTGATAAAATTGCTCATATCACAATGCCTTTATCGATCTATGGTGTGGCCACACTTGGAATCTTGCGTAAAGTTCTGGTTGCTGTATCTGAAAAAGGGTACTGCACAGCTGGAAAGGGTGCAGAAAAAGGCAAGCAAAAGGATCAAGGGCCTGGAGCAATTTGCCCGATCTTACAATGTTTGGGGCTTTTTCGTTTACAAAACAGGGAAGTAAAGGGGAGATGTGATGGAGGTTTACAAAATGAGTGTGGAGTAGGCTTCCCTAACCGGTGCCCTCCAGATATTTTTGAGCACAAATAGGGATGTACGAAACTCTTCATACTCTCCAGGTAGGCTCCGCGTTGGGCAATCCATGGTGGGGGGAGGCACTTTGTCCCTCCCCCCGGAATCCTCCCTGGCTGGCTCCACTCCGCGGCAACTCCACAGAGCTGCCAGCCAGGGCCACCCACAGCCGGACATCCAGCCGCTGGGCTGCACAGGAATGCAAATGGCAGCTGCCATAGCCGCCGCCATTTGCATCCATGTCTTTAGCCATGATAGGCTACATAAATATATATGTAGCCTATTACGGATGTTTTGATGTGTTCCTCCCTACATATATATTTACGTAGCCTATCACAGCAAAAGGCAGGGGCACAAATGGCGTAGCAGCTGCCGTTTGCGTTCCTTCCTATTGCCGTGATAGGCTACGCATATATTTACTTAGCCCATCATGGCAAAAGTCAGGGGCGCAAATGGCAGCTGCTACACCGTTTGCACCCATCTTTTGCCGTGATAGGCTACGTAAATATATACGTAGCCTATCACAGCTAAAGACATGGACGCAAATGGCGGCAGCTACGCCATTTGCATCCTTGCACTGAGCCGTGATAGGCTATGTAGATACTTATGTAGCCTATCACGGCTTGCCAAGGACGCAAATGGTGGCTGGCGTGGAGGCTGCATTCGCAGCTGCAGCCCGGAAGCCCCTGGAGCTGCTGGAGCCACTGCTGCTGCTGGAGCTGCCATCACTGCCACCACCACCGCTGAAGCCGCCACCACCACCACTGCTGCAGTGCTGCCGCCGCAGCCAGGTAGGCTCCATTTCGCGGGGCTTTCGCAGGGTGGTGGGGTGGGTTCCTCTGTTCCGCCATGGGGGCTGAATTCACTGGAATTCGGCCTCCCTGGGATCCGTGGAGGAATTCTCTAACATCCCTAAGTACAAATCCCAGCATTCCTGATTATTGGCTATGCTGGCTCGAGCTGATAGGACTTGGGGTCCAAAACATCTGGAGTGCACCAGGTTGGAAAAGGCTGGTGTGGAGAAAGTGAATAAGGAGACATTTTTGTCCTCTCAGTGAAGTGAAACTGAGTGGTTGAAGATTCAGGACAGATAAAAGAATGTACTACACACAGTGTGTAAACTATGGAATTTGTTACCACATGATGTAGTGATGGCCACCCATTTGGATGGCTTTAAAATGGGGCTTCAACACATTTGTGGAGGAAAAAGCTATCAACGGCTGCTACTCATGATTGCTATAGATTATCTCTCATCTCAGAGGTAGTAGGATGCCTCTCAATGTCAGTTGTAGGGGGACATGAGCAGGAGGGGGCTCTTGCGCTCATGTCCTGCTTGTGGGCTTCCCAGAGGCACCTGGTTGGCCGCTGTGGGAAGAGTGTGCTGGAACAGAGGGACCCAGCAAGCATCTTCTTACATTCCTCAGTCCCAAGATTCAAGCCATTTCCAGTTTCAGCAATAGCAGTATCTGGACCTGCCCTGAGAGCTACATTGCATAGGGTGGAGACAGGCTGACTTTGATTTCTCCTTCTCATTTCCTTTTCCAAGGATGACACATTACAACAAGCACCTTGCAGGGGGAGGTTGTTGGTCAGAGGGAATGAATATTCAGATCACAGAGTGTGTGGGTACAGGCAGACAATGGGGCAACTCTGGGTTTTCCTCCTGAAAACTCTCTTAGCAAATACATCAGCTGATTGTGAAGCAAATCTCTGGATATGAGTGGGAAGGGCAGGGTGGAACTGTCTCTCTCTCTCTCTCTCTCTCTCTCGCTCCCTCTCCCTCTTCCCCCTCCCTCCCCCCCCCAATTTCAAATTGTCTGGGTTGAAACCAAGCTAAAATTTCTTACACTCTGAAGAGATTGGAAACATCTTATGAAGGCAATACAATCTAATTTTGTTGAGTTTTTGCTCTAAAGTGTCATTTTAAAAGATTTTCAAACCAAAATATAAACTGCAACACTTTCCAAACTATGATGGGATAGGGAATGGGGGTTGGCACTTTTAGAGGGTAGAGAAACAAGTATGTTTGCATTTAAAAAAAAAAAAATGCTCTGGAGTGGAAATGTGCATTTTGCAAAATAGAAATACGTTATTGTTCAGAAAAAATATACTGTGTGAATACAGCCGGGGGGCGGGGGGGGGGGGTCTGAACTTTGCAAAAACCTTTCACTGAAACGTGTTAAGGAGACAGATATGGACAGAAACGGATGGGGTAGGAGGGAGATATCTGGGCTGAAGGTGGACCAACACATGGAGAAACATTGAAACAGGCAGAAGAACTGATGGAGAAACAGGTGGAGGGAGGGTGGGACAGCAGGCAGAGGGAAGTGGACAGAAAGGTGAAAAGGTGCAAGTGGCTAAATGGCCTGGTACCATCCTGCTGCCTGTTTGTCACAGGATCAGGTAGATTCTCTTTCTGACTTCTGATGGAGAAACTGTGCCTCTGTGTGGGCTTTTCTTGGTCCATGAAAGTGAACCATGCTTTGCACCCTTTGTGAAACACTGAGTTTGGGACACCAGCTGTAAGTCTTCGGGTAACGTTGGTAGGATAGATGGACCGATGGGTGAGGTGAATGCATAGCCAGAATTGGGCGGAGGGGGGGAGAGGGAGGAAGGGTGGGAGGTGTCAAATGAATGTGCAGGCAACGTAGATGGAGTTTTAGTTGAATATGTGGAAGAAGAAAAAGTAGAGAGAAACAGACAGAAGTAGAGAGAAACAGACAGAAGTAGAGAGAAACAGACAGAGGAAACAATCCGAGAGAACGCCGAGCGAAGGGACGTGGCCGGCTCAAGGTGCTGTGGAAGAAAGGAGGGGTGGAGGAGGGTGGTGGGGCAGGGGCTGGAAGGGCGTCTGCCAGCCCCTGAGACCTGGCGCGGCGACGGAGCTGGATGGAGGGCTGTCTGAAGAGGCCGCGGGACGGGGAAGGCCGGGGGAGGCAGCGCAGCTGGCGGGGGGCGCGGGTCCGCCCGCCCTTCTCCCCTCCTCGGGCTCGTCGGTCCCGGCGCCAGGGCCAAGAGGAGCTGCTGCGGCCGCTCACCTCCTCCGGCCGCGCCTCCTCCCTCGGCTCCGCCAGGCAGGTGGAAGAGCAGGGCAGGGCAGGGCAGGGCAGGGGGGGGGGCGGCCCGGCCCGGCCCGGCCCGGCCGGCGCGCCCCATAAAGGCTGCCGCGGCGGGAGGAGGCGGCCGAGAGCGCGCGAGCGGCGGCCATGGGCTGGCTCAACCTGCCGACGTTCCTGCGCTGCCGCGACAAGCAGGTGAGGGGCGGCGGGCGGGCGCCGCAGGTGGCCCTGGGGAGGGAAGCGCCCCGCGCCGGCCGCGGGAGGCGCCCGGGGCCGGTCTCGCACGGGCGCCGCAGGTGTTCGCGCGGGCTGGCGAGGACCCCGAAGGGCGGGGGGGGGCCCGGCTCCGGCCCCGGCGGAAAACCCGCCCGCCTCCCCTTCCCGCTAGGCAGCACGGGGGCACAGAGCCACCAGCGCCTCTCGCCCTCCCCCAGAGCCCGTCGGGGTTTAGACCCTGAGCTCCTTGCGGCGGGCTCCTGCACCGGTTTCTCCTAGTCTCCCTTGTCCTCCATCAGGGTTTGTGGCTCTTACAGACGGCAGCCCCTGCCCCGAGGAGCAAACATTCAACACTGGCGGGACAGCAGAGGAAGGGCAGGGAAATGCAAGCAGAAGAAGACAGGGGCGGAGTAGGGCTGGGGTTCCTTTCCCCGCTACTGTGGCTTGGTTACAGTGAGGCGATGGCAGCCTTCCTCAGCCTGCTGACCTCCAGATGTTTTGGACTTCGAATCGCATCAGCCCCAGCCAGCATGGCCAATGGCCAGGAATGCTGGGAGTTGTAGTCCAAAGCATCAGGAAGGAAGGCTGGGGAAAGCTCGATTATAGGAACCACCATCTGATGAGGCCACAGCAGAGGGACTTGTCAGAGGCGGTGGAATGCCTCCCCAGAGAGGCTCACCTGGCACCTACATTATGGTCTTTATGGCACCAACCGTTTTTTCCCCACAGAGGCATTTTAAGAACTGTTTTTAGTGCTTTTAGTCCTTTATTCTGCTGCTGGTTTTAATATGGTTTTATGGTGCTGACATGGTTTTATTCTTTGCTGCTGGTTTTAACTTGGTTTTATTCTGTGCTGTTTTTATTTCGTTTTAATGCTTGTCTTTTATGTTTCTAATGTACTGTACACCACCCAGAGAACTTCGGTTATTGGGCGATTTAAAAGTACAGTAAATCAAATAAATACATCAATAAATAATAAGGAGCCAAAGGTTTAATAGAAAAGGTGTGTTTTGTTTATGTTGCCCAGGGATGTCATGACCATGCTGTGGCAGCAGCAATTAAGTGCAACTCATAACAATAATCTGAATGCATGTGACAGAAGCAAGCCTTTCAAAGATGCCCTAGAACTGCCCCTGCAGAAATTACTGCTACTGTTCATCAAACCAGCCCTTGACCCAGGGAGGAGCTCAAACTCTGGGTTCCATTAATTCTGTTTCTGCTTCATATCTATTGATTATCTCTTTTTAAGGGCGCAATCCTATCCAGATAGGCGGCTGCCTCCAAACTCGGAGGCAGCCTATCCAAAGCAGGACAGGAGAAGCACGGAGGGGATCATTCCCTCCGTGCTCCTCCTGCCCTGTATTTTCAGCTAGACAGCCACGACAGCCACGGGAGGACGGAGCGGGGGAGGAGGCTGCTGCACAGCATGTCCTACAGGCATTTCTGCCCTCCCCGCCCCAGAACACCTCCAGCCACGCCTCTTTTTGGCCGCTCTGCCCTCCTCTTGCGAGCATGGAGGATGGGGCTGTTCCGCGCTGCCTCCAAGGCAGCGCGGAAGTGGGCAGAGGTCGGTTCTCCAGGAACTGACCTCAGACCGCGGGCTCCGAGGACAGCTCCTGGATAACACCATATCCTATGGCCATCTAGCCGCTGTCTAGCAGCCATAGGATTGCTCCCTAAGATGCTGAGATACAGATATTTTTGTCAATACATGAATGAATGATTCCAAAATCCATATTAGTGTATTATTAGGCCAACCAAAAGATGACACAAAAGATGTGCAAGCTTTTAAGATCTCCAGATCTCTTCATCAGGCATATACTGGGGAAATAGTGGAGCGGGAACACTGACGTGATGGTGAAGTCACATTGTCTGCATGTTCCCCCCCCCTTCTCTATTCCTGTCTAACCTGCTTTTTTATAACACCTTGCTTGATGAAGATACCTGGAGATCTTGAAACCTTGCACACTTTTTTGTTGGCCTAGTAAAGGTATTTTTGTTTGTTTTTATTTATGTAATTATTATTGCATTTATGCCCCGCCTTTTTCCCTCTTACAAGGAACCAAGGCAGCATACGTGGTCCTCCTCCTCTCCATTTTATCCTCACATCAGCCCTGTGAGGTAGGCTAGGCTAATAATCAGTGCCTGGCCCAAAGTCACCCAGGGAGCGTCGTGGCCGAGCGGGGACTCGAACCCGGATCTCTCCAGTCCCAGTCCAGCGCTCTAACCGCTGCACCACACTGGCTCTCATGTGGATGTTGGAATTTTTCAGTCAACACAACCACCTTTGTTTTTTGTGAGACTTGATGAATGAATGAATCACCCCCTACTGTTCTCATTCCCAAAGGAATTCACATTGTCTACTGAGAAAATTGCAGATAAAGATGATGAGAATTCTGAGCGGGGAAACTGGTCAAGCAAAACGGACTACCTCCTCTCTATGGTTGGCTACGCTGTTGGTCTGGGCAATGTGTGGCGGTTTCCGTACCTGACCTATCAGAATGGCGGAGGTAGGATTTCTTCTTTTGCTTTCTGTGTCAGCAACAATGAGTATCGTATTGTTAAAGCTGCAGGTGTCATCATGCAAGCTTACAAAGAGCCACTTATCTGGTCACCTGGGGTGAGTTGAAACTATCTTTAGGTGACCAGCCAAGGAAGACTTACTAAAGGTGCTTCTTCCCCTACCCCATCCATCTCTTAGAACACAAATGACTAATCCAGCAGGCTAGTAATAATTTGTGAGAGCTCTGAACTTCATTCACTTACCTGCCAGGCTGCCTATATGTATGTCTGCATACATTTGCTTATTCTATTCTGTATAATTTCTCTTCTTTCTGAAGCAGCAACAAGGGAACTGCAGCCATCTTGCAGCACCCACCTTGCTGACCACCAGCAATGCCCCTGAGGCCTCGCTAGCTTCAGGTGGTGGTGGTGGGGTTGCCAGAAACACTTTGCAACCGATGAAGCTGACAGTCCCAGGATGCTCAACCAAAACCTAACACTGTGCTTTCCCCACATTTGGGGTGTTTCCAGATGAGGATTTATCACACCATGATCCTGCCTCATTCACGAAATTTTACAGGGCGACTAGATGTCACCCTCCCTCCAGAAACAAAATGCACTTTGCTCTTCCTGTTGGTGTTCAGCAGGGCCAGCCCTACAATTAGGCAAAGTGAGGCTGCTGCTTCAGGCAGCAGTTGCTGGGAGGTGGCGGATAGGTGTTGGAGGAGAGATCCGTGTGCCACGCAGCCAGCCCTGCACCCCCTGAGCTTGCCTGCTGCCTTCACGAGTGGCAGAGGACGCTGGTCCATCATCATTATCGAAGATCCACCTGCCAGCCCGGTTGGATTTTGTACGTGGAATGGCAGGAGGGCGCTATCGTAATCACTGCCTCTGGCGACAAAATGTCTTGCGCTGCCCTTGGTGTTTAGGCCTTCAGGACTCTCCGAGTTTTAGGAAGCGCTCTTCTTACGTTCTGCTGAACTTTTCTTTTATTCATTGTTTTAATATGAATGTGGGTTTTAAATGTGTTCAAGCACCTTGGGGACCTTTTTTTAGTTCAAAAGGTGGAATAGCAACAGCAACACATAGCGATAACAACAGCAGCCGTGCTCGTGTGCCCAAAACTGTTACACACCATAGGAGCATTATGTGCTGAGAAGCACTGTGTGGCCAGGATCCTCATCACTTTCCCCCCACAGCTGCACTGGCCGTTGCGTGCTGCACGCTTGATAACACTGAAGGAAGCAGTGAGACTGCAGTGAGGAAGCAGGGCAGACCTCTGTTACTGTATAGTGCTCTGTTTTATCCTGGCTACACACATTTCTAGAATAGGCATGCCGATTCAGCATCAGTTATTATGTGTGTTGATTACACCTAGTTTGGGAAGCTTTCCTATCTGGGACACATCTCCAGGCTTATAGGAATGTGGTGCCAACGTCTGTTGGCATAAAAATAGGCAGCATTTAGAGTTATGCAGAACTCTAGAGCTGATGCAATGTTATGCCAACAGTCAGCCAAATTGTAGATGCCCCTCTACCAGTTTGTTTGTCTGACTTTTGTAATTATCTCTGTGCCCATCACAGCAGTTAATGCCTTTGTTTGATTTCCTTGAACCGGATAGCTCTAAGTTCTGTTGCCACGCACATGTACCTGTGAAGGGTGGTGGATCCAGTTCTCATGTTGGCTTTGGTCTCTTGGCAGGAGCCTTCTTGATACCATACACCATCATGCTGGCGCTGGCCGGGCTGCCTTTGTTCTTCCTGGAATGTTCCCTCGGGCAGTTTGCCAGCTTGGGACCTGTTTCCGTCTGGAGGATTTTGCCCCTTTTACAAGGTTGGCCTTGTTATCCTTTCCATATTGATTACAGCTGGGACGGGAAAAATGTGCATTAGAAAAATGAGCTTCCTGGGGAGGTTTCTCTTTGCAGCACTCTGAAGGCCACGAAAATCAAAGCTGAGAGTCAGGTGTAGTGGAAAGAGAGCACTGGACGTGGGCCCGGGAAACCTGAGTACAAAGCCCTGCTCAACCATTGGGCTTACTGGGTGGCTTTGGAGCACTCCCTGTCCAGTGGTGTAGTGGTCAGCTTTGAAGTGCAAACACGCATCATGACAGTCCCCGTCACCCTGCCCCCAAGGAGGGTCCAAACATTCAGGCTGCTGCACCGATCCATATCAAGACACCAGTTCTAGCAGTTTTCATCTCCACCGGGAGCAGGTCTTTTTCTAAGCGAATGGGCCTTATTTGCCCATTTAGGGCCAAGCTACCCCAAAATACTTCATATGACAGTAGGGAACAAAATGTTTTGGTTGGGGAAATTCATTTCTTCCCACCTACTGTGAGGACTGCAGCTAAGCTCAGAGGGAATAGGGACGTCTGAAGGCAGGTGGCAGATGACGAGTGTCCCTGCTCATCAAAAAGTGCTGGCGCTACACCCTGCTCCACTACACCACTGTCACTATCTCCAGCCTAAATCAGCCTTTGGCAACCTGCTGCCCTCCAGGAGTGGAAGCTGGTGGCTCCAGTGTCCGTGGGATGGTGAATCTGCTCCCGGTTGCAGAGCACCATGGACAGCTCCTTTAGAGTTCTGATTGAAACCCAGAGTGGACTCACCACCCCACTGACATTGGAGCCACCAGCCTCCACTGCCTGCCAGATGTTTTGGACTACAACTCCCAGAATTCCTGACCGTCAGCCATGCTGGCTGGGGCTGATGGGAGTTGAAGTCCACAACATCTGGAGGGCGCCGGGTTGGAAAAGGTGGGCTTGAATCTACCCAATAGGGCATGTGCCCGCTCCAGAGAGATTTCTCCCATGCAGCCCTCAATATATTTTTTAAAGGTTTCCTTCTCTTGACCTACACCATGGTGCAGTTTGATTGTTACCCCCATTGTCCCCTACTAAAGTTCAGTTGCAGGATGGCTGAATACTTCAGTTGCAGTTTCACTTGTAAGGAAAGAAATATGTTTTCAAAAGCTGGAAGAGACAGGGAGTAGTTTTGTTTTTTGTTTGTTTTGTTTTTTTGTCCATGTGAATCTGTGCCTTCGGATGACTGGGGATTGCTCACTGAAAATAGACTAAATGAGTGTGCAGTTAATAATCCCCAAGAGCCTTCAGGTGCCTGTTGGGAGGGTTGGGTTGTCCTATTGCTACTGCTGTATTTTGGAAGTTCCATCCTTTGTAAACGGATGTTTGCTCTTGTTTATACTTTGCCAGATCTGAGAGTAAAGAATCATGAACTCAGCTCTGGGTAGCTTTTTGGATTTTGTTATAGATCTTAGGAAGAACCAGGAAACGTCATTTGCCAATTGATTAAGAGCTTACTTGGCCTTTAACTTGTTGGATTTCCACAATAGAAGAGAACACAAAGGATTAATTTATCAGAATCTGGGCAGTGTCCTGGCCAATTTGTCCCTAGAAAAAGTAATACTGAAAACCACCTAATGCTGATTTCAGTTTTTTTGGGACAGAAACAGATGCTGTTTCCAAATATTTTCATTCATTAAGAAAATACACACCTGTTATGCATTTTTCAAAACTTGCAGTACTTAGATGAGAAAGTGTTCCATCAACTATTGCTCTAGAGATCTCCACAGGGCACCAACTGTGGATATGTCAGTCTTCAAAATTTCAGCGGGCATAGGCACGAGCATCTGCAGGGAGGCCAGACAGCAGTTGTCCCCCTGGATGAGATATAATTTGCAGATTTTTTTTAAAGCAAGCTCTGGTGCATGTAGAACCCAAGATACGAGGCAAGATGTGAGGGCAACATTCTGCCCATTCATTTTGTGAGAGACTCACCTGCCCCACTTTTCAGTGACTTTAGCCAATGAGTGAAGTCACAGACCATGATTGACATGCCCATTGTCTGGAGAAGGAACTTCCTCATTCATTTTAAAGCCATTTTTTGTTGTTTCAAAAAATTCCCATTCCAGTTCAGAAAGATAGGATTTAGCACAGCTATGATTGGGCAGTAGTGTGTCTACCAAAAAACAAAAGGTAACAGTAAATACAAGAGTTTGTGATCTTTCTAACTCGGGTCTTATTTCATACCCTCCCCTCCAAAGGTTCTTTGTTTTCCTAAGTTCATAAACATTATAAACACGCCAATGCAAATAAAATCCACATAGTGCAGGAGGTGGGGCTGTGGTTGAAAGAGTGGAGGTTACATCACTCATGGCTGAAAGAGTGGAGGGGGTTAGACTCGATGGTCTTATAGGCCCCTTCCAACCCTCCTATTCTATGATTCTATGATTCTATATGCTAGCCCTGTAAATTAGCCCAATGTTGTTATACCCATTTTGATGAGGCTGGGGGGGGGGGGAGAGTTATAGTAGTGCATGACTTGAGTGTAGTGCAGTGTTGTGATCCAGTCTTCTGGTGCATGGGGGTTAGGTCGGGGGGAGGAATGTAGCTGTGGGGCTGTGATCTTGATTGTAGCAACAGTGCAATTGTTTAAGAACTGGGGGAGGTGGGGTGAAGGGAGCCAGGGAAAGAGTTTAGAGTTTCTGCTGTAGTCCGCAAACAATGGCGTATGCAAGTTTGTCAGTGGCCAGGGCTGATGCCCAGGTCTCACTGCTGCTTAGTCACAGTGGCCGCTTCCAGACGGAGGGCTTCTAGCACTACCACCAGTCAAAAGACACTGCGCAGCTAGCCTGCCTTTTACTCCTGAATGGGTTTTTTGCAGTGGAGCAGGGACAATGGAAGAAACGTGAGGAAATAATGAATGAGGGGAAAACTGCACAGAAGGCCATGTGGGCACCTGAAATCAGGGGAGCACATGGGATAAGAACAGGATAGGGCCCCGTGAGCCTTCTTTTCCCTCGTGCCCCCAAATTTCTCTCCAGTGGATCTGCTTCATCTTGGGAAACTGGTGTAACAGGCACTAGAAACCATCTTCTGTCCTTATAATGAGATGTCTTCTCTCTTTCCCCCTAGGAGTGGGTATTACAATGGTGATCATCTCAACGTTTGTGACCATTTATTACAACGTCATCATTGGCTACAGCCTCTACTATTTATTTGCCTCCTTCCAAAGTGTGCTCCCTTGGGCAGAATGTGACCGAGAGTGGGCTAATGAGATGTGCAGCAAGACACCAAAAGGTGAAGCATTCTCAGCAGCACATAGTTCTTTTGAGCCTGGCCAATAATCCTTAATAACATTTCATCTTATTTGCAGTGAACTGGAGTCATAGTCAAAAGTTTCTTGTTGTTGCTCAGCTGTTACTTATTTGGAATCTTATAATTCCCCCCCCCCTCCAAGCATGGGAGTGAAAGTCTACCTCACTACATAAAGCCACACTGCAACACACTCTGGTGTGACCGAGGAACAGAGCCTGGGGTGGGGCTATGCAAATGAAGGGGTGAAGCTAAGCAGGCAGAAGCAGGCTTGGTTTTCAGTGGCAGAGATACGAAGTGGTATCATTTGGTTACAGGCAGAGAGCAAATTGGTGCAGCCCTTTTGCCCATTTACTCCTGCAGGGAAATGCACAGTTTGTCATCACCCTTCAGTTCATCTGCATCCTTTTCTGTCTTGGTATTACCAGCGTAGCCATGGGTGTTGTTAAAAGAGCAATCTCAATGAGATCCTCCTGCATATGATTGCATCCGGATTCCTTTGGTATGGTATTTTACCAATAGGCAGAAGCATTTGTGTATGGCAGTAAAAGACCACACCAAAGCAATCTGGATGTATGCTCCCATAATTTGCTTTTCTAAAAGGGTGTTCTATCAGTGCACACTGGCACAGTTGCATATTGGTCAAACACCATACAGAAAGAATCAATGCAATCATAGGTAATGTAGAGAAATGTAGGCAAAGAAAAGAAGGAGCTGAACTCTGAGGCAAACAGCTCATCCCAAGCACTCTTTAAAACAAACATCAGAAATAGAAAAGAGAACCACGGAGAGTTCCAAAAGCACCAGTTCCATTTTAGGAGGTGCTGCTGCACTTCTGTCCTCGTTGTGGGCTTCCCACAGGCATCTGTTTGGCCACTATGTGAACAGAAGGCTGGGCTAGGAGGCCTTTGGTCTGATCCAGCACTGCTCTTCCTATGTTCTTAAATGGCACTTGAATTCAAAATCCGGGGAGAAATTGAGACGAGAGGAATTTCAGAAACATCTCCCCTCCCATGTCTTGCTCCCAGTCCTCACTGATCAGGAGGCCGTGGGGGGTGCAGTATGAGTCTGTACACAGATCAGGGTCTCTGTAACATAACCCATGGGAACTGCAGTCCAACAGATCGGGAGGGCACCAGGTTGAGGAAGGCTGCCTATACACACACACACCCTGTTCCTGTCATTCTGACAGGCATTTTGCTAGTAATAAATGATCATGAGCTACAACCACAATGCTGGTAAAAAATTAAGTTTGCTGCAGTAAAGGCAACCCCTTCTTCCTGCAGCACCACATAACAACTCCTTCTTTTCTTCCAGGAGATTGCAATATAACGGGGTCAAATGGTGCCATTATACGTGTCAATTATACTTGGGTCCAAAGCAACAACCTCACCTGCAACAATGGCTCCTTAGTGTATGAGAACACCCAGGTTCCAAGCGAACAGTACTGGAAGTGAGTATGGGGCCTGCAACTTTTCATTCTTTAGTGGACCGCTTCTCCTTTGTAACATGCTTTTCGAGTTTTGTTGGATTGCCCCGCAAGGAGAAGGGCCGTAGCTCAGTGGCTGAGTGCAGGCTTTGCATGCAGAAGCTTCCCAGTTCAATCCCCAGCATGCGGCATCTCCAGGTGGGGCTGGAAAAAACCCTGCCTGAAACTCTGGAGAGCCATCGCTGCCAGTCTGAATAGATAAAACTGGGCTAGATGGACCCAAGGTCTGACTCAGTAGGCCAGCTTCTTACATCCCTAAGAAGTGCAATGGCCTTTGGCTATAAGCAATAAGCATTTTGTTGTTGAATCAGCAGTCCGATGCATGTCTACTCAGAAGTAATCCCCCTTGAGTTCAATGGGGCTTACTCCGAAGTAAGTGTGTATATAGTGCCAGCTCCACGTTTTTGAGGGCCCTTGGGCAAGACCCCCTCCATGGGCCCGCTCCCTAGCTGCATCTACCTCCTTATAGCCATTGTCACCAGCTGCCCTTGCCAATTCTCTTTCTCCTCGTTGCTACCACTTGTTGGCTGACAGGCAGGGAGCCGGGGGCAGGCAGGCCATGGCGTCTCCTGCTCCTCCTTCCCACCACCACTGCTGTCTGGGCCAGAGCAAGAGGCTGGTCAATAAGCAGGGTGCAGTGGGGAAGAGGAGGAGGGACTCCAGTGGGCTCTCGTCAGTGGGACCCTGCTGGGGTGTGGGCCCTTGGCAGGTGCCTTGCCACGCCTTTGTGCGTCTAGGATTGCAACTTTGTGCGTATGGGATTGCAACTTGAGTGATTTGTTCAAGGCTGTGCAACAAACCCACTGCGGAAGTGGGTCATGAACAACGGGTCTTCCAGATCCAATTTGATCTCTCCGTCCACCCATTTCTGTCCACCTCTTGGTGAGGCTCACATGTGAGTGCAGGATCGGCATGTTGGGGAAGGAGGAAGTAGCTCTGTTCTGCCTATCAGGAGCCACCTCTGGTAGGAAAAAGAACACGCCTGGAACAATTTAGCATGAGGCCAGGTCTGAAAATGTTGGGGAGTGCTTCTTCCCTCACTAGCTTCCCTGATCATTAAAGCTGATCTTCTCCAGAAAGCCTGTGTGTCTGGGCTTGGCACCTAAGTGACCTCAAGGTGTTTTGTACTTCCAATGGCCCCTGAACATCTCTAATTTGCAGGTGTGTGGGCTGTCCCATTACTCGGGTGTGCATGATTCACTGGAGGTTGTGGTGTGTTTGTGTGGTGATTAATAAACTACTAAAAGGGTGTGCATTACTGAGGCAACATGGCACACCGTGTGTATGTGTATGCACGTGTGCACACACAAGCGAGCCCAAAAGATGCTTGTTTGATGCTTGTTTGCCTTCAGAAACAGGCCATAGGCCATTCTCGCCAGGGCAACTCTAAGGGTGCAGGTGGGATTTTGCAGAATTAGTACCTCAAGACTGAAAACCAGCAAGTAGGATCAGTGCCCAGGGCCAGGAGGAAACAGTGGCAAGCTAGTTTGTGGTCAGGGACAGAAGTGCAGGCCAAACGTACAACCAAGGGAGGGCACAGCTGGACCAGTCTTGATGGATCAAAAGCAAAAAGGTTAGAAACCCCACAGTCCATTGGGCTGGCCTGTCATGTCTTCTTAGGCACCATTTCCTGGACCCTTCACCACCTGCACTCACAGCCAACCCTGGTTGAAATAAATGATCCCAGAGCAGGAGAGACACAGACGCCTTATTTTCATCACACCATGCGCAGGCCTCATAGGTATCATGGCTCCGTCCAAAGCAACACCCTTGCTGACGCTGCCCTGGTCATCTTCTTCCAGCAACAAGGTCCTTCAGCGATCCCATGGACTCAACGAGACTGGGGAGATCGTGTGGTATCTAGCCCTCTGCCTCCTCCTTTCCTGGCTGATCGTAGCAGTGGCCTTGTTCAAAGGGATAAAGTCTTCAGGGAAGGTAACTTCACCGAGCCGCAACGGGTCACCTACCGCAGCACTGCTCCCTCGTGAGAGGGGCTGCTTACGCATCGCCAAAAAAGAGGGCACAAGCGGGACGCCCATTTGCCTGATATTTGCACATGCAAATAATGTGTGTATTTCACTGCAGATTTAGAAATAGTAACTCGTCTTTAAACTGCAGTGCAGTGCATTTCACCACAATGGGAAGACTGTGACCTGTGTGCCTGCTGGGTCTCACCGTGGATGGGCAACTTCGAGGCCCCTGGTGGCTCTCCCTCCTCCTGGTTCTTTGCCTTTAAACCAGACTTGGACTGGGCAGCCCATCCAGCAGAGGGCAGCTCGCACACC
Organism: Heloderma suspectum; assembly: GCF_057233095.1. Classification (NCBI taxonomy): domain Eukaryota; kingdom Metazoa; phylum Chordata; class Lepidosauria; order Squamata; family Helodermatidae; genus Heloderma; species Heloderma suspectum. The sequence goes on from NC_139466.1 coordinate 3,630,595, forward strand.
AGTGGCTGGGGATCATGGGCGGGAGGGTGCTGTTGCACTCCTGTTCTGCTTGTGGGTTCCCGTGGGCAGCTGGTTGGCCACTGTGTGAGCAGGACGCTGGACTAGATGGACCCTAGGCCTGATCCAGCAGGGCTCTTCTGATGTTCTTACCTTCAAACAGAGGCCAGCTCTCCAACATAGAGATCTGTCCTCTGTGAAGTAGGACACTTGGCCATCCTAGGACCATCAACCCACCAGCCTACCCACCCACCTCAGCCAGCAACAATTACAAAATTACCATCTTATTCTGACGAGGGATATTTCAGGTTCATTTCCTGACTTTCCATGGGATAAGAAGCCTCCTTAGAAAGCTTCAAAAGCCGAGGGAGGTCTCTGGAGGCTAAAAAGGCAGCTGCATGGATGTTTGGTGATGGTGGAGCCACAGGCGGGCCTGTTTTGTGACAGAAGAACTAGCCCAACTGGCTCTGTGACATCCTGAGAGCACAATGATTATGCCAAGCTGAGGGGGCAACTCCCTTCCTTGTCCAACCACTTGGAAGCAGTGCTAGGCGGTTCCACTAAAACGAGCATTTAACATAGCAAACTCTGGATCAGTTTGGTGTACATTTGAGTACTCCTACAATGTGTTTCTGTTTCTGAAGTAATTCTGTGGGCATGTATAAACAGATAAGTTTCATTGGAATGGGTTGTTTCATCTATGTATATCCTCTGGAGACGATCCCAAGAGAGGGATCTGAGATTCCTGTGGAATACTGCCAGTGGGAGTGTCTCCTTGCACATATGGATAACATGCAGTGATGTGTCACGATGACAACAGAAAGTGGGGCCTGCTCCACAGAGGTTTGCATCTTGGTGAGGATTAAGGGAGGGACCACACTCCCATGGTAGAGCCCCTGCTTTGCATGCAGAAGGCCACAGGTTCTATCCATGGCATCTCCAATTAAAAGGACCAGGCAGCAAGAGATGTGAAGGAGTTCTGTCCGAGACTCTGGCAGTCAGAGTAGAGCATACTGGGCTTGATGGATGAAATAGTCTTGGATGAAGGGTTGTGTGGGGTCTCCCAGAAAGAAGCCACGTTGTACTGGGGGAGGCAAAATTCTCCAAAATCCAGCTCCATTTGGATCAAGGATCTAGTTGATTTACAAGGAATGCCACCGCCACCACCCCGCTTCATCTAAGAATCCATTCCATCCTTCTTTGCTGTCCCCCTCTCAGACCAATATCGTCATCATTATCTCTTTTCTCCTCCCAGGTTGTCTACTTCACGGCCATCTTCCCCTACGTCGTCCTGGTTATATTGTTGGTACGTGGCGCCACGCTGGAAGGAGCTCGAGAGGGTATTGAGTATTACATTGGGGCTCAGTCTAATTTCACCAAGCTCACGGAGGCAGAGGTGAGCATCTCCCTGTTTTCCCTGTGAAAGGTGGGAGCAGTCTTCCCCAAGCTGGTGCCCTCCAGCTGTGTTGGACTACAAGTCCCGTCACCTGAAACCACAAATTGAGTTGTAATCCAAGCTGGTAACCCAAGCTGGTGCCCACATCTGGTGGGCACCAGCTTGGGGAAGGCTGGCTCAGAAAGTATGTTTTGTCGCATGCAGCTCTTTCAGTGTACCAAGCGCATCGCAGACTTCATTGACCCTGGGAGGTGGGGCACACACGTCACAACGAGGACCAAGCGTAATGGATTGGAGGTGGGGTGGGGGCTTGAGCTGGGAGCCTCAGGATATGAGGCTGGGTCTGTGCATGTGCAGGCCTCAAGAGCTCCCCCTCTAGACACAGAAGGGAATAGGCCTGGCAACATTGGCCCCTGTGATTGGCAGTTAGTATGAAGCATCTGGATTGGCCAGGCCTGATATAAATATGAGGATTGCCTGGCCTTCTGCCCTTTGGCAAGCTCAGCAGAGCAGTGCTTTCAACATGTTGGACTCCAGCTCTTCTTGCTCAGGTTGCTCACCTTGGGGACATTGAGCCGTGGAGCTTCTCCCTCAACCTTCGCTCCAGAGTATAACTTGAGAATAATAATATTTACTTACCTAACAGGCATGTTGTAAGGGTACTGAATTAGTATATGTTAAGTGCTTTGACTGACAGGGAAACATTTATATAAGGGCAAAACATTATCATATTAGTTTATTATTATCCATGTACGAGTTAATTTTTTGTACAGCAGTTATTACACGCACACCCTAAAGCTCCCTGGATTATCACTGCAATGACATGAGTTGTTTCTCTCTCTTTTTCAAGGTCTGGAAAGATGCAGCAACACAAATTTTCTTCTCTCTGTCCGTTGCATGGGGCGGGTTGGTCGCCCTCTCCTCGTACAATAAATTCAACAACAACTGCTATTTTGATGCCATCTTTGTCTGCGTGACCAACTGCCTCACCAGTGTCTTTGCTGGCTTTGCCATTTTCTCCATCTTGGGACACATGGCATTCATGGCAGGCAAGAAGGTCTCAGAGGTTGTAGATTCAGGTGGGTTGGACAAAGGCTGTTTAAACTTGCTTGTATCAGTAGCAAAGACAGGGCCTTACATGTGTGTGTTATGCAGGAACCTTGTGCAGAATAACCTTGAGAAATAAATTGATAATGCGATTATCCATGGTGGAGAAGCACATTGTCTCTTAAGCTTGCTTGGACTAGGCTCAGTAGAGGATGATATAAGGGTGGAAGAAAATGGATAGGGATAATTTTTTCTCCATATGAAAATGAATGGTGGGAGATTGAGGGCAGATTAAATGAAGAACTTCTTCACACCATGCAGAGTTAAACTTTGGAATCCTCTACTGCAATATGTAGCAATGGCCACTATGTTGGATGGCTTTAAAAGCAGATTAGAAAAGTTCATGAGGGATAAAGTTATCAGTGCCTGCTAGTCGTGATGGCTATATGTATTGCCTGTAATATCAGAGGCAGTATGGTGGGGGACTAGTTGCTTGTGGGCTTTCAAAAGACATCTCATTGGCCACTGTGGGAACAGAACGCTGGACTAGATAGGCCTTTAGCACGACTCTCCTCATATTCTTATGTTCTTAAGAAGAAGTCTTCATATTGTTGTCCTCTTGAGATCCAGAGGACGTACACCTCTGAATACCTGTCCCTGGGGGACAAGCAACAGGGATGGGCTAATGCCTTCATCCTTGCTTCTTTGAACTTTCTGGACACTGGGAAACTGGCTGCTGGACTGATGGGCTCTTGCTTGGGTCCAGGAGGGCTTTTCTTATGTTTTTATGTACTCTGAGCTTGGTGGGACACTTACACTGCCGACAATTGGGAAGCCAGTGTCATAATTCAACTGATGTTGCCTTCAGCAACCACTCAGCCATCCCTGGGCTACAGCATAACCTCCATGGGCCCTGAAAGAAAACACTTTCTGTTGCCTTCTAACATCACTCACTGTTGATTCTGCTCCATTGCAGGTTTCGACCTGGCATTTGTTGCCTATCCAGAGGCTCTTTCCAAGCTACCAGTTGCTCCTCTCTGGTCCTTTTTGTTCTTCTTCATGCTTTTGCTCCTGGGTCTCGATTCCCAGTTTGCTACCATAGGTAAGTAGTGGTTAAAACCATCTTCATACAGATCTCTGAGTTTCTACATGTGGAGCATGTCCACTGAAGCAAACCTGAGCACACCACAGAAGGGCAGTTGCACAGTCTGATGACCTGTTTAATCAGGAATGCAATACTTAATAGATTGTGGAACTCTATGGAACTCCCTCCCTAGGAAACTCCGCCATGCCCCCTCTTTAATGAGCTTCCGTCGTGCATTAAAAACGTGGTTGTTCAGGCAGGCATTTGGGGTGGCTTAGGGTATTTTAGAAAACGTTTTTATTGTAGAATTTTATTGTTTTAAACTGTTTTATTATACACTGTACATCGCCCAGAGTGGCTGGGTGACCAGCCAGATGGGCGATTAATAAATTTATTAATAAATAAATAATAAATTAATAGATTAATTGGTTACATTAATCCCAAGGAAGGCTTGCCTTGCCCCTTCCTTAATATGGACTTCCACCAGATGCTTAAACCGTCTTGTTTGATGGGGGCGGGGCGGGGCTAATGAAGCGCTTAAAGCTCTGCATTGAATTGCTTTTTACTGCTGCAAGATGCCCCCTTATTTTGATAGCTGTTTTGTATTGTGCGTGTGCTATTTTTAAGAATTCAGTAATTTTGTTTTGCCGTATTCATTTTAACTTATTGTTGCTGGCTGCCCTGAGCTTTTCCGTTTTTTTTAAGGAAAAATGCTTTTTTAAGGATATAAATGTTTGAAATAAATAAATACCCTAGCCCTCTCCATGCCCCTTTTATCCTGCAGAGACCATCACGACCACCATCCAAGATATCTACCCCAAACTGATGAAGAAAATGAGAATTCCAGTGACGCTGGGCTTGTGTATGCTGCTGTTTCTGCTTGGGCTCGTGTGCGTCACCCAGGTAGGCTTTATAGGGATGGGAGAAACAGCGATTTTCTAGCTCACCTAAATTCTCTGAGAATCTCTTTGAAGCTCATTTTGGTTCGCTCCTGTTTTCATTTTCAGCCTTTTGTTTTTACTTGCTCAAATGGGAGAAGTGCATATTTTGAACAGGGAGAGTGCACATTTCTGTGCATATTCTTCAGAAGTATGCACTTCCCCCCATTGACCAAAGCACAAAAGTAAGTGTGTGTGTGTGTGTGTGTGTGTGTGTTGGAAAATGTGCATTTTTCAAATGCAATTACAAATTCGGGAATTTGTGAACATTTCTCAAAAAAATGTTTCTCCTGCATGCATTTGCGTTCAGGATAGTGAAAGGGACCCATTGCTTGTAATCCTTGTTCCTAACCCTTTGCCCACAAGAGAATGAGCAATGCTTCAACCTGGACAAAGCTTGGATGGAGCTTCCTTTCCGCTGAAGTATGGAAGGCGTCAAGGATCAACTCTGAGACTCTCTCATCTCAGGGCTGAGGGGGAAAATGATATCGCCCTGAGAGCTGTGTGGAATGAACCTTGCCACTTTCCCATCTCTTTTTGCAGGCAGGAATCTACTGGGTCAACCTGGTGGACCATTTCTGTGCTGGCTGGGGGATCCTTTTTGCAGCTGTCCTTGAGCTGGCAGGAATTTGCTGGATTTATGGTAAATATATGCTGGGAGACCCACCAACACCTCCAACACCCCCCCACCCACCCCCCTTCAAACAGTAACAGCAAACTGATTTTTAGAAACACTTACACTAAATATAAACCCTTGCTGATACAATCTCAAATCAAATCAGATGGAAAATACATGTACAGTATATATTCTGGGTTGGATCCAGATTTAGGCATGCTTAGAGTAGACCCATTGAAATCAATGGGGCTTAAATTAGGGTTAACTCACTTAAGTCCCATTCATTTCAGTGGGTCTACTGTAAGCATGATTAAGTCTGGATCCATCCCATATACCACAGACACATATGGAGAGGTATACAATCCATGCTAGACAAATCAAGAACATTTTAACTGGGTTCTCAACCTAACTGCAGCAGAAAAAAAAATCCTCGCAACCTTTTCAGTAATGACAGGGATAATACAGCTAAATAATGAAACACATAGAACAAATTGTCTCTACCAGGCAACTTAGATAATAAAGGCATAATCAGCCCTCCCCTAATATCCCGATAGAAATTACCATGCAATAAGGCATGCATTGCGGTCTCTAAATAAAGTTGGCAACCATCATTTGAATATGCCAAATGCAAACCTTTATCTGCTCTTTTTCTGAAACAGCTCAGCCCAGTAACACCCATTATGTTGTGAATGTTGGCAAATTATCCCCGGCGGCGTCTCCAATTAAAAAAGCATCAGGTGGCAAGGGTTGGGAAAGGCCCTTCTCCACCTGAGATGTGGGACAGCTGCTGCCAGTCAGAGTAAACAAAGATGTCCTAGATGAACAAAAGCAGCTCCCTATGCTTTCTTCTTTTCCACTTAGGATATTACCTTTTTTTGCACCTTCCTCCCCAATTCAAATGAGGCACAAATTCTGTGCTGGCTAAACATCAGGCAAGTGGAGTCAAATCTGCACAGGATCATCTTGGGGGATCTGCACTTTGCAGGACTTCTGCATCTGCAGTCATGTGCAAGCACAGAACTAACGCTGCAGTTTGTGGCTCCTTTGCACAGGAGGAAACCGATTTATCCAGGACACAGAAATGATGATCGGGAAGAAAAGCTTCCTCTTCTGGCTGTGGTGGAGAGTGTGCTGGTTTGTCATCACACCCTGTCTCCTGCTCGTGAGTACTAGCCGGGAGCAACAAGAGATTTCAGTAGCTCAGAGGGAAAAGATTCAGGAAAGTCCACAGGTCCTCTCTGGTATAAACATGGAGAAGGTCTTGCCTTCATACCTTGTTTGTGAGCTTCCCATTGGCGCATCTGATTGGTTGCTGGAATGGATGGCTCTGATCCACCAAGGCACATTCTTACGAAGATTACACATCTTCATGAAGGAGAAGGGCATGGTCGTGAACAGCTATCGTTCCCTTCATTTCTGACGTTGAGGCTGTGAGTGCTGAAGCTTACGGGACCAAAATGATTCCATCTACGCAAAAGAGGGAGGTATCAGCAGGCTTGGGGAAAACCTGCAGTTTGCATAAATACACACACACACAAGAAATCTTTAAGGGAAAAACCCCTGAAGTGTGTGGGGGGGCCCCCCTAAAAATAGTGCAATTAGGGGCTGAGCATGTTCCATGGCTGCAGAATGCTGACTGTTGGGGCTGGGGGACAGAAAACTAGATAGGGGTGGGACTGGCATGGTATGTTGTGGCTCTCTGAGTAGTAGTTCTTAGCAGCATGGCAGGAGACAACTCACAGTAATATTGGGGCTGGGCTGGAATGCACCACCGGTCAGTGGAACGTTTTGCCCTTGCAAAGGTTGGCTGGGAACAGGGAGTCCAAGGGCTCTTTCGCAGTGTACCAGAGGCAGAGTTAATTCTGGTCTGCGTATATGAAAGCCCTTCCCACCAGTGGAGGCTGGTGGCTCCGATGTCAGTGGGGCAGTGAATCCGCTCTGGGTTTCAGTCAGAACCAGTCAGAACACTAAAGGAGCTCTCCACAGCAATGTTAAGTCCTGTGTGTGGCTGGCAGAATAACTATGGTTGCAGGTTCCTCACTCCCTAGTGGTGAGAAGATCCAGGGGCGCTGGAAGGTTTTGTTTCCCTTGGATGAAAGAGAATACACTGGAGGCATAGGACGTCTTTGTAATATTTATTGACAAAAACACAGGCTGGCAAAGCTGCTCCATCCACTGGTCGCTGAGCTGCTGCACCGGCACCAGATCCCAAGAAGATGACCCACTCCAAGGGCTTCCCACACCACCAGCAGGGCTGCGCTCACCCCCATGTTTTGCTAGCTTCAGTGAACTCCCCACTCTCCCCCTCTCTTTGAATGCAGACTGCCAGTTCTGGTTACACACAGTTTTCTCTGCCATCCCCTTAGCGCTGAAGGGTGGGACCATAGCCATGGGGCGAGGTGGGCGGCGTCCCCCCTCTCAAAGAAATCCCACATCCATTTCCTTAAACTTTCTTCTTTCTTTAAAAAGAAAAAAGTGTGGGGGAACATGTTGAGGTTACTTTATCGCTGCTGCGCTGTCATCCTCTTCCCGGAGTCACCTCCTTAATATTCTATGTGCATCTCTTTGCAGTATATTTTAAATGGCAGCAATGTGGGAAAGAGGATCATCAGAAGGCCTCGAGGGTGGCAGAGAGCAGATTTCTGGGCAGTAGCAAGACTCCAGTGATCAGACACGGACATTGAGAATCCTAGACCTGAATGGGTCTGGTTTGGGTCCATTTAGGCCCTACTCGAAGCTGCACACACAACCTTCATCTGTGTTGTCCAGCCCGGCTGGTTTGAGTTTTGACTCTTTCTTCCTCATTCTCCCCTCTCCCGAACAGGCAGTTTTGGTGTGGTCGTTGGTCACATTTGAACCCCCGAAGTATGGCAGTGTAGAGTACCCTGGCTGGGGATCTGCGGTTGGCTGGTGCATGATCATGTTCTGCCTGATTTGGATCCCCATCGTTGCCATTTACAAGATAGCAAAAGCAAAAGGGAGTCTGTGGCAGGTGAGTGTCCAAGGAACGTGTGTGCCATGCTGTGCCATGAACTCTGCCCCAACAAATCCAAGGGGCTAGAGCTCAGTGGGAGAGCCCCCGCTTTGCATGCAGAAGGTCCCAGGTTCGAGCCCTGGCCTCTCCAGGTAGGGCTAGGAAGGAAGCCTCCCTGAAACCGTGGAGAGCTGCTGCTGCCAGTCAGTGTCGACATTACTGGGCTAGAGGGACCAAGGCAGCTTCTGATGTGCTTAACAGTGCAGACTCAAACTATGGAATTCGCTACCACAAGACGTTGTAGGGATGTTGGAGAATTTCTCCACGAATCTCTGGGAGGCCGAATGCCAACTCATTCGGCCCCCCAAAATTGGTGGGGAAATTCTCCGACACCCCCCGCCCCCCCCCCGGGATGGGACTTACCTCGTGCGAATGTCCCTCTTGGCGGCGGGTCCCAGCGGCGTTTCGGCGGCGGCGGGGGCAGCGGCTGGTCTTCCGACGGGCTGCTGCCGCCGCCATTTCCCAGTAAAGTAAAATTTAAAAAAAACGTGATAGGCTACGTAACGATTTACGTAGCCTATCACGGCTAGATTTTCAAAGTCAGCCGTGATAGGCTACATAAATCTTTACGTAGCCTATCACGGCTGACTTTGGGGGAAAAAAAAAGCGCGTATGCAAATGGCGGCGCCCATGGGCGCCGCCATTTGCGTTCCTTATTTGGGCACAGGTAGTCTACGTAAATCTTTACATAGACTACCTGTACCCAAATAAGGAACGCAAATGGCGGCGCCCATGGGTGCTGCCATTTGCGTATGCGCTTCCCCCCCCCCCAATGTCAGCCGTGATAGACTACGTAACGATTTACGTAGCCTATCGCGTGTTTTTTTTTTTTTTTACAATTTTTTTATTTCGCGGCCGGGGAGATGGGGCGCTCCCGCCCAGCCAGAATTTCGGCGGTGAGGGATGGGGCGCCTCCCCCCCGGCCTGAATTTCAGCCAGGAGGGGCAGGGTGCCTCCCCCCCCACCAAGAATTTTAGAGGGAGAAATGGAGCGCCTCCCCCCCCCACCGAAAACAGCTGCGGGACCAGGTAAGGGACTTTCATCCATCCTTAGTTGTGAGGGCCACCAATTTGAATGGCTTTAAAAGGGGGTTAGACAAATTCCTGGAGGAGAAGGCTATAATGGCTACTAGTCCTGATGGCTCTGAGCTACCTCCACTACCAGAGGCCGTATGCCAAAAGACACCATTTGCTGGGGAACATGGGTGGGAGGGTGCTGTTGCACTCATGTCCAGGTTCCCATGGGCAGCTGGCTGGCCACTGTGTGAACAGAATGCTGGACTAGATGGGCCCTTGGTCTGATCCAGCAGGGCTCTTCTTATGTTCCTAGGTGTGTGTTTCACAACTGAAGTAACATCCAAGGCCATCTAAGCCCCCGCACACACACACACCCTAATAAGACCATTAAGTCCAGGGTCTCAAATGATGTCGCTGCACCACAGAGCACAGGGTACATATTATCTGACCCAACAAATGCCCTTCTCGAGCCTCTGAAGCCTGTGGCCATCTGGCAGCAGAGAATTCCACTGGATCTGCCATGCCTGACGGGCAGCGTCTGAGTTTACATCCGCCTTCTCCCCTTCTTAGCGTATCGCCACCTGTTGCAAGGCCCAGCCCAACTGGGGTCCTGCCCTGGCGCGCCACCGCGGAGAACGCTACAGCCACATGGTCGACCCGGAGAAGGAGCACGATCTCGAGATCCCAACTGTGGATGGCTACATATGCAAGCTGGACTGAAGCAGCGCACCGAGGTGCGGGCGCTGTCCCCCCCAAACCAAACTCAGCCAAGCTTGGAAAGGATGGGATTATCGCGGAAGCCATAGCGTTTATTCTGGGAACTTGTACATTCTATTACAGAGCAACGGATGCTAAGTCAATGGAGCTTGGAGGCCGGTTCTTCAGCGCCAGTGCAGACCGACCTAGCAACCTGCAGAGCTGGAGGACCTGTGGCAGGGGGGAGCCTCCTCTCCTCTTGGATGGTGCTTAAACCAGGTCCATGCTGTGCGTGGCGAGAGCAGGGTCCAGAGCTGGGGTTTCTAGCTGAGTTCCCCAGTGGGCTCTAGCACCAGTCCTTGCTAGAGGGGGGCCCAATCCCTTGCCCAGCCAAGGACCTTTCACAGGGGAAAGGCAAATCCCATCCTGCCAGAACCTTAATCCTCTGCCTGAAAAACAAGGGGGAACACACAGCCCACCCTTGCAGGAGTGTTGTGATGTGTGTTACTTCAGTCAGACTGTGAGGGTGATCCAGAACCATGGAAATGCCTGAGACTGTGATCCTCTGCACCACTGAACTCAGCAGGACTTACTTTTGAGTAGACATGTCTAGGAATCATTCTGCATCCAGCAATTTATCTTATTTTGCATAATTTATTTTTTATTTTTAAAAATTATTAGTTTGCATAATTTATTTTCATTTGCTCCCATTGGGGGGAGGCGGACAGAAATGAGGTGAAGGCTCTGAAATCTAACCCCCAACGGAAATCCCATTCAGCTGCTTGTTTGGATTTTGTGATTTCAGTGGCATTGTTCACACACCTTCATGCTTGTCTTCACACTCATCAGGACTAGCAACTTGGACTTTTTGTTTCTTAAATGGCATTCTTAAGAAACCCAGAGTGGATTCACTGCCCCACTGACAGTGGAGGCTGATGGCTCCAATGTCAGTGCAGCAGTGAATCCGCTCCAGGTTTCAGTCAGAACCAGTCAGAACTCTAAAGGAGCTGTCCAAGGTGCTCCTCACTGCCCCACTGACATCAGAGCCATCAGCCTCCACTGTTTAAGAAGCTGAACCCTGTGCCCAGGATCCCATGCTGTGCTCATAGCCCCAGCGATTCTCAGAAAGCAAAAACTGGCTGGCTGGCCAACCGAGAAGCTGACTTTGACCGTGCTTTACCTTTAGCTTTTCTTCTTTTGCTTGTATATCTCAGCATGAGTTGGCAACGGTTGCCATGTTCTCATGAGGCACACCTCCTTTCCACACCTTTATTATCATTCCTACCAAATGCCCAGTTTGTGTGTGGGGTGTGTGTATGTGCATGTGTGTAGGGATGGCGGAGAATTCCGCCACGGATTCCAGTGAGGCCGGATTCTAAAGAACCCGTGGCGGAACGGCTTCCTGCCCCCCCTGCGGAATCCCCCCGGGACAGCACTTACCTGGGGTGGATTCGGTGGCGGCAGTGGATTTGGCGGCGGCGGCTGGTCTCCTGCCGCTGCCATTGCCATCTTTGGACCATGTTAGGCTACGTAAGAATTTACGTAGCCTATCACGGCTAACGTCAAAAAACAAAACAAAACACGCAGTGTACGCAAATGGCTACGGCGGCCGCCATTTGCGTTCCCTATTTTTCGCTGACTTATCTTACATAAATATTTACGTAAGATAAAACGGTGAAAAAAAAGGGGAACACAAATAGCGTAGTGGACGCTATTTGCGTTCCTTTATTTTTTGCCGTTCTAGCCTACGTAAATATTTACGTAGGGCAGAACGGCGAAAAATGAAGGAGGGACGAAGCAAAGGTAAGTGAGTTTCATACATCCCTACATGTGTGATGTTTTCTCTAGCACATTGCAGAAAAGAGCCAGCACTCGCTATTTTCTCCTCAACTGGCCATCCTGAAAACCCACTAACAACTCCAGCTTCACTTGGAGCCCCCTTTTCTTTTTGCCTGTAGGGTGTTGATGTCATGGACGTATTACTTTCAAAGGGTGGCAGCATCTTTTCTGCCATGGTGAGATGCCCTGAGATGCCCAGAGCCTCACAGCTGGGCCATCCTCTGACAGTTGACAGCCTTTGGGGGCACTGAATGTTGGCAGCAGCGGAGCGTGTGGGCAGAGAAAGAGCCCCTCTCCTGCGCCTAGTTACCTCAGTAGGAGAATGGAAGCGGAGTTTCTTCATCCCTCTGATGGAACCCTTGTGTCTTCCCTGCAGTGTCCTCACAAACAGTCTGTTCCCCAGCTTTCTGATCGAGGGCAAATGTACGCTAAAAAGAGTTCTCCTCAGGCCTAGGCAAGATCATAGAATAGTAGTAGGGTTGGAAGGGGCCTACAAGGTTTGTGTCCAAACAAGTCCAAAGATGGTACAGCCACCTTGCTGAGTGGTCCCCTACACTGCACCGCTGGCCATGCTGGTTGGGAATAAGAGGAGCTGCACATCTGGATGGCACCATGGTGAGGAAGGCTACCCTAGAGTCACCCCACCTCCATTCCAACATTTTTTGTCATATGGAGGGCCGTGTCCCAGAAGTTCACATATCTCAAATGGGGATGTCGGAGGAATCTGTCCAGGGAGGGGGGTGAAGCTCAGTCCCCTGCTGGACTTCAGTGCCCTTTCCTGTGAGCTGACCCGACTCAATCTGCGAGTCAGGCCAGCTTGCAGATTTCCAGGCTTTGTGTGTGCAAAAACCAATTTGTGCAAATTACACAAATTTTGGTCACATTGGCACAAATGGCTTTTTACACACACCCAAAAAATCCCCCCCAAAGTCCCCAGATTTTGGGAACAACCCCAATCCTGGATTTTGGGAAAAATGCAAGCTGGGTCAGGGGCGCTGCAGGAATCTGTTGAGCTCAAAAGGTCTGGATTTCCCAGCGACGCGCATCCCTATCCAATGGGCACTTGGGCTGTGTGGAACATGAAATGGAACACTCGCCATTTTTGCACACACCATGGCCAGCATGGCAGAGTCTGGGTCTCTGTCACTAGTATCTCGGCCTGTGGCACTGGGCGGGAAGCTGCTGGTTTTCCTGTGTACCTTTTTATACTGCAGATTTTTTTGTTTGTTTGTAAAATTAAAACACTGCTGTCTTAAATCAATAAAATGCCAAGTTTTTAATTGTGGTGTGTTCTTTTTAAACCCAAATGCTGTCATTTCTCCCCACCCTGGGCTTGTACTGGCCTTTAGGGATAGTTTTCCCCAACCAGTGGTACTGCCTTGGAAAGACGTGGGAAGCACAACAAAGGAGGGGTAGGTGATCCCAACCCCTTCATGCTGAGGGCTACAACCTTTCACGGATGAATCCCTTAATGTTTAACTTCTATCGAATTAAAGTGTTTTATTAATATTTAATATGATTATATGATTCTAAACCTCTTAGATAACCTGCGTTGAGGTTCTGACTGTTCTGCACTGATTCCTGTCTCCACATCAGTGTACCTGCCCCTGTCCCTTGAGGCATAATCGACCCAAAAGTTCTGGCATTGGGCCTAGTGCAGCCAGGAGAACAACCGGGTAATTTCCTGAGTGTGCTCTCAGTTCAACACCAGACAACAGGGAGGTCTAACAAGCCTAGATGGTACTTTGTGTGAAGCCCACCTGTGGCTAAGTTCAGGCTCAGCCAGAATCATCTGTAATATGCAAAGATTCTGTGATGGACACGTCAAGGTTGAAATTGGTCCCTGAACACCGGTAGTTCTGACAGGTGCTCACCTAGAGCACCTTTCCCCAGCTTGGTGCCCACCAGATGCTTTGGACTTCAACTCCCATCAGCCCCAGCCAGCATTGGCAATGATCAGGAATGCTGGGAATTGTCACGGAAAACATCTGGAGGGCATCAGATCCAGGAAGGCTGTCCTAGAGACATTGCCACACGGTGCACACAAGCATTTTGGTCACTAGAGGGCAGCCTCAACTTAGAGCACAGCTGGGTTTCTTCTTTCTGCTTTGCTGCAAAGACGCAGCCCCTTCTGTTTGGTCTGATCCTGCCAAAGTTTCTTTCTGTATTCTGCACTGACCCCTCAAGGTTAAGTGGGCCCACCAAGGCCTGGACAACCTTTGCAGGATCAAGAAAGCTGAGGTAAAGTCTCAGCTGGATCTGTGTGATAGAAGGCTGTCAAATTGCAAGACCAGAGATGGGTTTGTCCTTGCCAAAGGAAAGAGCCAGTAGCAGGATGTAAAGGTTGCCTTGCTGGCTCAGACTAAAGGTCCCTCCAGTCCAGCATGCAGTCTCCAACAGTGGACAGCCAAATAGCTCTAGGCAGCTCAGAAGTAGGCCAGACAGGGACTGCCATCCCTGTTTGTGCTCAACACCTGTTAGTCGGAGGTATAACTGCTTGGATGTGGCGGACCCTTTCTTAGGGATCACAGCTAATGCCTGCTCAGAGATCAACCCTCTGCGAATCTGCCTAGAAGCCATCAAAAGCTGTCTGCACAAGCTCAACTCTCAAGACCTCCCATTTGTGTACAATTTATGTGTACAATTTGTGTACAATTTGTACTCCCATTTGTGAGTACAACTGAGTAAATTGTACTCCCATTTGTGTACAATTTATGCCAAACAGTGTATAAATATGTACAATTTATACACTGTTTGGCAGGCATAACGTTACTTCTGATAGCAGTAGGAGTGATGAGTGATACTGCTGAATTTCGAAATTAGTCAGCTTCTTGGTCAAAACTCATCTGTTTGTAATGCACACATTTGTCACAAGCCTGGATCTCTGTATTAAAAACTCGCTATTACATTCAGAATTAATTGTGAGTTTCAAAGCATGAGCAGTAAAGCAGTACACAGATTCCACCCCCCAACGTTCAGTCGTCCTACCCCCTTAGACCCCCCCAAAACTTGCTTGAAGCTGTCTCATTCGCTGCTTCTCTTACCACTGCCGCTGCTGCTGCCACAGCTCTGACTCCAAGGACGAAGATCGCTCTGTGGATCTGTATTCATACCAGCAGTCAGCAATAGTGGGTAAACATTGCATGACATCATCACACAGGCAGACCAATCAGCAAGCAACCAATCAGCAAGGGGGCACATAAAGTGGTGGCGCGTGGTGCTGCACTACACAATTCCAGACTGCAGCACCTTGATATTGCGCTGTGCAAAAACATGTATACACAGAACCAGAGTTTGTATTAAAGGAGAACTCCCGTCCAATTCATGTGGATGAATTCATTAGGCAGGGATTAAACCGGGGATCTTTTGCATGCAAAGCACGTAGAATCATGGAATCATGAAAGGTGTTCTGGAGGTCATCCCCTTGCTCAGTATAAGAACTGCGATGCAGGATCTGCAGCTTCCTGGACCTGCCTTTCCACCCTTTTTGAAGATGAGGACAACATTTGCCCCTCTCCAGTCTTCCAGCACCTGTTCTCTGAGAATTTCTCAAAGATCACAGACCACGGCTCTGAAATGACACCCACAAGCTCTTTCGGCCCCCTGGGGTATCATTCATCTGGCCCTAGATACCTGAATGCATGTGAAGTAGCAGGGTGCTCTGGGAATACACTGCTAATCGGAAGAGGAGGAAGTAGGCAGATTCTGACCATTTTACATTTGAAATCCTGGAAGCCGCTGTGTCAGCCGGTGCCAGCTCCAGCGTTCAGAGGGCCCTTGGCAAGAGCTGGATGCGCCTGAGCTGGTCTGATCTTGGAAGCTAAGCAGAGTCAGCCCTGGTGAGTACTTGGATGGGAGACTGCCTGGGAATCAGGCTTCCTGCACTGAGCAGGGGGTTGGACTCGATGGTCTGGTAGGCCCCTTCCAACCCTATGATTCTATGATTACTATAGGAAGAGGGGCCGACCAAGGGCAAGATGGATGGATGATATTCTGGAGGTGACGGACTCGACCTTGGGGGAGCTGGGGGTGGCGACGGCCGACAGGAAGCTCTGGCGTGGGCTGGTCCATGAAGTCACGAAGAGTCGGAAGCGACTGAACGAATAAACAACAATGATTACTTTCCAAGTAAATAACGAATTCACTCAGTGTAAGCCCGCTCATCACTATTAGAGATCAAATGTTAGTTTAATAGAAGAGGCAAATACGACTATAAAACCACACCTCACCCCAAGGGTTTATCCGAAAGAGGAGAGGGGACCCAGGCAATTGCTATCTTCAGATTTTTCTCCTTGTGGTGTTTGCTGCACAGGATTCTAAACATGCCATGCTAGAATCTTCACCATCAGTGTACTGTATGAAGAACTGTGGTGCTCAGCACCAGGCTGGGCTTCCCTCTGCTGGCGGCTGTCCATGTAACGTCCAGCTTACACTCAGCCACACTAACCTGCCTGGGAAATTAGCCAAGGCAAATCCCCAAAGCAGCGTGATGCCTTCCTGCGTCACTGAGCCCAGTGACCTGGACAGTGGCGAGAAAATAGCTCATGCTGTTCCATTGTCTTCTCACAGGTGACCCTGAACTTGCTCCGGTTGCCTCCTCCATACCCCGCAAATGCATTCTTGTGGTTTGCATGGGGCTGGTGGCATTTTTTACTACTATATGTTGATTATCTCTGTACAAAGCTTTTGCTGCAAGTCCCTTTAGAGACCCCAAAGAAAAAGTATTACACCGGCACTTCACGTTTTACCAGCACACTGCTGCTCCTCCGCAGAACGGTCTTCCTGCACATTTCTCTCTGTTGAGTTGTTTCTTTATACTTCACTGTCACTGCTTTGGCCTCCTGTAGCCTGCTTGTGATTCTGAGAGTTATGCTACAGTACAGACAGAGGTTAGGAGAGCAATGGATGTAAAACACATCGAAGAGGTAGTGGCAGTGACTCCCTTCTGGCGTTAATGGGCGGAAGGGTGCTCCGCACAATTGCCAGGGGTGGGGCCATGCTGAAGCCCCACCCCCAGCATCGAGCAGGCTATGAGCCCCACCCTGGACGTCCCTGTGTTGGGGCAGATGTCTGCATGGATAAAATCTGAACACAAGAAGCTGCCCACATGTTGGCTTCCACACAGTTGGGAGCCCTGCATGAACAGGAGCCCCTGGCATGAAGCACGTCTGCCAGCAGCTGGCTTCCCCAATGCAGCATGGATGTTCAGGGGCATGGCTAGGGCATGCACTGGCAACGCTTCCCTACTCTCTGCTCATTGCATGGCACGGTCAGGCACCTGGTTTGGAAGATCTCCGTTGCTCATGACCCAGTTCCTCAATGGGTTTGTTGCACGTCCTTGACAAATCACTCGAGTTGCAATCCTATACACACAAAGGCCTGGCCTGGCACCTGCCAGGGGCCCACACCCCGGCAGGGGCCAACCGAGAAGAGCCCCCTGGAGCTGCTCCTCCTCTTCACCCTTGCAACCTGCTTGCTCACCTGCCTCTTGCTCTGGCCCAGGCAACAGTGATGGTGAAGAGGAGGTGGAGCAAGCGACGCTGTGGCTCCCTGGTTCTCTGCCTGTCAAGCAACCAAGTGGCAGCAATGAGGAGAAAGAGGAGGGGGAGCGAGAGCAGCTGGTGACCATGGTGGTGAGAGGGGGGACTCACTGAGGGAGGGGGCCCAGGGCAGGGGCCTTGCCCAAGGGCCTGCAGAAGCCTGGAGCCAGCACTGCTTACTTATCTTCACACTGAAATTAGACAGAGCAGCCTTTCAAGTGAAGGTTCCCTTCAAATAGAGGATGTCCTCTGTGAAGAGGATGCATGGCCACCCTAAATTGGGTTCTAGTGTAGAAACAACTTCAATTTCATTCCCTCGACCTCACCACTTGCGCTTCTACCACCCACCCCACGTGTGTGTGTACCCTCTCTCTCTCTCTCTCTCGATAACAGTTCATGCATCTGATGAGGTGGATTATAGCCCATGAAAGCTCATTAGGCCATAAGAAATGTGTCAGTCTTTAAGGTGCAACGAGATGCTTGGATATTTTAGTTTCAAAAGGGAAACCTCCACCTCATGGCCTGGGAAGCTGCTGTTTGAGATGCAAAGTTGGCTTCCGGACTCTAGATCATGTTTGTTTGGGGATGAAACAAGAAAACCTTTACGCACCCCGGACTGTGTTATCTTTTGAAGCATGAACCTTTTGGCTTTTGCAGCCCGCCGTATCTTCTATGCTCGTTCGCTGGGAGTTTAGCATCAACTTCAGTGGAAGCTCTGATGCAGAGCACATCTGCCTGGAGACCTTGGACCCTTTCAGTCAAATTTTGCTTTGACTTTGATTAAAATGCAGACTAATGGATGTCTACAAAGCTAACCCTTTGCTTCAGAATGTTCAGCTGATTTGATTCCAAACCAGCAGCTCATGTTAATTAAGAGTGGAAGCCTGGCTTCTGTTAGACTGGCAAGCCACTGAAGTTTTCAGGGTTCTCCAAGCGCTGCTTTCACAACAGCACAGGCATTCTGGGGGGAATCACCACTCGAAACCCAGTTTGCGGGAAAGGTCTCTTTCCCAGCCCTTTGCGGGGCACTTGCCCACAGGTCTCTCTGGGTCAATTAAGGGATTGTTGAGGATTAGATTAATTTCTACCCGTGAAAAGCTGCAAATACATTTTATGAGCTCAGCTTAACCTGCTTACATCGATGGAAAAAATATTATTCACCGTTTATATAACATGGTTGGCGTGGTGGTAGCTGCACAGTTGTCATTCATGCTCAGGAGCAATGCTGTGCAAAAGGTCACCGAAAAGGGGTGAGGCCCACAGAGGATGGTAGAAACATTGTCCGCCCATTGGCTGACTGTATGGGTGATGACTGGCACCATGAATGGGTGAACTGTGTGATACCAGTGGTGTGTGATGCTCCATTCCCACATGCTAGGCGCCAATGTTGCAGGGAGATTTACCACCACATAGGAAAAGTGTTATGAGTGAGCTACACCCTTAGTTGAGCAATGGCACTCAAAACAGGTTTCGGAGCTAACCCTTGACTCCAGGTGATCTCTGTCAAGGCTCCCCAAGCACATCTTTGCAAAGGGTCACACCAGCATAAGATTTTCCTTGCTAAATCAGATCCAACTGGCTCTGGAGAGGGAGCAGAACTCCATGGTAAAACACGTGCTTAAAAAGGAGCAGTGGAAGCTGGTGGCTCTGATTTCCATGGGGCTGTGAATCCATTCTGGGGTTTAGTCCTGGTTCTGACTCTGAGGGAGCTATCCAAGTTGCTGAACCTGTTTGGGGGGTAGGGTTCAGCACCTTGGCTAGCTCCTTTAGAGTTCTGGCTGATTCTGACTAAAACCCAGAATGGATTTACAGCCTCACCAAAATCGGAACCACCAGCCCCTGCTGGAACAGGGCCAGCCCAAGACATTTTGCTGCCAGAGGTGAAGAACAAGACGACGCCCCTGCTCATTCCATGTACAGAAGCGGACTGGACTGGTAGTCGAATCATTCTTCAACACCAGCAATGGGACAGCCTCTTCCACCACACCTCAAGGCAGAAGTCTAGCTTAGGGAGACCAGGGCAGGCTGCACGGCCCACAGCTCTCTCCTCCAACACCATGCTGCCACAACATCTCCCACCTGAGGTGACTGCCTCACTCTGCCTAACGGTAGGGCTAGCCTGGATTTAGGAGGTCCCAGCATCAGTCCTTCCCTGGTGTGTTCAGGTAAGGCTGGAAAAGACCCTGGTCCAACATCCTGGAAAGATGAGACAATCCTGGACTAGATGATGGACAAATAGTCTGACCTGGTACTGGAGTGGCCATATGTCTGCTTTTACAGAGGACAGTCCTCTACTTCCAGGCATCCTCTATTTGAAGAGCTGTCCAGTCCAAGTTTGAAAATACAGAACCACAAGAACAGCTGTCCATCAACAGCTGACTCCTGGACCGCAGACTGGACAGGCAAGTGCACCGTTCACCTGGTCACAGCTGTCCGCACTATGGGAAGACGAACTCTATTTCTATTTAAATTACAATTATTTCAAAATGTGCACCTATACATCCACATGCAAATGTTATGCAAATCAGCACCCGCTTTTGTCTTCGTTTGGGGGATGCACATGCGGCCACTCTACCTGGTGTTTTGCAGCTTTCTAGGTTCCTAGCCACACTGTGCATAAGAGGCCATCAGCATTTAGTAGGCCTGTCAGCCATAGCTCAGTGGGAGAGCGTGGGAGGGATGGCAGAGAATTCCACCATGGATCTTGGTGAGGCCAAATGCCAGTGCATTCGGCCCCCCGAAATCTGTGGCGGAACGGCCTGCCCCCCCACCCCCCCGCGGATCCCCCCAGGACGAGACTCACCTGGGGCGGATCTTCCGGGTGGCGGTGGCTCCTGCGGCGGCAGCGGCGGCAGCGGCGGCGGCTGGTCTTCCAACCAGCTGCCACCGCCGCCATTTGCAGTCTTGTCGCTTTTTTTTTTTTTTTACAAGACGTGATAGGCTACGTAAAGACTTATGTAGCCTATCACGTCTGGCTTTAAAAAAACCCAAAACACCGTGTACGCAAATGGCGGCGGCTAAGGGGAACGCAAATAGCATAGCGGACACTATTTGCATTCCCCCTTATTTTCGCCTAGTCTACGTAAATATTTACATAGACTAAGATGGCCAAAAATAAAGAACGCAAATGGAGGCGGCTGTAGCCGCCGCCATTTGCGTATGCGCATTGTTGTTGTTGTTGTTTTAAGCCAGACGTGATAGGCTACGTAAGTCTTTACGTAGCCTATCACGGCTGATTACAGGGACGCAAACGGTGGCGGCTACAGCCGCCGCCATTTGCGTCCCTGCTAGCCAGCAGCCAGATGTCCGGCTGCTGGTGGAGCCGGCCGGCGGCTCCACGGAATCCCCGCGGAGGGGAGCCAGCCGGCCAGGATTCCGGGGGGAGGGACGGAGCGCCTTCCCCCCCCTAGCAGAACCTGGTGGAGCCAGGTAAGGGGACTTTCGTACATCCCTAGCGTCAAGGTCCCAGGTCCCCAGCATCTCCAGGTAAGGCTGGAAAAACTCCTGCCTGAAACCCTGGAGAGCCGCTGCTGCCAGTCCATGTTGACAATACAGGGCTAGATGGACCAAGGGCAGTATCAGGCAGCTTCCTATGTTATGAATTTATCTAATCCTTTTTAAAACTAGTGGCCCTCCACTACATCTTAGGCAAAGGCGCTTGATCCTACTGGAATTAAAACTCCTACACATCTGAGCATCTTTTATAGCATCTCTTGTACACACAGAATTAAGCACAAGTATAAACGTCATTTGACAGACTTGATCTATTTCCTTCTTGGTCTTGGTACAACAAGCTGCCTTGTGGCTTGGGAGATGCTAATCAAGACGTCTGGGCCAAGAATCCTGACGCAGGCGCACATGTGTGTTTTTCTCCCTGTTTTATGGTCATGAATGATCCATGCGAGATGCTCACCAGCTGATTTACATTCCCATTCAAAGGGAAGAGGTTTTCCCTTTATTTTTTGCCCAAAGGAAGAGTCCTAAGAACGATGAGAAGCAATGCACCGCACACCGTTGCTACAAAGACATGTGAAACCTGCCAGTGGCAGCAGGCGTGGGCGGAGGTGGGAACTGCAGAAGAACACACAGAACTATGATGGGGGGCGGGCGTTCTTCAAGGAAGGGAGGAGAGACAGATGGGCCGAGATGAATCACTGGCACTGTTCAAGTCTCAGGCCTCCCCCTATGCCAGGAAGGGTTGGATGAGCTGCTGCTGATGGGGATGTTGGATTATTTTAAGGGAGCCTCCTTCAGCTCAAGGGCCCAGTTCAGTTTTGGACAAGCTCCTGAGGGCTGCATTCCAGTGGTGGGCGTGGCTGAAGGAAAGGGGGTGTGGCCAAAGGCAAGGGGGTGTGGCCAAAGGCAAAAGGGGCAGGAGCCCAAAATACAAAACATATCAGCATATTGCAGTTTAAACCCCTTCCTGCCAGTAACGAAGCCTTCGGGGAGGCATTTCAACCTTTTAGAATGGCGAGAAAACTGCAAAAAAGCCAGGAAACCATAGTGTGATCTGTGGTTGGGGGAAAGGGGGTTGTGGAAAGAGGTGTGGCCATCTGGGCAACACCCCCCCGGGGCCGAGGTTCCCCACCGCTGTTTTAGAGAATGTCAGGGCAAGACCTCGGCCAATAAATGAAGGGTCTTTCCCAATGAGATCACCCCAAAGAATAAGGCCATATAGCTCAGTGACAGAGCATCTGCTTGGTCTGTTGCTTGGAGAAGCTTTTTGCTTTCCTGGTTTCTGGGGATCTGGCCTGCTGCGAAAGTGTGGCTTTTAAATATATCCAGGGCCTTCTATAGCTGCTTCAGAAGCAAATCACACCCACATTTTTCATTCATTCATTCATTCATTCATTCATTCATTCATTTCATTTCTATATCGCCCAATAGCTGAAGCTCCCTGGGTGTTCACAAAAATTAAAACCACAGAGTGCAGCATAAAACAATATAAAATATGAAAGCTTAAAACCACAATATAAGAGTACAACCAGAATAAAACCTAGCAGCAATGCAGAGATTTAAAATACAGATTTAAAACACCAGAGCTAAAAAACTAGGAAGCTAAAATTCTAAAATACTGGGAGAATAAAAAGGTCTTCAGCTAGTGCCCGAACGAGTACAACGTAGGGTCCAGGTGAACCTCTCTGGGGAGCTCATTCCACAGCCGGGGTGCCACAGCAGAAAAGGTCCTCTTCCTGGTAGCCACCCACCTCACTTCCTTTGGCAGGGGGTCCCGGAGAAGGACCCCTGAGGATGATCTTAGGGTCTGGGCAGGCACATATGTGAGGAGGAGATCCTTCAGCTAACCTGGCCCCAAGCCATTAAGGGCTCTGAATGTTAATACCAGCACTTTGAATCGGGCCTGGAAATGGACTGGCAGCCAGTACAGCTAGAAAAATGTTCTACACGATTAAAGTCCACTGGATTAGAAGCTTTGAATGATGATGAGGCTAACCCATCAAAGGGACTTCCCTCCATTGCCACTCCTGATTTAGCAATAATTTCTTAAACATATAAGGCCTGGTTCATACATCACGCTGCAATTGCATCATTTAACCCAGGAATTGCCGGGAATGGGCAATTCCTGGGTTGTTTTATGATGTGCGAACCCAGAAACTCTGGGTTGTTCATGGGTTAACCACAAACCATGAGCAAATTGTTGGGTTAACTCTGGGTTGTTTAACCCATAAACAACCTAGAGTTTCTGGGTTCACATGTCACAAAACAACCCAGGAATGGGGCATTCCTGAATGACAAGTGCGCAGGAAGCAACACACTCTTCCCTGGCAATTCCTGGGTTAAACAACCCAGAAATTGCAGCATGATGTGTGACCCAGGTCTAAGAGGTGGAAGATTGTTGATCAGGTGCTGGAGGTCTTTGTGAGATGCGTTGCACCTTGCAGACACTAAGAACATTTCTACGCAAGGCTAGGGTTGGCAGAGAATTTCTCCCCGAAACTTCAGGGGGCCAAGCGCCAACGTGTTCGGCCCCCCGAAGAAGTTTCGGGGAGAAATTCTCCGCACTCCCCCCGCACCCCCCCCGGGACGGGACTTACCTTTCCCGAATGTCCCTCCCGGCGGCGGGTCCCGGCGGCGGTTCGTCGGGTCTTCGTCAGGGGCGGGGGCGGCAGCCGATCTTTTGACCGGCTGCCGCCGCCGCCATTCCAATAAAACTAAAAAAAAAAAAACGCCCTCGTGATAGGCTACGTGACGATTAACATAGCCTATCACGGCTAGATTTGCAAAGTTAGCCGTGATAGGCTACGTAAATCGTCACGTAGCCTATCACGGGTGACTTAAAAAAAAAAAAAAGCGCATACGGCTAATGGCGGCCCCCATAGGGAGCCGCCATTCCCGTTCCTTGTTTGGTCGCTGTAGTCTACGTAAAGATTTACGTAGACTACAGCGACCAAATAAGGAACGCGAATGGAGGCTCCCTATGGGGGCCGCCATTTGCGTACGCGCTTTTTTTTTTTTAAAGTCACCCGTGATAGGCTATGTGACGATTTACGTAGCCTATCACGGCTGACTTTGCAGATCTAGCCATGATAGGCTACGTTAATCGTCACGTAGCCTATCAAGGGGGCGTTTGTTTTTTTAAAAAACTTTTTATTTCGCGGCCGGGCGAGGCGAGGCGCCTCCTCCCCGGCCTGAATTTCGGCTGGGCGAGGCGGGAAGCCTCCCCCCCGGCCTGAATTTCGGCCGGGCGAGGCGGGAAGCCTCCCCCCCCCGGCCTGAACTTCGGGGGGAGAGCAGCGAAGCGCCTTCCCCCCACCGCAAAAAGCTGTGAGACCAGGTAAGTGGCTTTCGTGCACCCCTACGCAAGGCTTTTATTGCACACTCATGACTGGTCACTTACGGAAATTTGCAGGTCCCTTACACAACGTTGTCAACATCCAGGGCATCTCCTGTGCTTTCTGACCTTTATCTTGCCTTTTGAAAATCAGAGATAATAACCCAGTAAGGAACATTAATCCGATATATCGGCAGTGTGTAATCTGTAATGACGGAGTTGGGCTATAACCACAACACCACCTAGTGGCTGTAAAATGAAACATGGAGAACTTGCCAAGAACTTGCTGAGAAAGAGAGCCCCAATAAAAACAGCCCATGTCAGCCCATGTAAGGAGCCGATCTTAACCCCACAAAGAATTGGGAAGCAGAAGCCCTGGTAAGTTACAAGATAAAAATCCTGGTGTGGTGAAACCCTGAGGTAATAGCAGTTATTGGAGAAAACGTGCAGTGGGCTGTCTTTCTTTTGAGAAGGCAGAAGACAGTAAGACCTTCAGGGTAGAGAAGGCAGACATTAACATTTAAGGAGACATCACAGATCCCCCATAGTGTGAGTCCAGGCTCTTCCCAGCTGCACAGTTTGCATGACATGGTACCAAGTCAAACACTGGGTTTGCCATCAGTCTTGCCCTCCTACAATCTGCTCACCTTTAAAAAACAAAATTAAATTTAAATTAAAAAGAAAATTAAAGGGCCATGTCTGCATTTGTTTCCTTATGCTACTTATTTGTTTACTTATAACACTTCCCCTTATTTTTAAAGAAACTTTCCTTTTTGAAGTTGCAAAACTCCTCCAAAGATTGCTGTGAGAAGTATCCTGGTAATGCCGTCAGAACTAGCCAATCAGCAGTACTCATGCCTAGCTTTTGCTGCAAACTTGCAGCCCTGTTTTATTCGCGGTTTATTGGTGCTCAGCCCTGGAGAGCAAAGGTACAATTGAATGCTGTCTGGGTGCTTCCAAAACAGTTCCTCTGCTCTACGATTATTTTGTCTTTCCTCACCCCCAGACTGCATGGCCTTTGGCAAAAAGGCAACAGAAATCAAATAAAGGAAGCCAGTTTTACTGTCGTCATTGTGACTCAGGAGATCTCAGTGGGGGAAGGTTCATGAGAACACGATGTCTGTAGGCCTGTATACAGGAAGCTGGCTCCATTTTCCGGCCCAAGGCGGCCTCTTTCTGTGAGTCACCTTGGAAGGAGCGTCCCTCTTTCACACTGGCGTGCTTGAGCCAACAGACTCAGTTGCAGCTGAATTGCCTGCCCAGCTAGGAACTCTCGAGTGGCTGCAGGGGCAGCCGGGCTGCACCATGTTTGCCAGGCTGGCCGGCTGCAGGTGCCTCACTGCAACATGCGGTCCGGGAGCTCTGCAAAGGAACCACTGCATGGTATTAAGCCGGGCAAGGAGAGCACCTTCCTCCAAAGCAAAAGGCACCGTGAACAGCAGGGCTGCTTCTCAAAGAGCATTTTCAGGTGGGTAGGAGCAGCTCTGAGCTGTGCTTTCAGGGTGCTTTTTCTCTAGCAAGCAAAATGGACTAAATGGGGGTTGAAATGGACAATATGGGGGGGGGGGCAGGGTTGAAATGGACTATATGGGGGCTTGAAATGGACTATATAGGGGGGGTGAAATTGACTATATGGGGGTGGCCTAGTTAATAGTAGGGCTGTGCATGGACCCCCTGATCTGCTTCGGATGCTGCTTCAGGCCCTCCTAATCAGCCCCGGTTCGAGTCGGTTACAGAGCCGAAGTGAGATTTGGATATCCAGACCACTTGGTTAGGGCGCTTTCCCATTGACTCGCATGGGAAAACACAAATGGCTATAACTTTTTCAGTTTTCATGATCAACACATGAACCCTGGAGACCTCTCTGCTGACATGGAGGGAATCCCAACTGCCACACTTTGTGCTAGGTGCAGCTGAACTGTGAGTTTTCCCACAGAAATGCTCAAAGCAAAAAGCTCTACCTCTCAGCGCCACGCTGCAGCCGCCCCCTACCTGCTCGGCTGTCTAGGGCCATGTTTCCATGACAACGGAAGGAAAAGCTAATGGAGGAGTGCTGAATTTTAATTTAAAAGGAATCAGCTTTGCTGCAATGTGGTCCATGCAGGGCTCCACGAGCAGATTCTCTGCACCAGTAAAAATCGCTTCACAGAACATACTTCCTGGTGGGGGTGGAGGTTGGAGTGAGCGTCATCTGACTGGCAGGGGCTGCTTCACCAATAAGAGAGGCTTCCCCCCTCTCCTCCCCCCCGCACTTCTCCTTTCCCCTGACAGTCCAGATACGGCTGCATTTCCAGAGCATGGCTCATTGAGCACAATGGCAGTTACTTCTGAGTAGACAAACATATGTTTGTGCGGGGAAAGAGAGCAGTAAACACAAAGGGGACCGGGTAAAATGAGGATCCAAAAAATCAAAAAGGGATCGTCCTGATTTCATATGATTTTTAAAGGGGAGACCCACAAAACCACCATCTAATCACAAAGCACATCTACCTCCATGGACCAAAGCAGAAAAATCATGGATCCACCACTCATGGGTGCAGCCACGGTGGATTTGAGGCAGGGATCCTTAGGGATCCTCATGATTTTTACAAGAAAGATACCCCCGAATAGCGTCATATCACAGAGCATATCTATGCCCACAGCTTGAGTGACAAAAAACATAGATTTGGGGGCTTCATAGCACCGTCATGTTATAAAGCCATGGATAAGATGCCCAATTCAATATGGATCCTCTGAATTTTTACATTGGGTCCCCTCTGCCCACCCCCCACCCCCCATCAAAGCACAGAACTCATCTATGTCCAAGTATGCACACTAAAAATCCCAGATCTGCTGCTTCACCTCAAATGGTGTAAAAAATCATATGAAATCAAGAGGATCCCTGCCTCTGATCCCTGTTTTTGCACCATGGCTGTGCCCACAAGTGGCGGATCCATGATGTTTCTGCTTCAGTCCATGGAGGCAGATGTGTTCTGTGATTGGATGGTGGTTTGGGGAGTCTCCCCTTTAAAAACCATATGAAATCATGAAGATCCCTTTTTGATTTCATGGATCCTTGTTTTACTTTCTTCCAACACAAAGAAGGAAAGCAGCCCCCATTTTAATCCTCAGGATCACTCTAACGAAGGGGCACTGTGCCTTGTCAATTAAGGGGGTAAATCGCTGGTGGAAACACCCCCAAGGACTGCTAGCCATCTTCTGCTCACAAGGAGGGGACAGCTAGCAAGCCGCAGGGATGTGTGCCTCACCTCCTCCTCCTGCCTGGGCGATTCATGGCGCTTTTTGCATATAAGTCTATGTGCACATAGACTTGCAATCACCATGTTTTTTAAGAACATGGCGATGGAGGCGGAGGAACCGGTGAGTGGAGCAGAGGCTGGGGGGGTGGCTTTCTCACTTCTCATATCCCTATGTAATGCCACCAGAATGATCTCGGTCTCTGAAACGCAGCCGTTTTTCTCCAGTTATTAAATCTTCCCCCCTCCTCCACCACTGTCTCTGATTGGAGATTGCTGGATTACATTCAGCCCTGATTTGACAACCAGAGTGTCCATTCGCCAAAGCTCCCTCCCTCCTCCTCCTCCTCCTCAACCCTTTGCAGAACTCTCTGAAGTTGATACTTTTGGCTCCAGGCTGTCTGGGTTGATCAGAATGAATCACCGAGTCAGATGAGGTGCTTTGTATACAAGCTGCTTCACTCTGGGGTGCTCTGGGGTGCGTCATTGCTATTCTGCTCGGCCTCGTACCACATGGAGGCACCTGGAGGCACCTCTAAAACAGCCTGCTTTGACTCATGATTTGGGCTTCAGGCCAAAGCGGTGCACAGCCTTAGTTAATAGTAGGAGAACCCTCAGATGATCTTCTCCAACCTGGTACTCTCCAGATGTTTTGGGCTTCGGGTCCCAGCAGTGCCAGCCAGCATGGTGAGTAGTCAGGGATGATGGGAGTTGTAGTCCAAAGCATCCAAAAGTAGGGTGGCCAGGTGTCCTACTTTACAGAGGACAGACCACTATTTTGGAGAGCTGGCAAGGGAAAGCTCTGTACTTGAAAGCATTCTCTATTTGAAGGGCTGTGTTCAGGAACTCCAGTTTAAAGATAAAGAACGAGTAAAAATAAAGTACTAGTTCCCCTCTACTCAGCACTGGTTAGGCCTCATCTGGAGTACTGTGTCCAGTTCTGGGCACCACACTTTAAGAAGGATGCAGACAAACTGGAGAGGGTTCAGAGGAGGGCAACAAAGATGATCAGAGGACTGGAAACAAAGCCATATGAGGAGAGACTGAAAGAAATGGGCATGTTTAGCCTTGAGAAGAGAAGACTGAGGGGAGATATGATAGCGCTCTTCAAGTACATAAAAGGTTGTCACAGAGAAGAAGGCCAGGATCTCTTATTGATCATCCCAGAGTGCAGGACACGGAATGATGGGCTCAAGTGACAGGAAGCCAGATTCTGGCTGAACATCAGGAAAAACTTCCTGACTGTTGGAGCAATACGACAATGGAACCAATTCCCTGGGGAGGCGGTGGGCTCTCCCACACTGGAAGCGTTCAAGACGAGGCTGGACAGCCAGCTGTCAGGGATGCTCTGACTTGGATTCCTCTATTGAACAGGGGGTTGGACTCGATGGCCTTGTAGGCCCCTTCCAACCCTACTATTCTATGATATGATTCTACGAACCCTAAGGAGGCAGCGCACGGGCCTTGGAGTCACCCATGGGGAACAGGCTGAGCAGCAGGCAGACAGGTCACCTGGCTAGTCTCTCTGCTGTGGTGAGACATCTTGTATTTCTATTTCAACCATTGCTCCCATGTCCAAATGTGCACCTGTGCATATAAATGTGCATGTGCTGATGTTATGCAAATTGGTGTCCTTTTCTTTGGTCATGCATTTCCTCCTTCTCGGCAATGCGTAACTTGGCACCCTCTCTGAAGGGTACCAGCTTGGGGTGGGCTACCCAAGGCCAGTTGTCCACAGCTCAATAACAGAGCCCCTGCTTTGCATGCAGAAGGACTCAGGTTGTATCCCAAGCATCTTCAAACCAACTGCTGATTTGTGAAAGCCCATTTTTCTGCAATCTGCTGCCAGCCAAGGCAGCTAAGGAATGGAGGACTTGAGAGGTGCACAGGTGCATTTTTCTTTTAATTGTCTTTTGTTTTCCTTGCAAAAGTTAGTCTTCTGGGGCAGAAGGAAGAAAGGGAGGGGGAACCCTCTTCTTCGAATTAATCTGTTTCTTGAAGTGTGTATAGTGGGCCTGCAATACTGTTATAACTTCCAGTCTTGGCAATTTATTCTTGGGGCTTTCAGCCCACAAAACTATAAATCATTTAGAGACTATTTTCATTGTAAAGGTTGTTCTGAGAGCTGTGCGCTTTATTGATTTCAGTAAAGGGAATTACCACAGGGAGATGAGACATTTGCCATTTCCATCTGGGATGGGTTTTTGTTTTTATTAAAAAATACAATTGGGGGTAGGGGAGAAGCTTCCACCATCCTTTAGCCAAAGTTTATTGGGGAGAAAAAAGTCAGGTCACCTTGAAATGTACCTAGAACTCCATCTACCTCACAAAGGATGCTCCAAGAAGACCATCTCATTTGGTGCTTAACTGGAGTGCTCAAAACTAACCCTGTAACTTAGGTGGAACATGAGAGGTGCCCTGCACTGGGCACAATTTGGACCACCTGCTCTTGACCTTTGATTATTTTTTAAAGATCACGGTGCCTTCAGAAATGAGAAAAGACCTACAGAGTTTGACAAAAAGATACTGCTGTGGACAGGGCGGTTTAAAAAAGAAGAGGACATTCCACCACTCTTGTCGTAAGTAGCCACAGGGGTTTACTACTTATTTATTACCATCTCCTTAAAATAAAGATGGAAGCTTTACAGAGCAGGAATTGGTGATAGATTAGATTTTAATTTATATTCTGATTTTCTGTGGGTAATTGCACTCCAAGCAGCTCATAATACACATAAAATAGCAATAACACTTCATTCAGACAACATATAATATCGGACATTTCAATCCTAATTATTGGGCTGGATCCAGACTTATCATACTTAGAGTGAACCCACTGAAAACAATGGGACTTCAGTAAAAGATTACGATCTAAATTGATTTTATTGCTCTACTCTAAGTCTGGAACCAATCCAACATAAACACTATAATAGAGCCACTGCTGTCCATACTGTGCAAACGCATTTCCTTTGTTCCGCTATCATGTTTGCTAGAACTAAGCCTGGCCCAAAATGTACTCCTCCCAGTTTTGCTTGGGAGAGTGATTGGGGTGGGGGAGCAGGACCAAAATGGAGGGAAAAGGGGTCTTATCAGCTCCGATGGTGGCTCTCCTCTTGGCAGCTTGTAGCTGCCATTTTGTCCCAGAGTCCCCCATGAAAAAAAAACACACAATGTGATGATGCAGAGACTTTCTGAGGGGGATTCTCTGGGTCATGAGAATGACAGCCCCCAGTTGCTGGCTGCTGAGAATCAGTGACAAAAAAAAGGTAATGGGGGGGGTCATCTCCCCTGACCTCAAACATTTCCAGCCAGACGTTATCCCTAACGAACTTGCAGAGGTTATTTAGAAACCAGAAGCCTGCAAAACGTGTTTAACCAGAGACAACAGTAGGACAAAAGGATGAAACATGTAGACTGAACCATTAAGGCTTTTACTCCTTCAGTTCTCTTACCTGGGAGTCTCAGAAGTAGACTCCCAGATAAGTGTGCATAGGGCTGCAGCCTTAACTACACTGTATCCAGTCAGACAGAACTAAACCCAAACTCTCTCTCTCTCTCTCTCTCTCTCTCTCTGGTACGCCTACACAACCATTATTTCCCATGTCACCCAAAATACATTTAAATGACAAGCAACCTTCCTCTAGAGAAATTTCACCAGGGCTGTGTGATATAGGAAGTGAAGTGTGTGGGTGTTGATCGTTACCTCTGCCCAAAAATAAACCAAACCAATTTGGAAACATTAATTTATCCCCCCTGCTCTGGAGAGGAGTTTTGTAAAGCAAATGCTTGTAGAGCCCAAATTCTCCGACAAGACAAGAATGTACAAGATCTTGACGGCATTGTTTATCATTGTTCTTTCATCACGATCCTTGATAGCTATGGGCTAATGCGGGGCAGGGGAACAAAGCTGAAATGCTTTCTTCCCCTTCCCAAATTCTCCTTAAGGTCCCTCCCTGAAAATTTTGGCAGTCAGTATCTACCAGATGTCCCATATTTGAAGTCAGTGGCCTATTTTGCCTGTCATGCTGAACCACGGTTTAGCTTTATGTAGAATGAACTGGTTCGAGATTTGGCCTCTCTTCCCCTCTCCTCCTCTGGCACAGCTGTGAGGAATCTGGAAGCATCTACTTCCTCTTTTAAACTAACCAGAGTTTCCCATTATCTCCATACTTGGAGAACTCTAGCTAGTTTAAACTCTTATTTGTTAAGTTTGAACATGGTTTATTTAAACAATCCATAGTTTAGATTAAACACAATGTTCCCCTGAGTTCAGACAAAATGGGGAACTCAACTTAGTTAAAAAATTAGAAACAGAAATGGATGCTGCCAATCTCCTTGCAGCTGTGCCAGAGGAGAGGAGGGGAGGGGGTATAAGCCTGAATCTCACAGCTGTTTGTGCACATGGCACTGAAACTATGGTTTAGTGCAGACTTCCTCATCCTGGTCCCCTTTAGCTGTTTTGGACTTCAGCTCCCATCATCCCGAGCCCACATGGCCAATAATCAGGAATGCTGGGAGTTGAAGTCCAAAACATCTGGAGGCCAGGATCGGGGAGGTTGGTTTAGCGTTACATGCAAAATGAGTCAGAATTTGACAGACAGCATTATTGGGATCCTGATTTCAGTATTTGTTCTCTGACAGTTGAAATGTGACAGCACTTGATAGCTTACATGGGATGGTGCTGTAGTGGGAATTCTTAGTGTGTTGTGCCAGTTGAAGGGAAGATGTCTCTGGAGTTCTGTTTTGGTTAACAGCTAATGTTCTTTCGTTAATGGCACCAGACTCACCTGCATGCATGAGCATGGATGGCTTTTGATGGCTGGTGCCTACTGGGCACTGGGTACGCCTTGACTGTACCTGTACAACTCTAGTGTGGCAGGTGGAATACAGCCAGCAGAGCAGAGAGCAATTGAGAGACCTTGTGTTTTTTTTCAGCTGCCTGGCATGAAGCAGCCCAAGAAAGCAATAACAAATTACAAGCTATTTGCTTTCAGGAGAACAAACGGACATTGCTTTAAATACTAGCACTCTCCGGATGCTTGCCTGACCCCTCGCCTCCTTCTGTTCAAGTTGTCTATTTGTAAAAATAAACAGATATTACAGAAAATGCCTGAAGTCCCCGTCACGTCCTCCTCACAAGGCAACGGGCCCTTTAGCACAGAGATGGGGAAGGTGTGGCCCTCCGGGTGTGTGCAGGCCAAGCCCTTTTTGCATACGGTTTGTGCTCTTATGAAATTGCCCCCTGCTGAGTCATCCAACTGGTTCATCTGACCCAGCGTGTGCCTCTTCCGCCTCGCTGTGGCTCTCCAGCAGAAGTCGTTCCCATCGCCTGCTCTGCTGAGATGCTGGGACCGGTGACTGATCCTGGGATCTTCTGCATGCAAAGCTGGTGCTCCACCTGGAGCCCAGAGGTGGGCAGCACACAGCCCTTCACATGTTGGAGCCTACAACTCCCATCAGCCCTCTCTATTGGATACACTGGCTAGGGCTGATGTCAGCCAAAGCCAGTGGAAGGCCACAAGTTGCCCACCCCTGCTGTAGCTCACAGCCCTGCGTTGTTCTGTCATTTTTCTATCATTTTCCAGAGCGGAGGTGCTCAAGACCGCTCAGAACAAACTGCGGATCCAAATGTGCTACGTCATGATTGCACTGACTTTGCTCGGATGCATGGCCATGGTAATCTCTGGTAAACAGGTAAGAACTTGTCTGCATTTATTTCTCAGGCCAAGAAAACAATTCTGAAACCTGGGTAAGGCCTGGAGGCAGAGTCCAGAGTATGCAGGTGGGAGGAGCCAGGGGAGGAGCCAGGAGAGGAAGCTGAGGGGAGGAGCCAGGGGAGCAGGCTGATGGGAGGAGTCAAGGGAGCAGGCTGAGGGGGTTGCTTATGGAAGCAATGCTTAGCACTATGGGGTATTGAGGTACAGAGGCCACCATGGGCTTTGATGGGCCAGGAGGCATCGCTCAGCTCAGATGTTTTTCGTGGGTCTAAAGGCAAGGCTGGCAGTTCATCTAAAGTGTCCTGCCAAAAATATAATGACTGAGGGTGGAAAAATGACCTTTTCTGGTCACTGACTGGAAAGCAAACATCAGCTTTGGGTTCCTTCACACGGAGCTTTTATCCTGCTATTGAGATTGCTCACTCACAAAAGTTTGAGGGTCCTTTCCATGACGCCATCAACCTCCAGGGCACATCCAGAGGTGTTTCCTGGTTATTCCATCTCAAAAAGATCTGGAAATAATGAACTGTCTATTTAAGTCAGATTGCTACTCTATTAAAACAGCCGCTAGATGGCGCTGTTTCATTGAGTTCCATGGAACCTTGAAAATCAAAAGCTTCCCCTCTCAGCAATCACGTAGCCACTGTCGGGGAGCCTGCGGTAAACACAGAAAGGCTCCACCACTGAAGGACTGCAGGTTTTTTCTTTAATGTACGGGCAGCCCTGGTCAGAACTGTTATTATTATTTTTCTGATTAGACGGCAGTTCTGCACTCCGGGCTGATGGTCAAGAAACAGAAACCCAAAGCTCTCTTGGCCCCACAGAACAATTGCCACGTGTTTCTGGCCTGGTTCTGTGTTGTGGGGAAATGTTGGTGTGCAGATACCTTCTCACTTCATTTCATTCATTTGGTGTATTACATTTCTATGCTGCCCAACAGCCAAAGCTCTCTAGGTGGTTTACAAAGATTAAAAACCTTAAAAATACAATATTTTACTTAATATAAAAATCTGGTTACATGCAAACATATAAAGAGACCACACACACACACACACACACACACCTAAACAATGGTGACACTCAACAATAAGACATCCAGGACTCAAATTAAAAACCTTATCACATGCTGCTTGAGAGTTAAGCAAGGTCTTAACCTGGTGCTGAAAAGATAACAATGTTGGTGCTAGGCGGGCCTCTCTGGGGAGATCATTCCATCATCGGGGGGTCATGACCAAGAAGGCCTTCTGCCTGGTTGCCACCTTCTGAGCCTCCCTCCAAGGAGGCACCTGGAGGAGGGACTTAGATGACGATTGTAATGCCTGAATAGGTTGATGCCAGGAGAGGTACTCCATCAGGCATTGCAGTCCCGAGCCATGCAAAACTTTATAGGTCAGAACCAGCACCTTGAATTGGGCTCGGCAGGTAGCCAGTGCAAGCGGACCAGAATCGGTGTTATATGTTTGGACCTACTT
Source organism: Heloderma suspectum (assembly GCF_057233095.1). Classification (NCBI taxonomy): domain Eukaryota; kingdom Metazoa; phylum Chordata; class Lepidosauria; order Squamata; family Helodermatidae; genus Heloderma; species Heloderma suspectum. The sequence goes on from NC_139466.1 coordinate 3,665,010, forward strand.
GTCTCTGTTGTCAAGCTGGCCACTGCACTTTGCACAAGCTGCAGATTTTGACCATCTTCAAAGGCAGCCCCATGTAGAGCGCATTGCAGTAATCTAACCTGGAGGTTACTAGAGCATGGATGACTTAAGCCTAGTTATCCCTGTCCAGATAGGAACACAGCTAGGCTGACAACCGAAATTGGTAGAAGGCACTCTGTGCCACTCAGGCCACCTGGGCCTCAAATGACAAAGATGGCTCCAGGGAACCTTCAAGCTACAAACCTTCACCCTCAGGGGGTGTGCAACCCCATCCAGAACAGGTTGAGCATCCTCCATCTAGTCAGAAGAACAACCCTCTAACAGCATCTTGGTCTTGTCTGGATTGAGTTTCTTTTTATTAACCCTCATCCAGTCCATTGTCGAAGCCAGACACTGAGCTAGGAACATAGGAAGCTGCCTTATACTGAGAGAGAACATTGGTTCACCTAGCCCAGTATTGTCAACACTGACTGGCAGCAGCAGCTCTCCAGGGTCTCAGGCAGGAATTTTCTAGCCCTACCTGGAGATGCCGGGAATCCAATCTGGGACCTTCTCCATGCAAAGCAGGGGCTCTACCACTGAGCTACAGCTCCTCCCCTGTGAGCTATGGCTCCTCCCCCTGAGCTACAGCCCCTCCCCCGGCACATCCAAGCAATGATCCAGCACTTAATTAATGTGATGTATTTTCAAAGGCCGCTAAAAGAAATGATACATTGCTAAAGATGAATCTAGAGAAGAAAGCTCGGTGGAGAATCGAGGGACAGAAGGAACAGGAACCAGCAACTACAAAAATGGAATGACCACGACAATGAGAATCCCTGCAGGCAACGAGTAATTCATATGGGAGTGAACAAACCTTTGCTCCTGCAGCCCTGAGAGACTGAGTGTCAACCTTATACCTGACACTGTATATCTGGAGAAACTAGTGAAGCCCAGAAGATAGCAATTCTCAAGGCTTCACTATTTCATTTGAAAGTATCCATAAGCTGGTTGGCCACTTAAAAAGTTGCTCTGTTCCAGACTTGAGTTGACCAATGGAGAACCTCTGGACCCAAGTGAGAGCATCTAATTTTAAGATAACCAACCTTGAAATTTGGAGACAGTTGGCCTGTGGAACGTTACAAAATCAAACATCAGACTGCCCAACTTTTCATTGACTGTCTCTGCTCAGCTCTACCTTCCTCCCCGCCAAACACACACAAAATAATTGGTTAATAACCTTCATTTCTCTGTATATAATAAATTATGACAGTCTGTAAAATGGATGCAAATGTGCTTGATTTTTGCTGTAAATATCAGACATGCAGACTTTGTTATAGGCTCTTTGGATTTTGGTAGGATTTTGGTTATGGTCTGATGCACACTTACCTGGGACGATGTCCCACTAAATGCGGTGTGACTTACTTCCAAGTACATGGGTAAAGAATCGGGGTGTTACAGTGCAACCTTATGCATTGCTACTCAGAAGAAACCCCATTGAGTTCAATGGGAATTACTCCATGTAAGTGTGCATAGAGTTAAAGACTGGTGAGAATTTAATGTGGTTTGCACTTTGATGTGAACCTAACCAAGTGCAGTTTCCCCCCATTCTAAAAGGTTGAAATGCCTCTCCTTACTGGCTGCAAGAGCTTTAAGCTACAACATGCTGGTATGTTTTCTATATTTGGCCCTACCCTTTTTGCCTTTGGGCCCATCCACTACTGGAATACGGCCCCAGAGAGCTTCTCCACAACTGAATTCTGCCCCTGGGCTGAAAGAGGTTCCCCACCCCTGCTCCATAGGATTGGAGCCTTGGCTCCTTCTTTTCAAGGAACCATGTGTAGCACTGGGGAGAGAGAGATGGGTAAGTGGTAAGGATACACGAGCAAGCGAACAGGACTGTGGGCTAGAGCGTGTGGGAGAGGCAGCTACACATAGCACAAGAAGCTCTATCCCTTTAATGATAGCTGGACAAAACTTTGTTTTTTCCTGGCTGGGGAGGGACTCCTGTGCCTTTATTTATGGTAGTGTGACAAGCAGAAACCAAGCAGGTGCAGTAATTCCCAGCAGGCAGCTGTTGAGACAGGAAACGCATTGCAAGCAAGGAGCAATACAAGAATGGGCAACCACTCGGAAGACAGTTATATGCAGCGACCTTTGGATTCTTCTGGAAGTGCCTTGAGTTTGTCTGCTGTGTCAAGGCAGAGCTGAGCTGATTTAACATGCAATCGATCTTAGCATCTGCACTGAAAAATCATTGGAGGACTGGTATTAAAACGTGGCATGAAGCTGTGTGAGCCAAGGGTGAGGTCGCAAGTAACGTTTTCAGAACAGTGATGCTGCCCTGGAAACAGCCACACTGCATTCAGCCCAAATATATATTTTCTTCTCCAGGGTTGAGCTCTGAAAAGAAAAAAGAAAAAAAAAACACCTTGCAGTTCTGCAACTTTGAAGCAGAAGCTCTCCCTGCATGGCACTGATTGGCCAGTGCCTGATGTGTCACCAAGAAATCTCTCCCAAATTATTTAAAATTATTTAAAATGTTTATTTAAAAAATGGAAAAGGTGACAAATGGATGGATAAATGATAGTCATGCAGCATCAAAAATATTTTATTTATTACATTTCTATATTGCCCAATAGTTGAAGGTGTTTCGGCAGTTCACATACACACACACAATTAAAGGCAGACAGCCTACCCAAAGCATGGAAGTTTGGGAGGAGGGATAAAACAGATGTCTGAGGCAGTGTTTTAGGAGGAAGCCGGCTCATGCCACAGGTGAAAAATGCACTGTGAGCTCTTTTTAAAATACAACACCTATCTGCACCCTTCCAAACTAAGCTGTGAATGAGGAAATCCCTGGTTTGCCTATTATCACTGTCAGGGATGCACTACCTTACAGGCCTCTTGCAAGAACTATGATGCAATAATATATGTGGGAGATCAGAACACTTTAAATAGCTACGTACATACTAAGTATCCTTATTACCAGGGATGGAGGGAAAAGAATCCAGTTGGAGCTGTTTAAAAGGGAAATCTGGTTCAACCACCCCCCAACCCAAGCAAGTGGAACTTCTTTCGGCTCGCAGGCCAAATTTTGGATAAGCTCTCAGGGGCCGCATTTCAGCGGTGGGTGGGGCTAAAGGCAAAAGGGGCAGGGCCAAAACAGTACCAGCCTATTTTCGCTTAAAGCTCTTACTGCCCAGTAACTCAGCCCTAGGAGAGGCATTTCAGCCGTCTAGAATGGAGGAAAAAATGTGCAAATGCCGGGAAGTCACCAAAGGACTGGCAGTCAGGGGGGAGGGGTGTGGCCAGGAAAAGGGTACGTGGCTGTCTGAGGAATCCCTGCAGGCCTGAGGTTCCCCACGCCTGCTCCAAACAAGCTCTAGGCCAAAGCAGATGTGGCAGCAGCAGGAACAGACCCCGTCGCAATGAAAGAGAGGGGTGGGCACCTGACTTTAACAGCAATGGGGTTCCCTGAGGAGGAACAGCGAGTCCTTCCCACACTTATCACTTGCCTCCTCTGGCCCCGCTTCCCAAGTACTTCTTAAGCCACTGGAGCTTGCCTACAGAGAAAGGGGAAGATCCTGTGGAAAGTAAGTCATGGTGGGGGCTCTGCACTCCTTACCCACACAGCCGTTTGGCTATTCAAATCGGGCTCCCCCTTCTTCTTTCTTTCTACGTGATTGGGCCAATTCTGTGTCTAAACATCATCTCATTTGGCTAACACATATCACCCATGTGAACCTCCGGGGCCTGCCCTCCCTAGGCAGAGTGAGGCAGGTGGCAGATGCTGGGAGGTGGCAGCAGTGGGAGGAGAGAGCTGTGAGTCATACAGCCTGCCCTGTGCCCCCTAAGCCAGTCTTCTGCTGTTAGGTGTGGTGGAAGAGGCTGCCCCATAGGCCAGTGTTGAAGAAAGGTTCAACCGCCAGTCCAGGCAGCATTTGTACACAGATTGGGAGGGGGTTCCATCTTGTGTATGCTCCCAGCAGCAAAATGGCCGGCGCTGTGAACCTCATGCATATTTGATTCCTGTAGACTGCAATGCTTCACTGACCTCCTTGAGCTCTGGCCCACTGAACACAGGCGTGAGAAGGAAGCAGCCTGGAGGATGAAATGGCCTGCGGCTTTAAACACCTTAGAGCGGCTTTCTCCAACGCTGTAAAGCAGAAAGGAGCTTTACGCCCTGGAAGCCTTAGGGAGCCCTGGGGGCAGGCAGCAGGGTTGCAGAACCAACCTTTGTACCCTTCCTTGTGTGTTTTTGCACACTGACGACAAGCCCTTTGCATGACAGTCCACACCCTCAGCGCACACACACCTGAGAGTGAGCGCCGGCCCCACCCCCCGCTCCTCAGACGGCTGTCACCTGCCTGGGCAGCGAGCGCGGGCGTTCCGTCTCCTGAGAGCGCGCCACACGGCGGGGCAGCCACACGCAGAGCCACCGAAGGCTTGTGCTCTCAGACCAGGAGGCTCCTGTCCTGTCCTAGGTATGTTCAGGTCTCTCAAAAGATTCTGTGCACCCGGACCACTCCCTTAGCAGTGCAGCACGAAGGCACCAGGCTTTTGAACACGAGGGGAGACTGCCACTTTTCCTTCCACAGTCGGCTCATTAGGGTCCTCACCAGCTCTCTTGCTGCTTTTCTACTTTTTCATATCCACTGCTGGGAGCTTACTTGCAGTGACATTTTGAAGAGGGAGGGAAGGGCAAGAAGGGCTCCCTGCGAAATACTGGCACCTTATTGTACTGCCCCAAACCGGAACCTTTGGCCTCTGCAGAAGTGCGGCAGCTTCAGTGCAGCAAAGGATTTAATCAGCCTCCTCCACAAACAACTTTCGCCCCCTCCACTTTAATTTCTCCCATACAGCCGCAGGCAGCAGTTCATACAAAAAAAGAGGGTTAGGGCTACGTGCTGTCATAATCCAGGAAGAACAGTTTTCAAAAAGCAAGAACATGAACCCAGCCACACTTCACCTCATTCCGTTAACTTAGGTATGTGCAACACACCCTCCACACCCTCCTAAATCCCTCCGAAGTGCTACCCCACTAAAAGGAGCTACTTGGCTGGGGGAATTCTCTCCCTCCCGCTCCCCCTCTCCAATTCCAGTCACCATTCTTCTTTCCTTCTGCTTCTCTCCCCTGCTTCTCTCTCACACGTGGAATACTGTGTACAGTTCTGGTCACCACACCTAAAAAAAGATATCGTAGAGCTGGAAAAGGTGCAGAAAAGGGCAACTGAAATGCCCCAGGGGCTGGAGCATCTCCTCTATGAGGGAAGGTGACAGCAGCTGGGATTGTTTAGCTTGGAGAAAAGGAGGGTGAGGGGAGACATGATAGAGGTGTACAAAATGATGCACGGTGTGGAGAATGTGGAGAGGGAGACATTTTTCTCCCTCTCTCAAAATACGAGAACCCAGAGTCTTCCTATGAAGTTGATTGGCGGGAGATTCAGGACAGATAAAAAGAAATACTTCTTCACACAGCACAGACTCAGCTATGGAATTCGCTACCACAGGACGTAGTGCTGGCCACCAATGTGGATGGCTTTAAAGGGGGGTTAGATAAATTCCTGGAGGAAAAGGCTATCAATTGCTACTAGCGGTGTGCTACCTCCAGAGCCAGAGAGCCTCTGTACACCAGTTGCTGGGGAACATGGGTGGGAGGGTGCTGTTGTGCTCATGTCCTGCTTGTGGGTTCCTGGTCGACGGCTGGTTAGCCACTGTGTGAACAAAATGCAGGACTAGATGGACCCTTGGTCTGATCCAGCAGGGCTCGTCTTATGTTCTAATCCTGGTATTTCTTTCTCTTCTATATTCCATCAAGAGAATGTTGTGGGAATTCTCAAGCGAGGGCAGTGGTGGGCAAGATAAATTCTGAACGGTATTTGACTTCATTTATTTATTATTACTGCATTTATACCCGCCTTTTTCCCTCTTGCAAGGAACCCAAGGCGGCTGACATTATCCTCCTCCTCTCCGTTTTATCCTCACAACAACAACCCTGTGAGGTGGGTTGGGCTGAGAGTGCGTGACTGGCCCACAGTCACCCAGTGAGCTTCCATGGCCGAGTGGGGACTAGAACCCGGATCTCCCAGCTCCTAGTCCAACACTCTCGCCACTACACCACACTGGCTCTCTCTCTCTCACTTCATGCAAATAAACAAGGGGATTTGCTTTTCTCCTTCTCCTCACCTAGGTCTTTGGGAAAAATGAGTTCATGTGGCTGCAAAGGAAGGATCTGGGCCTGTTTTTGTTGATGTTCTTAGTTACCGCTATCCAGCAATAGGAAGGGCTGCAGCTCAGTAGCAAAGCACATCTTGGCATGCAGAAGGTCCCAGGTTCGATCCCCGGCATCTCCAGGTAGGACTAGGAGAGAATCCTGCCTGAAAACCTGGAGAGCCACTATCTGTCTGTGTTGACAATACTGGGCTAGATGGACTAAGGGGCAGATTCCTACATTCCTATAAATGGAAAGCTTCAATAAAAAACAGGAGTTAAATTTGGGGGGCCTGTGCGGAGATGCTCACTTATACAATTTTATGTATGCCTTGTTGTTGTTGTTCAGTTGTTCAGTCATGTCCGACTCTTCGTGACCCCATGGACCATAGCACACCAGGCCTTCCTGTCCTCCGCTCTCTCCCAGGGTGTGCTCAAGTTCATATTCATTGCATCGGTGATGCTGTCTAGCCATCTCATCCTCTGCCATCCCCTTCTCCTTTTGCCTTCAGTCTTTCCCAGCATCAGGGTCTTTTCCAGAGAGTTTCCTCTTCGCATTAGGTGGCCAAAATATTTCAGCTTCAGCTTCAGTATCTGTCCTTCCAATGAGCACTCAGGGTTGATTTCCTTTAGGATTGACTGACTGGACCTCCTTGCAGTCCAGGGGACTCGTAAGAGTCTTCTCCAGCACCACAGTTCGAAAGCATCACTTCTTCGGCACTTGGCCTTCCTTATAGTCCATCTCTCACAGCCATACGTTGCTGCTGGGAAAACCATAGCTTTAATCATACGAACCTTTGTCGGCAAGGTGATGTCTCTGCTTCTTACTATGCTGTCTAGGTTTGCCATAGCTTTCCTCCCAAGGAGCAGCATCTTTTAATTTCATGGCCACAGTCACCATCTGCGGTGATCTTGGAGCCCAAGAAAATAAAATCTGTCACTGCTTCCATTTCTTCCCCTTCCATATGCCAGGAAGTGATGGGGCCAGATGCCATGATCTTCGTTTTTTTAATGTTGAGTTTCAAACCAGCTTTTGCACTCTCCACTTTCACCCTCAACAAGAGGCTCTTTAGATCCTCTTCGCTTTCCGCCATTAGGGTGGTATCGTCTGCATATCGGAGGTTGTTGATAATTCTCCCGGCAATCTTAATTCCGACCTGTGATTCATCCAACCCAGTGTTTCTCATGATGTACTCTGCATATAAGTTAAATAAGCAGGGCGACAATATGCAGCCTTGTCGTACTCCTTTCCCAATTTTGAACCAATCGGTTGTTCCATGTCTGGTTCTTACTGTTGCTTCTTGACCCTTGTACAGGTTTCTCAGGAGACAGGTAAGGTGGTCTGGTACTCCCATCACTTTAAGAATTTGCCACAGTTTGTTGTGATCCACACAATCAAAGGCTTTAGCGTAGTCAATGAAGCAGACATAGACGTTTTTCTGGAATTCTCTTGCTTTCTCCATGATCCAGCGAATGTTGGCAATCTGATCTCTAGTTCCTCTGCCTCTCCAAAAATTAGAACCCGATGTATTTTTATTTCCACCGCTATAAAAGACTGCAAGAGCAGTTGTTCTGGAAGGCTGGACACCCTTAAGCAAGGTTTGGGCAACTTTGGCCCAGTTCCTTTGCATTTCTTCAGAGGACAGAGCGCTGGAGGCTTGGGTGTCCTTGGGATCATCTGCTTATGTACTGATATAGGGGTTTATTAGCCATTTATAGGGACATTGAAACAAGCACCCAGGGAGGTGATGCTCATCCCAAACCAGCATCAGTGCACTGGAACTGAAGACATCTCTCCCTAGGAAGATTTTAACAACCCTGCCAGAACAAGGGAAATTGGTTTAATACCTCCGCTTGGCAGGGAGGTGAGTGAATCATGTTCCAGCCTGGGCCTGTACTGGCCCACAGCCTCCTAGCATCCATTGTCTCCCATTATGGCTAACCTTAAAGGGAGGTCCATTACTTCACGTAACACTACAGACTGGCTTGCAGCCGTATGTCTTGTGATCTGATTTCATTTTACTTTACGGGTGATTTAAGGCATGCCAAACACTGCTACCCTCTCTCCAACCCTGGTGATTCTTGAGCCCACAGTTGCTTTTCTCCCTGACACAGAAAATGGTTGGCTCAGCCGTAGAGATACAGAAATTTAGAGTAACACATCCCATTGCCTGGATTTTGCCTAGATATCCTCACTACGAGAAACTTCATTGCCAAGCATTGTTGTATTAATATTGTGAGCTGTCCTGTGCTCCTTTTGGCAGAAGGGCAAGGCACGAGTATTCTAAATAAATAATAAATAGAATGATCCCTGTGGAGCCAGGAGACCAGCACTGCTGCTTGCGTTCCCTTGGGTTTCCAGGGAGGAGTCTTATCTCACTTGCTAATGTATTATTTTACACCTATCGGGGTTGTCTTTGCAGCTTCCTGAGCTGGTTAAATATCTGTTATTAAACATGTAAGCAAACGTACCCACAGGTCTGGCAGATAAATGCTGAAATATCTGGCTCTGATCTACATTTTTGAGGTGTCTATGCAAAATAACTTCAGAGAAAGCAAGAGCTCCTAATACCGTTTCTTTCATCGCTGCTTCCAAAAAGGCCCACAGAAGATTTCATGGATATCCAGTACAGGTTTACATATTTTTCTTCCCTCTCCCTGGATCCATGTTTGTGGAAACTTAATTTTTCTGTGAGATGATGCAAAAGAGGAATCGCACCCAGCAAGCTGGAAAGCAGAATATATACATTTATTGATGTCAACCTATTAAGAGCCAGTGTAGTGTAATGGTTAGAGTGTGTCAGACTGGGACTCTGGCAATCCAGGTGACTTTGGGCCAGTCACTGACTCTCAGCATCATCTACTTCAGAGGGTAGTTGTGAGGGTTAAATGGAGAGGAGGGCTATGTAAGCTGCCTTGGATTTCTTGCAAGTGGAAAAAGGTGGGCTATACATAGAATAATAAATAATAAAACCCTGCAATACAGACCACCATTTAAAATGTGTCCTATTGTAAAAGGCATATTGATCTGCAGGATGAAGGCAGGAGGGTCAGTTACATATTGCCAAAAAAGAGGAAATGGGTCAGGAAATGCCTGACCCAAAAAGAGGCCAAAAGAGGACACCAATTTGCATAACAGTTGCATAAGCTTGTGTAAATGTATACATGCAAATTTAGAAATAATAACTATAAATAGAAATACGATACATCTCACCATAATAGGGAAGACCGTGGCCAGGTGACTGTGTGCCTGCTCTTGGCGGGGTTTCTACACAAGGCATTTATTTACTCATGGTCATTTACAGGTTCTTTAGATGACATCATGACCCTCCATTTTCACTTCTGCACCAGCACTTTTGGTGAACTTTTTTAGAGCAGGGAAAATGTGGTGCTTAATTGTGAAAGCAAATGAGCTTGCAATTTCCTCTTGTATATTTGCACCATTCTGCTATACCACAGTGCCACCTAGACGTTATGTAGCAGAATAGCAGGAAAAGAAAAGCTGCTCAGGTAGTGCTCAGATCTCAATTCTGCGATGAAACCAAAAATAGAGCGGATTAACAGCCTCGTGTAGAATCTGGTTTACTTGACTGGGCAGGAGGATGGTGATCTGAAAGTGGAGGAATTAACATCAGTCCCTTTGTCATGGTCAGATCACTTCCTGCTGAGGTTTAGACTCCTGGCGGCCTTTCCCCTCTGCAAGGGTGGGGGACCTATTAAAATGGTCCGCCCCCGGAGATTAATGGATTCCGATGGATTCCAGAGGGCTCTGGGGGATTTTCCTGCTGGTGCTCCTGTCGAAGCCCAGGTCGCTCTGTGGAATGCAGAGATGACTCGGGCGGTTGACACGATCGCGCCCAAGCGCCCTCTCCCTCTGAGCAGAGCCCGGCCAGCTCCTTGGTATACACCTGAGCTGAGGGCAATGAAGCAAGAGGGGAGACGGCTAGGACGCAGGTGGAGGAAAACTCGTGCTGAATCTGACCGAACACAGGTAAGAGCCCACTATCAAGCCTACTCTGTGGCGGTGAGGGTGGCAAAGAGACAGTTCTTTTCCACCAGCATTGCATCTTCTCATTGTTGTCCAGCGGAGCTTTTCCGAGTGGTTTGCGGCCTGTTACATTCTGGACCAGGGAGAGAGACGGTGGAACCCTCGGTAGCACGCTGTGACAAGTTTGCGTGGCACTTTGAGGATAAAGTCGCTCAGATTCGTCATGAATTGGACACCACCATTGCAGTTCCATTGGTAGAGGCGTTCAGAGCACCGTCTGGTCCAGTTTTATTGAATGAGTTTCAGTTACTGAGGCCTGAGGATGCGGACAAGGTGCTTGGCCAAGTCCGATCGACCACTTGTGTGCTTGACCCTTGCCCTTCATGGCTTATTAAATCAAACAAGGAGGGGTTGTCTGGCTGGGTCCAGGAGGTTGTAAATTCCTCCTTGAGAGAGGGAGTGGTGCCTGCCGCTTTAAAAGAGGCAGTAATTAGACCACTCCTGAAAAAGCCTAACCTGGACCCAGAGGATGTTAACAATTATAGGCCAGTGGCCAACATCCCCTTCCTGGGCAAGGTGCTTGAGCGGGTGGTTGTACGACAGCTCCAGGCACTGTTGAATGAAACGGATTATCTAGATCCATTTCAATCGGGCTTCAGGCCTGGTTTTGGAACGGAAACTGCCTTGGTCGCCCTGTGGGATGACCTCTGCCGGGAGAGGGACAGGGGGAGTGCGACCCTGTTGATTCTCCTGGACCTCTCAGCGGCTTTCGATACCATCGACCGTGGTATCCTTCTAGATAGGTTGTCTGGGTTGGGAGTTGGAGGCACTGCACTACAGTGGTTCCGCTCCTACTTGGATGGCCGATTCCAGAAGGTGGTGCTGGGGGATTACTGCTCTGTGCCATGGCAATTGTGCCATGGGGTTCCACAGGGCTCTATTTTATCCCCCATGCTGTTTAACATCTACATGAAACCGCTGGGGGAGGTTATCCGGAGGTGTGGGCTGAGGTGCCATCAATATGCAGATGACACCCAGCTCTACCTCTCTTTCTCATCAAAACCAGGTGAGGCAGTGGCTGTTCTGAACCAGTGCCTGGGCACGGTAATGGACTGGATGAGGGCTAATAAACTGAAACTCAATCCAGACAAGACGGAGGTACTGTTAGTGGGTGGTTCGTCTGCCCGGCTAGGTGATATTCAACCTGTTCTGGAGGGGGTTGCACTCCCCCTAAAGCATCAGGTTCGTAGTTTGGGGGTGCTCTTGGATCCAGAACTGTCCCTTGAGGCACAGGTGAACTCAGTGGCACGGAGCACTTTTTATCAGCTTAGGCTGGTATACCAACTACGCCCTTATCTGGACAGAGATAGCCTAGCTACAGTTATCCATGCTCTGATAACTTCTCGTCTGGATTACTGCAATGCGTTATACGTGGGGCTGCCTTTGAAAACGGTCCGGAAACTTCAGCTGGTCCAAAATAGGGCAGCAAGATTGTTAACAGGGACTGGCCTGCGAGCTCATATTACGCCAGTACTTTTCCAGCTGCACTGGCTGCCAGTCCATTTCCGGGCCCAATTCAAAGTGCTGGTGTTAACATTCAAAGCCCTTAACGGCTTGGGGCCAGGTTACCTGAAGGATCGCCTCCTCCCATATGTGCTTGCCCGGACCTTAAGATCATCATCAGTGGCCCTTCTCCGTGAGCCCCTGCCAAAGGAAGTGAGGCAGGTGGCTACTAGGAGGAGGGCTTTTTCTGCTGTGGCACCCCGGCTCTGGAATGAGCTCCCTAGTGAGGTTCGCCTGGCGCCTACATTGTATTCCTTTCGGCGCCAGGTGAAGACCTTTTTATTTTCCCAGGCATTTTAGCATTTTAGCTTTCTAAATTTTTCTCTTTGCTGTTTTAAATCTGTATTTTAAACTCTTGCACTGCTGCTAGGTTTGATTGTGGTTGTATTGTTATATTGTGGTTTTAATGTTCTGTATATTTTAAATTGTTTTATTGTGTGATTTTTGGTTTTAATTTTTGTGAACCACCCAGAGAGCTTCGGCTATTGGGCGGTATAGAAATGAAATGAATAAATAAATAAATAAATAAATAAATTAGAAAAGTTCTCAGTCAACTGTCAAGGTGCTAACTCCTGATGGGCAACTTCAAGCCTCCTCCTAGCTGTCCCTTCTTAGGGTTCTTCATCTTTAAACCAGACTTGGACTGGGCAGCCCTTCAAGGACACCTTCAAGTAGAGGACTCTCATCTGTAAATTAGGGCACCTGGCTGCTCTAGCTAGCTAGCTGGGACTCTGAGCTGGAACACTCACTTCTGGTTACCGCACCTAAAAAAAGGTCTTGTAGAGCTAAAAAAGGTGCAGAAAAGGGCAACTGAAATGCCCCAGGGGCTGGAGCATCTCCCCTATGAGGGAAGGTGACAGCAGCTGGGATTGTTTTGCTTGGAGAAAAGGAGGGTGAGGGGAGACATGATAGAGGTATACAAAATTATGCAGGATGCAGAGAATGTGGATAGGGAGATGTTTTTCTCCCTCTCTCAAAATACGAGAACCCAATGGGGTCATCCCGTGAAGCTGATTGGGAGATTCAGGGCAGATTTAAACTATGGAATTCACTTCCACAAGATGTAGTGAGGGCTACCAATGTGGATGGCTTTAAAGGGGAGTTGAACAAATTCCTGGATGAAAAGGCTATCAATGGCTACTAGGGATGTCAGAGAATTCCACTACGGATCTCAGTGAGGCCGAATGCCAGTGCATTCGGCCCCCCAAACTCCGTGGCGGAACGGCCTGCCCCCCGCCCCCCCCCCCGCAGATCCCCCCCAGGACGAGACTTACCTGGGGCGGATGTTCCGGACGGCGGCTGCTCCAGCAGTGGCTTTGGCGGCGGCGGCAGCAGCAGCTAGTCTTCCGAACGGCTGCCGCCGCTGCCACCATTTGCAGTCTTCCCCCCCCCCATTCGTGATAGGCTACGTAAAGACTTACGTAGCCTATCACATCTGGGTTTTAAAAAAAACAAACACGTGCGCAAATGGCGGCGGCTACGGCCGCCGCCATTTGTGTTCCTTATTTTTGGCCGTCTTAGTCTACGTAAATATTTACGTAGACTAAGAAGGTGAAAATAAAGGGGAACTCAAATAGCGTCCGCTACGCTATTTGCGTTCCCCCTTATTTTCGCCGTCTTAGTCTATGTAAATATTTACGTAGACTAAGACGGCCAAAAATAAGGAATGCATATGGCGGCGGCCGTAGCCCCCGCCATTTGCGTACGCGTTTTTTTTTTTAACCCAGACGTGATAGGCTACGTAAGTCTTTACATAGCCTATCACAGCTGAATACAGGGACGCAAACAGTGGCGGCTACGGCTGCCGCCATTTGCGTCCCTGCTAGCCAGCGGCCGGATGTCCGGCTGCTGGTGGAGCCGGCCGGCGCCTCCCCCCCCCAGCAGAACCCGGCAGAGCCAGGTGAGCGGGGTTTCGTACACGGCTCTGTGCTACCTCCAGGACCAGAGGCAATGAGCCTATGTACACCAGTTGCTGGGGAACATGGGTGGGAGGGTGCTGTTGTGCTCATGTCCTGCTTGTGAGTTTCTGGTCAACAGCTCACTGGCCACTGTGTGAGCAGAATGCTGGACTAGATGGACCCTTGGTCTGATCCAACAGGGCTCTTCTTATGTTCTTATGGTCTTATGTTAGGAGGTGGGAATACAATGCAACATTATGTTGTGGGTCCCCTCTCGACATGTTTAATAGACACTGTGGCAATTTGGAGGCACCATATTCAGCAGCAAGCAATATGCATAATGGGGGAGGAGGAGGAGAGGATGCAGTTGCAGTCATTATCAGCAGCATGGATGCGTGAAAATAGAGGAACAATTTTACAAGCAAATCCTTGTCAGTATATATGGCTGTCCTGCTCTCCAAAATGAGCCCATACCATTACGGAAACCCAAGGATGTCATGGCAGACACAAAGCGGGGGCAACATTTTTGTCTTTTGTCGTGCCTTTGATTCCCAAAGTGGTGTGTCTAAGAGGATATTATGCAGGGCGGTGATAATCGGTGTAAAGTCATTATCCAAGCTGTTTAATTTGATGTTGCTATATAAATGAATTGGCGTTTATTTGCATGTATATTTTGGTGAGAGGGAGTTAAAAAAAAAAAAAAACAGAATTCCTAGCAACAACATAATGATGTTATGATGATACTAACAGGGGGGGGGGGTGGATTGCAGCTGCCATTCAAGGCTTAACTGCTCGCTCATTAAAAAATAAACACTTTATAACCCAGTAAAGAAGAGACAACAAAATGAACGGAATCTGTCTAGTCGCAACTATCGATCCCAAGAAGGAGCCCTTGAGAGGCAATAGTAGGATAGAATTTCCTATGGGGAACGGGTTACAGGCCAATTACATGGCTGTAGGCCTCATCTGAAAGACTGGTACATGTTAGCCATATTTGAAAAGGCTGCCTGTAGGATTTCCAACTGGGGTGGCTGGGAAAAATAACTGCACCTTTAATAAATTAAACGTGCAATCCTATGCATGTTTAAGACAGAAAAAAGTCCTGCAACTCCCAGCATTCCCCAGCCAGCACTTAATGGCATTAGCTGGTAAAGCTTTCCACAGCATGGAGCTCAATATGATGACCAGCTGCTACTTGCTGCAGATAGAACAGCTGCTAAATGCACAGGTGCAGGGGCTGATTGAAATAAGTTGGCAGCCCTGGGTGGAAGCCTAGGGTGGCCAGGAGTCCTCTTTTACAGAGGGCAGTCCTCTATTTGAAGGCATCTCCTATTGGAAAGGCTGTCCAACTCAGTCCACATCTGGCTTGAAGAACAGCAGACCGAACAGGGAGGCACACGGGTCACCTGGTCACAGTCTGCTGCACTGTGCTGAGATGCGCTGCAGTTCTAGTGAAATGATGATGATGATTTCTAAATGTGCATCTATGCATATATATTCGCATATGCTAATGTTATGCAAACCACTGTTCTCTTTTGTCCTCTTTTTTGGCTATGCATCTCCACTGTGTTGGCAATTCATGAGTGGCCACTTTACACAGAACAACACAGAACAGGAAGGGCCCAGGTGGGCTACCCCAAATGTTCCTCCAAAGCATGGGATATGTTTTCAAAAGAAGCTTGGGGTGTTATATGTAGTCAAAAGCATTCCTGTTTTTATCAGTGAAGTGTTAGAGCAGCCTTCTCCAACCTGGTGCACTACAGATGTGTTGGACTGCAATTCCTATCATCCTCAGCCAGAATGGCCATTGGCTGGGGGTGAGATAGGCATTGTAGTCAAATTCATATTTGGAGTATGCCAATTTGGGGACAGCTGCCTTGAAGGGTATGAAATCTTTATCTCAAAATCTACATTTCATCTTTGGTAAACTGAAAATCAGTGGAGGCTGGTGGCTGTGATGTCAGTGGGGCGGTGAATCCACTCTGAGTTTCAGTCGGAACCAGTCAGTGAAGCACCTTGCAGGGCTCCTTTAGAGACTGGTTCTGACTGAAACTCAGAGTGGATTTAACACCTCACTGACATCAGACATTGGAGCCACCAGCCTCCACTGTTGAAAATCTATTTAGAGATCTGATATTTGAGGGTCTCTTTTCCTTCCCTTCCCCCGCAGATTTGAGGGCTGTCCTAGTTTTGGTGGATATCATCTGTGTGTGTGTGTGTGTGTGTGTGAGAGAGAGAGAGAGAGAGAATGCAGAAATGTTGCTGTACAAGCTTCAGCTAAACAAAGGTAGCTATGGAAACTCAAACCTAAAATCTTTCTCTGCCTTTCAGATATAGAAAACAAACAAAATGATCTTATCCTGTTCTCTATGCAAGCAAGACACGTCAAGGTCTTAATATTAAGAGCTATGTAAACACACCCTCATTTTAAAATAATTGTGGGGGGAAACAATGAATATAAAGAGGTTGTATTAGGTTCCCCCCCCCACTGGTTTGCACCCCCCATCTTATAAATTTCCATTCCATACAAAGACAATTTCTACCTAGTCACCACCTTTTCCTTTCCTTTCCTTTCCTCGTTCTTTCTTCCTTTTTTTTCTTTTTGGTGCTGGGGTGTGCGTGTGTGACTGAGCTCCTGTGCTTTTAACACTGGCATAACAGGAGTTCAACTGGTGAAACGCATTGACAGCATTTCCTTGCCAAGAAATGGTTCAACTGTTGAACCTCTGCCTAGCAAGTGACTGTTAAAGGTGTAGGAGCCCTAAGAAGAAGAAGAAAATTGGCTACGTTATTTGCTGGCTAGTACTGAGTACAAAGTTAGTGAATGCCAGAAATGGGTACAGGTAGTAAGAGAGCAAGGCGTTTCAGCCCACACAGAGAATAAAGACATCTGGACCCTTTGGCTACCACTCCACAAGACCTATGAGCACTGCTGGCTCCCAAAATGGCAATCCCCCCACAATGGGGTCTTGAAGGGATGCATGATCAGATCCTAACTGTCATCAGTGCATTAAGAACATAAGAGCCCTGCTGGATCAGACCAAGGGTCCATCTAGTCCAGAACTCTGTTCACACAGTGGCCAACCAGCTGTTGACCAGAAATCCACAAGCAGGGCATGAGTGCAACAGCACCCTCCCACCCATGTTCCCCAGTAACTGGTGTACATAGGCTCGCTGCCTCTGGTACTGGGTACACAATACTGCTTCTGGTACATAGCCATCAAGACAAGTAGCCATTGATAGCCTTTTCCTCCAGGAATTTGCCCAACCCCATTTTAAAGCCATCCAAATTGGTGGCCATCACTACATCCTATGGGAGTGAATTCCATAGTTTGACTATGCGCTGTGTGAAGAGGTCCTTCCTTTTATCTGTCTTGAATCTCTATTTTGGGGATAGGGCTAAGCACTTTGGATAGCCCCTTTAGAGTTCTGGCTGGTTCTGACTGGTTCTAACTGAAACCCAGAATGGATTCACAGCCCCACCAAAATCGGGGCCACTAGCCTCCACTGAAACAACCACTGTTGTCCCATTGAGCTAGGGTGGCTAACTGTCAATGACAGGCATTTAATTTATCTGATCACATTCAAGCTGTCCAGTGAATTGCCTGTGTTGTACAAAGTACTTCCATTTGTGTGATCGGAACTTATGGCCAGCTGCCTGTTGCCGTTTGGCTGCCCTGAACCTCCTACACTAGGCAGGAGTTTCTAAGACTGTGAAAACATCAACATTCGAACACGCCTGATTGCAGGTTGATATGACTGCAGCCATTTCAAAAGCATGATTTAGAGAAAGCAAAGCAGGGCCAGCTCTACCATTCGGCAGAGTGCAGCAGTCGCCTTGGGCGGCAGATGCTGGGAGACGGCCGCAAGGTGCTGGAGGAGAGAGCTGTGGGCCACGAGGCCTGTCCTGCACCCCCTAAGCTGCCCTGCTCCTTGAGGTGTGCTGAGCAGGGTGACCCATTGCCAGTGCTGAAGAACGATTCAACAGCCAGTCCAGCCAGCTTTTGTACGTTGGATCTTGTCCTTTGCCCCAGGCAGTAAAATGTCTTGGGCCGGCCTTGAGGCAACCTAACTTGGTGACCTAACAGCCCATAGTACTGGATTGCTCCAAATGGAAATGATCTCATCCCAGTTTGACTGCCGATAGTCCCTCGAGGTGACCCACAGCAGACGTCTTTGCACCAGCTCCTCGGTGCAGCAAAGAACATTTCTGCAACTAGCAGGAGAGCTGAGGACAGTGCCAGTAAACAACCATCAAGCTCACCTCAAAGTTTTACTGATTGGAAAGTTGGCACTGCCTGCAAAGCAAGGAACATTCCACTTTCTCAAAGTATGAAAGCTGCATACTTCTAGCTTCTCCTGGATGAGACGTTTCCCACTGGGATGAGCAATTTGAAACCAGAGACTTTGTTTTAGTGGCAGCATCTATTCCAGAAGAGCTGCTTCTCATCCATTATTTATTGCTCCCTGAGTCTTTTTGGTTTTAATGTTGCAAACTGTTCCATCCATCTATCAGTGGGGAAATACTCTTTAAAAAAGAAAAAGCAGCCATAGAAGGAGATTGTGCAAACGAGGCAAAGTGACAACTGGCGATTCGGGGACACATGCTGTCACTTCTCTGGAGCAATCACATCAACGATGAGCAAGCCTTTGTGTTTTAGGAAGTGCACAGTGGGTAGGCCGTGATTAGCAGAGACCTGCTCCTTAATAAAAGAAGATCACTGCTGAAGCACAGAGGAACGATAACATTTGTAGGCCCAATTTATTTGACTAGGCATGTGCAAATCCTCATGAAATCCCACGCTGCAGCTCCTTTCTCCAACCTGGAGAGCTGAAAATCTGGCTGTCGATTTGAATTTTGGCAGGGCTGCTTGCACATCAGTTTCTTCAGTCATCACTTCCTTTGATAGCAAGCTCAGGTGGAGAGTGCAAAGAGAACTGGTGCCAGACTTGGCCACTGAGAAACAAGATGGGGGCATCACCACTTTGGGGGAACACCATGGGTTGCAGAAGTACAAAAAAGCCCTTTAAAGAAACCTGCCTGAGGGAACAATTCTTCCCCACAGCCCCACAGCCCAATGAGAACAGAGCATACAAAGTAGTCATGGTGTATCTAGAGTCATTTGGCAAAGAAAAACAAATTTGGCCAGAATGACCTGACTGAGGAACCTTGAACAGCAGGGCTTCTGTTAGGATGCAAGGATATATTGCAACATTTTTATTCAGGTCAGAATTGGTCCCTCTAATAGCCAACTTAGGTAGTTGAGTGCTGATACGACTGGAGCACAAATGGTAGGATTGGAGCTGCTGAGAAACAAAAGGGAGGTATCACCATGCTCAAGAGAACCCCAAAATATGCAGAAGTACAAAATGTTCTTTTGAAATATTGAAAAGGGGCAATATCCACATACATAACACGCACACACACAGAATGAGTTTTGAGCGTGCTCGAAGGCCTCTAGGAGCCACAGAATACTGAATGTCAGTTGGAAAAGAAAAAGGCACAACTGGAAGGGCATGCATGCATTGGCCCACTTGAACCCCTTCCAGCTGATAGTATTCTGGATGAGAACAGAGCTGGATGTAACTCTAAACAGGACCACTCCTGTTAGGGGGTGACGATACACTGCAACGTTTTGTTGAAGGTCCCACGGTATTAACTGGCAAAAATCTCATTATTATAATGGCCTATGTATGTGTATTGTAAGGCAAGTATATTGCAAGAGGCCCTCTGTGCAAAGATGCATACACTGCAAAAACCAGGACGGGGCAGGGGAGAGAGAGTTTTCAACAAACATAGTGCAGGCAAGCAATTGTTGTTGAAATTGGTCATTGCTGCCATTTTCCTCCATCCCAGAAATCAGCTGAATGACTCACAGCAACCAAGAGGTGTTTGGAGTGACTTTGCTTTCAGGGGAATGGATAAAAGGGATGTTGCATTCTCAGCTGGGCTGGATGCACAAAGCTGGATGAGGAGAGCATCTGCTTAAAGGGGCCACAGTTTTGTTGCCTCGGTAGCGTTCTCATGCTGTGAAGGCAGTGCCAGGAAGGCAGGAGCGCAGCCCCTTCTCTGATGGAAAAGGCAGTCAGCACAAGAAAGGATTTGTCACTGTCTAGATGACGTGGTTAGTCTGCCCTATCTAGAGTGCTCAGAACAGGCAATGAGGCTTAGAACCAACAAAATAATGTGACCAAATAAAATGTGAAAGTGACATTCTGGATATTATGGCAAACTAAAGGAAGTCCCAGGACTAATTATATACTGCATGTCTATGATAATCACCTACAAGGGCAGAGATAAGGAAATAACACATCTGTCTGTCTGTCTGTCATCTATCTGTCTGTCTATCATCTATCTATCTATCTATCTATCTATCTATCTATCTATCTATCTATCTATCTAGGCTGTGCATGGACCACCTGATCCAACTTGGAAGCTGTTTCAGGACTTTCAAAGAGCACCTGATTCGTCTCGGGCTGATTCGGGGAGGCCTCGATCCACCTCGGCCTACGAAGCCGAAGCAGGATTCAGACATCCGGATCCTGCTTCGGCCCCCCCAACGCTTACTTGTTCCATGGGGGGGGCACCGCCAGGGGAGCCACCGCTGCCACTGCTGCTGGTGCTGCCGGGGAAGCCACTGCCGGAGAAGCCACTGCCCGTCGCTGCCCGCCAGCCACCAACAGGCACAAGGGCAGGCATCGCCCTCCAGCTGTACTTTCTCCATTCGTTGGAGGGACGGGAGGGCGCCCAATCAGAGGCCAACTCCTGCCAATGAGGGCGGGCTGCCGCTGCCGCCACTGCCAGCTCCTAGGCCTTCTGGACGCACGCCGGCAGCCACCTTGTTCTGGGGGAGCCATTTTTCCCTGGTTTTGTGCCATGACTGTGCCTGCGAATGGCAAATCTGTGATTTTTCTGGTTGAGTCCATGGAGGCAGCTGTGTTCTGTGATATGTTGGTGGTTTGGGGGATTTGCTCTGCAAAACTTTTCTGAAATCAAGAGGATCCCTGCTATGGATCCATGTTTTTGCACCATGCCTGCACCCACGAGTGGCAGATCCGTGATTTTTCTGGTACAGTCCACGGAGGCAGATGTGCTCTGTGATGGATGGTGGTTTTGTGGGTCTCCCCTGTAAAAATCATATGAAATCATGAGGCTCCCTTTTTGATTTTATGGATCCTCGTTTTACCCAGTCCCCATAGCACACACTTTCTTCTCAGCTTTGTTCTGCCATAGGAGAGTGGGAAAGGTTAAGGCTTCCTCTGCCATGACTGGCAGAGACTGGGGCAGTTGCTCCCAGTGGCCAGGACTGGAGCGGAGAGAGAAATGCCCTGGAGCTTCCCTCTCAGCTACAGTCCCATCCTGCTGCTGCTGCCAGGGCTGCCACCATCATTGCACACAATGGCAGCTCATCAGGGCAGCAGGGAGGCTGCTCAAATATCAGGTGGCTCACGCACCTCAATGGATCGCCCACCCCCCCCACACAGTCTGTGCACCCCACTTTGGAGACCACTGCTCTAGCAAAATAACATTCAGACAATCCTCTCCTCTCCTGTAACACCACCTCTCTCACAATGAGCAAACGCGCTAACTCATAGCAAAGCTCACTCTCTCCTCCTCTTCCCTCTCCTCTCCTCTCCTCTCCTCTCCGGGTGGCCAGATCTCTCTCAAATTGATACATCTGGTGCCTCTGCATCCTCTCACCTTCCCCCCTCCCTACTCCTCCTCCTGCCACTCGATATGATCTTTCAGAACTTGATATATTTTGGAGATAGCCTATCCAGGCTGCTCAGAAGGCATAAGAAGAGCTCTGAATATACGAGGCAGACAAGGCGCTTCATGGAGGAGCCGCTTCGCTTCGGGGTGCCTCGGTGCTGGTCTGATCCGCTTCGTATCATGACAAGTCACCTCCGAATTAGCCCATTTTACCTCCTTATTCGGGCTTCGTACTGAGGTGGTGCACAGCCTCTCTCTCTCTCTCTCTGTCTCTCTCTGTCTCTCTCTCATCTATCTATCTATCTATCTATCTATCTATCTATCTATCTATCTATCTATCTATCTCTCTATCTTGTTTAGCACTCTCTGGGCCTAATCAGACTCCCTGTCAACTTAACAAGGGGCAGTCCTCTAGATTATATGTATTTCCATATAGGGAAAAAACCCTATCACCTCTTGGATGACAGCTTGTAATGGATCTCTTAAAAGCAGAGAGCCCCAGCTCTCAAAACAATATATATCTAAAAGTGGCACTTTTAGAATGTGAGCGAAGGCACAGAGGGTGCATCAAGAGTGGAAAAAGTCTACAGAACCAAAACATTTTAGGTGAAACATTGAACTGGGCATCCCTCCCCACGAATTACCATGGGGGCAAAATCCAACAGGAAGTTCTCCCAAACATGCTCCATTGAAATAAACAGTCCTGGCTCAATTCAGTAGGGTACACACTGAACTTCCTGCTAGGTTGGATTCCCGTGGCTTAGAACTGTCATTCTGCCGCACTTGATGACACCCAAATCCATCATCTGAGGTGGTCCTCCCATGTAGAGCTCAGGGCTGCCCCTCCCAAGACCATTGCCAACTCTTGTCTGGTCTGAAAGTCTGAGCATTTTGACATTACAAAGGTGAATGTCTCTACATGTTTTCCCACTTAGTTCACTGGGTGCTTCAGATGAGATTTTCATGAATGCTTTGATCCATTCACAGAATTTATGGAGGAGGGCCCATACAATGTCCTCTCCAATTTTTAATACTCCCATGTTTTCCCATGGCTTCTTCCACCGTTTTTTTCTTACCAGAAAAAAAAAAAAATCAGTTATGGAAGAAAAGACGGAATAGCTGCACTATGCCTTTGATGGATACCACTATGTGCCCTCTGTCTGGACACACCCCACTCTCTGTGTTTTCAAAACATGAGTTGGGAAAGGCAGCATCAAGAGAAGTCCTGCGATTTCAGGGACAATGCTGGACCACGATTTCAGGGACAATGCTGGACCACATGGGTCTCTAACTCTGCAGTTCGCACCTTACTCAGTGTTTCATGGGAATAGCTCGCCAGCTAGAGTACTTAACAGTGCGGGACACAACGAGAGGAAAAGCCACAGCCTTTTGCCTGGTGCCACAGAAGCAGGCTGATTCGTGGCGGAAGAGCCAACTTCTGCACAAAACACAATTGAGCTGCCTTAATTGCCACACATCAGGGTTAACTTCATTGGATCATTATATCGCCATCAAGCTACCGAGTAAATAGGTGCCCTTGGAGGGCTGTGATGTATGTGTGCCTGTCCCTGCGGGTGTGTATTTTGCAAAGAGCAGAAATGTTAAGAACTGTACATCTGTGTGCCATGCTGCCAAACGCTTTATGGAAAGCGCTTTCTGACTTATATTGTGAATCATGATAAAAAGAAGGAAGGAAAGATTCAGATGGGCACATCCGCAGCCCGCGCCTGTCTGATAATGTGTTGCGGGGGGGCGGGGGAATAACAACATGGTCCGGAAGGCATCCCATAACTGTATTTGTGTTTCTCATGCCCCACAATGGGCAACAAACAGAGCTGAGCAGAACAGGGGAATGCTGATGCCATCCGGATGTGTTGGACTGCAACTCCTGCCGTTTATCTTGGGGGTTATGGGAGTTGTAGTCCAATACAACTGGAGGGTGCCAGGTTGCAGAAGGCTGTGTGAATGCAATTACATCACATCACAGTTTGTTTCAACTTGAAGTTTCTTTGTTTATGTATGAGGAAATGTTTCCCTCACTTATTTGGGCCCCCAAAGCCGCTTACCATAAAAGCAAGAAATGATTATACAGTTAGAATCCTAACACTTCTGTTCAAGTAAAACTGAGAGCAAAATGGAATCACTGAAAGTACAATCAATTGACAGCAGGATGAAAGGGTCAGGGGAGATAACCCTCCTCAAAAGCCAGATGAAATTTAAAAAATATATTCACAGTTTACTTGAAGCTCAAATGAGAGGAAGCCAGCCAAATCCCTCCAGGGAAGGAATTCCACAACATGGGGGCCATGACTGAGTAGGTCTCGTCCAGCTTCTCAGCCAACTGCACTTGGAAGGCAATGGGATTATGAAGCGAGCCACTGATGTTGATGTTATTTGGGGAGGGTATGGGGGTCATCTCCTCTGGAGAGTTGGGGGACTCTCTAGAACAGATTGGGGTGGGAGCGAAGGATAGGAAGGAGAATCTCCAGTCAACCTGCATGATGTTGGATGGAGCCCATAGTATACAATAAATAATGTATACCTCAGTAAGTTTGATTAAATAAATAAATCTCTGTGTAGGTATATCACTACAGTTTAAATTTCAGTACGTAATAAAGTATTTCCATTTATCTGCCGTACTAACAGGTTGATGTATTATATTTCTTCTGCTGATGTGGTTTGCTAACTTGTCCATTTCAGCTATATTGAGACCTTCTAATAACCGTTGTTGAATGGATGGGGTCTGAGAATACTTTTAGCTAAAATTGATAAATCCATTATCGATACTTTTTGAATGTTAGAAATATTAGCTTGGCATTTATTAAAAAGCACTAATGAGGGATTTGGCACTGAGTACTTCCTACAATTTGTGAAGTCACGTTTAGAACTTGCCCCCAGAAATTCTACACAGATCGACAGCTCCACCATGTAGGAAGCTAGTCTGGCCTTTGAACCCCACATTTTGCAGGAGAAGATAATCTGGAAAGGGAAAGGCAATCTGTGAAAGAGGAGTTGCTTCTTATAGACCCATTCCATTTTCACCATTGCTAAACCAGTTTGGTAGGTTTTGGTATTGTCACAGAACCCTGCAACACCTGTTTGAGCAGTGGCAACAACAACAGTGGGACAAAAGGAACATGTGTGTTATTATACCAGTGGGAAGCGATGCCTCCCTCAGATCCCGTTCAACTCCCTTAAATACTGTTATCTGTCTCCAGGCAGAGGAGGAGACAGAAAGCACATTCTGGAATGCGAGCTTGAGAAGCTCAGCACAGTTAAACCCACAGCTGTTTGGGGCTTTCTAAGTGCTGCTTGATCAGTGGTTGCAAATTCAGATGGCTCAAGGGTGTAATTTTACTCTCTGTGTGTGTGAATGTGTTTTTAATGGAAGTGATTTGGCTCAGTTTCTTGGTTGAGTTTTTGCCTGTGTGTATAATCAAAACAATGAGATGATTCGGACTCATGACCTTAAGTCTTTATGACCTGTATAACCCACCCTTTTGCCAAGGAGCTCAAGCGAGCAGACATAGCTGTTGCCTCCCCATCTCACCCTCAGAATCACCCTGTGAGGTGGGTTGATTCAGCTGAGAGATCAGGAGCAGATGACGGGAGAGAACACGAATAGCTACCAGGCCCAGTGGTAGGGTAGCGCAACTGCCAGAGTCCCAGTGCTGCCTCTGCCCCACTGCCCCCCCTTTCTTCCACCACCACTTCCTCCTCTGTCTCCCCACTGTGAGGTTTTCTACACATAGCTGTTAATCTGCCATATCCACTTTCAGTTTAATCACAGAACTGAGACCTGAGCACTACATGAGGAGTGTTTCCTTTCCTGCTTTTCCACTACATAACCTCTAGCTGGCACTGTGGTGCAGAGGAATCGTGCAAATACACAAGAGGAAATGGTGCTTTCTTTTGCTTTTACAATTAATGCCTTATTTTCCCTGCTGTAAAAAAACTTGCCAAAAATGCTGGTTACACACAGACGCTAAACTGGAGGGACACATGATATCTAAAGGACCTGTAATCAACCATGAGCAGGGAATAATGAACGCACGATAATGCCTCATGTAGAAAAGCCCTGTGTGGGGGGAGTTCCCACCTATCTGCCAATATGGCAATTTTTATGGGGAAGGGGGCCAGGAGTTCAAGAGAGCAACTGGGGCTGACTGTCCCCCATGGCAATGGGAGACCCCACAGGCATTGCTGGAAGGGGGGTTACCCATGCAAATCTAGCCCTCACCCTGATGAACACTGCCTATCAGAGGAGACATTATGGAGCCAGATGGACAAAAGATCTGGCTCTGAATAAGGCTGATTTGTGGTTTCGTGCAGTGTGGTCCCCATGCTGGTTTCCCTTGGGAGCATCCTGGCCCAGCTTACCAGATGGCCGATCCAGTGTGTGGAAGGCCCCTGGCCTGGGTTATGGCTCCATCTGGTTCATGGCAGGAATGCCAGGACGTTGGGTCCCAGGAGAGCAACTTCTTGCTTGCTTTCCCAGAGAGCCTCCACAAATTAATCTTTTCAACTCAACCACTGAGTCTCTAAAACTTTAATGGGGTGAGCCATATAAATGGTGCTCCTAGCATGACTTGTTCTAAATGTGAATTAGCTTGCATTAAAACTAAGCTTTGGCTTGATTATTTAATTGCACAGAGAAAGTTTCAATTAAAAGCCTCCATCCACTGGTAAGTACCTCAGCATCAAATTCACTCTACTTTTCTTCAGGCGAGATTTGGGTGGAGGGGAGTGTAATGAAAAAGGAAGACAAGGGATAGCAGGAAGGCTTTGCAAACCGGAGTGGAGGGGGTGACTATATCACCCCCTGCAAGCAACCCCTGAAACATCTGCCCATCCACTCGGTATACACAAAGACAGAACGCAAGCTGTCCTGGTTGCCCACTCAATCTGTCTTGACAAGCTAGACTTTACCAAGGCCTGGGTTCCTGCCGGGGGACCCGGGTCTCACCAACCCTAACCCTAACCTGAGGCTTGACCCTAATCCTCACTTGCAACTGAAACATCTCCTGATCCACATGGTATACTCAAAGACAGTATGCAAGCCATCCCAGATGCCCACTCAGTCTGTCTTGACAAGCTAGACTACACAGAGGCCCAGGATCATAGAATCATAGAATCATAGAATAGTAGGGTTGGCAGAGGCCTACAAGACCATCAAGTCCAATGCCCTGCTCAATGCAGATCCTGCCAGGGGAGACAGGTCACCCCAACCCTAAACCTAACCTAAGGCTTAACTCTAACCCTCATGTGCCAGTGAAACATCCCCCCATCGACATGGTATATGCAAAGACAGTAGACAAGCCATCCTGCTTGCCCACTAAGTCTGTCTGGCCAAACTAGGCTTTGCTGAGGCCCTGTTTCCACCAGACCAAGCTGGGTCTCCCAAACCCTAACTTTAGACTTAACCCTATCACTCACAGACAAATAAAACATCCACAATCCACGTCGCACAAGCAAAGACAATACACAGGCCAACCTGCTTACCCACTCATTAGCCAAGCTTGGCTTTAGCAAGGCCCCAGTTCCTGAGCATTGACCAGGGTCTCCCCAGCCATAACTCTACCTTGAGGCTTAACCCTAACCATTACGTGCAACTGAAACATTCCCCCACCCCCAAAGTACACTGAATGACTTCAAGCAAGTAATCCTGGGTTCCCACTCTGTCTTTCTGACCAAGGTGGGCTTAATCCAAGCCACCATTCATGCACAGAGTGCTGGGTCTCACCAACCCTAACCTTAACCTGACCCACACGCTATACTCAAAGACAGAAGATAAGCTGACCTGGTTGCCCACTCAGTCTGTCTGGCCAAGCTTGGCTTTACCAACACCCTAGTTCGTGCTTGGAGAGCTAGGTCTCCCAACCCTAATCCCAACCTTCTACGCAGTATTACAGGCATGAATATTCCATTTACACTTGAAATGTTGTGGAAATGGCTCTTTTAAGGCCCCCATTTTTGTAAGATTAGTTTTACGGAAAAGAATGAGACACCTTTTTTTCCCCCGTAGAATGGCGACTCACTGAGTGAGGGGAGAAGAACATAAGAATATGAGAACATAAGAAGATCCCTGCTGGATCAGACGCAGGGTCCATCTAGTCCAGCATTCTGTTCACACAGTGGCCAGCCAGCTGTCGACCAGGAACCCACAAGCAGGTCATGAGTGTAACAGCACCCCCCACCCATGTTCCCCAGTAGCTGGTGTGCATATGCTCACTGCCTCTGGTACTGGTAGCACAGAGCCATCAGGACTAGTAGCCATCAACAGCTTTATCCTCCAGGAATTTGACTAACCCCCTTTTAAAGCCATCCAAATTGGTGGCCATCCCTTCATCTTATGGTAGTGAATTCCATAGTTTAACTATGTGCTGTGTGGAGAAGTGCTTCCTTTTATCTGTCCTGGATCAACCAATCAACTTCATGGGATGACCCCATTGGGTTCTAATATTTTGAGAGAGGGAGAAAAATCTCTCCCTCTCCACATTCTCCACACCATGCATCATTTTGTACACCTCTATCATGTCTCCCCTTAGCCTCCTTTTTTCCACGCTAAACAATCCCAGCTGTTGTCACCTTCCCTCATAGGGGAGACGCTCCAGCTCCTTGGGCATTTTAGTTGCCCCTTTCTGCACTTTCTCCAGCTCTACAATATCTTTTTTTTAGGTGTGGTGACCAGAACTGGACACAGTATTCCAAGTGTGGCCGCACCATAGATTTGTACAGTGGCAGTATGATGTTGGCAGCTTCATTCCCAGGCGTCAGGCACTCACAGGCAGGTCTGGTATGTGTTGGGGGCTCATGCAGCTCAGTGAGTGGCTGTGGCAGCTCAGTGGGCACAGCCCAGGAGGCCAAGTGGGATGGAGTCTGTCAGGCACCACACCCCCTCTCAAGCATCTGCGGCATCCCAATTAGGGTTAAGCCTCAAGTTAGGTTAGTGTTGGGAAGCCTCGACTTGCCGTGCAGGAACTGGGGCCTCAGTAAAGCCTGGCTTAGTCAGACAGACTGACGGATGCCCTGCTGCCTTTGAGTATACTGCATGGATGGGGGGATATTTCAGTTGCATGTGAAAAAAGTTAGGATTAGGGTTATTGTTAGGGCTAGGGAAAGTGACAGGAACTGCAGTTCTGAGCAGTAGTCAAATCACCCGTAAGTAAGGTGCATTCACAGCCCAATCCTATGCAAATTGATTTGGAAGTATGTTCCACTATATTCAGTGGGGCTTACTCATGGGTAAGTGTGCAGAGGATTGTAGCCTAATGGCACAATCCTATTCATGTCTTCTCTGAAGTAACTCCTGTAGAGGTCAATGGGACCTACTCCCAGCTTAGTTTGTAATGGACAGCAGCCTTAAAACCTCACCTGAAGAACAGTTGCTGAAACAGCCCTGTTTTCAGTGCTCTTCTAAAAGTGGACAATGAAGGGGCAAGTCATTTCTTCTTTTGGAGGCCATTCCTTAATCTGGGTGCCACAACCCAAAAGGCCCTGTCCTTCATCCATTGAGCTACCTTAAATGCAGTGGGGAATAGGTTTGAGGAAGTCAAGGCAGAATTTTTTGTCCTGTTCATAGAGCTGAACATGATAACGGGGGCGGGTGTGTGTGTGCAAAATCTGTTATTAAATCTTTGCTGCATCTCCTGGTTTATCTGTTTGCTCAGGATGTTGAAACTTTTGCTAGCTTGTTTGAAAATGATTTATCCTTGGTTTAATGCCGGAAGGTAGCCTGGCCTCCCTCACCTGTCTCTTCCTTATCACACTGGCATCACACATTCTAAGCAAATGTCTCCCTTTTCCTGAGGACTTAGAACATTTATCATCTTTTGCCCTGCTGGGGTTGCCTAGCAACAGCATCAGCCTCCCATGCCATCCGAGAGATGCTGCTTCGGTGACACTGCTGTTGGTGTGTCCAGTGAAGAAAAGCACTAAAAAGGGATGGGATGGGATGGACTGGGGGAAGGAAAAAGAGGCACAGGTAATGGAGCAAACATGAGCACTGCTTTGGAAAGGATAACATTGGGGGTACTAGAACAGAACCCCAGAACCCCTCCCCAGCATTCTAAGTTATTTGTTCCCCATAAAAATGATGCTGGCTAGCCAATTCATACACAGCCCTGCTGTAGAATCGTGAGGGACTCATGATGCACAAATTGTGAGTGACCCACAAAGCTGGATGCTGATCAGTAGCCACATAGCACAGGTGCCCAAGCTTTTGGGGTTGGTTGGCCCATTTGGAATTTTGAGAGAGTGTCCTGGGGCCCGTCTTCATGGCTGATTTGCTGCAGATGAGGACCATTTGGAGGTCCTTTGTGGCACATGACGTTGTGGCCCGTCTGCAGCCACCCTGGAGTTTCCCTGTGGGGAAGCCGCATTTTTGCAGAGTACTTTTATTCTGTTGTTTTTCTTTAATTCGGCTCCCCTGCAGTTCAGCTGCTGTGTGCCCATCCCTCCTCTTTAAATTCAGTATGATCGGGAGTTCGTAGGGGTGTGTCTTTCACCTGGCTGTGGCCTCAGTTTCCTAGGTAACTAGAGTAACTAGCCTGCCTTTCCAACTCATCAAAGCTAGAGAGCTCTTCCATGCCTTCAGAATCGTGCTGGACTTCCTTTTTGCCAGTGGGAGTAACTAGCCTCCATTTCCCAGCCCAGCCCTGTTGAGAGCTGTGATGATGTGCTCCTCTGATGCTTGTGTTACTTCACTGCTTCTCTGCATGGAGGGAAAGGGCTGGCTGGGGTTGCCTCCCTCTGCTAGGGCTACTGCTGCCACTGCCTCTGCTTCTGCTGGCCACCTCCTAGGCTCCCCTCCCTTGCCTGCATTCTTTAGTTTTCACTGTATTGCCTTATCGACAGCAAAATACTGGGGCTGCAGGCTCCCGCTCCTCTGGCCATCTCCTCTTGCGAGATTGCTAGTACTTGAAACAGCGTGGCTCCGATTTCTCAGTGGGAAATGTCGCTACAGATTCTCAATGGGGGGAAAGCAGGCAACAGAGGGTGCAGACTGAGAATGGGTGAAGCAGCTAGATAACTGTATTCATTCCCTAGAAGTGCGCACCTGGGGTTTTATGGCTGGGCAACACTGGCTGCAGGCTGTCAATGGGTGAAGCTGCATTTACTCCTTGGAAAAGGAGAAAGGGGGTGGAGCTCTAACTCCCTGACTGTTGGCTGAAATGGGGCAAAATTGCGCTGGTGGGCTGCTCTCATGGGGATCCTTCAGATACTGTTAGGGATAATCACGTGGTAGCTGGGGGGAAACAGGCCTTTCTCATTGGTTGAGCAGCACCTGCCAGGCCGATGACATTCGGTTCCACTCCCCCCAACCAACCCAGAAGTGTGTTGTTTTCAAGCACTGTGTGACCCATGAAAAGCAGATTTTTAAGGTATAGAACACTCAGCTTTTCTTGCTTTGTGTGTCCGTGATAGATCAAAGCCAATTCCATGAAAATCCGGATAATACTCCAACGCGCTTCGCATTCCATTGTTGTGACAATCCCCCCCCCTTGGTGAGACTAAAAGAAAAGGTCGCCAACCCTGATTTAAATACGCTCACTTATGAGGTGTCAGGGGGTGCCTTTGGCTGGAGGTCCCAGCAGCCATGCTTCAGCACCTCTTCTGCCATTAGCACTGTCCTCACTGCAAGCCTGGCAGACTGGGAGCCAGCTGGTTCTCTTGATATGCAGCACGCAGCAATGTATCAAGATTTCCCTTCATTGATTATAGCCACAGGGGGAGTGATACTTACTGAGGACATAGAGCCTTTCTACACAAGGTGTTTATTGTGCACTTGTCATTCCACACTCACAGTAGTTTGCAGGAGCTTTACACAGTGTTGTTAGCCTCCAGGGCCTCTCCCATTGTTTGCAACCATTTTAGCATTTATTTTCTAATGAGGAAAGTCTGGTATATCTGTGAATGGCAGCATGAACCTCTAGTGTATTTTCACCATTCCACCATTCCATAGTGCCACCTAGTGGTTGTGTAATGGAACATATAGAAAGGCAGAGAAAGAAAACCCCCAGAAAAAAAAATGTGTAAAGGAGCCGATCTTAATCCCACAAAGATTCCAGAAGCAGAAGCCTTGGTAAAGTCACGGGTTAAAAGCCTCATGTAGAAAAGCCTGTAGCGTGTGGGGAAAGGAGCTTACTTCTTCCCTCCCCAGTGAGGTCAGAATGAAGGGCCCTCCCCTGTGCACAGCTAAGGGTTCAATCCTATGCATGTTTAGACAGAAAAAAGTCCAACAACACCCAGCATTCCCCAGCCAGCCATACTCCCTGTGGCATGCTGGGGATTGTAGGACTTTTTTCTGTCTAAACATGCATAGGATTGCACCCTAAGAGTCTTATAACCAACGTTCACCATTGGTGCCAATGGCAACATTTTTTCCCAGCCACAGGGCTAAATTTCACCCCAAACACCCTGAGAAGGGAAGAGATAAGCCGCCGCCTCCCCCATATGCTACATTCCAAGTAAGGATTAGTCCCCCCCCCCCATGGCTGTACAACCCCATGGCTGTAATTATATAAGGGGAAACATGATGCATAGAAGCATGTCATGTACAAAGAGGACGTCTACTTTGGTCCTAAGCAATGTGCTTTAAGGGCGCCACCTAGGCTGCAGTGCCACCCCACCTGAGCATTCCAGCAGCTGACCCCCAAGGGCCAATCCCAGCCCACCAGGCCCTATAAAGCCCAAGAAAAAGAGCTTGCTCCTCAGTCATAAGAACATAAGAAGAGCCGTGCTGGATGAGACCAAGGGTCCATCTAGTCTAGCACTCTGTTCACACAGTGGCCAACTAGTCCCTATGGGAAACCCACAAGCAGGACATGAGTGCAACAGCACCCTCCCACCCATGTTCCTCAGCAACTGGTGGACATAGGCATACTGCCTCTGATACTGGAGGTATCATATAGCCATCTGGAGCCAATGGAGGTAGCCATTCATAGCCTTCTCCAAGAATTTGTCCAGTCCCCTTTTAAAGCCATCCAAATTGGTGGCCATCACTCCATCTTTGGGTAGCAATTTCTGTAGTTTGACTATGGACTGTGTGAAGAAGCACTCCCTTTTATCTGTCCTGAATCTCTCACCAATCAGCTTCATGGGGTGACCCCGCTGAATTCTAGTATTATGAGAGAGGGAGAAAAATGTCTCCCTAACCAGTTTCTCTACACCATGCATCATTTTGTACACCTCTACCATGTCTCCCCCTCACTCACCTCTTTTCAATGTCTTTTTCCCAGACATTGTAACCTTCCCTCATATGGGAGTTGCTCCAGCCCCTTGATCATTTCAATTGCCCTTTTCCCAACTCTATAATATCTTTTTTTAGATATTGTGACCAGAACTGTACACAGTATTCCAAGTGTGGTCGCACCAGAGATTTGTATAAAGGCAGAATGATTCCAGCAGTTTTATTAGCAATTCCTTTCCTAATTATGCCTATGTCAGGGTTCCCCTTATGAACTGGTTCTCCTGAGCAACTCCTTAAGGATCTCTTGCCTCCTTAAGAGTCCTACCTTCTTTCTTTTACCTTCCCCTTTCCAGTAATGTGATTGACACTGTAGACACAGGGTTTAACCACAACAGTTTACTGGTAAATTAAAGCAAGCAAATCACAACTAAAGTTATTTACACAATCAAGCTGAGTCATACAAAAGGCATTGAGAGAAAGTAGAAGTTGCAAGACACAAGTTCCTTTACTCTAGCTGTACTTAGACTTCTCCAGGTTGCTTCTTCCTGCTTCCTCCTCTGGCTCTGGTCTCCCTGGCTCTGGTCTTACTGCCTCTTTCGCACTTCATTCTCTTTATATATCCTCCTCCCTCAAAACTGAAAGTACTACTTCAAACCTGAAGCAATGAAACTTAACTGGGGAAATGAAATGACTCCTCTCAGGGATACCCGCTCCCAAACAAAACACCCAGGAGTCTAAGCCTGACCTTTTTTGCCTTTTGCCTCTGTAGGCCTCAAACCTTCACAGCCTAACATGGAATTTGCCTTTTTCACAGCAGACACACACTGGGCTGACATTTCCTGAGCAATTTGTCCAAGCAATTTGTCTCCAGTGGGAGGACACTGTCTAAGTGCTTCTCCCATTTTCTAATTTATGCTCTGGAACCTGACCCCTGCCTCTTTGGAGCCACGCTGTTCCCTCTCACCCTCTTGGACTGACAGCCAGCCCCTGTGCCCCAGGTTCAGAACCCAGCTACTAGGACCTGGCCCTTATCAAAGCCTGGGGGGATTACGGGAATGGTAGTCCAACACAGCTAGAGGTTGCTAGGACAGGGAAGGCTGCTTACTGGATTGTAGCCTCATTGGGGGCAAAATTGAACACATTTCTGCGTTAACTGCCACCTCTCATTGGTGGGAAGATAGATTGTCTGAAATCCTGTCTAGAATGAGCCTGAAACAGTGCTGGACCAACTGCTCCAAACTGCTCCTTTTCTCATTCCTCTGAAAAACCAATGAGGTTCAAATTATAGCAGAATTCCCTTCCCTCTGATGACTGTCTGCTTCACTGGAAGCCAGATCAATCAAAGGGGAGAAAGCTCCTGGGGATGACACAGTGGCTCCAATAAATCTACATCTTAACGTCTCAATGGTGAGTAATTGACTGATATAGACGGCATTGCACAGCAAAAAGGATTTATTGCTCTTGGTGCCCAGTGGAGCCTGCTGGCGGCCTCTTAGCACTGGGCTGTGTGAGAGGCCTATTCCATTTCTTTTTAAAATCTCTCCCCTGCCCGCAATAAGGTATACTCTGGACAATGGGTATTGTTTGCCTATTAAACTCAGTGGCCCGCATGCTTGTGTGTACCATTGTGGACTCAGTCATGTGTGCACACATAAATCTTGCATTCTGGTTGCTGTGGTTTTGCAATGATATCAATATAATGTAGGGATGGCAGGGAATTTCTCCACGAATCTCGGGGAGGCCGAATGCCAACGCATTTTGCCCCCCGAAATTGGTGGAGAAATTCTCCGCCACCCCCCCGCCACCCCCCCGGGATGGGACTTACCTCCCTCAAATGTCCCTCTCGGCGGCGGGTCCCGGCGGGAGTTCGGCGGCGTTTCGTCGGGGGCGGGGGCGGCGACCGGTCTTCCGACCGGCTGCCGCCGCCGCCATTACAAAATAAAGTAAAAAAAAAAACAAAACACCCGTGATAGGCTACATAACGATTAACGTAGCCTATCACGGCTAGATTTCCAAAGTCAGCCATGATAGGCTATGTAAATCATTACGTAGCCTATCATAGGTGACTTTGAAGAAAAAAAAAGCACGTACGCAAATGACAGCGCCCATGGGCACCGCCATTTGCGTTCCTTATTTGGTCCCGGTAGTTTACGTAAAGATTTACATAGACTACGGCGAAAATAAGGGCAACGCAAATAGCATTCCCTTATTTTCGCTGTAGTCTACATAAATCTTTACGTAGACTACCGGGACCAAATAAGGAACACAAATGGCGGCGCCAATGGGCGCCGCCATTTGCGTATGCGCTTTTTTTTTTTCCAAGTCACCCATGATAGGCTACGTAACGATTTACGTAGCCTATCACAGCTAACTTTGGAAATCTAGCCATGATGGGCTACGTAAATCGTTACGTATCACGGGTGGGTTTTTTCCCCCCACTTTTTTATTTCGTGGCCGGGGAGACGGGGCGCTTCTCCCCGGCCTGAATTTCAGCCGGGCGAGGCGGGGCGCCTCCCCCCCGGCCTGAACTTAGGGGGGAGAACTGAAGCGCCTCCCCCCCACCGTGAAGCAAGCTGCGGGACCAGGTAAGGGACTTTCGTACATCCCTAATATAATGTGTGTATAGAGCATAATGCTTTTCTAGGAGCCCTTATCAGTGGGCCCTTTATGGTGAGCATCAGCTGCCTGGGATTTGAATTCTTTTTCACCTTTAACTGCCAAACCAAAAGGAGATCCAAGGGGTAACTGTACTCCAGAAACACTGAAGAGCTGGTTGCTGTTCTTAAAAAACAAAACAAACCCCACTTTGTGAATTACTATTGAAGAACTAAAGGAGGACAGACATTGTCTTAGGAATCAATAAGCCATATCATAACAACTCACTGTAAATTCTTAAACTATTAAGGGTGCAATCCTGTGCTTGCTGCAGGAGGCTGGGAGTTGTGGAAGTGTTCTCTTTCTAAACATGCCCTAAACTGTTTAACATTCTCACTCCTTTGTTTTGCTATCTCCTCCTCCTCAACTGTCTGTGAACTCTCATTCCCTCTCTCAGCTGCCCTGAATTTTTGCATTCAGGGCAGGATCTTTCAAAATCCCAGTTCTCATTCCAGCACCCTCATTGTTTTACACTGGGATGCTACCTACTTAAATGGATTACATATAATTGTTATTTAAAATGGTAGCGCATGTGAGAACTAACTATGACACTTTGCAGAATACAGAAGAGACCACAGGATTCAGACAAACAGTCTGAACTGTTTGTCTGAACAGTGCAATCCTTTTCTACTCAGAAGTAAGCCCCATTGAATTCAAAGGGGCCTACTCCTATAGGACTGCAGCCCAACTGCCATACAGGAATCTGCAACATTCGCATCAACCTGATTTCTATTTTGAAATTAATGGCTACATTATATCTGTTTTGAAGCATTACTAGTTTTGTTATGGATGAATAACATTTTATTGTTGCAACTAGGGATGTACGGATTGTATAAAAACTGCTCTGTCTGTGTTTTGTGGATTGTTTCATCATCCACCCATCCACGGAATTGGATTTTTTGTTTCCAAATATGTGCAAATTTGGATTTGTGCAAATTCACCCTTGCAAAAATGTGCAAATCCCCCCCCAAAATGCACATTTTCACGCATTAGTCTATGGGGGAAATACACATTTTGGACTGGGTTTTTTATTTTGTGTATTTTTCTACAGTGAAATTTGTGCAAAATTCAGGAATGTTAGAAAAATGAATTCGCAAGTCCACGAATTCCACTCGACAGGGGAAAAGCCAGTTCACTGCAGAACCAGATCAGATTCATGACAATCCAAACTCATTTGGTTCTGTTGCACATTTCTCCGACATCCCTTGTTGCAACCACTGCTTACAACAACCATAGAGAAAGAAAACATTATTTAAAAATACAATAAAAATACAATACAAAAAAACACACATCAAAACCAACAGTTCATAATTATTAAAACTTTCTTATCATTCCTCATAGAAAGTTTTTTAAAAAATGAGTCAGAGTTTAGTTGCTATAAGTTCAAAGTCCATCACTGCCAAGAAAATTGCTTTATTATGTTTGTTTATTTAACCGTCTCTGCTGCATTCTATATCCTACAAAACAATCACCTTTCAGTTGGGGTATTTTCAGTCTTTCATTTGGGATCTATTTCCATGGGCAAAGTAATTAATATTAATAGCTGGTTTTAAACCTGTTGATCTGTATAATTATTTTGAACTTGATTGCTCATTTCTTGGGTTTTGGTTCAAGTAAAATTCTAAAGCAATCTCCTTGTACATGTGGGCCAAATAAGTACACATGCCAGTACAAAGAAGTGTGTGTGTGTGTGTGTGTGTGTGTTTGTATGTAAGTGTGTGTGTGTGGGGGGGTATTTTTTTACATCATGCAGCTATTGCATTTGTTTTTAATGACTACGGCTTTCTCACCAAATAACTTTAGTTTTCAAAAGACCCTACATTCCAGAATTTTTTAAAAAAAACACCATACAAGATTATTGGATTTCCTCAGCCTTTGTAATTAAGCAAAAGCAATTGCTGGGGTTTGTTTTGCCTTTATGTCAACTACAGAAAGTATGGGTCAGCTCATGATTAAAGCACTTCAGGGACATGTTTCATTTTTCCTCTGCTTTGCCATCAAGCCACTGTGTGATTTTCAGCAAGTTTCCCAAAAGGTTCTGAATGGAAAGTCATTGACACAACAAGGCTTTGGCTTTTCACAGCACCCAGAGATCAGCACTGACACCCAAGCCTACACCTGAAGTTTTTCTAAAAGAACCACCAACAGGCAAAGGTCATAAAATAATAATAATAATATTGATGAGGGTCACTCTGGGAGACAATAATTGTCTGAAAAGTGGGATAAAAATACAGTAAATAAATAAATTATAATTATTATGGGGAAAAAACCCTTTGTCCAAAGATACTGAAACAGTAAAAACAAAACACAATACAGCCATGAAACACAACAGCAAAATATAAAAAGACATGTCTCTACTGCTGTGCTATGTAGTGTTCTCAGCCTCACCAGCACCTGCATTCTGGATAGGACAAAGTCCTCTTAAGACCAAGCCCTTCTCCAAGGCATCCACCTGGCTGCAGGCCTAGCTGGCAGCTGTCTGCAGGTGATTGTTGGAGCAACATTCCATCCCACTCTGTGCATATCCATTTGCCTCACAGCTAGGGCTGTCAGAGAATTTCGCCACGAATCTCGGGGAGGCCGAATGCCAGCACATTCGGCCCCCCGAAATCGGTGGCGAAACGGTCTGCCCCCCTGCCCCCCCCCCCGGGACGGGACTTACCTTGGGCGAATCTCCCTGGTGGCAGCGGCAGCTCCGGCGGCGGTGCGGCGGCGGCGGCCGGTCTTCCGACTGGCTGCCGCCGCCACCATTTCCAGTCAAACAAACAAACAAAGTGATAGGCTACGTAAAGATTTACGTAGCCTATCACGGCTAGATTTTAAAAAAATACCATGATAGGCTACATAAATGTTTACGTAGCCTATCACGGCTGAGTAAAAAAAAAACCAAAAAACCACGCGTATGCAAATGGCGGCGCCCATGGGCACCACCATTTGCGTTCCTTATTTTGGCACGTCTAGTCTACGTAAACATTTACGTAGAGTACGGCGAAAATAAGGGGAACGTAAATAGCATAGCGTCTATGCTGTTTGCGTTCCCCTTAGGGATGGCGGAGAATTTCTCCCCGAAACTTCGGGGGGCCGAGCGCCAACGTGTTCGGCCCCCCGAACAAGTTTCGGGGAGAAATCCTCCGCCCCCCCGCCCCCCGCCCCCCCCCGGGACGGGACTTACCTTCCCTGAATGTCCCTCCCGGCGGCGGGTCCGGCTGGCGGTTCGTCCGGTGTTCGAGCGGGGCGGGAGCGGCAGCCGGTCTTTCGACCGGCTGCCGCCCCCGCCATTGCAATGAAAGAAAAAAAAAAAAAGTCCCCTGATAGGCTACGTGACGATTCACGTAGCCTATCACAGCAAGATTTGCAAAGTCAGCCGTGATAGGCTACGTGAATCGTCACGTAGCCTATCACGGGTGACTTTAAAAAAAAAAAAAAAAGTGTGTACGGATAATGGCGGCCCCCATAGGGAGCCGCCATTCCCCTTCCTTATTTGGTCGCTGTAGTCTACGTCAATGTTTACATAGACTACGGCGAAAATAAGGGCAACGCTATTTGCGTTGGGAAACAGCTGACACTTTGAAGCATGGAGACAAATGGCTTCTTCTGAATCTCCACCGCAAAGTTGCACATT
The DNA here is from genome assembly GCF_057233095.1 of Heloderma suspectum. Lineage (NCBI taxonomy): Eukaryota > Metazoa > Chordata > Lepidosauria > Squamata > Helodermatidae > Heloderma > Heloderma suspectum. The sequence continues at coordinate 3,703,851 of NC_139466.1, forward strand.
TGCTACAGTATCTTTGCACAGCACCATTTTCAGCTAGGCAACTCTTGCTGGCTGGGGATTGCTGGGATTGTAGTGCAGGGCCAGCCCAAGACATTTTGCTGCCTGAGGCAAAGAACAAGATGGTGCCCCTCCCATTCCATGTACCAAAAGCCAACCGGACTGTCCAATGAATCTGCCTTCTACCAACTGATTATGGGACAGTGTCCTCCATTGCACCAGAAGGCAGCAGCCTAGCCTAGGAGTTGCAAAGGAGGCCACATGGTACACAGCTATCTCCTCCAACACCTTGCCGCCTCCTACCAACTGTTCCCTGAGGCAAATGTTTCTGTTTGCCTAACAGCGGGGCCAGTCCTGTTGTAGCGCAGCACATCTGGAGGGCACTAGGTTGGGGAAGGCTGGTCTACAGCATGGGCTGGCAGGGAACTGGCTTGCTGTCAGCACAACCTCCCCCTCCAGCCCACGTGACACGCTTTCTGTGCCTGCACTCTTGTGTGGCTGAAAATCGTCCTGCTTTGATTATGATATGATTGGAATTTGAATGCAATTATGTGGTTCAGCTAAGCAGCATTTTTTATATCTGGGCTCATTGAGCAATCCAACATCAGTCCATTCCACAGAGGGAAAAAGCTGGCACTTCGCAGCTCAGAGACAAATGACTTCTTCCCAATCTCTACTGCAAGGTTCCACAGTTGCTACAGTGTCTTGGCACAGCACCACTTTCAGCTAGGCAACTCTCCATTTCCAGTACCTCCTCACCTCTTCTTTTCCAGATCTCCATGCACACGCGCGCACACATGCATGCACGCACACTTGCCACAACATCCTGGCTGCTAATTATGATCTCTCCCCCCACACGCACACTCACTTGTGCCCTTCAGACATGTCATCACAAAAACGCATGATTGCTAATTAGGAGAGACTTGAGTAGTTCCATCTCTCCTTCACGTGCGAGAGGATGCTGAGGTGAAATGACTGAGTTACAAAATAAGACTCATCAAGAGTGCTTTGCAGCTTAAAATGTGGGGAATCTGAGCTCAAACCAGACTAAAAATGTGGCCTCTGACTCAAGTTGGTTCTGTAATTTCACCCAACACCTTCCCCAAGCAATGGGAATCCAGAACATGGTCACTTTCCTTTGGAAAAGAGATCAATGGAGGATTTGAAGACATCTCTTCACTGGCACAACTGGAGCTGAGTGGGTGCTTGGAAGGGGTGCCAGGACACAGGGGAAGCATGCTTGTCCTAATGCAACATCCGCATGACCTCTAAAATCCAAACTAATCTGGCTTTGACATTTTCTCCCCAGTAGGTTCACTTGACATGCTTTTGGCACCAGATGAAAGCTATTATGCATAGTGCGGAGAAAGGAGAGATGGAGATGGAGACACAGAGACAGGGATTTTTTCTCCCTCTCTCATGATTCTAGAATGTAGTGTCATTCAATGAAATGGAATGGTTGTCAATACAGGTCAGACAAAAGAAAAAACTTCCTTTGGTACACATCTAATAGAACATAAGAACATATAGGAAGCTGTGCTACACCAAGTCAGATGCTCTAGTAGAGCTCTTCTTCCTTTTGCACTCTAAATTAGGGAATATAAGAAGCGGCCTTCTACTGAGCCAGACCACTGGTCCCTCTAGCCCAGTATTGTTGACGCTGGCTGGCAGCAACGGCTCTCTGGGGCTTAGGCAGTTTCTCCTGCCCTACATGGAGATGCTGCCAGGGATTGAACCTGGGACCTTCTGCGTGCAAAGCGGGGGCTCTGCCACAGAGCGACAGCCCTTCCCATGAGATTCACTGCCACAAGATGGAGTGATGACCACTGGCTTAGGACCAAACCAGAGGTGGCATCAATTGTGTGCATGTTAAAAAGCATATGCATGGTTTTTAAAATATATAAATAGCAGCTGTGGGACCAGGAAGAGTGAGGAGAGAGCATTTAATGCTTTCCCCTGCCATGCTCCTGAAACTGCTCATGTTCCTCCATAGCTGCTATTTATGGCCTTTAAAACATCCACATTAATGGTATTCATGGCAATTTTCGTTTGGCCTGTAGATGTTGTTAAAAAGGGATTAAACTAATGCATGGAGGTTAAGACGTTGTTGGTGATGATTGTCATCCATGCCAGCTACGTGGAACCTTCATTTTCAGAAGCAGCATGTTGCTTAGTGGTGCAGCCAGGTAGGGCCTGGACTGAATGGTCATAAGGGGAGCCGCTTTATGGCCACATGTATTACTTCCATTGTGAAGCACACAATGAACATTTCTCTTCCCCGCTCCCTCCCACTGCCACTCCATGCTGTGAAACGACTTCTAAATTCCTGATATGTTAAAACAATGACAAAACTGTCTGCCAATCCTGACTAAAAAAGGAATTCTCTGAGCATGTGCAGTTTTGCATTTTAAACTCACCGAAATCACAGCACCATCGGGACGACAGGAATAAAACAGGGTTTGCTTCTGCACCTGCCACTCTCTGGGTGGTCCTTTGGGGGAGCCTGTTTGCTGTTTTGCTTAATGTCCAAGCTGGAGAAGAGTTCTGGGGGACTCAAAACTTTGCTCACAGTTTTCTTTCAGAAATGGCAATTTCCAAAAAAGGGGGTAAGAACCCTTCAGCCTCCCAGGACACTCTCTCACTGACAGTGAAGTGGCCATTGAGGAGCAAAGGAACTCCAAAGGGAGATGAGAACAAGAGACCACTGAGTCAGAATTCATCCCAAGGTTTAATTCCATCACCAGAGGCTTGAACTGGGATCATTGATTTTAATTACACTACATGTGTTCATTAGCTTACCTGGTGCCAGAATGTTTTGTGAATGGCCACTGCTAATGTGGCTGTCACTGTCAGTACATTTTGCATTTAATTCCCTTCTGACCCTGCTGCTTACCATTCTTCCCACCACCATCACCACCATATGTACTGCATATAAACTTGACACTCCCCATAATTCTCCATGCATGTCATGAAGTGGGCTATAGCTTATGAAAGCTTATGCTGGAATAAATGTGTTACCCTTTAAGGTGCCACAACGTTCTTGGTCCTTTGGACTTTCTCTCTCATATTTTTCCTCAGTCCCGATGCAGTTCTCACCCCACTAGTGCCATCCAGTGACTCACCAGTAGTCAGAGATATCTGAAGCCAAGGCTGCTGGCCTTAGGCCACTGGCTCTGGAGAAGCACCTCCCTAGATGATGGATGCAGCATCAGCAGCAGTCATCTGTGTTTGTGTGAGCATGGGCTTTTTCTGCTGTAAGTAGAACAGACTTGTTTGGGGCAAGAGATCAGTCAGGTGGAGAAGTTGTCTGTCCCCAACATCCCTGATGTCATGAATGTTTCTGTTCTCCCCATTCATGCCTGGCCTACTCTCCACCTTGGCTGTTGTCACAACGCATAGAAAACGGGGAGGATGGATGGATCAGATGCTCGTCAGCCACGGTTTCTAGAGATCTGGGCACCACCACCATTGCTCAGGTTGTTGCAGACTTCCTGCCTACTGGGATCAAAGCAACACACATCCACTGGATGCGTCACTTGCCCCACCATTCACTCAAAAGCAGGCCTACCCAAGGGAGCACTAGGCGAGCAATTATGGCCCTGCCAAGTTCTCCCTAGGTGGGTCTGCCTGCCATATTTCCAGATTATACCTACAGGAAAAGGCCTGAATGCAAATAAAATGCCTGACTCCTAAAAATCTAATGCACCTGACACAAGTGAACTGATTCTTTTTTTTTTTTAAAGGCTCCTTTGCTCTTTTCCCCATCAAATCTTCAACACCTAATCTTAGGGCGCAATCCTTATGTGTTTAGACAGAATAAAAATCCAATAATTCCCAGCATGCTCCAGGGAACATGGCTTGCTGGGGGGATGCTAGGAGTTGTAGGACCCTTTCTGTCTAAACATGCAGAGAATTGCACCCTTAATTTGGAACATGGGCTAAGACTGTTTGTTTTGGACCACTGAAGGATCTTTTCGTTGCATGCCAGACCACACACTTTGCATGCTTTGACCAAGAGGAGGTAAGCGGGGGGATGACAGCTGAACTCCCCTAGTGGTAACCAGAGAGTTAGCTGGCAATTGCCACATCCCAGGCTGAAAATTAGCCTGCAGGGGCTGGTGTTGCTGTGGATCAGGCATGAGAACAGGTGTCAAACCTCTTTCAGCTCAAAGTCCAAATTCAATTTTGGCTCTCAGGGGCTGCATTCCAGTGATGGGCAGAGCTGAAGGCAAAAGGGGAGAGACCAAAAATACCAGCATATTTTCGCTTAAAGCTCATACTGCCAGTAACTCAGCCTCAGGGAACACATTTCAACCTTTGAGAATGGGGGGAGCGCAAAATCCAGGAAACTGCCAAATGACCAGTGGTCAGGGAAAGGGGAGGGGGCATGGCCATCCAGGACCCCCAGGGACCAGATTGGGACCCCAAGTAGCCTGGATTTGGCCTGCAGGCCTGAGGTTCTCCTGCATCGGGGTGAATGGAGAGGTGATGGCAGAAGTGCCGCAGGCTGACCTTGTCTTCGAGGCACTGGATCACCATCATGGTACCTTCCAGCATTTCACCCTCTGCCCTCTCCCTGCTGTTCCTCATGATACCAGCCTGCTTGTTGAGCAAGCAGCATTCTTCTCTTGGATGGCGGCTGGCTTTGCTGGTGGCTCTGGGCTGCTACAAGTCACGGTGTCTGTGATTATCCTTGGAGATGACAGTTTGTAGGCTGAGTGGATTTGTGTCGATGACACAATATATTGTGTTGTGGGGGGAGACCTACATCCTTCAGAAGAAGAGAAAGCCCTGGACCAACCCTGGCCAGTAGGGAAAAGCGGCCCAGAGCTTTTCAAAAAGAATTGGAGGCTTCCACTCTAGTGCAATAGCTTTGTTGGTGAGAACGCAAGATCCACTTGCTTCTGGATCACAATAACTCTGCCCCCAACAGTGATATTGCTGCCAGGTATTGCTGGGGAGCTCACAAGCAGGTATTCCTCACCAGTAGTCAGAGATATCTTGCCCCTGTAGACGGGGGCTCCCTTCAGCTATCACATGGCCAGTAACCATGGATTGACCACTCTTCCACGACTTCTGTCAAATCCTTTCTTAAAGCCATGACACCAAAGAGTACCGGCTCCAGGTTTTTGAGGGCCCTTTGGCAAGACATCCTCATTGCCCCCCCAGCACATCTACCTTCTCCCCACCATGGTCCCCAGCTGCTCTCGCTCCTCCTCCTCTTGTCCATCTTTGCTCCCACTTGCTTGCTTGACAGGCAGGGAGCCAGGAGGCCGCGGCATCTGCTGCTTCTCCTTCTCACCATCACCGTTGTCTGGGTCAGAGTGAGATGCAAGTGAATAAGCAGGTTGCAATGGTGAAGAGGTGGGGCAAATCTTGCCAGTGGGGTGGGTGCCTCCTCATGCCAAAGCAAATCCTAGACGTCCACTAACTTCTACATTCTTTAACCTTTAGGGGAAACCATGCAACTACACCCTGATTTTCAGAAACTGTCTTCCTTATTCAGTGTGAATATAATTAGTGGGGGGGTTTTAAGGCAAGAGGGGGCTCTTAGGGGGTCCCTACTAATGAAAACAAGAACCCCACTTCATAAGCAGCGTACAGGGTCAGAAGGCACCCTCAGCAGTTGACCTTTCAAAGCAGAGTCTGTACTTTTTGTCAAGTTGCAAAGGAAGCTCCTTTGCAGAAAAAGGACGAAGTGGAATTGCACTGGAAAAGCTCAACTGAAGTTGCAGAGAAAGAGGGCATTTGGGAATTGCTGTTGACTTTGCCACTGTTGTTGTTATTCTTAGAATCCACTTCTTCAGCCTTTTCCTTTGGTCCCACTGGAAAAAGCAAGTTCCATGTTGGTCTTTACTTTTAGCTGGAGATAAAGCGAACATGCAGCACAAAAGAACCAGCAGAACAGCAACAATAACATTTCAAAGTAAGTTTGTTTTTATCCAGACGACAGCCTTTGGAATGCAAATATGGAAGAAGACAAGGTCTTCCCACCCTGGAGCAAAATTCAAGGAGTTACAAAAGAAACAGGGGGATGAAGGGATGTTATCTGCGATTGCCAGTTAGCCAGGGGCGCTGTAAGCCGACAACGTCTCCCTGATGCAATTTACTATTTTGCAAAAGATTTGCAGGCTCTGCAGATTAACATATGGCAACATTTTAAAAAATTACAAAGGAAACAATGGGGAAGGATGAGGCATATTGCTTGACTGATGTGTCACATTATAGTCAAGAAGTCTCTGCGGCCAAGCAAGAAAGAGAATGTACTTCCCCTGCCCCCTCCTCCATGAATGGCCCAGGCCTTGAGATAGGTGGGAGCTTTGAGAAGACGTCTTCAATGCATCTAAGTGCTAAATCTACTCACTTGGCTGTTTCTTGGTTCAATATGTAGGTCAGGAGTGCACAGGCTATGGCCTGTGGGCCCGCAGGTGTCAAAAGCCACATCCAGTGTGGATAATGGATCCGTGGGAACCCTGGCCAGAGTTTCCCTTGTTAGCAGTAGCACTAGAACTAGCAAGGGAAACATGGGACTTCCTGTGCCACTGCTAGGAAGGGAACCCCTTCCCTTGCCTCTGATCTCTCCTAAAAGCCTGGTTAGGTGAAGAATCTTGGACTAGACACAGGAGAAACTGCAGGGGAAACAAATTGCAGCTATGATTTCTGTAATCTGCACGAATTTGTGCAAATTATGCAAATTGCAGCCAAAAATTTGCATGAATTATGAAAATCGCAGCTACAATTTGTGCAAATGTCTATTTAAGCAAAAAAAATTAAAATGAAAATGTTCCTGGATTTCTGGAAAAACCTGCATCTTGGATCTCAAATGAAAGCTGAGTCAGGGGTGCTGTGGAAATCCGGCGAGCCCCAAAAGGGTAGGATTTCCCATTGACAAACATCCCTAACAATAGCTGATAAAAGGACAGCAGCTGTAACTAGACCTTGTGTAAAAACACCATTCTGAAAAAGCTTCCAATGGTCTTTACTGCCCATCTAAAAGCAGCAGGCAGTGATGGGGCCACAGTGTTCTACATCTTGGGTGCTACCACAGAAGGGGCCTCCTCCTACAAAACAGAGCCTCTCAGATTCATCTGAATAAATGCTGTGCCCCTTGGGTCTTATACTTGCGTGGTCACTGACAAACCGTCAAAGTGCTCCACCCAGAAAGGTCTCTAATCTGACTGGTGAATTGGTTGGATGCATTTTTTTGCACACATCTGTAGTTCCTTCCTGAAATCTCTCTCTCTCTCTCTCTCTCTCTCTCTTTCAAATCATGGTTGGTTATTAATTTGTTCTCCATAGCTGGCATCATCCTCTGCTAATTCCCTTTTCTCCAACTCTTTAAAAATCCTTAATGAACTCCTGTTGTGTTCTGGCTAAGGTTGCCTTATGAGGCCTTCAATATCCTCCAACTGATTTTCATAAGCCCTTCCGCTTGACATGATTAATGTTCCATTAAAGTTGCATTTTGATGATAAACTTGGTTCCCCCGCCCCACTCAAATATAACACTGAGCATATATTTTGATCAGACTAACCTTGATCTTCTAGGCATTAATATGAACGAGCAAGATTAGCATAAGAACATTTGCAATTTCTACAAGCTCAGAAAGTTGAGTGCGGCCACTGTAATGTTAGAAGTTTACCTTGACTTGCTCATCCATGAAATGCTTCTTAAGCTATACTCAAAGTAGCTGAAAGTATGAATTAGGAGGCAACTTTTATTTAAAAGGCTGGGAATTGCCTGCCCCCCCACCCAAAGCAAGTTCCTTCTTTTGGAGGAAGTGACGCCCGAAGGAGTCCAAAGTGATCAATTCACTGATGCAAGAAATGATTGCCAGATGTTTCTGTCTAAGTAGCCATATTCCCTTTCTTGGAAATCAGATGAGTTTCTGTTTTGGAATAGAGCTGCAACAAACATTTATTTATTTGTATTTTATTATTAAATTTATTAATCGCCCATCTGGCTGGAAACCCAGCCACTTTGGGCGATGTACAACATACAATAAAACAGTTTAAAACAATAAAATTCTACAATAAAAACATTTTCTAAAATACCCTAACCCACCCCAAATGCCTGCCTGAACAGCCACGTTTTTAATGCATGACGGAAGCTCATTAAAGAGGGGGCATGACGGAGTTCCCTAGGGAGGGAGTTCCACAGAGTGGGGGCCACCACAGAAAAGGCCCTCTCCCTCGTCCCCCCCAGTCTAGCTGTCCTGGCTGATGGGACAGAGAGAAGGCCATCCGAGGCTGATCTTGTTAAGCGGCCTGTCTGGTGCTGCTGGAGGCGCTCCTTAAGATAGGCTGGGCTGGAACCATATAGGGTTTTAAAGGTCAAAACCAACACCTTGAATTTGGCCCGGAAAACAACTGGTAACCAGTGCAACTCCTTCAGTATTGGAGTGATGTGATCTCACCAGCGGCTGCCTTTAATCAGGCGAGCCGCCGCGTTCTGTACCAGCTGCAGTTTCCGAACCAAATTTCATGTGATTCATATTTTACATTGTTGTTTATTCGTTCAGTCGCTTCCGACTCTTCGTGACTTCATGGACCAGCCCACTCCAGAGCTTCCTGTCGGCCATTGCCACCCCCAGCTCCCCAAAAGTCGAGTCCGTCACCTCCAGAAAATCATCCATCCATCTTGCCCTTGGTCAGCCCCTCTTCCTTTTGCCTTCCATTTTCCCTAGCATCAGCACCTTCTCCAGGGTATCCTGTCTTCTCATTATGTGGTCAAAGTACTTCAGTTTTCCCTTTAATATCATTCCCTCAAGTGAGCAGTCTGGCTTTATTTCCTGGACTATGGACTGGTTTGATCTTCTTGCAGTCCAAGGCACTCTCAGAATTTTCCTCCAGCACGACAGTTCAAAAGCATCGATCTTTCTTTGCTCAGCCTTCCTTATGGTCCAGCTCTCGCAGCCATAGGTTACTACCATTGCTTGAACTATGCGGACCTTTGTTGTCAGTGTGATGTCTCTGCTCTTCACTATTTTATCAACATTTGTCATGGCTCTCCTCCCAAGAAGTAAACATCTTCTGATTTCCTGGCTGCAGTCAGCGTCTGCAGTAATCTTTGCTCCTAGAAAGACAAAGTCTGTCACTGCCTCCACGTTTTCTCCCTCTATTTGCCAGTTATCAATCAAGCTGGTTGCCATAATCTTGGTTTTTTTGAGGTTTAACTGCAACCCAGCTTTTGCACTTTCTTCTTTCACCCTCATCATGAGGTTCCTCAGCTCCTCCTCGCTTTCATCCGTCAAAGTGGTATCATCTGCATATCGGAGATTGTTAATGTTTCTTCCAGCGATTTTAACTCCAGCCTTGGCTTCATCAAGCCCAGAACGTCGCATGAGGTGTTCTGCATACAGGTTGAATAGGTAGGGTGAGAGTATACAACCCTGCCGTACTCCTTTCCCAATCTTAAACCAGTCCGTTGTTCCATGGTCTGTTCTTATGGTTGCTACTTGGTCATTATACAGATTCCTCAGGAGGCAGACAAGATGACTTGGTATCCCCATACCACCAAGAACCTGCCACAATTTGTGATGATCCACACAGTCAAAGGCTTTAGAATAGTTAATAAAACAGAAATAGATGTTTTTCTGAAACTCCCTGGCTTTCTTCATTATCCAGCGGATATTGGCAATTTGGTCTCTAGTCCCTCTGCCTTTTCGAAACCCAGCTTGTACATCTGGCAATTCTTGTTCCATGAATTGCTGAAGTCTACCCTGCAAGATCTTGAGCATTACCTTACTGGCATGTGAAATAAGTGCCACTGTTCGATAGTTTGGTCATTCTTTGGTGCTTCCCTTTTTTGGTATGGGGATATAAGTTGATTTTTTCCAATCTGTTGGCCATTATTGTGTTTTCCAAATTTGCTGGCATATGGCATGCATCACCTTGACAGCATCATCTTGCAAGATTTTAAACAGTTCAACTGCGATACCATCATCTCCTGCTGCCTTGTTATTAGCAATGCGTCTTAAGGCCCATTCCACCTCACTCTTCAGGATGTCTGGCTCTAGCTCACTGACCACACCGTCAAATCTATCCCCAAAATTATTTTTAAAAATTTTTAATTTTTAATTATTATCCTTCCTATACAGATCTTCCATATATTCTTGCCACCTTTTCTTGCTCTCTTCTGCTTCTGTTAGGTCCTTGCCATCTTTGTTTTTGATCATACCCATTCTTGCCTGGAATTTACCTCCGATGTTTCTAATTTTCTGGAAGAGGTCTCTTGTCCTTCCTATTCTATTATCTTCTTCCACTTCCACGCATTGCTTGTTTAAAAACAATTCCTTATCTCTTCTGGCTAACCTCTGGAATTTTGCATTTAATTGGGCATATCTCCCCCTATCACTGTTGCCTTTTGCTTTCCTTCTTTCTTGGGCTGCTTCCAGTGTCTCAGCAGACAGCCATCTTGCCTTCTTGGTTTTCTTTTTCTTTGGGACTTTTTTGTTGCTGCCTCCTGAACAATGTTGCGAACTTCTGTCCATAGTTCTTCTGGGACCCTATCTACTAAATCTAGTCCCTTAAATCTATTCTTCACCTCCACTGCATATTCATGACGAATATTAGTGAGCTCATATCTAACTGATCTGTGGGTCTTCCCTATTCTCTTTAGTCAGATTCTAAATTGTGCAATAAGAAGTTCATGATCTGAACTACAATCAGCTCCAGGTCTTGTTTTTACTGACTGCATAGATGTCTACCACCTTTGGCTACAAAGGATGTAGTCAATCTGATTTCGGTGTCGACCATCTGGTGAAGTCCATGTACAAAGTCGTCTCTTAGGTTGTTGTAAGAGAGTGTTTGTTATGCACAGTGAGTTGTCTTGGCAAAATTCTATCAGCCTATGTCGTGCTTCATTTTGTTCTCCCAGACCACGCTTGCCTGTAATTCCAGGTGTCGTTTGACTACCCACCTTGGCATTCCAGTCTCCTGTAATGAAAATAACATCTTTTTTTGGCGTACTATCCAGTAGGTGCTGCAGATCCTCATAGAACTACTACTATATCTACTTCTGCTTTTTCAGCATCTGTGGTTGAGGTGTATATTTGGATCACTGTGATGTTAAATGGCTTACCCTGAATTTGAATTGAGATCATTCTGTCATTTTTTAGATTATATCCAAGCACTGCTTTAGCCACTTTATTATTAATTATGAAGGCTACTCCATTTCTTCTGTGGTCCTCTTGTCCACAGTAGTAGATCTGGTGGTCATTTGATGTGAAGTGGCCCATTCCAGTCCATTTCAGTTCACTGACACCCAAAATGTCTATATTTAATCTTGACATCTCCCCAATAACCACATCCAATTTGCCCTGGCTCATAGATCTTACATTCCAGGTTCCTATGGTGTGTTGATCTTTAGAACATGGGATTCGTCGTTCACCACCAGCACCATCGGCTGCTAGCCATCCTTTCGCGTCACATCTGGGGCTAGTTGAACTTATCCTCTGTTCCTCCCCAGTAGCATTTTGACCATCTTCCGACCTGGGAGTCCCATCTTCCGATGGTATACCGACATATCTCTGGTTGTACTGATCCATTTAGTTTTCATGGCAAGAATACTGGGGTGGGTTGCCGTTTCCTTCCCCAGGGATCGTATTTAGTCTGACCTCTCTGCCATGACCTTCCCGTCTTGGGTGTCCCTTCATGACGTCATTGAGGTGCTCAAGCTCTAGCACCATGACAAGGTAACAATCTCCTTTGCTGAAGATATTTTACATGCATTTATTATTTATTCTCCTCCTTCAAAATGCTAGAAATTATTTTCATTTCTTTCTTTCTTTTACTACATATGGCCATCTTTCTGCTTCTCCCTCTTTCTTTCCACCCCATTTTCTTCTTATTTCTCTCCACGCCACCCTTGCTTTCTGCTTTATCCTCTTTTCCCTTCCCTTACAGAAATAAAAGAATTGTCTTTCTAAAAGACAAAAGAAAACGGTGGCTATTCTCCTGGTGCAAACCACCTTAGACTGATCCATTCCCCTGTTTGGGGTCCCAACCCACAAGTTGAAGTCAAATGCTCTAGACCTGGGGTGCAGAACGGCTGGCCTGCATTGCCCCTGGGGTTCTGGGAGGGTGTCGTAGCCGTTAACTGCAATCTGAGTCTAAACACACACCAGATGTGGCACCAGAAAAATGGTGGAGGTGAGGGGGACACAGAAGTGTCAAGCGGCTGAGGGGAGAAGCTTTGTCCCATGTTTTAAATTGCTGAAAGAGCAATAACAGTATCATTTCACATTAATGCTCTCACCCTAAATATGCTGTCTCTGAAGCAAGTCCCAATTATTTTGGTGGAGTAATCTTCAAGAACAACTTGCTTGGGATTGCAGCCTTATTTTAATTTCAAGTTTCTGATTAAGCTATGATTGGCAGGGAAAAACAATGCCTTTCCTTCAGATGACCACATGGGTCCTCCCCCAATGGAGGGGGGGGCTGTTATGCCCTGACCTGGATAGGAAGCCCATGGGGGCAAAACTGGACTCTAAACAAAGCAGTTAGGTAGGCCGGGTTGCAGCAGCACCTCGGAGAGCCCTAAACACACTCCAGCAAAAGCTGGCATTTGACTGAGGCCTTATAATCAGGTCAGATTAGCCCTCCTGGGCCGCACACGCACACACCACTCTGAGGAATATGGCTTTTTAAAGGGACAGCTCCTGTGTCTCGCACTGGCTTCCCGCCTGGCACATTCCCTCCAGAGGGAGGTGTGTGTTGGCAGGAAGCTCTCTGTGAGAGTCCTGGTTCTGATTCCAGGAACTTGATCGTGTTCTTTAGCCAGCAGTATAGTAGCCACTGTCAACCAGTTCATCCTCCTCCGTCTCTGAGCCCTGATCATTGCTCAAGACCAACACCATGACAAGTGGTGAGCCGCTTGTCGGGGGGGCGCACTTGCCTCTGCTTGCCCTCCCTGTCAGCACCATCTAAGGAACAGACCAACACTCCATTGCAGCTGTGCACTGGTAGTAAGAGATTGTTAGTGCAGGCAAGACATCTGTCAAGGAAGCCCACCATGGTTGACCTTTGCCCTGAAGAATCTCAGATGCGATCTGGAGGAATTGCAGGGTTCTGCAGAGCCCAGTTTAAAAACCACCGTCATGGATGAAAATCAACCTCTGAATTTACCTGCAACTAAAATCTTCATATGTAAAGCCATCACTTCTTATCTGGCCCCTTGCACAGCAGCAGGCTGGTAAATCAGAGACTCGCCTGACACTTTCGTTGCAGTCTTTTCAGCACCAGGTGAAGAAGACCTTCTTTTTCTCCCAGGCATTTTAGTTCTTTAGTTTTTGTTGTTTTAAATCTGTTATTGTATTTTTAAATCATTGCACTACTGCTGGTTTTTACTTTGGTTTTATACTGTGGTTTTATATATATATATATATATATATATATATATATATATATATATATATTCTGTTGTATCATGCTGTATTAATTGTTGTAAACTGGCCAGATAGCTTCTGCGACTGGGTGGTGTAGAAGTGTAATAAATAAATAACCAAAACCATTGCTGGGTTATCTTGATGAGGATTTGGGCTTCAGTTCATCCAAACTGACCCTGTATATGTAAAGCCACGTCTCTCTAACAGAAAGTGAGTGGAACAGGACACAGCTGTATAGCATCGCTTACTGGGTTTTGAAGACACTAGGAGCTATATAGGAGAAACATTTCATGTCACAAAACCCCACAGCACCACAGCGTGGATGCAGGCTTCACTGTGAATCAATAAGCTACAATTTCACAACTGTGTCATCTTGGCTTTCTCGGAGACTTTTATGAGAATGAATAGACTTCGGTGTCAGCCAGTGTTGGAAGATTAAGCGACTTGGAAATTCCCTCAGCAGTCTCAAAACAATATGATAAAGGGAAGATACGGATACAAAGAATTTTCTGTAGGACTCCCGGAGACCAAAGTGAGTGGAATCTATCAGGACCAATCTTCTACCCTGGTGAGCTGTGGGGAAAGAGAGAGATGCCTGGTGATTGTAAGCCCAGCAGGGAGAAAACACACTTCCTCCCAAGATGAGGCAAGCAATCATTTAAAGGAAGGATTCGTGTACTCAGAGGTTAAGGCGCTTTTTGTCATTTTCTGAGTAACCACACCAAAATGGAAGAAGGTAGCAGAACAACTGAATTTCTCATTGACCAGCCACCTGGTGCCCTCCATATGTACTGGACTGCAGTTCCCATCATCCCAGCCAGCATGGCCAATTCATGTCAATGGGTCCTGCTCAGTTTTATTTTATTTTATTTAAAATTATGTTTAGGCCACCTTAAGGGTGGAATAGTCTCAAGATGGTATACAAGATTTAAAAAAAAAAACACATACAAAGAGGATACAATAAAAACCAGTAAGATATTCAGTAAAAATCCATAAAAACAAGGATTGCTAATAAAGACCTATAAAAACAGAAATTACCAATAAGGCCAGAGAAAACAGGTGGGTCTCTTGTAGACCTTTAAAGAAGGGGCCCGATGAACCCTCAATGGAAGCTTATTCCAGCGGTGCAGGGCGACCACTGAGAAGGCCCTCTTCCTTGCACTCACCAGCAAGTGAGTAGAGCCTCTGTTGCTGACCTCAGAGGGCAGGCAGGCTGGTACAGGAGGAGGCAATAACTTTAAGTAACTTGGGCCCAACCCATTTAAGGCTCTAAAAGTTAAAAGTGGTGCTTTACATTGGGCCTGGAAACCTACTGGCAGCCATTGCAGCAGGCAAAGCATTGGTGTCACATGGAGTAGCAGCCGTTGGCATTGAATAAACTGGTCAGATCTGCACTAACCTGTGAAACCTGTTTCAGACAACCGACTGGTCATACGGTCTTTCCAACAATCACATGAGACAAATGGCTGCATGTGAATTTGCCCCAATTGCGGGAAGTTAGTTGAATTAACTCTTCATGTATCCTACAGATTTATTCGGACAAAGCACAGGAAGGAAGAGTATGACCACTGCCGTGAGAAAATGGTGGTCTACGAATTTCCAAAATAAATGGGAAATTACATGTTTTGTGGAAAAATATGAATTTATTTGATTAAGACACTTCATTCTAAAGCCTGAGAGGCAGCTCTGTGTGGTGATAATTGTTGACTTGGAAGTATGATTTCTCCATATACATTCTCTCCCTCCCTCTCCTATGAAAGATGGGCAGGTTCTGTTCTGCAAATTTTCAAATGCTGCCATGAACCCCTCTGTGAGCTATTTGCTTTGGAAGAAGAAATTAAACTATATATTTTCTCTCTTGAAAATATTCAGTGCTCATAAATATGTAAAAGGGAATTACAGGAAGGAAATGCAGATATATATATTTAGTGAAATATGTAAAGTCCTCCCTAATCATCATTTTAAACATATTATTAACATGATTGATCAAGCCCTTGTGAAACTTAAATCAAAAGCCGAAGGCCAAGGAGACTTTCCACCTAGGGTGGCCACTTAACGCATCACCCCAAAAGAGGAAACCCATCACAAAAAAGGAGGACAGGAGAGGACACCAGTTCATATAACACTTGCAGGTGCAGATGTACAGGTGCAAAGTGAGACATAATAGCTACTATTGACATAGAAACGCGGAGCATTTCGCCACAGTTGGGGAGAGTGTGACCTGGTGGCTGGTGCGCTGGCTGCTCAGTCTCTGTCCAGGCACTCCCTGTGCGGGGGGCACCCTCAAGGGCCTGCTCTCCCTCCCATGGTTCTTTGCCTTTAAGCCAGGCTTGGGACTGGGCAGCCCACCCAACAGCGCAGGGGTCTCCAGTGCAGTGCCTGCAAGCACCTCCAATGGCACCTTTGCTCCCTGCTCCCTCAAAAAAAAAAAAAATACAAAATGGAAAAACGTGAGGGCACCAGGTTCTCCTTCCTGTTCCTGAACCTGCCACTCATCCACTGTCCCGCAGGCAGGAAGAGAAAGCAAGGGGGAGGGGAAGAGGGGAGAGAAAGAGCAAGGCTGGGGGCTGGGAAGGGAGAGAAAGAAGAAGGCTAGGGACGGGGAAGGGAGAGAAGCAGTGAGGAAAGGGGTTGCGGGAGAGAAAAAGTGAGGCTAGAGCCTGTGAGTGGAGCAAGGAAGGGAGAGACAGACAGAGACAGAGAGACAGAGACAGAGAGGTGGTTTGTGTGGACGGAAGAAGATTGGGCAGGCCAGGAAGCAACTCTTTCCATTTCCCCCTCCCTCCCAGCCCCTAGCCTCTCTCTCTCTCTCTCTCTCTCTCTCTCTCTCACACACACACACACACACACACTACTTGTCTAGCCAAGCCCCCATGGCAGCCCTTATGTTAGCCACATCCTCCTTGGGAGCCATTTTGTGGTGGTGCCCACAGCAGTTTCTCAAATTCCCAAATATGCCTACAGGTCCAAAAAGGTTAAGAACCCCTGAAATAGAGGACACCTTCAAATAGAGGACTGCCCTCTGCCAGTTCTCGAAAACAGAAGTCTGCCCTCTTTAAAGTAGGACACCTGGCCACCCTATTTCCATATACGGAAGCAATGTATTTCCCACTAAGGGTGACAAATAGAGAGAGCTTCTGCAAAAGACCTTTTAAATAATAATTGAAAAAACTAAACCATAACCACACAAGTTCACCAGAAAAAATGGGAACATACCAAGGATCGCTTTGCAAGCCCCATAGCCACGTCTATTACAATTGTTGAAGAGTATGATCCTATACGTGTCTAATTTTTAATTTATTTCTATTAACATTATATTTAGGTCACCTTTAAGTGTGGAATCATCTCAAGGTGATGTACAAGATGAAAACCAAAGTGGATACAATAAAAATAAATAAGTACATATTCAGTTAAAAAAAAAAAAATCCATAAAAACAGAGATTGCAAATAAAAATCCATAAAAGCTGAAATCACCAATAAAACCAGCAGCCCAAGACAGAAAGACTAGAGAAAACAGATGGGTCTTCAGGGTTTTCCTGAAGACTTGCAAAGAAGGGGCCTAGTGAACCACTGAGGGAAGCTGATTCCAGAGGTGTGGGGCCACCACTGAGAAGGCCCTATCTCTTGTACTCACCAGCCTAACCACCGTCGGTGGCAGGCAGGTGAGAAGGGTCTGAGTGATGACCTCAGAGTGTGGGCCAGCTGCTATGGGAGAAGGTGGCCCTTCAAGTAGCTTGGGCCCAAACCATGTAAGGCTTTAAAGGTTAAAACCAGCACTTTAAATTGGGCTCAGAAATGCACTGGCAGCCAATGTAGCCATCACACTATTGGTGTCACATGAGGCAACCACCGGCCTGCACCAGTATCCGAGAGGCCACATTCTGCACCATCTAAAGGTTCAAAGGCAGCCCCACATACAGCGCATTACAGTAGACCAGCCTGTATGTCACCAAAGCATGAATAACTACTGTCTATTCAGAAGCAAGTTCCACTGAGTTCCACAAGAGATGGCAAAGTGAACTTCTGCAGAGTTCAGACCATTGGTCTATCCAGCTTACTATTGTTGACCCTGACTGGCAGCAGTGGCTCTCCAGGGTTTCAGGCAGAATTCCCTCCTGGCTTTACCTGGAGATGCCGGGGACTGCACCTGGGGTCTTCTGCATGCCAGGCACAGAGTCTGCCACTGAGCTTTGGTCTTTCGACCTCCCTGGATCTACCTCGCCTATTCTATGCAGTGTTCATTCTGCCATAGCCCCTTCATCTATTGATTTAAAGCCAAGAACAGGGGTGGAGAACTTGTGGCCCTCCAGATGTTTTGGCCTACAATTCCCATCAGCCCTGGCCAGCATCAGCTGATGCAACGGTGAGGGATTGTGGGAGTTGCAGGCCAAAATATCTGGATGGCCACAAGCTGCCCACCCCTGGTGATTTGGGTAAGCAGATCATAGAACAGCCTTCCCAAACCTGGCACCCTCCTGAAATGTTCACTTTGTGAAAGTTTGAGTGGGGGGAGGTCAGGCTTAGAGGTCTGGGTGTTTTTGTTGGGAGGGGGTATCCCTGAGAAGACTAGTTTCATTTCCTTGGCTATGTTTCAGTTTCATTTCTCCAATTAAGTTTCATTTCTTCAGGTTTGAAGCAGTACTTTTGGTTTTGAGAGAGGAGGGCATATAAAGAGAGTGAGAGAGCCAGTAAGAACAGAGTCAGGGAGACCAGAGCCTGAAGAAGGAACAGGAAGAAGCAGCCCGGAGAAGTCTAAGTACAGCTA
The DNA here is from genome assembly GCF_057233095.1 of Heloderma suspectum. NCBI lineage: Eukaryota > Metazoa > Chordata > Lepidosauria > Squamata > Helodermatidae > Heloderma > Heloderma suspectum. The sequence continues at coordinate 3,722,000 of NC_139466.1, forward strand.
GGGTAAAGGAATGAGTGTTTTGCAACTGTTATTTTCTCTTAATGCCTTTTGTATCATTCAGCTTTAAATACCTTTAGTTGTGATTTGCTTGCTTTGATTTACCAGTAAAATGTTGACTTAAACCCCAGGTATCTGGAGTGTCAGTCACCCCATGACTACAGCCTAAAGCCCATGTTACTGGAAAGGGGAAGGTAAAAGAAGGAAGGTGGGACTCTTAATGAAGCAAATGATCCTTAATGAGTTGCTCAGGGTGTCCAGGACATAAGGGGAACCCTGACACACTTCAACTCCCATAATTCCCAGCCAGCATACAAGTGCAGTCCCACACATCTGGAGGGCACCAGGCCAAGGAAGGCTGTCAGGGCATCTCTACACCAGCCTAAATCCTGCATTTAAAACAGGGCTTTCTGCTTCCATTTTAAATGCAGGATCACAACAACACCCTTTTTCATCCGCTTCCTTCTCCCCCTCCCCTTCCCCCTCCTTCTCCCCGTATCTGGGTCTTCCATTATCTTTCATTGATCTCACTCCTCTTCTTGCTGCCTGTCCTCTTTTCATGGAGGGAACTGAACACAACGGGGTAATTTGATAGCTCATTATCTGCGATCTACTTAAAAATGGAACAAAGGGCATTTAGTGCAGGAGACGCCCTGGAGGGACACGGTGTCATGTAAAGAGCCTGCAAACTTCCATGAGAGAGCCATCTCGATCGCAGGATAAAAGCTCCCTGTGAAGAAAGCCCTAGAGAAACATGTAATTTGTTCCGTAACGTTATCCAGAGTTCACAGTGCAACTGAGCAGCTGCTGTGTGTGTGAACTCAGGCTGCACAATTCCCCAAGTCCCACAAGGATGAAGAGGGCAGAGTGGCATTCACTCAGGAGCCAAATAAATAATGTATTTGAACATATTTACTTAGCATTAAGATTTTCAGGGATTAATTGCCTACATTACATTGACTAAATAACTGCACAGACTAAATACTGCAACACCAGACAGGCCGCTTAACAAGATCAGCCTCGGATGGCCTACTCCATCCGAGTAGGCCATCAGCCAGGACAGCTAGACTGGTGGGGATGAGGGAGAGGGCCTTCTCTGTGGTGGCCCCCACTATGTGGAACTCCCTCCCTAGGGAACTCCGCCATGCCCCCTCTTTAATGAGCTTCCGCCATGCATTAAAAATGTGGTTGTTCAGGCAGGCATTTGGGGTGGGTTAAGGTATTTTTAGAAATATGATGTTTTAATGTAGAATTTTATTGTTTTAAAACTGTTTGTATTGCTGTACATCGCCCAGAGTGGCCGGGTGACTGGCCAGATGGGCGATTAAGTAAGTAAGTAAGTAAGCAAGTAAGTAATAAAAAAAACCAAGGTTGTCTAAATAACCACCAGGAATGGCGAAAACAATGTCACTGTTATTCAGACAGTGACAGCCACTTCCAAAGTTCCTCCAACTCCTTTTCACCGGCCTCTGCTACTGCATTTCACCATTCCTCCTTGGGCAAGAGGGCTGCTCTTTTCTGTCTCTTTCTCTTTGCCTTCATCATTCCACTGCTTTTGCTTCATCCTTATTCCACAGTGGATTTTAACATTCGCGTTGGAGCCACCTTAGGGAGACCAGCTAAAGCCCTTGGTTCACATCCTCAGGCTGCAGCAACTGAAACCAATCCCACACACCTGGACCAGCCAGTGCTTTGGATGCCTCCACTGGAACTGCATCAATGCAAGAGCATCACATTCAAAGAGAAGATGAGGGAGTTGATCCTCAAAGCACCTAGCAAAGTGCTCCCAGCCAGCTTCCAAGGGTTCCTCCTCCTCCTCTTCCTCCTCCTCATGGAGCTTTGGTGGTGACAACCTATAAACCATGCAGAAAAGCTCTGCTGGACAGCTACTTGAGGATGCAGTGGAGATGGAGCAACCACCAGAAAGTAGGCACGATACTGTGCTCTCTCTCACCGTTGTGCGATTGTATTCACTGTGAGATTTCACTGTGGGATTCCCCCAAAGGCCACGCCTCTTCCCACTGGCCATGCCCCCTTCCCCCAACCACTGATCATGGGTGGCTTTCTGGCCTTTGTGCAGTTTTTTCCCCATGGTAAAAGGCCGAAATGCCTCTCCCAGGGTTTAGTTACTGGCAGTGAGAGCTTTGAGCTACAACGTGCTAGATTTGGGGGTATTTTCTCCCCATTTTGCCTTTGGCCCCACCCACCACTGGAATGTGACCCCCAAGACCTTCTCCAAAATAGAATTCAGCCTTGGCCTATACTATATATCCAGCCTCACACTCAGTTAAAAATAGGGGTGTACAAAACCCTGCTTACCTGGCTCCGCCAGGTTCCGCAGGTGGGGGAGGCGATCCGTTCCTCCCCCCGGAATCCTCGACTGGGGGGGAGGCAATCCGTTCCTCCCCCCTGGAACCTTGCCAGGCCGCGGAGCCGCCGGCCGGGCCAACCTGCAGCAGGGCCTCCAGCCGCTGCCAGGCTGGTGCGGACGCAAATGGTGTCCTGTGTAGGGGACGCCATTTGCGTCCCTACACAAGCCCGTGGCAGGCTACGTAAATATTTATGTAGCCTATCATGGCTAAAGCAGGGATGCAAATGGTGTAGGGGACATTATTTGCATCCCTGCTTTAGCCGTGATAGGCTACATAAATATATATGTAGCCTATCCCTGCTTTAGCCGTGATAGGCTACATAAATATATATGTAGCCTATCACAGGCCGGCGTAGGGATGAAAATGGCGAATGCTATACCATTTGCACCCCTGCTCTTTGCCATGATAGGCTACATAAGTATTTACATAGCCTATCAAGGTAAAGGCAGCCATGCAAATGGCGTAGTGGCCACCATTTGCGTGGCTGCCTTTACCATGATAGGCTACGTAAATACTTATGTAGCCTATCATGGCAAAGAGCAGGGGCACAAATGGCGTAACGGCCGCCATTTGCATCCCTGCTCTTTGCCGTGATAGGCTACGTAAATACTTACGTAGCCTGTCACGGCTGCAAGGACACAAATGGCGGCTGCAGCAGCCCAGCTGTGGCCAGCCAGGAGACCAGCCGCCGCCACCGGAGCCACCGCCGGAGCCACCGCTGCATCCGCCCCAGGTAAGTTCCATCGCGGGGGGATTTTGCGGGGGGGGGGCGGGAGGCCGTTCTGCCACAGATTCCAGGGGGCCAGATTCTAATGAATTCAGCCTGACTGGAATCCGTGGCGGAATTCTCTGACATCCCACACCAAGCTGAGAGTGAGCCCTGATGGATGTTTGGGGCCATGTACAAAAAACTGCCCTGTTTTTTTTTAGAGAAAGCAGTAGAAACATGCAACGCACAGATTTATCTGTTAGTTTAGTAGCTCAGCCTGCTGCGGACTCTGATCACGGGTGCATCCGGACAGGACGCTACTAGAGCTACCAATCAAAAGGCCTGAAACAGCTATTCCATCCCCTCTTCCTTAACAGATGTTTTTTCTGATGAGATAAAAGATGAAGAAGTAGTGGAAAAAACATGGGAGGATTACATGTGGAAGATGGCAATGTCTGGTTCCCCCCTACATTTCTGTGAATGGAGCAGGGTGATTACATGATAAAAGCCTTGTCTGGAAACACCCTTAGTTGCAATCTCCCCGCAAAAATGTCTTGCACGTGGAATGACAACCTGTGATAGGGTGATTCACTTCTTTCTCGTGCCCAAATTGGTAAGCCAGGATTCAATTTCCTTGATAGATGTGATGGGCAGAATTAGAGATTTGCTGAGTGCCCTCTTGCAAGGAGGTCGACAGCTTCGGGGGGGAAAGGGGGAAGTTTGATAGATGCTATTAACTAGCATCCAAGGCCACTGCCTTATTGCAGAGGTCTCCAGCAAAGTAACATTCTCTCCATCTCTGAAGGTCAGTTGAGCCAGCTGGCATTACACAGCTTGAGCTCAAAGACACGTTTATTTCATTAAATGCAAAGAGCCTATGTGGGCAAACCCAAAGCTTACTTCTGTCCTTGTAATGTTTTGCTTTAAAAATACTTTCATAATATTATTTTTATTCAAACACCGAATAAATAAGAAATTACCTAACAAAACATTTAATAAATCTAGAAGCATAAGCAAGGACAAGCTTTGCTGAGAATCTCCATATTACATTATAATGTTAACCACATGGGGAAAAAGACCCCATAAGGTTGAACATTACATTGGAGCTTCTCATTCCCCAAAATGGATAAACAATGACTTTTTCTTCTTCCTTTTTTACAAATTCATCATTTTGTGGATTATGTTGTTGACAACAAGTGAAGTGCATTACTTTTTGTAAGTAGAGCTATAACCCAAATATTTTTGAACCATTCAGTAATATATAAATATTTTTAAATGTTTCAGGAAAGTAATGTTTTACCTAAGGAGGCGTTTTCTGGGGGATATACAAGCTGGATTTGTGGGCATCTTTACCACAGGCATCTTCAACAGATCTATTTAAAAAAATATTAAACACGCTGATTCAAAATAAATGAACACTCAAAACTGCCCAGTCAAATCAGTCCTACTGACCACATTTGATTTATTCACATAGGCTGCAATCCTATACACACTTTCCTGGGAGTAAGTTCCATTGCAATCAGTGAGAGTAGATAGATAGATGATTGAGAGGGAGTGGGAGAGAGAGAGAGAGAGGAATTGTGCTATTACTTACTGCAATTATATGTCGCTCTTCTCCCAAGGCACTCAAGTGGTTTACAATTTAAAATGGTTTTAGAGCTATTGGTGAACCATCCCTTTGCTAGACAGACTGCTGGTTAATAGCCATGAGTGGTTGGATGATGGGAGCTAATGATTAAGGGATAATTGGAGATCTCCACTTCGAAGGCATGAACTGCTGTTTTAACATGTTAATGCTGTGTTTGTACATGTATTTATGTTTGTACTTTGGTTGATTGTTTAGCAATTGTTTTTAGATATCTGTTGTCTGTGTGTGTGTGCTCTGTTTATCTGTTTTCACGTAAAAGGCTTTGTACTTTGCATAATTTTTTTAATGGTTTTTAATCTTTGTGAACTGCCCAGAGAGCTTTGGCTATGGGACGGTAAAGAAATGTAAGAAATGAAATGTACAAAAATGTTAGTTTTGTACAGCAGGTAATTTTAGACTCTGGACCTAATGGTTTTGTGGAAGGGGGGTCATTAGATGGAAATGTGTATTACTTCACTTACTTCAAAATGGGGGAGCTGTTTAGATGGAAGTGTGGGCTACTTCACTTGCCTCCAAATGTGGGAAACCAGCTGTGTTGCACTTGGGGGCTTCCTGCTCTTCCTGCTGAGTGGAGCCATAGGCATTTGCCCCAAAGTCCTGTCCAGATGGTACCATTGTTTTTGTACTGCTGTCAAATAACATTTCAGTGGCTGCCATTTGATTGTTCTTATTGCTTTCTAGTTCTTCACTTGGGAGGGCTGCCCTATTGTGTTTTCCTATTTTTTTTTTTTAGTTTAAGCCAATTTCGCTGATTTCTTTTCAAAAATGTTAAATCTGCCAACTTGAGGTTAACAATTAATGTATCTGATGACGTGAACGGTGTCCGCAAAAGCTTATGCCATGATATTTTTTTGAGGTAGCAATCCTATGGCCCCTGCACAGTGTCTGTGGGGCCATAGGCTATTTCAGATTCCCAGATCCAAGGTCGGAGACAGCACCCCGACCTTGCAGGGGAATCTGCGCTCCAACCCCCTTCCCCGTCCCCCTCACAGCCGGCATGGAAAGTACTGCACCCGCTGCTCTCCGAGGTCAGGAACTTGACCTCAGCGGATGAGGAAAGGGGGCATTTGGGTGGGCGGGGAGGGGCTGAGACAGGAGAGGTCAGGATACGAGTTATACTGAGGCCTCTCCAGCCTCCTTCCCTCCCCCTCCGAAATGCCCCAGCTAGATGGGCAAAAAAGCCCATCAAAAAAGCCCATCAAAATGCGGAGCGGGAAGACGGGGAAGCAAAGATTGCCTCTGCCTTGCCTTGCACTGTGCGCTGGGTGAGCACAAGCCTCCGAGTTTGGAGGCTTTTGATCATCGCGGGTGGAAACAATAGGATTGTGCCCTTAGTCTTTAAGGTACCACAAGACTCTTCATTGTAAACAGCAAACTATCATTCTCACTATAAACAAATATCTGGAGATCAGAATGGCCCATAGGGATGTCTAAATTGGCCCTCCCTGTTGCATATGATGGGCTGGCATGCTGAAAGATGTTGTCCATCTCATTACAGTACTATTGTATGTTTCTGTAGCATAAACAGTTGGGTCAAAACTGAAATTCTGTGCCTGCGCCATTGACTCCCTTTCAGTGAGTTTGTGTTAAGGAATGTGTTTTTTAAGGTTAGATGGCTACAGTAATTAATTCAGATATTAATTTTCCAGTGTTTAAAATATTCCAAATTGTATTTTATATTACAGGGTGAGATCTCTCAGGATCTCTCAGGATTTTGGTGCTAATGCCAGTATGTTGTTTTTAATGCCTTTTAAGTTTTCTGTGGATTTATTATTTGTATAACGGTCCTTCGTAGTCTTCGTAGCTTCTGATAAAGGAGTTTTGACCCCAAAGCACATAGAGGCAGGGCAAAAGCTCAGACCATTCAGCTGAAATCTGGCTGACCTGGGGGTCAAAATCAAAAAAGAAACAGCCGTGCCCATTGAATTCCCAACACGTTTCGACACTTGGTCTTCATCAAGGGGAAAACGTTTGGAGATTATTTTGGAGGACTCCCTCTCTGAGAGAATCTTCCAAAAGAATCTCCAAGAGTTTTTCCCTTGATGAAGACCAAGTGTCGAAACGTGTTGGGAATTCAATGGGCGCAGCTGTTTCTTTTTTTACTTTGGTTTCCAGCCTTACAGGTGTTTTTTCTGGTCCCTCTTGGCACTGTTGCTGATCTGGGGGGTCCCAACCCATCCTCCTGGGTTCCCCAGATAGTCACGCACCCCTTCACACCCCTTTTCCTCCAACCACCAATCATTCGGTGGTTCCCCCAGTTCCCTCCTCCCCCTGCCATTCTAAAAGGTTGAAATACCTCTCCAAAGCTTCGCTACTGGCAGTAAGAGCTTTAAGCACAATATGCTGGTATTTTTGGCTCCACCCCTTTTGCCTTTGGCCCCACCCACCGCTGGAATGCGGCCCCCGAGGACTTCTCCAAAATGGAATCTGGCCCTCAGCTTGAAAGAGGTTTTGCACCCCTGCTGTACAGCATATAATAAAGGTGAGTGACATCATCCATCCAGCATCGGAGACGTCTTCTGCTCCTTGCTTGTACCGTAACACGTGGGTCAGTCTGTAAACTGGGATGTCTTTCTCAAAATGAGGAAGCAAGCAACCATTGGGTAATATCTAAGGTTTACTCAGCTCAGCCCCTCACCCCATCCCCACCAAGATACTTGTTGATAAGACAGCAAATTAATGGCCCTTAGGTTCAATTACCATGCCTGGTATAATGTCATAATTCATTAACTTTGAGAGCTGTAAATTCATAATGGGATGCAATGGGCATAAATATCTCTTGGCATTTGGCAAGAGGGATTACAGCCTAGTCCAAACCAGCCCCTCTGTTTAAAGTGACCTCAGGGGAAAGTAAAACTCAGTCGCCACCTCCAGTTCGTCAGTAACAGTCCATGAGGGTTTCCACAATGGACACTACAAACTCCACTTTGTCTGGAGTGTACCAGTATTTTCAGTGAAGTACCTGTTCTAGTCAGAATAGGTTTTATGCTGAGAAAATACAATAAATAAATAAATAAATAAGTCAAGAATCCTGATTCAAGCACTCCTTTGTGAAAAGGGCTGATGAATTCCTGCTTCAGAGTCCATCAGCAAAACCTCTCAGGGTAAGAGGAAATTTGCCACTGCAGTTCTGAAAAACTGGAGACGGTCATCACATAGGGCTATAATTTTTGTTTGCTGTCTAATTGCCTGTGGTGCACCCTGCAAGTTTTTAATTGGATTTCTCTCTTCATTTATGCTAATCAGGTCATACATTTCCAGATTTTCTCCTTATTCATGACAAGGGAGTGGAGGCGTGGGCCAGAATTGCCTCTGGTCCTACCAAACCAAGATCCATGAGAGTGATTTGGAACTTCATGGCACTTTTTCATGGGGATTTTTCCCCCATTACAACTACTAGCAGGTTGTGGAAGAAGTGACTCTGATGTAAAAAAAACAAGAAATAAACTGAATTCTGGAATTCTCTGCCACAAGACAGAGGAACATGCGAAGCTCCCTTATACGGAGTCAGACCCTTGGTCCATCTAGCATGTCCCCAAAGAGCAGAAGACCACTAGCTCAAGATTTTCCTGGAGTTTCTTTTCCCAACTTCAGAGAGAAACATTTTTTCTCAATGTCAAGGAACCAATTCTAACAGTTTTTATCTCCATGAGGAGCAGGTCTTTTGTAAAGCCTACGGGTCTGAATTGTGCGTTCAAGAGGAAGCCACCACAAAATACTTCGCATTAGAACTAGGGAGGGGCAGAACGCTTACCTGCCATTCTGGAGGAGGCCGCGGGGGGGAGGCAATCCGTTCCTCCCCTCCGGAATCCTCTTTGGCTGGCTCTGCTCCATAGCAATTCCATGGAGCTGCTGGCCGGCTCCGAAGTGCCAGCGATACGGCCACCATGCCGTATCGCTGGCTGAAGGGGACTACTGCCTGCGGACGCAAATGGTGTCCAGGATGCCATTTGTGTCCTCAGTCAATCCGCCCAGCCAGTGATACGGCAATGGCGGCAGTATCGCTGGTGCTCCGGAGCCAGCCGGCAGGGAGGATCCGGCCGGTGAGGATTCCTCCTGGAGGTGCAGGTAGGAGATTCAATCCTCCGCGGACTTCAGGGGGCCAGATTCAATAGAATCCGGCCTCATTGGGGTCCATGGAGGATTTCTCCAACATCTCTAATTACAACAGGGAGAGCTCACAACAATATATTGTTACTGGGGAAATCCATTTCTCCCTCAGCCACTCACTGTGAAGATTGCAGCTGAGCTCAGAGGGAACAGGGAATTCTGAGAGCCTGAGGCAGATGATGTGACCATCCCTGCTAATCTAAAAGTCCCACAGCTTTGGCCTTGTGAGCCCTCACTTAGTGACGCCACAGGGTACAATGGCCACAGGTCGCCTTCACGTTCAGAGTCAGCATGCTGCCACTAAATATGAGGTGATGGGGAGCAACCACAGCAGGGGGCTTGTTGCCTCCATGGTCCTTTGGCCTGATCCAGCAGTGATGCTGGGGGTGCGCTGGAGAAACAGAGGAAGAGGACGCTGTTTCTTTCCTCTGTGTTTCACTATTTCTCCTTAGGACTTTGCAATGAGTTATTTAATAGAAAGAAAAAGAAAAAAGATGACAATGCACACTGTGAAGAAGGGTAGCTAAAATGGACTGGCATCAAGAAGAATTCTGCAAGTAAGACTGGTGCATAATTTTGTATTTGGCTTTCATTTCTTGCGGTTATACTGGTATTTTATTCTGGTTTACACACTCCAGCTCTGCTGCTTTGATGATCAGGTGGGGAAAGAAAACGGCTGCTACCAGAACTGCTATTATGCCTGCTACTAAGGGCTTCTTCACAAGGAGCTTTTATCCTGCTATCGAGATTGTTTACTCACCAAAGTTTGTGGGTCCTTTAGATGACGTCGTCAACCTGCAGGGCATCTCCCACACTAAATGACCTTTATTCCATTTTTTTAAAAGATTGGAAATAATGAGCTATCAAATTACAGCGTTGGGGTTCTTCTCGAGTTCCCTCCATGAAAAGAGGAAACCCAGCAGTAAGAGGAGCTAGACCACACCGCCATCTAGCAGCTGTATAATGAAACATATGGAAGACTCAGATAAGGGGGAAAGGCAGGGGGGAAAGGCAGGGAAGGAAGCACATGTAACACGTTGTGATCCTGCATTTAAAACGGAAGCAGGAAGCCCTGTTTTAAATGCATGATTTTAGGCTGGTGTAGAGATGTTCTAAGTTTCAAAGAAATAACAAGAGAGAAGAAATATGCTTCAGATGCTTATCTAGGAACATAGAAAGGAAACTGCATTATGCTGAGCCAGACCATTCATCCATCTAGCTCAGGATTGACGGCACTGAGAGCTACCTCTGTCACGTGCTGCTTGTGATCTTTTCAGAGGCCCGGCGGCTCTCGGAGACAGAGTGCTCGGCCTTTGGCCTGTGCCAGGAAAGCCTTTCTGTGTTCCAGTTCCTATGCTAATGTAACCTGATGTTCATCCCCAAACCGTAATTCTCTCAGTACTTTGGCTGCCCCACAAATTGTTCGGATAAAACACACCAACCAACAAAACATTCTCAGAGCCGGCCCTCATTGGCAGAAATTTAGCTGGTACGGACTTTGGGGGAGGGAAAGGAAGAGCTGCTCTCCTCTCCTAAGAACAAACTCTTCAGAAGCCAAGAGTTCACCATGTCTCATCTCTCAGCAGAGCTAATTAATTTCGTTGCAGTGCTAACTGCATAGAATAGGACTTTGTTCGATGGAAATGGAGTTAGAGAGAAGGAAAACTCCAGAATGATGCAAGCAATATGTCCCACCAACCTTTCTTTAAACATCAGCAAACTGAAAGTATGTGAGGTTTAAATTAGGCCTTGAATCACGAGCAAAAGCATTGGATATTGAGGGAAATGTCAAAGCTCGAAGGATTTGCCCAAGCAGCAGTCTCCCTTTTCAATAAGGCTGTGAAAATATGAAGCCAAACAGAAGGGGAATCTTGAACAAGAATCTATATTATTGACTGTGGAGCTTTGAGTACAGCTGGAAGTAAAAGCGGAGCTTGAATGATGGCCCACCGAAGTACAGGCTCCAAGAATGGTGGCACATCCTAAGTTAGTTTATACAGCTCGAATTGCCCCTTGGCCACGTTCCTTTGGTCTTGAGCTTTCAACAAATGCTGCTCACCCATTTCCAAGTCTTCATGAGGGGCAGAAACCTGACTTCAAAAAAAGAACGCTCAGATTATCAGGGTACCAAATTCTCTGATGGATTTTGTGCTGGTTCAGCAAACCCGTGGCAATGGTGTATGGGGTAGCCTCGAGCATTCCAGGCTACAGTGGTGGCAAAGGGCAAATCTGGATATGCAGATATAAGAAACTAATTATGACTTACCTTTGTGTCGCCATGCTTCAGTCTGAGAATTTCTTTGTAATTCTTTATCTCTTTTCCCCCTTGGTGCAGGTTGCGTACTGCTGTGGTGCATCGACACCCGCCGGGGTTATGCCTTTTTGCCTTCTCCCACCCTAGATTTCCAGGTAATGCTTAGTTCACATCACTCTGGCTCCCTTCCAAAGAGGGACAAGTTTGGAGAGGGAAGGGGGGAGTCTGTGATTACGGCCTTAGCCATGATCTCTCAGAGGAGGAACTTTATTAGCATTACCATCCGTTGTAATGAGTTCATTTCCATTCCCATCACTAAACCAATTTCAGAGTCTAATAAGGCACATTCTTTTCAGTTGTATTTGGAGCTAATTGATTTGCCTTATTTGTTTCCCATTCTCCCTCCCCGCCCTCCACCCCCCGTACCAAGGCCCTTCTGTGTGCTGGTGAGGGGAAAGCAGCTTCTGTTCCAAGTTCAGGTTGCTGCACATCCTTCTGCCTGACTCACCTGTCAAGTTCTTCCTGCTGTGAGCTGCACCCTCCTTAGCTGCTCTCACCACTGTACACAGATCCACAGCAGGGCTCAGCAGTGCAGTCAGTCCCTGCTTTGCATGCAGAAGGTTCAGTCCCACATATTTCCAGATAGGGCTGTCTGGAACCCTGGAGAACTGGTGCTGCCAGTCAGGACAGACAACACTGAGTGATGGGCCATTGGACCGACAAGCAGAAAACTTCACCCCTGAGGTATAGGAACTTGGTAGTTAGGGTGAAGGCACGCTTCACCTGCTCAGGGGAACTTCCATCTATTCTTACTTACTCACTTGCTTACTTTATTTATTTAAAATATTTCTTGGCTGCCTTTCAAGCCAGAAGCCCTCCTAAGGCGGCATACAGCAATAACACACATAAAACTGGCATGATATTAAGAGCAATAAAAACATAATAAAAACAGAAGAACACAATAAATGTTGGATAATAGGAACAACTCTCTGCACACTTCCAGACACCAGGGGCCAACAGAGAATGTGTTTGTCAACAGCCAGCAGGTTGTCGTGTTCATCCCCCTTGTTGTCTGATCAGTTCCTTCTTGCTGCTCCTTTCCCTCTCTCTTCCTTTGTCCTCCTTCTTCCTCTTGCCTCTACAACAAGCACCATGCAGCTCACTCCTGAAGGAAGCAAATAACCATATCTCATGCCTTCACTTACTTATACTCACACACCCAGCATTATGGGGTGCTTGTAGTTCAACAGCGTTAGATAGGATTCTCTGACAATGTGTTGTTGTTTATTCGGTCAGTCGCTTCCGACTCTTCGTGACTTCATGGACCAGCCCACGCCAGAGCTTCCTGTCGGCTGTCGCCACCCCCAGCTCCCCCAAGGTCGAGTCCATCACCTCCAGAATATCATCCATCCATCTTGCCCTTGGTCGGCCCCTCTTCCTTTTGCCTTCCACCTTCCCTAGCATCAGCATCTTCTCCAGGGTATCCTGACTTCTCATTATGTGGCCAAAGTACTTCAGTTTTGCCTTTAATATCCTTCCCTCAAGTGAGCAGTCTGGCTTTATTTCCTGGAGTATGGACTGGTTTGATCTTCTTGCAGTCCAAGGCACTCTCAGAATCTTCCTCCAGCACCACAGTTCAAAAGCATCTATTTTCCTTCGCTCAGCTTTCCTTATGGTCCAGCTCTCGCAGCCATAGGTTACTATGGGGAATACCATTGCTTTCACTATGCGGACCTTTGTTGTCAGTGTGATGTCTCAGCTCTTTACTATTTTATCAAGATTTGTCGTGGCTCTCCTCCCAAGAAGTAAACGTCTTCTGATTTCCTGGCTGCAGTCAGCGTCTGCAGTAATCTTTGCGCCTAGAAAGACAAAGTCTGTCACTGCCTCCACGTTTTCTCCCTCTATTTGCCAGTTATCAATCAAGCTAGTTGCCATAATCTTGGTTTTTTTGAGGTTTAACTGCAACCCAGCTTTTGCACTTTCTTCTTTCACCTTCATCATGAGGTTCCTCAGCTCCTCCTTGCTTTCAGCCATCAAAGTGGTATCATCTGCATATCGGAGATTGTTAATGTTTCTTCCAGCGATTTTAACTCCAGCCTTGGCTTCATCAAGCCCAGAACGTCGCATGAGGTGTTCTGCATACAGGTTGAATAGGTAGGGTGAGAGCGTACAACCCTGCCGTACTCCTTTCCCAATCTTAAACCACTCTGTTGTTCCGTGGTCTGTTCTTACCGTTGCTACTTGGTCGTTATACAGATTCCTCAGGAGGCAGACAAGATGAGTTGGTATCCCCATACCACCAAGAACCTGCCACAATTTGTGATGATCCACACAGTCAAAGGCTTTAGAATAGTCAATAAAACATAAATAGATGTTTTTCTGAAACTCCCTGGCTTTCTTCATTATCCAGCGGATATTGGCAATTTGGTCTCTAGTTCCTCTGCCTTTTCAAAACCCAGCTTGTACATCTGGCAATTCTTGTTCCATGAATTGCTGAAGTCTACCCTGCAAGATCTTGAGCATTACCTTACTGGCATGTGAAATAAGTGCCACTGTTCGATAGTTTGATCATTCTTTGGTGCTTCCCTTTTTTGGTATGGGGATATAAGTTGATTTTTTCCAATCTGTTGGCCATTCTTGTGTTTTCCAAATTTGCTGGCATATGGCATGCATCACCTTGACAGTATCATCTTGCAAGATTTTAAACAGTTCAGCTGGGATACTGTCATCTCCTGCTGCCTTGTTATTAGCAATGCGTCTTAAGGCCCATTCCACCTCACTCTTCAGGATGTCTGGCTCTAGCTCACTGACCACACCGTCAAATCTATCCCCGATATTATTATCTTTCCTATACAGATCTTCCGTATATTCTTGCCCCCTTTTCTTGATCTCTTCTGCTTCTGTTAGGTCCTTGCCATCTTTGTTTTTGATCATACGCATTCTTGCCTGGAATTTACCTCCGATGTTTCTAATTTTCTGGAAGAGGTCTCTTGTCCTTCCTATTCTATTATCTTCTTCCACTTCCACGCATTGCTTGTTTAAAAATAATTCCTTATCTCTTCTGGCTAACCTCTGGAATTTTGCATTTAATTGGGCATATCTCCCCCTATCACTCATCTCCCCAATAACCACATCCAATTTGCCCTGGCTCATAGATCTTACATTCCAGGTTCCTATAGTGTGTTGATCTTTAGAACATTGGATTCGTCGTTCACCACCAGCACCATCGGCTGCTAGCCATCCTTTCGGCTTTGAGCTAGCTGCGTCATCACATCTGGGGCTAGTTGATCCTCTATTCCTCCCCAGTAGCATTTTGACCATCTTCCGACCTGGGAGTCCCATCTTCCAATGGTATACCGACATATCTTTGGTTGTACTGATCCATTTAGTTTTCATGGAAAGAATATTGGGGTGGGTTGCCGTTTCCTTCCCCAGGGATCTTATTTAGTCTGACCTCTCCGCCATGACCTTCCCGTCTTGGGTGTCCTTTCACGGTTTAGCTCATGACGTCATTGAGGTGCTCAAGCTCCAGCACCACGACAAGGTAACGATCTCCTTTGCTGAAGTGACAATGTGTATAAAAGTACTAATAAAGTAAGTTGATTTGAACTTCTTTTAAACTGGCTCTAGCCTGCATTTATTGCCTCCAGTATGAAATGCGGTGTTGCCACGCTTTCTCTGTCTAAGGCAACTCTGCTGTAAGTCATACCAGACTTTCCAACAATAAAATCAGCAATAAAACCAACCACAAAACCAGCAAAAAACCCAGCAACAACAGCAATCCCATCAGGAGAAGGCCAGAGTAAAATAATATGCTTTCAAGGCTTCTTAAAAGTCTGTAATGATTGAACATAGTGGACCCCCAGTGGTAACTTATTCCAGAGGTGTGGGGCCACTGCAGAGAAGGCCCTCTCATGTGTGGTCAGCCACCTAATTGCTCTCGTTGTTGTTGTTCATTTGTTCAGTCGCTTCCGACTCTTCGTGACTTCATGGACCAGCCCACGCCAGAGCTTCCTGTCGGTCATCGCCACCCCCAGCTCCCCCAAGGTCGAGTCTAATTGCTCTCACAGGTGGACAGATGAGGACAGCCTCTCTTGCTGATCTGAATGTGTGGGCAGGCTGACAGGGTGATGGCAGTCCTTCAAGTGATTTTGGTCCCAACCCTAAACTGGAACTTTGCGTGTTCCAGGACAGAGTCCTGGTATTGAAACCAGATGCTGAAGCTGAATTTGTACCAGGACACAAACTAAGCTCTGGATTGTGCACTCAGCCCTGGCTGCACGCTTTTTTTTACATTCTCCCTTGGGATGGGGACACAAGAAGCTGCCTTCTATGGAGTCAGAGCCTCAGTCCATCTGGCCCAGTATTGCCTAAACTGACTGGCAGCAGCTACCTCAGTTTTCAACTTTTCAAGCAAGAGTCTTTCCCAGCCGTACCCAGAGATGGCAGGGATTAAACCAGGGATCTTTTGCACTCAAAGCATATAGAATCATGGAATCATGAAAGGTGTCCTGGAGGTCATCTAGTCCATCCCCTTGCTCAATATAAGATCTGCGATGCAGGGTGCAGTGACATTGAGAATTTTGCCTGGCATTGACATGAGGCTAACTGGTCTGCAGCTTCCTGGACCTGCCTTTCCACCCTTTTTGAAGATGAGGACAACATTTGCCCCTCTCCAGTCTTCCAGCACCTGTTCTCTGAGAATTTCTCAAAGATCACAGACCACGGCTCTGAAATGACACCCACAAGCTCTTTCGGCCCCTTGGGGTGTCATTCATCTGGCCCTAGATACCTGAATGCATGTGAAGTAGCAGGGTGCTCTGGGAACACACTGCTAATCGGAAGAGGAGGAAGTAGGCAGATTCTGACCATTTTACATTTGAAATCCTGGAAGCCGCTGTGTCAGCCGGTGCCAGCTCCAGCGTTCAGAGGGCCCTTGGCAAGAGCTGGATGCGCCTGAGCTGGTCTGATCTTGGAAGCTAAGCAGGGCCAGCCCTGGTGAGTACTTGGATGGGAGGCCGCCTGGGAATCAGGCTTCCTGCACTGAGCAGGGGGTTGGCCTCGATGGTCTTGCAGGCCCCTTCCAGCCCTAGGATTCTGTGCTTCTAGGACGCCTTCAGTGGGCCCCCTCCCTGGGTGAGTCTCCCTTCTCACCACCATGGTCTCGAGCTGCTCTTCCTCCTCCTCCCCTTGCTCATGATTGCTACGGCTTGCTTGCTTGCTTGCTTGCTTGCTTGCTTGCTTGCTTGCCAGGCAGAGAGCCAGGGAGCAAGTAGGGAGTGCGGCCTGTCCCGCTCCTCTCAGCACCACCGTTGTCAGGACCAGAGCGAGAGGCAGGTGAGCAAGCAGGTTGCGATGGTGAGGAGGAGGAGCAACTGCGGGGGGCTCCTGTCAGTGGACCCCCGCTGGGGTGTGGGCCTTGGCAGGAGCCCAGCCACGTCGACCCTTGACTTCGCCCTGGCGTTAACAACCCAGTGGTTCAGGGTAGGACGCGAGCAATTGTTTTCCAGGATTTGAAATGTAAAATTGTCTGAAACTTTGTAGTCCTCCTTCTCCTGATTAGCAAAATATTCTCATAATGCAACAGGCTCAAAAGAATATAATACATGCTGAATAATAAAATGCAGGAATGTAAAGATGAGGAGTGCTTCTGACACCACATTTAAAAATAACGTGCCAGTGTTCCTTGCTAAATGCTTATGGTTCATGCCCCAGAGAGTTTCGAAAGGAGAGTGCAGGGCTTTTCTTTCAGACCACAATGCACCGATTTCTACATTCGCAGCAGCGACGTAAGCCTTCATTTTGCATGCACGAGTGGATGAAACCCAATTATAGCAATCTAATATTGGAGATCAAAAGGAAGATGAGGCAGAAAAATCAAGCATGTAATTTCTTCATTGTTCATTCCTATTGAACATGAATGGAGTTTTGCATTCAAAGCTTTAGTGTGAGTGAGCCGTGCCGTGCAGAGACAATGTCGCTCATTGTTTTTTAAGTAAAGCCAGGTAGGTGTGTGTGTGTGTGTGTGTGTGTGTATGTATGTGTATGTGTATATATATATATATATATATATATACACATACATACACATATACACATATATGCCTCCCCACCCACCCCCAAACACACACTTGCACACATTTCCCCTACCTTTTAAAAATAAAAATCTAATCAGAGGTGAAGTGATGCAGTTGGCCATTTCACTCCTGACAAAGCAAATTGGGTTTTAAAAATTAGCCTCCATCTGAGATGTCAAGCTGTGGATGATAATGAGATGGGTTATAAATAACAACATTAATTTGCAGATCCCTTTCTGGACATCTTGCTCAAGTGAATCTCCGTTCCTTTTGTGTAAATTGTGCTCACCATCACCTTGAAATATCATCACCAAGTCAGCATCTTTCAATAAACCAAGCCAGGCGCGTCTTCCGACGATGACCAGAGCTCACTAATGCTAATGAAGTGAATGAACGGTGCACGACACGTATAGTTCTCTACCTCTTAAGCATCAGTGGGCAAAGAAGTCTTCAGCCACCACACTGTGAACAAGCAAGATGGGCTTGTCCAGAAAGTGGCAGTGGTGGGATTCATCATTCACTGAGCTTCTCCAGACAGCCTCATGCCACTGGATCCTCACTCCTGGCCCACTGCAGCTTTCAACCAGATAGTGTTGACTTTTGGTAGCCAGAAAGTATCCAGCACTGACCTGCCTTATCCGTGTTCACATATTTCCTCTCTTCCCTTTGTTTTCAGAGACAAGGGTTCCTCAGAAGTTTAGCAGGATGAGAAGATCAGCAACAGCAAACAAACGTAGTTGAAAGATCGCTCGCCTAGCCAACCACCACCGATCATCTCCTAAAATTCAGAGCTGGGTGTTTGGTGAGCTATGAGATGTGCTCTTGGTTCACGTAGAGCATGAGCAATGCCCAAAAGCCTTGGCCAATGACCATCTCCCAGAATCCTCTGCTGTGTTGGGTGGGACCATAGTTGAGTCCCACCCAGCATATTCTTACATGCATATTCTTACATGCAGAAGGTCTCAGGTTCAACGTGCAATTGAAGGGCCTCAGACGACAGGGCCGGGAAAGTCTTCTCTGAATCCTTGGAGAGCCACTGCTGGTCTCAGCAGTGCAGAACTTCTCTCAGCCTGAGGGCCAAATTCTACATCATAGAAGCTTGCGGGGGGGGGGGGGGCAGCATTCCAGTGGTGGGCAGGATCATAGGCAAGGGAAGAGGGTCAGACATACCAAAAATACCAGCATATGTTAGCATAAAGGTCCTAGTGCCAGTAGCAGAGAGCTTCTTTACATGGAGCTTTTATCCTGCTGCGGAGACTGGCTACTCATGGAAGTTTGCAGGCCCTTTAGAGGACGTCGTCAACCTCCAAGGCACTGAATGACCTTTATTACATTTTTAAATAGATTGGAGACAATGAGGTATCAAATTACACCGCTTGAGTTCCTCTTGAGTTCCCTCCATGAAAAAGGAAAAGCGGGGAGAGGGGGAGCGAGATCAAGGAAACATAGGGAAGAGTCAGATAAGGGGGAGAAGGAGGAGGAAAAGGGAGGGGGGAAAGGAAGCGTGTGTAAAGGGAGTCCGTTATGATCCTGCATTTAAAACGGAAGCAGAAAGCCCTGTTTTAAATGAGGGATTTTAGGCCGCTGTAGAAATGCTCTAAGTCTTAAGAAGAGAGGCATTTCAACCTTCATGGGGGGGGGGGATGTACAAAAGCCAGAAAACCACCAATCATTGGGAAAGCGGGTGGGGCCAGGGGAGGGGGCATGGCCATCTGGGGAACCCCAGAGTGCTGGTTTGGGACCCCGGCCCTGGGGTTCTGCACCCCTGCAGCAGACAGTGCTGAGCAACATGGGCCAGTGATAATTTTGCCAACGACCACTTTCTTCTCTCAGCCCTGTGCTTACCCAACCCAGCTTAGAACAAACTCCCTTACTGTACTCTTATCCTCTGCATGCTCAGGTTCCGCTATGGATCAGGTTGCAGGTCCCCTTTCTCTCTCCCATCCTCCAAAGCAAAAGCATGGCCATCCCACACGTTGCCCTGTTCATGAGAGAAGATCACCCTGTGGGATTCCAAAAGCAGCCCAAAGCGCTGCACGCAAAAGCCATCCTGTCAGCAGAAGCTGCACTGCCTTCCTCATCGGTTCTGACCCGGTGGCTGCAGCTCAGTCTCAATTCTGCCTCTGCTGTCATTGCAGCTCCATGCTGGAGGGTCACAGTCAGATGGTACATCTTACTCCGGCCAGCTCCATCGCTCATGAACAGTCAAAGGCCAGGCCAGAACCCCAGAGCAAAATGTGGTACTTATAACTGGCAGCTTTTTGCAAAAATGCTTGTTGCAGCCCTCCACTCTGACAGTGAAGATGGCCGTGGAGATAACTCAGGAACTGCAGCTGATACAGAGCCAGTGGGACTTGGAGCAAAATGCTGCAGAGTTACGTGCTCTTGCTCCATGTTCCACTCCGTCAGCCATGCCCTTTCCCCAGGATGCTCTTTCTCGTCTCCATCCCTGTCCCCCGCCCCCGACAGTTGATTAGCGTCCCATGCCACTGAACTCATTTGGTCCTCGGTGGCTATCTTGAAGGGTTTTTCCTTCCTTGGGGATTTTTTCTCAAGATTTTTTTCTTCTACAAACCTTGGGATTTCCCTGGACTGTTCGTGCACAGATGGTGATTCTTTGGCTACGTAAATAACAGCACTCACCACTGAGCATCAGAAACAGAGAGAATCACTGTGCAGCTGCTAGGATTCTAACTGGGAGCAGCCACCGGAAAGACATCCTCCCAGCGTCAAAAAAGCTCCATTGGTTTCCGGTCTATTTCCAAGGCCAATTCAAGGTGCTTGTGCTTTCCTATTAGGCCCCATATGGCTTGGGATCCAGGTATCTGAAGGCATGCCTGCTCCCTTACAAACCTGTCCATATACTTCGGTCATCAGCCGATGCTCTCCTGCGACAGCCCTGCTGTAGAGGTGAGGCAGGTGGCAAGAGGAGAGAGGGCATGTTCAGTTGGAACTCCCTCCTCCACGCTATTTTTTGAATGCCATGCAAAGAACCATTTATTCTCCCAGAATAAAAATACTTTATTTTTTTATAAAAGGGTGTTTTTGTTGCTGCTTTGGAATCTGGTTCTCCTCTTGTTGTTGTTTTTAAGTACTGTTTTATTGTTGTTTTTATGGCTTGTTATTATTGTACTTTATGTTTTGTATCTTGTTTTTTTATCAACAGCCTCAGATACGCAGATGATACCACCCTAATGGCAGAAAGCGAAGAGGATCTAAAGAGCCTCTTGTTGAGGGTGAAAGTGGAGAGTGCAAAGCTGGTCTGAAACTCAACATTAAAAAAACGAAGATCATGGCATCTGGCCCCATCACTTCCTAGCATATAGAAGGGGAAGAAATGGAAGCAGTGACAGATTTTACTTTCTTGGGCTCCAAGACCACCGCAGACGGTGACTGTAGCCATGAAATTAAAAGACGCTTGCTCCTTGGGAGGAAAGCTATGGCAAACCTAGACAGCATAGTAAGAAGCCGAGACATCACCTTGCCGACAAAGGTCCGTCTAATCAAAGTTATGGTTTTCCCAGTAGCAACGTATGGCTGCGAGAGCTGGACTATAAGGAAGGCTGAGCACCGAAGAATTGATGCTTTCGAACTGTGGTGCTGGAGAAGACTCTTACGAGTCCCCTGGAATGCAAGGGGGTCAAATCAGTCAATCCTAAAGGAAAGCAACCCTGTCTGCTCATTGGAAGGACAAATACTGAAGCTGAAGCTCAGATATTTTGGCCACCTAATGCGAAGAGAAAAGTCACTGGAAAAGACCCTGATGCTGGGAAAGATTGAAGGCAAAAGGAGAAGGGGACGGCAGAGGATGAGATGGCTAGATAGCAACACGAATGCAATGAATATGGACTTGAGCACACTCCGGGAGAGAGCGGAGGACAGGAAGGCTTGGCGTGCTACAGTCCATGGGGTCACAAAGAGTCGGACACGACTTAATGACTGAACAACAACTATCTTGTTTTTAAATTTTTGTAAACCACCCTGGGATCTTTGATGAAGAGCAGTATAAAAATCCTTAAAGACATATGTACACACACACACACACACACACACAGGCACATTTTAGTTCAATCCACCAGAACTGAGGCATGGGTGGGATAGCTTGGCTGTTACTTGTGGAGCAGAAGGGCTGCCCCTTGTAGACCTATTGCTGAAGGTCTGTCCCTTTATTTGTGGGAAGGGGCCACCGCTTGGTGGTGAAGCACTGCATGCAAGAGATCCTGGTTTCAGTCTCCACCGTCTCCAGCGAGGGCTGGGAAAGGCCCCTGTCTCAAACCCTGGAGCAGTGCTCCCAGTCACTGTAGACCAGAGGTGGGCAATTTGTGGCTCTCCAGATGTTTTGGTTATGCAATTCCCATCAGCCCCAGCCAGCATGGCCAATGGTCAGGAATGCTGCAAGTTGTTGTCCAAAACATCTGGAGGGCACCAGGTTGGGGAAGGTTGGCGATTAAACTGTGCCTCCACCTCTGCTCAGGCTGTACATTTGCAAATAAACTCACATATTACAAAATGCCAATAAGCTTCCAGTGACCTCATTCCAAAGGGAACTAAATCCTGGTAAGAGCTGCACCCCCAGAACTTCTCACTGCTTGGAGAAGTGGGGAGAAGGCAAAGCAATATTCCTCTCCCCACCAGTCGTACCTGCCATGATATCCAAAAGCCGCCCTCAAAGCCACACAAAAGCATCTGCCATAATAACGGCCTTAGTCTTTAAGGTGCCACAAGGCTCTTATGAGCTGTGTTTACGCTTTAAAAGAATATGACTCTTCGGCCTCCTGATGTTCTGGGTGTGGCCAGTGGTCTCATGACATGGGGCATGTGAGGACAGCAGTGCTGAAGCGCTGTCAAGCCCTCCCACCTCCCTGCTACATCCTAAAGATGTCATGATTGCTGCATTGTTGATGTCGCTGTTTTGCAGTAGCAGGTGGCAGCTGCTTTATAAATGCAGCTGAAGGCAGCCAAGAGAGGTGAAAATCCCCTTTGCATTCGCTTGATAGCCTTCATTAAAAAGGAAAGAAGCAGCAGCAGCCTGAATTGGTGACATCACATTTTATCTCCTCCTGCTACGCTAAATTTCTCCTGCACATCAAGTGTTCCGTTACTCCCTGTAAATTCACCGAGGCAGAGGGTTGCACTGTCAGCCAGGCAGCCACCCACGGGATCCATCCTTCCAGCCCAGGATAAATGGAGATCCATTTTGCAGGAGACTAACAACACCATGTAGGCAGTCCAAAATGTTTCGCTGAGAAGGCAAGCCAGTAGTGCCTTGAATCCCCGGTCTGAGAGAGCCCCTGGTCAGTTTTATTTTTGGTTTGTTTGTTTATTACGTTTCTGTATCACCAAGAGCTGAAGCGCTCTGTTTGCGGTTCTCATGAGATTTGAACCTTCCAGCTCATTCTCTTAACCACTGGCTATACAACACCAGCATCCTACAACAGACCCATCAATGTCTTCCTAGCACTGTTTCCATCAAAATTATACTTTGTGGGCACCAGACCTAGAAGTCTGCAATAAATTTATTTGAAAAAGTGAAGTTTCTAGTTCTCATGGCTACAGGGGAAAGCATAAAGAGAAGGCAATATTTGTTAGAATTCATTACATTTATGTTTATGTTATTTGTTCCAAGGAACAAGAAGCATTGTGAATGGCCGTGTTTCGGTCCTCCCATCATTTTTTCCTCACAACAACTAAAAGTGACTGAACGAGGTCACCCAGTGAGCTCTATGGCTGAGTGGAGACCTGAATACCCAGTCCTGTCCCAACACACTGGCCATTACACCACATCACACTGACTCTAATTATGGTTCATGTGCCAAGTGCACAACGACAATATGCCATATGCTGCTACCAAGGAAGATACAGGAAGGCAGGACCCATCCATCAGCTCCGCTGAGAGGCCAGTTCAGTTTGGCTTCTTCTCCTCTCCCTGAACTGTTTCCATTCCAGATGGTCATGATAAGAGCTACTATGTAACTTTAAGAACTGGCGCCTGAGCGTCCTTGTTTTTCCTCTTCCCTCCCCATCCCTTTTTCCTTTTATGTTGTGTCTTTTAGATTGTAAGCTGTGAGCAGCGACAGTCATGTTTTACATCTGTGAAAAGTACTTAGTGCATGTAAGGCACTTTATAAGCAATGCTCTGATGACGGCTTTGGATCTTAGCTCATGTCTCCCGATGCAGCACTTCATGGTCGCAGCTAGCTGGTGTGCAAGGGGGAAAGAGCGGATCTTTTAAGGCTGACAGGACATAAAAGGTTCCTGTCATCTTTGAGACGCTTCCCCAGTCCAGATTGGGAGACAAAGGCTAAGGCGCATGCACAGTAGGGATGTACGAAAGTCACTTACCTATAACGAAATTTGATTCGCGGTGGGGGGGAGGCGCTCCGTCCCTCCCCCCGAAATTCTGGCCGGGGGGGAGGCGCGCCGTCCCTCCCCCCCCCGAATCCTGGCCGGCCGGGCCGCAAATGGCGGCGGCCATAGCCGCCGCTGTTTGCGTCCCTGCAGTCAGCCGTGATAGGCTACGTAAAAGTTTACGTAGCCTATCACGGCTGAGTAAAAAAAACAAACAAACCACGCGTACGCAAATGGCGGCGCCCATGGGCGCCACCATTTGCATTCCTTATTTTGGCACGTCTAGTCTATGTAAACATTTACGTAGACTACGGCGAAAATTTTAAAAAAAGGTAAAGGTGTCCCCAACCAGTCGTGTCCGACTCTAGGGTGCGGTGCTCATCCCCGTTTCTAAGCCGAAAAGCCAGAGCTGTCCGAAGACGCTTCCGTGGTCATGTGGCCGGCTTGACTGAACACCGAGGTGCATGGAACGCTGTTATCTTTCCTGCCGAGGCGGTGCCTATTTATCTACTTGCAATTTCTTGCTTTCGAACTGCTAGGTTGGCAGGAGCTGGGACTGAAGACAAGAGCTCACTCCGTCACGCAGCACTCGGGTCTCGAACTGCTGACCTGCCGAACTTCCAGTCTGCGGTTCAGCATCTTAACCACTAAGCCACCGCGGTCCCCACGGCGAAAATAAGTGGAACGCAAATAGCGTAGACGCTATGCTATTTGTGTTCCCCTTATTTTCATCGTAGTCTACGTAAATGTTTACGTAGACTAGACGTGCCAAAATAAGGAACGCAAATGGCGGCGCCCATGGGCGCCGCCATTTGCGTACGCACGGTTTTTTGTTTTTTGTTTTACTCAGCCATGATAGGCTTCGTAAACATTTACATAGCCTATCACGGTATTTTTTAATAATCTAGCCATGATAGGCTACGTAAATCTTTACGTAGCCTATCACATTTTTTTGTTGTTATTTTTTTTTACTGGAAATGGTGGCGGCGGCAGCCGGTTGGAAGACTGGCCACCGCTGCCGCCGCCGCCACCGAACTGCCACCGAACCGCCACTGGAGCCGCTGCCGCCAGGAGGATTCGCCCAAGGTAAGTCCTGTCCCGGGGGGGGCAGACCGTTTTGCCACCGATTTCGGGGGGGCCTAATGCACTGGCATTCAGCCTCCCAGAGATTCGTGGCGAAATTCTCTGACATCCCTAATGCATAGTGGTCAAGCTGGGAGACCCTCAGAGCCATTGTAAAGGAGCCTTGTGCAGGGAAGTGGCACAACTGCCACACCAGGGCATACCCAGGTCATTTGCTCAGCTCAGAAATGCTGGTTTGGCTTGGTCTGTATTAATAATTCAGCCCTGTAGGGAGCGGGGGGGCAGGGGGGCTTGCCCTGGAGAGGGCTTGGGCTGCTCTTGATTCATCTTATTTAAAGATTCGTGCTGGGGGGGTGCTTTACTTTCTTTCATTCCATTTGTTTTAGGGGGGATTAACTGTGCCCTTTCTGACTCCTGTTTGTTTCTGTACCTCCCAGTCCCAGTAGTCTATCCCAGACCTTTCTGCATATGCCTATGCTTGCCTAATGCACTCCTCACCACCACCCCACAGAGATCTCCAACTCCGACCCTCCAGCTGGGCTGGCAAACTTCTGGAGTGGACTGGACTGGGCCTGGAAACAAAGCCCTACCAGGGGAGACTGAAAGAACTGGGCCTGTTTAGCCCTGAGAAGAGAAGACAGAGGGGAGACAGGATAGCGCTCTTCAAGCACTTGGAAGGTTGTCCCAGAGAGGAAGGCCAGGATCTCTTCTCCATCATCCCAGAGTGCAGGACATGGAGTAATGGGCTCAAGTGACAGGAAGCCAGGTTCCGGCTGAACATCAGGAGAAACTTCCTGACTGTGAGAGCAATATGACAATGGAACCAGTTGCCTAGGGAGGCGGTGGGCTCTCCCAGACTGGAGGCATTGAAGACGAGGCTGGACAGCCACCTGCCAGGGGTGCTCTGACTTGGACTCCTGCACTGAGCAGGGGTTGGACTGGAGGGTCTCATAGTCCCCTTCCAGCCCTACTACCCTATGATTCCATGATGCTCCCTGTGGCCAGCAGCGTCTCTCACCTACCAGAATGGATTTCAGTCATGAGGCTGCTCTGCATCACGCCCACCCCATGGCCAGCCTCCCAGCACTGCTGCCGCCCCAGTGGATCCATTGCTCCCCCCGCCCAATGCAAACAGCAAGAACAACACGGGCGAGTTTCGAGGGGTAGAGCTGGAGCCGCCTTCCAGAAGAACAAGAAGCATCTGCCACACCAGGAGAAAGGAAGTCGCAGGGAGGCAATGCAAGGCTTGGGATTTTGTTTTGCAGGTTCAGGAACACACACACACACTGGCCATGCTCTTCTGAGGCCCCTTGCAACATCTGTGGCTGCCTTCCCCTACCAGGCGCCCTCCAGATGTGTTCGACTACAACCAGGGGCAGCCCTAAACTAGCTGCCAGCAAAGCAAACCATGCAGATGCGATCGATTCCACATGCAGATTCCACATCCACATTCTTCCTCACATGCAGCTGTGAACCAGATTCACGTGCATGCAGTTTCCACGTGCACTTTCGATTTCACATTCAGATGTAAACCAGATGTGTTCCACTACAACCAGGGCCAGTCCTAGACTAGCTGCCAGCACCTGGTGCCTGAGGCAAACCATGCAGTCAGCGCCCCCTCCTCCCCCAAACCCCGGGGCAGAGCTAGGCTGAGGTTTTCGGTAAACTGGGAAGAATTTTGCCCCTGTTTTCCATTTAATGTTTTTTAAGCGTATTTAAACAGAGGCATAATTATTTGGTTTGTCTGTCCATCCATCTGTCCAACCAATTTTTCTGAGAACAGATAAAACAGAGACACGATATTTTCAGAATAGATTTGTACACAACAGCTAGATGACACTTCAGTCCAAATTCAAATAAAAATGCATTAAACTGTTAATTATAATTTTTATTATTACAAATCCAAAATCATCCGCTATGCTATTCTGCTGTTACTGCCATTACCACCACATCCAAATATAGAAAGAACTAAGAAAACCCTTAGAAAACGGGGGTGGGGGATTGAATTTGTATTTTTTTTCCCCTCTAGTTTTGTACCCCACTTAACCTGGTGCCCTAGGCGACCACCTAGTTCACCTATATGGATGGGCTGCCCCGATGACAACTCCCAGCATGCCACAGCCAGCCAAGTCATCCAACACATCTTGAGGGCACCAAGTTGGGGAAGGGTGATTTACGGTCTGCTACCTGGCCCATATTCATGGCTAAAACCCTAGTAGGGGCCCCAGTCTGCTAATCAACAAAAAAGGGGAGGAAATGCATCACCTAAAAAGAGGATAAAAGAGGCTACAGACTGGCATAAATGTGGCATATGCCTATTTAGGTGTATAGATGCAAATTTGGATATAATTATTGTAATTTAAATAGAAATACAGTGCATATCACAGTAGTGAGGCAGACTGTGAACAGGTGAGCTGGGCACCTGCTTGTTCAGGAGCTAACTGTGGATGGGCAACAACCCTTATGGTTCTTTATCCTTCAGTGGGAATCAGACCAGACAGCCCTTCAGCCAGAGAGGACACTCCTCTCTGGCAACCATTCAAACAGAGGACTGTGCTGTGTAAAAGAGGACACATGACCACCTACCATGACCCTGCCTCCTACTCTCAGAGAATGAGAAAGGGAGAGTGGGTGATTGTGGTTACTTGTGGCTGAGGGGAAGCCATTTTGCTCATGCTCAGGGGATCTCTTCATTCTTCCTTTTCCTTTCAGGACCACGTGATCAAAACGGGGTGGATTCAGTATCTGGTGGGCCTTCACTGAAGTTCAATGGACACTGAGAACAAGGCCAGGATAAAAGTTTATTCTGCCCATTACAAGCCTTCCTTTTCTGTCTGAGGTTGAGCAGAGAGAGGGGGTGATTTTGTGTGCCTTCCCTAAAGCAGCATTGGATCTTGGACATTTTTAACTGTTCAGTTATTTTTCTCTGTTAAATGCTGGATTTCTGTATGGATGTACGAAAGTCACTTACCTTTCCACAGATTATGTTGATGGGGGGGAGGCGTTCCGTCCCTCCCCCCAGAATCCTCGACGGGGGGGGAGGCGATCTGTTCCTCCCCCCCGGAATCCTCTACGGCCGGCTGTGCTCCGCGGCAGCTCCGCGGAGCAGCCGGCCAGGCCCAGCCAGGCCAGAGCCGTCTGCAGCCGGATTTCTGGCCATGAAGGGCTCTGGGGGGGGGACCGCATACGCAAATGGCGGCGGCTACAGCCGCTGCCATTTGCGTTCCTTATTTTTGGCCGTCTTAGTCTACGTAAATATTTACGTAGACTATGACAGAGAAAATAAAGGGGAATGCAAATAGCGTAGCGGGTGCTATTTGCGTCCCTTTTTGATTCACCGTTTTAGCCTATGTAAGGGCTGTCTGGTCTGATTCCCACTGAAGGATAAAGAACCATAAGGGTTGTTGCCCGCTATGCTATTTGCGTTCCCCTTTATTTTATCCGTCATAGTCTACGTAAATATTTATGTAGACTAAGACGGCCAAAAATAAGGAACGCAAATGGTAGCAGCTGTAGCTGCCACCATTTTCATACGCGGTTTTGTTTTGTTTTTTAAACCCAGCCATGATAGGCTACATAAATCTTTACGTAGCCTATCACGTCGTTGTTTGTTGTTGTTTTTTAACAGGACTGCAAATGGCGGTGGTGGCAGCCGGTCAGAAGACCAGCCGCCAAAGCCGCCAAAGCTGCCAAAGCCGCCGCCGGAGCCACCACTGCCCGGAAGATCCGCCCCAGGTAAGTCTCGTCCCGGAGGGGATCCGCAGGGGGGCGGGGAGTGGCAGGCCGTTCTGCCATGGAGTTCGGGGGGCCAAATGCACGGGCATTCGGCCTCACCGAGATCCGTGGGTGAATTCTCTGACATCCCTACATTTTTGTTGCTGCTTTTAAAGTGATACTTTTTAATGTCTTTTGTTATTGGTGTCTACCCTTGGTTGTATTGTTTTTGCTTTTATTGTGTACATTGACCTGAGAGAGCTTCAGCTATAGGGTGACTCATACATTTCATTCGTTCGTTCATTCGTTCGCTCGTTCGTTCATTTGTTCGCTCGTTCATTCATTCGTTCGCCTGGTCATCCATCCATTCATTTGCCCATTCATTCATTTGCCTGTTCATTCATTCTTTCACCCAGTTGTTCATTTGTTCGTTCATTTGGTCATTCGTTCATTCGTTTGTGCACTCATTCATTCGTTCGTTCATTTGTTCGTTCATTCGTTGGTTCGTTCATCCATTTGTCATTCATTCATTCATCCCTTCGTTCGCTCACTCATTCGTTCGCTGGTTCATTCATTCATTCGTTGGTTGGTTGGCTGGTTGGTTGGTTCTTTCGTTCCACTGGCTGCCTGGGTGGGGGTGGACTTACGATGGCGCTGTATCACGAGCACCCCTTGGTGCCTGTGGCCAGGGCCATCTCTGGTTTGGGGAGCCCCTGGGGCAAGACATCCTCGGGGACCCCTCCTCTCAGTGTGAGCACCCCACCCTCAGTGGGCCCTTCAGTGTGGGTGCCAGTGCTAGGCATCCTTGGGCAGCTGTCAAGGCCACCGTGTCCTGAAAGGGCTCAGCGTTGAACCTGCCTTGGGTCCTCTGTAATGTGTCTCCCCCCTCCCCAGCCCAGCATTCTGAGCAGCACCTGGCAGCTCGGTGTAGCTGCCAATTTACTTTCCCACACAGTGCCACTCTGGGACATTGTGGGAAATTTAAAGGCCACCTGGTGCTGATCGGAGTGCTGCCTGCTCCCACCACAGCCACGTAAGCTCACCAGGGCACAGCAACAGAGGAGGCGACCCACCCGAAGGGGCCTCACACCTGGAGACAGCCCTGGGACCCACATGCCTCACCTCCCTTGTCCCCTGCTGCTGCCGCACCTCCTTGCCCTGGCTGCCGTCTGCTTCCTGGCCAGACAAAGAGCCCATGGCCAAGCAGATGGCAGAAGCTGCTCATCTTGCTTCTTGGTGCTGCTGCCATTCCCTTGCTCACTCCTCCTGGCCTGAGGCAAGGCAGGGCAGGCGAGCCAGCAGATCCGGGAGCCTCTTGGTGGTGGCTCCCCAGCTGGGGGAGGTGCTTTGGGAGGTGCCTGATCATGCAAGCCCCTGACGTCACCCCTGCCTGTCACTGCCTGTAACTCCTAAAGCTTACTGACTGGCAGGAAGAGCTTTAAGCTGAAACACGCTGGCTTTTTGGCCCCACCCCTCTTGCCTTTGGCCACACCCACCACTGGCATGTGGCCTCCGAGAGCTGCATTTGGCCCTTGGGCTGATGGAGGCGCAACACCCCAATTGCACTGGGAGACCATCGCAGGAGTTGCCTGTCCTAGAGCACAGGTGCCGCAGCCCAACAGCAGCAGAGGGCAGTCGTGTGGAGTGCTACTACGCATGCACCCCGCTCCCTTACCAGGCTTTCTGCTTTCAGTTTCTTTCCCGGATTAGAAGGGGCTCCTTAAACAGCAGGCATGAGGTTTGAATGGAGGGAGTGCCTCCCTCCCTCCCTGCCATGTGTGCAAAGGGGGGGGGAGACTTGTTTTTGTCCCTTAGCTTGTGCTGTACTGTTTCCTCGCAGCCCCCAGGAGAGCTACAACTATGTCTGAGTAGACGTAAGATTGTGCGGTAAATCTGCAACCCTCAGCACGCTTACTTGGGAGTAAGCCCCATTGAACTTAATGGGGTGCTCTGAATCAACAGAGGACGTTGATTCTGAGCTTGGTGGGGTGGGAGATCAGCTCTGTCTGCCTTGGTTGCAGGGAGGCATTTTACCCTCTTCTCCCTCCCATCGAGAAATGTGCTCAAGTATTTACATGGCAGGCAGGCACACAGTTTGAATTGAGGAAAATCCTTCCTCGGCAAGTTCATAGCACTATGCTGGCATTTCACACTGCTGATATCCTGTGTTGTTTGTTTTTTAAAATGTATTCCAACTTATCTCCAATCTTTTTGACAGTGGGATAAACAGGAAAAGGCTCGGGAGATATCCTGGAGGTTGACAGCATCGTGTAAAGGACCCGCAAACTTCCGTGCATGACCAGTCACAGGCATGCAATAAATCGCTCATGTAGAGACACCCCTGGTGTTTCAGCGATGGCTGCACTGTCCTGCCCCACCCACGCAGCTCAGCATCCGGAGCAAAGAATGATCTTCTCCACTTAGGAGGAGCACGGCTTGTTGGCTCCCTGACTTTCCCCAATATGCAAAACATAACCTTGCTTCCACAGCCGCCTCGAAAGTTACTAAGCAACCCCACTTTGCTGCGCCATTTAATCACCCTCTGAAAACTGTTCAGTGCTTGTAGTCTCATTGAGGAACATTATTCTTTAAACAGCTTTATGCCGCCGTGGGGCGAGATGATTAGGCTGGGCGGGGAGGGCGCCTGCCTCCATGTCATCATCATTTTCATTAGTGGGGTGAATCATGGCTGCTCTTTTACGGCTCAGATTCTTGTGTGATTGCTAGGTTGAAACCCTGGCACATTTGCCTAACACCTTACATCTGGGAGGCTGGGAGGCGAGGCTGTGGGAAAATGCTCAGAGTTGTTATTCCACCCCAAGAAAGTGGGGGGGGGGGCACAACCAGCTGCCCAGCTACCTTGTGATGAAGGTTGGGCTGAAAATGCCATGAAGCAAGAAAATCTCCCATGAATTTGAGGGAGGGGAGAAGTTAAGCAGTGCTGCCTGGAGCAGATTGGTAGGTGAGGGGGCACTGCAGTGGCCAACCAGCTGTCGACCAGGAAACCACGAGCAGGACATGAGTGCAACAGCACCCTCCCACCCATGTTCCCCAGCAACTGGTGCACATAGGCTCACTGCCTCTGGTTCTGGAGGTAGCACAGAGCCATCAGGACTAGTATCCATTGATAGCCTTCTCCTCCTCCAGGAATTTGTCCAACCCCCTTTTAAAGCCATCCAGATTGGTGGCCATCCTGTGGCAGCAAATTCCATAGTTTGACTCTGCACTGTATGAAGAAGTCCTTCCTTTGACCTGTCCTGAATCTCCCACCCATCAGCTTCATGGGATGAGCCCTGGGTTCTAATACATATTTTGGGAGAGGGAGAAAAATATCTCCCTATCCACATTCTCCACACCATGGCATAATTTTGGACACCTCTATCATGTCTGCCCTTGCCCTCCTTTTTTCCAAGCTGAACAATCCCAGCTGTTGTAACCTTCTCATAGGGGAGATGCTCTGGCCCCTTGCCCCTTTCTGCCCTTTCTCCAGCTTTACAATATCCCTTTTTCAAGTACTCCAAGTATTCCAAGTGTGAGCTGCTGACTCACCTCACACGAAGCCAGGGACTCGGAGCAGGGCCTCTTTCCAGCTGGGACAATGAGGTCCATGGGTGAGGCCCCGCCCATGTTGCCGGTCTCCATCCTGAGGGGTGCCCAGATGTCCATGCCTCTCTCAGCACAGAGAAGGGACTTGGCCAGTGCTGGGAGGAGCAGCCCCTGCCCCCAGTGCTGGCAGAGCCCCTGCCTTCACAGGGAAGTACCATTCCCATGAGCAGTGTTGGGAGCAGTAGATGCTTCTACCAGCATCAGCTGCGTCCCCCACTGCCCGGATCCCTGCTGTTACCTCCAATCTCAGATTGGAAATAACAGCAGGGGTTTCTCTAGCACGGATTCCTCCATGCCCCACCCCTGGAGGAATCCAAGGCTCCACAGGCCAGATGACGCCCACTGGCCAGAGGTTCCCCTCCCAAGCATTAAATGCTCCAAAATCTATTCATTGGGCAGGAACCTTCAACTGGCCCTCATGTTCTTTATTATATCATCGAGTACCAGCAGAGGGCCAAGTTCAGAGGGCCGAGTGGTAATATCTGATTTGTGCTTCCACTATTTAAGTGTCTCTTTTTCATAGCTGGGAACTGCAGTCTGGCTGAGTTCTGTAAAGGAACATACTACGGTGGGACTAGGGAAGCTTTGCAAGAACAGAAGGCTACCTCCCTTTTCCACAATCCATGCAAAAATTGTTCTAAGAATTACAAGCAACCTAGATGTCTCCCTAAGTAAGAAACCTGCAAAGTTTCAGAAGGATAGGTACTGCGGTTCATGTGGAAGGGGTTAGAAGGTTGGCCTGTTTGTCACTCAGTCACACTCCCCTACCCTCCACCTGCACCATTTAGAGAAATGAAAGCAAAAGACACTATTTGGAGACATTGAGTATGCTGGCATGCATAGTATCTGAAACGTGAGTCAGTAACGAAGCCTCATTCTGGGGCAGCTTCAGTTCTGCTGGCTTCAAAGGGAAGCCCACTTCACCCCAGGACCCAACAGAACCAGACCAAAACAGCCCGATTCTGCTCAGGCTTTGGACTTTGTCCAAATCCAGTGCACATCCTTATTATCTGACACACAGGTCCCTGGAAAAGTCTGTGAGCATCTTCTGGTGGTAGCATCTTTATGAAACTTTGTGTATTCAGTGTTCCTTGGAGCCCTGTGACCTCCTGGAGAAATTTTTCACAGAGGCACAAACATTTTATGATGCAGCACTCAGGGTAACACAAATATTCCTCAGTATAATCCGTGAAGCCTGGAACTGCTATTACAGATCACCTGAAGTAATAGATATTCAAGCCAAAAAATATATGGGTTTTTCATCTCAGCCCCCCATGGATATGTAGTTTAGCCCCCATTATTAAGCAAATATTATTGAACTGTGTGTATAAAACTAGAGGCTGGCAGTGATAAATAGATAATTCAGAGCTGGCAAACACACCCACACGGAACAATGTGAAATTTACCTGATGAGGAATGTGGGATAGAATTTAGCCCTGTTGAGGCATCTCCATGAGGACTTAAAGTGGGGAGAGGGTCAGGGCCGTGCACCATTGCCCCATCCCCTCAGTTCAGAGACCTTGACATCTTGAATCAGCCAGCTCTGAAAGGATCTGCAAGGGGATTCTACGCACCTTCGCTTGAACGTGAGTAGAACTGTCTGCTCAGTCATGGACCCTGCCTGAACAGGCTATAGACAGAGTCAAATGAGGGGTGTGTGTGTGTGTGTGCGCACGTGTGTATTTCCACAACAGGTTCTCTGCTTATCCTAAACCAATGCCTGAAAAATACCTCCATCCCTGACACACTTTTCAGAAAACTCACACGCTGTACCTGGTCCTGTTTTGTAGACAGCCAGTGTGGTGTAATGGTGAGAGTGTTGGTCTGGGACTTGAGAGATCTGGGTTCTAGTCCCCACTTGGACGTGAAGCTCACTGGGCCAGTCACTGACTCTCACCCTCACAGGGTTGTTGTGCGGATAAAATGGAGGGCAGGAGGACTGTGTAAGCTGCCTTGAGTTCCTTTCAAGAGGAAAAAAGGTGGGATATAAATGTGATGATGACGATGATGGCGGGGATAGGGAACCTCTGGCCAATAGGCCTCATCTGGCCCATGGAGATTCCCCATCTGGCCTGCAGATACTCTTTGATTCCTCCGGGAAGTGGGGCTTAGCCCCCAACCCTTGCCCCCTATGGAACCACCACTGTTATATCCACCTTTGATCAGAGATAACAGTGGGAATTCCCTCGGCCACTCAGGTGAGCGATGCTCAGGGGAATCCCAGCTGTTATCTCTGATCCCAGATAGGAGATAACAGAGGAGATGTGGGTTGAGGGGAGGACTCCACTGGGACTGGGAAGAGCTTCTCCTCCCAGCTCCATTTGCACACTGCACTCCGCTGCCTCCAATGGGAGAGTGTGCAGTGCAGGTAAAGCTGCCCTGACCATGGCAGAGAGAGGAGGCTGAAGAAGCCTGGCCTCCTCTGACCAGCAGTGGCTCTCCAGGGTCCCAGACACACAGAGGTCTTCCTCACAACCCCGCTACCTGATCCTTTGAGCCGGCGATGCCCAGACTGGACTGATCCTGGGTCGGATGTTCTGCATACAAAGCAACTGCCCTGCCTATGAGCTCTGCTATGGCCCCTCTGCTCTGAAGAAGCTCTTAAGAATGGCATCCCAACTGGTGAACCAAGAGTCCAGGCCCGGGGACAAAAGATTCAAGGCAGAAGATCTGGAGCTTGGTGGGGTGATGAAGCCAGGCAGCCTTTCTATAAATGTCTGGACTTTGGGTTTGATTTTTATATAGGGCAGCCTGAAATGGTACAGCCCAGTGAAAGCTGACAGTTCTAATCATGTGTTTCGATTCCAACTTGTACCGCTTTTTGAACATCTTTTGTTGAAACACCAGCCCTGCTTGTTCAAATCGCAGGCCATCTACATTTTTCCTAGTACCAAAGAAAGAAGGGTTCCAAACCCTCTCTGGACCCCTTATCCAAGACCTTATGCAAAATTAGCACCCTCACCCTCACCCAGCTGTGACTGATAGGAAGCTCTCCTCCACTGAATGCTAGATCAGGGAGTACGAGCCTTCAGAATTGCCTGCATTTATTATTATTTTATTTTTTAAGAAAATGTTTGTAGAAATAATCTGACCTTTCTTTCATTCTTTCTTTTATTCTTTTGTTCTTTCTTTTTGCAATTACTGAACAGACTTCAGGGTAGTTTTAAATTTATCCAAAGAATTATACACTGTCTGTATACGGGAAAAATATACCCCTTTCAATACTGCAAGAAAGGAATTATTGATGCCAATAGTTCCATTAACACAGTGAATGCTAGCAAAGAGATCAAACAATGTTACAGCAAGGAGGGAACAGAAATGGAAACTAAAACAAGTTCTTGGGGTTTCAGATGAGAAATCTCTCTTGTTATCCAGGTAGCAAGACGAACACACCTTCCTCCTCCAATCCCCAGAGCACTTTTGCAACTGTTTTTAAAATGCTTGAGACGACCTGGAGGAGGTATGGTGAATGCTGAGTATATATAGTCACATATTTCACTTTTAACTATATTTATAAAGGCCAACAGCTGACTTGAAGCACAAGAAGAGGGGCAGGACTGAGACCCGGTTCAGCATTTGAGCCAGGGGTGCAGCTAGGATAGACCTGGGGGCCAAAAGCCAGGGCCCGCAGCCCAGGGGCCTGTAAAGGGCCACCCAGAGCGTGGCGGGTGATGCAGGCATCAGGGCAGCAGAAGCGTACGCCATTTTCTTCCTGCAGTCATAATGGTGCTACAATTTAAAGGAGTTTAAAATGAAAGGCTGCACATGCTCAGAGTATTTTTATTCATTTCTTTTTTTTAATCGGGCAGACTGTTTTGTTATTGTTCTCAAATCTCAGGAATGAAGAAGTCGTTGTAAAGCAAGGGGAGAAATGTTAGTTGTCTAATACCTGTGGCTGTCTAAAGATCCTCCAGAAGACTACCAATTCCAGAATCTGAAATTACCTAGCTCCACCACTGGTGTGAGAAAGTGGTTAGGGAGACTTTTTTCCCCCCTGTCTCATAATGCTAGAACCCAAAGGGTCTCCCATGGTGGGAGATTCAGGACAGATAAAAGGAGGTACTTCTTCACACAGCGCATTGTTATATTATGGGATTTGCTACCACAAGACGTAGTGATGGCCACCAATTTGGATGGCTTTAATGGGGGCCTGGACAAATTCCTGGAGGAGAAAGCTATCAGTGGCTACTAGTCCTGATGGCCATATGCAACTTACAGTCTCAGAGGCAGTATGCCTATGTACGCCAGCTGCTGGGCAACATGGGAAGGGGAGGTGCTGTTGCACTCATGTCCTACTTGTGGGTTTCCCGTGGGTAGCTGGTTGGCCCCCATGTGAACAAAACACTGGACTAGATGGCCCCCTCGTCTGATCTAGCATCAGGACTCTTATGATCTTATGTTCTTATGTACATGTGTAGGGGGCGAGATCACAAACTGGGTGGAGATCACAGGTGAAGAACTTGCTGTCACCACTGTTAAGAACTTTACATCTGTCTTCACCCTGAGCCTCTCATACACTAGCTATGCACATTGTTCATGAAAGATGGGAAGCAGAAGAAAGCCGTTTTATAAATGACATTCTGAGTTCTAACTTGCATTTACTACCCACCCACCGACCCCATCCCCATCTATCATGGTTCGTTGCCTTTCATATTATTATAACCTATGAATTAGAACTTATTTTGCTCAAAGCTGTTTGCAATACTTTAATGTGCAGCCAATCCCAAGTGAAAGAAAACGGATTTATTCATACAAACATTATGTGATTAGACCACCAAGGTTTGTTTGCAGAGCGCTTGATGATGATCATTTCAAGTTCAACCCCTTTCGCTCTGATTTCTCATTCATAAAGCAATTCAAAAGAGGATTAATCCGTATGAGTGACCCCTACAAATTCTCTTGACAGCCCTCAACGTTCCTTAATGGCTGTTGCTCTATTAAGAGATGTTGCAAACATGCATGGAGCATCGAAGGAAGGAAGGAAGGAAGGAAGGAAGGAAGGAAGGAAGGAAGACAGAATTGTAGGTGAAGGCTGAATGCAAACCACCATTTAAGCAATTACCATACCATGGTGTGCATGTAACCACTTCCATCATTCTCTCCATATTTAATTTATGTCTTTTAAGTGTCCCACACTTTTGAAAATTGATTCCATGAGTTGACAGCCAATGCAATTTTGGTGCTGAGATTTCAAACCATGCCCTCACAATATCTGGAGGGATGCTACAATGAAATACCAGTATAAGTGCCTCTGCATTTTTGGTGCCACAAGATTTGTGCCATTATTTACTATATTGTTCCTTGTATTCTGCACCAGAAGGTCATCTTGA
Source organism: Heloderma suspectum (assembly GCF_057233095.1). NCBI lineage: Eukaryota > Metazoa > Chordata > Lepidosauria > Squamata > Helodermatidae > Heloderma > Heloderma suspectum. Next base: position 3,759,248 of record NC_139466.1, read on the forward strand.
ACATGAAAACAGGTTATGTCCAATACCAAAGATGGAGCTAAAGCAGCATTTCTACTGTCTAACCAAGATAAATTTGTGGCAGCATAGCCAGATTTTGGGAGGTCACTTGAAACCTCAGGGAAAAGGTGTGTTGTGGTTAGTTTTATGAATTGTAACTTTTTCTGTTTTCTTCTAACACGTTTGAGGGGGGATATGCATTGATTTCAAAGCTTTGAGTTCCCTGGAGCTCAATATAGTGCTTTCTAATCAGTGCTCTTAATGATTTTTATTGTTTTATTTATAATGTATATAATGACTATAAATAAGCCACAGCAATGCAACCTATGAATGCCTTTTGGTCTGGAATGTATCACTTATTGAATACTTTTACTGCAATTAGTAGAAAATGAGTATACACATACATAATTGTCAATATATTTCCATTTAACAAAGAAACAAAACCACACACCCTAAAAACCCGTTTTTTTCATCACTTGTGAAAATGGCCCTTTCTTGCTTGGGGACTGGATTTCACAATTTTGCTGGTGTACATTTTGAAGTGCGGGGGGGGGGTTAAGTGTTGGAGGCCTTCCTTCTTGAGATCTGCAGCTCCACCCTAGGCACCCTTGCTAGAGCAGGGATCCCCGACCTTTTTGGCTCAGTGGGCACATGTGGAATGTTGTGAGTGTCATGGGCACTCTCACAAAATGGCTGCCATGGGGTTGCCTATTCAAAAAATGGCTGTCACGGTGGGCATAACCAGTCACAAAACACTCATCTTCCACAAGGTAAGCTGGTGAGACTAAAAGGAAACACACATGTCCAAGGACCTTAGAACGCGACAGAGGTGGGGTCTGAGCTCCAAAACACAAAACCACTCTTTTGAACCCAAATAAAGACGGCACTGGAGGGCGGGCCTTCACTTTGCCAGCCCCCAGTTTAAAAAAGAAATTAAGAACTCTTAAGAAATAAAACAAAAGTAAGGAGGAGCAAGAGCCTGGCAGGGGTCAAGAAAGTTGCTTCCACAGGCCCCACATCAGAGACCCCAGTCCTAAGGAGAAAGCCCCACTGACATGAAGGAGTTTTACTTCAGAGTAAATATGCACAGGATTTCATTGCATGATATTCAGATTTATAACGCCTGAGTGTTTTGTTTTGTTCGATTGTAAAGGCACCCCTGTTTTGGAGGTTAGCATTTTTTGGATGCTTTGGCAGGGCTTGCTCCCACAAATGTTGTTTTGTTTTGTTTTGTTTTCCCGAAATGGTTTTTACAGCTTCTTCCCCTCGCTACTATTTATTATTCATTTCCTGACCTTGATTTTAAAAAGGAAAACCTTCACCTCTTGATGGACCCAAGATGTCTGCTGACACTGGCAAGGAATGGGGGGGGGGATGTGTTCGACGCACTTGTGCACATCATTGGCGCTTCTCACATCGTTGCTCTGACGAGTTTGCCCCACCCATCCAACGTCCATGCAGAACAGAGCTGGGGGAAACCATGCCAGTTCAGCACATCCCTGAATATCAGGCCTTGTCAGATAACATCACTTCACGCAAGGCCGTCCCCAGCTGTGCGGCCAGATCTGGTGTGACATCCTTGTCAGGCCGGATCAGATTCCAAAGGCGCTGGCAGGTTTTGCCCTGCGGCCAGAAAGCGCCAAGGAAAGAACAGGCATCACCAAGCCGTAACCCCTTTGGCAGTGCAAGACTGCTCGCCAGCCTTTGCTCTTCTTCATTCCAGAAAGCAGCACTGACTGCATCTTCCCTGTACAAAACAAATTCAAGATAAAAGTGGCATAAGGACAGCACTCAGCGCAGTGCAGTGGGAGGTAGTTAAGTTGGGGGGGGCGGGAACCTGCTGGGTTGAAAAATCGGTATGTGAGTAAGGGAATTGAGTTGGGAGTTAAGGAAGACAGAATGGGTATGGGAGGGCAAGGGGGAGTTTTAACATGGAGGGAAGCTCCCAGGTCTGGTGTCAAGGGTGGGCACATGGCTGGGGACCTGCCAAGGACTCAGACCCCAGCAGTGGCCTGCTGCAACAGCCCCCTGGATTCACTCCTCCTTTCCACGATTGACGCCTTCTTGTTCACCTGCCTCTCGCTCTGGCCCAGCCAATGGTGGTGTTGAGGAGCAGGAGAAGCCGCAGCTCCCTGGCTCTCTGCTGTCAAGCACGCAAGCGGCAGGAGAGAGGAGAAAGAGGAGGAGGAGCGAGAGCAGCTGGGGACAGTGGCGGTGAGAAGGGAGATGCGCCCAGGGAGGGGTCCATGGAGGGCGTCTTGTTCAAGGGTCCCCGTCCCCAAGAACCTGGAGCTGGCGCTGGAAGCTCCCCTGGTTGGAGTAGAATGGGAAAGAGGGATTTGGGATATTTAGGGAACAATCCTACCAGGATAGGCGGCCACCTCTGAACTCGGAGGTGACCGCCTATCCAATGCAGGGCAGGAGAAGTGCAGAGGGGATCATCCCCTCCGCGCTTCAGCTGCCCTGCGTTTGCAGCTAGACAACCGATTTCAGCTGCGGGAAGGCAGAGCGGGGGAAAGCGGCTGCCAGATGACACCGTGGATGTGTCACACCAGAATTTCCGCCTTCCCCACCCCGCAACGCCCCCAGGAAGGCCCATTTTCGCCGCTCCATGCTCCTCTTCCAAGCACGGAGCCTGGGGCCATTCTGTGCTGCCTATGAGGCCACGCGGGAGGGGGGAAGGGTCAGTTCTCAGGGAACCGAGCTCGGAGTGCAGGCTCCGAGGTCACCTCCCGGAAACTGACATATCCTATGGATCTCTAGCTGCTGATTAGCAGCCATAGGGTTGCGCCCTTAGAGGGTTTTTAGATATATCTCTACTGTAGAAGCAAATTTATCCAAAAGAAAGTTAATGAGTTTTGAGGTAGGGGTTCAGTAGTGATTTGCATGATTGGAGGGATTGATGTGAGGTGGGAAGCACTCTTAAAATGTAAGTTACTCTGCACATGGGCTATTATTTGAAAAATAAATAGATACAATAACGTAGTTATTGTTGTTGTTGTTCAGTCGTTAAGTCGTGTCCGACTCTTAAAAACCTCCAGATATATACACATACACATCTACAGATCCCACTACCTTTTTTTGAAACTGAATGCACATTTTATTTCACGCATTTATGTGTGTATGTCACGCTGTATCCCATAGCCTCAGGCCTTGCTTAACAGAGTCAAGAATCAGAGGTTGTATTCTGTGGTTGTATTCCAGGAGGGTGGGGAGGGAGCCAATTTATACAAGCAATGAACTTGTTCAGTGCTTCATCGACATGACCCCTGCTGACTGTCCTGTGATCATATCCCTCCAGTAAGGATGAGTCAAAATCCATTAATTTTAAGAACATAAGGGGAGACGTGCTGGATCAGACCAAAGGCCTGTGAGTTCCCACAGTGGCCAACCCAAGGCCCCAATAGGAAGCCCACAAGGAGCACATGAGGGCAATAGCACCCTCCCACCCATGTTCCCCAGCAGCTGGTATTCAGAGGCACGCTGCCTCCAATAGCAGAGGTTACATAGCCATTACGACTAGTAGCCATTGAAAGGGGAGGGACCACAGCTCAGTGGGGGAGCCCCCGCGTTGCAGGCAGAAGGTCCAGATTCGATCCCCGGCATCTCCAAGTAGCGCTGGAAAAACCCCTGCCCGAAACCCTGGAGAGCCACTAGATGGACCAAGGGTCTGACCCCGCATAAGGCAGCTTCTGATATTCCAGCAATAGCCTTCTCCTCCACTAATTTGTACAATCCCCTTTTAAAGCCCTCCCAATTGGTGGCCATCATTAGATCTTGCAGTAGTGAAATCCACAGTTCAAGTGTGCACCATGTGAAGAAGTACTTTCTCTTATTTAACCAGAATCTCCCACCCCTGAGCTTCATTGGACGACCCCGGGTTCTAATATTATGAGGGGGGTGGGGAACATCTCCCTATCCACTTTCTCCATCCATAATTTTATACACCTTGCTAGGACTTTGACTGTACTGTTGAACATGTGACCAAATCAGTGGGTAAAAGGTTTCTCTTCCGGAAGTTACTGATTGAGTCAATCAGACCCCCAGGAGATTAGAATCCAGCCCTCTGTCTAAATTTTAAAAACAAAACAGTGCATAGTGTTGTTTGGATCATGGGTCCCGTGAATTCAAGAGCAACGGTCATAAAATATTCATTGAAACGTGTTCTCTCCCCGGAACATCAGTGGAAGTAAAACAAAACACACATCTTCCTTGTTGCTCCATCCATTTTCATTTCCATGCCTCCTGGACTTGGATGCCCATCTCTGACAAGGTTCTCGCTTTATTTGATTTCCGCGCTTGATCATTTTATATCTTGACTTTCCAAAGCCCAAGACTTAACAGCAGTATCAAGTAGGCTACAAAACATAGGAAGAGATGAAAAGGCAGACTTATTTTTATTTTATTTTTAAAAGCCTGTATCAGTTAGCGAAACTCAAAATTACACCATGACTTTTTTACATCACTAAGGCTGCAATCCTATATCCCACTTACCTGGGATATAGGATTGCATTGAATTCAATGGGACTTACTTCTGTGTAGACATCTATAGGATTGCCCTGTAAAGGAACTATGGCATTTGCCTCATCAGCTGGAGAGGCCACAAGAAAAAGTGATCTCAAGGTGCCACTGTGGCAATGGTTATTTGGGCACATGGTTTCAACCTGACAGCCATGCCAAAGAAGATAGCCCAGCCCTTTTACTTCATAGACTCATACAGCTGGAAGGGACCTCTGAGACATCCTGTCCCCCCACTCAATGCAGGCGCTGCACTGCAGGGTGCAGCTACAGTGTCCCTGACCGAGGGCCGTCCAGCCTCTGCAGAAATACCTCCAGCAAAAGAGAACACACACACCCCGCCCCAACGCAGAGTCTGTTCCTCTGCTGAGCTGCTCTAACTGTTAGGAAGTTTCTCCTAATGTTTAGCTGGAATCTGCTTCTCTGCAATTTCCACCCGTTGGTTCTAGTCCTGCCCTTGGGAGCAACAGAGAACACGTCTGCTCCCTCCCTCTTCTGCACGACAGCCTTTCAGATACTTGAAGACTGCTTTCATGTCTCCACTCAACCTTCTCTTGTCTGGACTGAACAAACCCAGCTCTTTCAACCATTCTTCATCGGACTCCAGTTCCAGATCCCTTGCCATCCTGGGTCCTGTTTCCATGACAACGGAAGGAGAAGGGAGGAGTGGCTCAACCGCATTTTTTTAGGATTTGCTTTTGGTCCGGGCAGGGCTCCACGAGTGAGTGCATCGCACCATTCTAAGTGGCTTCACATAACTTACTTCCAGGTTGGGGGGCAGGGTTGGAGTGAGTGTCATCTGAGTGGCAGGGGCTGCTCAACCAGCAAGAGAGGATCCCCTCCATCCAGGCTCCTGTAAGGAAGGTGCGAAGTAGTTACTTCCCCTTGTGCGCATTTGTAAGACGAGCCTCCCAACAAGCCCCAAGCCTCATTGAACACAATGGGTGTTACTTCTGAGTAGTCACACAAATGCTTGTGCTGAGAAAGGGGGGAGGAAAGACACAGGGACGGGAAACCAGCCCCTTTTCTAACCAAACTGATACTGCGCAGGATCTCTATAACGAAGCTGTGAAGTAGTTACTTCCTAAGGCAATAAATCAAACAATGGAGAATCGGAGCCTCAGGATCACACTTAACCACACTTAGGGAACTGGGCTTTAAACTGTGCCATGTCAATTGCGGGGGATCTCTGTAAGTTCTGATGTGGGCATTCAGAGGGCATGCCTCATTGACCACAAGGGCAGTGACTTCTGAGGAGCACTAATTGGTTTGGGCAGGGACGAGAAACACACAGTAAAAAACCCTTGACTGGGTCACGGTGAAAGGCACAGTCCTGGGCATAGGGATGTACGAAAGTCACTTACCTTTCGCAGATTATGTTGATGGGGGGGGGAGGCGCTCCGTTCCTCCCCCCCCCCCCTGAATCCTGGCCGGCCGGCTGTGCTCCACAGGGATTCTGCGGAGCTGCTGGCCGGCTCTGCCAGCAGCCGGACATCCAGCCGCTGGCTAGCAGGGACGCAAATGGCAGCAGCCGTAGCCGCCGCCGTTTGCGTCCCTGCAGTCAGCCATGATAGGCTACATAAATGTTTACGTAACCTATCATGGCTGACTTTAAAAAAAAACAACCAACAACATCCGCTACGCTATTTGCGTTCCCTTTATTTTCGCCGTTTTAGTCTATGTAAATCTTGATGTAGACTAAGACGTGCCAAAATAGGGAACACAAATGGCGGCGGCCGTGGCCACCGCCATTTGCATACGCGCGTTGTTGTTGTTGTTTTAAGTCAGCCGTGATAGGCTACATAAACATTTACGTAGCCTATCACAGTTTTTTTTTAAAACCTAGCCGTGATAGGCTACGTAAATCTTTACGTAGCCTATCACGTCTTTTTTTTTTTTTTACTGGAAATGGCGGCAGCCAGTCGGAAGACCAGCCGCCGCTGCCGCCGAACTGCTGCCGCCGCCACCGCCACAGCTGCCGCTGCCAGGAAGATCCGCCCCAGGTAAGTCTCGTCCCGGGGGGGCAGACCGTTCCGCCACCGATTTCGGGGGGCCAAATGCGCTGGCATTCGGCCTCCCTGAGATCCATGGCGGAATTCTCTGACATCCCTACCTGGGCAGGGCTGTCATTCCCAAGGTCAGTGCAGGGGTTGGGGCACACCGCAACTATACTGAGGAGAGGAGAACCCAACTTAAGGAGAAGAATTGGACTTTAAGCAGTCTCAGGAAAACCAGTTTTTCCCTGATAAGCTCCGGGGTGGCTGCTGGATGGCCAAGACATCATCTATCCCTGACGACCTCCACGCGCAGCCAGCTTGGAGTAAATCGCTCGTGGAAACAGGCCCCTGGTTGCTCTTCTCAGGACACGCCCCAACTTGTCAATGTCCTTCTTAAAACGGGGCACCCAGAACCGGACACAGTCCTCCAAATGTGGCCTGACAGAACAGATAGGAACTATTACTTCCTGTGATCTGGACACTCTCCTTCTGTTAATGCAGCCCAAGGTTGCATGAGCTTTCTGAGCTAATTTGGATTGGTACTCAGAAGCTTTGCACACATCTTTCTGTTCCCATCCTCCATATTCCACTCATTCAAGCACTTTGCTTTTGCTTTGGTTTACGCTAGTTTTATTCTGTTCAAAACTTTTAATGATTTTAATATTCTGCTTTATTGTATTTTATGGTTTTAGGTCTTGTTTTGTGAATGGTCCAGATTGCTGTGGCTACTGGGCAGTTTAGAAATGTAAAAACTTACAAAATAAGTAAATTTGGCCATAAATCAAGCATTGGAATGGAAGACCTTGATAAGGGAAGTTGTTGCCATGGCAATCGAGACCAGCATGAACATGAAATAGGCCCTGGTCCTGTTAAAGATGTTTTAGGGTGCAAGTGCAAGATCACTATGATGCATATGTGGAATTAGTCACACATTAACCACCCCAGTGATAAATAAAAAGTGGTACACAGCTGAATATCCTTTCAGTGAACAGTACCTTCTAGCCAGGAAGGCATGGCATTCTATAAGTTCTGCGCCTGAATCCCAAGTGTGTAGGGGCACACTCTGGTTACTTAGTGGAGAGTGAAATGCACTCTGCACATGCTCTGAGGCCATTTTCTTTGTCATTACTTCACATGCTTTAAATCAGACATACATGGAGGTTAAGCACAATGTGGGAAAAAGGGAATGCGTATACAGTTTACATGGCGTGGAAGTTATGGTAAGCACTTTAACTCACAATGTCCATGTTTTGTCTCATTCTGAGCTTACCTGAGACTCACAGGGGAAGTTAATGTCATCTGACCGAGTTAGGTCTGAACACGGAGATCCAGTCTATGTAGAACAGACAAGTCAAGGCAGGTAAGGTTGTGTTAGATAGGTAGAGTCTGTTCAAGGTAAGTGCATCAGGTGCAGCAAGCTAGGTAAAGGCAGAAGCTGTCTTAAGTAAAGGGCAGCTTTAACAGGGCCACCAGTAGCTCAGAATGAGCTTGGCTGGCTGGCACGCTCGCCTACTAGAAACATAGGAGGATGTTGTCTCAGCAGCAAGATAATGCGGCCAACTGTAGCACCGTTAGCTCCACCCCCTCTGGAGGAGCTGGCTGGGACTGACTCTGCAATCTCAGACTTCTGTGAGGCAGGAGAGATGGATGTTCTGCTGGGGGTTCCTCCCCTGACTCAGGGAATGATGGCAAGGCCATGTCTTCTGGCCAAGGAGCCCCTGAATACAGGACTGACCTGCCCCTGGCTTCAGGCCTGGTTATAGGACAGAGGTGGCTTTGGTCACCTTGGTGGATGATCTGTGCTGGGAACTGGACAAGGGGAGTGTGTCCCTGTTAGTTCTGCTAGACCTCTTGGTGGCTTTTGATACCACAAACCATGTATCCTTCTGAGGCATCTGTCTGTGATGGGACTGGGAGGCATACAGGGGCTCCAGTCTTTCTTGGAGGGGTGATTTCAGAAAGTGGTGCTAGGGGATTCCTGTTCGATGCCATGGCCACTGGCTTGTGATGTCCCTTAGGGTTGCATCTCATCCCTCATGCTATTTAACATATACATGAAACATGTGGGAAAGATTGTCTGGAGTGTTGGGGTTCGGTGCCACCAGTATGCTGATGACACCCAGCTCTATCTCTCCTTTCCATCCAAAGCCAAAGAAGCAGTTCCAGTTCTAAATCAGTGCCTGATATTGGTAATGGACTGGATGAGGGCAAACAAACCGAAGCTTAATCCAGACAGGACGGAGCTGCTCCTGGTTAGTCAAACAGCAGATCAGGGAATAAGGAGTCAACTTGGGCTGAGGTCTGAGAGACATGACAGGTTTTTGGTGCATGCATGAATTTGTAAGCACCTCCACTCTTCTCTTAAACTGAGGCGGGAGATGATCCTGGAACACTTGTGTGACTATATTATTTCATAAGTAACCTCGCACTGATGGACTAAAGACCTGAAGTGAGGTTGGTAGTGAGAAAAAAAAAGATATATTGTTAGATAAAAAAACAGTGGTTCACTTTAATGCCAGATTTGACTTTTCTCAGTGGGGACTTTGCTTTACTGAACTGCAGGAAAACATTCTGGATTTTCTAAATGAAAATTACCCAAGATGGATCCCAGAAGGTAGGAAAGTAACTTGAACTTAGCCATGCTCTCATTATTCTGAGGTACATGTAAAACTTGATCAAGCAAATCAATTTGATTCGCTGTCTGCCAAGATGACAGAGAGAAAGAATCTCACATGAGGAATAAATAACTTAGGTTTCATTTTCTAAAATTTAATGGAAGCATTCCGAGGGCAGGACAGCTCTGACAAATGGGAAGATATGCTGTTGGTGGAATCTTTTTAGTGCATCGTGTTGCTTTGATAAGGATGGTGTGATTTCATGTAACATCCGTACAACCAACAGATGAAAACCATGGCAACTAGAACTTCCTCCCTACCTTTTTAATGCATTGCCATCAATGTATATACTTGCTTGCTGCCAACTCCCTGGGAAAAGGCAATGCATTTTTCATAAGTACTAGATAGAAATTAACATCAGAAAAATTAATGTTCTTAATAACTGTCAGAAAACACTGAGAAATGTGTCTGCAACACCAAGGCAACTGTATTTACGAGGCCTCTCCAACGTCTAGCAAGCATCAGCTAACTGGGTAAATGTCACCAGGCTTTGATTCATGGGCTCATGTCATTTCGCATTTGAGTGAAGCTGAGATTCTCTTTATTCAGTTTTTGCTTAAAGTGTCAAAACAAATAAAAAGGTCATGGACTTTGTGATGGCCCTCTTGGGGCAGCAGTGCTTATTATTTAGATTTAGGACAGACAAAAGGAAGTACTTCACACAGCACACTGATGTATTATGGAATTCGCTACCACAAGATGTCGTGATGGCCATCAACTTGGACGGCTTTCAGGGCCAGCATCCAGGGTTGGCATGGTTGGGCACTGCCAAGGGCCCACACTGAGCAGAAGGCCCACTGACAAGAGCCCTGTAGACTTTCTCCTACTCTTCGTTGGAAAGTCTGGTGTGAATTAGGGCAGTGTTGCCTTATAGAGAGAAAGCATGGCAAGACAGCATTTAGTACTGGAGGCAATAAAGGCAGGCTAGAGCCAGTTTAAAGGGAGTTCAAATCAACTTAGTTTATTAGTGCTTTTGTACACATTGTCAGAGAAGCCTATCTAACACTGCTGAACTACAAATGCCCCCTATCGCTGGGTGTGTGAGTGTAAGTAAGCGAAGGCATGAGATATGGTTACTTCCTTCCTTTCTGGAGAGACCACACGGTCCTTGTTGCAGAGGCAAGAGGAAGAAGGAAGAGGAAGGGGAGGGAGCAGGAAATAGGAACTGATCAGGCTACAGGTCATTCTCTATCACCCCCTAGTGTCTGGAAGCATGTGGAGTTATTCCTGTCATCCAACACTCTTCACCATTGCAAGCTGCATGCTCCCCAGCCTCTCAGTCTGGCCCAGACAATGGTGGTGGGGAGGAGGAGCAGTAGATGTTACGGCCTGCTTGCTCATTGGCTCTCTGACTGGCAAGCAAGCAGGTGGTAGCAATGATGAGAAAGAGGACGAGGAGCAAGAGCAGCTGGTGACAATGCTGGTGAGACGGTGGACTCACTGAGGGAAGGGGCACCTGGAGGGTGTCTTGAGCAAGGGTCCCTACACAGCTGGGAGCCAGCACTGATGGCTGGGACAAGGCAGAGATGAATTAAGAACATAAGAAGAGCCATGCTGGATCAGACCAAGATCCGTCTAGTCCAGCATTCTGTTCACACAGTGGTAGGGGTGTCAGAGAATTTCTCGCCGAAACTTCGGGGGGCCGAGTGCCAACATATTCGGCCCCCTGAAGTAGTTTCGGGGAGAAATTCTCTGCCCCCTCGCCCCCCGCCCCCCCCCCCCCCGGGATGGGACTTACCTTTCCCGAATGTCGCTCCCGGTGGCAGGTCGCAGCAGCGGTTCGGCAGGGCTTCGACAGGGGCGGGGGCAGCAGCCGGTCTTTCTACCGGCTGCCGCCCCCGCCATTCCAAGAAAAGTAAAAAAACAAAACGCCCCCGTGATAGGCTACGTGACGATTAACGTAGCCTATGATGGCTGACTTTGCAGATCTAGCCGTGATAGGCTACGTAAATCGTCACGTAGCCTATCACGGGGGCGTTTTGTTTTGTTTTTTAACTTTTTATTTCGCGGCGAGTGAATTTCGCCTCCCCCCCGGCCTGAATTTCGGGGGGAGAAGCGAAGCGCCTCCCCCCCACCACGAAGCAAGCTGCGAGACGAGGTAAGTGACTTTCGAGCACTCCTGCACAGTGGCCAAACAGCTGTCTATGGGAAACCCACAAGAAGGACATGAGTGCAAGAGCACCCTCCTACTTGTGTTCCCCAGCAACTGGAGTACAAAAGCATACTGCCTCTGATACTGAAGATAGCATATAGCCATCAGGACTAGTAGCCATTCATAGCCTTTTCTTCCATGAATTTGTCCAATCCCTTTTTAAAGCTATTCAATTCGGTGTCCATCACAACAGCTTGTGGAAGTGAATTCCATAATTTAACTATGCACTGTGTGAAAAAGTCCTTCCTTTGATCTGTCTTGAAGCTCCCATCAATCAGTTTCATGGGATGACCCCGGGTTCTAGTATCATGAGAAAGGGAGAAAAATGCCTCCCTATCCACATTCTGCACACCATGCATAATTCTGTACACCTCTATCATGTCTCTCCTTACTCGCTCCGAGTCCTAATGGCTATATGCTACCTCCAGTACCAGGGGCAGTGAGCCTATGTACACTAGTTGCTGGGGAACATGGGCGGGAGGGTGCTGTTGTACTCATGCTCTGCTTGTTGGTTCGCAATCAACAGCTTGTTGGCCACTGTGTGACCAGAATGCTGGACTAGATGGACCCTTGGTCTGATCCAGCACAGCTCTTCTTATGTTCTTATGAATTCATGGAGGATAAGGCTGTCAATGGCTACTAGTCATGATGGCTATAGAGTATCTCCAGGACTGGAGGCAGTATGCCTGTCAATACCAGTTGCTTGGAACATGGGCAGGAGGGTGCTATAGCCCTCTTGTCCAGCTTGTGGGCTTCCCATTGGCATCTGGTTGTCCACAGGAGAAAACAGGACGCTGGACTAGAGAGGCATTTGGTCTCATCCAGCAGGGTATTTCTTATGTTCTTATTGTTACAGTTTACAAAAGAGAATTTATTTCAGTCCTGAGCTAGTGTCCAATTAAAGAGAATTTAAAAATGCATTTCTATATTTCTCTGTTGAATTTCATTTCTTCTCCTTTTTGGCTTCAGCCCAACTTTCTGTTCTATCAAGGCCATTCCTGTCTTCTGAAGTATTAGGTATCCCCCCTCCCAGTTTAGCATCATCTGTAAATTTGATAAGGATTCCCCCCATCCCTTCATCCCAACCAGACCAAACACGGACTCAGATGCAGTCTGTGGTCAAACTCTGTATATTTCCGAGGATTCAATGTGATTCAGGGACCAAAAATAAAGTGTTTGACAGCATGCATACATTTGGAAAATGTGCATGAAAACATGCGTACTTTTGAAAAATGCACAGAAATATGCTTTAAACAATGGGAGAAGAATGCGTACATTTCAAAGCGGCACAGAATTGATGCAAACATTTGGCAAAATAAAACAGCGCTTGCAAACTGATGTGGACTCAAGCCAGAATGAGCTTCAAGGAGGAATTTGGAGAACTTTAGCAAGTCCGGGTTCTGCTAATTCGCACATCCCCAGCTACCACCAGGATCAGAGACCATTTGTGTCTGAATAATACCAGTTGCTGGGGAACGTGGACAGGAGGGAGCTACTGCACTCATGCCCTGCTGGTATCTGGCTGGCCACTCTTGGAGACAGGACGCTCCTCTGGTCTGTTCCCACTCTGGGGCTCCTCTTATGTTCTTAGCTGTCCTCCTGAGATTTTTTTGTTGTTGACCTCATATGTTTTCTCTCTATCTATCTACCCTGTGGATTATGTGATTCCTGGAAGAAAACATTAATTTAAAAAAAAACATCAACCTCTGTCTAAGCATGCATAGGATTGCACCCTAATTTAGGATACTTAATATTGATTATTCTATATACCACCCCCCCCACACACACACACATACACACACCCCTTCAAAGCAAAATCTAATGACATCAAAAGTGACTCTGATGTTAAAGGCATGTGGTTTTAATGAGACAGGGAGGGAACAAACCAGCGGGTGGACTGTTAGACAGACAATGACTGAAGATAACCAAAGGGGTAATTGGGAATGTTTTAAATTATATCTGGGATGTATCATTCCCACATTAAGGCTATTACTGAGAAGGAAGAGCCACAGTGACCTCTAAATGCCCTAATTCATTTGAAGACTTGGCAGCGGCTGATTTGAGTCCAATTAATTATTAGGGTTATAAGTAAATGAGTTATTAGCATTCATGAATTCTATAACACTGAATTGGTCCTTGCACCAGAAAGCTTTGCAGAGCCTGTTTTACAGTTTCTTAGAGCTGTAACCATAGGAACTAAGTGGTTGCCAACATAACCCTTTATAATTAATGAGGCAAAGTTCTCAACCTCTCAAGTGACAGTGAAATGTGTACTGAACCCATCAAATACATCTCTCCAGCTGGGGAAGTTTGTTACTTTTCCCATGGGGAAAGCAGCAAGACATTTAATTAATTTTTTAAAAACACATATACACACAATTCAGCTCAATGAATGGAAGACAGATACACTACTGGCCACCCAATCAAGGAGAAGATGAGGATGAAACTTTTGAAAAGTAAATTGCTAATGTTTCAAGGAATCATGATGTAGTAGTGATGGGGGACTTCAATTTCCCCGATATCTGTTGGGAGACAAATTCTGCAAACCATGGCCCCTCCAAGAAATTCCTGACTTGTGTTGCGGATAACATCCTCCTACAGAAAGTAGAGGAAGGAACTAGAGGATCAGCTGTCCTTGACTTGATCCTAACCAACAGAGATGACTTAGTGGATAAAGTAGCAGTTACAGGAACTCTGGGGGAAAGTGACCATGGTATACTTGAGTTCTTGGTTCTAAGGCAAGCAAAAGCCGAGTGTAGTCAAACGCGTACCCTGGATTTTAGGAAAGCTGATTTTAATAAACTCAGAACAACGATAAGTAAGGTCTCATGGCAAGCAACTCTAATGAGAAAAGGAGTCCAAGATGGGTGGGAGTTTTTTAAAAAAGGAAATTCTAAAGGCACAATTACAAACAATTCTAACAAGAAAAAAAGCAGAAGACAACAGAAGAAGCCAATATGGCTTCACAAAAAGCCTAGAGACAACCAGAAAACAAACAAACAAAAGGGACACATACAGGAAGGGGAAGGAAGGCCAAGCTACAAAGGAGGAGTACAGGCAGGTAGCACAGAATTGCAGGGATGGCTTCAGGAAGGCTAAAGCTGAGAATGAGCTGAGGTTAGCGAGGGATGCTAAAAGCAACAAAAAGGCTTTCTTCAGCTTCGGGCATAGTAAAAGACAGATTATTAATAACTTGGAGGAGGAGACATGGAGGAGACATAACTCCAAGGAGACTTGGAGGAAGAGACAATTGAGACATAACTCCCTGTCTCAATTGCCCTGGAAGACAGAAACAAAATTCAAAGTGATCTTGATAGGCTGGAGTGCTGGGCAGAAAACAACAGAATGACATTTAATAGGGATAAATGCCAAGTTCTGCACCTAGGAGAAAGAAACCAAATGCACAGTTACAAGATGGGAGATACGTGGCTCAACAACACGACAAGCGAGAAGGATCTTGGAATTATTGTCGATCACAAGCTGAATATGAGCCAACAATGTGATGTGGCTGCAAAAAAGGCAAATGCTCTTTTGGGCTGCATTAATAGAAGCATAGCTTCCAAATCCCCGGAAGTACTAGTTCCCCTCTACTCAGCACTGGTTAGGCCTCATCTGGAGTAGTGTGTCCAGTTCTGGGTACCACACTTGAAGAAGGATGCAGACAAGCTGGAGAGGGTTCAGAGGAGGGCAACAAAGATGATCAGGGGACTGGAAACAAAGCCCTATGAAGAGAGACTGAAGGAACTGGGCATGTGTAGCCTTAAGAAAAGAAGACTGAGGGGAGACATGATAGCGCTCTTCAAGTACTTGAAAGGTTGTCCCAGAGAGGAAGGCCAGGATCTCTTCTCCATCATCCCAGAGTGCAGGACACGGAATCATGGGCTCAAGTGACAGGAAGCCAGATTCCGGCTGAACATCAGGAAAAACCTCCTGACTGTTAGAGCAACACGACAATGGAACCAGTTCCCTAGGGAGGCGGTGGGCTCTCCCACAATGGAGGCATTCAAGACGAGGCTGGACAGCCACCTGTCAGGGATGCTCTGACTTGGATTCCTGCACTGAGCAGGGGGTTGGACTCGATGGCCGTGTACGCCCCTTCCAACCCTCCTATTCTATGATTCTATGAACACTTAATACAGAAATCTTCCCAAACTTTTTTGAACTCATTCTCCAGAGAAGGAGATTCCCCAATCTCTCTAGGCAGCTTATTAAGGCAGTGCTGATCTGCTCTTTCGGTTATGATTTCCGCCCTAATGATTAATCTAAATCTATCTTCGTGGAGTTAGAAAGCCAAACGGCTCCTTGTCTTATCCTCTGCAGAATAAGATGAACAACTGCTATGTTTCAGAGAGGTTTTGTGTCTGAGGTGATGTAAGTAATAAGTAAAAGTATAATAGTGTTACAGCTCCTGGCTGACGATTCTTTTGTTAGACTAATAGCCCAGAATGATTGGTTGATGGGAGCTAATGGTTAGGAGATCCGATCTCTCCCTGTGTTAGAATGAAATATCCATCCTGGATTAGATCCGCTGCCTTGGGGGAACGCCTGATGCTTGCTTCTGATGATGTTGTACCTGCAAATAAATTTAACACAATCCCCCTAGTTCATGTGCCATACAGTAGCTTAGAGCACTTCTGGATGAAGCTTTTACTGTGCTATCACCTTGCCAAATTCACATAATTTATGGGAGTTCCAGACAATGTTCTCTTCCACTCATAACCCTGCTGTGCTTTCCCACAGCTGCTTCCATGTTTTCTCTTACCACAGACAATTTGCTAAGGAGAAAAAGACGGAATAGCTCCACCTTGCTTTCCGAGTGGTAGTGGCAGGAGCCCTCCCTCTCAAGCACCCGCAGCCTGTAATTAAGGGCACAATCCCATCTAGATAGGCGGCCGCCTCCGAACTTGGAGGTGACCACCTATCCAAAGCAAGGCAGGAGAGGCACAGGCCTCCACACCTCTCCTGCCCTGCTATTTTCCACTAGATGGCCGTTTTCGGCTGTCTAGCTGCGGGGGGCTGACGGGGAGTGGAGGGAGGCTGCATGTATGACACATTGGATGTGTCGTATGTGCAGCTCCACTCTCCCCGCCCCGGAACACTCCCAGCCCAGCCCCTTTTTATTTATTTATTATTAAATTTATTAATCGCCCATCTGGCTGGTCACCCAGCCACTCTGGGCGATGTACAACATACAATAAAACAGTTTAAAACAATAAAATTCTACAGTAAAAACATTGTCTAAAATACCCTAACCCACCCCAAATGCCTGCCTGAACAACCACGTTTTTAATGCACGACGGAAGCTCATTAAAGAGGGGGCATGACGGAGTTCCCTAGGGAGGGAGTTCCACAGAGTTGGGGCCACCACAGAAAAGGCCCTCTCCCTCGTCCCCACCAGTCTAGCTGTCCTGGCTGATGGGACAGAGAGAAGGCCATCCGAGGCTGATCTTGTTAAGCGGCCTGTCTGGTGCTGCTGGAGGCGCTCCTTAAGATAGGCTGTGCCGGAAGCATATAGGGTTTTAAAGGTCAAACCCAACACCTTGAATTTGGCCCGGAAAATAACTGGTAACCAGTGCAACTCCTTCAGCACCGGAGTGATGTGATCACGCCAGCGGCTGCCTTTAATCAGGCGAGCCGCCGCGTTCTGTACCAGCTGCAGCTTCCAAACCGTCTTCAAGGGTAACCCCACGTAGAGCGCATTACAGTAGTCTAAACGAGAGGAGACCAGGGCATGTACTACTGATGGGAGCAGATGGTAGTACATCTTTTCAGTTGCTCCGCGCTCCTCTTCCAAGTGCAGAGGATGGGGCTTCTCCGCGCTGCCTCAGAGGCAGCGCGGACCTAGAGGGAGGTCACTTTTCCAGGAACCAACTTCAGAGCATGGGCCCTGAGGTCGGCTCCCAGAAAATAATATATCCTATGGCCCTCTAGACAGTGTCTAGTGGCCATAGGATTGCTCCCTAAGCCTCAAACACTTGCACATGCCTCCTCTGTTTGCCCCTGGCTCCACTTCCTCTGTTGTTTCCTGTGTCAATGTGCCAACTTTGGATTGCAGAATACCTTGCCCAAAAAAGACATTCTTATTTATTTATTTATTTCATTTCTATACCGCCCAATAGCCGAAGCTCTCTGGGCGGTTCACAAAAATTAAATCCAAACAACACACAATAAAACAATTTAAAATATACAGAACATTAAAACCACAATATAACAAACAATACAACCACAATCAAACCTAGCAGCAGTGCAAGAGTTTAAAATAGGGAGCCGCCATTCGCATTCCTTATTTGGTCGCTGTAGTCTACGTAAATCTTTACGTAGACTACAGCGACCAAATAAGGAACGGGAATGGCAGCTCCCTATGGGGGCCGCCATTATCCGTACGCGCTTTTTTTTTTTTTTTTTAAAGTCACCCGTGGTAGGCTACGTGACGATTTACGTAGCCTATCACGGCTGACTTTGCAAATCTAGCCATGATAGGCTACGTTAATCGTCACGTAGCCTATCACGGGGGCGTTTTTTTTTTTTTTCTTTTATTGGAATGGCAGCGGCGGCAGCCGGTCGAAAGACTGGCTGCCGCTCCCACCCCGGACGAAGACCTGCCGAACCGCCAGCCGGACCCGCCGCCGGGAGGGACATTCGGCAAAGGTAAGTCCCGTCCCAGGGGGGGTGCGGGGGGTGGGGGGGCGGAGAATTTCTCCCCGAAACTTGTTCGGGGGGCCGAACACGTTGGCGCTCGGCCCCCCAAAGTTTTGGGGAGAAATTCTCCGCCAACCCTATTTCAGAGTGGTCTAATTACTGCCTCTTTTAAAGCGGCAGGCACCACTCCCTCTCTCAAGGAGGAATTTACAACCTCCTGGACCCAGCCGGACAACCCCTCCTTGTTTGATTTAATAAGCCATGAAGGGCAAGGGTCAAGCACACAAGTGGTCGATCGGACTTGGCCAAGCACCTTGTCCGCATCCTCAGGCCTCAGTAACTGAAACTCATCCAATAAAACTGGACCAGACGGTGCTCTTAACGCCTCTACCAATGGAACTGCATTAATGGTGGTGTCCAATTCATGACGAATCTGAGCGACTTTATCCTCAAAGTGCCGTGCAAACCCGTCACAGTGTGCTACCGAGGGTTCCACCGTCTCTCTCCCTGGCCCAGAATGTAACAGGCCGCGAACCAGTCGGAAAAGCTCCGCTGGACGACACTGAGAAGATGCAATGCTGGTGGAAAAGAACTGCCTCTTTGCCACCCTCACCGCCACAGAGTAGGCTCGATAGTGGGCTCTTACCTGTGTTCGGTCAGACTCAGCACAAGTTTTCCTCCACCTGCGTTCTAGCCGTCTCCCCTCTTGCTTCATTGCCCTCAGCTCAGGTGTATACCAAGGAGCTGGCCGGGCTCTGCTGAGAGGGAGAGGGCGCTTGGGCGCGATCGTGTCAACCGCCCGAGTCACCTCTGCATTCCACAGGGTGACCTGGGCTTCGACAGGAGCACCAGCCATACCAGCAGGAAAATCCCCCAGAGCCCTCTGGAATCCATCGGAATCCATTACTCTCTGGGGGCGGACCATTTTAATAGGTCCCCCACCCTTGCAGAGGGGAAAGGCCGCCAGGAGTCTAAACCTCAGCAGGAAGTGATCTGACCATGACAAAGGGACAGATGTTAATTCCTCCGCTTTCAGATCACCATCCTCCTGCCCAGTCGAGAAAACCAGATCAAGTGTGTGTCCTTTTGTATGCGTTGGGCCGATGACATGTTGGGACAGCCCCATGGTTGTCATGGTGGCCATGAAGTCCTGAGCCGCCCCAGATACAGCGGCCTCGGCATGGAAGTTGAGATCCCCCAGGACCATCATCCTGGGGGTCCTCAACACCAAGTCCGAGACCACCTCCGTCAGCTCAGGCAGGGAGTCTGATGGGCAGCGGGGTGGGCGGTACACCAACAGAATCCCTAATCTGTCCCGGGTACCCAACACAAGGTACAAACACTCAAGATCTGCACTCGAATGAGCAGGAAGCCTGGAGAGGGAGATTGAATTCCTATAGACCATGGCAACCCCCCCTCCCCGGCCCTCAATTCTCAGCAGCTACTCCTCAATTACAAAATACATGTCCCATGGAGATTTGTGAAAGCCCGAATCTGAGCATTTTCTGGTTCTGGAAATAGAAGACTTGCTTTTTACAGTGGGTTGGATTCAGATTTGGTCATATTTGGAATAGACCCATTGAAATCAACAGGACTTAAAGTAGACTAACTTAAGTCCCAACAGTTTCAACAAGTCTACTATAAGTATGACTAGGTCTGGATCCAATCCTATTTATTTTTGTTGTTGTTTATTCGGTCAGTCGCTTCCGACTCTTCGTGACTTCATGGATCAGCCCACGCCTGAGTTTCTCTGGGGATATGTTACTTGAGTTGGGCTATAATCTTTTTTTTTTTTTGGTCAATATTTTGTCAATATTCTTTTTATTAAAGTTTGTACAAAAAAAACCCTGCAGTATGAATAAAAACTACCATCTACCTGTTCGATGCCAGGCAGATGCTTTTTTATTCACCTGGGCTTTTTGAGCCTATTCAAGTGTTCTTTTATCTGCTGGTTTATTACGTTTACTGTTTTAATGTATTGTATCTTTTAAAATTCATTAACCACCGTGGAATAAACTTTTATGAAGGTTGGTCTAAAATTATTTGAAATGATGAATAAAATAAATAAATGCCATGAGAAATTAATTTCTTGAGTACAAAGCATTCAAAAGCTATGATGTTGCTCCCAAAAATACTCCTTCCTCTTTCAGAACAGTCCAGTCACAGAACCACTGAGTCACTTTAAAAAGTGGCAAAAAACACTGGAAACTGTTGGGAGCTGCCCCTTTTCAGCACATAACTCCTTTGCTGAGGGAACTGCACTGGCTGCCTATTCGCTACCAGGCCAGGTTTAAGGTATTAGTGCTCGTGTACAGAGCCCTAAACAACTCAGGACCAGGATACCTGAGAGAGCACCTTCTCCCTTACCAACTTGCCTGGTCACTGAGGTCATCGGAGGGCTTGCTCCTGGTGGTTCCACATGGACCTATGGTCCGGTTGGAGTCCACCAGAAAGACAGCCTTCAGTGTGGTGGCCCCCTTTCTTTGGAATTCCCTGCCCCTGGAGGTCAGGCAGGCACCAACACTGCGCTGTTTCCAGCACCTCCCAAAAACAGCACTGTTCCAGGAGGCATTCCTTAACTGACCAGTCACAGTTTTACTGGTATTCTGTTTTTTAAAATAGCATGATTTTAATGTGGTGTTTTAATCCTTTTATCCTGTTTTATCTCCTGTGTTCACCACTCCAAAATCCGTTCTAGATATGGAGTGGTATACAAATATTGTAAATAAATAAATACATACATTGTAAATGAATACACTGCACTGGGGACAAGAAGATATGCATAAGTAAGAAATATTTATATACATTAGGGGCAGGCAATTATAATGGGATGGGAGGCTGGAGGACACACACACCCCTGCTCTCCAGGGGCCGTATGATGTTAGGGGGCGTGGCCCACCCCATGATGACAAGGGGGTGTGGCCACAACCTCTGATGCCACTTTGGTCCCCAGCAATCGCATTGAGAGGATCATCCTCCTAACATGGCCTCTGGGAGAGGACGCAGGGCAGGTGAGGCCATGGCTCCCACGGTCCCTTTGTTATCTGCGGTCTGTGACTGGAGGCGACAGGGGGATGCCCCTGCATGTTGCTCACCACACCTGCCCTGCATCCAATCACAGATTGGATGTGGTTCTTCTCCCCACTTCCTCATGAACCCCAGGTAGCCCCCAGGCCAGGGGCAGAGCTTGGGGGGGAGGGGCTTGGGGACAGAAGTGGGCTGAACCCATAGAGAGGGCCCAAGCCTCTGTGGGCCAGATGGGCAAACCCCATGGTCTGGGTTAGGCCTGTCGGCCTGAGGTTTCCCACCCCTCATATAGACAGTGCAAGGAGGGAGGGGGGTTGGATTCCCAAATCTGAAGATTAACTGTGAGGCTTTTGGGATGACACAATTGAATCCGATAATCTGCAATACCTAAGATAACGCATGGATCGTAACATAACCCTCCCACCACCAGTCTCCTCTAATGCAGGATCTCCCATTTCTACAGTACCTATCACTGCTCCTACCGTAACTAAAATCTCAAATCCATTTTAGAAACAATCTTGAGGTTCTAGAAGGTGTGGAGCAAGAAACTCAGGTGACTTGCCTTCCCGCGGCTTCTCTACTTGGACACCCCCTCTTTGTGAGCCCCGAGCAATATAAACAATATGAAAAAGGGGAAGAGAGAGAGCTCCACAGATTAAAAGATGTGTTGATAACGGTAGACCCATATATATCAAAAAGATCTCCACTCTGGGTGTCTCCAGACAGATGGTTCCTAGTGCTACTACTTGAAAGACATTGTACAGATATTCCTTCCTTCCTTCCTTAACAGATATGCTGTGGGGTGGAGCAGGGGAGAGGCAGAAGCATTGGGATTACAAGTGGAAGACAATGTCTGAACCTTCCGTAAAACATGCAAGTGATTGCACAATAAAAGCTTTGTCTGGGAGCACCCTATGTTGCAAGACCAGCAGTTCAGACCTTTTCTACACAAAGCTGTTAGTCTACTTTCAGTTTTATTTCAGAATTGAGATCTGAGCACTGTTTCCTTCCCCACTTTTCTGCTACATAACCTCTAGGTGGCGCTGTGGTATAGCAAAATAGCATGACTACACAAATGGAAAAAATGTTTTCTTTCACTTTCAAAAATAATACCACATTTCCCCTGCTCTAAAAAAACTCACTGAAAGTGCTGTTTTTAAAAACAGAAGCCAAACTGGAGGGTCACAATGTGGTCTAAAGAACCCGTAAATAAATAACCATGACTAGGGAATGATGAGCACAATGAATGCCTCATATAGGAAAGCTCACATTTGGATTCAAAGGTGTCAGCCTCAAAATTTTATATCTAAATTCAAAAAACAGGATGAAATGCAAAGATAACTTACACTACTTGAAAATATGCACACACAGCAACTCAATAACCTGAAAGGAGTGGTCTGCACCATTAAGATATATTGGTAGCAGTTTTTTGTGGAATATTTAGGGGTCTCAAAACTGTATGGGAGGCTGGTTTAGGGGGTCACTATACCGGGTGCAGAATGGGATGATGAATGAAAAAGCCCCCTTGTACGATCATAGCAACAGTTATGCAGCAGCAATCAGGGAGCCTTCGTGTAAGTTGCTGTATACGTGGCACCTCACACCTGTGAAATCACACTGCACTGACAGCACTCCTTCACCCCTGTGTCACAGAGGCCGTGGAGGCTGGTCATGCTCACGCTGATGTGGTGGTTCTTCTGCTGCAACTTTTGGGAAATCAGTGCCAACCTCTGTCTCAGAAATGACACAACAAGGCAATCTCTTTGATCCTCTGTTGTCCCATTTAGCGATTCATATAGGCTCCAGAATTCTTCATAAAGATCTCCCTTCATTCTTGTTAGCAGCGGCAAGAATGGAAATGCAAACAGTTGGCGAATGTAATCAAGTCACACAATCCATGGATGTTTAACAAGAACACGGGACATAGCTCTTGCAGAAAAATTGACACACCCTAATAGATTGATTAGGGGAATTGTCGAACCAGATGGGTCCCTGGAACTTGAGTCTCCATTTCTCTCTGACATTACCACCGACATCTCTTGATAACCACCTGATATGAAATCCTCATTTTGGAAAGACTCCACTACTGAAACAAAATTTAAATACCATGCACACCACATACAAAATACTGAATTTTTTAAATTAGTGCAGTAACCCAGTTACCCACCATCTGTACAACATTTAATTTTACTCAATGTGCAATGTCAATTATGAACTTTGTAATGTGCCACCTTTTCTTGTTACGCTATTTACGAAAAACTCTAAACGAAAATAGTTTTTTAAGTGAACGCAATAAAAGAATAGGAATAAGTATCAGATTACTGAAAATAAATTGTGTATGTGTGTGTATGTATGTATGCAGCAAAGTGTTGCAGTGTATTTGCACCCCTTGATAGGAGTGTTCTTGTTTAACGTTCCAGACCGCCAGCATCAGCAGGATCAGGACAAGATCAAAGACTTCGCCGGAAATATCACAACTCTCAGAACTCGCTGCATGACAGCCTCAGAGATTTTCTCCAGATGACGTTTGCTGCACAGGAAAATGAGAAAACCTGAAAGAGAAGAACAGTCTGCAGAGGAAGATCGACAAATGCAAAAATGCCTCCAAACAGAGCAGGGTTTGGCCAGGCCGCGCTCAGGGCCTGGAGGACATCAACAGAAGCGGGGACAGCGGTCAGACCCAACAGGACCCAGCAGCCCCTATCAGTGGGTTATCCAAGAACGGCAGAGGGTGCAACTGAACAGAGTTTGTTGGCTCAATCCACATAACACTGCAGGCCTCTGGCATGGCTTCGGGATCTTTGCAAAGACAATATTAGAATGTGACAGCACATTCCCTTAGGGGAGAGGTGGGTGATGCAATGGACCAGATTTGGGGGGTTGTGTTTGGACAGGAGGGGGGAAGAGATATTTGGAATGTTACGGTAAATAGGAAGGCTTTAGCTGTAGAGGAACAGCTTTTAAAGATTACTAGATATATCTGCACTGGCGCCAGCAAAGAGGTTTCCCTCCTGCCCTTTCTTTTCAGCCATGTGGGGGGGGGGGCAGTTATGGGAGTGGCTGGATAGGAAGATTTCAACCTCCCCTACCCCCGTGCAGTGGTCCTGATCTGGATTGGGCCCCTGGGTGCTCAAACTAAAGAAAACAAACTGGTGAACTTCAGCAGCACGCAACATATTTCACATAACATGCAGTTTAGCCCTCAGAGTTCAGTTTACCGTGACTTTGTTTTCACTGTTCTGCAAATAAACACGCTGTCTGTTGTTAACATTTGGTAATTGTCAGTGAAACCCACGCTTGCCTTAAGGGGTTAGAACAGCGACTATTCCGATACCTACACAGTGAAGTAAGGCTGTAACAATTCAATACAACTAGAGCAGTGTGCAAATGGCCTCTCGAAATTCTCCACCGTATTTGTGGGCAGGGAAATTAGGGGTGCTATTTCAGTGAATTTCTCTGCAGGAGGGGAAATTCTCGACAGTTTCTCGAAGGTTTCTCACCAGATAAGAGGACAGTGATTTGCATAAAACCTGCATATGATCATTTATATGTAGAGATGCATGTTTAGAAATGATTACTACAATTTAAATCAAACGCGGCACATCTCACCAGAGTGTGGAAGGCTGCGACCAGGTGACCTGGTGCCTGCTCGTTCCGTCTGCTGTCGAGATGCGAACTACTGATGGGCGATAGAACGTCCATCAGTTCTATAACTTTAAAGAGGAATTGAATAGGACAGAGCTTCAGATCGAGGGCAGTTCTCTGGCACGCCTTCAAAGAGAGGACTGTCGGACACCCTAGGCCACTCAGAGGTGGGCTTCTCTTCATTCAGGGCAGATGGAATGCATCTCTGGCTTAACTTTTGGTACAGGGCAGCTAAGAAATATGGGTGGGGGAGACATGATCAAGGACATCTGCAGACATAAATTGGGAGTAGGCAGTGTCAGTTCCAGGTGTTGGGGGCCTTTGAGCAAGATGCCCTCTTGAATGGGCCCACCACCTCCGCACTCTTATTGCCACTGGCCACTCACTTGCTTCTTCTGGGCCCAATCCACACCACATCCCAGAGGCTGGGAACGAAGCATGCAGAGATGATTGCTCTTTCTCCTCATTCTTCACACGCGCGCAGAGAGGACAGGTGAACATGCATCGTGTTCAGGGAATGACTTATAGTGCACATCTATGCATGTTTCCACAGAAATCCCACTCGGCGTGTTCACACTTCGCTTTAAGCCAGGAACTCTGGCTTATTAATACACACTATGTGAATGAGCTCTGGGCTGGTGCATAGCTTAGTGTGAGAGCTGAACCTGGGATTACGGCTTATCACACACAAACAAGCCAAGATCATAAACCAGCTTTAAACAAGGGTTTTTGTTAGCTTACAGATCCTGGCTTGTTTGGCTGCAACAACCCATAATTCTGGGCTCTAATGTCACACAAAGCCACCCTGGACTGGTTTGTTTACCTACTCACATGACCAGAAAAGCAGGAATGAAGAGGCCACGTGCACCAGCATGTACCTAGTTCACATTGTGTTTAATAAGCCACAATTCGTGGCTTAAAGTGACAGTTGAGTGCAGCCAGTGGGGCTTCTGTGGAAACATGTATAGCCTTACATTACACATTTCAGATCCAGAATGATGGACATGAGTTTTTGATCTAGTTCACATGTAATGACAATTCCTGGCTTGTTTAACAAACCCATAGGTGATTGTTGGGTTGAGTCTGGGTTGCTTAACCCCTAAATAACCCAGAGATCCTGTGTTCAGACATCATGATAACAGCCTAGGAATGGGGGATAGCTGGGTTGTTGTTTGAAAGTGAAAACTGCAAGCATACAGGAAGCAGTAGACTCACTTGGGCATGACAATTCCTGGGTTAAACAGCAACTGCTGTCACATGCGAACCATCTCATTCTAAGATATTCACTGCTGCCCTCCCAGTCTTTCCAGTCACTGATATCTTTCTATTTTCTCCCTTCCAGTCCCAAGCTGCAGGCCCAGCTGTTCTTTCTAAACAGCTGGGGCTCAACGTCCCAAGTTCACACAGCTTTGGAAGTGGGGAGATACAGGGAGAAATCTCCCCTGTTCCCAGGGGGCAGCCCTCTTGAGGGGAAGTATGGGCTACCTCCAAGATTTGGCTTGAGAGTGGTGCGCCAAATAAAGCTTTGAAGTTGTATTTGGTTTGTCCATTGTTCTGTTGGGATGCATATGGCTATGATAAAGCATTTGCAAACCAACTTCTCTGGCATCTGTTCCATGAGATGGCTTCCCATAAATACACTTCTCAGCCTTAAGCAGAATGTTAAATTAACAGATGGACTTTTGCACTGTGACCTGATTGTGCTATATATACAGATAGATGAGATCCGTCGGATTAGCTGGGAAAGATGTTGCATTTTCCATATACATCAGCAGCACATTTGTGTCCAAAGGAGGCAATTCTGAAGGGAAGAGAAGGATGCTGCCTACCAGATGCGTTAGGAGAATCTCAGTAAAAATCATACAAAAGCCACCATGGCCCTCAAAGATGGACAATTGAGCTTTCACCTGGGCAAGGGCATCTGGTGAGCATTCCAGACGGTCAGCATCCAACCACTGCTCCTCTCTGCCTGGGGGATAGACCTGAGCCAAGAAATCTAATATGCCTCTATGCCCCCAGCTACCAACAGAAGCCAAGTTCAAACCATTGCTTTCAAAGCTCTTTCACTTAACTTTGGGCATGGGCACAAGAACATAAGAACAGCCATACTGGATCACACAGTGGCCAACCAGCTGTCAACCAGGAACCCACAAGCAGGACATGAGCACAACAGCACCCTCCTGCCCAGGCTCCCCAGCAACTGGTGTACACAGGCTCACTGCCTCTGGTACTGCACATCAGGGGCAGCTGGTCCCTGAAAAGGCAAGGGTGTCCCTTTCAGGGAGCCAACCAGGACTGTGTCTCCACGCCAACAGAAGGAGAAGGAAGGAGTGGCTTACCCACATTTTTCAAGGAGCCGGTTTCGGTCTGGCAGGGCAGGGCTCCACAAGGGAGTGCATCACTTCATTCTAGGTCGCTTCACATAACATACATCCAGGTAGGGTTGGGCGGTTGGAGTAAACATCACCTGACTGGCAGGGGCTGCTCAACCAATATGAGAGGCTTCCCCCCATCCAGGCTCTCCCCCCACCCCCACTTTCTCCTTCCATAAAATCTTCCTCCTGTGTCAAAAATCACTCTCCTTCTCTCCCCCCACCCTGCAGTACTTACTTTCTTAAAACAACAGTCAGTGCAGGATCTCAGTGTTCTGTGTGCTTTAAAGCTGCCGAAGCTGGGAACAATCTGTCTTTCTCTCCCCTGGCATTAGTTACTTTCTTAAAACAACCATCATAAGGACACAGTGTGCTCCCTGCTCTGCGGCGATCAATTGAAGCTTCGTAGCTTCACTGCTTTGACATTAAGGCTTCTAAATGCATTATTTTGATTCATGGGAATCTCAATAACTCTGGGAGGGCATTTTGGGAACAAGCCTCATTGAACACAATGAGAGTTACTTCTGCTAGATACTAATTGGTATGTGCTGGGAAGGCACAGGAAACACAGGGGGATGGGAAAACCAGCTCCCATTTTAACCTGATGGTGTGCAGGATTGCTGTAACAAAGGCGTGGATTAGTTACTTCCGAAGGCAATAAACCAAACACTGGAGAATTGCAGCCTTAGTAAAGTGCTTTACAGCCTTTAGGGAATTAGTGCTTTAAAATCTGATATTTCCGTTGAGGGAGATCTCTGTAAATTCTGATGTGGGCATTCAGGGGACAAGCCACCTTGAGCCCGATGGGAGTTACTTCTGAGTAGACACTAATTGGTTTGTGCTGGGAAACACAGGGGGCAGGAAACACCCCTTTAACGGGGTTCAAGGCACACCCCTGGGCAGGGCCAGCCTACCCAAGGTCAATGCGGGGGTTGGAGCACACAGCAACTATACTGGGGAGAACCCGACTTGAGGAAAAGAATCGGACTTCAAGCAGTCTCAGGAAATCTGGTTTTTCCCTGATAAGCTCCAGGGTGGCTGCTGGAGGGCCACAACATCATGTATCCCTAACAACCTCCATGCGCAGCCGGCTCGGAATAAACCACTGGTGGAGATGCCCCACAGGATAAATGTGGCATAGCTAGAGCAGAAGAAATGATGCACACGGGGGCAGGCGTATGCCCGGGAAAATCCAGACCAAGCAAGCAGACATGACCCGACAGGACATGTGGCAAGTAAGAAGTGGGGGGGGGACTGATGGAAGGGGGCCAGGGGTGAGGAATCAGTTTGGGGGTGCCCTCTGCAGGCTGAATGACATCAGGGGCACCCCCTGGCATCCTGTGGTTCCTGGCCAACACGCTGGAGCGATCATCCCCCGAGTGCTTCAGATGGCAACAAGGATGAGGTGCAGCCCCCACAGGGCCCCAAGGGGGCCAATGCAGCCCCAGTTCCGCCCCTGCCTTAACTGGTCTTAAAGCAGAACGTTGCTCAAGTGGTTTGTCTCCCCAAAGCCAAACTTCCTGCCTGTCATTATTTCAGCCTTTCCACACATAACCCACCACTGTTTCTGTGACTGAAGGCATCCAATTAAAACTCCTGCTTCTTTAAAGCAAGTTGTGTTTGAAAACAAAAACAGAAACTAAATTTATCTCGTTGACAATAAGAAGCCGAAATATCTCCTCAGCTTTGCCATGGTGAAAGCTAATTAAGCAGGAACACCCGATGGTGTTTAAGTATCCGTCTCTTCCCACCGGAGAGGCGGGCGGGACGAGGGCGACGACCGCACCCTTGCCGCTGCCGCTCCAAGACCGCTTCAACAGCCATAAGTAACCACCAGGTCATGATGTGGCCGCAAGACGTTTCGACACGCCAAATGCTCTAGCTAAGCCTTAGGGTGCATTTTGTCAAAACAGGCAGAAATAGATAATTTGCAACTCAAACATTTATAAATGCAGAATTATTACTATAAATATAGCAACCTGTACAATTTAGGGTTTCTTCAATACTCCACAGTATTCCATACCCCACAGGGGCAAAACCAAGAAAGAGTCTTGTGGCACCTTAGACACTAGTGAATCTATTCTGGCCTAAGCGTCAGATGTGTGAAGTGTTAATCTGGGACAGTGGGCACATTTGACAATTCGAAAAAGTATCCTGGGTGCCACCACAAAATGGCTGCTATGGGAGGTGTTTATTTATTAATTAAATTTCTTAAGCGCTCATCTGGCCGGTCACCCAGCTAGTCAGAACGGACAAGTAACCTGCCTAGAAGATTGAGTACAAGGCAGAGGTGAGATCTGAGTCGCAGCACAATAAGCAACTCCTCTGAACCCACAATTTTCATCACCAACAGAAACTTATTTTATAGTGATCCCAACTGCCAGTAAGAAAAGATGATTTTTAAAAAAAATTATGGGACAGGTGGGGCACTTTGGCAGGCACCAAGAAAGGGTCTGGGGTGCATTGGTGCCTGTGGGCACTGCACTGCCTACCCCTGTGTTAGCCTCAAATCGGCAGATTTATATACACCTGTTTGGGGGGGGGGAGTTGTGGGGTGGATATAAACTGTGCTGTCAGAGGGAATTGAAATGCAAAAAGCACGGGTAGTGATGATTACCTTAAACAGTTGCCATTCACAAAATGTTATTGCATGATCACAGACAATGTTACAATGGTGAGCTAATTAACATATGTATTGTGAATTTTTTAAAAGCAAACCTTTGTCCTTATTCAAACCACAGGGAATAGAGTTGAATCCCTTGTCGAATCTCTTTAGCAATTTCTCATTATATCTGTCTTCTAAATTCCTTGTTGAATTTGGAATGGCCAGCAAATTCAACATGGCCACCTTCAGATTATTGACAGTGCATCCTGGGCTATCTAAAGCATGAGGAATTCAGTACTGGATTTGGAGCCAGGTGTGCATGGTAGTAAAGGTGGCAGTGGAGGAGGCAGAGTTCGGCCTACAGCAGAAAGGAACAGCACCAGCTGCCGTAAGTAGGTATGTCCATTCACACCTGAATACTAAATGTGAACAGCTGTACCATTTCAGGCCATGGGTTCAGATGATGCACTGCCATGTAGGTTGGGTTGCAGGGGTCTGCTATAGATCAGATCTGGTCAGATTAGCTCAGGTTTCTCAGGAGGTAAGACAAAAAGAGATCAGTACCACAGAACCCTCCAAGCAGGGCTAGAACCTAGACAGAGTTGCCTGTATATTGCTCCAACAAGGAGCAGAGCAAGACTGAGGTTTAAATAGAAGTGTTGCTGGATTTAGGCTGGTTGGCCCCACCTCCATACTGGCTGAAGCTTTGTCTCTTAAAGGGGCCTGGCCACCTTAGCAACCTCAGGCTGCAATGATGTGAGAGTGGCTGTGGCATGCTAGTGTACAAAATTATGCATGGTGTAGAGAATGTGGATAGGGAGACTTTTTCTCCCTCTCTCATAATACTAGAACCAATGGAGTCATCCTATGAAGCTGATGGGTGGGAGACTCAGGACAGATCAAAGGAGGTACTTCTTCACACAGCACATCGTTAAACTATGGCATTCGCTACCACAAGATGTAGTGATGGCCACCAATTTGGATGGCTTTAAAAGGGGATTGGGTAAATTCAAGGGGAAGGCTGTCAGTGACTACTAGTCCTGATGGCTATGTGCTGCCTCTAATACCAGAGGCAGAATGCCTATGTACCCCAGTTGCTGGGGAACATGGGCAGGGGGTGCTGTTGCACTCATGCCCTGCTTGTGGGTTCCCGGTCGACAGCTGATTGGCCACTGTGTGAGCAGAGTGCTGGACTAGATGGACCCTGGGCCTGACCCAGCAGGGCTGTTCTTGTATTCGTACGTCCTCATGGTCCAGGTCCTCATAGTCAGAGGACAGTAATACATCCTCCTCTGGACACAGGGGAGCTGGACCCTGGGGTCTCTTGGGAGAACTGGGTCCTGGGCAGGTGGAAGCCTTTTGGCAGCTGAGTCTTCTCCCTGGACCATTCACTCTGGAGCCTCTTCTTCTGAGGACCAGGGCTCAGAATCCTCTCAGGATGCAGGTTCAAGGTCCTGATCCATGACACCAGGTGAGAATTCTATGTTTATCATTGCTAAGAGTACAAACTAGGAAGTAGCTTTTCTCCTTCTGTTATAGAAACCTCCCTGTAGGCTAAACTCCTTGGGTAGGGTGGCCACATATGAATTGCCATAAAAGAGGAAATGCATTGCAAAAAAGAGGACAAAAGCAGACAGTGGTTTGCATGAAATTTGCTTATGATAATGTATAAAATAGATGCACATTTAGAAATCATTACTATAACTTCAACAGAAATACAGTACATCTCACCAGATTGCTGAAGACTGTGACCAGATGACCAGTGTTCCTTTCTGTTCAGTCTATCTAGGGATGTCAGAGAATTTCTCCACGAATCTCCGGGAGGCCAAATGCCAACGCATTCGGTCCCCCGAAATTGTTGGGGAAATTCTCCGCCACCCCCCTGGGATGGGACTTACCTCTGTCGAATGTCCCTCTCAGCGGCGGGTCCCGGCGGCATTTCGGCGGCGATTTGGCTATTTGCGTTGCCCTTATTTTCGCCATAGTCTACATAAATCTTTACGTAGACTACCTGTGCCCAAATAAGGAACGCAAATGGCAGCGCCCATGGGCGCTGCCATTTGCGTACGGGTTTGTTTGTTTGTTTTTCAAAGTCAGCCATGATAGGCTACGTAAAGATTTACGTAGCCTATCACGGCTGACTTTGAAAATCTAGCCGTGATAGGCTACGTAAATCGTTACGCAGCCTATCACTTTTTTTTTTCAATTTACTTTTTTATTTCACGGCCGGGGAGACGGGGCGCTCCCCCCCGGCCTGAATTTCGGCCGGGAGGGGCGGGGCGCCTCCCCCCCTGTCAAGAATTTCGGGGGAGGAAACGGAGCGCCTCCCCCGCCACCGAAAACAGCTGCGGGACCAGGTAAGGGACTTTCGTCCATAGCTACTGCTGTCTAGTTGCTGTTGATGGGTAACAGTTCTTTATCTTTCAACTGGAATTGGACCAGACAGCCCTTCAAACAGAGGACTACCCTCTGTAAAAGAGGACACCTGACCACCCTATCCCATCACTGTCTGAAGTACCCTCGGCTGGTATATGAAAGAGGGCCTCCTCGGTGTTGATGCCCAGGTTCTGTGATTTATTGCCTGGGCAGGGGGGAACTCTCCTAGCTACCTCCCTGCCTGTTTTAGCACCAGGGTCAAGACACTGTTGTTTGACCTGAGCAATGTCTGAGGTGTTGGCTTTATCCTTATGCCTCTGGTGATGTGCTAACCTTAGCTATGTTTTATTGTCCTGAGAGGCACCCAGAGTGACTTCTATGGACAGAATGGCAGGATAGAAATGATTTTTAGCATCCAGGTGTTTCATGGGATGCTTGGTGGGCTCAGGTTTGGAAGATTGCCTTAACAGAAAAATTATAGCTGGTGAAAGGAAGTAGGAAACAAGATACATTTACTATCGATTGGTATCAATTTATTATGTATGTTGGCAATATTCAACTTCATAACATTCTGCCTGTAGCATATCAGTCTCTCTGGTTCATGTAAACAATGTATTCTGTATTTTTCTGCCTTGACCTATTATAATTTTTGAGATGCCTGGACTATCGCATGTAAGGGGGTGGGTGGGATGAAACTGTAAGGAAATAAATTTTAAAAATAAATAAATAAAATAAATAAAATAAAAAATGACAAGATAAAGTTGTGTTATTTCCAGACTACATCAAAGAGGTGGCTGATGAAAGAAGACAATTCATCAAGGCGAAAAACATGGCAAAACAAATGAACTTACAATATCACTTAAAATATCCTGCTACATTTTGCATTGTTTCTGAAGGTCAGATTAAGAAGTTCCTAAATCATGAAATGGCGGAGGCATGGCTGAACGTAAAAATGTGTGAGACTTCTGTTCCAGCCCCATGAACTGGAATCTTTAAACAAGTTTTGTTAACTGTTTATGTTTAGTCTGCATGATTCAGGCTAGGTCAGAGAAAACTGATTATACATATATTCGTTTGCTTTCTTTCATTCTTTTTCTTTTTTATTTTTCTTTAAATTCTCGTTCTCTAAAACGGATATGATATGCTGTATTTAAATATATTGTTTGGGGGTGAACTGTGCACACTCATTTATATATCTGGTATAAAATATATTACTGACTGTTGTAAAGTTGCTTTCAAGCTTTATTACTATATAACATTATAATTTCATTTTTTTGCTATTATTATTATTATCATTATTATAAGACTACTAAGTAAGATTTTTGGTTGGTTAAACTGTTAAGCTTTATTATTACTATTATATTCTAACTTAAGGGCAATATATGGTTGCTGGGAATGAATGGTAGGCCTGCTTCCTTGCTATGATGATGATGATATGATATTGATATTGACTGATGATATGATATTGAAATGTAAGGTTGTTTATTAAATTGTAATATTGCTAATGTTATAGGTATAGTTTCTAAATTAGAATGGGATTTGAAGCCCGTGTGTATTGGAGTTTAAATGTAACCCTTTAAAAAAGAAGAGGAAACAAATATTTTTCTTTTTTCTCTTTTTCCTCTCTTTTTTCCCCCCTTTCTTCTTCTTTTCGGTATTGTTGTGTCCTCCCAGGGGCCGCGGTGGCTTAGTGGTTAAGACGCTGAACTGCAGACCGGAAGGTCGGCAGGACAGCAGTTCGAGACCCGAGTGCTGCATGACGGAGTGAGCTCCCGTCTTCAGTCCCAGCTCTGCCAACCTAGCAGTTCGAAAGCAAGAAATTGCAAGTAGATAATTAGTACCGCCTCGGTGGGAAAGGTAACAGCGTTCTGTGCACCTCGGTGTTCAGTCCTGCCGGCCACATGACCACGGAAGCGTCTTTGGACAGCGCTGGCTCTTCGGCTTAGAAATGGAGATGAGCACCACACCCTAGAGTCGGACACGACTGGTTGGGGACACCTTTACCTTTTACCTTTTTTTGTGTCCTCCTAAGAATATTGTACTGTTAGGAAATTGTAGTTATTGATCAGGTTGTTGGTATTGTTTATTTCATTTATAAAGACAAAAATAAATAAAAAGTATTCTCAAAAAGAAAAAAATGATTTTTAGCAACAGTAATCAAAACTCTAGTAATGTATGGCTGTGAGAGCTGGACTATAAGGAAGGCTGAGCGCCGAAGAATTGATGCTTTCGAACTGTGGTGCTGGAGAAGACTCTTACGCGTCCCCTGGACTGCAAGGAGGTCAAATCAGTCAGTCCTAAAGGAAATCAACCCTGACTGCTCATTGGAAGGACAGATACTGAAGCTGAAGCTCAAATATTTTGGCCACCTAATGCGAAGAGAAAACTCTCTGGAAAAGACCCTGATGCTGGGAAAGACTGAAGGCAAAAGGAGAAGGGGACGGCAGACGATGAGATGGCTAGATAGCATCACCGATGCAATGAATATGAACTTGAGCACACTCGGGGAGAGAGCGCAGGACAGGAAGGCCTGGCGTGCTATGGTCCATGGCGTCACAAAGAGTCGGACACGACTGAACGACTGAACAACAACAACTCGAAAATCAGTTTGGGAGCAATCCTATGGCAGCTAGACAGCCATAGGATATCTGGTTTTCTGGAAACCGGCCTCAAAGAACTGACCTCCCCCCACGTCCACGTTGCCTTGGAGGCAGTGCAGAACAGCCCCATCCTCCGCACTCACAAGAGGAGCGTGGAGCCGCCAAAATGGGGCGTTCCCGGAGGGCATTCCAGGGCGGTGAGGGCGGAAGTGCCTGTGTGACACATCCAATGTGCCGTACAGCAGCCTCCTCCCCCGTTCCGTCCTCCCGCAGCTACACAGACAGCCGCAATCGGCTGTCTAGCCGAAAATGCAGGGCAGGAGGAGCACGGAGGGAACGATCCCCTCTGTGCTTTTCCTGCCCTGCATTGGATAGGTGGTCGCCTCCGAGTTCGGAGGCGGCCGCCTATCTGCATATGATTGCGCTCTTTGACATGTTCAGTTCTGTTTGCGTGTTTATGCAGGAATTTGCTAAATAACCAAAAAAAACCTGGGAAAGCCATCACCAGATCAGTTGTATCATTCCAGCTCAAGTGAAGCTCCTGAAATAAATAATTGTCTTCTTTTTTAAATTCTTCCCTTGCTCAGTGTGCTTGTGAGTGTCTGTGTTTGTGCGTGCATGTGTGCGTGCGCACGCACGCGCATGCCAACATCAAGAGCCCCTCTTCCTCACCTGCTTGTTTTGTTTTGTTTTGTTTGGAAAGTAGGTCAGCGCACCCAGAAAATTCACACCAAACTGCAGTTCTTCAGTGCGCAAAGGCAGGGTTGTCAAAAAATTCTCATCAGCGGAGTAAATTTTTGCTTGGAGCAAAGACAACAGACTGCCAATCACAGGTGGCCTGCAAGCTATCAGTTAGCCCTTACGTCAGAGTGAACTTGTGTCAAAGAGAAATTACTTCCGTGACTTAGTGAAGATGCCTTTCAGCTTTGATTTTGGTCCTGCCCATGTTCTAGTCCTCTTATGCCCTGACCTTTCCCTTTTGAGCTGTGTTTTAATATTATGCCCTCCCTTCCCCCCCCCCCTCTCTCCTTTTGGCCATGTGTGCAGTGTGTTAAAGGCACAGATGCCCTAGTGCCATAACAGCCCTAAATAGCGATTTCCATTTCAAAGAAAGGAGCGCTTTTAGGAAATGATAGGAAGTCCAATCCGACGGCAACCTACTTCTGCATTGGCATAGGAGAGCTGGCATGCTTTAAGAAGCAACAAGCTAAACAGAAACAAAAGGAGGAAGAAAACTGTACTTCCGAAGTAACCGCCTATGAGCCTAAAAACTGAAGTCTGTTTGTCTGAGATTATGCAAGAAGCTGATTCACACAGTATGTATGTATGTATGTATGTATGTATGTATTTTTATTATGCAATTTTGTATACTGCTGTCCACAAAGTTATCAGAGTGGTGAACATAAAGAGTCATTGCCTCTAGAATGTAACTATAAACCATGACAATAAAACAATACTATAAGGGGAGAGCAATCCTATGGCCCCTTGACAGCATCTGAGGCACCACAGGAAGCTGCGGATCACCTCCTCCGCACCCGCAGACAGAGCCACGAACATCCCTCACACTCAGAGAGAACAGATGAACATGCATCATCAGCAAAAGACTTATGGTGCGCACCTATGCATATTTCCACAGAAGACCCACTGGCTGCATTCACACATCACTGTAAGCCTGGAATTCTGGCTTAATAAAACACAGTGTGAATGAGCTCTAATCTGGCGCAGACCTTAGTGTGACAACCGAACCTGGGATTATGCTGGCTGGGGCATGCTGGGAATGGTAGGACCTTTTTCTGACCAAACATGCATCGGATTGCACCCTAAACATTGGAGCCCTGTGTGCTTCTGTTTTCTCTAATATAAGGTCTCCATTTCTTATGAACACCCTGCATTTAAGACACCTGTGGTTTTTTAAATAATGTCTTTCTGATTTGAAAACCAAATTCACTAATAATCACTGAAGCCAATTTACAGTCCCATAATTAGTTGCAAGCGTGCTCTTCAACCACATCACCCCCTGTATCTGTACGCTTTTGTCATCATCTCCTCTTCCAGCCACTACGGATTATGGTGAACCTGGTCCATTGGAACCAAGACGGATGTAGCACTGCCATGAGCAGACATATTGACGGAGCTGGAATAGACAGTCCTAATGACAACACACCATTTCCATTACCAACAAATGGATATTACTTAGCTTCAGCACTGGTCACCGCTGCCTCCCTTCCACTTGCCCTGTGGGGTATAAGAGCAGAAGAGTCCTGCTAGATCAGACCAAAGCTTCATCTAGCCCAGTGTCCAGTTTCCAACCATGGTCAACTAGATGCCAGCAGGAAACTCACAAGCAGAGCAGGATAACAAGGCTGGAACAGTGCTGATGTTTCTAAGTATGACAACTCGCTTCTGAAAAAGGTTAAATGGTTTGGAGTGATTAAATTCAGACTTCTGTTTGTCTGTATCCCTTCCCATTTTTATAGAACTATGCAGCCTGTTATATAAACCATTAGTTTGGCTCCAGGCATGTGGTATTAAAACATAAATACTGCTCGTGTTCCCCAATAATAGAAAATAAAATATTTAATAATGCCGGCTTTGCAAACATCCATTTTACCACAGATTGGGTATTAGCCGGTGCTTCCATTTCCCATAAACAGATGAATCCAGAGTGACAAATTCAATTTGCAAATGCCAGCCTTTTGTGGGGGGACATGGATATAGCAGTCAGCATGGAAATAAAATGGAAGCAAACATGGAACGGGCTGTAGGTTAGCAGGGCTTTCGGGAGCAGCTTGATGCTTTTAATGCCTGCACCAAAATCAGACCCTTCAGAACATCAAAATGTTGTGGGGTTGGTTTCAGTAACATGCTACGAACCTGAGTTGTGGCCGATCCGGCATAGCCCCAGCTTTACATTTCAGCAATCGTCCCATTGACTGGGATAGAACTGTGGAAGGATTCCTTCGGGAATGACCTGGTCCTCAGAGCTACAAAATAGAATCAGTACTCTCTTGGGCTCTGCTTTTAATGCCCGGGCTCCACACTGGACTGTACAAAAGAATAAGAACAAATAAAAAGTGTGTCTCTGAGAGTGCACAGCGTTCATTTTCACTGGGTAACCAAAGCCACTCCCCAATCACTTGCAGTTGGGCTTGCAAGCACTTCCTGTTCAGAAATGGATTGTCAAACAGAAGCAAAATATATATTTTTTAAATTAGCGGTTTCACTGAAATCTGGCTCTTGGCATATGAAGAGGAAGCTGCCTTTTGCTACATCCATCTAGCTCAGTACTTACCGACAGCAGCTCTCCAAGGTTTCAGACAGGAGTTTTTTCTCTGCCCTACCTGGAGATGCCGGGGATCGAAACTGGGACCTTCTGCATGGAAAGCAGGGGCTCCGCCACTGAGCTATGGCCTTTCCCCAGGTGTGAGGGAATGAAGATCTATGAGGGGATCTCCAACAGTATGCAAGGGTGGGTGGTTCAAGACCAATCTCTGCCAGATGACAAAACGCCAATGTGGAAGAAGGGGCCAACGAGCCTCACGGAGCAGAATGTTTCAAGCTCTGGGCACCACAAACACGAAGGCCCATTTCATGTTTGTGAAGTGTATTAAGGCACACTTAATACACAGCTTCCAGTCTGTGATAGCATGTCCTTTTACTTGAATCCACATCCATAGCTGAGGTCTTGACAGATTGTTTTCAAACCTTCTGCAACAGCCAAGGAGAGAAATAAAGCAACACTGAGCGAGCTCACTGTGAGGAATATGTAAATTATCTATGGTGTGTAGCATGGAAAGGAGCTGCTGCTTAACATTTTAATCAGGGCAGCATCAGAGGGGCCCTCTGGTAGGCTGCCTGATTTTTTCCCCGTGGTTATCTATTTAGTCGGATCTAATCTGATAGTTAAAATTCAACTTTATGCATTTTTTTAAAAGCTTTTTGATTTAAACACATTTAAAAGCTTCAATAAATATAAAGGGTCATTAAAATTCATAAAGCAGAAGAAGAGCTTGTAAGTATAAGCACTGGGTATGAAAAGCAGACTACTTCCCAAAGACGCCTCCTGATTTTCCTGCTCTCTATCAACACATCTAATCAGCAGCCGAAACACAGGGAACTGGAGTGTGTGTCTGGGCTTGGGGTCCAGGTCTTTGCCTCTGCCAGTGAGGTCACACAATAAGATATAACACCACCTGCAGAACTGGGAAGTACCATCTCTTTATATGAACCCTAACGCACAAGCCATAGAGTGCCTGACTTGTTTCTGGACAGCAGCCAGGGTGGTCATAGCTGCTATCTGGAAAACAGCAAATGAACTTTCCCTTATCATACGGAAACAGAAAATTTGGAGAAATTCACTAAACATCTTCAGGTACAAAGAGGCCAAGTAGAAGTGGACACTTTTTATGGAATATGGTATTCATTTACTGAATTCACTAATACTGAGACGAATACGGAACAACCTCACCTAAGACATACAGAACTCTATGGTTTGAAGTTTTTTTTTTTTATTTATTTATGTATGTATGTATGTATGTATTTATTTATTGCATTTATACCCTGCCTTTTTTCCCTTGCAAGGAACCCAAGGCGGCTTACATTATCCTCCTCCTCTCCATTTTATCCTCGCAACAACAACCCTGTGAGGTGGGTTGGCCTGAGAGTCTGTGACTGGCCCAAAGTCACCCAGTGAGCTTCCATGGCTGAGTGGGGACTAGAACCCGGATCTCCCAGCTCCTAGTCCAACACTCTTGCCACTACACCACACTGGCTCTATTAGGATGATGCTTGTACCAAATAGAGATCCTGAATGATCAGAAAGACGGTAAAGAAATTGACTCACCTGTCGTGTACTTACATTTGTTATTGTTCATTGTTACTTTGAAAAATTCAGTAAATAAAAGGAGTGAAATTGCACCTGATTGCCAATTATTTTGATAAAGCTGTTTCCCAGCTCTTTTCTTTCTTTCTTTCTTTCTTTCTTCCTTTCTTCCTTCCTTTCCTTTCCTTTCCTTTCCTTTCCTTTCCTTTCCTTTCCTTTCCTTCCTTCCTTCCTTCCTTCCCTCCTTCTTGGTTTCCTAACAGTGCATACTCACATTCATTTTGCATAAATTAGTTAAAATCCTTTGATCACACATGGTGTTCACCATTAGGGCCTGTTCCTATGTTAATGGAGTAGTGTGGATGTCACTCCACTTCCCTTACCGCTCCAGGAACAGATGTTGTGGGCAGATCATGTCGAAGTGACATAGGACGCCGTTCCTTCTCATGCGAATGCTGATGGCAAAATTTGAGATTAGAACCTGATGGGGAAGTTTAACCACAGAGAGTACAACTCAGTGAAAATGTGAAAAGGGCAAATTCCTTGTTTAGGGGTCTTTTGGAAAGGAATGGAAAATAAAACTGTGAATATTGTAATGCCTTTGTACAAATCTATGTTGCAACCACACTTGGAGTTCTGATCGCTGTAAATTCGGTCCCGTTTAACCTCAGAACCCGCACCAAATGGGTCTGAAGCACCCCAGTGGATAACCAAGCTAATCCCAACAGACAAAGATCACTACAGACAAAAGTGTCGATTGAAATCTATTCAAGGCTATTTGCGTTGCCTTTATTTTCGCCGTAGTCTACGTAAACATTGACGTAGACTACAGCAACCAAATAAGGAACGCGAATGGCGGCTCCCTATGGGGGCCGCCATTTGCATAC
The DNA here is from genome assembly GCF_057233095.1 of Heloderma suspectum. Lineage (NCBI taxonomy): Eukaryota > Metazoa > Chordata > Lepidosauria > Squamata > Helodermatidae > Heloderma > Heloderma suspectum. The sequence goes on from NC_139466.1 coordinate 3,799,560, forward strand.
GCGCTTTTTTTTTAAGTCACCCGTGGCAGGCTACGTGGCGATTTACGTAGCCTGTCACGGCTGACTCTGCAGATCTAGCCGTGATAGGCTACGTGAATCGTCACGTAGCCCATCACGGGGGCGTGTAGTTGGTTTTTTTAACTGTTTAGTTCGCGGCCGGGCGAGGCGAGGCGCCTCCCCCCCGGCCTGAACTTCACGGGGGGAACAATGAAGCGCCTCCCCCCCACCGCGGGAAATCTTCGAGGACAGGTAAGTGACTTTCGTCCACCCCTAGGTTTTACCGCCCGTCTTTCATACTACGCAGTACCCACCTCAAATTGGAACTGGAATTTCCTGCTTCCGTGCTCCTGCTTTCAATACCCTGATATCCTGGTATTTCCCCTTAATGTGCTCTGATTTTCCGCCTTCGCTACCGTATCCGGTCGTAGTCCCCTCCCCTGCCTGTCCATATACAGCAGTGTTTGTATTTCCCTCCTGTCCAATCACAGCTCTCGACGGCCCCATGTCGTCTTCCAGCTACTGATCGCATAGCTTCCTCAGCACTCAATGTTTCCTCAGCAACAAGCAAAGGGCTGGATGTGCATGCGCTTGTCTGATCTCGGAAGCTAAGCAGGGTCGGCCCCGGTCAGTAGTTGGATGGGCGACCGCCTGGAATCAGGCTTCCTGCACTGAGCAGGGGGTTGTTCTATCCCTTTAAATGAAACTAAGTTTTACCCCCTTCTACCCCCACTTCAGCTTTTTTTTTTTTTATTAAGGCGTTATCTTCGAAGAATCGTGGCTTCTCCGTGATTTTTTTTTTCTAATTCAGGCATGAGCTTTGAAGACCTGAGGATTCAGAACTTCACATCTTCGAATCTTCAAAGATCATGCCTGAATTAAAAAAAAAAAAATCACAGAGAAGCCACGATTCTTCAAAGATAACGCCTTAATTTAAAAAAAAAGCCGAAGAAGGGGATAGAAGGGGGTAAAACTTAGTCTCATTTGAAGGGATAGAACAACCCCCTGCTCAGTGCAGGAAGCCTGATTCCCAGGCAGTTGCCCATCCAACTACTAGGGATGTACGAAAATTCCGCCACAGATCGCGTGGAGGCCGAATGCCAGTGCATTCGGCCCCCCGAAATCGGTGGTGGAATGGCCTGCCCCCCCACGCCCCCCTGGGACGAGACTTACCTTGGGCGGATCTTCCTGGTGGCGACGGCTCCGGCGGTGGCTCCGGCGGTGGTTCGGCAGCTGCGGCGGCCAGTCTTCTGACCGGCTGCCACCGCTGCCATTTCCAGTTAAAAAAACAAACGTGATAGGCTACGTAAAGATTTATGTAGCCTATCACAGCTAGGTTTAAAAAAAAAAACCCGTGATAGGCTACGTAAATCTTTCCGTAGCCTATCACGGCTGACTTAAAAAAAAAAAATGTGCATACGCAAATGGCGGCGGCCATGGCCGCCGCCATTTGCATTCCTTATTTTGGCACGTCTTAGTCTTTTGGCACGTCTTACTAGCGTCTACTCTATTTGCGTTCCCCTTATTTTCGCTGCCTTAGTCTACGTAAATGTTTACGTAGACTAAGACGTGACAAAATAAGGAACGCAAATGGCTGCCATTTGCATACGCGCGTTTTTGTTTTTGTTTTTAAGTCAGCCGTGATAGGCTATGTAAACATTTACGTAGCCTATCACGGCTGACTGCAGGGACGCAAATGGTGGTGGCTATGGCCGCCACCATTTGCGTCCCTGCTAGCCAGTGGCCGGATGTCCGGCTGCTGGCGGAGCCGGCCAGCGGCTCTGCAGAATCCCTGCAGAGCACAGCCAGCCGGCCAGGATTCCGGGGGGGGGAGGAACAGAGTGCCTCCCCCCCCGGCGAGGATTCCGGGGGGAGGGACAGAACGCCTCCCCCCCAACCATAAACATAATCCGTGAAAGGTAAGTACCTTTCGTACATCCCTACCAACTACTGACCGGGGCCGACATGAAGCTTTGAATCTTCGAAGATGCCAGCAGCCCCCCCACCCAAATGCGAGTGCTGAGTGCCGCCGCCACTGCCCCTCTTCCTCGCGCCAGCTGTCAAGGGCTGGCATGGGGAAAAGCGCATTGGCAGACACACCCCAGCCGCTCAGACTGGCCTCCAGCAGGGCAGGGGAGAAGAGGATAGGTGCCTCCTTCTTCCCTCCACCCCCACCTGCTACAGCGGTGGCAGCAACGGACAAGCTGGTCATTTTCCCCCAAGGCCACGAAAACATGCAGAAAACGACAAGCCTCTCCAGCGTCACTGCCGCGCGGTGGGCATGGAATCAGCAGAAACAGGAAGAGTTTCTGATCCTCCAATGAGAGCTGCCATCTTTAAGAGCAGGAAAACAGCACAGCACTCAAGTGTGAACCCAGCTCACGCATTCGATGAAGCACCGCAATGGGGAAAATGGCTGAGTGTGGATAATCACGTTTTAATGCGAGAGCGTTTAACCAGACAGGACACTGAATTCATTGAGATGATGGGCGCAATGTAGATCGGCCCGAAGTTCCTCTAAGCATATGAAGAATACAGATAGGAGTTAGAGTGAACGGAAAACCCAAGACCTGTAAATAATTCCATTTGCCACCTCTGAAGATGGGATTCCAAATCCCCTCCTCAGAAGTAACCTCCAAGTCTCACGCTCAGAAAGCACTCTAAGTCCTAAACTCAGAAATAATTCTAAGTTCTACTTTCAGAAAACACCTTAAGTTGCAAAGTCTAAGAGTCTAAAGAGGTCCATAGTTACCCAAATCCTTGGGTTTGGCGGCACGGCAGAAAGGGTGAAGCAGCAGTAGGAATCAGAGCAACAGGAACCCAAGCACCACCCCGGAGCTCCCATTCCCTTAGTCAGATACCCCTGGTCTGGTCAAAGGTGGGGCCCAAGGACCAATGAGACAATCAGCTTCCAATAAAAATCGGGTGCACGTGGTTAGAGCATTTGCTCACCAATCAGAAGCAAGGTGTCTCATCTATCTCCCACAATTTCATGTATCTGGGGGACGTGTTTGGCACTATTACAAACAGGTTACTTTGAAATGTCCCAAAATATGACCCAAAGTCTGCCATCTGGGCATGTTATCTTGATTGACACATTTCTCTTTGGTATATCTTCTTTAAACTCCCGGTCATCTTTGGCCATTTTTGGTCATATCCACCCAAAGGCCTCCTCCTAGTTGTGGCTCGTGCTCAGGGCTACACTTCCCCACCCAACTAGCATTGAGTAAGGACATTCTTTTATCAGCAGGTGTACACCATGACATGTCAAAACAGTACTTTTCCTCCTCTCTCTCTCTTTTCCTCTCTCTCTAGACTCCTCTCTAGTAGACATCTGAGCATGCTCAGTTCTGCTGTTCATCTCACTTAGACACTCTGCCAGCACATCATGGCCTTGAGCAAGCTCTGTGAAGCCGCTTGTAAAGACAGCCGCATTTTGTCCCCTTCTTCAAAGACAGTCCTAAAAAATCTCAGTTAGAGTCTCAGTTAGTGAAATAACATCATTTCGCATAGAATCAAACTTCACGGTCTTCTCGCCCAGGGGTCAAGAATCTGGAACATAAAGCTGGTTACGAGTCTGGGGTCTTCTAGGGGCTCTTCTTGTAGGCCTCCCCCAGATTAAATCAGCCATCTTTACTTTCTGTTAACCCTTTTAGTACCAGATTAACAGTCGCCAAATCTCAAAAAGGATATTGTAGAGCTGGAAAAGATGCAGTAAAGGGCTACCAAAATGATCAAGGGGCTGGCCTGGGGCAACTCCCCTTTGAGGAAAGGTTGGGGCTGTTTAGCTTAGACAAAAGGCAAGTAATGGTGGGGGGGGTGATAAAGGTGTGTACATTTATGCATGGAGTGGAAAAAGTGGATAGGGAGACATTTTTCCCCCTCTCTCATAACATTACAACTCAGAGTCATCCAATGAAGCTGAATAATGGGAGATTTGGGACAAATGAAGGACATGTTCACATAGCACATAGTTAAACTGTGGAACTTCCTAGCCCAAGATGTAGTGATGGCCATGAAATTTTGAAGGGAATTAGACAAGTCCATAGGAGGATAAGGCTATCAATGGCTACTAGCCATGATGATGGTTACATACTCCCTCAGTATCAGAGGCACTATGCCTCATACCAGTTTCTGGGGAACAACAGCGAGTGGAGGCTGTCATGTCATATCGGGAAGATGGAAACTGGCAGAAGAGAGGGATGGAGAAAATGGAGTAGGTCTCCCAGGCTGGGTCTTTTCAAACTTTGCAGAATTCTTGGAGAACAACCAAGCTTTTCCTGGATATTCTCCCCCCCCCCCGCCCCCTGACTCAGAAAGACCAGGACTGTTGTCAGCTGAGATGGGTGGGTTTCACTCAGTGCTAGAACAAACCAACCACACACTTGAAACATTCTTTTTTCATTCTTTCTCCTTTTTTGTTTGCAAGAGGCTAATGCTAAATACCTTCTTTCTGCTCCATATCATTAGATGGATCTCAAACAGTTTAAGTCTTTCCTGGTATGTTTTGATTTTTATCAATGAATCATAGCAATGATTTTTTGTAGTTGCCTACATCTCAACTGTTGCTTACAGACAAACACACACACAGCTTTTTCTTCAGCAATATTTTCTACAGTGCTGTGGATGCTGGAATGAACAACTTTGATATTCAGTCTATCCTTTCTTCGGATACCTTTTGAAGCACTTTATGAATTTAATCATTCATTTAACATATTTCTTCTTTTAAAAGAGCTGGGAGGAGTAAGTGGAGGATGCTGTTATCAGATGAACAAATGTGGTGCATTAAGAACAGTAAAATCCACACACAAAATGACAAGGTAAGATTGAAGGGCCCTTTGTGGAAAAAGCGGAATATAAATACAGGAAATTAATAATAAAGACAATTCAAATACTGGCTGATCAGAAGCCATTGAAATGCAGTAGGTGACAGATTAGATGGAGGCTGGTCAGACACATGTAAAGGGGGTGGGGGGTAGCAGCTACTTTAACCTTAATGTTCCTTAAGGGCTACCTGGCTGCTGTCTAAGATGCATGCTACATCAGTGTACATGCCTTTCTGATTATCCATTCATGCCTAACATCCGTTAATGGAGTGGTAAGGGAAGCAACCATGCAGAAATGACATCCTCACCAGTCCATTAACAATTCCCATTTTGCAGCAGGAAAAACTGAGAATGAAACACAGAACATATGAAGATGTCTTATTATCAGCAGTGCAGTGGAAAATGTTGATGTCTCCATAACCATGATGTCTCCATAACCATGCCCAAAGGGGAGTCCAAAAATGCAGGCCGCTGTGTTGATCCATGTGTGTGTGCGTGCGTGCACCCCTGCCCCCCCCAAAAAACAGCATTACATAGCACAACGCTCAATTTATTAGGGTCAGCTGACAGCCATAGCTGGCAAAGGGCAGTGTAAGTAGTTAATATGTTGGACATTAGTTGGAGAGAGCTGAGATTGCATGAGAAAGGGAAAGAGAGGAACGCAACATGTTCCCAAAAGCATAAGACCACCAGTTCAAGATTTTCCAGGAGTTTTTTATCTCAAAGTCAACAAACCAGTTCCAGCAGTTTTCAGCACCATCATGAGCAGGTCTTTTGTAAAGCGAATGGGTCTCAGTTGCCCATTCAGGACCAAGCCAACCCTAAATATTTTGCATTACAAGAGGAATAGCTCACAATAGTACATTGTTGCTGGCAAAATACACACACGCACACACACACCAGCCACAGTGAAGATTGCAGCTAAGCTCAGAGGGAACAAGGATTTCTGAGGGGGCTGGCAGACGATGACTTTGCCCCCGCTAATCAAAAAGTCCCGGCCTTCAGCCCTTTGAGCCCTGCTCCACTACACCGCTGCGTATAATGAGCAACACCATTGTCCCGTCTGGCCCAGACTTGTCTATTCTGATAGGCAGTGGCTCTTCCAGTTCTCAGGAAGGGGTCTTCCTCAGCCTGGCTGCCTGAGATCTCTTTAACTGGAGGTGACCCAGATCGATCCCAGGAATCGACGCCTGACGCTCAGGCAATTAGCAAGCTCACATCATTCATTAGCAGGTTTGTGATTTGTTCCGTATTTGTTTTTATGGTTCACAATCTCTCTCTCTCTGCTAACTGATATGGGCGCAGGTCAAAAAACAGGCACAGATCAAAAATGGCAAAAGCCCATGGCAGGAACAAAATGCCAAATTCCTTCAGCTTATCATCATTGCATCAGCCGTCACGGGAAGCCTCTCTTGGGCTGGGGAGAACACCCTGTGGACGGGAAGGGAAGTGTCTTGCCTTGGCAGGGTCAGGCTCAGCTCTGGGACAAACAAGGAGTAAATCTGTTTATCAAAGTCAGTAGGCCAGTAGAAGGTCAAAAGCACAGTATTACCAGTCCAGAAAAAGGGCAGCCCAAAAGCAGAGTCTTATCTATCTTATTTAGATCCATTCCAATCAGGTCTCAGGCCTGGTTATAGGACGGAAACAGCCTTGGTCACCCCAGTTGATGACTTACACCGGGGAATGGATACAGGGGAGTGCTACCCTGCTGGTTCTTCTGGACCTCTCAGTGGCTTTCGATACCATTGACCATGGCATCCTTCTGGATCGTTTATATGGATTGGGCTTGGGAGGCAGTTTTAAAGTGGTTCCAGTCCTTTCTAGAGGAGTGGTCTCAGAAGGTGGTGCTGGGGAACTTTGGTTCACCCTCATGGCCATTAGCCTGTGGGGTGCTGCAAGTTTCTATCTTGTCCCCCATGCTTTTAAACATCTACATGAAACCGCTGGGGGAAGTCATCAGGACATTTGGGCTGTCATCAGTATGCAGATGATACTCAGCTCTACCTCTCATTTCCATCTGCACATCCCAGGGAGGCTGTGGAACTCTTGAACCAGTGTCTGGAGGATGTCTGGGGATAGATGAGGGCGAACAAGCTGAAACTTAATCCAGGCAAGATGGAGGTACTGTGGGTTGGGAAACCAACTACTTTGGATGGAGGTTTACAACTGGTCTCAGATGGGGCTGCACTCCCCCTGAAAGACCAAGTGCGCCATCTGGGAGTCCTCCTGGACTCTGAGCTAAATGGGGAAGCCAGGTGGCTGCCATGTCCAGGAGTGCTTTTTACCAGCTTAGGCTGTTACGCCAACTGCGGCCCTATCTGGAGAGGACGGACCTTGCCTAAGTTATACACGCAGTAGTCACGTCCAGGCTGGACTGCTACAATGTGCTATACATGGGGCTGCCTATGAAGACGGTTCAGAAACTCCAACTTGTGCAGAATGTGGCTGCCTGAGTATTGGTGGGGGCGAGACAATTCAATTGCATAATGCCTATACTGCGCCAGCTGCACTGGTTACTGGTGCATTTCCAAGCCCAATTCAAAGTGCTGGTTTTGACCTTTAAAAGGTTTGGGACCAAGTTACTTGAAGGACCGCCTACACCCATATCAGCCTGCCCACACTTTAAGATCAGAAAGAGAGGCCCTTCTCATTTGCCCACCCGTGACAGCAGTCAGGTGGGTGAACACACATGAGAGGGCCTTCTCTGCAGTGGTCCCACATCTTTGGAACCAGCTGCCATTGGAGGTTTGCCATGCTCCCTCATTGCAGACTTTTAAGAAGGCCTTGGAAACATATTATTTTACCTTGGCCTTCTATCGATATGATTGCTACTGTTGCTGTTGCTGCTGTTAACATCGTTGTTGGTTTGTTGTTGGTTTTAGTTGTTGTTTTTATTGTTGTTTGTATTGTTTTTATGTTTTTGTCACTTTTTATTATTTTAATATTTTAACTGTTTTTATGTATTTTATTGTTGTAAGCTGCCTTGGGAGGGCTTCTGCCCTGAAATGCAGCCAAGAAATATTATAAATAAATAAATAAATAAATAAATAAATAAATTCAGCAGTCTAGGAGTCAGTGGCACAAGAGATCAAGCCAAGATCAAGAAAGGAAGCAAAGTTTCAAGGTATGGGGTATTCTGTATTCCGGGGTATTTCAAGGTATTCCAGCAAGCTGCAGGCTGCAACTGAGAGCTTCTAAGCTGGAGCTTCCGGAGCTCACCCAGGATTCAGAGGTAGCACAGTAGAGACTTCTGGAAGAAGACCTCCTCATGAGCAAGGCCCTACTCAGAAGGAGTCCTTTACTCATAGGGAGCCTTCCTTTGCCAACAGAGAATTCCTTCTCTTGTTCTGGCCTGCCTCTTGATGGGCTGCTTTTCAATGTTGTTTGTCTCTGGGAGTTCTAGCCCCTCCTTGGAAGAGGATTCCAACCAGCAGACATGACCAACAGGCATCCAGTGGAGGGTCCGTCCTTTGCATATGTCACATATGCATGTAATGCTTGCAGGAACCGAGAGGTCACCATCTTAACTCCATGCCACAAGACGGAACCATCAGTGGGATGACAGTTCAGGCCATGGAACTCTTGTACCCCTGAATGATTTCCGTAAAGGCCAAAGTTTCAGGAGACTCAAACAAGATCCAAACTGCACAACAGAGAGTGGTAGTGTGGAGTAGTCGTTAGAGTGCTAGACAAGGACCCAGGAGCCTTGAATTCAAATCTCTACTTGGTTACTTTGGGCCAGTCACTATCTTTCAGCCCAGCCTACTTCATAGGGTTGATGTGAGGGTTAAATTGGAGGGGAAACCATGGAGTTGAATCCAGTGTTAGTCCTACTGGGAGTGAACGCACTGAAATGAATGCGACTTCAGATAGACTAACATTGGATACAACCCCATGTCTGCTATCCTGACCTCATTAGAGGAAGGATGGGATAAAATGTAATTATTAAATAATGGCAATGAATATAGAAGAAAATGATCACGTGAGGTCAAGAGGCAATCTAATTTGAGGGTTGCAGAGGGATGCTGTCTTTTCATATAACTCATTTTAACCTCTGCTTCACCCCTTTAAACATGTAAAGAAGTCAAAGACAGAAAGGAGCTGCAGGGTTGTTATCCCAGGATATCACAATTTTTCAACAGGCGTCAAAGAAGCTTTGAACTCTGTATTACTGCCCAGCTAAAGCGATATGGCCGACCCAAAGCAGAGCAATATGTATGTACCAGGAATTTGTATTCAAGACCTTAATTGGGATGGATGTAATGATGGGTATTAGCATGTAAGTAGCAATTTTCCTAGCGGCACTTAATTTTGGAGGTGCAGTAGCATTTGTGTTAGACCCATTAATTTGGCATAAGGGACCTTTTCTCCACAGTTGGCTCAGTCTTTTTCTACCATGGCAGATTTCATCAAAGAACCTACAGAGGACTGTGATGAGTGGATAAGCAGGTGTGACAGCTCTGGATTTCTACTACTTGGGTGAACAGACATAATACTGTAAGAAGAGCCTGAAGCTGAATCAGTCCATCAAGGCCAGCATCTGACTTCCCATAGTGCCCAACCAGATGCCGCCAGGAAGCCCACAAGCAGTGGGAGTTGTCTCCCACTGTTACCCTGGGACTGGAGCATAAGGGAAGCACACACAGGCTTCTGCCACCAGCCGGAGACCGAGAGCCTCTGGGAGGCTGCGCACTCCCACAGCCCTTCTCAGGAACGGCTTCAAGCGAGGGGGGGACCAACCTGGCCCATGCCTCAGCCAGAGGAGCAGTTGCAGGGAGCTCACTTCTCCCTCCCTGGCAGAAGGAATGCTCGGCTCCAGCTGGCAGTTACCCTGCTGGGACTGCAGAAGGAAGGAGAACGAACGCTCCGGCCCCATCCGCCAGCCCGAGGAGCAAGAGCCTCATTCAAGCCGGGCCCCCGGCAAGGGAAGATCAGCCGCCCCAAAGTGCACTCGCTGCCCGCATAGAGCTCCCCACCTTGTTCTGGCCGTGAAGTGACCTTCCGTCCCCTCCCCTCCCCGATGTGCCTTGTCAGTTTAGTTCATAAGCCTGTCCCGCATTTTAGTTTGCAAGCCTGATGGCAGGACCGGACTCTCTTTTTTTAATTGATGTGACAATTGTCTGAAAAGTAGGATAAAAATGCTAATGCTAAATAATAATAACAACAACAACAACAACAGGTATTCAGTGACATACTGCCATGGAACATGGAGTCTCCATATGGTCATCATGGCCGATAGCTGCTGGTCGATCTAATCCCCATTTATCTCATCCCTCTTTTAAAGGCATCCGGTTGTGGCCATCCCCACATCTTCTAGCAGCACAGCCTGGCTGGCATCCCAGGTGATTTATAGCTCAGAGGTGGAGTGCCTGTTCTGCATGCAGGATGCCCCTGGTTCTTCTGCCCCTGCCATCTTCCGTTGGAAAAGGACCAGGTAGCAGGTGAAGTGCAAGACTCTCTCCACCGGCATCTCGAGGCATCCTGCCTGCCAGATACGGGGGGAGATGGACAAATGAGCTGGCTTAAGGTGTGTCCATTCCCGGTGGTGCGTTGATGTTAGCGTTGTCGATTATTCCTTGTTCATGTGTAAGAAGAGTGTTGCAAGGGAAGCTGCATACATGAATGTTACGGAGCGGGGGGGAGAGGTTTGAGGCGGGGGCCAAACGGCCAGATGGCCCCACTGAAGCCATTGCCCCGCTCCTCCCATGTTGCCTTTCTCTGTGCTGGGAGAGGCCCAGAGCTCTGTGCCCCAGCATGGAGAAAGGGGCTCATCTGGTGCTGGGAGGCACAGCGGCTCCTCCCGTGCTCGCCGAATCCCCAGTTTCACATCACATGTCTGGCATGGCCATGGGCCTGGGTGAGCCGCCGCTCCAGTCACTTGCTCCATGCTGAAAAAGGCACAGAACTCCGTGCCTCTCTCAGCGTGAAGAAAGGCACAATGGGAAGGCAAGAAAAATGATGCCAGCTTTTCTCCAGCTGCCACTTGGGCCAGGGTCCCAGGGACCAACTTCCCCTGCGCTGCACCTTCCCTCATTGGGGATGATGACACGGAGCGGGCAAAGCACCTTGCATCCATTGGGCTGGGGAGCGGTGGCACACGAAACCATTGGAATCCCCTTGGTCTATCCGACTGTGGCGAGAGATAACGGTTCCCCTGCACACCACTCGCTCTCTCAGTTGGGAGGGGGAGCGGCATGCCAAGGGATCCCCTTGTTCTCTCCAACCTGTGATTGGAGATAACCATTCTTCTCCCTGCCTCCTTCTCAAGCCCTCAGTAGCCCCCAGCCCAGGGGTGGGGCTTGGGGAGCGGGCAGAACCCACAAAGGGATCTCAGCTTCCACAGCCAGATAGGGCCAGAGGTTCCCTACTGTGGATATATAGACTGAAGGACTGGAAATGTAAGTAAGGCAATATAAACACTTAAACAACCCTATGCTCAGCAAGGCTACGGTTATGTAAAAATTCCCAGCTCGGCTACATGCAATCACTTGATTGAGGTGCCAACAATTGCACCTGGGACCTTATCCAAGCAAAACTTGGTCTCATGGTGCCCTGCTACCAATATACCCCTGCAGGAGATTTCAGTGAGAAGAGTCCTCATGAACGATTCTAAGCCACTTTGCTACAACTTGAAGTCAGATACCAGCTAAGGGGGACCTAGAGAGGGAGCTCCAGTTTCTCCCACCTGCTCTTTGGGCAACAAACCTTGCTGACCTTTGGATGGAGGTTGGCAAAAGGTGAGACTTGATACGAACATGATGGAGGTACTTTACAGCCCGGAAATGTCAATATGCCAATAGGCAATGATGGCTTTCCATGCAACTGATCAACCAGTTCCTGTCCAGGAAATGTCACTGTTATGGGACAATGGGTGACAGTCATTCAAGATCCTGTTGTGTTTAACCATCTGTGATGGCAAAAAGTACTTTGATGCCTGGCCAGCCTCTTAGCTGCCACTCTGCAGAACTTCTTCAATTGCAAGTCTTGGTGCACAAAAGCAAATCTTCCTGCCTGGCAGTGGTACAGGCAGAAACCAACTGTGGTGCAACAGACTGTAGATGGAGAACAGTTCCAAGAACATTCTCTGCTCTTGGTGCCAAAGATTATTGTATGCTGCCCAGAGTGGCCAGGTAGCCAGCCAGATGGGCGGCTAATAAATCAAACAAATCAAATAAAAAATAAAGAGTGAATGATGCTTTCCAGCGATGAGTACTATTGAACCAACTGTGTCGGTAAGGTGGCATAGCAAGTTTTTGAATTGCACAGAACTCTTCTTCAAGCAGAATAATCATGACAATAATAAAGGCATGAACAGGGTGTAGCATGTCAGATTCAAGGCATTCTATTTGTTTGTCAGGTGGGCATGTGAGTCAGCCCCTAAAATAATAACATGCCATCAAAAACAGTGCTGGTTGGATCTGAAAAGAGGAGTACTGAATGTCTGCGTTCGTTCGTTCGTTCGTTCGTTCGTTGGTTAGTGGCTCCATATATATGTATATGGAGCTTTACAAAGGATGAGGGGACAGGCCCCTGCCCCAAGAGGTTTACAGACTAAAAAACAGAAATGGGGGGAAAGAGTCAGAGGTCAACAGGGGAAGAATATGTGACTGATTTCACTTACATGAACTCAGGCTTAGCCACAGTAAGATACTGTATAGGGACGAGGAGGACATACGAGCCTGCCTCATTCTGAGTCAGGCCACTGTCACATAACAGGATGGCATTTCAGGCAGTTCCGCCTGGGGCACCCCCACGGCAGCCCGTAATCCTCCTGCCCCAGGAAGTCAGCAGAGGCCAATCCAGTAGCAATTCTCGATATAAAGACTCCCGGAGCTGCTGCCTTCTCCCTAGGGTGGCCAGGTGTCCTACATTACAGAGGACAGTGTACTATTTTCAAGAGCTGTCACAGGACAGCCCTCTCTTTCAAGGTGCCCTCTATTTGATGAGCTGCCCAGTCCACGTCTGCTTTGAAGTAGAAGAACCATGAGACCTTGAAGTGGCCCATCAACTGCGGGCACCTGGACAGCAGACTGCACAGGTACGCATGTCATCTTCTCCACTCTGGTGAGAAGTATTTCTATTACGATTATTTCTAAATTTGCATCTATACACATACATTAGCATATGTGCATATTATGTAAATTGGTGTCCTCTTGTGTCCTCTCTCACCCTATTTCCCTATCAGTCTGGGAAGCTGCCGCTGAGGGAGACCACCACCCTCTCCTGCTTCACCGCCAGACAACCGGCCTTCAGCCTGGAGCCTCCAAGCCTGCCTTGTGCACCAGGAACTCACCTGCCCCGGGGCCTGAGTGCCTGAGCTACAGGAAAGGAAAGCGCAGCAGCACCTCACCATGATGCCACACCTTGGTGGGGCGGCCATGAAATCCATGTGTGTCACTTGGCCATCCCTCCAACATGGGTGTGCAGGGCTAGTTTTTGTGAGCAAACTTCAGAGCGACGTGTGAAGGCTGATCTGTGCATGAACCTGAACTGGATAGAACATGACACAGATTAATTCAGCAGGAACTTCAGGTGCAATTCCTGAACATCCATGCTGACAGAACCCTTGCAGCTCCTCTGTTGGGGAACTCTCACTGGGTGTTCCAGCTATGATGGCTCTGAACCTTTCACCGCCCAGTGCTACAGCAGACTGAGCATGTGGTGTTAGGATAAGAGCATGGACTGAAACTCCATAAGAAGAGCCTTCCTGGATCTAGGGATGTTGGAGAATTTCTCCACGAATCTCCGGGAGGCCGAATGCCAACGCATTCGGCCCCCCAAAATTGGTGGAGAAACGGTCCGCCACCCCCCCCACCACCCCCCGGATGGGACTTACCTTTGTTGAATGTCCCTGGCCGCAGCGGCTCCCAGCGGCAGTTCGGCGGCGGGTCTTCCGACCGGCTGCCGCCGCCACTGCCATTTCCAAGGCGAAAAAAACAACAACAACAAACGTGATAGGCTACGTAAAGATTTACGTAGCCTATCACGGCTAGATTTTCCAAAAACACCGTGATAGGCTACATAAATGTTTACGTAGCCTATCATGGCTGACTTTGGGGGGGGGGGGAAGCGCGTACGCAAATGGCGGCACCCATGGGCGCTGCCATTTGCGTTCCTTATTTGGGCACGTGTAGTCTACATAAACATTTACGTAGACTACAGCGAAAATAAGGGCAATGCAAATAGCAAATAGGTGTGGCAAAATGAGATTTGAATATTTGCGTATTTGCAAATACGCAAAGTACGCAAATACCCATGGGAGCCGCCATTTGCGTACACGCTTTTTTTTTTTCCAAAGTCACCCATGATAGGCTACGTGACGATTTACGTAGCCTATCACGGCTGACTTTGGAAATCTAGCCGTGATAGGCTACGTAAATCGTCACGTAGCCTATCACGGGGTCTTTTTTTTTTTTACTTTTTGTTTCGCGGCCGGGGAGATGGGGCGCTTCTCCCCAGCCTGAATTTCGGCCAGGTGAGGCGGGGCGCCTCCCCCCCCCGGCCTGAATTTCGGCCGGGCGAGGCGGGACGCCTCCCCCCCCTCTCCTGAACTTCGGGGGGAGAAGCAAAGCACCTCCCCCCCACCGCGAAGCCAAGCTGCGAAAAGGTAAGTGACTTTCGTACATCCCTAAATGCGAGTCCCTGTTCTTCTTTTAGTCTGCAGGGGGCCAAAGTCCTGAGGGCTCATTCCTCGGCCCCTGCGCTCCTTACATGCTCCCTGTGACCGTGTTGCAAGACTTCCTCTTTGGAAATTGTCCTGTGCTTCTAATTGCCAAGCCTCAAAATGTGCCTCATCCGGGAGCAGGCCTGACCCATTTGCTCAGTCTGGGCTGCCAACCTTCAGATGGCTGGTGGAGGGATCTTCCCTGTTCCTTTGGCTCCTGAAAACGCCATTTCTGTCCAAGGTGGCGGCACCAGGATCACTAAAGGGGCTACATCCGTAAGAACCGTTGGACAAACATCTGACGTTCAGCAACTTCACACAATATTCCAGCAGCAGGAAGGTGAACACTAAGAGTTCGTGTACCGAGGGCATCAAACGCTTGTGGCAAACAGGAGTCTTTTGCAGTGACCTGCACTCCTCTCCCTGCTGAGATGTTACAGCGGCTTCATGTGTCGCCAGAAGAGTTCCCTCCCTTGTCCCCCTCCATGTGACTTGCGCTCCTGTTAAAATGAAGCTAATGCTACATGGCCTCCCGCCAAGGCAGGAAATGGATGTGCACATTCATAATTACCCACGCATAATTCAGGCATCGTTTGCATACAGTAAACAGGCCCGTCATTCCAAGGAAACGTCAGGCAGGCAGTGGAGGTGCAAATGCACGAAACAGGAGCCCATGTGAGGAACAGACAGCGGCTGGGGTGAAGGAGGATGTTAGATCTGGATCTGCTTTGCTGTCAGTTAATAAGCGGGAGGGATAATTCAGGGGAAACACGCTTGTTAGCTTGACTTTAAACGCCACCAGCACTGCCAGCCAGAAGGGAGTGCTGCCCTTGGAAGCTGCTGAAGCGACGATCCAGCTAGAGAGCGCTATGGAGAGGATCCCTCCGAAGGCAGCCGCTCCGAGGGGTGGAGGCTCCGCAACTGATGCTGGTCAGTAGTTGTGCGGTGGAGAAGTTGAAATGCCATCATCTGTATGAGCAGTGGAGGCTGATGGCACCAATGCCCGTGGGGCAGTGCATCCACTCTGGGTTTCGGTCAGACCCACTCAGCACCTTGGAGAGCTCCTTTAGAGCTTGTCTGATCGGACTGGCACCAGCAATCCAAGAGCTCAGGAAGGAATCTTTCCCAGTCACGCCATTTGAGATCCTTTTAACTTGGGGGGGGGGGATGGGGAGTTCCCATCTCCAGAACCCACCACGGGCCACACGTGTGCCCTGCTGCCGCTGAAATTCAGCAGCAAGTCAGTGGCAGAAAAAGAGGTCCATTTTTTTTTATTTTCACACAGAGGCATGTAGCAAATGTGCCCCTCTTCTGAAATGCGTGATTCCCATGAAAACAAGAGGTGTGCTCCCCGCATGCCTGGCTTTGAAGTGAAACGCTTGCTGGTCACTTTGGAGCCAAAATTTGGTACCAATTTGATGGCAGCACCAACCTGAGCATGACAAAGAAAGCTGTGGCTGCATGTTGTCCACCCCTGTTTCAATTCAAAATCCCAGAGTTTTACCTGGGACCTTGTGCTTTATCCCTGAGCTGCAGTCCCACCCGTCACCCCACCCCACCCACCGTGGGAAGTCACACTCTCTCATTTCTGGGCTAGGGAGCAGAGGGCATGTAACAGAAGCACCTTCTTCCCTGGCTGCTGCCAAAGCCAAAAGGGACCTTGGGAGCATTCCCTTGCTTCTGACTGAGCAAACCCTGTAACCTTCACAACATCTGTTGGCTTGAACATGGCTTCTGGAGTTCACTAGGAGCTGCTTCCTGGGTTGGGTTTTGGAAACATGGATAATGAAGCAGCCAGGATAATAAAGAGATCACAAATATGCACTGCTAATAATGCTGGACTGGTCAGACGTAGGAGACAGGTGAGTATCAGAGAAGGGACTTTTGGAAGACAAACATCTAATGCTGGCATCTGCACAGGTGGGGCACCACCACTGAAGAGATCTTATGTGAGGGTATAGTTCTGCTGCCTTACAGAAGTCCTGGCTCTCTGCCTCCACGTATGGTCTATGTGGTGTCCCTGACTGGGTTCCACCTTTTCCCCATCCTCCGCCTCCAAAGTGAGAAACAGAGCCCTCAGGAAACGCCTGCGTTCACCTGGATCAGTTGTTCCCACTGACACCAAAGCTTCAGCCCTGTTACTCTCTCTGGCTTCCAGAAAAGCTCAGTTGGTTCCCTCAACGCACTACAGGAGAAGTAACCAGGAAATAGATTTAATATTGGCAGTGTAACAATTCAATCAACACACGGGAGCCTGTATTTTAAAAAACAAACAAAATTTATTTAACACGCGTTATTTGTATTCATTAATGCTTGGTCCTAACTTCCCTACCTGCTCTACCCCTTCTAAAATCCTATCCAGGCCAGGTTTAAGGTTTTAGTACTCATGTACAAAGCCCTAAACAACTCAGGACCAGGATACCTGAGAGAGTGCCTTCTCCCTTACCAACCTGCCCAGTCACTGAGGTCATCGGAGGGCTCGCTCCTGGTGGTTCCACATGGACCTATGGCCTGATTGGAGTCCACCAAGAGAAGAGCCTTCAGCGTGGCGGCCCCCTTTCTTTGGAATTCCCTGCCCCTGGAGCACCAACACTGCGTCGTTTTCGGCACCTCCTGAAAACAGCACTATTCCAGAAGACATTCCTTAACTGACCAGACACTTTTTGGCATTGTGGTTTTTATTGGCATTGTATTTTTAAACAAGTGTAATTTTAATGTGGTGTTTTTAATCTTTTTATGCTCTTCCCATTTTATCTTTTGTGTTCACCGCTCTGAAATCTGTTCTAGATATGAAGCAGTATATAAATATTGTAAATAATAAATAAATAATAAATACACAACCCCCACTCACTAGACGTTGCTTCCACAATCCCTAAGGCCCTGTCTGACTCACTGGCCCTTCATTCCTTTTATAAGCTCAGAATCTTCCCACACCCTGAGGCCCTCCCACCTTTCACTCACTCACTCCCAAAAACAGTTGACTCTATCTTACCTGGGTCACGTTTAATAATGAAAACACAAACATTACTATAACAGGCATATGTTACAGTCTCCTTCAGCCTTACCCAACCCAGTGCTCTCCAGGTATGCTGGATTACAACTCCCATTACTGAGACCGTGCTGGCTGGGTCTGATGAGAGTTTGTAGTCCAACACATCTGTAAGGCACCAGGTTGGAGACAGCTGCTCTACTTGCGTATTTGTCAGTCAAGCAATTACTACCGAGACGCACCATGAATCTCCAGTGCTCGTAAATCCTGCCGCTGAAACTGCTCACCACCCAGGGAATATATTCACGTTTTATCATATTTAAAATTGCATTTCATTCATTCTATTTCTATACCGCCCCATAGCCGAAGCTCTCTGGGTGGTTCACAAAAATTAAAATACATTAAAATACATTATATAAAATATAAAACCATTCACGTGCTAGCGTTGAACAAATAGCACACTCAACGATAGCATATATCTAAAACAAAAACTGTTGGCCAGAGACACATTATACGCCGCCAAATGCCTGAGAGAAGATAACTGATGACTCCTAATATTGCGCTTCGAGGCACAACATTCTCTCACATTTCGTATATCATTGTACATACGATCCATGCTGGAGTGAGGAAGAGCGCCCCACTGCTGAGGCAACTGTTTCTGAAAGCAAAGCCATGCAGGGCAGATTGGCACTCCTCGGGGCGAGGTTTTCGGTGAGCAGGAGATGGGGGCGATTATCCCTGCAAAAGCAGCTCCGGAAGGAAGCCAACAGAGAACAGCCATGGAGAGGCCACGTAGGCAGAATCTCCAGGTGCAAGAGAGATGGCATCAACATTGATTTTGTGTCTGCAAATTCCACGGCTCAATCGCAATTAGTCTCTAATGACTGTGGAATCGCCCAGCAAACAGGCTTGGGGTGGAATTAGATTTCCAGCAAACCATGCGCCAGAGAGGAAAAATGCTAAAGAACGGAACGTTCCATGCAGAGTGAATGGCCTTTGCAAAGGTTGAAGGACACAGGAGCCGATTGCCAGGTTGCAGCAAAGAGATGCTGAGCAGACATTAGAAGTGCTGACTTCCAATCACTTCTAATCGAGGGAGCAGATGAAGCAAACACAGCACCGCCATCCCCTGAATTCCGCCCCCCTTCCTGTTTTAGCGAGCCATGGGGAGTGCTGTTGCGCTCATGCCCTGCTTGTGGGTTCCTGGTCAACAGCTGGTCGGCCGCTGAGTGAACAGAATGCTGGACTAGATGGACCCTTGGCCTGGTCCAGCATCAGGGCTCTTCTTATGCTCTTAAGGACCCCAGCCTCTCATCCTCAGAGGATGCTGACCCCTTGTCCTCTGAAGAGGAGGCTCTAGAGTCAATGTTCAGGGAGAGGACTCAGCCATGAGAAGGCACCATGAGGCTTCCACCTCCCCAGGACCCAGTTCTCCAGAAAGACGCCCTGCATCCAGAGGAGGCTGCATTACCATCCTCAGTCTCTGAAGGCTCGGGCCATGAGGAAACTCACATGACACAGCCACTCCCAGTCATTGCAGCCTGAAGTGGCCAAAACAGGCTGGGCTCCTTAAGAGACAACGTCTCTGCCAGCATGGAGGTGGGGCCAGCCAGCCTATTTAAGCCTCAGTCTTGCTCTGCTCCTTGTTGAAGCAACATACAGACAACCCTGTCTAGCTTCTAGCCCCAGCAGCACCCCTTGGAGCGTCCTGTGGTACTGATCTCTTCCCGCCTTGCTTCCCTGAGGAACTTGAGCCCTGCTCCAGATCTGATGCACAGCAGAACCCCCCCACCCAGGCGACAGTGCAGGGCCCCGGCAGAACCCAGGGCCTGGAATGACCCAACACCGCAGCAGCAGCAGGAGGGCAGAGGAATAGCTGGGCCAAGAAGGCCTCGGGGCACAGGGCAAGCCGCGTTGCCTGCTTCCTCTGCATGTGTATATAAGCTCCATATAGAGCCTCTGCCATGTTGTGATTTGGCCGTTTTAGCCCAAGAAGTTTTTTCCCAGCCTGGTTTCTGCATTGTTCTTCTGTTGGCCCTCTCACAGAGGAAGCGGCCTTATTCTTCCGGGTCAGAACTATTTGTTCATCTTCCCTAGATCTCTCCGCTGACAGGGGCTCATCAGGGGCTCTGGCAGAAGTCTGTCCACCTGCCCTGATACCTTTGAGCTCTTCTTAACTGGAGATGCCAGGGACTGAACCGGGACCTTCTGCATGCCAAGCAGGGGTTCTGCCACGGATCTACAGTCCCTTCCAGTAGTCTTTTCTGACTGTCATCTGTGCAGTACTGAGCATAACCTAACAAATTGTTACAGGACTACCTGGCTTCTTAAACAATCCAATTATGGAGCTCCCTGCCAAGAGAATGACTTCTTCCTTGCTCTCCTTTAGACAGTAAATGCAAAAAAACGGAAAGCATCCAACTGGAAAAGCACCCCAAAAAGTGAGACCACACCTCAAGATGCTGAAAGACATTTTAATTTTTTTTAAGCCCAATACATTTCAGCCCCACCAGAGCCTTCTTCAAAATTAATTAAAAAATTTAAGCAGAACAGTAAAAAAAAGCCATAAAATAATATCAAGTAACAATGAACACAAAGTCCATTAAAACATGTATTTATTTTCATGTGTTTAAAAATATCTGCAGAGATATTTATTTATTAAATTTCTTAATCGCCCATCTGGCCGATTTAATAATTTATTTATTAAATTTCTTAATCGCCCATGGAGTGGTGGTCACCCAGCCACTCTGGGCAATGTACAACAGTACAAACAGTTTAAAACAGTAAAATTACACATTAAAACATTGTGTAATAAAACATCGTGTAATAAAACATCATGTAATAAAATATCTGATAAGTAAATGTTTTCAAAACTCAAAATTGGTGATTGATAAGATCTTACTTAGGAAGGAGATGCAGTGGATTCTGAGACTGAAATTAAAAAGTTTGGCTTCACAAGATTTAAATCACAAGAGAAACTGGGGTGTTTTTTTCTCTTTTGTATTTCAAGTAAGATTTTTTTTACTTTGGTGATATCCCCTTAGGTTCTTTGTGAAGGTGGACATTTGGCAATCACCCCTAACTTCGAAGGATCTGGTAATACCTAGGGGGGGGCGGGTGGTCGCCAGAAGGATACTTATAGAATCATAGAATAGGAGGGTTGGAAGGGGCCTATAAGACCATTGAGTCCAACCCCCTCTCAATGCAGGAATCCAAGTCAGAGCATCCCTGACAGATGTCCAGCCTCATCTTGAATGCCTCTAGTGTGGGAGAGCCCACTACCTCCCTAGATAACTGGTTCCATTGTCGTATTGCTCTAACAGTCAGGACTTTTTCCTTGATGTTCAGACAGAATCTGGTTTCCTGTAACTTGAGCCCATTATTCTGTGTCCTGCATTCTGGGATGATCGAGAAGAGATCCTGTTTTACCCTCTCCTATCCCACCTGGGAATCAGGCTTCCTGCATTGAGCAAGGGGGTGTTCTATCCCTTCAAATGAGACTAAGTTTTACCCCCACCTATCCCCCACTCTGGATTGTTTTTTTAAAATTCAGGCGTTATCTTCGCAGAATCGGGGCTTCTCTGCGATGTTTTTTTTTTCTAATTCAGGCATGATCTTCTAAGATTCAAAGTTGTGAAGCTTCACAACTTCGAAGCTTCGAAGATCATGCTCCAATTTTGCCACAGTTTGCCACAGTTTGTTGTGATCCACACAATCAAAGGCTTTAGCGTAGTCAATGAAGCAGAAATAGACGTTATTCTGGAATTCTCTTGCTTTCTCCATGATCCAGCGAACATTGGCGATTTGATCTCTAGTTCCTCTGCCTCTTCGAAACCCAGCTTGTACTTCCGGTAGTTCTCGGTTCGCATACTGCTGAAGCCTAGCTTGTAGGATTTTGAGCATGCTGGCATGTGAAATGAGCGCAATTGTGCGGTAGTTTGAACACTCTTTGGCGTTGCCCTTCTTTGGAACTGGAATGTAAACTGACCTTTTCCAGTCTTGTGGCCATTGTTGAGTGTTCCAAATTTGCTGGCATATTGAATGCAGCACTCTAACAGCATCATCTTTTAAGATTTTAAATAGCTCAGCTGGAATACTGTCATCTCCGCTGAAGTTACTAATGCTTCCTAAGGCCCACTTGACTTCACTCTCGAGGATGTCCGGCTCAAGTTCAGTGACCGCACTATCATGGCTATCAGGGACATTCAGATCTTTCCTGTATAGTTCTTCTGTGTATTCTTTCCACCTCTTCTTAATCTCATCTGCTTCTGTTAGGTCCCTGCCTTCTTTGTCCTTTATCATGCCCGTCTTTGCACAAAACGTTCCCTTGAGATCTCCAATTTTCTTGAAGAGATCTCTAGTCTTTCCCATTCTGTTGTTTTCCTCGATTTCTTCACTACTGAAATAATATTAAATTGTTTCCAAGATGGGTTGGCCTTAGGGATGTACGAAAGTCACTTACCTTTTCGTGGATATGATTCGCGGGGGGGGGGAGGCGCTCCGTGCCTCCCCCCAGAATCCTCGACGGGGGTGGAGGTGATCCGGTCCTGCCCCCCGGAATCCTGCCTGGCTGGCTCTGCGGAGCAGCCGGCCAGGCCCGTCCGCAGCTGGAGTTCCGACCATGGACGGGCTGCTGCAGACGTATTTATGTAGCCTATCACAGCAAGCCAACCAAAACAACAACAACAACAGCGTACGCAAATGGTGGTGGCTACGGCAGCCGCCATTGGCGTTCCCTATTTTTCGCCATTTTAGCCTACGTAAATATTTATGTAAGCTATTATGGCGAAAAAAAGGAACGCAAATAGCGGCCACCATAGCGGCTGCCATTTGCATCCAGCCAGGCTGCAAAAAAAAAAAAAAAATTGCATACGCAAATGGTGGCCGCTACGGCGGCCGCTATTTGCGTTCCTTTTTTTTCGCCACAATAGCTTACATAAATATTTACGTAGGCTAAAACGGCGAAAAATAGGGAACGCCAATGGCGGCTGCCGTAGCCACCACCATTTGCGTACGCTGTTGTTGTTGTTGTTGTTGTTGTTTTGGTTGGCTTGCTGTGATAGGCTACGTAAATACTTATGTAGCCTATCACGGCAAAGACCAGGATGCAAATGGTGGCTGTGGCAGCCGGTCGAAAGACCAGCTGCCACCGCCGCCGGACCCGCCGCCAGACCCGCCGCCATCTGGAACATCCGCCCCAGGTAAGCCTCATCCCGGGGGGAATCCGCAGGGGGGCGGGGAGGCAGGCCATTCCACCACGGATTTCGGGGGGCCGAATGCCAGTGCATTCGGCCTCACTGAAATCTGTGGCACAATTCTCCGCCATCCCTAGTTGGCCTTTGGTGGGTTCACCAAAGAACAGCTTTATTTCCACTGTTTATTCCTGAGATTTTTGTAGCATATACCTAGATCTTTATTCTTCAGTCCTAATGAACATTTCATTTTTGCAAAGACTAAGGCACCAACAAGAGGAGGCTTGGAGTGTCTCTTGAAGCTTCAATATGCCTCCTTCGAGCTAGATCATAATGTCAAATGAGATAGCCAAGGGAAGATGTGCTCATTTGCCCCACATTCTGATGCAAAGAGACCCCAACAATATTTGGGAGGGATGAACAATTACCAAAGGTTCTAAAATAACAAGGCTCTGAGGAGGTGGTTGCCAAAATGAGTGACAAATCTGCAAAGGGTCATATTGCATGGACCAGCTCAGTAACTTCCTTGACTTCCTTGACTTCCTTTGAGAGAAAGATATTTCTCTCTGCATTTTGTACAGAAAACTAGCTCAGTGTGGGAACAGATTGACAAAAGGTATAATGGCTTTTTTGATCTAAACATAAAAGATGGGGAGACACACACATAACAGAGGGAGTAGACATGACAAGGTTTCCAAACCCATTTGGTTATTGCACATGATAGAGGGTGATGTGCATCTCTCGCTTTCGCATAAGCCTTTATTTTGAATGTACTCCGTTCACGTGGTGAGATGGGTCTCTATCACATGGTGAATGCTGATTGGAAAGTAAATTTACCAGGATGCAGTTGTTAGATCTTGCTAGCTGGGATATTCTTCAGAAGAAAAATTGACTAGGAAATCAAGATGCCTTACACTACTAGTATTTCCAGTATAAACATCAAAAAATCTTGTGGGACCTTAAAGACTTACAAATTATTACAGCATACTCCTTCTAGACACACTTCATCAGATGCACAAAGTGTTATCCTAAATTGCAGTATTACAGACAGTTTGGGGCAGGGGTGGATTTGTAAATAGTGAGGTCAGAGGGGAATAAAATAAACTGCAGGAAGTTTAGGCCGTGACAGTTATTATTATTATTATTGTTGTTGTTGTTGTTGTTGTTATTGTATAAATAACGTTATTTATGTTATTAATAGTGATCATTCACAAAGCAGTGTTGGTGAGAACACAAAAATCCTGGCATTGGTGAACTAATTAACACCTGTAATGTGATTTAAAAGCAAAACAGAAAACCTTTATCTCAATTCAAGCCACAGCACAGAGGATAGAATCTAACATCTTGCTCAGAACTGAGCTCAGTAGTTTCACATTACAGGAGGCTGGCCTCTTTTACAGATGAGAGTCCGCTATTCCAAGGGCTGCCACTGTCCTCCGTTTGAAGGGCTATCATGTCCAATTTTGGGTTAAAGAAAAGGAACCATAAGAACTGTTTCCCATCAACAGTTGGCACCTCAACAGGCAGGCACCAGGTTCCCTGGTCACAGCCTTCCTCGCTACGGTGACATGTCCTGTATTTCTGTTCAATAATTATTTCAGAATTTGCATCACATGGGAATATTACACAAACCAGTGTCAATCCAGGCTGGGTCTTATACAAGACAGCCAGTCCCACTATTATGCCAAATGAGGCATCTGCCTCAGGCGGCAGAAGCTGGGGGGCAGCAGCCCCTGGCTGGTTCTCCTGAGCCCCCCAGGTTTGCCCTTCTGTTGGAGGATAGAGCTGTGGGTGCCACAGAGCCTACTCAGCGCACCCCAACCTAGCCCACTGCCCTCAGGGGAAGCCACTGCTCTGTCGCCAGTGTTGAGGTAAGATGAAACTGCCAGTCTGGCCGGCTTCCGTAAGTGCAGTGGGGGTGCCATCTTGTCCTTCAAGCAGCAAAACCTCTTGGGCTAGCCCTGGCCCTCTAGGCAAATGTTCCCCTACCACCCACTCTCAGTGTGCACAGAGATCAGGAGCAGCTTCTCCTTACAACAGCTTTCACAAGAGGCGTGAGAAGGTGTCTGGGTACGTCTAGCCATCCTGGTTGCTTCAGATATGACCCTTGGAACACCTCTTTGCTTTGGAGGGTGGCCAGGTGTCCTACTTTAGAGCTGACCATCCATTTTGGAGAGCTGCCAGGGGGCAGTCCTCTATCTGAAGGTGTCCTCTGCTGGATGGGCTGCCCAGTCCGAGTCTGGTGTCAGGTCAAAGAACCATAAGAAGGGAGAGCAGGCCGGGGTCTTGCAGTTGCCCATCAACCGTGAGCACCTGGACAGCAGACTGAACAGGTATGCAGGTCACCTGATCACAGTCTTCCACAGTACGGTGAAATGTCCAGCATTTCCATTTAAGTTATAGACTCGCCTTCAGTGCGTGAAGGACTTCAAGCACCTGGGAGCTTTGGTATTGAGATGAGAACGGTGTTCTAACAGCTGAGGCATTTACCAATGGCAAGAACAAAACAAAAACAAACCGTTGTTTAAAACCTATCACGAAACTCTTGATGGGGGCGGGGGGTAGAGTTCAGTTTTTCTGTTGTGCATTTGACTGGGCAGAGAATGCCCCTTTTGTTCAGTTAAAGATCTACATGGTTTTGTAGGAGAATGCATATATCTCCATTGAGTTACAAGTTTAAATTATAGCAATTCTTTCTAAATTTGCATCTATACGTATCGATGAGCACATGTCCGTATTATGCAAATTGGTGTCCTCTTTTGTCCTCTTTTTTGGCAATGCGCAAATGGTCACTGTACCTATATGCTGCACCAAGCATCACTGTTAATATTTGAGCATTAGCTAAATCATCTGAGCTGGGGTTAGTTCCTTGTTCCCCATAGTATTTCATTTAGAGAGGCCCAAGAGAATGGGCAATGTTCCTTCAACCAACCAGAAATCTGTCCTTGCTCCATTGCCTTACCTTCAATATAGCATGTCAGCTATCTTACCACACTGCCTGTTAGAAATCTTCCATCCCCAGCCAAGTCCCTCTGATATGACCTTTCTGCTTAGCCATGTGCTCACATCTTCAGGATGCGTTCCAGACCCAGGGTGTTTTGGATTCTGGCATCATGACAATGGGTTCCTGTGAAAGATCTCTTTCACCTAGCGTTTCAAATTATTTTCAGTGGGTTGTTATTGCTTTTCAATGAGTTTCTTAATGGCTTGGTGTGCTTATCGTTTTATTTTAGATTTGTTGTGTAACACCTTGGTGGCTTTTTGGCAAAAAGGAGGATATATACATATAAATAAATAAGATTCTCTGGAGCTAATAAATGAATAAATAAATACAATTATTTCCCAGAGCTTTGGGGCGGGGGAGATATTCAGCAGGACCATGGAAAAAAGGAAACGGTTGACAAATCCTCCATACATGCCATGGCCATGCTTCCTCCTCCCTCCCCCACCCCCCGAGGGTTATATTTGAAGAATTTTTTTAAATGTACATTAAAATACTGAATGCCACTTGTCCTTTGGCCCTCGGTCGATCCCGACTTTCCACAGAATCCAGATCAGCATCACGGGGATGCAAAAATAAAAGAGCAACATTTGCCGCATTCCAATTTGCAGCTCTTTACCGGACGAGTCACAACACGAAAACGGGCACACATTGTTAGCAAACCTTGTGGAGCCAAATTAATTGTCAAGCAAGATGCTAAGAAACGTGTGATGCTAATTTTCATTTAACTGTCGCGTGAAAGTTATGTCAAAAGCCCAAGGAGGGGGGAAAAACTTGATTTTTCAGTAATTAACTGGTGTGAAAAGGAAAAAAAACCAATAACGCCGGGCTGAAGAGAAAGGGAACAGTGACATGGCTTGTTTTCCAGGCCACAATGTTTTGATAGAACAGCCATCTTCACACATTTAATGAGATGACACTGCCTTGGGTTTCTGTATTAATCATTCATTCTCTATCAGCTTTTATCAGTACACAGAAAGTACGGACTGCCATGCTTCCATGGCGACAGTGTTGAGGCAGTGTCGGGGAACGAGGCCGCCTTCGCTTCCAACGGGAGAGATTGCGGTCGGCAGCCGCCTCAATCCATATCACCATAAATCTGAGACATCCCCCACGCGAAGTCTCTTGGGTGAGGGGAAGGAACCATCCCTAGCAATGCTCTTGGCAGCGCTGCCCAGCTAAAACAAAGCCCGTGTGTGCAGCGGCAGTGACGACGCTGAACTTGCATCAAGATGGAGTTTTATTAATTATGCTAAGCAGACGTAAGCAAATTCCAACAAAGCCATTATTGAAAAGGTTACCCTTTGTTCACAATGCGCAAGTTGGCCGTAAGTCACTCCCTCCCCCGCCTTTTCTCTCTCTCTCTCTCTCTCTCTCTCTTTCGCCTCTGCCGACAAACACCACCAGAGCCATAAAGCTGACATTTCAAATGGGAGATTGCAACTTTTATTGTGGCTTGATGGGGAATTACGCCAAGATTTGTGTTCCTATTAACCCATGACCCTGAAACAATTCGACGTGATTTGTTCATCATTCTGATCCACAGGGCGTGAGCATCTCTGTCTCTCTGTCTCTCTGTCTCTCTGAACTGTGTGACATCTCTGAACTGCAGCAGCAGCAACCAGGAAGAGAAGGGGGATGGAAGAAAGTACCAGAAACGCTCTTTTCATAGCAAAACCCACGACTGTCTCCCCCTCCTTCTATGGCCTACCCGTTCTCACATTTTGGTTCACTAAGGTCCTTGGGCCTTCTCTATTGCCTCCACCTGCCTGACTTCAGATGTGGGGCAGGGTGGGGGGATGAACAAGCAGTGGGGGCACTTCTCAGCTGCTGCCATCACATGGTGACAAAGGAGACAGAGGGCCAAGTCCACACAGGACACTACCTCCGTAGGACACAAACTGGGCCCTTTCTACTCCTTGGCCGCCACCCAGGAGGGGTGGTATTTACCCACTGAAAGAGCCAACTGCTCCGGATTGCAGCACCCGGGGTGTGATTGTTGGAGATGGGATGCCAAGGGGGGATATTAACTGATCAATTGATCATCAACTGAATAAACATCACCAGATGTAGAAAAATCCCAAAGACTGGGCTTCTGCACATCATAGAATCATAGAATCAATTCAGCACAGGCGAGCAGAGAGGGGAATCCTGCAGGTTGCTCAACCGTTTTCATCTTGCCCCTTTCAAGAAAGGCTCTCGGTCAGGGATAGGCAATCTTTTTGGGCTGTGGTCAAATGTGGCAATTTGAGAAACTGTCCTGGAAAAAAGGGAAGGTTCCTCCTGTGCAAGCACCGGGTCATTTCGCTGGCATTTTCATGGCAGACTGTAGCGGGGTGGCTTGCCATTGCCTTCCCCAGTCGTGACCACCTTTCCCCCAGCAAGCTGGGTGCTCATTTTACCGACCTCGGAAGGATGGAGGGCTGAGTCGACCTGAGCCGGCTACCTGGGACCCGGCTTCCGCTGGGATTGAACTCAGGTCGTGGGGAGAGTTTCAGTTGCAATACTGCCGCCTACCACTCTGCGCCACACGAGGCTCTTGGACACCACCACAAAAGGGGTGCCATGGAAGGCGTGGCTAGTCACAATGGACAAATAAGCTGCCCCAAAGACTGAGTACCAGGCAGAGGTGGCCCCCAAAACACTAAACAGCTCTGGACTCACAGTTTTCATTCCCTTCCTCCATTCTTCTCTCTCTCTCACCCCAGCTCGCTCCCATAGACATGTGTGCCCTCTCTCACACACACATCACACACACACACACACGTATATATGCAAGCACCCCGTGTATCCATACACACGCATCCCTCCCTTCTCCTCACTGCAAGCACTTGAAAACCTCACTCACTCTTTTTCAGGATCCCTCCAAAATTCCCCCCTATACCTTTTCTCTCTTCCTCACACACATGCAGCCCCCATCCATTCAGACCCAGAAGCACACAACCCTCCCCAACCCGCCAGGCTGCTCCTAGCTGGCTCCCCCAGCCCCTGCTGGCCTCCTGGGCCACCGAAGTGGCTTCTCGCACTTCTCCCAAACTCCCCACTTAGGGTGGCCACATGTGAATCACCAAAAAAGAGGACAAAGGAGGGTGCCTATTTGCATAAAATTTGCATATGCTAATCTATATGTACAGATGCTAATTTGCTTATATTAATCTATATGTACAGATGCTAATTTGCTTATGCTAATAATAATAATAATAATAATAATTATTATTATTATTAAAATAGAAATACAGCATATCTCAGGCTAGTGTGGAAGACTGTGTCCAGGTGACCTGTGTGCCTGCCTCCGTCTGCTGTCCAGCAGGGGCTGTTGATGGGCAGCATCAAGGCCCCTCAGCTTTTCCTTCTGAGGGTCCTTTACCTTTAAATCAGACTTGGACTGGACAGCCCTTCAAAGAGAGGATGGTCTTCCGTAAAAAAGGACACATGGCCTACACTCTCTTTACACACACGTACAGTTGCAATCAAAATTATTCGACCCCCATTGCAAATCAGTTTTATTGTCAAAATTTACAGACTTGCAGCTGTTTGCAAGGAACAAATCAAACAAAAGCAATTGAAATAGCTCAACACAACGAAGGCTTCAAGTAGTTTCCCCAAATTCAACTGAAAATGCAACTTATAATGACTTCTCCAGACTCAAAATTTTTCGACCCCTTCATGGCAAGCATCTTTAGTACTTAGTAGAGCACCCTTTTGCTGTTATGACCTGCTGCAAACGAGATGCATTGCCAGACACCAGCTTCTGGCGGCGTTCCTGAGGAATCTTAGCCCATTCCTCGTGAGCAATGGCCTCCAGTTCAGTAATGTTCTTGGGTTTGCGTGCTGCAACCACCTTCTTCAAATCCCACCAGAGATTTTCTATGGGGCTCAAGTCAGGTGACCGTGATGGCCACTGTAGAATCTTCCAGGACTTCTTCTGCAACCAAGTCTTGGTGGAGTTTGAGGTATGCTTGGGATCGCTGTCCTGCTGGAAGGTCCACTGACGTCCAAGCTTCAGCTTCCTCACAGACGGCATGAAGTTTTCTCCTAGGATTTCCTGATATGTCAGTGAACCCATCTTGCCTTCCACACGCTGCAGGTTTCCAGTGCCAGAGGATGCAAAGCAGCCCCAGAGCATCACCGAGCCACCACCATGCCTAACTGTAGGCAGAGTGTTCTTTTCAGCGTATGCTTCATTCTTCTTCCTCCAGACATACCACTGATCCATCGGGCCGAAAAGTTCGAGTTTTGTTGCATCTCTACACAGAAGAGAAACCCAAAACTTCTGTGGCTTATTTATATGATTTTGAGCATATTGGAGCTGACATTTCTTGTGCTTTTGGGTCAGTAGTGTTGTACGTCTTGGAGTTCTGGCATGGAAACCTTCTGCATTTAGTACGCGCCTTACTGTGCTCACTGACACCTCAGTGCCTGTTGCCACCAAGTCTTGCTGCAGGTCTTTTGCAGTCGCTCGAGGGTTTTTCTCAACCAGCCTTCTCAGAAATCTGGTTGTGGCCATTGATAGCTTCCTTTTTCTGCTCCGTCCAGGTAGTGTAACCACTGTCCCTTTAGCGTTGAACTTGCGAACTATGCTTCCTACGGTGTCTCTAGGAGCATTCTGTGCCTTTGCTATCTTTTTGTATCCTGCTCCTTGTTTGTGAAGGGCGATGACCTCTTCTCTTAACTTTTTGGACCATTCTTTTGACATAGCCATATTTCTAACATGCAGTCACACGTGACGCTCAACAAACTCCTCGCCAGCTCAGGTATGTCATGTGTTCCAGCTCAAGCACACCTGGTGCCACTAATGAAGCCCTTGACTCGTTGCATCAGGTGTGCTTGAGACAACACCTGTTTCGCATATTTGTGCTGTTGTGGGGGATTCTGTTCAGGGGGTTGAATAATTTTGAGGCTGGAGAAGTCATTAGAAGTTGCATTTTCAGTTGAATTTGTGGGGGGGAACCACTTGAAGCATTCGTTGTGTTGAGCTATTTCAATTGCTTTTGTTTGATTTGTTCATTGCAAACAGCTGAACGTCTGTAAATTTTGACAATAAACCTGATTTGCATGGAGGTCAAATAATGGTGATTGCAACTGTACACACCCAGCTGACCAGGCAGAAGTGGCAAGAATCTCTTGCTGTTTTCCCTTCTCTTTCTTGGCGGCTGGATGCACTGCAGAGGAAAACATCACCCTGCAGCCTCTTGCCATCTTCATTTCCTGATGTCTCACCTGCAGCCGGAGGCATTCTTGGGAAATGAAGATTGCAGTTGCTGAAAGCTCTCCCCTTTGCTTTGAAGCGACCTCAGCTGGAGGTTTAAAAAAGTGTTCATTTGATGTAAAGTGGGAGGGAAAGAGCACCTCGGCCGGTGGGCTCCACATCACCTACACCTGCTTCAGGTGATCAGCCAGGTTGGCGCGCTCATCTGTTTGTTTTGCACAGCAGTTCCAGGCACATACGATGCGGTTCTGGCAGCGAGAAACCTGAACGGTCACTCACCATGCATACAGCAACAGAAAACACAAATAGTCTGTACAAGGACAGTAAAACGATACCTTGATTAGGACCAAACCCCTCTACCCTCCTCCCCATAAAAAACAAAAAGAACCTCACAAAACACCATGCAAGCTTTGAAGTTCACCAGAGCTCTTCTTCTGAAGTTCACTCTTCTGGTGAACTTCAAAGCTTACATGCTATTAAAAACAACAACAACAACAACAACAGTGGGGAGAGGAGAGAAAGTAGGACTTTGCTGGCTAACATGAAGCTGCAGTTTTTAGTTTGGAACAGTCTTAAGATGGAAGGGAAGATTTGCATGTTGCAAATGAGTTGGACCATGTGCTTGGAGCCTGGTGCAGCTCAAAAGGCCTTGTGCAGCTATTCTTTTTGATCCTTAAAGGATTTTTTTCTGGTAATAAAGATGAAAGAGGCAGTGGAAAAACATGGGAGGGCTGCAAGCTCAAGATGACTGTGTCCTGACCACCCATAACATTCTGGGAATGAGGCACCACAAATGCACACTCAAAGCCTCCTCTGGAAGGACCCTAAGGACAAATGGCATCCTCCCACTTTTGAAATATAATGCTCAAGGCAGCTGCACCATTCTGTCTAATGGTAGGGCTGGGTTGGCCCCATTATACCCAGCCTAAGCATCTTTGGGAAGTGGAAACCTCAAAGAAAGATATATTGGGCAGAAGTGATACCCTAATGTGGGGATGGGTATACAGGGATTGCATTGCTCCAGTGGCCCTGGAGAAAAGGACAAGGCACTTTCTTTTACTGTCTCTCTTTTCTGTGCTGTTAAAGTATCCCATGTGCTAAAAATACAGAGTGTCCTTACCCCCATAGAATAAAAATTGCAAAAAAAGAAAAGAAAAATGAGACTTTCAACCAAAGTCAAAAGGACTTCCTACGCTTGCCAGAGGCAGTGACAGGTAACATTCTTGCTTCCCCCTCCCCCAATTACACTTTACCTGATCTAGCTCACATCAAGCTTAGCCCTGCTTATCCAAAATGTCCTACGTGGATGATGGTGATGGTGGTGATGGTGATGGTGATGATGGTGATGGTTTGCATGTCTATACTGCCCCATAGCCAAAGCTCTATGGGTGGTTTACAAAAGTTAATTTAATCTTGCAAGCCTCTTGCAAGTTGTGCTTACTGAGATCTGGACGCCACATTTGACCAATCAGTGCTAAACACTGGTGTGGGGGGAGGGGGAATGAGACTCCATTAAGTGTATTAAATTATTCCATTGTCCTGGCTGAACTTTAATCACTAACTGTTCCAAGCTTTTCATAATAAATGGGCATAAATCACTATGCAAATAGATGCACAGCTTGGCTCGGCACCATCCAAGAGAAGTCACTTTAACGGAGTGTGTCACCTTCTAACCCTCCGAGGCATAAATAAAGGCTTCAGGCAATAAAGATGATTACTCAAACGGCTCTTCGACATTGATTTTTCCTTGGTAGTCTGAGCTCACACTTTGGCGTTCACCCACCAGAGGAGGGGCCGGTGGGAGCTTGCTCTCCCTGCGGATGGCCACGACTGAGCCATAGGGAGGATCAGGATCAGACCAGGGACGTCAGAGAAATCCACAGAGGAATCAAATGAGCTTGGATTTCTATGAATCCCACCTGTGGAGTCCGCAGTGGACTGGTTTTTCCCAAATCACACAGATTCCGCAGACTTGCAGACTGGTTTTTTATTTACTGGAATTTTACACAAATGTAGTAATAGAAAAATATGTAAAAAACACCAGCCAGTAATGTGAATTTCCCTCATTGGGGGAGGGGGATTCGCATGTTTTTTGCAAGTGTGAATTCATGCGAGTGCAAATTTGCACCAATTCCAGAAACTGGAAAAAAATCCAATTCTGCCAATGAGCAGACAATGGAATGACAGGCACCTGGCAATCCACAAAACATGGATGGAATGGACTTTACAAAACCAGGACATCCCTAGATCAGGCCAAAGCTGAGATCCAATTGCGTTGAAGCCACGGAATCAGTCCCTCTAGGTGAGGGCTAAAAAAATAAAGGCAGTGTGTTACGAAGTTCAGCACAGGCTCAGTAGCAAGGAGATAAAGGTGGCTGATGGGGAAATGGGGAACATGGAATGTGTGGAAACAGGATGATGGCTGACTGGAGCAGGAAGTGTTGGCACCAGTCCAGGGAGAAGGGGGCGTTTGGTGGATGTCTTTTTGACTTTTGCAATGTGAAAAACAGAACAACTCAGGGAAGGGCTGTACTGGTAAAGTACGTACATTGCACGCAGAAGGCCCCAGGTTCAATCTCCCGGTAGGGGTGGGAAAGAGCAGGGTCTGGAACCCCAGAGAGCCAGTGCCAATCAGCGCAGACAAGACTGAGCTAGATGGGCAGTCTGCCTTAGGGTAACCTAAGACTGAGGGAATGGGGCCTGTTCAGCCTTGAGAACAGAAAACCGAGGGGAGCTAGGATAGCGCTCTTCAAGTACGTGAAAGGCTGTCACAGAGAGGAGGGCCAGGATCTCTTCTCGACCATCCCGGAGTGCAGGACACGGAACAATGGGCTCAAGTGACAGGGAGCCAGATTCCAGCTGAACATCAGGAAAAACGTCCTGACTGTTAGAGCAACATGACAATGGAACCCATTCCCTGGGGTGGTGGTGGGCTCTCCCACACTGGAGGCATTCAGGACGAGGCTGGACAGCCACCTGTCGGGGATGCTGCGACTTCGATTCCTGCATTGAGCAAGGGGTTGGACTTGATGGCCTTGTAGGCCCCTTCCAACCCTACTATTCTATGATTCTATGATTCATATGTCAGGGCCAGCCCTACCATTAGACAGAGTGAAGCAGTTGCCTCAGGCAGCAGGTGCTGGGAGGCAGCAGCAAGGTATTAGAGGAAAGACCTGTGTGCCATGCAGCCTGCTTCCTAAGTTAGCCTCCTGACTTCACGTATGGAGAAGGAGCTCGTCACGTGGCCAGTATTGAAAGAAGATTCAACGGCTAGTCCAGTTGGCTGTTGTACATGGGATGGGAGGGGGCACCACCTTGTCCTTTGCCTCAGGCAGCAAAATGTCTTGGGCTGCCTCTGCCATGTGTCTACTTTATAGAGGACAGTCCTCTCTTTGAAGGCTTCCTCTTTTTGAAAGGCTGTCCAGTCCAAGTCCGGTTTAAAGATAAAGAGAGGGAGAGCAGGCCAGGGCCTTAGAGTTGCACATCCATGGTTAGCACACGGGTCACTTGGTCACCGTCTTCCCCACTAGGGTGAGTTATATTTTATTTCTATATAAATTATAGTAGTTATTTCTAAATTTATATCTATACATATAAATTAACATATGCCTTTTTATGCAACCTGTGTCCTCTTTTTGGAGATGCATAAGTGGCCATGCTAGTCTTTCTTGGTATCAGGCGCCTTCCTAAGTTCTCATTTTTTACTCGGTATGATTTATAGTGATATAATATTATATAAAAAATTTGGTATACATGACACTATGGGTTTCTTAGCTTTTAGTTTATTATTTATATCCCACTTTTCTATTAAAAAAATAAATCACTGAAGATGCTTACAACAAAGTTTTGAGGAAAATACAAAAAAGGAAAACAAAAAAAAATAAACAAAACCACCATTAAAAAAGTAAAACCTCAGCAGTTAAAACATCAAAAAGGCAGCAGTACTAAAACTTCCAGCAATGTCTCATAAAATTTCAGTGTGTTAATGTATAGGTATAAATGCAAATTTTAAAACAGTTATTGCAATTTAAATAGAAATACAGTACATTGTTGAATTGGTTTTAGATATATGTTGTCTGTGTGTGTGCTGTCTGTTTATATGTTTTTACACTTTATATAATGTATTTTAATGGTTTTTAATCTTTGTGAACCGCACAGAGAGCTTCAGCTATGCGGCAGTACAGAAATGTAAATAATAATAATAATAATAATACATCTCAACATAGTGTAGAAGACTGTGACCAGGCGACCTGTGTGCCTTGCTCTGTCTGCTGTCCACGGGCTGTTGATGGGCACGCAAATAGCGATGCCCATGGGCGCCGCCATTTGCGTACGCGCGGTTTTTTGTGTTTTTTTCACTCAGCCGTGATAGGCTACATAAACATTTACGTAGCCTATCACGGCTGACTGCAGGGACGCAAACGGCAGCGGCTATGGCCGCCACCATTTGCATCCTGGGAGGACAGGATTCGCGGCAGGAGGGACGGGGCGCCTCCCCCCTGGCCAGAATTTTGGGGGGGAGGGATGGAGCGCCTCCCCCCCCCCCACGAATCAAGTTTTGGGTTCACGTAAGGGACTTTCGTACATCCCTACATGGAGGGGATCGTTCCCTCTGTGCTTCTCCTGCCCTGCTTTTTCGGCTAGACAGCCAATTGCAGCTGTATAGCCACGGGAGGACAGAGCGGGGAAGGAGGCTGCTGTATGACACATAGGATGTGTTGTACAGGCAGTTATGCTCTCCCTGCCCCAGAACACCCCCAGCCATGCCCCTTTCCGTCCACTTCTGTAGGGATGTCAGAGAATTCTGCGACGGATCTCGGTGAGGCCGAATGCAAGTGCATTCAGCCCCCTGAAATCCATCGCGGAACAAAGCCCCCGCCTCCCCCAACCCACGAAAGTCGGGCAGCGCGAAGCCCCCACCCCACGAAAATAGCGCAAAATGGAGCACTTACCTGCTCCCGTCGGCACCGACTTGCGAATGGCAGCCGCTCTGCAGCTGCCATTCACTTCCTCTTTCATGCCGTGATAGGCTACGTAAATACATACGTAGCCTATCACAGCTAATGCAGGGACGCCTTTTGCGTCCCTGCGGAGGCCGTGATAGGCTACGTATTTACGTAGCCTATCACAGCAGGCTTAAAAAAAACAAACCATGTATGCAAATGCATTCCTTATTTTTGGCTGTCTTAGTCTACGTAAATATTTACGTAGACTATTACGGCCAAAATAAATTGGAACGCAAATAGCGTTCCCCTTTATTTTCGCCTTAATAGTCTACGTAAATATTTACGTAGACTAAGACGGCCAAAAATAAGGAATGCAAACAACAGCGGCCGTAGCCGCCGCCATTTGCATACATGGGGGGGGGTTACCCAGAGCCCTCCACGGCCAGAAATCCGGCTGCGGACGGCTCTGGCCTGGGCCTGGCCGGCTGCTCCGCGGAGCCGCCGCGGAGCACAGCTGGCCGGTCAAGGATTCCGGGGGGGGGGAGGAACGGAGCGCCTCCCCCCCGGTCGAGGTTTCCAGGGGGAGGGATGGAGCGCCTCCCCCCCCACCGCCAAGCAGATCCGCAAAACGGTAAGTGACTTTCGTACATCCCTAACTCTGTGCTTGTCTTGTGAGCGCAGAGGACAGGGATGTTCCGCGCTGCCTCCGAGGCAGCGCAGAAGTGGGGAGAAGTTGGTTTCCGGAAAACATATCCTATGGCCGTCTAGCCGCTGTCTAGCGGCCATAGGATTGCTCCCTAAGAACAGACCTCCAAGGCTGACCTTCATAGGGGAGCAGGTGATTTCTGAGCTAACCTGGTCATTAACCATTCAAGAATTTAAAGGGTCATCAGTTGTGGCAGAGGAGAAAGAAAGATGAGAAAGAAGGTGCTTCCTGAAGGATCCATCCAAGAAGCAGATTGGCAGGCAGGGAGTGGATCTTTTTCCCTTTCCAAAACATCCATGAGTGAGTGAGTGAGTGAGTGAGTGAGTTATTACATTTATATCCCACCTTTTTCCTCCTTAAAGAACCCAAGGCAGCATATACAATCCTCCTCCTCTCCATTTTATCTGCACAACA
This sequence comes from Heloderma suspectum, assembly GCF_057233095.1. Lineage (NCBI taxonomy): Eukaryota > Metazoa > Chordata > Lepidosauria > Squamata > Helodermatidae > Heloderma > Heloderma suspectum. The sequence goes on from NC_139466.1 coordinate 3,836,504, forward strand.
ACAACCCTGTGAGGTAGGTTGGGATGACAGTCTGTGACTGGCCCAAAGTCACCCATTGAGCTTCCATGGCCCAGTGGGGACGAGAACCTGGATCTCTCAACTCCCAGTCCAACACTCTAGCCACTCTACCACATGGAAGCAGGTGAGGCTCTATTATCACAGCCATGTTATGCCTTTCCTAACCCTGCTGTCTGAGATGAGAGCTTGTAGCTCCACCTTCCCCAATCCAGCACCCTCCAGATGTGTTGGACTACCACTCCCATCAGCCCCAGCCAGCATGGCCCCTCCCTAGTCAGGATGCTATGAAATAATCCCTGATCGTACACGTGAAACTGAGCAATTATCTGAGAGCTGAATAATGTTGTTTTGGGGGTCATGGCACCATCCATGCTTTTGCTGGAATTCAGGGGTTGCAGGATTGACTGGAAAACTTTCTTCTGGGATTAAAACTATCCTCCACCTGGCAGGGCCAGCCCAATACATTTTGCTGCCCGAAGCAAAGAACAAGATGGCACCCCTCCCATTCTATGCACAAAAGCTGACTGCCCTGGCTGTTGAATCTTTCTTCAGCACTGGGACAGTGTCCTTCACTGTACCTGAAGGTACCACAAAGCACACATCTCTCTCTTTCAACACCCTGCTGCCACCTCCCAGCATCTGCTGCCTGAAGTGACTGCCTCTCTCTGCCTAATGGTAGGGCCGGTCCTGCCACCTGGGATCCATCTATCCATGCCCAGAATGAACTACATTTACGTGTGTGTGTTTCTGTGTGTCTCTGTGAAGGTTTGAGGCCTACAGAGGCAAGGAAAAAGGTCAGGCCTTGAGGCCTGGAGTTTTTTGTTGGGAGGGGGCATCCCTAAGAGGAGTAGTTTCATTTCCCTGATTAAGTTTCAGTTCCATTTACCCAGTTAAGTTCTATTTCTTCAGGTTTGAAGCAGTACTTTCGGTTATGAGTGAGGAGTGTATATAATTTATAAAGAAGGCAAGAGAATCAGTAAGGGAGTGTCAAGGAGACCAGAGGCTGAAGAGGGAGCAGGAAGAAGCAGCTTGATGAAGTCTTAAGTACAGCTACGGTTATGGAACTTGCATTTTGCAACTTTTATTTTCTTTTAATGCCTTTTGTATCACTCAGCTCTATTGCGCAAATACCTTGGGTTGTAACTTGCTTGCTTTGATTTACCACCAGTACACTGTTGTGGTTAAACCCCAGGTGTCTGCAGTGTCAATCACCCCACGCCTACAGCCTAAATCCCACCTTACTGGAAAGGGGAAGGTGAAAGAAGGAAGGTGGGACTCTTAAGGAGGCAAGAGATCCTTGAGTGGGTGCTCAGGGGGTCCAGGTCATAAGGGGAATCCTGTTAGTGTGTATAAAAAATGATTTTCACCCTCAGCAGCTACATGTTTTGCGTTGTGGATTCTCATCTAGCATTTTTAGGGATGTACAAAACACCTACCTGCCTCCATGCTGGGCCGTCCGCAGTGGGGGGGAGGCACTCCATCCCTCCCCCCAGAATCTTCGACGGGGGGAGGTGCTCCATCCCTCCCCCCAGAATCCTGCCTGGCCGGCTCCGCTCCGCAGCCAAGCCACGGAGCCGCCGGCCGGCTCCAGCCACCTGCAGCCAGACATCCGGCCGCGGGGCAGCCCTGCAGGGATGCAAATGGCGGCTGTCGTAACTGCCGCCATTTGCGTCCCTGTATTGAGCTGTGATAGGCTACGTAAATATTTACATAGCCTATCACGGCAGGGGGAAAAAACCCAGTGTACGCAAATGGCGGTAGCCACCACCATTTGTGTATGCTGGGTTCCCTCCCACCACCGTGATAGGCTACGTAAATATTTATATAGCCTATCACAGCTATGAAGAGGAGGAAGCGAATGGCGGCCGCAGGACAGCCGCCATTCGCAAAGCAGCGCGGACGGGAGCAGGTAAGTGCTTCGTTTCGCGCACCTTCTGTGGGGTGGGGGCAGCAGGGACTTCGTCCTGCGCACCTTTCGTGGGTTGGGGGGCGCAGGGGCTTCATTCCACGATGGATTTCGGGGGGCCGAATGCACTGGCATACGGCCTCACAGAGATCCGCCGCGGAATTCTCTGACATCCCTAGGCATTTTTGACTGCTCACTGTATTTGAGTGAGGTAGTGGGGAAGAGAGAAAGACAGTGATTCATAATCTTCTTCATGCCATAATTAGACGAGGGCTTTCAGAACATCAGAGAAAGAATACATTTCCTTATTACCCTTGGTTTGAGACACCGTCATGAAAACTTCAAAGAAATGTGTATGTGTTTAAAAGCCTGGCCTTGTTCTATGCATAATTATTTATGGAAATCATAGCCTCAACCGCAGACCTGAAACAACCACCACGCAATGTTCTCAGTAGTTGTTAGTTCTTGAGCAAAACAAGACAACGATGGCTCCAAGGAAAAGAACCACTGTCTCAGCCATCGCCTCAGAACACCCCTCATCAGGCAAAAGTACATTCCTGGCCTGCTCCATTTGATGGTAAACCATTGCAGAAACTGCTTGGATTGAAGGGAAGGCAAATGCTGCATACATTTAAAACCATTCCAGATTCTCCAGATGTGAAGTTCTGGATTTTGAGATGGGCGTTTTCACTTGCCAGATCAGACATTGACCAAAAAAATGGCTTTAGCTGGGGGGGGGATTCTGGGAGATGTAGTCTAAAACATCTGGAGGGTGCCTAGTTGGGAAAGGCTGTCCTAGCATTTGGGGGACAAAGAAGCAATGGCTGAGACCCATTTCTAGAAACGCAAAGGCTGGCTGTGCCTCAGATCTGCCTCTTGCCTTGGGCGAAACACCCAGGTTCCTGGCCACCACCTACGTAGGCCCTCTGCAGAGGCAGCATGATGCGTAAAAGGTGCTTATTCTGTGCACTAAGCAAATACTTCATGCATATATGAAACAACCCCTCTGGCAGAGAGGCTGTATGCGATGTCCCAGCAAAGCCACAGAGGTCCAAAGAGAGCTTTCTCAGTGGCCACAGCTACATTGTGGAACTCCCTGCCTAAAGAGGCCTGGCTGGACCCTCTTTGATTATTTTTCTCCACCTGGTGAAGATCTTTTTATTCCAGCATGTGTTCAATAAAAGGGGAGAAAGGATAGCGCTCTTCAAGTACTTGAAAGGTTGTCACAGAGAGGAAGGCCAGGATCTCTTCTCCATCATCCCAGAGTGCTGGACACAGAACAATGGGCTCAAGTGACAGGAAGCCAGATTCCGGCTGGACATCAGGAAAAGCTTCCTGACTGTTAGAGCAATACGACAATGGAACCAACTACCTAGGGAGGTGGGGGGCTCTCCCACACTGGAGGCGTTCAAGACGAGGCTGGACAGCTATCTGTCAGGGATGCTCTGACTTGGACTCCTGCACTGAGCAGGGGGTTAGACTCAACGGTCTTGTAGGCCCCTTCCAACCATCTTTCTATTCTGTGATTCTATGAACCTTCCAGGGTGCAAATGGTTCATGATGTGTTTATGTTCCCATAAATGGTGTTGCTTTTTATCTGCTGTCTCTGCTGTTCATTGTGCTCTAATCTTAAAGGCCTTGTTGGTCTTGATCTTTGACAAACTGCTCTACGGAACAGGCTGCAAACCACCTGGCATTGTCTCTTTTGCAACTCAAACCACATCCCCACCACCTGGACTCATGACTTTGCTCATGGCAATTGGGAATGCTGCAGCAGGAGGCGCAGGGGGAAACTCCACGATCTTAGAAGTGGGGAGATAGGTTGGAAATAAGTAAATAATAAAAAGCGGGCATCCTAATCTTGATGGGTCTCTCCAGAATTTGCCTTTATCTGTTTGCAACTAGTCCTTAGTGTGTTGAGATTCTGATTCAAGGCCAAACTAGACATGACCTCAACAGGCATTTTTGCTTTTACCATGCATAGTTTTCAAAATGCAAATAGCAGCTGCTTCGGAGCTGAGCATTATGGGGATGGCAGAAGGCAGGAAGGGGAAATCTAACCCTTACCTCCCCTGCTGTGGTCCAGATGGAAATTTCTGAATAGCAACTTCAGGGGAGCAATTGGCTGCTGCAATCCCAGCAATTATCGGCAACCTCTGCACTGCTCCCAGCAGCTGCATTTTTTAAAACAAAGTGCAAAGATGCATTTAATGTCATATCTAGTTTGGTCAGAGGGGTTTAGGGTTTCCTGCACAATATTTCACATGTCTTCTTCAGATGCAAAGAAATGTACGAGCCTGATTTTGGATTAAGGCAAGCCTTATCCGGCACTTATCCCACACTGGCCCAGCTCATCTGCCATTTTTGACAGCTCTTATACTGAAGAAAACCATAAGGTCGAAACATCTTTGGCAATGAGAACTCATAGGCTAGACACATTTTCCTGGGAGCAAGACCTATTGAACAGTGGGGCTTACCTCTGAGTAGACATGCATAGGATTGTGCTGTTATTCATGTTTATACCAAAGTGTAGTCAAATTGGACTGTTTTGCTCATTGCATACTATGGACATTACTGTATAAACTTTTTTTAAAAAAATTGTTGGCATTTTTAAACACTTCAGTACTGTTGTTTTAAATCAATGTTTATATACGATTGCAAAGCATTTAACGTATTTTTCTCCTCACTTTTATATTGTTTCTGCAGCTTGACACATCATAACAAAAATGCATACACTCCCATCATATCTTTAGCCAGCCCTTTATGGGATGCTGGTGAGCCCCTGGGGTGGTGCAGCTATTCCAAGGAGATGCTCCTGAACTGCAGACCTCTGCAAACTCTTGGGTTTTCTTTTCTCCAGCTTGAAAGGAAACTGAATATGCTTTTTAGCTGCCTTTACTGATTCCAGTCCAGTGGAATCATTATTGCTAAGGAGCACTGAACGTTGTATCATTTCACATCTTTTGCCAGGATACATAGAAATCATCACCGTACTCCTCTCCATCCATCCACTCGTCCAGGAGGTGATCCTTGGGAGCTTAGAAAACAAATTGCCTGCATTTCTGAGTGCTGCTGAAACAGTTAATGTGAAGCGCCTAATCCATGCGCAGCACCAAGAGTGATTACCTTTTATGCAAAAGGCTTGGCTGTTTTAGTGCTGCTAAGTGGTTCCATAATCAAGTAGGATGTATGGCCTGAATATTTCCTGGAATTTGCAATCATCTTTCGTTGGAGCAATATCCTACTTAAAATGGCCCAAGCAGGAAAATTACCTTGTCATTTTGGTATTCAAGCACCAGCAAAGAGTTGGCTGCTGCTAGCCAATGGCGCAAACTGAACTTGGGCTGACACCTTCATCTGGCGCGCCGAATTGCTCCACACACACACGGTGCAGGGTGTGGCCAGCCCAACTGCACAAGCAACCCCGTCAGTCCCTTAGTGCAACAGTAGTTGGAGGGGGCCATCCTCTCGGGATAGGCAGCCGCCTCCGAAATCAGAGGCAACCGCCTATCCAGTGCAAGACGGCTGGAGCGCAGAGGGGATCTCCTCTGCACTCAGGCTGCCCTGCTTTCATGGTTAGACAGCTGATTTCATGGGACCTTGGAGCAGTGGGGGGAGGCTGGATGACACAAATGAAGGATCATACCAGCACCTCTGCGCTCCCCGCCCCTCCCCACCCCCGGGAACACCCCCGGGAACACCCCCCCCCTTTGTCCCGCTCCATGCTGCTCTTATGAGCCAGGAGCCCGGGGATGTTCCATGCCGCCTATGAGCGGCAGGGGAGGGGGTGGGGAGGCGGTTCTCTGGGAACCAACCTCGGAGCACGGGCTCCGAGGTTGGTTCCCAGAAACAGACTGATCCTATGGTCGCCTAGCCACTGTCTAACGACCATAGGATTGCACCCTTAGTGGTGCTAACGTGGCAGCCGTGGGCAATCTGATAAGTGTGCTGTTGCAGGATCTCCCAAGGATGCTGGGCTGCATCTCTTGGGTCAGGCCGTGCTGCCCATTGGGCAGTTCACAGCACAATCCTATGCATGTCTACTCAGAGCTCAACGAGATTAACTCTCAGGTAAGAGCGCATAGGAATGCAGCCTAGAAGCTCAGTCCTATACCTGACTATTCAGAGATAAGTCCCATGGAGTTCCATGGGACTCACTCTCAGGGAAATGTGTATAGGGTTGTCATCTAAACGTCCTTATGCTGACCCTGCTGCTCAGAGAATTATGTTCATGTAAGGCAGGGGTGTTGGACCTCTTCTGGCCCAAGGCCTGAATTCCATTCCAGTGGTGGGCGTGGCCAAAGGCATAAGGGGTGGGGCCAAAAATGCAAAAAATACCAGCCTGATTTAGCTTAACGCTTGTCCTGCTATTAACAAAGCCCACGGAGAGGCACTGCAAGCTTTTGAATGGGGGAAGCCCTGCACAAAACCCAGGAAACCACCAAACCATTGGCAGTTGGGGGAAAGGGAGTGTGTCAGCAGAAAGGGCCTCTGAGGAACCCCAGAGAGTTCTGTCTCTGGTCCCTCACGCACAGGCTGACACCATCTTGTCTTCGTAACAGCCACCACCTTTTTATTCAGCCATCAGTGCTTTCCTTACAACAGTTGTGTGGTGCTCTTTATTGCCCCTTCTGCTAGCCTGAGAGAATGCACCCTTGGCTACTTCTGTATATCACATAGAGGACCAGATGGGGACCGCAGGCAGGCCAGATTTCTCCACCCTGCTGTAAGGGAGTTAGACAAAGTAATGGTGGGGGGGTCTATCAACGGCTGTCAGCCACTATGGTTATATGGACCCTGTATGGTCAGAGGCCCCTTCATGGATCACTGCCTTGTTGTGGCAAAGGGGCTTGCGTAACTCAGTGAAGCCATAAGCTATGCCGTGCGGGGCCACCCAAGACGGAGAGGTCATGGCGGAGAGTTCTGACAAAATGTGGTCCACTGGAGAAGGAAATGGCAACCCACTCCAGTATTCTTGCCAAGAAAACCCCATGGAACGTATCACAAGGCTAAAAGAGATGACGCCGGAAGATGAGCCCCTCAGGTCGGAAGGTGTCCAATATACTACTGGGGAAGAGCAGAGGGAATTCCCAACTAGCGCCAGAAAGAGTGAAGCGGCTGGGCCAAAGCCAAAAGGACACTCAGCTGTGGATGTGTCTGGCGGTGAAAAGAAAATCCGATGCTGTAAAGAACAATATTGTTGAGGAACCTGGAATGTCAGATCAATGAATCAAGGTAAGCTGGAGGTGGTCCAACATGAGATGGCAAGATTGAACATCGACATCTTGGGAATCAGCGAACTAAAATGGACAGGCATGGGCGAATTTAATTCAGGTGACCATCATATCTACTACTGTGGGCAAGAATCCCTTAGAAGAAATGGAGTAGCACTCATAGTCAACAAAAGGGTGGGAAAAGCAGTACTAGGGTACAATCTTAAAAACGATAGAATGATCTCAGTACGAATCCAAGGCAAACCATTCAACATCACAGTAATTCAAGTCTATGCCCCAACCACTGAGGCCGAAGAAGCTGAGGTTGATCGGTTCTATGAAGAAGAACTAACACCAAAAAAAGGTGTTCTCTTCATCATAGGCGATAGGAATGCTAAAGTAGGAAGTCAAGAAATCACCGCGATAACAGGCAAGTATGGCCTTGGTGTACAAAATGAAGCAGGACAAAGGCTAATCGAGTTTTGCCAAGAGAACACGCTGATCATAGCAAACACTCTTTTCCAACAGCACAAGAGGCGACTCTACACATGGACATCACCAGATGGTCAATATCGAAATCAGATTGATTATGTCCTTTGCAGCCAAAGATGGAGAAGCTCTATACAGTCAGTCAAAACAAGACCTGGAGCTGACTGTGGCTCAGATCATGAGCTACTTCTTGCAAAATTTCAGCTTAAATTGAAGAACGTAGGGAAAACCACTAAACCATTCAGGTATGAGCTAAATCATATTCCTTATGAATATATAGTGGAGGTGAGGAATAGATTTAAGGGATTAGACCTGATAGACAGAGTGCCTGAGGAACTATGGACGGAGGTCCGTACCATTGTTCAGGAGGCAGCAACTCAATCCATCCCAAAGAAAAAGAAATGCAAGAAAGCCAAGTGGCTGTCTGATGAGACTTTACAAGTAGCTGAGGAAAGAAGGGAAGCGAAAAGCAAGGGAGAAAGGGGAAGGTATATCCAACTGAATGCAGAGTTCCAGAGAATAGCAAGGAGAGACAAGAAGGCCTTCTTAAATGAACAATGCAAAGAAATCGAAGAAAACAACAGAATGGGAAAGACTAGAGATCTCTTCAAGAAAATTAGAGATCTCAAGGGAACGTTTTGTGCAAAAACAGGCATGATAAAGGACAAAGAAGGCAGGGAACTAACACAAGCAGATGAGATTAAGAAGAGGTGGAAAGAATACACAGAAGAACTGTACAGGAAAGATCTGAATGTCCCTGATAGCCATGATAGTGCGGTCACTGAACTTGAGCCGGACATCCTGGAGAGTGAAGTCAAGTGGGCCTTAGGAAGCATTACTAACAACAAAGCTAGCGGAGATGACAGTATTCCAGCTGAGCTATTTAAAATCCTAAAAGATGATGCTGTTAAAGTGCTGCACTCAATATGCCAACAAACACTCAACAGTGGCCACAAGACTGGAAAAGGTCAGGTTACATTCCAATTCCAAAGAAGGGCAACACCAAAGAGTGTTCAAACTACCGTACAATTGCGCTCATTTCACATGCCAGCAAGGTTATGCTCAAAATCCTACAACCTAGGCTTCAGCAGTATGCGAACTGAGAACTACCGGAAGTACAAGCTGGGTTTCGAAGAGGCAGAGGAACTAGAGATCAAATCGCCAACTTTCGCTGGATCATGGAGAAAGCAAGAGAATTCCAGAAGAACGTCTATTTCTGCTTAATTGACAACACCAAAGCCTTTGATTGTGTGGATCACAACAAACTGTGGCAAATTCTGAAAGAGATGGGAGTACCAGACCACCTTACCTGTCTCCTCAGAAACCTGTACGAGGGTCAAGAAGCAACAGTAAGAACCAGACATGGAACAACCAAGTGGTTCAAAATTGGGAAAGGAGTACGACAAGGCTGCATATTGTCTCCCTGCTTATTTAACTTATATGCAGAGTACATAATGAGAAACGCCGGGTTGGATGAATCACAGGTTGGAATTAAGATTGCCAGGGAATTATCAACAACCTCAGATATGCAGACGATACCACCCTAATGGCAGAAAGTGAAGAGGATCTAAAGAGCCTCTTGTTGAGGGTGAAAGAGGAGAGTGCAAAAGCTGGTTTGAAACTCAACATTAAAAAAACGAAGATCATGGCATCTGCCCCCATCACTTCCTGGCATATGGAAGGGGAAGAAATGGAAGCAGTGACAGATTTTACTTTCTTGGGCTCCAAGATCACTGCAGACGGTGACTGTAGCCATGAAATTAAAAGACGCTTGCTCCTTGGGAGGAAAGCTATGGCAAACCTAGACAACATAGTAAGAAGCAGAGACGTCACCTTGCCGACAAAGGTCCGTCTAATCAGAGCTATGGTTTTCCCAGTAGTAATGTATGGCTGTGAGAGCTGGACTATAAGGAAGGCTGAGCGCCAAAGTATCGATACGTTCGAAATGTGGTGCTGGAGAAGACTCTTAAGAGTCCCCTGGACTGCAAGGAGGTCAGATCAGTCCATCCTAAAGGAAATCAACCCTGAGTGCTCATTGGAAGGACAGATAATGGAGCTGAAGCTCAAATATTTTGGCCACTTAATGCGAAGAGAAAACTCCCTGGAAAAGACCCTGATGCTGGGAAAGACTGAAGGCAAAAGGAGAAGGGGATGGCAGAGGATGAGATGGCTAGATAGCATCACTGATGCAATGAATATGGACTTGAGCACGCTCCGGGAGAGAGCGCAGGACAGGAAGGCCTGGCGTGCTATGGTCCATGGGGTCACGAAGAGTCGGACACGGCTGAACGACTGAACAACAACAACAACAATGGTCAGAGGCAGTGGGGGCACGTGGCTCCGATGTCAGTGGGGCGGTGAATCCACTCCGGGTTTCCATCGGAACCACTCAGAACTCTAAAGGAGCTATCCATCACACTTTGGAGAGCTCCTTTAGAGTTTTGACTGGTTCTGACAGAACCCCAGAGCGGATTTACCACCCCACTGACATTGGAGCCACCAGCTTTCATTGGTCAGAGGCAGTATACCACTTTCTGGAGAGCCCAGTGGGAGAAGGCATTTGCTTCCCAAAGGCACGTGGCTGGCCGTGGTCCTAAACAAGATGCTGGGCTAGAAGGAAACCCCTGGATCTCACCCCCCAGCCTCTTCTTATGTTTTTATTTATGCATATTGACAGGTGAAAGTCCCCTCCGGGAAAAGAAAGCATGCAGAGTAAGTCATCGTATACAAATGCATCTCATTTTCAAGCTTTATTTATTTTAATCATTTAAACCTATCATAAAGAATTCCAGTTTTAGAATTTGGGGTTTCTAGTGCAAACGTCCCAGGCAGCTCCACCCCTAGAAACAGATCCCTGTGGGTAGAACTTGGTTTTAATGACTGACGCCAGAGTGAGAGAGGAAAAGGCAACAAACAGACGCCAGTTAGGAAAGTGTTCACCTTAATTGCCCACTGATTGACTCAACAAATGACATTAATTTGAATGCTCATCCCAGCATTTCGCTCCACAGAGCCAGTCCTGGCATACCATCTGTATATTAAGTTGTCCATAAATCTCTAGTTCAAACACAAAACAAAAGCAACCAGAAGGAACTATTTTCTCAGCCTCAGGTCCCCAGCTGCGATTAGCAATGACCCACCTCACAGGGTGGTTGTGAGCCTGAGTCCAATAATGACTACACAAAGCATTTTTCAGTTTGTAAAGTGCTGTAAATAGCAAGGGACCCAGAGGACTGTGAAATAGCATGGCCACTTAAGAATCGCCGAATAAAAGGACAAAAGGGGATCACTGATTTGCATAAAATTTGCCTATGCTAATTCATACGTATAGATGCAAATGAGAACTAATCATTATCATTTAAATAGAAATGCAGTACATCTCACCATAATTGAGAAGACCAGGTGACTTGTGTGCCTTGCTCCATCTGCTGTCCAGTTGCTGTTGATGAGCAACTCCAAGGCCCTTGAGCGGTTCCTTCAGATGGCTCTTTATCTTTGAACCAGTCTTGGACTGGGCAGCCCTTCAAATAGTGGGCACCTTCAAAACAGAGGATGGTCCTCTGGCAGCCCTTCAAATAGAGGACTATAAAAGAGGACACATGGCCACCCTACTGAGAAACATCCCTCTATCGTATGTGAAAATCCCTGGATCTAAGCTCTACAAGGGAAAGGTGGAATCATAAATGGAGCATGGCCTAACATAACAGTTTGTTTGTTTATCTGAAGTATTTTTATGCCACTCCTCAGCCAAAAGGGCTCCCAGAGTGGCTTGCATATAATCAATTGAACAAGACGGTCCTGCCCACAGGCTTACTATCTGAAAAGGCACAGCACACGAGGAAAAAGAAATGTGAAGGGAAAAGGAAAAATGGAGCACAGGCAGCAAGAGTTTGACCCAACAGCCACCAAGGGATGTTGGCAGAATATCAAAAGCCTTTGTGCAGCTTAGCAATCACTACAGAGTGGCTCTAAAAGCCTCTGCCCTAAAGGACCTGCTGGACACAGCTGCATGGAGAAAGAAATGCCTGCTCCTGTGTGGCTATGAGCTTTCCTACATAAAGCATTTATTGTGCACTCATCCTTCCCTACTCACGGTTGTTTACGAGTTCTTTAGACGATGTCATGACCCTCCAGTTTTGCATCTGGTTTTAACCAGCACTTTCAGTGAGTTTTTTTAGAGCAGGGAAAATGCAATACTATTTCTGAAAACAAAAGAAAAGGTATTTTCCTACTTGTGCAGTTGTGCTATTCCACTATACCACAATGCCACCTAGAGTTTATGTAGTGGAAAAGCAGGAAAGGAAACGGCCTTCATGTAGCACTCGGATCTCAATTCTGCGATGAAACCAAAAGGAGATACGATGGATTAACAGCCTCGTATAGAAAAGCTCCATGTTGACCTCCACTGCTTCCAGGTAACTAAAAGGGAGCCGTCACACTGGGAAACAGAAGTTGGTGTGGTCCTACACACCAGCTCAGACATTAGCTCTTCCATGTTGCTGCAAATGGGGACATGAGCATGGAGACATTCAGAGCATCTCCACTGGCCCCAGGTGTTTTAGAGCATGCGTGCCCTTGTGGCATAAGGTGTACCACTGGAGAGGCACAGGGTGCCCTCCAGGGCCACAGAGGCTGGTGACCATGGCAACTACCGTGCATGGTGAGGTACTGCTTTCTCCTTGTCGATTTCATCCGCCTCCATTCGCGCAGCCTGCAGTGCAAACAAAGCCATCTTCTCATTCTTTGGGTGTAAACATGGGGAAATATGCCTATTCCCCCTTTCAGAGGGCTAGAGTTAGCGCTCCTGGGCTGTGTTTCCACCGGCGATTTACTCCAACCTGGCTGTGCGGTGAGGTCTCTGTGTTTCCAGGTCATCGTGGCCATTCCGGACCAGCCCAACATTTTATTGTGGAAAAACTGCTTCTTCTGAGACTGGTCATAGTCTGACTTTCCCAGCTTACTTCGGCTCCATTACTGACCTGTTTCCACAACCGCACTGGGTTCGGTATCATGGTCCCACCCATGGGGTGTGTAGCCCGGCCTTTGTGGGGGTGTCGCTCTGACCTCAGTGACCCCAAGCCTTTCCCTCCATTTTCCGGAAGTTTCATCGCCATTTTGGAGCTGGATGCCGACGGACCAACTTTTAAAACATTGAAAATAAGCGCTACAACACTAGTGTGTATAAGCCTGCTATCACAGGCAAGCAAGTACTCCCACTACAGCCTGAAAATCAAGTTTATTTCAGGTTGCTTCCCCAGAACTACACGTGGGGAGGATCCACAGCTAATAATCCTTTGTGCCGTTTGGACCAGGGGAACGATACTGCAAGCATCGTAGTCTAGTTTTCATATTACACGCTAAGCCGCTTTCCCATTATCACACTGTTGCGCAAGTCTTCCATCAATACGCATACCCTCCACGTCAGTATGTTACTAGGACTCTATGACTCTACCACAAAGTAGCACTAACGCGCATTTGTGCTATCGCATGATAGTGCATTTTCTGGAACAACAGAAGTCAGCAGGCACCACTGGACTAATGTACTGTCGTGAAATAGCACTATTGCGCCATAGTGCAAATGTGTGTAGCACTATTTCATGATTGAGTGATAGAGTCATAGCAACATACTGACGTGGGGGGTATGCATACTGATGGAAGACTTGCGCAACAGTGCAATAATGGGAAAGCGGCTTAGCATGTGCTTGCTAATGCGGTAGCCTGCTATTTAGAGGGAAAGGGAAAAAATGGGCAGACTCGGGCATACATCCAGGAAGTCTACTCAGAAGTAACTCCTGTTGTGGTCAATGAGGCTTGTTCCTAAGATTGGCATTAAGGGGCGTAGAGCCTGGAGGGGGGAGCCTCTCTGATTGGTTCAGCAGCCCCTGCCAGTCTGATGACGTTCACTTCCAATCCCCCCACCCCACCCAGAAGTATGTTTCTGTCAGCGAAGGGGGAGAGGGAGGGGGGACTCAGCAAGAGGAGGAGGCGGGAACACGGATGAGGAAATCAGACCCAATCCAGACTCCACCCAGCCATCAAGAAAATAATTTGATTAGAGCTCAGTGGAAACAGCACAGAGCCCCAGGCTACAGCGATGAGAAGCCGGGACTTTAAGCACTGTGGAAACTGGGAAAGGAGCAGGTACGATTGGGGAAACTTCGCAAAAAAGCTGCAAGCCAGGTGAAGCCGATAGCGTGGAAACACACCCCTGCTTTGCGTGAAGAAGGTCCGAGGTTCAAACCCCGGCTTCTCCACGTAGGGCTGGGAAAGAATCCTGCCTGAAACCCTGGAGAGCTGCTGCTGCCAGTCAGTGTCGACAGTACTGGGCTAGATGGACCGGGGGCCTGACCCAGTATCAGGCAGCTTCCTTTATTCTCTCACAAATAATAATAATTCATTTATTGTTTCCAAGAAGCAAATGGATCATGGTTTTCATAAGGAGTGAGTTAATTGGGGGTTTGCTCTGAAGATCCGGAGCAACAAGGATGCTCAGTTCCAGCTCCCTCATATGCCTAAGCCATCAATGGCAAAGTGGCTCAGTGGCTTTAGCAGTAATCCCAAGTGCCAGCCTTTTTTTTTCTTTCTTTTCATGGTTCAGGAATCCACCTTTTTTGGCAAAACAACAAAGCTACCAAGGCAAAAGGATGCCAGCTATCACATCTGCACTTTCGCCTTTGCACACCCATCACAGGGAAATATTTGTCCTTGTTTGAAAGTCCTGTACAGCCGTGCTCAGGGCCAGCCCAGCTGCGATGCAAGGCTGCTTCTCCAAACTGACCTGCCAGCTTAATCGTGCAGACAGCCACATCAGCTCAATACACAACAGTCCTGCTGCTTCCAGCTTCTGCTGATTGCCTTCCCACTTTCCATGCAGGTCACAGCTGCTGCTCCCACCCATCTCCTGCTTAGGACTATCTTCTGCCCAATAAATTTCATTTATTTTTGTTTTAAAACATTGAAACATGTTTCCCTGTTGATTTCAGCAACCATTCTCAAACTAAAAACAACAACAATTCTAAACAAACAAAGCAATGTTACATATCCTTATTCATTTAATTTATTTAAAATATTTATACCATCCTTGATTTACAAGGGTGGTGTACATTTAAAAAACACACACACAGCAGTGTAGTTCATACAAGGGCTGCAGGGGGGTGGGGTAGTTAATTTTCCAAGGTAGAAAATTCCACAATTCTGGGGACACTACAGAAAAGTCCCTGCTTCTAGTGGAGGCAACCCAGTCTCCTCGTAGGATGAAATTCAGAGTGGGGTCTCATCAGAAGATCTTAAGTACCGGCATGGGGGATTATCATAGGGTATTCCCCAAGATAATTGGGATCTGAACTATTCAAGGCTCTTAAAAGGTAAGAAAAAATCAGCACTTTGAATTGGACCCAGAAACTCATTAGTTTTCATTCTACCCCCAGGGAGCCAGTTTCACATCTATGATTTAGGACATTTTTCACTGCTTTTCAATTAAAAACTCCCAGGGTGGCACACATACCCATAAAAACAATTAAGAAAATGTTCAAATAAAAGAAAAAAGTCTAAGAAACCGCAGAAAGAAAGAACAGAGACAGACAGTATTGTCAGTAAAATTGTCCACAGGGTTAAAACCCAGCTCAGGCTGTCCCTAGGATAAATAGTGCCCTGGGTGAGGAGTGCCTTTGGTGCCCCCCCCCCCATCAGCTTTGCAGGGCCACCCAGAGGATTTATGGGGCCTGGTGCAGGTGTGATGTCCATCGCTGCTCAAAACCTTGATATCTCAGCCCTTGTGCTACAGTTTGCACAAGCCAGGGTTTGAAAAGCCACATGCTGAACAGTGGCAGTGCTCTATGTGGCACAGCAGAACTATCACAGGCTTTACCTAGAATATACAGTCAGGGCCAGAAATATTGGAACAAGGATAACTGTTTTGGCAGTTGGCCTCTGTACTGAAGTTGAAAGGAAATATACCCAGATGGGAGCGAAGTCAAGACTTTCAGCTGTAATTCAAGGGGTTTGACAAAAGTGAGGCACTAACCATTCAGGAAGAAGGACAGCCAGTGGCGTACACACACACCCATCATTGGTGGCTCATAAGTAATGGAACAAACCGACATCATTTGGAACTTAAGGATCACCTTTAATACCTGGATGAAGATCCTTTGCAGTCAATGACTGCCTGAAGTCTGGAACCCGTGGATATGACCCAATGCTGCGTTTCCTCCCCCGAGATGCTTTGCCAGGCCTTTACTGCAGCTGCCTTCAGCTGCTGCTTGTTTGTGGGTCTTTCTGCCTTCAGTCTTGTCTTCAGTAAGTGAAAAGCATGCTCTATTGGGCGGAGATCAGGTGACTGACATGGTCAGTGCAGAACATCCCACTTCTTTGCCTGGAGAAACTCTTGGGTAGCTGTATGTTTTGGGTCATTATCCATCTGCAATATGAAGCGGCGTCCTCTCAGTTTGGCAGCATTCGGCTGAATCTGAGCAGAAAGTATAGCCCTATACACTTCAGAATTCATCCTGCTGCTTGTATCAGCAGTCAGGTCATCAATAAACACCAGTGACTCGGCTCCATTGGCAGCCATACATGCCGATGCCATAACACTGCCTCCACCATGTTTGACAGATGATGTGGTATGCTTTGGATCATGAGCTGTTCCTTTCCTTCTCCATACTTTTCTCTTCCCATCATTCTGGTACAAGTTAATCTTGGTTTCATCAGTCCAAAGAATCTTATTCCAGAACTGGGCAGGCTTTGTTAGGTGTTTGCTGGCAAAGGCTGATCTGGCCTGTCTGTTCTTGAGCGTTACCAGTGGTTTGCACCTTGTTGTGAAGCCTCTGTATTTACATTCATAAAGCCGTCTCTTGACTGTAGATGTTGACAATGACATGCCTACCTCCGCGAGAGCGTTCTTGATCTGGCTAGATGTTGGGAAAGGGTTCCTCTTCACCACGAGCAGAATTGTGCAGTCATCCCCTTTAGTTGTCTTCCGTGGTCTTCCAGGCCTTTTGCTGTTGCTGAGCTTGCCAGTTAATTCCTTCTTTTTCAGGATGTTCCAAACTGTTGTCTTGGCCACTCCCAATGTTTCTGCTATCTCTCTGATGGGTTTATTTGGTTTCCTCAGCCTAACAATGGCCTCCTTCACTCGCATGGACACCTCTTTGGATCTCATGTTGGGAGCTCCAGTGAACAGCTACCAAATGCAAATGTAACACTCAGAACCACCTCCAGGCCTTTTATCCGCTTGATTGGTCATGAGGTACCCAGAGAACAGGCCACACCTGGCCATGCAGCTGCTTGCCAGCCACTCGTTCCATTACTTATGAGCCACCAACGATGGGGGGGGGGTGTATGCCACTGGCTGTCCTTCCTGAATGGTTAGCGCCCCACTTTTGTCAAACCCCTTGAATTACAGCTGACAGTCCTGACTCCGCTCCCATCGGGGTGTGTTTCCTTTCAACTTCAGTGTGGTGGTCTACAGAGGCCACCTGCCAAAACAGTTATCCTTGTTCCAATATTTCTGGGCCTGACTGTACCGGTTTTGTTCTGTAGCAGTTCTTATCTTTTGTAAGCGTTCTTTATTTTAGAATATCCATTATTTTTATCGTTAAAAATCATAAAGACTTTAAAGATATTAGGTGTTTACTAAAAAACAAACCCCCAAAGCATACTGATGTGGTGTTCTCTGCATGACGCAACATCAGCAAGATGTTGTAGCCAAGGTAGCACCATGACGCTTGTGGGCAAATGCTGCACACGTGGAGCACCTCAGCGCCTGGTTTAACTGTGAAGCCAGGCACATGGCATGCTGCACAGCTAAGATGCGCAGCACCCACCATGTTTAAATCGGGCCTCAGTTCCTGCAGGACACTGGCCTGGTGTACCCTCATTTTGGTCCAAGTAAATGCAATGGCGCACTCTCTCACACACACATCATGCACTCCTGAGGCTGCACATTGCAGGGGAAGATACATAGAGGCGCACAAACTGTCTCTCAGGGCCATTTGCCACATCATTACTGAGCATCTTCTGGCAAGAGAACCCAGGGTTCCCCTGGCTCATCATTTGAGCAAGAGAGATAGAAAGGTAGACAGCTTCCAAAGAGGGGAGCATTTGCTATATTTACTGTAGGAAAGAAAGAACCCTATTTTTCATACAAGCCGATTGCCTGCTCCCACGAAGCAGAAAATTACAGTGACATTCGAAAGAAATGAACACTTGTTCCCAGATTCCCTCACCGCCTCCCCCATGTTTGAATTACCTACGAATGAACTCTGCCTCGATACGGGTCCGCTTAACGATCCGGGCCCCTGTGTGTGGAGTGGTCTGCACAACTCCACTGTGTGTGGAGTGGGCTTCCGCTGCTGATTGACAGCGAGAAAGGGTTCTGCGATCAGCGGAGAAGACAGCTAGAGGTCCGCAGGCACCGAAATTGACCCCATCAGCTATTGATGTTGCATCAGGCTTGACAGCTATGAACAAAGAAGTTTTTCCTCTGTGTTGACTTTGGGCGGGAAGGGGGGGAGGAAACAACGCTGGAATTATAGTGAAGGGGAAAAGTTCCAAGATGACAATTGAGACTATTAAACCCAGAAGTCAGACGAGAGCACTTTAATTTGTTAATTCAGATCTCATGAGGCTGAAATAGTGCCTGTTTGACAGAAAGAAGGAATGAGCAAAATAGCCAACTCCAGTATTAAGTACTTATTTATATAGTGCTATTGGAGTGTTGTGGTGCCTAAGAGCATCCTGAATGGGATAGAACAGCCTTCCCCAACCTGGTGCCCTCCAGATATTTTGGACTACAAATCCCAGCATTCCCAACCAGTGGAGGCTGGTGGCTCTTTTGTCCTCTTTCTTTGTGATGCATGTCCTCTTTGGGGGTGATTCATAAGTGGGCATCCTAGAGGGAAGGGCCACTGAATAAGAGGATGCAGGTAGTAAGAAAGGGTAATTTCTATGATAACTGGGGTGCTCCTGTTAGACACTGGGGTTGCAAAACATAACTAAGGGAGTAATCCTATGGCCGCTAGACAGAGGGTAGACGGCCATAGGATATCTGGTTTTCTGGGAACCGACCTCCCCCCACTTCTGCGCTGCCTTGCAGGCAGAGCTGAACAGCCCTGTGCTCCACGCTAGGAGTGGCATTCCGGGGGGGAGGAGTTCCAGGGCGGGGAGGGCGGAATGCCTCTATGACACATCCGATGTGTCATACAGCAGCCTCCTCCCCAGCTCTGCCCTCCTGCGGCTAGACAGCTGCAATCGTCTGTCTAGCATAAAAAAAAATGCAGGGCAGGAGGAGCGCGGAGGGAATGATCCCCTCCATGCTTCTCCTGCCCTGCATTGCATAGGCGGTCACCTCCAAGTTTGGAGGCGGCTGCCTATCTAAATAGGATTGTGCCCTAAAGGTGTAATCCTATGCATATTTAGACAGAAATAAGTCTTACAACTCCCAGCATTCCCTAGCCTGCTTGAATGCTGGGAGTTGTAGGACTTATTTCTGTCTAAACATGCATAGGATTGTGCCCTAAGGCTGCAGTCCAATGCACACTTACTTGGGAGTAAGTCCCATTGAATTCAATAGTACTTTTGAGTAGGCATGCACAGGATTGCACAGCACAGTACCAATGGTAAAGATTATGCTGGTGTGCAGCATGTTTGGTATATATGGTTTTTTTCGATTTATGCTCTTCATTTGTAGTGTAGGAGTTTCAAAAGAAACCCATTATGATGATATTGCAGAGGTTATAATGCTAGTTTTTAATGTATTTAGAAATTTATACTATAAAAGAAAAAGAAAAAGAGGAGAGAGGATTGAGGATTGAGGAAGGCCACGAGAGCTTTAAAAGGCAAGCACAAGGATTTTGTTCATGCTGGAGGAGATGGAAAGTGTATGAAACATCCCCAGAATAGGAGACAAAATGGCCAGTTTTTTGTGCAAAGGAATTCACTGTGATTAAAGATGGAGTTGCTACAACAAAGGAACAAACACAGCCGCAGAGGAGGAGGTGGTAACACTCCAATTTAAAACCTACACAC
This sequence comes from Heloderma suspectum, assembly GCF_057233095.1. Classification (NCBI taxonomy): domain Eukaryota; kingdom Metazoa; phylum Chordata; class Lepidosauria; order Squamata; family Helodermatidae; genus Heloderma; species Heloderma suspectum. Next base: position 3,856,154 of record NC_139466.1, read on the forward strand.
CAACCTTTCTTTCCTCTGTAGCAAACTCCCCAAAGAAATGGCGAAGATCTTAATTAGCTTTCTGTCCTTATCGGCCTCACCACAGCAGCCGCAGAACCTTCCAACATGCCAGCCCCCGGAAAACGTTGGGGAAATGAGTGGCAAGTGGAGGGACAGCATCCATCATATTAGAGCCGTTATTACTGGTGCAGTTCCCTCTACAGTACGTATTAATTATGATAACAGGACAGGATTTCCACCAGCTTTGTTAAATTCAGTGTCCCAAGCGAGGTGAGGCTGCGCTTTTCCAGAACAATAAAGCGCCCTTTTACAGACACATGTGGGAGATAAGATGTTCTTCAGTACAACAATGTGAGATTAAAGTTTCTTTGCTAGGATTGTCTTTTTCAAGAACTGGGCAGTGCAACTGGCAGCACCAAGGCCCATTAGCTTGCCGTGATTGAACAAGACCTGTGGATGTTTGGCGGCTGTATGTCAGAATTGTGCATTAAGAACAGATGAATACTGCAAGAGCTGGTGAGGAGAAATAAAATGCAGCCAACGACGCTTGTTCACTTCCTTCCCTGTTGCTACTATGTGTGCAGCACCTATTTATTTATTAAAGGCATCTATATATCGCTTTTCTGCCCACCAGGGCCCTCAAAGCAATGCACAATAAAATCCCATAAAAATCACGACAACATAAAAGCAACAAACAAGAACAGAACATTCTTAAAAAAAAAAACAACAACAACCCAGACCAAAGACAATTTTAAAAGCCAGAGGCCTGGCAAAACAATAGCATTTTTACCGCCTGCCTAAAACTCAGCAGGGATGGAACCAGCCTGACCTCCCTGTACAGAGTGAGTTCCACAGCTGAGATGCTGACACTCAGAAGGCCCAGTCTTGCGTACCCGCCAACCTAACTTCTCTTGGTGGTGGGATATCATGCAGCAGGACCTCTGATGAAGATCTCAGATTCCACACAGGGCTCACCTACAGACCACATTCTCGATGGTCATCTTCGAACTTTTTCCCTTTGCTATAATTCCAGCGTTCTTTCCTCCCCCCCTCCCCGCCCAAAGTCAATGCAATGCAACATCAATAGCTGACAGGGGTTAATTTCGGTGCCTGTGAATCTGGATAATTTTAGACCCTGGACTTCATGGTTTTATGGGCAGGGGCCCTATGGATGGATATGTGTATTACTTCCCTTGTGAAGCACATAACTAACATTCTCTTTCCCCCACCTCCTCCAGCTGCCATTCCATGCTTTAAAATGGCTGCTACATTCCTGATACGTTACAGCAACAACAAAAACTGTTTGCCAGCCCTTAAAAAATAAATAAATAAATAAATAAATAAATAATAATAAAAATACTGAGTTTTGTGCAGTTTTGAACTCACTTAAACCATAGCACCATTATGACTACAGGAATAAAATGGAGCATACTTCTGCACCTGCCACTTTCTAGATGGTCATTTGGAACTTTGGCCCCAACGTGTAACACTTGTTGCACCACTGAACTGTGCTGCATTTTTCTAAAAACCCATCAGCAGCTTTATCCCTTCTGGTTGCAAGGTTTGCCACTTAATTGTATTTTAACTCAGCCTCCAAACCCACTTTTCATACCACAGCCAAGCTCTGGAACTCAGGTACGATCTCTGCTTCCAACAGTGCCTTTAACATATCCAAGGCATGCCAAAAATGCAATAAAGTAAAAAGGTGTCCCCAACCAGTCATGTTCAGCTCTAGGGTGCGGTGCTCATCCCCATTTCTAAGCCGAAGAGCCAGCGCTGTCCGAAGACGCTTCCGTGGTCATGACTGAACACTGAGGTGCACGGAACGCTGTTACCTTTCCTGCCGAGGCGGTGCCTATTTATCTACTTGCAATTTCTTGCTTTCGAACTGCTAGGTTGGCAGGAGCTGGGACCGAAGACGGGAGCTCACTCCGTCACGCAGCACTCGGGTCTCGAACTGCTGTCCTGCAGACTTTCTGGTCTCAGCGTCTTAACCACTACGCTTTTTGCATGGCAGCAGGAGAAACGCCATCTGCCATGCAGCTGCTAAAAAGGAGAGAGCGTAAGTCAGGATAGAGAGACCATCTATCAGTACTGTATGTTTAAAGATGAGAACCTCTGAGCGTATACAAAGTGCCTTCCTCCTCATTATCAAAGAATAAGCACAGCCAGCCCTATTTAGCTGGGATCGGAGTTGGGGCAGGATGGAAGGTATCACTTTAAGGGAGGCTTGCGGCCTGGAGCGTCACTCTTTAGAAATGTAACCACTGTCTTAAACTCAGCATAGTTTTTCCACACAAAAGTGAGATGGGAAGGGAAAAGATCCAGAATTAGCTGCAAGCACTAATTAGGAATGCAGAAGCAACGAGGTCTGTGTTTCAGAGGCCAAGCAGCTGCATACTCTTTCTGAACAGATGTTGCTTCCGACATGTTATTTTTGCATTTGTAAAATCTATTCTCCGGCTTCTTTTCAAGGGAGCTGCAATTGGCCGTTGGCCCAAACCAGGCAACGTGGAGCTAAATTAATTCCTGTACATCCCCCCCGGAGGGAAAAGTGTATCCCTGCCACTTTGGGGAGGTCTCAGCCCACATCTGATCTGGCTGATGAGCGTTATTTTTATTTTTCTAGGTTGCTGTTCATCAAAAAATGCATCTTAGCAGTTCACAGGGTTGAAAATTAGAATTACCCATCTTTTCCCTGACAGTGTTCTCTGTTTCACCTGCTCTATGGCCCAGTCTTCAGCGAGTAGGCAGCTGGCAAGTGCGGGGTGGGGTGGGGTGGGGTGTGGGGGCTTCCCAGTGGTGGCAAACTGTGGAACTCCCTGCACAGATATACTGGCTGGATGCATCTTTGCTATCTTTTAGGCACCAGGAGAAGTCAATCCTGTGTTCTCAGGCTTGTAATGGCATGTTATGATATCTGACCCCTTTTAATAGACTGTTCTGCTGTTTTATAAATTTGGGTTTTGAGTGGCTGGCTCATTGTCTGTTTCATCTGCCATTTTTATAGAAGGGGGTGTGCGCGCGTGTGTGCGTGCGCGCTTTATTTGATCAGAAAGGGCTTGTAAGCTGCCTAAAGGCTGCTGCAAAAAAGAGGGCATATAAATACCTTAAATAAATAAAAGACTCGCCCACACCACAGTTGGAAACCGCTGATGAAGCGCAGCGCATGCACGAAGCCCCTTTTGGGGGTACAGCACAGGAGCAACCTCCCCCCACCCCCATACGCAGAGACAGAGCGTGGTAGGGGGCAGAGAACCTACAGCCGTATACCCAGAAGTTCTGTCCATGCGGTTTTCCCGCCCCTGAGCAAACGGCTGGGTGGATTACGTGTGCATACTTCATGTAGCTCGTTGTGCCCTACGGGAGGAGGGGGCACAAGGCAGCAGCTCGTTCCCAGCCTCCCCCAGCCCAAAGCAGAGGTTATGGGTGAGCCAACCCATGGCTCAGAACACCTTATTTAGGGTCTCTTGGCCAAGTTACTTAGAGGCGGGAGGGTAAGCCGGGTTTCAGCGCCACCTTTTGCTTAGGGTGGCCATGTTTCCTGCTTTATGGAGGACAGTCCTGTGTTTGAAGATGTCCTCTATGCGAGGGGCTGTCCAGTCCCAGTCTACTTCAGAGATAGCCAGCCATAAGAAGGGGAGCGCATCAGGGCCCTGAAGCTGCCCATCTGCAGCAAGCGCCCCGACCGAGTAGGCACATGCCTCGCCTGGTCACAATCTCCCCCTCCGCCACTCATGGCGAGATGCATTCTATTTCTATTTCAGTTATAATAATTATGTCTACATTTCCGTCTACATGTATAAATTAGCATATGCAAATGTTAGCATATATAAATTAGCATACGCAAATGTTAGCATATATAAATTAGCATATGCAAATATGCAAATCGGTGTCCCTGTCTTCCTCTCTTTTTTGGTGATGCATTTCCTCTCTGGGGGCAAGGCATATGTGTCAAGGCACATGTTGCTCTGCTGCCAGGATCCATGTCTTTCTAGCATTTTTCTGCAGACTGGGATGGGGTGTGTGATGCTACCAGCAAGCCAAAGGAAGGCAGGCATCAAGCAAATAACCCCACCATGTCAGCAGGGGAGACAGCAGCAGCACCTCCACCCAAAACACACTCCCTGAGCTGCTGTTACTGTAGCTTGCTGGCTGCAGGCAGGCTGGATTTGATGCTGCTCCGAAGAACAACTGCCAACCACCTGCCCCTGCTGAAAAGACAGAGGCATAAGCTGTGCCTGCCAAGCATAGGGTCTGCGTAGATGCTGTGCTCCACAAGACCTGGCGGGGCAGCCTGGATCAAGTTACCCTGTTAGTCGGCGACAAGTGATGACCATGCTCCGGCCTCTATTGAGATTTGGAGTCCATCCCTTGCGGTCCTAATTAGCCAGAGAGCAGCGGCTTTGGAGATATTCGCACCCTTTGAAAGCTCAAAGGCCAAGTCACATACTGTGTCCGCTGGGATGAACCAGGTGGCTGCCTAAGGCAGCACAAGGCAGCCAAGTGACGTGCAAACGGACCGGGCAGAACGGAGCTGTTTATACCCCTGGTTTTGCTACATTTAGGGAGGAATCCTATGTATGTTTAGCCAGAAAAAAAAAATCCTTTAACTCCCAGCATTCCCCAGCCAGACATGCTGGCTGGGGAATGCTTGGAGTTGTAGGACTTTTTTCTGGGTAAACATGCATAGGATTGCATTCTAAGGGGTGGGGTGGGTGGGACGAGGGGAGAATCGGAGTTTGAAATGTGGGAGAGTTTTTAAAAAATGCCTTTTCACATTAAGGGCTCAACTCCCCCGCTCATCCCAGGAAAAATGGTTCTGTAAGCACTAGGCAGGCAGATTCACAGCTCTGGAGAAACAGTGATGCTTTGTACAGAAATGCCATAGCCATCTTGAATATAAAAAGAGACCCACCTAAGCCTACCAAGCCTGCATTCAAGTTAAAAACTACCCAGAAAGGCAGCCCTCTCTGGATGCCAAAACACTGATACCAGTTGTGTCACTTCTCCCTCTAAACAGAATGACGACCCTCCTGGGCGACACCTAGGTAAGAATTCCCGGGGATCGGAACATGTTAATCACATTCAGACTTGTGTGTGCCTGCTTAACGTACTGATAAACCCATTCTGAACTGGAGAGCTTCAAGCGGACAATCGTGGGATTGATTCTTCTATCTCAGTCTTCCCCAACCTGGGGCCTCCTGATGTTTTGGGCTCCAACTTCCATCGGCCCCAGCCAGCTTAGCCAATGGCCAGGGATGCTGGAAGTTGTAGTCCAAAACGTGTAGAGGGCACCAGGTTGAGAAAGGCTGTTCTATCCCATTTGGAATCTGACATCACACTACAAAGAACTTGTGCTTAATAAAGGCAGCATTCTGGTAGACTCAGCAGAGCGGGGGGGGGGGGTCAAGTCAGTGGACTGGGGGCTGAATCACCATTTCCAGAAACGCACGCTGGGGCTGAAGCTTCACCAAGCTCTTAGGGAAAAAATATGGTGAGGAGGAGGTGAGATGGAGCATGACGTAGCTTAACACTTTTGTTTTCTCTTTCACACCCCACACAATGGCAGCTTACGGTCAGCAGTTGCTCAACAGAGCAGGCGGAGGAAGCTTTTTCGGGGCACGGATGAATCTGTGATGAATAGAACCAGCCCACACACCAGCAATAATGAAGCATCAGAACTTAAGCTGCTATCACAAATAGGGGCCTCCCTATTAAAAGGGCAAAGTTGGGTTTCTCTTGGCCGACCTGTTTGGAGGGCAAGCCACCAGGCTGTGGGTAGGAAGTTAAGCAGCATGGGGCAGGGCAGGGTGGGGGGCAAGAACACAACCTCCAGCTGTCACCCCAACATCCATGCATGGAGCAGGATATTCGAAAGGAAAGCCTATGCACGTACCCAAACAGGAGCTGCACAGGTTCTGGGTTCCTGGTTAGGTGGAGAGCTTTACACATATGGCTGTGCACAGGGCTGGTCTTATTATTATGCAGGATGAGGCAGTCTCTGGGGATGGCAGCAAGATGCTGGAGGGGCTGTGTGCCACGTGCACCATCCTGGTACCCTCATGCGCAGTGGAAGATGCTACCCCATTGTGTGTTGGAGAAAGATTCACTTGCCACTAGGGATGGACGGGATCCATCATCATTTTACGGCCACCATTTACCCAACATTACGTTTACGTATGAACAAAGCTGAGCTTTTTTCACAAAATGGCGGCTTGGCGGACTGTGGGGACCGCCGTGTTTTCCCAACTAGGTGCCCGCCAAGCTGGGCAAGCACAGTGGTCCGTGGACTGGAGTACAGGAGGCCGAGCAGGGGGAGGAGTCCTCCAGACTCCATCCGCTTCCTGGACTCCCACACCATCCCTACTTGCCACTCCACCTAGCTTCTGTACTCCATCTTCTTCTTTGGCTTAGATGGCAAATAGTCTCAGCACAGTCCTGGCTGTGCACATGCATACTCTCCTTCCTGACATTCCACTGAATGCTCAATCACCAGGGTTGCATCTGGCAGAACCACGGACACTGGCTATGAACATTAAAAGAGCCATGCTGGATCAGACCAAAGTCCATCTAGTCCAGCATTCTGTTCACACAGTGGCCAAGCAGCTGCCTGCGGGAAACCCACAATAGGACGTCAGTGCAACAGCACCCTCCTGCCCATGTTCCCCAGCAACTGGTGTACAGAGGCATACTGCTGCTGATATCGGAGGTAGCATATCGCCATCAGGACCAGCAGCTGTTGGTAGCCTTCTCCATCAGAAATTTATCCAATCCACTTTTAAAGCAATCCAAATTGGTGGCCATTTCTACAGCTTGTGGAAGTGAAATCCATAATTTAACTCTGTGCTTTGTGAAGAAGTCCTTCCTTTGATCTGTCCTGGAGCTCCCAGAAATCAGCTTCATGGGATGACTCCATTGGGTCCTAGTATTGAGAGGGGGAAAAATGTCTCCCTATCCACTTTTTCTACACCATGCATAATTTTGTACATCTCTATCATGCCTCCCCTTACTTGCCACTTTTCTAAGCTAAACCATCCCAGATGTTGTAATCTTTCCTTGTAGGGGGCCAGTGGGAACAGTATTTATTTAATAGTTGTATATGTTGTTGTTGTTTATTCGGTCAGTCGCTTCCGACTCTTTGTGACTTCATGGACCAGCCCATGCCACAGCTTCCTGTTGGCCATCGCCACCCCCAGCTCCCCCAAGGTCGAATCCAATAGTTGTATATACTGCTGTCCATATCCAAAAATATCTCTTACGTGGTTCTGCCCTCTACTTTTACAGTATACATGTAAAGGGGTAAAGTGTGCAAGTGAACAACATAAGAACATGAGAAGAACCCTGCTGGATCAGACCAAGGGTCCATCTAGTCCAGCATTCTGTTTATACAGTGGCCAACCAGCTGTTGACCAGGAAACCCCATTGGGTACTGGTATTGTGTCTTGGGCGTCTGTTCTAAGCTGCCTTGAATTACCCCAGTAAAAAGGCAGGATAGAAATTAATTCTATCAGAACCTGAGTGGGACACTCCCCAGTTCTGACCGACTACCAAAATGGAAGTATAGCCCAGCAACTCAGCATATGCAAAATTAAATTTCTTTTGGATCGCTTATTCAGGATTCTAAAATAGTTTCTACCAAAGTGATTTGGACAGCAGCACTGGGGACCGGCCAACATTCTGTACACAGAACAGCAGGCTGGAGGATGGCCCAGAAAAGTAGAAACATCAGCTGCACTGCTGCCCACAGAGGCTTCCAGGATATTTCAGAGAAGATTTTCATCAGAAGTATGTATTGACAGAGAAGTCATCAGCTGGAGTCGTTATGGAGACGGACATCATTCACAGTCTGAGCAATTTGCCAAACCGTTTTGATATAATGCTGTAAATCAGATTTCAGCTGCCAAAGACCCTTTCCAAGAATATGAAAAGCCTGGCTAAAACAGTAGGGAGAGAAATATCCCACACTGACTTTTGAGGAATAAGTGTTGAACCTGTGGAAACCTGTGAATTCAGAGGATGTTATGTATTTTCCTCTTAACACGCTCGCCTTAGATATTTCAACAAAAGAAGAGTGAAGCCGTTCTTGTACTTCATGGTGTCTCTACAGGACTCACTGGGCTGTTTATGGAAATCGAGTTAAAAGCAGGAAAAATGTTTTTAAATAAAGTTTAAAAATGAACTCACAATTCTGCACCACAAGGCAAAAAAAAACAAAAAACCCTTCGGTCCAAGAATTGAACTAATTTCATTTACATATAGTTACTACTTCTGCGTAATTTATTTTGCTTCTGCTATTGCGGGGGAGAGAAGGCTAAACAGTAGAACCACCCACAGATCTGCATCAGAGTGGTGCTATTAACATACACAAATGTTCTAGAACCAGGTGGACAACAGTGTAGCCAGGTTTGAAGGTGACACCAAAGCAATGAGCATGAATGAAAAGGGATTTCTTATTGAACTGATGCTCTGCACACCCTGTGCTAGTGAAAAGGCAGGTGCTAAAGAACATGATTCAGAAAGCTGTTGGGGCTTCTACAATTAATTATGCGGAGAAATCAAAACAAAAGGCAGTAAAACGGGCAGAGGTTAATGGTTATGGGTTACCAGCTCCAGCTGTTAGGAGTGTGAGGTATACCAGAGAACTGTCTGTTTTGAAAATCCCATTTGTGACTGACAGATTTGTATGGGAAGGCCAAAGATCCTTGATTACAGTAACATCAAGGCTAATGTTGTTTGTACTACCCCAATAATGTTGAAATATCTTGTGATGTCTCGGCTGTAGGGCAACAAATACTGGATACAGGAATACCCTATCTGTGTGGACATTAAGGGAAAGTGTACAGTTAAGGGTGCTATTTATAAAATTCAGTGTTTGGAATGTAACTCCCTTTACATTGATGAAACTGGAAGGTCTCTTCTAAAATGATATAAAGAGCACTTGTCTGATATTCTGCCTAATGAAAGACATGCTATACCTTGGTCCCTTCATATGAGGGAGAAAGATGCTGGCAGAGCAACTTCAGTGGAGATCTCTGTGCTAGCAGTTGAATGCAGCCTCCAAAGGCGAAAGATTAAGGAGGTTGTGTTTATTGATACGCTGAAACCTGGTATCCATGTAAAGGATGAGATGAAACAAGCCATGATGTTTATTAATGCAGCTTGATTGGCTGTTGAATACAGGGGCTGATGGTTAATCCCTGTTCCTTCACTGAGGTTTAGCCTGTTCCTGATTGGTTCCGGCTCAGCTTAGAAGCGCTATGGTCACATACTCTTATTTGTGACTAAAGCTGGTGTTTTATACCAGAATGTTTCACATTTTAAAATCTGTTTATATCTATCTATACATAGAAAACTTTTTAAATCTAAAAATGAAGCGCACTGGGTGAGTTTGGGCCAGTCACTGACTTTTAGCCTAACCTACCTCACAGGGTTGTTGTGAGAATTAAATGGAGAGGAGGATCACGTACACTACTTTAGGCTACTTGGAGAAAAGGTAGTGTAACAAATAAATACACATTCATCTTTCTTTTTCACTTGGTCACTGTATTTTCTGTTATTATCTCATACGTACAGGTTTATGTGAAGAGCTTTATTCATACGTTGGTATACTGCCCTGGCATCTTTTGATAAAGGGAGGCTTAGCAATATTTTAAAACAAAATGAAATAGGTGGAATTCTCTGCCACAGGATGTGGTGAGGGCTGCTGCATTAGATACCTTTAAAAGAACATTAGAGAGATGATGAGGAGGAGGAGGCTATTACCCCTGCTAGCAAAATGTAATCTACAGGTTCAGAGATCATCAATCATCATAGCCTCAAGTCCCTGAGATTTGAGAAGCACAAGTAACACAGGCTATCACCACCTTCATGTCCTGCTTGCTGGCTTCAACATCTGGCTGGCCACAGTTGGAAACAGATCACTGGGGAAAACAGGTAGTGGATGAGGAGCAGCAGTAGCCCACCAGGATCCAGAGTCCAAAGCTTGCTGATAGGTTGTTCTCTTCTTTTACAGCAAAAACCCACTGGCCAATAGTTGGCTAGCACATTTACAGACATCACGCTCCCATGTAGGGATAAAACCACACATATGCCATAGCTCAGTGGTAGAGCACCTGCTTTGCAAGCAGAAGGTCCCAGGTTCAATTCCCGGCATCTCCAGGTAGGGCTAGAAACACCTCTACCTGAAACCCTGGAGAGCCACTGCTGCCAGTCAGTGTTGACAGCGCTGGACTAGATGGAGCCATGCTCTGACTCAGTGTAAGGCATCTATGTTACTGTGCAAGAAGGAGTAACTATTTACTGCATGTAGAATTTGGTGGGGAGGGGGTCCTGAAAGCAGGAGCAACGCTCTACACAGCAGGACAAGAAAAACTGAAACAGCCATGGGCAACAATGAGACCAGCAACTTGCATTATTGGTTTTGATTGTCTGGTTTCATGTTCTGTTTTGTATTTAGTTGTTTTTACATTTTGTTTATTGCGAGCCATCTGGAGAACTCTGTTATGGGGCAGCATAAAAATGGAATACATAAAATGATAAAATATACCTAAAACAGAAAGTGGAGACACTGACATGGAGAGAAAAAGGAAGCGCTCTTCCATTCTGCAGCACCAGCTCCAAAAGATCAGGTGTCGACAGCTGCTCAAGCAGCTTCCTTCAGCTGCGCTCAGCACCACCCACGGAACAGCTGCAACTTCAAAATGTTACGCGTACAGGGCTGGAGAAACCCCCTCCCCAATGCTTCCAGAACAGCTGGGTATGTAAGAAATGAAAGGGGAACAGGGGAGGGAGAAGAGGCATGCATTCTGGTTTGATCTGAGGACCAGCGAGTAGGCTGTGAAAAGCTTACCTCCCAACAAACCCATGGTGAAACAAGAGAGAAGAATGTGGTCAAGCCAAGTATGGACCAATCTGTGAATTTCTTTTTTATTTTATTTGTTATTACATTTATATCCTGCCTTTTTCCTTTTGCAAAGAGCCCAAGGAGGTTACATGATCCTCCTTCTCTATTTTATCGCCATAGCACTGTAGGTTAGGTAGGTTAGGTAGGCTAGGCTGAGAGTCAGTGACTGGCCCAAAGTCACCCAGTGAGATGGCAAGTGAGGACTAGAACCCGGGTCTCCCTAGTCTCAGCCCAACACTCTAACCACTACATCAGACTGGCTCTCAGTTCTGCATTTTTCCAATCTTAGGTTTGTCTTTTTTACCCCATCAGTTAGAGAATTTTAAAAATACGTTTGCATGAAAAAAAGTACACGTTTTTGTGTCCGTTTGTCTTAATACACACATTTTTGTATGCATTTAGAATATACACCATTTTGCAAGCCATTTTAACTATATGCGATGCATTTTAATGTTATTTTCACTAATATATACATTTTTGTGTGCACCTTCCCCTAATACCTGCATTCTTGTATGCGATTTTTGACTGAAGAACTTCATCACATAATTCAAAGTGCAAATTTCAAAGTATAACTGAATTTCAGTTCACACATAGATTCAAAACTGCAAAATTAGGTATGTTTGTATTACAATGCAAAATGAACAAGTTCATCCCCCATCCTAGTCATGCCTAACCTGGGCCTTTTGTTGAGAGCACAGTTTAAAGCAGGGGTGGGTAGAACACAGTTCGCAGACCACTGGTGACCCATGACCCCTTCCAGTGGTTCTCCTAGTACAGCCTTCCCCAACCTGGTGCCCTCCAGTTGTGTTGGAGTAAAACCGCCCAGCATCCTCCAGCCAGCATCTAGTGGTTGCTGGGATTCTTGCAAAGGACTCGGTGGACCTTGCCCTGTTCCTACAGGGCACCTGAATTCTAGAGCAAAAGTGCAAAGCTGCCTTGCATGCCATTCTTTTGGAAGAAAGGAGGGGTACAAAGCAAACCAAGAAATAAATAGCTAGGATCCCCTAATACAGACAGATCAGTTATACCCTTTAGATCATGAATAAGCAAATGCACTCTTTAGCACACATCAACCATGGAAACTCTTAATTTAAAGAAGTCAGAACCCACCTACCTCAATATAAAGGATAAAAATTACATAATCCATAGCTGTGTTTATGGGCCGTGAAATCCCATGCTGAAGTCACACCTCTATTATAATCACTACGTAGTATTTGGCACCATTCATTGGTGGCACCCCAATTAGAGGCTGCTTTCGCTACCTGGAAGCTTCGCTGTCATTTTTTCAGCGCCAGATTTTTCTGTGTTCCCAGATTTCTAGACATAATTTTAGTCTTACTGTTTTTATCTGGCTTTTAAGACCTTGCTGCTTCGTAGGCTCTTGTGTTTATTATGATTGTTGTTTTGTATCCTTTGTGTTTTAATGGTTTGGTATTTTGTTTTTAGGTAAACCCACGGCCCTAGGAACTTTTATTGAATGACAGTATAAAAATACCTATAATGAATACATTTGACAAACCTCTCCCCCTCAGCCCCCAATCTGCAATACCGTACAGGGTTAAGGCTTACAGAGATGAATGGGAAGCCCTTTCAACACCTAGTGCTATTGGGGTGATTTTGTAGGCATTGTACCTTTAAGAGTGCTGGGATTATAGGCAGCCTATAAAAGGAAAGTGGGAACAGTAAGGGAACGCTTAGTTAGGTGTAGTGCTAGGCTGCTAGCTTTGTTATGGATACTTTTAAATAAAGAATTTGTGTTTTACCCTGCCTCTCTTCTTGGATACAAATTGCCAAAGTATGAAGCCTAACTATTACAAGTGTTAGGAATGAGCTGATATACTTTCCTCTCGGCAATTTGCGGCCCCAGTTCAGGACACAGGACTCTGCAGTGTTTTCCAAACTTTTGCTAGTTGAAGCATACTTTCTTTTAAATTAAAAGTGCACATAAAAGCTGTACTTTCAGACCAAGTTAGCACCCCCTTGGTACTGCTCCCCGCCCTCAATATGTTTCTGCATTGGTTACTCTTCTGGGTCTGCCTCCTTACTGAAAAACTCAGAGCAGTTACTCATGCAGAGAAAACACTGGCAAGCTCCTCTGAGAATTGCCCTTTTAAACTCACAGGAGACTTTATTTAATCCTCAAGGCATGCTAGCAAGACCTCCTGCAGTACACCCATGAGCCCAGGATCACCACTTGGGAATTACTGCTCCAGCAAATCCATTTCTGCATTGCTCTTAAAAATTGCTGTGTGGTGCTCACTTCAGCAAAGCAAGCATAGAAGGGCAATTAAATTATGGGCTGGGGGAGTGGGGGAGAGAAGGAAGAACAATCCTTGGGATTTAGTGAAGTAGAAGACCCAGGGTTCCTGGCTACTCAATTTTACTACCTTTATTAGGACTACTGGTGAGGCTTTCTAAATGGAGTTTGGGTGCTCAGCCTGCAGCTGTCCCAGCTGGATGGCTGGGGAGCTTTTGCTGTGTCAAGAGTCTCATTAAGGATGGAGGCCGGAAGGTGGTCTCCAATCTCCCAGGTGCCAGCTTCCAAAAGCAGAAATGACAAGAGGCTTGCTGGCTCTTGATAAGCCTGGCTCTTTCCGTTCCGAGTAGAGCAGTTGCAAGATGACACTGAATGTTCTCGGAATACAGCTGCCCCGCCCCACAAAAAGAGTGGTGATGACCTTGTGGAGGGCTACCCTAGAGAACAGCTTCCAAGGTCTATTTACTTCCTGCATATGTTTTGCACATCTGCTGAATCCTGCCATGGTCTAGCATCTGAAAACCTATCCTACCCCCAAACCTGGAGAACCCTTCAAACCTAACTCAGCTGAAATCCTGTGCTAAAAGCTGCATTCCTAAAACCTGTAAAAGTGATGCAGAGTGGGGAAGCTTGTATAATTGATGCCAGATTCAGTCGGCATGGGAGACACAGCAGAGCCCTCCCCAGGCACTGGAAAGCTTATTAAGCTACTCCTCTGGCTTCTGGGATGTCAGCAAGCTTTGCCTGCACATGTTCAAGCATTATCTTTTACAGTCATAAGGACTAGTAACTTCTTTCAAAAAATGAAAAACAGATTCTGGGGAAGCTAAAATTATCTGCCCAATAGCACACTGTGCTTTTTCTCTGCTCCTGTGAAAATTTTATTAGTTTTAATTTTATTACAATTTTATCCTACTTTTCCTCCAAGGGCTCAGGCATCCATGATCCCCTCACATTTTATCCTCACAACCTTATGGAATGGAGTGGGCCTGAGCTAAGAGAGACTGACTGGCCTGGTTGAACAGAGATCTGAACCTGGGTCTCTCTGGTCTAAGTCTAACTCTCTAACCAAAAAACCCTCACCATATAGCATCACACTCACAGCCCTGCTTATGGAAGTACCCCACTGCCCTGCCTCAAAGCCTCACTCCCATCCAGAGGTGACAAAGACATTTGAAGTAGGCCCCAGAAATGCTTGAGGGAGGGCTTCTTCAGATCAGCCAGGCTGGCTCTTTGCAAAGAACTGCTCAGCCAGGATGCCCACCCCATGCAGACACTGAATTCACAATGGGCTCAGCCTGGGCTTCCCAAGGGAGCTTCTGGAAAAGTAGGTCAAGTTCCCCATTTTGGAAGCTCTTGCAGAACTGGCCTCCCAGCAGGTTGTGCTACCCACACACAAAGATACATACAGATGTTACCTGGCAACGGGGAGTTGGAAGAAGGAAGTGAACATTAATGAGACCTTTAAAAAAACACCAAACACTCAACTAATTGCAGTTAAAGATTTTATTGAACAAAAGAAACACGGTAGTCTGAATTCTCTGAGCAAAAGCAGCTTTCTGTCAAAGCTGCATTTTGTGCTAAATAACCGTATTAACTGAGATTTTATACAGAGGTCTAAGAGACAAGTTCTCTTGCCAACAAAAGGATATCTGGGGACAAGGGGTGGGGGAAAGGTAGATTAAATTTCATCCAAAGGGACCCATTTGATCAGTGTTTTAGTGGCTTAACCAGTAAGAGTTTCTAGCCCTTGTCTACCTAAAATCCAGTGCAGGCATTCACTTGGCTCACAGTACAAATGAGCTGAATCCTCCTGTATGAACAGCTCAGGCTCCCATGACTCAAGCTGAATTGGGGGGGGGGGGGTTGGCATTGGAGAGGTGGGGAGAGAGAGGAAGGGAGAAGAGAAAAAAAATCGAACAATTAAAAACCTCAGATACATTTCATTTTTTATGTGGTGGACCAGAAAAAAAAATCTTAATATGTTATTTAAAAAAACACCCTGGTTTATGGATTCAGGGTTTGCCTGTTGTATACTTATTGTTTCAGAACTGCCGGGTTTCTCCTGTCTGCCATATCCTCTGAAAAGCACCCCCAGAGTCAAGTCGGTAAAAACAGGTTTAACACCCTGGAGGTAGCTGGGGCCAGACAGCTGCTGACATTTGCATTGGTAGAGGCTGCCTCTCTTCCAAAAGGTGCAGTTAGGTAAGCCAACCCTGCAACTCCAAGGCTTCACACGCAAGGCTCCCCATCTGTTGTGTTTCTCCCACCGGCTTGACTTACTGGGCTTACTGCTACACGTTATCCTCGCACCTAATACACAACACTGATGTACCTAATGCAAAGATTTATTTTTTTTAAGACACCTTGTTTTCCTCATTCATTAAGCATTTGGCTCCAAAAAACATTTTGTTCAGAATCCACTCCATAAACATTCTAGACCAATCAGCACAAGAAGCGTTGATCTTCCTTTTGCAGCCCACCCCCAACCCCTATCTTGTTCTTGTACCAACTGCTTCAGGGTCAGCGGTAATAGATACTACTGAAGACAAATAAGAGGAGAACCCGTGATGCAGTGCAACGGTATTGGAACGACGACATGGCAAGTCCAACGGGATGCTTCTCAAGGTGCTGAAAGAGGCGATTCTCTAGAAGGTGACCCTGTATTGTCCTCTGGAGGGAAGACTGTCAGTGTGCAGGCACGGATGCCCCCAAGGGATTCTGGGAGATCAAAGACTTTGTGCCACTCATCCTTTTCCGGGTCATACTTCTGGACTATTTCCACCATACAACGGTTATTCCATGAATATCCTCCAACAACATATATTTTATTTTCAAACACAGCCACCCCAACATCACTCTGCCCACGTAGCATAGCAGCAATTGGTGTCCACTGGTCTAGGGTTGGTGAGTAATATTCACAGCTCAGAACATCGTCGTAATCGCTGGTTCCTCTAAAATGGTTTCCACCAATGACATAAAGCTTGTCGCCAACAGTACACATGCAGTGAAGGCCCCGTACCGTGGTCATTGGAGCCTTCTGAGTCCATTTGTCCGTGTCAGGGTCAAAGCACATGAGTTCCTTCTGGAAAGTGTCATGTGTGATTCCTCCTGGAGAGTGGGGGGGAACCAAACACCCAACATAAAAAAAATGCTAATGAGACCAACAACTGCAGTACAAGATTAGAGGTGGGTCCATTGTAGCCAAAGCAACAAGGATGCTGCATGACTCTTCATTTTACCAGTAGTACTTACAGTTCTCTGAGCACAAAAACCACTTTAGGTATGTTTTCACCAGTGCCAGATATGCAACAGATGGGCATTAAGCAAATTAGACAGGTACAACATCTTTACATGTGACAGTGTACATATGCCTGAACCTCTTTTTCCAAGCTTAATTTGTGTACTCTTACCGAAATTGGGGACTGGGGCTGCATCATCAAGTTTGTGCTGCTTCATGGCACTGAGGCCAACAGGGCAACCTGTATTTCTTACTTTTGTGGCATTTTTGCTTCCCAGGGTCCCTCCTCTTCCATAAACTCTCATATTCAGACATATTTACACTACAAGGTTAAGCCAGTCACCTGAATTTCCTTTTGAAGGAATCTTGGAAAGTGTACTTTTGTAGAGCTGCTCAGACCTCTATTAGCTCTCCTCAGCACATGTGCAGAACTACAATTCCCAGGATTCCATGCAGGGAAGCCATATGACAACAAGACATCTGAAGGTTAGCTGAAGTTAGGCAGCCACGTTTGCTGTTCATATATGAATGGAGCAGACATGTGGAGAGAGATGTCATTTTCCCAATTTTAATATCAAAACAAGGTTGTGGGTAAAGAGAACTGAACTTGTGCCTGCCTTACCTCCCCACAGGGATGGACAAGTTTAGGTGGCAGACGAAAGGGGAATTAAGTTGGGGAAGAGTTCAGATCCCTTCACCCATATACCTTTCGATGTTACTCTCCCATGCCCCACTTTATCTGTGAACATCATATAGCTATTACCACTGTGTCTAATATAGTATTAGCATGTGATCATGCCCAACTAAGTTAACCTCATTAACTTTTGGGAATGTATCTCAAGGGCCACTGCACACATAAAGTTTTCCTCTATGTAGATACTACCTCTTATCTAGGGGGAAAAAGGTTTAAATGTGTGACATCCAACAGAGAGGCCCCTAAAACAGAAACTTTTCAGTGATTAAATGATTGTGGAATATTCCCCCTCCACCCATCCCCATAGATCTGTCAGGCCCCTTCTCTTTTAATCTGGCATTTGCCAAATACTATTTTTATTTCTGGGTGCTTTTAGTATTTAATTTTAGACTTCAATAGCTGCTCTGTGTTTTTAGTTTGGTTGCTGGTTTTAAACTGTCTGCTTTTATTCTGATGAGTTTTGTATGGCATATTCTTGTTTTATTGTCTATTCTTAAAATTGCAATCTTCTTTGTGTATCTTTGATTTTAATAAGCAGGATATAAATACAAAAACTAATAGTCAATAAATATAAAATTTGTACAAAGTCACATTTGAAGATGGTGTAACTGTCAAATGTGCCAGGTGCCCAAATGGTGGGAGCCAGTTGCCAGCTCCCTCTGGTGAAATGAGAGAACCCTGGATATAAAGGGCTTTGCATAAGCATAGACTGTTGTGCGCACAGTAAGCATTACTGCCGAAACAATAAAGGGCTCTGTGGCGTCTTTTCTGCTTTTACTATATGGCTATTCTTCTGGAGTTTGCCCTGTGGACGATGCTGCTAGAACAATGGAGGATCACAATTCTCAGTTCTGTCCCAGATGAACCCACAGACATGGTAGATTGCTTGACCAAGGGGTATGTACAAATTAAGTCAGAGCAATGGTCTTTGAACATATTATGCTGCCTTATACAGGGTCAGACACTAGTCCCCCTAGTCCAGATTGAATGGCAGCAGCTCTCAAGGTCTCAGGCAGAGAAGGATCTTTCCCTGCACCTGCTACTCGATATCCTTTAGCAGGGAGATGCCAGGGTCTGAACCTAGGACCTTCTGCTTGCAAAGTATGTGCTCTTCTCCTGTGCTACGGCCTAGCCCTCCCATTTGAATGTCAGAAGCAGCACTCACACACTCTCCGACGTGAAGGAGACTTGGCTCCCATGGGAGTTCTGATCCAAGCCGAGGCATTTAGAACAAGGGAGCATAAGGAGCTTGGGCAACCTGCCCTGCACGTTCCACTCCAACACAGGCACACAGTCAAGAGTACTGATGAGGGGGCAGGGCCATTTGCCACTTTGGCATCCAGCCCTCCCTGGAGAGGACGATTGTCCGGGGACTTGACAGCTTATTTTCTCTCAACTAAGGGGTTTTAAACCAGAGTGATTTGATATGAATCAGACAAAATGGAACCAAGCTGACTCTGTAGACTGATCTCTCCCTCCCTCTTTGATGGTGTATTTGAGATGCACCACAATTTACAAACTCCGGTAAGACTTCAAAGTTCTCCGGTTCTAGCCTAAAGACGTGGTATTTATCATAGCATTCATTGGATTTGCTAGGTCTCCCTGAGGTACAACTTATCCCAGACAAAATGAGTCCATTTTACAACAGGGACATCTATAGGATTAGAGGTGGCATGGAACCTGCATTTTTGGCTCCCTAAGAAATGCATCTTTGAAGGTTTAAAAAAAAGCAGCCCAAAATCAGTCCTATTTCAAAAGAAGGTGGTAACCTACCAGCCAGGACAGTTATATCTAAAATGAATGTTGGAGATTTAGCAGCATGTCCTGTTTAAATTGTTTTGGGGGAAATGACAGGAATCGCTGCTTGCAAAATGCAACAGAAAACGATCTTGGAACAGAACTTCACAGGAATGGTTTTTTAGGCTATGCAAGTTCAGGGGTGTTGTTTGGAAGGGGAGAATTCTCTCAGAAGTAAGATGGCTCACCTGAAATATACATCAGCCCCCCATACACTGTTCCAGCATGTCCATAGTGGGGCTCATTCATTTTTGCCACGTAGCTCCATTCGTTCATCCTTGGATTGTAGCACTCCACTGTGGCTGTTAAAAAAACAAGCAGGCATAAAAGCTAAGTGAGACTATCTACTACATTACAATCTCTGTCTCTCTCCCTCCCTCCCTCTCTCTCTCTCTCTCACACACACACACACACACACTCCTCCAGATTACTCAAGCAAGTTAAACCAAATAAAACGGAGGAGGAAGCTGATTTATCTAGTACTTTGAACATTCAAAGTGCTTCAAATAGAGAAGTGGTCTTCACAGAGCCCTGTGATGCAATGTAGGTCGCATTCTTAATCCTCATATTAAAGATTCAGGGAAGAGAAAAGAACACACACAAATCATAACTTTGCACAATGCTGCTGAGCAGTATTGGAACAGTAATTCCAAATTGCAATTAGTGCTCATCATGATGAATTATTCCAACTACTTTACCAGAAGTACAGTCTTTGGGTGGGTGGGTAGGTGGGTCTAATAAGGAATTTTAACTGAGTAGTGTCACTTTTCCAGCAATACGTGGCCAAAACTAGACCGACACTTATGCTAGAGCTAGAAATTGTACTTTGTTCTTCATGACAAAGGTAGTTCTTCAGCAGCTGCAGCAGCCACTGCCAACTTGATCTGCTAAGGGGAAGACCTTCCAGCTATCAGGAGAATAAGGCATGAGAAGTGGTCCTGTGGTTTTATGCATTTATTTACACAAACAATTGAACACAAACTATTTTGCAACTTATGGGGTCCCTTGCAGAAGCCTCCACTGCCAGCCACTGCTGTCGATATTTATTTATTCATGTCAGAAGCATCACAATTAAAAAACATACTATAACACATAACATTTAAAATATAAAATGTGGAAGTTAAAATATATAAAAATTAAGACAAATCTTGCCCAGAAACTAGCAACATTACTTGCAGGGATGTACGAAAGTGACATACCTTTTCGCGGATTCTGTTCATGGGGGAGGGGGAGGCATTCCGTCCCTCCCTCTGGAATCCTCGACGGGGGGGGGGAGGCGATCTGGTCCTCCCCCTTGGAATCCTCGACGGCCGGCTGTGCTCCGCAGCGGCTCCACAGAGCAGCCAACCAGGCCCAGGCCAGGGCCGTCCGCAGCCGGATTTCTGGCCGTGGAGGGCTCTGGGTAACAAACAAAAAACGCGTACGCAAATGGCGGCGGCTATGGCCGCCGCCATTTGCATTCCTTATTTTTCACCGTCTTAAGTCTACGTCAATATTTACGTAGACTAAGACAAAGAAAAGAAAGGGGAATGCAAATAGCGTAGTGGGCTCTATTTGCGTTCCCCTTTCTTTTCTTCGTCTTAGTCTACATAAATATTGACGTAGACTAAGACGGCGAAAAATAAGGAACGCAAATGGCGGCGGCCGTAGCTGCCGCCATTTGCGTACACATTGTTGTTGTTGTTTTAAACCCAGACATGATCGGCTACGTAAGTCTTTACGTAGCCTACCACGTCTATGGGGGGAAAAAAGAAAAAAAGACACAGACTGCAAATGGCGGCGGCGGCAGCCGTTTGGAAGACCAGCCGCCACCGCTGAAGCCGCCGCTGGAGTCGCCACCGTCCAGAACATCCGCCCCAGGTAAGTCTCGTCCCAGGGGGGATCTGCAGGGGGCGGGGGGGTGGCAGGCAGTTCCGCAATGGATTTCGGGGAGCCGAATGTACTGGCATTCGTCCTCACCGAAATCCGTTGTGGAATTCTCTGACATCCTTAATTAATTGCGTTCTGTCTCGCTGTCATAAGGTTCTCATGTGTACATTGGTCAGGGCACAAAGGGCAAGTATACATATGTGTTGTTGTCTGCAAGTCTCCGCAGTCGCATAGGGCAGAGATTACTGGATAACCCCATTTATTCAGAGTGTCTCTAGATCTTGTTACACCCTTACGCAGACTATTCAGTGAACTTCCCAGCTTTCACCAAAACCGGGTGCCAGCTCCTCTGCTGGTTCCCTCCAGTGTTGATTCTTTGTAGCTTTCCATAAGTCCATTCTACTTTTGAATTCATCAAAGTCTTCCGTCGATCTGAGGAAGCTTTTCCTGGATTTTAATCTCTGAGGAGCTGGTTGTAGACCGTAAAGAGGGTGTTGTTTGGATATTGTGGATTTGAGCCTCTCTTTGTATGCTGCTGCTTCTCTACTAACAACAGGCAGGGCAGTGCCAGCTAAATGGTAGATCTTATCTAGAGAAGCAGGTTTCAGACATCTGGTAATGATTCTACTTGTTTCATTCAAAGCAACATCAACTTGCCCAGCATGTGCTGATTTATACCAAACTGGGCAGGCATATTCGCCGGCCGAGTGGCAGAGGGCTAATGCTGCAGTCTCAAGAACCCTTGGTTTAGCACCCCAAGTAGCGCTCGTTAATTTCCTAATGATGTTATTTATTTCGCTGACCTTCAGTTTAGTGTTAATGCAATGCTGTTTATATGTTACGGCCCTATCCAGAGTAACCCCTAAATATTTAGGGTTAGTGCAATGCTCCAATAACACTCCTTTCCATGTAATTTGCAGCTTCCTAGCAGCTTGCTTATTGCATAGATGGAAGGCAAATGCCTGCGTTTTTGCTGGATTTGGCCTTAGCTGGTTTTTGCAATATCGATCCAGCTCTTCCAGAGCTTTGGTTAATCGCTGTTCTACCTTCTCGAATGTTTTTCCTTGTGTGGCCATATATGCTGTCGATATAGAAAACGCCATCACTTATTGCCTTTCAGAACCACTGCTATTTGTGGTATACCCACTCAAGTCTATTTTTTTAGCCCACTGATGTGAAAATGGACATGCAGAAACATTCCTTTTATTTCTGCTTCTAACTAACAAAAATACATGCGAGTGCACACAGTGCATGTAACTTTCTTCCTATCTTTCTTGCAGTTACATCTGACAGAGGCCAAAAATTAAGTTTGCAAAAGCAAAATCACGTGCAAGGACACCGGCTTTTGCACACACCATTAGCTAGGCTACGATTTTCAAATGCATAGTGCAAGATCCCACATTAGCTGGATTTCACAGTAGACAACATCATCATTCCGTGATGTTGGATACGTAAAAGAAATAAAACCCTGCACATTAGGAAGAAAGGTTCTAGACTAGCCCTCTTCTTATGAGCTAGTATAATAATTGCAGGGTTTCTCTTTAACAAAGGGGGGTGTTGGTTTTCAATTATGCACTCCCCAACCTGCAGTTTGAAGTGGTATAGTCCCAACAGGGCTGTACCATGCAACTGTTTGGAATGTGTAAACAGACTTTTACTTTAACACAAAGAAGGCAGGGACCTAACAGAAGCAGATGAGATTAAGAAGACGTGGAAAGAATACACAGAAGAACTATACAGGAAAGATCTTAATGTTGCTGATAGCCATGATAGTGAGGTCACTGAACTTGGGCCGGACATCCTAGAGAGTGAAGTCAAGTGGGCCTTAGGAAGCATTACTAACAACAAAGCTAGCGGAGACAGAATCACAGAATCATAGAATAGTAGGGTTGGAAGGGTCCTACAAGGCCATCAAGTCCAACCCACAGCTCAATGCAGGAATCGAAGTCAGAGCATCCCTGACAGATGGCTGTCCAGCCTTGTCTTGAATGCCTCCAGTGTGGGAGAGCCCACCACCTCCCTAGGTAACTATGATGACAGTATTCCAGCTGATGACAGATGACAGTATTCCAGCTAAGCTATTTAAAATCCTAAAAGATAATGCTGTTAAAGTGCTGCACTCAATATGCCAACAAATTTGCAACACTCAACAGTGGCCACAAGACTGGAAAAGGTCAGTTTACATCCCAATTCCAAAGAAGAGCAATGCCAAAGAGTGTTCAAACTACCATACAATTGCACTCATTTCACATGCCAGCAAGGTGATGCTCAAAATCCTACAAGCTAGGCTTCAGCAGTATGTGAACCGAGAACTACTGGAAGTACAAGCTGGGTTTCGAAGAGGCAGAGGAACTAGAGATCAAATTGCCAACATTCGCTGGATCATGGAGAAAGCAAGAGAATTCCAGAAAAACGTCTCTTTCTGCTTCACTGACTATGCTAAAGCCTCTGATTATGTGGATCACAACAAACTCTGGCAAATTCTGAAAGAGATGGGAGTACCAGACCACCTTACCTGTCTCCTGAGAAACCTGTACGAGGGTCAAGAAGCAACAGTAAGAACCGGACATGGAAAAACCGATTGGTTCAAAATTGGGAAAGGAGTACGACAAGGCTGCATATTGTCGCCCTGCTTATTTAACTTATATGCAGAGTACATCATGAGAAACGCTGGGATGGATGACTCACAGGTTGGAATTAAGATTGCCGGGAGAATTATCAACAACCTCAGATATGCAGACGATACCACCCTAATGGCGGAAAGCGAAGAGGATCTAAAGAGCCTCTTGTTGAAAGTGAAAGTGGAGAGTGCAAAAGCTGGTTTGAAACTCAACATTAAAAAAACGAAGATCATGGCATTTGGCCCCATCACTTCCTGGCATATAGAAGGGGAAGAAATGGAAGCAGTGACAGATTTTACTTTCTTGGGCTCCAAGATCACCGCAGACGGTGACTGTACCCATGAAATTAAAAGATGCTTGCTCCTTGGGAGGAAAGCTATGGCAAACCTAGACAGCATAGTAAGAAGCAGAGACATCACCTTGCTGACCAAGGTTCGTATAATCAAAGCTATGGTTTGCCCAGTAGTAATGTATGGCTGTGAGAGCTGGACTATAAGGAAGGCTGAGCGCTGAAGAATTGATGCTTTCGAATTGTGGTGCTGGAGAAGACTCTTACGAGTCCCCTGGACTGCACGGAGGTCAAATCAGTCCAGCCTAAAGGAAATCAACCCTGACTGCTCATTGGAAGGACAGATAGTTGAAGCTCAAATATTTTGGCCACTTAATGCGAAGAGAAAACTCACTGGAAAAGACCCTGATGCTGGGAAAGATTGAAGGCAAAAGGAGAAGGGGATGGCAGAGGATGAGATGGCTAGATAGCATCACCGATGCAATGAAGATGAACTTGAGCACACTCCGGGAGAGAGCGCAGGGCAGGAAGGCCTGGCGTGCTATGGTCCATGGGGTCACGAAGAGTCGGACACGACTTAACGACTGAACAACAAATTAGCACAGACAGATTTCCAAATCACACAACCACATTGCTGCTCACCTCCACCAGCCGCACAGCACTGCAGGCTGCCAGTAATATTTCTCTGCCTGTTTTGATCTGCTTGTCTACCAATATTGCCATCCCACCATGTGCTGCAGCTGACTGGAAGCACCTTCCACGGTCATACACCATGACTCTGTCCCTTCTAAGCTTCCATGCAGAGCAACACCCTCCCAAACACACACCCTTCCTCTCCGCCCGTCCCGCCCTCTCGCTCGCTCGCTCTCACACTCACACACACATGCTTGCAAGATGGACAAAGAAGTGGAGCTGCAGTTGAAATCTTGCTATCAAAGTTTCAAATGAGCCTGGGCTACCTTAGGCTGGACTTCTGGAAATTTAAAAGGACGTAACTGCAGATTGTAGAACTGGGACTGCAGAACTGAAGGTAGACACACTCTGGCCTGTCAGCCAGGAGACCAAGGGCCACTGGGAGGCTGCACCCCTGACTGCAAGGGGGAGACCAATTTGGCTCTATCCCTCACAGAAGGAGCTGCTGCTCCAATGTTTGTTTCCCTTTTCCCTTCACATTTATGTCTGTTACACTGTGAGCAGAGACTGTCTTGTCTTTTAGTATCTGAACCGTGCTTTAAAAATTAGGTGCTTTACAGGTGTTGAACAACAACATAACTGCCAAATTATCTTGGGGATATTAACTCCACATATGCGTATCTATCACTCACACATGCTCAGGAAGCCACCAAGGTCAATTACCATAGAGTCACATCCCTGTCTCCGAATGGAGCAACTTCCCACATTTGTTGTCAAGTGATGACACTTTGAGCATGCACAAGTGAATCAGCCCACACAGCCATGATGTAAAGGCCACAAAGGGCTTGACTCTCAAGACAAGAGGCATCAGCAGCCAAAGGTATTAATGAGTTCTGTCAGAACTCATTCACTTAAAATGAGGGAGCAAGGAAAAGGACCAAGAGAACTGGACCCAAAACCCAGCTGAACACCCAAAAGAGGTTTTCCTAGCCTATCTGTCACAAGTTTTTACTTCTCTAGTAAAAAGTGAGGCTTCACACACACACACACGAAATTACCCTTTTAAGTACCAAAGCTTGTTTTAAAATGCTTTAACTTGAATTACAAGGCTTGCAACTACAACAAACACAAAATTATGTTACATCACTGGGAGAGTCTCCATCTTTAACCAAGAGCCATGTGCATTGGAAGATGATTTGTTCACAGTTTTACATTTTTCTTAAAAAGAAGATCTACTTGTACACTCTAGCTGGACTTAAGAACTGTATTTCAGTTGCTTTTGCCCATCTCCTGGATCACACCTTTAACAGCCTTAACAAGAAATCAATTCCGTCCTTGACGATGACAGAAGCTTCAACTTGTGCAGCATTTGGCTGCCACGATTTTAACTGATACAGCCAGGTTTCTTGATATTATTCCAATTTTTAAAAGGGAGCAGTGGTTGCCTATTCGCTTCAGGGCTCAGTTCAACGTGCTGGTCCTTTAAAGTCCTAAATGGCTTGGGACCCAAATATCCAAAAGGGCACCTCTTCCCCAGCCTGCCTGTGTCTTCAAGCCTTGTGCTGAAGTCCAGCTCTAAGTACCTTCCTCATTGGAAGTGTGCTATGTAACTACAAAGGAGAGAGGGTTTTCAGTCCTGGTGTCCCGGCACTGGAAAACTCTCCTTAGGAAGGTCTTCCACATCTGGCCTTTAAACATCAGGTTAAGGTATTGTTATTCACTGAGACATTTTAAATGTATGTAATTGCTTCTGCATTGTTTCTGTAGTTCTATTTGCTGCACCTGATTAAGTTAATGTTTTGATTGCACGCTGCCCTGAAATCTGAATCTCATAACGGGAGATAGAATTTATTTTATTTTTAAAAAACATCTTTATGTTTCACAACTGTGAAGGATGCCAGAGCTAAACAGGACTTCAAGTTAAAAAACCAAAACCAAATCTTTGCCTCTAAGGCATTTCAGATGGTTCATTTTGTACTTTAGTAGCACCACTAGGTCCTTCTTCATTTAAGATGCTTTGCTTGATAATGCTTTGGTTGGTTATTTCTCCTCAATAAGACATGTAAGCATCAAATTGTATGTTGACTCTCTGCACTAAAGCAATCTAGAAGCTATCACCATGAGCAATTTGGAGGTGGGGGTGGGGTTATCACCCAGGAGCTAAGATTATAAGTGTTCCTCATCCATCTCATTCTCTCCTTATATCCCACTGAATCAATATCCAGAGGTAACATTGCTGCTAGAGTCACTGCAGAATGCATCTCCAAGTCTGGTGCTCAACAGTCTTCCAGGACCAAAAAGACTTCCATTCCATCATCAATTGAGTCCTAATAGTCCACACAACTAAATGCTGTGTGTGCTATGCAACATGGTATAGGTCTGCAAAAGCCATTTCAAGGCTACCTCATATATGAAGTCCACAGACCACACATTCCCACCTTCCATGACTCTAGCTATCACCCAGAGTACACCCCCACACACATTCTGTATAGCCAATCCCTATAATACCCATCTGCTCCAAGTCCTCACACAGGAACACATCCTTGAAGGATTTATCACAGGAATTTCTGGAGCTACACTGCCCTTCCCCAGAAGCAAAAAGGCAGTCTGGCAAAAAACAAAAACTGATGCAGAGGGATGCTTCTCACCAGCATACCAGCTTAGCGGAAAATACAACCAGAACACCCAGCGTGGGGACCTACAAGTCTCTGAGGAAACTTCTAAAGAGGTTAGTGATCCATAGCCCATCTTGAAGAGTGCAATTCCTTCATGCACGCTTTGGGAAAGGCTATTCCAACCTATTCACCAGCAACAGCATACTGGCCAATAGATATACTAACCTAAGGGCTAAGTAGAGTGCAAACTATCTGTTCTAGCAACACACTGCAGTAGACCCAAATAGCAAAAGAGAACATGAGAATTTACTTTATACCAAGCCAGACTATTTGTCCATCAAGCCTAGTATCATCTGACAGAAGCTCTCCAGGGTCTCTGGAAGAGGTTTTTCATATCACCTGTAACCTGATCCACTTTTAAATTGGAAATGCTGCCAGGGATTGAACCTGGGACCTTCTGCATACAAAGCAGGTGCTCTATCAATGAGCTAGGGTTTCTCTCCAACAGCCATACCATCAAGGGTTTCGTTGCCTGCAGAGCCTCCAACAAAGTATTTGCCATCACCTGCCATCAGTGCCCTTCAGTAGTTTACATTGGGCAGTCAGGGTGAACTTTACATTAAAAATAATAATGAATTAGCTTTAAAAAAGAGAGCTTTAGCTATTGAGCAGTATAGAAATATAATAAATAAATAAATAAATAAATAAAACAAACAAACAAACAAACAAACAACCTGTGAGGCCAGTGACTTATCTGGGAACACTTGGTGCTGCCACACTGC
This sequence comes from Heloderma suspectum, assembly GCF_057233095.1. NCBI lineage: Eukaryota > Metazoa > Chordata > Lepidosauria > Squamata > Helodermatidae > Heloderma > Heloderma suspectum. The sequence continues at coordinate 3,883,858 of NC_139466.1, forward strand.
TGAAGCTAAGCCGCTGAGAATCTGATGACTTCCTTGAATGGGAGATCACTGAAGCCCCACGTGGGACGTTGGATTTGTTAAAAATAACATCTTTGTTTTAAAATGCAGCAGCCACACAAAGAAGCCAGTGTTTGAACGTTCACCTTCTCTCAAGGTCACCATACTTGCACAACACACATTTAGAGGGTAGACAGAATGTAAACCTGATGTTGCCATCAAATGACATTTCCAGATGGGGTAACTGTGTTAGTCTGTTGCAGCAAACACAACCAAGGGGCTTGTGGCATCTTAAAAACTGTGTGTGTGTGGACTGAGCTTATAACACAATAAACCTACTAGTCTTTTCATATACTCCAACACTATTGTTTTTGCAATGCAACACTGAACTCTTCATTTGAATAAGAACGATGGGTGGTTAATTCACGGGAACCACTAATTACCACACACGTGATGAGATTTGGAGATGCCTGAGCAGTGGGCTTGACAACTTCACATGACTGGAACAAAGCAATTCTCACACATACACACTCTGAACAATTCACACCAGGCCAGCATTCCTTTTTATGCAGAGGAGGAGCTGGCACTGCCCTCCCACCCATGATGCCCCTCTCTCAACAGATAAGACTCCACACAGAGCCCCATACATGTATCAGCCCAGTTCGCACAATTCTCCCTCTGCTGCCTCCTCCCTTCCCCTTTTCCTTTTCTGAGAGGAAAGAATTGAAAGGAGCAGAACATCTCCCTTGCCAGTGCAGCACACGTGTGGTGGTGGAGGAGAGGGATACATGCCTACCTCTCCGGGTCATGAGGGTGGCTGGCATGTGAACCAGGCCTTTGCCTTCTCTGTTGCACCAAACTAACACAGACATTTATGTTCTGCAGTCTTTCTGGGGCTTCCCTAGAAAAGAGCTCCAGTTGTGCACATCTGCTTCTCCCCAACTCCACCATTGCTATTCAGTATAGGCATTCAGGCATAAAAGAGCTCTTAATACTGCCCTGTCTGCAGCCCCCTCCAGCCTAATCCAAGGAAGGCAAGGCCAGGAGACTCATTCCTAGGCGGACAATATTGTTCAAAATTCCCAGCCTTACTAGATTTTAGTCACAGCTGCACCCATGTGAATTTAAAAAAAAAACAACTATGCAAACACTTCATTCTAAATCAAAATTACTTCCTGAAGAACAGCTTCTGTTGAAAAGAGGACTGGAGCCTTCTAAATCACGAAAAGAACAATACCCTTATGGTCAGCACTAATGAAGGGCACAGAGATTGGGTTCGCACAGCACAACAACCCACAAGTCACAGCAGGTTGCTGTGTCGTCCAAACCCAGACCGATTCCTGCAGGGTGGCTTGGGCGTGGACAACAAACCACCCCAGCAACCCATGGATTGTTCTAGGAGTTGCTGTACCCACGAAGGTTGGCGTGTCGTTCAAACCCAGACATGGCAACCCATCGTGGGTTGCGGGCATCAGGCAGCAAGCTGCTCGGCAAGAGCAGCAGAAACCCCTTCTGCTCTTCCCTAACGCGGCCACAACAGCTCTTCATGATTGTGGCCAAGCCACTTCCAGTGACAGCCCTTCCAACTGTGCCCAAATGGCAATTTGGAGGGGCTGCCACTGGCTCCCCCTGACTGCCACCAAGCCCCCCGTCCCCACTTTGACCATGACCCCATTTCCTCAACTGTCAAAGGCTGTCAAACCAGCCTATATCCAGTCTAGTCTTGCCTATTACCTTGTATGTTTGACAGCTCAAACAGGAAAGCCTGTATATTTTTGACAGTTGGAACTGCGCACTTGCACAACTCCAAAAACCTATTGTTGTTTTAAAGAATTTTTTTAAAAGGGGGCCATTTGCGCACATTTACCAGGGCCAGAAAAATACTATTTTGGCACTATTTTGCACAAATACAAATGTTAAAATAGGCTCCAATTGCGACCAGGGTCGCAACTGGAGCAGGGACGGGGGACTTCATAGTAGACAAGATGAGTTCTGCCACCAAGTCCCCTAGGATACCAGTCAGAGCTGGCTGGAGGGCCGAGGAGGTAGGAGCGAGGGAACAACTCACAGTGAGCCTGATCATGTGTCAGATTCATTGTGGGTTGTTTGGATGACAACCCACACTGCATGGCTTATATCGCAGGGCGAGTTGTCATGTCATGTGAACTCAACCAGTAACTTTTACTAGTGGAAGACTATAATGTGTGTTTCTTTGGAAAGTTCTCACAGTTGCATTCTAGCAAGTCAAGGAGAGTCACACAGGTCATTTGTTTGCTGTGCTTTTGTACCAAGAAAGTGAAACCTAACCCACTGCTCTCTTGCAACCTAGTGGAATCTTACCATCTTCCCTTCCTCCTAGTTATTTCTTTTATGGCAGAAAGGGAAGATTATATTAATTCCACACCCTTTTGCTGCAAGTATTTATGAAGGTTGCAATAAAAGTGAAAAATGACTTGCAGTGCAATTAATGAGAAGGAACAGAGACTATTTCAGCAACCAAATCATAAGCAGCCAGCCAGCCAGCTACTGATTTCATACACATGGATCAAACTCATTATGATAACCAATGCAACTACTTAATAGTCCATAGAATGCTCGAGGTAACTGCTTAAGACAGGAACTGAAAGGGGGCCGAACACATCAACTGAGGTTCATCACCAGTAGGAGTGGGTGATGCTCATGTACAGCGTTTCAATAAGAACATGGCTGCCTGAATTCCATAATTATGAAGAGGCAGATGCAGATTTCTGCTTCTGGTCATTTCACTTCTGCATGATGCACAATACCTCCCATGCTGTACAGAAAATCCATAATTAGCAGGTGGAATAGTTCACTCACATTGCATTCACCATCTTACTCATAAGGACAACAGGGAGGTGAACATGAGTTAACTCCAGTATGCTGAGATTAGGTAATTCAAGAACAAGTTCCAAGAATGCCCTTTTTCACACATTAGACAAAAATGTTTTAAGGAAAACAATATTAGCTATAACTGCATACAACAGAATGGAATTTGTTAGGTCAGGAAAAAAAGAGGGATATCTCAGCCCCAGGTGAACACTTACCTAACTCACCAGCTGCATTTCGACCACCGACTGCATACAGATGTCCTTTGAGGGCACTTAGGTGGAAGAAGGTTCGCTTTTCATTTAAAGAAGCCACTTGCATCCATTTATTATACCGAGGATCAAACCTGAACACAGTGTCAACCGCTGTCTTTCCTTTTGTGTCGTAATTGCTCTGTCCACCAACAACATAAAGGAAGTTCCCGATCACCGCTATGCCATGCTGGTAACGGGGCGCATCCATGGGGGCCAGAGACCTCCACTCGTGTGCTTTCTCATCGTACATTCGCAGCTCCTTGCTCACAACCAGCTGCTGCCGGAGCACTCCGCCCAGTGTAACCAGGTGGGTGCTGTCTGAACGGATGGCTGTCCTTTCCGACTGCATCACTGGCTGCATGTAGGGCATCATTTGGTAATTGCTGGCTTCCAAGAGCAAGTTGACACAAGTGTTGTCAGTCCTCATGAAATCCACTGTTTGGACATAGTTGATAAGATCCTGTGGAGTCATCAGAGGGAACCGGATGTTCTTCATGAGCTTGGCCGCACATTCCATCCGCAGCTCCTCGTACCGTAGCCAGCGACAGGCAGCCTTGAAGAGTTCCAGCTCTGTACAGTGCTTAAGGCTATTACTTGACAGGACAAAGGCAAGGCGCTCAAAGGGGAGTTTCACAAACTCGCCAGTACTTAGTAATGCCGGGAAGTTCTTCAGGATGAAATTATTCACGTATTTATCCACTTCTGTGAGGTTGTATGTATTGGCAATCCGCCCCACCTCAACACAGTTCTCCAAGGAAACCTATTAAGGAAATAGAGAAAAGAGGAATTACACTCATTTTAAGCTCTGAATTGATGTTTGTTGAAGCACAATAGATTAACACAAGATTAACTAGGGAAGAGACACGCCCACACTCAAGGTGATTTAACACCCGCAAACTGAACCTGGTCGGTCCTATGGCTCCGGAACCACTGGAGCATTCTAAGGCCTCCTGTGAGGCTTTGGCAAGGCACTTTGCAGATAAAATTGATCAGATTAGGTGTGTTACTCTGCACACTGTGGATACAGTTAGTGAGCAAGAGGCGGCCTGTGGCAAACCGGTTTTGTGGGATCGGTTCCAGCTTCTTCCTCCTGATGAAGTGGACAAGGTGCTTTCATCTGTAAGGCCGACCACCTGCTTACTTGATCCTTGCCCATCTTGGCTCATTATGAGCTGCAGAGAGAGACTGGGTGAAGGGATCAAGGCAGTGGTGAACACCTCCCTTGAGGAGGGAGTGATGCCATCAGCCCTCAAGGAGGCAGTGATAAGACCGCTCTTAAAGAAGCCCTCCTTGGATCCTCAAGTTCTGAACAACTTTCTCCCAGTCTCAAATATGCCATTTTTGGGCAAGGTGATTGAGCGGGTGGTGGCGGTGCAGTTGAAGGCACACTTGGAAGAAACTGATTATCTAGACCCATTTCAGTCGGGCTTCAGGCTTGGGCATGGGACAGAAACGGCCTTGGTCGCCTTGGTGGATGATATGAGGAAGGCTCTGGATAGGGGTGAATGCTCCTTCCTTGTTCTCCTCGACCTCTCAGCGGCTTTTGATACCGTTGACCACGGTATCCTCCTGGACCGCCTGGAGGGGTTGGGCATTGGAGACACTGTATTGCGGTGGTTCTGGTCCTTCCTGTCCGGCAGGTACCAGAGGGTAGCACTGGGAGAGGAGGTTTTGGACCCGTGGCCACTTACTTGTGGGGTGCCACAGGGTTCCATCCTCTCCCCAGTGCTATTTAACATCTATGTGAAGCCACTGGGGGCTATCATCAGGAGGTTTGGGGTGCAGTGTCATCAATATGCGGATGACACGCAGCTCTACCTCTCATTCAAATCTTCACCAAGGTTGGCCGTAGAATCCCTGTCCAAATGTCTGGAGATGGTGAGTGGCTGGATGGGGAGGAATAAGCTGAAGCTCAACACTGACAAGACCGAGGTACTTTTGGTGGGAGACAAGAGGAGGCTGGGGGATGTTGACCTGGTGTTGAATGGGGTACAGCTACCCTTGAAAGACCAGGTCCGCAGCCTGGGGGTCATTTTGGACTCCCAGCTGTCCATGGAGGCTCAGGTGTCAGCTGTGAGCCGGACAGCGCTGTATCAACTCCATCTGATAAGGCAGCTGTGCCCCTTCCTTCCCGACCATCTGCTCCCATCGGTAGTACATGCCCTGGTCTCCTCTTGTTTAGACTACTGTAATGCGCTCTACGTGGGGTTACCCTTGAAGACGGTTCGGAAGCTGCAGCTGGTACAGAACGCGGCGGCTCACCTGATTAAAGGCAGCCGCCGGTGAGATCACATCACTCCAGTGCTGAAGGAGTTGCACTGGTTACCAGTTGTTTTCTGGGCCAAATTCAAGGTGTTGGTTTTGACCTTTAAAACCCTATATGGTTCCGGCCCAGCCTATCTTAAGGAGTGCCTCCAGCAACACCAGACAGGCCGCTTAACAAGATCAGCCTCAGATGGCCTTCTCTCTGTCCCATCAGCCAGGACAGCTAGACTGGTGGGGACGAGGGAGAGGGCCTTCTCTGTGGTGGCCCCCACTCTGTGGAACTCCCTCCCTAGGGAACTCCGTCATGCCCCCTCTTTAATGAGCTTCCATCGTGCATTAAAAACGTGGTTGTTCAGGCAGGCATTTGGGGTGGGTTAGGGTATTTAAAAAAAAAATTATGGTAAAATTTTATTGTTTTAAATTGTTTTATGGTGGGTTGTACATCGCCCAGAGTGGCTGGGTGACCAGCCAGATGGGCGATTAATAAATTTAATTAATAAATAAATAAAACTCGTCCTCAGATGTGTACAAGAGCAAGCCCAGCCAGATTTTGAAGAGACGCTTACAGATTGTCCAGATGAAGCATTCCACATTACAGGAACATGGGAAGGCGCCTTTGAGTCAGACCATTGGTCCAGCTAGTTCAGTGCTGTCTACGCTGACTGGCAGAGGCTCTCCAGGGTTTCAGGCAGGATTTTTCACAGCCAAAGGTGTTGATACCAGGAATTGTACATTAGACCTTCCGCATGCAAAGAATGGATTCTACCACTGAGCTACAGCCCCTCCCTTTGTAATCACATGCATATTTAGAGATATTAATTTCCAAGGACATAGCCCAGATGTATGGACAGGTACTCAAAACATAAGAGCTGAATGAGACTAAAGGTCCATCTAAGCCAGCATCCTTTTTCCAATCAGGGCCAATCCAGTACCTCTGGGGAGGTCATGAACTGGGTGGGAGAGCAATGGCCTTGCCACATTTTGAATCTAGATACTACAGACAGGAAGGCCCAATGATTATGGGATAGGTGAGGGGCGGAGAAGCATGCTTCCAATAGTAAGGGGATACAAAGCAGGCAGGAAGGCCCAACAACTAAGGGGGAGGGGAGGACAATCCTGCTCCCAATAGCAAATCTCTGGGGGCATCAAAACCCATTCACTTTAACTTAGTTTTACTCAAGACGGCTGGCATCATTAGAGGCTCCCTTTGGGTAGCATCCAAGGTCAAGATTTCAGTGATCCCCATAACCAAAATTGCTCCTAAAATAAAGCTTCCCTCCCTCCTTCTTAGTGCTCATGCCCTGGTCACATCACCTCCCAAATCTCTGAATTCAACTTACCAGTGTGTGTGTGCACACACGATTTCTCATGCACTGCTGTCAGTTCCAAGTCTTGAAACACTACCCTTGCCAACCTGTGCAAGTTGGGGGGGCTTGAGGGATCAGAACTGGGGGTCCTTAGCGGAGTAGCATCCTTAACAGCTAGTGCAGTTGGGGTGCCCTTGTCCTCAGATGTGGGTGGGGAGGGGGTTCAACCTTCACCTGCTTTCCTCTGCCTTTGCAGGCAGTACTCACCCTTGTACTAGAAAACAAGTGCTGTTCCAATTCCTTCTCCCTTATCCACCCTGTGATCAGCCCCCCAAACATCTAAAGTGCAAGAAACTCATTTCAATTTTTAAAAAACCCAAAATGATTAAGATACCAATTGTACTGAATCCAAATCACATGATAAATTTTCTTAGACATTTCTACATTACACCACACTATTAGCTTTCTCATTCCCAACTGACAGATTCCCAGTAAATTACTGCATTACTATTGGCCATTGCTCATGAGACACACAAAATAGAGGACTAAACGGGTTTCCCCTTATCATTTAAGCATCTACTATTTGAATTATCTTATTAGCTTAGCTAGCTACACGACTTTGTGTTCTAGCCAACTGCAAGTTCTTTTTATGAAGCCCTTGAGCTTAAACACCAATCTTAAAACCTGTTTGCTTAGAAATTTCCAGTTTCCATAAGGTGTCCTTTCAAGCAAGTACTTAGGTTTGCAGCTATATAGTTCTAATCGTGTGCATTATAGTATAGGCAGAAAGAACATTTCTCAAGAAGCATTATGGGATCAAATGATCAGGCTACCTTTTATACCATGTTATAAACTTTACTTGAGTGTCAGGTGGTATTTTGTTGTTGTTAAACACTTTTTAACACCCGGTTTTCAGATGGTGATAAGAAAAATGGATCCACAGCAGGAAATCTTAGCAAGAACTTTAGGCTCCAATCCAATGCACACTTATTTTGAGTAAGTCTCACTGAATGGGACTTACTTCTAAGTAGACATGTATAGGACTGCACTGTTAGTAAGGCAATTGAATGCTGGACAAAGATTACAAGTGCAAGACTGTCAAATCCGATGCTTTGACTTAGATTCCTGCATTGAGCAGGAGGTTGGACTTGATGGTCTTATAGGCCCCTTCCAACCCTACTGTTCTATGATTCTATCCTGCATCTGTCCAGTCCCCCCTGCAGAAGTCAATGAGAAGCACTGCATGGCTGCAGGAAGAAAAAGAAGTAACTCAGCCTTAGCTGTGCCTTTAAAAAAAAATTAAAAAAACAGCAGAAGAATTGTGACCTTTCATGTAGGGTTGTTTTGAGGACATTTTTTAAAAAGGCTTTTAATGTCCCAAGAACCATAGAAATTATTCACTCCTTCACTTTTTACAGAGAAACAATAGCTGAATGGGTAAGTAATTATTCCAAGAGAGACTGAAGGAGAGTTCCTGCCAAAATGAATGGTCTTCATCTTGAATAGTTTTCTCTAGGCAGCCGATGGGTTCATGAGTATGGCTTGACCTGATTGCAACAGCTCAGCCAGAAGAACCTGTGCAGCATGCAAGGCAGCATTTAGAACTTAAATAATTCCAAGGGCCACTTTTACAGTTAAGTCATTTAAGAGAGCCACACCATTAACTGAAAGAACAGATTCTTGTTTATCTCATTTAACTCAATGGGCCAGCTCATCCAATCACTGCAGACCACCATGCCTTATTTAAGCCACAGCGGGTTGCAATGCCTTCCAGCAACCATTTTGAAGATTCAACCCCCTGGCGGGGGCTTGCCATGGTTTGGTGTGTTGTCTGAACCCAGGCAGCTGGGGTTATTGAGAGTTGTTTAATTTTTTATGAGGGCTGTAATTTTTGTGAACCGCCCAGACAGCTTTGGCTATTGAGTGATAGAGAAAGAAAGAAAGAAAGAAAGAAAGAAAGAAAGAAAGAAAGAAAGAAAGAAAGAAAGAAAGAAAGACAGCCAGCCAGCCAGCCAGCCAGCCAGCCGTCACACATTGCAATCTGCTGTGGCTTAAATAAGCCACAGCGAGCTGCAGTGATCATGTGAACCCAGTCATTGTTTCCTTTTTAACCTATTCTCCACTAACACCCCTTTCTCTCTATACCCCCATCATTTCCTCTATGTACAACCATGAATCTCGCCACATCTCCATCTTTGTTCATCCTCTTTCTGCAACTCTCTCAGGCATGTGCTCTCTTCTCTGTATCTCATGCTACCTCCGCCCATGGGAATCTCTGCACTCCATCTGCTGCCTCATACCATGCAGGACATAAACACAGGTTGCTGCATCCTCATAGATCACCTCCGTCACCCCACCCATTCCACGTTCATCCACCTATGTCTGTGGACCCCTTTGTTTGTTGTCCTTTTTATCTTCATTCAGTCACTCTCTTTTGTTTTGTTTTTTTTCTATTTGTCCCTCCCCTAAGCCTTATTGCTACTCCTGTTAGCAGAGTTTGGCAACAACAGCATATAAGGATTTGATTCTGTCAGCAATTTCCACACTGAGTCACAGAAGCTGGTGGATCATCCAGCATAGTTGGTTGGCTACAACAGGCTGGAAAAATTGGTGCAAACTCCAACACATGCCTTTGGGTCCAGGGAGAGGAGCAACCACCTTCCATCTCCATCATCGATAAGCCTGTAAGGGCCATAGATTTCTCCACAAAGAGGTGGATACAGGCTGTAAACTATGAGTATCCAGAATTCCTCCAGGATCCACAAAGAATCTGGAAGGGGGCTGCAGCCACTGGATTAATGTTTTGCTGTCTTAGTCTTCACTCTTATGACTGAAAAAACCCTCAAACAAAACAAACAAAAGGAAGCTAGAACACTTAAATCTCTTTTTTGTAATGTGACTCAAATCTCTTGGTTGCATTGCTTGGAAACACAGAGAAGGGTGGCAAGGAGTGTCAGGTACAGCTACTGCCACTAAAATGAAAAGCCAGAGATAGGAGTAGCTGATGACAGCAGCCCCAAGTAACACAACTGAAGCCTGAAAATTGTGAGAAATAAATTGAAGCACCAGTAACAGAAATGAAAAAGGAGAGGATTTAAGAGATGCCAGCAGTTAATGGGTTTGCAAGCATAACCGACACAAAGATAATCCTATATCCTCATTGCTAAACCCAGGGATAAAGTACGTGGATCTTCCTTTTCCTCTTGACTGTCCTCTGGACTCCAGCGTCCAGACATCCAGAATTTAGACAAGGCTTTCTTTATCAGGGATTCCATACTGTCTCCAGAATTGGAGTTCTACTTGCTCCATATAGTATTGGCTGAAATTCAGGGTCTTAAAACACAGGCTCAAGGATTATGCATCTCAAGCAGAAAACAATGCATTCCTGTAGAATATACTTCCCCACCCTGATGCCCTCCTGATGTGTAAGACTGCAACTCTCATTATCCTCAGCCAGCATGGTCTATGGCTGGGAATAATGGGAGTTGTAGTCCCAACATATCTGAAGGACATCAGGTTGGGGAAGGCTGCTGTACAACATTCAGAAAAGTGCTTCACAATCTTTTTGTTACACAGCTGTTTGAGATTGCTTGTGTTTTCTGTCTCATTAATCTCAAGACATGTCTTAAAATCCACGAGTGTCATTTTTGAATAGTTGCATGTTAAATCAATATCATGTCAGTTTTTCTGAGGGCACCAGTTTTTGCAAGCAATCTGAAAAAAGTCATAGATGTCTCTGGCTTTTTAGGAACGACTCTAAGCCCTCCTACTTTGACCGAAGCACACAATCAAAGATAACGGACCCTGTGTAACCACAAGATGCTCTTGCCCAAACCACAGAGCAAACAAAACCTGCATACCGCCTCTCAGTGCAGAGCCCCACTGTTACAGAAAATGTCTGTCTTAGTACAAGAGGTCAGTTTACAATCTAGACCTTCAGTTTTCTTTCATCCAAGAATCTCCCAAATGGTGTAGAAACTCAGCCATTCACCTTGAACTTGAAGCCTGCCTGGGAATATATGTCAGAACACCCAAAAGTTTGGAAACCTGAATGAAAAAGGGAAGAAGCAAGAACACTCCATTCATGCGTAATGGGCATCAGGATGTTTCACACATTACCCGGGGAAATCCTGGACTCGCCACCAAGTATACACTCAAGAGGAAAGAGTATCAAACCCAGACGTCCTGATCTGCAAGTAAGAGTTGCATGTCACCTTTAGCCTTTAAGGTGCCAAAAGACTGCTTTTACTGCAACAGACGTAACATGGTTACACTTCTGGAAGTTGTATGAATATATGCACTTGTCCCATTCATGCTTTACACATCTAGGTGTATACCTAAGATGTGTTATATGTGAAGAGGCCCTCACCCTTCCTCCCAAACACTGTGCAGAAGAAACGTGTGCTTTATTTGCGGGGGGGGGGGGGGTCTTGTTTTTGCAGTTAATTTATGTAGACAGACAGAGTCCATATACACAAGAAGTGACCAAGATTCTTTAGGCTTAAACTTGCCTGCAAAAACTGTTTGGGGGCTGTGATATGCACTGGAAATTTACTAATGCACATCTCAGGCTGGGCGTTTGACCAGCCAAAAAAGAGGCTGGTCAAATAACCGATAAAACAGCATGAAATAATGGTCACGTGTTTTCAGTTCATGAACTATATTAGAACAAGGAAGATCTTGGCTTTCCCTGATCCTCTACAGTTTAATGTTTCACTCAAGGAAGCATCTTGCTTCTTTTTTTAAAAAAAAAAACTTAACCCGATAGCTATAAGTTCTCTCAACAGCTACTGTTTGTCTGGACCTGTGTCCCATTCCCCTGCAGAAGCTTTACAGAGCAGGCAACAATATTACATGGAGGGGATTACTGCAACAAGAAAGAGGGAGTCGTACAGCGACTGTGTGTTCCTGTTTGGAGATGCCTGTGGTTCTAGCAGGTGGACAGTAGGAGGAGCTTTGCTTTGCTGCTAGGTTTGTCCTTTACTGCAGCAGGCCTTGTGGGGAAAAGCAACCCTCACTCCTGCACACTTGCAAACAAAGGTCACCATAATGACATAAAAGAATCTGTCATTCACATTGTGGCATTCCCGGAATATTTGACCACAGTCAAATAACAAGCAGTGAATTGACCAGTACGTCAAACCTATGCACATTTCACCAAAAAGATCACCTAACCCATCAGCAGTCTGAGCTGGTCTCATCCATCTCTATTGCAGGAGAAATAATCTGCAGAACTCCCTACCACAGCCATTCCAATAACCACGCCTGCTTTAGTTTTAAGAGGCGTTTAACAGAATTGTTCAAGGAATCTTTCAGGCTGTCAACTCACTGTGATTTAACACAAAAAACAAGAGACACAAACTGAGCAATAACCTAAGATGTCTTACCCCAGATATAAGAAACACTTTACAGAAGTCCAACACAGGCAATATCTGTAAAAAGCTGGCAGCTTCTAGAGTATCCTGAAGGTTGTCCATGTTGAGAGAAAGTTTTGCAGTATAAATAAAATCAATGATCTTCTTTAAACCTATTTTGTTCACGCCATGGAGCTTAATGCACATTAAGTCTTGTTCTTTCATCCCACCTGAGAACAAAATTTAGATAAAATATGGTTAAAGCTGGAAAGACCTTGCCCTATAAAATTTCTTGGCCCAGAGGAAGAAATGCTTCATACATGAGCATTAGCTGAACAGAAAGAAAAATACTGGATGCAAATATATACACACATACCCCATAAGAATATTTCATGCTGAACACGCATGCTCTGACATGGCAGGACTTAGCAAACACAGAGGTGTGCCTCATCCCCATTAACTGTACCTGTGAACATGGCCTTGAAGTAATCACTAGCCGACGCCATCATTGCCCTATGTACAGGAAACACTTCATCACCATCGCCTGGCACTAGCGTCACATCACAAAGCAAACCTTCTATTCGGAGCTGGTCAAAACCCTACAAGAGAAAAGACCGCATGAACAGCTCCCCTCAGCTGCGAGAGCAAGATCTATTTACTGAAAAACAGAAGCCACTCCACGATCGTTCAAGCAGCCCCACACTATTTGCTAATTACAGGAATCTGAAGGGAAGTCCCTGGTTCTTGATCCCCCTAGAATCACCTCATGCTAAATTTAACTATAACCATCTTCACTCAAGAGCTGTGCATTTATAAGACACTGAAAAGGAGCAGGTATGTTATTTTCACTGAAGGATGGAAGATTCTACAGAATGCTTCCCCTCTGAACACGAGGCAAAGGATTGGAGCAAGTTCCCAAAACACAGACATAATTTTCAGGGCAACAGCTCTGCTTATCCATATGGCTAGGAAGGGTTGTTTTGGTCATTCAACTAGCTGTAAGTCATCCTAGGCAAGAACAGGCTGAGTTTTCCATTTGCTGCAGGTTCACAATCTACACGAAACATTGACAGCTTCCCTGCCATTTGAAAAGGGCATTGGAAAGATGAGGAAAGAACAATTGTCACCTATACCCCGTTAACAGTTAAGCAACTACCATACAGCAAATTAAGGATGTGAAACATTACGCGCCATGAAGAAAGTCTAGGACAAGGTTTCTTCAACTGCATGGAGCCTCTCTAAATCTACCATCTTCTACACCAGTGGTAGGTAACTTGGAGGCCAAAACATCTGGAAGGCCACAACTCCCATCATCCTTCACCACTGGCTATGCTGGCTAAGGCTGATGGGAGTTGTACGCCAAAACATCTGGAGGGCCACAACACCTGTTCTACACAGACCCCCAAACCTGGATATATCACTGGGGATATCAACCAGCTCCTGTAATCTGGATTCACAATCTAAAGTTATCCACTGTCATCGCCTTGTAAGTGAAGCCTGCTGTCAACCAGTAACGCAAACTCTGGGATTTGGTTATAGTTCATTATTGTGCATTGAAATATTAATGATAAAAATGAAATGATGAAAGTCCATTATTACAGTTCTTGGTAAATTCTACTGATGCATGTGCAACCTATTAAAAGTAGTCTTTTTAAAATCAAGACTGACCTAAAAAGCTATAAAGAACAAAAAATTCAGACTGTGAAACTCAAATATATCAAAAGAAACAGATATACAAATGAAAAAGCAATGGAATCGGCTGAACGGAATGAATACTGAACAGTATATGGCCATAGCTTCCAAAACTGGGCAGGCCTCACAAATATCAGCTATATCACTACTTATGTTAATCTAAGGACGGGCACGAGACAGCTTCTAGTGTTAGGTAGCCACACGATGAATAGGAAATTGCCAATCTAAATTTTGCCTCTGCCCTGAATTCACTAGATAGACTTAGGCAAGCCCCTCTCTCTTAGCCTCAGCATACCCCTCTGCAATATAGGAAAATTATAATACTAACGCTTCCAATAGGCTGCTGTAAGAATTACCGAGACAATGTATATGATGCACTTTGAAGACTATGAAGCACTATATATAAGTGTTAAGTGTTAGTACTGCTGTTCCACTCTCTTGCCAGCTGCCAATTCTCCTTCCCATCAGGTGCTTCGCCCTGCCATCTCCTTTCCTATGTTGGCCCTCACTAACTCTTCCTTCTCCGGGGCCTCTGTGCGAAGGTGTAACAAAAGGGAAGGAGATGAGATGCTATTCAGCCCTAAGCCAGTGCGCATGCATGCACATGCACACATACTAAGGGATTCTTTTCATTGTGTTTAAGATGGTCTGGGAGCCCATAAAAGCTTCTGGCCATCTCTGCAATATTCCACTTCCAATACAAAATCAGCAGAGCATAAACTGAAAGTCAGGTTGGAGGAAGTTCCCAGAATACAAGAACCATTATCATCCTGGCACCAATGCTCCTCTTCCACACAATCAATGGGAGAACAATGCAACTTATCCAAGGTGTGGGACTTGGCCTCATTTCACAGAGATTCCAAATGCAAGCCACAGATTAGCGTACCACCCAGTAGTGGCAGCAGATGGTTACTATAACCATGCTCACAGGATGTGTCTGGACTCCAGCACAGTGCACTGATAGATAATGAAATTGAATTGCCTGTCAAAACATGCTCTGAGCTAAGGGAACAAAAAGAGCAAAAAAGCAAAATACGAACACCAAAAGACAGTTTTGCCTGGCAAATTCCCTTAAAGGTATTCAAACGTGATCCTTCGGCAAATGGCTCTCTCTGCTTGCACAATGTCAAACTCGCAATGCAGTCTCCTACAATTACAGAGAAAGGCCGGGTTTCTTGACACTGCTGCCAATCTGATCAGAATGTTTAACTGGTAAAAAGGAGGAGGGGGAATAGGAGAAGGAATTTCAGAAGCTAACAATGTACTCACTTGTGCTCTTCCTTCCAAATAACTAGATTGTCTGGTCTGCAATGGCATTGCCAAAACAACAGACTTAACACAGGGACAAGTGATACAATCCCACTGAGAACATCCCAGGGAAATCCTACTAAAATAAATGGAACTCTCGAAAGGAAGATTAGGCAGGCAATTCACTTCAAGGTGTTATCTTACCTGTAATACCACAGAACTATGAGTGTTGCTGGTGAAAAATCTTGTGGTCCCTGCCTTTGATGACTGCAGATGGGCAGACACACCCATATCGCTGCTCCCAAGAGATACTTTCATGTGAGGGTCTTCCTCTTCAACCAGAGATCTAAAAGGTAAAGCAGAAGACAGCACCCTTAAGCCAAAGCCTGCTTCCCCCCTACAACACATGAATGACAACCATTGCTGAAAGTTCATTTGGGGGTCAAACCACAGACTTGTGGGTGGATTTAGAGTGGGAACTACGTAAGATTCCTACTATACTATTATTAAAACTTAAAATGTGACATGGCAATTTTTAATTTTTATTTCAGATTTTGCTGCAAGAAGCTAACAACTATAGCTGTACTGATTTTTGCTGTAAACAACTTTACTTGCAAATACACCTTGCTACCAAGGTGCAGTTGGACAGGAAACCATTGAGGTTTTGACAAGAAGTGCTGTCCATCATTTAAGTTTTGTATTCAGTGTTGGTACCTGTTACAGCCACCAGTGGAAAGCATGCACTTGATGCTGCCTCATGTATGGCAATTTGGGTGTGTATTATTCCATGCGTTCTCGGATGTATACAACAATCCACTAATCTTCATAACATGTCAGAAACACAACTGCTAGTCTCACTGAGAAGTATCTAGATTGTTAACATGCAAGTAAAACATTGGCCTCAAAATCACTTTCAGAAATTACTTTAATAGCATAACTGCCCCCAAAATGCAAGAGAATTTTAAACCCAAATACTTTTTGTACCTGTTTTCAGAAATCCAATTATTTAAAGAATTCTTGTGTACATGCGTTTGGCGCTGACACTTCCTTGCTTTGAGTAAGAGAGAGTCCACATCTATTTAAAGCAATTTCTGAAACTTGAGAATTTTTCAGAAATTAGAACCGTGGATAGCTTGAAGCCATAAGAAATTCTAAACAAGTAACTTGGACCACACAGTGAACACAGGTTTGAAGCATGGTGCAAAATACATTGAACACAAAGCATAGAAATGCAGAATGCATTTAGGAAGTCTCCATTTAAAATGTGTCCACCTGGTTATCTGTACATGGGGACATGTGGAAAGTAGTGCCTCTGTTAGCATGGAGTGCTGTGAACTGCAATTAGTAAGTCAGAAGTAACCTGAAAAATCTCATGTCACATCTTGATTAACTGCATAAAACATTTACACAACCCTAATCCAAGGATTTGCTTCCCTTACTGTATTTGTGCCAGGACATAACTGTTAGAAAAGATTTATTTTAAATAAGTCCAAGAAAACAGATGTTGGTACACTGGCAGAAAGATCTATATTAGAAATTGTTCTCGAAGTACCCCTGTATTTTATTAAGGTGTTCAGTAAGCTTGAAGGCCATTCCAGATTTGCCATTCATATCAGCAACAAGAGTATCTAACAGAAAAATTATGTCCACATTATAAATTATGCATATACAACAATTTGAGCAGAGGGAGTAGAGGAGGAAAGAGGCTAACTCTTTCTTGCCAAATCAAATGTGGTCCCTGCAAAAAAACTTTATAGGTAACGCTTTACAGACAAAAGAACCACATCCTTTGCTGGAAGAATGAACACACTTCAGCAATGACTTGACACACAAGCATTAGCCTCAAAAACGGACTGAAACCCTTCGGACTATAATGGGGGGGGGAATGTCTGGAGGCTCTCCCTAGCACATGCAAAACTAACATGGCTGGAAGAAGTGATCTAGACTAGCTTTCTCCCACAGATCCTAGCTTTTCCCCATTTTCCTAGCTTTGTGTATGCAGGGAGTCTTTGATGTTTGGGAGCCTTCAAAATAAATTTTCTCACCGCTGCGTTTCTTGCTCCACTGGGGGGAACTCAAAGGAGCCACTTGTGGAAACTCAAGTCTTCAGGCAAAACTCTAGAGAAATCTCAACTAGCGAGAAGAATTTTACATAGTTCGCAGGTGCACTAAAGCAAAGTTTATACACTTGAAACATAACTTCAGAAAAAGTGCTAGAAACTCTGCTGCTCAGTTGCAGTGATTTCCACCATGCAACTACAAAAAGCAGAAAAAGAGGCGCAGAGATGGCATGGATAAAAATTAACAGAAGTGCACAAGGAGCCCTTGACACACACTGACTTGCCAAGCGTGGTAGCCTCTACATGTCCCTCCAAATATGGAAGTTCCAAGGGTCTGGAACTTCAGACCACAGAGGTAAAAGGCTTCAATTTGCTAAGCCAACCTTACCATAGCAGAACCACCTCCAAATGATCAAGCTGTGAATGAAGTGCAATAGGTGCAAGGCACAGGCCAGGACTAAAGAGAAGAGGAGGTGGGAATACAGCAAGATTAAAACAGGCACTTCAACAGGAACGTATGAAGCAGAGGAAGAAAACTGCCTTGGCGTGACCCTGGGAGCTTTTCTAGATTATGTTTTCAACCCTGGTAAGTGAGATGGAAATCCTTCTTTCCTTTCATTAGATTTAAAACCTTAAACACAACCTTGGCTTTCAGGATCTAAAGTAAGTAAAAGCTTTCTTCCTATGGAGTCAAAGCTATCTCCCCATATTATCACCAAAACATGCTTCCAACTGTAAGATGTATATGAGTTTTTAAATAATTTTTTTAAATTACATTCCACAATGTTTTCAATACCAGTGCCAGGACCCAAAACGATTAATTGTCAACAGATGCCGTGATTACCAGCAATTCACACATGAGAAACTGCAGATCCAAAACACTGGACCTTTAAAAACTCATTTTCTTTAATTTCCCCCCAAGCTATCTGATTAGGTCAACTTTACATCCAAGGAAAAAATCTAATGAATCCACAGGAAGGACATGCAATTTAGGCATAGTCACCAAAGGCATTTTATTTGTACTCATTAATGCTGGCATGCCAAGCACTACAATTAATTAGGTAATAATGAACGTAAATATTATATCACTACCAGAAATTCTAGAAAACAGGACAGTTAATTCACTTTCTAATTAATTCCACTGCTCTGATCAATAGATGTCATTACATTATTTTTAAACGCAGCCAGTTAGATTTTTAATCAACACAGAAGTCTGTAAAAGACAGGGCTTCTACAAGAATAAATAAAATAAATAAGAACTGCAGTTGCTGACAACAGTTCACAACAGGTGCCATTTTAACAAAATAATTCAGTAAGCCGAGCACAAGCGGCCAGGATCCAAAATTCTACAACGGCAAGCGGGGGGGGCGGGGGTGTTTCAACATGCATAAAGCAAACCCCATGGGTTTTTTGGTTTTTTTTAAGACAGATTCCCCCACCCCCAGCATGCACACACACAAGATCACCAGCTACTTTTGGAACTCCCTTCATTTCAAAAGCATTTGTCACATGCATGAAGGACCAGTGTTAAGAGAATGAATTCCAAGACCCCTTTGGCAATGTGAAAGTGGGGACGCAATTTTCTTTCTAACTCAATGGGCAATCACATCATTTTAACAACTGGATTCTAATTTATCATGACAGACTTTTTTAAAAAAAAAAATAAAGCTTTTGCTGTTGAGATCCCCTGTTTGACCATTCTCTGCCCCTTTCTTATACAGCCCTGAAAAGCTCAAATCGTTTTTATGTACTGCTTCCACTTTGACAATAACCAGAGGAGACTTGAACCCAGTTTTCAGTAACATTAGAACACAAAAAGGAAAAGAGTATTTTAAGTTAAACTATATACTTATTTTCAAAGCCTGCTTTTTCAACTTGGGATAAGGCAGCAAGCCCTGAATGCAGTGTGAGGTAGTGTTTGGGTAAGCCCAATCTTGGAGGCAAACTAAGCAATTGCCTTGGGCACCAAAACTCAACAGCTATGTAAACACTTTGGGAAAAGAGATGGCACCTGCAACTTTGGAAGAGGCAGTTGAACCAATTGGTCAGTTGGCTGTTGTTACTAACAATGGGTGAAGCTATTTCCAATCCATGTCACTTTCACATGTTTTTACCTATAATTCTGTTCGGTCTCCATGTTAGTCTGCAGATTTTTAAAAATCTCTTAAAATACGTATTTTAATATGTATGTATATTTTGTCTCAGAAGTACTGATACATTTAAGCTGCCAGGAAATGTGAACATTCAGAGATGTACAAAATATGGTGGTTATCTAAGTTCTGATTTGCACATTTGGAATTTGGAAGAACTCCAGAATCTCTAGCTGATATCCCCAGAGATTCAAACTGATGGCCTTCTCTGAATTTTTCAGGCTGCAAGGGTATAGATGTAGTTGTGAGGTGGAAGTATTAAAGAGGTGGCAGACATTTCAAAACAAAATAAGAAAACGGTATCCAGGTGAATTCTCAAATCATATTGTATTGCTGCTTGATATGTCGGATGGAAACAAGGAGATGAGACAGAATATTTGAATTCACCCTGGGCAGCCCCCCCCCTCCACACACACACAAAACTTGTCTGGCCCCTAGTAATTTAATATCAAAACAAAGACCTCTGCAGGTCTAGTTTGAGTCACCACTCATTTTTTTAAGAGGTTTTGTTTGTTTTGTTCCAGCTGCAAAGCAACTCAAACTTTCTTACATCTTCAGTTTACTAATTCATTATGCAAACCATTCTATCATTTTGCCTGGCCAAACTTCACTAATATGTTAAGAAAACAAATTTGGGTCACCAGTCCAAACTCTGCGAATGAGTGCAACCTGCACAACTTAAGCATGAGGACATATTATTTGCTAGTTATACACAATGTATTGTGTTTCAGTGATTTCACTGTTCACAAGTTCTACGCCCAGGTATGCCTCTTCTATAGCCTACCCAGGAGTCAGGGAAGAGATATACAAGCACATTACGCATTACTCTAGTTTAAAAAATAAACTAGGAAGCAGGTTGTTGATTTAGGTCCCAAGTATTAAAAAAAATCTTTGTAATCATCCAATTATAAGCTGCTGTAATGGGTAATGTAGTCGGTTGGCATTAATTGTAGGAACACCCCACTGAACACCACTAAAACTAATAGGAACTATGCTGCCTGGATTCAGTTCAGTTTTAACCACATTACTTTATAATTGCTCATAGCCAATCTAGCTAGGTGCATTACATGTGCAGAAGTAAAGCTTCTACTTCTCAACATTCACTGTGCATGGGCAGCAAATATCCCTTCCACTATACTATGTCAAGACCGGCAAATTTCTACTGATGATTTTCTAATGAACTGCAACAGCTATTCTGGTAAAAGTACACAAACAGCAACGCTAGCTGCTGCATTCAAAATCCAGAGATCAAGTGCAGTCATAACAGGTAAGTCATTCCTACACAAGACACAGATTGTATGATCAGAAGTGGAGTGAATGCCTTGTTCACCCTCCTTCTGGAAGTGTGGGCTGTTGACTCAACTTGTTCAAGTCATCTGGCACTAACTGGTCAGCCACCATGTTGCCTGTCTTGCTTTTGGCATGTTGCAGTCTGGACTGGGTTGATGGGGGGGGCACATATCACACACCTTGGGTAGGTCTCTGGACATTGAGTTCTAGTCTCTTCCAGGTTGCCAGGTATGGCGCATAGCTCATGCATTCCTTCTCGCAAATTGCTGCTAGACTGGTTGCCTACAACCTGTAAGAATCATCTCTAGATGATCAAGTGGAGAATCTTTACAAAAAAGTTGTACCCCCCAATTTTAGCCAAAAAGTAACTAGATGTGTGGGCAGGCTGGAAAATAATGTTTGTTGAGTTCTTTTGCAAGGCTTCTACAATTTATGAATTTCGCCTTCAAATAAAACTGCCACCCCCACCCTGTCAAGGCACACAGGAACATCTGCCTAAAACTCAAGCACAGAATCACAATTTGCAACACAGCAGCTGGTGCACAGTAAACATTTGTTTGCTGGTGCAGAAAGTTGGAGGGTCAGACTGAAAGTTGTTTAATTAAGATAAAAAGGCTGATCTTATTTCTAGCTTCACACTGCATGACTGAGGTAAGCAGTCACTCCAGGGAACAGAAAGATACACACGCACATACGTATAGTTGTCTATTCCAAAAGGAAATAATAACTGTTTACTGCAAGAAAGGACTCTGAACAGGAGAGAAGCAATGCGACTCTACTGGCAATTGATTATGATATTTCAACTAAGGAAGACTTTAAAACTTAATAAGCTGCGTCTTTTTAAATAACTGACAAAAGTCAAGACTTCTTTGGAGTGCTTTGACAAGATAGGAAGGAGACCAACAAGATTATGTGGGGGGAAAGCTCATATCAGTATTTCCTAAGCTACTTTCTTAATTGGGCATTTGCTGTGCTTCTCTCCCTGGAAAACGAGGATGACTCACAGTCCCAGCCTGGAAATGCTGCTTGTGCTAAACCCAAGAGCAATTACAGCACAGCACTTGCCTGCAGAGCTAACTGATTGGAACTCTGTTCTTTTAACCTTGCCACGGGCAAAGCAAGGACAGCTCTTTGGCTAGCTAGTACACCTCCGCCTTATCACCTCCTGGGGTCACAACCCCTCTACCTCCAGAATGCTCTCATTCACGTGCCAGAATTGAAGAGATCCAACAGGGCCCAGCAGCAACACCACTGTTGCCAAGGTGAAAACATTCCAACTCAAATAGATGGAAGAAAACAACACTCAAAGATACCATGAAGCTGCAAATCCAGTCAGTAGATACGAAGGCAGATTAGGACTTTTTGCCTCAGCAACCATATTGTGCTATACACTAGAATAGTCTTCCTCAACATGGTGTTCTCTAGATGTGTTGGATACAATGGCAGTGGTGGCTGGGGTGATGAGAGTTGTAGTCCAACACATCTGGAGGATACCAGATTGGGGAAGCTGCATTAATTATGTTGTAATGGCCAATTAAGGTTCTGCTTAGCTCATGCATAAAACTTTCTTCCATAAGCACACATGCCCCATTAGTTCTCAAGGTCTTAAAGGAGAACAGCCAGATAATTTTTTTTGATAAAGGCAAGCAAAATTTATGTCTTTGCCCAGAAATGAAGTTAGGTCCATATGATACAATACAGATCAAGTATCTGGATGCACAGAAAACTTCAGGAAGCAGTTGAAAAATGTGGACATGAGCATCCCAGATGGGAAGGCGGGCGGGTGGGGGAGGAGTACAAGTGAAGTGGGTCACTTTAAATGTGCCTTCTCTGCCATGGTATAGTTCTCTCCTGCAACAGCTCAGAGCACTTCTTAACATTTTGCTGCACCACAAGGAGCTCACTGGACATTTAGGTGGGGATAAAACTGAGCCAGCAGAATCAACCCCTTTGCATGCTTCACACAACTCCACATATAGGACATGCCCATCTGCTACCCCACACCTTCATCATGTTCACCTTTGTCTCAGTAAACATGAAACATGAGAGGAAGAAGCAATAAAGCCCAGGTGATACTAAAAGCAATGGGGATGGCGCACATAAAGGCAGAGCAAAAATGATTTTCCTTCAACATAGGGAACATAGCAAGCAGTTTTACACCAGGTCAGATTACTTGTCCATCTAGCCCAGTATTATCTACTCTGACTGGTCGTGGCTCTCAAGGGTCTCTGGAAGAGAAGAGTCTTCCTCATTACCTGCTACTGAGATCTTTTTAACTAGAGATGCTGGGAATTGACCCTGGGACCTTCCAAGTGCAGGCCAGATGCTCCACTGCTGAGCTAGGGTCTGTCCCTTAGCAGGGCCTCTCTGTTCTACAGCCTTCCCACCCACCCACCCATAATCTCTCTTTAGGAACCTTTCTTGTAACTTTCATCAGCCCATACAGAAGCAGATCTGGTGTGACCTGGCTTGGCTTACACCTCAATCATAAACACACACGCTTACTAGACACTATTCAGAAGTCATAACAGTGGATGTTCAAATGACACATTTGTCTGCTTTCCATGCTTCTAGCACAACCTGCACATCTCCTCAGAAAGATAAGAAAGCTAGGATTATACCTGCTGCTCACACATCTCACTCTAGAAAGATGTCCATGTTTCCACACTTGGGATGTTATGTGAGACTGAGAAGCAGATCCACATGTCACATGTACATCCACCATCACTGCTTCTCTGAAACATCTGAAGGCACTCTGGATTACTTTCAGTGAACAGCAACAGCTTATTTGTCTAGTATTTATGTGCCAGCTTTCCACTTCAAAGAATGCTTTGAAAGACATCTTTAAAAAAAATAAGCAGCAGCATCTGAATCTAAAAACAATCTCAGAAACAGAGATGAGACATGGGTTACAGCAGATAGAAACACACGTAAAGTCAAGGGATGAGTAAAGAACTTTTCAGCTGATTAGGCCAAAACCCTGCTGAAAACGAATGTCTTCACTAGGTGGTGAAGACCATCAGAGAAAGGGCAAGTGAAGTCTTCCTAAGGAAGCCCCATAGCCTAGGTGTGGCCACTGAAAAGGCTGAGCACCTTACATTCCATCAATGGCTGAGGCATGCTTGGCAGAGACATGAAGAGCAGCCTCCCCTTGACTTGATTTATTATTTTGGCCCACTTTTCAGTCTGTGAATACACAAAGCAGTTTACAAGATTAGAAATAATAAGACATCGAAACATAAACAATCATCACAAAGACCATACAAAACAAACTGTTTAAGACAGGAGCAAATAAAACCAACTTCTCCATTTAACCTCCCTGAGGATCTTAAAAATCGGATAGGCTCATGCATAATAGAGCTCATTATATATCCTGGACTCCAACAAAGGACCCCAAGCTCCTTTGATCACCCTAATAGCATTCTAAAATACTTTGCTGTTCTACATAATAGGGGGTTCCAAGATGCTGAATTTTGAACCAAGGGTCAGAATCTGCCTGATTTCTCGTCAAGTTATCAAAAAACAAGTAAGCAAAAGTGTACATGACACTGCATCAGGCATGCATCAAACCATGGCATGAGACTAGATACCTAACAGTCAGTGGCTGAGTTCATCCCCTTCCACATCCAAAGGTTTGCCAAAGCCCAACGTTGTCATTTCAGCTGGTATTTACTGATGGGAGGTAAAACAGTTTTGGAGAAGTGTAAACTTGACCAGAGGAAAAACATTTCTAGAGAATGGCAGTGGGGGGCAAGGGGGGGTCTGCTTATTTTCATATTAGAGGAGATTGTGTTGTGGTCTTAAACATGCTGACTAGCAGCCTTAGTCTTTGGGGATAGGGTTGAACAAACATCTAAGAATAGAAATAAAAACTAAGAATGCACTATACAAGACTCCATGCCAAGATCTGTATTTACTGGAAAGGAAATGCTTATCTTAGCTTGAAGAGAAGACACTATTATATTGCCAATGTGACTAGAACTGTCTTTAACACAGTGCAACGCTGCACAAAGTTGCAAGAAAATACTGGTAAAGCAGAAGCAATATTTGCCCGGAAGAGACTGCCCAAGATGCAAGGCAGTCTGAGAGAAAAGACCCTTTGTCTTGGGCTCAGTGGAGCCCAAGAGCAGCAGGAATGACTTAAAATGCTCTCAGCTCCACCTTCTGGCCAGCTGCCTCAGTAGTACTGGGAGCACAGCACCCAGGGCTGGCTGCCAGGGTCTTCAGGCATGTGACCTTTAAACATCTGTAAACTTCCTGACGTAATGCAGCTACAGTGGCAGACAGCAATCCATCATGAATGGCTTGAGGTCCATATACCCATTTATAGTCTCCAGGCCTATAACCAACATGCAGCCCTACTCATATTCACAACTGGGGGGGAAACCGAGAAAATTCCAATAACATGCCTGAGAACTGGTGGCTGCTCTTGAAGGAAATGCTAAGTTGCCTCTTTCCAGAAATTCAAACAGGTCCTAATGAGAGGAGACCTTCACAAATGTGATCTTTGGCATACGCTCGAATTCCAGAGAATTTGGTATATGCTCAAATCCCTTGGATGTCTCCTGGACCTCTCTGTCTGTTTGATATGGAGATCTGCTGGGTATTAATGTTTCCAGTCATGAGATGGCTGCCTTACTAGAGTCAACCTTGTTCATCCAATCACTTCACAGATTCCCTGGCTGCCCATCTAATTCATTTCCATCTAGGAGCTAGAGGTCTGCAACAGGCAGAGCTTCAGGGGAGTTTGGTAACTATCTTTGAAAGGAAATTTCACCAGCCCTCTCCTCTGGTTGTCCTGGAGGAGGGGCAGAAAGATTTCACCTACCAGTTCTACTGCATTAATTCCTCTAGTTCTGCCAGCATTCCTTCAATGGGTTTCTCGGAAAGCTCTCTCTTCCATTTGGGGGAGAGATCAGGTTTGTTCTGGATGGAGAGTCCTTTTTAAAAGCTTCTACCAGGCCTGTGTTTCTGCACCTCACTGAATCCACAGTAGCTTCGGGCAGATAGGTGAGAGAGGTTTGCTAAGCAATCATGGGAATTTCTACAGATCTTTGTAAGCCACCCTGGGAGCCTTTTTGGCTAAATAGTGAGGTAAGCATACTTTAAATAATGTTTATCTTTCCCTGATAATCTAGTTTTGTCTACTCTAGCTGGGATAGTAAGGTCCTGGCAAAAACAGGAGTCAGCTATGGAAGTCTCAAAGCCTTGAGTGAAGAAACTGTTCTTAGCTATGGTATGCCCAAGGGGCTGCATCACCTTCCATGGGGGACAGACATCTCTGGCTGCTACACTACTCTGCATTTTAGGTAAGAAAGAGGCACTGAATTCTTGGGGTGGGAGAGGATAGCACCTCAAGATGCAATTGGCAACTCTAGAAAGAGATCTAAGTGGCAAATCCCACTTTGCACATACCACTGAAACTTCAGGAAGCAAACTAGACGGCAGGCCCTGATCACACACCCCAGGCCTGTCATCCCCTCAGTTGTCTGCCCCAAATCTGAAATGAGTTCTTCTCAGGGAACATTTGCCTGGGGTCCCACAAGTGGTGGCTTGATTTGCTACCTAATCATTGTTTGTGGTTATCACTCCACCACCACCATCACCACCACCACCACCACCCCTTGCATGCACACAGAAAGCTTAGGAAAGATGCATGGTCTTCTTTCATTTGCAGAGGGCTATGGATAAAATAAGACAGAAGGAGTTTCACAAAGAAGAGTTCCAGAGAGTTGTGTATGCCCTGTTTGCCCCTGTGAACAGATTTGGAGACCTGATATTCACCCAATCCACTGAACAAGCCCACATCTCTACAGCCAGATGCAAGGAAAGGCTGTAAATGGTTTATTCCTTCCTCCAACCAAACAGAGAAGTGCTTTCCTCTCAATAGGGCTTCCAAGGAGGAAAAAACAGCCAACCCACATATATAAGGAGTCGCATATGATTATTGTGCTCATGCTGTCTTCTGTGTGTGTGTGTGTGTGTGTGTGTGTGTGTGTCTCTCTCTCTCTCTCTCTCTCTCTCCATCCCTCAAGCCACCTGGCAAGCAGAAGTTCCAAACAGCAACATTACTCTTTTCCTTCCCATGTGAGCTAGAACTAGGCCTGAGGGGCTCTGAAGACCCTAGACGTATACAACACACCCAATATACTCTATGTGGAACAAATATTTCTTTCTGGACACTAACAATATGTACAGATTAAGAAAAATTCTCAACCTTGGTAGACTATTGACCTAATTCAAATTAGTCTTTTCACACAGAAGTTAACCTGGATGCAAAACACACAGACTTATTCTTGGCCATAATAATCAATAGCAGTCCTTTACCAACTGCATTAACCCTTTCACCTCAAGGCACATAGGCAAGGAAAATTAGGGGCATGCTTATCTCACTTAGGCAAGCAAGTTAGGTGCCTTATCCATAATATTGTTGTCAGGAAAGATGGCATAAAAATAGGGGTTCACATTCCTTCTTTTCTAACTTCTAAAACATTAAAGACTAGCAGGTATGTAACAGGAAATGAAATTAATCAGAGCACAGGTGTTTTAAGAACACAAAGACAACTAGTGCTTTGGCACTGAATCATACAGCATTAATATTTTAACTCCAGAATGAGCAAAGTGCTTCGGCATACTCCTAATAGCACACTGCACCAGACTGTAGTCATCACTATAGTCCCACCTGGCTATCAAAAGGATAATGAATCTGAGGTATTCTGAAAACCTATTATGGAACATATTCTACTAAAAATAAATAATTTGGCAAATACGTTTCAGCCCTGCAATTGCATCAGTCCTTATAAAATGTATTTTGACTGTATTTGAATGGTCCTTTCATTTTGTGTCTTAATATATTCTGAATTATAGCCCACCCTACCCCAAGGGCTCAGGGTGGGTAGCAGCTGTAAACAGGATTGTTGTTGTTCAGTCGTTAAGTCGTGTCCGACTCTTCGTGACCCCATGGACCACAGCACGCAAGGCCTTCCTGTCCTCCACTCTCTCCCGGAGTGTGCTCAAGTCCATCTTCATTGCATCGGTGATGCTATCTAGCCATCTCATCCTCTGCCATCCCCTTCTCCTTTTGCCTTCAATCTTTCCCAGTATCAGGGTCTTTTCCAGTGAGTTTTCTCTTCGCATTAAGTGGCCAAAATATTTGAGCTTCAACATCAGGATCTGTCCTTCCAATGAGCAGTCAGGGTTGATTTCCTTTAGGATGGACTGATTTGACCTCCTTGCAGTCCAGGGGACTCGTAAGAGTCTTCTCCAGCACCACAGTTCGAACGCATCAATTCTTCGGCGCTCAGCCTTCCTTATAGTCCAGCTCCCACAGCCATACATTACTACTGGGAAAACCATACCTTTGATTATACGAA
The DNA here is from genome assembly GCF_057233095.1 of Heloderma suspectum. Lineage (NCBI taxonomy): Eukaryota > Metazoa > Chordata > Lepidosauria > Squamata > Helodermatidae > Heloderma > Heloderma suspectum. The sequence continues at coordinate 3,911,695 of NC_139466.1, forward strand.
ACTTTGTCGGCAAGGTGATGTCTCTGCTTCTTACTATGCTGTCTAGGTTTGCCATAGCTTTCCTCCCAAGGAGCAAGCATCTTTTAATTTCATGGCTACAGTCACCATCTACGGTGATCTTGGAGCCCAAGAAAATAAAATCTGTCACTGCTTCCATTTCTTCCCCTTCCATATGCCAGGAAGTGATGGGGGCAGATGCCATGATCTTCATTTTTTTAATGTTGAGTTTCAAACCAGCTTTTGCACTCTCCACTTTCACCCTCAACAAGAGGCTCTTGAGATCCTCTTCGCTTTCCGCCATTAGGGTGGTATTGTCTGCGTATCTGAGGTTGTTGATAATTCTCCCGGCAATCTTAATTCCAACCTGTGAGTCACCCATCCCAGCGTTTCTCATGATGTACTCTGCATATAAGTTAAATAAGCAGGGAGACAATATGCAGCCTTGTCGTACTCCTTTCCCAATTTTGAACCAATCGGTTGTTCCATGTCCGGTTCTTACTGTTGCTTCTTAACCCTCGTACAGGTTTCTCAGGAGGCAGGTAAGATGGTCTGGTACTCCCATCACTTTAAGAATTTGCCAGAGTTTGTTGTGATCCACACAATCAAAGGCTTTAGCGCAGTCAATGAAGCAGAAATAGACATTTTTCTGGAATTCTCTTGCTTTCTCCATGATCCAGCGAATGTTGGCGATTTGATCTCTAGTTCCTCTGCCTCTTCGAAACCCCGCTTGTACTTCCGGTAGTTCTCGGTTCACATGCTGCTGAAGCCTAGCTTGTAAGATTTTGAGCATAACTTTGCTGGCATGTGAAATGAGCGCAATTGTACGGTAGTTTGAACACTCTTTGGCATTGCCCTTCTTTGGAATTGGGATGTAAACTGACCTTTTCCAGTCTTGTGGCCATTGTTGAGTGTTCCAAATTTGTTGGCATATTGAATGCAGCACTTTAACAGCATCATCTTTTAGGATTTTAAATAGCTCAGCTGGAAGACTGTCATCTCCGCTAGCTTTGTTGTTAGTAATGCTTCCTAAGGCCCACTTGACTTCACTCTCCAGGATGTCCGGCTCAAGTTCAGTGACCGCACCATCATGGCTATCAGGGACATTCAGATCTTTCCTGTATAGTTCTTCTGTGTATTCTTTCCACCTCTTCTTAATCTCATCTGCTTCTGTTAGGTCCCTGCCTTCTTTGTCCTTTATCATGCCCGTCTTTGCACAAAACGTTCCCTTGAGATCTCCAATTTTCTTGAAGAGATCTCTAGTCTTTCCCATTCTGTTGTTTTCCTCGATTTCTTTGCATTGTTCATTTAAGAAGGCCTTCTTGTCTCTCCTTGCTATTCTCTGGAACTCTGCATTCAGTTGGAGATATCTTCCCCTTTCTCCCTTGCTTTTCGCTTCCCTTCTTTCCTCAGCTACTTGTAAAGCCTCATCAGACTGCCACTTTGCTTTCTTGCATTTCTTTTTCTTTGGGATGGATTGAGTTGCTGCCTCCTGAACAATGTTACGCACCTCCGTCCATAGTTCCTCAGGCACTCTATCAGGTCTAATCCCTTAAATCTATTCCTCACCTCCACTGTATATTCATAAGGGATATGATTTAGGTTGTACCTGAATGGTTTAGTGGTTTTCCCTACGTTCTTCAATTTAAGCTGAAATTTTGCAATACGAAGCTCATGATCTGAGCCACAGTCAGCTCCAGGTCTTGTTTTGACTGACTTTATAGAGCTTCTCCATCTTTGGCTGCAAAGTACATAATCAATCTGATATTGACCATCTGGTGATGTCCATGTGTAGAGTCGCCTCTTGTGCTGTTGGAAAAGAGTGTTTGCTATGATCAGCGTGTTCTCTTGGCAAAACTCTATTAGCCTTTGTCCTGCTTCATTCTGTACACCAAGGCCATGCTCGCCTGTTATCCCGGTGATTTCTTGACTTCCTACTTTAGCATTCCAATCCCCTATGATGAAGAGGACATCTTTTTTTGGTGTTAGTTCTAGAAGGTGTTGTAGGTCTTCATAGAACTGATCAACCTCAGCTTCTTCGGCATCAGTGGTTGGGGCATAGACTTGAATTACTGTGATGTTGAATCATTTGCCTTGGATTCATACTGAGACCATTCTATCGTTTTTGAGATTGTACCCCAGTACTGCTTTTCCCACCCTTTTATTGACTATGAGTGCTACTCCATTTCTTCTGAGGGATTCTTGCCTACAGTAGTAGATATAATGGTCACCTGAATTAAATTCGCCCATGCCTGTCCATTTTAGTTCACTGATTCCCAAGATGTCGATGTTCAATCTTGCCATCTCATGTCTGACCACCTCCAGCTTACCTTGGTTCATTGATCTTACATTCCAGGTTCCTAAACAATATTGTTCTTTACAGCATCGGATTTTCTTTTCACCACCAGACACATCCACAGCTGAGTGTCCTTTCGGCTTTGGCCCAGCCGCTTCACTCTTTCTGGCATTACTTGGAAATTCCCTCTACTCTTCTCCGACCTGAGGGGCTCATCTTCCGGCGTCATCTCTTTTAACCTTGTGATATGTTCCATGGGGTTTTCTTGGCAGGAATACTGGAGTGGGTTGCCATTTCCTTCTCCAGTGGACCACATTTTGTAAGAACTCTCCGCCATGACCTGTCCGTCTTGGGTGTCCCTGCATGGCATAGCTTATGGCTTCACTGAGTTACGCAAGCCCCTTCGCCACAACAAGGCAGTGATCCATGAAGGGGGTAAACAGGATATGCCAATATAAATTGTATGACAAAATGGGAGTTTAACAGCCAGCATTGTAATGCCAACCCGCATTCCAACTGCTCTGCAAAAAGGGAAAACAAAGTCACTTATAAGTGGGATCTAAACACAGAGCACAGACACATGTTCAACAGAACAACTGACATGTGTGTCTATTTAATTCTCATATAATTTTAAAACTTCACTTAAGTGACCTGCTTTTACCATCTAAGGTTGATGCACCGATGAACACAAGCCAGTTTTGGCACGAAAATGTAAGATTTCTCCGCCTACTCTACTGTTCAGGCTGCTTCATGGAATGCTTCATGTGCTGCTGTATGAGAGTAGGATAATGCACCAGTCACACAGCACTCTGTTGTTAACACAAACATATTTTTTTAACATGCTGGTGGCCACAGAAAGCAACAGCAGCACTCTCTCATTGTGTAAGCAGCAAGCACACCAAATTAGCCCAGAGCAAAGTTTCACTTTATCCAGCAATTTTTAAAATGCACAACAATACTGATTACTAGGCAATGGTCTTCTGGCTTTCTTCAAAATATAACAATGCTGAAACCCTTCAGCACAAAGCTTTTCCCCCCTCTTTTATGCTTCATCATCCTAGTCTGCAATTTCCTTTTAAGCTTCGGATTTATGAAAGATACTGTAGTTTTTATGGGTTCAAAGTCTGTGGAAAGCTTTGTTTAAAAAAAACAAGTTTTCAGCAGATTGATGTTATCAGAGTAATTTATTGATTTGTTCAACACATGTATTAAAAAATAGAGCAAAATGTACATGTAAAACGTCTGCCAAAATGTAGATTTAGGGTTGATTTGCCCATCAATGAAGCCAATAAATATACAAGCCAAAAGCATCAAGATGCTACATTTCATTAACACCTAAAGGAAGTTGCATGAATCAAGACTTGAGGGGATACTTCATGTTTTACAGAAATAAGACTCACAGAAGCTGTTCATATCATTGTTCATTCACTAATGAGCATTACCAAAACCAAGTTAACTTCTCTTTTTTGCATTCGTTTTTGGCATGCCATGTGCTGTGCTCAATGTCAGACAGAAACAAAGCTACAGTGCCTTTTAAAAATAGGAAATACTAAGCCAAATCAAGGCAGTTCTGGTGCTTAATCTGGCATCAATTAAGCATTGATGGCAATGCTTAATTTTTTACTTCTGCTTTGAGATTTTTTCCAGAATAACCGAGGAACAGTTATTTGAGTGAAAAAGTGCAATCAAAGCAAGCCTAAATCCTATTACTTCACAATGGGAACCACACACAATATGGAAAGGACACCATGGTAAGCATTACATATGTATCTCTTTTGTGAAATATAAGCTATAAAAAGGAAGGGCTATATACCAAGTGATTTGCTCATCTAAGATCCGCATCAAAGAGCAATGACTGCACAAAACTTTAACAATGGGCACTGAAAAAGAATAATGAATGTGGCCAAATCTGACCATTTCTCTGCTTTCTCCAACAAAGGAACGACTCAACACAACATCCATCATGGGGGGTGGGGGGAGAAGAAATGGGAAACTGACAACGAAAGGAGGATTACAATTTGGAGGTTCTATAAAGGAGTGTAATGTAAGGTTAAAAATAAAAATTCTGAGACCAATGTCATATCAGAGAATACATCACCACAAAAAAGGGAGGGTTAAACCTCACAGAACAAAAGCCCATGGAGGGGTAGGGGTTGTAAGTTCGCAAAAGAAAGCCCACCTTAAGATATCCTCAGTTCTCTCACTTACATGTATGCTGGAGAAAGTGGCGACGACCTGGATGTTTTAAGCACAGGAACTGGGAATTTCCAGATAGCAGGAGAACTCGTTTTCCATTTCAATGGCATGTTGGTCACCACGATACTACAATAACAGCAAACAGTGTTTCCATAACAGACTACCAACTTGGACTTCCATTCCAGACACACACTACTGGCACAACGGTGGGCGCTGCTGCTGCTGGGAACAAGCCAAGCGAGCTTGCCAATGACCTTAAACCAAGGCTTCCAATCCGGAAAAGGGGGCTGTGAGGCATCTCCTTTGAAACCCTGCCGTCCCCTAAAGCAATAAGACGATTCTATCGCTCCAACTCACGATTGTGCCACCTTGTTAGAGAAGTGTTGACTGCAGTATATGTTCAAAAAAGAGATGCGGGGGGAGAGACAGAGAGAGAAGGGGGAGGGAGAGACTGCACTGTACAAGCCACCACAATGCAGCTTTATTCTATAAAAAGATCGCCTCTTCCCCCCACCCCACCCCAAGAACGAGCTTGTACTGCTATTGTTCTACCTTCATAGTCACACTGCAGCACTGTTCTACATTCTGTACCTATTAACCTGATTTCTGACCAATACTAGCTGGAAAAGAAGAAGGAAAAAAAAAAAGGAAGTGGGGGGGAAACAAAGATGGGTTCCATAATGAAAATGAAGCCACATACCGACTCAGAATACACTTGTCATCCTCTGAACATTCTTCGTTTGAGCTGCAACAATACAAGTGGGAGAGAAATCTCAGCATAGCCTTGGGCCACACAGCTAAGAGGGATCAGTGACCAAATACAGCAGACTGTTTTCCTTCTGTGTAAGCCAAACAATGCAAGAATGCCATTATAGAAAAAGCCTATTGCAAAAACAAATAATATTTTTAAGTGGGGGGAAAAGAGAGAAAAGGGCAGTCTTTTCTAATCCATAGTCAGAGAGACCGAACGAAAGCGCAAGGATACATTTCTGCAGATTCCTGCATGTCCTTCCAGACAGCTTTGGATTCAAGGCGCTCTCATTTTTCCTACCCTCCACTTCCAAATGAGATGAGGAAAAATCTCATGCATTTTACAATACGCTCTGGGAACATGAATATTGCTCTCCGTCTTCTGTCTGCAGCAGGGAAATGGAGAGCAATGTGCAGCTAATAACCATCCTTGCAGGGACGCGATCAACAATCAAACAGAACAGCCCCCCCCAGCCCCCCCGCCCAAGAGCTCACAAATTGCCTTAAGTCCTGACGAAGTAGCCAGGCACGCAGGTGTCCGTCACAACCGCTGCCACCACCACCTATTTCTGTGGTCTGTTTGGTGGTGACCTCCAGGGGTAGGCAGCTTACCAGGGATGTGTGTGTGTGCAGTTTAAAAGCATGCTTAATGAAACACGCAGTTTATCCACTTTATGAAGGCAACTTTACATGGAGAGCTTATACAGGGGTGGGGGACGAATGACACAGGAGAGAAAGGAATTTTACCCCAAATCGAGCAGCGGCTTAACTGATGTGAAGGTGCATCCACAGCAGCTCCTATGTCAATGCACAAATGCTAACATACTGGAACGGGAAGTTTGCGAGTGGCCTCCAATATTGATTTTCATGGACTTGAGAGTATGCTTCTCTCATTGTGGCAGGATGCCACCAGAGCAGACTTCTGATCAGCAGCATGGCTCAATGTCTCCTCAGAGAATAATCTAAGTATAATGGAAAAGGCAACAATAGCCAGAGTGCTTTTTATTTAATTATTGCTATTTCTGCTCAGTTTCATTTACAGTTTGGGGGAGTTAGGGTACTCTAGCAGAAGTAGTACCTTCCAAGTATTTTTTTTTTCACGTTACCAACTGCACTGAAAACTATAGTTGTAGGCTGATGTCCATACGATATACCAACATGTAGCACTGAACAGAAAGATGCTCAGCTGCTCATCCAACAACCCTACCTCAGGAAAAACAGACACCTAGCTGTCAAGCAACTGAGAAGCCCTCTCTCACAGCAAGGGGCGGGGGGAGGATTGATATGTTAATACTGCAAGCGCAGTGCTTAAAATATATTCCAAGCCTGAGCTCATTCATCTCTGGTCTTTCATTCTAAGTTTTAAAAAAGCTTGAAATACTGCAGAACTTCAGAGATCTGATTTTGCTGATAAGACTAGTTCAGGTTTATTGACGATAAAAGCAGATTTACTGAAGCATGTAGCCAACACCAAAGGCTGTTTCCAAAAAATTGGATTGCAGTCACGCATTAGATGCTGAGTGATGCCTACTTCTAAAGCGTGCACTACCAACAGTGCATGAACTGTTTTAATTTGCATAGAAAACTCAACGGACTGGACCTCACCACCTTCCGTGAATCCTTTGCATTATGCACCCAAGAGACATCAGCTAAACTTACGATGCATACATTATGCAATCCTCATTGCCTCTCTGCCAGATCAGTGTGCTTCATGCATATTTCTTTAAAAAAATCAACATTAATGAACAACCTTACAATAATAGTAGAAGAATGGGAGAATGCCTCCCATTTCTGCCCCCGTCCCCACACACCCAAGAAGCTGAAGGGCAATGAGGTCATCTGCTGATCAAGCTAATTGTTACAAGCAGACACATTTTTTTCTGCTTATGGAATAAAAGAACTTGCTAATTCTACTAAGTGTCAGTACAGAGTTCAGCATGGGGATGTGGAAGACGTAAATCAGCAGATTTTCAAACCTCAATCAGTGTCAGAATCTGGTTAAGCCAGTAGAAGCTGCAGTAAGAACCATCCAACCAACCCCTGGAAAAAGGCCAAACAGCTATTGTGGGTACAAAGAGAATAGCCTATTGCCAAGCATAGGCTGAGATCCTCTGACCTCTTGAAGGCACTGCAGCACAGGAAGCCATCACCCACCCAATCAGAAACATGGCTTGGCTTTGTTTCTTTCCTCTGGAGACTCACAATCCTCATCTATTACTCTGAATTAATTTTTGTGAACCACCCAGAGAGCTTCAACTATTGGGCAGTTTGGAAATATAATAAATGAAATGAATGAATTAAACAATTGCTATTTCACCAGGCTGGCCAATACTAGTATTACAGATCCAGTAGCTCGAAAGTAACCCATCAGTTCTATTTCCCTCCCCAAATAGACCTTCACCCTCAGAATGCACTACTAGTCTGTAGGGGCAATTAATAAGCTGTACAGCCAAGTAAAGCAGAGGCTAAAAAGAAAGCTATTTCTGAACCAAAAATAAGTTACTTGGATAAGAGGCAATAATACTCATTCCTCTTATAGAAGAAGCCAAGGAAATACATTTCTTTGGCATCCTCTGGAAGTTACTTTTCCATTGCATTTTCCAGTGTGAAAGGAGCTAGTAATATTGAACCATCACCATGCTGCAGATGACCAAGAACATTCAATCTTAGGGAGACTAAGCAGGTGGGTTTGATTCTAACTGATAAGCATCTTGGGAACTGGGAAGTTGAGGGGTACTGCCCAAATGAGACTGTCAGTGACTCTCTTCAGTCCGGCATGAGATCTGGCTCACTCATCTGATACAGTTGAGCTGTTTTACTAGACAAGTAGCGGTATACAAACTGCCTACAGAGCTGTAGGCGGTTTGTACTAGCTATTTAATCTAAATATATTTTGCATAATTCTGCTAACATATTTTAATGTATCATATAATTGGAAGGCAAGGCAAGGCCACTACAGCCTAGCACCCTAGTTCAAATCCTCACTCAGATATGAAGCTCACTGGATCAAGGCACACTTGCTCAGCCTAACCTTCCATGTAAGGTTGTTGTTGAGATGGAAAAATGTTAGAGCACTTTAGCGTTCCATACATGAATAATAAATTGCTTGTTGAGGCACTCCAGCAGGGCTCTCCTTCTTATGTTATAAATTAGGGAACATAAGACGCTGCCTTATACCGAGTCAAACTATTGGTCCATTTACCTCAATATGCTGCCTGGCGCCAACATTGTCATCTTTTCGGCACCAGGTTAAAACTGCCCTCTTCTCTCAGGCACTTGGCAGCGTATAAGGAATTTCTTTGATTATTTTATATTTGTTTAAGGGTGTAATCCTATGGGGATAGGCGGCCGCCTCCAAACTTGGGAGGCGACCACCTATCCAATGCAGGGCAGGAGAAGCAGGGAGGGGATCGTCCCCTCCACGCTTCAGCTGCCCTGCATTTGTAGCTAGACAGCTGATTTCAGCTGTCTAGCCATGGGAAGGCAGAGCAGGGGAGGTGGCTGCCGGACAACACATAGGATGCGTCGTACCGGCACTTCTGCCTTCCCTGCCCGGAATACCCTGTTTTTGCCACTCCATGCTCTTTTTCCAAGCACGGAGCTGTTCCGAGCTGCCTGCGAGGCAGAGTGGGAGGGAGGTCAGTTCTCCGGAAACTTACCTCGGAGCACGGGCTCCAAGGTCAGTTCCTGGAAACCCACATATCCTATGGTCGTCTAGCAGCTGACTAGTGGCCACAGGATTGCTCCCTCAGATATACATGGTTGTGTGTGCCATTTGTTTTATGTCCTTACATGTATGGTTTTATACTTTATATAATGTATTTTAATGGTTAGTTTTTGTGAACCACCCAGAGAGCTTTGGCTATGGGGCGGTATAGAAATATAATGAATGAATGCATGCATGCATGCGTGAATTATCTTCACTGACAGGCAGTGGCTCTCCAGGGTTTCAGGCAGGAGCCATTTCCAGCCCAACCTGGAGATGTCTAGTACTAAACCTGAGACCTTCTGCATGCAAATCACATGTTCTGCCACTTAGCTACAGCCATTACCATAGTGTGGTAATAGTGTGTGCAAGGGTTACTTCATTATATGACCTTGCCTTGTGGCCCAAGAGCAGACTAGATGACCTTCCATATCCCTTTCAACCCTATGACCCTAAATGGAGACAAAAGCCTCTGATACATCAGCTTGGGCAGCTGCTAGCTCATCTTTCTCCTGGGAGGCTGTCTGAACAGATGGTGGGCTGCATTTTCTACATGGCACCACATCCTTCTAACACATACACACACTTAACTGGGGGTACAGACAGCAGTGCTATACTCTGGCCCAGGCATTCTTTATCTGCAGAACAAGCAAGCAGTTCATAGCAGATCTGCAAGTGGCACATTTTGATGCCAAACTAATACACATTTTTTCCAGTGTCTAGCAGCTGAAATGCCTGAGGTGAAGAGCCACAGACTACTCAGGAAGGGGGAAGTTCATGATAGGAGAGACGATCCAACTGAAAAGAATGATGTCTGAAGTGGAATACAGTCATCTAAGGCTCATCAAGAACCAGTACACTGGCTACCCAAGCACTGCCTGCAGGTTTCTTTGCTTTTTGAGAGGGCAGATGTTATGAATCACATGCTGCACAGCATACATGGAGAGGTGGTAATGGATCGGTTCAAAAGTTCTAGCCATCCTACACCTACTTTTCAGAATTAGTTTGTTAACACTTGGCATTTGTATGCCAAGGCACCAAACTAGCAGCAGGATGCTCCCATGAAAATATACCCATACATTTTTGTTTTAGAAACAGCTTTAGCATTTCTGGCTGAACCTGTCTGATTTTTCAGTCTGTGGCCTAAAAACAAGATACTGTAACTTTAAAAACACATGGTTGGGAATTAAAATTTGTAGCCTCATTGTAGTCCAAGAACAAGTTTAGTAACGTGGTGATAGGCTGTTTGCAGACTAAAGTGACTCAAAGCATTTGTATTTGCACACTGCTATGTATAAACAGGTTTCAGCTTCCTTTCCACTCTACCCAATGATGTCTTGGGCTCACCCAAATCTATATTTTCCATCTAAGCCTGCTCAGAGAACTAAGAACATAAACAGAAATAAACACAAGCCTAAAAACTGGCTGCAAAGTTCAGAATCCATTTCAGTCTTGAAGCTCCTTTGTCTTTATTCTCGTATCTTACTCTTGTCTCATGTATTATTCCCCAAACTTCTCATATGACAAGGGTGGGAGTGGGAGTTTGTGACCAGTTAAGCTACTCCTGCCACGCTAGGGACCAAAGAACTACATCCATCATCTTCTCAGATCTGGCAAGGTCCACTGTCAAGAAATGCCACTATATACATACTGCGCTCTCTCTTCCAAAAAGTCTTCCTCACGAACAATAAGAAAAAGATATGTTGTATTGAGGAATCACACAATTACCACTTAAGTCCAATTCAAGCAATAACCAAACACAGAATCTGCTCAATAAGGCACTCATTAATTAACAAAATTGTTCAATTCATTTTCTCACATACACCAGGCAGAGATTACATTTGTCTGCTATTCAAGACATGTCACTGCTATTCAGGGATATCAGAACAAGAAATATGAGCAAAAGATTATCAGTGCCCTTTCAGTCTTCCAGGGTACACTTGTCTTCTCAAATGTCATTAAATGCTATCACAAACACAAAACCTGGATGAAAACTACTTGTCACCCCATGTGGGACTACTCAGAGCCCCTTTGGAGTGGGATGCAAGCATAATTCAAAAAAAAATCTTAACAGTATAATTTCCTTGATGTAGTTCAGGCCAGCTCTGATGTAACCATTTGCTGTTTCCCCCTGTTGAAAGTAGTATATTACTACTAGTAGTCTTGTTGTTTGGTGAAGGCTGTATGATTTTATTGCGTTATTGGTTGTACCCCTCTTTGGGACTATTTTATAATGCAAAGACAGTAATAAATTCCATAAATAAACAAATTGAACATAAAGGAACCTCAGCTTTACAGTTCTATCATCAAGTAGTTGGAGGGTCATGGTGTCAAGACCTCAGATTAAGGGCCCACCCAAACCCAATGTAGCCACAACAGGTGGTACTACTTTGGCTGGCGTCAAGTTCTCTTTATACGTTTGAACTAAAATCATAAGCTGTCTTATCAGGAAATATGTTCCACTGAATTCAGTGGGATTTACTCTCAAGTAAAACACATTTGTGGACAGGCTGCAAGGAGATGTAATATTCCAGCTTTTCAAATAAGAAAGATGCATTTTAGTCCAGCCCCTTCTTAAGCCAACTATAAACATTTCACATTTTGAAAAACATGAAGTTCTGTCTTGTCCAGATTACTGGAATTAGACAACAGTTTAGATAAAAATACATCAATACCACAGCTCCCTCTAGATCGAACCATTTCAGTAGCTGAAATTGCTGTCACACACTGTAACACGCAGGGGCAACATTTATTACACAATGAACTTTTAAAAGACCCACTAAGTAGGTAATGTTCACTCAAAATCAGAAATGCCACCTTCTGGCGACTATGTGAATGGATTAACAGTATGTGCTTAAACTGATGCTTATGACTCCTGTTTTAATAGGCAATCTACAACATGCAGCAGTTGAACAGTAACTGAGCTCTGTGAGAAAAAGGGGAACATGGAAGTGACACCTGAGTTAATCTCCTTCAGACATCTGACCAGGTATGCTTGAGTGCATATGTTTTGCTGGGTTCAATTATTTCAGAAAATGTCCAGATGAACAGTGAACTGTTCAGCCAATCCACTGATGATGCAAGTAGCAGTGGTTTCAAAACTGCACAAAGTTAGTTTTATTTTAAATTATGTATTTAAAACATATTATGTATTTAAAAACTTTTAAACAACCATAAAACAATACAACAGCACAAGAATATGCCAGGATGTGTCATAATTTAAAGTAGCACAAAATTAATCCCTATCAGGACTAACATTAAATATTTAAACACCTCATCTTTAAAAGGCCTACAACAGAACAAGGACCAGCCAGCTTAAAACACCTTATAACACAAGGACTTCTAGCAAAGCACCACTAAAGAAAGACAGCACAAGCTTCCCTCAGGAGGGAGTCTTCCTCCACCCCCCATGGAAAAGGCCCACTCCCTCGTCCCAGCCAGATGTGCTTCTGGCGACAGCAGGACAAAGTGTCTCTACCAATGACCTTAATAAGCAGACAAGCTCATGTGGGGATGGGCAGTCCCTCAGGTATGCTGGTCCCAAACCATACAGGGTTTTAAAAGGTCACCACCAGTACTTTGAATTGGGCACAGAAACACACACTGGCAACTAGTTTCATTGAAACTTGAGGAGAGAACCAGTTTAATAGCTGAACGTTTCCTGAAAGTGATTGCAGAAATCTCCTTCACTGGAGCCTTTGGTAAGGGCAGCAAATTGCAGCCCCTGAACTAATTTCAAAAGCCCTCTGCATGTGATCAATTCAGACCTCTGGCAAAAGCGATCCATCCCTTACCTCATACCCCACTTTGTGGAAAGGAAGAGAGGGAGAGAGAAAAGGGGTGGTCCTGCCCATTTCACCCCTAGTCCTGCCAACCACTGGCATGTGGCTCCCAACAGATAATCCCTGAAGGAATTCAGCCCTCTACAGAAAAAAAGGATCCCCATTCCTGCTTTCAGGACAAGACTAGATGGGCACCTCCAAGGTTCAAGGGGTCCTTTCCATTTGTACTGCTCCAAGTACAGTAAGAAGACTGAGAAATTGTCCTGCTCTGGATTGTCTTACTGTTGTGACACAGAAGGGTTTCTCTCACACACAAGGGTATCCCACCCTTCCTTCCAGGAGTAAAACCACCTCAGGCAAATTTAACTGAAGGGGGAAAATATACCCTTAAGAAACATGCAGCTTTGACATGTTGAAAGCTAAAATTAAAGTTATTAAAAACTAAGATGACATCTAGGAATCCACCACTACTCTGGTCTCTCTTTTCCCCGAAACAACTCATTTTGCTGCTAATGAACAGCTGTTCCCCCAGAAAATGCTTTAGGTTACATGATGCTATCCAGCCTACAGGGAAGTCAGATTCCTTGAGATCCGACCATCAATTTGACAAGTAAATTAAGGAGTAGATAGCTAATTAGAAAGCTTTCATAATAATTCAAGCCAATGCAGAGTATTAAGTTGGGCTACCCAAAGTGGAGATTTTGGGCCTATTTTTGAAGCATTTTACTTTCTCAAGCTGGGATTGTAGAAAAGCCACACAACTGAAGTGGAAATAAAAGCATGCTAACCATTTCTACAGTTTTAAGGTTCTGATTTGCCAACTACCTCAATTGGAGTGAGCACAGGCTGTCTTCACTGGGACAGTGAGTAGCAAGGAGACCACCTAGAATTATACCTGTCGGATGACTATTCCAGATGGGTGCAGTTCTGCATCATGGATACATACCTTTACCTGTGACAAGCACACACGTTTCTCATTCATCCTGTGGCCATGTCCTTGAAGATCTTTTAAGAGGCACCTTCAGGGGGGGAGTAAGTTTATTTACTCCCTCACTGTAAAGCCAGGCAGTTGAACCAATCTGAAAAATTAACTGGTGTGCAGTCACGTGCAAAGATTTCACAAGCCCTTTCTCCTAGAAAGAGAATGGAGCTGGAACGCCCATCCTTTTGAGAGAAAATGGTATAGATAGGAGACGTGGGAGAGGGATCCTCTCAGGGTCAGAGCAATCAGCATTAGAGCAGGGAGGAAAGCCTTGATAGCTTTGAAAATATTTAAAGTTTATATATAGAAAAGTAGGAGATAAGTAATGTAACAAAAAACACAACATCTGAAGCCCTGTTGGTATGGGGTGTGTGTGTGGCAGCGGTGGGAAAGAAAGACAGGCCTGTTCAGCTGTGATGCCCAGGGAGGCCTATATGGCTACTTCACTGCTCACTTTTCAGCAAGCAGCTAAAATGTGGCTTAAGAAAGCCTTTGACTTCAATTGGTTTTATAGGCTGCTCCTCAAATTTTATTTTGGCCGTTTTTAAAATGTCCTTGGGGCTGTTCTTATATTTTTCATACTGTTAAAACTGTTTGAAAAATTGTGTTGTAACCTGCCATGATAGTATCTGATAAAAAGGTGAGATATAAACACTTTAATAAATAAGGCAACAGATGATAACAACAAATATCATCATGAGACTGTTATTGTAACAAAAAAAATTCTCAAGTGTAAACTATAGTAGTGAGTTTAAATTACTATTTTGTCAACTGTGGTGCTACAGATTGGAGATCAAAGCTCTGGTTGGTGAAACATCCAGAATAGATCTGTTTTGCACTTTATGCCTTTTTAGGGATTCAGATCGGTTCTGTGAAGACCTACAACACCTTCTAGAACTAACACCAAAAAAAGATGTCCTCTTCATCATAGGGGATTGGAATGCTAAAGTAGGAAGTCAAGAAATCACCGGGATAACAGGCAGGCATGGCCTTGGTGTACAAAATGAAGCAGGACAAAGGCTAATAGAGTTTTGCCAAGAGAACATGCTGATCATAGCAAACACTCTTTTCCAACAGCACAAGAGGCGACTCTACACATGGTCTTCACCAGATGGACAATATAGAAATCAGACTGATTATGTCCTTTGCAGCCAAAGATGGAGAAGCTCTATACAGTCAGTCAAAACAAGACCTGGAGCTGACTGTGGCTCAGATCATGAGCTTGTTGTTGCAAAATTTCGGCTTAAATTGAAGAACATAGGGAAAACCACTAAACCATTCAGGTATGACCTAAATCATATCCCTTATGAATATACAGTGGAGGTGAGGAATAGATTTAAGGGATTAGACCTGATAGACAGAGTGCCTGAGGAACTATGGACGGAGGTGCGTAACATTGTTCAGGAGGCAGCAACTCAATCCATCCCAAAGAAAAAGAAATGCAAGAAAGCCAAGTGGCTGTCTGATGAGGCTTTACAAGTAGCTGAGGAAAGAAGGGAAGCAAAAAGCAAGGGAGAAAGGGGAAGATATCTCCAACTGAATGCAGAGTTCCAGAGAATAGCAAGGAGAGACAAGAAGGCCTTCTTAAATGAACAATGCAAAGAAATCGAGGAAAACAACAGAATGGGAAAGACTAGAGATCTCTTCAAGAAAATTGGAGATCTCAAGGGAACGTTTTGTGCAAAGACGGGCATGATAAAGGACAAAGAAGGCAGGGACCTAACAGAAGCAGATGAGATTAAGAAGAGGTGGAAAGAATACACAGAAGAACTATACAGGAAAGATCTGAATGTCCCTGATAGCCATGATAATGCGGTCACTGAACTTGAGCCGGACATCCTAGAGAGTGAAGTCAAGTGGGCCTTAGGAAGCATTAGTAACAACAAAGCTAGCGGAGATGACAGTATTCCAGCTGAGCTATTTAAAATCCGATAAGATGATGCTGTTAAAGTGCTGCATTCAATATGCCAACATATTTGGAACACTCAACAATGGCCGCAAGACTGGAAAAGGTCAGTTTACATTCCAATTCCAAAGAAGGGCAACGCCAAAGAGTGTTCAAACTACTGCACAATTGCGCTCATTTCACATGCCAGCAAGGTGATGCTCAAAATCCTACAACCTAGGCTTCAACAGTATGCGAACCGAGAACTACCGGAAGTACAAGCGGGGTTTCGAAGAGGCAGAGGAACTAGAGATCAAATCGCCAACATTCGCTGGATCATGGAGAAAGCAAGAGAATTCCAGAAAAACGTCTATTTCTGCTTCATTGACTATGCTAAAGCCTTTGATTGTGTGGATCACAACAAACTCTGGCAAATTCTTAAAGTGATGGGAGTACCAGACCACCTTACCTGTCTCCTGAGAAACCTGTACAAGGGTCAAGAAGCAACAGTAAGAACCGGACATGGAACAACCGATTGGTTCAAAATTGGGAAAGGAGTACGACAAGGCTGCATATTGTCTCCCTGCTTATTTAACTTATATGCAGAGTACATCATGAGAAACGCCAGGTTGGATGAATCAGAGGTCGGAATTAAGATTGCTGGGAGAATTATCAACAACCTCAGATATGCAGACGATACCACCCTAATGGCAGAAAGCGAAGAGGATCTCAAGAGCCTCTTGTTGAGGGTGAAAGAGGAGAGTGCAAAAGCTGGTTTGAAACTCAACATTAAAAAAACGAAGATCATGGCATCTGCCCCCATCACTTCCTGGCATATAGAAGGGGACGAAATGGAAGCAGTGACAGATTTTACTTTCTTGGGCTCCAAGATCACCGCAGACGGTGACTGTAGCCATGGAATTAAAAGACGCTTGCTCCTTGGGAGGAAAGCTATGGCCAACCTAGACAGCATAGTAAGAAGCAGAGACATCACCTTGCCGACAAAGGTCCGTCTAATCAAAGCTATGGTTTTCCCAGTAGTAATGTATGGCTGTGAGAGCTGGACTATAAGGAAGGCTGAGCGCCAAAGAATTGATGCTTTCGAACTGTGGTGCTGGAGAAGACTCTTACGAGTCCCCTGGACTGCAAGGAGGTCAAATCAGTCCATCCTAAAGGAAATCAACCCTGAGTGCTCATTGGAAGGACAGATACTGAAGCTGAAGCTCCAATATTTTGGCCTCCTAATGCGAAGAGAAAACTCTCTGGAAAAGACCCTGATGCTGGGAAAGACTGAAGGCAAAAGGAGAAGGGGACGGCAGAGGATGAGATGGCTAGATAGCATCACCGATGCAATGAATATGAACTTGAGCACACTCCGGGAGAGAGTGCAGGACAGGAAGGCCTGGCGTGCTATGGTCCATGGGGTCACGAAGAGTCAGGCCCGAGTGAACGACTGAACAACAACAAGGGATTCAGATACAAAGTTAAATTTTGCATTCCTAACCATGCAGGAGGATCTACTGCTCCCTATTGCCAACTCACAGTATTTGGCATGTTTTTATTCCTGCATTGAAACTTATCTTACATAATCTCAGATTTTAAAAAGTTGTTCGTATTTAAAGCTTCCCTTTGCAGCCCTAAAAGCAATCTCCATGTACCGATGGGCTCAGAAACCAAAAAGGTACTTTTTAAATGCTCAATATTAGCGTCAAATCTTTTAGGAGTCCACTCAATTCTGAACTCTTGGGCTCAATTCAGACATCATGGTTAAGGAAATTTAACTAATTAATTATGGGCCATTTCAGACACAACGATTTGGCTTAATAAACAATGGTTTATTAAACTGAGGGGTTCAGACAATCGTGTAGGAAGAAGCCATTGTGGCCTCTCCCCCTGCCCCCATCCGTGCCACGCGCACCACCAACCTGTTTTGCATAATGCCCCGCAATGCAGTTCAGGTTGGTGTGTCATCCAGTTCCTGCAAGTCGTGGATTGTAGGATGGGTATGAAGCCACCCCCGCTGTGTGCCAGCTTTAGACAACATGACCACCTGCACTGCATCACGGGGAATTATACAGATGGGTGGATACACATAGGGGCAGGGGGAGAAGCAATGATGGCTTCTTTTCCCTATACGATTGTCCAAAGCCAGTCTGAGAATGAGCATTAGGTCCATGCACCTCTCCTCTCCCTTATTCCCTCATGTACCAACTTCAGCACTTGTATCCTGGCTAGTTTAAATTGCAATTTTCCATTAAATCTGAACTGGAAACCATGGCTTAATCTGAACCTGGTTTCACAACATCACCCTTCACTGACATGGTGCCCTCCAGGTATTTGAACTTCAACTAGGGATGGACGAACTCACTTGCACGCAGCTTCCCCAGGTGCTCGCAGAGCTGCTGCCCCAGCTCGTGCTCCCCCGGACGCACATGCATCTGTGCTCGCTGGGATGCGCTCGCTGAGCCGTCCTGTGCCCGGCAAGCAGTCCCGTGCTGCTCTTGAGAGCTGTCAAAAAACTGACAGTTCTCAAAAGCAAGGGAGAGAAGGGATCCCTACGGGGAACTGAGAAAGTGCCCCGTTTCTTCTGAGGAAGCAAAGGTGCCAGGCGTGGGGAGGGGTGGGAGGGGGCACCTGCTTCCCCCTCCCATGCCTGTCACTTCCGCTTCCTCAGAAGAAACACAGTGCAGCAATTTTTAATGTCTTCCTTCAGTTCTTGCGCAAGAACAGAATGAAGACTTTAACAAAAAAAGAAAAGCAGGGACAGAGAGGAATAGGACTGGGTGACACCCAAAGGGGTCCCTACCACACAGGATCCTCTCTTCCCCACCACACACCACCTACTCCCCCAAAATGGCATTTCCCCAAGCCAGGTGGAGGATCCTTCTTCCCAGTTGCCTTTTAAAAGGTAAATGGAGAGAGGGATATTTCAGCCCGACGGGGGGGGGGGGAATACCTGGGGGGGGGATCCACCTCCCCCTGCCAAGGATGTAAAGTAAATATTGCACACATAGGGCAGTAAAAGCCCTGATCTGTGCAAAACTGCAGGCAGCAGAGGGGCTCCAGTCACTTACATTATTTTTCAAAGCACTCCTTGTGAAAATCAGGGGTGGGGGTAGGGGTGGGGGTGGGGGTGGGGAATCCCACCCCTCCACCATGGGTCCTGTTGCCCCAAGAACCCGTGGGGGGGTCCCTCCCAATTTTTGCAAGGAGCACTTTGAAAATCTAAGTTAATGGAGCCCCTCCGCTGCATACAATTTTGCGCAGATTGGGGTCTTTACTGCCCTATGTGCGCAATATTACATTTATGGAATTTCCCGAGGCACCATTTTTTCCACAAAATGGTGACTGTGGGAACGTTGGGCATTCAGCAAGGGCTCATGGGGATGGTTCGGCAAGCATGTGGGGGTGCGAGTGGGGGCAGTGGCTTGGAAGGAACAGCCTGGAGATGTGAGTGGGGGAAGTCTTTTGGACTTCTAGACTGAGCCGAGTGCCTGCACCATCCCTAACTTCAACTCCCATAGCCAATGGTAAGAAATGCTGGGAGTTGTACCCTAAAACATCTGGAGGACACCAGGCTTAGGAAGGCTGATCCAGCTAGTAATCCAAGATTATGCTAGTTTCCCAATTCAGAAATGTGACAGGAGGAAGTGTGTGGATCCAGCATTCATATTAAGCGAAAATCGTTCTGTCTGAACTAGCCCTATGGCTTGGCAGGATGTCTGAACTGAAAAATCACAATCACAGCAGTTGCTCTGCCTCCAGAGGCCATTGCAGCTAGAAACCAGAACACTGAACAGATGGAGAACAAAAGCAAACAAGAAGTTCTAAGTCATGGCTAGAACAAACCATGTTTTGATAATCCATATAAATTGAGGTTTAACATATGCCGAAACTGAGCACAGGCAGACATCACTGCATTATTTCCCTTATTTATTATTTATTTATTTTATTAAATTTATTAATCGCCCATCTTGCTGGTCACCCAGCCACTCTGGACGATGTACAACATACAATAAAACAGTTTAAAACAATAAAATTCTACAATAAAACATTTTCTAAAATACCCTAACCAACCCCAAATGCCTGCCTGTACAACCACATTTTTAATGCACAATGGAAGCTCATTAAAGAGGGGGCATGGCGGAGTTCCCTAGGGAGGGAGTTCCACAGAGTGGGGGCCACCACAGAAAAGGCCCTCTCCCTCGTCCCCACCAGTCTAGCTGTCCTGGTTGATGAGACAGAAGGCCATCCAAGGCTGATCTTGTTAAGCGGCCTGTCTGGTGTTGCTGGAGGCACTCCTTAAGATAGGCTGTGCCAGAAGCATATAGGGTTTTAAAGGTCAAAACCAACACCTTGAATTTGGCCCGGAAAACAATTGGTAACCAGTGCAACTCCTTCAGCACTGGAGTGATGTGATCTCGCCAGCGGCTGCCTTTAATCAGGCGAGTCGCCGCATTCTGTACCAGCTGCAGCTTCCAAACCGTCTTCAAGGGTAACCCCACGTACAGCTCATTACAGTAGTCTAAACTAGAGGAGACCAGGGCATGTACTACCGATGGGAGAAGATGGTCGGGAAGGAAGGAGCGCAGCCGCTATATCAGACGGAATTGATACAGCGCTGTCCAGCTCACAGCTGACACCTGAGCCTCCATGGACAGCTGGGAGTCCAAAATGACCCCCAGGCTGCGGACCTGGTCTTTCAAGGGTAGCCATACCCCATTCAACACCAGGTCAACATCCCCCAGCCTCCTCTTGTCTCCCACCAAAAGTACCTCGGTCTCGTCAGGGTTCAACTTCAGCTTATTCCTCCCATCCAGCCACTCACCGTCTCCAGACATTTGGACAGGGATTCTACGGCCAACCTTGGTGAAGATTTGAATGAGAGGTAGAGCTGCGTGTCATCCGCATATTGATCACACCGCACCCCAAACCTCCTGATGATAGCCCCCAGCAGCTTCACATAGATGTTAAATAGCATCGGGGAGAGGATGGAACCCTGTGGCACCCCACAAGTGAGTGGCCACGGGTCCGAATCCTCCTCTCCCAGTGCTACCCTCTGGTACCTGCTGGAGACGAAGGACCGGAACCACCACAATATGGTGTATCCAATGCCCAACCCCTCCAGGCAGTCCAGGAGGATACCGTGGTCAACGGTATCAAAAGCCGCTGAGAGGTCGAGGAGAACAAGGAAGGAGCATTCACCCCTATCCAGAGCCCTCCTCATATCATCCACCAAGGCCGTTTCTGTCCCATGCCCAAGCCTGAAGACCAACTGAAATGAGTCTAGATAATCGGTTTCTTCCAAGTGTGCCTTCAACTGCATCGCCACCACCCACTCAATCACCTTGCCCCAAAATGGCAGATTCGAGACTGGGCGAAAGTTGTTCAGAACTTGGGGATCCAAGGAGGGCTTCTTTAAGAGCGGTCTTATCACTGCCTCCTTGAGGGCTGATGGCATCACTCCCTCCTCAAGGGAGGTGTTCACCACCGCCCTGATCCCTTCACCCAGTCTCTCTCTGCAGCCTATCATGAGCCAAAATGGGCAAGGATCAAGTAAGCAGGTGATCGGCCTTACAGATGAAAGCACCTCGTCCACTTCATCAGGAGGAAGAAGCTGGAACCGATCCCACAAAACCGGTTTGCCACAGGCCGCCTCTTGCTCACTAACTGTATCCACAGCGTGCGGAGTAACACTCCTTATCCGATCAATTTTATCTGCAAAGTGCCTTGCCAAGGCCTCACAGGAGGCCTTAGAATGCTCTGGTGGTTCAGGAGCCACAGGACCGACCAGGCTCCAGACCACTTGGAACAGCCTCCTGGGACAGCACTCCACAGACACGATAGAGGCAGCATAATATTCCTTTTTTTGCTGCCTTCACCGCCACGTGATAGGCTGAAGATACAGCTCTAGCCCGTGTCTGATCGTCTTTGGAGCGAGACGTCCGCCACCGGCGCTCTAGCCGTCTCACCTCCTGTTTCAGAGCTCGTAACTGCGGATTGAACCATGGTGCAATCCGAGCCCTGTTCAGGGGGAGAGGGCGTTTCGGAGCCACCCGATCTAATGCTCCAGTGATTGCGGCATTCCAGCCACCCACCAGGGTCTCAACCGAGTGGCCGTTGGCATGCTCCAGAGAATCCCCAAGCGCGTTCAGGAATCCATTTGGATCCATAAGACGCCTGGGGCGGACCATTTTAATGGGTCCTCCACCCCTGCGGAGGGGTTGTGGAACTGAGAAGTCTACCAGCACCAGATAGTGGTCTGACCATGACAAGGGGGTGGTGGATATACCCCCGACTTCCAGATCACTCCCCGCTTCTCCAGAAACAAACACAAGGTCTAGCGCATGACCGGCTACATGGGTGGGCCCAGTTAGAATATGGTGCAGCTCCCAGGAAGCCATGGTCTCCATGAAGTCCCGAGGTGCTCCTGTGAGGATGGCCTCTGAATGTACGTTGAAGTCCCCCAACACCAATAAGTTAGGGGACTGTACACACACATCAGAGACCACCTCAAGCACCTTGGCCAGGGAGTCAGTCGTGCAGCAGGGTGGACAGTACACGAGCAGAATCCCCAGACTGCCCTTCGGGCCCAACCTCCAGTACATGCACTCAGCAACCTTGGTCTCTCAGAGAACTCTCGGTAGCTCTCGGTAGATAACAGCCACTCCCCCTCCCCGACCCCCAGCCCTCAGCTGCTGTGCATACGAAAATCCAGCTAGACACATGGCTGCAAGAGTTGGAGCAGCAGCCTCAGCCAGCCAGGTCTCCATAGTACATGCCAGGTCTGCACCCTCGTCCAGGATCATGTCATGGATGAGAGAGGTTTTCTGGGTAACAGACCTGGCATTGCAGAGCAGCAAACGAAGGCCAGAAGATGGGGTCACGCCTCCCCCAGCCATCCTTTGGCTCTGGACAGGCCTGGAGCAGGGGACAGATACTACACATCTCTCCCTTGTTCCCCTTACCTGGCATGGCCTGCTCCTAGCGCACCACCAGCGCCTGCCACCCAGCCTCGGTATATTCTGGCCCCCAACACTCCCCCCACTGCCTCCATCAGGTGGACACATGCCCCCTCACTCCTGCCTATCAGGCAGGCTACCCACCCCTAAAAACACATCAGAATCCCCCAGAAATTAAAAACAACAACTAAAAAATCCCCTTAAAAATAATGACAGGCAGAAGTCCGCAGGGAAGACCTGGTGTTGGCGGTGGCAGCAGCAGGCACGCCTCTTCCCCTGGTGGTGGCTTCTCCTGCAGGTCCTGGCTCTCCCAGGCCACCTCAGCCAGCCAGCTTATGTAGCCCCTCCAGGGAGGGGCAGGTGGAAGCAGCACAGCTGGCTCAGTACCTGGGGGCCTGGTCCTGCAGGGACTGGCGGTCTGTCAGGCAGAAGTCCGCAGGGAAGGCCTGGTGTTCTTGGTGGTGGTGGTGGTGGCGGCGGCAGCAGGCCCAGCAGCAGCAGGCATGCCTCTTCTCCGGTGGTGGTGGCTTCTCCTACAGGCCCTGGCTCTTAAGTTTGGCAAGTCATTGCAGAGATGGAATACCCTATTTAACTGACATTAAGGGTTGAATTCTCTGTATGTTTAGGCAGAAAAAAAGTCCTACAACTCCCAGCATGCCCCAGCCAGTAATGCTAGCTAGGGAATGCTGGGAGTTGTAGGACTTTTTTCTGTCTAAACATGCATAGGATTGCTCCCTAAATTGACTAATTACAAGTCAACAATACTGGGTTTGCAGTAGACAAGACATTCTGAACTGGTAATCTGTAGATATTGCCATTAAGGTGATAACCTTTGGGGGGTGAATGGATGTCTCTTGGACTCTGAGATGTCAGTATTTAGTGTGGGAGGGAAAGGTGTCCTATGCACCCTTCCCCCGCTCTGACAGGGTCTATTTCCATAGAAAACACCCACACTATCAGTATCATCCATATTTTGCATCATTCAGATACTGCCCAGTCTCATGGACCACCTGCAAAGCGCCCGTGGTTTACTGAAATGATACAAATGGAAGAAAAGGTAAACTGCATGCCAAACACAGCATTATGCAAGTCATAAAGCAACTTTGGGTGGTTGCATCCCAATTTTACTAGCCAGCCATCTTAGCAAAGCTATAAGCTTTCCTCTATCCCTCCAAGTTCTTCACTGTCACACATACACAAATCTGGATTAAAATCTGTGGTAAAATATGAGGCGGAACTTGAAAGCAATTTATCTCTATTAAAATTATGAAGAGTGTTATATGTATGCTTTTACCAAATGGCTGTTTTTAAGTGACATGGCACACGGATGAAGTCAACCGATTTACAATGCTGATAAAGGCTCACAAGCGTACAAGGTAACACACACATTTGCGATCAATTTCAACGAATCAATCTTAAGCATATTTATTACGTTTCTATACTGCTAAATAACTGAAGCTCTCTAGGGGATTTACAAAATGCAAAACTGTAAAATACATCCATATAATAAAACATAACAAAAGACTTTAAAAGTTTAAAACAGAAAACAAAAGTAAAAACTAGAGTAAAAGCTAGAACACCTGCGTCTCCCTTTCTCTTGCTTTCTGAAACACAGAACAAAGAGGCCTCAGTAAGATATAGATTGATCCTTCATTTCCTCCTTTATCAACGAATATCCCCACTCAAAACGTATACCTTGTGCGGCTCACAGGAAGTCTCCCATCCAGGCACCGACAACGCTGATACTTGCTTAGCTTTAACAATATAACTGCATCATGTGCCTTCAGATCATCCTCTGGACTCATGTTAGAAAAGGTCTCGCGCTGCTTTTAATACAAGAGCCAGCTGAGAAATCCACCACTTAGCAGTACATTTAGGGCCTTTCCACATGTGGCAGCAAACCTAGGTTTGCAAATCAGTGTACCTTTGACTGGGAGCTGCAGCTGAACCCAGATACCATAAATGTACAATTTTCCATATATAGGTGTGTCTCATCCACACATAGTTAAAAAAGTAAACCATACATTTAAAATATTAGATGTACACCTAAAAAGTAATGTGCAAATTAGGTTCAATACAAGTTCCACTGAAAGGAATACTTATTTAGCTATGGACTATGCTGACAAAAAAGAAAGGAACTTTCTTTGACAATATTCTGTAAAATAAAAATCTCAGTAAGTAAAACTAATTTTTTAAAAATAAATATGAAGTGTATAATTCAATCATGTTAACCCTTACATTTCCTCCACTTATTTAAATATGTTTATATGCAGCCTTTCTATTAAAAATGCCCAAGACTGGCTTAATAACCACCATCAAAAAACATTAAAAAACTAAGTCTAACTGATGATGTCTCAGAAACACGTTATGAACAATCTAGTCCTACTCATGCCATCGTGAAAGAGCACCTGTGGCACAGGAACAATGCTGCAATGCTAGAATCTACAATTCAGCGTCTACCATGTAATGTGTGTAAACTGCATTTTTGCAGAGAAAACATATTCAAATGAGGCATTCCTCAGCTAAGTTATACAATCCCTATTTTAGGTCAAGACCAGTTTTTCCCCAGTTAAGGAAAAGATTGAAATAACTCGCCACACACTTCCAGAGCCTCTGGACTGTGAATGCACTTGGAAAATCTTGTGTAGACAGAAGCAGCTTCATGGCAATCTGTCCTGAAGTGGAGAACCTGATGCCTTAAGAATGAGCAGTGGCTGAGCAGAAGAACAAGATGAAAGGGAAGAGACATGTGCCTGCAAAGGGTATGATTAAAACAAATGAGGCTATTTGGAGGGCTTTAACCATTTTATAAACAGCAGACAGCTGCAATTTCAGTGACATTCTAACTTGAAATAAATAAGAGCTGCATCTTCAACAAAGACAATCAAAATGCAATCAAGGGGAAAGGTGGAATCTTTCCCAATGATGCTACCCAAATTACTGATATTAAATACTATGGCAACACTTGGATATGGCAACAGAAAGATGCTAAAAATGATGGAAGCATAATCTTCAGCCCTTCCTGACCTATGAATTACAAACATGTGTCTCAGTTCTTCCACCAAACCCATAAGTTCATCAGTTCATCAAGTTTCACATCCTGTTTTAAGACCAAACACACTTTAACAAACATCGTACATAATGTAATTGATTTGGCAGGAACATCACAATAGACCACATGCTAAAAATGCCAACAAGTCGGTCAAAGCACACTGTTGTACACAGCACATATCCAAATTAATGGTGAGCTTCTCTACTCTTCATCCACCAGAGGTTGGCAAACAAGTGGCAGACCATCCGAAACTATGCACCTAAGGCCACCCACTTTCCATATCCCGAACCAATAATCCACTTTCCATTTAGATCAGATGAATTCAGAGCACATCACACACCTGAAACCTCAAGCTTCAGCAGTGAGGTCAGGTACCCTGACAAGTGAGTGACCAGGTCTCAAGCCAGTGTTTGTTCACTTAAAAAAATGATTATAGCTCTCGAGACTTCTTTTCCTCCAGAAAGAACAACTCCATAGATTTGTCTTGGAAGAAAGATCAGTTAGCTTTGAGACAATGGCATTAAGGTTTTTAAACTCAGTCACTGTGTTGTAAACACATACCTGTCATGAAGCACTGATGACACCTCCCTTCTGAGCACAGAATGATCCATACCGTCAATGTTAGTAACTCCCCTGTTAACCAAAGGAGATAAGACTTTAATGTTCTAGTTTTTAAAAGGGAAGCGCGGTACCCTAATGTACCATGATATCATAACAAATCATGTGAGCGTAGCCCAGTGGAGGGGGGTGGGGGTGGTTAATTACCAATGAAGTCAGTCACACTGCCAAGACAATTCATTGTTTCACTGTGAAAAAGAGGCTTTTGTCTCTAAACAAGGAAATACTGGACAAAAGATTTGCTATTCACTGCTATTCCAGTAGATTTGCTACTAGAATACATGGTGAAGTCAAGCAAAATGTTCCCAGAACACTCCTTTTCTTCTTCTTTTTAGAAACACACATGCTTGCATTAGCCTCCTCCTCTCAAATGGGTCTAGAAGCGAGGACCTGCTGAAATAGTAAGTGTCCTCCCTGCCTCAAAAGGGCCTAGCACATTAAGATTATTCCAAGAACAAATATCTTCTTGAAAAAAAGGCATTTAGTGGAATAACTATGTCAGGCAGGGTCAACAGTCAGGATCAGAGAATGTCATCCTTCAAGAAAGAAAGTTCCCTGGGCTGCACTGAAAATCCACATGATAAAGAGGCTTAAGGAGCTTTGATCAGGTTTCCTTTCTACTCCCAAAGCAGACCTGTAGTGACCCTTGTGATGTATCATTGACTTTGTTATAAAAAGAGCTTTGTGTACAGGTCTTTTCCAGCCTCAATTTAGGCACTGTATTTGTTCCTTACAATCCCTTCCTTCCCATATGCAGTACATCCCTTCTCTGGCTTGCTGCAAACAGATCTTTATATATAACCTAGAAGGGCCAAAGCTGAATTATATTCCATGGAAAGTCTGAATAAGTTTGTGCTTATCTCAAACTGCTTTTCATGTCCGGGAATAAACATCTATCTTGTGAATGTATCTGAAGTTCAAAGCAGAGGTAAAACAGACCACTGCTGTCTCCACCTTTTCTCCTCCCTACTTATCATGAAAGAGAAGTAGTTACAAAAAAGACTCAGTCATAAAAAGCTACGGCCAGTCTATATGAACTGCAGAAAATACTGTAAGAACTCCTCCTCTTCTGGTTAGCAGAGATCAGATTTCAACAAGAGGCTTATCAAAGAACACAGATCTTAGCAAGCTGAAAGCTTTTGTTTCTCTACCTTCAATAGCTTGGAACTCACCTTGGATTTAACATGCTTAGAGACAAAACTTCTTTACTACTTATGCAATGATCTAGGCAAGTGCAAAAGCCTGCCTCAACAACCAGCTTCCTTTCATTGGCATACCTCACAAGATCAGTGGGTGGATTCCTATATGCAAGTGAGAAGACTTTGATCTCCACACAGGGGAAAAGACAAGGAAGCAAACCAATGCATAGCAGAACACTTTTATGTTGCACAGGAATGTGAACTAGGAAGCCAGGTGAGGGGGGACACAAAGAGAAGAGAGAATGCAGCGGGAGCTGGCAAAGACACCCCACCCCCATTACACCATAAAATCATATTTAATTCCAACATAAGATGCTCCATCCCAATTGTGCCTGGTATCTACAGCATTATGTTGTATGCCTGCTAGTATTTTTATTTTATTCCTTACATTTCCCCGTCTACCTTTCCTCCAAGGAGCTCAGGACCCAGTGTTCTCCCTTTTTATCCTCACAAACACCCTGTGAGGTAGGTTAGGTTGAGAGAGTGTAACTGACCCAAGATCACCCAATGAGTTTCATGACTGAGTAGGGGTTTCAACCTGGGTATCCCCAGACCTAATCCTAATCTGTCCACTGCACCATCCTCTGCAACTGTTCTTCAGTCACACAAGCTCTCAAAAAAACCCTTTAGAATATCACTGGTCAGATATTGAAACGCAAGCTTCAAAGTAAGTTCTTTTCACAGCACCATACCACTCCAAGCATGCTAAAAACACAAGCCTGCCACATTCATTTATTTATAGCAGGTGTGGGGAACCTGTGGCCCTCCAGATGTTGCTAGACTCCAACTCCCATCAACCCCACCCAACATGGGCAATGGTCAGGAATGATGGGAATTGTGTTCCAAATCTGTAAGGCCACAGATTCCCCATCCCTGTTTTATAGGCTGCCCTTTAAGAGATGTTCTCTGGGCAGCTGACAAGATAAAAAAGAGCAAGTATAATGAAAAAGTACAACAAAATGCAGCAAACACACCTGTTCAGTAATGTTAGAACTGTTCAGTGGTCCACATTCACAACCTGCATGTTGCAAACCTGCACACTCAGGTCTACCATGAAACATATGCTTCACTCAGACATCACTCATGAAAGAAGACAGCCCTTACAAATAGTGGCAATGGAAAAAAAAAACCTTTAAAATATGAAGCTCATCATTGCTGTGCAGACTATGTTATTACTTTTTTTAACCAATTTACACTGTAGATGCTTTCTAAAACACAAATACGCACCAATTTTGCTTCATAGTGCACATGCGTATGTGTTGCCCAGGCACTTAAATTCTGTTTAGCAACATATTATAATGTTTGTTGTTATTTTTACATGCAGAGACCAACTCACACATGCAGCACATATGCCATACACAAGTTAAAACTTTTTTAATGTGTCTTCATAAAAAAGGGGAATTGACTCATTGCATAAAATACTTGTAAAAAAAATCCAGATATTTTTATTTATTTATATCCCGCCTTTTTCCCCTCCAAGAAACCCAAGGCGGTTTACATAATCCACCTCCTCTCCATTTTATCCTCATAACAACCCTGTGAAGTAGGTTAGGCTGGGAGTCAGTGACTGGCCCAAAGTCACCCAGTGACTTCATGGTCGAGTTGAAACTAGAACCCAGATTTCCCAAGTCCCAGTCCAACATGCTAACCACTACATTTGCTGTCTTTTGTTGATGCAAAATAAAACCCTAAAATCCATTGTCCTTAGGGAAAAAACAGCCTAAATGTGGACCAATCCCTGCACAACTAGAGTTTTAAAACTTTAGACTAATAGAGCAAGAAAAAAGATTATGTATTGAAACACTTGATACCCACAGCCATGAAAAGCAATCGATATGCTCAATCCTATGCATATCTACTCAGAAGTAAGACCCATTGAGTTCAATGGGTCTTACTACCAGGTGAATGAGTATAGGATTGCAGCCATAGCATTATAACCAGGACAGAAAATGGAAGCTGGATAGTTCTACAACCCTCCTGACTGGTGTCTCAGCTTCTGCTATACTGATAAGTTGTTACAAATAATGTATTTCATATTTTATAATCCAAGATCTACATTTCATGACAACTCCAGCAGCCGTAAACATAAAGCAACCTTATGCTTCCAGCTAAAGCAAATATTCAGAAGCTTTTAACAAGTACCAAAAGTGGAAAAGAGGACACATTTCCCCTGCACTTGGAACTCTCTAAGCTCAAAATTTCTCTTGACAAACCCAGTTGCTGTAGAGCAATTTGAATTTGGTCCAGCACAACACTCTCCTTCAGTGTAGAGCTAAAATTGGATTGTTTCATCGCCTAAGTACACAAGTATCTGCACCCTAAGGAATCTAGGCTTTTAAGCACCCTAAGGAATCTAGGCTTTTAAGCACCCTAAGGAATCTAGGCTTTTAAGCACCCTAAGGAATCTAGGCTTTTAAAGCATGTCTCAGGCACAGATCTTATGACATTAACTCCCTGACGGAAAAGCTAAAATAAGCATTTGATCTGCTTCTACAAGCAAACTCTAAAATGGAATTTTGAGAAAACAGAAACTTCCCAGTTGATAACAAATTACAAGCAACAGAGCAATGTGTTTTGACATTAAAAAGTGCAAATCCACCTTTCAAATAATAATTTACTTGCAGTGTAATCCTATACATGTCTACTCAGAAGTCCCATTGAGTTCAATGGGTCTTACTTCCACAGAAGTTGGCACAGAATTATTGCCTTAGAGCACAATCCTAAGTAGATAGGCGGCCACCTTACCTCAGAAGCAACCGCCTATCCTAAGCAAGGCAGGAGAGGCAGAGGAGGATAGTTCCCTCTGCACCATTCCTGCCTTGCTCTCTTTTGCTAGATAGCTGTTTTTGGCTGTCTAGCAGCAGAGGGGCCGACTGGGACAGGAAGCTGCTGTACGACACATAGGATGTGTCGTGCGTGCAGCTCTGCTCTTCCTGCTCCGCCCCTTTTCAGTCGCTTCACGCTCATCTTCCGAGCACAGAGGACGGGGCTTCTCCGCACTGCCTCCGAGGCAGCACGGACGAGGAGGGAGGTCAGATTTCCAGGAACAAAGCCCATGCTCCGAGGTCGGTTCCCAGAACAGAGCATATCCTATGGCCCTCTAGACGGTGTCTAGTGGCCACAGGATTGCTTCCTTAGAAGATTACTGAAGTTTGAGCCCAGACAGTTTCATAGCACTTCTCCATCACTTTGGAAGAAAAGTCCACAGCTAAAATATGGTGACACATGCCTTAGTTATATCCTGTTTGGTTTACTGCAATGCGCTCTACCTGGGGCTGCCTATGAAGAGTGTTCGGAAACTGCAGTTGGTCCAAAGAGCTGCTGCCAGACTGTTGACTGGGGCTGGCTACAGGGAGCATACAACTCCCTTGTTAAAACAGGTTTACTGGCTTCCAGTTTGTTTCCGGGCACAATTCAAAGTGTTGGCTATGACCTATAAAGCCCTATACAGCTCTGGTCCAGGTTATCTGAAAGACCGCATCCTCCCTTATGAACCTGCTTGCGTCCTGAGATCTTCTGGGGAGGGAATATTATGAACCTGCTTGCGTCCTGAGATCTTCTGGGAACGCCCTTCCCAGGGAGGCTAGGATGGCTCCCTCCTTGATGTGTTTCCAGAGGCAGGCTAAAATATTCTTATTCCAGCAGGCCTTTGGGACATAGTCGGAACCTGGGGGTAAGCTGCTAAAATGCTGTTTTAATATTTTTAATATGATTTTAATTGTATTGTTGTTCAATTATAGTTTAACTTTTGTATATTTTCATAAGTTTTAATTGTATATGTTTTAGTGTTTGTAAGCCACCTTGTCTCCCAGTACTGGGGAAAAGGCAGGGTATAAATATTACTATAATAATAATAACAACAATAACAACAGTATTTTCCAAAGATCCATAATAAGCTTTGGCTTTTATCTTGTGGATTGCAAGATGAGATACAGCTATAAAAATTTGCATTTGTAGGACTGTCATCCTTGGATTGTTTTATGCTGCTACTACCGTTTTACTTCTTTAGTTTTTAAGATTGTTTTATTTATATGTTTGGTTTTTATTATTGTGTCTTGTTTTATTTTGATGGCAAGCTGCCTTAAATATGTGTTAGAAAGATGGGGATAAATGGTGAAAATAAAGAATAAAAATACAAATAAATATTGCACCATCATGACAGCTGCAGGCAATGAAGATACACAAAAATCAGTCATGAGTCTCCCACTCATTTCTGAAGCTTCCATCTTTGCTGAGCTAACTGCCCATCTTAGTACTTAATAAATGTGACATAAGTATGCAGATCAGGGCTACTGCTGACTTCCCACACCATGCTGCCTTGATAGGGTAGTTCGATGCATTTTATTCTTACAGTTGAACTATTTGAACTGAAATGTTTTATTTGATTGAATTGTATTGTTCTGATCCCTGTATTGTGAGCTAATTTAAGCAGCTTGCTGCACAGCAGCATATAAAATTAATCTACTCTAAATCTAAAATATTCTATGGCATGTCAGTCAAAACAGGCTGTGATGTATTGCATCAGCCACACCTATAATTCACTATTTTCCATAAGCAAATCAAAGCTTGCTGTTCGGTTAACTCTCACACAATCCATCAAGGACACAAGAAAAAGGTAAGAACTTGAGCTTCATTTCTATTCCAACTAGGTTGCTGTTTTATGTAACACAAAAATCTTTAGTTACTCACAAAGTGTCTCTCCACATCATCTCCGACACAATGATTTGCCTCCTTGGCTGTTTGCACACCTGCAAGCTGGAAAAAAAAAATAGACTCATAAGGAGGAAGAAGGCACTCTCTCAGAATTTCACAAAACACAGAAAGCTCTGTACTAGGCAACTGATATTGGAACCAAACTTCACTTCTTCAGTAGTTCTTCACCACCCTTTCTAGATGGTAGATTGAAGGGGGGGGTGCAGCAGTCCCTATGGCACCAAACCCCAGAATATGTTTCAAGCAGTTGTCTACGTTTCCATTCAGTCCTTGCATAAAACTTTCTTTTGTCAGCAACCAGCCTATTAATTCCCAAGAGCTTATTGTTTATTTCATTTGTACCCCGCCTTTCTACCAAAACGTGGCACTCAAGGCAGCTTACAGAACCAATTAAAACTGATAAAAATAAAACATTAAAATGCAATAAAAACCATAACAATTACTGAAAAAATATCGTCTTAAAGAGAAGGCCCAGGTCAACTGTTTTTCTAAACAGGAAGAGAGTATGTACATTAAAGCCTTGGCACCACATCAGACATTAACTATGGCAGCCTTCCCCAAGCTGGTGTCCTCCAGATGTGTTGGACTACAACTACCAACATTCATGCTAACAGCTGTAATCCAGCACATCTGGAGGGCACCAGGTTGGGGAAGGCTGAACTAAGGGGTGGTACCTTTCACAAAGCTACTCTCAACCCTATTCATGTGTATGGGCACAAGTATGGGCAGCTGTACTAGCAACCTTTCCAGACTTCTTTGCAAGGCTGGGTTAAGTGGCACACACAACACAGCCTTGCTTGCAAGGGCACCAGTCACGCACATCTCAACCTTAAGGAGGCTGAAGCAAACAGTTTTGCTCCCAACAAGTTGCTACAGCAAAGAGCAGGGGCAAGAGAAAACGGGTCTGAACAGTTTATGAACAATCTCTAGCCAAGCATTTGAATTAGTTCACAAATGCTTGTTCCTGAAACAAGTTAACTACAGGCGCCTTGAAAAATCGAGTGAACGCATGAGAAGAGCCATGCCGGGTTTGCAAAAATACATCACTTCTTGACAATGGAGGGCTCTGAGTGACTTCTATTTATCTAAAATGACTTCCTGGCCTTCTTACACAGTTGTTAATTTATCCATCATACATTGCTATGGAAAATATAAAACAGGATTCTAGGACAGCACCAGACAATTCAGTATCATGAAGCTTGACTATGCTCGTATGTCAGAGGCAGCCAGGTTCTGGAACTCACAACTTGAAAATTCTACTTCACCTGTAGCATATAAAACATTGCCTTGAAGTTTAGATCTATCCAACACTTAGTCCAGTGGTTTTCAGATTTTCTAGCTTCTAGGAACCCATTCCACAGACTCATTTTCTGAGAATCCCCTGCACATCTGTCAAAGATCCCCAGAACTTTGCAAAGGGCTCTCAGGTATGTTCTAAGGTGCACTCAGACTATGTGGAGTCCACTTGAACCAAAAGCATTGCCCCTAGAACATGTCTAACACTCTCCTGAAGCTGTGCATTGCAGGGGAAGATCAGCAGCGGTGGGCAAAATATATTTCAGGGAAGCTGGTTGCACCATGATGGATCTTTCCAGCAGATTTCCAATGAACCCCTAGTCCCGCAGAACATGATTTGAAAACCACTGTCATAACACAATCAACCTTTTAAAAGTATAGCCAAGTGGCATGTTCACTGCTTTCCCACCATAAAAAGGCTTTTGGTCACTCTTTGTATTTCAGGGACTTCCATGGAGACCCTTCCAGTGAGTGGGCTTCCTGTGCTCCCTCACTACCACACACTAGCTAAGCTTTATTTAGCCAAGTACATACAAATCTGGTAGTAGGCTACCCAGGTAAACTATTCACAAAAAGAGGTTTCAGACTGATCTGTCACATAGATAGAATCAAGTCACAGCATAAGAGAAAATAGGAATACTAATTATTCACAAGCAAAGAACCACGTAAATCACATTTGCATGTAACACTGTAAGAGTGTTCATACCCACAACTGTTCAGCTATCTTCATGCCAGTATGGAGGATTATTATAGGCTTGCTGTATCAGACTATACTTTATCATTCCCAGAAGCCCAGCTTAATGCCAATACACTGAACAGAATTCAGAGAAGTGAAGGTATATACACACACACACACACACAGAGCCAAGGAGGCCCATAAGCTGCCACTGCAACGGGTACATTTCCAGGCAGTTGATTACTGACTCCATTATACAAGCCGGATGTCCACTTAGAAGACAGAGATGGAACCTTTCTCTCGGCCCAAAGCAAAAGCTTCACTGTAATATCAGTTCTGCATTCATGGCACACTTAGGCATTATTGCACTCCTTTCCTAACTATTTTAACTGAAGATACAAAGAAAGGTAAGCAGACTGATTCAATTTTTAGGGCACAGGAGCATCTTTCCCCATATTTTCCCACAATCAGGCTTCTCCAATCTGGGGCCCTCCAGATGTGTTGGACTACAAGTCTAACACATCCAGAGGGTACCAGGTTGGGCAAGGCTGTACTAAATACTGCATACAGCTATCTCTGTGGCTTACTTCCCGCTGAAGTGATTAAACCTGTCTGGGCTGGTACTACTTCATACAGCAGTGGGCCTGACAGGAGTGAATGCTATTTCACAAAAAGGTTCCATATACATAGAATTTTAAGTGTCATGGAGAAGGGTTCTAGTCTAGCCATCTCCCTGACATGCTAGATTTCTGAGTGCATGGATCTTATTATTTTTATATAGAAGAGCATTCATTCATGTGAGCCCTCACCTCCTGTTTCAAGTAGTACAGTACGGTACAGAGACAGTTTTATCAGTGCAATAAGAACTAAGCCTATGCTTCCATTCAGTTCATGCTAAAAACTATCAGCAACCTGGTCCCAGTAGATCCCAGGTTCTAAAAACAAGGAAAGCCAGATAATTGTTTATAACATTAAAAAAGCACATTTATTAATGTTTTTACCCAGGGCAAGAAATGAAGCTGAAGCCACATGGCAGGGTTTCCAAAAAGTGTTGTTGAGCAATTTAAAAACATGGACATTTGAGCAACAGTGAGGGGAACACCACAAGGCCCATACACTGGTAGGGTCTCACCCATCAGCAGGTGTGGCAAGTATGGACACTATGCCCAATTCTTAATTGGGCCAACACAATGTCCTGCCTGTGGCTATGTGACACATTTGTCCATGACAGAAGTATTGGTCAGTGCTCAAGGACTATATTCTTTTCAGGCTTTGCCACAGCACTGTGAGCTTAGACTTGAAGATGGGGGTTAAAAGGATACACACAGGAAGCAATGTTAATTTAAACCATCCTTCCTTTCCAGCAAACAAAAAATGCACCAGGATGTTTAAGTATAAAACTGAAAATACACTCTACTCCTCAATTGCATATTAAAAACTGGCCAATTCTGACAAAGCATGCAGGTCTTGTCAGTTATTTAAATGAAAGGTTGCAAGTGCCACCTATTTTCTTTGTGAAGCTTTGCCCATAATGCACAACACAGCCTCACCCTCATCTATACCAACCCTGCTGGTATGTCTTAAGTAGCAACTATCAGCCTGGGGATCAACACAGCTGATGTCTAGCTTGCATGCCAGCCCCATCACCCTTGCCTTTAAAAGCACATAACTGAAAGCCCCCTTACAACTGAATCACGGTCATCCTTCTGATGCAGTCCTGCCTGCATTCCCTAACAAGCTCTGCTTCAAGCACGCCAATGGTGCTGCACAGTATGCAACAATGCAAAGAGCAGGCAATACAAAGGATGAGAGACCTCCAAGTAACAGTGCCGCGAGAGCAACAGCCAAAGAAACCCCTGGGCTTTCAGCATTTGCAAGCTGGCTTTGGATGAAAGGTTTGAGTGTTAGTATAATGCTTTAACAGCCAGGGACAGATGCAGTAGACCATCACCAACAGCACCTTGGCACGCTCTCGACAGAGATTAAGACCTCAAGCATGACACAAGCTTAAGGCAAGTTACTTTTCTTTCCAGAGGTGCCACTCCGCATTAGAGATTCATGCATTAGAGATATCTCGTTACAGATGGTTTCGCTATCAAAAGGATGCCCTCAATACGGGCAGCAAAGGTGAGAATACTACAGCGATGCAAACAGAGCAGAAACTCACCAAGTCATTTCCCCTGGCAAGAAACTGCCTGGAGCAACAAGGCAGAAGCAGTGAACTCCTTTTCACCCTGTTCCAAGAAGACACTGCAGGTAGCAGATCCAATGACATCCCTCCCCTCCGCCATGCTGACTTTATGGTTAAGTCTTTATGAAAGGCAGTCTATGCAGAACAGCTAGCACAATACCAGGCCTTGTCATACTTATTGTGCGAGGCAATGAAATGCCATACAGAGATCCAAACTCTCTCTCCACTCCAGCATTATCTGCCTTCTTCCTAAACCTCCAACACAGCTCTCCTCCACTTCTAGCCTCTACTCCAAGCTCCATTTATACTGTCACCTGACATTACTGGGCACGCAGTGGTTTGCTGGTGGAAATGGGTAGCCACCACATGAAATGCTGTGAAGTTAAACCCTTTCTGCAGGTAATGGAGATGGGTGGTAGTGGAGGAGAAAACACAACTAGCAAGCAACAGAATTACAGAATGGGAAGAACTTCCACAGGAGTATCCATGTTAGTCTGTTGCAACGAAAACAAAATTTTGTGATGCCTTAAAAGACTAAACAGGTTTATTATAGCACACTGTTTTGTGGGCTAGAGTCCACTTTATCAAATGTGGGACAGGTGGCCTCTTAAGTCCACATGGTCACCATTATTATTGAGTGCCAATTGTTCCCTAGATACTGGGACTGGCAGACCTGGAAATACAGCATGGCAACATGTTGGCTTTATGTGCAGCTTCCTTCTGCCCTCAAGGGCTTGTTATACAGGACATCCATTTCTTTGGCAGGAACCTGTGATTTTCCAAGATGAGGGGAGACTGTAGAACCTACTGAAATGCAATACTTCAAAACCAGTTTCCTGACTGCTGAAACCCAGTACTCCCACTTATAGAAGCTTGGACACATTACCTTATCAATTCCAGCCTTTCCCCTTCCCCAAATATAAAGGCAATAAACACACCAATGATTACTTGCCATATCAGTGGCATATTAACTTCAACTGCGATTCAAATGAAATAGCAGGTGTTTTATTTAGACTAATTTGTTCAACCAAGCATGCTTAGAATTTGTAAAGCCTATTTTACAAACACTTGATCCACCATCATTCATCCTAAAGAGAGGAATATAGATTTCATAGAATCATAGAATAGTAGGGTTGGAAGCAGCCTATAAGACCATCAAGTCCAACCCTGTGCTCACTGCAGGAATCCAAGTCAGAGCATCCCTGACAGATGGCTGTCCAGCCTCATCTTGAATGCTTCCAGTGTGGGAGAGCCCACCACCTCCCTAGGTCATTGGTTCCATTGTTGTATTGCTCTAACAGTCAGGAAGTTTTTCCTGATGTTCAGCCGGAATCTGGCTCCCTGTCACTTGAGCCCATTATTCCATGTCCTGCATTCTGGGATGATCAAGAAGAGATCCTGGCCTTCCTCTCTGTGGCAATCTTTCAAGGACTTGAAGAGCGCCATCCTATCTCCCCTCAGTCGTCTCTTCTCAAGGCTAAACATGCCCAGTTCTTTCAGTCTCTCTTCATAGGGCTTTGTTTCCAGTCCCCTGATCATCTTTGTTGCCCTCCTCTGAATCTGCTCCAGCCTGTCTGCATCATTCTTCAAATGCAGTGCCCAGAACTGGACACAGTACCCCAGATGAGGCCTAACCAGTGCTGAGTAGAGAGGAACTAGTATTTTCCGGGATTTGGAAGCTATGCCACTTGCACCACAAAGAAGCTGCACAGAGCAAACATCTAAGGAGGCCTACAGGGAGTGCAATGCCCAGGGAGAGGTGCCCTGCCATCACCTGCCTCAGATTCAGAGGCTCTGGGAGCCATAGTGGGCAGTGATTGCTTCCTATGCCATTCTGCCCACCACCTGCCTGGATCTGTGATAAGCAGCAGTGGTTGCATGTACATAATTCCCTGAGATGGAACATATTAGAGAGAGCTGTGTTCGTTGGCAACCTGGAGCTACCTGGCCAAAAGGTCTAGATAGAAAGAAAGAGGCTGCATGCTCAGCTAAAACCATGCCACAAGATAATTGCGCGATTGTACCCTAGAAGAAATATAGTGCTTTTAGCCACATTTTTTAAGTGACCTTATTTCACAAGAAATATGTCATATAGGATGGGGAGAGGAGGGGCTGTTCAAGAAAAACAAACCAACTTTGGGCATAGGGAACAGCCTTATACTTCAGACTTTTTCTTCATCTAACTCAATATTGTCTATTATGACTGCAGCAGCTCTCCAGGATTTCAGGCAGAGGTCTTTCCCATCACCTGCTACCCGATTCTTTTAGTGGAGATGCCAGGAATTCAACCTGGGACCTTCTGCAT
This sequence comes from Heloderma suspectum, assembly GCF_057233095.1. Classification (NCBI taxonomy): domain Eukaryota; kingdom Metazoa; phylum Chordata; class Lepidosauria; order Squamata; family Helodermatidae; genus Heloderma; species Heloderma suspectum. The sequence goes on from NC_139466.1 coordinate 3,950,301, forward strand.
ACAAAGCATGTGCTCTACCACTGACCTAGGGTCCCTCTCTGTGGCACTTTGGATCATGCCATATTCCCCATATACCTACCACAGTTAAACATTTAAGATCTTCCTTGGGGGCCCAGCTTCAGAGCCACTCACTGTTTAAATATTGTAGACAGCTACCTGGATTAGTTAAGATGATGTTATTTCAGAGAAGAGGTGGGGACTGGTTTTATTCCAAGGTCCAGTGGTCTCCTAGCTACTTTGCTGAACTATTCTGCTAAGCTGCCGGTGTGTGTTTTTTTAAATTAAAGGGTTGTGTTTATTAAGTAGCAGGATTGTTCATGCTATGTATTCGTTAACATTGGCTGTGTTAGCTGCCTCGTGAGACCTAGGCCCAAAAGGCAGGATATAAGAAGTTTAAACAATACAATAAATAGAATACCCTTTGGCTTGAAAGAGTTCAGGGGGTCACCCTGCTGGATGCCAAAGCAGGCACTACTGTGGCACAGACTACAGTAAGCTCCACACCAGGATCACACAAACATTAGGTTGCCCTATGAGACGAACATTTCACATAGGTCCTTTGAATCTGAAATAGTTTCCCCAACTTTATACCAACAGACATTGTTCTTTGTGCCAGTAACCTGGCATTTATTTATTTTATTTATTTATTTATTAAATTTATTAATCGCCCATCTGACTGGTCACCCAGCCACTCTGGGCGATGTACAACCCACCATAAACAATTTAAAACAATAAAATTTTACCATAAAATTTTTTTAAAAAATACCCTAACCCACCCCAAATGCCTGCCTGAACAACCACATTTTTAATGCACGACAGAAGCTCATTAAAGAGGGGGCATGACAGAGTTCCCTAGGGAGGGAGTTCCACAGAGTGGGGGGCACCACAGAGAAGGCCCTCTCCCTCGTCCCCACCAGTCTAGCTGTCCTGGCTGATGGGACAGAGAGAAGGCCATCCGAGGCTGATCTTGTTAAGCGGCCTGTCTGGTGTTGCTGGAGGCACTCCTTAAGATAGGCTGTGCCAGAAGCATATAGGGTTTTAAAGGTCAAAACCAACACCTTGAATTTGGCCCGGAAAACAACTGGTAACCAGTGCAACTCCTTCAGCACTGGAGTGATGTGATCTCACCGGCGGCTGCCTTTAATCAGGCGAGCCGCCGCGTTCTGTACCAGCTGCAGTTTCCGAACCGTCTTCAAGGGTAACCCCACGTAGAGCGCATTACAGTAGTCTAAACGAGAGGAGACCAGGGCATGTACTACCGATGGGAGCAGATGGTCGGGAAGGTAGGGGCGCAGCCGCCGTATCAGATGGAGTTGATACAGCGCTGTCCAGCTCACAGCTGACATCTGAGCCTCCATGGACAGCTGGGAGTCCAAAATGACCCCCAGGCTGCGGACCTGGTCTTTCAAGGGTAGCTGTACCCCATTCAACACCAGGTCAACATCCCCCAGCCTCCTCTTGTCTCCCACCAAAAGTACCTCGGTCTTGTCAGGGTTCAGCTTCAGCTTATTCCTCCCCATCCAGCCACTCACCGTCTCCAGACATTTGGACAGGGATTCTACGGCCAACCTTGGTGAAGATTTGAATGAGAGGTAGAGCTGCATGTCATCCGCATATTGATGACACTGCACCCCAAACCTCCTGATGATAGCCCCCAGTGGCTTCACATAGATGTTAAATAGCATCGGGGAGAGGATGGAACCCTGTGGCACCCCACAAGTGAGTGGCCACGGGTCCGAAACCTCCTCTCCCAGTGCTACCCTCTGGTACCTGCCAGAGAGGAAGGACCGGAACCACCGCAATACAGTGCTTCCAATGCCCAACCCCTCCAGGCGGTCCAGGAGGATACCGTGGTCAACGGTATCAAAAGCCGCTGAGAGGTCGAGGAGAACAAGGAAGGAGCATTCACCCCTATCCAGAGCCCTCCTCATATCAATTGGCATGCCAATAATCAGGTGTAAATTGGGGGGGGGGAATAACCTGGGCAAACCACGTATTAGCTTATAAATGAATGTGGGAGAGACGCACCAACAGAATTGAAGGGAGAGAGTGACCTGGTTCACACAACATGTCAGCCCACCATGGGTTAATTTACCTGCAGGGGCTGTTGCACTGAGCCGGGTGGTTGCAGGCACCATTTCTGCATGGTGCCTGGCTTGCTGTGAGTTGTGTCACGTGAACCAGGCAGCAGGGGTTGTTTGATCTTTAGACAGCCCCCAAAGAAACCATGGCTTGTTTTAGGGTTATTTGAGGGTTGTCTAACCCTCAAACAACCCCTGCTGCCTGGGTTCACACACAACATGACAACCCACAGCAAGCTGGCTACCCCTGGACATCATGGAAAAGTGGCATCCATGGGCACCCACCATGATGCACCAGCCCCCGTGGGTAAATTAACCCACAGTAGGTTATCATGTCATGTGAACCAGCTCAGACCACCTCTGGGGACACCTGTGAGTTCTTAGGAACTCACACAAAGATCGCTGCTAGCACCAGTGCCAACTGGATGGCTGCTTGTTTCACTATCAGAAAGAGCTGATAGATCACTATTTCAAAGATGAAGGAATATTGTGCATAGTCATCTAGTCTCCTTTTCCAAAAGAACCAAATTGATGCACCCTCACAGAAGTTCCCAATTAAAATACCATGAGGATTTGGTGATTGTCTTCATGTACCCTTTTGCAAACCGGAATGGAGACCTCCCCTTTTAATCACACAAGATTTCTTGGGAAACGGAACTTTTGATTTAAAAATGCTATTATGAAACTTACAAAATCTACTGGGAAATCATGAGACAACACACTCATCATTTGCAATTAACCTCAAGCCAACAGCTTCCTTTTAAGCATTATTATTTTGGAAATACTGCATACTAATCTGAACTATTAAGATAAAGGCATTCCCCTTGATTTTGCAAATAAGGTCACAAATGCTTTTTTTTTTGGAAGCCTGACTACATGAAAATGCCCATTTTCCATACTTTGGAAACTATCATTTTCAATGTTGCTCTTATATAACATAGCACAAGTGTAGAAGTCCTTAATTCAAAACACTGGTTTCTCAACTTTGGTGGAAAACCTCAACAGGGCTTTGCTTATGTCCAGAATGAGATCATCCAAAAGTCCAGGGCAGTATAGATCACAGCCATTCAGATAGCCATATGGTAAATAGCGCAATACATTCACAGGCCTAAAAAGCTCCAAAGCACACAGAATAGACATACTCTAAACCAGCCTATTGAGAATTCAACCCAAAACCTACTAACACAACCTCACACCCAGTTTCAAAACCATACACTAAGCAGGTGGCAAGTGGAATGAAGGCTCTTCTTCCCCCGGCCCAAGGAATCACTATAGGCTACACAGTGCATCCTGCTCTACAGTGTTCTGTAATGTGTTTTACTAAGAAGATTCTATTTGTGAAGGAACAGCTTTCTCTCCAGATGGGTAAGCAGGCATCCCAAGAATGCCAGAAAGTAACCACACTCATGAGATGTGTTTTCATTCCCCAGTGCACAGTGGATGGGACAGAGGAAGGCTCTTGATTTTCCCATCCCCTGCCTCCTGAAAGGAAAGTTATGTAAAGCTGCAAGGCTTTTGAAAGGCCCTGAACTTTACTCATTACTTTTATAAGTAATTGCTTTAATATATATTATATGAATTCATAAATGTTTTTACTCATAATTTTGTAGAGATTAACAAAAAAATTAAAGAGAAAAACTTCTTTTCCTCCCCAACACACAGAGCAATGGTCAGCTTTGATAATATGATATGAAATGGGCATTTCCACTTGAAATCTCAGCAAAGAACTCATTGAGTGGCTTTATATAAGCCATTCCCTCAGCCACAGCACCATCCCTGCCAAATTTGGAATGTAGACGCCGCACTGTAAGGTAGGCTGATGCCAACAATAAGTATACTTACAGTACAATCCTATGCATGTCTACTCAGAAGTAAATGCCACTGAGTTCAATAGAGCTTATTCCAAGGTAAGTGCGCATAGGATTGTGGAGTTTATGCAAATATACTTTTCTCCCCCAGTTACTCAAAACACTCATGCTGGAGGAGGGTAAAAGTTTGTTTACATTGTTACTCTCTCAGTTTTACATTGTTTTATTGGATTTACTGCGCTGAATTGTACAGTGCTTTTTAGACAGCTTTTTTGGCTTTGTAATCTTAAGCAAATTGATTTTCAATTGCGTTTTATATTTAACTTTGTATGTGAGCTGCCTTGGGAGGGGTTTTGCCCTGAAGTCTGCAAAGAAATACTAATAACAATGTAAAACAACCAGGACAACACAAAACTGTCAGTTATCCCTCCTTGCCAGTGTTTCCCCTCTCCCTCTGTTGCCTCCTGCATGAAGTTTAAATTGCAAGCTCCCTGGGGCAGAGACTTGTCATCTTTTGTTTATATTAACTCTGTAAAGCACTATATGCATTAATTGCACAATCATATGATTATTAATCTTTCATCGCGTCAGTAAGACTGGCAGCAACTCTGCAAATACATCACATAGCCAATTTGCGGCCCCCCTCCCTCCCTTAAAATAACAGCCTCACTAGCACTCCCCCTCCTGGCACAATCAACCCTGGCAGCGCCTCCCCCCATCCTGGTAATTCAGCCTGGAGGAGGAAGAGGGAAGGAAGGAAGGGTCATGTTTCAAGCTGGCAGATCCTCTCCCCACCCTCAAAACAGTAACTCAGCCCTAAGGAAGATGGGAAGGGTCCAAGATGACAGACAAACCTCCCCCCCCCTTCAGTGTTCATATGGCAAGGGAGCCACACACAAAGCCGGCAGAAACCCCCTCCTCAATCATTCAAGCCTTATGGGAGGGGGGTTGGTCACGCTCCCCCACCACCCAAAAAAGAAGCCAGTCATTGGGGGGGGGGTGAGAATCTAAACAGACCACCTTCTTCTCCCTCCCTCCCTCCCTCAGGCAAGAGGGGAGGGTCGCCCCCCACAATCCGGCCAGGGGGCGGGGCCAGAGTTTTCCTCAGAGAGCTCGAGCTTCTCTTCGCCCCGCCTCCCCCCCACGCGGAGAGACCACCGCGCCAGCCAATCCCCCGCCCTCTCTCTCCCCTCGGGGCGCTCAAAGCCAATCAGCGCGCGCGGCCCACGAGCCCCCGCCCCAAGCACCCTCCCTCACCCAGCCAATCGCCGACAGGGACACAAAATCTCCCTCCCTTCCCTTTTTCGCCTCACAACGAGCGTTCCCCCCCCCCCGCGCCTCCTTTTCCTCACCCGCGGCTGCGGCTGCTGCCGCCAAGTCCCCCCGCGCGCGCGCCGACGAGGCGTCCGAGGCCCGACAGGCAGGCCCAGCCGCTCCACTGCTTCTCCCCCCCTCCGCGGCGGCTGCGGGAGCTTTTCAAAAGTCCTCTCGAGTCCGGAATCGGGAGCCCCGCCCCCTCCCCTGCCGATCCCGCCCCCTTGCGTCACCAAGATGGCGGGTGCGGCGTGGTTTTACTGCGCCTGCGCGGCACGGCGGAGAAGGCGCGCTGTTTGAAAAGGCCTGAGTTCGAGTTCTGCCACTGCCATTTTACAAATATATATTTATTTATTACATTTCTGAACCGCCCAATAGCTGGAGTTTTCTGGCCAGGTCACAACAGTTAAAACCATAAAATACAACATGATAAAATACAATGTAAAAGTTTAAAACTATGATATAAAATAAGAATAAAAGCCAAAATACAACCTAGCCGCTGGGAAAGACTGAAGGCAAAAGGAGAAGGGGACGGCAGAGGATGAGATGGCTAGATAGCATCACGGATGCAACGAATATGAACTTGAGCACGCTCCGGGAGAGAGCGGAGGGCAGGAGGGCCTGGCGTGCTGTGGTCCATGGGGTCACGAAGAGTCGGACACGGCTGAACGACTGAACAACAACAACAACAAAAGGGTACAATTCTATGCATGTTTAGACAAAAAGGTCCTACAACTCCCAGCATTCCCCAGCTAGTACAGCCTGACTGGGGAATGCTGGGACTTGTAGGCCTTTTTTCTGTCTAAACATGCATAGAATTACACCTCAACAGATTTAAAACAGAAACTGAAAAACTAAAATGCCTGGGAAAATAAGGGCTGTACCTGGCACTGAAAAAAACACAGCGTAGGTGCCAGGCGAGCCTTTCTCTCTTTAAAGAACAGAAAAGAGATTTAGGGAGCAATCCTATGGCTGCTAGTCAGCAGCTGGACAGCCATAGGATATCTTGTTTTCCGAGAACCAACCTCCCCCCCCTTCTGCGCTGCCTCGCAGGCAGCACGGAGAAGCCCTGTGCTCCGCACTCGCAAGAGCAGCGCAGAGCGACCGAAACGGGGCGTTCTGGGGCGGGGAGGGTGGAAATGCCTGTACGGCACATCCTATACGTCGTATGGCAGCCTCCTCCCCCGCCCTGCCCTCCCGCGGGTAGACAGCCGAAAGCAGCTGTCTAGCCGAAAATGCAGGGCAGGAGAAGCGCGGAGGGAACGATCGCCTCCGTGCTTCTCCTGCCCTGTATCGGATAGGCGGTTGGTCGCCTCCGAGTTCAGAGGTGGCTGCCTATCTACATAGGATTGCGCCCTTAGAAAAGAAAAATACAAGACAATAGTTCACATGGTGGAATTATTGCTGCAGAGGGAGTTGATTTAGACCTGAGAGCATTTGTAGCCAACTTTGGAACTAAACAAAAATTGCAGGCAATTATCCATCAGGAAAAAAAACACCCAAGCAATCAGTAGCAGAATATCTTTGTTGTATAGGCAGAATGAATGACTGCAGAATCAGCTGGCCTCAAACACAACTGTTCTTCAATTCAGCACACACAGAAGTGACCACTTAGCAGAAGCTCCACCCGCTGTTGCTACTCCCCGCTCTACAGGAGCTGCCAAGGTTCAAAACAATAACTAAGCCACAGTTCCCCGCCACCCCACCCCCAGATACGTAATAGTCCTCCCCCCTTAGCTATCATAGTCTTCCAACCAACAAGGAGGTACCCTTTCACGTCACAGTCTCTGCACCCGACTAGTAGGTGTAGCTTGCTCAGATGAGTAGGTAAGGAAGGAGTCTTGCTCCCATCACTTAGTGGTTCTGGCACTTCAACCAGCGGTGAAGGAAACGCATCAGTTCCCGATAGATCTTCAGCAGCTACCTCTGCTGATGACAACCCGTTCTGGCAAGAACACCTTCTCAGCTGGTCAACGTGGCGATGCCACACTGACCCATCTGCACACTGGACCTTGTATGACACAGGTCCAGTGACCTCAGTGATAGAGGAAGGAACCCACGTTGGTCCAGCACCATGGTTCCTAGCAAACACCTGATCGTGGGCAAATGAACGGAGAGCAGGAGCTGAGAAGGCAGCACCCAGAGCTTCCTCCCGTTTGCTTTGTAAGACTTCAGCTAAATCTGGGTGGAGACGGTCAAGGCAAGTTTTTAGACGACGCCCCATAAGTCACTCTGCAGGACTGACTCCTGTGGTTGCACAAGGAGTAACATGTTGAGCAACAAGAAACCCGGCAAGGCGTGTTGGCCAGTCTCCTCCCGCAGTGAACTTCAGGGCATCTTTTGTTGTCTGCACCATCCGTTCAGCTTGGCCATTTGCTCGGGGATGACCAGGTGCAGTGGTGACAGCCCGAATAAGGTCCTTGTCTGCAAATGATTTAAATTCAGCAGATGTAAAAGCAGTCCCGTTGTCTGAGACTGCAGTATCAGGCAACCCATGGGTTGCGGATCCGTGGCATAGTGCTGTGATTGTTGCAGCGGCTGTTTCTGATGATACTAAGACTACTTCAAGCCACTTCGAGTAAGAGTCTACCACAACCAAGATGTTTTTTCCTTTTGCAGGACCATTTTGAAATGGTCCTGCAAAATCAATATAGATTCTTGACCGAGGTTTCTTGGTCACTTCCCATGGGAAGATAGGTGCCCTTGGTGGATTGTGCCTAGTGGCTTGACAAGTACTGCACTCATTTACAGTTTTTTTCAATATCTGAGTTGATACCTGGCCACCAGATACAGCTTCTGGCCAATGCGTTCATGCAAATATCCCTGGATGAGCTGCATGCAGCGTGGTCAAGATGGTTTGATGACCCTTATCTGGAATAACAACACACTTTCCCCATAGCAGACATACCTTATGGGCAGACATCTCATGCTGACGGTGTCTGAATGGCTTAAATTCCTCTGAGCAGAAATAGGTAAGCCAGGGCCTATCTGTAAATTTTATGAAGAGTGCATTTGTTGTGTTCTCTTGACCTTACTGCCCAGAATTCTCAGCCTGCTTGCTCCAGATGGCATTTACAGCTTCTGCATCTCTCTTGAGTTCTGTGACACATAGGATGCAGTCTCACTGGCTAATGCCTTTTCTTGAGCCATTGCAAATATCAAGTTCAGCTTGGACAGGAGGCATCGTTGTAGTGCTTCATCATAAATGCCACAGACAAGGCGATCTCTCAACATATCCTCTGAAAATTCCCAAAGTTGCAGTGTTGAGAAAGATGACACAGTTCTGCAATATAAGTAGCAATGCCCTCTCAGAGTTGCTGCATTCATTTGTGAAATTTAAATCTCTGCACAGTAACTGAACGATTTTGTGTGAAATGTATCTTCAGTAATCCTAAAAGTTCATCAAACGTTTTAGTTTTGGAGCAATGAGGGATCTTATTGTGGCATATGACTGTGGCCCACAAACATTTAAGAGCACAGCTCATTTTCTTCAGCATTGGCTTCTATCTTATTTGCTTCAAGATAGAATGAAATCACATCTCCAGGGCCAGATGAACTGCATCTTAGAGTAATAAAGGAACTGGCAGAAGAACTCTCAGAACCGCTGTCTATTCTCTTTGAGAAATCATGGAGGACGGGGGAAGTGCCAGATGACTGGAGGAGAGCTAATGTTGTCCCTATCTTCAAAAAGGGTAAAAAGAGGAACCTGGGTGGGAACTACAGACAAGTCAGTCTGACATCAATCCCTGGGAAAATTCTGGAGCAGATTCTAAAGCAATCCATCTGTAAGCGACTTGAAAACAAGTGATTACTCGAAGCCAACATGGATTTGTCAAGAACAAGTCTTGCCAGACGAATCTGATCTCATTTTTTGATCAAATAACCTCCCTTGTGGACCGTGGGAATGCTGTAGACATCATATACCTCGACTTCAGCAAAGCTTTCGACAAAGTGCCCCATGATCTCCTGATGAGCAAACTAGCTCAAAGTGGGATAGATGAAACAACGATCATGTGGATCCACAGTTGGCTACAGAATCGGACTCAAAGAGTGCTTATCAATGGGACCTTCTCAAACTGGGGAGAGGTAACGAATGGGGTACCACAGGGCTCAGTCCTGGGTCCGGTCCAGTGCTCTTCAACATTTGTATTAATGACTTGGAGGAGGAGGTGCAGGGAATGCTGATCAAATTTGCAGATGACACAAAACTGGGTGGGATACCTAATACTTTGGAAGACAGAAACAAAATTCAAAGTGATCTGGATAGACTGGAGCTCTGGGCAGAAAACAACAGAATGACATTTAATAGGGATAAATGCCAAGTTCTGCACCTAGGAAAAAGAAACCAAATGCACCGTTACTAGATGGGGGATACATGGCTCAACAACACGACAAGCGAGAAGGATCTTGGAATTGTTGTCGATCACAAGCTGAATATGAGCCAACAATGTGATGTAGCTGCAAAAAAGGCAAATGCCATTTTGGGCTGCATTCATAGAAGCATCGCTTCCAAATCCCGGGAAGTACTAGTTCCCCTCTACTCAGCACTGGTTAGGCCTCATCTGGAGTACTGTGTCCAGTTTCGGGCACCACATTTTAAGAAGGATGCAGACAAACTGGAGAGCGTTCAGAGGAGGGCAACAAAGATGATAGGGGACTGGAAACAAAGCCCTATGGGGAGAGACTGAAAGAACTGGGCATGTTTAGCCTTGAGAAGAGAAGACTGAGGGGAGATATGATACTGCTCTTCAAGTCCTTGAAAGGTTGTCACAGAGAGGAAGGCCAGGATCTCTTCTCGATCATCCCAGAGTGCAGGACACAGAAGAATGGGCTCAAGTGACAGGAAGCCAGATTCTGGCTGAACATCAGGATAAACGTCCTGACTGTTAGAGCAATACGACAATGGAACCAACAACCTAGGGAGGCGGTGGGCTCTCCCACACTGGAGGCGTTCAAGACGAGGCTGGACAGCCATCTGTCAGGGATGCTCTGACATGGATTCCTGCATTGAGCAGGGGGTTGGACTCGATGGCCTTGTAGGCCCCTTCCAACCCTAATATTCTATGATTCTATGAAAGCCGTTCTGCATAAGAATCCCAGGAAGCAGGTTGACTAACATCAAACTTTTCTATATGTCCGAGAGCAGCCATTTTTATTGTAATTCTCTTAAAAAACACACACGCAGGAGTTGCTCAAGTTCTTAAGTGGGTCTAGCCGACTGCTTATTGGTTAGCTGTGTAAATGGATTCACAGTCCTTGCTGCCTGTATAGCTCTCAGGATCCCACATTTGTCACCACAAAATAGGTAGAGGGAATGACTACAGAATCAGCAGGCCTCAAATACAACTGTTCTTTAATTCAGCACACACAGAAGTGACCACTTAGCAGAAGTTCCATCCGCTGTTGCTACTCCCCGCTCGACAGGAGCTGCCAAGGTTCAAAACAACAAGAAAGCCACAGTACACCCCCCCCATACATAACAATATTCCAGTTTTCCCCGACCCGATGGTCTCCAGATGTGTTGGACTACAACTCCCATCATCCTTAGAACGTATGATCAGTGATCAGAAATGATGGGAGTTCTTATCCAACACATCTGGAAAATACCAGGTTGTGGAAGAGTGCTTTATTCCATTCATTCTTGCCACACAAACACAGTATCATTTAGCAATCTGATGTCTATGAACCGTCATAATGATAAGCCAAACTCTGTCCAAGTAGTTGCATTGTGGACAAAGGTCAAATATCAAAATGCACAAAGCTCTACTTTTATTCTACCACTGGGCAGAAGGATAGGATGGGGGGGGGGGGTTCCCATTTATAAAATATAAGACCATTCAGTTTGAGATTTTACAGGCAAGACTGCAAGCTGGGGTTGTGCTAGTCAAGCATTTGACTAGCACATCCCACGCTTACCCATGGAAGCCACGGAACTGCGAGCTGGGGTTGCAATGCAATGCTACACATACCTACCTTGATGTAAGTCCCAGTGATTTCAGTGGGGCTCACTCCCACATGACTGGGTATATGATTACAGCCATTTTGTAGGACTAAGGGGACCGGGTGGGAATCATTAATGATAGTTTTCATCAGACAACAGGCAGCCATCTTTTATGCATGTTCAATAGGACTTTCTCCAAAGCCCTTGTTTTGGGTATAGGACTGCAGCCTTGGAGCAACAATAAAACTAACACAGTGCTTTTGGAATGGTTCTTTAAAAGATAGCACAAACAATCCCTTAGACATGTATCCTTTAGGAATGAAATTGACTGAACCAGAAACTGCTTGACTAGACCAAGTGCTTGGTCTAGTCAATCTCATGACTACCCTGGTTGTTGTAGGGAGATGACTGCTTAAAATGTAGCTAAAAGTATACCAGGCACTGCCCAACAAATAAAAACCCCGCTGTAGGATTGCGGTCTACAGGATCACAAAACAGGAAGGATGGAGACCAACTGGAAGCCAATAGGACCAGGCACATTGGCACAGCCCTACAGTCATGCTCTATTTACAGGGAGCAGTGGTCCTGACTGGACTGTGGAAGGTGCGGAGTGGGAGACGTTTGTCTCCCTCTCATAATACTAGAACCCAAAGGGGTCATGCCATGAAGCCATTAGTGGGAGATTCAGATCAGATAAAAGGAAGCACTTTTTCACACAGCGCGTAACTGTGGATGGAATTAAACAATGGAATTTGCTACCACAAGACGTAATGATGGCCACCAGTTTGGATTACTTTAAAAGGGGATTTAAAAAATGCGTGGAAGAGAAGGCTGTCAGTGGCTGGCTACTAGTCCTGATGGCTATGTGCTACCTCCAGTATCAGAGGCAGAGTGCCTATGTCCCCCAGTTGCTGGGGAACAGGGGCAGGAGGGTGCTGCTTGTGGATTTCTCCTGCTGGTGGGTTTGCCGTGGGCAGCTGGTTGGCCACTCTGTGAACAGAATGCTGGACTAGGTGGACTTTTGGCCTGATCCAGCAGGGCTCTTATGAACTGAGAGGTAGCTCCATGGAACAAAATTGCCTTTTTTCAGGCTACCACTGTGCTCCCACAAATGCCTATAGGATCTCTGTGTTAAAGCTGCATGTCCTCAGAAGCATTTCAAGTATCAGGGACTTAATGCTTTCTCCGTAGGCTATTGGCAGTGCTGTGTCTCACCTGAGCCTTCCACACCAGACCGCAGCGCAGCGCATCACCGGTGCTTTTCTTTACCTAGGGAGGCGGTGGGCTCTCCCACACTGGAGGCATTCAAGACAAGGCTGGACAGCCACCTGTCGGGGATGCTCTGACCTGGATTCCTGCATTGAGCAGGGGGTTGGACTCGATGGCCTTGTAGGCCCCTTCCAACCCTGCTATTCTATGATTCTATGTCTGAGTCGGCATCATCCATTCCATATCCCGGCAGACTACCCATACGGAATGCTACCAAACTGTTTTCTCAGGAATCCCGTATTTATTTGTTGTTGGGAAGTCTATTTCTGTGTACTTAACCCAGTGTGCAGCAGTCCAGGGCATTCGTGTCAGCTGGGAATGGGCAACTTGTGGCCCTCCAGATGTTGTTGGAATGCAACTTTCATCTCTCATCATTGGTTGTGCTGGTTAGGGCTGATGGGAACTGCAGTACGACAACATCTGGAGGACCATAGAATCATAGAATAGTAGGGTTGGAAGGGGCCTACAAGGCCATCGAGTCCAACCCCCTGCTCAATGCAGGAATCCAAGTCAGAGCATCCCTGACAGATGGCTGTCCAACCTCGCCTTGAAGGCCTCCAGTGTGGAGGAGCCCACCACCTCCCCAGGTAATTGGTTCCATTGTCGTATTACTCTGACACTCAGGAAGTTTTTCCTGATGTTCAGCCGGAATCTGGCTTCCTGTCACTTGAGCCCATTATTCCGTGTCCTGCACTCTGGGATGATCAAGAAGAGATCCTGGCCTTCTTCTCTGTGACAACCTTTCAAGTACTTGAAGAGCGCTATCATATCTCCCCTCAGTCTTCTCTTCTCAAGGCTAAACATGCCCAGTTCTTTCAGTCTCTCTTCATAGGGCTTTGTTTCCAGTCCCCTGATCATCTTTGTTGCCCTCCTTTGAACCCTCTCCAGTTTGTCTGCATCCTTCTTAAAGTGTGGTGCCCAGAACTGGACACAGTACTCCAGATGAGGCCTAACCAGTGCTGAGTAGAGGGGAACTAGTACTTCCCGGGATTTGGAAGCGATGCTTCTATGAATGCAGCCCAAAATAGCATTTGCCTTTTTTGCAGCCACATCACATTGTTGGCTCATATTCAGCTTGTGATCGACAACAATTCCAAGATCCTTCTTGCTCGTAGTGTGGTTGAGCCACGTATCCCCCATCTTGTAACTGTGCATTTGGTTTCTTTTTCCTAGGTGCAGAACTTGGCATTTGTCCCTATTAAATGCCATTCTGTTGTTTTCTGCCCAGCACTCCAGTCTATCCAGATCACTTTGAATTTTGTTTCTGTCTTCCAAAGTATTAGCTATCCCTCCCAATTTTGTGTCATCTGCAAATCTGATCAGCATTCCCTGCACCTCCTCCTCCAAGTCATTAATACAAATGTTGAAGAGCACTGGGCCCAGGACTGAGCCCTGCGGTACCCCACTCGTTATCTCTCCCCAGCTTGAGAAGGTCCCATTGATAAGCACTCTTTGAGTCCGATTCTGTAGCCAACTGTGGATCCACATGATCGTTGTTTCATCTAGCCCACATCGAGCTAGTTTGCTCATCAGGATATCATGGGGCACTTTGTCGAAAGCTTTGCTGAAGTCGAGGTATATGATGTCTACAGCATTCCCACGGTCTACAAGGGAGGTGACTTGATCAAAAAATGAGATCAGATTTGTCTGGCAGGACTTGTTTTTGACAAATCCATGTTGGCTTTGAGTAATCACGGCATTGTTGTCAAGGTGCTTCCAGATGGATTGCTTTATGATCTGCTCCAGAATTTTCCCAGGGATTGATGTCAGACTGACTGGTCTGTAGTTCCCAGGTTCCTCCTTTTTACCCTTTTTGAAGATAGGGACAACGTTAGCCCTCCTCCAGTCATCTGGCACTTCCCCCGTCCTCCATGATTTCTCAAAGAGAATAGACAGCGGTTCTGAGAGTTCTTCTGCCAGTTCCTTTATGACTCTAGGATGCAGTTCATCTGGCCCTGGAGATTTGAACTCATTCAAAGTAATGAGGTGTTCCTTGACCATATGCCTGTCGATCTCAAGCTGCAATCCTGCCCCTTCAGCCTGTACTTCGCCTTTGCCAGGGGGGTCATAGACCCTCTTTTGGGAGAAGACTTAGCCAAAGTAGAAATTGAACACCTCTGCCTTTCCTTTGTCATCTGTTATCGTTTTGCCATCCTTATTTAATAGCTGAACAACCATTTCTTTCCTCTGCCTTTTACTATGCACTTAGCTGAAGAAAGCCTTTTTGTTGTTCTTAGCATCCCTCGCTAACCTCAGCTCGTTCTCCGCTTTAGCCTTCCTGACGACATCCCTGCAATTCTGTGCTACCTGTACTCTTCCTTTGTTACTTGGCCTTCTTTCCACTTCCTATATGTGTCCTTTTTTGTTTTCAGGTCATCCCTAAGCTTTTTGTGAAGCCACATTGGCTTCTTCTGTTGTCTTCCACCTTTTCTTCTTGTTGGAATTGTTTGTGATTGTGCTTTGAGAATTTCCTTTTTTAAAAGTTCCCACCCATCTTGGACTCCTTTTCTCGTTAGCGTCGCTTGCCATGGGACCTTACTGATCATTGTTCTGAGTTTATTAAAATCAGCTTTCCTAAAATCCAGGGTACGCGTTTGACTACACTCGGCTTTTGCTTCCCTTAGAACCAAGAACTCAAGTACAACATGGTCGCTTTCCCCCAGAGTTCCTGTAACTGCTACTTTATCCACTAAGTCATCTCAGGGGTGGGCCACAAGTTGCCCACCCCTGTTGTAATCAACCTCTAATTTTTGTTGGAGCAAGTTGTGTGTATTTGGCTATCCAAGGTGCGGAGACATTGGCTACCTGGTTCCAAGTACAGATCCCACAGTGGACAGATCCCACAAGGTGGATCCAAACAACTGGTAAGGGCAAGATCAGCCTGGCCCCAATTGTGTATAGAACCCTGTTTCCACGTTTGAGTTCTGCCATCATCAAACTGAGCTTCCTCCTTTACCTTTTCCTATCCACTTGTGTGGTCTTTGGGAGCCTTCCCCAAGCTGGTGCCCTCCAGATGTGTTGGACTGCACCTCCCATCATTCCCATCCATTGGTCATGCTGGATGAAAATTATGGGAGTTGCAATCCAAGACTGCTGGAGGACACCAGGTTGGGAAAGGCTGTCATTGGCATTTGTAAGCTTGAGGGCAGGGCCTGTCTCTCATTTTTATTTTTACTTCTGTTGAAAAGGTTTTTTAAAAATAACTTTTAATGAAAAGTCTTTGGGAGACAGTATCTATCTGAAAAGTCAGCTAAAAATATTAAGGGTGCAATCCTATGCCTGTTTAGACAGATTGAAGGCCTACAACTCCCAGCATGCCCGAGCCATCCATACTGCAAGCTGTAGGCCTTTTTTCTGTTTGAACAGGCATAGGATTGTGCCGTAATTCCATCAATCAAAACTTGTCCTGGTATAAGGCAGGTACCTCTTTGGGATACACAACTCAGAACGTATTTAGAATATGTATTTAGGATATTTCTGGATTGGCCCCTCCACTCAATGAGCACTCAAGGAACACCCATTGTCACCATGTCCTCCTTGAGGGGTTCTCAGGGCCATGCAGCTGGCCACTGATGGAAACAGAAAACTGGACTCGAAGGATCTCTGGTCAGTGTGGTGTAGTGGCAAAAGTGTTGGACTAGGAGGTGGGAGATCCAGGTTCTAGTCCCCACTCGGCCATGGAAGCTCACTGGGTGACTTTGGGCCAGTCACAGACTCTCAGCCCAACCCACCTCACAGGGTTGTTGTTGTGAGGATAAAATGGAGAGGAGGAGGATAATGTCAGCCGCCTTGGGTTCCTTGCAAGAGGGAAAAAGGCGGGGCATAAATGCAATAAATAAATAAATAAATAAATAAAGGTCAGGTCTGATCCTGTAAGGTCAGGTCTGATCCATATTTGCTCTACATAGCCACTGGGCATGGCCAGGGAGTGATTCTCGACACAGAGCAACACAGGTAAGAAACCTCCTGTTTCTCTCCCTCATCCCTCACCTATCCTGGGAATTTTAACTGCAAAATGTGCCTTCCGTCAGTGATCAATAATTCCCGGAGCCGAGCAATTGGTGCCTGGGCTCTGCTTGCAGTTAAGAATTGCACAGAATCTAAAATAATTATTGATCGCTGCCAGCAAATACATTACCCGAACCTGGGTCCGACGAAGGACAGATCAATGGTGCTGAGCGCACAGGGCGGAGGGAGTGTCATGGTGTTGAGAGGTCCCATTAATCAGCTCTGTCACTCTAACAGAGATGGGGTTTAATATGCATGCGCTGCCATCACTCCTGATGTCCCAAGGTGAAGGTGATAAGAAGCGATTGTTGCAGGTGCATGGAGGGGGGAGTCAAGGAGAAAGAGCTGCAGGCAAAAGTTTCAAGGTAGATAGGCCTCTTCTGGCAAAAGGATTCTGATTTTGAGCATCTGGTGGAGGGGAGTTCCACAGCCATAAAGGAAAGCCATGCAGTAGAGCCTGGTGGCTCCAATGTCAGTGGGGCTTTGCACCTGGGAGAGCTCCTTTAGAGTTCTGACTGGTTCTGACTGAAACCTGGAGTGGATCCACCACCCCACTGACATCTGAGACACCAGCCACCACTGCATCCGTGTGCTGTTTTATTTCATTGGTTTATTGCAGACATTCTTAGGCTGCTTTTCCACAGAGAGTGCCCAAGGTGGCAAAAGTACTTGGACTTTAGGAAACGAAGGGGGGGGGTCATAGAATCATAGAATCGTAGGGCTGGAAGGGGCCTACAAGGCCATCGAGTCCAAACCTCCTGCTCACTGCAGGAATCCAAGTCAGAGCATCCCTGACAGGTGGCTGTCCAGCCTCGTCTTGAACGCCTCCAGGGTGGGAGAGCCCACCGCCTCCCCAGGTCATTGGTTCCATTGTCGTATTGCTCTTACAGTCAGGACGTTTTTCCTGATGTCCAGCCGGAATCTGGCTCCCTGTCACTTGAGCCCATGATTCCATGTCCTGCACTCTGGGATGATCGAGAAGAGATCCTGGCCTTCCCATCTGTGACAGCCTTTCAAGGACTTGAAGAGCGCTGTCATATCTCCCCTCAGTCTTCTCTTCTCAAGGCTAAACAGGCCCAGTTCTTTCAGTCTCTCTTCATAGGGCTTTGTTTCCAGTCCCCTGATCATCTTTGTTGCCCTCCTCTGAACCCTCTCCAGCTTGTCTGCATCCTTCTTAAAGTGTGGTGCCCAGAACTGGACACAGGGCTCCAGATGAGGCCTAACCAGTGCTGAGTAGAGGGGAATTAGTACTTCCCGGGATTTGGAAGATATGCTTCTATGAATGCAGCCCAAAAGAGCATTTGCCTTTTTTGCAGCCACATCACATTGTTGGCTCATATTCAGCTTGTGATCTACAACAATTCCAAGATCCTTCTCATGGGTCAGGATTCAAAGGCACCAAGGAGGCTGAGCCCAGCACGTGGGTGATGCCAGAAAGGGCCCCAGCCATCACTAGCTCTGGTCAAAGGACAGAACAGCAAAAAAGCCCCTTAACAACCATGGGCTTGAACCAGTTAGGTGGTGGTTCCTGCTCCCAGGTCAGGCTGGCTTGCTGATCTATGCAGCTAGCAGCCTCGGCCCTTACTAGTCCAGACTACCTCCAGAACCAGAGGCAGTGAGCCTATGTACACCAGTTGCTGGGGATCATGGGTGGAGGGTGATGTTGCACTCATGTCCTGCTTGCGGGTAGGACTTGTGCGGGGGTGGGGAGTGGCTGTCAGTTAGGGTGGCCACGGACGCATTGCCAAAAAAGAGGATACCAATGTGCCTATGCAAACTTATATGTAGAATTGCACATTTAGAAATAATAACTACAGTTTACACAGACATACGATCCATCTCTCCAGAGTGGGGGAGACTGACCAGGTGACCTGTGTGCCTGCTCAGTCCACTGTCCAGGTGCTAACAGCAGATGGGCCCCTTCAAGGCCTCTGCTGCTGTCCCTTCCTGAGGCTCGCTATCTTTAAACCAGACGTGGGCTGGACAGCCCTTCAAAAGGCGGACGCCTTCAAAACAGAGGACTGTAATTAGGACACATGGTGACCCCGCTGCCAACCCAAGGGGGCCATAAGCAAGCACGTGGTCCAGGGCGTGGTCCAGGGCAGCAACCGGAGGCCAGGAGGGCCGGAACCAGCTCTGAGGGTCACAATCCAAGGCAACAATCAGGAAAAGGGGCAGGCGTGAGGTGGTCCCTCCCGCCAGAGATGAGTGGCGCAGGCTGAGGAGCAAGCCCTGAGGCCAGGGCTTTACAGGGGGCTGGTGGGTGGGGATCGGCCCACGGGGTCAGCCGAGGATCGCCGAGCAGGCGGGTCCTGCAGCCTAGGTGGCGCCCTCAAGGCACAGAGCTCCGCCCGCCAGGCTGGCAGTGGGAGCAGAGCACTGGGGCGCAGGAGGTGAGGCACTGAAGGCCAGGTCCGACAAAGACGCACTCAAGGGGGTGCACACGGTGGACGAGACTGGAGCAAAAGGACAGAAGCCGCCTCCAGCGAGGGACTTCGGCAACAAGCACAAACACTTTGGTGGCATCAACCATCAAAGCAACTTTGTGGGAGGAGCCTTTTGGGAGCAGCCTCCCCAACCTGATGCCTAGAAGATGTGTCAGACTACAACCCCCATCATCCCCACAGCCATGCTTGTGAGGAATGTTGGGAGCTGTAGTCCAACACATCTGCAAGGCCCCAGGTTGGGGAAGGCTAGGCTAATCAAACTGAAGCAATCACACAAAGAGATCACTGGAGCTACAGATGTGCTTGGCTGGAAAATATCCAAAGCCAAGGGCTCTGGTGGGTTTTCCAGATATTAGCCTCCCCGCACCCCCAAACGGAAGGATTCGTTTCCAGCAGGCCTGTCCTGAATCAGTCCTGGGCTGATACTGCACAAAGGGAGATGCCCAGAGGAGATGGCTTAGACCAAGGGTGCAAAAAAGAAGGAACAGGTTTACAAGGTTAACAAAGTCCCACAAGGTGATGACGGCATCACCGCAGGCTTGTGGCTGTGTGAGGTCCTGTTTGAAGCGCTGCATGAGAGCACCTCGGCTTGCGTAGTGCAGCATAGGGGCACCGACCCCCTATATATTCTTTTCTTTTTTGAAACCTCTTAAAAGTTCACGAAATAATAGGTCCTTATTATTAGCATTTCTATACCGTCTTCTTTACTAAAAAGCCATCGAGGTGGTAAACAACAATTTTAAACAATAAAACCTTAGCACAATAAAAATGACATTAAGACTAGTAAAGCATTAAAACAATGACATAGTTTAAAAGCCATAGGGTGCAGTCCTGTGCATGTTTAGAGAGACAAAAGTCCTACAACTTCCAGCATTCCCCAGCTTTTGTCCCTCTAAATATGCATAGGATTGCACCCTAAATTAAGAAGATGTGTGTACACAGTTCGGAAGCAACACAGGACAAAGCCGTTTCACGCGTGCCTGACAGACGGGCCTCTGCGGGTAATGGTCTTCTCAAGAGGGTCCTCTCCTGCAGATCTTAATACTCCGACAGGTTCATAGGGAGGCAGGTGGTTCCTTACATAGCCAGGTCCTAAGCTGCTTGAGGCTTTAAAGGTTAGGACCAACACCTTGAATTGCGCCCGGAAAGCCATTTATTTATTCAAAACATTTATATCCTGCTCCTCAGTGAAAAGACTCTCAGAGCAGCTTACAAGAATCTGACAGTCCCTGCCCTCAGGCTCACAATCTAAAAAGAAGGAAAAGGGATTGGGAGGGAGGAGGGGGGAAAGCATGATGGTGATGGCTGATTCAGTTGCCCAGATGGAGGGGAATATATCAGCTGAATTTAGGCTTGCACTGCATCTGTTGTCCTTCTGGGCCGGCCCGTCCTCGTTTCTTTCTTCTCTTCTGCAGTTTCTCTTCTTTTGAGTCCAGCCCTCATCCACATCCCTCAGGGCAAGATGATTCCTCAGACGCCTTCTGGTGGCAGTTGGGGGAGGAGTCAACCAGTGCAGGTCTTTCAGGACAGGTGTAACATGGTCCATGCTTACCATGCATGGCTAAGATCCAATAAGTGCAGGCAACTCTCACACAAGCGCATTCCACACAGCCCTGCCTGCAACTGCAAACCCCCTTAGGCTGCAATCCTGTACCTGCTTACCTGGGAGTAAGCCCCACTGAACTCAACAGGACTTCCTTCAGATTAGACATGTACAATTGCAATCAAAATTATTCGACCCCCATTGCAAATCAGGTTTATTGTCAAAATTTACAGACTTGCAGCTGTTTGCAAGGAACAAATCAAACAAAAGCAATTGAAATAGCTCAACACAATGAAGGCTTCAAGTAGTTTCCCCAAATTCAACTGAAAATGCAACTTATAATGACTTCTCCAGACTCAAAATTTTTTGACCCCTTCATGGCAAGCATCTTTAGTACTTAGTAGAGCACCCTTTTGCTGTTATGACCTGCTGCAAACGAGATGCATTGCCAGACACCAGCTTCTGGCGGCGTTCCTGAGGAATCTTAGCCCATTCCTCGTGAGCAATGGCCTCCAGTTCAGTAATGTTCTTGGGTTTGCGTGCTGCAACCACCTTCTTCAAATCCCACCAGAGATTTTCTATGGGGCTCAAGTCAGGTGACCGTGATGGCCACTGTAGAATCTTCCGGGACTTCTTCTGCAACCAAGTCTTGGTGGAGTTTGAGGTATGCTTGGGATCGCTGTCCTGCTGGAAGGTCCACTGACGCCCAAGCTTCAGCTTCCTCACAGACGGCATGAAGTTTTCTCCTAGGATTTCCTGATACGTCAGTGAACCCATCTTGCCTTCCACACGCTGCAGGTTTCCAGTGCCAGAGGATGCAAAGCAGCCCCAGAGCATCACCGAGCCACCACCATGCCTAACTGTAGGCAGAGTGTTCTTTTCAGCGTATGCTTCATTCTTCTTCCTCCAGACATACCGCTGATCCATCGGGCCGAAAAGTTCGAGTTTTGTTGCATCGCTCCACAGAAGAGAATCTCAAAACTTCTGTGGCTTATTTATATGATTTTGAGCATATTGGAGCTGACATTTCTTGTGCTTTTGGGTCAGTAGTGTTGTATGTCTTGGAGTTCTGGCATGGAAACCTTCTGCATTTAGTACGTGCCTTACTGTGCTCACTGACACCTCAGTGCCTGTTGCCACCAAGTCTTGCTGCAGGTTTTTTGCAGTCGCTCGAGGGTTTTTCTCAGCCAGCCTTCTCAGAAATCTGGTTGTGGCCATTGATAGCTTCCTTTTTCTGCTCCGTCCAGGTAGTGTAACCACTGTCCCTTTAGTGTTGAACTTGCGAACTATGCTTCCTACGGTGTCTCTAGGAGCATTCAGTGCCTTTGCTATCTTTTTGTATCCTGCTCCTTGTTTGTGAAGGGCGATGACCTCTTCTCTTAACTTTTTGGACCATTCTTTTGACATAGCCATATTTCTAACATGCAGTCACATGTGACGCTCAACAAACTCCTTGCCAGCTCAGGTATGTCATGTGTTCCAGCTCAAGCACACCTGGTGCCACTAATGAAGCCCTTGACTCGTTGCATCAGGTGTGCTTGAGACAACACCTGTTTCGCATATTTGTGCTGTTGTGGGGGATTCTGTTCAGGGGGTTGAATAATTTTGAGGCTGGAGAAGTCATTAGAAGTTGCATTTTCCGTTGAATTTGTGGGGGGGAACCACTTGAAGCATTTGTTGTGTTGAGCTATTTCAATTGCTTTTGTTTGATTTGTTCATTGCAAACAGCTGAAAGTCTGTAAATTTTGACAATAAACCTGATTTGCAATGGGCAACCCACAGCTGCCTCTTTCCATGCCACTCCCCAGGAGAAGCTAATGCCAGCAATAAAAGGCTGCTGGCCCGTTAACAGCCAGATACCCCGGGGCGGGAGGGGGGGGGGCCTTCCAGAAAGGCTCTCCTGGCCTGACTATAAAACCCGGCCAGTTGCTCCCAACCAGTGCTCTGCCTCCAGGATGGCTGTCTGTGGTCCTGAAAGCAATCCAACTCTCCGACGTGATGCAGAGGCCCGTCCTGTGTCACGCCTCCCCACCTGCACTGTTGCTCAGAGACGATGGAAGCCCAGTTGGAGTGTGAAATCCCCTTTGTGAGCCCAGACACGAGGGAAGGAACAGATCTGCATCGATGCAACACAGGTAGGGCTGTAGTGGACCCAGCACTCACAGGGTCGAAGTGCCAGGATGTTTTCATTAGCAGTGACTATGGCATCATCTGCCGCGGCTGCCCTGTCAAGCTCCCTATTCTGAGTTTAGCTGCAGTCTGCACAGTAGCTGAGGATGGGGGGCGGGGGGAACGGGAAATCGGCTCTCCCAGCAACAATATCTTGTTGTGAGATTTATCATCATCATCATCATTATCATTATTATTATTATTATTTTCATTTCTATACCGCCCCATAGCTGAAGCTCTCTGGGCAGTTTACAGAAGTTAAAAAATCAAATACAATATAAAAAGTTTAAAAGCCATTTTCATAAAAGCACACAGCCAATCCACACAAACAACATATAACTAAAAGCAACTTGGAACAGTCAGTCATAACTGAAGACACATCCAGAACAGATGAAAACTCATCATGTGCTGCCAAATGGCTGGGAAAAGAGAGAGGCCTTAACCTGGCACCAAAAAGGTAATAATGTTGGCGCCGGGTGGAGCTTGTTCCACAGATGGGACCACCACGGAGAAGGCCCTCTCCCTCGTTGCTGCCTTCCGAGCTTCCCTTGGAGGAAGCACCTGGAGGAGGACCTTAGATGCTGAATATACCGGTTGTAATGCAAAGTATCTTGGGGTGGCCTGGTTTTGAGTGAGTAACTAAGATCCATTAGCTTCTCCTGGTGGAAATGAAAACTGCTAGAGCTGGTTTGTTGATCTGGACCAACACAGCTGCCTGCACTTTTGGACTATCCTTGTGGGGCAGGGCTATGGGGCCTGTCATGAGGAGCACCTGCCCTTCAAATTCTCCCACCTCACCACTGAACCTGGGATGAGCTGGCTGAGAAGGTGCCCCCAGGGTGACAGGGCCATTCTAGAAAGGCAGAAGGCCTGCCACAGCAACTCCCTTTGTCGGGAAGTGCATCAAGGAACTGGCAGGCAAGGACCAGCGCCCTCGCTGCTCTTCAGTCAGTTTTAGGTAGAAGTCTATTGAAATAGCCTCTCCTGCCACCGCAGAGGAAAACTGCACCCCAAGGCCTGAAGGGACTACTTGTCAGCATCTTTTCTGACTGTGGCAGTATTGTTCTCACTTCATGGCGCGAAGTTATTGATGCTCTGCAACAGACGCAGCCCAGCCTTTGTTCCCTCATCGCCAAAAGCTATTTTATTCCACTGGATGTTTGATGTCCCTCCCAGACTTCCTCTCCTGGCGTTGACACCGGGAGAAGAGCGACGACACTGTCACTCAGCGGAGAACGGCCTGTCGGGCCAGATCACAAAACTCTGTGCGCCGTCACTGTGTTCCCAACAGCAACGTTGCCGTGCGTGTCAGATGAAAACACAGGGGTGGGATTTGCCCAACCAGGGCCAAGCATGTGGCATTCTCGGAGGCAGAGGTCTTGGGAAGCTAGCAGCCAGGTCGTTGCACACACTTGCTCTCCGTCAGGACATAATGTGATGTGCTCTCTTGTTTTATTGATGTATTTTTAGACATCTGTAGATATGTAGACCACCTTCTGAGGTGAAGCCTGCTCAAGGCAGCTTACCAGATAAAATAACAAAACAATAAAACACAAATAACTAAAACAACAGCATGAAATGTTTGAAATAACAGCGGCCATAAACACTCAACATGTATTTATTTGATTTGTACCCTGCCTTTCTACCGAAAGTAGCACTCAAGGCGCCTTGGAATCACTGATAAAAACAATAAGCAAATACACTGAAACACAATTAAAAACGACTGACAGCACAACAACGTCCAGCTGAGCAGCCCCGCTTACACGCCAAAGCCCGCTTGAATAAAGCGGCCTTTGCCTGCCGGTGAAGTTCAGCAGAGAGGGAGCAGACCGGGCCTCCCTCCACAGAAACTTTCACAGCCTGGGAGCAGTCGCCATGAAGGCACTCTTTCGCTTTGCCACCACGTGTGCCTCTGGTGGTGGCCGTTTCAAAAGAAGGACCGCTCCTGAACATCTTCAGAAGTGGATGTGGGAGAAGGCGGTCTTTCAGGTAGCCTGGTCCCAATCTATAAAGTGAAGATTAGCAACCATTCGTTTATAAACAGCCTGGAACATCGAAGTCTTTAAGGCCTGTTTTAAAACAGTCAGGGAGAGAGCCATGCCCACATCCCATGCTAGGGTATTCCATAAGGCTGGGGCCACCACAGAAAAGGCCCTATCCAGCTGGGAATCATGCTGGCTGGGAGCTGCAGTCCAACATCTCTGGAGGACACCAGGTCGGGGAAGACTGAGATAAAGCCTACTGTCTCCATTCGACCTTTGTTGGGTTAATAGGTCCCTTTCAGCCCATTTCCTCCAACTTCCACACCACGTATGGATCAGGGACAGAAACTAGGCTTTGGGAGAGGAACTGAGGAAGGAATTAATGAAAGGCCAGAGCAGGGAGTGGGAGAAGGGAGTCAGGACAGCTCCAGGTCTCATGGGGTCTCAGGCCAAGCGCCCTCCCTCCTCTGTTACTGGGCCCCAGCAGGCATAGTAGCAACATTTCTTCGAGCAGCCCTGGGTGCCTGGGTCTAGCCAACCTTTTAATTTCCCACAGTTCCCCCAAACCATGCTAGGTCAAGAAGAGCGTTGTGGGAAATCCAAAGGGTGGCTAAATCCAGGTGCCTGGCACTGGCTAAGAAAAACAATCAGTGGAGGGCTGGGCTGGGCTGAGGTAGAGAAGAGCAGGCATCAGCAGCAGATCCTGTCAGGGTGCTGAGGCCCTTGCATTGCCAGGTGCTGACACTCCCCCCAGGAAGGGGGTCTTGCATGAAAACAAAGACATGGAAACAGGAGGGTAGCACTACCTTGATCGATGTTGAAGTTCCGGATTAGGTGACATCTGAAACAGAAAAGCCAGCCCTGCCTGCCTCAAAGGGCCATCTTCCGTCTCCTCCAGGGCCCTCCCATACCCCTGGCTTTTTAATCAGCTGCCCCCAGGCCCTTCATCCCGGGCACTTGCATCGTGCAGCAAGCTGCACTGAGGGAGACCCTGTCCTTTCCACGCTGGCAGCAGCGCGAAGCTTGTTCCAGATTCGGAGCGGCTGACAGGGCCGGGCGGCTCCTTTGCCCCCCTGCCGGGCAGGTGGAGTACAGAGTCAACATCAACACAGCCCCTCTGGCAAATGTTGGTATTTTGTGGCCTTTGCATAAGGTCAGAGAGATGGAATCCAGGGGTCTGAAGACTAATTTCCATTTGCGGATTTTTGATTTTGTTGACCTTCTGACGACGGGGGCCAGGCAGAGGCGGAACCACTGAAGCCAGTGATATTTGGGGGACAAAGGCGAGCTGGGATCGAGCTTCACACACAGGCGCACACACCGTTCCTGCTCACGGACAAGCTCGCTTACATCTACTGCAGATAAATGGGTTAGAGAATGTCTCCTTTTCACACCCACCCACCCACAGGGGGCAAGGGAGTAGCTCCAGTATGCTACTCTACAACTCCCACCACCCCCAGTCAGTATGGCATGCTGGGTGGGGATGATGGGACATGTAGTCCAACTGGCATGAGGAAGGCTGGTTTAGAACAACCTCTCCTCGTCAGTGAAGTAGCAGAAATCCTCCTCGGGTAAATGGCTGGTGCTCAGAAACGAAGCAATTTGTCTGAACTTGAATTAGTTTTGAAAGCTTTCCGCACCTAAAGCCTTTGTTTCATCCCCCATCTCCAGTGGTGCCATGTACCAGCCTGGAAAAAAGATGCCCAAAGACATACCTAATTTCTGAGGTTTCCTTGGGCCATTGAGTCTGCGGCCACCTGGGGCCAGAGCAAATTACACATGCATGGGCTACAGATGCTTCCAAGCAAGACTTTCATTCTGCAATTGCCCTGCCTTGTTTGCAGAACTTTATGTAGGGGGGCTAGAAGGGGGGCAGAATGTTGTTTTCAATTTGTAACCCCCCATGTTTTCCCACCACTGCTCCCATCTTTTTTTTTACCAGAGGAAAAGATGCCGTATCCACACAGTGCCTTTTGATTGTATGCATCCTCCACCTGGAAACGCCCTGAGCTGTGCTAATGGCCTTCCCTTTTGCCTGCCTCTCAGTCCCTTGGCCTGTGGCTCCGTCCTGGGAGAAAGTGGCTTTTCACAAGGGAAGCAATCAAGCCTCAAGCCAGAGAAGAGACAGGAGAACAGCCATATGTAGCAGTGAGGTCATGTTTCTTCCTAGCCAGGGTCTGAGCTAAGTCGACCTGCCCTCTCCCCCCGATCAGTGCCCACCCGGGTTCTCTCCGCCCCTTTTACTACCCCCAAATGCTATTCTTTGCTCGCCTCAACAGGAGCGTCACGAGTGCGGATAGATGGACACCTTCTCCTGGCGCTTTATAGTGCTAGAGGCATATGGACATAGTCATGTATGCATATGCTATTTCAAGAGAGCCAGCATTTGGGGAAGAGGGTTGGAGGGAGGCATCACAGTCAGGGTACAATCCAGAGTGTCCCCAGGCAAATTCCCATGGCAGGCTGCACCCCTGGTCAGTTTTAAATCTTTTCCCATGTCCAGGCTAAGTCTCCGGGCAAAGCCCATCAGGGCCACTCTCCGGCTCTATGAGCTTACAAAAGGAGGAAACGAGAGAGTCCAGACTGGGTGAATAGGACCTCCGATGGAAGTGGTTGAGTTGACCGTAGGGTTTGCAATTCAATAGGCCGAGAGAGACAGCTGCTTCCTTCAAAATCTATCGCCGCTCGCACTTCCTTCCTAACACCTGCTGAAATGAGCTAGCTGGGATGACGGGCAGCTGCATTTCAAGGGATCGAGGAAGTCCACCCTCCAACGAGCTTCTTCCAGCTCTGGGTTTTGAGTGCTGATATAAAGCCACTGGTGATTCTGTTTACTGTGATGTTTCAATCGCAAGGTGCTATGGGTGTCACAGCCCCTAAAAGGTCCCAGCCTGGCTTGCAACTCTCCACAGGCCATATTGATCCCCAACCCATCCGTTCCTCCGTGCAGCATCGCTCCAGTCCCACCCCTCCCAGGCTTTAGGAAAAAAGCAGAAGTGATGATAGAGCAGCACGTAGGAATCGCCAGCGAAGAGGACAAAGGGGGATACCCAGCTGCATAGAATGTGCATGTGCTGATTCATATGTATAGCTAGAAATTCAGAAGCTATTATTCTAATTTAAATGGAGATGCAGTACGTCTCAGGTGACTTGTCTGCTGTCGAAGTGGGCAGCTATTGATGGCACCTTCAGGGTCCAGCTCTTCCTTTTGATGGTCCTTTCTCTTTAAAGCAGACATGGCCTAGACAACTGTGCAAATAGAGGATACCTTTAAACAGAGGGCTGCTCTCTGTAAAAAAGGAGACACGGCTAACCTAGCAGGATTTGGCTGTCAAGGCAGGGAAGGGAGCAATGAACGCATGGAAGAGGGACATGTTTCAGGACACAGTTATGGTGCTGGGATTCTAAACTGCACATGATTATGCGCCTGGGTTACCCTAGCTCTGTGGGTCACTTGGCCACTCAGACTTTCCCTCGAAACATTTCCACGTGAAAATTGGTAAGCTAAAGGACAGCACCCCCTAGTGGGGCAGTGAGCAAATGGCAAGAGGAAGCGATCTACGGACTTCTGCGGCTGAAGCACTGCATGGAAGGATTTTGTAGTCACTCATCTTTTGCTTCCACTTAGAGCAGGGGTGGGCAACTTGTGGCCCTCCAGACGTTGCTGGACTGCAGTTCCCATCACCTCCCACCATTGTCTATGCTAGCTAGGGCTGACAGGAGTTGCAGTCCCAAAATAGAAGAGAAAATATTCTCAGGTTCCTGAAAAACTTTTATTATGGCCAACACGTTTCAGAAAGGATTTTCCTTCCTCAGGGGCTGTCATTAAGATATCATTGCAAAACAATATGGTGTAAAACACTCCTAATATCTGGATCCCCTGATTTATTGCCTTTAACTACTTAACATACCAGCAGATAAAGATTAGAACTTCTATGTAATATAACCCAAAGCAAGGGCATCTCTACACCAGCCTAAAATTCTGCATTTAAAATGGGGCTTTCTGCTTCAGTTTTAAATGCAGGATCACAACAACTCCCTTTCTCACCTGCTTCTCCCCACCCCCAGTATCAGAGTCTTCCATTCTCTTTCATTGATCTTTTCACGGAGGAAACTGAAGGGGAACACAACAGGGTAATTTGATAGCCCATTATCTGCGATCTATTTAAAAACAGAACAAAGGGCATTTAGTGCAGGAGATGCCCTGGAGGGTCACGGTATCATGTAAAGAGCCCGCTAACTTCCGTGAAGGAGCCATCTCAATTGTAGGATACAAGCTCTGTGTGAAGGAGCCCTATGTCTTATAAATGTAGTAAATTGTGGGTGTATTTTAGTACAGTATTTGTTGTCGCTTTTTAGACAAGTTTCCAGATTTTAGGAGTGTAAATAATGTTCTGCAATGATATTTAAATTACAGCCCCTAAGGAAGGAAAGTCCTTTCCAAAACACGTTGGGCATAATAAAAGTTTTTTCAGGCACCTGAGAATATTTTCTCTTCCACCTTGGGACACATAAGTGCCTTCCTCTCTTGCTGTTTTCAGGGGTTGCTGCCTGACAACATCTGGAGGCCCACAGGTTCCCACTCTTGACTCAGAGTATGTTTTAAAGATAGATACATCCCCCTTTCTATTTAGATATTTATTTTTGCATTTCCCTATTTTAAGAATGTATCGGCCACACGTCAATGACAAAAATATGTCCAGGATGGCTTACAAATAATATGGTAATATACAGAGCAAACTACACGATAAAACAACAAAGCTGGAGATGAAAGCAACATAAAGCAGCACAGATATACCTAAGAAATAAAAAGCCAGAGAAAAGTAAAAGGGCTTTGGCTGGCACTGAAAAGACATTGAAGGGCATTGCCCTGGTAGCAGTTTCTGGAGGGCTAGCCCTGTTGGAGCAAAAACAACAAAGAGTCTTGTGGCACCTTAAAGACCAACACATTTATTATGGCAGAAGCTTTTGTGGACACTGTTCACTTCTTCATACATCTGATGGAGTGTCCACAGAAGCTTATGCCATAAAAAAATGTGTTGGTCTTGAAGGTGCCACAAAACTCTTTGTTTTCCTGTTAGACATTTTTTACTTGGACTCTCAATAAAGTCCCTCATCAAAGCCCTCAGTAAAGCATCAGGATGGGAGGGCACTTTGGAGAGCTCTGCCAGCACAAGAGCCCCGCAGCCACTTCTTCCAGCTGTGGGGCTCTCAAAGGAGAAACAGGATGGGCAGCTGCTCCAGAGAGCCCTGCCAGCCTCTCTCTCATTGTGGCAAATGCCACAGCAGGAGAGGAGCTGGCAGGGCTCTCCAGAGCACCCACTCGGGGGGAGGCAGCGGCAGTGGTGGGACCTCCTAGCTGGGGCGGAGCAGGGAACAGTGTAATTCAGCGCTCCTCTGGCTCTGTTGCCTGATGCAGGTGCCTCACCCTGCTTCATGGGAGGGCTGTTCCTGGGGACAGTGAAGAGCTCCAAAAGGATATCTCCAAACTGGGGAAAATGGGCATTAAGGTGAGCCAGTGTGAATGTAGTGGTGAGAGTGTTGGACTGGGACTCTGGAGATCTGGGTTCTAGTCCCCACTTAGCCATGAAGCTCACTGGGTGACTTTGGGCCAGACACTGACTCTCAGCCTAACCTACCTCACGGGGCTGTTGTGAGGATAAAATGGAGAAGGAGGAGCATGTAAGCTGCCTTGAGTTCCTTGCAAGAGGAAAAAAGGCAGGATATAAATGTAATAATAAATAAGATAGCAAATGCAGTTCGGTGTAAGCAAGTGTAAATTGTTGCATGCTGGAGCAAAATTCCTAATTTCCCACATACACTAACGGGGGCTGGGCTGGCAGTGACTGAGCAAGAAAGGGATCTTGGGGTTGTGGCAGACCCTGTGTGTGGCTGCTGTGAAAAAGGCAAGTTCTACATTAGGCATAATTAGGAAAGGAAAATAAACCGCCCAAATCATACAAATCTATGGTGTGACCACACTTGGAATACTGCATACAATTCTGGTCAACGCACCAAAAAAGGATATTGTAGAGGTTGGAAAAAGTGCAGAAAATGGCAACTAAAATGATCAAGGGGCTGGAGCAACTCCGCTATGAGAGAAGGTTACAATATTTGGGGCTTTTAAATTTAGAAAAAATGTGAGTGAGGGGGGTATAATAGGGATTTATAAAATTAAGCATGGTGTGGAGAATGCGGACAGAGAAAGGTTTTTCTCCCTCATCATACTGGAACGCAATGGGATCATCCCATGAAGCTGTCTGGTGGGAGATTCCAGACAGATAAAAGGAAGGACTTATTCAGACAGCACAGAGTTAAACTGTGGAATTCACTTCTACAAGACGCAGTGAGGTTCACCAATTTGGATGGCCTTAAAAAGGGGTTAGACAAATTCCTGGAGAAGGCTGTCAATGGCTGCTATTCCTGGTGGCTCTGTGCTACCTCGGGTATGAGAGGCAGAGTGCCTCTGTACACCAGTTGCTGGGGAACATGGGTGGGAGGGTGCTGCTGCACTCATGTCCTGCTTGTGGGTTTCCCATGGGCAACTGGTTGGCCACTGTGGGAAATAGGAAGCTGGATCTGGCCTTTGGTTGAAGGACTTTTTTCTGTCTAAACATGCATAGGATTGCACCCTACAGGGCAGTTGTCAGTGTACTAGTGTATCATTAATATAAACACAGGTGGTGTCTTAGCTGCTTTGGGCACAATTGTATGTGTGTGCAAAAAGGAGAATATAAATTAAATTTAAAATAAGTGAAAAATGTAACTTAAAACATGATGTGGGTACACTGAGTGTAAATTGTCATGTGATCAGCCAAAGACTAATACAGTAACAAACTGCAGATTTTAATAAATAAATACAATTTTGTAACGATGCGCAAGCATAATATTTTTAAAATGTTATTTTTGCTCTTGTTTAGAGCCCACTGAATTTAAAAGCCTGTGGTTTGGATTCTAAAATAAATTACCCTTATTTGTGGTGCAGAGAGCCAGTGTGGTGTAGTGGTTAGAATGGGACTCAGGAGATCTGGATTCTAATCCCCACTCGGCCATGAAGCTCACTGGGTGGCTTTGGGCCAGTCACTGACTCTCAGCCTGACCTACCTCACAGGGTTATTAGGAGGACAAAATGGAGAGCAGGAGGGTCATGTAAGCCGCCTTGGGTTCCTTGGAGGACAAAAGGGCAGGATATAAATGTAATATATAAATAACCTAAGGAAGTTCAGGAAGGAGCTTCCCATCCCCTCCTGCCCTCCTCAACCCATCCCACTTTGTTTCGGAAGGACCAACACACACATACACGTTGCATTGGGATCTCTTTCTCCCTGGTATATCAGAACAATGGCTGTCTTCCCCAACCTCATGCCTTCCAGCAGTGGACTGCAATTCCTATCTTCCCCAGCCAGTATACCCACTGCTGGAGTACAGAACTGCTTTGCTCATCCAATAGAAGAAATCTTATTTTCCATCATAAAAGTACTGGTAAAGTAACATTTGTGCCCACTGGGTGGCTCCGTGCACTTGAAATATTATTGATAGGAATGGAAGACATTTCTTTTGCAGCAAAACCAGCAAAGAGCCTTGTGGCATCTTTGAGACCAACAAATTTAGGGCACAATCTTAGACAGAAAAAAGTCCTACAATTCCTAGCATTCCCCAGCCAGCCATGCTGGTGGCAGAATGCTAGGATTTATAGGACTTTTTCTGGCTAAACATGCCTAGTGCTGCACCTTTTTTAATGGCATAAACTTCCATGGACTAGAGTCTATCACGTCATCAGATGTGCGAAGTCTCATCCCAGGTTCACAGGTTTACAAAGGTGTAGAGGGGGAAACTGTAAACAGTGAGTTTAGAAGGGAAGAAATGTAACACAACAAGAAGACTGTGACAATTATATCACTGTTTGAATGTATGTAAACGTTTTGTGCAAAGACGGGCATGATAAAGGACAAAGAAGGCAGGGACCTCACAGAAGCAGATGAGATGAAGAAGAGGTGGCAAGAATACACAGAAGAACTATACAGGAAAGAGCTTCATGTCCCTGATAGCCATGATAGTGCGGTCACTGAACTTGAGCCGGACATCCTAGAGAGTGAAGTCAAGTGGGCCTTAGGAAGCATTAGTAACAACAAAGCTAGCGGAGATGACAGTATTCCAGCTGAGCTATTTAAAATCCTAAAAGATGATGCTGTTAAAGTGCTGCATTCAATATGCCAACAAATCTGGAACACTCAACAGTGGCCACAAGACTGGAAAAGGTCAGTTTACATTCCAATTCCAAAGAAGGGCAACGCCAAAGAGTGTTCGAACTACCACACAATTGCGCTCATTTCACATGCCAGCAAGGTGATGCTCAAAATCCTACAAGCTAGGCTTCAGCAGCATGCGAACCGAGAACTATCGGAAGTACAAGCGGGGTTTCGAAGAGGCAGAGGAACTAGAGATCAAATCGCCAACATTCGCTGGATCATGGAGAAAGCAAGAGAATTCCAGAAAAACGTCTATTTCTGCTTCATTGACTACGCTAAAGCCTTTGATTGTGTGGATCACAACAAACTGTGGCAAATTCTTAAAGTGATGGGAGTACCAGACCACCTTACCTGTCTCCTGAGAAACCTGTACGAGGGTCAAGAAGCAACAGTAAGAACCGGACATGGAAAAACCGATTGGTTCAAAATTGGGAAAGGAGTACGACAAGGCTGCATATTGTCGCCCTGCTTATTTAACTTATATGCAGAGTACATCATGAGAAATGCCGGGTTGGATGAATCACAGGTCGGAATTAAGATTGCTGGGAGAATTATCAACAACCTCCGATATGCAGACGATACCACCCTAATGGCAGAAAGCGAAGAGGATCTCAAGAGCCTCTTGTTGAGGGTGAAAGTGGAGAGTGCAAAAGCTGGTTTGAAACTCAACATTAAAAAAACGAAGATCATGTCATCTGGCCCCATCACTTCCTGGCATATAGAAGGGGAAGAAATGGAAGCAGTGACAGATTTTACTTTCTTGGGCTCCAAGATCACCGCAGATGGTGACTGTAGCCATGACATTAAAAGACGCTTGCTCCTTGGGAGGAAAGCTATGGCCAACCTAGACAGCATAGTAAGAAGCAGAGACATCACCTTGCCGACAAAGGTCCGTCTAATCAAAGCTATGGTTTTCCCAGTAGTAACGTATGGCTGTGAGAGCTGGACTAAAAGGAAGGCTGAGTGCCGAAGAATCGATGCTTTTGAACTGTGGTGCTGGAGAAGACTCTTATGAGTCCCCTGGACTGCAAGGAGGTCAGATCAGTCCATCCTAAAGGAAATCAACCCTGACTGTTCATTGGAAGGACAGATACTGAAGCTGAAATATTTTGGCCACCTAATGCGAAGAGAAAACTCCCTGGAAAAGACCCTGATGCTGGGAAAGACTGAAGGCAAAAGGAGAAGGAGACGGCAGAGGATGAGATGGCTAGATAGCATCACCGATGCAATGAAGATGGACTTGAGCACACTCTGGGAGAGAGCGCAGGACAGGAGGGCCTGGCGTGCTGTGGTCCATGGGGTCACGAAGAGTCGGACACGACTGAACAACAACAACAAAATAAGCAGTGACCATTCACAAAACAGTCGCTAACATAAACATCCTTGCATTGAATAGTCTATACAAAAGCATAATGTCATAATAAATTGAAGATACCCCAAGACTGTTTGTTGTCTTTGCAACAGCAGACTAACACAGCTGCCCCTCTAGAAATCCTTGCATTGGTGAGCAGATGCCGCCGCCGTGTAAATTGGTGCCATGCATTGTTTATCTTGCAGATTTCAATGGCAATAGTGGAAGGAGGAAATTTGAGGGGTTTTCTAGGCCTTTTCCTGGAGGCTGATGGAGTGCCAATAAGTGTGGGGAATTCTCACACGGTCCTATTCCTCTCCCACATCTTGGCTGCAATACCAGGCACGTTTACTTTAATGTGTAAAACACATTAGATTCAGTAGGATTTGCTTCAGAGGAAACACATGTAGCACTGCAATCAGCCAAATGCAAGACTCTGCCAATAGCCCAGCCAGTGCAAGCTCCTAAAGGGAACCAGGCACTCTGTATATGCTCAAAGGAACTGCACCAGCTGTGTCAGAACATTTGAAAACAGAACTTGGCTACCTTATCTGCATCCCAGCCAGGACTGGGGTAAGACTTTTTTTAGAAAAAACAACAACCACCACCACCACCACCCCTCAGTCTCTACCTGGGGGATTTTCCAACAGATTTGTCCATTGTAGTTATTACCCACGTTCCCCAGCAACCGGGGTACACAGGCTCGCTGCCCCCGGTCCTCGAGGGAGCACAGAGCCATGAGGACTAGCAGCCCGCTCCCCGGCCCCGCAGCACCCCGAGCGCGTGCTCCCTCGGCGGCGGCTCCCGGCACCCGCAGCGTCCCGGTCCGGCACATCTGCAGGGGCCCGGGGGTGCTGGGCGGGGGCCGGGCCGGGGCAAGGGCGGGGGCCGGGCCGGGCCGGGCCCTGCGCTCCTGCCCGAGCGCGCTGCTTCCTCCTCCCGCCCGCCCCTCTTTCCTTTTGCGCCGTTCGGGAGGCATCCCCGCGCCCGCGCCTGCGCAGCGCCTCTCCCGCCCCGCGCATGGCGGCGCCCCGCGGCGCGCGGAAGTGGGCGGCGCCTGTCACGCTCGGCTCCCGCCTCTACGGCCGCCCGCCCGCGCTCTCGCGAGACTCGGAGCGCGGCCCTGCCCGGCCCTGCTGCTGGCGCTCGTCCCCTCGGCGCCGCCGCTCGCCGGGATGGCGTCCGACTCCGACGCCGAGGAGCTCTTCTACGACGCGGCCGAGGAGGTCGCCCAGCACGGAGGCACCCCGTCGCCGTGAGTCCACCCGGGGGGAGGGCGGGGCGCGCACGCACACGCCATCCGGACCGACTCCGAATTGAGCCTTAATCCGGATTACGTGCGCCAAGAGGTTGCCGGGCAGCTCTCCCTGCCCCTCCCCCGCCTCTGGAAAGTGGGGTGGGGGGACAGCAGGCTGCGCGCCCCGGCGAGCCTAATCCGGATTGAAGCCTTAATTCTGATTGCCCTGAGCAGCTGTCTGGTAGCCAGTCGGTTCTCCCACCTTCCTCCCCCCGCCCCCGTTTTTCTGGCTCGCGAAACGGGCGGGGGGAGTAGCAGGGTGCGCACCAAGCAAACCTAATCCGGATGGAAGCCTTAATTCGGATTGTACCAAACTGTTGGCCAGCCAGCCAGCCCTCCCCTCCCCTCCCCTCCCCTCCTCTTGTCCCTTCCTTTCACTCTTTTCTCTTTTACTTTCCTTCTCGCCTCCATCCTCCCACCCTAAATGGCTCTTCTCCCTTCTCTTCTTATACCTCCTCCTGGTATTATTTACTGGATTCGCCCCCCTCCCCAAGACCCTGCTGGGTGTGAAGTGCAGTTTAAAAAAATGACCATTAAAGACTAGCTGAAACCAAGTTAAAACTGCAGAATCGGTTTCACTTGGGCGTTGGGCCCAAATTCCAGCCGCTGCCCTTGTCAAACAACTGGCCAGCCCCCCCCCCCCGGGAAAGACCACCCTAAAGAGGGATATTTGGAGCATCTTCCTGAGCATGGCTAGCTTCCCTTTCCTCCTGGCTTTCCTTCCTGAGGCTCTGCCACATCTGCTTTCCCCTTAAGCCTCCCTTCCTAGAATCTAACTTTAAAAAAAATGAAACTGTACATATTTCAAAGTCACTTGTTCTGTATGTTCTGAGCCCTTTGCTCCGGTTTCACACCTTCTGCCTCATCTCCCTTCCTGCCAAGTCTTCTCCATCCACACACCCCTCCCAGTCTGCACATACCTTCCTGCCCACCCCTCTCCCCCCTGCCCCAAATGTACCTTTGGCGCACACACCCTGGGTGCATCGTCATATCATTGCTTGGCACTCTCAGACAGACCCAGGATGGTTTGCAGGATTTCCCTTGATACACAAACCACCCTCCCTATGTTGGGCAAATTGAAATTGTTGCCGCATCCCAATCACTTAGAGAATGTATTAAGGTGCGTACATTTTCTTTTACTGCATCGCTTCAGTCTTTTCCTGCTTTTCCTGGGTCACTTTTGCTTTCTCCCCCCCCCCCATCACTTCAACATTCCTTTTTCTTCCTCTGCCATCCAACCTTCCGCTGTTGCTGTTTGACCCACGCTGCTTCCGTTCTCCCCTTGATGTCCTATCCCATTCCCTACCGCCAGTGTCGTCATCCCTTCCTCCCTTTGATGGCCTATCCCATTCCCTACCGCCCCTGTCGTCATCTCTTCCTCGTCAGAGCCTCTTTTTCCTGATTCATTTCAAGGCCCTTTTCTGGGCACCGCACCACAGATACAGACACACACTGAGGGGCTTTGCTTCTGCCTTTTATCCAGGCTCATGCCTTGGGGCTGACGTTCCTTTTTCCTTCCTTGTTGTCTACCTTGATTCTACTGCTGTCATTTTCTTTTGCTTTCTGTGTGTGTGTGTGTGTGTGTTTTGCTGCCCTCCACCCAGCTGGATGTCAGTGTACACCAAAGATTCCCATTTTCCTTTCACATGCTCAGGCAAAGAGCCCCCTCACCTTACTGCGTGCCGGCCCTTGTTGCATGCTATCTCCTGGAGCCAAGAGGGTGTCTCAGGAAAAACAGGCCAGCAAACCAAAATCCTCTATCAGTCTCCCGCTCTGTTTTGCCCCAGGGCAATTGCAAGAGAAAGGGTTGGGCCTGACAATGTCTATTTGTGTTGGCGTGTGATCGGAAGGGAGCGTGATACTCTAGTAAATAACATATTAGAGCTGGGTGGGCAGCAGCCGCAGAGCTGGATGCTTTTGCGCACCTGGAGGAGCCCGCGGTTCGGCAGGGTTTTCTGTAGCTGGGTGGGGTATAGATGTTGTCCACAGCTGGGGAGTCAGCAAAGTTTTGAACATTCCAGATGGTGTAAACACCCTCTTAACAGGCTTCTAGGCTCTCCCCTCACAAATTTCATGGCACCTGAGGAGGGAATGATTCATGGTCACTTTCATGAATCAGATTTGCCTTGTGGAAGGAACCCTGCATTCAGCAGATTTCTTTTCCAGCTAAGGAGTTGTTTTAAAAAAAAATTAAAAACAACAACAGCTGGTGGCATTTTTAAACACAAAACACACCCCTTTCTGCAGCCTTTTCAAGCCAGCTATTACTGCCCTGAGTTACTCTCAGTCGGTTCTTTCTGTCTCATTGGGTTTTTCCTTTCTCAGGCTTGGAAAGAAGTGGCGATGCTCAACTTCCTAACTTGCAAGTTGTCCTGCATCTGACAGCCCATGCCCTACCGAGATCCAATTCTGTGGCTTATTTTTGGCCACTTTTCTGTGTGTTTCCTATGAAAGGGAGCACGGAAAAGGAGATGCTGAATGATACCTCTATCTGCTTCCACTTTTTAAAGTGAGAGGTGCTACAGAAGTACTTAGAATTTCTGATGCTGAATGATACCTCTATCTGCTTCCACTTTTTAAAGTGAGAGGTGCTACAGAAGTACTTAGAATTTCTGCTTATTCTTAAGATTAAATGAGGACACAAACTTTGTAGCATTGGCGGCTGTCAACCAGGCAGTTTCTCTGTAAGTTCTTAGAGTTGGAGATGACCAGTTCCCTTCCACTTAAATATCTGCGTTCCAACATTGACCTGTTTTACTACAGTCAGGGGGTGAAAGAAATGCAGACACAAACTTTATGGGTCTCTTGTAAGGGGTTTCACTCTGTTTCTGTAGAACGGTCTGCTTTCGTGATGGTGATACTGGCTTTGAGGGGTGGGGTGTTTAGTACAGCAGTCATTCTGTCAGTGCTTGTAGTCTTCCATCTTGCTGCTTCTCACCAGCTGCAGACCTCCAATTTCATTCATTCGTTATATTTATACCCTGCTTTTTAGACAAGATGGTCTCCCAAAGGAGCTTCAAATTTAAATCCATACAAAGGTATAGTATATCAGAGATAAGTGGAGGTGTTGATGGCAGTCTCTTCCAGCCCCTGGCAAGCAATGCCATAGAAGCTCTTCCCTCCAGAGGGGCAGGCCTGTTGAAGGACTTGGGTTGGTTGATGATAAAGATGCCATCCCACAGGAGCAGCTGTCAATCTGCAGAGCCTCCCATGCCCTGGTACAGGAATATTGGAAGCTGCCTTGTACAGGGTCAGATTGCTCCGCTTAGTATTGCTTACATCCTTACTGGCTGGAGCTCTCCAGGGCCTCAGACAGGGGACTTTCCCAGACCTTCCTGGAGATGCTGGGGATTAAACCTGGGTCCTTCTGCCTGCAAAGCAGGGGCTGTACCATTCGATTGAGGCTTGTTCCTCATGGTCCAGGTTCTAAGCGGTTCTCTCCCTAGGCAAAAGGAACTGTAGATGGACTTCAGCAACTGGCTGATGGTCAAGATGGATGCCAATCCCCAGAAACAGACTGTGTGGTGATCTGCAGAGACTTCTGTTTCATGGCTGTGGGTGGCATACTCCAGGTTCCAGGCTCTTCCCTCTAGAAGTAGGGGGCAGAAGGAATTACAGATAGGTGTGGGTACTGGTAAGGTAAAGATGTCAGCCCACAGAAGCAGCCTTTTTGATTATCTTTCTTTGGAATAGTCCAGGCTTATAAATAGTCACTAGCCTAGTTGCCCATGACAAGGAAGAAAGGCATCCAGTTCGCCGGACAAAAACATTTTGGGTATGTTTGGTGTGTATTTTTGAAAAATTAATGGAAGAAAGTTAGGTGTTCTCTTTTTTTTTTTTTTAATTAAATGTATTAATCGCCCATCTGGCTGGTCACCCAGCCACTCTGGGTGATGTACAACATACAATAAAACAGTTTAAAACAATAAAATTCTACAGTAAAAACATTTTCTAAAATACCCTAACCCACCCCAAATGCCTGCCTGAACAACCACGTTTTTAATGCACGACAGAAGCTCATTAAAGAGGGGGCATGGCGGAGTTCCCTAGGGAGGGAGTTCCACAGGGTGGGGGCCACCACAGAAAAGGCCCTCTCCCTCGTCCCCACCAGTCTAGCTGTCCTGGCTGATGGGACAGAGAGAAGGCCATCCGAGGCTGATCTTGTTAAGCGGCCTGTCTGGTGCTGCTGGAGGCGCTCCTTAAGATAGGCTGTGCCGGAAGCATATAGGGTTTTAAAGGTCAAAACCAACACCTTGAATTTGGCCCGGAAAACAACTGGTAACCAGTGCAACTCCTTCAGCACTGGAGTGATGTGATCTCGCTGGTGGCTGCCTTTAATCAGGCGAGCCGCCGCGTTCTGTACCAGCTGCAGCTTCCGAACCGTCTTCAAGGGTAACCCCATGTAGAGCGCATTACAGTAGTCTAAACGAGAGGAGACCAAGGCATGTACTACCGATGGGAGCAGATGGTCGGGAAGGAAGGGGCACAGCCGCCATATCAGATGGAATTGATACAGCGCTGTCCGGCTCACAGCTGACACCTGAGCCTCCATGGACAGCTGGGAGTCCAAAATGACCCCCAGGCTGCAGACCTAGTCTTTCAAGGGTTGTTCAGTCGTTCAGTCGTGTCCGACTCTTCGTGACCCCATGGACCATAACACACCAGGCCTTCCTGTCCTGCTCTCTCTCCCGGAGTGTGCTCAAGTTCATATTCATTGCATCGATGATGCTATCTAGCCATCTCATCCTCTGCCGTCCCCTTCTCCTTTTGCCTTCAGTCTTTCCCAGCATCAGGGTCTTTTCCACAGAGTTTTCTCTTCGCATTAGGTGGCCAAAATATTTCAGCTTCAGCTTCAGTATCTGTCCTTCCAATGAACAGTCAGGGTTGATTTCCTTTAGGATGGACTGATTTGACCTCCTTGCAGTCCAGGGGACTTGTAAGAGTCTTCTCCAGCACCACAGTTCGAAAGCATCAATTCTTCAGCGCTCAGCCTTCCTTATAGTCCAGCTCACACCAGGTCAACATCCCCCAGCCTCCTCTTGTCTCCCACCAAAAGTACCTCGGTCTTGTCAGGGTTCAGCTTATTCCTCCCCATCTAGCCACTCACCGTCTCCAGACATTTGGACAGGGATTCTACAGCCAACCTTGGTGAAGATTTGAATGAGAGGTAGAGCTGTGTGTCATCCGCATATTGATCACACCGCACCCCAAACCTCCTGATGATAGCCCCCAGCAGCTTCACATAGATGTTAAATAGCACCGGAGAGAGGATGGAACCCTGTGGCACCCCACAAGTGAGTGGCCACGGGTCTGAAACCTCCTCTCCCAGTGCTACCCTCTGGTACCTGCCGGAGAGGAAGGATCGGAACCACCGCAATACGGTGTCTCCAATGCCCAACCCCTCCAGGCGGTCCAGGAGGATACCGTGGTCAACGGTATCAAAAGCCGCTGAGAGGTCGAGGAGAACAAGGAAGGAGCATTCACCCCTATCCAGAGTCCTCCTCATATTATCTACCAAGGCGACCAAGGCCGTTTCTGTCCCATGCCCAAGCCTGAAGCCCAACTGAAATGGGTCTAGATAATCAGTTTCTTCCAAGTGTGCCTTCAACTGCATTGCCACCACCTGCTCAATCACCTTGCCCCAAAATGGCAGATTTGAGACTGGGTGAAAGTTGTTCAAAACTTGAGGATCCAAGGAGGGCTTCTTTAAGAGCGGTCTTATCACTGCCTCCTTGAGGGCTGATCGCATCACTCCCTCCTCAAGGGAGGCGTTCACCACTGCCCTGATCCCCTCACCCAGTCTCTCTCTGCAGCGCATCATGAGCCACGATAGGCAAGGATCAAGTAAGCAGGTGGTCGGCCTTACAGATGAAAGCACCTCGTCCACTTCATCAGGAGGAAGAAGCTGGAACCGATCCCACAAAACCGGTTTGCCACAGGCTGCCTCTTGCTCATTAACTGTATCCACAGCGTGCAGAGTAACACACCTAATCTGATCAATTTTATCTGCAAAGTGCCTTGCCAAGGCCTCACAGGAGGCCTTAGAATGCTTCAGTGGTTCAGGAGCCACAGGACCGACCAGGCTCCGGACCACTTGGAACAGCCTCCTGGGACAGCACTCCACAGACGCGATAGAGGCAGCATAATATTCCTTTTTTGCTGCCTTCACCGCCACGTGATAGGCTGAAGATACAGCTCTAGCCCGTGTCTGATCGTCTTTGGAGCGAGACTTCCGCCACCGGCGCTCTAGCTGTCTCACCTCCTGTTTCAGAGCTCGTAACTGCGGATTGAACCATGGTGCAGTCCGAGCCCTGTTCAGGGGGAGAGGGCGTTTCGGAGCCACCCGATCTAATTCCCCAGTGATTGCGGCATTCCAGCCACCCACCAGGGTCTCGACCGAGTGGCCGTTGGTGTGCCCCAGAGAATCCCCAAGCGCATTCAGGAATCCATTTGGATCCATAAGACGCCTGGGGCGGACCATTTTAATGGGTCCTCCACCCCTGTGGAGGGGTTGTGGAACCGAGTAGTCCAACGTCACCAGATAGTGATCTGACCATGACAAGGGGGTGGTGGATATACCCCCGACTTCCGGATCACTCCCCGCTTCTCCAGAAACAAACACAAGGTCTAGCGCATGACCGGCTACATGGGTGGGCCCAGTTAGAATATGGTGCAGCTCTCAGGAGTCCATGGTCTCCATGAAGTCCCGAGGTGTGAGGATGGCCTCCGAATGTACGTTGAAGTCCCCCAACACCAATAGGTTAGGGGACTGTACATAAACATCAGAGACCACCTCAAGCACCTCGGCCAGGGAGTCAGTCGTGCAGCGGGGTGGACTGTACACGAGCAGAATCCCCAGACTGCCCTTTGGGCCCAACCTCCAGTACATGCACTCAGCAACCTTGGTCTCCCGGAGAGGGGGGTCTGGTGAAGACCAAGGACTCTCAGTAGATAACAGCCACTCCCCCTCCCCGATCCCCAGCCCTCGGCTGCTGTGCATATGAAAATCCAGCTGGACACATGGCTGCAAGGGTTGGAGCAGCAGCCTCGGCCAGCCAGGTCTCCGTAATACATGCCAGGTCTGCACCCTCATCCAGGATCATGTCATGGATGAGGGAGGTTTTCTGGGTAACAGACCTGGCATTGCAGAGCAGCAAACGAAGGCCAGAAGATGGAGTCACGCGTCCCCCAGCCATCCTTTGGCTCTGGATAGGCTCAGAGCAGGGGACAGATACTGCACATCTCTCCCTTGTTCCCCTTACCTGGCATAGCCTGCCCCTCGCGCTCCGCCAGCGCCTGCCGCCCAGCCTCGGTATGTTCTGGCCCCCAACACTCCCTCCACTGCCTCCATCAGGTGGACACATGCCCCCTCACTCCTGCCTATCAGGCAGGCTACCCACCCCTAAAAACACAACAAAATCCCCCCGAAAAAACAACAAATAAAAATTAAAAAAAAATCCCACATTTCTAGATTAGAAAGCAGTCCAGGGAGTGACCCAGCACCAATAGCAGACTGGTTAGATGCGCGGCGCAGACGCAGAGAGCGGCGCCAAATGGAGAGTGTGGAAAGGCGTAGCGCCCGGTTGGCGCTCAAAGAACGGTTGCGTCCAGAGGATCCAAGGGAAAAGGGGAGGGATTCTCCCTAGTCCTTATATTCAGGGGTCTGCCAGTAATTGCTGTTCAAACGGGGACCAAGCTGTCAAGGGCTCCTTGGAGGGCTCTCAGTCTAATCCAGTAGCCAAGTCCAGACACAGACAAAGGGACTCTTTTCAAAGCTTTATTCTTCTTTTACAACTTAACAGCTCTACAGGTAGCAACTAGATCTGAGCAGCAGCATCCCTATGCCCTAAGTTGGAACAGTTGGTCCCTGTTTTGATCTAACATAGGTACACATGGACAGATGGGCTAATAAAACATTATTCTGGATAAAAACAAACATCTGTGGACCTATTTGCAGTGCTGGAACAGTGTCACGCTGGAGAAGCCTAGCTCATGGTGGT
Source organism: Heloderma suspectum (assembly GCF_057233095.1). NCBI lineage: Eukaryota > Metazoa > Chordata > Lepidosauria > Squamata > Helodermatidae > Heloderma > Heloderma suspectum. The sequence goes on from NC_139466.1 coordinate 3,993,760, forward strand.
AGTAGTAGATGTGACCTTAAGAGTAGCAGCCTTAATTATCTTTATTCATCAGTTAACACTTCTGAAGTGTCTTTGATGCCTGCCAGTTGTCTAGAGAGAGAGAGTCAAGGGGCTGTTATCACTCTCTATTTTCACGCTGTGTGTGTTTAACAAAATGTACGTTGTGGCTTGTTTGTATGGCTGATTAAAAACTGCTGCTGCATCAGCAGCCTCTTTGGAAGGTTCCATCTCCTTGTGTTTCAGACAGAAAGTACCCCCCCCAAAACCCTAGACAGAGCTGCTGATAAATTCTGAGAAAAACAAGACCACTTCAGGTACCCCCTTCCTTTTTCATCTTGATGGTAAAGAATTCTTAATTTGATTGCATGACATCCAACGGAGACAACAAAATAGTTATACTTCAAAGTAATGGCACTTTGAGAATGACACTTGAAATTTGCATTTCAGTAGTATGAGTGGGGGATTTTTGAAGGGAGAGGGCTCCCCCACTATCTGCTTCCCTTAACAATATATAACACTAGGCAGGGTGGTGGTAGAAGACAGATCGGTAGAGGCTTTGGGGCCTGTGGATGGAATAGCAGCTAGACCGGCCTTCCTAAACCTGGTGCCTGCGTGATGTTTTTGTTCTGCAGCTCCCATCGTCCCTGTCCATTGGCTGGCTGATGAGAGTTGTACCCTGGAACACTTGGAGTGTTGTTGGGCGCGGAGGCTGAGCCAGACATTTCTGGATTACAACTCTATCGTTTCTGACTGTTGGCCATACCACTGGGGCAGATGGGAATTGTAGTCCAAATCATCTGGAGGAAGGGAAGGCCGAGTTAGTGATTCATGCCTCTTTGTGAGTGTGGTTGAGGTCTGTTTCAGTATTGGGTCCTGTGGGTTGCTTATTTAAAGTATGTATTGGTCCCTTTTTTATTAAAAACAATATTCAAAGCAGCTTACGAATAAAGCAGTAGTAAAAAAACCAGTGATCTATAAAAAGAACAGCCACAAGGACAATAAATAATTAAGATCTTTTAAACTCAACTTTAAAAGCAGAAATCAATAAAACTTCTCTGAAATCAAAATAGCCGCAACGAGAGTCCTCAGCAACAAGAAAAGCTATAAAAAGCCACTAAAAATATTAAAAGCCTCAGAGAACAAAAAAGGTCTCGCCTTGTCTTCTAAAAGATTTTAAAAAGCATTCATGGTGCCCTTCCCTGTCAAAAGATGGACAGATGGGGTGCCAACCCTGAAAAGGCCTGCTCCCCAGTTAACCTCATCCAAGGGGGCCCTTGGAGGAGGGCTTCTGACTTGTTTCTAAAAAGTTGGGCAAGTTCATATGGGCGAAGACTAGAAGCAAGATCTGTAGTTGATTAAGGGCAGCAGTAATATCTGTGGACTGGGAAGAACCCATTTAACATCCCCATCGGTGTTTTCATCAGTCACCGCTGCCTTAATTAAGGGAGGGGCCATAGCTCAGTGGCAGAGCCCTGGGTTTGCATGCAGAGGGTCCCAGGTTCGATCCCCGGCATCTCCAGGTAGGGCTGGAAAAACTCCTGCCTGAAACTGCAGAGCCATTGCTGCGTGTCAACAGTCCTGGGCAAGATGGACCACGGGTCTGACTCAGTATAAGGCAGCTTTCTCTGTTCCTAATTATCTGACTAGTTTTACTGTATTTTAATTTGCTCTAATGGGTCCCTGTTGTCAGGCAGAAAGGTGGTCTATAAATATTCTAAATAATGAATCTTCCCCAAGCAATAGGGCCTCTTGAACTTGGAAAAAGGTGGTAAAGTCTGATAAAGTGGGTATTTATCTAATTTTACAGCTGGGGCATGCAACAGACTGTTGCAGTGTGGAGTATTTCTGTTCGGCGTGCCAGCCAGCAACTTTTCCAGGACGCTCCATTCCTTCCCACGTCCTTTTTCCTTTCTGTGTCAGTGAGTCAGTATGCTCAGTCCCATTGGGCTGTTGGTGGTTTTTCCTCCCCTTAGGTTTTTTTTCCTTAAACATCTTTTGTACTTCTACAAATCTTGGGTTTCCCCCAAACCTTCTACTTCCCTGTTGTGCTTGGCCAGTGCTGTTCTGGCTGCCGGAAGGGCTGTAGCTCAGTGGCAGAGCCCCTGCTTTGCATACAGAAGGCCGCAGGTTTGTTCCTCAGCAGCGTCTCCCGATAGGGCTGGGAAAATTCCTGCTGGAACCCGGGAGAGCCCCTGCTGCCAGCCCACGTGGACAGTACTGGGCTAGGTGGGCCAAGGGTCTGACTCAGCAGGGGCTGCTCCCTTTGTTCCATAAGGATCCAAACTCAGTGAGTTTGATGTTAGTATATAACAGGGATGGGAAAGTTGTGGCTCTCCAGATGACCTTGGACTGCACCTTCCATCACCCATCACCATTTGCTATGCTGGTTAGGGCTGATGGGAGTTGCAATCCAACAACATCTGGAAGGTCACCCCTGGTAGATAGAATATGATTCTATGATGGAACTTAAGGCCACATACATGGAGTTTCCAGGTGGCCGCTCATCTAGGCACTGAACCTGGGGAGCTGTCTTTTGCCAGGTCAAAGTATTTGTCCATCTAGCCCAGTATTTTCTACTCTGGCCGGTAGCGGCTGAGCAGAGAAGTCTTTCCCCTCACCTGCCACCTGCTCTTTTCCACTCAGTGCCAGGGATTGAGCCTGGGACCATCTGCATGCAAAGAGGGTGCTCTGCTTGCTGAGCCAGGGTTCCTCCCAAGGGCTGTTTGGCTTCAGCAAGATGGTTGCAGTGTGGTGCTTTGGACCGTGCCCAACAATGCTAGAGAGATGAGCACAGGCCCGTTAAGGGCATTGACAGACGGTGAGGAGAGCACGGCAGCAGGGTGACATTGGACAAATGGGCAGAAATACCTGGGGAGTGGCCATGGCTCATTGCTAGAGCGCGTGCTTTGCTGGCGTCTCTAGCTAAAATGAGGTTAGGTTGGAGAGCTGGGAAAGGTCTCTATCGGAGAGCTGCTGTTACTCAGAGTAGACCAAGAGTGGGTACTTGTGGCCCTCCAGATGTTTTTGAACTACAGTGCCCATCACTCCTGACCGTTTGTCATGCTGGCCGGGGCTGATGGGAGTTGGAGTCCAACGACATCTGGAGAACTGCAGATTTCCCACCCCTGGAATAAATACGGAGGTAGATGTACCAGTGTTTGTGTGGGCAAAAGGTAGTCTCCTATGTTCAGAAGTACTGAGGGTTCAGTTGGAGCTCGGCCGCTCCCCCAAGGCCCAGGATATACTGATAGCCAGGGATCACTAGGCCACTGTGGGATTGGACCAGGAGATTTCCAGTTTGGATCCCAGCTGCAGAAAGTTTAGCTTTTCCAGCTTGGGTGTCACTGAAGTGAGGTGCTATGGGAGTGCCGCAGCCTGCAGGCAGCTTGAGGAAATTGGCAAGTGTAGTAGTGGGGGCTTTTATTGTACCGTTCTCCCCCAGGACCCTTCCAAGAATTATAATTTCTCCTTAAAATCTGGTTCAGAATTCTTCTGGTTCAAAGAAACCCTTTTTTACTCTTGCAAAGAATTGCCACTCAAGAAATATTTGTCTTTCCTGCACTGCTTTTATGCAAGCTACAAACGTCAGGTGCGGTTTTAATTTGATGATTATGTGTGGCTCTCAGACTTCAAAAGAGGCTCCTGATCAAAAGTTGAACATCTAGCTTTAAGTTTGGAGAGTGCATGTGTCGAGTGTAAACATTGTGCATAAGCACCCTGCAGTTACGGAAAGGTGGCTTATCTCTAACAAGGTTCTGCGGGTACCAGGTGAGGGCTATAGAGGCCTTGCCTGATAGGAACTAGATGGATATTATAAAATACATAATACTTCATTACCCTAACTCTAATCTAAATAATTCACCTGTGCAATGGATGCAGTGTTGCAAAATCTTTAATTGTCCATTTACCTGGATGCTGAGGCTGGGGGGAGAGCCACGGAGAATCTGCCAAGATAATACTGTGTTTCATCCCATTCACTTTTAAAAAATGTGCTCAGTTTAAATGTTCTCAACTTATGCTCCAGATGAAATGAGGTTCAATTACAGAAGTGAAAATGTTCAGAGAGCAGAGTAGCTCTCTCCCTGGCAATCTTTCACCCAATTTACACAAGTAGGAAAAGCAGAGCCTGGTGCAAGAGTTGCATGTGGAAGCTGCTATCGCAGGTTGAGCTCGAAACGACCACAGATCTTAGTACGGTCGATGGCATACAACCTCCAGGTACCTTTCAAAATGGAAGACAGAGCGCTCTCCAGGCAAGACAGGCAGTTAGGTCTGATCCATATGAGCCACCGAATGGGCTGTACTGCTTGAGGCTGCAGGTGGAGGATGCCATTTTTTAACATTCTCCCATAGGGAGAGGGGAGAAACACATCAACGAGAGCGGTTCTGGCTCAGCCTGTGTCCTGCTATGCTAGTTTTGTACTTGCAAAAGTGGGTTTTTGTTTGTTGTTAATTTTACATGTAAGGAAGCATTTGAAACTGTGACTCTCCCCACCTGCTGACCGAAGTGGTCTGGTTTATTCTGCTGTATGCTTACAATAGCAGCCAGCTGGTGTCTCCCTGAGAACCCCTCTCCTCGTCAGTCCTGAGTTGCAGTCACTAAATCTATTTCTGCAGTGATGATCTTTAATGCCATCTCAGTCCACCTTGCAATACAGAACTAGAATCCCTGCTAAATTTGGCTATGGTCTTGGAGCACTGTGAATGAAATTGCCACCCTGAACATTTTGGAGCTCTCCTGTTCTCCTTCCCTTCCATTGCTGGCTCTGTGGAGCTCCACAGCCAGCCCCCTAATTACTGGTGTTCGGGGAAGGCGAGTGGCTCGTCCCGGCTCCAGAGCCCAACCCTTTGCTGTAAAACCAGCCTGCCAGTTGGCCAGAGCACACAGGAACTATTTTCCTACAACAGTCCCTGTTAAGGGCATGGCAGGTGTGTTTTCTTTCTTAAAATGTTAATTTAATAAATATGTGTGTATAACCCAGCATTTTGACATCTGGGGGCGAGGGGTGGGGGACACCTTGATAACAGAGAAGGAAAGAAGTGTCCAGCAAGAGGAAAGGGTTGCCCGTAATACTGCACCGTGTAGTATCCCATTTGTCTTTAAACCATGTAAACTACACCAAACAGATTGATCTCCCATCCTTACCATGCATGTACAACATGATTTTATTCTTAATAGCCGGGTCCCGTAACTTTAATAAAACAATTATTTCCAACCTGGAATATACGCAGACTTCCAGTCTTTTACAAAGAACCTCCCAGCTGCCGCAAAATAGCTACACCTCTCTTTCCTTTGAAACGGATCCCTTCAAAGATGTTAATAGAAGCATTTTGGAATCTAAGGACCAGATATTTTGTTTATCATGTATAAGACCTATAACCAATAGATTCTGCCTCCACCCCTTCAAATGCATGTCCTCCAGCAGGGAATTAAATTGCCTCTTTCATAACTTCACTTCCAACATCTCTCAGAGCTGTTACTGTAAGGTAGAGGGTCTGTTTCCTGCCTTTTGAGAGACTAGCAGCTACTTAGGGGTAGGCAACCTGGTGCCCTCCAGTTGTTTTGGACTTCAGCTCCCAGACCCGTGGTTGGGGATTACAGGATTTGTAGTCTAAAACATCTGGAAGGCACCAGTTGCCTACCCCAAGCTACATAAAGGGGGGAGGGGGCAGCTCTAAGAAATGCCCCCATTTTCTGGCAAGAAGCTGAAACCTTCATAGGAATCATTCCTAAGAACAGTCCCTCCACAACAGGTCAGATGTCCACTCTGCCCAGTATCCTGTTTCCAGCAGCAGCCAGCCCCAAATGCTAGCACAGCCTTCCCCAACTTGGTACCCTCCAGATGTGTTGGACTGGAACTCCCAGCATTCCCAGCCAGCATGGCCATTTCTGCTCAACCAGAATAACAGTCCAACACATCTGGAGGGCACCAGGTTGGGGGAGGCTGTGCTAGAAGACCAACCATCTACTGGGACCATCTATTCACGAGTTCCTGTTGAAAAGGATGGGGATTCGCTTTAATCAGAGCTCAGCCAGGAGAGGTTCTGGATGGATTGTAAAGGCTCCCTTGGCTGTTTTCCAGCTGGGTCACTGCATGCATTTTCCCAACAGATCTAGGCAAGCATAATGCCAGAAGTGCCCTCTGGCGGCCAGATGCCTCATCCTGGCCTTGCTGCAGTTGCAGGCCTGTGGTAGATAGAACACTGTGCTGAATTGTGTGTCTCTCCCCCCCCCCCCCCCCCGGCCTCAGTCCTTCCAGAACCGGGGAAGAGTGAAGCATGGCTGGCTGTAGAGAACTGTGGGGGACTTGACTGATGTCTGGAACCGACAGTGGTGAAATGCATCTCTTGTAACTATGCTCTTGTCAATGTGATCCAGGGAGGGGCTGTAGCTCTGTGGTAGGATGCTGCCTGTGCTCACAGAGGGTCCTGGACTGACTCCCTAGCATCTCCAGCTAAAAAAAAAAAACCAGGCTCAAGAAGCAGGCAGTGTGAAAGAGATGTGCTATTAGAGAAGAACAGCCCTGGGCTAGATGGACCAGTGGGCTGCCTAGGTAAAATCCAGCTGCCTCTCTTCCTGTGGCCCATTTCTGAGCAGGGGATCTGGAAAGCTGCCCGTCTGTGATTGTTTGCCTCCCGCATGGAATATGGCGCCTAACATAGAACTCTGCTGCTTGAGCAAGCGGCTGAGAATAGCTGTTTCTGCTCACCAAAAATAGCATTTTGTAGTTCTTGCAGCCGCTGAAGAAAGCCTGAAATAGCCTTGGCTTTGTAGAAAACGCAGGAGAGCTGGGTGGCAGTGGACAAGCATCACAGCCACCCACTCTTGGCAGGGGAGGTCCCCGCTTTCTGTCTTCCGCTCCTCACAGACCACTTTTCTCTTCCCGCTGTCTTCAGCTGTGGTAGCCTCTGATGCCCCAGGCACGTTGTGTGTTGAGGAACGCCCCGGACCCCTTGGAAGTTTATTGTGGTTCCTCTATAAAAAGGTCCGTAACAGCGGGCAAGCTTCCCTCCAAGATTGACTGATGGTGGGCAGAATTGCCCTGTAACACACATTCACTGGCATCTTCTATGGCAGGGGTGTGCAGACTTCAGGCTTGTGGGATCTCCTTCATTTACTAGAACTCCAAGATCCACCAAGAGCCTGGTGGGAAAGACATCATCTTAGAATTAGAGAATTCTGCACCCAGGGATTTGTTTTGTGTGCCAGAACTGAATGGAGTTCACAGTCCTTCCACATATAAACACGCTCTGGTTATCCCCCTCCCCAGCTTTCTTAATTTCAGCAGTATAATTGTGCGTGGGGTGGGGGCTCAGGAGTCATTTTGTGGCTGGCACTGTTGGGAGTCAGAAATCTCAGCCGATCTGTTTCAGTCACCCAGAGATCAACCAGTAGATCCTAGTCTGCCTTTTGCCCACCCCTGTTCTAGAGTGCATGCTGAGTTAACATGGGGCAGTGCTGAGGCTTCTGCGATTCCCAACTGTGCACTGTGGAATGTGCCTCTGGATCTTCTGCAATACACAGGAAGGGCCCGGGGCTGTGGAGGGAGGTGGAACGTCCGTGGCAAGCCGATCAGTGTGTGTTGGTTTCCCTGAAGGGGGAGTATTTGTGCTATTCTGCCCCAGAGGACAGTGGGAGGAATACTTGCTAGTTAATTTTTAAACTGTTAAGTGTTAAATTCCTTGTTTCTTTTCTTCCTATTTTATCTAAGCTCTGCACGTGTGTGTGTTTTCTTTTCCCCAACAGGTCGCCAACCAAAGTTGGGCTGCCAGTATCGAAGGTGCGTCTCTTTGTATAAATGTTTGTCCGATGCAAGCAGCGTGCCTGATCTTAACAGAGAGCAGCCAGGTCATCTCATTCTAAAGACGTCAGACCTGCAGCACCTAGGTAGACAGTGGCAAACGGAGAGGGGAATGTTTTGTTTTTTCCGCTCTCGAGTTACACGATTCAGTTCATGAAGTTTTGCTTTGGACATGTAGTTTGATCAGAGTGAAAAGAGACTCGCAACCAGTGCTGAGCTACTCTTTGCATTCTGATCCTAAGTCCAAGGGCCAGGGCAGCATGATGGGGAGACCTGTAGGCACATCTGACTTTCCAGATAGTGGAGCCCTGGGACATTTCTCAGGCTCCTTGTTAAACAAGTAGAATGTATGAAGCTGATTACAGTGGGTGGCTGGGGGTGATGTTGGGGGCAGCAAACAGAAGCTCACCATGGACAGTCTATTACAAATGCACAAACTGGAGAGGGTTCAGAGGAGGGCAACGAGGAAAATCAGGGGACTGGAAACAAAGCCCTTTGAGGAGAGACTGAAAGAACTGGGCATGTTTAGCCTTGAGAAGAGACGACTGAGGGGAGATAGGATGGCGCTCTTCGAGTACTTGAAAGGCTGTCACAGAGAGGAAGGCCAGGATCTCTTCTCGATCATCCCGGAATGCAGGACGCGGAACAATGGGCTCAAGTGACAGGGAGCCAAATTCCAGCTGAACATCAGGAAAAACTTCCTGACTGTCAGAGCAATACAACAATGGAACCAACTACCTAGGGAGGTGGTGGGCTCTCCCACACTGGAGGCATTCAAGACGAGGCTGGACAGCCATCTGTCAGGGATGCTCTGACTTGGATTCCTGCGTTGAGCAGGGGGTTGGACTCGATGGTCTTATAGGCCCCTTCCAACTCTACTATCCTATGATTCTATGCTCAGGACCATTATAAGAAACTGAGTCAGTGGCTGATACTTTCCACCATAGACAAGACAACCTCCATTTCCAGATATGGGTCGCCATCAGTACTTGGGTTGCTGGGGTGTGGTAACAGACCAGGAGGGCAGGTTTGGGCCCTGGCTACCTGCCCAACCCTAGCCTCATGTAGAATGATGACCAAGGGATACTCAGGTGTTTGGGGTTTTTTAAGACGCTTAGGTTGCAGTCCTATGGGACTACCACCCACTAGATGGAAGACTCTGATCTCAGAGGCTTCTGAGTATCCTCTGTCCTGTTGGGCTGCTGCTGGCATAGCCAGACGAGTGACAGAGGTGACTTCTACCTCTCCATCTTCCTCCTTGATTTCATCCTCTAGACACACCTCTGAGTCTGTCTAGAGAGGTTGTGCTGCTGGAGCCAGGACTGGAGAGGCCACGGGATACAGCTTTTGCAACCTCCATGGTTCTTTCCGCAGCAGCTGAGAGGGGGCATGGGAGGGATCAGAGCCCAGGGACCATGGGGTCGCTCTGCCCATTAGTATTTGCATACACACATATCGATCTATCTTTTTTATATGTTTTACCTTAAGACTGGCGGCATCCACAGTGGGTCCAGAGCCTCCTTGTTTTGCTGCTGTGCCACTTTACACCAACCTCTCAACACACACACGGACACACATGTGGGAAAATCAGGCCTCATTCCCCCACTGGCTAGTTTGCAGTGAGCTGGGGTTCTTGGCAGGAATACCAGACCAGGTGGATCTTGATCTGACCTAGGCAGCCATGTCTGTGTTACTAAGCAAAACAACAGACATGGGACAGGGACACTTCACACAAGGCAGAAATGCTTTAATTGGTAAGGGATTCTGGGCACGTGCTCTTGCATAGTAAATTTTAGACCTGTTGGTGGATTGCAGGGATCTTTTTAAAAAAGAGGAGACTAGAACACGTGAAGACCAGGATCAGTCCATTCTTAAACTACGTAACAAAATTGTAATGCAAATCCCCCACTCCTCGCAACTGACGTTGACAGCAGCGCCCACCCCACCCCCCAAACACACACCAAGTGGGAGAGTTTGACTATCTCCTCTTCTTCCTCAGAGCAGACAGCTTACTCTGTTTTGGGCCATCCATGTTCATATTCTTTGATGTAAACCAGCATTTCTCAATTTTTGCAAATTATTTATTCCATCGTTGTTGTTGCTACTTCTAACATTTTTATTGTAAGCTGTCTAGTGGGGACTTGCCCTAAACAGCAGGGGGCGGGGGTGGTAATCATAATAAGGAGATCTACAAGTTCAGAAAGTTTGTTTTTCTTGGCCTGTAGCTGTTTGAATCTGGTCTACCAGATCTCTGCATTCTAACACCAATTTTTTATCCAGCCTCCTTGGAAGTTGCTTTGGGAAGGTACAGCAGTTATTATTAAGCATAGCTCAAAACTAGACATTTGCTGTGCTTTGATTTCGGATTTAACCAAAATCCAGCAGCTCTGCTAAGCCTTGTTAGTTGGTGCCTGGTTTGTTGGCTTCTTCTTTCTCTCTTGGCACCTTTCTGCTCCCCGGGTTTCTCAGTGCGGTGACAGAAGGGAGTAGAGCACTCCGGTTTGAAAAGCTTGAGATTATGTGAAAGCACAGCTCTAAATTTAGCACATGGAGGCAGCACCGCTGCTTCCCACACAGGTAATTAGCATGCTGCCACCATGAGCAGCGACAGCACAGCTGAATTTCTGGCATTTATTAAGTAGGCCAGGAGTTGGTACACATTTGGGGGAGAGGAAGGGGAGAAAAAAACCCTCGTGTATCTGCTTAGAAGGAGCAAAGACGATGCTGTGCAGTTTCCCAAGGGATGGAGAGGGTGTTGCCCACGAGTGTTGAGTTGGTGCGCTGCTGTGCCAGCACTAGAAGATGCACCTCAATGCATAGAGGGAATTTGTACTTATTTATTTACTAAGGGCGCAATGCTATAGCCGCTAGACAGCAGCTGGATGGCCATAGGATAGGTCGGTTCCCTGAGAACTGACCTCCACCCCTTCCTGTGCTGCCTCGTGGGCCGCATGGATCGGCCCTGCTCTCCATGCGCATAAGAGCAGCATGGAGCCACAAAAATGGGGCGTTCGTGGGGGCGGGGAGGGGAGGGCAGAAGTGCCATTCTGACGCTTCCTGTGCGTCGTCCGGCCTTCGCCACCCCCCCCCCCGCCTTCCTGCAGCTAGACAGCTGAAATCGGCTGTCTAGCTGCAAATGCAGGGCGGCTGAAACGTGGTGGAGAAGATCCCCTCCACGCTGCTCCTGCCCTGCATTGGATAGGCAGTCGCCTCGGAGCTCGGAGGCGGCCGCCAGCCCCATAGGATTGCACCCTCCAGGGACTTATGCCCCACCTCTCCCCCAAAAATGTCTCAGGCAGCTTAAAAAACAAATACAAAAGCATAAACTGCACCTGAAAATAATTTGCATAAAGACTGGAACATCGCCACAGCGGAAGCAAAAATCCTCCCTGATAAAAACTAGAGAATGAAACCGGCAACAATAAAACGCAGAGCACATTAACTTGCTGATAGAAAAGCCTGGCGAAAACAGCAACACGTGGGTATGGAGCTAGAGGGGGCATTCCTCAAATGGGAAATTGGGCCCAGGGGTGCAGAAAGAGGATGCGGCCGGGGGGCCATCAGTCTGGCTCTAGCCCTGCCCCACGTAGTGGTGATGGGCTGGGCACTCCCTCAACCATGGGCAGGGTTACCTCGTCCAGTGCTCTGCCCATGCAGTCAGTCCTGCCTCTGAAGGGTTGCTTTGCTTCAGTTAGTGCTTTTCTGGGCTTTAACTCGGGTTGTGTCCTTGCCAAGCACTCAAAGGAGGCCCCCCTACAAATGAACCTCCCGAGGGCCCTGCTTGCTTGCTCTCATGGCTATGGGCTTACCTAATGGCAGCCGCTGGGTCTAATCTTCCTGCCGTGCTCCAGAGCTATGCTACCTTGGTTTGTCCCAGGCGTTGTGGGCAAATCAAAATGGCGGCTTGCAGCCAAGGGACTGGGAATGTGGGTGGGCCGTGCAGTGGCCCAGGTAGGTCCTGCTGGAGCCCTTGGGCCAAGGTGACATTCAGCCGCTCTATGTCTTGAGCTGTCACTGGCATTGCAAGGGCTAGTCTGCTCTTCTGCTTTTGAAGTGGAAGAGGCGCCACCTGGATGCATGTCCTAAAAAAAAGGTTTTTAAAAAGGACTAGTTCAGCCTTGCCCAACCTGGTGACCTCCAGATGTGTTGGACTACAACTTCCATCATTCCATGCTGGCTGGGAATTATGGGAGTTGTAGTCCAATGCATCTGGAGGGCCCCAGGTTGGGGAAGGCTGTGCTAAACTAATCCATGGAGCAGAGGGTTCTCACCCGCTATATAGCTAAATAGCTATTTCTGATGGCTAAATAGAACCTCCAATTTCAGGAATAGTTGGTCTCTGGATACCAGATGCTGGGAACAAGCAATGGAGGAGGTCTGTGGCCACCATGCCTCACTTGTGAATGGCCCGGGGGGGCGGGGGGCTGGACTGGCCACTGTTGAAAGTGGGGTGCTGGGTTAGATGGCCCTTGTTCTGCTCCTCAGTTTCTTAAAGGATTTGCCTTTTGTTCATGTGAATGTATCCTAAGCTGCCATAAAACACCCTTTGCCCAATATGCTCTGCTGCAACCACTGTGTTTCTGTGTGGTGGCACTGTCTGTGTTGTGCTCTGTTGCCCTGTGGCCTTTTTTGCACTTGGGCCTTTATAAAGAGGTTTACCTTATGCTTGGTTATTTTATAGGAACTGGCCAGTGATCCACAGACAGCAGAGTGTGATGCACGAACACTGGAAGTAAAGCAAGATGACCCCAAAGAGGTTTGTTACGCGGTTACTAACAGTGCCCACATGTGGATCTTAAGGAGCTGTGAAACCAATCTTTTTAGCAGCGCACTGAAAAGCAGCTTCACTTTTGGAGCCTGCGACTCACTCATGTTCCAGACATTTTTGTATTGTTACAGTACAGTTTCCAGATGTGGATATTCTAGGAGAAAATTAAGAGGAAGCTGTATTCCAAAGCCATTCCAGAATTTGTGAAAACTAAATTAGTTTAGTTCTCTATGTTGCTATTATTGTTCTATTATGTTTTAATCTGATTAGTTCTTTTATTTTTCAAACATTTTGTGCACCACCTTGGTGAGTTTTGTTTGCAAAGGCGGTATAGAAATACCTTAAATAAATAAATATTTCTGTGTTTTGGTGTCCCCCAAGTTGGTAGTGAGACTGAAACAATTTAGCAGATGAATTCGTCATCTGCTGCTCTTAAAATGCAGTTCTTTGAAGTAAAAAGCTAAAAGTGAAGCCCCCAGGCTAACTTAGCCCCATTCATTTCAGTGGGTCTACTCTAGGTAGGACTAACATGGGATACTACCCTAGGACTGCCTTCCCCAACCCAGTGTAATCCAACACGTCTCGATCACCCCTGCAAAGGCCCTGCCTCGATTGCCCACCAGTCTGATACTTGACTGCAGGCAGGTCCACAAGCAGACCCCAGAAGCCAGTCTTAATCCCTCCCTGTATGCCAAGCTTGACTTGATATATATTGCAGTTTTTTGTTCTTCCTTTTACAAAAGAAAATGGCATTTTGGAATCCTCCTCCTCAAATAGATCAGCATCTCCCAAACTTTGGAGACTTGAAGTGCTGGCTTTTTTCTGAATGCAAACCAGCAGAGTTTGCTCGTTATGCTGTAAGAGATTGTGTACTTCTGCGATCCCACCCACCCACCCTCCGAACACTGGGCCAGCATCCTCTTTGCGGCTCTAAGGTAGCCCTGTGAAAATTGCACGTCCCTTTCAAGGACAGGACCACAGTTTCTGGACAGCGGCGGTGCTTCTGTCAGCTGTGGTACGAGCTGCACTGGGGAATCCTGATGTGCCCGCCTTTGGGATGATGTTTATTATTTATGTATTCCATTTACATCCTGCCTTTCCCCCAAGGAGCCCAAAGCAGCATACGTGATCCTCCTCTCCATTTTATCCTCACAACAACCCTGTGAGAGTCAGTGGCTGGCCCATAGTCACCCAGTGAGCTTCAGGGCTGTGTGGGGACTGGAACCCGGATCTCCCGAGTCCCATTCCACTGGTCTGAGCACAACACCACACTGGCTCTATATTGCTGCCTATGTGTTGTCAGGGGAGGAGATCCCTGCGGCCTGGAATGTCCCCACTCTGGGCACAGAGGGCACCCAGTCTCCCAGGGCACCCGCCAGTCCCCCTTGCGGCAGACGGGCCTCCCAACACGCTGCGCCTCTGCCAGCGATCGCACAGTCAGCCACGCTCTCCACCGGTTTGCTGCCTGCCTGCTGCTGTACGTAACACATCTTGTTTGCCGCTTAGATCATTGACAATATTATAGAAGAAAGCCAGAAGGCACATCAGCTTGAGGACGATCCCTTGGGCCCGTCTGGAAAGGAACTGACCCCCCCCTCGTCACACGCAAACGCCTGGATTTCTGGAGCAGACCTTCTCCAGCATATCCCCGAACTGTTGGTTGCAGAAGCAGCACTGCAGGGGCAGGATGAGGCCCCGTCAGGCCAGGCTCTGGTTGTGGCCAACGGGATGGAATCCAGGCAAGTCTTGCCATCTCACGGTGCTGGCCATGATGACGATGCACCGGAGCGCCAAGAAAGGGAAGCTGCCGCTGTTTCACCTGAAATCGGAAGTGAAACCCAAGAGCTGCACACAGCAGAAGGCAGCAAGCCAGAAGAGGGCTGGAAGAGCGAGGAAGCGACCGACGTGAGGCAGGCGGACGTCTCTGACCAGTCAGTCCCCTTGGATGTCATGCCCAGCAAAGATTTGTCAATGGGTGATGAGATGCCTCCAGCCAAACCCCCGCGGCAGCTCACCGTAGAGCCAGACATTGTTGCCAGCACAAAGAAATCTGGCCCGACCCGGCCCCCGCCCCCAGCAAGTGGCCCGCCTCCCAGGCCTCCGCCCCCTGCCCGGCCTGCCCCACCCCCACGGAAGAAAAAGAGTGACTTGGAAATGGAGACACAAAAAATACCTGGTTTGGAAGGCAAGTTTCAGTTTTGTAAATCCCTAGTTAGCCGTGAACTGCACATTTCGATTTTATCCATTCACCTCTCCGCCTCCCCCTTTAACATGTCAAATCTTGCTTCAGTTCCTTTCTTGGCTGGTGGTCTCTTGCCTCCAAACGCATCGATGGAATCCATGGGGAAAGATTCTCAGCCTTCTTTGGATCTGGCAAGTGCAACAAGCGGAGACAAAATCGTCACAGCACAGGTAAGCAAGCGACCATTGAAATACCCAGTTACACTTGGGACAAATTAAGTGGTTCTGGGATAAATCATTCTCCGGGACCAAGTGGGGAAAGGAAGGGAGCTGAAAGCACGTGCCAAAGAGTTGATCTAGACTTTCAGAAGAAGTGCAGGACATACGTCTTTGGCGGGACTGTGCCATTTCAGAACACCGGTGTAGGATTGCCTGTTTGAATGCTCTTCCAAGTCAAGAATTCAAGAGCACATAGAAAGCCACCCACTGGCACCCTAGGCGCAGCCCCCGTCATGGTGCTCCCCTATCGCCCCCTGAGGAAGGGGTCTGCCCGGTCTGCCACAGCAGGGGGAGGGGGTAGACATACCACTCGGGCCCTCGGCCTACTAATTTCCCCCGGCTTCAGATTGTACGGGCTGCAAAGCTGTGTGTGGGTTTGGGGAGCCTGCCCCTGCTGGCGTGAAGCTGTTACTGCAGGCTTCAACCACATGGGCACACTTAAATTAATTACAATTTAATTCATGCATTTCTAAAACAAAATAACCCCGAGGTGCATAGCATTATGGTCCCCTCAGTAGTATGCATGCCAAGTTCCAGGTGTCTTGGCACTATGGCACTGACAGATGGACAGAGAGACACAGATCTTCTTTATTATTTTAATGGGCCTGTGATCAGAGAATAAATGGTTATGATATTATTATTATTATTATCATCATCATCATTATCATTATCATGATGATGATACATTTACACCTTACCTCACATCTTATCTCAATGAGGTTTGGCACTGCACGAAACCTGGGGCCGGCCTTTTTGGTATAGGATTCTGGCCTGTAACCACTTCGGTCAGCTGGGACAGGGATTCATATGACTGAATCTTGTTCCACACAAAAGGGTCTACTGTCTATATAAAACTGACATGTCAGGGAAGAAGAGTTCTGACCTAGTCTTCTCCCTAAAATGGCAGCTATTGATAAATAGGGAACTTTTTTTTTTTGTACGGAGGAGGATTCAATCATGTGCCGTTCCCCTGCCCTAAAATCTGAAGTGGTATAGTTCAGAAACAGGTTTACCACCATACAATCCTGTGCGTTAATCCCATTGTTCAATGGAGCTCACTCCCTAGTAAGTGATTAGAATTGCAGCCTTGGTCTGCTTTCAGTTTGGCTGCCCTTTTAAAAGTAGAGTGCAAGTTGGTACTGGCCGGAGTTATGATGTCGCTCTCTGGAAATCCCATTTATACTGTGCAATATACCTTGACCCAGTTTCCGGTACTGGAATGTGAGTGAAATAATGTGTTCTCTTTCATTTTTTGCATTTAAGCAAATGCACATCTGTAATTGCAGGAAAATGGGAAGCCGGCTGATGGGCAGATGATCATCAGCAAAGTCATCGGGCCTCAGAGACCCAGGTCTAATTCTGGCAGAGAACTCACAGATGAGGTATCCTTTGGGGGCAAGGGGCGTTGCAGCTATTACCTTCTTCCAATTCGCATTCATCTTTGAGTACTGATTTGGGGGGATTCTGTGCTTAAAAGTACGCTCACATATACTCAAGACCCCCCCCCCCCCGCCAACATTGTGAAGCTGCATTCTGCCAGCTCAGTCCATTCGTCCATCTAGCTCAGCATTGTTCACACTGACTGCCAGCAGCTCTCCAGGGTTTCAGATGGGACTCTTTCCCAACCCTACCTGGAGTCGCTGAAGACTGGATAGATTTTTCATGCAAAGCAGATGCTCTACCACTAAGCTGTAGCCCAGGGGTCCCCAGTGTGGCACCTGCAGATGCCATGGCACCCACGAAGCTCTCCATTCCCTGGCCCCTTAAAAGAATTTAATTAAAACCTTGGAAAACATGTGATCATGACCGGTAGCCACCGATCCTTCTATCTACTGTGAATTTCTCTAATCCCATGTTCAAGTTTGTGGCCGTTGTGACGCACCTTGCGGCAGCAGATTCCATCAGCTGATTATGCACTGCGCAAAGTAATCTCTCTCTCTCTCTCTCTCTCTCTCTCTCTCTCACACACACACACACACACACACACACACACACACGGTCTCACTGTCCACCAAGCGTACCTTCATTAACTTCTTTAATGCCCGCTCTTTTATTTTTTTTTCCTAAACCAAAAAGCCTTCAAAGTTGTGGCCTTTCTTCCTCCTCCTCCTCCAGCCAGGTGCTGCAGCCCCCAATCATTTGGGTTGCCTTTTCCAGCTGTGGAGGTGGCACATGCAGAGTGCCAGCTGCCCCATGGTGGCAACCAGCAGAAACACAAACAGCCCTGCAGGATCAGACCAAAGGCCCATCTAAGGTAGCCCACAGGCAGGTTGTGAAGGCATCACATCCCCGCCCCCATTCTTTGCTCTCCAGCATCTGGTATTTAAAAGGTAGAGTTCGCCTGAACATGGAGGCTCTCCATTTCCTTATCATGGCCAATAGCCATGAGCAGACCTATCCTCCATTTGCACTGATGTTATCACCCATGCATTTGTCTAAGCCTTTTCTAAAACCATATAAGGTAGTAGCCACGGGTTTGAATTCTGGTAAGTTAGTGACAGGCCTGGGGCTGAGGTGCCACCGTGGCCTTATCCATCCTCCTTTCATTAGTGGATCCTTTCCTTTGACCCTTATTGTAGCGAGGCATGTGTGGCTTGGTCCACACATAACACTAACTCGTGGCTTTGGTTTCTGTGATGTGTGAATGCAGCCGTGCTAACAAACGATGGTTTGTTAACCACATCCCAGGAAGAGAAACCATGGATTGTTGTTGAGTTGCGAAGTCTAGGTTGTTTAAATCATGGGTTGTCGTTACATGTGAATGCAGAATTGTGGGTTGTGCATGGGTTGTTTTGCCAGGCTACAGAGGCAGCAGGCAAAAGAAGTAAAAAAAAACAAAAACCCAGCCACTTGGGTTGTACCACAAAGGCATTTAGGATACAGGTTGCACCACAAAGGCATTTAGGATACAGGGAGGAGGGAAACAAACAACCCAGGGACTGAAAAAATAAATGTTGTTTTGATCATCTACCAGACAAATCCTGTGTAACAACAAACCAGGCTTAGCGTTATGTGCAACCCAGGCCTGCGCGTGGTTGTACTTTTGAATATTTTTAACATGCCCCTTGACTTTGCTCAGGCCTTCTAACGCGGAGTCTTCTAGATTTCAAGTGCTGCTTGAGTACAGGAGAGCCATCACTCTGCCTGGTGAAGACATACCAGGGCGGGGCATTTTACCTCCTTTCTTAAAGCTCATACAACTCGAGCACAAACAGGTTGGGTTCGATATACTTTTGTTACCACCTTCCAGCAACTGGATGTTGGTCTCACTGTGTCCGTGTACCTTGTCTGTGACCCTTCCATCCCTCCTGCCCTTCTCTGTAGGAAATCCTGGCCAGTGTCATGATCAAGAACCTCGACACAGGAGAGGAGATACCTTTGAGTTTGGCTGAGGAGAAGCTGCCCACCGGCATCAACCCCCTGACGTTGCACATCATGAGACGGACGAAGGAATATGTCAGGTAGGGGTTGAGAGCGGCAGCCGGAGCCTGGCGGTGATCTGTTCCAGCATCTGTGTTTCCTGATGGATGTCATTCTGTGTACAGTCCCCTCATAAGCTCTGTTAGGGCGTCTTTTATTTATTTATTTATTTCATTTCTATACCGCCCAATAGCCGAAGCTCTCTGGGCGGTTCACAAAAACTAAAACCAAACAACACACAATAAAACAATTTAAAATATATAGAACATTAAAACCACAATATAACAATACAACCACAATAAAACCTAGCAGCAGTACAGGAGTTTAAAATACAGATTTAAAACAGCAAAGATAAAAATTTAGAAAGCTAAAATGCCTGGGAAAATAAAAAGGTCTTCACCTGGCGCCGAAAGGAGTACAATGTAGGTGCCAGGCGAACCTCACTAGGGAGCTCATTCCAGAGCCGGGGTGCCACAACAGAAAAAGCCCTCCTCCTAGTAGCCACCCGCCTCACTTCCTTTGGCAGGGGCTCATGGAGAAGGGCCGCTGATGATCATCTTAAGGTCCGGGCAGGCACATATGGGAGGAGGCGATCCTTCAGGTAACCTGGCCCCAAGCCGTTAAGGGCTTTGAATGTTAACACCAGCACTTTGAATCGGGCCCGGAAATGGACTGGCAGCCAGTGCAGCTGGAAAAGTACTGGCGTAATATGAGCTCACAGGCCAGTCCCTGTTAACAATCTTGCTGCCCTATTTTGGACCAGCTGAAGTTTCCGGACCGTTTTCAAAGGCAGCCCTACGTATAACGCATTGCAGTAATCCAGACGAGAAGTTATCAGAGCATGGATAACTGTAGCTAGGCTATCTCTGTCCAGATAAGGGCGTAGTTGGTATACCAGCCTAAGCTGATAAAAAAAGTCTTACACAGTCTTACACAGAGCTGCCTTTGAAGAGACTGTTCAAAGTGCCATTACAGCTGTGAGGCTATTAACTGGCATGTCTAGAAATGAACATATCTTGCCAGTCCTTAAAGATCTTTGCTGATTGCCAGTTTGTTTCCAGGCACAATTGATAGAATTGTTGAGTTGGAAGTGTCCTCAAAGATCATCTAGTCTCACCCCTGC
Organism: Heloderma suspectum; assembly: GCF_057233095.1. Taxonomy (NCBI): domain Eukaryota; kingdom Metazoa; phylum Chordata; class Lepidosauria; order Squamata; family Helodermatidae; genus Heloderma; species Heloderma suspectum. The sequence goes on from NC_139466.1 coordinate 4,013,333, forward strand.
CAGTGCAGGAAATCTACTGCCACAACATCCCTGATAGGTGGCCATCTAGGCTCTGCTTAAAAACATCCAGTGAAGGAGAGTCCCTCACCACCTTCCTAAGCAGCGTGTACCATTCAGGACGTTCTTCCTAATTTTTAGTCTAAATCCCCTTTGTTTGGGTTCTACCTTATGGAGCAGGGATAGTCAGTGTGGCACCCATGGGCACCAGTGTGCCCCCAGACACCTTTCTTGGCACCCACCAAGATGCCCTACCCCTCCCACTTTTAAAACATTACCAAATAGGTTTATGTTGGTGCTGAAAAGTGTGGGTTTAAAAGAGTTGTTTATTGTGTTCAGGCTCAGAACCCGTGTCTGCTTTGTACTTAGTCTTTGGGGCAGGTTACTTGTTCTTTGTGACTAGCCACACCTCCTATGGTAGCCATTTTGTGGTGGTGCCCACAACAGCTTCTCAAATTGCCAGATGTGCCCATGGGCCCAAAATGTTTGTCTTCCTCTGCTCTGGAACAAGAGAAGAACAGTGTGTTCCATTGTCTGTGTAACAGCCCTTGAAGATGACTATCCTCTTGCCTCTGAATAATTTGTTCTCCTGTCTAAACATACCCAGCTCTCTCAGTCTTCCCTCGTAATTACTGGCATTAAGATTAAGTCCTAATTGGTCCAGGACCAGGGTATTTGAAGGGCAGCATACTCCTGTATGAATACTGCTGCCTTACTCCCATATGCTGGGACAATACAATCATCAATACAGGACCCACCTTCTGAGGAGAAGTTGGTGGCTACCAGGGTTAATTTCACTGAGAAGTTTGGATGCTTGGTACATAATTTTGACGACTGTTTTACTTTTTCACAGTAATGATGGGGCACAGTCAGATGATGAAGACAAAATGCAGTCACAGCAAAGCGACACCGATGGAGGACGCTTGAAGCAGAAAACGTAAGGCTGCCGCTTCCTTGTTGGTTTATTACATTTATATCCTGCCTTTTTTCCTCCAAGGAGCCCAAGGCAGCATACATGATCTTCCTCCTCTCGCAGTTTATCCTCACAACAAGCCTGTGAGGTAGCTTAGGTTGAGAGTCGACGACTGGCCCAGAGTCACCCACAATGAGCTTCACAGCAGAGTGGGGCCTAGAACACAGATCTCCCAAGTCCCCTTTCAACACTCCGCACTGCTTTTGTTGTTGTACCTCAAACTCATTACAAGAACAACAAGGTTTGTATCCAGTGGTGGCTTTGGACTAGTGGGAAGTGCTTCTGCTCAGGCAAGGCAAGGCTCCTGACCCTCACCAACGCCCTCTGCCGACTGCATCCCTCCATGCCATCTCTCGTACTGTTCCAGAGGTCCCCCTCCCCTCCCTCCCCCGCTTTTCAGGGCCAGGCAGGGGCTCAAGTATGGAAGAGGGATTGAAAAATTCGAGTGTCCCGCCTTGCACAAACGGAAGTGCTTTCCACTAAGGCAAAGCCACCGTTGTACACAACCCCAGATGTGAATCAGCTGGTGGAACTCTTGCGAAGGGGCAATGGGAGGTGGTGACACTGTTGAGGAACAGGGGTGCATTTATGGGCTGTGAGTGCAGGAGGGTACCTGACACTCCCTGTTGCATGCACCCTGCCTACTTAAGGCAGGGGTGTTAAATCTTTCAGCTCTCGGGAGCTGCGTTCCGGTGGTGGGCGGGGCGAAGGAGAGGGGGTGTGGCCAACACGCCACCATGCTGTAGCTTAAGGCTCTTACCACCAATAGCTAAGCATTAGGGGAGGGACTTCAGCCCTTTAGAATGGGGGAGAGCTGCATCAGAGCTGGGGAACTACCAAACGTTGGGGGGGAGGGGAAAGGGGCGTGGCCCTTTGGGCAACCCCAGAGAGCCAGACAGGCTGGATGTGGCCCTTGGGAGTAAGGTTCTGCTCCCCTGCTCTGAGGGCATCTCTTGAACGTTTGGCACCAGTCCAGGCAGCCTCGTATGGTGACTCAGATGGAAACACCCCTGTCTCCATGCGAGCCTGTCCATACCCTGAGATGATCTTCAGAGGCCCTTCCCTGGTTACCCCCGCCGTTTCAAGGGCAGCAAATGGCCACTGGGGAGGAGGCCTTCTTGGTGGTGGCTCTCCATTTGTGGGACCTCTCTTGCCTGGCCGCCTACCTGGCAAACACCTTCCCTCCCCGCCAGCCCTGTCTTTTAATGGCAAATTCTTATGCCCTGATGACTGGCACTATTTTTATCTGCTGTGTTTAGATGTTATTGTTGAAATGTATGGTTATGTGCATTTCATTTTCTCTGTTTTGTGAGTCATCCTGGCAAAGTCCCTTTTTTGAAGGATGCGGTATAAATACTTTAAATACATTAATTAAAAAAATGTCTTTTTTACATAAGAGCTGCAGTAAATCATCATGCCAAGAGTCCAGCTACTCCAGTCTTCTGATTTTTACAGTGTTCAGCCAAGTGTCTCTTCTAGCACAGCTGGGGCATCCACACAACTGCCCTCCCCCTCTCAAAGCTTGAACCGCCTTGTACCATGGGGGGCGGGGTGTCTGTTGATCCATTATGGCAAATACCTGCTTTTGAACGCTTCAGTGCAATTGGTTTAGTACAGCCTTCCCAACCTGGGGCCTTGCAACGGCCATGCTGACTTGGAATGATGAGAGTTACAGTCCAACACATCTGGAAGGCTGTGTGATACCTGCTCTGACGTGGGCAGCTGTTCAGTTGGATTAGAGGGCTGTGGAGGTGTCTGACCAGGCCTTGCATTTCAAAGCCATCGTTGGTTGGCGCTCCAGAGCGGAAGAGGCAAAAGTTTTTCATGCTCTTGGCTGCACTGCCTGTGCATTCATATTTTAATTCTTGTCACATTTCGCTGTTGGTTCGCTTTTAGTGTTTTCAGTTCAATCCCAGTTGCATTTTTCTCTTTTACTGTAAGATGCTTCGGATTATCTTTTTACAGAACAGTAAAATATCAATATTTAAACTAAGCGAAAAGTAGGAAGGGAATTGATGTCCTGTTTTCACATTGCAGCCACACTGTGTAGCAGACTCCCTTTCTCCCTCTCATGAATGCAGCTGTCAAATGCATTTGCTGGTGATGATAGTTTTGAAACGAAACTTCTTTTATTTTAAAGGACTAAGCTGAAAAAATTCTTGGGCGAGTCAGTCAAGAGGGCGAGGCACCTGGCTGAAGAGTATGGCGAACGTGCTGTCAATAAAGTGAAGAGCGTTCGAGATGAAGGTGAGGCAGAGGGAGGGGGAGGGGGATCTTTTGGTGGTGGCAGCGGGGTCGGGGAGCATGAAGTATTGGAATATGCCCAGGAAGCAGGGAGGGCATTGTTTGTCTGTCTGTCTGTCTTTCTCTTATGATTGAATGTGTGGCTCAAACCTTGTCTCTGACTTAAGCTAGCTTTTCTTTCTCAGTTTCAGCACCCCCAGCTGCAGTACAAAAATAATATAGATCAGCTTGCTTGCTTGCTTAGTTAATTAAAATATTTTTATTGCACTTGTCAGCCAAAAAGGCTCCTGGAGCAACTTACAAACAATCCATTAAAGAAGACAGCCCCTGTCTGCAGGGCTACAATCTAAAAAGACACAGCTCACAAGGAAAAGAGGGGGGGATTAAGTCTTTCAGCAGGGCTGTTGGAACAGCCTAGCTTCCACCTCTCTCATCTCTCTCACTACAGCCTGCTGGAATGGCTGCTGGTGGTGACAGTTGAGCTTGACAGGGCGGTTGTCAAAATTCTTTAAATAACTTACAATGTGGGGTGGAGGCCAGAGGTCAATGACAGTAACAGACCCTCGCATGAAACCCTTGAGTGCAGTTGCCATCAAAGAAGACCAGAGAAAGGCAACCTGGTTCTCTTCAGATGTTTTGGACCACAACTTCCATAATCCCTGACCACTGGCCATGCTGGCTAGGGCTGTAGGGAGTTGTAGTCCCAAACTTCTGAAGGGCACCCAGTTGCCTGCCCTTGAAGAAGACAATAGTAGAAACAAGGACCAGTTTTCTGGCTTGGTGTAAGGAGGTTTCAAGTGTCCATATATAAAGCTTTTTTGAACAGTCTGAAATTCCATATAAATGCCAAGCCTATTTTATTTCCATCTTTTCCAATCGGTTGCCTTCCAGGTGTATTGGACTGCAGCTGCGATCATGGTTGCAGCCCAGCACATCTGGAGGACAACAAGTTGGGGAAGGGTTCTTTTTTTAAAATTTCAGTGTATGTGTGCTTTCACATTGCTGATGCTGTAGCATGCTCCATGATGTTTCTAGAGCCGAGGGGTGTGTTAATTGCACATCTCGTTCCAAGCCCTCTGGATTTTCCGGATGTATCAGAATAGGCCCTGATGCTGGACATGCTGCTGGTTTTTCTTCTCAGTCTTCCATACTGACCAAGATGACCCCTCTTCGAGTGACGATGAAGGAATGCCGTACACCAGGCCAGTGAAATTCAAAGCGGCGCATGGCTTCAAGGGGCCCTACGACTTTGAACAAATTAAAGTTGTTCAGGATCTCAGTGGGGAGCACATGGTAGGTGACTGTTTTCTGTTTTAAGCACAGTGACTGGGTGGGGACGGGGAAGGATCCAGAGAGCTGCTCTCTCGGGCGGGCGGGGGACACTGAGCCTGGCGAGCCTGGAACACAAACTAGTCTTCAGGCTTTCCTTCCAGTTGATGATGATGCTATCAGGAGCAGCCTATTTATTTGTATCCCGCTTTTTCAAATCCCGTTCAAAGCATCCTGCAGGAAGTTATATATAAAAATATCAAAAACTGGATCATTTTTTTCATTCATTCTCTTCTTAGAGTGTAAGCCTGAGAGCAGGGTCTGTGTTGCGTTTTAAGTTCTGCACCATGCCAGTGGTCAGAGTGATAGACTAGGGCTGGGGAGACCTGGGTACGAATCCCTGCTTGGCCATGGAGCTGACTGGGTGACTTTGAGCTGGTCACCAACTTCTCAGCCTGCCCTGCTACCTGTAAAGGTTTGCCATGAGAATTAAATGATTGGGGAGGGAGAACCATGTCCGTAGTGGTGAGCTCCTTGGAGGAAAGGTGGGATATAAATTAATTCAATAAATTACAGTTATCGATAATTGTGGTGGGAGGAGCTTGGCCCAGCTGGGAGGTGCAATGTCAGTGCAGGCTGGGGCTTTTCAGGCCCAAGATGGCGGGAGATCCTGAGGGTAGCCCTGCTGGCCTAGATCGCATCTGGCCTGGCTTGGCAGTGGCAGATCTTGCTGGACTGTGACTACCGCCGGATTGCAAGCCCGCTTTCTCTCAACAGGGCGCTGTTTGGACGATGAAGTTTTCCCACTGCGGCAGGTTGCTTGCATCTGCAGGGCAGGACAACGTGGTGAGGATTTGGGTGCTGAAGAACGCTTTTGACTACTTCAATAACATGCGGATGAAGTACAACACGGAAGGTATGGCTTTCTTCCGCTTTGGTGCTCCGTAGCAGCCGGGAAGCCAGGGCACCTCTTGAGGAAAGATGGCTTGTTCATAAAGAAGCTGTGCTTAAGGGAGTTTCTGATCCTGTGTTTCAGGCCGAGTGTCCCCCTCCCCATCTCAAGAGAGTTTGAATTCTTCCAAGTCGGATAATGATACGGGGGTAAGTCGGACCCGTTTGTCCTTGGGATCTGGGGCATGAAGTGAGCCTCCCCACCTGTAGGCTTCCCCACTGTTCCCCTCCCACTGCATCACCCCAGGATGTCCTGCTTGTGGTTTGGGTTGCATGGGGCAGCATTCCCCAGCCTACTGCCCTCCAGATGTTTTGGACTCCTGGAATTCCTGTCCATAGACCATGCTGGCTGAGGCTGATGGAAGTCCAAAACATCTGGGGGGCACCAGGGTCGAGAAGGCTGGTATGCAGTATGGCCTGTGTATCTTTGGATGGGCTCTCTAGCTAGAGGTTGGTCCACAAGGCCTTTTGTTCCTGAATGAGATTCAGACCGAGTGCTCGGAAGTGGCAATGAATTGGCGCAGGGAGGGAAGAAGGACTCTGAGAAGAATCCAGAGCTAACTTGATAGTAGGCCATTAAAAAACTTTACATCTGCTCCTGACATTTGGGTAATTAATGCTGCTCCCTTGGCGTGACTTTGGATGTGAATGCTGGAGGTAATTAAACGCTGCGCTCACTGCCTGAGTTCCTTAGCCTAACAATTACTTTCTACAACTTTATTTAAAGATGAGGCTGATATTGTCTCCTTTCAGTGAAAAGGCAGTGGGGGAGGGTGAGGAAGAAAAGCACAGAGGAAGCAAAGCTGGCACCAGGAATGTGGAGAGCAGCCTTCTCCAATTGGCGCCCTCCAGATAAGAGAGTAAGAAGACCCCTGCTGGATCAGACCAAAGGTCCATCTAGTCCCGCATTTTGTTCACACAGCGGCCAACCAGCTGTCAACAGGAAACCCACAAGCAGGACATGAGTGCAACAGCACCCTCCCACCCGTGTTCCCCAGCAACTGGTGCATATAGGCACACTGCCTCTGATACTGAACGTAGCACATAGCCATCAGGACTAGTAACCACTGATAGCCTTCTCCAGGAATTTCTCTAACTTCTTTTAAAGCCATCCAGATTGGTGGCCATCACTACATCTTATGGTAGCTAATTCTATGGTTTAATTATACTCTGCGAAGAAGTCCTTCCTTTTATCCGTCCTGAATCTCCCACCAATCAGCTTCATGGGATGGCCCCATTGGGCTCCATTATTATATGAGAGGGAGAAAATTTTCTCCACGTTCTCCACACCATGCATAATTTTGTACACCTGTATCATGTCTCCCCTTACTCTCCTTTTTCCCAAGCTAAACAATTGTTGTAGCCTTCCTTCATAGAGGAGTTGCTCCAGCCCCTTGATTGTTTTAGTTTCCCTTTCCTGCACTTTTTCCAGCTCTACAAGATGTATTGGACCATGATTGTGCTGGTTGGGGGATTATGGGAGTTGTAGTCCAACACATCTGAGGGCACAAGGTCAAGGAAGGCTGGGTAGAGAGCATGATTCTGCATGCATCAAAACTGTGCCTTTTTTATGCTTGCCTTGCTGGGTAAACCCATGCCTACATTTGGGACCAGCTATGTGCAGGCAGCTTATAGGAGTTTCCCAAATATCTCAGTTCATGAAATTTGTGTGCCTTGGCAGCATCTGACAGCTTATTCAAAATCATAACTCCAGATTTTTTTATGTAAAGGAAGTTCTTAGCCTTTATTATTTGTGGCAAGAGGGAGGAGTTTAAAAACATACTGGCAGTCACTACCCCAATCCAGATAAAGATGCTCCAGTGCCTTCGTTGAGCTCCGCTGCTCAGAACCGCTTTTTTTGGGTGTGCATGTGACCTGCTAGGACTCCTGTCTGTACTCACAAAAGTCATTGCGGCTTCTAAACACACTCGACACTCTGAGTCTTCCTGCTGTGTCTCATGGCTCCAATTTATTGGCTTAAAAGGTTTGCAGCGGAAACGATGAGGACCCCGATGATAAAAGCACGCCATTTCGCCAGCGGCCATTCTGCAAATATAAAGGGCACACAGCAGATCTCCTGGATTTGTCCTGGTCTAAAGTAAGACATCCTATTTCTGTTTTGTTTTGTTTTTTAAAGCAGCAGCATTATGCAGCCAGTTGCAAATTATATTTAGGAAACATACACACATATACAGGTGTGTTAAATATACAACCAATTCTCATATACAGTTAAAAACAAGGTTTTAATAAAATATTACAAACTAAGTTAAAAAGATTATAAACAGTCCTCAAGTATTCCCTACATACATATTATGAGAATTGGTACCTATACCGGGCTATGCAAGTTTTGCAATACCCCTGTCCCGTACACGTTTCGACCGAGACGGTGTTCATCAGTGGGAAAAATACACACAAATTACGGCCTATATAATCATCACTTACAACTAATATCTCATAATTGCAGCGATTCTACATAAAGCCTGTAAAACAAAAATAAACAAGTTTAAATATATCTAAAATATTGTCACTGACTCAGTTTATATACAGGTATGTATATTTAACACGTGTGTGTGTGTGTGTGTGTGTAGAGTTTCCTATAACCTATATTGTTTGGTGGCCTTTTGTGTGGTTTAGGATATTACCTTTTCTGCGAGCAAATTGTATTTAGGGCACCTCCTCAAAACTGTCAAGCAAATGACTGTGCATAGAGACGGAACTGTCGTGCCTTGCAGGATTCTACTGTGGCACGTGTGCATACAGTCGGAAGCTGCCTTGTACTTTGGTCTGTCTAGTTCAGTATGATCTTTACCAGGGGTCCCCAATCTTTTTGGGTCAGTGGGAACATTTGGTATTTTGAGTGTTGTGGGCACTCTCAGAAAATGACTGTCATGGGGAGTGGGGGCTTGCCCATCCTTAAAATGGCTTCTTTGTTGTCCATGGCTGGTCACAAAACACTCCCTTTGGTGAGACTAAAAAAAAAGTATCTTGCCCAAGACCTAAATACAAGGCAGAGGTGGGGCCTGAGCACAAAACCTCCCTTTCGAACCCAAATAAAGATGGTGCTGGAGGGCAGAACCTCACTGTGCAGCAGGCCAGCCGCCCAGTTTAAAAAAAATCTTGAGAAAATAAAATAGCAATCAGGAGGGGCAGGGAGCCTGGCCGGCACCGAGAGAGGTGTCCCTGGGCACCACATGGGAGACCTCAGGTCTGTACGACTGCCAGGGTTTCAGGCATGAGTCTTCCCCAGCCCTGCCTGGAGATGCTGGAAGTTGAACCCAAGCCCTTTGCATGCGAAGCAGGGGCTCTTCCACCAAACAGCCACCCTTCCCACTGCTTGTCTAGTTGGGCAGCCCAGGACAGATGTGACAAACCCGCTCACCATTGGTAAGGTGGTTGTGCAGTCATGTTGTTACTGTTTTTGAAGAATTTATATCCCATCGGACTAGCCTAATTCTCAAGGAAACTAACTGTTCTAAAGACCATATCATAAAAATAATAATAGCAGTATAATCAAAACACAGTGCTGCATTCAATATGCCAACAAATCTGGAACACTCAACAGTGGCCACAAGACTGGAAAAGGTCAGTTTACATTCCAATTCCAAAGAAGGGCAACGCCAAAGAGTGTTCAAACTACCGCACCATTGCGCTCATTTCACATGCCAGCAAGGTGATGCTCAAAATCCTACAAGCTAGGCTTCAGCAGTATGCGAACCGAGAACTACCGGAAGTACAAGCTGGATTTAGAAGAGGCAGAGGAACTAGAGATGAAATCGCCAACATTCGCTGCATCATGGAGAAAGCAAGAGAATTCCAGAAAAACGTCTATTTCTGCTTCATTGACTACGCTAAAGCCTTTGATTGTGTGGATCACAACAAACTGTGGCAAATTCTTAAAGTGATGGGAGTACCAGACCACCTTACCTGTCTCCTGAGAAACCTGTACGAGGGTCAAGAAGCAACAGTAAGAACCAGACATGGAACAACCGATTGGTTCAAAATTGGGAAAGGAGTACGACAAGGCTGCATATTGTCACCCTGCTTATTTAACTTATATGCAGAGTACATCATGAGAAATGCTGGGTTGGATGAATCAGAGGTCGGAATTAAGATTGCTGGGAGAATTATCAACAACCTCCGATATGCAGACGATACCACCCTAATGGCAGAAAGCGAAGAGGATCTCAAGAGCCTCTTGTTGAGGGTGAAAGAGGAGAGTGCAAAAGCTGGTTTGAAACTCAACATTAAAAAAACGAAGATCATGGCATCTGCCCCCATCACTTCCTGGCATATAGAAGGGGAAGAAATGGAAGCAGTGACAGATTTTACTTTCTTGGGCTCCAAGATCACCGCAGACGGTGACTGTAGCCATGAAATTAAAAGACGCTTGCTCCTTGGGAGGAAAGCTATGGCCAACCTAGACAGCATATTAAGAAGCAGAGACATCACCTTGCCGACAAAGGTCCGTCTAATCAAAGCTATGGTTTTCCCAGTAGTAATGTATGGCTGTGAGAGCTGGACTATAAGGAAGGCTGAGCGCTGAAGAATTGATGCTTTCGAACTGTGGTGCTGGAGAAGACTCTTACGAGTCCCCTGGACTGCAAGGAGGTCAAATCAGTCCATCCTAAAGGAAATCAACCCTGAGTGCTCATTGGAAGGACAGATAATGAAGCTGAAGCTCCAATATTTTGGCCACCTAATGCGAAGAGAAAACTCCCTGGAAAAGACCCTGATGCTGGGAAAGACTGAAGGCAAAAGGAGAAGGGGACGGCAGAGGATGAGATGGCTAGATAGCATCACGGATGCAATGAATATGAACTTGAGCACGCTCCGGGAGAGAGCGCAGGACAGGAAGGCCTGGCGTGCTATGGTCCATGGGGTCACGAAGAGTCGGACACGACTGAACGACTGAACAACAACATAATCAAAACAGCAGAGAAGATGAGACACATAACCGTCATAAAAAAGAAATAAAACCAGACTCTGCTCATATCTAAAAGAACTTGAGAAAAAAGGGGCTTTGCTTGACACCAAGTGGATGCCAGGCAGGCCTCTCTGGTGGGGTGGGGTGGGGATCATCCCACAGATGAAGCACCACAACCCACAAGGCCCCCTCTGCTCACCAACAGCCGAATTTCCGAGGGCACCTGGGGAAGGGCACCTGATTATCTTCATCCCTGGCAGGTCTATGTAGAACAGGGTGCTTCTTCAGAGCAGAGAAACATTATCTCTCCCTCTCACCCTGTTGCTTTCCTATGGTGAGTGTTGTGAATATGCCCCCATCTACATCCTCAGAAGCAACAAAAACAAGGATGTAGTAGGTTTGTGTGGTGGCCAGGCGGGGGCCCGTTCCTGTCTTTCTCCTCATGGGCCAATGGCCAGTCTAGAAAGTCCCAAACCTCTCCCTGCAGCTGCAGATGATGGGGAAAGCTCAGTAATGGTGTACAAACTGCCTTTCCACTATTCCTGGTCTCCTTGGGGAGCCTCTGGATTCCTACGAACGAAGTCGGAATGCCATCGCTACGTTTAATTTTTGTGAACCGCCCAGAGAGCTTCGGCTATTGGGCGGTATAGAAATAACTAACTAACTTTAAACAGTGCACGAGCTTCATTAGTATGCATGAAGGGTTATTTTCCTCCCTTATTCCTGTCATGGAACTACAAGCATTGAGAGAGATCTCTTCTGCTCTGAGCAGATGAGGCGTAATGGTAGATTGCATCTGTGGTCAGGGCTCACCCTAAATTTTACCCACCTCAGAAATAATTCATCCCATTTTGATCCCCTCTAGAATTACTTTCTGCTTTCTTCATCCATGGATAAGACAGTCAGGCTCTGGCACATATCCAGGCGGGAATGCCTGTGCTGTTTCCAACACATTGACTTTGTCACTGCTATCGCCTTCCATCCTAGGGTAAGTGGCCTATTTTTTGTGGGCTGGCCTGGTTTTTAACCTAGTTTTGTATTTTAAATATGAATTGAATGAGAGATTACCTGCAGTAAGGGAACAGGAAAGGAAACTATCAGGATACAGGTTGTACTTATTTGGGGAGAGTGTGTGAGGTGCAGATTGCATGAATCAGTTGCACTTTAAGAGCATGTGGGGTGTACAACAAGCCCATGGGTTTGCACCCTTGCAGGCCCCAAGCCTATCAGAATATCAGGAGAGATGAAACCCAGAGCTTGTGAAATCGTGCGTCAGAGGCTAGAGCCAGCACTTGTATGTCCCTCGTTGTTCGTCCCGTCCTTGGTTGTTTGTTGCATTTCTGATGGGGGGAGGCAACAGCAGATAGATGGGCCCAGAACATTGCTGCTAATTCCTTGTGGCATCACCTGTCTTTTCTTAGGACGACAGATATTTCTTAAGTGGCTCACTGGATGGAAAACTTCGACTCTGGAACATTCCTGACAAAAAAGTGGCACTATGGAATGAAGTGGATGGGCAGACGAAGTTGATCACAGCAGCAAACTTTTGCCAGAATGGCAAATACGCTGTGATCGGCACCTATGATGGCCGGTGTATCTTCTATGACACAGAGGTGAGCCAGTGTTTGATGGCTCTCATTGTACTAAGGGGAACCAACCAGCAGACCTTCTGCCTTGGTTCCACACCTGCATTCAAAAGTGAGTCCCTTTTACCTGCTGGAACTAATATTGCCTTCAGCACGTACTGCTGACACCATTTGTTTACCCACGAGCTGCTTCTGGGTCCCAAAGTAGTTTTAGCCACCCTGGTGCAGAGCTGTGGGTGTTTTCCCCATAGCTCAGTGCATCTACATATTTGAATGCTTTTCTTTTTTTTCTATTTAGCACTTGAAGTATCATACGCAGATACATGTGCGGTCAACGAGAGGACGGAATCGAGTTGGAAGGAAGATCACTGGGATTGAGCCCTTGCCGGGAGAAAATAAGGTAGCCCTGCGGTGTTGGTGGACTCTTACCTTGAGGTCACTCAGGTTCTTTGTGCTGTGTGTGCAGTTCCACAGGCCAGTTTAATGTTGAGCGCATGCCAGCAGGGACAGCTGAAATCATGGGAGCCAGACAGCCTGATAAAACCAGGAGCCAATGGCCCCTCTCCCTTTCTGAGTAGCTGCTTCCCCCATTGGCGCCAGGTTGGTTGATAGGGCAGGACTTAATCCAAGCTGCAGTTGAGTGTCGGGAGGTCACCCCTGCTGCCTTCTGAAATCCTCAGGTAGCCAGAATCAACATGCAGACAATAGGGCTCTTTTCCAAGGCTTTATTTCCATTCAGCTTAATGATGCTTACAGATGCTAAGTGCTTGATCCTACAAGTGAATCTTAAGAGAGCTGCCTACTCAGGGGTTCTAACCTTAGGAATCAGTTGATCTCTATTTGGAGGGGAAGGTGGGAAACCTCTGAACTTATGGGCTAGGAGGAGAGAGTCCACCCCTTTCCCGTGGGGCATTGGGGCGCCGCTGTTGCCGTCGCGCCAAGCAGGCTTAGCGCCTCCTCTCAGCGCCCACCATCTCCCGCTTGATGCTGTGCCAGCACCTAGCATCCAGAAACTGCTGTTGCGCCTCCCTCTCCCTGCCAGGGTCTCTGTCACTCTCAGGAATGTGTACCAGGAGGGGCTCTCCCCCTGGCTGCGCCTCTGAATAGTGCGCAGGTTCCTCTCCCATGGTTTCTATCTCTTCCTCAGAATCCGAACTGCTTTGGGGCTCTCTGGGCTCCGATCCAACCCTGACATCGAGCATGTAAAATAGTTGATGTTTATACCTTAATTTTCAGCCAAGATTCGCTCCCATTTAGGGAAGTAAGTGCTGGGTGAACATGAATACCTTGTCTTAAATGTTCTATTCATCATTCAAAAGAAAATATTTCGTAATCCCAAATTGCTAAATTGGGGGGGGGGGGTGTCCCCTGATTTTTTTCTGGGTTTTTCTCCAGGTCTTCACATCTCTACACAAAGGTGCATCATAGTTAGGAGTACATTGGTGTGGGCTTGAGTGGGGAGTCTGTGGGAATTGATAGTACCGTCTAGGCACCTTCCTCCTCTAGATGAAAGAGGCAGAAGAAGCGACAGTTGGACTTGAGGACTGGCTGATGACCAACATGCCAAATCAGTGAAGCAGCCTTTCCATTTGTCTTAATAATACGTTATGTTCTTCATAAACCCTGTGTAGGATTGAACTTTAGATTAAAGAGAATGCACCATGGCGGCAAACATACAGTCTTGCAGACAGTTCAGTAATAGAGAGGGCCTTTAAGCATGTGCAGAGTGCGTTTCCCTCACCGGCAGCTGATTCCAAACATTCAGCACTGTGGGAAAATGCTTTGGTGGAATAGGGTGTGATATCTATTTATTTAAAGGATTTGTTTATCGTCTTCCTTACAAGTCTATCCCAGGGCAGTTTACATTAACAGACTGCAATAAAATACAATTAAAGTTTGATGGGGGGTGGGCGGGGAGAGACAAGCAAAATAGAAGTACTTTCCAAATTCACCCCGACTTGAAAACCAGTCCAGACAACAGAATGGATGACTCAGTTACAGTGTTTAAAATATACTAGGTCTGAACTCTGGTGACCGTCATTTCAGAAATGGAGCACAAGTGTGGAGTATGAAGCTGCGTGGCTGTCTTTCCTCTAACTTGCTGCTTTTCAGCTCATGGAACATGTTGGCTTTTCCTGACAGATCCTCGTGACATCAAACGACTCCCGAATCCGGCTGTACGATCTGCGAGATTTGTCTCTGTCTATGAAATACAAGGGCTACGTCAACAGCAGCAGCCAAATCAAAGCCAGTTTCAGGTAAAGAAATGGCTTGTAGTTGGAGCTTCCCGACCCCCACCCCCAAATCCCAAGAAGTGCGTAGTACGTGCTCTGAATTCATTCTGCAGATTTAGGCTGCTATATAAACATATCTCCCCTCTACCTCATGTTTCCTGCTTCTAAAGTTAGCTGTGTCAGGGACTTCAGCAAGATGTCAGCTTTGTGTTCTTGCGCGCCCCCTTCTGCGGTGCATTGGGTTGCTTGTCAGGCTCAGTACAGACCTAAACTGTGTGATGTGGGGCCGGTCGCCATCTCGCAGCCTCACCCACCTCAGGGTTATTGAGGTTAAAGTGGAGGTGGTGGGGGTGGAGGAGAGGAACAAGGGTGCAACTTTGAGTTTCTTGGAGGAAGGGCAAAATAAAAATGCAATACATACCCAAAATATATTGATGAGACCAGCCCTTCCCGACTTGGTGCCCTCCAGATGTTTTGGACTTCAGTTCCCATCAGCCCCAGCCAGAATGGCCAATGGTCAGGGATGCTGGGAGTTGTAGTCCAAAGCATCTGGAGGGTCCCAGATCGGGGAAAGCTGATTTAGAACTTGGGGCACACACACCCCTGCTCCGCCCTCAGAGTTCCTTTGCGTTGAGCCGTGCACCTTCTCTTTGCTGGGGGAAGCGATGGGCACAGTGAAAGACATGGAAATGACTGGTTCTTTCCCTCTTCTCTCTCTCTCCAGCCATGACTTCACATACATCGTAAGTGGCTCGGAAGATAAATATGTTTACATTTGGAGCACCTACCACGACTTAAGCAAGTTCACGTCCGTAAGGAGGGACCGCAACGACTTCTGGGAAGGTGTCAAAGGTGAAGCCTTCCTCATCCCGCGATGCTCTATTTGCCGCTGTCTCTAACTTGCTGTGATGCAACAGGAGAAGCTCCTTGGATTTAACCCTTGGGTGTGGTGGGAATATTGCTGCCACAAGGAAGAAACCGCCCCTCTTGGGCGACGGAGCCCTTCTGACCCCAGGAATTGCCTGCCTCTTGCTGATGGGTTCTGCCTGAAGCACTGGTCAGGTCAGATGGCTTCCCAGAATGCCTGGGCCCCGATATGCAGAGCTCTTCTCCCTCCGGCCCCCTGTCCCTTCAGTCGTGTAACTATAAGACATGTGGGCAGTCCTTAGCGAATAATCTGTTTGGGTTTACTGAATACATGCTCGGGGGGCCCCATGTATTGCTTAAGGCAGACGCAGCTTCTGTTGGTCTTTAGGTTTACAAAACTCTTCCGAGCTTGCTTGCCAGCCCCCGTGTATTTACATAAAATGAGGCGGTAGGATGGGCCACTTCAGACTCTGGGGAGGGTGGGGTGCCACCATTTTTTAATGTCCCCCCTGCCCCCAGTTTGTTTTGAAACTCCCTGCAGGTCAAAAATTAGCACAGCAGGGATTGGAGTTCTAGGCCTTGCTGCTCTTTGCTGTTTTTTGTGCTTCTCATAAATGCTATGAGAAAACACCGTTATCCTTAAAGCAATATTGGGCCTTCCAGATGTGTTGGACTATAACTCTCATCATGCCTAGCCAGAAGGGCAATGGGACCTGCTGTCTGGAGATAATGGGAGTTGTAGATCAGCACATCTGGAAGGTGCCAGGTTG
Organism: Heloderma suspectum; assembly: GCF_057233095.1. Classification (NCBI taxonomy): domain Eukaryota; kingdom Metazoa; phylum Chordata; class Lepidosauria; order Squamata; family Helodermatidae; genus Heloderma; species Heloderma suspectum. Next base: position 4,029,148 of record NC_139466.1, read on the forward strand.
TGGAAAGCTGGCATTGACTTTTATAGACGCCACGAACACAAGCGGCCAATGACGACCCCCGCCACTGCTCTTACCCCACGAATCACTTTGCTCAAGCCCGTGTTTTCTGACAGGTTTTCAAATATTGGCACAGTTACTTAATACCCAATCCAGTTTTGGCAACATTCAATTCCAGATATGCAAGGACACATTGGAATGCATGTGGGGGATTGCGTGTGTGAAAGCATCCCTTTGTCTCCCTGTTTGTGGGATGCTGGGGGCTGGGAATGTGTCAGGCATGAACCAGAGTCTCTTCCTGGACTTCTGCATGGGCTCTTCGATGACTTTTGGATTGGGCGGATCATGAGCTTTTCTGGGTGAATTGAGTAACATGAGGCATGGGGGATACCCGAGAGACCTGTGAATTGCAACTTTGGGCGTATCCCCATGCCAGGGGAAAGCGTCACAAGAATCTGTTCTAAAATCAAAAGGGATCCAGTGGTATGTGGGGTGGGGGGTGTTGTTGTTGTTGGATATTTCTCCATGTTTAGACTGGCTTAATTTGAACTTCTTTGCAGATTTAAATCGGGGGTGGCCCTCCCAGATGTTTTGGCCCACAACTCCCATCATCCCGCACCATTGGGTATGCTGACCTAGGGGCCAATGGGGATTGTAGCCCAAAACATCTGGAGGGCTGCAGGTTTCCCACCCCTGGTAAAGCACCTCCATCAAAGCCTTTCCTAAAATTAGTGGCACCTGCTGGTTGGTTGTGTCACTCTCCCCGACTCCAAAGCACTGTTTATTTTCCCCACATCTTCTTCAGTGGAACTGATCCTAATTGGTTCTCCTCTCTTCCTAGCACATAATGCAGTAGTCACATCGGCCATTTTTGCCCCAAATCCCAGCTTGATGGTCTCATCTGAAACATCTGAAAAGCAAGAGCCTGAAAGCAAAGGCGAAGATTCTGAATCTGCAGATCCCATTCCTTCTGGTAGGTGGGGCTTGGATAACAGAGGGCAGTGGGAGGACCTGGGAGGGATACTTGGATAACGGGGTGGTGGGCCCTGAGACACTCTTCACTTTGAGCTGAGAAGCCTCTCCAAACATCTGCTCGGTTACAGTTTTATGGCTTTATTGGTTTGTTCTTTCGTTAACCACCTTGAGACATTTTCAAGAGTTGGGGTATAAATTCCTTTAAAAAGTAAGTGACCACGGATGAACTTAAGAACATAAGAAGAGCAGTGCTGGGTCAGACCAAGGGTCCAGCTCATCCCACAGTGGCCAGCCAGATGTCTCTGGGAAGCCCAGAAGCAGGACATGACTGCAACAGCACCCTCCTGCCCATGTTCCCCAGCAACCGGTGTACATGGGCTTACTGCCTCTGATACTGGAGGTAGCATAGAGCTTTCAGGACTAGCAGCCATTGATAGCCTTCTCCAGGAATTTGTCCAGTCCCCTTTTAAAGCCATCCAAATTGGTGGTCATCACATCATCTTGTGAAAGTGAATGCCACAGGTTATGTGCTGTGTGAAATATTTCCTCCTTTCTCTCCTGAATCTCCCACCAATCAGCCTTGTGGGATGACCCCATTGGGGTTCTAGTATTATTAGAAAGGGAGAAAAATATTTCCCTATCCACAACAGGCATAGTTTTGTACATATCTTACCATGTCTTCCCTTCCTCACCTTTTCTCTAAGCGAAGCAGTCCCAGCTGTTGCAGCCTTTCCTCCAATTTACAAAGCTGCCCGATTCTGAATTAGACCCTTGGCCCATTGAGCCCACCCCTGGTCTATTCGGACAGGCAGTGGCTCTCCAGGCTTGCAAGTAGAGCCTTTCCCATTACCCTGCTACCTGCTCCTTGAACTGGAGATGCCAGGGCTATATCTGGGACCGTTGGTATGCAAAGCCATTCCTCCACCCCTGAGCTGTGGCCCCTTACCTAACCTGCTTCCTGCAAGCTAGTTCTTGCATGGAGTGAGTTCCTGAAACGATTTATTTTTCTGCCATTTCAAGGAGCTTTGAAGACAGACCACACAGAAGTGCTTCTGTCGGCTGATTTTACTGGAGCTATCAAAGTCTTCATTAACAAAAAGAAAAACGTATCTTAAATCATCGGTAACTTGCCAGCATCATGATAATGGTACCTGGGTGTGAATCATATGATCAGTGAAGCAAAAGTATAATATAGCGATGGAGGTTGGCTTCTTTTTAAACTTCTTTCATTTAAAGCTGCTCCACCGGGACAGCACCATCCGGATTCTTAACTCCCCGGCTTTTAGAATAGAAAGGAAGTGCGGAAGTAACATTGCCAAGCGACTCAGTGCTGTTTTCCAAATAATTCTTTTGCTAAATAACTGTTGCCATGCGCAGGATTCTGCATGAAAAGGGCAATGAAATGTTCACATATGTATGTGCCTTTTGGGGGTTACATGCACCAAACTGAGCAAAAGTGGAACCTTAATTTATTGAGTGGTGCCTAGGGCGGGGTAGGGAGGGAATTTAATGTTTTGCAGAGCTGCTATGCTGGTCTGAGAACAAATGTGGTCTCTTCCCAGAATCCCATTTCCAGCAAAGTTGATCCGTTTTTGAATTTATGTTAAGAGAGTTGAATTTGTGGCTGGATCCCTCATATCTGTGAGGTTTTCCCCTGTCCTTCCCACCCTGGTCAGAGCAGCAGCAACCATGTATCAATGTTTTATAATGTGGATTTTTGTTGTCTTCTAATTGTTGTGCACTCAAGATTCATTTCTTAATATATAATTTTTTTTGCACACTGGAGCACAATATTTCTATGAAAGAGTCTCTCATTCCTTATTCATGGGCACTGGATTATGCTCACCTTAAAAAAAAAATTAAGCTGCGTTAGGAACAATTCTTATATTTTACAACAATGTAAAATAAACTGTTTACATATTTTTTAAAGCATTGTAGTTTAAAATTACGTTTTTGTTTTTTTGTTTAGAGCTAACTGAATTTGTAAATATTCGTAAAATATACCAATGAAATAACATTTTGGGGCATTGAAACTCACAAAGTGTTGTTGATGGTTCCTGTTTCAGAAGACAAAAGATGTATAATTAAATATGGGTCACATTGAAAGAGATGTTGTGTTTCGTCCTTTTTACTGCATTAAAGTTTTTGCTTGGCTCAGAATTGGTACTCGCTGCCTGCAAGCTGTGTGCACTTAGTCACCAAACCAGAAACAGAAATGCACATTTCTTAAAAAGCTTTCTCCTAGTCATTTAGCAGCAAGGCAGGTGGGCTTCAGTGATCCAGTTGCTGCTGGAAATCCTACTCCCTTGAAATTGTGCCTGGTGACATTTACTGGTGAAACTCAAAAAAAAAAACCCCAAAACCCCACCCCCTTGCAGGACTCCTGTATATTTTGTCTCCCTCAGTTCTAGAGAGTCTTTATTCCCACTAGATGTCAGTCTGCATTTAGAATGGTAAGAACAAGTCAGAGCTGCAATAAAGGTTAGTGTGGAGTGTGAAGGTTTCATCCAGCAAGCCACATACATCCTCTTTCAGAATACCACATTTCATCCCTCCCTCCCCCACTCCCCCGGTTTCATTTCCCCTGTTAGGTGGCTTTAAGATCTTTTTGTACTTCTGCAAACTCTGGGTTCCCCAAGCCTGCTGATGCCTCCCCCTTAGAATCACAGAGTTGGAAGAGACCTCAGAGCTCATCTAGTCCAACCCCCTGACAATGTAAGGGATCTAACTTCTATTTAAAAACCTCTAAGGCGAGCCCTCCCAGAGCAAACAGCTCATACTAGCAGGAAGTTCTTCCTAATGCCTCATGCTTGGGTGGTGCTATTTTGGCTACGTATGGATCTGCACTGTCACTCGGAGAATGAATTTGCTATTAGTGTACAGGATGAAAGATGCTTCTTGTTGCTTTCAGCGGTTATTGACCCTTTTGGAGAAGGGCATACCTCACTTGGAAAAATAACCACTTTCAGAGCTGTGTAACTGCTGTGGCTCCCAATTAAGCCAATCCTGGGACCTGGAATTCAGCGGGGGGACCAGGGAGAAGCCTTTTAACAGAATACTCAAGGCAAAGCAAGTGTTCCCAAGAATCTATGTAGAGAGCCTTTAACCCTTAAACCTGGTTAATATTTCTATCATAGATATGCAGTGGAGATGAATCCATATCTAGTAATTTGGGTTTTCCTTAGTTTTTTAGTTTTGTTCCTGATGCTGGCTTAAATTTAACTAAGGCTAACTGTTCCTTAAGGCTGTCTTTGAATGTGCATGTCAAAAGAAATGGAGGCCTCAGGTTGGTTAATGCACAGAATTTGAGCAACAAAAGATCTCCCCTAGCACAGCGCTCATACGGTTTTAGCTGGAGTCCCACACATTTATTTTTGGTGAACTGGAAACGGGAATGAGAGGGAGAGTCTGGGAGGCCAGTGAAAGGCCTAGAAGGGAAGCCTCAAAGAAGGCTAAAGGTGCTTAGTCTATGAAACTGAGTGTTCTAAGGTGAGAAATACCCATTCTTTTTATTGGTTTAAAAAATTATCCCAGAAACAAGAGGTTCACAGATCCACTATAGATGAGGCAAGAAGTGTTGAATACTAGGAAAATGAGATGCATGTTAAAACATTACGGCAGGGGTACACAGCCAGTGAGACAGCAGCCCCAATCAGCTGTCCCCTGCCCAACTCAGCAATTCTGAGCAGGATTGCTGGAATTGGGACAGGAAGGCCTGGCATGCTGTGGTCCATGGGGTCATGAGGAGTCGGACACGACTAACAACAACAACCGTGTGACCACCGCCTGGCACTGCATTAGGGATCCAAAAGGGAGAGCTTTTATATAACTGGGTATTCCTTGCACACGCAGACACACACCCTTTAAGGAGGGGAACTGGGGGAAGTAGGGTTATTCATTTACTTGCAACATTGGTATGACCACCTTTCTACAATAATTCTCAAGATTGCTTATGAAACAGTAAAACCACTTTTTAAAAAATCAAAGCCCCTCCCCTTGAAAGTCGCTTTAACACATACGTACAACACAAACACCAGCAACAGTAAAATGAGAGATTCTGCTCCTCAAAGCTGAAGACAGCACAAACAGCTCTCCTAGGGCAGAACATCCCACAGTTCTGGGGCTACCACAGAGAAAGCCCTGCATCTGATATCCAGCAGCCAAACATACATCAAGGGTGATGGATGCTGACAGGTGGATTTCCTCCACTTTCTAGCGCGAAGCCAAAGGGGAAGTCAATCGAAACATTAAACTGGCATGAAAGCAGCCGGAAGAGATTGCCTGTGCCACCTTCCATCCCCTAGGAGGGCAATGTTTTGGAATGAACAGAAGGCCAAACGTGGAGGGCAACAGCAGAGACAGATCCGGGGGCTGCTGTTGCGGTGCACAGGACCTTACGAAGGGCTGTCTCTCGGCCTAATCTCGGCCTCTCGAGATGAGGCGCGACGGCCGGCCGGCGCTGGCTCCGGGCTGGGCGGGCCCTTGGGCAAGACCCTTCCATGGCCCCCTCCCGCAGCGAGTCTCCCCTCTCCCTGCCGTGGCCGCCAGCCGCTCCCGCTGCCTGGCCAGAGCAAGGCGCGGCGGAAGGCGCCGAGGAGCGAGTGCGGCGGGCCGCGCCGGGGAGCCGTGCCTGCCTCCGACGGGGCCGGCTCCCCCGCACCGCGGCGCAGCTCCCGCCTTCCATCCGAGCCCGGCAGCGGCCCTGGCCACGTGGCGAGAAGCCGGGGCACCCGGAGGGGAGGCCGAGGCACGCGAGGGCCGGCGGAGGCGGCGGACGAGGGCCGGCCCAGGCCAAGACGCGGGGCGACGCTCTGGCCTCCGGGGAGCCGGGCGCGGCGGCGGGCGGCGGCGGCTCCGGCGCGGGCTGCCGGAAGTCGCGCGGAGCCGGAGGCGACTGAGCGAACGAGCGACGCGGCACAGCTGCCCGGGGCGCGGCGGGCCCGGCTCCGCTGGCGGCGCCTCTGAGCCGCGGGTGCGGCGGGCAGCCCGGGGCCCTGGCGCGCCCTCCCGTGTCCTCCTCCAGCCAGCCCCCGAGCTCCACCCGGGCCGGGACGGGCCGGGCCGGGCGCGGCGGCTGGAGGCTGCTCCGGCCAGGGGCCGCCTCCCCCGTCCGGCCCAGGGCTTGAGGAGCGGGCGCGGCTGCCGCGGAGGGGCCTCCTGGGCGCAGCGCCGGGCACCTCCCCGCGGCCCCTTCTGGGCCGGGCCTCCGCCCCCCGGGGGGGCAAACCCCGGCGGCGGCCCCCTCCCTCGGGCCCCCGGCCGGGCGGGGCCTCGCGGCGCGGCGCGCTCTAGCGGCGCCGGGCCGTGGGGAGCCCCGCGCCGCGCGCGCTGCCGCCTCCCGCGGGCCCGGCCCGGCCTGCGCCCGCGCCCGCGCGCCCCTTCCTTTGTCTGGGCGGGGCGGGGCGGGGCGGGGCGAGCCGCGCTCCGCCGGCCCCTCGCCCCGCCCCGCCCCGCCGCCGGCCCGCCGGGGGAGGCGGCGAGGCCGCGCCAGACGGAGGCGGCGGCGCGGAGCGCCATGGCCGAAGTGCGCAAGTTCACCAAGCGGCTGAGCAAGCCGGGCACGGCGGCCGAGCTGCGGCAGAGCGTCTCCGAGGCGGTGCGCGGCTCGCCGGGGCTGGTGAGGCGGCCGGGGGGGCGGCGGCCGGGGCGCACGTGGCCGGCCGGCCGGCAGCGAGCGAGCGGGCGAGAGGCGGCGGCGCTGCAGCCCGCCCGCCCGCCGCCTCCTTCTCCCCGCCGCGGGGCGGGCGCGCTCTGTGCGTGCCCGGGGGCGGCCTCGGCGGGGCGGGCTGCCCAGCTGCCGCCAGAGCGCCAGAAGCGCCCCCGGGGCGGAGGCTCCGCCGGGTGGCGGCTGGGCAGGAGGGGCTGTGCGGGGACGGAGGGCGCGGCGGGATGCGCCGGTGACGGGCGGCAGGCGAGCGGGCGGGGCGCGGCGGCCCTCTGCCAGACGCGCGGGGCGGCCAGATGCGGCGCTGGGGGGCGGCCGGGGCGACTCGCGCACCAGCGCGCCCGGCCCCGGCCCCGCTCCGCCTGCTTCTGCCCTCTCCGGTGCCCTGGACAGCTCCTCCGCGCCTGCGAGGGGAAGGACGCCCCGCCCGAGGAGGAGCGAGCTGCTTCCCGCGCGGAGGGGCCGTCGTCTCCTTCTCCCGGGCCGGGTTAGCCTGCCAGTCTCCCGCTCAGTTCCCCAGTGGTCCCATATTGGGGGGGGGAGACCCCCTTGGATCAGAGACTCACAGAGCTGCACTGCGGCTACCGCCGAGCCCTTCGAGGCTGCCTCTCGGTCCACGCTTATTTTGGAACCCCCCCCCCCCCGGACCGGCAGGATTCGCTTCCAAGTAGAGGCGCCTCGAATCCGGCCGCTGCCCTGCTCTGTGTCCCAGCCAGGCCTTCGCTGGGCCAAACCCACCATCCCTCCGGAGGGCCTTGGCCCCATCCAGGGCCAGCGGAGGCGCCAGGAGCCGTGCCCCGCAGGTGGATTAGTAGCCAGGCGAGTCTGGGGAGCCGAGTCGCTTCCCCACTGTATGGGGGCAGTTCTGATCTGGGGGGAACAACCACATCTAGACTTGCAGTTGGGCCCACGCCTCGGTATGTCCTCTGCTCATTGTAGCGGTCCATCGTTTCCCCTGGCGTGATTCAGTCCAACGTGCGGCATGTGGCTGCTGCCGGAATTGCCTATTTGCATGCCTGCCTTTTTGGTCATAAGGGCTAGAAGCTTACTTTTTTCCTTTTTTAAGAGCAAGCTGAGACACTTAGGAGGATGCTAAATTATGGACCCGCTACATCCAGAAGGCGCCCAGCCCTGTCTGCGTCACTTGCTATGCTCCCGCTACTTTTGGCCAGCTCCAGCTTGGCAGAGAAACATCTGCGCCTCATAAATTACACCCTCACGCTTCAGTCATTTTTTTAAAAACCACAATGTAAATAAAAGGCGTGTCGTGATGCGTCTTGGTAGCAGAGGCTGCAGAGTTAGGAGACGCTTAGCACTAAATCTACTTCACAGTATTGTTTGACTGAATTTTGCCTTTGTGAAAGTAAAAACGCCTTGCTTTCTGTGCTACAGAGAGGAGTTCTCCTCTGCTGGCAGAAATGAAATGTTTCCCAAAGAGCTGCTTGTGCTTCTTTGGTAGAGTTGGCTGAGCCAAGGCCTTCTTCTGTTGAAGTGTGTGCAAAGTATCGCAGACATTGTTTCCCGTGCTCTTCTCTCGCCAGACGGATTTGTGTTCTGCGGGAAGAATTAAGCTGGGAAAGCAGCAATGCGAGGAGCAGAAGGCAGGAAATTATTTCCTTTAGGGATGCCAAAAGGCAGGGTGTGGCGAAGTTTGAGATCTTGCTAGGGATTGTCTTCATATATCACACTCGCCACAAAAAAGGAGCCCAAATTGCTGCACTTTTTTGTGCATATTTGTAGAACAGTAAAACTGGAAGGGTGCAGGAATGCGGAAAGTCGCAGCTTCCTGCTTCTAGGATCACCAGCTTGTGCAACCTGGCCAGAGTAGCTGCAAGCATGGGCAGAGTGCCTTTTGCTTGGTCATCTGACCCCATCCATCAGCCAAAGGAACAAAAGCTACCAATCTTCTATCCAAGCGGGAGCACCAGCAAGGGAAGAGCAGCTGTTTTTTTAGTTTGTAAGCCTGATGTCAGGGGCCTGTTGGTCTCTTTTTTTATGAGCCACTTTGGGAGACAGTAATTATCTGGAAAGTGAGATAAAAATACAGTTCATAATAATAATTAAAAATGCCGCCCCGGCTCAGCTGAGAGGCAGCACTGAACCGCAGCAGATAGGCAGACTGTAAAATTCCAGCAGCCTAGTAGGCCGATTCATTTACTGATGGCCAGAGTCCCAACATGTGATAATCTGAGATTATTTAATGAAGAAATCGCCCTAACTGAAATCCAGAGTATGGTTCTATGCATGTAGGCCCCACGGAAATCACTTGAGTTTAAGCACACCTCATTCTGAGCTGGAACTTGAACTCTGGTCTTGACAGAACAGTTGATGGCAAATTCGACTTCGGGTTCGAATGCCACCTCTGCCATGGCTGGCCTCTTGGACTACTTGCTCTGTGTCACTCTGTTCCCCACCACCACTGATAAAAAGAGGGTGGTGATGGCCCTACCTTGCAGGGTGGTTGGTCGACTGAACACACAGATCACAAAGTACTTTGCAAACAGAACATGCTACATCCTTAATAGTTGTAATCAGCAGGCAGATCATTTAGGGCATTTTTCCAAAACTCTTTCTAGAGTACTTTTAGATTTATAACCTTGTGCTCTCTCCAGGGATGAGCTTAAAAAAAACTTAAAAAAAACACTAAACTAAAAACAGCTGAAAACAAGAGATTAACTTAGATCGCTTACGACAAAATCATGAACCCTAAAATACTTGTTTCTTGTTTTATTTATATCCTGCCTTTTAACAACTGCATATGAGGCAGCTTCAATAAAATCAAAATACAAAATGCAGCCTAAAAGATCAACTCTACCCCAAAACCAGCAACAGAAACTGCAGCAGTTCCGTAATAAATCAGGACCCTAAAAAACCTTACCTAAATAAAATGGTCTTCACCAACGTCTGCATAAAAACATGCAGTGAAGGGGACAAGCACTTTTTTCAGGAGGCTATTCCAAATCGTAGGCACCAGGACTGGAAAGGCTGAAGGCAGGACCCAAAAGAGGGTCTTTGTAGCAGGACAAAAGGCAGGTTCATATAGGGTCATGGTCCCAGCACCTCAAATTGAGCCCAGGAGCAAACAGGTCACCACTGAAGCTGATGGCAGATGGGTGTAATGTGGTCTGAATAGGCAGCTCCTGTTGGAACGCCACAACCACACTCTTAACTGCCTTCAAGGGCCGCCCCACATCAAGTGCATTGCAGTAATCTAACCTGGAAGCGACAAAAGCTGAGGCCAGGTCTGATTATTGCAGAGATCTGCTGGAAGCTTGGTCTTTGACTGACTGTGGAATACACTGTATACTGTTATTGACTATAGACCAGGCGCTTTTTGCATAAGGTGGCAGTAAAGATACACTGTTGCGATGGTTTTAAGGCAGTTTGGATTTTAGGAGCAATCCATCGTTTATAATTTTATACTGCCGTAACTGGCTGCTCTGTTTCCGTTAGAGCCTCTCTGCTTGCTATCCGTAAACAAGAAGGCCATCGGTTTTCCAAGGAAATGACCTCTAATAAGCGAAGGGCATTGTAAATTAAGAGGCTTGATGATGGGTTTGTGTGCAAACGAGGAACTAGCAAAGGACATTCAATCCAAAATGGTTATCCACATGGCTGTCAAAATCAAGGGGCTGGAGCATCTCCCCTATGAAGGAAGATTATAACAGCTGGGATTGTTTCGCTTGGAAAAAAGGGGCAGACAAGGGGAGACATGATAGAGGTGTCCCAAATTATGCCTGGTGTGGAGAATGTGGATAGAGAGACATTTTTCTCCCTCTCATATAAGGCTAGAACCCAATGGGGTCATCCCATGAAGCTGATGAGTGGGAGATTCAGGACAGATCAAAGGAAGGACCTCTTCACACAGCACAGAGTTAAACTATGGGATTCGCTACCACAAGATGTAGAAATGGCCACCAATTTGGATGGCTTTAAAAGGGGATTAGGCAAATTCGTGGAGGAGAAATCTATCAGTGGCTACCAGTCCTGATGGCTCTGTGCTACATCCAATACTGGAGGCAGCAAGCTTATGTGCACCAGTTGCTGGGGAACATGGGCGGGAGGGTGCTGTTGCTCTCATGTCTTGCTTGTGGGTTTCCCGTGGGCAGCTAGCTAGCCACTGGGTGAACAGAGTGCTGGACTAGCATTGGTCTGATCCAGCAGGGCTCTTCTGATGCTCTTATGTTCTTATTGCATCTTAGAGTCCTCTGGGACTGTACCACTCTGGGCTGCAAGTGTGTGTGCGTGTGTAGGGGTACTAAACTTTAGAATCACCCCCACCTCCATTTAAAGAAAATTCCTTGCATGTAGACAGCTAGCACATATGGGAGGGGCTCCATGTCCACATTTTCTACACACAAATGAGTTTTGTTTTTACGTTCAAAAGCATTAAACATGGGATCTCCACCTCTCACACAACCCTTAGTCCCAAATGGTACAGTCCAGGACGGATGCTACCAGATTATTTTTTTATTATTATGTTTGGTCTGTAAGAGGGACGTTCCACATTTCCTACTGATCCTTGCCCAGATTGGGTTCAACAGGAGTCAAGTATGTGTGAGTAAAGGAAAGGAAAGTTCTGGTGCATGTGCTTGCTTTATTCTCAGAGACTTTTACCCTACTTTTCTCTTTCGGTATTTTAAAAAGTGGCTGACTCGTCCAACAGAAAAACAAGCAAACTAGAAGTTGAAAAAAATGCAGGATGACAATTTAAAACCTTGTCACCATCAATGAGAGTCAAGGGGCTGAATAAATATGCATTCACTGCCCATCAAAAGGCAAGCAGAGAAGGAACTGGGTAGACCTCCTTTAGGAGAGTGTCCCTTCATTTTGGGGCCACAGCAAAGAAGCTCCTGTCCTTTGTGCTCACCTGCTGTAGTTCGAATATCAGACAGAGGCGGTACACAGCTTCCAATTCTGACCCCAACATTTGGGCAAGTTCATATTTTATCCTTCCCCAAATGGTGCACTCGGGGCCGCTGTGGCTTAGTGGTTAAGACGCTGAACTGCAGACCAGAAGGTCGGCAGGACAGCAGTTCGAGACCCGAGTGCCGCGTGACGGAGTGAGCTCCCGTCTTCAGTCCCAGCTCCTGCCAACCTAGCAGTTCGAAAGCAAGACATTGCAAGTAGATAAATAGGTACCGCTTCGGCGGGAAAGGTAACAGCGTTCCGTGCACCTCGGTGTTTAGTCATGCCGGCCACATGACCACGGAAGCGTCTTTGGACAGCGCTGGCTCTTCGGCTTAGAAACGGGGATGAGCATCGCACCCTAGAGACGGACACGACTGGTTGGGGACACCTTTACCTTTACTTTTTAAATGGGCACTCTCCTGACGTGTTGATCTACAACTCCCATCATGAGGTTCCCTGCCCCGAGGAGCTCACAGTTTGAAAAGGAGTGGAAGCAACAGAGGAAGGGGGATAAACAGGGAAGTAAGGTGTGGTTGTTTCAGCTGTATGGGATGAGTTGCAGGAGGGCACGGGGACTAGGGTGTTGCACCACAGGGTTCACAGAAAAATGGGGTTTTAAGAGGGATTTGAAGGAAGCAGAAGATGACACGTATGCTGGAAGGCAGTTCCAGGCAGATGGGGCAGCAAGGGAAGAAGGACCAGGAGACCTTTGGATGGCTGAGGGTCACGGAACTGAAGAAGCAAAGCTTGTGGATAGAGATGTATCAGGATATAAGAGCAGAGAAATAAGGGGGCAGAAGGCCGTGGAGGGCTTTGACGGTAAGGGTGAGGAGATTCTGTGGGGTCTGGCTGCCGAGAGGAAGGCGGTGAAGGGGTTGACAGAGGGGGCCCACTCGATCTCCTCTTCACCACTGTAACCTGCTTGTTCGCCTGCCTCTCAGTCTGGCCCAGAGAAGGAGGGGCAGGAGATGCCACAGCCAGCTTGCTCCCTGGCTCTCTGGCTGTCAAGCAAGCAAGTGGGAGCAGCAGTGAGAAGGAGGCTGAGGAGCGAGAGCAGCTGGCGACCATGGCGGAGAGAAGGTGGACTCGCGCGGGGAGGGGGCCGTGGAGGGTGTCTTGCCCAAGGGCTCCCCAAAACCTGGAGCCGGCACCGGCTGCACCCTTCCCCATTTGAGCCTTGGTGCCCTGAAGATGCCCCGTTAGCACTCGGCAGTAACCAAAGCAGAGCATGACTTCCTCTTCAGCCCAGCGGTGCCGCCTAGAAACAGAGCAGGCCACAGCGGTGTAACGTCAGCAGCACCATCCGCCCTCGATAAGGAAGCGCGAAGCTTCTGCAATTCTTGTGGCCAGAAACATCGGCACTCCAGAATACAGGCCCAGAGGGCGGATGCCCTGCCTGGCACTCAGCTGTCAGCATGCAGTCTTGTGCTTTGGAGAAACTCCCTCTCTCTTGGCGTCTTTCGGCTTCTTTGGAATGGCCCCACGTGCTCCTTCGTCTTCTCTGCCTTCCCGCTCGCTGTAGCTCTAGAGCCCGACTGGCAACCAGTGTTAGAAGAGTGGCCATGTTTTGACTTGGGGGAAGGGCCAAAGCGTTGGGAGGCAACTTCTGGCCCTCCGGAAGGTTTGGCCTGCAACTCCCAGCATCCCTCACCAGTGGCTGTGCTGTCTACGAATTATGGGAGTTGTAGGCCACAACATTTGGAGGGCCACAACATCTGGTCTAAAGGGCCTCCACTTGCTGGCAGAAAGGGGCAAAGATTTCCTTAACCCCCTCCTCCCCAAGCGTAAACACGGACGGAAGCTTTGGCAGAGCCCCAGCAGCACTTCTGAGGATCCTGGTCTGCTAACTTCCATGGGTGACCCAAGATGCAAGCAAACAGTGGACAGAGCTTGTGTGGTTCATAATGACTGCCTCTCTAGCTGTTCACACTGGAAGGAAGGAAGGAAAGGAGGGGTGAAGCGTCTTTCTCGGGCTCCCCAGCCTGTTTCTCAGCTTGGCAGAAAGTGTCCTGAGGCGCATCACAGAGGGAAGGGCCCTGGCGCTCAGGGACTGTGTTGGTGCCAGATAGGAAAGCCCTGAAGGCCAGATTTTGGCTCTGGGCCTACAGTTGCCTGTCCCTCTTGTAGAGGCTGAAGATGGAGAGCCATTTGTTTTTTAATGTGTTGAAGGTAATACAGTAGACACATCGTTCACCTGTGGTGTTTTTTTGTCTGTCTGTATCAATTCATAATACTTGTATATCACTTGATATAGGAAAATCTTTACAGTTTACATGCCAAAGTATTAAAAGTCACTATTCAAGTACTCAATAATTAATTATTGTACACACTCGTTTTGCTTGCCCCCATGTTACCTCTGGTCAAACAGGTGTGGCAGGTTTTTGAAACGTTTTGAAAGCTTGCACAGCCTATTTGGCCAGAAGCGAAAGTGGGATGAGTTTACATTCACAAGCACACACCCTTCTTTCAAACTGTCTTTAACTCTGGAACGGGGGGGAAAGCACCCACTCTTGTCTCTTTCTAGCCTCCATTACAGCATTTTCCTGCCTCCTGCTGCTTCCCTAGTGGTGGCTGTTCTGTTTTCAGCCTCTCTCTTCTGACCTATGCTTGGCCTTTTGCTAATTTCTGGTGAAACACATTTCCCTGCTCCCTACCGTGTTCCTCTGTGTGTGTGTGTGTGTGTGCGCGCGCGCGCGTGCGCGCGCATGCTCATGCATGATGCAAGAGACAGCTGTATGGGATTCTCTGCAGATTCAAACCCAGAGAGGGTCAAAGAATGCTCTTTCTTGTATTGGGCAGGTTCTCCAAATTCCCGTTGATAACTGGCGCACGTTCCCTTTTCCAGATACTAACTAATCACAGTTCCAGCTGGTTCTGGCATTGTTTTCTGTAAACAGACTTCACGGAGCCACTCCTGATCCATCATGTCTTAGCTGTAACCCATAGTATCCCATTCCAGAGTGAATGGAAAGGAAGTTAGTGCTGGATCCACAACAGAGCCCTGTTAAAAAGAAGGAAGTTGTTGCACTGAGAATTTGGAAGCTTGTATGTGTTGTTTGACCAGGTAGTTAGTTACAAAACTGGCGTGGGTAACGGTGCGCGGTCTGTGGCATTAGTTCTGTAGCCACCACTTTCCAAGGTGGCGGACGTGCAACGTGGCTGTGTGGTGATCGGTGTGCGAGTGCATGCAGAGAGAGCTCCTTAGTCAAGAAGGCCAAAACAGTTATCACCATTGGGACTTTTCCTGAACTACCCTGACAGATTACACCTTCTGCCATGAACATATTGGATGACAGGTACAAACAGGTTCCTGTCTCCCAATGGATCTATTTCTGAAATTTGAATTGGATGGAGAACATAATAAATTGCATACTGAATGCCTCTTTTATGGCAGACCAAGGGACATTTTTTTGGAAAATGTTGTTTAAATTAACAACTAGTTCTGCTGAGGAAATATATGGGTTGTTTTTTTTACTGGATAGCTCTCACCCTTTGTGATTTATAGAACAGCTTTGTTTGCTTCAGCAGCACGAAAACTCTGGGCGAAAGAAATGAAAAGGATCAGGGCAGTGTGTGTACCGGAGGAGGACTCCTTGATATCATAAATAACAGACCTTTTTCATTTCAGTTAGGATGTTATTGTACTGGCTGGAACAAACTGTATTTTAATGCCTGCTATTTTATTGCAACTTTTGTACCGGAAACGTTGCATGGAACCCCTGTCAGGAGGATTGATGATGTCCGACTATCACTCCTGTGTAATGGAAAACAAGCCTCACAACATTGCAGATGGTGGACAAAGCCCACTGAGTGCACTGGTGTAGTGTAGCGGCTACAGTCTTGGGCTTGGACCAGGGAGACCCAGGTGCAAATCTCAGCTTGGCCATGAAACTGACTAGGCGACCCAGGCACTCTCCCTTGGCTAGGCCTACCTCGTCGGGTTGATGTGAGGATAACACGCAATAAGTTCCATGTCCGTGGGCCTGAGCTCCTTCCCTAGTCCCGAAATTAATAATAATAATAATCAGTTCCTATCTTAATGTCATAAATAGTTTATTACATCGGTATTGTCTTGGCTTTTCCCGTGGCAATAGGTGTTGGTTGAGGGTTTAAATGACCTCTCTGCTCCTGCCTCCCTGGACTGTGTCTGGAGGGAAATCCATTGTCTGTTAATAGTTTAATTGCTTTAGTTCAACCCCTCCTTCTCCACTTTCAATTAAGTCTCAGGGTGCCATCTGGCAAGGTGACTGCAAAAATAGAGGCAACATAGAATTGAGCACATTTAAAAGTTGAGTTTGATGCTAAGGCTTCAGAATCTTGTTCTAGGGTTTTCAGCTCAAGGCCCTTTCAGTTACGGTGAGGGAACCCTTATTAGGCCTATTCCTTTCAAGATCCTGGAAGTGGAGGGTTACTTTTCTAAGAACACGAAGCTTCTCAGGCAGATGGATTGCGCTGTCCTTGGGGAAAGCACCTCTTTCTCGTTTCCCTGGGGTCAGAAGCCCTGGGAAACTACCTGTCTTGTTTGGCTACCAGCTCAAGCTTGACTACAAATACTTGACCTATATCTTTCAGTTTTGTTTTCGGGCTGTCACTTGGAGACGCCTGTCGGTGCACAACAGGTTCAGCCTTCCTGTGTGGGGGTTATAAGTAAAACTGGTGTGATGGGACTTGACTCTTTCTGCCAGGAACAGAGAGCAGGGCTGGTGGCAAGGGTGGGCACGGTCGGGCACCTGCCAAGGCCCTACGCCCAGGCAGGGGCCCTCTAGGCTCCTTCCGCCTCCTCACCACTGTGACCTGCTTGTGCCCCTGCCTCTCGCTCTGGCCCAGACAACGGTGGTGGCGAGAAGGAGGAGCAGGAGATGCCTTGACCCCTTTGCTCCCTGGGTTTCTGCCTGTCGAGCAAAAAAGTGGTAGCCATGATGAGAGAGAAGAGGAGGAGTGAGAGCAGCTGGAGACAATGCCAGTGAGAAGATAGACTCACTGATGGGGGCCCTGGAGGGTGTCTTGCTCAGGGGGGCAGAAAAATCTGGAGGCGTCATTGAGAGATAGAGCAAGAATTGCGGAGAACCAAGTAAACTGCAGGCCCTCATCAGCAAAACCTTCGCTGTGGGACTGATGGTCAGCTCTTCTCTCTTCGTGCATGCAGAAATTAAGGTGGCTTCAGGTTTTGGTTGAACTTTATGTTTTATACAAGTTTCTAGCCGTTGTTATGTGGAGATCCAGGCAGGGTCTGCAAAACAGTGTAGTCGTGTTATGTCACCTTCTGAACTGTTAACTCAAGGGGAAACCCTCGAAGCGTGCCTGCATTCAGACCTATTGGAAGCATGAGGCTTCTCTGGGGACATGTATTTGGTCTCAAGAACACCGAGCTCGGGACAGCTTGGGTTTGAGGGAACAGTTGTGCCTCAGTTGTGTGTTTTTGAGCCAGGCATCATATGTCTCCTGGTGCCCAGCTCTCCTCTGATCAGAGCGAAATTCTGCGGGGAGTGTTTGGGGAAAGGCGTTATAGATCTAGAATTGGGGGGTGCATGCAGCGATCACCTTGATTGCAGAAAGCACCCTCTTGGTTCCGTTTTGCACACTCACAGCAGAAAGCTGTCTCGTGAGCTGGGAAGGCAGCCCGTTGGGTGTTTCTTCTAGGCACCTGCAAGCGTCTGGTGGCTTTCCAGCATGGGCTCTGTTTGCTTGGATTGATCGCGCTATCTCAAGGCCAAAGACATTAACCAGAAGGCAATTAAACAAGGCATGAAAAGATGGTGATCTGTCCTCCCTACTGACTCTGGATTCAGCCGCTGCTCTGGATGACTGTGAGAGAGATTTTTAGCCAAAAATAGATAAACCTGCCCTCTCTTTCTCTGGCACGGTTGCTGGTGAAGGAATGTGTCATCATCACCAGCCCACCTCTTGAAGACAGGGCTTAATTTGAATCACTGCCCCATCTCAGAAGATGTGAAGGGCTACTAAATATGAGTGCCTCTGAGCATATAGAGCATTTCTGCAATTCACCCTCTGAGGGCTGCTTCTCCAGTTACACTTTCCTTATATTGAAGTATACAGGGATATAGGGAACCCCACGTATTTATAGGGGAGGGAAGCTACATAAGTTGTTCGCTGAGCATTGCTACCCTGTTCTTTTCATGGTATCAGCTGATCCCTGTGTGATGTCCCTCTTGAGTTTATTTTTAGTGCACCTAAATCCACTTTAAGCATCTAATACGGACTCCCCAACCTAGTACCTTCCAGATGTGTTGGTCTGCATCTCCCAGCATGCCCCAGCATGGCTGGCTGAGGTATGCTGGGAGTTGTAGTCCAACAATTTGGGGTTGGGAAAGGCTGAGAATTCTCAAGTGTAGGTGTATTTCACATTATAGGCAGAAAGTGTTAACGGTACATAGCCAGTGGATTTTCATTGAGAGAGCGTTAAATTGTCTCCCAATCCTCTCAGCGGCCTGGTCCTAGGCTACTCAGCTCCTCCTGTATCCTCATCAGAGCAGCTAAGCCAATGGCAACCAAAGGAGGCCATCGGCCCATTATGACATCAGAGCAGTTCAGCCAGTGGCATCAGGAAAGATAGAGCAGGCTGAGAGTTCAGAGTCTGAGAAGGAGATATTGCAGGAGAACAAAAATAGTGTCTGTCAAACTGACGGCCCTTTGCTCCTTTCAATGTAAGGAGCAAACCCCTGTGTTTATCTGGGATAAGGGGAGAACTTCCAAGTTGGAATTGTGAGGTTCAGGCACATCTGATCTTCCACCTCTCTCTCCTCCAGAAGTGATGACTTCTCACACCGTGTTGTTCCTTGGTTGAGAGCTACAATATGATAATCTCTAGTTTCCAGCTAGGACTCCTCCAAATGCTGCAAACCCATCCTCCAAGAAGCAAGTTCACACAACTTCCTGAAATTTCCCTTTGTTTTCAACACTGCAAACTTAGGAGTTCCTTCAGGCCACGATTGACTTGGGGGTGTTTTGGCCAGCAGTTGATGTGTACCAGTTGAAGGTTCTTGGCATTCTTCACAGAGACAGTTGCCTGGAGAGATGTGGTAGATGCAGTTCAGCTGCTCTGGTGAATCCATTTTCAGGAGGTCTGTGCAGGGGGAAAATGTCTTTGAATGCAGAAAGAGCCAGGAATAAATTGCTTTCCCATTAGCAGCTAAAAGCACTCAATTGAGATGGCTGCTCGATTTGGGAGCAGGATTGCACCCTTTTCCCGGAGAAAGATTGGCTGCTAAAATGGAGTTTACTGGTCCTTCAGTCTTCTTCCCCACCCCATCGTAGGCTATGTGCTTTGAACGGCTGCACGGCACTGAGATACATTAATGGGAAACCTGTTGGCTGTCTGCCTCTCTGTAGCAAAGCTTTTTATGATACTTCAGTATATCTTAAGCCCCACTTAAAATCTGTGACTAGTGACCATGTGTGATGGGTTGGCTTTTCTTTTTTGCCTTATCACCATAACTGTGCAAGGGCTAATTAAGGAGATTGATTTCAATCTTAATGAACACCACAGACCATGCACAAGCCTTCCAGTAACTCAAGATGAAATTACTCTTGTGGATTAAGAAACGGAGGGGGGGGGTTACCAAATGTACATTGTGCAGTGATGACGTTCTTTGTTTAAAAACAGCATTTGAGGATTGCACAAGAGCAACGTTATCTTTTGAGGAGTGCTATTTGATCGAGCATTAGCCTCTTAATAAGAGGGATCTGATTTGCTAGAAAGCTTTTGTTAAAAGCTGAAAGCACAAATGTTCTTATTGTTCAAAGTCAGGGTGTTTGGTGGGGCACACAAAGGCTTCAGCTAGAGTGATTATGGCTTAGAAATACGGGTGCTTGGTTTTGAAATTGTTACAGAGAAACATACAGAACATTTCAGCATTAATCACTTCCTTTTGCGACATATGGTGTCTTTTTTGCCTCCTTTGTGCAAGCTCATATTTATGCTGTAATGAGTTTGGCTGGCTTTGGGTGACACCACAGAGAAAGATGTAAAGGGATGTTGTTCCCTGATGGCTTCACAGGAACACCTGCAGCTGTGAATGAGCAGAAAAAGTACCCATTGCCTGCATCAACCCCTGGTGCTAACACAACACACACACACACTCTGCCAAATTTAGCACAAAGGGAGCCGCGCATCCTACTCAAGGAACCCTCAGGTTTCAGGCTCCCTGGGCCCCAGGGATTGTCAAAATGTGCTGAGCATTCTCCAGTGGAGGCCCCCAGTCTTGTAATTCGCAGGGTACCACGGCAGAAAGGGTTGATGGTTTAGCTGGTTTAAGTTTATACTGTAGGCATGGCTGTAGCAGAGACTGTAATTTGTGTGGCCTTTGAGGGGTACAGTGGTTGGTGAAAGGAAGCAGCTATGCACGGGGGGGGGGAGGTGCCTTTTATTTCTTGTATGTTTTAGTGGCCTCCGCTGGAGTGGGAGGTGTTCTTGTGACCTGGTTCCTTCTCCTTGAGACGCCTGGCTCTCTCTCTGGCTGTGAATGGTCCTTCCTCTTCCTTCTTCTGTGTGGCTCTCCAGCCATGCCCATTTTCCAGTGCCTTTGCCTTACTCGCAGGATGCCCTTGCTCTGGGTCGAGGGAATTGTTTCAGGCCAATGTAATCGGAATCTCTTGCTCTCACCAGCCCAGGTCAGCCATCACCCCCTGGGCATGGCCCTGCTCGGGCATCTGAGTGCCTCGGAAAGGTGGGGGTGTCCCCTAAACCACCCAGCAAACAAAATGCCCATCATGATGGGTGGAGTGTGTGGACATGGGGGTTGTATATTGTACCCTGGGAGGACAGTATGGTTGTGTGTGATCTGTGTGGAGTCATGCATTGGCTAGATGAAACAACTATCAGGTGGATCCACAGTTGGCTGCAGAATTGGACTCAGAGTGCTTATTCATGGGATCTTCTTAAACCGGGGAGAGGTAACGAACGGGGTACCACAGGGCCCAGTGCTCTTCATTTTTATTAGTGACTTGGAGGAGGAGATGCAGGGAATGTTGATCAAATTTGCAGATGACACAAAATTAGGCAGGATAGCTAATACCTTGAAAGACAGAAACAAAATTCAAAGTGATCTGGATAGACTGGAGCGCTGGGCAGAAAACAACAGAATGACATTTAATAGGGATAAGTGCCAAGTTCTGCACCTAGGAAGAAGAAGAAACCAAATGCACCGTTACAAGATGGGGGATACTGGCTCAACAGCACTACAAGCAAGAAGGATCTTGGAATTGTTGTAGATTACAAGCTGAAGATGAGCCAACAAGGTGATGTGGCTGCAAAAAAGGCAAATGCTCTTTTGGGCTGCATTAATAGAAGCATAGCTTCCAATTCCCGGGAAGTACTAGTTCCGTTCTACTCAGCACTGGTTAGGCCTCATCTGGAGTAGTGTGTCCAGCTCTGGGCACCACACTTGAAGAAGGATGCAGACAAACTGGAGCGGGTTCAGAGGAGGGCAACAAAGATGATCAGGGGACTGGAAACAAAGCCCTATGAGGAGGGACTGAAAGAACTGGGCATGTTTAGCCTTGAGAAGAGAAGACTGAGGGGAGACAGGATAGCGCTCTTCAAGTCCTTGAAAGGCTGTCACAGAGAGGAAGGCAGGGATCTGTTCTCAATCATCCCAGAGTGCAGGACACGGAACAATGGGCTCAAGTGACAGGGAGCCAGATTCCGTCTGAACATCAGGAGAAACTTCCTGACTGTTAGAGCAATACGACAATGGAACCAATTCCCTAGGGAGGCGGTGGGCTCTCCCACACTGGAAGCATTCAAGACGAGGCTGGACAGCCATCTGTCAGGGATGCTCTGGCTTGGATTCCTGCACTGAGCAGTGGGTTGGACTCGATGGTCTTGTAGGCCCCTTCCAACCCTACTATTCTGTGATTCTATGATTGGCCGCTCAGTCACATCCCCATCCATGAAAGTGGCCAGTAGGGGGCACATTTTGCTCTCACTTCAGTGGTATCTGAAGTGATGCACCTAATGGCCACATTCACTTAACGTGGGAGGAAGTGGGTGTATCCACGGACACCCACCGGAGCGGAGCTTCCAGCCCCTGGGAACTCTCCAGGCACTAGCTGCTCTTTTCTGCACAGCCATGTCTTGACGCCTTTTTCTTGGTTACACCACAGTGAGACCGTGACCGACCCATGGTTGGCTGGGGCCATGTGTGAGCGAGCCGCCTCCCGCCTGCTCACTGCTTCCGCCTTGCATCTGGTTTAGCAATCAACCCAGAGATGCCCAGTTCCTGGGTTGTTCAGTGTGACAGCCGAACCCGGCACTCTGGGTTGGTGAGGGACAATCAGCCCAGAGTTTTCTCCCTCAGCAACCCAGAGTGCCGGGTTCGGACATTGAAGCAAACAACCCAGGAATGCGGCATTCCTGGGCTGTTTGCTACACCGGATGGACTTCTTTAATAGAGGTGGGGGAATGGTCCCCTGCCAAAAAATGGCTGGAGGGAGGGGGAGCCTGCCCACCTCCAAGGACCCTGTTGACCCAAGGGGCCTTGGTGAGGGTGGGGGGCTCCCCCCGCCCCTGCTGCCTCTCAAGCTGTTCTGTTTTGCAAGGCAGCCTTTTCCCCATGGTTATTAAAGTCAACAGAGCAATAGCACTTCATTGACTTTAATAGAGGTAGGGAAAAGCAGCCTCATGGGCACACTGGGGGGTCTTGGTGGGTACTGCTGCACTCATGGGTGCCAGGTTGCCAGCCTCTGGTCTAAAGGATATGACACAAAAGTAGAAAGATACGGGGAGGGATAGGAAAGCCGGCAAATGCAGATATCCAAGCTTCCCATTCAGCCTTCTCCAACCTGGTACCCTCCAGATATGTTGGACTACAGTGCCCACCAACCTTGGCCAGGCTGATGGGCTGATGGGGTTTGTAGTCCAACACATCTGGAGGGTGCCGGGTTGTGGGAGGCTGCATGGCCAGGTAGAATTGCTGATGAGGAGACAATAGCGAGAGGGGACGACCCCTCTGGGGCGGGGTGTTAGATGATCCGTAACAGGCATCACCTTATGAGAGGCATCCCCCATTCTCTCTCACCCATACAGAGGAGGGGGCTACACTTTCCTCCTGCCATTTGTGTAAGTACGTGCATTAAAAATGTTTCAACATTTAAAAGTCAGTTCCCAGATTAATTGGAGGCACCTTCTTAGGCGATCAAAATATTTTCTGCATTGGTTTACCATTGCAGCCAAGAGTTTTAATACTTGTAAGCTCCCTAGGAATAGGTGAAAAGGCATGTATACTGTTTGCAAAAATGCCTATCAGATGCTCTCTTGGGTGCTTTCCCACGTTTTGGGCAGTTACGTTCCATCCGCCGGAGTTGTTACATTTCTCACCCTGTTTTTGTTTTGTACACTTCTTAGCACTCTCTGCCAATCCAAATATAAACACATTGGGCTGAAAAGGGACCAGGAGCCCAATGCGCAGGGGCGTTTACATTGTCTGTGGCATCCTGCTAGCTCTCCCCTCCTTTTGCAAAGGTATCGGGGAAATGGTCAAAGTTGTTTGCAACTGCTCATGAGGGTGTTGGATCTTCAAGAGCAGCAGCCCTTTTAATTGGACTAGCAAATCCATTCCGTTCTGCAAATTAATCATCCCTAAGAATTTGAAGAATGCACATTTCGTCAGAGAAGCAAAAGGGCAGAGGGACTGGCTAAGTTTAAAACGTTATCTCTGATTCTGCTGCAGCTAGATCAAAGCTCTTTCTTTCACTGCTTGTACGTGATGTCAAAGAGCCGATGCAATTCCGATGATGCACCATTTATTAGTAAGTTCAAAGTATAGAAGGACAGGTTGCTGCCCCAAGGAGCTTGCAGTCTAAGATCTAAGATAGCAATAAGGAAGGGAAATGCAGGCACAGGAGTAAATGTGAAAAGACTGTGCCTTCATTGTAGTTACGCGTGCTCCAGCTTAGTGGCAGTGAAATTGGAGAAAGTGCACCACAGCCACCCAGAGGCCTAGAGCAACACGAAGAAATGATCACAGCTTCTTGTCTTGTCTTGTTCTTAGTGTCTTGGCAGCAGTGTTTAAAAGGAAGCGTTTTGCCCGTCACAAGGCTGGAGCACATTCGCTTGGCTTTCTGGCTGAACTTCCGACCTCGCCGGAACTCTCTTATCAGGTTGCTGAAGAACATCCTCCCTGCAGCACTGGTTGGATTCATCCCAGTTGCAAATGCAGCTCGTGGCTTCCCAGCCTGTAGATGGTGCCAGTTTCTTTAAATCCTCTGGAACAGGGAGAGCTTTGTGTTGGAGGGAGGTTATGCAAACGTGCCAGTTTCCTTTGGTTTATTGTGGGTAGGGGATCCTTTTTGGCCCCACAGCTACGTTCCTTTTTGGCTAACCTTCCAGGGACAGCTTGTTGAAGATAGGCACTCTGCAAAACTTGGGCAGCATCAAAGCTAAAGTGTCTGGGACCCCCTCTCTCTCTCTTTCTCTCTCTCTCTCTCTCTCTCACACACACACCCATTCTCATGATGCAACTGCATGGGAGAGGTGGTACCTGCACCCTAAATACTGGATCACATATTTGCTTCCACAACGCACAATCCATTTCACAGACGGCAAATGTGATGCTCAGAGAAAAACACACACACAGGGAAAACCCCCACCCCCACCCAGGCAGGACCCTAACCAAAGAAAAACCAACAAAAGCTGCCAAATCCAAACCTAGGGGAACACAGCACATCACACCACACCAAAACAAACAAATCATGGAATGCACACACACCAGGAGGTTCACACACATGCACAGCATAGGGGAAGCACCCCCTTGCTCCCCAACACCCCTTTTTGTCCCCAGGACGTTCCCTTTTAGTCCCCCAGGATGTGTCACCTCCCAGATTACCCTTTTCTCTCTTTTTCTGGGCAGCTGGAGGGACTTCAAAAGGAGGTGCTGGGCTGCAGCTTCCCACTGTGTTTACTTTCTAAGAATGCCTCTGGAGCCCACATGGGACCCAGAGGCGTTACTGGAAATAAAAGACAGAATTGGAGGCTGGTTCTTCACTTTACAACATGCCAGCCTCCCAGTTATTTTTTTTTAATCTAGAACAAATCTTAAAAATCAGGAGGGGCAAGAAGACTGGGGGCACCAAGGGAGGTCTCTGGGCACATTTTTGCCCACGGATATCGCATGGGGGACCCCAGGTTTAGAGCCTAACACCAGTGCTTTAAATTGGGCTTGGAAATGAATGGGCAGCCCATGTCACTGGCACTGAATGGGTGTGATGTCACCTAAATGCCTGGCTCCTTCAGACCTTTTAGCTGCTGCGTTCTGCACCAATTGCGGTTTCCGGACCATCTTGAAGGGAAGTCCCGCACAGAGCACACTGCAGTAGTCTGTCTAATCTGGATGCGTCTCACCTGCGAAGAATTTCAGATCGCAAACTAATCAGGGCAGGAACCTGTGCCCTCGCACTCTGTAAAGCGCCATGCACACTGCGGGCGGAAGAACAACGACAATGATAAAAGAGCATTTATATAGCTTGTTTCAAAGGCACAAAGTGTTTCACCCACAGTCTCTCAGTGTTAACAACCCTGTAGAGTAGCCCAGTTTTCCTGTGCCTGTAATAGGGATTAGGAGGGGTGTGATGTCTGAGACTGTAGGAATGGCCACTTAATAGGTTGGTGGCTGAGTCGAGAAGCCAGGATTTCCACTTTGGGGAGAGGAGAGGGGGAGAACAGCATAGGAATACTTCTAAGAAATAAAACGCTAGCCGCTGGCCCATGGCAGCAGCGTGAAATTGTTCTGTGAATTGTGGGGCGCTGCTGCAGAGCAGGTGGTGCAGAAGCACCTGGCTGATGTTCAGCACTTTTTAAAAATGGGCTTCAGGCTCATCTCCTGCACCTGAGCAGTCCAGCACAAGACTGAGGTTTTCTAAAGTAGGTGAAATAAAACAGCATAATAAATGCAAAGAGGCTTTGCTTGTGGTGTCCTTGAGGAACGTGGCCTTTGGGGCGACCACATGTGGCATTTTTGGTGGCAGCACCCTAGCACTGGAACTCTCTTCTAGTAGAGATTCGGCTGTCCCCCACATGGTTGTCTTTTAGGTGCCAGATAAATACCAGTGTCTTTGTGCAGGCTTTGGGGTTATAGGCAAGTGCTCTATTTTTTGATTGATTGATTGATTGATTGTGTTGATGATTCTATTACATATTTGTAGTTTTAGAGTCATGATTTTAATATTGTGTTTGTTGTGTTCTGTATTTTATATAGGGTGTTAGCTGCCCTGGGCTCTTTGTGAGGAAGCGGGGAGGGGATAAATCAATTAAAGAAACGAACAAACAAAAGCATATATCTAGTGTTTCTGAGTGTTCTGTGAATCTTGTACATCACCATCTCCTTATCCTTACCACAACCTTGTAAAGTTAATCAGCATTATCCCTATTTTTCAGATGGGGAAAAAGTTGCATCTCTTCTTGCCTGTAATGCTGTAGGCAGTGGGGAGTTGGTGCCTGTGAACAGGGAATGCAACCAGACAAGAGACCTGGCAGTCTACAGATTTTCGAATGGAAGTTCTGTTGACCTGTGCTTGTTTGTCTTGTATCCCATCAGGAAAAAGTGAAGGTGATTGAGCCCTTAGACTACGAGAATGTCATTGCCCAAAGGAAAGCGCAGATTTACAGCGATCCGCTCCGGGACCTGCTTATGTTTCCCATGGAAGATGCATCGGTGAGTTGCTTTTCTGGCATGTTGGTTTCAGCTGTGACACAGTCGGCCACTTTTGCCATGGCAGAAACTCTGCCACCATTATTATTGCTATTTAATATTTCTATCTCACTTCTCTATGCAAATGAATACTCAGAGCAGCTTGCAAATGAAACAGAAATACAATAATGAACAACATTAAAACCACAAATTAACACGGTCGTCGAAAGCTGCAGTCACGGAGATCATTAAAAGCAACGGCACAGCTAAACATCAGAAGCCTATTTAAATAAAATTATTTCAGTTTCTGTCTAAAAGACAACAAGGAAGGAACCAGGGACATTTCCACAGCAAGGGTGTTCCAAAGCCTTGGCACCACCACCAAGAAAACCCTGTCACTTGCTTAGACACTCGATTGCAGAGGCCTTTTAAAATTAGGCTGAGGCTGCATGAAATTAAACTGGGGGCGAGTGGTGGCTTATTCCTGTTGTATGTCATGAAATACAATCCTCTTTCATACCGCTTTCAACTCTCCTTAAAAGTGTTGCCTGTCTCCAGTATTAGTGGAAGAGCCCTTTTTGTTTTTCAGTGAATACTTTAGTGAACCCCATTTGAATCCCTGTGATGGATCCCTGTGAGGGGGTGGAGCTTCTCCTCTTAATTAAGCGCAGTGACTATTCCCAACAGGTAGTAACACAAATTGGTAGTAACACAATCATCCTAGCTTTGCTTTGTAAATGTACACCTATAATGGGAGAGCAAACCATTGTCTCTATAAAGACATAAATGAATCGAATCAAACTTCTCAATAAGACTGTCAGCAAAGTTTCCTGATAATTAACCTAGCAAAGCTGGGATGGTTGGTGATAACACAATAACTGCTGTTGTGAATGGTCACAGAGCTGATCTTTAATGTATACATTAAATGTATACATTAAAGCTTTACGTACAAATGTCACAGTCTGTAAGTCTTGCATTTTATGGCCATTTGGCCCAGTTGTTTACCCTTTTCCCCCTCCACAGTGTTGTAAATATATATACCTTCCAATTGAAGATAACACTTCATGCATCAGAGGACATGGCTCTAACCCAACCTTGCTCAACCTGGTGCCCTCCAGTAAATTAGACTACAACCCATGATCCCCAGACAGCATCCCCAACATGCTTGGAGGGCACCAGGTTGGGGAAAGCTGCTCCAGCCCATGGAAACTTCTGTTCCAATAAATTGATTAGCCTTGATGGTGCAACTC
This sequence comes from Heloderma suspectum, assembly GCF_057233095.1. Classification (NCBI taxonomy): domain Eukaryota; kingdom Metazoa; phylum Chordata; class Lepidosauria; order Squamata; family Helodermatidae; genus Heloderma; species Heloderma suspectum. The sequence continues at coordinate 4,056,591 of NC_139466.1, forward strand.
GACACTTTGCTGTTTTAGCTTGCACTGCCTCTCCATGCCATGTCAGTTTGGTTCCGTAGGGTTGTTGCCATGAATCCCCCCCAAAATAACACTGTTGTTGCTCATCTGAATGAGTTAATTTATTTGGGTGCATACAGATACCGAGCTTCCACCTGCTTAGCACTGAGGCTGAGCTAAGGATAATCCTAGCTGGGTGTTTTTAAAGCTACTCAGGTGACAGACACGAAAGGCGCAATCCTATGCGTGTTTAGACAGAAAAAAATCCTACAACTCCCAGCATTCCCCAGCCAGCCATGCTGGCTGGGGAATGCTGGGGGTTGTAGGACTTTTTTCTGTCTAAACACGCATAGGATTGCACCCTTATATTACAAAAAAAAAAAAAAAGAGGTAGCCATGTCAGTCTCCATTAGAAAAGAAGAGCAGAATTACAATCTGATCCTAGGCTTGTTAACTCAGTCATAAGCCACTGGGACTTAATCCCAGGGAAGGGCACATAGGATTGTAGCCACACTCTTTTAATTTCATCCAGTAAAATAGAGAATCATGCAGTTGGAGGAGACTTTAGAGGTCATGTGGTCCACCCCTTGGCTCAGTGCAGAGGGATCGTGCAACTACAGGACTCCCAAGAGAAGCCATGCAGCCTCTGATAAAATACCTCCAGGAAAGGAGAGCGCACCACCTCCTGAGGCAGTCTTTTCCACTGTCCAACAGCTGTTGGCATTAGGCAGGTTCTCCTGATGTTTAGCCAAAACTTCCTTCCCTGCCGTCTCCACCCACTGGTTTTAGTCCTGCCCTCCATTGTGCCATGGGGGTGTTATGGGGATCTACATCCGCCGTCCTCATTGTACCCTTTATGCACCTGATTTCTGGAACCAAAGTGGCGCAGGGCTGACTTGCTCCAAGATTTGACTGCCATTCTGTAACCTCTTGACTGTTTCCCTCCCCTTCAAGGTCTCGGTTATCATCCGCCAGAGGAGGACAGTTCAGTCCACAGTGCCAGAAGAAGCTCTGAAAAAGGCACAGAGTCTCTTTGTCCAAGAGGTAATGGTCATTGGCTGTGATGTTCCATGGTTGATTGTGTTCCTTTTCCTTTTAGATACATTAAAAAGAACCTCTTCTGGGACGGCTAATGTCTTGCGCACATTGCAAGCGCACACCAGAATCCCCGGTGATAATGCAAGGATGTTCTAGGGCACAGGCTGAGTTTATGTGGAGACTTTCTCACTGTGTCCCACCCTGCTAAAGTGACAAAATACCTAGAGGTGTCTCTAATGGTTCCTTTTCAGCTGTATTGGAGAGGGACCCCAGCTCAGTGAGTATTGCTCCTGCTATGCATGCAGGAGGTCCCAGGTTCAGTCCCTGGCATCCTCAGCTAAAAAAGGACCAGAAGACCCTTCTCTAGGGATGTACGGATTTTGTTAAATCTGGTTCCATCTGTGTTTCACGGATTGCCAGGTGTCTTTCGTTCTGCCGTCCACTCAGTGAAAGAATCAGATTTGTTTTTACCAGAATTTCTGTCTACTTGTGATAATTTGCTAATGCACAGTCAAGCTAATGCTAAATTAATTAATGCGCATTTGCAGACGTGCGCATTGGCACTAATGGGCATTGGCACTAATGTGCACTTGTGCTAATATGCTATTTCACGTTAGTTAATGCAAATGAGCACAAATTTTCCTCAAAAGTGAAAAAATAGTCTGTGGAATCTACATGGCTTGGAAAAATCCGGTCTCCTGTGGAATCTGCACACCAGATTCATAGAAAGCTGAACTCATTTGACTCCGTTGTGGATTTCTCCGATATCCCTACCATTCTCTGCCTGGGACTCTGGAGAGCCAGTGCTCTGATGGGCAAGAATGGGCAAATAGTTTTATTCGGTCTACCTGGTTATTTTATTTTGTTTACTTCTGGTTTATTGTTATTGTGTTAAACGTCTCATAATTTATTGCATTCTGTTTTAAATCACCATTAGCTTATGAAAGGCGGTGCATACATACTTTAAAATAAATAATAGATGTTCTGTATGACCTCCTGGTCATGAACTTCAGGTTTAGCTACAAATTCAGCACACACCACTAAGCCCAATAAGAGATGGGCACTTTTCAAACGAGGTGATTAAACTGGAGTATTCGCTGGCCAGAATGTGTTATTCAAAACGATGGAGATTTCTTCATCTTTGGAGCTCTGCAACAAGTGGGGGAGTTTTAAAGTAATTAAATGCGTGACTTGCTTCCTCTTTTTAAATATGAAAGCAGAATAGCAACTGCTGAAGGACAAGCACTTTTCAAAGGCGCTCGTGATATTGCTTATAATGGGCCCGATTTTCAAAGGGAAGGAGATTCTGCGTCTTTAAAATCATTTTGCAACTTAGAATGGAGTAAACAAGATGTGAACACAGGAAGCTGAGTCAGAACCTTGATCCATCTAACTCAAGTGTTGCCTGCACTGACTGGCAGCAATGGCTCTCCAGGGTTTCAGGCAGGATTCTTTCCTAGCCCTACCTGGAGATGCCCGGGATTGAACCTGGGACCTTTGGTATTCAAAACATGTGCTAGGCACTGAGCCAAGATTGGCTAAGGGTGGAGATTGTGCAAAGGGGCAGGGGGTTAAGCAGTGGAGGATGCAAAACACATACACTCATATGGTTTTCCTGTATCTAATTTTGCAGTTCTTCATAAGTGATATGCAGTTTTGTATATTGTAGTTTATAATCCTGCATTTTGTTATCATTTTTAGCAAAGGTTTTTAGTAAATCAGTTTGAACATTTATTTAATTTCCTTTACAGTGTATTAAAACCTACAGCTCAGACTGGCACGTTGTGAACTACAAATACGAAGAGTATTCTGGGGACTTTCGAATGTTGCCATGGTAAGCCCCTCTTCTCAAGGGCAAGGGTGTCATGCCTTTATTGGCTCAGGGGCCCAATTCTGATTTGGGAAGGGTTTTGGAAGCCACATTCCAGCAGTGGGCAGAGCTGAGGGCACAGTCCCGGGCCAAAGACAGAGGAAACAGAGTGGGCAGGGCCCAGGTGTGATCCTTACCGATTTGGACATTTTCCCACCAAGCATACAAAACACAGCTCGAGCAAGCCTGCACAGGAGTAAGCCTCAAGGCAAGAGCTCCCATGCCTGCAAAATGCACAGCTCAGTTCTATGAGTCTAGAGCAATCTTCCCCAACCTAGAATCATAGAATAGTAGGGTTGGAAGGGGCCTACAAGGCCATCGAGTCCAACCCCCTGCTCAATGCAGGAATCCAAGTCAGAGCATCAAACCTGGCACCATCTGGATTCCCATCAGCCTTTGCCAGCATGGCCAGTGCTAAGGAATCCTGGGAGTTGTAGTCCAAATATCTGGATTTCACCAGTTCAGGGAAGGCTGGTCTATGGGACATGGTCACATCTTTTGATAGCAAATTCAAACCTGGATGCTTGACAGTTGCTTCAAATGTAATTCACTCTACCTCTCCGTGGCCGAGACAAACAAGTGTGTGTGTGGTGGGCTGGGGGGAGAATTTCTGGACGTAAGAATGCATTGATCTGCCTGAGTCTCAGCTACCATTCCCTGAGAAGTCAGAAATGAAGTCTCCTGATATGACGAGTCTTAGGGATGTTTTAGGAATCCAGTTTAGGGGTGGAACTCGGTGAGTCTTTGCTAGCTCAGCCCCCCGGACACCAGCTTGTGGATCCCTGAGCTGGACCAATTTGGCATGTGCTGAGTTGAGCAAGCTCGTGGTTTGGAACTTTTTAAAAATGTGCACAGATCATTATTTTGCATTTATTTACGGAAATCATGTTTTGTGCAAAATCATGGCTGTAAATAGCGCAATTTATGCAAAACTGCAGGCATACGTGGTCTGATTTCTATAAATAAGTATACCCAAGATTTTGTGCAAAATAGCAGTGCAGATAAAAAAGGTCAACAGCTCTCACTGGGCTCCCACAGACCATCTGGCAGCTTGCTCCACGTGACCGCCAGGGTCAGGCAAGCGGCAGGAGTCCGGTGAGCAGAGCTCAAGCAAGGGCGCAGGGGGTTCACCCATCCATATTAGGTCAGTAACCTCAAAATTAAAACCTCATCATGACTGCAAATGGGCACCATAAATATAGAAAGAAGCTGTTAGGGGAGGGGAAAAAATGCTGTTTAGATTTGGGACAGCATGAACTAAATCCAGGCCTGCCTTTGTGCTAATTCATGCCCATTTTAATACAATAATTTGTTGAAATCTATTTTTAATGTTATCGTTTACTGGTCCTCAAAACAAATTCCTGGGCTCAGAAAGCTTTCATTCTACATGTACGTCTTTTGCACCAGCCTCCCCTTGGTGGATCACAAGGTTCTAGAAAAAAAATGAAAGTAGATCCTGCAGGCCTGGATTAGACCATTCTTGGCTTGGAGGACAAATATTCTGAGCAGCTTCCCAGGTTCCGAACTCCCATAAAACAGGCTTCCTTCTCTCTTGGAGGTCATCCAGGTAAGTGCGCTGGTCCTCTCGGCCGGTTGCAGTTTCTGGAAGCACCTTCTACGGATCGTCCATTATTCAGCCATGTTCTACAGAAGTTTGCGGAGGTACTTTTTCTTCTTAAATAAATAAATAAATGTGTTGTGTTTTCTCAGCAAGTCCTTCAGGCCAGACAAGATTCCAAATCATGTATTTGAAATCGAGGAAGACTTTGAAAAAGACGAGGTAAGAAGAAAAGAATGACATTTCACCCACGGCAGCACAGTTTTAGGCAGGATGCCTCTGCCAAAGAATGGAAGCAACACTGGTTGTGCACACGTATACATGCATGCACACGCACGCACACACCCTTGCTATCTTAATTTGGGGTTGCTTCCCTCATCGCTTTCACAAGTTTCTCCTGAATGTCACTACAAATACGGGATGGGAAGGATTTAAGAAATTTTACCCATCTCTGAGAAAGTGACAAGGACATCCAGAATCCAGGAGCAATTGGCCTGTATCTGTGCCATCATCTGGCAGCCAGCAAAGCAATCTGTGTATCTCCAAAGCTCGCCTAATCTTATACCAACTGATGCTGGTCCAATAAAAGGTATAAAATGTTTTATTCCGGCCTTCCCCAATCGTGTGCCCTCCAGATGAGTTGGACTACAACTCCCAGCATACAGTGCTGAGCATTATAATCCAATTCATCTGGAGGGCACCAGGTTGGGGAAGCTTTGCTGTATTCTGTAATTCCAATGACAATAATGCTTAGTAGTTATAGAACACTTTGGAGTGTCCAAAGCATTTGTCAAACAATGGCTCATTAACCCAGCGGTCGCCAACCTTTTGGACCTGTGAGCACATTTGGGAATTTCAGAAACTGCTGTGGGCACCACCACAAAATGGCTCCCATGGAGGATGTGGCTAGTCACATAATGACTGCTGTGGGGGCCTGGTTAGTCAGAACAGAAGGTGTGTGTGAGAGGGAAGAGAAACAGCAAGGCTAGAGGCTGGGAGGGGGGCGGGAAATGGAAACAGTTGCTACCTGGCCTGCCCAGTCTTCTTCCATCCACACAAACCTTTGCTCTCTCTCTCTCTTTCTCTCTCTCTCTCCCCATTCCTAGCCTCTAGCCTCACTATTTCTCTCTCCCAATGCCTTTCCTCACTATTTCTCTCCCTTCCCCATCCCTAGCCTCCTTTTTTTCTCTCCCTTCCTAGGCCCTAACCTTGCTCTTACTCTCCCACTAACTCCTTTATCTTGCTCTTTCTCCCCTCTCCCCCTTTGCCTTGATTTCTCTTTCCTGCCTGCTGAACAGCTGATCGGCAGCAGGTTCAGGAATAGGAAGAGAAACATGGTGCCCTAAGGTTTTTCCAGTTTGTATTAAAACCTTTTTTTGAAGGGGGCATGGACTGAGGAGCTTTCTGGGTGCCACTATAGGTACCCACGGGTGTCACATTGGGAACCCATTCCAGCAGCTTTCTGAGCTAAGCCAATATTTCTCCACATAATGTGGAGGGAAGGGGGAGGATGCCAAGGGGAGAGCGCCAGGTGGGCTTGTGTCCGAGGCAGCCTTTGAAACTGGCTAGCAATCTTAACCACTAGGCTGCTGCATGTAAGCTGTCATCTAAATGTCCATGCTTGCCAAGGAGTGACGGCCACCTTGGCTTAGATTTCTGTGCTTGATTTAGTTGAAAGCTGGCAGAACAATTCCAGCATTCCAAGCAGGAGACGTGTTTACTAGTCTGTGCCGCGGCTGTTCAGAATCCGTTAATGCGTTCCAAGGCTTACCAGCTGCCTTTTGAGAGAACAGCCCAGGGTGATGTATGCTGAAGCTGATAAACAGACAGAACGTCCTGTATTGGGCTCTGTAGGTGCTGGCACTTTTTGAAGTGTTGCAGGCGCTCATCCTTCAAGGTTCTGCGAGGGGGGCTTTCAGATCAGAATTCCAGTGGAGCAAAATAGGGGTTCACATATTCACATTTCATGGTTGGCCCCCTAGAGCTGCTCTACACCAGGACTGGGCTACTTTGGGGGTTCGCCATGGCAGCAGCAATGCAATTGGTGGTTTGCCACCGAATTTCTGTGGCACGGCACAATGGAGGCTGAAAGGGGCCAGATTTAGCTTGTTTTGAAGCTCTATTTGGCACTCTTCAGCCTCCATCACGTCACACCACTGACATTCGGTGGCAAGCCGCTGAAATTCAGTAGCAACTGCTGATTGCTTTGCATTTGAAGGCTTCAAGGGAAATTACTCAATTTTTGAGGGTCTGTTAGTAGAGTTTTAAATTGTATAATGATCTTTTTTCTCCTGTAACTGTGTAAAATGGCAATTTGCTAAGATACAATAAACCCTTGGTTGTTAGATTGCTTTCCTGCCATTGCTGTCACACTGCCAGTGGGGGGCAGTTGGGGCCACCATAAAGGCCGGGGGGGCGGGGATGTTGCCCACCCCTGCTCTAAACTTTAGAGCCTAAAGAAAAGAGCAAGACCAGGCAAACCTTGATGCTGTGCACAAAATGTGTGGCTGCCAGTGTTTTCCCCAGAATGCGAATACAAGGGAAGATGGCTGGTCCTCCCCTGAAAATGCCCTCCGCCCAAGCCATGCTCTGAAACTAGAAGTCAGACGAAACTGGGGCATGGAGCATTAGCAGAGGAAGATCAGGGTTATCGCCTGCCTACTGATTTTCCTCTTGCAAATGTCCCTCCATGGTATCTAAAGCAAACACAGTTTTGGGAGCAGATGTTTGCCCAAATTAATATCTGGCTCTACCTAGATTTAACAGTGTGCAGCTTTCGGGAAAGAGAAACAGCTTGCCACATCTGAAAATAGTATTGCTACTTTATTTTCCTTCATTATTTCATAACCCTGAGAAGTATCCTGGACGAACTGATCTAAAGCTAATCTGGCATTTCTCTTTTGTAATTGGAACATTTGTTTCCAGGCTGTCCTGCTGGCTTGTGTCATGGTGGCTTTTAAATCTAATTTTTAGCTTTAATACTATTTCACATGCGCTGAGCTCAAACAGCACCGTGCAGAAGATGTTTGTGCAGGAGCAAAAGCAAACAGCAGCATGCACACACCCAAATTACCATGCATTTATTGAAAGTCAAGCTGTTTTCCTTGCTGGAAGTGTTAAGAAGCACAAAGTGCCTGCCCACACTTTAAGATCAGCATCAGAGGCCCTTCTTACTTGCCCAGCTTTGAGGGCAGTTAGGTGGGCAAGCACATGAGAGAGGGCCTTTTCTGCAGAGGCCCCTCACCTCTACCAGTGGGGGTCCCCCAGGCCCCATCATTGCAGCCTTTTAGGAAGGCCTTGAAGACTTAGTTGTTAGTTCTAGCCTTCCCCTGATGATATTTTACTGGACTATTCTGGTTTGTAGTTGTAATCGTGTTGTAGGTCTTGAGTACTGTCGAGGACGAAAGTGTTATTGCTGGTGTCTGTTGTTGGACAATGGAGCAGCTCCCTCTCTGTAGATGTCCCTGCCTCCTCATCTCAGGCAGGCACCAACATTGTGTTGTTTCTGGCACCTGTTGAAGACATTTTTATTTCAACAAGCCTTCCCTGGCTAACCAGCCATGGTTTTAATTGGTACTCTGTGTCTTATTTGCTTTATTTTCTTTATTGTTCACTGCTCCAGAATCTGTTTAGATGTGGAGTGGTATGTAAATGTTGTAGATAGATGGATAAGATGATAGATAGATAGATAGATAGATAGATAGATAGATAGATAGGGCTTGGTGGACAGAGATGTAACCTCACTGGTCCGAAACGTGTTGGGCTGCAATAAATCCTCTTTGTTAGCACCTCTGAGAAGTGGTTGCATCCGTTCTAGCTTTGGTGTTTCCCTTCTGTTTGTTGTGTGTTGTCTAGTTTAGAAGCAACCAGGGACTTAATGTTCTCAGGAGCAAAGGCAAATGGTGCAAGTTGGTCCTGCAGGCCTTTCTTTCTTTCTTTCTTTCTTTCTTTCTTTCTGCCCTGTCCTTCCTCCAAAGCAGGAGCACAGAGGGGCTTACAAATAGTGATCATACAAATATCAATAAAACAAGAAAAGCCTAGCAACAATAAAATCCTACTATTACAACAAAACCATTAAAACATAATAATAATCTATCAGAAAAGCATCAAAATGAACAAATCAGGAGCCCAAAACATGTGTGTAAAGAAACATGCCTGAAACTTCCGTTTAAGTGGGGGCTAATTGCACCTGTCCTAGGAGGGAGGTCCACAAATGTGCGGCCACCACTGAGAATGCCCCGTCTTGCACCTCCACCCTTCCCACCTCATTTACGGGGTGGGGGGATGACAGGCTGGGCATCTTCTACAGGACGAAGGGCCCTAGTTGGCTGGTGACAGGGGAGGTGCTCCCTTAGCAGTCTGGTTCCCAAATCATTAAAGACCTTATATGTTAATGGCAAGACCTGGTAACTCATTGGCAACCAGAGCAATGCTTTTGGGTTGAGAGGCACGCCCAAGGGCCAGAGGCGTTATATGTGGATATCCCAGAATCCTCTGCTGCTGTGCTTTCTAGCGAGAAAGAATGAGTCCTCTCTGCAGGACCAGGAGCATTCTGGGTGGGAGCAGTGTGGGCCCTGGTCTGTTATTGTGCTTGTGGATAATCAGTAAAGGTGTAAAGATCCATTGTTGTGGCTGTTTAAAAGGCAGAATCCACCCAGCACAACAGAACCAGAGTAGAAAAAGGGCCATGCCTAATCTTCCATTGCATTCATTCTCTCTGACCTGGTTCACATGTAACAGCAACCCACAGTATGGGTTAAGTGTGGGTTGTTGAATCGTGGACTGTTGTTACATGCAAACCCTGCACTATGGTTTCACTATAGGCTGCTAACCACAACCAACCCAGAATTCACAACCCAACAACAAACCATAGTTTCTCTTCCTGGGTTGTTTGTGCTTTAACTACCCATAGTTAAACCATAATGCAGGGTTCACACATAACGATAGACAACCCATACTCAACCTGTACTCTAGGTTGTCGTTACGTGCAAAGCAGGCCTCTGTCTCTCTCCCTTTACTTTTAATTGCAATAACTCTGCCTTGATCCTCCAGGATTCCTCATCACTATGCTCGCAAAAGGGCGGCGTGATCAAGCAAGGCTGGCTGTACAAGGCAAACGTCAACAGCACAATCACAGTGACGAAGGTGAGAGTTGTCGAACAAGCTCATGCCCGTTGGAGGAGCTTGCTTACATTCTGCCGGGGAAGTGGGTTCAGAGGACCTCGTTCTGGATGTTTTGAGGGGATGTTTTTGGTAGCTGTCAGAGGGCCTCGCCTGTCTAGAATCTGAGCCTGTCGAAGCTCGTCCTAGGCCACAGAGGTAGAAAAGTCTAGAGGCACACAGCCCGCATGGCTCTGTGGAGAATGCATGGTGTGGCTCTGTGGTATGGAGTAGTGGTGAGAGTACTGGTCTAAGGCCGGGGAGACGCAGGTTCAAATCCCCACTCAGCCCTGAAGCTCACTGGGTGACTTTGGGCCAGTCACCATCTTTCAGCCTAACCTGCGTCACAGGGTTGTTGCAAAGATAATATAGGGGGTAGAGGAAACCATGTACACTGTTGAGCTCCTTGGAGGAAAGGCAGAATATAAATGTCTGAAGTAAGTAAATAAATAGCCTGGACGAGAGACGCACAGAGTAGAAGACTATGTTAGTTACATAGCCAGAACTTGTCGGACTGTATTGAAAGCAGCCCTTGGCTGTGATTGTCTGTGAATGCAGAGACTGGTAAAGGTGCTGCTTTGTGATGAGTTAGGCCGTGGGGTCGACCTTTTTGCCCCCAAGTGTCACATGATAGCCAGTGGACTGAACGGGACATGGCAGTGGGGGGGGGGCATTGCCCGCCTCCTCTTTGGCCCCCTTCCACACTTACAACATACACACACACTCGTTCACATGTACATTTTTTAAAATGTTCAACGTGTTTTAAATGTTCAGTATTTCTGTGCTTTACTGCCTTAGTCTCCGCAGTGTTGGCTCTTATCCCAGGCCGTGCGATGTGGCAATGGCACATGTGGCATTGGCACATTTATTAGTTTTAAATTGTTGATTTTGTTGTGATTTTATTTGTATTTTTATCATTGTTGTAAAACACCTAGAGGGATTTATTTTATGAGGTGTTTAAAGATTTAAATAAATAAATAAAATCCACACTCACAATGTCAGGGTGGACACTGAGCCCATAGAATCCCAGAGTAGTTCTGATTCTGAGGAAGAGGAGCCGCTCCTGGGAGAGGAGCGCGCTCATCCTTCCCAGGGCCAACAGCTGACAGAGATTCCTCCCACCGGCATTCCTAGCATAGATAGCAGTCCCGGGAGTGACAGAGCGTGGGAAGCAGACTTACTGGACGTGCGACGCCGACACAGGGAGCGGCGCCAAATGGAGGGCGCGGAAAGGAGGCGTAGTGCCCTGTTGGCGCGCAAACAACGGTTGCGCCCAGAGGATCCAAAGGAAAAGGAGAGGGACTCTCCCTAGCCCTTAAGTTCAGGGTCTGCCAGTGATTCCCTTTCAAACGGGGACCAACTGTTCCAATTTAGGGCATAGGTACTCTGCTGCTCATATCTAGTTGCTAATAGTAGAGTTGTTAAGTTGTAAAGGAGGAATAAAGCTTTGAAAAGAATCCCTTTGTCTGTGTCTGGACTTGGCTACTGGATTGGACTGAGAGAGGCCTCCAAGGAGCCCTTGACACACAGACACCAGCCCCTCTCTCTCAGTCTCAATCTCAATCTCAATCACACACACGCTAATGCAGACACACATCCTTCCCCCCACCCCCATATGTCACACACAAAGTGGGGGATGGGATTGCTGGGCAGGGGGAAGTTTTAACCTCTCCCCGCCCCCCGCCCCGTAATCCTGAAGAAGCCAAGGTCAAAGTTTCCATGTGTGGACAGCAATTCTGGCTGCACTGGGCTTGCTTTCGGTGGGTGGGGGGGTCAGCTCATGGCTGATCAGCTGGACCGTGGCGGGAAAGTAGACAGGGCTCCTCCTGGGATGTGGGCTGCTCACCTGTGATTCAGACCATTGGTCCATCTAGGTCAGTATTATCTACTCTAGCTGGCAGGAGTTCTTCAGGAGTTGAGGCAGAGGTCACATCCCTGCTAGATGGGGACACCAGGAGTTGAACATGATGGGAACCTTGCACGGGAACTTAAGAGTGCCAACCTGTTCAGTTCAATTCAGCAGTGCCAGTAAGGACTGCACACACACGTGCACACGCACACACTGGACCAAGGACCTTCCTTGTGGAGCAGCAACTCCTCCTTCCTTGGGAATTTCTCTGCAGTGCCTGCATTTACAGGAACATAAACTGGAACAGCATTCATTATTTGTGTATTGCTGTTGTTCTGAAGGTGAAGAGAAGCGGCCCTGGGCTTAGGGACTTTGGGAGATGCCTTCTGCTGAGTCAGACCCTGGGTCCATCTAGCCCAGTATTGTCAACACAGTCTGGCAGCAAGGGCTCCCCAGGGTTCCAGGAAGGTGTTTTTCCAGCCCTACCCAAAGGTGCCGTGGGTTAAACCAGGGGCCTTCTGCATGCAGAACAAGGGCTCTACCCCTGAGTGGGAGTTCCACACTTGGTTCCACATCAAGTGACACCAAGAACCACACACTTGGATGGCTACCATGTGACATGCAGCTCTCGCCCCTCCTGAAACGCAGGCTGGACGGGGAGCCACAAGACGCTCCCAAGTAGCAGGTGTCTCCGTCGACCTCCATCGTTTGTAGGACTTGCTCTGCTGCAGTGCTGCTGTGGTTGCCAATTGGCTGCAATCAGTGTAGCCACTTGCCTGCATCAGCAAAAGCAGCAGCAGTTCGTTGCAGGAACTCTGGAGTCTGGCACATTCTCTTATTCCAGCCTCTCCTGGCTTTCTCTTCTCCTGCAGCACAATTTCCTCCCATTTTGGGAGTGGATGGAGCAGCTGTCCTAAAAGGAGTTGCTCCTGTCCAGCTGGGGTGCTGACACAGGGGATGTGGAAATCATGTTATCAAAGCTTTTTTGGGGTGATCCGCCTTGCCTCTTTGAACGCGAATCTTGTGCACCTGCTGACTGATAGCTGTCTCAGAACTGGGAAAGGTGCAGAAAAGGGTGACCAAACTGGTCAAGGGGCTGGAGCAACTCCGTTGTAATGAAAACCTAAAGTGTTTGGGGTAGTTTAGTTTGACTGAGAGCCCCCCTCCCTCCTGCCACCAATTATCACTGCTGAGGCCATCAGAGGGAGATGGAGAAGCAGCCCTTCCACTGTGTTCAGATCCAGCTCTGTGACCTGCTCAACTTTGGCTTCTTTCGTCTTCCTTCCCAATTCGCAATTTCCTTTTATGTCACGTCTTTTAGATTGCAAGCGTGCATGCAGGGACTGTCTTATTTCTTATCGTTGTAAGCTGCCCTGGGAGCCCTTTTGGATGAAAGGCGGGATAAAAATGCTATTATTAATAAATCAATAAAAAATAGAGTGGGGAATTCATGGGTGTGGAGGAAGTGGATACTGAGGAATTTTTCTCCCCCTTTCCTAAGACTAGAACTTGGGGTCATCCCAAGAAAGTGGAAAATGTTACAGTTCTTCCCCCATTACAGCCCTTTGCATGAAATCAAAGGTCCTGCACCTGTACTGATAGGTGAAACGGGGCCAAAAAACAACAGCTCAACTGGCTGAATGTGTTAGAACTGGGGCTTTGGACCACTGAAGTGGTAACACAAAGACTTGTTTCTTTTTTCTCTGGGGGGCAGGTGTTCAAGAGAAGGTACTTCTACCTGACACAGCTCCCGGACGGCTCCTACATCCTCAGTTCATACAAAGATGAAAAGACTTCCAAGGATTCCAAAGGCTGCATTTTCTTGGATTCATGTATTGATGTTGTGCAGGTAGAGACTTACAAAAGATGTGCTCGATTTCTTCCTGCTGCTTTTTCCTTTCCTTTAAACTGTAGGATCTGTAGAAACAGAGAGCATATTAATGCCAGGACGTACCTGCACAGTCACCCTGGGCTCTCCATTTATCTGCTCTGATTTATGAGATCTTTATTTTAACCACAGTTCAAGTAGTGTGATGTTTTTTATATAAAACATATACAGATATATGTGTCTGTATAGACACATATATTAAAATGTTGGATGAAGGTCATGTCTTTATTAAGCAACTGTCCTGATGAGATATTATGTCTTCCTCCCTTTCTTTGAGGAAGCCTGGAGGTATTAAGGACTTAATGAAAAAAAGTCATAGCTGCTAGATGCATATTGGCCCTGGGTTCCCAAGGCAGAAGCTACGACATGCAGTTCAGTGGGTTGCAACATGGGGAAGCTGCACACAGAGCTGGAGGATCCTACCTTGAGCTCTGGCAATTGGAGGCCTTTCTTCAGCGTGCCCCCACCGTCGGAGGTTAACTGGTGCCAACTGGAGACAGCATCTTCTTTATGGCAGCAGTACCCACACTCTGGGGGAGAGGGGAGGACAGGAAGGCCTGGCGTGCTATGGTCCATGGGGTCACGAAGAGTCGGACACGACTGAACAACAACAACCGAAATTATAGAATTCCCTCCCTAAGTGTGTGCACTCGCCACACTCATGATAATCTTTTAGGTACCAGGCCATGTCCATCCTACTGTCCTGGACTTTTAGGATGCAATCCTATGCATGTTCAGACAGAAAAAAGTCCTACAACTCCCAGCATTCCCCAGCCAGGATAGCTTAATAGCTATTGGTCTGCCTTTTCCTCCCTCTTTTTTGTGTGGATGTATTTAGGTTTTTACTGGTCTGTTTTTTGATTCTGCTGTTTGTTATGCTGCCCTAGTATGACATTTTGTTGTATCTAGTTGTTAGCCACCTCAATTTTTTTTTTAAGGCAGGATATAAATCTACCATAAATTAAAATCAAATAAAATAATGAAGCAGAAGTTCCTTTTCCTGTCAGTGAAAAGCATGTTCTTTACCATTATTCTGGTTTGGCTTGTCACAGTGAAGTCAAATTGCTTTGCAGCATGATTAAATCCCAACCCATGAGTAATGATGATACAGTTTAGCTTCCCTTTTGGCTTCTGAAATTTCAACAGTAATTACCACCTTGAGGGCTAGAAACTTGCTAGAAATTGCCCACCTTGAGAGCCAGAAACTTGCTAGAAATTGCACACATTGAGGGCTAGAAACTTGCTCCTAAAATGATTTTTTTATTTGCTATTGCACTCATGTCCTACTTAGGGGCTTCCCACAGGAAGCTGGTTGGTCACTGTGTGAACAGAATGCTGGACTAGATGGACCCTTGATCTAACCCAGCATGGCTCTTCTTATGTTCTCAGTTTGCAGGATGTTGAATTCTGCCCATAATGTAAGCTTCTACACTCGTGTTGCGGATTCTTGGAAAATTCATAGCCCTGATCGAAGCCCTAGTTCTTACTGAGGCAGATAACCTGTGTCTAAATCCTGCACTGCTCACTTACAGCTGGGGGTGAGCACCATCCAATGCTCCTTTATACAAAAAATAAATTCCTGTCACATAGAAAGCTAGCATGTCAGAGAAAGAGGTGCTGGCCTAGCCTTTCCCCTGACATACTAGTTTTCTGTGCGCGTGGGGATTTTTTTTGTAAGAAGGAGCATTCCATCCTGCGACCTTCCGCCCTCCTCCACCGCCTCAAGTGGTGCAGTCGAGACACAGGTCAACCACCCTATTGAGAAGGAGGCCACAGTGATAGGAGAGCGCGGGAAGAGTCCCAGGGCCTCCTCCTGCCTGGAAAAAGCGTTGCTTTTGGCATTTCTTCCTGCAGTGCCCCAAGATGCGGCGCCACGCCTTTGAGCTCAAGATGCTGGATAAGTACAGCCACTACCTGGCCGCGGAAAGCGAGCAGGAGCTGGAGGAGTGGCTGGCGACCCTGCGGAAGATCATCCAGAGCAATGCAGAGAGCTTGGTGCAAGAGAAGAAGGAGGAATCCCTGCCAGGTTAGTTGGTGGTGGAGCTCCTTGCACGGTCTTTGCCCTGGGCCGTGTGCTCAGAGCTTTTTTTAATGGGTTGCTGCTGTTGTTATTATTATTATTTACATTTCTATACCACCCCATAGCTGAAGCTCTCTGGGCCTTTTGCAGAGGTTACAGCATTAAAATACAATAGACAAAGTTTAAAAGCCATTTACATAAAAGCACACAGACAATACACACAAACATCATATAACGAAAAACAAGGTTGAACAGTCAGTCATAACAAAAGACACATCCAGGACTGATTAAAGCTCATCACATGCTGCCAAATGCCTGGGAAAAGAGAGAGGTCTTAACCTGGAGCCGAAAAGGTAACAATGTTGGCACCAGGTGGACCGCATTGGGGAGCTCGTTCCACAGATGGGGGCCACCACTGAGAAGGCCCTCTCCCTCATTGCTGCCTTCTGAGCTTCCCTCAGAGGAGGCACCTGGAGGACGACCTCAGATGCTGAATGTAGAGCTCATTTCAGGAGAGGCGCTCCGCCAGCTATTACAGTCCCAAGCCACGTAGGGCTTTATAGGTTAAAACCAGCACCTTGAATCAAGCTCGGAAGTGTATAGGCAGCCAGTGCAAGCGGGCCAGAGTCGGTCTTATATGTGCAGACCTCTAGTCCCAGTTATCAGTCTGGCCGCTGCATTTTGCACAAGCTGCAGCTTCTGAACTGTCTTCAAAGGCAGCCCCATGTAGAGTGCATTGCAGTAATCTAACTTGGGGTTCAGATACATAGGTCCCAGGCAGGTCTGGGTCTGGTCAGTGCTTGGAGGGGAGACAGCCTGGGAACCGCATGGAGCCACCTTGAGTTCCGCAACGGAAGAGAGGTGAGCGATAAGTGCAATCAGTCCACCAGTAAAGTCTCTGACCCCAGTGCCAACGCTGGGACTTGGGTCTGTGCCAGCTTCTACCTATCTCTGCTGCTCGAGTCTCCAACGTGCTGCCCTTGAGCACCGCTCTCGGAGCCACCAGGCTCTCTGCCCCTCCTGATTTTTATTGTATTCCTTAAGATTTTGAAAAGATAGATATTATGTTTAATGAGGAGGCTGGCATGCCGCAAAGCACAGTGCTGCCTTCCGGCACAATCTCTGTTTGGGTTCAGAAGAGCCATCTTGTGTTTTAGAGCCCATATCCCACCTCTGCTTTGTCCTTAGGTTCTTGGGCAAGTCACTTTTCTTTTAGTCGCACCAGCTTGCCTTCTGGGAAACGAGTGTTTTCTGGCTGGCCATGCCCATCATGGTAGCCATTTAAGGAATGGGCAGGCCTCCCCCCATGGCAGCCATTTTGTGAGAGTGTTCACAACGCTCTCTCAAAATACAAAATGTACCCACTGACCCGAAAACATTGGGGACCCTTTGCTCTACTGCAAAACGCTGCAGTCTGTTTGGCCTTGGTGTCGAATATTGCTGTAGGGGCTATTTTAATTTCTCAAGGTGCGTACAGACGTGTCTCAAAATGAGGGCGCGCTGCTTTTTGTTATCCCTTGGAACAAGCCCGCTTCCCTCTCCCCCACCCCAGATTTTCAGCGCATGCTACAGATGTGGTTATCGGCAAATGGAACACAGATCGAGTTATCTACTCTGCCTGTTGCCATAATCTTTTTCTCAGTGCCCCCCCCCCCCGGATGTTAAAGCGGTCAGCAGTTCATTCATGCCTTATTTGGGGGTGGAGCAGGGGGAGGAGTCTAGTTCCATAACGCTGCAAAACTGCTCCAGGGGGAGCATAGCAGATACTCAGTGCTGTGCACAGCTGGATTTTGCTGCAAACAAGCAGAACCGGTTTCCCCCGATTTCAGCCCAGGAAACGATCAGGTACATATGACGAGGACGTGCTGGTCATACTTCAGGAGCACAGCGAATCCTCTTTGGATGTACATCTGTACACTCCCAGGCCTGGATAATTTGATGAATCCTGTGGCTGAGGATCAAGGGTAACTACAGGCAGGGGTTGCTTCTCAGCCTTCGGCCAGAGCAAAAGTGGTGTAGTGGAGCGAGGGCTCACAGGCACACAGCACCAAGACTTTTTTCCTTAGCTGGGACCCTGATGTCATCAGCCACTGCCCTCAGAATTCCCTGTTCCCTCTGAGCCAGCTCCAATTTTCACAGTAGCTGTGGAGTGTGGCGAAGACCCATTAATTTTCCAAAAGGCCGTTCATAAGTGGAGATAAAACTGCAAGAACGGGTTTGCTCATATGGGTCAGCACAGCATCCTGCAATTTTGGACTCTCCTTGTGGGGGCATGGCTATAGGGGCTGTCATGATGAGCACCTGCACTTCCGAATTTACCACGACACCTAGGGTTGTACAGATTGTGTAAAGTTCCTTCCATCTGTGTTTCATGGGTTGTCAATCGCCTTTAATTCCGTCATCCACCCATCGATGGAATTGCTATTTATCATTTCCAAATTTGCGCAAATTCAAATTTGCGCAAATGCACAAATTTCCACATAACGCGCGAATCCCCCCAAATGCGCATTTTCTTTTTTCTTTTTTAATATATTTTTATTTATTTTATCTTTATAAATGAAATAAACAATACCAAATTACCAACAACCTGATCAATACTACAGTTTCCCAACAATACAATATTCTGATGAGGACACCACAATAACAAAAAGAAGAGGAAAAAGAAAAAAGGAAAAGGGAGGAGAAAAGGAAGTGAAGAAAAAAGAAGATTCTTTCCCCTTCTCTCCCCCTCTCCCTCCCCCTCCCCTTTAAAGAATTAAGTTTAAACTCTAATACCCCCTGGCCTCCAATGCCATTCTATTTTAAAAACTATATAACCTTAACAGTCTTACAGTTTAATAAACAACCTTACATTTCAATATCATATCATCAATCTTATATCAAAGAAACAGGTCCACAATTCATTCCTAGAAGCCTATATTAATTATATATATATATATATATTATATATATATATATATTATATATATATATATATATATATATATGGTGTTATATAATAATAAAACTTAAAATAAACCTTCAACAGTCAGTAATGTATTTTATACTAGATATATTATCTATTTTGAAATAAAAAATATAAAGAAAAGCAAGAAAAAACAAAAGATGAAAGAGAATAAACGAATATATGTATAATCATTTATCTTCTGAACTAGCCTGGATCATGTAGACTAAACACAAACAGTTAACAAAGCTTGTTTAAAGATTCCAGTTCATGGGGTTGTAACAGAAATCTCACGCATTTTTATGTTCAGCCATGCCTCTGCCATTTCATGATTTAGAAACTTCTTCATCTGACCTTCAGACACAATACAAAGTGTAGCAGGATATTTTAAGTAATATTGTAACTTCATCTGTTTTGCCATATTTTTTGCTTTGATAAATTGCCTTCTTTTATTCACCACCTCTTTGATGTAGTCTGGAAATAACATAACTTTATCTTGTTTCCAGGAACGGCTTCTACCCTCTCTTGCCAAACGCAGGATATAATTCTTTTTGGAGACTTTTGCAAATTGGACTATGGTCGTGTAGTCAATCCCTTTAGCATTTGGCACACGAAATGCCTGCTCAATATCAAGTAAATAATCAGATGGGATAGGGAGTATCTCATGCAAAAGTTTATCCACAAAAATAGGCAATTTTACATAATTAGACAGATTTTTAATCCCAATAATACATACATTGGATCTCCTCGTGAAGGCCTGCAGTTGAGAAATTCTATCAGAGGCATTTTTAAAACAAATTGGTGTCGTAGTTTCATTTCCTGCCACTTGGTCTTCTAGCTCATTAATTTTTGTCTCCATTTTTTGCCATGACACATTAATTAAATCTACAGCTCCTTGCAAGGCGGTGATGGAATTTTGGATTAAATCCAACCTTTTGGCTTGCTCCATAAATTGTGAAGATAAAGTCTTTATCAGAGTAAATAATTCCCCTATATCTTCTGTTCTCAAAACTTTTGACACAGGGGGTGCGGGGGGAGTTGATGCCAGCTCCTTTCTTCTCCTTGGCGCAGTCATGTTTCTCTCAAACAGATCTTGCAGGTCCTCAGATGTTCTCAAATACTGTTAACATTTCTTAAATCATCCCTCAGAAGTTGTTAATATTTCTTAAAGCATATATTATTATGGAACACATCAGCCCTGTTTTCTCCTATGAATTAGGAGTCTCAGTACAGCTTTTTGCGTTGGTAAAGTTCTGGAGAGATAATCCTGGAATCCAGCCCCCCCACTATCTCGAGGGGGGTACTTTTCTCCAAGATGTTATCCAGATGTTGCCTTGCCCCCCCCTTTTAACTCCAGGGGGGAATGAAAAGGTTTTCCAACCTTTTAAAAAGCTGTTTGAGAAAGCTCCCACGGAGCACCCGTGGGATGCTACCAGAGCGACATTGGTTCCAACTGGAAGTCCGCAAATGCGCATTTTCATGCTTTAGCCTATGGGGGAAATCCGCATTTATGGCCGGTTGTTTTTTTAATTTTTGCATATTTTTCTACGATGAAATTTGTGCAAAATTCCCGAAGTCTAGATAAATGATCTGCAAGTCCACAGAATCCTACCAACAGGGGAAAGCCAGTCCGCTGCAGAATCGGGGGGGGGGGGGGGGAATCATAAAAATTCAAACTCGTTCGGTTCCATTTTAGATTTCTCCAAAATCCCTAACTACACTAGCAAAGGGCCATGTGGCACTTGGGTCCTTCTTCTCCTCCTGCCAGACTCAGTCTTGTTGGCATTTCTGAACCTGTGGGGGATCTGCCTCAGAGGCACTGCATCTGGTGTTCCTCCGGTAGCCATGCCAGCCGCAGACACGGTCTTGCATTCCTTGAGTTCCAGCTGCTCCTTCCACTGTATCATGCTGCTGTCACTGCTGGCCATCTCTCTGGTCATCTGCTGCCCATTCCTGTCCCTATTTCCAAACAATCTTCAGTCGACTGCATCAATAATCGAGCTTTAAAATAAGCAATTGATAATAATATGCCATGCAATATCCCTGGATTTAAACTAGGGATGTTGGAGAAATCTACAGCAGATTCAGATGAGTTCAGATTTCTATGAACCTGATCCGTGGATGCCACAGTAGACCAACTTTTTCCAAGTCAGGTGAATTCCACAGAGTTACGGACTCTTTTTTTTTTTACTTTTGGGGGGATTTGCACAAAGGTGCATTAGTGTTACTGCGCAAATGTGCATTTGTGCGTGTAGAGTGAAATTCCTGTTTAAAAAGTCCAGTTCTCTCAATGGAATGAAAGATCATTGAGAAGCCACAAAACACAGAGGGAATGGATTTAACAAAATCCATACCCCTGCTCCCCGCCCCTTTAAAGGCTTGCACTAAGGTAAAGTACAAGGGCTTCAGAAGGCCGGCAGTGTGAGGGTAGAAGCAAAGCAATCTAAAGCTCTCTGGCCACCATGGAGAAAGCTCCACCGGCCTCCCCTATAAATGCCTTTATTTGCATCAGCCACAAGCCTTTGCATTTCAAATATAATGTACAAAGGATAACAGCAAAATTACAATTGACTGACGGTACCCAGATTAGATTCTAAAAATTCACATCAAGCACAAATGCCAAAATTAATAGATAATCCTTTTCACATAGAGAAAAAATTAAACAGATAAACTTCTGATCAGGCAAAACAGCTGTGTAAAATGAAGACCCTAGTGGAGGACACCTTAAATGTGTCTTCTCGTGCAAAATGAACTCTCTTCACTCTTCTTGTTTGGTCCTGTGTTCCACACAAGCGGCACAGTTCTCTCTGCATTCGAAGCAACTCTGAGCAGAGAATAATACTGCTGAAGGAAGAGTCAAGCCTGTGTGTGTGTGTGTGTGTGTGTGTGAGAGAGAGAGAGAGAGAGAGAGGCTAGAACATGACCCCGCTTGTTGGATTGGAAACTCCAGGCAAGTTTCCAAACATCCCCGTCCAATTTCCCAGAATTGTGTTTGTGACGAAGCCCCCGCGGGAACGGTCGCGCCTTCATGGGCTGGTCAGGCGCCTCTGCAATCATTTGCAACATCTGCTTTTTGTGACTTTACAGATGATGAATCAAGCAGCCAGGGAAAGTCGGAGAACATCCTGGAGAGCTTAGAGAGAAGCATGCATCCGGAACTCATGAAGGTAGCTATAGCGTCTGTTGCTTCTGCAAGGCACAGGGAGTGGGAAAGAACGGGTGTAGGCAGGCTTTGAAACAGTTGACCCCACTGTCTCAAAGCCCAGCTCACTCTGTCCTTTGAGATTTCATCCACAAACACTTAAGTGTATTCGCAGTTATTGAAACCAAAATAGATCAGAAATCTAATTGTGTAGTAGGCTAAAAACATCTGGGGCTTTGCTGCTACGTTTTGTGCAAACAAAAGGAAAACAAAAAAGGAACAGCTGTGATGTGTTGATGTGGTTTTACAAGAAAGTAAGAATTGTGTTCCAATCATCCTTTTCAAAAAGAGTTTTTGCTCTCCTCACCGCCCCCCTTTTCTGGCCTGTTTCTGAATCATGGGAGGATCTCTCATTGCATTTGCTGCTTCAAAGCAACCTGAAACTCGCATACCTCAGGAGAAGGATTATATGGATGCCGGTTTTCTGTTTAGTATTCCTGCAGTTAATTTCTCTTCTTCTTGTTAACCCGTTCCATAACACTGTTTTAGTGTTCAAAGGGTTTCACTTAATTGACTTGGTAATTCTTACACAACCCTGTAAGGTTACTTTTGCTATCCCTCCATTGCAAAGGTAAAGGGTTACAGAGAAGCTTGCTTAAAGCTGTCTTGTGATCTCGAGGTAACTTTCAAACTTTTCTGGGGTGAAGTTTCTGCCTCTTAACCACACCAGCATTCTGAAGTACCACACATGAGCTTGGCCGGTTTGTCTCTTGAGAGAGCATTGGAATTGCTGGCATAGGCTTCTTCATGGTGGCGTAGTTTCTGTCATGACCCCAGCCACAACCCTTGGGTCCTGCAATTGCCCGAGAAAGACTTGAGGACAAGGTTCAGGTTGTCTCACCCAGAGGAAAACCTTTGGTACATTCTCCCATGCTTTCGAGGACGTGGCCCTATCCTGATCCTCGGTTTCAGAATATGAGTCCCCAACAGCAAAAGGCAAATTTCAGATGAATCATAGAGTTGGAAGGTATCTAGGAGATCATCTAGGCCAACCCCCAGCTCAACACAGGCCCTGCAATGCAGGCTGCAGCTACACCATTCCTAACAGATGGCCGTCCAAATGTTTTGGACTTCAACTCCCAGCATTCCTGCCCAATGGCCATGTTGACAGGGACTTATAGGAATTGAAGTCCAAAAACCTGAAGATCTGCCTTCCACCCAACCCTGCCCAACAACGCCTCTACCTCCCCAAACCTGCAGAAGCCAACAGATACAGAATCAAACAAGGACTCTTTAAAAAGCACAGCCAGCTCCTCCAGGGAGTCCAGGCCAACTAGGTCGGCCCAAAATAAAATCTCCCTCATCCATGATTTGATTGTGGATGAGGGGGCTGACCTGGTATGTATTACTGAGACCTGGGTGGGGGAACTGGGAGGTTCACTCTGTCCCAGCTGTGCCCTCCTGGGTACTCAGTGCAGCACCAACACCGACTCGCGGGTCGGGGAGGGGGCGTTGCTGTGGTCTATAGGAATTCGGTCTCCCTCTCCAGGCTTCCTGCTCATTCGAGTGCAGATCTTGAGTGTTTGTACCTTGTATTGGGTACCCGGGACAGGTTAGGGATTCTGTTGGTGTAGCGCCCACCCCACTGCCCATCAGACTCCCTGCCTGAGCTGACAGAGGTGGTCTCGGACTTGGTGTTGAGGACCCCTAGGATGATGGTCCTGGGGGATCTCAACTTCCATGCCGAGGCCACTGTATCCGGGGCGGCTCAGGACTTCATGGCCGCCATAACAACCATGGGGCTGTCCCAACATGTCATCGGCCCAACGCATACAAAAGGACACACGCTTGATCTGGTTTTCTCGAGCACGCTCCGGGAAAGAGCGCAGGACAGGAAGGCCTGGCGTGCTATGGTCCATGGGGTCACGAAGAGTCGGACACGACTGAACGACTGAACAACAACAACAACAGAGATTAATGGATTCTGATGGATTCCAGAGGGCTTTCGGGGATTTTCCTGCTGGTATGGCTGGTGCTCCTGTCGAAGCCCAGGTCGCTCTGTGGAATGCAGAGATGACTTGGGCGGTTGACATGATTGCGCCCTAGCATCCTCTCCCTCTGAGCAGAGCCCAGCCAGCTCCTTGGTATACACCTGAGCTGAGGGCAATGAAGCAAGAGGGAAGATGGCTAGAACGCAGGTGGAGGAAAACTCGTGCCGAGTCTGACTGAACACAGTTAAGAGCTCACTATCAAGCCTACTCTGTGGCGGTGCTGATGGCAAAGAGACAGTTCTTTTCCACCAGCATTGCATCTTCTCAGTGTTGTCCAGCGGAGCTTTTCCGAGTGGTTCGCGGCCTGTTACATTTTGGGCCAGGGGGAGAGACGGTGGAACCCTCGGTGGCATGCTGTGATGAGTTTGCAAGGCACTTTGAAGATAAAGTCGCTCAGATTCCTCATGAATTGGACACCACAATTAATGCAGTTCCATCGGTAGAGGCATTCAGAGCACTGTCCGGTCCAGTTTTATTGGATGAGTTTCAGTTACTGAGGCCTGAGGATGCGGACAAGGTGCTTGGCCAAGTCCGATCGACCACTTGTGTGATTGACCCTTGCCCTTCATGGCTTATTAAATCAAACAAGGAGGGGATGTCTAGCTGGGTCCAGGAGGTTGTAAATTCCTCCTTGAGAGAGGGAGTGGTGCCTGCCACGTTAAAAGAGGCAGTAATTAGACCACTCCTGAAAAAGCCCAACCCGGACCCAGAGGATGTTAACAATTATAGGCCAGTGGCCAACATCCCCTTCCTGGGCAAGGTGCTTGAGCGGGTGGTTGTAGGACAGCTCCAGGCACTGTTGAATGAAACGGATTATCTAGAACCATTTCAATCGGGCTTCAGGCCTGGTTTTGGAACGGAAACTGCCTTGGTCACCGTGTGGGATGACCTCTGCCGGGAGAGGGTCAGGGGGAGTGCGACCCTGTTGATTCTCCTGGACCTCTCAGCAGCTTTCGATACCATCGACCATGGTATCCTTCTGGATAGGTTATCTGGGTTGGGAGTTGGAGGCACTGCACTGCAGTGGTTCCGCTCCTACTTGGATGGCCGACTCCAGAAGGTGGTGCTGGGGGATTATTGCTCTGTGCCATGGCAATTGTGCCATGGGGTGCCACAGGGCTCTATTTTATCCCCCATGCTGTTTAACATCTACATGAAACCGCTGGAGGAGGTTATCTGGAGGTGTGGTCTGAGGTGCCATCAATATGCAGATGATACCCAGCTCTACCTCTCTTTATCATCAAACCCAGGTGAGGCAGTGGCCTAAAGGATCAGGTTCGTAGTTTGGGGGTGCTCTTGGATCCAGAACTGTCACTTGAGGCACAGGTGAACTCAGTGGCACGGAGCACTTTTATCAGCTTAGGCTGGTATACCAACTGCGCCCTTATCTGGACAGAGATAGCCTAGCTACAGTTATCCATGCTCTGATAACTTCTCATCTGGATTACTGCAATGCGTTATATGTGGGGCTGCCTTTGAAAATGGTCCGGAAACTTCAGCTGGTCCAAAATAGGGCAGCAAGATTGTTAACAGGGACTGGCCAGCGAGCTCATATTACGCCAGTACTTTTCCAGCTGCACTGGCTGCCAGTCCATTTCCGGGCCCGATTCAAAGTTCTGGTATTAACATTCAAAGCCCTTAACGGCTTGGGGCCAGGTTACCTGAAGGATCGCCTCCTCCCATATGTGCCTGCCCGGACCTTAAGATCATCCTCATCGGCCCTTCTCCATGAGCCCCTGCCAAAGGAAGTGAGGCAGGTGGCTACTAGGAGGAGGGCTTTTTCTGCTGTGGCACCCTGGCTGTGGAATGAGCTCCCTAGTGAGGTTCGCCTGGCACCTACATTGTATTCCTTTCGGCGCCAGGTGAAGACCTTTTTATTTTCCCAGGCATTTTAGCATTTTAGCTTTCTAGACTTTTAGCTTTGCTGTTTTAAATCTGTATTTTAAATTCCTGCACTGCTGCTAGGTTTGATTGTGGTTGTATTGTTATATTGTGGTTTTAATGTTCTATATATTTTAAATTGTTTTATTGTGTGCCGTTTGGTTTTAATTTTTGTGAACTGCCCAGAGAGCTTCGGCTATTGGGCGGTATAGAAATGAAATAAACAAACAAACAAACAAACTAGAGTCCAGGCCTTCTCCGCTTATGCAAGATTTCAGGTGGCTTCAGCTCTCCTGAGACAACATCCCTCCATAGCTACGATCGTGGGGAGAGCTCCAGCCAGCAGGGCCCACTGGGAGCTGTCTGTGGTCCTGACTTCCCTGACCTCTGCTTAGAGGGACCTGCCCTGATCTGAGTAGACTCTGAGGACTGCTGGAGGAAAGAGTGCAGAGCCTTCTCTCCGCCCCGTCCCCAGTGATCCTGGTGCAGATTGCTTTTTCCCTGCCGCTGTGAGCAGTGAAAAAAGAGCTTTCTGTATCTAGGGATGTCGGAGGAATCTGGCTGAGGGGTGGAGCGCAACAAGCTTTCATCAGTTCGGTGCCCCGGACTTCGTTTCGTCTTCCACTAGCTGGCCCGGCTCAGCCTGCAGTGAGTCGGTCCAGCTAGTGGGTCTTTGGTGTTTTTTAATTTGTCCAAATTACAGCTGCAGTTTGCACAAATTTGCATAATTTGCACAGATTTGTGTAATTTGCGCAAATAACGGCTGGAAAAAAATGTATGCAAAAAGTTCCCAGAATTCAGGGAAAACCGAGTTGGGCACACTTTGGAACTCCGGCAAGCCCAGAAGAGCTGAATTTCCTGGTGACAGACATCCCTATCTGTATCAGGATTGCTGGGGGAGGAAATTCAGTGGTGGCAGGGGAGTCAGAGCACCCTTGGGTGCCTTGTGGGGCACCCTTACACTAGAAATCACCGGATGGAAAACCCCAATAAGGCTGTAGAAATCACTCCAGATTTCTGAAATTCAAGCGGGTTTTATTCTCTATTCTGTGCAGTCACTTGCTTTCCAAAAGCTACTTTCCAATGTCAAGAAAGTTGCTTCTGTCAGGGCCCGTCCTTCCTCTGATCCACTGCTGATGTGTGTCTTTTCTCTGTCAGTACGGAAGAGAAACAGAGCAGTTGAACAAGCTCAGCAGAAACGATGGGAGGCAAAATCTCTTCTCTTTCGATCCGGAAGTTCAGGTAATTCTTTCAGCAGCTGTAGCGGTGTCCACCACACACTTTGCTTCCAGGTGGTTTGCTGGGTTAAAAACGTGCTGGTTTTGTACAGTTTTATTTGCCTAAGTCACACTTCCTGAAGCTGTCCACAAACTGAACTGCAGTTGTACTTCAGTGGTCGTGCTTTTCTGAATTTTGTGATGTGTACATACAAAATGTGTTCAGAATGCATATATTAGGGGGAAATGTACACAAAAATGTGTATATTCATGAAAATAATACACCAAAGTGCATTATATTAAGGGGAATTGCTTACAAAACTTGTGCATACTAGGCAAATTCTTGTACAAAAATGCACATATTAGGAAAGATGTGTATGAAAATGATTGAAAAGTTTTGATATCACAAGCATATGCGAAGGCACCTTTAAAACAAATGATTCTATGGTCTTTATAAAGCTCTAAGACAATATTTTGATTCCTGCCTCTGTAGATCCTTTAAATCCACCGCACCCCCACCCCAGACACAAATGACTGCGTAGCAGGGCCTGCTGTCGCGTTCTGCTCCTCTCCCTGTCATGTCTAGTCAGGGCCAAAGGCAAGAGCCTTCCTCTCAGCTGAAGAAGTAAACAAGTAACTCTTCCCTCTTAACCCCGAAGGGGAGTTCCCCAAGGGTGGAGAACCCCGTGAGCGATGACATCTGGTGCAGTTTCCCTGTGCAGCTGCCTGCCATTGTGCTAAAAGAAGGAGAACTGAAAGAGTCCCTCTGTTGGTTTGCTTTTCAACATTTCCCGTTTCGATCATTTATTTTGATTGCTTATTTTAAAATGTTCTATGCCCCCTTTCTCCCATTAGAAGAACTCAAAGTGGTTAATACAGCACAGAGATGCAAATAAGGATCAGGACAGTATCAAAAAGCCAGATAGAACTATTATAATGCTGGAACCAGAAGCGTAAGAGATAATGAGTTCAGCTTCCCCAAAGGCCTCCTTTTAAACAGCCAGGTTTTCACCATATAGCAATGGGGCCATACAGGCCTCTCTAGAAAGGGCATTCCAGAGTGACAGTGCCACTACTAAAAAGGCCCTGTTCTTGTGCCCAGCTGCTGAACCTCAAGGGGTGGGGGAAGCAGGATCTCAGATGTCAAACAGAGTGTATGGGCATATGGGAGAAGGTGGTGCTTAAAATAGCCAGGCCCCAATGTGTTTCTTAAACTGTGCCAACTTCCTGGTCAGCAGAGATCCTGATTTGATTCTCTTGTCTGTTCTGAACAGGCAGGGCAATGAGTGTGCAGCTGGCACTCTGGTGCCTGTGAACTGTTGGGTTCAGAGGCTGCAGGACCGATGTCAGTTTGGTGGGGTGCGAGGGAGCAAGGTTCCGGGTGGTGTCTTAGGCATGGTCAAGATTCAACTGCAGAAAAGAAATTGTGTATTTTTTTTCTTGAAGAGCCTTTGTAGCTAGGCAGCAGTGCTAACAACATAGGTTAGACTGTCTCTGTTTACTTATCTCCAAACCAAAGGGATTTGTACCTTTGATATGCATGCCAAGAACGGAGGCCCATTTGTTAGTTTAGGACATTGCTGTTGAACCTCAGGCCTAGAGCCCAAATCTGGCCCCCAGACCACCTTCCTCACATCACCGAGTGGTTCCTGTTTCCCACACCCCTGATTGTTCTGTGGTTTCCCAGCTGTTGTGCATTTTCCCCAACCCCCCCACCCCCATTCTAAAAGGTTGAAATGCCTCTCCAAAGGCTCAGCTATGGACAGTAAGAGCTTCACACTCAAACAGGCTGGTGTTTTGGCCCTGCCCCCTTTGCCTTCGGTCGCAGCCCTTTTGCCTGCAGCCTCGCCCACTACTGGAGGGCAGCCGCCGAGAGCTTCTCTGAAATTGAATTGGGCCCTCGGGCTGAAAGAGGTTTGGCACCCCGGTTTAGGACTGTCAGGAATGAATCTGACCGTGTGGAGATGTCTGGCAGCTCCGATTCAGATGGGGAACTGCCAGAACAGGGGGAGGCACCCCCCCCCCAGTGAGCCCAGATACAGCGAGACTTTCTTCCCAAGACCTTGACACACAGGTGGCCCAGCCTGAACAGCCCCCCCTCCCCGCTTTCCTCCACCATGAGAACCCAGGTTTCAGGGAGGAGGAGAGTGCAGGGCATGACTTGAGGGATGCTAGGGTCGGTTGCCGAGCAAAGCGGGAAACGTTAGGGGCAGGGCTCAGACTCTCCGCCAGGTTGCCCTCTCATGGAAGCCCATGTAGGAGGGCGCCACCCTAAGCGAGGGGCATCCCGGTGAAGCGAGTCTGGCCGAGAAGTTCTTGCCCGGACTGCTGGCAACCTCTCCAACGTCCACTTCGTCTCCTCCATTGATATTCCTAGATGTGTGGATTAGCTGTTTCATTGCAGTCTGAGAGTTTCCTAGAATCTGCACTTGTAAATAAGCGAGTCATTAACTAATAAAGTACTGTAGCCCAAAGCCTTGTTTCCTGGAGTGTGTTCATCGCAAGGGGGAGGACGGAGGAACGGGGCAAGGACAGCACTCACTCAGACTTAAAGGTGCTCCTCGAGAACAAGCACAAGTGGTTCAAATCACTAGTGGGAGGGGTGATTCTCCCCTGCCCTCCCTAAATATTTTCTCTTTCTTAGAGGCTAGATTTCTCTGGAATAGAGCCGGAGGTGAAACCTTTTGAGGAAAAATGCAGCCAACGCTTCCTGGTGAATTGTCACACCTTGACTTTCAACCTCCTCGCCCACCTGAATGACCGATCCAGGGATGCACCTACAAATGTATGTGCCACACCGCATCCCCAAAGCACCACATGCTTTTGACGTTGTCAGAGAACCTTCAAAAATTATTTGTTGAAATTGCCCATATAGCCAACTGTTTTTTATTTATTTAAGTGTTTATGTCATGCTATTCAGCGTTATTACTCACAGGGCAGGCAATAAAATTTCGTACGTATGTATGTATTCAGTTAGCTTTTAGACTGCCCAATAACCCAAGTTCTTTTGACAGTGTACAGTACATTAAAAACATAAAATACAAACAATAAAACAATGAATAAAAACACACATAATAAAACCAAGATAAAAGCAGCAGCAAAGTAAAAACACTCAGGTGTATAAAACCACATCAAAACCAGCAGCAGAATAAAGTACTAAAAGCACTTAGAATGCCTGGGAGAATTAAAAGGTCTTCACCTGGCACTGGAAAGACCATGATGTAGGCACCAGGTGAGTTGCTATGGGGAGATCATTCCACAAATGGGGTGCCACCACTGAAAAGGCCCCGTCACTTGTATCCACCTGCCTTGCCTCATTTGGCAGGGGCCCTTGGGGGAGGGCGTCAGATAAGTGGCCTTAGTATGTAAATAAAATGGAATAACATAATAACCATCCACAAACTATGATAGAGCAATCAAACAATAGAAGTAGCAGAATTTTAAAAAACAGGTCAAGCATTTTTTTAAAATGCCTGAGGGAGTTTTTAGAAATCTCTGTCAAAAAAGACACGAGTTTGGGGACCAGGCAAGCTTTCCTGGGGAGAGGTCCAAAGACAGCAGGACCATCCTCTGATCACTCCTTGCCACAACCTCCAAATACACCTGGAGAAGGCCTCCATCTATTACCCCACTGTATGGGCAAACTCCTGTATGAAAAAGTGCAGGTGTAAGACGGGAGATACCAGGCTGGACAATAGTATGAGTACAAGTGAAGTTGCACTTGGCGTTGTAGTCGATCACAAGCTGACTATGAATCAGCAGTGTGATGTGGCTACAAAAAAGGCAAATGCAATTTTAGATTGCATCCATAGAAGTGTAGTTTCAAAATCATGGGAAGTGATAGTTCCACTCTCCTCTGTGCTGGTCAGACCTCACCTCGCATACTGTGTCCAGTTCTGGACACTGAACTTTAAGAAGGATTCAGATCAACTGGAATGAGCTCAGAGAAGGGCAATGAAGATGATCAGGGGACTAGAAACTTAAGTCTGGTGAGGGCAGATCAAAGGAACTGGAGCCTTGAGAAGAGAGGACCGAGGCAGACAATGGAACTGACTGCCTAGGGATCACTGGAGGCCTTCAGGTAGAGGCTGGGCAGCCATCTGCCAGGGATGCATTAAACTGGATTCCTGCACTGAGCAGGGGGTTGGATGTGGTGGCCTCAGTGGCCCCTTCCGACTCTGTGATTCAGATATTTTATAAGTATATTTATAGAAACAAGAAGAATATAAACATCTTCCTTCATATATCCAGGTGGAGCCATTTTTCCTCAGCCTCGCACTCTTCGATTTGAAAAGCTGTTGCAAGATTTCAGCAGATTTCCACGTGGACTTGAATTCCTTGCCCATACGGGAGATGCTGTCAGACAGTTCTGCTCAAGATTCCAGAAGCAACTCTGTTAATAGCCACTTCCTTCACGGAATAGCTGAATCCCGCTTGCACTACGTAAAGCAGGTAAGGAACTACAGGCTTTCTGTGTATGTAGGGGGCTGGATCCAAAATCCAGGATGAACAGCACATCACAAGAAGCACCCCCGTGGATCAGGCCAAAGGCTTATCTGTTCCAAAATTCTTCCGACACGGTGGCGAACTAGCGGCCTGTGGGAAACCCACAAACAGGACATAAATGATCTGGAATTAGGAGTGAGCAGTGAGATGGACAGGTTTGCTGGTGTCACCAAATTATTGAGGGTGGTTAAGACAGAAAGGGATTGTGAACATGAAGAGCTCCAACAGGGTCTCTCCAAGCTGGGAGAACAGGCATCCAAATAGCAAATGCTGTTCAGTGTAAGCAAGTGTAGAGTGATGCACGTTGGGGCAAAAAAATCCCAACTTCAGGTATATGGTGATGGGATCTGAGCTGGCAGCAACTGACCAAGAAAGAGATCTTGGGGTTGTGGTGGACAGCTCGATGAAACCCCATGTGCAGCTGCTGTGAAAAAGGCAAACTCCATGTTAGGGATATTCAGGAAAGGAATCGAAAATAAAACTGCCAAGATCATACTCCCCTTGTACAAATCTAAAGTGCGACCATACTTTGAATACTGTGTACGGTTCTGGTCACCTAAAAACGATGTTGTAGAGCTGGAAAAAGGGCAGAAAAGGGCAACTTAAATGATCAAGGGGTGGGAGCAACTCCCCGATAAGGAAAGGTTACAACTTCTGGGACTGTTTTGCTTAGAGAAAAGGCGGGTGAGGGGAGACATGATAGACTTGTACAAAATTATGCATGGTGTGGAGGAAGTGGGTAGGGAGACGCTTTTCTCCCTCTCTCATAATACTAGGACCCAATGGAGTCATTCTCTGAAGATGATTGGTAGAAGTTTCAGGACAGATAAAAGGAAATATTCTTCACACAGCGCATAGTTAAACTATGGAATTAGCTAACACAGGATGCAGTGATGGCCACCAGTGTGGATGGCTATAAAAGGGGGCTAGATAAATACCTGGAGGAGAAGTCTGTTAATGGCTGCTAGTCCTGATGGCTATGTGCTAACTCCAGTACTAGAGGCAGTGAGCCAATGTACATGAGTTGCTGGGGAACATGGGCGGGAGGGTGCTGTTGCACTCGTGCCCGGCTTGTGGGTTCCTGGCCGACAGCTGGTTGGCCGCTGTGTGAACAGAATGCTGGACGAGACAGACCCTGGGTCTGATCCAGCAGGCTCTTCTTATGTTCTTGAATGACTTGCTTGCACAGGGCATAGCTAGATGCGGCGGGTGCGCATGACTTGGTGTGGTACAGGGGCACATATGTAGGCAGGCCAGTGCTCCAAAGGTGCTTCTAGATGGAGGGCTCCTGTTGCTAAGATGTTGTGCTACTCTTCAGTCTTTCCCCCCTTCACGGTTTTTCTGTGGAAAGAAAGAAGGTGGAAGAAGGAGTGAATACAGCAGGAGGATTGCAAATGGAGGATTGCAAATCCCCCCCACCCCAGTAGCATTCTGCACATGAGGCAGGGCTATGCTGTACTAGAAGTGCCGGGATCCCAAGTGGTGGGATCCGCTTGCTTTTTCCTCCCACCTGGAGAACTGAGCAATGTCTCCCTGTAATGTCTTGCTGCACCCCTCTGCATATGTAGTTATGCTCCTTTGAGTTGCCAGATGAGATGTATTTATTTTCTTTGTATTTACTGAAATGTTTGTAAGCCACCTTTCTGAATCAAGTCCACCCAAGGCAGTGAACGCAACAGACCTTCCCCACATTAGCAGATTCACATAGGCTGTCTCCTTGTGCCTGTGTCCCATTGAACGTACTTCATGGGTTCTGATGCTCTGTTTGTCTTTTACATGAAGGGGGTCTTCTCCGTAACCAACCCACACCTGGAAATTTTCCTTGTTGCCCGGGTGGAGAAGGTGCTGCAAGGAAGCATTACGCATTGTGTGGAACCCTACATCAAGAACTCCGACCCCGTGAAGGTACATCAAATCACACATGGGTGGAGTTTGTAATATGGCAGGATTGGGAAGGACTTAAGGATCATCTTGACCCGGCCCAGCTGCCTTGAGGTGGGATCTTGCATCCCAGGAGACACCTCAGAATGTCAGTGTGACACAACAACGTGACACGAGTCCAGCTGGGGACGTCTAAGGAGTAGACAATGTATAGATTGGAAAAGAATTACGGAATGAACCATGCTTAGATAGAAGTCTACCTAAATGTCATGGTGTTGATATTACTCATTCTTCACATGCTCAGAGGCAAATGATTTTTCTGTTTTCCTCAGTGGACTGCTGTATCTTGGTCTGGAAGTTGCTCCAGAGAGTTATCTGGGCACTTATCCAGAGCTTTAAGAGCCTGGAAGAGTGAACTCTCTTCCTTAAGTCATAAAGCATATTGGTCCTAACATGGCTGTGTGTGCTTTTTTTTACACACAAAGAGTAAAGCAAAGAATGTGGCAGTGGATGCAGAAACCCGAGAATCTCAGTTTTCCTTAAAAACAAACAAAAAAAAATCATTAAGTTTGTAGCCCATCTGATCTTCGAAGGTACAATCTCTGTGTCAGAAGCCACAGATTTGGCTGAATAAGTGATTAGGGTGGGCCTTCGGTGTTCTTGCCCCTAGCAAAGGGAATGCAAAACAGTGGAAGTTGCAGAATAAATTCTGCAAAGTATGAGAAAATATGCAAGGGAATCCATTTGGTTCGCACAAAATTTGGATTGCCTCGGTGGAGAATTTATTCATTTATTAAGGTGCAAAAAATGCATCGCTTTGCCCAACAGCACTCTTTCTGGCTGTGAGAAAGAGCAGTACGGTGGTGATAGTAAGGGGATGATGGAAAGAGCACCAGATGTTGTCAGTAGTCTGCTCACCTAGAGGTAACCACTCAGCCAAGGTGAACATAGGATTTGCGCCTCAGATTTCTGTCTCAGAAATTATCCTCACCCTTGTAATTTAGCTTGATGATCCTTGCTAGCTAGACCCTCTGGTCTCTCTCGCCTTGCTTTGAAAATCTAGACTGAGTCGGTCCATGTGTGTCCTGTTTCCTGCCCTACAGACCGCACAGAAGGTCCACAAGTTTGCGAAGCTGGTGTGCAGCCGCCTCGGACAATACAGGATGCCCTTTGCTTGGGCTGCCCGGTGAGTGTGCTTTGGATGCCCTCAGCGTAGCTTTGCAGTCTCCGATATGTGTGCATCCTAGGAAGGGGAAAAAGCTAAGAGTCGAGTCAAGCCACGTCAGCTGGAAAGGTTTGCCACGGAGGGGCAGCATTTGAAGGTCTATGCAGGGGAAAGAGGGCGGACAATTGCCACAGGGCCAGCGTCAAGGGGAGGCCTGGTCGGGCACCTGCGAAGGGCCCACACCCCAGCAGCGCCCCACCGACAAGGGCTCCCTGGACTTGCTCCTCCTCTTCACCATTGCGACCGGCTTGTTCCCCTGCTTCTCGCTCTGGCCAAGGCAACGGTGGTGATGAGAAGGAGCAGCGGCAGATGCCGCAGCCCCCTCGCTCACTGTCGTTCTGCCTGTCAAGCACGCAAGCGGCAGCAGTGAGGAGAAAGAGGAGGAGGAGCGAGAGCAGCTGGGGACAGTGGCGGTGAGAAGGGAGACGCACCCAGGGAGGGGGGCACTGGGGGTTCCTTGCTCAAGGGCCCTCAGAAACCTGGAGCCGGCACTGGGGGCTTGTGTCCCCCCCCCCACACACAAAGATCGTTCCTAATAGGTTCCCCCTTCCCTAGAAGTCTACTCCCCTAAACAGCACACAATAATATCTATTGGGCTGGACAGACCTGGATCTAGAAAAAGGCCATAAAAAGCATGTTTGTTTCCTCTCTTTGTTCAGTACTTTTAAAGAAATGCTAGAAGATGCCCAAGCAAAATGCACCCTCTTGCATCCCCATCAAATTAATGCTCTCCTAAAAGGCAGAGCATGTCGATTTCCTTCCCTTGACACCCCTCTTCTCCGTGGGCACTGTGCCAACCTCATCTCTGTTACAGTTCTGTCACAGCAACTGTTTGCAAAAGATGCAGAAAATCAAGTGCCTGTGAGCCATTTATAATCCAATTGCAATTTGTTCCATTGGCCTGAAAGGAAAAGAGCGCACCTGACCAATAAATATTGAAGGTTGCAGAAATGTCAGCCTATGAACTGCAGTGACAAACTGACATCTTGTATATGCTGCAATGCATCAATTCCCAGATGGCCTTTACGCGCATGCTCCTGGTCTGAACAACTTTGTTCCAGAGTGCAAGTTCTGAATGGCTCAAACTGGGGTGCAGCGAGGTTTCTGGGGCCCCTGTGCTGCAATTTAGCCACTGCTTTGGGGCTGCTGTCAGAAGGTGGCCTTGCACAGTTGTTTTGCATTTCCTGCATCAGCACAACGGTGTTGCATCCAGGGCCAGTGCAAGGATTTGGGTTCCAGAGACCACTGAGCTAAAGGCTGCAACCCCCAACCCACCCACCATTCTCACAAACATTGGCATCACAGTCATGAATTAAATAACTAACAAATTGCCAGGTCTTCAGCAGTGGCCAAAATCTGCCATCGCCTGTGCCTAATGGCAGACCTGGCCTTGCTCATGCCAAGCTGTGTGAGGCATCTTCAGAGAGGTGAACCATTTTGCTTTCTTATGTTATGTTAACTGCATGCCTTGCCATTCCCTTTCTGGCTTTGGTTTACTTTAAAATAAGCTTGGAATGTGCGTGTGCATGTGTGTGTGTTCCAGATTGGGACCAGAGCTCACGGGAAGGTTTAATCCAGAGGCCCCCACTCTTTTTGGGTCAGTGGGCACACTTGGAATTTGTTCTTGTTCTTCACATGCCTCCCATGTCACCCTTTCTCTCTCCAGACCCGTCTTCAAAGACTCCCAGGGCACCTTGGACCTTGAAGGGAAATTCTCTCCTTTCTATAAGCAGGACAGTAGCAAGCTGTCTACCGAGGATCTCTTGAAGTTGTTGGCAGAGTATAAGAAGTAAGTGCACTGCGGATGGGGGGAGTATATTTGCAACCCCTCCTAAGGAGATTGGTGGTCAGGAGACAGTCTCAGGGCAGTGGGGCCTGGAAGACGCTTTCCAGGTTTATCATCCAGACATCATCAAATTGAGTTACGATATTTAATAAAAGTGTCAGAAGGACAGAATTTCGGAATGGGTTTGAACATGTGCCACAGTCTGTATTCTGAATTATAATCTCCCCATGGGTCAAAGTTCTCATGGGTGACTTTGGCCTTGTCCTGAGAGTATTCCTAACCCTGGGCTGTACCACTTCTGACTCAAATGATAAAGAATTTCCATTAGAGCTTGTCTTTTGTCTTAGTTGGCATGTAAGACCAAACCATGGTTTAGCGTTAGGTGAGTGAGCCTCAGGCTTATATGTACACTCCCAGTGGAGGCTGGTTGGTCCGATGTCAGTGGGATGGTGAACCCGCTCTGAGTTTCAGTCAGAACTCTAAAGGAGTTAGAACTCCTTTAGAGTTCTGACTGAAATCCGAAGCGGTTTCACCGCCCCACTTGACATCAGACCAACCAGCCTCCACTGCACACACCTTCCCTCTCTCTCTCTCTCTCTCTCTCTCTCCTCCCCCCCCCCCCCCCATAT
The DNA here is from genome assembly GCF_057233095.1 of Heloderma suspectum. Lineage (NCBI taxonomy): Eukaryota > Metazoa > Chordata > Lepidosauria > Squamata > Helodermatidae > Heloderma > Heloderma suspectum. The sequence continues at coordinate 4,093,233 of NC_139466.1, forward strand.
CCTCTTGTGCACTCAAGTTTCAGTTAGACACTTCCTGTTTGGTAAAAACCATGATCTTCTGAACAGGAAGTCAAAAATTGAATCTGAGCACAGACGGGGAGGAGGAAAGAGGAGGAGAGGACATGTGTGCTTGAAGGCTGGAGGGCTGGGAATGTTCCATACGGACCAACTCTGACTTACCTTCTGCAAGAAAATATCCTGTACCGCTTCTTCTGCAATGGTAGTGATCATTGTACGCTAGGCCACCCTTCCCCAACCTGGTGCCCTCCAGATGTGTTGGAATGCAACTCCATGGATTCCCCTGCTGGCTGGGAATCATGGAAATTGCGATCCAACACATCTGGAGGGCACCCAATTGGGGAAGGCTGCTCTAGGCTCTTGGGTGCAACACACAACGTTTAAATGAGTGTGTCACTCTTTGCCTGTGTTGTCTTGAGCACAATTGTTATGGCCTTCTGGCTAAACAATAAGCTGAATTCCTTTCTGTTGTGTTGCGGTGTTCCTGTCATGGTTGGTGTGTGTTTTCTTTATTGCTTTGTTTCTTTTTTCTTCAGACCAGAAAAGACAAAGCTGCAAGTGATCCCTGGCCAATTAAATATTACACTACAGTGTGTTCCACCAGACTTCTCAAGTAAGGAACTGTTTTTTTATACGATTGAGCTGCCTGTGTCTTTCTTTTGGATGTTTTTCAGTTTTAATAGAATTATCTTGGGTTACTCTTGCTTACCCTGGTTTCTGAGCCATGGTTTAACTTGTTGAGCCAATCCCTGCTTCCAGAGGGCATATATAGGGAGACATCTGCTGGAAGACACCCACTTTTCTCCTTGGCCTTAACCACGATTTACTTGTTGCAGAGGTAATGCTCAATAATGTAGCTCAGTAAGCTAAACGGTGCCTTCACTGTAGGTTTGTGGTCTTAACCAGAGTTAAGGCAACAAACCCAGCTTACTGCTACCCATGGCTAGGTACTATGTTGTTTATTCGGTCAGTCGCTTCCGACTCTTCGTGACTTCGTGGACCAGCCCATGCCAGAGCTTCCTGTCAGCCGTCGCCACCCCCAGCGCCCCCAAGGTCGAGCCCGTCACCTCCAGAATATCATCCATCCATCTTGCCCTTGGTCAGCCCATCTTCCTTTTGCCTTCCACTTTCCCTAGCATCAGCGTCTTCTCCAGGGTATCCTGTCTTCTCATTATGTGGCCAAAGTACTTCAGTTTTGTCTTTAATATCCTTCCCTCAAGTGAGCAGTCTGGCTTTATTTCCTGGAGTATGGACTGGTTTGACCTTCTTGCAGTCCAAGGCACTCTCAGAATTTTCCTCCAGCATCACAGTTCAAAAGCATCTATCTTCCTTTGCTCAGCCTTCCTTATGGTCCAGCTCTCGCAGCCATAGGTTACTACGGAGAATACCATTGCTTGAACTATGCGGACCTTTGTTGTCAGTGCGATGTCTCAGCTCTTCACTATTTTATCAAGATTTGTCATTGCTCTCCTCCCAAGAAGTAAACATCTTCTGATTTCCTGGCTGCAGTCAGCATCTGCAGTAATCTTTGCGCCTAGAAAGACAAAGTCTGTCACTGCCGCCACGTTTTCTCCCTCTATTTGCCAGTTATCAATCAAGCTGGTTGCCATAATCTTGGCTCTTTTGAGGTTTAACTGCAACCCAGCTTTTGCACTTTCTTCTTTCACCTTCGTCATGAGGTTCCTCAGCTCCTCCTCGCTTTCAGCCATCAAAGTGGTATCATCTGCATATCTGAGATTGTTAATGTTTCTTCCAGTGATTTTAACTCCAGCCTTGGCTTCATCAAGCCCAGCACGTCGCATGATGTGTTCTGCGTACAGGCTGAATAGGCAGGGTGAGAGTATACAACCCTGCCGTACTCCTTTCCCAATCTTAAACCAGTCCGTTGTTCCGTGGTCTGTTCTTACCGTTGCTACTTGGTCGTTATACAGATTCCTCAGGAGGCAGACAAGATGACTTGGTATCCCCATCCCACCAAGAACTTGCCACAATTTGTGATGATCCACACAGTCAAAGGCTTTAGAATAGTCAATAAAACAGAAATAGATGTTTTTCTGAAACTCCCTGGCTTTCTCCATTCTCCAGCGGATATTGGCAATTTGGTCTCTAGTTCCTCTGCCTTTTCGAAACCCAGCTTGTACATCTGGCAATTCTCATTCCATGAATTGCTGGAGTCTACCTTGCAAGATCTTGAGCATTACCTTACTGGCATGTGAAATAAGTGCCACTGTTGGATAGTTTGAACATTCTTTGGTGCTTCCCTTTTTTGGTATGGGGATATAGGTTGATATATCGGGATAAAGGTTGATATATATTATATGACATATAACTATATATATAGTATATAGGTACTATATCAGTGCCAAATAAATCATGGATAGAGTGATTTCCTTGCCTCTCCAGCCTCCCTTCTTGCAAGTTGACAGGCAGATATTATGCATGTCTCCCTAAGCATGTCTGACAAATTAAACCATAGTTTTACTGTATGTTTGCAATCATAACCAGGGTTAAGGCAACAAACCATGTTTGTTGCTAGCCATGTTTAAGTATTCTATATGCACTTGGCCATTGTGAGCTGAGGTTGCATTGGTTGCATTGTATGACAAGCAGGTACCAACTTTTGCTTCCCCTCTAGACTGTGTCACAGCCTCTTACATTCCCATCAAGCCCTTTGAGAAGCAGGACCAGGCTGACGGCATTGCAGTCGAGGTGGAAGAGTTTGTCCCCGAGGTCGTGAAGTACTGCTACCCCTTCACCATCTACAAGAACCAGCTTTATGTCTACCCCTTGCATTTAAAGTATGACAGCCAGAAAACATTTGCCAAGGTGAGCTTGAAACAGCTTTCAGCCCTTAGAGTATTGTAGGTGGGGTGGGGGTGCAAGTTTGGAATGTAGAACAACTCAAAAATGTGAAACAGGGCAGAGCTGCACTATGGAACCAACAGCAAATCAACATAAGAATTGCCCTGCTGGATCAGACCAAGGGTACATCTAGTCCAGCAGTCTGTTTACACAGTGGCCAACCAGTTGCCCCAATGGGAAGCTACAAACAGGACACAAGTACAATAGCTCCCTCCTGCTCCTGTTCCCCAGCATACTGCCTCCGATACTGGAGGTAATATATAGCTACCATGACTAGTAGCCATTGATTGCCTTCTCCATGAATTTGCCTAATCTCCTTTTAAAGCCATCCAAATTGGTGGCCATCACTACATACTGTGGTAGCTAATTCCACAGTTTAACTATGCGCTGTTGAAGAAGTCTTTCCTGTTATCTGTCCTGAATTGCCCACCATTCAGCTTCATGGGATGACCCCATTGGGTTCCAGTATTATGGAAGAGGGAGAAAAATGTCTCCCTATCCACATTCTCCACACCAGGCATAGCTGAAGTTGTATTGTGATATGGGGATGTACTTTCCCCTCGTCTGGCTGAGTTTAAGGTAGATTGTTGCCACAGTCAGACCCCGCGGACCCAGAATTCTGCATTCCGATGACACCAGAGGGATGCATGTTTGGCGCTGATTGACACATCCATGCGTGTCACTTGATGTCTCACAGGTGAATTCTTGAACTCTGTCCATTGCAAAGGATCATGCATGAGGTAATGAGGGGTGCTACGAAAGCTCAGCCTAGCTTCATCTGTGACTACTGTTTTCACGCGTCCAATCTCACGCAGTTAGTGTGCTCTTTGAGTGATAAATGAGCAGGTATGAACTCCCCCTTAGGGGTGTCAAACCTCTGTAGATAACACCTTTGGCCCCTTGACCTCAGCATGAAGAACCTAATGCAGAATTTAGATTGTATACTCCTTTGGGCAGGGACCTTTCCCCTTTCCTTACGAAACTGCCTGTAAATCACCATGTATATTTATGCTGCTATATGGTGATGACTACTAAAAAACATTTTATTTATTTTTTTTAAAATGTATACCCTTCCTTTCCATTACAGCCACAACACTCATAACAATTTAACAACCTTCTCAAAAATATAACAATTTATAATGCCATAAACCCTTAAAAGCCAGAGATTGGAGCAGCAGCCTGTTAAAAGTTGCAAGGATATGACTAGAAGCAAGAGGGAAGCATCTTGGCACTGACGTCTGTGTGCATGTGTGTGACATCAATTTTGGTTTGTGGGGAGGGCAAGGGAGAGATGGCTCCATTATTTCTGAGTCCAAACCTTCTCCTCCCCACCTCCTGTTGCAATTCCAGGCAAGGAACATCGCTGTCCGTGTGGAATTCAAGGACTCTGACGAAGGGGACTCCAGAGCTTTGAAGGTAAATTCCCAAGCAGTGCCAAAGGAGCAGGGCTTTGCACCAGGCCACATGATTAGGAGATGGCATTCCTTTGGAAGGGGGCATTCCGTTAAGTTGGTCAGTCCAAGAGGTGGCATGAGAGGCAACGGTAGGTCTCTGTGGCCCTGGGGGCACGGGTGGGGGGAAGCAGGGGTGTGAGGAGGGACGGGGTCCCGTCAACAACACAGCAAGCCAGAGTTAGAAAGCAAGAATGTCGGACCTGCTTGGGACAGCTGCCAGTGGGCCCATTTCTCAAGGCAAGGAAGCCTCTGGTCAGCCAGCCATAGCTCCTTCTGGCAGCTGAAGACAGCGGATCCTGTTTGGGCCTTGGCTCTTTAAGACGGGACATCACCCAACTGCTGCATCCCCTGAGAAGAGGGGTGGCTTGCTGAGTAGTCTGAGTATTGCTTTCCCATCAACACAGGCGCACAATTAGTTAAGTAGCTGAAATGCTTTGGGTCGGGTGCAGTATGAAGATGTGAAGCTGCCTCGTATGGAGTCAGACTGTTGGACCATCTGGCCCAGTATTATCTCCTCTTCCTGGCAGCTACTTTTCAAAGTCTCAAGTAGGGATGGGCAAACATGCGATGTTTGAGCTCATTGAGGTGCTCCAAATTCCTCCTCGAAGCTCAGTTTGCCTCGTTCACGTTCCCAAACACAAGTGTGGGGGGAGGGTGTCCGATCAGGAAAAACGCACAATTTTCCACAATTGAAAAAAAATGTGCCTTTTATAAAAGGCACATTTTTCCCAATCAAAAATGGGCATGTCCCCCTATAGGCAAAAGTGTGAAATGCACATCTGGGGGGAAGATGCTCAGGTGTGAACTTTCCCATGTGCGGAAGTGCGTATTTGCACAGGTGCACACTTTCAAACACAAACACAAAGTTTGGGAAGTCGTGAAAATTCCCCGAGAGCTGCGTTCCCACTTGCGTTAGTGTCCGGGGTTGTGAACAGGACCTGTTTGCATGATTTGCAAACAGGAACAAAATCCTCGTACCACTCTAGTGTCGGGCAGAGAGGGGCCCTTCCCAGCCGTGTTACCGCAAAGCCTTGCAACGGGAGAAGGCAGGGAGCGACCCTAAGAGCATATGCTCTCTGCTGAGCCACGGTTCCTTCCCTGGGGCAAGGAGGCATGAGAACTCGGATGGGCAACCTTGCCTGATCCCTCTACCTTACTAGTGCACCTACATAGAGTAATCACGCCACCATTTCATCACATGCCAATTCTGGGGGCGTGAGAATATGCACTGTCCTAACCACTACTCATCACTGCCCTCTCAGTAGCCTTCCTCCTAATCCACCCATATTCATGTTATCTCTTGCAGTGCTTCTACGGTAAACCCGGAGGACCCCCGCTGACATCGAGTGCCTATGCTTGTGTGTTGCATCATAATCAGAGCCCTGAGTTTTATGATGAGGTAAAAAAATATTATCTTCCATTCTGACACATTTAAGGTGAAGCAGAGCAGACTGGGCACGCTTGCTTGCTATGATTCTCCGGATGCGCAGAAAAGCCATTTGGGGTACCATCCCACTTGTCGAGGATGGCTTTCATTTTTTATTACGCCAACTTTCAGATCAGTATGTTTGCAAGGATATGCTCGAAAGTGGGTGAGCAACTCCTGATGGAACCAGGCAGCAGTGGAGAAAAGGCGCAGTCAGTGACGGGAACAGGAGACCTTTGGATGGCTTGGGTGGGGGAGTGAAAGTAATGGGTGAAGATGTGTATGTGTATCGGGATATAAGAGCAGAGAGATAAGGGACAGCGAGGCCCTGGAGGGCTTTGAAGGAAAGGCCAAGGAGTTTGCACTGGATCTGATACTGGACAGGAAACCAGTCTAGGGATTTAAAGAGGGGTGTTACATGGTCAGTGGGATGGGAAAGAGAGGTGCTAAATATGATGAAAAGTTGGTCTCCCCCCCCCTTTTTTTTAAAGAGTAATTTAAAATACATCTCGGCAAGCACAAATGCAGCATCGCCTCTCATGATGTCATTTTTTAGATTAAAATTGAGCTTCCAATCCATCTCCACCAAAAGCATCACTTGCTTTTCACCTTCTATCATGTCAGCTGTGAAATTAACACAAAGGGGACAGCGAAAAAGCAGGACGCCATCGAGACAACAGGTACGCTCATGACGGGAACCTAGATGCTCTGTTCTCCCCCAGTGGTCCACACTGGGTCGAGTTAGGAAATGAGGTGTGTGGTGGTGGCCGTATCCATTGCATCCACACCTTAGCCTTTTGAAAAAGAAGTGCAGATTGATACCGGCCTGGCAGTTCAGGTTTCATTAATATTACATCAGAAATGGAAGACAAAATGCAGTGCTTTTACAAATTCAGTGTCCAGTAATAACATGGCCACTTGTTACCTATGTGAAGCCGCTGGGGGCTATCATCAGGAGGTTTGGGGTGCAGTGTCATCAATATGCGGATGACATGCAGCTCTACCTCTCGTTTAAATCTTCACCAAGGTTGGCCGTAGAATCCCTGTCCAAATGTCTGGAGACGGTGAGTGGCTGGATGGGGAGGAATAGGCTGAAGCTGAACCCTGACAAGACCAAGGTACTTTTGGTGGGAGACAAGAGGAGGCTGGGGGATGTTGACCTGGTGTTGAATGGGGTACGGCTACCCTTGAAAGACCAGGTCTGCAGCCTGGGGGTCATTTTGGACTCCCAGCTGTCCATGGAGGCTCAGGTGTCAGCTGTGAGCCGGACAGCGCTGTATCAACTCCATCTGATACAGCGGCTGCGCCCCTTCCTTCCCGACCATCTGCTCCCATCGGCAGTACATGCCCTGGTCTCCTCTCGTTTAGACTACTGTAATGCGCTCTACGTGGGGTTACCCTTGAAGACGGTTCGGAAACTGTAGCTGGTACAGAACGCGGTGGCTCGCCTGATTAAAGGCAACCGCCAGCGAGATCACATCACTCCAGTGCTGAAGGAGTTGCGCTGGTTACCAGTTGTTTTCCGGGCCAAATTCAAGGTGTTGGTTTTGACCTTTAAAACCCTATATGGTTCCGGCCCAGCCTATCTTAAGGAGCGCCTCCAGCAACACCAGACAGGCCGCTTAACAAGATCAGCCTCAGATGGCCTTCTCTCCGTCCCATCAGCCAGGACAGCTAGACTGGTGGGGACGAGGGAGAGGGCCTTCTCTGTGGTGGCCCCCACTCTGTGGAACTCCCTCCCTAGGGAACTCCGTCATGCCCCCTCTTTAATGAGCTTCCGTCATGCATTAAAAACGTTGTTGTTCAGGCAGGCATTTGGGGTGGGTTAGGGTATTTTAGAAAATGTTTTTATTGTAGAATTTTATTGTTTTAAACTGTTTTTATTGTATATTGTACATTGCCCAGAGTGGCTGGGTGACCAGCCAGATGGGCGATTAATAAATTTAATAATAAATAAATAAAATAAAAATAATAACATGGCTTCTTGGAAGGTTTCCATTTTCTAGGTAGCTGTTCAAACTTCGTGAATGACCTTGGGTTGGATCCAGAGTTAGGCACATGTGACTGGGCTGGTGAAAGTGGAGTTCCTCACCCCCTCCTTCCCACAGTAGTCTCTCCAGCCCCCTGAAAATTTACACAGGGAGTCAGGGAGGTGGGTGGGATTCCCCAAAATCAGGCGGTGGCATCTCCTGCGAGTCAAGCTCTTCTGTGAACAGAAGGATCCCAATTCCCAATCCAGCCCCATACGTAGAGTTAGTTTGATCAAAAACTATGTTCTAATTTGATTGTGCCCACTGCAGTAACATCTGAGCTTACCATGCTCTCTCTCTCTCTCTCTCTCTCTCTCTCTTTCTCTCATAAACTAACATTGGTAGAGTTGCTCTGAGCAGGAAGAGCTTCAAGGGCATCCTAACAATCTTGTCTTGGCTTTTGCAGTGCCGACGTGTGCGTTGAAATACTCACACCAATAATGTCCCCTTTTCAGGGTTCTTCCCTGTTCCGCTCAGTAGTTCAGAGGTAGAGCACGTGCTTTGCACACAGCAGGTCCCAGGTTCAGTCCCCAGCATCTCCAGGTAGAAGGATCAGGTAGCAGGTAATGGACCACCACGGCCATCTGCCCCAGTCCCTCCCCCAAGTTGGACACCTACCGTTTCCACACCTGAGTTGGACTCGATGGCCTTGTAGGCCCCTTCCAACCCTACTATTCTGTGATTCTATGATTCTATGAGTTTCTAGTGTGAATGTAACTAGCTCAAAAGTTTTAAGAGTTCGGAAAAGTAACATGGGAAATGATCTTTAGAAATCAGTGTCTCCACTTGCTGCAACATAGAAGATTTTAGGTGTCAATGAATTTCTCCAGTTTCCAGGTAAAGGCTCTTGAGTTTGAGGCCACCAGATCTCATGATTCGACCCATAAGCCTAGGAGGTTGCTCATTCTGTCATGTGTGTTCCTGTCTCCGCAGTTGGCTTTACCTGGCTGCCCTTGTTGAAGGAGGGTCGGATAATCACCTCTGAGCAACATTTGCCTGTTTCAGCCAATCTGCCTGCTGGCTACCTGAGTGTTGGGGATACTGAGGCACGAAGGGTAAAGAGACTAATATGTGAATTGGGGGTGGGATGGGGAGTAGGTATGCTGCATTTATCTTGTGTACTTTCTATGGCTGTGAAATTTCATGCACCCCGTTAGCATACTAAGACAAGCTCAGAAACAATGTGGTGTGCAGCTCGTCAGCTGAGGATTTCAAAATTTCTTTTAAAATAAGATTCTAGGCCTCGTGTTTTTTTCTTTTGTGCATGTGCATGCGTGCCCATGCATTTTTCCAAATTATTTGAAATTTTGATTTGTGCAAGCAGAACGCCTTATGCAAAAGCCAAAGGAACGATTTGAAGATATACTTAATTTGCATCCTGATTCTGATTTGGCATCATTCAGAATGTGGGGTGCTGGGAGTTTTTGCTTTTGGTTCAAATTACACACAGATCTGCTAATGGGCTTATCTTGTACTATCCCATGTCTGTGGCAGCTCACTCTAGTCCTACACAGTGTCTGCCTTTGTATGGATCTATCAGCAGCCAATAGCCATGATGACTAAATACAGCGGCTGTGTTTAGAAGCCGTAGCCACTAAATACCAGCACGGGGCAGGGACAACATCAGGGGGAGGCTTCTGGTTTCCTGCCCTGTTTGTAGGCTCCCATTTGCATCAGGCTGGAAGCTGTTGGGAACAGTATGCAGGATTTATGGCCCCTTGGTCTGATCCAGCAGGGCACTTCTTATGGCTGACCAAGCCATGGTCCCAGCATACACAGACTCGACATAGGTTTTCAGAGCCGAAATCTACCCCAAGAGGTGGAAACTGCAGTCCCTAAAATGCAAGCTTTGGGGCTGTGTCTCTTCCCTTCCCTACAAAATACTTAAAACCTTTTTCTCTACCTGTCTGTCTGTACATGCAGATTTCTTGTTCAGCTGTTCTGCATATGACTTCCTTAATCCCTGGCTGGGCCAAGCCACCTTATGACGCAGCCCAGACCTTTTAAGCCAGAGTACAGACGTCAAAAGTAGACGCTTCTTCTTTTCATTTCACAGCAGCTGAATACTGACATTAAATGGGTAGATGGGGCAAAAGCTCTCTTCAAGATCAAAGTCCATTTGGAATCAACCATTTACACCCAAGTAAGTGGAACTCAACCTTACCTTGAAAACAGTGACCTTTTTTGGAAGGAAGGAAGGAAGGAAGGAAGGAAGGAAGGAAAGAAAGAAAGAAAGATCTTTAACCTGTATAAGGATGAATATTTAAAACAAAGCTTTGTGTGACAAGCTTCCCCCATCTTGTAGGACAGGGACAGACCACTCCTAGTGACCAGAGAGCTGCATTGCCACCCCAGAGCCCAGTGGGGCCCATACCCACTGTTGCGGTCGCCATTGTAGCAGCAAACCCCCCTGCAGTTTTGCCTGAAAATGAGGCTCCCAGGGAGGACACTGCCACACCACCAAATTTGGCAGCAAATTCAGCAGCTCAGTGGAGGGGGCACGTGGGGGGCCACAAAGAAGGGGGGTGCCTGTAGCCCACGAGTCACACGTTGTCCACCTCTTTTGTAAGAAATTCCCTTGGTGCTCCAAAACAGTCAGTTCAGTGCATTTTAACTGCCAACTATTGGCCCTGGTGCTCCTCAAACATACCGCCAAACATAACCTTGTGAGAACAAGCAGGCAGTGACCTGCAGGCCCTTGTGCTCCTTCCTGCCCTCGCACACCCAAGTGAGAAAGATCTGCTTTGTGGTCACCCTTAATTTGCCATTTCTGTTTTGTGACACTTTGCCAATAATGTGAAAAGTGGACAAGAGCCATCCATCTGGCTGGAGATGTCTGCTTCAAAGCAATCGCTGTGGAGCTTGGGAAGTTCCTTCTCTGTGGGCTGCCCATTATATACGCTGCGGCAGGGAGGCAAAAGTGCCACTGAGTGCCACTAAGGTCACCTAAAGAACTGGCCCTAAGGCAGTCGCAAAGGGTGGCAGTGTACAAAGACTGGCCTTGGAAAAACCAGCAGGATCGATTATTAACCATGAAAAAGATATGTGAACTGAACTTCTCTGTTACTTTCAGGATCTCCACCTTCATAAATTCTTTCAGTATTGCCAGACAATCCAGTCAGGTGCCAAAGAGGTCCCAGGAGAACTTATTAAGCATTTAAAGGTGAGCCGTGAATGTCGGGCAACCTGTTTCTGTAGTAGCCCAACCAAGAACACCGTGACTAACGGGGGTCCCATCTCCATCAGAGGTAAGGCAGGTTGGTCTCTGCCAGGAGGACTTTTCGGCTGTGGTGCCCAGCATTTAAAACAGCCTCCCAAGAGGAGTTTTCCTGGTCCTTTTACGGGCAGGCTAAGACAATTTTATTAAAGTGTGTGTGTGTGTGTGTACACGCATGTGTGTGCTGGGGGGTGGGGGGAGGACGTTAGGACTCTTGACTCTTGTGCTGTTGTTTTACACTGTTGTGTATTTTGCTGTTAATTGATTTTGTTTTGTAAAACATTTTTAAACGTTTTACTGTTTTTAATGTTCTTGTTTTTATTGTTGCAAGGTTTTACTGAGTGAACCCACACCCACGTTCCCCTCTAGACACGGCCCCCGCCATGGTGCAGCCCTATACAACTGTGAGGGAGGGGTCTGTCCACTCTTTTCCCTTGAGGGTGGGGGGCTGCTGCCCCATAGCAGTAGGGAGGGAGCAGGCGTATAACTGTGGCCTTCTGCCTGCTAACCACCCCTAGTTTCAAAGTCTATGGACTGCAGAGCTGGTTAGGGAAGCCTGCCCCTGGTGGCTGAAGATGTTACTGCAGGCTTCAACCACACGGACACATTTAAATTAATTGAAATTGATTAATGCGTTTAAAAAAGAAAATCATTCCACAGTGCATACCCCTAGGGTCTCCTTAGTTTGCATCCCAAGTTTCAGGTTTCTAGGGTTCATGGCCTTGGTGCTACAGTGCTGATGGATGGATGGACAGACAGACACACATCATCTTTTATTATTATAGATAACCAGCACTTTGAACTGTCCCTGGAAATGAACTGGAGGATAATGTAGGTTGAACAGAACTAGATTATTTGTTCCAGAAAGCAGGCCCTGAACAAAACCTCGGTGGCTGCATTTGAACTCTGTCCCCACTCGAGAACAAAATCTGGCTCTTGAGATCCCAGTCCCATGTGGCCAAGGATTTTCACGAATTGAGCAACTTCTTTTCTGGTGACTTTTTGTGTCACGTTCTGCTGTTTTTGTACTATGTCTAACAAAAGGCATGTATGTTCTACATGTTTGTTTCAGTGTTTGCACGCCATGGAGATCCAAGTAATGATACAGTTTCTGCCTGTGATTCTTACGCAACTATTTAGAGTGCTCACCAACCGGACACAAGAGGAGGAAATTGCTGTCAACTGTACCATGTAAGTTTTGGTCAAGGCCCAGCAACTAATCAAATACTGATTCAGCCTTGAGAACATCCCCCCGCCTTCCACCCCCCAAAGAATCCTAGCCTGTCTTGCTCACAAAGTAAGTTAACCATTTCCAGCATATGGGTGCCTAATTAGGTGGGGTGGGGGGTGGGAGAAAACAAGTCAACTCTTTCCCTTTGCATAAGCTAATCTGCCTGCTCACCTGGAGGCGACCCTTTATTTGCAACAGGTGACCAGAGAAAGGACATTTACAAGCCCGAATTAGCAAATGGATTTTACAATACCTCCATCAAGTTGATATTTTGAGAAATAAAAACAGTGAACTGAATGCATTCAATGAGGTTCATGAGTGGGAAGGAGCCCAGTTTGCAATTAAGGAAGTCAGAGTCGATAATGTTTGGCCTTTGTTCGGACATGAACTTACATTTATTTACTTCGTTTATAGACTTCCTTTCTGCCAAAGCGCTCAAGGCAGCTTACATTTTCTAATAATGCCTTGCCATCTAAACTACGTATGTTTGTTTATGTATTTATTTAGTGTCCTGGGTGTGCATGGCGCTTTGCTGGGGATATTGGTCTCTGCCCTGAGGAGTTCACAATCTAAAATTTGACATGGGGGAAACAGGAGAGGAAAAGAGGGGAAAGGGAGGCGAGGGTCATAAATAGGGAAACAAGATGTGGTTGTTTCAGCTCTGTATGATCAGGCTGGGGTGCCATAGGACAGCCAGCCCCAACCTAGTCCCCTCCAGATGTGTGGGACTACGATTCCCATAATCCCACAGCCAGCAGTGGGATTAGGGAGCATGGGAACTAACGAGTTAAGAAAGTCTTCCTGGAAAAGGTGGGTTTTGAGAAGGGATTTGAAGGACGGAAGAGAGGTCTTCTGGGGGCAGTAACAAGCAAATGCAAAAGCGTGAAGGGATGAGGAAGCAAGAGGAAATTAAGCAAAATTCAAGGACTGACTCTCATCCCATCCCATAATGACAAAGCCACCAGTGGTTTAGTGGTAAATTTTGAGGTGCAGGCGCTTGTCATGACAGTCCTCATAGCCACACCCCCAAGGAGAGTCCAAATATTCAGACAGCGGTGCTGATCTATATCAACAAACCAGTTCTACCAGTTTTCATCTCCACTAGAAGCAGTCTTTCGTAAAGCAAATGGGTCTTCATTGCCCATTCCAGACCAAGCCACCCCAAAATACTTCGCATTACAACAGTGAACAACATAGTGCTGTGGGGAAAATTCATGCAGTTGGCTCAGAGGGAACAGGGCGTCATGGAAGCGGGTGGCAGCTGACATCAGCATCCCTGCTAAGGGCGGAAGTGTCGGTGCTGCATCCCTGCGCGGCCTGCCTCCGCTGCACTGCTGAAGCCTGCTGCGTACAACGGTTCTGGGAGGGGAGGAGCCAACAGAAGATGGTCCCAGCAGAGCCAGTGCATGGAGCCTTGCTGTCACCCCACTTCTTCCTCTGATTCAGCCACATGGAATGGCCGCCAATGGGAGACAGTTCCGGGGGGGGAGGAGACACGACACCAGCTGGGCCGATGGAAGGCAGCTCATGGTCTCACCCCCGTTCCCTCAGAAGAGAATCTGAGAATGTGCTTACCCAAAACAGGAGTGGAAGAAGAAGTCCCATTCTCTCCCAACTCCCGTTGTTTCACAGGGTTCTCCTCCACGTTGTATCCCGTTGCCACGAGGAAGGCCTTGACCACTACTTGCGGGCTTTCATCAAGGTGAGCAGTGAAGGTTCTCCTGTTCTCTCTCGTCCTCTCCTCTGTGATCAGTGGCGCAGCTGGGGCTGGATCGTGGGGCCAAACTCCAGGGCCCTGGAGGCCAGGGCTGCCTAAATGACCACCCAGAAGGTGATGAGGGCATCAGGATAACAGAAAGAAGCTCCATTTTATTCCTGTAGTGCTGTAATTTAAGTGAGTTTAAAAAGCAAAATTGCACATCCTCCATTGCACATCCTCCCAAGTATTTTTCTTCTTGGCAAATAGTGTTGTTGTTCTAGCATATGAGGAATGTAGAAGCAGCTGTAAAGTATGGGATGGTAATTGTGTGTGTCGAGAGAATTGTTAGTTGTGTGCTTCACAACTGAATAATACACATGGCTGTCCAAAAGGGCCAAGGAAACAGCAAGAGGAGAAGGCACTTGGTGTCATAAAACAAAAGAGAAAAAGTTCTCAGGTGCCTGGATTTATGTTTTATTATTCTGCCCAACACGTTTCGGAAATGTATTTCAAGACAGAAGAAATATTGGAAGGACTCTTGTAGATAATCTGAAGAAAAATAAGCAGCCCCGAGGAAGGAAATTCTTTCCAAAATGCGTTGGGCAGTCCAAAAGGGCTCCCATAAGACCATGAAGTCCAGGGTCTAAAATTACCAGCTGCACCACCGTCTGTGATTGAGGAGACCCCACCAATAATGAAAAATGTGCCTCTTTTGCAGTATTCCTTTCAGCCTGAGAAGCCCGGGATGCCACATGCCAAGATGACGCATGAAATCTTGGCTGTCGCAATGGCAACAATTCTCAAGCAGTCGGCAGATTTCTTGGCCATCAACAAGATGCTGAAGGTGAAACAAGACCGGGAAGGCCTTATTCCCCCCACCCCCATCGCGATGTCTAAGGCCAGCCTGGCCGCATCTCACAACTGTATTGGCCAAATTGGAAATTTCCTGGCTTGGTTTTCTGTCGGTAAAATGGGAATAACCATGATTTGCTCTTGTTGGTGTGCATATCTCTCTTTCTACTTCTTTGTTCCAGTATTCGTGGTTTTTCTTTGAAGCTCTGGCTAAGTCGATGGCTATGTACCTCCTGGAGGAGAACAAGATTAAGGTAAAGACAAAAGCAGCCAGCTCAGGACTCACCGAGCCGCTCAACAAACTTAGTAAAATAACATCCCCCACACAAACCTGCTTCCCAACTTAAATACCAACCAAAAGTGTTGAGGAGTTTTTGCTCCATTACTTTAGGGTGACAAATGTTTCATCAGTGGATTAGAATCAGCCTTCCGAAACCTGGTCCCCTCCAGATGTGTTGGACTACAACTCCCATCATTCCCAGACAGCATTCCAGCCATTGGCCATGCTGGGTGGAACATAAGAAGAGCCGTGCCAGATGAGTCCACCTGGTCCAGCATTCTGTTCACACAGTGGCCAACTAGCTGTCAACCAGGACCTCACAAGCAGGGCATGAGCGCAACAGCACCCTCCTACCCATGTTCCCCAGCAGCTGGTGTACATAGGCTCACTGGTTCTGGAGGTAGCCCATAGCCATCAGGACTAGTAGCCATTGATAGCCTTTTCCTCCAGGAATTTGTCCAACCCCCTTTAAAGCCATCCAAATTGGTGGCCATCACTACATCCTATGGTAGCGAATTCCATAGTTTGACTCTGTGCTGTGTGAAAAAGTCCTTCCTTTTGTCTATCTTGAATCTCCCACCAATCAACTTCATGGGATGACCCCTTTGGGTTCTAGTATTTTGAGAGAGGGAGAAAAATGTCTCCCTATCTGCATTCTCCACACCAGGCATCATTTTGTAGACTTCTGTCATGTCTCCCAGCACATCTGGAGGGCCCCAGTTGGAGAAGGCTGAATCAGTTAGATTAATCCATTAAAAAGATTAATCCATTAAAAAAATTAATCAACTAGAGAGGTGCCACTGATTTATTTGGGGAAGCAGATATATACATATATGTATATTTAAATACAAATACTTACCAAAACTGCAGGTGACAGACATCATTTTAAAAGAGGCATTCCACTTTTTCTCTCTCACACAGTAAGGATGCCTCTTCTCAGATGACATCTGTATCGGTACATGCCTGCATTATCTAAAAACAAAGGGTGCTTTCAGCTTCAGGACTACTTGGTTTTCCCCATTTGCAAATTTAATTATTGAATTGATTGATCATTTAATTGACTAAAATTCATACGACTAATGGACTAAAATGGCTTTAATTGAGCGAGAGTCCTAATTATTTGTTCAGTGTTTCTCAAAAAACTAAAGGAGTACAATATGCCACTTTAAAAAATGTTTTTTCAAAATGTCTTACAAATCAATAAACAAAACATAAGCAACAAAATAAACTTAAAAACAAAACAGTAGTCCAAACACAAAACATAAAAAACGAGATTTGAATAAATGAATATTATTAAAAAACATGCAAAATAAGCTCCTCCCCCTAAAATCACAGAAGTGGTAGTCCCAACTCATATCCACTGCTGCATAATTCCAGCTGCTTATTGTTGGACGAAATACCTGACGGAACCCCTCTCCCAGCATAAAACTCATCATCTAAGGCCCTCCCCCAGGTGCTTCCTCCAAGGGAGGCTCGGAAGGTGGCAGCAAGGGAGAAGGCCTTCTCAGTGGTGGCCCCCCCAACTGTGGAATCATCTCCCTAACAAGGCCTGCCTGGCACCAACATTGTTGTATATTCAGTGCTAGGTTAAGACCTTCCTCTACTCTCAGGTATTTGGCAGCATAGGATAAGGTTTTTAATCGGGTCCTGGGATTTCTTATTGTTGGTTGTTAAAATTGTTTAGATACATATATATGTGTATGTTGTCTGTTTATATGTTTGTATGTAAACAGTTTTTTCTGTTATGTACAATATTGTGTTTTGAAGGTTTTTAATCTTTATAAACCATCCAGAGAGCTTTGACTGCTGGGTGGTATAGAAACTGGATGGATGGATGGTTGGATGGATAAAAATAAGAAAGCTTTTCAAAACTCCCAGAAAATATTCAGGCTCAGAATTCTGTAAGCCTCCAATGGGAGAGAGTTCCACAGTTGTGGGACCACCACACACAAACCCCCCACCTCTGCCTCTCTTCCACACCTTTGTCATGTGGATCTGGGCACTGAGTCAAGAAAGCACTATCAGTCAGTCTACTTTGAAGATTATGCTGGGAAGTTAGAAAATAAGATTGTAACTAAGAGATGCAATCCGGATCAGTCCTCTGTGAAACAGAAGACTTTTTTCTCCTTCTAAGTATTTGCATGAATTGATATCAGCATTTTACTTGAAGTTGTCTTTGGAGACGATCCAGAAGCTTCCATTTGTGCAGAATTTGGCTGTCAGGATTTTAACTGATACAGCCAGGTTTCTTCATATTATTTCAGTGTAAAAAGGACTACACTGGTTGCCTATTTGCTTCTGGGCCCACTTCAACATGCTGGTACTTATCCTAAATGGCTTGGGACCCAAATAGCTGAAGGGGTGCTTCTTCCCATACCAGCCTGCCTGTGTCTTAAAGTTTTCTGCTGAAGGCCATCCCCAAGTGCCTTTCTTAATCAGAAGTGCACTATGTAACGACAAAGGAGAGTGGGGTCCAGTGGTGGGGTCCTGGCATTGGAAGACCCTCCCTAAATGCCTGGCCTTTAGATGACAGGTTAAGGTATTCTTTTTTACACAGACATTTTCAGTATGCTTTTCTGTTGCTTTTCTGTTGTTTCTGTGGTTTTATTTAGGAATGTAGGAAGGCTTATACTGAGTCAGTCCATGGGTCCATCTAGCCCAGTTTTGTCAACACTGACTGGCAGCAGCGGCTCTCCAGGGTTTCAGGCTGGAGTTTTTCCAGCCCTACCTGAAGATGCTGCCGGGGATTGAACCTGGAACCTTCTGCATGCCAAGCAGGGGCTCTGCCACTGAGCTAAGGTCCCTTCCAGTTTGTTGCATTCAATTATGTTATTATGGTATTGATGTTATTGCATGATTGTACACTGCCGTGAAATCTGAATTTGATGAAGGGCAGTATAAAAATGTTTTCAGTCAATCAGTAATAAACTTTTAGTGGATTGGCCATTAAGGAAGAGCAGACTTCACCCCAATGATGTTCTGTGAATTAAGGGAATGGGTGCTGTACTTCACACTTTGTCCCTTTAGCTCCCCAGGGTTCAACGGTTTCCCGAGTCCTACAATCACATCTTGCATTTACAAATCTTGCATTTACAATCAGGTCTTGCATTTAGCTCCCCAGGGTTCAACGGTTTCCCGAGTCCTACAATCATGTCTTGCACTCGCTGCTTCTCGCCATCATTCCTCACGTGAGCATCCGCTACAGTGAAATCCCAGACGAGTCCAGAAATGTCAATTTCAGCTTGGCCAGCTTCCTGAAGGTCTGTGGTATTTCTTTCTCCATATTTAATGCTTTAAAAACAGCTGAGACAACAAGAACTGGGAAGAAAGTCCTTGGCGAAATCTACTGTGGTGTGACCAGATTTGGAATACTTTGTACATACGAGCCCTGCTGCATCAGATCAAGGGTCCATCGAGTCCAGCATTGTGCTCCAACCAGCTGCCTATGGGAAACCCACATGCAGGATATGAGTGCAACAGCACGCTCCCGCCCACATTCCTCAGCAGTGTACAGTTCTGGTCACCCCAAAAAGATGTCACAGTGGTGAAAAGGACCACCAAAACAATTAAGGGAGTTTGAGCACAGTCCATATGAGGAGAGGCTAAAAGGTCTGGGGTTTGTTGTTTTTAGTTTATAAAAAAAGGAACTCAGGTGAGGTGTTACAGAGGTTTATACAATTATGCATACTCTGAGGAATGTGGCTAAAGATGACCCCACTGGGCGATCTCTAGATAACATAGAGCCCAGTGAGGTCATCCCATGAAGCGGAGTCGTGGGAGTTTCAGGACAGATAAAATGACATACTTTTTCACATAGTGCATAGCTGAAGTATGGAATTTTCTTCAAAAAAGATGTAGTGATGCCCGCTAACTTAGATAGCTTTAAAAGGGGATTAGAAAAATTCCTAGAGGAGAAGGAGGACAGGGTTATCAATGGCTACTATGGTAGAAGTATCCAATGTTAGTCCTTCTTCGAGAAGACCCATTGAAATGAATGGGACTTAAGTGACTCATTACTAATTTAAGTCCCCATTCATTTCAATGGGTCTACTTTATGTAGGATTAACATTGCATACTACCCATTATATATTTCTAACCAGCCTTTTAGGGCAGGCTCATACAAGGTGGCCTGCAATAAAAAAAAGTTAAAAACAAAACAGTTGAACAAGTAGCATATAACAAAACCGGCATCAAATAAAATAATATATAGGGGGGCATCAGTAGGATTAATGAAAAGCTTGGTGGAATTTAAAAAGTCTTTAGGGGCTGTTTAAAGAGCACAAGGGTGGGGCCCAAGCAGGTTTCTGAAGGGAGGGGATTCCACAAGTATGGAACCACCACTGAAACAGCCCTTTCCCTGGTACTCTGCAATGCGATCAACCGTAGAATCATTAATTCTACATACTGGAGAGACAAATCTGAAGCAGCAGTTATAAAAAAAAAGTCAGAATGGCCTCGATGGGTGCCCCAAATCACCTGATTTGGCTGGCCTGATAAGCTGCAGTACCACTCCCAACCATTATCAGTGTGGCACTGTAGAACAGTAAAGATCAAACCATCAGTTTCCTCTGTTCTTGAACTGCCCTGGTGATGCAGAGTGTACGGTACCCGCTGCTAGATTCACCTGGCTGAGCCTTCCAGCGCATCATGCTCACTTCAGAGATTCAAGCACTTCAGATAGAATTCCCACGATACTTAGGGCTCAGAGCACCTACAAATGCTATAGTCCAGAGTGCTATAAATAGACTGGGTACTGTTTTTGTTTGGAAGATGATGGGGCATATTCATTTTTACAGCGATGCTTGACATTCATGGACCGAGGATTTATCTTCAACTTGATCAATGACTATGTTTCTGGATTCAGCCCCAAAGACCCAAAGGTAATAATCAGACTTATGGGGGTTGTTGTAGCAGTGTCACCATTTAAATAAGTATAATACTATATGTGTGTTCTTTCCTGCCTCAAATCCAGCTCTTGGTGGAATACAAGTTTGAATTTCTGCAGACAGTTTGTAATCATGAGCACTACATTCCACTAAATTTGCCAATGGCCTTTGCCAGACCAAAACTTCAGAGACTTCAAGGTACGTTCCCTGTTCAGTGGCTTAACATATGG
Source organism: Heloderma suspectum (assembly GCF_057233095.1). Taxonomy (NCBI): domain Eukaryota; kingdom Metazoa; phylum Chordata; class Lepidosauria; order Squamata; family Helodermatidae; genus Heloderma; species Heloderma suspectum. Next base: position 4,113,418 of record NC_139466.1, read on the forward strand.
ATCTTTTTGTTATTTTTTATTCGTAATAGGCTTTGCTTATTACATTACGTATTACTTTTGTCTTTATTCTGCTTATTTCAAAGAGGTCAAGGTCAGATATATCATTTGAAACTTACAAAGGTGTACAGGAAAAACAACAAGCCTTGTGGTACCTTGAAGACTAGGGCCTGGTTCATACATGATGCTAAGCCATGGTGTGGTTTGTTGAAATCCCTCTTGTTGTCTCCAAACCCATCCCTGTAAACAAACCATGGTTTCTTAACCAGCTACAAACCACAAATAGAAGCCCTGGTTTCCTGTTGGCTTACAAAGTCTGGCTTGCTTACACCATGGCTTGCCGTGATGTCTGAACCAATAAATGTGGCTTGTCCCTGTTGTTGTTTGCACTCCTGTCTGCCTTGATACAGAGGCACCCAGCAAGATCAGCATGGACATGAAATGGCTCTGAAGGCTGGCAAAATGCATGGGAGAGAAACAAACCAGAAACAGGGAAAACAAGCCATAGTTTGCTTGTCTGCAAAACAATTCATAGCTCAAGCAGCAAATCATGGTTTAGCATTACATGCATGACTTTGTCAGAAGCAAAACATAGAAACAACTCAAATATGTAGTACATTAAATGGACACGACCCTAATATTAATTCAGATTTTAAATCCCAATGGAAACCTCTTCTCCCACTCCTTTTAATTTGGCTAATTTCAAAAATAAGGAGGTAGTCCGTTACTTAAATAATTAAGAATGTGTGTATGTACAGACACTTGCACACCCAACTCACTGCAAAAGTAGCACTTGCTACCATGTACAAAGCATTGTCTATTTTTCATCAAAAAACTGAGCAAGCTGAGGCAGTCTGCATCAAGATGTCATCTAAAGATCCATAGATGAGAGGATTCAGTTTCATGTAGCTTGTTTGTGGACCCTGGAAATCTAAAACATCCTGTGTCCCTCTGTTGCATGGTATACATGCCATCGTAACATAACCTGGCTAAATATAGAGGCAGGTTATATAGCCTAGCTAAATCATTCCTTTTTGTTTCCCTTTTGCATATTAATTAGATTTCATTTCCGTGGCTCTGGCACCGTTCACTTCAGTAGGTAGGTCTGTAAACAGAAGTGGCTGGAGTGCTTCATGCCGAATCAACTGCAACTTCAAATCTGCTAATTTTTGCACCCAGTAAAGTTTCAGCAAATGTCGTGCAGCAGTGCTTCTTAAACTGATCAACTTGTTTATAGCACCTCCTGTTTTCAGTTAAAATTGTGCAGAGCTTGCTTCTTAAACCGACTAACTTAGTTTAGCAGCTGCTTTCTGCTTTTGCTGAATCAAAGTCAGGCTGAGCTTGAACAACTGGGGCAAGAGAGAGACATCTGTAAGTCTTCACTTTCCATAAATTCTTTGCTAGAGCTGTAACATCTCAGTCTTCTGAGGATGCTTATCTTAGGTCACTGTAGCATATCTCTTAAAAAAGTACAGAACTGGTAATGACTGTAACTTTAACTGGACCAGTTTTAGTGTTTTGAACTGTTGCCGTAAACATTCAAACTCATGGGGCCATTATCCTTGAATTCATGCTTCAGCTGTAGAAGATCAGAGTAAAACTAATTAGATATGGGGCTGCATGATCCAGTTGGGTATTGCTCTGTAATAAAGGAAGAGAAGATGAACTAAATTACAGTATACATAGGCCAGATGTGGCTAACTGGATTCAGTTTATGTAGGTCAAAGCAGGGGAACTCTTACCCATCAGAATTCCCTAGAATTCCCCTTTTCCCTGTCTACCAGTCATTTGGTGGTTTTCCAGATTTTCCTCCTGTTCTAAAAGGTTAAATGCCTCTCCTAAGGCTGAGTTTCGCCAATAAGAGTGTTAATTTATGGCTTCTTTATTTGCTGTACTTTGCTGTACTGAACTAAAATATTCAGATATTTTGGTTCTGCCCTTTTTGCCTTTGGCCCTGCACACCATTGGAATACAGCCCCCAAGAGCTTTGGGACATTGGATTTGGCCCTGGGGCTGAAAGAGTTTCCCCACCCCGATGTAGGCCGAGTCCTCAAAGAGAGTGGACACATTTCAATCTTGTAAGGAACAATAGAACTGCTGCTGTGAGGCAGGGGACTTTGGCTCGGTGGGAGAACACCTGCTTTGCATGCAGAAGGTTCAATTCCCAGTTAAAGGGACCAGGTGGCACGTGATGGGGAAAGTCTCTGCCCAGAGAGACCATACTGAGCTAGGTGGGCCAGTGGTCTGACCCGGTATAAGGTAGCTCTGTTATGTTTACTCAAGTTGAAGGGGAGGGACTTTAGTTCAATAGCAGAGCACATCTTTTGTGTGCAGAAAGTCCCATGTGTTGTTGTTTATTCGTTCAGTCGCTTCTCACTCTTCGTGACTTCATGGACCAGCCCACGCCAGAGCTTCCTGTCAGCCGTCGCCACCCCCAGCGCCCCCAAGGTCGAGTCCATCACCTCCAGAATATCATCCATCCATCTTGCCCTTGGTCGGCCCCTCTTCCTTTTGCCTTCCACTTTCCCTAGCATCAGCATCTTCTCCAGGCTATTTGTCTTCTCATTATGTGGCCAAGGTACTTCAGTTTTGCCTTCAATATCCTTCCCTCAAGTGAGCAGTCTGGCTTTATTTCCTGGATTATGGACTGGTTTGATCTTCTTGCAGTCCAAGGCACTCTCAGAATTTTCCTCCAGCATCACAGTTCAAAAGCATCAATCTTCCTTCGCTCAGCCTTCCTTATGGTCCAGCTCTCGCAGCCATAGGTTACTACGGAGAATACCATTGCTTGAACTATGCGGACCTTTGTTGTCAATGTGATGTCTCAGCTCTTCACTATTTTATCAAGATTTGTCATTGCTGTCCTCCCAAGAAGTAAACGTCTTCTGATTTCCTGCCTGCAGTCAGCATCTGCAGTAAACTTTGCGCCTAGAAAGACAAAGTCTGTCACTGCCTCCACGTTTTCTCCCTCTATTTGCCAGTTATCAATCAAGCTGGTTGCCATAATCTTGGTTTTTTTGAGATTTAACTGCAACCCAGCTTTTGCACTGTCTTCTTTCACCTTCGTCATGAGGTTCCTCAGCTCCTCCTTGCTTTCAGCCATCAAAGCGGTATCATCTGCATATCTGAGATTGTTAATGTTTCTTCCAGCGATTTTAACTCCAGCCTTGGCTTCATCAAGCCCAGCACATCGCATGATGTGTTCTGCATACAGGTTGAATAGCCAGGTTGAGAGTATACAACCCTGCCGTACTCCTTTCCCAATCTTAAACCAGTCCGTTGTTCCGTGGTCTGTTCTTACCGTTGCTACTTGGTCGTTATACAGATTCCTCAGGAGGCAGACAAGATGACTTGGTATCCCCATCCCACCAAGAACTTGCCACAATTTGTGATGATCCACACAGTCAAAGGCTTTAGAATAGTCAATAAAACAGAAATAGATGGTTTTCTGAAACTCCCTGGCTTTCTCCATTCTCCAGCGGATATTGGCAATTTGGTCTCTAGTTCCTCTGCCTTTTCTAAACCCAGCTTGTGCATCTGGCAGTTCTCGTTCCATGAATTGCTGGAGTCTACCTTGTAAGATATTGAGCATGACCTTACTGGCATGTGAAATAAGTGCCACTGTTCGATAGTTTGAACATTCTTTGGTGCTTCCCTTTTTTGGTATGGTGATATAAGTTGATTTTTTCCAATCTGTTGGCCATTCTTGTGTTTTTCAAATTTGCTGGCATATGGCATGCATCACCTTGACAGCATCATCTTGCAAGATTTTAAACAGTTCAGCTGGGATACCGTCATCTCCTGCTGCCTTGTTATTAGCAATGGAGAGCCAGTGTAGTGTAGTGGTGAGAGTGACGGACTGGGAGCCGGGAGATCTGGGTTCTAGTCCCCACTTGGCCATGGAAGCTCACTGGGTGACTTTGGGCCAGTCACAGACTCTCAGCCCAACCTACCTCACAGGGTTGTTGTTGTGAGGATACAATGGTGAGGAGGAGGATAATGTAAGCCGCCTTGAGTTCCTTGCGAGAGGGAGAAAGGCGGGGTATAAATGCAATAAATAAATAAATAAAATGCTTCTTAAGGCCCATTCAACCTCACTCTTCAGGATATCTGGCTCTAGCTCACTGACCACACCGTCAAATCTATCCCTGATATTATTATCCTTCCTATACAGATCTTCCATATATTCTTGCCACCTTTTCTTGATCTGTTTCTGTTAGGTCCTTGCCATCTTTGTTTTTGATCATAGTCATTTTTGCCTGGAATTTACCTCCGATGTTTCTAATTTTCTGGAAGAAGTCTCTTGTCCTTCCTATTCTATTATCTTCTTCCGCTTCCACGCATTGCTTGTTTAAAAATAATTCCTTATCTCTTCTGGCTAACCTCTGGAATTTCACATTTAATTGGGCATATCTCCCCCTATCACTGTTGCCTTTTGCTTTCCTTCTTTCTTGGGCTGCTTCCAGTGTCTCAGCAGACAGCCATCTTGCCTTCTTGGTTTTCTTTTTCTTTGGGACTTTTTTGTTGCTGCCTCCTGAACAATGTTGCGAACTTCTGTCCATAGTTCTTCCGGGACCTTATCTACTAAATCTAGTCCCTTAAATCTATTCTTCACCTCCACTGCATATTCATTAGGAATATTAGTGAGCTCATATCTGACTGATCTGTGGGTCTTCCCTATTCTCTTTAGTCGGATTCTAAATTGTGCAATAAGAAGTTCATGATCTGAACTACAATCAGCTCCAGGTCTTGTTTTTACCAACTGCATAGATGTCCGCCACCTTTGGCTACAAAGGATGTAGTCAATCTGATTTCGGTGTCGACCGTCTGGTGAAGTCCATGTATAAAGTCGTCTCTTAGGTTGTTGGAAGAGAGTGTTTGTTATGCACAGCGAGTTGTCTTGGCAAAATTCTATCAGCCTATGTCCCGCTTCATTTTGTTCTCCCAGACCATGCTTGCCTGTAATTCCAGGTGTCGTTTGACTACCCACCTTAGCATTCCAGTCTCTTGTAATGAAAATAAAATCTTTGTTTGGCGTACTATCCAGTAGGTGCTGCAGATCCTCATAGAACTGATCTACTTCTGCTTCTTCAGCATCTGTGGTTGGGGCGTATATTTGGATCACTGTGATGTTAAATGGCTTACCTTGAATTCGAATTGAGATCATTCTGTCATTTTTTGGATTGTATCCAAGTACTGCTTTAGCCACTTTATTATTAATTATGAAGGCTACTCCATTTCTTCTGTGGTCCTCTTGTCCACAGTAGTAGATCTGGTGGTCATTTGATGTGAAGTGGCCCATTCCAGTCCATTTCAGTTCACTGACACCCAAAATGTCTATATTTAATCTTGACATCTTCCCAATAACCACATCCAATTTGCCCTGGCTCATAGATCTTACATTCCAGGTTCCTATGGTGTGTTGATCTTTAGGACATCGGACTCGTCGTTCACCACCAGCACCATCGGCTGCTAGCCATCCTTTCGGCTTTGAGCTAGCTGCGTCATCACATCTGGGGCTAGTTGAACTTATCCTCTGTTCCTCCCCAGTAGCATTTTGACCATCTTCCGACCTGGTAGTCCCATCTTCCGATGGTATACCGACATATCTCTGGTTGTACTGATCCATTTAGTTTTCATGGCAAGAATACTGGGGTGGGTTGCCGTTTCCTTCCCCAGGGATCGTATTTAGTCTGACGTCTCTGCCATGACCTTCCCATCTTGGGTATCCCTTCACGGTTTAGTTCATGACATCATTGAGGTGCTCAAGCTCCAGCACCACGACAAGCTAACGATCTCCTTTGCTGAAGAAGTCCCATGTAGGGTTGGGCAAATGTGTCAAGCCTGATTTCACACAGGTTCTCTGTTTCCTACTGCTATGTTCGTTCCGGCCCGAAGTTCGCATTGAAATGCAAACCAAACAAATTTCTCCCCCCTCCCTTGTCCCAGGTTCTGCCCTTGGCCTTTCTGGTAAACAAAAAAAAAGGGTCTGGTAGCAGGTCATGTGAAAGGCCCTTCTCTGTCTGGGGCCCTGCCTGGCCAGAGTAGACAATGCTGGAGTAGATGGACCAATCACCTCACCTGTGATAAAGCAGCTTCCTCAATTGCTTGGGTTTCTTCTAAGGCGGAAAAGGCAAATTAAAAACATTGTTGCCCCAATTTTCCTCAAACAAGCTTGTGGATGGGTACCAAATGATTCTTAGCTTGCCCAGCCAGGGGTCTATTTTTACTCCTAATTTATTTATTTATTTATTTGTTGCATTTATATCCCGCCTTTCTTCCAAGGAGCCCAAGGCAGTATACATGATCCTTCTCCTCCTCTCCATTTTGGCCTCACAACAACCCTGTGAGGTAGGTTAGTCTGAGAGTCAGTGACTGGCCCAGTGAGCTTCATGTCTGGGCGGGGAGTAGAACCCAAGTCTCCACAGTCCCAGTCCAACACTCTAACCACTACACCACACTAGTTTTCCTCTCTGCCTCAGATTCTTCCCTCTAGTTCATCCTTCTGGATCACTCCCCCGTCCTTCCTTCCTTCCTTCCTTCCTTCCTTCCTTCCTTCCTTCCTGGCTTGTCCTATCCCCTCACCCACCCTGCTTCACTTAATTTGCTTAGACCCCTGCCCCCTCCCTTCTTTCTCTCCTAGGCTTTTCTGCCTGCCTTAGCAGGATCCTCACCAACCAGTGGCAGCCAAGACTCCCTTCTGCTTGCCTTATTCTTCTGTGACCATTAGGGAAGCTCAGCCAATTACTGCAAGAAGCTTTGTCACCACCACAAACTCTCCTAGGGTGCTTCCAGGTGAGGCTTCTATGGCACCATAGCCCTGCCTCATTCATGGAAGTTTATGGGAGCTCCAGACATCAACAACGTCTTTTATGCGTAGCCCTCCCACATTTTCCCAACACTACTTCCATCTTTTTTCTTAATGCAGAAAATATGTTAAGGAAGAAAAAATGGAACAGCTACACAATGCCTTCTGATTGCTAGTGCTAGGAGCTGTCTGTCTGGAAGCATTACAACCATAGATGGTTAAAAAACAACAACACTCCTTCTTTTACCTTTTGTGGCAGATGTAAATCTTGAATACGGCTTGTCCGACGAGTATTGCCGCCACCACTTCTTAGTGGGTTTGCTCCTGAGAGAGATGTCCGTTGCCCTGCAGGACAATTATGACATCAGATACATGGCCATCAGCATCTTAAAGAACCTTCTAATAAAACATGCTTTTGACAACAGATACCAGCATAAGGTATAGTAGTTTTGGGTAATACTGTATTCAGTGATATTTTATCTGTCACCAAAGCCACATCCTGGCTTGTTTTAGCACCTGACCTCTTTCTGGCCATATTTCTGAGAGAGTAAAGGCAAAGTAGGGGAGGGGGAAGATCCTGTGGGTGGCACCAGCCTGCTCCTGATTTCCACCAACAGACCTCCAGGCCCCCTTTACCTACCTGTAGGTGCCCTGGACTGGGAGAAGTCCATCTTTGGTGCATCCTTGAGAGTGACCAGCACTACCTCTGAGGCATCTCTTTTGCTACGGACGATGCTTCCTGCTGGACTCTTTGCATCAACCTGGCTCTTGCTGCCTTCACGCCTCCCTCTCCCTTTAGAGAAGAAGACTTGTAATGTCTGTCCCGTGTGTGCCAGGGCACCCATGCTTTGGCACAGGTGGATGCCACGTCTCGCCCAGCCTTATAAATACCCAGCCCAGCCAGAAACACAGAGCAGCAGGACCTCCAAGAACATTATTATGAATAAAGATAACGAATAAACAGACTGCATTTGTTGCTGTAACCCAGACCCATTTTGTGGAGGATTGCAGTGTCCAGCCGAGAGGTGTCCAGCCCCTCACAGCCACTTTTGCGGTTGGTTAGAGTGGTCAAGCCCGCTTCCCTTGCCTAGTTCTTACACTCACAGGATATGAACTTCTGGACATCGCAGAACCTGGACGTTTGAAGATACAGACCTTTTGAACTGGGCCTGTGGTCACTGCTAGCAAGGACTTTCCCGACAGCTTTCATCGCAGGGCCTGGCACTGTCTGGGCACTACTTCCCATGCCAGGCCACGTGGCTGACAGCTGTGGGACCAGCATCTAACCCGCTTCCCACAGTGACTCTGAGGAAGAGGCACACTGCAAAGATTGCCTGCCTTTTCCCTGGAGTGCTTCCCCATCTCATGAGAAATGTGGAATAGATGTGTAAAAAAACCCCACCCCTGCACACTCCGCACTAGAAATGTGTTGTTGTTGAAAAGCTGCTTTCAGGCACAGCCGAGCCGGTCTCTCTCGCGCCAAGAAAGGTTCCATGGCAAACTGTCCTGGATGGCCTTAACAGCACGGCCCCGAGTCTCCGGGGTGCTGCATCCCAAACCAGTCTTCTTCCTTCTCTGTAGTCAGTTAGTCAGCGTCCAGAGCTGCCGCTTGGCCAGCAGGGTGTCCCTTCACTTGCTTTCTTAAGTTTCCAGGCACTTTGTGATTCCAGTTTTGAAATATGCTGTTGCTAGAGTCGGCGGTGAGCCAACATGCCGTTACTGCAGCCCAGGCCTCCCTGGAGGGCCACTGGGCCTTCTGTGTTTCTGCACGTATCAAATCTGACATCCTGTGCAGAAGTTGGGCTCCTGGGAACCTTGTATTTCTCACTTTCTTCTTTTAATCATACATTTAAAAGCAAATTCCCAGCCCTTGTAGTGGGGAAGATGCTCCTGAAACATGCACAGACGTACCCAGAGAGGTGTGCAGCTGTTTACTGATCTCCTAGCAACTTCTGGCCCTCCAGCAACCCTTGGCTATGCCGGCTAGGGTTGATGGAAGTTGCAGTCCAGCAACATCTGGAGAGCCACAGGTTGCCCTCCCAGCTGTCACCCAGGCTACCTCTGGTTCTCTGACCTGCCCTCCATCAGCCCCCTAGCCCACTCCTCCAGCACCACATGGCATTTCAAACCCAGGGCCATTTCAAAAGCAGTTTGGGATGTGGGGTAGGAGTGCTTCTTTGGTAGTCAAAAATCTCAAAGGCCTAAATGGACATGTGTGAGTCCTTCCATCAGCATGAATGGGGGTGGTTGGTTGGATCTGGTTCTCCACAAGGGTCCAGAGTCCAAGATCTTATCCTAACCATGAGGTTAGGCCTCATCTGGAGTACTGTGTCCAGTTCTGGGCACTGCACTTTAAGAAGGATGCAGACAAGCTGGAGAGGGTTCAGAGGAGGCAACGAAAATGATCAGGGGACTGGAAACAAAGCCCTATGAAGAGGGACTGAAAGAACTGGGCCTGTTTAGCCTTGAGAAGAGATGACTGAGGGGAGATATGATAGCACTCTTCAAGTACTTGAAAGGTTGTCACAGAGAAGAAGGCCAGGATCTCTTCTTGATCATCCCAGAGTGCAGGACACGGAATAATGGGCTCAAGTGACAGGAAGCCAGATTCCGGCTGAACATCAGGATAAACTACCTCTGTTCTTTTGTTGTTGTTGCCTTTTTAAACTTTATTTCAAAAGGAAATAAATCTTTGCATTTATTCTGCAGGGGTTTGGGGGGGTTGTTAAGTGACTTGCATCAGCTGGCAGGGTGGAGCTGAGAATTAGCAGGATCAAAGCTGCCATGGAAAAGGAATTTAATCCTTTTCTCTGCATGGCTGCTGCAGTTCTGAGGGAAATCCATTTTCTGAAGACAATACTTCCTGAGAAAGAAATCCTACTTAGTACCAGTCAGGGAATTCCTCCCATTGCAAATACGGAAGAGGACTCTTCAGAGGAGGAGGACTTTACTTTAGGACCATGGCAGGGGAGGAAAGGGTTAAATTCCCTCTCCTTGGCTGCTGTGATCCCATTAATTATCAGCTCCCCCCACCCAACTCTCCAGCTGGCGCAAATCAGATGTATTTAACATTGTGCCTCCTTCACCTCTTAATCCTCACCTTTGAGACAACAGCTCACATCTTCTCCCAATTTTGCTCTTGCAGAACCAGCAGGCTAAAATAGCTCAGCTGTACTTGCCTCTGGCTGGACTTGTTTTGGAAAACATCCAGCGGCTGGCTGGCCGGGACACCCTGTACCCTTGCACCACCATGTCAAACTCTGTGAGTAATCTTGGAGCAGTCTTTTGCATCTTTCCCATGTGTGGAACAGGGTCTGTTTTTAGCTGTGTTTACCAACAGTGCATGCTAGAACAGAAGCTTTTCAAGCCGTGCCCTGGGAAACCCTGAGATTCCTTGGATGCTTATCAGATGTGCATGAGAAGATGGTAAAGGCAGACACGCTTCCCTGCAAGACCTTGGGTTAGACTTTTCTGTAACAGTCAGAAAAGTTTAGCAACATTTCCCTTTATCATTTTCATCTCCAGTCATGGGAAAAGTATGCAAACAGATTGTCCTGGGGTGGGAAGAACATAAGAAGAGCCCTGCTGGATCAGACCGTGGGTCTCTCTAGCTCAGTGTCCTTTGGTCACCCTCTGGGAAGATCACAAATGGGGCACGAAAGTGAGAGTCTTTCCCTGCTGTTGCTTCTGCTTCTCAGCCTCCAACATCTAACAGCCTCTGAAAGTAGAGTTTACATTTAGCTGCCATGGCTAATAGCCAAAGATAGCCAGAGGATTACAGGAGGCACGGAGTCAGGTTCTCTTTTGTTTATCTTCCAATTTTCCACTTGAACATAATCCAAACCTTCTCCTCCTTCTCTAAAATCTTCTCTTTTCCTTTCCCCCTCCAGACGTCCAGAGATGAGTTTATGTGCAATTTTACATCACCTTCCAACAGGACAAGCCTCATTGTCGAAAAAGATGCATGTAAGGAAGCTGGTCTTGGCTCAGAACCTTTCTGTTCCTGTTGTTCTGGGGATATGGGTTTCATTTTTGCCCACCAGCAGAGGTTTCTGGGTGTGAGAGGAAGAACCAGGGTGATTCAGTTGATAGAGGGTTAGATTTGGACCTCAGAGCCTACTCCTGCCATGCACCCACCAGTTGGCCTTAAAATGGTTTCTAAATCTCTCTGCCTCACTTGCCCAGTCTGAGAAATGGTACTAATAATGACACATGGCCATGCAAGGTAGATGATAAAGCACTCTGCACGTTTAGAAATGATTAGTGCTTTCTTGTAAAGGTACATACATAGCAACAATACATACACAGGTCTACAGCTGGCAAGAGATAGGATGCTTAAAAAATATCCCAGTAGGAACCAGCTACCAGCATCAGAATTTCCTCCCCAATCCTGTCTGTGCTGCTGCAAAAGTGCTTACCCTGACCAGCTGTGGCCACCTAAGGCAACATCAAGCTAAATATTTAACCTAAAGCATCTGGATCAAAATAAATGGAACAAAGAATAAAAGGAACCTGGTGGTCAGTCTACTACCGGCCACCCAATCAAGGAGAAGACGAGGATGAAACTTTTGAAAAGCAAATAGCCAACGTTTCAAGGAAGCATGATGTAGTAATAATGGGGGATTTCAATTTCCCCAATATTTGTTGGGAGACAAATTCTGCAAAACCTGCCCCCTCCAGGAAATTCCTGATTTGTGTGGCGGATAACTTCCTCCTACAGAAAGTAGAGGAAGGAACTAGAGGATCGGCTTGATCCTAACCAACAGAGATGACTTAGTGGATAAAGTAGCAGTTACAGGAACTCTGGGGGAAAGCGACCATGTTGTATTTGAGTCCTTGGTTCTAAGGGAGGCAAAAGCCGAGTGTAGTCAAACGCGTACCCTGGATTTTAGGAAAGCTGATTTTAATAAACTCAGAACAATGATTAGTAAGGTCCCATGGCAAGCAACTCTGACGAGAAAAGGAGTCCAAGATGGGTGGGAGCTTTTAAAAAAGGAAATTCTCAAGGCACAATGACAAACAATTCCAACAAGAAGAAAAGGTGGAAGACAACAGAAGAAGCCAATGTGGCTTCACAAAAAGCTTATAGAAGATCTGAAAACAAAAAAGGACACATATAGGAAGTGGAAAGAAGGCCAAGCAACAAAGGAAGGGTACAGGCAGGTAGCACAGAATTGCAGGGATGGCGTCAGGAAGGCTAAAGCTGAGAACGAGCTGAGGTTAGCAAGGGATGCTAAAAGCAACAAAAAGGCTTTCTTCAGCTACGTGCATAGTAAAAGACAGAGGACAGAAATTGTGGTTCAGCTATTAAATAAGGATGGCAAAATGATAACAGATGACAAAGAAAAGGCAGAGGTGCTCAATTCCTACTTTGGCTCAGTCTTCTCCCAAAAGAGGGTCTATGACCCCCCCGGCAAAGGCGAAGTACAGGCTGAAGGGGCAGGATTGCAGCTTGAGATCGATAGGCATATGGTCAAGGAACACCTGATTACTTTGAATGAGTTCAAATCTCCAGGGCCAGATGAACTGCATCCTAGAGTAATAAAGGAACTGGCAGAAGAACTCTCAGAACCGCTGTCTATTCTCTTTGAGCAATCATGGAGGACGGGGGAAGTGCCAGATGACTGGAGGAGGGCTAATGTTGTCCCTATCTTCCAAAAGGGTAAAAAGGAGGAACCTGAGAACTACAGACCAGTCAGTCTGACATTAATCCCTGGGAAAATTGTGGAGCAGATGATAAAACAATCCATCTGGAAGCACCTTGAAAACAATGCAGTGATGACTCAAAGCTAACATGGATTTGTCAAAAACAAATCCTGCCAGATTAATCTGATCTCATTTTTGAATCAAGTCACCTCCCTTGTGGACCGTGGGAATGCTGTAGACATAATATACCTCGACTTCAGCAAAGCTTTTGACAAAGTGCCCCATGATATCCTGATGAGAAAACTAGCTCAACGTGGGCTAGATGAACAATGATCTGGTGGATCCACAGTTGGCTACAGAATCGGACTCAAAGAGTGCTTATCAGTGGGACCTTCTCAAACTGGGGAGAGGTAACGAGCAGGGTACCGCAGGGCTCGGTCCTGGGCCCAGTGCTCTTCAACATTTGTATTAATGACTTGGAGGAGGAGGTGCAAGGAATGCTGATCAGATTTGCAGATGACACCAAATTGGGCGGGATAGCTAATACTTTGGAAGACAGAAACAAAATTCAAAGTGATCTGGATCACCTAGGGAGGCGGTGGGCTCTCCCACACTGGAGGCGTTCAAGACGAGGCTGGACAGCCATCTGTCAGGGATGCTCTGACTTGGATTCCTGCATTGAGCAGGAGGTTGGACTCGATGGCCTTGTAGACCCCTTCCAACCCTACTACTCTATGATTCTATCAAGCCGAGGCACCGGGCTGCTGTAGGAGGGCTCAGAAGATGGAGAGTGTCCTGGTCCTAATGGGCCACTGCAGAAGAAGCTGTAAAAGCAGTTGAACACAGAGCGGGAGAGTTGAGTTGGGGGAAGATCAGAGGAAAGGATGAGAGGCAGGGTAGACAAGGGCTGAAGAAAGGCAAGTAGCAAGGAAGGAGGAAAGAGATGCAGAAACATGAACAGCATGAAGAAGGAAGTTGCAGGGAGCTTGGAGAAGACTGGTCCTGGTTGGGTTGTGTAGTGATAAATTTTGAGGTGCAGGCATTCATCATAACAGTCCTCATAGCCACACCCCCAAGGATTGCCCACAACTGCAGGCAGCTAGGTTGATACATAGCAACAAACCAGTTCTAGGAGTTTTCATCTGCTAGGAGCAGGTCTTTGGTAAAGTGAATGGGTCTTAATTGTTCCTTTTGCTGTCTCTTGTATACTCTTTTTAAGTTGCGTTGTTTTATTGTTGGATTTTTATTTTTTTTATTGTTTTTAGTTCAAAGTTGTTTTTAGTTATATGTTTGTATATATTGTCCATATGCTTTATGTAAATGGTTTTTAAACTTGGTCTATTGTATTTTAATGTTTTAACTTTTGTAAACCGCCCAGAGGGCTTTGGCTATAGGGCGGTATAGAAATGTAATAATAAAAAAATTTAAATTACCCATTCAAGACCAAGCCACCCCAAAATACTTAAATTAGAACAGTTCATTTCCCCTCGGTGAGGATTATAGCTAAACTCAGAGTGGGCGGGGAATTCCGAGGGGCTGGCAGGTGACATCAGTGTCCCTGCTAACAAAAAGTGCTGGCGCTGAGTCCCTGCAAGCCCTGGCTCCATGACACCACTGCTTACGGGAGCCAACTGATTCTTTTAGTGGCTTCTGTGAACCTAGTTTGAATTTGCCTGTGCCAGCTCTGCTCACACAAGAGAGAGAATAGATCACACACCCAAAGAACCAACAAGTTCATTGTCAGCTGTGTAATGCAGGTTTTTCCAACAAGGAAAACATCCCGTTTTGTTCCCGGACCAAGCCGGCTAGGGTTCCCCTGCAGCTGATTGCAAGTACCTTCTTCTTCCTTTTTAGTATATGGCGCAGCTCTCCAGAATGGACTTTCCATGAAGAGGGAGGACTCCAAAGGATCCCTCAGCTCCGAAGGAGTGGCCTGCTCCCCTGACCAGTGTAGCACCGGTGAAAATGTAATGTTGCTTTTTCAAAATGCCAGAGAATTCAGATAACAGACACTGCTGCTCCCGTGTGGCTCTCTAGATTTGTAGAAGCTTTGGATAGCAGAATCGTGTCCCATTCATTTTATTGCCCTAGGTAAAACGTTCTCCAGATTTTAAAAAGCCAGCTGCCACCATCGCCGTCCAGTCCCGCCGCCCCCAGGCTGCTCTGGGGTGAACTCAGTATCATGCGTCGGGTGGTGATTCTTTTTAGGAAGCTTGCCTTTATACAATGCAGTTGCAGTGACTGCTGTTTCCAGGGGAAGATGGCATGAGGGCGGTGGAGACTTCTTAACCTTTTCCATTCAGACCATTTTTCTGCTGAAAATTGTTCCCCCAACCAAAAAAACCCTCACCAAGCTGCGTGGGATAGTTGTGATGATGCAGGCACTCATATACTTTCCCCATCAGGGGTAAAGGCAGCTGGGGTGTAATTTTCAGCAGGGTATCAGCCCAAGACGAAGGCATTAAGAAGCCCCTCCCCCCTCCCATCCTTCTACTTAAAGTGGCAGCCTCAGCCACTGCAGTGTGTAAAAACCCAACAACGTTTCTGAAGAGCATCGCGGAACAATGGAGGGCCTGTGAAGGAGCGTCTCGGGCATTACTACAGCGATGTGGGAGTTGCTCCTTGCCAGGCCAGGCCAGGCCGGGCCCCGAGGGCCAAACTGCACATTACGCTAATCGTGTAACATGCAGCTGAGGCTTGTTTTTTTTACTCTTGTGTAAGTGCATATGGCCCCGATTCAGATTGGGACCATGGTGCTCTGGGAGGGTTACCCCTCCCCTTCAGGTCTCCCCACCCACCTACCCAGCACACACACGTGCACGCACGCACAGAAGGGTTAAAGAAAAAATCCTCCGTTGACTCCAATGGAGACTTCTTTTAAACTACCCTTGGTTGTGGGGGAGGGGGATTTATTATTTATTGCTTGCTTGCTTGCTTGCTTGCATTTATGCCCGGCCTTTTTCCCTCTTGCAAGGAACCCAAGGCGGCTGACATTATCCTCCTCCTCTCCATTTTATCCTCACAACAACAACCCTGCGAGGTGGGTTGGGCTGAGAGTCTGTGACTGGCCCAAAGTCACCCAGTGAGCTTCCATGGCCGAGCGGGGACTAGAACCCGGATCTCCCGGCTCCCAGTCTGTCACTCTCACCACTACGCTACACTGGCTCTTCAGGGGGAAAGGTTATGGGGGCAAGTTTAATCCTCGCCTGCTGGAGCACCATGGTCCCAATTCAAATCAGGGCCGCATGTGCTTACGCAAAAGTAAAAAGACAAGCCTCAGGTAGACGCTGTGCAATTAGCATAACGTGTGGTCAGTTTGGCTTTGAGGGAGTGTCCTCCAATCCAGGGTCCCTGAAGCCACGCTGGTGGTGCTGGAGACGGGAGCCAAGAGGCTCAAGACCCAGGGTGGGAAATTTAGGGGAGCTACAGCAGAAATGAGGAACCTCTCTGTGGCCCAGGCAAGGGTAGAAGGCCCGGCTCCTCACAGTTATACCGAGCCTGCCTAACCCAGAGTCTTCGTCCGGCCTACCAACTACAGGGGCCTTGGTCGCCATGCCGATCTCCTTCTGTCCCCTAAGAGGGTGCTGAGACCTGGGTATACACAGGCCAGGTAGCTTGCTAGGCTAGGACTCAGCCAAGGCCGCCCAGGGGACTTATGGGGCCAGGGAAGGTGTGACGTAGGCAAACAAGGGCCCATGCGTGTATGGGGCTCTGGTGAGCAATGTGGCAACGCCGGGTCAGGGGCCAACAGTATGCACAGGAGCTGAGGCACAGGAGGCCTTTTTTTTAGGGCCCTGAGGCAAATAATTATTTTATTACATTTATAAAATGTATTACCTGATTTCCATTGCAAAATAGTCCGACCGTGGGGTACAATACTAATAAAACACAGTAAAATCATCAAGCTCAACCAATGAAACAATGGCCCAGTTGCTCCCCTCCCCCTGGACTCAGCCCCAGTCCACGAGGTGCCTATTTCAAGTCCTAAAACTCCACACCTGGGACAGACCAGCATGGCTGTTCCTCTGAAAGGTTGTTACTTGCTAATAATCCTTATGCTCCCTTTTTCTTCCCTGCCCACCCCGCCCCGGGTATCTGTTGGTTCAAACAGATGCGGAGGAGCTCCACACGCAGCAGCGTCTCCCAATTTGGGCGGCTGGACCAGTACGAGATCCGGAGCCTCCTGATCTGCTACCTTTACATAATTAAAATGATTTCTGAAGGTCAGTAGCTTTGCTGTGCCCACAAGTATGTTTGCAGCCTTCTGAGGAGGAAAAAAGTTTTCAGACCTTCCCAAGGAACACAGCAGTCAGGTCTTCTGACACTATTAGCCTTTATTAAGCAGATTTTGAGCAGAGCATGCTAGCCATGGGTGAATCGTGTGCACAGGAGGTCCACACCTTGGTACAGATAAGCAGTAACTTATATATTTTGCCATTTCTTACTGCTCCACGGCTGACAGCCAGTCATATACTGACATGCTAGTGGGGGCTAAACACGTACATACAGGGAACAAAACCTTCCAGCACAGTTTTCTTATCTACCTACAACATTCCAGCTTTACAACATCCCAGCACATCCTCTTTATCTGCTTACAATGCATTTCTACTTTTCCCACCGATGGCAACATTTTAAACACTCAGAGGGAGGCCTATCTTTTCGACCGCAGCCTGAACAAAACTACAGTTTTTCTCTCCCGCTTCCCATGTTGCTGTACTGCAACACAGCTGTATGCAAGTGACTGTTGGATCAGAATTGAAGCTGAGGACTTCATTTCCGTATCTGTTTTGTTTCGAGTGGTGGCTGGGAGTGTTTCTTGGCTCTGGCCTCTCCAGGTCGCCAGAGCTGACTGGGGGGACAAGCTGCAGTAAGCCTCCCTGCCATGATCATGGTGGCACTGTAGAGCAGCAAGGACCAGGCGAACGTTTCCTCCATCCACGAACTGCCCCGGGACCTATTGCCAGATACCAGAGTTCGAGCTTGCTGGTGCGTTATCACCAGTGTTACAAAGTCTAATACCTTCAACAGTCTTTGCCGTTTCCCAATATATGGGATCAATATGCGAGTTGAAAGTAATGTCAGAGAGGACCCTTGTGCATGCAGGAATGCTTGTTCTTGCGCACACAGTTGCTTTCACTTGTATGCATGTGAAGCCTTTCTGTGACCTCATGCGTAGAAGCATGGGCAATCCACCAGGCCTACTGCATCACGCTACCCCGTCTTTCGTGAGGATCTCTTTGTTTGGGAATTATGGGAGTTGCAGTCCCAACATGTCTGGAGGGCGCAAGGTTTGGGAAGGCTGCATTATGGGCTGGGGGAGGATACCAAACCTCTCCAGCTGTTTCCTTCTGATTTCAGATACCTTGTTAGCCTACTGGAACAAAATATCCCCCCAGGAGCTGATGAATGTCCTTGTTCTTCTAGAGTAAGTACTTCATTCCTTGTGTGTGTCTGCATTAAGTAATAGGGGAGGGAGAAAAAGAAAATGGATTTTCGCAGGATGTACAATTACGCTCTACATTACCAACTCAAGGGATACTCATGGGATACACACAGGCTAGTCTGGCTGGGAATCAAAGAACCAAGCTAAAGAATACAAGGAGATGCAGAGACAGTGTCCAGCACGTTTTAAAAACTAAAAGGCAGCTGCAAGAAGCTGCCAGTTTTAGCAGACAAACAACATGGGGGAAGGCGCGGCTGAAAACCTTTATTTCCCTGCTATTATTCTGCTCAATGTCCCCAGCCCCGCCAGCTCGTCTCCTATCTGTAGGAGAAAAGTTGCAGAGCCTGCACATCTTTTTTTTTCCCTGGTGAGAGAAAAGCAACTTAGGGAGAGCAGTTTTAAGCTGAAGAAAAGTGGGAAGGGAAAGGGTTAAGTGTCTGCAGCTTTCCACAGCTATTTTTCAGTTAAATCCCCCACCCAGAAGACTCCATCTCCTGCATATCCTTTAGTTAGACCCTTAGAAATGCCGGGTGGGGTGGTGGGATGGAAGGAGGATGAAAAAAACAAGTATCCTGTTCAACCAGGATAAATGAGGTGGGTTCCCTAACAATAAATACAGCTATATTTAATTTTATAATATAGATGATACATCAGTTGGTCTTCTGTTTATTCTAAGCTGGGCATCTTCCTCCTCACCCCTGGGATTCTAAATGAAAGCACAAAATGTGTGTTCCCAAGGCTGCGTGCAAAGAGAATAACAGGAAGTGAGATGGGCTCTTCAAAGAAAGCCACAAGCAAATGTTTTGGGCCACAGACAAACACAGTTGTCGTGCAGAGTCAGGGCCGTTGGGGGGTAACAGCATTGCAGAAGCACAGTTAAAAGAGATTGCGTGAGCCATCAAATCCAACCCCCTCTCTGCAGGCAATCATCCTGTCCTTGCCAAAGGATTTTGGCTGAATTTTTGTATTTTATTGACTCTTGACTGTAACCTGCTTTGAGAAGAGGTGGAAAAGTGGCAACTGCCGTAACATTATCATAATAGTATTATGTGAAGAGTTCCTCCAGCTAATCATTCTGCTTCAATTAGAGATCCTTTGCCTCAAGGTGGTGGTAGTGGAGAAGCGGCTAAGGGCACATTCCTATGCATGTTTAGACAGAAAAAAGTCCTATAACTCCCAGCATACCCCAGCCAGCATGGCTGGGTGGGGAATTCTGGGACTTTTTTCTGTCTAAACATAGAAAGGATTGCACCTTAAGTCAGGCCTCCCCGATCAGGTCTCCTCCTCCAGGTGTGCTGGACTACAACTCCCATCAACCCCCACCAGCATGACCAATGGGGATTATGGGAACTGTATTTCAGCATATCTAAAAGACACCAGGTTGGGACAGCTGTGCTAAATCTTGTCTTTAAATTTATTGTGTACACACATGCTTGGCACCTGCTGCATTAACACTCACCTCTCTTTCTCTTGCTCCAGAATATGCTTATTTCACTTCAGATATGTGGGGAAAAGAAACATTGCCAGGTATTATAAAATTATTATTATCATTATCATTATCCCTTAAATTTATACACTGCTTTCCACAGAGATTCAGAGCGCTGACCATAGAATGTAGTACCATCAAAACAACAATGAAATATAAGAATGAAACAACACAATAATAAAAACGTTTATCAGGAGTAAAACTGCACACTCTTCTGTGTGCTACAGACCATAGCTGGCTGTGCTATTGCAGGGAGGGTGGGGTTAACCGAATTGTGGGGGGGGTGTTGTGGTGGATAAAGTCAGCTGGGCCCAGCGGAAGTGATGGCACACAAGAGGGCACTGTTGCCATTCTTCTGCTTGCTGGGGCACAGGGCAAGGCAAACAGCAGAGCTGCCCTGCCTTCTAGCAGGACGAAGGGAACTACTCCCTGCCCAGTTTCCCCTTGCTAGACTGGGAATTTCTCATACTTTATAGGGAGTGGGGAAGAAGAAGGCCGCCAGGGCTGGGTTTTGGAGATGGGGGGCCTCGAAGCAAGAGCCCTGCTGCTGAGGCACAGGCTGGTTAGAGGATTCAGTGAGAGGCAGCTCCAGCTGGGGCATTCACACAACGGCCTACATTCTTCCTGTTTGGGGGTCCCGTTAAGGTGTTTCCCTTCTGCAGCCCTTGGCGTTCCCCCAGCCAGGCTGATTCCTCCCCCTTGTGCGTGGATGGTGTCATTTTGACTACAGAAGGATCCACAGTTGGAGAATGAGTGTGGCATTCGTGCATAGGGTCGAGCTGGATCAGCCGACGCTCTGGCTCGGCGGAGTGCAGCTGTATACTTTCATAAACTGTACTGTGACTCCTGGTTGCCCCCATTTCCTTCTCAGGGTTCCTGATGCCTGGCTTTCGAAGCACATGGGCATGGACAGGAAATCCCAGACCATGCCAGCCCTTCGCAGCAGAGCAGGCGCCATCCAGGCCCGCCTTCATCACCTGAGCAGCCTCGACAGCTCGTTTACGCTGAATCACAGTAGGTACTCGCAAGGAGCAGAGATGCTCCGGGCGGCGGCATTGCTCTGCTTCCTTCTCCACAAGGTGGGGCTGTTGCTGCTGCTCAGGGCCAGCCCTGCCATTAGGCAGAGTGAGGCAGATGTTGGAATGTGGCTGCAAGGTGTCAGATCTGTGTGCCCTGCACCCCTAAGCTAGCCTGCCCCCTTCAGGTGTGGTGGAGGACACCGTCCCATCGGCAGGGCCGAAGAAAGGTTTAAGTGTCAGTCCAGTTGGTGGGAGGGGGGCACCATCTCGTTCTTTGCCTGAGACAGCAAAGTATCTTGGGCTGGCCCTGCTGCTGCTTCACACATCACAGAAAAAAGGGGGCAGGAATGTCTGAAAGGCATTTGCGTGTCTGCAAAGACAGGGTAAACACACCTAAGAGCCTTGGGCCGCTCTGGCTTCCATTTTACAGGCAGGGGCTCAAATCTAGTATCTGACTAGTTCATGGGCGAACTGATGTACTCCTTTCAAACCACCAGCACCCTTTGTGAAACTCTCCAGAAAGCCTGAATTGTAACCCTGGCATCAAACCTCTTCTCATTGTCTTCTAGAGTGGTGCATTATAAATACTGAGTCGTGATGCTTGTATGCCAGTTTTCGCACATTTCTTTTAATCCCAGGTACTGGCACGACGGAGGCAGACATTGTCCACCAGGCTTTGCTAGAGGGCAACACAGCAACCGAAGTTGCCCTCACTGTCCTAGACACCATTTCGTTCTTTGCCCAGTGTTTCAAGGTAAGCCTTCGGCTCTAGGCAAAATGCTTGCTTTGCCCAGGACCCTGTTGCTGCTGTTGGGCATAGCTGAGATGTTGCTTTCCAAGCTATTGTTACTGATGGCTTCCTCGTGGTTTTCTTCTGGTTGCGTAGAAGTCCCCAGAGCATGCTGTTCTGCCAGCCATCTCATTCCACTTTCCGTCAGCCGCAACCACGGCCCCACCCATCTTGTTTTAGTGAGCTTTCGCAGTTTCATTTTTAATATGCATTTATGCTGCTACTACTTTTCAGGTTTTTAGTTTATTGTGATGTCTTGATCCTTTGAGGGATGTATTGATACCCTTTGTGTATTTTGATCTGGATTGTAAGCCTCCTTGGAGATGGATGGATGGATGGGCAGATAGGCCGATATAAATGTCAATGATAAATATATAAATGATAACAAACAGCCAGATTGTGGCAGTCCTGCTGAATCCATGTAATAGGCAGCCCACCCATGCGTGTATGTTTCCTGACCTAAGGTGTCCCTAATTTAAATTTGACAGTGGCCTGGTTCGCATGTAATGACAACCCTGAGTATGGGTTGTCATTGAATTGTGGGTCGTTGTTGACTCATGGATTGTCGTTACGTGCAAAACTTGCACTATGGTTTAATGATGGGTGGTTAACCATGAAAAACGCAAGAAGAGAACCCATGGTTTATTGTTGGGTTGTGAACTCTGGGTTGTTCATGGTTAACCCATCATTAAACCATAGTGTACAGCTCACATGTAACAACAGCCCATGATTCAACAACAACAAATATTTAACCTGTACTCTGGGTTGTCGATACATGTGAACCAGGTGAATAAGTTCTATGAGGAAAACTTGAAGAAACTGAATGTTTAGCCTAGAAAAGACTATGGGAGGTGGGGAGGGTATTGTGGAGTGCACATGATGGCACTCTTCAAAGACCTGAGGCGCTGTCACATAGAAGAGTGTGTCCAAAATTCCCCATCCATGGAAAGCTAATATGTCAGGGAGAAGTGTACCGTTTTAGCCTTCTCCCTGATGGGCTGGCTTTCAGTCTGCTGGGAGCTTATTGCATGAGAAGATTCAAGCA
The DNA here is from genome assembly GCF_057233095.1 of Heloderma suspectum. Taxonomy (NCBI): domain Eukaryota; kingdom Metazoa; phylum Chordata; class Lepidosauria; order Squamata; family Helodermatidae; genus Heloderma; species Heloderma suspectum. The sequence continues at coordinate 4,135,652 of NC_139466.1, forward strand.
TGATACTCCCTCCCTCCTGCAGTCCAGTGCAGCAGAGAATGCAACCCCCCAAAACCAGAAATAAATGTGGCTGTGCCACACATTCATTATTTATTTATTACTTGAAGTATTTTTAGGCTGCTCCTCAGCCCAAAAGGCCCTTAGAGTGGCTTACACATAATCAATTGAACAAAACAGCCCCTGCCCACAGGCTTACAACCTAAAAAGACACGACACGCAAGGAAAAAGGAATGAGGAGGGGGTGGGGGTGGGGGAATTAATTTGCCAGGGCTGATGGAACAGCCCTGCTCTCCCTCTCATCTCCCTTGGTACAGCCTGCTTACTTTGTCCCTTACTCGTGTGTCATTGCTTGGTCTTAGGTTTGCTGTAGGCATTCCAGTACTGTCATTGGCCTGCTGTAGAAAATGGTTTGCTCCATTAGGAGTAGATATCATAAGCTGTTTTCTGGCGAATATCCAGTGAGCCTTCCTGTCAAAGTCAACCGTGCCTCTTCTTCTCCAGAACCAGCTTTTGAACAATGATGGACACAACCCGCTGATGAAGAAGGTTTTTGACATCCATCTTGCCTTTCTCAAAAATGGGCAGTCTGAAGTAGCCCTTAAGCATGTCTTTGCCTCTCTGAGAGCTTTCATCAACAAGGTAGAAGAGAGAGAGGGAGAGATCCTGAATAATCAAGGATCTCTTGATTATTAGAATAATCAATAATAATTAATTAATAGCAATAAATAATATTTAATAATTAGCAGTAATAAATAATAATAACTTTCAGCCCATTTTGTTATGTTTGTATCTGCCCTAGAAGCTAAGAATAGCTAACATATCGCTCTTCCCCACCAGTTCCTCTTCTGCCCGCACACACTGCATTCCATCTGGGAAATGCACCCCCTGACACTGGCTTCCTCTTTTTGGTCGCACATGCTCATGCGTGTGCATTTAAATCATTAGAAATAACTTAGTGGGGATTATACACACACCGATCAAAGCTTATAAGTGAAGTCAAGAATTGGATTAATTTATTAAACTAAATTAGGGGTGACCTATTTATTATTAATTAATTATTAATTAAAGATTATTCCGATCATTTGTGTAAAGTGCTTTGAACACAGAAAGGTCTATATAGATCAGAGGTGGGGGTGCGTGGCCTTCCAGATATTTTTAGACAATAACTCCCATCATCCATGACCATTGGCCATGCTGGCTGAGGCTGATGGGGGTTGGAATCCAGCACCATGGAAGTCCACAGATTCCCCACTCCTGACATAGACTATTATATTTATTATATATATTATATTATATTATGTAGGGCTATTCTACATGGGGCAATTGTCATGCATTTGTCATTCCCTACTCATGGTTGTTTACAAGTTTTTTAGATGACATCATGACCCTCCAGTTTTGCTTCTCGGTCTAACCAGCAGATTTTTTAGAGCTGGGAAAATGCGGCATTTGTGAAAGTGAAAGAAAGCACAATTTCCTCTTGTATAGTTGTGCTATTCTGCTATACCGCAGTGCCACCTAGAGGTAATGTAGCAGGAAAACAGGAAATGAAATGCTCCTCCTATAGTGCTCAGAGCCCAATTCTGCGACAAAACCGAAAGGAGATACAGCAGATTAACAGCCGATTAACAGCCTTGTGTAGAAAAGTTCATAGTATTAGATGAAATTGTCACACTTTTTAAGTAGAAAATTAACACAATCCCCGCACCCTGTTTTTAACCCTCGGGCTTCTGCTTGTCCAGTTCCCTTCAGCCTTCTTCAAGGGGAGGGTGAACATGTGTGCTGCCTTTTGCTATGAAGTCCTCAAGTGCTGCACATCCAAGCTGAGCTCCACACGGAATGAGGCCTCTGCCCTCCTCTACCTCCTCATGAGGAACAACTTTGAGTTCACCAAACGAAAAACCTTTTTAAGAACTCACCTCCAGGTCAGTGAAAGAGGACATACATCGGAGGGGTTGGAGAAGGTTTGCTGTGTGTGGAATGCAAGCGAGGTCAGCTTGGCAGGAACTAATAAACTAGACCAGCATGCCCTGCAGGTTAATTAGTGTGACTGTGGTAATTTCCTTCCTTCAGTTGTGATCAGAATTTTTTAATATATTTTCCTCCTGGGGGGGTGGGGGGGTTAGTTTCCTTAAGTGCTTTATTTTTTCAAACAGACAGGGAAAAAACCAAAAGTGTTTGTTTTGTAGATCAAAAAGGCACGGTAGAAATGTTTTTTAATTCAATGTTTTAATATTGTAACATACAAATAAAGAATTGGCTGTACCTGTAATTAAATCTCTCAAGCAAAAAAAGAGCTGCAAATTTGAAGTGCTGCAAATTGGCTTGTTTTGGGTTTTTTTCTCGCTTTTTGTTGTTGTTCCATTTACATCCCACCTTTCTTCAAAGGAGCCAGTGTACACTTGTATTGATCTGGGGTCCTGATTCTGTCAGTTCCCAGTCATCAGTAAAATTCTTTTGGTTACCAAGATGAAACAAGCCATTTGTGCAAAAGATGACAGTTTATTGATAGAAAATGGATGCAGAATGTATACATACAAGGGAAGTTCACACCTCCTTTCAGATGACAAAGATCTTTGCCACACCCTGAATGTCTATCTGGGTCTCCAAGATAGAAGAAGGCTGTTTCTTAGGACCACAAGTTTCTCTAGGCCGGTAGCATGCATCTTCCTCCTTAGAGCGAGGCCAAAGGGCAGGCCAGCAAGCTGGATCTTATAAGCTGCTAGATGCTTAGAAGCTAGATGCCTCCTTCTAGCCCATGAGCAACGCCTCTCCCCCTCCTCTCCAACACCAACAGACGCACGCACACACACGCACACACGAGAAAGGGGACTTCTCTCTTACCCAAAAGGTTCTTGAAACATTTAGCCTGGGAATCTAATTGGCTTTCTTGAGCCTCCAGCATTCAAGCTCTTGGTAGGGGGAGTGTTCCAGCTTCTCTGTGAGATAAGCCGTCCCTCTATGAGAAAAGGGTGAGGTAACCGGGCATATGCACAGTTGCTGACGTGCAAAACTGCACTTGCTTGATACCTATTAAAAGTATGTGAGAGGCTCAGTATAGAAGCCCGACCCATCCAGGGGCCTGCCTTTATAAGCAAAAGCCTGCCAAAATCTACTAACTGTTAAACCACACAGGTCTCTGTGCATTTAGGAACTCCGTGAAGTCCACATTTTCAGCTTGCTAACCAACGCACTACAACATGGTTTGTCCATCCCTCTCATTTTCTCCTCACAGCAAACTTGTGAGGTAGGCCAAGCCGAAAGAGAGCTACTGGCTGAAGGTCTCCCAGGGAGCTTCAGGGCTGAGTGTGGACTTGATCCTTAGCCCTAGTTCAAAACTCTAACTGGTCCTTCCCAACCTGGTGCCCTCCAGATGCAACCTCCATCATTCCCACCCATTGGCCATGCTGGCTGGGAGTGATGGGAGTTGCATTCCAACACATCTGGAGGCACCAGGTTGGGTGAAGGCTGCTCTAACCACTATACCACACAGTCTCTCAGCTGCATGAGCCACTGTCTTGGGCATGCCCACTAAACCGCAGGAGATCAACCTGTAGCAGCGATGCATGCAGCGAGAATAACAGGCAACCCCCTCCAGGGGGTTCTTCCACATCAAGAGTAATTTGCTCCTGAAGCGGAACCCCTAGCACAATTATCTGCCCCCAGCAAAACAGATGAGGCTGTAGCTCAGCGGCAGAGCCCCTGCTTTGCATGCAGACGGTCCCAGGTTCGCTCCCTGGCTGCACCTCCAGGTAGGGCTAAGAAGGACTCCTCCCTGGAACCCTGGAGAGTCTGTGCCAGTCAGCATGGACAGTGCTGGGCCTGATGGACCCAGGGCCTGGCTCAGTAGAGGAGAGCTTTCTGGTTGAGGGAGGGGGGATGCAGCAGCTGCGTTCACAGGGAGTTTTATTTAAGTGATAGTTCTCTTGTGGCACGGAGCTCGGGAATAGTGCTTCAGTGTACCAGGGTGACCAAAACCACCCTGCCTTGGATTTTCACATGCTGGCTAGCACGTGCGTGGGCACACGGTCTCTTTATTCCAGGAATCACTGTCAATTATCAATAACTTTGCCAACAGCGACCGGCACCAGATAGGCCGCTTAACAAGATCAGCCTCGGATGGCCTTCTCTCTGTCCCATCAGCCAGGACAGCTAGACTGGTGGGGACGAGGGAGAGGGCCTTTTCTGTGGTGGCCCCCACTCTGTGGAACTCCCTCCCTAGGGAACTCCGTCATGCCCCCTCTTTAATGAGCTTCCGTCATGCATTAAAAACATTGTTGTTCAGGCAGGCATTTGGGGTGGGTTAGGGTATTTTAGAAAATGTTTTTATTGTAGAATTTTATTGTTTTAAACTGTTTTTATTGCATGTTGTACATCGCCCAGAGTGGCTGGGTGAGCAGGCAGATGGGCGATTAATAAATTTAATAATAAATAAATAAATTATATTTGAAAACAACCCCCCAACGCAACCCCCTCTGTTTCTCTGACAGATCATTATTGCCGTGAGCCAGCTGGTGGCCGATGTGGCGCTTAGTGGAGGTTCGCGATTCCAGGAATCGCTGTCAATTATCAATAACTTTGCCAACAGCGACCGGCCGGTGAAGGTAGGTTTCACTGACTGACAGAAAAGCAATGCCGCCAGCCCCCAGCAAAACCCACTGCCTGGGTAAACCGTCCACGCGCTTAGACGCGGGTTCTGCAGAATGCACCTGTGCGTGTGTGTGAGTGAGTGTGCGCGTGCACTTCAGTTGCTCCTGTACTGTGGTCGCCTCTGAGTTCAGAGAGAGCAGGAAAAGGCCTTGCGAGCCGCAGCTGCACACGCCTTGCGTGGCGGTTGCTGTGGTGGCCGTCGCTGTCAGAAGTGAATTGGGGTGTTCTTTCTGTAGAATGAGCGGCTGGAAACAGACATGACTGCGAGTTGTACTGTGACAGAGGAGGGGGGCTCTGCAAGAGCAGGGCCCGGAATGTAAGGGTGGGACGAGAACTTGAGTAGGGGCTAACAGTGGTGCAACAAACCCACCCCACTGAAGGACAGCTGTGGCCTCTGAAGAAAGTGCAGCGTGCTGCCCTCCCCTGCCCCCACTCTGGACTGGAGCTCATTTTTCATGATTTGCAAGTTCTTCGCATCACTTCTTGGCTTGGAAGTGGTGACTCAGAGGGGTTGGGGGGTGATGGGGCACAAAAGTCTTCATGAAACCTACCACTACCCCTCACCTTGTTTGCTGCCTCAGTTTCATGCCACCAGGCAGTGGCAGTCATTGCGTTCTTGGAGGTCTCAGATGCTGACATATGCCATTTTCCATTGACACTGTCTTCAGAGACTCCAGAGTGAGGACAGGAGGTACTGCCTTCACTCTGATTTGGCTTCATGGCAACACTGTGTAGTCATTAAGCCTAATCAGAGTGAGGGCAGTGTTTCCTGCCCTCACTCTGAAACCTTGTGGAGTGGGAAGGGGAGGGAATGACACCCATCCACAGTCAGGAGTCACCCCTGTTCATATCTTTGCTCCCCAGGTGGCCAAAGTGTCCCCCTAACCTCACATCTTATGAACAGGGTGGTGAAATGGGCAGGAGGCTGTAGATACTGGCTTACGACTAGCTCCACTGTGCTTCCAAGGGAGCATAGTCCCTCACATTCTTATTGGCAACCCCTTCGCTTTAACACTGGAAGAGTCCGTCTTAGCCAGGCAGCGCATGGCACTTAAGACAGCACAGGAAGATGCAAGGCCAAGTTTGTGGGTTCAAGCCTCGCCTTAAGCACTGTCTTGAGGGGGCATCTGTGGCCCAGCGCTAGAGCACAGCCTTTTCAAAGGTGCAAAAGAACAGAGGTTCAACCCCTGGCATCTCCAGTTAAAGGATCTCAGGTAGCCAGGCTGGGAAGGACTCCTACCTGAGGCCTTGAAGAATCACTGCACATCACAGTAGACCGCACTGGGTTAGATGGACCAAAGAACTGACCCAGTATAAGGCAGCTTCATGTGTAATTGCCAATACAATGCATGTGCTCTTGCCATAGAGATGAAGAGAGTGACCCGCAGTTCATCCATAGGGAAGTATAGCCAAAATGGCAGTTCTCAAGTTGATACTTGAAGTTCAGGCTGTGTGTGACTCTAGTCTTTTTTCCCTGTTTCTTTGGCTGCCTCATGGTAAGTCCGGCTCTGCCACCCACATCTGGATTGGCCAAGGTGGTCTCCGAGGGGACAAATAGTGAGAATACTGACTCTGCGGCTCCTCTGAGCTCTGTTGCTCTTTGTTCCAGCAAAGGTGCTCTGTGCAGAAGGAAGCAACAGCCATTGGGGGCGGGGGGGTTAAGCCTTGAGCTTCCTTTTTGATAGGAAGCTGTTTCCTGCCTGCCGTTCTGGCACATCGTCTTGCAGTCTTGGGGCTCCTTCACCCTGCACTTTTATCCTGCAATTGAGATGGCTCCTTCACAGAAATTTGCAAGCTCTTTACATGACACCGTGATCCTGCCGTGACCCTCCTGCACTAAATGCCCTTTGTTCCATTTTTAAATAGATCTCAGATAATGAGCTATCAAATTACCCCATTGTGTTCCACTTCAGTTTCCTCCGTGAAAAGAGGAAAAGCAGCAAGAAGAGGAGCGAGATCAATGAAAGATAATGGAAGACCCAGCTATGGGGTGAAGCGGCGGGAGGGGAGCACATATAAAGGGAGTCAGTGGTGATCCTGCATTTAAAACAGAAGAAGAAAGCCCCGTTTTAAATGTAGGATTTTAGGCTGATGTAGAAATGCCCTTGGTCTAATGCCTCTTGTGACAGTCTGTGTAGCTGTGTAGTGTGTCCAGGGCTGTGTGGTTTCTCTGCAGTTTGGGTTTTGGCGTGGAATTGATTTTCCTTGAAATCTTGGCTTTCAGGGTTCCCCCTCCCACAAAAGGAAAAGAAAGCAAGTTTCTAGCCCTTATTATTGTAGCTATAAGCTCAGAAATTTATAAAAGAATCTTGGAAGGCAGAAGGGTGCAAAAAACATTGCATAGATGTTTTGGGATGGAGAGTGATAGTTTGCGCCTTGGCTCAAAAAGAAACACAAGAGACTGTTTAGGGCTTTAAAGGCTAATGCCAGCACTTGAATTGAGCCCGGAAGCAAACCTGTAGGCCATGAAGTTGACATCAAACTAGCATAATGTGGTTCACTTTGCTAGCCCTCGCTGCCAATCTGGCAGCAACATTTTGGACAAACTGACATTTCTAGACTGTCTTCAAGGGCTGCCCCATATAGACAGTATTACAGTAGTCAAACCTGGAGGTAACTAGGGCATGGATAGGTTCTCCCAACTTCATTTTTAACAGAAAAGCCGTTTCAGTACAAACACTCCAAGTGTAAGTGACCTACACAACTGCGCCAGACCAGTTAATTACAAAATTTATAGTGACTACTGGTATAATTATGCCAATTGATTTTACAAAACAAAATGGTAAACAGTCAGTCAGAATTTCAAAACAACTATATCGGTTATGTTCTTCATTCTACAGAACCCCAGTGTGTTATTGGGGACCATGTCCTTTCTGTTTGATGTAATTAACTGAAAAGAAGACATGAGTCTTGAAGGAGTAGCTTCAAAATATTTGGAGTGTCATTGTTACAAATAAGATTGCAGCAACTATGCACAACAGTCTGGAAGAACCAGTGCAGTCCAATTATTTGCAGATATTTGGAAATCATTTACTATGTTATTGGAAAACAGATTAATGATGTTAGATCCCTTATATTGGATGTGTTGTAGGTGAACCAAAATATGGGACCTCTTTTCTAATTATCCCCCTGCCCCCCAGTAGGCTTCTTTATCTTTAAGACTGGATATCTATTTTACACTAAAATTGTATTGAATGTTTTCACTGCTTGTTCTTCTTTTTGTGATACTGAACTTCTTTGTATTATTAAAATTTATAATAATAAAACACATAGATGGGGGCTTCCAATTTTGATTGGAACAGTGGCACAGGGGGAGGGAAGGTGTTACCTTTTTTTCTGTGCTTTTCACCTCTTCCACAGTAAGAAAAATGCAGATCTGATGCATGTACCAGTATATTTTTTCCTAGATCAGGGGTGGGCAACTTGTGACCTTCCAAATGTTTTGGCCTACAACTCCAATCAGCCTTATCCAGCATAGCCAATGCTGAGGGTTGGTGGGAATTGTAGGTCAAAACGAGTTGCCCAGCCCTGCCCTAGATGGACTAATACCAGCTTGGGGGGCAGATTTAGATCAGGAAAATGGCAGGGGGGGACACCCCCTTCCCAGGAGTGCTGTTGTGATCCGGTTGTGGCCATGGGGTGGGACAGTGTCCCTTTTTTTAATTAGAATTAAAACTTCAGGAGTTGTGTTTATAGAGCTCTCGCCTTCCCTCCATCCACCCTGACCTGGCTTCTTCTTTTTGGGGAGCAGGCAACAGCCTTTCCTTCTGAAGTCAAAGACTTGACCAAGAGGATTCGGACCGTGCTGATGGCCACAGCTCAGATGAAGGAGCATGAGAAAGACCCCGAAATGCTGGTTGATTTGCAGTACAGCTTGGCCAAGTCCTATGCCAGTACACCAGAGCTAAGGAAAACGTGGCTGGACAGCATGGCCAAGATCCATGTCAAGAATGGAGATTTCTCCGAGGTAGTTGCCTTGGCTGCCCCAGGGCCACCTTGATGAGATGCCGGAAGCATTTGTTCACCACACTGATCTCTGCCTTTGTTTTGCAGGCAGCCATGTGCTATGTTCACATAGCAGCGCTGGTTGCGGAGTTCCTTCACAGAAAAAGTAAGGATCTGATGTGGGGAAGCGGTTGGGAAAGGTTTGAAAGTTGTGTTCTGTGTTCCAGGGCGATGGTTGTGTTTTGGGTTTGGGGAGTTCTCGCTTTGGTTTTTTGGGTAGTGGCAGCTGGCATCGCACGGTATACTTTCTTGGTTTTGTAACAGATTACCTGAGGTAGCTGGCCAGGAACCAGAGTCAATTCCACTGAAGTTCATTTGAAGGGAAGGAGGAGGGGTGGGGAGAGGGAGAACCCAGAGGAACCTTGAGCTGTCTGAGAGAGGGAGGGAGCAAGGACCCAGTGGAGCCTCAGCTGACCACTCGGGGAGAGAGAGAGAGAGAGAGAGAGAGAGACCACCTCTGGAGCCGTCCAGGAGGAAGAAATGGTTCTGCCTGAAGACCATCCAGCTTATAGCTCTGAGGGGGCAAAGCAAAGCAACCTCTGCTTCCTTTCACAGAGGCTGTTTCTCTTTGCCTTCACGGGGCACCTTGTTGAGGGGGGGCTGAACAGCCGTCAAGCCAGCTGGATCACAAACAGTCATTTAGAAGGGAATGGATTGGTTGCTCTCTTGGCGGGCACTAGGGGGCCGATCATCAGAGTCTTGTTCCAGAGGAGGACCAGCCACTGCAGGAATTAAGGAGATGGGCCCCTCTCCATCCTCACTGCAGAATTTTCAAGGCCAAAAGCCTCCTCTAGGCTTACTGCTTCAAGACTAAACCTCACCTCGAACATAGGCTGTGCAACAAATCCCCTGAGTGCAAAGGTTCAAGACTTTAGATCTTAAGGGAGAGAGACATCTAGCATTCCTGCTTCTGGTCTGCCCACCCTCCATCCCACCCCATCTTGGCCTAGAAGCCAGAGAGTCAAAGGAGAGAGATGGAAACCAAGACGGGAGTGCAAACAAAATCCTTCAGATCTAATCTCACCCTATTTCAAAACCTGGGAAACTGTAGAACTGGGAAAGATGCAGAAAAAGGCAGCCACAATAACCAGCAGGTGGATCGCACTCTCTGTGCGATCCGGTAGTGCTGTTAGATTCAACTTTATCATTTGACACTCAGCTGGTCTCAGTGGCATGAAAGCTCTTCTTTCAGCTGAGGCTGATGCACCAACTGGGACTCCAGCTGGACAGAGATAGTTTGACCACAGTTACCCATTTCCTGGTAACTTCTAGGTTGGATTACTGCAATGCACTTTATGTGGGGCTCCCATTGAGGACGGTGTAGAAACTAGCTAGTCCAGAACACAGTGGCCAAACTGCTAATAGGAACCAGGCAATGACATCATATCTCACTCTATTGGAACAACTCCACTGGCTCCTGGAAAGTTTGTGAGTTCAACTCAAAGTGCTGGTCTTAACCTAAAAAACCCTGTATGGCTTAGGACCCCAATACTTCTCCAGTTGCACATCAATTCGCCTGTCCTCTAAGGTCAATGGGAGGGAGATCCTTTTCAGTGGTGGCCCCTTACCTTTGGAATGTCCTCATTACATCAGCCAAATGCGTTCCTGTTCCCCAGCCTTTTCAGAACTGCCGATGTTAGCATTTTCAACTTAGAACAATTTCCATTTTACTCTCTCTTTGAATGGACTGTTGCTGTTTTAGTTCATTGTGTTAGTTTCCATGTGTTACTTTATTTTCTGTCCTTAAAAAAAGTATTGGAACTTTTACTGTTTCTTACTACTATGCTAACCACTATGGAAACATAAATATATGTTGAAGATGTGGGATATAAATTGTGCAGAAAAATAAGTAAGATGAAATAGATGTATCTTAGTCAGTTAGGGTAAGGGCATAATTAAATTCATGGAAGACTTAAAACAGTAAGAGAAATAATATTTCTTGGAAAATGTACACTATGTTTCAGTCATTGTCTAATGCCTTCACTTTGGAACTTCTGTTTTGTGAATACAGTTTCCTCTTTTTTTCTTCCTGTTGCAGTGGAAAAATGAAAAAAAAATCCATATATTTATTTATTAATTCGTTCTTTAAAAGAGAGAAGTAGGGACCCCTGCCAGGACTAGCTGACCTGGCCAAGGTTGTTGTGGGATTGGAATAGAATAAGGAACAAGCCTTGTGGTTTGCAGCTGGTTGCTGCCCTGGATTAAAACGGACTTTCCAGGGACTGTTTATTGTGGCAACGTCAGAAGTTGAATTTGTGACTTTAGAGAAGAAAAAGTCTTATTCTCTTTTCTTTGAGTATCTTGTTTGACAGTCAGATCCCGTCATTTCAATAAGCCTGCCTTTTGCAGTAAGGAAATCCAAGTTACCACTCAGAATATACCATCTATATGCATATTTTTTTCTTTTCAAAATGTATTCTTCTTTCAGTGCTCGTACAACCTTGGCAGTGATTGGGAAAGCAGAGTGTCTGGAGTATTTCAAGAGCATGCATGCTGCATTTGGTGGGCAGTAGGGCCAAGCCGATAGATAAGTGGCCATTACCAATTCACAGGTACTGTAGAGGGCCAGAGCTCAGTGGCAGAGCCCCTGCTTTGCATGCAGAAGGCCCCAGGTTCGATCCCTGGCATCTCCAGGTAGGGCTGGGAAAGGACCCTGCCGGAAACCCGGGAGAGCCGTTGTTGCCAGTCAGTGTCAACCATACTGGGCTAGATGGACCAAGGGTCTGACACCGTACAAGGCAGCTTCTTATGTTCTTCATTTATCAAACCATTTTTCTCCTAATAATTTTATTTATCATTATAAATACCCCCATGTCCATACATATCAGTATTTAATGGTATTCCAATAAATATCTAGGTATTCCCATAATATTCCAATAATTTCAATAAATACCCAAATGTGCATGCAATTTTATAAGCAACTGGAAAGTACATCCCTATCTCTAAAAAGCTTCTTTATCTACATCTTAAATTTCACCCAATAAAAAATATGGATTTATTGCATCTTGGACTCTATAATTCCAATATTAAATTAATAAACTCCATCTTTCTATAAACCTGTTATCCTGCTATCTTCCCTCTCTCTTACCAGATTTGTCAGTTTTACTGTATTCAAATAAAATCGATTTATTACAGTCCTAGACCAACAAGTTAAAAGATAATTTCAAATACATCACTTATATAAACTGTCCAATTTAAAATCAAAAGAAGAAATATCGCTAAAAACAAAACACAAGTTAAAATAGCCTCAGTTACAATGTTTAAACAAAAGGACAGAATCTCATATCTAAAGCACAAAATCTCATAAACATTACATAGTATTAATTATAATATAACCTCTGCAAGAACTTGTTATCCTTCATTTATCATTGCTTTCCTACAAGAAATAGCAGATGTGCAGAAATGTGCTGCATTATGAGTGACCTGAGAATTCCAGTCGGATAATAAATATTTTAAATAAAATGCTTCAGACCTTCCTGGTTTTTTAAAAAGAGTAGGAATAATAAGATCTTTTTGGAGGTCACAATAAAAAGGGCAATGAAACAGTACATGAGCGTCCATTTCCACACTTTCTAAATCACATGGGCATATTCGCTCTTGAATGGGGATCTTATTATATCTGCCTTCCAAAAGTGCGGAAGATAGGACATTTAATCTAGCTAGCATAAAAGCCTTCCTGTATTTGGGAATTTGCATATTTGGTATATAATTTGACATTTTAAATGCTCCTACATTATCCCAATAGTTAGATTGGCAGGCAATCAAACTCAAATGGTTTTTGAAAATCAATATCTCTGATACACTGTGTGATAACTGCCTTAGCTTTCGTATATCCTAAAATATGTAAAGCATCAACCAGATGCTGTAATTTTGCCATCAATTACCTTTTCCATTTAGACTGAAATGTAACGGTCAGTTTCAATGGAGCAAGGCCCACAGGACTAAAAAAAAATCTTTAACCAAAAATTCATCTTATATATCAACATTCATGCCTCCACAGTAATTTGTCCTGCCTCTAGCCATAGAATTACATTAGGCACAAAAGTTGGGGTTCCAAATATTGCTCTTAAAGTTTTTGTTTGCGCAGCCTCAAAAGGGGCGTAGTTCTCAATAACACATATCTGACAGCCATATAACATCTGTGAGATTACTTTAGCAGTGTAAACTTGCATGGCTGCAGGACTATAGTGACCACCTTTAGTATAAAAAAGGAGAGGGGTGCTCTAATGCTCCTAGAAGCATTTGTAATGGCATACTTGATTTGGGTCTTTGAGGAGCCTGATGATTGAAAGGTTACACCTAGATATTTGTAGAAAGCAACCTGCTTGATTCAGTGTCCATTTATCTGCCATCGATGCTTACGTCTTCCTTCTATAAAAGATTAGGACTTTAGTTTTAGAGTAATTTATTGCCAACTGTTTGTCTTTACAGTAAGAGGCTAAGGCACTTAAAAGACACCTCAAGCCTATGCTTGGCAATGATAAGAGCACTGCATCGTCTGCATATAGAAGGATTTGCAGGAGTCTATTTGCCAATTTGTGGGGATGTGAATTTATCCTTTTCAGAGTCTGAACCAATGAATTAATATAAAAATTAAACAAAATGGAGGCCAGGATACACCCCTGTCTTACTCGGTTATGAGTGGGTATTAACCCTGTTAAATGGCTGACTTAGCTGCATCTGACCTTCAAATAAGTATTTTCATAGAGACTCTGCGTAAGTATAAGCAGCCTCCTGTCAACGTTAGTAGCCTCAAACTTTTCCCATAGCTTGTTTCTAGGGATTAAGTCAAAGGCAGATTTAAAATCAATAAATGCAACATGCAGCCCCTCTTTAGTTGTTGATGCATACTTTTCGGCAATATGCCTTGGTCGAGTGGATCGCCCCGCTCTGAATCCCGCTTGCTCATCTTCAAAGATGTTTTCTTCTTCTAGTCAGTCTGTTTCTCTTGTAGATGGGAGGCATACAATTTGCTGATTATACTCAGTAGACTAATTGGTCTATAATTTTCTGGATCGGATCTTTTGCCTTGTTTATAGGTTGGGGTAATTATAGCTCGTCCCCAATCCGGAGGGATGTATGTTGTATCATCAATACATGTAAACAAAGTTGCTAATATAGGAGCCCACCAATCTATGTTTGCTTTCATTAATTCAGGAGGAATGTTATCATACCCGGGTGCTTTGCCTGGTTTTAATTTAGAACTAAAATGTCGAATTTCTTGAGAAGTAACCTGGGGCCATTTTGGTAAGTTATTTATGTTAATCCTAGGTGCTTGTTGGTAATTTTGTCCAAATGCAAAGATGGCACTGAAATATGCTTCCCAAGAGTTTGAAGAGATGCAGTAGTCCATGTTTACAGTTGCTTTTGGCCAAGCACTCGAAACTGCTCGCCAAAAAGTTGCAGAGTCTTCCTCTCTTGCTGAATTTATCAGAATTTGCCATGTAATTTCCATAGCCTGCCTCTTTTTTGTTTTAAATAAGGATTTATAGGATCTCTTCATTGTAAACCGTTCAGGAGGTAATGCTGACAAATTTTGCTCTCTGTACAGCCAGTATTTTTCCAGTAAGAAATTTTTCATTGCAATACATTCGTGGTCAAACTAGTATTTAGATTTTTTTGTATACAGTTTTAATGGAATATTTGGTTTTAGATGGTTTTGCAGAAGCAAAATTATGTCCTGAAACAAGGAAAAAAACTGTTGATGGAGTATCTGCATTGAACAATGCTTCTCGGCACTGAAGGTTGCCTTCAGGGTATAATATCTCTGTAATATTTTGGCTTAATGTATTTGTCCATTTTACTCGTGTAAATCTCTTCTCAGCCTCGAAGTTTAACATCCGTATACAGTCTATATGGGCATCCTGAGTGTCGAGTTTTAGAGTCAAAACCAGAGGTAGATGGTTCTCAAGGCGTTTACTCACGCTGCAACTAGATATAGCATTATTTAGCAGGTCATACGAAGCATGAAGTAATCAATTGTGGATGCTTCCGTTCCCAAAAGGAATATAAATTCACCATTTCTATCGCCGTCAATACTCCCATTTAGAATCACCAAATCAAATTGGTTTACCAGTTGCATTAAATAGAGGCCAGCACGGTTACAGCCCTTGTCTTTTGACTGCCTAATGTCATGCTTATTTAAGAAATTTTGAAAGGGAGGGTCTTCGGCTTTATATTGCCAACCTGCTATATTCCATGACAAAAGCATTAGTGTTTGTTTTTGTTGGCATGAATTTTGATAATACATTTTTTGTCATGTCACGACGGGTAAAGACTCTGCATCCATTAAAGATCTTGAATGATTTTGAAACACTTTCTCATCTTGTGGAGCTTTATTTTGAGTTACCTGGTCCATTATTTGGCCATACTGCTCATCTGCATTCTACATTGCATGGTCTAAATCTCTCTACTGCTTAGTGTATTTTTGGAGAGCCTTATCATTAATTCCCACTGGTTCTTCTAGATATATGATTTTTCCTACATCAAGGCTTGGTCTACTGACATTTGAAATTACCCTAGATGTTTGCTTTATTTAACAATCAGCAGAGACAGGTTGTTTTACTGGTGAGCCTATTTCATTTTCCTCTAAGAGTCTCATAGCAAGCCAAGAGATGGGCACTTTTCCTTTATGGTTATCGCAGTTATTGTCAGATAGGTTTCAATGCTCCTAATCTGCCTGTCGTTTAATAACAGGTTGAGTTCTGCTATAGTTGTTACTTCTTTACCAAATTTATGCTCCACAGGTGTCTCTAAGACATCTTGCCTTTCCCATTTTGGGCATTCTATGTGTTTAGATGAGATGGAAACATCTAGTTCATGCAGATCTTTTATTTTAGGCAAGCTGTCAGCTCTTCTCATTTGAATACTTGCCAGGTGTGATTTTAATAGGTCTTGTCTTAGCATTATTTCACCTTGTGCCTGAGAAGGCAATGCGCAAAAGGAATTCATTAACATTTTTTCTTCCTTCACAAAAGATATATTTCCATTTGGGGGGAGTTTCTTTGATTCCTCCTCGCTTGGATCATCTTTTTGATTATGATTAGGTTTTCATTTAGAGAATCAAGATCAAATAAATTTCTTGAACAATTATTCTCCATTATTGATGTGCTTTTTAATTTTGTTTTACTTTCAATCACCATGTTTTACTTTCAGTCACCAATGCCTGGGGTGGTGCAATATTCTCAAATAATCTTGAGACTGTAATTCCACTTTTAGATAGAACATCTCTAGAGGCATAGGCCATGCTAGCTGGACTTCGGTCAGCAAAGGTAACCACAGCACAAGCACGGATATGGTTATAAAAATACACTTCATGTGTTTTATGGCTGTTATAGTAAGCAGACCCTGACTTATTGTACTAAGAATCTCTAGCAAATGTTGTTTTCGTTCATACGGGGTTAATAAGCCCATGGGTTTCGGATAATTATTCATTACCAGCTTTTGACGATTTAAAATCAGATCCCATTTTTTATTAGTAATGGCCTTCTTTAAGGGAACTACTCCTTCAGATGGAATAATAGTCCAAGGATCATGTATATCCAAAACCTCACCCTTAGCCTCCAGTGGTATTAATACATTTTGGTGAATAAGAAAGTCAGTTTTAGTTTCCAGCATGGATATATGATTTACCTCGGGATGTTTCTTGCTATTTGTTCTCTCCCTGATGCTAGAGTTAGCTTTGTGCCTAAGGCTTTCTCCAGTATTTTGGTCATTTTTCTGTTCAGAGTCTTTATCTGGCGATTTAGGAGTATTCGGTTTTTTATACTCTAGTCTTTAAATTTAGGGTATTTTTTGCTTTCTTTATATTCTTAGCTTCCTTTTTATAGTTCTAATCCTTTTCATCACATCCTTTGCCCTATTCGTTTTTCCACGTGGACTTGATGGTTTATTTATTTGAGAATTTAGCTTAATCATGCTATTCACCAGTACTGTTAAAAGATTATTACTCACAGATAAGAAAGATTTTATATGTTCAATCTCCTTCATCAGCAAATCGCTCCAACCCTCGACTGGCAATCACTCCGCACAAGATTTCTCTTCTTTTACACTGGCTGTCCTCTGATCTGCTTTCCCTTTATCTTGGGTTAATTATTGTATTTGTCTGAAGATTGCATAATTAAACTGGTTGTTATCCATGGCTGTCAGTGTTCGTCCTTCAGAGGATATTTGTTTAGCAAAAGCCAGCTCATCAGCAAGATTTTTACATATGGGTTCCTCTGTTGGTATTTGAGTGTTCCCTCTATGAGCTATAGGCCAATCCAAAATAGAATTTTGGGAAGTCGAGACCACCACCTCAGCTTCACCAGCACACTCTATATTTTCAAAAAATTGGGTAATCTTTGCTTGTTTTTGTGTTTACTCATAAAGAGGTCACCAGCAGCGGGTTCAGTTTCCAAGATCTTGTAAACATTCCTGGTAAGCATCATATCGCTTATTTTAAATTCCAAATGTATACGCCTAGGCTATAAATATGAGCATTCAAACAGCACAAATAATTAGAAATAAAATTAAATGCTGTCTCACTGCTCGTCGTTACTCATCCTCCCCCTGTTATGGGCGGTTAACTCCCTTTTACTCGCATAGTTGTAAATGCCGTTTATTTTCAAAAAATAGTCCTTGAGGAGCACTGTAAACGATACAGATTATTCAGAGAGCCTCTCAAAAATACTGAAGTTGACAGAAGCAGACAAATCAGTCAAATTAAAACAAACTAAAAGTTAAACAGCAGAGCTCAAAGTGGAAACAACCTTCCTTGTGACGCTGTCCTGGTATGATGTAGGGACCACTGTGACTGCAGAAGCAATAGTACATACGGGACCTCCTGTACGACTCCAAGAGCAACGCTAAGTGCACGCTTAAGTACCTGGTTGGGCAGGGACAGAAACAGGCTCAGGGTCCAACTGGTGCAGCTGCTCCTCTTCCCCACAAGCTCCTTTCACTGTATTAGCCTTGCCCCATATTTGGTTGATTCTGCTTTTAATTTTTTTCCAGATGGAATGTAAATTACTAAAACAGGGATTCATTTTGACAAGACCTCAATCTTTCTTGCTACAGTGCCAAAGAATATTCCCTGTAGATATTAATAACTCATCTGGACTACTATAAAACCAAAGAATATTGCCTGTACTGTAGCATGCTCTATGTGGGGTTGGCTTTTAAAACTGTTTGGAAACTTCAGCTGGTCCAGAATGCTGCGGCCATGCTATAGACTGGGGCTGGTTATAAGAGCTTCGGCTATCAGGCAATATAGAAATGTAATAAAACATGACTCGCTTGTTACAACGGCATCACTGCTGGTTTCTAGGCCTAATTCAAAGTGCTGGTTATGACCTACAAATAGGGATGAATGGACTGACCTCCATCCGGTTTCACTGGCTGCTTGCCAAGCTGCCAACCCTTGCTTGCCACATGAGCTGCTGGAGTGCCCAGCAAGCGCTGCAGGGCCGCCCGTCCCCTTAGCAACCTGCCATTTTGCGTAACAATGGCGGCTCGGGGTTTTCCGGATATGTAATATTACGTAAATGGCAGGTGTAAAGGGGCCGTTTACACAACATTACAGGTGTAAATGGACCATTCATGCCTGTAATGTTGCGTAAATGGCCCCTTTACGGACAGCATTTACATAACATTGCATATGCGGAAAACCATGATTTTCATGCAAAATGGCAGGTCGCCAAGGGGACAGGCGACCGCACGGACCTGGTGAGTGGTAGCAGCTTGGCGAATGGGGTCCAGGAGGCCAAGTGGGGGGGAGTCCATCAGACTCCACCCCCTTCTTGGACTCCCACGACACCCCTACCTACAAAGCCCTAGACAGCTTGGGACTGGGCTACTTGAAAGACTGCCTCCTCCCATACGAGCTGTCTGGATTTTAAGATCTTTGTGGGAGGCCCTTCTTTCAATACCACTGCTTTCAGAGTCGAATTTGGTGGCAATGCAAGACAAGGCCTTCTCAGTGGCTGCTTCCAGGGTATGGAACTTTTTTGAACTGTGTTTTTAACTGTTTTATTACATATTGTTTTAACATACATTGTTTATTATATATGTTTTTTACTTCTTATGATCATTAACTGCCTTGAGCACCATTTTCTTGGTGGAAAGGTGTGGTAGAAATCAAATAAATAAACACAGTCCCCTTGTTCCAGTTTAGTTAAACTCTCTGATTTAGACCATGTTAACAAGTGTGGTAACCTTGCTGCATAATAATGCCATTCTAAACAAGGCAGTACCGGTCTTCCTCCTTCTAGCTCCTGATACAATGTTCTAACTCTAATCCTAGATTTTTTTTCCTCTCCCAGAAAAAAGCCAGAATAAGTTTCTGCCATTTTTTTTCATTAAATGCCTTACTAGCAATGGGGTATTCATAAACAAAATTAAGATCTGGGGAAGCACATTCATTTTGACAACTGAAATTTGCCCCTTCCACAAAATGTTTAATCATGTCCACTCTGCTAAGACCTTCTTGATTTCTTGATTTCTTGATCTAATCTGTTGTGGTTGACGCAAATAAAATCTTCCAGTTTGGGGGTAATCATAATTCCAAGATTTTTTTTATTGGTGTGTCTCTCTAAGGAATTGAGTACAACCTGGATATCTCATGGTTAGCTTCCTTATCCAAATTAAAACTTACTTTGGAATTCTATGCACTTATTTTCCAATCCCTTCACATAGTCTGTTAATTCCCTGATCTTTTCTACTGCCTCTTTATCTTTTCCCTGTATCAATTTACCCAACCGATCCAGTTTTCTTCCATCTATCTTCTGTTGCTTTCCATTTCTCATCAGTTACTTTCAGTGTAGCTTTCTCTGCGAGTTTGGCCTTTTCTACTGCTCTTTCTTCAAATTCCTAAATTGCTTGGCAATAATATATCTTAATTCTTTTGCTAGGACACTTTTCTATACATATTCTTCATTTTCCTCCTTATCCAATTTTTAATCTTTTGGGGAGGCATCATAAAATAATGATATTTTTTCTTGTCACTGATCTTAAATGCATGTAATGAATAAGTAACCAGTTACAATATTCCAATTAATTGTAATGATTAATTTTACAACCATGATTTGGCACTACAAGAACAAGCTTTGTGCTCACATTTTCCTTCCCCCATTCCCTCCTCGCTTCACAGTCTCTGCTTTAATAAATTGCTTCTTCTTTTGCAGAAAATAACATAAGAACCATGTTGGATCAGACCAAGGGTCTGTCTAGTCCAGCATTCTGTTCACACAGTGGCCAGCCAGCTGCCTGGGGGAAACCCACAAAAAGGACATGAGTGCAACAGCACCCTTCTAAGCCACAGACTGGCCCTGCCTACATCCATATTAATGAGTGCTACAAGCTTGGTTTTTAAATTCAAAATCTTTGTGGCAAATTGTGCACCAGGTAACTAGGTTCCAAGCGTCGCAAGACAAAACCACAGATGGATATTGCACACACAGCACCAGCTAAAGTAAATTGCTGGCATGGATAAAATGTGAAATAATAACCTCTAGTGTTAAGTAGCATGTATCTTCTTCCAACTGGTCTCCAAGTGTATGCCTTCTCTCTTTCTGTCTCCGGTCCATAGAATTATTTCCAGCTGGATGCTTGTCTTTCAAGAAAATTACACCCAATATTGATGAAGAGGGTGCAATGAAAGAAGATGCTGGGATGATGGATGTTCATTACAGTGAGGTAAGGGAGACTTCCTTGATTTGGCAAGGTAAATTTAAGAATGCAATTCCTTCCGTGCAAAAGTTCTACAAAACAAAAACAAGGGGTGAATTCAATTTCAGAGAAGCTCTCGGGGGCTGCATTCCAGTGGGGGGCAGGGCCGGAGGCAAAGGGGCAGAGCCAAAAATACCAGCAAAGTTTAGCTTAAAGATCTTACAGCCAGTAATTAAGCCTTAGGAGAAGCATTTCAACCTGTTAGAATTGGGGGGAAATGCAAGCAAAAGCAGGAAACTGAGGGGGTGCAGCCATCTGGGGAACCCCGGAAGGGCCGGATTGGGCCCCTATGCAGGCCAGATCCAGGCCAGATCTAGTTTGCATGCTTGAGGTTCTGCACCACTGATATAAGGCAACCCCCAGTAAATAGAAAGCTACCTCTTTGCTTTCTTTTTGCAAGGGTTTCATTCTTTTTCTTGCCTTCTGTTTGAAGTCTTCTGTTTCTGTTGTTTGGTTATTAGATTTCCTTGCTTGTTTCTGTATTTTTCTATTATTGCTATAAACCACCTTGAGCAACTAGAGAAGTCGTATATAAACATTTTAAATAATAAATAAATTAGTTTTTAAAATGGCTGCAGGGACTGTCCAGCCTACCAAACCCTCCTCTAGACTGGGTGTGGAAGCCCCAGTCATCATGTCTGAGTTCATCTCACTATTGAGTGAAGATGTGACACCAAGTGTGGCCACCTAACCAAGCAGAGGGGAGAAAGCCATCTTGTCACAGGCTGTTACTTAACCTGCAGTCGTTATCTGCCCCTTGCTGCTCTGGAGGTTTCTTCTTCTCCAGCATTCTCCACCAGATGTCCATCACAGGTGCAGAAACTCAAGCCCAGAGTTCCAATCCAGCCTGCCTGGGGTCCTAGTCAGGCCCTCCAGGGTTCCTCAGATGGCCACACGCCTTTCTGCCAATCACTTGGTGGTTTCCAGCTTTTGTGCAGTTCCTTCACCATCCTGAAGTGTTGAAATGCCTCTCCTAAGGCTGTTACTGGCAGTAAGAGTTTCAAGCTAAAAGACGCTGAGTTTCGGCCCCACCTCTTTTGCCTTCAGCCCCGCCCACCATTGGAACGCAGCCCCTGAGAGCTTCTTCGAATTGGAATTCGGCCCTCGAGCTGAAAGAGGTTCGATACCCCTGGTCTAGAGAGAGAGAGCTGACACGTCTAAATTGAAGTGGTTGGATTCAATCTACGTTAGTCCATTTAGATCCCACCGAAATCAGTGGAATGTAAGCTGCTCAACTAACTTTTCACACTGATTTCAATGGTACTTAAGTGTGACTAACATGGGCTGGACCCAACCCTAGGAATCATCTGACTTAGTTCTCCATTCTGCATTGGTAAATGTTCCCTCAAAACAGCATTCAGACACCAGCAGCTTCCTTTTTTCTATCATCTTCAGGAGGTCCTGGTGGAGCTGCTAGAGCAATGTGTCGATGGCTTGTGGAAAGCTGAGCGTTATGAAACCATCTCGGAGATTTCCAAGCTGATCATCCCAATCTATGAAAAACGGCGCGAGTTTGAGGTAGTGATACTAAAGCTGGCTTAATCTGTTGCTGAGAAGTCCTCAGAAGGGACGTGTGGGATCCAAATTAGCCATCAAGTGTTGCTCTTGTCCATATCAAACGTACTCACCAAAGCCCCGACTTAAAGGTCCTATTAAATTCAGGGAGCCTGAAAAGCTTCAGTGTCGATATAAATTTACACAGGCACAACCACACAATTCCTTTATGATTAAATATCGCAAAACAGTAAGCAAGCGTTTGAATTTCACAGAATTATTTTTCAGGCTCAACAATAATAATAATAATAATAACAACAACAACAACAACAACAATAACATTTGTGTAGTGCTTTCAAGTGTTCAAAGCACTTCACGTCCATTATCTGGATGTAATCTTTACAACAACAAGGTACGTCAGTTTTATTATTTCTCATATGGAAAACGGAGCTGGGGCTGAGATGGTGGCTTGTCTATATGCCTTCATGGCAGAGGTGAGATTCAAACAAGGGACTTCCTGATTTGCAGCTCAGTCTCTTAGCTACTTACTACACCAGCAGAAAAGGAAGAAAAAGTGGGGAAGAGAAAGAGAAATGAATGACTACCTTAAGACTGTAAGAGATCACAGGCAGCTTCTACCAGCAACATCTGTTTCTCCTCCACCACCACCCCCTTTAAAAAAATTTGTGTTGTGAAATTCAAACATTAGCTCACTGCTTTATAATATTCATTAGGAGCAACTGACAATATGCATTTGTTGCTCCCAGTATGTATTGTATTGTGTGCGGTTATTCTTTCATAACAGACCAACATGTCTGCCCGTTAATATAAATTCAGAGACAATAGCAGGAGAAAGAGCAACAACAGCATTTTTAAAAAGGTTAATCATAATGATTGTTAGGGACTAACTAGACATTATGGGGATGTGTGGCTGCCACTCTCCACATCTAAACCTGGGGGTGGGACCATAGCTCAGTCACAGAGCACCCGCTTTGCATGCAGAAGGCCCAGGTTCAATCCCCAGCGTCACCAGGTAGCCTCCTCTCTGCCTGAGCCCCTGGAGACCCATTGTCTGTTAAAGTAGACCAGCCTTCCCTTACCTGGTGCCCTCCAGATGTGATGGATTGCGAGCTTTTCTACATGAGGCATTTATTGTGCATTCATGATTCCTTATTCACGGTTGTTTGCAGGTGATCCTCCAGTTTTGCTTCTGTTTTTTCAGAGCACTTCCCCGCTTTTTTTTTTTTGCTTTTTTTAGAACAGGAAATGGGGTGTTATTTTTAAGTGCTGTTTCTATTTGTATATTTGTGCTATTCTGCTATAGCACATTGCCATCTAGAGGTTATGTAGCGGAAAAGCAGGAGAAGAAAAGCTCTTTGTGTAGAGCTCAGATCTCAATTCTGCGACGAAACCAAAAGTAGATACAGCAATTAACAACCTTGTGTAGAAAAGCTCTACAGCTCATCTGGTCATGCTGGGTAGAGAGGATGGGAGTTGTAGTCCAGCACATCTGAAGGGCACCAAGTTGGGAGAGGCTGGACTAGACAGTACTGCGCTAGATGAACCTATGGTCTAAATCAGCTCCCTATGAGTGTGCATGTGCATTTGAGGCAGCTTCCTATGTTCCTTCCCCATGCATCTCCCTTGCTAATGTCTAGTAAGAGAAATGCGCAATGTGATGTTGTGGCGTTTAGCGTTTCTCCCCCCCCAGCGGCAGCCAGTGACATGGAGCGAGGCTGGGGAAGAGCAAAGATGTCATGTCGCGTGTTTCTTTTCCTGAGTTTTATCAGCAGCCACATGCCACTGCCTCCTCCCCACCAATGTCTAGTTAGGCCCTTTTTTTCTAGGAGAAGGAAATGGGGACTGAAGGGCCTCTGAGTGAGGGGCAACGATTGCCATGCTAAGGAAGCTGGATCATAGACAGGCAGGAATGAATGTGAGCATCCAGGGGTGCCTTATGGTGTCTAAGCAGATCAATGAGCATTGGTGTGAGACTTGGGCGGCAGGACTGCATTCTCTAGAATTTGCAAAATAATTGGGAGAGCAGTAAAACCCTGAATGTTGCTCATTATTCAGGGACAGCTTGATCTCTAGTCCCCAGGGATAAATCTTTAACACTGAAGCATTACTCACTTGAACGATATTCATCCCACCTTGAAGATAGCAACAGCAGGTCCTGATCTTTAAAAGGGCTCAGCCTGTCCTGAAGTACTTGATTATTCTTTGTGGGGTTGTTGTTTTTTTCAGAAACTTACCCAGCTGTACAGAACGCTCCATGCGGCTTACACTAAAATCTTGGAAGTGATGCAAACCAAAAAGAGGCTGCTGGGCACGTATTTCCGGGTTGCTTTCTATGGACAGGTAAGCCCATCAGCCTGCCCATGAAACGTGTTGCATGGATCCATGTGCCAGAGTTGACTGCTGCATCGATCTGCTGCAGAGGCCTTAATCTCAAGCAGTCTTTGAATCGGTCCTTTTTCTTTGAGCTAAGCATAAGTGGGCTGGGTTGTATATGCTATGGAAAGTAAATTGAAAGCCTATGCCCAGACACCCCAAATTTTGCATCGGTAAGAGTTGGTTTCTGTACCCTTTTTAAATTATGCAGTTTGAGGGAATTTGCACCATTTCTTCTCTTCTGCTTGCTGCTTTGCACAATTTATTCTGGTAGTAAGGAAGGGCAGGGAGCTAAATCTCTCTCCCACCCACTGGAAGTGTTAACCCTACTCATTTACTTCCCAGGCTTCTATGATTTAATTAGACCTTGGGCCAGTTTGCATGATGGCCCATCGTGGGTTAATTTACCCACAGGGAGCGGCAGTACATGCCAGATGCCATTATGAACATGCAAGCCCCAACCTGGGGTTGCCATGGCTTGTGGTGTCATGTGCAGGATTATTTGAGAGTTAAACAACCCTCGCTTAACTGTAAAATGACCATGTTTAAGACTCAAATATTCCCTGCCGGCCAGGTTCACATGACACAACAAGCCAGGCAACCCCCAGTCAGGGCTTGCGTATTCATAATGGTGGCCGGCATGCACCACATCTCCTCACAGATAAATTAACCCACGATGGGTTGTTGTGTCATGCGAATCAGGTCATTGGCTGCACACTTTGAAGCATAGCTTTACAGCCATGAGGACTAGAAATCTTTTTAAAAAATGAAAGGAGATTCTCAAGAAGTGGAATCCTGCACCCAGCACCACATTCATCGCTTCTTCCATGGAATTGTGTCATACACATAGCTTTGAGCATAGGGTTGACAATTGATTTACAGTTGCCAAGCCCTTTCTTAAGTGTGTTATTTTTGGTACATTTCTTATCAACAATAGGCTTTCTTTGAAGAAGAGGATGGCAAAGAATACATCTACAAGGAGCCCAAGTTAACGGGCCTGTCAGAGATCTCCTTCCGGCTGCTGAAACTTTATGGGGAGAAATTTGGAGCCGACAACGTCAAAATCATCCAGGATTCAAATAAGGTGACATCAAAATGCACACCACTCTCAGCAGCCCCCCACCCCACCCCCAACAAATGTAAGAGTGGGCATGCCAAAAAGGAACCGGGATGTTGTGCCAATGAATACCTATTTATTGATTTATTTTATCCTGCTCCTCAGCCAAAAAGGCTCCTGCAACAGCTTACATACCATCAGTAAAACACGACAGACCCATCCAACAAGCCTACTATTTATTTAGTTATTAAATTTATTAAACCTCTCATACAATCAATTTCTCTAGGGTTTTACAGTAATGATAAAAATACAAATAACATCACAATAAAATCAGCAATATAAAATAAACATGCCAACACAGCGTAAAATACAATACCACGCTGCAGGGACTAGGATAATAAATAGCATTGCAGAGACTAAGATAATAAAAAACCCAAATACTAAAATATTTAAAATGCTTTGAAAAATATGTGAACGCCTGGACAGGGAAGTCTGAGCCTGATACTTGGAGAATAGCAGTGTGGGCACCAGGTGAGCTTTCCTTGGGAGAAGCTTCCAGGGCCAGGGGTCCACCACTTAAAAAGGCCTCTCTCTTGTTGCCCCCCTCTGAGCCTCAGAATGAGGGGGCACATGAAGAAGGGCTTCTGTGGATGACCTTGAAGTGTGACGATCTAAGAAGACCCAACACACAAGGAAAAGGGAATGGGGAGGGAAGAGGGGGGAAATTACGTTTTTCAGCAGAGCAGGTAGAATGGCTCTGCTTCCCACTGTCACCTCCCTCAGTACAGGAATACCGCTCCAATGGCTGAGATCACAAGCCATGATCTGTGTTGTCAAGTGGAAGGAAGGATCGGGCCAGGGCCAGGGATTGCCCATCAGGCTGCGTGAAGTAGGCAGCGCCTGCCTTGTTGGCTGTAGACCACAAACTTGGCAGGGTTCACAAAGAGCTCCCAGCCAACTGGGAGGATGGGCTAAGGCGAGCTAATCACAGCCAGCCAAGGGCAACCTCCAGTGACAAGGAAAAGGGAGAAATCTTCTGAACTGTCCACATTACCCGCTTCTGGGCACAGGAGGGCACTAGCAGCTAATAGGCTGAGATCCAAAGGCAGTCCAGAGCCTTTCTGTGTATTTATTTAAAACATTGATATGCCTCCCTTCATTCAAGGACATGTTTATACTGATACTTACACTAAAATACAATGCATATGAAAATAGCAAAACACAGGAAGCCATGCCTGAGACAGCAGGTGGCAAGTTCACAAAATCTATCAAAACTGCATTTAAAAGATACTTTACCAAACTACTGAAATGCCATTTAAAAGGCCTGGAGGACTAGAAATGACTTTGCCAGGTGTGTTAAAGAGGACAGTGTAGGTGCCAGGAAGACTGTCAAGGGCTCCTTGGAGGCCTCTCTCAGTCTAATCCAGTAGCCAAGTCCAGACACAGACAAAGGGATTCCTTTCAAAGCTTTATTCTTCTTTTACAACTTAACAACTCTACTGTTTGCAACTCGATCTGAGCAGCACAGTACCTATGCCCTAAGTTGGAACAGTTGGTCCCCGTTTGAAAGGGAATTACTGGCAGGGCCTCTTTCCTTTCCAGTTAGTAGCTTCCATTTCATCCTTCAGGTGAATGTCAAAGACCTGGATTCCAAATATGCCCACATTCAAGTGACTTACCTGAAGCCCTTCTTCGATGAGAAAGAGCTCTTGGAGAGGAAGACGGATTTCGAGAGGAGCCACAACATCAGCCGATTCGTGTTCGAGACGCCGTATACTTTGTCTGGGAAAAAACACGGGAGCGTAGAGGAGCAGTGCAAGAGGCGGACAATCCTTACCAGTGAGTTTGCCTCACCTGCCCCCGAATGTTGGAGGGGAGACCAAAGTGGGAGGGGATCACCCCAAGTCTACCTACAAAACCCTGCTGTGATGTCAGAGCAGATCAGCCAATGCATTGAAGGATGGGAAGCAGGCAGAAATGTCAGAGACCAAGGAGGAAAGTTTTATGGGAGAACAAAAAGTTAGCATGTCAATGGGCCCTTACTTTTTGATGCTATCATTTTTGCACCTTTATGCAAAAAATCACCAAAAAGTTACATAGAAGTGGGGTTATCAGATGATTAAATATTTTTAGTTGATTGAATGCTGTGGAATGAGTCCTTAAACCTCACCCCTGATGTATTATGTGTACCCAGAATGGCAACGCAGTTATAAGAATGCCGGTGAACATCTGCATAGGGTGTCCAACAGATGCTTGTGCTTAAAGTGTTAACCAGAGTTATTTCATGTTTGTTGGCCAGCTCACCCTTGTTTTGGCACCACAGTCTGTGAGAAGCAGATTACAGCCTGTCAGCAGCTTCTCTGGGAATTGTTAGGGAGGATGGGTTCCCCCCCAGGCTGTGAGCTGATAAGCATTGTACTTTGTGCAGCAACAGAGTTTCAGCAGCTGGCAAGCGTCCACCCTGTCCAGGGAGGGAACAGTCAGCTCCTTTCCAGATAACAGACTGTGTGAATGCCTCCAAGTAATGCGTCTACTAGAGCATGGCTAGAGTTCTTCCCTATATGTGACGTATTTCACTGTATAAAAGTTGGCCCTACTGAACATTCGGGGCTTTTTGCCCCTCTGCTGACAGAGTGCCTTGCTGGCCATGCAATAAAGCACTTTTTGATCCAGAAGTCTTACCCGTGTCTAGTGTGATCCATTGTCTGGCTGGACAATGAACATGTGAGCATGTTCCGCTCGTATGACAATGCTAGATGGTTAATCAGTGAAAAACTATTTAAATTTCAGCCTTACACCAAGTTAAAGCTTTAGTTCAGAGCTTTCCAAACTGTGTGCCGCGACACATTAGTGTGTTGGCGGCAGTGTGTAGGTGTGTTGTGCGAAATGCAGAAAATTGTGCGGAAGGGCACCGCGGATCTCCCTTACTCGCATTTGCTTCCCTTGGCCCCTCCCCTGGAACTTCCTAAAGCAGCTAACGTTAAAGCAGCTAAGGCTTAGCTGCTTTAACATTAGCTGCTTTAGGATCATGTGGTGTCTTGACGTAGGACGCACATGATTGGCAGTGTTGGAGCAGTATGGCGAGGTAGAGGCACGGGGCGAAGAGAGGGGAGGGGAGGCGCCACCCTGGGAGCAGAGCTTGGCTGACGCCGGCGCGGAGAAGTGGCAGCGGCCACCAGCCCTGCGAGATTTGGAGCGCGCCCTTCGCGGACTTCTGCACCACGCTCCTGCGCGGCCAGGCCAGTGTAGCGCGCGGGTGGAAACGCTGCCTGGGACTGGGACCGCACCAAGGGGGCCGTCCGCCATCTTGGCCAGTCGGAACGGAGCTCAGTGGAGGCCAGAAGCCTCAGAATCGGCGTGCTCCCAGTCACCCGGGCGAGCGCAGCTGCAGGCTGTCCCCCAGTCAACCCACCCGCTGCTGGCTGAAGGGAGGCCACCCTCCCAAACCCAGTGTGGCAAACAGCAAGCCACCCACCACGTGGCACTCATAATTTGATTTCTGCCATTTATTTTTATTTTTACTCTGCTGTAGTTGTGGATTAACCACCCACCGGCAGCGTACCAACAGAGAGTGCTGGAACTGGACTCTGGACACAGGCATTGCAAATATTTACAGCAATATAGCCTTGTAGTGAGTCATACATATTTACACCATTTTTGTTGGACTTCTGCTTCTCTACTTCATGGGGTTTTGCAGCTGAGCTCCTACCTGGGCCTATGTGTCCTAATATGTATTGTAAATATTTTAGTTAATTTTGTTTATTTTTCACATTTTCTTGCACTTATTTACATACTGTTACTCATAAATGACAACAATGTATGTTATTATCTTACAAATCATATATTTTTAAAAATATAAATGAAAGGTTTTCATGAGATATGTTCTATCCCCATACATTTTGTTATTACAATTTATGTATGTGTCCGTATCTCTTATAATGGGTTAGTTTAACCTCCGGTTTGCTAGTAAAACTGAATTACTGTGTCATGAAATGATGCATGTCTAAAAAGTGTGTCACCAACATGAAAAGTTTGGAAAGCTCTGCTTTAGTCGATCCAAAGGTTGCAACACTGCACAATTCAAGTGCAACATGCCCACCAGCGTTAGTTCAGCATTTTTAATGCCCTCATTCTGTCTGTCCCTAGCCCTGGATTCTTGCTTTAATAACCTCCAAGCTGGACTACTGTCACGTACTCTGCATACCTTCTTGCCTGGAGTTGAGTGGGCTCAAAGCATTGTCTCCGGACCATGGTCTGAGGCCAGCCAGAGTATATGACTCCTGTCCTGTTCTGTCTTCGCTACTTACCTATTTCTGGGTTCAGTTCAAGCTGCTTGTTCTTACCCTGAAAGCCTTGAACAGCTGGGGCCTGGGGATCTTGAGGACTGCTTTCTGTGCTCTGCATTCATAATGGGTGGTGGGCAGGGGTGGCTGCCATGGGGAATCCCGGCCCTTTTTGGACTCGCTGGATTTCCCCGCCACCCCTGGCTCAGCTTGCCTTTGCAAGCCGAGCTGGGGCTTTTCCCTGAAATCCTGGAACTTAATTGGGGGGGGGGGGGGATCTGTGCAAATTACGGAGGTAATTGCATTGAGTGCAAATTACGGAGGTAATTGCATTGGATTCCTGCACTGAGCAGGGGGTTGGACTCGATGGCCTTGTAGGCCCCTTCCAACCCTACTATTCTATGATTCTATGAATTTGCGCAAATTTACCCATGGAAACAAAAGAAAAAACGTTCCTTCTGCCACCGCCGGCAAACAACCATCCACTGAGCAACTGGTGACTGGCAGAGAGAGGGGCAGTTGCTCAGCGGTGATGACAGGGTGGGAATCAGGAGGGGGCCACCATGGCACTTCCCTACGGGCTCCCACCCTGCTGCCACTGCCGACCAACCACCCCTCTCTCTGCTGGTGCCCAGCAAGGAGAGGGGCAATTGCTTGGTGGAGGTGGTGGCAACAGGGTAGGAGCTGGGAGGGGCGCACCATGACGCTCCTCTCCCAGCGCCCATGTTGCTGCTGCCGCTGCCGCCACTAAGCACAACCTTCGCGCTCCCCTTGCTGGTGTCAGCGGCATCTGCAAGGAGAACGCGAGGGATTTGGCCAATGGCAGAAGTCCACAAGCTGGCCTGACTGGTACTGCTCAAGTCGTGCCAGCTTGCGGACAAGCAAGCCAGAGTCCAGGTGGCCGAGCGGCCCAGAGCTCGGTGGGCCTGGCCCCCAGATGGATTCCTCCAACTTCCCTAGTGGTGGGACAAGAAGAAGGGCCTTTTTGGTTGTGGCACCCTCTCCAGGGAGGCCTGTGTGGCCCCGTCATTACATGTGTCCTGTCATTTGGTGAAGACCTGGCTCGTAAGAAGCCTTCTGAGATAGGTTGCGTCTATGGCAGTTTTTCTTCTTTCTTTTATTGCTGAGGAGATGAGGAATGTTGCTTTGACTGCTAATTTTTCTGACTATGTCATTAGAATGTTTCACTGTGTTTTGAGGTTGATTTGGATATTTTTAATGCTCATTGGATATTTTTAATGCTCGTAGCTGCTTTGAGCACCTTGCCAGAAGCAAAGTGGGATTAAAAAAAAATTTTTTTAAGGAATAAATGAAAACCACATGGGGCCGTCCCCAGTCCCTGAAGTCAGCTGTTTTGAACTGAGTGTGACATGTTTGAAAACACAGCCCTGTCTGTGGGCCTCTTCGTGTGTGTGCGCCACCAACTCTGTTTGCTCTTTCCTTCCAGCATCCAATTCTTTCCCCTACGTCAAGAAGAGGATTCCTGTCAGTTACGAGCAGCAAGTCAACCTGAAGCCAATTGACGTGGCAACCGACGAGATCAAGGCAAAGACGGCTGAACTGCAGCAGCAGTGCGCCTCCGCAGATGTGGACATGATCCAGCTCCAGCTGAAGCTACAGGGCTCAGTTTCAGTGCAAGTGAGTGGCCAGGCATGTGCTGTCCTCATGCCCTTGGGATAAATCATCTGATGGCTGGAGGCAGATTTGCTTTGTAGAAATCATTAACTAACTCTTCAGAACCTTGTAGGTGGGCTTGGGGCCCTCGGAGCCTATCAGATGTTCTTTTTAAGTAGTAATCTCTAGATCATTGGTGCTACTCTGTGGCTTTAACCATTAGTCTCAAGCCCAGCTGAAACAAAGCCTA
Source organism: Heloderma suspectum (assembly GCF_057233095.1). Classification (NCBI taxonomy): domain Eukaryota; kingdom Metazoa; phylum Chordata; class Lepidosauria; order Squamata; family Helodermatidae; genus Heloderma; species Heloderma suspectum. The sequence continues at coordinate 4,167,102 of NC_139466.1, forward strand.
AATATTATGTGACTGTATCTGCTTCCATTCTTCTCTTGTTATCCTGGCTTCTTCCCCCTCTACTGAAATTTTCTTTCTAAGCTCCCCTGTCTTTGTGGCATAAATTGCTCTGTAGACTGCAATAGTAGCCATGGTCATAAACAAGCACTCCAGCTACTTTGGCATGATCAGGATTGCAAGCATTCACACATCACTTGTTTGTGCTTGGCCATGTGCAGTGGCTTGGAAACCATGTGCAGTGGCAATAGGGATTGGAGGCCCATACAGGGTGGGGCTGCTCATATGTGTGCTCTGCAGCAGTGGAGGGGATGGAAAGCAGGAAGGGAGGGGTGAAGGTATGAGAGATGCCCTTCTGTGTAAGTTTTGGAATCATACTACTTGGCCACAGTGCAGCCATACTGTCCAGCCTGGGAAAGAAGAGTCATGGAGGACAAGACAGTGATCTTCGAACACCTGAAGGTGTTCTTCCTGTCACAAGGAAGAGGACAAGACTTGTCCCCTGCTGCCCCAGGTTTTACAATGGAATTAATTTCCTGGGGGCAAGGGGGCGCTCCCTGATTTGAATGTCTTCAAGCCGAAACTAAAGGGCCACCTGTCAGGGATGCTGTGGCTACATCCTGCGTTGCCAAGCCTGCACTGAGCAGGGGGCTGGACTAGATGACCTCCAAGACACCGCCAAGCCTTCTGTAAAATTAAGTACTTCTTTTCACAGCATGTAATTAATGTATGGAATTTTCTACTGCAGGATGTGGTGATGGCCTTCGGCTTAGATGGCTTTAAAAGGGGATTTGACAAGATTATGGAGGATGGATATGTCACTGGCTACTAGTCACGATGGCCAGCTGGAACAGCTGGAGGCAGAATGCCACTGACTGCTAATTGCTGGGGGACAAGAGCAGGAGACACAGCTACTGATGCCACGCCTCCTGCTGGTGGGCTGTCTGGAGTGTCTGGCTGGACACTGTTGGAAGCTGGATGTTGGGCTAAACAGGCCTTTGTTCTGATCCAGCGGGGCCTTCTTCGTGCTTTTTCTCCTCCTCGGCTGGCACTGGAATGTCTGAGCTGCTGTGTTATTGCTCCCTAGGTCAATGCCGGCCCACTGGCCTACGCACGGGCATTCCTAGACGACAAGCACTCCGGCAAGTATCCAGCCAAGAAGGTGAATGAATTGAAAGAAATGTTCAGGTAGGGTTGTTTTATTTGTAATAGACGGCATTTGTTTCCCACTTCTCTTCCGTGATGGAACGCGAGGTGGGCGGGGGGCACTGACCTCTAATCCAAGCAGTCACCAGACCCAAGCCTGCTTATCTTCAGCATGATGGCTGTTCCAGGTGCCTTTGGACCGTGGTTTGGGTGTCCAACATAATTGGCTCTTCTGTGGTGCCGCAGGGGCAAGCTTACCAAGTTCTTCCTTCTAAGCTGCCTGATGGCCATAATCTCAGCCCAGGGGCATTGCTAGGCCGGGGCCCATGATGACCCAGCCCCAGCCCTATTCCCCAGAGCCCTGAGTGCCCATTGGCGCCAGTGGAAGGTTTTTTCTCAGCTTAACTGCCAGGCAAGGGACAGTTTTCAAGGGGGATGGCAACTGGGAAGGGAAGGGTTACTTCTGCCCTCCCATGTGCTGCAACATCCCCCCCCCCAAATCTTCCCCTGCTTGACAATTAAGCGTAGGGAAAAAACGTTTTTCCATTGGTTTAAGATGATCTGGGGCAGGGTGCAAATTAATTGAAGAATGAATCTTACTTGAGATGATTTGGATGAGAAATTAATTGGCTGGCTTTGCCTCCTGTGAAATTTAAATAAATCTTAGTAATGATTTCTACATGTGCATATATAGATATAAATTAGCATATGCAGATTTTATGCAGCTTTATGACTGATGGGCCTGGGCCCGGAATCTTTTAGCAATACCCCAGACCTGCAGCATGCCAAATTCAAAACACTGCCCCACCACCCCGACAGCTGGAAATTCTGCTCAGTCCCTCCTCAGCCCCATGTACTTATGAGATTTCACTAGGCAAGCCTACATATTTCAAGCCTATCTTTCCACAATAAGGATTAGAAATTTCACATGATCATTATCATCATTATCGTCATCATCATCATCATAGATATGGAATTTATAAGATTGCCTGCTTAGTATAATATAACAGTGTTACTGAATGTGGTCCTCTAGGTATACGTACAGACTTGCGCATGTTCTTAGAGGAAGTTAACATGGCCGAGCACTCATGAATCAAGCAAACGTAAACATACATGAATACGTGAGAAACCCTCAGTAGATGCAGAGAGGACCAGATTATGGGGGGAGTTAGCTTAGTTCTCTGGACAGCTGAATCCAAGCGCTCCAGTGCTAAAAGCTAGGCCACAGACATGCGTAAACAGTTTGGCCTGGTCTCGGCTTGTGAGTGTGGTTAATTGGAGCCCCTAACCCACTTTGGAAACAAAAGGAAAGGCTTGGGGTGAGCTTGGAAGAGTGGGGAGAAGAGGAAGGATTCAAGGGGAGTTGTCCTAACAAGAGGCAGTGCGCTCTGGCTCATCCTGAGGCAGGCTCACATTAACAACAGGGGATGGGAGAAGCAGGTTACCTAGAGCTAAGAACACATGCATTCCTGGCCTTTTGTGTGCTTTCACCAGCCTTGTTTGCTACTTTGCATGCGGTGACTCAACACCGGGCATCAGTCTAACTTCCTTGAAGAAATTGACGGGGCAAGCTGAGAAGGAGCAGCCCTGGCGATCGTTTCCACGATACAGCTGGGGAAGGCTGCACTAAGTGGGTAGGGCTCCAACTGAACAGGTTATGAGACAAGGCAAAAATGGCAGAGAACTGACAAAATCATGCCCTGGCTTCTCTCTGGCCTTGTTAAAGGCTCTGTGGTTTGTCTCTGAGAGAGCTGTCAGTATTCCTTCCGGCAGTGGGGTGGCAAGGAGATCGAAGTGGGGCTCACTAGCGAGGACCAGATGCTGCTGGTTCTACAGCTACGATTGGAACGATCCAAAGCCGACACGCCAGGGGCACAGCGTTCAGGAAGGGCACAAACATGGCGGGAAGATGCTCTAGCATCGAGAATGGCTGTTCATGGTGAAACACAATGAGGTCGACCAGCCTGCTCTCAGAGCCATCCCGAACACAAGCGAGCGATTCCTGCGATGGGCATTCCATTGTGAGGAGATGCACCAGAGCTATTCAAAAACTGGGCGCGCTGTTTGCACACTTGCACAGTTACAGTTTCTTTGGTGATGCTAGACCTCGCGTTGTGCACATGCCCTAAAGGGGCCCCCTTCCGACAGCCCACTCCGCCTTTGCTGAAAGAGCTGCGCTGGCTGCCCATCAGCTTCCGGGCCAAGTTCGAGGTCTTGTTAACACATAAAACCCGGAATAACGTGAGACCAGGTTACCTTAGGGACTGCCTCACCCCTCATGCCCCTGCCCAATCGCTGTGCTCATCCTTCTGAGGGTGCCATGTTCTCCGGACAGTCACCTCAGGAGCTCTTGCAGCAGAGCGTTAGTGCTGCAGCGCCCACCCTCTGAAACGCGTTACCAGTGGACACTAGGCAGGCCCCACAGTTTTGACACTCGGGGGTCTTCTTGAAACTCCACTCTTCACGCAGGCTTACTCTGAAGTGTGACCCAGCCAGCTGTGGTCTGCAGCACACAGTAGTGTGTGCAAGTTTTTTTCCTGAATTAAAACTGCACCCCAAGAAACATAATTAACTGCTCTGTATTATTTATTTATTTAAGCATTAGCTGCCTTGGGCCTAGACCAGAAAAGCAGGATAGATAATAGGTTAAGAAAAGAAATGAAACTTCCATTGGTGAATTCTGTTGTGGTGAACCTGATACCTTTGCCCTGGCAAGACTAAAAGGTGGCAGGTGTATGTGATCCTGCCCAGACACATTTGTACCTGGACCTGCCTCCATTTGGGCAGCATCATGTACAGCTGCCACCCTTCACCTGCACATGAGCCCATCCCAGCCTGCAAGTGCCAAAGTCAAAGGGCACATCTGTTTGTTTTGTGGATACTATGCTTGCATGATTCAGTTAGCCCAGGGCCTTCTGAAATCCTGGCCCGGATCAAAGAATGTCAGGCCCCATAAATCCTGTAACACCTTGAACGTTAAGGGCATTTAATTCCAGTGGGCTTTTTATCTCCCACCAGGAAGTTTATTCAGGCCTGCGGAATTGCCCTTGAGTTCAACGAACGCCTAATCAAGGAAGATCAAGCAGAATACCACGAAGAGCTCAAGTCCAACTTCAGGGACATGGTGAAAGAGCTTTCCAACATCATACATGAACAGGTAGGAAGCACTCTGGCCGCTCTGAAAGCAAACATACACAGAGTGTCTCCAAAGTGTCTCCAAACGTTGCCAAGCAAGGCATCAAGGCACTTGACCATTGATTTTTTGTTCTGTACTAAGGCGTCTGCTATGCCCTCAGTCTCCATGGCACGGAACAGAGCTACATAGGTGCTGTGGACAAGTCCCTGCTCCAAGGAGCTTCCAGTCTAAAACAGACAATGGGGAAACAGCGGAGGGAAGGAAGGAAGCATGGGGGCAGATGCCATTGCACGTGCGAACAAATCTTGGTTCGAGCTGGACACAAGGATTAAGAGCTGCCTTCCCCAAGCTGGTGCCTTCCAGATGTTTTGGACGACCCAGCATTCCTGGCCATTGGCCATCCTGGCCAGTCCTGATGGGAGCTGGAAGTCCAAAACTTCTGGAAGGTACCAGGCTGGGGAAGGCTTAGATTTTATCTATCTGCGTAGCAAAAGTCAAGCAGCTGCAGGGCCGACTCCGGGCCTGAGGGGAAGCAAGGGGCTCTCCAGGCAAGCAGCGGGGCGTGTTGGCAGCACTCCGGGCAGCACCAGGCAGCTGGCTGCAGCCCCTGTTTTAATTTCCCTCAGTGCTGCAGAGTAGTCCCACATCAGGGGCAGCGTGGGAATTACAGTGTCCACTGGACCCGCCACCCGGCACTGTCCGGGAAAGAAGGAAGGAAGGGAGGGAGGGAGGGGGTCCCCTGGCAGGTGTCAGGAGCGGTGTAGTGGAGCCAGGGGTCACAGGGATGTGGCACCAGAACTTTTTTATGAGCAGGGATGCTGATGCATCTGCCGCCCCCCTATATGTATTCTAACACATCTGGAGGGTGCCAGCTTGGGGAATGCTGCTACAAATTATTACAATTTACTCTCCAGCCTGTGATTGCCCAATTGTACTTACTAGGGGCTGAGCTGAAAAGCCTCCCTCTCCAATTTCACTGCTCCACTTGCAAATGGCATAATGGGGGGGATTTTCATAATTTGCAGGGTGAAGAAGGGGTATGGAAAGGTGCTGCCAACAATGTTCTGCTCTGCAGATACTACTTACCGGTTTTATTTCCTGCTAGTCTCTGAGGAACAATGCCACATCATCACATAGTGTTGTTCCAGGGCGGGGGGAGCTTTTTTGCAGGGGGAGGGATGACACTGCCGAGAGGAATGCGGAACACTGCAGAAATGGCGGTGGTGAAAAATGGTGAGCTCAGAGGAGAGTTTCAGAACAGCTTCCACACTCACACAGACACCTATGCCAGACTGGACAAGTTTTTGTTCAGCTTCTGTTCTGACATGCTTGATTCCTGTGTTGTTTCACAGCTGAGTGTTTACAGTTCGTAGAGAAAGACCCCCAGGGTAGAAAATCGGTGGCCACATTATATACAATGTAACTTTTTTCTCTGTATTTTTATATAACTTTTTTTCCTCTTTATTGTAAGGCTTTGCGAAGGGGAGGCCTCCAGACCCCCAGTCCCTTCCCGTCTTGTCCCCAGAGACGCTCCATGGCAATACACCCACTTCCCTCCCAGCTATCTGCTGGTTGACTTGCATACAGGTGACTGGAGTCGCTTCTGTTAATATTCTGACGGGGAAAACGGAGCCCCAGCCTGTTCCCTGAGTAAAGGGGCCATCAGAGGTCGCCTGGAACAGGCTGCCACTGCTGCTCTCCAGCCCGTCACCCAGCCCCCTTTCTGCCCTGGGAAGATACAGGCGCCCTAATCTGGCCTGTCCCAAGGGTTACATACTTTAGGAGGATGTCGGAGAGTTGGGTGCCAAGAAGAGCTACAGGGATAATTCTAACACTGAAAAATAACAAGAGACTGAAAGAGTTAACTATGTTCGTGCAAATGTCCCACTCCAATTAGCGGTCTTAAAACAGAGCCAGTTGTGATGGGAGTGCACAGGGCATGTTCCATTATATACAGATTCCATACAACATTCCAAGGAAACTTTTTAAAAATGTTCTAAAGCAAGCATGTTTCTAGTACTCATGGATGTGAGTTGTTTGGAAACATGTGGGCAGTGTCTGCTTAAAACCTCCAAACCAAAAGGACTGTGTTGCTTCCAGCAGACTTTGATTGGCCTCCCACTATAGCTTCCAGCCCTCCCCGCTCCCCTAATATCTTCCTTTCCCCTCCCCAGCATTTCTATACTTTCTGTAACCTCAGCCCGTCCCAAAATTAAAATCTCTACATTCCATAGAAGCCCAAATTTTGCATCTGTAATAACGTAGGAGATCTCTGCAGAGTTCCAACCTCAAACCACACTTGCAAAACAGGAGCCGCACGTTCTTGGAAGAGCTGGAGCTATTTGTGGTTCTAGGATGCTGTTGTTTTTCAAAAAAACAAAAGGCTACACTGCAGAAATGAGTACGAGGAGTCTTGTGGCTCCTTAAAGCCTTAACAAATTCATTCTGGCATAAGCTTCTGTGGATTTCGTCATTCTGTCCATTTCATCAGATGCATACAGAAAACAAGGCTGAAGGCTGAAAGATCCAAACCCTTTCAGTGGGTGTTTGTTTCCCCCGAAGTTACTCAAAAATCTACTGCAGATGTGTCTGACTGGTGGGAGTGTAGCCTAACACAGGGACCATGTTTGGGAAGGCTGCTATATTTTGTTTAATAAACCAGAAAACTAAAGAATCTCACCAAGATGTCTGATGAATGAAAGAGTGTTCAAAGGAAATGCTCTGGATATCGATGGCACACAAGATTATTACACAGGCAATGGAAAAGTTCTTTTCAGGAATGAATCTGAGCGTGTGGAGATCTCCAGCAGCTCCGATTCAGAATGGGAACGGCCAGAACAGGGGGAGGCTCCCTCCCTAGTGAGCTCAGACATGGCAAGGCCTTCTTCCCAAGACCTTGGCGCACAGATCGCTCAGCCTGAACCCCCCCCCTTTCCCCCTCCATGAGAACCCGGGTTTCAGGGAGGAGGAGAGTGCAGGGCTTGACTTGAGGGATGCTAGGGTCGCAACTTCTCTGACTTCCACTTCGGCTGATAGTCGTAATTGTGTGGAGTAGCAGTTTCCATTGTAGTCTGAGAGTTTCCTAGAATTTGCATTTCTAAGGAGGCTGGTCATCAGCTAATAAAGTAGTGAGCCTGAAGCCTGGTATCCTGGAGTGTGTCGATTGCGAAGGGGGAGGAGGAAGGAATGGGACAGTTCCCCTGCTTTAAAAAACAATTTCTCAGTTTTTTATCAGTTAGTAAAGGATTTGAGTCATCTGCCACACACATACAGAGAGGAAATACTTTTATTTCCGTCAAAATGGGCAGACTTGGTTCACTCATTCTTCCCCATCATTTTTTTGTTAAACAAAGAAGGCTCTTTCTGACTTCTGTGCTTCACATATCTGCCTTCTACAAATGCGAAGCTGGCAGTTTGCCAGGATTTGGCTAATATTGGGGAGAACCAGGTGGTGGAACTTACAGATTTCATGGAGGGCCCTTTTGTTTCTCATGCCATGAAAGTTAAGTAGGAAATATCATCAGCAAACAAAAAATGCATGGAGGGAGAGTTCTTCTTATCTGTTGCTGCAGTGGGAGAGGAGCTGCTGCAGGCACGGACTCTGAGCCTTTGGAAATTGGCCCAAATTAAGACCCCAAATCAGCCTTCCCCAACCCGGCTGGGGGCGATGGATGTTGTAGCCAAAACATCTGAAGGGCACCAGGTTGGAGATGCCTGCTCCAGTTTAAGGAAAGGATATTTCCCCTTTGCCATCCCGTGCCATTCCCCCCTGTAGCTGTACCAATGGATTCCACACTCTGTGGAACATACGGAACTGCCTTCTACTGAGCCAGACCCTTGGTCTAGCCCAGCATTGTCGACACTGACTGGCAGCAATGGCTGTCCAAGGTTTAAAGGAGTTTTCCCTGCCATACCTGAGAATGCCAGGGAGTGAACGTGGGACTTTCGCCATGCAAAGCAGGTGCTCTACCACTCCTTAGGGGAGCGTCTCGAGGGGCTATTCATTGAGTGTGGCTGTCAGTATTGGCTCTGTGTTTCTTCTGGTTTTGTTTTCCCCGTGCAAATCTCTGAGCTTTCAACCAAGAACCCAGCGTGCCAAGCCTTGGTAAGCAGCTCCAAAGGGGTTCCCGGACACTGAGGACACCTCTGCAGATATGCTCTAGCTTGTCATGAACCTGTGAGATATGGAAAGCTAGGTAGAATAGGGACACTGGGCACAATCCGATGGGGAGTCCTCCTGTGCAGGGCTCCTCGAAATAAAAGGGAACTGGGCCACCATTTCCAGAGTAAGCAGTTGGTTAAAGAGCTGGGAAGAAGGACGGTCTCAGTAAGCCTGAGCTGAGGCTTCAGCACCAATGTCTGCCCCAAATTTGTCCTCTCCCAAAGAGCTGGAGGCAGAATCCAGCAGCACCCTGAAGATAAGCATTAGGAGACTCCTCCACGCTGAAAGAGGAGTGGAACAAGCTCAGCAGCGTAGCGAGGGGATTTCCGTTGCTGGAGGCTTGTGTGGAAACAAATAATGCGCCAAGAGTTTGACTAGATGGCATGCTGAGTTTCTTCTCATCTATTCTCAAAGCTACGTAGTAGACATTTCAGAGTACAATCATTGCTGAATAACCTCTTTCCCGTTCTCTTTTTGTGTTTTCTTAATGCTGCCTTTGCAATATCAGCTTTGAAGACAAGGCTGGGTAATGCCACGCTACGTTTCCCTTTTGTGTTGTCGAAATAATTTTGCTGCTGCAAGAAGTAGAGAAGGTTTTGCTAACTCGGCTTTTGTTTTTAGATGTACCCAGAAGACACAATCCATTCCTCATCAGTGTACAACACTTTGCATGTGTTCTGTGCTATAAGTGGAACTTCAGGGGATGGCTATGGCACGCTTAGATCTTCACCTGAATTCTGAAAGCGAGCTAGGAGCAACTCTTTGACATTTTACAGACCTTTCTCAGGAATACTCGGAATGTTGCCTGAGAGGCATTAACTCCAAAGGCGTGACCGGAATATGCTCAATGTTTTTCAATTCGGAATCAACAGGCTTCCAAACAGGGTACTTGCTTAATTGACAGACCAACCAGGAAAATGCCTCCCTATGTTCTTTTTGTATCTTTTTTTCATTGTTAAATGTATACAAGACACCAAAAGCATTTATCAAACTGCATTGTACGGAAGAATTAACTTGAAAATGGTACTTGTACAATGGAATATAATAAAACGCAAGGCTGTTTTGTAAATTAGCTGGTGTGCATACGGGTGGACGTGCGACACAGAATGCAGAAGCCAGAATGTATAGGCTGCGTCCTCTGTACCAAATATAGATGAAATATGTATCTCCAACTCCCCCATCAAGAAAGTCAAAATGGTTTCCTGACCCCTTTTTACAGATTTGCCTATATTTACTCCTTCAGCATAGTTTGCTTACTGGCTGTAGGGGAGAGACAAAGAACTAGGCAGTGTGTGCACTGAACCTCAACTCTGACTGCTGGAGGTCCTGTTGGGATTCCCTGGCCGCCTTTGGCCGTGTTACTCTTTTCTTTGGTCTGACTGGCACGAGACGGATGGGAAACGTTGGTTTCCTTACCTTTAGTTTGTTTTAGTCTTGGAGAGACTACAAGAGTTTTGTCATTGTCATTAGCGGTGGACTCTTTTTGGTTTCTTGCACAAGAAGAAAGAAATGAGCAGGGGAGGAGGTCGTGCCTCTTCTCTCCAGCGATGCTGCACGTGGACACGGGGACTCCCTAATGAGCGCACGCAGCATTCCCTGTTGAACACGTGCACTGCGATATGAGAGGGCTCCTAGTCATGATGGCTACATGCTGCCACCAGGATCAGAGGCAGCATGCTCTCGATACCAGTCGCTGGGCGGGAACGGCGGGAGAGGGCTGTTGTTCTCATGCCCTGCGTGTGGGCTTCCCAGGAGCATCTGGTGACCACTGTGGGAAACCGGAAGCTGGACTAGACAGGCCCTTGTTCTGATCCAGCAGGGCTCTTATGTTCTTGGATGGTTGTGTCAAGCCTCAAAAACTGCCCATAAAAGAAAGATGGAGCTTCTGTGTTTGACTTGTGTGTTTTGTAAATATTACATCTAGTAAAAACATCCAGAAATTCCAAAAAGGCTAATTCATTTCAGCAAAACAGAGAGACAGAGACAGGAAGTTGCCATCACTATCTTAACTTGTTGCTTGCTCACCTTCCTTCTCTTTACATCAGGGGTAGGGAACTTGCAGCCCTCCAGATGGTGTTGGACTCTCAGTTCCCATCAGCCCCAATGAGCATGTCCTGCAGCCAGAGATTAGGAGTCCAATAACATCTATAAGTTCCCCCATGCCTGCTTTACATGAACAATGATTTGCTCCCTGTTAATGACTGCATGAAATGGGAGGTGGGGGTGGGAGGGATTGCCATTTATGCGCACTGTGAATGTATCAAGCTGTCCCCTCCTCCACACAAACATTGGCCCATTAGGCCCAGTCCCGGCCACTCACACAGGCAGGGGCTCTCTATGGCCTCAAGCAGAGAAGGGTCCTTCCCAGGCCTGTTGCTGGAGATCTTAGGACTTAGGACGTTTTCCATCTACCACTCTGCCTAGTGGCAGGGCTGGCCCTGGACATTTTGCCTGTGAAATCTGTGCTCTGCCACTGAGCTTTGGGGTGGTTTGTTTATTAAAGCCAATTTATTTAGTTTTGCACATTTTTATTCCATCCTTCCTCCAAGAAGCTCAGGGCGATGTGCGTGGTACTCCCCACCCCCACCTTATCTTCACAATAATCCCGTGCTTTCCATGAGAGCCACTGGCCCAGTATCACTCGGTGAGCTACAGAGCTGGGTGGGGGAGTTGAACTGAAGAGTAACATAGGAAGCTGCCCCATCCTGCGTCAGCCCAAGGGGCCTTCTTGCCCAGGCTTGTCTCACTTGTTCTGTAGAAGGAGCCCAGGGGGATTACCTACTTTCTCCCTTTGAGTCACTGACCCACACTTGCTCTCTGGGGCCACCCCACCCCAAGCCCTCACATACACCACCACCCATCTGTCACAGATCGTTGCCCGTCCAAATTCTCCCCAGAGTCTTCTGTTCCTCCCCAAGCCTTTTTGAGACATGAGCATGACTCTTGGCGTGAGAGATTGATGTCCCTGCGGAGCAGGGCCTAGGAGAGGTTCAAGCTTCCTTCTTAACATCTCCCAGAGTTGCAGGACTGTGTGCGCGCATGTGTTCCTGTGCCTTGGCTCCACAAGGAAAGGAAAGAGGCTACAGATCTCATTCCCAAGGAAGGTGAGCACATGTTTCTTTTGGAGCAAACAGACGCAAAAACAGGAAGAGCTGCTCATTTGTTCTTTCCGTTGTGGCCCTTCTTGGGATCATGCAAAAGCACTCTCATGTATCTCCTGGCACACGGATGCAATAATCGGGTGGGCGGAGGGGTGGGGGGTGAAGCTTCCCCATTGATCCACTGCTGTCATACCTCTGTTTAAAAATACAGAGACACTGGTGCCCTTTCATGGCCTGAAAAAATACATAGAACTCTTTGAGCGTTTTAAATCATTAACATGGAATCGCCCACCTCCATTCTGCATCCTTTGAATCCCTGCAATCAGGAATGCCATTCAAGGAAATTTCTCAATGAGATCTATGTGTTTCACTACAAAGCCACTAGGCAGCGCTGTTTCATTTGTAATAAAAGCGACTTCTTTAAGCTGTACACCCTCATTTATGTCAACTCCGTGGCGGGAGAAGGGAAAATGCTGGACTTTCCTCGTCATGGAAAACAACGCAATAGAGCTCACAAAGAGCGGGAGGCTCCCTGGATGAGGGCTGCATCGTGCACAGGACCCGCAAACTTCTGCGAGTAAGCAATCTCCATAGCAGGATAAAAGCCCAGTGCGAGGGAGCCCTGGGTGCATATGTTACGATACAAACACTTCCTATTTACTTTAGGGAATCCCCTTATAGAAGTGGGAAAGCACTTTGCAATTTATAATTTCAATCTTGTTCAAAGCATTTCCAATCTTGTTCAAATTTTGTTCAGGTACAAATTCCCTGGCTTGCTCAAATACTCCAGGTCTACTGTGATAAACCCACTGCTGAACATTAGCGTGGTGTTCTGTGCTTGCAAGCATTCTTGATGTGACCGCAGGGCGCGGGGAAACTGTCTTTTGGCGAGTCAGACCATTAAACTGGTATCTGACTGGCAGTGGCTCTCCGGCGTTTCAAGCAGGAGCCTTTCCCAGCAATACCTAGAAACAGCAGGATTGAATCTGAAACCTTTTGTGAGCAAAGCAGGTGCTCTCCCACCGAGCAATGTAGCCCTTGCCACCAAACTATCACTTTATCTTCTTTCCTGGTCCAGATCAGGAAAAGCTTTTCCACATTAACATGTCAGTAGAACTATACTCCCGATTTTTACCTGTGCACATGAGTAGTTGCGGGAGTTCACACACACCAACATATAGCAGTGGGGGAAGGGCATACAACTAATTTATGTATGTATGTATGTATTTAACATTATTTGCTCAATATAACAAAATCACTAAGTGGTTTACAAAACAATAAAACAACCACAACTAAAACAATAAATAAGTAACAGGAACAAAGAATTTTTAAAAAGTAGATAACAATCCAATAGAGCAGTATCACTATCATCACATACATGCTGGGGAAAGCTTGTGTAAATAGTTATGTTTCCAGGAGTTTTCTGTCTCCTGAACCATATGGGGGAGGGAGTTCCAGAGGGTGGGTACCACTACTGCCTCCAGTCCCAGAGACCCAAACACAAATATTATTTGGCCAGGTTTTCAGTCCATCTCCATAACCACTTTATGCAAAAGCCTTGAGCCTTTTGTGTAAAGGTTGGTTGTGGCTTTATGTTCCAAGACAGTATTCAAATAAAGGTGCAGAGGAAATACACTTCCTGGTAGAAATGAATCAGTTCCTTTTCACACCTAAGATGGCCTTTAAAGCAACAAATCCCAAGTACATACAGATCTTTAAAAAGACCACCTAGAGAGCAATACTGTAAAGAAACTACTCAGTAACCCACATTTATGTTGAAATCAATAGGCTCTCTGGATATGATCACAACCACCATCATCCTGCAGGGCTATTGGGGGTTTTAATCATGAACCACCAAGAGGATACAAAAAGGTGAGGTGTCTGCGTGTGTGTGTGGGGGGGGGGGAGAGAGAGAGAGAACATTTAATGTTCATGGTAAAGATGTCTGAGAAAACTATGTTTACTATCCACAGTGGCTCAGTTAAAAAAATAATTGTGGATGCCCCATAAGGCTACAGTCCTGAGCACACTTACCTGGAAGTAAGACCCAGTGACTTCAGTTGGATTTAATTCCAAGTGAACATAGTAATAGATTGGGATGCCCGTGTGTACTAATGGTTACTCACGTGTTTTCTCTGTTGAGCTACTAATATGTACGATCACCCAATGCTCTTTAAAAAATTAAAAAAAAAAGTTGTAATGCCTTTCTAAGTTTATTGCTTGAGGCAGTTCATTATGATAAGTCAACATGAGAAAATAATGAAAACATAGCAAAAGTGATTGAACACACACACCCTGATCAGATCAACACTAAGAGACATCCAATGTGGAGGATATGGTTTAGCCAGAGAGAATGTTTTGGAGGCATAGAAGAGCCATAGCTCAGTGGCAGAGCCCCTGTTTTCCATGCGGAAGGTCCCAGGTTCAGTCCCTGGCATCTCCAGGTGGGGTTGGAAAAACTCCTGCCTGAGAGCCTTTGCTGCCGGTCAGTGTCAATAATACCGGGCTAGATGGACCAGGGGGCTGACTCCGTTAAAGGCATCTTCCGATGTTCCATAACGACCACCCTATTTTGCATAGTGGGTCACACAGAGATGGAAAAGTTTGTGACAAATACAACAATCCTATAGCACAGGGGAGGTAGCGGCCGAAGTCTGCAGCTACGGAGATGTGAGTCAACCACGTCACATACACATGAAGAAAAATTGATTGATTGATTGATTGATTGATTGCATTTATACCCCACCTTTTTTCCCTTGCAAGGAACCCAAGGCGGCTTACATTATCCTCCTCCTCTCCATTTTATCCTCACAACAACAACCCTGTGAGGTGGGTTGGGCTGAGAGTCTGTGACTGGCCCAAAGTCACAATAAATGCATTGGGGGTAATACTAATCTTGTCAGTGCTAGAGATGTAAAATTTCTGGAAATTTTGAGGCCATGGAAAACAACTGCCCCCACCCTCACCCCCCGGGGGAAAAAGGGAATTATTGGGAAAAATTGGAAAATAAGCTATTGTTATGTTTTTAGCGCTCTTTACAGATTTAAGGTCACTTTGTTGCTTTAAGATAGCCTTCCCCAACTTGGTGCCCTCCAGATATTTTAGACTTCAGCTCCCATCAGCCTCAGGCAGCATGGCCAACGGTCAGGAATGCTGGCACTGTAGTCCAGAACATCTGGAGGGCACCAGGTCGGGGAGGGCTGCTTTAGGAACAGAAAGCAGCCTTTCAGTTCCTAAAGTTATTTTATGTGTGACTTAGTTTGCTCATAAAATTATCATTATATTTTTAAAACTTTTAAAAATAAACTCAGTAAATTTGTAGTTCTTGGCTGAATAGATTAAAAGTACATTAAATGACTGCTACAGCATCAGAAACACTGGACTCTATACAAGAAAACCCAAGCTGTCAAGAATGCACATTTACTGTCAAGGATGCACAATGGTGACTCTGCTCACATGCTGGGAAACTGAGCATAAATGTCTATCGGTAAAATATACTTTAGATCAATAATTTTAATAAGGGATGAAAGAAATAACTGTACTGGGAATCATACAGAGAGGATTAAAACAACCTTTTCCCCCATGGCTTCATTATTTCCAGACACTTTACATCTCCAGTCTTTCTATAAAAGTGTTCTTATTACATGGTTTCTACAAATCATTTTGGGAGGAGTAAAGGCTAGGTAACAAATTATATTGTCTTAAATTCTAAAAGAAAATATTTCATAATCCAAAGCAATTCCATTTTTCAGGAAAACACAAAAACGGTCCTTGGGAAAAAATGGAAAAAATCCAGTTTTTTTCCGATTTTTTCTGTTTTTTGTCTGGGCCTTCACATCTCCAGTCAGTGATATTTAGCTAATCATTGTAAGAATTCTTGGAAAGACCTGCATGTCCTCAGCAATTGTATTGGATAAAATGAGTGTAGACTGTAAAGGTTTCTTAAGATCAGTGGCTTAAATTAATTCCCCTTAATTTGTCCATAATGTACATGAACATCAAAGAGTCTCGTGCGCCTTAAAGACTAACACTTATTATGTGTTAATATGTGAGACTCCAGCTATCAGATCTGTGAGGATTATCCTCAGGGGGCAGGTATATAGTTTCATATGTGAATTAAAAAGTACCAGAGTAAAAACATCCATCAAAACAGGATTAAATACTTTGCCCATTTCTAAATACATGCCCACTTTCAGAGGAAAGCGCTGGGCTCAAGAGCCTACATGAATACTTTCAGTAGTAAAATCTGGGGGCAAGGCAATTTTAATGTACATCTCAAAGCGAAAAAGGAAGACCGGATACCTCCCTGGCATACTGAAAGAAAAAAACTTTAAACTAAGATATGGGGTTATAACCGAGATCAGAGTGAGAATAAAGAACAGAAAAGCAACTGTGAACAAAACTAACATTAGAATTCTACAGCAGGAAGACAAGACCAGAGCAAAGAATGCGTAGTCTCTGTTGTTTTTGCGGCACAAAACTGAATACAACTACCCCTCTGGAAATGGTTTCCTCGAGCAGCTGAAGAGGCCGCAAAACTCTGAGGTGTTGTCAGGAATAAAGAACATTTTTGCACACATGGTTCAAATAACGCTTCAGCCTTTCCCACACTGTGCGTTGGTGTATTTTGTGTTTTATATGTGTGTGTTGTCTTTCCTGAGCTCATGAATTATGAGCAAATGAAATTCCAGAATTTTGGAAATACAATATGCACTGGCATCTTATGGTTCTCTGGAAAGAAAGGGAGAATTTTTATTGTGTGCTGCTTTGTCACAGAAATGGACAAGAATACTGAAAAGCATTTCAGTTATATCTGGTTACAAAATATTATGCAAGCTTATACAGGAGCCACCTGTTAGAGCTGGGGAGTTATAAATCAGCAACATGCAGATACTGTGGATGAACCGAGGAGGGATTTTTAGAGGTGTCTGGTAGGCAATTTTGGAGATGTTGGGAATGTTGTTGGGGACAAATATTAAGGCATAGAGTGGTTTATGGACAAAGGACTGTGGTGGGAAGACTGTGAAGCTTTGCAGCTAAAAAAATTGGTCCTGTTAGATTTAATATCCACCCAACATTTGCTCAGTGAAAATAGTAGGTTTCGTGCCTTGGTAAATGTGGGATTTAAAATCTGGCAACCAACAAGCCCAAATAATCCAGTAATATTCATGGCGCCTAGCAGCATGCTTTGCTTAAGAATTTTTCAAACATTAATCTTGCAGTATATACACACGCTTTCAATTCCATACTTTCAGATTATCAAATTGAATATTTGTGTTGCCCTACAACAACATAACCCCTTCATGGATCACTGCCTTGTTGTGGCAAAGGGGCTTGCGTAACTCAGTGAAGCCATAAGCTATGCCGTGCAGGGCCACCCAAGACGGACAGGTCATGGTGGAGAATTCTGACAAAATGGGGTCCACTGGAGAAGGAAATGGCAACCCACTCCAGTATTCCTGCCAAGAAAACCCCATGGAATGTATCACAAGGCTAAAAGAGATGATGCCGGAAGATGAGCCCCTCAGGTCGGAAGGTGTCCAATATACTACTGGGGAAGAGCAGAGGGAATTTCCAAGTAGTGCCAGAAAGAGTGAAGCGGCTGGGCCAAAGCCAAAAGGACACTCAGCTGTGCATGTGTCTGGTGGTGAAAAGAAAGTCCGATACTGTAAAGAACAATATTCTTTAGGAACCTGGAATGTAAGACCAATGAATCAAGGTAAGCTGGAGGTGGTCAAACACGAGATGGCAAGATTGAACATCGACATCTTGGGAATCAGTGAACTAAAATGGACAGGCATGGGCGAATTTAATTCAGGTGACCATCATATCTACTACTGTGGGCAAGAATCCCTCAGAAGAAATGGAGTAGCACTCATAGTCAACAAAAGGGTGGGAAAAGCAGTACTGGGGTACAATCTCAAAAACGATAGAATGATCTCAGTACGAATCCAAGAAAAACGATTCAACATCACAGTAATTCAAGTCTATGCCCCAACCACTGATGCCGAAGAAGCTGAGGTTGATCAGTTCTATGAAGACCTACAACACCTTCTAGAACTAACACCAAAAAAAGATGTCCTCTTCATCATAGGGGATTGGAATGCCAAAGTAGGAAGTCAAGAAATCACCGGGATAACTGGCAAGCATGGCCTTGGTGTACAAAATGAAGCAGGACAAAGGCTAATAGAGTTTTGCCAAGAGAACACGCTGATCATAGCAAACACTCTTTTCCAACAGCACAAGAGGCGACTCTACACATGGACATCACCAGATGGTCAGTATCGAAATCAGATTATGTACTTTGCAGCCAAAGATGGAGAAGCTCTATACAGTCAGTAAAAACAAGACCTGGAGCTGACTTTGGCTCAGATCATGAGCTTCTTATTGCAAAATTTCGGGTTAGATTGAAGAATGTAGTGAAAACCACTAAACCATTCAGGTATGACCTGAATCATATCCCTTATGAATATACAGTGGAGGTGAGGAATAGATTGAAGGGATTAGACCTGATAGACAGAGTGCCTGAGGGACTATGGACGGAAGTCTGTAACATTGTTCAGGAGGCAGCAACTCAATCCATCCCAAAGAAAAAGAAATGCAAGAAAGCAAAGTGGCTGTCTGATGAGGCTTTACAAGTAGCTGAGGAAAGAAGGGAAGCGAAAAGCAAGGGAGAAAGGGAAAATATATCCAACTGAATGCAGAGTTCCAGAGAATAGCAAGGAGAGACAAGAAGGCCTTCTTAAATGAACAATGCAAAGAAATCCAGGAAAACAATAGAATGGGAAAGACTAGAGATCTTTTCAAGAAAATGGGAGCTATCAAGGGAACATTTTGTGCAAAGATGGGCATGATAAAGGACAAAGAAGGCAGGGACCTAACAGAAGCAAATGAGATTAAGAAGAGGTGGAAAGAATACACAGAAGAACTATACAGGAAAGATCTGAATGTCCCTGATAGCCATGATAGTGCGGTCACTGAACTTGAGCCGGACATCCTAGAGAGTGAAGTCAAGTGGGCCTTAGGAAGCATTAGTAACAACAAAGCTAGCGGAGATGACAGTATTCCAGCTGAGCTATTAAAATCCTAAAAAATGATGCTGTTAAAGTGCTGCACTCAATATGCCAACAAATTTGGAACACTCAACAGTGGCCGCAAGACTGGAAAAGGTCAGTTTACATTCCAATTCCAAAGAAGGGCAACGCCAAAGAGTGTTCAAACTACCGCACAATTGCGCTCATTTCACATGCCAGCAAGGTGATGCTCAAAATCCTACAACCTAGGCTTCAGCAGCATGTGAACCGAGAACTACCAGAAGTACAAGCAGGGTTTCGAGGAGGCAGAGGAACTAGAGATCAAATCGCCAACATTCACTGGATCATGGAAAAAGCAAGAGAATTCCAGAAAAACATCTCTTTCTGCTTCATTGACTATGCTAAAGCCTTTGATTGTGTGAATCACAACAAACTCTGGCAAATTCTTAAAGTGATGGGAGTACCAGACCACCTTACCTGTCTCCTGAGAAACCTGTAAGAGGGTCAAGAAGCAACAGTAAGAACCAGACATGGAACAACCAATTGGTTCAAAATTGGGAAAGAAGTATGACAAGGCTGCATATTGTCACCCTGCTTATTTAACTTATATGCAGAGTACATCATGAGAAACGCCGGGTTGGATGAATCACAGGTCGGAATTAAGATTACTGGGAGTATTATCAACAACCTCAGATACGCAGACGATACCACCCTAATGGCAGAAAGCGAAGAGGATCTAAAGAGCCTCTTGTTGAGGGTGAAAGTGGAGAGTGCAAAAGCTGGTTTGAAACTCAACATTAACAAAACGAAGATCATGGCATCTGGCCCCATCACTTCCTGGCATACAGAAGGGGGAAGACATGGAAGCAGTGACAGATTTTACTTTCTTGGGCTCCAAGATCACCGCAGACGGTGACTGTAGCCATGAAATTAAAAGACGCTTGCTCCTTGGGAGGAAAGCTATGGCAAACCTAGACAGCATAGTAAGAAGCAGAGACATCACCTTGCCGACAAAGGTCTGTCTAATCAAAGCTATGGTTTTCCCAGTAGTAACGTATGACTGTGAGAGCTGGACTATAAGGAAGGCTCAGCGCCGAAGAATTGATGATTTCGAACTGCGGTGCTGGAGAAGACTCTTACGAGTCCCCTGGACTTCAAGGAGGTCAAATCAGTCAATGGTAAAGGAAATCACCCCTGAGTGCTCATTGGAAGGACAGATACTGAAGGGGAAGCTCAAATATTTTGGCCACCTAATACGAAGAGAAAAGTCACTGGAAAAGACCCTGATGCTGGGAAAGACTGAAGGCAAAAGGAGAAGGGGACGGCAGAGGATGAGATGGCTAGATAGCATCACCGATGCAATGAAGATGAACTTGAGCACACTCCGGGA
The DNA here is from genome assembly GCF_057233095.1 of Heloderma suspectum. Lineage (NCBI taxonomy): Eukaryota > Metazoa > Chordata > Lepidosauria > Squamata > Helodermatidae > Heloderma > Heloderma suspectum. The sequence goes on from NC_139466.1 coordinate 4,187,068, forward strand.
GAGAGCGCAGGACAGGAGGGCCTGGCGTGCTATGGTCCATGGGGTCACGAAGAGTCGGACACGACTGAACGACTGAACAACAACAACATCATAAACCCCAAATAGACACTTTCTGAGACATTCCCAAAGTCTCATCAAGGAACTCATGGGAGCATGGCTGCTTCTGTGGGCTGGCAAAGTGACCACCAAGCTGTGTCAACCTCCCGTTCCTTCTGCCTCTCCACTCTGAAGGGCAGAGACGGGAACCCATGGTGTTTCCAGGCAGGCAGCCTAGTGTTACTAGTTAAGACACTGTGCAGCTGTTCTTCCTTTGCCTTTTTAATGGAATTTCTGTGGAAAGAAAAGAGGTGGAAGAAGCAGAAGGAAAATACAGGAGAGTTGCAAATGGAAGACAGCAACATCTGAACTCCATGTAAAATTTTGTGAGTAAGGCAGGACAATTGCACAAGAAATTACCAGCTGTCTTCTGTTGAATCTGATCATTGGTCTACCTAGCCCCAGTGTTGTCTAATTGGCAGCATCAGTCCAAGATCTCAGACACAGAGAAGCTTTTCTTAACCCTGCTCCCTGGGACTTCTGGCATGGAAAGCATGTGCTTTCCCCCTGAGCTATGGCTTCTCCCACTGATGAGCTTCTGAAACATTTCTAAGGAAATGGAGTTCTCTTACAAAAAATCAACACCACTGGGGCGCAATTCACAAGTCACTTAATCCTTTATCAATTTGGAAAGAGTTAAGTTAATTCAGTGGCCAAAATTTTCCTGGCATAGCCAGAGCGTCAGTCTCCTGGGCAGTTGCTAGAATACACAGAAGCAAAGCCAGAGAAACACAACCTATTTTTTGTAAGATGTGCTTGGTTTGTTAAGAACAACAACAAAAATAGTACCCTTCAAACAGAGCAGAAAAAAAGAAAGAACAAATGTATCGGTTTTCTTGCTTTCTGGCTGTAAACACCACCACCACCACCACCACCACCACCACCCATTCAGACTGTGTTTTAACAAGTTTATTTTCGGAAAAATTGTGTCAGATTTTTAGTATGCATGCACATATGTGCAAACTGGTGCCTGAGTTTTGTTGTTTCCCTCTTCCTTTTTTTTCTTTTGTGTTTTGTCTTTTAGATTATAAGCCTGGGGACAGAGACTGACTGCCTTGCTTGTTACCGATCATATGTAACCCATGCCGGGGGGCCTTGCTGGTGGAAGAATGGGGCACAAAATGCTTAAAGTAAGTTTAATAAACATACACATACAGAGCTATGTGGGTGGGGCCCTGGCTACTGTGCAGGATCAGGACCATGCAGTTTGAACACCTGCCAGCCCAGCCTGTTGCCTTCTGGTTTTTGAGGTTTGCTGCAAAGGTTGCAGGATGTCTGCACCCACTCTGCTCCAGGTCTGTAGGAATGGAGATCACAAAGTTGGGTAGCTCTGAATCCTTCATCACCTCAGAGGTTCTTGGCCAGCCCATCTGAAGTAATCCTGCCACCAGCCCAGCAGCGGCTTACCTGGGAAAGGGGATAAGCAGCAATAGTGCAGAAGTGCTGCTTATCCAGCAATAGAAATGTCAGAGCCAGCATTGTGTGTGTGTGTGTGTGTGCGCGCCCGTGCACCTGCGTGCACATATGTGCGCCAGTCAGTCCATTATACGTACATCAAAAGAGCCCTGCTGGATCAGACCAAGGGCACATCTAGTCCAGCATTCTGTTCACACAGTAACCAAACAGCTGCCCACTGGAAACTCACAATGTGAGTGTGTGCGTGCGTGCGTGCGTGCGCTGATGTGTTTCAGCTGTGTGTGTTTCAGCTGATATCAGCCTTGTCCTGCATTTGTCTATGATCAAACATTGTTGGCTTACGTTTCATACATGCTTAATTCCTTGATCATGCAATGTGTGTGTCTTGACTCATCATCTGTAGCTTGGCTTGCTTTGTTGAGATAATTGCTCTGGATGTGTTTTGTGTTCTGCCACAGATTTGCTGATTGTCTGTGATGGAGAGCAGACTCAATATTCCCCATTTATAAAATCTGCTCAATATTATCTAGAAATCCCTTAAAGACATTGCACATGTTGAAAGGCAGTCTATCCTGACATCATTCCCTCTATTTCCAAAATTTAAGAGTGGGCATGGATCCGTCTGTGGTTTTCAAAAATCCAGACACCTCAGGCTGAGTTCCTCTGAACGTGTGACTTCTCCCAAAGAGTAGAACAGATTTTTTTCAAAGGACCTACAGGCATAATACTTCTGACACAAATCCGCTTTTTAAAAGATCAACAAGTGGGACTTGCAGTGTGGAGCGCTCCTGCTCAGTGTTCCAGTCAGCCAGCCAGCCATGTCCTCGTCCACAATACTCCAAATCCCCTCTGTCCCGGTCTTCTGTCCCTCTGACCCCCCCCACTCCAACAGGCAGTCAGAATTCTGGGCCCACTGAGCATACTCAGTTCTCATTGGGCTGTTTGTGGGACTTCCCCCCTTAGCGTTTTTCTTTATATTGTTTTTGTACTTCTGCAACCCTTGAGGTTGCCCCAAGCCTGCCAATACCTTCTCCCATTTTATTTATTATATTTATATCCTGCCTTTTTCCCTCCTGTAAAGCGCCCAAGGCAGTGTACATGATCCTCCTACTCTGCATTTTATCCTCAAAACAACCCTGAGAGGTAGGTTAGGTTGAGAGTCAGTGACTGGACTAAAGGCACCCAGTGAGCTTCGTGGCCAAGTAGGGACTAGAATCCAGATCTCCCAGCTCCCAGTCCAAAACTCTTAACCATTACACCATACTGGCTCCGCTTTTATTGAGCCATCGTTCTGCCTCATTCACAGAATTTTACAGGGGACCCAGATGATGATGTCTTCCACTCATAGCCCTCCTGTTTTCCACCAGTACCTCCATCTTTTTTCTTAGCACAGAAAATCAATTAAGTAAGAAGATGGAATATCTGCAGAGTACCTTCTGGTCATCAGAGCTAGGACCCCTCTGTCTGGAAACATCCAAGCACACCTGCTTTTGCCAGCAAAATGTCCGGGACGTTGCACATTCTTTCTGTGAGAGAGAATGTTAGGGTGTGCGTGTACTGTCAGGAATAGGTATGCTAACAAGCCGGATTACAGTACTGTAGAAAGTAAAGAATATTTGAGAGGTTTGGGACCAGGAGGTTACAACAATTAAGTTCTGAATTAGGGCGTTAATTTGTAGCAGCACCAGCACGATTTCAATGCTAGGATTTAACCCTGGAACACATGAGGAATACAGCCTTTGAGCAGGTGCAAAGTGTACCTTGCCGCAGTGGACCCGCTGAGAGTTCCCGTATGGGGAGAGGGCTTTCCTGTCAGGGAGCGGCGGTGTTTCTACACAGACACAAGTCCTGGGCCGGCATCAGTTTTTCTAGAAATTAAGCACTGTGCTGGAGGCAAGGGCTGGGCGCTGTGAAGTGATGGCTTAGTTCTACTGAAAGTGGGGAGCTGTGGGTTTTACAGATGAGCGATAGCTTTGGGAGGCTCTGTGTATCTCAATATGTTCCGAAACCCGTGGCTTTCGTTGAGGCTGCAGATGAGCACTGTGGGCAACTGGCTTTGGAGATTTCAGGAGTTGTGGGTTTCAGATTAGCTGATGGTTGTGTGGAGCTGGCCCAGTTTGAGGCCTGTGCTGAAGAGGGGAGGGCATTTGGTTTCGGAGTTGTGTGTGTTTAGTTTTTTTTAAAGATGACTGCTGAAATGAGGGGCTTAGGAGGAAATTCTCTGCAGTGCCAAGTACACTGATGCATGCTGGGGCAAGGAGGGGCAAGGCTGCCCTCTCCGGGCAGAGAAAACCGCCACCCAGCTGGTGAAGGGCAAAATAGTGGGGGGCAAATGAAACTTTTAAGTAATAATTAATAAGAATTGCTATCACCTATTTAAAGAAACCAGTGAATTACCTGAGTAAGTTTTAGCCAGTAAATTAATTGCTTGAATTCACATAAATCTGAATGTGAATGAAATTTCAAAGCAAAAACAGTACTTCTTTTCAGATGATGCGCACCCCTTCTGTGAAGGAAAATTGGAAATGCCTCTTCAAACATGGCACCTGCCATCTGCAAACTTTCACAAATGTTCATGTTAAATACTTAGAAAATAAGTATCTTTAAGGTTTGCTGCCCTGTTGATTTGGGGGTATCGTTTTAGTAGCTCAAACAGTTTTAAATAGATCACTCTAACCGATTAATCAACTTACAGCATAATCCTATGCACATTTTGACCATAGGCCTCCTCAAGGGCACTATGACCTCTGTTTATAAGAATATAATTTGAGTTGTTTATGCAATATTATTACATTATGCATGCTTTCATTTTGAAGGTTAGATGAGATAGTTATTATTTGTTCTTAATATTTTAATGTTCCTTTTAACATTTTTAAACATTGATTTTAGTGTCCCTGATGAAGGCCCTACAGTCAAACTATGTTGGGCATTGCTCATAAAAGGCTGCAACCCTAAACACACAGTAGAGAGCAAAGCTGCAATTCTTCTCATGTGACTTATTTATTTATTATTAGTAATACTCATATGCCACTTAATATAATAAACCCCCTAAACAGTTCACATATAAATATTAAAAATCACATCTAAAATACACTATTTAAACAATTCCAGCTACAACAACAATACAAAAGCAATACAAGGGATATATGGAGCAGCATAAAATTAATTACAATTAATTACAAGCCAGAGAAAGCCTGGGTGAATAAGTGTGTTTTCAGGAGGCATTTGAAACATACATTTTCTTTCTCCCGAACTGCACAGAGGGTTTTCCAGAGGGTGGGCGCCACCACCGAGAAGGCCCACTATCAAGATATTACATGGCAACATTCCGTTGGTCACAGAATGACTAGCAAGGCCTCCTCTGAAAATCGTAAAGGTCGGCTGTGTATATACAGGACAAGGCAGTCTGCTACATATCCTGGCTCCAAGTTGTTTAGGCCTCTGTATGGCTCAGTAACCAACAGGCAGCCAGTGCAGTTCTTTTAACACAGGTATCATGTAAACATAGCTGGGTGTCCCTGCGAGCACCCTGCCTGCTGCATTCCGTGCTAGCTGCCGCTTCCGAACCAGGCACAAGGGCAGCCCCCCAGAGAGCTCATTACAGTAGTCTAATCATGAGGTTACCTGTGCATGGATCACCATGGCTAAGCTGTAAACCCTACTGAACGCTGTGAGGATTGTACAGGCAGGTGCTGTTTTCTAGTCCCTGTGTGAGGCTTGCCTCTTCCAGGAGAGCAGCCATCTCTCTGCTTCAGGCTTCCTTGTGCCTGTTTCAGAGTTGTATGACAGGCAAACATTATCCTCCAAGGGGGCTCTTGGCAGGAAAGCTTCACCCACTGAACTGAGGCCTGTCACATAGTTGTAGAAAAGGCGTGAGGAATCTTGCCAAAAATAACAATAAAATTTGTTATCTTGGACTAATAAGTTAAAATAACAACAGTTATTTGGGTTTTGTTTTTGTGTATTATCCTGAAATGTTAGTGTATCATTAAGCAACAGATCTGTTTATTTGTATTATTGCCTTTTTGCTGATTTGGAGTTGTTTTGTTATGGATTTGGGCCTTGCTGTTACCAATCTATAGTTCCAGTATTTAGGAAGCCTTTGGCTGCCAGTTAACTACCCATAGCTGATCAATACTCTTCAAACAAAGCATACACCAAAAATTCTTTTGAGTGGATTCCATTTTGGTTTTGTACTAACAAGAATTAGTAAAGGAAAGTATTTTTGATCCATTTTTCATTTTTATTAGATGCTTATAAAATCACATCAAAATATAACTTGCATAAAATAACATAAAAACATTTCTTGCTGTTAAACAGAGCTTTGCTAAAGATCCTTAGATCTTAAGAGCTTAACAGGAAATAGAATTTCCTATGCATTTCTTGTTCTTAGACCTTTAGTTCAAATACCTTAAAAAGGAGAGATCTCATTCTGAGTACCAAGTTCACTGTTCAAAACTGAATAGGCTATTCAGCTGACAGGTACACAGGCCTGGTGAGCATTCTAAAATCAGCACATATTTATACCTCTTTTGTGTATACATTCCCTCATAACTAATATTATCGACTGTACTATAAATTAGGGCTCACGGTCTTAATTGTTTCATTGCTACTAAACATTCTTTAAAAATTTGAACATACATAACAGGCTTACAAATTTCAGGCTAGATAAGATCAATTCTGAATTATACCTTTGAGACAATAACTCCTTACTGAAAATTTGCCAATTAAACTTAAGTCTATAAATTTTTCTAGACACCTGTATACCATTTTGTGTGTACCTCACACAATATTTTTTGCTCATTAATTGATAAGCTAAAACTTTAAGTACACCTAATACAGTCTCACAGTTGTTCATTACTCAAATAACTTTTTGGCCCAAGCGATAAGGCTCTGACGCAATATTTCCTCTGTGGATACCATCCATGTCACCTTGACCATTATTTTTTTGTGCCAGTTCCCCAGAATTAATTGTGAACTTGCTTGTGAACCCATATCTTCCCTTTAATACAATTACGACTTTTTACTTATTTACATTTTCAAATTCTTCATTATTTATTATAGAACATTAGGCATTTGCATTTCATAAGACGTATCATTTTAAGAGAAGTAGGTTAGCATTTTTTCAATAGTCCTCTGTATTGGCCCCAAGAGCCTAGCCACGTCATTTGTAGTGTTAGAGGGGCCTAGAGATCCATAATGCTTGCTTAAGTTCATTATTGGTGCAATTCCCTTGCCAGTAAGCCTCTGAGCATGTGCAGATGAGTCCAAAGGCCGATAACAGCCTTCTTGGCGCATTCCTTGCTAAGGAGGGGAGTCTTTGTCTCTGAAGAGCCTGAGAAGCAGAGTTTGTTCACCTTAAAGCTGCAGGTGGCTGTGCTTGAGAACCAGGGGCTGCTGGTTGATGCCGAGGCTGAGCGCTCAGGGCGCGGGCTGCTGAAACGCTGCTTATTGCTAACCTGTGGAGTATAAGGCCCATCGTGCCCAGTGGCTCGGGGTTCGGAGAAGCTCTCTGATCCAGCCATTGGGTACGCCTGTGTGCCGTAAGTTACCCAATAAAGTACTCCTTGTAAGCAAACCTTTGAGTCTGATTATCACTATCTTGGCACTTCTAACCCGAGAGAGTTCGAGGCCCACTGCGGGGGCGACACATCTTCCCATCAAGCGCAATAAAGCAAAATCAGCTATTTCCTAAAATACAGGACAGTTTTTGATGGTTTGTGATGTGTGTGTGTGTGTATGTTGGGTGGTCACTCTTAGTCTTACCTTTTGCAAATAATTTTACGTTTTTCTTCAGTTCTGTAATAAAATATTGACCCGCCTTTGTCACACTTCAGGAACGGAATGGTTTTGTATATCTTTTCCTTCTGTCGTATGTTCTGCTTCTGTTGCACGTGTGTCTTTCGCAAGTATTTTTAAAATTAAACAAAATGGGAAGTTAAACCCAGAGAACGAAGATACAGAAAGATCCCAATCCATCGTTACTTAATGCTGTCCTCTGCAGTGATACCCACCCTTTTTCCCGAGGAGCTCAGGGTGGCGCCACGTTTCCCAGCCGCGCTTCCGGGCGCACGACGGCCCTGTGCGGTAGGCCCCGCGGCTGCAGGGGATTCTCTCGGATTTTACCGCTCTGATCGCATCGGGCGGCTTTGCTTTTGTTAGCGCCACTTGTCCCCCGCACACGCCTTTTGGGAGGCATATAAATAGGCCAAAGGCGCGGGCCGGGGCCTCGCTGGGGCGAGTCGGGCCCCACAGTCCCCGCACACCCAGCCACGGAGCGGCGGGCCCGCCTGCCCGCGCCGCTCCAGGGAACTTTCAAGCCGGTCGCCGCAGATGGCTGCGGGCGGGCGGGCGGGCGCGGCGGGGAGAGGAGGCCCGCCCGAGAGAGGCCGGGGCGCCCCTGCCGCGCCTGGCCTTTTCAGGCGGGAGGCGGAGGGCGGCGCTCGGTTTTGAAGGCCGCGGGGCGGGACCGGGCGCCTCACGGCCACTTCTCTGGGGCCGACGCGGCCGGCGGCCGGGCGCGCGCAAGAGGAGGGGCGGGGGCGGGCGCGCGCAAGAGGAGGGGCGGGGCGCGGGGGGCGGGGGCGGGGCACGCGCAAGAGGGGGGGCGGGGGGCGGGGCGCGGGGCGCGCGCAAGAGGAGGGGCGGGGCCGCGGGGGCGGGGCGCGGGGCGCGCGCAAGAGGAGGGGCGGGGCCGGGGCGCGGGGCGCGCGCAAGAGGGGCGGGGGCGGGGCGCGCGCAAGAGGGGCGGGGCGCGGGGGCGGGGCGCGCGCAAGAGGAGGGGCGGGGCGCGGGGGCGGGGCGCGCGCAAGAGGAGGGGCGGGGCGCGGGGGCGGGGCGCGCGCAAGAGGAGGGGCGCGGGGGCGGGGCCGCGCCCCTCGCCCGCCCGGGCTGCGGCCGCGCCCCCGCGGGGCGGCCCCGCCGGCCGCTTCCCGCCTGCGCCGCCCCGGCCGCGCCGCAGCCGACGCCGAGGCCGCGCGGGCTGCATGGGGGCGCCGCCGCGGCTGCTGCCGCCGCTCGTCGCCGCCCTCGCCGGGGCGGCCGTGGCAGGTGAGCGGCGGCGGCGGCGGCGGCGGGCGGGCGGGCGGGCGGGCGGGCGAGGCGCCCCGGGCAGGGCCGGGCAGGGCTGGGCGGCGCGGGGGGCGACGCGCCCGCTCCCCGCGGCGCGGCGCCGAGGCTCCGAGGCGGGGGCGCGGCCAGCGGCGCCGCCCTCCGCGCCCCTTGCTCGGGAGGGGCCCGTGGGGCGCGCGGCGCTCACCGGGGGAGACGCTGCTCGGTGTGGTGGCGCTCGCTCAGGAGGAGGCCCCCTTGCGTTCCGTGCTTTTTACTCAGGAGGAGGCCCCCTTGGGCTTGCCTGTACCTCCTCAGCGCGTGCCAAGTCAGAAGTCAACTCCATTGGGCTTGGCGGTGCTCACCCTTTAAGTGGCTGCTTGCTCGGAGGCAGACCCCTTTGGGCTCAGTGGCGCCCGCTCCCCAGAAAGTGCGTGTTTACTCAGGACTGAGGGAGGTCACCTCATTCAGGAGAAGTCAACTCCGTCAGTGGTGCATGCTCCTAGGAAGTGTGCCTTAAGGGGGGGGGGGGCATTCTCACTAGAGATGTTCAATTTCTGGAAAGTTTCAGGCCATGGGGGAAAATGTGTTTCTTCCAGTTTTTTTTTCTGAAAAATTAAAAATTTTGGGGGGAAATGGAAAATAAGTAATACTCATGTTTTTGGCGCTCTTTACAGATCTAAGGTCACTTTGTTGCTTTAAGATAGCCTTCCCCAACTTGGTGCCCTCCAGATATTTTAGACTTCAGCTCCCATCAGCCTCAGGCAGCATGGCCAACGGTCAGGAATGCTGGCACTGTAGTCCAGAACATCTGGAGGGCACCAGGTCGGGGAGGGCTGCTTTAGGAACAGAAAGCAGCCTTTCAGTTCCTAAAGTTATTTTATGTGTGACTTAGTTTGCTCATAAAATTATCATTATATTTTTAAAACTTTTAAAAATAAACTCAGTAAATTTGTAGTTCTTGGCTGAATAGATTAAAAGTACATTAAATGACTGCTACAGCATCAGAAACACTGGACTCTATACAAGAAAACCCAAGCTGTCAAGAATGCACATTTACTGTCAAGGATGCACAATGGTGACTCTGCTCACATGCTGGGAAACTGAGCATAAATGTCTATCGGTAAAATATACTTTAGATCAATAATTTTAATAAGGGATGAAAGAAATAACTGTACTGGGAATCATACAGAGAGGATTAAAACAACCTTTTCCCCCATGGCTTCATTATTTCCAGACACTTTACATCTCCAGTCTTTCTGTAAAAGTGTTCTTATTACATGGTTTCTACAAATCATTTTGGGAGGAGTAAAGGCTAGGTAACAAGTTATAAATACCTTGTCTAAAATTCTAAAAGAAAATATTTCATAATCCAAAGCAATTTTTCAGGAAAACACAAAAACGGTCCTCAGAAAGAACCATTTTCCCCCCAATTTTTTTCTGGGTTATTTACGGGCCTTCACATCTCTAATTCTGACCCATATCCTAAAGAGAACTCAGATTCCCTCTCCTCATATTTTTTGTTGTTGTAATTGTACATCTTAGATCTGTGATCAGGGTGCTGTATAAATTACAATCCAATGGTGATTATTAACAGGGGTGGGGGAGATGTGGATGTTTCCTAACACGTAAAACCTGTTGAGTTGGGTTATTCCTTGTAGGATTGGTGGCTCCCAAACTGTCAGAAGGTGAGTGCACTGACACTGGGTTGCCACAGAAACCTGGAGCTGTCCCTGTTTGTTGACACTAAAGCGTAACGCCTCCTGACACATTTCTGGTGTGTAAACACTAATCTATTGCATGTGTGTGGTGAGAGCAAACCCAGCTATGTGCGCGGTCACATGTTTGTGACTCCATGAACTTTTTATTTGCAGTTGCCCTTCTATTAACTTTGACAGCAAGCTCTATATTTTTTTTTAATCAAAATTGGTTTTTTTGTAATAAATAACTTTTTGTTTCTGCAATCTTAGTTCCTTGAATTGCACCATAGAACTTTGAACTGCATCAGGGAATGTTCCTGTTTGGTTTGGATAGATTGGCCTTGAACAGGTGTTGCGCAATGAGTTTTGTGCTACTTTCGTTGTCCGGAAGGACAAGGGCAGAAACTGAGCTTGGCAGTGGGAGGGCTGTGTTGGGCAGCCGGCAGGTTTGACCTGCCATCTGGAAGCCTTTGCAGGGCTGGCTCCCAAGGGTGGTGGGATCAGGCAAGACCTGCTGACCCAGCATTCCCAGTTTGTACGGCGTACTTGCGAAGCTCAGAGGCAGTGTGATGAGACAATTCTGTTTGTACACCCCCCCCCCCTGAGCTAGATTATGTGGGGCACTGGGGATAACTTGTACAAGAGCCCCCCAAATCCTGAAGCTGCCCCTCGGGGGTTGTGAGCAACCTGCTGAGTTCTTACTGCAGCTCTGCATGCCCATCATGTCAGTGCAGAGTTTGGTGCTGGATGAAGAGTTCAGCAGCATGGACAATCTCAATTTCTCATTTTTTCGTTAAGGCTGTGGAGGTAGGCGTAGAGTTGTGTGGGAAGTGAAATTTCAGAAGGCTGTGGGGAGTCAGGGATTTCCAAATAAGCAGGATTTTCAAATAAGACTTTTGGGGGGCCCTATGAAGTCAACAAAAATAAGTGAAAGTTCCAGCTGGGAGCACTAATTGGATGAATCTTCTATTTATCGTAAAATGTGGCTTTAAAAATGGGGTGCTTTATCTTATGACAGGGTAGTCAGGGATGATGATCTTAAATGAGGTTTAAGATCTGTTTAAGATTATTTTTCAAAACAAGGAAATGTGAATGATATGTAATGGATTTGGTCTTTGCTTAGTGTTTTCAATCTATAGTTCCAGTATTTAGGAAGCCTTTGGCTGCAATTTAACTACCTATAGTTGATCAATACACTTTAAACAAAGTTTACACAAAAAATTGTTTTAGGTGGATTCAATTTTGATCTGTTTTAAATGTGAATGATAGTTATGTAAATCAGGAAGGAAAAGCTGTTATTTCTTCATGCCTTGTAGCAGAGCTTGGGGCAACTCAAAAAGCGTAAAATACATTGGTGAAGGAATTTGGCAGGATCCACTGATTCCAGGAGGTAGCTAAAAAGTGTTAAAGCCATGGCTGCATAAAACTGTATAATGTCATGGCTCTCTTTTCATCCCTTGGAATTTCTAGTTCTGTGCGAAAGCAAGGGATTAATTATTATCCTTGTAACAAACACTTTCCAGGGTTCTATGGACTCCTGTTAAAGCAGTTTAAAGCCACTCTATGTTTGTTCATTAGAAGTACCCTTAACGTTAGAGACCCTGATGCTGGGAAAGATTGAAGGCAAAAGAAGGGGACCGCAGAGGATGAGATGGCTAGATAGCATCACTGATGCAATGAATATGGACTTGAGCACGCTCCGGGAGAGAGTGCAGGACAGGGAGGCCTGGCGTGCTATGGTCCATGGGGTCACGAAGAGTCGGACACGACTGAATGACTGAACAACAACAACAAACATTAAAGCCACATCCTGACATTTTACCATTAGTCTCTGCTCTGCCAACTCTCTCCTAGTGCATCTTTACCAGTTTTCCTCTTGCAAACAGCTATTCTCAGGGTCACAACCCTGGACTGTATCCAAACAATGGTTTCAGATATTCCCAGCTGCACGTTGTGGTGTTATGCTGGAGGACCCGGAGCTCAGTGGGAGAGCACGTCCTTTGCATGCACAGTGTTCTGCCATGCTCACCTCTCCAAAATAACCTTGTGTAACGATGCTGGTGGAAAGACCTCTTGCTGAGACCTTTGAGATGCCAGGTTAAGACCTTCCTTTTTAAGCAGGTATATAATATTTAATCTGTTAAGAACATAACAGCTATGCTGGACCAGACCAAGGGTCCATCTAGTCCAGCATTCTGTTCACACAGTGGCCAACCACCTGTTGACTGGGAACCTACAAGCAGGACGCAAGTGCAACACACCCTCCCGCCCACATTCTCCAGCAACTGGCGTACAGAGGCATACTGCCTCTGATACTGGAGGTAGCATATAGCCATCAGGACTAGTAGCCATTGATAGATTTCTCCTCCAGGAATTTGTCTATTTCCCTTTTAAAGCCATCCCAATTGGTGGCCATCGCTACATCTTGTAGTAGCGAATTCCATAGTTTAACCATGTGCTGTGTGAAGGAGGCCTTCCTTTGATCTGTCCAGAATTTCCCACCAACTCTGGTTATTTATTTTACTGTCAGCTCCTTAATGTTTTTAATGTTTAATATTGTATTTTGATACTATGACAATTGGTTATTTTATTGTTGTTTATGTTGCTGTTTTTTGGTTTTATGATTGTAAACTGCCCCAACAGCATTTGCCAGTTGGGCAGCATACAATCTAATTAATTAATTAACTCATACTCTGACTCAGACATATGAGAGAGATGTGTTCAGAACCATCTCAGAAAAATGCAGATACCTTTTTCATGCAGAACACATACTCCTCCCAGACACACACCCAGCAGGGAGCTGGGGGAGAAAATGGAGCCCATTGAGCCCAGGGGCGGCTGATGACTCCAGTTCCAGAGGGTCAGTGATTCCATTCTCGGTTTTAGTTACCACCAGCCAAAAACTATCTAGAACCTTGGATAGCACCTTTAGAGTTTTGGCTGGTGTTAACTAAAACCCTGAATGGAATCACCACTCCTCCAGAACTAGAGTTACCAGCTGCCGCTGACTGAGCCACATAGAGCAGTTACTCCTGAAATACAGGCACTGGAAGTGTTGGATCGGAAAATGCAGCGTGAATCAGAGCCACTTGGGTGGGCCTACACTCTCATTAATTAATCGACTCAGTACATATGAGAGAGATGTGTTCAAAACAGTCTCAGGAAAAGGCAGGTGCCTTTTTCATGCAGAATACACACCCCTCCCGCACACGCACGCATGCAGCAGGGAGCTGTCTGAGAAAACTGAGCCGCTGACTCTAGTGCCACGGAGCCATATAGACCACTGAAATGCAGGCATTGGAAGTGCTGGATCGGAGCATGCATCCCAAGCTGAATCAGAGCCACTTGGGTGGGCCTGTAACATGCACTCCCTCCCGTCACTCCCATCAACATCAGAGATCTTATTGCAGGCAGGAGCTTTTCTGTCATGCACCAGCTTTGTGGAATGCCCTCCACAGGAAAGCCCACCTGCTCCTATCCTTAATGTCATTCTGCCACCTGTTCAAAAATCCCACCTTCAAGTATAACTTGATAGGATCTGAGATAGTGGTGACTGTCCCAAAAGAGAGATCTTGGTGTTGTAGTGGACAGCTCGATGAAAATGTCATCCCAGTGTGTGGCTGCTGTTGTTGTTGTTCAGTCGTTCAGTCGTGTCCGACTCTTCGTGACCCCATGGACCATAGCACGCCAGGCCTTCCTGTCCTGCGTTCTCTCCCGGAGCGTGCTCAAGTTCATATTCATTGCATCCGTGACTGGTAAATTCCATGTTAGGCATAATAAGGAAAGGAAAATAAAACAGCCAAGATCATACTGCCCTTATACACATATTTGGTGCGGCCATACTTAGAATACTGTTAACAGTTCTGGCCACTCCACCTAAAAAAGGATATCGTAGAACTGGAAAAAGTGCAGGCAAGGGAAACTAAAACAATAAAGTGGCTAGAGCAACTCCCCTATGAAAGAAGGTTACAACAACTGGGATTGTTTAGAACAGCTTAGAAAAAAGACAAGTAAGGGGAGACATGATAGGAGTGTACAAAATTATGCATGGTGTGGAGAAAGTGGGTAGGGAGACATTTTTCTCCCTCTCTCATAATACTAGAACCCAGGGTCATCTCATGAAGCTGATTGGTGGGAGATTCAGGACAGATAAAAGGAAAGACTTCATGCTCACATTCTGGCTATATGCTACCACCACCATCAGAGGCAGTCTGCCTATGTACACCAGTTGCTGGGGAACATGGGCAGGAGGATGCTATTGCACTCGTGTCCTGCTTGTGGGTTTCCCATGGGCAGCTAGTTGGCCACTGTGTGAACAGAATGCTGGACTAGGTGGACCCTTGGTCTGATCGTGCACAGGGCTTCTTATGTTTTTAAGGTGTGGTTTCTTTTGTGGAGGCTGACTTTCTGCTCTGGGTGGGTGGGTGGAACCTTTGTTTTTCTGTAAAAAAAAAAAAATGCTTTATTTTAAGTTTTATATATTTTTATTTTATTGATGTTTTCACTGTGATTATTATCATTTTATTCTTAGCTGCTTTTTATTGCTAAAAACGTTTAGGATAAATTTAAAACAAATATTTAAAATATATTACCCATTGTCTTACACCGCTGCCTTAGGAGCTTTTATCAGGCATTTTAAAGAATTCACTGTCCATCGCTTTGTCTACAGTCTAAAGTAAGAGGCAGTGAAAAAGTTGGAGGTGGATAAGAGGAGCTGAATATTTTCCTTTCCCCCACCTTACCTCCCTAAGCTCCCTTACCCTAAGGAGCTTTTCTCTGAGCCTAGTTTTAAATTGAGCTGGGCTGGGAAGAAAAAGTGCCTGGAACAAGAATGCAAGCTAATGCAAGGTTGTAAAGTTCACTTCCCCTTCATGGATCACTGCCTTGTGGTGAAGGGGCTTGCGTAACTCAGTGAAGCCATAAGCTATGCCGTGCAGGGCCACCCAAGACGGACAGGTCATGGTGGAGAATTCTGACAAAATGTGGTCCACTGGAGAAGGAAATGGCAACCCGCTCCAGTATTCCTGCCAAGAAAACCCCATGGAACGTATCACAAGGCTGAAAGATATGACGCCGGAAGATGAGACCCTCAGGTCAGAAGATGTCCAATATACTACTGGGGAAGAGCAGAGGGTATTTCCAAGTAGGGCCAGAAAGAGTGAAGCGTCTGGGCCAAAGCCGAAAGGACACTCAGCTGTGCATGTGTCTGGTGGTGAAAAGAAAGTCCGATGCTGTAAAGAACAATATTGTTTAGGAACCTAGAATGTCAGATCAATGAATCAAGGTAAGCTGGAGGTGGTCAAACATGAGGTGGCAAGATTGAACATCGACATCTTGGGAATCAGCAAACTAAAATGGACAGGCATGGGCGAATTTAATTCAGGTGACCATCATATCTATTACTGCGGGCAAGAATCCCTCAGAAGAAATGGAGTAGCACTCATAGTCAACAAAAGGGTGGGAAAAGCAGTACTGGAGTACAATCTCATAAACAATAGAATGATCTCAGTACGAATCCAAGGCAAACCATTCAACATCACAGTAATTCAAGTCTGTACCCCAACCACTGAGGCCAAAGAAGCTGAGGTTGATCGGTTCTATGAAGACCTACAACACCTTCTAGAACTCACACCAAAAAAAGATGTCCTTTTCATCATAGGGGATTGGAATGCTAAAGTAGGAAGTCAAGAAATCACCGCGATAACAGGCAAGAATGGCCTTGGTGTACAGAATGAAGCAGGACAAAGGCTAATAGAGTTTTGCCAAGAGAACACGCTGATCATAGCAAACACTCTTTTCCAACAGCACAAGAGGCGACTGTACACATGGACATCACCAGATGGTCAATATCGAAATCAGATTGATTATGTCCTTTGCAGCCAAAGATGGAGAAGCTCTATACAGTCAGTCAAAACAAGACCTGGAGCTGACTGTGGCTCAGATCATGAGCTGCTTCTTGCAAAATTTCAGCTTAAATTGAAGAACGTAGGGAAAACCACTAAACCATTCAGGTATGACCTCAATCATATCCCTTATGAATATACAGTGGAGGTGAGGAATAGATTTAAGGGATTAGACCTGATAGACAGAGTGCCTGAGGAACTATGGACGGAGGTCTGTAACATTGTTCAGGAGGCAGCAATAAAATCCATCCCAAAGAAAAAGAAATGCAAGAAAGCAAAGTGGCTGTCTGATGAGGCTTTACAAGTAGCTGAGGAAAGAAGGGAAGCAAAAAACAAGGGAGAAAGGGGAAGATATATCCAACTGAATGCAGAGTTCCAGAGAATAGCAAGGAGAGAAAGAAGTCCTTTTTAAATGAACAATGCAAAGAAATCGAAGAAAACAACAGAATGGGAAAGACTAGAGATCTCTTCAAGAAAATCGGAGATCTCAAGGGAAAGTTTTGTGCAAAGACAGGCATGATAAAGGACAAAGAAGGCAGGGACCTAACAGAAGCAGATGAGATTAAGAAGAGGTGGCAAGAATACACAGAAGAACTATACAGGAAAGATCTGAATGTCCCTGATAGCCATGATAGTGCGGTCACTGAACTTGAGCCGGACATCCTGGAGAGTGAAGTCAAGTGGGCCTTAGGAAGCATTACTAACAACAAAGCTAGTGGAGATGACAGTCTTCCAGCTGAGCTATTAAAATCCTAAAAAATGATGCTGTTAAAGTGCTGCACTCAATATGCCAACACATTTGGAACACTCAACAGTGGCCACAAGACTGGAAAAGGTGAGTTTACGTTCCAGTTCCAAAGAAGGGCAACGCCAAAGAGTGTTCAAACTACCGTACAATTGCGCTCATTTCACATGCCAGCAAGGTTATGCTCAAAATCTTACAAGCTAGTTTTCAGCAGAATGCGAACCGAGAACTACCGGAAGTACAAGCTGGGTTTCGAAGAGGCAGAGGAACTAGAGATCAAATCGCCAACTTTTGCTGGATCATGGAGAAAGCAAGAGAATTCCAGAAAAACGTCTATTTCTGCTTCATTGACTACACTGAAGCCTGTGATTGTGTGGATCACAACAAACTGGCAAATTCTGAAAGTGGTGGGAGTACCAGACCACCTTACCTGTCTCCTAAGAAACCTGTACGTGGGTCAAGAAGCAACACTAAGAACTGGACATGGAACAACCAATTGGTTCAAAATTGGGAAAGGCGTACGACAAGGCTGCATATTGTCGCCCTGCTTATTTAACTTATATGCAGAGTACATCATGAGAAACGCCGGGTTGGATGAATCACAGGTCGGAATTAAGATTACTGGGAGTATTATCAACAACCTCCGATACGCAGACGATACCACCCTAATGGCAGAAAGCGAAGAGGATCTAAAGAGCCTCTTGTTGAGTGTGAATGTGGAGAGTGCAAAAGCTGGTTTGAAACTCAACATTAAAAAAAACTAAAATCATGGCATCTGGCCCCATCACTTCCTGGCATATAGAAGGGGAAGAAATGGAAGCAGTGACAGATTTTACTTTCTTGGGCTCCAAGATCACCGCAGACGGTGACTGTAGCCATGAAATTAAAAGACTCTTACTCCTTGGGAGGAAAGCTATGGCAAACGTAGACAGCATAGTAAGAAGCAGAGACATCACCTTGCCGACAAAAGTTCGTCTAATCAAAGCTATGGTTTTCCCAGTAGTAACGTATGGCTGTGAGAGCTGGACTATAAGGAAGGCTGAGCGCTGAAGAATTTATGCTTTTGAACTGTGGTGCTGGAGAAGACTCTTACGAGTCCCCTGGACTGCAAGGAGGTCAAATCAGTCAGTCCTAAAGGAAATCAACCCTGAGTGCTCATTGGAGGGACAGATAATGAAGCTGAAGCTCCAATATTTTGGCCACCTAATGCAAAGAGAAAACTCTCTGGAAAAGACCCTGATGCTGGGAAAGACTGAAGGCAAAAGGAGAAGGGGACGGCAGAGGATGAGATGGCTAGATAGCATCACTGATGTAATGAATATGGACTTGAGCACGCTCCGGGAGAGAGCGCAGGACAGGAGGGCCTGGCGTGCTATGGTCCATGGGGTCACGAAGAGTCGGACACGACTGAACAACAACAACAAAACTTCACTTCCATTTATCTACACACCTTCTGTTGTAAAAATTAGACCTCCCCCCTCACCTCCCACTCCATACATGAATGGGACAGACAAAACACACAAGCGAAGAATTTTAACTACTCCCATTGCCCAACTTCCTGAGCTGAGTTATTTGTCTCCTTCAAAGCTACTTCTGAGTCACGCTCGCCTGCCTCTTCATTCCTGACTGTGGGAGGAGATTAAACTCCCGGGGGCTTCTGGAATGAATCCCTTTCTCTTTGTCCTGGGAGACTTAGTCTAAGCTGCATCCATGGAAGCGCATACTTATGAGATAGTTTAAGACTGGGTGTTTGCCGGGTGGAGTCTATGCCATGATGTGTCTGATGTCATCTGCAGACTCATGCCCTTGCTGGTGTGATCTGCATGCTGACGTGTGTGCAAAGGCAGGGACAGCATCAGCGCTGGTTCTTCCTCCACAGTCTTGTTCCTGGTCTGTGTGGTACAGCGGACGTGTCAACCCTTTGGCCCATTTTCCTTCGTGCCAGAGGGTGGCCCAGGTGCACTGCAGTACCCAAGAACTCCTGGCTGCTGTTACAAGTAATCTTTGCTCCCCGCCCTCAGACAGAAAGTTTTTCTTTTACATTTGGAATTTTTGAGAGCGAACAATGAAGTTGTGACCCCTTAGGTTTCCCTTGCGCCAGTTACAGCTTTATCCCCTGATCACTATAACACGAAGTGGAGGGCTGTTGCTCAGTGGTAGCGCATATGTTTTGCATGAAGAAAGTCATAGGTTCAACGTCTGGCATCTCCAGGCTGGGGAAGGCCCCTGTCTGGAAACCCTGGAGAGCCACTGCAGGTCAGCGTAGACGATACTGAGCAAAGTGGACCAGTGGTTGCTTTGGTATCAGTGTAGCTTCCTGCGCTCCTTTGAAGGAAAGTTAAGGTTGCAGTCCTGTACATGTTGACTTGGAAGTAAACCCTGTTGAAGACAGTGGGATTTCCTTCTGAGTAGCTGTAGATTGAGTCTGAGTAGACTGCACATTGCAGACAGTATTAGAAACCATGTAGGACAGAGGGCGAGACCAGACACAACTTTTCTGACATAATTTCCATTGTGTCGCTGATTTTTGTTAAATACCTGGCTTGGCGGGGGGTGCACTGGATCGGAACCATCATGGCATGGAGGAGGGTGCCCCCTCCACATTCCCGATTGGAATGGCCCTCCCATTCCACCTGCTGTTTGCAATGGGAAGAAAGGTCCATTGACATCAATGGGAGCTTTCTTTCTATTGCAAATAGCAGGCCTAGAGGAGGGAGGCATTCCAGTAGGGGTCCAGCAAAGGGTTGAAGCCCCCTTTCCCCTACACTCACCATGGTCCCGATCCACAGATACAGATCCAATATCAACTTTTTGATTCACAAATATAGGGCCTTCAGTCCTGCAGCACCCACTGTCTGCAACTCCCTACTACTAAAAATTAGGCAGGCACCAACTGTTCTGGGTACTTAATGAAAACATACCTTTTCCAGAGGATATGCGCATATGAAGGCTTGTTTTTGTACTTCGCTTAGAAATGCATGTGATATAAACAATTCATACATCTTGATAGACAAATAAATGATAACAATCAGCTAGACAGTGTAAAGCTGTGAGACAAACCTTGCATTGAGTTTAGCCCTCAGACGCCCTTAAGTTGCAGTTTTTGTTTGTTACTTTAGTGCTAACCTGGAGGTGGTTTGGGAAGAAGCAGGTATATCTTTTCCTGGGGGATGTCCTCTGCTGATTTTGTAGCCTGGCCTAACTCTGTGGTGGCCCCCATTTTCTACAGGAATAGGCAGAGGACCTCCAGTGCAAGCTGGACCAGTGCTGTGCTTCATCATCCAGCTGGATGAGGCAGAATTCCATTCCACACAACTCACATCCCCCTTTTCGGGGGGGGGGGGGGCGGGAATGACAGAGTTGAAATGAGACCATATGTACATGGCACCAATGCACATTCTTGTGCCATATTAGAGGAATAAGCTGAGTTCCGTAACAAGAGGGAACTTCAAGTCATGGCAAGCTTCTGACAGCTACCCAAAATTTGCTACCCTTTAAATTGCCCCCGTTTGCTAAGTGATGCAACAGCTTCACCTTACACCTCATGGGCTGCAATTCCATGAACATTAACAACAACAACAACATTTATTTATTTATTTATTTATTTATTAAAAACAAAACAGCGTTAGCTGTGTTGACTGCAAGAAAACATCCAAAATTCATTATTAGTGTAATACCTTAAAAAAAAAAACTGAGGTGATGATGAAGTCACAGTGTCCGCATGTTCAGAGTCCCAAGGTAAAGTGGGGAAGGACGGGTCTGCAGACATTCAAATTGGGCTCTGCAGGCCATGTGATGGTTACAAGGTTGGACCTGGAGCTGCCCCTAGGATTGCTGGGAACCAGAAAGGGAAAAGTGTTGGGTCCCCTATTTTGAAAATATAAAATCCTGCTGTTACTCAGATGCGTTTCCATCCTCAGTGAAGCACACTGGCCCCTTTCACCATGCATCACAGAGAGAAACTAGGCAGTTTTTATATTAACCGAGCTGGAGATAATTTTACATGCTGATCTAGGTAAATAAAAAAATTGAAGCTAATTTGGGTAGTTTGACTGCCTTTCCAGTTGCTGCATGGAAGTGTCCTAAATGGCAGCAACCCTTAAAAGAACAGAGAGTGATGATTGTCCTTCCTTTTTCATAGGAGCCCTGTTGGTTCTGCCTCCCCTGTCTAACGTCACTCACACTTTCAACGAAAGGCGCTGCCAATTGAATGTGACCTGGACTCGTGTAGAAGGCTTTAACGATATCTGCAAACTAGAGTATAACAGTGCTTTGAGCACTGGTAGAGACTGGAAGAAATCAGTAAGTTTTCTGGTTCTTTGGATTCCTTGTCAGTTACTGTAAAGCAACAAAAATGATGAATTACAGGTACAGAAATTGTGATGAAAACTAGAACTTCGCTGCTTCTCAATTCCTAATCACCTACTTTCTCTTATCTCTTCAACTCTTTTGGGTTTGGGTTAATTTTCTGTAAGGAGCAAGAAACCTGTCTTTGTACAGTTATTTTAGATCAGGCTGGTGGAATCTAAAAATCTGATCTGGTTGCACTGATGTTTCCATTACGCCGAGGGGGGCTATATAAGTCTCCTAAACAAATAAGCAAATACCTCCCTCCGAGGAGAAGGGGGCCAGTCACCCTCTCCAGGCTACATCCAGCCCAGACTCCTTATGGGCAGAGCGGGGGTCGCTGCCTCTTCTAATCAAGGGTAGTGAAACTGACCTCATGGTGGACTGATTGAGTGCTGTTCTCATGCTTACCTGCGTGCACATGGAAGGTCATTTGATGTCTCAACACTTGATGTCCTGGAAAACAGGAAGACAACAAGGAAAATGTGGAGGGGGGTGGAATGGACAGAGGTGGAAGGGCAAAGGTGTACAAAAGTAACTATTTCAAGGCCCAGTGCAATCGACTACTTTCTCCCTTATGATACTTGCAGAGAATCGAATGGATGCAGACATCATGCCCCATGCCATGCTCTTTGACCAAAGGTGCCGTACAGTTAACAGTGCAATCCTGAACATGTCTACTCAGGAGTAAGGCCCATTGAGTTAAGTGGGACTTAATCCCTCATAAGTGTGTATAGGACAGCAGCCCCAGTGTTTATTTTGTGCACCTTTGAGAACTCAGCTGTCCCTTTTTCTTCCTCCAACAGCTGCAACTAGCACCTGAATATGTTAACTGATTTCACTGCAAAGTGCTGCTTTGCACGTGCAAGTCGTTGCTCATTGCAGACATCAAGAATGGTTTGTGCTCATAATTTACAAAACAAAATGTAAAACAGATATTTAAAAAATAATCACAATCCAGTTTGTAAAATTAGACAGTCAAACAATTACAAATAATCTAAACAAAGACTTGCAAGCACAAGACTGCAATCCTATACAGGCTTACCTATGGGTAAGTCCCATTGAACACAATGGAATTTACTTCTGAGTAGACATGTATTGAATTGCACTGCAAAACTATATTAAACTGGCACCTCAACAAGAAATGCATAGATGCCAAGCTAATATATCAGCCAGAGGTCAGGCACTGCTACGGAGAAGCCACACACTTCTCTTTTGAAGGCAGGGATGCTGGGACAGGGCCTGGCTGATAATGATCCCCCTGTGCGTGTCCCTCATCTGCAGCGCGGGTTATGAGCCTTTGTTCCCAGCAGGCTCCCATGTGTAACTCCAGCAGGGCAGGGTACAGCTTGTCCTATCAGGCGCCACATCCATGAAGAGGCCCCTGTATAATTTTACAAACATTATACAGGAGAGAAAACATGAATGTTTAATAATGTCTTAAGGTGAAAGAAAGAGAAGGCCAGTTGGATATTTAGAAGGACAGCGATCCACACGTGAGGGGCTGTGTGGAAGAAGACACAGAAACGAGAGGTAGCACAAAGGGGTGAAGGTTTAATAAGAAGATTAGTGTTCCATGAATGAAGAGAGTGAACAGGAGAATAAAGAGAAGGCAACAGAAATCGTAGAATAATAGAATAGTAAGGTTGGAAGGGGCCTATAAGACCATCGAGTCCAACCCCCTGCTCAGTGCAGGAACCCATGTCAAAGCATCTCTGACAGATAGCTGTCCAGTCTCATCATGAATGCCTCCAGTGTGGGAGAGCCCACCACCTCCCTAGGCAATTGGTTCTATTGTCGTATTGCTCTCACAGTCAGGAACTTTTTCCTGATGTTCAGCCGGAATCTGGCTTCCAGTAACTTGAGCCCATGATTCCGTGTCCTGCACTCTGGGATGATCGAGAAGAGATCATGGCCTTCCCCTCTGTGACAACCTCAAGTACTTGAAGAGCGCTATCCTGTCTCCCCTCAGTCTTCTCTTCTCAAGGCTAAACATGCCCAGTTCTTTCAGTCCCTCCTCATAGGGCTTTGTTTCCAGTCCCCTGATCATCTTCGTTGCCCTCCTCTGAACCCTCTCCAGTTTGTCTGCACCCTCCTTAAAGTGTGGTGCCCAGAACTGGACACAGTACTCCAGATGAGGCCTAACCAGTGCTGAGTAGAGGGGGACTAGTACTTCCCAGGATTTGGAAGCTATGCTTCTATTAATGCAGCCCAAAATAGCATTTGCCTTTTTTGCAGCCACATCACATTGTTGGCTCATATTCAGCTTGTGATTGACAACAATTCCAAGTTCCTTCTCGCTTGTAGTATTGTTGAGCCAAGTATCCCCCGTCTTGTAACTGCATTTAGTTTCTATTTCTTAGGTGCAGAACTTGGCACTTGTCCCTATTAAATGTCATTCTGTTGTTTTCTGCCCAGCGCTCCTGCCGATCAAGATCACTTTGAACGTTGTTTCTGTCTTCCAAAGTATTAGCTATCCCGCCCAATTTTGTGTCATCTGCAAATTTGATGAGCACTCCCTGCACCTCCTCCTCCAAGTCATTAATAGAAATGTTGAAGAGCAGTGGGCCCAGGACTGAGCCCTGCAGTACCCCGCTCGTTACCTCTCCCCAGTTTGAGAAGATCCCATTGAGAAGCACTCTTTGAGTCCGATTCTGTAGCCAACTGTGGGTCCACCTGATCATTGTTTCATCTAGCCCACTTTGAGCTACTTTGCTCATCAGGAAATCATGGGGCACTTTGTTGAAAGCTTTGCTGAAGTCGAGGTATATTATGTCCACAGCATTCCCACGGTCCACAAGGGAGGTTACCTGATCAAAAAATGAGATCAGGTAAGAAGGGGCAAGATAATGCAGAAACTTAAAAGTTAAAATTAGAAGTTTAAACTTAGTGCAAAATAATAGATGAAGCCAGCAAAGGGAAATGTATACAGGTGTAATATGATTAAAGTGCAAAGAAAGAAAAACTAAAGAAACAGAAAAATTGAGAACAACTAATTGGTTTAAGTGGAGAGATATTTGCAGTACAATCCTATGCATGTCTACTTAGAAGGAAGCCGCATTGAGTTCAACAGGGTTTACTCCCAGCTAAGGGGTGGGCAGCTTTTATGGCCCCGGGAGCTGCATGTGGTGTTGGGGAGGTGGCCAGCAATTGCGCTCGCATGCGCACACACACACACACACACACACACACACCAAGTCCTGTTGCAGATCTGCAGCAGCATCACTGGGCTGGGTGGAGGAAGCCTTTAATTTTTCTTCCATGCCAGCAATATTGAGCAGTATTGTAGGATGGGGGGAAGGTTAAGGCCTCTTCCCCACCTCAGCAATGCTGCCTTAGATCGCTGTGGTGGGAAGGGGGCTTCAGCTGTGCCTGATCTGAACAGAGGAAGCTCTATAGTGCAGGAGGTGTCCTCTTGCACTAGAGAGCCGTGTGAGAGGAGAGAGGTGAGATCACTGGCCGTTTCTTTCTCGTGGTGAAAAGGAAAGCGCAACTGGAAAGGCAGCTTTGGCTGCGTCGGCAGCTGCTGCTTGTATCATGGGGGGGGCATTTCAGCAGCATCGCAGGGGCATACTTGGGGGGGCACAGGAAAGGCCTTGGGGCCCACATGTTGTCCACCCCTGGTGTATAGGATTGTAGCCAAAGGCTTGCAAGGATGTAATGACTAGCACTACTATATAGTTATGTATTGTCAGAAGAGATCCTCTTCTGGGGTTAGGTTTGAACTTGGGCTTGCTTGAGATGCATACTTTTTCATCCAGATACATCTAATGATTTTCCTCTCTTCCAAACTTAGAAATGGAGTCTCAGCCTTTCCCGGACATTGCAAGTACCTCTGGGTAAAAATGTTGTTTTTGGAGTAAGAACAGCATGTTCAGAAAATGACCTGGGTAAGGGAGAGTGGTTCAATATCTCTCTTCCACAAAATGGTAAGTCTTCAGATACTGTGTGTATTTCATATATTGGTTTTATTGATTTAACTTGTAATCCGCCCAGTAACCAAATGAACCTTGTGTTTGCAAACTCCAACCAAGACGGCAGTGAGATCCCTCCCCAGTTTCTACAGCCAGCACTATGTATCTGCCCTGTCTTGGTCCTTTCATGACCCTATACAATTTCGTCCTCGGCATAAGAACAGTGATCAAGGAGTCGTGAGCCCACTATGTCTGTTCAGTGATCCCTAAGGGGGTCATCATTCAATCTCTGGAGAATTCTAAGCAACCTGTTCCAAGCCATATTACCAATCCAAAGTTTAAAAAAAAAATCTGTTTGTCAGAATTGAGGTTATCTCATGTTGGCGCAAGCTCCACAAAGCCGGGAAATCAGAAGCTAAGGCTGAACCCTTAGCAGACATGCCCCATGATCAGTGATGTTGTGCAATGTCACAAATTGTGCGTGCTTACAACTTATCTTCCTTGCACCTGTTTTTCCTTGGTTTTTCAGGCCCAAATCTAGACAGGGATGAAGGAGTGCCTGGGACCAGGAAAGATGCTCCACATTGTCCTGGTCCTGTATTGCTTGATGAAGCACCTGAACTTTACTGTGTTGCTGGAGAAATCCTGCTGTGACTTGACCCAAGCCTGTTTGTTGCTTGTAAGCACGCACAATTTGTGACATTGTACAACTTCATCACTTATCACGAAGCATGTCTGTTAAGGCATCAGCCTTAGCTTCCTGTTTTCTGGCTCTGGAGCTTGAGCCAACATGAGATAGCCTCAACTCTGGTCTTAAACTGGCAGGGTATTTTTTATCATTGAATATCCCTTGTTTTTAAAAACGAAATTTATTATTCTGGTATTCTGAAAAAAAACACAGAAACTAAGAAGCAAAACAAACAAGCTAAAAAGCAAAACACAAACAAGACATTAACTGAGTAGGTGTGTACAAATGACTAGATATGTCCCTGTATGTTCAGAAGACCTTACTTTTGAGTAAGCCTGCACAGGATTGAAGCATAGCTTTTTCTTCTTCCTCCCTCTCTTCATCTGTGATCCTTTCAATCAGTGAGTGTGATTCCCTCACTCTTACCTCAGTTAACATTTTCCTCCTACCCACCCCACTCCCCAACGGTCATATTGCTGACAGGAGCTCCTCTCACAAAACACTGCAGTACTGACCTCATTGTAGCTTCAGACTGGAACTGAGCATGCCCACCATCATTATGCCAGCAGTTGCTACCACAGGCTTTCACTGGGCAGAAAAACCTTGACAACTTTTAAACCACTGCTCGGAATTTCACCAAGCCAGTGAAAGGCACACCTCAAGAAGCCTAAGTATAGTACAATGGCAGTAATTTATGCCCAGAATTGAAGAGCAATATATGATATGCTGAGCCACAGCTTGGAGGAAAACTTATAACTGTGTCCATTTTCATCACTTTTTAACTTGCTGTATCTGTGGCCATTTGCATCAGATCACTTTGAAATTTTGCACAATTGTAGACTCCATCAGGTAGATTACAGATGCCGTGTTTCAAGTTATTCGTGTCATTTTTATAAGCTGTAGAATTTTGATGCTTAGAATGGCAGAACCTTTTTTTTTTCAACTTACCTTAAGTAAAAGGGCACTCTAGTGCCCCTTCAGTAAGGCATGCAGAATCCCTACTGCACCTCACAGCTGTTCTAGATGCAGTCCTTTGAGAATGTCTCCTCATGTCCCATTGAAATGAACAGCAGTGGAGTGAAAGGAAGTGTACAGACTGCAGTTTTCTACACTACCAGTTGAATTTTGTAGGCCATGCAAGTTCAATGTGATTTCTCTCTCCCAAACCATGGGAGTTGCATGGCTCAGAAAAGTTCCAACTCAGCCAATGAAACATCCTACACCTTCAGACACACAGGGATTGGACACCCTTTGAAAGCACTCCTTAAAGCTGTCTGTCTGAGTCCTTCACATGGGCAGTAAAGCAAAGAGGAAATATATTTTTAATTAGTTTTCTAAAACAAGATTAAACAAACCAACAGATAGAATGCATTAATGAATGAATAAATAGAAACACATTGGATTTTAATGTACTTATTGACGGAGAGTAGTACATTTAACATATATGTATATTTTCCCTTTATCTAACAAACCAAGATATGGGTGGAATCCATAGCCTGCTTGGAGTTTTTCTTTATAATTCTTCACCTCAACAAATTAAATTTAGTCTCTTTTTCTGTAGTTTGAGGAAAGGCTTTGACAGATAAAATAAAATCCTGCCATATTTTATAGAAGTCAGATGTTTTGACTTTGCTTTTAGCTAATTTCAGTTGGTTCGACAATTTTTCTGCCTTAGCTATTTGCCACAATTCCATATACCAAGATTGTAATGTTAGAATTTCTCCAGTTCTCCAACCTTTAGCTATGACTCTTTGGGCTGCCATTAGTTAAGTCCTTAGATGTCACTTTTGCATTTTGTTCTCCCCATATTGTTAATAGGGCCAATGCTGATGTAACAGGTATAGTTTGATGTGTGATACTTGTCATTTCTGAGAATATGTTCCAAAACGGTGACACAACAGGACATGCCCACCACTTATGAATATATGAACCTTGCTGATTACCCTACTATTACCCAACCCTACTATTCTATGATTCTGTGATTGCTATGGCTCTTCTAATGTTCTTGTTCTCAGTCATCAGTCCCTCTAATAGCGAATTCTGGTGTTGAGTGCTGACAGAAATGGAGCCAAAATGAGCCACTCAGAAACAAGAGTGAGGCAGCAGCATGTTAGGGGGAACCCCAACGTTTGCAAAAGTACAAAACCATCTTTTAAAACTTACTAAGGAAAGACCCACAAAGGGGCCTACAAGGCCATCGAGTCCAACCTGCTGCTCAGTGCAGGAATCCAATATCCCAACAACTTTCATATCTGAGAATTGACAAAAACACTTAAAGTTGTATGGAGCTTGCATGATGAACTCTCTCAGAAGGGTCTGGGGAAGGTTTGGGAACTCCCGTTTTTCATACCTGCTAACTTCCTGCCCCGCTTCCAACTTCAGCCTCCCATCTCTAATCACTTTAGAATGAATTACCCAAAATAAAGGTTTGCAGATGAGTTTAATTTGTAT
The DNA here is from genome assembly GCF_057233095.1 of Heloderma suspectum. NCBI lineage: Eukaryota > Metazoa > Chordata > Lepidosauria > Squamata > Helodermatidae > Heloderma > Heloderma suspectum. Next base: position 4,215,378 of record NC_139466.1, read on the forward strand.
ACCTGAGTTTGGAATGGTAGAATGGCATGTTCATTCTTGACATGCTCAAAGCCCAATTTCTGTCCTTTCAGCAATTCTGCTCTACAGGCCGAGAGAGCCAAGGTCTCAGCAGCTCACTGAAGAAAGCAGAATGTTCAGTAAAAGAGAAGTGCTTGCTGGAACTAGTGTTGCTTTTGATGCTTTTGCTTTTCCTTTCCAGGTATTGCAGGTACAGGCGCCATTAATGTCAACTGCATTTGGCATAATGAACAGTATGTGGTGTGTTCGTGGCAGCGTGGAGAGAATGCAGATCGTGACACCCTCTACAACCTGTCCTACTGGTTTGTACTTGAAAATATATTCTTCTCTCCAAAATTATGTGAACTTGGACCTTTTCAGTGCAGAGCTGTGACGGATTTTAATTCAGCACTCTCCAGTTTTGAAATCTGTTTGGATGGCATGAAGGAAAGTGTATAATAATATCCAGGAAAAGCTGAATTTCCCTTTTCAAGTAGCAGATTCATTCAGGAGCATTACTGGGCAGGATGATTTGTTTTAGTATCCTTCTGCCAACAGCACTTTCAAAATAGCCTCCTGTCACAAGGCTTCTGATCTGTGTGAGGAAGAAAACCACGGAGTGTCCCTGTGTTACTAAAATTCACAGTCTACTTTTTTGGAGGAAGGGGCATGGATTTTTAACACAGATGTAACGTATTGTTGGAAATAGGCGGCTGAAGAGCAGTAAACTGTTACCGAAACACCCAGCCCCATTCTTCAGTGCAGTGCTACTCCGATTGCACAAATAAACTGTTTCATGACTAATTTATGCCTAAATTTTGCATCAGCTACTGGCCAATTTTGTCATTGCCAGGAGAGATGGGGGTGGGGCGTTTCTAGGCAGGGCCCAGTCAGGGCAGGGGGGCAGTCAAGCGGGGAAGGGAATTGGCAGCAGTCTGCTCTGGGCCTTTTCAAGATTGGTGCTGGCCCTGATCGTAGCTGCAAGTGAATTTTTGCCACCATTAGATCTGGCTAGCTTCTACCAAGAACCTGGGAGTTTCTATCAAAATGAAGCCTGTCTGTGTTCACGTGTGTGTTTCCTGTCCATGCAGCCAAGTCAACTTCTCATGCAGATTAAGGAGGCATCCAAGAATGTTCCTAGAAAATGCAACTGGTCTGCCCTCCCCTCCCTCAGCCATTGTTGGGAGAAGGGGACATTGTGATGCATGGAAGACTGCAACTGAACGGAAGTAGAAAAGTTAGAGATTCAGTGGGGCCAGCCCAAACTTGGGTATGCCCAAAGTAGCTCTCTGGATTGCGGCCACAGTGCAGGGCTATCAGGAACTGAACAAAACCACGCTGTCATTCCTCACTTCAGGCCTGTTTACCTTGCTATTTCCCACTCCACAAGGCCCTGTTTTTCATGGTCTGCGGGCAATAGTGTGTTTGCCCAACACCACCCTGGTTTTATAATGTCCTGATGTTGCTTACCCCACCCAGGTATAGCAGCCTGAAAAAAGAACAGCCATGCACAAATTACACCAGAGAAGGAGATTCCTTCCGATGCGCTTTCAACTTGGCATTCGATGGACTCGAACCTCTCAGTATTTCTATCCGAGGCAATTCCAGAGGCATTCAACCTGTGTGTATAGTGAAGGAAGGCTTGGAAGACGGTAGGTTTTTCTGTTGGTTGGTTGATGGCCTGCTTCATGCCAAAAGCCTTGGAGTAAGAAGTGACGTTGAAAACCTAATGCCCATTAGAAAATCTAAAACAGCCCTCCTGCTCTTCTCTCTCCCCATCTAAAAAGCCCTACATCATATCAGGAGCACCCTTGCTGCCTTCTGAAATCCTCAAGTAGCCAGAATCAACACACAGATGATAGGACTATTTTCCGAGGCTTTATTTCCATTCAACCTAATGATGCTGACAGATGCTAATTGCATGAGCCTAATGAGGGAAACTTAAGAGAGCTGCCTACTTGGGGTTTCTAGCCTTAGTGAATCAGTTGATCTCTATTTGGAGGTAAAGGCGGGAAGCCTCTGAACTTAAGGGCTTGGAGGCGAAAGTCCACCCCTTTCCTGTGGGGCATTGGGGCACCTAGCGTCCCGAAGCTCCAGTTGTCCCTCCCCCTGCCTGCCAGGGTCGCTACCACTCTCAGGAATGTGATCAGGGAGGGGCTCTCCCTCCAGCAGTGCCTCTGAACAGCATGCGGGTTCCTCTCCCATGGCTTCTATTCTTCCTCAGAATCAGAACTGCCTTGGGGCTCTATGGGCTCCGATCCAACCCTGACACATCACTTCTGAAGGATGCTTAGGCTCATGCTGTGGCCAGGCTCCATAGGAAAGGGATTCTATATTTATTTATTTATTTATTTATTTATTCATTTCATTTCATTTCATTTCATTTCTATACTGCCCAATAGACGGAACTGTCTAGGTGGTTCACAAAAATTAAAACCACAGAGTGCAGCATAAAACAATATAAAATATGAAAGCCTGAAACCACGATATAACAGTACAACCAGAATAAAACGTAGCAGCAATGCAGAGATATAAAATACAGATTTAAAACACCAAAGCTAAAATGCAAAAATACTGGGAGAATAAAAAGGTCCTCACCGGATGCCGGAAGTGGTACAACATAGGTGCCAGGTGAACCTCTCTAGGGAGCACATTCCACAGCCGGGGGGCCACAGCAGAAAATGTCTCCTCCTGGTAGCCACCCATCTCACTTCCTTTGGCAGGGGCTCACGGAGAAGGACCGCTGAAGAGGATCAGCAGGATGGTGACAAGAGGATGGGGTACCAAGAATGCCTCTCTGCGCACCTTGGCAGGCTCAATGCACCACACAGCTGGTGGACTGAGAAGGGTGTTTCTTACTTTAAGAGCCTGATGAAGCAGTGTGATGGAGGCTCTGTCTTATATGTTGTGCTCAACTATTTCTAGGCCATTGCCACCAGCTTGGATTGGGCCCAAACAAGCAATTAGAAGTACAGGCATATGCAGATGACATTTTATTTATGTTACGAAATTCAGAAAAGGGGATAAAGGAACTGATAACAGAATTAACAGAATTTCAACAGGTCATAGGACTAAAGGTAAATACAAATAAATCTGATTTGATGTGCCTGAATATAGGACCACAAGAACAAATAGAAATTTCAGAAATGAGAGGTATCCATTTAGTAACAAAAGCATTTAGATATTTAGGAGTTCAAGTCCCTAAAAGACAGAAGAATGTGCTGAAACTAAATTACGGGAAGTTATGGAAAGAAAGAATGACATAGCCAGATGGGAAAAGATAAATTTAACACTTTCTGATCGGATTATGACTATAAAAATGATGTTATTACCAAAATGTACTTATCTTTTTAATGTGCTTCCATAAGAAATTCCATTTAAAAGGTTTAAAACATGGCAAAACACAGAAAAATTTATTTTTAAGACTAAAAGGCGACGAACAGCAAAGGTTTTCAGATACAGAAGGAGGATGGGGTATATCACATTTAGGGAGCAATCCTGTGGCCACTCGACACTGTCTAGAGGGCCATAGGATATGCTCTTTTCTGGGAACTGACCTCGGAGCCCACACTCCGAGGTTGGTTCCCAGAAAACCGACCTCCCCCTACGTCTGCACTGCCTCGGAGGCAGCGTGGAGAAGCCCCATCCTCCGCACTTGGAAGAGCAGCACAGAGCGACTGAAAAGGGGCAGGGCTGGGGGCGTTCCTGGGCGGGGAGAGCCGAACTGCATGTACGACACATCCAATCCTACCCACCCACCCTGTGCTTCTCCAGCCTTGCTTTGGATAGGCAGTCGCCTCCGAGTTCAGAGGCAGCCGCCTATCTTGATAGGATTGCGTCATTAAAAACATATTATGATGTGTACCATCTAAGACATATGTTAACAATAATGAAGGAATGGGCGAGGGTAAATTGGATAGAAATAGGGAATTGATGGGATTAAAGGAATTACAGAATATGTTTTATATTAAAAGTATATAAAACAAGAAACAACGGAAGTACAGTAAAAGGATTATTAAAAGCATGGAGCTTTAGGAAAGGGAAATTAATGCCAGGGATTTCTCCATTAATACTGATTTGGACACATTTGACATGTTTTATTTTAAAGCTCACAGATATGTCACCATCAAGTTAATGTTGGATTTTTTAAAAATTGTGCAGCATTTATTCGTTTATTTTCCTTTAGGTTTACCAGTAAAACTTGATCCTCCATCAATTATAAACATCAGAAAGAGCAGTGACGGAGTATCTCTAACGTGGACTCCTAGCACATTGGCTGGCATATGCTATGAAGTAGAAATGAATAACACCGAATCAAATAAAACAGTAAGTTGTTCTCATAATGTACAACAGAACTTCTGTTTCTATAAACACAGTTTTCTTTATTAAGAGAGCAATCCTGTGGTCCCAGTGGAGCATCCCAGGGACCATGGGATTCTTTAGAACCCCTCCGCAGGGCCGTAGACACTGCTACGGCCTCAGAAGGGGGCCTCTGGTATCCAGTCCCTCCTCCTGTCCTCACAGCTGCTGCAGAAAACCACGCTGGCTGCTTTCCGAGGTCAGAAAAGCGGTCTCGGAGAGGTCCGAACGGCGGTGTGCTGAGGGGAGAGGTGAGGCTCGGATATCCTATATCCCCATACCAAAAAAGGGAAGCATCAAAGAAAGTTCAAACTATCCAACAGTGGCACTTATTTCACATGCCAGTAAGGTAATGCTCAAGATCTTGCAAGGTAGACTCCAGCAGTTCATGGAATGAGAATTGCCAGATGTACAAGCTGGGTTTAGAAAAGGCAGAGGAACTAGAGACCAAATTGCCAATATCCGCTGGAGAATGGAGAAAGCCAGGGAGTTTCAGAAAAACATCTATTTCTGTTTTGTTGACTATTCTAAAGCCTTTGACTGTGTGGATCATCACAAATTGTGGCAAGTTCTTGGTGGGATGGGGATACCAAGTCATCTTGTCTGCCTCCTGAGGAATCTGTATAACGACCAAGTAGCAACAGTAAGAACAGACCATGGATCAACGGACTGGTTTAAGATTGGGAAAGGAGTATGGCAGGGTTGTATACTCTCACCCTACCTATTCAACCTGTACACAGAACACAGCATGCGACGTGCTGGGCTTGATGAAGCCACGGCTGGAGTTAAAATTGCTGGAAGAAACATTAACAATCTCCGATATGCAGATGATACCACTTTGATGGCTGAAAGCGAGGAGGAGCTGAGGAACCTCATGACGAAGGTGAAAGAAGAAAGTGCAAAAGCTGGGTTGCAGTTAAACCTCAAAAAAACCAAGATTATGGCAACCAGCTTGATTGATAACTGGCAAATAGAGGGAGAAAACGTGGAGGCAGTGACAGACTTTGTCTTTCTAGGCGCAAAGATTACTGCAGACGTTGACTGCAGCCAGGAAATCAGAAGACGTTTACTTCTTGGGAGGAGAGCCATGACAAATCTTGATTAAATAGTGAAGAGCAGAGACATCACACTGACAACAAAGGTCCGCATAGTTCAAGCAATGGTATTCCCCATAGTAACCTATGGCTGTGAGAGCTGGACCATAAGGAAGGCTGAGCAAAGGAAGATAGATGCTTTTGAACTGTGGTGCTGGAGGAAAATTCTGAGAGTGCCTTGGACTGCAAGAAGATCAAACCATACTCCAGGAAATAAAGCCAGACTGTTAACTTGAGGGAATGATATTACAGGCAAAACTGAAGTACTTTGGCCACATAATGAGAAGACAGGATACCCTGGAGAAGATGCTGATGCTAGGGAAAGTGGAAGGCAAAAGGAAGAGGGGCCGACCAAGGGCAAGGTGGATGGGTGATATTCTGGAGGTGACGGACTCGACCTTGGGGGAGCTGGGGGTGGCGACGGCCGACAGGAAGCTCTGGCGTGGGCTGGTCCATGAAGTCACGAAGAGTCGGAAGCAACTGACCGAATAAACAACAACAATGGCCTCTCCAGTCCCCCCCCCACACACACACACCCAGAGAGGCTCAGAGGTCCATCTAGAGGGAAAAGCAAAAAATAGAGGACAGAGAGGAAAAAAATTAGCTCCTTCATTCTCTCACCTTGTTGGCAGCAACCCAGCTGGGCACAACCCATAGGAGTGTGTCCTAAATATATTTCTTAACCATTTTATTTGTCCTCATCCATCACAAAAATGCAAGGTAGAGCTATGTGTCATCTGCATATTGGTAACATTGCAGCCCAAACCTCCAAATGACTTCCCCCAGTGGTTTCATGTATGTGTTAATCATAAGGGGACGAGATGGAACTGCCCAAGTAAGATTGGAGTCGTCATAACATGATGCTGCCTAAACCAGACCCAGCCAGGCGATCTAGAAAGATACCACACTCGATGGTATTGAAAGCCACTCAGAGTTCCGGGAAAACTAATATGGTCACATGCCCCCCGTCTATTCCCAGGTAAGCCATCCATCAGGACAACCAGGGCTGTTTCCCTTCTTGAAATTCCTTTATTCTTTTCAATGTGTCTTCCAATAATTGCCCTTCATCCTTCTTAGGGCTCTAAATAGATTTAATTGCAACATGCCAAGCAACATGCCTGTTCGCCTTTGATTTCAGAGTAAAAGTTCTGGGAATGAAGATAATGCTGTCCGGGGCTTTTGCTGCTAGATGACACTTCCTTGGCTCCTAGGAGTTTATTGATTCTGGAGCTGTTTTTAGATCTTGGCTCTCCTCTGCCAGCTCCAGCACTCTTAACAGCTTTAACCAGTAGGGGAGAATAATCCTCGGGGTGGGAGCAGTAGCCTAGAAAAGAGATTGAAACCACAGTAAATGGAGTCTCGAGAAACCTATTTGCAAAAACAGACAATGGCTGAGTTCACACAACACGCTAAGCCACACTCGGTGGTTGAGTGTGGGTTGTTGAACAAGAATGCACAGTGGTCAGTGCAATTTCTCACATGTTGAGAAATTGAGCATAAATGTCTATCGGTAAAATATACTTTAGGTCAATAATTTTAATAAGAAATGAAAGAAATAACTATGCTGGGAATCTTACAGAGAGGATTAAAAAACATTTTTCCCCATGGCATCAGTATTTCCAGACACTTTATATCTCTAGTCTTTCTATAAAAGTGTTCGTATTACATAGTTTTTTTGAAATCATTTTGGGGGGGTGTAAAGCCTGGGTAACAATATAGAAATACTTTTCCTTAAATTCTAAAAGAAAATATTTCATAATCCAAAGCTATTCTGTTTTTGGGGGTGGGGAAACAAAAACGGTCCTCAGAAGAAGAAAAAAACCTTTCTTTTTTTTTCTTCAAATGTTTCCTTTTTTTCTGGGCCTTCACATCACTAGGCACTGCACATCTATCTCGGGAGGACAGTATAGTTTAGGAGATCAGACTTGCTCTTTCTGGCCTTTCAACTAGCCATCCAGGGGGGAAAGCTTTCTTGGTCGCTCTTAGCAAGTGGATTTCTTAGTAAATAAGCATAACCTCCCAAATGCAATGCTTACTTAGTTCCTAAGGGCCTAGCTATCCTGATCCATTTCGACTTCTGCAACTAAGAGGAAGTGATGGCCCACGCCTAAGGCTGTGGCGTCAACTGGATACCGTGGCAAGGTCAGGACTCCAGACAAGGACCAGGGTACTGATTCAGAGTTCAGTAGATTCAGGAGCATAGTTACTGTTTGTGCAATGGGGGAGCAACCTATCAGCACTGACCTGGAGCAACTGCCGGAGCTCTGTTGTCTGGGCGTGCTACATCTAGCCAGATAAAGGGTGGGTGACTTTTTATGCAACTGTTGGCTGCTTCTGGGCAGGAGAGTTTCAGGTTGCATGGACTTCTTTGTGAGCCGTTCCTCAAGTCTTTCCTGATCCTCCGAGGAAACTGAGGTCTAGGCATTCTAGTCTGGTGGCAGGAGAGTCACTAGTTTCAGGGAATGAGGTATAGACACCGGTGCCTGATCAGGAAAGACCAGGACGTTGATTCATCTCCTCCTCGGAGCAACAGTTGCACAAGAGCTCTGCTTCCAGAGACTCCTTATCTGGAGCTAGGACACAACAGCTCATTCAGGAAGAGAGGATACAACTTCGGCAGACTGGGGAAAATGTGTAAAGCAGCCACCTGGACTCATCTTTGTAAATTCCTTCCTGTTTAACCTCAGAACCTGCACCAAATAGGTCCGAAGCACCCTGGTGGGTAACCAAGTTAATCCCAACAGACAAACATCACTACAGACAAAATTGTAGACTGAAATCTATTTAAGCCTTTATTTCAGAAAAATACAAAATATAAAGGAAGTGGCATGGTGGTTATATGAGCATTAGAAACTTTATAATTACAGGGAAAGAGAATGCAACAAAAAATAGAAGATTAATCAGAAGAATTCCAATTGCCAAAGCTGGTATTATGAATTTGGCTAATAAGATAACGGCTTGAGCTTCTAACATTGTTATGACTCCTCCTTCCAACTTTCTCCTGTTTACTACTTGCGGTTCAAAGCTAAACTAAAACAACCTAAACTAAGTGTGAACCCTCCCGTTACCTCCTCCTGCTTCTTACTTGACTACAAAAGCTATGCTAAAGCATTATTAAGTTGCTTTAGGCATGTGAAGAACAGGGGTAGGAGCTAGAGTGAAAGGAAAACCCAAGACCTGGAAATAATTCAGTTTGCCAGCTCTGAAGATGGGATTCCAAATCCCATCCTCAGAAGTAACCTCCAAGTCTCAAGCTTAGAAATCACTCTTAAGTCCCAAACTCAGAAATAATTCTAAGTTCTACTTTCAGAAAATATTCTAAGTTCCAAAGTCTAAGAGTCTAAAGGGGTCCATAGTTACCCAAATCTGGTGGCAAAGCAAACAGCAGCAGGAACAGCAGCAGCAGGAACAAGAGCAGCCAGGAGCTCTCATCACCTGTGCTTTTATACCCTTGCGCTGGTCAAAGGTGGGGCCCCAAGGAGCAATGAGACGATCATCTTCCAGTCAAAATGGGGTGGATGTGGTTAGAGCATTTGCTGTCCAATCAGAAGCAAGGTGTCTCATCTATCTCCCACAATGTCATGTGTTTGGGGAACATGTCTGGCACCATTACAAATGGGTTACTTTGAAATGCCCCAAAATATGACCCAAACTCTGCCATCTGGGCATGTTACCTTGATTGACGCATTTCTCCCTGGTATATCATCTTATAACTCCCGGTCATCTTTGACCATTTTTGGTCACATCTGCCCGAACACCTCCTCCTAGTTGTCGCTCGTGGTCAGGGCTACAGCTTCCCTGCGCAACTAACATCAAGTAAGGACATTCTCTTATCGGCAAGTGTACACCATGAGATGTCAAAACAGTACTTTTCCTCCTCTTAGTAGGCATCTGAACATGCTCAGTTCTTCAGTTCATCTCACTTAGACACTCTGCCAGCACGTCATGGCCTTGAACAAGCTCTGTGAAGCCACTTGTAAAGACAGCTGAATTTTTTCCCCTTTCTTCAAAGACAGTCCTGCAAAATCTTAGTTAGAGTCTCAGTTAGTGAAATAATATCATTTAGCATAGAATCAGACTTCAAGGTCTTCTCACCCAGGGGTCAAGAGTTTGGAATATAAAACTGGTTATGAGTCTGGGATCTTTTAGGGGCTTTTCTTGTAGGTCTCCCCAAAACCCTCACTCAGATCCTTCTACCATTCCAGATCAAATCAGCCATCTTTACTCTTTGTTAACCCTTTTAGTACCAGATTAACAGTCTTCCTTTTGTGTCAGGGAATGCAAGATCCATCTTTTTGCATCAGCCACCATGTTTGGAAGGGGATTTTACAACAGGCTGTACAGTCTTGTTTGTAGGCAGGTTCCCATCCAGAATGCAGGCTGGGGTGATGGAGGGGGACACACTGCTTTTATACATCCTTCTGCAGAATATCCTCTTACTCTAAGGAAGAACAGACCATTGGACTGTGTTCCTCCTGTGTGGAGATGGGACGGCATCCTGACTTCCCCCAGTGAAAGGACTGTCACGGATGATACTTTTAATTTTTTTGTATGAACTAGTCTGAGATTCATTCAAGATTGCCTCTGCCCTTGTTCTCATTTCTAACTTTTCCAATGTTACATGCTGTTTCTTGAGCTTGAGGCCAGTTGGGTATTGAGTCCCACTGGGTACCCGCCTTGTTTTTTCAGTGACCTTTTAATAGATAATATGGGTCCCCTCAGACTGGGTGGGGTTTCTCCCACTGGTGGAGTCAGGAAATTTAGTTTAGCCCTGCCTCTAGAGACTGATGTTTGGATTAATCCTTTGTAGGATGTCCTCCCATCTCCAAGTAGAAGGAACACTCATGATAAGTCCAATGTTCCATTTTCAGGAACCCAGGCCCTCATTTTCAAGTAGCTTGTCTGCTCATATGCAAGTGTGTTCCGTTTACTGGGCAGGAATTTTGTCTCTCATAAGAGAGTCAGAATGTGGATTTTCTGTGACATAAGGAGGCAAAGAATTTTTCTTCCTTGTTATACTGTGTACTTTTTCTGTACTGCTGTTTAAACATTTCATATGAACAATCCTTTTCAATAAAGTAATATTTTTAAAGCTTTAGTTATATGTTTTAAACCTATAGAATGTTGGTAGATTATGAAAATGGTCTGTTTGTTTTCTCTTTTAAGCGTTACGAGGATCGTACCAGCGTAACCATTAGTCTCAGGCCTAATGCGTACCACACTTTCCGGGTGAGAGCCATTCAAGGCGATGTCAGCAGCCGCTGTACGAGGACATGGGGCCTTTGGAGTGATTGGAGCAACAAGGTGGTTTGGGGTGAGAAGCATCTTTGTAATGAATGAGCCGTTTGCCTGATTTGATCCTGCTGAGCCACATACTGAATTCATTGCCTGAATTGATCTTATATTGAAATAGTTGATTTGAGCTGATTGCATTTATTCTTTGAATTAACTCCTTGGAATCATTCTGTTTTATATTGATGATTTGTCTTATCTAATTATAGAAAATAATTAAATTCTATTTTGAAGGACTATTTGTATGATATATTTACTTGAATAATTATGATGGGCTAGGTCAGATTTACTAGGTACCTAATTTATACTGGCTTTGCTATGTGCTCTTGGTTTATGTGGTTCCTTGTAGAATATTTTATGGAGGTACAAGATCATTAGGTTAAAATTACAGCGTTTTGTCCTGTGCTGAGCATGAGTGGGAGTCCACACGACACCACAGACACCTGAGGGTGGCTTATTCAGGGTGGAGTTGCAGGACCTTGGATAGCTCTGAGCAGACAGGTTGCTCCAATGGTTAGGAACTCAGCGGAGGCCTTTTATCGCTCTTGGGCCAGAATACCTCTCCCAGGCTCTGCTCCCTTCCGGATGAATGGAGAGCCTAAAAGGGTTAGTTCTGTGGCATGGAGCCTTCATTTGATCCCCAATGTGTTAGTTCCTGCCTTGTGCGTTGCCTGTGCTGGTAAGCAGGCACTAGGGAGCATGAAGTCCCTAGTGTAAAGGGGGCTGGTTCCCCGAGCAAACCTGGCTCGGGGGTGGGTGGGTTGTGGCCCACTTTGGAGGTCTCTGGCTATGGTTTGTGGCTGACAGGCTTGGTGTCGAAGCCTGATTCAGCACCTCTGCAGCTTGTGCTGGTGGTCTCCCTGAGCCAGCTGGTTTCTCCTCCTCTTTGACCTGACTGCTAGGCAGGGTCATGACTTATAAAGGAAAAATAGTACCAAAAAGTTAAGGGCCAAGGAACTTTGGAAGAGGATGAAGGAATTAATAATATGTACCACTTATATTCTATCAAGAGCCTTTTTCTAGGGAACAGAAACTTTTTGAGAAGTTTCAGGGACAGGAAGAAAAAGATAAAAGGTTTGAAACATAGATAATCAGTAGTGATTTTTTTTTTTTTGGACAAATCACTGACAAGTTTAGAAGAAAGGGACCAGAAACTGGGGCGGGGGTGGACTTAAAAATGTTTCTGAAAAATTGCTGAAGTCTGGAAAGTCAAGCAAGTCAGGATGAAAAAAGAAAGATCTTGAATTTAAAACATTCACATCAAGATCATAGGAAAGTTATAAAAGAAACAAAAGCCATGATCAGAAATCCAGAATTAAAGTTTAGTAAAAGTTGGAAGATATTTGAAGAAATTATACATGAACCCTGTCAAATAAATCTAAATTTAAGAGGGCTTTCAAAACATTGGAAAAGGGCAGCCAAGGGCTGGGAGGGGGGTTGCAGGGTGGAGACCACTTTGGCAAATACAGTCGGACAAACTGTGTATGGACTAATAGAACCTGCTTGCAGAATTGGCTTAGTTCTGTCATGTAGGGCCAGGCTCCTTATGAACTTGGTTAATTTCATTATTTTGGGAGGGAAGAAGGCTGTAGCTTACACGTATTGGATGGGTGAACAATTGATATTAGAACAGCATTAAATAGAAGTCGTAGCAGACTTCCACCATTCTAGCAAAGCAAGGAGAGTTTAAGAAATGTATAGCCTTTGTCTGTAACAGTTCAGGCAGATTCCCATACTAATACAACTCTTTCAAACAATGGGCAGGTTAAAATCTCGCTATATTTGGACGATGTGATAATATCTTTTGAACATCCCTTAAACTCCATACTAACAAATAAAACAGGATCTAATGAAGGCACTACATAAAAATGTAGTCTTGAAAGAGAAGCAACAGTTTTGTCGTTTATATGGCTGCTAACCTTGAAAGAGGCCCACACACTATTTGAAGGTCAGATGTACCACAAAAAAAATCTTAATGGCTAAATATGATTATGTAGAAGACAATTAAAGAGAAAATTCAGCCCTGGAATAAAATCTACCCCTCATAATTTGCTTGGTTCTGGATGCTTGGAAAGAGCAAGCAGAGGCGATCTATTGGGACATAAAGTGCAGCTGGTATATTTATTGAAATCATAGAGAAACTATAAAAGCATTATTAGCCCCTTCATTTCTTACCTGGAACCAGTTATTTAAAAATTCCTAAATGTAATAAATTCTATGAAGATACCTGAATACTTTCTAATGACCAGTGTCCCCCACCCCAGTATCTTCAAATCAGACAGTTTCTTTACAGTAATTAGGGCAACTCTTTTTGACTGCACTATTTAACAACGAGGAAGGACAGCATATTAAGAAAACACTGCAGAAGAAAGGACATTGTCTCTGCTTTATAAAATGATTTGGCCAACTGCACACACAAAGGGATTTCTACAAGACAACATGGGACTACGTTTTAAGATTATCATTATCTGATACTACTCAGGCAAATATCCATGCCAGTATAAGAAAAACTTCAATGTGTAGTTTACAGATGGTATATGACTCCAGCCAGGTTGAACAGAACATGCCATACATAGAGATTTATTTGTAGGAAATGTTCAGCTCCACATGTACTTTCTATCATTTCTGATGGTTGTATTACGTTTTGGGGTTCAAATTCTGGATGAGATCCTCACCAGATTTCAAGTAGTAATCTTAACTTTAATTCTCAGGTGATACTGAAGTCTGGATAGGAGAATCCCAGAAATAGCAACATCCTGCTATTTAACGCACGTTTATTTTGCTGCCTCCATTGCGTCCTCAAGTAGCCATCCAGCGGAGCTCTTCCAGGTGGTCCAGTGGTTGTTAACATCTTCCCCAGTTAATGGGGCCCTGGCCCCGTCGAGGACCCACTGTGACCTTTTTGCATCGCATGCACTTTGAGGACAAAATCACTTGTTTCCACAGCGACCTTGATGCTGTTGTTAGTGCATTACCAGTCGAGATGTCTGATGCCACCATCTGCCCAATTTTGTGGGATCAGTTCCAGTTGTTACGGCCCGATTATGTGGACAAGATGCTTGCAACAACACGAGCACCCACGTGCCCTCTTGATCCCTGTCCCTCCTGGCTAATAAAAGCTAGCCAAGGGGGTAGGACTGGGTGGGTCCAGCGAGTGATAAATGCTTCTCTACAGGAAGGGATGGTCCCTGCTGTCCTTAAGGAGGCCGTAGTGAGGCCACTCGTGAAGAAGCCCACTCTGGACCCAACGGTACTAGACAACTACCGCCCAGTCGCAAATACCCCTTTTCTAGAGAAGGTACTTGAGAGGATCGTGGCAGACCAACTGCAGGCACTCTTGGAGGATACCGATTATCTAGACTCATTTCAATCTGGGTTTCGTCCTGGTTACGGGACTGAATCAGCCTTGGTCGCCCTGATGGATGACCTCTATCGAGAGAGGGACAGGGGGAGTGCAACCCTGTTAATTCTGCTTGAACTCTCATCGGCTTTTGATACCATTGACCATGGTATCCTCCTGGATCGTCTCCGTGGGATGGGTATTGGAGGCACTGTGCTACAGTGGTTCCACTCCTACCTACGGGGCCGATTTCAGGGATTAACGTTGGGTGACCATTCCTCATCCCCTTGGCAGTTGAGCTGTGGGGTGCCACAGGGGACCATCTTGCCCCCAATGTTGTTTAACATCTATATGAAGTCGCTGGGAGCGGTCATTAGGGGATTTGGAGCTAAATGCCATCAGTATGCTGCTGACATACAGCTCTATCTCCCTGTGACATCAGAGTCAGGAGAGGCTGTGCAAGTCCTGAATTAGTGCCTAGACTTAGTAATGGGCTGGATGAGGGCCAGTAAACTGAAGCTGAATCCTGGCAAGACGGAAGCCCTGCGGGTGAGTGGTTCCCAGGTCCGGGAGATAGGCTCATTGCCTGTTCTGGATGGGGTTGCACTCCCTCTGAAAAATCAGGTCCGTGGTCTGGGGGTACTCCTAGATCCATCATTGTCGCTGGAAGACCAGGTGGTCGCAGCGGCTCGGAGTGCCTTTTACCAGCTTCGGCTGGTTTGCCAGCTGCGGCCTCTCCTGGACAGGGATAGCTTGACCATGGTGGTACAGGCATTAGTAACCTCAAAGCTGGATTACTGCAATGCGCTCTATGTGGGGCTGCCCTTAAGGCTTGTCCAGAAGCTGGAGTTAGTGCAGAATGCAGCAGTTCGGCTGTTGTTGGGAGCTGCCCCTTTTCAGCGTGTAACTTCTTTGCTGAGGAAACTGCACTGGCTGCCTATTTGCTACCGGGCCAGGTTTAAGGTATTAGTACTAGTGTATCAAGCCCTAAACAATTTGGGACCAGGATACCTGGGAGAGCGCCTCCTTCCTTATCAACCTGCCTGGTCATTGAGGTCATCAGAGGGCATGTTCCTGTTGGTTCCACATGGACCCATGGCCTGGTTGGAGTCCACCAGGAAAAGAGCCTTCAGTGTGGTGGCCCCCTTCCTGTGGAATTCCCTGCCTTTAGAGATCAGGCAGGCACCAACATTGTGTTCCTTCCGGCGCCTCCTGAAGACATTGTTATTTCAGGAGACCTTCCTTGCATGACCAGCCATGGTTTGTTAAATTCCACTTCGTTGGGGTTTGTCTTTTTTTAAAAAAAATGTTTTAACTCTTTTAACTTGTTGTTTTATTCTTTTATCACGTTGTTCACCGCTCCGAAATCTTCTGATGTGGAGCGGTATATAAATATTGGAAATAAATAAAATTAAGAAATAAACCCCTTATGAAAGTGCTGCTGGCAGCTAGAATTGGTCCCGCAAGGGACTGGAAATTGCATACCATGCCAAATACGAAAGAGTGGTGGATCAAGACACTGGAAATAGCTAAGATGGATCTGTGACCCCAGTGAAAACATGGCCGTATAGTCCAGAACAGTGTCCTTGCACAGACTCTGGAAGCCACATGAGGATCAGCCACCTGACACTGAGTCAGACCGTTGGCCCGTCCAGCGCAATACTGCCTACTATGACTGGCAGTGCCAGGTCTTGGACAGAAGCCTTAGGTATATCCTGCTAGCTGATCCTTCATGGCAGAGATACCAAGGATTGGCCTTTGGGCCTCTGTATGCAGTCCGTGTGCTCTGTGACTGAGCCTTGTCCCTCCTCAACCTGATGCATCTGGCAGGTCTGGTCGGTGCGAGGTCAAAGGCACCAACGCTGTGCTCAGAAATTCTGCACTTAGAACTGTAATGGTCATGCCTCACAACTCCTGGCGCTCTGCATATCCAGATCTTAAAGAGCTGACAGGAGGGGCAGCCCTGGGTGCCGTGTGGATGATGTTGAGGAGAGCCTGACTTGGTTGCACTGAAAGTCTTGGCCTTTTGATGGCCTCTTAGCAGGGATGCACATCCTCTGTGCCGGAAATCTAAACTCTGTGCCGCAGTAGTCCACATTTTGCACCAAGAAAAGCTGAGAACTTCAGGCATCTTCCCTCAGTTTCCAATACGTGGCTTAAGGATGTGGTGGGGAAAAGCAGCTCTGGGCTGTTCTGTCATCATTATGGCTTTTTGATTTCTGAACTGGAGTTCCATCCCTGACTGCCTGCTGTTCCTTGCTTTTTCAGATGAGACAGACAATGCATTTAACATCCTTTTATTAATTTTCATTCCATTATGTGTGACAGTCCTGACTATCATTGTGCTAGTTTACCTGAAGAGGTAAGAGACTGATTTTGCACTTTTTGTATACCACATGTATATTTTTTTAATCTATTTTTATTTTATTTTTATAAATGAAATAATACCAACAACATAATCAGAATTTCCAGTTTCCAACAATACAGTATTCTGAGGCGGGGGGGAGAGAACCTCGTTCCCTTGCCAGACGCATAAGATAATTTTTTGTAGAGACTCGTGAAAATTGAACAATAACAGTCCCAGAAGTCCCTTTAGTGCCACGTATTGAACCAGGAACATGATATTCATGCTCAATATCAAGTAGATGGTAAATCAGATGGTAAAACCAATAGCTCATGCAAAAGTTTATCCATAAATTCAGCCAGACATATATCAGTAGCCACATCTTTAATACCAAGGATACGAAGATTCGCTCTATGTGTGAAGGCCTCCAGTTGAGAAATTCAAACAGACAAAATATTATGAGACGCTTCCATGGCGATTTCATGAGCGTTAACCTGATCTTTGAGGGCATTAACCTTCGATTCCATCTTTTGAAAAGAGATATTAATTAAGTCCACAGCCCCTTGAAGGGCAATGACTGAGTCCTGAATTGTTTCAAGCTTCTTTGACTGCACTGATAGCTGAGAAGACGTAGTTTTTATCAAAGCAGGCAACTCCTCTTCATCTCTGGCATTTCTAAAACCCTTTGCCAGGGGAGTAATTGGGGGAGTAGGTGGCCTTCCCAAGCCTTTCTTTTTTTCCTTTGGTACTGCCATCCTCCACTTTCAAAAGCACAACAAGCAAGTATGATTGCAGAAACAGAAAAACAAACACTTAAGCAGATTTAATTGCAAGTCCTCAGATATTGCTGGTAGTTTAAATTCAAAAATTCTGTTTGGAGCCATCTGTCCTTATGTCTCCTAATTGCTTAGGAGTTTCAAACAGCGTTCAGTAGATGATACTCTGGCATATAACCTTAGATTCCAGCCCCTCTGTTTCTCCCCAGAAGCAGCTGTTCTTCCAAGATTTCATCCGGATGGTACTGTAAGCTTCCCCTTTTAATTCCAGGGGAAGATAAAAAGGTTTCTCAATGTTTTCATAGCTGTTTGAGATAAGCAACCTGCGGAGCTCTGTAAGTCACTGCCAGGATAACATGGCTCTGACCAGATGTTACCACATGTATATTTTTCAAGAGTAGTTCCCCTTCTGTTTAAGGCTTCCTATAAGCTGTAGAGCTGGTGGGCATTTGTGGTTAAGGTGGAGAGCTTGAGAATTATTATACATGACTAGCTATTTAGCTAGCTGTCTACATATTCATACCTACAATATTTGTTCATTCTAGTTTGCAAGCTTGAGAGGGGGAGTTATCCTTACTTGTTCTTGCTTCTAGTAGCTCCATTCCAAGATGAAATCCAAATTAGGTTAAGCTTCTAGATTAAGATAGAGCGAGAGCTCAAATGTTTGAGGAAAGCAGCATCAAATTGTGCTTTGCTTTCACTGTAAAATGCTATAGATTATATTGTGGAGTGTGAAATAGGGGATGTGATAATCCTGGCATGCTGTGGTTCTATGTGAATAATCCTCAAGTGCAGCCTTGAAATTTTAATCGGTTGAACTGAGTTTCTTTGCATTCTGAAGGATTAAGCTGCTGATTCTTCCAACAATTCCTGATCCTGGAAAGTTTCTGAAACGAATGTTTGAAGAGCAAAGTGAAGATCTTCAAGTGAGTACCAGCCAGCTGAGCTTCCATCTGATCTCACAAAAGTCTACCTAATGAGTAGCTTAAAGAAACACAGACTCAAAATAACCCATTGTTTTGAGATGGTGAGGAAGACCATTTTGGTTTATCTTTGAAAGAACTTAATCAAAGTTGTCCGTAAGGAAGAGTTAATAGTACTTGAAATGTGCTGGGCAAAAATTATCTTCCATGCCCCTTTGAAGTCTTCTCCCTTCTCATTCCTTCCATTTGGTGCTTTTCCTTTCCTTCTTAAGAAAGAGCAATCATATGATGCCTTACATTGTTTCAAGAGACGTTTATTTCTCTTTTGTCCCCAGAAACCATCCACAGAAGAGCCAGTCAGGGATGAGCAAACCCATGTGTTGATACTCATAAAGCCTGCTAGGAACGAGAACTGAGGAACAAAGTTGTTCTCTTTACATCAGATGACTTCTGAATGTAAACTAGATGCCTCGGGGACAAGGACTGGTGCTCCCAGCTGCTGGATGATCTTCTTGGAGATGCATTATTACACACAGCATTCTTGCCCTGGCATCTGTTTGCTAAAAGAATCTTGTTGGATCAAGCAGGCCACAGAAATAATTTAAATGGCCTCCTTCACCTGATGTGTAGTCAAACACACCCACCGCAATTTGTCATCTGCATACATCCCACCAAAAATGTGAACATCAGGTCCTATGTTAGCTTCTGTGAAGCAGCATTTGCTCTGGAGGACTACCAGTTTGCATCATTTTTGCAACTTGAACAGCAGGAATGTTCACAACAGATCTGGCAAGGCTTGGCTTTCCATCTAGTCCTTCTTAAACCATGTTCCAGGGGGATTCTCCAAGATCAGCCAGAAACTGCTTAAGCCTCTTTTGAGTGCCTAAGAGAAAACTGAGTTGAATGGCTAAGCTGGTGCGTGCTTGCCGTCTTTCCCAGCCCAGGGTATGATGTCTCACTCCTGGACTCTTGCCTAACTGTCTTGTTTGTCACAAGGACATGACTGTAGAAACCCTGGAAGGGTTGACTTTAGATGTGGGAATGGCAAGTGGGAGCACTTTATTTGCTTCGTGTGTTTTTTAACAGCTGACTTGTTATTTTGTATAAAGAATGTTTTTTAATAGAAGACTATCTCTTTTGTTTTTTTGGGGTCCTTTCCACTCTTGCATTTAAAATGGCCCAGATTCCTTTCTCCCCGCTGGTTTGTGGGCTTTTACTTTTATTGACTCTTTACTGATGTTTAGTTGGCGTTTACAAACTCTGCTTCAAAGACCAATGCTATGGGCTTCTGAATCATTAGATTCATCCTCAGAGTACTTCACCGAAGCCTTCAGAGTAACTGTGCACAAGAGGAGGCATAGCTATGCAATGGTGCTGAGTCTCCCCTCACCACCACCACCACCCCCAAAGGCAAGGCGAGGACACTGTTTATATTTGCCTGTAGGTCAGGGGCAGGCACGTTGTGACCCCCCAGGTGTTTTGACCTATAACCCCCATCGGACCTAGCCAGCATATGCAGTGGTGGGGATGGTGGGAGTTGTAGACCAAAACCTTGGGCTGGGGGAAAAGGTTGGTGGTAAAGTGTACCAGGCTACACAGCTTTCCCATGCCACAGTCTCAGGCACAAAGGACAGCTAAACATCAGACTAACGACTTTAAATAACTCTGGGTCAGTTGGCCATGGCCCCATGTTTTTCTCAGGACGGATGTGCAAGTATGCGTGCCAAATGCCACATTGCCCACAGACAAATCAGGCGTGATTTCATCTGTCTGCTAAGCCAGTTTATCTCCCTGATCTTTCATCCTGTTTCAGTCTAGCAAATATGGTAACAGGGCAGCCAGCTGCACCCTGGCACGATTTGGGGCAGTGAGATAAACTCTCGATCCCCAGACGACAGATACATTTGAAATTTTGCCAGTATCCTGAGATCCTTCAGAGATGTTCATGCCTTGCCATGAGAGTGGGAGCATTTCATGGTGCAGTTTACACTTTCAGATGTGTTGGTCTTGATTTTAAAAATGTTAACTATATGTAGCGTTTCAAAGAGTAAAGGACCATGGAAGCAGATAACAAAAAAACAGGGTCACTTCAAAAGAAATCCAACCTGCATGGTGAATAGTAGTTGGCCCTCATCAGTTACGTTTACTGTCCTGTGAAAAAGAACCATTATATTTCATGAATTCACAACCATTGACGGAGGGAGCAATCCTATGGGGATAGGTGTCCGCCTCCGAACTTGGAGGCAACACCTATCCAATGCAGGGCAGGAGAAACGCGGAGGAGATTGTCTCCTCCACACTTCTCCTGCCCTGCACTCGCGGCTAGACAACCGACTTCAGCTATCGAGCTGTGGGAAGTCAGAGCAGGGGCGGCAGTGGCTGGGCAACGCATGGGGTGTGTCGTACTGGCTTTTCCGCCTGCCCCTGGGAATGCCCCCTCTACGCCGCTCCACACTGCTCTTACGAGCGCAGGGCCATTCCACGCTGCCTACAAGGCAGTGCAGGAGGGGGTGGGGGTCAGTTCTCTCAGGACTGACCTATCCTATGGCCGACTAGCCGCTGACTAGCGGCCACAGGATTACACCCTAAGTACCTAATGGGACACCTCACCTTTGTTTCCTTACCAGGCTTTGCTTTCCTCATAATGTAGAGCAGGGACCCCACAGGCACCATGGTGCCTGCAGGGACCTCCAATGGCGCCCACGAAGCTCTCCTTTCTCTGCTCCATTTTAAAAAATTGTTTTAAGAAAAACATTAGAAAATGTTTGGGCAGTTTTCTTTCTCTCCCATTCTAGCCTCTAGCCTTGCTATTTCTCTCCACACTACCTTCACCTTCTTGTTGTTGTTGTTCAGTCGTTCAGTCGTGTCCGACTCTTCGTGACCCCATGGACCATAGCACGCCAGGCCTTCCTGTCCTGCGCTCTCTCCCGGAGCGTGCTCAAGTTCATATTCATTGCATCAGTGATGCTATCTAGCCATCTCATCCTCTGCCATCCCCTTCTCCTTTTGCCTTCAGTCTTTCCCAGCATCAGGGTCTTTTCCAGAGAGTTTTCTCTTTGCATTAGGTGGCCAAAATATTTGAGCTTCAGCTTCATTATCTGTCCTTCCAATGAGCACTCAGGGTTGATTTCCTTTAGGATGGACTGATTTGACCTCCTTGAAGTCCAGGGGACTCGTAAGAGTCTTCTAAAGCACCACAGTTCGAAAGCATCAATTCTTCGGCGCTCAGCCTTCCTTATAGTCCAGCTCTCACAGCCATACATTACTACTGGGAAAACCATAGCTTTGATTAGACGGACCTTTGTCGGCAAGGTGATGTCTCTGCTTCTTACTATGCTGTCTAGGTTTGCCATAGCTTTCCTCCCAAGGAGCAAATGTCTTTTACTTTCATGGCTACAGTCACCGTCTGCGGTGATCTTGGAGCCCAAGAAAGTAAAATCTGTCACTGCTTCCATTTCTTCCCCTTCTATATGCCAGGAAGTGATAGGGCCAGATGCCATGATCTTAGCTTTTTTAATGTTGAGTTTCAAACCAGCTTTTGCACTCTCCTCTTTCACCCTCAACAAGAGGCTCTTTAGATCCTCTTCGCTTTCTGCCATTAGGGTGGTATCGTCTGCGTATCGGAGGTTGTTGATAATTCTCCCAGCAATCTTAATTCCGACCTCTGCTTCATCCAACCCGGCATTTCTCATGATGTACTCTGAATATAAGTTAAATAAGCAGGGTGACAATATGCAGCCTTGTCGTACTCCTTTCCCAATTTTGAACCACTCGGTTGTTCCATGTCTGGTTCTTACTGTTGCTTCTTGACCCTCGTACAGATTTCTCAGGAGACAGGTAAGGTGGTCTGGTACTCCCATCACTTTCAGAATTTGCCACAGTTTGTTGTGATCCACACAATCAAAGGCTTTAGTGTAGTCAATGAAGCAGAAATAGACGTTTTTCTGGAATTCTCTTGCTTTCTCCATGATGCAGCGAATGTTGGCAATTTGATCTCTAGTTCCTCTGCCTCTTCTAAACCCAGCTTGTACTTCCAGTAGTTCTCGGTTCGCATACTGCTGAAAACTAGCTTGTAGGATTTTGAGCATCACCTTGCTGGCATGTGAAATGAGCGCAATTGTGCGGTAGTTTGAACACTCTTTGGCGTTGCCCTTCTTTGGAATTGGAATGTAAACTGACCTTTTCCAGTCTTGTGGCCACTGTTGAGTGTTCCAGATTTGTTGGCATATTGAATGCAGCACTTTAACGGCATCATCTTTTAGGATTTTAAATAGCTCGGCTGGAATACTGTCATCTCCGCTAGCTTTGTTGTTACTAATGCTTCCTAAGGCCCACTTGACTTCACTCTCTAGGATGTCCGGCTCAAGTTCAGTGACCGCACTATCATGGCTATCAGGGACATGAAGCTCTTTCCTGTATAGTTCTTCTGTGTATTCTTGCCACCTCTTCTTAATCTCATCTGCTTTTGTTAGGTCCCTGCCTTCTTTGTCCTTTATCATGCCCGTCTTTGCACAAAACGTTCCCTTGAGATCTCCGATTTTCTTGAAGAGATCTCTAGTCTTTCCCATTCTGTTGTTTTCCTGGATTTCTTTGCATTGTTCATTTAAGAAGGCCTTCTTGTCTCTCCTTGCTATTCTCTGGAACTCTGCATTCAGTTGGGTATATCTTCCCCTTTCTCCCTTGCTTTTCGCTGCCCTTCTTTCGTGAGCTACTTGTAAAGCCTCATCAGACAGCAACTTTGCTTTCTTGCATTTCTTTTTCTTTGGGATGGATTTTGTTGCTGCCTCCTGAACAATGTTACGGACCTCCGTCCATAGTTCCTCAGGCACTCTGTCTATCAGGTCTAATCCCTGAAATCTATTCCTCACCTCCACTGTATATTCATGAGGGATATGATTTAGGTCATACCTGAACGGTTTAGTGGTTTTCCCGACGTTCTTCAATTTAAGCCGAAATTTTGCAAGAAGCAGCTCATGATCTGAGCCACAGTCAGCTCCAGGTCTTGTTTTTACTGACTGTATGGAGCTTCTCCATCTTTGGCTGCAAAGGACATAATCAATCTGATTTCGATATTGACCATCTGGTGATGTCCATGTGTAGAGTCGCCTCTTGTGCTGTTGGAAAAGCGTGTTTGCTATGATCAGCGTGTTCTCTTGGCAAAACTCTATTAGCTTTTGTCCTGCTTCGTTTTGTACACCAAGGCCATGCCTGCCTGTTATCCCGGTGATTTGACTTCCTACTTTAGCATTCCGATCCCCTATGATGAAGAGGACATCTTTTTTGGGTGTTAGTTCTAGAAGGTGTTGTAGGTCTTCATAGAACCGATCAACCTCAGCTTCTTCGGCATCAGTGGCTGGGGCATAGACTTGAATTACTGTGATGCTGAATGGTTTGCCTTGGATTTGTACTGAGATCATTCTATCATTTTTAAGGTTGTACCCCAGTCCTGCTTTTCCCACCCTTTTGTTGACTATGAGTGCTACTCCATTTCTTCTGAGGGATTCTTGCCCACAATAGTAGATATGATGGTCACCTGAATTAAATTCGCCCATGCCTGTCCATTTTAGTTCGCTGATTCCCAAGATGTCGATGTTCAATCTTGCCATCTCATGTTTGACCACCTCCAGCTTACCTTGATTCATTGATCTGACATTCCAGGTTCCTAAACAATATTGTTCTTTACAGAATCGGATTTTCTTTTCACCACCAGACACATCCACAGCTGAGTGTCCTTTCGGCTTTGGCCCAGCCGCTTCACTCTTTCTGGCGCTACTTGGAAATACCCTCTGCTCTTCCCCAGTAGCATATTGGACACCTTCCGACCTGAGGGGCTCATCTTCCGGCGTCGTATCTTTTAGCCTTGTGATACGTTCCATGGGGTTTTCTTGGCAGGAATACTGGAGTGGGTTGCCATTTCCTTCTCCAGTGGACCACATTTTGTCAGAACTCTCTGCCATGACCATTTTAATTTTTTTTATTTATTATTGAATTTATTAATCGCCCATCTGGCTGGTCACCCAGCCACTCTGGGCGATGTACAGCGTATAATGAAACAGTTTAAAACAATAAAATTCTACAATAAAAATGTTTTCTTAAATACCCTAACCCACCCCAAATGCCTGCCTGAACAACCACGTTTTTAATGCACGGCGGAAGCTCATTAAAGAGGGGGCATGGCGGAGTTCCCTAGGGAGGGAGTTCCACAGAGTGGGGGCCACCACAGAGAAGGCCCTCTCCCTCGTCCCCACCTGTCTAGCTG
The DNA here is from genome assembly GCF_057233095.1 of Heloderma suspectum. Lineage (NCBI taxonomy): Eukaryota > Metazoa > Chordata > Lepidosauria > Squamata > Helodermatidae > Heloderma > Heloderma suspectum. The sequence continues at coordinate 4,239,762 of NC_139466.1, forward strand.
TCCTGGCTGATGGGACAGAGAGAAGGCCATCTGAGGCTGATCTTGTTAAGCGGCCTGTCTGGTGCTGCTGGAGGCGCTCCTTAAGATAGGCTGGGCCACAACCATATAGGGTTTTAAAGGTCAAAACCAACACCTTGAATTTGGCCCGGAAAACAACTGGTAACCAGTGCAACTCCTTCAGCACTGGAGTGATGTGATCTCGCCGGCGGCTGCCTTTAATCAGGCGAGCTGCCGCGTTCTTTACCAGCCGCAGCTTCCGAACCGTCTTCAAGGGTAACCCCACGTACAGCGCATTACAGTAGTCTAAACGAGAGGAGACCAGGGCATGTACTACCGATGGGAGCAGATGGTCAGGAAGGAAGGGGCACAGCCGCCATATCAGATGGAGTTGATACAGCGCTGTCAGGCTCACAGCTGACACCTGAGCCTCCATGGACAGCTGGGAGTCCAAAATGACCCCCAGGCTGCGGACCTGGTCTTTCAAGGGTAGCCATACCCCATTCAACACCAGGTCAACATCCCCCAGCCTCCTCTTGTCTCCCACCAAAAGTACCTCGGTCTTGTCAGGGTTCAGCTTCAGCTTATTCCTCCCCATCCAGCCACTCACCATCTCCAGACATTTGGAAAGGGATTCTACGGCCAACCTTGGTGAAGATTTGAACGAGAGGTGGAGCTGCGTGTCATCCGCATATTGGTGACACCGCACCCAAACCTCCTGATGATGGCCCCCAACAGCTTCACATAGGTGTTAAATAGCATCGGGGAGAGGACAGAACCCTGTGGCACCCCACAAGTGAGTGGCCACGGGTCCGAATCCTCCTCTCCCAGTGCTGCCCTCTGGTACCTGCTGGAAAGGAAGAACCAGAACCATCGCAATATGGTGTCTCCAATGCCCAGCCCCTCCAGGCGGTCCAGGAGGATACCGTGGTCAACGGTATCAAAAGCCGCTGAGAGGTCGAGGAGAACAAGGAAGGAGCATTCGCCCCTATCCAGAGCCCTCCTCATACACCAAGGCGAACAAGGCCATTTCTGTCCCATGCCCAAGCCTGAAGCCCAACTGAAATGGGTCTAGATAATTGGTTTCTTCCAAGTGTGCCTTCAACTGCACCGCCACCACCCACTCAATCCCCTCCCCCCGAAATGACAGATTTGAGACTGGCCGAAAGTTGTTCAGAACTTGGGGATCCAAGGAGGGCTTCTTTAAGAGCAGTCATATCACTGCCTCCTTGAGGGCTGATGGCATCACTCCCTCCTCAAGGGAGGCGTTCACCACCGCCCTGATCCCCTCACCCAGTCTCTCTCTGCAGCCCATAATGAGCCAAAATGGGCAAGGATCAAGTAAGCAGGTGGTCGGCCTTACAGATGAAAGCACCTTGTCCACTTCATCAGGAGGAAGAAGCTGGAACCGATCCCACAAAACCAGTTTGCCACAGGCTGCCTCTTGCTCACTAACTGTATCCACAGCATGCGGAGTAACACTCCTAATCTGATCAATTTTATCTGCAAAGTGCCTTGCCAAGGCCTCACAGGAGGCCTTAGAATGCTCCAGTGGTTCAGGAGCCACAGGACCAACCAGGCTCCGGACCACTTGGAACAGCCTCCTGGGACAGCACTCCACAGACGCGATAGAGGCAGCATAATATTCCTTTTTTGCTGCCTTCACCGCCACATGATAGGCTGAAGATACAGCTCTAGCCCATGTCTGAACATCTTTGGAGCGAGACTTCCGCCACCGGCGCTCTAGCCGTCTCACCTCCTGTTTCAGAGCTCGTAACTGCGGATTGAACCATGGTGCAGTCCGAGCCCTGTTCAGGGGGAGAGGGCATTTCGGAGCCACCTGATCTAATGCTCCAGTGATTGCGGCATTCCAGCCACCCACCAGGGTCTCAACCGAGTGGCTGTTGGCATGCTCCAGAGAATCCCCAAGCGCGTTCAGGAATCCATTTGGATCCATAAGACGCCTGGGGCGGACCATTTTAATGGGTCCTCCACCCCTACGGAGGGGTTGTGGAACCGAGAAGTCTACCAGCACCAGATAGTGGTCTGACCATGACAAGGGGGTGGTGGATATACCCCCGACTTCCAGATCACTCCCCGCTTCTCCAGAAACAAACACAAGGTCTAGCGCATGACTGGCTACATGGGTGGGCCCAGTAAGAATATGGTGCAGCTCCCAGGAAGCCATGGTCTCCATGAAGTCCCGAGGTGCTCCTGTGAGGATGGCCTCCGAATGTACGCTGAAGTCCCCCAACACCAATAAGTTAGGGGACTGTACACACACATCAGAGACCACCTCAAGAACCTCAGCCAGGGAGTCAGTCGTGCAGCGGGGTGGACGGTACACGAGCAGAATCCCCAGACTGCCCTTCGGGCCCAACCTCCAGTACATGCACTCAGCAACCTTGGTCTCCCGGAGAGGGGGTCTGGTGAAGACCAAGGACTCTCGGTAGATAACAGCCACTCCCCCTCCCCGATCCCCAGCCCTCGGCTGCTGTGCATATGAAAATCCAGCTGGACACATGGCTGGAGCAGCAGCCTCGGCCAGCCAGGTCTCCATAATACATGCCAGGTCTGCACCCTCATCCAGGATCATGTCATGGATGAGGGAGGTGTTCTGGGTAACAGACCTGGCATTGCAGAGCAGCAAACGAAGGCCAGAAGATGGAGTCACACCTCCCCCAGCCATCCTTTCGCTCTGGACAGGCCCGGAGCAGGGGACAGATACCACACTAGGAATGGCAGAGAATTCCACCACGGATCTCGGTGAGGCCAAATGCCAGTGCATTCGGCCCCCCGAAATCTGTGGCGGAATGGCCTGCCCCCCCTGCACCCCGCCCCGCGGATCCCCCCTGGGACGAGACTTACCTGGGGCGGATCTTCCGGGCGGTGGCGGCTGCGGTGGCTGGTCTTCCGACCGGCTGCCACCACCGCCATTTGCAATCTTGTCACTTTGTTGTTGTTTTTACAAGACATGATAGGCTACGTAAAGACTTACGTAGCCTATCACGTCTGGTTTAAAGAACAAAAACAAAAACGCATACGCATACACAAATGGCGGCTATGGCTGCCGCCATTTGCGTTCCTTATTTTTGGCTGTCTTCGTCTACGTAAATATTTACGTAGACTAAGATGGCGAAAATAAGGGGGAACGCAAATAGCGCCCGCTACGCTATTTGTGTTCCCCTTATTTTCGCCGTCTTAGTCTACGTAAATATTTACGTAGACTAAGACGGAGAAAATAAGGGGGAACGCAAATAGCGCCCGCTACGCTATTTGTGTTCCCCTTATTTTCGCCGTCTTAGTCTACGTAAATATTTACGTAGACTAAGATGGCCAAAAATAAGGAACGCAAATGGCGGCGGCCATAGCCGCCGCCATTTGCGTATGCGCATTTTTTTGTTTTTGTTTTTAAGCCAGACGTGATACGCTACGTAAGTCTTTACGTAGCCTATCACGGCTGACTACAGGGACGCAAACGTCGGCGGCTACACCCGCCGCCATTTGCGTCCCTGCTAGCCAGCGGCCGGATGTCCGGCTGCTGGTGGAGCCGGCCGGCAGCTCTGCGGAATCCCCGCGGAGCGGAGCCAGCCAGCCAGGATTCCAGGGGGAGGGACGGAGCGCCTCCCCCCCCGCAGCGGAACCCGGCGGAGCTAGGTAAGGGGACTTTCGTACATCCCTAATTAAGACACCATAATCTCAACTGACCTAACACTGGTTTTACTTGGAATGTAGCTTCAGTAGCACTAAAAGAATACTGCTAATAGAATTAGTGCAAATATTCAGCATTTTCATTTTTGACAATGAGCTAAGCTGTACATATAAGAGAAAGGGAACTGTGGAATGCTTGTGTTAATTATACTGCTATAATGAAGACGAGTTATCCTAGCAACAGCTTGGTCTCAAAGATAGGGACTTTCAGTTTTTGGTCTTTCTGTATACTAGAGGATCAAACACCATGTCTCTTCCTCCTGCTGCTTATTGTATTGTTCTGTATCCACCCTTCCTTTTCCCAACTGCTCCTACTATTGACAAATATGATATTCCCCAAGACTTCTGGATAACAGACACTAACATTAATAATACAGAAAGTTGCCTTGTTAGGAATAATCCAAAGGGTCAGAACAAGGAGGCCCGCTGAAGGGTGCTGGAAAATTAAGATTCAGAAGCCACATTCACGTTCTTCCTTCCCTCTTTTTAACTCAAGGGTAAATAAAGTTTTGAACAGACACTAGGGGAATATTCATATGAGATGTCTGCATTGATTAAAAGCACTGAGAGTCACATTGCCACCATTTTTTAAAAAAATGTTTTTAGCTAAAATGAAATTCTAAGTGAATTTGGAGGTTCCTCCTGAGGTGAAATATTGAAATGATTTTAAAGAAAGCTGATGGCAGTTTGATAAGAATAGTGAAATTCTCAGAGTTTCACTCATCCCTGAGCCTTGGACTGTTCCTAGAATTCTGTACACCAAGACCAATTTCCTGTCTGTGGAGATAAACAATTCTGGGTTGGAAGGCAGGGCAGGATACATTTATTTAAAGAACAGCCACTCAGCCTGTGTTCCACCACAACAGGGGTGGGGAACCCTTTACCTCTGATAGCTACATTCTCCTGGGGGTTAAAATTTGTAAGGGGCTTCATGCCAATATGAGTCTGGCCACCTCTTCTCTCTCTCTCTCTCCCCCACCCCTTCTCTCTCTTTCTTTCTCTTTCTGAAACCCCCTTCTCTCTCTCTCTCTCTCTTTCTTTCTATCACCCTTTCTCTCTCTTTCTTTCTCTTTCTGAAACCCCTTCTCTCTCTCCTTCTGACACCCCTGTCTCTTCTTTCTTTCTTCCTCCCTGCCCAGAGAGGAACAGATTGCTCTTGCCAGAGGTCTGCATGCTAGTGAGGATGGGGCCACCCCTTCCCCCCTCTCTTTCTAGGGCTTTGAAATTAGGCCATGAGCTGCATGGAATTAGGCCAAGGCTACACATCTCTCCCTTGTTCCCCTTACCTGGCATAGCCTGCCCCTCGTGCTCTGCCAGCGCCTGCCGCCCAGCCTCAGTATGTTCTGGCCCCCAACAGTCCCCCCACTGCCTCCATCAGGTGGACACATGTCCCCTCACTCCCACCTATCAGGCAGGCCACCCACCCCTAAAAACACAACAGAATCCCCCAGAAATTAAAAACAGCAACAACAATTAAAAATCCCCTTAAACATAATGCCAGGCAGGAGTCCACAGTAGTGATAGTGGTGGTGGCAGCGGTGTAGCAGCAGCAGGCACGCCTCTTCCCAAAGGTGACAGCTTCTCCTGCAGGCCCTGGCTCTCCCAGGCCACTTCAGCCAGCCAGCTTATGTAGCCCCTCCAGGAAGGGGCAGGTGGAAGCAGCACAGCTGGCTCGGTGCCTGGGGGCCTGGTCTTATGAGTATCCCGGCCCCCATGGCAGCCATTATTTAACTAAAGACATCCACTGTGGGAAACATTTTGTGGTGGTGCTTGCAGCAGTTTCCCAAATTCCTAAATGTGTCCATGGGTCCAAAAAAGTGGGGGAACCCTGATGTAGAGATTAGCCACCAGGGAGCAGAAGAGACTCACCAAAATTCTTGTGGACCTCTTCTGCCCCCTGGGAGCTAATCTCTACACAAGAAGAGAAAGTAACAGAGACTTTCTTCCATCCCAAACTACAGTAATTAACTATTCATGATGTACTGTACTTAATGTTACACTGTTCTTTCCTTGTATTTTTTTCTGCATTACTGTGGTGCCAATATTAGATAATGCCAGCATACTCACAGATGTAACGCAAAGAGAATTCTCAGCAAAGTGACATCTTTGCGAACTTTTCTCTTATTTTGTCAGCTTTGGGGTCCCATAAACTGCCCTTCCAGACAGCAATATTGTGTTGCTTTTTGTTCAGGGAGGCATCAGCAGGCAGAAACATTGTAAAACCTACCTGACTGGCAAAAGGTTAAAAGAGAGACTAACTGCAACTTTATACATATTTAATAGGGATGGGCGAGAAATTTCTTTGATTCATATTTCAGTGAGAACTAACCAAATTCACATTCCCAAACCTAAACCAAATTCACACTTCCAGAACCTAAACACAAAAAATATGTACACTTGAGAGAGTATTGAAAAAAAAAACTCCGTATATTTTGAAAAAAATGTGCACAAAAATGCTGTATTTAATGGTAAATATCACTTGCAAAAACGAGTGTTTGAAAAAAATATGTACAAAAATGCATGTGTATGAAAATATGTAGGAATTTTCATGCAACTATTTTTTAAAAATCTACAGTCTGATGTAGAAAGGGCGTAGAATGAATTTAAAAGTGGAAGATGGAGAATTTGAGTGGGATTGACCATGACAGATTCACATATTCCTAATGTCAGAATTAAGTGCCACTTGAGTTCAATGGGGCTTACTCTGGTCATCACAGATCATGACAGATCAGCTCAAACTCTCCTTGCTGGAGATAATTTGCCTTCTCTTCTGGTGTGGCGAATGTAAAGAGGATTGCAGCTTCATCCATGGGTGAAGGAGTTGGTGCAGACCAGAAAGTGAGATGCAGGCGAAACACAGTCAGAGACCTAAAACAGCTTCTTCTCTGGTGTGTTGCTGCAGCCAGCTCAATGCTCTCTCCTTGTCACAAAACTCTGCCTTAGCAGCTATGTTGGACCAGATGAAAACCTGCTTATCCAGATTCTGCCCCAATCATTTTTTGACGCACAAAAGAAAAGCTTTTATTTTTGAAAGCCACAGATGTCCACTCTGAGAGGACTGGCATCACCTGCTTTCTGGCCTCCAGACAGGAAGCAAACGGAAGAGCGCTTGACAAACAGCTGGCCTCTCCGGGGGGGTTGTGACATGTCTCGTTTGCCAGCCTTTGACTCGCCCCCCACACACACACACTGCAACTGGCGTGCATCAGATACTAGCATCCAGCAGGCAAGCAGTGTGGACTAGCTGCAGAAAGGCGCGCTTCCTGTTTGCGACCCCTGTGACTCACACCTGGGGGCTGGGGGGCGGGGGGGTGTTATGCGCCTACACAGGACAGCCATTCGGAACATTCTAGCGCTAAACAGAGCTTTCGGCGGGAGCCCTGCCCACCTCCTCTGCACGGACTCCAGATGTGACTCCCACCTGCGTCTCTGTTCCCATCCTCCGAGATAACTAGCGGCATTTGGAACGTTCTCTTGCCTCGTAGCTAGAAAAATAAATAAATAAAAATCTCCAAGGATCTTTCTTTCCCGCCCAGGACGCTGAACAGAGCTTCATACTTGGTTTCCTTCTCTCTTACTTTCCTATTTCCTCTGAGTTGTCCTTTTCTTCCTGCCCTTGAGGGGCACGCGGCCCCTAAGCCCTTCTTCAGAAAGAGTGCCCACTGTGGTGGGAAAACGCCGTTGACCAACAGACACTCCAGCTGCCCTCTCTGCTCAGAGAGGCACACAGGGTGGACTCCTGTACACACGCCAGGCCTTCAAGAAGAAGGACAGGTGAAACAGACCGGCACACTTCCCTAACCTATTGTGGGAGCCAGCCCTTAAGGCAGCAGATACAACTGCACTGAACCAGCCTCTGCATGCTGCCTCAGCCTCCATTTGAAGAAACCGGCTCAGGCTCTTTCTCAGCTTCTTCCGGCGCCCAATATCAGGGAGAGCACCTCTGGGCAGCCATCCGTGGTATCAGGAGTAACTGCCTTTCCAGTACTGACAGCTTCAGTCATCCCCTTGGACCAGCAGCTGAAGACCAGCCCTTCAGTGCTGACAGTCGATACCAAGCAGGTCATGCTAACCAAGTCTCAAACAAACGCCCCACTAGCCCACAGGTTCCAGGACTGAAAAATAAAAAGGCAGCTCATAGGATAGAGTCCGTCATCGAACCCGAGCCTACTCCAGCACCAACCCAGCCCCCCTTGGTGCAGAAGGCACCGCAGACTCTCATGTGACTGCTGATGCCGATCCTGGAGAATTCGCCTTGGGCAACAAACTCTTCTAATTCAAGGTTCTCCCTTTTGGCCTTGCCACTGTGCCAAGAGTCTTCGTGGCAGCACACCAAAGACAAGGCATCGTCATTTTTCCATACATAGACAACAGGCTGTTCATGGTCCGCTCTCACCACCGCCTCACCTCCAACATTAACACTGCTCTATTTATTTATTACATTTCTATACTGCCCAATAGCTGAAGCTCTCTAGATCTTCTAGAATCTCTCGCCTACAGGTCAACAAGAAAAATCCTGTCTCATCCCATCTCAAACGTAACAATACTTAGGGGCACTTCTTGACTCCACACTAGCCCATGCTTACCTACCAAAGGGCAGAAGGGTCACCTTACAATGCTTTGCATGGGATCTGAAGATGGCTCCCTTCTTGGGCCCATGGCCTCCACCACCGCAGTAACTCCGTTTGCATGCCGCCATACGAGACCACTCCAGTCATGGTTCCTATGGATCTTCAACCCAGAAATGGACCTCCAGACTTATCTCTTACTTTGTCCTAATTCAATCTGGCGTCCCTTCACTGGCCCTGACACAGCTCTTATGGGATTCAACTCAACTTCAAACTGCCTGCCATCCCTAACAGTTACCATGGACACATCCCTTCACAGGTGGGAAGGCCACTGTGGTTCTCTCGCAATCAGAGGACTGTAGTCCCGTTGAGAGAGAACTGGAGCTTCTTGCTCCTGGAGCTTCTTGCTATCAACCAACCTGAGCTTCTTGCTGTTGCCAAAGCCCAGAGGGAACTCGAATCCCACATCAGAGGCTATTCCATACAATGCCACACTTGTCTTCTATATAAACAAACTGTCAGGGTTGTATCAGAGCCCATAGAGTCTGATTCGAGACTCTGATTCTGAGGAGGAGATACAGTTAATGGGGGAGGAACTCTCTCAGACTTCAGAGGTGCAGCTGGAGGGGGAGCCCCCCCCTGCTCACATCCCTGTGAGCGACAGTGACCCAGGCATGGAAAGGGGGGGACAACTTGAGCTTTTAGATGCCAGGCACAGGCACAAGCGAGAGATTGCAGGAGCTGAGCTTAGGTGCTCAGCCCGATTGGCTCAACGTCAACAGCTGCGCCCAGAAGCATCACAGGAGAGGGGGAGATCTTCCCCTCCCACCCCTTAAGTTCAGAGAGTTGCCGCGTTTTTCCCAAATGGAGATCAACTGATGTCCTAACCCTTAGAAACCCCTAGATGGCTGTTCCTTTGTAGTTCCTCTGAGTCTCAAGCAATTAGCATCTGTATGCTTCATTAGGATGAATTGAATTAAAGCCTTGGAAAGCAACCCTTTTGTCTGAGGGTTGATTCTGGCTACTGGAGGATTCAGTAGGCAACAGGGGCATCGTGACAGCTTGATCTCCGTTTGGGAAAAACGCGGCAACTCTCTGAACTAAAGGGGTGGGAGGGGAAGATCTCCTCCTCTCCCAGGGATGTGAGCAGGGGGGGCTCCCCCTCCAGCTGCGCCTCTGAAGTCTGAGAGAGTTCCTCCCCCATGAATTGTATCTCCTCCTCAGAATCAGAGCTGCCTTGGGACTCTATGGGCTCAGATACAACCCTGACACAAACAAGGCAGGATAAGATCCCTTCCCCTTCTACTCGCCTTAAATTTCTTAGCCATTCACTTCACAGGCACATCGAACACTCTTGCTGACTCACTCAGCAGGTTGGGAATCTCCTCTCTTGAGTGGGAACTCTCTCCGACAGAGCTAGAACTTTTTGCACTAGAACTTTTTGACATTCGGGGCACCCCAGCTATTGACCTCTTTGCTACACCACTAAATACAAAATGCCATTCCTTCTGCAGCAGAGCTGGGCATGACCCAGACTCTCTGGGAGATGCCCTTCTCCACTAGGGAGGCACTTTGACCTACACATTTCCCCCTTTTCTTCTAGTCACTCAAGCGGTGAACAAGATACAGGACAATGGGGCTCACTGCATCTTGATAACCCCATGGTGGCTAAGGCAAACGTGGGTTGTGACACTTCTCCTGTCCAACCACACTTTCCTCTGTCTCCCTTGCCTCCCAGACCTCCTCACAATGAGCAACAGGAAGATCAGGCTCCTGGTCTTGGAGACGCTGCATCTCACTTCATGGAGAATATGCAATCCCTCTGCTTCTCCAACAAAGTCCTGAAAGTAATGACTGCTTCACACAAACCTTCTACCTGGGCTTTGTATGCCACCAGGTGGAAGGCTTTTCTGAAATTTCTCACTCCAACAGAGCAGGACCTAAGGTCCTGTGGGCTACCGAGCATATTGGACTTCCTTCTTTTTTTGAAATCTCGAAGCTTAGCTCTTTCCTCTATCAAAATTTACTTAGAAGCTATATTGGCCTATCATGACAATGTTGAAGGCTTTTCTCTGTTCTCACATCCTCACATTAAATGTTTCTCAAAGGACTTGCTAACCTCTATCCACTACCCTGCCAATCCCAGCCTGGAATCTGTCAGTGGTACTGGCCCAATTAATGGCCAAACCCTTCAAACCTAATGCTGCAGTCGACCTTAAGCTCTTTATGATGAAAATGGCCTTCCTCATTGCTATCACTTGGGCACCCTGAGCAAGTGTACTATGTGCCTTAAGGCATGACCACCCATGCCTAACCTTTCATAAGGACAAAGTAGTGCCACAAGCAAACAGCTCGTTTCTTCCTGGAGTTGTCTCAGTTTAATCTAACTCAAGATACTGTTTTACCAACTTCCCATCCTCCACCTACCAGCTCTGTGGAAGGCAAGCTTCATTCCCTAGATGTCAGAAGGGTGCTTTCATTCTACGTCCATAGAATGTCATCATTCAGAAAATCTACTCACCTATTTGCCATTTCGGACCAAGGAAGGGTTGCCCAGTGTCGTCTCAACACTTCACCAAATGGGTGGTTTCAGCCATACTTTTTGTTTTATCAACTGGAGCACTAACCAGCCCCGCTGCAAGGATGGGGTCACTCGACTAGAGCCATGGCATCCTCTGCCACTTTCCTCAGGGGTATCTTACTCCTGCAACGATACAGAGCAGCAACCTGGAATCAGCCCTCTGCTTTCATCAAACACAACCGCCTGGATATCAGTGCTGGAGTCAATGCAGCTTTTGGCAGAGCAGTCCTTTCTTCAGCTGTGGAGTGACATCCCCCTTCCCTACTCATTGTCTTGCTTTTCGGTCAACCATATATGTGATCCACAGAGACCACAAAGAAGGACAGGTTGCTTACCTATAACTGTGGTTCTTCAAGTGGTCATCTGTGAACTCACACAACGCCCCCCCCCCCACTTTGATGCCTTGCCTTCTTTAGACCTAGAACTGAGAGGAAGGCAGGAGCCAGGCCAGAAGCACATGCAACAGAGGTGGGAGGGTGTATTGCCCAGCAGTAGGCTCTAAACCCCTTCATGGATCACTGCCTTGTTGTGGCGAAGGGGCTTGCATAACTCAGTGAAGCCATAAGCTATGCCATGCAGGGCCACCCAAGACAGACAGGTCATGGTGGAGAGTTCTGACAAAATGTGGTCCACTGGAGAAGGAAATGGCAACCTACTCCAGTATTCTTGCCAAGAAAACCCCATGGAACGTATCACAAGGCTAAAAGATATGACACCGGAAGATGAGCCCCTCAGGTCGGAAGGTGTCCAATATACTACTGGGGAAGAGCAGAGAGAATTTCAAAGTAGCGCCAGAAAGAGTGAAGCAGCTGGGCCAAAGCCGAAAGGTCACTCAGCTGTGCATGTGTCTGGTGGTGAAAAGAAAGTCCGATGCTGTAAAGAACAATATTGTTTAGGAACCTGGAATGTAAGATCAATGAACCAAGGTAAGCTGGAGGTGGTCAAACATGAGATGGCAAGATTGAACATTGACATCTTGGGAATCAGCGAACTAAAATGGATAAGCATGGGCGAATTTAATTCAGGTGACCATCATATCTACTACTGTGGGCAAGAATCCCTCAGAAGAAATGGAGTAGCACTCATAGTCAACAAAAGGGTGGGAAAAGCAGTACTGGGGTACAATCTCAAAAACGATAGAATGATCTCAGTACAAATCCAAGGCAAACCATTCAACATCACAGTAATTCAAGTCTATGCCCCAACCACTGAGGCCGAAGAAGCTGAGGTTGATTGGTTCTATGAAGACCTACAACACCTTCTAGAACTCACACCAAAAAAAGATGTCCTTTTCATCATAGGGGATCGGAATGCTAAAGTAGGAAGTCAAGAAGTCACCGGGATAACAGGCAAGCATGGCCTTGGTGTACAGAATGAAGCAGGACAAAGGCTAATAGAGTTTTGCCAAGAGAACACGCTGATCATAGCAAACACTCTTTTCCAACAGCACAAGAGGCAACTCTACACATGGACATCACCAGATGGTCAATATCAAAATCAGACTGATTATGTCCTTTGCAGCCAAAGATGGAGAAGCTCTATACAGTCAGTCAAAACAAGACCTGGAGCTGACTGTGGCTCAGATCATGAGCTTCTTATTGCAAAATTTCAGCTTAAATTGAAGAACGTAGGGAAAACCACTAAACCATTCAGCTATGACCTGAATCATATCCCTTATGAATATACAGTGGAGGTGAGGAATAGATTGAAGGGATTAGACCTGATAGACAGAGTGCCTGAGGAACCATGGATGGAGATCCATGACATTGTTCAGGAGGCAGCAACTCAATCCATCCCAAAGCAAAAGAAATGCAAGAAAGCAAAGTGGCTGTCTGATGAGGCTTTACAAGTAGCTGAGGAAAGAAGGGAAGCGAAAAGCAAGGGAGAAAGGGAAAATATATCCAACTGAATGCAGAGTTCCAGAGAACAGCAAGGAGAGACAAGAAGGCCTTCTTAAATGAACAATGCAAAGAAATCCAGGAAAACAATAGAATGGGAAAGACTAGAGATCTTTTCAAGAAAATCAGAGATATCAAGGGAACATTTTGTGCAAAGACGGGCATGATAAAGGACAAAGAAGGCAGGGACCTAACAGACGCAGATGAGATTAAGAAGAGGTGGCAAGAATACACAGAAGAACTATACAGGAAAGATCTGAATGTCCCTGATAGCCATGATAGTGCGGTCACTGAACTTGAGCCGGACATCCTAGAGAGTGAAGTCAAGTGGGCCTTAGGAAGCATTACTAACAACAGAGCTAGCGGAGATGACAGTATTCCAGCTGAGCTATTTAAAATCCTAAAAGATGATGCAGTTAAAGTGCTGCGCTCAATATGCCAACACATTTGGAACACTCAGTAATAGCCACAAGACTGGAAAAAGTCAGTTTACATTCCAATTCCAAAGAAAGGCAATGCCAAAGAGTCTTCAAACTACCGCACAATTGCACTCATTTCACATGCCAGCAAGGTGATGCTCAAAATCCTACAAGCTAGGCTTCAGCAGTATGCAAACCAAGAACTACCGGAAGTACAAGCGGGGTTTCGAGGAGGCAGAGGAACTAGAGATCAAATCGCCAACATTCGCTGGATCATGGAGAAAGCAAGAGAATTCCAGAAAAACGTCTATTTCTGCTTCATTGACTACACTAAAGCCTTTGATTGTGTGGATCACAACAAACTGGCAAATTCTTAAAGAGATGGGGGTACCAGACCACCTTACCTGTCTCCTGAGAAACCTGTATGAGGGTCAAGAAGCAACAGTAAGAACCGGACATGGAACAACCGATTGGTTTAAAATTGGGAAAGGAGTACAACAAGGCTGTATATTGTCGCCCTACTTATTTAACTTATATGCAGAGTACATCATGAGCAACACCAGGTTGGATGAATCAGAGATCGGAATTAAGATTGCCGGGAGATTCATCAACAACCTCAGATACGCAGACGATACCACCCTAATGGCAAAAAGCGAAGAGCAGCTAAAGAGCCTCTTGTTGAGGGTGAAAGAGGAGAGTGCAAAAGCTGGTTTGAAACTCAACATTAACAAAACTAAGATCATGGCATCTGGCACCATCACTTCCTGGCATACAGAAGGGGAAGAAATGGAAGCAGTGACAGATTTTATTTTCTTGGGCTCCAAGATCACTGCAGACAGTGACTGTAGCCATGAAATTAGAAGACGCCTGCTCCTTGGGAGGAAAGCTATGGCAAACCTAGACAGCATAGTAAGAAGCAGAGACATCACCTTGCCGACAAAGGTTCGTATAATCACAGCTATGGTTTTCCCGGTAGTAACGTATGGCTGCGAGAGCTGGACTATAAGGAAGGCTGAGCGCTGAAGAATTGATGCTTTCAAACTGTGGTGCTGGAGAAGACTCTTATGAGTCCCCTGGACTGCAAGGAGGTCAAATCAGTCCATCCTAAAGGAAATCAACCCTGAGTGCTCATTGGAAGGACAGATGCTGAAGCTCAAATATTTTGGCCACCTAATGCGAAGAGAAAAGTCACTGGAAAAGACCCTGATGCTGGGAAAGGTTGAAGGCAAAAGGAGAAGGGGACGGCAGAGGATGAGATGGCTAGATAGCATCACCGATGCAATGAATACGGACTTAAGCACGCTCTGGGAGACAGCGGAGGACAGGAAGGCCTGGCATGCTATGGTCCATGGGGTCACGAAGAGTCGGACACGACTTAATGACTGAACAACAACAACAACGAACAGGCTCTGAACTCTTAATTTAGAGGTGCCAAGATAGTGATAAATCAGATCCAGGTTTACTTACAAGGAGGTAGTTTATTGAGTAACTTACGGCACACAGTTGTACCCAGTGGTTGGATCAGACAGCTTCTGTCAGGAACGCCTTGGTGGCCTCTCTCAGTAGATTCCAAGTCAACTCAAGACACATTTTTTTCAGAGCTTTAATCCCATTACAGCTTAATGACTCTTTCAGATGCTAATCACCAGCGGCTAAAGCAGTGTGGACTAAGCTTCAGGCAGGCAGTTGATCCCCGTTTGAAAGAGAGTCACTTGAAGACCCAGAACTTATGGGCTAGGGAGAGATCCTCCTTCTTTCCCTTGGGTCCATGGGAGATGGCCGTTGCTTGCGCGCCAAACAGGTGCTATGCCTCCTTTCTGTGACCTCCATCACTCGTCGCTCTTTGTGTCTGCGTCGAGCGTCTAAGAAGCCCCACTCCCACACTACCCGGGTCTCTAACTATCTCTGGAATGCTGGCAGGAGGAATCTCTGCCAGGTGCTGAGCCTGTGAGGGATGAGCTGGCCCCTCTCCCACGGATGGCTGTTCCTCCTCAGAATCAGAACTGCTCTGGGGCTCTCTGGGCTCAGTTTCCACACTGACAGCTTCTCTGAACCCAGAGCCATGGGGTACAATGGGTCTTATACCATACATGTTAGCAATGAGGCAGCATAACAGTAGCAAGCACCCCCTAGTGTTCATTCCCAGCATAGACTAGCATTGTGTGGTTCCCAGCACAGCCACCTGCAGCTTTAACAACGTCTGCTTCTCAGAAGACACTCTCCTCATTAGCAAGGAATTTCCCCCATGCCTGCTTTACATGAACAATGATTTGCTCCCTGTTAATGACAGAATGGGAGATGGGGGTGGGTGGGAGGGATTGCAATGTACGCGCACTGTGAATGTATCAAGCTGCTGCCGCCTCCTCCTACTCCTCCACTGCACTCCGCAAATGCCATGCTGGCTTCTCTGTTTACAAATGTCCAATGGAAATGAATGCAGACAAATGCAACCATCCCATGGCAGATGGGAGGGAGGCAGAGGCAGAAGTGCGCCAATAGCGAGGCTGGCCACATGTCATGTACCCTAGAAGAGAAAATATTATTGCAACAGTAAATGTACTGGGGTGTAGTACTACTGCTGTCCGCACTTTCCAGCCAACCGCTGTAACAATTCTTGGAAGGACTGGCCCGCATGCCCTCAGCTCTTGTAGTGTGGGGTCACATATTCTACTGGATAAAATGAGTGTGGACTGCAAGGGTTTAAGGCAGTAATGCTGAGGTGGTACTCCTTCCCACCTAGCCAGCTGCTATCTCTTTCCCTAGCCCACCTTGGAGGGTTGTTGGAAAGCCAGAACAGGGGGGAAGAGCAACAACAGCGCGGGGGTGGGGAGAAAGCCAGCCAAGTCTAATGAAGGTATCCCCATGAAGAGTTCACCTGGGTGGGGTGGGCCGCTAGGGATGGCTGGTTGCGTTGACTGTATACAAGTCCCTTTGTGGATTTCCTACTGCTGTAGTTGGGAACCTGGAAATCAGTATACCTTTCAAACTCAGTAGTGCAAGCAATATACTGCATTTAATTCAGACTCAAAGAGTGCTTATCAATGGGACCTTCTCAAACTGGGGAGAGGTAACGAGTGGGGTACCGCGGGGCTCAGTCCTGGGCCCAGTGCTCTTCAACATTTGTATTAATGACTTGGAGGAGGAGGTGCAGGGAATGCTGATCAAATTTGCAGATGACACAAAATTGGGAGGGATAGCTAATACTTTGGAAGACAGAAACAAAATTCAAAGTGATCTGGATAGACTGGAGCGCTGGGCAGAAAACAACAGAATGACATTTAAAAGGGATAAACGCCAAGTTCTGCACCTTGGAAAAAGAAACCAAAGGCACAGTGACAAGATGGGGGATACGTGGCTCAACAACACTACAAGCGAGAAGGATCTTGGAATTGTTGTTGATCACAACTTGAATATGAGCCGACAAGGTGATGTGGCTGCAAAAAAAGTGAATGCTATTTTGGGCTGCATTAATAGAAACATAGCTTCCAAATCCCGGGAAGTACTAGTTCCCCTCTACTCAGCACTGGTTAGGCCTCATCTGGAGTACTGTGTCCAGTTCTGGGCACCACATTTTAAGAAGGATGCAGACAAACTGGAGAGGGTTCAGAGGAGGGCAACAAAGATGATCAGGGGACTGGAAACAAAGCCCTATGAAGAGTTCCCAGGTTCCTCCTTTTTATCCTTTTTGAAGATAGGGACAACATTAGCCCTCCTCCAGTCATCTGGCACTTTACCCATCCTCCATGATTTCTCAAAGAAAATAGACAGTGGCCCTGAGAGTTCTTCTGCCAGTTCCTTTATTACTCTAGGGTGCAGTTCATCTGGCCCTGGAGATTTGAACTCATTCCAAGTAATTAGGTGTTCCTTGACCATATGCCTATCGATCTCAAGCTGCAATCCTGCCCCTTCAGCCTGTACTTTGCCTTTGTCAGGAGGTCATAGACCCCCCTTTGGGAGAAGACTGAGCCAAAGTAGGAATTGAGCACCTCTGCCTTTTCTTTGTCATCTGTTATCATTTTGCCATCCTTATTTAATAGCTGAACCACCATTTCTGTCCTGTCTTTTACTATGCACGTAGCTGAAGAAAGCTTTTTTGTTGCTTTTAGCATTCCTTGCTAACCTCAGCTCGTTCTCAGCTTTAGCCCTCCTGATGCCATCCTTGCAATTCTGTGCTACCTGCCTGTTCTCTTCCTTTGTAGCTTGGCCTTCTCTCCACTTCATATATATGTCTTTTTTTGTTTTCAGGTCTTCTCTAAGCTTTTTGTGAAGCCACATTGGCTTCTTCTGTTGTCTTCCACCTTTTTCTCTTGTTGGAATTGTTTGCAATTGTGCCTTGAGAATTTCCTTTTTTAAAAGCTCCCACCCATCCTGGACTCCTTTTCTCATTAGAGTCGCTTGCCATGGGACCTTACTGATCATTGTTTTGAGTTTATTAAAATCAGCTTTCCTAAAATCCAGGGTACGCGTTTGGCTACACTCGGCTTTTGCTTCCCTTAGAATCAAGAATTCAAGTATATCATGGTCGCTTTCCCCCAGAGTTCCTGTAACAGCTACTTTATCCACTAAGTCATCTCTGTTGGTTAGGATCAAGTCAAAGATAGCAGATCCTCTAGTTCCTTCCTCTACTTTCTCTAGGAGGAAGTGATCCGTCACACAAGTCAGGAATTTCCCGGAGGGGCCATGTTTTGCAGAATTTGTCTCCCAACAAATATCGGGGAAATTGAAGTCCCCCATTACTACTACATCATGCTTCCTTGAAACATTGGCTATTTGCTTTTCAAAAGTTTCATTCTTGTCTTTTCCTTGATTGGGTGGCCAGTAGTAGACTCTGATCACCATGTTCCTTTTATTCTTTGCTCCATTCATTTTAACCCAGATGCCCTTGATGGGGCTACCAAGCTCCTCCTCCTGTATTTCTGTGCAGAGATATGTATTTTTCACATATAGTGCAACCCCACCTCCCTTTCTGTTCCTCCTGTTCTTTTTGAACAAGTTATATCCTTCAATTGCTGTATTCCAGTCATGAGAGTCATCCCACCAAGTCTCAGTTACACCTATCAAGTCATGATTTCCCTCTTGTATTAAGAGTTCAAGTTCGTTCTGTTTGTTTCCCATAGTCTGGGCATTGGTATATAGACATCAAAGGCCGTGTGCTTCATTCATAGTCTGGCTTTCTTCCTACATGTGTCTGAAGGCTATTATTGGGCGCTATCAGAGCTGTTCTCTCTGCTGCAGTGCATGCGCCTACGTCCATTGTTACCCCCAACTTTACATCTCCCTTCCCCAAAGGATTCAGTTTAAAGCCCTCCTGATGAAGTTCTTCATGCTGTGGCCAAACACATTCTTCCCAACCTTTGTGAGGTGCAACCCGTCCTTTGCCAACAGTCCATCTTCCAGGAAGTATAGCCCGTGGTCCCAGAATCCAAATCTCTCTCGTCGGCACCACCTTCATAGCCGGTCATTCACCCAGAGTGTTTTTCTTTCCCTCTTCTGACGACTGGAAGGATGGATGAGAAAATGATGCAACTGCTTCTTTGAGGGGAAATGGGAAATGCCTCTTCAAACATGGCACTTGCCATCTGCAAACTTTCACAAGTATTCATGTTAAATACTTAGAAAATAAGTATTTTTAAAGCTTGCTGCCCAGTTGATTTGTGGATATCTTTCTAGTAGCTCAAACAGTTTTAAAGAGATCATTCTAACCGATTAATCAATTTACAGCATAATCCTTTGGACATTTTGACCGTAGGCTTCCTCAAGGGCACTAAAACCAATGACCTCTGTTTAAAAATGAATGTTAAAAGGAACATGAAAATACTGAAACAAATCATAAATGTCTCATCTAGCCTTCAAAAGAAAGCATACACGATGGCATGATATTGCATAAACAAGTCAAATTATGTTGTAATAAAGAGGCCTACCCTGCAAAAGCCCATGGCTGAAGGCCTCCACGCTGCAAAACCGATTTTGGCCGGACATGTATCATCTCAGTTGTGTCACTGTAAACCCTGCGTAAGTGGGATGACACAGTGGCATTTACTTCCATGTAAACATGCACTGGATTGTGCTTAAATGTCAGCTGTTATTGTAAATAAGGAGGCATGCTTGTCCCAGTGGAGCTGAGCGTGAGAAGCTGACTGGGGGGAGATTCAGGACAGATGAAAGACAGGACTGCTTCACACAGCGCAGAGTTAAACCGTGGAGTTTGGTACCACAGGATGTAGTCGTGTTGGCCACCAACTCGGACGGCTTCAAAAGGGGGTTAGACAGATTCCTTGAGGAGGCTATCAAGAGCTAGTAGTCCCCCCGGCCCTACGCTACCTCCAGTGCCAGAGGCAGTGAGCCTATGTACCCGAGTTGCTGGGGAACGTGGGCGGGAGGGCGCTGCTGCGCCCATGCCCTGCTTGTGGGTTCCCGTTCAAAAGCTGGCTGGCCACAGGGCGAACGGGATGCCGGACTCGCCGGGCCCCGGGCCTGGTCCAGCAGGCTCCCCGCGCGTTCCTAATGTCTTCATATTCCTCCTAGGATAGATGACCGGGCACAAGCCTGACCCAAGTCTTGAGTTGCTCTCGTTGTGCTAACTGCAAACGCTCTGAAGCCCCCACCTTCGCAAAGGCGGCGAGGAGTTCGGCTCCCATTTAAGTGACTTAAAGAAACACCAAGGCCGCGCCAGTTGTGCCGCCGCTTCCGAGAGGGGGGCGCGGCGGGGGAGGCGCGGCGGGACGGAGGCCTGCGGCGGCCCTCGCGGCGCCACCGTGGCGCGCAGTGTCGCCCCCAGCGCGGGTCGCTCCCGAGGCTCGCGGGTTGCTTCGGCGGTGGGCCGGCCGCGGGGCCGCGGCTCCTCCCGCACCCTTTCGCGGGCCGGGGCGGGACCGAACGCCCCGGGGGCCCCGTCCGAAGGCGGCGGGGCCGCCGGGGCGCGCCGCCTGCTGCTCGGGGCGAGGCCGGCGGCCGGGCGCGCGCAAGTGGAGGCGCGGGGGCGGGGCGCGGGGGCGGGGGCGCGGGGCGCGCGCAAGAGGAGGGGCGGGGCGCGGGGGCGGGGCGCGCGCAAGAGGAGGGGCGGGGCGCGGGGGCGGGGGCGCGGGGCGCGCGCAAGAGGAGGGGCGGGGCGCGGGGGCGGGGCGCGCGCAAGAGGAGGGGCGGGGCCGGGGCGCGGGGCGCGCGCAAGAGGGGCGGGGCGCGGGGCGCGCGCAAGAGGAGGGGCGGGGCCGGGGCGCGGGGCGCGCGCAAGAGGGGCGGGGGCGGGGCGCGCGCAAGAGGAGGGGCGGGGCGCGGGGGCGGGGCGCGCGCAAGAGGAGGGGCGCGGGGGCGGGGCCGCGCCCCTCGCCCGCCCGGGCTGCGGCCGCGCCCCCGCGGGGCGGCCCCGCCGGCCGCTTCCCGCCTGCGCCGCCCCGGCCGCGCCGCAGCCGACGCCGAGGCCGCGCGGGCTGCATGGGGGCGCCGCCGCGGCTGCTGCCGCCGCTCGTCGCCGCCCTCGCCGGGGCGGCCGTGGCAGGTGAGCGGCGGCGGCGGCGGCGGCGGGCGGGCGGGCGGGCGGGCGAGGCGCCCCGGGCAGGGCCGGGCAGGGCTGGGCGGCGCGGGGGGCGACGCGCCCGCTCCCCGCGGCGCGGCGCCGAGGCTCCGAGGCGGGGGCGCGGCCAGCGGCGCCGCCCTCCGCGCCCCTTGCTCGGGAGGGGCCCGTGGGGCGCGCGGCGCTCACCGGGGGAGACGCTGCTCGGTGTGGTGGCGCTCGCTCAGGAGGAGGCCCCCTTGCGTTCCGTGCTTTTTACTCAGGAGGAGGCCCCCTTGGGCTTGCCTGTACCTCCTCAGCGCGTGCCAAGTCAGAAGTCAACTCCATTGGGCTTGGCGGTGCTCACCCTTTAAGTGGCTGCTTGCTCGGAGGCAGACCCCTTTGGGCTCAGTGGCGCCCGCTCCCCAGAAAGTGCGTGTTTACTCAGGACTGAGGGAGGTCACCTCATTCAGGAGAAGTCAACTCCGTCAGTGGTGCATGCTCCTAGGAAGTGTGCGAGGCGCTTACTCGGGGGAAACGCCCGGGTGCTGTGGCGCTTGCTCAGGAGGAGACCCCCTTGGGTTCCGTGGTTTTTACTCAGAAGGAGACTCCCTTGGGTTCCGTGGTTTTTACTCAGAAGGAGACCCCCTTGGGTCCCGCGGGGCTTACTCAGAAGGTGACTCCCTTGGGTCCCGCGGGGCTTACTCAGAAGGAGACTCCCTTGGGTCCCGCGGGGCTTACTCAGAAGGAGACTCCCTTGGGTCCCGCGGGGCTTACTCAGAAGGAGACTCCCTTGGGTTCCGCGGGGATTACTCAGAAGGAGACTCCCTTGGGTTCCTCTGGGCTTACTCAGAAGGAGACCCCCTTGGGTTCCGTGGTTTTTACTCAGAAGGAGACTCCCTTGGGTTCCTCTGGGCTTACTCAGAAGGAGACCCCCTTGGGTTCCGTGGTTTTTACTCAGAAGGAGACTCCCTTGGGTTCCGTGGTTTTTACTCAGAAGGAGACCCCCTTGGGTCCCGCGGGGCTTACTCAGAAGGTGACTCCCTTGGGTCCCGCGGGGCTTACTCAGAAGGTGACTCCCTTGGGTCCCGCGGGGCTTACTCAGAAGGAGACTCCCTTGGGTTCCGCGGGGATTACTCAGAAGGAGACTCCCTTGGGTTCCTCTGGGCTTACTCAGAAGGAGACCCCCTTGGGTTCCGTGCTTTTTACTCAGAAGGAGACCCCCTTGGGCTTGCCTATACCTCCTCAGCGCGTGCTAAGTCAGAAGTCAAATCCATTGGGCTTGGCAGTGCTCACCCTTTAAGTGGCTGCTTGCTCGGAGGCAGACCCCTTTGGGCTCAGTGGCGCCCGCTCCCCAGAAAGTGCGTGTTTACTCAGGACTGAGGGAGGTCACCTCATTCAGAAGAAAACTCCATAGGCGTGTTGAGGAAGATGCACGGCCCCATCTGCTCAGTGCTGCTTGCTCCCAAATAAGTGTGCCTACTGGGGCTCCCATTCTCACCCACATCATAAAGAGAATACTGCTTCCCTCGTATATTTTGTTGTTGTAACTCTGCATCTGTGATTAGGCTGCTGTATAAATTACAATCCAATGGTGATTATTAACAGGGGCAGGGGAGATGTCCGTTGAGTTGGGTTATTCCTTGCAGGATTGGTGGCTCCCAAACTGTCAGAAGGTGAGTGCGCTGACACTGCATTGTTCGTAAACACTAATCTATTGCATGTGTGTGGTGAGAGCAAACCCAGCTATGTGCGCGGTCACATGTTTGTGACTCCATGAACTTTTTATTTGCAGTTGCCCTTCTATTAACTTTGACAGCAAGCTCTATATTTTTTTTAATCAAAATTGGGTTTTTTGTAATAAATAACTTTTTGTTTCTGCAATCTTAGTTCCTTGAATTGCACCGTAGAACTTTGAACTGCATCAGGGAATGTTCCTGTTTGGTTTGGATAGATTGGCCTTGAACAGGTGTTGCGCAATGAGTTTTGTGCTACTTTCGTTGTCCGGAAGGACAAGGGCAGAAACTGAGCTTGGCAGTGGGAGGGCTGTGTTGGGCAGCCGGCAGGTTTGACCTGCCATCTGGAAGCCTTTGCAGGGCTGGCTCCCAAGGGTGGTGGGATCAGGCAAGACCTGCTGACCCAGCATTCCCAGTTTGTACGGCGTACTTGCGAAGCTCAGAGGCAGTGTGATGAGACAATTCTGTTTGTACACCCCCCCCCCTGAGCTAGATTATGTGGGGCACTGGGGATAACTTGTACAAGAGCCCCCCAAATCCTGAAGCTGCCCCTCGGGGGTTGTGAGCAACCTGCTGAGTTCTTACTGCAGCTCTGCATGCCCATCATGTCAGTGCAGAGTTTGGTGCTGGATGAAGAGTTCAGCAGCATGGACAATCTCAATTTCTCATTTTTTCGTTAAGGCTGTGGAGGTAGGCGTAGAGTTGTGTGGGAAGTGAAATTTCAGAAGGCTGTTGTGGAAAGGCAGGGAGCAAAAGCAGGATTTCCAAATAAGACTTTGGGGGGGGGGGGGGCTACAAAGTCAGCAGAAATAAGTCTGTGGATAATCCAGCTGGAAGCACTGATTGGATTAATCCTTTATTAACTACAGACTAAAATGTGGCTTTGTTGTATGATAGGGTAGTCAGTACTGACGATCTTGACTCAGGCTGTTGGTTTAAGATTATTTTTCAAAACAAGTAAATGTGCGGTTGTGTAAATCAAGAAGGAAAACAGTTATATCTTCATGCCGTGCTCTTTAAGCGGGCATTTAATATTTAATCTGTTTGACTAATTTTGCTTCTAGCTCCTCAATGTTTTTTGATATTTTTAATGTTTGATATTGTATTTTGATACTATGATGATGATGATTGGTTATTTTGTTGTTTGTGTTGCTGTTTTTTTGGTTTTATTATTGCAAACTGCCGAAAGTTGCTGCCCAACTGGCAAACTCTCAATTTGCCAGTTGGGCAGCATAGAATCTCATTAATTAATCGACTCAGTACATATGAGAGAGATGTGTTCAAAACAGTCTCAGGAAAAGGCAGGTGCCTTTTTCATGCAGAATACACACCCCTCCCGCACACGCACGCATGCAGCAGGGAGCTGTCTGAGAAAACTGAGCCGCTGACTCTAGTGCCACGGAGCCATATAGACCACTGAAATGCAGGCATTGGAAGTGCTGGATCGGAGCATGCATCCCAAGCTGAATCAGAGCCACTTGGGTGGGCCTGTAACATGCACTCCCTCCCGTCACTCCCATCAACATCAGAGATCTTATTGCAGGCAGGAGCTTTTCTGTCATGCACCAGCTTTGTGGAATGCCCTCCACAGGGAAGCCCACCTGCTCCTACCCTTAATGTCATTCTGCCACCTGTTCAAAAATCCCACCTTCAAGTATAACTTGATAGGATCTGAGATAGTGGTGACTGTCCCAAAAGAGAGATCTTGGTGTTGTAGTGGACAGCTCGATGAAAATGTCATCCCAGTGTGTGGCTGCTGACAAACTGGTAAATTCCGTTAGGCATAATAAGGAAAGGAAAATAAAACAGCCAATATCATGCTCCCCTTATACAAATCTATGGTGCAACCATACTTAGAATACTCTGTACAGTTCTAATCACCACACCTAAAAAAGGATATTGTAGAGCTGGAAAAAGTCCAGGAAAGGGCAACTAAAATGATGAAGGGGCTGGAGCAACTCCCCTATGAGGGAAGGATACAACAGCTGGGATTGTTTAGAACAGCTTAGAAAAAAGACAAGTAAGGGGAGGCATGATAGAAGTGTACAAAATTATGCATGGTGTGGAGAAAGTGGGTAGGGAGACATTTTTTTCCCTCTCTCAAAATATTAGAACTTGGGGTCATCCTATGAAGCTGATTGGTGGGAGAGTCAGGACAGATCAAAGGAAATACTTCTTCACACAGCACATAGTTAAACTATGGAATTCGCTACCCCATAATGTAGTGATGGCCACCAGTTTGGATGGCTTTAGATAAATACCTGGAGGAGAAGTCTATGAATGGCTACTAGTTCTGATGGCCATGTGCTACCTGCAGTACCAGAGGAGTGAGACTTTGTACACCAGTTGCGGGGCAACATGGGTGAAAGGGTACTGTTGTGCTCATGCCCTGTTGTGGGCAGCTGGTTGGCCACTGTGTGGACAGAATGCTGGACTAGATGGACCCCTGGTCTGGTCCAGCATAGCTCTTCTTATGTTTGTAAGGTGTGGTTCTTTTCAGGAGACTGACTATCTGTGGGGGTGGGGGGTAGATTTTTTTAATGCTGCTATAGTTGGGGTTTTTTTATTGCTGTTTTCAGTGTGATTATTAACATTTTACTGTTAGCTGCTTTTTATTGTTAAAAATGTTTAGGATACATTTCAAACGTGTTTAAAATATATTACTCATTGCCTTACACAGCTGTCTTAGGAGCTTTTATCAGGCATTTTTAAGAATTCAGCATCCTTTGCTTTGTCTACTATCTGAAGCAAGAGGCAGTGAAAAGGTGCACATGAATGAGAGGAGCTAAACGTTTTCCTTTCCTCCACCTTGCCTCCCTGAGTTCCAGTACCCTATGAGCTTTTCTCTGAGCCTAGTTTTAAATTGAGCTGGGCTAGGAAGAAAAAGTGCCTGGAACAAGAATGCAAGCTAATGCAAGGTTGTCAAGTTCACTTCCATTTATGTACACATCTTTCATTGTAAAAATTAGACCTCTCCCCCTCACCTCCCATTCCATATGTGAATGGGACAGACAAAACACACAAGTGAAGAAGACAAAACACACAAGTGAAGAACTACTACTTTTAACTACTCCCATTGCCCAACTTCCTGAGCTGAGTTATTTGTCTCCTTCAAAGCTACTTCTGAGTCACGCTCGCCTGCCTCTTCATTCCTGACTGTGGGAGGAGATTAAACTCCCGGGGGCTTCTGGAACGAATCCCTTTCTCTTTGTCCTGGGAGACTTAGTCTAAGCTGCATCCATGGAAGCGCATAGTTATGAGATAGTTTAAGACTGGGTGTTTGCCGGGTGGAGTCTATGCCATGATGTGCCTGAAGTCATCTGCAGACTGATGCCCTTGCTGGTGTGATCTGCGTGCTGGCGTGTGTGCAAGGGCAGGGACAGCATCCGCGCTGGTTCTTCCTCCGCAGTCTTGTTCCTGGTCTGTGTGGTACAGCGGACGTGTCAGCCCTTTGGCCCATTTTCCTTCCTGCCAGAGAGTGGCCCAGGTGCACTGCAGTACCCAAGAACTCCTGGCTGCTGTTACAAGTAATCTTTGCTCCCCGCCCTCAGACAGAAGGTTTTTCTTTTACGTTTGGAATTTTTGAGAGCGAACCATGAAGTTGTGACCCCTTAGGTTTCCCTTGCGCCAGTTACAGCGTTATCCCCTGATCACTATAACATGAAGTGGAGGGCTGTTGCTCAGTGGTAGCGCATATGTTTTGCACGAAGAAAGTCATAGGTTCAACGTCTGGCATCTCCAGGCTGGGGAAGGCCCCTGTCTGGAAACCCTGGAGAGCCACTGCAGGTCAGCGTAGACGATACTGAGCAAAGTGGACCAGTGGTTGCTTTGGTATCAGTGTAGCTTCCTGCGCTCCTTTGAAGGAAAGCTAAGGTTGCAATCCTGTGTATGTTGACTTGGAAGTAAACCCTGTTGAAGACAGTGGGATTTCCTTCTGAGTAGTTGTGATTGGACTGCACATTGCAGACAGTATTAGAAACCATGTAGAACTGAAGGCCAGACCAGACACAACTTTTCTGATGTAATTTCCATTGTGTCTCTGATTTTTGTTAAACAAATAGCTGGCTTGGGTGTGTGTGCACTGGATCAGAACCATGGCATGGTGGACGGTGCCCCCTCCACAGGCCCTCCCATTCCACCTGCTGTTTGCAATGGGAAGAAAGGTCCATTGATATCAGTGGACTATTGGGCAGTATAGAAATGTAATAAATAAATAAAATAATAGTAATAATAAAATGAAATAGCAGACCTGGAGAAGGGGGATTTCCAGTAGGGGTCCTGCAAAGGGTTGGTCCCCCTTCCCCCACACACACCATGGTCCCAATCCAGAGATAACGATAATAATAATTTTTTAAAAAACAGCAAAGGTAGCTGTGCTGACTGTAAAGAAAATTCCCAAATCCATATTAGGGTAATACCTTTTTTAGGACAACCAAAAGATCACCAAAAAATGTACACGTTTTTGAGATTTCCAGATCTCTTCATCAGTGACGTTGTTACAAAAAGCCAGTTTGGGGGTGGGTAGGGGGGAGAATAGATTTAAGGGACTAGATTTAGTAGATAGGGTCCCGGAAGAACTATGGACAGAAGTTCGCAACATTGTTCAGGAGGCGGCAACAAAAAAGTCCCAAAGAAAAAGAAAACCAATGGCTGTCTGCTGAGACACTGGAAGCAGCCCAAGAAAGAAGGAAAGCAAAAGGCAACAGTGATAGGGGGAGATATGCCCAATTAAATGTGAAATTCCAGAGGTTAGCCAGAAGAGATAAGGAATTATTTTTAAACAAGCAATGCGTGGAAGCGGAAGAAGATAATAGAATAGGAAGGACAAGAGACCTCTTCCAGAAAATTAGAAACATCGGAGGTAAATTCCAGGCAAAAATGGGTATGATCAAAAACAAAGATGGCAAGGACCTAACAGAAGCAGAAGAGAACAAGAAAAGGTGGCAAGAATATACGGAAGGTCTGTATAGGAAGGATAATAACATCGGGGATAGATTTGACGGTGTGGTCAGTGAGCTAGAGCCAGACATCCTGAAGAGTGAGGTTGAGTGGGCCTTAAGAAGCATTGCTAATAACAAGGCAGCAGGAGATGACGGTATCCCAGCTGAACTGTTTAAAATCTTGCAAGATGATGCTGTCAAGGTGATGCATGCCATATGCCAGCAAATTTGGAAAACACAAGAATGGCCAACAGATTGGAAAAAATCAACCTATATCCCCATACCAAAAAAGGGAAGCACCAAAGAATGTTCAAACTATTGAACAGTGGCACTTATTTCACATGCCAGTAAGGTAATGCTCAAGGTCTTGTAAGGTAGACTCCAGCAATTCATGGAACGAGAATTGCCAGATGTACAAGCTGGGTTTAGAAAAGGTAGAGGAACTAGAGACCAAATTGCCAATATCCGCTGGATAATGGCGAAAGCCAAGGAGTTTCAGAAAAACATCTATTTCTGTTTTATTGACTATTCTAAAGCCTTTGACTGTGCGGATCATCACAAATTGTGGCAAGTTCTTGGTGGTATGGGGATACCAAATCACCTTGTCTGCCTCCTGAGGAATCTGTATAACGACCAAGTAGCAACAGTAAGAACAGACCACGGATCAATGGACTGGTTTAAGATTGGGAAAGGAGTACGGCAGGGTTGTATGCTCTCACCCTACCTATTCAACCTGTATGCAGAACACATCATGCGACGTGCTGGGCTTGATGAAGCCATGGCTGGAGTTAAAATCGCTGGAAGAAACATTAACAATCTCTGATATGCAGATGATACCGCTTTGATGGCTGAAAGCGAGGAGGAGCTGAGGAACCTCATGACGAAGGTGAAAGAAGAAAGTGCAAAAGCTGGGTTGCAGTTAAACCTCAAAAAAACCAAGATTATGGCAACCAGCTTGATAACTGATTGATTGATAACTGGCAAATAGAGGGAGAAATCATGGAGGCAGTGACAGACTTTGTCTTTCTAGGCACAAAGATTACTGCAGATGCTGACTGCAGCCAGGAAATCAGAAGTCATTTACTTCTTGGGAGGACAGCAATGACAAATCTTGATAAAATAGTGAAGAGCAGAGACATCACACTGACAACAAAGGTCCGCATAGTTCAAGCAATGGTATTCCCCGTAGTAACCCATGGCTGCGAGAGCTGGACCATAAGGAAGGCTGAGCGAAGGAAGATAGATGCTTTTGAACTGTGGTGCTGGAGGAAAATTCTGAGTGCCTTGGACTGCAAGAAGATCAAGCCAGTCCATACTCCAGGAAATAAAGCCAGACTGCTCACTTGAGGGAAGGATATTAAAGGCAAAACTGATTACTTAGCAAAAAAAAATTACTTTGGCCACATAATGAGAAGACAGGATACCCTGGAGAAGATGCTGATGCTAGGGAAAGTGGAAGGCAAAAGGAAGAGGGGCCGACCAAGGGCAAGGTGGATGATTGATATTCTGGAGGTGACGGACTCAACCTTGGGGGAGCTGGGGGTGGCGACGGCCAACAGGAAGCTCTGGTGTGGGCTGGTCCATGAAGTCACGAAGAGTCGGAAGCAAATAAACAACAACAAAAGGGGGGAGAATGGGGAGGAAAAAACATGGAGTTGATGATGAAATCACAGTGTCTCCGTGTTCAGAGTCCCAAGATGAAGTGGGTCAGGGGCATCTGCGGAGATTAAAATTAGGCTCTGCGGGTCATTAGATGATTACAGGGTTAGACCTGGAGCTGCCCCTAGGATTGCTGGGAACCAGAAAGGGAAAACTGTTGGGTCCCCTATTTTGAAAATATAAAACCCCGCTGTTACTCAGATGCGTTTCCATCCTAGGTGAAGTACACTGGCCCTTTTTACCAGTGGATCACAGAGAGAAACGGGGCAGTCTTTACATTAACCAAGCTGGGGATAGTTTTAGATGCTGTACTAAGTTAAAAATAAAGGTCAATTGAAGCTAAATTGTGTAGTTAGACTGCCTTTCCGGTTGCTGCATGGATGCGTCCATCAACTCTTAAAAGAACAGAGAGTGATGGTTGTCCTTCCTTTCTCATAGGAGCCCTGTTGCCTCCCGTAACTAATGTCACTCACACTTTCAACAACAAGCGCTGCCAATTGAACGTGACCTGGAATCCTGTCAAAGACTTTAATGGCATCTGCAACCTAGAGTATAAGAGTGTGGTGAGCACTGGTGGAAAAAGCAAAGTAGTAAGTTTTCTGGTTCTTTGGATTCCTATTGTAAAGCAACAAAAATGATGAATTACAGGTGCAGGAATTGTGATGGAAACTAGAACTTTGCTGCTTCTCAATTCCTAATCACCTACTTTCTCTTATGTCTTCAACTCTTTTGGGTTTGGGTTAATTTTCTGTAAGGAGCAAGAAACCTGTCTTTGTACAGTTATTTTAGATCAGGCTGGTGGAATCTAAAAATCTGATCTGGTTGAACTGATGTTTCCATTCCGCTGAGGGGGGCTATATAAGTCTCCTAAACAAATAAGCAAATACCTCCCTCCGAGGAGAAGGGGGCCAGTTACTCTCTCCACGCTACATCCAATCCAAACTCCTTATGGGCAGAGGCCTGGCTGATAATGATCCCCCTGTGCGTGTCCCTCATCTGCAGCGTGGGTTATGAGCCTTTGTTCGTAGCAATCTCCCATGTGTAACTCCAGCAGGGTACAGCTTGTCCTAACAGGTGCCACAGCCATGAAGAGGTTCCTGTATCATTTTGCAAACGTTATACAGGAGAGAAAACATGAATGTTTAATAACGTCTTAAGGTGAAAGAAAGAGGAAGCCAGCTAAATATTTAGAAGGACAGTGATCCACACGTGAGGGGCTGTGTGGAAGAAGACACAGAAACGAGAGGTAGCACAAAGGGGTGAAGGTTTAATAAGAAGATTAGTGTTCCATGAATGAAGAGAGTGACCAGGAGGATAAAAGGAAGGCAACAGACATACTTAAGAAGGGGCAAGATAATGAAGAAACTTAAAAGTTAAAATTAGCAGTTTAATTTCAATGCAGAATAATAGATGAAGCCAGCGAAGGGAAACGTATACAGGTGTAATATGATTTTAGTGCAAAGAAAGGAAAATTAAACAAACGGAAAAAATGAGAACAGAAGTAATTGGTTTAAGTGAAGAGATATTTACAGTGCAATCCTATGTATGACTACTTAGAAGGAAGCCTGACTGAGTTCAACAGGGCTTACTCCCAAGTAGGTGTGCACAGTGGAGTGGGCAGCTTTTATGACCCCGAGAGCTGTATGTGGTGTTGTGTAGTGGCCAGAGACTGCACACACATGTGCATGCATGCATGCATACGGATACACACACAAACTCCCTCCCGCCCAAGTCCTGTTGCAGATCTGCAGCAGCATCACTGGGGTGGGTGGAGGAAGCCTTTAATTTTTCTTCCATGCCAGCAATATTGAGCAGTATTGTAGGATGGGGGGGAAGGTTAAGGCCTCTTCCCCACCTCAGCAATGCTGCCTTAGATCGCTGTGGTGGGAAGGGGGCTTCAGCTGTGCCTTCATCTGAGCGCTATTGATCTGAACAGAGGAAGCTCTATAGTGCAGGAGGTGTCCTCTTGCACTAGAGAGCCATGTGAGAGGAGAGAGGTGAGATCACTGGCCACTTCTTTCTCATGGTGAGAAGGCAAGCACAAGTGGAAAGGCAGCTTTGGCTGCGTTGGCAGCTGCTGCTTGTATCATGGGGGGGGCATTTCAGCAGTACCCCAGAAGCATGTTTGGGGGGCTGCAGGAAAGGCCTTGGGGCCCGCATGTTGTCCACCCCTGGTGTATAGGATTGTAGCCAAAGACTTGCAAGGATATAATGACTAGCACTACTATATAGTTTCGTGTTGCCATTAGAGACCGTCTTCTGGAGTTAGGTTTGAACTTGGGCTTGCTTGAGATGCATACTTTTTCATCCAGATATATGGAATGATTTTCCCCCTTCCAAACTTAGAGATGGAGTTCGAGACCTTTCCGGACATTGCAAGTACCTCTGGGTAAAAATGTTGTTTTTGGAGTAAGAACATCATGTTCAGAAAATGAGGGTGAGGAAAAGCAGATTAATATCCCTCTTCAACCAAAGGGTAAGACTTCAAATACTGTATGTATTCCTTATATTGGGTTTATTTAATTTTAAGCCATCCAATAACCAATGATCTCTGGGTGGATTACGAATGATTAAAAAACTAAAATGCCGTACAAAGAGTTAAAAAAAAATCTCATGTTGGCGCAAGCTCCACAAAGACAGGAAATCAGAAGCTAAGGCTGAACCCTTAACAGACGCGCCTCATGATTAGTGATGATGTTGTGCAATGTCACAAATTTTGCATGCTTACAACTTACCTTCCTTGTACCTTTTTATCCTGGGTTTTTCAGGCCCAAATCTAGACAGGGAGAAAGGAGTACCTGGGACCAGCAAAGATGCTCCACGTTGTCCTGGTCCTGTCTTGCTTGATGAAGCATCTGAACCTTACTGTGTTGCTGGAGAAATCCTCCTGTGACTTGACCCATGCCTGTTTGTTGCTTGTAAGCACACACAATTTCTGACGTTGCACAACATCATTACTGATCACGGGGCACGTCTGTTAAGGCATGAGCCTTAGCATCCTGTTTTCTGGCTTTCTGGAGCTTGAGCTAACATGAGATAGCCTTAACTCTGGTCTTAAACTGTCAGATTTTTTTTATCATTGAAAATCCCTGGTTTTTAAAAAGGAAATTTATTATGATGTTCTGGGGGAAAAAAAACACAGAAACTAAAAAGCAAAACACAAACAAGACATTAACTGAGTAGACGTGTACAAAGGAGTAGATATGTCCCTGTGTATTCAGAAGAGCTTACTTCTGAGTAAGCCTGCGCAGGACTCCAGCATAGCTTTTTCCTTTTCCTTCCTCTCTTCAACTGTGATCTTTCAGTCAGTGTGTGTGATTCCCTCACTCTTACCTCAGTTAACAGTTTCCTCCCACCCACCCCGACTGTCATAATTCTGACAAGAACTCCTCTCACAAAACACTGCAATACTGACCACATTCTAGCTTCAGAGTGGAACTGAGCATTCCCAGCATCATTTTGCCAGCAGTTGCTGCCAGAGGCTTTCATGGGACAGAAAAACTTTGAAAGCTTTTAAACCACTGCTCAGAATTTCACCAAGCCAATGAAAGGCACACCTCCTTGACAAGCCTCAATAAAGTACATCGGCAGTAATTTACACCCAGAATTTGAGAGCAATATATGATATACTGAGCCACAGCTTGGAGGAAAACTTATAACTGTGTCCGTTTTCATCACTTTTTAACTTGCTGTATCTGTGGCCATTTGCATCGGATCACTTTGAAATTTTGCACAATTATAGATCCCATCAGGTAGATGGGCTATTTCTGTGAAGCTTGCCTCCTTAGTTATTTTTAAAAGATATTTTTTGGACTTTTGCAAACTTTGGGGTTCTCCCAAGCATGCTGCTGCCCCATTCTTATTTCTGAGGGGCTCATTTTGGTCCATTTTTGTTAGCACTCACCACCGGAATTCGCTACTAGAGGGACTGATGATTAAGAACAAAAACATTAGAAGAGCTATAGAATATCCCAGCAACTTTCATATCTGAGAACTGGTGAAAACACTTTCGGCTGTATGGATCTTGAATGGTGAATTCTCTCGGAATGGTCCGGGGAGAGTTTGGGAACTCCTGTTTTTCGTACCTGCTATCTTCCTGCCCTACTTCCAACTTCAGCCTCCCATCTTCAATCACTTTAGAATGAATTATATAAACTAAATGTGTGCAGACAAGTTTAATTTGTGTAGCTGAGTTTGGAATGACAGAAGGTTGCTAGCCCAAGCCCTTCATTCTGGCCATTCTCAAAGACCAATTTCTGGCCTTTCAGCAGTTTTGCTCTGCAGACAGAGAGAGCCGACAAAGTCTCAGAAAACAAAGAGGAATTATGCTTTTGCTTTTCCTTTCCAGGTATTGCAGGTACAGGCGCCATTAATGTCAACTGCATTTGGCATAATGAACAGTATGTGGTGTGTTCGTGGCAGCGTGGAGAGAATGCAGATCATGACACCCTCTACAACCTGTCCTACTGGTTTGTACTTGAAAATATGTTTTTCTGTCTCTCCAAAATTATCTGGGAATAGATATGTGGCAGCAGATTCATTCAGGAGTGTTACTGGGCAGGATGACTTGTTTTAATATCCTTCTGCCAACTTCCAAAATAGCCTCCTGTCACAAGGCTTCAGATCTGTTTGAGGAAGCAAGCTTGGTTCAGTCACCATGTTTCTTCATGGTCTGTGGGCACTCGTGTGTTTGCCCAACACCACCCTGGTTTTATAAAGTCCTGATGTTGCTTTTCCCACCCAGGTATAGCCACCTGAAAAAACAACAGCCGTGCACAAATTACACTAAAGAAGGAGATTCCTTCCGATGCGCTTTCACCTTGGCATTGTATGGACGCGAACCTCTCAGTATTTCTATCCGAGGCAATTCCAGAGGCATTCAACCTGTGTGTATAGTGAAAGAAGGCTTGGAAGATGGTAGGTTTTTCTGTTGGTTGGTTGGTTGATGGCCTGCTTCATGCCAAAAGCCTTGGAGTAAGAAATGACGTTGAAAACCTAATGCCCATTAGAATATCTAAAACAGCCCTCCTGCTTTTCTCCCTCTCCGTCTAAAAAGCCATACATCATTTCTGTGTTCTGGGCTGTGTTCTAGTGCTTATTTTCAGTGATGTTTTAAAAGTTGGTCCCTTGGCATCCTTCTCCAAAACAATGATGAAACTTCCAGAAAATAGGGAAGGAAAGGGTTGGGTCACTGAGATCAGAGCAACACACCCACAAAGGCTAGGCTACACGCCCCATGGGCAGGACTATGATACTGGACCCAGTGCGATTGTGGAAACAAGCCAGTAATGGAGCCACAGTAAGCTGGAGAAGTCTGACTGTAAGCAGTCTCAGAAGAAGTGGTTTTTCAGTGATAAAATGCAGGGCTGGTGCTGAATGGCCATGATGTCACGGAAACACAGAGACCTCACCGCGCAGCCAGGTTGGAGTAAATAGCTGGTGGAAACACAGCCCAGGAGCAAGGGAAGCATCTCAAAAAGGCATGTCCCCTTTCCTCCTAACTTGAGAGAGCTGCTGGGACACTTACCAGGAAGGAGAGAAGGGCTTAGGGCAAGGCGCAGTGGGCAAGGCTTGGATGAGAGTGGGTGAGAGGTAGGCACCTGTGCTAGAAGGCCTTGCATTCCTGAATGGGAGCTGAAACAAGGGCAAGATTTCCCACCAGTGCCCTTGCTTGGAAGGTACAGCAAGCATCTTGAATGGGCATGGAAGGCTTTGCTGAATCTCCATAGCACGTGCGAGTGCTGCAAGAGAAGGCTGCTGGATAGCAGCTGGACAGTCCTGCATTGGATGCAGCAGACTCTGAGTGAAGGGGCTAACCAAGAAGGAAAGCCATGAAACAGGCAAGGGTCAAAGCTCAGGCAAGCAGTCAGATGCGTATGGTCAGCCTAGGGCAGGAGTGGTTGAGGTAGCAGGCAGAGGTCAAAACACAGGCAGTCAGATACGTCACACAGAGGCAAAGTCAAGAAGGAGTCCAAGCGTTAGTGCTACAGAGCATCCATCACGGGGCAAGGTTCAGGGGGCAAGGCAGAGACCATGGGATCTGCAGGAACAGTGTTGTTTCCAGCAGGGGCTGGGCAAACACTGACGGCTTTTAACACCAGAGCCTGAGCCCGACCCAGGACTCGGCTGCAGTGCATCAGAGCACTCTGTTCAGAGCCCTACTCATGAGGAGTCGCTTTCTCCTGGGGAGTCCTTCCATGTAGTTGGGCACCTCTTACAGCAGCCCTGCTGCTTTGCCTCTTAAGGCGACGATGCTGTCTGGGATTGGGGAGTCACTCATTCTCTGTTTCTGAAGCAGGGCTTCGCTCTTGCTGTGGGGATGGACCCGTGGTCCCCTGAGGGCTCAGGCTGTCTGTAGTCTCCTGATCTAGAATGTTCGATGGCATCATCTGTCTCTGGGAGCTCTAGCTCCTCAGAGAAGGAGGAGTCCTCCAGCAGGGGCATGACATGGACGGGGCAGCAAGTATGTCAGCACAGGAGAGGATGGTCCAGGGGGCTGAGAGGAGTCAATGAGTCAAGTACTTCCGTCTTGCTTTGCCCATCAATCTGTTGAGAGCAGCAAGCCTTCCCTCCTCTGGCTGACAGGGTATAGTCAGCAGGATGACCCTCGAAGGGGCCATCCTGCTGGAGTAGGGGGCGTCTGCCCCTTGCTACCTGGCTGGATCTGGTCATACAGATATGTCACCATCATGTTAATGTTGGATTTGTTAGAATTGTGGGGGATTTATTTATTTATTTATTTATTTTCCTTTAGGTTTACCACTAAAACTTGATCCTCCATCAATTATAAACATCACAAAGAGCAGTGACGGAGTATCTCTAACATGGACTCCTAGCAGATTGGCTGGCATATGCTATGAAGTAGAAATGAATAACACTGAATCACAAAAAACAGTAAGTTGTTCTCATATCGTACAGCAGAACTTCTGTTTTTATAAACAGAATTTTCTTTAGAGAGCAATCCTGTGGTCCCAGTAGAGCGTCCCGGGGACCATAGGAATGTTTGGAATCCCCCCTCCAAGGCCGTAGACACTGCTACAACCTCGGAAGGGGGCGTCTGTTATCTGATCCCTCCCCCTGCCCTCACAGCCGCTGTAGAAAGAACCATGCCAGCTGCTTTCTGAGGTCACAAAAGCGGTCTCAGAGAAGTCAGAAAGGTTGTGTGCCAAGGAGAGAGGTAAGGCCCAGATACAAAGAATCCTATGGCCTCTCCAGCCCCCCCCCCCCCGCACACCCTCCTTAGACAAGTTCAGAGGCCCATCTAGAGGAAAAAGCAAAAAATAGAGGGCAAAGAGGAAAAAATTACCTCCTTCATTCTTCTCACCCTGTTAGCAGCAGCCCAGCAGGGCACAACCAATAGGAGTGCGTCCTAAATATATTTCTTAACCATCTTGTTCCTCCTCATCTGTTGCAAAACTGCAAGGTAGAACTGTGTGTCAGCTGCATATTGGCATCATTGCAGCCCAAACATCCAAATGACTTCCCCCAGTGGTTTCATGTATGTATTAATTAGCATAAGGGGACAAGATAGAACTGACCATGTAAGATTGGAGCCTAAACCAGACCCAGCCAGGCATTCTAGAAAGATATCACAGTTGATGGTATTGAAAGCCCCTGAGGGTGCAGTCCTATCTGGATAGTCACCAGCCTCCAAAATCAGGACCCTCTCCTTCATGCCCCCACCACTCTGCATTTTGGCTAGACAGGATTTCACCCATGTAGCCACAGCTTCGGGGAGGGAGAGGGAAGGGAAACTTGGAGACCCGATAGGAAGGTGCGTACAGGCGTTTCAATGGCCTCCTTCCCTCCCCGCCTGCAGGACCTCCCCCTTTTCCGCATCTCCACACTCTGTTTCCAAGTGCGGAGACATAGCCGGTGCAGAGAGAACCATGCCAGCTATGATGGGCCGGGGCAGGGAGCACAACTTCTGGGCCCCCGCTCTCTAGGGGGCATAGGATTGCTCTCTGAGAGTTCCAGGAAAACTAGCGTGGTCACAGTCTGCCTTTCTATTCTGCTTGCCTGCAGTGGGCAGAATTGATATGTATAATACTACAGTGGTCATGCAGGCCATGGTTCTCAGAGTTGATGTCCATACTGCCCCCCTGATGACTTCTGTCTTAACAAGTGTCATTGAATCAGGGTCTGATGTACCATCTGGATCTGGGATGGCTGACTCTGACCGCCTGAGGACTGAATGGCGTGAGCTTCTAGCTCATGGCTACCATATGGAAGTAGTGGGTACCTTGTTGGCCTCCAGACAACCTTCAACAAATAGGAAATATGAAGCTGCTTGGAAAGCCTTCCATCACTGGTGCAGGAGGAGGAAGGTTCACACTCCTAGTTTGTTGCTTTCTAAAGTCCTGTTCTTCCTTCAAGAAGGGATGGATCAGGGTCTTAAATCTAAGACTCTGAAAAGTTAAGCGGACTCTTATGTCGAACATTTTGAGCACCAGCAATGGAATTCCATTTCCATGAGAAGGTGCTATCACAATGCACCCCCCACCCGAATGGTTCATTGCTTTCCTCATGAAAGCTCCACACAGAGATCAAAGCTTTAATGAAGGCTCTGTTCAAACATTTGCAAACAGTAAAATAAAATTCTTTTCTTATAAGATTCTGTTTTTAGTGCCTGTGGTCCCAGCTAGGAGAATGTCAGAAATGGGAACTTTTTCTATATGACCAGGTCTGTGTACCTTTCACAAGAACAAGATAGTTTTATGCAGAGAGCCATCCTTTTTGCCAAAAGTAAATGCAAGTCCCAGGAACTACGCCCTTCATCCTTTTTGTCACAAGTCTACTTCTCCCAAGAAACAAAACTGCCACACACTAGATATGCATAGGGCACTGTGCATCTATCTCAGGAGGATAGCACAAGTGAGGAGATCAGACTTGCTCTTCGTGACCTTTCAGCTATCCATCAGGGAAAAAGGGTTTCTTTGTCTGCTCTTGGCAAGTGGATTTGATGGTGAATGTGTATAGCCTACCAGACACAATGCTTACTTAGTTCCTAAGGGCCTAGCTATCCCGATCCATTGCGACTTCTGCCACTAAGAGGAAGTGATGGCCCACGCCAGAGGCAGCCTGCTGGGCCGAGGACTGTGGAGTCAGTTGGATACTGCAGCAAAGCCAGAACTCCGGACAAGGACCAGGGTGCTGATTCAAAGTACAGTAGGTTCAGGACCATAGTTATCATTCAAACAGATTCCAACCTGTCAACACTGATCTAGAGTAACCGCCACAGCTCTATTGTCTGATTGTGCTACATCCAGCTGGTTAATGGGTGGGTGTCTTTTCATGCAGCTCTTGGCTTCTTCTGGGCACGGCAGTTTCAGTTTGCGTGGACCTCTTTGTGAAGCATTCTTCAGGTCTTTCTTGATTTCTTGAGAGGAAACGAGGAGTCACTGGTTTCGGGGAAACCAGTGTCCAGTTGGATATTTGTTACTCCGTTACTCACCTTAGAATCATAGAATAGTAGGGTTGGAAGGGGACTATAAGACCATCAAGTCCAACCCCCTGCTCAGTGCAGGAGTCCAAGTCAGAGCATCCCTGACAGGTGGCTGTCCAGCCTCATCTTGAATGCCTCCAGTGTGGGAGAGCCCACCACCTCCCTAGGGAATTGGTTCCATTGTTGTAGTGCTGTTAACAGTCAGGAAGTTTCTCCTGATGTTCAGCTGGAATCTGGCTTCCTGTCACTTGAGCCTATTATTCTGTGTCCTGCACTCTGGGATGATCGAGAAGAGATTGTGGCCTTCCCCTCTGACAACCTTTCAAGTACTTGAAGAGCGCTATCCTATCTCCCTTCATTCTTCTCTTCTCAAGTTTAAATATGCCCAGTTCTTTCAGTCTCTCTTCATAGGGCTTTGTTTCCAGTCCCTTGATCATCTTCGTTGCCCTCCTCTGAACTCTCTCCAGTTTGTCTGCACTGTTCTTAAAGTGTGGTGCCCAGAACTGGACACAGTACTCCAACCAGTGCTGAGTAGCTGGGAACTAGTACTTCCCGGGATTTGGAAGCTATACTTCTATTAACGTAGCCCAAAATGGCATTTGCCTTTTTTGCAGCCATATCAAATTGTTGGCTCATGTTCAGCTTGTGATTCAGCTGGCATTTGTTTTCCTTTTCCTAGGTGCAGAACTTGGCATTTATCCCTATTAAATGTCATTCTGTTGTTTTCTGCCCAGCACTCCAGCCTATCAAGATCACTTTGAATTTTTTTTCTGTCTTCCAGGGTATTAGCTATCCCTCCCAATTTTGTGTCATCAGCAAATTTGATAAGCTTTCCCTGCATCTCCTCATCCAAGCCATTAATAACATTGATGAGCACTGGACCCAGGGCCTTGTTTTTTTCCAGTGGCTTTTAATACATAATATGTGTCCCCTCACAGGAAAGATCTGAATGTCCCTGATAGCCATGATAGTGCGGTCACTGAACTTGAGCCGGACATCCTAGAGAGTGAAGTCAAGTGGGCCTTAGGAAGCATTAGTAACAACAAAGCTAGCGGAGATGACAGTATTCCAGCCGAGCTATTTAAAATCCTAAAAGATGATGCTGTTAAAGTGCTGCATTCAATATGCCAACAAATCTGGAACACTCAACAGTGGCCACAAGACTGGAAAAGGTCAGTTTACATTCCAGTTCCAAAGAAGGGCAATGCCAAAGAGTGTTCAAACTACCGCACCATTGCGCTCATTTCACATGCCAGCAAGGTGATGCTCAAAATCCTACAAGCTAGGCTTCAGCAGTATGCGAACCGAGAACTACCGGAAGTACAAGCTGGGTTTCGAAGAGGCAGAGGAACTAGAGATCAAATCGCCAACATTCGCTGGATCATGGAGAAAGCAAGAGAATTCCAGAAAAACGTCTATTTCTGCTTCATTGACTACGCTAAAGCCTTTGATTGTGTGGATCACAACAAACTGTGGCAAATTCTTAAAGTGATGGGACTACCAGACCACCTTACCTGTCTCCTGAGAAACCTGTACGAGGGTCAAGAAGCAACAGTAAGAACCAGAGATGGAACAACCGATTGGTTCAAAATTGGGAAAGGAGTACGACAAGGCTGCATATTGTCACCCTGCTTATTTAACTTATATGCAGAGTACATCATGAGAAATGCCGGGTTGGATGAATCAGAGGTCGGAATTAAGATTGCTGGGAGAATTATCAACAACCTCCGATATGCAGACGATACCACCCTAATGGCAGAAAGCGAAGAGGATCTCAAGAGCCTCTTGTTGAGGGTGAAAGAGGAGAGTGCAAAAGCTGGTTTGAAACTCAACATTAAAAAAAACTAAGATCATGACATCTGACCCCATCACTTCCTGGCATATAGAAGGGGAAGAAATGGAAGCAGTGACAGATTTTACTTTCTTGGGCTCCAGGATCACCGCAGACGGTGACTGTAGCCATGAAATTAAAAGACGCTTGCTCCTTGGGAGGAAAGCTATGGCCAACCTAGACAGCATAGTAAGAAGCAGAGACATCACCTTGCCGACAAAGGTCCGTCTAATCAAAGCTATGGTTTTCCCAGTAGTAATGTATGGCTGTGAGAGCTGGACTATAAGGAAGGCTGAGCGCCGAAGAATTGATGCTTTCGAACTGTGGTGCTGGAGAAGACTCTTACGAGTGCCCTGGACTGCAAGGAGGTCAAATCAGTCCATCCTACAGGAAATCAACCCTGAGTGCTCATTGGAAGGACAGATAATGAAGCTGAAGCTCCAATATTTTGGCCACCTAATGCGAAGAGGAAACTCTCTGGAAAAGACCCTGATGCTGGAAAAGACTGAAGGCAAAAGGAGAAGGGGACGGCAGAGGATGAGATGGCTAGATAGTATCATGGATGCAATGAATATGAACTTGAGCACACTCCGGGAGAGAGCGCAGGACAGGAAGGCCTGGCGTGCTATGGTCCATGGGGTCACGAAGAGTCGGACACGACTGAACGACTGAACAACAACAAATGTGTCCCCTCAAACTGGGAGGGGTTTCTCCTCACTGGTGGAGACAGGAAATTTAGTTTAGCCCTGCCTCCAGAGACTGATGAGTGGATTAATCCTTTTGAATAAAACAATATTTATTACTCTAGTTATTTGTTTTAAACCTACAGAATGTCGGTAGATTATGAAAACAGTTTCTTTGTTTTCTCTTTTAAGCGTTACGAGGATCGTACCAGTGTAACCATTAGTCTCAGGCCCAATGCGTACCACACTTTCCGGGTGAGAGCCATTCAAGGCGATGTCAGCAGCCGCTGTACGAGGACATGGGGCCTTTGGAGTGATTGGAGCAACAAGGTGGATTGGGGTGAGAAGCATCTTTGTAATGAATGAGCCGTTTGCCTGATTTGATCCTGCTGAGCTATCTGCCTTTTGGGAACCTGCTGAGCCACATACTGAATGAATTGCCTGGATTGATTTTTTATTGAAATAGTTGATTGAACTGATTGTATTTATTCTTTGAATTAACTCCTTGGAATCATTCTATTTTATATTGATGAATTGCCTTATCTAATTTTAGAAAATTATTACATTTGATTTTGAAGGACTATACTGGGCTAGCTCAGATTTACTAGGTACCTAATTTATACTATCTTTGATATGTGCTCTTGATTTATGTGGTTCCTTGTAGAATATTTTATGGAGGTACAAAATCATCAGGTTAAAATTACAGTTTTTTGTCCTGTCCTGAGTATGAGTGGGAGTCTACAAGACACCAACAGACACCTGAGGGTGACTTATTCAGGTTGGAGTTGCAGGACCTTGGATAGCTCCAAACAGACAAATCACTCCAATGGTCAAGAGCTCAATGGAGGCCTTTTATCCCTCTTGGGCCAGTATACCTCTCCCAGGCGATCAAACTTTCAAGCCAGCTCTACTTTAGTGTGGTACACAGTATTAAAAATGGCATAATAAGAGACAAATGCTAAAAATAAGAACTGTCAATATCAGCCCACAAATTATTAAATAAACCAAATACTCGCTGAATTTTTAAAGAAGGTATTATGGCCCTTTTGAAAACAAGGTAAAGCTTCTTCACATATTTAAAAGCAAGTCACTCTGAAGTACTGAGGCCACCACAATAAAATCTCGGCTTGTTGTTTTCCTGCGTCTTGCAATGAGAGCTTATGAAGTAGGGCTTGATCACCTGACTGCAGCTGGAATGCAAGCTGATACACAGAGGCATTTGGGGGCTCTGGGACTGAAGCCTTGCAGTGCAGCCCTAACTGCACCAGTGGTGAGAACTGGAAGGCAAGCAGAACAGTGACATTACGTTCATGCACATGCATTTGTAAGCACGTGCGCTAAGGTCAAGAACAATAATGTGCACTAAGGTCAAGAATTAATTGTGAACCGCCCAGAGAGCTTTGGCTATTGGGTGGTGTAGAAATGTAATAAAAAATAGGCATTAAGGAGCATGAGGCCCCCTGGTGTAAAGGGGGCTGGTTCGTCAAGCAAATCTGGCTTGTAGGGTGGGTGAAGAGGTGGTCCGGTTTGTGGGTCTCTGGCTAGGGTTTGTGCTGACAGTCTCAGTGTCAGAGTCTGGGGTCAGCAGCTCTGCAGCTTGCTCTGGCAGTCTCCCTGAGCCAGCTGGTTTCTCCTCTTTGACCTGACTGCTAGTCAGGGACATGACACTTACAAAGGAAAAATAGCAACCAAAAGTTAATAGGTGCCAAGGATCTTTGAGAGACGAATGAAGGAATTAATAATGTGGTATCACCTATACTCTATCAAGAGCCTTTTTCTAGAGAACATAAACTTTTTGAGAAGTTTCAGACACAGGAAGAAAAAGATGAAAGGTTTGAGACATAGATAACCGATAGAGATTTGATGTGGGGGGTGGTGGTGGATAAATTAGTGACAAAGCTGTATAAAAGTTTAGAAGAAAGGGACCACAAACTGGGGTGGGGTGTGGGGGGACTGAAAAATGTTTCTGAAAACATTGCGCAAGTCTGGAAAGTCAAGAAAGCCTGGATGAAATTGGCTATCCCTTAATCAGAATGACACTGTTACTTGGCACATGACCATATTTCTGTTTCATTGTTGGAAATCTTGTGCTTGGAAAGATCAAGCAGGGGTGATCTATTGGGACATAAAGTGCCGCTGGTACATTTATTGAAATCATAGAGGAACTATAAAAGCATCATTAGCCCCTTCATTTCTTCCCTAGAACCAGTTATTTAAAAATTCCTAAATGTAATAAATTCTATGAAGATACCTGATTACTTTATAATGATCAGTTTCCCCCACGTCCCACCCCACTATCTTCAAATCAAACAGTTTCTTTACAGTAATTAGGGCAACTCTTTTTGGATTCACTATTTAACGACGAGGAAGGACAGCTTATTATGAAAACACTGCAGAAGAAAGGGCATTATCTCTGCTGGACACACAAAGAGATTTCTACAAGACAACATGGGACCATGTTTTAAGATTATCATTATCTGATACCCCTAAGGCAAACATCCATGCCAGTTTAAGAAAATATTCAATGTGTAGTTTACAGATGTTATATGACTCCAGCCAGGTTGAACCGAACATGCCAAAGAGATTTATTTGTAGGAAATGTCCACACACACTTTCTATAATTTCTGGTGGTTGTATTACGTTTTGGGGTTCACATTCTGGATGAGGTCCTCACCAGATTTCAAGTAGTAATCTTAACCTTAATCCTCAGGTGATATTGAAGTCTGGATAGGAGAATCCCACAAATAGCTACATCCCTTATTATGAAGGTGCTGCTGGCAGCTAGAACTGGTTCTGCAAGAGTCTGGAAATTGCATACCATGCCAAATACGAAAGAGTGGTGGATCAAGACAATGGAAA
This sequence comes from Heloderma suspectum, assembly GCF_057233095.1. Lineage (NCBI taxonomy): Eukaryota > Metazoa > Chordata > Lepidosauria > Squamata > Helodermatidae > Heloderma > Heloderma suspectum. The sequence continues at coordinate 4,283,578 of NC_139466.1, forward strand.
TAGCTAAGACGGATCTGTGACCCCAGTGAAAACATGGCCGTATAGTCCAGAACAGTGTCCTTGCACAGACTCTGGAAGCCACATGAGGATCAGCCACCTGACACTGAGTCAGACCATTGGCCCGTCCAGCGCAATACTGCCTACTATGACTGGCAGTGCCAGGTCTTGGACAGAAGCCTTAGGTATATCCTGCTAGCTGATCCTTCATGGTAGAGATACCAAGGATTGGCCTTTGGGCCTCTGTATGCAGTGCTCTGTGACTGAGCCTTGTCCCTCCTCAACCTGATGCATCTGGCAGGTCTGGTCGGTGCGAGGTCAAAGGCACCAACGCTGTGCTCAGAAATTCTGCACTTAGTGGTCATGCCTCACAACTCCTGGCGCTCTGCATATCCAGATCTTAAAGAGCCGACAGGAGGGGCAGCCCTGGGTGCCGTGTGGATGACGTTGAGGAGAGCCTGACTTGGTTGCACTGAAAGTCTTGGCCTTTTGATGGCCTCTTAGCAGGGTTGCACATCCTCTGTGCCAGAAATCTAAACTCTGTGCCGCAGTAGAAGGCCTTTTCTGTGGTGGCCCCCACTCTATGGAACTCCCTCCCTAGGGAACTCCGCCATGCCCCCACTTTAACAAGCTTCCGTTGCGCATTAAAAACGTGGTTGTTCAGGCAGGCATTTGGGCTAGGTTAGGGTATTTTTAGAAAATGTTTTTATTGTAGAATTTTATTGTTTTAAACTGTTTTATTATACGCTGTACATCGCCCAGAGTGGCTGGGTGACCAGCCAGATGGGCGATTAATAAATTTAATAATAAATAAATAATAAATAAAAGTAGTCCACATTTTGCACCAAGAAAAGCTGAGAACTTCAGCCATCTTCCCTCAGTTTCCAATATGTGACTTAAAGACATGGTGGGGAAAAGCAGCTCTGGGCTGTTCTGTCATCATTACGGCTTTTTGATTCCTAAACTGGAGTTGTGTCCCTGATTGCCTGCTGTTCCTTGCTTTTTCAGATGAGACAGACAACGCATTTAACATCTTTTTATTAATTCTCATTCCTTTATGTGTGACAGTCCTGCCTATCATTGTGCTAGTTTACTGGAAGAGGTAAGAGACTGATTTTGCACTCTTTGTATACCACATGTATATTTTTCCAGAGTAGTTCCCCTTCTGTTTAATTCTTCCTATAAACTTCCCATATTCTTCCTATAATGCAGTTCCATTAGTAGTGGCATCCAGAGCACTGTCTGGTCCAGTTTCAGTTATTGAGGCCCAAGGATACGGAAAAGGTGCTTGGCCAAGTCTGGTCGACCACCTGTGTGCTCGACCCTTGCCCTTCATGGCTTATTACATCTAACAAGGAGGGGATGTCTGGCTGGGTCGAGAAGGTTGTAAATTCCTCCTTGAGAGAGGGAGTGGTGCCTGCCTATTTAAAAGAGGAAGTAATCAGGCCGCTCCTGAAAAAGCCTAACCTGAACCCTGAGGACGTTAACAAATATACACCAGTGGCCAGCCTGTTAGCAGGTGGTTCGTCTGCCCAGCTAGATGATGTTCTGCCTGTTCTGGAGGGGGTTGCACTCCCCCTAAAGGATCAGGATTGTAGTTTGGGGGTGCTCTGGGACCCAGAATTGTCACTTGAGGCACAGGCGGCACGGAGCACTTTTTATCAGCTTAGCCTGGTATACCAACTATGCCCTTATCTGGACAGAGGTAGCCTAGCTACAGTTATCCATGCTCTGATAAACTCTCATCTGGATTAATGCAATGCATTATAAGTGGGGCTGCCTTTGAAAACAGTCCGGAAACTTCAGCTAGTCCAAAATAGGGCAGCAAGATTGTTAACAGGGACTGGGCAACATGATCACATTACGCCAGTACTTTTCCAGCTGCACTGGCTGCCAGTCCATTTCTGGGCCCAATTCAAAGTTCTGGTATTAACATTCAAAGCCCTTAATGGCTTGGGGCCAGGTTATCTGAAGATCGCCTCCTCCCATATGTGCCTGCTCAAACCCTAAGAACATCCTCAGGGGACCTTCTCCGGGAGCCCCTGCCAAAGGAAGTGAGGTGGGTGGCTACCAGGAGGAGGGCCTTTTCTGCTGTGGCGCCCCAGCTGTAGAATGAGCTCTCTAGAGAGGTTAACCTGGCACCTACGTTGTATTCCTTCCGGCGCCAGGTGAAGACCTTTCTGGTCTCCCAGTATTTTAGCATTTTAGTTTCCTTGTCTTTTAGCTTTGGTGATTTAAATCTGTATTTTAAATTTCTGCATTGCTGCTAGGTTTTATTCTGGTTGTACTGTTATATTGTGGTTTTAAGCTTTCATATTTTATATTGTTTTATGCTGCGCTTTGTGGTTTTAATTTTTATGAACCACCCAGAGAGCTTCAGCTATTGGGCAGTATAGAAATGAAATAAATAAATAAAATAAACTGTAGAGCTGTTGGGCATTTGTGGTTAAGGGGGAGAGCTTGAGAATTATTATACATGACTAGCTATCTAGCTAGCTGTCTCCGTGTTCATACATACGCTATTTGTTCATTCTAGTTTGCAAGCTTGAGAGGGGAAGTTATCCTTACCTATTCTTGCTTCTAGAAGCTCTGTTCCAAGATGAAATCCAAATTAGATTAAACTTATAGATTGAGATGTAGCAAGAGCTCGAGTGTTTGAGAAAAGCAGGATCAAACCATGTTTTGCTTTCACTGTAAAATGCTATATGGAGCATGTTGTGGAGAGTGAAATAAGGGATGTGATAATCCTGGCGTGCTCTGGTTCTATGTAAATAATCTTCAAGTACAACCTTGAAATTTTAGTCCGCTAAACAATATCTGCTATCCAGAATTTAATTCTTCACCTTTTTTTTGCATTCTGAAGGATTAAGCTGCTGATTCTTTGTAAATAATAATTCCGTGTAAATAATTCCATGTAAATACTTATGTAAATAATATGTAAATAATTACATACTTATATGTAAATAATTATATGTAAATAATCCTCAAGTATAGCCTTGAAATACTGTTTAGTCGGTTAAACAATGTCTGCAATCTAGAACTCCTTAATTCTTTGCTCTTTTTCTTTTTTTCTTTTTTTTTCACATGCTGAAGGATTAAGCTGCTGATTCTTCCAACAATTCCTGATCCTGGAAAGTTTCTGAGACGAGCGTTTGAAGAGCAAAGTGAAGATCTTCAAGTGAGTACCAGCCAGCTGAGCTTCCACCTGATCTCACAAAAGTCAACCTAATGAGTAGCTTAAAGAAACACAGTCTCAAAGACTGGGTTTGGGCGACACAATAACCCACGGTGGGTTAATTAACCCACAGTGGCGTATTTAACCCATCGTGGGTTATCGAGTTGTCTGTTGGGAATTTTTTTACCTATGATGGCTTATTTGCCCAAAATAACCCACATCGATAACACACGGTCTGCAGCGGGGGTTATTTAACCCGCTATGGGTTATCATGTTGTCTGTCGGGCACTGTGGGTTATTTTGCTTGCCTACAGAGTTGCGCAGCAAGAGCAGTTCAGCTCGCTGTTCTGTTTTTTGCGGGAGTTCTCTGTTTAATGGAGACTCCCTGACAGTTTGCTGTGATAGGGCAAAGAGCGAACATGTTTTCCCCTGGTTCCCCCATTTCCCCTCCATTTTCCTTAGTTGCCTGTGTTCCTCTTCTTAAATTTTCCTTTTTAACTTTTGCACAATTCCTTTTTTGTGGGAAGGCGCTATATCGCTTTAGCGAATGAGCGATCTTTCAAACCCCTAAGGTTTGGGGGTAATTGCATGCAGTTTCTTGGTTGGATCGAGTGCCTCCTCAGTGGGGAAGGATGTGTGTGACATTTTCTCCCAGTCCTGCAAACCCCCAGCCTTTAAAGCTGCAATCCCTTTTTTGGTGCACTTGGGATCTCCGGTCCTGGGTGAGGGATCCTGCGGGGTTTGGCTGGTGAAGCAGGTGCCCCTCAGAGGGGCTGTGTGTGAAGTTTTCTCCTGCTTCTGCAACCCCCCAGCTTTTATGGCCACAAACCCCTTTTTTACACAGTTGGTATCTTCGCTGCTGAATGAGTGATTGCCACGGCTCTGGCTGTTGGATCAGTGCCTTCGGACTGCAAACATCCAGTGCTGTAGATGGGAAACAGCGCCACTGCTCGGGTGGGAGGACTGCAGCAGGACAGGGGGCGGGGGGGAGTCAGATTACACACAGTACCTTAATAACCTACTCACGATAGCTTATTAGCCTGTTTGGCGGGGGGATCATGGACTAATTCATAAATAAGCTACTGTGAGTAGCTTATTAACCCATCATGGGCTATTGTATGTCCAAACGCAGCCAAAATAATCCATTGTTTTGAGACAGTGAGGAAGACCATTTTGGTTTATCTTTGAAAGAACTTAATCAGAGTTGTCTGTAAGGAAGAGTTATAGTACTTGAAATGTGCTGGGCAATAATAATCCTCCATGCACCTTTGAGGTCTCTCCCTTCTCGTTCCTGCATTTGGCACTTTTCCTTTCCTTCCTAAGAAAAAGCAATCATATCGTGCATTACATTGTTTCAAGACACTTTTGTTTGTCCCCAGAAACTATCCACAGAAGGGCTAATCAAGGATGAGCAAACCCATGTGTTGATATTCATAAAGCCTCCTAGGAATGAGAACTGAGGAACAAAGTTGCTCTGTTTATATCAGATGACTTCTGGATGTAAAGCAGATGCCTCAGGGACAAGGACTGGTGCTCCCAGCTGCTGGACGATCTTCTTGGAGACGCATTGTTACACACAGCATTCTTGCCCTGGCATCTGTTTGCTAAAAGTATCTTGTTGAACCAAGCAGGCCACAGAAATAATTTAAATGGCCTCTTTCACCTGATGTGTTGTCAAACCCACCCCAATTTGTCATCTGTGTTCATCCCATCAAAAATGTGAACATCAGGTCCTGTGTTAGCTTCTGTGAAGCAGCATTTGCTCTGGAGGACTACCAGTTTCTGTCATTTTTGCGACTTGAACTGCAGGAATGTTCACAACAGATCTGGCAAGGCTTGGCTTTCCATCTAGTCCTTCTTAAACCATGTTCTAGGGGGATTCTCCAAGATCAGCCAGAAACTGCTTAAGCCTCTTTTGAGTGCCTAAGAGAAAACTGAGTTGAATGGCTAAGCTGGTGCTTGCTTGCTGTCTTTCCCAGCCCAGGGTATGATGTCTCACTCCTGGATTCTTGGCCTAACTGTCTTGTTTGTCACAAGGACGTGACTGTAGAAACCCTGGAAGGGTTTCTGCATACCCTAATCACATACCTATGACTTTAGATGTGGGAATGGCAAGTGGGAGCACTTTATTTGCTTCGTGTGTTTTTTAACAGCTGACTTGTTATTTTGTATAAAGAATGTTTTTTAATAGAAGACTATCTCTTTTGGTTTTTTGGTGTCCTTTCCACTCTTGCATTTAAAATGGCCCAGATTCCTTTCTCCCCGCTGGTTTGTGGGCTTTTACTTTTATTGACTCTTTACTGATGTTTAGCTGGCGTTTACAAACTCTGCTTCAAAGGCCAACGCTATGGGCTTCTGAATCATTAGATTCATCCTCAGAGTACTTCACCGAAGCCTTCAGAGTAACTGTGCACAAGAGGAGGCGTAGTTATGCAGATGGTGCAGAGTCTGTCCACACACACACACACACACACACACACACCAAAAGGCAAGGCGAGGACACTGTTTATATTTGCCTGTAGGTCAGGGGCTGGCACGTTGTGACCCCCCAGGTGTTTTGGCCTATAACTCCCATCGGACCTAGCCAGCATATGCAATGGTGGGGATGATGGGAGTTGTAGACCAAAACCTTGGGCTGGGGGAACAGGTTGGTGGTAAAGTGTACCAGGCTACATGGCTTTCCCATGCCACAATCCCAGGCGCAAAGGACAGCTAAACATCAGACTAATGACTTTAAATAACTCTGGGTCAGTTGGTCGTGGTCCCATGTTTTTCTCAGGACGGATGTGGAAGTATGTGTGCCAAATGCCACACTGGCCACAGTCGAATCAGGCGTGATTTCTTTCATCTGTCTGCTAAGCCAGTTCATCTCCCTGATTTTTCATCCTGTTCCAGTCTAGCAAATATGGTAACAGGGCAGCCAGCTGCACCCTGGCACGATTTGGGGCAGTGAGATAAACTCTCGATCCCCAGTCGACAGATACATTTGATCTTTTGCCAGTATCCTGTGATCCCTCAGAGATGGTCATGCCTTGCCATGAGAGTGGGAGTATTTCACTGCGGTTTACATTTTCAGATGTGCTGGTCTTAATTTAAAAAATGTTAACCATATGTAGTGTTTCAAAGAGGGCCGGACCGGGGGAGCAGATAACAAACACCAACAACCCAGAGTCACTAAAAAACCAAAATCTAGCATGCAACTTGAACACTTGTATACGGTATTGTGAGTAGTGGTTTGCCTTCATCAGTTACACTTACTGTCCCTGTGTAAAAGAACCATTATATTTAATGAACTCACAACCATTGGCAAAGTAACAGAATGGGACACATCACTTTTCTTATCATGCTTTCCTTTCCTTATAATGTAGAGCAGGGGTCTCAGCATGGTGTCCGTGGCCACCGTGGCACCTGTAGGGACCTCCAGTGGAGCCCACAAAGCTCTCCTCTCCCTGCTCCCTTCAGAAGAAATGTTTAAATAAAACCCTTTTTCTGCATTGCTGTGGTGACAGAAGGGACAGAAAAGCAAGGGCAACAATTGCTCTATCAGTCCAAAATGACCAGTTGCTCCATATCAGAAATGAGAAAACAGCTAAGCAAATGTGGAAGGCTCTGCAGATGGTGCACCAGCCTACCTGCGCATTGCCTTTTCCTTGTGTGTTGTGTCGTTTTTAGATTGTAAGCCTGTGAGCAGGGACTGTCTTCTTTGTTCATTGATTGTAAGCTGCACCGGGAGCCTTTTTTGGCTGAGGAGTGGGATAAAAATACAATAAATAAAAAAAATAAAATGAGGCTCGAGAAAGGAGCCAGCTTGCCAGACCATATAAATGCGGTCTTGCAAGTTGTTGAGGAGCTGTGGGCAGTTGGCTCAGAGACCCCAGCGGAGGATGTCGTGGCCATCATCTTGTGCAGCCTAGATGGTTCCTATGAACCCCTCATAACAGCCTTGGAAGCACCCCCAAAAGCAGAGCTAAAAGCGGACTGCGTAAAGGCCGGGCTGATTAGCGAGTGGAATCGCAGGATGGAAAACATGGCCAACGCCTCATGCAAGAGGACAGAGGCTAGGCCAGGGACAAAGGCCAGGAGGGAATCGGGACAAGCCCTGAAGGCAAAGGCAAGAGAATGCTACAAATAAGCCAAGACACATTTCAAGAGAGACTGTCCCAAAAATGGCTGCAAGGGGGAGCCCAAGAGCAACCGAGGGCAAGGCAGAGTCTGCTGCGAGGGGCCCATGCCGGCCGGTCTGTTTACCTCGGACTAACCAGAGCTCAGAGGCACAACCTAGTTTGCGTGCTGTTGGGTGCTGGACTCAGGAGCTAGCAGCCACATGGCTAGCCAGAGGGAGTTCTTCCAGGAACTGGATCACCAAAAGCAGGGTTATGTTTACCTGGGTAATGGGAAACGGATAAAAGCAGCAGGAATAGGAGAAGGCACCATAGACTGTATTGCACCACTGCATGGTGAGACAAAGCTAACAGACGTCTTGTTTGTGCCAGACCTAGAGAGGAACGTGCTCTCAGCAAGAAAGCTTACAGGAGACGGATTTATCCTACTTTTCAAAGGGGATGAATGCCAAATCTCTGGAGAAGGAAGGTTGTAGGGCAATGCCAGGGTAAGAAACTCTATGTATGAGATTGCTGGCAGCAGAGAAGAGGGCAGACCACACACCCCATGACAGTTGCATCCACCTCTGGCACAGACGCATGGGGCACAGAAACATGGAGGCAGTGAAGGAGTTGGTGACCAAGGAACTCACTGCAGACTTACAGATCCCAGCATGCAGGTCAAGGATGAGCTATGTGTGCTGCATCAAGACCAAGCCCACGCGAGCCCCACTGCCCAAGGAAAGCGGTAGCATAGCTAAAGAACCACTGGAGTTCATCCACTCTGACCTCTGTGGACCGATGGAGGCGATAACCCCTGGAGGGGGTAAGTACTTCCTCACCTTCATTGATGATTATTCCAGATTCACAACAGTGTACATCCTCAAGTGTAAGGATCAAGTACTGAGCAAGCTTGAAGGAGTTTGTTGCAGCAACCAAGAACAAATTCCGCAAGACATTGGGTGCCATTTGTACCAACAATGGAGGAGAGTACATCAGAAGAGAGATGGAAGCATACCTCCGGGTCCGAGGCATCGCGCACCAAGACGGTCAGCTATTTGCCGGAACAGAATGGCGTGGCTGAGAGGCGCAACAGATCACTCCTACACAAGCTGGCTGACAGAGCCATGAAAGGGGTCCTGGAAGGATACAGTCCCCACCATAAAGGCTACAGAATTCTTATTCCCCAAGACTGCAGCAGCATAGTCAGCCAAAGTGTGCAGTTTGATGAGACTGCAAGACCCGGGACTATGGAGCTGATAGAGGTGAATCTGAGCACACCTGAGAGTGGAGGAGGGGAGCCCACAGTGCCCGAGGAAGATGAGAGGGCAGCCGGCACACCTAATCCCGACAGTGGGGCTGGTGACACCAGGGAGCCCAAGCTGAACGCAGCAGAGCAGCAGGAACCCAGGAGGTCGGAGAGGGCCACCAAAGGCATGCCGCCAGCCAGGTACAGGAACTATTACTTTGCAGGCAGAGCACAGCAGATCCAAGAGCCAGCGAGTTGGGAGGACATTGCCTCCTTGCCCAACGACGAGGCAGACAGGTGGAAGAAGGCAGCACAGGAAGAGATGGACTCATTACACCAAAAGGGGACCTGGACCCTGACTGAACTTCCCCCCGGTTGCAAGGCAATCGGCTGCAAGTGGACCTTCAAAGTGAAGTGCAATGCAGACGGCGAAGTAGGACACTACAAACCCAGGTTAGTAGCGAAGGGGTACTCTCAAAAGTATGGGGAGGACTACGATGAAACGTTTGCCCCCGGTGGTAAAGCACACCACCGTTAGAGCAATGCTGAGCGTAGCAGCCAGCAGGGAGGTGCAAGTTAGGCATCTAGACATTAAAACAGCATCCCAGTATGGTGAAATAGAGGAAGACCTGCACATGATGCAACCGCCAGGGTTTGTAGAACCAGAAGGAGCAAGGAAAGTGTGCAAACTGCACAAAACTATGGACTTAAGCATATGGATTATGGACTTAAGCAGGCCGCCAGGGCCTGGAACAAGAAAATTAATGGAGTCCTAGTAAATCTGGGCTTCACCAAGGGGAAAGCAGACTCCTGCCTCTATACCAGACAGAAAGGGGACAGGTGGGCATACATACTGGTGTATGTGGACAATTTGATCCTGTGCTATGAGAGAAAAGCAAAGGCACAGAAATTATGCTTAGACTGAAGCAGAACTTTGAAATCAAGGACCTGGGTCCAGTAGCACACTATTTGAGTATACAGGTCGAGAAGGGGGACGATAGGAGCTTCCTCCTTAGTCAAAGACAGAAGGTCAAGGAGATGCTGCTGGAGTTCGGAATGGCAGAAGCGAAGGGAGTCAAGACTCCCATGACCAGAGATCACTTCAAAGGGCGAGGTGATGACATCCCATTACCAGATAATCAGCAGTATTGAAGGGCCATTGGTAAGCTGCTATTCATCGCGACAGTTACCAGACCAGACATAGCTGCAGCCATGGGCATCCTGAGCAGGAAAGCGGCCAAGCCGTCTCAACACGACTGGAACAGAGCGAAGCGCATGATGCGCTACTTGGAAGGTACCGCACATGCAAAGCTCAAACTGCCCAGCAGCACGCACGCAGGGCTGATCAGGTTTGTGGATGCAGACTGGGCGGGCAATGAGTCAGACCACAAGTCCACATCAGGAAACCTGTTCACATACAACAGTGGGACTATCAGTTGGGCCAGTAAGAAGCAGGCAGCTGTGGCCATGTCTTCCACAGAAGCAGAGTACATGACAGCAGCCAGTGCAGGTCAGGAAGTGATTTGGCTCAGACGATCATTCACTGACATGGAACTGGAGAACTCACAAGCCACAGTGCTATATTCAGGGGTGCCTGAAGCTGGCATCGAGCGAGAAACTCAGTCCACGGATGAAGCACGTTGACGTGAGGCATCACCTGATAAGAGGCTTAGTAGAGCAAGAGGTGATTGAACTGAAGCATCGCCCGACTGAAGAAATGGTGGCAGATGTGCTGACAAAGCCTCTGCCAGGGGAACTGCACCATCGCCACCCGATGGGCATGGGATTAGCGCAGTGACCCATTGCCCTCGAGAAGGGGTGTTAGAGGGACTCAGGCCATGAGTCACTCAACCTGAACTTGAAGGGTTAATACGTACCTGAGTCAGGTGGGAGAGGATCTCTGAGGAGTCGTTCTGCCATTTCCTTGTCTCCTCCCCTTACTCTCCTATTCTCCCTACTTCCTCCTGCAAGGGATGCTGACCATGAGGCTGACCCTGCCAACTTACCTCAAGATGTAAGCTTGTTATAGCTCAAGAGTTGTCTACATCCGTGGCTACTGACGGGGGCTGATTCGGACCTCAGATTTTACTGGCATATATTTTCCCATAGAACAGAAAGTATTTTCATTTTGGAAATGGGGGAGGAGGGGAGAGAAGCATTCAACAACTAAGACAGTGGAAGGCAGCAAAATAAAATTCATCCATAAATAGAACTGCTAGCATTTTGGAGGGTGTTGCAAGGGCATAATGCCAGCATACTCACAGATAGGGATGTCAGAGAATTCCGCCACGGATCTCGGGGAGGCCGAATGCCAGCGCATTCGGCCCCCCGAAATCGGTGGCGGAACGGTTCCCCCCACCCCCGGGATGGGACTTGACTTGGGAGGATCTTCCTGGCGGCGGCGGTGCGGCGGCGGTGCGGCGACGGCTGGTCTTCCACCCGGCTGCCACCGCTGCCATTTCCAGTAAAAAACAAAACAAAAAAACGTGATAGGCTACGTAAAGATTTACGTAGCCTATCACGGCTAGATTTTTAAAAAACACCGTGATAGGCTACGTAAATGTTTACGTAGCCTATCACGGCTGATGTAAAAGAAAAAACGTGCGTAGGCAAATGGCGGCACCCATGGGCGCCGCCATTTGCATTCCTTATTTTGGCACGTCTTAGTCTACGTAAACATTTACGTAGACTAAGACGGCGAAAATAAGGGGAACGCAAATAGCGTAGCGTCTACGCTATTTGCGTTCCCCTTATTTTCGCCGTCTTAGTCTACGTAAATGTTTACGTAGACTAAGACGTGCCAAAATAAGGAATGCAAATGGCGGCGCCCCATGGGCGCCGCCATTTGCATACGCACATTTGTTTTTTTTCTTTTAAATCAGCCGTGATAGGCTACGTAAATGTTTACGTAAATCCGCCGCCATTTGCGTCCCTGCTAGCTAGCGGCCGGATGTCCGGCCGCTGGCGGAGCCGGCCGGCAGCTCCGCAGAATCCCTTCGGAGCGGAGCCGGCCAGCCAGGATTCGGGGGGGAGGGACGGAGCACCTCCCCCCCCGGCCAGAATTTCGGGGGGAGGAACAGAGCGCCTCCCCACCACCACAAATGTCACTTTTCAAAAAGGTAAGTGACTTTCGTACATCCCTACTCACAGATGTCAGCAAACAGAATTCTCAACAAAGAGACATCTCTGCAGACCTCTTCCTATTTTGTCAGTTTTGGAGTGCCATAAACTGCTCTTCCAGACAGCAATGTTATGTTGCGTTTTGTTCAGGGAGGCATCAGAAGGCAGAGACATTGTAAAACCTGCCTGACTAGCAAAAGGTTAAAGGAGAGAGTAACTGCAACTTTATACTTGCCTAGTAGGGATAGGCAAGAAATTTGTTTGGTTCATACTTCAGTGAGAACTTACCAAATTCACACTTCCCGAACCTAAACACAAATCGGAATGTGCACCCACAAAAATAGATAAGACTTTGAAAGAGTGTTAAAGAATGCAGCTATTTTGAAACAATGTGCACAAAAACGCTGTATTTAATGGAAAACGTCCCTTGCAAAAATTGGTGCTTGAAAAAATACATTCAAAAATGCATGTGCATGAAAATACGTGTGAATTTTCATGCAAATTATTTAAAAATCCATAATCTGATATGGAAAGGAGATGGAATGAATTTAAAAGTGGAAAAACTTTAGCGAGCTTGCGCTTGACAGATTCATACACCCTTGTCTTCTCTGAAATAAGTCCCACTGAGTTCAATGGGGCTTACTTCCTAGGTAAGCGTGTATAAGACTGCAACCTAAGTTACTAAGGGCTGAACCCTAGGCATTTCTAGACAGAAAGAAGTCCTACCACTCCTAGGATTCCCCAGCCATGTCTGAAGGAGGTGGCACAATCAAGACTGTAAGATGCAGGAGAGACACATGAAACCGCTTCTCTGGTGTGTTGCTGCAGGCAGCTCAATGCTCTCTCCTTGTCACAAAACTCTGCTTAAGCAGCTACGTTGGGCCAGATGAAAACTTGCTTATCCGGATTCTGCCCCAATCATTTTTTGACGCACAAAAGAAAAGCTTTTATTTTTGAAAGCCATGGATGTCCACTCTGAGAGGACTGGCATCACCTGCTTTCTGGCCTCCAGACAGGAAGCAAAAGGAAGAGCGCTTGACAAACAGCTGGCCTCTCCGGGGGGTTGTGACATGTCTCGTTTGCCAGCCTTTGACTCGCCCCCCCCACACACACACTGCAACTGGCGTGCATCAGATACTAGCATCCAGCAGGCAAGCAGTGTGGACTAGCTGCAGAAAGGCGCGCTTCCTGTTTGCGACCCCTGTGACTCACACCAGGGGGCGGGGGCCTACACAGGACAGCCATTCGGAACATTCTAGCGCTAAACAGAGCTTTCGGCGGGAGCCCTGCCCACCTCTTCTGCACGCGCTCCAGATGTGGCTCCCACCTGCGTCTCTGTTTCCATCCTCTGCGATAACTAGCGGCATTTGGAATGTTCTCTTGCCTCGTAGCTAGAAAAATAAATAAAAATCTCCAAGGATCTTTCTCTCCCCCCCGGGATGCTGAACAGAGCTCCATACTTGGTTTCCTTCTCTCTTACTTTCCTGTTTCCTCTGAGTTGTCCTTTTCTTCCTGTCCCTGAGGGGCATGCGGCCCCCAAGCCCTTCTTCAGAAAGAGTACCCACTGTGGTGGGAGAGTGCCGTTGACCAACAGACACTCCAGCTGCCCTCTCTGCTCAGAGCGGCACACAGGGTGGACTTCATTCAGACCCAAAGGCTCATATTCATCTTTTCCTTCGAAGAGACCATTCTAGAACAAGTACCGCCAACCCACTTGCGCCAAACACCCTGACCAAAACTAATGGGCCTTTGACTCCTACAGAGGAGCCCAACCCCGGGCTCCCTCTCACCAGAGCAGACTCGGAGTCCATTACTACACACAAATGGGCACTTTCTGTTATCTCCCTAGGCTATGCCACCAAATTTGAAGATTCTCCCCCAACAGGGATCTTCCTCTCTACTTGCCCGACTCGGGGTCTAAGAGAAGCAATCGCTACCCTCTTGAGCAAGGGTGCAATAGTAAGACTCCCCTGCTCAAAGGACTACCAGGTTCTTCTCCAGGTACTTTACAGTCCCCTCAAAGGATGGGAGTCTTCGCCCTACATTGGACCTTCATGATTTAAACTGGTACATCCACCCCCAAAAGTTCAGGATAACTACACTCACCGCCATTCTTCCTCTCCTCCATCAAGGAGCCTGGTTTGCAACAAGAGATCTTCACAATGCTTACTTCCACATGACTATTCACCCTGCTTCTTGCCCTTTCCTCACATTTGGGCAACAAACTTCCAGTTCAAGGTTCTCCATTCCAGCTTAGCCCCTGCACCAAGAGTCTTCATCTAACTCAAGTTATTGGACTACCAACTTTCCTTTCTCAACCTACCAGCGCTTTGGAAGTCAACCTCCATTCCCTAGATGTCAGAAGGACACTTTTGTTCTACAGCCATAGAACACCATCATTCAGAAAACCTACTCGCCTACTGTTGGTTGCTTTGCAAGACACAGCATCTTGATCTTTGCACAGGAGAAGCTGCTGCTTGCTTGGGGTGACACATAGGACAATGCATGCAGCTGACCCAGGTGACAGGTGTTCGATGACCTGTTGGAGTAGAAAAGTTACACCATAACATGGCAGGAAACATAGGCACAAGTACCGGTATAAAAATACTTCCCTAAAAGAACCCCCACCCCCTCGGATTACTGAATACATTAAGGACATTTGCAGTTTGTCTAATTTAGAACATTGTGGCACCTCCACCCGCTCGGGAATGAGCCAATAGGTTCTACCACCCACCCCCGCCTCCCCCACTTTGGGTGGCTCATTTGGGTAAAAGATCCACGCTTTCTGTCAGGGGTAGTACATATACACTTAAAGGGCATCTGTTGGCTGTTCAATTTAAATTCTGCTTGGCCAAACACTTTGGACCACCCTTCAGGTTGTGGGCAGATGTTACCCATTTGATGTGTTGTTTTAGTAGTCCATTGTATTCCTCCACTAGTCCAGAGGCTCAAGTAAAATCCAAAATCCACTCAGCCACAACTTGCCATCACGCCTTTGCCATCAACTCCAAAAGGCCACATCATCAGGTACAGGTACATGCAGTTCAAAAGGCAGCCTTGGGTAATCCAAGGCACCGGTCTTAATTTGCCCTACATGGATGGCGGGATTCCACTCCTATCTTGCATCCTGACAAGTCAGGGTACAGCTTGAGAGGCTGCAGGATCGGGGTCTCACCTCTACTCCAATCATAAACTGACTCTGGTGGTGCTGTTGGAGTTTCCCTCCACCCCTTCACTGTGGGCTTGTGCTTGTCCAAGCCACACTTCTTCTGAAGTTCAGACAATACAGAAGTGGGTTTCCCATCAATTTCATTCCACAACAATCCATCCTTAATCAATGCCAAAAATGTGTTTCTTCGTGATACCTTTCGCTTGTTTTTCTCCTTTTCCCCTTGTTTGGCAGCTTGTTCCTGGGCTTGCCCTTCTTCGATGTCACCCACCTATCTGATGTCACCTAACTGTCCTTGGGCAGGTTCCAGCAAGGCTCCCTTCAAGTGTGGTGGTCCACTAGACATGAGTCTGGACATCATGCTGATTGTAAAAGCCTCTTGATCTGGCCCCTGGAAGTTGCCAGAGTAAACTTCAGCCTGAGTTGCCATGTGCTGCAATAACTGCCCAGTCTGTCCTACATCACGCCATGGCTGGACTGTTCCCTCATCCCAATTCTTGGCATCACGGTACTGAGCTCACACAGCAATTAAAATCCAGTCCAGTCCATCAATGTCAGCATAATCTACCAAGCACCTCACAAATTCTGATTAAGCACTGGGTTATTACACAGAGTTCCCATCTTCTGCAACTCTGCTGGGCTAAGGAATACACCATGTGCTTCCTAATCCCACAAACGGGTAAGCCAAGTGCATACAGTTTCTTTATGCAACTGATGACTTTGCTTAACTAACTCCTGCAATTCAGCATGAGAAAAATCCGGCACAGTGCATGTATCTTGGGGATTTTGTGCTTCAGAGGAGCCCTTTGTTTTTTTAATCAGTGGGCACACCTGTGTAGCTGACTCTTAAGGCATGCCCTCATCCTCCCCCATGGTCCACTCTTCTTCTCAGGGGACGACTCTCAGACATTCCCATTCCACTTCTCAGGGTCCCAACTGGGCTTGATAATGAGTGCCCGATTTTGGCTTGACTTAAGTGCTGTGCCTGGGCACAACAGTTCATCTTGGCGTTTCTTAGCGCTAGGCTCTCTGCTTTGGTTTCAGCTTCCTGACCTTCCCTTTCAGCAATCTACAGTGCCTCTTGTAACACTGTGTTGCATTCTTTAACTGCCCACATCTCATCTTTCAAAGCTTGGATGTTATTTTCCTGATTCTGGTTGACATTCCACAGATCTCTTAAAGCTGTTAAGAAGATCCAGCCCACCCCGCAGCCTCAGATATTTCCCCTTTGTCTATTCCAAGCTCTTACGTGCATTGCACCAAAATGGCAGGGGTGAGTCCTTTGTTCCACAAATCTGCTTTCCAAACAGTAGGGGGGGACAACCCTACTTAACGGTTGTGCCACTTTACCCCAGAAGGATGGCTCCAGGCATCCGGGAATCCGACTGGCCCTAGCCCCACAGTTTTCTTTGCCCACATCTGGACTGGTCAGACTGGTACCCTGCTCGCTGCGCCAAATGTCTTAAACCTGGGGCTTGATCCAGCCAGAACCCACACTAACCAGATTCAAAGGTACCAATATGAGTCAAGTCCACTTGTGTGAAAGAATTACATTGTTTATTGATGGGAAATGGATGCAGGTAATAAAAGCAAGGAAAGGCTTACACAGGCCCCTCAATTGGTAGTTCACAGTCCAATTGGTGTTGTTCTGGTTCCCTCGGAACAAGAGGCCTCGTCCCAGGGCTCTTTTCCTGAGCAGGTGGTGTATGCCTCCTCTCAGGTGAGAACAGGTAGCAGGTCGATCTGCCCAGGATTTTTTAAGGCTTGTCTCAATGAGTTAAAGATTGTCACAAGACACACACACACACACACACACACCTCCCTCCCTTCTCCAAGGAGGAGAAGCGGGAGGGCTTTCTTTTTTGGCAGGAAGGACAGTTTCTCATAGTGATGAAATTAGCATTCTTATCAACAAGAAAAATACAAACTGTACTACTGCGCATTATCTAACTTCGATGTTAGTAGCAAGAAATAGTGAATACAGCTATGAGAACCAACTCTAACTTCATAATAGTTGCCAACTGCTCTACCAAAGAAATATACATATGCTACTAGACCTGACTACTCGCAATTCTTCTGCAACCAAATCCAATACAATATCTCCCTCCTTTGGTAAGTCTCTTGCTTGTCATTCAGCCATATGTGTGAGTCACGGAGACCACAAAGAAGGAGAATTACAGGTTGCTTACCTGTAGCTGTGGTTCTTTGAGTGGTCATCTGTGAACTCACACAGCCCACCCTCTTCCCTGCTTCGATGCCTTGCCTTCTTTGTTCCTCCACTGCAGCAGACCTGGAACTGAGAGGCAGGCAGGGGCCATGCCCAGAGCAGGTGCCATGGAGGTGGGAGGAGCTCCTGCCCAACACCGTAGCTCTAGAATGTTCCAAATGACTGTTCTGCACAGGCAGATAACCCTCCCCTCATATGTGTGAGTTCACAGGTGACCACTCCAAGAACCACAGTTACAAATAAGCAAACTGTCCTTAACCTGGCTTCTCTTTCCCCCTCTGTTGAGATTTTCTTTCTAAGCTCCCCAGAGCAAGGCCCTGTCTTTGTGGCATATATTGCTCTGTACAGTGCTAAAGACTGCAACAGTAGTCACGTCAATAAACAAGCTCTCCAGCTCCTTTGGCATGACTGGGATTGTGAGCATTCCCACACCACTTGTTTGTGCTTGGCTATATGTACTGGCTTGGAAACATGGAAATAGGGGTTGGAGGCCCATAAAGGGGGGGGGAGTACTCATGTGTGTGCTCTACAGAAATGGAGGGTTTGGAAAGCAGGTAGGGAGGGGGAAAGGTATGAGAGGTGCTCTTCTGTGTATCTCCTTTGGAATCGCATTGCTTGGCCATAGTGCAGCCGTACTGTCTAGCGTGGAAAGAGAAGAGCCGTGGGGACAAGACGGCAATCTTCAAATGCTAGGAGAGCTGTCACATGGAAGAGGGCAAAGACTTTGTCTGCCAGTGCCACAAGGGCATGACTAGACTTACTGGGCTTAAGTTACAGGAAAGTAGATGTTAGTTGAACCTTAGGAGAAATGGCTTAACAGTAAGAGCAGTTTGACCATGGAATAAATTGCTGGAGGGCGGCGGGGGGGGGTGCTCTCCCTGGAGGTCATCAAGGAGAAAGTGGATAGGGAGACATTTTCTCCCTCTCTCATAATACTAGAACCCAATATGGTCATCCCATGAAGCTTGTGGGAGATTCAGGACAGATCAAAGGAAGGACTTCTTCACACAGCGCAGAGTCAAGCTATGGAATTCGCTGGCATGAGATGTAGTGATGGGCATCACTTTAGATGGCTTTACAAGGGGACTGGACAAATTTATGGAGGAGAAGGCTATCAATCACTATGAGTCCCGATGGCTCTAGGCTCCCTCCAGTATCAGAGGCAGGATGCCTCTGTACACCGGTTGCTGGGAACTTGGGTGGGAGGGTGCTGTTGCACTCATGTCCTGCTTGTGGGTTTCCCGTGGGCAGCTGGTTGGCCACTGTGGAACAGAATGGTGGACTTGATGGACCCTTAGTTTGATCCTGCAGGGCTCTTCTTATGTTCTAAGAAGCTGGAGGGCCACCTGTCAGGGATGCTGTGGTTGTATCCTGCATTGCAGAGCCTGCACTGAGCAGGGGGGTTGGACTAGATGACCTGCAAGGTACCTTCCAAGCCTTCTGTAAAATAAAGTACTTCTTTACACAACATGTAATTAATGAATTCTCCCCTCCCATGTGTTGCAACACAGATGCACTCCAAATCTTCCGTTGCTTGGCAATTAAACTTAGAAAGAAAATGTATTCCATTGGTTTGAGGTGGTCTGCGGCAGGTTGCAAATTAACTGAATAATTTATTTTATTTGAGATGATTTGGATGAGAAAATACTTGGCTGGCTGTGCCTCCTGTAAAATTTAAATAAAGCCTAGCAATAATATCTACATTTGCATATATAGATTTGAATTAGCACATGCAGATTTTATACAGATTTGTAACTTATGGGCCTGGGCCCTGCAACTTTTAAGTGCCTAGCAATGACCCTGACTTATAGCGTGACAAATCCCAACACCTGCCCCACCCCCCAGATCACTGGAAATCCTGCTCAGCCCCTCTCCAGCCCCATGGACTTCCTAGATTTCACTTGGCAGGCCCACACAGTTTGAACTTACCCTTCCACCAGAAGGACCAGAAACTTCACTTAAAAATAATGACAATAATGGATGTGGAATTTATAAGATGCAGAATGCCATTGAGAAGCACAGCCCTGGGTATCACCACTTATTTCAATATAACAGTTTGCCCAGGCGCCCAGGATTTAATGCTGGGGGACTGGGCACACAGCAGCAGGACTGCTTGGGAGCTGCTTTAACTTTAAAAAATGGAGTAAAAGGCGTTTCTGAAAATGCAGCTTTTCAGGACAGAAGCAGTTGGATGGTTGCAGATTGGAGATGATGCCATGTGATGTGAACAACCTCAAAGTGCTCCAGCTCTGCACCAGGTTGACTGTGAAGATGGCCCCCATGCTTTGTCTCTCCCTGAGAGAGCTGTCAGTATTCCTTCCGGCAGTGGGGTGGCAAGGAGATCGAAGTGGGGCTCACTAGCGAGGACCAGATGCTGCTGCTTCTACAGCTATGATCCAAAGCCGACACGCCAGGGGCACAGCGTTCAGGAAGGGCACAAACATGGCGGGAAGATGCTCTAGCATCGAGAATGGCTGTTCATGGTGAAACACAATGTCGACCAGCCTGCTCTCAGAGCCATCCCGAACACAAGCGAGTGATTCCTGCGATGGGCATTCCATCGTGAGGAGACGTACCAGAGCTATTCAAAAACTGGGCACGCTGTTTGCACACTCGACCTCCCATCTTTACGTTGGGAAGCCATTTATTTTTAATTTAGAGGAGGGTTTCCCTTCAGGGCTGGCTTCTTGCGTCTTGGGTTGATTTTACTTCTCGCCTGCCATGAGGCTTCTTTGCATATTTGCAGTTTCAATTGCTTTGGTGATGCTAGACCTCGCGTTGTGCACATGCCCTAAAGGGGCCCCCTTCCGACAGCCCACTCCGCCTTTGCTGAAAGAGCTGCGCTGGCTGCCCATCAGCTTCCGGGCCAAGTTCGAGGTCTTGTTAACACATAAAACCCGGTGAGACCAGGTTACCTTAGGGACTGCCTCACCCCTCATGCCCCTGCCCGATCGATGTGCTCATCCTTCTGAGGGTGCCATGTTCTCCGGACAGTCACCTCAGGAGCTCTTGCAGCAGAGCGTTAGTGCTGCAGCGCCCACCCTCTGGAACTAGGACACTAGGCAGGCCCCACTGACACTCGGGGGTCTTCTTGAAACTCCACTCTTCATGCAGGCTTCCTCTGAAGTGTGACCCAGCCAGCTGTGGTCTGCAGCACACAGTAGAGTGTGCAGGCTTTATTGCCGATTTGGATTGTATTGTTTTTATTGTTACATTTAATGTAATTTTTATGTCATTGTAGTTTATGTTCACTGCTTTGATACCTTTATGGAAAATGGTATATACATTTGATGATGATGATGATTAATCTCCTTTATTAAAGCCAACATTTCCTGCCTTGGCTCAAACCAAAGATCTCTTTAAAGGCACCATCCTTATGCCTGCCAGCGTCTTGGAGGTTGCAGGGCCTACTCTACCATGGGTAGTCTGCTAACGGCTGGTTGCATAGGACTGTGTCTAAATAACTGGCTCCATGGCAGAGTTTCCCAAATTTCTGATAACTAAGGAGAGGCAGTCTTCCCCCCCCCCAATTAAAACTCCACCCTAAAAAAAGGTTATTAACTGCTCTGTAGTATTTATTTATTTATTTAAGCATTAGCTGCCTTGGGCCTGGACACAAAAAGTAGGATAGAGATAGGTTAAGAAAACAAAAGAAACTTCCAGTGGTGAATTCTGTTGTGGTGAACCAGATTTCTTTGCCCTGGCAAGACTAAAAGGTGGCAGCTGTATGTGATCCTGCCCAGACACATCCGTACATGGACCTGCCTGCATTTGGGCACCACCTTGTACAGCTGCCGCCTTTCACCTGCAGATTAGCCCATCACAGACTATAAGCGCCACAGCCAAAGCGCACACCTGTTCGTTCTGCGGCTCCTCTGCTCGCACAGTGCAGTTGAGAACACTTCTGTTCAGAGGCCTGGGAATCTAGAAATAAGGGTCTGGATACCTAGTCCTAGGTGGGGGGGAGGGGGGGACAAACTACTCTGTCTTTAGTTCAGGGCCTTCTGAAATCCTGGCCTGGATCAAAGAATCACAGGCCCCATAAATCCTGTGACACCTTGAACATTAAGGGCACTTAATTCCCATGGGCTTTTTATCTCCCACCAGGAAGTTTATTCAGGCCTGAGGAATTGCCCTTGAGTTCAACGAACGCCTCATCAAGGAGGATCAAGCTGAATGCCACGAAGAGCTCAAGTCCAGCTTCAGGGACAGGGTGAAAGGACACTCAGACATCATTAACAAACCGGTAGGAAGCAGTCAGGCTGCTCTGAAAGCAAACGTGCGCAGAGTGTCTCCAAACGTTGCTAAGCAAGGCATCAAGGCACTTGACCATTGATTTTTTGTTCTGTACTAAGGCGTCTGCTATGCCCTCAGTCTCCATGGCACGGAACAGAGCTACATACGTGCTGTGGACAAGTCCCTGCTCCAAGGAGCTTCCAGTCTAAAACAGACAATGGGGAAACAGCGGAGGGAAGGAAGGAAGCATGAGGGCAGATGCCATTGCGCGTGCGAACAAATCTTGATTCGAGCTGGACACGAGGATTAAGAGCTGCCTTCCCCAAGCTGGTGCCTTCCAGATGTTTTGGACAACCCAGCATTCCTGGCCATTGGCCATCCTGGCCAGTCCTGATGGGAGCTGGAAGTCCAAAACTTCTGGAAGGTGCCAGGCTGGGGAAGGCTTGGATTTTATCTAACTGTGTAGCAAAAGCCAAGCAGCTGCAGGGCCGACTCTGGGCCTGAGGGGAAGCAAGGGGCTCTCCAGGCAAGCAGCGGGGCGTGTTGGCAGCACTCCGGGCAGCACCAGGCAGCTGGCTCCAGCCCCTGTTTTAATTTCCCTCAGTGCTGCAGAGTAGTCCCACATCAGGGGCAGTGTGGGAATTACAGTGTCCACTGGACCCGCCACCTGGCACTGCCCGGGAAGGAAGGAAGGAAGGAAGGAAGGAAGGAAGGGAGGGGGTCCCCTGGCAGGTGTCAGGAGCGGTGTAGTGGAGCCAGGGCTCACAGGGATGCGGCACCAGAACTATTTTATGAGCAGGGTTGCTGATGCATCTGCCGCCCCCCTCAGAATTCCCCTGTTCTGTCTGAGCTTAGCTGCAAGTCTCAGTAGCTGGCGGTGGGGATGAAGTTTTCTAGCAACAATATGTTGCTCCCTGTTGTAATGCAAAGTGTTTTGTGGCGGTCTGCTAGAATGGGTTTGTTGAAATGGATCAACACAGCTGCCTGCAATTTGGGGCTTTCCCCAAGGGCATAGCTATAGGAATGGTCATGACAAGCACCTCTACTTCAAAATGTACCACTACACCACTGTTGTAGTCTAACACATCTGGAGGGCACCAGGTTGGGAAAGGCTGCTGTCAATTATGACAGTTTAACCCCCCCCCAGCCTGTGGTTGCCCTATTGCTTTTACTAGGAGGGTGCTGTTGCACTCATGCCCTGCTTGTTGGCTCCTGTGTGAACAGAGTGCTGGACTAGACGGACCCTTGATCTGATCCAGCAGGGCTCCTCTTATGTCCTCAGTAAGGCTGAGCCAAAAAGCCTCTCACTCAATTTCACTGCTCTACTTGCAAATGGCATAAAGGGCGGGGGGGGGCACTTTCATGATTTGGGGGGTGAAGAAGGGGGCTGTACAGACCTTGCCAAGAAATACTCCCCTCTGCAGCTGGTAGTCACTGTTTTTATTTCCCGCTAGTCTCTGTGGAGAACGCCACGTCATCACGTAGTGTTCTTCTTGGGGGGAGAGAGCCTGTTTGCAGGGGGAGGGATGACATTCGCCAGCTGCCGAGAGGAATGCCGCTGCCACTGCCGCTGCTGCAGAAACGGCGGCGGTGAAAAGGGGTGAGCTCAGGGGAGAGTTTCAGAGCAGCTTTCACACCCCACACCTCCCACCACCAAACGGGGAGCTGAAAGTTCTTACTGGACAACTTTTGGCTCACCTGCAGTTCTGTTGTGCTGCGCTCCTGCGTTGTTTGACAGCCGCGAGTTTGCAGCCCTTAAAGACAGCCCTCCAAGGGAGAGAACTGGTGGCGACGTGGAACTGGCTGGAGGGCAGAATTGGGAGCGGCAGCAGGCAGGTGAATTCAGCCTCTGCCCGTTCCAGACTGTGCACCTGCTTCTGGCCCAGGTGACTGACAGCCAGCCCTCTGCCCCCGGTGCTGGGACCTGCCTGAAGCCTGGCCCTTGCTGCCGTCGGTCTGTCTGTCTGTCTGTCTGTCTCATAGCCCACCTTTCTGCACAGAGCCTTCAAGGAAGCTTACAAACAAAATCAAAACAACTGTTTCCCCCTCTGCGTTGCAAGGCTTTGCCGAGGGAGGCCTCCAGACCCCCAGTCCCTTCCCGTCTTGTCCCCAGAGACGCTCCATGGCAATACACCCACTTCCCTCCCAGCTACCTGCTGGTTGACTTGCATACAGGTGACTGGAGTCGCTTCTGTTAATATTCTGACGGGGAAAACGGAGCCCCAGCCTGTTCCCTGAGTAAAGGGGCCATCAGAGGTCGCCTGGAACAGGCTGCCATTGCTGCTCTCCAGCCCGTTACCCAGCCCTCTTTCTGTCCTGGGAAGATACAGGCGCCCTAATCTGGCCTGTCCCAAGAGTTACATAATTTAGGAGGATGTCAGAGAGTTGGGTGCCAAGAAGACCTACAGAGATAATTCTAACACTGAAAAATAACAAGAGACTGAAAGAGTTAACTATGTTCGTGCAAATGTCCCACTCCAATTAGCGGTCTTAAAACAGAGCCGGTTGTGATGGGAGTGCACAGGGCATGTTCCATTATATACAGATTCTATGCAAGATCCCAAGGAAACTTTTTAAACATTTTCAAATCAAGCATGCTTCTAGTCCTCCTGGATGTGAGAAGGTGTTTGGAAACGTGTGGGCAGCTTAAACCTCCAAACCAAAAGGACCTAACATTGTTGCTTCCAGCATTCACAGGCCTAGAATTCTGCATTCCATCTTTGATTGACCTTCCACTACAGCTTCCAGCCCTCCCCAATCCCCTAATATCTTCCTTTCCTCTCCCCGGCATTTCTATACTTTCTGTAACCTCAGTCCGTCCCAAAATTAAAATCTCTATATTCCATTGAAGCCCAAATTTTGCATTTGTAATAATTTAATTAATAATTTAAATAATCCTAATAATTTAGGAGATCTCTGCAGAGTTCCAGCTTTGAACCACACTTGCAAAACAGGAACTGGAGATGCACATTCTTGGAAGAGCTGGAGCTATTTGTGGTTCTAGGACACAGTTGTTTTTTTAAAAACAAAAAGCTACACTGGGGATTACCATGCAGAAATGAGTACGAGGAGTCTTGTGGCTCCTTAAAGCCTTAACAAATTCATTCTGGCATAAGCCTCTGTGGATTTCGTCATTCTGTCCATTTCATCAGATGCATACAGAAAACAAGGCTGAAGGCTGAAAGATCCAAACCCTTTCAGTGGGTGTTTGTTTCCCCCGAAGTTACTCAAAGATCTACTGCAGATGTGTCGGACTGGTGGGAGTGTAGCCTAACACAGGGACCATGTTTGGGAAGGCTGCTATATTTTGTTTAATAAACCAGAAAACTAAAGAATCTCACCAAGATGTCTGATGAATGAAAGAGTGTTCAAAGGAAATGCTCTGGATATCGATGGCACACAAGATTATTACACAGGCAATGGAAAAGTTCTTTTCAGGAATGAATCTGAGCGTGTGGAGATCTCCAGCAGCTCCGATTCAGAATGGGAACGGCCAGAACAGGGGGAGGCTCCCTCCCTAGTGAGCTCAGACTTGGCAAGGCCTTCTTCCCAAGACCTTGGCGCACAGATGGCTCAGCCTGAACCCCCCCCCTTTCCCCCTCCATGAGAACCCAGGTTTCAGGGAGGAGGAGAGTGCAGGGCTTGACTTGAGGGATGCTAGGGTCCGTCGCAGAGCGAAGCTGGAAAGGTCAGAGCCAGAGCTCAGACGCTCCTTGGCTATGTGGGAAAGCCTACACAGGAGGGGGCAACTGTAAGGGAGGGGCATCCCCCCTCAGCTAGTCTGGCCAAGAGGTCCTTGTTCAGACTGCTGGCAACTTCTCTGACTTCCACTTCGGCTCCTCTATTGATAGTCGTAATTGTGTGGAGTAGCAGTTTCCATTGTAGTCTGAGAGTTTCCTAGAATTTGCATTTCTAAGGAGGCTGGTCATCAGCTAATAAAGTAGTGAGCCTGAAGCCTGGTATCCTGGAGTGTGTCGATTGCGAAGGGGGA
The DNA here is from genome assembly GCF_057233095.1 of Heloderma suspectum. Taxonomy (NCBI): domain Eukaryota; kingdom Metazoa; phylum Chordata; class Lepidosauria; order Squamata; family Helodermatidae; genus Heloderma; species Heloderma suspectum. The sequence continues at coordinate 4,308,842 of NC_139466.1, forward strand.
GGAGGAAGGAATGGGACAGTTCCCCTGCTTTAAAAAACAATTTCTCAGTTTTTTATCAGTTAGTAAAGGATTTGAGTCATCTGCCACACACATACAGAGAGGAAATACTTTTATTTCTGCCAAAATGGGCAGACTTGGTTCACCCATTCTTCCCCATCATTTTTTGTTAAACCAAGAAGGCTCTTGGTTTGCACGAAAGAACTCTTTCTGACTTCTGTGCTTCACATATCTGCCTTCTACAAATGCGAAGATGGCAGTTTGCCAGGATTTGGCTAATATTGGGGAGAACCAGGTGGTGGAACTTATGGATTTCATGGAGGGCCCTTTTGTTTCTCATGCCATGAAAGTTAAGTAGGAAATATCATCAGCAAACAAAAATGCATGGAGGGAGAGTTCTTCTTATCTGTTGCTGCAGTGGGAGAGGAGCTGCTGCAGGCACGGACTCTGAGCCTTTGGAAATTGGCCCAAATTAAGACCCCAAATCAGCCTTCCCCAACCCGGCTGGGGGCGATGGATGTTGTAGCCAAAACATCTGAAGGGCACCAGGTTGGAGACGCCTGCTCCAGTTTAAGGAGAGGATACTGTCAGGGTTGCCCCTGAGCATACAGAGTGTCAGAGTGGTTCAGATTCTGAGGAAGAGCTGCTGCGTGTGGGGGAGGAACTTTCCCAGGCTTCGGAGGCACAGCTGCATGGAGAGCCCTCCCGCCCTTCACACATCCCTGAGAGTGACAGTGGACAGGGGGAGGCGACAGAAGAACAACCTGAACTTTTATACACAGACGCAGGCAAGCGGGAAGTCGCACAGGCTGAACTTGGGCGCTCTGCCCGATTGGCTTGGCGTCAACAGCTGCGCCCGGACGTGTCACAGGAGAGGGGGAGATCTTCCCCTCCCACCCCTTAAGTTAAGAGAGCTTGCCGCCTTGTTTCCCAAACAGAGATAAACTTTTGCAGTTTCCCTTTGAACTCCCTGAAGGCTGTTTCATTTGTAGTCTCTAACAATGTGCATCTGGTAAATGGAAATAAAGCCTTGGAAATGCAGCCTCTGGTCTGAGTGTTGATTTGGCTCTTGGACTTCTCAGCCGGGCAAAAAGAGAACCCTGACAGGATATTTCCCCTTTGCCATCCCGTGCCATTCCCCCCTGTAGCTGTACCAATGGATTCCACACTCTGTGGAACATACGGAACTGCCTTCTACTGAGCCAGACCCTTGGTCTAGCCCAGCATTGTCGACACTGACTGGCAGCAATGGCTGTCCAAGGTTTAAAGGAGTTTTCCCTGCCATACCTGAGAATGCCAGGGAGTGAACGTGGGACTTTCGCCATGCAAAGCAGGTGCTCTACCACTCCTTAGGGGAGCGTCTCGAGGGGCTATTCATTGAGTGTGGCTGTCAGTATTGGCTCTGTGTTTGTTCTGGTTTTGTTTTCCCCGTGCAAATCTCTGAGCTTTCAACCAAGAACCCAGCGTGCCAAGCCTTGGTAAGCAGCTCCAAAGGGGTTCCCGGACACTGAGGACACCTCTGCAGATATGCTCTAGCTTGTCATGAACCTGTGAGATATGGAAAGCTAGGCAGAATAAGGACACTGGGCACAATCCGATGGGGAGTCCTCCTGTGCAGGGCTCCTCGAAATAAAAGGGATCTGGGCCACCATTTCCAGGGTAAGCAGTTGGTTAAAGAGCTGGGAAGAAGGACGGTCTCAGTAAGCCTGAGCTGAGGCTTCAGCACCAATGTCTGCCCCAAATTTGTCCTCTCCCAAAGAGCTGGAGGCAGAATCCAGCAGCACCCTGAAGATAAGCATTAGGAGACTCCTCCACGCTGAAAGAGGAGTGGAACAAGCTCAGCAGCGTAGCGAGGGGATTTCCGTTGCTGGAGGCTTGTGTGGAAACAAATAATGCGCCAAGAGTTTGACTAGATGGCATGCTGAGTTTCTTCTCATCTATTCTCAAAGCTACGTAGTAGACATTTCAGAGTACAATCATTGCTGAATAACCTCTTTCCCGTTCTCTTTTTGTGTTTTCTTAACGCTGCCTTTGCAATATCAGCTTTGAAGACAAGGCTGGGTAATGCCATGCTACGTTTCCCTTTTGTGTTGTCGAAATAATTTTGCTGCTGCAAGAAGTAGAGAAGGTTTTGCTAACTCGGCTTTTGTTTTTAGATGTACCCAGAAGACACAATCCATTCCTCGTCAGTGTACAACACCTTGCATGTGTTCTGTGCTATAAGTGGAACTTCAGGGGATGGCTATGGCACGCTTAGATCTTCATCTGAATTCTGAAAGAGAGCTAGGAGCAACTCGACATTTTACAGACTTTTCTCAGGAATACTCAGAACGTTGCCTGAGAGGCATTAACTCCAAAGGCGTGACCGGAATATGCTCAATGTTTTTCAAAGCGGAATCAACAGGCTTCCAAACAGGGTACTTGCTTAATTGACAGACCAACCAGGAAAGTTCCTCCCTATGTTCTTTTTGTATCTTTTTTTCATTGTTAAATATATACAAGACACCAAAAGCATTCATCAAACTGCATTGTACAGAAGAATGAACTTGAAAATGGTACTGTGTAAAGTTGTACAATGGGATATAATAAAACGCAAGGCTGTTTTGTAAATTAGCTGGTGTGTGTATGGGTGGACGTGTGACACAAAATGCAGAAGCCAGAATGTATAGGCTGTGTACCAAATATAGATGAAATATGTATCTCCAACCCCTTTTTACAGGTTTGCCTATATTTACTCCTTTGGCATAGTTTGCTTACTGGCCGTAGGGGAGAGTCAAAGAACTAGGCAGTGTGTGCACTGAACCTCAACTCTGACTGCTGGAGGTCCTGTTGGGATTCCCGGCCACCTTTGGCCGTGTTACTCTTTTCTTTGGTCTGTCTGCCACGAGACGGACAGGAAACGTTGGTTTCCTTACCTTTAGTTTGTTTTAGTCTTGGAGAGACTACAAGAGTTTTGTCATTGTAGTGACAGTGTAGTGTAGTGGTGAGAGTGACGGACTGGGAGCCGGGAGATCCGGGATCTAGTCCCCACTCGGCCATGGAAGCTCACTGGGTGACTTTGGGCCAGTCACAGACTCTCAGCCCAACCAAACTCACAGGGTTGTTGTTGTGAGGATAAAATGGAGAGGAGGAGGATAATGTAAGCTGCCTTGGGTTCCTTGCAAGAGGAAAAAAGGCAGGATATAAATGCAATAAATAAATAAAATAAAAATTGTCATTAGAGGTGGACTCTTTTTGGTTTCTTGCACAGGGGAGGAGGTCGTGCCTCTTCTCTCCAGCGATGCTTTACGTGGACATGGGCACTCCCTAATGAGCGCACGCAGCATTCCCTGCTGAACACGTGCACTGCGATATGAGAGGGCTCCTAGTTGTGATGGCTACATGCTGCTGCCGGGATCAGAGGCAGCATGCTGTCAATACCAGTTGCTGGGCAGGAACGGCGGGAGAGGGCTGTTGTTCTCATGCCCTGCGTGTGGGCTTCCCAGGAGCATCTGGTGACCACTGTGGGAACCCGGACGCTGGACTAGGCAGGCGCTTGTTCTGATCCAGCAGGGCTCTTCTTACGTTCTTGGATGGTTGTGTCAAGCCTCAAAAACTGCCCATAAAAGAACATCAGAACAACCCTGCTGGATCAGGCCAAGGGTCCATCTAGTCCAGAATTCTGTTCATACAGTGGCCAGCCAGCTGCCCACGGGAAACGCATGAGCAGGACAGGAGTGCAACAGCACCATCCCCAGCAAGTGGTGTACACAGGCATTTGTTGTTGTTGTTCAGTCGTTCAGTCGTGTCCGACTCTTCGTGACCCCATGGACCATAGCACGCCAGGCCTTCCTGTCCTGCGCTCTCTCCCGGAGCGTGCTCAAGTTCATATTCATTGCATCGGTGATGCTATCTAGCCATCTCATCCTCTGCCGTCCCCTTCTCCTTTTGCCTTCAGTCTTTCCCAGCATCAGGGTCTTTTCCAGAGAGTTTTCTCTTCGCATTAGGTGGCCAAAATATTTCAGCTTCAGCTTCAGGATCTGTCCTTCCAATGAGCACTCAGGGTTGATTTCCTGTAGGATGGACTGATTTGACCTCCTTGCAGTCCAGGGGACTCGTAAGAGTCTTCTCCAGCACCACAGTTCGAAAGCATCAATTCTTCGGCACTCAGCCTTCCTTATAGTCCAGCTCTCACAGCCATACATTACTACTGGGAAAACCATAGCTTTGATTAGACCTTTGTCGGCAAGGTGATGTCTTGGCTTCTTACTATGCTGTCTACGTTTGCCATAGCTTTCCTCCCAAGGAGCAAGCGTCTTTTAATTTCATGGCTACAGTCACCGTCTGCAGTGATCTTGGAGCCCAAGAAAGTAAAATCTGTCACTGCTTCCATTTCTTCCCCTTCTATATGCCAGGAAGTGATAGGGCCAGATGCCATGATCTTAGCTTTTTTAATGTTGAGTTTCAAACCAGCTTTTGCACTCTCCTCTTTCACCCTCAACAAGAGGCTCTTTAGATCCTCTTCACTTTCTGCCATTAGGGTGGTATCGTCTGCATATCGGAGGTTGTTGATAATTCTCCCAGCAATCTTAATTCCGACCTGTGATTCATCCAACCCAGCGTTTCTCATGATGTACTCTGCATATAAGTTAAATAAGCAGGGTGACAATATGCAGCCTTGTCGTACTCCTTTCCCAATTTTGAACCACTCGGTTGTTCCATGTCTGGTTCTTACTGTTGCTTCTTGACCCTCGTACAGGTTTCTCAGGAGACAGGTAAGGTGGTCTGGTACTCCCATCACTTTAAGAATTTGCCACAGTTTGTTGTGATCCACACAATCAACGGCTTTAGCGTAGTCAATGAAGCAGAAATAGACGTTTTTCTGGAATTCTCTTGCTTTCTCTATGATGCAGCGAATGTTGGCGATTTGATCTCTAGTTCCTCTGCCTTTTTGAAACCCAGCTTGTACTTCCGGTAGTTCTCGGTTCGCATACTGCTGAAGCCTAGCTTGTAGGATTTTGAGCATCACCTTGCTGGCATGTGAAATGAGCGCAATTGTACGGTAGCTTGAACACTCTTTGGCATTGCCCTTCTTTGGAATTGGAATGTAAACTGACCTTTTCCAGTCTTGCGGCCATTGTTGAGTGTTCCAAATGTGTTGGCATATTGAATGCAGCACTTTAACAGCATCATCTTTTAGGATTTTAAATAGCTCAGCTGGAAGACTGTCATCTCCGCTAGCTTTGTTGTTACTAATGCTTCCTAAGGCCCACTTGACTTCACTCTCTAGGATGTCCAGCTCAAGTTCAGTGACCGCACTATCATGGCTATCAGGGACATTAAGATCTTTCCTTTATAGTTCTTCTGTGTATTCTTTCCACTTCTTCTTAATCTCATCTGCTTCTGTTAGGTCCCTGCCTTCTTTGTCCTTTATCATGCCCGTCTTTGCACAAAACGTTCCCTTGAGATCTCCAATTTTCTTGAAGAGATCTCTAGTCCTTCCCATTCTATTGTTTTCCTCGATTTCTTTGCATTGTTCATTTAAGAAGGCCTTCTTGTCTCTCCTTGCTATTCTCTGGAACTCTGCATTCAGTTGGATATATCTTCCCCTTTCTCCCTTGCTTTTTGCTTCCCTTCTTTCCTCAGCTACTTGTAAAGCCTCATCAGACATCCACTTTGCTTTCTTGCATTTCTTTTTCTTTGGGATGGATTTCGTTGCTGCCTCCTGAACAATGTTACGGACCTCCGTCCATAGTTCCTCAGGCACTCTGTCTATCAGGTCTAATCCCTTAAATCTATTCCTCACCTCCACTGTATAGTCATAAGGGATATGATTGAGGTCATACCCGAATGGTTTAGTGGTTTTCACTACGTTCTTCAATTTAAGCTGAAATTTTGCAAGAAGCAGCTCATGATCTGAGCCACAGTCAGCTCCAGGTCTTGTTTTGACTGACTGTATAGAGCTTCTCCATCTTTGGCTGCAAAGGACATAATCAATCTGATTTCGATACTGACCATCTGGTGATGTCCATGTGTAGAGTCGCCTCTTGTGCTGTTGGAAAAGAGTGTTTGCTATGATCGGCGTGTTCTCTTGGCAAAACTCTATTAGCTTTTGTCCTGCTTCATTTTGTACACCGAGGCCATGCCTGCCTGTTATCCCGGTGATTTCTTGACTTCCTACTTTAGCATTCCAATCCCCTATGATGAAGAGGACATCTTCTTTTGGTGTTAGTTCTAGAAGGTGTTGTAGGTCTTCATAGAACCGATCAACCTCAGCTTCTTCGGCCTCAGTGGTCGGGGCATAGACTTGAATTACTGTGATGTTGAATGATTTGCCTTGGATTCGTACTGAGATCATTCTATCATTTTTAAGATTGTACCCCAGTACTGCTTTTCCCACCCTTTTGTTGACTATGAGTGCTACTCCATTTCTTCTAAGGGATTCTTGCCCACAGTAGTAGATATGATGGTCACCTGAATTAAATTCGCCCATGCCTGTCCATTTTAGTTCACTGATTCCCAAGATGTCGATGTTCAATCTTGCCACCTCATGTTTGACCACCTCCAGCTTACCTTGATTCATTGATCTGACATTCCAAGTTCCTAAACAATATTGTTCTTTACAGCATCGGATTTTCTTTTCACCGCCAGACACATCCACAGCTGAGTGTCCTTTTGGCTTTGGCCCAGCCGCTTCACTCTTTCTGGCGCTACTTGGAAATACCCTCTGCTCTTCCCCAGTAGTATATTGGACACCTTCCGACCTGAGGGGCTCATCTTCCGGCGTCATATCTTTTAGCCTTGTGATACGTTCCATGGGGTTTTCTTGGCAAGAATACTGGAGTGGGTTGCCATTTCCATTGCATATGCATTGTACACAGGCATACTGCCTCTGATATTGGAGGTAGCATATAGCCTTCAGGACTAGTAGCCACTCATAGCCTTCTCCTCCAGGAATTCGTCTAACCCCCTTTTAAAGCCATCCAAATTGGTGGCCATAACTATGTCTTCTGGTAGCGAATTCCATAATTTAACTATGCACTGTGTGAAGAAGTACCTCCTTTTATCTGTCCTGAATCTCTACCAGTCAGCTTCATAGGATGACCCCGAGTTCTAATATTTTGAGAGAGGGAGAAAACTGTCCTCCTGTCCACATGCTCCACACCATCCATAATTTTGTACACCTCTATCATGTCTCTTTACTCACCTTTTTTCCTGTTAAACAATCCCAGCAGTTATAACCTTTCCTCATAGGGGAGTTGCTCCAGCCCCTTGATCATTTTAGTTGTCCTTTTCTGCACTGTTTCCAATTCTACAATATCCTTTTTTAGGTGTGGTGACCAGAACTGTACACAATATTCCAAGTGCGGTCACACTGTAGATTTGTATAAGGGCAGTATGATATCTGCAGTTTTGTTTTCAATACATTTTCTAATTATGCCTAAAATGGAGTTTGTCTTTTTTACAGCAGCCACACACTGGGTTAACATTTTCATTGAACTGTCCACCGCAATCCCAAGATCTCTTTCTTGGTTGGTCACCACTAGCTCAGATCCCATCAGGTTATACTTGAAGTTGGGATTTTTTTGCCCCGGTGTGCATCACTTTACACTTGCTTACATTGAATCGCATTTGCCATTTGATTTGGATGCCCATTCTCCCAGTTTGGAGAGATCCTTTTGGAGCTCCTCACAATCCCCTTTTGTTTTAACCACCCTACATAATGTGGTGTCATCAGTGTCAATATGAGTGGCATAAGGCCACTTCACTGCTCACTCCTAATTCCAGATAATTTATGAAGAAGTTGAAAAGCACTGGTCCCCATACATTGGGTCCCTGTGGGACCCCACTATTTACTTCCTTCCATTGGGAGAATGTATCATTTACTCCTACTCTCTGCTTTCTGTTCTTTAACCAGTTACTGATCCATACGAGGACCTCTCCTCTTATTCCATGACTGCTGAATTTGCTCAGGAGTCATTGGTGAGCAACTTCATCAAAAGCCTTTTGGAAGTCCAGGTAAACAATGTCTACTGGATCACCCCTGTCTACATGTCTATTGACACTCTCAAAGAACTCTAAAAGGTTAGTGAGACAGGACTTCCCTTTGTGTAAGCCATGTTGATTCTTTTTCAGCAGGGTTTGTCCTTCTATATGATTATTAATTTTATCTTTAATAATGCTTGCAACCAAGTTACTTGGAACAGATGTTAAGCTAACCAGCCTGTAATTTCCAAGATTGCCCCTGGATCTCTTTTTAAAAATTGGTGTTACATCTTCCAGTCCTCTGGTACAGAGGCTAATCTTAGGGACATGTTGCATATTTTGCTTAGAAGATCAGCAATTTCATATTTGAGTTCTTTGAGAACTCTAGGATGGATACCATCTGGGTCCGGTGATTTATTTGCTTTCAATTTATCAATAAGGTTGAGAGCTTCATCTTCTGTCACCACTGTTTGCCTCCGTTCCTCAGACTCCCTTCCTGAAAACATCAGTTCAGGCAAAGGTATCTTTCCTATGTCTTCTGCAGTGAAGACCAATGCAAATAATTTGTTCAGCTTCTCCACAATCTCCTTTAGTACACCTTTAACTCCTTTGTCATCCAGTGGTCCAACTGCCTCCCAGCAGGCTTCCTGCTTCTGATATATTTAAAGAATTCTTCATTGCTGGCTTTGATATTGTTAGCGATATGGTCTTCAAAATGCTTTTTGGCATCTCTTATTGTCTGCTTGCATTGCCTTTGTACAAACTTGCGCTCCCTTTTCTTTTCTTCACTTGGGCAAGACTTCCATTTTCTGAAGGAAGCCTCCTTTTCTCTAAAAGCTTCCTTGACGCTGCTTGTTAACCACGCCGGCGACCTCTTGGACTTGCTGCTGCCTTTCCTAACTTGTGGTATACATTCTAGCTGAGCTATTATTATAGTTTTGAGTAACCTCCAAGCATTTTGAAGGGATTTGACCCTCTTGACTCCTCCTTTCAACTTGCTTTTCACTAGTTCCCTCATTTTAGAGAAGTTTCCTCTTTTGAAGTCAAATGTGACTATGCTGGATTTCCTGGGTAATTTTCCAGTTAAATATATATTAAATTCGATAGCACTTTGGTCACTGTTTCCAATTGGTTCAACAACATTTACGTCTCGTACTAGGTCCTGGGCAACACCACTTAGGAGTAAATCCAAGGTCACCTCCCCTCTGGTCAGTTCTATGATCAACTGTTTTAGGGCACATTCGTTTAGGGCATCAAGAAATGTAACCTCTTTGTCGTGGCTGGAACACACATTTATCCAGTCAATTGTGGGGGGGTAATTGAAGTCACCCATTATCACTTGTTCGGAGGCCTCCCTGATTTCGTTTTCCATCTCAAGGTCACCCTGAGCATTCCGGTCTGGGGCACGATAGCATGTTCCTAGCACTAAATTAGTTTTGGAGCCCACAGCGCTTCTGTGGAAGAGCCTGCCCCTCTGAGGTGTTCTGGGTGTCTCCACCAGATATTTACTTCATGCTGGCTGTGTGCTGAGGTCGTTAGGGATGATGACGTCGTGCCCACCCAGCAGCCGCCCCGGAGCTTCTCAGGGAAAAACCAGCTTTCCTGAGTCTGCGTGAAGTCTGGTCCTTTTCCTTAAGTTGGCTTGTCCGCGGTATGGCTGCTGTGTGCCCCAACCCCTGCGTTGACCTCGGTTGTGCCAGCCCTGTCCAGGGGTGCGCCTTTCACCGTGACCCCAGTCAATTGATGTTTCCTGTCCCGTGTTTCCTAGCACAAACCAATTAGTGTCTACTCAGATGTAACCCCCATTGTGCTCAATGAGGCTTGCGCACATCAGAATTTACAGAGATCCCCCTGAATTGAAATACATATTTTAAAGCGCTGATTCCCTGAAGCCTGCCTGTAAAGCACTTTACCGAACCTGCAATTCTCCAGTTCTCCATGGCTTGGTTTATTGCCCTAGGAAGTAACCACTTCACACCTTCGTTGTAGAGATCCTGCGGTTAGAAAGGGGGCTGGTTTCCCATCCCTATCTCCCCCCCCCCGCTTTTCCAGCACAAGCATATGTGTGTCTACTTGGAAGTAATTCTCATTTTACTCTGTGAACCTTGCTCCTGAAATGCAAGTGCATCGGGAGTTTCAGGGGAAAGGAGGGGAGGGGGGAAGCCTCTCTGATCGGTTGAGCAGCCCCTGCCAGTCAGTTGACGTTCACTCCAACCCCCACCCCCACCAGGAAGTATGTTCTGTGAAGCGAATTTTACTGGTGCAGAGCACTCCCTCGTGGAGCCCTGCATGGATCAAAGCGCAGCAAAGCTGACTCCTTAAAAAAAAATCCAGCACTCCATTTGCTTCTCCTTCTGTTGTCGTGGAGACATGGTCCTAGTCTGCTCGACACTATGCCCTCTTCGACACTATGCCCTCTTTTTCAACACCTCCCCCAGTATGCCCTTCCCTGTCCTTCCTGTAGAGCTTATATCCAGAGCTGACCGTATCCCATTGGTTCTCTCCGTTCCACCAGGTTTCAGTAATGCCCACTATATCCAGGCTCTCCTTTAAAACCAAGCACTCCAAACTTCCCCGTTTTGGCTCAGAGACTTCCAGCATTTGCATGGAAACACCTATACACGGTGTCCCTCCCCGGATGTGTCTGGTGTGTGCCTCTTTTACTATAGCACTTAGGCATCTCTGATTGGCTATCATGTTCTACCATATACTCATGGCCTATTTTCCTCCCCTTCTACATTTGGGCAATCGAAAACATTCACATCTTCATCCCCTTGAGATGGTTTAACCTGAACCAGATGCTTCCCAGCTCCTGTCGGCTTTCCTCCAGGGTTTAGTTTAAAAGCTGCTCTGCCACCTTTTTATGTTGAAAGAGGATGAATCTTCTGAGTTTGACTTAAGTGTTTTGTAAATACTACATCTAGTAAATACATCCAGAGACTCCAAAAAGGCAAATTTGTTTCTGCAAAGCAGAGAGAGACAGAGACTATTCCAGGCAGTTGCCACTGCTGTCTTAAGCTCACCTTCCTTCTCTTTACATCAAGGGTAGGGGACCTGCAGCGCTCCGGATGGTGCTGGACTCTCAGCTCCCATCAGCCCCAGCCAGCATGTCCAGAAATTTGGAGTCCAACAACATCTGGAAGTTTCCCCACACCTGCTTTACATGAACAATGCTTTGATTGACCACATGAAATAGGAGGTGGGGGTGGGTGGGACGGATCGCAATTTTCATGCATTGTGAACGTGTCAAGCTGCCCCCTCCTCCACTCAAACGCTGGCCCATTACACCCTGTACTATCTACCGAGACAGGCAGGGGCTCTCTATGGCCTCAGGCAGAGAAGGGTCCTTCCCAGCCGTGTTGCTGGACATCTTAGGACATTTGCCCTCTGCCACTCTGCCTAGTGGCAGGGCTGGCCCTGGACATTTCGCCTGTGAAGTCTGTGCTCTGCCACTGAGCTATGGGGTGGTTTGTTTATTAAAGCCTATTTATGTATTTATTTAATTTTGCGCATTTTTATTCCATCCTTCCTCCAAGAAGCTCAGGGCGATGTGCGTGGTACTCCCAACCCCCACCCTCACCCCCACCTTATCTTCACAACAATCCTGTTCTTTCCATGAGAGCCACTGGCCCAGTATCACTCGGTGAGCTACAGAGCTGGGTGGGGGAGTTGAACTGAAGAGTAACATAGGAAGCTGCCCCATCCTGCATCAGCCCAAGGGGCCTCGTTGCCCAGGCTTGTCTCACTTGTTCTGTGGAAGGAGCCCAGGGGGATTACCTACTTTCTCCCTTTGAGTCACTGACCCACACTTGCTCTCTGGGGCCACCCTGCCCCCTTCCCACAGCTACCACCCCACCCCAAGCCCTCACATACACCACCACCCATCTGTTATGGATCGCTGCCCATCCAAATCCTCCCCAGAGTCTTCTGTTCCTCCCCAAGCCTTTTTGAGACATGAGCATGGCTCTTGGCGTGAGAGATTGATGTCCCTGCGGAGCAGGGCCTAGGAGAGGTTCAAGCTTCCTTCTTAAGGTCTCCCAGAGTTGCAGGACTGTGTGCGCGCATGTGTTCCTGTGCCTTGGCTCCACAAGGAAAGGAAAGAGGCTACAGATCTCATTCCCAAGGAAGGTGAGCACATGTTTCTTTTGGAGCAAACAGACGCAAAAACAGGAAGAGCTGCTCATTTGTTCTTTCCGTTGCGGCCCTTCTTGGGATCATGCAAAAGCACTCTCATGTGAAGTCCGTCCCAGCCCATGTATCTCCTGGCACACAGATTCAATAATCGGGTGTGGCGCTGTGAAGCTTCCCCATTGATCTACTGCTATCATAACTCTGTTTAAAAATACAGAAACACTGGCGCCCTTTCATGGCCTGAAAAAATGCATAGAGCTCTTTGCTTTGAGCATTTTAAATCATTAACATGGAATCGCCCACCTCCATTCTGCATCCTTTGAATCCCTGCAATCAGGAATGCCATTCAAGGAAAACGGGCCCATTTCCTTCCTTGGGTGATAGAGTCCAAGGAACACATTCACCTCTGGTTGGCTCACTGGGACTGGCACCCTGGTTATTGTTCTAAATTTTAAATCATTGACATTTAATAATGTGAGGGAGAAAAATACAGATATGCAACCATTATATCATTTCATAAGTCAGAAGATTACCAAATACGTTACAAAGGCAAGCCAAGGAAACCAAAAACAGTTCAGCCATTTACTTAGCCCCCTAGTCAATAGAGTTTCTCACTTTCTTCCCTTCTACTACTTTTTTTACTTGCCACTCCAAACTTCAGATTGAAATATAATCCAATCTCCTGTACTTACATGGATGATACACAGGGTGCATATGTTAAGATACAAATACTTCCCATTTATTTTAGGGAATCCACTTATAGAAGCAGAAAAGCATTTTGCAATTTTATTTATTGTTTGTTCGTTTATTTCATTTATATCCCACCTTTTTTCCTCTTTAAGAAACCCAAGGTGGCGTACATAATCCTCCTCTCCATTTTATCCTCACAACAACAACCCTGTGAGGTGCATTGGGCTGAGAGTCTGTGACTGGCCCAAAGTTGCCCAGTGAGCTTCCATGGCTGAGTGGGGACTAGAACCTGGATCTCCCGACTCCCAGTCCAACACTCTCGCCACTACACCACGCTGGCTCTCATTGGAATTTATCGTTCCAATATTATTTGAACCATTTCCAATCTCATTTAAATTTTGTACAAATACAGATTCCCTGGCTTGCTCAATTAGTCCAAGTCTATTGTGATAAATAAACAGGGCTTATATATACTCAGTTCGAACTGTGGTGCTGGAGAAGACTCTTATGCGTCCCCTGGACTGCAAGGAGGTCAAATCAGTCCATCCTAAAGGAAATCAACCCTGAGTGCTCATTGGAAGGACAGATCCTGAAGCTGAAGCTCAAATATTTTGGCCACTTAATGCGAAGAGAAAACTCTCTGGAAAAGACCCTGATGCTGGGAAAGACTGAAGGCAAAAGGAGAAGGGGACGACAGAGGATGAGATGGCTAGATAGCATCACCGATGCAACGAAGATGAACTTGAGCACACTCCGGGAGAGAGCGCAGGACAGGAAGGCCTGGTGTGCTGTGGTCCATGGGGTCACGAAGAGTCAGACACGACTGAACGACTGAACAACAACAATATATACTCAGAATGTGTACCAAAAGCATGGATCGCTTTTCTTTTAAAAGTAGATGTATCAGGGGTGATTGCTTCACCCGTACTGATACCGTTGCTGTAACTACGATGTATAAACAAGGAAATAATTCACAACAAAGGCTCTTGAATCACTCAGCTGTCCTGCAATAGTAATTATGTTGGGTTTGGGCACTTGTCAATTGGACAGAGCCAGCCATCAGTTGTGGATGGCTATGCACCTGTGGAGACGCAGGGGAAACCCACTGCTGAACATTAGCGTGGTGTTCGGTGCTTGCAAGCGTTCCTGATGTGACCGCAGGGCGTGGGGAAACTCTTTTGGCAAGTCAGACCATTAAACTGGTATCTGACTGGCAGTGGCTCTCCGGGGTTTCAAGCAGGAGCCTTTCCCAGAAATACCTAGAAACAGCAGGATTGAATCTGAAACCTTTTGTGAGCAAAGCAGGTGCTCTCCCACTGAGCAATGTAGCCCTTGCCACCAAACTATCACTTTAGCTTCTTTCCTGGTCCAGATCGGGAAAAGCCCTCACACAGTGACATGTCAGTAGAACTATACTTGCCATTTCAACCTTTTTATAATACATTATTTGCTTGATATAACAAAATCTCAAAGTGGTTTACATAACGAAGTATTCAAAGTCACTATTGAAGCACTCAGTAAAGCAACCACAACTACAACAAAGATAAATAACAGGAACAACAACAACAAAAACAATTTAAAAAACAATAGAAAACAATCCAATGGAGCAGCATCGTGACCATCAAATACACGCCAGGGAAAGCTTGAGTAAACAGGTGTGTTTCCAGGAGGCATTTAAACTCATCATTTTCTGCCTCCTGAACCATATGGGAGATGGCGTTCCAGAGAGTGGGTGTCACTACATAGGAGTCTCACTTTCAAGATATAGGGCCACTTTCCGTCGGTCATGGATGAACTTATAAGGGGATTAGACAAATTTATGGAGGATGAGGCTATTGATGGCTACTAGGCATGATAGCTATATGTAGGGATGTACGAAAGGTACTTACCTTTCGGGGATTATGCTGATGGTGCAGGGGGAGGCGTTCCGTCCCTCCCCCGGAATCCTCGCCAGGGGGGAGGCGCTCCGTTCCTCCCCCCCCCCCCCCGGAATCCTGGCCAGCTGGCTGTGCTCCGCAGTGATTCTGCGGAGCCGCCAGCCGGCTCCGCCAGCAGCCAGACATCTGGCTGCTAGCTAGCAGGGACGCAAATGGTGGCGGCCATAGCCGCCGCCGTTTGCATCCCTGCAGTCAGCCGTGATAGGCTACGTAAATGTTTACGTAGCCTATCACGGCTGATTAAAAAAACACACGTACGCAAATGGCAGTGCCCATGGGCGCCACCATTTGCGTTCCTTATTTTGGCACCTCTTAGTCTATGTAAACATTTACGTAGACTAAGACGGCGAAAATAAGGGGAATGGCTACGTAAACATTTACGTAGCCTATCACGGTGTTTTTTAAAAATCTAGCCGTGATATCACGTTGTTGTTGTTTTTAAACCTGGAAATGGCGGTGGCAGCAGCCGTTCAGGAGACTGGCCGCTGCCGCCACCGCCGCTACCAGGAAGATCCGCCCCAGGTAAGTTCCGTCCCGGGGGGGTGGCGTGGGTGACAGGCCGTTCCACCACCGATTTTGGGGGGCCGAATGTGCTGGCATTTGGCCTCCCCGAGATCCGTGGCAGAACTTTCGTACATCTCTAGCTATGTGCTACCTCCAGTATCTGCTCACACAACATGCTAACCCACACTCAGTGGTTGAATATGAGTTGTTTTGAACTGTGGGTTGTTTGTTGAACCGTGGGTTAGTGTATTATCTGAACACAGCACGTTTCTTGCAGGGTGGGTTATGTTGTCTGAAAGCAGCCAGGGTGGCTTGTTAACCACCCTGAACAACCCAGCAACAAACCGTGGGTTCTCAAGGTGGCTTGTTCAAGGAAATATGCCACTGTGCATGTTCAGCAAGCCACTCTGGCTGCGTTCAGAGAACACAGTAACCACAGTTCAACAAACAAACCATGGTTCAAAACAACCCACACTCAACTACTGAGTGTGGGTTAACATGTTGTGTGAACAGCCCCAGTGTGTGCACTGAAAGCTGGGGGGCCAGCACTGGGAGAGGCTACATCATCTTTGGCTTGTGGGCTTCCCAGAGACATCTTGCTGGCCAGACTGGGAAACTGGATGCTGAGTAGATGGACATTTGGTCTGGCCAGCTGCAGGATCTTCTTATGCGCAACAGGAATATCAGGGAGCAAACAGGTTTATTTTCTTCCAAAAAGCCTCCAGTCCCAGAGCCCCAAACTCAAATATGACTTGGCCAGGTTTTCAGTCCATCCCCATAACTGTTTTATGCAAAAGCCTTGAGCCTTTTCTATAAAGGTTGGTTGTGGCTTTTTGTTCCAAGACATTAGTCAAATAAAGGTGCAGAGGAAATACACTTCCTGGTAGAAATGAATCAGTTCCTTTCTACACCTAAGATGACCTTTAAAGCAACAAATCCCAAGCACGTACAAAACACCTTGTCAAATACAGGCAAATGATTAAGGCTGCTGAGTAATTTCAGTGGGTTTATAAACATCTGGAATTTTGCCTGCACCCATTAATGCTGTAGAGAACTGTTGACCGAGTTCTAAAAAAAAGCCCACCTAGAGTTTAGATATTGTAAAGAAGCACTACTCACCAACCTACATTTATGCTGAAATCATTAGGCTCTCTAGCTATGTTCACAACCACCATCACCTCACAGGGCTATTGGGGGTTTTAATCATGAACCACAAAGAGGACACAAAAAGGTGAGGTGTCTGCGTGTGTGTGGGAGAGGGAGAACATTTAATGTTTGTGGTAAAGATGACTGAGAAAACTATGTTTACTGTCCACCAGTGGCTCAATAAAGAAAATAATTGTGGATGCCTGTAAGGCTACAGTCCTGGAAGTAAGACCCGCTGACTTCAGTTGGATTTTATTCCAAGTAAACATGCCAATAGATCAGGATGCCCGTGTGTACCAATGGTTACTCACACTTTTTCTCTGTTCAGCCACTAATGTGTATGATCACCAATGCTCCTTTTTTAAAAAAATGGTTGTAATGCCTTTCTAACTTTATTGCATGAGGCAGTTCATTATGATGAGACAAATATATAAAATAATATAAACATAGCAAAAGTTATTAAACACACACACACTGATATAACAGAGAAACACTAATGGACATTCAAAGTGGAGAATGTAGTTTAACCAGAGATATCACTTCTGAGGCATAGGAGGGCCATGGCTCAGTGGCAGAGCCCCTGTTTTCCATGGGGAAGGTCCCAGGTTCAATCCCTGGCATCTCCAGGTAGGGCTAGGAATGAATCCTGCCTGGCGCCTGGAGAGACTGAACTGAAGAAACCCTGAAGTCCTATGTTCCATAATGACCACCCTACTTTGCACAGTGGGTTGCAGAGAGATGGAAAAGGTTGTGACAAAGAACAGGGCCTTTTTGGTGTTGGCTCCTAACCTGCAGCCCTCCCTCCCTAGAATGGCTCACCAAACAAATTTCTTGTGGCAATCAGAAGGTTAAGAAGGCCTTGGGGAGGAGAGGTAATGTGTGTGATCCCTGCCACTCAAATATAACAGTTGTCATATATCGCACTGAATGGTAGTTTTCAGTGGTTTTGAAATAAAAATGGTCCAGAACACTTGGGGTAGTGGGTACTGTGCTCCACAAATGGTGTGCTGACTTCTCTCTTTACAGAAGTCCAATGGAAGCGAATACAGACAAATGCAACAATCTCATGGCAGATGGGAGGCAGAGGCAGAAACGCGCCAACAGCAAGGCTGATGTATGCTGGACGAGAAAGTATTATTGCAACAGTAAGTGTACTGGGAGATAGTACTACTGCTGTCCACACTTTCCAGCCAACCGCTGTAGCAATTCTTGGAAGGACTGGCCCGCATGCCCTCAGCTCTTGTAGCGTCGGGTCACATATTCTACTGGATGAGTGTGGACTGCAAGGGTTTCCTCAGATGGGTGACTTAAATTAATTTCCCCTAATTTGTCCATAACATACATGAACAGCAAAGAGTCTTTTGGCACCTTAAAGACTAAAACATTTATTATGGCTTAATCGTTCATGGACTAGAGCCCACCTCATCAGATGTGTGAAGTGTTATCCTCAGTCGGCAGGTATATAGTTTCATGTGTGAATTAAAAAGTACCAGGGTGAAAAACATCAGAACTGGATTAAATACTTTGTCCATTTCTAATACAAGCCCACTTTCAGAGGAAAGAGCTGGGCTCCAGAGCCTATATGAATACTTTCAGTAGTATTGAATTGAATCAATTTTATTGAATAAGTCTTCTGACCATTTCAAGCATGACAATAAAAATAGGAAAAAAGACTCTACATTAGATTTAAACATTTACATTTAAAATATAATAAAATTAAAAATCTTAAATTTAAAAACATCACATTAGAATTAAATTTGGGGGGCAAGGCAAATTTCAGTGCATATCTCAAAGCGAAAAAGAGGGCCAGATACCTCCCTGGCATACTGAAAGAGAAACCCTTTAAACTAAAGTATGGGGTTGTAACTGAGATCAAAGTGAGAAGAAGGAAGAGAACAGAAAAGCAATTGTGGACAAAACTAATATTAGAATTCTACAGAAGACAGACAAGAGCAGGGCCCAGAAAGCCTGCTCTTTGTTGTTTTTGCTGCAAAAGCCTTAACATGGCGACCCCTCTGGAAATGGTTTTCTTGAGTAGCTGAAGAGGCCACAAGACGCTGAGGGCCACGTCATCAGGGAACAAGAAAATTTTCAGACATGTGCTTCAAATAACCATCTTACCGTTGTTAATGTAGAAAAGAACCATCTGTAATTCACTTTGGTCAACATGGGCTTTACATTCACATTTGACTAGAGGATTCTGAAAAATGTAGTCCAGTATCAAGCTGAGGAAAGCTGAATTAAAACAACTTTTGTTGTGTGCTGCTTTGTCACAGAAATGCACAAGAAGATTGAAACGTTTTTCAGTTATAGCTGGTTACAAAACGTTATGCGCAGGAGCCGCCCGTTAGAGCTGGGGAGTGATAAGTCAGCAACATGCAGATTCTGGGGATGAACCACGGAAGGAATGTTAGAGCTGTGGTAAGCAATTTTGGAGACGTTGGGAATGCTGTTGGGGACAAATATAGAGCAACAGAGTAGCTTATGGACAAAGGACTGTGCTGGAAGGACTATGAGGCTTTGCAGCGAAACAAATGATCCTGTTAGAGGTCGTATCCTCCAACATTTGCTGAATGAAAATAGTAGGTTTCGTGCCTTAGTAAATGTGGGTTTTAAAATTTGGCAACCAACAAGCCCAAATAATCCAGCAATATTCATGGAGTCTAGCGACATGCTTTGCTTAAGAATTTTTCAAACATTCATCTTGCAGTAGATACACACCCTTTCAACCCCACACTTTTAGGTCATCAAACTGAATATTTGTGTTGCCCTACAACATCATAACCCCAAAATAGACTGCCTGAGCTGACGGAGGTGGTCTCGGACTTGGTGTTGAGGACCCCCAGGATGATGGTCCTGGGGGATCTCAACTTCCATGCTGAGGCCGCTGTATCCGGGGCGGCTCAGGACTTCATGGCCGCCATGACAACCATGGGGCTGTCCCAACATGTCATTGGCCCAACGCATATAAAAGGACACACGCTTGATCTGGTTTTCTCGACTGGGCAGGAGGATGGTGATCTGAAAGTAGAGGAATTAACATCTGTCCCTTTGTCATGGTCAGATCACTTCCTGCTGAGGTTTAGACTTCTGGCGGCCTTTCCCCTCTGCAAGGGTGGGGGACCTATTAAAATGGTCCGCCCCCGGAGATTAATGGATTCCGATGGATTCCAGAGGGCTCTGGGGGATTTTCCTGCTGGTATGGCTGGTGCTCCTGTCGAAGCCCAGGTCGCTCTGTGGAATGCAGAGATGACTCGGGCGGTTGACACGATCGCACCCAAGCGCCCTCTCCCTCTGAGCAGAGCCCGGCCAGCTCTTTGGTATACACCTGAGCTGAGGGCAATGAAGCAAGAGGGGAGACGGCTAGAACACAGATGGAGGAAAACTTGTGCTGAGTCTGACCGAACACAGGTAAGAGCCCACTATCGAGCCTACTCTGTGGCGGTGAGGGTGGCAAAGAGGCAGTTCTTTTCCACCAGCATTGCATCTTCTCAGTGTCGTCCGGCGGAGCTTTTCCGAGTGGTTCGCGGCCTGTTACATTCTGGGCCAGGGAGAGAGACGGTGGAACCCTCGGTAGCACGCTGTGACGGGTTTGCGCAGCACTTTGAGGATAAAGTCGCTCAGATTCGTCATGAATTGGACACCACGATTAATGCAGTTCCATTGGTAGAGGCGTTCAGAGCACCGTCTGGTCCAGTTTTATTGGATGAGTTTCAGTTACTGAGGCCTGAGGATGCGGACAAGGTGCTTGGCCAAGTCCGATCGACCACTTGTGTGCTTGACCCTTGCCCTTCATGGCTTATTAAATCAAACAAGGAGGGGTTGTCCGGCTGGGTCCAGGAGGTTGTAAATTCCTCCTTGAGAGAGGGAGTGGTGCCTGCCGCTTTAAAAGAGGCAGTAATTAGACCACTCCTGAAAAAGCCTAACCTGGACCCAGAGGATGTTAACAATTATAGGCCAGTGGCCAACATCCCCTTCCTGGGCAAGATGCTTGAGCGGGTGGTTGTTGGACAGCTCCAGGCACTCTTGAATGAAACGGATTATCTAGATCCATTTCAATCGGGCTTCAGGCCTGGTTTTGGAACGGAAACTGCCTTGGTCGCCCTGTGGGATGACCTCTGCCGGGAGAGGGACAGGGGGAGTGCGACCCTGTTGATTCTCCTGGACCTCTCAGCGGCTTTCGATACCATCAACCATGGTATCCTTCTGGATAGGTTGTCTGGGTTGGGAGTAGGAGGCACTGCACTACAGTGGTTCCGCTCCTACTTGGATGGCCGATTCCAGAAGGTAGTGCTGGGGGATTATTGCTCTGTGCCATGGCAATTGTGCCATGGGGTTCCACAGGGCTCTATTCTATCCCCCATGCTGTTTAACATCTACATGAAACCGCTGGGGGAGGTTATCCGGAGGTGTGGGCTGAGGTGCCATCAATATGCGGATGACACCCAGCTCTACCTCTCTTTCTCATCAAAACCAGGTGAGGCAGTGGCTGTTCTGAACCAGTGCCTGGGCACGGTAATGGACTGGATGAGGGCCAATAAACTGAAACTCAATCCAGACAAGACGGAGGTACTGTTAGTGGGTGGTTCGTCTGCCCGGCTAGGTGATAATCAACCTGTTCTGGAGGGGGTTGCACTCCCCCTAAAGGATCAGGTTCGTAGTTTGGGGGTGCTCTTGGATCCAGAACTGTCACTTGAGGCACAGGTGAACTCAGTGGCACGGAGCACTTTTTATCAGCTTAGGCTGGTATACCAACTACGCCCTTATCTGGACAGAGATAGCCTAGCTACAGTTATCCATGCTCTGATAACTTCTCGTCTGGATTACTGCAATGCGTTATACGTGGGGCTGCCTTTGAAAACGGTCCGGAAACTTCAGCTGGTCCAAAATAGGGCAGCAAGATTGTTAACAGGGACTGGCCTGCGAGCTCATATTACGCCAGTACTTTTCCAGCTGCACTGGCTGCCAGTCCATTTCCGGGCCCGATTCAAAGTGCTGGTGTTAACATTCAAAGCCCTTAACGGCTTGGGGCCAGGTTACCTGAAGGATCGCCTCCTCCCATATTTGCCTGCCCGGACCTTAAGATCATCAGCAGCAGCCCTTCTCCGTGAGCCCCTGCCAAAGGAAGTGAGGCGGGTGGCTACTAGGAGGAGCGCTTTTTCTGTTGTGGCACCCCGGCTCTGGAATGAGCTCCCTAGTGAGGTTCGCCTGGCGCCTACATTGTACTCCTTTCGGCGCCAGGTGAAGACCTTTTTATTTTCCCAGGCATTTTAGCTTTCTAAATTTTTATCTTTGCTGTTTTAAATCTGTATTTTAAACTCCTGTACTGCTGCTAGGTTTTATTGTGGTTGTATTGTTATATTGTGGTTTTAATGTTCTATATATTTTAAATTGTTTTATTGTGTGTTGTTTGGTTTTAGTTTTTGTGAACCGCCCAGAGAGCTTCGGCTATTGGGCGGTATAGAAATAAATAAATAAAATAAATAAATAAAATAAAATAAATAGACCCTTTTTGAGACATTCCCAAAGTCTCATCAAGGAACTCATGGGAGCATGGCTGCTTCTGTGGGCTGGCAAAGTGACCACCAAGCTGTGTCAACCTCCCGTTCCTTCTGCCTCCCCACTCCGAAGGGCAGAGACGGGAACCCGTGGTGTTTCCAGGCAGGCAGCTCCTAACAGTTGCTAGGACAGACAGAAGCGCAGCAAGGAGTACCCCGCCCCCCGCCTCTTACTTTCAGACTAGGCACACGTGCTGATTGGTGCCTGAGTTTTCTCGTTTTCTTCTTCCCTTTTTTTCTGTCGTGTTGTGTCCTCTAGATTGCAAGACTTCAGGCAGAGACGGACTGTGTTGCTTGTTATTCATCATATGTAAGCTGTTCTGGGGGCCTTTCAGGTGGAAAAATGGGGCACAAAATGCTTAAAATAAGTACATCATAAACACCACACACAGAGCTACGTGAGTTGGGCCCTGGCTACTGTGCAGCATCAGGACCATGTACTTTGAACAGCTGTCAGGCCAGCCTGTTGCCTCCTATCTTTTGAGGTTTGCTGCAGAGGTTGCAGGATCTCTGCACCCAGCAACAGCCTGCCTGTTTGCTTCCCTGGGAAAGAAGACAAGCCGCAATAGTGGAGAAGTGCTCCTCATCCAGCAGTAGGAATGTCAGAGCCAGCATTGAGGGGGTGTCTGTATGTCAGTGTTAGTCGGTCAGTTCTGAGAACACAAGAACAGCAATGCTGGATCAGGCCAAGGGTCCACCTAGTCCAGCATTCTGTTCACAGCAGTTAACCACAGCGGCTCACAGGACAACCACAGTGTGTGTGTGTGTGTGTGTTTTCAAGATGGTCTCAGCCTTGCCCTGCATTTGTCTATGATCAAAAATTGTTGGCTTATGTGTCATACACGCGTAATTCCTTGATCATGCAATATGTGTGTCTTGATATTTAGCTTGGCTCGCTTTCTTGAGATATTTGCTCTGGATGTGTTTTCAGTGTTCTGCCACAGATTTGGTGATTACTTGTGATGGAGGGCAGACTCAGTATTCCCCATTTATAAAATTCACTCAATATCTTCTACCAATTAATTAATTAATTAATTAAATTTCTTAATTGCCTATCTGGCCAGTCACCCGGACACTCTGGGTGATGTATAATAATACAAACCATTTAAAAACCTCTTAAAGGCACTGCACATGTTGAAAGGCAGTCTGTCCTGACATCATTCCTTCTATTTCCAAAGTTCAGAAGTGAGCATGGGTCCGCCCTTGGTTTTCAAAAATCTGGACACCTCATGTGGAGTTCCAGTAAGTCGGCCATGTCCTCACCCATGACACTCCAAATCCCCTCTGCCCCGGTATTCTGCCTCCCCAGCCCCAGCCCAACATGCAGTCCTCATTCACGGCCCATTCAGCTTGCTCAGTTCGCATTGGGTTGTTCGGTGGGGGGGCTTAGTGTTTTTCTTTGGAAAGATTGTTTTTGTACTTCTGCAAACCTTGGCATTCCCCCCAAGCCTGCCAAGACCTTCTGCCATTCTATCTATCTATCTATCTATCTATCTATCTATCTTGCCTTTTTCTCTCTTGCAAAAAGCCCAGGCTGGTGTACAGGATCCTCCAGCTCTCCATTTTATCCTCACAACAACCCTGAGAGGTAGGTGAGGTTAGGTTGAGAGTCAGTGACTGGTCTAAAGTCACTAGTGAGCTTCATGGCCAAGTAGGGACTAGAACCCGGATCTCCAGAGCCCCAGTCCAAAACTCTTAACCACTGCACTGGCTCCGCACTGGCTTTTGAATACATAAGGGGTGCTTCCAGATGAGGCTGTTATTGAGCCATCATCTTGCCTCATTTACGGAATTTTACGGGGATTACAGACAATGATGTCTTCCACTTGTAGCCCTCCTGTGTTTTCCCACCACTACCTCCATCTTTTTTCTTACCATGGAAAATCCATTAAGATGGAATAGCTGCACAATGCCTTCTGGTCATCAGAGCTAGGATCCCTCTGTCTGGAAACATCCAAGCACACCTGCTTTTGCCAGCAAAATGTCCGGGACGTTGCACATTCTTTCTGTGAGAATGTTAGGGGGTGTGTGTGCCTGTGTACGCGCATGTGCGTGTACTGTCAGGAATAGGTATGCTAACAAGCCAGATTACAGTACTGTGGAAAGTAAAGAATATTTGAGAGGTTTGGGGCCAGAAGGTTACAACAATTAAGTTCTGGATTAGGGCATAATTTGTAGCAGCACCAGCACGATTTCAATGCTAGGATTTAACCCTGGAACACGAGAGGAATAGAGCCTCTAGAGCAGGCGCAAAGTGTACCTTGCCGCAGTGGACCCACTGAGAGTTCCCGTATGGGGAGAGGGCTTTCCTGTCAGGGAGCGGCGGTGTTTCTACACAGACACAAGTCCTGGGCCAGCATCAGTTTTTCTAGAAATTAAGCACTGTGCTGGAGGCAAGGGCTGGGCGCTGTGAAGTGATGGCTTAGTTCTACTGAAAGTGGGGAGCTGTGGGTTTTACAGATGAGCGATAGCTTTGGGAGGCTCTGTGTATCTCAATATGTTCCGAAACCCGTGGCTTTCGTTGAGGCTGCAGATGAGCACTGTGGGCAACCGGCTTTGGAGATTTCAGGAGTTGTGGGTTTCAGATTAGCTGATGGTTATGTGGAGCTGGCCCAGTTTGAGGCTTGTGCTGAAGAGGGCAGCAGAGGGCATTTTGGGGAGGACTCACACATTTGCAGATTAGCGAGAGCCTCTGGCACGGTTTCAGAGTTGTGTGTGTGTGTGTTTAGTTTTTTTTAAAGATGACTGCTGAAATGAGGAGCTTAGGAGGAAATTCTCTGCAGTGCCAGGTACACTGATGCATGCTGGGGCAAGGAGGGGCAAGGCTGCCCTCTCCGGGCAGAGAAAACCGCCACCCAGCTGGTGAAGGGCAAAATAGTGGGGGGCAAATGAAACTTTAATAATTAATAATACTTGCTATCACCTATTTAAAGAAACCAGTGAATTACCTGAGTAAGTTTTAGCCAGTAAATTGGTTGAATTTACATAAATTTGAACGTGAATAAAGTTTTGAAGGAAAAACAGTGCTTTGTTTTGAGATGATGCAACCACTTCTGTGAGGGGAAATGGGAAATGCCTCTTCAAACATGGCACTTGCCATCTGCAAACTTTCACAAGTATCTGTGTTAAATACTTAGAAATAAGTATTTTTAAAGCTTGCTGCCCAGTTGATTTGTGGATATCTTTTTAGTAGCTCAGTTTTAAATAGATCACTCTAACCGATTAATCAACTTACAGCATAATCCTTTGGACATTTTGACCGTAGGCCTCCTCAAGGGCACTAAAACCAATGACCTCTGTTTTAAAATGAATGTTAGAAGGAACATCAAAATACTGAAACAAATCATAAATGTCTCATCTAGCCTTCAAAAGAAAGCATACATGATATGATATTGCATGAACAACTCAAATTATGTTGTAATAAAGAGGCCTGCCCTGCAAAAGCCTGTGACTGAAGGCTTCCACACTGCAAAACTGATTTTGGCCGGACATGCATTATCTCAGTTGTGTCACTGTAAACCCTGGGTAAGTGGGATGACACAGTGGCATTTACTTCCACGCAAACGTGCACTGGATTGGGCTTAAATGTTGCAGTTGTTGTTGGTGTTGTTGTTATTTTAAATACCTTCATATTTCTCTTAGGATAGATGACTAAGGACAAGCCTGACCCGAGTCTTATTAGACTTATACTAACTTTAAAAGCTTTGAACTCCCTCACTTTCAGATATGCGGCAAGTAGTTCACAGTGACACAACTGAGACGATACTCATCTGAGATGATTAAAAAGGGGTTACTCATATGGCTGATGAAGGCAGTCATTTATTATTTCTCTTGTTTGTAACCTGTTGTTATTGTTGTTGAGTCGTTCAGTCGTGTCCGACTCTTCGTGACCCCATGGACCATAGCACGCCAGGCCTTCCAGTCCTGCGCTCTCTCCCGGAGCGTGCTCAAGTTCATATTCATTGCGTCGGTGATGCTATCTAGCCATCTCATCCTCTGCCGTCCCCTTCTCCTTTTGCCTTCAGTCTTTCCTAGCATCAGGGTCTTTTCCAGGGAGTTTTTTCTTCGCATTAGGTGGCCAGAATATTTGAGCTTCAGCTTCAGTATCTGTCCTTCCAATGAGCAGTCAGGGTTGATTTCCTTTAGGATGGACTGATTGGACCTCCTTGCAGTCCAGGGGACTCGTAAGAGTCTTCTCCAGCACCACAGTTCGAAAGCATCAATTCTTTGGCGCTCAGCCTTCCTTATAGTCCAGCTCTCACAGCCATACATTACTACTGGGAAAACCATAGCTTTGATTAGACGGACCTTTGTCGGCAAGGTGATGTCTCTGCTTCTTACTATGTTGTCTAGGTTTGCCATAGCTTTCCTCCCAAGGAGCAAGCGTCTTTTAATTTCATGGCTACAGTCACCATCTGCGGTGATCTTGGAGCCCAAGAAGGTAAAATCTATCACTGCTTCCATTTCTTCCCCTTCTATATGCCAGGAAGTGATAGGGCCAGATGCCATGATCTTAGTTTTTTTAATGTTGAGTTTCAAACCAGCTTTTGCACTCTCCTCTTTCACCCTCAACAAGAGGCTCTTGAGATCCTCTTTGCTTTCCGCCATGAGGGTGGTATCGTCTGCGTATCTGAGGTTGTTGATAATTCTCCTGGCAACCTTAATTCTGCAGGGCCACCCAAGACGGACAGGTCATGGCGGAGAGTTCTGACAAAATGTGGCCCACCGGAGAAGGCAATGGCAGCCCACTCCAGTATTCTTGCCAAGAAAACCCATGGAACGTTTGTAACCTGGCCATGGACAATTCTTTTTACACCCCCCCCCCCCACGTTTCCCAGCCGCGCTTCCGGGCGCACGACGGCCCTGTGCGGTAGGCCCCGCGGCTGCAGGGGATTCTCTCGGATTTTACCGCTCTGATCGCATCGGGCGGCTTTGCTTTTGTTAGCGCCACTTGTCCCCCGCACACGCCTTTTGGGAGGCATATAAATAGGCCAAAGGCGCGGGCCGGGGCCTCGCTGGGGCGAGTCGGGCCCCACAGTCCCCGCACACCCAGCCACGGAGCGGCGGGCCCGCCTGCCCGCGCCGCTCCAGGGAACTTTCAAGCCGGTCGCCGCAGATGGCTGCGGGCGGGCGGGCGGGCGCGGCGGGGAGAGGAGGCCCGCCCGAGAGAGGCCGGGGCGCCCCTGCCGCGCCTGGCCTTTTCAGGCGGGAGGCGGAGGGCGGCGCTCGGTTTTGAAGGCCGCGGGGCGGGACCGGGCGCCTCACGGCCACTTCTCTGGGGCCGACGCGGCCGGCGGCCGGGCGCGCGCAAGAGGAGGGGCGGGGGCGGGGGCGGGGGCGGGGCGCGCGCAAGAGGAGGGGCGGGGCGCGGGGGGCGGGGGCGGGGCACGCGCAAGAGGAGGGGCGCGGGGGCGGGGGCGGGGCGCGGGGCGCGCGCAAGAGGAGGGGCGGGGCCGCGGGGGCGGGGCGCGGGGCGCGCGCAAGAGGAGGGGCGGGGCCGGGGCGCGGGGCGCGCGCAAGAGGGGCGGGGGCGGGGCGCGCGCAAGAGGAGGGGCGGGGCGCGGGGGCGGGGCGCGCGCAAGAGGAGGGGCGCGGGGGCGGGGCCGCGCCCCTCGCCCGCCCGGGCTGCGGCCGCGCCCCCGCGGGGCGGCCCCGCCGGCCGCTTCCCGCCTGCGCCGCCCCGGCCGCGCCGCAGCCGACGCCGAGGCCGCGCGGGCTGCATGGGGGCGCCGCCGCGGCTGCTGCCGCCGCTCGTCGCCGCCCTCGCCGGGGCGGCCGTGGCAGGTGAGCGGCGGCGGCGGCGGGCGGGCGAGGCGCCCCGGGCGGGGCCGGGCAGGGCCGGGCCGGGCGGCGCGGGGGGCGACGCGCCCGCTCCCCGCGGCGCGGCGCCGAGGCTCCGAGGCGGGGGCGCGGCCAGCGGCGCCGCCCTCCGCGCCCCTTGCTCGGGAGGGGCCCGTGGGGCGCGCGGCGCTCACCGGGGGAGACGCTGCTCGGTGTGGAGGCCTCCTGCGGGGTGGCGCTTGCTCGCTAGTCCGTCAGTACTCAGAAGTAGACTCGATTTGGTTCGCTGGTGCTTCGCTGGTGCAGGCTGAGACTCCTCTGGGCTCAGTTGGGTTCAAAGGGGCAGACTGCTTTGGGACATGCACCAGAAAGTGCATGTCTCCTCCGGACTGAGTTATTCATCCATTTATTTATTGCGTTTATATCCCACCTTCTTTCCTCCAAGGAACCCGAGGTGACTTACAGAGTTCTCCTGCTCTCCGTTTTATCCCCGCAACAACATCCCTGTGAGGGAGGCTGGGCTGAGAGTCAGCGACTGGCCCAAAGGCACCCAGCGAGCTTCCATGGCCGAGGGGGACTAGAACCCGGGTCTCCCAGCTCCCAGCCCCACACTCTAGCCAGTACCCCACACTCGCTCTCTTTACTTTTACTTGTTCTGAATAATTTAAGCCTATTCCGAAGAAGTAAGTTCCATAAGCGTGTTTACTTAGATGCATTTCCCTGTCTGCTCGGTGCTACTTACTCCCTAGCAAGTGTGCCTTAACGAGGGCCCCGTTCCCCCCTACATCCTGAAGAGAACTCAGATTCCCTCACCCCATATTTGTTGTTGTTGTAACTGTACATCTTAGATCTGTGATCAGGGTACTGTATATATTACTCCCCACTGGTGATTACTAATTGTGGGGAGGGGAGACTTAGATGTTTACTAAAATGTAAAACCCATTGAGCTGGGTTATTTTGTGTAGGATTGGGGGCTCCCAAACTGTCAGGTGAGTCCGCCACCAGTGTGTTGCCACAGAAATTTGGAGCTGTCCCTGCTTGTTGACCCTAAAGTGTAACCCTCCTGACATATTTCTGGTTAGTAAACACTAAGCTATTGCATGTGTGTGGTGAGAGCAAATCCAGCTATGTGCATGATCAGATGTTTGTGCTTCTATGCACTTTGTATATGCAATTGCCTTTCTATTAACTTTGACCGCACGCTGTTTTATTTAACTTTGACAGCGAGCTGTTTTATTTGTAATAAATAGCTTTTTGATTCTGCAATCTTGTCTTTGAATTGCACCATAGAACATTTGACATCAAGGAGTGTTCCCGTCTGGTTTGTATAGACTGGCCTTGAATAGGAGTTGAGCAGTAAGTTTTGTGCTTCTTTCATTGTCGTAAAAGATCGTGGGGCAGAAACTGAGTTTCACATTTGGTTTGACCTTCCATCTGGAGCCTTTGCAGGGCCAGCTCCCACGGGTGGTGGGATCAGGCAAGACCTGCTGACCCAGCATTCCCAGTTTGCACGGCATACTTGCGAAGCTCAGAGGCAGTGTGATGAGATAATTCTGCTTGTACATCCCCTCCCCCTGAGCTAGATGAGGTGGGGCACTGGGGATAACTTGTACAAGAGCCCCTCAAATCCTGAAGCTGCCCCTCGGGGGTTGTGAGCAACCTGCTGAGTTCTTGTGTGATACTGCAGCTCCACGTGCACATCATTTCAGTGCGGAGTGGTGTTGGATGAAGAGTTCAGCAGCATGGACAATCTCAGTTTCTTGTTTTTTTCGCTAAGGCTGTGGAGGTAGGCTTAGCCTTGTGTGGGAAGTGCCCAGTGATCCAGCTGGGAGCGCCGATTGGATGAATCCTCTGTTAACCACAGACTAAAATGTGGCTTTGTCTTATGACAGTGTAGTCAGCGGTAACAGTCTTGAATGGGGCCATCAGTTTAAGATTATTTTTCAAAATAAGTAAATGTGAATGATAGTTATGTAAATCAGGAAGTAAAAGCTGTTATTTCTTCATGCCTTGTTGCAGAGCTTGGGGCAACTCAAAAAGCGTAAAATACATTGGTGAAGGAGATTGGCAGGATCCACTGATTCCAGGAGGTAGCTGAAAAGTGTGAAAGCCATGATTGCATGAAACTGTATAGTGTCATGGCTCTCTTCTCATCCCATGGGATTTCCAGTTCTGTGCGAAAGCAAGAGATTAATTAGCATCCTTGCAAAAAACACTTTCCATGGTTCTGTGGACTCCTGTTAGACCAGTTTAAAGCCACTCTATGTTTGTTCATTAGAAGTACCCTAAACATTAAAGCCACCTCCTGACATTTTACCATTAGCCTCTGCTCTGCCAGCTCTCTCCCACTGCATCTTTCCCAGTTTTCCTCTTGCAAACAGCTATTCTCAGGGCCACAACCCTGGACCGTATTCAAACAATGGTTTCAGATACTCCCAGCTGTCCAGTGTGGTGTTACATTGGAGAACCCACAGCTCAGTGGGAGAGCACATCCTTTGCATGCACAATGTTTAGTTGTTGACTTCTCCAAAATGATGTTGTGCAACAATGCTGGTAGAAAGACCTTTCTCCCTGAGACCTTGGAGATACCAGGTTAAGACTTCCTCTTTAAGCAGGCATTTGATGTTCAGTCTGTTCCTTTATTAATTTTACTGCTGGCTCCTCAATGTTTTTAATATATTTAATGTTTAATATTGTATTTTGATACTATGATGATTACTGGTTATTTTGTTGTTTATGTTGCTGTTTTTTGGTTTTATGATTGTATACCACCCCAAGGGCATTGCCAGTTGGGCAGCATGAAAGGAAAGGTTCCTCCTGTGCAAGCACTCAGTCATTGCTGACTCTTAGAGGGACGCCGCTTTCGCTGGCATTTTCATGGCAGACTGTAGTGGGGTGGTTTGCCATGGCCTTCCCCAGTCGTGACTACCTTTCCCCCAGCAAGCTGGGTACTAGTTTTACCGACCTCGGAAGGATGGCTGAGTCGACCTGAGCCGGCTACCTGGTACCTGGCTTCCGCTGGGGAGAGTTTCAGTTGCAGTACTGCCACCTACCACTTAATTAGTTGACTCAGTACATATGAGACAAATGGGTTCTAAACAGTTGCAGGAAAAGGCAGATACCTTTTTTCAGGCAGAACACACACACACACACACACACACACACGGAGCAGGGAGCTGACTGAGGAAACTGAGCAGCTAACTCTAGTACCACTGAGCTGTATAGACCACTGAGCCACATCTGAAATGCAGGCATTGGAAGTGCTGGATCAGTGCATGCATCCCAAGGTGAATCAGAGCCACTTGGGTGGGCCTCTAATGTGTACTCCCTCCTGTGCACTCTAATCAACATCAGAGGCCTTATTCCAGGCGGGAGCTTTTCTGTCATGGCACCAGCTTTGTGGCATGCCCTCCCCAGGAAAGCCCACCTGCTCCCATTCTTAATGTAATACTGCCACCTATTCAAGGTGTGATTTGTTTTGAGAGGGCCAACTTTCTGCTTGTGTGTGTGTGTGTGGGGGGGTACTTTTGTTTTTCTGTACATGCTTTAATGGTGCAATATTTAGTTTTATGCTTTTTATTTTATTAAAGCTTTCATTGTGATTACTGTCATTTCATTATTAGCTGCTTTTATTGTTAAAAAGTTAAGGATAAATTTAAAACAAACATTCAAAATACATCACTGATTGCCTTACACAGCTGTCTTAGGAGCTTTTATCAGGCTTTTTAAAGAATTCAGTGTCCACTGCTTTGTCTACAAACTGAAGCAAGAGGCAATGAAAAGGTGAAGATAGATGGGGAGCTGAACTTTTTCCTTTCCTCCACTTTACCTCCCTGAGCTCCATTCCCCCAGGAGCTTTTCTCTGAGCCTAGTTTTAAATTGAGCTGGGCTGGGAAGAAAAAGTGCCTGGAACAAGAATGCAAGCTGATACAAGGTGGTCGAGCTTATCCACACATACCCTTCTGTTGTAAAAATTAGACCTCCCCCCTCACCTCCCACTCCATACGTGAATGGGATAGACAAAACACACAAGTGAAGAACTACTTCTTTTAACTACTCCCATTGCCCAACTTCCTGAGCTGAGTTATTTGTCTCCTTCAAAGCTACTTCTGAGTCACGCTCGCCTGCCTCTTCATTCCTGACTGTGGGAGGAGATTAAACTCCCGGGGGCTTCTGGAACGAATCCCTTTCTCTTTGTCCTGGGAGACTTAGTCTAAGCTGCATCCATGGAAGCGCATAGTTATGAGATAGTTTAAGACTGGGTGTTTGCCGGGTGGAGTCTATGCCATGATGTGCCTGAAGTCATCTGCAGACTGATGCCCTTGCTGGTGTGATCCGCGTGCTGGCGTGTGTGCAAGGGCAGAGACAGCATCCGCGCTGGTTCTTCCTCCGCAGTCTTGTTCCTGGTCTGTGTGGTACAGCGGACGTGTCAACCCTGTGGCCCATTTTCCTTCGTGCCAGAGGGTGGCCCAGGTGCACTGCAGTACCCAAGAGCTCCTGGCTGCTGTTACAAGTAATCTTTGCTCCCCGCCCTCAGACAGAAGGTTTTTCTTTTACGTTTGGAATTTTTGAGAGCGAACCATGAAGTTGTGACCCCTTAGGTTTCCCTTGCGCCAGTTACAGCGTTATCCCCTGATCACTATAACATGAAGTGGAGGGCTGTTGCTCAGTGGTAGCGCATATGTTTTGCACGAAGAAAGTCATAGGTTCAACGTCTGGCATCTCCAGGCTGGGGAAGGCCCCTGTCTGGAAACCCTGGAGAGCCACTGCAGGTCAGCGTAGACGATACTGAGCAAAGTGGACCAGTGGTTGCTTTGGTATCAGTGTAGCTTCCTGCGCTCCTTTGAAGGAAAGCTAAGGTTGCAGTCCTGTGCATGTTGACTTGGAAGTAAACCCTGTTGAAGACAGTGGGATTTCCTTCTGAGTAGTTGTGATTGGACTGCACATTGCAGACAGTATTAGAAACCATGTAGAACTGAGGGCCAGACCAGACACAACTTTTCTGATGTAATTTCCATTGTGTCTCCGATTTTTGTTAAACAGCTGGCTTGGGTGTGTGTGCATTGGATCAGAACCATGGCATGGGGGACAGTGCCCCCTCCACAGGCCCTCCCATTGCACATGCTCTTTGCAATGGGAAGAAAGGTCCATTGACATCAGTGGACTATTGGGCAGTATAGAAATGAAATAAAGAAATAAAATAATAATAAAATGAAATAGCAGACCTGGAGAGGGAGGATTTCAAGTAGGGGTCCTGCAAAGGGTTGGTCCCCCTTCCCCCACACACACCATGGTCCCAATCCAGAGATAATGATAATAATATTTTTTTAAAAAAAAAACAGCAAAGGTGGCTGTGTTGACTGTAAGGAAAATTCCCAAATCCATATTAGGGTAATACCTTTTTTAGGACAACCAAAAGATCACAAAAAATATACAAGCTTTTTAGATTTCCAGATCTCTTCATCAGGGACGTTTTTACAAAAAGCCAGTTTGGGGGTGGGTAGGGGGGAGAAAGGGAGATCACAAAAAAGGGAGATCACAAAAAATATACAAGCTTTTTAGATTTCCAGATCTCTTCATCAGGGACGTTTTTACAAAAAGCCAGTTTGGGGGTGGGTAGGAGGGAGAATGGGGAGGAACAAACAGAGTTGATGGTGAAGTCACAGTGTCTCTGTGTTCAGAGTCCCAAGATGAAGTGGGTCAGGGGCATCTGCGGAGATTAAAATTAGGCTCTGCGGGTCATTAGATGATTACAGGGTTAGACCTGGAGCTGCCCCTAGGATTGCTGGGAACCAGAAAGGGAAAACTGTTGGGTCCCCTATTTTGAAAATATAAAACCCCGCTGTTACTCAGATGCGTTTCCATCCTAGGTGAAGTACACTGGCCCTTTTTACCAGTGGATCACAGAGAGAAACGGGGCAGTCTTTACATTAACCAAGCTGGGGATAGTTTTAGATGCTGTACTAGGTTAAAAAAAAAAAAAGGTCATTTGAAGCTAAATTGGGTAGTTAGACTGCCTTTCCTGTTGCTGCATGGATGCGTCCTAACTGGCAGCAACTCTTAAAACAACAGAGAGAGATGGTTGTCCTTCCTTTTTCATAGGAGCCCTGTTGCCTCCCGTAACTAATGTCACTCACACTTTCAACGAAAAGCGCTGCCAATTGAACGTGACCTGGAATCCTGTTAAAGACTTTAATGGCATCTGCAACCTAGAGTATAAGAGTGTGGTGAGCACTGGTGGAAAAAGCAAAGTAGTAAGTTTTCTGGTTCTTTGGATTCCTTGTCAATTATTGTAAAGCAACAAAAATGATGACTTACATCAGGAACTGTACAGGAATTGTGATGAAAACTAGAACTTCGCTGCTTCTCAATTCCTAATCACCTACTTTCTCTTATCTCTTCAACTCTTTTGGGTTTGGGTTAATTTTCTGTAAGGAGCAAGAAACCTGTCTTTGTACAGTTATTTTAGATCAGGCTGGTGGAATCTAAAAATCTGATCTGGTTGCACTGATGTTTCCATTACGCCGAGGGGGGCTATATAAGTCTCCTAAACAAATAAGCAAATACCTCCCTCCGAGGAGAAGGGGGCCAGTCACCCTCTCCAGGCTACATCCAGCCCAGACTCCTTATGGGCAGAGCGGCGGTCGCTGCCTCTTCTAATCAGGGGTAGTGAAACTGACCTCATGGTGGACAGATTGAGTGCTGTTCTCATGCTTACCTGTGCGCACATGGAAGGTCATTTGATGTCTTATTTCAACACTTGATGTCCTGGAAAACAGGAAGACAACAACAAGCAAAATGTGGCGGGCGGGCGGGGGGGCGGTGTGGAATGGAGAGAGGTGGAGTGATGAAGGTGCAGAAAATAAGTCTTTCAAGGCCCAATGCATTTGACTGTATTCTTCCTCATGGGTACTTGCACAACATCGAATGGATGCAAACATCATGCCCCATGCCTTGCTTTTTGACCAAAGGTGTTGTGCTGTTAGTAGTGCAGTCCTGAACGTGTCTACTCAGGAGTAAGCCCCATTGCGTTCGGTGGGACTTAATCCCTCATAAGTGTTTATAGGACAGCAGCCCTAATGTTTATTTTGTGCTCCTGTGAGACCTCAGCTCTCCCTTTTTCTTCCTCTGGCACCTGCGACTGGCACCTGAATGTGTTAACTGATTTCACTGCAAAGTGCTGCTTTGCTGGTAATAGGACCATTCTGCCTGTGGTGTTAGCTCTGTGATGGGTCATTTGCACATGCAAGTCGTTGCTCATTGCAGACATCAAGAATGGTTTGTGCTCATAATTTACAAAACAAAATGTAATATTTAAAAAATAATCACAATCCAATTGGTAAAATTAGACAGTCAAACAATTACAAATAATCTAAACAAAGACTTGCAAGCACAAGACTGCAATCCTATACAGGCTTACCTATGTGTAAGTCCCATTGAACACAATGGAATTTACTTCTGAGTAGACATGTATTGAATTGCACTGCAAAACTATATTAAACTGGCACCTCAACAAGAAATGCATAGATGCCAAGCTAATATATCAGCCAGAGGTCAGGCACTGCTACGGAGAAGCCACACACTTCTCTTTTGAAGGCAGGGATGCTGGGACAGGGCCTGGCTGATAATGATCCCCCTGTGCGTGTCCCTCATCTGCAGCGTGGGTTATGAGCCTTTGTTCCCAGCAGTCTCCCATGTGTAACTCCAGCAGGGTACAGCTTGTCCTATCAGGCGCCACAGCCACGAAGAGGCCCCTGTATAGTTTTGCAAACGTTATACAGGAGAGAAAACATGAATGTTTAATAACGTCTTAAGGTGAAAGAAAGAGGAGGCCAGCTAGATATTTAGAAGGACAGCGATCCACACGTGAGGGGCTGTGTGGAAGAAGACACAGAAACGAGAGGTAGCACAAAGGGGTGAAGGTTTAATAAGAAGATTAGTGTTCCATGAATGAAGAGAGTGACCAGGAGGATAAAAGGAAGGCAACAGACATAGTTAAGAAGGGGCAAGATAATGAAGAAACTTAAAAGTTAAAATTAGCAGTTTAATTTCAGTGCAGAATAATAGATGAAGCCAGCGAAGGGGAACGTATACAGGTGTAATATGATTGAAGTGCAAAGAAAGAAAAATTAAACAAACGGAAAAAATGAGAACAGAAGTAATTGGTTTAAGTGAAGAGATATTTACAGTGCAATCCTATGTATGACTACTTAGAAGGAAGCCTGACTGAGTTCAACAGGGCTTACTCCCAGGTAGGTGTGTATAGCAGGGGTGGGCAGCTTTCATGGTGCCGAGAGCTGTATGTGGGTTTGGGTAGTGGCTAGAGACTGCACACACATGTGCGTACATGCATGCATATGCACACACATGCATACACACCCTCCCTCCCGCCCAAGTCCTGTTGCGGATCTGCAGCAGCATCGCTGGGGTGGGTGGAGGAAGCCTTTAATTTTTCTTCCATGCCAGCAATATTGAGCAGTATTGTAGGATGGCGGGAAGGTTAAAGCCTCCTCCCCACCTCAGCGATGCTGCCTGAGATTGCTGTGGTGGGAAGGGGGCTTCAGCCTTGCCTCCATCTGAGCACTGTTGATCCGGATACAGGAAGCTCTATGGTGCAGGAGGTGTCCTCTTGCTCTAGAGAGCCGTGTGAGAGGAGAGAGGTGAGAACACTGGCTGCTTCATTTTCGTGGTGAGAAGGCAAGCGCATGTGGAAAGGCAGCTTTGGCTGTGTCGGCAGCTGCTTCTTGTATCATGGGGGGGGGGCGTTTCACCCCAGAGGCATGCTTGGGGGGCCGCAGGAAAGACCTTGGGGCCTGCATTTTGTCCACCCCTGGTGTATAGGATTGTAGCCAAAGGCTTGCAAGGATATAATGACTAGCACTACTATATAGTTTCGTTTTGCCATTAGAGACCGTCTTCTGGAGTTGGGTTTGAACTTTGGCTTGCTTGAGATGCATACTTTTTCATCCAATATATGGAATGATTTTCCCCCTTCCAAACTTAGAGATGGCGTTCCAGTCCTTTCCGGACACTGCAAGTACCTCTGGGTAAAAATGTTGTTTTTGGAGTAAGAACTTCATGTTCAGAAAATGAGCAGGGTGAGGAAAAGCAGATTAATATCCCTCTTCGACCAAAGGGTAAGGCTTCAAATACTGTATGTATTCCTTATATTGGGTTTATTTAATTTTTAAGCCATCCAATAACCAATGATCTCTGGGTGGATTACAAACAATTAAAAAGCTAAAAAGCCATGCAAAGAGTTTTTTTAAAAAAATCTGCAGATCTGCAACAGGACTTGGGTGGGAGGGAGTTTGTTTATGTACATACAGGGACGTAACTATTCTTTTGAACACATGTACTCATTTAATGTCTTTTTTGTGTTTTGCTTTTTAGCTTCTGTTTTTTTCTTCAGAACACTGTAGTAATTAATTTCGTTTTTAAAAACAAGGGATATTCAGTGATAAAAAATACCTTGCCAGTTTAAGACCAGAGTTAAGGCTATCTCATGTTGGTTCAAGCTCCAGCAAGCCAGAAAACAGGACGCGAAGGCTGATGCCTTAACAGACGTGCCCCATGACCAGAGCGGCCGGAGATTGACCCCATTAGGTTCTAGTATTTTGAGAGAGGGTGAAAAATGTCTCCCTATCCACTTTCTCCACACCATGCATAATTTTGTAGACCTCTCTCATGTCTCCCCTTACCCTCATTTTTCCCAAGCTAAACAATCCCAGCTGTTGTAACCTTCTCTCGTAGGGGAGATGCCTCAGCCCTCTAATCATTTTAGTTGCCCTTTTCTGCACTTTGTCCACAATTAGTGGACAATGGTGGCCTAGATGGGCCAATTGTCTGATGCTATATAAGGCAGCCTCCTATGTATTTTCTCTGCCACAGAAAAATGGCATACAAAGCAATGTGTAACAAAACTGTAGAACAATAATAAAATCACACAAATGGGACCTGCAACAAGATGTTGCCATGTATGCTCACATTCTAGTAAGAATGCTCCTGCACAGGGCTCCTGCATGCTCTCCTCCAGGATACTGTTATGCCATAGGGAATTCAAGCCAGAAATTCCAGTTCCCTCCCAGTTTTCTGTTTTTCTTTTTCAACCAACGGTCATGGCTGTTGAGCCTGCTCAGTCCTCATTAGGCTATTTTTGTGAAGTTTGCTTTCTTAGTAATTTTTAAAAGATGGTTTTATACTTTTGCAAACTTTGGGGTTCCCCCTAACATGCTGCTGCCTCACTCTTGTTTCTGAGTGGCTCATTTTGGCTCCATTTCTGTCACCACTCAACACTGGAATTCACTATTAGAGGGACGGATTATTAAGAACAAAAACATTAGAAGAGCTATAGCAATATCCCAGCAACTTTCATATCTGAGAATTGGCGAAAACACTTTCAGCTTTATGGAGCTTGCATGGTGAATTCTCTCGGAAGGGTCCGGGGAGGGTTTGGGAACTCCTGTTTTTCGTACCTGCCAACTTCCTGCCCTACTTCCAACTTCAGCCTCCCATCTTCAATCACTTTAGAATGAATTATATAAAATAAATGTGTGCAGATGAGTTTGATTTGTGTAGCTGAGTTTGGAATGGCAGAATGTTGCTAGCCCAAGCCCTTCATTCTGGCCATTCTCAAAGAGCAATTTCTGGCCTTTCAGCAGTTTTGCTCTGCAGACAGAGAGAGCCGACAAAGTCTCAGAAAACAAAGAGGAACGATGCTTTTGCTTTTCCTTTCCAGGTATTGCAGGTACAGGCGCCATTAATGTCAACTGCATTTGGCATAATGAACAGTATGTGGTGTGTTCGTGGCAGCGTGGAGAGAACGCAGATCATGACACCCTCTACAACCTGTCCTACTGGTTTGTACTTGAAAATATGTTTTTCTGTCTCTCCAAAATTATCTGGGAATAGATATGTGGCAGCAGGTTCATTCAGGAGCGTTACTGGGCAGGATGACTTGTTTTAGTATCCTTTTGCCAACATCACTTCCAAAATAGCCTCCTGTCACAAGGCTTCTGATCTGTGTAAGGAAGAAAACCACGGAGTGTCCCTGTGTTACTGAAATTCACAGCCTACTTTTTTGGAGGAAGGGGCATGGATTTTTAACACAGACGTAATGTATTGTTGGAAATAGGTGGCTGAAGAGCAGTAAACTGATACCGGAACAGCCAGCCCCATTCTTCAGTGCAGTGCTACTCCGATTGCACAAACAAACTGTTTCATGACTGATTTCTGCCTAAACTTTGAATCAACTATTGACCAATTTTGTCATTGCCAGGAGAGATGGCGTGGGGGGGGGGGGTTAGGCAGGGCCCAGTAGGTGGCATGGGGCGTGGGCATTGGCAACACTCTGCTCTGGGCCTTTTCAAGATTGGTGCTGGCCCTGATCATAGCCGCAAGTGAATTTTTGCCAACATGGTTAGCCTCTACCAAGAACCTGGGAGTTTCTATCAAAATGAAGCCTGTCTGTGTTCAAGTGTGTGTTTCTTGTCCATGCAGCCAAGTCAACTTCTCATGCAGATTAAGGAGGCATCCAAGATTGTACCCAGAAAATGCAACTCATCTGCCCTCCCCTCCCTCAGCCATTGTTGGGAGAAGGGGACGTTGTGATGCATGGAAGACTGCAATTGAAAGGAGGGAAAAAAGTTAGAGATTCAGTGGGGCCAGCCCAAACCTAAAGTAGCTCTCTGGATTGCGGCTACAGTGCAGGCCTATCAGAAACTGAACAAAACCACACTGTCATCCCTCACTTCAGGCCTGTTCACCTTGCTATTTCCCACTCCACAAGGCCTTGTTTCTTCATGGTCTGTGGGCAATTGTGTGTTTGCCCAACACCACCCTGGTTTTATAAAGTCCTGATGTTGCTTTTCCCACCCAGGTATAGCAGCCTGAAAAAAGAACAGCCATGCACAAATTACACCAGAGAAGGAGATTCTTTCCGATGCACTTTCAGCTTGGCATTCTATGGACGCGAACCTCTCAGTATTTCTATCCGAGGCAATTCCAGAGACATTCAGCCTGTGTGTATAGTGAAGGAAGGCCTGCAACACGGTAGGTTCTTCTGTTGGTTGGTTGATGGCCTGCTTCATGCCAAAAGCCTTGGAGTCAGAAATGTCGTTGAAAACCTAATACCCGTTAGAATATCTAAAGCAGCCCTCCTGCTTTTCTCCCTCGCCATCTAAAGAGCCATACATCATTTCTGAAGGATGCTTAGGCTCATGCTGTGGCCAGTGTCACCCTGGAAAGGGATTCCATAATTGGGATGGTGAGGAGAGGATGGGGTACCAAGAATGCCTCTCTGTGTACCTTGGCAAGCCTAATGCAGCACAGAGCTGGTGAACTGAGAAGGGTGTTCCTTACCTTTAAGGGCCTGATGAAGCAGAGTGGTGGAGGCTCTGTCTGATACGTTGGGGTCACCTGTTTCTAGGCCATTGCCAGCAGCTTGGATTGGGCCCAAACAAGCAATTAGAAGTACAGGCAGGGGAAGGCTGTGGTGATTGATGGGTTCTTCCAGACTCCAGCTTACTCCTTGACTCCAAAGGCACCATGATGCAGCAACCTTGTGGAAGCTAAATAGGCTTAGTTCTGGATGGGAGACTGCTCAGTTACCCCGCCTGGGAACCATGGGGAACCTCCTTGAGTTCCATGGAAGAAAGGTGATCTATCAGTGTAATGGAATAGTGCTCAAGCAGACAGGTTTTCAAAAGAAATAAACCAGGAGCAAGGGAAGCATCTCAAAAAGGCATGTCCCCTTTCCTCCTAACTTGAGAGAGCTGCTGGGACACTTACCAGGAAGGAGAGAAGGGCTTAGGGCAAGGCGCAGTGGGCAAGGCTTGGATGAGAGTGGGTGAGAGGTAGGCACCTGTGCTAGAAGGCCTTGCATTCCTGAATGGGAGCTGAAACGAGGGCAAGATTTCCCACCAGTGCCCTTGCTGGAAGGTACAGCAAGCATCTTGAATGGGCATGGAAGGCTTTGCTGAATCTCCACGGCACGTGCGAGTGCTGCAAGAGAAGGCTGCTGGATAGCAGCTGGACAGTCCTGCATTGGATGCAGCATCATCTGTCTCTGGGAGCTCTAGCTCCTCGGAGAAGGAGGAGTCCTCCAGCAGAGGCATGACATGGACGGGGCAGCAAGTATGTCAGCACAGGAGAGGATGGTCCAGGGGGCTGAGAGGAGTCAGTGAGTCAAGTAATTCTGTCTTGCTTTGCCCATCAATCTGTTGAGAGCAGCAAGCCTTCCCTCCTCTGGCTGACAGGGTATAGTCAGCAGGATGACCCTCGAAGGGGCCGTCCTGCTGGGGTAGGGGGCGTCTGTCCCCTTGCTGCCTGGCTGGATCTGGTCATACAGATATGTCACCATCATGTTAATGTTGGATTTGTTAGAATTGTGGGGGATTTATTTATTTATTTTCCTTTAGGTTTACCACTAAAACTTGATCCTCCATCAATTAAAAACATCACAAAGAGCAGTGATGGAATATCTCTAACATGGACTCCTAGCAGATTGAAGAGCATATGCTATGAAGTAGAAATGAATAACACCAAATCATATAAAACGGTACGTTGTTCTCTTAACTTACAACAGAACTTCTGTTTTCATAAACACAGTTTCCTTTATTTATTAGGAGAGTAATCCTGTGGTCCCAGGAGAGCATCCCAGGGACCATAGGATTCTTCATAGCCCCCCCTCCAAGGCCATAGACACTGCTACGACCTCAGAAGCGGCCTCTGGCATCCAGTCCCTCTCCTCACCCCTGAAGCTGATACAGAAAGAACCACAATGGCAGCTTTCCAAGGTCACAAAAGTGGTCTCGGAGAGGTCAGAAAGGGGGTGTGCTGAGGGGAGAGGTGAGGCCCAGATTCAAAGAATCCTATGGTCTCTCCAGCCCCAGTCCCACCCCCGCCAGCACACCTTCTCTAGATGGGCTCAGAGGCCCATCTAGAGGAAAAAGGAAAACAACAGAGGGCATAGAGGCAAAAATCACCTCCTTCGTTCTTGCCTTTGTGGCAGCAGCCTGGCAGGGCATTGGCCACTCAGCTGCCTCCAGATTGGAGACGTCTTTCTTATGAGTGTGCAGTCCATAGGACACTGCCCTAAGCGTATTTCTTATCCATCTTCCAAGGCAGTTGTCTTCCCTGATATATAAAACAATATATTACAGTGTAAAACAGTAAATATTAAATGATAGAAGTACAATGTTAAAATAATCCAGTTAAATAAAATACAATTTCAAATATCTAAGAGTAGCAAGTACCATTAAATGTTTCAGTTAAAAGACAGAGAGAACAAATGTGTCTTTAAAAGCATCCACCAATGGAGGCAGATGTTTTTCTCTCAGGAGGAATTTGCTCACAGTAGGGGCAATGGCTGAGAAGGCCCTGTTACTGCCCTTCAACCTTACTGATCTTAGCGGCAGGTCAGTAAGTAAGGCCTCTGGAGGTGGTCATAAAGCAAGGGCAGGTTCATACGGGTGTAGGCTGTCCTTCAAATAACGTGAACCCATACCATTTAGTACTTTAAAGGTCAACACCAACACTTTGAATTGGGCCTGGAGATGCACTGGCAACCAGTGCTGCTTGTACAGAATTGGTGGAATATATTCTGCCCATTCAGCCCCAGCAAGGATGCAATTGGCTGCATTCTCTACCAGTTGAAATTTCCGAATTGTCTTCAAAGGCATCCCCCCCTTAGAGCGCCGTACAGTAATAAAATCTGGATTTAACTAAGGCGTGCATAACACTCTAATTCTGCTTCCTTAGATAGGGACACAGCTGACATTCCAACCAAAGCTGGTATGTCAGGTGTGAACATATCCTGGCTATTGCCTCCACCTGTGCTTCTACAGTCAGCGATGAGTCTAGAAGGACCCCTAACTTATGGACTTGTTTGTTCAGGGGGAGTGCAGCCGCATCCAAAACCAGTACAACACCTCTATCCAGGTCAGAAGATTTCTCTACCCAAATACTTGTATCTTGTTTACTCTGAGCTTCAGCTGGTTCACCCTCATCCATCCCAAAACTCTGTCCAGACACCTATTCAGGACTTCTACAGCTGCTTTAGATTAGTAGGTGGAAAACAAAGGTGGAGCTGTGTGTCATCTGCATATTGCTAAGTTTGCAGCCCAGATCTCCAAATGACTCCTCCCACTGGCTTCATGTAGATGTTAATTAGCATGGGGGGACAAGATGGAACAGGCCATGTAGGATCAGCGCCACCATAACATCATGCTGCCTAAACCGGACCCAGCCAGGCAATCTAGAAAGATACCACACTCGATGGTATTGAAAGCTACTCCGAGTTCCAGGAAAACTAATATGGTCACACGCCCCCCGTCTATTCCCAGGTAAGCCATCCATCAGGATGACCAGGGCTGTTTCCCTTCTTGAAATTCCTTTATTCTTTTCAGTGTGTCTTCCAATAATTGCTCTTAGCCCTTATTAGGGCTTTAAATAGATTTAATTGCCCAAGCAACATACCTGTTCGCCTTTGATTTCAGAGTAAAAATTCTGGGAATGGGATAATGTTGTCCAGGCACTCGCTGCTCAGAGATGTTTCCTTGGCTCCTAGGAATTTACAGACTCTGGAGCTGTTTTTAGATCTTGGCTCTCCTCTGCCAGCTCCAGTACCCTTAACAGCTTTAACCAGTGGGGGAGAATAATCCTCGGGTGGGGGAGAGCCTACAAAACAAATTGAAACCACAATAAATGGAGTCTCGATCCAGGAATTTTTTGACAGATCTTATAAACCATCTTTATAAACCTATTTGCAAAAACAGACAATGGCTGGGTTCACAAAGCATGCCAACCCACACTCAGTGGTTGAGTGTGGGTTGTTGTTGAACTGTGGGTTATTGTATTGTCTGAATGCAGCCTGTTTTCTGCAGGGTGGCTTGTTAACCATGCAGGGTGGCTTGTTAACCACCCTGAACAATCCAACAACAAACCATGGGTTCTCAAGGTGGGGTGGTTGAGAAAAATAAGCCACACTGCATGGTTCACAAGCCATCCTGTAGAAAAAACACTATGTTCAGACAACACGATAAACCATGGTACATCAACAACCCAGAGTTCAACAGCAACCCATGCTCAACCACTGAGTGTGGGTTAATGTGTTGTGTGAACCCAACCAATGCCAAACTCCTGAGATACCTGATCAAGTTTTTATTTATTTATTTATTTATTTCATTTCTATACCGCCCAATAGCCGAAGCTCTCTGGGCGGTTCACAAAAACTAAAACCAAACAACACACAATAAAACAATTTAAAATATATAGAACATTAAAACCACAATATAACATTAAAACCACAATAAATTAATAAATTAATTTATTAATTTATTAACCACAATAAATTAAAACCACAACATTAAAACCACAATATAACTTCTGAAGTTCCATTCAGAAGGCACAAAAGGGATGGATGGCCTGTCATTCCCCTTGCCCAAAGGGACTGCTTTTTGTATTGACTCCATTGCAAATAATCTCAAGGTTCTATGGGTAGTTAATACAAAAACAAATTGTGACGAGCTCCAAAAGGGTCTCTCCAAACTGGGAGAATGGGCAT
The DNA here is from genome assembly GCF_057233095.1 of Heloderma suspectum. Taxonomy (NCBI): domain Eukaryota; kingdom Metazoa; phylum Chordata; class Lepidosauria; order Squamata; family Helodermatidae; genus Heloderma; species Heloderma suspectum. Next base: position 4,353,115 of record NC_139466.1, read on the forward strand.
CTAAATGGCAAATGCGGTTCAACGTAAGCAAGTGTAAAGTGATGCACGTTGGGGCAAAAAATCCCAACTTCAAGTATAACCTGATGGGAGCTGAGCTGACAGTGACCAAGAAAGAGATCTTGGGGTTGTTGTGGACAGCTCGATGAAAATGTCAACCCAGTGTGCGGCCACTGTAAAGAAGGCAATTAGAAAAGGAATTGAGAATAAAACTGCCAATATCATACTGCTCTTATACAAATCTATGGTGTAACCACACGTGGAATACTGTGTACAGTTCTGGTCACCACACCTAAAAGAAGGTATTGTAGAGTTGGAAAAAGTGCAGAAAAGGACAACTAAAATGATCAAGGAGCTGGAGCAACTCCTCTATAAGAGAAGATTACAACAGCTGGGATTGTTTAGCTTGGGAAAAATGAGGGTAAGGGGAGACATGATAGAGGTGTACAAAATTATGCCATGCTGTGGAGAATATGGATAGGGAGACATTTTTCTCCCTCTCTCAAAGTATTAGAACCCAGGGTCATCCTATGAAGCTGATTGGTGGAGATTCAGGACAGATAAAAGGAAATACTTCTTCACACAGCACATAGTTAAACTATGGAATTCGCTACCAAAGGATGTAGTAATAGCCACCAATTTGGATGGCTTTAAACGGGGGTTAGCCATAGTCCTGGAGGAAAAGGCTATCAATGGCTATCAATAGCTACTAGTCTTGATGGCTATGTGCTTTCTCCAGTACCAGAGGCTTGCTGGGGAACATAGGTGGGAAGGTCCTGTTGCGCTCATGTCCTGCTTGTGGGTTTCCTGTTGACAGCTGGTTGGCCACTGTGTGAACAGAATTCTGGACTAGATGGACCCTTGGTCTGATCCAGCAGGGCTCTTCTTATGTTCTTATGCAAAGCTTGCCTACAGTGATCAAAAGTGATATGCGTAATACTACATTAGTCATGCAGGCCGTGATTCTCAGAGTTGATTTCCATACTGCCCCCCTGGCGACTTCCACCTTAACAAGTTTAGTTGAATCAGGGTCTGCTGTACCATCTGGATCTGGGATGGCTGACTCCGACCGCCTGAGGACTGAATGGCGTGAGCTTCTAGCTCATGGCTATCATATGGAAGTAGTGGGTACCTTGTTGGCCTCCAGACAACCTTCAACAAGTAGGAAATCTGAGGTTGCTTAGAAAGCCTTCCATCACTGGTGCAGGAGGAGGAAGGTTCACACTTCTAGTCCCAGGAACTATACTCATCATCCGTTTTATCCCAAGCCTACTTATCCCAAAGAATAGCAGGGCCATATGCTGGATATGCATAGGGCACTGTGCATCTATCTCAGGAGGATAGCACAAGTGAGGAGATCAGGCTTGCTCTTTGTGGCCTTTCAGCTATCCATCTGGGGAAAAAAGGTTTCTTTGTCTGCTCTTGGCAAGTGGATTTGATGGTGTTTATGTATAGCCTACCAGACGCAATGCTTACTTAGTTCCTAAGGGCCTAGCTATCCCGATCCATTGCGACTTCTGCCACTAAGAGGAAGTGATGGCCCACGCCAGAGGGAGCCTGCTGGGCCGAGGACTGTGGAGTCAATTGGATACTGTGGCAAGGCCAGGACTCCGGACAAGGACCAGGGTGCTGATTCAAAGTACAGTAGGTTCAGGACCATAGTTATCATTCAAACAGATGGGAGGAGCAACCTGTCAACACTGATCTGGAGTAAGTGCCACAGCTCTGTTGTCTGATTGTGCTACATCTAGCTGGTTAATGGGTAGGTGTCTTTTCATGCAGCTCTTGGCTTCTGGGCATGGGAGTTTCAGGTTGCGTGGACCTCTTTGTGAGAAGGGATGGTTGGCCTGTCATTCCCCTTGCCCAAAGGGACTGCTTTTTGTATTGACTCCATTGTAAGTAATCTCAAGGTTCTATGGGTAGTTAATACAAAAACAGATTGTGAAGAGCTCCAAAAGGGTCTCTCCAAACTGGGGGAATGGACATCTAAATGGCAAATGCGATTCAACGTAAGACCTCAGGTCTTTCTTGGTCCTCTGAGGAAACCGAGGTCTAGACATTCGAGGTGGCAGAGATGCAGCCTTGGGTTCAGGGGATGAGGTATGCCCTCCAGTGCCAGCAAATCCATTCAGGAAAGACCAGGGTGTTGATTCATCTCCTTGGAGCTACTATTGCATGAGGGCTTTGCATCCAAAGACTCCTTATTTGGAGCGATGACAACAACAACTCATTCAGGAAGAGGGGATACGACTTCAGTGGACTTAGATAGCGGACTGGGAAAAATGTGTCAGGCAGTGCAAGATCAGTCTTTTTGCATCAGCTACCACCTTTGGAAGGTGGATTTTGCAACAGGCTGTGTAATCTTGTTTGGAGGCAGGTTCCCATCCAGAATGCAGGGCAGGGAGACACTGCTTTTATACACCTTTCTGCAGAATGTTCTTCTTACTCTAACAGAGAACAGACCATTGGACTGACTTGGAGTGTTCCTTCTACATGGAGATGGGAAGGCACCCTGCTTTCACCCAATGAAAGGGCTGCCAGGGATGATACTTTGAATCTTTTTGTATGAATGTGTCTGAGATTCATTCAAGATTGCCTCTGTCCTTGTTCTCATTTCTAACTTTTCCAGTGTTACATGCTGTTTCCTGAGCCCATGTGCATTTGGGTATTTTTTACTCCGTTACTTGCCTTGTTTTTTTCAGTGGCTTTAATAGATAATATGGATCCCCTCAAACTTGGAGGGGTTTCTCCCCACTGGTGGAGACAAGAAATTTATTTTAGCCCAGTCTCCAGAGACTGATGTTTGGATTAATCCTTTGTAGGATGTCCTCCCATCTCAGAGAAGAAGGAACATTCAAGTCCAATGTTCCATTTTCAAGAACTGAAGGCCTCATTTTCAAGCAGTTTGCCTGCTCATATGCAAGTGTGTTCCGTTTACTGGGCAGGAATCCTGTCTCTCACAAGAGAGCCAGAGTGTGGATTTGCTGTAACATAAGCAGGCAAAGGTTTTTTTCTTCCTTGTTATACTGTGTATTTTTCTCTTCTCCTGTTTATTATTATTATTATTATTAAATTTATTAATTGCCCATCTGGCTGGTCACCCAGCCACTCTGGGCGATGTACAACATACAATAAAACAGTTTAAAACAATAAAATTCTACAGTAAAAACATTTTCTAAAATACCCTAACCCACCCCAAATGCCTGCCTGAACAACCACGTTTTTAATGCACGACGGAAGCTCATTAAAGAGGGGGCATGGCGGAGTTCCCTAGGGAGGGAGTTCCACAGAGTGGGGGCCACCACAGAAAAGGCCCTCTCCCTCGTCCCCACCAGTCTAGCTGTCCTGGCTGATGGGACAGAGAGAAGGCCATCCGAGGCTGATCTTGTTAAGCGGCCTGTCTGGTGCTGCTGGAGGTGCTCCTTAAGATATGTTTAAACATTTCATATGAAAAATCCTTTTCAATAAAACCAATATTTTAAATGCTCTAGTTAATATGTTTTAAACCTATAGAATGTTGGTAGATTATGAAAATGGTCTGTTTGTTTTCTCTTTTAAGCGTTACGAGGATCGTACCAGCGTAACCATTAGTCTCAGGCATAATGCGTACCACGCTTTCCGGGTGAGAGCCATTCAAGGCGATGTCAGCAGCCGCTGTACGAAGACATGGGGCCTTTGGAGTGATTGGAGCAACAAGGTGGTTTGGGGTGAGAAGCATCTTTGTAATGAATGAGCCGTTTGCCTGATTTGATCCTGCTGAGCCACATACTGAATTAATTGCCTGAATTGATCTTATATTGAAATAGTTGATTTGAGCTGATTGCATTTATTCTTTGAATTAACTCCTTGGAATCATTCTGTTTTATATTGATGATTTGTCTTATCTAATTATAGAAAATAATTAAATTCTATTTTGAAGGACTATTTGTATGATATATTTACTTGAATAATTATGATGGGCTAGGTCAGATTTACTAGGTACCTAATTTATACTGGCTTTGCTATGTGCTCTTGGTTTATGTGGTTCCTTGTAGAATATTTTATGGAGGTACAAGATCATTAGGTTAAAATTACAGCGTTTTGTCCTGTGCTGAGCATGAGTGGGAGTCCACACGACACCACAGACACCTGAGGGTGGCTTATTCAGGGTGGAGTTGCAGGACCTTGGATAGCTCTGAGCAGACAGGTTGCTCCAATGGTTAGGAACTCAGCAGAGGCCTTTCATCGCTCTTGGGCCAGAATACCTCTCCCAGGCTCTGCTCCCCTCCGGATGAATGGAGAGCCTAAAAGGGTTAGTTCTGTGGCATGGAGCCTTCATTTGATCCCCAATGTGTTAGTTCCTGCCTTGTGCGTTGCCTGTGCTGGCAAGCAGGCACTAGGGAGCATGAAGTCCCTAGTGTAAAGGGGGCTGGTTCCCCGAGCAAACCTGGCTCGGGGGTGGGTGGGTTGTGGCCCACTTTGGGGGTCTCTGGCTAGGGTTTGTGGCTGACAGGCTTGGTGTCGAAGCCTGATTCAGCACCTCTGCAGCTTGTGCTTGTGGTCTCCCTGAGCCAGCTGGTTTCTCCTCCTCTTTGACCTGACTGCTAGGCAGGGTCATGACTTATAAAGGAAAAATAGTACCAAAAAATTAAGGGCCAAGGATCTTTGGAAGAGGATGAAGGAATTAATAATATGGTACCACTTATACTCTATCAAGAGCCTTTTTCTAGAGAACAGAAACTTTTTGAGAAGTTTCAGGCACAGGAAGAAAAAGCTAAAAGGTTTGAGACATAAATAATCAATATTTTTTTGGAGGACAAATTAGTGACAAATCTGTATAAAAGTTTAGAAGAAAGGGGCCAGAAACTTGGGGCGGGGGGAACGACTTAAAAACGTTTCTGAAAACAAGAAAGTCAAGAAAGTCTGGATGAAAAAAGAAAGGTTTTGTATTTAAAACCTTCAGATCAAGATCTTAGGAAAGGTATAAGAGAAACAAAAGCCATGATCTGGAATTAATTCTGGAATTAAAGTTTAGTAAAATTTGGGAGATATTTGAAGAAATTACACATGAACTCCATAAAAACATCAACATTTAAGAGGGCTTTCAAAACATTGGAAAAAGGCAGCAGCGGGCTGTGTGTGTGTGTGTGTTTGGAAACCACCCTGGCAAATACTTACAATTGGGCAAATTGTATGGAGGAATAGAATCTGCTTGCAGAATTGGCTCAGCTCTGTCATGTAGGTCCAAGCACCCTATGAATGTATTGGTTAAATTCATTATTTTGGGGTGGAACGAGGCTGTAACTTACACATATTGGGTTAACAATTGATAATAGAAGAGCATTAAATAGAAGTAGTAACAGATTTCCACCATTCTAGCAAAACAAGGAGAGTTTAAGAAATATATAGCCTTTGGGGGAGCCTGTGTGAGGAGCCTAACTTGGATGGTCTCTTAGCAGGGATGCACATTATCTGTGCCAGAAATCTGAACTCTGTGCCTCAATAGTCCACATTTTGCACCAAGAAAAGCTGAGAACTTCAGCCATCTTCCCTCAGTTTCCAATATGCGACTTAAAGACATGATGGGGGAAAGCAGCTCTGGGCTATTCTGTCATCATTATGGTTTTTTGATTCCTAAACTGGAGTTGGGTCCCTGACTACCTGTTGTTCGTTGCTTTTTCAGATGAGACAGACAACGCATTTAACATTCTTTTATTAATTCTCATTCCTTTATGTGTGACAGTCCTGACTATCATTGTGCTAGTTTACCTGAAGAGGTAAGAGACTGATCTTCTGCCTTTTGTATACCATATGTATATTTTTCAAGAGTAGTTCCCCTTCTGTTTAATCTTCCTATAAACTGTAGAGCTGATAGGCATTTGTGGTTAAGGTGGAGAGCTTGAGAATTATTATACATGACTAGCTATCTAGCTAGCTGTCTACATATTCATACCTACAATATTCATTCATTCTAGTTTGCAAGCTTGAGAGGGGGAGTTATCCTTACCTGTTCTTGCTTCTAGAAGCTCTGTTCCGAGAAGAAATCCAAATTAGGTTAAGCTTCTGGATTGAGATGTAGCAAGAGCTCAAATGTTTGAGGAAAGCAGGATCAAACTGTGCTTTGCTTTCACTGTAATTTTACATGCTATATGGAGCATGTTGTGGAGTGTGAAATGAGGGATGTGATAATCCTGGTGTGCTGCGGTTCTATGTAAATAATCTTCAAGTACAGCCTTGAAATACTATTTAGTCAGTTAAACAATGTCTGCTATCTAGAACTCCTTAATTATTTCTTTCTTTTTTGCATTCTGAAGGATTAAGCTGCTGATTCTTCCAACAATTCCTGATCCTGGAAAGTTTCTGAGACGAGCGTTTGAAGAGCAAAGTGAAGATCTTCAAGTGAGTACCAGCCAGCTGAGCTTCCACCTGATCTCACAAAAGTCAACCTAATGAGTAGCTTAAAGAAACACAGTCTCAAAATAACCCATTGTTTTGAGACGGTGAGGAAGACCGTTTTGGTTTATCTTTGAAAGAACTTAATCAAAGTTGTCCGTAAGGGTTAATAGTACTTGAAATGTGCTGGGCAATAATGATCTTCCATGCCCCTTTGAAGTCTTCTCCCTTCTCATTCCTTCCATTTGGTGCTTTTCCTTTCCTTCCTAAGAAAGAGCAATCATATGATGCATTACATTGTTTCAAGAGACGTTTATTTCTCTTTTGTCCCTAGAAACCATCCACAGAAGAGCCAGTCAGGGATGAGCAAACCCATGTGTTGATATTCATAAAGCCTGCTAGGAACGAGAACTGAGGAACAAAGTTGCTCTCTTTACATCAGATGACTTCTGAATGTAAACTAGATGTCTCGGGGACAAGGACTGGGGCTCCCAGCTGCTGGACGATCTTCTTGGAGATGCATTATTACACACAGCATTCTTGCCCTGGCATCTGTTTGCTAAAAGTATCTTGTTGGACCAAGCAGGCCACAGAAATAATTTAAATGGCCTCCTTCACCTGATGTGTTGTCAAACACACCCACCCCAATTTGTCATCTGTGTACATCCCGCCAAAAATGTGAACATCAGGTCCTGTGTTAGCTTCTGTGAAGCAGCATTTGCTCTGGAGGACTACCAGTTTCTGTCATTTTTGCGACTTGAACTGCAGGAATGTTCACAACAGATCTGGCAAGGCTTGGCTTTCCATCTAGTCCTTCTTAAACCATGTTCCAGGGGGATTCTCCAAGATCAGCCAGAAACTGCTTAAGCCTCTTTTGAGTGCCTAAGAGAAAACTGAGTTGAATGGCTAAGCTGGTGCGTGCTTGCTGTCTTTCCCAGCTCAGGGTATGATGTCTCACTCCTGGATTCTTGGCCTAACTGTCTTGTTTGTCACAAGGACGTGACTGTAGAAACCCTGGAAGGGTTTCTGCATACCCTAATCACATACCTATGACTTTAGATGTGGGAATGGCAAGTGGGAGCACTTTATTTGCTTCGTGTGTTTTTTAACAGCTGATGTGTTATTTTGTATAAAGAATGTTTTTTAATAGAAGACTATCTCTTTTGGTTTTTTGGTGTCCTTTCCACTCTTGCATTTAAAATGGCCCAGATTCCTTTCTCCCTGCTGGTTTGTGGGCTTTTACTTTTATTGACTCTTTACTGATGTTTAGCTGGCGTTTACAAACTCTGCTTCAAAGACCAACGCTATGGGCTTCTGAATCATTAGATTCATCCTCAGAGTACTTCACCGAAGTCTTCTGGGTAACTGTGCACAGGAGGAGGCGTAGCTATGCAGATGGTGCAGAGTCTCCCCTCAAAAAAAAGGCAATGTGAGGAGACTGTTCACATTTGCCTGTAGGTCCAGGGCAGGCAAGTTGCAACCCTCCAGGTGTTTTGGACTACAACTCCCATCAGGCCTAGCCAGAAACACTAAGGGATGATGGGAGTTGTAGACCATAACATGGAGGTGGGGAAGGCACAGTTTGCCTACCCCATCAGTTGGTGGTAAAGTGTACCAGGCTACATGGCTTTCCCATGCTACAATCCCAGGCACAAAGGACAGCTTAATATCAGACTAACGACTTTAAATAGCTCTAGATCAGTTGGCCGTGGTCTCATGTCTTTCTCAGGATGGATGTGCAAGTATGTGTGCCGAGTGCCACATTGGCCACAGTCGAATCAGGCATGATTTCATCTGTCTAGCCAGTTCATCTCCCTGATTTTTCATCCTGTTTCAGTCTAGCAAATATGGTAACAGGGCAGCCAGCTGCACCCTGGCACGATTTGGGGCAGTGAGATAAACTCTCAATCCCCAGACAACAGATACATTTGAAATTTTGCCAGTATCCTGAGATCCCTCAGAGATGTTTATGCCTCGCCATATGAGTGGGAGTATTTCACAGTGCAGTTTACACTTTCAGATGTGCTGGTCTTAATTTCAAAAAAATGCAGCCACATGTAGCGTTTCAAAGAGTAAAGGACCATGGGAGCAGATAACAAAAAAACCACAGAGTCACTTAAAAAGAAATCCAACCTGCAACATGCCCTGTGAATAGTGGTTGGCCCTCATCAGTAACGTTTACTGTCCCAGTGGAAAAGAATCATTATGTTTCATGAACTGAGACACATCACTTTCCTTCCTTATCATGCTTTTCTTTCCTTATAATGTAGAGATTAGCCGCTAGGGGGCAGAAGAGGCACATCAAAATTCTTGTGGGCCTCGTCTGCCCCCAGGCTACTAATCTCTACACAAGAAGAGAAAGTAACATACTTTCTTCTATCCCGAAATACAGTAATTAAGGTTTCCTGATGTAATGTTACACTGTGCTTTTCTTGTATTTTTCCTGTGTTGCTGTGATGCCAATATTACTGGCATATATTTCCCCATAGAACAGAAAAGGCAGCATACAGACCTCAACAAAGAATTTTCATCAGAGACATCTCTGCAGACTTTTCTCTTACTTTGTCAGCTTTGGGGGCCCATAAACTGCCCTTCCAGACAGCAATACTGTGTTGCTTTTTGTTCAGGGAGGCATCAGCAGGCAGAAACATTGTAAAACCTGCCTGACTGGCAAAAGGTTAAAAGAGAGAGTAAGTTCAACTATATACTTACTTAGTAGGCATGGGCAATAAATTTGTTTGGTTCATATTTCAGTGAGAACTTACCAGATTCACACTTCCCAAAGCTGAACACAAAAAATATGTACATTTGAAAGGGTGTTAAAAATACATATATTTTGAAAAAAGGTACACAAAACGCTGTATTTAATGGAAATTTAATGGCGCTTGCAAAAATGAGTGTTTGAAAAATATGTACAAAAAAGCATGTGCATGAAAATATGTATGAATGTTCATACAAACTATTTAGAAAATCCACCATCTGATGCGGAAAGAGGATGGAATTAATTTAAAAGTGGAAAAACTTGAGTGAGCTTGAGCTTGACAGAGTCACACATCCCTAATGTCTTCTCAGAAATAAGTCCCACTGAGTTCCGTGGGGCTTACTCCCCAGGTAAGTGCATATAGGACTGCAACTTCAGTTACTAAGGGTGGAACCCTAGGCATGTTCAAACAGAAAGAAGTCCTCCAATTCCCAGGATTCCCTAGCCATAGAATGGCACCCTAAGCCAACTTAATACCAGGTTTATGGCATGTTCAGACTAAGCCTTTGGAGGATGTCCAGCATGGAACAATACCGTGCACAACTTGTACCCCACAAGTTCAGGGAGCCAATTACAGCCCATGCTGACAGTCACAGATCATGACAGATCAACCCAGTATCTCCTTGCTGGAGATAATTTGCCTTCTTTTCCGGTGTGGCGAATGTAAAGAGGACTGCAGCTTCAGCTGTGTCTGAAGGAGTTGGCACAGACCAGATTGTGAGATGCAGATGAGACTACAGAGATGTGACACGGATTGTTCTCTGGTGTATTATTATAGGCAACTTAATGCTCTCTCCATTTCACAAAACCCCATATCAAATTTGCCATTTGTGGACAAGGTGCTAGAGTGTGTAGCAGCCTTACAGCTCCAAGCAGTGTTGGATGTTACTGATTATTTAGATCCATTCCAATCAGATTTCAGACCTGGTTATGAGACGGAAACAGCCTTGGTCTCCCTGGTTGCTGACTTAACACCAGGGAATGAGTGGGCGAGTGCAACCCTTTCAGTTCTTCTGGACCTCTCAGTGGCTTTCAAGACCATCAACTATCATGTCTTTCTGGATCGTTTATTTGGATTGTGCTTGGGAGGCACGGTTTTAAAGTGGTTCTGGTCGTTCCTGGAGGGAGCCGTCTCAGAAGGTGGCACTGGGGGACTTTTGTTCCAGCCCATGGCTGTTAGCCTGTGGGGTGCTGCAAGTTTCTGTTCTGTCCCTCATGCTTTTTAATATCTACATGAAACGGCTGAGGGAAGTCATCAGGAGGTTTGGGCTGAAGTGTCAAAAGTAGGAGGATGATATCCAGCTCTACCTCTTGTTTCCGTGTACCCATGGAGGCTATCGAACTTGTGAACCAGTTTCTGGAGGCTGTTTGGGGGTTCATGAGGGTAAATGAGCTGAAACTTAATCCAGACAAGATGGAGGTACTGTGGGCGGGGAAACCAACTACTTTGGATGGAGGTTTACAACTGGTCTTGGGGTTGCACACCCCCTAAAATACCAAGTGTGTAGTCTGGACTCTGAGGTAACTGGGGAGGGCCAGGTGGCTGCAGTGTCCAGGAGTGCATTTTGCTAGCTTAGGCTGGTATGCCAGCTGCAGCCTTATCTGGAGACTACAGACCTTGCCTCAGTTATCCATGCACTAGTGACATCCAGGCTGGACTAATGTAATGTGCTGTACGTGGGGCTGCCTTTGAAGACAGTTCACACACTTCAGGATGTGCAGAATGCAGCCACCTAAGTGTTGGTGGAGGCAAGCCAATTTGATCATATAACACCTATGCTGCAGCATATACCTGTGCTGCACTGGTTACTAGTGTGTTTCCAAGCCCAATTTAAAGTGCTGATTTTGACCTTTAAGGCCTTAAATGGTTTGGGACCAAATTACTTGAAGGACTGCTTTCACCCATATCAGCCTGCCCACACTTTAAGATCAGCAAGAGAGGCCCTCCTCATTAGTCCACCTGTGAGATCACTTAGGCGGCTGACTACACGTGAGAAGGCCTTCTCTGCAGTGGCCCCACGCCTATGGAATAAGTTACCATTGTAGGCCCACCATGTTTGATCATTACAAGCTTTTAAGAAAGCCTTGAAAACATATTTTACTCTGGCTTTCTCCTGATATGACTGCTGTCATTGCTGTTTTTATAGCTGTTTTTGTTGTCGTTTTATTGCTGCTTTTATTGTGTACTTAGTGTTTTTAATTGTGTTTTTATTGTTCTTAATATTGTATTAGTTTTATGTGTTTTACTGTTGTATGCTGCCTTGGGAGGAGATAGATAGTCTCCCTTAATAGCTACACTGGATCTGATAAAAACCCCTCAGATTCTGCCCTGATCATTTTTAATGTATTCTTTATTATTATTTTCGCAAATACAAGGTATAACCAAAAAAAGAAAAAAAAAGACACTTATAACATTTCAGACATTAGGCCTTGAACCACCCATGAATTTCAAATTCCAATACATTACAAAAAGTGACCAGTTCTGAATAAATTTGTTTACATAACCTTGTTCTTTATATCTTCTTAATTAAGTCAATTTTATCATGTAAACAGTGTCCTAGACCTTCTGGAACCAATCTTTATTAGACAGAATATTGGTCTTCTTCCAAAAGCAGCTATCAGTAACTGCCCCAATCATTTTTTGACCCACAAAAAAGCATTTTATTTCTGAAAGCCATAGATGTCCATTCTGGAAGGACTGGAATCACCTGCTTTCTGGCCCAGATAGGAAACAAAGGGAAGCACACTTGACAAACATCTGGCTTCTCTCTGGGGGTTTGTGATTTTATTACATCTCATTTGTCAGTCTTCAAACCCATCCATACAGCTGGCATGCATCAAGTACTAGCATTCAACAAGCAGCTATAGACAGGGATGCTTATCTTCCAAGCCCAATATAGGTTATTGCCACGGGCAAACCTTTAAGGGCTCCTGATCCAATCACAGCTGGTTTTAGCTTTCATGCCATACACAGAGAAAGGCACGCAACCATCAGCACCTCTGATCTTCTAGCTCTTCCTGGTGGCAGAGGGAGGAGTATTCTTAACTTCCATTAGCCACATAAATTTTGGAGCTCTTATCCAGCCTGCCATCTGCCCTCCAGCTCCCTGCAAATCAGCCTATGCCACTTAAGTCACAGTTAGGGCTGTATTTCATATCGGACATATAAGCACACCTGCCAGCTTCGTCATGTTCCCAGTAAACCATGAGATTCCAGTACAAATTCAGAAAATGCTATTGGTAGATCTGATTAATTGATCTGATCTTGTTTCTGACATTGAGAATGGATCAATCACATTTACCAGTTGCATCTTCTATTACCACTGGTTAGTCCTGCAGCTCCCTACGACAGCAGTAAATCTGGCGCATGCGATATACATGAAGATGGAAGTCCAAATACATTCCCTGACAGGGAAGTACAGAACTGGGAAAACTTAAGAATGGGAATTTGTTTTTCCAAAGACCAAGTTGCAAATAAGGAGTGAGAGAAAAGCAAAAGAAAGCCAGAGCAGCCCTGTTACCTGTCAGAGCTCATGAAGCCTGAAGACTAAGGAACAGCAATTGATCTTTCTCATAGTGTGGAGAACCACCACCACCTTGAACTCGGGGAGTATAAGGGACCCAAAGCTTGTGTCAAGATTATACTTAGGAGGTGCCTCTTCCTGCTATGCTACTTAAGGAGGCCAGTGTAAAATGTTTGCTAGAGTGAGTCAGAAACGCAGCTAAAGGACAGAAGACTAGAAGAGAGTTATGCTTTTGTGAAAGGGAAGTGGGGAAAGCTGGTTTCTGAGGCAGGAAGTCCTGTGCAACTAAACCTGTGTCTTGCACATACACAGTGATATGTCAGGATCTCATTGACCTCACGCTAGGAAAAAACAGACCATTAAAGCAGGGAGTTCTTTAAATTTCTGCAGAATTTCTGCCTGTGTTGCAGCAGAAAAGCCACACAAAAGTGTGTTGAGGAGGGGCCTGCACCCTGTAAGTTTCCTCCAGAAGTACATTCCACTGAGTTGAAGAGAGCTTGCTTCCTGGTATATGTGTTTAGGATTGGAGCCCTTGTTTTCAAATACAAAGGCAGCCTAGTTAATTCCCTCTGCCTCCAATTTATGAGCATAGTTTTGAAAAGATCTCCTCTCTGAAATTATATCTAGTTGTGAGATTGGGGTAAGGGGTGGGGAAAGATGTACTAGAGGAGGATACCCACAGGAGGATGCTGTAGATTCTCTTCATTTTTAAGGCAAACTGAGTCTTTGTGCAAACAAAATAGTTCTTCTGATATGTCAGGTATTTAAAGCATGTCCACACACTGTGCTTTCTTAAGTACATTTTACATGGTTATTTGCAGAATGCTGACTTGCTTGTGGGCCTTGATGCCCAATTCTCCCACCCTTATGGGGGGAAACGCTGCTCTAGCCAACCTATTTGCTTCCCTGTTTCTTTTGTTGCATCCTCCTCTTGGGTTCCAGTCGCCATCTTTGTATCTAGGTTCCTGTGAGCGTCCTTTTGATAATGCAGGAGCATGCTTTTTACTGTGGTCTGTTGCGGCAAAGTTTAAAAGGGTGTATTTCTTAACAGCTTTGCAATTAGTACCTTTACTTCTATTCCTTGGCCAAAGTTTTTTCCTCTTGGCTGTCCTGTTAAAAACTCACTGAGTGCAGAAAAGCTACTTTGTCTCTGTTTGTATCAGGTACCAATGCCTGGTGTTTGCCAAGCAGCCACTTGGAGTTCTGCCTTTGCTGTTGCTTCTTTCTTTCTTTTCTTTTCTGTAAGCACTGTTGCTGAGATACGGCGCATACAGCAATTCTTTTTTTCAATGGCAACGGCCTGTCTTGCTTCTCAGCAGTTTTCTTAGGCTGCAAGCATGTGTGAATGCTACTTTTGAAGCGAGAGGGCACAGCTGTAGCCCAAGAGGCAGGAATTACCATTGCAGCCAATGCAAAGATGAAGTGAGAGTGAATGGAACATGCAGCAAATTTCATGCTTTTAATTCGTTAGCATCTAAAGGGTTAGTCACAACTGCACCTAGAATAGGTGCAGGTGTAAAGGAGAACTGGCTCCTAGGCCTTTGCCAGCTATGTAGAGGAAGGCATTTCTGGACAAGTACCTTTTGATATGGAGGGCGCAATCCTATGGGGATGGTCGGCCACCTCTAAACTTGGAGGCAATCAACTATCCAATGCAGGGCGGGTGGACTGTAGCGAGGATCTTCTCCTCCATGCTCCGGCCGCCCTGCATTTGCAGGTAGATGGCCGATTTCGGCGGTCTACCCAGGCGGCTCAGAGCGGGGGGGGGGGGGGCAGGGGCCAGATGGCACATATGGAGCGTCGCAACAGCTCTTCCATCAGCCCTGCCCCCGGAATGCCCCCTCCCCCTGCGGCTCTTCCGAGCGCGGAGCTGGGGATGAACTGCGCCTTGCACGAGGCAGTGGGGGAAGGGTCAGTGAGGCAGTTTTCTGGGAACCGACTTCAGAGCACTGGCTCTGAGGTTGGTTCCCCCAAACCGAAAAATCCTATGGCCGTCTAGCCACTGTCCAGCAGCCATAGGATTGCGCCCTTATTCATTTTCCAAAATTGTCTCTTCTACTTTACTATGACAGGCACAGGAGCCTGTCCTCTTTTGCATCTTCTCATACTAATCTGACTTGTCATTTGCTTAAAAAAAATGAGAACTTCTGAAAACTTGGGCTTTGTTTCATTGAAAGCTGAATTGCCTTGAAGGGAAATTTTGGTACACAAGCCTAGAACATAATTTTGTGGTTCATGTTCAAAAACGAGTTCAGCCCCTCCTCCATTTTCAAACAGGGGAGGAAAATGGAAATGTAATCTCATAGGTTTCATGAAGACTGAGATACTGGAATGACAGCTGATTGGTTGGAGGTCCATTTTGATACCTAGTTGAGAACTGGCATATTTCATTGATTATACAATGTTTAGCCTGAGGTAAAAGGTCCAATAGAAAATATCATCTGCTTCCTTTTGATTAGAACTGGAGTAGGTGCTCTTAGAGGTAAAAATTATTCCATAGCACTTTTGAAATGCAATGTCACCATTTGTGAGGAGAGCTGAAATTTTCATCAAGAGTTATTTTCACACCTTGTTTTTAAATGGGCATTTGAAAAATAAAACTCCTGTTTAAGAATAGCTATTTTATTTATTTACTGTACTTTTAAACTGCCTAATAATCAAACTTTTCTGGGCAGCGTACAATATATTAAAAACATATAGTACAAACATTAAAACAAAACCAAAAAAAGCAGCACAGAATAAAACCAAGATAAAACCAGCAGCGAAGAATAAAAACATTACATCATAAAATCAACTTGAAACCAACAGCAGAATAGAGCACTAAACCCACTAAAAACAGTTAAGATGCTTGGGAAAAAAACTCTTCACCTGGTGGCAGAAAGATCTTAACATAGGTGCTAGGCAAGACTCTCTGGGAAGAGCATTCAACAAATAGGGTGCCACCACTGAAAAGGCCCTCTTTCTTATAGCTACGCACTTTGGCTCATTTGGCAGGGACACCTGGAGGAGGGCCTCAGATCATGATCTTAATGACTGGGAGTATTAATATGAGAGATGTTACAAGTATTACTCCTTGTAATTTCCCTTTATGCAAAACATGTGTGTTTGAGCACAGGTGTCATCCTGGCCTCAGAGAGAATCACTAAGTTCAAATTATGTCCCACTGTAGTTGAACCATCATGTTGGTAACAGTGGCAAGCTTTTAAGTCACATACAACTTTTGCCTGAAGAATTCTGTGAAGCACATAAGCTTGTTATGCTTTCCAGTGTTAAGTGACCCAGTAAAATATATCATCAGAACCATTTAGATCATTTCGTCTTATGTAAACCCACTCCAGTACAGGCCTCTTGGCATGTCACATGGTGGCATTTTGGAGCTATCAGGAACAAGTACATTGAAATGAGATTCCGTATCTCTGAAGTTTTTTTTCGCCAACTAACATAGATTAAATGGTTATCAATCTGTTCTGTTTGGAGTGGGTGTGTGAATAGTTCATTGTCTAAATCATGATTGCACAAAGCAGTCTCATTCTACCAAGGCTTTGAACAAAAGTCAGAATCGACTATTAATAGCTTGCCTTCATGCCTCAAGATTATCTACAATCTGACCCTTTTGTACAAACTTCCATCTGCTGAAGGCTGGCTCACTTAAGAGGTTCTGGAACAAAAATGTATAATTTATTATTGTAAAGATACTTCGAAAGGATGCTGAAAATGTATTTTTTTAATTTCCTGGCCAGGTATTCTGGCTTCTTAGTCACTGTGGTGAATCATCATGATGTAGTTATGTCCACCCTCTTTATCACTAATAATTAGATGCAATTAGTTTTAGGTTTGGAGTAACTGAACAGAGAGTTTAAAGGATAATCTAGTCTAACTTCCTTGACAGACGTTCTTGGGCTTAAGTGATCCTTGACAGATGAAAATTCTGGGCTGTATACACAGTTGGTCATCCCAGATAACAACCCCTGAACTCTACAATAGAGTGAGGTTAAGGTGGGTTGAGAGTCAACAATATCTGACCATATCAGGGACTCTTGATTCTCCTCTTTCGTCCCCAAATAAATTATCACTGATCAAATGAAGTGAGGCCTTTGATTTAATTTGCCCACTAGGCACTGTTTGTAAATGTCTTTGCAATGCAAGAATACCATACAACACTGAGACATCAGAATGAAGTTTGGTTCAAGTGTCCAAGACACATTCTATGATTTAAACTGAAATAGTAGCTTGGCCCCCAACCCATGTTTTCAAAGTGGGGAGAAAAGTACAAACTTTATGTTGCAATGTCACATACATCATGAAGACTGAGATACTGTAATAACAGCTGATGTAAACATGCATAGCACTGATTTTTCTTTATTTTTTAATTAGAAATATTTATATCCTGCCCTTTCACTGCATTTGCAGTGCTCAGGATGGCATACAAGTTAAAAACACACACAAAAGAACAAACTCCAACTGAAGTTAAACAAAAATAAACAGTAATAACAACAGAGACAGGTACAGCAATTAAACCCAATCTTAAAAAAATAAAAAAAAGAGCAGTTACCACAAAAGAATCCTCAAACTGGCACGTCAATACCCTGCCAGAATTTTTTTTTTTTAAGTCTTGTCCAGGAATTCGAGAGCAAGGAGAATGGGGCCAAACTGACCTCCTGAGGCAAGGTGTTCCACAATTTAGGAGCCTTACAAGGGTCCCTCTTCCACATCCCAGACAGCCATGCCTCAGCTATGGATGAGACAAAAGGAAGAGCCTCAATAGCAGATCTTAGGGTAGCACACAGGCTAGTGTGAGAGAAGGAGTCAGTCCCTTACAAAATATTTCAAGTCTGAACCTAAGCTTGACCCCCAAGGGCCAGGAAAGATGTAAATCATCTTCCAACTTGAAGACTGAGCTATCACAAAATGATGTGACCTGGTGTGTTCATTTATAGCACAATTATCATCTTCAACACCGGCTCGATCCCACTTGTTTTTAAGGTTGGGGGAAGATAAAAGATGCAAAATACAATGCAATGTAATATCTAAAGTGAGGCTTCTGAAACTGTGTTTCATAAGTATAAACTCTTATGCCTAAAGTGTTGTGTGTAAGCTCTTGCCCATTCTTCCCCTGCTCCTCTTCCACAGTGCTTCTAAGGCCAATAAGTTCTCATTTCCAATAGTCACTACTGCAGAGGGGAAAGGGGAGAGAACAAAGACCATAGCCCCACCAACATTCCTGCTGTTGGGCACGAGTTCCTTCTTTCGTCTACTAAGATTTTTAAAGTGTCAACATTCCTGTTGGGGGAAAAGAATCCTGTCTAAGAACAATGAAGAGTCTTGTGGCACCTTAAAGACTAAGGGCACAATCCTATGCATGTTTAGACAGAAAAAAAGTCCTACAACTCCCAGCATTCTCTAGATAGCCCTGCTGGCTGAGGAATGCTGGGAGTTGTAGGACTTTCTTCTGTCTAAGCATGCATAGGATTGCCCCCTAAAAAACTTATTCTGGCTTACACTTTTGTGGACAGTGTCTAACTGGCTAACAAGGCTACCCCTCTGGAAACTGCTTAAGAACATAAGAATCCTGCTGCTTCAGACCAAAGGTCCATCTGGTTCAGGAATAGGCAACTTGGTGCTCTCCAGACGCTTGACTGATTGATTGATAATACTTGTATGCAGCTTAATACAATAAAATCTCTAAGTAGTTCACATATAGATATTAAAAATCATATTTAAATACACTATTAGAAACAATTTCAGCTACAGTAACAATACAAATCACATTTAAAATACACTATTAAAACAATTCCAACTACAATGACAATTAAAAACAATGCAAGGTACAGTAAGACGGAACAGCGTATGATTAATTGCAATTAATTACAAGCTGGAGAAAGCCTTTTCAGGAGATGTGTGAAACATACCAGTTTTGGACTACAACTCCCATGAGCCTCAGCCAGCATGGCCATTTATTGAAGTATTTTCATCCTGCTCCTCAGAGCAGCTTACATATATTCAGTAAAAGACAAAAAGTAAAATCCAAATGGCCAGGAATTATGGGAATTGTAGTCCAAAACATCCGGTGGGCACTGGGCTACCTACCCCTGATGTAGTTTAACATCCTGTTTCCAGCAATGGCCAGCCAAATGCTTCCGGGAAGCACACAGGCAGGGCATGAAGGCACCCACCCACTTGTTGTTTACCACTCCTCTCCCCAAGTGCTATTCAGAGCTATGCTGCCTTTGAACATGGAGGTTCCATTAGGTATCTTGCAAGGCCCATCCTCAAATCTGTCTCATCCTGTTACCCTTAGCTTCTCAGTCTAGGTGCCAGCACAGCTTGCCACTACATCCACATCAGTGTAACACAAAATCCTCACTTTTCAGTTGCATTTTTCAGTTATATTTGGCTATCCCTTGCTAAACCAAAATGGATGGTATTTAGGCTATTTTAGTCCATGGGTCCAGGAAGCCAGCAGGAAACTCTGCAATGAGCACCATTGCTAAATGGGTACTGAATAACATCAGAAGAATACTGAATAAGCAGGTTGAAGATGTCACCACTGTCGTTCCAAATGTTGGACCCACCCACCCCCCTGAAAAATTCAGACCGCTGAAATATGGGATTAGATTAGAAGCAATACAGGGTTGTTCAGTAGCTCAATGGAGATTCAGAAACCCAATGAATGGGTACTTTTGCATTTCCCCAAATGTTTCAGACTGCAATTAAGGTTGGGTTCCATTTTAAAAATATACCAGTTTTCAATGACTTCATTGTTTTACTTTAAAAGTGTAAATACTGAATGCAGTCTGAGTTCTCAAAAGCATTAATCACATTTACTTCGGAAAGTTGAACAAGGACCAGGTTGCCAGACAGCTAAGAAATACTATAACGCTTTCAGTTCAGACTTAAAAAATATATGTTTTTAAGGGATGAGATGGGAACAACATAATTTAAGTGAAAGTTTAACACTACTGAGAAATCAGAAAAATCCACTTACTGGTAGTGTGTAGGCTTAACTGATCATTGTGGGGTATTTAAAAACTGTTTATATTTTAAGCCAGATGGAATTGAAAACAGAATTCTGACTTTCTTCCTATTTGCTATAGCCTTCTTCTTAAAGGATGAACAGATAGGTATTGTGATACTCTCCAAGTTCACAGCTGGCATGCCACTGTAGACCAGCTGTTGGGGAATTGCCTTGTTAATGTCTTCAGGCTCTGGTGGTGGTATTACAGGGGAAATCAGGTTGGCCCCTGGGGAGAGCAGAATGCTGGACCCACCTTGGTCTGATTCAACAAGGCTCTTTTTATTTTTTCATAATACACCCTTTAGGGTGCAATCTTAAGCACATTTAGAGAGGAAAAAGTCCTACAATTCCCAGCATTCCCCAGCCAGCTGTGGTACGGAATGCTGAGAGTTGTAGGACTTTTACCTGTCTAAACATGCATAGGATTTCACATTTAATTACTTAATTTATATTGGTGAAAAAATATACAAGCTTTTGAGTTATGCAGAAATGTTGCCAGCTCAAGAAGGAAAGGTTCTCATCAATATTTTCAGATTACTTAGGACAGTTTCTGAGAGATGAGCCTTAGGCTGCAATCCTATGCATACTTACTTGGGAGTAAGTGCCATTTAAATCAAGAGTTACTTCTGAGTAAATATGGATAGGATTGGGCTGTAAAGCATGTTGTGCCAGCAAGTAATGATGGAGTATTCAACGGAATGGAGGGGTGTGATAAAAGTGGGCTTTGGAAATTTGTACTGCTGCAAAAGTAGCAGCCCTACTTTTACTGAGAAATGGAGTGGAAAAGACAGATCCTTTTCACCATTACCCAACTCCTGCTTCTTTCTCAGGTCCATCTATGTTTAAATCCTCACTCAGACATGAAGCTCCATGTGAGACCTTGTGCCAATCACTCTCTTTCAGCCTAGCCTACTGCACAGGGTTGTTGTAGGGATAAGAGGGAGGGGAGAAGCATGTTCACTACACAAGCAGTGTGGGGCATCAAAATATAATGTACTGAACCATGTTTGGGGGTTTTGTTTGAAGGAGTGTGGGGAGACTGCCTGATGTATACAGTGTTAAGGTAAGGGAGGAGCTGGGGATAGTGGTGGGAATTTCCATCACTCTTTAAAAAAAATTCAACAAATATAAATGCACAAATGTGTGATTATCCTTCACACATGTAAAATCACATATCCTGAAGCTCAGTTCTCCCCTCCAGTACCACTCAAAGGCAAATGCTGGCCCCCTTCATAACCCCCCAATATTATGTGAATTGTTTGCTCCCACTACAATTCAGTTTCAGTTCTTCCTTGCTCATCCCTTACTTTTCCACTTCTCTCTCAGCCCCCCCCCCCCCCCCGTGGCTCCCAATTCTTCCCACCCCATTCTGGCCTTCATTATCCTTATTAGCCCTCAAATCTCTATCAGCTTCCTTTGACTCACCCCTTATTCCTCTCCCAGGTCCCTTCTTAAAAATCCCTCTTCAAAACCCACCTTTTTGGCAGGGCCTTTGCCCCTTCATTCCCATTTCCAAATGCTCCATGCATATGAAACAGCATTTGTTCTTATCTTGTCTCTACCATCTTCCCTATTTTGTCTGTATTATTCTGTAAGCTCCTTGGATACAGGGGCCTGTCTGTGTTGCCGATCACTCTGTAAGGCGCCCATGAACACTGATGGTTTGTAATTATCACTGTAATAAAATATTCCCCCTCTGCTCTCTCCGCTTCCTAGTGAACTCGTTTCTTCCTCAGGTGTCCCCCCACTTTCATAAAAAAATAAGAAGAGCCCTGCTGGATCAGACCAAGGGTCCATCTAGTCCAACGTTCTGTTCACACAGTGGCCAACCAGCTGCCCACAGGAAACCCACAAGCAGGAAAAACCCACAAGCACCACCCTCCTGCCTGTGTTCCCTGGAAACTGGTATACATAGGCATACAGCCCCCCGATACTGGAGGTAGCATATAGCCATCAGGACTAGTAGCCATTGATAGCCTTCTCCTCCAGGAATTTGTCTAACCCCCCCTTTAAAGCCATCCAAATTGGTGGCCAGGACTACATCTTGTGGGAGCGAATTCGATAGTTTAACTATGTGCTGTGTGAAGAAGTATTTCCTTTTATCTGTCCTGAATCTCCACCAATCAGCCTCATAGGATGACCCCAAGTTCTAATATTTTGAGAAGGAGAAATATGTCTCTCTGTCCACATTCTCCACAGAATGGCATAATTTTGTACACCTCTATCATGTCTCCCCTTACCCTCATTTTTCCCAAGCTAAACAATCCCAGCGGTTGTAACCTTCTCTCATAGGGCAGTTGCTTCAGCCCCTTGATCATTTTCGTTGCCCTTTTCTGCACCTTTTCCAGCTCTACAATACCTTTTTTAGATGTGGTGACCAGAACTGTGCACAGTATTCCCAATGTGGTTGCACCATAGATTTGTATAAGGGGAGTATGATATTAGCAGTTTTATTCTCAATTTCTTTTCTAATTATGTCTAACATAAATTTGCCGTTTTTACAGTGGCCACACACTGGGTTGACATTTTCATTGAGCTGTCCACCACAATCCCAAGATCTCTTTCTTGGCAGATCACCAATAGCTCAGATCTCACCAGGCAATACTTGAAGATGGGATTTTTTGCTGCAACACGTATTACTTTACACTTGCTTACACTGCATTTGCACTACATTTGCCATTTGGGTGCCCATTCTCTCAGTTTGGAGAGATTCTTTTGGACTCCTCACAATCCTTTTAACTACCCTAAATAATTTGGTGTCATGGGCAAACTTGGCCACTTCACTGTTCACTCCTAACTCCAGATCGGTTATGAAGAAAATGAAAACAAGTTTCCCTTCTCTTACCACCCCCCCCAATCACTTTCTGCTCCCATCCTTCACTTTTTCCTTAATTCCCAGTGTGTGCACTCATTTTAGGCTCCCATTTCTTCTGCCCCCTGAGCTCCACCAGTGTACCCCACTTCAGCTCCCCATTTCCCCCCTCAGCTCTACTTACCCCTCATAATCCCATCTTCCTCAGCTCCACCTGTGTACTTCCACCTCACAATTCCCCCACCTCAACCGCCATAGTTTTCCTTGAGCCCCTGGTTCCCTTCGCTCCCCCACCTCATCCTCCCATCCCCCCATCGGCCCTACTTACCCTCTGCAATCCCTCATCTTCCTCAGCTCCCCCTGTGCACCCCACATTAGCCCCCCATTCCCCTTTAGGTCTAGCTGCCCCTCCCTCGAATTTCCCTCCATGCCCCCCTCACCTCCACATGTGCACCTCCACCTCACAATTCCCCCACCTCAAGACCCACAGCTTTTCTTGAGCCCCTCAGCCCCCCTCCCCCCACAATCTCCCCCCGCCGCCCCCTCCCCCCACAATCTCCCCCCTCAGCCCCCACAATCTCCCCCCTCAGCCCCCACAATCTCCCCCCTCAGCCCCCCTCCCCCGCAATCTCCCCCCTCAGCCCCCGCAATCTCCCCCCGCCGCCCCCCATCACCAGCTCTACTTATCCCCCCCTCTTCGCTCATGGCTCCCGGCCCCTCGCCGTGCCCCGCTGTCGCCCTCAGCTTCCCCGCTCGTTCCCCTCCGCATTTCCCCTCCGCCCCCACCGCGGGTGTCCCCACCCCGTAGGCGGGCGGAGGGTGACGCTGCTGAGGCGGAGGCCGCGCCTCAGTCTCGTCTCTGCCGCCCGCCGCCGCCGCCGCCGCCCTCCACCCCGCTGGGCCGGAGGAAGAGAGAAGCAGGCCGGGGCGACCCGCGCCGCGCAAACGAGGCGCAGGCGGCAAGGGCCGGGCCCGCGGACTGAGGCGGCGGGGGCCCGTCGCTGGCGCGGCCGCTTCGCCCTTCCTCGTCTGCACAACATGGCCGCGGAGTCCTCCTGAGGCGATTCCGCGCAGCGCCCGCCGGGCCTCCCTCCTTCCTTCCCTCCCTCCCTCCTTCCTTCCTTCGCCGCCTCTTTGCCCTCCGGCCGTCCCGCCGCCGCCGCCGGGCCTCTCCTTCTCGGCCTGCTCCCCCCTGGAGGGAGCGGGTCATGGGCTGCTGCGCCGGCAGAGGAGCCGCGGACGAAGCCGGGCAGGCCGCGCCGACCTCGACGACGACGCTCGCAGCCGCCGCAGCCCCGCCGCCGGCTCCCGGGCGCCGCTAGCGTGCGCCAGCCCGCGAGGGAGCGACGACGGACGAGAGCCGCCCCGCCGCCTGGCCGGAGCGAGAGAGTTCCGAGGTGGGCTGCGAAGGGGGCCAGCGCTCCCCCCGCGCCCACCTCGAGCGGGGCGCTTTGGGCAGAGGGCGTGCGTGTGGGGATCGGTCGTGGGGGAGGCGTGTGGGGGGCGAGAAGTGGGGGGCGAGGGGGTTGCGCCTGATGGAGGTGCTGGGGAGGGGGGCACGCGGGATGATACGGTCGGGCTGGTGTGTGAAGAATGTGAGGAGTGAGGGGCTGAGGAGGGCTAATGGGGGGCTGGGGTGGTGGGTTACTCCCCCCTCCCCCCCGACACAATAGGCCAGGGGATGAGGTGATGGGTGGGCTGTGTGGGGGTGGCAGGCGGATAGGCATGAACAGGGAAAGTGGGCAGAAGACGGGGTGGGGGGTGGGGGGAGTGGCCGAGAGAGAGGAGGGAGGTTAAAGGGGGGGGGTCGTTCCCACCCAGGAGTCTAGGATGAGGAAAACACAACTGGGGCGGGGGGCGTATAATAGGCGCAGTAGTGAGAAGACTGGGGTTTAAGTAAAAGGGGGAATGAGGTCTGGGGAAGCAGATATAACGCTAGGTGCTTGATCCCCCCCCGCCCACACACACACACACGACTAAGGTGAAGTTGAAATGTTTGATGCAGTATTTCCTTCCCCTCTTTCTCCCCCCACATATGTAGGCCCCGTTGCAGCTGAAGCCATAGTAGCAGCGTCTGCTTCCCTGCAGCAGGAGGCCGCAGGGTGGAGAGAGAGCAAAGGGAGGACTGAGGTCGCCATGGCCCACTCCCCGGTCGCGGTACAGGTGCCTGGTATGCAGGTGAGAGACGTCTCTCCCCCCCCCATGGAAAGCGCATTGTGGGGGCACTGGGATGGTTACATTCGGGGTAGATGCTACATCTCGGCTTCTAGCTTGCTTTCATGAGTGTAAATTAGAATGAGCACTTTCTTGCATTGGCATCTATTAAATGCTTGCAGCGTGAGGATTTGTCTCTCAGTCTGAGATCTCAGTGTAGTGGCACGCAACTCCACAAGGATAGGAGTGACATAGCAAAAATTGGGGTTGCTGCTTGTATATTACTGAGGGCAACTTTGGCGAAAGGTTCAAATGGGGATGTTCTGCCAGTCCAGGAGCACTTGAGAGATGGTGCCAGTCATACCTACATTGTGGTGGCTAAAGGTAATTGTTGAAGTGAGTGGAGCTTTTGGGTATGAATAGGGAACTGTTTCTTTTTTGTTATATGTTCTTTGTTTCATGCTTTGTCGGATGTACATTTTGTAAAATACCCATGTCTACCTGAGGAGCTCTCCTTGGTTGTGGAATATCTGTATCAAAGCAGCTAAAGCTGTTACTATTAAAATGCAGGCAGCATTCCCATCAAATTCATCCTTAAGTGTATTTACACCAAGCACTGGTTAGTCTTAGAATGTGTTAATACAGTTCTTTGTTGCTTATCCTACAGCAACTAACCCCATCTTGTCCTTTGACTGAAACCTCCCCCAATACAGGAAGAACACCTGTGGTGGGTTTTTTGCTTGTTTTGTTTGTTTTTTTTAAAGGACGTGCCATACTTTGTTGGGAGCCCTGAAATAGGCTGCAAGATGGTGCCAATTTTCCTGATAATGAAGTAGGATTTATTTGGGTGGTTCATTGTGGTATACAACCTCTGAACATGGAAATATTTCTATTATTAAAATGCTTGACAGTGTTACTTTAACATTAAGCATGTGCTTCAATCTCCGTTGCTAGATGGGACTCCTAGATCAGGGGTCGGGAATTTGGGGTTGGGGCTAACATGGAGTTCTAGAACTGTGCACACCATAATGGGAACCCATAATGGGAACCCATAATGGGAACATTTGGACCAACCCATAGCTCTCGGTGGTTGCATAGATTTAAATAAAGGAATTGCTTTTTGTCATTTTGCTGTCACAGACTAACACAACTAGTCTGGAACCAATTTGTGTGTGCGGGGGGGGGCTGATACTTTCCCCTCTAGTGATTGTCTAATCTGTTTGACGTGTGTATAATGGCACTAAGCCTATCAAAAGGCCCTGTGTTTTAAAAAAGAAAGCAAAGGCCCTCTAGCAGGCTGAGCATGTTTTACTGATTGGGGTCCCCCCTCTGTTGGTCAGTTTTATCTCGAGCCCTGTTTATGGATCAAAAGGTTCTGATTCCTTTGGGCTTGTTTGTCTTCCAAATCTAGTATCTCTCAAAAGGTCAGCAAACCCCCCAATTACTTTCATTTTTCTCTAATTCCATCATCTGAATCAAGGAGCTAGTCACCAGAAATTAATGTAGAAGTATTCACATGAGCTCCTTGGAAGGTGGTTACAGCCAGTAACACAGCTCAGCAGTCTTCCCTTTGAGTTTGGTATTTTTTCAAGGCAAGTGGTTGCTGATCTTCCATAGAATTTATTACCATTCAGACATACCAACGTTTCCACAAAGCATAATTTCAGAACGTCAGTACTGAATATTGTTTTAACTATTTAATATTTCATTCCAATTTTGTCATGCTCTGTTAAATCCAACTTGCTTTGATTGTGTTATTTTAAATCATGATATGTGTATGTGCAGGGCAGGAGTGGGAAATTTTTTGTTCCTGCATAAATCTTGTGTGTTGCCCAATAATAAACTGCACAGCTACAACTATAACTATTTATGATAATACGGAAAAAGAAAAAGGGGTTTTTTTGTACTGGAGGATGGGTGTATTACAGAGTTTAGGTAGCATCTCACTTGTGATTTGGGACTTTAGATTGCACATTAAGGGTGCAATCTTATGCATGTTTAGATAGAAAAACGTCCTACAGCTCCCGGGAATGCTGTCTTAACATGCATAGGATTGCACCCTGAGCCTGCAGTCCTGTACCAGTTTCCTGAGAGTATGTCCTATTGAACTCAATGGGATTTGCTTTTGAGTAGACACACATAGGGTTGCATTACAAGTTTTATGTTAGAAAGATGATCAGTAAGTAATTCTGGAGTGTAAGAAATGTTTGAAAGTTTGCCAGGTAAAGCATATTTGATAGAGTTGCATGAAGCTTTCTTGAGATTGGGGTTTATTAATGTAAATGTTATCATATATTTTAGTAGTCTCCGGTTAAATATTCAACCTGGTTTGGCCTATTTCAGATTTCCTTACTCTAATCCCTATGTCAAGGATTAGAGTGAGATACAGCAGGCTAGTTCATAGGTCATACTAAATGATAGTTTGACATTCAGGTCTCAGGGACACATATTCATTCTTTCCCTTTTTCTCCTCCCCTTGTGTATTCCAATTCACTTCCTCATTTAATACTTTCCCATTTTACCCAATTCAGCAAAGTTTTCTTCTAAATCAGAACTGGAAACCATGGTTTGAAGAGCAAATGCATACCAATTTGCTGGTTTGGATGTAGTGACAAACTCTGGTTTGCTGTAAAACAGGAAGTGAGTGAATGGGAGCGCATGAGATGAGGAGGAAGTGCACAAGGCTGAGTGTGGTTTGGTATTACATGTGAACTGGTTCAGTGCTCCTGTATCAACTTTTAATCCTGACAGCCATCATGTCAGGGGGGTTGGACTCGATGGTCTTATAGGCCCCTTCCAACCCTACTACACTATTCTATGTGAGGTACATTTGGCTGAGGTAGTGACTTGCCCAGGGTCCATGGAATGAGCAAAGATCTGACCTTGGGTGTCCCACTATCCAAATTCAGATGTGTCTGTCGTTGGGGTTCTTAAAATTACTTCGAAGAAAAAGGTTAACAGAACATACTGGATGTCAGGGTATTAAAAAGAAAAAGATAAAGCTCCTGCCCTGCCTTCCTAGTGAATGGGGATAACTATTTGCTGCACTCTGTTATCCAAAACATACCTTTATTTAATGTATACCATCCAAGCTCTGTCCCAAAAGCAGACTTATTCGTTTCAGCCATGTTTCTTGGTACTGTTTGCTTCTCACAAATTTTTTATTGCAACACTTCCATGAAGGATAGAGCTATATAACTCACCTCCATTTATTGGATACAGGGTACAATAAAAGCCAAAGGCACAGAAAATGCCAGTTGATATTCTATGCTGACAATGAGCATCCTCAAAACTACCATTTGCAAGATATTGGCACACTCTGTGTTCAGAGGATAGGTCTGCTTCAGTTCTGTGAATGCCTAGTACTCAGAGATCATGAATGGTAGAAATGCATGAAATGCCTTAAGTGACACAGGAATTTGGTGGCACATACAGGAAGATAATCTGCTTTCCTGGAAGGCATACAGGAATCAATCAGCCATTGAAACAAAGACGTTTTCTTTTTGTTGCTGCCTTATTTTATTTATTAGGTATTCATTTGATCTGTACTCTGCCTTTCTACCAAAAAATTGCACTCTAGGGTGCCTTCTGATTGAACATTAAAGATATTAGTTATAAGGGGCACAGAAATACTTCATGGACCAAGTTTATGTTGTGATTATATTTATTTACATGTTTTTACTTCTAGAGTGGTTTGCTCATGTTGGACAAGTTGGTCTCTGATATTATTCCACCCATATCATTAAGGCTAATCCTAGTTGTAAACGTTGAGTTTTCATACAGTTTGGTTTGCCCTCTTCCCCCACTCTAGGAAGATAGGAGAAATGGAGATTGATTTAAAGCTTTGAATGGGATCAGAAGTGCTTCAATAAGGGCTGGTGGTCAAGGACTACAGGCTAGGGCCACTAAGGAATTTTTGGCACTGGTAGCCTTACTTAGCTATTCAGTACTTTCTGAGACTGTAATAGTAGGCATCCTGCAACTTTTTCAAGTTAACGTCTACCACAGGCAGGGTTAAAAGCTAATTTGCTTGTTGTATTGCACAGAATACATACTTCTTACCCATCTTCTTCCCATCTCCGCTAACTCTTGCAGAAACAATTCTCCTGACTCCCATTAGCTCTAGGATATTTTTTATTACAAAAAATAATAATAACCTGCATTCAGGACCTAAAACTAGCTCTGCAAAGCAGCTTATAAAAATTCCGATTAAAATACAACTCAAGATGTCAAGGTAGGATTAAAACCAGTCAGGACAAAAACTAAAACCAAAGGTAATATTTCTTCTCTATGCTCGCCATAAATAATATTCCTCCAGTAGCCTTCCCCAGTTCCTCAGAATTCACTACTTTTAGAGGAATTTTGTGTGTAGAATTTCTCAGTAATTTCTCAGCAATAAGAAAATATATATTCTTAACATAGATGCACTCTTACTTAGATGTTTCCCTTATGTCGAATTTTAGATTGTAAGGTCTTCTAGGCAGGGACCTGTCCCCTTATGTTGGCACACTATAAATAAATAAAGTCTCTTTTCTAAATTGTGCAGATATTGGAAGTTAGCTAAGAGAGCAAACTTATGGTCCCTGAGCAAGTGTCCCAGGAATCATAGGATGGCTCAGGAAACCTCTTCAAGGTCAGAGACAGCACTCCAGCCTTGTAAGGGGAGTTGGAGATCTGACCCCAGAACCCTCCCCCTTGTGAAGGCAGTGTGGAAAGAACTGCACTGGCTGCTTCTCCAAGGTTGGAAAAGTGACCTTGGAGGAGGAGGAAAGGGGGCATTCTGGTGGGCAGGGAGAGGCCAGGATACGAGTTATTCTGGGCTGCCTTCCCTCCTCCTCTGAAGCACCCTTGCTAGATGTGCTAAAAGGCCCACCTAGTCAAAATACAAGAGATCAGAGCACAGGGAGGCAAAGATCGCCTCTGCTGCTCTTCCTGCCCTGTCGGCTTCAGCCCAGCAGGGCATAGGAATCTTGGAAGCCCCCAAGTGGTGAGGGTGCAGTCCATAGGACTGTGCCCTATATAGCTAGGCTTGTCTAAGCAATATATGTGTAACTGAGTGTGTGGTCTTGAGATGGGGAATGTTACTTAGGCAGTGCTTAAAACAGCCTTCCCTAACCTGGTGCTCTCCAGATGTGTTGGACTACATCTCCGAGAATCCTCCAGCCAGCTATGCTAGTCAATACATCTAGAGGGCACCAGGTTGGAGAGGGCTGGATTAAAAGCAGCCCTCACCGTTTTTTCCTCCTTTTCTCCCCCCACCCCCCAACGGTTTCTCCTGTTCATAAAAGCTTCCTCACATGTTTAACAGGAAACAATCCACAGGTGAGTTAATGAGTAACTATAAATATGTTGAAAGTAAATTTTCCATTTTCAAATCTTAAAATGTTGCTTCTCCATTTTTCACAAAGTCTTCTTCCCTTTTAAGTTATTATTCTTGGGCTATGCTGAATTCCGGGAACAACTTTGTGGAGTCTCTTAAAGCAGCATGTTCTACTGTTAAGACAATAAACTTTATATAATAGCACACTTCCTTTCACTTCATTGTTGTTGTTAGCTTAACCTAGATCCCTTAATTTATACATGTAGAGTTAATATCTTTCTCTATTTCAGGTTTATATAGCTGCAGAGCATAAAGAGTTTCCCTTGGATAGTTTTTTTTAAGTGAAGGCAGATAGCATAAAACCAAACATTCCTTGAAGTCTTATTTCACAGACTTTTTTTTTTTCTTCAAACTCCTATTAAAGAAAGTGGCTCTTATGTGATTAAAAATAGGAATGGATTTGTCCACTTCTAATTATCACCATTATTGAAGCCAGCTTAGTTATTGTAAGAGTATTACTTTGTTCTCGATGGTGTTGAAGCACATGTGGCTTGACTTCAGGAAGTGTAAACAGATCTGAGGTTGAACATATTCCAATAGTTATGTTGAAATTAGCACTGTGGGAAAGATTTGCATGTGTGGACACTCATACTTTCAATTTGTACCATGTAACGTTGGACTTGTTTAAAGGAACCTGAAGCAGAATTGATGATGAAACAAGTTTACATTTTGTGAAGACTGTTAGTTGTATTAAAAGGTCTAGGCTTTGTCTTCTATGTTGTTAACACCCCAGGTAATTTCAGAAAACAAGAACCCATAGTGGCCCAGTTTGGACATCACGTCATGAATGAACACGCATGCTAGTGCATGCTCTCAATTGCTCCTGCTTGACTCTACTACCAGCGGGATAGGGTGAACAAGCCAGGGTCTCTCCATCTGTAGTTTGGTTAGTGTGACATCCAAACAGGGAACTCTGGCTTGTTACTCCTCAAGAGCTGGAATCATAAATCAAGAACAAATCCTGGCTTAGAACTCTGGCTTGTTAGGAGAGGAACAAGTAAGTGTTCCCAGTTCGGACATCACACTAAGCAGAGATTCTCCCACTTATTTAGCTGCTCCTGCCAGGAGGACCATTGGTCCATCTAGTATTGTGACACTGACTGGCAGCAGTGGCTCTCCAAGGTTTCAGGGATGAATTGTTTCCAATCCAACCTGGAGATGCCAGGGGTCAAACCTGGAACTTTCTGCATACAAAACGTGCTCTACCACTGACCTACAGCCCCTCCCAAGGGTAAGAGGAGCAAAGTACATGCTGCTTGATTGCTCCCAACAGCACACTTGCTCAACAGCACATTTCAGTAAGCCAGAATTTTTTAAAAAGCTGGTTTACTGTGATGTCCGAACATGGGTAGTGTTTCTATTATGTTTTTTATGAACATAAGCAGATCCCTGCTGGATCCTGTTTCCCACAACGGCCAGGAAGCCCACAGCAAGACATGAAGTCAGCAGCTCCCTCCTGTTGTCTCAGAACGTATGTGTTTTGCTTGTGTTCTACTTAAGCATCATTAACAACTGTTGATTGATAAAATGCCATGAATTTGTGTAATCCCCTTTAAAGACTTCAGAGTCAACAGCCAAAAATGTGTCTTATTGACCAACTCCTAGATATCTATACTGACTGAAGCAACCCTGAGATTACCCAAGAAATCCTTATGCTTCCATTCTGTGTAGATGAGATCAGTACATTAGACGTCAGGTTTATAAAAACCATGTTTGCACCAACCATTCATGCTTCTGTACTAATTTGGTACAAAAGAAGAAAACTAATTTCTACTTACATTTCTGTAACTTTAAATGAAATGTCAATTAGGCTTAAACCAGACCAGCCTGAGACCTATCATGGCTTTCTTCAGAGAACCATGGGAACTGTAGTTTGAGAGTTCTTGATAAGAGGTTGTGCCACTTCTCTTACATACGTCAGTTCCCAGTGTTCATTGGGACAGGCCACAACAGTATAGTGTGTGCACGTGTACAGTGTGTAAGACATTGAGAAGAACGACAATATGTATGTACTTTGTAGGGGTGAAATAGGGATCTCTTTCCCTTGTTTTGTTTTATTTTTTACTCCTCTGGTTATCCACAAGAACTTGTGTGTGCAAATTACTTCCATTCCATGTAGATGAAAGGTATAGTACCTGTTTTATTGCTGGTGTGTAACAAATTTGGTATCTAATTCTGCAGCATACCTGTCCTCTAGGCTATCTTGGATGGTGCAATCTGGTTTACGTTGCCTTGGAACTGGGTTTGACAACTCTGCTGAAATTTACTGAATTGTAAACTACTTTTGTATTTTAGCAGCGAGATGCTGATTGAAAATCAAAATGCACTCATATAAGTATAAACGTGATTTCTAGGCTAAAGGGAAATGAAAGTTTTAATGTTAATATTTCAAAGGCCTTTGGAAGGGCATGCAGCCAGACATCCTAGAAGTGGCTGGTAGACTAACCACACTATACATGCTTTCCTTTTCCAAATGTTAGAGTTTGGATGGGTGTTTGTTTATTACCCCCCTTTCTGCCCTATCGGTGACAACTAACAAATTCAAAGCAGGAACAATAAAGTACGATTAAAAATTCCATAAAAGATGCAGCACAGCAGATAAAACAGTAAATCAGAGCCAACCATAAAGAGGGAGAAGAAATACCAGTTGTTATCCACACTGGAGGCTTTTGGAACAGTGTGTGGTGGTGGTGGTATTTTTCCACCTGGCATTTTAAATCCCATCAGGAAGGGGGCCAGACAAACCTCCCAAGGTAGAAAGTTCCATAGTCTGGGCACCTAGACTGAAAAGGCCCAGTCCTGTGTACCCACCAGCCATACCTCTGGAAGTGAGACAGAGCAGGGCCATCATTGAAGGCATTGTTGAGTAGGTAGGGTCGTATAAGAGGACTCCTGGAAGAAGGATTTGTCCTCTAGAAGAATTAGAATTCCCACTTCACCCATAGATATCTGTTTAAAAACTTAGCAAGGCCTGCTCTGGATATGTAGAAATTCAAACATAGAGCTTTTGAAACTAGAGGGGATAGTAATAACTATGAGGGGACACTTGTCTGGATTAAAGTGGCTTTGATTAAAGCAAATTTAACAAAATAGCATTCCTAGGATTATGTATTGCATTGTTCACTGATAAATGAGCGAATAACACTCTACTTACAGGTGCAGCTTCATCTTTAAGAATTGTAACAAACTTCAGTCAGGCAAATATACTTCGCATTGTGTGAATAAAATTCCCTGTACAATATATTCCACATGGACTTATTTGTAGGAGAAATGACTGCCAACAGTGATTATCTTCACATGATTTTTTAACTCTGACTGTTGGTATTCCACTAGATCATGTCAGGGAAGCCTCTGTGGAATCTTCCCCTTGTGTAATTATTTTGATGACAGGATCTTTCAGAGCAGTGAGGAGATACCAAGATTCCAGTGTTATTGATGCCATCATGGAGGTGGACAGAAATTTCTAGAGAAAAAGTAGCAGCTTCACTATACACCCGTTTCACACTAGTGCTCTTTCTCGATGAAACCGAAATGTTAAATCTGACCTTTAATCTTTATTGAGACTCATTGTAAATTTGGTCCTGTTTAACTTCACAACCTACACTGAATGAGAGTTTCAAATTCAAATCATATTGTTGGCATATCTACACAAAGCCTAGAACTTAACCAGCAATCCTGTTCATTGCAAGGGGTGGGATAGAATTTACAGCTTGCTGTCAGCATGTATTGGTTCTTCAGGTTTGACTGGAGTTTAATGTGGCCAAACAATCATGTTCTTGGCTGATGGGAATTTAGAGGTGAATCTTGACACTGAAGAACAGGTCAGTGGAGTACTATTTTTAAAGTCATTGCTCTAGTTGTCAAGAAATGTTCAAACAGTATAGTCAGAACATTAACCACTTGCTTGCACACTCCTTTGGTATGCATACTCCAAAGCAGGAGTGGGGAACCTGGTGCCTTCCAGATGTTTTGGACTGCCAAATCCCATAATCCCTGTCCATTGGCCACGAAGGCTGGGGCTTAACAGAGTTGTAGTCCAATGTCCTTGAGGACACTAGGGGTGCAATCCTATGCATGTTTAGACAGAAAAAAGTCCTACAACTCCCAGCTATGCTGGCTGAGGAAAAGCTGGGAGTTGTAGGACTTCTTTCTGTCTAAACATGCATAGGATTGCACCCTAGGTTTTCTACCCCTGCTCCAAAGGATACTCCTTTGGTAACAATAACATTAAATTCATATGAAGTTTAACAAATACACATGTACTGGCATTATTTTGGTTTAGTGTATTTGGGGAAGTGGTAATACGAAACTTCTTAAATGAAATGTCCAATTCTTGCTTGCTTATGACTCTAGAATCCTGTGGAATCTCAAGGAACCTTTAAAAAATCATTGAATATTGCAACATTCCAAATGAGTTACAAATAAGGATCACTGCTTCTACAGTATCTTCTCCCATTTATGTAGGACTCTACATCTATAGAGAAGTTAACTGTAGTTTAAAGGTAACAAAAATAACTTTGAATATTTTATTTATTTATTTATTAGATTGATTAGCCGCCCATCTGGCCGGCTACCCAGCCTGTCTAGGCGGCGTACAATACAATAACACAAAATACAACAAATTTACATGATCAACTAAACAAAACATTGTTCTAAAAAACCCTAATCCATCCCAAGCCCACCTGAACAGCCAGGTTTTCAAAGCCCAGCAGAAGCTCATCAAAGCGGGGGATGGCAGAGGTCACTAGGGAGGGAATTCTACAGAGTAGGAGCCACCACAGAAAAGTCCCTCTCCCTAGTCCTCACCAGCCTAGCTGCCCTTGCTGATGGGACAGACAGAAGGCCATCTGAGGCTGATCTTGTTGAGCAGCTTATCTGGTGTTGCTGGAGGCGCTCCTTGAGATAGGCTGGGCCGGAACTGTATAGGGTTTTTAAGGTCAAAACCAACACCTTGAATTGGGCCCATAAAACAACTAGTAACTAGTGCAACTCCTTCAGCACTGGAGTGATGTGGTCTCACCAGTAGCTGCCTTTCATCAGGTGAGCCGCTGCGTTCTGCACCAGCTGCAGCTTCCAAACCATCTTCAAGGGTAACCCCACATAGAGCGCATTACAGTAGTCTAGGCAAGAGGAGACCAGGGCATGAACTACTGATGGGAGCAGATGGTTAGGGAGCTGGGGCGCAGCTGCTGTATCAGGTAGAGTTGATACAGCAGCTCACGGCTGACACCTGAGCCTCCATGGATAGCTGGGAGTATAAAATGACCCCCAGACTGCAGACCTGGTCCTTCAGAGGCAGCTGTACCCCATTCAACACCAAGTTAACATCCCCCAATCTCCCCTTGTCTCCCACCAAAAGTATTTTGGTTTTGTCGTGGTTCAGTTTCAGCTTATTCTTATAGCTATAAAAAGATAAAACTAAGAGTGGTTTGTATGGGATCTCTTGTCCCACCACCAGCACAATGAGAACTTAATGCTGTAATTCTAAGAATGCATACTTGGAAGTAACTCCTATTAAAATCAGTAGGACTTTCTTCAACATAAACCTGTTTAGAATTGGAATATTCTAAATGTTAGAATATTCTAACATATTAACAGTACAGGGCAGACTAGAGATTAGAGAACTTTAATTGAGAGAGAAATCCTTATTCAGTTGAACTTGCAGCTATGTGCTTTGTTTTAATGAAGGGTAATGATTTGTTCTACATTTTATAAAAGTAAGGTGTTTCTTGTTAACGATAATGTTCTTCTTGATATTCCTGCTCTGTTGTCATCTTGATCAAGCTTTGAACTCTGCTTTGTCAGGAGAAAAAGAGCACTTCTTTCCTCTTGAGTTCCAGTTTATTTTGCATTTATAGTAGGGAGGATCAAACGGTGTTGACTGAAGTGGGTGTTCACAAAAGATATAGACTGGTAGAAACATAAAAGTATTGTTCTTAATTTGCAGTTTCAGGCAACCCACTCTGGAAGGCAGCCCCATGTTCCAATCTGACCTCTGAAGCAGCCAGACAGATGTTACATTTTGATTGATGTTTCTGTGATGTTGAGACCTGTTAACTTGTTAGACTTGAGAGCACAAATTAGTTTTGCATAGGCTGCTCAGTATCAGCCAGAGATGGCTAACAACACTCCTGTTTTGTGGCTGATGTAAGAGTTCATGTACATGTTGAACTTCTGCTTTTCGCAGAAAAGGACAGATGCAATTTTGAGTGTGAAAGACCTAAAACATCAGTGACTTACTGAGCTTGTTCAGTGGCTTTGCTTAGAAGTGCAGTTAAAGGCAAGCTACGTTATTTCTGAAACCTTTAAGCTTAAGTATCTCATGGACTGCTCATGTGTACCAAAGCACATATTGTCAATAAAAAACAATTACACAGGTATGTAGCTCCTTACATTTGACGTTTTACACATATGTGCTATATGAGTAGGGTGCCAAAGTTAAAAGAAAACAAGGCTTCCCTGCTCCTAGCAACACAGCAGAAGTGCCCTTACCTGGCTTCCGCTGCCCTGTTGGCAAATGGTATAGCTGTCTCTAGAACAGCACCAGCTGCTGTGTTGTGCCTGGCATCTGCCACTTCTTTGGAGTTAGACCCTTGCATAATGGCCCAGGTTCTCTGGCAGTGTTAAGTCATTAATCCTTGCTTAGTTGCTTTAAGTTTTCCTGCCTCTATCCTATGTTTCTGGAGTGGCTTCACAAGATTCACAAATCTATATTGTTAACATAAACAAAAAAGCCCAGTCAGAGTGACCCTTGGTTGTTGGTAGTGTCCGAACATCAGCCTTAAAAAAAACCATTGTGTTGTATTTGGGAAATGCTAAGGTGTTAGCAGGCCTCTCAGGAGATGCCATTGAACATTATTAAACAGAGAAAGGCTTGGTAAATATCTTCATGTAGAATTTAACTCCCTGGAAAAGACCCTGATGCTGGGAAAGACTGAAGGCCAAAGCAGAAGGGGACGGCAGAGGATGAGATGGCTAGATAGCATCACGGATGCAACGAATATGAACTTGAGCACGCTCCGGGAGAGAGCGCAGGACAGGAAGGCCTGGCGTGCTATGGTCCATGGGGTCACGAAGAGTCGGACACGACTGAACGACTGAACAACAACAAGAATTTAATTCAGTGTTGAAAGGTGTTTCTGACCCAAATCAAAGAAGGAAGTAAAATAGCAAAATATAACATACAAAGATTGGAGAGAGATTTCCTGGTTGCAAGTCATAGCACTCCATGCTTCATTTCCTCACCTATGTGGTAATAGTTCATCTTCCTTATCTACTCATTGTTTGAGGAAGGGGCTGCCTACTGTAGTTTGTGTTCCATTCTTGGCATGACTGAGCTCATGTCTCTGATACAGGTATTACTGTAAGAAAAACAATTAACAAAAGGCTACTTGTACTGGCCTCTTTGAGTGACAAAGAACCTGTACTAGGCTGCTTCACCAAAACTAGTTGGCAAGTTAAGCTTTCTGCAGCTCATTAAAGTAGAATGTGGGAGTGCCGCAAGCAGACAATAGAATATCAACTAATAAAGGGGGTGTGAAATCCCAGACTAGAATCACCAGGTTATTGGGCAGTGGTTCATCTCACAAATATTCCAGTGAAGGTACTGACATACAATTATTCTTGAACCCTTGGCAAATATTTGTTATGTTAAGGGTTCACTGAACACAATAGATATGATTCCTTCTCTAGCTTACAAAATAACTGCTGTGTTTTTCATCGTAATAGAGATACTATGTAGACCAGGAGTGCAGCACCACTTTCAGCCCAGGGGCCAAATTCCATTTTGGATAAGCTTTGGGGGCTGCATTCCAGTAGTGGGCAGGCCTGAAAGCAAAAGGGGCAGGGCCAAAATATCAAAAATACCAGCATATTTTAAGTTAAAGCTCTTATGCCACTAAGCTTTAGGAGAGGCCTTCCAGCATTTTAAAATTGGGAAAAACTGCATAAGAGCCAGAAAACCACCAAAGGATGTTTGGGGGGAAAGGGGGTCAGACCATCTGGGGAACCTTGGAGGGCCAGATTTCTCTAGGAAACTAATGTGTGGAAGTAAATGGATGGGTGTAAGGCAGTTGTGCTATAGAAGTCAAATCCCTTGTAGTCCTGTCATGTAACGATGCTTCTCTGCCTTTAGTTTGATATGAATTTGGTCTACAGGTCTTTTAGATTTTTAGTAAAATTTAGCCTTTATCTAGCACTTTCAAGTGTTCAGAGTTCTTCACATAGACATTCTTGTTACAGTCCTTACAACAACCCTGGAAGGTAGGTCAGCATTATCATTGCAGAATGGAATCTGAGGCTGAAAGAATGTGGCTTGTGTAAAGCCATTCTAGTGAGTTCGTGTGTTCTCCTGAGATCTATATTATAAGCAGCCCCCCCCCCCCCCGCCCCATCTATAGCTTCCTTTCTGCTGCCCTGTTTGGATACACTCTTGGTATAAACATGATTTTAATCTTAAGAACATAAGAGGAGCCCTGCTGGATCAGACGAAGGGTCCATCCAATCCAGCATTCTGCTCACACAGTGGCCAACCAGCTGTCGACCAGGAACCCACAAGCAGGGCATGAGTGCAACAGCACCCTCCTGCCCATGTTCCCCAGCAACTGGTGTACACAGGCTCACTGCCTGTGATACTGGAGGTAGCATGTAGCCATCAAGACTAGTAGCCATTGATAGCCTTTTCCTCCAGGAATTTGTTCAGCCCCTTTTTAAAGCCATCCAAATTGGTGGCCATCACTACATCCTGTGGTAGCAAATTCCTGAGTTGAATGATGTGCTATGTGAAGAAGTCCTTCCTTTTATCTGCCCTGAATCTCCCACCCTTCAACTTCATGGGATGACCCCACTGGGTTCTAGCATTTTGAGAGAGGGAGAAAAATGTCTCCCTATCCACTTTCTCCACACCATGCATTATTTTGTAGGCTTCTATCATGTCTCCCCTCACCCTCCTTATCTTCTGAAGAAAGATTCTTTGAGGCCTCTTTGTGACCCCAGAATAGTGTAGAATAATTTGTTCTGTAAGTACAAAATTAAGAATAACTGTCCTACTCCTGTTACAGTTCATAACAGAGCCTTTAAGTTAAGACTGTTATCCTAAATTAAGCCACAAATTGAAGAGAGAAATGGGACGGTGGGGTTCTGTACTACTTGTTGCCATGGTTTTTTAATGTACCAACTCACCTATACCCTTAGGGGAGGATGTGTGCCTCCTGAAGTGGAGGCTTGGTTTCTTTAATTTAGCTCCTTTTGAGGAGGTCTATCTTGTTTTTAATTTTCTAAAATATGCCCAGTCATAAAGCCACTGATAAAAACCTAAAATCCCAAACGTTGCGAAGTACAGAGATCCAGTCCCTCTGAGCTTGAAAAGAACAGTCTGGTATTGTCCAGAGCACACTGATGGAGCAGGAAAGCTCAAAATCCCAAAGACATAGTCCCTTTTCACAGAGGGTCCCCTTTCATTGAGTCTCCAAAGGCAGGATCCTGGTAGTGATGGAGGGGGAACGTAGCTGTATAACAGCAATGTGGTCTTTGGAGTGGGGTTCCCCTGGCTATTGTGGTTTCTGTCTGTGGAGGGAGGAGGAGCATTAGCAGCAGTGATGTAGCGGGAGACTGAAGCTCCTGCTCTTGGAGAGAAGGAGAGATGTACTGCATGTTGAATTGGGAACTGTCAGCAGCATGTATTGTGTCTTCATTCTCTCCCTACCATAAAGATGTTGGCACATGGCTGTTGTTGGGCTTAGGGGCATCTTATTTCTGCTGCCATATTCTTTATTTATAAATTTTCCCATATCACTTTGGCCTCTGTTGTTGTTTTTTTTAAATAACACCAATACCGCCCAGTTACCTATCTATATACAAATGACAGAATGGTGAACACCCAGAACATGGGGGGGGGGGCCCTCAAGGCAAGGGCAGGGTGCAATCCACAAGCTCCCCCCAACCAGCCTGTGGTCTCTTCTTGCCCATCCCCAGCAGCAATTAAACTTTCCATTGGCACCAATTAGAAGCTTTTTTAGGGCATAAATTGCTGCACCGGGGGAAATTTGTGAGGTCGCAGCTGAGAAGAGAAGGATTAACTCACCCCATTTGTGGAGCCCCCCCCCCCCCAATCTCCACATCCTACAATTAGGCTTGGGAAAAAAGCCTTTCAAAGAACCTCATTGCAGTGCAGGGGGAGGGGGTGGGGAATCTTTGTGTGGGTGTGTGAATGAATGGGTGTGTGAGGGTGGGTGTGCACACACGTGCAGTGGACCCACTCACTTTAGCTTTGACCCGGCCTGCTTATCCTGGGCCCCAGCCACCTTTAGCCACAAGGGAACGTGCCCCTTGGGCCCAAAATGTTTCCTCACCCCTACCCTAGAAAATATGAATCACACAGGTTTATGCTATATAGAACATGACAACGCCTTCTAGCTTTAACTCATGGCTGCTGAGAGTTATTGACTTGAGTTCACACATAGTTGAAGGTAACATATGGAGCTGGAATAGCTGAGTGTTAGGGCACACCTGCGTTGGTGCTCGTCTGAGCTTTCCTTGCTCTTGTTTCACTGAAAAGGTTTCATACTAAAGCTGCTCCTGCCTGTGTACAAACTGCCCGCTGCACCACCATTTCCATGGAGTCTTTCAAGGTGACAGTTTAGGTTGCTCCTTAGCAGAAGCATTGTGCCAGCCAGCACGAGATTATTTGACTTCATTTTGCAGGGTTCTCATTTGCTTCTTAACAGTTTTGTATAAGAGTTGCTGAAATGTCAGACCATGCCATTGATAAAAAATATTGGTTGTTGTGGAATGTGTGGTTTTTGTGCTGTTCAGTCACTTCACTTGGAGTCTTTATCCCCCATAGTGCATTGGATGGCAGAGAGCGTCAAGGGATAGATTTTATAATGGCACAGAATGTTATGTTTTGGCTGGTTTATGTAAATCGTTGAAGGAGCAAATTACTGAATTTGGTTATGTTTCCATTTTTCTTTTAACTGAGGTGATGTTTGCATACAGGCTACTGCCAGTCTTTAAATTAGTTTCTGAAACAGGATAAAAATAAACCCAGTTCTGGGGGGAAAACAGCCTTATTTCCCAATGTCTGGAACATTGACACATGTTTATTTATAAACTTAAAAAGAAAAAAATCTCAAAGTAACCTGCTTGTTTCTTTAACTTTGAGGTGATTTTTACAAACATCGTAGTATTCCTCTTGCAGCAAAACCCTTGCCTTTGTGTGGTAGTATCTAGACCTTGGGGTGGGTGAGAGCTGGAGAGGAGCATTTAGAAGTGGAAAATTCCATGAGGATATTGAACGTTTTTAGCATCAAAGGAAACAGTCTGTGTAATTATCAGCTGGTTTCTAAAGAAGAACAATTAGGCAAGCTGGGAATGTTGCACAATTCTTGCTGGTTGTACTCAAGAAGTACAAATTGGAACGTGCTCTAGGATAGGGGCCTTGTTGTTCGTACATCAGTCCCTTGGGCATCTGCAGTTCTGTATCCACAGAGGCATTGCAGAATTCTTGGAGAAGATAACCCCTGGGTTGGAGAATGTCAAGGCCTAGCATCCACTAACCAGTGTGGTAGAGTGGTTAGTGTGTTAGATCCAAGACTAGGGAGACCTAGGTTCAAATCTGTACTCAGTCATGAAGCTTATTGGGTGGCCTTAAGTTAGTCACTCACTCTCAACCTAACCTATCCCACGGGGTTGTTGTGAGTTCAAAATAGGTTGGGGAGAGAAATTAGTGCTAGTGTTAGTATTTGTTTACAGCCTTTATACCTCATCCTTTAGCCAAAAAGACTCCCAGAGTGGCTTATCGAAATAAGCATGACAGTTCCTGCCCTCAGGCTTGCAGTTTAACAAATAATATTATGCCATTCTGAGTACCTTGAAGGAAGGGTAAGATATGTGTAATAGTATAAATGTAATAAATACATAGCTGCCTCTACTCTTCAGAGGACTTAACAGTTTAAACATCACAAGTTTACCATTAGTAATTAGTAAACATCACAAGTTTACCATTAGTAATCTCAGGACTGGATTACTGCAATGTGCTCTATGTGGGGCTGCCCTTAAGCCTGGTCCGGAAGCTCAAGCTAGTGCAGAATGCAGCAGCTCTGCTGTTGTCAGAAGCTGCCCCTTTTCAGCATGCAACTCCTTTGCTGAGGGAACTGCACCAGCTGCCTTTTCACTACCAGGCCAGGTTTGAGGTTTTGGCACTGGTATACAAAGCCCTAAACAACTTGGGACCAGGTTACCTGAGAGAGTGCCTTCTCCTTTACCAACTGCTTGGTCACTGAGGTCATCAGAATGCATGTTCCTGGTGGTTCCACATGGACCTATGACCCAGTTGGAGTCCACCAGGGAAAGAGCCTTCAGTGTGGTGACCCCCTTCCTATGAAATTCCCTACCTTTGGAGGTCAGGTAGGCACCTCCTGAAAACATTGTTATTAATTATTTTAACATGGTGTTTTTATCCTGTCTGCTATTCACTGTTCCAAGATCTTTGGATGTGGAGCAGTATACAAATATTGTAAATAAATAAATAATACAAT
Source organism: Heloderma suspectum (assembly GCF_057233095.1). Classification (NCBI taxonomy): domain Eukaryota; kingdom Metazoa; phylum Chordata; class Lepidosauria; order Squamata; family Helodermatidae; genus Heloderma; species Heloderma suspectum. Next base: position 4,395,666 of record NC_139466.1, read on the forward strand.
AAATAAACAGTTTCAGGGGCAGGAGGTGTTTTCTACTATTTGCATTATTTTTCCTTCAGTGCCTTGTCCATTTCTTCCCGGATAGGGAGCGTGCAGCATAATGCCAGAGTATGTAACCTGCGTGGTTTAAGGACTGTAGTTCAACCTATTACATCTCGGGTTAAGGGATCTTGGATAGCAGGGCTGGGAAACACCTCTACCTTAATTGTGAGGGCTACATACAAGATACACACTGCAGACATTACTTTGCTTTGTTTTTGGTATGTGTTCTATGGTGCAGGGTTGACAGCAATCACTGAGTTCACCTGTCCTGTGCACTTTGAATTACAATGATGATCCTTTATCCCAAAGATGTTTTTTCTATGTTTTTCAGCTCAACCCTGAGCATGTTTACACAGATGTACGCCCCATATTGCTTAGTATTGCAGCCTTAGACTTCTTATTAAGATTATACTAAATAGAATTCTTGTTGGCTTAACTGGAAATTGCATTAATTGTTACAGCTCTCTTTTCTTTCATTTTTAGACATTCGCAAAGACATGAAGAATGACTTTTCCATTAGTATCTTATGTTAGTGTGTGCTTGTACTTTGTGGTAATCTATTTATAGCTCTCAGACAGAATTTTTATAAATGCCTGGTTTTGCAGACAGTGATCATATGCCCCCAGTTAATGGGTACATTATTGCTGCTATGACAATCTGAAGGTTTTCTTTACATTGTTTTACCTCTCTTCTGAATTGTTCTTGAGGTTTCTTACAGTCTTCTCTCCCAAGTTACAGTGGTTCTGCTCATATTTGGACAGCTGTTTCCAGAAGGTGGTGCTGGGGGATTTTTGCTTGATCCTTTGGCATTTTCACTTTAGGGTCCCACAAGTTTCCATCTTGTCACCCATGCTGTTTAACATGTACATGAAACTGATGATTGAGGTCATAGAGTTTGATATCATCAGTTTCTCTTCTTCACTGGACTCAGGTGAAGTGGTGGAAGTACTTAATCAGTCTCTGGCCATGATAATGGTCTGAATGAGGGCTATTAAATTGAGGCATAATCCAGATAAGACAAAAGTGCTGTTGGTGAGTGGTTCTTCCATTCAGGGTAGTGGTGCTCAACCGGTTCTGGATGGGGTTGCGCTGTTCCTAAAGGATCAGATTTGTAGTTTGGGGGTGCTTGGAGATCCATCTTTGTCACATGAGGCACAAATGTCTTCAGTAGTGCAAAACGCCTTTTGCCAGTTTAGGCTGGTATGTCCACTACAACAGCGCCTGGATGGTGAAAGTGATCCATGCGCTGATAATTTCGTGCCTGGGTTAATATAATACACTGTTGGTGGGGCTGCCTTTGAAGACAGTCCGGAAATTTCTGTTAGTACAGAATATGGTGGCAGCAGTACTAACTGGAGCCAGGTGCTGTGATCATATTATTCCAGTGTTGTATCATCTCCACTGGCTTCTGGTTTGTTTCTGGTTGCAGTTCAAAGTGCTTATCTTAACCTACAAAACCCTGATTGTTATCTGAGGCTGTGTTCTGAGTACCCCTGCATATTGAGATTCCACAGATGGCTACTTGTGACTGGGACTTTTTCTGTGGTGGCCCCCAAATTGTGGAATGGCCTCCCTAGAGGGGTCTGCCTGCCGCTGACTTTGTTGACTTTCCAGCACCAAAGAAAGACCTTTTTTATTCTCTTGCTCCTTGTTTTACTCCTATAGATAGGTTTTAAAGCTGCATTTTAAAATTGTACTTCTCTGTGCTACCTTATCTTCCACATTTAAAATGTAGTTGCTGCTGCTTTCAGTTTCTTTAGTTTTAAGTCATGCTGTTGGTTTTGTTGTGTTTGTTTTTATTATTATGTAAGTCTACCTGAGAGCCTTGTTATAAGGCAACTCATAAATGAAATAAATACTCTATTTTGTTGCTGTTTTCCCTTGAGCATAGTTTAACAGTGGCACTGGTTGACCATAACTAGAAATGCTATCTAGAGCAGCCTTCCCCAACCTGGTGCCTTCTAGATGTCTTGGACTACTATTCGCATCATCCCATGCTAGCAGAGCCATTGCTCATGCTGGCTTGGGTGATGGGAGTTGTAGTCCTAATACATCTGGAGGGTACTAGGCTGGGGAAGGCTAATAATGGAGTTTCAGAAATCTATGTCACCTAATATCAGAGATTGGAATATGAACAAAGGGGACCAGTAAATTGTGCAGAATTTTGGCTTTGTAAAAACTAAAAAGTAGGGGCTTTTTATTCGCATCGTCAGAGAAATAAGTAAAAAGCATTTCTTACCATCAACTTGGGATCCTGCCCTTCATTGTCCCAATTTCAAGAATGTGGGATATCTTAGGTGCAGAATTTCAGGATGGAACCCCTACTGCCAGCATATATTCTCCCCTCTGTTGTTGTGTTTCCTTTGATGTGAAATTGAAATCTGTAATCTGATCTGAATCTTAAATAAAAATCAAGACAGAAATGGAGCTAATTATTGTGTTTGTGTCTCCCCACCCCACCCCCATTTTCTTCAGAACCATAGAGCAGACCCTGAAGAACTTTTCACAAAACTAGAACGCATTGGGAAAGGCTCATTTGGAGAAGTCTTTAAAGGAATTGATAATCGGACACAACAAGTGGTTGCAATAAAAATCATAGACCTTGAGGAGGCAGAAGATGAAATAGAAGACATCCAGCAGGAGATAACTGTTCTAAGCCAGTGTGACAGCCCATACGTAACAAAATACTATGGCTCCTATTTAAAGGTAATGTATACATTTGCTCCATGTTTACTGGGGAAATGCGGTCTTGTCTTTGATGGCTTTTGAAAGCAGCAAAATTCACATCTTGAGATGTAGAATGTTGTCAGGGTTTTTTTGTCTTTGTCAAAATAGCACATTTTGCAGGTCAGGGATAGAATTTGAGTTTAGTTTGTTGTTTGTATTGTGTTTTTGATACTCATGCTCAAAATTTTTGGAGTGAGTAGAAATACTAAAGGCATTTCAACTTCGAGACCCTCCACTTGTTTGCCTGTCTGTCTGTTCCTTGTTTGTAATTTCTGTTGACTTTATAATACATAGAACTGAGTTGTACATAACGCTAAACCTAAGGGTGGGTGGAATTCCTTCACCAGACCATTTGTCCCCCACAAAGGTGGGGGAAAGCATATTGGGGCTCTCAGGACAAGGGGAAGGGATAAACGTTTTAAGAGTTTTAGGTTATACTGCCTTTGAAAACAGTTTGGAAGCTTCAGTGGGTCCAAAATAGGGCAGCGAGTTCATTTACAGGGATTGGTCAATATGAACATATTATGCCGGTGCTTTGTGATCTGTGCTGGCTTCCAGTCCATTTCTGAGACCAATTAAGTGCTAGTATTACCTTTCAAAGACTTAAAGGACTTGGGGTCAGTTTTCCTGAAGGACCATGGCCTCCAATATACTCCTGCCTGGACTCCAAGATCGTCCTCAGAGGCCCTTCTCTGGGAGCCCCCTCCATATGAAGTGAGGCAGCTGGCTACTAAGGAGAGGTCCTTTTCAGTTTTGGAATGCCCTCCCCAGAGAGGTTCACCTGGTGCTTATGTTGTGGTCTTCTCGTCACTAGGTGAAGTCCTTTTTATTTTCCCAGTTTTTATTGTTCTTGACACCGCTGCAGGTTTTTATTTTAGTTTTATACTGTGGTTTTAAACTTTTAAAAGTTTTATATTATGTTATTGCATAAATGAATAAGACTACATTTTTATTTCCCCTTTCCACTGCTTGAGCATCCATTCTGAGAAAAAGGTGTGCACATCTCAAAAGCTTGCATACTTCACTGTGGAATAGTCTGCAGGAGTTACAATGTAAAAGATTTTTATTTATCACTTAAATTATGTGATCGCTGGGTGACTTTGGGCCAGTCACAGACTCTCAGCCCAACCCACCTCACAGGGTTGTTGTTGTGAGGATAAAATGGAGAGGAGGAGGAGGATAATGTAAGCCGCCTTGGGTTCCTTGCAAGAGGAAGAAAGGCGGGGTATAAATGCAATAAATAAATAAATAAATGTCATGCTCCACACAACCAGAATTGCGTCTGCCTCATGCTAGGGATTCAAGAATGTGACGGCGTCCTCTATGCTGCACACAGTATATTTTCTTGGCCTGTAGCAACTAGTGAGGAGTGTCCTTGGATGCCTAGGCAAATACTATACACACCCAGTTACACTTTGTAGGAGCGATTTCTTTAAGGCATGATTGGAAAAACACAGTACTTTATTCTTTTCTGCTGTGTAGGCCTTTCCAAATCACACTCTAACCATCCAAAGGTATCTGTGTGACCACACTGTTTGCCCGAAAATGAGTGCCTATTGCAGGTTTTTCTTCCTGGCACAGTTGGGCTTTGTGAAAGGCGCTAAAAGTAGCAAATGCCTTTCGTCCTGATTTTTGACCATTGGAACAAACCCTCATGGTATAAATGCAGTCTGTAATCTTTCATGGTTCTCAACAAAGTATTCTCTGTTCAGTGCCTGGACTTGGAGCATGGATATCCTGCACTTTGATTTGCTTGTTCAGTTGTGCTCAGATTCCAGTCTGTGTTCAAAAAATGTCATCGGTTTAAAACTCAGCCTTAGGTGGGGACCTTGATCTGAAAATTGCTGACAAACCTTTATTTGGAATTACCAACTGGGTGCAGAGAGCAAGCAGTACCAAGTGTAGAATTTTCTGTTAGACCAATGTCCCCACTATAAGAGTAATCACGCTTTCACATGACATGGATCTCTTCATCTGGAAAGAGAAATCTGAAAGCTGACAGTCCCTCAGCTATATAAACATTACAGTTGGCTTAGATGCAAATATCTTGAGTGATAAAACTGTTGTGATCAGAGCACTGTTTGAAGAGATTAAAGTACCTTTTTGTTAGGATCAGTTAGTATTCACAGTGAAGTATGCAAGCTTTTGAGATGTGCAGACCTTTTTCTCAGGCTGGATGCTCAAGCAGTGGGAAGGGGAAATAAAAATGTAGCTCTTATTCATTTATGTATATATTCCATAACAGCAGCAAAGGTAAAAGATGATATGCATTAAAACTGGCAGCAATAAAACCACATGTTAAAAGCCTATTAAAATAAAAGTGGCTTTATTTTCTGGCAAAAGAGACAGAAGGAGGAGCCTGACAAATTTCAGTTGGCAGAGCATTCCAAAGTAGTGGTACCACCACAGGAAAGATCCTACATTGCGCTCATTTGCCAGATCTCCTGAAATCGCACCAAGAGCAAAGCCTCTGAAATTAATTCCTGGGCAGACCTGTATGGGAGGCTTTAAAGGTTAGAACTAGCACTTTGAATTGAGCTCAGAAGCAAATAGGAAGCCAGTGGAACTGACATAAGATCAGAATTATATGTTCTGACCTGTGAATGCCAAACAAAAGTCTGGCCTCTGCATTTTGAAGCATTTGAAATTCCCGGACTGTCTTCAAAGGCAGCCCATGTAGAGTGCATTATAGTAATCCAGTCAGGAGATAACCGAAACATGGATGACTGAAGCCAAGCAACCACCACCACCTGAGCATCCAGGGAATGCAATGGATCTAGGAAAACCTCCACTGTTTCCAAAGGGGAATCCTTGTGTTAAGGACTTGTATCATGAACAACTTTGCTGGGACAAAGTTTCAGCCTAACTAAATCAGCAAAAGAGCCTCTTCATTACCACCACACTAGGCACTTCATTCATCATCATCATCATGATACTGACAATAATAATAAAAACACCTCCATAGTTCTAAAAGAATTTGCAGGCAAGGGCTTAAGGCGATCTCCTCACTCAGAAGTAATATTCTTTGTAATGTAACAGCTTGTATGCTGTGAACAACAGATATTGTTCCAGTAATCTTATAGCTATAATCTTATAACTTATAAATAAATATTCTACTAACCACATAGCTATTTTCTTTTAGTCGCTGTCTGGACTGCAGGCTGTGGTCTTTTCCAAAATTGATTTTTTAAACTGTTCCTTAAAATTGTCTTCATAATGGCTTCAGTAAATGATTGTTCGCTTTTCCCAGAATGTGAACAATGCTTTGGGAAAACTGCTTTTGGTGAAACCATTGCAAACATGACTGTCAGTATTATGAAATAAATCAACATCCTAATGTCAGAAATCTTATTTAATATGTGTAAAATGGATGGCTTTGTTACAACACCAAAGGCTGTTAGTGATTTAAATGCTTGGCTTATTTTTAGCCTGAAAAAATAAAATTGACTTGAATAGCCTTCACTGTCCTGAGTAGATGTGATCTATTCAATCTGCTTACATATCGTAGGTTTTGACTTTCTTAGTTAGGGAGTATGATGGGATGTGGATTTGTCCTTATGCCCATTTGTTGAGGTTGGGTTTTTGATTCCTTCCTAGGAATGAAAGGAGTTTTCCTGGGACACAGGCATATAATGACACCCTTGACAGGGGGAGGATCTATGTGTGTACGGAGGAAACAGTTGCTGTGATCCTTAAGTGAAGTGTTCATTACATTATTATTGTGATGATAGTAATTCACACATTCAGGAGGATGAAACATAATGAAGTGCTAGCATCAGTCATCATCCGTCTTTGGATCGTGTCACCTCAGGCAAACATTCCAAACAGGGCACGGGCTTGGAGGTGCTTGAAGGCAATACGAACAGTCTGAATGTGTGAATTTGCCCATTAGGCTACGAAGCCAATAGCCTTAACCTGGCATGGACGATATCCATTTAAGGAGAGACAATTCTCTCTATCTGTCGTGATGGTAGTTTTTTTTCCCTACCAGGCAATGGGAAGATAATTAACAATTGATGGAAAGCCTGAAGGAAAGTTTTTCTCCCCTCCCACACAATTATCCTGCCCAGGTCTCTTCTGTCTCCAAATACCTCTTGCACACTACCCCCGCTTCTTTGCTACTTTAGCTTGGTCCCCCTCTTAAGGGTATTTCACAATGGACATGACTTAAGCCACTCTGGAAGGCCCTTTGGGGACTGAAGAACAGGGTACCAAGTACACTAATTGAACTTGTGCAACAGGAACTAGCACTATGACTCCATCTCTGTCTGCATCTCCTCCTGCCCAACTCGCACCTACCAAGTGTGGGGTGTGAGTTTTGCTTGCCTGTGGACTTGGTGATAAGATGGGTTGATCCAAAGGGTGGGTTTGTACGATCATGGAAGGAAAATACACCATAGTGAGTTATTTTCCTTCCCTGCGCAAGCTGGTGATGAGTCGCATGATTAGCATAGTTACTCTCACCAGGCACAGGTTGTTGTCATATCCAGACCCAGCAAGGGTGGCTGGATAGGGTTGTTTACAAACCACCCTGAAACCCTAGAACAAGCCATGGGTTTTAGGACGATTTGTAAACCACCCGAACCACCCACCCTGACCGGGTTTGGACAACACGAAAACCTGTGCCTGGTGAGAGTAATTATGTGTCTGGCACCTGCGGGGAGGGAAGATAAACCACCGTGGCTTATTTTCCCTCCATGATTATGTGAACCCAGTCAAAGAGTTGTCTGTCCTGTTAGGGAAGAGTACATTGACTTCTTGAAAAGTCTAACACTTGATCTGTATTCACTTTTAGGGCACAAAATTATGGATAATAATGGAATACTTAGGTGGGGGATCAGCACTGGATCTAGTAAGTATTCTAATTATTTATGGCTTTTTTGTTTTCTAATGTTAGCTTACCCATTTTTACTGCTGGGAGAGCAATTTCATTTCTTAACAAATCATGAGTTGCTATTTATCTCAGTTGCTGCTTTTTGTAGCTTTTTAAGTAAGCATACTCCTATCTTCAAGAAGTGTAAGTATCCATGTCTGGAAAAGGGTGTAGGTTCCAGGCATTCTTTACACTAGAAGTCTACATCTGAGTTTAATTATCTGCTCACAGAATACTGAAATCTGGACTCTGGAGACTGCTGATTGTCTTAATACACTATTATAGGTTTTTATAGCACATTAGTGTTCAGAGTGTTATGTATGTTTTTCTAGAATCTATCTAGAGATTTTAATTTGCAAGTTCCTCTGGGGGAGGGAGCTGTCATTTTGTTACTACTTTGTAAATTAATATCCATAATAAATTTAATATACATATTCTCTCACTTCTCTTCGCAAGAATTCTCTTTGCAAGAATCATGTCAGTTGGGCAACTATTGCTTCCATTTGTAGATGGGTAACAGGCTTAGAGGTTGCAATTTTGACTGAGATTCCCAAGCGAGTCAGTGCCTGGGCAGAGATCAGAAGTCCTTCGTCCAAGTCAAGCATGCATTCTGCTGGTGCAATCTGACTCTTGTCACACAGCACTTCTGTTGATGCTGTGACTACAGTGTACCTTACGTCTAGTTGTAGACATGAGCTTGGTTGCAGGTTTTTTGCCTTGTGCCTTAAAAAATGGCATACTAGAATAAAGTGTACAATACCTTCTGCTTTTTAGTGTTGCCATCAAAAAAAGGTACCGTTAATAAAATGAAAGGTGGGATGTTTAATCAGCTTTATATACGCAAAAATGTTTCTCTTGGAAACAGTTCCTGGGAGTATACTGTGGAACTAAAGCACAGTTACTATTCAGTGTTAAAACTGACCTGGCTTTTCCATTTTTGGCAGTTTGAATTTAAACCATGAAAGGGCCCATTGCTTATGACAAATGCAGTGTTCATGAAGCAGCATAGGAGGGACTAAAAAAGCAAATAGCTTTGGGTGGTGATGTGTGGTTTTCCCCTATCCCCCAGTCCAGCTCCACCACAATCCTGTACAGGAGACCCACCCTTTTCCTGTAAGATAATATTGCTCAGTGTTTACGCTTATGAGATCCTAAAATATTATTAGCGCTGAGCTTTATTACCTTTTTGCAAGCTTCATAGCAAACTGTGGCTTCGTCCCACTAGAATTTCAGCACCTGCTTATGAGTAGTCTCCTCTGTGCACAGGTCTTTCACACAACTACCATTCAGTCCAGACCTTCTGCTCCTCTCAGAATGGAATCTAGAAAGGCAAAAAATGACTAGCTGCTCTTAAGTAGTAACTTGTGCTGCAGTTTTCAGTTGTGGCTACAGAAGCAGATTTCAAGAGAGCTGGGGTACATTCACACGTGTGTATATATTGCTCTAACTGCAGCGCCAAACATGATATGTTTTAAAAGGCCAGTGTTCATTAGGCATCACAGATTACATCACTTCAAACAATACTTTGCAGCGTTATTGGCACGTGTGTTCTGCTGCAGGTTCACAAGTGATGTGTTGCCCAGTGATCTAAGTATATGTGCAAATCGGTCCTTGTTGGTGATAGAAGGGACCTGCAGGTGACAAGCTGCTGTGAACACCAACCTAGATCCTCGTAGCCTGGTTGTCTGTAAGGAGTGGCAGTGTATGCTAGTGCTAATGGAGGGCATGGCGCATACGTAATGTGCTGGGTTATTCCCACATTGAATGATAGGTGCTCTCACTGATCTCACTAAATCTTGCTCTAGTGCAGGGGTGGGGAACCTGCGGCCCTCTAAACACCATTGGACTCCCAACTCCCATCACCCCAGACCATGGGCCATGCTGGCTGGGGCTGATGATGGAAGTTGGAGTCCAACAACATGTGGATGGTCACAGGTTCCCCATGCTGTAGTGGATGTTTTCTTGGTAATAAATTATATTTGACATTTGTTAAGGCACAATTTGGCAAATGTGTCTTAACAAATGGTGAAGGCCAGAATTTAACAAAAATCTTATGAAATATGCTTACTTTCTCTAAAGCTCCGTGCCGGCCCTTTTGATGAGTTCCAGATTGCTACAATGCTAAAGGAAATCTTGAAAGGTCTTGATTATCTCCATTCAGAGAAGAAAATCCACAGAGATATAAAAGGTGTGTATACATTTAAACAAGGGTGAGGGCAGGACCCCTTAAAGCACTTCAGCCCCTTCTTTTTAAAAATTGTTTTCAACTTTCTCCTCCCTTCAAGCTGCCAACGTGTTGTTGTCAGAGCAAGGAGATGTTAAGCTTGCAGATTTTGGAGTTGCAGGGCAACTGACGGATACGCAGATTAAGAGGAACACCTTTGTAGGCACACCGTTTTGGATGGCCCCTGAAGTCATTCAGCAATCAGCCTATGACTCAAAAGTAAGACCCTTGTAATTGGTTTGTGCCTGGGAGTGATTTGTTCACCTTTGTGTGGTTTGACCAGAATTGTACCACAGAGTGTATAACATGGCCCCAAATGCAGACTCTGATAGCTATATGTCAACTTGGCAATGTGAGCTTTTGTGCATCTGTTTAATCTTCAAGAGTAAGTTTCTAGCCCTGATTATTGTAGATGAAAAGCCCAGAATTGTGTGGAGTGTGAAAACCAGCGGGGGTCTTCATGTGAGTTTAAGCACTAACAGAGCCCTGGCACATGTTCCTGCTTGCTTCTGGCTTTTGTCCTCCTATGCTCAGTGAGCTTCAGCTTCTCTCCTTTCCATGCCCAAAAGCATATAAACAAAGAATGCTATGCTATCCTCCAAAAAGCTCAAGCAATCTGTAACCAGAAGGATCATGTGCAAACTTGCATACATGGTTGTTGGGTTGCAGAAGCTACAGACTTTCCTCTTCCTTCACTTCAGAGCTATAATAGTTTCTTTTCTTGGCTTCCTGTTGGGCTCTGTTTCACACAGCATAATCACACCCATCTGTTTTTTTCCTGAGCGAGCACTTCCACAATTTGTCATAAGCATGACCGCAAAGGATATCAAGCTGAAGACAGTTTGTCAGTAACTGGGCTTAAAGTTGCTACTGAAAGAGTACACCCAGCATCATACAGACAAGCACTTCTCCGTGTGTGCCAGTACCCTCAGAGCACAAAGACCCTGTTTTCTGTGTGGTGTGTGCACCATTTCATTTCAATTTAAAACCTGCAGCCTGTGATTGAAAAATCATTGTTCTTGTTACCACTTTGCTATTCAAAAAAGCTGGCACTTCTCTTTCCTTTGCCCACAGGCTGATATTTGGTCATTGGGAATCACTGCTATCGAACTGGCCAAAGGAGAGCCTCCCAACTCGGACATGCATCCAATGAGAGTTCTCTTTCTCATTCCCAAAAACAACCCTCCAACCCTAATAGGAGACTTCAGCAAACCCTTTAAAGAGTTTATTGACGCATGTCTGAATAAGGACCCAACTTTTGTGAGTGTTACTCTTAACTACCTCAGAGTTTAGAAATCTGGATGCTTTTAGTGTTGTCCGTTCTGCATAACAAAAAGCAAGAATGAGTGAAATGAATTACTTTAGATCATCTGTGGGATTTTGAGGCATTCGATACCCCTCAGTAAGAAGCGAGGGAGGTATTCAGAGAATACACAAAATGCAGCAGGATGGAATAAGTCTGTGCATTTTGATGTTTTGCTATTTGATCTGGGGTACTGTGAGAACAAAGGGGATGGTTGGAGCATGCTCTATTGATTTAACGAATGCATAGATCTGGATGGGACCAGAGGGTCATCCAAGCTTAAACTCCCTGCAGCCCTTGCACCAGTTTTGTTCAGATGACTCTGTTCCCAGATGAAACTTGTAATAAAGGCTTCACAGTGACTTGTGTTGGGTTTATATTTATTCCTGCTTTGGGTTTAATGTAGGCAGTTGTTACAGCAAACAAGATAACTTTTATTGGCCTAATGTATGTTGGTATAAGAATATGCAAGGGTTTGGGGGTTACTCAGAGCTCCTGGAGCGGCAGAGTGGAAAGAAGCTTATTCATTTTATTACAAACATTTATATCCTACCCTTCTACTGCATCTATGTTGCTCAGGGCACCTTGCAACAGATTAAAAAACAATAAAATCCAACAAATTAATTAAACAATGATAACAAAAATAGACAGCAATAAAAACAAATAAAACCAGCCTAAAAATCAGCAGGCCAGCCACTAAAGAATCCTCAAACTGGCAGGTCAGAGGCCTGCTGGAATTTTTTAAAAGTCCAGGCATTCGAAAACACAGAAAGGGGGGCCAAATAGATCTCCCAAGATAGGCAGTTCCATAATATAGGAGCAGACTTGTGGCCTGCTCCCACATACAAAGCAGCCATACTTTGGCCGACATTGAGACAGAAAGAAGAGCCTCACCAGCAGATCTTAGGGCTAGCTGGTGTGGAAGGAGATGGTCCCTTGGGTATCCTGGGTTCAAGCCATTTAGGAATGTAAAAGTAATGACCACTTTAAATTGTGCGTGAAAACAAATAGACACTTTGTGGCTCTTACAGCGTCCGACAGCAAAAGAACTCCTAAAGCACAAATTCATTCTGAAAAATGCCAAGAAGACGTCTTACCTGACAGAGCTTATTGATAGATTTAAGAGATGGAAAGCAGAAGGACACAGTAGTGATGAAACAGATTCTGATGGTTCCGATTCGTAAGTTTTATTTTGGATTGTTTGCCGGGGGAGGAGTTGAAGGACTCGGCTTGTGTGATTTTGTGGCTAGGGTAGAGTTCAGCTCTTGTAATCTTCTTTTGGAATGGGCACCAGCGGTCTACAATTTTTGGCTGCTTTGCTAAACAAGCCAAAAATTGTGGCCACCAGAATCCTCCACCCTGCCAGCTTGATGGAGACAAATGCCTCCACCCAACAGGCAAGGAAGGTGCCCACCCTGACCCCCCATTTTTCCTGTGGGAAAGAGAGGCAGGGAGCCTATGACCAATGCTCTGAGGAGAAGCTTGGCGCCGTTCTGCCAAGCAATGGCTGATGAAGTAGGCACCACGACTCTCCTGCCGGAAAAGAGGTGAGGACTGCGCAGGCTTCAGTGCCTGCTTATTAGTGGGACTCAGAGCACCAGCCAGGAATCCCCCCTTCCTTTCCCAGAGCAGGAAAAGTTAGGGCGTGTGTGTGCTGGTTTGGCCCTGCATGGTCAAGGCACTCTAGGTGACTTGTCCACACAGCTGCCAAACCATGCTCCAGGCTTGCTTCTGACCTTGGAGCTGGGGAAGGGGCAGGGATTGTTGCCCTGCCCCCATCACCACCAAAGGAAGAGGTCCAGGGATCACTGCACAGATGCCAAGGCAATCCCTGCCGCCCTCTGCAGCTTTGACGTTGAAAGGAAGGCTTGTTGCTTGTCATGCTCAGCAGAGGGCAGTGCCACATTTGCCATGGCAAGTGCAATTGCCGACACCTGGCACTGTAACATGAGCAGCACTCTTGATTCTAAATGCTTCTTGGAGGCAAACTAAAAAGTCATGTGAAGAGACCAATTTGCAGCCATTGAAATTCTGGAAGTTTAAATTCTAGATTTCAGCTGTATGTTTAAATGTCATAATGACTTGAGCAATGGACTGTTAATGTCCTCATCCTAGGCTCTAGTGGACTGTGTGTCATTATTGTAAGGCATTTTGAACGGTTTGTGAACAGCAGAGAATATAGCATATAAATATTTAAATATTGTGTGTTGTACAAATAAGCATTTGTACAACACACATGGGCGTTTGTGGATCCTGGATCTTACTTCATTTTTAACTTCCATGTGTTCATTCCCATAGGAAGGTGGGGTAGGATTCGGTTGAGAGGGAGAGATTTTGTTCATCACCTTCTGAATTTCTTAAGTGAACCTGTGTCTCTCACTTATCCCACAGCTCCACATTGATTGTGGGGGGTTTGTGACATACTTGTATGGTTGTGTCCCATTCATTTCTGCATTCTGCCTTGATCTGAAATACTTCCAGGTTCCTACATAATTCTGTTTTTCTTATATATTAGATGCATCATTTGGGGATTGTATGCCTACAAGAAAAGCAGTCACTCACCTGCAAAATGATCTGTGTGACTTTTGCCATTGACCTCATGGGGCTATGAATGGCATCCTGCATTTTCTTTAATGTTGTGCTGCCCCTCCCACTACAGATGGAAGAGGCCCCAGATGCTGCTGTAAACTAGTTAATGCATTTATGATAAGTCGAAAGGAACCTGGAAGTGGCTGATGATAGTACATGTGGCATTTGATTGTGCCTTTTAAAATACATAGTCTAAAATTGGGGGTAGGGGGAGTGAGGTTTGGAAATAGTATTTCTTTCTTGTCCTGTATATTTCAATGTCTCTTTTAGCAAGACACAAACCATGTAGGATTTGCACTGTATAGGCCAGGGGGCCCCAGTGTGGCACCCAGGGGCAGCTCCAATGGTACCCGCAAAGCTTTTCACTCAGTGCCCCATTGAAAAAAAAAAACATTGAAAAATGTTAAGGTGCCAGGTTCTGCTTCCTGTTCCTGAACTTGCCGCTGTTCAGTGGTCAGAAAAGAGAAAGCAAGGCAAAGGGGACGGAGGCAGAGGGGAGAGAAAGAGTGAGGCCAGGAGTAGGGGGAAACAGCGAGGTAAAGAGGTGGTGGTGGAGGGGAGAAAAAGCGAGGCTAGAGCCTGGGAGTGGAAAGAGACTGGGAGTGAAGAGAAAAAGAGTTGAGTGGAAGAGAAAGAGCAAGGCTAAGAAGGGAGAGAAAGAAGGCTAGGAACAGGGAAGGAAGAGAAATAGTGAGGAAAGGAGTTGGGGGAAAGAAATGGTGAGGCTAGAGCCTGGAAGTGGAGAGACAGAGAGTAAGCAAAGGTTTATGTGGATGGAAGAAGATTGGGCAGGCCAGGAAGCAACTCCTTCCATTTCCCCCTCCCTCGCAGCCTCTAGCCTTGCTGTTTCTCTCCCCCTACCATCTCTTGACTAGCCAGGCCCCCACAGCAGCCATTCTGTCACTAGCCACATCCTCCATGGGAGCCATTTTTGGGTTGTGCCCACAGCAGTTTCTCAAATGTGCCCATGGGTCCAAAAAGGTTGGTGACCCCTGGTATAGGCCTTTTTAGTTAACATGTATGATACTGAAGGGTTTTAACTTGGGCAGCCCATGGTGTAGAAGCAGAGTTCTCTAAAACTTTGGTCATTTTTTTCCCCTTGCCCATTAGCGAGTCTAGCAACAAGGAGAACAATTCTCACCCAGAGTGGAGTTTTACTACAGTTCGGAAGAAGCCAGATGCCAAGAAACTGCAGAACGGAACAGTACGTCCAGCCAGAATCTCTTTATATTCTCAACTCCTTGGAAACTGTTTCAGGCAGACCGCTAACCCTTGGTGCTTGTGAAGCAGAGTCAAATGTCCCTTTCCCCCTCATTATAGCTGTCTGGTAGTACTGACTATAGATCAGGGCGGGCAAACTGTTCCATGGGAAACATTAGCCATCCCATATTCACACTTAACCTGTGCAATTATGAGAATTAAGGTTTAGCATTAATATTATTATTGAAGGCTGGGGTTCTCAGGATTCCAGTTTGTTGATTGCAGTGAAGAATTACTGGGGTTCATGTCGCACATGTTCACTAACCCTGCTCTGAAAGTCACTGACTGCTGTCTTTTGATCACTTTAGTTATTGGGGTTGTGTACGCCACGATTGGCGCAAAAGGAGTTGGGTCTTTGCTTCATAGTGACCTGGTTTGCACGTAATGGCAATTCCTGGGTTGTTCAACCCATGAACTGCCAGAGTATAGTAGGAGCGAGTGAGCACACCGCCTCCCATGTGCTCATCGCACCCACTTTACATCTGGCTTTGCAAACAACCCTGGAATGCCCCATTCCTGGGTTGCTGTCATGATGTACAAACCTGGCACTCTGGGTTGTTCAGGGTTAAACAACTCAGAGTCACGGCACATCACGACAGCAAGCGATCCCGCAAAACCAGAAGTAAAGCGGAAGCGCCAAGCGCACAGGTGGTACCTCGCTCACTCTGGTGCTGCCACGGCTGACTATGGGTTATTTAACCCATAGTTCTGGCTCATGAAGCAAGTCATTTTGTAATCTTATATTTAGTGTTTTGTTTTATTGGCTTCATGTTGTCAGCCACTTTGGAGCTTATTTTGATAAAGAGAATCAGGATATACATTATTAAAATAAATAATGCAGAGGTGTCCTTCAGTGAGCGGAAGAGCTTCTTTGCATTTAGTCCTCTCATCTGGATCCAAGCACACGTTCCAGCTTGCATGAAGAAGTACTGGCTGAATTTACCTCTAGGTAGTTGCAAGCCTGCTATGAAGTTGTGGCTACTGGCAACCCAATAAAGGCAACAAAGTCTATTGTGCACCCAGAGATTGCGTTGTCATGCAGTCTCCTGACAGGCAGTTGCCTCTCTGGGTGTGTGCCAGAGAGTTGCCCTCTCTGGGTCCTATTGTAAAAATTATTGAGAGGAGGATACATTGATAGAGTTGTCTCAAATAGGTTTGGCCACGTTTCCCTGATTTGGAGATAATCTTGAGTAGTTTACAACACGATACTTGTTTGGTTGGGCTTCTGTTTCATTATTGTATGGCTACTGTTAACTTGCTTAGCATACATTTCCACACCGTATGGCAGTCCTCCCTGCAAACCTGGTGTCCTCCCAGATGTGTTGGGAGTTGTAATTCAAGACATCTGGAGGGAATCAGGCTGGGGAAGACTGCTGTATAGAGTTCATTAATATGGTTTAGATGCTGCCTTATGCATACATGATGTACTATGCTTTTTTGAAGTGCCCATGGTCAGATCAGCCATGCCCCCTCTACAGTCACAGGCAGTCCTGCAATTGCTTGAGAGTACACTAGTGTGAACGGGGTAGTTATGCAAATAGAGTTATGGCTCTACTCAAGATTGCACCAGCTAGAAAAAGTGTTGTTGCAGTCACTGATATCTTCTTACTGGCATTTCCCCACAAATTTGCAGGCACTGATGAGAACCCGGAGGAGAGCCCCTTGGCATAGGAGAGTCTTGTCTGTGAACTGTTCCTGGATTCACAGTGATATTTCGGTGTATTTGTCAGCACATGTTTGAATATGATATTTTTTAACTTCCAGGACCAAGATCTCATGAAAACCCTGAGCTGTTTAACAATGATAATCACACCTGTATTCACTGAGGTGAGTATATGATCTCATGCCTATCCAAAAGATGTGCGGTAAGGCTGCAAAATCTTGACAATATGTTGTCCGTCTCTCAGCTTAAGCAGCAAGACACCAATAATGCTAGCAGGAAGAAAGCAATTGAAGAACTTGAAAAAAGCATCAATATGGCAGAAGCAACATGTCCAGGGATCACAGATAAGATGGTGAAGAAACTTATGGAGAAATTTCAGAAGTAAGCATGTGGGTTTCGTTTCTTAATTTGTGGTAATCCTTAGGGTGCCTCTGGGCTGCCACTTACCTCACATCCTCTTTGCTATGCAAGTCTGG
Source organism: Heloderma suspectum (assembly GCF_057233095.1). NCBI lineage: Eukaryota > Metazoa > Chordata > Lepidosauria > Squamata > Helodermatidae > Heloderma > Heloderma suspectum. The sequence continues at coordinate 4,412,823 of NC_139466.1, forward strand.
GAGAGGTAGTGAAAATAGCTCAGTAGCAGTCTGACGGAGGGTGGTGGGTGCAAGTGGAATTGGATTGAATCAGGTTGGGAGGGTTAACATACGGATGGAGGGGAAAATGTAAGGAACAGATGGATTGGTGGGCGGTCAGACAAGTTCTAAAAAATTATTTACAAGACTGCTCATCTGGGATATGATGACTGAACACTTTCTCCTTGTGTCTTTTCTCTAGGTTTTCTGTTAATGACTCCTCCTAAAAAACTTTCTATCAGTGATGCTGTTCCACACGGACCCAGTATAGCCCACCAAAACCTACTATAAGCTTGGCAGTGCTTTGTTCATGAGCTCCTTGTGCCTTTTTGGATCATTGCAACATATTTGATGATCGGGGATTTGAAAGGACTTAACTCCACTATTTTGTGATGGGTATACATGCTTTTTTGTATTTCCAGGACATTCTTTTTTGTAAAGAGCAACTTTTAATATTGTAGTTTTCACCTGTTTAATCCAGTTAAAAACAACAAAACAGTGAGACGCAGTTTTGCTTCTAGAGATAATGCGGGGCGACCAGTTGCCAGTTTCCACATGCAGAGTCTGGGGTGTCCAGAGATCGGTGGACTCGCACCCCTTTACTTGAGTTCATAGAAAGTACGTGTGCTCTGTGATTCAACATTTTGTTACTCTCCAAGGAAGACTGGTTGTCTTCTTGGGTTTTTTTAATGTCCGCATAAGTTATAGCTCTTCTAAGTCACTAAAACTAGGCTTCAGAAAAGCCTTCCACAATAATATATGTGAGAGCACCTCAGCCTGTAGGATGTTGCTACAGCACCTGCTTAAACACCATACTCTTTATTTAGGCCCCTGTAAGTGTAACAAACCTGCAACAATATCAACTATTTTGAAAATTGGTACAGTATTTTAGGCAGCTCTGTGATCACCTACATTTGAGAGCAATATGTCAATAGCTTTGCAAGTTAACATGTAGCGACTGAAGATAGCTTAGTGTACAGTTTGTATGTATTACCTTTTAGAGCAGGATTTCAAGTAGTCGTTCATCATGGTAGGAAATTTTAAAGCAATACCGTTGAAGGGCAGGGGGGCTTCTGGCAATAATGGACTCAATCTGGCTTAATTTAATTATTTGTTCTTTTTTTTTTCAGTAAAATGGGGGGAAAGAGTAGCTCATTCTGTGTTTGGGGTGGGGAACCTGGGAGAATACCGTGGCATGCGATAAATACCTCACGAGCAGGTATAAGTGTGTGACACCAGCGTTTTGTGTGGTGGTGTTTTTTCCTGTAAGATATTTATACACTTATGTTCTTAAAGTACATTACATACAGTGCATCACCATATGTTTAATTTCCCCAATCTCAAAGTGTATTTTAAATATGTATTTACCAGTTAATATGCAAATAACTGAGTTATAGATATTCTTTCACAAAAAAGATAGTACTGTGCAGTACGGAGTGATTTTTTCATAAAAGGTAGATAAAATCATAAACTTGCTTTCAGTTATATATTTATGGTACTGTTTAGATGGGGTAATATCTTTTTTTTTTTCCTTTTCAACCCAGTATGTATATTATGCTGAAGTTTGAAGTGGGGTTGTATTTCAGTCCTTCGCTGTGGAACTGTTGGTGTAAATTTATTTTTGATAAAAAGTCTGGATGTGTTTAATTTTATAGTTTGGATCTGCACATTTTTTGTTTTTGCACAAAAGTCATTTTAAAGGGTTTGAAATATCTGCCAAATACTGAGAAGAGTTAATGGAGTGCAAGCAAATATTGAATTTTTTAGTTAAAAGTTGCCATTACATCCTTTTTTAAAAAGAAAAAAAGTTATAAAGACACTGGCGAGAGATGGTGGTTAGAAATGCCAAGGGCAATTATTTTCAATGGTGCCTACACTGTAAAAAAAATTACTTTTAACTCCTTTGTTTTAATTTTAAAGAAAAGTTTGTTAAAAAAATCTTTCATCGCTATATAACTGAAACACAATTAGAATTTATATCTGAGGAAAAAAGTCTGGACATAGTTTTTGAAAACAATAATGTTATGGATTAAATAAAATATTTTTATAAATGTAAAAGCAGCAAAGTTGTAAATACTGTTGATCTGAAGCTTTACAAAATAACTGCATCACCGATACAGAACTGTAGTGCTCTTCCCTGTAGCTGTTAGTCCTGTAAATCTGTTTATAGATGAAGCTTCTTTCAGTGTTTTTGGGGGGAGGGGAGCAGCAGGCAAGGGGCAGCAGAAGGTTGAATGGTTTAAAAAAATAAATATTTAAGTTCTGTAATTTCTTGTGGTCCTCATTTGTATGAAGCTGTACTTTAAAAAAAATTGTATGATTAAGGGGTAATGGCAGATGTCCTGCTTTTTATGATATTCAGTCTGTATTAAAGGTGCAGAATATCTTTCAGCTCAGGCTGAATTCCAGTTTGGAGAAATTCTTGGGGGCTGTATTCCAGTGGTGGTTTGGGCCAAGAGCAAAAGGGGCAATACCAGATACCAAAAATACCAGCATAATTTCGCTTAGAGCTCTTACTGTCAGCAACAAAGTCTTTGGAGAGGCATTTCAACCTTTTAGAATGGGAGGAAAAATACACTGAAGCTAGAAACCACCGATTGGTGGCTGGGGAAAAGGGGCATGGAGATCAGGACCCCAGAAGGGCCAGATTTGCACCCTGGGCTGCAGGTTCCCCGCTCCTGGTATCTATAAAGGGGATTAGTTCTCCACATTTATTAACCTACTAAATCACATGTCCAAAAGTCTTGCAATACAATTGTGGGTGGACTGTTTCTAGCAGCAGGTGATGACTAGGGCAGGGACACCCATTATAAATGAATTCTACCATATGTCAGGCTAGAGGAGGTGGACAGTAAGTTATTAACAGACTATTCAGAAAAGAGTGATATCGTCTGCAAAACATTTAGCCCTTGAAATTCTTTAATATGCACCCCTTTACTTTTTTTCCTTGTTCCCCCCGCCCCTCACTCCAGTAGGAGAAGTGTACTCCTCATGGAATGTACTCTGAGGCCAGCTGTTAATTGGAAAGAAGGACAAGAACAGGAGAGGTGTGCTGAAAACCTATCCAGCTGACAGCTTCCTGGGAATTTTGAGTAGTTGCTGTAGTAGGACAGAACTTTGTAGTGTTTCCCAGAGAAAAGCAGGTGTCTCCTCCCTCCAAGCTACTGCTGTCTTCCCTGCTTAGATTACAGAGCTAATGAGAGCTACCTCCTGGCAGATCTCGGCATCTTTCTTGTGTTTCTTCCAAGCAAACTCCAAAATGGCAGTCCATTGTCATCATGACACATTAGGCGTTTGTAGCAACACTCACCACTTATAATTGGTGGCTTAAGAAATTACACACATCCTATTCTAGCCTGGGATCCTTGTAAGGAGGAAGGGAATGCTTATATTGAATGAGTGCTCAAACTGAACCCCTGTTCCTCACTTCAGATGCTTCTGGCTATTTCCTCCTACAATAAACTACCCCCCCCCCTTTTTGTGTATGCGCGCATCTCTAAAAGAGATTTGTCACACTGATAAGCTGCTTGGTGTTCAGCTATCTATTTGGGAAGATGAAACATTGAAACATTCCCATAAATCTGATACAAGACTAAAATGCCAAACTAGAATTATATCATGTTACTTCTAAAAATATGGATTGAGTTGGGGGAATGTAAGCTTTCCCTCCTTTGCTTTTTTAAATATAGTGATACATCATAACAGCTGATTTACTTTCTCTTGCAGATCAGTCTTTGGCAAATTTCTCTGTTACCACATTCCAGAGTTTAAATCATACCTGCAAAAACAGTAATAGGCCTTGTACCCAGGGGGCCCTCCTTTTTGCCCAGTGGCATTGATTGACAAAGATCAACTTGGCTAGACTCAGTCCTGTTGTTTAAGTGAAATAATTGGAAGCACCTTGTGAAGTTCTGTTGTCAATGCTGGCAGTAGCCAGGCCAACTTCCTCATCCTCTCCCTCGAGCTGGAGGCTCCCTGAAGACAGACGGACCCTTGCCCTGGGTGCTTTGACCACTCTGCCGTAGAGAGAGTAGTAATCTGGCAATAGGTCTGAATCAGAGTCACTGGACTCTGTCCCACTGCCTGCATAGCGTTCAGGGGTTTGCTGGGCTCTGGGAGGTTCTGGAAAGCCTTGCTGGGCCAGCACATACTTCAGAATGTCAGCTTTCCTGCTACTCAAGACAGGACATGGCCCTAGAGGTCGGAACTCTGAGCCATAGGGGAACCTGATGGTTTTTATGTCTGACTGGCTCCAGGATCTCTTGGGGACCTGCTCCTGAGCACCATAGTCAAAGACGCCCCCGTCCTCCTCCTGCTCCACGCTAACACTGGTAAGGTAGGTAGTTCGGGGCAGGGCGTCTGGCTCAGTCGCCCTCATTCTGGTCACGCCTGGGCTTCTCCTTTGAGGCTTCATGGGGGCCGTGCCAAGTATGCTCATGCCACTTGCAGTTTGCTCCTCAAGGGCCATAGTTGTGTGCCTTGGAAACTGAGGGGGCCTGTCCACGTAGAAGACGACATGGGGAGAAGCCACGTCCAGTTGTTGGTTGGCAGGGGCTCTGTAGGGCACCTCAGTGTAAGTCAGCTGTTGCCTAGGGGTCACCTCCCGCATATTGCCCACTGAGGTGCTTTTGCTGTTCCCAGCAAGCTTGTAGCCAGGCTGGAAGGAGGTCAGCGGGGTCCTTTGCCCATAGATGTCAGCTTGCTCCCAGTCATGCTCCAGCTCCGCATAGACGAGTGGGAACACAGAGCTGCTTTGGGAATGGGGCAGCAGCGTTGGATCAGCTTCGGGCTTGGACCGCTCCAGTTCATCAGCAAAGATCACTTCCACTGCAGAGTTCCTCCGCCGACTGTCCAGCATGGGCTCAGAGGTGTGGACTCCATTTGCACCATGGTAGCCCCCCATAGTGCCATAAACCAGCCGCAGGTCTTCCATCTGGAGGAGGAGAACAGACTTTCAAGCCACTGTGCTAGAGTGACATCTTTCACTTTTGTCACAGGCAAACCTTAGAACAACTTGCTTGATGTGCTGTTCTGCAACTGTTTTCACTCAGGGCTTTCTAGTGCAATCTCGGAATGACACACAAGGTTGTCATTCTAGTGTACACAAGGTTCTGCCTCTGAGCTATCGCTGTTCCTTCCTCAGCTCTTATGCCAGGCGTAGGAAACCGTTTTTGGCCCGAGAACCAAACTGGCTCTGGGCAAGCATGCCAGGGACAGGCACATGCCAACAATAGGACCGGCCACCACCAAAGTTGCCAGCCTCCCCACCCTGCTGGCATATGGCCCCTAATGTGCTTACTGGAGGGAGACTGCCTGTGGGCCAGATGGGAGACTGCATACTCCCCATCCCCAAGTTAAGGCGACGACATTTCCTAAGCCGCAGGTGGAAGAACTGCATTTTTTCTCTAAAAATTACAACTGCTGTCACATTTCAATTTCCGGCACAGAAAAGTATATCTTAAGACTATGTACAAGTGAATCCTGAAAAAAAAAGCTGCATTTTTGCAAATCTTGCCAAAAAAAATGTTCCACCCCCTAGCAGTGCTCTTGTTCAGAACTCCAGCGTAGAACAGGATAGCTCGTCTCAGGCCTCTCGGGGGGGGGGGGGTGGACCTCCTCCACGCTGAGGCCTCGACATGTGGTGCTGTGCACTAGAGGGTTTGAATGCGGGGCTGGCTGCCAGTTCTGAACTTGGCATTACAGAGTTGGAAGGGACCCTGGAAATCACCTAATCCAACCCCGTGCTCAGTGCAGCTATAGCGTCCATGACTGACAGGTGCCCAGCCTCTGCCGAAACTCCTTCAAGCAAACGAAGCCTCCCACTTCCCACGGCAGCACGTGTGTTCCATGCCATTAGGAATTTTTTCCTAGAGTTGAAATCTGCTTCCCTGCAATTTCCACCCACCATTTGTTCTAGTCCTACAGCTCTAAAGCAACAAAGAACATGTCTGCTCCAACTTCTGTCTAACAGACCTTCAAATATTTGAAGACCACTATCAGATCACCTCTTAATCCTCTCTTCTCCAGGCTAGCTGTACCCAGCAGTTTCAACTGTTCCTCAAAGGACTTGGTTTCTAGACTTCCCACCATCTTAGTCATCCTTCTCTGGACACATTGTGGTTTGTGTCCTCCTTAAAATGTAGCACCCCAAACCAGATAGTACTCTGGTTGTCAATCCTGAATAGCCTCTATTCAGGCCCCTCTAGCCTGAACAGCCCAGAATAGAGTGGAACTATGACTTCCTGTGCTTCTGTTAACACAGCCTAAGATTGCATTAGCTTTTTTAGCATCTGCATCACAGTGTTGGCTCATATCCAGATTGTTATCCACTAAGACACCCGAATCCCTTTTCATATGCTAAACCAGGCTTCCAGATGTTTTGGCCTACAGCTCCCATCAGCCCTAGCCAGCATAGCCAATGGCAAGGGATTGTGGGAGTTATAGGCCAAAACATCTGGAGGGCTACAAATTGCCCATCCTTGATTATTAGGAGTTGGAGTAGGCCAAATCCCTCCTCCCCACATCCACCCTCCAGATTCTCTTCTAAGATGACACCTCAACATTCTGTACGGCCTGGAAATTCACACAGGTGCTTGTAAAGCAGTCGGGCTTTTAAAAATCTTTTACAGTTTACCAACACAAATACTTCCACATATCTAGGGAATCCCCCAAGAAGGCAGAAACCACTCTTCCTTTTTGGAGGTGGTCCCATTTTGCTTCCAAACTTACAGGCACTCGACCATCTGAGCTCATTATTATAGAGGATTATAAGGTAAGATCAACTCATCCTCCAAAGAGAACCACCTATTCTGTTTCTATGCGAGTCACTGTTCTGGACATGCCTCTTCTGAGGTCAAATCATTCCTCTGTGTCTCTGGAGCAGGCAAAATGGAAAAAGGATGCAATTGCATCCAACACAAGGGCATCTCTACATCAGCCTGAAATCCTGCATCTCAAACGGGGCTTTCTGCTTCTGTTTTAAATGCAGGATCACAACTGACCCCCTTTACATGCCCTTCCTTTCCCCATCCCCTTTCCACCTCCTCCCCATATCTGAGTCTTCCATATCTTTAATTGATGCCACTCCTCTTCTTGCCACTTTTCCTCTTTTTGCTCAAGCAGAACACAACAGGGTAATTTGATAGCTCATTATCTGCGATCTATTTAAAAATGGAACAAAGGGCATTTAGTGCAGGAGACGCCACCCTGGAGGGTCACGGTGTCATGTAAAGAGCCTACCGAGAGAGCAGGATAAAAGCTCTGTGTGAAGAAGTCCCAAGAGTTGCAGGAGAATGAGCAGACCCAAACAGAGGCTAATGGAAAGCAGGGGAAGCCAGAATCCTGAAGAGATCCTTCAGGGCCCCTTGTTCTGATGTGGCTGAGTACTTTGGGATTATAGGATCCTTTGCTTTTTAAACTGATCGGCTTCCTGCCATGCACAAGTAGTTCTCCCGTGGCTCACAGTTTGGGGAATTTCTGGCTTATCCCCCTAAATATGCAATACAAAAGCAATTCTTATCCCTCCCAAGAAGGTTTGATGTGTTTCCTCTGGAGTAAATTGCCTCACCTACTGGCCTGATCTTCATTAAGCAGATAAGAAAATAAAAGCCAGCACAGGAAGCAACATGCCAACCTCTCTTTAGGGATTTGGTGCATTGAAAATAGGTCTGTCACCCAATTAAAGAAATCCTAGCCAGTTAATTCCATGAGGCTGAGTTGGCTGATGGTTTTCAATCTGTATAAGCCTGTATTTGAGGGAACGGAACAGTTCCAAAGGAAAAAAAGGGACAGATTCTCTGTTTTTAGATGATGGTTCCGTGTGTTGCAAGGAGAATTCTCTCATAAAGAACCATCCCCTCTTCTCCCACACACCTTTCTGAAAATAAGTGTATCTTGAGTTGGACTGCAACTCCCATTATTCCCAGCAAGCATGGCCATTGCACACTGGAAATGATAGGAGTTGCAGTTCAACTCATCTGGAGGGCACCTGGCTGAGAAAGGCCGATCTAACCAGTTACTCAGCTAAATGGTGCAGGGCTAACTGAAAGCACAGAGCTAGACCTGGTTTGCAAAATCAAGCTCATTCGCCATGGTGGGATGCCGTGCCCGTGGATGCCATGTTGCTGATCCAAGCCCCTACCGTTGCGGCTTCTCATAACTACAACACGCCACGGGTTCTGGATGCGTTGTTAACCACTCCAACAAGCCATCTTTGCTGGGTTCAGACAACACGAGAAGCCATGGAAAGCAAGGCAATTATGCAAATCAGCTGGCATGCAACTGGCACACGCAGGGTGGTTAACGGAGCTAGTTTACCACCCTGTGATTGTGCAAACCAGGCCCTAGTCTTGAAGGACAGCCCCCGTAGATGTGGCCAGAGGCAGAACTGGATCTTGCCTAAACAGTCTGTTGGTTGGGATAAGATTTGAAATGGCCATTTATATAATTCCTGCCCAGTCACCACCCCCGGCCAAGTCACATACTTGCTTGGAGACATCTGTGAGAAGGTCCGGGGATGATCGGCATTGTCTGTCATGGTACAGTGAGGGGTAATGCTTCCTGAAATGAAAAACAACAGCAGCACATTTCTTTAAGAAATATAAATCCCTTCCATTAACAAGGAAACCCATCTCACCAAACTTAAAACATGCAATTTATTTATTTATTTCATTTCTATACCGCCCAACAGCCGAAGCTCTCTGTGTTTGGATCCCTGCAGTTCATTATCAGCAGGTGCTGGCAGTATAATGCTAACTGGCCAAAGTAAAATTTAAAAGGGCACTCATCAGTTTAGCACAGTCAACCAGAGGCCCAATTCAGCCAAGGCGAAAAGTGCTTTAATTAAAATTTCAAAGGTGGGGGTTAGGGAGCCCTTGTTTAAATCTCTCCCCTTGACATCAATGGAACTTCAAAGCAATTAACTTTGGTTGGAGGGAGGCAGATGATTATTTTGCCACTAACAAAACAGCCAGACTAATCAACAAACCAATTAATTGGCTAATTAAAATATGGAGCATTTTAGCACTGGTTCTTTTTGTGTGTGAGAGAAGATAATTGAGTTTGGATACATAATAGAAGGAATTTATTGTTTGGAAACAGCATTGGCAAGTTCAAACTGTGTGCATGCCTGGATATTATCTATTCCCACAGACCAGGGCTGTAGAACCTCCAGTCCAGGAGCCAAATCTGGCTCTTCTGGGGTCCAGATCTGGCCCTCCAGGGTTTAGCTAAGCTGTAGTTCAGGCCAGAGATGTAAGCAGGAGTCTCTGCATTATGTATATCATTTGTTGGATTAGGAGGCACATGTATAAATCAGATGCATTTCCAGCGGGATGCACATTTGAATATACATCCTCAGACATGTTCTGGCAGAACTAGTCATTCATAAATACCTTATTAAAGCATAATGCTAGATCAGGGTCTGTAGTCGGTCCATTCCTTGAGCCAGGCAAGGATTTTTGAATGCCCTGGATTAAGCACAGATAATCCATCCCAGGATTTATATTACATTGGCAAGGCAAAGGCCAGTCTGCCGGTGGCTGTATGCAAGGAAGGAACACTAAAATAAAGTATTCATCTCCCACACTGGAGGCATTCAAGATGAAACAGGACAGCCATCTGTCAGGGATGCTCTGATTTGTATTCCTGCATTGAGCAAGGGGTTGGACTTGATGGTCTTACAGGCCCCTTCCAACCCTACTATCCTATGATTCTATGGTCTCCTGAGTTGTGTGTGAAACTAGATTCTTACTTCCAAGGGTCCCAAGCCCCTGGGACACAACAGTGTAATTGTGCACAACATTGTCACAGAGCAGTTACAGGGGACTCATTTGATTAAGCTCCCAACATTCAGTTTAACATTTCAATGAATCATTTAGTCTCCGATCCCAAGAACTAATAAGCATGTACGTCATGATAGACCCATGCAAACTGCTAGAGCTGGCATCAATCCTGCAGCCACAGCAGTTCACCTTGACCAAAGAGACAATCCAGAGAGACAGTGGCTAGCCTCTTTGGCACTGGGAACTGCTACAGCTCCAACACTGCAGCAATGTTGAAGCTGTACGCCTGACCCTACCCCATGCATGTGTATTGTAGCTTTGACCAATTAAGGGAGCAATCTTATGGCCGCTAGTCAGCGGCTAGACAGCCATAGGATACGTTGGTTTCCAGGAACCGACCCTGGAGCCCGCACTCCGAGGTCGGTTCCCTGAGAACTGACCTTGCCTCCCTCCTGTGCTGCCTTGCAGGCAGCTCAGAACTGTCCCATGCTCCGCACTTGGAAGAGCAGCATGGAGCGGCAAAAACAAGGCATTCCTGGGGGTGTTCCGGGGCGGGGAAGGCGGAAATGCCAGTACGACAAATCCTATGTGTCATCCGGCAACTGCTTCCCCCACTCCGCCTTCCCATGGCTAGACAGCCAAACTTGGCTGTCTAGCCACAAATGCAGGGCGGCTGAAGCATGGAGGGGACAATCCCCTCTGCGCTTCTCCTGCCCTGCGTTGGACAGGCGGTCGCCTCCGAGTTTGGAGGCGGCTGCCTATCCTGGTAGGACTGCTCTCTCCGGGAGCAACCCTATACGTGTTTAGACAGGAAAAAAGTCCTACAATTCCCAGCATCCCCCAACCTGCATGGCTGTGAGTTGTAGGACTTTTTTCAGTCTAAAAATGCATAGGGTTGTGCCTTTAGAGCTTAAATGTTCGGAGTTCGGAGGCGGCCACCTACCCCGATAGGATTGCGCCCTAATTGTACTAATTCTAAAGTGCATTGCTTGCTGTTCCCTCTTCCTTAATTCCTAGAATCATAGAATAGGAGGGCTGGAAGGGGCCCACAAGACCATCGAGTCCCACCCCCTGCTCAGTGCAGGAGTCCAGGTCAGAGCATCCCTGACAGGCAGTTACTCACTGCTCTTCGCTATGAGTGCTTCCTGCTCCATCCAGGTGAGCATTGTGCTTTGAAGGTGCATTTCTCCACTGCCCTGCAGCCCATTTCCTGCTGCAGCAGCAGTTGCTCTGGCGAAAGATTGCCTTGTTCAGCGCTCGGCACTCACTTGGCCTGGGGTTTAGGTATTTGGCACTTCAGTCAGTTACCACAGCAGTGCAGCTGTTCGCTCTGGATAAAACGTTTAACAGGTTTCCTTCTAGCAATGTCACTTGAGACAGCTCGGCTCTTGGGAACTTCACCATGCGGTCTTTATTTGAGGGGGCTGGGGGCAGGGGCGGGGGGCTGCCTAATGAATGGGTGGGGGGTTCTATTGTGAAAAGATCATACCTCTCGAATGGCAAGCTCTTCAGTTTCCCCTTTGACCTGTGTTGCAGCAGCTGTCTTTGCGTTCTTCCACTGCCATTTTAAGGACAGGAAAATATATGAGGACAGTTTAGGGATGTCAGAGAATTCCGCCACGGATCTCGGTGAGGCCGAATGCCAGTGCATTTGGCCCCCCGAACTCCGTGGTGGAATGGCCTGCCCCCCCGCCCCCCCCGCGGATCCCCCCCGGTACGAGACTTACCTGGGGCGGATGTTCCAGACGGCGGCGGCTCCAGTGGCCGCCGCCGCCATTTGCAGTCTGTTTCCCCCCCCATTCGTGATAGGCTACGTAAAGACTTACATAGCCTATCACGTCTGGGTTTAAAAAAAAAAAAGTGTACGCAAATGGCGGTGGCTACAGCTGCCACCATTTGCGTTCCCCTTTATTTTCGGCCATCTAAGACTGCCGTCTTATTTTCAGCCATCTTAGTCTATGTAAATATTTACGTAGAGTAAGACGGGGAAAATAAAGGGGAACGCAAATGGCAGCGTCCGTAGCTTTTTTTTTTTTAACCCAGACGTGATAGGCTACGTAAGTCTTTATGTAGCCTATCACGGTTGAATTTAGGGATGCAAACGGCGGTGGCTATGGCCGCCACCATTTGCGTCCCTGCTAGCCAGCGGCTGGATGTCCAGCTGCTGGCGGAGCCGGCCGGTGGCTCCGCAGAATCCCCGCGGAGCAGAGCTGGCCGGCCAGGATTCCAGGGGGAGGGACAGAGCACCTCCCCCCCCAGCGGAACCCGGCGGAGCCAGGTAAGTGGAGTTTCGTACATCCCTAGGACAGTTGTGTCTGCCAAACCCCCACGCTACCACCACCCGCATCCACACTACAAGCAGCATAACGTGCGCCCCCATAAATAGTGAAAATTGTCATGTCTATCATTTATCTAGCGCCATCAATGTGCTTGGGGCTTTACCAAGTGCAAGAGGAGATTGCAGTTTAAAATCTGACACAGGAGCAAACCAAAAGGGGGTGGAAATAGAGGGGGCGGGAAGAAAAAAGGAAATATGCATTCATTTCAGTTGTGCGTACTTAGGTTTGATTGCAGTATGGTAGGGGTGGGCAACATGCAGGCTATGCCACCCACCCCTCCCTGCCCCGGAATTCGGCAGCAGCGGAAAAAAGTGTTGGGGGTTTGGGGGGGGATTGTGCTTTTAGTGCTACGGAGTGCTAAAAAGGTCAAACTTGGCTTGTTTGCAAGCTAAATTTGACTGTTCTACTGATCCATAGCCACTATGGAGTACTAAGACAAGCTGAATTAATTAAACCCTTGGAGTGCTATGGAGTGGCTTGGAAAAAAATTGAGGTGCCCCGTGGAGTGAAGCACATGGGGAGGCCCTAGGAGGCAAAAATGGTCCCCAGACATCCCAGAGTTGCCCACCTCTGCAGAGAGGTATGAAGACTAATGGGCCAAAGGCTTCAGGGACAAAGTGAATGTGGAGGAGAGTTGAGAAAATATTTGCAAAAGTCTTGGAACAGTCTGAGAGGGTGCCCAGATCAACCAACAAGAATACAGGGGTTGGAATATCAAGGCATCCAACATCGTCAGTTTTATTTAAGAACTTTGATTATCCCACCTGCACATGTTGTTCCTGAGTGTCTCCAAGGGCATACAAGATCAGAGGCAAAGATGGTCCAAGGTCAAAAACCCTTTCTGCCTAATGGTAGGACCAGCCCTGTGCAAAGGAATGTCACACGTATGGCCCCCAGGAAGTGCTTGCTCTGTCCATGTAGACGCTGGCTCATATGCTGGACATCCCCTGTCCAACTGCATCCCCAAGAAGACTCAGGGTTCGTCACAAAATTGACCATGCAAACTGACCTGCAGTTTCTACTCATACCCGGACTGGGTAGAGAGGTGCAGAAGAATGAGGGAGCAGAGGAAAGCGCTCCCATCTCTCTGCTCCCCTGAAAGCAGGGCTCTGGCTGTGGCTGGTACTGCTCCCATTGCAGCAGTGGTGTGGGGGACCCAGGGCTCATAGGGACACAGCACTGGTGTTTTTTGATTAGCAGAGATGTTGACATCATCTGCCACTAGGGATGTATGGGTTGTGCAAAATGCATTCCACCTGTGTCATGGATTATCAGGCGCCTTTCATTCTGTCGTCCATGCATTGGCGGAATCTGATTTTTTTTGTTTCCGAATGTGCGCAAACGTACATTTGTGCAAATTTCCACAAAAAGCATGATTTCAGCTTTAGCCTATTGGGGAAATGAGCCTTTTGGGCCAGTTCTTTAGTTTTGCCTATTTTTCTACAAGAAAATTTGTGCAAAATTCCGGAAAGTTAGAAAAAACATTCTGCAAGCCTGCGGAATCCACCTGACAGGGGGAAGGGCAATTAGCTGCAAAATCCATGGGCCAGATTACAGAAAATTCAGACTCATTTGGTTCCATTGTAGATTTCTCTGACCTCCCTATCTGTCACTCCACTCAGAATTCCCTGTTCCCTCTGAGCTTAGCTGCAAAATTCACAGTAGCTGGGAAGAAATGGGTTTTCCCAGCAACAATATATTATTCCCTGTTGTAATGCAAAGTACTTTGGTTGGCTTGGTGCTGAATGGGCAATTATGACCCATTTGCTCGGCAAAAGACCTGCTCCTAGCAAATGAAAGTGGTTTGTTGATATGGGGCAACTGCTTGCCATTTTGGACTATCCTTGGGGGCGTGGCTATGGCGACTGTCATGATGAGCGCTTGAGCTCCAACGTTTTTCACTACATTACTGCATTGTAGTGGCCTTCCGTGGAAGATGGGCACAGGGATTTAGCCAGAGAGAGTAAGGAAGAGGTGAAGTGCACCCCTATGCAGGACACCCTGGTGAGGCCAGCCCAAACTATTTCAAACATGTCTCTGCAAAGAATCCTAAACAAAGCCTTTATAGTACTGCTCCCCAAATGCTGCATACTATGAAATACCAAGAAATGCTCCCCACCCCCAACCTGCCACCACTGCTTTTAATTTTGGGGATTTTTTTTACCTGTATCGGAAACTAGAGCCCTTGCTGCATAGGAATGCTTTGGGCTTTGACTTTGGTTCTTCAGAGAGTCGGAAGAAAGCGTGGTATTCCACACAGGTCTTCCAGAAGGCTTTGCATGTGTCTCGGCTTGCCATGGTGAACTCCAGTGTATCTTTGCACAAAGCCTGAGGTGGAGAAGGGATGGGACAGCGGAAAATGGTGGAAAATGGGCCCTGTTAGGAACAGTTTTTTAAAAGTAATTATTTAGTTGTTATACTCATATCCTGCCTTTCATCCCAGGAACTCAAGGCAGCGTACATGGTTCTCTTCCCCTCCTTGATTCTTAGTAGACATGGGAGGCAATGTCCACGCTGACTGGGAATGATGGGAGTTGTAGTCCCACACATCTGGTGGGCACTAAGTAGCAGAAGGCTAGTTTAAGGCAAGGTGTGTGCTTTTACACAAAACGCCTTGAATGAAGCGATGCAGCACTTACTGAAACGTTGGCATGGAGTTTGATCAGGAAATGCTTCCGCTTGAAACTCAGTTTGCGGATTTTGGACCAGTTAAAGGTGTTAATCTTTGTATTTCCCTACAAACAAACAAACAAACAAACAAACAGGCACTCTGTGTAAGTTACAAAAGAGGAAGGCATGGTGAGCTAGGAAGCCTGGACGCTGCAATATGGCAGCCGTTCTCAAGCTGCCATTCAATTGGTGTCATGGGAAACAGCTCATCTTCTGTGTTCGACAGCGCAAAATAGGTACACTTGGGTTACCATTAAGCAAAAAAGCAATTTACAGTATGGTAAGGATCATTCTGAATGGGTGAGCCAGTTCTTTGAGGGGTACTAGTTCCCCATTACTCCAGAGAATGTTTGAAATATTAACCTGTAAATATTTATGGGGTTGAATTCAGACTTGATCATACTTGGAGTAGACCAATTGAAATGAATGGGACTTAAGTTAGTCATGACTAAAGTCCCATTGACTTCAATGGGTCTACTCTAAGCTTGACTACGTATGGAAACTTTTTTCTCCCTCACGTTGGGGCAAAAAATCCCAACTTCAAGCATAGCCTGATGGGATCTGAGCTAGTGGTGACGGACCAGGAAAGAGATCTTGGGGTTGTGGTGGACAGTTCAATGAAGATGTCAGCCCAGTGTGTGGCCGCTGTAAAAAAAGGCAAATTCCATGTTAGGCATAATTAGAAAAGGAACTGAGAATAAAACTGCCAATATCATACTGCCCTTATACAAATCTATAGTGCGACCACACTTGGAATACTGTGTACAGTTCTGGTCACCACACCTAAAAAAAGATATTGTAGAGCTGGAAAAATTGCAGAAAAGGGCAACTAAAATGATCAAGGGGCTGGAGCATCTCCCCTATGAGGGAAGGTGACAACAGCTGGGATTGTTTAGCGTGGAAAAAAGGAGGGTAAGTGGAGACATGATAGAGGTCTACAAAGTTATGCATGGTGTGGAGAATGTGGGTAGGGAGACATTTTTCTCCCTCTCTCAAAACACTAGAACCCGGCGTTATCCTGTGAAGCTGATTCATAGGAGATTCAGGACAGATCAGAGGAAGGACTTCTTTACACAGCACATAGTTAAACTATGGAATTCACTACCACAGGATGTAGTGATGGCCACCAATTTGGATGGCTTTAAAGGGGGTTGGACAAATTCCTGGAGGAGAAGGCTATCAGTGGCTACTAGTCTTGATGGCTATGTGCTACCTCCAGAACCAGAGGCAGTGAGTCTATGTACACCAACTGCTGGGGAACACATGTGGGAGGGTGCTGTTGCACTCGTGTCCTGCTTGTGGGTTCCTGGTCGAAAGCTGGCTGGCCACTGTGTGAACAGAATGCTGGATTAGATGAAACCTTGGTCTGATCCAGCAGGACTCTTCTTATGGAAAAAAAGTCCATTGACTTGCTGGATCAAAAGAAAGATTGACTAACATTCATGCTGCTGCCTGATCAGAGTCAGTTCCAAGTTTTGGATTTCAACTCCCACAATCTATTACCATTCGCCATACTGGCTGGGGCTGACAGGAGCTGTAGTCAAAAACATCTGGAGAGCAGCAGATTGCTCACCCTTGGTTTAAGTATGACAGAGTGTGAGAAAACCCTGATCCCTGCTAAATGTTTAACACCGGGTGCATCATCGTAGTTTTTATTCTATTTTTGTTTCTTCCCCATTGGAGGCGAGGCTGTCTGGGACTTGTAGCGCCCACATCACCCTGCAAACACCAACCAAACTATGTGTTTGCTCTGCAAATATGCCATAGAGTTGCAGTACCATGTAATTGCCCCAAAATTAGGTGGCTATTTTTGGCAGAAGATTATACGGTCAAGAGATGTGTAGCTACCATGTAACACCATGTTCTGACATTGCAGCGTTTTGGTTTACCAGGGGAAGACAGAAGTGGAAGAGCCCACATCAAAGCGTGCTAGAGAAATAGACTGGCTCCTCCTTTAAACTGCACCGGCAGGAGGGCTGAGCCCAAAGTGGTGAGAACTCTGAAGCACTCGCTGTCTAAGATCCATCACTGATCAGCAGGAAGCAATACAAAGGGCTGAACCGGCAAGCAGGAAGAACTTTTGATTAACCTTGGAAGGGGCCTTTGCTGAACAGGACTGACTTCTGAGTACACGTTATAGAACAGCCTTCCCTAACCTGGTGCCCTCCAAATGTTGTGGACTACACCTCCCAGAATTCCTGACCATCAAGCTGGGTTTCGAAGAGGCAGAGGAACTAGAGATCAAATTGCCAACTTTTGCTGGATCATGGAGAAAGCAAGAGAATTCCAGAAAAACGTCTATTTCTGCTTCATTGACTACGCTAAAGCCTTTGATTGTGTGGATCACAACAAACTGTGGCAAATTCTGAAAGAGATGGGGGTACCAGACCACCTTACCTGTCTCCTGAGAAACCTGTACGAGGGTCAAGAAGCAACAGTAAGAACCAGACATGGAACAACCGAGTGGTTCAAAATTGGGAAAGGAGTACGACAAGGCTGCATATTGTCACCCTGCTTATTTAACTTATATTCAGAGTACATCATGAGAAACGCCGGGTTGGATGAATCACAGGTCGGAATTAAGATTGCTGGGAGAATTATCAACAACCTCAGATACGCAGACGATACCACCCTAATGGCAGAAAGCAAAGAGGATCTAAAGAGCCTCTTGTTGAGGGTGAAAGTGGAGAGTGCAAAAGCTGGTTTGAAACTCAACATTAACAAAACTAAGATCATGGCATCTGGGCCCATCACTTCCTGGCATATAGAAGGGGACGAAATGGAAGCAGTGATAGATTTTACTTTCTTGGGCTCCAAGATCACTGCAGACGGTGACTGTAGCCATGAAATTAAAAGACGCTTGCTCCTTGGGAGGAAAGCTATGGCAAACCTAGACAGCATAGTAAGAAGCAGAGACATCACCTTGCCGACAAAGGTCCATCTAGTCAAAGCTATGGTTTTCCCAGTAGTAACATATGACTGTGAGAGCTGGAGTATGAGGAAGGCTGAGTGCCGAAGAAGCGATGCTTTCGAACTGTGGTGCTGGAGAAGACTCTTATGAGTCCCCTGGACTGCAAGGAGGTCCAATCAGTCAATCCTAAAGGAAATCAACCCTGAGTGCTCATTGGAAGGACAGATATGGAAGCTGAAGCTCAAATATTTTGGCCACCTAATGCAAAGAGAAAACTCCCTGGAAAAGACCCTGATGCTGGGAAAGACTGAAGGCAAAAGGAGAAGGGGATGGCAGAGGATGAGATGGCTAGATAGCATCACCAATGTAATGAATATGAACTTGAGCATGCTCCGGGAGAGAGCGCAGGACAGGAAGGCCTGGCGTGCTATGGTCCATGGGGTCACGAAGAGTCGGACACGACTGAACGACTGATCAACAACAAGCTATACAGGCTGGGACTGATGGGAGTTGAATTCCGAAGCCCTTGCAGGGCACCAGGTTGGGGAAGGCTGTTATAGAAGGATGTGGGCCATGGGAGAGAGGGCAGAAAGGGCAGGATAATACAGTAGGAAATTAAGCGCTGTGTGGAACCCTGCTTGTAATTCAGTGTGTAGCAGATTGCAGAAAAGCCTCTGCAAGATGGAACAGCTCTGGTACAGAAGGTGTCACAGTTCATCACAGCAGCAACTTTATATTTACTTCCCGGGAATAAAACTTTTCTCCTTACCCGCAAAACCAGCACGCCCATGTGTGTGACAGCTAAGGTTATCTGGGTCCCTTCCCCGTCACTGGCAGGGTGGGGCCTGATCCCATACATTTCTAGCTTCCTAGCAATGTCCAAGAGGTGCACGTCGGATTCTGCGGGGGTTTTGCCTCTAGAAAGAAACGGAGACGAATATTTCAGTTGTGGGCAGAAGCTCTGTCCCAGTGAGAAGCAGACTTTTTTAAAAAATGAGTTTTTGGGGAAGTTTCCTGCTTGTACTCTCCACTAAGCCTTCCCCAACTTAGCACCCTCTGGATGTGTTGGACTACAACTCCCAGCATGTCCCAGCCAGCATGGCCAATGTTCAGGAATGCTGGAAGGTGCAGTCCAAAGCATCTGGAGGGCAACAAGTTGGGGAAAGCTTGGTAGGGAGTACAAGCAGGCAACTTCCCAAGAAACTCATTTTTTAAAAAGTCTCTAGACTGCAGATAAATGCTTGGAGGCATACGAACAATGGGCATCTCTACACCAGCCTAAGATCCTGCATTTAAACGGGGCTTTCTGCTTCCATTTTAAATGCAGGATCACAACTACTCCCTTTTTCACGTGCTTCTTTTCCCCCCTCCCCTCCCCTCCCCTTCCCCCTCCTTCTCTTTGTATCTGAGTCTTCCATTCTCTTTCATTGATCTCGCTCCTCTTCTTGCCGCTTTAACTCTTTTCATGGAGGAAACGGAAGAGGACAGGGTAATTTGATAGCTCATTATCTGTGTTCTATTTAAAAGTGGAACAAAGGGCATTTAGTGCAGGAGACCCCCTGAAGGGTCACGGCATCATGTAAAGAGCCTGCAAACTTCCGTGAAGGAGCAATCTCAATTACAGGATAAAAGCTCTGTGTGAAGAAAGCCAGTGACTGCTGAGTTATCAGAAGCCAGAGATGGCTGAATATGTTGGGGGGGGGGAGGTGGAAATTCAGCACCCAGCATATCTTTTTATCTCCAGAAACATAAACCGTGTAAATAAAATAAATTATGCACGTTTTCGTAATTTGCCTAATTTATACGAGTTGCAGAATTCAGATTGCCTCTGTGCAGAACTTTTAATAACTTCAAGCACAGAACAAAGCACCCATAGCATTGCTTCCTAGTTGTGTATCGGTGAAGACAAAAGTGGCAAAAGCGAAAACTCACATGTGCTTCTTGTGGTAATGCATGATCTTGTTCGCCAAATATTCTTGATTCAGCAAATATTTGTGCATCTCCAGGTGCTTCCGATCCATTTCTTCATGAAAATCCCCCAGTGCAGCTGCAGTGAGAAACCAAACAAACTAAGAACCCCTTTGGAAGACTGTAAGTCAGGGCTGGGGCTGGGGGGATACTTCTAGCTTGTGCGATCTATTTCCTTTTTTTTACTTCAACCCCCACGGTTCACCAACTGGAGCTATGAGCAAAACAGAGGCTCAGGGGGAGCCAGACTCGAAATGGCGGCTCCAGGGAGGAGCCAATTACATACTGCACTGCATGACTGGAATCATTTGCAAATACAGATAGACATCTGAGTTACTGTAGATCAAAGATTCTATCTCAAAACTTCAAAACTGGCCAGAAGAGCTGCAGAAAGACCTGGCCAAAGGCAACCAGCCACTACTCCTGTTTTACAGAAACACAGACCAAACAGGTTTAACAAAATCCGTACATCCCTACCAATAGCCACGGATAGCTTTTTCCTCCATGAATTTGTCTAATCTCCTTTTAAGGCCATCCACATTGGCGGCCATCACCGTATCCTGTGGAAGTGAACTCCATAGTTTAACGACGCTGACGTACACTGCAAAAGATGTGATACCATCAGAGCTGAACTGTTATCGCTGCAGGGAAGTCTTCCACATGCCAGATCCTTCTTGATTTGGAGGGTGAACAGGTATCTAAAAACCATTGCAGAGATGTTACTGATGCAAAGTCCTTCCCAAAATTTTCCCCACCATGCCCCACATGAGATATGGGGTAGTAACAGACCCTCATGTTGTCCTATTCTCCTTTTCCACTGGGCATTTGTATGCTGCAATACACGCATGTACGCACACACAACAGCCCATGTTTGCCACCTATTCCCAGGGCATTTAATCTCCCATGACCAGTTTCATGCATATCTGTAATTCAACGTACATCATGAGATACCATGCAACACTAATACCTGGAGCAGAATCTGGATTCCTGAGAACAGCAGATTTATTTATTTATTTATTTATTTATTTTAAAAGGAAGTTTCTAGTCCTCTTGGTTCTGTATATATCAAGCTAATCAACTTGCGCTTTCAGTTCATCAGCAGAACCATGGGGGCCAGTTTACAGACCTTCAGAAATAAGGGCAAAGTCTAATTTGTTTTATTCATTTATTTAAATTACAAGGAAGGGTGGGATAGATAGATAGATAGATAGATAGATAGAAGAATGTACACTTAACAAAGGAATGTACCAAAGTGGGGTACAGTACAAAAACACAATTACAACCACAATACAATATAAACATAGTAAAATGTTATTTTATTTAACAGACCCTTGGCTTAGGCTCTTGTGCAAGATGAAAAGCAGGACTTTCACATAAATTATGCATATTAAGTAAATGCGCCTGAATTTGTTTATTGTGAATAGTTTTATCTGCTTTTGCTAATCATGCAGAAGAACAGCCAAGAAGTTATCCAAGGCACTGAGGACCGAATGACTGGAAGAATCGTGCTGAATCGCCTCCCCTTTCCTCCCACTCCCTTCTGCAATGTCATCAGTCATTGTCCAGACACTTTAAAGTCTGTTCACAATCTTAAGGACTAGACACTTGTGTGACTGAGATCTGTCTGTCTGTCTGTCTGTCTGTCTGTCTGTCTATGAGAGAAAGCTGAGATTCTTTCAGGATGCTGAACCTGGTGTCCGGTACCAATTTCTGCCCTTCTTCCTGTGCTGCTGTGGAACACAAATACAGCTTTGCTTCTGCGTAGAGATTTGGATCACTGTGTTTCTATTCCTCTCTTGATTTTTATTGTATCATTTGCTAAGTTTATATATATTTGGGGGGCGCACATGTCCCCATGGCTCTCTGGGAGCAAAACCCATTTGAAAGGCATTTTAAATAAAACCGTGATAGCAATCACAATACAATGGATGCAGTCCACCGAAGGCTTCTCTTGCAGAAGCTGTTTCAAAAACAGATAGAAATTGTGACACTGAGAAAAAATTCCCATTGTAGTAATTGTAGTAGCAGTAATAATAGTAATAAAAGTAATAAATAATAATAAAAACAACCACAACCATAATTTCCTCACCTCAAATGCAGCAATACCTAAATATGTAAGCACTTGTGCTTTATTTACCTAACTTTTTTTTTTTAACCAATTACACAGAAAGTTAAGGAAAGAAATATTTAATCTTTTGGGGCTGAAGTTGTTGAATTGTTTATGCATGTAAAGAAATTTGTATCAGAAAACTGGCAGGGAAGCAATTTCTGAGTGAAACAACGACAGCAAGGAAAAACAACCAGTGCAAAGAACGGTACCTCGTCAGCTCTTCTCTCAGATGGCCCGGATCCACTGGGAAAAATTTCACCATAAATTTGAAAAGAATCTCCTTAGGATCTTAAAACACAACATCTTCATAAGTTTGGTTTCAAGAGTCTGTCGGGAACATTTACACATCTCTTCATTCGTACAGCTTATGGCATCAAGCGTTTCTGAAGACTCTAGCCAAGTGGGAACTCCTAACTGTCCCAGTGCCCTGCACCAATCCTGTGTGGTTCTAATTGCTACTCCCGCCAGCGAGTTGCTGCCATTGTATTACTTCTTTATAGCCTGTCATCCTTCTCCATTTCCAGCAATGAAGTATGGAAAAATGAATGATCTATTCTAAGGGAATATCTTACACGGAAAGCCAATCAGTTCTCAGCTTGGGAAGCAACTAGAGGTGATTTGGAGAGCCAGTGTGGTGTAATGGTTAGAGTGTCGGACTGGGACTGGGGAGATCCGGGTTCAAATCCCCACTTGGCCATGGAGGTCACGGGATGATTTGAGCCAGTCACTGACTCTCAGCCTAGCCTACCTCACAGGGGTGTTGTGAGGATAAAATGGAGAGGAGGAGGACCATGTAAGGCACCTTGGGCTCTTTGCAAGATGGATAAATGAATAAATGTGGGTGGGAGATGCAAGATTTGGATTCCCCACAATTTTTAAAGAGTTTGGCAGGGGTCCCCAATTGGGTTTAGGGCAACAGCGCTGGAAGGAGGGAATCTATCTGTGGAATCTGTTTCCCCAATTGTAATCACTTCCTCTCCCATGCCATTTTGTGGCCTGCGACAAAGGACAAAACGAAACCTGCTTCCCAGCCCATGCACAGAAGCTGACTGGACTGTCGGTTGAAACTTACATCCAAACTGGTGATAGGATAGTGCCCTCTACTACAACCTGAGGAAGGCTAGTTTAGGGGCCCCAGGACAGGCTGTGATATGTCCAGTGGATGTGCCTGTGCCCAGTGACAGAGGGGCAGTGAATCGGCTCTGGGTTTCAGTCAGAACCAGTCAGAACTCTAAAGGAGCTCTCCAAGATCCACACCTTGGACAGCTCCTGTAGAGTTTTGACTTGTTCTGACTCAAACGCGAAGCAGATTCCCCGCTCCACTGACATCAGAGCCACCAGCCTCCACTGGATACGTCACACACAGCGCTGTCCTCCAACAGACGGGAACTGCTGGAGAATCTATGGAACACAGCCGGGAGGCTGCTCTTGCCGCCCCCGCAATCTGCCGCCTGATGCAGTTGCCGCATTCTGCCGAACGGCAGGGATGGAACTGCAGCCCCTGGGGCCATTTCCCTGCAGGGCAGACATTCAGATAGCGTAGGGTCCAAATGCACTGGGTGGTCTTCAGAAAATAAATTACGATCTCTCCAAGCTTCTCGAAGCCCACCACTCTCATTCTTCTGGAGTGGCGTTGCCAGGTGCTTGCCTGGAGACGCTGCCGGTCTCTTTAAGACCCCAGCAGCAGCAAGGAGTCATGGGGCATCTCTGAACTGGACTGCTCCTCGGGTACTTTTCGCCCATCATTCCCTCCTGCCTGCTACATGTGCTTTGGGTCAGAGATCTGTATTATGTGCCCTAAGAACCTGAGAAGAACCTAAGAAGAACCTGCAAACAGGACAAATGTCCATCTAGAAGAGGGGTGTGGAACCCAAGGTCTGCAGACCAAATCTGGCCCACCTGAGGTCCCAGTCCAATGCTCCTGGTTTCTGGAGACAGCCATGCACCCTTCTCCTGGCACCATCCCTTTCTCCCAGGCTGCCACTCATTTGGAGGTTCCCAGCCTTTTCACAGTTTCCCCCTGTTCTAAATGGCTGAAATGCTTCTCCTAAGGCTTCGTTAACAGCAGGGGTTAATTAATTAATTAGTTAACGGCAAGAAGACATTCAAGCTAAAACATGCTGGCATTTTTGCTCATCTTGGCCCCGCCCACCTCTGGAATGCACTCCCCCCCCCCCCGCAAGAGTTTCTCAGAAATTGAATTCAGCCCCTGGACCGAAAGACGTTTGACGCCGCAGCATCCCATTTCCCACAGTGGCCAACCAGACGCCCACGCTAGGAAGCCCAGAAGCAGGGCATGAAGGCAATCGCCCGGGGCTCCCCAACCCATTTGGCCCCATGGGCACATCTGGGAATTTGAGAAACACCACAAAATGGCTCCGATGAAGGATGTGGCTAGTCCTGGAATGGCTGCTGTGGGGGCCTGGCTAGTCAAGAAGTGGGAGGGTGGGGTGGAGAGAGAAACAGCAAGGCTAGAGGCTGGGAGGGACAATGGGAAGGAGGGAAATGGAAGGAGTTGCTTCCTGGCCTGCCCAATCTTCTTCCATCCACACAAATCTTTGTGTGCGCTCTCTCTTCTCCGAGCCTCTAGTCTTTAGATTGGGGTATTTCTCTCCCCAAACCCCAATCCTCTTCTTTCCCTCCCTCCCTTCCTAGCCCCTAGCCTTGGTATTTCTCTCCCATTCACCCCTTTACCTCACTGTTTCTCCCCGCTCCTAGCCTCTAGCCTTGGTATTTCTCTCCCCAAACCCCAATCCTCGCTATTTCTCTCCCCCAACCCCATTCCTTGCTATTTCTCACCCTTCCCCATCCTTAGCCCTCTTCTCTCTCTCCTACTCACCCCTTTACCTCACTGTTTTTCCCCCCTTCCTAGTCTTGCTCTTTTTCTCCCACTCATGCTTTTATTTTGCTGTTTCTCCCCCCCCCAGGCTCCAGCCTCACTCTTTCTCTCCCCTCTGCCCCTTTGCCTTGCTTCCACTTCCTGCCTGCTGAACAGCTGATCAGCAGAAGGTTCAAAACAAAGAAGGAGACCCTGGAGCCCTAACTTTTCTCATTATTATTACTATTATTATTATTATTATTAATTTTTTAAGGGGGCAGGGAACGAAGAGCTTTGCAGGCACCATGTTGGGGATCCCTGCAATAGCCCCATATGTCCCTAGCTTAATACTCAGAGATATACTTCCTCTGTATATGGAGGTTCCATTTTGAATGATCATGGTTGATAAAAGCACCAGAAGAGCCGTCCTGGGCCATCTAGATGAGCAAAGGCTCGCCTAATCCAGTACCCCATTTCCCCACCGTGGCCGACCTTTGGGAAGCCCAGGCGCAGGACACATTCTTCCCCAGGAGCGGTGCACAGAGGCAGGCTGCTTCTGATGCTGGTGGCAGCGCAAAGCCATCATGACCGGCAGCCCCCGGGCCGCTAGGGGCAGCAGCCTTGGAAAGTACCAGCAATGCTGCTTCAGCGAAGAGTGAAATAACATTAACTGTGCTGACATTAATAGCTGCAGTTGGGCAACAAAGATGGGCAAATGGGCCACTGATGCAGTGTTCCACCTAGGGCGGCCACTCAGTGCCTCAACCCAAAAAAGAACTGCATCCCATTTGCGTTTGTTAATTTATAGGTATCAATGCAAATTCAGAAGTAATGGCTACCATTTCAGCGGAAGCACCGTGCATCTCACCACAGTGGGGAAGACAGATCTGCCCTGCCTGCTCAGTCCACCGTCCAGGTGGGAGACTTCAGGGCCCGTTAGCTCTTCTTCCTGGCGCGCGCTGGGGCAAAAAATCCCACGTGCAGAATTATGCGTGGCGGGCAGAATGTAGATACGGAGGCCTTTTTCTCCCTCTCTCAAAATACGAGAACCCAGTGGAGTCCTCCCATGAAGCTGATGGGTGGGAGATTCAGGACAGGTCAAAGGAAGGGCTCCTGCACACAGCGCAGAGTTAAACCACGGGATTTGCTACCACAGGAGGTAGTGATGGCCCCAATTTGGATGGCTTTAAAAGGGGGCTAGACAAACTCTTGGAGGAGAAGGCTATCGATGGCTACTAGTCCTGATGGCTATGGGCTACCTCCAGTACCAGAGGCAGTGAGCCTATGTACACCAGTTGCCGGGGAACATGGGTGGGGGGTGCTGTTGCACTCATGCCCTGCTTGTGGGTTCCTGGTCGACGGCTGGTTGGCCACCGTGTGAACAGTATGCTGGACTAGATGGACCCTTGGTCTGGTCCAGCAGGGCTCTTCTGATGTTCTTATGATGGTTCTTTATCTTCAGACCTGACTGTCCTTTAAACAGAGGACACCTTCAACCAGAGGACTGTCCTGGGACAGCCCTCCAAATAGGATTCACGACCACCTTAGTTCCACCTCCCTACCCTCAACTAGGTATTGCTTTACACTCCTTTATAAAAGTGTGTGTGTTTGTCTTCAAAAAACAATTATCTAAAGGCACAGTCCTATGCATGTTTACACAGAAAAAAGTCCTACAACTCTCAGCATTCCCCAGTGCTGGCTGGGGAATGCTGGGAGTTGTAGGACTTTCTTCTATCTAAACATGCATAGGACTGCGCCCTAAATAAATGTGTCAGAACATGGGAAGCTGCCGTATATTGGGTCAGGCCATTGTTCCATCTAGCCCAGTATTGTCAACACTGACTGGCAGCAAGGGCTCTGCAGGCTTACAGGCAGGATCCTTTTCTGACCCTACCTGGAGAAACTGGGGATTGAACCTGGGACCTGCTGCATGCAAAGCAGGGCTCTACCACTGAGCTATGGTCCCTCTCCAGTTTACTTACTTTTAATCTGCTTTGTTATAGGCTTGAGAAGTTCCAGCCAGGCCTGTAAGGACACAAGAAGAAGCTGATGAAACATATCATAGCATCAGGGGGAAAGGCCTAGCTTTGCCAGTTCCTGCCATGCTAGTTGTCCATTTGCAGGGAGGTATATTTTTAACACAGGAGAATATTTAAAAAATTGCAGTCTCCCCACTTGCCTTCCTGAAGTGGTATAGCCATTCTACCACCTCATTCTGCTGCATGCATCGACCCTGCCTATGGCAGCCAAACAAGGCACCCAGGCTAATCTGCGTACTGATGTATGTATCGTGGAATGATGTGCCTTGAATGGTTTTCTGGGGAAGAAAACCAGCCTTTGAGCAGATGGTCAAAGATTCACTGCTTTCGTTCTTTATAAATACAGAGCCCTCCTTTTACTCCACTGCACTCCAGCAAGTTAATGAAGCAGACAGAACTCAATAGTCCCCACTGTTGCTTTTATGATGTAGAACCGGACCACTGATGCTCTATGCCATTTAGATTTCTCCCCACCTGGATTTCCCTGCTGGAGAGAGAGGTCTGTCTGGATGTGATAAGGGGCACTTCCAGACTGAGGGCTCCTAGTTCTAACGCTCAAAAGCTCTTGTGCAGCTATTCCACCGTTTCTTCCTTGATTTTTCTTCTGGTAAGAGAAAAGATGGAAGAGGCTACGGGAGAAGATAGGGGGGCTACAAATTGACTGGGCACGCACACCCCCCGTAAAATTCTGTGAATGGGGCAGAGCGATTGCACAGTTAAAGCCTTGTTTGGAAGCTCCCAGAGTTTTCACCAGAGAAAAAGAAAAGGACGGCAAAAATAACACAGCCCTGACTCTGTGTGTGTCTTAGCAGCAGGGAGGAACTATTTACAATAGAATATAAATAGCTCTGCTTAGAGGCCAAGTTGCTAACAGCCTGCAGGGAATGCTCCCAATCTACAATGGTCATTATACCTTCTGCATCTATCTAAAAAAAGGTGACCCTTTACGAAGGCTAACAGAAAGCTTGTTTATTTGTGCCTGTTTTTAAAATTATATTAAATTATATCCTTTTTTGCAAAACCCAAAGCCACTAACAAAATAGTAAACACACCAAAAACAGTCAAAAACATCAGTAAGAAAACAAACACAAAATGCAGAAACTGCAGCAAAGACACAAAACAAAATCATATTAGACATTCAGCAAAACACACACCAGGTTCTACACCCAAGTGAAGCAGCAAAGCAAAACCACAACACAGCCCAAACAGCCTCTCCCAGGAGACTGAACTTATAGTGACACTAAATTAAGGAATGGTCCTGGTGAGCTTCCCTGGGGAGGGCATTGGAAAATATTGGTGCCATGCCTGAAAAGGCCCTGCCCCTCACGCTCACCCATTAGAAGTGGTGGGAGAACCTGAAGCAGGGCCTCTGATGTTGATTGGAGCACATGCGGGGGGGGGGGAGCATACAGGAGACAGTGGCCCTTGCGAAGTTGTCCTGAGCAATCGTGGCAGACACAATGTTGGCCATAGGCACCTAAGGGCTTGTCCAGAAGGGGAGGTGGGACTATGCAAATGAGGTAAACATGAACTGCAGGTGATCTAGACAGGAAATACAGTTCTGCTTGCTTACCACTAGGTGGCAAGACCAAAAGAAGTCCAACAGGACTACACACGTATCCGGAAAATTAATTCACCTTCCTTCTAAGGTCACGTTTGCACATTCACATCTGTGTTCATCATTCAGCGTTGTGGCCCCAAATATAACTATAGCTGGGCTCTGTTTCTTCCACAAAGGTGGAGAGGTAGCCCAGAATTTGGTCACATTTGCAGGATTCAGCATCTTGAGAATTAAGGCTTTCACCTTAGGATGAGTATAAAGGGAGCATGAAAGAGTTTTGAAACATCTTTCATTCTTCTTATGAAATTTAATATGTCATTTGGTTAAAAGGTCCTTGAGGTGGCTTTAGAAGTCTTTGGGGTGGCCTTTAAGCCAAGGGAGGCAGGTGTGTGGGGGATGGGTTTCCAGTTACCAGGCAATACTGACAGGCACAGGTACTTCCCTTCCACATGACTAACAGAAGCAGAAGAAATTATGCAAGATAAAGAGAAACACATTTGCTTAACATGCCTCCTTTATGCAGCTTTCAGAATCCAGCTGTTCTGGGTGTAGAATTTCAAGCTAACAAAACCATGGTCTATAAGACTTCCCCAACCTGGTGCCCTCCAGATGTTTTGGACTTCAACTCCCATCAGTTTCAGCCAGCATGGCCAATGGTCAGCAATGCTGGGAGTTGTCGTCCAAAACATCTGGAGGGCACCAGGTTGGGGAGGGCTGCTCTACGACCTGATAATATTCACTAACTGCAGATGACGTGCTAAACCTGTGTATACGCTGTAGCATTTCAAATTGCAGGGAGGGGGGTTTCGCATCTTCTATTCATCTAAAAATTCCCTGTGCATAGAAAACTAGCGTGTCACGGGGGAGGGCTCTAGTTTATCCTTCTCCCTGATATGCTAGATTTCTATGTGCAGGGATTTTATTATTATTTTTAATGGAGGAGTATTCCACCTTGTGAGTACCACTACATCTTCATCAGCAGTCCAAAGTGGTTCAGGTCAGAGAGACAGGTTGACCATCTCTGCCTTCGTTGACACTTCTAGGGATTGACTGGAAATGCTTCAGGGGATATACAGTCTCCACTTACAGTATGCCCCGCAGAACTCCAAAACTCCAATCCAAAATATTCCTTTTCTGTGAGGTTCAAGTGGCTGCAGCTCAAGTTGAACAATGTCTTACCGGATGATTTTTGCTATTAGAAGAAAAGTGGGAGAGAAGGAAGGAAGAAAAGAGGGCAGGCAGACAACACCCAGGAGAAGTGGATGGAACATATCATTTTATATCACTGCAAGTAGAACAGAAACTTCTAAATCTTAAAATCTTTTCATTCTTAAAAAAATATTTGTAAAAAATATAAATAATTTTTTGATACATGCAATGCTGGCTGCAGTTTTTTAAGGCCCTTGGGCAAGACACCCTCAATGTTCCCCCTCCCTCAGTGAGTCTACCTTCACACCGCCACTGTCACTGTCAGCTCTCGCTCCTCCTCCTCCTCTTTCCCATCCTTGCTCCCACTTGCTGGCTTGACAGGCAGAGAGCAGGGGCAAGCAGGCCGCGGCACCTCCTGCTCCTTCTCACCATCGCCACTGTCTGGGCCTGAACAGCAGGCAGGTGAACAAACAGGCTGCCTTGGTGAAGAGGAGCCGCGCCAGGGGGCGCTTGTCGGTGGGCCCCTGGCGGGCTGTGGGTCCTCGGCCGGTGCCCAACCCCGCCTGCCCTTGATGCCAGTTCTGCATACATACTTTGTTCTGGGGCTCAGCTGGAGCACCAGATCACTGTTGGACCCCTGTAGGCACGATCCACAGCTCCACAAGGTTCCAGATGCAGTTCGGTAATTCTAGACTCTAGAGTAAATGGTCTGAATGGGAGGGGGCTCTTTTAAAATAGTAATATGTATTATTTTGCTTCTTTCAAAATGTGGTAAGCCAGCGGTGCTGCAGTTGAGGGCTCTCTTGCTCATCCTTCAGTGTGGAGGCCTGGACCTCTGCCTCGAAGTCCTACCGCTGGATTTGGTACACATGAGAAGATGCCCCTGTTCTCAAATGGGAGAGAAAACTCTGCTCACGTGAAGTTCTTGGATCCTCTTTGCAAACCCACCAGATTTTGTCAACAAACCTTAATCCCCCGGCATAAAGAGCTTTTCTACACAAGGCTACTATCCACTTTCGGTCTTGTCACAGAACTGAAATCTGAGCAGTACACAAAGAGATTTTTCCTTTCCTGCTTTTCCACTACATAACCTTTAAGTGGTGTTGTGCTACAGCAGAATACTGCAATTTCACAAGGAGGAAAATACCTTTTCTTTCCTAATAATAATACTCCATTTCCCCCCACTCTAAAAAAACAACTACAAAAGTGCTCTTAGAAACAGAAACGGAACTGGAGGATGACAACATTATCTAAAGAGCCTGTAAACAACCGTGAGTAAGGAACCACGAGTACACAATAAATGCCTCGTGTAGGAAAGTTCAAAGCCATGGCTGGCTGGGGATGCTAGGAGTTGTAGTCTAGCACATCTGGAGGGCATCAGGTGGTGAAAGGCCTATTGAGACAGGATCCCAAATGGAACAATTTTGCTCAGGGAAGCGTTCACCCTCATCTCACGGTGCAAGAAGTTCACAGCTGCAATCCAAAGCACCTTGGAATTCGTTTAATGAGCCCAAGAAGCCAAGCGTACCGCTCACAGGCACCGCTTTAACCTGTTTGACTCAACGGAATGTGTCCCCGGAGACCTTTCTTGGTGCCCGCCAAGCTGCCCTAAGCCCTCCCACTTCTCTTTTTTTAATTAACACATGCTCTTATCGGCAGCTGGGATTGCTGCGAAATAGGTTTCTGTTGGGTGCTGAAAACTGGGTTCAAATGAGGGTGTTGTGGAGGTTTTTTTTAGTGTGTGTATGTGTATGTGGCAGGGGCTCAGAACCCACCTCTGCCTTGTACTCAGTCTTTTGGGCAGGTTACTTGTCCTTTGCCATGCCTCCCATAACAGCCACAATGTCTCTTTAATAAGGGCTTGTCTAATTTGCAATGCAATGCAGCTAATGCCTGTTTTAAACATATGTTTTGGCAATGTCCTGTAGTTGCTTCTTTTTGGGAGGAGGCTACACAGATACCTTTTGTACTGGAACGGTCTTTAATATTCACTGACGTCCTCGCTCTTTTAAATTATTTACCTGCTTCATGGAAATCAACAAATGCTCAGCGTAAATGAGTTCTCTGCCCCCTTTTGACAGCTGAAAGACTGACATTACAACATCGGAAGGATAAACGCTCCCCTCCTATAATGCAATGGATTGAGGACCTTATAACGCTTTCAGCACTTGAAGATGTGCTGAAAAGTTTAATCGATACTTATTTGGATATCTGGTCCACTTCTGTTGAAGCCTATGTATAACTGCTAGAGAGCTGTATTCTCATATATATGCATTCCATATGTAGTCACTGCTATGGATATATACAAATTCATGCATGTCTATTAAAAGAAACAGAAACAAAAGTACTTTTGTGACGATGCCCAGCACACTTTCTCAAATTGCCAAGGGTGCCCACTGCCCCAAAATTTTGCCCACTCCTGGGTTATGGTGTGCATTTCCCTAGGGTGGCCAGGAGTCCTCTTTTACAGAGGGCAGTCCTCTATTTGAAGGCATCTCCTATTGGAAAGGCTGTCCAACTCAGTCCACATCTGGCTTGAAGAACAGCAGACCGAACAGGGAGGCACACGGGTCACCTGGTCACAGTCTGCTGCACTGTGCTGAGACGCGCTGTAGTTCTATTTAAATTATAGTATTTATGTCTACATTTGCACATATACATATAAACCAGCATATGCACAGTGAATAAAAAGCTATCTCCTCTTTTGTCCTCCTTTTTGGCAATATGTAAGTTGCTACAGTATTTCCAGCTCTCCAGATTAAGGCAATGACTTTCCCAGGTCAACTAAAAGACCACTAAAAATGTGCAATCTTTTGAGATAGCTGTTTAATTCAGGGCTCCCCAACCTGTTTGCACCCATGGGTACATTTGGGAATTTGAGAAACTAAGGTGGACACCTCCACAAAATGGCTCCCATGGGGGCCTGGTTGGTCAAAAGTGAGCTAAAGACGTGTGTGTGTGTGTGTGTGTGTGTGTGTGAGAGAGAGAGAGAGAGAGAGAGAAGGGGGCAGACAGAAATAGTGAGGCTAGAGGCTGGGGGGGGAATAGCAAGGCAAAGGGAGAGAAAGAGCAAGGCTAGGGGATGGAAGCAGGGAGAAACAGTGAGATGAAGAGGTGGTGAGAGAAATAGCAAAGCTAGAGGCTGAGAGGGAGGGGGAAAGAGCAAGGCAAAGGGGTTGAGAAAGAGCACGGCTAGGAGGGAGAGAAAGAAGGTTAGGGATGGGGAAGGGAGAGAAAGAGCAAGGACAGAGGCTGGGGTAAAGAAAGAGCAAGGCTAGAGACTGGGAGTCAGGAGAGAGAGAGAATGAGAGAGAGCGCAAAGGGGAAAGGCCTGTGTGGGTGGAAGCCTGGGCTGGCCGAGAAAGCAACTCCTTCCTTCTCTGCCTGCCCGCCAGCAGCTGATTGGCAGCAGGTGCAGGAGCAGGAAGGAGAACCTGTTGCGGTGTTTTTCAAGGTTTTAATTAAAGCATTTCTTTTGAAGGGGGCGTGGAGGGCGTGGAGAGCTTTCTGGGTTGGGGAATTAAACCCTGGTTTAATTCAATACCACCCCTGCAGTGCCCCCATTCATCCACAAAGAATAACAAATAATTTTATGCCCCATAGGGTCACTGCTCATGATGCACTGAGCCCAGCCTGGATTGGATGGCCTTTCTTTTTTCAGCTGATCACAATAAATCAAAAAGCAACTGTTGGTTAAACGCTGTATTTATTTAAAAAACATAATGGGTTGGTTCCAGAGGCATCCATAGAAGAGATCACATTCAGACAGAAGCTATCTGATTGAGTTTTAAGCCTCACTGAGGCCATTTTGGGGCAAAAGCTGGGGGTAGACATTTTACAAATTTTACAAATCAATAAATATTTGTTAACATTAAAGAAAACACTTCTAAGTCCGTCACAATGCGCACGGTGCTGATCTCTTGCCTATGGGAAAGCTTCTGCCGTGTGCCAATTGCTGTTGCTGAGGGCGCCAATGCAATTTGCACATATTAATTAAGCTGCATGATCCTTGACGAGCGGGGGTAATTAAGCATCATTAAGCTTGAAGAACAGGGCTGTTAAAAACCTGATTGCTAGGAAATCTTTAGCAATTTTAATGGCAAGGATGGGAACAGCACTCGACTTTCCTGTCTTCAGTGTGCAAATGGACAGGTGCCATGCATTAAATCTTGGGTGCTTCTAGGAAAAGAAAAGAAAGACGTCTGCATGGATACCGGGGGGAAACATGCAACCACGCCCCAAAACAACAGGGTGCAATCATAACCTAATAGAATTATTTATTAAGTTTAAATTATACCGGTGGAGGCTGGGGCTCCGATGTCAGCGGGGCAGACCTTGGAGAGCTCCTTTGGAGTTCTGACTGGTTCTGACTGAAACCCGGAGCGGATTCACTGCCCCACTGACACTGGAGCCCCCAGCTTCCACTGAATTGTACCTTACTTTATTTGCCTATTGCATTTTTCCAGCATCCAGCCAATAACTAAAATGGGAGTTTTGGTACAAGCACTAAGGGGCAGTAGTTGATAAACCCTAGTTCACGTCAAACCCTGGAACCATCGCTTGGGGAAGAGGGGACACAGTGGTGAAGGGCCTGAGAGCACTGCACCTTCCTCAGCTCCACAGAGCCTCTGGCTGGCCCTCTTGCTAGGAAAATTGCTGCTGGCATGCATCCGGGCGCACCTGTCATTGTGACTTTGGCTCCCAAGAAAATTGAGGGGTTGCTTACACACCGTACATTGTGCTCAGCATGAAGAGTACATGCTAACATTTTACAGATAAGCCCTTGTTGCACTCAACGAGCTGAAAATTACTATCCCTGAGCAAGAAAGCAGCTGGGAAAGTGACAGGGTAATAATAGTCTTCTCTTGAGGGCTGTCCCAATTTCCTTCCAAACGGCTGGATCGCAACGGTAATTAAAACAATTATCGTTGTTTATTCCTTCTGCACTAGAATATTTGGGCACTGATTCACAGAGGAGAAGAGTTAGAGATCAGCACGAGCAGCTTCCTCACAAGGAAATAACTTGCTGGGTTCTAATTGGGATGCATCAGGCCGCCTGACGTGTGTTTCTCATGGAAGGAGCTCATCTCTCATGGAAGGGAACAGGAACCCTTGGCGCATGTGGGTGCAAAGCTTGTCTCAGACACGAGACCAGGCATTCAAAATTCTTGCGCCAAGGAAAGCAGCCCCAGATCTCTGCCAGTTCCTCGCTTTTCCCATAGGGTTTTGCATGCAACTTGGAGCCATAGCTGTACTGCATTCGGGCACAGTGAATTAACTGCAGGGGTACGTAGGTTTGCCTTAGTCTAGGACAAAGGTGGGAAACATGTGCCTCCCCGTCCTAGTTTGCACCCCCCCATCAATGTTGTGCTGCAGACAGCTTGCACCTTGTTTTAATGCAACATTGCACTTCCCCAGGGCTTCCAGGAGTGCAATTATACATTAAAACAAGGTGCCTGACCCCTATGCACCTTGTTTTAAAGCAAAAATGAAGTGTTTTTCTTCCTGCAGAATTACCATTGAAATTTGGCAGCAATTTAGTGTCAGTGGGTGCTGCCCTCCAGGTGTTTCCAGGGGGCAGGAATGGGCCCACAGGCCCTCCAAAGTTGCCCCTCTTGGTCTAGGAAAAACCCTGCTGCACCCCTGCATTAGAAGCCCTGCCACAGAGCTGTATATAACCCTAACAAGCCGGAGACATTATCAGCATTGCTGTAGAGCCTGCAGCAGTAGTCTAAGTTCAGCAGACAAAACAGTACCCGTCTTTTGTGCGTGTGCAATAAGTGCACAGTTGTTACTAATTTATTGTGAAGGATCCACAAGGCAGAGCTGCTGTTATCAGGAGATCTAATTTGCCTGGGACTCAAATAAGATTGTTTTATCCCTGGGAAAATGCACTTCCCTGCTTTCTCCCAGCTTGCACATCCATTGTGAATACGAGCTGTAAAATGTAGGCAGCACAAGCATCATCAAGACCTGTTGCACAGCACCTGTGACATCATTACCGATGTGCAACACGAGTAACCTTCCCTGTTTGCCTATATCATTTGAAAATTATTTTCAGGGGGTGGGGTTGCTTTCAAAGCTTCTTTAGAGGAGCACAACACTACTGCATAAGCAACCAACAATCTCTTTCATAAAGAAAACAAATAAGTGGGGACAAACAAACTTCTCCCCAAACCTCTGTAAAGCTACTGGAACTCAACAGTGCCAGTAAGAAACATTCTGCTGTCAAGCCTGGTGAAAAAATGCTGTGAGAGATTATATCCTATGCATCAACACAAAGAGATATTCACTCTACAGCAATTCTTTAAGGAAGCTGCTGATTTATTATCCTTGTAGTTGTTCAGTCATTCAGTCGTGTCCGACTCTTCGTGACCCCATGGACCATAGCACGCCAGGCCTTCCTGTCCTGCGCTCTCTCCCGGAGCGTGCTCAAATTCATATTCATTGCATCCGTGATGCTATCTAGCCATCTCATCCTCTGCCATCCCCTTCTCCTTTTGCCTTCAGTCTTTCCCACCATCAGGGTCTTTTCCAGAGAGTTTTCTCTTTGCATTAGGTGGCCAAAATATTGGAGCTTCAGCTTCAGTATCTGTCCTTCCAATGAGCACTCAGGGTTGATTTCCTTTAGGATTGACTGATTGGACCTCCTTGCAGTCCAGGGGACTCGTAAGAGTCTTCTCCAGCACCACAGTTCGAAAGCATCCATTCTTCGGCGCTCAGCCTTCCTTATAGTCCAGCTCTCACAGCCATACGTTACTACTGGGAAAACCATAGCTTTGATTAGACGAACCTTTGTCGGCAAGGTGATGTCTCTGCTTCTTACTATGCTGTCTAGGTTTGCCATAGCTTTCCTCCCAAGGAGCAAGCGTCTTTTAATTTCATGGCTACAGTCACCGTCTGCGGTGATCTTGGAGCCCAAGAAAGTAAAATCTGTCACTGCTTCCATTTCTTCCCCTTCTATATGCCAGGAAGTGATGGGCCCAGATGCCATGATCTTAGTTTTGTTAATGTTGAGTTTCAAACCAGCTTTTGCACTCTCCTCTTTCACCCTCAACAAGAGGCTCTTTAGATCCTCTTTGCTTTCTGCCATTAGGGTGGTATCGTCTGCGTATCTGAGGTTGTTGATAATTCTCCCAGCAATCTTAATTCCGACCTGTGATTCATCCAACCCGGCATTTTTCATGATGTACTCTGCATATAAGTTAAATAAGCAGGGTGACAATATGCAGCCTTGTCGTACTCCTTTCCCAATTTTGAACCACTCGGTTGTTCCATGTCTGGTTCTTACTGTTGCTTCTTGACCCTCGTACAGGTTTCTCAGGAGACAGGTAAGGTGGTCTGGTACTCCCATCACTTTAAGAATTTGCCAGAGTTTGTTGTGATCCACACAATCAAAGGCTTTAGCGTAGTCAGTGAAGCAGAAATAGACGTTTTTCTGGAATTCTCTTGCTTTCTCCATGATCCAGCAAAAGTTGGCGATTTGATCTCTAGTTCCTCTGCCTCTTTGAAACCCAGCTTGTACTTCCGGTAGTTCTCGGTTTGCATACTGCTGAAGCCTAGCTTGTAGGATTTTGAGCATCACCTTGCTGGCATGTGAAATGAGCGCAATTGTGCGGTAGTTTGAACACTCTTTGGCGTTGCCCTTCTTTGGAATTGGAATGTAAACTGACCTTTTCCAGTCTTGCGGCCATTGTTGAGCGTTCCAAATGTGTTGGCATATTGAATGCAGCACTTTAACAGCAGCATCTTTTAGGATTTTAAATAGCTCAGCTGGAATACTGTCATCTCCACTAGCTTTGTTGTTACTAATGCTTCCTAAGGCCCACTTGACTTCACTCTCTAGGATGTCCGGCTCAAGTTCAGTGACCGCACCATCATGGCTATCAGGGACATTCAGATCTTTCCTGTAGAGTTCTTCTGTGTATTCTTTCCACCTCTTCTTAATCTCATCTGCTTCTGTTAGGTCCCTGCCTTCTTTGTCCTTTATCATGCCTGTCTTTGCACAAAACGTTCCCTTGAGATCTCCAATTTTCTTGAAGAGATCTCTAGTCTTTCCCATTCTGTTGTTTTCCTGGATTTCTTTGCATTGTTCATTTAAGAAGGCCTTCTTGTCTCTCCTTGCTATTCTCTGGAACTCTGCATTCCGTTGGATATATCTTCCCTTTCTCCCTTGCTTTTCACTTCCCATCTTTCCTCAGCTACTTGTAAAGCCTCATCAGACAGCCACTTGGCTTTCTTGCATTTCTTTTTCTTTGGGATGGATTTCGTTGCTGCCTCCTGAACAATGTTACGGACCTCCGTCCATAGTTCCTCAGGCACTCTGTCTATCAGGTCTAATCCCTCAAATCTATTCCTCACCTCCACTGTATATTCATAAGGGATATGATTTAGGTCATACCTGAATAGTTTAGTGGTTTTTCCTACGTTCTTCAATTGAAGCCGAAATTTTGCAACAAGAAGCTCATGATCTGAGCCACAGTTAGCTCCAGGTCTTTTTTTTACTGACTGTATAAAGCTTCTCCATCTTTGGCTGCAAAGGTCATAATCAATCTGATTTCGATATTGTCCATCTGGTGATGTCCATGTGTAGAGTCGTCTCTTGTGCTGTTGGAAAAGAGTGTTTGCTATGATCAGCGTGTTCTCTTGGCAAAACTCTATTAGCTTTTGTCCTGCTTCATTTTGTACACCAAGGCCATGCCTGCCTGTTATCCCAGTGATTTCTTGACTTCCTACTTTAGCATTCCAATCCCCTATGATGAAGAGGACATCTTTTTTTGGTGTTAGTTCTAGAAGGTGTTGTAGGTCTTCATAGAACCGATCTAC
The DNA here is from genome assembly GCF_057233095.1 of Heloderma suspectum. Classification (NCBI taxonomy): domain Eukaryota; kingdom Metazoa; phylum Chordata; class Lepidosauria; order Squamata; family Helodermatidae; genus Heloderma; species Heloderma suspectum. The sequence continues at coordinate 4,451,014 of NC_139466.1, forward strand.
CTCAGCTTCTTCGGCATCAGTGGTTGGGGCATAGACTTGAATTACTGTGATGTTGAATGGTTTGCCTTGGATTCGTACTGAGATCATTCTATCATTTTTAAGATTGTACCCCAGTACTGCTTTTCCCACCCTTTTGTTGACTATGAGTGCTACTCCATTTCTTCTGAGGGATTCTTGCCCACAATAGTAGATATGATGGTCACCTGAATTAAATTCGCCCATGCCCGTCCATTTTAGTTCGCTGATTCCCAAGATGTCAATGTTCAATCTTACCATCTCATGTTTGACCACCTCCAGCTTACCTTGATTCATTGATCTGACATTCCAGGTTCCTAAACAATATTGTTCTTTACAGCATCGGATTTTCTTTTCACCACCAGACACATCCACAGCTGAGTGTCCTTTCGGGTTTGGCCCAGCCGCTTCACTCTCTCTGGCGCTACTTGGAAATACCCTCTGCTCTTCCCCAGTAGTATACTGGACACCTTCCAACCTGAGGGTCTCATCTTCCGGCGTCATATCTTTTAGCCTTGTGATACGTTCCATGGGGTTTTCTTGGCAAGAATACTGGAGTGGGTTGCCATTTCCTTCTCCAGTGGACCACATTTTGTCAGAACTCTCTGCCATGACCTGTCCATCTTGGGTGGCCCTGCACGGCATAGCTTATGGCTTCACTGAGTTACGCAAGCCCCTTCGCCACAACAAGGCAGTGATCCTATGGGGCCCAATTATGCCATAAAGAATTGCGTAGTCTAAGGCACTGTCCCTTAAACTTTGGAATAATTCCCTGCCCCCTCTAGGACTGCTTATGATAAAGTGGGCTACAGAAGTTAACGGTGGAATTTTTATTTAATGAATTTATACACCTCCTTTGAATAAATATTTCCAGAACCAATTCACATACACAGAGATATGAAACAATAAATACATAATAAAACAACTATCAATAAAGAGCAGAATCCCTCATGGATTGCCAACAAATCCACATTTGCCATCGCTCCCTTCACATATTATAGGTGGGCAGTGAGGCCCCATTGCTGCCCCTGCCTCTAACATTGCACAGTGCCCCGCCCTGAGGCATCTACAGTTTGCGCATGGATATCTGAAGAAGGGAAGCCTATGGGTGTAGACCTCTAAGTGCACAGACCTCCATATGAGCTGCCCTCTGCTTCCCTTCTTCAGACGTCCAGGACCCATGGGTGCTTGTACTCACAGAGATGCCTTTCACGTGATTAATACATGAAGGGGACAAGGGCTGGTATTGAATCTGCTTTTGCCAATCCTGGAGTAGTTGTGGATTAAGTTGCACACTGGGCCCCGCCACTACAGAGTTCTTTAAAGAGCCACACAACCCACATTCTCAGCATGTCATTTTGATCCTATTTATTGACCCTGGAATTCCCCCCCCCTGCCCCCACATGTTCAATCATAGGTTCCTGAGCTCACAAGAGCCACAATCCAAATTGCATGAAAGATCTGTTGGAAATGTTTCCTGAGGCAGCCTTTTTATTCCAGCAGACTCGCTAATTCAGGTCCTCATTTATTGTAACCATTTGGCATCAAATGCATCATATGCCTACGAGGGGTTTAGGAGGTTTTAAAAGGAGACATTCAAGACGGGGCCTTAATGGAACCTGTTTGTTAAAATATCATGTCATGCTGAGCTAAAGTGCTGCAGATGTCTTGAGCTAATAGGGATGGCAAGATGGAAAGCAGAGATGCCTTCACTTGCATGATAATTGGTCGAAATTTGGTACATTTTCAAATGATAACAAGAAAACAGGATTGCACTACTGCAATCTTGTTTCAATTCCTTTGCAATTTGTGTTCAAGCACTTCTTAATAATAACAGAGATCTTTTAAAACTCTGCAGCAACACCATTCTACCAAGATATAAACTAAATACCATCTTTAAAAAGCAAATATTTTGAAGCGCTGATGTCACACTCCGGTAACTCTCCAGAAGTAAAGCCATACAAATTATTTTCCTATTGCTCTGGATTACAGGCTATATTTCCTCTTCTTAAAAACAAAACAACACACACACATATGTACACCTGAGAGGTCACAACTTTTCATAGGCTACAGAAGAAAAAAACAGGCACAAAATGTTTTGAGGATGTCATAATATCATTTGTACACATCATCTTTAATGAAACAAGACAATCACCCTATGGAAGTAATTGGGTTTTGAAATGAATACATTTTATCCTGCTGATATACAGTCTTTCTTTTAAAGAAAGCTTTCTGAAATACCTCCCTTCAAATGAGATCTTGGGTAACCAAGACTTTTAAACTGTTTAAGATGAGGTTTGAAAATGTTGGCGGAGGAAATAAGAATGATAAAATACTTTGTTCACTTAAAGGGATGTATTAACAACAAAACCTTAGCTGGCATGCAAATAAATGATCTCTGTGGTTTGTGTGATTTTAGCAGTAAATATTATAAAGCAAGCTATACTTCTTCCAAAAAGCAATTTAAGAAAATATTTGCTTTTTAAAGAACAAGATTTCCTAACCGGCATTACTGCTGGTGTTCAGACAACAGAGGCAAACCTTTCCAATCAGATAAAACATTACTTCCTTAAAAAGTCAATTCTTCTGTATTATTCAATAAACACTTTGAAACAGCAAAGTCTTGAGTGTTAGCTAGCAACCTCTCAACACATGGGGAGATATCACCATCTAACTGCAATTCCTGTTTTTAAAAGAGCCGAAACGCAGAAATGGCCATAGAGCCAGGGAAAGTCAGGGAGACCCCAGGAGTCATGATAACACACTAATAACAAAGAGAGAATCCACTTACATCAACAACAAAGATCTTCTGGGAGTCATCCAGAAATTGGACTTTCAGATGCAGCATCCTTAAACATGCAGCTGAGCAACTGGCAAGATCTTGAGGCTCTGGGATGTGAGCAGGGAAGAGTGTGCCTTCTGATTCATACAGAATTTCAGTCTCTGCTGGATGATAAGGATTGGAGTCTGGAGCACAGACTTTTGCAAAGGAGCATAAGTGGAAAAGGGCAGATGCTGGAGACAGACATGACAGACCAACAGAAAAGACGACTAAAAGGTTTTCTTTTGTTCACAGCTTTCCCCAACTTCCTTCAAGGCTAAAAGACTAATATTATGCTAAGCACAAAGCCATGAAGGTTGCATTTAATTGGGGCTGCTCTGGTTTAAACCAAGAACCAGATTCTATCCAGAGTTGTTCTTCATTGCTCCATATACCACTGAAGATGGAAATGGGATTACTTAAGCAGTAACACCACAAGCAACCATCTCTCTGCTACTAAAGGTCAGGATTTGTCTGGCTCAGCATTTCTGAGATTTCAGCACATGCTGCCTGAACCAATATAAACTACACTATTACTTCCCCCCCCCAAAAAAAACCCATGAGGACTACAGACTTAAAAAAAGAAAGACATTTGATCCTAGTGGTTTGGCCAATGTTTGGTTGAGTGGGAAAGGACTGCAGAGGTCATATATGTATCTCCATGGGAGAATGAACAGTGTTTATTGATACTGGTTATTTTAAAGAGAGGAGTAATATATTTGTAAGGGGGACATGTGATAGCCTGCTTCTTTTCTCATCCTACTCTTTTCTCTTTTGGTGGAGCAAATACCTGGCAGAGCCATCCGCACACTGCTTTTGAACAGAATAGCCATTTGAAGTGATTCAATCTGCACCAGTTAATCTTTAATCACCTCAATGATTCCAATATTTTCTCAAGGCACACAGGAAATTTTCGCTTTTCAGTGGACATGAGCTCATTCTAATGGCATGCTTGCCTCCCTTGGTTAGACCAATCTTATCCCTCCCCGCCAGAGAAACAGGACACTTGGGTTTTGCCCTCAGATGTCCCACAGAAGGGCTGGGCCAGGTGTGGATACAAGAGTTAAAAGACACAAGGAATTCTTGTGAATCTACTCTTTGTAACTTAAATGTTACCTGCACATTACAATGCTTTTAAAAGGAATCTTGGGTCTTACGCATGCCCAGTTTCTTTCTGTTGTGCAAATATACCCTTAACATTTGGACATCTTTAGTCGGTGGTCCTTAAGCATTTTAATACAAATTATGTTTTTATGAAGGTGCGCGCACGTGTGTTTTATGTATTTACTAGTAAATGCATCCAGCTTCACACAGGTGGGAATAGCCCTTATGCTGACACAGCAAAGGCTGCAAGCAGACTTATAGAGTTGTCACAGTTGGGCAAATTGTGTCCCCCCTTCTGAACAAACCCAAGCCCAGTATCACCCCTAGGCCCCTACTGGGGGCACCCTTGTAGCCCCTTAAGGGAAGGGTCTGTCTACTCGATTCCCCTGAGGGGGGCTGCCCCACAGCAAGGGGGGGGGGCGCAAGCATATAACTGTGTCCCTTGGCCTGCTAATCTCCCCTGGCCTCAATCAGAATTGACTACAAAACTATGCTGGTTAGGGACACACACACGCCATTTTGGTGTGGAGCTCTTGGCCATGCTGAATTCCCATACCAGGTGGAATTTATGGGGCAGCAGCCAAGGAGACCATTGGGGTGGGGCACTTCCCTGAAATGGGTGTAGTCTGGAACTGGTGGGGGGAGGGAGGGTTTATTCCTTCCTCAATAGCATCACCACTGCAGATAACTGACATTTTCTCATGGAATCCTTCCCCCTTCCTGGTAGAAGATGCAATCCATTCATGCATGAAAGGGACAGCAATTATTTGCTTTATGAGAGCACCACCTCCTGGTTATTTTGAAACACTGATGTATGATTTTACATTTATATTTGTATGCACTGAAGGAAATCCTGCACCTGATTGGGCTTGCGCTGCTATAACTGGGTTAACACAACACGCTAACCCGCACTTAGTGGTTGAGTATGAGTTGTTAAACTGTGGGTTGTTGTTAAACTGTGGGTTGTGTTGTCTGAACACAGCACATTTTCTGCAGGCTGGCTTGTCAACCATGCAGTGTGGCTTATTTTTCTCGAACAAGCCACCTTGAAAACCCATGGTTTGTTGCTGGGTTGTTCAAGGTGGTTAAAAAGCCACACTGCATGGTTAACAAGGCACCCTGCAGGAAGCACGCTGCATTCAGCCAACACAATGATCCAGCCTGGGTGTCCAGTCATCATACTCCTGTTAACAGGTGCCAAGCTGTACAGGAATCTTATCGTTTACACAGCTGTGGGCCAATTCATGCTATGAAGGGGGCAATTCACCTCACTTAAAGCATTCGGTGCTCTTAATTTTTAAATAAAGAAACTCTCCCACCTTCAATTATTAATATATCACCACCAATACGCATGATACCGAACGAAGAACAAGAGGACAAATCCTTGCCCAGAAATACCTGCAATCTAAAATTCAACACTAGAGAGACAACAGAGAATAGGAGGGAGATGAAGGAAGGGCCAGGAGGGGGAAGCACATGCATTCATCTGTTATTTTATTACATTTATATGCAACCTTTCTTCTAATGGCATACATGATTCTCGAGCCCCCAATTAATCTTCACAACAACCCTGTGAGGTAGGTTAGGCTGAGAGAGAGCAACTGGACAAAGCTCACTCAGGTAATTACTGAGTGAGGATTTGAACCTGGGTCTACCTAGTCCAAATAAATATCAACCTACCAAGTAGTTCCCCTTCATGGATCACTGCCTTGTTGTGGCGAAGGGGCTTGTGTAACTCAGTGGAGCCATAAGCTATGCCGTGCAGGGCCACCCAAGACGGACAGGTCATGGCAGAGAGTTCTGACAAAATTTGGGCCACTGGAGAAGGAAATGGCAACCCACTCCAGTATTCTTGCCAAGAAAACCCCATGGAACGTATCACAAGGCTGAAAGATATGACGCCGGAAGATGAGCCCCTCAGGTCGGAAGGTGTCCAATATACTACTGGGGAAGAGCAGAAGGTATTTCCAAGTAGCGCCAGAAAGAATGAAGCGGCTGGGCCAAAGCCGAAAGGACACTCAGCTGTGGATGTGTCTGGTGGTGAAAAGAAAGTCCGATGCTGTAAAGAACAATATTGTTTAGGAACTTAGAATGTCAGATCAATGAATCAAGGTAAGCTGGAGGTGGTCAAACATGAGATGGCAAGACTGAACATCGACATCTTGGGAATCAGCGAACTAAAATGGACGGGCATGGGCGAATTTAATTCAGGTGACCATCATATGTACTACTGTGGGCAAGAATCCCTCAGAAGAAATGGAGTAGCACTCATAGTCAATAAAAGGGTGGGAAAAGCAGTACTGGGGTACAATCTCAAAAACGATAGAATGACCTCAGTACGAATCCAAGGCAAACCATTCAACATCACAGTAATTCAAGTCTGTGCCCCAACCACTGAGGCCGAAGAAGCTGAGGTTGATCGGTTCTATGAAGACCTACAACACCTTCTAGAACTCACACCAAAAAAAGATGTCCTTTTCATCATAGGGGATTTGAATGCTAAAGTAGGAAGTCAAGAAATCACTGGGATAACAGGCAAGCATGGCCTTGGTGTATGAAATGAAGCAGGACAAAGGCTAATAGAGTTTTGCCAAGAGAACACACTGATCATAGCAAACACGCTTTTCCAACAGCACAAGAGGCGACTGTACACATGGACATCACCAGATGGTCAATATCGAAATCAGATTGATTATGTCCTTTGCAGCCAAAGATGGAGAAGCTCTATACAGTCAGTAAAAACAAGACCTGGAGCTGACTGTGACTCAGATCATGAGCTTCTTGTTGCAAAATTTCAGCTTAAATTGAAGAACGTAGGGAAAACCACTAAACCATTCAGGTATGACCTAAATCATATCCCTTATGAATATACAGTGGAGGTGAGGAATAGATTTGAGGGATTAGACCTGATAGACAGAGTGCCTGAGGAACTATGGACGGAGGTCCGTAACATTGTTCAGGAGGCAGCAACGAAATCCATCCCAAAGAAAAAGAAATGCAAGAAAGCCAAGTGGCTGTCTGATGAGGCTTTAGAAGTAGCTGAGGAAAGAAGGGAAGCGAAAAGCAAGGGAGAAAGGGAAGATATATCCAACGGAATGCAGAGTTCCAGAGAACAGCAAGGAGAGACAAGAAGGCCTTCTTAAATGAACAGTGCAAAGAAATCGAGGAAAACAACAGAATGGGAAAGGCTAGAGATCTCTTCAAGAAAATTGGAGATCTCAAGGGAACGTTTTGTGCAAAGACGGGCATGATAAAGGACAAAGAAGGCAGGGACCTAACAGAAGCAGATGAGATTAAGAAGAGGTGGAAAGAATACACAGAAGAACTCTACAGGAAAGATCTGAATGTCCCTGATAGCCATGATAGTACGGTCACTGAACTTGAGCCGGACATCCTAGAGAGTGAAGTCAAGTGGGCCTTAGGAAGCATTAGTAACAACAAAGCTAGCGGAGATGACAGTATTCCAGCTGAGCTATTTAAAATTCTAAAAGATGCTGCTGTTAAAGTGCTGCACTCAATATGCCAACAAATTTGGAACACTCAATAGTGGCAACAAGACTGGAAAAGGTCAGTTTACATCCCAATTCCAAAGAAGGGCAACGCCAAAGAGTGTTCAAACTACCGTACAATTGTGCTCATTTCACATGCCAGCAAGGTGATGCTCAAAATCCTACAAGCTAGGCTTCAGCAGTATGTGAACCGAGAACTACTGGAAGTACAAGCTGGGTTTCGAAGAGGCAGAGGAACTAGAGATCAAATTGCCAACTTTCGCTGGATCATGGAGAAAGCAAGAGAATTCCAGAAAAATGTCTATTTCTGCTTCACTGACTACACTAAAGCCTTTGATTGTGTGGATCACAACAAACTCTGGCAAATTCTGAAAGAGACAGTGGTACCAGACTACCTTACCTGTCTCCTGAGAAACCTGTACGAGGGTCAAGAAGCAACAGTAAGAACCAGACATGGAACAACCGAGTGGTTCAAAATTGAGAAAGGAGTATGACAAGGCTGTATATTGTCACCCTGCTTATTTAATTTATATGCAGAGTACATCATGAGAAACGCCAGGTTGGATGAATCACAGGTCGGAATTAAGATTGCTGGGAGAATTATCAACAACCTCCGATACGCAGACGATACCACCCTAATGGCAGAAAGCAAAGAGGATCTCAAGAGCCTCTTGTTGAGGGTGAAAGAGGAGAGTGCAAAAGCTGGTTTGAAACTCAACATTAACAAAACTAAGATCATGGCATCTGGGCCCATCACTTCCTGGCATATAGAAGGAGAAGAAATGGAAGCAGTGACAGATTTTACTTTCTTGGGCTCCAAGATCACTGCAGACGGTGACTGTAGCCATGAAATTAAAAGACGCTTGCTCCTTGGGAGGAAAGCTATGGCAAACCTAGGCAGCATAGTAAGAAGCAGAGACATCACCTTGCCGACAAAGGTCTGTCTAATCAAAGCTATGGTTTTCCCAGTAGTAACGTATGGCTGTGAGAGCTAGACTATAAGGAAGGCTGAGCGCCAAAGAATGGATGCTTTCGAACTGTGGTGCTGGAGAAGACTCTTACGAGTCCCCTGGACTGCAAGGAGGTCCAATCAGTCAATCCTAAAGGAAATCAACCCTGAGTGCTCATTGGAAGGACAGATACTGAAGGTGAACCTCACATATTTTGGCCACCTAATGCGAAGAGGAAACTCTCTGGAAAAGACCCTGATGCTGGGAAAGACTGAAGGCAAAAGGAGAAGGGGACGGCAGAGGATGAGATGGCTAGATAGCATCACCGATGCAATGAATATGAACTTGAGCATGCTCCGGGAGAGAGCGCAGGATAGGAAGGCCTGGCGTGCTATGGTCCATGGGGTCACGAAGAGTCGGACACGACTGAACGACTGAACAACAACAACCAAGTAGTTACATGGAACTGGCGGTAAGCTACCAGTTGCTGTATGATTGTGTTTGCCCCGCTGGCCATGTCTTTTCAAGAGGGCAGGAAGAGTGACAAATGCTTTAAAGGGAAGGAGCCTGGGGAAGGAGGACCAGCCAGCAGCTGCACCGGGTGATCCTGAGCCTGAGCCTGCTTCTGCCCCCGCCCACAGGTACTTAAGGTGGGGCTGCCAGAGGCAGCGCCTCGGCGTCGCACCAAGTGCGACGCTAAGTGCGCACTTAGCGTCGCACTTGGAGTTGCGTAGGATCTGAGGACCCACCCACCTGCCTCTCCAGAGACACCAGCAGCCACAACACCAGCAGCAAATAACAGCAGCGGAGGGCAGCAGCTTTAAAGACAAGGGGAAAGGGGCAAACGTGGACTTTATCTGCTCCTTCTTAGCTGCTGTTCTCTTTTATCTCATCTATTTTTTTAAACTGTTGAGCATTTTATAACATTTCAATATGTGCCTGGGGGGACTATTGGGCAACTCAGGGGGTCGGGGAGGTGCCACCATAACTGTGGTCACGGGCAGGGGGAGATATGGCGTTGGGGGATTAACTGGCCAGCTGAGAAGGAGAGGGGCTAGACACCTTACAGCTGTCCCCTCTTCTGGTTCTTCCCCCAACCTGATGGTTCCTGGCAGCCTTACCAGTCTGCCCTCGGGTCTGCTGGTGCTGCTGCTGAATGCCAGGTCGGCCCAAAATAAAATCTCCCTCATCCATGATCTGATTGTGGATGAGGGGGCTGACCTGGCATGTATTACTGAGACCTGGGTGGGGGAACTGGGAGGGGTCACTCTCTCCCAGCTGTGCCCTCCTGGGTACTCGGTGCAGCACCAACACCGACTTGAGGGCCGGGGAGGGGGGGTTGCCGTGGTCTATAGGAATTCAATCTCCCTCTCCAGGCTTCCTGCTCATTCGAGTGCAGATCTTGAGTGTTTGTACCTTGTGTTGGGTACCTGGGACAGATTAGGGATTCTGTTGGTGTACTGCCCACCCCACTGCCCATCAGACTCCCTGCCTGAGCTGACAGAGGTGGTCTCGGACTTGGTGTTGAGGACCCCTAGGATGATGGTCCTGGGGGATCTCAACTTCCATGCCGAGGCCGCTGTATTCGGGGCGGCTCAGGACTTCATGGCTGCCATGACAACCATGGGGCTGTCCCAACATGTTATTGGCCCAACGCATATAAAAGGACACACGCTTGATCTGGTTTTCTCGACTGGGCAGGAGGATGGTGATCTGAAAGTGGAGGAATTAACATCTGTCCCTTTGTCATGGTCAGATCACTTCCTGCTGAGGTTTAGACTCCTGGCGGCCTTCCCCCTCTGCAAGGGTGGGGGACCTATTAAAATGGTCCGCCCCCGGAGATTAATGGATTCTGATGGATTCCAGAGGGCTTTCGGGGATTTTCCTGCTAGTATGGCTGGTGCTCCTGTCGAAGCCCAGGTCACCCTGTGGAATGCAGAGGTGACTCGGGCGGTTGACACGATCGCGCCCAAGCGCCCTCTCCCTCTGAGCAGAGCCCGGCCAGCTCCTTGGTATACACCTGAGCTGAGGGCAATGAAGCAAGAGGGGAGACGGCTAGGACGCAGGTGGAGGAAAACTCATGCTGAATCTGACCGAACACAGGTAAGAGCCCACTATCGAGCCTACTCTGTAGCGGTGAGGGTGGCAAAGAGGCAGTTCTTTTCCACCAGCACTGCATCTTCTCAGTGTCGTCCAGTGGAGCTTTTCCGAGTGGTTCGTGGCCTGTTACATTCTGGGCCAGGGAGAGAGACGGTGGAACCGTCGGTAGCACGCTGTGACAAGTTTGCGCGGCACTTTGAGGATAAAGTCGCTCAGATTCGTCATGAATTGGACACCACCATTAATGCAGTTCCATCGGTAGAGGCGTTCAGAGCACCGTCTGGTCCAGTTTTATTGAATGAGTTTCAGTTACTGAGGCCTGAGGATGCGGACAAGGTGCTTGGCCAAGTCCGATCGACCACTTGTGTGCTTGACCCTTGCCCTTCATGGCTTATTAAATCAAACAAGGAGGGGTTGTCCGGCTGGGTCCAGGAGGTTGTAAATTCCTCCTTGAGAGAGGGAGTGGTGCCTGCCGCTTTAAAAGAGGCAGTAATTAGACCACTCCTGAAAAAGCCTAACCTGGACCCAGAGGATGTTAACAATTATAGGCCAGTGGCCAACATCCCCTTCCTGGGCAAGGTGCTTGAGCGCGTGGTTGTAGGACAGCTCCAGGCACTGTTGAATGAAACAGATTATCTAGATCCATTTCAATCGGGCTTCAGGCCTGGTTTTGGAACGGAAACTGCCTTGGTCACCCTGTGGGATGACCTCTGCCGGGAGAGGGACAGGGGGAGTGCGACCCTGTTGATTCTCCTGGACCTCTCAGCGGCTTTTGATACCATCAACCATGGTATCCTTCTGGATAGGTTGTCTGGGTTGGGAGTAGGAGGCACTGCACTACAGTGGTTCCGCTCCTACTTGGATGGCCGATTCCAGAAGGTGGTGCTGGGGGATTACTGCTCTGTGCCATGGCAATTGTGCCATGGGGTTCCACAGGGCTCTATTTTATCCCCCATGCTGTTTAACATCTACATGAAACCGCTGGGGGAGGTTATCCGGAGGTGTGGGCTGAGGTGCCATCAATATGCAGATGACACCCAGCTCTATCTCTGTTTCTCATCAATAACCAGACCATGGTTATCCATGTTTATCTGTCATAGCTGTCTTAGGGCACCTTCAAGACTATTGTATTAAGTGGACTAGTGCAAACTCAAATCTGTTTGCTTTTACAAGGTGCTAGAGGGCACCGGTGTCCATGAAGCAATATACATTTGTGCTACAGAACTGACACCCACCAGATATCATGGGTTAACCACAGGCATTTCATATTCTCCATGACAAAGGTTAAGTTGCCACATGAAGGTAATCCATAATCTGTGCTCAGAATCCCCCTTGGCCCCTGCAGAATGACAACGCACACACACCAAGCACACACACTATAGAACTATATGCATACATTAGGCACACAGTACACAGTGGCTACGACATTCTGGAGCAAAGTTCATGAAGCCATCTTATTCGCAGAGCTGTATCAGCAAACACAACAGTGACACAGCTTTGGTAATACAGGTATCTATTTTATTAAAAAAGTTACAAACAGGTGGACTGTAGGGTTGTCTTACAAAATTAAGAATGAATGAAATCAGGTGGGGGAGAGGGAGGTGGTTTTTAAGTTTACAAAGCAGTAAATCATTCTAGTTTTGCATTTGCTAGTTTTCCAGATTATGCTTTTCACCAGTAAAGGGTACAGTACATTGGATACACGTAGGTTTAATTTTAGGGACTTTTCAGGCATATTAGGGCTGTTAGCGGTGTCCATGCAGAAGATTACATTTCCACTCCTGGAAAGTATTTCTCTCTCAATAAACAGCTGTGTTCATGTGCCCTGTGCAATTGTTCGGGGGGGGGGGGAGCAAGGCCTCCCACTGTGCAACAAGGAGAAAGGGGCATCTGAATAAGAGACAATTCTTCTAGAACCATATTTCTCTCCCCTACTTCCATTCAATAAGGGAATGAATATGCTGGGATGATCTGGAAGATACCTGAAAATGGTCATTGTTTGAAGAGCCCCATGCTGCAGTGATTTGAACAGCTCACAGCTGTCAGGAGGATGCCCACCGATCAGCTTTCCCCTCATCAAGCCCTGCTGAAATCAGGAGGGAACTTACAGAACGACCTGATTCATTCTGAGGCACAGTGGCCAGGAGAGAGACCTGGGTGTGCTGTGCGAAGAGGAGCCGCATTCGCTTCTAACTGCACTCCTCGCGACCCATGAGGAAGTCTCCACTGAACATTGGTCCCTCATTCCAGCTGCACTGAAGAAACCCAAAATGGATACAAGTTTTGCCTTTCCTGTTAATATGCCAACCACAGACACCAATTAAAGTAGAGGAATTTTAACGAAATTTAGGTAAGAGGTCAATTAATAGCAGAGTTTAATCGCAATGCAACACTTCTGCCTGCTTCACCTAGGAAATAAGATACAGTACAATTTGAATTCTATGTTCCCTTGGCACATCTACTGACACGTTGCCATGAAAATATACTGTGAAAACAGCCTTTAGTTTGAAGTCTATTAAAGTGCAAACCTAACTTTAATTTCAGGTTACTCCATTGCAAATTTGGGAACTTGGAGATTAAAAGAGTTTAATTCCTCTTGGTAGGGTTCAAATGAGAGTAAAGATGTAATATGCTGGTGCCTCTCTTTAAGTTTAAGTTATACAGTTGCTTCACTTCAGATTAGTACTTAACTATGAGAGCACATTGTGAATAAATTCTTAGTTACTACAGGACAAGTCCATATTGATTAGAAGTGTGTTCAAATGACTTAAGCTGGGCTCTTAAAACCAATACCTTTGGTACAGCTAAACGAGCTGCAGTTATTGAAACGGAGGAACAGAGAGAGAGACTTTCTCAAATCACTGCTAGAATTCGCCCCTTCCCCCAATGTACGCAACAGGTGAGTTAATAAACTCAAAACATTCCAACTATTCATATACTCTTCATTCTGCTCAATACCTGTGTTGTTGTTCAAAGATTCAAGTACCCAGACAAAATCGTTTACATCTGCAGAACGCACAGCTGAGTAATGCATTTGCACATGGAGTTACTGCTTACGCTATCGCCCTGTTATACCAACTAATGCTCAGTTCAGCGGAAACCGAAAAAAGCAAACAAAAACAAAGAGCAGTGCATCAAGACACCAAACGAAGCTAACAGATATTGCTTCAAAATATTAGGACAGAAACAATTTTTAAGAACTAGAAAATGTAAAGTCATTTTTATTTGCATTTGATTAACATGTGCAGATGTCCACCAGATGTCATCTTAAATCCTGCCAGGCAGAACCAAGCTAGCTTTTGCTCTGGAATATAAACCCTGTGGGGGACACAGTATCCCTTTCCAAGAAAAAGTGTATCAGAAATTGGAAGCTGAACACAGTAAGGAGCTGTACTGGCGATTTTCAACACAATCAGTTAAAAAACACACACAACCCAAATTCTGAATGCCATGGAGTAACAGAACACACAAAAGACTTCCTGGATGGCTCCAGTCCCTGTCCAATAACTTTCTATCTTCACATCAGGCCAATCACATTTCCACAACAGCTGCTGTGAAAAGGGATGTTATATCCCTACAACGCAAGATGACTCTGAAGTATCTTTCTATGACACCATCACACGTAAACAGAACATTTCAAAGTTTCAACCAATGACATTTTGGAGGAGAGGAACTTTTTCTTTTCCTTTTTTGCAAATCAAGCAAAGATGTGAGGTAATATACAGAAGTAACCATTTGTTTAAGGCTCACTTTTATTCTCCATTAAAATTTTCTCTTAAAAAGGCATTGAGTAGGTAATACTGAGTTTAAAGTTTAATAAATACAAGTTTTGGAAATCAATTAAAAGAAATCAAAATATTAAAAAACGAACTCTTGCATATTAGCCATTAATAGGAACTTAGAAAGCTATTAAAAAACCAAGAGAGGACCAAAAGATAAAGAACAGATTCCAAAACGTATGGTAAACATGCTAAGCATTTCTGTTGCAGGCCTACGGATCTCCAGTCGCTGCTGAGCTTTTTTTTTTTTTTTGCACTCGATGCCTGGAAAGTGCTCTAAAGAGAGACAGGATTTAGCAAGGCTCAGTTCTGCAGCCTGGGCTGAAAAGGGTTCTCCAGAGCAGCATCTGTGCAAATTTCCTCTGAGTTTTATCTGCAGTTAAGACAAAGAGTCAGTCAAATGCAGGTTTAGGTTCTTGAGGGATACAAACATTTGACCAGCGGTCACCCCTACTGTAAGCAGCAGCAATAGGCTCAATTGCATTGTCTCACCAATCCCAGGTTATGGCTTCCTGGCACCCCTACAACCTTAAGGTAGCCCTTTTGTTTTGGCCACTGTAGTCCTTTCCAGCATACAAGGTACATTTAAATTCACTTTTCTCTTGCATTGTTTGAGTGTGCACAAATTGCCCCAACCCACACAGTCACGAAGTTGGCCGAGGCAGGATTATGTGACAGCGTGAGTAGAGCATAGTAGCCAGGCAGTGGTGGTTTTGAAAAAGCGTTAAGTCCGGCAGAACCTGGTCCGTCAAGAAAAAAAGGCATTTGTCGGCAGGGCAGGGCATTTCCGCTGCAAACTGGCTTAATAGGAAAGAACAGAGGTCACCCCTATTTCTGTCGTAGCAAACTGCTATGGAAAGGGGGTTGTTTTTCAGCAAGACCTGCTACTGTGATGCTCAAGTTCGTGGCTGCAGGACATTCTTCTCCACTCCTGTGAAATTAGAAAGGTAGCCTCTTCAGCCTGCACACCCAAAAAGGGTGACTATGAGTGGAAAATGCCACATATCTTTCACAGCTGAAGTGGAAGCTACCCAAGGATCTCACAAGAGGGGAAGTTTTAGACAAGGGCAAAAAACCTCCCCTCCATAATGCCACTGCTTCAGTTTTATTCCATTTAAAGCAACGGATGTGGGTTTCAACACAAATTCTTACACCGAAGCATTGCCATCAGCAGTCACGCTGGAATATACATCAACATTCTCGTAACCTCTCACCTCTTTCGAGCCCGCAGACTGCCTCGTGTAATGGAGAAGGACGGTCGGCAGCAACAGTGCCTTTTTCTCTTCTTCAAATGGTTCTATTATTAAAGTGATTTGCATGATGGAGAATATGTTTAGAACAGCTTGGGCGGGGACTTTGCTGTCATGGGTTGCTCAGCATCTGCTCTTAAGCAGGCAGTGTGGCGTATGGTACAGCAGGCCAAGTCACGTTCATTCCAGACAGCCACTTTATAATAATTATGCCAACACGCTTAATTCTCTTGGAGGAGAGCTCTAATAGAAAGCTTTGTCTAATAGACAATCTTTGGTCAGATTGTCAGAGGAGGACAACCAGAACAAGCAAGTTGGGAAGAATACCTCATGTTGCCCAAGGTGCACAGAGCTAAATCAGGGAGATCACTTGCCACCGAGAGCTTCTACCTCGCATGGCTTCTCTCACAGAAGATGAGCTGGCACCCCTCTGTCGAGCTCATCAGGCCCGGGAAGGAGAAAGGAGGCCAGTAGTGGCCCGGGTGCCTGGCCAATGCAGTGGCTAGGAACTGGGACATGTAACTCCAGGACTGTGTGGCTGTTCCGGGCTTGTTTGCATCTCACCAAGTACTGCAGATACTTTGTTACACCTTTTGGGTAGGGAGTGTTATTTGCTGAGCCCTCCCTCCCTCCCTCACTCTCTGAGGGGAAGCATAGCCTGTACGATCACACTGAAGTAGAACACAGGGGTCTACTCTACTATTATCCCATGTAAGCATTTTCACTTTAGGGTCCAAGCCACTGGCATCCCAGTAAAAGCCAGCGGTACATTTCAGGGCTAGCCAGTGGAGATGCTACTGTGCACCCGGAGAACGCCGTTCCATCAGGAGAAGTGAACCACTTTTTCTGGCCAAACCTGGGAGGAACAATACCTTCTGGACACAGGAAGGGCCAGGTTCAACCCTTGGCATCACCAGCTGAAAGAAGACCTGGTAACAGGACTGGGAAAGGCCCTTCCCTGCCTAAGACTGTAGACTGGCCTAGGGGTCCAACACAGGGCAAGGCAGCTTTAAGCATTCATACTACTATTTACTGTGAGAGCCCATGGCCCCCACTGAGTGCAGCCTTTGCATGCAGAAGGTCCCAAGTTCAGCCCAGGTGGCTGGTGTAAAGAACTGGAGAGCTGCTGCCAGTCAGTACAGACTGCACTGGGCTACATGGGCCAAGGGTTCAACTCAACACAAGGCCGGATTTTACACAGGCCGCTTGTCAGATGCACTGCTGAAACCCCCTGCAGCACCATTTCGAGCTAGCAAGAATGCTGGTGAACGGTGTTTCTGTGCTCATCCGCATCCACTGCCCAGCAAGAGCCAATCAGATCGCACAGCTAGAACGCTCGCCCCGGAAAGCCCAAGCCTACATCCTGGCTCAGCAGTGAACTCCACGGGGCACCCAGAGGCAAGTCTCCCACAGCCCTGCCCTTGACAAATGGGCTGCCTCTTCTCTCCAACGACCTCCGCCATGAGGCTGCTGCAAGACGAACACTGAAGCAAGCCTTGCATACGAAGAAAGACCCCATGAGCCAACTGAAGCCTAACAATGTTTCTGGGGGGTAGGGTGGCAGCATTCTGCTAGCTAGGAATATTCTACCAACCTGCTCTGTATGGCCATGATTGAGGTTTCGCTTTCTCTCTCACTGGACAACGCAAGTTGTACAACACTGGTCTTGCTTTTCAGGCAGGGATGCATAGTTCATTTGCCTCACGATCTCTGCAAACAGTTCGTCCACCATGGTCTTGCTCTTGGCAGACGTCTCCATGAAAGGGCAGCCCCACTCCTGAGCCAGCGCCCGGCCTTCTGATGACAAAACCTCCCGCTCTGATTCCAGGTCAACTTTATTCCCCACTAGGATGAGAGGAACCTTTTCATATCTCTTCACACGGACAATTTGGTCCCTCATTGGCTTGATGTCCTGAGGAAGAAATCAAACCTGTTAAAGCCCTCATGGTTGCAGTAACTGCCGAACAGCAAACCTGTCTGGTTTCTGCAATAGCTAGTAGAACCAAATGTTTATGTTTCACCTATACAGAAGAAGGCAGAGCTGGCTACACTGGGTAGGCACCAAGTGACAGTTTTCATTTAGGGGACAGGAATATACTAGCAGCAGTTGCAAGTTAAGGAAGTGGGAAATGATTCTGTGCCTTCAGAGATTCACTTATTTATTACTTAAAATAATCTACTATTAAACAAATAATCTACCTAAAGTTCCTGCCCAAAGGCTCACAATGTAGGCAATGAGAAGACACACGGAAATACAGAGGGCAGACAGAAAGAAGAAATTACTGTGGTCTGCTAGGGCCATGAGAAGCTTCCTAGATGTGCTCCCAGCCTGGGAACGCAACCACAGGGGGACAGTCAACCTGGCAGGGTGCAATCCATGGGTGGTGGGTCTATAGAGGCCTGCACTAGAGCCTCCAGAATAAGAAAATGACATAGCTTTTCTATGCCATACACATGGAGTGTTACTATAAATAAGCCACACAAGATCTTCAGCATCTTGCACAGCTCTAAGACACAGAAGCAATTACACACTGAAAGCTACAATTATTAATGCAGGCACATTGGAAGGCTTACGCCTACTCCCTTTGGATTAGTAAAGCTGAAAAAGCCCCCCAAGCAACTGAAATACAAGAGTGCACCACTGGCCCACTTGAGAGAGAGAAGAGGCGTTCAATACAGGCCCAAGATCTTGAGGGATTATTAAGCTGTCTTTCTGCTGGAACGTGCAAGATATTGTGAGCAGGGATGAGACACAGCCAAATGCGATAGAAAAAGAATGCCAAGGAAAAGGGGCTGGGATTGAGATAGCGTTTATCTAGCTATGCATCCATCTATATGCTCAGCTTTCTGCCTCTCTGTGTGGGTGTAATAGGCTCTGCCAAGAAGTTGGAAGTCTGCTCAACATGTTAGCTGGTGTCAGGAGGAAGACTTGCATGTCCTTCAAGAGAGGCCTGCTTCTGCTCTCTCCCATGTGCTCCTTGCCACTACAGATTACAATAACAACAACTCCTTTGTAATTGGCAGATTACATATCTGTGTGCTTGAGCTACACACAAGAAGCATGTTTCAATAGCAGACCCTTCCTCCTCCTGAGCAAGTCAATCCTAGAAACTGAAACTGTTAGAAGATACATTTAAGATAGTTCGGCAGGAAATAAAGTTTATGAGCACAGTGCACCGATTTGAAACTAGCCTGATCTTTAGCATAAGCTATTCAGAGATAAAACCAAGGCAAGCAACTTAGAAGGGGCTACCGAAGACCAAGTGGATTTAAGTTTGTGGATAGCACATATTAGAATACCTGTATGTTATGTAAACCAGCTGCAACACAAAACTATTTCCCCTTTAAAAAAGGAGCAACAGAAATTCACATATCCTGACGCTGCTCATGTTAACAATAGCTTTTAATAACCAAATTAGTTATCATTCTTTCTGTTCAAAACTGTCTCTGCAATACAAGCTATGGGTTCATAGCTTTAAAATATGTTTTATGAATATATATTAGGAAACATGGAGCTTGGATAAAAAGTACTCTTCAAAAATGCAGTACTGCTGCAGGTATAGTCATAGATATCTGTTTCTTATATGGTGGTGGCATTTCTAATCTTTCAGTCGCTCAAGATCCTTTTGCCAGTTAAAATGGATCAAAGAAGAGTTTGCAAAGAACAAAACCAAAAACACAGCTGTGTTTATTACCTGGAAAGACTGTTGGTTTACCAAGCTGTAAACTAGGATGAAGCCTTGGCCATTTTTAATGTAGAGATCTCGCATGGAAGCAAACTGTTCCGTCCCTGCGGTATCCAAGATTTCAAGTACTGATGGGGAACAGTCCACTTCGATCTCCTTGCGATAGAAGTCTTCGATGGTGGGATCGTACTTCTCGATGAATGTCCCAGTGACAAACTGCACGGTCAAGGCTGACTTACCCACCCCCCCACTCCCTAAAACCACAACTTTGTACTCCCTCATGGGCGCTGTCTTCCCTTCTGCACAGCATAAAACAGGAATGCTGCAAACTGGGGGGTGGGGGGCAGCTGGCAGGTGTGGGGAGGGACAATACAACACAGCAGACTAGAGGAAGAGGAGAAACAGAGTCACCCCCCTTTTGCAGGAAGTTTGCTTTGTGGATTAAATGCAAGCTGCAAGTGGGGAGAGGTGGGGAGCAGAGAGCGACATATGCCTCCTGCAGGGAAAAAAACCTCTTCGGCAGATTTGCTGCCAACCTCAAGGGAGGGGGAAGAACTCTCTCGTGCTTTTCGAGCGGTGTGGGCTCAGGAGCTGGCTGCAGACGCTGCCCTGGAGAAACCGAGGCACAGAAAAATAAGCTGGGGGGGAGGAGAGAGAGGCCAGTCGGGAGCGGGGCTGCGGGGCGAGGGGGGCGCGTCGGCCGGGGGCGCGGGGAGGGGGGCGCGGCCTCACGGCGGCGCGACGGAGGCGCGTCTCGGGGGGAGCGGAAGCAGCCGGGCTCTGCGGGGCCCCTCCGCAAGGGCGGGCGCGTGCATCAGCGGGGCGGGGGCGCGGGGCCCGGGCTTTCCGGCGGGGGCGCGCCGAGGAGGGGGCGAGGCCCCGCGCAGAGGCTGCTGGGGACGTCCGGGCAGGGCCCGCTCCTGTCGGCGCGCGGCGGCTCCGTCCTGCCTGGAGGGAAGACGACAGAAAGAGCCCGTGAGGAGCGAGCGGCTGAGAGGAGCCGCCGCCGCCCCGGCCAGGCCCCGCATCCCTTCCGCCCGCCCTGCCCTGCCCTGCCCTGCCCTGCCCTGCCCTGCCCTGCCCTGCCCGCCGCGCTCCTGCTCCTGCCCCCGCCTCCGGCCCGCCGCTCACCTGCCCCAGGCCCCAGCCGCCGCCTCACTCCATGGCCGGCCGCAGCGCTCTGCTCGGGGTGGGGAACCGCCCGCCTACCCGGAACACTTACGTAGCAGCACCGTTACACGACTTCCGGGAAGAAGGGGGGCTTTGAATACCGTGACACCCAAGCAGGCGGCAAGCAGTGCGCATGCGCACTTTCTCCCGGGCTGGGCATGGTTTACAAGAGTGGAGGGTTTGAGTTTAAAAAAAATGTAACTCTGACACAGGGCGGAACGCTAATAATGTAGAACCGCCAGGGGACGCAAAGAGAGCAAGCGACTGGCGGGACTCAGTTTCCGGGAAGCAGCACGGACTTCCGCCGCTCTATCCTGTGTGCCTCCGTGGTGGAACGTGAGTCTCGGTCATGATTGGAGTGGGAATCCTAGAGATAGGAAAAGGAAGACTGGCCCTGTGAACGAAATGATGTTTTCGTTCTGAACTTGTGCAGTTTTCTCCCGCTCTGAGGGGGAGGGGTTACCATAGAGTTGACAAGAGGTAGAGCGGCCCCATATAGAATCACGGACAATGGCGGTCTTCTATTGTTACCGGAGGCTCAGCCCGTGCCACCATAGAGCTGCAGCAGTCTTTTTTACCTAGGGAGGCGGTGGGCTCCCCCACACTGGAGGCCTTCAAGACGAGGCTGGACAGCCATCTGCCGGGGATGCTCTGACTCGGATTCCTGCACCGAGCAGGGGGTTGGACTCGATGGCCTTGTGGGCCCCTCCCAACCCTACTGTTCTATGATTCTACGATTCTCCAGCTCTATGTGCTTCACCCCATCCAAAGTTCAATACCGGAAGTGCCCTTGGTAGGAACCCAAGCACTGTGACACTCAGCGGAAGTCGAGGAGGGGCGGCCTCCTCCCGTCTCCGAGAAGGGGGAACCTAAAAAGTGTGACGCAGGGTTAACATTTGGTGTCCAGTTCTTTTTCTTGTGGTTGACACGCAAGATGTGCCTCTGTTTTCCAGCTAGTATATATACGGATTGGACCGTTATAGAACAACACTTTGTTGACTTCCTGAGGCCAGGTGAAGACGTTTAAAAAAAAATTCTCCCAGGCCGTGTGTGTGTGTATATATATATATATATATATCATTGTTTTCTTTTTTTTAGCTTGCTACATGTTTTGCGCCTCATGATATGGGTTAAAGCTGCATTTTAAAATTACCCTTCTCCGTGCTGATGTATTTTTTTCTCCTTTTAAAATGTGCTTGTTATTGCTGCTTTCACTTTTTTTTTTTTTTTTTTTTAGTGATGCTACTGGTCTCATTGCGTTTGTTTTAATTATGTTTGTTGCCCTGAGAACTTCGGCTATGGGGAGAATCATACCTCAAACAAACAAAAGTGATGATGATGGAAGTTCTCTGTTCCAAGAAACAATGGCCATAAAATAAATCCAGGGGGGCACCAGTCATGTTAGTCTGTGTGGCAGCAAAACCAGCCAAGAGTCTTGTGGCACCTTAAAGACTAACACGTTTCATTCATTTCATTGCCCTCATTTCATTTATTGCATTTCTGTACTGTCCAATAGCCAGTATAGGGCTGTTTACAAAGATTAGACACTTTAAAATTACAATATTGTAAATAATATAAAAACCATTTACATATAAACAAACAACACCCATACACATCTAAATAATTTTAACAATAATAAATCCCAGGATCCAATTAAATGGATTATGGCAGAAGCTTTCTTAGAGTATAATCCAGTTCATCAGATGTACAAAGTGTTATCTCAAATTGGCCAATATATCTAGATAGGGATGTTGAGGGGCGGGGGGAGTTTTTAGCAGTGAGGTTAGAGGGAAATTGAATGCAACAAGTATTGTTAACAACTGAACAATAGTCATGAACAAAAGTCTGAACAACAAAACTGAACAAAAGTCGTGTCCGACTCTTCGTGACCCCATGGACCGTAGCACACCAGGCCTTCCTGTCCTCCACTCTCTCCCGGAGTGTGCTCAAGTTCATATTCATTGCATCGGTGATGCCATCTAGCCATCTCATCCTCTGCCGTCCCCTTCTCCTTTTCCTTCAATCTTTCCCAGCATCAGGGTCTTTTCCAGTGACTTTTCGCATTAGGTGGCCAAAGTATTTGAGCTTCAGTATCTGTCCTTCCAATGAGCAGTCAGGGTTGATTTCCTTTAGGATGGACTGATTTGACCTCCTTGCAGTCCAGGGCACTCGTAAGAGTCTTCTCCAGCACCACAGTTCGAAAGCATCAATTCTTCGGCGCTCAGCCTTCCTTATAGTCCAGCTCTCACAGCCATACGTTACTACTGGGAAAACCATAGCTTTGATTAGACGGACCTTTGTCGGCAAGGTGATGTCTCGGCTTCTTACTATGCTGTCTAGGTTTGCCATAGCTTTCCTCCCAAGGAGCAAGCATCTTTTAGTTTCATGGCTACAGTCACCGTCTGCAGTGATCTTGGAGCCCAAGAAAATAAAATCTGTCACTGCTTCCATTTCTTCCCCTTCCATATGCCAGGAAGTGATGGGGCCAGATGCCATTAAATATATATTATAACCATTTGCAAAGCAGTGTTGAGAGAACCAAACATCTTGGCATAATAAAATGATCTGTCCCAAGGAGGTTATTTTGTAAAATATTCATTCAGCTGGTCATGCTGTGCTATTTCTCCAGGAAAGCTGTATTTTCCTAGCTTTTACTTTGCTTATCTTGATAGGCTTTTGCATGTGTCACCTCTGCGAGGGCCACTAGGTGTCGATACAGGGTTTAGATTGAGCATCCCAGATGTGAAGATCTGGTAATCATGACCTTGGATAATTCTGCCATATGACCCCGGTTAAATGTTGTTTTGTAATCAGGGATTTCCTAAGGTATGTGGTTCCTCTTTATATTAAAATCTCAATCTGGCTGTAACGATTATAAAGTTCTTTGTTACTTGAAAAAAAACATAATTTTGCTTCATTTAAAAAATAATCCTGAGTTTTTCTTTGCAAAACAGCTCCTAGAAGAATAAGAATAATTCCAACCAAGCCCAGCTTCAAGAGTAGTCATGGTTGGGCACCTGCTGAGGCCCCATCCCCCAGCAAGGGAACTGCCTCTTCCCCATTGCAGCCTGCTTGTTCACCTGAGAAGGTGAGAAGGAGGAGGAGGAGTGGATGCTACTGCGAACTTGCCCTGCTAGCTCTCTGCCTGTCAAGCAAGGGTCTAAGGAGTAATAGCACCTATTGACAATGGGAGTTAGAAGGTAGACTCACTGAGGGAGGGGTGCCATTGAGGGTGACTTTCCCATGGGCTGTCAGAATCTTGGAGCTGGTACTGATTCCAACCACAGTTAGGGTGCAATCCTATGCATGTTTAGACAGAAAAAAGTCCTACAACTCCCAGCATTCCCTAGCCAGCATAGAGATGTAGGATGTTTCTCTGTCTAAACACACATAGGATTGCACTCTCAATCGCAGTGTGGGCCATCTCTACAGCAGCCTAAAATCCTGCATTTAAAACGGGGCTTTCGGCTTCCGTTTTCAATGGAGCATTACAAGGACTCCCTTTTTCACGTGCTTACTTTCCTCCCTCCCCCTCCTCCTCCCCCTACCCGTATATGACTCTTCCATTACCTTTCATTGATCTCGCTCCTCTTCTTGCCTCTTTTCCTCTTTTCACAGAGGAAACTGAAGCGGAACACAATGGGGTAACTTGATAGCTAATTATCTGCGAGCTATTTAAAAATGGAACAAAGGGCATTTAGTGCTGGAGATGCCTTGAATGATCACAGCATCACGTAAAGAGCCTGCAAACTTCCGTGAAGGAGCAATCTCAGTCAGCAGGATAAAAGCTCAGTATGAGGGAGCCTGCGAAGTATGCTACAAGATAGGCCTCCAGCAGACTATATGGGAAACTTTATAGGTTGATCTCCCCCCGCCCCCCAGCAGGACTTCTGTACATTTCAGATGGGCAGAATTTCAGCTGTTTAGTATTTTCCCTGGCATGAAGATGATGCATCTATGGTGGATCAGGTTTGCTTGTTATGCACACACCAAAGACATAGGAGTTCCAATGGTGGAGGGGTGGGGGGCAGCGGAGAAGTTGTCAACACCACCTGAGAATAAGGACTCAGTCTTGCAACAGCCCAGACACTAAGAGAGTGCTATGCTTTCACCCTGGCACATGGGCAAAGTGCTTTTCCTACAGTACTAAGCACACGCTGCTGTAGGGGAGATTGAATACTGTGCCTGATAACTCCCAGAGAGGGGAATCTTTGACAAATGTCCATCCTGTTCAATAGCCGAACCAACACTATGAAAACAATAGAGCTGAGTGTACAGTGCATACTTGGCAGACAGGAGAAAGCAGCAGGAGGACTAAGCTGGCGGGAGGAAGCTAGTCCTGCCCTACTCTTTTCGAAACTCCCTATCAAGCAAATCGCGCACAGAGTCCCACCTAGAGCAGCTTATCTAATTTTAGCCTTGATGCAATCATGAATGAGAGTAATGAAGTATGGTGGGGGCCTGAAGAGGGGGAAGGAGAGGAGACAGGAAAGGTCACAATAACAGGATTACAAGGTCACTTAAGTTCACTGTGTGAGCTTGTATGCTGCTGCTGGGCTACACAGGAGGGACCAGAGGAGGAGGAGAGAAAGTGGGCTAAGCCAGAGACTGGGAAGGAGAGATGAACATGAGTTGATTTCACAGGCAAACTGGGGCTGCCACTCACAACAAAGGTCCAGAGAAGAGTTATCTTGGAAGTGATGGTGTGTGTGTGTGTGTGTGTGTGTGAGAGAGTGAGAGAGAGAGAGACAGAGAATGCACAAGTTGCTTGCATCCTCCACTCTTCTGTCTTGTTCAAAAGCAATCATGCACATCAGGGGCTTATCCACACAGTCCTTCAAAGTGTAACCCAATTCTATTTCTCTCCCCTCCCCTTTCTACTGGGATGGGAACACTGCTGTGTTAGGTGAATAGCTAACCATCTGTACGCTTATGCATCCGCAACAGCTGAAGATCCTTCTTTAATGCTCTGGATGACTGGTAGCAACTAGCTGCAGCATACAACATGTGTGTTTGTAGGCAAGTGGAGCAGGGGGAGAAATGGCAGAATTGGGAATGTAGCCAGCAGAGGATACAGGGCGCATCTAGAGGAGGCTTTTATCCTGCAATCGCCTTGACTTGTTCACAGAATTCTATGGGATGGAGGCATCTTCCTCTTGTAACCATGCCATGTCTTCCCATGGCTTCTTCCATCTTTTTTCTTACCTCAGAAAAATCCATTCGGGAGAGAAAGACGGAAGAAATGCATAATGCCTTTTGACTGATACTACTAGCATCTCTCCATCTGGAAGCACCCAGGGACTGAGTGGGCATCTCTACAGCAGCCTAAAATCCTGCATCTAAAACGGGGCTTTCCGCTTCCGTTTTAAATGCAGGATCACGACTCCCTTTTTCACCTGCTTCCCCTCCCCTCCCCCTCCTTTCTGCTTCTGAGTCTTCCACTATCTTTCATTGATCTCGCTCCTCTTCTCGCTGCTTTTCCTCTTTTCGCAGAGGGAACTCGAGTGGAACACAAGGGGGTAATTTGATAGCTCATTATGTGCAATCGATTGTAAAATGGAACAAAGGGCATTTAGTGCAGGAGATGCCCTGCAGGGTCATGGTGTCATGTAAAGAGCCCACAAAGTTCCGTGAGGGAGCCATCTCAATCACAGGATAAAAGCGCAGTGTGAAGGAGCCTAGTGTTTGCAGATAGATAGCCTTAAACAACCTTGGAGAGCTGCAAGGTGTCTGCATTTAGGGGAATTAAAGATGCCTTAAAGCAGGGGTGGGGAACCTTTTTCAGCTTGGGGGCCAAACTGCAAAATGGGGGAGGATGGGGGTGGGGTGGTGCCGGCTTCCCCCCCCCCATGTTCCATCTGTGGGCAGGGCAAAATGTGATTATTATTTTAAGCCTACTAAGAAGTAAGCAGGACAAAGCTTCTGCATGTCTATACAGAAGCAAGCAGGACAGAATCAGTAGCACTTTCAAATAGCATCCCAGAGACCAAGACTCGGCATGTCTACTTACAAGCAAGCAGGTCTCATACCTGCAAAATGCACATTTCTCTTCTGTGTAGCAGCTGCCTGCAAAATGCACAGCTCAACATCTTTGCAACATCTCAGTTCTTTGCAAAGTATATAAAGGTTAATTGCCCTTTAAATGCTCTCTTATCTCTGAAAAGTGATGGCAGATAATAGCACAAGTTCCTTTTGGGATGGAGAACCCCTGGGGGGCACATCTGGCTGTGGCCAGGACTTCCCCATGGCTGCCTTAAAGACCTTTCAGACTGCCACTGGCAGTCTGCCTATGCCTACCTGCTCCCTGGTGCTCAGCTAGGGTTGCCACAGAGTCTTTTATGAGAGGGTTGCTGTGCAGAACTCGGCGAGCTGAGGCTTTCCCTGGCAGGGAGCTAAACCTGATGGCTAATTGCCACCATTGTCCAAGGCATAGCGAGCAGGGGCAGCTGGCAACCCTATGCAGCAGGTGTATTTGTGGAGAAGTTGCTTTTGTGTCTTGGCTGAGAGAAGCAGCCATGTAAACACATGGGCCCATGGGCAACTTCAAATGAGGTCCAGGCGTCTTGCACTTGCTAGAAATGGCACCATGCTTTCTGTCACCCCACCCCTTCGCGATGGAGCTTTCATGGCCCCCAAAGCACCCCAAAGCCTTAATGTTTTAATTGATTCAGAATCAATCAGGCTGTATAAATACAACGCCTGGCAGATAAGAGCAGGGTATGTATGAATGGATTTTTACTAGCCAGAGGTGGGTGTGGCAGCATTACTCATAAGCTGCAACGCATGCCACCACCCACACATCATCAGAAATGACTAACGTCTCATCTGCTCATAGAAGGCCGTGGAAGAGGAATGACGTAATTTGGACAACAGCAGCCGCCAGTGCTGGTATAATGGTATATACACTGGTATATTTCCCCTTTAAGAATTCTGGAGGGGGAATATTCCTGCACATGCTCAGTAAGGGAGTGAGATGGGGCATGACTACCATTATGGGCAGTTACCGCAATGTAGGTTGGAAGAAGCTTGCTTTTTTCTCTGTATATGGCCCTGAATCCTTGAGACAGGTTAGTACTAAGGTTTCCTGTAATTTTTTTTAAGAGTTGCGATTTTTTTTTAACAAACACTATGAGTTCCTTGTTTATTTTCTTTTATACTGTATAAAGGGCTGTTTAACCAGTTGTTCCTGTGTTGCTGGATCCTGATCCATTTTTGAGAAGATTGCTGCAAAGCTGGAGTGAACGGAATAGCGACTGTTTTCTTTCCTTGGCCAGCAGAAAAATCAAGCCTCAGAGAGAAGTTTTATTTATTTTGCTGTTGCTGTTGTTGTTGTTGTGGGCTCAAGCTGAAAGACAGAACTTTGGGAGGGCTGTGCTCTGTTTTATTGTTTTGGTGATAAGTGAATTATTATGCATGTAAAACATGTGCATTATTTTTTTAATTAAGAAATTAAAATGATATATATTAATTGTCCCTGGCAAGGCCTTTGTTGTGAGCCCCTTTAGAGACCCTGAAGAAAAAGTGTTACAGTGGCTCTGGGGTTTTGGGGTCCCTTGGGCAAGACACCCCAAATGGACCCCTTCCCTTAGTGAGTCTACCTTCTCACTGCCATTGTCACCAGCTGCTCTCACTCCTCCTCCTCTTTCCCATCATTGCTCCCGCTTGCTTGCTTGACAGGCAGAGAGCCAGGGAGGAAGTTAGCTGTAGCATCTCCTGCTCATTCTTCTTATCACCACTGTTGTCTGGACCAGAGCGAGAGGCAGGTGAAGGATGCAGGTGAAGAGGAGGAGCACATGCAGGGGGTCTTGTCATAGGGCCCAACCATGCCTCCGCTTGGTGCTGGCCCTGACTGCTACTCTTGCGTCGCATCTCCAATTCACTCCTGGAACTGGAGATGTTCAACTAACCTGCCTCAACTTGCTTGTGGGCTTCCCACAAGGATGTGCTTGACCGCTGTAGGAAATAGGGTGCTGGACCAGACAGGCTTTCAGCCTGATCCAGCATGGTTCTTCTCATGATCTGACATTATGTTCTTACGTTCTTGTGACTGGGCTGGCACTGATGACACCTCCTACACAGCCCTGCCTGAACATTTCATCACTTGCCAGTCAATATAGCATCTATTTTCACCCTCACCGTGTTTATACTTTAAAAAAATAAGTATGTACTCCAAATAAAATGAGATGACATAAAAATAAATGGTCATGCAACAATGAAAACGCCCCCGTAAAGTCTGACCACTACTTTGTGTTTATTCTGTTGCTATTCTACTAGCTGTTTTATTTGCTTCATGGGCATGACTCTAAGCCAGGGGTAGGCAACTTGGCGTCCTCCAGATATTTTGGGCTACACTCCCATCATCCCTGACTATTGGCTATGCTGGCTGGGGCTGATGGAAACTGAAGTCCAACATTTCTGGAGGGCACCAGGTTTCTATTGGTCTTCATGTAGTGGGTGTGGATCTTCCACTGGTTCACAGCCTGAACTAAGGCAGGTCGTAACAGCAGCAGTAGCACCACACAAATGAACCATGAAAAATGAGGACATGGGTCCCCCAAATGAATGCTTGGGCTAAAGGAGGGTCCCAGGTCTCCTTGGTGGCCCATTTGGGCCAAAGGGGAAGAAGACTGCACATGCCGTGGGAGCAGGGCCATGGCTCACAGGCAGAAAGTCCCAGGTTTAATTAATTTATTTTATTTAAAATATTTCTTGGCTGCTTTTCACTCCAGGAGCCCTCCCAAGTCGGGGTACAACAATAAAACACATAATAAAAATCAATACAGTATTAAAAATGGCAGAAACACAGTCAAAACAATAAAAACACAATAAAAGCAGCAACAGCAGCAGACATTCTAAAAAACAACAAACACCCCCATAAAGTAAAACTTACCACAGACAGTGTTGTCTGTTCAATCCCTGGCATCTCCAGGTAGGGCTGGAGAAACTCCTGCCTGAAACCCAGGAGAGCTGTTGCTGTCAGTCAGTGTCAACAATACAGGGCTATATCCATGGTCTAACTTGCGGCTTTTCTACTTGAGGCATTTAAGCCAGCACTTTACTGAAGCTTCTCCTTCCAGATTCTTTGTGGGATTAAGGTCGGCTCCTTTACACATGCTTTTTCCAGGGGTTTGCTTTCTCTGCCTTTTTATACGTTCCATTACAGACCCACTAGGTGGCTCTGTGGTACAGTGGAATTTTGCAATTACACTAGAGTTTGATGCTGCCGCATGGAAATACCAGACTTTCCTAGTTAGAAAACAAAACAAGACACTATAATGGTTGCAAAGAACAGAAGAGGCCCTGAAGGATGATGATGTTGTAGGAAACACCTGCAAACTACCGTGAGCAAGGAATCACAACTGCACAATAAATGCCTCGTGCAGAAAGGCTCTTGGTATAAGGCAAGCTTCCTAGGTTCCTATATACACTAACTGCCAACCCATGCTGCTAACCCATTTTCCAGATACCATTATTTCAGATCTGTAGGGACAGCTTGGACTACAAAATATAATGTACCTCTTCCATGACATACCACTAATGATACCAGTTATTAACCTAGGCCAGTATTAGCCCTGTACATGGGAATATAGAATGTTGCCTTGTAAAAGTCAGACCATTTGTCCCTCGAGCCTGGTATAGTCCCCTCTGATTGGCAGTGGAACTCCAGGTCTCAAGCAAGGAGAGGCCTTTGCCAGCCACTGGTACCTGATCCTTCTTTAACTGGAGATGCCAGGGATTGAACCCGGGACCTTCTGCATTCAAAGCAGATGGTCTACCACTGAGCCACACCCCTGCCCCTACTGTATCAATGTGTCCTGGTAGTGGGTTCTGTTTTTAATGCTGCTCTCCTGCCATGTGCTAAAACCAAGGGTCTGGATTCACAATTAGCATGTTTGTCATTAACAATTACATGGTGGTGGCTGTTATCTGTTGTTATTGTTATTATTGGGCCAGGATAAAAGGCCTCCCTCCTTTTGAATTTACACGTAGTAAGAAAGACAGAAATGACTCCATCTCACTGATTTTGGGTTGATCTTGCAGAAATCAG
Source organism: Heloderma suspectum (assembly GCF_057233095.1). Taxonomy (NCBI): domain Eukaryota; kingdom Metazoa; phylum Chordata; class Lepidosauria; order Squamata; family Helodermatidae; genus Heloderma; species Heloderma suspectum. The sequence goes on from NC_139466.1 coordinate 4,481,446, forward strand.
CAGGTGAAGGCATAGATCAGCTATCCCCAACTCAGCACAGTTGGCTGAGCTAGCTGGTGATGAGGGGAGTTTTAGGCCAATACATCTGGAGGGTGCCAGGTTGGCAAAGGCTGGCATAGATGTAACCACCTGACAATGTCCGTAGATCCTGGGTGCAGTGGGTGGTAAAAGACCTACCCTGCCTTTGCCATTTCTGATTCATGTTCTCCAGCACCACATTCCCCCTTGGCAGGAGGAAACCTGTGAATCATGCTGATTCTCTTCCAAACACCCTGACTAGCAGGGCGTATTGGCATTTCCTGCCAGCAGGGTAGCCACAAAGGCTCACCGAAGAAGAAAGGGCATTACATGCCAAAGCAGATTGCTAAACACTTTCCCCTTATCCTTCTAGGATCAAGTGTAGAAGCCGACGGTGAGCAGGACAGACACGTGGCTTCCTTGCATGCCGCTGGCCTTGACCGTCCTGCAAAGGTTGCATGGAAGCAAAGGCGCGAAACCTCTTTCCTGAATTACCTGTGCCACTCCTGCCTCCCGTTCTCATTTCTGCTGGGATCCACTGGCAACACGTTTCTTCCCCAAGGCACTATTAGGGCAGAGCTACAGGATGGTATGGGGCCAAGCTGCTAGGTTTTACTGTGGTTGTATTTTTATTCCGTGGTTCTAATCTATTTTTTATTGTATTTCCTGTTGTATTTTTGTGGTTTTAATTTTGTGAACCGCCCAGAGAGCTTCAGCTATTGGGAGGTATAAAAATGAAATAAATACATAATAAGTAGTTATTTCAAGATTGCTGCCCAGCATGTCAGATCTTTTCAGACTGCCCATGCATTTCCTTCCTTTTGGGGTGGGGCGGTGGCTTCCAGGTGACTTTCTTATCGCGCACTTTCCTGCCTCATTGATGGAATTTTACCGGGGTCTTCAAATTGTCACCTTCCCATGTTTTCATTTCATTTCATACATTTCTATACCGCCCAATACCCAAAGCTCTCTGGGTGGTTTACAAAAGTTTTCCCGCAGCTTTTTCCATCTCCCCCACCCCCCAAATCTGGGATGCTTCCTGATGAAGCTTTTATTGTACCATCACCCTGCCCCATTCACAGAGTTTTACTCTTGGGGTGGGGTGGGGGAGGTGTCCCTGTCTTCCACTTGTAACCCTCCAGTTTTCCCACTGCTTCTTTTGTCTGTTTTCTTACCATGGAAAATCTGTTAAGAAAAACGGAACAACTGTACAAAACCTTCCGATTGGTAGTGCTACAACCCCGTTGTCTGGAAGCACCCCTGTTAAGGAGGAAAAGACAGAGTGGCTGCACAATATGTTTTGGTTGGTAAATTAATTAATTAATCACATTTTTATACTGCCCAGTAGCTGAAGCTCTCTGGGCAGTTCACAACAATTAAAACCATACAATATAAGACAATAAAATACAAATGATAGAATACAATATAAAAGCGTAGAAATTTAAAACCACAATTTAAAAATAAAAATAATAACCAAATAGAAGCTAGCAGCAGTGCAAAAATCTAAAATACCATACCAGATAGAAAACAAACTTAAAATGCCTGGGAAAACAAAAAAGGTCTTCACCTGGCGCCAAAATGAGCACAATGGAGGCACCTGGGGAACATCTCTGGGAAGCTCATTCCACAACCAGGGTGCTACAGCAGAAAAGGCCCTCTTCTTAGTAGCCACCCACCCCGTTTCCTTTGGTAGGGGCTCTCGGAGAAGGTCCGCTGAAGCTGATCTTAGGGTCCTCATCTGGAAGCACCTTCTGTCACAATGAGGGCTAGAAATGTGATTTTCACATGAGTTGCTCCACCTGAGATTTTGGACTGGAGGGCTTGGGGGGAACACCACAAGCATTAGACTTATTGTTCCCAGGTTCCAACAAAAAAGGTCCTCTCCCTGATCAACAGTGACCCTTCAGCGTGTGCTGCTCCAAGCATCTCTTCCACAATCCTCCAAAGGGTCGCGAAGTCCCGGCTGTTCTTACCTTGGCCTTTCCTGTTCCAGGTGGCCTTGTTAAGCTTCCTCTTGTTCAAGGCAACATGCACTTTAAAGATTTTTTTTTATTATTAATTGAAAAAGGCACCTTCTCACTCGCTCACTGCCAAATCCTTACACAGCAGGGTTTTGTTTTTTTTAACAATGGACAAATGCAGGAAGCTTATAGGATTTCTTGTAACTGAGCAAGGCTGGCAGAGAGAGGAGAAAGAGTCCAGGGAGAGAAGTTTAATTGCCTTATACAAGTCAAGAAACACAAAAGCGCTATTCCAGGGTTGGTCCAGGTGAACTCCACATAATGCATAGAAATCTTGGAGCTGATTCAGATGTTTTGGGCCCACTGGGAAACTGCTCCCCACTACTCCAATAAGATATGAATCGCTTGCTGACTTCTGAAATGAGTGGTGCTGAAATGAGTGTTAAAAAGCCCTAAACCAAGAAGCAAATGTGGCCTTTTCTCTAGTCAGGCAGGTGTAATAATGCCCCCCCCCCCCCGTCTTCAGACCATCCCTCTCACACCTAGGAGCAAATACCAGGGGTATGTCCTGCCTTATGCATAGTCCCAGGGGCAAGATGGGACATCCCCATGGTAGTCATGGAGTCCTGATCCAACAGAGACCTCGGCGTGGATGTTGATGTCCCTCAGGACCACAGCCTTGGGGTTCCACAGCGACACATCTGAGGCCAGCTCAATCAGGGAGTCTGTAGCGTAGCAGGTTGGGGGGTACACAAGCAGCCCCCCAAGCTGCCCAGCGCTAGATGCAGGCCCTCAAACCCCAATTCTGTGTGGAGGAGTCTCCTGGTGAGGAAGATGGCATCTTAATGGGCCACAATGACTCCCCTCTTCAAACTGTCCAGCCTGTGCTTTTTTGCACTGAGTACCCCTCCCAGCTTGCCAACCCAGGTCTTAGTGATGCACACAGGTTGGCTTCTGTGCCCACGATTAAATCGTGGATGAGTCAGGCTTATTATGAACTGACAGCATCCAACTGCAGCCGTACCAGGCCGGAGGGGTAGAGTTTCCAGAATACTGAGATGGTGGGAGGGCCAGAAAGGGGGACGGAGACCCTGCAGACACCTGCCCTTTTTTCTTCCCAGATGACATACTCTCCCACCAATGCCATATCTCCCTTGGCACAGGACCACTGTTACAGGGCTCCCCTCTCAACCTCTTCCCCTGCTAATCCACCAAGGCACATTCTTAGCCCCCCGACACCCCCCCACTCACCCCCCCAATAAAATAAAGATCATAGTATTAATTTGAAACAAAATCCACCCCCGCAAATCACCCCTTCTTCCCTCTTCCACTAACCTCACCATATCGACTCACCTCATATGACCAACTCACACTCACCACACCACCAATTCATCTACTTACCCACTCACATCATTAATTCCTTTGATACCAGCAGGCTGCCAATAATCATACAAGGCCACTGTTAATGCAACACCAGCCAAGCCAACAAGGACACGGGAGAGGTATTCTTCACAGGGTGGATGGCTCATAGACCCAGGCTGGAGCCCCTCACAGCAGAGCCTCACGCTCACCTCTCAACTGGGTTCAACTGTTCAGCACACAGCTGGTCCTGCAGCCTAGTCATGTGCTTCTTTCACACTCTCACCCAGGAGAATCCCTTATAACCTCTTCTAGAACCACCTAGCTCTCACCTACTGGACTTACAGAAATATCTGGACCCAGTCTCAAAGGGGTGGGGCCTTCGTTGTTGCAACACCCTGAAGGGGCAACCCCCCCCCCCCGGTGTTGCACCACCACTGGGTGACTTGCCACCCATGGCAGGTCTGGCTAAAAAGACCCCATCCCAGTGGCTTTTTAGGGCAGTCAGTTTGCTGCCCGGCTTATGTTGATAAGCCAAGTAATGAGGCTATTGATCAAGTCCGTCAGTTTGCCCACCTCTCTCCAGAAAGTGCAGAACTCAGCGATGGTTCCTCATGAAGCAGCAGGCAACGGATCTTCCAATGCCCCCTTGGATCCAGCCGTGATCTTCCACCCAAACGCAGACAGCTTTACCCAGGCTCCTTGGGGGCTCCATGGCAGGCCAGAGATATTAAGCTGCGAGGGTATCTCTCCTGGAATGCTGGTGCAGTAACGTTCTAGTTTAACAATACAGATGTTATAGCAGCTGCAACACTTGCAAATTCCTGTAGGTCTAGCGTCTTCAATGTGGAGCCATGGGCACCAATGCGCCTGTGGACAAATTTCTTGGTGCCTTCCAGGTTCTCTATCCCTCCTGATTTTTATCTCTTAAGATTTTCTTAAATGAAAAAAATTTAACTGGGAGGCTGGCATGCTGCAGAGTGAAGTGCTTACCCCCAGCATCTTCTTTATCTGGGTTCAGAAGAGTGGTTTTGTGTTTTGGCACTCACAGACTCCACCTTTGCATTGTACTTAGATTCTTGGATTCTTCTTGTCTCACCAATTTGCCTTCTGGGAAATGTTTTTGACTAGCCACACTCACCATGGCAGCCATTTTATGAATGGCCAATCCCCCTGGCAGCCATTCTGTGAGAGCACCCATGACACTTTTTCAAAATTCAAATGTTCCCACTAACCCCAAATGGTTGGAGGCCCCTGTGGTAGATGCTGAAGGGAAACCAGGAATCTTCCCATATCAGGAAGGCAATTAGGGAGGCTCTGTTTTGCAAGTGTAAAGATAGTAAAAATGCAGTCACTTGTCTTCTGACAGAGATTTGACATAGTTTGTTTCTTTTTGCTTCCCTAGCAGCTCGCATGAGGGAAAAATGGTATTGAGCGCGGAGTATTTCAAGTGTGGGATTTGAAATTCCAGGTGAGGTGACGATGAAGGCTAAACATACATTGCTGAAAAAATATGGGCCAATATGGGAGAAGTAGCCCCATCAGTACCAGTAGAATTTTGCCTCTGAGAGTGTCAAAGGGAGGTGCCTTTGAAGGAAGTTAATTACATCTGTTGGGTCTCCAGAGATATTAATATCACAGCCAGGCAAAAGGCTTTGGAGTTTGGTCATACCTAGTCTTTCAAACCTTAGGCCAGAGTCCCTAAATTGCAAAAACATGTTAAAGGTAAAGATACTTTTTCCCTTTCATTTACCTGTTGAGCAGAGTAGTGATGGAATACCATGGTAGCACTTCACAACATTGCTTGTTCACAATTGACCTTAAATCCCAATGACTTCTAGCTCAGTTAAACAGGATCAGTCCCAATACAGATCCTTATGGGACCACACAGTGCAAGACCTTCCATTATGAAAACTGTCTGTTGCACCTCCCTGTTGCCATTACGTACATAGTAAATTTCTAGTAGGTTGTAGAGCAAGGCCTTTTCTGTGGTGGCCTCTATTCTGTAGAATCGTTCATTAGAACAGGCCTGCCCAAGCCCTACATTAGATGCCTTCAGAAGGAAATGCACAGCCTTCCTTTTAAAGGAAGTTTTAAGTGACCTGGTATAATGATGAGTTACTTGTGTTTATCTTCTGTTTCCTTCCTTCCTTCCTTCCTTCCTTCCTTCCTTCCTTCCTTCCTATTCATTGGTTTTACTTTATCATGTTGTTTATTTCCTTGATTTTATTCAGGGAAAGACGGAATTTATTAAAATGAACAGCTATGTTTTCAACAGAAACTTATACAAATATCTCTTTTGATGAGATATTCCTTTTATTCTTGGCTGTACGGTGTGTGTGTGTGTGTGTGTGTGTGTGTGTGTAACATGACATGACATATCATTTTATTTTGTTTTAATTTGCTGCTTATTACAAAGAAGTCATTTAGAGCAAGAGTTGTGAAAAGTGGGTTGACGCAACAGGTCAGTCAATTAACCTGATTCAAAGTTAGTTCAAAATAGGCTTCAGTAAACGAGAGAGAAAGAGAGCAAGAGAGCACGAACATCCCTATGGTTAATCTGGCCCCATGCTGACACTGCTCTCTCTAGAATCAAACTTATTTATGAAGGACAAAGCAGGATAGTTTTCCCTTTGGCAGGCATACAATTAAGAACGTCACTTAGTCAGCTCAGAGTTCCCTCAGCAAGGAGTCTTCTCTGTCTCCTCACACTCACTAGCTCCTGTCCCGTAAGTAGAGATATTAATATTTTAAAAAGCTGGTCTTGCTACTGGTGCTTTTAAAGCAGCAGCTTGGGGTACAGAAAACATCCCCCTCCACACAGAGCAAGTGGCCTGGTGGCTGCGGAGTTTCAGCGGCTTAATTTTCATGCATGAAGCTACCGTCAAGGGCACAGACGCAAGGACATCAGATCCATCCCTAAAAGGCACAGGCTAATGAGGTCTGGATGACACAGGCTTGCAAACAAGATGGGAGCCGTATAATGCATCACTATAGCAAGCTTCCGCCTCTCCCCTCTCCCCAAGCTCTTTGTCCTGCTGTGTGTCTTGTGTGTGTGAGAGATGCTTTGAAAAGATACAGGCCATGTCCAGACATATGTATCTTGGCTTAATGAGCCTCCTTTCATTACCTTCTCTCCTCCCTTCTCCATGCACTGCGATTCAGTTCTTCCTGGGTTAATTAACCATGGTTTCCCATTGCATTCAAACTGGGCAACTATGGTTACCAGGAGTGGAACAAGTGAGGACCTTAAACCACTGTTTGAAATTGGTTTAATATCCTGGTTTGTTCCAATCCTAGTAACCATAATTTCCCAGTTTGGAGACAAGAAGGAACTATGGTTCACTGAAGACTTCAGGGGTTAATTGCAGTGCACCGAGAAGGTAGGTAGGTAGGGGTGGTGTGAGTGCGTGTCCCCACTGGGCCATAGTATCCCACTGCCTGCGTCAGTGTAAGTACATGTGAAGTGGTTGGATCCTTGGTCCCATGAGAGCGCTATGGAACACCTGTGCAGATCAGAGTATTCCAGGAGCTGTGCAGGGCGAGGTGTGACCCTTGTGGTGGTAGATTCTAGGGCGGGGTCACTGCCGCTTCCCAAGTCCTGCCAGCCCACAGTGGCCAGATCAAGAGGTGCAGCTTTTTCTTACATTTTTGTGGCCATTTTTTTTTAACTCCCATTGCAGTCAGTGGGAAGGCACGAACTATGCCAGCTGAGGGCTCCTTTTAGAGGTGTGTCAGGACAACAAGGAAGCTGAGGATCTTGCGTATCCTCCACGGCCCCGGACACACCCTATTCTTCCCCCCAGCAGCAGAACATCACCGGTGGGGACATCTACACCCATGGAACTTTCTGTGGTTGCACCAGGGGACCTCTGGCAGCTTATGTGTTGTCTTGCCAGTGGACTTCCCTCTCCAGCAGTGAAGCTGTGCTTATGTCCCATCCAACAGCAACTCAGCTGGCCTTTCCTTGGCTTTAGGATCACACCTGAAGAGTATTTCCATGGTTGCGAAATGTGTATTTCCCATCTGAAGTCTATTCAGAAAACAAAAAACAATAGCACTACTTAGGCTGTGGTCTTAAACACAACTACTTTGGAGAAACTCCGCTTGGAATCCTTCGGGCCGACTCCTTATATATGTAGTACTTAATGCAACCGTAGACACAGCTGTTCTCCTCCTTCCGTCTGATGAGTAAGATGGTAACTTAGCTGACCAGGTAAGATCACTAAGTTGCTGCCAATGCGTCACAAAATTATTAAAGTCACTGAGCAGACCCACACAATTTTAGCAGCGAGCTTGCTGAGGAAATGCACTCACTGTTTGCAGCTAAGTGGCTGTGCACAGTGCTGATTGGCTGGGGCCCTGTGTCAATCATCAACACCCCTCCTAACCTTCTTGGAGCAGTTTTGCAGATGTTAAACCAAATCATCTATCTATTTAGTGGTGAACAACCAATCAAAGGCACTTGATATGGGCAACAGCTGGAGCATCAACCGGTAAAACCGAAGGATGGCAGGACTGGGTGTTTTAGCTTTAGAACAACATCTCTTAAGATTCAATGCATAAGATAAATGACTTAAACAGCATCCACAAAGTTGTTGTGGTGGTGTTTTTTTCCATTTTATTTTCTAAAATATAAATTTATTTCGTGCATGAGTAATTTCGGCACGACAAGCCAATAAACAGGCTCCACAAACTCAGACTCCAAAATACTGAAGATTGTCTCCTCTGCACCGCCCCCGGGAAAGAAATGTATGTATTGTGGATTCAGAACATTGATTAAACCTCACCATTTAATTATACTTCCTTCACACCAGAGAATCATTTGAAGGTTGTGACTAATCAACCAGAGACTTAAAAAGTAAACTCCTATTTATTAAATGTGTCGATATGGGTTCATAAAAAACATAAAGAGATAATTTTATACACTTTATTAAAAGATCCAGAAAAATAATAAACAATAACAATATAGAAGTAACATAGTAAAATGAGTTGCATTATGCATGGTTCTAAAAAGCACAAACGAGCACTACAGCAATATAAATGTGGCAAAAAGGAAAAGAAAGTCAAAGCATACACCCTGTCGATAGCAGCTGAGAGAATGAGCTGTGACTGGCCCGGAACGAAGATATGGGAATAATCGAAATCTGTATCACAGTGGAACTATGATCCTAAACACCTAGATTGGATGTTAGTCACAATGATTTCCATCAAACTCACTTCCCATTTAAGTGCATGTAAGATTATGGCCAGAATTTTATGCAGTGTCCACTTTTGAACAGTGTGCGTTCACCCGCTGCTCATAGAAACCCAGAGAGGGAAATCCATGCATGCAAAGATCTGTGGTACACTGATTACATTTAAAAAATTAAGCCCATTTCTTTAACATTATCCCCATCTAATACTTTTTGAGTCAATGGAGGAAAAAAGTTTGAATTACCTTGTTTACACAGTCCCTAGTGAAATCAAGGAAGTTCTTCAATGCTGACTTTAAAAAAATGGGAAAATGCTCTTCTGGATTTTAAATGTTCATAAGTGGAGTTCAAACAAAAACCGAATAAATCAGAATGCATACACTGTAAATTCAAATTTGGGATCAGAATACCTTATTTGTCTTGCGTGAAAGTTTGAATTAAGAATTTGACATCTGGCCAAAGCCAGTATGATGGATTGTTTTGTAGCAGAATTTGAATATCAGTAGGAAAAATCATTCAGGGATTTTGTTCCCCCAAATCTGATTTGGAGCACAAAATAGCAACTCCCTTAAAATGCCAACATTTCTAAAGATCCCAGTTTAATCTCCTAGTTCTGAATTTGCTATTTTAATCGGCTTCTGAATTTTGATAGAACTTTTGCTCTATTGCTCTGGATACCTACTAGATCACTCTTTAAAGAAAAAGGTGAATTTGAACAGAAACACCCCCCCCCCCCATTACCGTTTGATGAACGGCCATGTCATCCCCTCAGCTGCTAAGATACAAGAGCCATGGCAACAAAATCATTTGGCTTCCACCACTATCAAATAGCATCTGTGTACAGTAATAAAGATCTGGAACCTTGTAATTCTGTGTCAGGTAATTTCCCTCTGTTGTGTGTTTGGAAAAGACCACTTTGTTTTTGTCATTTCAATTGTTGCGTTGTTGGCTGGCTGGTTGGCTGTTTTGTTTGCTTGCTTGCATTGTTTGGCTGCCTTCTCTTGGGAGGCATGTGCCTTTCTGATTGTAGAAAATATGGCTGTGAAGGTCACTAGCAAAGGTTTTATTTCATGTGTTTGCCATGACGACTCCAGAGTGGGAGTCTTCCTTTTCCTTGAACGCTGGCTCCATTGTTTCTACGGGTTCTGTTTCAGAGGATGTACCCCCTGCACCTCCAGAGAGTGCCTTCCTTACATTTCCCCCCACTCTGGCTTTATCATCAACACAATTCTTACAGCATTTTTGCTGAAGGTCTTAACACACATGCAACATGTGTTGCATGTGTGAACATGTAACAATTCACACTTCCTCCACTGAAACCTCCAGAGTCTTATGCAAAGGGGGAGCTCATGTGTCGTCCCCACAGGGAGATGTGCATTGTCTTGATGCTGGAATTACTTAGCCATCTTTCTCCGAGATCTCCCACAGAGAGAGAGATGTTCAAGTTCCCCCTTCTCATGAGGCACCGTTGACTTGTGCACTCTCTTTCCACACATCTGTGTGTGTCATGTGCAAATTCACTTGTTGGGCCTGTGTCCATGTCACTTCACGATGGTTAGGGGAGGAGAAAACCCCACGTCCCATTCCAGCACAGAAACACACGTCTGGTTGATGATCAGCTGGAGGCGTCTTCAGACCGAAGCTGCCATGAGATGTACCTGCCTCATGAACTTGCAGTTTCAACCTAGTCGCTCTCCTGTGCTCATCCGGATCGGAGGCTCCCCTGAGCTCTCTCTGAGTTAGAATGGCCCTGCTCCGGTCATGGTGGGGAGAGCGAAGTGTCAAGCTGCCCTCATCCCTATAAAGCTATGACTCCCAACTTGCTCCTCTGTCTCAGTAAGCGGTCTCTGTGAAGAATGGGGCCTGACATACGATGTGAACGGAACTTGCGTCTCTCCTGGCAAACTGCCCACACTGCCTTGTTTGGTGGCGGTGAAGCCAGGTTCACATTTGGCATGGAGGAAATGAACGCCTCGCTCACGTGCAGCCCTTCAAAGAGATGGCTTTGTGAACAGCATTACACCAGATTAAGCCACTCTTTTTTCTCTGTACATGCTCTGGCACTACTCCACTGGCGTGTGGAGGAATTGCACTTGATTTTTTCTGCCTGACAGACTTGCTTTGGCTTAAGGGTGAATACAGACAACCATCTGCCAACACAATGCAAGTAAAGAGGCTAGACCTCTCTAGCACCTGCCAACGCAGAGAAGAATTTTACCGCACAGCTGCCCAGAAACCCAGGGAAGCAAGAGAGGGGTCAAATTCTCCTCAGCGCTTGGGTGGATGCTACCATTCAGTTCTACACAGAGCTGAACGTCTGCCTTGGCAAGTGACTATCTGGAAATTGGTTGCCTGGATTTACCTCAGATCACTTCAAAATGGATCCCTACAGGCATATAATGTGGTGACCCCACTCTGCAAGCTTCCTGATACAGTTTTCCCTATAGAAATGTCTCCACTCCTCCTCATTCAGTAGGAGGCTGGGAATCGGTTGGCCTCCTCAGTTTTACCCCTCTTATCCTGAACTTGGAATCTCTGTAGCAGTAGAAATGAAGCTGGGAGTGGGGGAACAAGGTGAGCACTTCAGGCACCAGGACACTACTGCTGGATCTATGGGGATCCTCTGCAGAGCACCTTGGAGAGCTCCTTTAGAGTTCCGACTGGTTCTGGTTGAAACCTGGAGCGGATTCACCGCCCTACCGACATCAGAGCCACCAGCCTCCATGGCCAATTACTGAGGGGCAAACAGTGCAAGACGGGTTGTTGCTTTTGGGCCCAGCTTGTAGCCAGGATGCTGGACTGTACAGGCCTTTGGTCTGATCTAGCAGGGCTCTTCTTACGTTCTTATATCCAATTAGATTGGCAACAGAGCACTTAGGAAAAAAACCTTTGCTGGTGACCTTGCTTTTTAAATTAAGCATTTGTTTCCCTTAAGTTTTTCTTCTTCTGAGCTGCAGGTTGAAGGTGACGTGGTATCATTCCGCTGTATTGTAAGCTATATGGCAAACTACAAAGCTTGTACAATAGCAAAGCAACATCATGCGTTCAGATAAGTTTTATAGCAAAAAATCTCTTCCTTTTCAAAGCCTTAGTAATCTCTTTTACAAACTTTTCCTTGTATTATTACAGACTTTTTTTAATATATTCAAAATAAGTTCCAAGGATTTCTTTCGTGGACTATGTACATAAGTGCAAAAAGATGTGTCTCACACATTCGTACACTAACTGAATCAGTTTAACTGCAGCATATTGGTATCTTCAACACTGTTATAGGGTCATTCCACAATATTTTTTTCTTATGAACAGGTTTTTCCTTTCTCTTTATTTCCCAGTTTGATTTTGACATAATCATATAAAGGCTTCTAATGATAGAAATGTGATGTTTGGCTTTCGCAGTATCAAAACCATTTAGTTATGAATTTATTAGTGTTGAAAAACAAAAGCATTTAAAAAAAATGTACAGTTCGGAATCTGATTAATTTTCTGCATTCAAAACCTGAATGGCTTTAAGGCCCCACTAGCCGCAAAACTCTGTTTCTGGGAGTTTGACTCATTGGATTTTGCCTTGAAAAATCCTATGGGGCAACAAAAATTGAGGGCCACTGCAGAATTCTAAGCAAAAGTTAGTCACAACCAGTCCTACTGAAAGCAACGGTATAGGGTTTAGTCATGACCAACATTTGCTGAATTGTGCCCTAAAACACTATTTTGGAGACTGTGCCAATTGCTCATCAAATTCTGAATTGGGGTTTCCTACATTTGTTTCAGCTTTATAGTATGTGGAAATGAAATAAAAGCTCATCTGTCTTGAGGCAGCCTTTATATCATCTAGGATAAAAATACTGTGGAATAGCCCGACCCACACAACAATTTCTACAAGCTATAAAACCTGACTCTAAATCCATGTGTTGTAAACTTTTTGACTGAAAAAGTGACATAAAAGACACAAATCCAGCGTTCACATGGGACTTTGGGATTTTAAAAATATTCAGTCATATCTTTCTCTGACAGTATCGAACTGTACCTTAAACGAACCCATACTGTTACACATTACGTTTTAAAATTTACATGTGAGAATTTCACAAATAATGTATACAAAGGTAGCCATGTTGTAGTTTTGTTGCCATAGCAACAACAACTCAATATAATTAGTTAACAATGAATCTATCATTGTAGGAGTTACATACAAAGTTAATTCTTTTTTGTGTGTTTGTTCTTAAACTGTAAACTATACAAACTAGTTATGGACTGTATTTGTTTTCTATATCTTGACATGCTCTTCAGTGTTGTTTTAGAAGTTAACTAAATGAGTTGAATACACGTATTTAAAAATCTTAAACATTCTCTAACTCTCCTTCAAAAATTAAATTCATTAGTTACTAAAGATATATAATATATATATATATAAAAGCAATAATGAAAAAAAACTTTTAAAACTAACAATAAAAGAAATGGAAAATAATGCAACATGAATTAACCTGTTGTAGCCTAGTAACAATGTATTTTTAAACTCTATTTACAATTATTTTAGGCTATCAACTAATAGTTTTTTTCTTTAAAAAAGTTATTACAGTCTTTAACATACAATATATTCTAAGGCCTTCATCAGGCACATGGTAAAAATCAGATCATTAGCATCATACATCCTTTCAGAAGGAAGGGGAAATTAGATTTTCCTCATAAATTTCACTTTTTTTCAGTTGTATGTATGTGAAATGTATTAGGGATTAAAAATGGGAAGGACTCCAGTTTCTTAACTTGCTTTGTGTACTAAAGAGTCCTAGAGATCACTCTTGGATTAAGTAATAGGTAGAGTCGAGAATACACAGGACAAAGTGAGCAGATATCTTCTTATCAAATCTGATGCACCTACAATATTCCATATATGTAATTCGGTTCCATGTAGCTAGCTAGCATATTAAAAAGGTCATTTTTACCAGGCTGTACTAGGTGACTAGAGCTGCAATCCTAAAATGGATTTACTAGGATGCAAGTCCCACTGAAAACAGTGAGATTTACTTCTGTGTAAACATGCATAGGATTGTGGTACAAAGCTGTTCTATTCACAGAGTGTTACTTCCCTACATGTCCCCTTAAAATAAATGGGAGTTGTGCAGGAGTAGCAGTGGCTAAATTGCACTCAAAAGCGACCTTGTGGAGGGGCCATGTTCTACTACATTTTCCCCCCAGGCCTGCCTTGACTTCCCGAGTATTTTCGCCTGTGCCTGAATATATGCAGAAATATCACTGCCTGCAGCTGCAATCCTAGGGACTTTCCTGTGAGTATGCCCCACTGAAAACAGCAGCACTTACTTTCCAAGTAAACAGGGCTGTTGGCTGGGTTCCTGATGGGTCTGTGAATTGTCCAATTCCTGGGCAAAAAACCTCCCAACCACCCTGCTGCAGTTTCCAGATCTGCTGGGGAACCAGTTGTGGCTAGGATCAAAAAGAGCGGAATGCTAGCTGGGTGTGCCCAAAGGGGGCTCAGACCTGTTTTGCTCAAATAGCCGCCCCGCCCCATGCCACATTACGAGCTGGTTCAGAAACCGAGTTTCAAAGGAGTTGTTGAGACGGCATGGGGCGGGGGACGGCGTGTCTGGTGTTCAAAGGAAAACATAGATATGTGAAAATCCCACGATACGGTGTATACAAAATAGCTCTTCAGATCACAGCCTGCATGCATTTATTGTCTCGGACAAGATGCAAGTGCACAGGCATGGGTGTGACCAGCGAGATCTGAAAACGCAGTGCCAGGAGTCCCTAAGCCTCAGTGGCAATGAGGAGATTCTGTTGCTTTGCCAAGGATAGGGCCAGGCAGCCACGGCAGTCCACAAGTGAACACTCAAAGTGCAGCATGCAGCACATGGCAGATTAAGAAGAGTGTTTGGGAGTGTTCAAAAGTGGAGCGGGGTGGACTGGCTGGGGGAGGGGGCGAGGAAATAATTTTATTTATCTCAAATGCAAAAATCACACCGTAAAAATTGGAACCAAACTATTTCATACTTAACCAGGGAGAGGCAACTTGGTGCCTTTTCTGATTTTGGGACTACAATTCCCATAATTCCTGCTGATTGGCCATAGTGGCTGGGGCTTATGGGAATTCTAGTTCAAAACACCTGGGCGGGGCACAAGGTTGGCTACCCTTGTACTAAACAAATAAAAAGATGTTTCGTGGCTGATAATGAAAAAGTGTCCCAATGCACAGGAACACTACGTTACGTTTTAAAAAAAGGGTAATCCTTTTAAGAATCCTTGTATTTTAAATCCCTCTTTCACTGTTTGTGTAGGTATGTTAACAATTTAGTAACAGGTTTGGGGCTTTTAAAAATGTTTTTATTTCTTTTCATGGATTCTTTTCACTACAATCTTTTCCCCCCTCAAAAATGATCTATCAGCTTTTAAAAATTTTCCCTCTGCAATGACCCGTTTTACTCAAGTTTCAGCATTTCTTGCATATTGTTTGCATAAGGCTGAGAGGAAATGGGCACAAATACACCAATATATATATAAAAAAAGAGCGCGTGCATGTGCACGCAAGAGAAAGGACTTTGGATAAATTAAAAAGAATATTTAGGTTTGTCGAACTTGGGAAGCTTATAAAAAGTTGCTAAAATTATACTGATTCAAACAAACTTTACATACATCTCTGTAGTCAAATAAAAGTTGAATCTGTGTTTGTGACATTTCAATTAGAGTCACCAAGCAGCTCAGCGACTTTGTAGACAGAATGCACCTAGTTTGGATTTTATAGTCTGCCGACTGTGTTTTCTTTCTTTCTTGAATAAAGAAGTCATTGCACAACAAGCTTTAAATAGTGCTACCCTCACAATGGCATTTTTTATTCCCCCCCCCACCCCCAACCCCTTTGTGTTGAATTTGGTGATGTCCCCAGCGCTTCAAGCTTTGCTTTTTCCTCAAAACATTTTTCTTACAAACAAATGTTACATTTGCCAACTACTACTTTAAAAAAAATGGCTGTGGCACCTAAAAAACCATTCTACCCTGAACACATATTCCTGGACCTCTGTATAAGAAAGAATGTATATTTGCGTGCGTGTGTGTGTCTATGTGTGTGTGTGTGTGGTGCTATGTGTTAAGTTTATGTGTGGTGTGTCCCAGGGGTGCAAAAATTCCAGGCATGCAGTAGCCACTGGCATCTTGTGCCTGGCAACTAACACCTGGTTTGCTGTGATAGCCATGAGGCAGTCTACTCCTGCTCTCTAGCGCTTAAGTTTGGGGGGGGGAAGTTGCACCCCTGACGTGTTATCTTTTCAGTGCTTTGAAACTGTGACATGAATGCTGTGGAGACATTTAGGCTTACATTCTATGCACATCTATGCAAGATGTTGTTGTTTTTAAGTATCATTCAAAGAAAACAGGAGGGGGTGACGTCAAAGTGGCAAGGTTACACAAAAAAACCATTATAGCACTGAAAACAAACACTCAACCTCCCTTAAAACCATAAAGCTAACACAAGCATATATATAAATATATATACACACATGTCCTTTCTGACTAGAGGAGATCAGGTATGTTCTCTGTAGAGGCACTGCCACAGGTTGTGCAAAACCCATCATTATTTTTTTTTAAATATACATACATTTTCACCTAGGAAGTACTCAAATCCACTTTTTTCCACTAACAATGTTACAAAGCTGGGAAACAGAAAGCCAGTGCTAAGCAACAGAAAGCCAGTGCTGAGCAACAGGTGGACCAGTTATATTCTCTCTCTCTGTCTTAGCAGGCGGGGATCTTGAATTAAAATTACTGGGAATATGCAAAATAATATACACCTGTATTTCAAAGAATGTAATTTGATGATATAAATCAAAATAACTTTTCCACTTCACCCTGCTAGGGCCTATAGG
Organism: Heloderma suspectum; assembly: GCF_057233095.1. Lineage (NCBI taxonomy): Eukaryota > Metazoa > Chordata > Lepidosauria > Squamata > Helodermatidae > Heloderma > Heloderma suspectum. Next base: position 4,497,847 of record NC_139466.1, read on the forward strand.
CCTTTAACAACCCTACAAAGTAGCACCAAAATAACAATTTTTATTGTTCAAAGACTTGTTTTCCATATTTCCCATCATACTGGAACATGATTTTTCCAGATATAGTCTGATTTCATGGGGTTCAAACTTTGATGAGGAATCTCAGGGCATGGCTGATAATAAAAACAAAACAGGACTTGGATTCTTTGGAAATTACCCCTGGGACAAAAACAAACATTTACAGCAAAATAAAGAGAATTTTAAGAAGTGAACTTTGGAGTTTGAATTCAGTGCATTTTCATTAAATGTGTTTTGTGAATTTTTATTCAGTTTGGTAAATCTATTTATCTCTGGAAAGGTTTGTATTGACTTGCATCTTCAGATGAGTTTAGTGACAGAATCTCCAGGTATGCTAGTTCACTGAAATTCCAACAAAGTTGGTGATGTTCCAAAACATTTTTTCAGGCCTCCTCTGCCGCACATGTATAACTAGAAAGTATTTTGCTTCTGTAATGGGAGTCTTTAAATCCAAAAGGCAGGGAAGTCACTGATTCAAAAGGAAGAAACTGATTAAGATTGGAAACGAATTGGAATCCAAGGTGAGACCTAAACTAGCCACCTGTAACACAGGTAAGGAATTGACTGATCTGCCAAAGACAGACAGATCATAATGCTCTTTGAGGATTGAGCCATTTGTCCACATTAAGCTAGTCTGAGGATATTCCTTAATGGCTTACTTTTTCTAGACCACTTTTGGTGAAAGGCCTCTGTTAGTTTTTGGTCTTGATTCCATATTGGTCTCTTGACTCCATATTTAAATGTGACAGCAATAAGATGTTTGCTGCAGAATGTTCACATTCTTCTATTTCTATCTGTAGCTTTGCCCTCTGTGCTCCCCTGATGTTGTTTTGTTTGTTTTGACTGCCTATCACATACCGCTGTTATCTCTTGCCTTCCATCTGGCAAAAGGGCCGACCTTCTGCACTTCTGAGGATTTTGCAAGGTTGCCACTGAGTGGTAGGAAGGGTTCTTAGACTACTCACAGGAAGCCGAATCAATATGGAGTTTGGGCACTGTCTTGTAGAACAGTGCCCAGGATATCACAACAGTGGTGAAAAGTCGCTCTTACAGTGAGAGATAAGGAGCAAGGAACAATGCAATGAGGATGAATCATCTATCTATTAGGTCACTGACAACTTCTCTTGGCCAGTACAGGTCTATTCCCATTGAACAATGTTTCCAGTCCCTATACTAGCTCCAAATGGCTTTTCTGGAGAGGCTATTCAATCTTGGAATTCTATCCAGAATACCATTCTTCTCTGTACTTCCTAGTATTAATGGACTGAGTAGCAACTAATTAAGGCAGTCAATATTATGTTTTGTGTGTTGGGCCACTATTCTGGTTTGCTCTTTCTTTGTGGCTCAACACATTATCTTACTTCATGTCTTACGGCCATCATGTGGGAGGCCTTTTGACTGATCTTCAGGACTAAATAGCTGGATCCCAACCCCACCACCTACAAAGCTTTTTCTCCCCTTTCACTCTACATTTTATGCTTTGCAAGCAGAAGGTCCCAGGTTCGATCCCCAGCATCTCCAGGTGGAGCTGGGGAGACTCCTGCCTGAAACCCTGGAGAGCCACTGCTGCCAGTCAGTGTCGACCATACTGCGCTAGATGGACCCAGGGTCTGACTCAGTTGAAGGCAGCTTCCTATGTTCTTGTGCAACTGCACTGGAGGGTAAAAGGAGCTATGCTTGAGTTGGGCATTTGTTTACTCCAAAAAAGACACTTCAGCATATTCCTCAATAGCTTTTTTATCATGGTCTCATGGACCAACTCAAAAGAGTTGATGGACCAATGAGTTGAGGGATTGATGGGTCAACTTCCTCCTCTAATTTTTCTTCTTCCTCTTCACGGATACTATGCCTCATCAGTCAGAGGATGACAAATTGGCCAGATTAAAACATACAAGATCATACCATGGCTCTCTGTGTTACTCAGTCAAAAATAACTAAATACTGTACTCACAAACACATGGATTAGAATCTGAACTCCATTCCTAAATCTGCATTGCAAAGATGTTAAGTCATGGTTCTGAGCATACGCCTGAAACAGCAAAATCTTTTGAAGAAGATTTTAGCTCAACTATTCTGTCCCTCCACTGATTCTTTTGGTGAAAGGAACGCAAGGATGGCAGTGAAATGGCTCCTCTTCAAAGATGATTTTGTGTGTGTGCAAGGATAGTACCTAATGGAGAGCCAAGACTGTTGTTTGGTGCTTCTTTCCTGGATTGAAGCATAGGATGTGGAAATGGGTCACTTACATTTTAATGGAAAATGGATGCTTTTCACCCCTGGTTCTGTATCTAGCACAGCAGAGTACTTTGATCTCAATGGCAAGACCTCATTTTCAATGAATCGGTCATACATCTTGCTGTGATTCCTTTAAAACTGGTTCGCTAAAATATCAAGAAGCATTGTGCGCCATTCGCAGCAGAAAATGGCACTTCAATGCAGAAATCTCTCTTATTTCCTGCCTGCCCTCTGAGAAAAAATCCTTTTGGCCTTTAAGGTTTGATCCATTTCAAGTTCCGGCCCATTCGTGAATCAACAGCTGTCCCTTCCCATAACTTGCAACTAGTGTTTAGAGATTCCATTTCGAAGGTGGAATCTAGTTTTCAGATGAAGGCTTCTAAAAATGTCTGAACATTCTTATGTCTTCCTTTTTTAAAGCACATAATTCCTGTTTCCCACTATAACATTCTTAGCTTGCCATATTTTTTAAAAGAAAAGAATAAAAACCCATAACAACCACAGTATATGAAAATGTAAGACATTATGATAATGAAAAAAAAATGGTGTTGAGTATACTTGATAATGATGTACAACTTTTCTCTCTCTCTCCAAACAAATCAATATAGACTAGGATGTAAACAAAACAGTAAGATAACACTTTGAAAACAGACAAACATTTATCCATCGACAATAGAACAATAAACCAATTAAGTCCACTGTGCAGAAGCACTTTGTCTTGATGGTAGTCAGAAAAAAATGCTTTTTTAAAAGTGTGTTAAAGTAAGGTGTTATAAAAGTCTATTGTTACAGTTCTCTACTTCTATGTCTTGAATAACAGAGCGCTGTTTTGTTAATTGTTTTTCTATAGTGCTTTAAAAAAAATGTTTGACATTCCCATGGATCAGTTTTTGGTTAACATGTAGGCTGCAATCGGCTTACTGTAGATGTTGGAGAGGAGGAAAGGATGGGCTTATAGATACAGAGAGCCCAGCTGCAGCTTCCCACCAAGAGAGAAAAGTCCAGGTAACTCCATGATTTCAGGTTCAGAATTTCAACATGGTTTGCTGGAAGAAGGTAAAAAAAGAAGACAGTGAGAAAAAGGATCAGTTGTGGCCAACCAGCTGCCTCCATAAACAGGTCATGCCTCCATAAACAGCCCTCTGCTGTTGCATCCAACAACTGATATTCAGTGGTACAAGTGGGTTTTTGCAACAAAATGTTATGGAGTGAAGTGCTTCTATGCGGGGTTCCAGCCAGCTGTGTCCTCTTCTAGGTTACTCTATTCCATTCCTTTCCCCCGCTTGGTTCTTCCAATTCAACCCCTCAACACAAATTTAGTACTATTTGGCCACGGAGCATGCTTAGTCCCCCTCGGGCTGTTTTTGGGAGGAGGGCAGTTGTTCCCTTAGTTCCACCCCCACCCCATTTTTTTCTAATTCTGAAACCTCTCATTTCTCAGTGGTCCTACTTTGGCGACACAGCCGTCAGCACTCACCACCTGAGTTTGCTATTAGAGGGAGTGATTCTGCCTCTCTAAGGCAGATCTAAGACTCCACAAGGCCCTGATGCACAAATTCAACTCCTGTGTAAGGCAAGAGCATCTGCAATTGCTACCATTTTAAAATGTATTTATTTATTATTGTATTTCTACCTAGACCTTCTGTTCCAAAAAGCAACTCCAAAGCAGCTAACAAATCATAAAACCTAAAAAATACAACAACGTGCAGAGAAAGTGGTTGAGAGATGTTCTAGAGAGCTCTTAGGAGAGACAGAGCTGAAGTAATCTTAAAGCTTAAATATGCTAGAGTGATGTCCTGACCAAACTGAGGCCCCTTCGTAACCGGTTACCATGATTCTCAAGGTATTTTATGAAGAATTCATCCCCCACCCTATTGTGCCTTTGTAGGGTGCAGTTAGACCTGGCTTGCAAATAAAGCTAACCCATGGTTTATTTAACCCATGTTTAACCCAAGGCTTGTTGCCCCAGCCAGGGTTTGCCGGGCAGACAAACAACCCATGGTTTGTTTTCCCAGTCCCGAGGCTATTTGTTTCCCTTCTCCTTCACCTACTCCTGCCCTGTATCCCAAATGCCTTTGTGGCACTATAGTATTGGCAGGCAGAGCAGCAGGGTTTTTTTAACTGCTCTTGCCCACTGCTTCTGTAGCCTGGCAAAACAACCCATGGTTCTGGCTTCACAAGTAACAACAACCCATGGTTTAAAGAAGCAGAATTCACAACCCAACAACAAACCATGAGTTCTCTTTCCAGGTTGTTCGCGGTTAACAAACCGTGGTTTCTTAGTGTGGCTGGGTTTGCACAACACGACAACCCAGAATTCAACAACCCATGCCATGTGTTAGCGTTTTGCACGAACCCAGCCCTAGATGCATCTTCTTTCCTTCTTTCCTTCCTTCCTTCTTTCCTTCCTTCCTTCCCAACAAAACACTGTGCTGTATCAAACAAATCAAGCATCAGGCATTTAAAAATTCAAAATGACAAAGTTACAAAGCTAGACTGAGAGCATGGCTTTTAGTGATGCCCCAAGCATGCCTGAATTAAACAGATGTGGGTCTCAGCCCTCAGGAGGGCGATACTATGTGGTTCTTCTGAACATGCAGAGTGGCTCTGCATTTGCATCAATGAATCCGGTGTGAGACCCCAGTGCCTCATGACTGAGGTTAATACTTAGGAAGAACTTACCGTTCTGTTGCTTCTACATTTGTGAGACAAACATGCTGCTGTTTAGTTCATCTACTGATAACTGGGATATCTGCAGTGAAATAAAGGGAGAAGAAAGGTTTCCCATTAAAATGTTCCCTTGATGTTCATTCTATTCATTTCAATGTCCATCAACACTTATAAAGGAACTCACCTCAATGCTATAAGTACCACTTGCTTGAACAGTTGAGAATCACACCGCAAATCCCCCAAAATGTCAGGGGCGACTTAGAAGACTGATTGATGAAGATTTTTTTTTCTTCTCTGGCAGAAACCAGATAAGGGTCAGTGCCTGGAGATCTACAAGGTGGCTAAATTTGGAGAAGCCGCTGTGCTGGACTTGCTGTACATCACTTTTACCGCATGGGTACAGAGCCATAGCTAGAGAATTTAGCTTGGGATTGGATTGGGTTGATTTAGTTTAAAAACAGAGACTACAGTTTTTTAAAAACTGAAGTTTTTAACAAAACTAATTCAGAGAGCCTAACTAAAGCAAGGCTTTCTTTAATTAACATTATGTGAAACTACAGTGAGAAAAAAATCTTGCTGTCCCAGCCATGCTGGAAATGCCCCCGCCCCGGTACTTCTGTCAAGTTGTAGCTAGAAGCTCTGTGTGGCTACTGGCACCCTGTAAAGAAAAGGGATACTTGCTTGTTCGTTTACAGCAATTCCAAATGTGATGTTACTGAATCACAAAGTGCATAACCGCTACCCTAATTATCACTGTATATATCCAAAGGTTGCATTTGCAGTTACATCTCCTCCAGCAAATTTAGAGTTATTCAATTGTATTTCTAAAAACAGCAGTAAATGACTTTTTGCAAAAACTAGTGCAGGAGCCTTTGGCATATTGACTTGACATTTTGTCTCAAGTTTATTTCTGAGACAGAAAGGTAGTTGTGGCCAAACAGCCCAAAAGAATTCTTATTATCTGTACTAGAAAAGCAAACAGAAACTTCCTATCAACACAACAGATACTAATGGCCATGGTGTGTGAATGGCCCTTGAAACAAGCTACAATATTTTCCCATTAGGACCTAATCTTTTTTTTTTTTTTAATTAACTAAATATCTTGTGCTTTTCACTTCTGCTTTCCTTCCAGGGCAGAGGAACCTGAAATGCCTCAAGGAAGGGGCACTTGATGTGTTATTTCTGTTGCAGCATAGAAAGCAGAAGTGACACATATGATTCTTCCACGGTTTAAAAACAAATACAAAACCGTAACATTGTCCAAGCTGTTTCACAGCACGGCTGGGATGATCTGGCAGGAAACGCTCCAACGTTTTTCACTGACAAACTTGACCTTTAAAATGTCTGGGCCCTCCCAACCCACCCATCTTCTACATCAAACCCCCCCCCCCCCACACACCATTGCTCCAACACCAATCCCAAACATATACAAGTTGCTTTTCCAAGGACCCCCATCCTTCATGGGGCACAGTGACTGGCCAGAGATGCTGACAAAGTGTGTCTGAGCGTGAGTGTGCAAACCGTCAGGGACAGAGCACACATCGCATCTGCCACAGGGATGCCATGAGTGGAGGCTGGTGGCTCTGATGGCAGTGGTGCGGTGAATCTGCTCCGGGTTTCAGACAGAACTCTAAGCACCTTGGATAGCAATTTTAGAGTTCTGAGTAAAACCCAGAGCAGATTCACCACCTCACTGACATCGGAGCCTCCAGCCTCCACTGGATGCCACAGGAAATGGTCACCATGTAACGAATGATCCCTATCTGGGCTGTCGTGTGTACGGTTACTTGTCACAGGAGTCTCCACATCTGTTCTGATAATGATACACAAAATTTATAAACTGCTCTATATCTAAAAAAATCTCCAAGTGGTGAACAACAAAGGGAAAAAGAATAACCATCAAAATATAGAAGAATAGAAATATTAAAAATTCAAGTAATGCCAATAAAAACGTGACTGGTCGTTCAGGAAAAGCATGTTTAAATAAAAATGTCTGCAGCAGGCCCCGAAAACAGAGTAACGTTGGTGCCTGCTTGCCATCAGTAGGCAGGGAGCTCCAGAGGGAGGGAGCCAGTACACTGAAAGCTCTGCTCCGAGCGGACTCTAAACAGACCGTAGGTCCATGTGGATCCAGCAGCAGTGCCTCATCAGCTGGCCTCAGTGACTGGACAGGCAGATAAAGGAGAAGGCATGCGAGGGGGCTCCTGAGCAAGGCCCCCGCAGTGGGCCCCCTCCCTCAGTCAGTCCACTTTCTCCCAAGTGGCTCTTGCTTCTCGTCCACCTTCATTACCACCACCGGCCTGCTTGATAGGCAGAGAGCCAGGAAGCATGTTGGCTGTGGCATCTCCTGTTCCTCCTCCTCACCACCACCACCGTCTGAGCCAGAGCGAGAGGCAGGGGAACAAGCAGGATGCAATGCTGAAGAAGAGAAGCAAGTCCAGGGGCCTCTTGTTGGTGGGCCCCTACTGGGCTGTGGGCCCTCGGCAGTTGCCCAGCCACGCCTACCCTTGATGCCAGCCCTGAACCACACTGTCAAACATCTTATGGACACCAGGAACGTGCATAGGTGGTCTCATACCAAGAGAATAGTGATTCCCATGGAGACCTATAACACGATGGCTGTGATCTCCTATGGAAAGTTACTTTTACATGTATGGCCAAGATGGGGCTCATCTTTCAGGTACAGACAACTTTTGGTGGCATCTTTGAGGCAGAAGCGGTATGTGTTCGAACCTCTTCGTGAACAATGGCAAAAGACACTCAGCCCCTTGTGGGACATGGGTCCTCTACAGTCCCCGGCACATGTAAACATCATGAAATAAAAGCAACTAAAAGGGCCAAACCTGATTGGCTGTAGCAGTTGCAGCGAAAGGAACGCTGGTGGCAGGTGTCGTTGCTGCAGACACAGTGGTGGGCGTAGCACCGTGCATCATGGGAACTTTTCAGTACGGAGCCATGGAAGTGACATAATGGGAAGGTGGAGAGTGTATGGAACCATGGCAACATGTGGCGGGGGCATGGCGGGAATCACAGCAACAAGCCATTGTGACGTCATGGAAGGAGACACCGGGGTGCGACATGCAACCACAGTGCAAAGCAAAACAGAATCCGGGGGTGGTGGGGAGGGGAGGAAAAGAAAAAGAGAGAAAAAGGGGGGGGAAAGCCAATTACAATTATAATTAAGGAAAAATAACAAAAATGTTCTCAACACTTAGTAAACATTTATAAGCAGAACAATGATACGTAAGACTCCAGGGGACAAGTTTCCAAAGCTGAGGGGGGAGGAGACCCCTCAACTGCCAAAGAGACCCCTCATTAGTGTGTGCATCAGTGCCTGTGACCCAGGATGGGCCATGTCAAATGCAGGCTGCTCTGTGGGCAGACATGGGCGTCAAACTGTGCCCCCCCCCGCTTTGAAAGATTGCTCCCCATTTATGAATCCAAAGTACATGGTGCAATTCTGAGCAAGTGTTTGGAGAAGACACTGTCACTGGTTACAACCCTCCCACAGCATCTCATGGCTGACAGCTGCAAAACCCATTTGTGTTCTTTCTTGCTGCGCTACAAGGCCCGGCTGTAACTGCACATAGCTGCTAGTTCTGCGACAAGGATGGTGTGAATGCAATTTCAGCACGTTTCGTCTGCCTGGATCCTTTAGCAGGGCACGCTCCAATTTCTCCCCAAAGTGGAGGATGGGCGAAGGAAGAGAGCACTTCCCACACATTTTGACACTTCCAGAAAATAAGAGAACATGCGGGACAGGGATAGACTGGGGTGGGGAGATAAACCAACAGCAATTCCAAAGTGGCCCATTTGGAAGACGGAGGAACTCTGGCTCTTCACAGAACGTGTGCGTTTGGAAGCAGCACTACTGGCCAAGGTGGGAGGGGGGCTGCGTTTGGACAGGGACATCCCACATTTCCCGATTAAATCCCTGCTGTGTTTACGAGTTTGAGACTGTGAGAGATAAAAGCTAAGAGGCGGGTGGTTCTGGTCTCTCTTGCACAGATGTTTAATTTCCACAACTGGTGAAGCCAGGGAAAGCACAACCCCATGTGTTTGGACAGGTTCTTTTTGGATCCAAGGGGGTTAAATGTACATGTGACGATTTGCACTGAGAAAGCAGAGCAGGTTGTTATACTTTAAAACGAAACCAAACTGTGAAGTGTAGAATGCAGCCTCACTAACACGAAATACTGCAAACGCTGAACTCTTGGTGCTTATTTCTCACTGAGGTCCTGAACTTATTCCTTACATTTCTATACTGCCCAGTAGCCAAAGCTATTGGGCAGTTCACAACAGTTAACGCCGTAAAAATACAGCACAATACAACGGAATATAATACTTTAAAAAGTTTTAAAACTTGAGTCTGGGCTGCATCACAGTTTAGACCAAGGGTGCGAAACCCCTTTCAGCCAGAGAGTGGAATTCCATTTTGGAGCAGCTCTCGGGGGCCGCATTCCAGGTGTGGGTGTGGCCGAAGGCAAAGGGCAGGCCAGAATTAAAAAGAACCCCCAGCATGTTTTACCTTAAAGCTTTTACTGCCAGTAATTAAGCCATAGGAGAGGCATTGCAACCTTTTAGGAAGGGCGTGGGAAAATCACACAAAATCTAGGAAACCGCTAAATGATTGGTGGTTGGGGGAACATCAGAACAGCCCTGCTGGATCAGACCGGGGGTCCATCTAGTCCAGCATTCTGTTCACACAGTGGCCAACTAGCTGCATAAGGGAGTCCCACAAGCAGGACATGAGCGCAACAGCATCTTCCCGCCCATGTTCCCCAGCAACTGATGTACGTAGGCTCACTGCCTCTGGTACTGGAGGTAGCACATAGCCATTGGGACTAGGAGCCACTGATAGCTTTCTCCTCCATCAATTTGTCCAATCCACTTTTAAAGCCATTCAAATTGGTGGCCATCACCTCATGTTGTAGTAGTGATTTCCATAGTTTAACTATGCGCTGTGTGAGGAAATATGGGGGTGGAGCCAGGGAAGGGGGCGTGGCTGTCTGGAGAACTCATAGAGGGCTGGATTTTGCTCCTCGGCTTGCATTTCAGTAGCCCTGGTTTAGACTCTGTGTGTGTGTGTGTGTGTGCGCGCGCACATGCGAGAGAGATGGCTCCTCCATATAATCCTTGCATGCAAAATGTAGTATGGCTGGGAGCAGGCCAGGCGAGACACACTGAGGTGTTCATTTTCTATATGCAAGGGGTATTGTGCGTGCGCGTGCATGTAGAAGCATTCCATCATGTCATGTAAGCCCCCACTGACAATCTCATCCAATGAATTCTTTTAAAATTTTGTATCTCACCTTTTAATTAAACATTGTTCAAGGAGGCTTAAAGCGTGTAAGCTAAACCTTTCATCAACTAACAGCAACATTAAAATATATTCTTTTAAAATGCCATCCCTAATCGAGAGGAGGGGAGGCAGCAGTAACACCAGTAAAAATCTAAACAAAGCAAAACAAAACACAGCAGCAGATTTACTAATCATTAAATGTTAGGGCATAGACTGGGTCACAGATGGGCAGCCCCGAGGAGAGCATTCCAAAGTTGAAGGGCCACCGCAGAAAAGACCCTCTTTTCCCATCGTCAGCCCCCTGTCCTGGAGACAGGGGGCTGATGTTGATCTTAAGAAAGAGGTCTAACCCAGACACAGGTTTGCCAATTCAGTGGTAACTGGGAAGGTCAGCCCATTCCATGTACAAAAGCCAGTCTTCCACACACTTCAACCCTGGCACTGGGACAGCATCCTCCTCTACACCTAAATGCAGCTTAGGGGGTACAGGAGAGGTCAACGAGGCACACAGCTCTTTCCTCCCACACCTTGCTGCTGCCTCCCAGAATCTGCTGCCTGAAGCAGTTGCCCTCACTCAGTCTAACGGTAGGGCCAGCCCCAGTAACTGGGCCTCAGGACATCCGATTAACTTTGACAACTATGCCGGCATCCCAAAGTGGCCTACTGGTGGAAACAGTTGCTAATGACTGGTGTGTGGAAAATCATTTCCTACATTCCATCCAGGAAAGGCAGCAATTAGAACACTAAGAACTTAAGAAGAGCCCTGCTGGATCAGACCAAGGGTCCATCTGGTCCAGCATTCTGTTCACACAGTGGCCAACCAGCTGTAGACGGGAGACCCACAAGCAAGGCATGAGTGTAATGGCACCCCCCCAGCCACGTTCCCAAACAACTGGGGAACACTGCTATCAAACTCTGTGGTCCAGGGCTGTTCAGCTGTGCTGGTCCAGATGTCTCTGTATGGCTATCTTCCCATTATGAACATGGAACAGATGGGGGGGGGACACCTAACAGGATACACAGGATTCTTTCTGAGCTCAGGTGAGAACATGGAGTCCTGGTGTCTGCATCTGGTTGTGGCATGTTTACGCACCAAATATAAACCAGTTTCAAAGTCTCTTTAGTTCCCAACTTGAACCAAGCCTATCCATGTAACAGAGTGACGTGGAAGAATCCTGGCCGATGAGGTGGAGGGGCTTACTTTGTCAAAGAACCAGCACAGATGCTAGAAGTTCATTCTTTTCAGGCTGGCTCATCTGTAGAGCTTTGCCAAATATTCTCTCATTATAATTTGTTTAGATTGAAAACAGCACTTTTAGGGGGCAGAAATATTTCCTGAAAACCTTGTTAACTGGGAGAATATTCTCTCTATTTTTTAAAAAAGGTATTTTCATGGCATTATTTCCCCTAAGTGCTGCTAGTTTGGCACAGTATTTTCCATTCAAGTCACTGCTCCTTTCATTTTTCTGGATTAGTGGTGCCAGCCAATTAGGGATCACATAGTCAATAGGATGCTGTCACAACATTATACAGCCAATCAGATCTGGCTACATGATGATGTCGGTGTGGGCAAAAGGTTAACTGAGAGCGATGGCAATGCTTCCAAGGTGATCCCAGCCAGTGGGAGATCACACAGCAAACTGGATGACATCATGCTGCTATGTAGCCAAAACAATTTGGCTATGTAATGAGGTGACAGGGAGTAAACAAAGCCAATTGAGAGAGACACCAACAGGGCAACGTAAATGAATAGGGAAACATTTTCATGGGCACTGCTGAAAACATGTCAAAAGGGGGAGTTTTTTGACACTAGTTTTAGCTCAGTGCTGCTTATCAGTAATTAAATTTGCCACACTGCACAGACATGAAAAGGGATATGACCATCTCGGCCTTTATGACAACACCGAGTTTTTAGCCACAGCACATCACGGCACTTGATACTTCACCACACCATCCCCCCTCCCCCTCCCCCTCCCCCGACACAATGCCTCATTCAGATTAGGAAAAGTTGAAGTTTGTGGAGAAAAACCTACCAACGCTTGCTGTGGGAGTCATGCACAGCACAGACCCTGCACACCATGCAGTGAAGCGTGGAAAGATGAACAGAAGGGACATTTCATTAGTGAAGCCGTTAACGTGTTAACAGATAAAAACTCTTTTAATTAAAAGAAAAAGGAGATTATTTAGCTGCTGCTGCTGCAGCATCCATTGCAAAGGCACATGCAAAACTCAGATTTGGCATAACTGAATCAGACTTTATATTTCAGCTTGAAGATCATGGCAAATTAAGAGTGATTCTTGGATTCTTGGCAGCAAGTTTCGTTTGCCTGAGATTTGAACACACATACAGCCCCTAGCTAATGTGGCCCGCTTCGTATTTAGTGCAACTTTGTGTGACTTACACACACACATAGGATTTTGCAAACTCCTGCCTCAGTCCAAAGCTCTACAGGGCACAGAGAACACCATGAAAACAGGGTTTTCCCCATCCAATTAAACGGGAAGGAATGCTCTAGGGTCATGTGAGCATCGCCTGGCCCCCATGGGGCAGCCTTCCCTTGCACAGAACTTTGGCTGTGCACTTAGACCTCTGCATGAGTGCAAGAGCCATCAGGACAGGGTTTCAAGCTGCAAGCTGGCATACAGTTAGATGGCTTCAAGGTTATATCTTAGTCTGGAAGGGCATGTTTCACTTGACATGGGGCTGTCATCCAAAAAGACAGTAGCTAAGCCTTAGGAGAAGCACTTCAACCTTTTAGAATGGGGGAAAAACAGTGCAAAAGCCAGGAAACCACCAAATGGTTGGTGGTTGGGGGAAAGGGAGGGGCTTGTGGCCATCTTGGGCCCCCACAAGGTGGGACCCCAGGAGAGCCTGATTTTGCCCTGAGGCCTGAGGTTCCCCACCTCTTTTAGGTTCAGTTTTAAGCAGTGGTCATAGCTCAGTGGTACAGCCCCTGCTTGGCATGCAAAAGGTCCCAGATTCGATCCCTGGCATCTCCAGGTAGGGCAGGAAAAACGCCTGCCTGAAACCCCAGAGAGCCGCTGCTGCCAGTCAGTGTCAACCACACTGGACTAGATGGACCTGTGTTCTAACTTGGTATAAGGCCGCTCCCTCCTTTCTAAAAAACCCAGCCCTGGTAAAGTTCTCCTGTGTGCACTGGCTATTTTCAAATGCAGAATGGAAATGTTACAACCCACATTCGAGTATAAGCCAGGCTTGTATACTAGCCCAATGGCCTGTGGCAACCAGCAGGAAAACATTTTAATTTGGAAATAGGGCCAGCTTTCAGGCATCGCAAATTGCTAGTAGGGGCACGTTTGGGGAAGCAGGTTATTGAGAATTTGTGGCGGCTAGTAACGTTTGTGGACTTGTACACATGCCCTTTCAATGCGCTTGAGCGTGCCAAATTCTGTGCTTGGCTTGTGGCCAAGATATCATTTTAAGCAAGCACATGCTGGTAGTTCGCGAAGAATCCAGGAATCAGTTTGCGATTAATTTAGCGGAACCCCAAAGGGAGAAAGAAGAGGCGAGAACTAGAGAAAAGATGTGGGAGCGGCATTTCCGTATGCCATTTCTTAATAGCTCCTGCGAAGGAAACAACAGGAGGCAAACACTTTGGTTTTTATTCAGTGAAGGGACCAAAAAGAGCAATGAAAGAAAAATTGGACTGGGAGAATCACCACCCCAAGGTTACCAAGTGAATGTTCTGCCAAAGTCCCTACGCATGGGCTTCCTGAAAGCACAGCAGCACACCTTTGCATCTCAGGCTTTAGGCTTATTTTGAGTGTCATTTTTTAAAAAAATGACAGGTATGCAATACACTTGGCCAAACCAGTGCTCTGAAGGCATGTGTGTGCATGGATGCGGATGTGTGCAAGTGAGAGAGCATCTCTCCTGGAAACATCTCCAGCCATGTCTCACTGCAAGAACTATAGCAGTGGTGCAGAACCTTCAGTAGCCAAATCCAGCTCACCCAGAATCCCAACCCGGCCCTTTGGGGTTATCCAGGAGGCCCCACCCCCTTCCCCTGGTCCCCCCCTTTCCCTCTGAGCACCAATGGTTGGGTGGTCCCAGCTATTGTGCCGTTTTCCCCCCATTCTAAAAGGCTGAAATGCCTCTCTTAAGGGCTAGTTATTGGCAGTTAAGAGCTTTAAGTCAAAACATGCAGGCATTTTTGGTACCTTGGCTCTGCCCACCACTGGAATGTGGCCCCCAAGAGCTTGGAAATGGAATCCAGCCCTCAGGCTGAAAGAGGTTCTGCACCCCTCAAAAGCATAATAGTACTTTTGGATGCAAGTGCAATAGTCCCTTTTTTAAAAAGAAGACGATCACGGCTTGCACAAAGAGATGTTTCCAGGGCTACATCCTTCCAAAGGAGGTCCACGCTGCTCACTGCAACCTCAATTGTGTTTGCGGACTGAGAGCTGCCTTCAGTCCCCAGCCTCCAAAGATTCTTGATCATCTTTGCAAGGTAACGAGAGAGATGAATTCCGCACTGTCCTTCAGCCCTCTGTGACAACGCCATCTCCTCCTCTTCCTCCTCCTCCTCCTGAACTCAACGCCTGAAACCCCTGGGGGACTCTCCTGATTCGTGCACCTGTCGCCATGCAACACCTGTGCAGATCAGCAAATTGGAATCTACATCAGTGCAGCAGGGAGGGGAGTTGTGCCAGCGTAGCTCGTTCTGGAAAAAGCAACCTGCTCAGCAAACAGCAAAGGCCGTGCGGCAAAGTCGCCAAGAGCAAGGGCAGACTGGGGAGGTGGGCGGGGGGAAGGGTGTTTCATACTGGCGAGCACCTCTCTGAACGTGGCATTTTCTCTCCTGTGAAGCCAAAGGGAAAAGCCCAAGATGACATACCTGTAGGGATAAACGTAGGTTGTTGCAACTGCATGTTTGCGAGGGCCTGTTGGTAGTGGAAAACACTTGGGTTAAAGACTGTGGTGGCACCGTTGTTTTTTTCAAGCGCTGGCCTCTTTGGTAAAGGTTGAAGCGCACCAGGTGGCAAAGCCTGCAGAAGGAAAGAGTGGTGACCAAAGACAAGGGGGGCGGGTGAATGGTAGGGGGAAAAGGATACAAAAATGGGAACCAATTTTAGACAAAGCAATGTTGAAACCAAACATGCTGTGTGGTCTGCAAATCACCTGCAACTGTGTTGGATCAAAAATGAGGTGGGAAATAGGTAAAAAGGTATTCCAATAAGAGATAGGAGTCACAACTTCATAGGATAAGCAGTTAGTGCAGATGGAGAAAGTGAAATTGTGCCAAAAAAACACACCACAAATGAAGGAATACATAAATAAATCGGATGAGTGCTCCAATGGGCCCTGTCTTCACTACAAATTCAAACCAGGTTTTAAAGCAAGCTTAACTGTCATGGCGCCGATCATGGGAAAGAAATCCAGACCCTCTAATGAAAGGAATTCTTGGCACCCCCTCTCCCTGCAAAACTCTGCAACTCCCAGAGTGTTCTGAAAAAAGTGTTGGCAGTTAAGCCAGTTTCAAATCAGTTTACATTTGTAGTGCAACAGTGCCCCAAAAGCAGAACATCTTGATTTGTCTGATTTTAAAAAGAAAGGAGTGCGGGCAAAAAGAGAAAAAAAACCAGGGATAATTTTTATTTTGTCGGGGCAGTCAGAAGGCAGTTGCAGGCAACAAGCATTAAAAAACAAAACACAAACGATTACCAGCTAAGAAAGGAAGGAGAGACAGCTATTAAAATGAGAAGATTAGCATAAGCAACAAGTGTAAACCAAAATATTAACGGTGCTAGCTTTGGCAAAAGCCCGCACATGTAAACATTGGCCCACTTCCTGTGCCAGCAATTTGTTCTCGGGATGATGTGCGGCTGATGCACCAGTGTTGCAGTAACATCAATGCTGCAAGGATGCTATGCGAGAGCTATAGGCATGTGCATCTACACAACTACACTTCCCATATATGTATGCATGCATGTGCACACTGCACATGGATGAATGTACCTTAACCGTTCTCTTACACTGTTCTCTTTAAATTTTAGAATGTGACCTGGTTTACACATAATGATAGCCCATGCTTCACTTAACCAATGGGTGGTTCAATTCTGCATTGTTGCACTGGCAATCCCAGCTGCCCGAACAAACCATGGTTTAACCACAAACCAACCAAAAAGAGAACCCATGGTTTGTTATTGGGTTGTGAACTCTGGGTTGTTTTAAACCAGGGGTTGCTGTCATGCGCAAACCCAGCACCATGGGTTGTTTCGCTAAGAACAGTTAAAAAACCCCCAGCTGCTCTGCCTGCCGATATTACAGTGCTACAAAGGCATTTGGGATAC
This sequence comes from Heloderma suspectum, assembly GCF_057233095.1. Taxonomy (NCBI): domain Eukaryota; kingdom Metazoa; phylum Chordata; class Lepidosauria; order Squamata; family Helodermatidae; genus Heloderma; species Heloderma suspectum. Next base: position 4,514,426 of record NC_139466.1, read on the forward strand.
AGGGGGGAGCAGGTGAAACAAAATAAATAACCCAGGGATTGAGGAAATAAACCATGGTTTGTTCAAATGTCTGCCAAACCCTGGGTAGGGTAACAAACTGGATTAACCATGGGCTAAATAACCATGGGTTAGCGTTATGTGCGAACCAGATCTAAACACGTGCATATGCCGGCTATTGTAGTGTATACAGCACCTGAACCATTGTGGAACTGTAATAACAGCGAAATTATGTGTGCGTGCAGTACATGGATTAAACAGAATATGAAAAATGTGTTTCTGCTCCAAATTGGCACTAATGGAAAGTAAGTATCCTCTTCCTGCCATGAATTTACACCTGGTGGAGCTTCAGAGTTACTCCAGAATTATTTTTTGCAACCTCATTCACACAAGGAACTGAATATCCTCAGTACATGGATAAGAAGCACTGTTTCCTGCTTTGGGCTGGCTCTAAGGAGGCAGCGAGGTAGGAGTGGAGAGGCAGGTGGGGGGATGCAGTTAAACTGGAATGGGAAGGAAGAGGTTTAGCAAATTTTGTCAAGTCATTTTTCCATAAGCAAAAAGCTGCCTTCCCCAAGCTCTGAAAAGAGTCCAGACTCAAATTTCTTTCATTATTTGATTTGTACACTGCATTTCTGCAAAGAAAAAATGGCACTCCAGGTGGTTAACTGTCAGTAGGTAGGTGCGTGCATACACACACACACACACACACACACTGTTGTTCAGTTGTTAAGTCGTGTCCGACTCTTCATGACCCCATGGACCTTCCTGGACCCCCATGGACCTTCCAGGCCTTCCTGTCCTCTGCTCTCTCCCGAAGTGTGTTCAAGTTCATATTCATTGCATCGGTGATGCTATCTAGCCATCTCATCCTCTGCCGTCCCCTTCTCCTTTTGCCTTCCATCTTTCCCAGCATCAGGGTCTTTTCCAGGGAGTTTTCTCTTTGCATTAGGTGGCCAAAATATTTGAGCTTCAGCTTCAGTATCTGTCCTTCCAATGAGCACTCAGGGTTGATTTCCTTTAGGATGGACTGATTTGACCTCCTTGCAGTCCAGGGGACTCGTCTCCAGCACCACAGTTCGAAAGCATCAGTTCTTCGGCACTCAGCCTTCCTTATAGTCCAGCTCTCACAGCCATACGTTGCTACTGGGAAAACCATAGCTTTGATTATACGAACCTTGGTCGGCAAGGTGATGTCTCTATGCTGTCTAGGTGTGCCATAGCTTTCCTCCCAAGGAGCAAGTGTCTTTTCATTTCATGGCTACAGTCACCGTCTGCGGTGATCTTGGAGCCCAAGAAAGTAAAATCTGTCACTGCTTCCATGTCTTCCCCTTCTATATGCCAGGAAGTGATGGGGCCAGATACCATGATCTTCGTTTTGTTAATGTTGAGTTTCAAACCAGCTTTTGCACTCTCCTCTTTCACCCTCAACAAGAGGCTCTTTAGATCCTCTTTGCTTTCTGCCATTAGGGTGGTATCATCTGCGTTTCTGAGGTTGTTGATAATTCTCCCGGCAATCTTAATTCCGACCTCTGATTCATCCAACCCGGCGTTTCTCATGATGTACTCTGCAAATAAATTAAATAAGCATGGCGACAATATACAGCCTTGTCGTACTCCTTTCCCAATTTTGAACCAATCGGTTGTTCCATGTCCGGTTCTTACTGTTGCTTCTTGACCCTCGTACAGGTTTCTCAGGAGACAGGTAAGGTGGTCTGGTACTCCCATCTCTTTCAGAATTTGCCAGTTTGTTGTGATCCACACAATCCAAGGCTTTAGCGTAGTCAATGAAGCAGAAATAGACATTTTTCTGGAATTCTCTTGCTTTCTCCATGATCCAGCAAATGTTGGCGATTTGATCTCTAGTTCCTCTGCCTCTTCGAAACCCCACTTGTACTTCCGGTAGTTCTCGGTTCACATGCTGTTGAAGCCTAGCTTGTAGGATTTTGAGCATCACCTTGCTGGCATGTGAAATGAGTGCAATTGTGTGGTAGTTTGAACACTCTTTGGTGTTGCCCTTCTTTGGAATTGGAATGTAAACTGACCTTTTCCAGTCTTGTTGCCACTGTTGAGTGTTCCAAATTTGTTGGCATATTGAGTGCAGCACTTTAACAGCAGCATCTTTTAGGATTTTAAATAGCTCAGCTGGAAGACTGTAATCTCTGCTAACTTTGTTGTTAGTAATGCTTCCTATGGCCCACTTGACTTCACTCTCTAGGATGTCCGCCTCTAGTTCAGTGACCGCACTATCGTGGCTATCAGGGACATTCAGATCTTTCCTGTACAGTTCTTCTGTGTATTCTTTCCACCTCGTCTTAATCTCATCTGCTTCTGTTAGGTCCCTGCCTTCTTTGTCCTTTATCATGCCTGTCTTTGCACAAAACGTTCCCTTGAGATCTCCGATTTTCTTGAAGAGATCTCTAGTCTTTCCCATTCTATTGTTTTCCTGGATTTCTTTGCATTGTTCATTTAAGAAGGCCTTCTTGTCTCTCCTTGCTATTCTCTGGAACTCTGCATTCAGTTGGATATATCTTCCCCTTTCTCCCTTGCTTTTCACTTCCCATCTTTCCTCAGCTACTTCTAAAGCCTCATCAGACAGCCACTTGGCTTTCTTCCATTTCTTTTTCTTTGGGATGGATTTCGTTGTTGCCTCCTGAACAATGTTACGGACCTCCATCCATAGTTCCTCAGGCACTCTGTCTATCAGGTCTAATCCCTCAAATCTATTCCTCACCTCCACTGTATATTCATAAGGGATATGATTTAGGTCATACCTCAATGGTTTAGTGGTTTTCCCTACGTTCTTCAATTTAAGCCAAAATTTTACAATAAGAAGCTCATGATCTGAGCCACAGTCAGCTCCAGGTCTTGTTTTGACTGACTGTATAGAACTTCTCTATCTTTGGCTGCAAAGTACATAATCAATCTGATTTCGATATTGACCATCTGGTGATGTCCATGTGTAGAGTCGCCTCTTGTGCTGTTGGAAAAGCGTGTTTGCTATGATCAGCGTGTTCTCTTGGCAAAACTCTATTAGCCTTTGTCCTGCTTCATTTCATACACCAAGGCCATGCTTGCCTGTTATCGCGGTGATTTCTTGACTTCCTACTTTGGCATTCCAATCCCTTATGATGAAAAGGACATCTTTTTTTGGTGTTAGTTCTAGAAGGTGTTGTAGGTCTTCATAGAACCGATCAACCTCAGCTTCTTCGGTCTCAGTGGTTGGGGCACAGACTTGAATTACTGTGATGTTGAATGGCTTGCCTTGGATTCGTACTGAGATCATTCTATCGTTTTTGAGATTGTACCCCAGTACTGCTTTTCCCATCCTTTTGTTGACTATGAGTGCTACTCCATTTCTTCTGAGGGATTCTTGCCCACAGTAGTAGATATAATGGTCACCTGAATTAAATTCGCCCATGCCTGTCCATTTTAGTTCGCTGATTCCCAAGATGTCAATGTTCAATCTTGCCATCTCATGTTTGACCACCTCCAGCTTACCTTGATTCATTGATCTGACATTCCAGGTTCCTAAACAGTATTGTTCTTTACTGCATCGGACTTTCTTTTCACCACCAGACACATCCACAGCTGAGTGTCCTTTCGGCTTTGGCCCAGCCGCTTCACTCTTTCTGGCGCTAGTTGGGAATTCCCTCTGCTCTTCCCCAGTAGTATATTGGACACCTTCCGACCTGAGGGACTCATCTTCCGGGCGTCATATCTTTTAGCCTTGTGATACGTTCCATGGGGTTTTCTTAGCAAGAATACTGGAGTGGGTTGCCATTTCCTTCTCCAGTGGACCACATTTTGTCAGAACTCTCTGCCATGACCTGTCCGTCTTGGGTGGCCCTGCACGGCATAGCTTATGGCTTCACTGTGTTACGCAAGCCCCTTCGCCACAACAAGGCAGTGATCCATGAAGGGGATATATATATACACAAATACATACATACATACATATACACACACACACACACGCGTACATACATATATACACATGTTAAAACTCTATTTAAGTTGTCCAGGCTTATTTTGGGATGCTTCTAGCCTTGGAGAGAAGAGTGCAAATGTTTACCCAGAAGCAAACAACATCTACCACTGGTAATCAGACAAAATGAAGGATGTGTTGTTTTTTGATTGGGCTTTTTTACATCAATGTTTTTGGTATAAGAGTTGTGCAATAGACAAAGGTCTAACTCAATTCAGCCCTTTTGGCTGAACTGGGCTGTGTATTAGATTTTAAGTCCCAATGGCCAATTTCATCTCTTAGTTTGTCTGTTGTGTGCATGTGTGTGATGTTATTAATGTGATGTTATTAATTTTTCCCAAAGGCCATATTTTGTTTTCCCTGCTGGCTGGCTCTTTTTTTCTGCAAGCAAATCTTCTCTTTTAGACCTGTCACGTCACGGTGCTCTAGTCAGTCAAACCTGTTTCACCATCAGATTCAAAGGGGGAAAGAATGCCTACAGCCCAAGTTGTGGGATATCGCCCCACCTGTTACTCATCTCCCAAAGAACGTGTCTCAACAGCAGTGTTGTACGTCGAGGTCTCAAGGAACTGCAAACGTTTCTTAATGTTAATTGTGTTGTGTAGATAACAGCTTCTTCTCCCCTGCTGGCCCCCCGACCCTACTAAAAGTTTCAATTAACTTAAACCTTAGAATTTTAGGGGCTCCAGTGAGAGAAATACAGAGCTGGGGTTGTCATAGAGAGAGAGGTGGACCACCTAAACAGGGCAGGCAGTTTACAGAGACACGGGTGATAGTGAGCATCCCGAAAAGGAGTATCCACTGGTCTCTTGAGCATTAGCAGCTGGGTACATATCACTCATTGAGTTCATTGGCAGTGCTAATAACCAGTAGAACAACTTCACTGCTCCCTTGGGACCTTGCACATGGTAAGAAATATTACTGCTAAGAGCACTGTTTGGGCAGCTTCTATGGCAGACCTGATCCTAAATCTGATGCATTTCCAAGTTACTCTTGGGGAGGCTAGAGCATTTAGCTCAGTCCTGATTTAGAGCAGCTCATGACAAAACACTCTGAGAACCCGTGACATATAAACAGGCATTTGGAATTCCCAGTTCTTTGGCTGCCTGTCTGTATTTCACATGCAGGTTAATGAAACACTGGGCCTATCTGCTTAGAAGAAAAGGCTAACACAGACAACATGAAGAGGAATGTTTTTTTTCCTTTCGCTCTAAGCACTTGATAACTTAATGCTATGCACAGAGTACAAAACGAAGGGCCTACACAATGGAAAAAGTTGCCAAGATGTTGTGAATGGCAATGCACAGGAGGAGTGTAAACTTCAAACAGTTTGTGCAGAAACAGGTTTCACTTCAATTTTAACAGGCCATGGGAGACTGTGCATCAGAGAAAACGTATACTCCACTCCATACTTCTCGGCAGAGTGTCAGCTCATTTGGTTAGGGCTAGGCAAGCAATGGCTTGGTTTTGGTTGTGGTTCTCCAATAACCAATTGAGCCGGATTGGTTTGGCAGATTTATTATATGCAACCTCCATTGACACAGACAGGATGCAGCATGGAGAAAAGCGGGAGCTTGGAGAATCTATTTGGACATGTGTGATCAGGCTTTGTACGAGTGTGTGTGTGTGTGTGAGGGAGGGAGGGAGAGAGAGAGAGAGAGAGAGAGAGAGAGAAAAGTGGGACTCTCAGCACATAGGTCTCAGCACGACCAGTGTAGTGTTGTCACTGGACGCCTGGCAGATGAGTCCTAGGTTTGGAGGGCGCCACCTAGTACCAGCCTGCCTGAGCATTCTGTCAGCTGATCCCCCAAGGGCCAATCCCCACCCACCAGACCCTATAAAGCCCTGGCCTCAAAGCTCAGCCTCAGCAATTTTTTCTAGTGTGAGGACACTACCTAAGTCAGGGCTGGGGAAACCTCTGGCCCTCCAGATCTTGCTGGACTTCAATCCCCATCAGCCCCGGTTAGCCTGGCCAGTGGTGAGGGATGATGGGAGTAGTAGTTCATCAGTCTCTAAGGACTACGGGTTCCCTATCCCTGCCCAAAGTGCTTGCTCCCTTTCCTTGATTGCTGCCTTGGATCTTGACCCATGGCTGTTCCAGACCGCACAACTATTTCTGGCCCACTCGGGCGGACAGCCAGTTCTCTGTCTAGGTCCCGGAAACAGACATTACTCTAAATCCGTATCAAGCAGTTACGTCTCCCCACCCCCCATTTTTATGGCACAGCACCCCCGCCCTGATTAGGACCCTGGTGTGGCAATAGGGGGCTTTTATGATCTGGATCACAGAACCTGCACCTACCCTGGACTAAAAAAAAAAGACACAGCTGCTAGGTACAGATTGACAGTAATGTCTATTTTGGCCCTGACGGCCTGGAGGGAGACAGGCCAGCAAACACCCACCCACCAAACGTCTGTGGCTAGAAAGAACAGTCTCCACACAAACCAGGGCTAATAGCATTTGTCGGCTTATTTGCAAGGCTGTCCTGCCAGCTTTGCAATTACTTTTGATGCTGCTTGTAAAACAATTCTTTCATTGTGTTTTATCACTTGTGTTATTGTATTTGCTTCATTAGGTATGTTGCCCTGAGAACTTTGGCTATAGGGCACCTCATAAATTGAATGAACGAATAAATCAAATGCACCCTTGGGGACCTAAGTCAAACAGTGCAAGTGCAAAACTGAATGCTGGCAAGGGGTTCTGGAGGAGGTCCCTGAAGCTGAGCTGACCACCCTCCCTCCCTCCGTGGCAGAAGCTCATCTCGGGTCTGTGGCAGAGCTGGGCCAGTCTCTGCACGGAGGGCAAATTCAGCCACCTCTTTTTCCGTTAATTGGTCTTCACTGTTCTTAAGAAAGGAGGAGGCTGAGGGTGTGAAAAGTGGTTATGCTTGTCCCAGAGGGAAATTGAGAACAACCTGCTGTAAACGATTTCTGGATTATCGAAATCTGGAGAAACAAGATGTGCAAGCCAGGCGTGCAGAACTGTTGCACTTTAAGCAGGCCCTCTGCCTGTGCTCATCTCTCAGAGGACAACAAGCTCCTTGTGCCAAAAGCTCTTTCAGAAAGAGCCCTTCAAGCGTGTTCGTAGCCTATGGTGAGAGTAGTTATAGGGCATCTCTACACCAGCCTAAAGTCCTGCATTTAAAAGGGGGCTTTCTGCTTCTGTTTTAAATGCAGGATCACAAGTGACTCCCTTTACATGCACTTCCTTTCCCCCCTCCCCCTTCCCCCTCCTTCTCCCCGAATCTGAGTCTTCCATTCTCTTTCATTGATCTCGCTCCTCTTCTTGCTGCTTTAACTCTTTTCACAGAGGGACACAACAGGGTAAATTGACAGCCCGCTATCTGTGATCTATTTAAAAACGGAACAAAGGGCATTTAGTGCAGGGGACGCCGTGGAGGGTCATGGCATCATGGAAAGAGCCCACAAGCTTCCATGAAGGAGCCATCTCAATCACAGGATAAAAGCTCAGTGTGAGGGAGCCCATAGCCTCAGAAGGGAGCCACTTTAGCCAGAAACTGTAGGAACTTCCCTGCAGTATCTGCTTACTAGTGCCAGCTCAAGCTAGTATTGAGGATTGAGTCTGGGTGCAGCAGATGTCTTGCACCAGGCCTGGCTGCCTTCCGTGTCCCCTTGTGGATGCCTTGAAAAAGGGAGGCATCAAAAACTGCAGGAATTAGAGCAGCCTTCCCGAGACCCATGCTGATGTGTTGGATTATAACACCCATCATCCTTGACCTCTGGCTGTGCAGGCTGGGGCAGATGGGAGTTGCAGTCCAAACCATATGGAGGGCACCCGGCTGGGGAAGCCTACTCCAGACTGCAGCTCCCTAACAGGGCTCTCCAGTGGACAGCTGCGAATACTGGAAGCGCCTTACCTCAGTGGCAGAGCACAAGAGAACACAGGAAAGGCTGGGCCAAAATTTCCAACTGTTGGAAGTTTGGCCCAGATTTGGAGTTAAGGGGTGGGAGGGGCAGGAATTCACAAATTCAAGTAGGAGAACTGCATCCCCTCTTTCACATTTGGGGCACGGGGTGTGCAGTTTTCAGGGAGGGAACGTACTAAAGCTCCTCACTCTGATTGGCTAGCAGCTGTGTCCCTCCCTCTACCCCACTTCCAGCATGCCCAATTCAGGTGGTGGCTGCCAGACAACAGGAGCAAGAAAGCTCCAGTGAGTCGCCCCAACTGATAACTGCACACACACCCTTTCCTGAAAACAGCAGAAACGGCTCCCCCAGTGTGGCAGCCTGCAAATGTGACCATGAACCTGTGGGGCTGGAGGGCAGCCTCAGTCCCAGGTTCGAGTCCTGCCATGCGCAGTGCAAGGAGGCAGGGCTGGGAGAGGGTCTTCTTGGAAAATCACAAAGAGGTATTCACTGATTTGATTTGTGCCCCACCTTTCTTCATGTCCCAAAGCTCAGGAGCTAACCTCCTGCCCGTTTTTGTCTTAAACTTCTGTGGGTCACGAGCCTATTCTTATACATAATAACAGAGAGGCCCCAGGGCCCAAGCCTGCCCATGAAATCACACCAAACAAGCCAGAATGCTTCTAGGTGGTGTGTGTGTTGTGTGCGTGCACACAAACAGCAAAAAAGACCACGTGCCCACCAAAGCGTGGGTTTGGTTGGCATGCTGCTTCCATGCCACCGAAGCACCCTGAAGGTTTCCTCCCAGGCGCTTCAGACCAAAGGTGTGAAACGGACCCTGCTGGGCTCCCCTGTTGTAAAAAAACTAAACAAAACGCTGCAGCTGTCACTGTTTGGAAACATCCTGACTGAAAAACAATTATGAAAATTACATTTGCTCCAAATCTGCAACTGTCTTTTTGGAGGAGGAGGAGGAGGTGGTGATGATAGGGAAGGCATCTGTTGTTATCAAAAACAGTTTTCGATTAAACTGGAGGGTTGCATCCTTTTCCTTGTGGGGTGGGGGAAGGAAGAGAGCGGACTGTGATGCTAGAATGAAGGAGGCAACGTTTCCCGTCTGATGGGCAGTCTCCGTAGGTAACGCACAAAACAGAACAGATGAGGGGAAAAAAATGTCTCCCATGCAATCTAAAGATGGTTACATGCAAAGCAAGAAGGTGAGAGGTCCAAGTACCAGGTCAAAGGTTGCCTCGAGGGGTCGCTTCAGTGATCGGACAGTTGGCGGAGTCTTAATTAGCAGGCAGCGAGCACATGACGTAATGAGCCAAGGAAGGGGGATTCAAGCACAACAACAGAAAACAGCAAGCAGAAGTGCGTCAAAAAGGAGAGCAACATTGTGGAAGAGGTGAAGAGAAAAAAAATAATGAATGCATTATACAATATATTAAAAACAGATGAAACATGCACAATGCGGGGGCCTGAGACAATTAACTGGACGAACACTAGAAGGCCAATGCCTCTGCTTTGTTTTAGGGAAAATGCTACTCTGTCCACAGGGCAGAGAACAGGACAAGATTTTCCAAGGAATTCTGAGAACATGTTCATAATCTTGGGTGTTTCACAGCTTGTTGTAAAGGCTTTTTTTTTTTTCATATTACACACGCTTATGTTTCTAGTCCTCATGAACGTGGGGGGAATATTTCTGTGCTCTCCGCACACCCATCTTCTTAACTCTTCCCTTCACAAAAATCCCTCAAAACTATTTCAAAACCTAAAACCAGGGAAACAAAATTGTGCGAAACTGCACAAGTGCACATGACCCACATAACTGCTTTTTGTGGGCAGAATCTGGGTCTTAGGGTCATGGCACCTGCACAGCCCTGAATTGCGACACTACCTTCTGTTAATGCCTTACATATAGCAATCCTCTTTGTGTCTAACCAGGAGCGAATCCCACTTTTTCCAGGTAATTGTGCTTGCAAATAGCCACTTGCTTATAATCAACTGGGGCAAATCAGAACCACATTTGGGCAACCTTTTGTAAGTTTTAAGAGAATTTGCTTTCTTTGCCTTTCTCCATTTTGGCCATCAATGTACCAAAAATGGCTAACCTGCAGGCCCATCTGGGCAGATGGGGACTCGTACTTTTTTCGCTAGGCCTGCAAAATCTGTGGGCGTATTTCCAAGTCTGCCCCCAAACTCAAGAGGTACAATAAAAGCATGATGCCTTGCAAAAACAAAAAAAGTTAATGAATAATGCAAGGCTATTTGGGTGGCAAAGCCTTGGTGACAAGCGATCGATAAATATTTTAAGTGGGCTGGTAATAAGGCAAGTTAAGTTTATGCCAGAAAGGGATGGCATGAATTAAAGATGCACTGAGGGCGCCAATGTCGCAGTTAAGATGTCAGGAATTAGGCATGATTAACAAACAGCCTATGAGCTGATTGTTCCAAAGGTTCGTTCTAAGCAAAAGTGCTCAGACTCAAGTGTCGGTCATTAAGGAACGATCTTTTTAAAGACAAGACGCGCCATGATGACGCAGTCCTCACTGAACACCTAACAGATAAACAGGCAGTGCTGATGTGAGTATTAGGGCAAAAGCTGGTTCATGAGAGCCCTCTGAAGGCACTCACCTGGCTCATGGGAGGGCTGACAGTAGGGAACAGAAATACTGAATTCCCGTTACATTTATTGAATTGTTTTGACATTGTGGGCATGCGTGCCATGTTTTGGGCAGGGCTTGCATGCATGCCCACTTCCCCTCTTCACTTCGTGCCCCCACGTGAGAAGGCTGCATCCTTGCAAAAGGTTAAGAAAAGCCCTTACGAAACCAGACCAAATGTCCATCCAGTCCACAGTGGCCAACCAGATGCCTCTAGGAGCCACAAGCAAGACATGACAGCAACAGCCCTCTTCCGCTGTGGCTCCTCAGCTGATACTCAGACGAATGCTACCTCCAAGTATAGGGGTTCCATGTAACCATCACTAGTAGCCTCACTAGCATCACTAGTAAGACCTCTCCTCCATAAATTTGTCTAATTCCTTTCAACACCACCTAAACCAGAAGCCATCACCAATTCTGATGCACTGACCTGGTTCGCACATAATGCTAACCCATGGCTTATTTAACCCATGAGTTGTTGAATTCCGGCTTGTTGTGATGTGTGAAACCAGTCATGCTAGCAAGCCATAGTTTGTTAACATTGAACAACCCAGAAAGAGAACCCATGGTTTGTTGTTGGGTTGTGAACTCTGGGTTGTTTGTGGTTAACAACCCATAGTTAGACCATAGTACAGGGTTTGCACATAGCGACAACCTACAATTCAACAACAACCCACGGTTCAATGACAACCCATACTCTGGGTTGTCATTACATGTGAACCAGGTCAAAGCCTAGGTAAGGCAACAAGCCATGGGTTAAATAAAGCATTGGGTTAGTGTTATGTGCGAACCAGGTCACTGTGTGAAATAAGACCCGCACAAGCAGTTGCAATATCTGCTGAAGAGGTCTTGGCATCATCATTGCTGCTTCCTCTAGAGGAGAGATGAGCAAGCCAGCTATGAAACATGACACCCGGTGAGAACTCTGCACTCCCCTGAACTGTATTTAGCCAGGCTGCTGTGGACCCATGGAGTGCAATAAGACCAGCAACAGTAGTATCAGCTATCAGGGTGTGTGCGCGCACGCGTGCCTGATTTGGCTCAGCACTTGTTTACTTGCAATACTGAATTCCTGTTACATTTATTGAATTCTTTTTACATTTGATTTTTTTTATTGCTACTTTTTTTAAATTCTTTTTTTCTTTCAAAGGTTGTCTTTTGAGAAGTTAATGTTTATTGTGAGCTGCTTTGGGTACAGTTTACTTAGAAAAGTGACGTATAAATATACTAAAAGAAAAAGTAGCATTTCCTTTTGTCTGCCCTCAAATGCCAGCCAGCTTCATCAGATGACCCTGAATTCTAGTATAATGAGAGGGAGAAAAACTCTGCTTTCTCCACAGATCAGTTTATGCCTTTCATTATGTCCCCCCACACCCTCCTTAGCTGTCTTTAGCCCTAAACTACCAGAGCCCCAAACATGCTAGCATTTTCTTGCATGGAAGAATCTGCCTTACGAGAAAGGCCTTCCTCCCCTGGGCACCTGGCTGGCCACTGTGCAAACAGAATGCTGGACTAGATGGGCCTCTGGTCTGATCCTGCAGGGCTCTTCTGTGTAATCTTTCTGAGCATGATGGATGCTGTTGGAAGGGATGCCAGTTATTGCCCTTCTCTGACACCTATTGAATGCTGCTTTGTGCCCAGAGGGAAATTATTTAAGCTGCTTTTCTTTAGGCGGGCCACTGCTGGGCAAGGAAGTGTGCTTCCCTGCTCAATGGGCCTTGGAGGCATAATGTAATGGAGCTGACGCATGGTTTGAAGCCCAACCCCTTTGGAATTGGCTGTCATCAAGGGTATCACTAGGCCTGACTCCAGTAGGCCCCGCCCCACATCTATTTCCCAGGGCCCCGCCTCTACTTCTAGGGCCCCTGCCTCTATTTCCTAGGGATGCTATTGCCCTGAGTATCCATTGGTGGCAACAGAAGGGTTTTTTTCCCTAGCTTAATTGCCAAACAAGGGGTGATTTTCAATGGGCATCGCAGCCAGGAAGGGAAAGATTAATCCCCTTTCCTCACATGCTGCAATACACCACCCTTAAAATACCCCCTACTTGGTAATAAAACTTAGGAAAAAAACTGAAGAGGAACGATTGATTTGGGATGATCTGGGGTGGGCACAGATTAACTAAAAAGTTCAATTGAGATTATTCGGATGAGAAACCACTTGGCTGGCTTTGCCTTCTGTGAAATTTAAAGAAATCCTGGTAATTATTTTAAAATTTGCATGCAGGTATAAATCAGCATATGCAAATTGTATGCATATTTCTATCCTATCAGCCTGGGCTTCAAATCTTTTGTGCCTAACAACACCCTTGGCTGTGATGATGAACACGGGAGAGAGCACCCTTTTCCTCCCAGCCCAGGAGTACAGATAGTGCATGCTATGAGAGACTGAGGTTCCAGATCTAAATATAGGCTCATGGAACAGATCCTGCATCCCTCAACCAGCAAGTTTCTGCTCAAATGTAACCTTTTGCTTTCAGTTTATCCTTGCTAGTCTATCATCTAGGAGTCCCTCTCTTCTGTAAAGCCACTTTATCAATGGTGGTTTATGGCTGTAGTCCTATGCATGCTTACAAGGCAGTAATCTCCACTGATATACCCCCAAAAGCCACATATGGGCAATACCTTTATTAGGAGCAACAAACATGTCCTGAAAGAATGAGCCAGCTTCTGGGTTCTCAGGAACTGTTTTTAAGCAAAGCAATAAAAAAGGAGGTGGGGGGAGAAAAATCTGGGAATCATGGAAAACGCCCTCTCCCAAGTCTACAATTTGTAACAGTTTTAATATAGAGGGCAGGAGATGTTCTGTGGACTTAAGAGTCCAATCCTATGCATGTTGACAAAAAAAGTCCTACAACTGCAAAAGTCCATGCTGCCTGGGGAATGCTGGAAGTTGTAGAATGCTTTGAGTTGTAGGACCTTCTTCTGTCTAAACATGCATGGGATTGCTCCATTAGACTGGGCTGTCCAAGGCACAAAATAGTGGGACAAAGGAGGGCTCCTAGCGTTGCCAGTCAGAAAGCATGGTGCAGTCATCCTGTCGTTTTTTTCCTTAACGGATTTTCTGCAGTAAGGAAGACGACAGAAGAAATGGTGGAAAACGCAAGAGTGTTACAAGAGGAAGACGATGACGACGTCTGGACTCCCTGTACAATTCCATGAATGAGACAGGCTGATGGCATGATAAAAGCCCCTCCTGGAAGCACCCAAAGGAGAAACCATGGCTGATCTTGGAAATCACTGAAATCCACAGGGCTATCTTCCGAGTAAGCATGCATACGACTGGGCTGGTTTATGATGGGAGATGGGAAGGATCATTCTAAACTTTACAATCTAAAGGCATTACTCCCCAACCTGGTGCCCCCAGAGGTATTAGACCGTAACTCCCATCATTCCCAGCCTGCATGCCAACAGCATGGGGATGATGGGAGTTCAAGTCCAACACATCTGGAGGGCACCAGGCTGGTGAAAGCTGTTTGAAGGCTATTCGGGGGGGGGGGGGCTTCACATGCCTCTGTCTAGTTCTTTGTGGGGCAAACACACAACCCTTAGCAATGCCTTGGTTGGAGGTCGTTCTCTTACCATCGCGGCTGCAGCATTTTGATTCACCTGGTGTTGAGCTGCCTTGATTTTGGCTTGCAGGTGTGCAGGTGGATGGAAGTACTTGCATTTCTCCCTGGAACACCGCCCTTTGATGTAATCCATGCAAACAGTGACCGTGTTCTCGTTTGTGTCTATCATGGCAATATCTATCGGGTGAGCGTAGCGGCAGTCGTTCTCGCCGCGCGTGCAGTTTCCACGCTGGAACTCTCGGCAAACCTTGAAAGAAAGCCGCATTATTCAAACAGGAAAGTTCAGCGAACACATGCCCTGCCTTTTCCCCTCAGTGTCAACACAAAAGGATCAAGGAAGGACATGGGAATATCAAATCTCAGTCCCCTGACCTACCCAAGGGTCACTTTTGATCTCACAGAATCCTAGCATACTAGGGTTGGAAGGGGCCTATAAGGCCATCGAGTCCAACCCCCTGCTCAATGCAGGAGTCCAAGTCAGAGCATCCCCGACAGATGGCTGTCCAGCCTCGTCTTGCACACCTCCAGTGTGGGACAGCCCACCACCTCCCTAGGTAACCGGTTCCATCGTCGTATTACCCTCACAGTCAGGACTTTTTCCTGATGTTCAGCCTCTGGGTTCCTGTAACTTGAGCCCATTGTCCCATGTCCTGCACTCTGAGATGATCAAGAAGAGATCCTGGCCTCTCACTCTCATGGGGAGAACCAGTGTGGTATGGTGGTTAGAGTATGGGACTGGGCCTCAGGAGATCCGGGTTCTAGTCCCCACTCGGCCAAGAAGCTCACTGGGTTCTTTCTGAACAGAATGATCCTGGATTCCTGCATAAAGACCTACTTAAGCAACTGTATACAGCTGCAAAGTTATGTATAGCGTGTAACTACAAGTCTCCAAAGCAACCAACTAAACAGCAGTAGGTTGATGAAATTTGGGAGACTGTGAGTATGTATAAACTTACTCATCAAGTGCAGCCAGCAAGGAATCCTAACTTGAAGAATGGTATGATGGTACCATGGTTTCCCTTCATTTCCTAAGTTGAAGCACTTCAAAGTTTTGATAAAGTTCCAACCAAGTACAGTTGCCTATATTTTTTCTGATTAATATACACATACACACAGAAAGCACACTCTCCTTTTCTATGCTGCATTGCTTGTATTTTTACTTTCATTAGGTACCGAGCTCCTTCTTAGGCTGTTTTACTGTAGATGTTCCATATGCATATCAGTGACAGACTAAGATTTATAATCTT
Organism: Heloderma suspectum; assembly: GCF_057233095.1. Classification (NCBI taxonomy): domain Eukaryota; kingdom Metazoa; phylum Chordata; class Lepidosauria; order Squamata; family Helodermatidae; genus Heloderma; species Heloderma suspectum. The sequence goes on from NC_139466.1 coordinate 4,529,759, forward strand.
ATATATTTCAAAATAAAATAAAATTTCATGATAAAAAAGAAGCTCACTGGGTGACTTTGGGCCAGTCAGTGGCCCAAAGCCACCCAATGAGCTTCATGGCTCATTGAGTCGGTGTGGTGTAGTCCCCACTCTAGTCCCCACTCGGCCATGGAAGCTCACTGGGTGACTTTGGGCCAGTCACACACTCTCAGCCCAATGTACCTCACAGGGTTGTTGTTGTGAGAATAAAATGGAGAGGAAGAGGATAATGTAAGCCGCCTTGGGTTCCTTGCAAGAGGAAAAAAGGCAGGATATAAATGTCGTAATGATGGTGGTGGTGGTGGTGGTGGTGGTGACTCCATCCCAGATCCTATTTATTTAATGAAATGGAAGTGGGGAAAGCTCTCTTAAAATTAATATCAGTGATGGTCCCATTCATACAGATGGGATTTCTGGTTATGGTCTTAGCTAGCGTTGATCCAAACTTTCATCATGTTTTATTTACTTACTTACTTTTAACATTTTATATTCTGCCTATTTTCCCGAGAGGGAATGCAAGATGGAGAACAAATTCAGTGATATTTAAAAACAATCTTAAAAACCTAAATGAATAAACAACAACAACCACCATTTATAAGAATAGCAGTTAAACATAAGGGCTAAGAAAAAAGTACATTTTGAAATGTAGACAAAAATATTCCATTCAGGTGAAAAAAGGGAAGCTTTCCCCCCTAGAATGGCCTGCATATCACTAAAATCCAATTTAGTTCTAATTAAAGTTTGTAGATATTTATTCATAACTTTTCAGCCCTAGCAACCCAATGGAGGATTTTAGCCATTTTTATGTAGACCTGTATGTCTATGCATGTATGTAGGAATTACCCCCCACCCCCCCCCCCAAAAAAAAAACAAACACCACAGAGGTCAGTTCCGGTGTTCCAGGCAAACTGGACGGACTTGTTAAAAAGCTTGCAAAATTCAGATGGGATTTAAGTTAGACAAGCCGTCCCTAGAGGGCCTGGGAATTCACAAGTGGGAAGTTTCAGGTTACAGAGTTACATCTGAGACAACCAGTTAGTTTGCGTAACCAGGAACCTTGTTTATAGAAGCAGTTACCATTATACCAGGGGTGGGCAACTCTGTGAGGTCCAAGAGGCTTTTTGCCCCTGCCCCTCGCAGGCCACTGTTTGATGGACGCCGAATGAAGTAATTTTAAAATTGTGTCTGTAGTGGCTACGGGGTGCCAAAAGGATCAAAATTACCTTGTTTGCAAGCCGATCTTGATACTTTTGGTGCTCCATAGCGGCTATGGAGCATCAAAAGGGTCCAAATCAGGTAGCTATGGAACACCCAAAGGGTCAAAATTCGCTTGCCAAAGGGTCAAAATTCGCTTGCCAAAGGGTCAAAATTTGCTTGCAAACAAGCCGATTTTGACCCTTTCGGCACTCTGTAGCCACTACAGATGCCATTTCCCCCCTCCATTTTAAATAAATAAATTTGGTGGGCCACATGTTGCTCGCCCCTGCCTTAGACAATACCTTTAAACTCCCTTCAACCAACAGAAGCAATATCACAACTCAAACAGCCCCTAGATGATTAAGGGCTCCTGTCTGACTTCTATTTCCTCTTGGGATTGGTAGCTGCTGAAACAGTAGCACCGGCATTTCTTTAGGCATACAGAATTACACAGATTCCACTATTCTGTGTGAGCCCTTCAGAGACCTGAGTTGGTGAGCAAGGAGTTTTGGCTGGAAGAAAAAAACGGCTAGGATCTCCTGCCCATGTAAACAAAGTTTGTTGATTCAAAATGAGAGCACTGAATCAACAACCTCTTACTGTAGGATTTCCTTGGTTTTGCAAACAAGTCCTAGGGATTTGGGGTCAGGTAGAGGCAGTTCCAGTCTATTAATGTCACTCTCAAGGGCTTTTCCGACTGAACCTGTGACCCTTTACTATACCGTTTGTAATAAAAAACGCAGCTCAAGCTAGATGACGGAAGCCGTGAAGCAATTTTAAACAAACATTGATCTCAAACTTATAAAAAGGATAACGCTTACTCCAATGTCAATAAAACCAGTCTTAAAAGCTTCCTCGTCTTTCATCTGGGAGGTCAAATGGTATCCACACTTCGTACTGTTATCATAGAACCAATATAGCAGAGTGTTTAAAAAATGCAGAATCGGATCCATGTTCCGATAAAAAAAGGGGTTCAAAATCCCGCCCTGACCTGTGTCCCCAACCAGTTCGCCAGCAACCTTTTTCCAGTGCAAGGATCCTGGGTCAAATGCTCCCACTTCCATTGTCTAAGGCAAGTTTCATTATTCAAAACAGTGGAATTACCTCTAGTTTGTCTGTCCTCATCAGTTTCTGCCCAGCAGAGCCCCCCGGTACTGAAACGGCCGGGTTCCCAGACATCAGGACGGGTGCATTTGGTAAGAGCTCTGCAGGAACCAAGCCCATTCCAGGAGAAACGTGACTTAAGTAGGGACTGAACGCCATGGTAGGGCTAGTTGCAAGCGAAGGAGTCACAGCAAATGTCGTCTGTTGGGTAAAGGAGGAGAAAAAGGTCACAGGAGTCAGCATGGCACCTGCTGTTGGCACGTGCCGATAACCCCGACCCCCATCTTTGGAAATGATTCGTTTAATCACACCGGCTGAGAAGAGAACTCCAGTTCCCAGTCTATTAATTCGCTGTCATTGACTTGTGATCCTCTCCTCCCTCTTCATTGATCCAAGGGTACATAGCGCATTTCAAGCACAGGGCATCTTCATTGGTATGGACAAAGAACAGCCACAATTGTTAACAGCTTAATGACACAATTAAGGAGGTACCTTTGAGCAATTAACACAGCCCCGCCCCCCCATTAACCATTCACCAGCAGAAGCGGAAGGATCTGGCCACTTTTGGACATAAGATGCATTGGGATGAGCTGGTGAGGGCCTTTCACGGCTCAGGCAAAGGGCTATAATTCGTAATTTTTTAATTATTCATGGATAAATCAAAACAAAACTTCAGTCTTATCACAACTCATTATTTAATCACATAAAGCAGACTTCCCTAACCCAGTGCCCTCCACATGTTGGGAGTTGTGGGCCAACACGTCTGGAGGGCACCAGGTTGGGGAAGGCGAACAAAGTATGTCAAAAAGGCAAAGACTGGCAATAAAGAAAAAGGTGGAGGGAGGCTTAACAGATTTAAATAATCAAGATGTTTGGTAGAGGTTGTGGACACATTGAAGAGACAGGGAACTACTGGTTTTCCATTCCTCTAAAGCAGGGATGACAACCTGTTGCCCTCCAGATATTTTGGCTAACAACTCCCATGAGCCTTCATCATTTATTTATTTTTACATTTATATCCTGCCTTTTCCTCCAAGGAGCACAAGGCAGTGTACCTGATCCTCCTCCTCTCCACGTTATCCTCACAACAACCCTATCTTACGATACTCTAAGTGAGATATGTTAGGCTGAGAGTCAGCGACGGGCCCAAAGTCACCCAGTGGGCTTCACGGCCGAGTGGGGACTAGAACCTGGGTCTCCCAAGTCCCAGTCCAACTCTCTAACCACTATACCACACTAGCTCATTGGCTCAGCTGGCCAATGCTGACAGGAGTTGTAGGCCAAAACTTCTGGAGGGCCACAAGTTTATTGATTTGATTTGTACCCCGCCTTTCTACCAAAAATGGGGCTCAAGGCGGCTTACAATAAAACTTGATAAAAACAGTGATAAGCAAATACATTAGAATACAATGAAAAACAATGAAAAAACCCCCAGCAACTAAGTAAAAACAGCATCCAGCTCAACAGACATGCTTACACACCAAAGGCCCACTTGAATAAAGTGGTCGTTGCCTGCTGGTGGAAGGACAGCAGAGAGAGAGCGAACCAAGCCTCCTTCGGCTGGGAGTTCCATAGCCAGGGAGCGGCCACCGAGAAGGCCCTCTTTTGTGTGGCCACCAAACATGTCTCTGAAAGTGGTGGTTTCGAAAGAAGGGCCTCTCCCAAAGATCTTAAGAACTGGGCACACTCATATCGGAGAAGGCAGTCCTTCACGAAGCCTGGTCCCAAGCCACCCACACCTGCTGTAAAGCTGTATTTAATGGCTTCTTACTCTAACATATTAATCAATTAAATACTGAAATCCTAATTTAAGATTTTCTTTTGCCTTCTGATCTATGAGTTGACAATATTTAATTTTCAGGCAACTACCACCAGTCAATACAATGGCTGTTCCATTTGAGAATTAGTGGTCCAGCTCCTGCTTGATCCTGTTAATGCCGCACTTGCCTATAGCTGTGTCCATTGCAAAGGCAGATGAATAGAAATGTGGAAGTGGATGAACATGTTGGGGTGGGGGAAGAAAGATTCCACCAAACTTCCATCTCCAGACCCAAAGTACCAGTGAGAATGAAAGCAAGTCTTAATACTCTGAATTACTTAGCTCTCCGCCCCACCCAATACGAGCACTGACAACTCAAAACAGATCTGAAGCATAGCGTGGTCTCCTTTTGTACAAGTGCTACCTGTTATCAAAGCACCCTCCTACTTCTGCCAGTATTTCAACTGTCCGGTCTATTTTAAGGCTTTGGTAACTGGGTCATGGCTAATTCGGTTAGGCCAAATCCTGACAGGTTCACGGAGGCTCAAACTTTGGCCAACTGACCTCATGGAGGTCTGGTATGTTAAATTGCTGCACCACCCTAACAGAAACGTGGGGGGTGGGGGGTTGTGGTAGGCGGGATCGTGACATTCCAGAATTTTAGACCAATTTTCTTACCGATGTGTAGTCACCACCTTGTTCATGTCTAATGATGTAGAGAATTTTGGTTTTGCTCACAGGTCATGCAAGCACACCCCATTCAAAGCTCCGGATGCGAGTACGAACATGTGTCTGCCAAAAATATTCATAAATTAACAAACACCTACTCGTCTTTGTCTCGTTCCCTGTTCCCAGTTTGATTTGTGCAGATTTCCTAATTTTTGCAAATTTCCTCTGTGGACTGAATTAGCCCCACTTTAGTCTGTGGAGGAAATTTGCGCAAATTTGGGGAAACATGTGCAAATCTCCTGTTTGATCACTGCTCGATTTCCACAACTTTCTCATTCGCACAGAGCAAACAGTGATTGCAAGCGGGAACTGGGCACGAGAAGAGCGGCAAGAGGATATTTGGAAAATCCTGCCAATCTTGAACACCACTTGTTCGTCCATCCCTAAGTTATGTCAATTGTCTGGCACAGCCCCCCCAACCTGGTGCCCTCGAGATGTGTTGGACTGGCCATGCTGGCTGGGAAGGACGAAGGGCAGTAGGTTGGGGAAGGATGGTATAATGCCCCACCCCCACAAAATTGGCATTCAGTGGCACAGATCCTCTGAACATGGAGATTCCAGCTAGCCATCATAGCAAGTAGCACTGATCCAATTATCTTCCATGAATGTGCCCAACAACTTTGTAAACCACCATCTAAGGTAGCAGCCATCACTGCATTCCCTTCCCCACTGAGAAACTATGGCCAGCCTCTACAGTTCTGGAATTGGAGGGTTTCCATGGAAGCAGACACAAGGCTTGTAGGCCCACATGAGCCTCAGAACCTCTCGGTTTAGAAACAAAGCACTGACGTCACTACGTGCATTTCATGGAGTGGCATCATGGGGCTCCACCTCCATAACAGATGTGAGTGATAAAGACTCGCCATTCAATTGTGGGGAACTCTTTAAACACGACATGATCCAAGACTGTTTAGATCAGGGCTCCCCAACCTTTTTGGACCTGGGGGCACGTTTGGGAATTTGAGAAACTGCTGTGGGCACCACTCCAATGGTGTGGTAGACGTGGCTAGTGACATAATGGCTGCTGTGGGGGCCTGGCTAGTCAATAGGTGAGGGAGGAGAGAAACAGCAAGGCTAGAGACTGGGAGGGAGGGGGAACTGGGAAGAGTTGCTTCCTGGCCTGCCCAGACTTCTCCCATCCACATGAACCTTTCCCCTTTGCTCTCTCTGTCTCTCTCCTGACTCCCAGCCTCTAGCCTTGCTATTTCACACCCCACCCCTTTCCTTGCCATTTCTCTGCCTTCCCCTTCCCTAGCCTTCTTCGTCCTCCCCTCCTAGCCGCCCGCCGTGCTCTTTCTCAACCCCTTTGCTTTGCTCTTTCTCTCTCCCTCTCAGCCTCTAGCCTTGCTCTTTCTCTCACCACCTCTTTACCTCGGTGTTTCTCCCCCTCCTAGCCTCTAACCTCACTCCTTCTTTACCCCTTTTCTTTGTTTTTGCTTTCCTACCTGCTGAATAGGTGATCAGTGTCAGGTTCAGGAACAGGAACAAAGTGAAGCTGGCACCCTTCAATTTATTATTGAATTCTCATCTTTAAAGGATGCAGGGGGTAAAGAGCTTTGCAGGCGCCATTGGAGGTGCCTGCAGGCGCTGTGCTGGAGACACCTGGTTTAGATTAATACCTTTCAGCAGCCAAATCTCTTCCAACCACTCCACCTACACAAGAGGCAGAACTCAAGCTCTGCTTGTGGCCACATCATGATCTTCACAGGCTGAGGAAACCAGACTTTTGCAGCCCTAAAGCCAAGCTCCCGGAAGGATTGCCCGATTACCAAGGTGATAAATACAAATAAAATGAACCCAAAGAAGGGGAGGCTCTGATTGTAATGAGAGAGCACATGGAAGCCCCCCAGGAGCAGGAGGTGCTGTTGCTGCTGTCAGCCGCTGGACTTGACTGGCGTCCTGGAAATGATGCAGCTGCATCACCCGGCCATGTGCCAGGAGGGGCCAACTTCATGGCTCGGCGCATTTCAATAGCTCTTCATTTCATTTCATTTCATTTCATTTCATTTCATTTCATTTCATTGGATTTGTATACTGCCCCATAGCTGAAACTCTCTGGGCAGTTCACAAAGATTAAAAACCATTAAAAATACATTATACAAGTGTGAAACCGTTTACATAAATACATGTACACAGACAACACACAGAGAGGCAACATAAATCTAAACTCAATTTTTAAAAACAACCAATCAAAGACAATCCAGGATCTGATTAAAAAAAGTCATTATATGCTGACAAATGCCCAAGAGGACAATTTTAACCTGGCGCTGAAAAGATAACAATGTTGGCACCAGGCAGGCCTCGTCGGGGAGGTCATTCCATAACTGGGGGGCCACCACCAAGAAGGTCCTCTGCCTCGTTCCCACTCCCGAGACTCTCTTGGAGGAGGCACCTGGAGGAGGGCCATATACGCTGAATGTAGTGTATAGGTCGGTTCATGCTGGGAGAGGCACTCTATCATGTATTGGGGTCCCGAGCTGTGTTACACCAGCCTTAAGCTAGCTTTATTCCAGCCTTAAACCAGCACCTTGAATCGGGCTTGGAAACATACAGGCAGCCAGTACAAGTAGGCCAGAAAAGGAGTTATACGTTCGGACTTTCTTGTCCCTGCTGTCAAACTGGCCGCTACATTTTGCACAAGTTCCAGAGAGTGCCTCCGTGTTTTTGTGGCCCAACACAAATGGCAGCTTTCAGAATGTGATTTCACTACAGCACAGCACTTAACCCATTGTGAAACTCCATGGCCGGGTTCCCACATCACAACAACCCAGGGTTTTTTCAAACCCTGGGTTATTGAGAACGCGTGGGAATGAGCACCGAGGAGGGACTGTGGCTCAGCGGTAGAGCACACGCTTGGCATGCAGAAGGTCCTAAGTTCCATCCCTGCCATCTCTAGGTAGAGTGAGGAAAGAATCCTGCCTGAACCCTGGAGAGCTGCTGCTGCCAGTCAGTTTCGACCATACTGGGCTAGATGGACCATGGGTCTGACATGGTAGAAGGCACAACCACCTGGTCACTCTTGCTGCATGTGAGAGGAGATAAGCAACCCAGAGATGTTTGGTGGGATGTCTGAAATGGGAATTTTGGGTTTTGGGGGTGAGATAAATCAGAGCTGGAACCCATGGCTTAACGGGCTCATATGTCACACTAAACAACCCAAGGGTGGGGCATTCCTGGTTTGTTCAGCCCTAGCAGAAGCGATCGTGCTGCAAAAGCCAGCCCTGCTCGCTTGCCCCTGTTCGTTCACAACAACCCAAGGTTTGAAAAAACCCTGGGTTGTTGTGACTTGTGAACCAGGCCTATCCAATATTAGTCTAACTTAAGTCCCATTCATTTCAATGGGTCTACTCTAAGTAGGATTAACACTGGATATAACCCTATGAGAGCCAAATCATGGTTCGGAGAGGCAAGCATATCTAAGCTAGAATCTGAGTCTGTAGGCCTCTGACTCTCGGTTAAAGAGGAGAATGAACGAAGGGAGGGAGGGAAAGAATTACTTTGGAGGTCATGTCTTCCTGGAAAGATACCCTGACGGCTGTAACTTGGGGCTCCAAGATGCTGTCTCGGTGTGCTTCCAGATGGAGGGCTCCTGGTGCCAACAAGTAAATGCTGTTGTGCTACTATTCTGCCTGTTCCTCCTTAAGATACTTTTTCTGGTAAGAAAAAAAAGGTGGAAAAAGCAGTGGGAAACCCCGGGAGGCTTACAAATTGAAGACGACATTCTCTGGACCCTCTGTAAAATCCTGCGAACGAGGCAGGGCGATTGCACAATTAAGTCCTCATCTGGAAGCACCCTAGGCTATTCCAATCCCTGGAATTCAGCCAGGTGATGCGGGCATAAGCGGATGCTTTTGTCCAGACACTTCTTCTGGTCCAGGTACACCAACAGTCACTGGGTGGTGTGCGGCCTTCAGTCCATCAGTACTCTTAAAAGGTATCAAACCCTTCTCTATTCACTCCACAGGGTCAGTCCAGGACTACACTATCTTTCTTACAGCAGTAACTCAAGTTTTGTTTTTAAGCTTCTGTACCTATGCTACATATTTATATCTACAAACCCCCAGAGGACAGGTTGGAGTGCTGCCCCCACTAGCCCTATGCAGACGAAATACATAGCACGGTGGGTTGTTTTCCTTAACCATGGTTGAGTGTTCCATCTGAAAACTTAAACCAGGGATGTTGAACCTGAGGAGTGGGGGCCAAATCCAGCCCACCTGGGGTTCTAATCTGGTCCTCTGGGGTTCCCTAGATGGCTACCCCTCTTCCCTACGTCCCAAAGTGGTTCACACTCCCCCCCCAAGTGCCAATTCTTTGGTGGTTTCCTGGCTTTTGTATGTCTCTCCCCTCTGCCTCCCTCCATTCTAAAAGGTTGAAATGCCTCTCCTAAGGCTTAGTTAGCGCTTTAAGCTAAAATACACCGGTATGTTTTGTATTTTTGGCCCCCACCCCCACCCCTTTTGCCTTCAGCTTTACCCTGTTTGCCTTTGGACCTACCTACCACTGGAATGCTTCTCCAAGAGCTTCTCCAAAATTGAATTTGCCCCTCAGGCTGAAAGAGGTTCGACATCCCTGACTTAAACCATGGTTAAGGCTGCAAGGATGGTTGTTGTAAGCCATGGTTAACTGCACCAAGTAAACCACAGTCAGGGCCAGTTACCCTGGCTCTCCAATCTTTCTGCTTGCAAGGTGACAAGCAGACTCTCTGATATCTCCCTATACATCTCCCCTGGGGAGACAGGTTTATCTTGGTAAGCTGAACCATAGTTTCACTGTATTTGGGGGAGGATCTTAACCAGGGTTAAGGGAACAAACCCTGATTAGTGATAATCATGGTTAAGCTTTAACTGGGCTACTGTGTGATCAGGACTCCCAAACAGCTGAGTAGGTGGAATGGTCCCGGTGATAAACAAGGCAACATAAATAAACTAAAAATTCTAAAACATATCGCATATAAAAAATGCAGTGAAAATGATTAATCAGCAGGCATCAGCATCTGTCTTCTCTTAGTACGGAACAGCCATTTTTAAAGGACCCATTTACAAACTAGCTGTAATATCTTCTTAAAGTATTGATAACTAAAAAGTGGGAATCAATACACAGCATTATCAGACCGATTAATGACATTAACTCTGTCCTAGTTGGTGTCTGCAAAATTCTTGCCCTTAACATGGGCTGCAAGCAAGGTCTAAAAAAATGCATTGTCTGTCTACTCACTTATAGGACACCACTTATGTGCCCATGGTTCCTTACTTATAAATGGTATCAGGTCCAGATTTTTAATAGGTAAGGCACATCCCAGAGCAGCATCCTGTCACGCTTCATTTCATGATTGGGCACGTTTAGCCCCAGGGTATGTTTAATTCACACTGTCCAACCTACTCCCGCATGAATCCCCCTCCTTTTCCTTTTTAGCATTAATTATAGTGTAGCATGACATCCACGCCAAGATTAACAATAACCATGGTTAGTTTTAACCAGGGTTTGCAACCCACCTTCTCAACCTGATTTCAAAGGCACTTTAAAGCTAACCATGGTTAGTGTTAACCTTGGTGTGAATGTAACACTACACCATTTTTAGCACCGATGCCCATAAGTCACAAAGTGCTCCCAATCTACCAGACTCAGCAAGCCTAGCCAAGCAAGAGGATTATTTCAGAAACTTACAATTGGCTGTAGTTGCGCTCCTGGTAGCATGAACTGCATTTGCTGTGCAAACATGGCTGCCGCTGTCTTTTGCTGGATCAGGTTGTTGCGTCCGTTGATTTCGAGTTGCGTTTTTAAGTGCGGTGGAGGGTGAAGGTATTTGCAGTTTTCTCGAGTGCACCGGCCCTAGGGGAGGATTACAGAAAAAACAATGAAACATTTTGGCAAACGGCGTGAGTGCTGGTGATACCAGGATAAAATGGATTATGCATGAACTGGGAAGGAAATCTATCTTGCTACTCCGTTACATCCTATATGATGCATAAGCACAGAGTCCACCAAGAACAATGCAAGCTGGGTTGCTAAATTATGATGTCAACACAAGCTTTTCCTAAACAAACATTTATGATAATGAGGTGATTCACTCCATACATTTATATTCTGCTCTTCCCCCATCAAGCCCAGAGAGGCAAATGTGTCTCCCTGCATCCTGAATTTTATGCTTTCAACAATCCTGTGAGGTAGCTTAGGCCGAGAGACATTGACTAACTCAAGATTACGCTGCGATGTAAATACGTGGCTTGCTTCTAACTCAGAAGAGCCGACAGTTTCGGTATCAATACAGCAAGCGTCCTGCAAAACAACTGCCTGCAAGTCAACTAATAGCAAAGAATTGGAAAGGATCTGTAGATCTCAATAACTGTGTGGTATATCTATCTTTGGAATATTGTGTTGGCTGAAAAACTAAGTAAACAGATAAGGGCACAAAGCCAGCAAAGAGAATCCCACACCTTCCATATAATCTGGTATACATTTTTTGACTTTACTGACAAACAAGGTTCCCACAGAGGAAAATCAGCATGTCATGGACAGATATGGATACATTTAGATAATTACAGCTAAATCTTGAACCCCTGATGAACTTCTGTGGATGAATATAGGGTTATTAATATATTGAAACTCCTGTAATTCCTGTTAACTGTAGTTGGATTTACTATGTAATGTATGTGTTTTGTTAGTTGAAAAAGTTGTAATATTTCTATATACTCATTAATTACATTGAAAACATGTGATTAAATCTCAATAAAAATAATTATAAGGAAAAAAAAATGCTTGGAAGTTTGAATTGTGATAAGCTGAACATCCTGGCCTAGGAACATCAGAACCGGCCTTATACCAGGTCAGATCTTGGTCCATCTGTCTTGGTTTTGTTGACACTGACTGGCAGCAGCTCTCTGGGATTTCAGACAAGGGTCTTTCCCAGTCCTACCTGGAGGTGCTGGGGATTTTATTTATTACATTTATATCCCACCTTTTTTCCTCCTTAAGGAACCCAAGGTGGCATACATAATCCTCCTCCTCTCCATTTTATCCTCACAACAACAACCCTGTGAGGTGGGTTGGGCTGAGGGTCTGTGACTGGCCCAAAGTCACCCAGTGAGCTTTCATAGCTGAGTGGGGACTAGAACCCAGATCTCCCAGCTCCGAGTCCAACACTCTAGCCACTGCACCACACCGGTGTATGCACGGTGCTGAGAATGGGGATAGGGAGACATTTTTCTCCCTCTCTTAAAATACTAGAACCTGGGGTTATCCCACAAAGCTGCTTGGTGGGAGATTCTGGACAGATAAAAGGAAGTCCTTCTTCACACAGCGCAGAGTTAAACCCTGGAATTCACCGCCACAAGACGTAGTGATGGCAACCAATTTGGATGGCTTTAAAAGGGGGTTGGATAAATTCCTTGAGGAAAAGGCTATCAAAAGGCTAATCTTGATGGCTATATGCTGCCTCCAGAACCAGCTAGCTTAGTACTATCGACACTGACTGGCAGCAGCGGCTCTCCAGGATTTCAGGCAGGAGTTTTCCCCAACCCTACCTAGAGATGCCAGGGATTGAACTCGGGACCTTCTGAATGCAAAGCAGGGGCTCTATCCCTGAGCCACAGCCATTCCCCAAAGACCCAAACATAAGAAGCTTCCTTATATCGAGTCAGACTCTTAGTCCATCTGGCCCAGTGCTGTCAGCACTGACTGGCAGCAGCAGCTCTCCAGGATTTCAGGCAGGATTCTTTTGCTGCTCTACCTCGGATTGAACACGGGATCTTTTGACTGCAAAACAAATGCTCTACCAATGAGCTACAGCCTTTCTTCCAAAGGGGAAGCGACAGAATGAGGTGGTAGCGTTAAGGAATGTCCTCTCCAGACATGTGTGTAAAGGTACGCACATTCAGAGATACACATGTCCAAGGGATCTTTGAACATTGGTCACAGCGCATCTTGGCAGATTTGTCCAATGATGCACACGCACGCACACCAAAGTCTATTCCAAAAGGGGGTTATTTTATTGAACACACAGAGATAAAAAATGTAGACAATAATTACTGTGAGGATTGGCTGGTTGGCAATAGGCACTATATGAACTTCAGGATGGAAAGAAACTGTACATATATGACGTACAATCCTAAACAGACTAAGGATGCAAGGCAGAAAACAAATGCAGACATCCATGTGCAGGGTTCAAACAGTGGGGAAATTAGCTCAAAGGCCCGCTTGGTGTCTAAACCAAGGGCTACTGTGCCTGGATGGCTAGGCTGTGGACATGCGCAGTGGGTCTGGACCCAAGTGATCTGGAGGAGCTGAAGAAGTCAGGGACAGGCAAATGTGAGTTCTAGGTCTTTTTTTGCTGGGGGGAGATAGGCATGGGAGAGGAGGGCTGACAAAGCAAGGGAGAGAAAAGGGTTTTTTGGCGGTTGATCACTAGCCTTGGGTGAAACGCAGTGGCTAGCCCTTGCACAAAGCCCCCATGCCAAGAGAGGAGGGCAGAACAATCAGGGCAGCTAGACTCAGAACACTCACAGCCATTTCCAGTGTCTTGTGCACCAGCCTGTTTCTACCCTGCTTCCTTCTCCAAAGATTTGTGGTGCACAACTGGAATCAGAAAGACTCCAGATGACCTTGTGCATTGCCAAAATCTCCTAGGGGATTTCGGCAACCACAAGGGTGCCAGGCCTGAAGGGGAAACAAGGTGAATCACGGAACAGGGAGCATGAAAAAATGTGATGTCACTTGAAGTGGTATCGTCTACTTTCAGAATTCCCACCTCCCTTTTCCTGTATGTGCAGACGTCCCCCCCCCTTCTGCATCCTGCAAAGCCTTCACTTCTGCCCCCAGCGCAGCTGCCCAACCACAGCACTTCTGCCCACCCAGGCTAGCTAGCTCTGCAAAAAACAGCACTTCGTCTCAAGCCAGCCCAAGGCTCTGTGCAAGAGAATATTTACAAAGGTCTGGAGCTATGTCTGCAAATCCCTTCCAGCTGAGGCACGGACTGGACATGCAAGGCCTGTGCTCGGGTCAGTGCATCTTTTGTACCAAATTTAGACTAAATCTGCTTGGATGTTTTTGCATTTACAGGAAAATGAGGGGAGCGGGATGGGGGGAGAGAAATATGCTACTGACTTCCCAGGCAGTTTGATTACCGAGCCAAGATTTCACTGGGAAATGCGTTATTTCAATTGGCATTTTTGCAGAGCATTAAATCAGCTTGTGCACCACGTGTGGTGAGAGGGGGGGAGGAAGCTGAGATGTGGGCGATTTTGGCTCATGGTGGCTCGGCCCTTGAATCAGCATGCCTGGAGAAAAAAAGTATTTCAGTTGGAAGCAACCCGTTCACTAGAAGGTGCTAATACATTCAGGACAGAGAGAAACCTACAGTTTCTTCCTTCAACTGATTTCTATTTCTCCCCTCCCCCCCACCCCCAATTCTCCATTTCACCAATGATAATAATAATGCTAATAATATTCTACTGCTTTGGAGAGCCCATAGCTGGTCGTGCAGTGCATGCTTTGCATGCAGAAAGACTGCACACCCAGTTTAAAAGAGACTTCAGGTAGCAGGGATGCAAAAGGCCGCTCTTCTCTGTCAGCTGGAGACCTTGGAGAGCCGCGGCCAGTCTGAGTAGACGGATCTGGGCTGGATGGCCCATTGCTTGGGAAGGCAGCTTCCGTTTTAACACTTGGAAGGTACAGCGAGTACAATTCTGAGGAAGTGAGACGAGCTGCCCAAATTGCGTTTCTGAAAGGACTCTTGTTACATTCTGATCATATTTGTGGCATGCGTCAATTTAAAACTGAACAGCTCAGAGGCACATCGTATTCCCGAGACCGAATATGAACAAATTATTCCACAAGCTCTCCCCTTCTCAGTTTTCCTCTCAAAAATATCAGTCAGCTTGTCTTCTGGAGTGTAACACACACATAGACATGCACACTAACCACATACACACCCTTTTTTAATGCTGCTGTCTATCGTTACTTCATGGTAAAAGGAACAGCAGTATGTTCATGTTTAAAAGTACTTCTGTTTCCATTATTGTTTCATATGCTGCAGAGTACCCAGTAGAGCAGCTTCCCCCAACTTGGTGCTCTCCAGATGTGTTGGACTACAACTCCTATCCTCCCCCTCCAGCATGATGGGTGTTGTAGTCCAACTCATCTAAAGGGCAGGAAGTTGGGGAAGGATGATCGAAATCATGCTTACATCAGGAAAGGGCAGGAGCTCTCTGATATATTCCTTTTATATAAATACATATAATATTTATATTGCTTGTATTTAGGGAAGGGGGTGGTTGGAGCGGTGTATAAAAATTGGGTGGGGAGACGTAAGAGCAAGTCCTCTGGAATAATCTTGCAGTGCACTACGTTTGCAAAATGTCCGGTTCAGGTTGCACCGCTAGACAGTTGAAGATGTCAAGAATAATGGAAAACAACAAAGAGTCTTGTGGCACTTTAAAGATGGACACATTTATTCTGGCATAAGCTTTCATGGAGACTTCATCAGATGCATAAAGTGTTAACTTCAGCTTAGCAGATTTATATTCACATGCTGAGAGTGGGGGGGGGGAGTAAACTGTGTTGTCAGAGGGAAATGCAATGCAAAAGGTACAGACAGTGATGATTGCCTTAACGGCTGCCATGCACAAAACATTGTTGGGTTATAACACGGACATCATTGGAATGGAGAAAAAGAATATACAGTTGCTCCCCCACCATACATACTCTCACTCTCCCTTTCATACCCCCCCCTCTCTCACACACACATACACACACACACACACTTTCACTGCAAATCTCCTAATCCAATTCCACAACTTTCCCTGCTTGATTGAATCTTCCCTCAAGGTCGTCTGGGGATGTCAGTGCCTCTGACCTTCCTCTGCCTACTTTCGATGTGTGCGCCGAACATTACAGTCGAGGAGACAGCCTGCAGCACGCAGACAGAGAAGTGGAGAACATTCAGGCCCCAGAGAATAAATGCTGAAGCGCCACATTCATGAATACAAATAGCTGTTAGTGTTGCTGCTGTCGCTGCTACTGTGGTGTGTGAAGCCATCCTGTTCCCGTGGACTCCACTCCCAAGCTAAAACGGAGACTTTAAGGGGGCCCAGCTCTTCATTATACCTTTTGGGATAGATACACTCCAGGGATAAATACGGCAGGGTGGGGGAGATTGCCAAAATAGCTCAGAGTCCTGGGCTCTGCAGCACAACTGAACGTTATTGTTGTCGTTAATATGATTTATTCATATTCTGCCATCAGTGTGCATCATGTTGCGCAAAGTATATACAGACAGGTCCCTGCCCCAAGGAGCATGCAATCTAAAATTCAGCACAGGGGGAAGCAACAGAGGAAGAGAAGGGCAATGGAGGCAGGATGAAAAAGAGGAAGAATATACAATTACTGCTGCCACGTGTACCTGGGCTTAGTGGATCCTACTTCTGCATAAACATGAATAAGGTTCTTTTAGGTAAGCCACCTTAGGAAGGGTTTTTTTTTACCCTAAAAGGCAGCCTAAACATATTTAAATACAGTTGCTCTGTGAATTTCATAGTTATGCCAAATAATACAAGCTTATATGCTAAGTTATACATGATGCATTTTATGTGGTTAGATAAGTTTAGGATTGATGAGGAAGTATTCAGTATTTTTCAGTCCCCCCTTCTCCAAATTCTGTTCCACGCCCCCACCCCAGCTTGAAAATTTCCTGGAAATTTTACATCTCCAGCACTGCACAGGTTGCTTTATACCTGACCTCTGTCCTATCTTGTCTGCCCAACCCAGTATCGGAATGGTAGCCTGTTTTCTGACAAGCCCTCTGCCACTGGTCCCTGAGTCTTGTTGATCCAGTATCCAACCACCACCCTGTCCATGATCGTGTTTTCTGCCTCTTGTACCTCTGATGCTCACCCACTTCACCAGGACCAGAACCTGCCAAGCAGCCTGCAAAAAGCTAGGCCCCAGCCCTGACAGATGCATATGGAAGCCAGTGAAGGGATTAACCATTTCTGCCCTTGGAGAAAGTGTTGCATCAGGGGTGGGGAATATGTGGCTCTCCCGACATTGCTGGACTGCAACTTCCACCAGCCCTAGGAACATAGGAAGCTGCCTTATACTGAGTCAGATCCTTGGTTCATCTAGCCCAGTATTGTCGACACTGACTGGCAGCATTGGCTCTCCAGGATTTCCAGCAGAAATATTTCCAGCTCTACGTGGAGATGCCGGGGATCGAACCCGGGACCTTCAACATACAAGGCATGTGCTCTACTGCTGAGCTACAGTTCCATCATAAGCCAAGGTCATTGGCTAACCAACATAACAAGTGGTGCAGGATGGAGCTGAACTGAGGACTGTGCCGTTGCAGTCCAACAACATCTGGAGGGCCACCCATTCCCCATCCTTGCATAATGAAAATTCTAACTATTATTAACTGCTCTGCACACAGGATGCAGATTTAAAAACATAACATGATATATGTTATGACAGTATGGCTTGCCTCTTGAGGTGGTCAAGTTCATCATGCTAATTTCTCAGCTGTTCTAGAACTGTTCGTTTATCAACACCCAAAGGCTATGTTGTGTTCCCAAAGGAAACATTTTAAACAGTTTGTATCAAAGAAACATTACAAATTGCAAGAAAGGAGTTTGCAGATTTATACCGAATATAGCCAAGGAGGGGTGGGATGGAGTGCAGAAACCCAAACCAAGTACAGCAAAGATGCAGGCCAATTTGTGTTTGTGTTGTTGCATAGTTTAGAAAATCAACAGCCTAATGAACATAAACAGTTCCTGGATTTAAAAATAACAGCCCATCTGAGCTGACAATTTGGTTTCAATCTGGAAAAGCAATCGATGCCAGGAAATGTGTTACACATTTCTGCATGCTTCCCTGAGATTACAGAATTAGAGACAGGAAGGTTACTCAGTCCAGAGATTCTCCAGTTTTCTTTTACTTCTATTTTAGCATGGCTGATAAACAGCCACTCACCTGGGGTGAGTTAGTATCAACTTAAAGTGAATGGGTGGAAACTTTTGCAAAATCCAGATGTTTTTGTAAAGGCCATAAGTGTCTAACCTAGGTATGCAGGCTAGTAAAACTTCCTTATAGGCTAGTACCTATACTAGACAAATGTGCAAGGTTGATACTGCACATCTTCAGCATGCATGGTGCCTTCCAAAGTAACACAAACCTGAACAGGATTTTGCTCCAAGGAACTTACCATCAAACTTTAAATAGTGCAAAGAGACAGCAAGGGAAGGAAGTAGGGTTTGCCCAACCTGTGCATTTAAGAGAGGTTTGCAAGTGAATCTTTTCCCAGAGGGAAGCCAGACAAGGTCACTTGCTAGTTGTAAAGATTAAAGTGTAGGAGCAGTGGCAAGTTGGCAACACAGTAAAGGGAAGAAAAGGGAGGGGAAGAGGAGAAGCATGGGGAATTAATATGCAGAAATGTAGCTGAAAATCAATATTTGGGGACGAGGACTAAAAAGAAGTTCAGTCAAAGGCCTCACAGAAGAGGTGGATTTTGCGGAGGAATTTGGAGGCACAGAGAAAGGCAGAATCACACTACTTTGCTGGCAGGGAGTTCCAGGCCTGTAAGAGGTGGCTGCATCTTAAATAATCCTTCCCCAAGACCTGGTTTACACCTGCAGCAGAATGAGGTGTTAGGATTCTGAGCTGGAAGAGTAGACCGTACCACTTTTGATGGGAGGGAATGTAGCTCAGTGGTAGAGCATCTGCTCTGTATTCAGAAGATCCCAGGTTCTATCCCCACCATCTCCAGCTTGAGCTAGAAATGACTCCTGCCTGAAACCCCGGAGAGCCGCTGCCTGTCAGTGTCGACAATACCATGCTAGATGGACCAATAGTCTGACCTCAGTATAAGACAGCTTCCGATGTTACGGAAGGGGGACATACCATTTTGAATGGTCTCCGTGTAAATAAAAAACTGTGCAGATCTGGTATCTCCTTGCTGCACTAGTGTTCTACTTGAAGGAGTTTTAAAAAGTTATTATCATTATTATTACTAGTGTAAATCCCATGTCACACGGCTACTAGTCTGAGAACAATTGGATAAAAATATGTTTGCCCGTTTCCCTTGCGACTGGAACAACTTCATTATTTTAAAATGTACTACAAATAAACTGGCAAAGGTGAAAACCAAAAACAATGTTCTTTTAAAAAAAACGTTTACTATTTCTTGAAGTTTGAGGTTAAAATCACATGATGAAACATTTTTCTCTTTTCTTCCTCCGGTGTCCTTTCAGCTCTTTCTCCTCAGCTTCTCTTCTTCCTCCCCTATCACCAACAAACTTTTCTTTAGCCCTTTCAGCTCTTTCTCCTCAGCTTCTCTTCTTTCTCCCCTATCACCAATAAACTTTTCTTTAGCCCTTTCAGCTCTTTCTCCTCAGCTTCTCTTCCTCCTCCTCTATCACCGACTTTTCTTCAACATTTTTTCCCAACATTCTGTGCCTGTCCTTTCATTGGCCCAGCACTCTCAAGAGCTCACAGGAGTAAGCATTATTACATGTGCGTACACACAGTGTGTCACATGTTACATTACATGCACAGTGTGGGGCATATGCATTAACCTCGGCTTTGCCTCATCCCTCTCCTTTTCCCCTTCCCGAGCTGGCCAAAACTCGAGCTTTGAACTTTTTCAAAATTTCCTGCACATCTATCCTGCTCACGCTTCAGTTTAAAACAAAAATGAGCAAAATCAGTCTGATAGATCTCTAGTAATAAGCTTACATTACCACATTCTAACACCACCACCACCACTACCACCACATGGGAGCATTCAAAATGTGATTTCCCCACCGGAGTTCTGGGGTACAGTCCATATACCAATCCATTCTGCTGCATGAGTAAATAAGGCCTTAGCCAAGATTTGAAAAGTAAATAAAATCACCTTGTTCACTCTCCCTGTTTGCTGCTCCTACCATTACACAGGGACAGTACAGGTTAAAGTGTATTTCATTATCACTGCTTCTGCAAAAGGTAGAATGCCACTATGATACCTTAATCAGAGAAAAACACAAAAAAACCTTACTTTTTCTAAATTGATCCTGCCAAAGTTATTGTTCTCTTTTTCTCAAGTGAGCCAAAACCTTCACTTTTCTTAAAGCCTCAACTGCTGAACTTTCAACTTTCAAATTAACAAAACGAAACTGTTCCTAGCCCTCATGCTTACAAAGCAAAGAACTCTCCCCACCCCTATCCCTAGGCTGCAGATCTGCTATTCTTTGTTATCCAGCACAAAAAACGAACTACTGTTTAATTTTACCCTGACTCCAGGGACTCACATGAAGCCACACCCCATCAAACAATCAGGACTAACAACGTTCTTGAAAGCTTCCCAAACCATTTATCCCAACAAAAGCAATGACACAAACCAAATCTGAGTTCCATGCCTAATTTTTGCTCAGAAAAAAATCCATTTCATTGAGCAATTCTAGATAAAGGAGTGCAGCTAAACAGACAACCAATGCTCCTGCCACACAAGCTCCAGCCAGGACGCCAGGCTCCACAGAGCGAGCATGTCTAATGCCTGCATGATGTGCTCAGGCTGACCTCGAGACCCAGAAATATGCCACTGCCACGCTTACATTTCCATGCAAAGCCCTCAAATCTAATAATGGCGTTTCATTTTCTCCATGCAATGCCAAGAAGCGGATTAACGGCAAATGCAATCACAACTTCAGAAGCTGAAAGGTTAATTCCAAATACCCACCAACTAAATCTCCTCCCCCGCCTTGTCCATTCCCTCCCAAGCATTCCTAGAACAAGAACAGGCCAACAACTCTCCTTCTAGATTATCGTTTGCAAGGTGTACTATGTAAGACTATCCACTTTATGCAAAAGCTAATTAGGCCAGACCACTAACTGCTACCCTGATGTAAGGGTAGCAAAACCCAACAGGTAGCCAAGCCGTAGTTCTCTAAAATTGCTGTTTCCCAGGATCTTCTCTTTCCCATTTGTAAGTGATCAAATTCAATACCTTCTATGGGGGATACCATATCACCACCTCTGTTGTTCTATGCAAAGTGTCCTTACCTCAGAGCAGTGAAATTCTTTAAAAATATCTTGGCATTTAACCTGGGGTGTCTCCCTAGAACTAACAGACTGCAACTGAAAGTGATATTCCTTGTCTGTGCACTCCTCCGAAAAAGAGGAGGGTATTTTGGAAAGTGTATGTAAGGATGTTGGGGGTGGGGAAGAGGTAATGTATGCTTATAGTTTATGCTTTCTGAAACAAACACACTGTTATTTATCAAGGATAACCAAAACACTTTTTTAATTGTGGTGCCCCGCACCAAATGGAAACCCCCGCCCCCCAGTGTGTGTTGTTTCCCTCTAGACATTCAGTATTTAGCATCTTGATCCCTATGTTTTTAGTCAGTAAATGAAGTATTTGAGGAATGAGGAAAGGGGCTTTATTTGTAAACAACCCATTAAAATATCTAAAAAGAGCCTCAAGATATACCCTTATTAAAAAACAAAAACAAAATGATGCTGTTTCACATTTCCTGCATTCCATTCCTGTGTGATGGCCAATTAACCAAAAACTGGGCCTGTGCTGGCTGAACACAGCCCACCCACCTTGTATGGTGGACCAACACGGACTCGAAACTTAACTGAATGACCGGACCGGAGCGGGGTGGGTGTGGGTGGGGACAACGCAAACTAGATTTGATGGGGGCAGCTATGTTTAAGAACATAAGAACAGCCCTGCTGGATCAGACCAAGGGTCCATCTAGTCCAGCATTCTGTTCACACAGTGGCCAATCAGCTGTCGACCGGGAACCCACAAGCAGGGCATGAGCACATCAGCACCCTCCTGCCCATGTTCCCCAGCAACTGGTGTACAGAGGCGCATTGCCTCTGGTACCAGAGGTAGCATGCAGCCATCAGGACTAGGAGCCGCTGATACCCTTCTCCTCCCGGAATTTGTCCAACCCCCTTTTAAAGCCATCCAAATTGGTGGCCATCACTACACCCTGTGGTTGTGAATTCTGTAGTTTAACTATAAGCTGTTTGCTTATTCATGTGTCTGCTCTGTTCACATATAACACACACACTGTGTGTGTGTGTTTTTAATATTACCAGTTCCCACTTCACCTACCCACAGTTTGCCACTGAAACTCCCTGCCCCTCCACAGCCTAGCTCTGATATCAGAAGTGATCTGGCCTGAATAGAAAGTCCCTACAGTGATAAGCTATTGGACAGCTCAAGCAACGGAGAGCACAGGGTTCAGCTCCCCTCACCCACACAACCCCTCTTCATTTTAAAGGTAGAGACACACATTTTATACATGAATGGGGCAGACAAGTGAACAAACGCGGCCGCCCCATCGCATCCAGTTTGACTCTAGGAATGAACACAACACCAGGCCTAGGGGTGTCAAGCTTTTGAGGGGACCACAATACATGTCTAGGGGTGCGGGGTGGGGGCTCTGCACTGAGCTTGGTAGCTCACGGATGGCCCGGGTCTGTCCAAAAAGAAATGTTCTGCAGACAGATCGAAGGTCATATAGGCCAGCTTCCTCACACTTGGCCCACCTTTTGGGCTCCTAAGCTCAGATAGCCAGCCGCTTTGTGCTTGGCCTTATTTTTAGGCTCCTAAGCTCTCATATGCTCCAGCCGCTTCACACCCGGCCTAGGCTTTGGGCTCTGAAATACTGACTGGAATGGATTCTTTTAGAAAGCCAGGCCTGCTGCACTGCAGCACGTGGGGTGAGAAATCACATAAAAGGCAGAAGCGAAGGAAGGCGGAATTCCCACCAGCGAGGAGAAAAGCAGTTTTTAAACACTGGGAAACTCAGTAAATCAATGGCGAGACACATGAAACGTGGGGGCATACAATTTGGCTTGGCCTTTTATACCGCTGCTTGTGTGTGGCAGTGGCAGAGGCTCTTGAAAGGACTAATCTCCGTGTGACTGTTTCCCCAGCTGGCTCCTACAGATAATGTGTATTTAGAAAGCCACAATCCGGTAATGGATGTGCACACACAAACCAGGCTGCCCTGCACTTCAATATCTCCCTACAAACTCCCAACCCCGACAACGACAATAAAGACAGACCCTCGACATTCTCCAGCGGCAGGCGCTCCTGATGCGAGGTCACGGGAGGGCAAGCGGCAGGCAGAGGGGCGGGAGAGGAGATGCTTGTACTCCATAAATTAACTCCATGCTTTAGATCACAGCCAGTGAAAAGCTGAGAGGGGCAACAAGAGAGGAAATTAGGAGTTAATGAGCAGGAGGGCAAGATTAGGGCTCCAGCCGCTACAGCTGAACAGAAGCCCAGCAGCGAGAAGCAAGAGAACTGCTGCAAACGGGAAGATTTCTGTGAATGGGTGGCTGTTTAAGCATGGTTTTGTTACTGCAGGAGGAGCTAGCATGAAGCTTATCCCACAGGAACCAGAAGTGCAAACTGTTCTGAAGTCCTCCTGGGTAAGACATGGATGCCTACAGTGTACTTATGCAGCATCGCATCCTTTACTTTCTACAAGGGAAGGAGTAAGAAAGTTCCGTTCTCAGCCCAGGAGTTAGCAAATTGGTTCAAACTAGGGGCAAGTTTATACACTCAGAAGAATCAAGTGGTAAAGATTTCCCTTCACTGTGACATTTCAGGCTGAAAGTGGGGGCAGAGGTTGTTTGTTCAAATGCTCTCCCCCCGCAAATCTGGGAAACCTCCCTGCATATAGAAACACAGCAAGTCATGTAGACATCTAGGCTGAAACTTCTCCCTGAGGTTTTATTTTTCTAATATATTAAATTGTATTTTTGTTTTAAGCACTGGAGGAGTGGTGCCCTCTATTTGCAGCCCCATACGCTACAATCCAGGAACAGTTTTTAGCTATTGTCAGAAACATTTACCTGAGTGTCCAGCCTAGCAAGAGTCTATACCACTGCCACTGGTAACTGGTTGTATCTGTTTTCTTTTTTTTAAATTAAAGCATATTTTATTTTATTTTGGTTCCTGCCCCGTGCATAAAATAAGGGTATTTCCAGACAGAGATCCCCTAGTGTTAGCAATCTAAACATGGTACATCTTTTTTCTTTCTTAATGGGTTTTTGTGTGGAAAGAAGCAAGACTGAAAAAATGGTGGACAAACATGGTAGCATTACAAATGGAAGATGCGGTCATCTGGATCCCCCCTAAAAGCCTGTAAATTGAAGCTGGGTGACTGCACAATAAAAGCCTTGTCTCGAAGGACTCAAAAACTAAAGCAGGGTGCAAGCAACACATATTAAACCTAAAAGCAAACAACACTGGTAACTGTTGGAACAGTCTAATATAATGGATTAAAATCTGAAGTGGAATCATAAATAATTGCAGCTAAAACAGAACTAAGATGGGGCGGTGAATGAACTGAAAGGACTTCCTTAAAAACAGAGGTTTTGCTTATCTCCTAAAAATCACCCAAAACACAGCTCTTTGTAGAGGAAAATGTTGACTTTGCAGCCAGTATAGAAAGATAAATGCCCCTTCAGGGGGAATATAATCTACGTCAGTGTTCCCCAGGCTGGGGCCCTCCAGATGTTTTGGACTACAGGATTCCAGACCATTGGCCATGTTGGCTATGCCTGATGGTAGTTGAAGTCCACCACATCTGGAGGGCACCAGGTTGGGGAAGGCTTATCTATGTCAACTTGGAGGGTGTGTTCACCCTGATAATTGGGGCTAAATGTAGTTGAGCTTGAATTCTGGAATTCCTTCCCTCCAAACGTTTTAGAGTTTATAGGAGTAAGAACTGCATGCCCTCGGTGGAACTCAATCCCTATGTTTATGGGCATACCTCCAGATCATAAGCCCAGAGCAATGACTCATGCAGGGATGTAACAAGGGGTCTCCCCTGGGGGGTGGCAGATTCTACTGGGCTTCTACATCAGAGTAACAGGATGCCAATCACAGCTGCTGTACAGATGTGGCAGACTAGCATGGCCTCCATGCAGGCTGGATGGAAGGAGACAAAGCACAGCAGAGAATCATCCAGAGAGCTAACAGGCATTTTCTTCTGTGGGGGTGGGCTCAAAGCAGCCTTTTTCGTTAATTTATTTCTCATGATACAGCGGCAGTTCATGACTGGGGCTAGTGCATTCCAGGACACAGTTTGGGAATTACTAGTCCATCCTGCCCCCTCTCAGGTGGCCATTCAGCCAGCCCTCTCCACTTAATGTCTGCAGTTCCATTGTTTTGGAAAACCTGCCCCTTCCCCCAATTTTGTGCTGTTCCTCAGCAGGCTGTTTTCCAGCAGGCACTACCGGCCTCTTTCACAGAGTGACCTTATTAGTACTGATCATGTTTCTAATAATATCTGACATTGTAAGAGGGCCATCTGCTCCAGCAATTCACTTTTTTCAAAAACAGCAAAAAGAAGAAAGTGAGTTTTGTTTGAGGATTTTCTTCCACCAAATTACAGGGAGAAAACACTGTTTGGTGGAAATCATAAGCTGCTAATGAACATGTAAAAGGAAGCAAATGCTTCCAAATTCAAATGAACTCCCAAATCAGCTACCTATAAATCCACATCAAGAGTCTGATTGAGAGCCAAGAAAAAACAAAGATAATTAAAGCTAAAACAGATGTAGCGAGCAATCCTAGACCCCCTAGACAGTGCCAGGGGAGAGGGGGGACATAGGATTCTTCAGTTTCTGGGTTCTGAGGTCAGAACCAGGACTCCGACCTCAGAGCCCAGAAACTGCTCCCCGCCTGCCCCCTCATAGCTGGCGTGGTTCTCTCCGTGGCGGCTATGTCTCCTCGCTCAGAAATGGAGTGCAGAGACGGAGAAAAGGGGGCGGTCCCAGGGGCAGGGAGGAGAGGAGAATGTGGAAGCTACTTTATGCAGCTTCCTATCAGATCTCCAGGCCCCTTCCCTCCCCCTCCCTGAAGTCATGGCTAGACAGGCAAAATCTGGCCCATCTAGCCAAAATGCAGAGTGCCTGGAACACAGAGAAGAAGATTTCCTCCATGCTCCAGTTGCCCTGCATAGGGCAGTTGCCAGCCTCCGGATTCGGAGACTGGTGACTATCTGGATAGGATTGCGCCCAGAGAGTTGTCTTTTGTTAAGTATTTCAAATCTGATTAATGTTGACATTTTATCAGCCATTCCTAATATTTTATGCAGCTGGTGGTAACTACCAGGAATAATCTTTTCCCATACAGAATCTCACAACTCATCAAGCATTTTAGGTAAATCACCAAAATTCATTTTTCATTTCTATCATTTACCAGGTCTTATTACAATAATGTCTGATATTTATTGTTATATCTCCAGATAATTTAACCCCCTCCAGGGTCTAATTTCACTCCATTTCCTTAATTTACTGCTAATCCTAACTATTTTAATGTGAAGGTAAGACGGTTGTTCCTGTGGTATAAATACAAGAAGAAGGTTGAATGCACTCTTATGCTAGAAAATATTAAAAGTGATCCGAATTCTGTGCTGAAGAAAAAACTGGATTCTGTGAACCACAGAACTTCTGCAAACTGAGCAGGTTTTGCACATTTTTATTTGCTGAGGGTGCAATCCTATGTATGTTTAGAGAGAAAAAGTGCTACAACTCCCGGCATTCCCCAGGCAGAACTTTTTTTTCTGTCTAAACATGCGTAGGATCATGCCCTTCAATTATCTTTTAAAAAGTATTTTGCATATTTTACTTTGCTTTTGTTAATAACGGGTAAAGCAGGGTACAAAAGCCCCTACCACCTAACCACTGGAAATCTTATTTGGTCTCCTCTCTAACTTCTGAGATTTCAAGCAGGCATTGGCCACACACTTATGAACGTACTATTGAAGCAATAAGGGCTAGAAGCTTTTGTTTGCTTGTTTTTAATGAAAGGTTCGATTCTCTGGAAGCTGAATACTGTGCTAGTACCACCCTCAACCTGCTATACTGAATCACAGTTTGAGGCTTTTTTTTATCCTGGGCCACCTAAATCATAGTGTACTGTCCTTGTCTCCCCACACACGCAAAAGTGAGCACAGACAAATGAATCGACAAGCGCAGATCCTCCCTCAGAACCAGTGATCCCCATCCTGCTTTCTAAAATCTACAGTGCCAGGAATCTTTTGCTGTTTGCGCTAACAATACCACCTAATCCCCTCCAGCTGGGAACTTGCTCCCTGCTCCTCTATCCCATAATAATTTTACTCCTGCCTTGTGTGCCGCCCTGATATCTTCAGATGAAGGATGGCATAAAAACATTTAAACAAATAAATTAATTAAGGCTTTTTCCAGGGGAGGCAACAATGAACACCCAACTGGAACGCAATCCATCAAAAGAAACAGTAATTGTACTCCTTCCAGATGATACCGTATGAGCAGTGAAGGAAAAGAGTTGCCAGTTTAGGCAGCAGATAGGTTGCCGGGTTGCCGACGCTCTGTGTTACTCAGAGTTGAGACTCCGCCTTTCAAGCACACATCCTGCACCCCGCCCCGCTCTCACAATGTCAGAAAATGGCTTGCAGAGAATGAACGAATCAGGACAGCAATTCACAACACACTCAGAACTTAAGAACCAGGTGACATTGCTATATGATGAAAGTCAGCCTTCCCCAACATGGTGGAGGGCACACGGTGCCCTCCCGATGTGTTGGATTGCAACTTCCATCCTCCCCAGCCAGCATGGCCAACATAGGACCTCTAGGTTGGGGAAGGATGGTGGAGGAGCCCATGCAAAACTCTTCAAAGCACCAACAAGGCTGTGTTTTGTCAGTGGAAGCCATCAGCTCAACAGAAATACAGGCAAGTGACTGCCTGCAGTCTGCCCGTGGAATTGACATGGAATGTTATTTCTGAAGTACGTCTTTATCTCTGTGAACCGGCGCGCCCATCGGCTTCCACCAGGATTGGTGCCTCGAGGGGACCGTTGCACGGGCAGGGAAAAGCAAGCTGCTGTTGAATGATTTATGCCACTTTGATTTTAAAGGGGAGGAGAAAGAGAAGGAAGAGACAGAATGAGCCTTCGCCAGGGCGCTGGGGTGGGGGGAGGACATTAGATGAAAGGGAAGCCAAGTCTATATTTCTCTTGAAATGCAAAAAAGAGGGGGGAAGGGGGAGATTTGGCAGTGGCAAAGCCCTGGCAGCGATGGGCTGAACTGCCCAAATGGCAGCGAGAGGTGTGGAGGAGGCAGGAGTCTCGGTTTGATATTGGCTGAGCTCCTCGGATCCTAGAGAGAGGCACGGCAGGTATTTTTTATTTATGTATTACATTTTTGTACCGCCCAGTAGCCAAAGCTCTCTGGGCAGTTTACAACAATTAAAACCATAAAATACCAGACAATAAAATACAGATGCTAAAATACAATATAAAGGTTTAAAAGTTTAAAACTACAATATAAAAATAAAACTAAACAACAGAAGCCAGCAGCAGCGCAAACATTTAAAATGCAATACCAGATAAAAACGAACTGAGAAACCAAAATGCCTGGGAGAATAACACGGTCCTCACCTGGCGCTGAAATGAGCACCAGGTAGACGGGCCTAAGAAAGGAGGAGGCAGAAGAACCAAGATGGGTCTAGGCCTGAGAAGGCAGCAGGAGAAGAGAGGAAGGGAGGCTTCGAAAATGAGGGCTGGTACTCGGGAGATGAGAAGGAAAATGGGAAGAGGGCATGGGCTGATAAGAGCAGTCCGCACGGGCTACAGCTGCAGAGATGGGGAATTACTGTTTCAAAATAAGCAGCCAAAACTCTGGCTACGTGACTCTACTTCAGTGGTGGGGAGACTTCAGACTTGTGGGATCTAGTTTGTATTTTACTAGAATCCTGAGATCCACCAACCAGAACCTGGTGTACAAGACATACACTTAAAAGTAAAGAACTTTTGAGACCAGAAATTTGTTCTGAGCAGCATCTAATTTGTATGCGCTGATGGGGCAGTGCCCCCGTTACCCGATCAGCCCAGGCCTGAGTGACAGAGTTGAGCGGGACCCCACCAGCACCCACGGGCACGAGCCACCACTGGTTTTGAATATCATACCGAACTAAGCTCACACTCTTTCCACGCTCCTGGCTACCCCAAACGTTCTTTGTTCCAGCAGTATAATTTGTAGAGGGGATGGTGGGCGGGGTCGTTTTCTTGCTATTATTAAAGAAGCGGCAGTCAGAAATCTTCGCTGGTCCACGACAAGTTACCCAGAGATCTATTAGTAGATACAGAGCTCCCTTCTGCCCACTCCTGCTCTACTTCATACAACTCACTGCAGAACAGCACTGCTTTTGGACACATCAAAATGCAGGCAAGAACCCTTGCACTATTATGGCTGAGCTCTCAGCGTGCCCCACAATTCACGTTGTTTATAACACAGACACCAAACAATAAATGCAATTCTAAAGCAACAAAACCCTCAAGTTTTGTGCACAAAGTAATTGATGGCAATCAATACACATTCACATAAATACATGATGTGAACTACTTTTCATGATTTTATAAGATCTGCATACTTTATGATAGATACCCTTGGACAGTATTTGTTATTGGAAAACCCACATCTGAATGCCCTTGACAGCCAACAAACGTTTCAGTTAGGTTCCTATCAGATGGCAACATTGAGATTCAGGAAGTCTCAAAAGTCCCCACCAATAAAATATTAATAGGGGATAAAAGCCCTCCCTTCCCAGAAGAACTAAGCTGCCATAGACCAAGGGATGACATCAGAGCAGGCAAACCAATGGCAGCCAGAGGGGGCCTTAAGAAATCTACAAGGACAGGAGCGCTGTAAGATCAAAGCAAATTATGCAGCAAGAGAGAGGCAGAAACATTAGAGGTTCAAGACTGTAAGAATGCAGGGAACTTTTAATGACCCACACCCCCTTTCTTTTCTAAATTAACTGACTGCAGCTGGGGGAAGCTAGCCAGGCCTATAGAAGGAGGACAGGTTGCAAGGGAGTGCAGAGCACTATGTGCATGAGGGGCCGGCCCAGATGACAAAGCATCACAGCCTGAGTGACAAACTGGCAAAGGAAACAGCTAAGTAGATGAACAAGTTAAGCACCTGGGTGAGTTTAACAAGAGGGCGAGGTGGCCGGGGGAGTTAACCCTCCCGTTCCTTTGATCTTACAAATTCTAACTTCCCAAACCCAATATACAAAAAAAAAAAAAAAAAGTGCAGGCAGAAAGCCAGCAGGCGTTTGTGCTGCACAGAGCGTCACATGTATGACTATTTGCCTGCTGGACCAAGGCTGCGGGGTGCGTTCAGAGCAACGTGCTCTTGGCCCTCACCGAACACATTCATTCCCTTCGGGCCGCAATAGCTGAGTGAGGCAGAGAGGTCTGTGGATGAGGCCTTCAGGGAAGTGACAGCAACATCCCACTCCCAGAGTGAGAGCTTTGCTGTCACAGGGAGTGAGGGCCTCTGGAAAAGAAATGATCCCGTGGAAGCGGCCCATTCCCTGGGGCTGAGGAGGGTTAACAAATAGCAAGCGTTGCAAATAGAACATGACAAAAGGAGAGTTACAAATAGAACATGACAACATCTGGACTAGGGAAGTCTGTCAGTTGAAAACCCAGCCCTTTCTGGGCCCAGTGGATCCCCGCTGCCCACCTGGCTCAGCTCGCATTCACAAACTGAGGTGTGGGCTTTTCCCAAAACCGGGAACTTTCTGCATTTTTTTCTTTTCTCATCAATAGAAAGTTGTGCATATTGCAGCCACAATTTGGTTAATTTATGCAAATTACGACTGCAATTTGCGTAATTTGCTCAATTTATGGCTGCAATTTCCACAGCTTTCTATTGACGAGAAAAAAACAAAGCCAGAAAATCCGTGAACTGGCCTGACTCAAAGCAGATTGACTTGGGCCAGCTTGCAGAGAAGTGAGCCGAAGTCCACGGGCCCGAGGTGCTGGAAGCTTGGTGAACTCCACCCCCCGGATAGATTCCTCTGGCATCTTTGGTCTGGACTCCACCATAAAATTCTGTGAATTAGGCCACGTGATTACACAATAAAAAGCTCATCTGGAAGCACCGCACCCTCTCCCTTGTGGAGGTGCCCCCCCAGCCTCTGATAGTTCCTGTTGCATTCATGTGAAAGAGGCCGAACTGTGATGCCATAGTTCCAACTTGGAAAATTAAGGAAGGCTGCATGGGTGGCAAGGCAAACCAGTTGGAACAGGAGGCTGCCATGGTAGCTCTGATGCAGAAGCAAACCAATGCAGCAACATTGTCCATCACTGGGAGCTGACCCGACCCAGGTAGATGATAGAAGTCAGCCTGTACTAGAGGGCAAGATACCAAACCTTTCGTAAGCATGAATGGAACCACACCGGAATTATGTGCTGTACTTGAAAGCACTGAATCCAATTCAATTCAAAGATGTGTATCTTACAATGGAAATGGATCCACCACTTTAAATGCTGCCAAATCACAGCAAGCAGGATCTTCCCAGGTGCTAGGTAATGGAAGAACTGGTATTTCAGTTCACTGGAAGTCATACAAGTGAGAGAAGGAAAACTCAGCTTGGTATAACGTTTGGGGACATGCCATGGCTCAGTGGAAGACTACATACTTTGCATCTAGCTGTGAGTCCTGCAAGACCAGGTCCTTGCTTCTCTGGCTCATTTCCACTTGGCCTGGGAGGATGAGGCCCTGACTGATTCCAGCTACAAAGCCTGCTCCCGTTGCTGAAGGTGACCAGAGACCAACAGAGTTTCAGGGCTGCTGCTAAGGGACAACAGTTAGCCTTGGATAAGATGTATTCCTTCTGCTGCTATTTGGAGTATGTTTTTGCATTTCTATCGTTAGGCCCTAGTATGAAGTATTTAGCCTTAGAGTATTTTTACTGATACTCATGAGTATCAATTCAATCATGAGTATCAATCTCATAACTCAAATTATGAGATTTGAATCTTGCTCTCTTTGTGATTGTTAGTGAATCTTCTTGAAATGTAATGTTTTATACTGATGTTGTGAGCTGCTTTGAGCAAGTTTTACTAGGGAAAAGTATCATACACATAAAGTGACAAAGATTAGGAGGACGATGAGGACGACCCAAGTTCACTCCCTAGCAGAATCAAAGATCTATGCTTGAAAGCTTGGGGAATGGCTGCCGCTTAGAGCAGGGGTGGGCAGAAGGTATATCCAGCTGTTCTGGGCTTCAGCTCCCATGAGCCCCAGGCAGCATGGCCAATGGTCAGGAATGCTGGGAACTGAAGTCCAAAAATTTAGAGATCTATTTTCTGCCCACCCCTGAGTATACGGCACTGGGCTACAGGGACCACCGGTCTTACTCAACAGATGGTAGGCTTCACATACTCATATCCTAAAACAAACCCAGCACTCCTCCGAAACGGAGGGATCGTAGCTCATAACCGCAGCACGTGATTTCCATGCAGAGGGTCCCAGGTTCAATCCCTGACATCTGCAACGATGGCTGGGAAAGACCCCTGTCTGAGAGACTCTGGAGAGCCTAGCCTTCCTCAACCTTGTCCCCCCAGATGTTTTGGTCTTTAACACCCGTCAGTGCCAACCAGCACGGCTGGGTTCAAAACATCTGGAGGCCACCAGGATGGTGTAGTCAATAGTGAGCTAGACAGACCAGTGCTCTGGTCAATTCATGTTGTTAAAGAACTATACTGATAACCTGTTTCCATGCTGATGTTGCCTTTTAGAGTCCTAAATGGTCAGGGACCAGTGTACCTGAAGGACGACCTGTCCAGGTGCTAAAAGCTTCTGTGGAGGAGGCCTTGCAGTAGGTGCTCCAGAGGACATGCTTTGCATGCAGAAGGCCACAGGTTCAATTGACAGCATCTTCAATTCAAAAGAATCAGGTAGCAGGTGATGGAAAAGACCCTTTCTGCCTGAGGGACCCTGGGGAGCTGCTGCTACTCAGGGTAGACAATGATGGGGTAGATGGACCAACAGTTTGACCTGGTATATGGCAGCTTCTGATGTTCTCCCATCCAGCCTTTCTGCTACACAGCCTACAACGTTATGGGTAAAATCCAACATAAATCCTACTTACAGCAGACCTACTGAAATGAACAAGAATTAGATTAGCAATGACTAACTTAAATACCATTAATTTCAATGGGTCTACTCTAAGTAGACCTTATGTTGGATTTTACCCTATTCCAGAACTTCCAGGTCCATATCAAGCACCCCAAACCGCTTCTCTCTTTGACAGATAAATCTAAAGATGCAGTTTGAAAGAATACATGAAACATCTGGTGTACGCAGTTTAAAATTAAACCCATCCTTCTGCAAAAGCCGTGTTATCTGCCACATCCTGCTACGACCAAGAATACATGTTTCCTTATAGTGATGACTTAGTAAGCTAAATGGGCGGATAAAATTGACTGCTGGGCACAAGTCAAATGATCATACAACATAGAATAACCCAAAACTCATATGACCACTCTGTGTTTGGTGCGCCACTTTTACCCCCAGCATCCACTGAGCGCATGACGACCGAAGTTTTTCTCAGATCGTTTGCTGCAACCTGCTGCATCACCACCTGCTATCAGTAGTTCCTCGACAAGAAGAAATGGTGGACAGCTTGCTCTGTACTACTAATCTTCTGGTGCAATGCACAGCCGCAAAGAAGTGTTAGATTTATTCCAGATTATGAACACGAAAAGCTGCGTCATGTCGAGTCAGACCAGTAATTTCACTAACCCAATAGTGTCTACTCTAGCCTTCCAACTTGGCATTAGGGATGGGGGAGAAATTTGTTCAGGTAACAGTTTAATGTGAATTAACCTAATTTCGCACTCCCAAACCACTATGCAAACTGAAACTCAAGTTATCCTTTGAAATTCTCATGTTTCTGAATTTTGCAGTGGAGTTCTCCAATCAAATATGTGTATATTAGAGAAAATAACATTCCGATATGCACTGTATCGGGAAAACAGCTTGCAAAAAATGTGTGTATTAGGCAAAAATGCACTCATGAATTTTCATGAAAATGTTAACAAAAATTCTGAACTTTCTGGATGAATCAAACTGAAGACTGGAAAAACACAAAACCAAAATTGACAGATTCACCCATCCCTACCTGGGAGCCTCCAGATGTGCTGTACTGAAACTCCTGGCGTTCCCAGCCAGCTGCACCAAACTGGGATTGTTTAGCTTAGAAAAAGAGTGTGTCAGGGGAGACATGTCAGAGGTGTACAAGATTATGCATGGTGTGGAGAAAGTGGATAGGGAGGTATTTTTCTCCCTCTCTTCTAATACTGGAACCTGGGGTCATCCAATGAAGCCGATTGGTGGGAGATTCAGGACAGATAAAAGGAAGGACTTCTTCACCCAGCACAGAGTTAAACTATGGAATTAACTAAGACGAGCAAAGGGCTGGATGCGCCTGATCTCGTTTGATCTTGGAAGCTAAGCAGGGTCAGCCCTGGTTAGTACTTGGATAGGAGACTGCCTGGGAATCAGGCTTCCTGCACTGAGCAGGGGGTTGGACTCGATGGTCTTGTAGGCCCCTTCCAACTCTATGAACTAGAGGATACCTTCTATGAACGTCCACAAGATGTAGTGATGGCCACTGATCTAGAAGGCTTTAAAAGGGGATTGGACAAATTCCTGGAGGAGAAGGCTATCCATGGCTGCCGGTCCTGATGGCTATGTACTACTTCCAGTATTAGAGGCAGTATGCCTATGTACATTGGTCACTGGGGAACATGGGCAGGAGAAGGTGTTGGACTCATGTCCTTGTGGGTTTTCTGTTGTGGATTTTCTGTTGGCCACCATGTGAACAGAATGGCGGACCAGATGGACCTTGGTCTAATGCAGTAAAACCTCTCCTTATCCACTTTCTCCACACCATGCATAATTTTGTACACCTCTATCATATCTCCTTGTACTCAACATTTTCTATTCTAAACAGTCCCAGGCTGTGTCGGCGACCTGTCAAAGAGCAGCCATACCGATTCCTGTGTCTGCTGCCTTTTGGAATCTGATAATCAACCTGACCTCAGTGATACACCTGCCTCTGCTCCCTCTGATCTGTGTTCGGTGCTCCGGACCTGATTTTAGCCTAACTTGGACTACGTACTCGCCTTCCAACCAGCCACTTGCAGGCCTGATCCTGCAGGGCACGCACCGGCTAACAGATCCGAGCGCTGCCATTTGGGAAACCACTTGAGGCGTAGGGAGGGCGCAACGTGAGCCAGAGAAGCCAAAAATGACAAAGAATTTCGTTGACTTCTCAAACTTCAGCAGGCACTTGGGTGCCTGGACAGCATAACAGCAACTGCACGCCACAGACAGAAAGGTAGTTTCCCCTTCCAAGGTGCTCATACGCACCCCAGCTCTGCATGGTACAGGCAATCCCACGGAATCAGTTTAGAGGCAAGGGATGCAACATGCATGCTACGTGCAAAGCATGCGAAGCCGTGTGTAACAGCCAAGAGCTCCTGAAATATTCATGCAGCTTCAAGCTCGGTGCTATGGTAATTTTCCCTTCTTACTTTGCAAGTTTGTCCCCGGAACACCCCTCCAACAGCAAGAGCCTGCTGCAGATGTGCAAAGAATAAAGGCTGGAAAGAGCAGACACTCCCAGAGTTTAAACACTCTGCCTAACAGATCCACAGGCAAACAGGTGTCTTGCCAAGACGGTCAAAGGTGCTCTAGAATGGGGTAGGCAACCTGGTGCGCTCCAGATGTTTTGGACTACACGTCCCTTATCCCCAACCATTCCCCATGCTGGATGGGGCTGATGGGAATTGTAGCTCAAAACATCTGGAGGGCACAAGGTTGTCTGCCCAAGCTTTAGAATCTACCTGCCTATCAGGTTGGTCTCCAACCTCGTTCAGGCGAAGACTGGCTTTTGGGTGTTTCCAGACAGAAGGGCGCCTAGTGCTCTCAAAAGGCATCATGCAACTATTCTGTCTTTTTCTTCCACTAAGAAAAAAGATGGAAAAGGCATCTGGAAAACAAGAGAGGGCTACAAACTGAAGACATCATCGTCTGGACCGCCTGTAAAATTCCGTGAACGAGGCAGGGCAATAAAAGTCCTGTATGGAAGCCCCCCTTTGTCCTGAACTGTCCAGCACTCCGCTTCATTGGATCACCTCGGGTTTATAATTTTATACACTTCTGCCATGCCTCCTCCCTTTATTCATCTTTTCCCTTAAGCTAAATAAGTAATAACTTTAAAGAATTCTGACTTCTCCTTACGTGCAACCCAGGCCATTGCTGCAAGCCAGACAGGATGCTGCTGGTGTTTTAAATGTATTTATTTATTACATTTCTATACTGCCTAATAGCCAAAGCCAAAATCTGCTGTCCTCTCTCACTGTATTGATATATTTTGGTGGATCTGTCTTTTTAATGATTTTTGTAAGCTACTTCACATACCACTTGTTACGGGATTTGAACAGGACGAGTGGCACTGAGATGTTTTGAATAAGTAAGTGCTTGTTTAAATAAGGGCCTCTCTAATTGTTTTTAAAAAACAGTGCACTCCCAGTTGACAGTTTGGTCAACAGTGAGCAAGGTCAGCATTATTTTACAATTAAATACCATAGATTGCTCCTGTGCAACTACCTGGCATTTCTCTCCAAATCACCATGTGCACTTTTAAGGATTACTGTCAGTTCAGTCAGTTTAATTACACAGATCTGCCAGGATGTAACATGATCTGAAAGACGCCGGCAGATTGCAATGTCATAACTGCCACTGGTTTTTCCCTTTGACACATGGCTCTGTAGGCAACTTTCTATAGGGACGGAAGAGCAAACAATGTTTGAGTTCATTGATGTTCTCCGTTTTCCATCTTGATGCTCATACTACCTCATTCCCACTCCCAAATGTGAGCATTCTCCCCTGCCTGAACAGGAAAAGTGTACATTTTTTGAACATGAAAAATGTGCACTTTTCCAAACGTGCACCCCAAATGCACACCTTTCCCCATAGGCTAAAGCATGAAAATGCGGCGGGGGAACGACACACAGATATTTTTTGAAGTGTGCACTTGCACAAGTACACGTGTTCACTAGTGCGCACTTCTGAATGTGAACACAAGCTTGGAAAATCGCAAACATTTCCAGAGAATTATGTTCCTGCTCACGTTCAGGGTCACAAATCGTGCGACAAGTTCTCGTGATTTGTAAACAGGAAACAAAACTGTCATACAACTCCAAGTTTCTCCTTTTCCCATTAGCCAGAAAGAGCTACTGGGAAGAGGAAGAGGACTGGTGCTTTGTACTTGGCCACAGATACACTGCACGACCCTAGTTTTTCCTGGAGATTGGAAAGCCAGAACACAAACAGGCTCCAAATTTAGTGGGGGGCAAAGAAAGAAACGTGATGCCCCTCTGAAGGTAAATTGCAGCAGTCCTGCTTAGCAAGTCAAGCTGATTGGTTTCCAAGTCAGAAATCCACATAAGGAAACCAACATGTTCAGATATAAAAACACAGTTCAGTCGCTATGTTGGACGGGCACCAATTACAGGACTCAAACTGGATTGTTGCACAAAATATTTAGGCGCTGAACAAATGTCATAAAAACCAATGTAAACATATTAATCTTCTTATCCAAAATATTTGTGCTGGCGCTGTTGGCCACAGCTCAAAGCATCCAAGGACACAGCAGAACAAAGGGGAAAAAACCCATACACACAGAAATTCTTTCTTTTTAAATAACAGTTTGACTCAACATTGTTCAAGGATCTGGGAATTAGCTATTGAATCCACATTAATGAGAGCGATGCTACAGGCTTTTCCGGTTCCTGTTCTTCAGGAATAAAACACAGCAGAAACAAGAGCATGAAGAAAGCGTTAGTAAGATTAATTCAGAGGAAAGGGAAAATCTCTTGAGTTAACTGAAGCACATGTCAACGTATGGGATCATCTCCTCCCATACCGACCTACCTGAGCTTTAAGATCAACCTTGGAGGATTTGTGCTCTGTGTACTGTCTCAGGCCATTAGGTCAATGACCATGAGAGGCAGGGCCTTCTTAAGGGTGGCACTGCTGGTCTTGAGTACCCTTTTATAGAGATCTGTCAGGCTGTTCCCACCAATTTCTTTTAGGTGGGGGTGAAAATGTTAAAAAAAAAGGGGGCTTTTAAGAGTTGGTTGTTTTTACTGATGCCAGTTTTGTATTATATTTTAGATTGTTGCTTTTCCTAGAGTTACTGTAATGGTTTTCATGTGCCTTATTTTTCTTTAGTATGTATTTTTATACATATAAAGAGGGGTTTCGGCCCCTCTTTTGATATTTCGTATATTACAAAACTATCCTAGGGGTAGAAGAGCAGAGTATAAATAAGAAATGTAACTGAACAAGTGTGACCTACAATGAAATGTGGCAGCATGGAGGGCTCCTGCAATGAAATGTTGCAACATGGAGGGCTCCTGCAATGAAATGTTGCAGCATGGAGCCAGCCAGACCCTCTTCCAGCATACTCCATTTTATTTCACCTCCTCCTCCTGTCTGTCCCCCCTGCCCCCCGCACACCAGATACTCAGGATTTTATTATTAGGATTTTTTTTTTAGATTTTTAAATTGTCCCTAAGGGTTTTTTTTCCCCCTGAAGAGTGTTATACTTCTGCAAACCCTGGATTTCCCTGAAGCATGCTGATGCTTCCCTAAAGATTGGCACTGAGATACTGAGTTCGCTTTTAGTATACAGGATTGAATCTCCCTAGCTAATTGTGTCAATTTGGTTTATTATCATCATCATCATTTATTTATTTAGATTGCACTGTCAACATACATAGCGACTCACAAAGAAGGACAGGACAGCAATGAAAGGCGGAATTCTTGACAAGCCTTTAACGCTGGTTTCATTCTAGCATGGTAGAGGTGGAGAACCTGAGGTCCAAGGGCTAAATGCAGACCTAAGTCTAGTTTCAAACCTCACCATTTTGCAAACTGCACCTGCTTTTGGACTGGCCCCACCTCTTGCTGGAACACCACCTCTGGAGGTTACAACCAAGGAAATGCGGACTTTGCTAGGAACATAGTTCTCCGCTCCTGTGCTCCCAAGTACTAATGTGGAAGAGTAGGATGTAAGTTATAAATTATGTTTTTGTAATTATTATTCCTCTTCACTACCCAGGGAATGTTTCCCCTTTTCCTTGTGTTTTGTGTCTTTTTAGATTGTAAGCCTCTGTGCAGGGGCCGTCTTGTTTCGGTGATTGTTTGTAAGCTGCCCTGGGAGCCTTTTTGGCTGAGGAGCAGGATGAAAAAACCTTTAAGTAAATAAAAATAATAAAATTATGATGATGATACTTGACTGCATGTCACAAAGAACTCAGGGATGCTGCTGAAAATGGCAGCCATGTGTTAAGTTCCCGCTTTCTCCTCCGTAACATCTGGATTCATTTATTTCACATCTTGATGTCATTACAATGGGTCTTCCTGCAACTGCTAGTCAGTGGGGAGTGAAGAGTGGAGCGTGGGGAGGGGGGACAAGCACTGAAATATAGTAGAATGATGTTGGGACATGGAGAAAGTAAACTCAGATGTTATGGAAGAGGAAGGAGCACTCCAGTTTTTGTGGTTCTCCAGTTTTCAGCAGCAGCCCCATCTTCTTCCTAACACCCCTTTCTGCAAATCAAGCAGTAACTGACAGGGAAGTCAGGCAAAAGATTCAACGCAAAGAAGGAGCCTTGTCAAACATATGCAGCGTATGCAGGTACTGTTAAAACATACTCCAAGTAAACTGCTGTTAAAGAAGAGAGGGGAAGAAGAGAGCACAAAATTCTCCTGCCCCTATGGAAGACCGGAATCCAAGTCTATGGAAGACTGGAACCCAAATCAGGAATCTGACTTGGATTCTTGCACTGAGCAGGGGGTTGGACTCGATGGCCTTGTAGGCCCCTTCCAACCCGACTATTCTATGATTCTATGACTGACCAGGTTCACATGATCACTGCAGCCCTCTGTCGCTTATTTAAGCCATGGTGGGTTGTGGTGAATGCTGGCAGCCAGTTTGAATACTCAACCCTGGCAGGGGGTTGCCATGGTTTGCCATATTGCCTGAACCTGGGTGGCAGGGGTCTTTGGGGTGCGAAACAACCCTCAAATAGCCCATAGTCTGTTGTAGATTTATTGGAGGGCTGTTTCCCCCACAAACAACCCTGTCTGAACCGAGGGGTTGAATATTAAAAATGGCGGCTAACACACGCCACAACTCACCGTGGCTTAAATAACATGGGCTGTGGTGATCGTGTGAACTGGCCCAGTAAGTCAAAAACTGTTGAGATGGTGTGGTTTAGTATTTCGAGTGTCAGAGTAAAGACTGGGTGAGACCCTGGTAGAAATCCCTGCTCAGCTATGAAGCTTGGTGGGTGGTCCTTGGGCCATGCTGCTCTGAACTCCTTGGAGAAATGGTGGGATAAAATAGAAAATACTCATATTACACACCATACTAAATTTCTATTTTTCGAGCATGAAAGGCGATGTTAGGAGTGCTTCTGAGCGCAGGGAGTGGGAGAGTAGTTCAGATTCTGAAGAAGAACTGCCAGACATGGGGGAGGTATGTTGCCAGGCTAGTCCAGACATGGTTAGGCAGGCTCCTCAGGTTTCAAAGGTCCAGCTGGAGGAGGAAGGTCCCTCTTCACCCCCCCCACCTGTGAGAGACAGTGAACAGGGAGAGGCAGGTTTGGGGAGTCTGAATTAATAGATGCCAGGCACAGACGCAGAGCCAAGAGGGAGAAGGCCGGGGCGGAACTTAGAAGGTCTACCTGACTGGCCCTGCGAGGACAGCGGCGCTTAGAAACCTCACGAGAAAGAGAAAGACCTCCCCCAATCCCTTAAGTTAGGCTAGTGAGACCACCTTTCTTTCAAACGGTGGGCAACTTTCGTAGCTACCTTTTGAACCCCCTGAAGGTATTTCCTTGCAGACTGAGAGTCACTGAAAATTTGCATCTGTATGACCCTTTGTGGTAATGGATTAAAAGCTGTAGATTGAAGACTCTTGTCTGTGTTTGATTTGGCGTTTGAAGTTCAGTGTGTGCAAAAGGAATCCTGACAGGCTTTGCCTTTAAAAATAAACTCTTTGGCACTGCCATTTTTTTCCCTCCTGCTGTGCACAAACCTTCTTACAAACCCAACATGGGCAGCCCCAAACAAACCTATTTGACTTATTGGAATGCATTTATGCCAAGGGTGCAGAACCTCTTTTAGCCCAAGGGCTGCATTCCATTTCAGAGAAGCTCTCAGGGGCCGCATTCCAGTGGTGGGTGGGACCATAGGGGTCGGGGCCAAAAATACCAGCATATTTCAGCTTAACCCTCCGAGTGCCAGTAACTAAACCTTAGGAGAGGCATTTCAACCTTTCAGAGTGGGGGAAAAACTGCACAAAAGCTAGGAAACAACCAAACGATCAGTCATTAGGGGAAATGGGTGGGGACTGGGGAACGGGGCAGGGCCATCTGGTGGACCCTCTGTGCTGTATTTTCCCCCAGGTGGGCACAATTTGGGCAGAGGAGCCTGATTCGTGAAGTCCACTTAAAAAAAAAAAGTAAACACATTTTTTAATTATCTGCATTAATAAGACACCTATAAAACTAATTATCGAAATGTCGCACAGTTAAAAAGTTCCACACTGCATATGATTTCTAGATCTTCAGTTTATACTTCCAGGCCAACCCAAGATTGGCCATACAAGGGGCCCAAATCCTGAATGGCCGTTCATTACAATTCTTCCCTTGCATCTTTAGCTGGCAGGAATGTGCGTAAAGTTTCAAAAAAGGGTTCAAAGGTTCCCTACCTGAAAAGCAGTGAAGCTGCACTAACTTCCAGAAAAACCAGCCAGGCTTGAACAACAGACGGTAAAACGCCTCAACCCTTTCAATCCTGTTTCAGCCGCCCAGCAGGGCTACCTCGGTATCCCATTTGTAACACAAACCTCCTACACGTTCCTCTAAGACAGCACAGGGGCGTGCTATGCCCTAACCAAACTCCAATGGGCAAGACAGCCAGGCAACAAAATTCTTGAAAGGGTTCCCTTGGTTTTAGCCACTTACTACCAGTGACAAACCATATCTGAGATCTGTCCTAAAATCTCAGCCAAGGTGCCTCTCTCACTTTGAATGATGACCTGGCCTCAGCGTTAATTTTTTCAAGTAGGGGGCCACTCCCACTTAGGCCTTTCTTGCTTGCACTGGTGTCTCAGAGGATACAGCCCCGCTCTGGTGAACGCAACACCTCCTCCTCGGAAGCCCAAGACACTCGCAGCACAGGTCAGCATCTACCTCAGCGCTGGAAGTTTTGCACTTCTCTAGTACTGCTGCTGCACCCCTCAAGTCCAGAATAACCGTCATTAAACTGGGGTTTCCTCAGGTAGGAGGCAGTTCTGCTAGGCACGGCAACCACTCTGGTGCTTCTTGAGCAGGCAGGTACTTGAAGGTTTGATGCGAGCTCCCTCCTTGCTCCCTCCCACGGTCCAAACCTTTGCCTTCACAGCCTCAGGCTAGTGCTCCTGGGAGACAGTGACTCCCCATCACATCTGGCCTGGAAGGAACTTCGGAAGCTGTCCTATCCTGAGCTGGACCTAGCTCAGTCCATCTAGCCCAGTATTGTCGACACTGACTGGCAGCAGCGGCTCTCCAGGGTGCCAGGCAGGAATGTTTCCAGCCTTACCTGGAGATGCTGGGACGTTCTGCATGCAAAGCAGGTGCTCTATGATTGAGCTATGGTCCTTGCTCTACCACAGGAGTGGGGGGGGATTAGTACCACAGCCCTTCAACATGTGAGCCAATGTATCACAGCCCAATGTGGTGCCTGCCAGATATTTGGGACCACAACCCTCACCATTGGTCATGCTGGCCAGAGCAGGTGGGAGTTGAAGTCCAAAAGATTTGGAGGGCACTAGGTTGAGGGAGTGCGTCATGGTGTGGGTCTTGGACTGGCGACACCGAGGTTCGAATCCTCACTCAGCCATGAGGTTCCTTTTGGGTGACACTGGATCAGTCACAACCTCTCCTATCTCACAGGTTTGTTGTGAGGATAAAATGGTGGGAAGGCATTTCCGCAGTGCTGAGCTCTTTGGGCAAATAAAAAGGCAGGATAAAAATGTGATGCAACTCACTTCCCTTTCCATTTATTCAATTCTGCAACTAAATTCTGCCATTTCAAGCACGGCCAGTACAGTCACGAGATCAGAAAAGCAAGATCCGGTAACCAGTCTGCTGTGACTGGTTTGTAGATGGGCAAAAAGGGGCAGGGCCAAAGGGAAGAGGGCGGGGTCAAAACCCAGCACATTTTAGCTTAAAGCTCTTACTGGCAGTAACTGAGCCTTCGGACAGGCATTTCAATCTTTCAGAATTTGGGGGGGGGGAGAGAGCACAAAAACAGAGAAACTTCCAAATCATCAGCAGTCGGGGGAACCTGGAGGTTGGACAGAGACCTCAGGCAAGCCAGGTTTGGTCCGCAGGCCTGAGTTCAACACCCCTGAAGGAGCGGGTGATGGGAGAGACCTCTCGGCTCAAGACCCTGGAGAAGGGCGAGCAAACCATACCAGGCTGGCTGGAACAACAGTCTGACTCGGGGGAAGGCACGTTCCCGTGTCGCTTCATCTGAGGAACCTCTGCAAGGGAGTAGGGATGGTAGCTCTTAATTCCGGCTGTCTGCCATCATGCCCCAGAGCAAAGTCAGACACAGCGACTCTTGTAATGCCCTCTGGCCCAGTTGTGCCGGACAAGAAATGCGAGGAAATGAGTACTAGCGGTGGAGGCTGGTGGCTCCGACATCAGTGGGGCGGTGAATCCACTCCGGGTTTCAGTGAGAACTCCAAAGGAGCCACCCAAGGTGCAACCTTGGATCGTTCCTTGAGAGTTCTGACTGGTTCTGGCTGAAACCCGGAGCGGACTGACTGCCCCACTGACATGGGGGCCACCAGCCTCCGCTGAGTACTATCGGCCTTGCAACAACAACGGAAGCCACGGGTCCAAGCACCACCAAAGGGACCATTATTGTAACATTCAAATCCAGGGTGCAATGAGTGAAGGAGCCCACGTGCGCTCCAAGTTTTGGCCTCTGCAGCTCCCTCTCCAACTAGGCCCAGCTCCTTGCCACGGACCCAATCTACACTACTGCCCAGAAGGAGAGGCAAGGCCAGGGAAGGCTGCTCCTCCCGCTTGTCACGGCTCACACCAGGGCCGGTTCCAGGACCCTGAGGGCAAGGCACCTCCTATGCCCCCCTCCCTCAGTGATTCTTCTTTCTCACCGCGATTGCCTCCAGCTGCTCTTGCGCCTCTTCCTCGTTTTCATCATTGCTCCCCCGTGCGCGCTTGACAGGCAGGGAGCAAAAAGGCAGAGGCCTCTCCTCTTCCTCCTTCTATCCACCCTGTCTGGGCCAGAGCGAGAGGCAGGTGACCAGGCAGGTTGCGAAGGGGAAGAGCAGCTGAAAGTCCAGGGGGCTCTTGTCAGTGGGCCCTTGCTGGGATGTGGGCCCTTGGCTGGTGCCCGACCAGGCCTACTCTTGATGCTGGCCCTGGCTCACATGCTCAGAGTGTGGAGGTGAACAGACAGCAACCAGAGAAGCAGCAAGGCCAAGGAGGTTCTACGGGACAACAGTTGGTGTCATGCTGGGCTGTGGGCCCTGGCAGATTCACAGCCCTGAGACTTGGATTCAAATTCCTGCACAACTATGAAGGATTGAAGAGGACAGGCCACAGTGCATTGGCAGAGCATATGATTGGCCTGCACAGGGCTCCAAGTTCTACCCCTGGCATCTCCAGATATTTATTTATTTCATTTCTATACCACTCAATAGCCAAAGCTCTCTGGGCGGTTCACA
Source organism: Heloderma suspectum (assembly GCF_057233095.1). Classification (NCBI taxonomy): domain Eukaryota; kingdom Metazoa; phylum Chordata; class Lepidosauria; order Squamata; family Helodermatidae; genus Heloderma; species Heloderma suspectum. Next base: position 4,574,238 of record NC_139466.1, read on the forward strand.
AAAATTAAAACCACAAAGCGCAGAATAAAACAATATAAAATATGAACCCGTTAAAACCATAATATAACAATACAACCAGAATAAAACCTAGCAGCAATGCAGAGGTTTAAAATACAGATTTAAAACACCAAAGCTAAAAGACTAGGAACCTAAAATGCTAAAATACTGGGAGAATAAAAAGGTCTTCACCTGGCGCCAGAAGGAATGCAACATAGGTGCCAGGCGAACCTCTCTAGGGAGTTCATTCCACAGACAGGGTGCCACAGCAGAAAAGGCCCTTCTCCTGGTAGCCACCCGCCTCACTTCCTTTGGCAGGGGCTCACAGAGAAGGACCACAGAGGATGATCTTAGGGCCCGGCAGGCACATATGGGAGGAGACAATCCTTCAGATAGAGGTGGAAAAGACTCTTGCCTGAACCCCCGGAAAGCTGGTGCCAGTCAGTGTAAGCCAACCTGAGGTAGATGGTAAAAAGGTGTCCCCAACCAGTCGTGTCCGACTCTAGGGTGCGGTGCTCATCCCCGTTTCTAAGCCGAAGAGCCAGCGCTGTCCGAAGACGCTTCCGTGGTCATGTGGCCGGCATGACTGAACACCGAGGTGCACAGAACGCTGTTACCTTTCCCGCCGAGGCGGTACCTATTTATCTACTTGCAATTTCTTGCTTTTAAACTGCTAGGTTGGCAGGAGCTGGGACTGAAGACGGGAGCTCACTCCGTCACGCGGCACTCGGGTCTCGAACTGCTGTCCTGCTGACCTTCCAGTCTGCAGTTCAGTGTCTTAACCACTAAGCCACCGTGGCCCTTTGAGGTAGATGGACCCATGGTCTGACTTGGTATAATAAGGCAGCTTCCTGGGTAACATGGGGCCCATCACTCTCTTTCAGCCTAACTCACATCACAAGGCTGTGTTGATGACCAAATGGGATAACCCTGAACTCCTTGGAGGACGTTTCAAATTGACAGATTTCTTAAAGACTTTGTATCCCCACATTTGATCCCAAAATAGGACACCCCCCAATGCACCCTCCAAAGCAACTAATAAACAAATAAAAACAATGAATATAATAATAATAATAATAATAATAATAATACAAATTCACAACAGTTTCACAGCAGCAGCAGAGAATAAAAAGCCTGGAATGCTAATACATGTTGGTTGGATAACAGAGTTTTAAGTTACCTACAAAAGGCAAGGGGAAAGAGGGTGGGGATGCTAGTCAGATCTCCAGAGGCTGAAAGTTCCACAAATTAAACTCCCTTCTCTAGAGGAGCAACATAAGACACAACACACTTTCCTTTCTCTAAGGATCAGTTCCCATAACCCACTAAAGTGCAAACAAGTTATTCCAACACAACGAGCTATAGTATGCTGTCGCTGGCCTTCCCACAGAATGCATGTGGTGAGCGAACACTCTTTTGGACGGGGGAAATGGTAGCAGCCTTTCCATACAATCTGAGCTGGCGGGAAAATGTGGTCATGTGACCCACTTTTGCATTGTTCGAATGAGGAGGCAAGAAACCAATGACCAGAGCCTTCAAAGAGGCTGGCGCAGTCTAAGGGAGGCCAAAATGCAAGCAGCAAGTGCGTGGGGTTGCCAAGTTAAACTCTTTTCTCTGCTGTTGCTATAGTAAGTTTATCTCAGGCAACATGCTTGTTTTTCTAGAATGTGGATCTGGATGAAAAATATGGAGGAGCAACCGTCATCTAAACCCAGGATACTAAGATGGTGTGTTAGTGCAGCAGCTAAAGACGAACCACAACCTGGAAAATGCCCAGTGCAAAACTCTTATGTGCCAATGAAAGCACCAGGAACCCTGAACAGGCCACAGGCTCTCTCTCATCCTCAGTCTTTCTCATCTGCAATATGGGTGCATTATTACTGACCCACCTTACAGGGCTGGTGCAAAGATCAGCGAGATAATATATGTGAAGCACTTGTCAGCGCTCTAAAGTGCTGTGAAAGTGCCAAGCATTATTATCAGATTCCAAACAGGCCCTTCTGCGCCTAGCCCCATTCCTCCCCCTACGCCACGTTTTTCCTACGTGCGAGTCTATGGCGCTGACTTAGCCCATCGGTCTACTTAGCCCCAGCTTGGACTACTGTGAGCAGCAGCTCTGCAAGGCCTGAAATGGGAGGTCTTGCCAAACCCTCCCGTCTGAGATTGTTTAGCAGGAGCTGCTGCGGCTTGAGCTGAGGGTGGGGTGGGGGGACTTCGTGCATGCAAAATACACGGTCTATCTGTGAGCCACAACCCCACCCCCAGAGCTGCTGGGGGAGCCGGCTGTGTGCCAGCACAGGGAGTTCATTTTGTTCCCACGTTTGACATTTTAACCCATGACTGCTAAACAGCACATCAATGCAGTAAGACAGGTGGTGAAGGGAATTCTTACCTTTAGAGAGTCAAAGCAGGCGATAACTCGTCCGTTTTCCACATGGCAACTCCGTGAGGGGTGGGCAAACTTGCACTCTGTGTCAGAGCGAGAACAAGTACCTCTCTGAAATTCTCGACACACTTCTAACGTCAGCCATTTTGTATCACGAACCAAAGAAACGTTCATAGCCATATTAAAAACTACCCCCCAAAAAAAGAAAAAAAAAAAAGGAAGAAAAAAAGGGGGGAAAATGAAAACAGAAGCAGCACCACCCTTCTTCTGGAGAATAGTACTGCTGATACTTTAAGAGGAAAAAAATGTTTAAAAAGGGAATTCAAGTTTAAAAAATGTGAAGAAATAACTAACTTGTTGCTTTGGTAAAATTTCTATTCGTCAGCACTTAGGTTTCCATTGAACTCAAATCGTGTTTGTCGAAAACAAGGATTAAACATAAAGCCAATCATAAAATAGAAATCTCATCAGAATTAACTCAAAAATCAAATTAGAGGCCAGCTCCTAAAAAGTGCAATTGTCGAAGTTAAAATAGAAATGTTATATATATTTTTTTAATATATATATATATATATATATATATAATATTTTGTGCCACTGCCAAAATTATTATTTCAAAACAACTGGCAGACTTTTATCCCCTCCCCCCCAAGGATTCTGTGCTCTCCAGTTACTGCTTTCAATTATTCTCACGCAGAAAACAAAAACAAAAAACAGAGGCTGCTGGCAATGGTGCAGGTTGAGCGGAATGGTTTCGTTTCTTGGCGGGGGAAGAAATCTTTTGACAAGTTTCTACTCTTCCTTCTCGCTTCTAAAAAACGGACAACGTTGCAAGCATTAAACCCGACAGAAGAAATGTTACGATTTCCTTTTGTTTGCTTTGATTTTTTTTTAAAAGAAGAGTTGAGTTTGCTACATAGTCAGGAGGAGGGGAAAAAAAGATGGCTGAGCAAATTGAGTTGTAAAGAGGAAGGGAAAAAAAAAGAAAAAGATGGATGAGTTGCCGTCAGGATATGAACTGCAAGCAACGCCAAACTTTAAAAAAAAAAAGGAACAGCAAAAAAAAAAAAAAAGAGAGAAGGGAAGGGAATATATATATGTGTATATATATTTTTAAAAAGCGAGCGAGGCAAAGCCCTAGACAGAAGTCCAAGCAGCGGTGGTGGCGCCGGCTTCAAGGAAGGCACTTTTCAGCAACCTGCAGAAGAGAAGAAATAGTATCAGCTAAGCCGAGACAGATCCCCACCCTCTGGCTTCCAACTCTCGCTCAGGGAAGCAACTGGAAATTCATTTTAACAGGAAATCTCCAGATACTGACAGTGCGGCGTACTGAAGTCAGCCATTGTAGGTATTTTTTTTTTAAATTAAAAAGAGAGAGAGAGAGAGAGAGAAGGGCATTTCCCACACAGAGCTGCGCATGGTAGCAAGGGAGCACCCAATCACATTTACCGTGGCAGTAGAAAGTCTGGGCAGGCATCCAATAAAAAAGATTGTTTCATATTCATCTACTTCTGGCAGTCTCCCTCGTTCTCTCCCCCTCGCTCTTGCCGTGCCCACCGCACGGAATATGCCTCCGCCTGGTGTCGCGACGGACGGCCCCTGGTGCATCTGTGATCTGCCTCCGGGTTCCCAACAAGAGCCAAGCCAGCACGTGCTCCGTTCCGTGCGTGCCCCCATCGCCGGAGAGATGTGGCACACGACCCTACCTTGCGCCACCAATCCCTTGGTGCCAGGAGAAGGTCTCGCTGGCCAGGCTGGCATTCTGGAAGCGACTGCCGTTCTCTCTCTCTCTCCCCCTAACCCGTTCTCCCCCAATGTACACACACGCTGCATCCCAACTACTGCACCCCTCCTGCAACCCAGAGCGGCTGATCGTGGCAACGTGCCACGACCAGAACGCCGCTTGACAGAAAACTGGGTGGGGAAACCTCGACTCCAGGGGCCTTGGCAGACAAAGGAGGAATGGACTGCCCATCTGTTCTTTTCTCTCTGCTATAAATCCTCAGGGAAGGAAGAGTTTGTGCACATGTATGTCTGCCGGGGGAGAGATTTCTTTCCCCCTCTCTCGCAAATCTTTACGGATTGGAGTCCAGATCGCCGCGTACAAAGAACTGACGCAGAAGGAGTGCTGCTGCTGGCGGTCCAGCACTCTGTCTCACCCCATTAACTGCTCTGTGTCCATCATGTGTTATGTTTAACCCCCTGCTCACCAGCACAAGCTGAGCCACGAGGTTTTGTCGCAAAGAGGGACAAACGCCTCTGCAGGCGGGATTTCCTTCCCAGTGAAGCCAAAAGCAAAGCCCACCGAGAAATTTAAGACGACACTGAAACAGAGGACGGTGTGCATTTCTTTTTCTTCCTTTTTCTTAATTAACTCCTTGCTAACAGCTGCATTTTGAAATAAGCCTGTTAACATATGTATACTCTGGTTCCAACGTTCTTGCTGTATTCCAATAAATGGTTTCCTTTGAATGCTCGGACAAGTGTGGCTGTAACAAGAATGCAACACCCCCAGAATTGGAGGTGAGAAGTTTCAGCTGGGGAGGGGCCGTAGTTCAGTAGTGGAGTATATGCAGGAAGCCCCAGGTTTGATCCCTGGCATCTCCAGGTAGGGCAGGAAAAGCATCTGCCTGAATCCCTGGAGAGCCACTGCTGCCAGCCAGCACTGACATTGCTGGGCTAGATGGACCAGGGTTCTGACTCAGTAGAAGGCAGCTTCCCATGTTGTATTCCAGCCCTCTACATGTTTTGAACTTCATCTCCCATCAGCCTCAGCCAGCATGGCCAATGGTCAGGCATACTGGACGTTGTAGTCCAAAACATCTGTAGGGCACCAAATAAAGCTGGCCTATTCTAAACTGGCATACAACTGTCTCCAACTGTTATCCCTAACTGCCAAATTAAGAACATCAGAAGAGCCCTGTTAAATCAGACTAGGGCTCTATCCGGTCCAGCATCCTGCTTCCCACAGAAGCCAGCCAAATGACTAGAACACAAGATGGCAATTGCCTTCTACCGCCGCTTCTCCCCAGGAGCAACAATATCAATTCACCAGACTTTAGCTATTCATTTTTATTTTAAAGCATTTACACCCTGCGTTCATCCTCCACTGAAATATGACCGGAGAGCTTCTCTGCAATGGAATGTGGCCGTTGGGCTGAAGGAGGTTCAACCCCTGACCTAAACAATGGCAGTGCTGGTGTCTCTTGTTCGAACATTCCTCACCTCTTGAGAGCTGGAGTTGGGCACTAGCTGATGAGCTTAATGCATGAGTCGTTTGGTGGGGGAGAAGGCTCTCCTGCAAGTAGGTCCACGGAGAGGAAGCCCTGGTATCCAGATCAGCCAACAGGAATGGAGACTCCAGTATGTGGCCAGGAGCCCCCCTCATAATGTGTTTTAGACTAAATCTGAAATGACCTGGGCACCCTAGCTCAGCCCAATGAAACAGATGGTGGAACAAAGAGCCACACTCTAGTGCAAGGCTGGGGAACCTCGGCCTTGGGGCCAAATCAGGCCCTCCTGGGGTTCCAATCTGGCCCTCTGGAGGTCCCCAGTTGGCTATGTCATTTTCCCCTGGCCCCACCCCCTTTTGCCCCAACTACTGATTATGTCATGTTTTCCCAGCTTTTGTACCCTTTGCATCTTTCCCCCCATTCTAAAAGACTGAAATTCGTGATGGACGAACTCAACAGAGTGAATTCATTGCTTACTAGAAAGCAACGCATTTGTTCGTGAGAGCGCAGAAAAGCGTTCTCCTGTAACACGAAATTGCGTTCCGTGTGTACGAATTTTTGCACATGCACAACAAGGTGCATCTTAAGACCCGTAGTTTGAAATTGCGTAGTGTGGCATGAGGGCATGCGCTTCAAAGTTATGTGGCCCCTTACGGATAGCTTGTTTTCACACGGCATGCCTGCACGATGGTGTCATGGGATGTTTACTCGCCATCACCGATATACAAATGGATCTGCGGAGTCCTCCTCCTTGGGGTTGGAGCTGCAGCTGTGGCAACGAGGGAAGCAGTTAATGAGACTGTTTCAAGTACTTTGGGGGGGTATACTCTTCTCTAGCCCTCCATGTATTTTGGACTACAACTCCCAGCAATTCATGACCATTGGCCATGATGCCAGGGGCTACGGGAGCTGGAGGGCACCAGATTAGGGAAGCCCAATCTACATGGTAGAACTGAAAATTCGGGGGGGGGGGGGAGTCTGTGTGCTACTTTACTGCACATGCTCCGAAGCTTGCAATCCGTTCTGAAATTAACTGATCTGTAACGCATCAATGGAGGCTCGCTACAAAGGTGAGCAATGCAAACAGATGAGTTCCGACAAATGAGCCACTGCTTACGAAATTCGGTGTCATCACCAGTTGAAATAACGGACAGTAAGAGCTTTAGGCTCAAATATATTCCGACATTTTTCCCAGAGCCCCCATTAGCTTTGGCCCCGCCAACCACTGGAACGTGGCCCTGAGAGCTTCCGCAAAACAGAATTCAGCCCTGGGGCTGAAAACTGTTCACTTTTTCACTGCAGCCCTGCTGCGGTGGGTCGTGGGACTAGAGGCCTGGACAAAAGTAGTCACCGACCAGGAGGATAAAAATAAAACGTTAGAGAAGGTGAAGTATATTCTGGGAGCACAATATGTTGGAGACCTTTGAGCAGTGGAGGCTGGTGGCTCCAATGACAGTGGGGCGGTGAATCTGCTCCAAGTTTCAGTCAGAACTCTGACTTCAGTCAGCCCATGGGCACCAGTGCACCCTCAGACACCTTTCCTAAATTTAACACATTTTCTCACCAGCAGCTGGGATTGTTGTGAAACGGGTTTCTGTTGGTACTGAATACTGTAGGTTTAAAGCAATTGCTTAGAGCGTCAGAGCTCAGATCCCACCTCTGCCTTTTCCTCTTTTCAGCAGGTTACATGTCACACCTCCCATGGCAGCCATTTTGTGGTGGTGCCAGGAGAGTTTCTCAGACTGCCAAATGGCCCAAAAAGGTTGTCTACCCCTGCTTTAGAGACCTGGGTTCAAGTGATACCATAGACCTGGTTCGATTCCGGGCATTTCCAAGTAGGGCTGGGAGCGACTGTCTGAAATCATGGAGAGCTGTTGCCAGTCAGTGTAGGGATAGGAAGCTGCCTTAGACAGTCTGATTGGTTCATCTGACTCAGTACACCCCGACTGACAGTGCAGGGTTTCAGGGAGGGTTCTTTCTTTGGTGGGGATCGAACCAGGGACCTTTTGCATGCAAAGCAGGTGCTCTACCACTGAGCTACAGCCCTTCCTTAAAGATGGACCCTTGATCTGACTCAGCAGTCCTCTCCTTAAATAATAACGCAGCATCCCCCCGCTGCCCCAAAATGGCACTTTCCCCCATTGTTCTTGTTCAGTCGTTAAGTCGTGTCCGACTCTTCGTGACCCCATGGACCATAGCACGCCAGGCCTTCCTGTCCTCCGCTCTCTCCCGGAGTGTGCTCAAGTTCATACTTTTCCCCATTGCACAATATTAAATGCGGTATATAGGTGACAGATTTACTGCTTAAGTGATACACTTCAAAAGAAAAAAAAAGTGAGATATTCTCCCGCTTACTGATTTGGTATATGTGAGAACTGAAGGTGGGGCCAGAAGGTTTCTCCATGCCAACCTTCCTTTCACAAAATCTCTAGCAATCACAAAAAAATCCCCCATTTGAATTTGGAGCTCCTGGGCCAACAAACTCCAGTCAGTGCACGAGGAGGAGGAGGTGTGGAAACATCTTAACCAACAGCTAGGAACAAAAGTGGGTGCAGCTCCACAAACAAGCCATTACAGGCAGTTGGATGGGTGGAGACAACATGGAATTTTCTTAGGAATCATGCCGACCCAACTGAAAGAAGAATTTGGTGGCTGTTGTTGAGAGTAGAAGAGCATTCCCCAAACCTGGAAGTGCCAGTGGGAATAAAGTTTCTGTTACATCTTGCAAATCAGCCTACACTTGCAACAGCACGGGGAAATATCTTCATTCAAAGTAGTGGTACGCAACATCCGGGGAGACCGCGCTCCACCCGTTGGGGGCTGTACCCAGACCCCCGGTAGCAAAAAAAGGTGCAGTTTTACTTTAAAGCAAAATCTTGCCCTTGGAAAGCTTCAATTAAGACTTGATTTTTTTTTGCTGCCACTGCCACAAGTTCGCCAGCAAGAGTGGGCGTCAAGGGCTGCAGAAAAGGTCGGGCACATCTGGCCTGTGTGTTGCCCACCCCTGGTTTAAAAGCTACCTGCCCGGCAGGGCCTCTCTTTTAAAACACTGAAAGTGTTTTATACAATAACCCTGGGGCTTCTGACATAGTGCCCACAGGCACCAATGCCTCTGCACATACCTCTCCTGGCAGCTGCCAGGCTCCCTGCCTGTCCAAGATTTTTATTATCTTTAAGGCTTTTTAATTAATTTTTTTATAGAGAGACAGGCATGTGGGAAAACAAAGGGTTGCTCTCCAGCACCATCTTTATTTGGGTGCAAAAGCGTGGTTTTGTGTTTTTAGTTTTGTCCTTGGGTTCTTGGACAAGTAATTTTTCTTTTAGTCTCACCAGCTTGCCTTCTGGAAAATGAGTGTTTTGTGACTGTCCCATGTCCACCATTTTATGAATGGGCAGGCCCCTGACCATGGCAGCAATTTTGTGAGAGTGCCTACAACACCCTCAAAATTCCAAATGTGCCCACTGACCCAAAAAGATTGGGGACCGCTGCAAGAACCAAATGCTTTCCACTACAATTTTCACTGATTCAGGTGCATATCTCAGAGTCATTCCCTGATCCTAAGTATTTTAAAGGCGCACACTTCAAGTTTCATGTGAGCGAAACTGGCGAGGGTCGCTTGTTGTCCGAATGCTTCTCCTGAAACTCACATTATCGGGAACATGAAACTCCCCTACTGCAAGAGCTTCTTTGGCCTCCGATTTGTTTTCAGGCCCAATTCAAAGTGCTGCTTATGATCTTTAACACCGTATGTGGCTTGGGGACAGGATTCTTTTCTCCCATATGAACCTGCCGATGTATTAAAATCTTTTACAGAGGTCCTCCTCCATGTGCCACTAACACCAGATGTGTGTGCAGTTGGGATGAGCAAGAGGGTCTTTCGTGTGGCTGTAGCAAGACTCTAGAACTCCCTACCTAGAGAGCTGAGCTCCATCCCGCTCCGACAGCCAGAACCAAATCTGGGAAGATCTTCCGTCTTACACAGGCATTCAGTCTGCCTAACCATTCATTTTAGCTGTCCTGGCATTTCAATCTTTGATGTTTTACACAATTTATTTATTCAAATGTATATCCCGCCTTTCCACTAAAAGTGCTGCTCAAGGCAGCTAATAAGAAAAATACAAAACTATAATTAAAACATATTAACGCATTCATTAAAAACACACCCATTAAAAAAGGGTTGCATTACTGCTGTTTCTGATTGCTTATTAACCTATTTAGCAAGCTCAGGCTTCAGGCATTGATCCTTACATAGCCAAAACGGCACCATCCATGCACAAGAGGGAGGAATCAGCAGCCTTGGGGGAACCCAACAGTTTGCACATATTGCCCTCTTCTTCCCGCAACCATCAGTAGGTATTCACTGTCCACTGAGCATGCTCAGTCCTTCCTGGGCTCTCTCTCCATATAGTTGGAGAGCATTAGGTTTGGGAAGGCTGAGTTAGGGTGTCAATAGCTGTCAGTACCTTTGTTTCTTTCTTACGTTTAAACAATGCAAGGGAAAGTACATGCTATTGTCTTTAAATATTTACAAGTTTTCCAGTACAAATGTCTATATCTTATAATATTTAAGGGCACAATCTTATGCATGTTTAGACAGAAAAAAAAACTCCTACAACTCCCAACATGCCCCAGCCAGCCATGCTGGCTGGGGCATGATGGGATTTGTAGGATGGTTTTCTATCTAAGTATGTGTAAGATTTCACCCCAAGTCACAGTAAGTGTGCTTTAATTGTTTTTCTTCAAATATTTCAAGTCAAAATTTTCAGGTATATTGGGAGCAAAAAAAAATAACATGGGGTACTTGTATTGATGGCTGTGTGCTACCTCCAGTACCAGAGGCAGTGAGCCAGTGTACTGTAGTGGTGAGAGTGACAGGCTGGGAGTTGGGAGATCCGGGTTGGCCATGGAAGCTCACTGGGTGACTTTGGGCCAGTCACAGACTCTCAGCCCAACCTACCTCACAGGGTTGTTGTTGTGAGGATAAAATGGAGAGGAGGAGGATAATGTCAGCCGCCTTGGGTTCCTTGCAAAAGGAAAAAAAGCGGGATATAAATGCAATAAATAAATAAATAAATAATGGTGCGCCAGTTGCTGGGGAACATGGGCAAGAGGGTGCTGTGGCACTCGTGTCCTGCTTGTGTGTTTCCCTTGAGCAGCTGGTTGGCCACCGTGTGAACAGAATGCTGGACTAGAGGGGCCCCTGGTCTGATCCAGCAGGGCTCTTCTTATGTTTTTATTTGATTAGTTTTGTTGTTTATTTTACTTGTATTTGGGAAACACACTAAATTAGATCACTCTCTAGTAATTTTCTGATGCAAGCTGAAAATTTTCTATGCAAACTGAAACGTTTCCAATGCAAAAGATCCTATGAAAATTAGCCAGAGCATTTTCCAATTCAATTTTTCCTGGAAGACCTTCACCACTGCCTGGAAGAGGGTACAGCTGATGGATGGGAAGCCTGAAAAGGACAATGCCGCACTGCAAGGGTTTTGTTCCAAGTCCCTCTTGTTATAACTTATTGTCCATTAGTCTCTGATTGTACTTTAGTGCTCTGTTGTGAGCCGCCTCAAACATTTCATTGGAAAGGAGGGATATAAACAATGTTCAATAAATGAAGTTCAAACAAAGCAAAAATGCTGAAGTGAGAGACCTCAGTAAATTGGTAAAAGCATCCTCCCAATAGTGTCCAAAGCAAAGCCACTTAATGGAAGTGCCCAGTCGAATAAAGAGTTCTTCCTACGGGAGGGAATAAATATAAGTAGCTGAAAGACTTGGATTCGTGTCAAACACTGCCTGTCTGGCACCCACTGCAGTCAGTCAATGGGGAGCAAGGATGAGTCTGAGAACTGAAGGTCACATTCAAGATGCTGTCGGCAGGATGAGTCTGCAAAAGAAGTGGTGAGAGGTGACACAAGGTCAGAAAAAGAGCCCACTCATTAGGCAGCCAAATCCCTCTTCGTTGCCCTGTAACTAATCCCTTTTCAGCCACACAAGCACATGGTCTGTGGATGTTAGCAAAATTCACGTCACACAGAGCTGGCATGGCCTGCCAGAAGGATCCTCTCCGACCCGGGTCACAAAACAATGCAGCCTGCACAAGGGTGACACAGTCAACCCCCACCTCTCCGGGAAGCCTTCCCTGTTCAAGAGGGAGGAGATCTGGCTGCAAGCGCTTCGGTGGGTAACCGGGGAAAATGGGTACACTTGTTTCCTGCTACGTGAACATGAAAGTCAGAGCTGTCTAATGCACGTTGATCATGACAACAGAGTTCTGAAATGCCAACTTGAGAAGAAGCAGCCTCTGAACAAGCACTCGTCGCACATTCTTGCAATTAGGATATTAGAAACAGATAGGTTTATTGCGGTGGTTTTTATGATACCACAAGACATCTTGCTCCCCTGGATGCGAAGATGTTCAGAACTGCAAAATTCGGTACATGTCAGGCAAGGTTTTGGAATCTAATTCTGAAGCAATTCGCTCTTCACACAGCACCATCATTCATGTACAGAATTGGTCACCACAAGATGTGGTAATGGCCACCAGCTTACATGGCGTTAAAACAGGTTTTAAAGAATTCCTGGAGGAAAACGGATTGACCAATGGCTACTAAGTCAGGGCCACAGCTAAGGGGAAGGGCCATAGCTCCGTGGCAGAGCCCCTGCTTTGCATGCAGAAGGTCCTGTGTGTTTGATCCCCAGAATCTCCAGGTAGGGCTAGGAAGAAATCCTGCCTGAAACCCCGAAGAGCTGCTGCTGCCAGTCAGTGTTGACAATACTGGGCTAGATGGACCAAGGGTCTTACTTGGTAGAAGACACCTTCCTATGTTTGGGCTTTTGGGGAGGGGCTGTGGCTCAGTGCCAGGGCACCTGCTCTGCATGCGGAAGGTCCCAAGTTCAATATCTGTCATCTCCAGGTAGGGTTGGAGAAACCCTTGCCAGAAACCCTGGAGAGCCATTGCTGCCAGTCAGTCTCAATAATACTGGGCTAGATGGACCAACCGTCTGACTCCGTAGAAGGCAGAGGGTTGTTGTAAGGGTTGTCACAGGGTTGTTGTAAGGATAAAGAGGGGTAACGCACACACACCATTCAGAGCTCAATGAAGGAAGGGTGGGGTTCAAATATGAATTAATAATATACTCCAATTTAACTCCTTTGTCCTGCTGTTACCGCCTGAATGGATATTCAAGTTCTGTGGAAACTTAATGACTCAAAGAGGGGATGTGGGGCAGAGGACAGGGGAACAATAGTAATAAATGTATCAGTTATGGCCCTTACGTATTTTCCTGAAGTCTTTCAAAAATACAGGAACCAATGGTGTCAGAGTTTGGTAATTGTCTCAAAATGGCGTTCATCCACTGGAGGGCAGATAGAGATTATACATGATGTCTGTGGCAAAAGGTTGCAACCTCTTCCTTTCCCCTCAATCAGAGGGAAAACACATTCCTGTTTTAAACTAAAGGAGCGATTATATTAAAGCAAACACTCCGTGGGGCTGATTAGACACTTGGAATATTTTCTTCATGAACATTCTGTACCTGGACACTTTTCCCCCTGAGGGAAGTTTACTTAATTTAAGGTAGACCTTTGGCAGTTCAGGAGAAATAAAAAACGCCTTTGTTCCTCAAGCTGGCTCTCCATGAAAAGATCTATCCTTTCCTGCCTGTGCCTGAGAAGTGTTCAAGAAAGATCTAATAGCAGCCAGGTGGAGTCGAACACATGGCTATGTGACAAAGAGTCAACTCCAGCCCGGGATGCATTCAACTAAGGCCAGAGAACAGGATTCGAGTCTTTGGCCACTTACGAGGCTTTCTGCCACGTGTCTGAGAGTGCACCTTCTCCCTCCTCTGCCTGGTCACGAGGTCATCAGATGAGGTGCTCCTGGTGGTTCTGCATGGACCTGAGGTCCGTCTGGACTCCACCTGAAATAGAGCCTTCTGTGTACTGGCTCCCTGTTTGTGTAACTCCCGGGCAACTGATGTCAGGCAGGTGCCAAGGTTGCTTTGTTTCGGCATCTGCTAAAGACACTTTTATTTAAACAAGCTTTTCCTGAATGACCAGCCATGGTTTCATTGGCAGAACTTGATTTTAAGTATTTTGATTCTATTTTCTCTACTGTTCGCTGCTCGGAAATATTTTTGAGATGCAGAGCATTTGATAAATTTTGTAAATACACACATAACACTACGGTTTCACCCTTGCTGCTGACAACATTACTGAGTTGTAGTCCTGCAGGGCTACATACTTTGTGGGGGCACCATGTACGCAGATCATGTAATAAAAGCAACCACCACCACAACTGCATTGCTGGTCTCTGGGGAACTGGATTGTACGATGACTGACACATGACAGGCAATTTAACAGGCTTCCAGATTAGAACTGCTTCTACAGTCCGACACACCTGTACTGAGCAAGTAGAGCAAAGGGAAAGGGAGAAAGCATTTCTAAATAGTAGGCAGTTACTTGGATTTCGCCTGCTCTATGTCACTTAGGTTTTCCGGGCGAGACAGCATCTCAGTTCAGCTCCAACGGAGTGCAGGAATTCCACGATTTATTAAATCACGTCAGTCATATTTCTGCATATGTGCTCAAACATACATAACATTCCCAAGCAATAAAACTAAACAAAATACTAAGCGATCATCCCAGAGTGCAGGACACAGAATAATGGGCTCAAGTTACAGGAAGCCAGATTCTGGCTGAACATCAGGAGAAACTTCCTGACTGTCACAACAATAGGACAATGGAACCAGTTACCTAGGGAGGTGGTGGGCTCTCCCACACTGGAGGCATGCAAGACGAAGCTGGACAGCCACCTGTCAGGGATGCTCTGACTTGGATTCCTGCATTGAGAAGGGGGTTGGACTCGATGGCCTTGTAGGCCCCTTCCAACCCTACTATTCTAAAAGCCTACAAATCCCCCTTTTAAAAACAAAAACAAAACCCAAAACAAGCAGCAGCATAATTCGACAGTATTAAAAACCAAAAACCTTTGAGACATGAAAAAAGCAAACAACCGAACGGCCTGTTAAAAACAAAAGTTTTAACACGATACCTTAAACATCAACAAAGAAGGCACATCATGGATGTGTTTGGAAAGGTTGTTCCAGAGAAGAGGTGCTACCACTGAAAAGGCCCCCTCTCTAGCTGGCTTAGTTGAGCTGCTATTCAGCATTCATTAGGATTCGCTTTGCAAAATGCTTACTTTTTATTTTTTTTACTGCAGCCTCACAGCCTGCTGGTGGCACAACCTGGCTTGGGGGAGATTGAGTAGCTGCACAATCCCTTTTGCCTGGTAGTGCTAGGAGCCCTCCGTCTGGAATCACCCCTCGATCTACTGGTCGATCTCTGGCTGATTAGCAAGGATTTCTGACTCCCAATTGTTTAATAACAGCAACAGTGAAAAGACTCCCCCCCCCCCCCAAAATGATACTGCTGAGATGAAGAACGCTTGCTGGAACCAGAAGTGGATTTTTGTGCAGAAAAACTGTGAGCTCCATTCAGTTTTTGTTACTCAAAACCAATTCCTGGGCTCAGAACTCTTTTGTTCTAATTGTACGTCTTTTGCACCTGGTCACGTAGCTCTAGTTGGTGGATCTCAAGGTTCTAGTAAAAACCAACAAGCCTGAAGTCTGCTCTCCCCTCTCCTTGGGCACTGGGGTTGTGCTGTAGAGGTGGAGAAAATTTTGCTTGGTGTGAAGAAAATGGACAATGAGACATTTTTCTCCCTCTCTCATACTAGGGCTCAGCCTGTGTCCTGATACTTGTGTATTTGTGTATTTTAACCAGAATGGGTCTAAATTACTGTAATAAAGAGTGTTTGTATAATACTAGGACTAGACTGGGTCATCCCATGAGCTGATTGCTGGGAAATTCAGGACAGATAAAAAGAAGGAATTTTTCACACAGCACAGGGTTAAACTATGGAATTCACTACCACAAGATGTGGTGACGGCTACCAATTTGGATGGCTTTAAAAGCAGACTGGACAAATTAATGGAAGAGAAGGCTATCAATGGCTACTAGTCCTGATGGCTCTATGCTACCTCCAGTATCAGGGGCAGTACGCCCATGTACATCAGTTGCTGGGGAACATGGGCAGGAGGGTGCTGTTGCACTCATGTCCTGCTTGTGGGCAGCTGGTTGGCCACTGTGTGAAGAGAATGCTGGACTAGATGGACCCCTGGTCTGATCCAGCAGGGCTCTTATGTTCTTATTTGCTACCAAATGATGCATTAAAAAGCTGGGGAAAGACCATAGCACAGCAGCAGAACACCTGCTTTGCATGCAGAAGGTCCCGGGTTCAATACCCAGCACATCTAGTTACAAGGGCCTTGGAAAAGGCCTTTTCTCTGCTGGAGACCCCAGAGAGCTGCCCCCAGTCAGTGGACCATATTGGATGGATGGACAAATAGTCAGTCCTGGGGTAAGGCAGCTGCCTCCATTGCCAACTCGCAGAAGAGCCCCACTGCACCGAAGTCAACTGCCCGTAAGTTCATCATGGGAAAGAAATGTCGATAAAGACTTGGCTGTAAGGGGAAAGCAACCCAGCTCTAAAACACACCAGCTTGAAGAAAACAATTGCCGGACAATGGGGACTTAGCAGAACAAAAATGGCCAACATTACGGCTGTTTTTAAGGCTTAATAAACAAGCCCTGGGAAGCAAGCTGTCCTAGGCAGCGGTTCCAGGAGGGCGGCAGCCAGTTGGAAAACAGAATTTCCATCCTTGCAGGAAATGCCACGATTTCGACATTTGTTTATGACCTGAATAGTAATGAAAGGCCAAGTGATCTAAACCATTAGCAGGACAAGAAAGAAAGGCAGGAAAAAAAATAGAGCAAAGCCTCTGTAGACATCAAGCAGGGGCCTGGGCGAGCTCCTTGCCTGCCCCACACAGGAGGGACAGCAGCTCAGCGGCACAGCTCCTGCTTTGCATGCGGAATACCTCGGGTTCAATTCCCGGCATCACCAGTTAAAAAAGGTCAGTTAGCAAGTGAGTGGAGACATGCAGCCAGTCAGAACAGACAATACCCATTGACAACTTTTCTGATCCGATATAAAGCAGCTTCCAATGTCCCCCACCCCATCTAAGTTGAGAACATTTGTTCCATCCCTCCCACCTCCCCTGAAACAGGGTTGAGGAACCTCTTCCAACCCAGGGACCAATTCAATTTTGGAGACATTCTTGGGGGATGTTTTCCAGTGGTGGGAAGTAGCTAAGTCTTAGGAGAGGCATTTCAAGCATTTAAAATGGGGGGAAAACATGCAAAGACCACCAAATGATTGGTGGTCAAAAGAATGAGGGAGGGGCTGGGGAAGGGGCATGGTCATCTGGGGAACGCTGGAGGGCCACATTGGGACCCCAAATGGGCCAGATTTGGCTCACAGGGCTGAGGTTCAACACGCCTGCTTCAAGACAATTGCCTGGCTAGTTATGTGTGGGGCAGACTAGCAATTGCGGGACAATAAACCCTGCAGACTTATTTGCATTGTTGAGGTAACTGTCACTCTTGGCCTTTGAAAGACATTAGCTGCCCTAGAAATAGCCTTTTAAAAAATGCATGGAAACAACTGAAGTTGTGCACAGCTTTTACAGATAAGATGGTTTCTTTGCTCTCCTGTGAATATTCCTGCATCTCTAACGGTGCAGCCAAGACTCATCTGGATGGTGCCTTAGCAAAAAGTCTTGATACAGTTGCTCCCAGCCTCCAATTCAATATCATTATCTACTTTAATTACATGTCCCAGAGTTTCTATAGGAAACCCGATTATTGTACAAAATCTTGGGAGTTGAAAGGCAACCTCAGCAGTGATATACTGACCTATTTTTAAATTTTGCATTCTTGAACGTTCAACATTGCACCTCCCTATTAATTACATTTTTTAAAAAGTTTGTGACTAGGACTTTAATCCTTATCTGGGCGAGTCATGCAAGACTTTTCTCTATGAAAAGTGATCAGAAACCAACTACCCTCCTGTTGGTCCTCAATTCCTGCATCAACAACCCCCCTGGCCACTCCTGGTGCCTGCTGCTTCTCAAGTCGCCATCGTCTCTCCACTCTGGGCCACCACTTCTATTTCTTTGTTGCATCTACATCCCGCCTTTCCTCCAAGGCAGGATACATGAGCCTCCTCCTCTCCATTTTATCCTCACAACTATCCTGTGGAGTAGGTTAGGCTGAGAGTCAGTGACTGGCCCAAAGTCACCCAGTGAGCTTCATGGCCAAGGGACATTAGAACCCAGGTCTCCCCCGTCCCAATCCAACACTCCAACCACTATACCACACCGGCTCACTTCAAAAGCACCAGCTTTTAAAGATCTTGGCATATTACTGCTACATGTAGCTAAATTAACATTTGTTCTATACTTGCTAAGTGAACTGACAATTAAGCATTTCACTGCTGGTTTGAAGAAGATCAAAGCAGTCCGACGTTATTAATTTTGGAAATTTTGTTGCCATTTTCCTGGTACAAATTAGGAAAAACAGGGGTTTCTTTGGAACTTGCCAAAGCACATTTGAATGTGAGTATGAGATGGGGGGGGGGGATGAGTGAGTGAGTCCAAGGGAGACGATATTTGGTCAGGTTTAAATCAAAACATGCAGCTACAGCCCTGTTAAAAGATGCCTCATCAAAACAGAGGGTTTGGTTTCTTGTGAATTGCATTATTACAGGATGTAAGGTTTTAGGGGTGAGGGAGCCACATAAAAAATAAGAAAACTGGGACAATGTTGTGGAAAATGGTCATGCAGGGCTTTACAAAGGGAGGCGGGGAGAGTTCTCCTTTGACCCTAGTATTTTTCTATCAGCTCATTCCGTTATCTCTTCCTCCCTGAAATGCAGATCTCTCATTATCAGATAAAAGCTAAACATTTGTTTTGCACGGGGCTCTACGGAAAGGGCGGCTTATGACACTACTGGGGCATGCAAAAATAATAGGAAAAAGCCCCTCTCTCTGTATGCTGGAAAGCGCCTCACTGGACAGGATCTTGGAAAATGTATCTTGAATCGGATTCCTGGCTAAGATAGACAAGGCAGCATTGCTCAAGGACTCAGTGTTAAAGGGACAGTCTGCCTTTTAAAGGGGTGTCCCTTACCTTGGGACAGTGGTTTTCAAACTTCCTCACTTCTGGGAACCTTCTCCCACACTGACTCATAAGAACATAAGAAGAGCCCTGCTGGATCAGACCAAGGGTCCATCTAATCCAGCATTCTGTTCACACAGTGGCTAACCAGCTGCTGACAGGGAACTCACAAGCAGGGCATGAGCGCAACAGCACCTGCCCGCCCATGTTCCCCAGCAACTGGTGTACATAGGCTCACTGCCTTTGGTACTGGAGGTAGCCCATAGCCATCAGGACTAGTAGCCATTGATAGCCTTTTCCTCCATGAATTTGCCCAACCCCCTTTTAAAGCCATCCACATTGGTGGCCATCACTACACCCTGTGGTAGCGAATTCCACAGTTTAACTATGCGCTGTGTGAAGAAGGACTTCCTTTTACCTGTCTTGAATCTCCCATCAATCAGCTTCATAGGATGACCCTGGGTTCTAGTATTAGGAAGGAGGGAGAAAAAATGAACTTGAGCACACTCCGGGAGAGAGTGGAGGACAGGAAGGCCTGGCGGGCTATGGTCCATGGGGTCACGAAGGGTCGGACACGACTTAACGACTGAACAAGAATAAGGGAGAAAAATGTCTCCCTACGCACATTCTCCACACCATGGCATAATTTTGTAGACCTCTATCAAAGGTACCCACCTTTTTTCCAAGCTAAACAAGTCCAGCTCTTGTAACCTTCTCTCACAGGGAAGATACTCCAGCCCCTTGATCATTTGAGTTGCCCTTTTCTGCATTTTTCCAGCTCTACAATACCCCCTTTTAGGTGTGGTGACCAGACCTGGACACAGTATTCCAAGTGTGGTCGCACCATAGAGTTGTATAACGGCAGTATGATACTGGCAGTTTTATACTCATTTATGGAGGAATCTCTCCAGATCCTCAGCACGTTGCAAAAGATTCTGGGTCATGCTATTCAGGTGTATCTATAGCACAAAGGTGGATCATGATTTATAAATGTTAAAGCGGAAAGGTCCCTGCCCCAATGGGTTTACAGTCTAAATATTTGACAGAGGAAGGGCACAGAACCTCCGGCAGCGGCGGCAGCAGGGGGAGGGGATCTAGCCCTCCAGGTTTTTCCAGAAGGCCACCCCCCCTTTTGCCCAGCCACTGATCAGTGGGTGGGATCATGGCTTTTGTGCAGTCCCCCCGCACCCCCAAATCTGAAAGGCTGAAATGCCTCCCCCAACGCTCAGCTACTGGCAGTAAGGGCTTTAAGTTAAAACATGCTAGTATTTTTTGTCTCCACTCTTTTGCCTTCAGCCATGCCCACCACTGGAACGGGGCCCCCAAGAGCTGCTCAGAAACTGAATTTGGCCCCCAGGCTTAAGAAATTTCTGCCCCCCTGCTCTAGGCTGCACTCTTAGTTCATTGGTCTGGTGCCACCGGCAGGGCCTATTAGACTTCCCTGTAGTTGTGCTTGGATGGACAGTGCAACCCAGTATATACCCCAAACTCACCTATAGTTGGACATGGGGCGGGGGGGGATTGGTAATGGTGGACAAGTCCCCGTTCAGATAGGCTTGTCCATCATTCCTGATTTTCTCTCTGAAACGGTTATAAAGAACATCAGGGTTCTTTGAAATGCAGTTGCAAAACCTTGGACTATGGACATAACAATTTTACTGACCATAACAGCCATCCGTTATTTCGACACAGGAGATAACAGATGTCTCTTATTTCATCTGCCAGAGCTCTGAATGCTCATTATTATATTTAAATTCTGATCTTGCAATCCTGACACACACACCCCCCACCATAAAAAGAGGTGGTGTCTTTTCTGCTGCGGTATTCACACTCCGTATGTAAGTTTCAGGCCGTAAAAATAAATAGATGGGGCAAGACGATAACATCTTGGTACCAAAGAGAAGGATACTTGTTCCTGAACAATTTCTTCAGTATACTCAACACAATTTGTTCTTATGCAACGACTGCCTTGTACAGCTGCCAAGGTCACCCAGACCTCACTCGATCTGCTGCAGAAGTCACGGCTACACAAGTTTTAACTTGTAGACACAGCTACACAGATATATTTTCCATGCATTTTCTCCAGTCTGAATCCCCAGCCATAAGGAATCCCTGTTCACTGCAGGCCGTCTCTTCATGCTGTGCTGTGCTATCAGTAGCAGTTTCGTGAAGGGTTAGGGAGGGATCTCATGACATTTGAAGCCTTAAAACAGTCTAGATCAGCATTCCCCAATGCAGCAGACTGGGTCTGATGGGCAATGTACTCCAACACAACCGCAGGGGACTAGTTTGGGGAAGGTTGAACTAGGTAGGGAGAGAGACACTCAACCTTTAACCCGTTTTTCCTCTCCTTATGATACTATCCTTGTGAATTTTCTCCCTGCAAGGGAAAAGATACATGTCCTGGGAGAAAACCAACTTGAGGGTGATGCAATTTTGTGAGGGTTAAGCACTCCCTTCCTACCTGCCCTCCCTTCACTCCAGATTACAGCTTCCGGAATCTGCTTTTCACTTTTAAAGAACGGTGGGGGGAGTTACACAGAATGTATCCTTTGGCCCAGAACTGTTACAGAGAGACATGGTACATCTAACATTGCAAATAACGTGTCTGCTTGTAAATTCTACTCAGCCATGCCTTATGCACATAGCACATTCTATAGTTTAATTGTGCATCACGCTGACCTGATGGAGCGCCTCTCCAGACATGAACCTACGTATACACCAAGCTCAGCATCTAAGGTCCTCCTCCAGCTGCCTCCTCCAACAGAGGCTCGGAAGGCGGCAACAAGGGAGAGGGCCTTCTCGGTGGTGGCCCCCAATTATGAAATGATCTACCCAAGGAGGCCCGCCTGGTGCCAACACTCTTTTCTTTGTCACTCTTCTCTTTTCTCAGACATTTGGCAGTATTTAATGAGTTTTAAATAGGTCCTGTATAGTTGTCTTATGGCTATGGTGATTGCTTGAAGTTATTTTTAGATATGTTATCTCTGTGTGTACTGTCTGTGTGTTTTTATGTACATGCTTTTAAAACTTTGTATACTGTGTTTTAATGGTTTTTAATCTTCGTAAATCATCCAGAGAGCTTTGGCTATGGGGTGGTGTAGAAATGTAAATAATAATAGGAACAACAACAGCAGCTACACATGAGTGTTAATATAGTATCAACAGTATGCTAGGTGCTGAAAAGAGCAGACATGTTGCTGCCTGCACCCAGTGGCCACTACAGTCACTAGGTAACACTTCCCCAACCTGGTGCCCTCTGGACATGTTGGACAGCAACCCCCATCATTCCCAGACTGGGGATAATAGGGCTTGCAGTCCAACACATCTGGAGGGCACTAGGTGAAGGAAGACTGCAATAGGCAAAATCTTGGAAATTGCCAATTTGGAAGGGAACCAAACTGAACATCTGGCTCACAGAAAGTCAGCCAGCGCAACTTTAAGCAGCGCAAACCAGTGCGATTACTTGGGGCTCCCCAGTCCTGTCCAAAAGCCCACTTCTTCTTGCTGGAGCAGCGGGAGAACTGCCTGGCTGGATTAGGCCAAAGGCCATCTAAGGCCAGAAACCTGCCTTGAGGCACCCACAAGCAGGTCACACGAGTCATCAAAACAGAAGCTGCTGGATACTGCATCAGGCCGTTGCTCCATCTAGCCCGGTGCTATGTATCCACCTGGGAACAGATTTCCACGGTTTCTGGAGGGGGCTGTCGGTCTTCCCCATCACTTCCTACCTGATCTGGAGAGAACAGGGATTGAACCCGGACCTTCTGCCGGCAAAGCAAATGCTCTACCATTCAGCTACGCCCCCCTTAGCATTTATTCTGCTCCTGAGCTGCAGAGCTGCTTTCAGCTGAGTGGTACCCGTGATCCATCCAGCCCAGAACCGTCCACTTTAACTGGCAGCTGCTCTACCAAGATCCTTTTACCTGGAGGTGCCAAAGACAGTCCGCCTTCTCCAATATGAGACTGCTTGGGGTTTAAGATCTCCAGGGGAGGCCCGCCTCTCGGTACCAACACCACCAGAGGCACATTCGGTGGGGATGCAAGACAGGGCCTTCTCGGTGGGCACTCCCAGGCTCTGGAAATCCCTGCTGAGGGAGGCTCGGTTGGCTCCCTCTCTGCTGAACTTCAGCCAGCCGGCAAAGATCTTTTTATTCAAACAGGCCTTTGGCATGTAAGCTGGGTTGCCGAAGGAAATTTTAACTGGTTGGCTGCTGTTTATTGATCTCTTTATTGTTGCGTTTTCGTTTTTTATGTCTTTGTATTTAGGTTATGTTTTAATTCAGAATTTGTTTTTAATCTGTATTTTATCATTAGTCACTTTGAGTGCCATTTTTTTGGCAGAAAGGCAGCATATAAATTGAATGATTGACTGAATGAAAAGGACTGAACATGGCTCCTTTGGTATGGCATGCATGCGCTCTACCCCTCAGCTATGGCTTCCTCCTGAACATGATCAAGGGTGCCGCGCCCACCTAGCAAAGGCCAGAAGCAGCCTTGAACTGCTGGTGATCTTATAAACGACAGATTCCCAGCGCAGCCAGACTACAGTTTACAATGACCATCCCTGTTTCTGAAGAAGGAGGTTCCACTGAGCTGCGTCATCATTCTTGTCGAGTCTCTCCTCTGTGGATCTGTGTCATCCTTTATGTTTTATTTGTTTAAAAGTCATCTCTTTTTAATGTCAATCTGCCTAATGCTGGAAGCAACGGCTCTCTGAAATGGAGGGACGTTTGCCAGTTTTGATTCTCTCCCAGATGTCAAGAGAATCAAAAATCATACAGTCCTTCCTCTTTAAAAAAGGCCTTTGGTGCCCAATTTTGACACTGGGCCTTATTTCTTCTCCTTGTTTGCTATTTCGGTTAGCCTGTTTTGTTTAGAGGATGTTTTGTATTTTTAATCTGATTTGATCTGCCTGCTATGATTTGTTGAGATGGAACCTGCCTTCAGCTCCTGTTGCTGGGCTAATCAAGCAGAAGATAAATAGTAACATACATCCATACATAAATATATGAATACGTGCCTTGTATTAAAACTGTTTTCAAACAGAGCAAAATAATAATTGGAAGGAGGAAGGGTAAAGCAAGTCAGTTGTAATTTGGCCATGAAACAGTAAGAAGTATGTACTGATATTTAATATAGCGCCCACAGCACACTGGATGTGTGCAGAACACAGACATCTCCTGGGAGCAGTATCACATCTACATTATGAATGTACTTTTATTATTTTATTTCAGGATTCCTACCCTGTCTTTTTATTCCAGTCAGGAGTGCTCAAGGAGACTTACACCATTTTTAAACCAATACAATTTTTTAAAAACTGTATTTGCAGGGTGGCCCAATAAGCTATGTTCTCTGGGAAACTTAAAGAACCTTAAAAGAATAAAATACAGTATTAAAATGCAGTAACAAAACAGTAAAGAAGCAGCATAAAAATTGTTCTTTCCAGCAGAGGAAGAAATAAAACTAATAACGAAGATAAAACAATACAAACACCGATCATAAATTCAGTAGCCCAGACTGGAAAAAAGCACACATTTTCTGAAAATCCTGGGTGAATAAAAAGGTCTCCATCTGACGCCAAAAAAGACCATAAAGAGAGGTAGCACCAGGCAAACCTCTCAGGAAAGGCTGTTCCACTGCCAGGGTGCCACCACCAAGGAGGTCCTCTCCCTAGCCACCCCCGCCCCACTTCATTAGGCAGGGGCACCTGGAACCAGGCCTCCTATGAGGGTCTTAAAGGATTGGGTAAGCATATATAGGTGAAGATGAACTTGAGCACACTCCGGGAGACAGCAGAGGACAGGAAGGCCTGGTGTGCTATGGTCCATGGGGTCACAAAGAGTCGGACACGACTTAACGACTGAACAACAACAAATATAGGTGAAGGCAGTTTCGGGGGTAACCTGTTCCCAAAGCTGGTAAGGGCATTAAAAGGTAAAACCAGCACTTGACATTGAGCCTGGAAATATTGCTTTGTCAACTGCACTGGCTTCCAGAATATCGTCAAAATACCTATTACCAGCTAATCTTGCCGTGCTTATTCTGAAACAACTGGAGTTTTGGGAGCTTTTTAAAAGGCAGCCTCCAGTACAATGCATTGCAACAGTCCGAATTACACTAAAATTGTAAGAATCCAATAAAAACACACACTAAGAAATCGAGATGCAATTTTAGATATGCTATTCTATTATTATCGGATATAAAAGGGCTCATTTAACAATATTGCCCAGTAGGATATCCTGAAATCAAAGTTTCTAATTGGTGGAATATTCAAAGCATGTATATGATCTCAGCAGGCCTCAAAATAACCTTGTGCAGAATGTCAGACTCTTATGCCCATACTGCAGACAGGCAAGATCGAGACAGGGAGGGTGCCTCACTTATTACCATTTAATGAGTTTAAGGCACAAGAGAGATGTGAACTGGAGATTTCCTGCTTCATGCTCAGTCGCTCGCTTAGCCAGGATGCTATCCGAGCTCCAACTTAAAAGTTGCATCCAAACAGCAGCTGTGAAGGGGTGGAACAGATCCACCTCATTCCCCTGACACCGACATGCGCCACCAACCTAGACCAGGGCTCAACTTGGGCCTTGCTCTCCACACCACATGCATCAGCATGAGGCGTATGACCAAGTTGGAACACGGGGACCCATAGCAAAAGATGCACTGCCATAGCGCATAAGACCATCCTGCTTTTTCCCATGCGTAAAAATCCCCCAGTGAAGAGGGTGGGAGATCTATCTGATGTATCTTTAATATGTTATCTATCTTAAATCCTTCTGGCCCAGAACGGCAATCACAGCAGCCGACTATCATTAAATAACTGAGAGCCAGTGTGGTATAGTGGTTAGAGTGTTGGGCTGGGGCTCGGGAGACATGGGTTCTAGATCTATCTGATCTATCTTAAATATGTTATCTATCTTAAATCCTTCTGGCCCAGATGGGCCCTCACAGCAGGCGACTATCATTAAATAACTGAGAGCCAGTGTGGTGTAGTAGTTAGAGTGTTGGGCTGGGGCTAGGGTGAGGTAGGTTCTAGTCCCCACTTGGCCATGAAGCTCACTGGGTGACTTTGGGCCAGTACTGGCTCATCTTCAGGGAGAAGGACCATGTAAGCTGCTTTGGGGACCTTGCAAGAGGAAAAAAGACAGGAAAAAATAACTAAACAAAAACAAAAAATAAAATACAAAGATAATAATAACAACAGAAAGCTGAAACTGAAACCACTAAAAGGCTTGACAGCAGGGAAACAGAAACTCAACCCAGATTAAAGGGCTGACAAAATAAAATTGTTTCAGCGGCTGTCCAAGATGGCTTTCAAGGAAGAGGCTATTTGGGCTTCCAGGGGGAAGGGTTTTAACAATCTGGGTGCCACAACTGGAAAGCCACTGTCCCGCATCCTGGCTGGACAAGTCCCCGAAAGCATCAAGGAAAGGATGCCAACGAATAACGTACCGTGCAGGCAAGTTCAGGTGGGAGAAGAAGGGTCTTTAAACGACCTAGTCCCAAATCATTCAGACAACAGGGGGAGGGGAACCCTCAAAAGAATCTCTAACCAGATCAAATGGGCCACAAGAATCATAGTATGTTCAATTATAAATCATTCCGGGCTTTATAGCTCCAAATTGGGCCCAGAAACAAGGGCAGCCGGTGGGTAAACAGGGCGGTCATTTCAGCGGGGGTGGGGGTGGGGTTCCACAGAAAGGAGAGAAAAACTACCCTAAACTGTGAGGAAGGTCCTAGCCCTCTCCCAGGGCCTTCTGGGACAAGAACAGCATCTAACAGCCCTGAAGAGCTCTCCCGCCACCCACACAACAAGCCAACAAGCTTTTTCAAAGAGCAGCACTGAATCTCTTCCAGCCGGAGGGCCAAATTTTATTTTGGAGAAAACCCCAGGGGCCACATTCCAGGGCTGGGCTGGGCTAAGGCACCAGGATATGGTAGCTTAACGCTCCTCCTGCCAGTGGCTGAGCCATAGCAGAGGCACTGCAAACTTTTAGAACAGGAGAAAAACAGCACAAAAGGAAGGAAATACCCAATGATTGACGGTTGAAGGGGTGTGGACAGGGAAAAGGGGTGTGGCCCCCTGGGGAATCCCGGAGGACCAGAAAAGGGCGCCAGGCAGGCCAGGTTTGGCCTTGGGACCTGAGGGTCCCCAGCCCTGTTTTCAACGACACATAGTGGAAATAATCAAAGCTGAGCAGCTTCAACCAGTTTGGAGGGGACATTCCCCCCTCAAAGTGTCTTCTCACCCCTAGTACAGGCTGAACAACACCAGAATAATGATCCAAAGCGCAAACCGCAGACAGCCTTCTGACCACCTTTACATTTTCCACCAGCTGAAGTTTCCTGACACTTTTCAACGGCAGCCCCACATCGTGCGCATTACAGAAATGTGCAGCCCAGACATTCCTGAGGTATCAGGTGGGTGGAAAGCTATCTTTCCAACTGCGAGGGGTGAGACTCAACACTGAGAAAAATCCAGGCGCCGGGGGAACCGTCGGCATAAATAGCAGGCCTGGCACAGCGCCCTGGAATGGGGGCGTTTGAGGGCTACTCGGTGAGGTCATGGATTTCCAATTAGAATTAGAATGTTCCCTTTCTCACACGCATGCAGAATTATTTTTTAAACCCCATGTATTCTGCACAGCCAGCTCTTCCTCCATATGAGTTTTGCTCTCTTTGGACGAAACCTGACGTGCAGAAGTCAGCGGCAACTTGGTCAAGTCAACAGGGCTGCCACGTCGGTTGTACCCTGCAGCTGGGTTCTGCAGACCGCTGCCTGGTCGAGACCTGACCTCAATCTTTTACCGAGAGCTTGATCCTTATGGGCACTAAGGGCAGGGAACACACACTGCCTCCTGTTAGTGTACCCATCTCTCCTTCCTCCAATTGCCCCATCACCCAGACACATTTCCGATCAGTCGGAACACCAACCCTGCCAATGGACTAACAGCTCCCTAAGAATACAGTTTTGACAGTTCTTGAAATATATATGCATCTGTCCAAATTCAGTTAGGGAAAGACAATGTAAGCTTTCCAGAGAGACTGAATCTTACTGCAAATGTATTGCCACCACACAGACCCAGCGTGGAGACGCATATTTTCTACTACAAAGTCATGCACAAATATCCCAGTGGCTTCCTCTGCTCCGCTTTCTATACAGGAAGCAGCTCCTCTATCTATGGAGAAAGGTTGCCAACTGACCAGGGAAAACACAACCTGGCCTGCTCTTCTGCCTTTAATTGCAGCTTCATTTGCAGAAATCAGCAGGCGGAACTTCCCATAGCACGGTGATAAGCACAGTCATCTGCTAACGTCTGCAGATTATGGAACCGAAGCGAAGTTGGCAACCCTGTTTTTGAGGAACAGGAGAGCTGGTTCACACAAGTGAGTGGAATGCTTATTTTATCTATGTGGGAGGTTAAATATATTTGAGGAGAAGTCTGGCACTGTTCCATTAAGACATGATGACGAAATGGAACCTCGGGTTCAAGGCAGTCTATCTCTGAATACCAAATGCAACAGCAGGGGAGGGTGCTACTGTCTTCCTGCCCTGTTGTGGGTTTCCCAAGAAAGCTTCCTGGTTACTGTGTGAAGCAGCGGAGGCTCTGATGTGTTAGTGGGGTGGTGAATCTGCTCCGGGTTTCAGCCAGAACCAGTCAGAACTCTAAAGGAGCTCTCCAGGGTGCTCTGCACCTTGGAGAGCTCCTTTAGAGTTCTGACTGAAACCCAGAGCAGATTGACTACCCCACTGACACTGAAGCCAACAACCTCCACGGATGGGAAACAAGATGCAGGACTAAATGGGTCCACCTTGGTCTCAACCAGTAGGGCTCTTCTTATGTTCTTATCTTTTCAGTGCATGGGATCACATCAAGGAGACATGAACCAGGCTGTACACAAGACACAAAAAGCCCAAAGCAAAGGGGTAGACAAAAAGAATGTTTTATTCAATGAAAGGAAAAGGTTCCAATGCGTTTCGGACCATATGCAGGTCCCTCTTCAGGGAAATTTAGCAGAATGCAACAAGTGTTTGCTCTTCAGATATCTTCTGAGAGATATGAATGATCGTACATAAGTTTTTATATTTTGAGCCTCTGTTTTGTTAGGTTTTGTAGTTTTTTTAATCTCTCTGTATGGTGATGGGCAATTGTACTTTTGAGGTGTTGAACACAGGGAATATTTAAAGTCTGTAAATTTTATTTATTTATTTATTTATTTATTTCATTTCTATACCGCCCAATAGCCGAAGCTCTCTGGGCAGTTCACAAAAATTAAAACCAAACAACACACAATAAAACAATTTAAAATATATAGAACATTAAAACCACAATATAACAATACAACCACAATAAAACCTAGCAGCAGTACAGGAGTTTAAAATACAGATTTAAAACAGCAAAGATGAAAATTTAGAAAGCTAAAATGCTAAAATGCCTGGGAAAATAAAAAGGTCTTCACCTGGCGCTGAAAGGAATACAATGTAGGCGCCAGGCGAACCTCACTAGGGAGCTCATTCCAGAGCCGGGGTGCCACAGCAGAAAAAGCCCTCCTTCTAGTAGCCACCCGCCTCACTTCCTTTGGCAGGGGCTCACGGAGAAGGGCCGCTGATGAGGATCTTAAGGTCCGGGCAGGCACATATGAGAGGAGGCGATCCTTCAGGTAACCTGGCCCCAGGCCGTTAAGGGCTTTGAATGTTAACACCAGCACTTTGAATCGGGCCGGGAAATGGACTGGCAGCCAGTGCAGCTGGAAAAGTACTGGCGTAATATGAGCTCGCAGGCCAGTCCCTGTTAACAATCTTGCTGCCCTATTTTGGACCGGCTGAAGTTTCCGGACCGTTTTCAAAGGCAGCCCCACGTATAATGCATTGCAGTAATCCAGACGAGAAGTTATCAGAGCATGGATAACTGTAGCTAGGCTATCTCTGTCCAGATAAGGGCGTAGTTGGTATACCAGCCTAAGCTGATAAAAAGTGCTCCGTGCCACTGAGTTCACCTGTGCCTCAAGTGACAGTTCTGGATCCAAGAGCACCCCCAAACTACGAACCTGATCCTTTAGGGGGAGTGCAACCCCCTCCAGAACAGGTTGAATATCACCTAGCCGGGCAGACGAACCACCCACTAACAGTACCTCTGTCTTGTCTGGATTGAGTTTCAGTTTATTAGCCCTCATCCAGTCCATTACCGTGCCCAGGCACTGATTCAGAACAGCCACTGCCTCACCTGGTTTTGATGAGAAAGAGGTAGAGCTGGGTGTCATCTGCATATTGATGGCACCTCAGCCCACACCTCTGGATAACCTCCCCCAGCGGTTTCATGTAGATGTTAAACAGCATGGGGGATAAAATAGAGCCCTGTGGAACCCCATGGCACAATTGCCATGGCACAGAGCAGTAATCCCCCAGCACCACCTTCTGAAATCGGCCATCCAAGTAGGAGCGGAACCACTGTAGTGCATTGCCTCCAACTCCCAACCCAGACAACCTATCCAGAAGGATACCATGGTCGATGGTATTGAAAGCCGCTGAGAGGTCCAGGAGAATCAACAGGGTCGCACTCCCCCTGTCCCTCTCCCGGCAGAGGTCATCCCACAGGGCAACCAAGGCAGTTTCTGTCCCAAAACCAGGCCTGAAGCCCGACTGAAATGGATCTAGATAATCCATTTCATTCAACAGTGCCTGGAGCTGTCCTACAACCACTAGGGATGGCGGAGAATTTCTCCCCGAAACTTCGGGGGGCCGAGCGCCAACGTGTTCGGCCCCCCGAACAAGTTTCGGGGAGAAATTCTCCGCCCCCCCTGCCCCCCGCCCCCCCCCCCGGGACGGGACTTACCTTTCCCGAATGTCCCTCCCGGCGGCGGGTCCGGCCGGCGGTTCGTCGGGTCTTCGTTCGGGGCGGGAGCGGCAGCCGGTCTTTCGACCGGCTGCCGCCGCCGCCATTCCAATAAAAGAAAAAAAAAAAACAACGCCCCCGTGATAGGCTACGTGACGATTAACGTAGCCTATCACGGCTAGATTTGCAAAGTCAGCCGTGATAGGCTATGTAAATCGTCACGTAGCCTATCACGGGTGACTTAAAAAAAAAAAAAAAGCGCGTACGGATAATGGCGGCCCCCATAGGGAGCCGCCATTCACGTTCCTTATTTGGTCGCTGTAGTCTACGTAAAGTTTACGTAGACTACAGCGAAAATAAGGGCAACGCTATTTGCGTTGCCCTTATTTTCGCCGTAGTCTACGTAAAGATTTACGTAGACTACAGCGACCAAATAAGGAACGCAAATGGCGGCTCCCTATGGGGGCCGCCATTTGCGTACGCGCTTTTTTTTTTTTTAAGTCACCCGTGATAGGCTACGTGATGATTTACGTAGCCTATCACGGCTGACTTTGCAGATCTAGCCGTGATAGGCTACATTAATCGTCACGTAGCCTATCACGGGAGCATTTTTTTTTTTAAACTTTTAATTCCGCGGCCGGGCGAGGCGAGGCGCCTCCTCCCCGGCCTGAATTTCGGCCGGGCGAGGCGGGAAGCCTCCCCCCCGGCCTGAATTTCGGCCGGGCGAGACGGGAAGCCTCCCCCCCCGGCCGGAACTTCACGGGGAAAGCAGTGAAGCGCCTCCCCCCCACCGTGAAAAGCTGCGAGACCAGGTAAGTGACTTTCGTGCACCCCTAACAACCACCCGCTCAAGCACCTTGCCCAGGAAGGGGATGTTGGCCACTGGCCTATAATTGTTAACATCCTCTGGGTCCAGGTTAGGCTTTTTCAGGAGTGGTCTAATTACCGCCTCTTTTAAAGCGGCAGGCACCACTCCCTCTCTCAAGGAGGAATTTACAACCTCCTGGACCCAGCCGGACAACCCCTCCTTGTTTGATTTAATAAGCCATGAAGGGCAAGGGTCAAGCACACAAGTGGTCGATCGGATTTGGCCAAGCACCTTGTCCGCATCCTCAGGCCTCAGTAACTGAAACTCATCCAATAAAACTGGACCAGACGGTGCTCTGAACGCCTCTACCGATGGAGCTGCATTAATGGTGGTGTCCAATTCATGACGAATCTGAGCGACTTTATCCTCAAAGTGCTGTGCAAACTTGTCACAGCGTGCTACCGAGGGTTCCACCGTCTCTCTCCCTGGTCCAGAATGTAACAGGCCATGAACCACTCGGAAAAGCTCCGCTGGACGACACTGAGAAGATGCAATGCTGGTGGAAAAGAACTGTCTCTTTGCCACCCTCACCGCCACAGAGTAGGCTTGATAGTGGGCTCTTACCTGTGTTCGGTCAGATTCAGCACGAGTTTTCCTCCACCTGCGTCCTAGCCGTCTCCCCTCTTGCTTCATTGCCCTCAGCTCAGGTGTATACCAAGGAGCTGGCCGGGCTCTGCTCAGAGGGAGAGGGCGCTTGGGCGCGATCGTGTCAACTGCCCGAGTCATCTCTGCATTCCACAGAGCGACCTGGGCTTCGACAGGAGCACCAGCTATACCAGCAGGAAAATCCCCCAGAGCCCTCTGGAATCCATCGGAATCCATTAATCTCTGGGGGTGGACCATTTTAATAGGTCCCCCACCCTTGCAGAGGGAGAAAGCTGCCAGGAGTCTAAACCTCAGCAGGAAGTGATCTGACCATGACAAAGGGACAGATGTTAATTCCTCCACTTTCAGATCACCATCCTCCTGCCCAGTCGAGAAAACCAGATCAAGCGTGTGTACTTTTATATGCATTGGGCCGATGACATGTTGGGACAGCCCCATGGTTCTCATGGCGGCCATAAAGTCCTGAGCCGCCCCGGATACAGCGGCCTCGGCATGGAAGTTGAGATCCCCCAGAACCATCATCCTAGGGGTCCCATAAATGTTGTGTATTGTTCTTTAGATTTCCCTGGAGGACCGGCATGTGGTCCGAAACGCACTGGAAGCTTTTTCTTTCCTTGAATAAAACATCCTTTTTGTCTACGCTGTTGCTTTTGGCTTTGGGGCATTCCTTGTGGGGTACCCCTTTTTGTTGGCTTTGTACACAAGATACAGCCTGCAGAAGCCATTTATTATTTTAAATAAGTGATGTTAAACCTCAGGCTTCCAAGCTAAATCTGCCCTGCCTGGGATTCGAATCTGGCCCTTCCAGGTTTCCCAGAAGGCCCCTCCCCCTTCCACCAATCATTTGGTGGTTTCATAGCTTTTGCGCATACTCCCCCTGCATTCTCAACAGTTGAAAAGCCCCTCCTAAGGCTTAGATACGAGCAGTAAGAGCTTTAGGGTGCAATCCTATGCATGTTTAGACAGAGAAAAGGCCTACAAATCTGAGTTGTAGGCCTTTTCTCTGTCTAAACATGCATAGGATTGCACCCCTAAGCTCAAATATGCTCGTCATTTTGGCCATGCCTCATTTTGCCTTTGTGGGAATGCGGCCCCAGAGAACTTCTCTGAAACTGAATTCAGCCCAGGGGCTAAAAGAGGTTCCACACCCATTTAGAAATATTTTTAACTCTCCTTTCTGAAATTGGTCAAGGAGATTTAATTCCTTGAAATATTTATAGTATTTTGTCTTAAATCCTTCTTCTCCTATGTCTTTTATTACATACCACACACCGTGCCCGGGTCATAGTGATCTATCAAGCCACTCACAGAATCAGAAGCTGACCCCATTTGCCCTGACCAAAGAAACGGTTTCGATTTCTTACGAAGCATTTGATCTGTCTTAATGTCCAAGGTGAGAAGCCAGGATCTCGTTAATTGCAAGCAGAGATGATGAATGTAGAAATCACAATTCTCCTGGTGGATCTGGAGCTCAACCGAATTTTGTGAGTGCGCAAAGGCTGACTGAGGTCTCAAAACTCAAACACCACATCACAAAGCTAATGTTTGTCAGCTAACATATCCCATGGGGATCCTTACTTAAAAGTCTTCACAATTTATGATGTTGCAGAGGTAACGTTAACTGTTGTGTTGAAATCTATTTGTCTGCAGTCCAGGACGCGGAGTACCGGACAGTGAAATGAAGTTTGATACTGCCTTATGCTGCCCTGTATAATTCAGTTGACGCTTTCAGAAACGCTACCTTGAAGGACAGCCTGAAAACTATAGTAGGGATGTTGCAAACGCACCTGAGGGGCGGTAGCCCAGTGAGGCAGAGCCTTTCCTTTGCATGCAGACGGTCCCAGGTTCCATCACAGGCATTTCCAGGTAGGGCAGGAAAAATTCCTGCCTGAAACTCTGGAGAGGTGCTGCAGACAATACTGGGCTAGATGGACCCATGGTCTAAACTCAGTATAAGGCAGCTTCTTCTGTTCCTAGCTTCCTATGGTCGTGATCCACAGCCACGAAACTGACGGCCACATGGGCCTGGAAGCTGCCCATCCACAGTTAGAACCGGTACAGCAAACTGAGCAGGTCACAGTCTTCTCCACTATGGTGAGATGCACTGTGTTTCTATTTAAATTATAGTCATTACTTCCAAATTTGCATTCATTCATACAAATTAGCACATGCAAATAGGTGTCTTCTTTTTCGGTGATGTGTTTCTGGCAATGCATAACCCGCCATGCGAGCATGGAGAGGCTAGAAGGCACTTTTAGCGCTACGTGACTATGGTCCAACAGCTATGGCACAGGCAGAAATCAACAGGTGGCGACTTCCCCAGCAGGGAGATGCAGCCATGCAAACAGTTTTACCTACTGAATAACAGCTTCCAGACAGGCAGGCAAAGCCACAGAAGTCTTACAAGTCTCACAAACCAGCAATTCTACCCAGCACTGGGTGGTGGTGGGGTGCAAATCTTTGCAGATGTACTTTGTTTGGGAGTATTTAAATGCTTTTTTTTTTTTAAATGCTCATTTGTATTTTGTGCTTTACAGCACCTTTTAACAGCGCACTCCTACGTCTATTTACCCTTAAGGTTGCAATCTCAAAAACGCTTACTAGAGAGTAAGCTGCATTAAACACAGTGGGGCGTCAGAGTAATCATGCATAGGATTGTGCTGCAAATGGGTAATGCTGCCAAGGGGTTTTTCATCACACAGATGCCCTCTTTTCTACTACTTTCCCCTGCTGCAATGCATATATTTTTACCGAGTTATTGTTCAGAACTGTACATGCAAAAATTTAGTCAATAAAAATTAATCATCGAGGACTCTCGTGCCAGGCCTCCACCCAGATCCACGTGATACTATTAGGCTTCTGAATACAAATTGTTCTACTTGCTGCTTAGCACAATCCCTGGCCGTCTACAAGAAAGGGCGTGTTAAAGGGAAGAGGGGAGGAAATATCGCTGTAAACAGAGGGGCCTCATTTTTCCAAATGAAAGTCAGAGGCTATCTGGAAAAGCATAAGGAACACACTGTACGGAGGGGTCAGATTAATGCAAGGCCTGAGCAGAATAATATTCGCTGAATCGTTGCATGGAAAAACACAACTACTTCTGCCCCAAACAGATTGCGAACAGGAAGTAAAAAGAAATTAACCAGCCCTGGCCTTCTGCGTCAGGAACGAGTGCAGCAAAACCAGCATTTCCTGTCATTGCTTGCCTTTGTTCTACCGCAGCCCAGCACGGCTCAGCAGAGGCCGCTGCGTTTTCTGTGCGTGGTTTGTTTTTTTTAAATTACTTTTTAATAGTCCCCAATCTGCACCCAGCAAATTCTGGAGGAATTTGTCACCAGCTTTTCTCAGCGGTGTCAGACCTTGAACAAATAAAATCAGAGAGGCAGGAGAAAGCGACTGGGGGGGGGGGGAGGACGCAGAAAATGACTGGGGGTCATGCAGAATTCCTGCTTCTGGTACCATGTAACACTTTCCCAGGCCAAAGCCAGAAGCAAATGCTCACACTTCTCTGAGACATTCTGCAAGAGGGCTCCAGAGCTACCATTTTGCCCACAAGGCCCGGACTCCATTCTACACGCCTCTCAGGCACTCATCCCGTTTTGAGAAATTTTGCATTGCAACCTCTTGCTCATATTTTACAAAGTGATGCTTCCATGAAATCGGTTTTGGAGCGTCTTTCTCTCTCGCTTCACACCAGCTTGCCACAGATGTCAAGGAAGAAAAGATGTCCGACCCCCAACCTCACCCTTCTAACTCTGCCACCTTCTTGCTGCATAGAAGAGCTGTTGTTCAGAGGTTTGCACCCCCTCTTCAGAAGCCCTCGTTGGTGCCCAAATGTTTTGACCGTCTCCCAACCCCCCCCCACCGCAGTTTTTGGCAGAGAGCTGTGGGGGCGGGAGGCTGTTTTTGTTGTTTTTTTGCCACGCCAAGAACTGAACAATAAACGGCAGTCGGCAAAAGGCAGCCAAATCCGTCAGGAATGCTGCCAAAACTCCCAACTCTTTCTCCTTTTTTTTTTTTTTAAAAGGAGAGCGAGAGAAGGCCCTCCTTTAGGAAGGCTGCCAACCAGCCCTCGATCATGAGGCTGTTTTCAGAGCTGAACAGAGATCTTATTGACACAGCTTACGGCCTTCTGCAAGACACTGGACAACAGATCGGATTACACACACACACACTCACATTCGCCCTCATTTTAGGCACCGAAGAGCCTCTGGACACGAACCAGGAAGCCACCGTGAGCAAGAACCACGCGTAGTTAACGGAGGAGCACCGTTACGCCAAAAACGTCATGGGCACTTCCCTCTCCAAGTGACTCACATCAAGCGGCCAAGGATGTTTAAGGAAAGCAAGGAAAACTGAAGGAGCACTGCTGCAGAACAAGAGGCTAGTCAAGATGAGTAACAGATATGCAAACTCTACCAACGGAGCAGTGGCTTCTTTCCCACTGCAGCGTTTAAACTGGTCACCGATTCAGACCCATCACTTGCCATACCTTATTTGGCTGGCAGTTGGGAAGAAAATGTGGCAGAACAGCCTTCCCCATCCTGATGCCCCCCCAGATCTTGTGAACTGTAACTCCTATCAGCCCCAGCCACCATGGCCAATGCTCAGGAATGCTGGGAGTTGTAGTCCAAAACATCTGGAGGGTGCCAGGCTGGGGAAGACTGTTACAGAATAACAAAACACAAACACTTATATTGCCGATCAACGTAATGAGTGTTTCGAGGCAAGGCGCATCAGGAAGATAGCAAGAGCTGGAGGATCGCAGCAAATGGGCATATTTTTGCTATAATGTGCATATATGTGGGCGGAACCCATTTGCGGATCACTTTCACGGCAAAATGAACTTGTTAAGGGGCGGCCAAGGTGGGCTCTTTGGGAGAAACAAAGCCTTTATTCTCCAGTATTCCTGTCCTGAAATTGTCACCCTTTGCTATAATTTTTTTTTAGCCCTTCTGAACATCTGCAGCGATCAATTTAGGTTTTGCATACCAAAACGACATGAACTGCGGAATTCAGGGATGCAAAGATGAGACACAAAACACCTCACAACAAAAGGCGGCTCCAGACATGTGAATTACCAACATTAAAAAGTCTTTCATCCACAAGTTTCATTGCTCCACAGAAACCCAAAGGAGTGTGAGGTGAGCGCAATGAGGCTTTTGCACCAGGTACCCGCCTGCACCCTCATTTATTTTACCTATTAATCAATGACATTTTGTATCCAATCTTTCTGCCACACAGCTCGAGGCAGCACGCTGTATGGGTTATTCCATTTTCCCTGCAAAGATAGGCTAGGCTGAGAACATGAGGCTTGCCCGGCGATGAGCCCCCAAAACTAAATAGAACCTCCATGTACAAAAGCAGTGTACCTCTGAATCAAGGCTGCTGCCAGGGCAGGATTTGGGTGCACATGTCTAGGGCCCCACTTGGCAGAATGAACGGGAGGGCCCCCTACTCACACAGCAAGGCTAACTTGCCACATTTTGAATTAAGCTAAGTAATACATACTGTCAATTTAGGGTGGTAATCTCCCCAGGTCCTCTCTTAATTCTTTAACAAAGCTCTGTAAAGAACCAGACTACACTGAAGGTGTATTAGTAATAACAATGCAAATAATCTAGGGCTGCAGTGTTTAAGGCAATCTTTCCCAGCCTGATGCCGTCCAAACTTGTTGGAATACAACTCCCATCTTTCCCAGCCAGCACGGGCAACACCACTGGAGGGCAGCAGGTTTAAGAGATCAAACAACTAAAAAGGTGCCCCTGAGTAATCTGGCAGCATGTATTTAAATATATTTTTAATACAAGTATTTATAAAAACCACAGATGGCAAGCGCTGTCTGAAATGAGGCATTCCTCCCCTTTTTATTCTGCTGCAGCAGTGAAAATGTGTTTTTGGATGCAACCAAATTGAAGACTAGAATTCACTATTTAGCATCTTGCCTATTATATGCAGACCCAAGGGGGAAATCCTGTTACCAATTCTTTCTCTGATTTGGACAAAGCACCACAACCTATCAAGCTAGAAAGTTTAATGCATAATATCCCCTACCTGGTGGCACTGTTTGCCACAGTGGTCAAGAAACTATGTTTGTATGTTTCACATGTTCTGTTATTGACCAAACTGGCTTGATTAGCAATTAACACTAGTACTGATTTTTAATTTATGGCATTTTAATCCTGATTTCAGTCATGATATTTTATTGATATTGTTAAGAACATTAGAAGAGCCATGCTGAGGCCTCTCTAGTTCCCAGTGGCCAACCAAATGTCTATGGGAAGCCCACAAGCAGTACTTGAGTGGAACCGCACCCTCCTGGCCATATTCCCCAGCAACTGGTATACAGAGGCAGTAGGTAATACACAGACATCAGGACTAGCAGCCATGGATAGCCGCCTCCTCCTCCAGGAATTTGTCTAACCCCCTTTTAAAGCCATCAGATTGGTGGCCATCACTACATCTTGTGGCAGCAAATTCCACAGTCTGACTCTGCGCTGTGTGAAGAAGCCCTTCCTTTGATCTGTCCTGCATCTCTTCATGGGATGACCCCATTGGGTTCTAGTATTGCGGAAGAGGCTACATTTTCATCGCACCATGCATAATTTTGTACACCTGTTAATGTAAATTACAATGCTTGAGATGTTTATTTATTTAACATATGGTCTGAGATGTTGCCAAGACCTTTTAGCTATATGCATTAAAGCCATGCATCCCATTCCATCTTTTCCCTCACATAGGTGGGAATGCTCCATCTAAGTCAAACGCCTGTGCATATGAGTGAAAAATGAAGGAAGCAGGTTTCTTGCTTCCGAAATATCGTCTGTACCCATTTACAAATATAATGGATCGACTGATTTTCTTAAAATCAGCCCCATAATAACCTTCATGCTGTGCCTTGCTTGTGAGCATCCCAAAAGAATCCCGACAGTTAGTGTTTGATACAGAACTACAGAGCAAGATGAAGCTTTGGTCCAACCCAGAAGGCTCTTCTTGAGAGGCGCAAATTTTGTCATTCGTCGGATGATCTTTTCCTGCACGTGTATGAAAAAGTGCAGCCTTGCAGTCCTCTCTTGCACCCAACAGTCTTTAGGTCAGAAGGACTCTGACCTGCAGTGACACCCCCCCGCCCTTGACATTCCACCTAATTCGGACGCCATGGCGCACTGCTGCTGCCTGCTCAGTTGTAAGGTTGTGGCTGCCTGCCGGTCCCGTTGGCAGAGCCCAAACTGAAACTGCAGCACAATGACAACTCAAGGAGAGGGAGAGCTGAGTTTGTCTGCTTCAGCCCTCCTCAGCAAACGTCGTCAGGTGAGCTCTGCCCTCGGGAAGCTGCGTCGCTGGCCCTCCGTGGCGCTACAGTGAGGAGAAAATGAAACCAGTGCAATCTTGAGATCTGCAATTTCAGGGGCCGCATCGATCAGAAAGGCAGCTCACTGTAACTCCCACTTAATGCATGCGTTGTAAGTTCCTGTGAGGGACATCCAACTTTTGCTTTACTCATTTGCAAACATGCCCCCTGCAAATGTCACGCAGCCAGTCGGATGTGGCCTGTGTGACAATGTCACAAAGCCAAATTAGAATAAGGGCAATACCACCTGCCCTTGCTCTGTCGGGCAAACTTCTCTGCCCTGTTTCACAGAACCTAAATGCGAACATTTCCAAACCCAGGAAGGTTTGCATGCATTTCACAGGATGCCGGAATTCTTCGCAAAAAAAGTCACACACCCCAACACACGCTTATTCTAAACTCCAGGGAAGTACTTCCCATTGCTTCACAATGCTGCCACTTCAGCAGAAAAGCCTGCCTTTCCACCCTCTGCCTTTCCACATTTCGGGAGAAGAAAGCAGTGGCTAGCATCCCACAAAGTATTTATTACACTGAGCAAGGTAGAGGAAGGCCAGCCACTCTCCCTAACTTTTTCTGTTCAGGGTAACAACAAGAGCCATTGTTACGGCCCCATTTCCAGTGCTTCTCCTAGAATTTATCAGGGCTGCTGACTTGAAGCCACCTTGCATTGGTCCAAACCACTGGCCTCTGGCTGGCAACTTTTCTCCAAGGACTCTGGCACAAAGATGCCTTTCCAAGCTCTGCTACCACATATTCCGTAACTGGGGGATCCCAGGGACTGAACCTGGGACCTCACACATGCAAAGCAGGCACTCTGCCACGGATCCCCTCCTCCCGTGGCTGCTGCACTGCGCAGTTGTCATCCAACACCTGACAGCCTCTGGCCAAGTGTTAGCCCCACGTCCGCACTGGAACTCACAGCCACACACAGAACTGATGCTGCGCACAAGTGATGCACCAGCTTGTCCGCAGACTTGATTGCGTGGGCAGGAAAATTAAATGGTCAAGGAGCAGCCGGTCTGCATTTAGCAGGCTTCTGAATGGCTCCTTGGAAGCCTTGAAAAGCCTCCTGAGCACCTCCCCCTTCACCCCCCCCCCCGGTGTTAGGAACATAGGCAGCTGCTGCTTTATGTCGAGTCAGACGACTGGTCCAGCTGGCTCAGTATTGTCTACACCAGTCTTCTCCAATCCGGTGCCCTCCAGATGTGTTGGACTGCAACTCCCAGCAGGCCCCAGCCAACCATGCTGGCTCGGGCATGCTGGGAGTTCCAGTCCAACACATCTGGAGGGCAGCAAGTTGGGGGAAGTTGGTGTACCCTGTCTCCTCTGGCTGACAAGAGGCTCTTCAGGCAGGGATGTCTAAGAAATTAATTTCAGTTCATTTTTGATCAGAATCTACCCAGTTCACACTTTCTGGCCAAAACACAGACTCAGGCACAATCTGCGGTCGAAGTCCATACATTTCCGAGCTTGCAATTGTGATCCACAGACTGCCCCCAAATGCATTCGACAGCATGTGTACATTTGAAAAATGCACATAAAAATGCACAACTTTGAAACATGTGCTTTGATCAATGGGAGAAGAATGCATACATTTCAAAGATGCGCACAACTGATCAGTACATTTGGAAAAATACACATGGGTTTCCATGCGGAAAGAAAAAAAGAAAGCTCGCAATATGATATGGACTTGAGTCAGAACAAGCTTTGAAATGGAGTTCGGGGAACTTCAGCAAGGTCATGCTTTGCTGATTCGCACGTCCCTATCTCTGGAGTTTCACAGAGGAGACTTTCCCATCCCTACCTGGAGATGGCACGGACTGAAGCCGAGACATTATGCATGCTAAGCAGGGGCTCCACCACTGAGCTCGTGTTTAGTTTGCCTTCTCTGAGCCTGGTTGTGGCATTCGGCTCAGGAACAAATGAGAAAGCAGCTAAGGTGTCCGATTTACCGCTGAAAGGCAATGGGCAGCCCAAGCAGAGGTGGTTGCCTGGGGCACCGACATTCGAAAGATGCTACCCCACTCTGGAAAAACGCCAAGGTGTGTATTTGGGGGAGAGGGCGACACAGCAACCTCTCCCCTGGAACACGCGA
The DNA here is from genome assembly GCF_057233095.1 of Heloderma suspectum. Lineage (NCBI taxonomy): Eukaryota > Metazoa > Chordata > Lepidosauria > Squamata > Helodermatidae > Heloderma > Heloderma suspectum. Next base: position 4,615,699 of record NC_139466.1, read on the forward strand.
GGCCACAGGTGAAGCTACTGAGGCAGGCCATCTAAGCCAGCCCTGTCTGTTCTGGCTAACAGCAGGTCTCAGGTCTTTCCTCTCATTTGCTACTGAATCCTTTAGCTGGAGATGCAGTGGGCTGAACCAGGAATCTTCTCCACGCAAAAGATGGGCTGCACCCTCGATCTATGGTCCGTCCCCCACTCCGCAAGTTTCCCTAAAGGCAGCCACTTCACCCTGCTCTGCTCATTTATGGAGCGTGGGGAGGAGGGGCGCCACTGGCAAAACCTTTGAGAAGGGAATACGATCACATATATTTGCCCGGCGCAACCAGTGCAACTTGAGTGGGCCCCAGGCAGCCCTCTCCCACTTCTTGGGGCAACTGGAGCGGGCATCGCCTGCCGTTCCTCGTGACAGCTGGCCCATGATCTTGTGAAAGTGCCCTCACTTGCCAGGAAGCTGTTCGTTTCGTTTGTTTTGCAAAACCATTTTTGAGAGCACAGTGACATGTGGCTTTTACCGTCTGGCCAGGAGACCCCTTCCCCAAGACGGCTTCACTGTATAAAAACTGCAAAGGGAAAAAGAACAGCCCCCTCTTCCACTTGGTCACAAGAACTAGCCCCATATGTTTACTGCCATTTCCCCTTCTGCCATCCAGAAAAAGGGGCGCTTCCGAGGCTGGCCCAAGAAGCGTTTCTGCTAAGGTGGACAGCAAGCGGTGCTCCTGCCCCGCAAGGCAAACGGCAGAGTGCCTAAGGTGGACAAAGGTCTAGCCTCGTAACTAGGAGGCTCACAGCCGTCCAGCGCAGAGCAGGAGAGCATCGGAGGGGATCTTTACCTTCGCACTCCTCCCACTCTGCACTTTGGCCAGACAAGCTTTTTCGCCTGTCTAGCTGGGGCTCTGCAGAGCAGGAACGAAGGAGGCCCGAGGATACATCGTAAGCCAGTGCAGCCGGCCGTGGGGTGGGGGAGCTTGGAGTCCTGGCTCTGACCTTGGATCCAGGACTCCGAACTATTCTATGGCCCCTCAGACTCTGTCTAGGGGCCACAAGATTGCTCCCAAAGCTACTTTGGCACCTGAGGCAAAAAAATAAAATAAAAATCCCACAGGCCCTTTCTCCCTCCCTGACATTAAAAAAAACCAAAAACACCCACACCAACAATAAGTTAAAGAACTAACCATTTGCTGCTATTTCATAACACTGAAAAATCAGCTGCTGGAGACACCTCCTTCACTCTGCCTAATGTCAGAGCTGGCCCTAGATACTTTCTTAACCCTTGTCGTGCTGTTAAGCAACAGGGGCTCAGGAAGGGAATATAATACAAGGTACTAGTTTGTCAATTTAAAGCCTAAATGGTCTATGCTGGGGGCGTCAGAAGATAAATCGGGATCTATTAGTAGACTGCTGGATCATTTTCAGCAGATCAGCAAGGATTTCGCTCCCAATTTCTTAATAATCGCAACCATTTATTTTAATTATCATCATCATTTATACACTGACTTGTTAAAAGCCATCAAGGTGGGGCACCAGAATTTAAAGCAATTAACATTAACAAAATAAAAACATGAAACACTCTAACATCAAACTTAACATGAAAACAACAAGATTTAAAAGGCTAAATTAAAAAGATGTGTCTTCCCGCCCTTTCTAAAAGCCAAGAGAACGAGGGCCAATTGCAGTTCTTGAAGGAGTGCATTCTAGGGTTTGGGAGCAACACAGGAGAAACCCCAAAAAAGGGTTTGTGAACAACCACACACAGTCCAGCCCAGTGTATCGTTCATGGGGTGCAGTTGGTAAATGGCTCCACCCCATCAGTCCCCATTTTGCGCCTGGTTCTGTTTGCTGGATCTCAAGGTTCAAGTAAACGAACCAAGTTCTCACAGGCCTGACGTCTGCTGACACCTCATCTTGGCCTTGGGCACCTGAAGGAGTGCTTCCTTCCATAAGAGCTTTCAGCCCCCTGCTTTCCTGTGCCTTGAGGTCAATCAGGAGAGGCTCTTTTGCAGGTCCTTCCATCCAAAATTTGGTGGGTGGGCACTGGAGGCAGGGTCATCTTCTCTGTAGCTCCTTCCCCATTGATTGTTGTTCTTGTTGTTGTTGTACCTTTTTTTCCCCTCCTGTGAGGAACCCAAGGCAGCTTACATGATCCTTCTCCTCCTCTCCATTTTATCCTCACAACAACCCTGTGAGGTAGGTTAGGCTGAGAGTCAGTCACTGGCCCAAAGCCACCCAGTGTGCTTCATGGCTCACTGAGCTGGTGTGGTGTAGTCCCCACTCTAGTCCCCACTCGGCCATGGAAGCTCACTGGGTGACTCTGGGCCAGTCACACACACTCAGCCCAACGTACCTCACAGGGTTGTTGTTGTGAGGATAAAATAGAGAGGAGGAGGATAATGTAAGCCACCTTGGGTTCCTCGCAAGAGGAAAAAAGGTGGGATATAAATGCAATAAATAAAATAAGTGGCAGAGTGGGAACTAGTACCAAGGTTGCCTGAGTCCCAGTCTCTAACCACTATACCACACTGTCTCTTTAAGTCTCATCCTGGCTAGCCCATGCAAGCTTTTAGATGGGGAGCCAATATTTGTTTTCAGACAGGCCTTCCATGGCTGGTCTGATCCTGATGATGTTTTTTGGAGCTGGCCCATGTCTTCTTTGCCTTGCCACCACGGCAGATTTGTTTGAAATGAACACTGTTGTAATGGCATTATGCTGGAGGGTGCGTGTGTGTAAAGTTTTGTAAACTGCCTTGCAAACCAAATTGGTTAAAAAAGCAGGTTTATAAAATATAAGTCAAGTGAGAAGGTAAGAAAGGATGGATATAGAAGTTCAGACACTGGAGGGTGGGAGGACAGGGGACTGCTACATCTCACAATAGAATAAAATGGGGGGGGGAATGACTCCCCACCCAAAAGCACACCCATTCTGTCCATTTCAAGATATTTCATTTCACCAGAAAAAACCCAACCCCAAAACAAGCAAGACTGCATCTCAGGCATCCCAACTGAACAAAAGACAACTAAACTCTTTACTTGGTTAAATCCATACTCCTAAAATCGTAGAACAGAGAACAACACAGGATCCCTTTTGCTGATTCACCTCTGGGGCCTGCTAGTCCAGAGCAGGTCACCCAACCACATCCTGCTGGGTATATTTGGGGCTGGGCCCAGCAGTGCGACACACTGCTGCTCCCCCTTGCCTCGCACAGCCTTTGCCTTTCGTGCCTGCCAGCTTCGGGCACCACAGAGACCGAGTGGGCTGTTGCCCAACGAAAGCTGAATTTAACGATGCCACCCAGGAAGTAACTACATGTTGCAGGGTGGAGCATACATGCACCCAAATCTTCTGTTTTCAGGGCATAACTCCCCAAGGTAAGGCATCCCAGACTAAGCAAAAGTGCCTCTGAACAGGCGCAGAGCATTCCCTCCCCACCCAGGGCGCTCACCCAACAGGGATGTCTATTTCCAGACAGACTCGCTTCTCCATTTCGAAAGTAAGCCCTGCTCAGTCGCGTTGGATGCGGGGCCTAATGAGGGCTCGCCTGGAGGAGTCGAGGACCACAAGGCGAGTCGAAGGGGTGTCTGTGTGTGCGGGGGGCGCCCCTCCCCAGCAAAGCAGGCGCCGCCCTAAAACGCCCAGGGGAGTCGGCCTGCTGGCTCCCCCGCTCCAGAGGCTTGCGCCGAAGGCACGCCTAGCGCCCCGCTTCTCCCCTTCCGCAATGATTCAGCAGCCGTGGCCAGGCGGCCAGCAGGCACAGCCGGCCTGGCGAGCGCCGTCAGCGCGGCCGGCGGGCGGGCGGGCGCCCTCTCCAAGGGCTGCAGCGCCGGGCGCACGCCCTCTCCAAGGCGCGCCCGGCGCGCCCGTCGGCCAAGGCGGCGGCCCGGCCGGCGGGGGCGGCCTGCCCGCTCCCGCGAACTCCGGCGCACGTGGAGACGGAGCGGGCGGGGGTGCGCGACGGAGCCCCGCCGCCAACTTCGGCGCGCTCAGCCCCTTTGTTTCCAGGCAGACTACAGTGCGGTGGCACGAGCGGGCAAATACGCATGTGTTTGCGGTTGTGGTTGGTGGGGCCTTTTGCTCCCCCCCCAGCTTTGCAAAAGCTCCTTTCAACGACAAGAAAATCACTTCCCCGCCGCCACGGCTCTCTCCCCGCGCCGCCGCCGAGGCTGCGTCGCTTCTGCAACAGCAGCGGCGCCGAGAAAGCGACACCTTGGCGAGCGAAGGCCAACCGCCCCCCCCCCCCGACCGAGCGCTCAAGAGTCCCTGCAAGGGACCGGCCTCCTCCGGATCGTTTTGTGTGTATATGAAGCTTGGTTGTTTGTCCGGAGACTTTCCGGGCGATCAAAACAAACATCTGGATCTATCTCCCCCCCCAAACACGGAAAGTTTATTGAATTTTCTTCCATCTAGCAGTTTAAAAAATTATCAGTTTAAAAGGCACGAATGAAGGTTTCCTAAGCTAACTTTAAAGCAAAAGGGCCTACGCAGAAGTTTTGGGCTGGGTGGAAATCACCGGGGAGGGGGGGGGATGAAGTCAAAGAAAAAAAAGTGGGGGAAATAATCATCAGCCGCAATTATTACAACCCCCCCAATAAACAATGTTGTTCATTGTTTTCAAGACGACAGTTATCCACCACTAGAAGAGTTCACAACGATGTAAATGTCAGTCAAAGCCACTGTTTTGGTTTGTTTTTAAGGGGAGGTTATACACGCCTTTCCTACCCTCCCAACCCTGGGGTTTCATAGTGGGAAGCAAGGACGTGTATTCCAAACAGAAGCAAAAATAAAAGATGTTAGCCAGGAGACCTCGTGAAACTTGCACACACACCCAGCCGCGTTGTGAAGCTGCTTTTTTCCCCCTTTTGCAAACCTCACAAACGCACTAAAGGTCTGGGGGAATTTTTTTTTTTTTAATCCTCCGTATTGCAAAGTGACGCGCATTTACGCACCCCGGCGCCGGCAGTCTTCTCCGCAGCTCTCTGGCTAAATAAACAACACCGATCTAGCAACCTGCCAAGGCTTAGAAACGAATAATAATGGAGGTCAAGCGAGGCGGGGGTGGGGAACCCAAGATCCCTCGGAACAAAATGTGTTCTTGGGAGAGAGGCCCAAAGGAGTCGCGTCTGGCTCCTTCGCAAACGCGGCGTACATTTTGCAAAAGGCAACCCAGACATCGAGCCGATTATTCCTCGCCGCCCAGCAGATTGGGGGGGGGGGGGGAGACAGCGCCGCTTACCTTATGCTTCTCCGCTGCTGCTAGCAAAAACCCGCGGCGAGGAAGGGGGCCAGCAACCCGCGGCAGCGGCCCATCGAGGCGTCGTCGGAGTGGAGAAGCGCGAAAGCCGCGGCGCGCAGCAGCTGCGGCGACGGGGGGGAGGCTTGGGGTGGCTTCCTTGGCTTTGCGCTCTTTCCTAGCATGGGTGTCTCATGCATACCGCCATTTTAAAAAGGAGGAGGGAAAAAAGAAGGGGAAAAAGGCAGGCAGGCAGGCAGGCGAGGGGGGGAAGGAGCGCCAGGCGCCTGGAAAAATCATGAGATCTAGCAGCAAATCAAAGCACGCCCCACGCACGGGAGGAGAACTTCCTGGCCGGGAGGGGCGGCGGCGGCGGCGGCTCGGGGAGGTGGGGTGACGATATGTCAAGCGGGGGCGAGGCGGGAAGAGGAGGCGAGGCGAGGCGCCGCTGCGCAAAGCAGAAACAGGCCCAAAGGCGAGAGGCTGCCCGGGCGCGTCGCCAAAAGCGCCGGTCGCGGGGCGAAGCGCGCCGGTCCGAAGCGCGCAGGCGGCGGCGGCGGCGGCGGCGGCGGCGCCTCTCGGGCCGGGCTGCCTCCCTCCCTCCCTCGGCCTGGCTGGAGATGGTACGATCCGCGCCGAGCGCGCCTCCTCGCCGGCTGGGGCTGGGCGGGCGGGGAGGCCGCGGCGCGGGCGAGCTGGCGCTGCCATAGCAACTCCGCTCCGAGCCTGCCCAGCCTCTGGCGGCGCGAAGGTGCCAATAGCCTCCCTCAGGTGAGTCCACCGCACCCCGCGCCGCGCCGCGCCGCTGAATGCGAGCAGAGGCACCGGGCGGGGGGGGGGGCGAGCAGAGGCGCCCCCAGCAGCGGCGCCTTGCGGGGAAGCCTCACAGGAGCAGCGCATCTTGCGCGCGCGCGCGCGCACAAAGGAGTCGGGCGGGCAGGAGTTTTGGGGCGGCTCAAGAAGGCGCCCCCCCGCCTGCCCCCGCAGCAGACCTTTTCCTCCACGTGTGTACCTCAAGACGAAGCGCAGCTGCTAGTCCCTGGTGAAGGAGGTTGGGGCGGGGGGGGCGTGTCTCAACGGCACAGTGAATTCCTCGCGGCTGCACGCCAAGGAGAAACGTGCCCCGGTCTGGCCGGCGCCCCACAGGCCTCGCCAGGACCGGAGAACGGGACGCGCGATGCGCAAGATGAGCCGCCGCCCAGGGAGTCGCGCGTGATCGCGCCGGAGGGGCCTCGCTGGAATGCAGCATCCGCTGGTGCCGCCGTGGGAAGGGCGGCGGGGCTCGGGCCACGTCCAAGCGGCGTCGCCGCAGTTCCTCTTGCATTTGTATCTTCTGCCATCTGCCACTTCGAATCTTAAAAACAAAAGCCTGCCTTGGTTAGAATTCCGGAGGGGAGTCCTGTGTTGTACATTTGCAGCAAATCCAACGACGGCCTGTGGAACCTTGAGGTCGAAACACATTTACCACAGCATCGGTTTCCACGGACTGGGACTGCTTCCTCAGAGGCATCAAGGGTTATCTTCAGTTGGCAGATCAAATACACCGACAGGTACATTTAGGAAAAACAAACGCAGGATGTAAAAGGTGAGGACTGAAGGCAATAAAATGCAGAGTAGTGGTAGGACTACTCTCTTGCTATGCAAGATCCAAATATAGACAAGGTAAGACCAGAATAGCTTATTCCAAACAGTAGTCGCTCGTGATAATACTATCTTAATGCACTAATGTAATGCTTAAAAAGGGACAATCGCTATCACTTTCTTTCAAGAGAAAGACACCCCCAGTCTCAGTTGAGTCCAAATTCAAGAGAATCAAATTTGCCACTCGATTCTAGTCCAGCAGTTTCAAGCTAGAAAATGTGAGCATATTTATAGTTAAAGTTGGCTCTTTTCCACTTTCCATCTACCTCAGTGTTAAAGAGTTTTCTCCAGCAACACATTTCAGACTTCAGAACAGCAGTTCTAAGCATCACTTGGGGAAATGGCCATTAATTCTGGTGATTGGAAGCAAGACACAATCTGTTGTAAGGTGATACGAGAGTTGTTTAGCCCTCAAATGACCACCACCGGCTGGGTTCACATGCCAGGGGGTTGCATATTCATAATGGTGGTCTGCATGCACCACAGCCCCTCACGGGTTAATTATCCCATGATGAGGGGGGCCTGTCATCTGATCAAGCTCAGTGAGATGACTTCTTGGTTGGTGTAGCAACTGCATAGAACTTAGTTACTGCTGGGAATTCCTGTCCTGTATAGGCAGAGGTTACTCCAGGACAGATGGTTACAGGGACAGCTGTTTCTTTTTCACACGCTTGACAAATTAATGGATTCCTACCTCTGTGGAATGTACCTCCCTCCTACTTTCAGGGGATGGCAACTTTATTTTTTCTAGTTAATGCTGTAATGGCTCAGTTAAATCTGCCATGCATAGCATGGGGAACAGCTTTGCTCCCAGACTTCCAGCTATACGTGGTGGGGCACACTGGTTTGTGTTGATTCATTCACGCAAAATAGGGAGCCTGTTGATTGCTTGCCAAGCCTGAGAGAATGCAAACGCGACTTGCCAAAAACCTCACTGCAGGCAGAGGCCAGGATGTCGAGTGAGTTTGTAACTGGATTTGTAAAATTCTGGAAAGAGAGGCTTGAGAGGAGGCAGCCTAAAATGCAGGCTCAAACCTTGTGGGCCTCTGACAGCGCTGAGTGCTGCATCCAAAAGGATAAATACATCCTTTTGGAAACACGGGCAGCTCCTTTCACCACCTGCCTATTTCTCAAAATGGGGGGGGGAGAGTACACAAAAGCCAGGAAGCCACCAAATGATTGGTGATTGGGGGGAAGTGGGTGGGGCCAACAGGAACCCTGAAGGGCTGGATTGGGACCTGGGCCTGAGCTTCTCTACCCCTGCCCCAGACATTAGCTGACTACATTGAATGAAATCAGTGAACAGCAACCTTCCCAAACTTGGTACCCTCCAGATGTGTTGGACTACAACTCCCAGAATCCCCAGCCAGCATGGCCAGTGGTGAAGGGTTATGGGAGCTGTGGTTCAGCGACATCCAGAGGGCCCCATGTGCCCCATTCCAATAGCGTGGGACAGGCGTCTCCCTTTAACCTTCCAGCCTGTCTTTAACTGCAGGATGAGGATTTGGATCTGTCCCCAATGATGGCACATATGGATCCAGGGGGTGGCAGTCATTTGGGATGAAAGGAAGCATGTAGCACAGCCTCCCCCAACCAAATGCCCTCCAGATGTTTTGGACTTCAACTATCAGCCCCAGACAGCTTGGCCAAGGGTCAGGAATGCTGGGAGTTGTAGTCCAAAACACCTGGAGGGCACCAGGTTGTGGAAAGCTGATATAGCCTATAATTTAGGCATGATAATAACAAATAATACTTAAGCCAGAATAAACGGACGTCCCAGGCCTGGGACATGGTCTGAGGACTGATGATATTGACCCCTCGCTGAAGCTAAGCAGGTTGGGATCTGGTCAACATTTGCAGGAGAGACCGCCTAGGAATCTCCCAAGTAGACAGCCTTGAGTTTCATTGTCGAACTGGGAGGGGGGTCAGTTTGTGGCCTTCCAGATGCTTTGGACTACAACTCCCATCAGCTCTAGCCAGCATAGCCAATGGGAGTGGAATGATGGCAGTTGTAGGCCAGAACACTTGGGAGAGCCACAAGTTGGCTGTGGCTGTTGTAGAAGAAAAATGGGATAGAAGTGTTTTAGCAGATGCTTGTCTGGTGATAGTTTGAGGGGTTTGACTAAGGCAGGGGTTGCATTTTTGTTTGGAGGTTGCATTTTAATTTTCTAAACTGCCCCAGAATCTATCCTGATGAAGGCTAGTATATGAACTTCTTAAATACATTGTATAAAATGAATGAATGAATAAATAAATAGTGACTTTAAGGATAAAAGCACGGTCGTTCGCTCTGAGTCTGTCTAGCAACTTTTAAAACGAGGGATTCTAGCATTCTTAAGCCCTTCACAGTTGCAAATCAGCATTCAAACTGGATTCGGGCCATGAGCAGCGACGAGATCCGAGTCCCAGGTGGGCATTTTGTTTACCTCTGAATAAAAAGACCGTTGCATATAATTACAAGGGTTCAGCTCACTCGGGGGAGATCAAGCTGGGAGCACAAGCCGTGTTGCAAGGCTCAGCCAAGGTGTAATCAGCGGAATGACAGTGGAAACAAACGCAGCGTGTTTGCACACCTCCTGCCTTGTGTGCCAGTTGTGAACACTGACAGTCTGCCACAATTCAAGGGAAGGAAGCAAATCCTAAAATGGAGGGGAACTGGTGGCCTGTTTGCAACATCTCTTATCTTGGGAGAACTTCACTTCAGTACGTACCATATCATATTACAAGCCCTCACACCAATAATCTGCTTTCAGAATCCTTTTTTGTGGCTTGAGCTTTAGCGCTAGCTGTTTAGTCTGGAATTGTCATCTATACTAGATTGGGTTATTTCTCAAAAAGCAAAAATAGCCCATGTTCACCACAAGTACAGTTCCAAAGTCAATTTTTTGTAATACCTTTATTAGGCCAAGCAAACGATCGCAAAAAATGTGTGAACTTTCAAGATCTCCAGGCAAGGTGTTATAAAAAGCGGTTTGTGGTGTGGTGTGTGTGTGTGAAGTCACATTGGCTGCACATTTAGAGTGTAATTGTTGGTGTTGGGGGCAGCATTGGTTGCGGGGGGGGGGGGAGCTGCAGACAGCAGTTTGAATTTGGACCTGGGAAGGGGGGTTTGCTGGGACGGGAGGGGTCAAAAAACGGCTATTTAGAATTTGGTATCATTTCTTTGCCACTTTTGCTATCCTTCACAACCTCTCTCTCTCTCTCTCTCTCTCAACAAAATACAGATTGTAAAGAAACTGTGTGCTGTCAGCACACCACAAAAGAAAACTCACCTTGTCAAGACTGCTGCAGACTTCCCAGCAGTTGGAGAAAAAGGAAAATGGTATTTAAGTACATGGTGTGCACACATCGAGGTGGGTACGTGTGCGTGGAGCCATGCCCAATCTTTACTTTAGCTAGGACAATTTTCCTGCTTGTGATTTCTAAGAGATGCCCAACAGTTCTTTTTCATCATTTTATGATATATACATTATACGAACATAAAAAATGGTAATCTATACATATGGATACAGATCTTGTGTGTGTGTATGTGTTTATACATATATATAACACGTATGTGTGTACGGGGAAATATACTTGCTCCCTGAATCTGTAGAAGGAGCAGCAGGAATTGGAGCCCATTAAACAGACAAAATAGGTCATGCTGGGGGAGGAAAAAATCAATTCTGCCACATGCTGTTGCCACATTGATCAGAAAAGGCCCATTTAAATGGCCAAATCGCATGAGACACAAAGAGGTTCAACTTTCAAAAGGCTCCCAGAAAGAATAAAAGGAAGATGTTTATTTTATTTTTTTTTATTTTTCTTATAATACGAGAACTTGCGGGTCATCCAGTGAAATTGATTGGCAGTACCAGGTCCAGGAAGGAAGGAAGGACGGACAAGACATGCACACATTTAATCTATATCTCTCTATGTATCTACATACACCACATACACTATATGTATAATTAACTTATGGAATTCACAGGAAATGGTGGTGGCTAAGTTAGATAAGAGCATATGAAGAGCTGTGCTGGATCATAGAATCATAGAATAGTAGGGTTGCAAGCGGCCTACAAGACCATCGAGTCCAAGATCAGACCAAGGGTCCATCTAGTCCAGCATTCCGTTCACACAGTGGCCAACCAGCTGTCGACCAGGAACACACAAGCTGGACATGAGTGCAACAGCACCCCCTACCCATGTTCCCCAGCAACTGGTGTACATAGGCTCACTGCCTGAGGTTCTGGAGGTAGCACATCGCCATCAGGACTAGGAGCCCTTGGTAGCCTTCTCCTCCAGGAATTCGTCTAATCCTCTTTTAAATCCTCTTTCAAATTGGTGGCCATCACTACATCTTGTGGAAGTGAATTCCATAGTTTAACTCTGCGCTGTGCGAAGAAGTGCTTCCTTTTATCTGTCCTGAGTCTCCCAACAATCAGCTTCATGGGATGATCCCGTTGGGTTCTAGCATTATGAGAGAGGGAGAAAAACATCTCCCTATCCACATTCTCCACACCAGGCATAATAGGGATTCAGCATATTCCTGGAGAAGGAGAAATACATCATTCCTTTGATTTCTCACGTTAAGGCATGAGTGCCACTGTTCGTGTAGCCAGAAAAGCACAAGAGGGAGATAGCAGGTTTGGGGGAGCCCTTAGGTTTGCAGAAGTATGTTTTTTTTGGGGGGGGGATACCACCTTGGGGGGGCAACCCCTACTGAAATAGTCCAGTGAGGACTGAGCATCTTCAGTGGCCATGAAATGCTGACTGGGTAATGGCGGGGGAGGGGGAAAGGAATGGAGTGTTCTGGAGGATGGCAAGGCAGAGTAACAGGAACACCGAGCTGGAGTGCTCTGCACTGCAACATTTTGTCAAGGGATAGTAGCTGTCGTACTTCTAAAGAGCCCTTTTGGTTCAGGGCCAGCGTGCAAATGGATCAGGATCCCAGTTGTTGGGAAGCAACGATGGGAGGGAAAAAGTTCCCAAGTTTAAATGGCCACATCCAGCTCCATTCGTTGTGAGTGTTGCACATATTGAGCCTCAGGGCATCAGAGGCTGAAGTGATAATTGGGATAAGATTGCACTCCACAGTTCTGCATTTAGTGCCTAAACAAGGGACCCTTTAAACAAGCCTAAACCATTCACAGGTACTGGCCTGAGGCATGCTTTTTGCGACTGAAGTGTCCATCCTTTTTTGTACCTGGGTTTTGCCAGTACAGTGTGACCATTCCACACATTACAAGGCAGCCAACATGGGTTTTGTCCCTGAGTGGACATTGAACAGGAAGAGAGATAGTGGATAGGGAGACATTTTTCTCCCTATAATACTAGAACCCAATGGGGTCACCCTATGAAGCTGATTTGTGGCTGATTCAGGACAGATCAAAGGAAGTCCTTCACACAGCACAGAGTTAAACTATGGAATTCGCTAGCACAGGATGTAGTGATGGCCACCAATTTGGATGGCTTTAAACGGGGATTGGACAATTTCTGGAGAAGGCTATCAATGGCTACTAGTCCTGATGGCTATATGCTACCTCCAGCATCAGTGGCAGTATGCCTATGTGCACCAGTTACTGGGGAACATGGGTGGGAGGGTGCTGTTGCGCTCATGTCCTGCTTGTGGGTTTCCCGTGGGCAGCTAGCTAGCCACTGGGTGAACAGAGTGCTGGACTAGATGGACCTTTGGTCTGATCCAGCACAGCTCTTATGTTCAAAGCAGATCCCTGATTCTTGACAAGAGCTCCTTTACCAAACATGCATTTGTCACATTCATACATTACATTTGTAGGTGTTCCTGTGGAACATTTTAGGTGTACACTTAAAGCAATGTGTGAACCAAGCCTTTGAAGGCAAACGCAGCAGGCAGCCTTGAGCTGCATAGCCCCAGATGGCCGTCTATCCCTGCATTAATTTATCAAGAGTCACAGAGACAAAAGGCTGCCTTGCACATGAAGTCCTCCAGTGTGGGTGGCCTTTATGTTTTGCTCTTCTACAAGGACTGATTTCCAGAACCACAATAGTTATCGGCCAAAATTATATGCGGCCAGAAAGAAAATCCTGCAGGAGCCTCCGTGTCCTCTTTTCCTCCTTATCCTTTGTTTCATTTTATCCAGATCCTCCACAGGGACTTAACTGCCTATTAGAATAATTCAGGTTATTTTCAGAATCTAATCTGAGAAAACAAATTAAAACATCCAAACCTTTCATTAGTTCTCAGAGAAATCATTTCTCAAGTCAAGGAGGGCAAAGACATGGTGCAATACAGACTCACCAACTGGCATTTATTAATTATCCCCTTTTGAACACAGAGAAATACAGCAGAATGAAAGCCTTCCCAGGGGAGCACAATTATAGGCACTTGCAGTGGGCAGACATATTTAGTTATTTAGACATTTAACCCTCCTTATCACCTTTAAAACCTGGTCACCTTGAAGCAACTGCTTTTCTTTTTAATTCCCCAACACTTTCTTCAGTGATTTCAGATAATTCAGTTGCATGAATGCATCCTTCCTTCATCTTTCACCAAAAGGTTCTCTCTCCTTAAATGCCCGTACGCATCAGAGGTATTTCTCAAGTGCCCATTGTTAAGGGTGCAATCCCATGCATGTTTAGACCATGGTTGGGGCATGCTGGGAGTTTTAGAACTTTTTTCGGTCTAATCATGCATCAGATTGTTCCCTAATAGGTCCTTCTCAGTGGTGGCTCCAGAAATAGGTCCTTCTCAGTGGTGGCTCCAAAACTGTGGAACTCCCTTCCTATTGACTTGTGCCTTGCTCATTTGTACAGGTGTTTGGAGTTTCCTCTTCATTGTGGCCTTTAACTGAGATCTTAATTAGCGTTCCAAAGAGTGGTTGGGCACCTGCTGAGGGCCTACACCCCAGTAGGAGCCCATTCCCAAGAGTCCCCTGGAGTTGCGACCTGCTTGTTCCCCTGCCTCTCGCTCTGGCCCAGACAACAGTGGTGGCGGGAAGGAGGAGCAGGTGATGCCGCAGCCCCCTCGCTCCCTGGCTCTCTCCCTGTCAAGCAACCAAGCGGCAGCAGTGAGGAGAAAGAGGAGGAGGAGGAGGAGTGAGAGCAGCTGGGGACAGTGGTGATGAGAAGGGAGACTCACCCAGGGAAGGGGGCACTGGGGGTGCCTTGCTCAAGGGCCCCCAGAGGCCTGGAGCCAGCACTGATCGAAAGAGGCACTTGTGAGTTTTGCCTTCAGTTTCCTCCCCTACATCTCTTGCACTGAGTTCTGCCTCCAGTGATACTGCCAGCAAAGCTGGTCTTGCAATAATGGTTCGTGCCTTGTTGAATCACAGGTGTATGGCTGAGCCCGGTATAAGGTGATGTTTGACATAGGAATGGCAACACGGCTTGAGGAAGAGAGTTCGTCCTCCCCCATCCCCAACAAGTCTGGCTGGTTAGGAGAGCAGCGACAAAATGGGGAGTGCAAGGCGAAGCCAAGGATGTGCCTGAGATGCCCTGAGGGGGTACAGAAAAGAAGATTGGTTCTGTGTTCCCGATGCCTCTGAGAACAGTGAGAGAGCCACGCCCTGTGGAATCTGAGCATTTGGAGGCATACGACTTTTTGGCCGCTGTTGTCAGGCTCTGATTCAACCAGCATTCTCTCTCTCAAGGGAAAACCTGTGGCCCAGTTTGAATGCAGAGTCTGCGTGGTCCAGCTCAGGGCATGCACACTCGTTGCTAAGAATCAAAGCAACAATGTGGAGAGTCAAAACAACTGCAAAAGCAAATACATTTGGGGAGGTGTCTCAACACTGCATAATGTGTTCTGCTCATGCAGCTTAGTGCCAAGGAGGGAGAGATAAGGAGCTGCTTAAAGCATCATAGCCTCCTCCTACGAAGCCTCCTTTATCCATGCTCTGGTAGCTTCTAGGTTAGACTACTGTAATGAGCTGTGTGTGGGGCTGCCTCTGAAGGCTGTTTGGAAACTGCAGTGAGTGCAGAATGCAGCTGCTAGATTACGAACTGGGACTGGCCATTATGGTCATATAATGCCTGTGTTGTATAAACCACACTGGCTTCCTATATGTTTCTGGAATTCCAAGTGCTGGTTTTGACAGTTAGCATCCTTCATGGCTTAGGACCAGGGTACTTGAAGGACCACCTGTCTCCATATATTAAAATCTCTGGTGGAGGGCCACCTGAGGTGGGGTGGGTAGCTACCAGAGAAAGGGTAGCACCCAGTTGGGGGAACACTCTTACCAGATATTTCCGCCTGGTGCCTACCTTTTGGTCCCAGACAAAACACCCTTTTTGTTTTCCCAAGCTTTTAAGATAAGTTATGATCCTACTGACTCTTTTTGCGCTGCTTTTATGATTTTGTGGCTTGTAATTTATTTTATTCATTCATTATATTTCTATACACCCATAGTCGAAGCTCTCTGGGTGTTCACAAAAATTAAAAACCATTAAAAAATACTTCATGCAAAGTGCAAACCCATTTACAGAAAAACATGTAAACAGATAACACACAGACTGTTGTTGTTCAGTCGTTCAGTCATGTCCGACTCTTCGTGACCCCATGGACCATAGCACACCAGGCCTTCCTGTCCTGCGCTCTCTCCCGGAGCGTGCTCAAGTTCATATTCATTGCATCCATGATGCTATCTAGCCATCTCATCCTCTGCCGTCCCCTTCTCCTTTTGCCTTCAGTCTTTCCCAGCATCAGGGTCTTTTCCAGGGAGTTTTCTCTTCGCATTAGGTGGCCAAAATATTGGAGCTTCAGCTTCATTATCTGTCCTTCCAATGAGCACTCAGGGTTGATTTCCTTTAGGATGGACTGATTTGACCTCCTTGCAGTCCAGGGCACTCATAAGAGTCTTCTCCAGCACCACAGTTCGAAAGCATCAATTCTTCGGCGCTCAGCCTTCCTTATAGTCCAGCTCTCACAGCCATACATTACTACTGGGAAAACCATAGCTTTGATTAGACGGACCTTTGTCGGCAAGGTGATGTCTCTGCTGCTTACGATGCTGTCTAGGTTGGCCATAGCTTTCCTCCCAAGGAGTAAGCGTCTTTTAATTTCATGGCTACAGTCACCGTCTGCGGTGATCTTGGAACCCAAGAAAGTAAAATCTGTCACTGCTTCCATTTCTTCCCCTTCTATATGCCAGGAAGTGATGGGGCCAGATGCCATGATCTTAGTTTTTTTAATGTTGAGTTTCAAACCAGCTTTTGCACTCTCCTCTTTCACCCTCAACAAGAGGCTCTTTAGATCCTCTTCGCTTTCTGCCATTAGGGTGGTATCGTCTGCATATCGGAGGTTGTTGATAATTCTCCCAGCAATCTTAATTCCGACCTCTGATTCATCCAACCCGGCATTTCTCATGATGTACTCTGCATATAAGTTAAATAAGCAGGGTGACAATATGCAGCCTTGTCGTACTCCTTTCCCAATTTTGAACCAATCGGTTGTTCCATGTCTGGTTCTTACTGTTGCTTCTTGACCCTCGTACAGGTTTCTCAGGAGACAGGTAAGGTGGTCTGGTACTCCCATCACTTTCACAATTTGCCACAGTTTGCTGTGATCCACACAATCAAAGGCTTTAGCGTAGTCAATGAAGCAGAAATAGACGTTTTTCTGGAATTCTCTTGCTTTCTCCATGATGCAGCGAATGTTGGCGATTTGATCTCTAGTTCCTCTGCCTCTTCGAAACCCAGCTTGTACTTCCGGTAGTTCTCGGTTCGCATACTGCTGAAGCCTAGCTTGTAGGATTTTGAGCATCACCTTGCTGGCATGTGAAATGAGCGCAATTGTGCGGTAGTTTGAACACTCTTTGGCGTTGCCCTTCTTTGGAATTGGAATGTAAACTGACCTTTTCCAGTCTTGTGGCCACTGTTGAGTGTTCCAGATTTGTTGGCATATTGAATGCAGCACTTTAACAGCATCATCTTTTAGGATTTTAAATAGCTTGGCTGGAATACTGTCATCTCCGCTAGCTTTGTTGTTACTAATGCTTCCTAAGGCCCACTTGACTTCACTTTCTAGGATGTCCGGCTCAAGTTCAGTGACCGCACTATCATGGCTATCAGGGACATTCAGATCTTTCCTGTATAGTTCTTCTGTGTATTCTTGCCACCTCTTCTTAATCTCATCTGCTTCTGTTAGGTCCCTGCCTTCTTTGTCCTTGATCATGCCCGTCTTTGCACAAAACGTTCCCTTGAGATCTCCAATTTTCTTGAAGAGATCTCTAGTCTTTCCCATTCTGTTGTTTTCCTCGATTTCTTTGCATTGTTCATTTAAGAAGGCCTTCTTGTCTCTCCTTGCTATTCTCTGGAACTCTGCATTCAGTTGGGTATATCTTCCCCTTTCTCCCTTGCTTTTCGCTTCCCTTCTTTCGTGAGCTACTTGTAAAGCCTCATCAGACATCCACTTGGCTTTCTTGCATTTCTTTTTCTTTGGGATGGATTGAGTTGCTGCCTCCTGAACAATGTTACGGACCTCCGTCCATAGTTCCTCAGGCACTCTGTCTATCAGGTCTAATCCCTGAAATCTATTCCTCACCTCCACTGTATATTCATCAGGGATATGATTTAGGTCATACCTGAACGGTTTAGTGGTTTTCCCGACGTTCTTCAATTTCAGCCGAAATTTTGCAAGAAGCAGCTCATGATCTGAGCCACAGTCAGCTCCAGGTCTTGTTTTGACTGACTGTATAGAGCTTCTCCATCTTTGGCTGCAAAGGACATAATCAATCTGATTTCGATATTGACCATCTGGTGACGTCCATGTGTAGAGTCGCCTCTTGTGCTGTTGGAAAAGAGTGTTTGCTATGATCAGCATGTTCTCTTGGCAAAACTCTATTAGCTTTTGTCCTGCTTCATTTTGTACACCAAGGCCATGCCTGCCTGTTATCCCGGTGATTTCTTGACTTCCTACTTTAGCATTCCAATCCCCTATGATGAAGAGGACATCTTTTTTTGGTGTTAGTTCTAGAAGGTGTTGTAGGTCTTCATAGAACCGATCAACCTCAGCTTCTTCGGCCTCAGTGGTTGGGGCATAGACTTGAATTACTGTGATGTTGAATGGTTTGCCTTGGATTCGTACTGAGATCATTCTATCATTTTTAAGATTGTACCCCAGTACTGCTTTTCCCACCCTTTTGTTGACTATGAGTGCTACTCCATTTCTTCTAAGGGATTCTTGCCCACAATAGTAGATATGATGGTCACCTGAATTAAATTCGCCCATGCCTGTCCATTTAAGTTCGCTGATTCCCAAGATGTCGATGTTCAATCTTGCCATCTCATGTTTGACCACCTCCAGCTTACCTTGATTCATTGATCTGACATTCCAGGTTCCTAAACAATATTGTTCTTTACAGCATCGGATTTTCTTTTCACCGCCAGACACATCCACAGCTGAGTGTCCTTTCGGGTTTGGCCCAGCCGCTTCACTCTTTCTGGCGCTACTTGGAAATACCCTCTGCTCTTCCCCAGTAGCATATTGGACACCTTCCGACCTGAGGGGCTCATCTTCCAGCGTCATATCTTTTAGCCTTGTGATACGTTCCATGGGGTTTTCTTGGCAAGAATACTGGAGTGGGTTGCCATTTCCTTCTCCAGTGGACCACATTTTGTCAGAACTCTCTGCCATGACCTGTCCGTCTTGGGTGGCCCTTCACGGCATAGCTTATGGCTTCATTGAGTTACGCAAGCCCCTTCGCCACAACAAGGCAGTGATCCATGAAGGGGAACACACACAGACTGCATGTATCTAAAACAATTTTAAACCATCAACCAAAGACAATCCAGGACTTGATTAAAAACTCATTATATGCTGCCAAATCCCTGAGAGAAGAGGGCAGTTTTAACCTGGTGTTGAAAATATAACAATGTTGGTGCCAGGCAGGCCTCGTCCGGGTGGTCAGTTGGGGCCCACCCCTGAGAAGGCCCTCTCCCTTGTTGCCACCCTCTGAGCCTCCCTCAGAGACACCTGGAGGAGGGCCTTAGATGCTGAACGTAGTGTACGAGTCAGTTCATGCTGGGATTAAGGTTTTTTTTGGTATTTACATTTTAATTATTTTATTCTTTCCTTAAACTGTCCTATGATTATAACTGAAGGGCAGCATGAAAATACCTATAACAAATAAACTAAATTCCTGCAAATCCTCTCTCCAGACATTGGAGGGCAGAGATATCCAATATGCTGGAGTAACATGCTTTGTGTAACAGGCCCTTAGAGAAGAGATTTGCAGAAGTTTTCTTCGTCCAGTTGATGAAGGTGACTGGAAGGAGCAGGGAGAGATGATGTAGACCTAACAGAAGCTTCAATAACCTTAGGGCCCAGGTAGCGTAGATATGGGAGAAAACACTCCCATCAGGTAAGCTAGCCCCAAGCCAGCACTTTGAATTGGGCTCAGAAATGGACTGACAGCCAGTGCAGATGGCAAAATACTGGCATAATACGATCATGTCAGCCAGTCTACAGTCTGGCCACGCTGTTTTGGACTAACTTTCTGGGCCATTTTCATTGACAGCCCCACACATAACGCGTTGCCATGATCCAAATGGGAGGTTAGCAGAGAATGGATAACTCTTGCTTGGCGATCTCTGTCCGGATACAGTCACAGTTAGTATTTCAGCCTATGTGGATAAAAGGTGCTGTGTGCCACAGTCCGCCTGTGCCTCTAAAACATTGATGGAGGGCCCCATAGGACCCCCCAAGCTAGGGACCTGATCCTGCTGGGCAAGGTGAAGAACTCAGGCCTGGGGCCCAAATCTGCCCCCCCCCCCCCGGTTCCCCAGATATTCTGCTGGTAGAAATATGCCTGCTGATCTCTTTGAAGGTCTTTAAGCAGGCATTAGAGACCTATTGCTCCAGCAGGCCTTCCCTTTTTGGAACTCTTGTTCCTTTTGCGGACTCCTGTATATTGTTTTTAAGCTGTGTTGTTTTATAGTTGGATTTTTTATTTTTTTGTTAAATTGTTTTTAGTTCAAAGTTGCTTTTAGTTCAATGTTGTTTGTATATATTATCTGTATGCTGTTATGTAAATAGATTTTAAACTTTGTATAGTGTCTTTTAATGCTTTAACTTTTGTAAACTGCCCAGAGAGCTTTGGCTATAGGGCTGTATAGAAATGTAAATTAATTAAATAAATAAATAAACTATCCCACCCCCTTCCGCTGGCTTCAACCCTTTCTTCCAACTGGCAATCATTTGGTGGCTTTCTGGCTTTTGTGCAGTTTTTTCCCCATTCTAAAAGGTTGAAATGCCTCTCGGAAGGCTTACTGGCTGGCAGGAAGAGCTTTAAGCTACAACATGGTGGTATTTTCGTCCCCACCCTCTTTGTCCTTGGCCCCACCCACCCAAGAGCTTCTCCGAAATGGAATTTGGCCCACGGGCTGAAAGAGGTTAAACACCCCTTGTTTGGGGGGAGCTTATTCCAGAACAGGGAGAACACTGCTTGACTAGACAGACAAACCACCCTCAAACCATATTTCTGTCTTGTCTGTATTGAGTCTCCTATTATTGGCCCTCACAAAGTCCTTCACCCTGCCTAAGCCCTCTAGATGTCGATTATAAAATATAACCCACATATAAAGAAAATAAGCTTTTCAGAGAGGAGGCTGGGCAAGGAACACATCTTGCCTTATGTCAGAGGAGAGAGAGAGAGAGAGTGTGTGTGTGTGTGTTTGTGTGTAACAGAGAGGAGTATTCACACGCAGAAAGCTCCCCCACAGCATACAATCGGAAGTGGTACAGCTCAGATACAGGTTTACCACTTTGTCTGTTGTTTGTGAGAATTAGGACTGGTCAGGCTAGGCAAAGCCCAAATGGCAGATTAATCACAGCACAGGGCAGAATGCACATTTACAACCAAGCAGGGGAGAGATAAGAACATAAACTTAAGAACCTAAGAAGAGCCGTGCTGGATCAGACCAAGGGTCCATCTCGTCCAGCACTCTGTTCACACAGTGGCCAGCCAGCTGCGCATGGGGAAGCCACAAACAGGACAGGAGTGCAACAGCACCCTCCCGCCCATGTTCCCCAGCAACTGGTGCACATAGGCACTCTGGTACTGGAGGTAGCTTACAGCCATCAGAGCTAGTAACCATTGATAGCCTTCTCCTTGAATTTGTCCAATTCCCCTTTAAAGCCATCTGAAGTGGTGGCCATCACTACATCTTCTGGAAATGAATTCCAGAGTTAAACTATGCACTGTGAGAAGAAGTTCCTCCTTTTATCTGTCCTGAACCTCCCACCAATCAGCATCATGGGATAACCCCCATTGGGTTCTAGTATTTTGAGAGAGGGGGAAAAATGTCTCCCTATCCACATTCTCCAGACCATGCATAAATTTGTGCACCTCTATCATATCTCCCCTCATTTGCCTTTTCTCTAAGCTACGCAGTCCCAGAAGTTGTAACCTTTCCTCATAGGGGAGTTGCTCCAGCCCCTTGATCACTGTAGTTAGAGAGAGTGAGAAGGAACCACAAGCAAGGCAGGCATCTTGGGAAAGGCAGGTAAGGTTAATGGTGTGGCTGATGTAATTCCCCCAGGGCAGCGTCATCACCTCCTCTGGCTGGAAGTTTTCCATCCAACCAGCCGGCTTGGGATGCTGAATACATTCCCCTGATGTGGGGAAGCATCCAAAAGGACAAGGTGGGAGGCAGAAATCTTAATCTCATCCAGTGCTCTGCAAAGTGGGCACACCTGGAGGACTGTTGTGGGAAAGCAAGCTCTGTTTAAGATGTGCTGTTCCTGCTCCCCCAACCCAGTGGTTTTGGGCAGAAACATGGGGGAACCTCTGGTGCAGTCACAGAGCTCTATGCAAGGAGGGGATGCCCCACTCACTTCAGACCAATTCCTGGAGGAGAAAGAGGAGAGATCTATCAAGGGTGATTAACTATTATGGCTCAATGGAACCTCCATGTGCCACGTCAGTATATCTCTAACTGCCAGTTTGTTTATACCCTGCCTTTTCCACCCCCTCAAAATGACACTCAAGGTGGTGAATAATAAAAACCAAAATTTTAAAATAAAAATTTGGCTAAAGCAATCATAGAAAAGATTGTTAAATTAAAAAAGCACAATAAAAGAATAAGGGATTTTCTACATTAGGCATTTATCATGTGCTCATCATTCCCTACTTTAGACAACATCGTGACCCTCCAGTTTCGCTTCTGTGTCTAACCAGCACTTTCAGTGAAGTTTTTTTAGAGCAGGGAACATGCGGCATTTAATTGTGAAGGTGAGAGAAAGCACAATCTCCTCTTGTGTGTTAGTGCTATTCTGCTATACCACAGTGCCACCTAGAGGTTACGTAGCAGAAAAGCAGGAAAGGAAACGTTCCTTGTGTAGTGCTCAGATCTCAATTCTGTGATGACTCCAAAAGTAGATATAGCAGATTAACAGCCTCATGTAGAAAAGCTCTAAAAGCACCCAACCCAACAGACTCACTTACAGTCTGTTTGAATAAAAAGGTCGGACACCAGAAAGGGAGTGAACCTAGCCTCTCTCGGCAGGGAGTTCCACAGCTTGAGAGTAGCCATTGGGAAGGCCCTGGGGACAAGAAATGCTGATAGGCTGCTGCTTGAGAGCTTCCCAAAGGAACCTGCTTGGCCACTGTAGGAAACAGGATGCTAGCTGAAGTCGGCTTTGGTTTGATGCAGCCAGACTCTTCTTATGCTCTTAACAGGGAATGTGTTGTATAGGTAGAAGGAATGACTGCAGAATCAGCTGGCCTCAAACACAACTGTTCTTCAATTCAGCACACACAGAAGTGACCACTTAGCAGAAGCTTCACCCGCTGTTGCTACTCCCCGCTCTACAGGAGCTGCCAAGGTTCAAAACAATAACTAAGCCACGGTTGTCAGGAGTGTTTCTGAGCATAGGGAGTGGGATAGCAGTTCATTCTGAAGGAGAACCATCAGACATGGGGAAGGTGTTTTCCCATGCTAGTCCAGATATGAGTAGGCCTGCTTCTCAGGTTACAAACGTCCAGATGGCTGAGCTTGAGGGTCCCTCCTTACCCCCACCCCACCCCCCATGAGAGTCAGTGAACAGGAGAATGACCTAATAGATGCCAGGCGCAGAGCAGAGAGAGAGAAGGCAGGGGCGGAACTTGGACAGTCCACCCGATTGGCCTTGCGTGAAAAGCTGCGCTTAGAGGCCTCACGACAAGAGAGGGACCTCCCCCCATAAGTTAGGCTAGCGAGACCGCCTCCCTCTTCAAATGGCAGGCAACTCTCATAAATTCCATTTGAATCCCCTGAAGGCATTCCTTGTAGATGGAGGGTCTCTGAGAATTTGCATCTGTATGACTCTGTGAAGTAATGGATTAAAAGCTATAGACTGAAGCCTCTTGTCTGTGTATGTTTGGGTGTGAAGTGAAGTGGGGGCTAAGGGAATCCTGACAACAGTTCCCTCTCACCCCCAGATACGTAATAGTCCTCCCCCCTTAGCTATCATAGTCTTCCAACCAACAAGGAGGTACCCTTTCACGTCACAGTCTCTGCACTCGACTAGTAGGTGTAGCTTGCTCAGATGAGTAGGTAAGGAAGGAGTCTTGCTCCCATCACTTAGTGGTTCTGGCACTTCAACCAGCGGTGAAGGAAACGCATCAGTTCCCGATAGATCTTCAGCAGCTACCTCTGCTGATGACAACCTGTTCTGGCAAGAACACCTTCTCAGCTGGTCAACGTGGCGATGCCACACTGACCCATCTGCACACTGGACCTTGTATGACACAGGTCCAGTGACCTCAGTGATACGGGAAGGAACCCACGTTGGTCCAGCACCATGGTTCCTAGCAAACACCTGATCGTGGGCAAATGAACGAAGAGTAGGAGTTGAGAAGGCAGCACCCAGAGCTTCCTGCCATTTGATTTGTAAGTCTTCAGCTAAATCTGGGTGGAGACGGTCAAGGCAAGTTTTTAGACGATGCCCCATAAGTCACTCTGCAGGACTGACTCCTGTGGTTGCACAAGGAGTAACATGTTGAGCAACGAGAAACCCGGCAAGGTGTGTTGGCCAGTCTCCTCCCGCAGTGCGCTTCAGGGCATCTTTTGTTGTCTGCACCATCCATTCAGCTTGGCCATTTGCTCGGGGATGACCAGGTGCAGTGGTGACAGCCCGAATAAGGTCCTTGTCTGCAAATGATTTAAATTCAGCAGATGTAAAAGCAGTCCCGTTGTCTGAGACTGCAGTATCAGGCAACCCATGGGTTGCGGATCCGTGGCATAGAGCTGTGATTGTCGCAGCGGCTGTTTCTGATGGTACTAAGACTACTTCAAGCCACTTCGAGTAAGAGTCTACCACAACCAAGAAGTTTTTCCTTGAAATGGCCCTGCAAAATCAATATGGATTCTTGACTGAGGCTCCTTGGTCACTTCCCGTGGGAAGATAGGTGCCCTCGGTGGATTGTGCCTAGTGGCTTGACAAGTACTGCACTCATTTATGTTTTT
This sequence comes from Heloderma suspectum, assembly GCF_057233095.1. Lineage (NCBI taxonomy): Eukaryota > Metazoa > Chordata > Lepidosauria > Squamata > Helodermatidae > Heloderma > Heloderma suspectum. The sequence goes on from NC_139466.1 coordinate 4,639,958, forward strand.
TCAATATCTGAGTCAATGCTGGGCCACCAGACATAGCTCCTGGCCAAGGCTTTCATGCAAACAATCCCTGGATGAGCTGCATCCAGCGTGGTCAAGATGGTTTGACGACCCTTATCTGGAATAACAACACAGTTTCCCCATAGCAGAATCCCTTATGGGCAGACATCTCATGTTGATGGTGTCTGAATGGCTTAAATTCCTCTGGCAGTTCCTCATCTGGCCATCCCTTCCATACCCAGTTTAAAACACTAGCCAGTACAGGATCTCGAGCAGTCAGCCTAGCAATTTGATCAGCCTGAAGAGGTGGGTCAGGAAGGGCTTCTAGCATCCAGACGTCCAGTGGAGGAGGTACAACAAAATCTGGAATTTGAAGTGGTACTCAACGCAATCCATCAGCATTAGCTATTGCATTTCCTGGCTTGTAGACAAGTGTATAATCATAAGCATTGAGCAGAATGCTCCAACACCGCACGTGGGGTGACAGTATGCAGGAAGTAGGCTTCCCAGGAGAGAAGATTCCTAGAAGAGGCTTGTGGTCCATGCTTATTTCAAAAGCATGGCCAGAGAGATAGTTGTAGAACTTTCTGACTCCTGCGATAACAGCCAAAGCTTCTCTGTCAATTTGTGCAATGTTCCTTTCAGTGGATGACATATTCCTTGAATAATAAGCAGTTGGTGCCTCTGTACCATCTGGAAATTTGTGGCTTAGCACAGCACCAACCCCGTAAGAAGAAGCATTAGTAATAAGGATTAGTGGCTTTTTCCCCATCATAATGCAGAGAATTTGAACTCAACACATGTTTGACATTCTGGAACGACTTCTCATGCTGGCTAGTCCATTTCCATGGAACTCCCTTTCCCAGCAAGCGATGTGGTGGCTCAGCAATGGTAGCCTTTTGTGGAAGAAACACAGGGTAGACATTGAGAAGTCCCAAGAAGGCTTGAAGTTCCTGCTTTGCTTTTGGACCAGGTGCATTGTGAATTGCACATATTTTTTCGTCAGTGGGGAGAATGCCAGAAGCATCAATACGAAAGCCCAAAGATGTTACTCTGGAGGTTCCAGTTTCACATTTCTCCTTTTTTACATGAATGTCGGATGTGTCAAAATGATGTAGGACATCTTGAAGTAGTTCAGCAGGCTCTTCCTCTGTTGATGCCATGAGAAGAACATCGTTAAAATATGGTACAATGCCTGGAATTCCAGAAAGCAGGGTTTCCATGAATTGTTGGAACAGTCCAGAGGCCCTAGAAATTCCGAATTGCAGACGCTTTACTTGGAATGATTCTCGATGTGTGATTATTGTTTGGGTATCTACTGTAGCATCATCAGTGACCAACTGCTGATATGCTTGGGCCAGATCAAGTTTTGCAAAGACTTTCCCTCCACCAAAAACAGCAAGGAGTTGATTGACAGCAGGCACTGGGTATGGATGCTGCTTAAGTACCTTATTCACAGTGCACTTGTAATCCCCACACAGTTTAACCATTAGGCTTTAATACTGGCACAATGGGTGTAGCCCACTGTGTCTGTGCAACTGGTTCTAGCATCCCTTGCTTGATGAGATGCTCAAGCTCTTCTTCAGTTTTTCCCTGCAGTGCAAAAGGCACATCCCTGGCTTTCATACATATTGGTGCAATAGATGGATCTAGATGGAGTGACCTGGCTTCCCTTTGTATTCTCTCAGTTCTTCAGAAAATACCCTTGGAAATTCATTTAACAATTGCTGCAAGCCGACTTGTAGTAAGGGCATGAATTCCTTGAAGGCTAATCTCTATTGATGAGAACCAGATTCTCTCCAAGAGGTTTTTCCTCTGCCCCTCCACAATTATAAGTTGGAGCGTCCCTTGGAAGGAGCCATACCGTGCAGCTACAGTGCAGCATCCAACGATATCAACCTTCTTTGCATTGTAATCACGCAGAATGCATGATAGACTAGACAACATTGGAGCAAGGGTCCCAGAATGTGCTTAAAGGTGTCTGTTAATTATGGATACCCCAGACCCCGAATCCACTTCCATTTTGCACTTCTAGCCATTGATTAATACTGTTGCATTCAACACAGGATCATGAGGTTCCTTGCCACAGACCTTCTGAATGTGATATAGCTGTTGAGTTTCATCACCCTGTGAATAATCAACCCCATGAGATGCTAGGAGGAGTGACTCTTTGCTATAGTTCCTTGGCCTTGTGCTGACAGATTTTGAACAGCAGAGCAGACTCGCTCAAGGTGACCCTTCTTGAAAAATCTGCACTCAGCATCCTTGCATCTGCACAGAGAGCACTGATGTGGTCCTCCACAGCTGGAGCAGGAGTAGGTAAGCCAGGGCCTATCTGCAGATTTTATGGAGGGTGCATTTCTTGTGTTCTGTTGAACTTGCTGCCCAGAATTCTGAGCCTGCTTGCTCCGGGTGGCATTTACAGCATCTTCATCTTACCTGAGTTCTGTGACACACGGTGATGCAGTCTCACTGGCTGATGCCTTTGCTTGAGCCTTTGCAAATGTCAGGTTTGGCTCGAACAGGAGGCGTTGCTGTAGTGCTTCATCATAAACCTCACAGACAAGGCGATCCCTCAACATACTTAGGGCTTCTCCCTTCCCCAGCCCTCCCTGGCATCATAGATCAAGTCTCTGACCATGTGTGAGAGGTAGGAAGTATCCATTACAATATCCTTTTGCAAACCACTTCGTAGGGCAGCCTATCCCTAGAGATGTGTTGAAAAGCAAGTCCCATCATTCCCAGCCAGCATCCAGGATGTTAGTGTAGCCTATCCAGTCCCAAACAATATGTATCAGGAACAACTGGGGGTCATTATCTAATCTATCTAACCTATCCATCCCATCCCTCCTCCATCCCCCCATCCCTCTATCTATCATGAAATAAGACCTGTGCTAGAAAGCCCATGAATGTCAGTTGTTCCTGCTATGTATTGGACTGGATATGCTACTGCCCCAATCACAGCTACACTAACATTTTTTTTAGGCATGGGATGGCGGAGCATTCTGCCATGGACTCCAATGAGGCCAAATTCTTTAGAATCCCCCCCGCCAGAGTCTGTGGTGGAATGGAGCACTCCCCTCCACCACCCTGCAAAATTCTCCATGGACGGACCCCACCTGCCGTCAGCCGGCCTGGTCTGTCTGCTATTGCCCGCTGCCCCTGTCTACGGCTGCAAATGGCGTCCAGCGTAGCCGCCGCCATTTGCATTCCTGCTCTTTGCCGTGATAGGCTACATAAATATTTACGTAGCCTATCACGGCTAAAGCGGGGATGCAAATGGCATCCGCTATGCCGGACGCCATTTGTGGCCGCAGACCAGCAGCAGACAGAAGACCGGCTGCGGACGGGCCCGGCCGGCGGCTCTGTGGACTCAGAGCAGAGCCGGCTGGGGAGGGACGGATCACCTCCGCCCACCGCGGATGCCCCGGACCGGAATGGTTAGTGGATTTCTTTCCCCCCTATTTTTTTTTTTTTTTTACCATATCTTTAATCATTTTTTTAAAAAATCGATGTACTTAACCTCTGAGCAAATCTTCTTGAACACAATAGGACATTTTTTCTAAGTGGAAATGCATAGGATTGTGCTGGAAGGCTGCAATCTTAAACACACTTGCCTGGGAGTAAATACACAGCGGTATTTATTCCTGAGTAGTCATGTATAGCATTGTACTGTAGAGTGCAATCCTATGCATATTTAGACAAATAAGTCCTACAGCTGCTAGGGTTCCTCAGCCATGTTTCCTGCCTAAATACGCACCCTTAATAACGTTGTGTTGATGATCACATGGAAGGTGGAGGCCTGTGGGTGGGGTGTGTGAGAAGCAAGAGAATGTTTCTCAAGTTTTTGCATTTGTAGTTTACGTTTTAAGAGCTGGTGTCAATCTTCAGGCTCCCTCCACAGGGTACCTACAAATAAGTGTCAAAGGGGGGTGCTGAACGCGTCTCGTCTCCAGTGCACATCCATGTGATTGTATGTACACAGTAAGGCCACACAGAGGGCCATTTTACATTCTTCTTAACATATTTATTTAATTTATTTATTGCATTGATATCCCGCCTTTTTTCCTTTTGCAAGGAACCCAAGGCGGCTTACATTCTCCTCCTCCTCTCCATTTTATCCTCACAACAACCCTTTGAACGAGGCTGGGCTGAGAGTCAGTGACTGGCCCAAAGTTACCCAGTGAGCTTTACGGCCGAGCAGTCCCAGTCCAACACTCTAACCCCTACGCCGGACTGGTGTAGTGCCTTTCCTCCAGGAGCTAAAGGCTTCCCCATTTTCATCCTCAGAAAAATCTTGTGTGGAAGGGAAGACTGAAGAGTACCGACTGGCCCAAGATCATCCAGTGAGAAATGGGAGCGATTGGCTGGTCTCCTCAGGCATCAATATTTCCTAGGCCAGGCTGGTGTGTGTGTGTGTGTGCACACATGCGTCTGTTCTGTCCTGTTGTGTCTGAATGAGTCGGTGAATCAGAGTCAGTCAGTCTCTCTCTGTCTCTTGTGTGCGCATGTGAAAGAGTTTCTGTGTGGCTGCATGCTGTAAAAAACAAAGCTTGTGTTTGCATTTGAGTTCTCTACCATGGATGAGATAGTAGTCTTTTGCTTCCAGGAAACCATGGAAAATAATTTCCACGAAAATACGTAGTAAATAATGTTTTTCTCTCTTTCCATTACTGTTGTACATAAAATAGCTTTCATTAACTCTCTCTCTATCTCTCTCTGTGCGTGCGTGCACATATGCAAGCGCAAATATTGTGAGTGAGTTCAATAGTCAGGGAGCCAGTCCAGTGTAGTGGTTAGAGTGGTGGACTGGGACTCAGGAGATCTGGGTTCTGGTCCCCACTGGGCCATAAAGCTCGCTAGGTGACTTTGGCCCAGTCACTGTGGGCTTCACACAGCGCTTTTACGCTTGCTGCTCACAGAAGGTTGCAGGTCCTTTAGCTGGCATCCTCAACCTCCAGTCTCCTGCAGCACATGACCTTTATCCCATTGTTAGAAAGGTCAGAGATAATGAGCTATCAAAGGACAGCCTCGCGAGAAGAGAAAAACGCGCAATAAGAGCTCTCAGCCTACCTTGCCCTACAGAGTTGTTGTGAGGATAAAATGGAGAGGACCACGTAAGCCACTTTGGGTTCTGTATTTTTTTTATTTATTTATTTATTTCATTTCTATACCGCCCAATAGCCGAAGCTCTCTGGGCGGTTCACAAAAATTAAAACCAAACGGCACACAATAAAACAATTTAAAATATATAGAACATTAAAACCACAATATAACAATACAACCACAATCAAACCTAGCAGCAGTGCAGGAGTTTAAAATACAGATTTAAAACAGCAAAGCTAAAAGTTTAGAAAGCTAAAATGCAAAAATGCCTGGGGAAATAAAAAGGTCTTCACCTTGGGTTGGCAGCACTCCCAGCTTGGCTGCAAATGCCTTCTGGATGAAAACAGAATGCCAGCCTAGGCAGACATGACCAGTGCTGCTTTGGGGCTAGCAAAGGGGGCCAAATCCCGCCCCCCCCACCCGGCATGCAAAGAAGCCAGCAGACACACCGAGGGCCAGTGTGGAGTAGCGGCTAGAGTCTTGGGCTGGGACTCAGGAGACCCGGGCTCTAGTCCCCACTCAGCCACGAAGCTCGCCGTGTCTCTGGGGTGGCCACTGACTCCCCAGGGTTGCTGTGAGGATAGAAGGGAGAGCAGGAGGGCCGTGTAAGCCGCCTTGGATTCTTTGCGAGAGAGAAAAAGGTGGGATATAAAAGTAACAGATAAACAAACAAATATCGGGGCAGAGTAGTGGGACCACTGCAGACAGCTGCCCCCCGGGGCCCATCATGGCACTGAAGCAGCTCGCTAGGGGCCGGAAGCACCTAACGTGGGACGCTGCACAGTGGACGCTGGGCACTCCAGTTCAGTGGGGCAGTGAATCCGCTCCGGCTTTCAGTCCACCTCTTGGATAGCGCCTTTAGCATTCTGACCGGTTCTGACAGAAACCTGGGGCGGATCCACCACCCCACTGCCATCGCAGCCACCAGCCTCCACCCAAGCAGCCTCATACTGGGCCAGGGTATTTGTCCCTCTAGGCCAAGGTTGTGTTCTCCGACTGGCTGCAGCCACCCAGTGCCTCTGTTGCAGAGACCCTTTTGCCGCACCTGCTCCCCGGTACCTTTTAACCAGAGCTGCTGGGGGCTGAACCTGCGACCTTCTGCATGCGAACCAGGGGCTCTGCCCCTGCCCTGGTCCGCCCCAGAGGGCTTGGCAGCTCTTCCCCAGCACTCACATTCCCCATTAAAAGGATGATAGAACTTTTGGAGGTGACTTGGGCTGAATAGGAGCAGGCAGATCTGAGTGTCCGCTTGTAGGTCTTGGGTTTACGAGAGCCACAACGCTTGTGACACCAGAAGCAGGGCGGTCAGGCTGAGCGCAGCTGCAGACAACTGGAGCAGAATCTTGAACACCCAGCCGAGAAAAGCATTGCGACTGGAAGGTGCTGCTCCTTGTCCTGTTAGGCTTGGCGTGACTGCCAGCTACAGGCTATTTCATGAAACTGCAGAAATTCTTTGTGTGTGTGAGTGCATTTTTAAATATACATACATGCATATTATATATATACACACACACACACACACACACACACACCCGTTACTGAAATAAAGCAAGCAAAATTTCAAGGGGTGCTGGGTGGGGGAAATCTCTTAGGGTAGCTAGCCAGTCAGCTAGCCAAAGCCCGGGAAAGAGATGGAAGGAAAAGTGTCCAAGGATAGAACTTGATGCCATAGTTATTTATGGAAAGCCCTCCACAATTAATTCTAGTTTTAATGAATGTGTAGCAGGAGGAACGTGTCCACCACTCAGAAGATTATTCAGTGCTAATGAGGGATAACAGGAATGGAATCCCACACTCAGAAAACTGTTCAAAGATTTCCTCAAAATACAAATGCCTATAGGTAAGATATAATCCGTTACACAAACTGCAGCTTGAAAATACCAAATGTATATTTAACACATGCATGTTGAAACATGTTCAGGGAAAAAACACTCAAATCAAGGAGCAGAATACTTACACAGTTCCTGTCTAAATGTCTTCTAAACCTCTCTATCACACATATTTATCTGTATTTAGACAATACAACATATGTGGATAAAGCCAGGATCAGCCAAACATATACAGTACTGTTCAAGAGGCATAAATCCTTTCTACTTACCTAGTATGAGCAAACTCTCCACAACCTGCAACAGGTAATTGCTCACTGGTGGTTCCCAGGGAAGAAACCTTCCTCTCTCCAGATTATACCAAGCTATGTGAAAACCTGCAGTAATCTTAAAGGAAAAGGAACCTAAAAATTCTTACAGTTGGAAACTAATGCTGATAGTGCAATCAGAACCTTACATGAAAGAAAATAAATTGAGGGACCCATTTAAACGATTCTCACTCACCCAAGGCAAGATAGGTATGTGCCTACCCATCGCTCCGAAATGGTGGCTGGAGCGAAGTTGGTCCTCCCCCAAGACCCCCCCCCCACCTTTGGGCACTGAGCAACCACTGCAAAGATATGAAGCTGCAAAAATGTGCAAAAGTGTGATTGAATAGATGAAAAAGCTGATGTGCCTCTGCAAAGGGACGGGGGGAGTGAAGGGATGTCACAGAGTGATGCAAGCACTACGCACACCTACAACATGCCCACCACAAAATGCAAAGTCAGCTTGGGGAAGGGACAGACGGGTCACAAACTGTGGGAAACCCGCAGCAACCCCCCCAAATCGCAGCAAAATGCCTCCTTAGAAATCCGTGTTTTCCGGGAGAAAACCACGGATGGCTGTGAAGCGGCTTGGTGGCCATCATTACATCTTGTGGTAGTGAATCCCATGGTTTAACTCTGCGCTGCATGAAGAAGTCCTTCCTTTGATCTGTCCTGAATCTCCCACCAATCAGCTTCATGGGAGGACCCTATTGAGTCCTAGAATTATGAGAGAGGGAGAAAAATATCTCCCTATCGCCTTTTTCCACACAAAGCATAATTTTGTACACCTCCACATTTTGTACACCTCCATCCTGTCTCACCTTTTCTTTAAGCTAAACCACCCCAGATGTTGAAACCTTTCCTCATCGGGGACATGCTCCAGCCCCTTGATCATTTCAGTGGCCTGTTTTCCAGCTCCACAACATCCTTTTTTTAGGTGTGGTGACCAGAACTGTACACAGTATTTGAAGTGTGGTCACACCGTTGGTTTGTGTAAAGGCAGTAGTGTATGCATGGAACAACAGTTAATGGATTGAGTGAGGAAGGGAGCAACCTTGTTTGAAGAAAGCCTGGTAGCATAGGGCAGGCAGAGGCAAAACGGGGCCCTTTTGGGCTGTTTACAGGGGCTTGGAGAGGGTCTACAGCAGTGGAGGCTGGGGGCTCCGATGTCAGCGGGGCAGTGAATCCACTCTGTGTCTCAGTCAAAGCTCTAAAGGAACTACCCACAGTCATACCTTGGAGAGCTCCTTTAGCATCCTGACTGAAACCTAGAGCAGATTCACTGCCCCACTGACATCAGAGCCCCCAGCCTCCACTGGTCTACAGTAGTGACTAATGGTCCAAAATCACACCCCCACCTGCCTGCCCCAATTCTCAAAGTCCAGTACAGTTAAGGAGCAAGCAAATACCAAGTTCAAGGCAGTCTGTGGCCAATGCCAGCAAAGTTCTCAGAGTACAGCAGCAGCTAAGGATTCAACAATAGGAGTGGTCAAAGGCAGTTCAAAGTTACTTACAGGCATTAAAACAGGAGGCGCACTAGGCATATGCTTGGCCCAAAGCCAGTGCAGAGATGTCGTCCCAGCAGCTGTCCTTGCCTGGAACTGGGGCTTTTAAGCAGGAGTTACTGTAACCCCACCCAAGCTTCAGCTGTGGCTTATTAGAGGCTTCGGGGAAGAAGTCCTCCTTGGGTGGTGAACCCCTACCCATGAGGAGCCCTTTACTCATGAAGAGGCCTTTGTTACAAGAGAACTTCAGCTCCTGGGCAGTATAGAACTGTAATAAACAAAGAAATAAATACATAAGATCACGTACTTCTCCTGAACATAAGGACTCAAGCCTGCCTCTTCAGGTGGCATCACTCCTGGGGGTTCAGTGGTTGTTCTGCCTCTGTGGGGAAGGCAAAGGATGGGCAAAGCGGAGGTGAGCAGCTTCACCTGCCCTATGTCCTCTTCCCAGTGGGGGAAAGCATGGGGCAAGCCCTGTGTGTAATGAATCCAGTTCATGCGCCAGGTGGTACACGATGGTCCTGCCCTTTTGACAGCATTTGTCCTGCAGAGGGCTGGCTGGCTGGCTCATTTGCCCCCCACTTTGATTTTAATTGCCCACCCCGACATACGTGATCACAACACCCCTTACGCCGACTGTAGGAGCCACACATACCTTCTTCCCTACCCCACATTCAAGGTGAGCTGAGATTTGTAAACAGGACGCAGGTGCAGGTGTTGCCGGCGTGTACGAAGGGTCCTTCGTACTGGAAGTGAAACTTTTGACCCCTGTTGGTGTCCCTTGTATGGGATGCCCTCTGGAAGGCTGTGTGCGATGCTCCAGGCATTTTGGAAAACCAGTCATGGCTGATCTCTGCTACCAAGTGCTTAAGAACAAGGATCCCATTTAAGGCAACTGCTTTGTTCTTAATTTATTGGGGTTCATTTTGTAATGAATGTGTAACTGAGATTTTCTGGTACTTTCCAACTGGTGTTTTTGTGTCGTCTTATGAACTGAGCTGCTCCAAGAGCTGAAAAACAAGATATATGCCAAGGTGAGGAACCTTTTCTGGACCGAGGGCCACATTGATTCCGGGCAAGTGCATCTGGGGTAATACACCAGCAGTGGGTGCGGGCCCAGCCCAAAGTGTGTGTGGTGCTACCCCATTGCTGTCATGTAGCCCCCCAGCATGCTTGCCTAGACCCCTCCCCACCCCCAACCTGAATCACCACATGGAAAGGCAGTGCATTGTGTATGGAGGGAGGCTGGGCTCCCTTTGTTACTGTGCAGCATGGAAAGGCAGGGAGATGGGCCGTAGCTCAGTGGTAGAACCTGTTTTGCATGCAGAAGGTCCCAGGTTTGATCCCTGGCATCTCCAGGTAGTTCTGGGAAAGAATCCTGCCTGAAACCCTGGAGAGCCGTTGCTGCCAGTCGGTGTCAATAGTACTGGCTTAGATGGACCCAGGGTCTGACTCAGTATACGGCAGCTTCCTATGCTCCTAACTGGATCCAAGCCAGAATGGCAGCAAAAAGGAGGATGTCTCTGGGGAGACCTCAGAATGGGGAAGACCAGTTCTACTGGTCCATTACTAGGGGGGAAGCTTCAAGGCAACGTGACTGGAAGGAGCAGGGAGAGGTGATGAAGACCTACCAGGAGCAGCAGCCGGGGTCAGCAGTGGTGGCCCGGCCGAGAAGGAGGAGCACAAGACCTGGAAGAGGAGTCGGCACTCCAGGGTGCAGCACCTTCATAAAGGGTCCAGGTGCCAGGCCAGCAACTCGGTTGCTGGTCCCACTGCAATTCCCCTTGCATGGACAGAAGCACCAGCCCAACTCCCCACAATTGCTTTTGAGATGTGCAGAAGGGAGTTTTCCCTTGAAATCCAGGGATCTGCCCAGCAGCGTGTGCCAAGGAAATTGTATTTATTTATATACTTCCCTGTATACTGTATACAGGGAAGGCTTAGTGGTTAAGACGCTGAACTGCAGACTGGAAGGTCGGCAGGACAGCAGTTCGAGACCTGAGTGCCGCGTGACGGAGCGAGCTCCCGTCTTCAGTCCCAGCTCCTGCCAACCTAGCAGTTCGAAAGCAAGAAATTGCAAGTAGATAAATAGGTACCGCCTCGGCGGGAAAGGTAACAGCGTTCCGTGCACCTCGGTGCTCAGTCATGCTGGCCACATGACCACGGAAGCGTCTTCGGACAGCGCTGGCTCTTCGGCTTAGAAACGGGGATGAGCACCGCACCCTACAGTCGGACACGACTGGTTGGGGACACCTTTTTTTATACTGTATACATTTAGATGACCTTCCTGTTTAAGCAGACGTTTAACCTTTAATCTCTTGCTTTATTGATTTTATGGCTGGCTCCTCAAAGTTTTCAATATTTTTAAATGTTTTTAATGTTCAGTTATTATTTTGGTACGTGTATTGCTCTGTTATTTATTTATTTATTTATTTATTTATTTATTTATTTATGCTTTGGTTATTTTGTTGTTGTTGTTTGGTTTTATGATTTTAAACTGCCCCAAGGGCATTTGCCAGTTGGGTGGTATACGAATCATAACCATAATCATAACAACAACAACAAGAAGAAGAAGTAATAAGGACTTGCTTCCATTGTAAGAAATTTCTAAGCGATGTACAAACAATACAGTATAAAGCCACAATAAAATATTGCATGAGAACAAGAAAGACAAGATCACCCTTCCGGGAAAGCTTGTTCCAACAAGTATGTTTTCAGTAGGTGCTGAAAACCTTGGAGGGCCCTGTGCCTCTCTACTTTGTGCTGGTGGTGAGTCGCAGAGAGGGTGCTAGGATGCTACCGGCCAGATTCTGAGCCACTGTGGACCGGCCCTCCAAAATCGTAGGCACTGCCAGGAGAGGAACTTCAGGGATCCCCATGGGAGCCTTCCTACCCTCAGCAAGCTCTCAGAGGGGCTCTGGCAAATTTTAAACCGAGCCCCTGCTTTGCATGCAGAGGGTCCCTGCTTCAGTCCTCATCACCTTGTGGTAGGGCTGGGAAAGCCTCCTCTCTGAAACCCTGGAGAGCCACTGCTAGTCAGTGTAGACCAAGGGTCAACATATACCAGATGTTCCTGGATGTTTTGGACTACAACTCCCATAATCCCCAACCACTGGCTGTAGTGGCTAGGGCTGATAGGGGTTGTGCCCTCCAGGTGTTTTGGACTACAACTCCCATAACCCCCAATCATTGGCTGTACTGGCTGGGGCTGATAGGGGTTGGTGCCCTCTGGATGTTTTGGACTACAGTTCCCAGATTGTAGTCCAAAAACATAGTAGTCCAATACATAGGGGGTTGGACCCGATGGCCTTGTAGGCCCCTTCCAACCCTACTATTCTATGATTCCCATAATGCCCAACCATTGGCTGTACTGGCTGGGACTGATGGGAGGTGTAGTCCAAAACATTCGGAGGGCACCAGGTTGCCTACCTCTGGTGTAGACAGTACTACTCTACATGAACCAGAGGTCTGACTTGGCATGAAACTGCTTCCTATGTCCCTTTTTAAACCAGCCCTTAATTCAGAGCCATGAGGACCGGCATCTTTTATCTTCAAGGGAAGGGCCATAGCTCAGTGACAAAGTAGCTGCTTTGCATGCACATGGGCCCAAGTTCGATCCCAGACATCTGTAAGTTGGGCTGGAACTGACGCCTGCCTGGAACCCCGTCAGGATAGACAAAACTGAGCTAGATGCACTAAGTGTCTGGCTCAGCAGAAGGCCCCTTCCAGCGTTCGGGGCCGCCTTCCTCTTCCTCCCCAGCCAGCCCCCCCGTCTGTTCAGGCTGCTTGGTGGGTTTCAGTTTGTCAATTCAGAATAAAGTGCCGTTTGATTCCTTTGAGCATGGATTAGAAGGTGAACCCCTGCCCTTTATCGCTTCCCCTGGCAGACTTGTTTGAAGGAAAGCGGCGTGATCTGAGAGCGGCCGTGCAACGCCTACAGCAATCCAACGAACCGATTGAAATAATCAACCCACAATCAAAGACGGCAATTAAAGTTTTATTTTATCAACTCTATTGTTAAATTACACAATCAAAGTCAGTCAAACCCCACCCCCCTCGTAGCTGTAAATCTACATGATAAGATAGCAGCCTATAGTGGAAATCAGTAGAATTCGCATGGTCATGACAAAAATTGAGTCCGCATATGCATACATCCTCTATATACAACAAACAGGATACACAAAAGGAAACAATTCTTTTTTTCCGTAAACCATGCACACCACAGCATAAAAACAAAATTTAATCTCCTGCATCAGGCAGGGCCCTTTGAACCGACAGGGGGCGCAACAGTCCCTCCGCGGCAGCGCCTGCTGAATGCAAGAGCTGATTATTTCTCCCGGTTAAAACCAAAGAATCCACTGGAGATGCTAGACTGGCATTTTAATTTGTTTATTAAAACCCACTGTATGTAAAATGAATTTCTTTGCATGTAGTTTTGCTGTTGTTTGGCTTTTCCTTCTTTATTATTTTTTTTTAAGTTTAGCGAATTCCCTTAGGGCTACAAAAGAATGTTTGATGCAACAAGCTTTGGATAAGGCTAAAATCCTATACCCACTTACCTGGGAAGAAGCCTCATTGAACTCAATGTGACTTACTTTTAAGTAGACCTGTATAGGATTGCTCTGCCAAGCAGGGAGATACAGGTGTTTTTTTGTTTTTATTTTGTAAAGCTTTTTTATATGGCGTGTCACCAGCCTTACTCGGGTTAGCATCACAGATGAAAGAGTGATATTGCAAAAAGACCCTTCTTAATATTCAATTTGCATGAAATAAGGAAATTTGGAGGCATCTGCCACTGTCAGATGCCTCCAGTCCCACAGCTGAGAAGAAGTAAAGGTTAAGTTATGTCAACCCAAGCCATTAAAAATACAGCTACCCGAGCGCATAAACTGCAATTATCATCAGTTCTCATTAGAGAGCTAGGAAGAAAAGCTTCTGAACTTGTTCTCTTATCACTGCACTCTTCACACCATTTTTGCATAGAGGTTCCATGATCCAAGCACATTAACGCATCCTGCCCCTCCCCTTCTGGACCGGCTCCGAGTGTCAGTAAAAAAAAGAGAAGCACTGAATGAGATCCTCTATGCACTATGCCGCAGACGTTCTAGGAGGATGCTGGGTAAACATTTCAAAACTTCAGGGCCTTGTCTTCAAAAGCAACTAGTGCCCCTATTCTAGAACACAGATGTTTTATCTGGAAGTAGGTTCAGCTGAGCGCAGGACGCTTTGAATTGTGGCCTTAGAAGCTCAGCGTCATCTACAGTCCGTGGTGGTGCTCAGGTCCCAAGGACAAACTTCCCTTGGGAGAGATAGATATGGTCATATCCTACAATGCTCCAATATTTGTCAGGTGTCGGGATATGCAGACTGTCAGGTTAAACAAAAACTATCATCAGCGGGCGTTACATCAATGCAGGGTTCCCAGGTTCTGTCCCAACACTTCACATGCTGACTCACTTTTGCGTAGACCCAGCTTCCCCAACCTGGTGCCTGTCAGGGTGGAAACTGAGCCCAGAGAGTCTCAGAGCAGTTCGGATTCTGAGGAGGAATCTCTGCCAGGTGCTGAGCCTGGGAGGGATGAGCTGGCCCCTCTCCCACAGATTGCTGTTCCTCCTCAGAATCCGAACTGCTCTGAGGCTCTCTGGGCTCAGTTTCCACCCTGACAGGGCCCTCCAGACAATTTGCACTTCAACTCCCAGCAGCTCCAGCCAGCATGGCCAATGGCCAGGAATGCTGGGAGTTGCAGTCCCAAACGTCTGGAGAGCACCAGGTTGGGGAAGGCTGGTGTACAATTTGGCAGTGGGGAAGGGAAGGCATAGGTTAGAGGAAGAGTGCATGGCAGAAGGTCTCAGGTTCAATCACCAGTTTCTCCATTAAACAACAATAATGTCCTGTATTGGACGTTGAGGAAGAATCTGAGGCCTGTCACAGCAAATACCACTGGGCTAGATGAACTAATGAACTGACTCCAGCTGGAATAACGTCCTCACATGCTTCCATCTGCTCACTTTCAGGTTTGTTTGTTAACTGGGACCAGTACAATAACTGGGAGTGTGGTAGGTGGATGGGCAGTCTATGCAAAAACTCAGGGTCTTCAGCCACCTATGGCTGGCACTCACCTTCCATTCGGTGTCACCTTTTGCCTTTGGCAACACACCAAACGCAACGGCTCTGGCATCTTCTTCCTTGCATTATCTGTTTAATCACATTGCTGCCCAGCCTTCCATTAAGGATTGCCTAAACACGTTGCTACTTTTTTTCTTTTCTTTTTACAGGGAAGAGGGCCGCTCCCACACCTGCATATGTACGTAGCACTCAGGGAGCAATCCTGTGCACGTTTAGACAGAAAAAAGACTACAACTCCCAGCATTCCCCAGCCAGCATAGGACTGAGCCCTTAATTTCTTTATGCACAGGTGTATCTCCACCCTCAATGCAAGATGGATGGAAATATGCATTGTCTTACACATCATGCATGGCGGATGGTGAACTCATTGGATGCCTTCCATATGTATCAAGACGGGTGCACATCTGGGCATGCACACACATCTCATCTGTGCAAACAATTCCCAATCCAGAAAGGGGATCCATGGCTGGATTCTCCCTTCCACGCATGGATTTCCCTTGCTATATCAGAGCCACTGTGTCAAGTGGTAACAAAAAGCATTGGAGTGCATTCTCAAGAGCAGAGGTCTCTCAGTAGGTGAGGCTGGGATGCTGGTGACTCTCTCTCTGTTATTCTCCCTGCACATGAAGGTGAGGAAATTATTCTGGCATCTGCACATGCATCTCATGATGAATTGCCCCCAAATATAAGAACGATGGCTTCTTGCAGGTCTGTGTCTCACGTTTTCTGTTATCGTCTAAAATCTGCAGGCCTCAGAAGTACATGAAAAAGCATTCAATGAATAGTTCAATTTTCACATCATGACGTAAAGAGTGGGCAGGACGCAAACCCTAAGTTCAGGCATCCCCCCCCCCCTGCCCAATTGCTCAGAAATTCTTTAACAAATACTGCCTCTACTGGGAAAAATTACTATATAACAATACACAAAATGGTGGAGTCCTCCAGGTTAAAAACCATCAAATCCTGCTAAAGGAATGCATGAATAGCAAGAAGATTTGTAAAATTAGACACAAATATAAGGGTGCATGGAAGAATCTCTCTCTTTCCCTCATCAAAATATTACGATATGCTCTTACATCTTCAAAATGTATTAAAATTCAGTTGCCTCAAAGAAGCCTACACTTACATTTTCTGGTATAAATGCCCTCCAAATAACTGGGATAATTTCCCCCCACCCTCTATCATGAAATAAAACGCGCTTAAAATCCATTAACAGCCGTAGGCAGATTTTTTTTTAAAAAAATGTTTAAATATTTATAGACAAATCCCATCCGTTCTTTGTTAAAAGCCAATATACACAGACACCTGGCAATATTTTCATCTGCAGAAGTTTACTGTCCTGTTCATCACAATTTGTATTTGGTACATGCCATAAGAAGTTGGTGGCCTCTGAAAATATATTAATGAAATAAAAGCAAAAGATCCAGGGGGATATTCTAGTGAGATGGTTTATTTTGTGTGTGTAGTGCAGGGGTCCCCAACCTTTTTGGTTCACTGGGCACATTTGGAATTTTGAGACAGTGTCATGGGCATTCTCACAAAATGGCTGTCATAGGGGCTTGCCCATTTGTAAAATGGCTGCCATGGTGGGCATAGCTGATCCCAAAACACTCAGTTTCCAGAAAGCAAACTGGTGAGACCAAAAGATGGTACTGGACAGCAGCGCTTCATCTTCCAGCATGCCAGCCTCCCAATTATAAACAAAATAATTTAAAAGAGCTTAAGAAATAAAATAAAAATCAGGAGGGTGGACACCAAGAGAGGTGTCTGTAGGCACATTGGTACCCAGGGGCATCACGTTGGGAGACCCCAGGTGTAGCATTAATGCTTCCCACAAGGATGCTGTTCTTGAACATTATGCCTTGACCTTCCAAGCTCCAGGAAATGAGTGTTTTGCCTGTCCCAAACAACCACCAACAATGGAGGCAGGCCCCACAGACTTTAGATGATAGGGTGGGGCTATATAATGTGGAGTGAAGCTTGTTGACCGAAGTGGACAGTGTTAAATGGGACTCTCGGTCGCCATACTTGCTGCAGCCTCTTTGGGCTGCCCCAAGGTGGTACAGTCACACTGTAGTCCTCAGTGAAATGTTTGGTATGGAAATTGAATGGTCGGTCCCTCTTAACTGCAATGCCAAGGTCACAGGGCTTTTGACGTAGAGGTATAAGGACAGAGCCAGCGCCCCTTATCTGCACCCATACAGTGTCCCATAGTTTTCAATTTAACACTGGAAGTTCCGGCCGTGTGCCACTCTCTTCTTTTTCTTATCTCTAATGGCTGGACCGAATATGAAAACATTGGGGATTTCTCCAGGAGTTTACAAAAATGGGTTGATGGGCCACACACAACCCACACCCCATGTACTGCCCTCATAAACACACTTCCCCCACCTCAAAAATGTTCCCTCCCTCCCTTCTGCATCCTAAGCCATTTACCATTTCAACATTGGTTATTTTGCCCGAGCAACAATTTCTGATAGCAATTACTGGCTCCATTTCCTCAACAGGCCAACATTTTTTTTGAAAGGGACAGGTCTGAGACACAGAGAGATTAAAAGGTTAACCCACATACAGTACGACATTTAACGCAAAAGCATCAGCGAAGGTCACAGAGAGCCCCTTGCGTTCCTCAGCCCTCGAAGAAGCTGACTTATCTTGGCTATTTCATCCTCTACATGTTGCAGTTCTCTTCCACCTTTCAAATCAGGACCCCTCCAAAAATCAGCTAGCCCCTATTATCGCCACTGTTCCACATTCCCGATGTAATCAGTAGTTGAATTTGTGGTGCTCTGCTCCTTGCTGTGAACCTGCTTCGCCCTCCAGATTTTCCGTTGCTCCTGGCGCTTCCTCCTGGCTTCCTGGTGCTCCTTCTGTCTCATGTACTGGTACCTTTGCAGGAAAAGATCTTTTGCATAATCATACAGCTCCATGTCTAAAAAATTGAGGACCTCAATGCGTTTCTGAGTATCTCCATCGATGTCCACGCTGGAGGCCCTTGTGCTATTGTACTGTGTGAATGGCGAGATGAAGTTCATGTTGAACGTTTTCTCAAAGAGATACTGAGTCTTCCTTTGGAACTCCGTCAGGCCAAAAAAGGCCATCCGTTTCAGGTTCTCCTTGGCGCTGTCCAGGAGAACCTTGTTCCGCTGCTCTTCTGGCATGACGGACAAATTGTAACATCCCACCAGGCTGAGGTCAGCCAACATGCGGACCTGGCGGTTGTTGGCTAAGTTGTACGGACAATCCATGAACTCCTGCAGTGAACAGCCCGACCAGTCGTCCCCTGAGTAACAGCTGGGCAACTCTTCAGACGTTGGTGATCTCCCATCGCAGACGTGCAACGAAGCCTTCCAGGTTGCTCCTCTTTGAACGTGTCTCCATTCACTCAAGTATCGGGATACTGGGTCTCGCAAGATTGTGATGTAGTAGAAATTCCTGGGGGAGGGAAAGAAAGGCAAAGAGGGCTTAAAAAAAAAAATCGCACCACCACAGGTTACTTTATTAGCATCTGACTATACACTTAGGAAGTGCTGGCTGAATGGATTTTAGAAACTCTAGCAGCACATGGCTTCCTTCATTTTCTAAATTCATTCTGCAAATTCCCTCTAAAACCCAATAGTGGGCAATCTAACAAGATAGTAAAACACAATAGCGTTTTAAAACACAATAGTGGGAAAAAACACAATAGTGGGCAATCTAGCAAGATCCTGGTTAACAGATGTCTATGCCTGTGCTGAACTGGAGTAACAGAGTCTTTTGATCATGTACTCTTGTGTGGTAATTTGTAGAGAGCTTGTAGAGAGAGGCTGATTCTCCCTCTATTAAGAACTATCCTGGGACAATTTTCTGAAGATCTGGGTATTGTTCTGCTTGAGGGACAATTCCTCCTATATCACTTAGAGGGTTGCAATTTTTTTTTTAAATTCAGTGAAAATTAGGAACAAAAATTGTCAGCCTCTTTTTGAATAAATGTTTTATCTCATTATTCTTAACTAATTTTATCTGCTCTGTTATTCAATATTTTTATTGGTTGTCACTGTAGTAGTCATGTTGCAGGAATTCATATTTCCTGGCATTAGAGAGGAGAGGTCTCTGCACCTTGGAGAGCTCCTTTAGAGTTCTGACTGGTTCTGACTGAAAGCTGGACCGGATTCACCACCCCACTGACACTGGAGCCACCAGCCTGCACTGAGGTAGACCAATGGACCTAGTCTGAAAGACATGGATCTAAGCCCCAACTCAGCTAGGACTTCATTAGACGTCTGTCGGCGTGTCAATATCTTACCAGTTCCCAAATGGTAAAAAGGGGCTACCAAAGTCCTAACCCCCAGGGTACAGTAAATGAAATGTTACCTAGCCAGCACCTTATCAGCAGGGTGGGCTATTAATCTTAACTCACCCCAGTATTGTCTCACAAGATGTCCACTACGCTATTGTGACTTCCTTAGGTAAAGTGAAGACCCCTCCAACATCAAAGGTTGTGGACAGACCCTCTACCCTTGGCTTTCATGTTACCTGCTAGACTAAATCACAGCACCATTTTCAGGACAGGGAGGGCAAAATTCAGGTCCAAGATATAGAATCATAGAATAGTAGGGTTGGAAGGGGCCTATAAGGCCGTTGAGTCCAACCCCCTGCTCAGTGCAGGAGCCCAAGTCAAAGCATCCCTGACAGATGGCTGTCCAGCCTCATCTTAAATGCCTCCAGTGTGGGAGAGCCCCTCACCTCCCTAGGGAATTGGTTGCATTGTTGTATTGCTCTAGCAGTCAGGAAGTTTTTCCTGATGTTCAGCCGGAATCTGGCTTCCTGTCACTTGAGCCCATGATTCCGTGTCCTGCACTCTGGGATGATCGAGAAGAGATCCTGGCCTTCCTCTCTGCGACAACCTTTCAAGTACTTGAAGAGCGCTATCCTATCTCCCCTCAGTCTTCTCTTCTCAAGGCTAGACATGCCCAGTTCTTTTGGTCTCTCCTCATAGGGCTTTGTTTCCAGTCCCCTGATCATCCCTGTTGCCCTCCTCTGAACCCTCTCCAGCTTGTCTGCATCCTTCTTCAAGTGTGGTGCCCAGAACTGGACACAGTACTCCAGATGAGGCCTAACCAGTGCTGGGTAGAGGGGAACTAGTACTTCCCGGGATTTGGAAGCTATACTGCAGCCCAAAAGAGCATTGGCTTTTTTTGCACCCACATCACATTGTTGGCTCATATTCAGCTTGTGATCTACAACAATTCCAAGATCCTTCTCACTTGTAGTATTGTTGAGCCAAGTATCCCCCAAGTATGTGTTTGAAATTAAATTGCACAAAAGCAACAACCTCAAAAAACAGTGTTGTGTTAAAGCAGGTCTATGGGTTACTTTTTTTTTTTTTACACCACATAAAGAGGTATAGCAATGTTACCAACACAGGTCGAACATTCTCTCCCTTTTATTTTTTATTTTTAAAAGCAATTGAATGTGTATTCAGTAAGCATCCTCTGTACTTATTTATTCATTTATTATCCTCTACTTTTGCCTTGCCCTTTGGCCCAGTGGGCCTACAAAGGGCATGGATTACAAACTAATTAAAAAAGCACACACATAGAAATTAAAATAATAATTAAAAATAATACGGTACATCAAATGAGCAGCAACCCCCCCAGCTGAGACCAGACCCCCAAACATCCCCAAACAACAAGCGTTCCAGAAGCTCATAGAGAGACGCATCTTAGTCAACTGCCTAAAAACTAACTGTGAGGGAGCAAAGCAATCTTACCCCAAGGAGGTAATTCTACAATCGTGATGCCAATCCTGAAAAGGTTAACCAGGGTCACCAGCCATCATACCCCAGATTGCTAAAGAACCCAGAGTGCAGACTCAGAGGAAGAACTTAGAATAGGGGTTGGTTGATTAAGGGGAAGGTGATCTTTAAGCTATATTCAGTCAAAGTATAGGCCTATACAATTGACACCCAATATGGAAGTCACCCTAGAAACAGCAAGCTGCTCAGAGATACAGGAATCCCTACAGGAATGACCACACATGATCTTAAGGGATGGGCAAGCCTTAACCCCCATACATGACGCCCCTGAACCAGTGGTGGCTCCGGGTTTTGGAGGGCCCTTGGGCAAGACACCCTTCACGGGCCCCTCCCGTAGTGAATCTGCCTTCTCGCCGCCATGGTCCCCAGCTGCTCTCACTCCTCCTCCTCTGTCCCATCATTGCTACCAGTTGCTTGCTTGACAAGCAGAGCCCAGGGAAAAAGGAGGCCGTGGCATCTCCTCCTCCTCCTCCTCACCATTGCTTGAGCCGGAACGAGAGGCAGGTGAACAAGCAGGCTGCAATGGGGAAGAGGAGCAGCAACTCCAGGGGGCTCTTGTCAGTGGGCCCCTGCTGGGGTGTGGGCCCTCAGCAGGTGCCCAGCCATGCCGACCCTTGACGATGGGTCTACCCTGTTCTAGCCTCAATCTAGCATCAGCAGCTTGGTAACTGTACAAAACTAATGCATCTGGAAAAGGCTGTTTGCTCCATTTCCCTAACTGGAGCAGCTTCTCTGTGTGCCAATACGAGCTAAAAAATTGGTGGAACCTCACTAGCCAGTCCGTGGCATATCAGTCACCCTCTTAACTCATACACGTGTGGCTGAGACCGCATCGGCCTGTACCACGAACAACATGATGTGCCATAGACAGAGGAACAGCACAGGCAACAAACTGAGCAGAGCTGTCCCTCCGCCCCCGCCCCAAATGTGTATCTTTTTGTGAAGCACTTAAAAAAAAAGAGGGAGGAAAGAAGCAGAGGAAAGTAGAAGAGCACGAAAAGAACTGTTTTACGAGCAGCTCGGTGACACAAATCAAGTCCTAACGGCGGAATTCAACAAGGCACTTCCTCCTGCAAAACACAGCAGGGGCTTAACGGATTTCCCCCTTTCTCAGCTGGCTTGCGAAGGATGAGTCACTGGCCCCATAGAACTCACACAAACATGGGTCTCAAGAGCTGCTTGGAGGATCAGCTATGCTGGCTGTAAACATATGTGCTCAAATGTCAGCAATAACCGCAGGGGGAGAGCAGCTGTGGTGTGGAACAGTGATGGAGGGCAGAGAGCAGCGCTGGGCATCGCCTGGCCCGCGTAGCTGGTCCCCAGTCACCCCGGGTGTGACAGCATCCACAGGGTGTGGGATTCTGAGATGCTGCTGCAAGAGGTCAGAGGCAAGCTGGGATCCTAGGTTTTCTTGAGCCTCCCGCAGGGTTACACTTCTCTTTTCTTTAAAGACAAAGAGGATGGTCAAAGTTTTGTTGTTTTCATTTTAATGTGCAAATGTAGGAAATAGGCCACTTGCTCCAGAAGTGAAGGGTAAGAAAGCGAGCTACGAGCCAGGAATCGCCAGGTTCCATCTTGCCTCTTCCCTGCGGTGAACTCATGAGGTGTGCCACTTCCCTGTTCTAGCCACATTTCTATAAAGGGCCACCTCTCCCTATATGAGCCCACAGGTCAAGTGGCAGCAGACGAGCATGCAGGGCCGGCCCTTCCGTTAAGCAGAGTGAGGCGGCTGCCTCAGGAGGTAGGTGCAGGGAAGCGGCGGGGAGGATTTGGAGGGCAGAGCTGTGTCCCTCATGCCTCCTACCCTGTGGCTCCAAAGCTTGCTTGCTGTCCTCAGGAGAAGTGGAGGACACTGTCCAGTCCCCAGTGTAGAAGCAAGATGCAGCTGCTACTCAGGTTGGCTGTTGTACATAGAAAGGGGGAGGGCGCCATCTTGTCCTTTGCCTCAGCCGGCAGTCTCTGGCCGGCCCAGCAAGCATGCTCTGCTCACTCTCCTTACGTTAGTAGCTGTTAGGAGCAGGGCCTTCACTGCAGTAGCTCCCAAGTTCTGTGCAGCCCTCCCCAAGCAGATGAGGTAGACCACATCCTGATTAGGGTTTTAGAAAGGGCAGGAAGCCTTATGTTTGGATGGCCGAGAATCCCACCTTATGCAAGTCCAAAGGGGCTTACTCCCAGGTAACTTTCCATGGCTGTTCAGGGGCCCTTGGTCCCAGGGCATGGTCTGAGAGGCATGCTGGAGCCACGTAGCCAAAGGTAAGCAGGCCTGGGTCCACTCAGTGCTAGGCTGGGAGACCGCCTTGGACCCCTCTGTACGCTGGAGTGTACAGTACAATAACTACACGCAATGGAATAATTACAGTGTGTGCAACGCAACGCATACGTATGTTCTGGGTTGGATCCAGTCTTAGTTAGTTACACTGAGCTCCCACTGAAATGAGTGGAACTTAAGTCATGACTAACTTGCTCCACTGATTGCAACGGGGCCTATGCGCAACAGGCGTTTTCTAGATCCAACCCAAGTATTATTGTTGGAACAGCTTCTGCCAACTCCCTTGATTCTTTCAAATCCCTCCTAAACACCCACCTTTGCCAGGGAACCTTTGCCTCAGTTCCCTAGTTCTCATGTCCTCCTGCAGCCTTCCCCAATCTGGTGCCCCCCAGATATCTTGGAATACAACTCCCATCATTAGTGGTTGGACTCGATGGTCATATAGGCCCCTTCCAACCCTACTATTCTATGATTCTATGATCATCCCATCTGTAAGGCCGCAGGGTGGCCAATGCTGCCCTATGGCAACTGAATCTGTAACCAAGACGAAGTGTGTGTCACTGAAACAATCGCATGTTCTTCTCCAGTCCGCGTCTGCCTTCACATCCCTCCTCTTCCTTGGCTGTCTCCCCTGTGTGACTGTAAGCTCCTAGGGGCAGGAAGCTGTCCTCTTGCATTCTGTAAAGTGCCATGCACAGTGAAGGCACGCTATAGATACTGAAATAAATAAATGACTCTGTTAGTATGCTTTTATTATTGTTGTTTATCGTCTTGATCCCTTGTTCATCATTTGGGAACTACTGGACAAAGCAACCTGTCGATATTTTAAATGAGTCAATATACATAAAGAAGTAAAAATATGGTGAGAAGAGCATTGATCTGTCTTTCTGGCCTGTGTTATAATGATCACTGAGATCATTATGTGAATCGCTTTGTACACCCAAAAAACACTATATGAATGCAAAGAACTTACTTAACTTTTTATATATTTCTAGCTAGCCTTATT
This sequence comes from Heloderma suspectum, assembly GCF_057233095.1. NCBI lineage: Eukaryota > Metazoa > Chordata > Lepidosauria > Squamata > Helodermatidae > Heloderma > Heloderma suspectum. The sequence goes on from NC_139466.1 coordinate 4,663,898, forward strand.
ATTGGGGACGGGCAAATGTGCGATGCTTGAGAGATGGGTGATTCTTCAAGCATCGGCTTGCTGCTCATCTAATTTGGGATTCCTGTTCACATTTGTGATTGCTGCTTGCACTGTGCGAATTGGAAAACTATGCAAATTGAATAGCGACGTAACATGAAATTTGCACAACTTTCCCATTTGATTTGCACAAATTTCCTAAATTGATGCAAAGTTCCTAAATTTTTGTGAATTTCCTCCAAAGAATAAAGTGGGGGAAATTTGCACAAATGATGAAATTTGTGTGAATTTAGGAAATTTAGGTAAATTTAGGAAATTTGTGCAAATCAAATACAAGCACATGTTCGGCAATGTATGAACATTTTCGACAGACGTGTGCTCAGTTTTGAGATTGCATTCAGAATTGCGAACAGGGCATGCTTGCATGGTTGGCATGCAAAAACGAAATTCTCATACATCCCTACTTACTATAGATGATAGACCTGATGTGAATGACCGCATATACTCATAAAACAAGAACACCATAAGCACCTCTCAGGAAATATGATTTAACACAGCACTGCTTAAGTTCAACTTTATGCTGCTCCAAATTTTTTTTGGGGAAAAGGAATGTCTTGTATTGTGTCCCTTCGGAAAATATTATTTTATTACTATTTATTATTTAGATAGAGCCCCCAGTGTGCAGTATGGCACTTTACAGACTACACAAGGGCAGATCCTTGCCCCAGGGAGCTTACAATCTAAAATTCAACATGGAAAACCACAGAGGAGGGTAAGGGAGGTGAGGACGGGAGTAATAAACAGGGAAGCAAGATGTGGTCATTTCAGTAGCATGCCCTTCAGTAGCATGCCCTGGCAGGCTTACTTACAGCTGGGCAGTCTTCCCAAACCCTCCAGAGGTGTTGGACTTCAACTCCCATCATTGGCCATGCTGGCTGGGGATGATGGGAGTTATAGCTTACCACATCCAGAGGGCACCAGGTTGGCAAAGGCTGTAGTAGGGCATAAGAACTAGGGTGAGGAATCTCTTTTAGCTTGAGGGGCAAATTCCATTTTGGAGCAGTTCTCAGAGGCTACATTCTGTTGGTGGGTGGGACCAAAAAAGCAAAGGGGGCGTGGCCAAAATACCAAAGACACTAGCACATTGTAGCTTACAGCTCTTACGGCCAGGAACTCAGCCTGAGGAGAAGCATTTCAACCTTGCAGAATGGGAGAAAAACTGCAGAAAAGGCAGGAAAGCATCACACCATTGGTGGTGGCGGTGGTGTGGGGGAAGAACTGGAGTCTGGGGAAGGGGGCATGGCCCTCTGGGGAACCCCCGATGGCCAGAGTGGGACCCCAGGATGGCTGGATTCGGCCCCTTGGGTCTGACGTTCCTCACCCCTGAACACATGAAAATGGGGTGTTACTTGAGGGGGGGAATTGAAAGAAGACAGTTGGCATCACACAGCCTGACCACATGGCCCTGTGAACCGTGGCACCACAACTGAAAAGACCTTTCCTGAAACAGAACTGCAAGCAACAATTATATGCCATCCCCCCAGTCTTTTCCCCATTGCTTCCTACGCTCGAACACACCACTGGATGTCACTGTTCCACAGAAAATGGCGACCAGATGGAGTGGAGTTCAATAGAAGAAGCCAGTCTGAACAAGGAAGCTGCAGCTAAGCAAAACCCTGAAGAAGCTGCAGAGAATGTGTGATACATCTACGATTTTAATTGAAAATATACAGTGAAAAGGACACACACAAAAGCGGGGCTAGTTAAATTAAAAAGAAATGAGAGGGAGAGTGAACAAAGCCAACCAGCATGTGAGGTTCAAAGGCACACAAGGCAGTTATGGAGACATTTTAACTGTTTGCTGGGTACAAGTCTGTGAGAGCCAAGCCCCATCAGATTGCCATATTTGAGATCTGTTTCCCAGCCCCCTCCAAGGAGTTCAGTGCGGCCTATAGGGGATTCTGTTATTTTATCCATGTGACAACCTTGCGAGGGTGGTTAAGCTGGAACGTCAGGGGCCTGGCTCAGCATTACAAATGGCGCACAACTGCCGTCAAGCCCCGACTCTTACACCTGTCTTCCTGGAAATGTCTTGCAAAAGAAAAGACTGAGCACAAACACTGGGCCACTTTCTATACATCTCTTTTACTAAGGGAAACACAAGTCTTTGGTGGCCACGCCACCCTTTGGTGGCCTTGATGTTTGCTGGGTGGCCTTAGCTCAGTGGTAGAGCAGCTGCTTGGCATGCAGAAAGTCCCAGGTTCGATTCCCGGCAGCATCTCCAGGGAGGCTGGCAAAACTCCAGCCTGAAACCCTGGAAAGCCGCTGCTGCCAGTCAGTGCCGACAATACTGGGCTAGATGGACCACGGGTCTTATGTCATGTAAGGCAGCTTCCTAAGTTCCTGTGTCTTAGGCCAGTGGTTCTCTTTCAGCCCTTCTCTCCCTACCCAAAAAAGGTTGTTATGGGAGGGTGGGGAATGAGACATGCCACACACCAGAACATTCCTTCCCCACATGCAAAACCGCAAACACTGCAGCCACAAAACCAGGGGTGTTGAACCTCTTTCAGCTCAAGGGCCAAATTCAATTTTGGAGCTCTCAGGGGGCACATTCTAGTGGTGGGAGGAGCTGAAGCCAAAAGGGGCAGAGCTGAAGACAAATGGGGCAGGGCCAAATGCCAGCATAGTTTAGCTTAAAGTCCTTACTGCCAGGAACTAAGACTTAGGAGAGGCATTTCAACCTCTGGGAAGGAGGGGGGGGGGAACCACACAAAAAGCTTGGACACCACCAAAAGATTGGTGGAAGGGGGGCGGGGCCAGAAAAAGAGGTAGTGGCCATCTGGAAAACCTTGGTGGGCAGGATTAGGACCTGTGTATGTTTGCCTGAAGCCTTCGCTGCATCAAATTAAGAGCTCTTCCAACCTGTGCAAAGTTGGGCCCATTTGATAGCCAATAAATAAAGGAACAAAAATAAAGAGGGGCAAAAATTAAAACCAGCCAGGGTGGTGGTAGGAGGGTTGTACTTGTTAACCCCACCCACAACCTCTCCACGTATGACTGTATGTAGACAGGCTTTTCCACATGATAGGCAATCTTGCATGACAAGCATCCCCAAGCGCATGTGCAGAGGTCTGTTCCCACCTTCTGTTGAATCTATGTTTGGGTCAGGTCTGGGGAGCTGCATGGGAGGCTCAATGCTGTGTTGTGGGAAAGTGGCCAACAAAATCATAAGGACAAAGGTCGTTGCCCCAGTCAATACAAAGCTGATGTAGAAAGGGAAACAAACTCTGCGCCACAATCGATGCCTGCAACCTGCATCTCCTCAGAGCTCTCAAATTCTTTTAACCTTTTCTCTTTATAGTCTTGGCTTGCAGGTTACGACAGAGGATAATTCTGGTTTTAGAGAAAGAGAGAGGGAAGGGCGCCAGGGCAGGGGTGGGGGAAGAGGAGAGACACATTGACAGATCCAGGAAATGAACAAAGGGTACCAATTATTTTGCAAAGTAGCAGCAACTCTCCAATGAGCATCTCTCCCAGTTGAAGTCACCCTTAGCAACAGTGCAAGAATCTCTCTCAAGTCGTGCGGAAACGGTCTTGTTGGCTGAGAGCACAGGTAGATTTCTCAAGTTAACTCATGCCTATGCTATGAGTCAAGCAGACAAGATTTTTTTTTTTTTTAAACATCCACAAGAGGAATGTTAACCTGAGGACAGAGATAAAATCTTCACGGAAACAATTGGCAACGAAGATGATCAGGGGACTGGAAACAAAGCCCTATGAAGAGAGACTGAAAGAACTGGGCATGTTTAGTCTTGAGAAGAGAAGACTGAGGGGAGATAGGATAGCGCTCTTCAAGTACTTGAAAGGTTGTCGCAGAGAGGAAGGCCAGGATCTCTTCTCGAGCATCCCAGGGTGCAGGACATGGAGTAATTGGCTCAAGTTACAGGAAGCCAGATTCCGGCTGAACATCAGGAAAACCTTCCTGACTGTTAGAGCAATACGACAATGGAACCAGTTACCCAGGGAGGTGGGGGGCTCTCCCACACTGGGGGCATTCGAGATGAGGTTGGACAGCCACCTGTTGGGGATGCTCTGACTTGGACTCCTGCACTGAGCAGGGGGATGGACTCGATGGTCTCATAGGCCCCTTCCAACCCTACTATTCTATGAGTCTGTGATTGAACAATGGGAACTTTTGAGCTGCCGAGGTGTGTTTTTTGGGGAACATGCTGAACATCTGCTGTGTTGGGGACTGAGAACACTAAATAGCAAAGGAAGGTGGACAGTTCTGAGATTTGTCATCTCAGCCCTGCACATGTCTATCTATATTAGGGGTGGGCAACATGCGTCACCCGCCTCTCCCCAGTGCCCCCCAATACCCACACATTTAAAAAATTTACTGGAAATGAAAGGCATCTGGAGCACTATGGCGCACCAAAAAGGTAAAATCTAGCTTGTTGGCGAACAAACTAGATTTGATATTTTTAGCGCTCTTAGTGCTCTGGGTGTCCTTTTTTCATTAATTTTTTAAAAATTCTTTTTTTGGGAGCCTGCAGCTCACATGGGCAGAGATCCAGGGGGTAACCATGGCTCCCAGAATTCCTGAACTTGCCCACCCCTGAGCTATATGTATAAGAAAGGAAACTAACTGGCTTCTGTCTCTCGGCAGTACTGTCAGTGCAGGCTGGTGGCTTCAGTGGCAGTAGTGATAAGGAAGAGGGCCTTTTCGGTGGTGGCTCCCCATTTATGGAATAATCTCCCTGACGAGGCCTGCCTGGTGCCAACATTGCCATCTTTTCGGCGCCAGGTTAAAACTGCCCTCTTCTCTCAGGCATTTGGCAATCGAGGAGTCTCTTGATTGTCTCTGGCTGATGGTTTTAAATTGTTTTAGATATGTGTTGTTGTTGTGGTTGTGGTTGTTGTGTTATTTGTTTTATGTCATTATGTGAATGGTTTTTATATTTTATATAATGTGTTTTAATGGTTTTTAATTTTTGTGAACAGCCCAGAGAGCTTCAGCTATGGGGTGGTATAGAAATAGAATGAATGAATGATTGAATCTGCTCCAGGTTTCAGTCAGAACAGTCAGAACCTTGGATAGCTCCTTTAGAGCTCTGACTGGTTTGGATTGAAACCCAGAGCGGATTCACTACCCCACTGACATCAGAGCCACCAGCCTCTACTGCACCCTGTGCTTCTGGTGTAAGTTCCCCTGCTGTACTCTGGGGATCTTCTCTGGACCACTGGGATGCAGAGATTCCTCCTCTAGCCACAGGCCTAGAAACTTCTCACTCTTTTAGTATTTGGGGGAAAACATGACATTCTCAGGAGACCACGCTGTAGTCCAGAGGCCTAGAGTGTTTCTTGAATGCTAAATCATAGATCAGCCTTCCCCAGCCTGGTGCCCTCCCCCAACACCCACACCCACCATTGGAACACAATTCCCATCATCCCCAGCTAGCATGGCCAACACATCTGGAGGGTACCAGGTTGGGGAATGCTGCCACAGGTAAAAAGGTATTTGCGGGGGGGGGGTCATCTAGTCAGCCCCCAGGTGCAGTGACAGGAAATTTTTTCATGCATCCTATGTGTTGTTAGATTTACAAATTCGCACCGAGGAAGGAGATACCACACCCTTCAGAAGTAGGTGGCCAATTGTACTGTGATGTATAAAGAAATCAGAAACTTTCATATACTGGAAAAAGGCTTTCATTAGGCGGAGGGCCTCCTGTTTCACATGCAGGCATAGCAGAGTTGGGAGAGACCTTTTTGGCTCAGAGCCCTGGAGAACTACCACGAGGCAGGGTTGACATTACTGTGCTTACTCAGTACCTTGCATTATAACCTTACTTTGTTCAGGAATGTACTTCAACCATCACTGAGGGGCCGATTAGTGCTCTGTGTATTTAAACATCACTACAGCAAAGAGTCACCTAGGTGCCAACACTGGCTACAGGCCGGTATCCACGTATGCCACGAAGGTACAAGGGAGCCACTGCTACTACATGGTAGAGAAGACCAGGCAACATCATTTGCTATATCAGGCTGGCTTTAAAGCCTCGTACGGTTTAGGACCTGGATACTGCTCACAGACCTTGGTCCTCAGAGGAGGCCCTACTGCGTGTTCCACCCCCCACCCCGGTGCAGTATAAGGGAGGGACCACTCAGTGCTCAGTCGTAGAGTGCATTTTTTGTACACAGACAGTCCCAGGTTCAATCCCTGGCATCTCCAGCTAATATGGAATCAGGTAACACCATGTACCATTTCAGGCTGTGGTTTCTGCTAGTGCTCTGTGCTGTAGCCTGGGTTCTTGGGTTCTGCTGTGGGTCAGATCTTTAGCAGGGCTCAGGTTGGGTCAGGTTTCTCAGGTAAGCAAGATGGATAGAGATCAGCACCACAGAAAGCTCCAAGTGATCTGTATGTTGCTCCAACAAGGAGCAGACCATGACTGAGCCTTAAATAAGAATTGGGCCACTTTTAGGATGGTTGACTCTGCCTCCATACTGACTGAGGCTCTGTATCTTAAAGAGGGCTGGCTTGTTTGTGCAGTCTCAAGCTGCAACAACATGGCAGTGGCTATGGCATGTGAGTGTCCTGGTGACTGGAATCCTCAGGGTCTGAAGTCAGCAAGGCAACCTCACCTGGATGCAGGGGGGCTGACCCCCAAGATCTGGGGAATAGGGCCCTGGGGAGGGGGCAGCAATGTGATGCCTTTCCGTGACTGATTCTTTCCCTGAACTGTTAACTCTGGAGCTTCTTCTTCAGAGGACAAGAGGGCAGGATCTCTAAGGACCATAGTTCAGGGTCCTGGTCCATGACACATTGATGGGAAAAACCTCTGCCAAGATCTTGGAAAGCCACTGCCAGTTAGAATGGGCTAGATGGACAAGATTCTAACCTGGTATAAGGCAGCTTCCTATGTCTGTATAGTTGCGGGGCATGTGGGACAGCCTTTGTGGTGGCTCCCAGACTGTGGAACTCCCTGCTATGGGTGATTTGCCTGGCATTCCCATCCTGTTCTGTGGGTACTTGAGGCTCACAGGGGAAACTAGCAGCATCTGGTGGAGTCAAATCAAGGCTACTCAAGGTAGGCAAGGTCATGTAGGCAAGGTCAGATCAGCATGTAAGGTCCAGTCAAAGAAGGTTATGTCAAGTCACAGCAGTCAAAATCAAGGCAGAAACCTCTTATGTTGAGGGCAGCTGAAAACAGGACCTTGGATAGCTCCAAGTAAGCCCTGCTGGCTGAAGTTCTCTTATAGGACAACTATAGGAAGATGTTGTCTCAGCAGGGAGCTAAGGTCAACTGAAGCCTTATGCAGGCTGAGAATACCAATTGGGTGGTTAGCTCCATCCCTCCTGGAGGAAATGAGTGTATGTTAAAGGGCCCTCTCCTGATTTTGTAGTCTTAGACTTCTGTGAGGCTGGGAGATGGAGGTTCTGCCAGGGGCTCATCCTCGGAATCAGAGGATAGTGGCAGGGCTGTGTCCTCTGGATGGGGTGGGGTGGGGGTTGGGCTGAATAAGGTGCTGACCATCCTCCTCCTGAGGTAGCATCCTGAGCCTCACCCATCAGCATCCTCTGCTGCACACTGAAAGGTTCAAGGGCCGGGGGTCATGACATCCCATCTCCGTGCCTTTAGGCGGCAGCTAAAAATAATCTTATTCAGACATTTCAGCTTGGCATTTGGGGATAATTTAGTATCTGTGATGGTTTATTGACTGCTGCTGTTTTGGGTTTGGCTTATTATATATGGTTTTGTGGTTTTATTGATAATTGCTTCTAAAACAGCTGTTAGCCACCTTGAGGGTCTTAGCTGGGGATGGAAATGGCTGAATGTAAATATTTCAATTAATAAATAAAGAGATGGAAGATGAGGTGCTTTAAGTTATTCATCAGCAGTAGCTCTCCAAGGTCTCAGGTCCGCTACCCAAGATCCTTTATATGGAGATGCAGGTGATTGAACCTGAGACCTTCTGCAGACAAAGCACATACTCCTGGAAAGTGGCGTTGCCTTCCTGGAGGCTCTTTAAACTGGCAAAGCTCCAGGAGCAAAGCGGACTTAGAGAAGTTTTCAGAACAGCACATCCGTGTTCCTTCAGGGGTCAACAATGCAGAGGGAAAACCAAGTGCTGGGAAGGGAGATTGTACTGCCTTTCCACAGCAGAGCTCTGCCAGGGAAAACCCAAAGCCCAAAGCAGAGATCTGGAGTTCCTGAGGCATGTGAATGGAATTACACCAGCACTTTAGGGAATGTGCTGATGGGGAGAGGAAGAGACCACAGAGCCCGAGGGAGAGCTGCAGCGAAGGAGAGTCAGATGGTTGATAGCTTGGCATCGATGTCGCTCTCCTAAAAGATCGGCCAAATTTTTCAATCATCACCACCATCATCTGCCTTTTTATGATCAATTTTGGAAAAACACAGGGGCATTTGAGGGTGTGTGTGTGTCATTGTTATTGTTATATTAATTTACTCTTTAAAACATAATAATTTGGGCTATATTTTTCCAGCTAGTCGCCTCTCAGTCTTATAAACCAGTAGTGTAATGTCAGTTCTTGCCTACGAGAAAAATCAACACAAGGAGCGAGCAGAAGGTTTTTGTTTGCTTGTCTGGAAGAGGGGCCACATATTCTCGCAAGAGAACAAACCTTGCCTCTCATCCCTAAAACAACTCTGTCTACCTTGGGGGATGACGTTACTTCAAGGTTCACTCAGAAGAAGGGTGCCAGTAAGCTTTGTGTCTGAGTGGGGATTTGAACCCAGGTCTTTCCACTGTTAAAGGCAACACTCCAGGCACATGCCGTGTAGAAGCCCTTGACCCTCCCTGTGACAAGAAAGGCGATGGTCAGCAGCCTGGGGTGAAGGGTGGCTGTGCTCCCCTGCGAGCAACTTGAGGTTTTGCATTCTCTCACGGAGAAGATGCTGACTGGGTGTTCGCACAGCAGCACCGAGGACCTCCAAACCGTTCAATGGCTGACCACAGTTGGAGACAAGAGTCTGACCTAGTAAAACTGTTCTTCCATTCCGGCAGATCTATCAATCTATACTGGGGAAACTGGCTGCATAACTCTGGAGCAAAGTTCCTTGCAGCAGGAATGGACTCTTCTAAGAAGCCATCTAGTCAGCGCCCATCTTCTGCTGTTCATAATTAATACTCTTCAGCATCACACCACCGTCTTACTATGCCCAGTGGAAACACACAGCGCCTGTGTGTCTATTGCTGTTTTCAAGGTCAAGCACACTGACTGAAGGGGAAAGAAGCAGCACTTCGTTGCCGACAAAGGAGCATGCATCAGCTGCCCTCCCATCTCCATTCTGGACAGCACAGGAGACTCGTAAAAGTCCCAGTTTGAAGTCATGGCCCATTAAGGAGAGAGAGAGAGAGAGAGAGAGAGAGAGAGAGAGGCCACTTTTTCTAAGTCTTGAACGAATGCTTTTAGCAAACAGGAGCACCAAGTGCCTTTGAGGAGTTGCTCATGTTTGCCCCGTTAGCATCCAATGAATTAAAATATCATGGTACGAATGAAACTCTGCTCAAACAGCCTGGAAGATGGAAGGCACTTTTTTGCTTATGGATCAGATGTGCTACCAAGAGCCTGGCTTGTCTCACAGCTAGCTATAAGTCAAAGTTGTTCCATGTGGCCAAGGGGGCTTTGAGGCTTAGAGTTTCTCCCCTCACCCCCTGCCTCAATGTGCTACATATCACTCCTCTTTTGAAACCAGAAAGACTGCCCAAAGCTTGTGACATGCAGTGATGTAGGGTTTTCTAAAAAAATGCTGAATTGGACCCCCCCCCAAGATATTCCAAAGTCCTATTCTTTCAGAAGTTTTTCTAATAATCAAAAGCAATAGAATGCAAGCATTTGATTGGAGGAGGGGGAGAAATCAAGAAAACAGACTCAATGGGGTTGAAATGTTATTTAAAATGCTGCCTTCTCCCATATAAGTCTGCTTGGCTTTTAAGATCTTCTGGGGAGGCCCTTCTCTCAGTTCCACTGCCATCAGAGGCACCTTTGTTGGTGATGCGAGACAGGGCCTTCTCGGTGGCTGCTCCCAGGTTGTGGAACTCCCTGCCGAGGGAGGCTAGGTTGGCTCTCCCTCTGCTGTCCTTCTGCCAGCAGGCAAATGCATTTTTATTCAAGCAGGCCTTTGGTGTATAAATGGGTCTGTTGGGTTGGCTGCTGTTTTTACTGTTATTGTTGTGTTTTAATGTATTTGTTTGATGACTAAAAAACTTAGTCAAGTATTTATTTTATAATTTTGGTTCTTATCATTGTTAGCTGCCTTTAGCACCACTGGTGAAAAGTCAGGATATAAATCAAATAAATAAATAATATTCAAATACCTTCAAAACTGGAAATTATTTTTATTGAAATATTTGTAGCTGTTTTAAGATATCACAATGCAATAGCCTACACTTCCCTTACACTGTTTAAATTTTAAGGGAAAATAAGTGAAGACTGAAGTAAAGTGTTAACTGAGAAATGTTAACTCTGAAACAAAGGGAACAAAGCCAACAATACTTAAAGCAGTCTTAAAAACCCAAATAAACAAACAATACTGGGTTTATAAAAACAGCAGATTAACCCGAAAGGTTAAAGGGTCCAGAAAAACACACAAGGATTACTAAAACTTTTAACTAAGTATGCCTTTTGAAGAGCCAAGTTTTTATATACTGCCTGACAAATCTCTGAAGGCAGAGCATTCCTTAAGGTGGGTGCAACCACCAAAAAGGCTCTAGGCCTCCTAAACAGCTGCAGAAAAATTTCCACAGAAAATATTCCACTCCACTTCACTGGGAAAATGCTTTGAAGCAGGTGGGAGAGGGGGGATCGGCTGTTCAAATGGCAGGGGGCGGTTAAAAATCCCCCTTTTACCTATTCATTAATTAAAATTATTTGTTAGTCTCTCATCAGCTGTAGCTCTGAAGAGCATCTTAGAAAAGAAAAACCATCAGAATTGCAACCAGGGGCATTGCTAGGTTCTTAAAAGATCTGGGGCACAGGCCCATAACACAAATTTGCAAATTTGCATACACACACACACACACACGAGTATACACACCCATGAGTCTAAGCTCATGTTTAATATATATATGCGCGTGTGTGTGTGTGGTGTGTATACATTACATACATACATACACACATACATAAGAAGTGTGCACTGACCCCCTCACCCCACTTCAACTCAGACCCTGATTCAGCATTTTGGAAAACATCCCGCTTCTGCTCTACCAATTTGTAGTCAGACCACTTCAGCTCAGCACCAAACCTGAATCAATGTTTGGAAAAATGAGTCTTTATGCCTCCTGTTGACTTTTTGTGGTTTATTTGGTCAGTCGCTTCTGACTCTTTGTGACTTCATGGACCAGCCCACGCCAGAGCTTCCTGTCGGCCGTCGCCACCCCCAGCTCCCCCAAGGTCGAGTCTGTCACCTCCAGAATATCATCCATCCACCTTGCCCTTGGATGGCCGCTCTTCCTTTTGCCTTCCACCTTCCCTAGCATCAGCATTTTCTCCAGGGTATCCTGTCTTCTCATTATGTGGCCAAAGTACTTCAGTTTTGCCTTTAATATCCTTCCCTCAAGCGAGCAGTCTGGCTTTATTTCCTGGAGTATGGACTGGTTTGATCTTCTTGCAGTCCAAGGCACTCTCAGAATTTTCCTCCAGCACCACAGTTCAAAAGCATCTATCTTCCTTTGCTCAGCCTTCCTTATGGTCCAGCTCTCACAGCCATAGGTTACTATGGGGAATACCATTGCTTGAACTATGTGGACCTTTGTTGTCAGTGTGATGTCTCTGCTCTTCACTATTTAATCAAGATTTGTCATGGCTCTCCTCCCAAGAAGTAAACGTCTTCTGATTTCCTGGCTGCAGTCAGCATCTGCAGTAATCTTTGCACCTAGAAAGACAAAGTCTGTCACTGCCTCCACATTTTCTCCCTCTATTTGCCAGTTATCAATCAAGCTGGTTGCCATAATCTTGGTTTTTTTGAGGTTTAACTGCAACCCAGCGTTTGCACTTTCTTCTTTCACCTTCGTCATGAGGTTCCTCAGCTCCTCCTCGCTTTCAGCCATCAAAGTGGTATCATCTGCATATCGGAGATTGCTAATGTTTCTTCCAGCAATTTTAACTCCAGCCGTGGCTTCATCAAGCCCAGCACATCGCATGATGTGTTCTGCGTACAGGCTGAATAGGCAGGGTGAGAGTATACAACCCTGCCGTACTCCTTTCCCAATCTTAAACCAGTCCGTTGTTCCGTGGTCCGTTCTTACCGTTGCTACTTGGTCGTTATACAGATTCCTCAGGAGGCAGACAAGATGACTTGGTATCCCCATACCACCAAGAACTTGCCACAATTTGTTATGATCCACACAGTCAAAGGCTTTAGAATAGTTAATAAAACAGAAATAGATGTTTTCTGAAACTCCCTGGCTTTCTCCATTATCCAGCAGATATTGGCAATTTGGTCTCTAGTTCCTCTGCCTTTTCTAAACTGTTAACTTTTTTCTCTTGGTCAGAACTGGATGATAATTTCAGGCATAGTAGCCCCCTAGAAGGGGATTACACCTGCCCAATGTCAGAAAGATAGGTGCAGGGTTTATATTTTGATTTTCTTTTAAAGGAAACTGCCAATAGCATTTTCATTCCTTGGAAGAATTGGATAAAAATTTCGGGATTCATTGCCCCATCAGAGGAGATCATGTCTGCCAAATTTCAGAATGATAGCCACAAGGGTTTTTGTGCAAGGGTGGCCTTGACCTTTTGAGGTCTCCAAAAGAGGACATACTTATTTTCCTATGTTCCTTGTGGACCATTGTTCTGAAAGTTACAGACAGCCTAGAATTCTCCCTAAATAAGGAACCAGCAAAGTTTCAGAAGGATAGGTGCAGTAGTTCATGTGGAAGAGGAGTTCTCCAATTTAGGGGAGGGAGTGATTTGCTTTCCCTTCCATTCACCCCTTCCCCAATAGTTTTTAGATAAATTTGTATGAAAATGCACAGGTCATTAGAGGCGTCCCCCAGGCAAGAAAACTGCAAAGTTTTTGAAGGATATACATGCACGCAAATTTAGAATTACTAGAATTTATTTACATTTCACCAATGTTAGCAGGAGGTGGGAAGGTGCTATTGCACTCATGTCCTGCCTGTGGGTTTCCTGTGGGCATCTGGTTGGCCACTGTATGAACAGAATGCTGGACTACATGGACCTTGGTCTGATGAAGCACAGCTCTTCTTATGTTCTTAAATATATAGTGCCTCTGAGCATGTGCAGAATGTTTTTCTATCACCACTGAGCACTTACATTCTCCCCCTACCAATTTTATTCCCCTCCATGCAACCATCCCTCCTCATCCTACCATCCTCCAGCAACTCTTCATAAAAACAGATCTCTTGTTTTGTGCAACTCTCCTCTACCTCCTCCTTGTTATGCACAAGCTCTCATTGTATCTTTCTCCCCATAACTTCATTTGTGCCAAGACTTCACCAGGATTCAGCCTTGAGTCTGTTTTCAAAACTAGGGCTAAGTTATGGAGAAACTCTGAGCATGTACCAAGTGCCTTTCCCTCACCACTGAAGCTAGAGTTCATGCAAAATCAAAAACCACACACAAATGACAAAACATGCATAGGACTGAGCTGAAAAGGTAGTCAATTCATTAGACAGAATTGGGTAGGCACTGTATTAAGCCTGCAGCACCATGCTCACAACTCAGAACTTACTTCTGAGTAAACATGCAGAACATCAAGGTGCAAACCTCCCTGCAAAAGTAACTTGTGCTGGAATCCTATGCACGCTTTCCTGAGGGTAAGCCTCATTAAACATAACGGGGCTTCTGAGTAGGCATACATAGGATTGCATAAATTAGCAATATTTATCTCCCCTCCACTTAAAAAACAAACCCCAAACTCCTATTTTTTTAATTAAAGCTCTCTGTTCATAGGACCACAGGAAGTTGCCTTATACTGAGTCAGGCCCTGGGTCCATCTAGCCCAGAATTGTTGACACTGGCTGGCAGCAGCAGCTCTCCAAAGTTTCAGGCAAGATTCTTTTGTAGACCTACCTGGAGATGCTGGGGATTGAACCTGGGACGTTCTGCATGCCAAGCATGTGCTCTACCGCTGAGCTACAGCCCTTCCTACTGCTGGATAATGGCAACTGACAAACAAAACAGTCCGAGATTTGTTTCTCTGCAACTATGTGAACCTACTCTTCTCAAAGACTTGAGTGAGGAGGAGGAGAAAAACCCTTTTGTCCGTTCGTATAAAGTCAAATACAGTTCAGAACTTCTCTTGCCCATTGAAGAGAATTCTCTTTAAGAATTCCCCAAGCTACGCCCTGGGTGGAATAAAGATGAGAAAGGAAGAAAGAACAGAATAGGGGAGGGAAGAAGAAAAGAAGAATGGTGATTGGAAATGTGGCGGCGGTGGTGGGCAGAGAGAATTCCCCAAGCCAAGTGGCTCCTTTCAGAGAGGTAGTACTTCAGAGGAATTTAGGAGGCTGTGCAGGATTTGCAAGGATTGCATGTACTTAAATGAACTTTCTGAGGTGAGGTGGCTGAGGGCTTTTCCTAGCTTTTTTAAAACTGTAGAACCTATTTAAAAGCCCCAGCAGTTTCTCGATCATGACGCCACATAGTCCTAACCCCCCCCTTTGGGATTATTTGAGTCCTACAGCTATTTAGGAGAAATTAAAGTGGAGGGGGAGAAAGAAGTTTGTGGAGGCTGACTGGATCCTTTCCTGTACTGAAGCTACTAAACTTCTGCAGAACCCAAAGGTTCCAGTTCAGGGCAGTAAAATCAGATGCTGTGTGAAATACCAGTATTTCACATGGAGCTCTTTCTTCCCTTCCTTCTCCCTCTTCAAAATTTCATTGCAGGCAAGCTCCCAACAGTGGGCATGTAAGAGCAGAAAAGAAAAGTAGGGGGAGATAGGTTTTTTGCACCTCAAAAAAATCCTACACCAGAGATTAGGGATAGTGATCTCCTACTGGTCACCTTAAACACCTTCTGATTAGGATCTCTAATCCCCTGGGTGACTTGACAGTTTTTACTTTTTGTTTTAGACTTTGAGAAAAGGAAACTTTATGCATGGCTAGCGCAAAAGCCACTGGACCTAACTGTCTGACATTTGGCAGGTTCAGTCAGCTCTATAGGGCCTGCTAGGTCCCCAAATTCCATGAATTTATGTGGAAGAACAAAAAATTACAGCTCTTTACGTTGACAGATTTTCTTGGAAAAAGCAAATTTTACCTGTGGCTAGCACAAAAGCCACTAGACCTAACTGTCTGAACTTTGGCAGGCTCAGTCATCTCTATAGGGGCTACCAGGTCCCCAAATTCCATGCACGTACGCAGAAGGATCCCCTTCATGGATCACTGCCTTGTTGTGATGAAGGGCGTAACTCAGTGAAGCCATAAGCTATGCCATGCAGGGCCACCCGAGACAGCCAGGTCATGGCGGAGAGTTCTGACAAAATGTGGTCCACTGGAGAAGGAAATGGCAACCCACTCCAGTATTCTTGCCAAGAAAACCCCATGGAACATATCACAAGGCGAAAAGAGATGACGCCGGAAGATGAGCCCCTCAGGTTGGAAGGTGTCCAATATACTACTGGGGAAGAGCAGAGGGAATTTCCAAGTAGCGCCAGAAAGAGTGAAGCGGCTGGGCCAAAGCCAAAAGGACACTCAGCTGTGGATATGTCTGGTGGTGAAAAGAAAGTCCGATGCTGTAAAGAACAATATTGTTTAGGAACCTGGAATGTCAGATCAATGAATCAAGGTAAGCTGGAGGTGGTCAAACATGTGATGGCAAGACTGAACATTGACATCTTGGGAATCAGCGAACTAAAATGGACAAGCATGGGCGAATTTAATTCAGGTGACCATTATATCTACTACTGTGGGCAAGAATCCCTTAGAAGAAATGGAGTAGCACTCATAGTCAACAGAAGGGTGGGAAAGGCAGTACTGGGGTACAATCTCAAAAATGATAGAATGATCTCAGTATGAATCCAAGGCAAACCATTCAACATCACAGTAATTCAAGTCTACGCCCCAACGACTGAGGCCGAAGAAGCTGAGGTTGATCGGTTCTATGAAGACCTACAACACCTTCTAGAACTCACACCAAAAAAAATGTCCTCTTCATCATAGGAGATAGGAATGCTAAAGTAGGAAGTCAAGAAATCACCGGGATAACAGGCAGGCATGGCCTTGGTGAACAAAATGAAGCAGGACAAAGGCTAATTGAGTTTTGCCAAGAGAACACGCTGATCATAGCAAACACTCTTTTCCAACAGCACAAGAGGCGACTCTACACATGGACATCACCAGATGATCAATATTGAAATCAGACTGATTATGTACTTTGCAGCCACAGAGAGAAAGATGGAGAAGCTCTATACAGTCAGTAAAAACAAGACCTGGAGCTGACTGTGGCTCAGATCATGAGCTGCTTCTTGCAAAATTTCAGCTTAAATTGAAGAACGTAGGGAAAACCACTAAACCATTCAGGTACGACCTAAATCATATCCCTTACGAATATACAGTGGAGGTGAGGAATAGATTGCAGGGATTAGACCTGATAGACAGAGTGCCTGAGGAACTATGGACGGAAGTCCATGACATTGTTCAGGAGGCAGCAATCCATCCCAAAGAAAAAGAAATGCAAGAAAGCCAAGTGGCTGTCTGATGAGGCTTTACAAGTAGCTGAGGAAAGAAGGGAAGCGAAAATTAAGGGAGAAGGGGAGAAATCTGAATGCAGATTTCCAGAGAATAGCAAGGAGAGACAAGAAGGCCTTCTTAAATGAACAATGCAAAGAAATCAAGGAAAACAACAGAATGGGAAAGACTAGAGATCTCTTCAAGAAAATTGGAGATCTCAAGGGAACGTTTTGTGCAAAGACGGGCATGATAAAGGACAAAGAAGGCAGGGACCTAACAGAAGCAGATGAGATTAAGAAGAGGTGGCAAGAATACACAGAAGAACTATACAGGAAAGATCTGAATGTCCCTGATAGCCATGATAGTGCGGTCACTGAACTTGAGCCGGACATCCTAGAGAGTGAAGTCAAGTGGGCCTTAGGAAGCATTAGTAACAACAAAGCTAGCGGAGATGACAATATTCCAGCCGAGCTATTTAAAATCCTAAAAGGTGATGCTGTTAAAGTGCTGCATTCAATATGCCAACAAATCTGGAACACTCAACAGTGGCCACAAGACTGGAAAAGGTCAGTTTACATTCCAGTTCCAAAGAAGGGCAACGCCAAAGAGTGTTCAAACTACCGCACAATTGCGCTCATTTCACATGCCAGCAAGGTGATGCTCAAAATCCTACAAGCTAGGCTTCAGCAGTATGCGAACCGAGAACTACCGGAAGTACAAGCTGGGTTTCGAAGAGGCAGAGGAACTAGAGATCAAATCGCCAACATTCGCTGCATCATGGAGAAAGCAAGAGAATTCCAGAAAAACGTCTATTTCTGCTTCATTGACTACGCTAAAGCCTTTGATTGTGTGGATCACAACAAACTGTGGCAAATTCTTAAAGTGATGGGAGTACCAGACCACCTTACCTGTCTCCTGAGAAACCTGTACGAGGGTCAAGAAGCAACAGTCAGAACCAGAGATGGAACAACCGATTGGTTCAAAATTGGGAAAGGAGTACGACAAGGCTGCATATTGTCACCCTGCTTATTTAACTTATATGCAGAGTACATCATGAGAAATGCCGGGTTGGATGAATCAGAGGTCGGAATTAAGATTGCCGGGAGAATTATCAACAACCTCCGATATGCAGACGATACCACCCTAATGGCAGAAAGTGAAGAGGATCTCAAGAGCCTCTTGTTGAGGGTGAAAGAGGAGGGTGCAAAAGCTGGTTTGAAACTCAACATTAAAAAAACTAAGATCATGGCATCTGGCCCTATCACTTCCTGGCATATAGAAGGGGAAGAAATGGAAGCAGTGACAGATTTTACTTTCTTGGGCTCCACGATCACCGCAGACGGTGACTGTAGCCATGAAATTAAAAGACGCTTGCTCCTTGGGAGGAATGCTATGGCAAACCTAGACAGCATAGTAAGAAGCAGAGACATCACCTTGCCGACAAAGGTCCGTCTAATCAAAGCTATGGTTTTCCCAGTAGTAATGTATGGCTGTGAGAGCTGGACTATAAGGAAGGCTGAGCGCCGAAGAATTGATGCTTTCGAACTGTGGTGCTGGAGAAGACTCTTACGAGTGCCCTGGACTGCAAGGAGGTCAAATCAGTCCATCCTAAAGGAAATCAACCCTGAGTGCTCATTGGAAGGACAGATAATGAAGCTGAAGCTCCAATATTTTGGCCACCTAATGCGAAGAGAAAACTCCCTGGAAAAGACCCTGATGCTGGGAAAGACTGAAGGCAAAAGGAGAAGGGGACGGCAGAGGATGAGATGGCTAGATAGCATCACGGATGCAATGAATATGAACTTGAGCACGCTCCGGGAGAGAGCGCAGGACAGGAAGGCCTGGCGTGCTCTGGTCCATGGGGTCACGAAGAGTCGGACACGACTGAACGACTGAACAACAACAACAACAACATCATGAGAAACGCCGGGTTGGATGAATCGCAGGTCGGAATTAAGATTGCCGGGAGAATTATCAACAACCTCCGATATGCAGATGATACCACCCTAATGGCGGAAAGCGAAGAGGATCTAAGGAGCCTCTTGTTGAAGGTGAAAGTGGAGAGTGCAAAGCTGGTTTGAAACTCAACATTAACAAAGCGAAGATCATGGCATCTGGCCCCATCACTTCCTGGCATATAGAAGGGGAAGAAATGGAAGCAGTGACAGATTTTATTTTCTTGGGCTCCAAGATTACTGCAGACGGTGATTGTAGCCATGAAATTAAAAGACGCTTACTCCTTGGGAGGAAAGCTATGGCAAACCTAGACAGCATAGTAAGAAGCAGAGACGTCACCTTGCTGACAAAGGTGCGTATAATCAAAGCTATGGTTTTCCCAGTAGTAATGTATGGCTGTGAGAGCTGGACTATAAGGAAGGCTGAGCGCTGAAGAATTGATGCTTTCAAATTGTGGTGCTGGAGAAGAGTCTTACGAGTCCCCTGGACTGCAAGGAGGTCAAATCAGTCAATCCTAAAGGAAATCAACCCTGTCTGCTCATTGGAAGGACAGATACTGAAGCTGAAGCTCAGATATTTTGGCCACCTAATGCGAAGAGAAAACTCTCTGGAAAAGACCCTGATGCTGGGAAAGATTGAAGGCAAAAGGAGAAGGGGACAGCAGAGGATAAGATGGCTAGATAGCATCACCGATGCAATGAATATGAACTTGAGCACACTCCGGGAGAGAGCGGAGGACAGAAAGGCCTGGCGTGCTATGGTCCATGGGGTCACGAAGAGTCGGACATGACTTAACGACTGAACCACAACAACAACAACAATGTGGAAGCACACAAAAAAAAGGCTCTTTGCTTTGATGCATTTTCTTGAAGAAAGCAGTCTTTACCTGTGGCTAGCACAAAAGTCACTGGACATAACTGCCTGAAATATGGCAGGTTCCATCAGCTCCATGGGGGCTGCCAGATTTCCAAATTCCATACACTTATGTGGAAGAACAAAGAAAGTGTAGCTCTTTGCTTTGACACATTTTCTTCAAAAAAGCAAACTTTACCTGTGGCTAGCACAAAAGTCACTAGGCCTACCTGTCTGAAATTTGGCAGGCTCAGTGAGCTCTATGTGGGCTGCCAGGTCCCCAAATTCCATGCACTTATGTGGAAGAACAAAAAATTATAACTCTTTGGTTTGACAGATTTTCTTGAAAATAGCAAATTTTACCTGGGACTAGCACAAAAGCCACTGGATGTAACAGCCTGACATTTGGCATATTCAATCAGCTCCATGGGTGCTACCAAGCCGCCAAATTACATGTATTTATCATACAAACTAAAAAGGTTATGGCCATTTTTGTTTTCCAATGCAAGTCAATGGGAAAATGTAAAAAAAAATGGCAATTAGGACAGCTCAAAAGATCCAGGGCACACCTTGAAAGATCCATGCCCGTGCCCAGGTGGACCTGCTATTAACGACACCCATGATTGCAACATCCATCTAAACATCCAACACACATCACAGTACACGGTCAAAAATGCCAGCATAGAAACAGAAAAACAAAACTAAAAGTTCTGGTGGAGAAAAAGGTTCTGACCTGCCACCGAAAAAGAAAACATAGATGGTGCCAGGAGAATCTCTCTGGGAAGAGAGTTCCACACACAAGATGCCACAACCAGCTCCAGTTGCAACTGGCCTATGGATAGCAGGACGGAGATTGCTCAGGTTCTCCAAGACCGATCTGAATAACTGGGCAGATCCACGTGGGAGCAGCTGGTCTTTTAGGTGGCCCCAATCTGCTTAGGAGTGATTAGGTTAATACCAGCACTTTGAATTGTGCCGGGAAGTGGACTGGTACCCAGAACGTGTTCCAAGTGTCCGGTCCTCTTTAACAACCGTGCAGCTGTATTTTGCACTAACTGCTGTTTTCCAGCAGTCTTCAAAAAGGCAGTCCCATGTACAACCAGGGACATATTGATTGTGAAGAATCTGCTCCGTCTGTGTTTCCCGGATTGTCACGCGCCTTTTGTTCCATCCTCTGCTCACAGACGGCTGTGAATTTTTTTCATCATGTGGACAAATGCACAAATAATTCCGTAAGAGGGTTCGCAACAATTTACATAATTTATCTTAGTACATAACATTTAGTGTATTGTCCCCCATTCCATTCAACTTTTCCTCAGCAGAAACTTGCATGTTTTCCGGTGAATAAATATGCGTAAATTTCGGGAAAGTAAAAAAAAGATCTGAAAGTCCACGGACTCCATGCGGCCTGAGGGGGTTGGTCCACAGTGGATTCTGCAAGTTGGATTCTTAGAAATCCCAGCTTATTTTAGTCTGTCTCAGATTTCTCCAGCATCCCTACATACAACACACTGCAACAGTCCAGACAAGATGCTACCAGCACATAGATAACTATGGCCAGTTATCCATGCTACTGTCAATGGAACTCATGCTGCCATGGGGTGAAGCCCATGTTAGTGGTAGAGCACAAGGTTTGCAGGCAGAAGGTCCAGGTTCAGTCCCTGCAGCATCTCCAGGCAGGGCTGGAAAAACTCCTGCCTGAAACCCTGGAGAGCTGCTGCCAGTCAGAGTTGACAATACCGGGCTGATGGACCCAGGGTCTGACTCCACAGAAGGCAGCTTCTGATGTTCCACGTGGCCCGAGGCTTTTCATGTCCCCACCTGACTGCCCAGGATGGGGCCATGCCACTGCAGCGCCTGAGCTGCTGGAGTAACATGAGAATGCTGCACAGCCTTGCAACAAAAGCGCAGATATTTTACAAGCCATGCTGATGCGATCTGAAAGCAGTCGTAGGAACTGGTTTCAGGTTGCAATCAGATACTTCAGTGGCATATGACCTGTGAGAGGCTCACAAGGCTGCCCTTCCATATGCAGCAGCTTACAGAACGAGGAGCGTGGCTATTTTTCATCTTCAGGAGTCCAGTCACCCTCCTAAGAATCTCAATGCCTCATTGATTGATAATACAGTGCATAAAGATTGCATTTGGGATGTGTGGGGGGGGGGAGGGAAGGGGAGCCTGCCCTGAGTGATGTATTATGGAGGGAAATCTATCTCAGCAACTGAAAAGTTTGCTCTATGAAAACAAAAATGGAGCTTTGACATTTGGGAAATTACAGTCATCTGTAAAACACTATTGATATGCCATGGCTAACATTTGCATTGCTGTTACACATCCAGAATATTGAGGTTAAAGTCTATGCTATAGCCTTGCAAAAGTCAAATTCCTTTGGTGGAAGAACGACAAAGAGTCTTGTGGCACCTTAAAGACTAACAAATTTTTTCTGGCATAAGCTTTCATGGACACTGTCTCCTTCATTAGATGCATCATTAGATGAAGTGGACACAGGATAAATGTTTGCCTTCAAGGTGTATAAGAAGACACTCTGTTGTTTTGGCTGCAAGAGACTAACACGGCTGTTGCTCTGGAAATTGTTTGGTGGAAGAGTCCTTCTTTTTGAAAGCAGCTCCACTGCTGTTCTGGTTAAGAGGAAGTGGCTGCTGTGTTTACACCATGGATTCCCATTAAAATGGTTCCTAGGATGTTCATCGTTGTGGTAAGTCAGCAGTGTTTTGAAATCCTCTTTGTGCTGGAGGTGCGGCTTGTAATTTTTTTAAAATGGAAATAAAGTAAATGAATCGACTTCCAAGAACAGCACAGACAAACAAACAGGTTTGAGAGGAAGAAGGGGATTGGTGGAATCGTTGCCAATGTCTCCCTAAAGAAGGGGAGAGCTGCGATCCCAAGGCAAAGGGACATTTGAAACCTCTTTCCCACATGAAAAGTTGCACTCTACTGTCTTCCCCTCTGTTTCAGGATTTCAGTGACAGCTCTCCTGCCCACATCAGAAAAGCAGTTTGGAAGAAAGTGGAGAGAGGGACAGACTCACAGATGCGTGGAACGTTATTATAAAAAGATTGTTTGGCAAGCATAATTAATGCATTAAAATATTTACAGCCAAGTGACGGAAGACAGACGGAGCAGCAGGCAACATACTTTGCAGTCCTGGCTTCCTGTAATTTTAATTTAAGCTCCCATTGATTTCATTTTGTGCAGCCAGGGGTTGCAACGGGGGAGTTGGTATCAATTGAAAATACCGAGTGCAGCCCTAACCCACCAAGGCACTCCGGCATTACCGAGTAATGGAAGGGGATTCTTCTTTAATTGAATTGGAAAGGCAACACATATTAGCTAAGGAAACTTAATCAGCGCAATAAAATTAAAATGGGGCAGTCAGACAACCCATCCTGATTAAGTCACTCGCAAACAGTTTGGCAATCATCGCAGAGGCTTGTGGTGTTAATGATCTAAAGTCGCTCCTCTCCCTCGGGGAGGAAGTTGGGATTTTATAGCAGACAATTAGAATATTTAAAACCCAGGTTTTTCACAAGACAAAACCTCACTTCCACAGCTGAGATGGAGCCTCTAAGGGGCCTCTGTGGGGCTTTTTCTGGGTAATTGCCCTGCTTCATTCATGGAATTTTACAGGGAATCCAAGGTTGTGTTCCATTTGCAACTGTCCCATCTTCTCCCACCGCTCCTTCTGCCTTTTTTCTTTCCACAGAAAATCCATTAAGTAGGAAAAGATGAATACCTGCACAATGCCTTTTGCTCATTCACAACAGGAGCTCTCCAAAAAAGAAGGAAGAAGTGTTTGGAAAACATGGGAGGGTTATGGGATGGAGACAACTTTGTCTGGATCCCACATAAATTTCCATGAGTGAGGCAGTGCGATTGCACAATAAAAGCCCTGTCTGGAAGTGCCCCAACTCTTCCAAGAAGAGAGCTAGGCTTTGCCAGGTTGTCATTTCATGACACATGTCCACTTGTCCGCTGCTGTGAGTTGGATTTGTCCAACGATGCGGAGTTCAGATGAAACCAGAGTGACGTTTTCGAGTCTGTGACTGAGGGGTACCTGCAAAATAATTAACTTTTGCACCCCGTGGAGTCCTCTCTTCTCTCTTATTCTCTGTTTTAGGACTCTGCTCTGTGGGCTGCTCACAGCTGCTACAGCAAGCTTTGAAGGTGTGTGTGTGGGAGTGAGAGACGGCAGTGTCTGTTCCACAGAGTTCTGGGCACCTACAATTTTTTTGAAAGGAAGCTCTCTCTCTCTCTCTCTCTCTCTCTCTCGTCTCTGGAACTGTGAAATTCTAGTGCAAGGGGCGTCCCTTAGAATATGGGATGCCAGCTCCCCCCCGCCCCGGCAAGTTTACTCGTAGAACAATTTCTGGCACTACAGACTAATTTTTAACTGGTGTTCACCACTGCCCACTTGAGCATTTCAAACACAAACTGCATCTAAGTGTCAAATGTTGCTTTGCTATATTTGAAAACCTTGAATGGGGCACTAGTAGGGATGCTGGAGAAATTTGAGATGGACTAAAATAAGTTTGGATTTATAAGAATCTGACCAGCGGAATCTGCTGCGGAGCGACTCCTCAGGCCACGTGGAGTCCGTGGACTTTCGGATTTTTATTTTTTTTTTACTTTCCTGAAATTTACACATATTTATTCATAGGAAAATATGCAACTTTCAGCTGAGGAAAAGTTGAACGGAATGGGGGACAATACACTAAATGCCAAGTACTAAGGTAAATTATGAAAATTGTTACGAGACCTCTTACATAATTATTTGCATATTGTTCTGCACAATGAAAAAAATTCGAAACCATCTGTGAGCAGACGATAGAACAAAAGGCGTCCGTGAAACACAGGCTCCTTGGAGGAAAGGAGGGGAGCAAATGAAAAGAAGAACAAATCCGTGAAACACAGGCGGACTGGATTTCACACAGTCTGTACATCCCTAGGCACTAGGAATCCCGCTGCAAATCTGAGCTTTGCCTCAGAACCGTGAAAGGGCAACGTTCCACCTCAAGGGGGGAGCTGAGCCCCCGTCAATGCCTCTTAAGGCCACAAACCAGGACAGGCCTTATTATGGCCCGGAGCAAGGGTGTAGAACTCAGTGGAGCCTGGTGGCTCCACGGCCAGTGAGGGAAGTGGATCTACTCCGGATTTCAGTCTGAATCACTCAGAACTGCTGACTGGTTTGGACTGAAACCCGGAGTGGATTCTCCGCCTGCTGATATCGGAGTCACCAGCCTCCACTGACAGAACCTCTTTCAATGCATGGGCCAAATTCGGTTTTGGAGCTCTCTCTCTCTGTGTGCGCGTGCATTCCAGGGGTTGTTGTTGTTGTTCAGTCATTCAGTCGTGTCTGACTCTTCGTGACCCCATGGACCACAGCACGCCAGGCCTTCCTGTCCTCCGCTCTCTCCCGGAGCGTGCTCAAGTCCATATTCATTGCATTGGTGATGCTATCTAGCCATCTCATCCTCTGCTGTCCCCTTCTCCTTTTGCCTTCAATCTTTCCCAGCATCAGCGTCTTTTCCAGGGAGTTTTCTCTTCGCATTAGGTGGCCAAAGTATTTGAGCTTCGGCTTCAGTATCTGTCCTTCCAATTCCAGGGGTGGGTGGGGCCAAAGGGAAAAGAGGCAGGACCAAAATGCCAGCCTATTTTAACTTAAAGCTCTTCCTGCCAGGAACTATGCCTTAGGGGAGGTATTTCTATCTTCTGGAATGGGGGGAAAGCGCACAAAAGCCGGGAACCCTCTGAACAATCAGTGATCAAGGCAAAGGGGGCAGAGCATTCCGGGGAACCCCGGAGAGCTAGATTTAGCCCCTGGCCTGCAGTTCCCCACCCCTGGCTCAGAGGCATAGGACAGTCCTCTGGGACCAATGCAGGCTTTGCTGCAGTCCCAGCACTGCAATCCATGCGAACAGGAAGTGAGCCCTTTTGCCCAGAGGGCTTTCTCCCCACATCTTTGGCAATGTGAGCTGCATTTGGGTTGCCATGGGCTACAGAAAGATAGAATAATGCTTGGTGGTTAGACTGAGCAAGAGACGTCAACACTGCCAACTTTTTGTATCTTGGTTAATGGTCCCCTGCTCATACAGTTTTGGGATGCAAGAAATCACCAAAGAGGCGGTGTGATGTCACCACATCTGTAGTGTGTAGAATCTTGGGCCTGGACTGGATAGAAGTGGAACCTCTGTTCAGCTCTGGTGTTCTTGAGCCAGTCGCTGGCTATATCTGCTTCTCCCCTTTCGAGTGTGTGGCTCAATAACTTGCTTCCTGGTTTAATCAATCTGTTGTTTTTGCAGTTACATCTGAACCAGCCCTCCAAACCAGGCCTGCAACCCACAACCACAACGGTGCTTTCCAATGCTGGTCTGGAGAAGTTGCTCAAACCACAGTTTGCAATTCAGGCAGAGCTGGAAACTATGGGCTGATTAAAGCAGGAAGAAAATCATTACAGCATGTTCCTCAGGAAGCACATGAGCAGAGACCCAAACTATGATTTGGAAATTTCTTGAAAGCATCCACTGTGGCGGTCCGCATAACTTAAACCACAATATGAATGTGAAGATAAACAGGATGACACCTATGTATACCATCTTGAGCTCTTTGGAGGAAAGGAGGGGAGCAAATGTAAAGAAGAACAAATGCCAGATGTGGACCATCTACCAGGACTTCCTCTTTCCTTATAGCAAGTTCTCCACTGCAAGAAACATCCATCCATCCATCCATCCATCCATCCATCCATCTATCTGGCAGACAAGGTTTTTTTTCTCCCTCCCTCCCACTTACCAAGACTATTCTGCCTCCAAGAAATGCCATATCCCCACTTATTTGTGACATGGGAAAGGAAGAGCTCACCAGTATACAGGTTATATTTCAAGGCTGCAATTAAGTGCTAAGAATCAGGTATGCTACTAGAAAGGACCTTGTACTTGTTGGCTAGAAAGGACCTTGGGCTTGTTTCCCTAGATGTAAAATGGGAGCAGGGAAAGCTGCATCACAAGGCATAAGAGATGTTCACCAATGGAAACAAGTTGCATAAGAAGGATTTGGAATCTTCTTCTTTGGGGAGATGCTCAGTGGACAGCTGGGCAGGTGCCCATTTAGGATGACTCTGTTTCAGAGCTAGTTGACACGCAGGACACAAGTTGGGATTAACTGATGACGCCTTTCAACTGGGCCACAGCTCAGCGGCAGAGCCCCCGCTTTGCGAGCAGAAGGTCCCAGTCTCGATCCCCAGCATCTCCAGGTAGGGCTGGAAAAACTCTTGCCTGAGAGCCGCGGCTGCCAGTCAGTGTCGACAGTCCTGGGCTAGATGCACCACGAGTCTGACTCAGTAGAAGGCAGCTCCGTATGTCCCTGAACAGCTTCCCAAACTCCAGTGCTCGTGTCTGTGCGTCCATCTCTCCGAACAAGCCTCTTTCAGAGGTGGTGTGATCCTCTGAGTTAGGCTATTTCAGGGGTGGAGGGCGGGGGAAGCCTGCCTGACATTTTAATTATCAAGTACAAATGTTACTGCAAGCAAGCAAGGGAACAGATGGTGCCCTGAATTCTCTACAACACAGCCGAGGCTCCCCTGGCAAATTGAACTGCTTACTGATCATCAAGCTCTCTATCCTGACAGCCTCCTTCCGCCCAAATCCCACCCCAGCCCTGTTCCTAAGGAGAGGAGTCAAGTGGAACATGGGGGAGCAACTTTGAAAATGGACATGAAAGAAAAGGAAGAAAATGTCTAGAGTGCATATGCTCCCTCTCCTCGGGTAGAGAGGAGACCCCCAACATTGTTACACATGTTTGAAATGGAGTAAAGCACCCCCTGGTGCTGAAGGGCATTGGGCTGGTCCAGAGGACTGTTCCACAAACTGTGCAGCAGCACACCTGGGCCTGTTACCTAGGGCAGGGGTGCAGAACCTCTGATCTGCAGGGCATTCCAATCCAGCCCATGCAGCTGTTTGGGGGTTCCTCTAGGGGGCGGGGCTTAGACCCCAAGCCCCGCCCCCTGGAGTAATCTCCTCAGAGGGCATCCGCCTGCTCTGAGTTCAGAGAGAACAGCTGGGATTCCCCTGCTGGCATGCAGCAGTGAGAGCGGCAGGCATCGCGGCTCACTTGCACTGGGGAGAGCGGCCCACTGCTTCTCATCCCTGCTGACCAAAGATGTGGCCTTGGCCTGGGTCCCTTTCTCCGTGACTCTTTCCCATCACGACGGGGAAAAAAGTGGGAGTTACATCAGGGGGTGGGGTCATGCCCTCTGATGTGATGAAGTCAGGGACAGGGCCATGACTCCTGACATTATCTGGCCACTGGGCGCCTGATAAGGGGCAATCTGGCCGCCTACCACTAAGCATCTCCATACCCCTGGTCTAGCGTGAGCTGACAAGTGCATAATACACCCTTCATAAGGACAAAGGAAGAGCCATTCTGGATCAGACCACAGGCCTATTTAGTCTATGGTCATCATCATTTATTTATTTATTCTTGGGGGGGATTCTTGGGGGGGGGAATTCTCGGAAAAAAGACTTGAAGGCATCTTACAAAAATTAAACATACAAACAATTTAAACTGTTAAGAACTGGCAATAACATACCACGACCAGATAAATCAGCTAAATTAAAAAGCCCACCATACACCGTCAAATGCCTGGGCGTAGATGAAAATCTTAACCTGGTACCGAAAAGAAGACAATGTTGGTGCCAGGCGGACCTCACTGGGGAGAGTGTCATTGTAGTTGTAATTGTTTATGAATAGCATATTTTAAACAGTGATTTAAAGGTATATTGATATGTTAACCACATAGAGATTTTATTATGTTAAGTGGTATGCAAATATTATTATTAATAAATAAAATTTATTATTAATAAATAATAAATAAAATAAAATAAAACAAAGGTGGGCAGCAGCTAGTGATATTGGAGAAATCTGCAATGGAATCAAGTGAGTTCTGATTTCTTTGAATCTGACCCATGGATTCTGCAGTGGACTGGATTTTCCCGAGTTGCATGGTATCTGCAGACTTGCAGATTGGTTTTTTTGTACTTTCCAGAACTTTATGCAAATTTAGTCATACAAAAATACACAAAATTAAAAAAAGAAGCTGAAAATGCATATTTCCCCATAGGCTAAAGCATGCAAATGCACATTTTGGGGAGATTTATGCATGGGGGAGATTTCTGCATTTTTGCAACTGCAAATTTGCGCAAATTCAGGAAATGGGAAAAAATACGATTCTGTCAATTCCGATAATGGAACGAAAAACATCTGAAAAGTCACAAATCACAGACAGAATAGATTTTACAAAATCTGTACATGCCTAGCAGCAGCAGCAGCTCAAAGGCTATACCGGTGCTCCTGGAACTACTCTGCAAAACAGACACCCATTTGGGATTATTTCATGATGCAGCCGGGTGATCCTCAAGACACAAGTTTGGAATACTGGATGATGCTTCTCCGCTGGGACACAGCCCCGGGGCAGAGCAGTTGCTTTGGATACAGGAGGCCCCAGATTCTACCCCCAGCAACTCTTGTTAAAAGCATCTCAGGTAACAGGTGAAGGGAAAGATTTTTCCCTGCCTCTGACCCCTTGGAGAGGTGCTACAGAGTAGGCAAGACTAGCCAAATGGGCAAGCAGTATAAGGCAGCTTCCTACATTCTTATCCAAAGTAGTGTTTAAAGGAATACCCAGAACAAACAAGTGCTCCCTTAACTCGCAGACCCAGAGGTTAAAATTAGCCCTACCAATCAATCAACTTAACTTTAGTTGATTAATCTACCCATTAAAACTTGCCACTTATATTGCAAATGTGAAATGCAACCTTTGTTCCAGAAGCCTTCCCCAACACTCCAGATGTTTTGGACTACAACCCCCAACATTCCTGAGCACTGGCCATGATGCTGATGGGAACTGAAGCCTGAACCATCTGGAGGTTGGGGAAGGCTGCATTTGGTTTCACAACAAGCCATTAAGCCAGAAAGAGTAGGACCTGAGATGTGCCCCAAAGCACACATAGCCTGGGGCAGAAGCAGGTCTCAAACACAGGTCTCTCAGAACCAAGCCTCTACTGGACTGCTCTGAGCTCTCATACTAGCATTAGCCAAAGAATTCCGCTTACTCTTTTCCCAGGCATTTGGCAGCATAAGTTTTAATCGGTCCTGGATGTGTCTTTAGTTATGACTGACAGTTCAAAGTTGTTTTTAGTTGTATGTTGTTTGTGTATATTGTCTGTGCGCTTCTCTGTAAATTAAATATACCGTATTTAATGTTTTAACTTCTGTAAACTGCCCAGAGAGCTTCAGCTATGGGGCGCTATAGAAATGTAAACAACAACAACAACATCAACAATCCTTGACAACCCAAATCTTCCAGCATAAGTATTCACGAGTATGCCAGAACTTACTGATGAGTGCTTCAGGACAAGACAGAGTGACCTGTATGTTTCCATCCCAGGGAGAGAAGCTCAATTAGCAAAGTTGTTTACTGCATAGCGGACCTTCAGGGAATCCCTCCGTTCACCTGCGTCGCAGCTCAGAGGAGCGCTTTGCATCCCTGCATTGCACCTCTGCCTCCCCCGGCTACCCTGGAGGACCCAGCATCCTTCTCTTCCAGCTGAAAAGAACTCAACAGGCTCTCCTTCATTTTCCATCAAGTACAGCAACTGAACTCTGTGTGGGTGCCAGTTCTGCGAGACCCAAGAATGCTTTCTCCATCCTCTGGAGGTGGCAACACTCTACCCAAAATAGTTCAGGCTGCAGCAGACAGCTGACCTTATTTTGTTAGCTTCTGCAGCTCTCCTTAGCGGCAGCAAGATAATTTAGAAGCAAAGGGAAAAAGAGACAACATAATTACAGGTGCCTTAAGAGAACATGGGGGAAACATTCTAGATGCAGAAAGAAAGTGCTGAAAGTCTGCTAATAAATTTCTCTCCAAGTAGGAGCAGAGAACCCCCTCCCCCCTCAAAATAGGAGCATGTGAGAAAGACGTAGATTATATGGGATGTACCTGCATTGCTAATGAAGGTTCCATCTGGCCCTTGTGCCACCGTACTTCTCGTATCTACCATTACACAAAACTAAATGCCTTGGTGCATCACACTGGATCCTGGGCTTTGTAGTCTGCAGTTCCTAGATGCATGGTTTGCGTTGTTCTCGGGTGTGCTCTATTCCACATGCACGGGAGTGGTGGTGTGTAGACTACAAACCCCATCATGCGACACGGCTGCAAGCAGGATGCTTAGGTGCAAAGACTGGAATCATGTTGCCTAAGGAAGCACGACGGGGCAAATATGGCCACCTGGAGATGGCGACAGCAGAGGCAGCAGCTGGAGACAAAAAGATTTATCTTGCTGGATGCTTCAAGTGATTGGCTATCCTGCGGTCACCACTACAATCATTTAAGGCAGCCTCTGCCGCAAGGAGTAGGCACCATAGTCAAGTCAAGCACATATTTTTATGCTATGCAGGGAAATTCATGAAAGTGGTCTGATTTGGCTCCGGAAGACAAAAGTGTGCACCGAGAATGCAAAATGGCACAACACCTTATCTACATTTCATTTTAATGAAGTGATTCCCTTTCGTTATATGCAATAACCGTTGGCCAAATCAAACTGGCTTTCACAGAAATGGACTGAGGGAAGGAAAGCTTAATCTTGGTAAGGCTTTCCACAGAATGCCTTCATCCATCTTCACTGCCGCAAGCATAAAACTCAAAAAGGAAGCCACTGTTTGGCTTGAGGAATCACTGTGCCAATTACTCAGTGGAAACTTTTTTTTTCTGGGAACACATCCCAGCCCAATAATGCACGGCACATTTTCACTCTTTGAAAACCCATCAGGCTGCCTTAACAGCTTCCCTTAACTCTGTGCTAAAGGGGCTGTTCTGCAGATTCGCAAGGGCTTCATCTTCTGTAATGCACCCTTGCGTGCACACCATGCCAGGAGTGAGAAACTAAGAGGCAACGTGCATGTGTAAAAGGCCAACACAGGTCTAATGCTGGTGCGGCAGAGACAGAACGCTTTCCAGTTGTGGGTCCCCACTGTCAAAGATGGTTTATATGTGCAGGAAAATTATGAGATTGCAGAGACGGGCAAACTTGCAATGTTTGAGTTTGTTGAGGTTCTCTGAATTCTTCCTTCAAGCTCATTGTGCCTCATTTGTGTGAGCATCTTTTTGAATGTGAGCATCTTTATTTTTTTGGATTGGGAAAAATGCACCTTTCCTCTCATAGGCTAAAGTGTGAAAATGTGGATTTTGTGGGGACTGGCACAAATGCACAGCTCTGAAAATGCACATCTGTGCACTTTTGAATGTGAATGCAAGTTTGAGAGATTGCAGAAATTTCCCGAGAACTGCATTCCTGGTTGTGTTCATGTTTGGGATTTCAACCAGGGCATGTTTGCGTGATTTGCAAACAGAAATGAAATTCTCATACATCCCTACATGAGACAGAGCAGCCCTCTCCAGCATAGTGCCCTCCAGATGTGTTGGATTGATGGGAGTTAAAGTCCAGCACATCTGGAGGACACCAGTTTGGAGAAGGCTGAGAGAGAGCCTCAAAAACGCCTTGCTAGATGAGGCTGGGGGTGCTTGCCTCCAACAGTGGGTTGCCAAATGCTTCCAGGAAGCCCACATGCAGGGCATGGAGGTGAGGGAGCTGAATACCAGTTGCTGGAGAACACAAAGGGTGCTGTTGTGCTCACGCGGGCTTATTTATTTATTTGCCACATTTATATGCTGTGCTTTACACATGGCGATCGCAACACGTCCCATCACGGTCCTGCCGGCGTGCCCAGACCTGGCTGCCGGCGGCTCCTAATGGAATTACATAATTGGAGGCATGTCATCTAAATCTGAACAAATTGGATTCCCTTGTCATGTGCTATTCAGTCAAAATGGAGAGGAATATTCAACACTTTTATCCATGGTAAGCCAAGGGAAGCAAAAAGACACCAGCCCCAATGTGCCAATAATGCAACAGTTAGAAAGAGAATGGTTATGATAAATCGGCAGCAGAGAAGGAATGGGGAGGAATATGCTTCCATCAAAATCAATCATCCTCTGCTAAATTATATAAGTGGAAAGTTATGCGCAACGGTTCTCCCATACATTTTGTTGGAATTTCATTACCCACCCTCTATGCGATGACCATGCTGGGCATCATTTACTGGAAATATTCATAATTTGGCCCTGGATGCCCATATATTCAGATGATTAAGGGTTGAGTTATATGTTTCCCCTCACCCTTCCTTCCTAGGGAGAGATAAGAATATAGCAGACTGCCTTCGACCAAGTCGAAATGTAATCATGTTGCCCAGTTTTGTCTACTCTGCATTTGAGGGGTACAAAACCTCAGGCCAGGGGTCCCAATCTTGGATCCCAATCAGGCCCACCAGGGTGCTCCAGATGGCCATGCCCCCTTCCCTTGGCCAAGTCCCCTTCCCCTGACCATTGATTGTTGGGTGGTTTCCCCACATTTGTGCAGTCTCCCGCCCCACCTGCCCCCATTCTAAAAGGTGAAAATGCCTCTCTTAAGGCTTCATTACCGGCAGGAAGCGCTTTAAGCAAAAATATGCTGGTATTTTTGGCCCCTACCCTTTTGCCTTTGACTCCACCCACCACTGGAATGCGGCCCCCGAGAGCTTCTCTGAAATGGAATTCGGCCCTCGGTCTGAAAGAGGTTCTGCACCCCTGCTGTATTGTCTGCTCTGAGTGGCAGTCTTTTCCATCACCTGACCCCCGATTCTTTTCGCTGGAGATTCTGGGACTGAACGAGGAGCCTTCTGCATGCAAAGCAAGTGCTCTACCACTGAGCCATGGCCACTGACACCAGAAAGAGTTCAACATGATGCTTTTAATCTCCTCTCTAAAGACACACCATATTATACAATTACGTTAGAGCATTCACCGTATTTAAGCTTTGAAAGCAAATATAAAGGGTTGTATTCAATGAGTTGCATCCAATGTCAGTCTAACTTAAGTCCCATTCATTTCACTGGGTCTATTTTAAGTAGGACTAAAATTTGATACAACCATATACTCTTAGCACATGTAGGCTAAATGCCTATTTAGATTCTCTCTGTCTCTCTGTGTCTCTGTCTCTGTCTCTCTCACACACATACACACATGCTCTGAAAATAGAAAACTGTCAAAGTTACAAAATTATGCTACAGGTTGTGAGCACAAATATTTCCTAGCAGGAGAAAATGCTGCCAAATTGTTACCTAACCAAAAAATGCAGACTAAAACAATGAAAGAGAAGGTTTGCTAAAAATATGTAGGCAGCATTCAGTATCTGAATACTGGTACGCCATTCAAAAATGAAGTTTTAAGTTGGTACCCAAAGAAAAAGGTCCATAAAAACAATAACAACCACCCAACAACACCCTATTTCTACCACCATAAGAGCTGGGAAGATGAAAGTTGAACATAAGAAGAGTCCAGACAGATCAGCCCAAAGGTCCATCTTCACCAACCAGGGCCCAAACACTGGAGATGAGGTGGGGGTGGTAGGGAAGAGGACACTTTACCTGGCCTGGGCTGCAAACCCATATCACAGGTGTCCATACTGCATACTGAAATCCCTGGGCTGGTGGCGGGGAGCCAGCGGGGCTGATAGAATGAAATGCCCCAGGGGGTTGAACCTCTTGCAACCTGAGCGCCAAAGTCCATTTTGGGGATATTCTTGGGCGCTGCATTCCAGGGGTGGGCAGGGCCAAAGGCCAAATAGGCAGGGCCGACATATCAGCATATTTTAGCTTACACCTCTTACTGCCAGTAGCTAAGCCTTAGGAGGGCACTTCAGTCTTCTAGAATGGGGAACAAACTGCACAAAAGCCGTGAAACCATGAAATGATCGGTGCTCAAGGGAAAGGGATATGCGAATCAGCAAAATGTGAGCTCACTGAAGTTCTCTGAATTCTGGCTCAAAGCTTCTTCTGATTCAATTCTGTATCAGATTGCGAGCTTTATTGTTTCCTTTTCACATGAAAATCCGTGTGTATTTTTCCAAAGGTACGCATCAATTGTGCGCATCTCTGAAATGTTCACATTCCTCTCCCATTGATTAAGCATATTAGTGTGCATTTCACAGAAGTACGCATTTTTTATTTTATACACATTTTTCAAATGGACACATGCTGTTGAGCCTAGTTTTTTTGGTCCGCGGATCACTTTGCAAACTCAGAAACGTATGGACTTTGACTGCAGGTTGCATCCATGTTTGGTCCAGAACATGCAAACTGGGTAAATCCTGACCAAAAATGAACTGAAACAAATTTCCCTTACATCCCTAGAAAGGGGGCAGGACCCCAACAGGCTGGGTTTGGTGCGCAGGCCTGAGGTTCAACACCCCTACTCCAGAATATATGGGAGCAAGTGAGTTTGGCCTCTGGCATGCATAGAAGAACTGGACTAGGATACCTGAGAGAGCGCCTTCTCCCTTACCAACTTGCCCAATCACTGAGGTCATCAGAGGGCATGCTCCTCATGGTTCCACATGGACCTATGGCGTGACTGGAGTCTACCAGGAGAAGAGCCTTCAGTGTGGTGGCTCCCTTCCTATGGATCTCCCTGAATCTGGAGGTCAGGCAGGCGCCAACACTGGGTTGTTTTCAGTGCCTCCTAAGAACAGCTCTTTCCCAGGAAGCCCTTCCTTGGTTAATCAGCCTCAGTTTTATTGGCACTCTATTTTTATTTTAAGAATAATTTTAATATCATGTTTCATCCTTTTTATCTTTTGTTCATTTTATCTCTTGTTGTTCACTGCTCCAGAATCTGTTTAGATGTGGAGTGGTATACAAATGTTGTAAATAAAACAAACAAACAAACACATAGATTATGCCTCAGGGAAAGAGAACAGTATCTAAAGGGCATTTGTCAGTGTATCATTATATACGCGTGCAGCAATGTGGGGTGGAAAATTTTCCAAAATGGCAGATTTCCCAGAAAAATTTCCTGTGCTTTATTTTTCCATGGAAAATGTCCCCTTCCATAATGATTAGTAACAATGACTGGATGCCAACTGCAAATACAATACAAAGCAAGGTTGGCAGTTTCAGAGTTGTAGATCAGTGGTTGTCAGCCCATTAGCATGTTCACAGGTTTCAGGAAGTCTGTTTTATTCGTAAATTCAAACAATGTAAGGGAAGTATATGCTATTGTATTTGATTTGTGCAAGTATTCCAATAAAGATGTCCAAACAATATAGCTTTGCTGTCTGGGGAATGCTGGGAGTTGTAGGCCTTTTCCTTGTCTAAACATGCCTAGGATTGCACCCTAAATCACATCAAGGGCGCAGTCCTATGCATGTTTAGACAGAAAGAAGTCCTACAATTCCCAGCATTCTCCAGTCAGCCATGCTTGCTGGGGAATGCTGGGAGTTGTTGGACTTTTTTCCCCTTCTAAACATGCACAGGATTGCACACTTAGTGTGCTTTAATTTTCGCCCTCAAATATTTCAAGTCAAATACCTGTGGTGTATTGGGACCAAAAACTAACATGGGGTACTTTTTATTTTTTTTACCTTTGTTGTTTACTAAATAGAAGCAAAAGAAAACTGCAAAATTAGGTCACTTTCTAGGGCAGGGGTGGGCCACCTCAAATCCAGCCCTCTGAGGTTCCCCAGAAGGCCATACCCTTTCCCCCAACCACCAATCTTTTGGTGGTTTCCTGGCTTTTGTGCAGGTTTTCCCCCATTTTAAAAAGTTGAAATGCATCTCCTAAGGCTGGGTTACTGGCAGGAAGACTTTTACACTAAAGTAATTTGGCATATCTGACTTTCCCCATTTGCCTCTGGCCCTACCTCCTTTGTCTTCAGTCCTGTCCATGATTGGAATGCGGCCCCCGAGAGCTTCGGCCCTTAAGTTGAAAGAGGTTCCCCACCCGTGCTGTAGGGCATCAGAAAATTCTTCAATGAAAATGCTCCTATGCAAATTAACCTAATTGAATTTCTAATTTAAGATTTCCCAGAAAACGCACATCACTAAACATATACATAAAGTCCTACACAATGAGAGCTGTTTTAGGAACAGTTTCTTTCTTTATTTCTCTCTCTTTTGTGAAAAGCTGGGATACAAATCATAAATGAACAAACCCTGCCATGCTTGGCTATAAATATGAAGCATGCAGAAATGCAAGGAGCCTAAACAAAGGAAACTAAAAAAAAAACAAAAGGACACCAGTTCATTCCTCCAATATTTCAACAGAGACTTTTGTGCATGGGGGTGGCAGGGGTAGAGGTAGGAAGAATATCCGAGTCCAGCATTCTGCTCCCTGCCATGACCAACCAAATACCTCTGGGAAGCCCGCTAACATTTGGTATTCAGTGGTAGACTGTATCAGCACCTGGAAGTCCTGAACAGCCATCACTGTCATGTCCAGGGGAGCTGATCTGAAGCAGTTGCGCTTACTAGAAGGTTGGGGCAGAATCAAGTCCAGTGAGGCAGAACCAAGTCCGGCTATGCAGATGGCAAAGCACGGTCAGACCAGGCAGGGTCTGTGAGGACCCTGGACAGCTCTAAGCTACATAGAACTCACTCAGGAAGAACCGTTGTCTCAGCAAGGTGAAGAGATTTTCTGTGGCTTTATGAAGGCTGACTGATCTGGGCCTGCTGTTAACCCCATCCCCTCTGAGGAGCTGCCTGTCTATTAAAGGGCCATTGTCTGGCTCTGCAGAGGTTCCTCTGACATAGGGGTGGTAAGGAATGCATTGGGGGCTGCCCTCCAAGGAGTCTGGCGAAGCCATGTCCTCTGCCCTGGAAGGTCCCAGGGTGACATACGATGGCTCACTGCATGATGTCTCCTCCACCTCAGAGTCCTCTGAGCCAGGGGTGGGGGGTGGGGGAAGGATCAAGGCCAGAAAACATGACCATCCCAACTGAAAGCAGTGTTTCTGAGGAATCTGTCAAAATGAATGCTCAAGTACACAGCTGGTTGTTTTCTCTGCCCCATCCACATGCCTGCTGTTTTGATCAGCAATATCCCGGGAACACTTTACCATAAGGAAATTATGGACTGGCCTATTTCTGCTGTATTTTGAGCACCAGGAACAGAGGTTGAGGAGGTGGGTGGGTTGGGAATGAAGAAAAGAAGCAACAGCCTAGAGTCCATCATTCTAAAGAAGAAGAGAAAAACCTAAATCAAAAAGGTGTGACAAGTAAACACTCCAAGAAGCTGTGCTGTCAGTGATGTACAAACAAGAAATTCATCAAATAACGTAAAGTATACTCCTTTTCGGAGAAAGGAAGCACAATCAGTTCATAATCACGGCTTGCTCTCGTCTTTGGAGGGCAGGGGAAATGGCCTACCTCCATAGAATCCTAATCAGGCCTCATCAAAGATCTGTAAAAACAAATCAATATCTGCTCCTGGCAGGATGAGTTAATTAATACCGGAGTGCTCCTCAGCATCGCCTCCGCAGCTGTCAGTCTTGCCGTGTTAAGAGAAGTTCTTCCTGAATGCTCAATGAAATGCTCTCTTGCGGGGCCACATCCTGGACTCTGGGGGCCTTGCGCACACTTCTCACTGAGGTGGTCCACTGTGTCTGGGCTGTGCACCTCAGCTGGCAGAAGGATGGAGGGGAGAGGGCTCATGGGACTGAATGCCCCCCCCAGCCCTTCATATACGAAGCTAACCTGTTAGGGTGAGGGGGCAAACGTGGACCCTTTCCCCAGCGCTCTGCTATTCTATATGTGGGAATTCGTGGGAGGGGCTTTTGGGTACGAGAGGAAGGCTCGAGGCCCTGCCCACAGCGTGAACAATCCAGACATAGGCTGACCACTTCAGTGAGGACTAGCCTCAGTAGGCCCCTTTGCCTGGAAAAGGCATGGCACGCAAGCCAAGGATGCTCTACTTCTTTACATACCCTGCACAAAGTAAAACTGGTGGTCCTGTTGGGACAGTGGGGCCCTTGGCATGGCCAGATGCCCAAACATGCCACCAGCCAAAGCCAGCCGAGCAGGCCAGGGCAGCGCTCACGCCTTGCGCACAGAGGGGCCCGGGTGCCATTGCCGGCACCTGTCCAGGAGGCAGCAGGGTCACTGGAAGGACCTCTGCTCTGCTGGTACCTTGGACAGCCTCTGCCAGGCTTGGCAGACTGCATGGAGCATGCTCTGCCTCCCCAACTGGGTGCACTCCAGAGGTGTCAAACGGCAGAGTCCATCAAGATGGTCTCATTGGACAGCTTCACACGTTCGTCTAGCTTAATGTTTGTGAACCGCCCAGAGAGCTTCAGCTACTGGGCGGTACAGAAATGAAATGAATAAATGCATTTGAGCTGCCACAGTGCAAAGAACTAGGCTGGAAGAAAAGGCCACAGGATTCTCCTCTCGAGATGCAGGCAAGGTCACAGACTGCGGGCTCCTTTTGGCGTGGTGGCAAAGGGAGCCGTCCTGTACCAAGTCAGATAATTGGTCTGGCTAGTCCGGGGCTGTCTTCCCTGATTGGGGTCTCCAGTGGTTTTGGGCAGAGGTGTTTCCCAGCCCTGTTATCCAAGATCCATTTTAAGCAGAGTCAAGAGGGACTTTATGTATGGAAGGCCTGAACTCTGCCCTTGAGCTCTGCGTAGCTGTTTCCACAGCAAGGAAATGCAATTGTTAATTCGGCAAAGTGGTGGGGGAGCAGCCCAGGCCTGGATTGCCCAGGCAGGCTTGAGCTCCTGCACCTCTCATCATAGGTACTAAACACATTCCACTTCTTAGGGGAACACCTACGCTGATTTTAAGCATATACACAAAAATGTGACCAATGCATATTTCGACGTGTGTGCACCGTAGAGGTATGGTTGCACAGCACCAGGACTGGATCGAGTGGACACCTGATGGCAAATGTGGGTTTGCTGCTCCATAATGTGCAAAATGGTGCAAAGGAAAACACCCCCGCACCTTAGGATTGTGGTGATGTGGTTTGAAACAAGACTAACTGATGGACATGCATGTGCCCACAATTCAGCTATGGGTTGAGAATGCAAGAGCATGTGGAGGTGGCTGGTACAAGGCGCCCAGTGCCCAACTCGGGGAGACACATAGCTTGAGAGGAAGATTAGCATTATGGGAACAAGATGCTTGCATTCTGTGAAAAGGAATTCTGATTGCAGCATTACCCTTTAGCTCCACGCAGCCGGGCTCCAGACCTCAGCAGATCGGTCTTCCCTGCTGGATGGAGCGATTAGCTTTCCAAGGAGCTAAAAGGGCATTGACTCGGAGCTGTGGTAAGTGGTCTGGTGACCACACTCTTCAATTGATCCATTCGGGCTCCATTAAGAGGTTTTACTGTAAATGGGAAGCGCCAGGAACAGCAAGTGAAACAGATGCTGCTGTGGAGAGAGCCAAAGACAAACACTCTTGTTACGAGACGAGGGGTGGAGGGCTGTAAAAAAGCCAGTCTGCTGCCCACCCACTCTTCCATAGAATCACGGAGTTGGAAGGGGCCACTTAGGCCACTGAGACCAAGCTCCTGCTCAGTCCAGGTGAGAACGTTCATTTGAGAAAGCCAATGCGCTGTGAACTACACCAGGGTTAGGGATGTCTATCACCGGGAAATCCATTTCGTTTTTGGCTTGATGGAGTCTTCCAGCATGCCCGACTCAGCTCACATTTGTGTGCCAGGCCGCAAGATTTTTCTGAAATCTGGGAACTTTCCCCAGTTTTTTTAAAAATTACGCAAATTGCGGCCAAGATTTGTGCAAATTATGCAAATTGCAGCTGCAATCGGCGCAAATCTCTATTTGCACAAACAAGAACAATGGAAAATCTGCCAACTGGCCTGACTCGATGCAGAGCAAGTTGGGTCAGTTCGCAGAAAACAGACCAAAGTCTGGGGGGGCTGAACCAAGGGAAGCTCATCAAACTCCACACTCCAAATGGATTCCTGTGACATCCCTAACCAGGGGCGGCCTTAAAATCACTTCTCAACTCAAGAGACCCCTTCAATTGACTCTCTGAAGCTACCTTTGCCCACCCCAAAGAGAAGGCCTGGCCCAGAACTTTGCATCCAAACACACCTTAAAGGATCACCAGTACCAGCACTATCCCAATTTTATTTGGGCTCAAATGGTGGTGTGTGCTAACATGCATAGACACCCCTTCATGTGAGCGTGCAAGCAATCTCTTCACCATAACTCACAAACTGAACACAGAAATAATTGCTCCTGTGAACCCCTGGAGTCCTGAGATCAGGTCTTTCAATAGTTGGCTGATGGATGAACCATCTGCTTATGTTGTCGATTCTGAGGAGTTGGCAGTTGTTCGGGATGCAAAGCCAACTGTGTCTGGCTTCCTCTCCTCTTGTTGGCCTCCTTTCTATGCTGTGCCTCTTGTATCATTCAGAGAAATGGTTTTGGGCAGATGCTCCAAGAAGCTCAACTGGGTTAGCGACCCTCAGCTGCTTCTTTGCCAAATCTAGCCAGAGTGGGGTTGGCAGGAAATGTATTGACCGCCTTTGCAGGCAATACATGTCCCATGCCAGTTGGAGCTGGCCAAGTGGACAGGCATGCACTTGCAGCTGTCTTTTGATGTGTCTCTGTAACGCGGTGCTTTGCAGGATGGAGTACTGGAGAAACATGGGCGCGTTTCACATTTAACTGTGAATTTCAACAGAAATGAACAACCCCTCCAATACTAGAATCTAGCAAGACCTGCCAATTCATCCAAGCTAGAATCAACAAACTCTAGCCCAGATGCCTAAGCACTGTGTGTGCTGGTCCTCTCCTGCCCTGAAATTGTGAGGCTGTTTTGTTGTTGTTGTTCAGTCGTTCAGTCGTGTCCGACTCTTCGTGACCCCATGGACCATAGTACGCCAGGCCTTCCTGTCCTGCGCTCTGTCCCGGAGCGTGCTCAAGTTCATATTCATTGCATCCGTGATGCTATCTAGCCATCTCATCCTCTGCCGTCCCCTTCTCCTTTTGCCTTCAATCTTTCCCAGCATCAGGGTCTTTTCCAGGGAGTTTTCTCTTCGCATTAGGTGGCCAAAATATTGGAGCTTCAGCTTCATTATCTGTCCTTCCAATGAGCACTCAGGGTTGATTTCCTTTAGGATGGACTGATTTGACCTCCTTGCAGTCCAGGGGACTCGTAAGAGTCTTCTCCAGCACCACAGTTCGAAAGCATCAATTCTTCGGCGCTCAGCCTTCCTTACAGTCCAGCTCTCACAGCCATACATTACTACTGGGAAAACCATAGCTTTGATTAGACGGACCTTTGTCGGCAAGGTGATGTCTCTGCTTCTTACTATGCTGTCTAGGTTTGCCATAGCTTTCCTCCCAAGGAGCAAGCGTCTTTTAATTTCATGGCTACAGTCACCGTCTGCGGTGATCGTGGAGCCCAAGAAAGTAAAATCTGTCACTGCTTCCATTTCTTCCCCTTCTATATGCCAGGAAGTGATAGGGCCAGATGCCATGATCTTAGTTTTTTTAATGTTGAGTTTCAAACCAGCTTTTGCACCCTCCTCTTTCACCCTCAACAAGAGGCTCTTGAGATCCTCTTCACTTTCTGCCATTAGGGTGGTATCGTCTGCATATCGGAGGTTGTTGATAATTCTCCCGGCAATCTTAATTCCGACCTCTGATTCATCCAACCCGGCATTTCTCATGATGTACTCTGCATATAAGTTAAATAAGCAGGGTGACAATATGCAGCCTTGTCGTACTCCTTTCCCAATTTTGAATCAATCGGTTGTTCCATGTCTGGTTCTTACTGTTGCTTCTTGACCCTCGTACAGGTTTCTCAGGAGACAGGTAAGGTGGTCTGGTACTCCCATCACTTTAAGAATTTGCCACAGTTTGTTGTGATCCACACAATCAAAGGCTTTAGCGTAGTCAATGAAGCAGAAATAGACGTTTTTCTGGAATTCTCTTGCTTTCTCCATGATGCAGCGAATGTTGGCGATTTGATCTCTAGTTCCTCTGCCTCTTCGAAACCCAGCTTGTACTTCCGGTAGTTCTCGGTTCGCATACTGCTGAAGCCTAGCTTGTAGGATTTTGAGCATCACCTTGCTGGCATGTGAAATGAGTGCAATTGTGCGGTAGTTTGAACACTCTTTGGCGTTGCCCTTCTTTGGAATTGGAATGTAAACTGACCTTTTCCAGTCTTGTGGCCACTGTTGAGTGTTCCAGATTTGTTAGCATATTGAATGCAGCACTTTAACAGCATCATCTTTTAGGATTTTAAATAGCTCAGCTGGAATACTGTCATCTCCACTAGCTTTGTTGTTACTAATGCTTCCTAAGGCCCACTTGACTTCACTCTCTAGGATGTCCGGCTCAAGTTCAGTGACCGCACTATCAAGGCTATCAGGGACATTCAGATCTTTCCTGTATAGTTCTTCTGTGTATTCTTGCCACCTCTTCTTAATCTCATCTGCTTCTGTTAGGTCCCTGCCTTCTTTGTCCTTTATCATGCCCGTCTTTGCACAAAACGTTCCCTTGAGATCTCCAATTTTCTTGAAGAGATCTCTAGTCTTTCCCATTCTGTTGTTTTCCTCGATTTCTTTGCAATGTTCATTTAAGAAGGCCTTCTTGTCTCTCCTTACTATTCTCTGGAACTCTGCATTC
Organism: Heloderma suspectum; assembly: GCF_057233095.1. Classification (NCBI taxonomy): domain Eukaryota; kingdom Metazoa; phylum Chordata; class Lepidosauria; order Squamata; family Helodermatidae; genus Heloderma; species Heloderma suspectum. The sequence goes on from NC_139466.1 coordinate 4,706,918, forward strand.
AGTTGGGTATATCTTCCCCTTTCTCCCTTGCTTTTCGCTTCCCTTCTTTCCTCAGCTACTTGTAAAGCCTCATCAGACAGCCACTTGGCTTTCTTGCATTTCTTTTTCTTTGGGACGGATTTTGTTGCTGCCTCCTGAACAATGTTACGGACCTCCATCCATAGTTCCTCAGGCACTCTGTCTATCAGGTCTAATCCCTGAAATTTATTCCTCACCTCCACTGTATATTCATCAGGGATATGATTTAGGTCATACCTGAACGGTTTAGTGGTTTTCCCGACGTTCTTCAATTTAAGCTGAAATTTTGCAAGAAGCAGCTCATGATCTGAGCCACAGTCAGCTCCAGGTCTTGTTTTGACTGACTGTATGGAGCTTCTCCATCTTTGGCTGCAAAGGACATAATCAATCTGATTTCGATACTGACCATCTGGTGACGTCCATGTGTAGAGTCGCCTCTTGTGCTGTTGGAAAAGAGTGTTTGCTATGATCAGCATGTTCTCTTGGCAAAACTCTATTAGCTTTTGTCCTGCTTCATTTTGTACACCAAGGCCATGCCTGCCTGTTATCCCGGTGATTTCTTGACTTCCTACTTTAGCATTCCAATCCCCTATGATGAAGAGGACATCTTTTTTTGGTGTTAGTTCTAGAAGGTGTTGTAGGTCTTCATAGAACCGATCAACCTCAGCTTCTTCGGCCTCAGTGGTTGGGGCATAGACTTGAATTACTGTGATGTTGAATGGTTTGCCTTGGATTCGTACTGAGATCATTCTATCATTTTTAAGATTGTACCCCAGTACTGCTTTTCCCACCCTTTTGTTGACTATGAGTGCTACTCCATTTCTTCTAAGGGATTCTTGCCCACAATAGTAGATATGATGGTCACCTGAATTAAATTCGCCCATGCCTGTCCATTTTAGTTCGCTGATTCCCAAGATGTCGATGTTCAATCTTGCCATCTCATGTTTGACCACCTCCAGCTTACCTTGATTCATTGATCTGACATTCCAGGTTCCTAAACAATATTGTTCTTTACAGCATCGGATTTTCTTTTCACCGCCAAACACATCCACAGCTGAGTGTCCTTTCGGGTTTGGCCCAGCCGCTTCATTCTTTCTGGCGCTACTTGGAAATACCCTCTGCTCTTCCCCAGTAGCATATTGGACACCTTCCGACCTGAGGGGCTCATCTTCCGGCGTCATATCTTTTAGCCTTGTGATACGTTCCATGGGGTTTTCTTGGCAAGAATACTGGAGTGGGTTGCCATTTCCTTCTCCAGTGGACCACATTTTGTCAGAACTCTCTGCCATGACCTGTCCGTCTTGGGTGGCCCTGCACGGCATAGCTTATGGCTTCACTGAGTTACGCAAGCCCCTTCGCCACAACAAGGCAGTGATCCATGAAGGGGGTGAGGCTGTTTGCCACGCCTTAATTAAGATCGAAAAGAGGGGTGGAGGGCCAGGAAACATTGCTGTGAGTGCCCAAGCCAGCTTGTGAACTGGGCTTGGCCATTCCTGTTCATGCTGACAATATCCAGTCTTTTCTGCCTCCCCACTTATGGATTTGTGTTCAAGAACGTATTGCTGAAGCGTTTCTTCAAATCCTTCCCAGACAATCAGAATCCTTCAGCAGCAGCTGATTCTTATCCACCCAGGTTCTTGGGCAAAAAGTGAAGCTTATCATGGTTCAGTTATCACCCATCATTCTCTCTCACATCCATCAAGCTATTATCTAACAATTAGAAGTCAGTGGAGAAGTGATTCTGTGCATTTTACTATCACATGCTCATTCCTGAGAATTCCTGAGTCCTCCTGTCAAATCCATTTTTGTGCAAGGTTTGGAGAACACTTAAAAAGAGAATGCTAACCTGTTCCCATCCATTTCTTCACCATCTGGCTGGTCCAACAGGGGCAACAATATTGGTTTTTTCAGGTGATTCCGAGTTCCCTTTGGGCCCCTGGTGAACCCACGAACCTACATCCTTTGGTTGGCCTCAAAGAGCCATCTGCCTACCTTTAATCTTAGCAACATTTAGTGAAGCTTGTACTGGTTTATGCTGCTTGACTTAGGAAAGGCTCAGTATGATAAAAATTGAGAATGACATAAACGATGTCGGACAAGATATAAGGAACTGTCATGTAATGGCTTGGGGCCAGGTTATGTGAAGAAACATCTCCTCCATATTTACCTGCGTGGACATTAAGGTCACTGTCTGAGGCCCTCCTCCATGTTTCCCTGCCCAATGAGGCAAGATGTGTGGCTACAAGAGAGAGGGTCTTTACCCTGTTTGTGGAATGCTCTCCCCCGAGAGGCTCACCCAGCACCTACATTACGGTCTTTCCAGCACCAGATGAAGACTGTTCCCAGGCATTTTAAGACTGATTTTTAGTGCCTTTATTCTTCTGCTCATCTTCATTTGGTTTCATGATGCTTTCATAATTTTATTCTCTGCTGCTGGTTTCATCTTGGTTTTATTCTGTACTGTTTTTATCTTGTTTTAATTTTTGTACCTTGTTTTTAATGTACTGTGCGCCCACAGAGAACTTTGGTTATTGGGCAGTTTAAAAGTACAGTAAATAAATAAAGATATATTGGGCCAGCCAAATTGCCCTTCCAGTCTAGCTCGGCCAACGAGAGACAGGTGGCAGAGACCCTTCCACAACCAGAGATTCAAGGCCCTGTACTGAAGATGTCAGAGATAAAACATGCAGTCCCTTGTGGCTCAACCAATTTCTCTGCTTGGCTGAAAGAGACTGAGAAGTCAGCTCAGGGGTGCCAGCCTCCATTTGTATAACTTACTGTAGTAGGCATTTTGCTCTTTGGCCGGAATGCTTGCAATCCACCTTCAAGCATCAAGAACCTGACTGTTAATCCTCAGGAACAGTGAATGCCTTCCAAACCAGCCCACACAGATGACAGTATTTGTGCACTTGATAAAGAATCAGGGTCATCGTGGCTTTGTAAAGTGTGTGTGTGTGTGTGTGTGTGTGAGAGAGAGAGAGAGAGAGAGAGAGAGACTATGCGTGTGTGTGCATGCATGCGCGTATATATTGCACCAGCCTCCTGTGAGGCCCCAGGCCTGAACCAAGCTATTAGTAGTTTCAGAGGGGCTTAGATTATTCATAATGCTCTCTGACTTTGGTTCAGAAGGCTGCTGTTTTCCCTAACAGGCCTCTTGATTTACCAGGATGAGTCAACGAGTGATAGGGCAGCCTCAAGCACATTCCATACTAACAAGTGGAGTGTCTTATCAAGATGTGCCTGGGAAGTGAGGCTTGTTTGCCTTAAAGATGCAGGTGTCTATGATGGGAAAGTTGTAGACGAATGCTAATTAACGCTTGCTGTTGTCATGCTGCCTCACTGCTGACATGTATGGTATAAGACCCATTTTACCCCATGGCTCTGGGTTCAGAGAAGCTGCTGATCCAACCACTGGGTACGCCTGTGTGCTGATTGTACTCAATAAAATGTAAGTATACCTGGATCTGATTTATCACTATCTTGGCACCTCTAAATTAAGAGTTTGAAGCCTACTGCAGGGCAATACACCTCCACCAACCTGGCACCCTCCAGATGTGTTGGACTACAACTCCAACAATTCCCGGCCATGCTGGCTGGGAATGATGGCAGTTGTAGTTCAACACATCTGGAGGGCACCAGGCTGGGGAAAACTGCATTACACACTTTCCTTTTTTCCCATTGCAAAACCAAAGATTCTATCTATCTATCTATCTATCTATCTATCTATCTATCTATAATTGCTTGAAATGAAAGACTTCTAAACAGTTAAATGCTTCTCTATCTATTGCTTCCTTTTCAGTGAATGTCCTGCCTCTCTTGTCTCTCCTTTCTCCCCCTGAAATGCCAAAGACAGGTGGGGGGAGAAATGCCGCAGACGTTCATCTTTCACAAGTCTCATCTTTCCTGTGGATTTGGCAATTACTGCAAACACCACAAGAGCAGAGCTCAAGAGCAGGTGAGTGAAAAATTAGAGCTGACAGCCCTAATTGAGCTTGAAGTCCCATTTACTGAAAATGATCTGGCAGAATTAAAAATTCACAACTGGAGGCTCGTTGTGGTGAAAACTATACATTATGGGCTCTCTGAAATACTCCGGGAAACAAACCCTCTCGGAGACCTCCAGGCACACAGCCCAAACGCTTTGTGCCATTATCGATGGAGAAAACAAGCCAGGCTTTGGGGATGAGGTATAACCTCCAAAGGTCCTTAGAAATAATAATTAAAGACTTGCTCATGTCCTCACACCTCTGGCGGTAGAACTGAATCGAGACCAGAGAAAAAACAACATATACCTCCACTGAAGATGTAGGACAAAACTGCCCATAGCTTAATAAATGCAACAGATGAACAGCACTCTCCACGTCCCTTCCGGTCCCTGCCCAGAAGGATTCTAATCTGAACTGTTGACCCCAGTACCAGCTCCAGGTTTTTGTGGGCCCTCAGGCAAGACGCCCCCCATGGGCCCCCTCCCTCCATGAGTCTTCCTTCTCACCAACATAGTCCCCTCCTCCTCCTCCTTGCTACTACTTGCTTGTTTGACAGGCAGAGAGCCGATCAGCAAGTCGGCCGTGGCATCCAGTGATCCTCCTTCTCACCACCACCATTGTCTGGGTCAGAGCAAGATGCAGGCGAAGAAGCCAGTTGCCGTGGTGCAGAGAAGCAACTCCAGGGGGCTCTTTTCTGTGGGCCTTGGTGCAAGCCCTGGATGACCCGAATAACCCATTTATGGTGGATCTTATGGTGGCAAAATAGTGGATCTTGCTTCCCAGGCTCACTACTCTAACAACGTAGCTGCTGTTTCCTTGTGGCTTCAGCTCTCTAGTTTGAAGGAAAGCCAGATTCCGGCTGAACACCAGGAAAAAGGTCCTGACTGTTAGAGCAATACGACAATGGAACCGATTGCCTAGGGAGGTGGTGGGCTCTCCCACACTGGAGGCCTTCAAGATGAGGCCGGACAGCCACCTGTCAGGGATGCTCTGACTTGGACTCCTGCACTGAGCAGGGGGTTGGACTTGATGGTCTTATAGGCCCCTTCCAATCCTACTATTCTATGATTCTGTGAACACTTAATACAGAAATCTTCCCAAACGTTTTTGAACTCATTCTCCAGAGAAGGAGATTCCCCAGTCTCTCTAGGAAGCTTATTAAGGCAATGCTGATCTGTTCTTTCAGGCTGAATCTACACAGAGCAGTTATACCGTTATCATACCATTACCATAACTATTGGTACATATGACACCAACAGGCACCAATAGTTATGATAACAGTATAACTGCTATGTTTAGATTCAGCCTCAGTTATGATTCCCCTCCTAATGATTAATCTAAATCTGTCTTCCTGGAGTTAAAAAAACAAACTGCTCTTTGTCTTATCCTCCGCAGAATAAGATGAAAAACAGAGAAGTTTTTAGATGACTTTAAGGCACAGCTGGGTAGATGAGAGGAAGTGTTCCACCAGGGACTATCGTTCCAAGCTGTACAGATTTATATCCACACTGGAGGCCTTCAAGACGAGGCTGGACAGCCATCTGTGAGGGATGCTCTGACTCGGATTCCTGCATTGAGCAGGGGGTTGGACTTGATGGCCTTGTAGGCCCCTTCCAACCCTACTATACTATGATTCTGTGAATTCTTTGGAAGGGTGCTAGATCGTTGCCTTCCAACATGACCCACTTGGGCCCAGTGTGGAATCCTGGCTTCACCACTCGTACTTTAATTGCATCCGTATTAGATAGACTACTGTTACGTGCTTTATATGCATGGCTGACTTTGAAGACAGCCAGACTTCTGGCTTGTTCCACAGTTCCTGGCTCATGCCGGGCAGCTGCCCACAGCCTAGCCCTGACATCTGTGGTGGCACCCAAACGGTGGAATGCTCTCCCAGGGGAGATCTGCCTGGCTTGTCGCTACTTTTTCAATGCAGTTGAAACGCACCTGGTCCAACAAGCCTTTTGATGATGCATTTGATGCTCCCAATAGAGTTACTGTATCTTTATATTTTTATGTGCCGCTCTTTTATACAGCTGTCTGAATGGGCTGCTCTACGGTTGTTACTTTAAATTGTTTCGTTACAACTTGTAAGCCACTTTGACGATTGCAGACAGAAAAGTGAAATAAACATTCTCCAGATGAAGGAAACCAACCCAACACACCGCTTTCAGTTGCTCCACGTATTCCACAGAACAGGAAGTGTGACGGATTTGCACATCCTTTGCGTGCACTTCCGGGACTCGTGTGAAAGAAGAACTTGTGCATCTCCCCATCCATCCAGAGACAGATGGAATTCTCTCTTCTTAGCTCTCCTGTGCAATGCAATTTGGGGTCTGGCTCAAAAAAAACAGGCATGGTACCCAAATGCAGTTCCACCAAGGGAAGTTTGGTTCGCATTTGTTTGGATGCATGCTGCTGTTCCTACAGTCTGTGCACAGCCACCCTCAGACAAAATTTTCTAATAAATACTTGTCAGCAATGTGTGTGATTGGGGAGGGGAGAGAAGGGATGAGATGTTGTACGTGAAGCTGGGGTGGGGTGGGGAGAGACAAAGCACACTTTGTCCAGCACACAAACACACCAATCAGTGCTAAATTGCAAGCCTCGGATCATTTATAGCTACACCCAGCTTTCCATGTATAAGTGTTTTAATAGCAGTGCTCGTGACGCTAGAGAGGACTGAACTGAGCAGAAGACTGAAGGCAATAATCTAATACTCCATCACCGCTCCTCACCTCTGACAGGTGGAACGCTGGAAGGAGAAGAGGGACAATTATTGAATCATTAGTGGTTTGGAAGGGCAGGAGCGCTGCAGAGGAAAGCTCTTGGTCTCCCCACCCACCCCATCTAGAATGTTACATCAGTCTCAAACTTAAAAGCCACCCTAATTAAAGAGAAAAGGTGATCAGCCCCTTGTTATTAGATAGGATGCCTAGATGCTACGCACGTCATCTTTTTTTATTTTTTCTTTTGGTAGTACCTAATGCTCAAAAAGTAGCTTTGTGTGATTAAAAAAGCAGCAGAAGACACAGATTCAGGATGCTGAGTGTTAAAAGCCTGCATTGGAGACTGGCCTAAGGACAACCGATTCCAAATCCACCATGACAGCTAAGTAGGTTTGGACCTGGTCTGGACCTGGATGGGAGACAGCTTGGGAGCATTTCCCATATGCCTGTCCAAGCCCATTGGGTCAAGAACTGACAGGGCTGGAACTGAGCCTAGTGTACTATCTGGGAGTTAGGGATGTACGAACTGTGTACCTTCAGGGCCGCTTGACTTCCGCAGTTTGCAGCCAGTGCTCCGTTCCGCCCTTCACAAGCCCCCGGAATGCTCCTCTTTTTTTTCTGCTCCAAAAATTACAAAGATATATCCGTACCAACAATTGTAATTCTGGTGCCCAGCCATCTCTGTGAGTCTGCATAACTTCCGTAAGAATCGCTATTTTTCGTAGATACTTACGTATTTTCCCCCCTGCCCTGATGTGCAGTAATTACTTTCAGCCAAAACGCTTCCTCTTCCTTGTAGGGGCTTCCCAAAAGAAGGCTGTCCTAGGATTGCCTGAGCGATGCACTCTTTGTTTAAAGCAACACTCTTTTAAACAGAGAGAAAACCTTTTAAAATGACCATGCTGGTCTGGAGCCCTACACGAGGTATTATTCTCCCTGCTAAACTTTATATTTCTACATCCAGCGTTGTTGTTAACGTTGTAAGGCTAAAATGGAGAGGAGAACCAACTTTGTGCATGTCTACTCAGAAGTAAGTCTTACTGAGTTCAATGCGACTTACTCCTACACATGTCAGCACCCCACTTGCCCCCAGCTCAGCTTTGTATTTGGACAAAATGAGGAATAAACATACCAGGGAATATGAAGAACTATGAAGAACTATATTCTTCCATTATGTGTGTGTATGTGTGTGTGTGGGGAGGAGCTTCTCCCCCAATCCAGCTGTTTCCTTGGTATGTTTATTCCTCATTTTGTCCATTCCCTGAGCATGTGTAGAGTGTGCTTTTTATTCAAACAAAGAGAAGCTTGCTAATCTTTCCGCTCATGCTACATTTGTACAAGTGTGACTGCTTCAGAAAGAACTTTCCATTATACTGTCTCTTTTTCATGAGTTTCATAACAGAAGTGTGGTGTAGTGGTTAGATACCAGCCCAAAGTCACCCAGTGAGATAACTAACAGGAGGTTTGATGATGAGCTGGATGTGGAAATACAAAGCTGAGCTGGGGGCAAGTGGGGTGCTGACATGTGTAGGAGTAAGTCACATCAAACTCAATAAGACTTGCTTCTAAGTAGACATGCACAGAGTTGGTTCTCCTCTCTATTTTAGCCTCACAACGTCAACAACAACGTTGGATGTGGAAATATAAAGCTAATACCTCGTGCAGGGCTCCAGGACCGGCATGGTCATTTTAAAAGGTTTTTCTTCCTTTAAAACAGCGTTGCTTTAAACAAAGAGTGCATTGTTCAGGCACACCTAGGACAGGCTTCTTTTGGGAAGTCCCTAGGAGGAGGAAGTGTTTTGGCTGAAAGTAAACAGAGACGGAAGATTTCAATTTAAAAAGAACACCCACAAACAAGGGGGTGAGCACAATTCATTTTTTAAAAAAAGTTACGTATTTATTATCGGAATATACTACACTGCGTTTTTATTTACGAAAATTTCGCGACTCTTTGCGGACGACGAAAAAAAAGCCGCATGACTGCTGGCTCCGCAGGACCTCATGGTGCCGTTCCGCAGAGGATTCCGTGGCATGGACTGAAGGGAATTCAATCCCATTTCAGTCCGTGGCGGAATTCTCTGACACCCCTACCGGGAGTGGGCATCCATGCTATGGCCCCAGCGCCCTCTTCACACACCAAAGGGTATAGGCAGAGCAGCACTGGACCTTGTGATTGGCTGACAGCATGAAGCATCTGGATTGGCCAGGCCTGTTAGAAATACTAGGAGCCTGGATTTGTGCCCTTGCTTGGTTAACGGAGCAGGACCTTCTGCCAGCCACATTTGTTTGCTCCCAGCCCCTATTCAGAGATACTCTGAATAGAATAATCTGTCATGGTGGATTTGGAATTTTTACCTGTATTTTATTACTGTTAGCTGCCTTGAGCGCCATTTTGGGGTGGAAAGGCAGGATAAAAATTTACAGGGCTATCCTATACAGGTCTACTCAGAAGTTCAGTGTGGCTTACTCCCAGATAAGTGTGTATAGGATTATATCTTTAATAAATATAAATTAAAAATAAAGAAAATGGGTCATCGTGCTAAAAAAACACATTCAGCACCATAGTGGCTTCGCCTTACTGCGGAGTCAAAATGGTGAAGAATGTATGAACCGTCTTCTCAGATCAGCCAAAGCTTCACCATGCTGGTTTCAACATCAGCCAGCCAGATGCTTCTCAGAAGCCCCACAAGTCAGGCTTTTCCCAGTTGTTTGCTCCCAGCATGTATTCTGAGATCTACTGCCTTGGTTCATGGAGGCTCCATTTCACTCTCACAGCTAACAGTTGCTCAAAGACTTCTCCTCCATGAATTTGTCTAACACCTTTTTTAGAAAGTCATTGGAGGGCACAATCCTATGGGGATAGTCGGCCGTCTCTGAACTTGGAGTTGACAGACTAGCCAATGCAGGGCAGGTGGAGCGCACAGGGGATCTTCTCCTCTGCACTCTGGCTGCCCTGAATTTGTGGCTAGATGGCCAATTTTGGCTGTCTAGCCGGAGCGGCTTGAAGTGGGGGCGTGGGCGGATGGTGCATAGGAATCCCGCCCCTCCCCGCCCCCAGGAGCACCCTCTTTTCCTCCACTCTGCACTGTTCTTCTGAGTGTGGAGTCAGGGACCAATTGCGCCTTGTACAAGGCTGTGGGAGAGGGGCCGGGGACACGGCTTTCTGGGAATCGACCTTGGAGCGCTGGCTCTGAGGTCGGTTCCCGGAAAATGAAAAATCCTATGTCCATCTAGCCGCTCTCTATCAGCCATAGGATTGCGCCCTAAGCTACTAACCATCACCACATGTTGTGACAGGGAATTCCACAGGTTGATTTTATGCTGTGTTGAAGCGTCCTTCACTTTTGTCTTCGGACACTAGAATCTCTCGCCAAGCATCTTCATTGAGCAAGCCCAATGAAAACAGCATGAATAGGCCTTAGAACGCTCAGAGCAAGCTGGAATCTCAGAAACCAGGAGCACAAATGCCCAAACTACACCAGCGCTGCTTTGGAGGGAGGGGATTTCCCCCCACAGCGTCCATCAGCTGTGGTCTTAGATGCACCCTGAATATTAATTAATGGCGGGGGTCGGGGGAAGCATCCATTTCCACCCGCACTTCTGAAATGGATTTTCTGTGTCTCAGCCTGTGCCCTCAAACAAATAGACATCTGGATTAGGGCTGAAGGCATCAATTAATTGGCATGATTAATCAGTTAATTCATTAATTGCCTATGAAAAAATGAGTCAGGACCGTAGCCACTAAAAGCTGTTCTGTGCTGATGGCATTTTTGGAGACATCGCTCTGCAGATGATTTTGCTCCCCACTTTGCAGCATAATAAATGATTGGTGAACCTTGGTCTGCAAGGGTGGGGGGAGGGAGAGGAAAAACAGACACACATACCCCATTACAAATTCCTAGCTAAGAACCTAAATCTATCAAGTGATTTATTTATGGAACGTATTTTATTTCTTGACTATTTATTTAATTTACGGAAGCTGTGGCCACAGGACATGGCAACAGGCACGGCTTTAAAAGAGGATTAGGCATACCCATAGAGGAGCAAAATGCTTTCAATAGCTACAAGTCATGACCGCTGTATGCAGCTTGTCATAAACCAGGGTTGCTGTTCCCCCCTCAGGAGGAGAAGCCTCTGATATAGACCTCTCAGACCTAGAAGAGGGTGTGGTCATGGAAGCACCCATCAATGCCCCTCTCACCTCAGGGCTCTTGGCCCCAGAAAAGCCCCTGCGACCAGCGCCCCCCCCTTCCATAGGAATCCGCAGTGCCATCCTTGGGTTCCAAACCCTCTGGTTCTTAAGCCAGCCCCATACCCCAGTTGCAAGCATGGCTCCTTTAAGGGAGAAGGCCTCCTGCAATGTGTGGAAGGAGCCAGCAGCATCTAGGAAGCTCTACTTAAGGCTCAGTCTGAGTTTGCCACATGTTGGAGCAACAGATGAGCTGAGCTCGTCTGGCTTTCAGGCCAGGCCCTCTCGGAGCTCTCCACTCCTTGCTTTCTCTAGCTGGGATCTGACCTTGGCTTCATCTGACCTTGTTTCTGGGCTCTCCCCCTGATCAACAGGACCTGTGGCCTAAAATGGTACACAGCCTTGGGGTTCACAAGCAGTATGTCATGGATTGCCAGATGCTGGGGAGCATCAGCAGGAGATGGCTATTGCCTTCAAGTCCTGCTTCCTAGATGCATCTGGCTGGTCACCTCTGCACAGCCCCAGTCATGTTCTTAGGAGCCTAGTGTCAGTTTTACAGGCCACTGGAAAAGCACCTGTTGAACTCTCACTCGCCAGTACTCTCCTTCTATATTTATCTTCTCCTTAGCTCCAATGGGTGAGAAAGTCAGCTGTTTTCCCCAACTGTTGCAAAGGGCCCCCCCATCCCAACAAGGGAGTTCTTGGTTTGCCCATCACACTTCTTCCAAGTGAAGGAGGCCTGCTGAGGGCACAGAACCCCAAATCATGGAGCTGATGCTGCTCCTTTCATGACTCTGACTCTCCTCTGACACCTGATGCTCCAGTATGGCCACCCTGACCTACACTGCTGTGTCCACGAGGAGGCTTCACCCCAAAATGATATCCTCATAAATTTCTCAACAAGGGCAGTTGACTTGGGAGGCATCTTGCTTCAGACAATCCATATTTATAGGCCATGAATATGTTTGGCCTCCTGCGCTTTATTTATTACAAGACAGACCAATAAAACAGGAAAATGTATCACCCAGATGCAGCAACTAAAACAGAATTTGCATAACCTTGAAGAAGCATTTATCTCCCCTGTTCTACATCCCCCCACCCTGCAAGCAGCAACTAAGTGAGGTTTGATTAGTTCTTTCAGGCCAGCCGGGTGCGACAATGGAAGTGGAGGTTAACGGCCACCTTGGTGTTCACTTAATTACAAAGCCATGTTGAGACTCAAAGAAGCAAAGGTTCAGCAAGCCATATGCTAAGAGAAAGTTCCTCCACCCACCTCCCTTAATCTAACCTCAGAGAGTTATTTTGCCTTGTAAAAACTGGATGTTCCCAAGTCCCCGCTTCCCGGCACGTTTTATAGCCATGGAATGGGAGTTTGGAGAGCGTTTTCCCGCTACCGAATTATCAACTTCCTGTTTCATAAGCACTTGAAAACGGTTCTGGTCTGGCACGCAGCCCCTTCCCAAGACATCTGAGCAAGAATAGTTTTTAAGGCCTCCTAGCAGTACACAGTTCAAGAGGGAACAACAGCAACAAATAAAATCCCACCAAAATACTCCCATAGGGGCACTGTCTGTCAGGGAGAAGGCAAAGAGAGACTTTACAATGGATGAGGCCAGAATTTGTCTTATGCTGCTAAGAACTTGCTTGTTTTTTTAAGGGCCCACACCAGGAGGTGCAGGACTGTGGAGAACAAGTTTTGCATGCAGAAGGTTCCAGGCTGATCCTCCGCATCTCTGCACAGAAAAAGGTCAGGAAACAGGTGATGGGAGGGGTGACCCTGGAGAGCATCTGCCTGTCTGAACAGAACACTACTGGGTCAGGTTCGATGGACAAATATCCTGATCTGGTCAGCATTTCCTTGAAAAATCAGGTACTGATGCTAAAACTATATTTGGGTTAGAAAGACTCTCATGGAGTTAAGGCTAAAGATGTCTCACTTTCAGGCTTTGCTGAGTCCTTGGAGCATCCTGGACTGTCTGTATACCAAGTCTCAAACAGATTCCTTTCTACCTCCTGAGGAATTACCTTAAATGAATAAATATAAAGAGAGACAGGCTTGCATCCTGTTTGGACTACTGTAAAGCAGTCTACAATGGGCTGCCTTTGACAAGTGTTTGGAAACTTCAGCGAGGCCAAAATGTTGCAGCCAGACTGTTGACGGGGGCCAGTTACAGGAAGCATGTGACTTCCTCGTTACGACCGTGTCAGTGGTACCAGTCTGTTTCCAAGCTCAATTCAAAGGCCTGGTTATGACCCCTAAAGTCCTATACAGTTTGGGACCATGATGCCTGAAAGGCCACCATTTTCCATATGAGCCTGCCTGGGTTCTAAGATCATCAGGGGAGGCCCTTCTCTTGGTATCACTGCCATTGGAGGCACGTTAGGTGGGGACCCAAGAGAAGGCCTTCTAGGTGGTGACTCCCAGGTTGTGGAACTCCCTGCCAAGGGAGGCTAAGTTGACTCCTTCTCTGTTGTCCTTCCGCCGGCAGGCAAACACCTTTTTATTCAAGCCTTTGGCATATAATTCAAGCCTTTGGTCAGCTGGGTTGGGTGCTGTTTTTCTTCTTTTATTTTTGTTTTTTAAAATTGTGTTTTTAATGTATTTGTTTTATGATGGCTTTAGCTAAGGGTTTGTTTTTTTAATTTTGGTTCTTCTTCTTGTTAGCTGCCATGAGCACTGACTGTTGAGTTAGTTGGGCACCAACTGGAGCATTTCCTTGGTGGAAAGCCGGGGTACAAATCAAGCAAACAAACAGGTGACAAGTGCTGGGACTTGTTTGGGCTACCTTGCAGCAGCAAAGTGCTCACATCGTGCCTGCAGTCCTACAAAGGAACCATTTACAAGCAGAAGCCCTATCGCCCATTTGTCTCAGGCCTCTGCTCCTCCTTTTAGGTAGGAGATGGCAGAATGCCAGCAAGCGCTGTGTTTTCCCACCACCAGAACACCTAGGATGGAAGATGCTGCAGGGTGGAAGTGACAGCGGCGGCCAACCTCCAGAAGAGGCCGCAGTTGTGAAAGCAGGGCAGAGATCCCTGGAAAAGGAGAACAGCCCCAGGGGACATCTTGCAATGAAAGATGGCACTGGTTTTCAAGCCACGATTTCAGTGCGATTTTGGATGGAGCCTGTTTTTGTTTTATTGGCGGGAGCTGCCTTTGTGATCCGGAACCAGAAGGAAAAGCAGGACAGAAATGTATTAAATAAAGGACATGATTTCTCAGCTGGAGGGGACCCCCAGAAAGCTCTCTGGGCCAGGCAGCAGTGCCCCCTTGCTCATCTCCTTTCTTGCCATGTGCTCCCCAAAGAAGCTCTCAGTGGTGCCCCTGGGTGTCTCGCTCATGCTTCAATAAGCCACCGCGTCATTCTGATGATGACTCACACAGCTCAGTCTTGCACCATCAGTGGAGCAAGACAGAATTCACTCTTGGAAGGTGGGGTGTGTCTAAACAGAGCTCAGCAAGAGCGCAGCTTAAGCTGAATGCATAGGTACTGAATCCCCCCCCCCCCCGCACACACCCCTTTTTCTTCCATTGGAAGACGAGCTAACAAACCAAGAGCTGCCAGCTGCTTCATGGCACTCAGGACCATGGTTAACACTGTATTTCTTTAGGATATACTGTCCCATAGCAGTTTGATTTCAGAGTGGTTTGCAATCATAGAAAAACTCAGCAAGAAGGAAACACATCCACTATGAGCTAGGGATGTTGGAGAAATCTGTTTGGGGGGGGAGTTGACAGGTTTTCCTAGACTGGGCCTCTTGGGCATTGTTCCGGTTCCCACTGCAGCGCCCGACTTGGTCTGCAGCGAGTCAGGCCAGTTTGCAGATTTTCCAGTCACTTTGCACATCCCCCCTGCAGGTTCTGTGTTCTGCACACATTTCTGAGCAATTTGCACAAATTACAGATGAATTTGTGCAAATTTGGCTGTAATTTGCACAAATTGCTCAGAAATTTGAGCACATTGCAAAACCTGCAAAAAATGCACAAAGAAAGTTCCCAGAGTTCAGGAACAGCCTGCATCTCAGCTCGCAAATGCAAATCGAGTCGTATACGCTGAGGAACTCTGCTGAGTAAAAAGAGAGCTGGATTTCTCAGCAATGGACAACCCTACTATGAGTGCAGTCCTATCAGGCAGATGCGCATAGGACACAGGGGTCTGACCTCAGAGGCCTCCAGAAGGGCCGGAGGAAAAGCAGAGGCTTTTTGACCTCCCGTCCCTCCAAAAATACATTTAATGCCAGTGGGCCTCTGAATCTGACCAGGCTGGGGGTGGGGACGGGAGCTGAGAGGGCTTTGGATCTGGTGGACCCTCCCTGCCCTTCCCTCCTTTTTCTTCCTCTTCCTGAGGTCAGACCTCAGGAGATGGAGCCTCTCTGGAGCTTTCCGCAGTGGGGGGGGAGGGTGGGGGGGACATCCCTGCTCTGCCTAGGGCAGGGTAAGCAGCATGGTGCCTATGGGCACCAATGCGCTCCCAGGCACCTTTCTTGGCACGTGCCAAGGTGTCCTACACCTCCCACTTTTTAACAAATTAACACGTTTTCTTACTCACTTATGGGGGATTGCTGTGAAATAGGTTTCTGTTGGTGCTGAAAAGCGCAGGTTCAGAGGGGTTGTTCTGTGTGTTGGGGCTCAGACCCCACCTCTGCCTTGTACTCAGTCTTTAGGGCAGGTTAGTTGTCCTTTGCCACACCACCCATGGCAGCCATTTTGTGGTGGTACCCAGGACAATTTCTCAAATTGCCACATCTGCCCATGGCCCCAAAAGGTTGCCTACCCCTAGTCTACAGCCTTGGAGGGGGAAATCCTCAGCATTCTATGATCCCACATAACAACATAAGAAGAGCCATAATGGATCAGAACAAGGGTCCATCTAGTCCAGCATTCTGTTCACACAGTGGCCAACCAGCTGCCCAAGGGAAACGAACAAGCAGGACACAAGTACAATAGCACCCTCCCGCCCATGTTACCCAGCATACAGGCTCACTGCGTCCGATACTGGAGGTAGCAATAGCCATCAAGGCTGGTAGCCACTGATAGCCTTTTCCTCCAGGAATTTGTCCAACCCCCTTTTAAAACCATCCAAGTTGGTGGCCATCACTACATCCCATGGGAGTGAATCCCATAGTTTTAACTCTGTGCTGTGAAGGAGGACTTCCTTTGATCTGTCCTGAACCTCCCCCCAAATCAGCTTCATGGGATGACCGCACAGGGTTCTAGTATGTTGAGAGAGGGAGAGGGAGACATTTGCTGTCTAGGAGCCACAGGGTTGCTCTCTAAGAACCACAACAAAACAGCAGAGTGAAGAGTCTGGGCCGGCTCCACCATTAGGGAGAGCGAGACAACCGCCGCAGGCAGAAGATGCCGAGGGACGCAGAATGGATAGAGTTCTATGTGTCACATGATTTGTCCTGTGTCCCCCGAGTGCCCCTGCTGCCCTTAGGTGCAGAGAAGATTGTTGTTCTGTTGCCAGAGTTGAAATAAGATTCAACTACCAGTCTGGCCGGCTTTTGGATATGGAAGCAGGGGCACCTTCCCACCAATATTACCCTCCGTGGTGGATTAACTCCAACCATTTTAAGCCAAAGAAAGAAGAATTCATTGCAATAAAAAAAGGAAAAATGGGGGGAGAGCCAAGATAAAACAGCAGATAAATAAAATCCTCAGAATTTAAGTGCTGTTCCAAATCTGGGCAGATATGTTTTTTAAATCATTTATTTAAATGCAATAAATAAATAAATAAATAAATAAGTGCCTAAACAACGACAACTTAGCATTTAGATAGTGCTTCACAGACATTATCATGTAATTCTGGCAACAAACCTGTAAGGTGGGTCAGTATTATTACTGCAGATAGAGTGGCTAGCTGAGGCCGAGAGTGCCTTGCTTAAAGCCATCTAGCATCTTGTGGCTAATTGGGCTTTTGATAAGCATCAAAGCAAATGCATTGTTAGGGGGTCTTCCATTCCTCCACCCTCCCAATCCTGCTGCAATGGTTAACAGGCACAAGTCATCAAAGCATGAAATTATTATTTTAATGGGCTCAAAAAGTACAGGTGTTAATTTAAAAGCTGTGAACAGAGCTGGGGGACTGTAGGTGCATTTGTTTAATTGGCTGTCTTCCAATCTCTCCCCTGCATTTTAGAAAGTCCATTTTTATCTCAAATACAGTTTTATTCCCTCTCCAAGTATGATCCTTCATGAAAAAGGAAGGTAGGATCTCCCATGCCTGCTTGCCTACATACATACATACAGCCACTATTTTCATTTTCCAGAGCTTTCTTCCTTTGGGGCAGGGATGGGCGAATGAGCAACATTCAAGATGGCCAGGAATCTCCAGGCATTGTCTTGCCACTTGTCTCATGCCCAATTCATGTTTGGGTTTGCGATGGCTGTTCACTCTGTGCAAAAGGGAAAATTGTGCAAATCAAGCAGCGACTGAACACCAAATGTAAACAAATTGCCCCAAATTTGTACAACTTTCCTCCAGAAAATAAAGTGGGGCTTTCAGTCTGGAGAGGGACATTTGTGTCAATTAGGAAATTTGTGCAAAATTGAACTGAGAAAGGTGCGCAAATCGAACATGAACAAATGCCCGGCAATTTGTGAACATTTTTGGCGGACACATGCTTGCGGTTATGCTCCATTTAGGGCTTCGAACAGGGCATGCTTGAATGTTTTACAAGCAGACATGAAATTCTCATACATCCCTACTTTGAGTGTGGGGGAGGAGAGGGCACTCAGGGACACACTGGAAAACCCCAAAGCCAGCATCCGAAGGGCTGTGCACTTAGTTCTGTTGCACCCCTGGGGGAGCTCATACTGTGGCTGCCCATGCTGCCTAGCCAATGTCTTTGGGGGAGGTCCCAGAACTGTGTGGTTGAGCATATGCACTGCAGAAGGGACCACGTTTAATCTGTGGCACCTCCAGTTTAAAAGGGATCAGGTAGCATCCTTCTCGGCCTGAGATCCTGAAAGCCATTGCTAGTTGGAGTAAACAGTACCTAACTGGATGGACAAAGAGTCTGTTGTAGTATGGAGACCATGTGACTATGCTTTGGAAAATAAGTAACATTGGAAAACAGGTTTGTGGTATGTTGGGGTGGGGAGGCAGTTTGCTGTTTAAAGGGGAAAGGAAATCAAATGAACCTAGCACCTACCTCAGCCTTCCTCAACCTGGTGCCCTGTAGCCATGCTGGCTGGGGATGATGGGAGTTGTAGTTCAACACATCTGGAGGATACCAGGTTGGGGAAGGGTGGTTTTAAGTTTTGTTTTGTGAACTGCCCAGAGACCTTTGGCTATTGGGTGGTATAGAAGTGGAATCAAATCAACAGAGGGTATAAATCAGTGGTGCACAAACTTGGGTCCCCAGA
The DNA here is from genome assembly GCF_057233095.1 of Heloderma suspectum. NCBI lineage: Eukaryota > Metazoa > Chordata > Lepidosauria > Squamata > Helodermatidae > Heloderma > Heloderma suspectum. The sequence goes on from NC_139466.1 coordinate 4,725,209, forward strand.
GGTTGTTGGACCACAACTCCCATCATTCCATGCCATTCCTGGAGATCTATGAACTGGAAATGCCAAGACTGAACCTGAAGGCCTGTATATACTTATCCTAACACTCAAATGACACTCCTCCACCTCTGTGCTTTCCTTCTCTTACACATTCTTCCTTGCTTTTCTTTTGGCCCCCAAATCTCTGCAGAGTCGGTGCACCCCTTTACGTCAGCAGAAAGCCCTTAGGCTTTATTTAGCATATTGTTTGCATACTGCCTTTGTATATTATTGGGCACCGCTTTGGGGAACTTTTTGCTGAAAGGCGGCATAGAAATACAGCGTAACATAACCCAGCCTAACATGGAGGCCCCCAGTCTTTTTGGACCCATGGGCACATTTGGGAATTTGAGGAACTGCTGTGGGCACCCCCACAAAATGCCTAATCAGTGGATTGCCACTTTGGCATTTACCTGTTGCATTTATGGATCTTGGCTGCTCAGCAAAAGCTTTTGTTTCATGTCTATTAGACACCGCAATGTCTCTTTCATAACCGATTGTCTAATTTGGCTAATTGTTGGTGAAGCAATGCAGCTAATGCTTCTTTCCAACATATGCTTTGGCAATGTCCAGTAGATGCTTCTTTTTGGGAGGAGCTTATTACACAGATAAATTTTGTACTGGAATAGTCTTTAATATTCACTGATGTACACGCTCTTTTAAATTATTCACCTGTTTCATGGAAATTAACAAATGGTCAGCATAAATGGAGTCTCTGCAACCTTTTGACAGCTAAAAGGCTGATATTACTACATTGAAAGGATAAACACTCACTTCCTATAATGCAACGGATTGTGGACCTCACAATGCTTTCAGTATTTGAATGGATGGCATATAGATACTTATTTGGATATTTGGTCCACTTTCGTTGAAACCTATGTATGATTATACCTATGTATAATTGTTAGAAAGCTGTATGCATTTCATACAAAGCCATGTACATATATTACAACAAATGGGAAAAAGAAAAAAAAAGAAAGAAAAAATTTGGGTGCCTGGGGGCGCTGCATTGGGGACCCCGACGTAACACAACATTGGGCTTTTGTGCCATCACCTCGGTGTGCACAGGCAGACAAGTTAATGAGCAACTCTGATGGTTTTCTTCTCCCTGTTTTGGTGATATGCGGAGGGCCCCCCACCGAGAGGAGACACTGGCTTATGGCACATGATGATCACATCACAGCCATGACCTTCAGCTTGCAGTAAAGGAAAGGAGGATTAACGGCTCACGTCCACGGTGTAATGAAACGACGCCACGGAAGGCAAGCCTCTTCACTGCAACTTTTATCCCATTAGAGAAGCAACAAAGCCGCGCCAGGGAGCGGCAGGAACATGGAACAGAAGGAGAACCTCCAGCTTTTTTTTATATAAAAAGAAAATCCTCAAATCCCATGTTATTTAAGGCAAAGGCAACAAACAGCTTGCAAGATAAAAAGGCAAGCAATTTTCACAGTTGCACTTTCTATTTTTTCCCCTGTTGGATTTTTGTTTTGTTTTTTAAATCAGGGAATGGGGAAGGAATCCTGCTAAGGAACTAAGCCAAAGATGCTGGCAAAGTTGTTATTTGATGCACAGCTGGAAGGAGCTGGGAGTTATCCTTTGACTTGGTGCTGAAGTGTTCCCAGCCTGGGTTGGCTTAGTGCAGCTATGCTGACTGTGGGGTTCTAGCAGTTGTAGACCCACACATCTGGAGGGCACCAGGCTTGGGGCAGGTTGGCTTAATGGCTGTTTACATCCCAGAGCAGCTACCCTGGCAGAACAACTCAAGAACGCATTTCAACCTCTGCTTTGAATCAAGAAGCTGGGAAATGAATTGAAGAAAAAATATATTTAACAAACTCTGTCAAGGTCACGGGCTCCTGATTCATTCCTTGTTCCCAATTCTATAAAGGACCCCCCCTTCCATGCCATCTGTTTGGATGACAAAGGATACCAGAGGTTTCCAGACTCCCTCCAAATGCCAGCAAGGTTGAACTATCCTGATTGTGAGTATGGTATAGCACATCTCCCTTTGGGTTTCAATGGGGGAGGTTCAGGTTTAAATCCTCACTCAGCCCTGGGTGAGTGACTCTACCTCTATGTCTGATCTACCTCGCAGGGTTGTTTTGAGAAAAAATGAGACAAGAACGTCTCACAAAGGAGCATTATAAAATACTAACAGCCAACGATCTTCCCTCACCTTCCCCACAATGTCCCTTCCGAAGTGTTTAATTTTTGAAAGGACTAACCAACAGTTGCTAGACAAGCAGGTGGTGAGCGGAATACATTACCTAAAAAGCTCATCTGTTTTAATCAGCACATTTGTCTAAATGCACCGCACTTGCTTTGAAAGTGCTCTGGGAGCCCCAATTAGCTTTCTGAAAGTGCTTGACCCAGTGGGACAATTGCACATGGCCGAAGCTGCCAATCCACTGCTATAAAACTAAGGAAGAGCATTTCTCCCACGGGCCTGAGGACTTAAATTCTGCGTTAAAGTTCTTCTGGACTTGCTTGTCTGCAAACGTCAATGAGGACGCATGTGTTCTGAAATGCGCAATGATTACAACAGTGCAAAGCTATCCCCCCCAGCCCTGTGGCCAACACGCAGATGTGTGCGCACCAGAAATGATGAAGGATGCAGTCAGCACCTGAGACACACCCCAAAGCCCCCACCTAGCAGCTTAAACTCCCATGTTCATTCCTCGGCAACTCTGGTTGAGGACTGTCTCAGAAAGCAGGGATGGTGAAAGACCTCTTCCCGCTGAGACCCTAGCTCAGGAGAGTTGAACTGTTTTCAGCCCAAGGGCCGCATCCCATTTCAGAGAAGCTCTCGGGAGCTGCATTCCAGCAGTGGGTGGATCCAAAGGCAACAGGGGTGGGGCCAAACCCACCAACCCCCCCCCCCCAGCATGCTGTAGCTTAAAGCTCTTACTGACAGTAACAGAGCCTTAAGAGAGTCACTGCAGCCTTGTAGAATGGGGGAGACACTGGGAATCTGGCTGTGCGTTCCTTCGTCCTTCCCCTCCACAATCAACACCTTCCAGGAAACAAGGCTTCGGGCTACGCTACTTTATTAGTTAACAACTCACTTCTTTACAAATGCAGATTCTAGGAAACTCTCAGACTGCAATGAAACAGCTAATCCACACATCTACGAATATCAATGGAGGAGACGAAGTGGAGGTTGGAGAGGTTGCCAGCAGTCTGGGCAAGAACTTCTTGGCCAGACTCGCTTTGCAGGGATGCCCCTTCTTAGGGCGGCTCCCTCCTACGTTGGTGAGCATCTGAGCCCTGCCCCTAACTTTTCCCGCTTTGCTCTGCAGCGGACCCTAGCATCCCTCAAGTCATGCCCCTCCTCCTCCGAAACTTGAGTTCTCGTGGTGGAGGTGTCAGGGTGGACACTGAGCCCATAGAATCCCAAAGTAGTTCTGATTCAGAGGAAAAGCAGTCGCTCCTGGGAGAGGAGCGCACCCCTTTTTCCCAGGGCCCGCAGCTGACAGAGATTCCTCCCACCAACATTCCTAGATCAGAAAGCAGTCCAGGGAGTGACCCAGCACCGATAGCAGACTGGTTGGATGCGCGGCGCAGACGCAGAGAGCGGCGCCAAATGGAGAGCGCGGAAAGGAGGCGTAGCACCCGGTTGGCGCTCAAAGAACGGTTGCGCCCAGAGGATCCAAGGGAAAAGGGGAGGGATTCTCCCTAGTCCTTATATTCAGGGGTCTGCCAGTAATTGCCTTTCAAACGGGGACCAACTGTTCCAACTTAGGGCATAGGGATGCTGCTGCTCAGATCTAGTTGCTACCTGTAGAGTTGTTAAGTTGTAAAAGAAGAATAAAGCTTTGAAAAGAATCCCTTTGTCTGCGTCTGGACTTGGCTACTGGATTAGACTGAGGGAGCCCTCCAAGGAGCCCTTGACAGGAGGAATGGGGGACCGATTCAGTCTGGGCCATCTGTGTGCAAGGTCTTGGGAAGAAAGTCTCACCATATCGGGGCTCACTAGGGAGGGTGCCTCCCTCTGTTCTGACTGTTCCCATTCAGATTCTGAACCTGAGCTGCCAGACATCTCCACATGCTCAGATTCATTCCTGACAGTGGCTTTATCGAAGTTCCCAACTCCATGGAAGGTCCTACTTGCATCCAACGTTGGAAAGTCAAGGACTGATGGATGGGGCTAGTGGCACATTCACATCCCCCTCTCCACTTTTAGCCCTCACCATTTCAGAGACTCTCAGTTGGGCTGCACCTCACTGCCCTCCTGACGAAAGGAATGGGAGATGCATGTTCAACCCGGAAGGCTCTTCGCCTTCTGGGATAAACATAATTCCCTCTGCCAATTTTACTGCCCCCTCCTGGCCTTTGTGGGCTAAGGCCCAAATGGCCCACATGCTGCTACGAGATTTGGTAGCCCCACCCACTTCGATGCAGATAGTGTTACTGGTCTACCTTTCAGGGTTGTTGCATAGACCGTCACCCCCAATTTATGCAACCTGAAGCCTGCATGTACAAGAGTGGGCAGAGCTATGGCTCAAGCGTCACTGGGCTGGATCCAGGGAGGCACCAGAGTCTGCAAGACAAACATCAGAAGCTGCCTTATGGCAGGTCAAAGTATTTGCCTGTCTGGGCTGGTCTTATTTGCTCTGGCTGGCAGCAGCTTCCAAAAGGCTTGAGCAGAAATCTTTCGCCAGTCCTGCTGCCTCTAACTGGAGATGCTGGGGGGCTTCTGCATGCAAAGCAGGTGCTCCATGACGGAGCCACAGGCACCTCCCTTAAAAGTGACACACAAAGCTGCCCTCTGTGTCAGGCGACTGGCCCATGCTGCTCCAAACTCTCAGCTGCAGCAGCGGCTTCCCACTGTTTTGGACGGCGGTTTTTCCAAGCTCTGCCACTGGAGTTCCTTTAACTCAACCTTCCCCGACCTGCCACTCTCTGGATATCTTGGACTACAACTCCCCTCAGCCCCAGCAAGCACAGCCACTAGTCAGGGACAATGGGAGTTGTATTCCAGGACATCTGGAGCATGGCACTTTGAGGAAGGCTGCTTTAGAAGAAGAGGTGGCAGGCTCCCTCCTCGTGCCTGAGAAAATGTCATTTTCCAGGGAGACAGTAAACACAAATTGAATTACTCCTGGAGCTTCTCGGAGGCTGCATCAAGCCTGAACTAATGCAGTATCGATCCGGTCTTATCCAAGATTACATAAGAAAACAGCAAATATTTCAATCATGGGAAAATCACTTTATTTAATATGGGGCTTGTCAACCAGGTTAAGCCACTATAACAACCTATTCCATTAGGGCCCCAGAGAGAGCTAATGTCGAGCAGTAGTGAAGAGACCGAGCTGCGCATCAAGGAGTGGTGGGTATGAATTTTTACTCTAGGTGAGCTCAGGCAAGCCACTCCCTCTGAGCATCAGTGCTCCCTATCTGCAATATGGGAATAATAATACTGAACTACCTTACAGGCATGCTGTAAGGATTACAAACAAGACAAGGAATACATGTCAGTCCTAAGCATTATCACTACATTTCCTAACCTACTGTCCTCCAGATGTGTTGGGGCTGCAACTCCCATAATTCCCACCCTGCATGGCCATTGGCCATGCTGGATGGAAATTATGGGAGTTGCAGTCCCGACACAACTGGAGGATGGCTTATTATTGGTAGAAATCTGCCTATCCACCCAGCCCAAAGGGAAGCAACAGAAGTGAATACATTCTTTCTATGTACCCAGTAAATTAATAGGCACAAGTAACAGGGCTGGCCTTCTATCCTCTCAGTAACTCAGGCCTCATCTGGAGTACTGTGTCCAGTTCTGGGCACCACACTTGAAGAAGAATGCAGACAAGCTGGAGAGGGTTCAGAGGAGGGCAACAAAGATCATCAGGGGACTGGAAACAAAGCCCTATGAAGAGGGACTGAAAGAACTGGGCATGTTCAGCCTTGAGAAGAGAAGACTGAGGGGAGACAGGATAGCGCTCTTCAAGTCCTTGAAAGGTTGTCCCAGAGAGGAAGGCCAGGATCTCTTCTCCATCATCCCAGAGTGTAGGACATGGAACAATGGGCTCAAGTGTCAGGGAGCCAGATTCCGGCTGAACATCAGGAGAAATGTCCTGACTGTCAGTGCAATATGACAATGGAACCAACAACCTAGGGAGGTGGTGGGCTCTCCCACCCTGGAGGCATTCCAGATGAGGCTGGACATCCACCTGTCAGGGATGCTCTGACTTGGATTACTGCACTGAGCAGGGGGTTGGACTCGATGGTCTTATAGGCCCCTTCCAGCCCTCCTATTCTATGATTGTATGAACTCACTGGATCCCATTTCAGAGGCCCAGGAAGGATCCCAGAGGATCTCTTAATCCAAGGCTGTTGAACTTCAAGCACCTGGGCTAAATCCAGCTTGCCTGGGGTCCCAGTCCAGCACTACAGGGTTCTCCAGATGGCGATGCCCCTTCCCTGGCCTCACCCCCTTTTCCCCAGCCACTGATTGTTTGGTGGCTTCCTGGCTTTGGCACAGGGCTCTCCCCTTTCCTAAAAGGTCGAAATGCCTCTCCCAAGGTTGAGTTACTGGCAGGAAGAGCTCTAAGCTAGGCCACGCCGGCACTTCTTTTATTTTGGCCCTGCCCCTTTCCCTTCTGGGCCCACCCTTTTTCCAGGCCCTGGTGCACTTGGACTGTGGGGTGTTCAAGTGGGTTCTTTGGACATCTCATCTCCAAAATAATCTCCCTAGGAGAAACTGTGAAGGGAGCCCCTTTTTTTCGTCGGTTACGAGCGACTGTGAGTTCTGTAGGACTGCGAGATTTTTAATCATGCAAATTCCCTTCTGTTCCTGATGCAGATTGATTCTGTCTAACTCAAGTGTTAAATTACTCTCCTATAGATTGTCTTGATATTTACATAAATGGGGGAGGGACAGGGGCTTCTGTTAAGGGGGCAAAACACACACACACACACACACACACACACACACACACACACACGATTGGTAAAATAAATTGAAAGCTATGGAAATAACACTTCATGGATCAAAAGTTTTAAATGCATGGATGTTTTAATTATTTCTGACTAAATCTTATCTAGATTTATGATTTCCCAGGACTCAGATAATAACTTTTCCTTGGTTGTGTTGATTTAAATTTAGCCAAAGAGGAAATTACTTAAGGTAACAGAATGTTTTTTACCAAAACAAATTGGAGGGGAGATGCAGAAGATATAATGTGAACACATTAAGGCTACAATCCTATGCATGCTTAGGCAGAAAGAAGTCCTACAACTTGCAGCATTCCCCAGTCAGCATGGGACTTGTTGGATGTTTTTGCTGGGTCTTGTAGGATTTTTTTTCCTGTCTACACATGCATAGGATTGTGCCCGAAGACAGTCTTCCCCAACCTGGTGCCCTCCAGGTGTGTTGCACTACAACTCCTAGCATCCCTGGCTGGGGATGCTAGGAGCTGTTGTCCAACACATCTGGAGGGTACCAGGTTGAAGAAGGCTGCATTAGGATCTCTCAGAACGGAGCTGTAGGCAGACCCAAGGGGATCAACTCAGGGAGCAAAGCCGAGTGTCAGTCCAAGTCCCAGCCCACATGGTTGTCCAAGCAACGTCCCAGCCTGGACAGGAAGCCTTTATAGCCCTTCCTGCTGGGGAGAGCCAATGGCTAGCAGCTCATGACAGGATCGATGAAACTGTGAGAGACACTGGCAGGTCATCTCAAAACAAGCAGCCCCTGAAATGATTTCACCTCTGCAAGTCACCTTTCCATGCTGCATGGTTGTACTGCTTGGAGGGCCGCTCCCCCCACCATTTTTGAAAATGTGTATCTTGCTGCTGTGCTGTGTGCTCTTCTGGATCAGAAGAACAGTCCAGACCTCAGCGGAAATAAGGAGAACATACTGGATTTTTAGATGCACCCCCTCAAAAATGTGTTTGTGAATGTCTGTGCCATATCCAGTAAACCGTGACATGGGAATGCAACACACAATTTGTGAAGATGGATATGACACAGGGATGGCATCTCCCTATTGAATGTAAGGTGAAGCGTTATGAACACTTCTCATGAGCTACATATACATGCTAAATAGCATTAGTATTATTTACGTCGCTTAAGTATTTACTGAGTTCAGAGTAAATTTCTCCAGGTCGTAATATTCAGCTGCCTTGGAAATCAAGTGCCATTTCTCTGAGATATTTGTCACTGGTTCAAAATGGAAACCAGACCTTTGAGCACGTGCATGTCAGCAAGAAGTCTGGGGCATATTGTTTTCTAGGTCACTGAAGCGCTCGGTAGGGATGTTAGGCATCCAGGAAAACCACCAAACCCAGGGCTCCTTGTGCCCAGGACGCTGCTGTGAGCATGTAAGGAGCCATGGGGCATTTAGTTTCCCAAGGCACCAGATGTCTCTACTGAGAACTCAAGTGCCCTGGGAAACTACATATCCCAAGCACTCTGGAATATTAGCGTTGCAGCTTCTGCAGAGATCCTCCTAGTCACTGCTGCCTTCATGTTTAGAGTGAAGGGGAGGCAGGGCAGGGCTCAGAGGTTTATGGTCGAGGGGAGGAAATTCTTTTACAAACAATTTACATTGGTATGGAACTGCATGTTTTATATAGAAAGCAGTCTTGGAAAGACTGCGGTCCTGAAAGGCAGTTAAGAAATGCATCAAATAAATAACGGGCTCATAATGGAGAGCGATGGAGGGAGGGAGTTTAGGCCCCACCGTATCCTTGCTCAGGAGAGACAGTGTGATGCTTCCCCCAAACAGCTTTCTTGGTGCCCACCAAGGTGCCCTACCCCTACCACTTTAACAAAAAAAATTAACACATTTTCTTACCGGCAGCTGGGATTACTGTGCAATAGGTTTCTGCTGGTGCTGAAAACTGTAGGTTCAGAGGAGTTGTTCTGTGTGCTGGGGCTCAGACCACACCTCTGCCTTGTGCTCAGTCTTTGGGGCAGGTTACTTGCCCTTTGCTACACCTCCCATGGCAGCCATTTTGTGGTAGTGCCCAGGACAGTTTCTCAAATTGCCAAATGTGCCCACGGCCCAAAAAGGTTGTCTGCCCCTGCTCTTGATCACATCCTCAGGAACTGGAGGCGTAGTGGTAAACTCTGAAGTGCCGGCGCTCCTCATGACAGTCCCCATAGAGCCCCCCTCCCCGAGACTCTAAAAATGCAGACAGCTGGGTTGATCCATCTGTCTGTCTGTCTGTCTGTCTATATGCATGCAGCGGAAGCTCCTAGGTTAGTGGGGTGGCGAATCTGCTCTGGGTTCCAGTCAGAACTCCAAAGGAGCTATCCAAGGTATTTCATCACCTTGGATAGCTCCTTTAGAGTTCTGACTGGTGAAACCTGGAGTGGATTCACTACCCCACTGACACTGGAGCCACCAACCCCCACTGTATATATTTGTGTGTGCATTACATGTGTGTGCATGTAATAGGCATACACACTCTGGCTGTTTTTTTCTAGGCATTTCTTTTGCCAGCACCGGGGAGAAACATTTGATCTCAAAGTCAACAACCCAGTTCCTGCAGTTTTCATGCCTACCAGGAGCAAGTCTTTTGTAAAGCTAATGGGTCTGAATTGCCCATTCAAGACCATTACAACAAGGACAGCTCACATCAATATTTCGCTGCTGGGAAAACCCATTCCTCCCCCCTCCCCACCCCTGCTGCTTTCTCTGAGGATTGCAGCTAAGGTCAAAGTGAACAGGGAAGTTGAGGGGGGGGGATGACATCATTGTTCCTGCTAATCAAAAAGTCCTGGGTCTTTGACCCTATGAGCCCTGGTTCCACTACACCACTGTCAGGAAGGCAACGTGGTCTCCACATTTCAGAACTGGTCTCGGAAAAACAAGCAAGAGAGCTGTTTTCAGATTTTGGGGTTGAGGAAAGCTCGCATTAGCGAAGCCCAATTCTGAGTTGACCCCAACGGGCTTCATTCCTCAGAGGAAGAGGACCATCTACTATGTCGGCTGTCTCACAATTACAGGAGCGCCTTTCCCTGGATGCATCACCAAGTCAGAGTTTGGGGATCTAACAGAAGCAGAAGAAGACCTACAGTCAAGTGTGATGATCTGTTTGAGTATTTGCATACTTGCCGGCAAGAATAAAAAAAACCCTGCCGGCTTGATTAACTGCCCATCAGTGTCTGAATGAGCTCCACCTTCCCCAGTTCCCTGCCAATGGAAACATATACCAGGGTGGTGGGGGGTGGCGGGCCCCCAGAACAGATGATGTGCTCATTTAGGCCACATTCCTCTTCAGGCACCTACTAAAGTGCTATTTATGGCCCCACACTCCACTTGTAATAAATGTGGATTGGATTAAACCCCCCTTAATAGTTCATATTTTATTAGCAGGGTGAAAGCCACGCTGAAAGACGCTCGTAAAAAAATAAGTAAATTATGCGTGCACGCCTGCGCCCACTCGAGCATTTAAATGAGAAGTTGCACTTGCCCAATATTAAATCAACCTGCCTCTTAAATGAAGTGGTGTTGCATTATTCCAGGGCTTGTTTTTAATGCTGCTTTCCTCTTTTGGTGATTTTGCATCACAGTTTTTTTTGAGCAGCACGCGAGAGCTGCGTGTGCCGGCAGCAGGGAGAGGAAGGGGGCCCATGGCACTGAACTTACACCAATCAAAGTCTTGGGACACCTAGGAGGGCCTTCCCCAGCTGGGTGCCTCCCTGATGTGCTGGACTACAACTCCCATGGTTGATGGGGGAAATGGGATCTGTAGTCCAAGGCATCAGGAGGGCTCCGGATTGGGGAAAGCTGATCAAGAAAGCTGCCTTTTACAGAGCCAGATTCTTGGTCCATCTAGCTCCACTTCATCTGCACCAGCCTTCCCTGACCTGGTCCCCTCCAGAGGTTTTGGACTACAACTCCTGTCATCCCCCTCCAGCATGGCCAATTAATGGGGTGATGGGAGCTGTAGTCTGGAGGGCATCAGGCCAGGAAAGGCTGACCTACACTGACTGGCAAGAGCGGCTCTCCAGGGTTTCAAGCAGGGGACTCTCCAAGAACCTGGAACCTTCTGCATGCAAAGCAGCTGCTTCACAATGGAGCTATGGGTCTCTCCCCTAAGCTGTGGGAACATGTGCTGAGGAAGGAAGCCAGGTGCTTCTTCACGCAGATTGGGGGATGCTCGCCTGCCTGAGAAACTGGGCTACGTCAATAGGCGAGTTAATATCCTTCACCACAATTTAGGACAGCAAATTCCACGGAGTACTTCTTCACCCAACACACAGTTGCTTCCTTTTGTCTGTCCCGAATCTGCTTCCAATAAATTTCATTGGATGATTTTGAGTTTCAGTATTATGGGAGAGGAAGAACATTTGTTTTCCCCTCACCCCCACTTTCAGCACACTAAGCACTGTGTCATACATCAAGCATCATGCACCAACTATGCCCATTCCTGGCTAGGGATAGTCTAGCCACAGTGGTCTGTGCTCTGGTAACCTCATAATAGACTACTGTAATGCAATCTGTGTGGGGCTGCCCTTGCGCCTGGTTCAGAAACTGCAGCTAGTGCAGAATACTGCAGCTACGATGCTCAGTGGAGCACCTAGTTACACACCTATTAAACCTGGTTTGAAAGGACTACACTAGCTCTCTATTACCTACCAAGCCAAGTTTAAGGTTTTGTTGTGGACATTCAAAGCCCCAAACAACTTGTAATCGGGATACCTAGCAGACGGTCTTCCCCTATATACACCAAACCAAGCTCCGAGCGCTTCCTAGGAGGCCTTGTTGGTCACCCATGACCAGAAGTGCGTTGTCAGGTAATGGTGCATGAACAGGCCTTCTCGGTGGTGGCACCCACCCTCTGGAATGCTCTCTCATGTGTGGTCTGAGAGGCAGAAACTGTGGCGATCTTTAGATGCCTCTTGAAGATATATCTGTTACTGACTTGTAATTGCACGAAGAGTCGGACACGACTGAACGACTGAACAACAAATTGCACTGCTCTGTTCTGCTGTTTTTGTAATGTATGTACTATTGTACATTGTTCTTACATCAGTTTTTATATTGTATTCTATGTATTCTTTAGGTAAACCACTTAGAGGTCTTAGGATATCAAGTTGTATACAAGTAGTTAAAATAAAATAAAATAAAATAAAATAAATAATCTCTATCATGTCCCTCCCCTATCCTTAGCAGTAAGGTTTCAGTGATAAGGATTACAATTGCTGTCAAACTTGCACGTCGCACCTTGGCTGGATGATTCTGCCAGGTAAGAATTACAACCAGGAAGGCAAGATTGACCAAGAACTGGTGACTCTCCTCCGTTTTAGACCCTAAGGGCATAATCCGATGAATGTTTAGACAGACAAAATTCTTACAATTCTCAGCATTCCCCAGCATAGGCTGGGGCATTTTGGGAAATGTAGGACTTTTGTCTGTCTTAATGTGCATAGGATTGTGCCTTATATGAATGATAAAGATGTGGGTGGGCAGGTGGGCTAGAAATGTTCCTAAACTTAGTTACTGGCCTGGCTGTTGCAATGCAGAGATCCTTTGCCCCCATGGAGCAAATCCACATATATGAAGGGATGAGTGTATGGCATTGGCTCCCTCCAATGCAGCAGACAGGGAAACCAACTTGTGCAAGAACACCGTGGGTGCATTGCAGCACATTCTGGTTGTCCGCCAGTGCGTTGACATGACCGTAACACAATACTGGCATTATCTTGCAGATGGGGCCTGAGAGACCCATTACCCCTCCCTCAAGCCAACAAAAAATATACCTGAAGCCATTGTTCCAATGTTTAAAAATAAGCCCCGATGACGGCCTCGGATGCACACTTGGAGGCTGCGGCAGAACTCTGGAAGCTTCCACAGGTGACGCGGTGCAAACACGGCCAAGTAATCTGCTTACAACCCAACTGCAGACCCGTTTTTGCTGGCTACGGGTGATGGGACTAAGTTCCCCAAGACAATCGCTTGCAGAATTAATGTTTTCCCAGTCTATAGAAAGGCAAATGAGTTTCTGGTGCCGAACAATTAGCGCGGCTGTTAATTACGTGCGCGTGCTGGAAATAACGCTGGGCTTCTGGGACAGCTTCCATTTCCATTGTTTGCTTCCTGCTCTGCGTAGCAGAGAACGCATCCCAGGCAGCTAAATAAATCCTTCACAGGCTCTGATGGGACTTCTTGTTTGCAACCAGCCGTTATGCAAATGGCTAATTATGAAGGAAGAGATAATCATAATTTGGTGCATTTTAAGGAAGCCACATGTACAACAGGGGCAAGCAAAGCAGTGGTTACCTTATTTAATTTCATTTTCTTCCTTTAAAAAAAAAAAGAAATCAGCATTTTTAATAACCCAACAAAGCAGCCCGAGACTGACGCGGAAAGGGTCAATGTAACAGAGTCTGCAGGAAGAGTTTTAGTGATGAATGATGATGACATCCAAGCTGGTGATGACAGCCAAGCTGATGCTGGAAATTGGTACGAAGGAGTCACTCTAGAGCAGCCTTCCCAACTGTCAGATGTGGCCACCAGATGTGTTGAACTACATCTCCCAACATCCTGAAGCCAGCCCATCCTGGCTGGGGGATGCTGGGAGTTACAGTTCAACACAACTGGATGGCACCAGGTTGGGGAAGGCTGATCTACTGTCATGTGCCAGAAACAAAAAGCAGGAGTAAGTGTTATCACAGATTAAATGTACCCATATTCCATTACCATGGTTAAAGGCACACACCACACAAATGGCGTGCTCTACATGCGACCTGCCAGCCATAACCATGGGTAAGGGTGATGCTGGCAACCAAAGTAACCATGGTTAATGTTAACTGCGTCTCTTTCAACCAAGATCTGAAAACTGTGAAACCCGGTTAAGAGCAAACCCTGGTTAGCATTAATCATGGCTAGTAATGGTTGGCCAATGCAACCTTTAGCCATAACCATAACCGTTCCTTTTATTTTCAAAGGAACTGAAAATAAAACTGCCAAGATCATACTCCCCTTATACAAATCTATGGTGCAACCACACTTAGAATACTGTGTACAGTTCTGGTCACTGCAGCTAAAAAAGCATATTGTAGAGCTGGAAAAAATGAAGAAAACGGTAACTGAAATGATCATGGGGCTGGAGCATCTCCCCTATGAGAGAAGGTTACAACAGCTGGGATTGTTTAGCTTGGGGGGGAAAAGGAGTGTAAGGGGAGACACAATAGATGTCTACAAAATTATGCATGGTGTGGAGAAAGTGGACAGGGAGACGTTTTTCTCTCGCTCTCAAAATACTAGAACCGAGTGGGGTCCTCCCATGAAGCTGATGGGTGGGAGGTTCAGGACAGATCAAAGGAAGCACTTCTTCACACAGCACAGAGTTAAACTGTGGAATTCGCTTCCACAAGATGCCGTGACAGCCATCAATTTGGATAGCTTTAAAATTCCTAGAGAATTAGGCTATGGATGGCCCCTAATCCTGATGGATATAGGCCATCTCCAGTATCAGAAGCAATATGCTGGGGAACAGGGGCGGGAGGGTGCTGTTGCACTCATGTCCTGCTTGTGGGTGTCCTGTGAGCAGCTGGTTGTCCACTGTGTGAACAGAATGTTGGGCTAGATGGACTCTGGGTCCGATCCAGCATGGCTCTTCTTATGTTCTTATAACTGGCAGATGGCATTTGCAAGAAAGAGGGAAGAGGCTCGAGGATGGAGCATGTAAACCCATGGCCTCCTCTTGACTGGGCGCATTACATCCTTGTTGTCCCAAGCAATGCACACTCACAAAGTTGTCAAAACCTTCTTCTTGTGCCTTTAAATCTGCAGCAAAGTTTAGGCTAATTTCAGAACTGCTAGAAAGACAAAAACGATCTGGGAGTGGGGGGGGAAGCTGGCATCTGGCTCCAACCTTGGTACAATTTTAGCTCCTTTGTTCTGCAGTGATAATGCATGCTTGAGTTGCTATTTCTGTCTGGTTTCTAACACTTGGTGTAAGATCTTGACGCATCTAGCATGGAATTATCTTTGCTCTCTATGGTTCTGAAGCCTCTTACCCACCCCGCGGAACTGTTAACCAAACCAAACACCCAACCAGAGTCTCAAATAATCACATGCCAAATTCTGCACCTTTGTGGCGAACAGAACATATTGGAGTCGCGGAACAGAAAGGTAGGTGATGGGTTACATTTGGTGGTGATGTTGGGAAGTCCAAAATGTTCCAGTCCCTCTAGTGGGCAGTATGCCCACCCCCCACATCCTTTTTGGACTCCCTGCTGTGCCAAAGCCGAATTTCAGCAGCACAGTGGTGGCAAAAGAGCTGCATTTTCCGATTAAAGCAAGGCACATGGGGATTTTTTTAAATAAAAAATTGCATTCCCCCAGGGATTCTGGGAACACTATTTTGCATTAAAACAAGAAAGACTGCTTTTTTGCTGCTGCTGCACCTGCAATTTCGGAAGCTGCAGTGGGTTTGGCTGCCAGGGGGTCCTGGGGGTGGGGGAGCAAAATTAGCTGTTGAAATCAGACACTGCCTACCCTGTTCTAGATCAAGTTACCAAAGATCTTGAAACAATAGCCTCAGAATAATTCATAGTAATAAACAATGGTTACTGAGTCTTATGAGCGCAGGGCCACATGATGAAATCAAGACACAACTACCAAAGCCAAGCAATCCCAGAGATCCATTATTTGCCTTACCTTCACATTAAGAGTCGAAACGAAGAAGGAGTATTTGTTGGTGAAAGATCACACGTGCCCCATCCAGCCCAAAATTTAAGGGAGCAGGGGAACAACAGAGAGAGAGAGAGAGAGAGAAAAGAGAAGACTACAAATTAGTAAGAAGGTAGACAGTTTGAAATATTACTTTATTTCTCTTCAGAAGGCCTAACCTGTACATCTAATCAATCAATCAATCAATCAATCAATCTTTATTTGCTTAAAACCAAAGCTCATCACAAAACAAAAGAGAAGAACAGGGAAAAATTAAATCCATAATAAATACGGGTAGTGTCCAATTTTAGTCCTACATAGAGTAGACCCATTAAAATGACTTGGACTTAGTTGTGACTAACTCAAGTCTCATTCATTCCAAGGAGTCTGCTCTTCATAGGGCTAACACTGGATACTACCCTCTGATTATACATAATTCCACCTAATTTTAAAACCAGCCATTGTGGATAATGAGACTTGATACATAACATATTTGTTCTGATCAGCCAAAATCATACAAAGTTTCTCAAAATATGACATCTTGGTGCAAGAAAGAAAACTCGAAAAAATTATCTCTCTAGGTGCCGTATACAATTGCCAGTACAACAAATAATGTCAGGTACCTGCACCCCTCCCTGCCCTCAAACACAGTGATG
This sequence comes from Heloderma suspectum, assembly GCF_057233095.1. Taxonomy (NCBI): domain Eukaryota; kingdom Metazoa; phylum Chordata; class Lepidosauria; order Squamata; family Helodermatidae; genus Heloderma; species Heloderma suspectum. Next base: position 4,741,542 of record NC_139466.1, read on the forward strand.
TTGCTCCATGGAACTTTAAGGAACCTTTTTTCCCAAAACTGGTAGAGCCAAGTGAAATAGGACCACTTAAAGATGTTCTAGACCTGTCCAACAGCTTTCAGAAAGGTATTTCTGGGAATCAAAAGTCAAATTTCTCCAATACAAAAAAGTAAGTGGCTGGAGATCTTGAGTTGCTGGGTCACTGCAATGATCCTCTGTTATGCTGTTAGTGTCACACTAAGAACATTTGACCACCTCTGATTTAGACCATCTACCGTACAAAGCTCATCTGCAGCATGGAGGTTTGCTTTGCTCTTCCTGCAGTGCTAGAAGGTGCATTTTAAATCCATCCCTTGCCCTAGTGGGAATGAAAACAAGACCATAAGAATTTAATTTCAGCCCTGGTCTTGTTTGTTGCACCACACGTATAAACTTTATGCTGTCAGGCTTTGTGTTGGTGTAGTAAAAGAGGACTCTGTAAAACATGAGTTTAGTTATAAACCTCAAACACACAGTTAACACAACCAATGACTCTCTCCTTCACAACCACAAGCACTTTGCAAAAATATTCCTAGAGGCCAAGATGGGCTTGCATGAAGAGCATCCCATCGGTATCTAAGATGCGAATTCTTGGTGCGGGTGATAAGCTGGTCACCTGCCAACAGTGTTTGCAGCAATGTGCTTTTGTAAGCCATTCCAAATAATGGCTTTAAGAATCTTTGTTTTTTCTTTTGATTTTTAAGGTTGCGCACAGAATTTAGTGGTCTCATATGCATTTTTTTTTAAAAAAAAAAACAACACTTCTCTTTAAAAGGTTAAATGGACCGGAATGAATCAAACCTTTTAAAAAATCATAAATATTCAGGCAAAAACAAAACACACACATGCACAAGCTGTTTCATGCCTGGGTGAAAACAGTGATTGCTTTTAAAGGACTGGGGATGGGTCTGGGGATCGCATGTGTCCCACAACCCACTGCCTGCAGCTTCTCCCCTCTTCAGCATGAATTTTCCCCACCCCAAATTTAACCATGGTTAAGAGAAATTATGGCCCTGTTGTTAACCATGCTTAACCCCAATCAGGGCTCCATCTTTAATTAAGATTTGAAACAGGAGAGCTGGCTCAACCTAGGGATGTCAGAGAAATCCACAACAGATTTAAATGAGTTCAGATTTCAGTTAATCCAACCTGCAGATTCTGTAGCAGACAGCCTTTTTCCAAGTTGCATGGATATTTTACTTTTTTAGGAGGATTTGTGCAAATGCACACTTGCGCTAATACACATTAGTGCTCATGCGCATTTGCACAAGTGGAACAAAATTCTCATACATAACCCTAAAAAAAATTCTGATTCCATCAGTGAGCGGAGAGCAGAATGAAAGACGCCAGACAATCTACGAAACACAGACAGAATGGATTTAACAAAATCAGTTCCACGCCTCTTACCACTGTATCTTCTTCTAAATGGCGCAAGGGAAGAGGAAAGTTGTGTGCCCTGCTAGGATCCTACACCTCCTAAATTCTGCCATGCCTGGCAGCTCACTGTGCTGGCTGTGGGTGGGGCTGCCCCCAGGATTAGGAAAGAACTCTGCTTGGCCTCACCATCATTACGGGATGTTTTGTATTATGCCTGCTAATTGTACATTTCCAACTAGTGTAAAAGAAGGTCAAAAGAAAGAGCAATGGTTCATTCTGCCACAAAAAAATCTTGGTATAGGGACCATTGTGGAACCTCCCACCCCAGGAGACCACAAGGTGTAGTGGAAGCAGGACATGAACTTCAAGAACAATCTGATTAACTCCACCCTTGATTTTCCTGAAAGAGGAGCTTGTCCTCCTGGTCAACCTACGGCAGGGGTGTCAAACCTCTTTTAGCCCAAGGGACTAATTCAATTCTAAAGATGCTCTTAGGGGCCGCATTCCAGTGGTGGGCGGGGCCAAAGGCAAAAGGGTGGGGCCAAATGCCAGCACATTTTTGCTTAAAGTTCTTACTGACGGTCACTAAGCCTTAGGAGAGGCATTTCAACCTTTTTGAATGGGGAAAAAATGTGTAAAGGCCAGGAAACCACCAAATGAGCAGTTGGGGAAAGGGGTGTGGCCATCTGGGGAACTCTAGAGGACTGGCCTGGGACCCCAGGTGGGCCACATTTGGCCCATGGGCTTGAGGTTCAACACCCCCAGCCTAGGGGTTTGATTCTTGCTTGCAAGATATTGGATTGAAATCCCAGATGAGCCCTGCCCAGCAGGATGGGCTGGCTGTATCATGTGTGTGTGTGTGTGTGTGTGTGCATTTGCGTGTGTGCACATGCATGCATGTGTGTGTGAGGGACTTGTAGCTCAGTGGCAGAGTGCATGTCTTGGATGGAGAAGGTCCCAGGCTCAGTCCCTGGCGTCTCCAGGGAAAAAAGGGTCAGGAAGCAAAGCAATGGGAAAGATCATCTACCTGAGATCCTGGAAAGACACCACATGTCCCTGTAGGTAAGGGGCAAACATTCTGACCCAGTATAAGGCAACTTTCTTGGGTCCTCTGGCAATGTCAGAACATCTGAGAGGTCCCAATTCTACAGACTTTGCTTGAAAACCCCAATTAGTCTTCAACAATGAAGGAGAGATGCATCAGCAGTTTCAGAAATTATTATTATTAATATGCTTTTTCAGGGTTCCCCTTATGACCTGGACTCCCTGAGCAATTCCTTAAGGATCTCTTGCCTCCTTCCTTCTTTTCAACTCCCCCTTCCCAATAATGTGGGGTTTAGGCTGTAGGCAGGGTTTAACCACAACAGTTTACTGGTAAATTAAAACAAGCCAATTACAACTACATTCACACAATAGAGCTGAATGCTACAAAAGGCAGGAAGAGAAAATTTAAGTTGCAAAATGCACGTTCCTTTACCCTAGCTGTACTTAAGTCTTCTCCAGGCTGCTTCTTCCTGCTCCCTCTTCAGGCTCTGGTCTCCCTGACTCTGCTTTTACTGGCTGTCTCACTCTCTTTATATACCTCCTCCCTCAAAACAGAAAGTACTGTTTCAGCCCTGAAGAAATGAAACTTAACTGGGGAAATGAAACTGAAACATAATTGGGGAAATGAAACTACTCCTCTCAGGGATACCCCCCCAACACGCCCCCCCCCCAGGCCTCTAGGCCTGACCATTTTTCCCTTTGCCTCTGTAGGCCTCAAACCTTCAGAGTTTTTTTTAAATAAGAAAACAAGGTCAAGAGAGGCATTGTTAATCATAATCACCTTCTTCTTTTTCAGTTGCTCAACTTAAACTATGTATTTCTCAAAACTGACAGTCCTCTGATGGCCTTTCCAGTGCTACAGTCCTTAGAAGGTAATTTCAAGCAACTGCTTGCAAGAGATGCATGTTGGGGAAAATCAATCCCGTATTCAAAGTATTTTTATTTTAACGAGTCTGAGAAGAGAACATTGGGGCCAACATATTTGGATCAAAGCAAAGAGCTCGCAAAAGGGACTGTGATCACAGGCTTCCTGCTGGAGTAAAAAATATCCCTCGCCCCCCGGTGCCCAACCCAGTGCGTCCCCTGCCACAGCCACCAATCCCACACAAAGCCCACAAACATTTCCTGCTGGGCAACTCACTTCCATAAACAACTCAAAAGGAAAAAGTAGCACAACTTTAAAAGGATCAAAGAAACCCGGTGCACAGAAATAGTGAGATTGACGGCACCAGGAGAGAAAACGAAGGAAGGAAAATGGCAGCTGCCAAAAATAAATGCAAGGCTGTGTTCCGAGGAACAGGAGCCCCATAGGCTGACGGCACGGGTGTCCTTGCTTAACCTTCGTTTCATTCACAACCAAGGCAGGGCAGGGTCTTCTCCTTGGTCTCCTTTTGTCAGCTGTGTCTTGCTGTGAACGGCCAAGGAAATGTGTGCCAGGCAAGGGTTGCAGGGATGGTGACATTAAAAGGCCCATGGCCTTCACTGCGGCCAAGGGAGCCCGGTCGAGCCACAGGTTCAAATGTGAGCCCCCGCAGCCCCTATTCCGGAGTGACTTTTCTCCTCCCCCTCCTGTAGCTGTGCCAGCCTTCCCCACTCCAGCACCCCCCAGATGGGTTGGGCTTCAACTCCCATTATGCCCAGCCAGCATGGCCAATGGTCAGGCATGCTGGGAGCTGTATTCCAAAATGTTGGGAGGGCCCCGGGCTAGGGAAGGCTGTTGCAGGCTGTATTTCAAGGCAGGTCCTGGATCTGACCATGGCCATGCTGGCTGTGGGGTGATGGGAGTTAAAGTCCAATATATCTGGTTGGGAAAGGCTGGGCTAGGTTTACGTAGAAAGCTGCCTTATTCCAGACGAGCCAATGAGCCCTCCTAGCTCAGTATTGTCTATTCTCCCATTTTTCTCTAGTTTTTCACACAGGGGCCTATTTCATCACTTGCTCCTTGATGCTTTTAACTAAAGATACCTACCTGAGACCATCTCTGTGCAATGCAGGTGCTCTACCACTACGCTATGGCCCCTCCTTTTAGGTCAGGAATATATTGGCACCAATGCTTAGGGACGGGCAAACAAGTGATTTTTGAGATGGCCAGGATTCCCCAAACATCGTCTTGCTGCTTGTCTTGTGCCCGATCCCCGTGTGTGTTTGCGATCGCCGCTCGCTCTGCGCAAATGGGAAACTTGCGCAAATTGAGCAGCAAGTGAACGGGAGATTTGTGCAAACCTCCTCCACAGACTAAAGCGGGGCTGATTCCGTCTCCTGAGGAAATTTGTGCAAATCAAAGTGGGCAATGGGAACAAGACGAACACAGTTTGCAACTATTTTCAGTGGACCTGTGCTCACTCTCGGGGCTTCGAATGGGGCATGCTCGCATGTTTTGTGAGCACAGACCAAATCCTCATACTGTACATACTTACCAATGTTCACCATAGTTAAGAGAGCATTGGCTATTGGGCGGTATAGAAACAAAACAAACAAACAAACAAACAACCAGGTTCCTTGGCCAGCATTTGAAACTTGTTTATCATCTCATTTGAAACTTGTTCATTATCTCCCATAACCTCCAAGGCACCGGAAGCAGTTAACACATTCCACCGAGGGTCTAGTGTTGAGCAGTCTCATCCGCCTCACTTGCCAAATCATAGGTGGAAATCTGTGGCCTTCCAGATGTTGTTGGGACTCCATCGCCCAGCAGGCACACCCAGCATGGTCGTCAGTCATTGATGATGGGAGTTGTAGTCCAGCAACATCTGGAGGGCCACAGGTTCCCCAACCATGCTCTAATCAGCTGGACAGAAGGCAGATCATGGTCTACTGGTACATCTCTGCTTGATTTCCAGTAGATCAGCAGCAAGGGTTTCTGATGCCCAATTTCTAACAATAGCAACAACTAAAAAGTCCCCCTCCCCAAACTGGATTATTAAAAAGAATGGGGGGGACACACTGGGAATAGATTTGTGTGTAAAGGGACTTGTGAGCTTGGTTCTGGTTATTGGTCCCAAATCCTTGGTCTGAGCATGTGCTCAGAGACACCCTGTTCCTCGCCTATGTCAACCTACCTGAGTCACTGTTGTACCTGGCTCTGGCTGGTCTAAACCACTGTTAATATTTCTTTTAAGGTCAGGCTTCAAACCCAGCAAGAAAGGGGAGGTGATGTGCGAATCAGCAAAATGCGAGCTCAGTGAAGTTCTCCAGCTTCCATGTCAAAGCTCCTTCTGACTTGAGTCTAATTCAGATTGTGAACCTTGTTTTTTCCTTTTTGTGTGAAAATCCATGCATATATTTGTGCATATTCTCCAAAATGTACGCATGAATTCTGTGAATCTTTGAAATGTACACATTTTTCACCTATTGATTAAAGCATATTTGTGTGCCTTTTCCAAAAGCACGCATTTTTATGCGCATTTTTCGAATGTGCACATGCTGTCAAATGCAGGGTTTTTTGGTTCGCGAATCACAGTGCAAGCTCGGAAATGTGTGGATTTTGGCACATATTGCATCCAAGCCTGTGCTTGGTTTGGAAGGTGCAAACTGGGTAAATCCTGATCAAAAAAGAACTGAAATTAACTTATCAAACATCCGTAGCTGTGATTCCATGGCAGAGCACCTGCTTTGCATGCAGACGGTCCCAGGTTCAATCCCCAGCAACTCCTGGTAGCAGGTGATGTGAAGTCCCTTCTCTGCCCAAGCCCCTGGAATGGTCTTGGCTAGTTTGGGTAGACAATACTACGGTAGATAGACAAACAGCCCAACCTGGGATAAAGCAGCTTCTGGTGCTCCCCTATGAAACAACATGAGTTCCATAATCCCATTAACAGACTAAGGGTGCAATCCTACGCGTGTTTAGCCAGAAAGAAGTCCTACAACTCCCAGCATTCCCCAGCCAGCTAATGCTATGCTGGCTGGGGAATTCTGGGAGTTGTAGGAATTTTTCCTGTTTAAACATGCATAGAACATCAGAACGTAAGAAGAGCTGTGCTAGATCAGGCCAAGGGTCCATCTAGTCCAGCATTCTGTTCACACAGTGGCCAACCAGCTGCCCACAGGAAACCCACAAGCAGGACCTGAGTGTGACAGCACCCTCCCGCCCATGTTCCCCAGCAACTGGTGTACATAGGCATACTGCCTGATGCTGAACCACCCTAAACCATTCTCTCCTCCTGCTGCCCCGCCACCCGGCTTGCTTACCCAGGACAGTTAAATTAGAATACACACATCCGGCTAGATTAATTCCATCCCTTCCAACGCTACCTCGCTGCCTGAATTTGGAGATAAACAACAGCGAATCTGATGAGTCTTCAATTTACTTCAAGGATGGACATGTGCTCTGCAATGTATGCAACAAAAAGCACCAGTGACAGGTTCGTTCCCCCCCCCCCCAACTTTTTTTTCTTTTTAAGCTAAGTGGATTTGATGATGGAAACCACTGAACAATCTTGGGCAAGTGGCATTTATTAGCTATCCGAATATTAGCCACACCATGCCGGCGGGATACACAATGCCTCAAAGTAATTCCTTGTAATATTTATAGCTATGGATTCGGCAGCCTCAACCATGAATTGCTACAATCCTGAAGAGGGTGAGTGCTTTTGATATCACTACGATGCCCTGTCTTCCAGACAAGGGTTTTATTTGCTTTAATAAACCAGCTTTTCATTTTTGGTTTTAAAAACCTATTTTGCCACTAGCATTGAAAAAGATTAGAATAAACACTGCTTACCGATGTTTCTTTAAATACCCATTTCCAAGTATTTTTCCCCTAGTTGTTTACAACATAATCAGAATTTGCCAAGAGTGCTTCCGATGTTGCTAATCTGGGCTTGTCCTAAATCAGAGATGGCCAGTTGGGGAACTGGGACCCTGAAGCAATTTAAACTAGAGCTGTGTGCAAAATGGTCTCTCAAAATTCTCCATCCTGCTTGTGGACACAGACATTGGGACAGCAATTTCACCAAATTTCTCTGGGGGGAGGCAAATTCTCCAAAGGTTTCTCACATGTAGGGCTCACTGTTAGAGGGGGTTGTCACACAGCATCATTTTTCCTAAGGGTTTTTTTGGGGGGGGGGGTTGCACTGCCACTGCAAGTGGCAACAGCAGTAACTGTGTTGGCAGCCTGGCCCCCATTCTGCCTCTCAGAGGCTTCCAAGATTCCTATGCCTTGCTGGGCTGAAGCCGGGAAGGCAGGAGGAGTGGTGGAGGTAATCTTTGCCTCTCCCCCTCCAATCTCCCTTTTTCAGCTGGTCTAGCAAGGGCACTTTGGAGGGCAGGGACGGCTGCTGGAGGAGGCTCAGGATAAATCGTACCCTGGCCTCTGCAGTCTCCTCCCCTCCCTGCCCACTGTCACACCCCCTTTTCCTCCTCCCAGAGGTTGATCCTCAGATGAGCAGCTGGCATGGTTCCCTCCATGCCAGCTGAGAGGGCATGGGGGTGGATCTCCGACTCCCCCTTCCGAGGTTGGAACACTGTCAGAAGGGATTTTTGGAGCCATCCTATGGTCCCTGGGATGCTCGCCGAGGGACCACAGCATTGCTCTCTCCTCTTAACCTCCCCTTAAAAGGTCCCATCAAATTGCAATAAAAAGTGTTTTTAAGAAGCTCAGTCTACCACGGATTTTGCCATGGCATCTGGTTGGCCGCTATGAGGAGCCCAATGGTGGACCAGGCAGGGCTTTGGTCTGACCCAGCAGGGCTGCTCTCCTCATCACACCTCACCCCCTGTGAAGGGATCAGGCTGTGAGGCGGTGCATACGTCTGGCTTCTAGTCCACCCTATTTGGAAAAGAGGGCAGCTGCAGAGCATCTTTGCACTAGCCCAACAGTACGGAGGGATGGCCTGCTGTGGTCAACGTGACCAGCAGCCCCATTCAACTGCAATGGGACTGGGAGGGGCAAGAGAGGGAGGAGTTAGGACCCAAGGGAGCCTGAGCTGTCACCCGACTTCATGGTGTGGGAGGAGCTATACAGAAAAGCCAGCTCCCAACACCCCAAAAGCAAATGTCTGCCACCCTCCAGCGCAGGAGAGGGCAACACGCAGCCCCACGTGGCCCCGCCTCTGAATCTGCTGCAACGGCAACAGCGATTGGAAACAAAGTGCGCAGAGTCCAACAGCTTCTGGAGGGCTGCAGCTTCCCCTCTGGAGGAGGAGCCATGGGACCAGAGCACACGTGCTTGTCTACGGCATGATTTCTCAGCACTGGACCCCAAGTACAGGCCACTGAAATACCTGCACGTCCTTCTCTCTAACCCTGCCTCCCTCCTCCCCCTGGCGTCAAATGGGGCAAGGGCCTGCCCTCTTGCCCTTCGTAAAGCACCATGCACATTGGTGGCACAACGATAACCGTTACTGTTAACCTTCAAAAGTAAAAAGACTAAGTGAACCCAGCATCTTCCCACCCCAAAGAAGCCACTTCAGAACGCACAACCCAGTACATCGAGACGAGGTGCTCTGCTGTCTGTACGGGGCTTTCTTCTCTGCCCCTGGTAGCACAAGAGAGGCCAGAATGGGGAGCGGGGAAGTCGTGAGCTGGGGCCACATCAGCGTGCCGCTTTGCAAGTGAACATTCACAAACTGTGTGTTTGTCGCCCTTCTGCTTTACGCAGACGGGAATGAAAAGGGACAAGCTGGAAAGACTGTCAGCTTGATTACTGCCTGTGCATATCGAACTCCTCCACAGATCAGAAGGGCTCCCGGTTCAAAGGAACAGGAGGAGAAAAAGTCCTTCCAAGATCTTCCTATCCTAAGGCATTGAGGATGTGCTCTTCACTCAAGGCCACCCAAACCTCTTTCTTCTTGGATATTCCCAAGTCTGATCCAAAACAAAAAAACACCAGCAGAGGATGGTTTTCTGCAGAAAAAATTATCTGCTACCTCTCTACATGGCTATACGAGAAGTACATTCTAGGTGCAGGTGATCTAAATTCCGCAACCCAGAAAAACAGGATTCTGCAACTTGAAAAAGGTGCAGTCCTATGCATGTTTAGACAGAAAAAAGTCCTATAGCTTTCAGCATTCCCCGGCCAGCAAGGCTGGCTGGGGAATGCTGGGAGTTGTAGGACCTTTTTCTGTCTAAACATGCGCAAAATTATTCCCTAAGTTATGCAAGCTCCCATGATGTATTTAAATTACATCATGGGATGATGTAATTTCTTTCCTGCTTTTTTAATGCAGCCATATTCAGAGCAGCTAACAATATTTCCAAACATTTAAGACATAATAAACAATCATTTATAATAATATCAGATTGAGCTAACTAAGATGCTTTAAGGATGATATCAGAGTAGGCTGGAGAATTTGTGCAGATTAATTTTCCCAGGCATTTTAGGAACTGTTTTTAGTGCTTGTAAATCTTTTGCACTATTTTTTCCCCTGCTGCTGGACTTACTTTTGGTTTTATTATGTACTGTTACTGGTTTTATCCTATTTTAATTGATTTGTTTTACTGTTATTGCTTTGTTACTTTTTATTTTATGTTTTTAGTTTGTCCACTGTTCAGAGAACTCTGGTTATCATGAGGTTTAAAAACATAATACATACATAAGATACATAAGATACAAAAGCAAGAAGAACGATATACAAGATTGTCAACTATCAAAAGTTCACGATTGTAAAAAATGACAGTAATTAAAAACTGCAAGTCATATCAATGGATACATATGGGTTGTTTTCCAGTATATGCACTAAATGGTAACCCGTTTCAAGCTGTTATACTGTTATTTGTGAAGGACATCTGTCACTAACAGTCGAAGGCTTGCATGTGTCTACCTAAACAAAGGAAGGCAAAGGTTTGGGACTAGGGATGTACAGACTGTGTAAAACCCGTTCCCTCTGTGTTTTGTGGACTGTCAGGTGCCTTTCATTCCATCATCCGCCCATCACTGGAATCGGATTTGTTTTTGTTTCCAAAACTGCTGGGTCTTGTATTCTGATTTTGCTAGTTGTGGGAGAGGCAAAGAATGTTAAAGCCCCACCCCTGAATACAGGGTGGCGGCGGGGGGGGGGGGGCAACCATGGCTATGGTAAATGCCACCCCTCTGCAGGACTTATTTTCATGCCTCTAATACTGTGAGGAGTTCTCTAAGCTGTGCCTCTTTTACCAAGCCAATGCTCTCAGAAGGAATCCAAAGACCTGAAACCTGATTAAAATTAATTCCTGCTGCAAGGAGAACTTCACTTTTAATCACTCTGTTTCAGGGTTACTAATAGTTTTCTGGCCCTTCTGCATAATTAAGGGAGACTTTATCCCAAGCCAAATGTCAATTCGAATTTCAGCCCAAGGAAAGTAATTTATTTGCATGTTCAATGAACAAACCAATTTTCGGGGGGTAGGTTTCAAAGAGCTGGGCTCATGCATCATGGATAAAGGTAGGAATCAGCACGTAAAGGTCAGGAAATGTGGAACTCTCCTGAAGAAGAAAGGCAGGCTCCAGATTTTCAAGAGCCCCTGAATTCCCTGATCCCAGCCAATGACGCTTAACGTGACTTACTTTGGAAAAGCATGGTGTACTTCACCTACATTAACTCAATAACACGCTAACTATTATTAATCATAGTAGCGAAGGGGAAGATTTATTTTATTTCAAAGATATTTTTTGAAAAGCTCACCTTTCTGTTTTGGTAATCAAAACAGCTTGCAAGCTATAGTAAAAACAAGATAAAATAGCATCCAAAAGGCAACTTATTAAAACTGATGAAAGAGCAGCATGTACAAGAACCACCCCTTCAGGAGGGTCAAAACAAATTTAAATCAGCTCAACAACAAAATGCCAGTTAAAATAAATGAGTCTTAACTGCCCTATGAAAAGCAGCCAGTGATGGAGCCAAGTGGGTGGGTCTCCCCTGGAAAGTCCAAAGTCAAGGTGCCACTCTAGAAAAGGCCCTGTCTCACAAAGCCACCTGTCTGTCAAGTTTATATGGTGGCCAGGAAAAGCTATGGGAGATTAGTAGTTCGAGGGACACAGTTATACTCCTACGCCCTCCTCTCTGCCGTGGGCCAGCCCCCTTTCTGGGGAATGGAGTGGACAGACCCCTTCCTAGCAGGTTATGGGGGTTCCAGTGGGCGTGGTTTCACTGAGACAAGGCAGCCACAATGTGGCCAACTCTGACAGCTGCATAACTTTGCTTGACTACTTTGCTGTATCAAACTAAGGGTTATTCCAACCTGTTCAACGCTGGGTCCATTCACTAATAAATAAATAAAATCCTTACACATAGAAAACAAGCATCTCTGGAAGGATTCTGGCCTACACTTCTCAGTGGGTTAGTCTTCTACATGCAGGGATCTTTGTTTTATTTTTGAGGGGGCCATCTGAAATGGCACAGCCCAAACACAGATTTATCATTTCAGCAAGAACTCACCCACTGCGAATCTATCCTGTACACCGGGACTCCACAATTACCAAAAGATGCTGAGAGTGAGAAACCAAGAGAGAAAGAAGCTGCTCTAGATGGCATCCGTAGTTAATCCAGTGCCTTGCTCCTCCTCCTCCTTTGGAAAGTGAACCCAGTGAAATGCAGTTACTGCTGTGAAATTGGAGCTGAGGAGCACTGCGCTTTTGTAGAGCAAATAACGATCTGATACTGGCTGTTTGATGCCCTATTGAACAGCCAGCAGTTTATGAAAAACAACGTTTCATAACTAGAGAGCCAGGTTTCCCGGTGGAGCTTTCCAACAACTACGTTGGGCAAGAGAGAGAATAACCAGTAGGTTTCATGGAAGCCTGCCGGAAATATTTCCTTTTTTTCAAGAGGCAAAGGCAAAACTCCTGGGGGGCAGGAAGTGCTTTGGCGCCAAAGGAAGAAACATCAAAATGGCAGCCTCTATCAGTAAACAAACAGAACAGCTGGACGGTTGGCCAGCCCTGTATGGCATCCACAATCTGCCGCCAGAGGCAGCTGCATCCAGGTCTCACTCAGGAGGCCTGATCCTGACAGAAGGCCTGTTTACATTGCTGGTTAACCTGGGATTGTCATCTCTGGAATTCACTTCACACATGGATTTGCAAGGGTAAAGAAGAGAGAGGTTTCCATGAAACCATCAGCACAGACGTCCCTGGTCCCCATATCCAGCTGTAACCAAGCTGAAGTCCATGTAACTAAAACAAAAGCATGTATTTTCCCCCTGTTTGCCCATGCCTCCATTTCCCTCCCCCTTTCTCCACTGCCACCCCTGCCTCCAATTTTAGATGGTGAACCCCTCAGGGCAGGGACCACATCCTCTTGTCCTTTGAAAAGTGCCACACATACTGATGGCAGGGTATAAATACACAAACAGAAGGTGAAGCAAGATGAAAGGACACACAGCCACAGGCAAGATTGGGAGTTTTCAGTGCGTCTCTCCTTCATCCTGAAATCAAACAGAAATAGTGCTCCCCTCTCTGGCAGGAAGAATTTATTTTAGGGTAGGAACATACGAAGCTGCTGCCTACTCAATCAGACCTCACGTCCAGGGCCGGCCCAAGACATTTTGCTGCCTGAGGCAAAGAACAAAATGCCCCCCGCCCCAGTAAAAAGTTAACTGGAGTGGCAATTGAGACTTTCTTCAATGCTGGCCATGGGACATGTCCTCCACTGCCTCTGAAGGCAGCAGGCTAGTTTAGGGGGCTCAGGACAGGCCATGTGGCATACAGCTCTCTCCTGCAACATCCTGCTGCCACCTCAAAGCATTTTCCACCTGAGGCAGCTGCCTCACTCTGCCTAATGTTGAGCCAGCCCTGTTCACATCCATCCAGCACAAAACCAGCTCTCTTTGGCAGAGTTCTCCATCATCCTTTCTACTGGAGGTCCTCTTCAGTGAGACATGCTGGGCATTGAACCTAGGACCACATACACCCAAAGCAAAGCTCTACCGCTGATGAGCGATGGCCCTGCTTCCATCCTTTCACAGCTGTGTCAGGGAGGGATAGATGGCAACTTGATGAGAAGGCTCTGGAATTTATTTGTATAGGAAAGGGATTGATATCGCAGGACAACAGCAGCTCTGGAACTGAATACTAAGCGTACCCCCAACACAAGGAAAATCTCAGATACATGAGCAAACACACCAAAATAACCAGCACTATGCGACAACACAGAATGCAAACAGCGATAAATGCTTCACAGCATTTATCCGGGGGCAAATTCATCTTTATCAGAGGCTTTTGCTATCTGTCCTGGCCTTATGCTATGCATAAGCTGCGCATACGTTTTGATGGGTTCTCCCTTATGTGAAGCCCTTCACTTGCAGCTGACTCAGTGCAAACACAGCAATTGCCTCCCAGTCGGAGCAGAGTTTAGTCTGTGCTATTTTACACAAAGGATTTTGCAGATAGAAAAGGGACTTAATTCTGCAACCTGCACAAGTAAATACAAGATACATAAATATCAATTTGTTTGCTTTGCATAATTCATTCCACATAATTTACTCAGCTTCCTGCTCACCATGAGATACTACAAGGGGGACACTTGAATTGCCAAATTCCCCTCTGGCTTCACTGATTTCACTAAATACAATCCACACATTTTCAAGCCTCTCTTTGCACACATGAGCACTAGAAACCTGCTGGCCTTTTAAACGAAAGATGTGATTCTCGTGATGCTAAATTTTGTATCTACTACCAAATATAGAACTTGTGTGGAATTGTGAAGGTTTGAGGGCTACAGAAGCAAGGGGCAAGAGGGTCAGGCTTAGAGGCCTGGAGTTTTTTGTTGGGAGGGGGGTATCCCTCAGAGGAGTAATTTCATTCCCCCGGTTAAGTTTCATTTTCATTTCCCCAGTTAAGTTTTATTTCCTCAGGGTTGAAACAGTACTTTCTGTTTTGAGGGAGGAGGATATATAAAGAGAATGACAGCCAGTAAGAGCAGAGTTGGGGAGACCAGAGCCTGAAGAGGGAGCAGGAAGAAGCAGCCTGGAGAAGTCTAGGTACAGCGAGGATAAAGGAATGTGCATTTTGCAACTTTTATTCTCTCTTCATGCCTTTTGTATTATTCAGTTCTATTGTGTAAAAACTTTTACTTGTAATTTGCTTGCTTTAATTTTCCAGCAAACTGTTGTGGTTAAGCCCCGTGTCTACAGTGTCAATCACCCCACATCTACAGCCTAAACCCCACATTACTGGAATGGGGAAGGGAAAAGAAAGAAGGTGGGACTCTTAGGGAGGCAAGAGATCCTTAAGGAGTTGCTCAGGGGGTCCAGGTCGTAAGGGGAACCCTGATAGGAATATACCACTGTCACTCTGTAAAGCCAATCTCTGACTTTTCCCACGGACTTAGGAAACAGCAGGTGGCCAGTCCAAGTCTGGATGGATTCTTTCATCTCAGGTGGTGTTTTAAAGCAAAGGGAAAAGCAGCAGCCTTTATCATTTGTTTTCATGTGAAGGCATCCAGTATCCCTCCTTAGCCTGTGATCTCTGGCTGGATGCTGCCTCTGGTACCCTCACTAGATGGTCTGAATTTAGCAGAGCTACATAGAATTCTCCCTGTAATATCCTTTGTGGTGATGCTTTGGCCTGCACAGAGAATGCTGCTGTATCTCTCTCTCCCTTCTCTCTCTCCAAAGGTGTTTTTCCCCTCTCCCCACCGAACAAATGCTAATTTCCTTGTCTTGTTTTGGAGGGACAAGGCAGAAGGGAAGGAAAAAGTTCATAAGCAAACAACATCAAGGCACAGCAGCCACAGTGATCAGGAGTCTGATTACGCCCCGCTCGCCTAACTGTGTAAGGGGAATGCTGGCTAAATGAAAATTGCCGCAGTCCCACAGTAACAGCCCTTCCTTGGTGAACGGGCTTGTGCAATCAGGGACTTCAAATTTTGCAGCATCAAAAAGGTAAACAGCTTTCTTTGCAGAAGATGAAAACTAATTTGCCCTGTAGCATTTTAGAGAAAACGAAAAGAATGGTTGCCCACCAGTGTTCAAGTTGCGTGAAAACTACAGCAAGGGCACTTCTCCAGGTCAGGTCCGGAGGGCAGCTCAGGGAAGGTCCCAGAAAACCCCTAAGATGGGCATGAATCCCCCCTGCCCTAACAGGGTCACCATCCCCATTCTGCGTGGCGGAAACAGAAAGCGTTGGAAGGACCATGAGAGAACACTTGCTGTGTGCATGCCCCACCTGTTGCAGGTGAAGGAAGCCCATTGAGGGTGGCTTCCCCAAGACTCTCAAATACTAGGGCCAGTGTCCCTGGATGGAAACTTTTCTGGTTTAGCATTCAAAATGCCAGTCTTCCCCACCTCCCCTGGCCTCCGAAAAAGAGAAGCGGACCACACAGGAACCAACGTTGCTCCTGGGTGCATCGTGCATTACTGACCCCAGAAATTGCTCAAAACCTGCAAAGCCTCAGCAAGAGTCAGGATCCTGGCCATCAGGTTCCAGGGACTTGGCTTTCCATCCAAGTGGGCCTGAAGCCAGAGCATGGTCCGGAACAGGTAGAGGTCAAAGTTTCAGAGCAGCAAACAAGGATCAGGGGAGCTAGAGGCAGGCAGGGGTCAAAATCGAAGGCAGAAATGAGGGACAGGGAATGGGTGCTTAGGCTTAAGACAGGGATGAGCTGCTCCAAATGAGGTGCATGCTTTGAAGCCATGTTTTATAGAGCCTGGCAGACAGGGATTGGTCCTTGAGGGTCAGCTAACAGACTGCTCAGACTGATTGGTACTGCAGCTCAGATGGTGCCCTCCAAACACAGACCCCAGAATTATGGAATGATCTCCCCGATCAGGCCCGCCTGGTGCCAACATTGTTATTTTTTCAGCGCCAGGTTAAGACCGTTCTCTTCTCCCAGGCATTTGGCAGCATATGATGAGTTTTAATTGATCCTGGATTGTCTTATGGTTATGGTTGTTTGCTTGAGATTGCCTGTTTGAAGTTGTTTTAGATATAGGTTTTCTCGTGTATATTGTCTGTTCGTGTGTTTTTATATAATTGTATACTGTATTTTTAATCTTTGTATATTGTATTTTTAATATTTTTTAATCTTGGTGAACTGCCCAGAGAGCTTTGGCTATTGGGTGGTACAGAAATGTAATTAATGATGATGATAAGGCTTATGGTGGAAACAGAGCATTGGCGCACAGGAGGTAAAGCGGCAGAGCCAGCCTGCTGGAAGACTCAGTGACCGATCCAATGCATGATGCATCTGCCCCTTTTTCTTTATTAGTACAAAATTAAGATTGCACCCCAGACTTGGGGGGGGGGGCTTAAAAGATGAATGCAACAATTTTGAATCTCAGGTTGAATTCTTTTTCACCAAAGCATAAAACCCCATTAAGTGGCAAATTCCAGACACACTCCTGTCTTGGACTAATCCCATTTCATTGTGGCTACTCCAGAGTAAGTGGCTAAAGAACATTAGCTGCCTTTAAGATCATGGCATTTGATTCACTGGTGAAACACTGAGAGGTTGAAAGAAAACTGAAGTGTGATCCACAGAGAAAATAAATGTCCCTTTCAAGGGGGGCAACGAAGCAGAGGAGAGATTAGCCAGCAGCGTCAGCTTCTTTGTAAATGCATAAACTCAGTCACAAGAGCAGCCTTCCCTAAACTGGCACCCTGTAGATGTGCTGGACTGTGTCCTGACTAGCTTGTTTCCCAGAGGAGCCAATGTGAAGCGGTTGCACTTCCGAGAAGGCCGAGGCAGAGTCAAGTCCTGCTATGCAGCATGGCAAGGAAAGGCCTGTCAGGACCCAGGACAGATCTATGCTGGCTGGCACTCACCCAGGAAGAACAGTTGTTTCAGCAACATGCAGAGGCCTTCTGAAGATTGGCCAGTGGCTCCTAAGATGAGATGACTGCATTGGAGGGGTGCCCTCTGAGTCCAAAGAGTCTGATAAAGCCAGATCCTCTGCTCTGGAAGGTCCTGGAGTAGCAGATGATGGCTTACTAGATGAAGACTCCTCCCTCTCTGAGTTCTCCTCTGAGCCAGAGGGAGGATCAAGGCAAGAGAACATGACTGACTGCAACTCTAATCATTCCCTGGGAATGATGGGAACTGCAGTCTAGCTCATCTGGAGGGCACTGAGTTGGGGAAGGCTGAGCTATGTTTACACAGGAAGCTACCTTATTTCAAATCAACCCATTAGCCCACCAAGCTGAGTATTGTCTACTCTGGCTGGTGGTTTTTCACGCAGAAGCCTATTTCATCACCTGCTACCTGATGCTTTTAACCACTGACACCTACCAGGCACCTTCTGCATGCAACACACGTGTTCTGCTATTGGGTTGTGGTCTCTCTCAGACTGTGGAAGGCTGCACAAGAGCATGTTCAACACAGGTTTTAAGTCCTGCCTTGATCACCTGGTTGTCTTTTCTAAGGGTGAAAGTTGATCTCACTTGATTTGACCAACTGGGCTATCTGGGAAGCAATTTCACTGCACTGAATCCAAATATCTTGTCAGAAATGTTCCAAGTTCTGGAAAAACCAGTTCTCTCTATATTTGCAGCAGAAGGCAGCTGTGCACATGATGTTAACCCCCAAACCACCATTCCCGAAATCTCTCCCTGAATCACTTTCGAAAAATTCGTAACATTAAGTTGCATGTTCTATTTTGTTCTTTAATTAATAAGGTGAGGATGGATGGATAAATGACTATATGGTTCTAAAAGGGGGGGAATAGGGTGGTGGAGGCAAGCCCTGAAGCGTGGAGAGGAGATGGCAAGAAAGAGACCTGAACCATATTTGATTCACCAGTACATATAGATCAGGGGTGTTGAACCTCTTTCAGCCCTTGGGCTGAATTCAGCTTCAGAGAAGGTCTCGGGGCCCCATTCCAGTGGTGGGCGAGTCCAAAGGCAGAAGGGGAGGTGTCCAAATAGCCCAAATACCAGCATACTGCAGCTTCAAGCTCTTACTGTCAGTAACTAAGCCTTAGTAGAGGCATTTGAGCCTTTTACAATGGGGAAAAACACATGCAAAACACATGACCTGCGGTCAGGGGAGAGGGGTCATGGCCTTCTGAGGCAGTCAAGGGCAGGGCCACGAGGATACAGCCCCCCCCCCCCGAACCAGTACAGTAGATCCAGATCCACCTTCTGCCCACCTCTGATATAGACAAAGGGGAGATTCGATTTACCGTCGAAGGAAGAAAGGAGGTGTTTTGTCTCCGAGAAAACACCCCCTTTCTTCCGGCACCATGGACTCTCCCTGCTTCTGGAAGAAAAGCACTGAACTAATGGTAGCATTTTAAACCCAGGGGCTTCGTCACGCTTTCATATGTGGAAAGTATGAAGCTAGCATGTTTCAGCACTAGAACTAAGATGTGGAAGGACTCCCTCCTCTCTTGTAATCCTGTCTGTCTGCTGCATTCAAGATTGGAGGACCAGCAATGCATCCCATCACTTTCAGAAGCATGGTTCGTTGGGATATGAGACAGCAGGGCCTTTTCTACTGTGGCACCCAGGTTGTTGAACTGCCTCCCTAGATAAATTCAGTTGACTCCTTTCCTCTTTTAAGCTTCAGGCAAACTGCAACACCTTTTTATTTTGCCAGAAGTTTAGGATGGCTTAAAGTTCTGCCTCCCAGTTTTGATACTGAACTGTTTTACCCTGCTCTTGATATTATTGTTATGAAACTAGTTTAAGTCATCTGAGCTGTTTTTACTGTAATCTGAACTGGTTTTATTGCACTTTATGAAGATTTTTGAAAGACACCTTGAGTTTACTTTAGAAAGAAAAGCAGGGTATAATGATAAAATAAGCAAACTCACACACACTCTCTCTTTGATTTTGGTTTATTGATTTTGTTTTAGGAAAGAGACTGGGATAGGGTGGGCTACAAATTCAGAGATATGCAATTAAAAGCCCAAACATTTTGGATGTCTTCTAGCCCATTCAGAAGGAATAGCAAAAAGGTGGCTAAGAGAGAGGCAGAAAGAGGGTGAAGGGTAGGCAGAAACAGACACACTGCATCCAGGTTTGTACTGCCGCAGGACATAAAATAAAACAGGAGAGGAAAAACAAGAAGAAAAAATAAGCTAACTCAGAAGTGTCCCTGCAAAGTGGTGGGTGAGCCATGCTGGAATCCTCCTGCAGTCTGTGACGACAGCTTGCTAGTCGACTTAGAGGCACCTGCGGAAAAACTCTCACCAGCCACGGCCTATGGAAAGACGACGACTTCTTTGTTAAAGATAAACCGAACAAGCGTTCTGCTGCTCTAACACAAACGGTGCCTTAAGCCCTTGCAGACGTCACATGGTACGTTACTCGGGGAGCCTGGGAAGGGAAGACGGTAAATCGAATCACAGGGAGAGCATAATGAGCGGTCCTGATTCGAGCTGCCTGCCGCGCTGCCTCCTCTGCAGGACCAGCTCTCCTTAATAGGGCGGAGGGGGAGCCATTATGCGGCAGATCTCGAATCTCTCCTGTGCATTTACAGCCAGCCCTGAAGAGAGAGATGACTGCCCAGAGACGTGCAGCTGCTGCCAGCAAATCCTTTTCTCCCAGTAGGCCAAGGAATACAACACATCTGATGGGCCCAATCCTAAGATTTGGACCAGAACCTAATGGGCACCAGCACAAGCCTGAGCCCAGTATAATAATACAGGGCTGCAGGACCTCAGGCCTCCGGGGCAAATCTGAGATTCTCCAGATGGCCATGCGCCCTTCCCTTGGCTCCACCCCTTTCCCCCAACCACCGATTGGTGGTTTCCCAGCTTTTGTGCAGGTTCTTCTGCATTCTAAAAGGTTGAAATGCCTCCCCTAAAGCCTGGTAGTAAGAGCTAAAATATGGTGGCATTTTGGGAACTTTGGACCTGCCCCCCATTTCTTTTAGGACCACCCCATTTTGCCTTCAAGCCCACCCCCAACTAGAATGTGGCCCCTCAGAGCTTCTCCGAAACAGAACATAGGAACATGGGAATATAAGAAGCTCCGTTATACTGAGTCAGACCTTGGGTCCATCTAGCCCAGTGCTGTCAACACTGACTGGCAGCAGCGGCTCTCCAGGGTTTCAGGCAGGAGTTTTTCCAGCCCTACCAGTAGATGCCGGGGATCAAACCTGGGACCTTCTGCTTACAAAGAAGGGGCTCTACCACTGAGCTATTTGGCCCTTAGGCAAAAGGAGGTTCAACACCCTGTAATAATACTTTGCGCAGTCATATCTATACTGGGACACCGGCCATTTTAGGATGTCATCCTACACCATAGTTTAGGGTGAAATGGAAGAGCCCAGATGAGCCCTGAGTTCACGTGCTCCCCCTCCGCTCCTTTTCTCCCACACAGCTAGGAAGAAGAGTTCAGAAACTGTAGTCAGCATTAACAACGGTGAGTTTGAAGCAAGCCAGCTTGAATCCATGGCAGACCCCTCCGCACAAAGCCCCACAACTCAAGTAGACGAGCACCAGCTAGAGGAGGACATTAAGGTTTATGTTGCTGCCACACATGCTTCTCTCCCAGCATCCCAAAATGGGATCCAAACAGGTACCCACAGAGATCCAGAGATCCGAAGTCCTACACTTTTATCAGATCAGGATGACCTCAGTACCTTAGAGTGCAATCCTATGGGATCTGCCCTTGATGCTCGGATGCCTCTGAACTTGGAGGCTTATGAGTTTCCAGTGCAGAGCAGGCGGGCAATGGAGGTGAGGATCGCCACCTCCACGCCTCCTGCTCTGCATTTCAGCTAGACAGGCTTTTTCACCTGTCTAACTGAGGCGTTGCAGATGGGGAGGGAAGGAGGCTGGGGAAGTCTCAGAATACGGCATAAGCCGGCCTCTCCAGTCCCCTCCACTCCCCTCCCCGCCCTCAGGAACACCCCCTCTCCCACCTCTCCAAGGTCGCTTCTGTGACCTTGGAGAGGCAGCCAGTGCAGTTCTCTCCACGCTAGCTGTGAGGGGGAGGGGGGCTGGAGCCGGATTACTGGACCTGAGGTCGGAGCACTGTCTCCAACCCTGGATCCAGGAATCCAAAGTATCCTCCCCTCCCCCGACTCTGTCTATAGGCCATAGGGTTGCTCCCTCCACAAGGCTTCAGAGATGACTCCTTGGTTGACCATGGACAACTGAGGGAATTGGAATGCCTTTTTTAAATAATTTTTTACTGTGAAATTTCAACAATACAAATCAAAACAAACAAAAAAAGAATAGAAAAGGGGGGAAGTAGCTACATAAATGTGAATATATCTGTTTCAAGGCATGCATATGAAATGTATTTTATATATATATATATATATATATATATATATATATATATATATATGAATGAATGAAAATACAGCTAAGAATGATACATAAACTTCAAAAATTTGGAAGGCCTAATAACAAAAGGGAACTGGGTCCCAGGGTGTGGTCAGAGGCACACGACTCAGCCACCTTGCTGAAGCTAAGCAGGTCTGGGTCTGGTCTGGTCAGTGCTTGGTGGGGAGACCACCTGGGAACCACATGGAGCCATCTTGAGTTCCATGATGGAAGGAAGGTGGGATATAAAAGTAATAAATAAAATAATAAATAAATATTGTTCTACCACACTCGATGAGGAAAGGAATCCTAGATCTTATCCACCAAGGAAACCAATGTCTAACCAGATGCCAAGCATGCAAACCAGATGGAATGGTGGCCTGATAAAAGCATAATTAAAAACTAAATCTTACCTTGTGACCACCGCAGAAGAAATAGATCTACACAATGGAAGGAACCTTAACATACCACACCCACACCCAACACACCAGGACTGGGGGATGTGTTGCTCTCCAGATGTTGATGAACAACTCCTCCTCCTCCTCCCATCATCTTTCAGCATTGTCCAGGCTGGCCAAGGCTGATATGAATTGGTATCCAACAGTAGGACACGCTCTCCAGCTCTGCAATAGACCCTGCAAGCATCTCACAGCTGAACTGTATGAATTGGGAGACTGACATTATTCGATTACTGTGGCCTACTATTCAAGGTATATCGAGATGCTGCCTTTGCCTAACATTCTTTTGTTCATTTTGGCATCATAAGATGAACTCATGATTGACAATGCAGCCCTATTTAACAGCAGCAGAATCCCAATCCATCCAGGCATTGTACAGCTTTCGCCATATGATCACTAGCCCCAAACAAATGGTGAGGCAGCGGAGACTGCAAAGAAAACCTTGAGACAAAATGACTCACATACTGCTCTTTTAAGCTACAGGTCAACATCACTCACAGCTCCTGGACAGAGCCCAGCAGAATTGTTAATGGGAAGTCAAAGCAGAACACCCATTCCAACCCAAGGGAAGAAAAATTCCATTCCAGTGGCCCGACCTGGAAAACCTTTTCTCTCCAGATTACCAAGATGAAAGAAGTTATGAACATTTCTATAACAACTGCAATTCAGTGCAAGAGGCACCACATTTAGAACCAGGAGAAAGAGAGTTTATATCAAACTTGACATGGCAAATTCTAGGTACTGTACAAAGAGAGACTTGGAACACACAGATGGAATTCTGTTGAGACCTAACGGAATATTTAACAGAAACAGACATCTCCTGTTCCTGAGGAGGTACAACTGCCAAATGCCCAAGTCAGGGCTGGTGTCAAGGGTAAGCACGGTTGGGCACTTGCCGAGGGCCCCCACCCCAGCAGGGGCCCACTGACAAGAGCCCCCTGGACTCGCTCCTCCTCCTCAGCATAGCAACCTACTTGCTCACCTGCCTCTTGCTCTGGCCCAGACAAGGTGGACCAGGAGATGCCGTGGCCTGCTTGCTCCCTGGCTCTCTGCCTAGCAAGCAAGCAAGGGAGTAGCAAAGATGAGAGAGGAGGAGGAGGAGTGAGAGCAGCTCAAGACAATGGTGGTGAGAAGGTGGACTCGCTCAGGGAGGGGGCCCATGGAGGGTGTCTTGCCCAAGGCCCCCCCCAAAACCTGCAGCTGGCACTGGCCCAAATAGTAGCTCGGGGGGAAAAAAACATTTTCTGAACATCTGCCTGAGCCATCTTGTAAGATGGGAACAACAGTGTTACTACACAGATCATCACTTGCTCCAGCCAAATTATTCAGAAGACTTCCATGACAGACACCCTAGTGCAGGAGTAGGTGACTCAGTGGCCTCCACATGTTTTGGGTTACAGCTCCGCTGACCATGCTGGCTGGGGCTTCTGGGAGTTATAGTCCAAACGATCTGGAGGGCATCATGCTGCCTACCCCAGCCCCAGTGAGGCAGAAGACAACTGATTTAAACAAAAGAACGCAAGAGAGCCCAGCTGGATCCGATCTCGTCCACCATCCTGTCTCCCGCAGTGGCCAAACCGATACACCTGGGAGGCCTGCAAACAGGACATGAGGGCAATGGCTTGTCAGCACCTGGGGCAGTATCCAAAGCTGTGGTTGTGCTAGCAGAGAGGACCGCTAGTGCAACAGAAAGCTCGTGCTTCCTGCAGAAGCTCACGTCCGGCACTGCCAGAATGGAGCAAGTCAGCAGAACTTGTGGAAGGGAGCTCTGCTGATGTGTCTGTTCCAGAAAGCCAGTGTGGTGGAGTGGCGAGAGGGTTGGACTGGGAGCTGGGAGATCCGGGTTCTAGTCCCCACTTGGCCATGGAAGCTCACTGGGTGACTTTGGGTGGCCAGTCACAGACTCTCAGCCCAACTTACCTCACAGGGTTGTTGTTGTGAGGATAAAATGGAGAGGAGGAGGATTACGTACGCCGTCTTGGGTTTCTTGCAAGAGGAAAAAAGCGGGATATAAATGCAATACAAAAATAAAAATAAAAAGCTAGTTTTGGCTAGCTTCTGGGGTTGCTTTAGGTCAGGGGTAAGCAGACTTTTGGGGCCATGGACTCATTTAGTCATTTGAGAAACTCTCCTGGGCACCACCACAAAATGGCTGCCATGGGTGGCATGGCAAAGGACAACTAACCTGCCCCAAAGACTGAGTACAAGGCAGTGGTGGGGTCTGAGCCCCAACACACTGAACAACTCTTTTGAACCTACGTTTTTCAGCACCAACAGAAACCTATTTCACAGCAGTCCCAGCTACCAGTAAGAAAATTTGTTAATTTTAAAAAAAATGTGGGAGGGGAAGGACATCTTGGTGGGTGCCAAGATAGGGGTCTGCAGATGCACTGGCGCCCACAGGCATCATGATGCCTCCTCCCGCTCTGGGATGCGCAAGCTTCCTGTTGCGCTTGCAGTCCTTCCTGCTAGCACAACCTATCTAACACAAGCGGACTGTCAGCTCTGGATACTTGCGCTGGGGTCTGGAGGCAGGCCTCCTTGGAGACGAAGGTCCTGCCTGGCCATCATGACGAAGAGCTGTGGACAGACTTGCCCTCCACACATTTCAACTCTCCTGTGAATGCCTAACTTAGCCGCCCATGGAGGAGGCTTCCCACGACACGTCTGAAGGATGTATTGCTCTAGACGTGCTCCGTTCCAGTCAGCCTGCATTGATAACACCACCGCATCAGGCAGGATTGGATCTTTCAATCACTTTTAATGCATGAAATGGAACAGAACTAGTTGCCCTCAAAAAGAGGCCCATCTAGAAGAATGATTCACACAGAAACGGGGTGTGTTTGTGTGTGTGTGTGTGAGTGGACAGGGGTTCTTCTGAGGGCAAGTAATTCAGAGAGGGACTGTAGAACAGAGCTAGAGCACATGGGTTTGAATGCTGGAGCTCCTGGTTTCAATCCCTGGCATTAGGGATGTATGAGAATTTTGTTCACAAATCACTTGAAAATGCCCTGTTTGTAATCCTGAATGTGAACAGGAGCGCATTTTCTCCCCAAATCCTCGCAAATACCCTAACTTGCATTCATGTTTGCACAACGTGTACTTGGAAAATGGACAATTTTCTCAAAATGCGCACATTTTAAATCACCCATGCTTTAGTCTATGGGGGAAATGTGTGCAAATCTGGGAATGCTTTGCGCAGCTCTGACTTTTGATAGCTTTTCGTTTGACGCAATTCTCCCGTTTGCGCAAAATGAAAGCAAGCGCAAAGATGAGTGCAAATTGAGGAGAGAAGAGCAGTGAGTGAATGTTCGCAGGAACCTGGCAAGCGTGAACACTGCTCATTTGTCCATCGCTACCTCCATGTCTAATTAAAACAATCAGATAGCAGATGATGGGAACGTTCTTGGAGAGCTGCTGTGAGTCAGAGTACGCAAACCTAAGCTAGATGGACCAGTGGTTCACCATAGGTTGAGGCAGCTTCCTATGTTCATCAGTAGTATACATGTATTTATTTTATTTATTTTATTATTAAATTTATTAATCGCCCATCTGGCTGGTCACCCAGCCACTCTGGGCGATGTACAACATACAATAAAACAGTTTAAAACAATAAAATTCTACAATAAAAACATTTTCTAAAATACCCTAACCCACCCCAAATGCCTGCCTGAACAACCACGTTTTAAATGCACGACGGAAGCTCATTAAAGATGGGGCATGGCGGAGTTCCCTAGGGAGGGAGTTCCACAGAGTGGGGGCCACCACAGAAAAGGCCCTCTCCCTCGTCCCCACCAGTCTAGCTGTCCTGGCTGATGGGACAGAGAGAAGGCCATCCGAGGCTGATCTTGTTAAGCGGCCTGTCTGGTGCTGCTGGAGGCGCTCCTTAAGATAGGCTGGGCCAGAAACATATAGGGTTTTAAAGGTCAAAACCAACACCTTGAATTTGGCCCGGAAAACAACTGGTAACCAGTGCAACTCCTTCAGCACTGGAGTGATGTGATCTCGCCGGCGGCTGCCTTTAATCAGGCGAGCCGCCGCGTTCTGTACCAGCTGCAGCTTCCGAACTGTCTTCAAGGGTAACCCCACATAGAGCGCATTACAGTAGTCTAAACGAGAGGAGATCAGGGCATGTACTACCAATGGGAGCAGATGGTTGGGAAGGAAGAGGTGCAGCCGCCGTATCAGATGGAGTTGATACAGCGCTGTCCGGCTCACAGCTGACACCTGAGCCTCCATGGACAGCTGGGAGTCCAAAATGACCCCCAGGCTGCGGACCTGGTCTTTCAAGGGTAGCCGTACCCCATTCAACACCAGGTCAACATCCCCTAGCCTCCTCTTGTCTCCCACCAAAAGTACCTCGGTCTTGTCAGGGTTCAGCTTCAGCTTATTCCTCCCCATCCAGCCACTCACCGTCTCCAGACATTTGGACAGGGATTCTACGGCCAACCTTGGTGAAGATTTGAATGAGAGGTAGAGCTGTGTGTCATCCACATATTGATGACACTGCACCCCAAACCTCCTGATGATAGCCCCCAGCGGCTTCACATAGATGTTAAATAGCATCGGGGAGAGGATGGAACCCTGTGGCACCCCACAAGTAAGTGGCCACGGGTCCGAAACCTCCTCTCCCAGTGCTACCCTCTGGTACCTGCCGGAGAGGAAGGACTGGAACCACCGCAATACGGTGTCTCCAATGCCCAACCCCTCCAGGCGGTCCAGGAGGATACCGTGGTCAACGGTATCAAAAGCCGCTGAGAGGTCACTCTCTCAGTGGTAGAACTAGGGATGTACGAAAGTTCCGCCACGGGTCTCGGGGAGGCCAAATGCCAGCACATTCGGCCCCCCGAAATCGGTGGCGGATCAGCCTGCCCCACCGCCCCCCCGGGACAGGACTTACCTTGGGCGGATCTTCCTGGTGGCAGCGGCTCCGGCGGCGGCTCCAGTGACGGTGCGGCAGCGGCAGCTGCGGCGGCCGGTCTTCCGACCGGCTGCCACCACCGCCATTTCCAGGTTAAAAACAAAAACAAAAATGTGATAGGCTACGTAAAGATTTACGTAGCCTATCACGGCTAGGTTTTAAAAAAACACTGTGATAAGCTACGTAAATCTTTACATAGCCTATCACGGCTGACTTTAAAAAAAACAAACACACGCGCGTATGCAAATGGCAGCAGCCATGGCCGCCGCCATTTGTGTTCCTTATTTTGGCACGTCTTAGTCTACGTAAACATTTACGTAGACTAAGACGGCGAAAATAAGGGGAACCCAAATAGCGTAGCGTCTACGCTATTTGCATTCCCATTATTTTTGCCATCTTAGCCTACGTAAATGTTTACGTAGACTAAGACGTGCCAAAATAAGGAACGCAAATGGCAGTGGCCATGGCCGCCGCCATTTGCGTACGCACGTTTTTTAAAAAATCAGTCGTGATAGGCTACGTAAACATTTATGTAGCCTATCACGGCTGACTGCAGGAACGCAAACGGCGGCGGCTATGGCCGCCGCCATTTGTGTCTCTGCTAGCCAGCGGCCAGATGTCTGGCTGCTGGCGGAGCCGGCCGGCGGCTCCGCAGAGTTGCTGCAGAGCACAGCCAGCTGGCCAGGATTCCGGCGGGGGGGAGGGACGGAGCGCCTCCCCCCCCATCCAGGATTCCAGGGGGAGGGACGGAGCGCCTCCCCAACCATCAGCATAATCCCCGAAAGGTGAGTGATTTTCGTACATCCCTAGGTAGAACACATGGTTTGCATGGAGGGGGTTCCAGGTTTAATCCACAGCATCTCCACATTTTAAAGGATCAGGCATTGTGTGATAGGAACATAGGAAGCTGCCTTATATCGAGTCAAGCCATTGATCCAGCTAGCCTAGTATTGTTGACACTGACTGGCAGGAGCGGCTCTCCAGGATTTCAGGCAGGAGTTTTTCCTGCCCTACCGGGACATGCTGAGGATAGAACCTGGGACCTTCTGCATGCAAAGCAGGTGCTCTGCCACTGAGCTATGGAAAAGACCACTGCGGGATACCCTGATAAGCCACAACCAGTCAGAACAGACAATGCTGTGCTAGAATTGACAAATATTCTGACTTGGACGAAGGCAGGACTTCCCATATTCCTAATTACTTTTGACAAAAGAAAATACAAATTCCAGGTCATCTCCCAGATGGCATCAGGTCTGAAGTCCACTCTTTTGCTAACCCCAGACGGATTGCGGGGGGGGGGGAGGGGGAGAGGACAGCTCACTTGCCTTTGACGTGCATGCAAGCAGTTAATTGCGCCTCTGGTGCCAAGCACATTAACATGCCACCAATTTGATTTAAGCCACCCCAAGTACGTGCACTCCGAGACTCAAGGCGCAGTTCCAATGACGCGCCTTCCCATCAAACCTGCTCGCATATTCATCACGAAGTGCGCGGGGCTTCCAGTTCATTAGTACCTAATGTTATTAATGGCCTGTCTTGCAAGGACTGTACGTCAAATTGCCTACTGTTTAATTTTATATATCATCCCTCCCCGTTTCCACGAGCAAGCACGGAGTGAAACTCTCAATATTAATTAGAATACATTTCTTGTCCTTAAAGAGAAACAAACACACACTGGTGCACCTTGCATTTTATAGCGGGGGCAATGCTATTCATTTAGATGGGGAAAAGGAGACCCTCGACAGCACCTCACACAGCATTCAATTACGGATATCAATAAAAACCAGAATTTCATGCAGCTGCTTAATTAAGTCTCTGAGGTTCTACTAGGTGCTTAAAAAAAAAAAAAAGCTACCTGGGTTCCTAACAAGTTAACCAGGCTGCAAAAGATATCCTGAACACTTTTTGCACACCTGGGCTGCACCATTCATCCTTCCTTTAACACCATTCCTGATCTTTGTCTACTTTGGTGGTAATTCAGTAGACTTAAGGCTTGTGGTAGAGCATGAAACATACTGGGCCAGCACAGATATACCTATAGTGAAGAGATCAGAAGCCAATTGCTGCCCTTCCTCCTTGGAGCTATTCATCCTCCTCCACCATTAACTTTTGCATTACCTGTGCACTGGTGAAAACCATGGTTAATGCAAACCAGAACCTTCTTCAACAAGAGAGTGAAACCATTTTGAGAACCATGGTTCTAAGGCAGGTTTCCCCAACCTGGTGCCCTTTAGATGTTTTGAACTTCAACTCTCATCGGGATGACCACTAGGAAGGACTCCTAGGTGTTGCTGTCCAAAACATCAGGAGGGCACAAGGTTCAGGAAGACGGTTCTAAAGGAACCTGGTTTCCATTCATCATGGTTTGTGCCAGTGCACAGGTAAAGCAAGACCATGATCATCACTGGGAAAGGAAGGGAGAAATGGCTCTGGAGAGTTGAGGAAGAAGATGAGAGGAGCAGCCTCTTTTAATCTAGGAATGTATAGGAATTTCATTTTTGCTCACAAGACACGAAAGCATGCCCCATTCGAAGCTCTGAATGTGAGCATGTATCCGCTGAAAATATTCACAAATTGTCGAACCCGTGCTTGCGTTCATCTCATTCCCAATTCCTGTTTGATTTGTGCAAAATTTCCTCAGCAGACTGAATCAGCCCCACTTTAGTCTCTGAAGGAAATTTGCGCAGATTAGGGAATTTCCATACATTTGGGGAGATTTGAGCAAATGTCCCATTCGATGGCTGCTTGATTTCCACCAGTTTCCTGTCTGCGTAGAGGAAGCAACAGATGGGAATTAGTCACGAGATGAGTGGTAAGACTATGTTCAGTCAATCCTGCCGATATCGAACATCACTTGTGCGCCCATCCCTCTTTTAAACATGGTTGAGAGATGAGCAGCATTGTATCTGCTCCAGCATTCCTGGTCTGAATTATGTGGCTTAATCTATTCTGACCTTGGGATCACCTAGTCCAGCTTTCCTCAACCTAGTGGCCTCCAGATGTGTTGGTGGACAACTCCCATAATCCCCAGCCAGCATGACCAATGGTTATGCTGGTTGAGGACAAGGGGAGTTGCAGTCCAAAACATCTGGAGGGCACCAGGTTGGGGAAGGCTAATCTACCTCCTTACAGATTCTGTATGGAGGGGGAGAGCCTGTAAGGACCTGTGACATGGGGCCCACAACTGCACTCACCATAGCAAGTGTTCCACCACTCTCTGGTGAGCATGACAACAGGAGCATAGCAAGCTGCCTTATCCTGTCAGACCACTGGTCCATCTAGCTTCATCTAGCTTCACTGGTCCATCTAGCTTCATCTGTCTCAGGACCATTGGTCCTGAGACAGATGAAGCCATGGAGCCACCTCTGTCAGGACACATGGGGGAGCCTGCACCCTCAAGGGAGAGGACTATGGGTTTGCCCTTGCCAGAAGAGGGGAGTTCTGCTTCAGAGGCAGAGGCTGAGCATCCACCCAGTCCTAGAGAATGCCATCACCTTAAGAGGCAGAGCTCTAAGGCTCCTTTAAGATGTAGTACCTGACTCCAAGGAAGAACTCCTCTGGAGTAAGGATTGTAATATAAGGCAACTAAGCTGAGGGTGGGGCTCAGGAGGCCCTGGGAAGTTCAGGCTGTTTTCTGCCTGGACTTTGCTGGAAACAACAATAGTTCTCAGCTCCAGATTCTTGTAATCTGACCTTAATTCATGTTTGGACCTCCATATCACTGACCTTGGACTTCTGCCTGACACTGCCTTAAGATTCTGATTATACTTGTGTGCTATCCCATGCACTTGACCTTGGCTACGTCCCTGACTTATCTCTCAAAAATCCTTGTTTGCCAGTTAAAACTCTGCTTTACACTTGGCCTGCTTAATTGGCTCCTCCACTGCAATTAACGTGGTGTGTGTCAAGAAGCTGAACAGGAGCCAGGCAGGCATATTTCCAGCCCTACCTGGAGATGTCAAGGATTGAACCTGGCAAAGTCTGCATGCAAAGCAGGGGCTCTACCACTGAGCCACGGCCTCTCCCCAGCCCAGTCCTCCTCTCCAGCTTCGGTGGTCACCATTCCCATAGGTGTGCTGCATTCAGAAGATCTCTCCCCACTGTCCCTGCAGCTATAACCTGGAGAAGGCAGCTGGAGTTGCCCCATTAGGGTGCAAAGCTGCGACAACCTTCTGAAGCTCATTGCAGTTGTGATGATCTGTGCTCCCCTTCTCCAGCTCCAGCCTTGGAATTGGAGGGGGTGGGGGAGCAAAGGATTGTTCCTGACTTTATGTAGAGGTGCAGCACAGTGAGTGACAAAGGGAGGGGGGCAATGTCACGCTGAGCAGAAGTTTTGGCTTGGCTACTGAGGCCAACCCAAAATTTGTGGGCCTCTGCCTGCGACTGAACAGTGAACAAGCTCCCTAAGGCAAAAGGTCTCAAATCTGGAACACCCCCCTAGAAATGAACTCTCACACTTGTGCCAAGGGAAGACCCACCAACTTACTTTTAACCTAAAGACAGGTGGTGACCTCATATTTAATTTTTGCAAGCTGACAAAAACGGCTTTTATTTCCCCCCTCCCAAAGCATCGCTCATAAATATTTCAGGTGCTTTTTTGACAACCCTGTTTTATAAATACTCTCCGATCTGGACAGGGGGAAGCATGTAAGACTTTTCAGCTCTCAGAGGACGGTTCGGTTGCATGCCAACCAGCTGAATGGGACAGGCCCTTAACCTGCAGTCGAGAGATGACAGAAAGGTGAAGAACTGCTGAGGCATGAAATTGGTTTAAAAATGATGAAGTGAAGATCTGGGTGGCGGTGGCCACGGCGCTATTTTTTTTCTTCTGCGTTTCTTCAAGATCAAATCATGTCTAGAAACACTGACGGTGGGGACTATAAAACTTCCTTGAAATCCGATCAGCCTCATGGTGTTTTTGACGCTTTACTTCCTATCCATTTGCTGATATGCAATGCCACTGTATCCTGTTACCTGAGAGTCTGATGGAGCTGGTTGGACAATTCTTCTCGACATACAAGGGCTGAAATTACCACTGTGGTCACAACGGCAGATATCAAAGAATGAGTGATTAGGCTTCCATTTCCTCCACCCATTGACATACCCCAGCTGTGGAATGAGCTCCCTAGTGAGGTTTGCCTGGCACCTAAGTTGTATTCCTTCTGGTGCCAGGTAAAGACCTTTTTATTCTCCCAGGCATTTTAACATTTTTTGCTTTCTAGGCTTTTAGCTTTGCTGCTTTAAATCTGTATTTTAAATCTCTGCATTGCTGCTAGGTTTTATTCTGGTTGTATTGTTATATTGTGGTTTTAATATTTTATATTGTTTTACTATGCGCTTTTTGGTCTTAATTTTTGTGAACCGCCCAGAGAGTTTTGGCTATTGGGCAGTATAGAAATGAAATAAATAAATAAATACCCCTGCTAGTCATTCACTGGCACCAGGCTTTGAGACTCTACCTGTGAGGCACACAGGGTGGGCGTATGTCTCCAGACAGGGCTCCCAGCTCTGTGGTTTGGGGGATTTATCTCCAGTACCAAAAGCATTTCCACTGCAAGCCTAGTAAACCAACGCCCAGACTACTGTTAATACTTAGCTACCATTACTACACAGCAAGCAGCTACACGCGTTTTTTCATTTCTCAAAAGTAAGCAGTGGGGACCTCATCCGGATCAGGACCTTAGCATGGGGGGGGCCTTTAACTCTTCCACCCCAACTATGGTCCTAATCCAGATGCCACCCCCACCCCATCTTGCAGTTTGCATAGGAATACAGAGCTCCTATTGCAACAAAGGTTTTTTTTCCCCCTGTGCAAATTGTAGGTCCACATCCCCACAGGAGGGGGCAAAGGGTTAAACACCCCAACCCATCATACTAGGTTCCCAATCCAGACTGGGTGCCCCACGTTTATTTTTGAGCAAGGGAACAAGAAAAGAAAAAAAAGAGCTCTGTTTGAAGGGCGCTACCTAGGTTGCAACACCTGCCCACCTAAGAATTCTGTCAGCTGACCCCCATGGGCCAATTCTTGTCCATCAGGCTCTAAAAAGCCCTGGTCTCCAAGTTTGCTCCTTCGGTGTTCTAATGGATGCTTTGGCTAAGCAACTGTTCCCTTTCCCAGATTTCTCCCTTGGATCTTTTTCTCCCTGCCTGGCTTTGACTGTGTACTTGCCTCTGGGTCCTCTGATCCTTGTCTGCTGCTGAGGATTGAACCTGGGACTTACCTCCCAGGTTCAGTACTGCTATCTCCAGCATCAGAGGCAGTATGTGTATGTACACCAGTTGCTGGGGAACATGGGCAGGAGGGTGCTGTTGCACTCATGCCCTGCTTGTGGGTTTCCTGTGGGCAGCTGGTTGGCCACTGTGTGAACAGAATGCTGGACTAAATGGACCTCTGGCCTGATCCAGCAGGGCTCTGATTATGTTCTTAGGACCTTCTGCATGCAAAGCAGATGCTCCACTACTGAATTACGGTCCCTCCCAAATTGTCAGATGAACCACTGACATCACATCACTGGTCATCTGGGACTGCTAGCTGAGAGCCATCTAGCACAATCCCAGTTAGACATGCTAGAGTTACTGTATCGCACTTGAGAGTACCAAAGCGGAGACAGAGGGCTTAAGTTCCTGGCAGAGGTGAGATTTCAACCAGGAGCCTCCTGGATCAGTCTGTTAGTGACTGAGCTACACAAGCTCTCCTGCAAGCTCACTGTGCGGTGATTCGGTATAGATCAGGGTGGGTTTTATGCACCATCTTCTGGCTGGCAACCAAGGCCATCGTAAGTTTCAGCCATGAATGCAGCTCTTTAAAATTAATATCCTTGTTAAAAGAAGCAATCCTACTGCTCCTCAGACATCGCCTCCCGCATCAGTTTGACACATTAAGAATTCTAGCCAGAGTGGGGCTTACTGCTAAGTGGGGGGAAATGCAGAAACTGGGACAAAGAAACCAGAACACAGAGACGATGGCGCGTCAGGCTCTTCCTTCTGTGTGTTCTGCTTCTTACAAAGGCTGCCATGGCATTCTTCAAATACCTGAAGGGGCTGCTGCATCGAAAAGGAGAAAGGTTTGTTCTCTGCTGCCCCAGAAATCAGGATTTAATCTAATGGGCTTAAGATACAGCAGGGTAGATTTTGGTTGAACATTAGGAGAAGCATCTAAATGATGAGAACAGCTCAAGATTGGCATCATTTCCTAGAGGGGTCGTGCAGTAATTTGCAAATTACTGCTTTCCATCTTAGAATCTTAATTCAGAACCCTAATTGTTCTGCCAGTGCAAAGTCAAGCCATGCAAATCCAGAAGTCCAGTTAGCCCAGGGATTACAATTTTTACAATATACAAAATTGTAAAAACATTATTTAAAAAACCAAACCAAAACAAAATGGCATCCAGAGCGGCCATTTGGGAGCTTTTTTGCCATTTGAAAACAAGCTAATTTTTCACCCTTTGGGTGCTTCTGCAGCTGCTACAGACACCATTTTCAGTATATATGTTTTTGGCACTATGGGGCAGTGTTGGTGGAGGTGTGGCCTGTGGAGGACTCTAGGGATGGGGGTAAAAATGGCCCCTGGACCCCCAGTGAACTTGTCCACCCCTGACTTAGCCCACTGAGTAATTATTTTCTTGAAGGTGCAACTCCCTTGTCAGGTGTGTGCACTGATGCTCCTTGACTTCCTGACATCGTATCTTCTCTCCCCTTCCCTGCCAGGTGACTTTACCCCATCACAATTCTTCCCAAAGAACTTTCCCTTTGTAATGTGAACCTGCAAGGCAGGGAGATCTGCTCTTTGTTGGGAAAAGACACACTCCTTCAGCTTCCAGTGGGTTTCTCTCATATGGTAAAATGCCAGATCTCACCACGTGAGGGTGCACGAAAAAGGAAACATCATTTGCCACACAAAATGGATGCATTTAGGGATGGCGGAGAATTTCTCCACGAATCTCCGGGGGGCCGAATGCCAACGCATTCGGCCCCCCGAAATTGGTGGTGAAATTCTCCGCTGCCCCCCCCCCGGGATGGGACTTACCTCGTGCGAATGTCCCTCTCGGCGGCGGGTCCCAGAGGCGTTTCGGCGGGGGCGGCGGCAGCTGGTCTTTTGACCGGCTGCTGCCGCTGCCATTGCAAAATAAAAAAGGAAAGTAAAAAAACAACAACACACACCCGTGATAGGCTATGTAACGATTTCCAAAGTCTGCCATGATAGGCTACGTAAATCGTCACGTAGCCTATCACGGGTGACTTAAAAAAAAAAAAAAGCGCGTACGCAAATGGCGGCGCCCATGGGGCGCCACCATTTGCATTCCTTAGTTTGGCACGTCTAGTCCACGTAAAGATTTACGTAGACTACAGCGAAAATAAGGAACGCTATTTGTGTTGCCCTTATTTTCGCCGTAGTCTACGTAAATCTTTACGTGGACTAGATGTGCCAAACTAAGGAACGCAAATGGCGGTGCCCCATGGGCGCCGCCATTTGCGTACACGCTTTTTTTTTTTCAAAGTCACCCATGATAGGCTACGTGACGATTTACATAGCCTATCACGGCTGACTTTGGAAATGTAGTCGTGATAGGCTACGTAAATCGTTACATAGCCTATGACGGGTGTGTGTGTGTGTGTGTGTGTGTTTTACTTTACTTTCTTTTTGCAGCTGGGTAGATGGGGCGCTCCTCCCCAGCCTGAATTTCGGCAGTGAGGGATGGGGCGCCTCCCCCCTGGCCTGAATTTCAGCCTCCCCTCGCCTGAACTTCGGGGGGAGAACCGAGGCGCCTCCCCCCCACCGCGAAGCAAGCTGAGGGACCAGGTAAGTCCCTTTTGTCCATCCCTAATTACATTGTCTTAAGAGGGAGTGAAAGAAGAAGTACCATTTGAATGTGTTCTCTGTACCCTGCTGCCTCACTTCAACTCCCTTCTCAGGTCTGTTTGTGCGTGTGTGGGTACATCTGTTCATTTTTCCCAAATGGTTCTTCTTCCTCTTTCCCTCCAAGGTGATTTAATTATCCATTTGATGTGGTGACCAATGCTTCCTTTTCACATAAAGACATGATGCAACAGCATAATCGTGATGGCAAAGTATGCATAAAAAACACACAGGTGTAGCATTCGCTCCTGAATATTCCTCTGCGCAAATATTAAAGGCTGTCCATCTTCACTGATGAGAACGAAGCTAGATTCTGCAAACTCATCCCTAGAATAAATGAGCATTTGCCCAGATTTTCTTTAAATGCATAGTTTATTCCCATCCATGGGCACTCATTCCTGACCTCTTTACAGAATGGGAGTGTGGGAAGAAGCTTTTGTTTCATTGAGCTATTTAGAACCAGCATATTCTACAACAATTTGTATTTATGTCTTGTTTCCCAAGCGCAGCCCTCAGAAAGCTCAACCCTAAAAATGCCAACCCGTTGCAATTTGAACTGAGACTATGAATGGATTCTCTCTGTTCAGGATAATTACTAGAAGGCATGCAATTTTCTACTTTCGTCGTACAGCTATTACAAACATTTACGTTAAAACTCTGCTAGCTCATCACTGCATTAAATTGCCGATAGTGGAACAAGAGACAAACCAGAAGTAACCACCTAGGACCGAATCCACCAGGAAGTTCTCCAGCACACCCCCCACTGAGATGAAGGGGAGCTCCACAAGAGCGAGGCAATACTTCCTTCATTCCAGCGAGGTTGCACTGGATGAGCTCCTGATGGATTGGGGCCTTGGTGATCCCTGCATGCCCTTCATGGCTCGCCTTCATTTCAGTCTGGTTCCTACAACGGATTGGGTTCCAAGAAATTGGAACTCAGCTTGGGATAACCATCAGCTTCCTCAAGGACGATTTTAAGAAAGCTGATGGTTACCGTGCATAGACTTAGGTTGGTGTACGCTCCACTGAAATAAGCTGAATAGACTTCCAAGTAAAGATCTTCACAACTGGATCATTAGCCACAAGAATTTAATGATAGTGCATACAAACTTAAACAACCATAATGGGGAGAATTTGATTATAGCTGAACATGCTATTTTTTTCTCATTTGAAGCACACTGAAGCCTATCTTAAAACGTGCTAAGTGCCACCATGGCCTGGGGGGAGGCCAACTCCCCCGCCCCCTGGAACCCACCAGGGTCACACCCTGCTGCACCACTGAATTTGCTGC
This sequence comes from Heloderma suspectum, assembly GCF_057233095.1. Lineage (NCBI taxonomy): Eukaryota > Metazoa > Chordata > Lepidosauria > Squamata > Helodermatidae > Heloderma > Heloderma suspectum. Next base: position 4,778,642 of record NC_139466.1, read on the forward strand.
TAAAATTCTGTGCTGAGGTGGGCGGGGAAAATGGAGTTTTCAGGGCAGTGGGGCCCACATGCAGCCTACTGTTTGCCCACCCTGGACTTAGAGGACAATGTTGGGTTGAGACGTGGATGCAGACCCCAGCTTATAGCGGATAATAATGTTAAACCACCACCACAAATGAAGGCGTGTCAAGAAGAGGGCACCTGGCATTAGTGGTGTAGTGGACTGAGGGCTCACAGGGACGCAACCCTGACACTTTTTTCCTTAGCAGCAGCACTGGTGTCATCTGCCCCCTGCTTCAGAATTCCCTGTTCCCTCTGAGCTTAGCTGCGATCCTCGCAGTAGTAGTGGAAGGGCGGGCTGAATTTTCTCAGCAACGATATATAGTTGTGAGGTGTCCCTGTTGTGATGCAAAGTATTTTGGGGTGGCTTGGTCTGGAATGGGCAATTCAGACCCAACAGCATTACAAAAGACCTGCTCCTGCTCCAGTTGCAGATGGCAACTGACACGTAGAATCACAGAATAGTAGGGTTGAAAGGGGCCTGTGAGACCATCGAGTCCAACCCCTGCTAGTGTCAAGGTCCCAGGTGTCCTGTCGCCACCAGAGTCATCCTCAGAGGAGCAGCCAAAACCATCAGAGCCAGCTGGCCACTCAGGAGACCCTGGCGCTAGTCAGGACAGTCTGGGACCCTCAGGGCTGATGCCTTGAATCTGCCTCCTACAGAGGTAGAGTGTTCAGCTTCTGAGGCAGAGGAAGATGCTAAGCCACCACCTAGCCCCTGAGAACGCCGGCGCCTTAAGGTCCATGATAGGATGGTGGCTAGGTGAATAGGGATGGTGGAGAATTCTGCCACAGACTCCAATGAGGCTGGATTCTTTAGAATCCAGCCCACCGGGGCAGAACAGAAGACTAACCCCCACCTCCACATGGAATCCTCTTTGGCCAGATCCTCCGGCTCCGAATTGGCAGCGATACAGCTGCCATGCCATATCGCTGGCTGAAGGGGACTGACTGCAGCCGCAAATGGCGTCCCGGATGCCATTTGCGGCCGTAAAGGCCTTAGTTTAAGGTAAATGCACCATAAATGGCTGTATTTACCTTAAACTAAGGCCTTTACGGCCGCAAATGGCATCCCGGATGCCATTTGTGGCCGCAGTCAGTAGTTCCCTTCAGCCAGCGATATGGCATGGTGGCTGTATTGCTGGCACTTTGGACCTGGCCGGCGGCTCTGCGGAATCACCGTGGAGTGGAGCCGGGCGAAGAGGATTCCGGGGGGAAGAATGGATTGCCTCCCCTCCCTGAGGACCCCCCCCCCCCGGACTGGCAGGTAAGGGATTCGTACATCCCTACAGGCAAAGGAGCACTCACTTACGGAACAGGACATCTGACAAGCCTCTAACAGGAATCAGCTGAGCACCAGGTGCGGTTATAGTAGCTTTAGCTCTATCAGCTCTCACGGGTAATGCGAGAGCTGCTGGAAACAAGGTCTCTGCTAGTCCCATTGTCTGCTGCCTTGTCTCTGTGCCTGGCCTTGTGATGCCAGGCACACGCTCCATGCTACTGACCCTGGACTATTTCTTGACCCTGCATACCTGGCTGATTTAGTGTGTTTGACCTCTTGCCTGTTTTCTTGACTGCTCCTTGCCATCCGCCTGCCTGCCTGCATTGTGACTTCTGCCTGGATTTTGACCGTTCTATTGCATGGCTCCCTGTATTTGCTTGCAAAGAGCTAAGAATCAGTCTAGAGCAGCTAGAACTGGCTTGTGTATATGGATTGACACAGCTGCTTTCCAGTTTGGACTCCACTTGGGGACGGAGCCATGGGGTCTGTCATGTGGAGTGCCTGCATGCCAAAACTTCCCACTACGCCATTGCCGGGCACGGGGGGCATAGCCTTACTGCCTTGGCTCGAGGCAAACACAGGATCCCTCTCCGTTTGGTCTCTGTTGGCATGCAGTGATGGACTCCCCATGCTGCACAGCAGAGGATCGGCATCTAGTCCCTCTCAAACAGAAAATTGTCGGGGTGCTTCATTGCCACTTCCCCACAGGATCCGTGGGGGTGTGAATGGACAAAGGGCCGCTGCATAGCAGCCATTATTCCACCCTTTAAAAGGCACCAAACCCGCTTTGTTTGATGATGGGAAAACAAGGGAGACAACGATGTACAACAGCCCAGTTGATCAAAGGCTGAACATCTCCCCGATGCTTGTGACTGTAGGGCAAACACAGGAAACACATTTGAAGTGGCAAGCGATGTTGTAAAAAGGTTGTACATTCCCAAGGAGAAAGACAGAGAGAGAGAGAGAGAGTGTCTGCACCAACGTGAAATGTCAAACCAAGTAAAAAACAGCGGCAGCTCTCACGATCAAAGGGAGCCTCCTGCACCCGCTCCCCTTAAGGATGCGGCTGCGTCCTGCAGCAGGAATGTTCTAGAAGGGTCTGCCATGGGGCAGCAGCTATGCTTAAAACTTTGCCAGCTTGGCAACAAGCTGCTGCAGGCAACAGATTTTGGGGTGTCACTAGAATGGCAGGAAGCAATCAATTATTTAGTTGATTGTGATATTTTTTATCACTATGGGAGGAGATGTCATTTGGATTTTTTTTTAAATCTCAGGCAGTGTAATGTCTTGAGGGCAGCCCAATTAATAAGCAGTCTGCAGGTGGCTGTCTGAGGCATCAGAATGAAAGAAAACCCTGGAAAACCCTCCAAGGGCAACATGGTTCTTTCCTTGTCACATCCAGAACTTTGCAACAACAAGATTTAAGAACAGAAGAAGAGCCCTGCTGGATCAGACCAAGGGTCCATCTAGTCCAGCATTCTGTTCACACAGGGGCCAACCAGCTGTTGACTGGGAACCCACAAGCAGGGCATGAGCACAACAGCACCCTCCCACCCATGTTCCCCAGCAACTGGTGTACACAGGCATACTGCCTCTGGTACTGGAGGTAGCACATAGCCATCAGGACTAGTAGCCATTGACAGCCTTATCCTCCTTTACTTTGTCCAACCCCCTTTTAAAGCCATCCAAATTGGTGGCCATCATTAATCCTGTGGTAGCAAATCCCATAGTTTGCTGCGCTGTGTGAAGAGGTCCTTCCTTTGATCTGTCCTGAATCTCCCACCAATCAGCTTTGGCTGATTTAGGGCAGGTGTGTCTCACAACCCCCTGATGTTTCCATCTGCAGCCCCTTTCCTGTGCTCTCTTCTTCAGTTACTACATCCATATCAGATTCTGACAATGCTATGGCATCTAAGACAGAACTGATGCAAGCAACTTTATCTGCAAAATGCACAGCATTCATTCATTCATTCATTCATTCATTCACTCATTCATTCCATTCTTTCATTTCTATACGGGCTAATAGCCAAAGCTCTCTGGGTGGTTTACGAAGATTAAAACTCTAAAATTACAATATAATAAATATTAAACCATTTGCATACAAAAATTTAAAACAATTTTACACAATCAACAATCAAAATTCTAGGACCCATTCAAAAATTTGCTGTCAAATGCCTGGGAGGAGACGAAAGTCCTAACCAGGCACCAAACGAATGACAATGTTGGTGCCATGTGGTCCTCACTGGGGAGAGTGTTCTATAATTGGGGGCCACCACAGAGAAGACCCTCTCCCTTGTGGCCATCCTTTGTGCCTCCCTCAGACATCAGCAATCAGAACGACTCAGAACCACTGATCAGTCTTCAGGAAGTGACTTAGCCAAGGAAAAGGCTGGACACAAAGCAGCCACCAAATTTTAACCAGAGGTGGCTTTCTGGACTGGATCCACAGCTTCCATTCCAGGCCATTTCCACACCCAGTTCAAAATTCTGGCTATTAAAATCCTCAACGGCTTGGGATAAGAAAACTTAAAGGATTTCTCCTCCTATATGATCCTGCTAATCCGCTCAGGACTTTGGGAGAAACCCCGTTCTATATCCCAGCACAATTAGATGTGTGGCTGGTGGGGGCATGGGGAAGAGGCCTTCCCTGTGTTAGCACCCAGGTTGTGGAACTCCTTGTCTTAGGATATCTCTGATGTTTCAGCACCATGTGAAAAATGTTTCTGTTGCAGTAAGGCCATTGGCCTGGCTGGTTCTTGATGCCTATCTTCCGGACTTATGCAAAAAATTGGTTATAATATGCTCTTGTTTCTTGTGTTTTTATTTATTTGAGAGCTTTGGCTAGTGGGCAATATAGAAATGTAATAATAATTTTAAAAATCAATATCATAGGCTTCAAAAAAGAAAAGAATAGGATTGTTAGCCACCTTGTGTGTCTCAGCTACAAGATGGAACAGCACATTATAAATATTTTAAATAAAATGAATGCATGAAACGTTAGGTCGGTCCTACTTGGGATTTTCAAGATTACCAGTGGGACAGTATGGCTAGATTTCTTTTTCATTTTTTGCAAAACAAAAACAAAACAAAAGCCTCTCTTAAAATAGCCCACAAATGAAAATGAATAATATATAAGAAGTATATCTGAGAGCACCAAAGTTCAAAAAACAGATAACCTTGGATTTAGCATCTTGTACGAAGTAATGAAACTCCAGAGTATTAGAAATTCATACTGCTACGGAGGGGGAAAAAATTAAATTGATTGGATACAGCAACCCCAGTCCCACAGTACAAATGAACATAAACAAGAATCAGGAATGCTATGCCAGCGAGTATGGCTGGCCATAATTTCCAGTGATTAGAGACTAAAAGTAAATGCAAAGTAGCGTCCCAGAGTGTCGAATTAGTAGAGAAAAATCATAAGCAATACTAAATGCATGCATATGTAAGACAGAGGAAGAGAGAGAAATAGCAGATTGCCCAATAAACCCGATAAGAGAGGAGAAAGATGTTCATCCTGTTACTTAAATGGGTTGGTGCCTCTCCAAAACAGACGCTTACCTCCCAAAACAAAACCCGCCAGAAAAGAATTCTGGACTTTGCTTTCCTTCCATGAAATGGGCCCACCTTCAAAAACTGACAAACTGGGGAGCGAATAAGAATAGAAAAACTAGTTTTCTGGATTCCACCCAAAGTCTATGTCTGTCTCCAACTAGGCAGAAACTCCTAGGAAGCTCCCAAGGACAGAACAATCGAAATAGCCCTTCACTACTATTTGTTCCCTACATCAGAGTAGACTATCTTTAAAAGCAGAAACTAATTTCTAGCTAGTAGGCACTGATAGATTTACATTTCATGGAGCTGTGTTTGCTTGTGAGAAGAATGTGACAGCAGCAGCGACAGCTGAGAATATGGAAGCCAGGGTGGTAGTTATTCCAGGCCCATTAACGTGGAGGACAAGCAAACTTGTGTAAGCGGGATCACTGATAACAGAGAAGCAGACTAGTGTTTCTGCCAAGTCAAGGATAAAGCTAAGAGGAACACTGGTGCATCTAAGGAGTTCAAGGGAATAAGCTGCTTGTGCACATGCACTCAACGTGATGCTGGTGCTGGAAGTATCAAACTGAAATAACGGCATGCTCAATGCTATACCGTGAGTGACATTTGGTGCAGGTATTTTAGAAAAAAAGACGCAAAACAGCTGCACCAAGAAAGCGCAACACTCACAGTTGGATATCAGAGGTTACTTTGCTTCTCATGCATATAAAAGGTGTAAAGCACAAACTTCAGGGGAGCTTTAGGCCGATGTAAGAGAGAGACAAATCCAGGTCGAGGCAGAGAGGCCCAGATAAAGAGGGGTATTTGAAGGTTGAAAGGAACACGCCGGTATCTCTTAAATCCAAAGGATTATTCCTTGTGGCTGGGAAGGGTTTCTGACAGCTCGATTCTATCTTTCTGTTCTACGCTCACGAGGTGGATTTACATCTCAGTTCGCTACTTACAGGAGGAGAGAGATTTCTGTTATGTTTTTATTTTTTAAGTAACAAGCTTTGCCCAGTATTACACTTCTTTTTTAAAATGAACAGATTGTATTTGTTTTAACAAAGCAGTTAATTAGTTGAACATTTTTCCTTCGGAGGTGGAAAGGGAGACAAATCCGTGGGTTACAATCAATGGGTGGGCAGATTTTGGTGCCAAACAGTGTAACCCAGAAATCTGCAGTCAGACTAAATTCTACAAATCAAGGACACTGAATATTTTCCATAATTTATTTTGCCTCCAAGGTTCGGGCTATTGTCAAAGCATTTTGGTCCACCTCCAGAAAGGGCTTCCTTGGAAGTACATTCTTTGGGAGTTTTAGATTAGAAAGAAGGCACCAGAGGAACGACTCATGCAAGATTCTTTAGATATAGGGCATTTGGCCATATGGCAAGTGGTTCCCAACCTCTGGTCCCGAGATATTGTTGGACAATAACTCCAATCATCCCTGACAATTAGCCATGCTGGTTGGGGATGATAAGAATGGTAGTCCAACAATATCTCATGTTCAGGGGCTGCATATGGCTGAGCCCTGACACTGTCCTAGGTCATAGTCTGAAGGCACCTAAGGCAGCCACCTTGCTGAAGCTAAGCAGGTCTGGGTCTGGTCAGTGCTTGGAGGGGAGACCCCCTGGGAACCACATGGAGCTACCTTGAGTTCCATAATGGAAGAAAGGTGGGATAGAAATGTAATAAATAAACAAACAAATAAACAATCTCTCTAGAGCCATGCACCATAAGGGACACAGCAAACTGCCTTATACTGAGTCAGGCCCTGGGTCCATCTAGCCCAGTATGGTCAACACTGACTGGCAGCAGAGGCTGTGCAGGGTTTCAGGCAGGAGTTTTTCCAGCTCTACCTGGAGATGGTGGCAGGGATTGACCCTGGGACCTTCTGCATGCAAAACATGGGCCCTTCCTTGCTCTGCCATAAGGGAAGGGCTGCCGTTGCCTTGCTCTGGCCATGGTTGTGGTCCCTCTTCCTCTTACCCGCTCTTGGGGAGGGAAAGCTTCTCCCGGATCAGTTCCAATGCTCCTGAGCTCACCTCCCCACTTCTTGCTATAAGGGAGGCGTTGCAAAAGGCTCCTGAGGTTAGGGATGTGCGTAGAAGCAAAACTCAAGTTCGCTAGACTTCACCAAATTCCATCTCAAAGCTCATTCTATCCTGTGCGATCTTTGGGGGCATTTTTTCACACGAAAATCCATGCGTGTATTCCCAAATGTACGCATCAATTATGCTCATCTTTGAAATGTACACATTCTTTCCCCACTGATTAAAACATGTTTGTGCAGGTTTTTCAAAAGTACACATTTTTTCATGCACGTTTTTCAGATGCACGCATGCTCGAAAACATTTTCTTTGCTCCGCGAATCACACTGCCAGGTCAGAAATGCACAGACTTCGACCACAGACTGCATTTGAGTCTGGGTTTGGTCCATGAGGTGCAAAGTGGGTAAATCCTGGTAAAAAATGAACTGAAATAAATTTCGCATACACTTTTATGAGAGGTGAGTGAGGATAGCCATGCATTGCCAGCACTGTGGCACTTCCTGGCTGGCTGGTCAAGACATAGAACCACCCAGGAGTCACTGATGGTGCAGCTCCCAGTCAGTGTTTCACTGGATGACAGCCATAATTACAACAACCCTCTTATTCCAGATGAACAAACCTGTAATAAACAGAGCTTTCACTACCCCGTTCTGTACTTACAACATCACTAAGAGCTAATTCGCAGCGTCACTTTCCCATTCATACCAGCAGTCCCAACCTGTGACCAGACATATGATCCCATAGAAGAGTGAACCAGACATTGCAGGCCCAGCAGAATCATTCCATAATGATTCTGCATAATGAATGCATAATTTTGTAGACCTCTATCATGTCTCCTCTTACCCTCCTTTTTTCCAAGCTAAACAACCCCAGCTGTTCTCACCTTTCCTCATAAGGGAGATGCTCCAGCCCCTTGATCATTTTAGTTGTCCCTTTCTGCACTTTTTCGAGCTCTACAATGTCCGTTTATTTTTTATTAACAGCTCTCCAGAGTTTCAGGCAAGGGTTTTCCCCAGCCCTGCCTTGGGACTGAATCTGGAACCTTTTGAGATGCTGGGGATTGAATGTGGGACCTTTTCCATGTGAAGCAGGTGCTGCTGCGCTACAGCCCTTCCTTTCATGAAGTCTTCTCCAACCTGATGTCCTCCAGATGTGTTGGACTGCACGCCCCATAATTCCCAGCCAGCACGGCCAATGGCGATGTTGGCCAGGAATTATGGGACGTGCAGTCCAACACATCTGGAGGGCACTGGAGAAGGCTGCCTTACTGTGTCACCACTGTAGAAATCACACAGTGCCACATACAAGGTATGTGCAGTAACATCTCCTGGTGCATAGTGGAAGGCAACTTAGATTAAGCAGCCCAATGTTCTATTTGGAGATTTATGAAGATGCACAGAAACACACACACATGCATGCACACATTGAAAGAGTGAAGGAATCCATCTTCTTAGCATACAGATAGTGAGCGTTAACAAAGGGTGAAGTTAGAAGTGTGTTAAGGGATTACACGTTAACCAGGTGTAATATCCTAACAGTCCGAGTTACCGTATTGTATATGATCTGTGTTATTTTCAGTCCCAGTAAGAAGCATGGATACAGCACAGGTTCAACTAAACTTTGGAGAATGATCTTATGTCATGCCTTTACAAAGGTATTGATTTTCCATAATATTCTTGAGGACAAAATCCACTTAGAAAAATGATACTGATGGTTTAAGAAAATTCTACATGTACGTATACGATAGCGCAACTCCTGTTTGTTGCAACGGGGTTTGTGCAGCAGAACATCTGCAGGGATCACGCTCTGTGGGTCAGGTCCCACCCTCAACTCCGCTGCCCTTAACAGCAAGCAACATCTGCCACCTCATGGCTGGTCCACCCTCTGCCATGATCAGACCACATCCAGCCACAAGAGAGTGGCACAGGAAGAAACTGAGCGGCGGCAGAAATGAAAGAGTGGCTATCTTCCTTCATCGTAAGCCTGTGTTGCAGTCCCAGAGATATCAGAATAAAAAGCTTTGAAACTTGAGCAGGGAAATGTTGCCTTTTCAAAACTGATCTTTCAGGTTGTGTGCAGTAAAGAACCTTATCTCTTCTAAAGCTGGGGGAGGAAGGGAACATCCACTTCTTGGGCCAGAATCCTCTCCAGCAAAGAAAGTGATGGACCAAGCTTTAATCAGGCCCATTAAACGGCTTTGGGATGGAGGGGAGAGATCAGATTTCCCACCTTTATCAGGGATTGAAGCGACTCACACGTGCCTAACATCTGTAGGAGAATTAAGTCCATCTCTGTGGATAAATATGCCAAGTGCAGCGGGAGACTCACAGCCTAAAGAAGCTCCATGGTACTCAAATATAGAATGCCAGTTCGCTTTTGGAAGTTGGGCATGACCAATCGCTGATTTTGCTACAGAGATGTGGAACATAAATCTGTTTACACTGGACAACAAAGATGGGGAACCTACAGCCCTCCAGAGGTTGTTGGACTCTAATTCCCATCAGCCTCAGCCAGCTTACACTCTGGGAATGCTGTTCCTCCATGGCATCATTTTGTTTGTTTATTTTTTTTTTGTAAATAAAGTTCTCTCTGGAGCAATGAACAACAAGAGATAAAATGAACAAAAGATAAAAAGAAGAAAGATGATAATAAGATTATTCTTTTTGACCTTAAAAACCCTATACAGTTCCGGTCCAGCCTATCTCAAGAAGCACCTCCAGCAACATCAGATAAGCCGCTCAACAAGATCAGCCTCAGATGGCCTCTCTGTCCCATCAGTCAGGACACCTAGGCTGGTGAGGACAAGGGAGACGGCCTTCTCTGTGGTGGCCCCCACTCTGTGGAACTCCCTCCCTAGGGAACTCTGCCATGCCCCCTCTTTAATAAACTTCTGCCATGCGTTAAAAATGTGGTTGTTCAGGCAGGCATTTGGGGTGGGCTAGGGTAATTTTAGAAATGTGATGTTTTTAATGTTGAATTTTATTGTATGAACTGTTTTTATTGTTGTACATCGCCCAGAGTGGCTGGGTGACCAGCCAGATGGGCAATTAATAAATTTAATTAAAAAATAACAACAACAACAACAACGCCACTGGGATAAATGGTAGGGGGTGGGGGACAACTGCAGCCTGTCCAATCATGGCTCAGATTACAGATTTTGCTTTTTTTTCCTTTTTGTTGTTGTTGTTCAGTCGTTCAGTCGTGTCCGACTCTTCGTGACCCCATGGACCATAGCACGCCAGGCCTTCCTGTCCTGCGCTCTCTCCCGGAGCGTGCTCAAGTTCATATTCATTGCATCCGTGATGCTATCTAGCCACCTCATCCTCTGCCGTCCCCTTCTCCTTTTGCCTTCAGTCTTTCCCAGCATCAGGGTCTTTTCCAGGGAGTTTTCTCTTCGCATTAGGTGGCCAAAATACTGGAGCTTCAGCTTCATTATCTGTCCTTCCAATGAGCACTCAGGGTTGATTTCCTTTAGGATGGACTGATTTGACCTCCTTGCAGTCCAGGGCACTCGTAAGAGTCTTCTCCAGCACCACAGTTCGAAAGCATCAATTCTTCGGCGCTCAGCCTTCCTTATAGTCCAGCTCTCACAGCCATACATTACTACTGGGAAAACCATAGCTTTGATTAGACGGACCTTTGTCGGCAAGGTGATGTCTCTGCTTCTTACTATGCTGTCTAGGTTGGCCATAGCTTTCCTCCCAAGGAGCAAGCGTCTTTTAATTTCATGGCTACAGTCACCGTCTGCGGTGATCTTGGAGCCCAAGAAAGTAAAATCTGTCACTGCTGCCATTTCTTCCCCTTCTATATGCCAGGAAGTGATGGGGCCAGATGCCATGATCTTCGTTTTTTTAATGTTGAGTTTCAAACCAGCTTTTGCACTCTCCTCTTTCACCCTCAACAAGAGGCTCTTTAGATCCTCTTCGCTTTCTGCCATTAGGGTGGTATCGTCTGCATATCGGAGGTTGTTGATAATTCTCCCAGCAATCTTAATTCCGACCTCTGATTCATCCAACCCGGCATTTCTCATGATGTACTCTGCATATAAGTTAAATAAGCAGGGTGACAATATGCAGCCTTGTCGTACTCCTTTCCCAATTTTGAACCAATCGGTTGTTCCATGTCTGGTTCTTACTGTTGCTTCTTGACCCTCGTACAGGTTTCTCAGGAGACAGGTAAGGTGGTCTGGTACTCCCATCACTTTCAGAATTTGCCACAGTTTGTTGTGATCCACACAATCAAAGGCTTTAGCATAGTCAATGAAGCAGAAATAGACGTTTTTCTGGAATTCTCTTGCTTTCTCCATGATGCAGCGAATGTTGGCGATTTGATCTCTAGTTCCTCTGCCTCTTCTAAACCCAGCTTGTACTTCCGGTAGTTCTCGGTTCGCATACTGCTGAAGCCTAGCTTGTAGGATTTTGAGCATCACTTTGCTGGCATGTGAAATGAGCGCAATTGTGCGGTAGTTTGAACACTCTTTGGCGTTGCCCTTCTTTGGAATTGGAATGTAAACTGACCTTTTCCAGTCTTGTGGCCACTGTTGAGTGTTCCAGATTTGTTGGCATATTGAATGCAGCACTTTAACAGCATCATCTTTTAGGATTTTAAATAGCTCGGCTGGAATACTGTCATCTCCGCTAGCTTTGTTGTTACTAATGCTTCCTAAGGCCCACTTGACTTCACTCTCGAGGATGTCCGGCTCAAGTTCAGTGACCGCACTATCATGGCTATCAGGGACATTCAGATCTTTCCTGTATAGTTCTTCTGTGTATTCTTGCCACCTCTTCTTAATCTCATCTGCTTCTGTTAGGTCCCTGCCTTCTTTGTCCTTTATCATGCCCGTCTTTGCACAAAACGTTCCCTTGAGATCTCCAATTTTCTTGAAGAGATCTCTAGTCTTTCCCATTCTGTTGTTTTCCTCGATTTCTTTGCATTGTTCATTTAAGAAGGCCTTCTTGTCTCTCCTTGCTATTCTCTGGAACTCTGCATTCAGTTGGGTATATCTTCCCCTTTCTCCCTTGCTTTTCGCTTCCCTTCTTTCCTCAGCTACTTGTAAAGCCTCATCAGACAGCCACTTGGCTTTCTTGCATTTCTTTTTCTTTGGGATGGATTTCGTTGCTGCCTCCTGAACAATGTTACAGACCTCCGTCCATAGTTCCTCAGGCACTCTGTCTATCAGGTCTAATCCCTCAAATCTATTCCTCACCTCCACTGTATATTCATCAGGGATATGATTTAGGTCATACCTGAACGGTTTAGTGGTTTTCCCGACGTTCTTCAATTTAAGCTGAAATTTTGCAAGAAGCAGCTCATGATCTGAGCCACAGTCAGCTCCAGGTCTTGTTTTTACTGACTGTATGGAGCTTCTCCATCTTTGGCTGCAAAGGACATAATCAATCTGATTTCGATATTGACCATCTGGTGATGTCCATGTGTAGAGTCGCCTCTTGTGCTGTTGGAAAAGAGTGTTTGCTATGATCAGCATGTTCTCTTGGCAAAACTCTATTAGCTTTTGTCCTGCTTCATTTTGTACACCAAGGCCATGCCTGCCTGTTATCCCGGTGATTTCTTGACTTCCTACTTTAGCATTCCAATCCCCTATGATGAAGAAGACATCTTTTTTTGGTGTTAGTTCTAGAAGGTGTTGTAGGTCTTCATAGAACCGATCAACCTCAGCTTCTTCGGCCTCAGTGGTTGGGGCATAGACTTGAATTACTGTGATGTTGAATGGTTTGCCTTGGATTCGTACTGAGATCATTCTATCATTTTTAAGATTGTACCCCAGTACTGCTTTTCCCACCCTTTTGTTGACTATGAGTGCTACTCCATTTCTTCTAAGGGATTCTTGCCCACAATAGTAGATATGATAGTCACCTGAATTAAATTCGCCCATGCCTGTCCATTTTAGTTCGCTGATTCCCAAGATGTCGATGTTCAATCTTGCCATCTCATGTTTGACCACCTCCAGCTTACCTTGATTCATTGATCTGACATTCCAGGTTCCTAAACAATATTGTTCTTTACAGCATCGGATTTTCTTTTCACCACCAGACACATCCACAGCTGAGTGTCCTTTCGGGTTTGGCCCAGCCGCTTCACTCTTTCTGGCGCTACTTGGAAATACCCTCTGCTCTTCCCCAGTAGCATATTGGACACCTTCCGACCTGAGGGGTCATCTTCCGGCGTCATCTCTTTTAGCCTTGTGATACGTTCCATGGGGTTTTCTTGGCAAGAATACTGGAGTGGGTTGCCATTTCCTTCTCCAGTGGACCACATTTTGTCAGAACTCTCTGCCATGACCTGTCCGTCTTGGGTGGCCCTGCACGGCATAGCTTATGGCTTCACTGAGTTTTTTCCTTTTACAAGCACAATATTGTCCTCTTGAAAGACAGACCTATGAACAGTCCATGAATCCCTTCACAGTTTTCCAAACCTATTTCATGGCTGATACACAGAGTTGTAGCAACAGGGAGGACAGCGATGGACTCGATCCCTGGAATCTAATGACTCTGTTCATATTTTTACTTAAGACTCAACCTTTTGGAGACAATAAGCGAGCAGAACAAAGCAAGCCAGACAACTTTTGTTGTTACTCTTTCCAAGCCATTCACAGGCGGTGAGGAGGAATGGCATAAAAACAGCTGTGGCCGCTAAGAACTGGCTGCTGGGGCTGCGGGGGGCAAGCGGGGGGGGGAAGAGAAAAATAACCCCCAGCAGGCAACAGCTCTGCCTCACATTCAGAAGCTGCTTTTCAAATCCCTCATCCTTGAAGACATACGATTTCTTTTTGTTGTTGTTTTTTTTACCAAGTCTAGAGTACATTCAAAGGAGATGAGATGCATTATTTATCACCAGGAGTGTGTGTGTGTGGGGGGGGGGTAGGATAATGCTCAGAACTGCTTGCTCTCTTCTAGACACCCCCCACCCCTCAGATGGCAGCATCTGCATCAAAATTCTTCCTTCTTAATCAACGAGGGAGCAAGGAGAACTGTTTGCCCGGCGGGCACCAATGGGGGAGCGCAGACAACTGTTCACCTGGGGGAGCTTTCCAGGTTGGGGCAGGCCACCATGTGGCTAGTCAGTTCCCTGCACTGTCCTTCCAGGTAGCAAGGAGGAGATTCAGAGGCAGGATGCCACCTGTTTGCTGGGAAGCACCAGTGGGAGAAGGCTGTAGCCCTCACACCATGCCAGGGGGCCTTAGGAAAGGCATGTCTGGCTTTCAGAATGGGGGGAAAAACATGCCAAAACAGGGTAGGGATGTATGAGAATTTCATTTTTGTTTGCAAAACATGCGAGCGTGCTCCATCTGAAGCCCCGAACATGAGTGAAAGCATTGTCCTCCGGAAGTATTTGCAAATTGTCGAATACGTGCTCGCGTTCGTCTCGTTCCTGATTCCCAGTTTGATGTGTGCAAATTTTCTAATTTCTGTGCATTTCCTGAGGACACTGAGTCATGCTCACTTTAGTCTATGGAGGAAATCCGCACAAATTAGGAAATGTGCACAAATTTGGGGAGATTGCGCAAATCTCCTGTTCGATTGCTGCTTGATTTGTGCAGATCTCCCATTCGTGCCAAGTGAGCAGTGATCGCCACCGTGAAATGGGGTCAGGCATGACGATGCTTGGGGTGTCTTGGCCATCTCCAAGACCACTCCTCTGCCCATCCCTAAAGCCATGAAAGCACAAAACAGTCTAGGAAAATGGGGAGAGCCAGGAGAAGATGGTGCAACAATCTGGGCAACCCCAGAGAGCCAGACAAGGACATCAACTGGGCCGGATTTGGCCTACAGGCCAGGAGTTCTGCACTCTTGATTTAAAGGAAAGGGGAAAGGGTGTTTGGGAAATGGGCTTGCCTGGGTGGGATCTCTTTTGTGCAGATTTTGTCAAAAATCAATTTATTTTATTTATTTATTACATTTATATCCTGCCTTTTCCCCTCCTTAAGGAACCCAAGGCAGCGTACATAACCCTCCTCCTCTCCATTTTATCCTCACAACAAGAACCCTGCGAGGTAGGTTGGGCTGAGAGTCAGTGACTTGGCCCAAAGTCGCCCAGTGAGCTTCCATGACTGAGCGGGGACTAGAACCCGGATCTCCCAACTCCCAGTCCAACAGTGTGTTTTAATCTTTTATCCATCTTACTATTGTATCTCTTATGTTCACCACTCCAAAATCTGTTCTAGATAAGGAGCGGTATACAAATATTGTAAATAAAAACATAAAAACATAAACACTCTATCCACTACACCACTCTGGCTCTCACCTAAAGTTCATTGCAGCCATCAACTAAGATGTTGTTCACTGGGCAAGAGCCGTAATGTCTGCATAATAAGCTTGACATATGGACCAGCCCTTTCAAACCGTGCATGACTGGGAGGGGGAAGGAGAGAGTGAGCGAGCGAGAGAGCGCAAGAGCGAGAGAGAACCACTGTTTTCTGAATGAGTGAATAGCTCATCCAGGTCAAATAACTCCTTTTTGTTTTAAAAAAGAAATTGTACAAAGAGACTTGCACGGCACTAAATGACATCCCACCCAGACAAACCCCAGCCCCCCTCTTCTTCACCAGAACCGCTTCTTAATTATACATGACCAGGTATTCAGAGGCTGCAGAGTCCATAAAAAGAAGTTCTGCTTGACAAGAGGTATTTACTTATGAGTCAGCACTTGGGTTAATTCATTATTCAGGGGCCTTGTTATTTACAGCATATTACAGCTTGGTAAATTATTTATACGCGCCCATCTAT
This sequence comes from Heloderma suspectum, assembly GCF_057233095.1. Taxonomy (NCBI): domain Eukaryota; kingdom Metazoa; phylum Chordata; class Lepidosauria; order Squamata; family Helodermatidae; genus Heloderma; species Heloderma suspectum. The sequence continues at coordinate 4,794,309 of NC_139466.1, forward strand.
TGTCTGTGCATGTTTCTCCCCCTTACGAAAAGAAAAAACATTTATAACTTGCCTCGTGGGGGAGATGTTCCAGTCAGAGGTAGGACGTTGATGCATCAGAGGGTGCTTCCCTCTTTGCTTTCTTCCTCGCTGCTGCCCTGCCGTGATCCCTTGATGTGTATTAGAGAGAAGAGCGCTCAGGCTTGCGTGCCAAGCCAACACCATTCCAAGATGCTCACCACCATGTACATCAATTAAATGTGTGTGTCCAGGGGAGGGAGGTGGGGGTGGGAAGATGATTTGCCATATACAGCCTTGTGAAGAATCACTCTTCTTGCCTGTGGTGAATGATCATCATCTCCAGAAGACCAGCATCAGATACTTTCATAACCAGAAGGCAGCTGGTTCCTCCTTTCTTTCAAGCCAATGAGGCCTATATATAACTAACGCAGGTACGTATAACTAAATATTTCAGTCAGACTTCTCCAACTTTGTTCCTGCCAAATGTGTTGACTACAACTTTAAACCTTTAGGGTGCTGGCTGGGGAATGCTGTGAGTTGTGGGACTTCTTTTCTGCATAGGATTATGCCCTTAAAGTCTTAAATGGGATGGGTCCAAGTTACTTGAAGGACTGCCTTCTCCCGCACCAGCTTGCCCACATTCTGAGGTCATCAACACAGGCCCTTCTCACTTGCCCGCTGCCAAGGGTTGTTAGGCTGGTTAGTAAAAGAGAGGGGGCCTTCTCAGTGGTGACCCCACATCTCTGGAATCAGCTTCCATTGGGAGTTCATCAGGCCCTTTCTTTGCAGGTCTTCATTCCACCCTTAAAGGCAGCCTAAAACTAATTTTAAATAAATAAAATAAATAAAAACTCCCATCATCCACAACCAGCAGGGAAGCTGGGTGTGCTGGGGATGATGGAAGTTGTTGTCCATGGTGTCTGATGGGCATCGTGATGAGAAAAGCTGGTTCGGGGCATTCATTTCTGTAGGCTTATGGTGCAACTACGTGTTATGCGGGGCACAAGGCTGAGGCCAAAGACAACATGTGCAGACTGCACCCCCACACTTCTCACCTCCTATAGGGACATTATGACATGCATTCATTAAAATAGTTATCTCCCGCTTTTCTGCCCCCTAATGGGTCCCCCAAGCTGGCTAAGAAACACATTAACAACACTTTGTCCACAGGGGGATCCGTGTTGGTCTGTTGCGCAAACACGACAGAGAGGAGTCTTGTGGCTCCTTAAATAGACTAACAAACATATTCACAGAATCATAGAATCCTAGGGCTGGAAGGGGCCTACAAGACCATCGAGTCCAACCCCCTGCTCCATGCAGGCAGCCTGATTCCCAGGCGGCCTCCCATCCAAGTACTCACCAGGGCTGGCCCTGCTTAGCTTCCGTGATCAGACGAGATCAGGCACATCCAGCCCTTTGCTCATCCTATTGTTACATAAGCTTTCATGGATTGGAGCAGGGGTCCCTAACACAGCACCTGCAGGCCACTCCAGTGGTGCCCGCAAAGGTCTTCCTGCCCCCTTCAATTGTTTTAAAAATTCTTCATGGAAAACACTTAAGGCTCCAGGTTCTCCTTCCTGTTTCTGAGCCTGCCACTGATCAGCTGTTCAGTGGGCAGGAAGAGAAAGCAAGGCAAAGGGGCACAGGGGAGAGACAGAGCAGGGCTAGAGCCTAGGAGGGGGGAGAAACAGCTAGATAAAGGGGTGTAAAAGGTAAAGGTAAAGGTGTCCGACTCTAGGGTGCGGTGTCCGACTCTAGGGTGCGGTGCTCATCCCTGTTTCTAAGCCGAAGAGCCAGCGCTGTCTGAAGACGCTTCCGTGGTCATGTGGCCGGCATGACTGAACACCGAGGTGCACGGAACACTGTTACCTTTCCTGCCGAGGCGGTACCTATTTATCTACTTGCAATTTCTTGCTCTCGAACTGCTAGGTTGGCAGGAGCTGGGACTGAAGACAGGAGCTCACTCCGTCACGCAGCACTCGAGTCGCGAACTGCTGTCCTGCCGACCTTCCGGTCCGCAGTTCAGCATCTTAACCACTAAGCCACCGCAGCCCCATAGATAAAGGGGTGAGTGGGAGAGAAAGAGCAAGGCCGAGGGGCTAGGAAGGGAGAGAATGAAGAGGGCAAGGGATGGGGAATGGATAGAAATAGCAAGGAAAGGGGTTGGGAGTAGGGATGTACGAAAGTCACTTACCTGAACCTGAACGTTGATTCGCGGTGGGGGGGAGGCGCTCCGTCCCTCCCCCTGAAATTCTGGCCGGGGGGGAGGTGCCCCGTCCCTTCCACTGCGTATCCTGTTCTGCCGGGACTGCAAATGGCTGCGGCCATAGCCGCCGCCGTTTGCGTCTCTGCAGTCAGCCGTGATAGGCTACGTAAATGTTTACGTAGCCTATCACGGCTGGGTGGAGAAAAAAAAAACCGCGTGTACGCAAATGGCGGCGCCCATGGGCGCCGCCATTTGCATACGCGCGGTTGTTTCCCCCCCCCCCACTCAGCCGTGATAGGCTATGTAAACATTTACGTAGCCTATCACGGTGTTTTTTAAAAATCTAGCCGTGATAGGCTACATAAATCTTCACATAGCCTATCACGTGTTTTTTTTTTAAACTTGGAAATGGCAGCGGTGGCAGCCGGTCAGAAGACCGGCCGCCGCCGCCCCACTGCCGGAGCCGCCGCCACCAGGGACATTCGTACAAAGTAAGTCCTGCCCTGGGGGGGGCGGGGGGATGTCAGAGAATTTCTCCACCAATTTCGGGGGGCCGAATGCGCTGGCATTCGGCCTCCCCAAGATTCGTGGAGAAATTCTCTGACATCCCTAGTTGGGAGAGAAAAATAGAAAGGGAGGGAGCAGAGAGAGAGAGAAAGCAACGGGGGGAAGGTCTATGTGGACGGAAGAAGACTGGGCAGGCCAGGAAGCAACTCTTTCCATTTCCCCCTCCCTCCCAGCCTCTAGCCTCACTATTTCTCTCCCACCTCACACACACCTTTTGACTAGCCAGGCCCCACAGCCCCCATTATGTGACTAGCAACATCCACCATGGGAGCCATTTTGTGCTTGTGCCCACAGCAGTTTTTCAAATTTCCAAATGTGCCCATAGGTCCAAAAATATTAAGGACCTCTGGATTAGAGCCTTCTTCATCAGAGGATTACACTAAAATACATTTGTAATTCTTTAAGGTGCTGCAAGACTCTTTGGGCTGGTTCAGATGCAATGCTAAACCATGGTTCAGCAAAATGAGAACAAGCCTAACTTCTCCCCGGGCTCGCATGCTCCCCCATGGACAAATCATGGTTATTCTTACCTATGGTTATAGGAAACAAGCCATCTTTAAACCAATTTGTATGAAGCTGGCTTGTTTGTGCTAACTGTAGCTAAGATTAACCACAGTTTAGGGTTCTGATGACGCACTAAACTGTGGTAAATCTAAAATGGAAGCAAAAGCTTCCGATTTCCTTTTCACAGCTGTGCCAGAGGAGGGGCAAATCCGGGGGTGGGGGGAGAGGTACTTTCTCATAACACTAAACCAGGCTTTAGCACTTCATCCAAGCACAGCCTTTGTTGTTGTTTATTCACAAAGCATAAAACTCAACAAAACATTAAAAAGCTTATGAACATGAAAACAACATTGAAAACAGTAGCATGAACACAGCAAAACAGTAGGGCCAGGCCTTTTCTAACATGGCACCCACCAGATGTCTTGGACTACAGCTCCAAAAATCCCCCATTCAGCATCTGGAGGGCACCGGGTTGGGGAAGGCTAAAGTAAGCAGATAAGACCAGGCAACTACGTATCTTTCACTTATCGGCCCATCTAGAAGTCCAATAAATAAATAAATCTGGACCCAACACAATAGTGAACAATGATATTTTCACTTGCTTTCGAAAGGCAGAGAAGCGGGGAGTGGAGCTGATCTCCCAGGGTAGAAAATTCCACAATACAGGTGCCAGAACCAAGACCTCATCCCGCATATCACATGAAGGTGGTTGGTGGGTGGGAAAGAAGACATGAAAGAGGGCCTATGATTCATCATGCAGGTAGGTTAGTATGGGAGGAGGCATTATCCAGCTCCCAAACCATTCAGGGTTTTAAAGCCTAAAATTAGCATCCATTGGAAGTGAACCAAGTTGGTTCAATGCTGTTGCAATAAGATCAGCGTTCTTCTTTCCCTCCAATCCCTGGGTCTCTCTAGAGGAGGAACATCTCACCAACACAACAATAGCCAAGGTGAGCTACATCTCCCAGAGCAGGGGCAGGGGGAGACGGCCATTTTGACAGCTGGCTCACACATACCACCCTTAGTTGTGAAGCTGGCTCTTGGAAAAGCGAATGCAAAAAGACTTTTTGTTGTTTATTCGATCAGTCGCTTCCGACTCTTCGTGACTTCATGGAACAGCCCACGCCAGAGCTTCCTGTCAGCCGTCGCCACCCCCAGCTCCCCCAAGGTCGAGCCCGTCACCTCCAGAATATCATCCATCCATCCTGCCCTTGGTTGGCCCCTCTTCCTTTTGCCTTCCACCTTCCCTATCATCAGCATCTTCTCCAGGGTATCCTGTCTTCTCATTATGTGGCCAAAGTACTTCAGTTTTGCCTTTAATATCCTTCCCTCAAGTGAGCAGTCTGGCTTTATTTCCTGGAGTATGGACTGGTTTGATCTTCTTGCAGTCCAAGGCACTCTCAGAATTTTCCTCCAGCACCACAGTTAAAAAAGCATCTATCTTCCATCGCTCAGCCTTCCTTATGGTCCAGCTCTCGCAGCCATAGGTTACTACGGGGAATACCATTGCTTTCACTATGCGGACCTTTGTTGTCAGTGTGATGTCTCTGCTCTTCACTATTTAATCAAGATTTGTCATGGCTCTCCTCCCAAGAAGTAAACGTCTTCTGATTTCCTGGCTGCAGTCAACGTCTGCAGTAATCTTTGCGCCTAGAAAGACAAAGTCTGTCACTGCCTCCACGTTTTCTCCCTCTATTTGCCAGTTATCAATCAAGCTGGTTGCCATAATCTTGGTTTTTTTGAGGTTGAACTGCAACCCAGCTTTTGCACTTTCTTCTTTCACCCTCGTCATGAGGTTCCTCAGCTCCTCCTCGCTTTCAGCCATCAAAGTGGTATCATCTGCATATCGGAGATTGTTAATGTTTCTTCCAGCGATTTTAACTCCAGCCTTGGCTTCATCAAGCCCAGCACGTCGCATGATGTGTTCTGCGTACAGGTTGAATAGGTAGGGTGAGAGTATACAACCCTGCCGTACTCCTTTCCCAATCTTAAACCAGTCCATTGTTCCGTGGTCCGTTCTTACCGTTGCTACTTGGTCGTTATACAGATTCCTCAGGAGGCAGACAAGATGACTTGGTATCCCCATACCACCAAGAACTTGCCAAAAGCAAAAAGACTAGCGATGTGCAAATCAGCAAAACTGGAGCTTGCCAACATTCTCCGAATTCCATCTCAAAGCTCGTTCTAACTTGAGACTGTATCAGATAGCAAGCTTTGTTGTTTCTTTTCGCATGAAAATCCACACGTATTTTTGTGTGTATTTTTCCAAATGTACGCATCCATTGTACGCATCTTTGAACTGGACACATTCTTCTCCCATTGATTAACATGTATTTGTGCGCATTTTTCAAAAGTACACATTTCTTCAGGCACATTTCCCCAATGTACGCATGCCGTTGAACACATTTTTCTTTGGTCCATGAATAACACGGCAAGCTCAGAAACATATGAACTTCGACTGCGGAGGATGTCCAAGTCCGCGTTCAATCTGGAAGGTGCAAACTGAGTAAACCCTGATAAAAAAAATGAACTGAAATGACTTTCTCATACCTCCCTATAAAAGATGACATCTGTAGAGGGAAGTGGAAACACACACATCCCACCAGATCATTTGAATTAGAACCAGCCACGTTTCCAGGAATTATCATTCTACTAAAAAAAGGGAGCTTGCCCTGTGTTATGTGCTGTGCCAGCTGGGTTCCTCAGTTCAAAGTGGGGAAAACATGACAGGAACCAAAATGCATTAGTCACATCGACTTCTGAATGTGCTCTAAGGATCACGGGGGGAATCGCCTCAAGCATGCGTGACCATCATATAAACTACCACCATGCTCGCCATTCATGGGACTTTTCGCGACCCTGGCTGTTGACAGGTTTTACAGTTCTGGAGCTCTCCCACAGGTTTTATTTCATGATTAAGTAGCTTCTTTTAGTCTTAATTAATGGCTGGAGATGGAACTCTTGAAGGCTCTTCTCAGTAATTGCTGCAGAAGTTTATGATATAATAAATAGGATGCAATATCAATAATTATTATTGAATGATTTGTCAGCTTCCAAGGGCAGCAGTGACAGTTATACAGGCATGTTGGGTGAAGAGGCTGGACTATGCAACAACCCCTCGGGTCCTAGTCAATTTTTAGAGGTGATAAACATATTCAACAACAACTAAAAAAGCATTCCATAAAAATTATTACATTCCTTTTCAGCGTAATGCTGAACTTGAAATTCCAGCTAGTGGATGGATGGAACTAGGAAATTGTACATAAAATGGAAGTGAGTGGCTCTCCTCTCTTTACAACCACCCCAAGTTCTGTCTGGACAGAATTAAATGGCATACCCTCAGGTGCTTTCAGACATACTCACTGTGACCTGGGTGAAGCCAGTCTGGGTATAAGTGTAATGTGGTGAATAGGGCAGGGAAACTGAAAGACCTACATAAATGACACTCCTTTGTTAATGCTATACACCCCAAGAAGGTATGGGTTTATCCCACCTCCAGGACTCCCCAAATAGCAGGGGAATCTCAGTCTGCAGCCTCACCAACCAAAACAGGAGCGGGCAACTTGAAGCCCTCTGTACATTTGTGGACTGCAACTCCCATCACCCCTAGCCAGCACAGCTAATGGTGAGAGATGATGGGAGTTGCAGTCCAACATCATCTGGAGGACCACAAATTGCCCACCCCTGAACTAAAAGGAAGGAAAAGACCCTTCTCTGCTTGAGACCTTGGACAGCTGGTGCCAGTCTGTTCTGTCCTGCCACCATTGCGGTGAACAGCTTAGCACTGTTGGGTGCTGGTGAGGCCTGGGTTACATGGTTCTGCTATGGATCAGGTATTTTCTAGTGTTTTTGCCAAGTCAGGTTTCCCAGGGAGGCAGGAAGAGGACAGCATCATAGAGAGCTCCGAGTGGTGCTGTGGCTGGAAGTCAGACAAGCCTGTCTGTATGTTGCTCCAATAAGCAGCAGATCATGACTGAGCCTTAAGTAGGGGGTTGGCTTCCTTTAGGCTGGTTAGCCCCACTTCCACACTGACTAAGGCTTTTTCTCTTAAAGGGACCTGGTATGTTTTAGCCATCTCATGCTGTGAAGACTGTGGAGTGGCTGTGGCATGCTGGTGTCTTCATGGCTGGATTCCTCGGAGCCCAAGGAAGGCAACATAACTGCCTCTGGATGCAGGGAGAAGAGGTCCCTGTAGTCTTCTTGGATAAATATGTCCTGAGGGGGTGGAAGCCCATGAAGCCTTTCTTTAACTGAGCCCTCTCAATGAATAGGTAACTGAGGAGCCTCTTCCTCTGAGGTTGATGGGTCAGGATCCCCTAAGGATGATGGTTTGGGGTCCTATTCCATGACATGGTTCCAGTAGGCAGTACTGGGACAGATGGGCAAATAGATTGGCCTAGGCTAAAACGGTGCTTCCTGTGACCCTACCAGCCTCTGAAAGCAAAGTCTGAATTTACCTCAGGAAACAGGCCTAGGAAACAGATTTTTTTCCTCAGGCTGGCTACACAAAACAATCCATTTGTTCCACTCCATGACAGCTGGCACTGGAGCATATGCTGGACAGTTTGCCATGCTCACCCCAACTGACTTGGCATCCGTTTGCCTCCCCCCAGCCCTGGCATGCCACAGGCCATGATCAGAATGCTCCTCCATGCCCTCTTTAAGGGATACCGCTCACGTTCTCTCAAGAAGACGAGGATGCATTCCCGACAGGCACACCCATGGCTGCACATCCACCATGTCAGACGTTTAACACAGATCTCTATCTCAGGCAAAAGGATTCTGCAGCCTCAGCCAGAGACTCCTCCTGCACACATCATCAAGCTTGCAACCTTTTCCTTATCCATTCCGGTGGGCCCAGCACCCAAGGCCCAGCAGCCTTCGCCCTTCCGTTCCCATCCACTCAACCTGTTGCAACCGTCCTGTTTCTTTGTTCTAAGAAGCAGCAGACTTGGCATGCCAGGCATCGTCTCACCAATATAAGACAGAATAAACCTGATCGGAACACTTCTGCCTCGAGGAGGAGGTTTCGTATAAATCAGAACTAGCTTGACTCCAGCATTTTAAAGACCAACCAGTCCAGCCTGAAAAGATGTGCCCTCATTTGCTTTCTGCTTCTCATCCTGCAGGCCCAGAACATCTGATTAGACCAGAAGAGCTTTAAAAATGTCAGAGGGCTTGACTTGCTTCAGAAAAGAAATTCCACGTTTGGACTTGTCTGATCTCTGCCAGCCTCAATTGTCTCGGTCAAGATTCCCAAAGAGTGTGCCAGAAGCGGGATGGAACAGGTGCCTTGGAGGGTTCGGCCATCATGTTGCATGCATCCACCATCCTGTGCCAAGGATGGGTGGCATGACAGGAGTCCCTTAAGGATCACCAGTGTCCAGAAACTATAGTCCTGTCCCTGAGCCAAGTCTGATTGGGCATAGAGTATCACAGGATCACAACCTTGACCATCCTCCCAGGAGCCCCCACCATGGCTCTCCAGTTGTTCTGTCCCACCGCCTTCCTGCCAAGATAGCCCTGAGGAGACTTTGAAAGAGGAGGAGGATCCTGCCACTGGTCCTAGAGGCTGCAAGAGTAGGGGGAAGTCAAAGGATGCTGATAGCCTTTCCGAGACCGTGACTAGGAGCAACGCCCCACTCGAGGAGGCTGTGGCATTGGTGGAACCCAAGCGTCCGGACTGGTCCCAGGGCCAGCAGGTTCACCCCCAGGAATGAAGGTGGCTGTGAGTCCAGAAAGACGCTCAGACACAGAGATGCAGCGCCCTTCCTTGTGAGGAGGAAGCATGCTCTGGATTCAGGCCCCACTTACAAGCCCAGAAGGGGGGGTGGCATCAGCATTCCCTATAAAGCTGCTCAGTTGGAGTCTAGTCCCTGGTGAAGCAACACCTTTCTCACTGTGCTCTCTCTGCTGGACAGCTCCCTGGCTAGTCTGATCTTCCTGGTCCTTGAAGCACAGGACTGACTTTCATAGCAGGGGTGGCAGGAATTGGGCACCAGTACATGCTGGGCTCAAGAGGACTTGGCTCCCCTTAGTGCGGACTCCGAGATAGTTGGTATCAAGGACATCTCACCTGTGGACCCTTCTGAACGGAGGACCTCGAAAACAGACCCCAGGCCTGGTCTACCCCCATGCCACAGAAGCTCCCTCCATCACCCCAAGGACAACGATGCACATAAACCATCTCTTCAAGGCCAAGCACTCTCCTGGCCATTGTGTTCCCTAAGCTCTGCTCCTGAGGACAAGGCCCTGACTTCAGTGCTTCTAGGATCAGGGGCTCCCATGATGCACCAGTAAGGCCTCCTATATGAGGCCTTACTGGTGGCCCTCCAAGGCTTCCTATACGAATCGCCAGTTGTTGCTCAACTCTGTGGGCTGGTTTGCGCATCAGGACAAGCCACCGTGGGTTAATTCACCTGCGGGGGCTCCGTGCTGTGCACCGGCCACATTTTGCATATGCAGGCCAAGGCGGGGGCACATCTTCACGTCGTGCGTTGTGGGCATGGCTCACAAAACAGCCACAACCTGAAAACAGGCTGTGGTTTGTTAACCACGCCAACACCGCCCCCTAGTGGGGGGTTCGCATGACACAAACCGCGGCACACCCTTGCTGCGGCTTGAATACGCAAAATGGCAGCCGGCACACAGCACAGAGCCCCCACAGGCGAATTAACCTGCCGTGGCTTACCGTGTCATGCGAGCCACGCCATTGTCTAATCTGCCTTGTGGATGGCTCCCCTGCTGTTTCAGCAGGCATGATCTGCAGGACCTCAGCTCCTGGGTTACCCTTCCCTCCTAGCTGGAGAGCTCCTCCGTCTTGTGATTCCAGCCCATGATTCCAGACCCACAAACTCCAGTGTTGGAGGGCAAGGGACACCGGGAGGCAACATTAACGGGACTCTCACAGCTCCAAACGCCTGCCCTTTATTGTGGGAGCTGGTCATACAACATTACCACGAAATTTGGGAACTGCAACAAAATGTTGCAGCGTAGAGCGTTCCAGCCCTTTCCCAGGATGCTCCATTCCATCCCCCCTCCTTCCAGGTTTTCCATCCCCCCCTGTCCCAAGAAACGTAGCATTCCCTAGCCAGTCAGTCTGCTCGGTCTTCACTGGGCTGTTTTGTGCAGGGTTGCCCCCTTGTCCCCCCCGCCCCATTTTCGCTACTCCGGCTAACCTTGGGTCTCCCCTGAGCAAGCCGACTCTTGCCTCTTTCTCACTAGCCCTCTTTTGGCGTTCATAGCTTTCATCACTCGCCACCTGAGCGATGAGCTCCTTTTGAGGAAAAGTGTCTACAGTTTGAATCCAGGAAATGAGAAGTTTAGGGAAACACCTGAAGCTGCCTTATATCGAGTATTGATCTATCAAGCTCAGTATTGCCTACACCAGGGGTGGGCAGCATGTGGCACTCCAGATGTCGTTGGACTCCCATCAGGATTAGCCAGCATAGCCAATGATGGTGGATGATGGGAGGTGTAGTCCCACATCTGGAGGCCAAATGTTCCCCAATCCTGGTTTACATTCTCCAGGAGTGTTTCCCAGCCTTACCTGGGGACATTGGGGACTGGAACTGGGACCTTCTGTTTTGACACTGGTCTGTGCAGCCCCTTTTTTCACTGGGATATTATTGCGCATGTGCACTCACACACACACACACATCTAAACAAGATATGGGGAAATACGTTATACTCAATCTTGTTCAGGTTCTTGATTTCCCACCAACAAGATGGTTCTATCCAAGGCTTTCCCCCTCCTGCACAGAATTCTGTACGTATTTTTGTGCACATTTTTCAAATGTGCGCACGTTGTCGAACAATCCCCCCCCCCCCGAAACGCATCACAGACTCCGAAACAACCAGATTTCCAACGGCAGTTGTGTCTGGGTCTGCGTTCGGTTCCAGAAGGTGCGAATTGCGTAAAATCGCATTAAAATACAAACCCGACAAATGGCTCGCCCATCCCTAATCTAAACTGCTTTGTATTGTTGTTGCCATCTCTTATCAACACCACTTGGTCTGGCTTTTAAAATAGCGCCGTGCGCTGCGCTCCACCCGCTCACTTCGTGGCTTCCTTTCAAGTCAAGCAGAGTTAATGCAACTAGCAATCAGTAGTTCTCTGTGGTTCTCACCCCCAAGATGCTTCCCAAACTCTTATCTAATCGAGGTAGAGGTGGGGGCGGCGTCTTGCAACCGTCCCTGTTATTTGGCCAATGTTGGCAAGTGGCACTTCTCAAGCTAAAATTGGGGGACCAAAAAGAGGGACCTAAAACTGCCATCTTCCCAAGCAGGTCGCTGATATCCAAAGAAGCCACTGGAGCGATGCTTCTCGTCACGAGCAACTCCGCACCTGCCGAGTGGCGCTCAGAGCGACATCTTCGCTAGGAAGGCACCCTGCCTGCAAACCGAAGGAGGGCGATGGAGCTGCTTTTCACTTGTCAATCATGTTAAGTGTGGCGGGGAGGAAGCACTTACGCATTAGGATTTTATGAGAAATAAATCAAATACTGTAAACGTGCAAAGGAAAGCACAACCATAATTACCGCTTTATTACAACAGTTAGATAGTTGTTGGGATGGTGGAAATAGTATCTGTTGGTGGGGGGAAGATCGTACATGTGGGGGGGGATGGGGGTTTCTAGAAGTATGGATAGTGTGGGAGAGGTGAGGACCCATGCAGAAGGATCAGGTGGAAATTGGGTGGTAGCATCCTGAAGAGATGGAACAAAATGTTCAGACAGCAGGTGTATCATGTTTCCCCTATGTAGAAAAACCCCTAAGAAAATAGAAAACTAGCACAAAAGGGAAACGGTGTGGGCTAGAAACTTTCTCCCTCAAGGGCTAGGTTTTGGTTTTTTTCTAAACCTGCAGAGGGTTTGGGTTTTGTTGTGTTCTTTTGCAGGGGGAAGGAACACTGAAAAGTAGTTATCTTTCCCCTGGCTGTGTGGAGGGATGTGCTCCACTCTACCACTTCAGGACTCTACCACTTCATTCTGCTGCATGCATGATCCAGGTCCAAGGGTCACCCAATGACGTGTGCAGGTTCAGCATTGTTGACAAAAGGAAACTTTCCTGCACACCACATCTAACTAACGTACAGCATTCATCACCACAAGATAGGATCATAGCCGCTAGTTTAGAGGGATGACCGCTGACAAATACCTGTAACAGCTAAATGGAACCTCATGGAACGGAAGCAGTATACCTGTGAATGCCAGATTATGAGGACAAAGGATGGTTGTTCCCCAGCCCAATTCAAGCTGCCACCGCTGCCACCTCTTAAGTCATCCAAAGCGGATGGGGATGGCTTATTGTGGTGGTTAACAAACCACCCACAACCCTACAACAGGCCATGGGTTCTGGGTGGTTTGTTAACCACCCCAACAAGCTACCTTTGCCAGGTTTGGATGACACAAGAAGAAGTGCCCAGCAAGGGTATTTATGAAAATCAGCTGACATGTGCACAGTGGTTAACAAGCCACCATGGATTGTTAACCACTCTGTTATTGTGTGAACTGGGCCTCAGATGCTGACAACATAACATTGCATCGTTGTCACCCTTGTTTGTTTCAGGATGGCTTGTTGTGACATCCGAACCCAGGGTGGTTTTCTCAGTATGGTTTATTAACCATGCACAAGCCACCCTGAGAACCCATGGCTTGTTGTTGGGTTGTTCAGGGTGGCTTGTTCTCAGTGTGGCTTGTTGTGATGTGCGAACCTGGCAGAGTGGCTTACATGTGGCTTGTTGGAAAGGGCGACAGAGCCATCCGGCTCGAGTGGTGAAAAACTCAGTTGCTCCTTGCAATCTCACTAATGCCTCCTCCCACCTCCATCCTCCCTCACCATCTGCCCCTCCTCCAATACATGACACTTGTCAGTTTACTCCTCCACTTCATCACCTCCCTAGATAGTGACACTTAAAAAAAAAAAAACCCTTTGGGGAGATTTGCACCAGTTTAACTTAAAAAAAAACCTTTCAGGGAGAAAACAACTACTGTACTTTAGCAAATTTGCGCAAATCTCCTTGAACGGTTTTTAATGGTATATTTGCACAAATCTCCCGAGTTGAAAAAATGTTACGTTTGTGCAAATCTCCCTGCCGGTGGGGGAAAAATCTACAAAACCCCCTCTACTCTGCTAATGAGCACATTTACGGTCATTAGTAAAGTAGGCTGCTGAGGCTGTGTCGCAAAGGCCCATGGGGTAGGTGCCAGGAACCGGTGTGAGGCCTAGGGGGGAAACAAGCCACAGAGGGCCTGATCATCTGTTGGGGGTAAAGTGGGTTAGTGATCGAACAATCAACCCACCGTGGCATATTTTGAGTGTGGCTTATTGTGGCATGCGAACCAGCCCACTCTGTCCCTTTCTGTCTCTCTCACATGTATGCACACAAAGAAAAAGAGAAGCAAAGTTATGGGATAGATTAGGAATGACCTGACCCCCTCCAGGTTACTCTCCACTGCATCCTGATGGATCAATCATATAATTGGCTCACTCCAGTAATTACTGCCGGAGTACAGTCACTGCAGAAGACACCTGAAAAAGCAGGGCTCTCCTCCGTTGTTACCTGACCTCAGCACTTTTGCCACCCTCCACCGAATGCTCTGTTGCGCATCTACCCAGTTGTAGCCTTGACAGTCAGCAGCTCCCCTTGTCAAGGAAGGGTGATGGGGATGGGGGGAGAGAGGAGAGATTCAGCTGAGAAGTGACAAGTCTGACATCCTGTCGGATGCCTGGTGCTCTGTTCCTCTCCTCATCTGATCGCTATCAGAGGCTTAACTGCACTTCCTCCACACAGCAGTGCAACCCGATGCTGCCAAACCTAAGCCAGGAAAGAGAGCCGCCGGGAGAAGGTGGCTGTGGGGAGAGCTTTGCCTCCCCCAAGCATGCTCTCCATTTCCTTGTATATGACCAGATTTCCAAAGTGGGTGTTGGGCAGAAGGAAGGAGGCACCTACAGGAGCTCCAGACACATGATCTAAGTGGCGATAATTTTTCAGGAAAACGGAGGCCGAAGATGGGCCTGTCAGATACTGAAAATGCAGGGTTGAGGGGTGGGGGCAGGGATTGATCGACAGACTCCTGGGTGGATTGCTCAAGGCAGTTGCCAACTCTGTGCACAGCAAAAAAGGCAAATGTCATGTTAAAGCTAGCGCCTGTAAACAAAAGTCTACAGTGCAGCTGCCCTTGGAATACCATGCACATTTCTGCTTGCCCCATTGCAAGCAGGGTACCACAGAGCCGGAGAAGGTACTGGAAAGTGCAGCCAAATGACCAAGGACTGGAGAATCTTTCATAGGTAGGAAAGCTGAAGCATTTGGGCCATTACTTTGGGGGGGTGGTGGCTAAGGGAGGGCACAACAGAGGCTTTTATAATTACACACAGTGTGGAGAGGGTGAACAGAGACATTTTTACCTTGCATGCACGATTCTAGAAACTCAGGGTCATTCAACGAAACTGATGGACAGTAGATGCAGGACTGACAAATCTGTTAAAAGGGGCGTCGACACATTAGTCATAGTGGAAATGGGGCCTCCAGGCCTGGGAGCACTCCATGCCTCCATATCCCAATTTCTAGGAGGCAAATGTCAGGGAAAGGCTATTGCAGGGGTGAGGGACTGTTTTCCTGTCAATGGCTGCATTCCCTAGGGGGTCGCATGTCAGGGGTGCATGCTAGCACTGGGCAGAGCCAAAGCCAGTTGGGGGTGGGGAAAGAACCCAAAGTGGGCGGGGCCACATCTTTTCGCTCTCTCTTTGTGCCACTGCCTTCTCTCTCTTTCTCTCTGTATGCCACCACTCTTCTCCCTCCCTCCCTCCCCTTCTCTTGCTCTCTGCCACCCCTTCTCTCTCTCTGAATGGGGTACGGCTACCCTGGAAAGACCAGGTCTGCAGCCTGGGGGTCATTTTGGACTCCCAGCTGTCCATGGAGGCTCAGGTGGCAGCTGTGAGCCGGACAGCACTGTATCAATTCCGTCTGATATGGTGGCTGCGCCCCTTCCTTCCCGACCATCTCCTCCCATCGGTAGTACATGCCCTGGTCTCCTCTTGCTTAGACTACTGTAATGCGCTCTACGTGGGGTTACCCTTGAAGACGGTTCGGAAGCTGCAGCTGGTACAGAACGCAGCAGCTCGCCTGATTAAAGGCAGCCGCTGGCGAGATCACATCACTCCAGTGCTGAAGGAGTTGCACTGGTTACCAGTTGTTTTCCGGGCCAAATTCAAGGTGTTGGTTTTGACCTTTAAAACCCTATATGTTTCTGGCCCAGCCTATCTTAAGGAGCGCCTCCAGCAGCACCAGACAGGCCGCTTAACAAGATCAGCCTCAGATGGCCTTCTCTCTGTCCCATCAGTCAGGACAGCTAGACTGGTGGGGACGAGGGAGAGGGCCTTTTCTGTGGTGGCCCCCACCCTGTGGAACTCCCTCCCTAGGGAACTCCGCCATGCCCCCTCTTTAATGAGCTTCCGTCGTGCATTAAAAACGTGGTTGTTCAGGCAGGCATTTGGGGTGGGTTAGGGTATTTTAAAAAATGTTTTTACTGTAGAATTTTATTGTTTTAAACTGTTTTATTGTATGTTGTACATCGCCCAGAGTGGCTGGGTGACCAGCCAGATGGGCGATTAATAAATTTAATAATAATAATAATAATAATCTCTCTCTCTCTCTCTCTCTCTCTCTCTCTGCCACTCCTTTTCTCCCCCCCCCCCACTCTTCCTCTCTACATACTGGGCAGTGAAAGATTGTTCCTGCCAGAAGTCTGAACTGAGCACTTGCAGAGGGCTTTTGAAATTAGGCTGAGTACCACAGGTGCCCACCCTTTGCTACTGCCCTCAGACCCTACTCCCAGCCTTTGCAAAGACATCTAGCTGGCCAGTGTAGGAAACAGGATGCTGGACTAGATGGACCTTTGTTGTGAACCAGCTTTGATGTGATCCAAGGAACAAGTTTCTGGTCCTCATAGAGTAGAGCAGATATATTTGAAATGTGTGCATGACATCTGCACAACTGTGCCATTGTTTGGGGTTGCATTCCTGGGCCTTTCAGAGTTCTCTGTGTGTTCCTACAAACCATCTAATTGTCTTAATCTTATCTATATATACTGTCAACTACCCCAGACTTCTACATACCATACCACTTTTTGTCCTGCCCCTTCAGATTCTTTTTTTATTAGAATGCCTTGTGTGAAAACACTTCCCCTAAAATATACTGATTTTCACCATTTACATAATTTGGAAACATGGTGTTTGTGCTTCCATATTGCAAGATCTGATTTTTTTTCTTTTCTTTTAAAAAAAAAAGACACCGATTTTTATCCTTATTGTTAAAACAGGACATCTTTGCCTTTGGTTATCTCCTTACAATAATTGTTTGTAAAGTGATGTCTGGTACATTTTAGAAGCATTTATTCCTCCTAATTAAGCTCTAATTATTTTATTTTAGTCATTTTCAGTGGGGGTGGGATTGTGCAAAATCCCAAAATCCTCTTTTGCAAAAAACACGAGGAAATACATTCCTTTTAGCATGTGCCACGCTTGAAAAGGTTACCGTGGCCTTTCCAAATACCACATGCTGTGCGGTACGCACAGCACTAATGACACCAAGGGTATACAGGTACTTTCTAATACATCTTAACCTTTGAAAAATGGGGACCTCATTGTCTTACTTTCATAAGCAGTTTGTTCATCCTATGTCATTTATCTCTTGACAAACGCCAACCTGGTAGAATATATGTATGGGATGTAAAACCTGCTTGCCTTTTGCTGGCAGTTTCAGGTAACATAATCGTGCAGCAATTACAAGGTGCTAATTCCTTCCACACACTACATAAGCCTTTCCCATCCTGGTGTCCCCTCCAGACATTTTGGACTACAACTCCCAGCATTCCTGATCATGCTGGCTGGAGCTGATAGGAGCTGAGGTCTGAAACATCTAAGTGGGGACCAAGTTAGAGAAGGCTTCTCTATGTTTCCTCCCCTGGCTATGGGAGACACCCATGCACAGTAAAGAAAGACTTAGAAATTGGGATGTATTGGCTAAGAAAGAATGATGGACGAAGCCCGACTTGTCACGCCATCATACATAATCCACCCATACCAATGGCTTCCCAAATAGAGCATCCTCCATCTTTGTTTTCAAAGTTCTTGATGACTATAGGTGCAAAATGGACTCAAGAGGAAGACTTTCTGATAGAAGTTTACAGAATTACAGCTTGTGTCTCCTCTTTCTCTGTCTCCCCTTGTCTTTCAAATATGGTCTCCAACATTTTCCCCAGTACTCTGTGTTGGGTAAGCCAACAAACGTCATGGTTGAGTGTCAATCTGAACCTGAGTCTCCCCATCAAAGCCATTAATACCACACTGGGTCCCATGTTCCAAGTTGGGGCCATGGTGGATTCCAACTCTGAACAGGCAGAAAACTACTAGTGTAGACTATTTGTGCTCTGGTAATAATCCTGTTTGGATTACTGCAAAGCAATGTATGTGGGGCAGCCCTTGAAGACCATTAGAAGACTACATGGAGTACAAAACACAGCAGTACTACAGCGGGTACAAAAACACTACTAACTGGTACCAGGTGTGTGGAATATATTGTGCCAGTCTTAAAACACCTACCCTGACTTCCAGTCCATTTCTAGGCGTAATTTAAGGTGTTGGTTCTATCCGCCAAAGCACATGTGGGCAACATGCCTCAGCCCTAATTTCATGTGGCTCTGGCCTAATTTCAAAAACACCTCTGTAAGTGATCAGACATCTGGCAAGAGCAAACCATCTCTTCCCTGGCAGTCCCCTGGGGGAGGAGGGAGCGGGAGCGAGAGAAAGGAAGGAAGGAAGGAAGGAAGGAAGGAAGGAAGGAAGGAAGGAGGGTGGCAAACAGAGAAAGAGAAGTGATAGTGGAGAGAGGTAACAGAAGAGAGAACAGGGTGGCAGACAGAGAGAGAAAGGGAGAAACAGCAGCCCCATTCACTTTTGGCTCTGATGGCAAAGGGCATAGCATGCTGGGAGCTGTAGGCCCTTTTCCTGTTGAAACGTGCATAGGACTGCACCCTAAGGCTATCAATGGCTACTAGTCAAGGTGCCCATATGCTACCTCCTGAATCAAAGGCAGTATGCTTCTGTATATCAGTTGCAGGGAAAAACAAGGAGCAGGGTGTTATTGTCCTCATGTCCTGCTTGTGGGCTTCCTAAAAGCATCTCGTTAGCCAGTTTGGGACACAGGTTGTCGGTCTAGATCCAGTAGGATCTAGATCTTTGGTCTGATCCAGCAGGGCTCTTCTTATGTTCTTATGCTGAGGTATATGGACCATGGACCTAACCCAATATGGTGGCTGTTATATATTCTACCAAATGTACAGTCAGGCTTGTCTCTTCATAGGCATTTGTAAAGACCTCTTTCCAATTTATTTGTTCTGGAATACTATATATTTATGATATTTATTTTCTCTACCTTCTGGCTTGTTTTTATTTGCTGTGCAGAAGTTCACCAAGAGAGCAAATGCAGCTGACAAAATCTTGGGGTGAGGGAGAAAAAAAAAATCAATAAGAAATCAACTATGATTAATGCTGTTTGACAATTTTTTCACATTAATCACATTTCTGTGCTCTGAAGCATGCAAAGTGGAAAAATCTATACTCATAAAAGTGTAATTGGGAACATTCTTTCTACTTACACAGAGGCTGGGGAGGAGAGGGTGAGGAGACACTGCCCAGAATTACAAATCAGTGAAATCATCCAGATGAACAAGAAGTAGTATTCTTTGTTCAAAAGTTAAAGTGCATCGGAAACAGAATCATAAAGCAACACACCAAAACACGCCCTTAACCCCATCTGAAATTACTGTCTCCAAGCATTGCCTTTTGAAACACAAGAACTTGACTCAACTCAACTTTAAATCCAACCACAACGTAAAAATAGACACACAAGGATAATGCTGATGTCTGATTGTCAGGCACCATTCCCTCTCCTGCCACAAAAAAGGTACTGTGGCGACACCACACACAAGAGTATTTTAATTAACTTTTACAGTAACAATCCCTGTTCTAGAAACCAAGCAATTGGTTCTTCACAGAGGGGAAGCTTTGGCATCCACCAAGGATAATAAAAACACCTTGGCCGATTTTGGATTAATCAAATGCTTCCAGGACAGAGTTGTATAAACAGCTGCTAGCAGTAAATCCTGTTAGCCATGGGCAATAGGAGTATACATGTACAAAACACATATGTGGTTTATACTTCCGGTAATTAAAAATATTACTAAATTAGAACCAAGCAAAGAGAGAATCGAGATTTCAATACTTCCTAGGAGATCCCAAGTTGGTCAGCTGGTTGAGACCTTTAGGGAGCAATCCTATGGCCACTAGACACTGTCCAGAGGGCCATAGGATATGCTGTCTTCCAGGAACCAACCTCCCCGCACGTCCGCACTGCCTCTGCAGCAGCGTGGAGAAGCCCCGTCCCCTGCACTTGGAAGAGGAGTGCGGAGTGACTGAAAGGGGGTGTTCCAGGGGCATTCCAGGGCGGGGAGAGCGGAGGTGTGTGTATGATACATCCAATGTGTCGTACACGCAGCCCCCTCTCCTAGTCGGCACCCCGCAGCTAGACAGCCAAAAATGGCTGTCTAGCGGAAAATAGCAGGGCGGGAAAGGCGCGGAGGGAACGATCCCCCCCATGCCTCTCCTGCCTTGCTTTGGATAGGCAGTCGCCTCCGAATTTGGAGGTGGCCACCTATCTTGATAGGATTGTGCCCTTAGAGTCAGATGTTAAAGTCTGGGACCAAAGATCCCAGACCTTAGGATCTTAGGGATCTTAGGATCCCTAAGATCCTTAAAGATCTGGGACCAAAACAGACATTACTTTAATAAACGTGTGACTAGCAGTTATGTCTTCTCCCTTTTTCTCTAGAGTAGTCACGGCTCCCCCCCCTCTGGATCTTAAAAAAACCTTTTTTCCCCACTCTTGGGTCCCAATCCAGATTGAGAGCACTTCACCTACTTGAGAGTAAAAATGAAAACAAAACCTAGCTGCTAGACAGACATTTAAAGTCCAGTCCCATGGAGACCAGCACCTGACAGAATCTTTTGATTTTGTGTTTCAAAAATGAACCTTACAGATTTTAAAATGCTTATAAATATACCCACTTAGAAGAACAATAGTCACAGTAAACCAGAATACAAAAGCTTCAAGGTACATCATTATTATATTCACCAAAAAGAGAAAGGCACATAATAAGCGCACAAACGCTGGTGAATTTCACAGTACATGGGAAAACAAAATTGGCTCTTATTGCCACAGCATGTTAAAGCATTTAGCCTCAAACCCCAGCTCGTCTTCCCCCTCCCCTGCTACTAAAAAAAATCTAACAGCAAATAAAATCCCTCTAGTTCATTGCTCACTCTACATACTTGGGTTCCAATATGGGTTTTCAAGCACTGTCAAATATGGGAAAGCCACCAAAGACAAAAGACAGCAAATAATCTTCACTTAAACTTGAAAGCTTATTCTCCACAATCTCTCAACAATTTAATAGAAACAAGAAATGCTCCAGCTATTCCCTGTTACAGATGTTTCCAGCTTGAGTTATTGATTTCTTTCGATTTGTCTGGAACTAAGCTCCACTTATAGGTAGCCTTTGTAGCATGGTTAATCTAATACATATAAAA
Organism: Heloderma suspectum; assembly: GCF_057233095.1. Taxonomy (NCBI): domain Eukaryota; kingdom Metazoa; phylum Chordata; class Lepidosauria; order Squamata; family Helodermatidae; genus Heloderma; species Heloderma suspectum. Next base: position 4,815,237 of record NC_139466.1, read on the forward strand.
TCTTGCCATCACTAGACCTGTTGTTCCAGGAGGTATTGCCAAATCAATTTTTGTTTTCAAGTCGGGAACCTTCGCTCTGGACTGGTGGGGTGCACGCATTGTGGTTTCAAACCCATTGGGGCTTCTTCCCATGAATGGTTTCCTAGGAGCAAGTGGCTTTCATCCTGAAGAAGGAGAATCAGAATCAGAAGTGGAAGCCAATGAGCATTTGGTAGCATTGTTATTATGCCCAGCATGTGCAGACATCACTGGAGTGCCACGCCCTACATGAACAAGCTCCCAGCCTTTAAATCTGGAGAAATTACTCTGGAATTATTGGTTCTGCACTCAAGATAATCCATGTGCAGACCAAGAGTGAAGGCAGAAGACTTGATGGCGAGTTGCAAAGCTAGCCTTACTTGCCAACACGTTCTACTCTGCTGTTCCCATGTTCTGCTGGGTGGTCACCCTGGTAGTTCCAACATGCCAACAGGGGTGTCATGGTAAATCTTGCAGTGCAAGCCCTCATCGTGGTGGTCCCCATAGCCACCCCCCCAAGGAGAGTCCAAAATTGCAGGCAGCTGTGCTGATCCACATCGACAAAGCAGTTCTAGGAATTTTATTCTCTTAGGAGCAGCTTTGTAAAGCAAATGGCTCTCCATTGCCCATTCCACACCAGGCCACCACAAAATGCTTTACATTGGGTGGGTTCGCATGCCATGCTAAGACACCCTGTGAATAAGTTACCATGGGTTGGTTGTTCACAGAACAACCCACGGTATGCTCGATAGACGATCAGGCTTGCCGTGGCTTGTTCTCCACCTCCTTCCCCCTCAGTTCTCCAGCTAGCTCCAGCATGTATCTCAGGAGCCTTTGTGGCAGAACCTACCTTGTCTGTTTGTCCCAGCCCCCTTCCCACTCTGATCACTATCCCTTTTTATTCCCTGGCTTTATTTTTCATTGCCTCAAAAATACACAGATAGGGCTCCAATTTTGTTGTTGCTGCTGCTGCTGCTGCTGCAGTAGTAGTAGTAGTAACAACAACAACAACAACAACAACAACAGGTCATTTGCAAGTGCGCACTTGATATGTGTAGTCTTGCCTGATCAATTTCCTTGTCTGTTTCAGCTGTCAAAGGCAGTACAAGGAAATGACAAGATGAGACTGCATATAGGCTAATTTGCACACAACTGCAAAAGACTGGGGGAGAAATAATAGTAAGAGAAAGGAGGGACCCATTAGCGCAATTCAAAAGCACCAAAAATGGGGGGGGGGACAGAGTAAGTGCACCAAAAAAGGGGGGGCAATATCTTCTCCTTAGCAATGTGATCCTCTCACTTTTAAGTGTTTAAATGATACTTCTCAGCATCCTCTACATTTTCAGCACTTCTCTGAGTCTCTAGCTACTCCAGAAAGGGGACATATTAACTCCCTCCACCTTCTCTCTCCTTCTTTTGGAGCAGTTACTGTTCTGTCCTGTTCTGCCACCCTCTGAAGTTTTTGTTCTTTTTTTAAAAAAACTGTCAGGAATATTTGCTCGAATTTAAGAGCTGGGAGTAAACGGAGGGGGAAATTTGTACACCTGCAGTAACTGTTCCGTTACTGCAGTTGCACAAATTTCCCCCTCCATTTACTGTTAGGAAGATTTGCGCACATCCACTGAAGTGCCATAACCACACCCCCAGCCTTAATAGGCATCCTCATCTGGTCAGTTTCCTTGTAGGTTACCCACTCCACTTTGCTGCTCTCTTTGACAGCTGATACAAGGAAATTGACCAGACAAGACTACATATTGGACAGCTGTAAGCCATTATTATTAATAATTATTATCAATAATTTCATTTCTATACCGCCCCATAGCTGGAACTCTCTGGGCGGTTTACTTCTGAGCTTTCCAGGCACCTGCACTCTTGCAAAAGACCCACAATAATAACAACAACAACAACAACAATAATAATAATAATAAAAATTACGTCCCCATTTGTGCACTACTGAGGCACATTTTTTTGTAAAAAAGCCAGGGAATTAATGTCGGTCCTTCCAAAGTGCCATTTCACTGGTGAGGGAGGCTGGAGGTGACACTGGCAAGATCACAAAGAGCATCACAGGCTTTTTTGCCTGTCTTGACAAACGGTTCTGTAGCTGATCCCAGCAACCTATAATAGAATTGGTCTCTCGGGTTTGGATGACATGACTACCGACCATGGTTACAGATAACCTCACAACAAGCCATGGGTTCTCTAATGGTTTGTTCTTAAAAAATAAGCCGCCCCATGGCAAACGCACCAGGTTTGGACAACACGACAACCAAGCATGGGTGGCTGCCAATGGGGTATTGTCGTGTTGTGCAAACCAGGTCATTACAACAGGGAATAATATATTGTTGCTGGGAAAATTCATTTCTCCCCCAGCTACTGTGAGGATTGCAGCTAAGCTCAGAGGGAGTAAGGAATTCTAATGGGAGTGGCTGATGATATCAGCATCCCTGCTAATCCCAAAGTGCCAGTGCTACATCCCTGTGAACACTGGTTGCACTACACCACTATAAATACCTTCCATCCTCATCCCAGTCTGTATCTGTGGCTTCTTAATCTACCATGGCATGGGCACACAGTAGGGATGCCATTTCCTGCTCAGACCCCTCCCCACAAAGATGTCACAGGAACATCAACTGGCATTCCATATCCTTCCCTGACACTCACTGTAAACCTTTCTACTTAAAGATACACATTGCGGTACCGTCACACATTCCTTGCAGCCATATTATGTGTATTCACTGGGCCTATTGCACAAAAGATTTATTGCTTAATTAATAACTTCACTGTGAGCAATTAAAGGTGTGTTGGAAAGGAGATAATACGCTCTTTTCTGCATGAAAGCATCCGTTTTTCCTTCAGCGAACAGTTGAATGAATACAGTAATTAAACAAATGTTCAGTTTGGCGCGCTGTAGTCGTCTAGCAACTACATAGATTCTTCTCACAACTGAAATTTAACCGCTCTTCTTCCTTGCCAAAAAAATGCAAAGAAAAAAAAGGACTTTCTGTTCCCATCATTCCTTCACTGTAGTCAATTCCTCTGTGAAATGTGGAAGACTCCTCTGCCTCCAACAAGATTAGGATTGGAAAGAGCTCCAAAAGGATCTCCCCTCCCTGGGTGAAAGGCCATTAGAATGGCAAAGTTGGTTCCATGTAACTCAGTGTAAAGTGATGCAGATTGGGGCTAGAAAATCCCAACTTCACATCTACTCTGATGGGTCCTGAGTTGGCGATGACTAGGAAAAGGATCCTGGGGTCGCGGCTGATAGCTCAATGAAAACATCAACCCCAGTGTGTGATGGCTGCAAACAAAAGGTGAAACCCATGCTTGCAATAAGCAGGATGGGGATCGAAAATAAAACTGCCAATATCACAATGCCTTTATGCAAATCTATGGCACAACCACATTTGTTATACAGGGTGTTTCAAAAAGATGGACCCGATTTGAAATGGCTATATCTCTGCAACCACGAACCGCCCATGAATGAAACTCTTACCACCTGAAAGGGTGGGGCATGGAGTTTCAAATGATTACCGCTAGACGCCTCTCTCAGCGTACAAACAGCCCCTAGCCTCAGTCATTCACAAGATGGTGATCCCACAACACAAGGCGTTTTGTGTTCTGCAGTTCAGCAAGACTGAATCCGCAATCGCGGTGCAGCGTGTGTTTCAACGCATTGATCCGCCAATGCCAAAGAGCATTCGTCGTTGGTACCGACAATTTGAGGAAAGAGGCTGTCTATGTAAGGCGAAGAGCACAGGGTGACCACGCACTTCAGAGGAAAACGTGAGAAGAATTCAAGAGAGTTTTCAGCATAGCCTGCGAATTCAACTATTGTCTCGATATTTTCCGTACAGCAGCTGGAGGGCACATAGAGCACTTATAAAATGGTTAGTAAAACTTGATAACTCATTAAACCATTTGTAACTTTTGGTGTAATTGTAACATGTTGCCATCACGAAATATACTGCTTTGAAATTGGGTCCATCATTTTGAAACACCCTGTATTGTGCATGGTACTGGTCGCTGCAACTCAAAAAGGAGAATGCAGAACTTGGGAAAAACGCAGAAACGGTCAACCAAAATGATCACAGTAACTCCCCTTGAGGAAATGTTGCCGTGTTTGGGACATTTTACTTTAGGGAGAAAAAAGGCAAGTAAGGGGGTAGGTGGGAGATAAATGAAATTTATAGAATTATGCCTGATGTGGAGAAAATGGATAGGGAGAGCTTTTCTCTGGCTCTTGTAACACAGGAACCTGAGGTCATTCATGGAGGATAAGGCTACCAATGGTGGCTGTATGCTGGCCCCAGAATCAGAGGCAGCACAGCTCCAAGTACCAGCACTGCTGAGGAACAACTGCAGAAGAGGGGTCTCGCCTTCACGTCTTCCTTGCAGGCTTCCTGGAGGCCTCTGGCTGGGAAACAAGATGCTAAACTAGATGGGCCTTTGGTCTGATCCTCTTCTGTTCGTATGAGTCTCTGTTTACTGCCACTCTCCATTTCTCTCCCTTGATGAGCACAAGGGAGAAAGCCCACAAGACCAAAAGACCCAGTCCTAATCTCATTGCATGAGGAGGTGCTGGGAGAGGCAGTAACATCCAAACACCGCCATGTCTCCACTGGTGTGGCGGAGCCAGGGCTCCCAGGGAGGAAGCATGGACACTTTTTTTTGATTAGCGGGGATACTGACGTCCGATGACACACACTCCAGCTCAGACTTTCCTGTTCCTCTGAGCTTAGCTGCAGTCCTCGGGGAAAAATTAATTTTCGCAGCAGCAATATATTGTTCCCTGTTGTAATGCAGAGTATTTTGGGATGGCTTGGTCTGGAATGAGCAATTAAGATCTATTATCTTTACAAAAGCCCTGCTTCTGGTGGAGATGGAAACTGTTAGAACTGGTTTGTTGATATGGATCAACACAGCTGCCTGAATTTTGGGGGCTGTCTTGGGGGTGTGCCTATCAGGACTGTCATGATGAGTGCCTGCTCTTCAAAATGTACCATGACACCACTGCATGTCTCTCAGAGAAAGTGAAGTCTAAGCACTTAGGAACAGAGGGTATTAACTATACATGAGCGCTTATTCACCAGTTCCTAATGTCTGCTACCATTTTGAAGTTCTTCCAGCCTCCCAAGCATGCTTCTTCCCTTCCATCTGCCAATGCAAGCAGATTTAAGCAGACGTGACAAAATATATTATCCTTCCACATTAGGGAAGAAAACAGAAAATACACACCTCAAAAGGGCCAAACTCTTAAAACAGCAGATAATGTAGAAGTGAGACATCCAAGCCTCATCAGAACATAAGAAGACATATCCCCTATGAGAGAAGGGTACAACAGCTGGGATTGTTTAGCTTGGAAAAAAGGAGGGTAAGGGGAGACAAAATAGAGGTCTACAAAAAAAATGCATGGTGTGGAGAATGTGGAAGGGAGCCATTTGTCTCCCTTTCTCAAAATACTAGAACCCGGGGTCATCCCATGAAGCTGATTGGTGGGAGATGCAGGACAGATAAAAGGAAGGACTTCTTCAGACAGCGCATAGTTAAACTCTGGAATTCGCTACCACAGGATGTAGTGATGGCCACCAATTTGGACGGCTTTAAAAGGGGATTGGACAAATTCCTGGAGGAAAAGGCTATCAACGGCTACTAGTCTTGATGCCTATGGGCTACCTCCAGAACCAGTGAGCCTATGTATACCAGTTCCTGGGGAACATGGGCGGGAGGGTGCTGTTGCATTCATGCCCTGCTTGTGGGTTCCCAGTCAACAGCTGGCTGGCCACTGTGTGAACAGAATGCTGGACTAGATGGACCCTTGGTCTGATCCAGCAGGGCTCTTCTTATGTTCTTACGTTCTTATGACATGATGCATCAGACCAAAGACCTGTCTAGATCAGCATTCTGTTCCCACAGTGGCCAACCAGATGCCCACATGGGAAGCCCAAAATCAGGGGAAAAGGGCAACAGCCCCCTCCTGTTGCTGATCCTCAGCAAGCACCTGGTACTAGAGGTGATACATAGCCACCATGAGTAGTAGCCATTGATAGATAAGGCGTCCACAGGATCTATAAATCAGCCTTGTCCTACATTTTGTTGTTGTTCAGTCGTTCAGTCGTGTCCGACTCTTCGTGACCCCATGGGCCATAGCACACCAGGCCTTCCTGTCCTCCGCTCTCTCCCGGAGCGTGCTCAAGTTCATATTCATTGCATTGGTGATGCTATCTAGCCATCTCATCCTCTGCTGTCCCCTTCTCCTTTTGCCTTCAGTTTTTCCCAGCATCAAGGTCTTTTCCAGAGAGTTTTCTCTTCGCATTAGGTGGCCAAAATATTTGAGCTTCAGCTTCAGTCCAGGGGACTCTTAAGAGTCTTCTCCAGCACCACAGTTGGAAAGCATCAATTCTTCGGCGCTCAGCCTTCCTTATAGTCCAGCTCTCACAGCCATACATTACTACTGGGAAAACCATAGCTTTGATTAGACGGACCTTTGTCGGCAAGGTGATGTCTCTGCTTCTTACTATGCTGTCTAGGTTTGCCATAGCTTTCCTCCCAAGGAGCAAGCGTCTTTTAATTTCATGGCTACAGTCACCGTCTGCGGTGATCTTGGAGCCCAAGAAAGTAAAATCTGTCACTGCTTCCATTTCTTCCCCTTCTATATGCCAGGAAGTGATAGGGCCAGATGCCATGATCTTAGTTTTGTTAATGTTGAGTTTCAAACCAGCTTTTGCACTCTCCTCTTTCACCCTCAACAAGAGGCTCTTTAGATCCTCTTCGCTTTCTGCCATTAGGGTGGTATCGTCTGCATATCGGAGGTTGTTGATAATTCTCCCAGCAGTCTTAATTCCGACCTCTCATTCATCCAACCCAGCATTTCTCATGATGTACTCTGCATATAAGTTAAATAAGCAGGGTGATAATATGCAGCCTTGTCGTACTCCTTTCCCAATTTTGAACCACTCAGTTGTTCCATGTCTGGTACTTACTGTTGCTTCTTGACCCTCGTACAGGTTTCTCAGGAGACAGGTAAGGTGGTCTGGTACTCCCATCTCTTTAAGAATTTGCCACAGTTTGTTGTGATCCACACAATCAAAGGCTTTAGCGTAGTCAATGAAGCAGAAATAGACGTTTTTCTGGAATTCTCTTGCTTTCTCCATGATCCAGCGAATGTTGGTGATTTGATCTCTAGTTCCTCTGCCTCTTCGAAACCCAGCTTGTACTTCTTTTTTTTGATGCCCTCCAAATGTGACAGCATGGTCATTGGCTGGGAACGATGGGAGCTGAAGTCCCATAATCTGGAGGGCACCAGGCCGGAGAAGGCTGCTGTAAGTTATATAGTCACCATCCAGCCTTTACTCTATAAAGTTCATAAACGTCTTTTGGGGCCGTCTGCATCCCATCTGAAGAGCCAGAGAGCTCCGAAACCACCACTGAAGGACCCTCAGGCATATTTCTCTCTCTCTCTCTCTCTTATCCTATAACCCCACTGCAGCAAATCTCTCCCCTCTTTTTAAGCCCCTAAAGCCAGCTGCAGCAGCATCGATCCTCCCAGAGTGCAGGACACGGAACAATGGGCTCAAGTTACAGGGAGCCAGATTCCGGCTGAACACCAGGAAAAACATCCTGTTAGAGCAATACAACAATGGAACCAACTACCTAGGGAGGCGGTGGGCTCTCCCACACTGGAGGCATGCAAGACGAGGCTGGACAGCCACCTGTCAGCGGTGCTCTGACCTGGACTCCTGCACTGAGCAGGGGGTTGGACTCGAGGGTCTTACAAGCCCCTTCCAACCCTCCTATTCTATGATAGCGAACCCCATCAGGTGGCTTCAGGTGTACCCCGGTTGATTTTGACATTGTGGGAGAAAAGAGAGTGGATGGCAGGGTGGGGGGAGGTAACCTCAAGCCATCGCTCCTGCCCCTCACACCAGCTGCAACAGCCAGATGATTATTCCACTGCCAACCACCTGTCTTTGAAACACTGTTGCACAGATATGTGCTGATTTTAGAAAAAAAGGCACCACCACCCTTTCTTTCTCTCCCCTTATCAGGAACAAAACACTTTTCCTCCACCCACCTCCATTTCATTATTTCTTAACTTTCCTAAAAGCCAAGAAAGCAAAACCCAGCATTAATAAAACAGAAACAATTTAACCACAGGAAATGATTGCTCCAGACCATCATGAATGCTCCCTGTGTCTGGGCAATTTACACCTGTCCTTTAGTTAGAAAAAAGGTACTGGTCAAAAGGATTTGCTAAAAGGGGCCGCCTCTGGGTCCTGACCCAAAACAGTCCTGGAAAACCATTATCTTAATATTTCTGATTATGAGCACTACCACACACTGTGTGGCTACCAAAGAAAGATGTACCCATTTCGTGACCTCAGCCAGCCTTCAACAAAGCAGTGCCCTCCAGATGTTTTGGACGACATCCCAGACCATTTCCCATGCTGGCTGGGGCAGATGGGTGTTGAGGTCCAAAACATCTGGAGGTTACCAGGTTGGAGAAGGCTGACCAGGTTGCTGATGTCTGGCTAGATCGAGGGTCCCCAACCTTTTTGGGTCAGTGGGCACATTTGGCATTTTGAGAGAATGTTGTGGGTGCTCTCACAAAATGGCTGCCACGGCCAGGCTGCCCATTCATAAAATAGCTGCCTCATTTCCCAGAAGGCAAACTGCCTGTTTGAGACTAAAAGAAAAGTGACTTCCCCAAGAACCTAAGTACAGGCCAGAGGTGCGGTCTGAGCTCCAAAACACAAGTCTGCTCTTCTGAAGGTGGCTCTGGAAGGCAGAACTTCACTTTGCGGCCTGCTGGTCTGCCAAGTTAAAAAATTAATTTAAATGAAATCTTAAAAAATAAAATATAAAGGGGCAAGAAACCTGGCACGCACCAAGAGAGGAGTCTGCAGGCACATTAGTGCCCATGAAAACCACACTGGAAACACCAGGGTTAGATGGCAGGATGCAGGAAAGCAGCATGACATGGTTACACCCACAGTGAAGTAGAGGATGGACTGCTAAGCTAAGGTTGGGGTGATGCACATCCAAATTCCCACTTAGCCATGATGCTTACTCTCTCCCAGCCTAACCTACCTCACAGGATTATAATGATAACATTGCGAGGGGGGAGGGGAGAATAATCTACACCCCTCTGAACTCCTTGAAGGAAGGGTGGGATTAAAAGAAGGTAATAAATATATTGCATAAGGTGCAATTGTCACCTGCTATGACTTTTTACTGCTGTCAACCTGAGACTCTGGAGTGACCCCCCTATGAAGGTCATGATCTGCTTTTCCCTTATGACCTTTCAAAAGGGCACCTATTCCGGGTGGCTTTTGAAGGCTGATATAAATGCAAGCCAAGCTTGAAGGGAGGGTTGTTTTTCTGTGTGGCAGCTCTGCTGAACTGTATTTATTGCAGCAGGTTTGTCATTTGTCATTTGCTTTATCTTTGATAGTGTTTTTCCACAACTTTATTGCAGTTTACATAAACTGCTCTTGAGCACAGGAAGGAGGGGTTACCAAATTTACTTATTTAAGATAATCTGGGGCTGATGGAAGGATTGGAACCATCTAAGAGAGAGAGGATCCAAGGAAGTTCCGCTCACCCAGGACAACTTTCAAAAGTACAGCTGCAAGACAAAAGGGGCAAGAGGGAGATGTGACACTCATCAGCTTTTAGCGATGCCATGCAATTATATAAAACTATGAAGGGCAAAATGTAACAAACTCTTTTAGGATTAACTTAACCCACAAAATGGGAGAGAGAACCAGGCAGATCTAAAGCTACCAAAAAGGGATATCCTTCTGATGTATGGCCAACTGCATTAATTGACTGGGTTCAGACGACACAATAACCCACACTCAAGGATTGAGTATAGATTCAGTGTGGGTTTTCACTGAACCATGGGTGGTTGTTGAAATGTGGGTTAACATGTTGTCTGAACACAGCTGCGCTAACAAACCATGGTTTGTTAACCACCAGCAACTCATAGGTTGTTGTTGGGTTGTGAACTCGGTCACCTCATATATAAGGCAAGAACCCATGAGAATTTCTCTGAAAAGTTCTCCTCCTTTGCATTTCTTTTTGAAAGCAATTCCTTTTCTATCAAATTGAATGAGAATGGAAAAGAAAATGTGGGAGAAATGTTTGGCACAGCACTAATTAAAACCCCTAGGTCTTTTTAACATATCCCACTGTCAAGCCAGGTGTCAACCATCCTACATTTGTGCATCTCATTTTATCTTACCTAAATGCAGAAGTTTACATTTGTTGTTGTTGTTCAGTCGTTCAGTCGTGTCCAACTCTTCGTGACCCCATGGACCATACCACGCCAGGCCTTCCTGTCCTACGCTCTCTAAATTTACATTTTCTCTGTTAAAATTCATTCTGTTTGTCTGGGTGCCAGTCTCCTTCCTGTCACGATCACCCTGACTTTTGTTTCTGTCTTCTAAGGTATTAGATCTCCCTCCCAATTTGCCATCAGCTGCAAAATTGATGAGCATCCCCTTTGATTCCTTTGTCCAAGTCATTTGTAAAGGTGTCCCACACAAGTTTGCAAAAAGCCCTTCCTGATGTTATCTATTGCAATGGGATCAGCCGTGGCCAAAGGCTCCAGTCAACAGGGACACTTTACTGCGTGAACAAAATGAAGCCTGTGCCAAGGCTGGGTAAACAAACATAACACCACTTGTGACCTAATCAATGTTTAATGAGGAGATGCGGTTAATTTAGCCTTGACATGGGCAGCTTCCAGAAAGCACTGATGTCAGAAACCAAGGGAAATCAGCAAGTACAGAGGAAATCTGGGGGGGGGGAGAGAGAGAGAGAGAGAATGCCTTTTGACTGACAGCTGTTCAACAGCATGTAATGTAGACCTGATAGGAGACTGCAGGGGTGTTGGGACTTGTTGTATAAAACACTAAAAGAAAAACAAGATAAAGCAACAACCATGCAGCATTTAGCAACAAATGCTTCTCCAATTGCTAATTTCTTCAGCAGAACAGGACAACATCATTCAGATGTATAAAAGGCCTCGCTGCCACTAAACTGGGGCATGCACTTGACAGAGAGAGGCAGAGTGTGCACACGTGTACCAAGAGGTTCTTATTAGAAACATTTCCCGACATCCTTAAGAGTAAATTTAAGATGTGACGTTAATCTGAATGCACATCAAGCCACTGACACGATTGCCCAGTCCCTCGCTTCTTTCTCCCTGCCAAACACCCTTGAGAACATCTTCGTTACCCAATCACATTTAATGCTTCCTCAGGGTTTGGCACACACGCTCAAATTAGTTCTGCGCCGCGCGATGTCAACGCGCATCAGCATCCGTGGTGACAAACTCACAAGGTGAAGTAGCACAGTGTTCATCTGGCTGGAGAAAAATAATACCATGGCTTTATTATCTCCGAGAGAGAAAGTGGGGCCATCCCTGTGTTATGCGGGCGAGTCAGTCGGGACAGATGCAAAAGGGAAGTCTGCCAAATGCAGGCGGACCCATCAGGCAGAACCCCCCCCACCCTCCCACCCCAACCTGGGCCCTTTAGAGGTGTTGAACCGGAACTTCTGTGGCTCCCAGCCATCACGGTCAATGGTGATGCTGGCTGGGAATCCTGCAAGCTGCAGTCCTACACAAATGGAGAGGGCCAAGTTGGGAAAGTGGCCATAGGGCATATGCAAGCTGGTGCTGGCACTGTATATGCCAGAGGTCCAACATCTCTTCAAGTGAAACAGGGTTGTGAGGAAAAAACATCCTATGTGGATACGTTGTGCAAACCTGGGGTCTCCACATGGCACCCATTGGCACTAATGTGCCAGCAGAAACCTCTCTGGGCTTTTATTTTAATTATGGTGATGATGGTGGTGGTGACGATGATTTTTGTCTGGGAGGCTGGCAAGCCGCAAAGCGACATCCTGCCCTCCAGCCCCATCTCAATTTGGGTTCAAGATAACATTTTTATGTTTTGGAGCTCAGACCTCCAAGAACAGAATGAAATTTAATAGGGATAAATGCCAAGTTCTGCACTTAGGAAAAAGAAACCAAATCCACAGCTATGAGATGGGGGAGACTTGGCTCAACAACACTACAAGCGAGAAGGATCTTGGAATTGTTGTAGATCACATTGTAGAACAATGGGACGTGGCTGCAAAAAGGGCAAAGGTTAATTTGGGCTGCATTAATGGAAGTATAGCTTCCAAATCCCGGGAAGTACTAGTTCCCCTCTACTCAGCACTGGAGTACTGTGTCCAGTTCTGGGCACCACACTTGAAGAAGGATGCAGACAAGCTGGAGAGGGTTCAGAGGAGGGCAAAAGGGATGATCAGGGGACTGGAAACAAAGCCCTATGAGGAGCAACTGAAAGAACTGGGCATGTTTAGCCTTGAGAAGAGAAGACTGAGGGGAGATGGGATAGCGCTCTTCAAGTACTTGAAAGGTTGTCCCAGAGAGGAAGGCCAGGATCTCTTCTTGATCATCCCAGAGTGCAGGACACGGAATCATGGGCTCAAGTGACAGGGAGCCAGATTCCGGCTGGACATCAGGAAAAACGTCCTAAATGTTAGAGCAACATGACAATGGAACCGATTGCCTAGGGAGGTGGTGGGCTCTCCCACACTCAGGATGAGGCTGGACAGCCATCTGTCAGGGATGCTTTGACATGGATTCCTGCACTGAGCAGGGGGTTGGACTCGATGGTCTTACAGGCCCTTTCCAACCCTACTATTCTTTGATTCTATGATGCTATGACCTCTGCCTTGGACTTTGGCCCTTGGGCAACTTATGTTTTCTTTTAGCCTTATCAGTTTGCTTTCTGGGAAATGCGTGTTTTCTGACCCGCTATGCCCACCATGGCATCCATGTTATGAACAGGCAAACCCCACCCCAACAGTCATTTTGTGAGGGTGCCCATGACATCCTCTCAAAATTCCAGATGTGCCCACTGACCCAAAAAGGTTGGGGACCCCTGTTAAAACTAACAATCCGCAACCTGGTGCCCCTCCCAATGTGTTGGGCTACAACTCCCATCCACCCCAGCCAACATGGCTAATGGTCAGGGATGATGGGAGTTGTAGTCCAGAGCATTGGGAGGGAACAGGGTTGGGGAAAGCTGTTGCAGACTCTGTTTCAAGGAGAGTCCTGGATCTGACAAGGCTGAAGGCTACTGACCTAACCCACTGACACCTCCTCCAACTGGCAACAGCTCTCAAAGGCCTCTGGAAGAGATGAGTCATTCCCAGTTCTCTCTTAAGAGCTAGCAATCTCCTTTGCTGAAAGTCCTGTGATCCAATTATCTCCCATACAAGAAAAAAATCTCTCCATATACAAAACTATAGTACTTCAGGGAGAAGGGTTCAAGTCTGGCTTTCTCCAGAGATTTATTTGAGGGATTTGTTCATTTTGTGTGGAGGAGCATTTAACAATGTGATTTTGAAATTATTTTTATTTAAAATATTTCTTAGCCACCTTCCAGGGCAGAAGTCCTCCCAAGGCGGCTTACCGTGATCTCACCGCTCTCTGCAGACACGTCTGAAATGGGACAGCCTAGAAACCAAGTGTACTGCTCCAACTGCTGCTTTGGACAAGAATTATTTCTAGTATACCTCCTTTGCTCAGGGGAAGGTTAGAAGAGGAAAAGAAGGTAGGTATGAAAAAGAAACATACTCTGCGATCCAATTACAGCTAACAGCACAACCCTATACATGTCTACTCAGAAGTAAGTCCCATTATTTTCAATGGGTTTTACTTCCAGGAAAGAGTATAGTATAGGACTACAGCCTAACTGAGGCAGTTATGATATGGTCAACCGAAAGATCACAAGAATTGTGCAAGCTTTTGAGACTGTCATCCCTTCATCAGGCAAGACGTTACAAAAACCAGTTTGGGGGAGGATAGGGGAGGGAGGAGCTGACCTGATGGTGAAGCCAGAGTGTCTGCATGTTCAGAGTCCCAAGATGGTGAGGAGAGCTCTGCAGATGTTCAAATTAGCCAAATAAATGCATTGCACTAATAAAGGTTTTGACATTTATCTTACTGTCAACAAGGCTACCTTTGTTTGTTTTTGCTCATTCAAGCTGGGATAAAGAGAGTCACAGCTACATCCTGGCAGACCGGGATCTACCGGTAGACCTCTGGGTGACCTGCAGTGGATCTGAAAGGGTTTCTGACTCCCAATTGTCTAACAGCAGCAACAACTGAAGCATTTCTCCTCCCACCCTACATTTGGTTGCTGAAAAAAAGAAAAACTAGGGAGAAAACCTGGAAAGGATTTTTGTGTGAAAGGATTTGTGAGCTTGGTTCTGGAACTAATCACAAATTCCTGGGCTCAGGGGCATCCTGTTCCTTAAAGGAGGGGCCGTAGCTCAGTGGTAGAGCCCTTGGTTTGCATGCAGAAGGTCCCAAGTTCGATCCTCAGCTTCTCCAGATAGGGCTGGAAAAGGAGAGCTGCTGCCACCAGTCCGTGTCAAGAATACTGGGCTAGATGGACCAAGCGTCTGACTCAGTAGAAGGCAGCTTCCTATGTTCCGACGTATTTATTTAGGGTGCAATCTATTTTGCACCTGCTCTGGCTGGTGGATCTCAGGGTTCTAGTAAAAAACAACAACACTAAAGTAGATCTCACAAGCCTGAAGCCTCCCCAACTCTGCTCTAATGAATGACAAAGCGTAAGCAAAAGAAGTTAAAAGTCGAAAAGCAGCAATCAGACTCATCTAGAGAAAGCCGCTCCACTCAGTCTTTCTTTCTCCCCACAGGATAAAGTGTTAGCTTTCTTAAAACAGATACCAAAAAAAAGCCCCAACAATCCACCATGCCTGGCACAGCCAAACCTAATGAGGAGAGATTAGGAACTAGATAACAGGAAAAACAAATTGATTGTGATATCTTAAACTTTTCCTCCCACTCTGTTATTGAAGGCTTGCAGATAAAACGCCCGAGCAAATCAGCAGGGAATGGCACGAGGAGGAAATAAAAAGAGTAGAGAGTTTAGTTGTTTTTCTAAAAAGTGTTTGTTAAATGCTTCCTCTAACTTCTGGTAAGACTTTTGTAATGCATTCCTTGTAGCAATTCTAGAGCGCAAAAGTAATTTGGGTCTGCAGTTTCGCCCCCGCAACCTAACGTTAATACTCTGGGCGTCACTTGAAATAAAATAAAATGTTAAAGAGGAAGAAAGTTACAATAACATTTGGGATTAGAATTTAATAGACAAAAAGGGAAAGGGATTACAAGGAATTACAAGGAAGCCAGTGTGGTGTAGTGGTGAGAGTGTTGGACTGGGAGCCAGGAGATGCGGGTTCTAGTCCCAACCCAGCCACGGAAGCTCACTGGGTGACTTTGGGCCCATCACAAACTCTCAGCCCAGCCTACCTCACAGAGTTGTTGTTGTTGTGAGGATAAAATGGAGAGGAGGAGGATCATGTACATCGCCTTGGGTTATTTGGAGGAAAAAGGGTGAGATATAAATGCAATAAATAAATAAATTAGAGATGCGGGGAGGTTCTGCAAAGCAAACGTATGCTTTATACCAGGGATGATGAACTTCAGACCTGTGAGCGAAATCCAGCCTGGTTGGAGTCCCAGTCTGGCCCTCTAGGGTTCCCCAGAAGGCCACACCCCTTTCTTCTGGCCACACCCCCTTCCCCCCAACCACCAAATGTTTGCTGGTTTCCTGGCTTTTGCACAGTTCCCCCCTGCCCCCACAACTCTAACAGACTGAAATGCCTCTCCTACGTTACTGGCAGGAAGAACTGTAAGCAAAAATGTGCTGGCACTTGGCCCCACCCCTTTTGCCTTTGGCCACACCCTCTTTGGCTTTGGCCCCACCCACAACTAGAATGTGGCCCCTGAGAGCTTATTTGAAATGGAATTTGGCCCTCGGGTTGACAGAGGTTCAACACCCTTGCTTTATACTGAATTACCCGTGGAGGCTGGTGGCTCCAATTTCAGTGGAGCTATGCATCCATTCCGAGTTTCAGTCTGAACTAGGCAGAACTCTAAAGGAGCTATCCAAGGTGCAGAACCCCATTCTTAAAAAAAAGTTAAGCACCTTGAATAGCTGTTTTGGAGTTCTGCCTGGTTCGGACTGAAATGTGGAATGGAGTCACAGCCCCACCGACATCGGAGACACCAGCCTCCACTGTGGATGACGTTGCTCGCTCGGCATTCTGCATTGGCTGCAGCCCCTCTCTGCGGCACGGGAAGGCAGCCTGGTGCTCTCCAGATGTCTTGGACAACGGCTCCCAGCAGCCACAGCCACTGAGGCCAAAGGCCAGGGATTGTGGGAGTTGCACATCAAAGCATCAAAGTTGCCTACCACTGCTCTAGGGTCTAAACCCGAGATCCTTTACCTGATGCCTGGGATAAAACCTAGGCCCTCCTGCAGGCAATTTGCTCTACCTCTGGGCTCCCATTTCTTGTATTAACCTAACTTTGCCCTGCCGTTTGACCCAACCGACGTACAACACACATACACGCACATTCAAGCAGGGACCCCAGTATCAGGAGTGGCAGATTAGCCGTGAAAGAGTAGCCAAGTCAGAACAAACCAAGTGTCCAAAAAGGAGAGGCTTTTAGTGGCTTTCCCCACTAAAAGTAGTCCGACTGAAAAGGCCAGAAACCTGCGTTTGCAACTGGCTACGTCCTTTGCTTGGAGTCACAGCGCAACAGATGGGAGCTCACAAGCTTGCACTCGCACGTTCATCCACCTGCCTGTAGATCAGCCTTCCCCAACCTGGTGCCTTGGTGTTTTGGATTACAATGCACAGGATTTCTGACCACTGGCCATGGTGACTGAAGCTGATGGGAGTTGTAGTCCAAGACCACTGGAGGGCACTGGGTTGGCGAAGGCAGTTGTAGATTCTAGGTAGTTCTGCTCCAGTGTAGTACAGAGAGGGTGTTCCTTATGCCTCCAAGGAAACAGATTTGGATATTGCCCACCATGGCCAGCTACAACAAATACTTGCTCAGGCCCACTGGGTGTGAGTCATTTCACTTCCAGCAAATTGCTGAAAAGCATTTGAAACAGGGCTTCCACACAGCGTTAGATATTGTGCTGTGTTATCCAGCAACACTCTTCCCCACGGCCAAGACCCTTCTGTAATGTCTACTCACAAACAAGTTACAGTCAGCAAAGATCTTTCCAAAATAGCATTATTATGCTATAGAAGAAAGGGGTGGGGTGCGGGATAAAGGAAAGAAGATTAAGTCATACTCCCATAGGAAACAAAAGCTGACTAACAGTGCAGTCCTATACAAGTCTCCTCAGAATTTAGCCCCATTGAGCTCAGTGGGACACAAACCCAGGTAGATATGTATAGGGTTGTAGACTAAATATGGGGTCAGTAAAGGGTAATTCATCACTAGTTCTGCACTGAGCAGAAAGCAATAAATCAGACTGAACCTGAAAACAAGAAGCTTTTAATTAAAAGAACAGTTGTCCCTAAAATCCTCAACAGCACTTTGCCTGTCTACATTAGTCAGGCTGGTACAGCAATTACATTCTACAGCCAACCCCCCCCCCCCGCACAAATCAGGCCAGGGGAAAACACATGGGAAGACAATGTAGAAAACAATAACACAGTGATCTGACAACAACTTCAGGTGGAATCCTGATAGTAAAGTGTGGGGTGGTTGACACAGTGGTTGGCCACTATGTGAACAAAATGCTGGACTAGATGGACCCTTGGTCTGATCCAGCGGGGCTCTTCTTATGACCAAAGGATGTCAATTTCAAAAAACAAACAAAAAATAATGGAGTGGGGGATGAATGGAATCAACCAATCTATGAAAACGGGGTTCCTGTGTTCCCTGTTTTCTTGGCATTTATTTCTGCCACCCCCTTTTACTCCAACCCCTAGCAATTCAGACATTCCTGACCTTGGCTTGCACCTGGGATACCTATGGGGAGAGAATATTAGTGGCACACACGTGCTTTGCACCTTTCTTGCTGTTTTTGGTAAAACAGATTCAGCTTGTTTCATTGCTTCCTACCCAGAAGGTCCCAGGTTCAATCCCTTGAAGTCTTTGGGGGAAAGAAGAGATTTAAAAGTTTTAAATAAATACACCGCCAGACTCTGAGTTTTTTTAAAGGATCAGGTAGCAAGTGATGGACCCTAATAGACAGTACTGTGCCAGATGGACAAATAGTCTGACCTAATATAAGGAAGTTGCCTGTGTTCCTGCTCCCTTTTCTTCACAATAGCATCCTGACAAAAGAAGACTATATCTCCGGGACGCAGCTCAACTGAAGTGACACCACAGATCAGTGGTGGTGACTGCAGACTCCAATGCGCCCCCAAACACCTGTCTTGGAACCCCCCATGGTGCCCTACGCAGGGCCGGCTCTACAATGACGCGGTCTGATGTGGGCACATCAGGCGGTGGAATGGGAAGAGCGGCAAATTGTGCTGCTCTCCCCCTCCAAAGGGCCTGCCGTTTCTTGGTGCTGCTGGCTGTCTGCTCCGCCAGCCGGCTGCCCACTCGCTCCCGCCCACCCAGCCGCCTGCTCCTTTCTTCCCGCCAAGCCACTGCTCCCACCCACCCACTTACCTGCTCGCCTACCTCCCACCCACCCTGCTTGGCCGGCCAACCAGCCAGCAAACCCGGCTGGCCGCTCTCGCACGCACTCATACCCAGCCACTGCTCCTGCCTTCGGCCCAAGCGGCGGGCTCTGGGGAGAGGCTGGGTGAATTATCGCGATAAGCCCTGAACTATTACAAGAGGTCTTGACCCTCTCGTGATAGTTCAGGACCTCTCACCATATTTCGACCAAGCCCTCCCAGGTGCCCCGCGGCTGTGGCACAAAGCAGGAGTGGCAGCTGCGTGGCATGCACATGAGAGAGCAGCCAGCTGGCTTGGGGGGCTGGCCGGCCCATTGACCGGCCAAGCAGCTTGGGAGGGAGGGTGGGAGCCGCTGCCGCTACTGCTGCTGCTGGGGGGGGGGCTTGTTTAGGCGGCAACATGCCTTGGCCTGGGGCTGGCCCTACCCCTCCCACTTTCTTTTTAATTAGCACATTTTTCTGTGAAATAAATTTCTGTTGGTGCTGCAAAGTGTGGGTGCAAAGGAACTGTTTAGTGTATTGGGGCTCAGACCCCACCTCTGCCTTGGACTCAGCCTTTTGGGAAGGTTTCCTGTCCTTTGCCATGCCTCTCATGGCAGCCATTTTGTGGGGGTGCCCAGGACAGTTTCTCAGCATCCTGAGACTTCGTCTCTTTATTCCACTGGATCATTCTGGATGGTCTCCAGTTTTGTTCTACCTTGGACTGCAACTCCCAGTCAGCAGTTGCTATGCTGGCTGGAGATAATGGGGACTGGAGGGCACCAGTTGGGAAAGGCTGGGATACGTTTTGGGACTCTTGCACCTTCCTGCTCTTTGTAACTGAATGTGATTCTCTTGGTCATGGTAGCCTTTGAAGTGAGGCGCCTCCCAAGCCCACACATCCCATCATCCCATCACATTCAGCTCATTAACATGTTTTTAATACACTCAAAACATCCATTTAATTACTTGTGGCCTCATCAAAACTGTAATATTTGCCTGTTGGTGTTAATGAGAAAATGTTGAATGTTTCTTCATTATAGCTGACCTTACGTATTCTTCTTCTTCTTCTTTTTTAAAGCCAATTCCAGATGGCGTCTAAGTCTACATTTTTAGATTGGTATTGGGCTTGACTGAGAATAATTACCCCCTCCCTCCCAATTCTGCAATTAGTCATCCATGGGGGGGGGGGGGTTGGTAATGGCTGCAAGTTTGCTTGCTCTATTTTGTCTGTATTAATTATTATGCCTCACTCCACTTTTGCAATATTGCAATATCCTTTTCAAAGAGAGAAGCTCTTGTCACCTGGAAAGGAAGTCTTGCTCTTTAACTGAGGTCTTTTGCCATTTTTGTTTTTGACTTAACCGTTAACTAAAATTAGCAGGGTAAAATTATTGTTTTGACAGGCCCAGCAGTGGAGAATGGATTAGTAAATCCCGAACTCAAGGTGCATTGCGTCCTCTGTTCCCACCCCATCCAACAGCCGATTGGTGAATCACCATTTCCCCCCTTCTGGCCTTGTTGTATTCTGTCAAAAGCTGCAGAGAGAAACTCCGGTCCCCTCCATATAATTAAATAAAAATGTCATGTTTGATATTCTTCTGCACTTCAGTAAGAAGGGAGAAAAACATTAAAACCTGAAGCAAAGAAGAAAAACAGATACACCCATCTAGCAAGACTTCCCCCATTAGCTGTTGGCAGTTTCAACACTCCCATGTCAGCTGTTTGCAACATTTACACACAGCCCGTCACTGAGATCCACAGCAGCAGATCAGGGGGCAAGCCAAACGTATCACCCCAAACGTTCTGCAAGAAGAAACATGAAGGAAATGAAGCTGCCCGCGACACAAATACGTATTGAGGATTTCCTCCAAAAAGCCGGGAAACCAGCATACATGTTGGACCTCTAAATGAGTTGGAAAGACCATTGGAATCAATGTCACCTACATGAGTACAGAATACCAGAGGCAGCTGAACTGTCTCCCTCTAACAAGAGCAGCTGGTGATGGCTCCTATCCCATCCAGATCATTTATTGCACAAGAACTCTGAGAAAAGCGACGGTTCAGGAGACCTCTGAAAGGTGATCATATGCCTACAGTGTGTTTCATGAAGCACTTAAAATGTCATAATAGCAGCTGAAACAGCATGGAACTCTGGAGAGTTGTTGGCAGGATAGGGTCCCTGATACACTTGGCTTGGGCTGTGGGCCTCTTACTCTGGACAATTTCATGAGAGTATTGGGGCTGAGCTGCAGAGGCAACTGTCCAAGGTGACCTGGGACCCAGAAACTGGGTGTTGATGCAGAGGTCCAAGTCAAGGGGGAAGCTGGGACTCTGAGCCAAGGAATCAGTTGGCCATTGGAGCCAAGGGTAAAGTGGGAATTAGGGCTGGAGAAGTCGAAGCCAGAGACAAGGCCAAACATCAGGACTGAAAGGCGAAGCCAAAAGTCAGGGCAGGCTAGAAATCAGGATGGAGGGTAAGCCAGGACGGAAGGATAAACCAGCCGGTGAGGTGGGACAGAAGGACAACTGAAGAATATACAGAAATGCATTAGAGTTCAGGAACACCTGGTGTTGTCAGGCAAGGCCTACCTGAAACAGGAAACCTGTTTATAGTCCTCCCTGTTCAAAAGGGTCCAATGGCCATCTTGGGTGGGCAGGGCCAGTCCAGGGTTGTCCAGTGATATTTAGCTACCCAGGAAGATGCTCCAACCCGCACTTCTGTGGCTTAGAAAGGAAGCCACACACAGATCCAAAGTCTCCCAGCTCAGGCCCTGGCCTGAAGAAGAAGAAGAAGAGAAGTTGCCTCCTACTGTGATGGACCATTGGTTTATGTGGCCAAGCATCTTCTTTTCCAAAGTTCTTAGACAGAGGTTGCTCTCAGAGATTCTTCAGCAAAATCTGCTGGAGACCGAGATCTTCGGCACGCAAACCATGTTCACTACCTATGGAATATGGGTCTAAAATTATGGGATAATAATTGTCAGGGCCGTAAGTAGCCACAGCAGCCTACTTCCAACTGCTCGCTTCTCTCTTGCCCCAGGCTGCCTGTACCACTTCAGATTTAGATGGTGGATATCAATACTCTGGGTTTAAAATAAAAACGTTAAAACACCAACCACCTAAAACTCCCTGCAGGAAGCAAGTTAGCCTATCAGAGAAGCAGGTCCTAGGCCAGCCCAGCTCTTCCTGTGTTAGATTTCTACCTGCAGGTATGTGGGGGGCGGTTAGTTACAGGAGCACACAAAAATGTCACCCAATCTGCATTCTGAATATTATACTCAAATGCTTTAAATTTAAGAAAGTTTATACTCTGCCTCTCCCAAGAGTGCAGTGGCAGTCTATTCTACCACTGCATTCCTCTTTATGTGTAAATCCTGTCATGTAGAATGGCAACATCTGATAGGTTGACTCCCTCTCTGCTGTCTGATAGGTTGGCTCCCATCTGATAGGTTGGCTCCCTCTCTGCTGATAGGTTGGCTCCCACCTGATAGGTTGGCTCCCTCTCTGCTGTCTGATAGGTTGGCTCCCATCTGATAGGTTGACTCCCTCTCTGCTGTCCTTCCGCCAGCAGGAAATACCCTTTTATTAAAACAGGCCTTTGGCATATAAGCGGGTCTGTTGGGTTGGACAATACTGGGCTAGATGGACTGACTCAGTATAAGGCAGCTTTCTATGTTCCTATCTTTCAGGTGGGAGGTGAACGTACCTTAAAGGTGAGATGGCCAAGGGTTTTGTGGGGGGAGGGGTTACAACAAAACAAGATGGCTGCCTCTGATGGCCCCATTTCCCCCAAGAATACCCCCGGGAACAACCCAGTGTCATGACATAGCACTGTTCCCAGGGGGAATTCTGGCCCAAACTACAAAGGGAACTCCACTGGGCCACTGGTTTTTAGGTATAAAAATAAAGCCCCTCAGCCACCTCACCTTTAAGGTAAGCCCACCCCAAAGTTTGTTGGTATGGCCTCTCCTCTGAAAGTTGCTGATATTCCCAGACCCGCATGTTGGCGAGGGGCCAACGTTTCCACACGAAGGGTGGTGATGGGGAGACTTGGCCCAGCTTTATCCAGAATTCTCCTGGTGTTCTTGATTTCAACTGACTTAGCCTGTTCTCTGGACCTGATCCTATCACACCTTCTGTCTGGACTCAGTCTGAAGGATCCTCGAAGCCACCTCCCATAAATCACCACACACCATTCAAGATATGCTTGTTCCACTCCCTGGGTCTGTTTCCAGTAGTAGTGGAACTTTTACAGATTAATTTTTCTTGATGTGTTTTATTCCAGCTCATATTAGTATTTTTATGCTGTTTTCAGATGGATTTGCTGGTATTGACATATCTTTATGTACTGGTTATTTTAGAGTGCAATCCTATGCATGTTTAGACTGAAAAAAGTCCTACAACTCCCAGCATGCTCCAGCCAGCCATGATGGCTGGGGATGCTGGGAGTTGTAGGACTTTTTTCTATCCAAAAGTCCTACAACTTTTAAAATTTGTTCTAATTTCTGTTTTTAATATGCCATCTCTATTGTGCCTTTATTGTGTTTTTAATACGTTATCATAAGCTGCCCTGGTCAGATTATTGCAGGTCGGACATACATTTTGATCATAAATGAATAAACAGCGGTCCCAGCAGCAAGCCAGAAAAAGGGATACCACAGCCATTTTTTAAAAAATGAACGTGTGTTGTCATCTTTCAATTTTACCAGCTAATGAAGATCATAAATGTGAAATATTAGTGGATGCAATTGTACTTCACAGGAAAGGACTGAGCATTTAGCAATCGCAGCCGTCCACATGCAAAGCAAGCAACCAGCCTGCCTTTTCAAAAGGCAACAGAGCTAGCAAGCTCAGACTTCAGATCGTAGGAAACCATAGCACAGATGCCTCCAGCTCCCACAGTCCCCAGAGGCCATGCTGGCTGGGGACTATGGGAGTCATAGTCTGACACACGTGGAAGCCACCAGCTTGGGGGAGGCCTGCCTCAGGAGGATGCAAGAGTCAGCACACAGCCATGGTCCTCTGTACTGGAAATATTTCTTTTTAATAGAAAGCGAAAGATCGAGCCTGAAAAGCAGATCCTAGAATCTAGTTTAGACACCATCGCTTTTCCACAATGCTGCGGCAAGGATCTTTTTCAAGATTCTGCACCCCACTCCTGGTGCTGGGACAAAGCCAGCAAGGCGCCAACAATAACACTAAAAGCAAGAGCTGGAAAAGCCAATTTTGAAGATGAAGAATGGCATAAAAGTGCACTTATTTAATAAACCTCACCGAGGGCTGCATCAGCAGCCACCAGCTGCATGCCTTTTACCGACAGGCTGCTCCACAAAACCAATAAAAACGAAAGTGTGTGTGTGGGGCGGGGGGGAGTAAGATCAGTTATTACTAATTATTTGTTTTCAAAATGAGCATGCAGCAACATATAATTGTCAGGCTGGCCCTCAGCAGACATAGTGCAACGCCCTTTAACCTCTCCTCTCCTCCCAGAATGCACCTTTAATGAGTTTTTGTGGTTCCAAGATTTAGCGACACAGGGGGAAAGTAGAAAACAGCCAGATGGGGGGAAAAAAACCTTCTTGGAAATTAAAGCCACAAGTATCCGATTTGGAAACCAGCCAAGAACTGTAGCAGTCTGGGGTACCCTTTCTTGCTCCACCTAAAGAAAGTTCACCATCCAGGAAGGGGCGGTGGCGGCGGGGGTCAGGGGGAGACTTTTTTTTTTCAGATCCTGTTGTGCTTGAAATCCTGCTGCAATGTTTAATCTTGGTGGATGGATCACTGTCCTCTTTCTCAGCACGATAGCCAATGTAGTGGGGGGCTCTGCAGTCAGGAAGACTTCCGATAGCCTTGCCCCTCCCCCCACCTCTCTACACATCCTTTTTGTGGCCCCTTGCTGCCTGCGTTCCGTTCTTTCTTTCCCAGGCATTCTCTTCCCTCCGTCTGCTGTCTCTTCTGCCTCTTCCCCCCCCCCCGCATGGGTTTCCCTGCCCCACAGGTTTACATTACCTTTTGCTCTTCTGCTTCCCTCCCCACCCTGACCCCCATGACATCACTCATTAGCTGCCTGGCTGCATCCACTGGTGATTGGTTATGCTGCTGTGATGTCACAGCAGGTCAGGACAGGCAAAGGAAATGAAAGCTTGAGAGAGACTCCACAGTACTTCATATATACACTAACGAGGTGATCTTCTGCCTCTGTCTTCTGGCTTTTCTACCTTCCAACGCAGCTTTGAGAGAATCTAAGAATAGCTCATCAGTGTCCCCACAGAAATTCAGAAACCGCTGCTATGGTTCACAAGAGGACTTCATGCAACAAGCAGGGGATGAGCCTTGGATGAATTCAGAACCATCAGGTGTTGTCCTGCAAGTTCAAAATAATGTCAGCATTTGTGGCTGAACGGAACAGAAATTACATCTAAAATTCAGGGAGGAAAAAAATCTCTTACCCTCAGAAAAACTTTGAAAAAGATTCCTGTGTTGTGGCACAGCAGAGGCAGTCCTTCTAATCTAGAGATCTTTATTACTTTCAAATACCCCTCTCACATCCCACCCCCCAAAAGAGGATGAGGGTGAGAACCCCAGAAAGAATGCAGCAGCTTTCTAAAACAGAGAGCAACACGAGTTGGATTCCAGATGGTTTGGACTACAACTCCCATAATTCCCAGCCATGGTAGATGAGGATGATTGCCACTGTAGTCCAACACCTCTGGAGGGTACCAGTTTGAGGAATGCTGTATTACTATGTTTGGGTAGCTAGCTAAGGGATATGGGGAGAGAAATGGCATCCTTAATTTTTTTGAACCGCCCAGAGAGCTTCGGCTATTGGGCGGTATAGAAATGAAATAAATGAATGAATGAATGAATGAATGAATGGCAGGTCAAGCTGCTGTTGCTGTCTTTTTTTTAAAAAAAATCAAGTAATAAGAAATCCTGGAAATTTGGCAAAGCTTTCCCATAAACTCCGATATCAGTCAGGGCCTAGACATTTTGAAGTGTGTACAACAGATCTAGAATTCCAGTGTCTTTTTTTGATCTCATTAATGAGGGGAATTGACCAGTGCCTATAAAACGGGGGGTGATGCACGCCTTAGAGCAGCTTAACCAAATGGCTGTTTCAAAGGTTATGCTGTTAAAGTGTGCATTGCACATTTATTTTCTTTGATGCAAAAAACAAAAAAAAAAAAAGGAGGAGTGGTTCAACAAGTCAATGCAATCTCAATTGGAAGCACCAACCATTGAAATAAAATAAAATAGAACTTAGCTGGAGGAGAGAAAAGTAGAAATCTGCCTGCCAGGTCAGCAGAGAGCACAGTTCTGAATGATGGCTCTACTATTATAGATCACCCTTCCCCAAACTGGAACCCTCCAGACTGTGTTCGACTGCAACTCCCATCAATCCTACCCAGCATAGGCAATTGCCCAGGGTGATGTGATCTGTAGCCCAAAACATCTGGAGGACACATAGGTTGGAGAAGGATGGCTTAATCATAGGCCTGGAAACCATCAAGGAGCACTTGAAACCGTGCTTTAAAACTTCCCCTTTCTTAATACTGAAAATGCCAAATCTCAATGGATGGATAAACAAATGGATGAGGGTGAGGGAAAGAACTGAAGACAAGAAATCAATGCAGGAGGAGTGGGTTTCAGTATATATAATATTCCTCCCATCTTTTGCTGTTGTCATTGTTATTTTTGTTTTGTTTTTTTAAAGAAATCAATGTGCTCTTCTCTTGTCAAAGAAATGCCACTAAATAAAGACAAGAGGGAGGTGACCATCCGGAAGGGATGCAATGAAGGAAAGTACACTTTTCCAAAAGAGAGAGAAAGAAAGAGAAACAGAGAGGGAATGAACACAGAACCTTTGCAAGAATTAAAACAAACCCCAAACAGTAACAAGTGAGATTGACGCAAGTCAATGCTACAAGTTAAATAAATAAGTTAATTAAGCAAAACAGAGAACAAGAATTAAAGGAGACACGTCACCGATCCACAATCTTCCTGGAAAATGTATCCGCAATTATGCTGAGAGCAGACGGAAGCTGCCTATTAGCAAGAGAGTCACATGTGGAAATGAACCAGCTACCTTAAAAAAACAAAAAAAACAAAAAACCCTTCGGCAAAAGAGACCGCTAGCTCTTAAGACAAGAGCTGAAGAGAAGCACACTCTGGCCTTTGCCACTGGCAAGGAGACCAGACACCACTGGGAGACAGCAGCCCTGGCTTCCCAGGAAGAACAGCAGGGCACGGGGAACCCAACCTGGCCCCATCCATCGGCCAGAGAAGGAAGAGCAACTCCAGCCGCTTGCTTCCCGCTTCCCTCTTGTATCATGCCTTTCAGATTGTGAGCTTGCTAGCATGGGCTGTCTTGCCTTTTAATCACTGTACAGCACTTAGAAAACGGGTGTTAGTAGCAACAGTGACGACAACGACAACAACCTGTTTCTTTTCTCATACAAGCAGCCGATAACTTGACAATGTTTACAAGGTATATTAGTGCAAAATGTAGGGCCACCTGCTGCGAACAATGGAGTATACAAGTTTCTGAGTTACACAGAACTCTTCTGACAGGTCGACCGCAGAGTTTATTTACTCACCGCTAAACTCTTTCTTCAGGGCTAGAAAGCCATCTTTTGAAAAAATGCAGGCAAGAGCCTCAGGATCCTGGATTCTGCACCCAGCACTGAATCCCACACTCGCACAGCGCACTCACCTGTGATGTTGGTCGGAAAATTTCCCCGAAGGGGAACACAGCAAGGGATGCACTCAGGCAGCACCTCCCGCTGCAGCAGAGTCCGGCCAACACACGCCCCGCACCCAGTCCTCAGCTCAGCTGGCGCCACGCCCTACCTGCCGGTCCCAAGAGATGCATTCCACCGTGGGTGGCTTGAGCCCAAGGAGCGGGCTGTTGCTCGGGCTTTGATCCTGCCACAATATCATCAATCCGGACTTGGGGACAGGGGGCAGAAATCACTAAATGGGAGCCTTGTGTTTCAAAGGGCAAGTTGGGTGACTGTCCCAGCAATCTGGTCAACCAGTCTGACTACCTTTCATTCCAGCGGACCCTGGAATCCAGCCCAAACCCCCGCCACAATAGTGCTGTGACTGGAGAGGCTCCAACTCAGAGAGGATGACAGGAAATTACCTGAGTGACGGGTGCAAACTAGGGCTGAACAAGGCCAAGAGCCAGGCTGCAGAACTCTGGTTTTTATTTTACCGAAGAACAGAATGCACAGAGCCCAAAATAACAGCTGACACATAGGAACCTAGGAAGCTGCCCTCTGTTGAGTCAGACCCTTGGTCCATCTAGCCCAGTATTTGTCAGGAGCACCCTAGCTGCCTCTTGCAGTCCCCTCCAATAGCCAACTCAGGACACAGACGACGAGGATTCTTTCCAAGGCTTTATTCCTTTATTACTCTTTCAGATCCTAATCACTAGCGACTAAGCAAGGAACAGCACTGGGGAAAGATAGCAGAGTAGCCGAAGCGCCAGGTAAGGCAGTTGGTCCCCGTTTGAAGGAGAAGCACGGGAAGACTCTGAACTTATGGGCTATGGAGAGATCCTCCCTCCTACCCTTGGGTCCTCGGGACGTGACCGTTGTTGGAGCGCCAAACAAGCAGAGCGCCTCCTTTAGGCACCCTCCTTCTGTCACCGCTTCTGGCGTCAGCATCGAGCATCCAGCAAGCCCCCCTCCCGCACTCTCTCACTGCCAGGGTCACTATCTCTCCCAGGAATGCTGGCAGGAGGAATCTCTGCCAGCTGCTGTGCCTGTGAGAGATGAGGGAGCTCCTCTCCCACGGATTGCAGTTCTTCCTCAGAATCAGAACTGCTCTGGGGCTCTATGGGCTCAGTTTCCACCCTGACAGTATTGTTGACACAGACTGGCAGCAGCGGCTCTCTGGGGTTTCAGGCAGGAGTTTTTCCAGCCCCACCTGGAGATGCCGGGGATCAAACCTGGGACTTTCTGCATGCAACGCAGGGGTCTATCTACCACTCAGCCACAGCCCTCAGTGTAGAAATCCATGGCAGGACTGGACAATGCTTATGAAACCCAATGGCAAGATACTGTACGGATGGCAGCAGAGGAGACCCAGCATGTCTCCCCTGGCATTATAAGCCCCCCTGGGATAAAACAAACTTTTGCAATAAAAACCAAGGAAGTGCCCATTTCTGCAGCCCACTTTAATGGCTGTCTGTGGGAGGCATCCCAAATGAGCAGTTTCTTAATTAACTGCTCTGTAATTAAGGACAGACCTCCACTGTAACAAAAATGATTACCCTCATTCTAAAATATATATAAAAGATACAGGCTACTGTACAAACCACCTTGGGAAGTTGTCTGCTGAAAACTGTATGGTCCCTGACTTCCAACTCATTCTTGTTTTGGGGGGGTTCATCCCAAAGCTGCCTACCAAAATGCATATATTAGGGGAAGTTGCGTCTGAAAGTAAAATGTGGATTTTCATGGTGTTCTTTAATTTACAGATTGATGCAGAAATGGGCCGCAACACACTTATTGAACATCTGCAAAACTGACACAGGCTAGATATGGATGGAAGAGTCTATCCCAACTGTCCTGCAAGGCTCTGTCTAATTCATCCTGTAGCCCCCAAGCAAATGGGTCTGGAAGATGCCAGATTGGAGAAGCTACCTGGTTGTTCCCACAAGTTATGGATCGAGACCACAGACCTACAGATATGTAAAGATATGATTCTTTGCACTGAGCCCAGGACCACACTCTATACTTGATACAGGACTGTCATCAAAAAAACGCATCCCTGCATTGCATGTTCTCACTCATGAACACATGGGATTTTGTTTATTATTAGCTTCATTTTTAAACATGCATGTGCCATCTTTCTATTGGTGTTATTCAAGGTGGTTAACAAAATACCAAAGAGATTGTAAAAGTAACAGGTTTTTTAAACACACACACACACACACACACACACCTGCATTCACAATTAAAAACTATGAAAGGTACAGTAAACACATCCCTACAAGCAGCAATTAAAATCCATATCAAAGCAGGATCAGCAACCCTTCCCAACAAATACCCAACAAAATCCTGGATGAGCGGGACACCCATTGCCTGGCCCCTATAATGTAGCAACAAAGGCTGCCATCCTTGAGATGCAAGGGAAGGAGTTTCACAATTGGGGTGCAACCACTGAAAAAGCCCTCTCTCCAGTAGCCACTCATCAACCTTCAGTGGCAAGGACACAGATCCTTTGTGCCAGAGGTGAGCAACCTGTGGCCCTCAACGTAATCTCAAAAGCCTTGTGCAATGATCAGTTCAGACCTACAAGAGTGATCCTGGTGCAGAGAGAGAGAGAGAGAGAGAGAGAGAGAGATAAGGGGTGGACACACATATACATGGGGGGGAAAGAGTGACACACAGACATACATAAACACACACAGAGAGAAATGGGGTGGCACAGAGAGAGATAAGAGTTTTGCGCGCGTGTGCGCGCGCGCACACACACACAGAGTTAAAGGGGGGTTGGCAGAGAGAGAGAAGGGGTGGTACACACACATACAGAGAGGGGGGGAAGAGGGTGACACACAGACATATAGTACATAAACAGAGAGAAGAGGGGAGTGGCACAGGGAGAGATAAATGGGGTGGCACAGAGGGAGAAAGAGAGAGAAGGGGGTGCCACAGAGAAAGAGAGAGAAGGGGATGGCAGAGAGAGGAGAAGGATGGCCTTTCCCACTTTTGGCTTTGGCCTCACCCACTCACCCGAGCAGGTCTCCCTGCCCCGACAGATTACTTCTGAAGGAATACACCCCTCTACAGAGAAAAGTTTCCCCATCCAAGCCTTATGCCCATGTCGTGATGTTGCCACAGAACACACTTTCCCCACCCTAACCAGTGGCAGCCAACAATATAGAACAGGGGTGAAAAACCACACAGCTCAACATAACACAGGTCAAGATAGGTCTCCATGCCTGAGAGTGTGTTCCAGAGGGCTTCCCCCAGACCTCCTTGCTCCCATCCCCCAAAAGACCCCTGCAAGCAGCCCTCATTCATTGGGGGCATCCTTATTTATCACAAAAAAAGCAAAAATTATATTCCTCCAGCCAACGTTCCCAAATGCTGCTGTTAGTTGGGACTTTGCCCCTGTTGTTGAAGAGAGACAATTCTCCCCACGTGGATTCAGCCAACCAGTAGCAAGTGACAGGAGAGTACAGGGAAGAGTTCAGGAAATGGAGCTGCTGCCCCATGATCCATTTTTTCCTACCAGCAGAGAGCAAGGCAGGAAAACGTAGAGTGAATATAAAATCTAGGGGGAGGGACCCCCTTCTACACTCATTTCCCCCCATCCCTGTGAAGTCAGAGGTCCCCCCTCCCCATGCCCCTAGTTCACAATGTTTCAGAAAGTGATTGGTTTATTAGACTTGGTATCAGAAGCAAAATTTGCACCAAAAAGGGCTTTCACATACAACACTGCAGCAGGGAGATGATGTTTCTTCCATGGAAAATCAGAAGTCCCCTGCAGACTTTATGAATAATCTCATCCTTCAGAGATACCAAAGCACAGAAGGACATTCTACTTCCCTTTTGAATCTGCCTTCCTCTAAGCCCTCTGATTATTCCCTTTTAAGGTGCACCACCTAATATGAAGAGAGTTTGATAGATGCCATGTGCCTTTGAGTCAAAATGTTAGGCAGACATGAAGTGGCTACCCAGGGCGGCACTTGGTAAAAGGACGGTGCTTTTGCTGCAGCACCCGATGGACAAATGACCCCTTCATTGTGCACCGCGGCACGCATCCTTCTCAAAAGCAGGAGGCGGCAAAGGGCAGAGAGAATCATAGAATCGTAGGGTAGTAGGGTTGGAAGGGGCCTGTAAGACCGTCGAGTCCAACCCCCTACTCAATGCAGGAGTCCAAGTCAGAGCATCCCTGACAGGTGGCTGTCCAGCTTCTTCTTGAATGCCCCCAGTGTGGGAGAGCCCACCACCTCCCTAGGGAATTGGTTCCATTGTCGTATTGCCCCAACAGGAAGTTTTTCCTGATGTTCAGCCGGATGTTTGGAAGTAGTTCTCAAAGCCAATGAGTTGAACGAGGGGACATCTGTGGCTGTGAATAGCCCCTAGTGAGCATCTCTTGTGTTGTAAGGAACCACTTCTCCTTTATCCTGTGCCCAGCTCAAGTCATGCAGTGCACGTGAAGGCAAAGGTGAAAGCATGCCTTCTTGAACCTTCCGAGTATCATAGAATCATAGAATGGAATCACAGAATAGTAGGGTTGGAAGGGGCCTACAAGACCATCAAGTCCAACCCGCTGCTCCATGCAGGAATCCAGGACAGAGCATCCCCGACAGATGGCTGTCCAGCCTCGTCTTGAATGCCTTCAGGGTGGGTGAACCCACCACCTCCCTAGGTCATTGGTTCCACTGTCGTATTGCTCTAACAGTCAGGAAGCTTTTTGTGATGTTCAGCCGGAATCTGGCTCCCTGTCACTTGAGCCCATTGTTCCGTGTCTTGCACTCTGGGATAATCGAGAAGAGAGCCTGGCCTTCCTCTCTGTGACAACCTTTCAAGTACTTGAGGAGCGCTATCATATCTCCCCTCAGTTTTCCCTTCTCAAAGCTAAACAGGCCCAGTTCTTTCAGTCTCTCCTCATAGGGCTTTGTTTCCAGTTCCCTGATCATCTTCGTTGCCCTCCTCTGAACCCTCTCCAGTTTGCATCCTTCTTCAAGTGTGGCGCCCAGAACGGGGCACAAAGACATCTGAATCAGGGACCTGTCGGAATGGGGGAAGAATTTAATTTGCTTTGCATTTTTCAGCAAACCACCCTGATCCGCGCTTCTCAGAGTAACACGTAGACCAGAACACAGTTATCCTTTGGATGGGATACTTCTCCAAATTGTGCCATTCAGTTCAAAAACAGCATACAAAAATGTGCATGTTGGAGAAAGCTGCCTACCAAAATGCATATATTAGGGGAAGTTGCGTCTGAAAGTAAAATGTGGATTTTCATGGTGTTCTTTAATTTACAGATTGATGCAGAAATGGGCCGCAACACACTTATTGAACATCTGCAAAACTGACACAGGCTAGATATGGATGGAAGAGTCTATCCCAACTGTCCTGCAAGGCTCTGTATCTTCAAGGATGCCTTTCCACGTTGATTGGTCTGCCAAGGAATTCCCAGGCATTGCAAAGGGTTGCTGGCTGCCTCCTCTGGCAAGGGTGGAAGAAGGAAGGCTGGGATCCACCGGTAGATCGGCAAGGTTGTCCAATTCCCAATTGTTTAACAACAGCCATAAAAATTCCCCCACCTGACTAAATTATATTCAGTGGAGCCTGGTAGCTCTAATGTCAAGGGGGCAGTGAATCCGCTCCGGGTTTCGGTCAGAAGTAGGGATGCTTGCCTGGACCTTAAGATCATCCTCAGCCACCCTCCTCTGTGAGCCCCGGCCAAAGGAAGTGAGGCAGGTGGCTACTAGGAGGAGGGCCTTTTCTGCTGTGGCACCCTGGCTGTGGAATGGGCGCCCTAGTGAGGTTCACCTGGCACCAACACTGTATTCCTTCCGGCACCAGGTGAAGACCTTTTTATTTTCCCAGGCATTTTAGCATTTTAGCTTTCTAGACTTTTAGTTTTGCTGTTTTAAATCTGTATTTGAAATCTCTGCATTGCTGCCAGGTTTTACTCTGGTTTTATTCTGGTTGTATTGTTAGATTGTGGTTTTAATGTTTTTATATTTTATATTGTTTTACTGTGTGCTTTCTGGTTTTAATTTTTGTGAACTGCCCAGAGAGCTTTGGCTATTGGGCAGTATAGAAATGAAATACATACATGCATAAATGTATGAGAAATCCACAACGGAACCAAATGAGTCTCAGATTTTCATGAATCTGACCCATGGATTCCGCAGCAGATTGTCTATTCCACATACCTGCAAACTGTTTTTCTAATCTTTGAGAATTTTGCACAAATTTAATCACAGAAAAATTTGCAAAAATTGAAAAACCCAGCTGAAAATGCACATTTCCCCCATTGGCTAAAGCATGAACCTGTGCATTCGGGGGGGGGGTGCATTTTGAAGGAATTTGCACATTGTTGCATGTGAAAATCTATACAAATTCAGAAACAAAAAGAATCCAATTCTGTCAACAGGAGGATGATGGAATGACAGGCACCTGACAACCCATGAAACAGCCGGAATGGCTTTTACACAATCCATAGATCCCTAGTCAGAACTAATCAGAACTCTAAGGGAGCTATCCAAGGTCTGAAGCACCTTGGATAGCTCTCTCAGAGTTCTGACTGGTTCTGACCGAAACCTGGAGAGGATTCACCACCCCACTGACATCGGAGCCACCAGCCTCCACTGATTATACTGCTGAAATGAAGAAAACTTGGATTAACCAAGTGTGGATTTGGAAGGACAGTGACCTTCTTTCAGTTCTGGTACTGGACATAATTCTGGCCTCAAAATGTGCTCAGAGGCACACTGTTCTTTAATTTTAAGTGTCTGTCTTGTGCCTGGCTCTCACTGGTAGATAATGGGGTTCAAGAAGAAAACAGAATAGATCCGACAAACCTAAAACCTGTCCACCCCTATTCTAGGGGACATGCTCCATCCACACAGATATGAGAGAGAGGGAGAGAGAGCGAGAGAGAGAGCGCGCACACTGATGGATTACAGGTGGGGAGGTTCATGTATTTTTATATTCATTTTATTTACAGTATTTACAAGGGCATTTCTGTTCCACCTCTGCTTTTCCATAGAACACCCAAGGCAACTAACTTAAAAGCAGGGGTGCAGTTAGAGAATTTTAGACCCTGGAATTAATGGTCTTACATGCACAGCCTTTTCCGATGGTGATGTATTTATTTCAAAATGTGCTACACCAGCTCTGTTGGATCTGGGGACCCTTCTGCTCATTCTGCTGGGTGGTGCCTGGGCTAATGCCCCAAAGTCCTGCCCTAACAAGGGGTAGGGTGGAGGTGAGAATTAAACATTTTTTTATTTTTTAAAAAAAGACAGCACTGGCAGACATAGAGCGCCAAGACCAGGATAGCCTGGCACAATCAAGGTCCGGTCTGCTGAAAGTCTGCTGGGACAAAAAGGTCTCCAAAGAGAGACTGGGATATCACCCAGTAAGCAGGTAGGCAGATCCTGGGGGCAAGGAGGGCCCCAAGCAGAGAAGGCCTTTCCGTTCGTTTCTGCCACCTGCACTTCAGATAGGGGCAGAATGCAGTAAAAGGGCTTCCGCGGTTTATCTCCTTGCACAAATGGGATTGTATTTGGAGGGGTGGGGAGACAGTCTCTCGTGTAGGGATGTCGGAGGAATCCGGTTGGAGGGTGGAGCTCACCAAGCTTCCATTGACTCTGCACCCCGGACCTTGTTTCGTCTTTGGCTAGCTAGCCCGACTCGGTCTTTGGCAACTCGGGCCAGCTGGTGGATTTTCTTTTTTTTAATTTGCGCAAATTACAGCCAACACTTAAAAAATATATGCAAACAGTCCCTGGAGTTCGAAGAAGACCCACAGCTCAGCTCACAGATGCAAGCTGCATTGGGCATGCTGCAGAACTCCGGCAAACCCCCAAAGGGCCGGATCCTGGTGACGGACACCCCTTCTTTTATGTGTAGGGTTGACAGAGGACTCGACTTGGCCCCATGGCTGTGCAACATGCTCCTCATCAAGAATCTAACCATCTACCAACTCACCATCCTGAGATGAAATTGCGCCATGCAGGGGGAACAGGGCATGTTGAGCCTTGAGAAGAGAAGAGGGGAGGTAGGATAGCGCTCTTCAAGTCCTTGAAAGGTTGTCACAGGGAGGAAGGCTGGGATCTCTTCTCGACCATCCCAGAGTGCAGGTCACAGAATAATGGGCTCAGGTGACAGGGAGCCAGATTCCAGCTGAACATCAGGAAAAACTTCCTGACTGTTAGAGCAATACGACGACAGAACCGATTGCCTAGGGAGGTGGTGGGCTCTCCCACCCTGGAGGCCTTCAAGACGAGGCTGGACAGCCACCAGTCAGGGATGCTTTGACTGGGATTCCTGCACTGAGCAGGGGGTTGTACTCAATGGTCTTTTAAGCTCCTTCCAACCCTACTATTCTATGATTCTATGGTTCTAAGAGTACCAGAACACTCACACGCCTTTGATTATGATGGATTTCATTTCAGAGGGTGCACAAAAGCTCCAAGGCTGCAGAAGAGAGTTTATTAATCTGACGAGCACTCAAACCATCTCCCAAGCTCGCATGCTCAAGCGGATGTTGTGCCTGTCACGATGGACCTCTGTCCAACTGCCTCTGCCCTCTCGGCATCAGACACCCCAGAAGCCCATGGTTTTCACTGCCTACGCTTGATAGCAAGCGTGCACATCGGGTGCGTGCATAAAGGGAAGTGGCAGATCTTTAAAAAAGAAGCCTATTTGCTATTGACAAAAGGCGCTGGAGCAGACAGCTCCATCCTCTCTCACATGCTGGGGAAGAAAACAGGAAGGCTTGTCATACTAGAAGAGCCTGGGCTCTGTGAGACAAAGTGTCTGGCACTCGTTTTGTTTAGAGAGCACGACACAAGACTGAAGGAACAGAACATGTTTAGAAATAAACATTAAATGGAGGACTTGGGAGACAGGGTGAAGGGCAGTTCCTGGCTTTTAAAAAAGAGTCACCTTGATGTGGAACGGCGAGGGCAGGGGGTCGGTGGGAGAAGAACAGCAATGGATGCCTTATGGTAAACATCAGAAATGTTCTGGTTATTTATTTTTAAGTTTATTTATTGCATTTATATCTCACCTTTTTTCTTCTTGCAAGGAACTCAAGGCGGCATACATGATACTCCTCTCTATTTTATCCTCACAACAACAACCCTGTGAGGTAGGTTGGGTTGAGAGTTTGTCACTGGCCCAAAGTCACCCAGTGAGCTTCCATGGCTGAGTGGGGACTCGAACCCGGATTTCCTAGCCCCCAGTCCAACACTCTCACCACTATACCACACTGACCCTCTGTTTTCCTTTGCTTTGTTATGAGATTGCTTTTAAAGTTGTATTTTAAAAACTGGGAGCTGTTTTTGGTGAAAAGGCGTTTCATAAATGTTTTGAGAAATACAAATCAATCAATCAATCAATAAACGGTACTTAGTCTGGACAGACTTTCACTTTGGCAGTGGAGGCTGGTGGCTCAAATGTCAGTGGGGCAGTGCATCCACTCCAAATTTTGGTCAGAACCAGTCAGAACCTCCAAGGTACACTTGGATAGCTCCTTTAGAGTTCTGACCAGAACCTGGAGCAGATTCACTGCCCCACTGACATCTGAGCCCCCAGCCTCCCCTTTCCTTTGGTTGATAATTACATTCTACTGTAGATTAAAGAACTGAATGGAAGACTATGGTGGGAGAAAAGAACCTTCCCTCGGGTGCCAGGCCTTTCAGCTAACATAGCATATGCATCACTGATGACAGGGTGCAGTAGCACAAACCGCGAGCATCCAAATACCTAAATGACGCACAAAGCACGTTCATTTCGTCAAGAGAAATACACGATGCAAGTTAAAAAACAATAACAGAAGAGAGACTGAAAGAACTGGGCATGTTTAGCCTTGAGAAGAGAAGACTGAGGGGAGATATGATAGCACTCTTCAAGTACTTGAAAGGTTGTCACGGAGAAGAAGGCCAGGATCTCTTCTTGATCATCCCCGAGTGCAGGACACAGAATAATGGGCTCAAGTTACAGGAAGCCAGATTCCAGCTGAACATCAGGAGAAACATCCTGACTGTTAGAGCAATACGACAATGGAACCCATTACCTGTAGAGGCGGTGGGCTCTCCCACACTGGAGGCATTCAAGACGAGGCTGGACAGCCATCTGTCAGGGATGCTCTGACTTGGATTCCTGCCTTGAGCAGGGGGTTGGACTCGATGGCCTTGTAGGCCCCTTCCAACCCTACTATTCTATGATTCTATGATTCTATGAACAGAGATGGACACTTCAGCATGTGGTAACATGGTTGCACATTTCCATTCTCAGCCCTCCTATAGAAAAACAAATCCTGTGGCACCTACAAACTTGGGGGTTTTGTTATTAGCAGTTGGTTAGAATTTTTTCATTTTCCAGTACAACACAAACAGTAAATCCTCCCCTCCCCCTGCTCACATTCCCTCCTCATCAGGTGTCCCACTCCCTTCTTCATATCAGCCTGTGTTGGAAGAGCGAAAGGTTTTACGTATGTAAGGAAAATCGTTAAGCAAAAATGGGATAAATAGTCACATAGAAAATAACAAAAATAAAATCAATGGTTGTGTTATTTCCAGTATTAATGGCATTTCTATTGTCCTTAGAACGCCAGTCTGTGCTGCAGGTGCATGTACTCCCCCCAAAGGCTCAGGTTCAAGGGGGGGGGGTGCTCTTAGAACCAGCACTGTTGCTGGCAACCCAGGTAGCCTCAGTGGCTCAGAGTGCTTTTAATCAGTTTATATTTATTATACTTTTATTATATTTTATTACATTGATCCCGCCCCTTTTCCTCTTGCAAGGAAGCCATTGCGGCTCACGTGGTCCCCCTCCCCCCCATTTTATTCTCACAACAGCCATGTGAGGTAGGTTAGGGTGAGAGTCAGTGACCGGCCCAAAGTCACTCAGTGAGCTTCACAGAATCATAGAATAGTAGGGTTGGAAGGGGCCTACAAGACCATCGAGTCCAACCCCCATAGGCCACGTACGAGTGGGGACTAGAACCCGGATCTCCGGAGTCCCAGTCCAGCACTATAACCACTACACCACACTGGCGGAGATACTGTTTGGATTGCTGCAAGGTGTTGCATGCAGGGATGTCTTTGAAAATGGTCCGTAAATTTCTGGGCCCGATTCAAAGTGCTGGTGATAACATTCAAAGCCCTTAACGGCTTGGGGCCAGGTTACCTGAAGGATCGCCTGCTCCCATGTGTGCCTGCCTGGACCTTAAGGTCATCGTCAGCGGCCCTCCTCCGTGAGCCCCTG
Organism: Heloderma suspectum; assembly: GCF_057233095.1. Taxonomy (NCBI): domain Eukaryota; kingdom Metazoa; phylum Chordata; class Lepidosauria; order Squamata; family Helodermatidae; genus Heloderma; species Heloderma suspectum. Next base: position 4,853,759 of record NC_139466.1, read on the forward strand.
CCAAAGGAAGTGAGGCGGGTGGTTACTAGGAGGAGGGCTTTTTCTGCTGTGGCAGCCCGGCTCTGGAATGAGCTCCCTAGTGAGGTTCGCCTGGCGCCTACATTGTATTCCTTTCGGCGCCTGGTGAAGACCTTTTTATTTTCCCAGATATATAAAAATAATATAAAAAATAATTTTATATTGTGGTTTTAATGTTCTGTATATTTTAAATTGTTTTATTGTGTGTTGTTTGGTTTTAATTTTTGTGAACCGCCCAGAGAGCTTCGGCTATTGGGCGGTATAGAAATGAAATGAAATAAATAAATAAATGTCCACTGGTCCAAAACAGGGTGGCAAAATTGTTACGAGGGACTGGCCAAGACAATGATATTAAACTAGTGCTTTGCCATCTGCACTGGCTTCCTGTCACAATTAGTCCAGTACAGGTATTAACTTTTCAATCCCTAAATGGCTTCAGGCCAGGTTACCTGAAGGATCACCTCCTCCCACCTGTACCTGCCCAGACCCTAAGACCGTCTTCTGAGGCCCTACCAAATGAGGTCTCATGGTTGGCTACTAATGAGAGGACCTTTTCAGTGTTGGCACCTGGTTATGGAATGTTATGGTATTTTGGGCACCAAAAGAAGACCTTTCTAATTTTCCCAGACTGGTTTTATTCTGTTGCTGTTTTATTCCGTTTCAGATTGTATTTTCACATTGCGTTTTTGTATGTTATAGTTTCATTTCATTTTATTTACTTGTAAACCACCCCGAGAACCTTTGTTATTGTAGATAAATATTGTAAATAAATAGAATAAAACAAATCCACCCCCAAAACAGCTGCTAATGTAACCCACTGGTATATTTTTCTTTAAGAATTCTGAGGAATACTGCTGCACCTCCTCAGTAAAGGAGTGAGATAGGGAGTAGCCACCATTTTAGGTGGCTGTTAATGCTGTTAATACTGGAAATGACACAACCCATTTCTGTAGTGGACTCAAGCTGAAGAACAGAACTTTGGGAGGGCTGTGCTCTGTTTTGATGTTTTTGGTGACAAGTGAATTGTTATGCATGTAAAATTATTACATGTGCATTGTTTTTAATTAAGAAATTAAAATGATATGTTATTGTCCCTGTACAAGACCTTTGCTGAGAGTCCCTTTAGAGACCCTGCAGAAGAGTATTACACTAACACATCTAGGAGCCTACTGGTACAAAACGTTTGTTTGTTTACATACTATAATTTTGATCCTTGTCCTTCTTGCAAGGACCTCAGGGTGGCTTACAAGAATGTGATTAGGTAAGTTCAAAAACACCACCAAAATAAATGCAACATAAATTATAGACTGTCCTGAGAATGAGGCAGAATAATGGAAGCCCCTTTCATGGGGGAAGAAAACTTTCTGGAAATCGGAGGGCAGATTTTGGCAAAGCACTAACCGCACCTCTGGACACAACACTGCCCTCTGGACACAACCTGCATTGTGGTGGATGCAAAATGGGGGCCAGCCTGCCAACAAAGCTGATGCTGTTGCAGCACAAAACCCCCAAAAACACTTACCAAAAAAGAAAGAAGCTGTGCACAAGCCCTGCCAATGGGGAGCCCTACCTGGGAGAAACTGCTGAGAATTCTTCCTCCCCCTGGAGAAATTTGGTGAAATTATCTCCCAAATTTCTCTGCCCACAAGTAACGTGGAGGGAGAACTTTGAGAAGCTATCTGCGTACACCAAGGCTCACCCAGTTGCTTTGTAGATCTCAGTGCAAGTAAGACCTGCAGGGCCCTGGAAATTCTGTGCCAAGAAACCCTAAAGCAGGGGAGCAGAACCTGAGGCCTGCAGGCGAAATCTGGCCCTCCTAGAGTCCCCAGATGGCCGTGCCGCCTTCCGCTGGCCCCACCCCCTTTCCCTCAACCATCAATTGTTTGATGGCTTCCTGGCCTTTGCGCAGTTTTTCCCTCATTCCAAAAGGTCAAAATGCCCCTCCTCAGACTCGGTTACCAGTAGCAAGAGTGTTAAGCTAAAGTACGCTAGTATTTTTGGCCCTGCTCTTTTTGCCTTTGGCCCAACACCCTTTTGGCCTCACCCACCATGGAAATGTGGCCCCTGAGGGCTCCAAAATAGGATTCCACCCTCAGGCTGAAAGAGGTTCACCACCCCTGTTCTAAGTCCATGACTGCAATTCATGGAGAAGAGATCTGACAACAGCTATTAGCTGTGGCAGCTACGCGGAACTGCCACCTTCTAAGGCCGCATACTAAACACAGAAGTCCCTATGGTGTTGTGGAATTCCCTCTCTACGAGAAACTCACTCCCTGTAGTTTTAGAAGGCTGGAAAACATCCTCTGGCAGAGTAGGGCCTTTGGAGGAATGCTCCCAGGCCTCAGTTTGCGTTGTGCAGGTGCTGTTTTGTCTTGCTTTAAAACTGTAATCATCTATCTAGTCCAGAGGAGTAGCTGTGTTCGCCTGCTGTAGCAAAACACAACAAAAACGCTTCTTGGGGCATCCTGAAGACTGTCAACTTTATCGTCACATAAGCTTTCATGGAGAGCAAGGACAGGCGAAAGGCAGGCTGGGGTTTCCTGATAAATGAGCAAGGGTTTCAGACTGCCAGTGTAACAATGGCACCAAAAGGCGGGGGCAGGGTCTCCCCACTCCTTCTAAATTAGAAACCCTGATCTGTAAAACCTCAGGTGTGGATTTGTACTTGTGTATGCTGGTCAATCCAATATGGCTCATGGGATGCAATTAGCTCCCCCCCACCCCCCATTGCCATTCTGCATGTGCTTCCACCAACCAAGACACTATTTTGTACCTGGCCCCTTTAGCAGACGTCGGGGTTCTAACAGGGAAAAAACCCAAAGTAGATCCCACAAACCTGAAGTCTGTTGACCCATGGACTAGGGATCAATTCACCAGATTCATGAAGAGTTATCCTCAGTTGGCGGATTATACAGACACACACACACACACACACACACACACAGAAGGTTGTAACCCTTCCACAGTTTGTAATCCTGCTATTCCCATCTGTGAATCGAGGATAACACTTCATGAATCTAATTAAGTGGTCTCTGGCCCACAAGTGCTGTGGCCACCATCAAAGCAGTGGTCTTCAGGCTGCCACAAGACTTTTATTAATTGCTTTTGATATGGTTGTTTTGGGGCTGCTGTTGTTTAGTTTTGTTGCCCAGAGTCACTTAGAGGGCCTTGGTGGTCGTAGGGCAGGCGATAAATTCAGCGAACGGATGCTTTGTTTGATGACAAAACAGGGAAAGCTTAGCTCCATCACATCCCACACACAATCTTCCAACTCCAGCGTCCTCGAGCTGGCCATTGTTGCAGACAGAATGTTGGAGAAGGAGGACTGGGCAGCTGGAAGGACCAAAATTCCCAGCCAGAGAAAGAGCTGGACCACACCGTTGGATAACAATGCTGAATACCAATTTCGACACCCATTTCACTAGGTCAGCCTTCCCCAACCTGGTGCCTTCCAGATGTGTTAGATGACAATTCCCATAATTCTCACCCATGCTGGCTGGGAATTATGGGAGTGGATGTCCAACCCATCTGGAAGGCACCTGGTTGGAGAAGGCTGTACTGGGCTGTAGCTAATTGGTACAACACAAGCTTCGCATGCAGAAGGTCCCAACTTTGATCCCTGGCATCTCCAGGTAGGAATGGGCAAAGACCCCTGGCTGAAGCCCTGGAAAGGCACTGCCAGGCTAGATGGACCCATGGTTTGACTCAGTATAAGACAGCTTCCTATGTTCCTCAGTTTCTTATTGGAGGGCACCAGGCAATAAACCCAGAATTCCCTGAAAAATACCCTTGATTTCCAGGACCCCACAGACCTGGGACTTACCTCCCACTCCCTCCCCCAAGAGAGTCTCCGACTTGCCCTTACAGTTTCTCAAACATCCATGGGGAAAGCCATTTCATACTTGAAGAATACTGACTGCACTCCAATCAGGAATTCAACGCAAGGGTCAGTGCATCCGAGAGCAAGGTGAACCTCATGTTTGCTTGGGTACGTATGTCACAGTGATGGGGGTCTATGAAAACCAGAGGGCGAAAGGCCTTCCCTACCAAAGGAACAGCCACTCCATCCCACAATGAAGTTGGATGAATAAAGAAAGCAGACTCTACAGCCCATGTCGATATCTAACTGATTCTCTTTTCCTAGTGTGTCAGGAATGGCCTAGCACATGGTGTGTGTGTGTGTGTGTGTGTGCACGCACGTGCGTGCACGTGCACATACAAAAGGTTTGAGGTGTGCCAAATGCATCCCAAACTCCATTCAAAGCCTCCATGTCTCACTGCCCTTGGACTGCTAGCTGGCCTGGCTGCCAATCCTAAAGGCATGAGCACTTCTGCTCCAGATCCTGTTGTATTCCTCCTGGATACTTGCCAGGAGACAGGACCATATGCTAGTTCTGCATTCATCCATCATTGGGACAGATCACCATTCCCAAAGAAAGCAGTCTTCTCCCAGAGCTGGCATCCAGACTGAAATCTTTTAAGACGTGCTGGCGGAGGTCCCACAGAAAACCTGCATCGTTCAGGACTGGAAAAAATATTTCAAATTCCTAGGGGCCCACGACCATTTTCTTTTTGAGGAGCGAGCCCAGAGTGTTGGTTTTTGTTGCCAGTGTTGCCTGCCCAGCACAAGGCTGAGTAAATATTTCAAATTCCTGAGCATCAGCATCAAATTTCAAGCCACCTAAGACACCAACTGCCTGAGCCCATACATATTCATCATCTCAGTGTATAAACACCCTTAAATGCGTCAAGGTAGCTTTGCCAGTACAAAAGGGACACACACACCCTCCACCAGCCTTTCCCAAAGAAATAGGAGAACAGCTGGAGCCATTAATTCAGTCACACTTTAACAATTTCTAAAAAAAGAGAGAGAGGTGGAAGCCTCTTTAGTTATATAATGGTGTAATTTACTAATTTATGTAAAATGGTTGTTGTTGCCTTTGGAAATTTTACCCACAATTACTTTTCAGCTGTACAGTTTCAAGTCTCCCTCCCTCCCTCCCTCCCTCTCTCTCTCACACACACACACACACATCCTAGCCATCCGACTGTAATTTCAAAGGGGTTCCTTTTAAAACAGCCTTCCCAAACCTGGTAGGATTATAGCTGGCTGGCAGATGACTGAAGTTGTAGTCCAACACATCTGGAGGGAGTGAGGCTGGGGAGGGCTGGTTTAAACAGCAAGTCAAAAAAAAGCATCAAAAAGAAGCAAGAGAAATTAAACAAAAGCTGTGTGATTTGCAAGAAGCTTTTGGGGGCAATAAATTTATTACCACTCCATAGTGGGGATGGATGTACCAGTCTATACCCCATCTGTGTCAGTTTCACATCTTTCAATGATAAATCCATTCCATCAAATTCCCACACCAGTTAGCAATTATTTTAAAAAAGCATGAACATTCACATTTTCGTACGCAACTTTCCCTAATACACACGTTTTTGTAGGCAATTTTTGAGCCAAGAACTGAGTCACAAAATGCACAGAGAGGTGTGCAACAGAAAGGATATCTCTGTGTTTTTTATTTACAGTATTTTTATCCTCAGCTGAAAAGGCTGACTGTGTGGCTTATGTACGATCAGTAAAACAAGTCAGCCCCTGCCTGCAGGCTCACAACCTGAAAAGATACACAACACACAAGGAAAAAGGGATGGGAAGGGAAGAGGGGAAAAGCTGTCTTTCAGCAAGGCTAGCGAAATGGCCTTGCTTCCCCTCTCATCTTCCTCTGTACAGCCTGCTGGTGGTGCAAATTAGGCCGGGAAGTGTGAATCAGATCGCTTCACTTAAAAATGCAGACCAAGCAAAATTCTCCCCCATCTTACTACATACTCAAGACTGTGCTAAGTAGCAACTACCATTCGCACCAGGGTGGCGGGCGGGGCTGAACACTGGCACACTGGTCAACTGACTGAGGTCAAATATTGTCAAATACTCTACAAAGCTCGAAATGCTGTCATACAGGTGACACCCTACCCGTACTATTTCGTTCCGGGGCCCCTTGCCCGCAAGGGTGCAGAAGCGGGGCTGAGTCAGAGGCAAGCCCTGAAGCGCAGCAAATCCCCTCCTACTGGCCACCTGCTGGAACTGCAGGCATCTCCAGACAGGAATACAAGCAGTGGCCATGGTTACAAGGGCCGCCATCTTGGTTGCTGCAACCAGGGAATTTGCCCCATATGATCTGGCTCTGTGCTCTGTAACGCTCCTGTGAGGGGACAGGAAAACAGTAAGCATTGAAAGAATTGAAGGTACCAATTCAAGCAAAAATACATGAGATGCCTTCCCCATTCGAACGAACCGAGACGGTCACAGACAAAAATGAGAGTGAGCGGAACGAGCTTCAAAGTGAAGCGTGGAGAATTTCAGCCAGTTCAAACATCCCTGGTTCTCCCACCCCTAATTTTGTTGTTCCAAATTCTTGCTTTAAAAATATTTGACCAATCAATTGACCCAAACTTTCTTTGATGAGTCAAATGCCCAGCCCCAGCTAGCCCCCCCTCCCTCAGCCTTCCAAAGTATACTGTCAGCAAGTCCCATCATCCTAAGCTGCTGTCTTCTCCACAGATTCACCTATTGCCTTTGAGTTGGCAGCTGGTACACCCCGGAGAACCCTCATGGATCACTGCCTTGTTGTGGCGAAAGGGCTTGCGTAACTCAGTGAAGCCATAAGCTATGCCGTGCAGGGCCACCCAAGACGGACAGGTCATGGCAGAGAGTTCTGACAAAATGTGGTCCACTGGAGAAGGAAATGGCAACCCACTCCAGTATTCTTGCCAAGAAAACCCCATGGAACGTATCACAAGGCTAAAAGAGATGACGCCGGAAGATGAGCCCCTCAGGTCGGAAGGTGTCCAATATGCTACTGGGGAAGAGCAGAGGGTATTTCCAAGTAGCGCCAGAAAGAGTGAAGTGGCTGGGCCAAACCCGAAAGGACGCTCAGCTGTGGATGTGTCTGGTGGTAAAAAGAAAATCCGATGCTGTAAAGAACAATATTGTTTAGGAACCTGGAATGTCAGATCAATGAATCAAGGTAAGCTGGAGGTGGTCAAACATGAGATGGCAAGATTGAACATCGACATCTTGGGAATCAGCGAACTAAAATGGACAGGCATGGACGAATTTAATTCAGGTGACCATCATATCTACTATTGTGGGCAAGAATCCCTTAGAAGAAATGGAGTAGCACTCATAGTCAACAAAAGGGTGGGAAAAGCAGTACTGGGGTACAATCTTAAAAATGATAGAATGATCTCAGTACGACTCCAAGGCAAACCATTCAACATCACAGTAATTCAAGTCTATGCCCCAACCACTGATGCCGAAGAAGCTGAGGTTGATCGGTTCTATGAAGACCTACAACACCTTCTAAAACTAACACCAAAAAAAGATGTCCTCTTCATCATAGGGGATTGGAATGCTAAAGTAGGAAGTCAAGAAATCACCGGGATAACAGGCAGGCATGGCCTTGGTGTACAAAATGAAGCAGGACAAAAGCTAATAGAGTTTTGCCAAGAGAACATGCTGATCATAGCAAACACTCTTTTCCAACAGCACAAGAGGCGACTCTACACATGGACATCACCAGATGGTCAATATCGAAATCAGATTGATTATGTCCTTTGCAGCCAAAGATGGAGAAGCTCCATACAGTCAGTAAAAACAAGACCTGGAGCTGTCTGTGGCTCAGATCATGAGCTGCTTCTTGCAAAATTTCGGCTTAAATTGAAGAACGTTGGGAAAACCACTAAACTGTTCAGGTATGACCTAAATCATATCCCTTATGAATATACAGTGGAGGTGAGGAATAGATTTGAGGGATTAGACCTGATAGACAGAGTGCCTGAGGAACTATGGACGGAGGTCCGTAACATTGTTCAGGAGGCAGCAACGAAATCCATCCCAAAGAAAAAGAAATGCAAGAAAGCCAAGTGGCTGTCTGAGGAGGCTTTACAAGTAGCTGAAGAAAGAAGGGAAGCAAAAAGCAAGGGAGAAAGGGGAAGATATACCCAACAGAATGCAGAGTTCCAGAGAATAGCAAGGAGAGACAAGAAGGCCTTCTTAAATGAACAATGCAAAGAAATCGAGGAAAACAACAGAATGGGAAAGACTAGAGATCTCTTCAAGAAAATTGGAGATCTCAAGGGAACGTTTTGTGCAAAGACGGGCATGATCAAGGACAAAGAAGGCAGGGACCTAACAGAAGCAGATGAGATTAAGAAGAGGTGGAAAGAATACACAGAAGAACTATACAGGAAAGATCTTAATGTCCCTGATAGCCATGATAGTGCGGTCACTGAACTTGAGCCGGACATCCTCGAGAGTGAAGTCAAGTGGGCCTTAGGAAGCATTAGTAACAACAAAGCTAGCGGAGATGACAGTATTCCAGCTGAGCTATTTAAAATCCTAAAAGATGATGCTGTTAAAGTGCTGCATTCAATATGCCAACAAATCTGGAACACTCAACAGTGGCCACAAGACTGGAAAAGGTCAGTTTACATTCCAATTCCAAAGAAGGGCAACGCCAAAGAGTGTTCAAACTACCGCACAATTGCGCTCATTTCACATGCCAGCAAGGTGATGCTCAAAATCCTACAAGCTAGGCTTCAGCAGTATGCGAACCGAGAACTACTGGAAGTACAAGCTGGGTTTAGAAGAGGCAGAGGAACTAGAGATCAAATCGCCAACATTCACTGCATCATGGAGAAAGCAAGAGAATTCCAGAAAAATGTCTATTTCTGCTTCATTGACTACGCTAAAGCCTTTGATTGTGTGGATCACAACAAACTGTGGCAAATTCTGAAAGTGATGGGAGTACCAGACCACCTTACCTGTCTCCTGAGAAACCTGTACGAGGGTCAAGAAGCAACAGTAAGAACCAGACATGGAACAACCGATTGGTTCAAAATTGGGAAAGGAGTACGACAAGGCTGCATATTGTCACCCTGCTTATTTAACTTATATGCAGAGTACATCATGAGAAATGCCGGGTTGGATGAATCAGAGGTCGGAATTAAGATTGCTGGGAGAATTATCAACAACCTCCGATATGCAGACGATACCACCCTAATGGCAGAAAGCGAAGAGGATCTAAAGAGCCTCTTGTTGAGGGTGAAAGAGGAGACTGCAAAAGCTGGTTTGAAACTCAACATTAAAAAAACTAAGATCATGGCATCTGGCCCTATCACTTCCTGGCATATAGAAGGGGAAGAAATGGCAGCAGTGACAGATTTTACTTTCTTGGGCTCCAAGATCACTGCAGACGGTGACTGTAGCCATGAAATTAAAAGACGCTTGCTCCTTGGGAGGAAAGCTATGGCAAACCTAGACAGCATAGTAAGAAGCAGAGACATCACCTTGCCAACAAAGGTCCGTCTAATCAAAGCTATGGTTTTCCCAGTAGTAATGTATGGCTGTGAGAGCTGGACTATAAGGAAGGCTGAGCGCCGAAGAATTGATACTTTCCAACTGTGGTGCTGGAGAAGACTCTTACGAGTCCCCTGGACTGCAAGGAGGTCCAATCAGTCCATTCTAAAGGAAATCAACCCTGACTGCTCATTGGAAGGACAGATACTGAAGCTGAAGCTCCAATATTTTGGCCACCTAATGCGAAGAGAAAACTCCCTGGAAAAGACCCTGATGCTGGGAAAGACTGACAGCAAAAGGAGAAGGGGACGGCAGAGGATGAGATGGCTAGATAGCATCACTGATGCAATGAATATGAACTTGAGCACGCTCCGGGAGAGAGCACAGGACAGGAAGGCCTGGCGTGCTATGGTCCATGGGGTCACGAAGAGTCGGACACGACTGAACGACTGAACAACAACAACAACACCCCGGAGAACTTATTTAGCCTCAGGGCCTCCAGTTACGGATCTCTGCTTTGTGGGGAATTCCTTTAATGAATGGAGATGCACAACCCTTAACAGATTAACTGCAAGGTGCTGGTGCAGAACTGAAAGGGTTGTGCACCAGTGGAACCCCTTCCCCTTCCACCTCTTCTCCACCTTATCCATGCATTTTGCTGGGATCATCCCTCGACATTATATAAACCCCTGCCTTTTATTCTAGATTTGTTAACCTGTAATGTTGTGGGCCGCGGTGGCTTAGTGGTTAAGACGCTGAACTGCAGACTGGAAGGTCGGCAGGTCAGCAGTTAGAGACCCGAGTGCCGCGTGACGGAGTGAGCTCCCGTCTTCAGTCCCAGCTCCTGCCAACCTAGCAGTTCGAAAGCATGAAATTGCAAGTAGATAAATAGGTACCACCTGGGCGGGAAAGGTAACAGCGCTCCGTGCACCTCGGTTTTCAGTCATGCCGGCCACATGACCACGGAAGCGTCTTCGGACAGCGCTGGCTCTTCGGCTTAGAAACGGGGATGAGCACCGCACCCTAGAGTCGGACACGACTGGCTGGGGACACCTTTTAACGTCCATAGAAATCTCCCAATATGGATTGAAACCTCTGCTCCAACTTTTGAAGGCAGTCTGGTTCAAAAGAGAGGAGCCCTCAGTGTCTGCCTTTCCCAGTGGATTTTGTGAACAAAAAGTGGCTGCGTAGCCTTGTGAATAACCCCCAACTGATAGCTGAAATACACAGTGTACCTCAGCTATCTGCATCCCGTCTTTCTACCAAAACGATCACGGCAGCCTATGGCATCACCCAGGCGTGTTCAGCCTCTTACAACCCAAAGGTCAAATTCCATTTTGGACAAGCTCTTGGGGGCTGTATTCTAGTGGTGGGTGGGGCCAATGGGGAAAGGGGCGGGGTCAACAAGACCAGCACATTGTCGCTTAGACCTCTTGCTGCCGGTAACTAAACCTTAGGAGGGTCATTTCAAGCGTCTAGACTGGGGAAAACTGCACAAAAGCTGGGAAGCCACCAAACAATTGGTGAAGCTTCACCTAAGGGGGTGAAGCTGGGGGCACGGCCCTCTGGGGAACCCTGGAGGGACAGAATGGGAGCCAAAGCAGGCAGGATTTGGCCCCCAGGGCTGAGGTTCTGCACTCCTGATATAATCAAAGAACACAGAAATGAAAAATGGATCAACAGCAAAAACTATTATTTTATTATTTATTTATTTATTACATTTCTATAGTGCCCCCTAGCCGAAGCTCTCTGGGCTGTTTACAAAAGCTCAGACATTAAAACACAATAGACAAAGTTTAAAAGCCATTTACACAGAAGCACGCACACAAAATTCATAAACAACATATAACTAAAGACAACTTTGAGCTAAAACCAGTTTAACAAAAAATCCTACAATAAAAACGACACAGCTTAAAAACAACACAGCTTAAAAACAGTATGCAAGAGTCAGCAAAAGGAACAAGAGTTCTCAAAAGGGAAGGCCTGCCGGAATAACAGAGTCTTTAATTCCTGCTTAAAGACCTTCGAAGAGGTCAGCGGGCGCACTTCAACGGGCAGGTCATTCCACAACTGAGGGGCGGCAAAGGAGAAGGAAATGACTAGAATTATTTTAAACACAAACATACCATAATCCATCAAAATAGCAAACGATATAATCACCTACAAATTAAAAATGGATTGTCAACAGCAAAAGTTAAAATTGTAAACACACACACACATCTCCCACAATCTGTCAAAACAGCAAAAGATATAACCAAGGACTTACAAAAATACACGAACTAAAAATGGATTGTCAACAGCAAAAATTAAAAATTATTTTAAACACAAACACACCACATCCTATCAAAAACCTCAGCAGCCAAACGGCATCTTAAGTTGTGGCACCAAATGCCCATTGAAAAGGGGGCATCTCAGTTGCCCACTGGAAAGCTGACAAAGCCAAGCAAGCATCCCTTGGAAGAGCTTGGTGCCACCATAGAAAAGGCCCTCTCTCCACCCACCATGCTGTGGATGATGAGGGGACCTATCTGGGTGTTCCCAATCAGGGCGAAGGAGCACTCTGCAGTGGCAGCTGCTGGGATGTCATAAGCAAACAGGCAGCAGTGGGAGGGATGAGAAGACTTTGTGCATTTTGCTGCTTACTGAAAGCGGTAGGGACTGCTACTTGCCCCAAGCAAGCAGCCATTGGGGCCCCTGTGTGGTCAAGGTTCCCGATAGGGTGAAACACCCACAGGCATACACATGTACATGTGTGAGTGCCCCTTTTCAAATGTCATGCTGAACATGTGGGTGTCAGAGGCAGGGTGCCATATTCTTCAGCCTCCTCCCCACTGGTTCAGAAGGGGACTCAGAGGGGGAGGAGGCTTCATCTAGTAACCCATCATCTTCTATTCCAGGACCTACCAGGCCAGAGGATATGGCTTTACCAGTCTCCTCGACTCAGAAGGCATCCCTCCAATGCAGTCCTCACTGCCTCCATGTAGGGATGTACGAAAGTCACTTACCTTGCCCAAAATTTGATTCGCGGTGGGGGGGAGGCGCTCCGTCCCTCCCCCCGAAATTCTGGCCAGGGGGGAGGCACCCCGTCCCTCCCCCCCGAAATTCTGGCCGGTGGGGAGGCGCCCCATCCCTCCCGCCGCGAATCTTGGCTGGCCAGGAATGCAAATGGCGGCGGCCATAGCCGCCGCCATTTGCGTCCCTGCAATCAGCCGTGATAGGCTACGTAAATGTTTACGTAGCTTATCATGGCTGAGTAAAAAAACCAGAAAACAAAACCGCACGTACGCAAGTGGCGGTGCCCATGGGCGCCGCCATTTGCGTTCCTTATTTTGGCACGTGTAGTCTACGTAAACATTTTCGCCGTAGTCTATGTAAATGTTTACATAGACTAGATGTGCCAAAATAAGGAACGCAAATGGCGGCACCCATGGGCACCGCCATTTGCGTACGCGCATTTTTTTTTGCTTACTCAGCCGTGATAGGCTACGTAAACATTTACGTAGCCTATCACATTTTGGGGGGGGGGGTTGTTTTTTTTTTACTGGAAATGGCAGCGGTGGCAGCCGGTTGGAAGACCGGCCACCGCAGCCGCCGCCAGGGACATTCGCACAAGTCCCGTCCTGGGGGGGTGGCAGACCGTTTCACCACCGATTTCGGGGGGCCGAATGCGCTGGCATTCGGCCTCCCCGAGATTCGTGGCGAAATTCTCTGACATCCCTACCTCCATGCCACAGAAGCCAGCAGCTGCAGAACTGGACAGCGGCCCTTTAAGAAACAGACAGCTCCTCAGAGGGGGTAGAGTTAACAACAGGTCCAGACCTGCCAGTCTTCAGGAGGCTTCTGCATGCTGCTGAGACAACAGCTCTTCCTAGCTGAGTTTCAGCCAGCATAGATCTGTCCAGGGTCCTGAAAGGCCTGACCTGGCCTGTTGGGAGTCTGCATTGCCTAACCTGACTGTGCCTCATCAGACATGACCTTGCTGTGCCAGACATGATCAAGGCTTTCCAGGCACCACCACTGCTGCAACCTAGGGTAGTATCCAATGTTAGCCCTACTTAGAATATACCTGTTAAAATGAATGAGACTTAGGTTAATCATGACTAACCTAAGTCCCATTCATTTCAATGGGTCTAATGTAAGTAGGGCTAACACTGGATACTACCCTTAGTTTCTTCTGGGAGCTCCATGCAGGAGCTAGGGCAGGACACACGGCTGATAATGGAGGTGAGGTCAGCAGGTACACTGGGTATATGTGTGAAGGGGGGCTATTTGAACATCCCTTGTGCACACATTCAATGTAACATGTAGAGAGCCACTGTAATGGTTGGAGTGTTGGACTGGGACACAGGTGATCTGGGTTCAAAGCCTCATTGAGCCATGAAGCTCACTGGGTGACTTTGGATCAGTCACTGACCCTCAGCCTAAACTACCTCACAGGGTTGTTATGAGGATAAAATGGAGAGAAGGATCAGGCAAGCCACCTTGGGTTCATTGCAAGATGGAAAAGGCGGGATATAAATGTAATAATAAATAGTAGATAAATGTAAAGAGAACTACAGCCCAATTGCATTGGCTGGGACAAAAAAAAAAATACATCCTTTACACAAGACTCAGTTGGGGGTTTGAGGGATGGTTTTTTTCTTTTCTCAAGGGCTTTTTGTGTACAGAAAGCAAACTGCAAATGGTTAAATGGCTGAAACTGGGGGACATTGTCACCTGTACAGTAGCAAACAATGTCCTAGAAGGGCTACACTATGGGTCTACTTCTGTGTAGATTCTGCAACAAAAAGTGCACTGGGGTGTAACTGCAACCCCAAGTAATACAGCAGTCAGTTGACTGAGAGCTCATCATGTTTCCTCTACTAGGGAGTTTGCAAAAACAACTAAGTTTCTTCTGCACTGCATTACCTGGACCAGAATGAACAAGACAGTTTAATGCCGCAGGATTAGCTCCCTCAGCTATATAAGTGCCATTAGATCACATCTATAGTATATCTCCTTCAGAGTCAGATGCCAAAAAGGTAATGCAATTTGAATCACATCCCAGATCCCTTTGGACATTTGGGCCTGTAATTGGCTCACTAATGAATTTTCAGAGCTCTTTGGTGGTGAGGGGAAGGGGCAGAGACCCAGCAGTTCCATTCTTATTGAAAATATGCAAATGCCATGCTAATCCAGATGGACACCATTTTTAACAGCACAGGAGCTTATAAGATTGGGGTGGGGGGAGACCCAATAGTTAGCAGAGCACTCTTAAAACTCTTGTTGTATGCACAAGCACATACAAAGGCAGAAAAAGAAGTCCTCTGCACATTAACAAAATACGAAAATGCCAAAGTAAAACTTCACCTACTGATAAAGAGTGGAAGAGGTGTTATATGTTGTCTGTTGTTCAATGGGGAAGAAATTTAAGCAAAATTCAAGGAGACAAATTGAAGAGACTGTATCTGGTGAGGCACAGGGCTGAAATTTGATTAAAGAAATCTTATTCGTATGAGTTTTAGTTAATAGATTAATTAAATGTCTATGTGGCAACAATAATAGCTTTTAAACAAATATCATACTTTTCTTTTCAGACGATGCCCACACGTGCTGTAGCAGAAGTCACCTTGGAACAGGCATTCCCTTCTGCCTGAGAAAGGGGAATGCATCTTTTGAAAGCTTGCTTTTAAGAGAGAGTTTAATTAAACTAAGTTTTTTTTTTTTAAGAGATCTGCTGTCTGGTTTAGCACAGTGCCTTTTGAAGGGTTTTTTTTTTTTGATCAAATGGATCAATAGATTAAAGATTGCAGCCAATGTGTGTGAGCAAGAGATGCCAGAATAGCTTTACCACTGAAGGAGGCACTGGACATAAATATGATGATCTAGGAAGAATCAGATAGAAATTTAAAAAAACACACTGCACAAACCAAATATTACTCACACACACACACTAACACCCAAACAAGGAAAAGCCACAGATGTTTTGCCATGCAGCCCTGTAAAACCACTGCTGATTCCATCTTCAGCATCACTCGTTTGTCATTTGAAAACTTCTAGCACCTGGTTACACCTGGCCATTACCCAGGTAACACGACAACATCAGCAATTGCTTGTACCCAATAACAATCCCATTGCGCTCCAGAAATGCTGCCTGGAATGTCTGTGAAAGCGCTAAAGGATTAGCCTTTAAAAAAGAAAAGAAAAAGGAGCTATATTTTGGGTTTTAGAAGGGGCTGGATGAGCCGTCACATTGGCTCCACCTACTGACTCATTCCAATGGGAGCTCTGACATCCAAAGCACCTTTTAACCCCCTTTCCTCCCCGCCCAGCCAGCAATGAAAAGGGACTAATGCTCTGTGGTAGACAGTGGAGGCTGGTGGCTCCGATGTCAGTGGGGTGGTGAATCTGCTCTGGGTTTTGGTCAGAACTCTAAAGGAGCTCTCCAAGGTGCTGATGCCCCGCTGACATTGGAGCCACCAGCCTCCACTGGAGGTAGAGGAGATATTTTGCATGCAAAAGGTTCCATCCCTGGAATCTCCAATTAAAAGGACTCCAGCAGCAGTTGATGGCAAGGACACTCCTCTGCCTGAGACTTTGGAAAGCCGCCACCACTCCAGGTAGACAACTCTGGCTAGATGGATAGATCGTCTGACCAGGTACGAAGGCAGTTTCCTGTGTTCCCAGTAAGAGCCATCTCCCATTACAAGCCTCAGCTGCGTTCACTCCCACCCGTCAGCTTCTTGGTTCAGGCATAAGAGCCAACAGTGATGTGTGTACGCGAAGTGTCCTCTTTGCAACAAAGAATCTCGTGCTTGAATATGCTTTTTCCTCCTCCCTCCAAAACCCCTCTCCTTTTGTGTCATGTTTTTTTAGATTGCAAGCCTGTAGGCAGGGACTGCCTTATTTCTTAATCTTTGTAAACTGCTCTGGCAGCCTTTCTGGTGAAGGGCAGGATAAAAATGCTATAGATACAGAAATGCATAGTAATAAATCAATCCCAAGAGAGCCTCTGGCTCACACAGAGGGAAGGGGGCTAAGGAGCCCTTTACCTGCACTGCAGCTTGCAAGGGAGAAAGCTGCTAGTGCAGGGAGGAGCCCCTGGGGACAAAGGGCTCCCTGGAAGTTGGACAAGAAGCCCTTGGAATCCAGACTGAGCTTATTTCTGTTTTAAAGAAAGGAAGAATAAAAGAAAGACCTGCTTTGTTTCAAATCTGAGAATCCCTGGCTTCTTATTCCGCACACCCAGCCCCACTTGGAAATCTACTGGCACGGGTTTCTGCAAACACCCCCCCCCCCCCCACACACACACACACAACTCTCCAATTAAAAAAGAAAGGGAAAAAAAGTTCCAACTACAGATGGAATTCCCTCCACAGCATGTTAACTTCGCCATTTCTGTGTGAAGCTGCAGTGATCTACACGAGTTAATTTGAGCGAATGCCGCATCGAAGGACTGCCTTTATTATTACAGTTGCTGGAGAAACCAGAATTAATGCAATGGATGGCACACCAAAACCTCATCCATTTGATGTAAATCAATGCATCGCACATTTAAATTGCTCTGCTTTCTTTCAGGAAAGTACATTGAAGTGATTCATTAGGCGTTGTTCTGTTCGCAAGAAACGGAGCAATTCTCTTCGGCACGCTGGAGCATCTCTGGTAGTCAAATTTAAAAAGCAATCAGGTGTACTAATATCTTCCTCTTGCAGCCATTTACATCAGCCGAGAACACGATTCCTGACAATTCCGATTTAAATGAATGAGGGGCAAATTAACCTCAGCTAATACACGTCGGAATCAAAATCTGCACAGCAAAGCTTCACCACCACCTACATTTTATTTATTTAAAAACCCACCCATTATTCTCCCAAGTTCAAACGATATTTGATAATTTAATATAACACACTGACAAGTTCAGAACAGATCGCAAGCCATAAATATGAATCTCCCCTACAGCTTAGATGTATTTCAGTACCATTGCAAGCAATCATTTATAGCACCATTTTAAAATTTATAATATCCCCGAAAAGCAAAAAGAATGTTGCTTGATGTACAGAAAAACTGCTTCAGCCAAGCACTCAAAAGCTTTGCTTATGCGTGGAAATCATCCACTCCTAAATAAGAACTGGCACAAATGACAGATTGGATGAAATGAAACATAATGAATAATTCGTGCTAGCTCAGAGCACCAAGCAAACTCCAGCAACCTATCTTCCCACAAAGCCACGCTTTTACCTTTATACAGATGCAAGCCATTCAGGAGTTTTTCACCACTAGAATCATGCAGCTGCTTTTAAACATGTCAGTAAATACTCTGCAACCAGAATCCAGACAGGGAGAGAATAAGTTCCCAGGCCAGCAGATGTTTACTGTGCTTAAGGGCACGATCCTAAGCATGTTTAGACAGAAAAAAGTCCTACAACTCCCAGCATTCTTCAGGCAGCCATGCTGGCTGGAGAATGCTGGGAGATGTAGGACTTTCTTCTGTCTAAACATGGATAGGATTGTGCCCTAAGTCCCACCAGCACCATCAAACTTAATTAAACGGCACATAATTATAAGTCCAAGGTCAGCATCTAACGGTGTCATTCCGCAAACCCAAATAGTGCTAGTGAAGCTCCACTGAATCTTTCTGTTGCACAAGTGGTCGCCCATTGAGCTTGCACAACTAGCTGGGCAAGCAGTTGCACAATGGCTTGCACTAGAGTTCTGCACAATGGCTTGCACAACGCTCCCCTGAGATCTTAATGGTATAGGGCGGGATACAAATGTTTTAAATAAATAAATAAGCATAATGCACAACTGCTTCGGCAACCGTGCTTGCACAAATGTAACTCTAGCTGGATTCTTCTCTTGCGCATAGTTCAGAACCTAGCTTCTGCTAGCAGAACATCATGTGTGCTAATGGAACAACCCAGTTGGATACTGCCCAATAGGTGCAGTATTTTGGTCTATGGGTCTGCCTCTGGTTTAGGGGGACTTTTCAAAAGGTTTATTAAGAACAGGAGTTGCCACATGTTATCAGAGAACGTAGAAACGAAAGAAAAGCCCTGCTGGATCAAGCCAAAGGCCTATTTTGCCCCGCACTCTGCTCTAGGGATGGCAGAGAATTCCCCGAACTCCATGGCAGAATGGCCTGCCCCCCCGCCCCCCCCCGTGGATCCCCCCCCCCCCGGGATGAGACTTACCTGAGGCAGATCTTCGGGTGGCGGCAGCTCTGGCGGCGGCTTCGGTGGCGGTGGCGGCCGGTCTTCTGACCGGCTGCCGCCGCCGCCATTTCCAGTGTTAAAAAAAAAAAAGATGTGATAGGCTACGTAAAGATTTACGTAGCCTATCATGGCTAGGTTAAAACAAAAACAAAAATGACAAGATAGGCTACGTAAATCTTTACGTAGCCTATCACGTCTGACTTTAAAAAAAAAAACACACACGTGTATGCAAATGGCGGCAGCTATGGCTGCCGCCATTTGCGTTCCTTATTTTGGCCCGTCTTAGTCTACATAAATATTTACGTAGACTAAGATGGGCCAAAATAAGTGAATCCGCTACACTATTTGCGTTCCCCTTATTTTCGCCATCTTAGTCTATGTAAATATTTACGTAGACTAAGACGGGCCAAACTAAGGAATGCAAATGGCGGCAGCCGTAGCCGCCACCATTTGCGTACGCGTGTTTTTGTTTTGTTTTTAAAGACAGATGTGATAGGCTACATAAAGATTTACGTAGCCTATCACGGCTGACTACAGGGACGCAAACAGCGGTGGCTACGGCCGCCACCATTTGCGTCCCTGCTAGCCAGCAGCCGGATGTCCGGCTGCTGGCGGAGCCGGCCGGCAGCTTTGCGAAATCCCTGTGGAGCGGAGCCAGCCGGCCAGGATTCCGGGGGGAGGGACAGAGCGCCTCCCCCCCCCCAGCGGAACCCGGCGGAGCCAGGTAAGGCCAATTTCGTACATCCTTACTCTGCTCCCACGACAGCCGACCAGAAGCTCATGGGAAGCCCGCAAAAGCAGGGCGTGAGGGGAACAGCACGCTCCAGCCAGTGTTCCCCAGAAACTGGTATAAAGAGGCAAGGGAGGCAATATATAGTCATCATGAGCTAGCTGAACACTCGGTACTGGTGGCTGCTGGCACTTGGCTGTCGGGAGGTTGCCCCTGCCACCTTCTGAAATCCTCAGGCAGCCAGAGCATCAACACGCAGACAATAGGGCTCTTTTCCAAGGCTTTATTCCCATTCAACCTAATGATGCTTACAGATGCTAAGTGCTTGATCCTAGGAGTGAGACTTAAGAAAGCTGCCTACTCGGGGGTTCTAGCCTTAGGAATCAGTTGATCTCCATTTGGAGGGGAAGGCAGGAAACCTCTGTACTTATGGGCTAGGAGGAGAGAGTCCACCCCTTTCCTGTGAGGCATCAGGGCACTGCTGTTGCTGTCGCGCCAAGCGGGCTGAGCGCCTTCTCTCAGCACACGCCATCTCATAGAATCATAGAATAGTAGGGTTGGAAGGGGCCTACAAAGCCATCGAGTCCAACCCCAATCTCCCGCTTGAAGCTGCACAGGCTCTTAGCATCCAGAAACTGCTGTTGCGCCTCCCTCTCCCTGCCAGGGTCACTATTACTCTCAGGAATGTGAACTGGGGGGGCTCTCCACCTGGCTGCTCCTCTGAACAGCGCTCAGCTTCCTCTCCCGCGGTTTCTATCTCTTCCTCAGAATCAGAACTGCTTTGGGGCTCTCTGGGCTCCAATCCAACCCTGACATTGGGGTGGGGGAGAAGGATCCCCTATTGCAGGCACAGCTGCTCCTTGTCCCAGAGTGATGGATCTCTCTTTCTCCGGCCTCGTGGTTTTCTCAATTTTCTCTTCCCTCTCACTGTATTCACTTCAGACACAGCTGAGAATCCTACACACAAAAAGGGGAGGGGGAATATTTTTTTGCTTAGAGCAGCAAAACTGAGCTAGCACTGTTATGGAGTGAGAAATGTTATTCACAGCTCATTTGCATACATTGGTTTAATCAGCAAACAAAAAGAAGATGACACAGGAATAGTAGGGATAAGCCCCCCCCCCCACTGTCAGATTAACACCCAAGAAAACAATTTAGTCAACTCAGCAGATAGGAAGCAGTGCTGATATAACTCCATATTCCACTTCACATACAGCTTTATGACAAGCTAGGGATGTCGGAGAAATCTGAAAAGGACTCAAATGAGTCTGGATTTGCGGATCCTGCAGCAAACCAGCTTTTTTCGAGGCATGCAAATTCCATGGCCTCGAGGACCAATTTTTCACATTCGTGCTGATTTGCACTTGCACTAATGTGCACTAACTTATGTGCAGTAGTTCGTAGAATCATAGAATAGTAGGGTTGGAAGGGGCCTATAAGATCATCGAGTCCAACCCCATGCAGATCAGCGCATTTGCACAAGTTCATATTAGCACGAATGCGCACTTGCAAATTAATGCAAGTAGAATGAAATGCTGGTTTAAAAAATGCAGTTCTGTCAATGAGGGGATGATGGAACAAAAGACATCTGACAATTTGCAAAACACAGGCAGAACAGATTTAACAAGATTTGTACATCCCTGCACAAAACACCAGCATCCCATAATATGGCAAACTCCTTACACAGAATTCTTAAAGGGAGGATCACTCCAATTAATTTTCTTAGCCCTAACAGCTACTTGGACATGCTTGGCACACAGACACCAATGGCTACTAGCCATAATGGCTACAAGATCAGAGGTATCCTGTCTCTGTATACCTATTGCTGGGGAACATGGGCAGGAGGGAACTGATGTCCTACTTGTGGGCCAGCATCTGGATGGCCAGTGTGGGAACAGACAAC
The DNA here is from genome assembly GCF_057233095.1 of Heloderma suspectum. Classification (NCBI taxonomy): domain Eukaryota; kingdom Metazoa; phylum Chordata; class Lepidosauria; order Squamata; family Helodermatidae; genus Heloderma; species Heloderma suspectum. Next base: position 4,874,959 of record NC_139466.1, read on the forward strand.
TAGACTAGACAGGCCTCCGGTCTGATCCAGCAGGGCTCTTTGTATGTTCTTAAGGCCGGGGGCCAAGGTTTACAACCAGTGTCTGGATCAGGACCTTTGTATCACATACCCAGCAGACCTGATGAATGTGCCAGTATGCTAAAAGTTACCAATTTCTTTCTGGATGCAATTCGAGGTGCTGGCTTTCACCTTTACAACCCAACAGCAGTGTGGCTCCCGCAGTACGGCTCCCACAGCACAAGCCTGCCCAAACATTTGCAGAGCGCCTCCGGAGACCCTTCTCCAGGGCCCCCCCACCTTCCGAAGTCCACCTCCATCTTTGCCAAGCCCCCTCCCTGCCAGTGGGAGCACACACCACAGGCTGTAGTTTCATCAGTGGCCCTTTGCTGGTGCATGCAGACACACACAGCAACCCAAGTAACTACCTGGGTTGCTTTCGTGGACAGGGCTGGTGACCATGTAGCAGCGACAGCAGAATATTCTAAACAGAAACCTTGCGTTACGGGCCTATGAAGTTGCCGTTTCTGGCCGCTGCCCATTTGTCTGCTCCGTTGTTGTCTCAGATCTTCTGTCTCTTTCCTTCCCTCCCCAAAATGTATCCGTGGGACTCGTGAGCATTATTGATGGAAGAGGACTATTAAAATGACATCTACCGCAAGAATGGGGAAACATACTTGACAACTGAAGTCGCTTTTAAAGGCAATTGCACTTTCACCCCCCATCACTGCCATCAAAAATTAGGGTGATTCTGAGTGACTGGAGAGCACTGCAAACCCACCTTGAATTCCAGAGGCAGGCACAGCTCCACTACAGCCAAGGGACATGAGGCCTAGATGGTGCGGCGCGTGGGCAGGACTGCATGCTTCCCCACCCCATCTGGTGTCAGGGCCCAGTGGGGTCAGAGGCAGAGGGCACAATCCCAACAGGCTGATAAAGGGCCAGAGGCAGATGACACAGCAGGCAAGAGATTGAGACAGGTGTCCACATAGTACCTTCCCTCACCGACAAGTTGCTCAGATTGAGGAACGAAGGTCTGGAGCAACAGCTACATAAAAGCGATGGGTGAGGATGACATTTGGTTCATTTTTGGTTAAGAACGTACCAAAACTTGCAAGTTTCTTCATAAACAGGACAAAAAGGACTTCAGGTTTGTTTTTAAAATATGGAATGCTGGAGAAAGCAAAACTCACTGATTCGCCCATGAAGGCAGAGGGCTTTGAGTGCTGAGCTCTTAGCAGTCTGGGTTTGAATCTCTGTGTATTCAGCCATGTTCGTGGCCCTGAATTAAGGTCTCTTTTTTTTCCATACAGGCTCCTTATCTTCAATAACTACATGACAGGCACGCACAACATGGTCCTCTCCACGCTAGGAAGAGCTGTACCTCTTGAATTGGGCCAGAGCAGACGGCTGAGAATTTCATTCGATTTGTTCTTTGATAAGCACTTGCCAAAATTGGCACATTTCTTCATAAGTAAGATGGGGTGGGGGGACCGTGAGATTTTTAAAAAAACGTAATATGGGAGAAAGCACAATTGAAATTCATCCATTCCTACTAGCCTGCCCCAACCTGGGGGACTCCAGATGTATTGGACTACAACTCCCAGAATCCCCTAGCCAGCACAGTGGCAAATCAGATACTTATGGGAAGTCCGCAAGCAGGACATTAGCCACCTCTCACTCATGCTCCCAGCAACATGGATACAGAAGCATGCTGCCTCTGACACTGGATTTATCTAGGTTAATCATCATGGCTTCTCCCAATGAGTTCTAGGGATTCTAGTCTGGTGAACATAAGAACAGCTGTGCTGGATCAGATCAAGGGTCCATCTAGTCCAGCATTCTGTTCACACAGTGGCCAACCAGCTGTCGACCAGGAACCCACAAGCAGGGCATGAGCACACCAGCACCCTCCCACCCATGTTCCCCAGCAACTGGTGCACACAGGCATACTGTCCCTGATACTGGAGGTAGCATTTAGTCATTGGGACTTGTAGCCACTACTAACCTTCTCCTCCATGACTTTGTCCAGTCCACTTTGAAAGCCATCCAAATTGGTGGCCATCACTAATTCGCAGCCCCCAGTGAATGCTGGGAATTCTGTTTGAGACTCTTCCTCAGGCCTCCACTCCCCAAGGTTCCCTGCTGAGAGGGAGTGACCATTAAACCACATTAAAATTTCAGCCTCCATTTACACGCTCAGCTTCACTTCCACTTGTGTCAGCTGTGGCAGATGGTGCTACAGATGGGAGAAGAATTTGCATGGCTTAGCACACCTTTCCCCAGCCTGATGCCCTCCAGATGTGCTGGATTGCAATTCCCATCATGCCCAGGCAGCCTGGGCCATGGGCCAGCATGGGCTTAGGATGTTCTCAGCAGCTTTCACAGTGTAAGGTTTCATTTCAATTTCTCCTTACGTGCATTTGCTCATTATGCACAGTCATGATGACCTGAGATTATTGCTGTTGGGTTGTTGTCATTGTTAAGGAAAACTCAGCTAAAGATGTAGGAAAGCTTGCAGGAGCCTGTGGTATCTTGGAAGCCTCCAGCATAGCTTGTCACACACTTGTCCTGTCTTAACCCAACTGCTACTGTTGCTGGTGGTGGTAGTTTGTTCCCCGCCTCCCTACCTGCCATATGCAATGTGACCCCTGGATTTATTGCTATAGACAACTTAGGTAGATGCTTTCTATAATAATTAGCTGAGGCTGGGAAAGCTCTCAATTCCCTGACACTCTCTTGCCCAGTTTTTTTTTAAAAGAAACAAAACAAAACAAAAAGCACCAAACTCACAGAACATATTGTTTTCTGCTCTCTTTGCCAGAAGCTTTGTGGTTTCTACAATCAAATTACCCCAGAAAATCACATTTTCTCCCTAATCCATTCTCCTATAATAAACCCCCAGGGACTCGTTGGTGTTTCAGATATCCATCTAAAGGTCTGCTGCAAAGGAGACCAGAATTCCCAAGTCACCACTGCTTGAAACACGGCAGCATGCCCAACTTCCCAGCTATACGGGGCTGCTCCAAAAAGGCTCTTCCTCCTCCTCTGCTTTGAAGGGTTGGGAAACAAGTGCCCGTCGACACCGGCAGACCACTTTGTATCCTTCAGAAACAGAGAAATACGGAACAGCCCCTGCTCACAGAACTTAGCCGCTTCACCCTTGGCCCCAAACCAAGTCAGACACATCTCCGCTTCCATTCAGCTCGTTAAGTGTCTTGTTCCTTGAGCAGCCCGTCTCTGTATCTCAGTTGCTGGGAAACTCGAGCGGGACGGTGCTATTGCACTCAGGTCCTGGTTGTGGACTTCCCATGGTCATAAGAAGAGCCATGTTGAATCAGATCAGGGGTCCATCTAGTCCAGCATTCTGTTCACACAGTGGCCAACCAGCTTCCTGTGGGAAGCCCACGAGGCGGACATGAGTGCAACAGCACCCTCCCACCCATGTTGCCCAGCAACTGGTGTACATAGGCAGACTGCCTCCAATACTGAAGGGAATATATAGCCATCATGACTAGTAGCCATTGGTAGCCTTCAGTGGCATCTGGTTGGCCACCGGACAAACAGAATGGTGGCCTAGATTAGGCCTCTGGTCTGCTCCAGCACAGCTCTTCGTATGTCCCTACTAACACCTGCTCTCTCAATACTGCCTTTCAGATTTAATTTACATTTTTATCCTACTCTTCCTCCAAGGAGCTCAATGCAGTACACACAGATGGTGTCCCCAAACTTCTATTCTCACACCCACCCTGTGAGGCAGAATCCTGAGAGACAGTGACCTGGTTAACACATAACACTAACCCATGGTTTATTTAGCCCATGGGTTGTTGAATTCTGGGTTGTTGTGATGTGTGAACATGGCCGCACTAACAAGTCATGGTTTGTCAACCACGAACAACCCAGAAAAAGAACCCATGGTTTGTTGTTGGGTTGAGGATTCTGGGTTGTTTAAACCATGGTTGTCATTGTGTGTGAACCCAGACCTGTGGGTTGTTTCACAGACAAGAGTAGTAAAAACAAACAAACCCAGCTGTTCTGCATGCCAGTGCTACAGTGCCACAAACTAATTTGGTATACAGGGAGGGAGCAGGCAAAGGAGGAGGGAAACAAACAACCCAGGGATTAAGGAAACAAACCATGGTTTGCTCAATCATCTGCCAGGCAAACCCTGGATAGGACAACAAGCCATGGGTTAAAGAAACCATGGGCTAGCATTATGAATGAACCAGGACAGTGAATGGCCGAAGACCACTCAGTGACCTTCATGGCTGAATGCAAATTTGAGCCCTTTGCAGCAGACCTTTAGATGGATATTTTAAACACCATCAAGTCCCTGGGGGTTTATTATGGGAGAATGGATTAGGGAGAAAATGTGATTGTCTGGGGTAAGGCTGAAATCCTATGCTTGTTTAGGCAGAAAAAAGTCCTACTTTTCATGGGAATTGTTTGGCTAAAGGACAGCATACAAACATACAAAACAAACAAACACTTTAAGACTGATCCAAAGTAGGTTCACCCCGGAAATGGAAACAGGATTGGGAGAGCCACTGGAGACACATTCCTGTGGCCAACATGTCTACACTACAATTTTAATCCACTTTCAAACCTGGTTAACTGTCATAGCTGGTTAAATGGGTTATCCTGGGAATTGCAGATAATAACGAGGCTGATGTCTTTAAGCACAGAATTACAGTTACCATGATTCACTGGGGCAAGTCATGACAAACCGGTTCCAAATGCATGGCATAGAGAAGTGGCCTGAGTTGCCTTTCAAATAAAAATATCAGATATTGATCCCATCTATACTCACCTTTCTTCAATGGAGTTCAAAGTGGTGACACCTCAACACTGTGAGGAAAATCAGGCTGAGAGGCAACAAACTGTTTTCCAAGGGCCACCCAGTGAACTGCTTAGCTGAGCAGGAGTTGAACCCAAGTTTCTAGATGCAGGCAAAAGTCTCTTGCTGAGGAAATCCACCATGCCAAGCACCTGGGTAAAATCCAACGCAAGTCCTGCTTAGAGCAGACTCATTGGAATAAATGGGACTTAAGTTAGTCATGACTAACTTAAGTCCCATTCACTTTAATGGCCTACTCTAAGTAGGACTTATTTTGGATTTTACCCTCTGATTTCAGAGAAACATTTTAAGTAAGCGCCTTCCTTCCCCCACATAGTTAACTAGAACTCTTTAGAGAATCCTGCTCTCCACAACAAGAGTTCACCGCTGTGCATTAACACGTCACAGACTCTACTGCAGCATTTAAGAAAGATCTGGAATGATTTGCTTCTGACACAAAGAAAAGCTCCTCAAGCTGGAGGAGAAAGAGCCTACCTACCAGAGAACTTCCCCAGTAGTTTCATGACAAAGGGATCTCTTTCAGTGTATATGAGTTAAAGCAATCCGTTATAGGGATTATGAGAATTCTGTTTTTGCTCACAAAACATTCGAAGCCCTGAACGCAAGCACAAGGATACGTCCGCTGTAAATATTCATAAACTGTCAAACACGCGCTCATGTCCTTCTCGGTCCCGATTCTCAGTCTGATTTGTGCAAATTTCCTAATTTGCACAGATTTGGGGAAACGTGCAAATCTCCCATTCGATCATTGCTCAATTTGTGCAAGTTTCCCATTCGCGCAGAGCCATGATCGCAAACAGGAATCAGGAACGAGAAGAGTGGCGATCTCATCCTAGCAAACTCAAACATCGCTCGTCCGCTTGGTTACGCAAGCCCAGGAAGTTGCAAGAAAAGGAGAGCAAGGAGCTGTGTTAAGTACTAAGGGCGCAAACCTATGCAAGTTTAGACAGAAAAAAAATCCTACAACTCCCAGCATTCCCCAGCCAGCCCTGCTCCCATCAGCCCCAGTCAGCATGGCTAATGGTTAGGGCTTATGGGAGTCGTAGTCCAGCAACTTCTGGAGGGCTACAGGTTTCCCATCCTTGGGTTAGAGTTTCAGACCAGAACTGGGGAGAACTGAGTTCAAATCACTATGCAGCCATGAGGCCCATGCTTGACCTCAGGCTAGTAACTCTCTCTCTCTCCCTCTCTCTCTCTCTCTCAGCCTAGCCTACTTCACAAGGTTGTTGTGAGGATACAATTTATTGATCTAGGTCATTTATAAAACCACCTTTCAAGATAAACTCCTAAGACAGCATCCAATTAAGATCTTGCTGTTGGCTACTTCAGGCTTCCCCAACCTGGTGCCCTCTAGAGGTGTTGGACTAAAACACCCACATCCCCAGCCAATGATGGGGGTTGTAATCCAACATTTTTGGAGGGCACCGGGTTGGGGAAGGCTGGTCTGCTCTGGCAGGCCTGCTACCCATTTTTATGATGATGGGGCCTTTTGCATGCAAGGCATGTGCTCTACCACTACGGTACAGATATATATGCGCATATGATAATAACGTTTTCTGCTAAGTCAGATTACTGGCCCACCTGACCCGGTATGGTCGACTCCTACTGACAAGCTATAGAAAGATTTTCAGAGGAATCGACAAGTAGCATAAGAATACAGGTAAGCCCAAATGGAACGTAGGCCTGTGGCTCTATGCAGCATCTACACCAGGGATGGAGAAACATCTGCCCAGTGGAGACTCTTTGGATTCCTCCAGGGATGGCACTTGGCCTCCAAGCCTCACCGCCTGGAGGAATCCCCGGTGTTATCTCCGATCTTTGATTGGAGATAACCAAAGGGATGCAGGGAGCGTGGTGCCAACCAATTCTGTCCATGTGCCAGACACTGCCCCTGTGAAAGCAACACGTGGCATGCGAAGCTGGAGGCTCAGCTGCCTTGGGTTCCTCCCAGCACTGGCTGAATCCCTCACTCTATGCTGAGAAAGGCATGGAACTCCATGCCTCTCTCAGCTTGGTGAAAGGCGAAATGGACAGGGGCGGGGAGATAATGTCAGAGGTCGTGGCCATGCCCACTGATGTCATCCAGCCCACTAAGGGGGACAGTGGGGGGCAATTCAGCCCCCACCTCAAACATTTTCTGCACTCCTGATCCATACATGCACACACACAGAGAGAGCTTTTATTTCTGCCTGATCTCAGCGCAAAGAACTTTGGCTAATCCCTCACCAGCTGGTGACTGTTAAATTGACAGCACAAAGAAAATGAACACAAGTTCATCTAACAGGTGTGAGGAGGAGGGAACAGAATGGTTGTTCACACCCTTGTTTCCTTTTTTAGCAAGCACAAGCTGCAATCACAATAATTGCTCATCAAGAAGATAGTGTTTTGGAAAAAAGTGTCACCATTGCTATTAAGCAGGCTGTGCAATTATTTTATTAAAATGTTAAAAAAAAGAGTACATAGGCAGTGAAACTTATGTGTGTGTGTGTTGTTTTAAAATGCCTTTTAAGAAGCAGAAACTCTGCCAAAGTTCAGCACAGCAGGGCTTCGAACTGGCTTCTGCTTGGCCCGGGCATCGCAAGCTGCTACATGGTTCACATCAGTTGCCAAAACATTTCACTAGCCCACATGTCAATACATATATACCTAAATTTAGTCATCAGTGGCACATTGGCTGCCAACAACCACCAACTCTCTTTGCATCTGCAAAATAATCTCTCCACCTGATCGCCTGGAAGCGCATCTCCTTCGCCACAGGTGACCAAGTCCTCAGCTATGTTCAAATCTCCATTAAAGTGATGTACGTAAGGGTGTGACTAATTGTTGAGAATGTGAGCTATGAGCCTGAGGTGTCTGTTTCAAATCTTAGCTTCCTTAGAACACAGGAAGCTTCCTTATGGCAGGTCATTTGAACACCTAGCCCAGTATGGTCTCCTGCACCTTTCCCATCACTGGCTAGGGACAGAACCAGAGATCTTCTGCATACAAAGCAGGGGCTCTACTTGCTGAGTTACGGTCCTTCCCTAACAGGGCCTCAGACGAGTCCTCCCTGCACTTCAAACATGGGCGATTATATGTTTACTTATTTCTTACATTTCTATACTGCCCAACAGCCAAAGCTCTCTGGGCGATTCACAAAAATGAACTACACTGTCCTACTTACAAGGCTGTTATAAGGATGCTATAACCATCCTTTTGTTGGGCATAGGCCAAGGAATGAAGCAGCTCAAGAGTTTTTCAGCTGATTTCCCCACAATTTACAACATGCCTTTCCTCAATCTTGCATTTGCTTGTCAACAAGAAGTTCTGACAAAGGAAAGAGTCGCTCTTATTTTACTTATAGTTTTACTCATTGCACACCCCTCTCTTTCCCCAAAGCAGGCACACCAAGCTTGGGGAAGGGAGGAGAGGGTTCGGTACCATTCAGAAACCTATTCAACAAAACTGGTAGCTTCTGTTTCTGCCTATAAATTCAACTGTAGACTTGAATTAAATAAAGGATTGAGGAGCACAGTTAAGAGCCTTTCTTCCTCAACGGATTTGCAACTGAAAAGCGACTCCAAGGAGAGAGAAAGAGAAATTCCAAAAAGGCACCCAGAAGACAAAGAAAGGCTGGAACACACAAACAGGCCAAGAGATCTCATCTTGGAAGGATGGCAGAAAGTCATGATTCTAAGCCTTCTCCATAGATGGCAGCGTGGTGTCAACCAGCGGAAAAGAAATTCTAGAAAGGCGCACACACAATCAGTTTCAAATAAATCTGTGCTTTGACTTGACGGTTCAGATACTGTGGGGCAGAATAAATATTAAGTAGAAACACTGTCAGTGTCTCTGCCAGCCACAGAATATCACAGCGTGGCTTCTTATATACACACACACATTCTGTCTTTCACAGGCTCCTACCTATGTAATAATAATCACATACAAAACATCTTAAGTCCCAGGCACATAAGCTTTTTAATTACAAAGGTAAATGATAGCAATCAAATACTTCTTTTAAGGCATCCCAAAACACTGTTTGTAATGGGGACTATTCCCCTTACCCACAATTCTCATTATCACTAATGGCTAAACTTTGTTGTTGTTTTAAATGATGGACCAATTGCTCATATCTAGCAGATTCAATCCCAGAAAGTGCCAAACAGAAAACCCAAATCCAGTTCAGGAGCAAGAAGTTACCTTGCTTCTTATGGCAAATAATTGACAGTGTTCAAATCCATGGCTTTCTAAAAAAAAAAAAAAAAATTAAGTATGCCTGGCTGGCTTTATTTTGTGCCAGTGCTGCAGCTTTAGTTCTGATAACAGACCCAAAAGAAACAGGGAAGGATTGGCAAAGAAAACCTGGAAATACATCACCAGGTGGCTGATTTGCAGAGCGATTTGTCCCTCAGAGCCAACAAAGGAAACAGAACCTACCAAAGGATCAGGTCCCATTTGTATGGGGTAGAAAGTAAAGAACCCCAAGGAGCCACCAGACAAATGCATCTCAAACAGTGGGCCTTCTAGAACTGGCACAGCCAAAACTGCTCATAAGACATGACTGGGACAAACCACAGGCTTTGTCTGAGGATCCCTGCTGAAGATGAGTGGAACTGCCTGCACATTTCTTTGTTCCAGACAGCCACTTTAGGAAGGGTCCCTGCCTCGCCTGTGGCACTGTAAAGCCCTTCTTTCCTCTTTACAGCCTCCTAAAGGAGCTCCGGTTGGCCCAAATACATATGCAGCTCCATCTTCAAGCGTTTGGGATTCAGTGCTTCGGTGCTGATCTGTGCATGTTGTGCTTGTGATCTCAACACATTTCACACATCAGAGCGACTCAGAATGCACCCGGGGGGGGGGGGGATCTCCTGGCGCATTATCTCACTGTAGTCAGAACAGGTTTCCAGCCCCAGACAGAAGATCTTTTATATCAGGGACTAAGCTCGGTAAAGGTAACGCAGGTGCCAACACACAGAACAAAGAGCAAACAAACAGACACGACATTAAATTATTGGGAGAGACCCTGGACTTCAGGAACGCTCATGCCATCCGTCTCCCAAAATGGGCCCACTCGGCAACAGCAGCATTTCGCTATTAAAAACTGCACCTCTGTATGCTCGGTGGGAGCTCTGCTTTTGCAGTACAACCGGCAAACTGCTATCACACTTCCTGAGACAAAAAGGGCTGGATTGGCAAGCATAAACCTCTCGTGTTCTCCCAGCTGATTGTCTGTAGACGGGCCGAACAAATGGAGGAAATCAGGAGACTCAAGTAAAGCCAAAACTCTAGGAGGAACAAATGTCTTAGGTGAGGAATGGCGCCTCTCTCGCGGTCTCTGGAAAGCAAGGAAGAAATGAACTTTGCATCTTTCACATTTATATCTATAAATATATAAATATGAAAGGTTCAGGTTCTCTGTCCCTATCACGCCAAGCACTAAATATACTGCTCCCATTGGAAGTGGGGAAAGGGGAGAATGCAATCCCAGACGGAACACACACGCGCATGCACACTTTCAAAACCAAAGAATGAGGCTGCAAGGATCAGCAGTCTTACCTTCCCTAACTACAGCGCACATCAACAAGAGATGGAGAGTAGCCTTTCCAGAGGAAAGTGCCTAAAGACATTACAAGACCAGCTTGGCCCGCAAAGAGGGGTTCACCTGGTCACCCTCCCAAACTTGCAACATCTTTAACTGTCTTCCCACTGGATGAGGTTATCTACTACAGTGAGACACCTGAAACCATCAGACAATTGTACTGTTGCTGAATGCAAACAGCTGTTTTGGACATTACTGCAATATGATGAAACAATTTTGGGCCATCTTGGGGGGAAGTTAGCTGACAGGCAGGATGGTGATTTTTAGAATAGGGAAGAAAGTTGTTCATGAGCCTGCAAAAAATTCTAAAAATTTCCTAGATGCCTAGGACTTTGAATCTGCTTGGTAATATCTTCTAACTCGTTGTAGTAGAAGAATCTCTCTGCAAATAGAACAGGCCTAAAAGAAGAGATAGGTGCCCCTTCTTGGACAGTAGCTGTATACATTCAGTTTTTCATTTTTGGGGCTCGATCTGAGTACTAGCCAGTGGGCAACTTAACCTTGCAGTTAGAAAGAAGCAAATATTTGCCTAACATAAAAGAGCAAGATCACCGTTTAAAACCAACGAAGAAAAACCAAACACCATTGCTGCACAGTCCTAGATATTCCACTTCTGTGACTGACTTTAATGACAATTTCTCATAACTGAGACTGAAAAGCAGGGAGAAGAAAAGAGGTCAAGTATTCTGTGGGACTAAATATCCTCTCCAGTAAGAAGGGGCCCTTTTACCCAGAAAAAGGTGCCTTTCACAGCCTCCTCGCAAATGCAATGTGTGGTCTGCAGAGTTCAGTGGCTGGGTTTAGGCCCGCGAGAGGGCCGGATTCACCCTCGCAGCTGTTTTAAGGCTTTCGCCTTAAACACCACGCACATACACCCCGGCTACTCAAAAACAGGCCCCGCTGGCTTGACTGGGACGTGCCTCCAGGTGAGCACCCTTCAGAACACGCAGGAGACGATCCCCGGAGCCTTGGTTCGGGATCGGGCCCCCGACTCTGCAGACGGCGTCCGCTTGTTTGTTTACAGCCGGTCCCCCGCTCCGTCCCCCCGTGCTCCGAAAAGGGGCTGCGCGGAGACGAGCGCACCCCCTTCGCAGGCCAGCGCGCGCAGCGCCGTTGCGCCTTCACGCGGCGGGGGCCCCGCCGCCGCCGGTCCACGGGGCTTCCCTGCCAGGCCAGCGGGCGCCCGGCCGCCGCCCGTCCCCCAGGGCCTGGGGGGGCTCGGCTCGCGGCCGACGGGCCCGCGCCCGCCTCACCTGGTGGGTCGCAGCTTGGCGTCCTTCTTGCTGTCCACCACGGCCGGCACGCAGTTGGTGAGCTCGGTCCAGTCGGCGTGCAGCCCGCAGCTCCAGCCGGTGGAGAAGCGCGAGAAGAGCCACGTCTCGCGCTTGCCCGGCCGCAGGCAGGTGCACTTCTTCTGGCCGGCCTTGCACTCGCACGGCTGCTCGAGCTGGATGTTGCGCACCAGGTGGCGCCCGAAGGTGGTGCCGCCCGTCTTCTGGATGTGCAGGAAGACGATCAGGTCGTCGCCGGCGATGTGGAAGTCCACGCGGCGCAGCAGCTCGGCGGCCGAGAAGTTGAGGCGCGGCACGAAGCGCGCCGGGCTCTCGTCCTCCGCCCGGTACGGGTCGCCGCCGCCCGGGCGCGAGAGCGCGGCCGGCGCGGAGGCGGCGCGGCCGGCCAGGCGCTGCCGCAGCTGGCACTCGCTGCCCGGGCACACGTACTGCAGCACCAGCCCGCCGAAGAGCAGCAGCATCAGCAGCGCCAGCAGCACGCGGTGCCAGCGCTCCTCCATGGCCAGGGCGGGCGCATCGCCGCCGGCCCCGGTCACCGCTCGCCGCCGCCGCCGCGCAGCGCCAGAGCCGCCGCCGCCCACGCCGCCGCCGCCGCCGCCGCTACCTCCCCCATGCCGTCCGGGCGGGCCCCGCTTCCCGGCCGCGGCGGGCGCGCCTCGCCAGGGCGCGCGGCCCGAGCGCACCGGGGCAGCGCCGCCTCGCCGTCGCTCGCTCCTGCCGCCGCCGCCGCCTTTCCCCGGCCTCGCTGCTGCTGCCGCTCGCAGCTGCTGCCGCTGGCACCGCCGCTCGCCGACTCCGCCGCTCGCCCGCCCGCTGCGGCTCCAGCGCCCGCCCCCGGCCCGCCCTCGACGGCTGCAGTCCCCGCCCAGGAGCGGCCTCTCCCGCAGAAGCCTTTGTCCTGTGCAACGCGCGCCGCCTGCCTGCCTGCGTCCCTCCCTCCCGCCCCCCACCCCGGGCTGGCCTCTTCGGAGGCGAGCGGCGCTGCGCTGCGCTCCTGCCCGAGACCTTCCCGACCGAGGCGCCCCTGGCCACGGAACTGGGAGCCCTCCCGCGCCCCGATCCGCCGCGCGCCCCGGCCCAGGCGCTCTCGGGCGGCGCGGGCTCTTGCCCCACCGCCTTGCCAACTCGTTGCGCGCCGCTGGCGCCGCAGGCCCCCTCCCCGCCCGCCGGGCACCTCGCCCTCCGCCAGCCGCGCGTTCCTCCCTGCCCCGCCTGGCCTTTCCCTGCCGCGCCGCAGTGTGGGACCCTCCCCGGCCACCTCCACCTCCTCCTTGGCCAGCCTTTCATCCTGCCTCCCTCGAAACCCACAGAATCTGCGCCACCCCTGGGCTGGTGCTTTAGGTCTACTTTCCCCAAGCAGGTGCCCCCCAGATGCGTTGGATGACAATCCCCAGCATCCCCCAGCCAGCCATGCTGGCTGGGAGATGCCGGGAGTTGCAGTCCAGCACACCTGGAGGGCACGAGGTTGGGGAGGGCTGGCCTCAGGTCAATCTTGGGGGTCACCCCAGGACACCCCATGCAACTGGAAACTTGAGACCAGGGTCCACTTCGACCAGTGTTCTGCTTCCCAGGGTAGCCAGTCTGATGTTCCCCTGGGAAGCCTGTGAGCAGGGTGCGAGGGCAAAAGCCCTTCCCGCTGAAGGAATAGCCCTGTGTGCCGTGAGCATGAAGCTCAGAGGTAAATCGCTTCTGCATATGGAGAGCCAGGGTGGTGTAGTGGTTAGAGTGTTGAACTGGGACCAGGAGATCCAGGTTCTAGTCCCTGCTCAGCCATGAAGCTCACTGGGTGACTTTGGCCCAGACACTGGCTGTCAGCCTAGCCTACCTCACAGGGTTGTTGTGAGGATACAGTGGAGAGGAGGAGGATCATGTACATTACCTTGGGCTCCTTGGAGGAAAGGCAGGGAATGGAACAAATAGGGGTTTCATTTTGAACTACCCTGCCTAATGAGAACACCCAAAGAGCCCTGCTGGATCACAACAAGGGCCTGCTCAGGGAACCCCGAAGCAGGACCAGAGGGCAGCCACTCTTCTCTGGCTGCTGTTTCCCAGCAACTGCTTTTGCGTGGCATTCCCTGCCTCTTGCAGTTCCACGTAGCCACTGCGAGACCTCTGCTCCTCCATGAATTTGGCTAATCCCCTTTTAAAGCCACCTGGGAAAGAGCATTCTGCCCCTCTGACCGTCCCATGCTGGCAGCCCTGAAATGCTGCACATCCCTTCGTTCCCCTTGACACGCTCAGGATGGCTCCAGAATCAGCAGAGACCCTCCTGTCCCATCCCTAATGTGTAAGAACGGACATCGAGCTTATTTTTTGCCATCTGCATTCAGACCTCCAAGGGCACCGCTTGTCAGTTTCTGGGGTGGGGTGTGGAGTGGCTTTATTTCCTTCCTAATACTTTCTACTTTCCTAACAAGTATATTGAGAATGAGCTGCCATGCAGGCCATTTTGCCAAAATGAAAACGAGGGAAACGTCCAGCAGACTTGCTCCCATTTGAGAGTTCCGTCTCCCCCTAAAATAAATGGCTGTGCCCTGTTGTGGACATTTCAGATCTCAAAAGTGGAGTCTTTCCACGCTTTAACTGCTGAGCGGTCCAAGGGAGGGGTCGAGGTCGGAGTGGCATATCTACTCTTGGCCTTGGTTTGTTTCACTTTATGACGTAACTGTGCTCTACTGACTTTTTTTTTAAAGTACACAAAAACATAAGACGTTGGGAGGAACTCTAGATTTGACTGCAAATACGTGAGAATTAAAAGGAAGCTGAAATGATGTAATGTTGAATCAAAATTAATATATACCATTGAAGACGGGACGGCGTTCCCTGACGAACCATGAGCAAGCATGAGCTGAGCAGACAGTGTTCAGATTTTCACAGCTGAAGGATCATCTTGCATTGAGCCTGTGGCTGCTATGAGCAATTTAGCTGCAGAAACCAGCTGTGCACATTTCTGTTTTAGAGAATGTTTCCCCCAGGTGTGACCAGTGGGTGGTGGTGGGGAATCAAGGAGCTCCATCGGTGGTGGGAACAGGCTGCTCTCGTTCTCCAAGACAGAGCCCGGTCCCAAATCTTGCAGGTTTGTGGCAGTTCTTTGGGTGAAGGGCCCCAGGGCTGCCATCTAAGTTGCTGCAATGATGCCCTGAAAGGGCAGGGGTCAGGCAGGCTAGGCCCAGCGCCAACATGTGGCATGGCAGGGCAAATGCAGCATCCTGGGTGGCCCACCACAGCTCATGCCAGCATCCCTCTGGGCTGGGCAGCTGCAGCTGCTGTGCCATCTCCAATTTCCCCCCATGCCTCTTGAGCCATCACCCATTGATTTAAAGCCTTGTTATCACATGAACCTATCCAGACAGTATGATCAACACCTAGGGCCTTCCTCCAAGTGCCTCCTCCAAGGGAGGCTCAGAAGGTGGCAATGAGGGAGAGGGCCTTCTCAGTGGTGGCTCCCCACTGAGGCTCGCCTGGCACCAATGCCTTCATCTTTTCAGCACCAGGTTAAGACTGCCCTCTACTCCCAGGCATTTAATGGCATACGATAGGGCATTTATATCAGCTGTCTTGAACAGGTCTGTTATTGAAATTGTTTACTGAAATTGATTTTAGCTATTTGAATTGTTTTAAATTCTATACATTAAAAATTTTTAGACTACGTTTTATTACAAACGTATCACGTAAAGTTGTATAATGTGTAGCTTGCAATTTTTTGTGAATCGCTGTGAACTGCTATTGGGCAGTATAGAAATATGTACATACATACATACATACATACATACATTCAATATATAAATATTTTTTGCCCTTTCTTCAGTCAAAAAGGCTCCCAGATCCATGAAAAGCAAGTCAGTCCCTGCTTGCAGAATTACAGTCTAAAACATGCTACATGAAAGGAAAAAGAGGTGGGAAGGGAGGAGGAAGAAAGCAAGCTCGGGTGCCAGTTTTTAAAGTTACGAGGTTCTTAAAAGAGATGGCTCGATGGAAACTGGGCAGGACAAGGAAGAGCCCCATGGAGCTGGCCTCTCCACAGAGCTGATGGAATGGTCATACCTCCCATCTCTCCCCCTGCTGTGGTCTGATGGAATGGCTGCTGCAGGTGACCGCTGAGGGGGAGGGAGAGTGAAAGGCCGCCAGGCCCAGCGACACAGGAGCCTGAGGCGTTCTGGAGAAATGAAGATGGCAGCGGTTGCAACCTCCCATCCTGGTGCTTCTCAGTACCAGGAAGCAGGAGGTGCTGCTTTCACCTGTGCCCATCCCTGCACTGCTGCCCGCTGCTGCTGCCACCTGGTAGCTCATTTGGGGGGAGCAGACTACACCTGTCAGGGGTGCCTCTGAGCATAGGCAGTGGCAGAGTAGCTCAGATTCCGAAGAGGAACCACAAAACGCTGGGGAGGAACTTTCCCAGACTCAGACAGGGAGAGACAAGACTCCTCAGGTTTCAATAGTCCAGCTGGATGGAGAGGGCTTCTCTTCACGCACCCCTGTGAGAGATAGCGAACACAGAGAGGTGGGGCTTGGAGATCCTGAATTCTTAGATGCCAGGCGCAGACGCAGAGCCAAGAGAGAGATGGCAGGCGGGAGCTGAGGCGATCTGCCTGATTGGCCTGGCGGGAACAGCTACGCGTAGAGACCTCCCAAGATAGAGGGAGATCCCCCCCACCTGTTGAGTTAGGATAGCCTGCCCACCTTTTCTCAAATGGGCAACTTTCAGCCTTGGTAGCTTCCCCCTGAACTCCCTGAAGGCTTTTCCTTTGTAGACTGTGAGTTACTGACCATTTGCATCTCTATGACCCATTGAAGTAAAGGATTAAAGAGCTGTGGATAGAAGCCTCTTGTCTGTGTTTTGATTTGGTTGTTGAAGTTCAGCAGGGGCAAAAGGGAATCCCTCAGCCTGGACCAAGCCTAGCAAGGCCACATCCCTCTTCCACAGGCAGACAAACCTCCTTGCAAGCTGGAGCTGTGATGGCATGGTTGGCGGGCCGGAGGCAGAGGGAAGGTGTGGGAGAGAAAGACGGAGAGGCCCCCCATAGTCTAGCCAGCCCGGCCTGACCTGCTGCAGCTGGTCCATCCTGCCTGAAGCTCAGCGATGGGCTCACCGTTGTGCCGAGTGAGTGCATCCCAATATGCTTCAAGCATGGAAGGATCAGGGCTGCGCTCAGCAGCAGAGCCCCCCACTTTGCATGCAGAAGGTCCCAGGTTCGACCCCAGGCAGCATCTCCTGGGAGGGCAGAAAAAACTCCTTCCTGAAGCCCTGGAGAGCCGCTGCTGCCAGTTAGTGTTGACAATCAGGTTGCAGGTGATCGGAAAGGCCCTTCCGGGCCAAGGACCCTGGAGAGCAGCTGCCACCAGTCAGTCAATCTTGGGCTAAATGGACAAGGGCTGTTTGCATGATCAGACAACCCACCAGGGCGTAAATAAGTTGCATAGTGTGCTGGCAGCTATTTTGGATATTCAGGCCACAACCATGGCTTGTTGTGTCGTCCGAACCCAGCAGGGTGAGCTGTACAAGAATTAAACAACCCTCGCAGAACCCATGGGCTGTTTGAGGGTTATGCAGGGGTAGTTTAAAAGGACCAGGTAACAGGTGATGCGAAAGACCCACAGAGCCTCTGCCACTCAGACCCTGCAGAGCCTCTGCCACTCAGACTAGATAATCCTGCTCTAAATGGACCCAGTGGAGGTGGATGGCTCTGATTTCAGTGGGGAGGTGAATTCTCTCCGGGGTTCAGTCAGAACTGTAAAAGAGCTATCCAAGGTGCGTTGCTTTGCATTTTGGAGCGCTCCTTTAGAGTTCTGACTGGTCCTGACTGAAACCTGCAGCAGATTCACCGCCCCACTGACATCTGAGCCACCATCCTCCACTGGATGGACCCAGTATGTAAAAGAATTCCTGTGCTCCTGAGCGGTGAACAATGAGCTCAGCCTTCTCCCCACTGGCACCCTCCAGATGTGTTTGAGTGCAATTCCCATCATCCCTGATGGCTGGGGATGATGGGGTTGTAGTTCAGCATATCTGGAGGGCCCCCAGCTGGTGAAGGCTGGTGTAGGCAAAGGAGAGGGTTGGGTGAAGGAAGGCAATGCCAATGCCATTTTAAGGAGTCATCTGCCATTGTGACAGCAGTCGGCTGAGAAATTTTTATATGGTCCGATTCAATTTACTGGAGATGTGCATCCAGCTTAATATATAAGCTAGTGCTGTGCCAGAAATGTCTCCCACTTCTTTTTCAACCATCCTCATTCAATTTGAAATGGCTTTTGAAAAGAAATGCAAAGGAGAAGAAATTTCAGAGAAATTCTCATGGGTTGGGTTTATTTATTCATTTGTTTATTACATTTCTATACCGCCCAATAGCTGACTCAATATTGGGTTCCCAATCTTGGGTTCCGGTTCCCTGTGCTTACCTTACGTATGCGGTGGCCGAGGAGGGTGTACGAGTGTCCTGTCTTTCGTTGCACAATCATCCCTCCGCACCCGCATAGGTGTATCTGCAATCAGCCCTCAGAAGTTTTATTCATTTGGAAGATCCTGGGGAAGGTGCTGGACCCTAAAGAATGAGAACTAGAGCAGAGCAAAAATTTCTCCAAAGACATTTTTCTCAGAAACGTCATTTGTTTCTTTTCTTACCCCACTAGAAATAAAAGGCCACTTTGCAGAATTTCCTCAAATTTTCTTCCCCATTTTTGGGTGGGTTTTGCCTCCCTTGTCCCCCCATCCCCAATGCCCTGGAACAATGCCAGGAATGGCGCATTTTGGCGAGTGCAAAATGGGAGCCAGGCTGCCAACCCAGTTGCTGCTGTCGCCTCTTGCAGTGGCTGTGCAAAAAATGACACAAAACCCCCAACCCCTTACAAAAAGGAAAGAAGCTGTGCTACAACCTTTGCCAAGAGTGAGCCCTCCCTGTAAGAAATTGTTGGAGAACTTCTTCTCCCCCTGGAGAAACTCAGTGAAATTGTCTCCCCAGTGTCTCTACGCACAAAGAGGGTGGAGAATTTCAAGAGGTCGTTTGCACACAACTCCAGCGGAGCCTGGTGGCTCTGATGTCAGCAGGGCAGTGAATCTGCTCTGGATTTCTGTCAGAACCAGTCAGAACCCTAAAGGAGCGATCCAAGAGACAATGCTCACCACCTTGGAGAGCCCCTTTAGAGTTCTGACTGGTTCTGACTGAAACCCGGAGAGGATTCACCGCCCCACTGACACCAGCCTCCACTGCACAGCTCTCCTATCAACCTGTGCCCCATATAAACCTTCAGGGAATATTGCGCTATGCCTTCCAGAGCTGAGCCTGGGTCAACACGGAACAAGTCTGTTGCTTTAACTCCAATATTGCAGGTCCAAAAATGGGCTTGACATTGGCTGCGAAGAAGCTCTTCCTCCATCAGAGCCACTGGGAGTTATTAGAAAGTAAGACATCAGGACTCAGTGACCCACGGGGACTCATCAGCAATGCAATAACGTGAGAGGAGATGACTAATAATCCCTCGTGATGCGACAATCTGCGGCTGACTGGCTAACGCTGGCAGATTGCAGAAAAGGAGAAAGTGAGAGAAGCAGCCATCAGAAAGCAGGTTTGATTCACTCTAACAATATCTGTTTTATAGGCATGACATGCAAAGGATGCTGCCAGATTGGAAGAAAAGGACAGCCTAAACCACCTCCGTTATCTGTCAAGGACAAGCGCAATCTTCCCGGTATAATAAGGTTGCACACTGTGCTAAAAGGTTTGCTCGCCTGCGTCTCCCTGTCATTGCTGTTTCTTTCCTCGAACCCATCATCTCTTTGTCTCGGAGACAAAGTAATGTCTCTACCCATCACTTTCTGAGTCCCGATGCTTGGAATTGTGTGCTCCTCGATTCTGCAAATTAATGTATAAAACATCATCATTAGTAGTAGTAGTATTAAAATAATGTTGTTCTTTTATTTAGGCAAATGAATGGCAGGAATTTGATGGGGGCCAGAGATCTCAGCAGAAGGGGGCAAGATTCAGAGGAAGATTGAAAAGCCTGCTCTTTGTAGTTTCCCCCCCTCTCCCCGAATACTAGAACTCAAGGTCTTTCAATTGATTTGGTGGGCAGTAGATTCAGGACAAATAGAAGAGAGTGCTGCTTCTTCACACAATGCACAATTAATCTCTGGAACTCACTGCCACATGACATGATGGTGGGTGCTGCGTGAAATGTCTTGAAAGAGGGCTTAAATAGTTCACAGAGGATAATAGGTCTGTCCATGGCTGTTAGACACCACAGTTAAATGGAGCCTTCATCTTCAGAAGCAGTATACCAGTTCCTGAGAAGCAAAAGTGGAGCAAGGTTATTGCCCTCATGGCCTGTTTGTGGGCTTCCCATTGGGGCATCTGGTTGGCCACTGCAGGAAACAGGATGCTGGTCAGATCCAGCAGGGCTCTTCTTACAGATTTATTCAAGATTAAGGGTGTAATCCTATCAGTTGAGCTCCCAATAGACAGAGGGCAATGAGTTCAAAGCCCTCCACCTATCCTATGCCCTGCCGGCAAGAGACAGGCAGGGTGAGAAGAGGACAGAGGTGATTTTGCTTCCATTGCTCCATTTAAAATACAAAAAAACAGCTGGACAGCCCTCTAAGCCCTTCTAGCTGACTTACCTGTTGGTGGGCAGGGAGGGGACTGGGGAGGCCATAGGATACTGCATATCCCAAGATCTCCTCTCCCCACCTACTAGCACACCCCTTTTTTCTCCCTCTCTGACTTCTCTCCCTCTCTGACTTATCTTCCAAAGCTTCTCCTCCTAAGAGAAGCTTTCTGCAGAATTTGGGATGGGCAGGGTGTGTGGGAGGGAAGATTCACAATCAGATCTCCTTCTCCACACTCTGTCTACGGGGACAGAGGAGGACTTTCACAGCATCCCAGGTGCTGCCTAGGGGCCATAGGATTGCTCTCAAAGGGTGCAATCCTATGCATGTTTAGACAGAAAAAAGTCCGACAACTCCCAGCACGCCCTGTCTAAACATGTATAGGATTGCAAAAAATGCACTGTATTTTAAAAAGCATTATTGATGTTACTTTATATTCTTCATAATAATTACAGCCATGTTATGTGCACAAGGAAATGTTGCCTTTTTATTTTAAGCAAAGGGATGTGTGCTTTGGGCATGCCGAACTCACACACAAGCCCATTCTGATTATAATAATAGTCATGCGGTGCTTAGGTCCTGTGACTAAAAGCATCCGTGAGAAGTAATCAGATTGCATCTAAAAACCAGTGCAGTGCGGTAGTACTGCCCTCCCTCCTAAATTACATCCATAGTGAACTGATTTCAGTTCCCATTTCTACCCTGCCCATCCCGCAATCCAGATGACTAGAAACTCTGTAGTAGAGATTATTTATTATTTACATATTCAAAGTATTTCTAAGTAGCATTTTAGGACCAGGCCCTCACAAAAACAATGTACAAAGAAGAATTATACAAGATCAGATGGGTATAAAGTTAGTAAGAGGAGAATTGCTATGAATCACACAAGGCATTCACAGTGTTAAGAAAAGGAGATATGACAGTGCTCTTCAAGTACTTGAAAGGTTGCCACAGAGAGGAAGGCCAGGATCTCTTCTCGATCAGAGTGCAGGACACGGAATCATGGGCTCAAGTTACAGGAAGCCAGATTCCGGCTGAGCATCAGGAAAAACATCCTGACTGTTAGAGCAATAGGACAATGGAACCAATTACCACACTGGAGGCATTCAAGACGAGGCTGGACAGCCACATGCCAGGGATGCTTTGACTTGGACTCCTGCATTGAGCAGGGGATTGGACTTGATGGTCTTATAGGTTCCTTCCAACCCTACTATTCTATGATTCTATAAAAGGCTTTTAAGTGTTAAGGAAGTTTTTAAGGCCTTTTTAAAGGCCTGTACCAAATGGGGTAAGTGCAAAGCAACTGGAAGGCATAACTGTGGGATCACCACTGAGAAGTTCCTGTGTCTTTTGATCACCAACCTAACTGATTTTACTGCTGGGCACAAGACCGGTGCCTCTGGAACAGATCTGGATGTATGGTAGCTCTTAAGGTAACCTGAGCACAAGCCATTTAGGGCTTTAAAGGTTAATAGCAACACTTTCAGTTGGACCCAGAAATGTACTGGTAGCCAACTCAACTGACACAAAAATGATATTACGTATTCAGACTTTCTGTCCCCCATTAGCATCTGGATGACCAAATTTTGCACTGATTGAAGTTTCCAAACCATCTTCAAGGGCAGTCCCATGCAAAGCACATTATAGTAGTCCAGCTTGGAATAACTACTGCATGGGCAATCGAGGTTGAATCATGTTTCAAGTTTCATGGCAACCCATTCCTAGTCAGTGTGGATCTTGAGGATGTATCTGGTGCTTAACTGGAACTTTATTTAATGGCAAATGTGGATGTTGGCACAGCAGGGTGACGTGACTAAGGATGTGTGAAACTGGGAATTCTGTTGCATTTAAGCCTAATGGGATTTCTCAGTGATTCCATTCTGATAAGTGGCAGTGGACTGTAGCAGATTTCCCCCCACAATTCTGGAAATGTTTTGCACATTTTTTCAGGTCCCATGATTTGTGCAAATGCTAATTTGCACAAATTTGATTTTTTTGGGTCTTTAAATTTGCACAAATGGGGTCATATTTATTTTTAAAAACTTTTTTTATCATCGATCTTGCGCAAGTCTGCCTGTCCACTGCCTAGCCCCACAGAGGCATATTCCCCTCTTGTAAATACCCTTCTCAGTTTCATCCTCTCTGCACACTACATACTTTAGCCCAGCAGAACCATATTCCCTCCTTGTCAAATAACTTGTCAATTCCGTCCCACCCCCACTTAGCTTGGGAAGCCTCAAAGTGGAGGATGAAACTGACAAGTTCTGCGGGGCTGAAGGAAGTCCTGGGTGGAGAGGATGAAACTGACAAGGATATTTACAAGAAGGGAACATGCCTCTGTGGGGCTACATAGTGGACAGGCGGACTTATGATCATCCACACTTGTGCAAAATAACCAATAATGAATGAATGAATGAATGAATGAATGGGTGTGTGTGTGTGTGTGTGTATATGATCCCTGTTTGTGAAAATTTAAAGACCCAAGGGAGGAGAAGATCCAATTTGCACAAATTGCTACCATTTTAAAAAAAATGGAATCAGCATATTGGATCTACTAGCTGCAGATCAAGTCGACGCCAAGGGCGGGGGAGGGAGGGGATGAAGTGAAATCCACAGGGCCAAAAATCTGTTGAGCTTTCAGCCCCTCATCCATCCCAGGACGTGACCCACTGCATCCATCATAAGAAGTACCCTCCTGGGTGAATGGTCCATCCAGTCCACCATTCTTTTTCCAGTAGCAGCCAGCAAACACCTCTGGGAAGCCCCCAAACCAGGCAAGATGCCAGCAGTGTTCCCCCTCCCCACCTCCTGGTGGTAGTTGCTTTTTTCCTACACCTGCTACTCAGAACTCCATTAGGGGTGGTCACCAAGGTCTTGGGACATGCAGCCTGCAACCTCTGCCTATTTTGGTATGTATGCTTTTATATTGTTAAATTTAACCCAGGGTTAAATAGGGTTAAGATAGTGTTAATAGTATGCCAGAGAGTGAGTGAAAGGTGGAAGGGGTCTCTCTGTGTGTGAGGATTCTGAGGTTATGAAATATGGGCTGATAGGAGTCAGATAAGGGCCTTAGGGATCCAAGGAGCAACGTCTAGGTAGTGGGGTTTGCATATGGGATTTTAGGAGGGGTAGAGTAGATAAGGAAGTTAGGAACAAGCATTGATTAATAATAACAACTTATAACTTTTCATGTTTTCAATACATCTTTGTTTTTAAAAATCCAAATTCCCATGTGTTGTTTAATTTTATGCTACCTTTATTATATCTGTTTCCTGGTTACAATTAACAGTAAATTACCAGGACCTGATAAATCAACTGGCGTTAAAAGCCTCATCATATATCACCAAATGCATGGGAGTAGAGGAAAGTCTTAACTTGGTGCTTAAACAATAACAAGGTTTGCACCAGGCTGGTCTAACTGGGGAAAGCGTTCCATAATTGGGGGCCACCACTGAGAAAGCCTTCTCCATTATTGCCATCCTCCAAACCTCCCTCGGAGGAGGCACTCTGAGGAGGGCCTCAGATGTTGATTACAGTATACAGGTAGCTTCATATCGGGAGAGGCGCTCCATCAGGTATTGTGGTCCTGAGCCTTATAGGTCAAAACCAGCACCTTGAATTGGGCTCAGAAACATACAGGCAGCCAATGCAAACAGGCCAGAATCAGTGTTATGTGGTTAGATCTTCTGGTCCTGTATCAATCTGGATATTAGTGATCATGGCTAGATGAAGCCTCCAGCTTCAGAAGCAGGCAACCTTTGGATACCAGTAAGTGAGGGGCAACAACCAGAGAGGGCGATTGCATTTGTGGGCTTCCTGGCAGCATCTGGTTGTCCATTGTGAGATGCAGTATGCTGGACAAGATGGACGGCCCATGCTGGAGATCTTAATGGTCTCATGACCTGTGGCCAACAGATCTTCCACGAGAAAGGTCCATCCAACCATCCTCCGGATGCCACAAAAAGCGGGGCAGAAGGGGCAACGCTACAGTCCCCACTATGGTACGGTACACTGCTGGCTCCTTGGGCAAGCCACCCTCCATGGGCCCCCTCCTACAGCGAGTCTCCCTTCTCACCACCATGGTCATCTGCTGCTCTGCTCCTCCTCCTCCCCTTTCTCCTCCTGCTCCCGCTTGCTCGCTCAGCAGGCAGACAGAGAGCCAAGGAGTGTGTCGGCAGCGGCATCTGCTCCTCCACCACCGTTATCTGTTCCAGAGTGAGAGACAGGTGAACAAACAGGCTGCAATGGTGAAGGGGAGGAGCAAGCCCGGGAAGCTCTTGTCAGTGGGCCCCTGCTGGGGGGTGGGCCTTGGGCAGGTGCCCCAGAATGCCCACCCTTGACGCCAGCCCTGATAGGGTATCAGCGCTATTTACATGTTGGACACAGATTGCTGCTCTCTGCAGGAGGTCTTAATGATGGGGTGGCATTTGGATGTGTTCTGCGCACCTGGACTCCAGTCAAAGATTGAACACATGAGACGGCCTCATCCGTTGCAGTTCTTAATGGTGGCATGAAATTGGCTGCCAAAGTGCTGAAACATCATATTCTCTCTTCTGATGGGGACAGCCTGGGACAGCTCCAGGAAGCAGGATGTACGGTGGCAAGGGGGGATGAACATTTCTCCCCCCCCCCCGCGACATGCCCATCATGTGGGGAGTGGGAAGGAGGGGGGGAACTCAAGGATGCTTACACCTGCATACCTGCCAATCATTTGTCTTGTACAAGCGCATGGATGGGTTTATTAATATCGTGTTGCTCTATGGCCAGAGAATAACTAGGCATTGCAGAAGATGATTAGGCCCTTTGGAAAAGCCTGAAAAAACAGATTAGCAGGAACAGGAATGATGCAGAACCACAGCAGATGAGGGGCCGGTCTAGATGGTGCCGAGAGTGGGCCTTTTTGCATCCGGACCAAGCTCTCTATAGTAAGATATTTATTTGTTCTGTTTTTAATCCACCCAACAGCAGATGTTCTCTGGGCTGATTACACAAAGCTAAATGAATAAAATACAATGCAAAGCAAAGCAATGAACAGCACAGGAATAAATATAAAATATATAAAAATAGCTATGAAATCTAAACTCTAAAATGCCTGGGAGAAAAGAACGGTCTTTGCCTGGGACCAGAAAGATAACGCAGACACAAGGTGAGCCTCCTTGGGTAGGGTATTCCATAAATGGGGTGCCACAACTGAGAAGGCCCTCTCTCTCTCTGCCTCTCTTGTAGCATCCTGTCTAACTTCCTTTGGCAGGGGCACCTGGACGAGGGCTCTGAAGACGACCTAAGGGTCTGAGCAGGTGCATATGGGGAGAACTGTTCCTGGTCTTCCAAATCATGAAAAGAGCCCTAGTGGTTCAGATTTGCTGCTCTCTGGCTTAAATTAAATTCTGCTTTCTCAAGTATTTTTATTAGGCTTTAAAAAATATTTCTTATACTTGTATCTTGCTCTTATACATGCACGCGCGCACACCCCCCGCCCCGATCTCTCCTCCCAAGGATTGATCCTGCCTGTACCTGCTTAACATCAGCAGCAGTGCAACATCATTGCTCCAGACACCTGGGTCCCAACTACAGCTTAACTTCTTTTTTTTTAAGAAAAAGACTCCACATCCAATGAACTTCAGTCTCTTGATGCAACTTGTAATCCCAATCAGCTCCACCTGGCCTACTTTAAGATAAAAATGCCATAGTAGCAAAGTTGCAGCAGATAAGAGCCAACCTCGCGTAATTGAGGACTGCGTTCAGCAGTAATTTCATCACATCAGAGAAACAAGCTATTAAAATGCTCATAAAATATGAGTTGCCTTCATTTAAAGAGCATTTCTTCAACACTGCAGGGAAAACTCTTTCCTACCAGGGCCAAAATTAAATAATAAAGAGACTTCATTTTTCAGATCTGCCTGGAGGAAAACCAGTGAGATGTGGCACCCAGGTCATTCAGACTCTTGTTTAGGATTTGCCCTACATGTCAAAGGAGGTCGGTGTGTGTGTGTGTGTAAGCACAGTCGTTGAGCCCCCAAATACAGAAGGCTACTTTTAAAATGGAGAATATTTACATGGTTTTATGCAGCTTTAAGATGCAGAGCGATCATAAGCAACATGAGCATACACAAAAAATTACTGATGGTATACTCACTCTTTAATACCACAGAAGTAGCCCATGACACAATGGCCCCATTCACACATAATGCTACGCTAAGATTTGGTTCACCAAACTGCAGCTTGTTTCAACATCCAAACCCAATCTTGGCCACAACAAACCACAAATTTGAAGCCATGATTACTGTGACCACATATTTATTTATTTACAACGTTTGTAAATAACGTTGTAAATACAACATATTTATCTAAACTCCACATCTAAACAGATTCCGGATATGAGCTTAAACGTTCAAGAAAACTTGATTTGGAGCAGGGCCGGCCCTGCTGTTAGGCAGATGCGGAGTGGCAAGGAAGGTGTTGCAGGACATCGCTATGTACACCGTTCAGGCTGCCCGTGCCCCAAAGCTAGCTTGCTGCCTTCAGGTGCAACGATTGCCAGTGATGAAGTGAGATTCAGCTGCGAGTCCAGTCCGGTTGGCTGCTGCACATGGAAAGGTGGGTATGTGCCATCTTGTCCTTTGCTTCAGGCAGCAAAATATCTTGGGTTGGCCTTGATTTAGAGTGAATTATTTAGAATGCTATTATTATCAGTGACTGGCCCAAAGTCACCCAGGGAGTTTCATGGCCGAATAGGGACGAGAATCCAGATCTCCCAAGTCCCAGTCCAGCATGCTGACTGGTACATCACACTGGCTCTCAGAGAAGACTGGAGGCTTGCATAGAACTGGCAACATGTTAGGTGGGGGTTGGGAAACCGGAATTTGCACCCTGCCCCTACCCCCCTTTCCTGGATTCCACACATCACCATTTTGTATCTGTTTCTGACATCTGAGCACCGTAACTTATATAGATTCCATGCATAATTAAATTCTGGATGTTTCAGTCTTTGTGAAAATAAATCATGAAGTCCTTTTCAAGTGGAAGAGAAGTCTTATTGCAGCAATCAGGGACTAGCAGAATTTCCCTCTGTCCTGGGAACATTTAAGAAAAGTGTTATTGTTAAAACTCTTAGCAGCAGCCAGAAGAATACAGCGGAGAGAGGAGTTGATTTCCACTGATGCTACATTTGAAGAGGTCAGGTCAGATGCCCCTGAGCAGCATTTTAACAGGCCTGATGTCTCCGTAACTAGTATCTATTTGCATCTTCAAAGTAACATGCTGATCTTTGACTTTGCTTCTTTTCTAGCTGTTCCATTTGCTCCTAGGCCTGGGGGGGGGGGGGGACAGCTGCTGCTATTTTAATCAGGTAACAAGGGTAGAGGAAAACTCCAGCTTATGTGTGCGGGTTTTTGTTTTTTTAAAAGACACAAAGAAAGAGGGGAATCATACCAAGCTGATCTGGAAAATGTACGGACTGGTTTAAGAACATAAGAACAGCCGTGCTGGATCAGACCAAGGGTCCATCTAGTCCAGCATTCTGGTCACACAGTGGCCAAACACCTGTCAACCAGGGGCCCACAAGCAGGGAATGAGCACAACAGCACCCTCCTGCCCATGTTCCCCAGCAACTGGTGTACATAGGCTCACTGCCTCTGGTACTGGAGGTAGCCCATAGCCATCAGGACTAGTAGCCATTGATAGCCTTTTCCTCCAGGAATTTGTCCAACCCCCTTTTAAAGCCATCCAAATTGGCGGCCATCACTACATGTTTTACTGTGTACATTTTGGTTTTAATTTTTGTGAACTGCCCAGAGAGCTTTGGCTATTGGTCAGTATAGAAATGAAATAAATACAATAAAACATAAAATGTTGTGGTAGCAAATTCCATAGTTTAACTCTGCGCTGTGTGAAGAAGTCCTTCCTTTTATCTGTCCTGGACTTCCCACCCTTCACCTTCATGGGATGACCCCATTGGGTTCTAGTATTTTGAGAGAAGGAGAAAAATGTCTCCCTATCCACATTCTCCACACCATGCATAATTTTGTAGACCTCTATCATGTCTCCTCTTACCCTCCTTATTTCCAAGCTAAACAATCTGAAGCTGTTTTAACTTCCCTCATAGGGGAGATGCTCCAGCCCCTTGATCATTTGAGTTGCCCTTTTCTGTTTCCTGCTTTGTGCTGAAAAATACCTCACAGATAAGAGAAATGAGCTCTTCTCTCTTTCCCCCACCTCCCACCCCATTCTGCAATAAACATACATCCAGAAGATCCACAAACTGGAGTGTGTGTGTGTGTATGGGCGGGCTTCTAGGGGCATAGTGCATGCACTGCATTCAGGCCACCATCTTGGAGGTACCTTAAATCTTATTGTGGTTTCACTTTTGACAAGCAAACAAACTCAACATGGTAATTCCCCCAAACTCTAGACAAATGAGCCTACAATGTGATGTGGCTGCAAAAAAGGCAAATGCTGTTTTGGGCTGCATTAATAGAAGCATAGCTTCCAAATCCCAGGAAGTACTAGTTCCCCTCTACTCAGCACTGGTTAGGCCTCACCTGGAGTACTGTGTCCAGTTCTGGGCACTGCACTTTAAGAAGGATGCGGACAAGCTGGAGAGGATTCAGAGGAGGGCAACAAAGATGATCAGGGGACTGGAAATAAAGCCCTGTGAGGAGAGACTGAAAGAATGGGGCATGTTTAGCCTTAAGAAGAGGAGACTGAGGGGAGATAGGATAGCGCTCTTCAAGTACTTGAAAGGTTGTCACAGAGAGGAAGGCCAGGAGTTCTTCTCAATCATCCCAAAGTGCAGGACACGGAACAATGGGCTCAAGCTGCAGGAAGCCAGATTCCGGCTGAACATCAGGAAAAACGTCCTGACTGTTAGAGCAAGATGACAATGGAACCAACTACCTGGCCGGGGGGGGGGGGTAGTGGGCTCTCCCACACTGGGGGCATTCAAGACAAAGCTGGACAGCCACCTGTCAGGGATGCTCTGACTTGGATTCCTGCACTGAGCAGGGGGTTGGACTCGATGGTCTTGTAGGCCCCTTCCAACCCTACTATTCTATGATTCTATGATCCCTCTGGAAGGGAAGGTGTACAGGATATGTGAACTGTTGCTGCTGTTGCAATTGCAGGGTTAAGGAACAGCAGCCTGAATTATAAAGTTCCATTTCACAGCTGGGGAACACTGAGGTTCAGAGACATGCAACTACCCATACATCCGGCAACTCAGCTTGCGTAGCACTGCAACCGTGGTGGTGTTGCTCCTGTTAAACAGGAAATCAGAAGCCTTGGACCAGTGCTGGCTCCAGTTTTGGAGAGCCCTTGGGCAGGACACCCTAAAGGGGCCCCTCCCCACCACCACTGTCCCCAGCTGCTCTCCCTCCTCCTCCTCCTCCTCCTCCTCCTCGTGGCTCCCACTTGCTTGCCTGGCAGGCAGAGAGCCAGGCAGCCAGCAGGGTGCGGCGCCCATGGGTCCTCCTTCTTGCCACCACTGTTGTCTGGGCCAGAGCGAGGGGCAGGTCCACCAGCAGGCTGCAACGTTGAGGAGGAGGGGCGAGTCCAGGGGGCGCTTGCCGGGGGCCCCTGCTGGGGCGTGGACCCTCAGGAGGTGCCCGAACGTGCCTGCTTCCGATGCTGGCCCCGCCCTGGACGATCCACCGCAAATTGCGCACAGGCCACGCGGCAGGCAACACCTGCCTCCCACCTATCGCTCGGCTAGGTGGTGGCTCTGCAGGGCTGGAGCAGAGAGCACAAGGGTTCGGCGAGGCCTCGGGAGACTGCTGCCGCTGTTCTGCAGCAATCTTCGCTTCCCTTCTGGCCCTCCCCGCATCCCGGCCTGTTCCGATGCCAACAGCTTTATCTGGCGGAGCAGGTGCTGGCCGTCGAAGCGCGCTGGGCTCGAGGGCCAGCCCAGGCCTCGTCCCCTGTGGCAAAGCTGCTAGAAGGCCTCAGCGCCGGCAGGCACCTTGGGAGGTGGGGCGAGGGAGAGCCACCCGCCCACCCCGCCTCCCGATCAGCAGATGATGGCGCCTTCCCGCATGTTGTTGGCGTGTAATTAAGTACTCCCGGAACATTATTAGGTCTCAGAAACTCCACTGCGAGCGGGGCTGATATTACTCCGGCATCCATTTGAAAGAGATTACTGTTAATTAATTTAACTCATCTGCAAACAGAGAAGTCGGCCGAACCTTCCATTGTGCCATCTGGCGCCCTTTCAAAACACCGTCTAAACAAAAAAACAGACGAAAGCACTCTGCTCATAAATGCAAATGGTTTCTCCACCCCCCCAAAAGGCAATGTTTAATAAACCTCACGCTGCAGCCAGGTGGATTGGGGCCCCCACAGCATACTTGCCCCGTTTACGCCCCTGTCCTTCAACAGGGAGACCCTACACCCACTTGCATCAGCCTCCCTGAGCCACTCCACTCCAGCACTGAGACAAAACGATGACTCGACATTTTCACGCTTCCCAGAATGCCTTTCTTTCCATCTCCCTGCTCCCTCCCCTCCAGCCCGCCAACAACTAGAGAAATTTGCATCTTTTTTTGGCCCTGTCCTAGACCTTGGGCTCCAAATCCCACAACCTTCATGTAAGACGAGAGGGCAGAACCTCAGCCCCAAGCCCCCAATATGGTCCCGATCCAGCCTTCCAGGGTTCCCCAGAAGGCCACGCCCCCCTTCGACTGACCACTGATTGTTTGGTGGCCTCTTCGTTTTTCGTGCAATTTTTCCCCCATTCAGAAAGGTTGAACTGCCTCTCCTAAAGATTAGCTCCCAGTGCTAGGAGCTTCAAGAGGAAACATGCTCGCATTTTTTGGCTCCACCCTTTTGCTTTCTGCCCTGCCCATCACTGGAATGCCGCCCCTAAGAGTGTCTTTACAGCACTGCACATGACCCCCTCCTCAGCTGCAGTCCCTCCTGCACTGCCTTCCATAAGAACATAGGAAGAGCCCTGCGGGATCAGACCAGGGTCCATCTAGTCCAGCATTCCGTTCACAGTGGCTGACCAGCTGTCGACCAGGAACCCACAAGCAGGGCATGAGCACAACAGCACCCTCCCATCCATGTTCTCCAGCAACTGGTGTACATAGGCTCACCGCCTCTGGTACTGGAAGTAGCATAGGGCCATCAGGACTAGTAGCCACTGATAGCCTTCTCCTCCCGGAATTTGTCCAATCCCCTTTTGAAGCCATCCAAATTGGTGGCCATCACTACATCCTGTGGTAGCGAATTCCATAGTTTAACTCCGACAGCCTTATCCTCCGTGAATTCATAAGCACATCAGAAGGGCCCTGCTGGATCAGACCGAGGGTCCATCTAGTCCAGCATTCCGTTCACACAGGGGCCAACCAGCTGTCGACCAGGAACCCACAAGCAGGGCATGAGCGCAACAGCCCCCTCCCACCCATGTTCCCCAGCAACTGGTGTACAGAGGCTCACCGCCTCTAGCACTGGAGGTAGCACAGAGCCATCAGGGCTAGTAGCCAATAGTTCTCCTTCTGGCTGTAATGAGAAGGACGCCTTATGGGAGGACACCTGGAAGTAGCAATGCTTGGATGAGCATCAAGACACAGGGAAGCAGGTGCCCACAAAGAGCTGCGAGTGCATGCAGAAATATCAGGGCAAGGGCCATAGGCAGTGGCAGAGCCTCCGCTTTGCATGCAGAAGGTCCCAGGTTCGATCCCTGATAGCATCTCCAAGTAGGGCTGGAAAAACACCTGCCTGAGTCCCCGGAGAGCTGCTGCTGCCAGTCAGTGTGGACAATACTGGGCTAGATGGACCAAGGGTCTGACTCAGCAGAAGGCAGCTTCCCAGGTTCCCATGTTCCTATCAGGGCAATTGTGACAGCAACTGACCACTCAACCATCTCCACCCCCTTCCTGAAATTTTTCAGGATTTGAATTGCTACCTCTCCAAATCTCCACGGCCCATGAATACCTTCACTGTCTCTGCTTTAGATGCAAGCATTGCCAATGTGCTCCTTTTCCTCAAAACTCTTGGTAAAGTGGTTTCTCGAGAACATTGGTTCAGGCAGGTGGGGAGAGAGAACCAAAGGCTGGAAGTAGCGAGGAGCCTGGAGAGGGCTGCATTTTTCTCCTTGCTCCTGGGTTTTCTCCTTTGCTCCTGGAGTAAAACGATGACAACAAAAGATCAGATACCAACAGGGAGAGAAGAGCCGAGGCTTAGCAAAGGGAGCAGCGCTGTTCTACTTTCCTACCACGTTCGCCGAAGGAAGAGATCCCCTCTTGCTACACCCAGACAAGCCCCACTCCTCCAGAGCAAGTTTCCGGAGCAATAAGTCACTTTTAGAACAGTCGGTAACCGTGTGCAGAGCCAGTTCCTGAAGTCCCCGCCAGGGCTTCATTTGCACATTCCTTTATTCAGTCCCCACGGTGCCACCTTCAGAGAGCTACCACTTTCCAGGCTGACAGCCAAGCGAGAGCTTAGCCAGATCTTTGTGCACGTAGGAATTGAAAACCTGGTTTGCCTTGCTTTCTGCCTAGCAGGGAGTATGGGATAGGGGATTTGTGGTCCGGGCCTAGGCAACGACCCCACACACCCTCCAGCCGAGCAGCATCAGTTTGCTCATGGTACATCGCTGCATAACACTCTCGCAGGCATGAGCCATGTTGGTTTCTGTGGCTGGATTGTATCATCCAGGTGGACCTAGTGGGCCAAAAGAATGCCGGGCCTCTAGGCACTGGCAAGTTTGTTGCAACTACTGGATGACACCACAGCCTCCACCAGTAGCAGAGGAGAGCCCCGATCCATACCACCACATATGCTGCAGGCTGCATCTAACACCATCTAGACAAAACCACCCAAATATTTAGGAGCAACCCCTAAAACTATCATTTTCAGTCAGCAGCAGCCTGGTCCTATAGTTCTCCTTGGAGCCAGTGACTGGGTTCACACAACATGCTAGCCCACACTCAATGGTTGAGGGTGGGTTGTTGTTGAACTGTAGGTTAGCGTGTTATCTGAATGTAGTGCATTTTTCGCAGGGTGGCTTGTTAACCATGCAGAATGGTTTATTTTTCTCAAATAGGCCAGCTTGAGAACCCATGGTTTGTTGTTGGGTTGTTCAGGGTGGTTAACAAGCCACACTGCGTGGTTAACAACAACAGCAACCCACTGTTCAGCAACAACCACACTCAACCACTGAGTGTGGTTTAGCGTGTTGTGTGAACCCAGCTAGTGTGGTCAGGGTGTTGGACCAGGCAGACCCAGGTTCAAATCCCTGCTCAGGAATGAAGCTTACTGGATGACCCTTGGCCATTCCCCATATCTCAGCCTAGCCTAGCCTGCCTCACAGGGTTGTTGTGAGGATCAAATGCAGGAGGGAGAATCATGCATGCGTATGCCTCCTTGAGCCTGTCGGAAGAAAGGCAAGATGTAAATGTAATGAACAGGAGAGCAGTGGTACAAGCTAGTTACAGTCTGCCATTTCTTCTCAGCAGCAATGGCACAAGAATAACCTTCAAAAGACAATAAAACACAGGAACAGCGGGAGCCACTCCCATCATGTCCATTACATCTACACGGCACTCCTACCAATCATGACATTGTATTTGGACAACACCCCTAGCAACTGCGCATGGAAGATACAGGGCCGACCCTACCATTAGGTATAGTGAGGTGGCCACCTCAGCTAGCAGATGCTGGGGGGTAGGGTGGGGAGGCAGGAAGCATCAGCGAGGTGCTGGAGGACAAAGCGGTGTTTTCCCCACAGCCTGTCTGGCACCTGGTGCCCTAGGCGCAGTTGAGGATGCTGTCCTGTCTCCAGTATTGAAGGAAGATACAGCTGCCAGTCAGGACACCTTTGGTCCAAGGAAGAAGAGTGTGGCACCAACCTCTCCTTCAAAATGTCTTGGACCAGCCCTGAGAAGGCACCAATCTCTGCATGGTGGCCAATGCTTCATCTGTTCCTTTTGTAGCTTCGTGTGCCATAATATACAGAGGGTTTGTACATGACCAAAAGGAGATTTCAGAGCCAATGGCTCCATCTCTACATCCTGACCCCAAATCAGACATATGCCGAGTATGACCAAAATGCACCCATTATAAACCTTTATTTGTTTGTTTGTTTGTTTGTTTATTTCTATACTGCCCAATAGCCGAAGCTCTCTGGGCGGTTCACAAAAATTAAAACCAAACAACACACAATAAAACAATTTAAAATATATAGAACATTAAAACCACAATATAACAATACAACCACAATAAAACCTAGCAGCAGTGCAAGAGTTTAAAATACAGATTTAAAACAGCAAAGATAAAAATTTAGAAAGCTAAAATGCTAAAATGCCTGGGAAAATAAAAAGGTCTTCACCTGGCGCCGAAAGGAATACAATGTAGGCGCCAGGCGAACCTCACTAGGGAGCTCATTCCAGAGCCGGGTGCCACAGCAGAAAAAGCCCTCCTCCTAGTAGCCACCCGCCTCACTTCCTTTGGCAGGGGCTCACGGAGAAGGGCCGCTGATGATGATCTTAAGGTCCAGGCAGGCACATATGGGAGGAGGCGATCCTTCAGGTAACCTGGCCCCAAGCCGTTAAGGGCTTTGAATGTTAACACCAGCACTTTGAATCGGGCCCGGAAGTGGACTGGCAGCCAGTGCAGCTGGAAAAGTACTGGCGTAATATGAGCTCGCAGGCCAGTCCCTGTTAACAATCTTGCTGCCCTATTTTGGACCAGCTGAAGTTTCCGGACCATTTTCAAAGGCAGCCCCACGTATAACGCATTGCAGTAATCCAGACGAGAAGTTATCAGAGCATGGATAACTGTAGCTAGGCTATCTGTGTCCAGATAAGGGCGTAGTTGGTATACCAGCCTAAGCTGATAAAAAGTGCTCCGTGCCACTGAGTTCACCTGTGCCTCAAGGGACAGTTCTGGATCCAAGAGCACCCCCAAACTACGAACCTGATCCTTTAGGGGGAGTGCAACCCCCTCCAGAACAGGTTGAATATCACCTAGCCGGGCAGACGAACCACCCACTAACAGTACCTCCGTCTTGTCTGGATTGAGTTTCAGTTTATTGGCCCTCATCCAGTCCATTACCGTGCCCAGGCACTGATTCAGAACAGCCACTGCCTCACCTGGTTTTGATGAGAAAGAGAGGTAGAGCTGGGTGACATCTGCATATTGATGGCACCTCAGCCCACACCTCCGGATAACCTCCCCCAGCGGTTTCATGTAGATGTTAAACAGCATGGGGGATAAAATAGAGCCCTGTGGAACCCCATGGCACAATTGCCATGGCACAGAGCAGTAATCCCCCAGCACCACCTTCTGGAATCGGCCATCCAAGTAGGAGCGGAACCACTGTAGTGCAGTGCCTCCTACTCCCAACCCAGACAACCTATCCAGAAGGATACCATGGTTGATGGTATCGAAAGCCGCTGAGAGGTCCAGGAGAATCAACAGGGTCGCACTCCCCCTGTCTCTCTCCCGGCAGAGGTCATCCCACAGGGCGACCAAGGCAGTTTCCGTTCCAAAAGCAGGCCTGAAGCCCGATTGAAATGGATCTAGATAATCCATTTCATTCAACAGTGCCTGGAGCTGTCGTACAACCACCCGCTCAAGCACCTTGCCCAGGAAGGGGATGTTGGCCACTGGCCTATAATTGTTAACATCCTCTGGGTCCAGGTTAGGCTTTTTCAGGAGTGGTCTAATTACTGCCTCTTTTAAAGCGGCAGGCACCACTCCCTCTCTCAAGGAGGAATTTACAACCTCCTGGACCCAGCCGGACAACCCCTCCTTGTTTGATTTAATAAGCCATGAAGGGCAAGGGTCAAGCACACAAGTGGTTGATCGGACTTGGCCAAGCACCTTGTCCACATCCTCAGGCCTCAGTAACTGAAACTCATCCAATAAAACTGGACCAGATGGTGCTCTGAACGCCTCTACCAATGGAACTGCATTAATGGTGGTGTCCAATTCATGACGAATCTGAGCGACTTTATCCTCAAAGTGCCATGCAAACTTGTCACAGCGTGCTACCGAGGGTTCCACCGTCTCTCTCCCTGGCTCAGAATGTAACAGGCCGCGAACCACTCGGAAAAGCTCCGCTGGACGACACTGAAACCTTCCCCCTTCTAAATACCATTATGTACATTTTAACTCCCTAATCACAAGTAAGTAGAGTTAAATGGAGAGAGAACAGAAGCCAGCAGAGCGTCGATTTATCCCTTCCACTTTCTTCTCCCAGATTGATAGTTGATGTGGAAACACAACCAGCCATATTATCTATGGCTCGGTAGATGCCCACACTCCAAGTGCATCCAGCAATTTTGCTAAAGCATTTACAGGAGCAAAGGCATTGTTGGTGCCTTGTTTTGTGTCCTTCTCGCTACCTGAATCAGAGATGAGCACTTCCACCAAATGCCTTTGAAAAAATGTCATCCACACAGTCCTTCTGTTGGATATTGGGCCTTGGCACAGCAACCGTTAAGAATGGGTTACATTCAGGGCCGGCATCAAAGGCAGGCAAGGGCCCACACCCCACCAGGTGCCCCACTGACAAGAGCCCCCTGGACTTGCTCCTCCTCTTTACCATTGCGAGCTGCTGGTTCCCCCGCCCCTCGCTCTGGCCCAGGCAACGGTGGTGGTGAGAAGGGGGAGCAGGAGATGCCGCGGCCTGCTTGCTCCCTGGCTCTCTGCCTGTCCAGCAAGCACGTGGGAGCAAGGATGAGAAAGAGGAGGGAGAGGAGGAAGAGGGTGAGGATCAACAGCAGCCAGTGACAGTGCCAGGGAGAAGGTAGCTTTACTGAGGGAGGGGGCCCAAGGAGGGGTCTTGTCAAAGGGTCCTCAAAAACCTGGAGCTGGCACTGCTTAGATTAATATTTAACTCAGCGACAAACAAAGCTGAATGGGCAGAGATTGTGCTAGGCTAGTTCCTTGGCTTTCTTCAATGCAGCGCCCTCTGTTTTTTCTTCTGTCTTTCAATGACTCTTGGTCTAACGGTGTCCAAAGACACTCAGGCATCAACCAACGGTGGCTGAAAATTTTGGCAAATGCAGAGTACCTACGTTAGGGGTGCCGATTCTCACATTTGATCAGAAAGAGCCATTTCCCCACCATGATGCCCCTGGATACACTAGCCGCCAGTGATTTATGAAAGGAGACAGCGTGCCATTATGATTGATTAAGCAAAAAGACGGGTGACCTACTTTACAGGTGCACAGACATGACGATCATTTAATATTCTGCCGGAATTTGCTAGCATCATTGGCCAAAACAAACAATCCGCTCCATCAGAAGGCCAAGGTGAGAAGCTCAAGTCCATTAGGAGAGGCTGAGGAGCATCAATAATAGAGCTGAAACTAAATTTCACTCATATTTGACATTTGGCGAAATCCCAGAGTGTGAATGTTACTCTACATTTCACTTGAACCGTTGACCCTGCCTCATACTGAAGCAGCCCATTGGTCCATCCAGCCAGCTACAGAATCATAGAGTTGGAGGGGGACTTCTTAGCCCAGCCTGGAGCATGCTCACAAGGCACTGATGACACACTCTGCAGCCTTTAGGGAAGGGATCTAGTTTTCCTTGGCAGCTCCATCTTCTGTTGAAACAACAGAGTGGGCTGGATTCCTCTGTCACACCTCCATCCGGTTTAACCCTTCAGCCCTACAATCGATGGTGAAGCCTCCAAACCACAGCATGCCATTTCATCCTTCATCTCATGCATTCTCTGACTCCGAGCAGCATTTTCTACCTTTTCCTGCAGAGAAACAAGCAAACAGCTAGCTCCCTGGCCTGTTTATTATTTCTGTTCATCATGTCAGAGCAGGCGACCTGCTGTATACTACACCAGCTTAAGGGAAATGGGCTTCGTAAAGCCTTGAAAGAAACATTCCATGCTACCCCAACCCTCCAAGCCTTGAATGGTGTGGAGAGGTACACCACAAATATATGGTCATCTATGTACACCACCAATCTCAACTCCTTGGAGAGCGGGGAAGGCAGGTTGCCATGGTCCTAGCCTCTGGCTCAGAGAAGGACTCAAGGGGACAGGAGGCTTCATCCAGTAACCCATCATCTGGTTCTCTGGACTTTCCAGACCAGATGACATGGCTTTCATTGTTCAGTTATTTATCTCTTTTAAATGCTGATTTTTGTTGTTGCTGCATTTAAAATAATACTTGTAATGACACTTCAGACTCAGAGGACACCCCTCTGACGCAGTCCTTGCCACCCCCAGACCATAGAAGCCAGCAGCTACAGAAATGGACAATAGCCCTGCAAGAAACAGATAGGTTGTCGAGGGGGTGGAGTTAACAACAGGTCCAGACTTGCCAGCCTTTATAAGGCTTCAGAAGGCTGAGACAACAGCTCTTCTTGAGTGAATTCTAGCCCATAAATGCCACAGTGATCTTTCCAGGGTCCTGACAGGCCAACCTGGCCCCAATGAACATGATCCCGCTTTTCCCATACCACAGCTGCAACCCTGTCTCTCTTGGGAGCCCTAAGCTGAGCTAGAATATATTTTTAAATATGTTCAGTGGTATATAAATTGATTACATAAATAAATAGGACAAGAGAGGTGTGTAGCTAAAAAGCAATTTGGTTGTGAACTGTTACAGAGCAAATACTTATTTCAGGACATTGAACATTAAAATAAAGATTCTACAATGCTTATCTGATGAACCAAACTTTCCTCTCCACTTTCAGGAAATGCCTCTGAACAAGGAACATGGCCAGAGTAGACACCAAAATATACATGGCAACATATTTAAGGGTGACTCTCCTGTTTCCCATCCCCTTCCCCATGATTCAGCTGATGTTAAAGAGGTACTGCAGAAATCACCTAGAGGAAGCATGACCAGGTCCTCCCCAGCTACTGAGTGGTCAGTTTGAATTTCTCTCCTTGGCAGTCTTGTTAAAGGCGAGCATTACGAATGGGCAAAGTTCGACCAGCAAGCCGACTAATTCCGAAATCAGCAGCATGACTATTTCTGGCCTGGTCCCACTGTGTGTGTGAGAGAGTGACGAGTATTGCACATAACCCTTGTGCAATGGGTTGTGCAACCAGTTGTGCAACTGCTTGCACAACCAGTTGCACAAGTGTAATGGGCAAACCAACAGATTCAGTGGAACTTTGCTAGCACTATTTGAGTTTGCAGAATGACACCATTGGATACTGCCCTTAAGACTACAACAAACCTCTGCTAAGCCTGCCTGCCTGCCTGCCTGCCTATCTATCATCTATCTATCTATCATCTATCTATCTATCTATCTTTTAAACCAATCCAATAACCCAAGTTCTGTGGGCAGTACACAATACATTAAAAATCTAAAATGCAGACAAAGCCATTACAAACAGCACATAATAAAACCAAGATAAAACCAGCAGCAAAGAATGAAAACACTCCAGCACATAAAACCCAAGTAAAACCAGCAGCATTAAAAGTGCCGTGATCTGAAAGCTCTAAAAAAATGCCTGGGAGGATAAAAAAAAATCTTCACCTGCCACCGAAAAGACCATAATATAGGCACCTGGTGAACCTCTCTGGGGAGGGTATCCCATAGATGGAGCACCACCACTGGAAAAAGCCCTTTCTCTTGTAGCCACACGCCTCGCCTCATTTGGTGGGGGCACATAGAGGAGGGTCTCAGATGATCACCTTAGATGGTCTTAAATATGGGAGGAGACGCTCCTTCAGGTAATTTGGTCCCAGGCCATTTACTGTAGGCTTGGGACCCAGTTTACTGTTTACTATTGTCTGGAGGGTGGGAGAGCTCTTTTAATTTTAGATTAGCCTTTTCAAGGAGCATAGAATCATAGAATCATAGAATCATAGAATAGTAGGGTTGGAAGGGGCCTACAAGGCCATCGAGTCCAACCCCCTGCTCAATGCAGGAATCCAAGTCAGAGCATCCCTGACAGATGGCTGTCCAGCCTCGTCTTGAAGGCCTCCAGTGTGGGAGAGCCCACCGCCTCCCTAAGTAACTGGTTCCATTGTCGTATTGCTCTTACCAGGTCCTTCTCTGCAGCAGCGCCA
This sequence comes from Heloderma suspectum, assembly GCF_057233095.1. Taxonomy (NCBI): domain Eukaryota; kingdom Metazoa; phylum Chordata; class Lepidosauria; order Squamata; family Helodermatidae; genus Heloderma; species Heloderma suspectum. Next base: position 4,915,277 of record NC_139466.1, read on the forward strand.
ATGCTCTGGAACTCACTCCCTAAAAAGAGCCCTTCAGTTGCCTCCTCACTGTCTTTTTGGAGATGACTGAAGGCTGTTCTTTTCCAAAGTGTCTTTGATTGTTTAAGCCACTCACCTTTGCTTTGTTGATCATCCTAGTTCTGCTGCTGAGGTGGTTTTGCTGACTTGATATGTTTGTTTCATTGGATGCTGTTTTTATTTGGGGTTGGGGGGGTTGGGGGGAACCACTGTGGAACTGGATAAATGGCCATCAAAAAATCTTTTAAATACATTAAAATAAAATAAAAATGGCTTTGCATCACTGCCTGGCTGCCAGGGGCAGTCCCTTTTCAAGCACAACGATTCGGAAACAGAGCAGCCTTTCTTCCACTCAGTCTTGCTGGAAATACTTTGCGGCTTACCACCAACCCCATTCTAATTATTAATCTTTACAAACGACCAAAAAAAAGTTCCCTTCATGAAAAATAATGCTAAGCTGGGACTGGTCCCCAGAGCAATTACTCTCTGGCATGCTACGCCAAGGTCCTATTTGCATTTATTTTCCATCCTGCCGTCGAGTCCTCTTATGTCATTGAGATAAGCGGTCATAAGATATGTGTTTTCCACAGTGACGCCCCCCATTCATCATTTCTTCCTCACTGCTCAATGTGATTGCATTTAATTCGAGAAGAAAGGCGCCTCGGTCAGCCCTGCTGAGCATATCAGGTTAAGAAAGCCATGAAAATCGAGCGGATGCTTCCCAGAGAAATGGGCTGCCGCTGCCGCTACCACGGTGGCGTTGTGCGAAATAACAGCCCTCCTTATCAGCGGCAGGGAGAGCTATGCACCTTCTTCCTAATTCCCAAAGGAAGCTCTGAGGATCTCGCCAGCCATTCATCAAGATCAGCGGGCGCAATTCCTCTCCAGGCGTACAGAGAGGCCCAGAGCAACCCATCCGCTTACTTAATAGGGGAAAAGCCGGAGGCTTTCATCTCATCTGATATTTCCACAAAATGTCGTTATGGTGAGAAGCAAGGGGAGGCAGGGCAGTTTACCAACCCCTCCCCAGCCATCAGGGTCAGATTATCAAAAGATCATACCTAGTGGCAGCTGCTTACGCAGCCCTGGGCATCTTCCTCCCTTGATCCTGAGGGTGCATTCACATGGTCACCAACTAGGCCAAAATCTCCAGCTTTTTGGAGGGATGCATTTAGACACCAATGCATATAAAAGCCCACCTGTGTGGGTGGGGCGGGGGGAGGAATTTTGGCAACACAGCACCAGAATCCAGCCACGCGCTTGCTTTTTCAGTGGTGTGGTTCTTGCTTGACATGTTACCAGATATGATGCAGAAAGGGATCAGGGCTTTGGACTACTTTTGCTACTGATATAGCTAACCTCCCTTCCATTGCTGCTTAACAGAATTGCTTAAGGCTGTGTAGAGTTGTACCCAGAAATAGGAGCAGGCGTAGGTTTGGGTTATATATATTGTACTGCAGGGTGAGCTCTGCCCCCACCCCACACACCTTTCCTCCTGTACTGAGAGATGTAACTGGCTCTGCATTCAAAAGCTGATTGTTGTCCCCTCTCAGTACTTCAGGTGGGTTGTATGCTTTGTTTGTGGTTTTGTTTTTGGCAAGCACCTGCATGGTTATCTTGACTAAAGCTGTGCGCAGCACTTTGCGTGTGTGTTTAAAAACGCACACACATTTTCCCATTAAAAAAAAAACATTAAGCAAGCTCTGGAATGAGAGGAGGAGATAGATTCATGGCTGACAGAAGGCCCAGCCAATCAGCCCTTGCACAGTCCTGCTTTGAGAGGGGGAGGGGAGATAGACTAATGGCTGACACAGGGCCCAGCCAATCAGCCCTTGCACAGTCCTGCTTTGAGAGGGGGAAGGGAGATAGATTCATGGCTGACACAAGGCCCAGCCAATCAGCCCTTGCACAGTCCTGCTTTGAGAGGGGGAGGGGAGATAGACTAATGGCTGACACAGGGCCCAGCCAATCAGCCCTTGCACAGTCCTGCTTTGAGAGGGGGAAGGGAGATAGATTCATGGCTGACACAAGGCCCAGCCAATCAGCCCTTGCACAGCACTGATTTGGGAACGGAAGGGAGAGAGAGCTTCTTGGCTGACAAAAGGCCCGGCCAATCAACCCTGTGCACAGGCCTGTACTACACAATTCTGGCTTCCTCTCAAACTGTAAAAATAATTTCCTCCTAAACCCAATCCAGGAGAGAACGTTTATATCCATGTGGGCAAGGCATGTTGTTTAACTTTTATTTTGTAGGTAATATATTTGTACGTTGCCCTTGTCTTAGCCATGCCAGAGCTGTGGATAGTCATCCCAGAATCTAAATCTGAAGGCTGATTTCTCTCACTCAGGGCCTCAGAGGCGAGGGGGTTCAAATCGGTCTTGAAATGCAGCAAGCAGGAAATGCTGTTCTGCTGACCAGGTAAAGGGAGAATTCCAGGTGCCTCCTATTTATATTAGGCCCGGCCAATCTGGGAGCGTCCCACTTAGGGTGGCCATGTGTTCTGTTTTGCAGAGGACAGCCTTCTATTTGAAAGCTGCCCATCAACAGTGAAGCCCATTGGCAGCAGACTGAGCAGGCACAAAGGTCACCAGCTTCTTGACTGTGGTGAGATGTCTTGTATTTCTATTTGAATTATACTCCATATTTCCAAATTTGCTTCCATACATACAAATTAGTATATGCAGATTGCATGTGAATCTCTGTCCTCTTTTGCCCTCTTTTTTGGTGATGCATAGGGATGGTGGAGAAATCTGCCACGGACCCCTGGAGTCTGTGGTGGAACGGACTACTCCCCCCCCGCCACCCCCCGAAATCCTCCCCAGGTGGACCCTACCTGTTGCCGGCCGGTCCGGGTCCGTCCGCTGCTGCCATCCATCCGCTGCCCTGGACTGTGGCCGCAAATGGCATCCGGTGTAGGGGATGCCATTTGTGTCCCTGCTCTTTTCGGTGATAGGCTACATAAATATTTACATAACCAATCACAGGAAAGGGCAGGGATGCAAATGGTGTCCCCTACACCGGATGCCATTTGCAGCCGCAGCCCAGCAGCGGACGGAAGTCCAGCTGAGGGTGGCCCCGGCCGGCGGCTCTGCAGACTTGCCGTGGGGTGGAACCGGACAGGGAGGATTCCAGGGGGAGGGACGGATCACCTCCCCCCCAGCGGACCCCGGAGCGGAACGGGAAGTGGGGTTTGTAGCGATGCATAAGTGGCCGCCAATAAGTGCCAAACAGGGCAGCTGATGTTGCACTCAGCAGCTCCCCTCTGCATCTGAAGAGGACACTGGTGCATCAGCATAATCCACAGTAGCTACTATGCTCCAGCCTGAAGTTCACAGATCAAGTCCCAGAATCCCTGGCACCCTTTTGCGCATACGCATCTATGTGCTTGAAGGAGGGAGGTCCAAGTCACAACAACGCAAGTGTTCTACTCAAATGTGGGGTTGTTGTAATGCAGAATAATAGAATCATGGCATCATAGAATAGTAGGGTTGGAAGGGGCCTACAAGACCATCGAGTCCAACCCCCTGCTCAGTGCAGGAATCCAGATCAGAGCATCCCTGACAGGTGGCTGTCCAGCTTCATCTTGAATGCCCCCAGTGTGGGAGAGCCCACCACCTCCCTAGGTCATTGGTTCCATTGTTGTATTGCTCTAGCAGTCAGGAAGTTTTTCCTGATGTCCAGCCGGAATCTGGCTCCCTGTCACTTGAGCCCATGATTCCGTGTCCTGCACTCTGGGATGATCAAGAAGAGATCCTGGCCTTCCTCTCTGTGACCACCTTTCAAGTACTTGAAGAGCACCATCCTATCTCCCCTCAGTCTTCTCTTCTCAAGGCTAAACATGCCCAGTTCTTTCAGTCTCTCCTCCTAGGGCTTTGTTTCCAGTCCCTTTATCATCTTTGTTGCCCTCCTCTGAACCCTCTCCAGCTTGTCTTCATCCTTCTTAAAATGTGGTGCCCAGAACTGGACACAGTACTCCAGATGAGGCCTAACCAGTCCTGAGTACTAACTAGTACTTCATATAGGGAACTAACTAGTACTTCATATAGGGAACGAGTTGTATGGAATGAGGCTATGGTTAAAGCATGACAAGAATGGATTACTACTTCAGCTGCTAAACAAATAAGACATTTGCTTTCTTATCTCCACATGGTAGCCATCTGTGATCTTATTTTGTGTTGTTTACTCGGTCAGTTGCTTCCGACTCCTCGTGACTTCATGGACCACCCCATGCCAGAGCTTCCTGTCGGCCGTCGCCACCCCCAGCTCCTCCAAGGTCCAGTCCATCACCTCCAGAATATCATCCATCCACCTTGCCCTTGGTCGGCCCCTCTTCCTTTTGCCTTCCACCTTCCCTAGCATCAGCATCTTCTCCAGGATATCCTGTCTTCTCATTATGTGGACATTATGTGGTCTTCTCATTATGTGATCTTATGGCATAAGGCTTATGCCAACTTTCCCTAACCTGGTGTCCTCCAGATGTGCTGAACCGCAACTCCCATCATTCCCATCTAGCATGGTCCACTTATCCGGACAGTTTACACCAGGGGCGGGGAACTTTTGGCCTTCCAGATCTTGGACTCAGTGTGGCCAATGGTCTGGGATTATGGGAGTTGCTACCAACAACATCTGGATGCCTGCAGGTTCCCCCACCCCTGGTCTACCAAGCTTGGCTATGGTGGCTTTCCAGGCAGGAGTCTTCTTCGCCAGCCCTACCTGGAGATGCCTGGGGCTCGTTTTGTAGGCAAAGCATGTGCTCTGCCTCTGACTGTGGCTCATCCGCTGAGACATCATGATGCCTTCCTCTTCTGCCTTTGAGACTAACCAAACATTCTGAGTCTGAGTTTTCATAGACAAGTTGACTTATTCAGAGGCATGGTGGGAGCATGCCTATGTTAGAGCTTGCGTCAATCACTGCGACAATACAGTGTCAGAAAACTAACGATGGTACATCTGTCAACAATGTTACAGAGACATTACTGCACTGTCCCAGGTGGATTCGCCATAACAAGTGTTGAGGATCTAGACTCCAGTTTTATTTATTCTAGGGGGATTGAGCATTCCAATTTAATGGAACGTCCATTACCTGAAGTGGCTTGCAGATTGCATGGAACTACACACGGGCTAGTACTGGAAGTGGGGGTGGGGTGTGTGGCATGGGCATCTTCTATTTTAACCTGGATAGAACACTGAGAAATATGGAATATAATTACAATTATCCAAACTGGAACTTGGCCAAGACATTAGGGCTAATGGCCTTGCTCCATTTCACACCAAGTGCCATGGGATTTTTAATGATCACCGGTGGTCAAGACCTTGGTTTTACATCTCATTTGGAAGATAATAAAGTCGTTCCCCATTTATTCTTTGGTCCTGAGGGATGTGCAGACAAATTGTACGTGTCAGAGGGTGCAATGGCTTAGAAATGTAGATTTCCTCTCCCCTTGCTAGAAATGAAGCAGAGACGTGGACACAAAAATGTTAGCCCATGAGGTAACACTCCCAGTTTTATACAAGTCCTATTAGTGCTTCACCGTATCCCTTGGATCTGCAGTATCTTTAAGTGACATTGCTTAAAGGAAGGTGAACCTTTTCTCATATGAGTTATCCCTGCTGCTAAAATATACTTGGAGGAAACGAGTTTATAAAGCTATCTAGGCAATAATTGGCAAGGATACTCCATTCTCCTGTGAAGGTTATACAGAGCAGGTTACAAGAGGGGTCTCCATTTTAAATTGGAATGATGAGAACTTAATAGATCTTGCCGTATCAGTCCTATGGCACAAGATCATGATAAACAGGACAGACAGTATGTTCAGTTTCCTTTCAGCTACCAATATAGGGTGGGCCAAGCCCAGCAATCTCCTGGGACATCCAAGGCAGCAAAGCAGGACAAAATTGCAGCAACAGAAGTTTGGAAATCATGTGGACTTGAGGCATCCGACGTCTGTAGGAGGCTCCATGGACCAGAGTTCACTTTGCCAATGAAGTTCATTGGCAGTAGGATTAGGACAGACAAAGGAAAGCACTTCTTCGCACAAGGCCCAATTAATATACGGAATCAGCTACTTAAAGGTGCAGCAATCGACGCTGGCAGTACGCTGGCTGGGGGATGATGGGGGTTTTTAGTCCAGCATATCTGGAGGACACCAAGTTGGGGGAGGCTGGCCTAGATGGACTTTGGGTCAGCAGGCTTCCTCTTATGTAATTATACTTTCATATTTATGAATGAACTTACTGGCACCTTAGGAACATAGGAAGTCCCTTAGGGCATAAGCCTATGCATGTTTAGACAGAGAAAAGGCCTAGAACTCCCAGCATTCCCCAGCCAGCAAGGCTGGCTGGGGAATGCTGGGAGTTCTAGGCCTTTTCTCTGTCTAAACATGCATAGGCTTGCGCCCCTAGGAGCACAAGAAGCTGGCTTCTATCACTGGGTCACACTGCTTATCTATCTAGGCCAGTATTATCTGCTTTGACCAGCAGCGTCTTAGGCTTGGAAGCATCTTTCCCCTCCCCTCATCCTTTTTTACCGGAGATGCTGGGGATTGAACCGGGGACTTTCTGCATGCAACACATGCAACACAGGACCAGCTGGGGCCCCTTGCCGTTGGATATTCCCACTCGATCCAACTGGCCTGACGAGCTTCTCCGTCCTCTGCAGGATGTGATGCCTGCTTGCAATTTGATTGTGGAAGTGATTTCTCCCCCAGACAGTTGCTGCCTGGCCTGTTTGCTCTTGCATGGCTCCTGGCATCTTATAATAGAGAGGTGCAAAGCTGGTTCAAAACTCATGGCTGCCTGAGGGGAAGGACGAGATGGTGCCCTGCCCTTCCACATACAGAACTCAACTGGACTGGCAACTGAGATTGACTTCAATGCTGGCACTGAGGCAGCGTCCTCCACTGCACCTGAGGGCAGCAGGCTAGTTTAAAGGGTGCAGGGCTGCATGAAACATAGAGATCTGTCCTCCCAACAGAAGGAAATTGCGGGGGTGGGGGCTCAAGCGGAACAGCCAGGGGCTGTTTCCCTTGCATGAGCTGCCCGAGGCAGCTGCTTCACTCTGCTTAGTGGTGGAACCAGCTCTGCAGAGATGTATAACCTTCTTAAGGACGTATGAGAAATTCGTTTCAGTTCATTTCTGATCAGGATTTACCCAGTTGGCACCTTCGAGACCAAACATGGAGTCAGATGCAATCTGTAGTCAAGGTCCGTACATTCCCAGGTTTGCAGTGTGATCTGCGGACCCCGCCCCCAAATGCTTTCGACAGCACAAGTACACCTGAAAAATGCACATAAAAATGCCTACTTTTGTAAAATGCGCACAAATATGCTTCAATCCATGGAAGAAGGATGTGTACATTTCAAAGATGCACACAATTGATGTGTATCTTTGGAAAAATATGTACAGATTTTCATGAGAAAAGGGAACAAAGCAAAGTTTGCAGTCTAATACAGACTCGAGTCAGAACAAGCCTTGAGATGGAATTTGGAGAACTTCAGCAAGCTCAAGTTTTGCTGATTCGCACATCCCTAAACTTCTACATTCCTCTTAGTCCACACATACGCACACATGATGAACAATGCACTTGTCTGACAAGCCAGCCTGGACTAAGTAGATGCTAGTTGAGCGGTTGTGCTGCACACCTTGAATTGCACCATAACACCTAAAGTGCAAGATAGCATTGGACGGACTGTCCATAAAACAACCTACAGGAGAATGAACGGTGCTTTAGGAGCTTAAGCTTTGCAAATTCTAATCTGAACTCACTTGATCCATACCTCCCCGGCTGATGTGCAACATGGAACATAGCTATCCATCAAATGTCATACTTATCTGAATGTTTTAGTTCCCGGATCAAAATTGTATCAAAATGCATTTTAGAATGCACAATTCAATATAAAATACATTTCAAAATGCATATTTTGAGGTAAAATATGTCACAAAAATGTATTTAAATTCAAGGTCTCGTGTGGAATTTTTTAAAATACCCTTCTCACTTGCCCACAACTAAGGGCAGTTAGGCTGGTGAATATAAGGGATTGGGCCTTCCCAGTGGTGGCCCCGCACCTCTGGAATCAGCTTTTATTACGGGTTCATCCAGCCCCTTCTTTAAGGGTCTTCAGGAGACCCATCGGTTTTCTCTGGTCTTCCTGTAGTGTCTTCTTTGGTGATGTCTGTTTTTATTGGTAATGTCTGTTTTTCTGGATTTGTATTGAATATCTACTTATTGATTTTTATTGTATCCTCTTTGTATGGTTTTAATCTTGTATGCCACCTTGAAAGGCAGCCTAAAAATAATTTTAAATAAATAAAAGCATATTCAGAGATTAAAGCACAAACGAGGTGAAACGGACTTATGAGTAAATACACATGAATGTGACATGGACCGAAAATAGACTGATTTGTCCAGAGAGAGAGAGAGAGAGAGAGCCTACAGATATCAGCAATGACGTACCTACCCAGAAGGCTCATGGATACCCGTGGAAAATTGCAGGTTTGTGAGCCCTGCCAGGACTGTGGTCAGAATGACTTTCTCCTCTCCGGAGACTCATATTCTCAGATATTTGTTCCGCTGTCAGAGTGTCTTTGTTTCAAGTCAGCCAGGAAAACAGAGGAAGCCATCATTGCCTTATAAAGCCCCAGAGGAGTTTTTGGAACACAAGGATTTGGCAGGAGCTGCCCTCTAAGGTCTTTAAGTGTCTGGACAAAGCCCCGACTCTGGAATATGAAGAACTGGCTCATACATTGATGAGAAAGAGTCATTTTAAGTAAAAGCACTTCGGTTTGCAAACACCAAGTGTCGTGCTGATCAATATTAGAATCGGTTTAATTAATTTGCGTGATCAATGACCCAGGAGATTGAAAAGGCCTAGCAAAGAGAGATTGCAACTTGTCCAGAGAGAAGCAGAAAAGGTATTTGCAGCTTACTTATTCCTTTAGATGTTTTGAAAATCTGGCCTTGTCCTGAGGGGCTGAGCATGGAGGGAAAGAGTTTGCACTGCAATTCCCATCAAATATTAAGGAACGGGGGTTACCTCCACGCTGCGTCTGCCCCAGTTGGTTTCAGCTGCGCGTCCAGCCCCTAAAGCCTATACTATTTTCCAGCATGCCGTTGTCTAATCACCATGCCGGAGCAAAGTCGCAGAGTATTGGATGCACTGATGAGAGCCCAGGAGCCCTGAAAGATCATAGAATCACAGAATAGTAGGATTGGAAGGGGCCTATAAGACCATCGAGTCCAACCCCCTGTTTAGTGCATCAGATCTGGATTCAAATCCTGACCTAGCCAGAGACTTTTGTGGAGCAGTTGGGCAAGTGATTTATTCTATTTATGTAGGAATTATTTTATTTATTACATTTCTAATCTGCCCAATACCCAATGTTCTCTGGGTAGATTACAAACAGTTACTGTCCTTTGACCACAACTTGTCTACCCTGTCGACACAAGGAAGCCAGTTCATCTGCTTTGCAAGTTTGTTTGCTGCTGCTGCAGCTCTCCTAGGAGCCGTAGACCCAGTCCAGACGGTGGAGAATTCTCTCGCACCTTCTGTTTCGCTCAGGGAAGCAGATGAAGCAGTAATGATCAACCTGGCAAAGAAAGTTGCTCCTGCATCCAGGAGGAGAATTATAGCCATCCAGCTGCCCCCAACGCAGAATCGAAGCATTTCCATGTTCCAGTTAAACTAGCAATTAATTTTCCTGATGAGCTTAAACTAACCTTTATAGTAAAAGAGCAGGGTAATTTCCCACACAAAATATCTACCCTGACATTTACTAAGTACAATAGGGGATGCCCATTCTAGAAGCAATTTAAACGGTAGCTGGTAAACACACTAACTCTGCTCCATCAGGCTTTCATTCTGGGTAGCTGTTTTCACCCACCATGTTTCAGCTAAGGAGCCATAGGCAGCTGCCATATCCGGCATTCCTGAAGAAGCACATCTGATCAGCAATGCTGTTGTTCTAGTTGGGAGCAGTACTCCACAGCCCCACAGCCCAGGGAAGCCACCAGAGCTGAGACTGCGACAGCCGTCCTTCTTATTTCTAAACCTGTCTTACAGTCAGGGGGACAGGCAGCCAGGCATGTACGCGGTTACAAATGCTAATTTTGTTATTTTCATTTTTAAAAATGTATTATTCCTTTCCACAAGAAGACAGTGCTTATTCCCAGGCAAAGGTGTTTTAGCATCAGAACAGCAGAAGCAGACTCCATTTCATTCCTATAGACATGATGGTATGACGATTTGAATTTAAAGGGCAAAACCGCACATGCTGAGAGTATTTCTTTCTTCTTTTCAGCAGGGTGGGTAAGCAGGGGGTTTGCTTTGTTTTGTTTTTTTCTCTAATGTAGAAGCAGCTGTAAAAGTATAGAATGACAGTGGTGTTGGAAAGTCTGGTGTGACTTATAGCAGAGTTGCCTTATACAGAGAAAGCACAGCAGCACAGCATTTAGCATAGGAGGCAATAAACACAGGCCAGAGGTGGTTTAGGAAAAGTTCAAATCAACTTACTTTATTAGTGCTTTTATACACATTGCCAGAGAAGGCTATCTAACACTGTTCAGCTACAAGCACCCCCTAAAGCTGGGCGCGTAAGTGTAAGTAAGTGAAGGTATGAGTTATGGTTACTTGCATCCCCTCTGGAGAGACCTACCCTTGATTGTAGCCCATAGATCCCTCCCCATCCTACCCTAGCTACCAATGCTTCTAAGCCAGGCCTGAGATGTGGACTGGGAAAGTGCTGGATTCTGGCCTCATCTGTTTGGATCCCAGGGCCTGCTCCAAGTATACCAGTGCATTCCAGTTTTCTTGCCTTTCCCCCAGTCCTGCCAAGACCTCCCAGAAGACCTGTCAAAGCGTTTCCCTCAGAGCTCTGTTCCATTTCCACTGGGAGTCGTCCTTCCAGCACTCTGCGCCACCGGCTGTTCATACCACTGCCCTGATATGAGCGCATCAATTACTTTTATTTCCAAATGCTCCCTCTGCTTGCTCTCTGTGCTCATGGGCATCAGCCTCTAATTTTCACAAGATGTTTGCCTTCCCAGAGGCCCCACCCCAGGGATCAGGCAACCTGCTGTTGTAAAAATATGGTGGTCTGGAAGGAGGGAAGTATGGGGCAATCTTGCATGGCTACCATCTACAGCTGAAGCCAAGCCAGCTTGGGATGACTGTGACAGGTTCAAGCTGAGAGTGAAGATGCTGTAGCAAGCACAACCAGAAGGAGGAAAACAACTGAAATATATTCAAGGCTGAGGACATTTTCAGCCTGCAAGATTTTATTTTATTTCTCTCAGGGGCTAGAAGATGGAATGAACACCTATGCTTCAGCTGCTTCCTGATTTCTGATCCCTGTTCCCAGTAACACACTGTCACAAGAACCTAAGAAGAGCCATGCTGGATCAAATTAAAAGCCTATCTAGCCCAGCAGTCTGTTGCCACAGTAGTTGCCACTGGGCAACTAGATGCCTTGACGAACCCCATAAGCAGGAAATGGGTACAAGAGTGTTCTGTCTTGTCCCCATTTTCAGGAGATATTGGAGGTGCCTTTTAAAAAATCCATTAGGGTTCCTAGCTGTTTGTTCCAGCCCAGGTCGTAAATTGTTGTTGAGTGTGTGTGTGTTGCAAGGAATATGTAATAAGTGCCACTATATCCCCTGAGAGATATTCTTTCTTGCATTTGTAAAACAAGGAAACTGTTCATCTATTGACTAACAGACCTTGCTTCCAAAGCCACTCCAGGGCGAGATGTGGGCATAAACGAATACAGCACACAGACATCTACAGTTCATAATCATGATTTGGCTGGCTAAGGAGATGAACACTGGTGCAGAAAGAAGCATGATACAAGTACCGTATACAAGAGCATCCCTATTTTCTTCCATGAAAGCTTGGAGGAGGGGATGTGATTACAGCAAACGGAATTTATTTTATTTTATTTGTTTATTACATGCTTATTCCACCCAAAAGCTGAAGGTTCACAAAACTAACCACAAAGCTGTCAAATACGGTAATATAGTAAAACATTAATATAAAAACTGTTTGAGTTTAAAACATAATAAAGTGAGTGAGAACACCTGCTGAAGTTTCTCCAGCCAATTGGACTAGAGTGCTATCTGTGAGCCTTGAGACCTTCAGGCAACGTGGAGACTTAAAAACTGCTCTGCCATGAGGTGGCAGGCCGCCTCCAGTGGCCCCCCCGAAGGGGGTGAGCCCAATGAGGGTGACCCCAAAGGGGGCACGCCCCTTCGGTTTGCCCCTCCGGTTTGCCACGCGGGTGAGGGTGCCTCTTATTTTCTCTTTCTTTGGGGTCCATTTACATCCTGCTCATCGATTGATTGCCTGTATGATGTGAGCAGGGATCCCCTGACAACAGTTGTTTTCTTATCTCATTGTTGCCCACCCTGGGTGAGAGATGGGGGATCAGGGCTCCACATGCCAGAACTGCTCCTTTGTCCAAGGTGGGAGACTGTGGTAGTCAGAAGTGAGCTTCCCCTGGGTGAGGACCGGGGGCAGAGGGGAAAGAACCATTTCGCCACACCCCAGGTGAGATGGAATGAGCATGAACCAATGGAAGTAGGTTGAATGGCTAGGAAATAAGCCTTGCTTATTTGTTTGTTTGGTTGACAAGCCTGATGACCTGGGTGTGACCAGCGGTTGGATATAACCACAAACTATAAATTGTGATTGGGTTGGTCTGGCTGGGAGTGATTGTTGGATGACTGGAGTGTATGTGTTGAATGGCTGAGCATATATTTGAATGGTGGGTGGGCAGTGAGAGTGTGTGGGTACTTCTGCTGTGATGACGATGTGCCTGGGAAACTCTGACTCAGGGACCCATGCAGGGGGTACCACTATTCCAGTGACTTGGGGAAGAAGGAGATACGGCAGGAGGAGGGGGTTGGGGCAGCATAGTAGAATGGGTCACAGGTGTTTCTTCACTGTTCCCCTTCTACCCCCCTCCTCTAGCTCTCATGTGCCTGGTAGCTCATCCACTGAGCCCTCCTGTCTTGCAGTGCTGCTATTTAACGCCAGATCGGTCTGCAATAAGACTGCATTCATTCATGATGAGAAGGCCTACCTGGCGTATATTACTGAGACTCGGGTGGGTGAGCTGGGTGGGGTCAACCTGACTCAGCCCTGCCCACCTGGGTACTCGGTGCAGCACCAACATAGGTTGGAGGGCCAGGGGGGCGGGAGTTGCTGTGGTTCATAGAACTTCCATCTCTGTCACCAGGAGACCACTCCACCTGGGAGTGGGCCTTGAGGGGTTGCACCTGGTGTTGAGCCATAGAGACAGATTGGGGATGCTGCTGGTGTACCGCCCACCCTGCTGCCCAGCATCCTCCCTGACTGAGCTGGCAGAGGCAGTCACAAATGTGGTGTTGGAGGAACCCGGGATGGTGGTTCTGGGTGACTTCAACTTCCATGCTGAGGCTGTCTCCGGAGTTCCAACTCAGGACTTCGTGGCCTCCATGACAACCATGGGGCTGTCTCAGTATGTCATTAGCCCAACATATGAAGAAGGGCACACCCTGGGTTTGGTTTTTGCTCTAAGTTTGCTTGCAATGGGTTCACTCCATCTAAAGACGGATGGATCGATCAATTTCAATTTCTCTCAGTTTCTCTTTCAGCTCAGTTTATCTCAAGCTTTGAGAATTTCTGCAGTCTTATGTCTGGTTCGTCCTGAACACTGAGAATTTTTTTAAAGTTCGCATGAAAATTCAACAGCCGTTTTCTGCACATTTCTCCTAATACATGCATTTGTGTATGCACTTTTGCTAATATACACATCTTTGCAAGCATTTTTCCCAATGTAAAGCATTTTTAAACATTATTTTCCCTAATATATGCATTTTTGTATGAATTCTCTGATTGGAAAACTCCATTATAAAATTTAGAAAAGTGCAAATTTTGAAGGACAACTGAATTTCAGTTCACATGGTGGTCTGAAAGCATAAGGTAAGTTCACATTAAAATGCAAACTGAATGAATTTCTCCCCTATACTTACTTTCATTATGGGATAAATAGTGAGGTCAGGAGGTGGAGACGTCAGGGCCAAAGTAGGAGTGGAATCTTAGGTTTTCATATGTCAGCAGTTATGGCGATATTGGTCCCCACATACACATCTGTTTCTTTTGATCCACTTCCAGCAGCCAGTTCTAATGAACATTCTTCATACATTCCTGGCTTGAAAATGATCTCTGTAGCTTCCCCGTGCTGGACAAATGGTGGCACAGTTTTTTTTTAAAGGATCTAATTTCTCCTAATTGCTCTGTCAAAATGTAATTAGGTTATTCTGTGTGTTGTTTTTATGGGCACGGTTTGTGAGCCTTGAATGTCGTAGCTATCAGGGAACTAACGTGACCCTTGAAGTAAGCAGGTGAGTTAGCGAGAGCTTTTAAAGCTGGCAGTTGAGTTATTTAAGATCAGCACTGGGGTTTTGCAGCACCACAATCAGGAGAGGACTTTGGGGTGCACATCCAGGGCCCTACTCACCAGTAACAGTAGGTGGATCCCAAATGCTGTGAAACCAGCCTTCCTCTCCCCGCACGTCACATGGAGACAAGGATGCCGGACAGGGCTAATGGTTTGCTAGAATGTCTCACTGCTTCTTTGCTTCACTGCTTCTTTGCTTCTTCTACACCAGTTGCTGGGGAACATGGGCAGGAAGGTGCTGTTGCACTCATGGTCCTGCTTGTGGGTTTCCTGTGGGCAGCTGGCTGGCCACTGTGTGAGCAGAATGCTGGACTAGATGGACCCTTGGTGTGATCCAGCAGGGCTCCTCTTCTGTTCTTATGCAGAGCTAAGATTTAATAATCGCCCTTTATTCTCTCCTCTCTATCTCTCCCTTACTGGAAACATGAAGGCAATGTGAGAGAAAAATGGGGAAGACAAGCCGAATCAAACAAATTCAACTCAATATTTTGGGGGGTGGGTTTCTCACACCGGGTTGTACAAAGGCCAGAACAGAGACATGCGCAGGGCTGTCACTCAATCATGGGCTGCAACCCTGTACCCACTTACCTGGGCTTAAGCCCCATTGAGCTCTGCCTTTTGCATAGACATGAATAGGGCAGCCCTGTAAGTTGACTAACTGTATCTTTTAATAGATTAAATCTTCATGAATACAAAATACAAAAAGCTCAGAAGAAGAAAGCAAAGAATGCTCTTTGTTTTAGAGAATGCTTGCCTATGTTGCTGCAGGCACCATCTTAAAAGAGGTGTTCTTTCCTGTGTGTGAGAGAGCAGGGTGAATGCCTCTTCTAAGATGGCTCCTGCCAACTGCAGGTTTCATAAGTAACTGAGATCTTCTGAAGAGGCCCTTCTCACAGCCAACAATAGCTCAGTCAATAGCTGAGGCACATCTGGTGGTGACCCGGGACAGGGCCTTCTTAGTGCCTGCACCCAAGCTTTGGAACTCCCTTGCTAGGACGCCACCATCATGTCCACTGCCCACCCTGCCTCATCCCCATGCTATCCACACATGGGGGACATGTCTGCAGAGAGGAAGGCAGGTCCAGCAGAGCTGTCCCTGCTTGTTAATCCATGTCAGCATGTGAACAGGGCATGGAAGCTCAGCAGCAGCTGCTTGTCATGCTGAAGCAAGGAAAATGTCACCAGCCAAAGTGGCTCCATCTACCCAGTTTTTAGTGGTGCAGGAGCCCTGTTTTCCTTCCTTACATCTAAAGCAGCTTCTCCCAACCTGTTGTCCTCCAGATGTGTTGGACCACAACTCCCATCATCTGCAGCCATCGGGGTGATAGAAGCAGTAGACAAACACATCAAGAGGGGCACCATAAGAACATCAGAAGGGCCTGCTGGACCAGACCCAGGGTCCAAGTAGTCCAGCATTCTGTTCACACAGCGGCCAACCAGCTGTCGACCAGGAACCCACAAGCAGGGCACCAACTGTCCTAGAGAGCAACTCCATATCCACCTCCTAGCTTTGCACTGTATGCCAAAGGTAATAAGTGCTTCAATGCAGACAATTGCGCTTTTTCTTCTACTACTAGCATTCTGCACTAGTGCAGCACCAGTGGTCTACCGGGTGCCAGATTGTCCCCTTTCCGTCTACTAATTACTTAAATTGTCCTCAGCAAATCAGCATCCTCCGTGCTTCCTTCTTTGCCACAGAATTAGCTCTTTGCACCGTGATGACATCACCATGTGTCTGATTGGGAGGAAAGGATTTTTGACCATCTGCCTCTTTGGCCCATCAAGATGGACATTAAAATGGCTTGGCGGGGGTGGGTGGGTGGGTGGGGGTTGACTTGATGCATTTCCTTGGCAACTGCCCAGGCTTACCTCACATGGGTTGAAAACACTGGCATTAAGGCAGAGCAGAGAATACAAATCCATCAATGCCAAGGAAGATCAGCTGGCACAGGATTTGCCTAGTACTGAGGCATGCACACTATAAATATCTTAATCAGAGAATATTCCTCATGCTATATATTTTATTGAGGATGACCTCACCTATAGTTTTCTCAATGGACAGAAGTCTTTTACATCCTATCTTTACACACGCACACACACATACACACACACACACACAAACACACACACACATTTTGGCTGAATGTTGGGATTATATATTTTTGAACAGTCCTGAATTTTGATACAACAAATAAGCAAACAAATAAAGAAAGGGAGTCGGTGAGTGTTTCCCCCTGGGTTTCTTCTGTTAAAGACTCAGTCCAAAGGACAGAGATGTTTGTGACAATTCTGTGACATCACAGCAGCGCCACAACTAAGGGTAGTGGTTTGGAAAACAGGCTTGCAGAGAAGAAATAACCACTTTTAACTCCACAACATGTCTTCAATAAGCTTCAGTTGTTATTTATAGACACCAGGCTTCTTAGGGCACTTAGGATATGTGGGTGCATAAATGCACATCTGCCTTTGTCAGGCTCTTCGATATTGTGAGCAGTAGAAACCCAAAGGTTTTTCTTTTCTTTTTGTGAAATAGCACCATTCAAGATTCCCAAATAGTGCCTCGTCTAGAAGGATGTATTTGTTTCAGAGTTGCCATCAGGGTGGGATTCAGAGTGGGGTTGCTCTGTTACATCAACACGGCCCTCTGCTGTTTCCTTGCAAGTCTGTAATGAGCAGCTGGAGCCTGATGTTGCCCCCCTGTCCAGGGCATCTGCCCTTCCTCCCATTCTCCCCAAACAACTATGGGAGACTCTTGGCCATCATAAACTGCAGCGGAACGTTCTGAACTCGCAGGTGTTCTGTGAGAGGAAAGTAAAATTGCGTTGGAAAATCTGTTAGATGACTTTGCTGCTACACAGATCTTAAAAGGCTCGAAGGTTGAACTCTGCAGCCAGCCTGGGGCCAAACAAGCTGCAATCCAATTACAAAAAACAACTGCCGCCCCCTCCCCGCTGCAACGGCTTAGAGCCACTCTTGTACCCAGAGACACTGCAATATAAAACCATCGCGCTCATACATCCTATCCTTTTTGCTCTGCCAACTTTGTTCAGAACAAAATTAATGTGCTGAGCTTGGTAGCTTCCAGAGCATTTTAAAACATCTAGACTGGCGGCGGCAGAGGCGTATGCGTATCCGTGCACACGCTTTTCACCTGAGTTTTCTCTAGTTGAGTTCTTAGGGTGTGTGTAGGAGAGCAGCTGAAAAATAACCACCCAGACCAGTCTCTGCAATGTGCAAGTAATCAGATGCAGGTCTGAGCGCGTTTTCATGCATGCTTTGAAAAACTCACCTTAACAAGCTCCTGGGACATCATCCACTTATTCACAGGTGAATGCGCATCTCAATCCTCCTCCTCCCTATGCTTTACGAGTATGGGGGCACATCCCAAAATGGTTCCGCTCCACGTAAGACAGAGTGCCAAGCGTGAGATTTAGGCAGAGCACCTCTGTTGATTGGTGCCACCATAGGTATAGTGGGTTGAAATGAGATTGTAAATCTCCTTTCCTGTACAGTATGACTCTCAATCAGACTGGGGTGGAGTGGGGGGGGGGATGGATTTAGGGATGTTGGAGAAATCTGCTGTGGACACATAGCCTATGGACACATAGACTTATATGCAAGATTCATGGCTCTATTTGTGTATAAGTCTATGGGCACATCCTGCTGATCACTTAAAAAAAAAGAAGAAGAAATGGCGATTGGCAGGGAGGAGGTGAATGGTTCTGGCCAGCAGGCGGCAAGATAAGCAGCCCCTAAGCTGGGCTCCTCCCCCCCGGAATCCTTGTGGAGCGGAGCCACTCCAGAGGATTCTCGGGGGGGAACAGATTGCCTCCCCCCCCCCACGGATTCCCCACCAAAACAGACAGTGGGGAATCCACATATCCCTAGATGGATCTTTGCACATTCAAAATTCAGCACCCCTCCTAGGTGACACAGGGCTTTTCTACATGAGGCATTTATCGTGCACTCATCATTCCCTATTCACAGTTGTTCATGGGTTCTTGAGATTACATCATTTTATTTTATTTATTTATTTTAAACTTTTGTATCCTGCCCTATATCATTAAGATCTCCATGAAACTGTCATGGCCCTCCGGGTTCACTGCTGTATCTAACCAGCACTTTTGGCAAGTCTTTTTAGAGTAGGGAAAATGCAGCATTTAACTGCGAAAGGGAAAGCAAGCATGATTTGCTCCTGTGCATTTGCGCTATTCTGCTATACCACAGTGCCACCTAGAGGTTATGCAGAGGGAAAGCAGGAAAGAGAATGCTCATCATGTAGTGCTTGGATCTCAGTTCTGCAATGAAACCAAAAGTAGATACAGCAGATTAAAAGCCAGTTAACAGCTTCATCTAGAAAAGGTCATAGAGAAGCATCCCCCTGTGACACTGATCATTAAGCACTGGGTTACATAATATTGGATCTTAATTAGAATATATAACAGTGCTGTGCCAAATCCTGCCCCCTATTTTTGGGAACTTTTTCTCTCTCTGCGAAAGAGGCATTGATTTTTCTGCCTCTTTCATAGGCAGGGGGAGAATTAGGAGAATTTTCTCCTTGGGGAGGGGGACAGGGTTTCCACATACCTTTTTTAAAGTGCAGGTGATTCTTGGGGGTTCTCTATTTTTTATTTTTTTAAAAAACACCCCCTGCACCCCCGAATGCCTATTGGAGAGGGTGAGGTCACATGGTCTGGGAGTTCAGAAAGACCTGCCCGGCTGGAGAAGGGTCCTGGGCTCCTGCAAGTGCAGGGTGGTTTTTTTTTTAAATAAAAGATAGAAAGAAGAAACCTCAAGAATTGCCTACACTTATATGTCCCCCTCCCTAAGGTGAACATTCTCTGAAATGTTCTCTCCTAGCCTCTTTTACCAGAGTTTTCATTTTCCCCTCCCCCCATGCCGAAAATGGAAGAATTGAAATTTTTGGCCCGGCACTAATGTATAACATGTTGGCTATCTTGATCATGTTTTATCCTCTCCTTCTCCAACAGAGCTGATTTCATTCTGGACTTCCCATTCTTCAGTTTTTTATCTGACTTGTGGCTGCTGGGTCCTTCCATCACCACTGTAATCACTCCAACCTAAGCAAATTTGTGGGTTTTTATATTGTAATGTTAAGTGCCATTAAGTCGCCATTTGCAGCTCTAGAGTTACGGTTCCATCCTTGTTTCAAACGCTGCTCGAAGGACGTGAAGCATTTCTCATTGTTCAAAACTTGGAACCGCCGTCTGCCCCTCTCCTTCTGTTCCCTCCCTCCCCCTCCCTCTCCATTCCCTTTTCACATTTCATGAAAGCCTGCTGATCTAGCAAGAACCACAATACTCGTCTTGCGGTTTCAGATATTTTCTTCCATCCTTGAGCTATAGAAAAATTACCTCGCTGCCAATAAGCCCTAAATCTTTCTCAACCCATCCTTGGCTTTTAATATTCCCCCAAACAAGAGGAAGCGCAAACTCTTGCACTCTCAAGCTAAGCTTCAGCGTTTTGCTTGGACCTTGGGTGCTGCACTTGGGCTCAATGCCTGGTTCTTCTGTGGACTCAGAAAGTGGGCAGGCTGCCAAGTGTATTGACCTACATTGTAGGATCGTTGCTGTGAGGGGTCAGTATTACGGTGTAAATTGTTCCAGGTCCAACAGCAGTGTAGAACTCAGCATTTTACTTATTTATTATTGCATTTATATCCCGCCTTTTCCCCTCTTCCAAAGAACCCAAGGAGGCTTACATGGTCCTTCTCCTCTCCATTTTATCCTCACAACAACCCTGACAGGTAGGTTGGGCTGACAGTCTGTGACTGGCTCAAAGTCACCCAGTGAGCTTCATGGCTGAGCGGGGACTAGAACCCGGATCTCCCGAGTACCAGTGCAACACTCTAACCACTACACCACCCTGGCTCTGCTTTGCCAACAGTTCCTTTCTTGTTATACCATGGCTCATATAGGAGCAAGCTGTACATTCGGGGGGGGGGCAGTATCTTTAAGCAGAATCTCCTGGGAAATTGTGGGTAGAGTAAGGGCACTCTAACCCAGGGATAGGCAAGGTGGTGCCTGCAAGTGCCAGTGTCCCCCCCCCCCAACACTTTCCTTGGGCCTCCAGTCACTGCCATCTTCATTTCCCATGAATGCCACACATGAGGCTCACTCCGGGACATTCTTATGAGACGAGGATGGCCGGTAGCTGAAGGTCAGTGCTTCCCTCTGCAGTGCACCCAGCCACCAGGGCCTCATCTGCATGGCACCGCTTTCACACACCCCACCCTGTCACAACTGGACAGCATTGCAGCTTCAAATTAGCTTCTGGTGGTATACACTCGTGATTTACTGTACGCTCCCCTAACAGACTCCACTGGGCCCTTTTTTCTCCATTATACTTTAACGTGCAGCTGTGCGGTCCCGTGAATGTGAGGGTGCGACACTGCAGTGTCTGTTTTGTATTTTATGGGTTCTGTTGTGTCTTTCCATCCCTCCTTAGATAAAAAGTGGGTGTTCTGTGTCCCTTCATTTCCGTGCCATTTGTCAGTTCCCCAGCCAGAGACTCTCGCAATGGTTCGCGTGAGCGGTACGTGCCTCCCCATTTCTCTGAAATGGTGGCTGGAGTGAAGTTGGTCCTCCCACAAGACCCCCTTGGACCTTGGGCACTGAGTCCAAGACAACCATCGTGAAGATAAGAAGCTGCAAAAATGTGCGAAAGTGCAATTAAATAGATGAAAATGCCTGTCTGTGCCTCTATAACTGTGCAGCTGCAAAGGGACAGGAGGAGTGAAGGGGCGTCACAGAGTGACGCAAGCACTACGCATGCCTACAACATGCCCACTGCAAAATGCGAAGTTGGTTTGTACAGACAGCTCGCAACCATGGGAAACCCCCAGCAAATGAAAAACATCGCAGCAAAATGCCTCCCTGGAAATTCGCATTTTCCTGGAGAAAACCACGGATGGCTGTGAAGTGGCGACTGCATCGTATGCCCTGAAGGACTTCAACCTGCAGCTGCCCCGAAGTAAAAGTCTCATGTAGATGGGGCCCGGGAAAAAGAAGACAAAAAAGAACAAGGTACTCCTGCCACTTCTTTCTGGTAAGCTTAAGAGAGCAGTGATGAACTAGGGGGAGAAGGCAGAGCAGCAGAAAGCCAGCTTGGGCTGGGATGGGGGGGTCGGGGAAGCCAGTAGAAAGCCAGGGGGGATGAGAGCAGCAGGAAGCCAGAGGTGGCTGGGGGAGCCAGCTGGGAGTAACCTGGGGGGTTGGGAAGGGTTGCGTACTTGTTGTCTGAATGGATGGGGACTGCATGTGTGCGAGAAAGGGAGGGAAAGAGAAAGGCTTTAGGGGAGAATTTTGGAGGGATCCTGAAAAAGAGTGAGTTTTTCATAGGCTTGCAGTGAGAAGGAGAGATGGGTGTGTATGCCTGTAAATATGTCTGTCTGCATGCATGATGGATACATGGGGTGCTTGCATGTATGTGTATGTGGGAGGGGGGAATCTATGGATGGTGAGTGTGAGCGGGTGACAGTGTATGGGTGGTGATCCAGAGTGTGAGAGAAAAAGACCTAGGGGGTATGAATTGGCCTGCAGGGGGTGGGGGTGGGAGAGAGTTTGCCATCTATAAAATAGATTTCTGTTAGTGCAGAAAACTGTGGATTCAAACAAAATGTTTAGTGTGTTGAGGGAATGGAGCACATCTAGAGCAATACACCCTCCAGACGTGCAGTGGGAAGCCTCCTCCATGGGTGGCTCAGTTAGGCGTTCACAGGAGAGCTGAAAGGTGTGGAGGACAAGTCTGTCCATCGCTCTTCGTCATGATGGCCAGGCGGGACCTTCGTCTCCAAGGCAGCCTGCCTCCAGACACCAGCGCCAGTATCCAGAGCCGGCAGTCCACCTGCGTTCGATAGGTTGTGCTAGCAGGAAGGACCATGAGCGCAACAGGAAGCTTGCGCATCCCAGAGCGGGAGGAGGCCTGTGGGCACCAGTGCACCTGCAGACACCTTTCTTGGCACCCGCCAAGATGTCCTTCCCCTCCCACATTTTTTAAAAAATTAACACATTTTCTTACTGGTAGCGGGGATTGCTGTGAAATAGGTTTCTGCTAGTGCTGAAAACTGTGGGGTTTATTTATTTATTTTTATCTATTTACAACATTTACATACCGCTCCACATCTAAACAGTTTCCAGAGTGGTTCAAAGGAGTTGTTTACTGTGTTGGTGTTCAGACCCTGCCTCTGCCTTGTACTCACTCTTCTGAGCAGGTTACTTTGTGACTAGCCACGCCTCCCATGGCAGCCATTTTGTGGTGATGCCCAGGACAGCTTCTCAAATGGCTTAAATGTGCCCATGGGCCCAAAAGACTTGCCTGCCTCACAAAGTTTCAGGGGGTAGGGTTGACATCTTCTTAACAGAGGATACTGATATGAACAAAGCAAGAGCGGATTCTCTGTCCTCGCCTGTGGAGTTCTGCCTGCCATGAAATTGCTAAAAACCCAAGGCCTCTGGCCCCAAAAGGAACCAACTCTGTGAAGTCCCCTCTCCAGGCATAGATCATAGATAACTGTGGATTAAGGGGTATTTTTAGACCACTTCCCAGAGTGATTGCAAACCAGTTCTTTCACTTTTCCTTGTGGCCAAGCGTTGTCGCTGCAACTTTAATGACACCAACTGCTTTGTTGAAGCAATCATCTCTCACACCTGAAGTGAAATTGATTCACTTAAACACTATAGGTTTTCCATCAGGGAGCATTTAGCTCACTGCTTTTCGACATGGTTCGCTCTGGCTTCCCCGTAATGGCCAATGCCACTGACCCCCTGACAAGAGCCTCTTGGAGCTGGAAGATGAGGAGCGATAGCAGCTGGTGACAATGGTGGTGGGAAAGTAGATTCCTTGAGGAAGGGGTCCCATTGAGGGTGTCTTGCTCAAGGACCCTCAAAAAACTGGAGGAGCTACTGAGAGCCTTCTCCTCCACGCATCCCTCTAATCCCCTTTTAAAGCCACCCAAGTTGGCAGCTGTCGCCATGTCCTGTGGTCGCAAATTCCATCATTTAACTATTTGTGCTGTGTCAAGAAATACTTCCTTTTGTCTGTCCTGAATCTCTAGTATTATGAGAGATACTTTCTGGAAAGTACTTTCTGCTTTCTTCACACTGATAATAATGTTTTGAATTACTACCTGAACCAGAACACGTCGGCTGTTGTGGAAAGACTCTTGCGTGCTGTGTCTGGACCTCTTGCCTTGGCAAGGTGGCTGTACTGTTCTTACTTGCCACTTAAAGGGGGAATCTGCTCCGGGTTTCAGTTAGAACCAGCCAGAATGCTAAAGGAGGTATCCAAGGTGCTCCTTTAGAGTTCTGACTCGTTCTGACTGAAACCCAGAGTGTTCACTGCCCCACTGACTTCAGAGCCACCAGCCTCCACTGGTTCAGAACAACATCTCATACATCTTTGTGGGAGACACAAAGGCCTTGCTGGGTGCAGATCAATTCCCTGAAAGAAGCGAATGATTTCTGGTCACCCTGGACTTTGACCTGTATTCAAAACCACCCTTTAGCCTTGGACCTGTCAGTTAAATATCAACCTGACCGTATGTGACACATTTGTGTGAATACTACAGTGCAAGTAAAAAGAACCTCCCCTCAATGTGTCTGTGGCCTGGTTAGAACAAGTAATGCTGCCGTTCCACATCCTCTTCCCTGGGAGCAAACCCTATGGAAATGAATGAGACTTGCTTTTGAGGAGGCACATAGAGGTTTGTGCTGTAAATGTTGTATTGCGTGACCATCAATGGGACTATGGTCCTGCTCGAGGCCTTAGAAGTTGCTGGGTGTCTTTTTTCAGCTCCAACAGTTGGAGAGGGTGGAAATCTCTGTGCACATTATTAGCGCATAGCCTAAAACGTGTCCTTTCCCAGCTACCATTGCTGGTGGTTGAGCTAATTAAACTATTAAATTATGGCAGCCAATAAACATTTGGAATATTTGAGCTTCGCAAAACCCATGAATACTAACAAATAAAAATAAAAATCCCACAGCAGCATGATTGATTATCTTAAACAAAACACTCTACATATTGGAAGTAATGTTGCGGGAGGGAAAAAAAATGCTTTCATCAAGTTTTAAGGGAACAGTTGCAGAGCTGGGGGGGGGGGAGAATGTAATTAATTACACCCTGAAACATTTTACTGATTGAATCCATGACCCCAACTGTTGTAAGGTCAGTTTGTGATAGATTAGCACAGCCTAGAATATCACGGATGGGTTTGGTGCCGGCAAGCTCATTATAAAAGATGTCAGGGCATGTAAATCATCAGAAACAAATACAGACATCCATCAGAGACAGGCAGATAACGATTACAGGCAGCAGAGTTGAGCTGGATTATTATGCAAAATTTATTTTCAACTATTAAAATGTGAAGAGATGACTCAAAATCATCCTTTAAACAAATGCAGGCTACAAGCACTCTGGCAGGAAGGGCTTGCCATATAAATGTTACACAACTGCAATGGGCCACAAAGGAAAGAAAGAGGCCCAAACCAGGGAGGGAGAGAAAGAGAGATGTGGCAGTCATCCCAATGTGGATATTTTTCTCGTATTCAAGGGAGAACCATTTTCCTAATATGTGGTCAGTGCAAGATAAGTAGGAATAAAGGGAAATAATTGCCACACACAGGCCATTTGTTAAAGATCTGATAGGCTCAGGGAGAATAGAAATGACTATCAGCATTTGGCAGCTTTCTGCTTTTTAAAGTGGTGCTCTGAGGGGTTTAGGGAAACACGCTCAGAAAAAAAGAGGGGCGGTGGGAGATAATCACACATCACAAAAACAACACTTCAGGCAACCTGATGCAGAACAGCACTTGTAATATACAAAACCCTCATGCCAACTCTCATTTGGCAGAACAACAGGCTTAGCCGGGGCAGCTTTATGTCCGGAAAAATCTGCTCCACACGAAGCCCCTGGAGCTGCCACGGGCTGCCGGTATGCCTTCCATTTGTGCAGAGGGTGTAATGAGTTAATGGCATCCACAGGTGTAACCTCTAAGGGCAGCGCCATGGATAGGCATGTTTGGGCACCTGACGAGGGCCCACGTCCCAGCAGGGGCCCACTGGCAAGAGCCCCCTGGAGTTGCTCCTTCTCTTCACCTTTGCAACCTGCTTTCTCACCTACCTCTTGCTCTCGCCCAGACAACGGTGGTGGCGAGGAGGAGGAGCAAGAGCATCTGGAGACAGCGGGCAGTGAGAAGGTAGAATTACTGCGGGAGGGGGCCCATTGAAGGTGCATCATCGTCATCAGCATCATCATCTCCTCTATACCACCCCATAGCTGAAGCTCTCTGGGCCTTTCACAGTGGTTAAAACATTAAAATACAATAGACGAAGTTTAAAGCTGTTTACATAAAAGCACACGGACAATCCACACAAACAACATACAACTAAAAACAACTTTGAACAGTCAGTCATAACTAAAGACACATCCAGGACCGATTAAAGCTCATCACGTGCTGCCAAATACCTAGGAAAAGAGAGAGGTCTTAACCTGATGCTGAAAAGGTAACAATGTTGGCACCAGGTGGAGCTCGTCCCACAGATGGGGGGCCACCACCGAGAAGACCCTCTCCCTCGTCGCCGCCTTCTGAGCTTCCCTTGGAGGAGGCACACGGAGGAGGACCTTAGATGCGGAACGTAGAGTTCTTGCCCAGTGGTCCTCAAAGACTGGAGCCGGTACTGATAATAATCTCCCAAGGGTGGCTAACGCCAGGCCAGGCCAGGCTACTGCGAGGTGCACGTGGAACGTCCTTTCTTTCTGTAGTTCAGTGGCACTGTACAGGCTGATCACCTCCATGACCAGGCAGGACGACAAGGGAGAAGGCGTGTCCTCAGGTATTCTGGTTCCAGGTTGTTCAGGGCTTTATGGACTAGTTCAAGAACCTGGCTGCAGATGGGCAGCCAGTGCAGAGCCTTCCACAGAGGGCTTTCATGCTGATGTAGGCGGGTGCCTGAGAACAGCCAAGCAGCCCCACCCCGCATGGGCTGCAGCTTCCAGATCAGCCTCAAGGGCAGCCCCACATAGAGCTCATTGCAGAAATCCAGTCCCGAGGTTACTGCAATGCACTCTGTGTGTTGGGATGATGGCTGGGGATTGTGGGAGTTGTAGTCCAGCACACCTGGAAGGTACCAGGTTGGAGAATACCAGGGTAGACAATAGTGACCTAGACTGACTCAGTATTTGGCAACTTCCCATGTTCCTAAGCACAGTATTGTCTACTGTGGCTGAGACTTTCCCTCCTGCAGAGACCTTCCCCAGCCAGGGCCGGGCCTACCATTCGGCAGAGTGAGGCAGTCACCTCAGGTGGCAGAAAGGTGTTGGAAGAGAGAGCTGTCTGCCATGGAGCCTGCCCTGTCTCCCCTAAGATGGCCTGCTGCTTTCAGGTGTGGTGGAGGAAGCTGTCCCGTAGCTAGTGTTGAAGAAAGATTCAACGGTGAGTAAAGTCAGCTTTTGTACATGGAACTGGAGGGAACGCCATCTTCTTCTTTGCCTCAGGCAGCAAAAGGTCTTGGGCCATCCCTGTTCCCAGTGTCTGCTACCTGATCCCATTTACGCCGAAGCTGCCAGGGCTCGAACCAGGTGCTTATGCCTGCGCCATGATCCCTTTCCTTGTTGCCTAGACAAAAACCCTTTCCAGACATGCTGTCACTCTTCTGTGCATATGGGCAGAGAGAGGTAGGCTGCCCCCATCCCAATCTACGTGCATTAACTGGATGCCTGACCCCCCCCCCCATACACACACAGCCATACATGTGGAAGGGTCTGTCTTTGCAGGATTGCCAGCCCCATGGAGAGAACCCTCTGTGCCCCCCAGATTCATTGTATTTTTCAGCCTTCATGGATTCAATGGTTTTCTCATTCGAGAACAACAATTTTGCAGCAAAACTGCGCTAGGATTTTGCAGCAGCCATTCCAGCGGGCTGCGGGAGAGGAGGGACATTTCACCAGCCCTGCTGAAATAATTAATTCCCCCCCTTCCTTTTTCCTTGCGTGTCGTGTCTTTTTAGATTGTAAGCCTATGGGCAGACTGTCTTGTTTTACTGATTATACGTAAGCCCCACAAGGAGCCCTTTTGGCTGAGGAGCAGCATAAAAATTCTTCAAATAAATAAATAGCTTAAGCGGCGACACCGTGGAGGATGGTGGCTGCAATGTCAGTGGGGCAGCAAATCCGCTCCGGGTTTCAGTCAGAACCGGTCAGAACTCTAGAGGAGCTCTCCAAGGTGGAGCTGGTGGCTCCAGTGTCAGTGGACTGGTGGATCCGCTCTGGGTTTGTCAGAACCGGTCAGAACGCTAAAGGAGCTCTCCGAGGTGCACCTTGGAGAGCTCCTTTAGAGTTCTAACCGGTTTTGACTGAAAGCTGGAGCGAATTCACCACCCGACTGACATCGGAACCATCAGCCTGCACTGCAGCCTCATACCCAACAGTTGCACCTGCTTGACACGCGCAGCTGCCTGTTGTTGGCCTGGGTTTGCCTGTGTGTGTTTTTTTAAGTTGTACAGAACACTTTTAGTTGTCTACCCGGTTTGTGCCTGTCGCGGAAGCATATCCTATCCCAGCCCCAGGTGTGCCTGATTAGAAAACCGTCTTTCTTGCCTCGGAAAGGCACGGTACCTGCCACACTCCTGAACATGATATGCAAATTATGATAATTAAATGCAACTTAATGCAATATTGATGTAGCCCATCGGGGGCTTTCTCGAAAGTGTACTTTGCAGTGCAACGTTTGATTAGCAACAGGGTTTCCGAAGGAGGGTTGCTCATATTTATTTTTTTAAGCCAAAAAGGCTCCCAGAGCACCATTCATATTAATCACATGTCTACAGCAAGGTCTGATTCAGCCTGTATTTCCCAAACTTCCAGTTGCTGAGGAATGCTTTTTTCAAAATTAAAACTGGATGTGCCAGCCTTCCCCAACCAGGTGCCCGCAGATGTGCATGGACTACAACTCCCGTCAGCCCCAGCCAGGATAGACAGAAGAATAAACTACAGAACTACAACAGGAAAACAAGCATCGGTACAATAAAGTCAGGCAGTGGAGGCTGGTGGCTCCAGTGTCAGTGGGGCGGTAAAACCGCTCCGGGTTTCAGCCAGAACCATTCAGAGCTCTAAAAGAGCTACCCAAGGTCTGGAGCTCCTTTAGGGTTCTGACTGGTTCTGGCTGAAACCCGGAGCAGATTCACTGCCCCACTGACACTGGAGCCACCAGCCTCCACCTTTGGTAGCTCCTTTAGGGTTCTGACAGGTTCTGACTGCAACCCGGAGCAGATTCACCGCCTCACTGACACTGGAGCCACCAGCCTCCACTGAAGCCAGGGATCACTAAAAGTCAGGGGGCGGCATTCACTGTTAAAACCCGGCTGAACAAAGTTGTCTTAATGGGTGTCTAAAGGACAACGGGGAAGGAGCGCGCTCAACCTTGTCGGGGAGGGAGTTCCAGAACCGAGCTGCTGCTATGCCAAAACCCCCACCTGGCATCTCCACCAGCCTCACCTCCTCAAAGCCACTGAGAGGCAGCCAGTACAAGCAACCCAGCTTAAAACGCCCAGGCAAGCAAAAGAGTTCTTAACCTGGCCCCGGAAGGACTGCCGTGTCAGTTCCAGGCAGAGACAGCATCAAGCGTAGGCACGGCTGGGCACCCGCCAACGGCCCGTGCCCCACCGGGGCCCCACTGACGAGAGCCCCCTGGACTTGCTCCTCCTCTTCCCCTTTGCAACCTGATTCTCCACCTGCCTCTCTCTCGCTCTGGCCCAAGCAATGGTGGTGGTGGCGAGAAGGAGGACCCATAGGTGCCCCGGCCCGCTTGCCCCCTGGCTCTCTGCCTGTCAAGCAAGCAAGTGGGAGCGAGGAGGAGGAAGAGGAGGAGGGGCAAGAGCAGCTCGAGACAATGGTGGTGAGAGGGTGGACTCGCTGCGGGAGGGGGCCCAGGGAGGGTGGCTTGCCCCTCAAAAACCTGGAGCCAGCACTGGTTCCAGGCATATCTCTCTAAAGGGAGGGTGTTTCACAACTGTGATGCCACATCAGGGAAGGCTCTAGAGGGAGTGCCTTCTCCCTTACCAACCTGCCCAGTCGCTGAGGTCATCAGAGGGCGTGCTCCTGGTGGTTCCGCATGGACCTTTGACCCAATTGGAGTACAGCAGGAGAAGAGCCTTCAGTGTGGTGGCCCCCTTCCTGTGGAATTCCCTGCCTTTGGAAGTCAGGCAGGCACCAACGTTCTGTTCCTTCCGCCGCTTCCTGAAAACATTGTTATTTCAGGAAGCCTTCCTTGAGTGACCAGCCACGGTTTTATCAGAACCCTGTTTCTTTTTAAAAATAGTAATTATTTTAACATGATGTTCTTATTCTTTTTGTATTGCTCACTGCTCCGGAATCTGTCTGTATGTGGATATGTTATTTATAACATATACAATTGTTGTAAATAAATAAATAAAACAAGCAAGCAAGCATTGAAGATATATTTGGAGATGCAACTATTGCAGGTAGTAACATTTCAAGCCCTAAACAGCCTAGGACCACTGACCTCCTCTCTGTGATATGTCAGGCTAAGCACCAATGATTATATGCTTTCAAAACTATTGAAAACTTTCTTGTTTACCCTGGCTTTTCCCAACCTTTAACTTGTCTAAACGCTGTTGTGCTTTTATAATGATGCATTGTTTTATCATTTGCTGTAAACTGCTTTGGGGGGTTTTAAATGAGAAGCAGTATATAAATATTCTAAAATAAATAAAGAAAAAATACCATTTGATATTGCGCTTCTGATCTGTTCTGTTTATTTATTACAAATATTTAAGCCCCACCCTACTGCTACAATGTCGGGCTCAGGGTGGCTTTCAGGAGTTAAAATTACAAGATATAATTAAACAATTACAATGAAATAAAAGTTGAGACAGGAAGAGCAGATAAAAACAGCTTCAAAACAGGGAACAGTTACAGAAGATTCATCCCAGTAGATTAGATGCCTATCTGAACAGCAGATGGGTATTGGGAACAAGTCAAAGAGAGAGGGCTACCTGCAAGTCCTGCTACAAGGAATTTCACAGCTGGGGTGCAGCCACCAAGAAGGCCCTTTCCCATGACTCAACTAACTGTGTTTCATTGCTTTATACTCTGTGCTGTTGTTTTTAATGGTAAACTATTCTGGGCACAGATATTTGTGGGAAAGTGAGGTATACATTTAATAAACAATCATTATGTTCCTACAAGTTTGTTGACTACTTTTTTGAAAGATGGCTACCTTTGCTTAATTATATAGATTCCACAAAGTCATTGTATACATCAGTCTTCCCCAGATGAGATATGTAGTCCGACACATATGGAGGGCCCAAGTTGGGGAGGGTGGTATACATGATCTGAGAGACTCAAAGCAATATATGTTCTGTGAAAAGCTCATATATAGTGGTTGGAGGCTGTAAATCTTATTATGTATCAATTCCATTTATATCCCGCCTTTCCTCCAAGGAGCCAAAGGAGGAGTGTGTGACCCTCCTTCTCCTCCATTTTATTCTCACAACAACCCTATGAGGTAGGTTAGACTGAGAGTCAGTGGCTGGCCCAAAGTCACCCAGGGAGCTTCATGGTGAGTGGGGACTAGAGCCCAGGTCTCCCCAGTCTAATACTCTAATCACTGCACCACACTGGCTCTCCATCTTTGTGTGGATCTTTAGGAAACTGAATTTCTATATGTAAGCAGTGGTGTCACTTGTTACCTAGCTTTTCATTTCTCTGGATAGTGATGCTTCAGAAATTCCTGATTGAGGCTGATCAGAAGAAGGCCAGGCAAGAGCAGGGAATCACAAAGGAAGGCAGCAGCTACCACTCTTATAAAAGCATAAGAAGAGCCCTGCCAGATCAGACCCAGGTCCATCTAGTCCAGCATTCTGTTCACACAGTGGCCAACCAGCTGCCTATGGGGAACCCACAAGCAGGACATGAGAGCAATAACACCCTCATATTCCCCAGCATAAGAAGAGCCCTGCTGGATCAGACCCAGGGTCCATCTAGTCCAGCATTCTGTTCACACAGGGGCCAACCAGCTGTCGACCAGGAACCCACAAGCAGGGCATGAGTGCAACAGCACCCCCCACCCATGTTCCCCAGCAACTGGTGTACATAGGGTCACTCCCTCTGGTACTGGAGGTAGCACGTAGCCATCAAGACTAGTAGCCATTGATAGCCTTTTCCTCCAGGAATTTGTCTAACCCTCTTTTAAAGCCATCCAAATTGGTGGCCATCGCTACGTCCTGTGGTAGTGAATTCCATAGTTCAACTCTGCACTGTGTGAAGGAGGCCTTCCTTTTATCTGTCCTGAATCTCCCACCCATCAGCTTCATGGAATGACCCCATTGAGTCCTAAAATTATGAGAGAGGGAGAAAAAGGTCTCCCTACCCACTTTCTCCACACCATGCATAATTTTGTAGACCTCTATCATGTCTCCCCTCACCCACCTTTTTTCCAAGCTAAACAATCCCAGCTACTGTAACCATCTCTCACCACCTTCTCAGTAGAAGTGGAGACCCTTTGGGCTCATGGGAGAATAACAGAGCAATCCTATACAAGTCTTAGTATACCGTAGGCTGAAATCCCATAACCGTGTACCGGGGATTAAGCCCCATGGAACTCAGTGAGGCTTACTCCTGAGTAGACTTTGTAATGAATTGGGTGCTTTTAACAAAGTGGCAAGTTCTCTTTGAGCATGACAGACAGTACACCCTGGCACCTGATTTGAGAACTACCGGCGTAACCTGTTCACAGAGGGAGAGCCTGTCGGTTTTGGTTTAATGGCCACCATTTGCAATCCCATCACTTTCGCCACGTCCTCCTCAGCAGTGATATACATGGCACACTTAAGCTTTACAAGATCATTTCCGAAATTTTTACTGGGTTTTCCCCTCCCTTTTCTCCTTCCTTCAAATGTTGTTTTGCCCATCACTCTCACTTCCGCCGCCAGAGTTTATGGAGGTGAGGTAAACGGGATGCATATCTCCATGGCATTATTTACTCCTAGTTTATTTTACTATTGCCTTTCTGCTTCCATCCGGGAGATTTATAATGGCATTAGTTTTCTTCCCGTGGGCTCATTTCATAGAACTACAGGGCAATCATTTTGAAAGCTGGGAGCTGACAGGAAAATTAGGAGATTAGATAATGCCAGCCTGTTCATATTCCATCCAATGTCTCAGCAAGGGAAACAGAGGGCTCAGAAGGCAGTATTAAGAGGACCAAATGCCACCCACCTCTCCTCACTGTTCTATATTAACATTGATTTGCATCCGGTTCACCCAGGGCTGGCCATCGCATTTGGTTGGGTGAGGTACCCTCCCTACAGCAGAATATTATTAATTTTTTTGTCGTAGTTTTACTGTCAGTGTAGGGAGCATGCAGGCATTTGATTTTTCTGCCTCAAGCACCAAAAATGTTATGGGCTACTTATGAACTAACCTTTCTTCTCTTGTGTGATCAGAACTTGGCCAGACACACACAGGCATACACACACACACACGCACACCCCCCCCCCCAGAGCCTTCTCCATTTTCTACAGGTTGTGCCAGAGGCAGTAAAAACAATCCCAGTCACAAGGTTTTCAGGGCTCATGGTTTAGCTAATAGCTCAGTTGGTAGAGCATCAACTTTGCATTCAGAAGGTCTCAGGTTCAATCCCCAGCATCTCCAATTAGGGCTGGCAAAACTCCATCAGCGTCAACAATACTGGGCTGGATGGACCAAGGGTCTGACTTGGTATAAGGCAGCTTCCTATATTCATACATAATCTAAATTGCTGACAATAGTCTGTCACACTTCACTTCCCCGTAGCAGAATGTTTCTTGGCCAGGTTCTCTAGATTGCTTATGAGCAAGAGTGCCCTGGAAAATCAGTATTAAGTAGAGCAAACTGAACGATGCAATGCAGCGTCTTTCATCCTGAGAGGATCTCCCCCGATCAATCACACTACAAAGCCAAGTTACATCATTGCAGGTGACTTGTCCATTTCTTCTTCATCTGGTCAATTTGAAGTGGCTTCACTCTGAAAACTAATAGAAATGTGGGAACTTGTCATACAAGGCTGTCACAGAAAGGAAGGCCAGGATCTCTTCTTGATCATCCCAGAGTGCAGGACACGGAAGAATGGGCTCAAGTTACAGGAAGCCAGATTCCGGCCGAACATCAGGAAAAACGTCCTGACTGTTAGAGCAATACGACAATGGAACTGATGACCTAGGGAGGTGGGGGGCTCTCGCACACTGGAGGCGTTCAAGATGAGGCTGGACAGCCACCTGTCAGGGATGCTCTGACTTGGATTCCTGCACTGAGCAGGGGGCTGGACTCGATGGCCTTGTAGGCCCCTTCCAACCCTACTATTCTATGATTCTATGAAGGTACATAGGACCACTTTACTGCAGGAATAGGGAAAGGTGGGCTCTGACACTTCCACCCCAAATCTGTAAAGTAGATCAGCGCTTTATCAGCACTCGGACCCATCCTCTTGGGAATGGCATCAACCTTCTGTACCAGATCTGGTCAGCATCTGGCCTGCAAGGCTTCTGGGCCCTTGTTATG
Organism: Heloderma suspectum; assembly: GCF_057233095.1. Taxonomy (NCBI): domain Eukaryota; kingdom Metazoa; phylum Chordata; class Lepidosauria; order Squamata; family Helodermatidae; genus Heloderma; species Heloderma suspectum. The sequence continues at coordinate 4,949,309 of NC_139466.1, forward strand.
CTCCCAAGAATTCAGACTTTCATTAAAATGTGCACAATTCTAGCTCTTGTAGTTATGGAAAGGCGTTTTTAAAAACATGATGTCCTTGAGGATTAAATGCAAGGGGAGGTGTCTTTTTAAAATGTAAAACTTTCAGATCATGATTTTGTTTGACCAGAGTCTACAGCGGGGCAAAAGAAATGTATGCATACACCAGTGGAGGCTGGTGGCTCTGATTTCGGTGGGGCTGTGATTCCATTCCGGGTTTCAGTCAGAACCGGCCAGAACTCTAAAGGAGCTATCCAAGGCATGGACCCCCAGGCTTCAGCACCTTGGATAGCTCCTTTAGAGTTCTGGCCGGTTCTGACTGAAACTCGGAATAGAATCACAGCCCCACCGAAATCAGAGCCACCAGCCTCCACTGGCATGCGCACCACATAAGACAAGCGCTGAAGAATCAGACCGAAAGTCTGTCTAGTTCAACATCTGGATTCACACAGTGGCCAGCCAATCAGGTGCCACCAGGAGGGCAACAAGCAGAACAGGAAGGCAACAACAGCTCTCTCCTACTCTCTGTCTATAGCATCTGGTATTTGGAGGTATACTGTCTCTGACCATAGAAGTTCTATTTAGCTATCAAGGATAAATAACAGACATTCATACATCTATCCTCTAGACCAATTTAGAAACATTTTTAATTTTTATCACATGCATTTGCATGCAATGAGATCGTGTAGTGGCAAGAGTGTTGGACTAGGGTCTGGGAGATCCGGGTTCTAGTCCCCACTCGGCCATGGAAGCTCATTGGGTGACTTTGGGCCAGTCACAGACTCTCAGCCCAACCCACCTCACAGGGTTGTTGCTGTGAGGATAAAATGGAGAGGAGGTGGATAACGTAAGCTGCCTTGGGTTCCTTGCAAGAGGAAAAAAAGCTGGGTATAAATACAATAAATAAATAAATAAACAAACAAACAAACGTGTAGCTTGCCCTTCAACCAGTCTTCGCAACAGTGGTGGAGAAAATAGCTACTGAGAGAAAACGGTGGCAGAAAACTTATTTCCCTCCAGACTGTGACTGAGATCTTATTTAGATCTGACACTTGGGGAAGGGGGAATGGAAAGCAGGTGATCTATTGATAATATGGCAATGTGTTTTATTTCATATAGCAAATAGGGAGGCAATTTAAGCAAACCCGCTTCGAACTTGAAACCATTTCCAGCAGAGCCCCCAACTCCCAGATTGCTGAACTGAAATCAAGCCAGTTTTCATTGGCCCAAACTCAAATGGAAGCTGTGTGTATCTAAGGAAGCTTTCCCCAACCTGGTGCCCTCCAGATGTGTTGGACTACAACTCCCAGAAATCCCCAGCCATCTAAGGGATTCTGGGAATTGTAGTCCAACACATCTGGAGGGCACCATGTTGAGGAAGGCTGATTTAAGGTCATATCAACAAGACAGTTCAGCAATTAGGCCCAGTTTGGAGTTAATGCTTAACTGTTTGTTTGTTTGTTTGTTTGTTTATTACATTTCTATACTGCCCAATCCCCTTCATGGATCACTGCCTTGTTGTGGCAAAGGGGCTTGCGTAACTCAGTGAAGCCATAAGCTATGCCGTGCAGGGCCACCCAAGATGGACAGGACATGGTGGAGAGTTCTGACAAGATGTGGTCCACTGGAGAAGGAAATGGCAACCCACTCCAGTATTTCTGCCAAGAAAACCCCATGGAACGTATCACAAGGCTGAAAGATATGACGCTGGAAGATGAGCCCCTCAGGTCGGAAGGTGTCCAGTATACTACTGGGGAAGAGCAGAGGGAATTTCCAAGTAGCGCTAGAAAGAGTGAAGCGGCTGGGCCAAAGCTGAAAGAACACTCAGCTGTGGATGTGTCTGGTGGTGAAAAGAAAGTCCGATGCTGTAAAGAACAATATTGTTTAGGAACTGGAATGTCAGATCAATGAATCAAGGTAAGCTGGAGGTGGTCAAACATGAGATGGCAAGATTGAACATCGACATCTTGGGAATCAGCGAACTAAAATGGACAGGCATGGGCAAATTTAATTCAGGTGACCATTATATCTACTACTGTGGGCAAGAATCCCTTAGAAGAAATGGAGTAGCACTCATAGACAATAAAAGGGTGGGAAAAGCAGTACTGGGGTACAATCTCAAAAATGATAGAATGATCTCAGTATGAATCCAAGGCAAACCATTCAACATCACAGTAATTCAAGTCTATGCCCCAACCACTGAGGCCGAAGAAGCTGAGGTTGATCGGTTCTATGAAGACCTACAACACCTTCTAGAACTAACACCAAAAAAAGATGCCCTTTTCATCATAGGGGACTGGAATGCTAAAGTAGGTAGTCAAGACATAAGCGGGATAACAGGCAAGCATGGCCTTGGTGTACAAAATGAAGCAGGACAAAGGCTAATAGAGTTTTGCCAAGAGAACACGCTGATCATAGTAAACACTCTTTTCCAACAGCACAAGAGGTGACTCTACACATGGACATCACCAGATGGTCAATATCGAAATCAGATTGATTATGTCCTTTGCAGCCAAAGATGGAGAAGCTCTATACAGTCAGTAAAAACAAGACCTGGAGCTGACTGTGGCTCAGATCATGAGCTTCTTATTGCAAAATTTTGGCTTAAATTGAAGAATGTCGGGAAAACCACTAAACCGTTCAGGTATGACCTAAATCATATCCGTTATGAATATACAGTGGAGGTGAGGAATAGATTTCAGGGATTAGACCTGATAGACAGAGTGCCTGAGGAACTATGGACGGAGGTCCGTAACATTGTTCAGGAGGCAGCAACTCAATCCATCCCAAAGAAAAAGAAACGCAAGAAAGCAAAGTGGCTGTCTGATGAGGCTTTACAGGTAGCTGAGGAAAGAAGGGAAGTGAAAAGCAAGGGAGAAAGGGGAAGATCTATCCAACTGAATGCAGAGTTCCAGAGAATAGCAAGGAGAGACAAGAAGGCCTTCTTAAATGAACAATGCAAAGAAACTGAGGAAAACAACAGAATGGGAAAGACTAGAGATCTCTTCAAGAAAATTGGAGATCTCAAGGGAACGTTTTGTGCAAAGACGGGCATGATAAAGGACAAAGAAGGCAGGGACCTAACAGAAGCAGATGAGATTAAGAAGAGGTGGAAAGAATACACAGAAGAACTATACAGGAAAGATCTGAATGTCCCTGATAGCCATGACAGTGCAGTCACTGAACTTGAGCCGGACATCCTCGAGAGTGAAGTCAAGTGGGCCTTAGGAAGCATTACTAACAACAAAGCTAGCGGAGATGACAGTATTCCAGCTGAGATATTTAAAATCCTAAAAGATGATGCTGTTAAAGTGCTGCACTCAATATGCCAACAAATTTGGAACACTCAACAGTGGCCACAAGACTGGAAAAGGTGAGTTTACATTCCAGTTCCAACGAAGGGCAACGCCAAAGAGTGTTCAAACTACCACACAATTGCGCTCATTTCACATACCAGCAAGGTTATGCTCAAAATCCTACAAGCTAGGCTTCAGCAGCATGTGAACCGAGAACTACCGGAAGTACAAGCGGGGTTTCGAAGAGGCAGAGGAACTAGAGATCAAATCGCCAACATTTTTACTTATTTTATTATTAAATTTATTAATCGCCCATCTGGCTGGTCACCCAGCCACTCTGGGCAATGTACAACATACAATAAAACAGTTTAAAACAATAAAATTCTACCATAAAAACGTTTTCTAAAATACCCTAACCCACCCCAAATGCCTGCCTGAACAACCACGTTTTTAATGCACGACGGAAGCTCATTAAAGAGGGGGCATGACAGAGTTCCCTAGGGAGGGAGTTCCACAGAGTGGGGGCCACCACAGAAAAGGCCCTGATCATGGAGAAAGCAAGAGAATTCCAGAAAAACATCTATTTCTGCTTCATTGACTATGCTAAAGCCTTTGATTGTGTGGATCACAACAAACTCTGGCAAATTCTGAAAGAGAGGGGAGTACCAGACCACCTTACCTGTCTCCTGAGAAACCTGTACAAGGGCCAAGAAGCAACAGTAAGAACCAGACATAGAACAACCGAGTGGTTCAACATTGGGAAAGGAGTACGAAAAGGCTGCATATTGTCGCCCTGCTTATTTAACTCATATGCAGAGTACATCATGAGAAACGCTGGGTTGGATGAATCACAGGTCGGAATTAAGATTACTGGGAGAATTATCAACAACCTCTGATATGCAGATGATACCACCCTAATGGAAGAAAGTGAAGAAGATCTAAAGAGCCTCTTGCTGAGGATTAAAGTGGAGAGTGCAAAAGCTGGTTTGAAACTCAACATTAACAAAACGAAGATCATGGCATCTGACCCCATCACTTCCTGGCATATAGAAGGGGAAGAAATGGAAGCAGTGACAGATTTTATTTTCTTGGGCTCCAAGATCACTGCAGATGGTGACTGTAGCCATGAAATTAAAAGACACTTGCTCCTTGGGAGGAAAGCTATGGCAAACCTAGACAGCATAGTAAGAAGCAGAGACCTCACCTTGCCGACAAAGGTCCGTACAATCAAAGCTATGGATTTCCCAGTAGTAACATGTGGCTGTGAGAGCTGGACTATAAGGAAGGCTGAGTGCCAAATAACTGATGCTTTCGAACTGTGGTGCTGGAGAAGACTCTTACGAGTCCCCTGGACTGCAAGGAGGTCAAATCAGTCCATCCTAAAGGAAATCAACCCTGAGTGCTCATTGGAAGGACAGATACTGAAGCTGAAGCTCAAATATTTTGGCCACCTAATGCGAAGAGAAAACTCTCTGGAAAAGACCCTGATGCTGGGAAAGATTGAAGGCAAAAGGAGAAGGGGATGGCAGAGGATGAGATGGCTAGACAGCATCACCGATGCAATGAATATGAACTTGAGCACACTCCGGGAGAGAGCGGAGGACAGGAAGGCCTGGTGTGCTATGGTCCATGGCGTCACGAAGAGTCGGACACAACTTAACGACTGAACAACAACAACAATACTGCCCAATTGCTGAAGTTCTCTGGGTGGTTCACCACCATAGTCCTCGTCAACACTTTAAATTGTGCCTGGAAACAAATGGGCAGCCAGCGCAGCCATTTCTTCCTCCAGACACCAATTCAGAACATCAGCAGGTTCCCTGGTAATCAACAGAAAGGAGTGACAGAGCTGTGTGTCCTCCGCATATTGATGACAAGGCACCCCAAGGCACCCCAGACAATCTCTCCCAACAGTTCTATGTAGATATGACATAACATGGGGAACAAGTTCAAACCCTGAGGAACGTCATACACCAGTGGCCAAGGGGGTCGAACAACAATCTCCCAACATCACCTTCTGAAACAAACCTTCAATGAAGGATTGCAACTAACATAAAATGGTGCCTTCCAAGTGCATCCTTACCATACAGCCTGGTAGGATATCATGGTTGATGGTAACGAACACTACTGGGAGGTCTAGCAGAAACAACAGGGATATACTCCTCCTGTCTAACTCCTGGCATAAATAATCTACCAGGGCAAGCAACTCTGTCTCAGTCCCAAACCCAGGCCTGAAGCCAGATTGAAATGGCCGTAACATTTAAACCATGGTTAACACAAACCATGGTTTGCAAACCCACTCCCAACTATGGTGTTGCAACTGTTCTTTTTCTTTTACAAAAATATTTTATTGCAATTTAAATAAAAGGCAAAACTAAAATACATCTGATTAGAGGTATCACATCCTAGTCCATAGCCACTCTGTAGCCATATTTTAAGTCAGGGGTGTAAAACCCCAGGCCTGGGGACTTGATCCAGACAATCTGGGTGCCCAATCTGGCCCCTCAGGGTTCCCCAGATGGCCATGCCCCTTTTCTCTGGCCCCACCCCCTTTCCCCCAACCACACTGGTGGCTTCCTGGCTTTTGTGCAGTTTTTCTCCCATTCTGAAAGGTCAAAATGCCTCTCCTAAGGCTCAGTTACTGGCGGGAAGAGCTCTAAGCTATGCTGGTATTTTTGGCTCCACCCTTTTTGCCTTTGGCCCCACCCACCACTGCAATGCAGGCCCCCAGAGCTTCTCTAGAATGGAATTTGGCCCTCAGGCTGAAAGAGGTTCAACACACCTGGTTCAAATATTCAGAGACAACACTTAACCATGGTGAAGGGAAACCAACCTGATGATCACCACAGAGTAGGGTTGTGCACGAACGGCCTCTCAAAATTCTCCAGCCAAAATTCTCCAGTGGGCAGAAGAATTGGGGCGACAATTTCACCGAATTTCTCCTAGGGGAGGAGAAATTCTCCAGCAGTTTCTCGCAGACAGGGCCCACCATTGGGAGGGATTTCAGCACAGCTTCATCTTTTTTTCCTCAGGGTGTTTGGTTTACTGCACTGCTTCTGCAGGTGGCAACAGCATCAACTCTGTTGAGGATTCCACTCTCCTGAGGCAGAATTTTGGATTTCTTTTGGTGGTCTTTTTGAGCTTACCTAATCACTGTGAGGGGGGCGAGGGGACTGTGTGTGTTTTCTCCCTCTATTACACATCTTTCCATTGCTCTGCAGCCTCCCAGGCCGCCCATACTTCCTGAACTGAAAAAGCCCCATGGGAGGAATTGCCTCACGATATCTCCCTCGTGATGGCTTTAAGTAAAGTGCAGGAAACCGAGGAGGCTACAGGCTGCCACAGAGATGATTGTATAAGGACAGACAGGACACTCCTGCGCACTCCTCTCCCACCTCATAAGTCTGGTAAGCACAAGAACCCCAACTCCAGCCCATGAGAATTTCTCTGAAATTTCTCCTCCTTTGGATTTCTTTCTGAAAGCAATTTCTTTTCTATCAGATTGGTCCAAAAAATGTGGGAGAAATTTTCGGCACAGCACTACCACAGAGCAACATGCAACAAGACTTCCTCTGGAGGCAAACAAGGGTTCTCCTTCGGCCTGAACTTCATCATGGACGCTGGCCACGGGTCACTTATCACCCACCGTGATCTGACAGTAAGCCCGTAAACTGAGGCGGTGATTCTAATCTGCTGCTGCAGCCAGGCTTAAATCTTTATCTCCTCTCAGCAAGGCCAAGAGCTGAGTGTGCAGAGACGTTATATTAGATTATTAAATCAATGACACTCCGGTTATTAGTCACACTTGTCCGCATTACCTGACACTGTAATGATCTTCTATTTTTACTCTCCTCCTGATAATGTCCCAGAGGCCCTGGAATTATGACCAGAAAATTAATTTCTTTGCATTTGGACAAGAAATAGAATCTGAGGGAATCGTCCCATGTCAAGGCTATAAATCCTCATGGAATTGTTTAGGAAAGCAAAGGGTCTCTGAACAAGGAAGAGCGGAGGATCATGTTTTGCTTGCATTGCGCACTCCTGGCTGGGCATGTGTCCCCCCTCCCCCCCGTGGCACTGGCAAACCCCACCTGCTGAGGGGGGAAAGTACTAGTAATTAGGCCAAACTATTTTTACTCATTAGTTCCCCAGCCATGAAGCTCCTTGAAGTAACATTAATGTGTTGTTTTTCCCCAGAATTAAAAGTAAGCATTTTCTAAGTAATGCTATAGTAGGGGTGAGATGGTTGACAAAGAGTCCTCATGTGTCTGAACACCTTCTTTCATAAAATGTGTCTGAAAGACAGTGTTAGAGCAGGCATCCCTTTTTGGCTCAGTGGATACATTTGGAATTTTGAGAGCATTGTAGGTGCTCTCACAAAATGGCTGCCATGCTGAGGGGCTTGCCCACTCATAAAATGGCTGCCATAGTGGGCATGGCCAGTCGCAAAACACTCATTTCCCAGAAGGCAAACTGGTGAGATGAAAAGAAACCTGCCCAAGAACCTAAGGACAGGGTGGACATGGGGTCTGAACTCCAAAACACAACAGCACTCTTTAGAACCCAAATAAAATGGCAGGAGAGGGCTGCCCTTAGTGTTTAAGTATGCCAGGCTCTCTGTTAAAAATAATATATATTATTTTAAAACCTTAAGAAATAAAGTTAAAATCAGGAGTGGCAGGGAGTCGGGTGGTTCTCAAGAGGTGCGTCTGTGGGCACACTAGAGGTCACAGGCACCACTTTGGATTCCCCAGGTTTAGAGTGTCAGACCAAAGGCGCAATCCTATGCATGTTTGGACAGAAAAAAGGCCTACAACTGGCTGGGGCAAGCTGGGCGTTGTAGGCCTTTTTTTCTGTCGAAACATGCATAGGATTGCACCCTAAAGCTGGGAAGACCCATTAGGAGCTCCACTCAACCATGAAGCTCACTGGATGATCCTGGGCCAGCCACCATCTCTCAGTCAAGCTACTTTGCAGGGTTGTTGTGAAGATAATATGGGGAGAATCTTATACTACCCTAAGCTCCTTGATGCGGAGTAGGATAAAAATGTCCTACTACTACTATTACTGACTGAGTAGACTGAGACATCGGTCGTAGCTCAGTGGTGAGGCACCTGCTCTGAATGCAGACGCTCCCAGGTTCAATCCCCAGCACCTCCACATAGGACATGAAAAGAACCCTGCCTGAAATCCCAGAGAGCTGCTGCCAGTCAGAGTCAACAGTGCTAGGCTAAACAGAACAAGGGTCTGACTTGGTATAAGGATGTTTCCTAGGTTCCTATGACTGGCAAGCATAGTCAAGACTATGCGTCAGAACTGTGGGCTCAAGGAGAGAAGGTAACTTCAGTATGGTGTAGTGGTTAGAGTGTTGGACTGGGAGCCAGGAGATCTGGGTTCTAGTCCTCACATGGCCATGAAGCTCACTGAGTGACTCCGGGCCAGTCACTGACTCTCACCCTAACTTACCTCACAGGGTTGTTGTGAAGATAACATGGAAAGGAGGGAGACCATGTAAGCTGCCTTGGACTAAGTAGAGGAAAGTCACTCAGTCTTGGGTAGGCAAAATCCCTATAAAATGGAGAGGAGGAGGATCAGGTATGCTGCTTTGGGTCCCTTGCAAGAGGAAAAAAGGCAGGATATAAATGTATAATAATAATAACAATAACAACAACAACAACAACTCGTTGTATTTTTCGAAGCTTGCTGTTCATTGCCCCAAAGGAAAGGATTGCTTTAATTTGTTTTTATTTTAATACTATGTTAGGTGATGCAGGAACCTTTAAGCCAGGCTTCCCAAACCTGCTGCCCTCTAGATGTGTTGGGACCACAACTCCCATCAGCCCCAGCCAGTTGTAGCCCCAACATATCTGGAGGGCACAGGTTGGGAAAGGCTGCTTTAGGCTGTGGATGCAGGACACACATTTAGCAATCAAGGAAGAAGATACGACACATTTTCAAGACTCGTTCACACATCCCAAGTGAGAAGGTGAGATGTGCAGTGATGTCCTAATGCAGCTCTAGGGATGCAGGAGAAATTTGGTAAGTTTTGATCAGGATTTACCCAATTCACACCTTCTGGACTGAACACGGACTGGGACACAGTCTGCAATCAAAGTCCGCACATTTCTGAGCTTGCACTGTGATCCGTGGACCAAAAAATGCACTCGCTAGCATGCGTACATTTGAAAAATGTGCATGAAAATGCATAATTTTGTAAAATGCTTTTTTTTACACAATACACACAAATATGCTTTAATCGATGGGAGAAGAATGTGTACATTTCAAAGGTGCACACAATTGAAGCATACATTTGGAAAAATATGCACATATTTTCATGTGAACAGAAAAAAACAGAGCTCACAATCTGGACAGACCTGAGTTGGAACAAGCTTCTAGATGGAATTCAGAGAACTTCAGCAAGCCCATGTTTTTCTGATTTGCACATCCCTATGCAGCTCGTCTTCAGCAAAGGAGATTGTCTTCAGCAAAGGAGATCGTTACCTTGTCGTGGTGCTGGAGCTTGAGCACCTCAATGACGTCATGAGCTAAACCATGAAGGGACACCCAAGACAGGAAGGTCATGGCAGAGAGGTCAGACTAAATACGATCTCTGGGGAAGGAAACGGCAACCCACCCCAGTATTCTGGCCATGAAAACTAAATGGATCAGTACAACCAGAGATATGTCGGTATACCATCGGAAGATGGGACTCCCAGGTCAGAAGATGGTCAAAATGCTACTGGGGAGGAACAGAGGATAAGTTCAACTAGCCCCAGATGTGATGAACCAGCTAGCTCAAAGCCGAAAGGACGGCTAGCAGCCGACGGTGCTGGCAGTGAATGATGAATCCGATGTTCTAAAGATCAACACACCATAGGAACCTGGAATGTAAGATCTATGAGCCAGGGCAAATTGGATGTGGTACTGGGGAGATGTCAAGATTAAATATAGACATTTTAGGTGTCAGTGAACAGAAATGGACTGGAATGGGCTACTTCACATCAAATGACCACCAGATCTACTACTGTGGACAAGAGGACCACAGAAGAAATGGAGTAGCCTTCATAATTAATAATAAAGTGGCTAACGCAGTGCTTGGATATAATCCAAAAAATGACAGAATGATCTCAATTCGAATTCAGGATAAGCCATTTAACATCACAGTGATCCAAATATACGCCCCAACCACAGATGCTGAAGAAGCAGAAGTAGATCAGTTCTATGAGGATCTGCAGCACCTACTGGATAGTACGCCAAACAAAGATGTTATTTTCATTACAGGAGACTGGAATGCTAAGGTGGGTAGTCAAACGACACCTGGAATTACAGGCAAGCATGGTCTGGGAGAACAAAATGAAGCGGGACATAGGCTGATAGAATTTTGCCAAGACAACTCACTGTGCATAACAAACACTCTCTTCCAACAACCTAAGAGATGACGTTATACATGGACTTCACCAGACGGTCGACACCGAAATCAGATTGACTACATCCTTTGTAGCCAAAGGTGGCAGACATCTATGCAGTTGGTAAAAACAAGACCTGGAGCTGATTGTAGTTCAGATCACGACCTTCTTATTGCACAATTTAGAATCCGACTAAAGAGAATAGGGAAGACCCACAGATCAGTTAGATATGAGCTCACTAATATTCCTCATGAATATGCAGTGGAGGTGAAGAATAGATTTAAGGGACTAGATTTAGTAGATAGGGTCCCAGAAGAACTATGGACAGAAGTTCACAACATTGTTCAGGAGGCGGAAACAAACAATGTCCCAAAGAAAAAGAAAACCAAGAAGGCAAGATGGCTGTCTGCTGAGACACTGGAAGCAGCCCAAGAAAGAAGGAAAGCAAAAGGCAACAGTGATAGGGGGAGATATGCCCAATTAAATGCAAAATTCCAGAGGTTAGCCAGAAGAGATAAGGAATTATTTTTAAACAAGCAATGCGCGGAAGCAGAAGAAGATAATAGAATAGGAAGGACAAGAGACCTCTTCCAGAAAATTAGACACATCGGAGGTAAATTCCAGGCAAAAATGGGTATGATCAAAATCAAAGATGGCAAGGACCTAACAGAAGCAGAAGAGAACAAGAAAAGGTGGCAAGAATATATGGAAGATCTGTATAGGAAGGATAATAATATCGGGGATAGATTTGACGGTGTGGTCAGTGAGCTAGAATGGGCCTTAAGAAGCATTGCTAATAACAAGGCAGCAGGAGATGACGGTATCCCAGCTGAACTGTTTAGAATCTTGCAAGATGATGCTGTCAAGGTGATGCATGCCATATGCCAGCAAATTTGGAAAACACAAGAATGGCCAACAGATTGGAAAAGATCAACTTATATCCCCATACCAAAAAAGGGAAACACTAAAGAATGTTCAAACTATCGAACACTGGCACTTATTTCACATGCCAGTAAGGTAATGCTCAAGATCTTGCAAGGTAGACTCCAGCAATTCATGGAACGAGAATTGCCAGATGTACAAGCTGGGTTTCGAAAAGGCAAAGGAACTAGAGACCAAATTGCCAATATCCGCTGGATAATGGAGAAAACCAGGGAGTTTCAGAAAAACATCTATTTCTGTTTTATTGACTATTCTAAAGCCTTTGACTGTGTGGATCATCACAAATTGTGGCAAGTTCTTGGTGGTATGGGGATACCAAGTCATCTTGTCTGCCTCCTGAGGAATCTGTATAACGACCAAGTAGCAACGGTGAGAACAGACCACGGAACAACGGACTGGTTTAAGATTGGGAAAGGAGTATGGCAGGGTTGTATACTGTCACCCTACCTATTCAACCTGTACGCAGAACACATCATGCAACGTGCTGGGCTTGACGAAGCCAAGGCTGGAGTTAAAATCGCTGGAAGCCCCCACTGGGCCAGGAAGCTCACTGGGTGACTTTGGGCCAGTCACCGACTCTCAGCCTAACCTACCCCACAGGGTTGGTGTGAGGATAACATGGAGAGGAGGAGGACCAGGTAAGCTGCCCTGGGTTCCTTGCAAGAGGAAAAAAAGGCAGGGGATAAATGCAACCATCGTTAAATCATGGTTGCACACAGACCCATGGCCCGTCTGAAGTCCACCAGGAAAAGAGCCTTCAGTGTGGTGGCCCCCCTCCTGTGGAAGTCCCTGCCTTTGGAGGTCAGGCAAGCGCCAATGTTGTGTTCCTTCCGGCACCTTCTGAAGACATTGTTATTTCAGGCAGGCTTCCTTGAGCGACCAGCCGCGGTTTATTAAATCCGGTTTTATTGGAACCTGTTTCTTTTAAAATGTTTTAATCGCTTTAACCTGGTGTTTCATTCTTTTATCCTGGCTGTTCACCACTCCGAAATCTTTTGATGTGGAGTGGTGTATAGATATTGTAAATAAAATAAATATATAAAATAAAAAATAAAGCGCTACCCAAACGTTAAGTATACATGTTAAGTGCTATGCAAATGTTAAGTATAATAAATGGCAACTAAACCTACCCCTGTTGGTCTGGGAGTTTATGCTGGCGCTAAAATCTCTTTCCCTCTTCCCCTACCTCAAATGTGTGATAAAAGAGTGGGGGGGGGGTTCTACTGCAAACTGGGATTTCTCCCCTCCCTTTTCTCACCCTTAGTGCCTTGAGTAAGCTTCCCAACTTTTATCAATTGCCTGCCAGCAGTGGCATGATTAGCTATTGTGGGAGCATAATTTGTTTCAAATGTAGGTTTTTAACAGGTACGATTTGTTTCGCCGTGTTTGTAATTAATTTTGGAGTGTGTGTTGTGGGGAGTGGGGAAAGGGAACATGGATGTCGTTTTGATTTTTCAAGTAGCGGAAAACGGCAGCAGGCACCCCGGTGCACTTGAAGAGAGGCCATCAAGTGGAAAATTTCCCCTTCAAAACTAAATAAGATAATACAGCCAGGCATGAGATGGAGAGGGAGGTGGGAGGTTGCAGTGCCTGAGAGCTGCGTGGGACCACAAGTCCCATTGAGCAAAGCTGGTGGTGGGATGATAATAGGATGAATAACAGAGGTTATAATAAAAGGATAGTCCAGGAGACGTTGCTCCATTCTTCAGGCCTTGGAAACCATGCTAGTCTATGCCTTCTCCTAACTCTCTGCTCGAGGACAGTGTATGCTTTCTTTGTTAAACATGAGAGGGGCACAGTCAAGCACTCAACGCCCAGAACTGTCCACAAGCAGGACGTGAAGGTAAGAATACTCCATGGTAGCTGGCATTCTGTGACAGACTGCTGCTGAACATGGAGGTTCAAATCCTAACTACCATGACTATTAATAGCAGCCTGGCTACATCAGACTGAATGTCCATGATGAGGACTAGGAATTTTATTTTTTTAGAAGTTGAGGCTTCCTGGATGTTAAATTGTACACAAAGGCTTCATTTGTGGTAAATGTTTGCAGCTATCCCCCCCTTGTGCAGGCTCCTTCCAGTTGCTGGTCTGCACAACCATCATGACTGTTGTCTCCTAAATCAATGCCAAGGGGGTCTGGCTGATGTGGCCCGGCCTTGCAGCTGCGTCTAGGGAGAGGAGATGGCACCAGAGTCTCCATGGGGGCACTGCTATTGCTCACAGAGGGTCTATCTGGACTCTGTTGCTGCCCGCAGGTTGATAGAGCAGAGCCTTGAAGCAAACGTGCGCAGCTGTCATTGGGCCCGCCCTGTCCGAGTGAAGCCACGTCCACTAGCATTGGCATGGCCCCTGCCATGGTGCACGCCTATTGCACCCTGAGGAAGGGATCTCCCCAGTCCATTCCCCTCACAGGGGCTGCCCCACAACAGGGGGAGGGGGAGACGTACAGTTCTGACCCCCAACCTACGAATCCCGCAGGCTTCACGCTGTATGGACTGCACAGCGCCCTGCTGGTTAGGGACATCTGCCCCAGCTGGCTGAAGGTGTTACTGCAGGCTTCGGCCACATGGACACATTTAAAGGAATTAAAATTCACTAATGCGTTTTTTGCTTTCGAACCGTAGTGCTGGAGAAGACTCTTACGAGTCCCCTGGACTGCAAGGAGGTCAAATCAGTCCATCCTAAAGGAAATCAACCCTGAGTGCTCATTGGAAGGACAGAGACTGAAGCTGAAGCTCAAATATTTTGGCCGCCTAATGCGAAGAGAAAACTCCCTGGAAAAGACCCTGATGCTGGGAAAGACTGAAGGCAAAAGGAGAAGGGGACGGCAGAGGATGAGATGGCTAGATAGCATCACCGATGCGACGAATATGAACTTGAGCACACTCCGGGAGAGAGCGGAGGGCAGGAAGGCCTGGCGTGCTCTGGTCCATGGGGTCACGAAGAGTTGGACACGACTTAGCGACTGAACAACAACAACAATGTGTTTTTAACAAACAACACAACCCCGAGGTGCACACTCCTAGGGTCTCCTCACTATGCGCGCCATGTTTCAGGTGCCTTGGTTTCACGGCTTGGTGCTACGTTGCTGATGGATGGACAGACAGACACACATCCTCTTTTATTATTATAGATTGCAACTGTATTTTTAATGTTGTAATTTTCGTTTATGATTTGTAAGCTGCTGTAAGAACTTAGGCTGAAAATCAACATATAAATTAAGTGTTTGTGAACCGCCCAGAGAGCTTCGACTATTGGGTGGTACAGAGATGTAATAAATAAATAAGTAAGTAAGTAAGTTGTTGTTGTTGTTGTTGTTATTGCCTCTTGGAAGGCCACAATTAGGGCTTGAACAACCAACCCCTCCAGCTGTTGGCTTCCCAGCATCTGGTACTTACAGGCAGAACTGTCTCTGCACATGGGGATTCCATAGCACCATTGCAACCACCACATTTTCCTGTCTGGATTGCCCAAGGGAAAAGTCAGAGCAAGACACAGAAGTCACACAGATCTCACTTATGGCACATCCTGTAATTTTTTCAACAACAACAAAAGCACTTGGCTTAATTACTGAGCTCTTAGTTATTGTACACACAAAAATTTACTAGGGACCATTAAGAAGAAATTGTCCTTAACTGTTAAATTAAAAGGGGATTCATCAACGGCATTGATTTCCTTGTGTCTCCTGAGATCCTTTGGCAATTAGCATTAGAATCACTGCTTTGCTCTTGTGATCTGGATTTTAATTACACTGAAGCCACTTATTCCAAAAACAATAATCTTTCCATATCGGCTTAAGGGCATGTCAGCATGGAGGTGGCCTTTGCTGCTTTTGCAATAGTTCGTGACAGTTACTGGGGAGTGCGAGGGACCGTGCATCGTTAAACTAGGGAAGTTGGAGAAATCCATCCAGGGGGTGGAGCTCATCAGCACAGCCCCCCGGACTTCGGCTTGTTTCCCCACATCTGCATCGAGTCAGGCCAGCTTGTAGATTTTTCCAGGTTTTAAAAATCTACGCAAATAAAACATTGCAAAAAATGTTCATAAATCATGCAAATTGCACCACACAATTTGTGCACATTTTTATTTACGTAATTTTGAGGGGGGGGGGAGTCCCAGATTTTGGGGAAAGCTCCAGGGCTCAGCCTGCAAATGTGAGCTGAGTGGTGTGCTTGCTAGGAGTCCGTTGAGTTCCAAAACTGCCAGATTCCACAGCAACAGACATCCCTAAGTTAACCTATCGAATTCACTACCACAAGATGTAGTGATGGCAGCAAATATGAATGGCTTTAAGGGGGGAAATCTCAAATTCATGGAGGAGGAGGAGGCTATCAGAAGCTACTAGCAGTACCGGCTCCAGTTTTTTGAAGGCCCTTGGGCAAGGCACCCTCAACGGGACCACTTCCTCAGTGAGCCTCCTTCCCCATCACCATTGTCACCAGCTGCTATTGCTCCTCATCCTCCAGCTCCAAGGTTCTCTTGTCAGGGGGTCCTTTCTGGGGTGTTGGCCCTCAGCAAGTGCCCAACTTTGCCTGTCCTTGATGTCAGCCCTGGCTACTAGTTATGGCTATATATCCTCAAGTCCTCAATCTGTTTCCTGCCTCCCAGCGGAGCACAGCACAGCAGAGCAAGCTGCTCCAGCTGGTCCAGGAACTACAGAAGCAAGCAAGGTCCCAGAGAGCAAGCGACCAGAGCGAGCAAATAGGAGGAGCAAACAGGAGTTGGCCAGGGGAGGTCAAGGGGGAGGTCAAGGGGGAGGCCCCTAACATTTTTTTTAATTTTTTAATATAATTTTATTTTTTAACTAACTTTTTTTCCATTTATTTGTCTTGTAACACACACTTCCACACCAGTGGGACTCTGCTTTTAACCTCTACTGAGTAGAGGAGCAGGCACAGGCTAGTCTAGAACAATCACAAAGCTAGACACAAAAAGAGAAAAAAGGCAATGGAAGGACAAGACTCTCCAGTGGTGGTGACCTGCAAGGTGTGTGCAATGTTTGTTTTCTTGCCTGAGAACAACATGGCCTACACCTGCAACAAGTACAAGTTGATCACACTGCTGGAAGAAAAAGTAAATGGACTGGAGCGGCGACTGTCGACCCTCCAGGGAATAAGAAAACACGAAGAGTTCTTGGACAGAATGGGGGAACTACAGCAGCAAAGGGCAGACCAGAAGCTTGAAGAGCAACAGCAAGATGAGGCAGTGGGAAATGCTGAGGTGAAGAAAAACGGAGTAGAGGATACTCCTTGGAAAAGGGTGACAGTTAGGAGAAGAAGAACTAGACGCCACTCTGCACCAATGGAAGCAGTGGAGCTGTGGAACCGATTCCAGGTCCTTGCGGATGGGACTGGAGGACAGCCTGCAGAGGAAGAATCACAGGGGAACCTACATGAGAGTGTGCAAGAGGCTGAAGGTCAGTCAAACAGAGGCGATGAAACCCAGGCCTACAACAACAACAAGAGAAGAGTGGTAGTAGTGGGAGACTCCTTGCTGCGTGGGATTGAGACCCAAGTATGTCACGAAGACCCGTGGACTCGCCAGGTACGTTGTCTCCCGGGAGGACGGATTAGAGACGTGACTGAAAGGTTGCCTGCACTCTGACAGGTATCCCTTTCTTCTCATCCATGTGGGAACAAATGGTACCGCCAAGCGTAGCTACGAAGCAATCATGTCAGACTTTGAAGCTTTGGGAAGGAAACTCAAGAACTTTGGGGCCCAGATAGTTTTCTCATCCATCCTTCCAGTAGTTAGAAGAGGGATAGAAAGGGAACGAAAAATACTCCGGGTGAATGACTGGCTACGAAGGTGGTGCTGACGAGAGAGATTTGGATTCTGGGACCACGGGCTATACTTCCTGGAAGATGGGCTGTTGGCTAGGGATGGGTTGCACCTCACAAAGGCTGGGAAGAATGTGTTTGGCCACAGCATGAAGAACTTCATCAGGAGGGCTTTAAACTGAATCCTACAGGGAAGGGAGATGTAATGTTGGGGTTAACAATGGACGTAGGCGCATGCACTGCAACGGAGAGAACAGCTCTGATAGCGCCCAATAATAGCCTTCAGACACATGTAGGAAGAACGCCAGACTATGAAGCACATGGTCTTCGATGTCTATATACTAATGCCCAGAGTATGGGAAACAAACAGAATGAACTTGAACTCTTAATACAGAGGGAAATTATGACTTGATAGGTATAACTGAGACTTGGTGGGATGACTCTCATGACTGGAATACAGCAATTGAAGGATATAACTTGTTCAAAGAGAACAGGAGGAACAGAAAGGGAGGTGGGGTTGCACTGCATGTGAAAAATACATATCTCTGCACAGAAATACAGGAGGATGAGCTTGGTAGCCCCATCAAGAGCATCTGGATCAAAATAAATGGAGCAAAGAATAAAAGGAACCTGGTGGTAGCAGTCTACTACCGGCCACTCAACCAAGGAGAAGACGAGGATGAAACTTTTGAAAAGCAAATAGCCAATGTTTTAAGGAAGCATGATGTGGTAGTAATGGGGGACTTCCCCAATATTTGTTGGGAGACAAATTCTGCAAAACATGGCCCCTCCAGGAAATTCCTGACTTGTGTGGCGGATAACTTCCTCCTACAGAAAGTAGAGGAAGGAACTAGAGGATCAGCTATCCTTGACTTGATCCTAACCAACAGAGATGACTTAGTGGATAAAGTAGCAGTTACAGGAACTCTGGGGGAAAGTGACCATGTTGTACTTGAGTTCTTGGTTCTAAGGGAAGCAAAAGCCGAGTGTAGCCAAACGCATACCCTGGATTTTAGGAAAGCTGATTTTAATAAACTCAGTACAATGATCAGTAAGGTCCCATGGCAAGCGGCGCTAATGAGAAAAGGAGTCCAAGATGGGTGGGAGCTTTTAAAAAAGGAAATTCTCAAGGCACAATCACAAACAATTCCAACAAGAAGAAAAGGTGGAAGATAATGTGGCTTCACAAAAAGCTTAGGGATGACCTGAAAACAAAAAAGGACACATATAGGAAGTGGAAAGAAGGCCAAGTAACAAAGAAGAGTACAGCCAGGAAGCACAGAATTGCAGGGATGGTGTCAGGAAGGCTAAAGCTGAGAACGAGCTGAGGTTAGCGAGGGATGCGAAAAGCAACAAAAAGGCTTTCTTCAGCTACATGTATAGTAAAAGACAGAGGAAAGAAATGGTGGTTCAGCTATTAAATAAGGATGGCAAAACGATAACAGATGACAAAGAAAAGGCAGAGGTGCGCAATTCCTACTTTGGCTCAGTCTTCTCCCAAAAGAGGGTCTATGACCCCCTGGCAAAGGCGAAGTACAGGCTGAAGGGGCAGGATTGCAGCTTGAGATCGATAGGCATATGGTCAAGGAACACCTAATTACTTTGAATGAGTTCAAATCTACAGGGCCAGATGAACTGCACCCTAGAGTAATAAAGGAACTGGCAGAAGAACTCTCAGAACCACTGTCTATTCTTTTTGAGAAATCATGGAGGACGGGTGAAGTGCCAGATGACTGGAGGAGGGCTAATGTTGTCCTTATCTTCAAAAAGGGTAAAAAGAAGGAACCTGGAAACTACAGACCAGTCAGTCTGACATCAATCCCTGGGAAAATTCTGGAGCAGATGATAAAGTAATCCATCTGGAATCACCTTGAAAACAATGCAGTAATTACTCAAAGCCAACATGGATTTGTCAAAAACAAGTCCTGCCAGATGAATCTGATCTCATTTTTTGATCAAGTAACCTCCCTTGTGGACCATGGAAATGCTGTAGACATCATATACCTCGACTTCGGCAAAGCTTTCAACAAAGTGCCCCATGATATCCTGATGAGCAAACTAGCTCAAAGTGGGATAGATGAAACAACGATCCGGTGGATCCACAGTTGGCTACAGAATCGGACTCAAAGAGTGCTTCTCAATGGGACCTTCTCAAACTGGGGAGAGGTAATGAGTGGGGTACCGCAGGGCTCAGTCCTGGGCCCAGTGCTCTTCAACATTTTTATGAATGACTTGGAGGAGGAGGTGCAGGGAATGCTGATCAAATTTGCAGATGACACAAAATTGGGCGGGATAGCTAATACTTTGGAAGACAGAAACAAAATTCAAAGTGATCTGGATAGACTGGAGCGCTGGGCAGAAATCAACAGAATGACATTTAATAGGGATAAATGCCAAGTTCTGCACCTAGGAAAAAGAAACCAAATGCACAGTTACAAGATGGGGGATACGTGGCTCAACAACACTACAAGTGAGAAGGATCTTGGAATTGTTGTCGATCACAAGCTGAATATGAGCCAACAATGTGATGTGGCTGCAAAAAAGGCAAATGCTCTTTTGGGCTGCATTCATAGAAGCATCGCTTCCAAATCCCGGGAAGTACTAGTTCCCCTCTACTCAGCATTGGTTAGGCCTCATCTGGTGTACTGTGTCCAGTTCTTGGCACCGCACTTTAAGAAGGAGGCAGACAAGCTGGAGAGGGTTCAGAGGAGGGCAATAAAGATGATCAGGGGACTGGAAACAAAGCCCTATGAAGAGAGACTGAAAGAACTGGGCATGTTTAGCCATGAGAAGAAAAGACTGAGAGGAGATATGATAGCGCTCTTCAAGTACTTGAAAGGTTGTCACAGAGAGGAAGGCCAGGATCTCTTCTTGATCATCCCAGAGTTCAGGACACGGAATCATGGGCTCAAGTTACAGGAAGCCAGATTCCGGCGGAACATCAGGAAAAACTTCCTGACTGTTAGAGCAATACGACAATGGAACCAATGACCTAGGGAGATGGGGGGCTCTCCCACACTGGAGGTGTTCAAGACGAGGATGGACAGCCATCTGTCTGGGATGCTCTGACTTGGATTCCTGCACTGAGCAGGGGGTTGGACTCAATGGCCTTGTAGGCCCCTTCCAACCCTACTATCCGATGATTCTATGATATCACCTCCAGCATCATACATACTGTGCCTACATGTACCAGTTGCTGGGGAACATGGGTGGGAGGGTGCTGTTGCACTCCTGTCCTGCTTGTGGGCTTCCCATAGGCATTTGGTTGGCCACTGTGTGAACAGCATCCTGGACAAGATGGACTTTGGTCTGATCCAGCATGGCTCTTCCTATGTTCTTATGTTGACTGGTAAGGGTGGAAAGAAGTTATAATCTGAATGCTGCCCCCAGCTGTATTACTCAAGTGAAAGAGTATATATCTTTTGGAATGAAATGGTTGATCATTGGTGCAAATTTGCCCATCATTTCATTAACATAAGCATTGCCTTGCTGGATTAGATCAAAAGCCACCTAGTCCAGTATTCCATTCCAGTAGCCTGCCAGGTACCTTTCGGAAGCTCACAAAATAGGGAATTGAAACAACAGTATTTTCCTTTTGTCAGTCCCCAGCAGCTGGTATTCAGAGATACACTGCCTCTACACATGGAGGTTTTATTTATCTCTTGTGGTTAATAGCCATCAACAGACCTAGCCTCCACGAATTTCTGTTAATCCTTAAAAAAAATCTTTCTAATCTAGACACAGCCTTGAATGCAAGGCCTTTCTTCTCTCCATGCTTCTAGGAAAAGATCAAGACTGACATTTTTTTGCTCGGTTTTGGGGTGTCACAGGTTTGCAAAGATTAAAAACAGATTCACAAATATTTGCATGAAAGCCAAAAGACATCCTACTGAGGACTGTTGTGCTTGATTGATTAATTAGTTAATTAGATCCATCTATTTAAAAAACTCTTAAATTAACCAAAAAATGCCCCAATTAACAAGACAACAGATTTTTTAAAAATCGACATTATTTGAAATACATGTACTTGTAAAAACTGCAGAAAGAGGCATTCCCCCCTTTCTCTCACATACATGGATGGGGATGCCTCTTTTAAGATGATGCTTGCTAAGGATGTGCATCATCTAAAAGTAAAGTATTTTTTGCTTCAGAACCCATACAATATAATTCAATTAGGCTGCAATCCTTTACACACTTTTCTGGGAGTACACACCTTTGAACTCAGTGGGGCTTACTTCTGCATAGGCAGTTTATTATTATTATTATTATTATTATTATTATTATTATTATTACATTTGAATCCCATCAGTTTTCCTCTTGCAAGGAACTGAAGGTGGCTTACAGGATCCTCCTCCTCTCCATTTTATCCTCACAACAACCCTGGGAGGTAGGTTAGGCTGAGAGCTAGTGACTGGCCCAAAGTCGCTCAGTGAGCTTCATGGCCGAACGGGGACTAGAAGTCCCAGTCCAAAACTCTAACCACTATACCACACTACAACCATAGATGTTTGGCAGTGCAATCCTAAGAACATCTACTCTGAAGTAAGTTCCACTGTGTTCAGTGGGTCTTACTCACAGGGAAGTGTGTGCAGGATTGCCTTGACTAAGATTTCTTTAATCAGGTGACTTATCATAATCCAAATCCATGTATGTATCATGTAAATCAGGGATAGGCGATGTGGCGCCCTCCAGATGTTTTGGACTACACCTACCATAAGCCCCAGCCAGTAGAGCCAATGGTCAGGGATTATGGGGGATGTAGTCCCAAACATCTAGAGAGTACCAGGTTACCTACAACTGATGTAAGGATAAGGATGTGCATGAAAACCAGAATTCACATCTGCATTGCGATGCTCAATGCAGCCCAACTGATGTGCCTGGATGGGTCTTTCCCTCTATGCAGGGCAATGATCAGCTCCTTGGGTGTGAATATAGATGAGTCAGGCCTCACTTACTTATTTATTGGACCTGTGCCCCGCCTTTCTACCAAAAATGGCACTCGAGACAGCTTACAATCACTAATAAAATTTGATAAAAATAATAGCAAAACAAATACATTAAAGACAATTAAAAACACAGCAATAACAGAATAAAAACAGCCTCCAATCCAACAGACCTGCTTACACACCAAAGGCCCGCTTGAGTACAGCAGACTTTGCCTGCGGGTGGAAGGAGAGCAGAGAGGGAGCCAACTTAGCCTCCCTTGGCAGGGAGTTCCACAGCCAGGGAGCGGCCACCGAGAAGACCCTCTTTCCCATTGCCACCAAATGCACCTCTGAAAGCGGTGGCCTCGAAAGAAGGTCCTCTTCTGAAGATCTTAAGAATCAGGCAGGCTCTTACGGGAGAAGGCAGTCTTTCAGGTAGCCTGGTCCCAAGCTGTATAGGATTTATAGCTCATAACCAGCACTTTGAATTCCGCCTGGAAACAGACCAGTGAAGCAGTTGTAACAAGGGAGTCATGTGCTCCCTGCAACTGGCCCCAGTCAATCGTCTGGCTGCAGCATTCTGGACTAGCTGAAGTTTCTGAGCAGTTTTCAAAGGCAGCCCGACAAGAGCACATTACAGTAGTCCAAACTCACGACGGAATACGACATACAAGCATACATAATTCTCTTTCATCATGCAAAATATCTTGAAACTAAAGCTACATCGACTAGAAAAAGCTGTGATGCTTTCAATGGCATTTGTAATGTTGAACTATTATTATATGAGAAGATGCAGATCATGCCTTATTCTGTTAATGTGCCACCTGGATACAGCAGTTAAAATAATAATGACAACAACAACAACAACAACAACAACAACAACAGGACATACGGCTTACGACGCCAGTTTTCTTCCATCGCTGATTCATTCTGAACTGCCAGGATTTTCATTGTCAGTCTTCGAGACCAAGCAGCCTCTGTCTCAGTGGTGGGCCTGAAAGCTATTACTCCATTGGGGCTGCAGCAGCAACAGCAGCTCAAAGGAGTCCATTGTATCTGGTGCAGTCTTTGCCTTTCCCCTCTCTTTACCTGTATCCTCCTTGCCGTGTGTCGTTATTCCCCCATTGTCACATTCACCACATGGGGGAGCTGCGCATGGATCCAGCAGCTGCCGACACCCCATAACCTTTCAGGCAGGGGCGCTGAACCTCTTTCAGCCTGAGGGGTGAATTTCATTTGGGAGAAACTCTTGGGAGCTGCATTCCAGTGGTGGGCGAAGCCAAAGGCAAAAGGGTGGAGCCCCAAATACCAGCATATTGTTACTTAAAGCTCTTACTGCCAGCCACTACATCTTAGGAGAAGCATTTCCCCCTTTTAGAAAGGGGGGAAATGGCACAAAACCCAGGAAACCACCGAACGATTGGTGGCTGAGGGAAAGGGCCTGGGCCTGGGGAAGGGGATCCTCAGAGGGCCAGACTCGGCCCCCGGGGAATCCAGCTTTGGCCTGCGTGCCTGAGGTTCAACACCCTTGTTTTAAAGGTTAGGTTTGTGAAATGGACAAACTATCAATACTGTACTGAATTGGAAGGACAGACCTGTAAGGAATCAGTTGAAAGCAGAGAATGCCAGTGAACCCCATCTTTGTGGGTGCTAAGTCTCATGTTGAGTTTCCATCAGGACCAAAGAACAAACCCAGACCCAGCTAATATTCCAGATGTCCCCACATCCCCCTCCCAGACCCCAACATCCATTTCCGCTCAGCCCTCTGCACACTTAAGTCTTTGGCCATGACAAATGTAGCCCGTTGGATCCTGGCCCTTAAATCCATTTGTGACCTGTACAATGGGAATTAAAAACAACAACCACCACTAAATTGTAGAAGGTCTTTCATGCCTATTTTACAGTTCAGAAACTGAGGCCAAGGGACAATCTTTGGCTGTCCAATAAGCCTACAGCTGAGAATATGAAACCAGGCCTACCTCCACCTTTTCACTGCAGATTCATTGAGCTACATAGCAGATTAAACAAAGAAACAAATAAAACTGTTTCAATTACCCATGAAATATGTATAGAAGCAATCTTCCCGGGTCCCAGGGCGTGGTCTGAAGGCACAGGAGGCAGCCGCCTTGCTGAAGCTAAGCTGGGTCTGGGTCTGGTGAGTGCTTGGAGGGGAGACCGCCTGGGAACCACATGGAGCCACCTTGAGTTCCACAACAGAAGAAAGGTGGGACAGAAATGTAATACATACATAAATATCTTGGATGGTTGGGCATTTCCACTGTAATGTTCACACTTCCACATGAAGAAGTGGATTTGATTGGAATGTCACCTTTAAAACTCCCCCAATGAAGCCGGAAGAGAGGTTGCCATGTCTCCTCCCATCTGTTCCCTGCCACACCTGACCCAGTCATTCCATTTGCTCCCAGTTTCACTATATTATGCCAAAGGTGGAATGCATTCCCATAGCCTCTGGAAGGCTGAGGGTGCTTCCAGATGGAGGGCTTCTAGCGTTACCAGTCCCAAGACATCGTGCAGCCATGCCAGTCCTTTCCTCCTCAACAGCTGTGTGTGTGTTTTCTGGTGAGAGAAAAGTTGGAAGAAGTGGTGGGAAAACATGGGAAGTTTACAAATGAAAAAACATGTTGTCAGACCCCCACTAAAATGCCATGAGCGAGGCAGGGCAATTGCACAATGAAAGTCTCATGTGGAATTGCTCTGAGACACGATAAGCCCAGTGAGAACGTCAGTACTACCGAAGTTGAGACCTCCTGTCCTGTCTCACAAGGAGGCAGGGGCCCACATGTTCATGCTGTTGAAGTTGCCACCCTTGGAGAATCAAACATTGTTTGTGAAGTGTGTTCGATCTGCCAAAGGAGGCCAAAAGAAGTTATAATTAGCTCCAATTAACACTGCACCCAGTTGCTGAATGATTTGATTCATCTTGCTGAGTGTTGAAAAGGTGCAGAAGAAGATCTGCCTTCTTGCAAAAATCACACATTAAAATGTTATAAATAAATGTGATGTGTGTGTGTGTGTGTGTGTGTGTGTATATATATATACATGTGCTTCTTATGCTTTGGAGAACAAATATGTCACTGCCCAACTGGTACAAGAACTTTAGAGCAAATATTTATGTGCCACAAAATCTTATTTACACACAATATAAGTTATTTCTACTGCTAACAGAAGCAGATTTATATTCCAGCAGAGATCTTGGGTAAACAGAGACCTGCAGACAAAAATCTCTCTGGCAAATATATGCTTTTAATAAAACTTATACGCAGATGTGGTAGGAAGTCTCAGAAAGATGATTCATGAACTCATGTGTCACACTTCCCTCTTTGTCATCTGCTGCTGTTGCCCTTACATGAGGTCAAACCATTGACTCATTTTATTAGACTTAATTTTGTTGAAACCACAGTGCTGTCATCGAAATTAAAGGCCAAGTGGAACTGTACCCACCACCCACCTACGTTACAGGCTGCCGGGCCTCGGCAGGAGCCAGGAGCCAGACAAAGGCTGGCGGTAAGAGCCCAACCAGGTCTCTGCGTGACAAGGGCCCACACCCCAGCAGGCCCCACTGCCAAGAGCCCACTGGAGTTGCACGTCCTCTTCACCGCCACCACCGGCTTGTTCACCTGCTTCTCACTCTGGCCCAGACAGTGGTGGTGGTGTGAAGGACCGGCAGCAGATGCCATGGCCTACTTGGTTCCTAGCTCTCTGCCTGCTAAAGGAGGCCTGCTGAGGGTGTCTTGCCCAAGGGGCTTCAAAAAACCTGGAGAGTCATGGCAAATGTGAGATGCAATCCAGGGCCTGAGGGTGGGATCCTATGCATGTCTAGACAGAAAAAAGCCCTACAGTTCCCAAAACATGGAACTAGCACTGTCTCCAGGCTTTCAAACAAAGAGAGAACTTTCCCATCGCCTGCTACCATACCCTTCTAACTGGAGATGTCAGAGTTTGAACCTGGAACGTTTTGCGTGCAAAGTAGGTACACTAACACTTGAGCTATCATCCCCCCACCCAAAACGGACATCCAGCTGACTCAATCGCTGGACCTTTGGCATGTCCAAACCTCAGGCCACGCCGTAGTGCTTGATGTGGGAGCAATGCATGTCTTGACCTGATCGTGGATTTGATGGAAAGATTGCAGGGAGATGGGTGGCTTTCATTAAGGCAGGGAGAGGAAATGGGGCAGGGTGGGAATGGGGAGAAAGCAACCCAAAACTTCTGTCCCAGATTTTCAGAGTTTAAAAAGACTCAGAACTACTTAATTTAAGAAGAGAGGAATGAACAAACAGGCAGATGTCTATTAAAGTCCTTGTCAAGAGCTGCTCAAAGAAGGGGCATCTTTTGACAGTTCATCAAAATATTAAACAAGAAAGAGTTGTTGCTCAGTCGTTAAGTCGTGTCCGACTCTTTGTGACGCCATGGACCATAGCACGCCAGGCCTTCCTGTCCTCCGCTCTCTCCCGGAGTGTGCTCAGGTTCATATTCATTGCATCGGTGATGCTATCTAGCCATCTCATCCTCTGCCGCCCCCTTCTCCTTTTGCCTTCAATCTTTCCCAGCATCAGGGTCTTTTCCAGGGAGTTTTCTCTTCGCATTAGGTGGCCAAAATATTTGAGCTTCAGCTTCAGTATCTGTCCTTCCAATGAGCAGTCAGGGTTGATTTCCTTTAGGATGGACTGATTTGACCTCCTTGCAGTCCAGGGGACTCGTAAGAGTCTTCTCCAGCACCACAGTTCGAAAGAAAATAAGAAAGTGACTTGGGGCCAATTTAAATGCATAGAAATAGCACACGGCTCAGATCCTCACTGTTTTTGGAGCGCTGGCGTGCCAGAGATAGGCCTAGTGTCACCCTCTAACACAGGAACCTGGGAAGCTACCTTATATTGACTCAGACCCTGAGTCCATCTAGCCCAGTATTGTCAACACTGAGTGGCAGCAGCGGCTCTCCAGGGTTTCAGGCAGGAATCTTTCCTAGGCCTACCTGGAGCTGCCAGGGATCAAACCTGGTACCTTCTGTGTACAAAGCAAGGGCTCTAGCCTCTACCACTGGGCACTGGCCCTTTTCTGTGCATTCCTGATTACTTCCAACATCCATCACTCCCCTTTCTCCCCTCTCTGACGCCGTTCTGCACCCTTTTATAAGGTTTCGGCCCAACCCCTCAACTGCCATTTGCTGAGAGGAAATCCAGTCCCAACTACTTCCTGTACGTCATAAACAGTTACGCAGCAGCTAGCCGTTCAACAGGAGCAGAAGCCAACTGTATCCATCAGTATTTTTGTCTCTAGGTGATGGCTGGTTTGCTGAGCTGACCCAACTTTGTAAAAAAAATGTATGGCTTGTCTTAATACGTTTGAATGTGGCTTCTCTGGGGGCCTGACTTGTTTTGACTGCTCTTCTGGTATTATTACTATTATTATTAATGAGGATGATGATGATGAAAAATGTTCTTGACTCTTTGAACTTGTTTCGTTATATGTGTTTGTTATTACTGTTGTGTGTTATGTGTAAAAAGGTGGGCTATAAATTGAATGAATTAACAAATATCAGTTATTTTGTTGAATATGCCAGGTATTTTGAGTGGATTGAGGGTTGTTGTGTTTAATTTAAAGGGAGGTTCCTCCCCAAATTTATCAAAACCTTCCCATTCCAGCAGTACCTCATCATGCTCCACCCCCTCACTCCCCTGGAATGTATAATACATTCCTGGGTATTATACCCTAACCACTCACAGACCCGCCAGGTTCAATTGACTGAGAAGGTATTTTTAAAACCAAAAGACAATACCGCCCGCCCCGCGACTACTGGAAGATTGATTAATTGATTTAAAATTGCTATACCACGTTTCATCTATGTTTCCAGGATGATTTACATAACAATAAAATATTATGTGATACAAAAATACAAGATAAACAGCAAAGAAAACTTCTATTATAATAATAAAAGGGGGGCATGCATGCGTGTGGGCATGTATGTGTGTCTATCTGTCCACCCATCATTGCCATTGCACCAAGACTATGAAACCTTGACACCTGAAACTTGACATGTATACTAAGGAGACCCTAGGGGTGTGCACCCCAGGATTATTTTGTTTTTAAACCTCATTAATTAATGTTAATGAATGTAAATGTGCCTGTGTGTTTGATGCCTGTAGTACCATCTTCAGTCAGTAGATGGGAGATGTCCCTAATCAGCACAATGCTTTGTAGTTAATAGTTTGAAGCCACAGGGGAGCGGGACAGAATTATGCAGCTGCCCTCTCCGCACTGCTGTGGGGCAGACCCCCATCAGAATGGAATGGATGACCCCTGCCACAAGAGGATATAGGGGTACATCAAGGCAGGGGCCATACCTAGGGGTGCCAGTGGACTTCACTTTGTCAAACTAAGGACTATTCCAGCCCCACCCCAAGCCTTTGCAACAGGGTGCACCATAAATTAAAACCAAGAAATAAGCCAAAATGTTGCATACTATTTCATTTAAGGGACCTATGAGGCTCAGATGAGCGATGCTGATGAACTAAATTCTTAAACTCCCCAGGCCAATCCTACCAGCAGCGGTGGAGGCAGGGTGGGGAGCAGCGTTTTCCTGAAACAATTCCGTAGGAATGTTTTTCAGGATAATACTTGGTCAGAGCACTGGGTTGTTCAGCTGCAGATCCCCTGAAATGGGAGCTGGCTGAGCATAACAAGACCGATGAGCTAGTTATGTGGTCCCGTGGAGACCACCATTGGCCCCAAAGGAAGAAAATATATTTCACAGCACAATAATCAGATGTCTCCATTGAATCGGGCACTATGTAATATGTCAGTTATTTGCCAGAGGGAGCAGCACCGGAGAGAATTGAGCGGTTTTCACCCTGTCCACTGACACTGCTAATGATTCATGCAGGATTATGGGTAACAAACCTTTGAGATGGGAGGTTGGGTCATAGACTACATTATGCAACTGAATTTCATGGTATATTAGTAACTGTGATTGGCAATATTACATAATGGGAAATTGCTAACATCAGGAAGAAGCAGTGCAATTCTTCAGAGTCACACACTGCTTTTTGCTGCCTGAAAGCTACCTGTGACCATTTCCCAAACAGTAACTATTCTAAGCTTGAATACAGTTGCCAGATGGTCATAAATCTGAGGAGAGCATAAATTTGATGAGAGCTGTTGGCCATGCTGGCTTGGAATTATGGGAGCTGTAGTCAGACACCTCTGGAGGTTGTGAGGCTGGGGAAGGATGGATTAGGGTATGTGAGCAATCTGAAATGTTGATGTCTTCATGAATCGTTACCCAGTGGTGTTTTTCACCAAAGTGAAGCGGAATGACATATGCACACAATATGGGACACAGCTGTGCATTGCCCACAGAGGCTGAAGGCCACTGGGAAGCTGAAAGCACCAAGTAATTGTACAAATTCCTGGAGGAGAAGTCTATCAATGGCTACGAGACCCGATGACCATGTGCTACCTCCAGTATCAGAGGCAATATGCCTGTGTACACCAGTTGCTGGGGAACATGGGTGGGAGGGTGCTGTTGCACTCATGACCTGCTTGTGGATTTCTGGTCAACAGCTGGCTGGCCCCTGTGTGAACAGAATGCTGGACTAGATGGACCCTTGGTCTGATGCAGCAGGGCTCTTATGCTGTTACGCCCCCTTCAGGTGCCCTAATGCATGGACGGCACTGGCAGCGATGTGAGTTTCCCGGAAAAGAATGCTGGACTAGATGGACCCTTGGTCTGATCCAACATGGTGCTTCTTATGTTCTTAACTAACGTTACAAAACTAAGATGCTTGCTGGGAATGGTGAACTATCTCAGTCAGCCTTCCCTAACCTGGTGCCCAACATGTGGTGGACTACAACTCCCATCAGTGACCATGTTGGCTGTGGGATGATGTGAGTTGTAGTCCAACACATCTGGAGGGCACCAGATGGGGGAAGGCCAATCTAGGACAATATTTGTAAGACATCTCTCCACAGAGGCACAACTACTAAAGCTTGGGTCGGATCCAGAATCTGTCTTCTGTGAGTCCATTTCTGCCAGCACAATTGATCCAGTGTAAATTTGGATCCAGTCCAGCATTCTGTTCACACAGTGGCCAACCAGCTGCCCCCAAGAAACCCACAAGCAGGACATGAGCGCAACAACACCCTCCCGCCCATGTTCCCCAGTTCCCCAGCTGGATCCAGATTTACACTGGATCCAATCCAGCGTAAATCTGGATCCATCAACATCCTGCTTTGGTGTGGGCAAGATCAGGAGGCTGATCTTTACAAATATAAAGGAAATGAGCTCAGATGCCCTAGTCCAGGGCTCCCCGACATTTTTGGGCCAGTGAACAGACTTGGAATTTTGAGAGAGGGTAGTGAGTGCTGCCATGGAGAGGGGGACTTGCGCGTTCATAAAATGGCTACCATGGCAGGCATGGCCAGTCACAAAACACTCATTTCACAGAAGGCAAACTGCCTGGTGAGACTAAAAGAAAAGTAATTCTGCCAAGAACCTAAGTGCAAGACAAGGGCTGTAGGGATGTACGAGAAATTTGTTTCAGTTGATTTATGGCCAGGATTTACCCAGTTGGGGCTTTCTGGACCAAACATGGATTCAGATGCAACCTGCAGTCAAAGTCCATACATTTCTGAGCTTGCAGTGTGAGCCACGGTCCAAAGAAATGCGCTCGACAAATGTGTACATCTGAAAAATGCACATAAAAAATCACACTTTTGTAAAATGCACACAAATACGCTTTAATCAATGGAGAAGAATGTGTACGTTTCAAAGATGAGCACAACTGATGCGTACCTTTGGAAGAATATGCACAGATTTTCATGCAAAAAGTAAAAACACGAAACTTGCAAAAGGAACAAGCTTTGAGATGGAATTCGGAGAATGGCGGCAAGCTCAAAATTTGCTGATTCGTGTGTCCCTGAAGGGCTGGACCTCTCACAAGGAGGGGTGAATCCCCCACCTGGGGCAGTGTGGCAACAAAGTGTGCCCCCCGCACCGCTCCAGGATGGCCATGCTGCCACAGCATGCTGCTTGCACCGTTTCATCATGGAAAGGGGGAAATCAAAAGAAAGGAAGCGGATTGGAGCATGTCTCTATCTCTTTTCCATAATATTAGAACCCAGAGTCAACCAGCGAAGCTGTTGGGCAGGTGCATGATGACCATATTTTACCTCTCATATCAGAGGCAGGCTGCCTCTCAATACCAGTTGCTGGGGAATATGAGCAGGAGGGTGATATTATGATCATGTCCTGGGGCTTCCCAGTGTAGGGATATCCAATGCTGTGGAATCCAGTCCTTTTGGGGCTTGACAGACTCCTGGCAAGCACCCAACTCAGCTTGCATTTGAGGGCGGAGCCACAGGACTTTTCCTGAAATCCAGGAACTTTTTCTGTTTTTTTTTTTTTAATTTATGTAAATACACAAATTGCAGGGCACGATTTGAGTAATTTATGCAAATTGCAGCCGCAAAATACATAATTTACGCAAATTGCAGGTGCAGTTTGCACAAATGGGGCAACTTATTGCCAGAATTTGCAGAAACCTTGTTTAAAACACGTTTAAAAACAAACAAACAGAAAAATCCTCCAGCTGGCCTGACTCAATGCAGATTTGCAGGGAAATGAGCTGAAGTCTGGGGGCTGAGCTGATGAAAACTAGGTCAGCTCCAGCACCTGGGTGGATTTCTCCAACATCCCTATGCCAGAGGCATCTGGTTGGTGACTGTGGAAAACACAGTGCTGGATTAGATATGGTTCTGGTCTGATCCAGCAGGGCTGGTCAGTTGTAGAAAGCCCTGAAAATTTTCTTTAAAAAAAGAATTCCACTCTTCCTTGTCACACCCCATTAAATAGCTAAAGTTGTTATATAGACTGCATCAGGCCAATGAATAAATGGGGGGGGGATTTGTGTGGGCAGGGTGAACTATCAGTAGCAGATAGATAATGAAACCTCCTCAGACACAAATTGTCATGGAAGGCTCAGGGGAGCACACACCACCATTCAAGCCACACAAGAACGTTATTGTCTCTCTTCAACAAGAACAGAACAGCAACAGGGAACTGCTGTTGCTCCACCCAAGTACAAGTCCAGTGCCACCTAGTGACTAAATGATATATTGACACTATCCACACACCCCTTCCCACCTGCCAATTCTCCCCAGAAAATCTCCTCTCCCTTAGGGTTTTGAGGCAAACACATTCTGTGTTGGCTTTGTGATGCATAGCTGCAGCCTGAGGAAGAACAGCAAGGGACAGTCGGAGGGAGAGAGAACAGAAGAATACAAAGGAAGAATGTGAGCCTGTTAACAACTGGATTTTACAGCTGTCTGTGTACCTCGTATAAAGCAGACTCCCAGGTATTGCACGATGGTGAGTTCCAGGTTTTGTTCCCTATGTTGGTCCAGGAAAGTGTCTTGGGTGCAAAGTGGCCTTTTTGGTGTTGAAAGGGAATCCATCAGCACTTTGGAGAGGGTTTTCCACCGCCTTCCACTGCTATCCTGACGCATAACAGAATTATTTAGAATATTTATGGGACTAGAGATAATGCCAGCTTAATGCTGTGGTTTAAATGCAGCTGTGAGACAATCCTTCGCCTTTCATCTCCCTTCAGAACGTTCCGGAACACGGTGTTTGACCAGCCGACAGCCCCTGTGACAAGCAGGACATCCTAATCCTTCGGAACTGAGGTCCGGTTAACGTTCTGCATAGTAATTACCAAGAGCTGACGGGAGACAGTGTCTCCCATCGGCATTAAATTCAAGCCCTGACCTTTTCTAACATAATGACTAACTCAACCTTTACATAATAATACATGTGATATTTGGAGAACATAGCGTAAGGTGCCATTTTAACTAATTGGATAGAAATAGATTTACAGAAGCAAATGAATTCGCCAATCAGGCGCTACCTTCTTATCTACTTGATGTCATAATCATCAGCTCCAGCTCACTTAGACTGTTGACTTTGCTGTAATCGCAAACTAACTGGACTGCAGCAACTTGGCTGATGCTGCTCAAATTCAGATGCTTGTGGGCAGAGAGGTTCTTCAGTCACAATCCCACAGAGGATTTTGCGCCAGAAAAGCTGCAGAATGGGATACTGGGAGAATTCAGCTTCTTGAACATCTCAGTTTTTCTTTTGAAACAATGGCAAAGCAAGCTCCTAGTCCTTATGCTTTCAAAGATATCCTTGGAAGTGCTTGGGCAATGCTTTCTGAGATCACAAAAGCCAGAGGAGTCATTGAACAAGATTAACAGGCCAAAGGCATGGCTTCAGGGACCCTCCCTGTGGTGAGCAAAAGCAGAATCAATCATAGAAATTGCAGGATAAATGATGCAGAATAGAATAATTCAAGTAACATTGCTTAGTTTGCAGAATGTATGCAGCTCTCAGAACTGAGCTTTTCTTGCTGCAGAAAAATGGTCTCCCTAGACTTAGATTTATTTATTTTTTAAGGGTAAAATACACATGGCTTCTCCTGTGAGGTTTGGGGAGATGCTTCTGCAGCCTGGCTGGATGCCTCATGTCCAAATCATTCCTTCCAGTACTGAACTTCAGTGACCCTGTGCTGATTGTTTTGTAGGTAAAACAGGGGGAGTTTCCAGCATATGCAGAGGAACCACGGGGTATGCAGAAGTAGAACAAATTTAAAAGGAAGGGGGCAAAAAACTGCCTGATGACTGAGATGTACGCTCTCACATGGGGAATAAGGGAGGGAGCAAACGCATGTGTAGTCCAGCAAGGCAGTTTCTAGAGTCCCAGCTGTTTGTAACCTTTAAAGGGAGTGTGCGGATGTCTCTCTGGAGCTGCCCGGGCTGACAGGCAAGTGACTGGGAGAAGGAGGGAGGGAAAGAAAAGAGCAGAAAGTCACAAAAAAACAACAAGGGAAACACGCACCCAGAATGGAGAAGATGGTGCAGAGAGCCAGGTTGTTTAAGAGTGAGCAGGGACAGAATAAAGGGGAACATTTGGAAGAATGGTGGGAGGAGGAGATCCAATGGCACTTCACCAGGGAATCTACTGGAACATTTTGTTGAAGATCCCATGTTCCTCTAGCAGCAAAATGGGTTACTTGCTAGAGCCCCAAGAGCATTAAGGACAAGCATTTCTACATGGGCCTGGCCGGCGGGAGTGGTTCACTGTCTGCATCAAGCTCTCTCAATGGAGGCTGCATCTCTGCCCAGGCTGCACCAATGCCCGACGCTTATGCACTGCAGATGGCGGGCATTTGCAGGACCAGCCAGGCCGGTGCAGGGCGGAGGCGCATGCAGGGCAGCCATGTTAGCATGGAGAACTCAAATACCAAGCTGCAGGCAAAGGACTCCCACATCTCACCTCCCCAAAGAGAACCGCAATGGAGGTTCCATTACAGCTCACCTCCTATGCACCTTTCATGCTCACTCCCATGTGCGAGCCAAGTCACAGGCAAGTGGCACTAACAGCTGACATGCATAATAAAGGGGAGAACTCTGTGAAAAGCTTCCTACCCCACCACAGGTGTTGACTGACTCAGCGATGTGAAGACAACTGTGTTAGCAGCAGCCGTTTCTGCTGTTGCAAGTGGTTACTGTGCTTGCTTTGCATACATTTAAGCTCTCATTGCATTATCAGAAGGTTGTTGTTGTTTTTCAGTCGTTAAGTCGTGTCCGACTCTTCGTGACGCCATGGACCATAGCACGCCAGGCCTTCCTGTCCTCCACTCTCTCCCGGAGCATGCTCAAGTTCATATTCATTGCATTGGTGATGCTATCTAGCCATCTCATCCTCTGCCATCCCCTTCTCCTTTTGCCTTCAATCTTTCCCAGCATCAGGGTCTTTTCCAGGGAGTTTTCTCTTCGCATTAGGTGGCCAAAATATTTGAGCTTCAGCTTCAGTATCTGTCCTTCCAATGAGCACTCAGGATTGATTTCCTTTAGGATTGACTGATTTGACCTCCTTGCAGTCCAGGGGACTCGTAAGAGTCTTCTCCAGCACCACAGTTCGAAAGAAAATAAGAAAGTGACTTGGGGCCAATTTAAATGCATAGAAATAGCACACGGCTCAGATCCTCACTGTTTTTGGAGCGCTGGCGTGCCATACGTTGCTACTGGGAAAACCATAGCTTTGATTAGACAGACCTTTGTCGGCAAGGTGATGTCTCTGCTTCTTACTATACTGTCTAGGTTTGCCATAGCTTTCCTCCCAAGGAGCAAGCATCTTTTAATTTAATGGCTACATTCACCATCTGCGGTGATCTTGGAGTCCAAGAAAGTAAAATCTGTCACTGCTTCCATTTCTTCCCCTGCTATATGCCAGGAAGTGATGGGGCCAGATGCCATGATCTTCGTTTTGTTAATGTTGAGTTTCAAACCAGCTTTTGTACTCTCCACTTTCACCCTCAGCAAGAGGCTCTTTAGATCCTCTTCGCTTTCTGCCATTAGGGTGGTATCATCTGCGTATCTGAGGTTGTTGATAATTCTCCCGGCAATCTTAATTCCGACCTCTGATTCATCCAACCCAGCATTTCTCATGATGTACTCTGCATATAAATTAAATAAGCATGGCGACAATATACAGCCTTGTCGTACTCCTTTCCCAATTTTGAACCAATCGGTTGTTCCATGTCCGGTTCTTACTGTTGCTTCTTGACCCTCATACAGGTTTCTCAGGAGACAGGTAAGGTGGTCTGGTACTCCCCTCTCTTTAAGAATTTGCCACAGTTTGTTGTGATCCACACAATCAAAGGCTTTAGCGTAGTCAATGAAGCAAAAATAGACATTTTTCTGGAATTCTCTTGCTTTCTCCATGATGCAGCGAATGTTGGCGATTTGATCTCTAGTTCCTCTGCCTCTTCGAAACCCAGCTTGTACTTCCGGTAGTTCTCGGTTCACATACTGCTGAAGCCTAGCTTGTAGGATTTTGAGCATCACCTTGCTGGCATGTGAAATGAGCGCAATTGTACGGTAGTTTGAACACTCTTTGGCGTTGCCCTTCTTTGGAATTGGAATGTAAACTCACCTTTTCCAGTCTTGTGGCCACTGTTGAGTGTTCCAAATTTGTTGGCATTGAGTGCAGCACTTTAACAGCATCATCTTTTAGGATTTTAAATAGCTCAGCTGGAAGACTGTCATCTCCGCTAGCTTTGTTGTTACTAATGCTTCCTAAGGCGCACTTGACTTCACTCTCTAGGATGTCCGGCTCAAGTTCAGTGATCGCACTATCATAGCTATCAGGGACATTAAGATCTTCCCTGTATAGTTCTTCTGTGTATTCTTTCCACCTCTTCTTAATCTCATCTGCTTCTGTTAGGTCCCTGCCTTCTTTGTCCTTTATCATGCCCGTCTTTGCACAAAACATTCCCTTGAGATCTCCGATTTTCTTGAAAAGATCTCTAGTCTTTCCCATTCTATTGTTTTCCTCCATTTCTTTGCACTGTTCATTTAAGAAGGCCTTCTTAACTCTCCTTGCTATTCTCTGGAACTCTGCATTCTGTTGGATATATCTTCCCCTTTCTCCCTTGCTTTTCGCTTCCCTTCTTTCCTCAGCTACTTGTAAAGCCTCATCAGACAGCCACTTGGCTTTCTTGCGTTTCTTTTTCTTTGGGATGGATTTCGTTGCTGCCTCCTGAACAATATTACGGACCTCCGTCCATAGTTCCTCAGGCACTCTGTCTATCAGGTCTAATCCCTTCAATGTATTCCTCACCTCCACTGTATATTCATAACGGATATGATTTAGGTCATACCTGAACGGTTTAGTGGTTTTCCCGACATTCTTCAATTTAAGCCGAAATTTTGCAATAGGAAGCTCATGATCTGAGCCACAGTCAGCTCCAGGTCTTGTTTTTACTGACTGTATAGAGCTTCTCCATCTTTGGCTGCAAAGGACATAATCAATCTGATTTCGATATTGACCATCTGGTGATGTCCATGTGTAGAGTCGCCTCTTGTGCTGTTGGAAAAGTGTGTTTGCTATGATCAGCGTGTTCTCTTGGCGAAACTCTATTAGCCTTTGTCCTGCTTCATTTTGTACACCAAGGCCATGCTTGCCTGTTATCCCAGTGATTTCTTGACTTCCTACTTTAGCATTCCAATCCCCTATGATGAAGAGGACATCTTCTTTTGGTGTTAGTTCTAGAAGGTGTTGTAGGTCTTCATAGAACCGATCAACCTCAGCTTCTTCGGCCTCAATGGTTGGGGCATAGACATGAATTACTGTGATGTTGAATGGTTTGCCTTGGATTCGTACTGAGATCATTCTATCATTTTTGAGATTGTACCCCAGTACTGCTTTTCCCACCCTTTTATTGCCTATGAGTGCTACTCCATTTCTTCTAAGGGATTCTTGCCCACAGTAGTAGATATAATGGTCACCTGAATTAAATTCACCCATGCCTGTCCATTTTAGTTTGCTGATTCCCAAGATGTCGATGTTCAATCTTGCCATCTCATGTTTGACCACCTCCAGCTTACCTTGATTCATTGATCTTACATTCCAGTTCCTAAACAATATTGTTCTTTACAGCATCGGACTTTCTTTTCACCACCAGACACATCCACAGCTGAGTGTCCTTTTGGCTTTGTCCCAGCTGCTTCACTCTTTCTGGCGCTACTTGGAAATTCCCTCTGCTCTTCCCCAGTAGTATATTGGACACCTTCCGACCTGAGGGGCTCATCTTCCGGCGTCATCTCTTTTGGCCTTGTGATACGTTCCATGGGGTTTTCTTGGCAAGAATACTGGAGTGGGTTGCCATTTCCTTCTCCAGTGGACGACATTTTGTCAGAACTCTCCGCCATGACCTGTCCATCTTGGGTGGCCCTGCACGACATAGCTTATGGCTTCACTGAGTTACGCAAGCCCCTTCACCACAACAAGGCAGTGATCCATGAAGGGGATTATCAGAAGGTACCTTTGGCATTTTATTGCCATCTAACCCACCTTTTACCACTCTCCCCGCCCCCCCGCTAAACCCCTGTTATACTTGCCAATGGAACCTAACACTTCATGCATCTGATGAAGCAGACCATAGTCCACAAAAGTTTGTGCCAGAATGAATTTGTTAGACCTTAGGGTGCCAAAAGATTTTTGGTTGTTTTTGCTACAATGGACTAACCCCTAGAAATTGTGAAAAGCTCTGTTGCTTTTTATACTTCTGCTAGGCCTTTGGATGCCTAGCAGAAGACAGGTCAGGTAGACAAGGATCCAAAGGGCCAGAAATGTGGTCACAGATAGCCTAAAGGTCAAGCACCAGATCAAAAGGCCAGAGGCAAGAGCAGAGTGAAAGCCAGGCAGAAGGTCAACTTCCAAGGCAGCCACAGAAGGTTGGAGGGAACAGAAGCAGATGCAAGTTCTCAGGCAGGCGGGAGTCCCAAGCCAAGGCCGTAGTCAGAAAAGGCAAACAGGACAGTAGACAGGCTCCTCGCTCTCAAGGCAAGTTACTCAGACTGATGAGCTGGCTTGGCAGGAAAGGCTTTATAAGGCCTGGTGCATTCTGATTGGTTTGTAGAGTCAGCTGACAGTATCCGAGCTGAGAGGTCAGCTGACTCTTCAAGCTGGAATTGCAGCCTAGAGGGCACCCTTTTCCCTAAGGCCTGCTCTTCCTGAGAACCCAAAGGTCTGGCTGTAAGGTGCTGGAGACCCCGATTCGAGACTCCTCGTCATGCCTTATGACCGGGAAGGAAAGGCTCAGGGTGCTGGCTGGCTGAATGAATGTTGCTAGACCTTTAGCCCTAGCACCTGGCTCCATCTGTTCCTTGGGTTTCCATCCAAGAGTTTCATCTGTAATGCTTTCAAGTCAACAATCATCTTCCCCTTGACCTCAGCAAAGTTTTCCCCCTCCTCCTCTATGGACAATCGATCTCAATCTAATTTTGATAAGACCCATGCTGCTTTCCTTGAGTGGAGAATCAGCAAGAATTTTATGGCTAAGGGATGGCAAAATGCAGCCATGTGTCCTGACACAGGCAGCTGCCAACT
Organism: Heloderma suspectum; assembly: GCF_057233095.1. Classification (NCBI taxonomy): domain Eukaryota; kingdom Metazoa; phylum Chordata; class Lepidosauria; order Squamata; family Helodermatidae; genus Heloderma; species Heloderma suspectum. Next base: position 4,988,660 of record NC_139466.1, read on the forward strand.
GTTACCAACTACTAAATGCTAAAACAAGATCACAATTTGCTCCGGAGTGATAAAATGACCCAATGAAGTGAACTGCGCTGTGAAAAATAAATGTAAAATGCTGTTGTAGATGCGCAAATGATTATTTCATTATCTGGCCAACGTACAAGCGACAGATACAAATTGTTCCAATCATACAGTGATGAAAAAGTAATGAACAATGGATTCTTGAATGAGCACAGGAAGAAAATAATGAATTGCAGTTTAAATGAAATCAGGAGTCAATGGACTGGATCACAGACTGTCCTTCAGACACAGGAATTCGGCTTTAACATTGTCATTTGTGGGGGAAATGTCCCTTAAAACAAATGGAGGTTTGCTCAGTTGGGGGAGGGACAGGCAAGAGGGAGGAGGCAGAGTGGGCTTCCCCAATTTGGAGCCCTTCAAATGTGTTGGATGGCAACACCCATAATCTTCAGCCAGTTCAGCCATTGGCTGCCATAGAGCTTTGGATAAATTAGAATCACGGCAGATTTCAATCTTAACCCAGCTGTCTCCACAGAGACCCTCCCTACCCAAGGGGTTGCGTGTTGATCTCACATTTTCAAAGGCAGATTTACATGGTGTTGAGATCATCCGAAATTACATCAGTGTCTTCTAGGCAATCCCTTGTTCTCCCTCTTACTTGTCTACCAACACCACTATATTTCTGCCCCCAAAAGCCACTTTTAGGGCACAATCCAACGCATGTTTAGACAGAAAAAAGTCCTACAACTCCCAGCATAGCTGTCTGGAACATGCTGGGAGTTGCAGGACTTTTTTTTCTGGCTAAACATGCATAGGATTGGGCCCTTAGGGGAGAAAGTATCTTTTTTAGAGTTTGGAGGCAGCACCTGTTGTGTGATCTGTTGTTTCAGCCACCAGAGATGATGGCTAAAACAACAAGTAGAAGCTGTCCTTCTAGAAACGATGGTTCCCATACTCTTTAGCTGGAGGTCACTCCTCTGACACCAGGTGACGTACATAGAGCCCAAGCATAATTTTTTATCTGCTGGTGGGGTAGGAATACAAACTTATAACTTAGTCCCTTCCCCTCCTCCTACACACATATTATGATCCCCATGATACAATTTCATGAGTCATGAAAGAAAATGTTCTATTTTAATTCTGAAATTACATTGTCCACATGTCTGAAATTACACCATGACTCAGACTGGGGCTTTTCTTCCTTACCTCACAACACCTCTTCCCGCCTTTTGCTATTCTCAACATCATATCCAGCCTAAAGAAAAGTCCTACCAACCGTGTTGACTATTTAGTAACTTTTGGGCTGGTCCTAATAAAGGCACTCTCCTGTAAATGTTTTGATTATTTCATTCTGATTGATTGGTGTCCTTCAGCTTCTTTTAATTCCCTTTATTTCAAATCCCCATTGTCATGGTCAGAACATTTCCTTGTGCAGTTTGGTTTGGCGGTAGCAGATCCTCCCTGCAGGGGTGGGGGACCAATTAAGATGGTCCGCCCCCTGGAGACTTATGGAATCCGATGGATTCTTGAATGCTCTGGTGGATTTTCCGGCTGATAGGGCTGGCAATTCAGTCGAGGCCTTGGTCTCACTATGGACTGGTGAGATGCGAAGGGCCATCGATACAATTGCTCCCAAGCACCCACTATGGTGCTGTGCAGCCCGTAATTCACCTTGGTAATGAAACAGGCCGGACGACGGCTAGAGTGCAGGTGGTGCAGGTCTTGGAGCGAGTATGATTAAAGATTAGCAAAGACCCTTCATTGTGCCTATTATGCAGCAGTAAGGATGGCCAGAACATCTTATTACACATCTATCATCTCGTCCTCGAAATGTCCCCCAGCAGAATTGTTCCAAGTGGTGAAGAGCCTGTTGGGATCTTGCTCAGGCTCAGAGAAATTAGGATTAGGACCCCTGGTCACTTGCTGTAATAAATTGCTAGGCACTTTGAGGAGAAAGTCGCTCGTATTCGCTCAGAACTTGACACCACAGTTATCGCAGAGCCTGGGGAGGTGTCCAGTGTTCCATCTGGTTGTGTTTCCTGGGATCAGTTTCAATTGTCGCAGCCTGATGATGTGGACAAGGCATTTGAATCAGTCCAGCCCACCACATGCAAGCTCGACCCTCGCCCATCTTGGCTAATACGATCTAGCAGGGGTGGATTGGCTGGGTGGGTCCAGTGGGTGGTGCCTGCCACCTTGAATGAAGCTGTAGTGCGCCCTCTCCTGAAGAGGCCCTCCCTGGACCCAGAGGTATGTGAGAACTATCGCCCCATTGCTAATATTCCCCTTGGGGGCAAGGTGGCTTGGCAGCTTCAGACGTTCTTGGAGGAAACTGATTATCTGGACCCCCTTCAGTCTGGTTTCAGGCCAGAGTACTGCAGTGAAAGAGCCTTGGTTGTGTTGACTGACAACCTTCTCCGGGTGGAAGACAGGGGGAGTGCTACCCTGTTGATCTTCCTGGATCTCTCAGCAGCTTTTGACACCATTGATCATGGTGTCTTACTGGATTGGCTCTGCGGGATGGGAGCTGGGGGCACTGTGCTACAGTGGTTCTGCTCCCATCTGCAGGGCCGATTCCAGAGAGTGGTCCTGGGGGATTCCTGTTCTGTCCCATGGCTATTAAGCTGTGGGGTGCCACAGGGTTCTATTCTATCCCCCATGCTGTCTAACACCCATATGAAGCTGCTGGGTGAGGTCATTAGGAGTTTTGTGGTGGGGTGTCACCAGTAGGCTGATGACACTCAGGCAGAGTTCCCCTGCTCTTGCAGGACTGGACCTGTGGCCATCTCCCTCAAGGGCCCAGGCTCCCCCTGGTCCTCTGTCATGGGCTGCTCCTCGATGCTGTTTGTTTCTAGCTTCTCCTCTGAAGAGGATTTTTCAAGCGGGGACACCACCTTCCTTCCGCTTGCCCACCAAAACCCTAGTCTTGGGGGAAGGGATGAATGTTGGTTGACTAGAAATGGACATTTTCCTCCTCCTCCTCCTTTCCCCACCCCCATGAAAACGCCAGGCCTCTTCTGCTGTTTGCACAGCTCCTGACGCTCGGGGAGACGAGGGAAAGTAATTGCTTTTTTAGAGGCGGGGAGGCGGGCCAGCAGACTTAGCAGCACTATTGGCCTACATGCATTGCGGTGGCCCATGTACGCTCCTGTCCTCTGGAGTCATTGCGGGCATCAAAGCAAGACAGCAAGGTTTGGAGCGCCACTGTGCCAAGACGAGGAACATCTATTTCAGAGCTCAAAGTCGCATGAGGAAGAAAAGGTTGTTTTTCATTACCACTTGCTCAGTGGCCTTGCAATATTGACTAGGACCTTTTTTTCTTTCAGCAGCATCGACTACGACAACAAAGACCAGCAGAATACAACGACGACTTTTCAGATCCATCAATAGGCACAGAAGGAGAAGCAGAATGCTCCAGGACATGGGATTTGCCTTGCATGGTGGAACACAATAAATACAGGCGGGGCGGGGGAGAAATCAGTGCGGTGGTGGGGGAATTGTCTGCATGGGAAGCTGCATGGGAAGGTGGCCACCTGCTGCAGTCTAACAAGTCTTGGGGGGCACACTCTGTAGAGAACATATCAGTCCTTGGAAGTCAGTATGTCCCTGGAGGTCAGAGGACTTGTGGCCCAGTTTTCCACTTTGGGGGGGGATTTGTGCTAATTCACATTAGTACTAATTCACGTTAGCACAAGTTTTAAAGGAACTGCACTCACTGCCAATAGGCTTCCGGTCGGAATTCCAGGATTTGGTGATGACATGTAAAGCCCTAAGCAGCTTGGGACCTCGAAATTTGAGGGAGCGCTTCTCCCTATGTATGCCTCCCCTTGGACTGAGATCTGTTGGAGGAGCCCTCCTCTGCATCCTCCCAGTGCAAGACATAAACTATGGTGGGCCATGGGAGAGGGCCTTCTCTGCTGTGGCACCCTGGTTGTGGAATGCCCTCCCCTTGGAGGCCCAATTGGCACAGACTTTGGTTTCATTTTGGCGCCAAGTAAAAACATGGCCTTTTACCAAAGCCTTTGAGGGCTAAATGCATTCCCTAAAGTAGCACACTGTTTTAACTGTTTTATTGCTTTAGATTTTAACTGGTATTAGCTTGTTTGATGGTTTAATATGTTTTAGCTATTTAAATTATTTATTTCTTTATACTGTTAAAATTGATTTTATCTGCACACCGCCCTGAGATCTTAATGATATAGGGCGGGATATAAATGTTTTAAATAAAAAAATAATACATGCATGCTAATTAGTGCAAGTGTACTTAGGCTCATGCGCTAATTTGGAATTTGGGGTGAAAGAGGTTCAACACCCTGATCTACATGCATGTGCAATAGCGCTAACATGAATTAGCGCAAATCCTCCCCAAAGTGAAAAACTGGTCTGCAGTTCTGCAGAATCTGTGTGACTTGGAAAAAGTTGATCTGCTGTGAAATCTGCAGGTTGGATTTACAGAAATCTGAACTCATTTGAATCCATTGTGGATTTCTCTGACACCAGCAAGCCCTGAAGACTAACTGCTGGGCTTGGAGGGCACCATCTAGGCTGCAATACCACCCTGGCTGAATAGTCCATCAGCTGACCCCCAAGGGCCAATCTCTGCCTACCAGGCCCTTTAAAAGCCTTGGTCTCAGAGCTTTCTCCTCAGTCCAAGCAACTCAGCACTGATGTCAGGACGCTGACTGTGCTCCAACTCTGTTTCTGTCCTATTTTTTTATTTATTTGTTACCATTATGTCCCGTCTTTTCCTGCAAGGAGCCCAAGGCAGGATGGACGGAGGTGTACCTCCTTCCTCTCCATTTTATCCTTACAACGATCCTGGAAAGTTGGCTCAAAGTCACCCAGTGGCTGAGTGGGGACTGGAACCCGGGTCTCACCAGTCCCACACTCTAACCCACACAACACATTGGCTTTGGCCCTTTCCCAGTTTGACTATGTATCTGCCTCTGACCTCCCTGGTCCTTCTTTTGGCCCTTTGGCCCTCCCTGGTCCTTCTTTTGGCCTCTGACCTCCCTGGTCCTTCTTTTGGCCCTTCTTCCCAGTTTGACTATGTATCTGCCTCTGACCTCCCTGGTCCTTCTTTTCTGTTCTGTAACAACCCCTGCCAATTCTGGACCATGTACCTGTCTCTGCCCCACTTGGACTGACAGCCAGCTCCATGGGACCTGGGACCTGCCCACGTGGAGCTTAATGGGAGGGACCAGAGCTCAGTGGCAGAGCACACATGCTTGGCATGCAGAAGGTCCCAGGTTCGATCCCCGGCGTCTCCAGGTGGGGCTGAAAAAATTCCTGCCTGAAACCCTGGAGAGCCGCTGCTGCCAGTCAGTGTCAACGATACTGGGCTAGATGGGCCCATTGTTTGACTCCGTATAAGGCAGCTTCCTCGGTTCCTCACCCTTGCCCAACAACTTTCATATGGCTCCAGACTATCAGCCTTGACATGGCTGTTTACCCCAGCTCTTTTTGGCAAGCCATCTCTGAAATGAGGAGGGGAAAACAGACAGGATCCCCCCCACACACACACACATGACCTGCAGACAGCTTGCCAGACACTCCAGCGCCAAGGCGATAATTAAGCCCATAAAGCTCTATTCCTTCCCATTAAATTGTTGAGCTCATTCTATAAAAATTCAAATGGCATCTGCAAAGACTGGGACAGAGAGAGCTGGCACCTTGCCAAGCCTCCAAGAGCAGCCAAGAGACACTGGGGTCAGATCTGCCATGCCCTGATCCATAGCAGAACCTCAGTCTCAGGGGCACGCCAATCACTGCTGCGAGAAGTTGGATCTGTATGAATCCAGGATTTGGTCGTGTGGGGGTCAGGGTTCGTGTAGCGTTGGAGGTGGGGATATTTGGCACGGTTCAGCCAAAGTGTCTTCACATCCTTTTTTAGCAGGCCATGAGAGCTATGAACTTGAAGGAGGATTTGTGCTTTTAAATGAATGATGAGCCTATCTTGATTTTTGTCAGTCACCCTCTAGGTAAAGGCCAATTGATCTATATTGGGAGGTTGAACTTTAGGCCTGCGAGCCACATCCAGCCTGGGTCCCAATCCCACCCTCTGCAGTTCCCCCAGGTGGCCACACCCACTGACCCTGGCCCCACCTTCTTTTGCCAGACTACCAACTCTTGGGTGTTTTCCTGTCTTTTACACAGTTTCTCCCTTCTCTAACAGGTTGAAATGCCACTCCTAAGGGTTAGCTCCTGGCAGTAAGAGCTTTAACCTAAAAAAAATGCTGGCTTCTTGGGCCCCATCCCCTTTGCTGTTAGCTGACTACCCCCACCCCACCGCCACCACTGGAATGCACCCTCCGCCCAAGAACGTCTCTGAAATGGAATTTGGCCTTTGGCCTGAAAGGGGTTCAACACCCTGGTGTATGGGTTGTGGTGGGTGGGGCATGTGCATTTGGCCCAAGGAGTTCCTGCTCCCTTCTGAACAGACCCTTTGTTCAGCTCCTCTTTGGAAGGCCCGCTTCATGTGCCCCCACTGCCCGACGTTCAATAGGCTGGAGCATCCACAGTAGCCCATGGCAGCAGATCCAAATGGGGCAGCCCTGGTCGTCTGTGGTACAGAAACAAAAAGAGTCTGTGGCACCTTAAAGACCAACGGTGCTTTATTACTAAGGCATGAACTTTTGCCGGCTCAGCCCACTTCGTGAGATGCAGGAAGGGATAGGAACAAGCTGGAAAAGTCAGTGACAGGCAGGTAGAAAGCAAACATTCCATTTCAATTTAAACAGGCATCTACAATATTAAAGAAAGCGAACTCCAAGATGGGGCTTGGACTCTGCAGACTGACATGACGAAGGGCGCCATCCTATAGAGATAGACGGGCGCCTCCGACCTCCCTCAAAGTCGGAGGCAACTGCCTACCCAATGCAGGGCGGAAGCAGCATGGAGGATTCCCTCTGTGTTGCAGCTGCCCTGCATGTTGCCTTAGACGCACAAAAACGTGCGTCTAAGTGCGGCTTCTGGGAGGGGGCAGGAACGGGGCTGGAGACCACATAGAGAGCTGTCTAAAACAACTTCCATGGTCTCCTCCCATCCCCACCCCCAGAAGTGCTCCATTTTCACCCCTCTGTGTTACGAGCACAGAGGCAGTGGCGGTGTGGTTCTCTCTGCCCCAGCTACAAGGGGAGAGGCAGGGGTGGGGAGCGCAGTTTCCTGGCTACGAGCTCGTAGCGCTGTCTACAGGCTTGGAGCCGGGAAACCGGAAAATCCCATCTCTCCCAGGTGCTGTCTAGGGGACATAGGATTGCTCTCTCTCCGGCATTCAGATTGAACTTGGTTCAAGCCAAGTTCCAAAGTGTTATACTTAACCATGAATGTCAACTCTGAGGTCTCACACTGAATTCTGTCCCTCAAGTTTCTCTGTTGTGAGACAGCCATGCTGAGGTCTGTTGCCGAATGACCTGGAAGGCTGAAATGCTCCCCCACAGGTCTGTCGGTGTTGCTTCTTTTCATATCAGATTTGTGCCCGTTTATTCTCCTGCGGAAGGACTGTCCAGTTTGGCCTGTGCACATCGCAGAAGGGCATTCCTGACACATGATGTGTTGGCCAGGTCTACTTGCATCAGGAGGCCCAGGGAAAGGGAAGAGTCCCCACCTTTCTGTCACCCCTCTGGCTTCCCACTGTCCGCACAGCCACCACCACCAAGTGGGTAGGGGTGAGTGGGCAAGGAACTGGGGACTTGGAAGCACATGGGGGATTGATTGGATACTTGGTCTTGATCAAGGGGAAAACTCCTGGAGATTCTTTTGGAGGATTCTCTCTCCAAGGAAGAAGCAAGGGAGAAGGAATCCTCCAAAAGAATCTCCAAGAGTTTTTCCCTTGATCAAGACCAAGTGCGTTGGGCATTCAACGGGTGCAGCTGTTTCTTTTCTGACTTTGGTTTCCAGCCTTTCAGCTGTTTTTTTCTGGTCCCTCTTGGCACTGATGCGGGATTGATTGGATCTCATCACAGTCTCACTTGGTGGGATACAGCAGGGCCCAACAGTTCAGATGGGGGTGGGTTCAGCCAAGTTATTTCCCAGCTCAGGAGGGAAAAAGCTGGGCTGAATCCAGGGAGCCTCAGACCCGGGGGTTAAATTTGGCCCTCCTGAGTTCCCAGTCTGGCCTTCCTGGGTTTCCCAGATGGCCCTGCCTCCCCCCCCCCCGGCTGCATCCCTTTCCCCCAACCACCGATGGCTTGGTGGTCTCCTGGTTTCTGTGCAGCTTCCCCCCCCCCAAATGGAAATGCTGCTCGGAAGGCTGAGTTCCTGGCGGGAAGAGCGGGAAGCTGCCACATGCCTTTGGCCTAGCCCCTTTGCCTTTTGTCCCACCCACCCCCGGAATGCAGCCCCCCAAATTCAATCTGGCCCTCGCGCTCAAGGAGGCTCCCCGCCCTTGGCTTAGCCTGGGGAAGCTCACCCATCCCTACGTTGTGCACATCTGGAGGAGGTCTCACAACTAACTTCTGACACACATCCTTTAAGTGCCTGGGAAGCCCCGAAGTCACTTCTTGGGAGGGGCCGTGGCTCAGGGGCAGAGTCCCCGCTTTGCACGCAGAAGGTCCCAGGTTCGATCCTGGCATCTCCAGGTAGGGCAAGGAAAGGTCTGCAGCCCTGGACAGCCGCTGCCAGCCAGTGTCGACAAAACTGGGCTAGAGGGACCAAGGGTCTGACTCAGCAGGAGGCAGCTCCCGATGTAGCTGTGTTTCCCATTAGCATCTGGTTAGCTGCTTCTGCTACGTGGGGCCACAGGCACAGGGCTCCCCACAAGTGTCCCAAAGAGCTGGAAGGATGCGTAGAGAACGTATCTGCAAAATCTGCCCAGCCTCCCAGTGTCATGCCTCAGGTGGCCAAGTTGACCTCTTGGGACCCCGCTGGAAGCTCAAGACCTTGCAAGCGCGCAGCCCCTCCCGCACCCCACTGAGCCTAATTACGCATTCAGTGCCATGTTTGCCGTTGCATTATTTAATCTCCCCAAGAAGGTAATATTCCGAAATGAAGTCAAATAAAAAAAGAAATCAAAGTTAAGTAATTACTGTGGTGGAAATGAATGGGTCTGAGAGCTGAAAGTACAATCGCTCAGCGTGACCTTTTCAAAGAGTGTTACAAGAAATCCTAGGCTCTGGGAAAAAACCATACTACGCCTGTCTTCATTTGGCTTGTTTATAATAGTTATTTAATAATGGCGAGGAGGAGGGAAGTGTCTTGGCAAGGGCATAATTATGAGTGTAAATTTTACAGAAGTAAAACATGGCGTGGAGTGGAAAGCAGGAGGCAGGGAAGGTGGTGGGGAGCAGGAGGAATAGATGTGATATGTGGGGCAATATCGATGCAGTATGTGGGGCAATATCGATGCAATGTGTTGTGGAATATGTGGTGTCTGAGGTATGTTTCACGAACCTGTTTGAGCTCAGGATCTTTTTCCAAATATGCACAACTAGCACAGGCTACAACTGGTCCCTATGATTATTATTATTCCTACTACTGCTACTATATTTTATCCCACCCAATAGCTAAAGCTCTGTGGAAATCCACAAAACTTTAAACCTGCAGCATGACAAAATTTAATATAAACCCTTTAAACGTTTTAAACAGAATAAAACAAAAACCGGAGTAAAAGTTGGCAGGAGTGTTAACAGTCTAAAAACGCAAGAACATATTTAAAAACAAAACCTGAAGGACTAAAAAGCCTGGGAGAATAGAAAGGTCTTCACCAGGCACCAAAAAGGTCACAGTGTAGGTGCCAGGCACACCTCTGTGGGAAGCGCGCTCCACCAGTAGGATGCCACCACTGAAAAGGCCCTCTCCTTAATAGCCACCTTGGTAGAAGTGCTCTGAAGTTCCAAGTTCTGGCTGCCCGGATAGGCTGCTTGTACTGGTTGCTGTGTTATAGTGAGTCAGCTCCGGAGCTCTGCAGCAGTGAGCAGAAGCACAGGGACTAAATCTTGCCCACCTGGGGTCCCAATCCAGCCCTCCAGGTTTCCCCAGAGGCCCACACCCTTTTCCACTGGCCCCACCCCTTTTTCCCCAACCACCAATTGTTTGGTGGTTTCCCGGCTTTTGTGCAATTTTGCCCCATTCTTAAAGGTTAAAAATGCCTCTCCTAAGGCTTAGTTCCTGACAGTATGAGCTCTAAGCAAAAATATGCTGGTATTTCTGGAGTTTGGGGCCACACCCCCTTTGCCCGTGGCCCACCATTGGAATGCAGCCCCCAATAGCCTCTCCAAAATGGAGACCAGCCCTCAGGCTGAAAGAGGTTCAACACCCTTGTTCTGGATGCTGTTGTGCCTTCAGCAGTGGCTGGCTGGAAACACAGGCCTCCAGTTCTTCCCTTGCCCTCCAGCACCATTTTGGGAGTTGGATGTGCTGGACTGTGTTATGCTGCAGACACAGAGCTAATACGAAACAGCAAAGGGTTTATTCTACCGCCCTGGAAAAGTGACATCCAATTATTTCAAGCTGGAAAGAAACATCATGCAAATTAATACTATTTTAATGACAGCAAGTACCGTTGAGACACATTTTGTGGCCTTGTAAGAAAATATAAATTTACAGTGTAGTCATATACATGCCTAGTCCCATTGAGTTCAATGGGGCTTACTCCCAGGTAGATGGGTACAGGATTGTAGCCTAAATTAGCAGAACTAGCGGATGTTTTGATTATTTTATTTATTTTATATGCCATACTATATAAACCACCCTGATTTCAGGGTAGTTTACAATGATAATTTCTGAGTGATAACACTGTTGCTTTTCCTAGGTTTGTTGCTTAAAAAAAATAATTTTAAAAATTATTCTCCAAATAATCTCCAAAATTAAAACTCTCCAAAACCTACGTTTTTATTAACTTCTATTTGCGTGCACACACACACACATTCTCCCCCCCGACCCCTCATCTCCTGATCATTAATATGTATCCCATTGTGTGCTCCCTTCTTCAAATATTTTAAAATATTCTAAATAGATGAAGATCTTGGCTTCCTGCCCAGGATCATGCCGTTTAGGATAAAAGTTTAGGATAAATGACACTTCTAATTATCATCTCTCCCCAGAGAGGTCATCTCCGATGCTGCTCGGTAGATGAACAGAAGAGTTACCTGAGGCATGCTGTTACAAGAAGTTTTACTCAAGGTTAAAAACATGCACAGTTGCTTATTACAGCCGGTAGAATCTACGGTGGACTAAAAATGTCCGGGGCTTTTTACCTGAACACTGTTTTGACCACATAGAAGAGAGGGATGGGAAGCTTGAAATCCGTAACCACAGAGACTCAGAGCCCAGAATGGAAACTGTTTACCCTGTGATTTGATATACATGCAGTGGAGGCTGGGGGCTCCAATGTCAGTGGGGTGGTGAATCCTTGGACAGCTCCTTTAGAGTTCTGACTGGTTCTGACTGAAACCCAGAGTGGATGCACTGCCCCACTGACATTGGAGCCACCAGCCTCCACTGTATACATGTTTCGCTATCCTGATGTAAAACCATTCTGTGTTGATTTAACTTTAAGCTCCGTTCACATAATCACAACAGCATATGCAGTGGTTTTTGCTTTATCTTTCATGTTGATCAATGGTAAGCAGAGAGATCCAGTGCATGTTTACTCAGTAGTACTGAGTTCAACTGGACTTGCCCCCAGTTATGCATGCGTGGGATAGCGGCTGCACTCATGACTTAACGCTGGAGCAGATATAGCCTGAATGTTTGTGTGAACGGGGCAGTGCCTCCCAGTGCTTTAATGAGCTTCCGTCGTGCATTAAAAACGTGGTTGTTCAGGCAGGCATTTGGGGTGGGGTAGGGTATTTTAGAAATGTTTTTATTGTAGAATTTTATTGTTTTAAACTGTTTTATTGTATGTTGTACATCGCCCAGAGTGGCTGGGTGACCAGCCAGATGGGCGATTAATAAATTTAATAATAAATAAATAAATAAATAAATGTCCCGATCCCCTGACCAGCAGCAATGACTGAAAGTGAGCGCTGTAAAGGAAAAGAAAGAGATCAAGGTGCAGCCGTGCTCCCATGCTTGCTTCCCAGCTGCACTCGAAGCCTCAAGTCATGGCACTTTTTAAAGGACTGCTGTGCAGAACATTCCACACGTGTGCACATCGGGTGCATATGTACAGAACATGCCTGAGTCTCCTGGGCTCAGGAAGAAGGCAGTGTTGGGAGGGGATGCTCTGCCTCACTGCCATATATGGCAACAAAGCAGCTCCCCCCTGGATCCACTGAAAGTACCAAAAATGGGGCATCAGGAAGGGCACCCAGTAGCCATTCATGCCCTGCCTGCCTTGCTTTGGAATGTACCTGGACCAGTCATACCAGCTGTCCTGAGTTTTGTTTTCTGGTACTCATCTTTATGTTTCCATCACATTGGACAAAACACAGAACAGCAGTGAAGAAGTGGATTTTGGATGCTCAGAACTTATTATCCATTCTTACTCCTGAGTAACCCAGTCCTTCTTAGTTGTTGAGTAGAAACATATAAGATGGATTTTTGTACTGTTGCCTCTGAGGAGGTATGGGGAGGAGTGGCTATAGGGATGATCAGAACCTGCTGACTAGTAATCCAGTCCTTCTTACTTGTGGGTAGACATGTTTAGCTGGATTTGTTTTTACTGTGCTGCTTCTCACTGTTACTACTGAGTAGGCATGGAGAGGGATTGTTGTAGTTGGGATGCTCATGTAAAGAGATAATTTTTTGATGCTCAGAACTTGCTGGCCATGCTTACACCTAACTAATCCAGTCCTCCTTACTTGTGAACAAAGCTGTATAAGATGAATTTTTGTACTGTGATTCTACTCATTGTTACTTCTGAAGAAGTATGGTGATAGATGACTGTGGTGATGCCCATGGAAAGAGGTGAGTTTCGGATGCTTTTCTTTGTGGCTCTGAGGATTTTTTTATTTATTTAATTTTATGCCACCTTTCCGATGGGTGGCTAGTAAATCTAATAAATAAAATAAATAAAACCAAGGCAGTTTACAAAAATTCAAAACATAAAAGACATCTTCACATAAAAAGTAAACCATTAAAGACAACATTAAAAACCATAACGGTTTTAAAATCCAAGTTTAAAGATGTTTCTTCATTCCCTTCCTGAATGCAGAGATCCCAAGGATCAGTCCCAACTCCAGAGGGAGCATGTTCCAGAGTTCAGGAGCAATGCAGGAGAAAGCCCTTTCCCACATGCATGACAAATGGCCCTCTGCAAGCTACGGTGTCTTCAAACAGGCCTCTCCTGCTGATCTTAGCAACCAAAATAGGTTCATACTGGGAAAGGCAGTCCCTCAGAGAGCCAGGCCATTGAGAGTTTTGAAGGTTAAAACCGACACCTTTAACTGGACTTGGAAAATAATTGGCCACCAGTGCAGATCTTTCAGCTTCGGGGTGATAGGATCATGATACCGCACACTGGTTAACAACCTTGTTGCTGCATTTTGCACCAGCTGAAGTTTCTGGATGCTCTTCAAGGGCAGCTTCACATAGAGTGCCTTGCAATAGTCTAACCGTGATGTAACCAAGGCGTGGATAACTGCTGCCGAGTCAGAGTGACTCCGGAACAGTCACAGCTGGCACACTAGGCATAGTTGTGCAAAAGCGCTCCTCGCCACAGCTGCCACCTGTGAATCCAGCATAGGATCCAGAAGCACTCCCAAGCTATGCATCTGATCTTTCACAGGGAGCACGACCCCGTTCAGAACAGGTTGAATCCCGATCCCCAAGTCAGGCTTTCTACTGATCAACAGCAGCTTTGTCTTTCCTGCATTGGATCTCAGCTTGTTCATCCTCATCCGACCCATTATTGCCATCTGCTTCCTCGGAGTTAGGTGACAAAGAGCAATAAAGCTGAGTGTCATCAGCACTTTGATGGCATCTCACTCCAAAGCTTTTCTCAAAGGTTTCATGTAGATATTAAACAACATAGGGGGACAGAACAGAACCCTGCAGGACACCACAGACCAACAGCCACAGTGCCAAACAGTAGCCCCCCAACACCACCTTCTGGACATGACCTGACTGATTGAACCCCTGGAAAACAGCACCTCTGAGGCTCAACCCCACCAGGCAGTCCAGAAGGATACCATGGTATCGATGATATCAAATGCCGCTGAGAGGTCCAGAAGAACTAGTAGGGCCACGCTCCTCCCATCCAGTTCCTGGCATAGGTCATCCACCAGGGTGACCAAAGCGGTCTCAGCCCCATATCCCAGCCAAAAGCCCAGTTGAAATGGGTCCAGACAGTGCTGTTGCTATTGCTGTTCAGTATCCTCTTTTGCAGTGGGTTGCTGCTGGCTTCCAGAGATACAGGGACATTTCCCACAAATATACTCAAGAATGATGTGCGATTTAGCCTCCGTGTTTTTCCACATGGTAATGCAGTTGCAGGCTGGCTAGGATGCTCAGCTGCCTTGGGTCAGATGCTGCAATGCAGCTCAGCCGCTGACTGCACAGGGCAGCCGCACATTCATCCAAAATCTTCCAGTTCAAGCCCCAGCAGCTCCTGATACAAGAGTCCCTAGCAAAGGGGGTATTCCAGGGACTGCAGGCAACATGCTCCCCTCAGCTCCGCATCTTGAAGGGCCCAGCCCAACTGACCTGATCTTCATGATGCTGAATGGTTGCTCATGGCTGTGGCTTTCAAAGAAAAGAATCCTTGCTACAGGAAACGTTATAGAATCATAGAATAGTAGCGTTGGAAGGGGCCTACAAGACCATCAGGTCCAACCCCCTGCTCAGTGCAGGAGTCCAAGTCAGAGCATCCCTGACAGATGGCTGTCCAGCCTCATCTTGAATGCCTCCAGTGTGGGAGAGCCCCCCCACTTCCCTAGGTATTGGTTCCATTGTCATGTTGCCCTAACAGTCAGAACATTTTTCTTGATGTTCAGCTGGAATCTGGCTTCCTGTCACTTGAGAGCCCATATCCTGCACTATGCTAACATATTGCCCTGGTGTTCTAGAAGAAAAATAAAGCAGACTTGAAATGATGCACAACTGAGGACCAAAAGAGAGAACCTCTGCCCTGTATCCCCAATATTTAGTGCTATGCCATCATGGGGAAAATTACTAGTCTGCCATCATGGTATGATGGCATTTCATCTTCATTTCACATTTCAGTAATTAACACATAGGGCCTCTCTGCCTAGGGATGGGGTAGAGAGAGACATTTGTTTGGTTCCAGTGTTAATGTGAAGTTACTTAATTTTGCACTTTCAACCCAATACACGAACTGAAATTCAGTTATTCTTCCAAATTTGCACCTCTCCGAATTTAGTAATGGAGCTCTCCAATTGAAAACTGCATACAAAAGTAGGTATATTAGGGGAACCTGCACACAAAAACGCATATATGAGTGAAAATAATGTTAAAATTCATTATGTTAGGAAAATTGCTTACAAAAAAGTGCATATTAGGCAAAGTTGGGTACAAAAATGCATATGAATTTTCATGTGAACTTTTAAAAAACATTCTCAACATTCAGTACGAAATGGAACTTGAGATTGGAAAAATGAAAAACGGAGAGAAACTGAAATTGATAGATTCATCCGTTCCTACCTCTGCCTAATGATACCTCAGAACAGGGAAGCTTCTTTCCCAGTATCCTTCTGATGGGGACTGGTATATCCCTTCCAACCTTTTAATAACATATTGGGGCTCAACATTTGTTGCTAAAGTTGGAATATCAGGTCTGAGGTTTATAATTAATAGCCCTTACTAAAGAGAGCGCTCCATTCCCAACTTTTCCAAAAGGAGTTTTCCCCAGTTCTTTTCCCCATCTTTTAGCTTTTCAGGAGATCCAGGCATAGGAACCATTTGACATTTCACATTGCTGTTCATCATGATTCGGTAAGTCACTATCCAGAGAAGCAAAAAAACTCAGCATCGGCGATAATTATTCCTTGACTGCCACTTAGTGGCAACAAACAGAAAATGCCAGAAGCATTCTCACTGTGGCTCATCCATCAAATGCAGGCACCCATTTTAATATTGTGTGTGGGCGGGAAAGGGAGTTATTGCACAAACTTCTTTTTCTGCAAGGAGCTGGTAGGGGAATATTGCAGGCTCAGAACAATAACATAAGACGGGTTGTACCTGATGTTCTTACTGGCTTATTTGGGGGCTGGAGGGGGAACATTCACAGTCAACAACAGGGGGTGGCCAATTCCTGCATTTTTCAGTGGCCTTGTTATTCTCCAGTTACTAATCCAACAGCCTCCATATGGGTGCTCTGGTTCTGTAACTAAGTTGGCCTTATCACCAGTAAAGCTTTAAAAGTATGGAGCATCCTGTACATTCTTAGGATATGAGGTCATGGACTGGAGCATGGAGGAAGGAATGCACTTCTTGAAAGGTCTCCTTATTGGTTGTGTGGGCCCATTTATTTATTTATTTAAAATATTTCTTGGCTGCCTTTCAGGGCAGAAGCCCTTCCAAGGCAATAAAATACATAAAAACAGTTAAAATGTTAAAAATGTTAAAAATGATAAAAACATGAACACAGTAAAATACCAGTAAAAACAACAATAAAAACCAACAATAAAGCCAGCAGCAACAGCAGTAACATGCATGTTCACAGCATGCATGCCAAAAAGCAGGAGAAAGTGGAGCCCCAACGTATTAGGAAAAGGTTGAAAGGGATTCACCAGCCCTCACCAGCAGAATGTTGGGAAGGAATAGCTGTCTGATATGCAAGAGCCAATGGTGGAGGGTCTCTATGGATTCAGTACTGAAACAGGACATTTAGAGTGCAATTCTGTGCATGTTTAGACAGAAAAAAATCCTACAATTCTAAGCATGCCCCAGCCAGCCACGCTGGGACTTTTTGTTGAAAGACGTTTTTCTATCTAAACATGCACAGGATTGTGCCCTTAGTTGTTTGATTTGTTTACAATTTTAAACCCCACTTTTCTGTATACAAATTAACTAAAGGCAGCTTACAACAAATGTTCAAAAAGTAAATGAAATACAATAAAAAAACAGCTCAGATTACTAGTGTTGGGCCAAAGTATTCAGCCCAGACTTTTTAGACACCCCCCAAAGACTGGATTGATATCTGAGGTAGGCAAAATGTAAGGTGCAGATCGGCTCGCCTGACTGTATGGAAGAGAATATCTTTTCTTTTACAAAATAAGTAAATAAATAATGTTGCCTCATTCACCTACCCACCCAAGAATGTCCTAGGAATGACACTATGTCATAACAAAGTTTCAGTCCCATGGGGCATTCTGTCCCAAATTACAAGGGGAATGCCACTGGGCTGCTTGAAGTGATGGCAATTTTTTTTCTAACCCCCCCACCCCACTACCTTGGGCAGCATCCAACTGTGTCATTCTGTTAGTGCAAATGATGTTGCACTAGTGGAAACTAGGTTCTGAACTATGTGCAAGAGAAGAATCCATCTAAAGTTCTGTTTGCACAAGCATGGTTGTGCAAGTGGTTTTGCATAACTCTTGTGCAACCCACTGTGCAACCAGTTACGCAACTGCTTGCACAACCAGTTGCACAAGAGTAATGGGCAACCGCTTGCACAATGAAAAGATTCAGCGGAGCTCCGCTAGTGCTATTTGAGTTTGAGAAATGTCACCATTGGATATTGCCCCTTGTCTTTAAGGTAAGGCCATCCCATACTGAAATGTTCTTTGAATTAACCCACCCCTGAAAGTCAACAATCCCACACACACACTTTTACAGGGCAGGGACAACGGAGGAATTCAGCCTAGCCTTGCAAATAACGGCAATGCAAGGGTATGTATATGAAAAGCACACAAGCAACTCACATCATTCTGTTCTTTACAACCAAAACTTATTAAAGCCAGTAGAGTCTACAGTGGACTAAAAGTGTCTGGGGCTTTCTACCTGAATGCTGTTTTGACCACACAGAAGAGAAGGGAAGCTTGAAATCCATAACCACACAGACTCAGAACCCAGAATGGAAACTGTTTACCATTAAAAAAAACCCAAACATTTAGCACACCTTGCCCCAGTTTTGGTGTCCAGATAATGGTCCTTAAGGTGAAGTGTGGGTCTGGTCCATGGGTTGACAGTTGGCTCTTCCTGGCCACCTTCATCCGGTGCATGAAAATGGTTCAGAAGGTGGTTGATGTGCATAATCATCCGCCATGCTCCTTTAGCATACTTTGCAGATCGCACTGCTATACATTCCAGATTATTTAAAAAAAAACACCCTAGGATTTTCCTCCCTCTTTTATATTATTTTCACAGTAACTCTGGCCCACTGCTGGTAAGGCAATATCCTTTTACCCTGTAATGAAGGAAGAGGAAGTATATAGAAGGCTATAATTCTGAGCAAATGTGAGGAAATCTGGTGCTGGATACAAAATATAGCTTCCTGGGGGATTTTAGCCTTCACTGTAAAAAAAAGCAAAAAACAAAAAAAACCCCTAAGTCTCTAGTCCATATGGATCCAAAGATATGCTAGAAAGTGTATCAGTGCATGCTGAAATCCCAGAAAACAGAGGGGTTGCTGAAGATGAAGATACCCAGCCCTGCCTAGCGCCTTCCCCTGCCCATGACTAATATTTCCAGAACGGTACAAAGTAATAAAAATGGCAGAATTCACTCTGCAAGAGAATTTATGCAAATTTGCGTACTGTACCTAGGTTGCAGAATTTAGCATTTGTTAGTACAGCATTGCGTGTTTGTTTTACAAATGTCTACAGAGACACAACACTGGGGGGAAGACCTGCGGAAAGATTGTTCGTTGCTAACATTATTCTCCCTTCTATGATGCTGGCACTTTAGCTTTCAAATGCGTTGAAATGTCAAATTCACACTGCATACGGCAAGCCTGTGTGTTATGAAAAATTAATGTCTAAAAATTAAAATGTGCTGTAATATGTCAGACACCAAAGGTTTTTCCAAAGGTCAGTGGTGCTGCACGCTGAATTCACATTTCAAAAACTGGGCTGGCAGTTTTTATTCTGACTTGCTCCTCCAAGATGCTTTCTTCAAAAAGAAAACCTGGTGTCACTGTTCAATTTTTTTAAAAATAGGGAGCGGTGTCTGAACCCCTCAATGGGGACTGAAGTGTTTAATTCAAGTGCACGTTTGAATCCTATGGCCTACCATTTCCACTCACACAATGAGGGCACCTCAGTGACACGGCAAACTGGGAATCATGCCCACGGAAGCCATTCTTTATGCAGTAGTTGTCTGGGCATGAATTTTAATGAAAGCTCAAATTAGTTTGCCATCCGAGAGCAGTTTGCATTCCTGTTTGAAGAGATCACACTGCTGTCTTAGGAAGATGAAATGTTTATCTTTCATTTGTCTGCACCCGCTGCTTTGCTCAGAGGAAACCCAGATTCTTAAAGCTAAGATCGCACCAGAAATTCCGTCACTCCAGCCTCCTCCTTTGGCAATCATCACCATTAGCCATGCTTGGAGAGGGTGGGTCAGGATCTGGACATTTTAACCTTTAGCCAAATCCATAATATTGTAAAGGACCTGGCATGTATCAGGGCATTCTAGGTCATTGTGGAAGACAAGATGCCACCTTGCATCGATCAGCCTCAGGCTTACGTTAGCTAGGAGGCTTTCTTGTCCCCTCTTCAGGGAGATACTTATAGAAAATGTGTGATTCCACACAAGGGTAGAAAAAAGCACAGGATTCTGTACTGGATGTGCAGAGTTCAGTGTCCTAAGAAACTCAGCTTGCATGAAAAATATAAATAAAAACAAATTTCTAGACATTGGTAGACATGCAAAGATACACTTTCAAGCCTATGGCTGGCTGCTGACTGGCTTATTTATTCTTACTTTTAGATCCCACCTTTCCTCCAAGGAGCCCAAAGTGGCATACATGATCCCCCCTCCTCCATTTTATCCTCACAACAGTCCTGTGAGGTAGGTTAGGCTGAGAGTTAGTGACTGGCCCAAAGTCACCCAGGGGGCTTCATAGCCAAGTGGGGACTAGAACTCAGGTCTCCCAAATCCCAGTCTGACACTTTAACCTCTATACCACATTGGCCTTGTGTTCACACATCACTTTAAGCCAGGGGATGGATGGAGGGAGCTCACGCATATTGTAGTCTAATAAGTCAGGATTCCCAGTTTAAAGTGAGGTGCAGAGGTCTCTAAAGCTAGAGAGGAGTCTTACTTCCATGTATGGACACATCTGTACAAGCAGTTAACGATCCAAACAGGTACAGCCTTACGTTCCCTTAATTTAAGGATACGGCCTTTAGAGGCAGCCTAAAAATAAGTTTAAATAATCATTTTAAAATACAGACTTGCCTGGGAGTAAGTTCCACCAATGGGAATTACTTTGTCTGAGGAGGCTTGCATAAGATTGCTCTGTAAAAGATTTAAATTTGTTAAGTATAATGGAGAAAATGTTTCCACCACAGCTTTCTCCGGACAGAAGAAAGCTGGGTCAATTAATTACACAGTCTTAGGGTGCAATTCTATGCATGTTTAGAGGGGGAGAAACCCTACAACTCCCAGCATGCCCCAGCCAGCTGCTGGGAGATGTAGGACTTTCCCCCCTCTAAACATGCATAGGATTGTGCCCTTAGTTGATTAATGTAGTGATTATATTTCTATACATTAATGTATGTGTCAAACTGTAGTACTGAAGCAAAAAGAAGGTAGAGCATATTTCCTTTGTTTTTAGATCAGCTTTTGCCAACCTGGCACCCTCCAGACGTGTTGGACTACAACTCACATTATCCCCATCCAGAATGGCCAACTGCTGTGGTGACGGGGTTGCCGTCGGACACGTCTGGAAGGCATCAGTTTGGGGAAGGCTGTTTTAGACTACGCAGGCGTGTGCTGTAACTGCCATAATAATTAAGGAGGTGTTGGGAAAGAGAAGCAGGAAAATGCCTTTTCTCAGATGTCTCTTGCCAGTTTGTATATGTACTTGGATATAAAATAATGCTATTTTTAAAAATCTGCTGCTTGATTTATTAGGGCACTGTTTAAAACTATCAGCCATTCAATCTAACTAATAGATTCATGCTTGCAGCCCAAGTTTTGACTTATGAATAAACCATCATTTCTTTTAGTAGAAAGTTTTTCTGAAGTTGGACAGCCTTTTAAAAATCTACAATTCTTTTTCCGCATTTTTTTTGCCAAATTGTCACTAGAAAACACTCCTTCCAAGCTGGAAGAGTTTTGAAAAGAAAGCCTTTTTTTAAATTCCCCACCCACTAAAAACCAATATTGTTAGGGGATTCATTCAAAAAAAGAAAAAGGGGAAAAAAGAAAAAGCAAAGTGGTTCCCTATCATATTGGCCTACCCAGGCCAAAGGCAAATAAATTGGTTTGACAAGTGAATCAAATATAATTTGCTTTGCCACTGTCATCCAGCATCTAAGGAAGGGATGTGTGAACAAATTCTCTTGACAGTCTTGTATGCGGACGGTCACATCTTAGGTTTCAAAGGCATGGAAGCCAGACAAGTGAAACAAACACTCCCAAATCTTTTCTTCTGAGGTCTCTGAGGCACATGGCTGCAGGCCCACCGACTCCCACCATCCGAATTCAAGGCCCATAATGAGGTCACAAACTTTGCATCATGGGCCCTTCTTGGAACAGTTTGCAAGGACTTGATGTTAAGTGGAGTGCAAGAAGGGTCCTGGACTGGGAAATGCAGGGCCAAGATCCCAAGGACTGCACAGCTAGGAACACACAGCTGGGGCAGCTCTGCATTGGTGTGCATTGGCTAAAGCAGGATGCAGTATCTTTGGGGGCCAGTGGACACGTTTGGGATTTTGCGGGAGTGTCATGGGGCACTCTCACAAAATGGCTGCCATGGGGGGCAGCGCTTGCCCTTCCTAAAATGGCTGTCATGGTGAGTATGGCCAGTCACAAAACATGCATTTCAGAGAAGGTAAACTGGTGAGACTAAGAGAAAAGTAACTTTGCCCAGGAACCTCAGTGCAAGCCAGCGGTGGGGTCAGAGCTCCAAAACACAAACCCTTTTGCACCCAATAAAGACGGTGCTGGAGGGGAGCACTTCGCTTTGCAGCAGGGCAGCCTCCCAATTAACTTTTTTAATTACAGTGTTTTAAAGAAATAAAATACAAATCAGGAGGGACGTGGAGTCTGGTGAGGGACATCTGCAGACACACTGTTGCCCATGGGGCCTAATGTTGGTAGCCTCAGCAGCCTCCACCCCTAAATACCACAAAGGAAATCATTTTGAACTGGAGTGGAATTTCAAAAGCAGTTTGTGATCTGGCCTGGGGAGTGTGGATGGGGAGGGCGGGGCGGGGGAGAGGGTCTGTTCATTAACATTCATTTCATTTTCGTTTATTATATTTCCATACTACCCCATAGCCAAAGCTCTCTGGGTGGTTCACAAAAATTAAAACCATTAAAATACATTACATAGAATATCAAAACTATTCACACAATGACATAAAACAAATAATGCACAACAACAACAACAACATATATCTTAAACAATTTAAAACCATCAGCCAGAGACAATCAAGAGACTCATTATACGCTGCCAAATGCCTGAGAGAAGAGGGCAGTTTTAGGCTGGCACCAAAAAGATGATTGGCTGAATCTACACATAGCAGTTATACCATTATCATAACACTGGTGCCCACTGGTGTCATGTGTACCAGTAGTTATGATAACCATATAACTGCTATGTGTAGATTCAGCCAATGCTGGCACCAGGCAGGCCTCGTCAGGGAGATTATTCCAGAAATGGTGAGCCAACACCAAAAAGGCCATCTCCCTTAACAGGGATACACCTTCTCGTTTATTTATTTATTTATTTTTATTAATCGCCCATCTGGCTAGTCACCCAGCCACTCTGGGTGATGTACAGAGTGTATAATAAAACAGTTTAAAACAATACAATTCTACATTAAAAACATCATATTTCTAAAAATACCCTAACCCACCCCAAATGCCTGCCTGAACAACCACGTTTTTAATGCGCGGCGGAAGCTCATTAAAGACGGGGCATGGCGGAGTTCCCTAGGGAGGGAGTTCCACAGAGTGGGGGCCACCACAGAGAAGGCCCTCTCCCTCATCCTCACCAGTCTAGCTGTCCTGGCTGATGGGACAGAGAGAAGGCCATCCGAGGCTGGTCTTGTTAAGAGGCCTGTCTGGTGTTGCTGGAGGCGCTCCTCAAGATAGGCTGGGACCATATAGGGTTTTAAAGGTCAAAACCAACACCTTTAATTTGGCCCAGAAAACAACTGGTAACCAGTGCAACTCCTTCAGCACTGGAATGATGTGATCATGCTGGCGGCTGCCTTTAATCAGGTGAGCTGCCACATTCTGTACCAGCTGCAGCTTCCAAACCTTCTTCAAGGGTAACCCCACGTAGAGCGCATTACAGTAGTCTAAACAAGAAGAGACCAGGGCATGTACTACCAATGAGAGCAGATGGTTGGGAAGGTAGGGGTACAGCCGCCGTATCATCCTGCCCAGTCACTGAGGTCTTCCGAAGAGTCACTGCTGGTGATCCCACATGGGTTAGAGAACTACTTGGAAACCACCAAGAGCAGGGCCTTTAGTGTGGTGGCCCCCATCCTAAGGAACGCTCTTCTGACTGAGATTAGGCATGCACTGACACTACTTTGTTTTTGGCATTGCTGAAGATGTTTCTTTTCAGGCAAGCATTTCCAGCTACTGTTTTATTGATATTTCTGCTTTTATTGTAAGGGTTTGGGGTTTTTTTTGTATTTTAATTTGTTGTTCAATATCTCTCGATGTGGAGTGGGTATAAATGTTATAATACATTTTAAAAATTTAACTACCTTAATTGGCTCTTTAGATCCCAAATATGGTGACTAGAGTTAGGTAGCCAGTCAGGGCGGTGGGACAGTCCAAATCATCGAAGTCCCATCAGCTGGCTACTAGAATCATCACCATCATCATACTTCTCATTGGGATAGCACTTAAGTGTGTTCAAAGCAATCCTCCTTATGGATTTACTGAAAGATCTCTGGGAGACATGCAATAGATCTGCGTTGGTTTCTCACTCCCAATACTTGTAATGAGAGCAAGTAAAATTCAAGGAAAGAACACAGATCTCTTGTGCTAATTGCTCATCTCTCAGCCTTGGTGTTCCTCATCCGTAAAATGGGAACATTAACCAGTTGCTTTTAACCAGTTCTGCTGGCCAGTTTTAGTGCTGTGTTAAGATCCCACATGAAGATTTGCATACATACCCCAGTGTATGTCTTTGTTGTTATCATTTGTCAAATTTATATACCGCTTTTCACAGTAGTCTCAAAATGGGAAACATAAAAAGTAATACTATCAAAACAATGATAAAATAGAACAATAGAACAACGTCATTAAAAATGTGAAACACTGCACACTCTTCTGTGCAGCTGGCTGGGTCACGCTTCAGGGAAAGCCCGTGCGAAGAGGATGTCCCAACATCAGAGCTGTGTCTAATGTCAATTGCTAAAGCCTTCTATAGGTTGGGCACTGCAACACTAAACGCTCTACTGCAAGTGCTCCTGAGGCGAACCCGAGGAGCACGTAGTGCCCTCAGAAGGGCTCCCTCGGATGATCGCAGAGATCAGGCAGGGACATAAGGGGTGAAGCGGTCCCTGAGGTAACCTGACTCCACCCCCTGGGCC
This sequence comes from Heloderma suspectum, assembly GCF_057233095.1. Lineage (NCBI taxonomy): Eukaryota > Metazoa > Chordata > Lepidosauria > Squamata > Helodermatidae > Heloderma > Heloderma suspectum. Next base: position 5,013,238 of record NC_139466.1, read on the forward strand.
ACCATTTTGTGTTTGTTCAGTAGACCTTGGAGATCTTCTAAAAAAATACACATAAAAAAAGATCCTGCAAGCAAGCCTGAAGTCTGCCCAACCCTGATATACGCTTCGGCAGGCAATAAAGGCCTGGCTCAGTTACAGGCCAAGATAATCAGGTAAGTCTTTAGGGTCTGCTTGAAGGCCTGTAAAGATGGAGGTGGATGGACATCAATGGAACAAAATTCCAGAATCAGGGGCTCACAACTGAGAAGGCCCTATATCTTGTGCCCCGCCAGCCTAAATGCTTTGACAGGCTCTTAAGCCGGGCTAAGAGAGAGGCTTGGTCAGAAACGGGAGATCCAGGTGACCTTTGCGGGGGCAGGGGACGCACACAGGAAGCAGTCAGGAACATAGCGTCTTGCTCATGGATGTTTCCAGGAAAAATCCACACAGATGGTCAATTCCGCTGGAATGCTTTCCAATGCCTTCTTCCTCAGGCATGGCTGCCCAACCTCTGTGTCAGTGCCACAGACGTGAACTTCGAATGAATGGGTGACGCATCCATTAAAGAAGGAGCCATTGATGTTTGAAGCCGCAGCCCATTCATTAAATAGAGCAGAACAGCTCCCCTTTCAGTGGGAATAATTAAAAAAAAAAAACCCTTAACCCTCTCTCTACCAGAGGGAATGTACAATTACATCGAGACACATCAAAAGGGTATGGTAGCCGACATGGAACCTAACATGGATACGTCGCACGCTAACTACTCTCTCTCTTTTTGGTCCCACACATCCAGAATTGGAACTGTCTTAAACAGCAAATCCTATTATTCATGGAGAGGAACCCTTACCCAAGAGGTCAAAATGCCAGCTCAGGAGGAAGCGAGGGGCTCCAAAAGAGGTCCCATAACCCCTAAAGTGTGCCCGTTCCTGCTGAGCTGGAAACAAGCCAGTGACGGGTATGGCAGCTGGGAGCACTGGCCCACCCCTCCCCTGTCCGCCACCTACCCGGCTTGATGACATGATATATGCTACCCTTCGCCCCCTTGGCCAGAGTTTTCATCGTATGAATGGAGCCGTTATGTTTCCAATCTATATGAATATGTTAAATGTTTCATAGACCGAGCAAGTCACATCGACAACAGCTGCAATTCAGTGTCTGTAAAGGCATTGAAAGAAATTAGGCCAGTCTTTATTAATGCCCTATTGAGTTAGACTCCCCTTCTCCCCAACGCACAGACACCCCCCCCACACACACACACAGCACAGGTTTTCCAATTCCTCTGAACTGTGCTTTATAAAAAGCTAAATGCATACATATCTGAAGGCATGATCAGCTCCCCCACAACTCACCCAATGCCAATATTCTAGCTGGAATCATTTATTCTTATATTTTTGGAAGAATTTACCGGTCAATGGAAGAAGCCTTCTATGAGCAGGGGTCTGTTCCTGGCTGCCACTGAAAACACCACTACAGTATCCAGTTACAAAGGAAAGCTGTAATTTTTTTTACCTGTTTTATGGGAGGTAAAATGGATTTCTAAACATATTTGACCTTTGACTTAATGCCCCAATACATTCAAAACACTCAAACGCTGATCTCCACAACCTGTTGGTTAAATATCTCGAAGCAGGTACAAAAGGAGACAAATGTTCCCCAGAAGACAGCCTACTCCAGGAGGGGGCGTTGCAGGACTGATGCAAATAAAGACTTTCCCCCCCTTGAATGAGTAAAATTATCCATATTAATGTCGATATGTCCCAAATACTGGCAGTTAAGGGCTGTGTGAACAGTCTGCTTGGTTAGACTTCATATTCATCAAGTGACCCAAGGCATTCTGTCGTCGTTGTTGTTGTTGTTGTTGTTGTTTTAAAATACAAATTCTATGCAGAGCTAAACTTTGAACTTAAAATAAATATGCCTATCTACGCAAGTTATGCAAATATTCTTGTTTTGCATACTTCATGGTGAACCTGCTGTTCGAATACTTTTGCAGAACATTGTAACCTTTAAAAGAGACATATGAAGAACTGTGCAAGGGAGAGAGAGAGACAGAGACAGAGACAGAGAGAAAGAGGCTGAATGGCTGAGCCAGGATGATTGGCATTCAGTACTGAGATCCTGAAAATTCCAGCTCTCTGGGCAGGTTTTAAAGTGCCTAGTTCTTCACACTGCAAACATCTACTTGAAAGTGGGTAAACTGGTGAAACATTCTGGCATGCTGACGTGTCATCTCTGAGGAGGGCAAGGGACCCTTAAAACACCAACACGGCGAGGGTGGTTTTAGCACCCTTCCAGCCTTAAAGCCCTAAGAGGCAGAGCCAACATTGGAATATACAGTTCAGTCTCTTACTTTTGTGTTGTTGCAAGGCTGTTATCTTATGCACCATTCTCCGCGGTGGCTCATGCACAGAGCCAAAACAATGCCTGATGTGGAGAAAGTGGATAGGGAGACTTTTCTCTCCCTCTCTCATAATACTAGAACCTGATGAGGTCCTCCCATGAAGCTGATTGGTGAGAGACTCAGGATAGAGAAAAGGAAGGACTTCTTCAAATGGTGCAGAGTCAACCTATGGAATTTACTTCCACAAGATGGTGTGATGGCCACCACGTTGGATGGCTTTAAAAGGAGGTTAGCCAAATTCCTGGAGGAGAAGGCTATCAATGGCTCTTAGTCCTGATGGCTATGTGCTATCTTCAGTACCAGAGGCAGTAAGCTTACGTACACCAGTTGCAGGGGAATATGGGCAGGAGGGTATGTTGCACTTGTGTCCTGCTTGTGCATTTCCCTTGGGCAGCTGGTTGGCCACTGTGTGAACAGAATTCTGTACTAGTACACTACAGTAAACATCTAAGGTCTTCCTCCAGCTGCCTATTCCGAGGGAAGCTCGGAAGACAGCAACAAGGGAGAGGGCCTTCTCGGTGGTGGCCCCCCAATTATGGAATCATCTCCCCAATGAGGCCTGCCTGGCACCAACAGTTGTTATCTTTTTGGCACCAGGTTAAGACCTTTCTCTTCTCCCAGGCATTTGGCAGCATATGATGAGTTTTAATCGATCCTGGATTGTCTTATGGTTATGGTTGATTGCTTGAGATTGCTTGCTTGAAGTTGTTTTTACATGTTCTCTTGTGTATATTGTCTGTTCATGTGTTTTTTTATGTAAATGGCTTTTAACCTCTGTATACTGTATTTTTAATGTTTTTAATCTTTGTAAACCGCGCAGAGCTTTGCCTATTGGGCAGTATAGACATGACGATGGTGGTGATGATGATGATAGATGGACCCTAGGTCTGATCCAGCATATCTCTTATGTTCTTATTCTCCTTGTTCTACTTCATCCACATTGCCATTTAATTCTATTGGCTGTGTGACCCCTGGGGTTGTCACAGATTTCCCAGTACTACTTTTGACATGATGAAGGTGCAACTCTGATGCAAACTCTTGCCCCTCTATCTCTTCTAAGATGTCTTCTTTTGCTGTATGGATCAGAACAGCCTCCTTGCACACCATTTTTGGGCGGCAAGGCAGGATATTAAGTAATTATAATAAATGAGAGACAGTGTGGCATAGTGGTTAGAGCATTGGACTGGGACTTGGGAGATCTGGGTTCTAACCCCCACTTGGCCATGAAGCCCACTGGGTGACTTTGGGCCAGTCATTGACTCTCAGCCTAACCTACCTCACAGGGTTGTTGTGAGGATAGAATGGAGAGCACAAGGATCATGTAAGCTACACTGAGTTCCTTGCAAGAGGAAAACAAGTGAGATATACATGTAATAAATAATTATAATTATAATATAAATACAAGACCATCCCATTCAGTGTCACCCTCTGTTACCGCAAAACTGCATTTCCTTGTTTTTTTTAAATCACACTGCTTTTGAACTATAATTATTATGAGTCTCCTCAAGGGCCCTGAGCAGACTGGATCTCCCCAGTAAACATGGTCATTATTCTTCTTCCCACAGTGGTCTCCTTGCTCAAGTTCAGGCTCTCTGTCCTGTTTCGCAAGGGAGGGCTCCGTGAGGATTTATATATACTAGTGGGAAATCAAGACAACACCGCAGAGTGTTCATGGCAACTTCCCTTCCATATGTTTCTCAAGGCCTCTTCCCTAATTTTAGCTCGTCTGTGGTGAGTTATGGCGCTCTCCTTTGTTAACCATTCTCATGACCCAGCGTTGCTCCACAGAATCTGCCTCTCGCTGCAGAAACATCTCCAAGGAATTTCATATTCTCCCCCATCTGTTGTTGCTGGGAAATCCTTCTCCAAACGGACAGCAAAGGAATAATTCAAAGGAATCCATTCCGGTCCATATGAGCTAAAAAAACTGACATCTGTCAAAGCCACTGATTCAGGGTTCATTAAATTAAACAACAGACCATATTCTTTTGGATTTCCTTCTAATCTGGGGACTGCAAGCACTAAGGGATTATCTGCCTGTTCTGGTTTACATTTGGGTGACCCTAAACGGACTGTGTCAAGCTGTGATGGGAGGGCATTAACCACAAACAGGTGAGGCTCGCTTTTTCCCCCCCGCCTGTTGTTCTGATCTCATAACACCGAGCCATTTGGATTCCACTCAAGCCAAACGAGGAGATGCCAACAAAGAAATAATGTCCATCTTGGGAGATGGCAGGAAGGACGGGTGTCTGGCGATCAATCGGAAGATTCCCAAATTGCAAGGGAGGTGCATTCCAACCAAGTGACACATGAGTGATGTGAAGGATCATTCAATTAGCCTCAGCACTGCAGAGAAAGAATTTGAAAAATGGTCCAGCCGCACTCCTACCTTCGCTGCAGCTGCAGCGGATGTGAACCCAATAGAAGGCCTTGGGGTGTGCAAACGGTAACAAGAATGAAAAGAGTAAGTTAAAACAACTAGGACTGTCTCAAAACTACCTATTGACATTGTTTCATTTTAGTATTTGTGAGGGTTGAAAAGCATGTCCAGTTTCAGCAGTTTTCTGATGGGATTATTTAGTAATGATGCCTTACGTTAGAAGGGCAACTAGCAGAGAAAAAACAAAAATGCAAAACTGAATGAGCATTTACCAGTCCCATGGGTACACAGGCTATCATAGAACAATAAAAGGAGGCCACACCCTTATTCGGTGAAGGAAAGAAAACAGTTTTACTCACAAATATTCTTGCATATACAATGCAGGTACAGCGTAGAGTTTCAAAAGAGTTTGTGGAGTCTATTTTGTGTTCTGTTACACTGGCAGGAGCAAAAGAGCAAACACATGATCTCCCAGCAATGGTGAAGGTCAGAGAAAGGGAGAAATCACAGGAAACCACACTGTAGGCTATAGAGATCATGAGGCTTGCTGTGCTCAAAATTCCCATGAATTAACTAGCTGCAACACTGCCCCCTTCCTGTAACTTGCAGATGAGGTTGCAGTAGTCCCAGCATTTTCAGTACTCATTGCAAACACATTTGCATCATTTTGATGCTCTTATTTCTGGGGCCATCTTCCGCCCAAGCTGCCTTTCAGTCCTAATGGCTGCATTGAACTATGTGACTTGTCTTGTGCTGTGTTCAGCACTGCAATCACAGATACTCATCGACAAAACCAGACAGCTTGCAACAGCCAATGGAATGAAATGGCACTGTGGGCAAAATGAGGCCAAGGATGGTGCAGGCAAAAGAAGAAGAAAAATGGCAGCCATCAGGTTAAAGGAGGAGGAACACCAAGGGCTCAAACAGCACAGAAATAAGGGGAATGTTCCAGAAGGGGGGGGAGTGAGAGAGAGGGGGGGGGAGAAAGGAAGAAAGTTATTTGTGAATGGACCTGGCTTCACATATGTTGGAACAGTGTCTAACCCTAACTCTAACCCTGCCCCTTATTTTGGAGAATTTTTTCTCTCCCTGTGAAAGGGGCCTCTTTTGCAGGGAGGGGGAGAACTTTGGAGAATTTTGTCTTTGGGAAGGGGAAATGGTTTCCACATACCTTTTTACATTTGGGAGGTGGCTGAAGGATCTTCTTTCTATTTTTAATTTTTTTTTTTTTTACTTGAAAAATGCCCCAAGCATGAGACTCTTTACAGAGAGGCTTTGTGAGCCCAGCAGCACTTCTTGAACTCCCACGAGACCACGTGACCTCGCCCTCCCCTATAGGCATTCAGGAAAAATTCCCAGGCTACAGAAGAGTCTGGGGCTGTTGCAAACAAGAACAAATGGGCCTTTTGGAGCTTTAGAAAAAACTCTTATCTTGCTTGCTCTGTGTTGCTGCAAGGAAGAAGAGAATTTTTCTAAAGCTCTAAAATCCCCATTTGTTCTTGCTTGGCAGAGCTTCTGCAGCCCGGGGGCCCTTCCTGAGTACTTATAGGCGAGGATGAGGTGACATGGGCTCATGGAAGTTCAGAAAGAGCTGCTGGGCTGGAGAAGCTTCTCTGTCAAGAGTCCTGGGCAGCTGCAAATGTGTGTGTGTGTGGGGGGGTTAAACTAAAAAAGATATTAAAAATAGAAAGAAGATCCTCAACCACCACCTACATTTAAAAGGGTAAACAGAAATCCTGTCCTCTTCACCAAGGAGAAAGTTATGCAAAATTCTCACCTCTCCGACCCCTTTCACCAGTTTTCATTCCCCACCCCCACCTGTCCCCATGAAATACCAAAAATGGAAGAATCTAAATTTTTGACACAGAACTACGTTGGAATCAGGGCTGGCCTAAGGCATTGTACTGAGACAAAAGACAAGATTATGTCCACTCCCATTCCATGTACAAAGGCCAACAGGGCAGGCAGTTGAATCTTTCTTCAACACTGGGACAGCAAGTGTATGAACAGAATGCTGGACTAGATGGATCTTTCGGCTGATCCAGCATGGCTTGTCTTATGTTCTTATGTTTTTAATGGGAAGGCATCCTCCGCCACACCTGAAAGCAGCTGGCTAGTTTAGGGGGCACAGGACAGGCCACATGGCCCACAGCTCTCCTCTAACACCTTGATGCCATGCCACCTCCCAGCATCTGCCACCTGAGGTAACTGCCTCACTCTGCCTAATGGTAGGGCTGCCCCAGGTTGGAATAGCCCTTAGTTTGATACAGTGAAGCTTCCAAGCAAACTTAAACAACGGTCAGATTTAAACATATATTATTATTGTTGCTGCTGCTGCTAACATTTCTATACCACCCAACAGCCAAAGCTCTCTGGGTGATTTACAAAACATTGTGCCTGCCCTGTTTGTGAACCAGTCTCTTGACTTGAGGCCTTGTGTGGTGAAGAGGTTGCCAGTTTTACTGGATATTAATGATGCAAAACACAGATGGCCCAGTGTTTTCTTGAAGGGAATCTCTGAAATATTACTAAATTCTGAATGCTGGCTGGGGTTGATGAGATTTGTAGTCCAACACATCTGGAGGGCAACCAGCTGGGGAAGGCTGCATTAGATTCAGACAACCAGACCAGGCTTTAAAGTTATCCCACTTCTTTTCAGACAGACCTATAACAAACACGCTTATTTTCAGGAGGACATGATTGAGTCTGACTTAACTATCCTACTTCTTCCTAGGGAGGCAGTGGGCTGTCCCACACTGGAGGCATTCAAGACAAGGCTGGACAGCCATCTGTCAGGGATGGTTTGACTTGGCTTCCTGCATTGAGCCAGGGGTTGGACTCGATGGCCTTGTAGGCCCCTTCCAACCCTACTATCCTATGATTCTATGATTCGTCTTTTTCCCCATACTTCAGGCACTGGACCAGAGTATTTCCAAGAACGGGAAGAGTCACCGAATGCACTGGATGGGCCGAATATTATGTTTTTGCTTCCCTTCAAGTCCTTTGCTTCGCTAGTGGTCCCACCAATAAGCATGGTGTTAATGCATAAGCATACAAATGACATTTCAAGCCCTGAGAGACAGTCCCAGCACCCCGGATGCTGTGGGGCCCAACGTGTTCAGTTCCTCATGAGAAAAACAGCAAGTTCCTTGGCAGCATGACTGGGCTGTGTTTTGCTCGCCAATTCCGAGTGTAACTGTGTTTGCTTCAAACTATATTTTCTTTCTTTCTTTTCACTTTAAAAAACAAACGAAATTAAGAAAAAAGAACCCATGAGAATTGTTTTACCAGATAATTGATACCATCTGCTTTTAATCAGATCCTTCCTGAGCTCCTAGTTGCCAATATTAATAGGAACAGATCGGCACACTAGAAACGGGGTACTTGGGGAGGGAGAACTCGTATTTACTAGGTGAAAAGTGAAGTTTTGCAGGCATTTGATTCACAGGCACTGGTGTGTGACAAGTGCAGTTTTCCTTCTAAAAGCAGTTCATGTCTCTCAGGTATAAAATTGAGGCTGGTGGTTAAGCAGATTACAATTAGAGGTGGTGGGAATTTTTTAAGAATGCAGGAGCGGGTGTCCAGACCACACTTAAAATACTGCTCCAGCCTCCCGGAACATTTACATGGCAGAGTCCCTATAAAATTGTCTCTGGTAAATGGGGAGCAAACTAGATGTTCTTTAAATCACGCATAGCACAGCTATACATGACTGACTGACTTAGTAACACTGGATACAACCCAAAATAAGGGCAGCTGAGGCCAGACTAGACATTCTTTCACTTACTTTGCTGCATGTAACTCCATGTGGCCCGGATTCAGATCAGCACCGTGGTGATTTAGGAAAAGGGATTTAAGATTTCCCCCTCCAATTTTCATTCCCCCCCCCCAATTAAAAGCATCTCCATGGTTTCCGGTGGAGACTTTTTTCTTTTTTTAACCCCCTGTGGGGGTGGGTGGAATTTTGGAACAAAAATCAGAGGGGGGAAGCTTCAGTCCCCCTCCTGAATTGCCATGGTCATGATCCGAATAATAATTGAGGCTGCGCACACAGAGGTATGTGAAAGAACACATAGTTTGGCCTTAACTGTCCTTATTTTGGGTTGTATCCAGTGTTAGTCTAACACAAGTCCTATTAATTTCACTGTGTCTACTCTAAGTAGGACTAACATTGGATATAACCCATAGAACCCTACTTTTGCGATTGGGGGGTGCCTTGTTCGGCCATTTCTTTGCCACAGCAGGAGAGGGGGCTCTCAGGAGCTGCCACCTACCCGGCCTACAGCAAATGCTCTGGAGAGCCCTGCCAGTCCCAATTTCCTGCTGCGGCAAATGCCAGAGAGAGAGAGAGAGAGTGGCCAGCAGAGCTCTCTGGAGCACCCAGCCTCCCTCTCTTTCACTTTGAGGAGATCCTCAAAACAAGACAGAGGATGGGCGGCTGCTTTCAGCCATGCACCGTCTGGCTCACACTGAGGTTCCTCTCAGCACAAGCCAGAGGGCGGGTGAGCTCTCTGGAGAAAGCTGCTGGCATGGCTCTCTGGAGAGCTGGTCGAGCCAAAATGCCTGGCTCTGAGGGAGTCATTCCTCAGAGCCAGGCATTGAGGGATGGGTGTCCCAGGAGACTGCCTGAACAACCAGTCTCCCGGGACACCCCTCCCACAACGTCTGGCTCTGAGAAAGGAACCTCTCAGAGCCAGGCATTTGGGTCTGCTCTCTGAGAGGTGTGCTGGCCTCTTTCCCTGGATGAAATGGCACGCCAGAGAGTCCACCTGCCCTCTGGCTCATGCTGAGAGGATCCTCAGCGCAAGCCAGAGAGCAGGCGGTGGGTGAGGGTGACGCGGCACTGGAGGCAATGAAGTGGGGGTGGGTGTCAACATGGATCCTGTGGCGGCGATGGAGGTGACGTGGTGGTGGCATGCGTGCTCCCCACCTCGGGCGGTAGTAGAACTTGTGCCAGCATTGCCAATTGCCGTTCAAGCCAGAACACCAGCAAGGGCGCGTCAGCTCGGTTGAACGCGCATTTCCACTCCTCCTTCTAGCTCACCGCCTTGTTTTGGCCTGGAACAACTGATGGCCCTCCTCTTCCTTTTCTCTCCACTCCCCTTCCCATGTGTGCCTTGTCATTTTAGTTTGGAAGTCCGATGGCAGGGCCCATTTCTCTTTTTTTTAAAACGTATTGATGTGAGCTGCTTTGGGAGGCAATCATTGTCTCAAAAGCAGGATAAAATACAGCAAATGAATAACTACATAAATAATCCCCCCATGCACTCTCAACAAACATTTTCCGATCTTTCTTTCTTTTTTTGCTTACTTGGGGGTCGGCCCCGTTGAACTCAACGGGACTTATGTCTGAGTAGACATGTACAGGATTGTGCTGTACAAGAACAAACTTTTAAACTGGTGGAAGACAGCCATGTCAGAGCACATGAATGCAGCATAGAGAAGGCAGAGGGGAGCCTTCAGCAATGCGCAATGATCGGGGCTCAGGCAGTGATCCTTGGTAAGCGCATCAGGGTGTCATGAGTAGTTCCCGATTTTCATCTGTGAAAGGTTGGACAGGGTATTATACTGGCAGCTGTGAAAGGATGCACATGATGAGCTGTCTAGACCAAGGGTCACAAATCAAAAGAATAATACGGGAGCAGCCCAGCGTGCTCCGAAATCGTTTGACTTGATTCCACTTGGAGGCGAATGCTGAATGCGACCATCAAAACAGCTGTGCCTCGACCAGAACTTCTCACCTTGTGAATGATTTGCAAACAGGCTTTGCACAAACACATCATGAAGATCCATTCTAAAGGAATCTGGTGCCTTCTTGAGGGACTTCAGAACATCAGAGCTTTGGCTCACATACAGTAGAGCAGAGACCACTGAAACCTGTGGGAGGACTGAAAACAAACGTCTTTTCGTGTTTCTCTTACCGCTGGCATCCCACGCAGCAGGAGGAGGATGTAGCAAAGGGGAAAACGCAAAGAAAACCATCTTGCAGGGTACAGGCTCAACAATTCATTGGATTGTTTATTCAAACTGGGAGCTGATGGGATGCCCATTTCACAAGGGGGTTGGGTGGGGGTTCCATAGATCTATGGATGCCTCCCCCAACCTGGTGCCCTCCAGATGTGATGGACTACAACTCCCAGCATTCCTGACCTTTGGCCATGCTGGGTGGGCCTGATGTGAGCTGAAGTCCAAAATATGTGGAGGGAAACCAGGTTGGAGAAGGCTGCCCTGGAAGATTTTTTAAACATGGGGACTCTGATTTTCCAGGGACAAATCCTGTGTCAGTCAGTGCAGCTGGCGCATATGCATGATCCAGGTACAACATTTCGGTGGGGGGCTAAAACCTGCTCCCTATCCTTGGTGACCTGCTGAATCTGACCAAATGTTGGGGACTGGCTTTGCCCAAGGCTGTTGAACCTCTTTGAGCCCGTGGGCCCGATTCCATTTTGGAGATGTGCTGGGTGGGGCTGAAGGCAAAGGGCTGGGGTCTACATACCCAAAATACCTGCTCCTTTTCGTATTGAGCTCTTCAGCCACCACTCCGCCTTGGGAGAGGCAGCGTGGCCTTTGAGAATGGGCAGAAAGCTGCACAAAAGACGGGGAAACCACCAAGCAGTGGATGCTCCAGGGAAATGGTGGGGGGTAGGGCAAGGAAGTACGGCCACCTGGGGAACCCCAGAGGGCAGGACTGGGACACCAGAAGGGCCAGATTTGGCCCTTGGAGGTTCCATGCCCCTGGCACAGGCAGAGAGAAAGAGTTGGATTTAGGGTCAGTCTTTTAGGAATTTGCTTTACCTTGTCCTCCCGTCATCAGTGGAGGCTGGCGGCTCTGATGTCAGTGGGGCAGTGAATCCACTCCAGGTTTCAGTCGGAACCATCAGTACTCTAAAGGAGCTCTCCAAGGTGTTTCCTTTAGAGTTCAAACTGGTTCTGACGGAAACCTGGAGCGGATTTACCGCCCCACTGACATTGGAGCCACCAGCCACTGCTGACCCTTATGAAATCTCTTCCCCAACCCCCTGAATGAAATCTGACGCAGACACCCCTTCTTGGACCATCACAAGGAGTTAACTGCAGGATGATTCATAGATGTCCTTTTCTTACAGATGAATTGTGTAAAGCTTCACCAGAGGGTATTATTGATGATGATGATATTTCTATACCACCCCATAGCCAAAGCTCTCTAGGCAGTTTACAACAATTCATAAAATTGTTGCAGCAACAGCATTGCAGAATACAACAGTATGATAAGAACAGCCTTAAAGGTTTTTTTTAAAACACACAAAATTTAAAACAGTATAAATAGCTTAAAATAATTTCAGTGACACAATTTTCATAACAGGTCTGTTCAAGACAGCAGACATAAATGACCCATCATATGCCATTAAATGCCTGGGAGTACAGGGCAGTCTTAACCTGAGGCCAAAAAGACGACAGTGTTGCCAGTCGGGGGGCCACTACTGAGAAGGCCCTCTCCCTTGTTGCCACTTTCTGAGCCTCCCTCAGGTACGGGGTGGCTTACTAAACCAGAATACTAAAATAGGGGAAAACAAAAGAAAAAGCTTAAAAAAAAAAACATTTGAGAGCAATATATATATATATATATATATATATTTCTCTCAGTTCTGCACTTCTTGGGTGTGGTGGTCATTTCTGGCTAAGATCTTTCTGTGGTCTCAGCTGTGGGTGTCCCCCCCCCCCGCCCCCATATCTTTCAAACATATGTCACAGCCTCTCCACATTCTACGATGCGTGCGTATGCTCTAGCTCAGCAAATACATAATAAAATATCACAGTGGGTCAGAACAGCAGTCATTAATCTCCAAACCCTCCTGAACCCTTGAGGATACAGATCATTAAGAACTCTCTCCAAACTGCCAGATGCTTTCTGGAGATCAAAATTTGTTCTCTCTCTCTCTCTCTCTTTTGAAGCGAGCAAACAACCACCAGCTTTCTTTGCTTACGATATGTAATGTTCAAATGAATGAAGACTTAAGACTAAAGCCTGACTCGTAAGTAACTTAACAGCTGTCAGTCATAATATGGTGATGGACTCATGCTTAGATGGCTTTGGGGGAAATAATTAGACAAGCGTTACATTGAGGAGCATTGGTTTTCAAACAGTGGCAATAAAGCCTCTCTATAGACCAGGCTTGCAAATATGTTGGACTGCAACTCCCATTATTCCTATCTAGTATGAACGCAAATGATGGGATTTGCAGTCGAACACAACTGGAGGGCACCAGCTTGGGGAAGGCTTGTCTATAGAATCAGGGATGTCTCTCACTGGGAAATCTGGTTCTTTTTTTACTCGATGGCGTTCTGAGGCATGTACAGCTTGATTCGTGTTTATTTGTGTTCCCCGAACACCGGGAACTTTGTTTGCAGATTCCACAATTTGCACAAATGTCTGAGCAATTTGCGCAAATTTCTGAGCAACTTGCACAAATTATGGCTGAATTTGCTCAAATTACAGCCAAACTTGTGCAAATTGCTCAGGAATCTGCACAGACTGCTCAGATATTTGTGCAAATTGCAGAACCTGCAGAAAAAAATGCACAAAATGCCCCCCAAATCTGCAAACTGGCCCGACTCGCTGCAGATTGAGTCGGGCTCCGCAGTGGGAATCAAAACAAAGTCTGGGGGGCCAAACCTAGGAAACCTTGTCAAACTTCATCCCCCCAGACAGATTTCTCTAACATCCCTATATAGAAACTCCCTGTGCAGAGGCAGCATATCCATGAATCATAGATGCTGGAGACAAGCCACCAGTGGTGTAACAGAGCCAGAGCTCGCAGGGTCGAAGCACCTGGACTTTTTGATTAGTGGGGATGGTGATGTTGTCTGCCACCCCCCTCAAGCTTCCCTGTTTCCTCTGAGCTTAGTTGTAATCCTCACTGTAGCTGAGGAGGAGAAGGAATATCCCAGCAATATATATTGTTGTGAGCAATTCCTACTTTAGTGCAAAGTATTTTGGGATGGCTTAGTCTTGAGTAGTACACACACACACACACACACACACACAGGGAGAGGATGAGAGAGCGGGGGGATGGATCAACACCATTGCCTGCATTTTTGGACTCTTCTTGGAGGAGTGGGGGCTGCATGAAGAGTGCCTACACTTTGAAATTTACCACTCCACCACTGCAACCCACAAGGAAGGTCTGGTGTTATGCTCTTGTGGCCTCCTTGTGGGCTCCCCAAAGGCACCTGGCCACCTACTGTTGCACTAGAGGGACCTGTGCTGCAATCTAGTAGTATTCTTAGAACTTCAACAAAGAACAGCTATGGATGTAAACTGTTGTTGTTGTTGTTGTTCTAAAAGAGTATCAAGCATGGGGTAAAAGTGATAGGAAGCTAGTCCACAATGTGGCAAGATCAAGATAACAGCTAGCAAAGCGACAAGTGGCTGAAATCCAAGAAAAAAGTATTTTTTCGTCATACTTATCTATTCCATAAACACCCCTCGAAACGCCTTCTGCAATCATAACATTTTGACACAAAGCTATAAATTTCACCTGACGTCTCTTTACTGGCCCGTGCACAACTCAGCGCTCCCCTTATTTCACATACATTTTATGCAATCATTTAAACACTTATTGCATTCATGGTCGTTCTGAATATATACAACACACTGTAGATTCACCTTGTTAAAGAGGAAGCAATGGATGCCACGCTGTTTCATTGCCTTGCAGATACAGTCAGGGCCAGAAATATTGGAACAAGGATAACTGTTTTGGCATTGGCCTCTGTAGACCACCACATTGAAATGGAAAGGAAACAGACGCAGATGGGAGCAAAGTCAGGACTGTCAGCTGTAAGTCAAGAGGTTTGGCAAAAGTGAGGCACTAACCATTCAGGAAGAACAGCCAGTGGCATACACACACACCCATCGTTGGTGGCTCATAAGTAATGGAACAAACCAACATCATTTCAAACTTAAGGATCGCCTTCAATACCTGGATGAAGATCCTTTGCAGTCAATGACTGCCTGCAGTCTGGAACCCATGGACATGACCCAATGCCGAGTTTCCTCCCTCGAGATGCTTTGCCAGGCCTTTACTGCAGCTGCCTTCAGCTGCTGCTTGTTTATGGGTCTTTCTGCCTTCAGTCTTGTCTTCAGTAAGTGAGAAGCATGCTCTATTGGGTGGAGATCAGGTGACTGACTTGGCCATTGAAGAACATCCCACTTCTTTGCCTTGAGAAACTTTTGGGTAGCTTTTGCTGTATGTTTTGAGTCATTATCCATCTGCAATATGAAGCAGCGTCCTCTCAGTTTGGCAGCATTTGGCTGAATCTGAGCAGAAAGTATAGCCCTATACACTTCAGAATTCATCCTGCTGCTTTTATCAGCAGTCAGGTCATCAATAAACACCAGTGACCCGGTTCCATTGGCAGCCATACATGCCCATGCCATAACACTGCCTCCACCATGTTTGACAGATGATGTGGCATGCTTTGGATCATGAGCTGTTCCTTTCCTTCGCCATACTTTTCTCTTCCCATCATTCTGGTACAAGTTAATCTTGGTTTCATCGGTCCAAAGAATCTTATTCCAGAACTGGGCAGGCTTTTTTAGGTGTTTGCTGACAAAGGCTAATCTGGCCTTTCGGTTCTTGAGCATTACCAGTGGTTTGACCCTTGTTGTGAAGCCTCTGTATTTACATTCATACAGCTGTCTCTTGACTGTAGATGTTGCCAATGACATGCCTACCTCCACAAGAGCGTTCTTGACCCGGCTAGATGTTGTGAAAGGGTTCCTCTTCACCATGAGCAGAATTCTGCAGTCATCCGCTTTAGTTGTCTTCCGTGGTCTGCCAGGCCTTTTGCTGTTGCTGAGCTTGCCAGTTAATTCCTTCTTTTTCAGGATGTTCCAAACTGTTGTGTTGGCCACTCCCACTGTTTTTGCTCTCTCTCTGATGGGTTTATGTTGTTTCCTCAGCCTAATGATGGCCTCCTTCACTCTCATGGACACCTCTTTGGACCTCATGTTGGGGGTTCCAGTGAACAGCTACCAAATGCAAATGTAACACTCAGAACCACCTCCAGGCCTTTTATCTGCTTGATTGGTCATGAGGTACCCAGGGAACAGGCCACACCTGGCCATGCAGCTGCTTGCCAGCCATTCATTCCATTACTTATGAGCCACCAACGATGGAGGTGTGTGTATGCTACTGGCTGTCCTTCCTGAATGGTTAGTGTTCCACTTTTGTCAAACCCCTTGAATTACAGCTGAAAGTCCTGACTTCGCTCCCATCTGGGTGTGTTTCCTTTCAACTTCAGTGTGGTGGTGTACAGAGGCCAACTGCCAAAACAGTTTTTTGCATGAACTTCACTTTCATTAGAGTTAAATTAATCCAGTGAGTCTGTATGTTCCATTTTCCATATGTATTGCTAACTTTTGGATCTCCAGATTGCACATTAAAAAGGTGAGAGAATTTCCTCTTCACAGAGTTCAGCTTTTGTGAGGCACCAGCAGGGGTCTCCAACTGGGTCTCACAGCGGTTGGGCACCCACAGCTCTCCTCCAGTGCCACTGGCGTTCTCCTCCACTGCAAGCCTGCTCAAGGGTGCCATCCATGCTGCAGTACCAGCCTGCCTGTGCATCCCGTCAGCTGACCCCTAAGGACCAACCGCTGTCCACCAGGCCATATAAAGCCTTGAGCTCCCTCCTCAGTTTGAGCAACTTGTGTTTGGATACTGCCTAAGCTCTTGCTCCCTTCACCTGTTGCTGTTTTGGATCTTGACCCTTGTCATTTGATGATGTATCTGCTTTTGGTCCTCTTGACTCTTTTCTTGACTTGATATCTGATCCCTGTCTGTTTTAGATCAGCTATCTGGTTCTGGTCCAGTTGGACTGACACCCAGTTCTCTCTCTCTCTCTCTGCCTGTCTCACACACATACACACACACACGTGCTCCTGGTCCCAAAGCTTGTCCACATCAGTGCCAGCTCCAGGATTCAGAGAGCCGTTGGGCAAGACACTGTCGATGGGCCCCTCTCCCTCAGTGAGTCTCCCTTCTCACCACGTCATCAAACAGCTGCTTTTGCTCCCCATCCTCTTCATTGCTCCCACTTGCTTGCTTGACAGGGGGAGAGTCAGTGAGCAAGCAGGCCGTGGCATCTGCTGCTCCTCCTTCTCGCCACCCCCACCATGTCTGGGCCAGAGTGAGAGGCAGGGGAACAAGCGGGTTGTAATGGGGGGGTGAGGAGGACGACCAGGGGGCTCTTGTCAGTGGAGTAGGGGCCCTTGTCAGGTGCCCAGCCATGCTTATGCTTGACGCCAGCCTTTGTCTGGATCCTGACTCCTGCAGAGGCCCAGCTGCCTGTAATGTAGGTGGGTTGTGGGCAGGATTTCCCTTGGACTTTAATTTTGGTGACAGCACTCTGGTTGCCACAAAATAAATTAAAGTAAAATGTAGACGTGGGAATGGTAGTATCAACCTTTGTAGTTTAACAATTCTACAGGGTGGAGCCGAAGAATTGCGAACAACAGGACATCAGCTAGCGCTGTTCTGTAAACACTTGCAGAGAACAAGTATTTATAATAATGGATCATAGTTCACACAGTGCTATAATTTTATAGTAATTCTCATCTTTCTGCTTCCACAAGAGAAAGAACTCCTTTGGATTTGGTTACAGTGGGTAAAAGTAAATAGCCCTTGCATATGTAGGAAGGCACCTTTCAATTCAACCCCTCCACATTCCGATTTTCTACATACTTGGCTTTATTTTTAATTCTTATTTTTTGCACTTGAATTCAGTGGCCCTGTAATGTTATGAGCAGAAAGGGTGGAATAATGGCCTGGATGAGGATGAGGACCAGCTGTAGCTCAGTGGCAGAGCACCTGCTTTGCATGCAGAAGGTACCTATTTCAATTCCCAGCATTGCCTGATTGGGCTGGGAAAGACCCGGTCTGAAACCCTGGAGAGCTGCTTCTGATCAGCGTAGACTTGGAGAGGTACCTGGTGCCCTCCATCTGTTTTTTTACTACAACCCGCATAAGCAGTGCCGGCATTAAAGGCAGGCGTGGTCGGGCCTTTGCCAAGGGACCTCACCCCAGCAGGGGCCCACCGACCAGAGGCCCCCAGACATGCTCCTCCTTTTCACCATTGCAACCTGCTTCATCTCCTGCCTCTCGCTCTGGCCCAGACAACGGTAGTGGTGAGAAAGAGGAGCAGCAGATGCCATGGCCTCCTGGCTCTCTGCCTTCCAAGCAAGCAAGTGGGAGCAGCGATGAGAGAGAGGATGAGGAGCGAGAGCAGCTGATGACGATGGCGGTGAGAAGATAAAGTCACTGAGAGAGGGGGCCCATGGGGGGTGTATTGCCCAAAGGCACTCAAAAACCTGGAGCCAGCACTGCCCATAAGCCCCAACCAGCATGTCAAATGGCCAGGGAGCATGGGAGTTGTAGTCCAAAACATCATCATCATTATTAAAATATATATGTCACCATATGCAAACATTATGCAAATCTGTGTCCTCTTTTGTTGATGCTAAGTGGCCACGCTAGACAAAGGGTTAGATGCAGCCTGCATCATCTCCTCCCAGTATTTTTCAGCAGCAGTTCATGCAAAAATGACCTGGTGCAAACATTCAGAGACATCCTGAAAAAGATCGAGCTCCGAAGAGCTTCTCACGCTCGCAGAAAAGGCTTGTGCTAGCCCACTGAGATTTTTGTTTCCCCACCAGACTCCTAATATCTCAAACTGCTTTTGAAAGTCACCCCCCACGCCTGGTTCTAAAAGCAGTTTGTCTTCTGACACAGCTAGTTTCGTAGGTTTTTGGTCCTCCTGGCCAGTGTTTCCGATTGTTGGTCTGGTCTGAACTAATTTGGCAATGCAGTGCCACCTAGTGGAAAGAGGGGAATACTAAAGGAATGTGTCACCTTAAATAAAAAATCAACTTCCAAAATTTAGGCTTTCCACGTTGGTGGCTGGTGATGGGACATTAAGACTGACCTGCATAGATTCCCACACATTGGACAACTTCAGTGATGCTTAATGGAGTTTTATTTTCTCACAGCCCTGCAAATGTATCAGAACAACTACAGGATGTTCAGGGCAAGGACATGATGCCTTTTGAAAGTCTGCAAGCAGGACATAAGTGCCACAGTGCCATCCTGCTCAAATTCCCCATCAACTGGCATTGAGAGGCATGCCGCTTCTGATCCTGGAGGTAATACAGAGTCATGATCACTCTTAGCCAGGGATGGCCTTATCCCCCATAAGTTTGTCTAAATCCCTTGTAAAGCTGGCCAAGTTGGTGGCCATCATAACATGTCATGGTACAGATTCCATAGTTTTATTATGTCCTGTGTAAAGTGGTCCTTCCTTTCACCTGTCCTGCATCTCCCACCAATTACCTTCATGGGATGACCCCATTGGGTTCTAGTATGACTGAACGACTGAACAACAATGTCCAGTTTCTCCTCACCATGCATAATTTTATCTATCATGTCCCCCATTACTCACCATTTTTCTGAACTAAATAGCCCCAAATGTTATAACCCGTTCTCACTGGGGAGTTGCTCCAGCCCCTTGATCATTTTGGCTGCCCTTTTCTGCATCTTTTCCAGTTCTTCAATACCCTTTTGGAGTGGTGGTTATCAGCACAGAGCAGAGTGTTCCAGGTGTGGTCATGCCACAGATTTGTATGAAGCTATTACAATACTGACAGTTTATTTTTGACCACTTTCCTAATGATCCCTAACACGGAATTTGCCTTTTTCACAGCAGCTGAGCTGAAGCAACAGTAAGAACCGGACACCGAACAACTGATTTTTTCAAAATTGGGAAAGGAGTACGGCAAGGCTGTATATTGTCGCCCTGCTTATTTAACTTATATGCAGAGTACATCATGAGAAACGCCGGGTTGGATGAATCACAGGTCGGAATTAAGATTGCTGGGAGAATTATCAACAACCTCAGATATGCAGACGATACCACCCTAATGGCAGAAAGCGAAGAGGATCTAAAGAGCCTCTTGTTGAGGGTGAAAGTGGAGAGTGCAAAAGCTGGTTTGAAACTCAACATTAAAAAAACTAAGATCATGGCATGTGGTCCCATCACTTCCTGGCATATAGAAGGGGAAGAAATGGAAGCTGTGACAGATTTTATTTTCTTGGGCTCCAAGATCACTGCAAACAGTGACTGTAGCCATGAAATTAAAAGACGCTTGCTCCTTGGGAGGAAAGCTATGGCAAACCTAGACAGCATAGTAAGAAGCAGAGACATCACCTTGCCGACAAAGGTCCGTATAATCAAAGCTATGGTTTTCCCAGTAGCAACGTATGGCTGTGAGAGCTGGACTGTAAGGAAGGCTGAGTGCCGAAGAATTGATGCTTTCGAACTGTGGTGCTGGAGAAGACTCTTACGAGTTCCCTGGACTGCAAAGAGGTCAAATCAGTCCATCCTAAAGGAAATCAACCCTGAGTGCTCATTGGAAGGACAGATACTGAAGCTGAAGCTCAAATATTTTGGCCACCTAATGCGAAGAGAAAACTCTCTGGAAAAGACCCTGATGCTGGGAAAGATTGAAAGCAAAAGGAGAAGGGGACGGCAGGGGATGAGATGGCTAGATAGCATCACCGATGCAATGGATATGAACTTGAGCACACTCCAGGAGAGAGCAGAGGACAGGAAGGCCTGGCGTGCTATGGTCCATGGGGTCACAAAGAGTCAGACACGACTTAACGACTGAACAACAAATTCACCGTGACCTCAAGAACCTTCCCTGATCAGTCACCACCAGCTCAGAACATATCAGAGGGTATGTGAAGTTAGGGGTGTGTGTTTTTTGCCCCAATATGCATCACTGTACTTTGCTTGCATTGAACTGCATTTGCCATTTTGTTCCCCACTCACTCCATTTGGAGAGATCCTTTTGCAGCTCTTCACAATCCCTTTTTGCTTTTACCACCCTGAATAATTCGGTGTGCTCTGGAAACACAGCCACCTCATTGCTCACCCCTTACTCCAAATCATCTATGAACAAGTTTAAAAGCACCGGTCTCAATGGGGGATTCCACTTCTTACATCCTCCTTTGTGAGAACTGTCCATTTATTTCTAGTCTCTGCTCTTTGTTCTTTAGTCAGTTATCAACCTATAAGAGGACCTGCCCTCTTATTCCATGACTGCTAACCTTACTCAGGAGCCCGATTTTTGTAGTTGGACCCCCAGTTGTCACTTGTGTGTAAAAGATAAACTTTTCTGACCGGTGTGTGTGTGTGTGTGTGTGTTGACATCTCATGTTATTCCCTCCATTTTATCCCAAATCCAGTAAGGGGCATTATATTGCATGTGAAAATGTCTGATGATGTTCACAGTCCTGGATGCTAAGAAGGGCTGTGACCCCTTCTTCTTTTTCCTTTGTTCTTCAGAGAACATAGACATAGCTGTTAAACACAACACAACACCCCCACCCCACCCAAAGTCTACCTGTTCATTGTCAAGCTGATTTTACATTATGGGATGCTTGAGAACTCAGAGGCATTCAGAAGGTCCCAGGTTGGCCAATTTAGGGTGGCCACTTACTATCCTCTCTTTTTGGCGAATGGTGATTTGCATAACATTTGCATGTGCTAATTATATGTATAGGTGCAAATTTACCTAGCAGACCGGCTTCTCTTATACATACCCAGGTGACCATTAAGTGGAGGCCTTGCTGGTCATTCCAAAATTAACGCAGTGTCACCACGCAATACCTCGATGGCAGGCCATCTCGGTAGCGGCACCCCTCCTTTGGAAAACCCTCCCTTGTGCAGTCTGGGAGGCAGAAAATGTGGCATCTTTTGAACGCCTCCTGAAAACATACTTGTTCACTCAGACTTTCCCTGGGCTGTAATTAAATTAATCGAGCGTCTCCATCTCATTGTTCCTTGTATTGTTTTTATTGTAATTTTTTTTTTAATATTGTGTTTTTAATATTGTATTTTAAATGTGATTTTAATATTTATATGTGAACAGCTTAGGGATTTATTATATTTAGTGGTAAATAAATAAATAAATTTAGAAAAAATATATAATTTGAATAAAAATACAGTACATTTCTCCATAGTGCAGAAGACCATAACCAGGTGGCCTGTGTATCTACCTGTTTTGTGGTCCTTTAACTTGATTTGAAGGTTTGTCCAGGGCAAGTCCAGTTTAGGGGATGGTCCTCTGGCAGCCATTCAAATAGAGGACTGTCTCCTGTAAAACAGACCACGTGGCCACCCTAGTTCAACCCCAGGAATCTCTTTTGAAAAAGATCTTAGGTGGAAGGTGATAAGACTTCTCTGCCTGAGCCCCTGGAGAGCTGCTGCCAGTCCGAATAGTCAATATCGGGCTAGATGGGCCAAGGGTCTGACCAGGAATAAGGCAGCGCTGGGAAGCGGGGTCATGGCTCAGTGGTAGAGCAGCTGCTTTGCATGCAGAAGGTCCCAGGTTCGATCCCCAGCATCTCCAGGTAGGGCTGGGAAAGACTTCTGCCTAAAACCCTAGAGAACCATTGCTGCCTGTCAGTGTTGACAACACTGGACTAGAAGGACCAAGGGTCTGACTCAGTAGAAGTCAGCTTCCTAGGTACCTAATGTCCCATCCTGGAACACATATTGAGCTTTTCCTCACGAGGTTGTTATCCTACTTTTGTATCTACTTTTGGTTTCATCACAGAACTGAGATCTGAGCACTACAAGAGGAGCATTTCCTTTCCTGCTTTTCTGCTACGTTACCTCTAGGTGGCACTGTGGTATAGCAGAATAGCACAAATACATAAGAGGAAATCACACTTTCTTTCATGTTCACAATTTAATGTCTCATTTTCCCAGCTTTAAAAAACCACATCGAAAGCACTGGTTAGATGCAGAAGTGAAACTAGAGGGTCACAACATCGTCGAAAGATGACGATGCTGTGTCTTTTCTCTGCCTGCTCATGATGCCTCTGCATAAGTCCACTTCCTACATCAAGCTAGATCTGGGCATGTGCTTAGATCGGGCAGATGGCTACAGAGAGTTTCAGTGGGCCACTCAGAATAAAAACAAAACAGACCTCGGAAGAAGCCATGCTGCTCAGATGTCCCTGTGTTTCACAAAATACTCCTGCAAATTGTTTTTAGAGAGTTGCTGCCAATCAGATGTGACAAGACTTGACTAGGTAGACTCTCTTTGTATAAGGCAGCTTAGATCATGGTTGTGTTTGTAAGAATGGGTTCACACATTCATCATTTGGGCTCTTATCCTGAATTGACTGTGGGAATTGTCTCCATTTTGCCCACATTGGCAACAGACCACATCAAAGTTCTGAATGTGTTCATTAATTGACAATGGCTCTTTATTATTTATTTATCATACTTTAAACTGCCCAGTAACTCAAGTTCTCTGGGCAATGCACAATACATTAAAAACATAAAATTCAAACAATAAAACAATGACTAAAAACAGCACATCATAAAACCAAAAGGAAATTAGCAGCCAAAAGTAAAAATATTCCAGCACTTAAAACCAAAGTAAAAGCAGCAGCAGTAAAGTGCAGTGATCTAAAAACAATAAAAAATAGTTCTTCAAATGCCTGGGAGAAGAAAAAGGTCTTTACCTGGTGCCCCAAAGACCATAATGTAGGTGCCAGGTGAGTTTCTCTGGGGAGGACATTCCACAGACAGAGGGCCTTTTCAGTGGTGGCACACTCTCTTACAATCACCTACATCACCTCCTTTGGTGGGAAGCTTTGGACAATGACTTTAGGATCTTAAGTATATATGACCTTAGGTATATATACTATATAGGGTAGGAGACGTTCCTTCAGGTAACCTGGCCCTAAGCAGTTTAAGCCTTTAAAAATTAAAGCAGCACTTTGAATTCGGCCCAAAATGGACTTGCAGCTAGTGCAGATGGGAAAGTACTGGCATCATACTGACACAAGGTGATCTTATCAGCCAGTTGCCTGCACTCATAAAGCCCACTGACAAGTATCCTTTTCTTCTCATCCATGTGGGAATAAATGATACCACCAAGCAGAGCTATGAAGAAAGCACATCAGACTTTGAAGCTTTGGAAAGGAAACTCAAGAACTTTGGGGCCCAGATAGTTTTCTCATCCATCCTTCCAGTAGTCAGAAGAGGGATAGAAAGGGAAAGAAAAACACTCTGGGTGAATGACTGACTACGAAGGTGGTGCTGACGAGAGAGATTTGGATTCTGGGACCATGGGCTATGCTTCCTGGAAGATGGGCTGTTGGCAAGGGACGGGTTGCACCTCACAAAGGCTGGGAAGAATGTGTTTGGCCACAGCATGAAGAACTTCATCAGGAGGGCTTTAAACTGAATGCTACGGGGAAGGGAGATGTAAAGTTGGGGGTAACAATGGACAAAGGCTCATGCACCGCGATGGAGAGAGCAGCAATAATAGCACCCAATAATAGTCTTCACAAACATGTAGGAAGAAAGCCAGACCATGAAGAACGTGGTCTTCGATGTCTATATACTAATGCCCACAGTATGGGAAACAAACAGAACAAACTTGAATTCTTAATACAGGAGGGAAATCATGACTTGATAGGCGTAACTGAGACTTGGTGGGATGACTCTCATGACTGGAATACAGCATTTGAAGGATATAACTTGTTCAAAAAGAACAGGAGGAACAGAAAGGGAGGTGGGGTTGCACTGTATGTGAAAAATACATATCTCTGCACAGAAATACAGGAGGAGGAGCTTGGTAGCCCCATCGAGAGCATCTGGATCAAAATAAATGGAGCAAAGAATAAAAGGAACCTGGTGGTCAGAGTCTACTACCGGCCACCCAATCAAGGAGAAGACAAGAATGAAACTTTTGAAAAGCAAATAGCCAATGTTTCAAGGAAGCATGATGTAGTAGTAATGGGGGACTTCAATTTCCCCCATATTTGTTGGGAGACAAATTCTGCAAAACATGGCCCCTCCAGGAAATTCCTGACTTGTGTGGCAAATAACTTCCTCCTACAGAAAGTAGAGGAAGGAACTAGAGGATCAGCTGTCCTTGACTTGATCCTAACCAACAGAGATGACTTAGTGGATAAAGTAGCAGTTACAGGAACTCTGGGGGAAAGCGACCATGTTGTACTTGAGTTCTTGGTTCTAAGGAACCAAAGGCCAAGTGTAGCCAAACGCGTACCCTGGATTTTAGGAAAGCTGATTTTCATAAACTCAGAACAATGATCAGTAAGGTCCCATGGCAAGCGACTCTAACAAGAAAAGGAGACCAAGATGGGTGGGAGCTTTTAAAAAAGGAAATTCTCAAGGCACAATCACAAACAATTCCAACAAGAAGAAAAGGTGGAAGACAACAGAAGAAGCCAATGTGGCTTCACAAAAAGCTTAGGGATGACCCGAAAACACAAAAGGACACATATAGGAAGTGGAAAGAAGGCCAAGTAACAAAGGAAGAGTACAGGCAGGTAGCACAGAATTGCAGGGATGGCATCAGGAAGGCTAAAGCTGAGAACGAGCTGAGGTTAGCGAGGGATGCTAAAAGCAACAAAAAAGCTTTCTTCAGCTACATGCATAGTAAAAGGCAGAGGAAAGAAATGGTGGTTCAGCTATTAAATAAGGATGGCAAAACAATAACAGATGACAAAGAAAAGGCAGAGGTGCGCAATTCCTACTTTGGCTCAGTCTTCTCCCAAAAGAGGGTCTATGACCCCCTGGCAAAGGTGAAGTACAGGCTGAAGGGGCAGGATTGCAGCTTGAGATCGATCGATAGGCATATGGTCAAGGAACACCTCATTACTTTGAATGAGTTCAAATCTACAGGGCCAGATGAACTGCACCCTAGAGTAATAAAGGAACTGGCGGAAGATCTCTCAGAGCCACTATTTATTATCTTTGAGAAATCATGGAGGATGGGTGAAGTGCCAGATGACTGGAGGAGGGCTAATGTTGTCCTTATCTTCAAAAAGGGTAAAAAGGAGGAACCTGGGAACTGCAGACCAGTCAGTCTGACATCAATCCCTGGGAAAATTCTGGAGCAGATGATAAAGCAATCCATCTGGAACCACCTTGAAAATAATGCAGTGATTACTCGAAGCCAACATGGATTTGTCAAGAACAAATCCTGCCAGATGAATCTGATCTCATTTTTTGATCAGGTAACCCTTGTGGACTGTGGGAATGCTATGGACATCATATACCTCGACTTCAGCAAAGCTTTCGACAAAGTGCCCCATGATATCCTGATGAGCATCCTAGCTCAAAGTGGGCTAGATGAAACAATGATCAGGTGGATCCACAGTTGGTTACACAATCGGACTCAAAGAGTGCTTATCAATGGGAGCTTCTCAAACTGGGGAGAGGTAACGAGTGGGGTACCGCAGGGCTCAGTCCTGGGCCCAGTGCTCTTCACCATTTTTATGAATGACTTGGAGGAGGAGGTGCAGGGAATGCTGATCAAATTTGCAGATGACACAAAATTGGGCGGGATAGCTAATACTTTGGAAGACAAAAAGAAAATTCAAAGTGATCTGGATAGACTGGAGCGCTGGGCAGAAAACAACAGAATGACATTTAATAGGGATAAATGCCAAGTTCTGCACCTAGGAAAAAGAAACCAAATGCACAGTTACAAGATGGGGGATACGTGGCTCAACCACACTACAAGCGAGAAGGATCTTGGAATCGTTGTAGATCACAAGCTGAATATGAGCCAACAATGGGATGGGACTGCAAAAACGGCCAATGCTCTTTTGGGCTGCATTAATAGAAGCATAGCTTCCAAATCCCGGGAAGTACTAGTTCCCCTCTACTCAGCACTGGTTAGGCCTCATCTGGAGTACTGTGTCCAGTTCTGGGCATCGCACTTGATTGGCTGTGAGCTCACCAGGTGCTTCTGAGAGCTCCAACTGAATTGGAGGGGTGTGGCCTGAGTACTCCCAGCAGCTGACTGGGCAGGAAGCTTCAGTCTGTTTCCCACCTCCCAGCTGAGCAGAGCAGAGCTCTCGGCAGGGACTACAGAACTACAGACTACAGGGACTACAGAGCAGGGACTACAGAAGCAGGCAAGCTCCCAGAGAGCGAGCGAACAGAGCGAGCGGACAGGGGGAGCAAACAGGAGTTGGCCAGGGGAGGTCAAGGGGGAGGCCCCTAACATTTTTTTTTTCATTTTTTTATTTTTTATTTTAACTAACATTTTTCCATTTATTTGTCTTGTAACACACACTTTCACACCAGTGGGACTCTGCTTTTAACCTCTACTGAGTAGAGGAGCAGGCACAGGCTAGTCTAGAACAATCACAAAGCTAGACACAAAAAGGGAAAAGAGGCTATGGAAGGACAAGACTCTCCAGTGGTGGTGACCTGCAAGGTGTGTGCAATGTTTGTTTTCTTGCCTGAGAACAACATGGCCTACACCTGAAACAAGTGCAAGTTGATCACGCTGCTGGAGGAAAAAGTAAGTGGACTGGAGCGGCGACTGTCGACCTTCCGGGGAATAAGAGAACATGAAGAGTTCTTGGACAGAACGGGGGAACTACAGCAGCAAAGGGCAGACCAGAAGCTTGAAGAGCAACAGCAGGATGAGGCAGTGGGAAATGCTGAGGTGAGGAAAAATGGAGTAGAGGATACTCCTTGGAAAAGGGTGACAGTTAGGAGAAGAAGAACTAGACGCCACTCTGCACCAGTGGAAGCAGTGGAGCTGTGGAACCGATTCCAGGTACTTGCGGATGAGACTGGAGGACAGCCTGCAGAGGAAGAATCACAGGGGAACCTGCATGAGAGTGAGCAAGAGGCTGAAGGTCAGTCAAACAGAGGCGATGAAACCCAGGCCTACAAGAAGAAGAAGAGAAGAGTGGTAGTAGTGGGAGACTCCTTGCTGCGTGGGATCGAGACCCAAGTATGTCGTGAAGACCCATGGACTTGACAGGTATGTTGTCTCCTGGGAGGACAGATTAGAGACGTGACTGAAAGGTTGCCTGCACTCATAAAGCCCACTGACAGGTATCCCTTTCTTCTCATCCATGTGGGAACAAATGATACTGCCAAGAGGACCTACGAAGAGATCATGTCAGACTTTGAAGCTTTGGGAAGGAAACTCAAGAACTTTGGGGCCCAGATAGTTTTCTCATCCATCCTTCCAGTAGTTAGAAGAGGGATAGAAAGGGAACAAAAAATACTCCGGGTGAATGACTGACTACGAAGGTGGTGCCGACGAGAGAGATTTGGATTCTGGGACCACGGGCTATACTTCCTGGAAGATGGGCTGTTGGCTAGGGATGGGTTGCACCTCACAAAGGCTGGGAAGAATGTGTTTGGCCACAGCATGAAGAACTTCATCAGGAGGGCTTTAAACTGAATCCCACAGGGAAGGGAGATGTAATGTTGGAGGTAACAATGGACATAGGCGCATGCACTGCAATGGAGAGAACAGCTCTGATAGCGCCCAATAATAGTCTTCAGACACATGTAGGAAGAAAGCCAGACTATGAAGCACATGGTCTTCGATGTCTATATACTAATGCCCAGAGTATGGGAAACAAACAGAACGAACTTGAACTCTTAATACAAGAGGGAAATTATGACCTGATAGGTATAACTGAGACTTGGTGGGATGACTCTCATGACTGGAATACAGCATTTGAAGGATATAACTTGTTCAAAAAGAACAGGAGGAACAGAAAGGGAGGTGGGGTTGCACTGTATGTGAAAAATACATATCTCTGCACAGAAATACAGGAGGAGGAGCTTGGTAGCCCCATCGAGAGCATCTGGGTTGAAATAAATGGAGCAAAGAATAAAAGGAAACTGGTGGTCGGAGTCTACTACCGGCCACCCAATCAAGGAGAAGACAAGAATGAAACTTTTGAAAAGCAAATAGCCAATGTTTTAAGGAAGCATGATGTAGTAGTAATGGGGGACTTCAATTTCCCCGATATTTGTTGGGAGACAAATTCTGCAAAACATGGCCCCTCCAGGAAATTCCTGACTTGTGTGGCGGATCACTTCCTCCTACAGAAAGTAGAGGAAGGAACTAGAGGATCGGCTATCCTTGACTTGATCCTAACCAACAGAGATGACTTAGTGGATAAAGTAGCAGTTACAGGAACTCTGGGGGAAAGCGACCATGTTGTACTTGAGTTCTTGGTTCTAAGGGAAGCAAAAGCCGAGTGTAGTCAAACGCATACCCTGGATTTTAGGAAAGCTGATTTTCATAAACTCAGAACAATGATCAGTAAGGTCCCATGGCAAGCGATGCTAGCGAGAAAAGGAGTCCAAGATGGGTGGGAGCTTTTAAAAAAGGAAATTCTCAAGGCACAATCACAAACAATTCCAACAAGAAGAAAAGGTGGAAGACAACAGAAGAAGCCAATGTGGCTTCACAAAAAGCTTAGGGATGACCTGAAAACAAAAAAGGACACATATAGGAAGTGGAAAGAAGGCCAAGTAACAAAGGAAGGGTACAGGCAGATAGCACAGAATTGCAGGGATGGCGTCAGGAAGGCTAAAGCTGAGAATGAGCTGAGGATAGCAAGGGATGCTAAAAACAACTAAAAGGCTTTCTTCAGCTACGTGCATAGTAAAAGGCAGAGGAAAGAAATGGTGGTTCAGCTATTAAATAAGGATGGCAAAACGATAACAGATGACAAAGAAAAGGCAGAGGTGCGCAATTCCTACTTTGGCTCAGTCTTCTCCCAAAAGAGGGTCTATGACCCCCTGGCAAAGGCGAAGTAGTACAGGCTGAAGGGGCAGGATTGCAGCTTGAGATCGACAGGCATATGGTCAAGGAACACCTAATTACTTTGAATGAGTTCAAATCTCCAGGGCCAGATGAACTGCACCCTAGAGTAATAAAGGAACTGGCAGAAGAACTCTCAGAACCACTGTCTATTCTTTTTGAGAAATCATGGAGGACGGGTGAAGTGCCAGATGACTGGAGGAGGGCTAATGTTGTCCCTATCTTCCAAAAGGGTAAAAAGGAGGAACCTGGGAACTACAGACCAGTCAGTCTGACATCAATCCCTGGGAAAATTCTGGAGCAGATGATAAAGCAATCCATCTGTAAGCACCTTGACAACAATGCAGTGATTACTCGAAGCTAACATGGATTTGTCAAAAACAAGTCCTGCCAGACAAATCTGATCTCACTTTTTGATCAAGTAACCTCCCTTGTAGACCGTGGGAATGCTGTAGACATCATATACCTCGACTTCAGCAAAGCTTTTGACAAAGTGCCCCATGATATCCTGATGAGCAAACTAGCTCAAAGTGGGATAGATGAAACAATGATCCGGTGGATCCACAGTTGGCTACAGAATCGGACTCAAAGAGTGCTTATCAATGGGACCTTCTCAAACTGGGGAGAGGTAACGAGTGGGGTACCGCAGGGCTCAGTCCTGGGCCCAGTGCTCTTCAACATTTTTATGAATGACTTGGAGGAGGAGGTGCAGGGAATGGTGATCATATTTGCAGATGACACAAAATTGGGCGGGATAGCTAATACCCTGGAAGACAGAAACAAAATTCAAAGTGATCTGGATAGACTGGAGCGCTGGGCAGAAAACAACAGAATGACATTTAATAGGGACAAATGCCAAGTTCTGCACCTAGGAAAAAGAAACCAAATGCACAGTTACAAGATGGGGGATACGTGGCTCAACCACACTACAAGCGAGAAGGATCTTGGAATTGTTGTCCATCACAAGCTGAATATGAGCCAACAATGGGATGTGGCAGCAAAAAAGGCAAATGCTATTTTGGGCTGCATTCATAGAAGCATCGCTTCCAAATCCCGGGAAGTACTAGTTCCCCTCTACTCAGCACTGGTTAGGCCTCATCTGGAGTACTGCGTCCAGTTCTGGGCACCACACTTTAAGAAGGATGCAGACAAACTGGAGAGGGTTCAGAGGAGGGCAACAAGGATGATCAGGGGACTGGAAACAAAGCCCTATGAAGAGAGACTGAAAGAACTGGGCATGTTTAGCCTTGAGAAGAGAAGACTGAGAGGAGATATGATAGCCCTCTTCAAGTACTTGAAAGGTTGTCACAGAGAGGAAGGCCAGGATCTCTTCTCAACCATCCCAGGGTGCAGGACATGGAGTAATGGGCTCAAGTTACAGGAAGCCAGATTCCGGCTGAACATCAGCAGAAATGTCTTGACTGTTAGAGCAATACGACAATGGAACCAATGACCTCGGGAGGCGGTGGGCTGTCCCACACTGGAGGCATTCAAGATGAGGCCAGACAGCCATCTGTCAGGGATGCTCTGACTTGGATTCCTGCATTGAGCAGGGGGTTGGACTTGATGGCCTTGTAAGCCCCTTCCAATCCTACTATCCGATGATTCTATGATAGTCCCAGTTTGCAATCTAAGGGTGCAATCCTATGGGGATAGGCAGTCGCCTCCAAACTTGGAGGAGACCGCCTATCCAATGCAGGACAGGAGAAGCACGGAGGGGATCATTCCCTCTGCACTTCTCCTGCCCTGCATTTGCGGCTAGACAGCCGATTTCAACTGTCTAGCTGCGGGAAGGTGGAGCAGGGGAGGAGGCTGCTGGACGACACACAGGATGTGTCGTATCAACATTTCCTTCTTCCCCTCCCCATAACGCCCTGTTTTGGCTGTTCTGCACTCCTCCTCTGAGTGCAGGGCCGTTCCATGCTGCCTGCGAGGCAGCGCAGGAGGGGAGGAAGGCTGGTTCTCTGGGAAATGACCTTGGATCACGGGCTCAGAGATCGGTTCCCAGAAGACCACTTATCCTATGGGCATCTAGCTGCTGACTAGCAGCTATAGGATTGCTCCCTTACAGTACATGTGTGGACCGATCTTTATGTACATGTGTGAACCGATCTTTCTTCCCCCAATAGACCAGACTAGAGATTCATTACCACCAAAAGGAAAGAAGGGGAACGTTGTACACCCCACTTTCACCCTTCAGAAAGGGTCCCAGCACCTTGATCCCCACATAGTTACTCACTCCTATGCAATTAGTGTAAAAAGCGATAGCTTTGTACTGAACTACAGTTCTTTCAGTGCTACAGCACTTCATTTTGTTTCATATCCTTAATTTATTTTCATTACAACTGTTTGGTTTCCGCACCTGCTGATCTGGCCCATGCTCTAAACCATGTATTTACATTAGCTTGGTTTATGTGTGCCTTTTCAGTGCACACAAAAGGAGAAAACGTGGATGTATGTTTTGAAAAATTACGGAACTAATCCAGTTCTTTTTGCAAATATTCTTAAAGTGGCTTTTTATGAAAACCTCAAACCTCTTTTCTGAAAAATTAATTATTTTTAAAAGATTTCTTGGCAGATCTTGCTGCAGCATTTATCTGTGCTTTAATGGAAATCCTTATTATTCAGCAATAAAATAGAATAAAGTTTTCAATTTACTCATTGCCAAAGGGAAGAAGAAAAGAGCCATCACAGAATCTCACTACCTTATAAACTGTGTTTAATCCATCTAAACTGAGTCAGAATTAATTAAATCTAAACTGTCTGTGACATAATGTTTATTTGGTTTACAACAGGAACACCAGCCCTCCCTTTTCCTGTGGCCAACTATGTGTACAGAAATATTTGTAGGAGACTTTCCCAAATCTGAAGTCTGACAGGGCCAACCCGCCTCTCCCTCTTGCCTGCAGGCTGCTAACTTCCCCAGCTCACCATTCCCCAATGGGTGCCCTCCAGATGTTTTGGACTACAACTTCCAGCATCCCCCAACCAGTTGTTGGGGAAGGCTGAGATAGCTGCTGGATGGCAGAAACAAGCAAGTGCTAGTTGGAGAAGGTGAGCTCGCAACCCTCGGCGTAAAAATAGCACGTCTCCTTGATGAGAAGGCTATCAATGGCTACCAATCCTGATGGCCCTATGCTACCTCCAGTACCAGAGGCAGTATGCCTCTGGACACCAGTTGCTGGGGAACATGGGCCGGAGGGTGCTGTTGCACTCATGTCCTGCTTGTGGGTTTCCCATGGGCAGCTGGCTGGCCACTGTGAGAACAGAATGCTGGAGCCTATGGACCCTTGGTCTGGTCCAGCAGGGCTCTTCTTATGATGGACTAGTGCAGTGATCTCCAAAGTGGGGTGTGCAAGATGACCCACTGGGGTGCGCGAGCCGCCTGATCATCCAGCCGCCTCCTGCTGTCCTGATGAGCTGCCATTGTGTGCCATGAAGGCGGCGGCAGCGGCAGCAGGATGGGACGGGAGCCGAGAGGGAAGCTCCATGGCATTTCTCTCCCGGCTCCAGTCCTCTCCTGCCTGTGCCATGGCCACCGAGAGCAACTGCGCCAGTCTCTGCCAGGCACGGCAGAGGAAGGCTCCGTTGCTTGCTCAGCCGTGGCACCAGCGCAGCTGCCATTCTGCCGAAGGAGAGCAGATTTGTTCCAAAGGTGCTGACCTTTTCTGCGATGACAAGCTGCTGTCAGTAGGATGCTACCTGGCAGATATTTTTTTAAAAAATACACACACTTAATCTGTCCCTTCAAGGTAAAGGTGACGTTTGAACAATGAGTGAGAAAGGAACCGCTTTTCAAAAGAAACGCGTGCTATGGAGAGAGCATTTTGAAAACGGATGTCTGGAACTGTTTCCATCGGTACGTGATTTTGTTGCTGAAATTGATGTGTGCCACCTACAAAAACTCTCATATCTGCACACTTTAAAAATTTGGAAATGGAATTTTCTAACCCATTTAAACATCTTCCAAACAAAGAGTTTCAGGGGGTTTTGAACCCACTTGTTAGAATTATAAAAACGCAACACCTTCTGATTAGTTTGCAAGGACAACTGCTTGACATCAGGGAAGATGGAAATTATTGGCTGAATTTCAACAAAAACCTTTGCATAATTAGTGGATGGGATTGAAAAATGAGTACCATGATTTAGTAAGTGCAGCCAATGATTCACTTCTTCCATTTGGTTCTACGTATCTCTGTGAGGTGTGTTTTCCAGCTAAGACAGCCATTAAAACCAAGTATTGAAATAAGTTTGACTTAGAACCAGACCTTCGAATCGCTGTATCACAAAGTGTTAAACCAAGATTTTCAGTGAAGCATATTCAATCACACTGCCCTCACTAAAAAATATTATCAATAATAATTCCTTTTAGTGAGACCAAAAAGGTTTTTTATACTGTTAACAAATTTTAGAATATTGTTTACTTCATCTTTATCGCATCCTTTTTAATTTCTACTTTTGTTGTATGTTTTTTAATGTACATAATATATTAGTACAGTACTAGATGTATATCATTTATAAAGAAATATACATCAATTGGGGGTGCGTGCTCAGAAAAATTTATTGATGGGGTGCATGATCAAAAAAGTTTAGCGACCACTGGACTAGTGTATATTTTCGGTTATTATGATGCCTACAATACCCTCAGTGTGCACGGCCTTTTACAGAGGACAGGAGGGGCGTCATCTACTGCCCTGAGGGGCTTACAGTCTTGACCTGAGAAAGAACAGGGAGGAAAATGGATGCAGGAGGAGAAACGGTGAGGAAAGAGCAGCCTGTATCAGGATCACTGGAGGAAGGGATTCAGCAGTGCTGGGGGGCAGTCAGGGGCCCCTTGGGGGCACAATTCAGGCCTTGGGAGGCCATATGTAGCCCCCGCACTGCCTGATGTGAGCCCCTGAGCCTTGAGGAAGACAGTGCCTGCCTCAAGAGGCAACAAATGCTGGGGGGGGGGAGCAGTAGCAGCCTCCCGGCCTTTCTTCCTGATCCCCCCCAAGCCATTCCCCTCTGTTGGAGGGCAGAGCTGCCTGTGCCTGCCCCTTGCCCCCTAAGCTAGGCTACTCCCTTCAGGTATGGTGGAGAACGCAGTCCTGTCACCAGTACTGAAGTAAGATTAGTCTGCCAGTCCAGTTGGCTTCTGTACATGGAGTGGGAGGGAGGGCGCCATCTTGTCTTCGCCTCAGGCAGGAAAATATCTTGGACTAACCTGGGCTCAAAGTGTGTTGCTAGGAGACCTATGGCTGTTTCTCCCACTGCAAGCTGCACTCCATCTGCTGTTGCTAAGCATGCCCAGAGTGGCTGGAAGAACTTCAGGGGTTGCTAGGCAACCAAAGAGTGCTTCCCCTCCCCCCTAGACATTATTCATCAGGGAATCAAATGGCAGTTGAAATTTGATCCATTTGAGATTTTATGAAGCAAGTTGGAAGACAGAGCTGTTTTTAATATGACATACAGCACTGATTACACTTAACAAGAAGCAGCTGATCAATCAATACATTGTTTTCAGACTTCAAGGGCTCCTCTTTGTCATGGCCAGTGGCAGCA
Organism: Heloderma suspectum; assembly: GCF_057233095.1. Taxonomy (NCBI): domain Eukaryota; kingdom Metazoa; phylum Chordata; class Lepidosauria; order Squamata; family Helodermatidae; genus Heloderma; species Heloderma suspectum. The sequence goes on from NC_139466.1 coordinate 5,048,224, forward strand.
GAATCTGGCCCCAACAGAACGGCCAGGTGCCCTGCTATGACTGGGTCAAGTCCAGCCCTGGGCATACTATGGGGCAAATCCATTCAGCAAAGTCAGAAGGCAGGCAAAGAGCAGAAGCACAGGATTACTGGTCAAAAGGACAATTGGAAAGCAAGGTCTTATCAGGGATATAGCAGTCGGCAACGAGAGAAATCAGTCCAAAGGAGAACCAAGGCCAGCACAGCTAGGCTACAGGGAGCTAACATACAGGTGTTGTTCCAGTGGCCCTTCCTGCTGAGGAGAGAGAGCTTTTAAGCTGGAGCCTCCAGAGCCCCACCCAAGACTCAGCTGCAGCACATGAGAGGCTTCTGGAAGACGTCCTCCTCATGAGGAGGGCACTGCTCACAAGGAGCCCTTTACTCATGTGGAGCCTTCCTCTGCAACTGGGCACTTCTTCTCACAGGGATGGTTCTGGCACGTCTTTTGAGAAGTTGCTATTCCTGAGAGCTGGATAGTCACTCAGCCTCCATCTCAGCACTGGACTTCTCCTCCTCCTCTTGTGGGCATGGATTTCGGGGCAACTGAAGGACAAGCTAGCCCAGGCTCCTCCTGGTTCACTTCCAGGTCTCCTAGCATGGGCTGCTCCTTGCTGAGGTTTACTTCCACTCCAGCTCTTCCTCTAAAGAGGCTTCCCCTAGTGCAGGCATGGCATCCAGGACCATGACAGCAGGCATCCTCTTTTACAGAGGGCAGTCCTCTACTTGAAGGGCTGCCAGAGGACAGCCCTCTATTTGAAGGTGTCCTCTAGTTGAAGGACTGCCCAGACCAAGTCCAGTATAACGATAAAGAACCCTCACAAGGAAGAGCTGGGCCTTGAAATTGCCCTTCCACAGCACCCAGACAGCAGACGGAGCAAGGCACAACAGGTCACCTGGTCATAGTCTTCCACACTATGGTGAAATGGACTGTATTTCTATTTAAATTATAATAATTATTTCAAAATTTGCATTTATACATAAATCACCATATGCAAACTGTATGCCAGTTGGTGCCTTCCTTTGTCCTGTTTTTTGGCCATGCATTTCCTTTTGGAGGGAGGGGTGATTCGCAAGTGGCCACCTTTGCCCCCGACCTCCATGTGGATACTGAATGCCTGAGCAGGGCAGTGAATGCGCCTGGGCCCTGCCATGCTCCCCCAGGCGCATTCGTTCAGCGCACAGAGAAGCAGTCCCTGCACCCGAACAGTATTCACCATTGCTCCTGGAAGTCTGAAGGGATGCCTTGTGTGCCATAATGGTGGAAGAGGGCTTTGAAAGTCACCGCAGTGGCTAAACTGAGCAGTCTGATATATATATATGTGTATAATTTGGGGGCAGGGAGAGAATACTTGTGATAAAATACTAAACAGATAGATTAGAAGCAAGGAGAGGCTGTAGCTCAGTGATCTGACACATGCTTGGCATGCCTAAGGTCCCAGGTCCAAACCTTGGCATCTCCAGGTAAAGAACAGGTTAATGTACCATGTGATGATCTTCTCTGCATGGGAGCAGGGATTTGGAAATGCCCCCCCCCCCGACAGTACTGGGCTAGATGAATACATTGGTTATTGGGTGGATTAGAAATGTAATGAATAATAAATAGCATAAGTCATTAGGTTTGACATAAAGCACCTTCCTATGTCCATTTCGTCATGTACAGGAACATTTAACGTAATTCTCCCTCTTTAGAAGTGTATATTTTTTCTGTCCACTAGTGATGCAATTGATGTCTGTGCAAGCTGATCTTAAGTATTTCTCATGGATCCATGTAGGGATGGACGAAAGTCCCTTACCTTATCCCGCAGCTTGCTTCGCGGTGGGGGGGGAGGCGCTCCGTCCCTCCCCCCAAAATTCTGGGTGGGGTGGGAGGTGCCCCATCCCTCCCCGCCGAAATTCTGGCCGGGGGGGGAGGTGCCCCGTCCCTCCTGCCGAAATTCTGGCCGGGGGGGAGGCGCCCCGTCCCTTCGGCCGCGAATCTCGTCTCCTGCCGGGATGCAAATGGCGGCGGCCATAGCCGCCGCCATTTGCGTCCCTGCAGTCAGCCATGATAGGCTACGTAAATCCTTACGTAGCCTATCACGGCTGACTTTGGGGGGGGGGAAGCACGTACGCAAATAGCGTTGCCCTTATTTTCGCCGTAGTCTACGTAAATGTTTACGTAGACTACGTGTGCCCAAATAAGGAATGCAAATGGCGGCGCCCATGGGCGCCGCCATTTGCGTACGCGCGTCCCCCCCAAAGTCAGCCGTGATAGGCTATGTAAGGATTTACGTAGCCTATCACGTTGTTTTTTGAAAATCTAGCCGTGATAGGCTACGTAAATCTTTACATAGCCTATCACGTTTGTTGTTGTTGTTTTTCACCTTGGAAATGGCAGCGGCAGCGGCGGCCGGTCAGAAGTCCGGCCGCTGCCAAACTGCCGCCGAACTGCCGCCGGGAAGTCCCATTCCAGGGGGGGCGGAGGGGCGGACCATTTCTCCACCAATTTCGGGGGGCCGAATGCGTTGGCATTCAGCCTCCCGGAGATTCGTGGAGAAATTCTCCACCATCCCTAGATCCATGACAAATATATGTCTGTATACATATATGCTTCTCTTCACCATTTATTGGGCTAGGAACAAAACTTGGTGGGGGGTGATGTACAGCTATATTGGCAAACAGTCCCCCGACCCCCACTTGCAATGGAAGGGAAGCAACCAAGACAGTCCCAGACAGTCCCAGACTGTCTATAGTCCCAGACAGGAGGTCTGTGCTTGGATAGAGAGACCAGAGAGCCAAGCATGCTTCCACAAGCATGCACAAACAGACATGGGCAATGGATTCCCAGCATACATGCATGCTTCTCCCCTTTGCACCCAGGAAGGCAAAAACGATATGTGTGAAATGCCTCTTCGGTCTTTGCCAGACAGGATTCTCTGGCAAGCAACAGCCTGGAATATTTTCAGTAACTACCCAGTTTTTGCAGCCATTTCCTTTGCACCAAACAGAACCACTGGTTCAAAAGAGAACAGTTAATGACTCCAGCTGGAGCCTGCCCCAAACCTTCCAAGAATTGACTGCATTCCTCTGAAATTAATAGTATTTCCTTCGGATTACTCACCAAGCCTGGCTTGATCTGGGGGGATGGACATCTGGTGTAGTTAAAAGCAACCTGAATGGGCAAAGAATCTGTCTTCACATTGAAAAGAAGGGATGGGGGAAATAACAATGTAAACTGATGCGTGCCCAGAACACACCCAAAAAGATGACACACATTTCCAGCTGGTGTGGAAACCCAGGCAACTGCCTGTAAGTCAAGACGCCAAACTTGCAACCCAATCATATGTGGGTTTAACTCAGATGTAAACTCCACTGAATAAGGAATTCCTCACTCAACAGTGACGGTGTTAAATAAAGGCTTTGGTTAACAAGAGAGCAACTGTCTGCCTTTGTGGAAAGTTTGAAGATTGAGGTCATGGCTATACTTTGTCCAGTCTCCAAACCACCTCACCAGTTTCATTAGCAGGGTACTGGAATTGCATAAAAACATGTTTACCTGGAAGTATGTTTATTATATAATGTATATATTCAGGCTATAATCCATCAGATAGTGGAGAATCCTAGTTCTTGTTTTTAAAAAACCGAACACGTAAACTAGTCCTCATGATTGTGGAAGGAACTGAAAATGGCGAGAGCAGTGTCTTCTAAAGAAGTAAAGAAGCTAGAAGCAGTACTCATTGGTCAGGGCTGAGTATTTGAGAGCTGGAATGAATAGTTTCATTAATGATCAGGAAACTATACCAGACGTCAATAGACTCCTGCTTTCCTCATCAAGAAGGGCTGAGAGCATTTCCTTGGAGTAAGACTACTGGGAACAAGAAAGTATCAGACAATTGTTGATCCTCCATTTTTGAAAATATAAAATCTAGCTGTTAATGGTATCTTATCCACCGCATCCACCCCCACCAACCTCCTTTTGGAATATCTTGCCCAATGAAGAGATCTGGAGTTTTAAAAAGCTTGCACATTTTTTGTGATCTTTGAGTTGGCCGAATCAAGGTATTGCACTGTATAGATTCTGGAATTTTTCTTATGACCAATATAGCTGCCTTAGTTTTTTGAATGACAATTCAACTCTTCATAATGGCCCTTAAAATACTCCCCCACTGCAAATGGTGCCCATCCTCCCTGGTGAATTGAAGGCAGGACGGGCAGAAGAACATTGAGACCGCAGGCCAGTTTCTGGCGGCCTCCTAGCATCTGCTGGTTGCTGGGATTCCTGTCCTGGATGCTGAGTTCAGTGGACTTTGGTCTGAGCCAGTCTGTCCTCAGTTTAATGAGCAATAGCGCATACCCAGGATCCCTAACTATGAAGGCATAACCTTTTGTACCGTTTATTGCTTTTTAGCCAATCAGGCCGTCTGCACACAAAACAAATAGAATTCTCATATCAACCAAGAGGGAAACCAAAGTACAAATCGTTAATAAAATAACTAACAAGGGCAAGTTAAAAACATTTTAAAATCCTAAAACAATATTTGCCAGAATGTTACTACCATGTTTACAGATTGTTTTTTTATAACAGTCAATGACTTTCACCTCTCCAGGGCTCGACTGACAAACTTAGCAGTCCTATATGATGTATAATGATCTGTTCCAGCTAATAATCTAGTTATGCTTGCTCTGGAAGTATCCTCAAGCACAACTAATAGGGGCTCAAGGTATTGCTTCCTCAGATCGACGTACAATGGGCATCCTGCTAGAAAGTGTACCATGTCCTCTACCTTGGGGCAACCAGCTGGGCAATCTGCATTCATGCCATGATGGGTCCTATAACGTGCCTTCACCTCCATCAATTGGAGTGAGTTCAGTCTGCACCTAGTCATGTGCCATCTCAATTCATGTGAGGGGATGGAAATCAAATACGGGGGAACCTTCTGCGGAGAGGTCATGATGCTTTTATAGATCTTGTTAGAGCGACTTTCAGCAGCAACAGCCATTGCTGTTTGAATATCAACATCTTGTAACCTCTTTGAAATCTCATCCCTAGCTCTATCATAGACCTTCGCAAGCAAATATGATTGTGAAAAGCCCAACTCAGAGATAGATGTGGTTATCTTGTCTGCCCATGAGCCCCTTCCCATAGTTTCATATGCTAATAAGACCAAGGGGGAGGCCAGTTGGAACACTATCTTTAACCAGAAGAAAGTGGCAGCTTTCTTCTGGCATAACCTATCAACGTTAAGAGAGCCAGAAGATACATGGTACCTTCTATGCTTTGTAAACTGACACACGTTGGTGGATCACAAGGGACTTTTGTTACAAAAAATTCAGAAAGAAAACTATGCAAGGGTGACATGAGCCCGCACCAGCCTTCCCCAACCTATAGATGGTTTAGACTACAACTCCCATCATCACTCACCACTTGGCCTGTTGGTTGGGGCTGATGAGAGTTGCAGTCCAAACATCTGGAGGGCGCCCAGTTAGGGAAGAGTGTCCCACACCTACGTTAAGGGAGAGTCTCCATTTTCTCACTTAAAATCAACTTTAGCAAGGAGCCCAGCAAAGAGACTGAGAGAGAGAGACAGAGAATCCCTCTCCATGCACAAAGCATCCTCTAAACTCTAGAGCACTCATAGCCTCACAGTTACTCCAGCCCAGGGCTTGAGGCTGACACATACAAAATACCTTTGTGGAAATTAAACACGCACCGGGTTTTTTTTTCTTTTTCTTTATTCGAGCCAAAAGGCAGTCAAAAAGGCCAAGTAAGCCCTTCTCCTCCCACACGTCTCTCCAGGAAGAGGGCACAGGCTAAGCAAATGCTGTGGGCTGGATCACTCATGGCAACAGATTGGCCCATATCCATGTCACTGCACAAGAAACCAGAGCTGATGCAGAACTGTGTTGTCCTCGGCGGAACATGCTGCACAGCATTTGTTCCACACAATTCCTTGAAATTTCCTCTGCTGGAGAAGCAGCCACAAGCCAGATGGGATCATATTGTCTGTCTTCAGCTTTTTTCATCCACAACGAAATCGTGACTGAAACACAGGACAGCCCCAACTGTCCTGCAGGTTTACAGAAAAACTCCCATCTCTGTTTCTCTTTTTCGAAAGCAAGTGTGTAGCTCTCATCACTGCAAATATTGGCTTTAAAGTGTGTGCGTGGCACTTTCTGAAATCTCAAGTACTGGAGCAGTTGCTGAATAACGCTTCCAGGGACTCGGAAAAGGATCAGCACCCAGAGAATGGCAGAGCCCCAGCCTGTGGCCAGCAAAACCAGATTAAATTATGCAACTCCTCCTGTCTCCACTGAACACATGAAAGAATATATTCCATTGTGCACATCTGCTTAATGCTTATGGCTCCTACAAGCCACAAATACAGCTTTGATGGGTGCAAATCTTGACCGTCCCATGAGATTAAGGAGCAAGTGGTTTCCTGTATTGAATTTACATTTACAGAAGTATTGGGGGGGGGGAGGATGAAATGGAATGGTGATAAGTTACTTGCCTTTCCTTCTGAAGTTGGGCACACCCTCTAGCACCCTCCAGGAACAACTGCAGCTTTTCACACCCTTGCCCCGACCAGAGGCAGTGCTAAGTATCTAAAAGACCTGGGGCACAGACCGATAGGACAAAAAAATGCATGAATATGCTAATTTGCTAATTTAATATACTAATTTATATATGCAAATGTATGTGCATAAGTAGAAATAATTACTATAATTTAAATCTATAGAAGGCAAGCAATTAACCTCTTGCTTGCTTTCAGGACAGAACTGTGACATGACCCAAATGGTGTATGCTTAAAATTTACTCTCCAGGCACCCACACTTTCCTTGGTCTTTCAGGCCCAAATCCTGATGGGAAGGATGGAGTGCTTGGGACCAGCAAAGAGCTGCCTGGCACCTTGAACGTGTACCAATCAATTGCAAACTGACATGGCACACTGGCAAGGAAGAGCATGGGAGTTACTGCAGACTATAATGACCCATGCTTTTAAGATGCAAACTTACACAATTTCTAGGGAGTAACCCAGTTTGAACATAATGGGAGTTACTCCTGAGTAAATCCTCATTCCCCCACCCCAATCACCAACAAACACAACAGCAGCATCCAGAGACCTCAGAATTTGGGGATGTTGCTTTGCTGCTCCTGGCCCCTGGACCAGGCGAGGTGGCAGAGCACGCCTCTACCAAACGTGGCCCCGCATTTTATTTCAAATATTTCCTTTTTTTTTTTTTTTTTTTACAGTTCTTTGGTTCTAATTTCTTGCAATCCTATAATCTACACCAAATTTTGCAATATTAAGTTTCTAGCAACCTCTTCATCATACAATTTATTTATTTATTTATTAAATTTATTAATCGCCCATCTGGCTGGTCACCAAGCCACTCTGGGCGATGTACAACAAAACAGTTAAAACAATAAGATTCTACATTAAAAACATCATAAAAATACCCTAACCCACCCCGAATGCCTGCCTGAACAACCACGTTTTTAATGCGTGGCGGAAGCTCATTAAAGAGGGGGCATGGCGGAGTTCCCTTGGGAGGGAGTTCCACAGAGTGGGGGCCACCACAGAGAAGGCCGTCTCCCTCGTCCTCACCAGCCTAGCAGTCCTGGCTGATGGGACAGAGAGAAGGCCATCCAAGGCTGATCTTGTTAAGCAGCCTGTCTGGTGTTGCTGGAGGCTCTCCTTAAGATAGACTGGGCCGGAACCATGTAGGGTTTTAAAGGTCAAAACCAATACCTTGAATTTGGTCCGGAAAGCAACTGGTAACCAGTGTAACTCCTTCAGCACTGGAGTGATGTGATCTCGCCGGCGGCTGCCTGTAATCAGGCAAGCCGCCATGTTTTGTACCAGCTGCAGCTTCCAAACCGTCTTCAAGGGTAACCCCACGTAGAGCGCATTACAGTAGTCTAAACGAGAGGAGATGGGAGCAGATGGTCGGGAAGGAAGAGGTGCAGCCGCCGTATCAGATGGAGTTGGTACAGCGCTGTCCAGCTCACAACTGACACCTGAGCCTCCATGGACAGCTGGGAGTCTAAAATGACCCCCAGGCTGCAGACCTGGTCTTTCAAGGGTAGCCGTACCCCATTCAACACCAGGTCAACATCCCCCAACTTCCTCTTGTCTTCCTCCAAAAGTACCTCAGTCTTGTCAGGGTTCAGCTTCAGCTTATTCCTCCCCATCCAGCCACTCACCGTCTCCAGACATTTGGACAGGGATTCTACAGCCAACCTTGGTGAAGATTTAAATGAGAGGTAGAGCTGCGTGTCATCCACATATTGATGACACCGCACCCCAAACCTCCTGATGATAGCCCCCAGCGACTTCACATAGATGTTAAATAGCATCGGAGAGAGGATGGAACCCTGTGGCACCCCACAAGTGAGTGGTCACGGGTCCGAAACCTCCTCTCCCAGTGCTACCCTCTGGTACCTGCCGGAGAGGAAGGACCGGAACCACCGCAATACGGTGTCTCCAATGCCCAACCCCTCCAGGCGGTCCAGGAGGATACCGTGGTCAACGGTATCAAAAGCCGCTGAGAGGTCGAGGAGAACAAGGAAGGAGCATTCACCCCTATCCAGAGCCCTCCTCATATCATCCACCAAGGCGACCAAGGCCGTTTCTGTCCCATGCCCAGGCCTGAAGCCCGACTGAAATGGGTCTAGATAATCGGTTTCTTCCAAGTGTGCCTTCAACTGCATCGCCACCACCCGCTCAATCACCTTGCCCCAAAATGGCAGATTCGAGACTGGGCAAAAGTTGTTCAGAACTTGGGGATCCAAGGAGGGCTTCTTTAAGAGCAGTCATATCACTGCCTCCTTGAGGGCTGATGGCATCACCCCCTCCTCAAGGGAGGCGTTCACCACTGCCCTGATCCCCTCACCCAGTCTCTCTCTGCTGCCCATAATGAGCCAAGATGGGCAAGGATCAAGTAAGCAGGTGGTTGGCCTTACAGATGAAAGCACCTTGTCCATTTCATCAGAAGGAAGAAGCTGGAACCGATCCCACAAAACCGGTTTGCCACAGACCGCCTCTTACTCACTAACTGTATCCACAGCGCATGGAACACTCCTAATACAACTCTTAGGGCACCATCCTATGCATGCTTAGACAGAGAAAAGGCCTATAACTCCCAGCATTCCCCAGCCAGCAACCTGGGATGATCAAGAAGAGCTCCTGGCCTTCCAAAATCCTTCTCACTTGTAGTAGCATTGAGCCAAGTATCCCCCATCTTGTAACTGCATTTGGTTTATTTTTCCTAGGTGCATCTGAAAAGGGCAACGTCTACTGGGCCAGATGACCGATGGTGACCCCTATTTACCCTGAACATCCCAGAATTTCGTAACTCCTTGTGCAGGACCACACCAAAGCACAACTTCAAAAGTGTGATGCCTTGACATTTAGAGAAGCCAGCCAGCTGAGCAACCTGTGTGGGCAAGTCACAAACAGTAACAACCTTCCACTTGTTCTGAAGAATGGATGGGTGAGATGCACCTTCTTCTGAGTGAACAAAGCCCTTCCAGATTAACTCTGCAGCCGCTGGGCTTCAATGCCTGAACAGCCTGGATCAATGGAAAGTGGATGGGCTTTCAGTACCCCCCAGTCAGTGTCTTCACAGCTCTCTTCAGATCCTTTGGAAATGCAGCCTTCTAAAGCACAGGGCTTGCACATTTTGTCTTGCAGGACCCTCTTCCATATGGATATTTGAGGGCAAGCTTGAGGGGGTGTGTGTTCACTCCACATGGGGCTCTGTTTGTACTCATGCAGTCCTCTGTCCAGAAGATGTGATCTCCACACTGATTCCTGCTAAGTTTCTTAGAATCCCAGTACACAGCCTGACAAATCCCAGGAATAAGAACAGATGAGACCTGCTGGATCAGGCCAAGGTCCATCTAGTCCAGCATTCTGTTCACACAGTGGCCGACCACTTCTTGACTGGGAACCAACAAGCAGGACATGAGCGCAACAGCACCCTTCCGCCCATGTTCCATAGCAATTAGTGTACATGGGCTCACTGCTCCTGGTACTGGAGGTGGTGCATAGTCATCGGTACTAGTAGCCATTGATAGCCTCCTCCTCCAGGAATTTGTCTAACCCCCTTTTAAAGCCATCCAATAGGTGGCCATCCCTGTGTCTTGTGGAAATGAATTCCATAGTTTAACTTTGTGCTGTGTGAAGTCCTTTTTATCTGCTCTGAATCTCCTGCCATACAGCTTCATGGGAGGACCCCACTGTGTTCTAGTATTCTGAAGGAGAAAAATGTCTCCCTCTCCACCTTCTCCACACCATGCATAATTTGTACACTTCTATCATGTCTCCCCTCACCCCCCTTTTTTCCAAGCTAAACAAGCACAGCTGTTACAACCGTTCCTCATATGGGAGTTGCTCCAGCCCCTAGATCATTTTAGTTGCTTTTCTCAGCTGTACAATATCCTTTTAAGCCTTCTGAGGAGTCTTCTAGACCAGCCTTCCCCAACCTGGTGCCCTCCAGATATGTTGGACTACAACTCTCATAACCCCCCAAACCAGAGTAGCTTACCATACCATGGCCTACTGATGTTCATTTGGCCGTGGTGCAGAGCAGGGCCTTCTTCACTGTGGCCCCTACCACGTGGAATGATCTCCCCATAGAGATTAGGCAGGCTCCTAGTGTGAAGTGTTTCCACTGACAACTTCAGATACAGCTGTTTGCCTGGATGTTTTCCTGACTGCTAGCATTGTCAGCTACACTCGAGTTATTTTAACAAAATCTTATATTGTTTTATTACTATTAAATTGATTGACTTGATGGAATTTTATCATGATTTCACTTTGTGAACTGCTTTGGGATTCCTCCCCTCCCGCCCATGAAAAGTGGTCTAAAACATTTCTGAAATACATGAACAGCCCTGCCCAATTGGATGCTCTCCAGATGTGCTGCTCTACAATTCCCTATAATTCCCAACAGGAGTTGCATCTGGAGGGAGCCAGGTTGGGGAAGGCTGAAATAAAACAACAGTGGCCTGGGAGATTGCTTCTTGTTAGATACCACAAGAGAAAGAAATGAGATTAGGGAACTCCAGGCAAGCCCTCAACAATGGCGAATTAGATGGAGCCCCCATTTCTACAGGTAAGGTACCACTCTCACATGCTGAGGACAAGCAACAGGGGTGGCTGTCTCATTCCTGCTTTGCTTGGAAGTACAGAGAAGCATCTGTGTGCCGCTGAAAATAGATGGGCTGGTTGGTCCGATCTGGCACCATTCTTATGTTCAACAGTGCTGGGTGGAGAACAAAAGCACTAATAGGATAACACGCACAGACCCAGTTCACACATAACCGGCAATTTTGAGTTAATTAGGGGCTAAACAACCCAGCGGTTAACCCATGGTTTGTTGTAGGGTTAACCGCTGGCTTGTTTACTTCCTAAACAACCCAGCACCCGGGGTTTGCATGTCACGCTCACAACCTAGGAAGAGGAGAACATTAGGCTGTTTACAGAAAGTGGAACTGAGGAGCGTGCCGGGACAGCGCGTTTGCTTGTTCGCTCCTGCTCGGGCCTTGCAAATTGTGGGTTAATTAACGCACAATTTGCTGTTACATGCAAACTGGCCCACACACCCTTCTGTGTTTCTCGATGCTTGAACAGATGTTACAATCTGGATGGCTTTGAAGCTTCTCTCAGGATCCACGAGGACTAAAAACTCGTTCTATTACATAACAAAAACAGTGCTGAGGCTGATCATTAAAAAAAATATATTTAGCCATTGCTGTGTTGGAGTGATCCTGCGTAGAATTCTACAAGCTCTGCGTATGTATGTACCCACACTTGTATGTACCCATGCGTACCTTATGAGTTCATATTTAGGCTACTTCCTGCCACATCATTAAAAGACAAGCAAAAACACAAATTTTGTCATTCTATGTTTATGTTTACTCTGGCTTCTGTAGCCTCCAAGATGACAACATGTCCTTTTATTTCATTCTTCTTTTTTGGTTAGGAAAAAGGAAAAACCCCATCCAAATAAACGATTTCCAGTACTTGTGCTGTGCATTGCTGGATTTTCGTACCACTGTCCTTCCAAGTACAACCTAATGAATAATAATTAGTAAGCCATGAGTTATAAAAAATGATAAACAGAAATTTGGGGGCTTTCTTAGGTACAGCAAGTGGGCTGTTTTTGTTGTTGTATTGAAGAGAATTTACAACCCTTAAAAATAAAGAAGAAACCTGGCAACACCACCCTCTAGGAGAGTTGTCACAAACGTGCTTTTTAAAAAAACAAACGAAAACCACTGGCACACTTCATGAAGGGCGGTTGAACTTATGGAACTGCTGCTGGCACTTGAAGGGACACTGAAAGTTCTTTTGGTGATGATGCCTGGGTGACGGACCATTCACACACAATGTTGTAACTGTGAAGCAATGAAGACACTTTGCGATCTGGCCCCGTATGGAGCTCCAAAGCTGAGAATCCAGAAAGGTCTAGTTCTTCCGAAAGCTCTCTCAATACCCAGTTCATTCTCTCTACTCAAATTTGTTTCTCCCAGCTCCCCTGACTTTTCACCATAAACCACGTCAATCGTATAGGCAAGCTCATTAACCATAAACTAAAAATAAAAAGAGTACAGTTACCCAGTTAGACCTTGCTAAAACACAGGCACAAGAAACCCAAGCATTTAAATTCGGTTTGTGTTATTTCACAAGTGAAATGCATATAATAAGCCAATTTAAAGCCATTGCTAAAAAAAAGGACAACAGAAAAAGAAATTAACACGGCTAAATCCAGTTCATTAGGAGCCATGGAAACCCTTTGCAAAAAAAAGAAAAAAGAAAAGGACTCTTGTGAAAATCCCTTTGTCAGGGAAGAGAGCTGAAAGAAAAAACAGCTGGGTTTAGATGGACGTTCTAAATTAAAAGCAATCTAACAAGGTCTGTAGGGGATAACAATTTTGGCTGTGTGCTGAAGGCCCCGGATCCATTTCTACCAAGTCAATGTAATAGCACTGAGGGGGGAAAAACAGCTAAAAAGGAAATTCCTCAGAACTGAGGTAGTTTAAGCGATCGGCACGTTTTTCCCAACTTCTTGCAAAAAGGAAAACTGCTATTTACAATCCACCCCCCACTCGCCATGCATAAATTTATAACTCTTGTTCAGGTTTTATGCTTTTGTGACTGGCTTTCTACAAAAAAGAAGGTGGGGAAAACAGAACACCAAACATTTAGCCAGAATGATGCCTAGTTTAGTAACATGGTGTTTTAATAAATAACTGGCTACTTCTAGAAATACTGTGCCTGTGGGATCGGTTTATTGCAGTATCTCAGCCAAGACTACTCCTTCTTAATATCTCTTAATATAAAATTCTTCTACAGGAATTTGGTGTGTGAACAAAAATCCTGACCCTGAGCTACCAAGTAATTTATGCATAAAAATAGGAAAGGACCCCCCCCCCAACAAAACCAAACACTCCCCCATCCTTGCAATACAACATTGGACTGCAATAAATCCCCCTCACTTCCCTCATTCAGTCTCTCTCTTTCACTCTCAGTGGATTGTTTTTGGAGCCAGAAGAAGTCCGCTGGATGCCAACGGCTGTTTAAAATAGGGAGAAACTTCTAGAATAGTTTTTAGTCTGTCTGCAGACTTAACATTCCTTAAAGCGATTTAATTCAATTTAAAAATAAAAATAGAACTATATACATTTATTTGGGAGTTGCCACTTAACTATGACACAGCTCCAGTTGTGGGAAGTTCCATGCAGAAGACCACCAGCCCTGCTCCACATTGACCCAATGTCCCTACAGGTAAAATCTCTTGGCCTCACCTGTTCCCTAAAAGTCTGTTTCTGAAACTTAGTGTAACCCTCTAACTCAAGGGTGGGGTACCTGTGTCCCTCCTGATGGATCGGCCCACAACTCCCATCAGCCCTAGCCAGCATAGCCAATGTTGAGGGATCATGGGAGTTGTAAATCCTGGAGTGCAGGCACCATGACAGTCCCCACAGACACGCCCCCAAGGAGAGTCCAAAAATCCAGGTGGCTACGGTGGTGGTGATCCATACCAAGAAACCAGGTCCAGCAGTTTTCATGTCCACCAGAAGCAGGCCTTTGTAAAATGAACAGCTCTTAATTGCCCATTCCAAACCAAGCCACCCCAAACTACTTTGCATTACAACAGAACAATATATTGTTACTGAGAAAACAGATTTCCTCCCCAGCTACTGTGAAGATTGCAGCCAAGTTCAGAGGGAACAGGGAATTCTGTGTTGGGTGGCAGATAACATCAACGTCCGTGCTAATCCAAAAATCCCAAAGCCATGTCCCTGTGACCCCTGGCTCCATACATCACAGGTTGTAGGCCAAAACATCTCGAGGGCCACAAGTTGGCCACCCCTGCTCGAATGGGACATCTAGGACTGGTCTCCTCATCTTCCATTTGGTAGAGGAAGAATTCCCTAACAAGGACCTTTTCAAGATTCCTACATGGAGTGGTCCACAGAGAACAGCTTGCAGGCAGGCAAGCCCAAGTTACACTGAGACAAGAGAACAGACATTGTATTGACTGGCCATGCGTCAAAGACAAACAATAGGAAGGCTATACCTAGCCACTAGAATGGTGTGGAATCTCTTCTTCTAATCTAGCAAAAAAATCCATGAATGCGGCTGGATAATTTGCTTGGAGAAGAGCAGGAAAGTAAGGTAATTCATGCTTTCCAGAACAAGGAACAAGGTGTATTAGACCAACCCTTCACATTCTGTTTTAAAGACTGGAGAAACCCAAAAAATTAGCTCCACTTCTTTTTTTGATAAGGCATCTAACGTGACGGATACACGTGGGAACTTAACGACACAAAGCGACTTCTGTTGCTTTGGGGCAACTTCTTTCCTTGCCCGCAAAATATGATAAATTATTTTTTTAAAACCCTTTTTGCTTCTGTACAGATAATTTCATATTTCAGAAAAAAAGAAACTATAATCCTTGATACATGCCAAGATAGAACTTGTTTGTTTTCCAGGAAATAGGCTAAAATAAAATTAAAGGAAAGAAAAGGGAGAGAGAAGGAAGAACTTGATTAAAAACAACAACACAAAAGCATAGCTACCTACAGGCCTGTATATACACTTAGTTAACCACATTTATTGTGGTTTCTCAGTCAACAGGTCAGACTAACTGGTCCAAATCCTTGTGTTTTTCCCTTCCTCAAAATTGAGAGTAAGAAAAACTCATTAAAACCAGTGGCAACATAGTAAAAACTGTACATTGTTGTCCATTAACTTACAAAGAACCCACCCCCAAAGTCACTAGATGGTACACAAGTGAAATCAGGTGCCTTTTAGCAATTACTTCCCCCCCCCTTTTTTTTTAATAAAAGTCATTTTTTACGCTCTCCAGCTCTAAAAAAAAAAAAGCGGCACAGTTATCTCCACTGTCTTTGCCCAGTTAGGAACAAGAGGATGCTAAGAAAGAGGGCTGCTTCTGATAGGCCCAGGTGGGTGGCAGAATCGGTTGCTTTTTTGTCCATTTTGTTGATATTCTGTGTTACATCTGTTACGTTCAACACCAATTCGGGGGAACACTGCTGTAACTCACAGCCACTTCCACTACCTTCTCCGCTACTTTCGTCACCTAGAAGAAATCAGAGACAAAATGGTTTTTTTTTAAAGAGGCACCAAATTGCGGACTCTGGGAGCTTGAAGGGAGCCAAATGGACATGGCCCCAGTCCCTCTCATGCATGTTCCCAGCCCCTCCCTGCACAATGCAAATTCAGACAACAGCAAGCAACAAACAGGTGTAAACGCAGAGCAAACAAATCCAGATTATATCACCAGCTCCAACTCTGGTAGGTCAAGCAGCTTTGGAACTTCAGGGCTAAATCTACACACATTATTTTATGAATTGTTTTATTTAGAATGATTTTATGGCTGCCTTTAAGTGTAGAACCCTCTCAGCCTACAAATTTAAACAAAACAAAGCTATGCAAAACAAATACAATAGAAAAGCCACACATAATTATTCACTTAAAAAAACCCTATAAGAAAACCAATAAAACCTGCAACCAATAGACTCTAGAAAGAACAAGGAAAACAAATGGATCTTCTGATTCTTCCTGAAGACCTGCAAAGAAGGGGCCTGACGATCCCCGGATGAAAGCTGATTCTAGAGGTGAGGGGCCACCACTGAAAAGGCCCTCTCCCTTGTACTAACCAGCCTAACCACCCTTGGCGGCGGACAAGTGAGAACAGCCTGTGTTGCTGACTTCAGAGTGTTGACAGAGGAGAAGGCAGTCCTTTAGGCAACTTGGGCCCAAACCATTTCAGGCATTGAAAGTTAAAACCAAAAACCAGCCCTTTAAATTGGGCTCAGAAATGCACTGGCAGCCACTGCAGTATGGGTTGCCATGGGAGCAGACTGCCCAGTCCCCATCAACAGTCAGGCAGCTACATTCTGCACCAGCTGAAGTTTCCGAACCATCTTCAAAGAGCTCCATGTCGAACATACGGTTAAGTCTTTTCTGCTCTGTTCCATTTCAGAAGACTGGTGGAGGAGGAGTTAGAGTTGCCTGCATCCCCCCACCCTCTCCCCAACACACACCATGTCAAAAACTTCCAGTCTATGAAAAGCTAGCATCTCAGGGATAAGGTTTCTTGGCTGTCTTAGGGAGGGACCATAGCTCAGTAGAAGAGCATGCGCTCTACCGCCAAAGGTCCTGGGTTCAATCCCCAGCATCTACAGGTAGGGCTGGGAATGACTCCCGTTTAAGACCTTGGGCAGCCACTGCCAGTGAGTGTAAACAATACTGAGCTATATGGACCATGGTCTGACTCTGTATATAAGGCAGCTTCCGATGTCTTCCTAGTTTTCTACATTCAGAGAAGGAGTTTGGGGGGGGAAGAACCTGAACATAAGAGTCCCCTTGGACAGTCCTCATGGGACAGTCCCTCGTGCTCCTTGTGGAATCTGAAGGTCAACCCTTAATTTTGTATTTGATCAGTGTCTACTCCCAGGTTCCATGCCTCATTTTTTAAAAATTCTGGCTCAGTTTTCTTTAGCTGGTAACTTTGGGCCCCTCCCCCCCTCTCTCTCTCTCTCTCTCTCTCTCTCTCCGCCTAATCTACCTTATGGGGTTCTTATGATGATACAAAGTGAATGGGTTGGGGGAGAACAAGTGGAAAGGGCCGTGGCTCAGTGGGGGAGCCCCCGCTTTGCATGCAGAAGGTCCCAGGTTCGATCCCAAGCAGCATCTCCAGGTAGAGCTGGGGAAACTCCTGCCTGAATCCCTGGAGAGCCACTGCTGCCAGTCAGTGTCGACCATACTAGGCTAGATAGACCCAGGGTCTGGCTCAGTACAGGGCAGCTTCCTATGTTCTACTTGCTGAGCGATTGACATCACTTGAATTCCAGTCAGCCCCACACACATGCAGTCTGTTAGGAACACACAGTCAGACTTACTTATATCAATAAAGTCAACGTCATTCCCATTGTAAGCATTCTTCATCTTATTGGTCATCACACGGAGAGCCATGATTTGCCGGCGAATCACCATGTCCAGTTTTGAAGTGTCGACTTCCACCTCAGGGTTGTTCGCCTGGTTGGCGAGGCCATTCGCCATCACGGCATAGACGTACCTATGGTAACGAAAGCCATCCATCTCATCCAGGATCGGTTGGTCCATAGCTATTAGTCATGATAACTGCCCGGAACCTCCGTGTTCAGGGGAAGTCTACCTTGACATATTAGCTGCTAGGGACAGACCACTGGGGACTGCAGTTGTCTTCACAGCCTTCTCGCCTGCTTCCCAGAAACACACTCCTGTTCAAAATACCAGCATGGCCAATAGTCAGGAATGCTGGGAGTGGTAGCCCAAAACACCTCAACTGCAGTGGCTTGGGGAACGCTGCCATATAGCCTTGTTCACTTGGATCTCCCAACTCCAAAGGGGTCCTGCAGCTTGTCCAGTTGGCCTCATTTGGACAATCAATCAACTGCACTCTTTCCATTCTTCCAACCCCCATGGCACAGAAGCTGAATGGAGCTGTAGCCAATGCTGGTCCCACACCAGTCCATATACCCAGCAGGGACTGATACAAGACCAGTCCAGCCAGCTCTCTTTAAGAGCAGGGCAGGCCTGCATAGACTTCAGGCTGGACCAATCTATTTTGCCTTTTACTAGAGCCCTGAGCAATACCAACCAGACCCAGGTGCAAAATAGTTGCTCAAGCATCTTCTGATTCATTATTACCAGGCAAACTTTAAATCTTAGCCCGGCTGGGATCGGTACATGAATGTTAGAAATATATAAGGCTGAACCCAAATGCACCCTTTATTTTGCTCTTCCATTTGCAAATGGCAGACGGAGAGGTACAGTTCACCTATTTTCCGGGTTGGGGAGGGTAAATTTTCCAGCACTCCTCCTAGCTTGTCACTGTTGCCAGCTGCTGTAATGCCCCTTGGCATAACAATACATCATGATGCTTTGCTGTTCTGGGAGCATCGTCATTATTATTGTTGTTGTTTCATTTCTATTTGGGGGGAGGAGCTCGGGAGGAGCCTGTGGAGAAGGAGTGGCCAGGGTCCAGCTGCAGCTGTGGATCCTGAGCCTGCATTTCTCACTGCCCCTGCCCACCAAGTATTTGAGGCGGGGCTGCCAGAGGCAGGGCTTGGGGATGCGCCAAGCGCAAGACGCACTTCACACTGCACTGGCATCACAGAGGAGGCTGCCCGCGCACAGGAGGCTGCCCGCGCCTAGAGGTGTGGCCAATCCAAGCACTCCCAACGCTACATCGGAACATACCGTGGTGCGGCAACTCATCTCGAAACATCTGAAGAACGTCCTATGGGATTTGCTCTCACCAATGTTCTGTTCTAGCAAAATAGGTGCTCTAGTTACTCTGCAATATTTTATTTAGGACTGGTGGAGCCACTCTACAGGGGTTATTATCTCAAACCTATCTTAATAGGTTTTGTCTGTCCCATCAGCCAGGACAGCTAGGCTGGTGAGAACTAGGGAGAGGGCCTTTTCTGTGGTGGCCCCCACTCTGTGGAATTCCCTCCCGAGTGACCTTTTCCACACCCCCTCTTTGATGAGCTTCCACTGGGCTTTGAAAACCTGGCTGTTCAGGCGGGCGTTTGGGGTGGGTTAGCGTTTTTTTAGAGTTTTTTTTTTTTTAGTCCTCATCCAGGCCACTGTCGCAGTGAGGCACTGATTTAGCACATCCACAGCCTCACCCAATGAACATGAAAGGAAGGAGCAGAGCTGCCTGCCATCGGCATACTGATGGCAACGCGACCCCAAACTCCGGATGACCCTGCTCAGTGGTTTCATGTAGATAGGGACAAAACCAACCCCTGAGGAACCCCATATTGGAGGATCCACAGGGACAAGCAACATTTCCTAAGCACCACCTTCCAGAGCTGGCCCTCCCAGTAGGAGCAGAGCAACTGCGATGCAGTACCCCCCACTCCCAGCTCAGATAGTCGCCCCAGCAGGATACCATGGTCGATGGTATCGAAAGCCACCGAGAGATCCAGGGGTATCAACAGGGTCCCACTCCCCCCGTCTCTCTCCCACCATACATCATCCTACAGGGCAACCAAGGCCAAAAATCTGGCCTGAACCCAGCCCGAAATGGATCCAGATAATTATGGGGAATTAAAGATGGTGTTCAGTAGGGCGAGGAGCTGGGGAAGAGCCAGTGAGTTTTGCACACTCACCCCTCCAAATCTGCCCCCACCCCGCGGCAGCATGAACGAGGGAATGCAGCTTTGCCCCACGTTCCCCCCCCGCCGCCCAATTCAAGTCCAGGAAAGTTCTCCCCAGCCCAAACACAGGAACCTATTTTCTTCTGATCTGTCTGTGCTCCATATGATAGACCAAAGATGGGCAACTTGTGGCCCTCCAGATGTTTTGTGCCCCACCAATTCCCTCCCGCAAATGGCGCCCACCACATGCAGAATGGAGGTTTCGTGCTTCCGGGGCAACCTGAAATGAGTAGAAACACTCGTTTCTGGAACAGGGCAGGTCAGCAGAGTTCTGGATCGGTCCCGATCCAGAAACAAGCATTTCCACTTGTTTCAGGGCTTCCTCTAGGAAGCGGCAAATCTCCATTGCATATGTGCTGGGTCCCACTCACGCAATGGAATTGGCAAGACCCACTGCTTGTGGAAAGGAATCGGTGGGGTGCAAAAGAATTGGCGGGGGGTGTGAGCACCCCCTTAGATACTGCCCGTGTTTCAAGAGGCTGGAAGTCAGAGAGGATGAAGCTGAAATGAAATTTTTGACTTCTTCCAAACCTGCTTTGGTTGTTCCCGTTCCAGCACTCTTCTTCATGGATGTTGCTGGAAGCCATGTTCTCGCTGCCACAGATATTGTTGGGAAGGGAGGACCAGAATTTCTTCGCTTGCTTCAGCTTTTCCTTCACATCCGTCACCTATCGGTTAAATGAGAGAAACCGTAGCCACAGCGCTTCTTCTTTTGATTAGCAATCTTCAGGCCATTGGTCAAACTCATTCAGAATGGTCCACCCTAGCCTTCTCCAACCAGATGCCCTCCAGACGTTTTAGACTTCAGCTCCCATCAGCCTCAACCAACATAGCCAAGGATCAGGAACGCCACTCTCCAGGGTTTCTGGGAGACTGATAGTGGCTCTCTAGGGCATCTGGCAGGGGATGAGCTGCCGGGGATGGAACCAGAGACCTTCTGCAGTCAAAGCTTGTGCTCTTCTACTGAGCTACGGCCCTTCCCTCTCTGACAGTGCTGGAACTCAGAGCCTCCCAACCAACGTAGTTGGCCAATATTTACTTATTTAGAATATTTTTGGAGCAACCCTCCACAGAGTGAGGGCTCAAGGCGATGTACAAATACGAGCAATCAAAAGAATAAGAAACTCTGCAAAACGCTGTTTGTCAAGGGCTCCTTGGAGGCCTCTCTCAGTCTAATCCAGTAGCCAAGTCCAGACACAGACAAATGGATTCTTTTCAAAGCTTTATTCCTCTTTTACAACTTAACAGCTCTACTGTTAGCAACTAGATATGAGGAGCAGAGTACCTATGCCCTAAGTTGGAACAGTTGGCCCCCGTTTGAAAGGGAATCACTGGCAGACCCTGAACTTACGGGCTAGGGAGAGTCCCTCCCCTTTTCCCTTGGATCCTCTGGGCACAACCGTTGTTTGCGCGCCAACCGGGCACTACGCCTCCTTTCTGCGCCCTCCATTTGGCGCCGCTCTCTGCGTCGGCATCGCGCGTCCATCAAGTCTGCTTCCCGCGCTCTGTCACTCCCAGGACTGCTATCTAAGCTAGGAATGCTGGTGGGAGGAATCTCTGTCAGCTGTTGGCCCTGGGAAAGAGGAGCGCGCTCCTCTCCCAGGAGCGACTCCTCTTCCTCAGAATCAGAACTACTCTGGGATTCTATGGGCTCAGTGTCCACCCTAACATTGTTCATGAAAACCAAGGATTGACGGTAAAGCCAGAGAGCGCCGTTAACTATTAAAAGCTCAGCAGAACAATGTTTTTCTTTACCAGTTGTCTAAAGGGCAACAAAGAGGAGACTAGCCTTATCTCGCGAGGGAGGGAGTTCCACAACCGGGGTGCTGCTACAGAAAAGGCCCCATCTCGAATGCCCATCAACTTCATCTCTCTAGGAGGTGGGACACCTATCAGGGCCTCAGATGATGAATACAAATTTTGGGCAGGCTCAGGATCAAGGTTGAGCACTGACAAAACGAAGTCAGTTTGTTTAATTTATATCCGACCTTTCCACTAGAGGTGTCGGAGGAATCTGTCCAGGGAGTGAAATTCACTGAGCTTTCAGCAGCTCAGCCCCCTGGACTCCAGCTCCCTAGCCCATGAGTTGGCCTGACCCCATCTGTATGGGTCAGGCCAACAGGTGGATTTCCATTTGTTTTTGTGTGTTTTTTCCAACCACCACTTATGCAAATTCCAGCTGCAACTCGCACAGTTTCTACAAGTAGTGATCGTTAACTGCTTAATTTGTGCAAATTGCAGGTGTAATCTGAGCAAAATTAAGCAATCTATGGCTGCACTTTGTGTGAACTTGTGCGTAAATGGCAATTTTAGAAAACAAAAACCAAGAAATTTCCTGGGGGCTCCAAGGAAATCCATCAAGCCCCAAAAGGGGCAGATTTCTCCATAATGGCCATCCCTACTTTTCACCAACGATGGTGCATAAGGTGGCTCAAGTATTCCTTCAACAGAATGCCTAACTGACTTCCAGTATTCATCATCATCGCAAGCAGGGAACATGATAGCCCCACCAGATCGACCAAATGGCCATTCTGGAGCAGCGTCCTGTTTCCCATAGTGGCCAACCAGATGGGCAGCTCAAAGGCAATGGGCCCTTCTCACTGTTGTTCGACAGCAACTTTCTAGTTCTCATGGATTCAAAGATGAGCTTCAGAGCATGCAAACAGCTTGACATCTCTGATGTCTGCACCCCTGAAGGGAAAACCACTACTCCATTTATATTGGGTGCGAGGAGAGGAATCCCATTTTTGGACGTAATTGATTGCATGACAGGTCTTTGCACACTTACCAGCCTATCTAAACTTGTGCCCGCTGCCGTTGTTGGCCGCTCCTCTGGGTTGTAGGGTCTAAAACGGGCGCTGAAGCTACTTTCCGAGGCTGAGCGAGATGTTCGACTTTGTGCCAGCATCTTGGGCTGCCCACATCCTTGGAATACCTAGGCCGAGGGAGACATAACAGCTTCAGAAACTAGTTTTTGTACAACTTTGCTCTTACCTGCCAGAATTTCTTATGGGAATTATACCTGTAGTCTGGAGTTAACATACTAGGCTGTGTGTATTTTGGGGGAGATGTTTTCTGAGCCATCTCAGCACTTACTAACTGACAAGTTTAGTATCCTGCATCTTACAATAACATTTTAACCTGTTCATGGCAGATAATTAATTCTGGATGCATCTGTATTCCTCTCTCTTTCAGCTTCCTGTCTCACATTTTCAAAAAAGATTGCCCCCCCCCATACACACACAACAGAACTCCAAGTGACCTGACAACCCAAATTGCTGAACAACCCACATCGTAGAAGGCAATTAAACTAATGAGAGTTTTAAAAAAATTGCATAGTTGACATTTTGCTGTCTTTTGATTTGGTTGTTGTAATTGTATCATGTTGTTACTTTTATTATGTATTTTAATACTTTTGTATGTCACTTCGAAGGCCTTGAGCTGAAAAGCAGCATAAGCAGTAACATAAAGCAACATATGAAAAATCTTGTAAATAATCCCTTAAAAGTTACTAGCCTGTGATTTTTTTCCATTAGCCTGCATTTCCATGCTAGCCACAGAGGAGGGATGAGGTACTATACAGCTGCCATAGGAAAAAATAAATGCCTTCAACCAAGTGGGCTGGCCGAGGAGGGATGGGGTGATCTGTTTCCCGCCTCCGCCAGCCTGCTGCATTTCTCAGCTGGTCACAGAGGAAGCCCAGAAACCAAGGAGCCTGGTTTGGGAGGGACAGAGAGATCCCACCCACTCGCCTGCATGGAATTCCTAGCCGCCTCTGGCGACCAGGTGAATGGTTCAATACAAGGGCATATAAGACTTAACATTTCATAGTCCCATTTGCAAACAGCGAAAAGAATCCTCATAACTGGAGCATCCGTTTATCAGCACCTCCTAATGTATAAGCAGAATCAATTTTCAGAACCCCCTCCAAGTAAAAGGATGCCAATTGAACTATGAGGACTAGGCCATAATCTGGAAGTTCTCTTTCTCCCTCTCACACCACTCACACGGGGTCACTTCCAACACTCAGCCAACGGGAGGCAAAGCACTTCCCAGAATGCCTAGAGGATACTGAAGTTTGGGACACTGGCAGCAGAAAACATGGAGCCCAGGCAACTAAGCGCCAGGTATTTTTCTAGCCCTGGATTTTCATCCTGCTGGGCATGACACCCACCCCTCCCAAGCCCTCTCCGTATGCAATGCAGCCTTGCCATACCTTTTGGGAGACCTGCATGCTGTTCTCCTGCATGTTCATAATGGCGTCGGAGATCTTGACATCAATGGGGTCCATGACCGATTCAATGTTGAAAGGGCCCTCCAGTCTCTCAGCTACCATCAGCATCGAGTCTAACCACAGAAAACAAGAGAGGAGCGACAAGTGGTTGAGTGGAGACTCCGCCATGGCACATGCCAGACAATTCCTGCCCGATTGCTAACATCACCTCCGGAGGCTCTTCCCTGTTCACAAAACACGCTAACCCGCGCTCAGTGGTTGAGTGGGGGTTGTTGCTGAACTGTGAGTTATCATGTTGTCTGGGTGCAGCACATTTTCCGCAGGCTGGGTTATCGTGTTGCCTGAACGCAGCCCAAGTGGCTTGTTAACCATCCAGTGTGGCTTCTTAACCACCCCGAACAACCCAACAACAAACCACAGGTTCTCAAGGTGGCTTGTTGTCGAACTATGGGTTGTTTGTTGAACTGTGGGTTATCGTATTATCTGGACCCAGCACATTTTCTGCAGGGTGGCTTGTTAACCATGCAGTGTGGCTTGTTAACGACGCTGAACAACCCAACAATAACCCATTAGTTCTCAAGGTGGCTTGTTAGAGAAGAATAAGCCACACTGCAGGGTTAACAAACCACCTTGCGGAAAATGTCCTGGGTTCAGACAACACGCTAACCCATGGTGCAACAAACAACCCACAGTTCAACAACCCACATTCAACCACTGAGTGTGGGTTTGCATGTTGTGCAAACCCAGTCAGTAGTGCAATGGGTGGCTACCAGGGAAAGAGCCTTCTCTGTAGTGGCCCCCTCTCCATCGAATGCCCTTCCCAAAGAGATCTGCCTGGCATCTTCGTGGTGGACTTTTAGATGCCAGGTTAAGACCTTCCAGCAGGCATTTAATTTTTAATCTGTCACTCTGATTATTAACTTTTCTCCTGACATTATTTTTAATGTTTTAATATCTTGATATTTTCATGGTTGTATTTATTGTTTTGGCTATTTTATTGTTTGGGCTTTTTATGATTGCAAACCACTCTGAGGGCATCTGCCAAATGGGCAGTACATCAATTTAATAAACAGACAAAGTATATCTATCATTTTTCCAATTCTTGCTGCTGCTGCTTTTTCTTTTTTTAGCACAAGTCCCGTTCCCATGTTTCAGATTTCCTCCACGCACATACCCACACCCATGGCTCCAGTGGGGTCATCTCCAAAACAGAATGAGGGTGACAGAAGAAACAGAGCACACCATTACAACCTTGCATTGCCCTCCCCACCTGTATGAACTTATATCCCCGACTCTCACTTCCTCTCCTGTCCATGTGCTTGCTTTTCAAAAAGTTTGGGGAGCATGCAGGACAGCAAGACAGCTGTGTGCCTTCCTTCAGCCTGTCCTCCACATTTTCTCTCCCAATGTCTTGTGCCATCCAAGATAAACTTAGGGTAAATCGAGATCACACACCATCCACACCGATTCCATTAAAATAATTTTCCACGAAAAGGGACTTCTATACCCACTTGAACCTTCAACCCATTTGAAGCTTCCTGACGTTTTCCTCCCTGAGTCATTCCATGCAAGTCATTCTCCTCCCCTCTACTCAGAACACAATAAGCAAAAGACACTAGGTCCTCCCAGATCTCTAGATTGTGGCCCCATCGATTCTGCCTTGCCTTATGCCCAGCACTTCTATCTACTGTCTTCTCAAGCCCTCGCCTCCCGTCTGTAGTTGCCCACGATTAGTGCAGGGGAGAGCCAGGGGTTCTGAAATCATGCAAATAGGTGTTGATGCTGGTAAGCTACAGATGTCACAAAGATACAAAGTGGCTTGCTTACTCTGCCAGCCTTGCTGAGTTTTACCACACTACAGATCTACACTACAAACTAGTGGGGGAACAGGATGGACAGATACCTTAGGGAGCTCCTTCTCCCCTGCGTCCCAGTCCGCCACCTAAGGTCCTCTGAGGGCTATTTGCTGTGGCTGCCTAATGTGAGATTGGCAGCCACACGCAAGAGAACCTTCTCCTTCGCCGCCCCTCAGTTGTGGAACGACCTGCCAGTTGAAATGCGCCTGCTGACCTCGTTGAAGGTTTTTAAGCAGGCATTAAAGACTCTGTTATTCCGGCAGGCCTTCCCTGTTTAGAACTCTGGTTCCTTTTGCTGACTCTTGCATACTGTTTTTTTGTTTTATTGTTGGATTTTTAAAAAAATGTTTTTAGTTCAAAGTTGTTTTTCGATATATTGTCCGTATGCTTTTATGTAAATGGTTTTTAAACTTTGTATACTGTATTTTAATGGTTTAACTTCTATAAACCACCCAGGGAGCTTCAGCTATCGGCTGTATAGAAATGTAAATCATCATCATATTTGGAGTCACTGGTTCACCAATTACAGTCTATTCTAGCCTTCCCCAACCTGTTTTGGACTTCAGCTCCCAGGATTCCTGACTGTTGGCCATAATGTCTGGGACTGATGGGAGTTGAAGTACAAAAGATCTGGAAGGCACCAGGCTGGGGACAGCTGGTCTATTACTTCCCATCCACCCAACTTTCCAACAGCACTTTTCCAGCTCATGTAGGTGAAAAAGGGAATGTGAACAGATACGCAGAAATGTGGAAAGTTACTTAGGGAGATATCTCAACATTTCAGAAACCAAAACGAAAGGCTAGAACTTCTGCTTTTCATGCAACTTTCTGCTTCTCCACACCAGTACCTCTTGTGGGCTTCCTCCTCCCATTATTCTATGCTCCCCACCCAGTTCGCATGCTCAGCCCTGGGGGCAAAGATTCCACTCTTCAAACTGTACCCTTCCCTGAAATGTTGCAATCAGAACAAATTATCTAAAATAAATAAGACCATCTGCCTTCTTTGCATCGTTTACTCATGCTGCGTTTCAGGTTTTCCTGTTTAAAAAATAAAAGTAAAGAAAAATTGGAACACACACATACTTTCAGCTAAAGGGGTCTTCTGTCGTTCATATTTATTTAGAACCTTAGTCCATCAAGGGCAAGCATCATCAAGGAAATTTGAAGGAAAACAAGCATTTTAAGACCACAAGAAAGGACCCTGGGCTTTGTAGTAGGGTAGTGGCCAGAAAATCATCCCATCCCCCAACCCCCCGGCCACTAGTTTTGGGAGAAAACCCCAAAAGGATTCTTGGCTCCCAGGAAAAATTGATATTGGACACGTTAGGGTGTCACGGAAAGCCACAGTTTTTTAACATGATGCCTTATTGTGAGCCAGACAACACGCTAGAGTGTACAGCTCAATCGCTTCTGCTTGGCTCCTCCTGCTAGCAGGAGCCAGGGAGCCTCCACCCCTGGTTTGTTTAGCGGGATGTCTAAACCAGTAACTCTGGCTTGTCTTTTCCCAGGCAAGCCAGAGCTGTAAGTAGCGATGCCGTCAAATTTTGTAATTAGTTGGCTCATCCGTTCATAATGCTCACCTTTGTAGCGTGCCTGGATTGATGCATTACCAATTTGCTATTACGTTTGGAATTGACTCTGAGCTTTGGAGTATGTGCAGCAAAGTAGCACACAGATCCCCCCACCCTTGTTTTTCAGTCACTGTACCACCTCGAACACCCCCAGCCTACCCTGCAAACTTACTTGAAGCAGTCTCATTAGCTGCTTCCTTTGTTGTCGCCACCACCACAGCTCTGGCTTTGAGGAGAGAGAGGACAACTCAACAGGTCGATCTTCGTAACAGGACAGAGAGTAAGCACCACAAGACATCATCGCGCAGGCAGGCCACGTGAAAACAGCAATCAGAACGGGGCCACGTGACATCACGCTGCTCTACACAATTTCAAATTACAGCTTCCAAGATACACCTTGATACTCCGCATGCGCAAAAACGCATATACACGGAACAGGTTTTTGTATGAAAGGAGAATTCTTGTCGGCGCTCACGTGGACAAATTCGTTACTTTCTGAATGAAGAACGAATTCTCTCAGGGGAAGTTTACCCAACAGCAGCAGGCCAGAGATTCTGCTTGGGACATAACACTGAATAAACCAGGAACGGAGGATCCCTGATTTGTTTAGTCGCTGCTGCTGGCAGAAGCAGCAGCAAGCCAGAGCAGCAAGCCAGAGTTTCTGATTGGGATGTAACGCTGAATAAACCAGAAACGGAGGATCCCTGGTTTGTTTAGCTGCTGCCGCTGGCAGGAAGAGCAGCGAGCCAGAGCACCGAGCCAGAGTTTCTGACTGGGAGAAGCCATGCTAGAGGGATCGAGCCGCGTGCACCAGTTTACTGTGTAGACATGTAAACTGGGTCACTGCAACAAAGCATCTCTTTTCCCTTCAAGACCGCCAGCACATCATAGAAGCACCTACTAAACACAAATGCCCCCCGCACCAATCCCAATTGTATGGCCTCAGCTAACCAGGAATTGCCATCGACTAAACGCCCAGCAAGCAAAGGAATAGCTTGGCACAAGAGTAGTCTGAGATGGGACTGTAGCCGGCTCCCAAAACACTCAGCTTTCACCCTTCTGAGTAATGATTGCTACGATGAATGTCCTTCATTGTACTGTGAGGGAAGAGGGGGGAAAAACGCTTTTGATGTGCCAGCAAAATGGAAGCATTTGGGAACCAAGCAAAGCTTGCCTTAGTTCAACCTTCCCCAACTTGCTACCCTCCAGATGTGTTGGTCTACAACTGTGATAATCCCCAGCCAGAATGGCAGCACTGGCTGGGGATGATGGCAGCTGCAGTCCAACAGGCTGGGTAAGGCTGGGCTAGGGGAACATTCAACGTTGCTCGAGTGAGCCAATTGGCCATCCCTGTTTACAACCAAGAGGAGCAGCTTAATTGTAAAAAAAATCTCACCATGCACACAAACATAGAAAGTGCTTTGTTTTCTTGTTGGTTTATCTTAAAAAGGAAGACATACTTCCCTTGGCCCAGGGGGTGGGGAACGGCGTCAGAGCAATGAAATGTTTTCACCACAGACTATGGGGTTAAAAGAAGAGGAGGAAAACGCTCCTTCTGGTTATTTGGCGTCTTTGTGAAATCCGAGCTAGGCAGGTCGTTCGCAAGTTCCTGGGGCTGCCGTGTGAATTGGGGCCTCTGTTACTTGCGGTGCCATGGCATCGCACACATCACTGAGAAAGAATGCAGGCCTTGCTCCGACAAGGGAGGGGAACGCACTGCCAGGGCAGCGCTCTAAAGCGCAAGTGATTTCGCTGTTGGTCTTGGAGAGCATATTCAGCTAGGAACTCTTCAGCGGCGGCAGACGCTGATAAGGAAGTGCCAAGGAGAAAGAAACTTTAAATGCACGAACCAACAAAACGGGGGTGGGGGAAGCCATTAAAACCAAGGTTGTCACTTTTCAAAACTGAGGACTGGAGGGGAAAGAGAGACGTTGAGGGTGTGTCAGAATGAGAGCTGAACCAGCTCTTACCTCCTGCCAAGATCTGGCTGGTGCCTGGCCAACAAACGGTGACGCACCGTAAATCCCCCCTGGCCGCAGCATTTGACATTGATCACACTGGCGTTCAAGCCGACGACACTTTCACGAATGCATTTGACAACTGAGGAGGGGGGCGGGGGGGGGGGAGAAGCAAGACGCTCCAGGGCAGAGCTTACAACTGTTTTGCCAGCACCACTGCTCCACATTCCTTTACCTCAAGGAACACCTTTCCTCACATGTACATCCCCTTCCCCTCCCCAAAATTAAGGCCAGGCGTCTGCTGCCTTCAATTAACAAGTCCATTCTGTACATGCCGAGAGCAGGGCATTCTTGACAGTGGCACCACAGCTCCGAATCTTTTTCAGCAGGGCTTATCCTTCTATATGCTTACTAATTTTATCTTTAGTAATGCTTTCAACCAATTTACCTGGAAGAGACGTTAAGCTAACCTGCCTGTAATTTCCCAGACCCCACCCCACGCAGATCCCTTTTTAAAACTACTGTTACATTGGCCATTTTCCAGGCCTCTGGCACACCTCTATCATGTCTCCCCTTACACACCTTTTCTCCAAGCTAAACAATCCCGGCTGCTGTAAATGCTCCTCATAGGGGAGTTGCTCCAGCCCCTTGATGATTTCAGGTACTCTTTTCTGCACTTTTTCCAATTCTACAATATCCTTTTTTAGGTGCAGCACGCAGCAGTCGCACCATAAGAGTTAACTGGCCGTGGGAAGATAAGGGAACACCATGACCGAAAGCAGAGGGTGGACAATACAAGCCCACACACAACTCCAGCCCGATTTATATTGCCACCAGAACCATTTTTAAAGCTCTGGTGGCAGGAGTCAGAGATAAGTGGAGGGCCTCTCTGTGCCACAACCCAGCTTCAGAAGGAACACATCTCTCCCTACAACTCACTGCGCCTGAGCAAACGCTCCAGCACCCCCTTCTCACAAGGAGCTTTTCCTCTTGAGCCCTTGTGAGCGGTGTGCAGACTTCTACAATTAGCAGATTGTCCTCTCCTGTCCAACTCCTTGGCACCCTGCCTTCTCTTCTGTAAGATGCCCCCCCCCCGGCCCCCCACCATTGCTCCTTTTTTGCTGCAACTCTTTTCAGTTCTGAGCTCTTCTGATTACAGTCCTGGATGAATTAGCTAGTGTGTTCGCATCCTCTTTGATGAAAGTGGGTTTCTAAGACTCTGTGCAAAATACCAGGACAAGGCAAACCTCTGTAAGAAGCTCTAGGAAGGGGATACATCAAATTTGTACACCAAGTAACATTCTGAAAGATCATTTGCAGCCCTGCCCAGAGGACCCCAGCAAAGAAATCCAGGAAATTTATTAGGCCTTCCTGCTTGCATCACGGTCACCCAGAGGCGATGTCTACTTTCCAGAGGTGACTGACAGAGTGGGTAGTTGGAAGCCTGTGTCATTCGATATTTGGGAGGCACCAACAGCAGCATATTTTAGGCCCCTCTTAAAAGACCCCCGCTTAAAATGGAGGAGGTGCAGAGAATGCTGATTTGCAGATGACACAAAATTTGCAGATGACACAAAATTGGGTGGGATAGCTAATACCCTGGAAGACAGAAACAAAATTCAAAGTGATCTTGACAGTCTGGAGCGCTGGGCAGAAAACAACAGAGTGACATTTAACAGGGATAAATGCCAAGTTCTGCACCTAGAAAAAAGAAACCAAATGCACAGTTACAGGATGGGGGATACGTGGCTCAATGCTACTACAAGCGAGAAGGATCTTGGAATTGTTGTAGATCACAAGCTGAATACGAGCCAACAATGTGAATGTGGCTGCAAAAAAGGCAAATGCTATTTTAGGCTGCATTAATAGAAGCATAGCTTCCAAAACCCGGAAGTACTAGTTCCCCTCTACTCAGCATTGGTTAGGCCTCATCTGGAGTACTGTGTCCAGTTCTGGGCACCACACTTGAAGAAGGATGCAGACAAGCTGGAGAGGGTTCAGAGGAGGGCAACAAAGATGATCAGGGGACTGGAAACAAAGCCCTATGAGGAGAGACTGACAGAACTGGGCATGTTTGGCCTTGAGAAGAGAAGACTGAGGGGAGATATGATAGCGCTCTTCAAGTACTTGAAAGGTTGTCGCGGAGAGGAAGGCCAGGATCTCTTCTCGATCATCCCAGAGTGCAGGACACGGAATAATGGGCTCAAGTTACAGGAAGCCAGATTCCGGCTGAACATCAGGAAAAACTTCCTGACTGTTAGAGCAATACAACAATGGAACCAACAACCTAGGGAGGTGGTGGGCTCTCCCACACTGGAGGCATTCAAGACGAGGCTGGACAGCCATCTGTCAGGGATGCTCTGACTTGGATTCCTGCACTGAGCAGGGGGTTGGACTCGATGGCCTTGTAGGCCCCTTCCAACCCTACTGTTCTAAGATTCTATGATTCTATTCTATGACCCATCTCTTTACCCAAGACTTCCCTGCATAGTTATTTATTTAATAGATTTATATACCGCTTACCATATTTAAAAATATCTCTAAGCGGTTTACAAGAAAATGAAATACATTAAAATACATTGTGCTGCCTAGTTAAGTTGTGTAGTAATTATTGTGCTTTTAGCTTTAGTTTTAAATATTCTAAACATTTTAGCAGGTGAGTTGTTGTGTTTATCATGATGTATCATGATCTCTGATTTTGTAAACATGGAGATGCCGTTAGATATAATAAGCGGTATATAAATTGCTTAAACAAGAAAAAGAAGAAGTAAAGTTTTTTCAAAGGTCATGGGTTCCCACAAAGAACTGGGAGAATTGTATTTCTGAGAAAAAGGTAGGGACATTTTCAAAGCAGCTTAGAACACATTTCCCAGAGGGGGTTACATATTCCCTCCTTGCTCTATCAATGATATAACTAGCCACCTTGAGGCCTGGAGCAGGAAATTCCAATGCCACTCTGGATGGAACTAAAAATATGCCAAAGCCGAAATGCTCAACAATTAGCTGCCTTCAACGGTAACACAGCCCCACCATCACCACACACACAGAATCTGAAGCCAGGTCAAAAGAGCACTGCCCCAAGATGAATAGACATGACTGTCATTGCGCTTGCAGTCTTGGGAATTACGGGTATTGTAGCTTTGCCAGACTGCCCATTGGAAGCCTTTAGTCTGCCCCCAAAACTATCAATCATGGCACTGGGAAAGGGGAGCAAAGACAGCTAAACTTGACAAATACACACAAGCCCTTCAATAAATGGAGAAGCAACACATCGCCATAAATTTGCCATTGTTTTCCTTTCAGAAAAGCTGGACTATTTAGTTCCAGGGTTTGGAGCTTTTCCTGTTTTTGCAACGTAGAGTCCTCCTTGCGTGAGGCATCGCCTTTTCTCGTGGTGGGCCAAATCCAGCCCAAACAGGTCTCTCCCTTCCGTGACCAGCTTGGTCCTCTCTGTCCACAGCGGGCTTTGTCTGGTTTTGAGTCACGCCCAGCTCCTCACCTATGAAGTTGTTCCACTCCGTGTCCAGCTCCCCTTGGCTGGCGAGGCATCCTCGCATGACGTTGAAGCAGTAGTTGTAACACGGCTTGACGGCAACTAAACCCCGGCAATGTGGGCAGTACATCATCTTCAGCAGCGCTCGGACACCCTGTGGTGTGGGGTTGACCTTTGGGAAGAACAGAAAATAAAGGGGAGGAAGAAGAAGCACAGACAGAGGCATTATTATCAGAAGCATTTAACTGTTTTATGGTTTTAGATTTTAATTGGTATTAGCTTGTCCACAGTTTAATATGTTTCGAGCTGTTTAAATTCTTTATTGTTTTATACAATACATTTTATCTGCATGCTGCCCTGAGATCTTAATGATATAGGGCAGGATACAAATGTTTTAAATACAAAAAGAAAAAATAAAAGAAAATTATCATCATCACCACCACCACCACTTACAAAGCACCTACACTTTTCTAAATGCTGTACAGATATTTAAAAATACGACAGACCCTGCTTGCAGACTCACAAACCTAGTAGGCACGACACAAGAGGAAATAGGAATATGGAGGGAAGAGGAAAGAGGAAAGCAAGCACTGACAGCTCTACTTCTCTGTGTGATGGATCAGGAGAGGCTTGCCTTACCTGTGCAATTACGTTCTTCCTGGCAAGTGGCAGGGGGATGACCTCTCAGCAGTTCTTGGATCACCTGACTAATGGCAGAAGGCAAAGTGTGCCCCACCACCACCAGCGCCACAAACCCAGGGAAATGTATCACATTAAGTTTTGAAATATAAAAGGATCTATATTTCTACAGCCTGAGCCATGTGCATTCCATGACCTCCTGACACTATAAGACTGGTTGTGAATGTTAGCCATTTAAAGATCCTAGTCCACATTAAGCACTCTAGAAAGAACAGTGATAATCATACAGCAGAAGGGCAGAAATTGATACTAGGTGCCAAGACTGGTCATGTTTTCAGGCTGCTTTTTTAAAATCACACACACACCTTGACCAAGTAGAGTCCGAATTTCTCGCTCTCACGTTTGCAGAAAACAGGCCCCAAACTTTATGGCAAACACCTGGTGGTATCTCAATAGCCAGAGTGGGACCGGGGTGTGGTCCCTTGCCCCACTTAGCTCCTTGAACCTCTCCCAAGGTCAGCAGGAGCAGGAAAAAAAAAAATGCAAACACAGGGGGGAAAAAAGATGCTCAATTTTTCCAGGTTGCAGAATCCCTTTTCTCCATGCAGAATTAATTTTTAAGTGTGGAATATACTGCTCTAAAAGAGCCACACAGCTCATTCTTGCTACTGACAGAGGATAGTACATTTAACATTTCCCGCTTTATTTCACAGACAAAAATATAGGTGGAATCCATTGGCTGCTTGGAGGTTTTCTTTATGGCTCTTCATATTAACCTACTATATATAGGGAGCAATCCTATGGCCACTAGACGCTGTCTAGAGGGCCACAGGATTGTTTGGTTTCTGGGATCCAGCCTCGGAGCCCAGAAACTGCACTCCCCTTCCCCTACCCCACCCCTTCGTAGCTGCCATGGTTCTCTCCAAGCTGGCTACATCTCTGCACGGAAACGGAGCATGGAGACAGGGAAAAGGGGGCGGTCCCGGGGGCAGGGAGGGGAGGACAGTCCTGAAGCTGCTGTACACAGCTTCCTATCGGGTCTCCAAGTTCCTTCCCTCCCCCTGCCCGAAGCCGTGGCTAGACGGGCGAAATCACCCATCTAGCTAAAATGCAGAGCACTAGTTTCTTCTGCTTTTAAGGAGATCTAGATTACTCAGGAGCATTTAACACAGTTTAGTTATGCCTTTGGCTTACAGAAACTCCAATCACACACTCTTTGTACATTTAAGAAGCTTTGGTGGTCCATGAAGATTATAGTTAAGGATAAATAGACCAGCCAAGACTGAAGATTCTTGCCCTAGATAACAAAGGCTGTGACCAAAGTATAAACCCAGGAACCTACATTAGTGTCCGGTTGCAACCATCTCTATCAGGTGTGTGGAACCTCCATCCCGTGGGCAAAACTGAGCCCTCCGGGGGTTCCAATCGGGCCCTTGGGGTTCCCTAGATGGTCCCACTGCTTCCCCTGGCCCCACCCCTTTTCACTCAACCACTTATTATTGGATAGTTTCCCAGCTTTTGTGCAGTTTTTTCTCCATTCTAAAAGGTTGAAACGCCTCTCCTAAGGCTTACTTATTTGCAGTAAATGCTGTAGTGCCATAATGCCTGAGGCCTGGTCTATCCATACAGCAGAATGACATGGTGGTGGAGGCCATTTTTTTCAAGTGCTCTCCCATGTTGTTGCTTTTAAAAAATCCCTGCAACTAAAAAACTAGCATGTCAGAGAGGAAAGTTCTACCCAGCTTGTTTCTTGCTGTGCTAGTTTTCTACTTACAGGGATATATATATATATCACAGAGCAGAGCATGCAAAAAACTTGATCCTCCTCTTGCAGTCTGGTGGCATAAGTCTCCCTTTTGATCCCAAGATCAAAACTTGTGTGGGAGGTGAGAGTGAGTGTTAAAAATATTCTCCTCACCCTCCAAATTGTGGGAATGCTTGCCCTTCTTCAATCCTGCTCACTTCTGTGATTTGCTTCTGCTATTCACCCTTTCCACCTTCTCATTATGGCAACATCTTCTTTCTCAATTGGTGACTTAATCCCAGACAATCAGGGATCATGGAGAGATCAGGATGATGTCACAACGCTAAACAGCCAGTCAGATTTGGCAACATCAGCAAGTGAGGGCAAACTTCCTGAACAGGCAAATTAGTCACGTGGGTGATCCCAGCCAATCAGGGATTTCAGGCTAGGTAGCCAATCGATTTTGCAATTTGATGCTGTCGTCAAGTGAGGGCGATGCTTCCTGTGCAAGTGAACAC
The DNA here is from genome assembly GCF_057233095.1 of Heloderma suspectum. Taxonomy (NCBI): domain Eukaryota; kingdom Metazoa; phylum Chordata; class Lepidosauria; order Squamata; family Helodermatidae; genus Heloderma; species Heloderma suspectum. The sequence continues at coordinate 5,083,989 of NC_139466.1, forward strand.
TTTTGACCCCTTTCAAAACAATCACTGATAGGGGTGTATGCTCTTGATGCTGCCAGAAACGGTTCACGAAGAACGCAGCCCCCGCGCCCGTTCCTTTTTCCGCTCAGCCCTAATTTTGAATGACACATAATTTAGCCATGTGTTCTTCATTACAGGGACATTTCTGAAGTCTATGAATTGCAAAATATCAAGTTCCCCTCCTCCCTGACTCACCGCGGGGTCTGGCTTACATATTTTTCCCCTCTTGTTTTTTAAAAAAATAATAAAATGCCCTCGAGGTTTGGGCAGGAAATGTCCGCGTTTGGCAGCAATTTAAACCCATTGATTTTAATGTCTGTCAAGGGTTCAATAATAGCCTGAATCCCTACCCCAACCTTTCACAGGTTCTACAGGGAAATGAGGGAGGGCGACGGGAATATGTGGAGGAGAGAGTTCCCATAGCCACAAAATTCCAAAAAGGCATGAAACATTATCTAAGAATTCACACTGACTGAAAGAAATTGGAAGGGGGGGGGGGAGAGAGAGAGAGAGAGAGAGAGAGAGAGAATCATATTTCAGATTAATATATTTCACCTGCGCTTACAGGCTACATGGGCTTTGCTCAGATGTAATTCACTCGGTATGCATTGGCCTGTGCCTTTTAATCTATTAAATTACATTTACAGCCCAACTATCCCAAGAGCTGGTAGGAACAATTCTGCACCAAAAGGGGAGAGACGTGTGCCCTGAAGTCACATTTGGAGGGATGATGCAGAGGGCGGCACGACCATCTGACCAGCCATTCATCTCCAGGATTCTTCTGCTTTTTCACACTGATTCTCAGATTACATTTTACAATATCAAATCCATAAGAAACAGGGTCCACATATCACTTTTATGGGGGTGAAATGTGCACTGGTTCAAATCAAGTCAGTGTGCTGTAGTGGCTAGATAAGGTTTGGGGAACCCTTTTTTCAGCCGAGGGCGGCATTCCCCCAGGGGTAATCTTTTAGGGGTTGTATACTGCTGGGCTACACCTTTCTCTTTTTGTGCCATCCTCTTCTCTCTCTCTCTCTCTCTCTCTCTGTCCCACCCTCTTTTTTCTCTCCCTCTCTTATTCTCTATCCCCTTCTCTCTCTCCCTCATTCTCTGCCACACCCTTTTCTCTCTCTCCTATTCTTGGCCACCTCCTTTTTGTCTCTCTCTCATTCTCTGCCCCCTCCTTTTCTCTCTCTCTTTCAGCCAGTCCCCCTCCCACCACCTCTCTTCATCCTTACAGGCTACCAGGGGGTGGACAGATTGCTTTTACCAGTAAGTCTGAACTGGGGCTTTTGAAATTAGACCAAGGGCTGCATGAAATTCGGTTGAGGGGCAAAGATGCCCACCCCAGGCAGAACAGGGCCAGAAAAGGTTCAAATTCAGCCATGCAATTGATGCTCACGGGGTGACCTCAGGCCAGTCTCTCCCTCTCATCCTAACCTGCCTCACAGGGTTGTTGTGAGGATAAAAAGGATATGGGGAGAACCATGTACAACCTCCACCCAACCTGGAGCTCCTTGGAGGAAGAGTAGGATAAAAATAAACTGAAATGAACAGATCTACTCTCTTCTCAGCCTCTCTCCCCCTCAACCCCCGCAATGGGGGCGGGGGATAAATAATACTGACCTCTCTTGAAGACCTGTTGTCAGATAAAGTCATTTTGCAAATCTTGTGGTTTTCTTGTTGTTAGTTCCCTTAGGCATTGTGTACGGAAAGGTGGGATACAAAAATTAAGTACTTTGAGCACTGTATAAACACTGCACAAATGCCAAGCATTTTTATCATCATCATCACCACTTTAAAATGGCAAAATATTGTACTGTGTCTAAAGGCCCTGCTCGCTCCGAATTTCAGATCTCTTCCTTTCTATATTTTGCTATCAGAGCAAGTTACTAGACCTCATGACTGCACTGATGCACTAAACTGTGTGGTCGAATGCCTTCTGAAATCTTAAGCCAAGGAAGATGCTGAGTCAGGATTCCAGTGGGCCACCAAAACCAGAATAAATCCACTTGGTACATAATTTGGAAACGGGGCATCAGAATTTCTGAATCAGACATGTGTCTGGTTAGAGAACCTGCTCACACAATCCTAAGTAAATATGTTGGATACGTTACAGCAGCCCTCAGTTATTGTTTTTTAACCCATAATTGTTTAAAAGGATCAGCCACTTCTGACATGATTACACAAATTGAGTTCAATTATAGCCCAGGATTGCCTGTAAACCTACACACCCCCATGGTCTGGAAGCACCACCACACTCGACACAGCAAACTCCAAATCATTCCCAAGTATCCCACACAAGCCAATAAAATTAACAACTTTAGAACAGGCTCTCACAATCAAGGTACGAAACATGGACCAGAGCTTACAATGCAAAGGGGTTTCAAAGAGAAACCAGATCAACACCCCAAAGAAAGAAGGCGGGGGGATGGACAACCGGATATCCCTGAAATGCACTGGGTTATTAGGATGTGTGTCGTTCTCAGGGTCTACACCATCAGAAAACGCACCTAATTGTTTATTGTTACACTGCCCTCAATGTGCACAGCACTGTACAAAGTACAAGATGGCAGGTCTCAGCCCCAAGGGGCGTACATTCTAAAACTCAACACCAGGGAAACAGCAGAGGTTGGGAAGCAGGAAAGAGGTGGGGTAAACAAGGGAAGAATATGTAGTCATTTCAATGACAAGTACTTGGCCTTGTTGCAATGACATGGGGCAAATAGAAGACGGGGCCAAAGGCCTCATGGAAAAGGTGGGTTTTCAGGAGGGATTTGATGAAAGTGAGAGCTGGTATCACACAGGTGTTCTAGGAGGCGGTCACAAGCGTAAGGGGCAGCAAGGAGAAAGGGATGGAGTTGGAGACTGGCCAGGGGAAAGGGTATTTTTACTCAATATTTGCCCAAAACACAAACCATATTCTAAGAGGGATTGAAATCACTAAGGGTGCAACCCTATACGTGTCTACTCAGAAGTAAGTCCCATTGAGTTCAAATATGCTTATCCCAGCTAAGTGTGTATAAGATTGCAACCAAAGTCTCCTTTTCCCTGATATGAGGGGCAGCTAAAGGTTTACTTCACAACTGCCTGGGGATGATGGGAATTGCACATATAGAGGGTGCCAGGTAAGGAAAGTGTAGGCTAGTCACATGACAAGCTCAATGTGATATTTGTGAAGGGCAGGGATATTATCTTTGGCCGAGTGCAAACTTAACGTGTTTGATCTCGTAACCATAGCTAGAAGATCAGAAGCAACCTCTGGCTTTTCCCTTCCTTCCTCCACTTGTGTGCACAAATCCCCCAGCCCCCTTTTCAGAGTTAGCCATGGTGCAGTGTTTAATATTTATACTACTGACGTAAATGCTGGTTCCCATCAAGCCATGGTTAGAAGTATTCCAGCAAACTCTGGTTTGAACCAACCATGGTTAACAATACACCCGGTTAGCTCCAGAAGAGGGAAAACGGGGTGAGAGGGAAATGCGCGAGAGAGAAGGAAGAAGAAGGCATGCACACGTCTTGATCTCATAGGAATATCAGAAGCTGCCTTGTACTGAGTCAGACCGTGGGTCCACCTAGCCTAATGCCGTCGACACTGACTGACAGCGGTTCTCCAGGATTTCAGGCAGGATTCCTTCCTAGCCCTACCTGGAGATGCCGGGGATGGAACCTGGGACTGTCTGCATGCAAAGCAGGGGCTCTACCATTAAGCCCTGGCCTCTAACCACCAGGAACATTGCATCTGCACAGGGGCTTTATGTAATTCAGAAGGGGGGTTAAAGTGTGGATTCTGGGGCTGAGAAACTACTACAGCTGGGGAAAAGAGGCAATGGGAAAGACCAGCCCTTTACAGGCATTTATGGAATTCGGTCCTCAGGGAGGCTCGCCTGGCACTTACTTTGCTATTTTGCAGTGCCAAGCAATTAAGACTTTTGTTTTCCCAGGCTTTCTATTGAAAAATAAATCTCCTGATTTTACTGCTGCTTTTTGTTGTTGTTTTGGTATTGTTTTGCCATGATATTTTATTGAGCAAGTTGCCCAGAGAGTATTGATAGTGCAGGGCTGCACTGAAAATTTTAAAATAAATAAACAAAACACGCAGGTATGTTTTGTGCAATACAGCGGCATCTGAGAAGTGTGAGTTGCTAGATTGGGGGGGGGGGTGTCTGAGCAGGCCACTAAAATCATCCATAATTTGCATAGCCCTTCTAAGAGCACGCCCAAATCCCAATTTGTTTTGGAAGCTACACTATACCAGGGGCCACAGTACTTGTCCATCTAGCCCAGTATTGTCTAAACTGAGTGACAGTATCTCTCTCAGGACTTAGGTAGAGGTGGGCTTTTCATATCACTTACTACTTGATCCTTCTTTATGTCAAAGTTTGGAATCTTTTGCTTGCAACGTACGTGTGCTACCACTGACCTAAGATCCCCGCCCCAGAGACATACACTTTGCACTCACAGACCACAAATCCACTGCTATAGACCCTATGGCAGAGGTGTTGAACCTCTTTCCGCCTGTGGGCCGAATTCAATTTCGGAGAAGCACTCGGAGCCCACATTCCCGGGGGGTGGGGAGAAAAGGCCAAAGAGGCAGGGCCAAAAGTTACCCCAAATCCCAGTACATTGTAGCTTAAAGCTCTTACTGCCAGAAGCTGCTAAGCCTGAGGAGAGGCATTTCAAACTTTTAGAATGGGAAAAAAGCCGCACAAAAGCTGGGAAACCACCAATTGGGTAGGGGGAAGGGGGGGCATGGGGAAAGGGGCTTGGCCATCTGGAAAACCCAGAAGGCCAGACTGGAACCCCAAGTGGGTCAGATCTGGCCAACGGCCCGAGGTTCCACAGCCCTTGCTCCATGAGATAAGCAGACAAAACACCAGCACACAACTCACCGCCGACACTCTGGCGACGACATCTCTGGCCACTGCCAGGCCTTGTGCGAAAGTGCGAGCTGCCACAAACGCCCGCGTCACCTGCAGCTTCAGCTTGCGCGGCACATCCCCAAAGGGCTTGAGCTGCTCCGTGTATTTGCTGACGCATTCCAGGTACTCGTCCGAGAAGTGGTACTGGGGGTTCACCAGGCGGAACATGCGCTCCAGGAGGCGGGCCCAGAAGTCGTTGAGCATTTCTTCCAAGTTGACGTTGCCACCCGTGTAGTATCGCTTCAGCTCCACAAAGAGGTCCTTAAACATTTCCGAGTTCTGCATGTACAGGAGGCCATAAGTCCTTACAAACATGTCATTCAAGGATTTCTCAGCGTTCTCGAGAAGCTCTCTGAAGAATTCTGGAAGAAGGAGGAGAAGGCCTTTATTGTAAGGAAGGACACAAAGCTTTTAACTGGCAGGCAGAATCACAGAATCACAGAATCGGAAGGGGCCTACAAGACCATCAAGTCCAACCCCCTGCTCAGTGCAAGACTCCAAGTCAAAGCATCCCTGATAGGTGGCTGTCCAGCCTTGTCTTGCATGCCTCCAGTGTGGGAGAGCCCACCACCTCCCTAGGTATCCAAGGATTGAGACCAATTTTAACTGAGGAAAGACTGCAAATTAAGATCACAGGTTTTTATTTGCGTGGGGGGGGCGTTTAGGATCTGCTGTGTTCTTGCAATAAGGAATGAAAAGAATATATTAAATAAAGGTGGAGGAAAGACTTAATAACGGCCCAGTACAGATGTAATGCTTAGCCATGATTTCTCAAGCCCGCAAGAGACCTGCAGGTTCAAATACAGGCATTTATCTATGCATTTATTAATTACATTTGTACGCTGCCCCATAACAAAGTTCTCGGGGAAGCTTACAACAAACATACAGACATAGAACAAAGACAAAACAGAATGTAAAGCCATACAATCAAAAGCATCACAAGATAGAACACAACTCACGGCATCCCAAAACTAAAAACACAGATTTTGAAACGGAGCAGTCCAGACTACGTGAGTTCTTTAAAAGGCCTGCGAGAACAAGGAAGGTCCTCACCTGGCACTGGAAAGACCACAGGGATGGAGGCAGGTGAAACTCTCTGGGAAAGCTGTTCCATACCCTTGCTGGTAGTTACCTGCCTCACTTCATTCATTCAGCAGAGGACTTGGCGTGTGTGTGTATATATAGGGAGTAGAGCCTTTGAAGAAGATCTTAAGGTTTAGGGAGGTACGGATGGGAGAAGGTGGTAATCTAGATTTCAGGTAATCTAGTCTTGGAATACAGGATGCAGCAATGAGATGAAGCAGTCAAGAGCCACTTGGTCTAGTGGTTGGTGCTGGACTGGGACCGGGGAGACGCAGGTTCAAATCCTCACTCAGCCAGGAAGCTCACTGGGTGACTTTGGGCCAGTCATTATCTCTCAACCTAAACTACCTCACAGAGTTGTTGAGAAGATAAAGTGGGGACACACAGACAGCATGCACAGTTTTGCAATATAAACTGCAGGTGCAGGGCCCCCGATCTGGATTGGGCCCATAGCGGGGTCGGGGGGAGAGAAGGAAGGGTTACAGCCTCCCTGTTCCCCATATTAGCATTCCTACCTGGATTGGGGGCCCTGCACTTACACTAGAGTAAAAATGGGGGGGGGAAGCAGCTGCTATCTGCTTCTTTAAAGCAAAGCCTACTTTGGCCCTTAGAATCTTAACATGCAAGTGTTTTATCTGTGCAGCTCAATCCTTCAGAAACCCATGGAAAACAGGCCCAACCGATTCAAAGTGATGCAGGAATCCAGATACAGGAACCACTCAAGGGAGTGTCTCACACCATGCCTGGAAAATGCAACACACCAACTCAAACCCAAGGAGAGATGAAAGGTGGCGGATCTCTGTGGCTCCAGTGATGCGGTCAGAATGCACCGCGGGGTTTGTTTTTGGAGGGGCTCATATGGGACCTAAAGAAAGCTTGACAAGAAACATTAATACCATCATAATGCCAGCAGTGTAATAATCTCAAAAGTGTCTAATGTAGGACAGATGTCTGCAACATAAAGAATCATGCTTTATCCCAGAGGTTCTTTGCCGTTTACCTCCGCCCATCCGTTGTGTACGTAATTATTTTACAATTTAATATAATTCAAAATAGGGGTGGTGGGGTGGAGGAAGGTGAAGAATGAAGGTTGACAGCTTTGGAATTAACAAACATTTTAGGTGCAGTTCTGCCAGTTCACCATTGCATAGTATGACCGCCTTCCCCACCTCAAAAAACCCTTCCAGGAAAAAAAAAAATCCACATTATTTCATCCAAGACACTCGATATAAGGGATTCTGTCCTGCACCTTCTTGTGACTCATGTTCAATAAATAAATTTTTAATAACATATGCCTCTGTACTGAAATCCTCAAAGGAGGCAGTGTTTAGACTCAAAAGTTGTTAGAAGCGGGAGCGAAACGGGGAGAGAAAAAAAGTCCTTGGCCCGGTTTGAATTTAAACCTTGTTAAAATGTATGAAGTATGTTGGAGTTCAAATTTTTAAAGTCTTCAAAGTGTTCCAGTACAAACAAAGCCTAACTCAGAACATTTTCGGGGGGAGGGGGGATGAGAAAAAAAAACACCCTTAAAAATGCATTCTTACAGTGTTCTTTATTAACATAGTCCTGGGCTTGGCGGTTCACACAGCAGCAGAAAACACAGCCTCTCAGGGACCAGAAGAGAAACAAGCCCTAGAATGGGCATTTGATTTCACACACACACACACACGCAACCCATAACACATCCTCTGTCTAATATCAGCATGAACGTGTCCACTCATTCCCATGACTGGCATTTCCTGCCTGCAGTTTTCCCTGTCTCTCTTGCTTCAGCATATACTACAGAGATTAGTTGGGTCGTTATGTATTAATTTCTAATTCACTTAATCATTCTGAAAGCTCCCTTCCTTTTCTTCTGGGTTTCTCCCCCCTCCCCAGACCTTTTAATTGGAGGGCCATACAGGTTATACCAGCCTTCCCCAACCTGGTGCCCTCCAGATGTCGGACTACAAATCCCAGCATCCCCCAGCCAGCCTGGGAGTTGTAGTCCAACACATCTGGAAGGTACCAGGGCGGAGAAGGCCGGGTTACGCCATTTGAAGCACACCTGGAAAAGGTTTAGGACCCCATTGGTTTCGAAAACAAGTGCTGTCAAAATGCCTCCATCTGCAAATCCAAAAGAGCAGTGGCTTCGGTTTGCTTCGAGACCTTGACGGTCAGTTGTAAGTCATACACAGAATTCTATTAATTGCAGTTGTGTTGATAAATATTTCAAGGGGCCAAAAAATGTCACCTTGTCGGAAAGAATACAGCTGTGCATCCGCTAGGAAGGCGATGGGCTTAAAGGACTACAGGGAGTAAAGGTACGGGATGCTATCGCGCAGAACATTAGAAAGGCAGGATGCTTTTCCTGCATCTGTAACAGAACTGGCCCAGCTTCACAAGGAACTCAAGCCAAGGGTGCCAATGAAGCAGTGTGCAAGTGACAGGGTCCGTCTCCAGATCCCAGTAAGGTTGTACACAGCGGAGGCTGGTGGCTCCGATATCAGTGGGGCGATGAATCCGCTCTGAGTTTCAGTCGGAACCAGTCAGAACTCTAAAGGAGCTATCCACGGTGCAGCACCTTGGATAGCTCCTTTAGAGTTCTGACTGGTTTCGACTGAAACCCGGAGCGGATTCACCGCCCCACAGACACCGGAGCCACCAGCCTCCACTGGTTGTACATGAGCTTTGCATGACCAAGGGAATTAATGAGAGCCTGCGAAGAGGTGGAAATGGTCTATGTGCTACACTGTCGAATTCTGCATGAAATACTGCACTAGATTCTTACATTCTACAGTAAATATCAGGACGCTGCTGTATTCCGAGTCAGCCCACAGGTCCATCTAGCCCAGTATGTTCAACACTGACTGGTAGCAACGGCTCTCCAGGGTTTTATACAAGAAGCCTTTCTCAGCCCCACCTGGAGATGCTGAGGACTGAACCCAGGACCTTTCGCATGCAAAGCGGGTGCGCCACCGCTGAACCGTGTCAGCTAGATGATCAATTCTGCACCACCCACTGCCATTTCTTTTCCAGGAGACTCCACAAAGCTTGGCCTCCACAGGCCCACTTCACACAAACTAGCCATGCCACGGAGGCTGTTCAGAACCAAACAGCCGTGTCTCTTGACGCACGTTCCTACCCACATGGAGAGAACCACAGGACCCATTTCCTTCTTTATGGCGTTTTGCCATTCCAACTTTGCATGGAACAGTTCAGCCACCACAGAGATTCATTGAGAGCAACCTCCGTGCCACCAGGAGTTTGGGAGAAGCAGCCCACACTTTCTGGTGTCCGGGATCAAGCCACAGGATGGAGTAGAAGTGGATACTGGCATTTTTATGTATCAAAAGTGCACTTCAGTTGTACAATAACTAGCCTTTGGATACAGGCAAGCTAATAGCATACAATTCTGCGTATCAGAACCTGTTTGCTAGCACAGAATCTGAACTCCTAACAAAACAAAACAGGAACAGAAACAAGTTCCTGTCCCTCAAGGTTATGGAGCACCTTTTTTGGATGGGCTCTGCCGAACATTCTCCTGATCGGACCATGGAATAACAGGAGGCTCAAAGAAGAAAGTGGATCAAAAAAGGGCCTGCAGCTAATATGGCTAAGGTGGAAAGAAGCAAGTACAGGGACGAATCTATATCCGATGCTTTCTATCCACCAAAAGGTACAGATACCTCCGGTTGCAAGCAACGGCTTCGTTTGGGGACTAGCTGAACGGCCCTGAAGACATAAAAGGGCCTCTCTGGATACAGCTGAAGGCAAACATTTGGCTAGCTGACGACACAGAGCAAAACAACAACAGTAGTTATTAGCCCATCCTTTGGAGTAACTTTGCTCTGGAGAGGACAGGCACACAGCTATTTCCAAGGCCCCCTCTTGCTAAAAAAGAATTAAAATGCACAGTTCAACATGGACATAGGGAGTATCCCCATTTCTTTCCCCAATGCTCCAAGGTGGCTGCTTTAAAAACAAAAAAAAAAGACAGACAAAAGGCAAGAGTTTTCTGCTGCTGCTGCTCCTCCAGTTAGATATTAATCCTCCCTTTTGGAGAAGCCAGTCCATTTGCTGATTAATGAGCCACCATGTAACCCCTCTGACCTTGGGGGGGGGGGCAGGGAAGAATGGCGGGTAACCCAACTGCTATCTTGACAGTTTGAAGGGCAAAATGAATTAACACCTTTCGTTTGTCTTGGAAGTTGGACTTGTTCTCAAACAAAAGCTGTACGTGTAGAGATTACTTTCTCGTTCTACGGCATTGTAAAGGTGTGTGTTTTACAGCGGCAAGGCAAGCAAATCGGCGCTCATTAAATTATCACTTTGACGGCTTTCCTGGAAGGGGGGCGGGGGCCAGAGGAGGGGAGAAACCCTGTCCAACACAAACATTTTTCATGGGCCAGCCTTCCACCACTGCAGCCTAAAGGACTTCCACTGATACCCCAAACTATTTATAGTCCATGTCTCAATTTGCTTTCAAATGAAGTCACGCTGTTTGGCATTGTAGTGCATGGATGAGGCCATGGAGAACAATTGCTGAGAACTCAGAAAAATCACGAGCGCAGGGGGTGAACACGGCCCGCTAGCCTTCCACGGCAGAAAATGCACGCCTGCTCTGTCCACACACTCCCCAGAAAGAACAATCCAGTGGGTACAACTTACAATCCACTGAGGGCCAAACTAGACCTGATATTAATCATGTAGTTGTCCCTTGCCAGCTAATTTGCTTTTTTTTTTAGTAAACAGCATCCACAAGAGGAAGCAATCCAGGTTGGGACCACTATGTGGTGTGTGTAGGAGGGGGACTTTAACCTTCCCCCACCATGGTTCTGATTCAGATTTGGGGCCCCTACAGGTGCTATTGTGGTCAGCATCTCATTCATCTAAGTCAGGGGTGGGCAATAATAATAATAATAATAATAATAATTATTATTATTATTATTTCCCGCCTTTCCCCCAATACTGGGACTCAAGGCGGCTTTAAAACATTAAAAACTTGTACAGTTAAAACACATGAATAGAAATATACAAAAGTTTAAAATATAATTAAATCATCAATAATAAAATTGTGTAAAATATCAAAATTTTAAAAGGCAGTAACAATATAAACAATAGCACCAATCCATCATATTCTCACAGGTCCAGACTATCTATCCCCAAAGGCCTGCCGGAACAAAGAAGTTTTTGCCTGCCTGCTGAAACATACCAAGGAGGGTGCCACTCTTGCCTCCCTGGGAAGGGAGTTCCAGAGCCTTGGGGCAGCCACCGAGAAGGCCCCCCAACACACGCCCCCCCAACAAACTCGGCAGCGGTGGCAAGCCCCCCACCAAAAATTGGGGCTTGTTTTGTTTTGTTTTTAAAATGGCAGCGTTAGCACTATGGAGTGTTAAAAGGGTCATATTTAGCTTCAAAGCAAGCTACATTTGACACATTTAGCACTCTGTAGCCCCCAATTTTAAAAACAAAATTGCAGGGGGGGGGTACACCCTGCATAGTGTGGCCAACAGGGGAAGTCCAGGGGGCAGGAATGGTCTCCGGACCCCCAAAATGTTGCCCATCCCTGATCTAAATTGATCTCAACTTAATCCAATACTCACACATGTCATCTATTGTCCAATCGGCTCCTTTTCATTTCAAAAGCCAAACAAGTGTTCGTTTGGTTGTGTTGTGTGGAAAAGCAAATACACAGAATGAAAATAGGCTGTTCCATTACTACACAGGTAAACGCCTGAAAACAAGTGTGCATCCAGACATACAAAATTTCAGGAGCCAGTGTGGTGTAGTGGCTAGAGTGCTGGACTGGGAGTCAGGAGATCTGGGTTCTAGTCCCCACTTGGCCATGGAAGCTCACTGGGTGACTTTGGGCCAGTCACAGACTCTCAGCCCAACCTACCTCACAGGGTTGTTGTGAGGATAAAATGGAGGAGGAGAATTATGTATGCCACCTTGAGTTCCTTGGAGGAAAAAAGGCGGGATATAAATGTAATAAATAAATAAATAAATAAATAAATAAATAAACACATTCCCCATAATTGGAGCAGCAGAAACATCCAGAGCACAGGGGAAGAGACTGAACACCAGCGTCCTTCTCTCTCTTGGAGCCTTGAGAACTTCACCAGCATGAGAGAGCAGAGCATAGGAGAGATCAGCTGCTGTAGGCTGCAAGAAACCTGGCTGCTATTTTCTGAACTTTGTTTTCCTGGCGTAGCTGTTGCAGTTCGTAGTATCTATTAAAGCCTTAATACATGGGAAAGGTTTAGTTTATTGGGCTCTGGTTTACATACCACCGAAAGATAATAAGTGATATTGTGTTGCAATGTTTGATTTTGCCTATTTTGTAATTAAACTGAAATGCTGTTATGTTAGAATCAGTGAAATGAGTTGTTTATGCTTGTAAGGAGGTCCTGTTATGATGATGTATTGGTATACTTTTTTGTTGTTGAATTGCTGTTTGTTAGCCACTTTGGGGACTTTTTGTGGAAAAGCGACATATAAATTACATGATGATGATGAATTGTGCCACGCGTACCATCTTCTTGCCCGAATCAGGATGAAGGGGAACTTGCTTTGGTGGTTTGAGAATTGCATGGTGTTGACTGGCTGGCCCTAGTATCAAGAAGCTAACCCCCACAAACACACCCAAGCTATTTATTGGATTATTTTATTATTTATTAGATGTTTATCCCACCTACTCCAAGGACCTCATGGTGGGGCATGTGGTTCTTCTCCAATTTATCCTGACAGCAACCCTCTAAGGTTGGTTTGGTTCATGCTTTCGTCTTTGGTGGGAACGTTCGAAAGTGAAGGAGTTTGGGAACAAAGTTGCTGATTACTGTCAAGAATTTCTTCACATGAGACCACTGGTAACTCCAAAAGCGATGCTTCTTCATCTTTTCGAACCTATTGATCCTGGATTCATACTTAAAGACCTTCTTAAGCAATTGTATACAGCTGCAAAGTCATGTATAGAATGGAATTGGAAGTCCCCAAAACAACCAACCAAAGAACAGTGGGTTGAAAACATTTGGGAGACTAGGGCTATGTACAAACTTACTCAGCAAGTACAGCCAGCAAGGAATTCTCACTTTAAGAAAGCTTTATGGCACCATGGTTTCCATTTAGTTCCTGTGCTGAAGTTCTTCAAACTATTGATCAAATTCCGACCAAATACGGTTGCATATATTTTTTCTGTCTACCACACACACACACAAAATAACATGCACTCGCACACTCCTTTTCTATGCTGTATAAATTGTATTTTTACTCTTTCATTCAGTACTGAGCTCCTACTTAGGTTGTTTTACCGTAGATAGTCTATACTTGATGTGCTTATGGAAGAAGAACTATAATTAGTGAATGCCTTTGTTTCTTCAGTGATATTGATATATTATTATGGATGTTCTTTTTGTTGAGCCTCGTGTGGCGCAGAGTGGTAGGCGGCAGTATTGCAACCGAAACTCTCCTCACGACCTGAGTTCAATCCCAGTGGAAGCTGGGTCTCGGGTAGCCGGCTCAGGTCGACTCAGCCTTCCATCCCTCTGAGGTCGGTAAAATGAGTACCCAGCTTGCTGGGGGAAAGGTAGTCACGACTGGGGAAGGCCATGGCAAACCACCCCACTACAGTCTGCCATGAAAACGCCAGCGCAAGTGGCGTCCCTCTAGGGGTCAGTAATGACCCGGTGCTTGCACAGGAGGAACCTTTCCTTTTTCGTTCTTTTTGTTGCCTTTAGTTTGTCAACTTTTTTTCAAAATAAAACAAAATTTCCTGGGGGGAAAAAAGGTAGGTTAGGCTGAGGGATGATGATCCATCTGTGGCCAGCTATTGAGCTTTTAGGACTGAGTGGCATCTGAACCCAGGTGTCCCCACTCCTTAGGGTAGCAGGCTATTATGCCACAATGTCTCTCCTTCCTTCCCCAATGCACCAGAAAGCTTTGAGAAGCTGGTGCGGACTCCAAATGTTCACACACTGATGGAATCTGGACTCTGGCCAACACACCTTGTACCTGCTCCCACCTCCAGGTATGTAGCCCAGTATTCTTTACAAGTGACCCCGGAGCAGATGTCCTGATTAAAATTAGCTAGGTTGCCAAGTTGATTAGCACTGCCCTCAGCAAATCATCTACGAAAGCTTCCTCCCATCTGGAGTCCTCCAGATGTATTGGACTACAAAACCCATCATTCTCAACCAGTATAATCATTGGCAATGTTGGCAGGGGCAGGGCATGTGTGTGGGTTGCACTACCGCCTGCCTGGAAGTTCTACTTTCTAATCTTCCCCATGATTTTCAAAAAGGCTCACATATACATGCGTGCGCACACCCACACCCCGCTTCCCCAACACCAGAAAGCTTTGAGAAATTGGTGCACGCTCAGAGTGTTCACATGCAATCTGGAGCTAAGAGAAAAGAAGAAGCCCGAAAGTTTCCTGAGTCATTTGGGTCGTTTGGGGGGGGAGGTTGTGTGTTTTTTTGCAAAACATGTGTTAGCACTTATCAGCACAGGAAGAGAGTTTGCTCACACAGCTTGAAGAAACTTAAGCCTAAGACGTCACACCCTGCATTGGGGGAACAGCCCTTGGGAGAGAGAGAAACCCTTTAAAGATCCAAGAGGCAGAGTTCTTTTGAAGAAGAAGAAGAAGAAGAAGAAGAAGAAGAAGAAGAAGAAGAAGAAGAAGAAGAGAGGAAAGCCCAGTGCAGTTCACATCATGACTGAAGAGGCCTCAGTGCAACAAAAATGGGGTTAGAGGCTTCATGTGAAAAAGGGCTCTTCGGAGGGTCTGTGAACTTTCCCACTGCTGGTGGGTCTCAGTGCTGTCTGTCCGTCTCGCATAACACTCCTAGAAATTTCAATTTGGTCTGCTTCTCTGAAGCTGGAATCCAGGCCAGGGGGGCGGGAAAGGGCAAAATCCTACAGCTAGTAGGGTGATCGCCAGAGCACTACGAAGACAAACGAATGGCCCTGTCACCACCCTCAGCCACCCTCAAAATGACTCCACCCTTTCTCCCTTGCTGCCCTCTATACCTGGAACTGCTTCTTGGAGTGCTCCTACAACGCCACCTCTCTTACTTCCTTCAGACCCCTCCTCAAAGCCAACTTCTTTCCACGAAGCAAAGCAGGAGCCTGGGTCTGGATGTCTTGCGAAGCATTCTGTTTCTGGCTTGTTCTACTCGCTTGTGTGAGGGGGGGGAGCAAATTCTTCGTTCCCAGGAAATCAGGATTAAGCCAACTATTCTGGCTTATTGTTATATGCGAAGGATCCCATTATGAGAAACTACGGTTTGCCTTTGGAGACCACGGCTTGCTACATCTGAATCATCTCACTGTGCATGTGATCTTGCGTAGACACACACTCATGCAAACACACACCTTTGACCTATCAGTGACAAAGTCTATTCCCAGAAAAGGAATTCCAACATTCATCAGAGCACAAGTCCTTTATGGACTCCTCCCTTCCCCACAGGATCAGTGGTAAAGAAATATACGCTCAGGCAATGTTAGCAACCTTTAAAACAGGCAAGAGAGAAACTAACCTTCCCACCAGCATTAAAATACACGAGTCTAGCGACAACTCCAGAATCGCCATAAAACTCTCCTAGCTACATTAGGCGGGCAAAGATTCACCTTCGGCTTCCATCTTGGGCATTTTCCGAGGTTGAAAGGAATCCTCATCCAAGCCATTCCATCTCTTCCTGGACAGGAGAGTTCCAGCATCCCACAGAACACCAGGAAGAAACATCTGTTTGCTTCAGGTTTTTTTCCATTCCATTGTCCCTGCAGAGGTTTTACTTTACAATACCACCTATTTGCTTTCATTTAAATATAATACCATGTAATAAAATAAAATGGTCAAGCCAGCTTGGCAGGCAATGAGAAATCCTCAGCACTCTGAGATAGCAGCTTGCCAGTTTCTGCTACTTCACTGGAACCTTGGCCACTCCAGATCTACCGCCACAGGCCTACGAAAGCCTCTGCCACAATAAATCGGTTGGGCCGAACCAGTACAAGTAGGTGGCACATTTATGTCACTGAGCGATGTGGACTGTGCCGAGGATGAGAGGATGCAACGTTTTTGACCCAACTGCTGAAGAATTCGAACACGTGCCTAGGACTGCATCTCCTTCCTCTGAAGGACGCCTGTCATTATAGCCACCTCATTCTGCCATTTTATTACAGCAACTCTTACAAGGGGTCAAACTCAGCCCATGTTGTTTGGTGCGAAAATGCTGAAGGCAAAATGTCAAGGCTGAGTAAATCCACACCCCACTGCACACAGTCAAGGACAGGGATCAGAGATCATCCCAGCGGTTTCTTGTCTGAGGCAGAACCCCCACCCGTGTATATCACTCCCTCGGACAGAAAACTCGGGTGGCTGAGTGCCTATCAGTTTGGAAGGAAAATGGGCCCACCAAAAATAACAGCATAGTTCCTACATACTTGAGACTCCTTAGGTATGCAGAAATATAGATGTTTGTAAATTAGGAAAAGAAAAAAACCCGCCATAAGCACTCAAGAGTGTCCAGGCTGTATGGAGAATTGAGGTATTGGCCAGGGAGAGGAGAGGGAATCAGCCTGCTCAAGCCCTACAAGTACCCAATGCTGGGGGGATTAGGTTTGGGGGAATGTCTGCGGTGTGGTTAAATAACATCCCTCCGTGCACTGTCCGGGGATGTTTCAGGAGGGAGGGAGAGAAAAAGAACCCCCTTTCCCTTTCCAACTCTCCAGAACAACCCCCACCCCCTTGCTATAAATCAGAGCTATAACTCTGATTTGGATACAGGGACAAGGGCAGCTGATTTATGCTGGGTCAGGTTATTTGACCATCTAACCCAGTATTGTTCACTCAGGCACATTTGCACAGAATGTGGACAAGCATTCCACATTCATTCCCACTGTGCTCTTCCCCACAATGGCTAAACTAACCAGAAATGGAAAGTTTAATGTGTCCCTTCTCACAAGCCAGAATCACAAGCCAGGGTTCATTCTTGGTTTACGAATCCCAGTTTGTAGAGGGGGTGACAAGCCAGGATCCCTGGTTCAGGCAATATGCTAGGCTTTCAGTTTCTGGTTAGTTTAGCAGCCATTCTAGGGAGGGAGACAAAGTGGGAATAAACTCAATTTCTTGCCTGCTCTGTTCTCACATGGACCCTTCAACTCTGTCCAAACTAGATGGGCTCCGTATAAAATGTTGCAGCAAGAATAAGAAGAATGTTACCTTTGAAAACAGTTACGATGGACCGTTGTGAGTCACACCCACCTGATTTACAGGAATGGAAAAATAAAACTCTGCAAGTTTTATTGCAGAGTGCACTGTTTGAGAATAGAAACGGAAAGACAGCCACAATCCTCTTGTGGGCAACGAAAGAGACTCAATCAGCAAATCTTTCTATCAAACCGGTTTGCAAAACAAGCATCATTCTAACCCAGGTACCACAACTCATGAGTCATTCACATCCGAAGTAAGAATGGGCCAGGGGAGAATAGAGTCCCAGAAAAAGACAAAAAACGACGACAACAAAACCCCATCTGTACAGATGGAGTCTGGAAAGATATTTTAAGATTCGTCAAATGGGCAAAGTAAGCCGCAAGGGGTCATTGACAAACTCACCGTCAAACTTCTTGTATCGGGAACTGAAGGTTGCTTGCAAATTATTGCTAAGTTCAGCGACAGCATTTCTGAAGTCATGTTTGCTCTGCTGGCTATATTTCTCTTCCATTTCTTGAGAGCAGCATGTGTCTCCTCGAGAGCAGACTTTCAAGTGATCCCCTGAAACACATCACAGGTGAAAACTTACACACAAGTACACGAACTGATGGCAACAATCTAAAGGTTAAGCAGATACCAGAAGGGAGGCAGTTACCGTGTGGGATAAAGAACAGCTATATGTACCTGGTGAGGCTCTTGCCCCATTAAAGAAAGCTTACGTGATGAATCCTATGAGTATTCCTCAATTAACTGCATGATTAAATCTGCATCAACTTGCATGTGTCTTAAAAGAATAGAAAAGGAGATACTTCCTGTGTTTTTAGATGGTGTGTACATATGTCACAGCAGGAGGGATCCTAGAAGAGGCATTCCCTGCTGCATGGGAGGGAAGAGGGAATGCTTCTTAAGATAGTGCCTGCTAGCTTAGAAGGTACAAAAGATCATTAACGAGGCTTCAGCAAAGATGCTCTCCTAGTTTACAGTGGGGAGTTTAGCGGGGACACTGTTTTCGTTGATTAAAGATGTTTTTACATCAGTTCCTCTAACCCAGCATTGCCCAAGCCGGTGCCCTCCAGATATGTTGGACTATGAGTCCCATGATGGCTGAGGCTGATGGGACTTGTAGTCCAACACAACTGGGGGGCACCAGGTTCAGGAATGCTGCTCTAACCAATCAAAGGCTGCGGCCTTAGCAACGTGTACTCAAGAGATTCAGTCCCCAGTCTGTGCTTCCCTGTTTGCTGTATTGACTTCTGACACTTTGTGGAGGAATGATTAAAGAACCAACCTTGAAAAGAAACGTTTCTCCCAGGCCTAGTCCCCAATCCGTTCCCATTCCCCCTAGGCCCAGTTGCCCTTAGAAATCACTGGTTCATACAGAAGGTGCGTCAGGGAGCACAGCTGAGGGCGGGAGGATTGCTTAGCATCACGGTGCCGGAACACCCCAAAATAAAACGAAACAAAATGAAGAACAGTGCGGTTTTACAATTTCCAGAACACAAACTGGGCCACCCAGAGGTATCCTCTGTCGTTCCGAGTCCTGCCGCACACTCAGCCAACCCAATTTCCACCCCTATCAAAGCAGGAAACCTGCACTGGCTGGCACACTTGACCAGCACCATCCTTTTAACGATGCAACCTGGCAAGCCAGCCACACACACACACACACACACACACTCACTCACTCTCATTCTCCATGGTTCTGGGATGGCCAAGGAGGGAGGAAGTGGCTAATTAGGGCCTGCCTGCAATTCATTAGTCTGCTTTTACTGCTGGAAGTTACCTGTTCATTCAGCACCATCACCAGCAAAGGATTGCCAGAGCAGGAGAAAAGCAACTCGTGCACATCATGGCAGAACACACCCCAGTACAACATGTGGAGAACGGAGTTGGCTCCAGATGGGACACTGACATGGTCAAGTTCAGTCTCAACTCTGAGGCTGCATTCAGACAACACGATCGCAGGTCCTCCAAACGATGGTTTGAGGATTGGGAATGAGCCATGTGTGATCATGCGTTCCCTCTTGCTCTTATGCACGGGGCTTATTTCTGGCGCCTTTCCTCTGTTCCCAGGCATTTGATCGCATTTAATGGGCTCTTTAGCACATTACTTAATTGCTTATGGTTGTCACTGATGTTCTAGCTGTTTGATAGGATGGTGGTATTTTAAAGGATAGTTGGTTTTAGCGGTCTTAAAATTTTGTATGTTTTGATTTTTTTTGTAAGCCACCTTGAGTCTTTTCTTTTGAGGAAGGCATCTAAATCATCATCATCATCATCTGCTGTGATGAAAATATTCTATGGAGCCCAGAGCCCCACTCACAAGAGGAGAGAGCCCACAGGTACATCATCTATCTATCTGAAATTATTTTGAAGTTATTTCGGGGCCATTTTTAAGTGTGGAACTCTCTCATGCCAGCACACACGATAAAAACCACACATTACTCCGCAATGCAGCGAAGTTTCAATCTAAGAACCCTCAAAAGTTAAAAATTATCTAAGAGAATCTAAGGAGAGCAGAAATGGCTGGTGCAGCCATCTCAACTAAGCATAGGCAGAGTGCCAAGTGGGACATGCTGCAGGCAACGCAGCTGTTGCTCCAGCTGACAGGTTGGGTCACGGCCTTAGCGGTGAAGCGTCGGTCCGTCCTTCCTTCCTTTCAGGAAGCACTTGCTGGGATTCCCACCCCAAAATATTACCCTCTCCTCTCAACACGCCAGCTTTTATCATCCTCCTTAATGGTTGCGACTTCCTCTAAAAATCAGCTATCAAAAGAATCCATGGCTAATCCAATTTCACACTAGAGTTGCGGTCTCCTTATCAAGGGACATTAGGGTTCCCCTTATCATTGCTAATTAACTTGCTTTTCCAGAAAGGAAGCCCAGTTAGTCAGGCGTAGCAAAAAAAAAAAGACAGTAAAGAATCCCACAGCACCTTAAATTAGACCGACAAGTTCATTGTGGCACAGGTTTAGGTGGGCTGGAGCCTCACTTCGTCAGATGCATAAGACGGGCTGGAAAAACGGGTAGATGTTCAGTGTGCACATGAGTGCAGATTTAACTAAAAGGTTTGAACAGCAGAGCCAAAAGGCACAGAAAACAGAAAAGATCGCCATAGGCACCTTCTCACTCTATCCAGGGCATGGATGAATTCAAGACCTAATGAGAATATTGGCTGGTTCACACAGGAACCCAAGGAGAAGCCTTTGGCTCACTGGAGCTGCTGTCTGTTCTCACACTGCTACATAGACACACAGAGAAATTGCATCTCACATCCTCATTCCGCTCTGGGTGCTATAAGAAGCAGCCAGGTGGTACCAGAGGGAGCAGCTGAGAGTGAGCTAGAAGGGGTCTCCCCGCAGGTGGGAACAGCAACTAAGAACTGATATGCTGCTACAGTAGGGATGTACGAAAGTCACTTACCTGGTCCCGCAGCCTGCTTTGCGGTGGGGGGGAGACGCTTTGGTTCTCCCCCCAAAGTTCAGG
Organism: Heloderma suspectum; assembly: GCF_057233095.1. Classification (NCBI taxonomy): domain Eukaryota; kingdom Metazoa; phylum Chordata; class Lepidosauria; order Squamata; family Helodermatidae; genus Heloderma; species Heloderma suspectum. The sequence continues at coordinate 5,104,688 of NC_139466.1, forward strand.
CCGGGGGGGAGGCGTCCTGCCTCACCCGGCCGAAATTCAGGCCGGGGGGGGAGGCGCCCCGCCTCGCCCGGCTGAAATTCAGGCCAGGGAGAAGCGCCCCGTCTCCCCGGCCGCGAAATACAAAAGTAAAGTTAAAAAACACACACACACACATATGTGATAGGCTACGTAACGATTTACGTAGCCTATCACGGCTAGATTTCCAAAGTCAGCCATGATCGTCTACGTAAATCGTTACGTAGCCTATCACGGGTGACTTTGGAAAAAAAAAAAAGCCCGTACGCAAATGGCGGCGCCCATGGGCCAAAACGCCGCCGAAACGCCGCCGGTACCCGCCGCCGAGAGGGACATTCGAGGGAGGTAAGTCCCATCCCGGGGCGGGGGGTGGCGGAGAATTTCACCGCCAATTTTGGGGGGCCGAATGCGTTGGCATTCGGCCTCCCCGAGATTCGTGGAGAAATTCTCCGCCATCCCTACGCTACAGTCACCCAGAGGCTTTGTATCCACGGGAGGCTCATTCATGGGCTCTTGTATGAACTGGCTGTAACTGCGTTACAACCAGATAATAATGACTTCCCATCACAATGACTTCCCATCACAACCAGATGTTACAGCAGGGAGGCCCTCCAGGTGTTTTGACCTACAGCTCCCACCAGTGCTAGCCAGCAGGGCCAATGGTGAGGGATTACAGGACTTGTAGGCTAAAATATCTGGGGGGCCGCAAGTTGCCCAACCCTGGGGTACAGAGTCCATCCAGTTGGTCACTAGTAATTATAAAACTGCAAAGTAAGGCAGAGATTCTCCTGTTGAAGGCACTAAATATTATTTACTTATTTAACATAATGACTAAACCTCAGTACCGTGGAATAGAACAAAAGGAATATTACTTTCTGTAGTGACAATACCTATTGCCATGTCCAAATTCAAAAACATTAATTCTCATCCAGCTGAAGCAAAACCTAATTACATATAATTCCACTCATTGCCTCTCCTCTACCCTATCTTCTTTCCCCACGGGTGGATTTTTAGATTGTAAGTCGGGGGGGGGGGGGGCTTTTTGTTTATGTAACTTTGTACTTGTGTACTCTGATGATGCCCTACGTATGAACAAAGTTTTGGAAATGACTGTAAATAAGCAAAATAAACAAAGAGATCATATCAATATACTAGTGTTGTTGTTGTTGTTGTTGTTCAGTCGTTCAGTCGTGTCCGACTCTTCGTGACCCCATGGACCATAGCACGCCAGGCCTTCCTGTCCTGCAATTTTGTAAATAAGGTACTAGTCCATAAATATTTTCACTAGCTTGACTGCCCAAGCATAATTACATTAGCCAATGCAAGTGAGGATCAGCGTGAGGGGTAAGGATCTTACTCCTCCCATCACCTCCAACCAAGCTGTCCAGCTATTGCTCCAGTACTGGCTCCAATTCACGGAGTAATTCCCCGGATCTATACAGAGGATGCCACTCCAGGACTCTTGGCGGAACTCTACTGTTCTCAGGGTGCTTAGGACATCTGGCCAAAACTCTGCTACTCCAGCAGACCCTGTTCCTTAAACCACCAGTACAAACCTACATTAGTCATTTATGGCATATGGATGGGCCTGAAAGAAAAAAAATCAACTGCTCTTCCTGTGCACAAGAGCTTCCCGCTCTGGTCACTTTGAGCAAATTCTTAACTCACCACAGGCGACCAGCCAAGTCAAAGTTTATAAGGCTGAGGATGACCAATACACACCCCACCCTAATACTATACCACTGAAGACTGGCAGAAATGAGAGAATAAAAAAAAGAAAAAGACGAGCAGCTATTCTTCTTTTGCTTTGATTGTGCCACAGTCATGAGGTGTGCTGAACACACATTCAAATTTTGAGGAAAAATTCTTTGGGACGTTTTTGTAATAAAAATTCCACCCAACATGTTACAATGGCCCATAACACTGAACGGGAATTCTTGCAAAACTGCCAAGCAACGAAGAAGCCGCCCCCCTAGATGAGTTCTGCCCAAGCCCCATAGGAGGGGGAACTATTTTCGGCAACCCTTTTGCTGTGTGTATGTTCAGCTGCTGGTTGGTCGTCTAGGCCTAAAGAATATACATTTTCCTTCCGTGATAGACCTGCCCACCACAAAGCAAGAAATTCTAATTATTTCTGCGGCATGTACTTAAAATACCCAACACAACCCAAGGCTGTCTGGATTTTAATTTTTTTCGTTTTCTTTTTCATTTTGCTTGCTGACAGCTAAGGGCCCATGGATTTACTACAGAGAGAACGCCAGACGCTGAAAAAGGAATGAGAAAGATTTATGCTCCCTGTGCATGCAGGAGAGCCAAAACGCACATTAGGAAACTTAATTCTGTTCTGGAAATAAAAGAGAAAGAGGGGGAGAGAGAAACCTTGCCTCCCCATTCATTCCTGCCCAAGTTTCCCCTCCGCAAATGCTTGTTTTACAACCCCAAAGTCCAGTCCTGCAAATGCAGCCACCGTACAGATGACTTAAATAAAATAGCTGTTGCAGGAGCCTCTTGGAAATTTTCTCATCAAAATGAACAGACTTGGGGCTGTGGGGAGAAAAAAGGCTTTTCATAAGTCCCCATACCAAACAAATAATTTATTTAGGTCTATCCCTGCCTGTCCTAACAGCTTCGGGAGGATTAGAACATAGAATAGCACCGTCAGGCCACTGGTCCCATCCAGCACTCTCTGCCTGAAAGGGCAACACCTTCTAGCCCAGGATCACACCTGGGAGCTTTCTGCAGGCACCGTGTGCCATCGACCACGGAGCTGCAGCCACATGGAATGTGGCAGCAAAAAAAATGGCCTCCTAAAACTTCGCAATCCAAAACAGCCTGTACTCACAACCTTTTCAAGCAGCCATTTTTTTTGCAGCTGCTATAAGATTGCTACATTTTTTGTTTATTTTGCACAATCTATTCTGGCTTTGATAGGCATTGGGGAAGGGGCAACCGGGCAAGGACACAGAAGGCCACTGGCCATGACTAGAAATATTATTCAGCCACCTTCTAGCAGCTGAGACTTCATCAAGCACTGCCCACACACTTCTTAAGAACGTCAGAAGGGCCCTGCTGGATCAGACCAGGGTCCCTCTAGTCCAGCATTCTGTTCACACAGTGGCCAACCAGCTGTTGACCAGGAACCCAAAGGCAGGACACAAATACAACAGCACCCTCCCACCCATGTTCCCCAGCAACTGGTGTACATAGGCATACTGCCTTTGATACTGACATATAGCCACTAGGACTAGTAGCCGTTGACAGCCTTCTCCTCCAGGAATTTGTCCAACCCCCTTTTAAAGCCATCCAAATGGGTGGCCATCACTACATCCTGTGGTAGCAAATTCCATAGTTAAACTACACGCTGTGTGAAGAAGTCCGTCCTTTGATCTCTCCTGAATCTCCCCCACCAATCACCTTCATGGGACGACCCCAGGTTCTAGAATTATGAGAGTACTGGCCGAGCCATAGGGACTAGCAACTTCTTTAACCCAACACCAATACACAAGGACATCTACAAGACCACCTTTGCTTGACATACACCCAACTGGTTTTGCAAACTACCAGTGTTGCTCTTCGGTTCTGCCCATGCTGTGGACAAAGCAACCTAGGCTGCAATCCCTCACAGACCTTCCCACGAGTCACCCTCATCGAACTTACTTTCAACCAGGCACGGATAGGACTGAACTGCAAATTCAGAGTCTTCATTTATTTATTTCATTTATTCCTCGCCCTTCCTGCAAGGAAATCAGTGCACATCCATGGTTCCCCATGTGCACAATTTTATATTCACAATGGCCCTGTGAGGTTGGTCGGGCTGGGAGAGAAAGCACGCAACTGGCCCAAAGTCACCCAATGACTTTGATTGGCTGAGTAGGGATCAGGACCTGGGTCTCCCCAGACGTAGTCCAACACTCTGACCACCATTGGAAGATGTTGCTTTTAAGAAGGACGCTGTCCAACTGTTCCTGTCCAGGATGAGCTATCTGTGGTCGATGTATAGGGAAAGTTGTATACAAGCAATATAGACAGATTTAGCGCATTAGCAATGGGATATAAGCAACTGATGTGGATTCCACGCTCTCTTCCCTACCCACTTCAGAAGGAAGACACGGTCGTAATCTACCAGCCTTGGGTGAGCTGCCTTCTCCCTTCAAAAGACTTGAAGACTTGAATCCATCAAAGTCCCTTGAAGCAGGCTAAAGAACCTGCTCTGTCATTGGGCAATTGTGTCATGGGTCCCTCACAAGTTGCTTAAGGGCCAAACGACAGGAGATGCGAAATGTGTCTCTTCAAGTTGTGTGAATTTTAGAACTGCAGCCAAAGAGGCGGGAGGGGGAACTGATCAGGTCCAGGACTGGGGGAGATGTGGTTTTAACTCTCCCTCCTGGCATGGTTCTGATGAAAGTCTCACACACACATATACACATGCTGCTATTGGGAAATGATTTTCATCCAGACCACAGCGGGGGGGAGGGTAAACCCAGCACACCATCGTACCCCTAGCAGTACTGAGCCCAACCAACCTTTCCATGCCCGGAGGCTATGTGCAATTATGAAAACATTCATGAAAGACAGAGAGAGAGAGACTTTGCATCACCTGTAAATTTGTCCTTACTGAAAGGTGTGCAATAGCCTCTGCAGACATGTCCTATCATCTCTCTGTGGAGAAAAAAACTTTGCATTATGGCCAACTGCCATGCTAATTCCAGTTTTCGACCTATTAAAACACAGCCCTATAACAATAAAGAATGTTCCCTCCATAGGTTTTGTTATGGTTTGGCGGCCGGGGGAGGACAAAGGACTTAATCCAAGGCAACACCAAACCCACTTGCACCTTCGAAGGCATGGAAACCTTTTTATAATCAGAATGGACAAGTATTTTCTGTTTAGCCTAGTTGTGATTTTAAAGGCCACATTCCACACATTACTCTGGGTGAGGTGGGGGTGGGGGGTTAATTCTGGATCTCCCCACTACATCATTTCCTACATAAGCCCACATCCTGCCCCGTCTCCAAGAATCAGGGCAAATAATTAGACTTAATCCTGACTAGCTCTGTATGTTTCCTTTGAAACCCGTTACCACATTCCTTCAGGCAATCAACTGCCCTTTAAAAAAAAAAAGGGAAAAAGGGGGGGGGGGAGACAAATCCCAGCATCCCGTTCTGCCTGTCTCCTTTGCAAAAGGTCGCAACCTTCCTTTGCTTGCGGCCTTCTGACCTCTGGTTCCCGTCTGTGCCCTCCAGTTTGGAGAACTTGCCCCTTGAAAAGACCGATTTATATTAGCAGATCATTACTTAAATCACAAAGCCAGGCCAAAGTGTTTTGAAATGGAATGAAGGAGAGCAGCATACAGAAATACCCCATTTCTTATTAGCTTCTTCAACAGACAAAAACCCAAAGGAACCCACTCCCCAAACAAAGATGTCTGAAAGCACACTAATAACTCCCGTCTTCCAACAGCACAACCGTATGCATATTTACTCAGAAGTAAGTCCTACTGTGCTCAGTGGGGCTCCTTCCCAGACAAGTGTGCACTTTGCTTGTGGGCTTCCCAAAGGCATCTATGTCTGGGCATTGTGGGAGGCAGAATGCTGGACGAGATGAATCCTTGACCTGATCTGGGAGAGCATCCTTCCCCAGCCTGGTTCTCTCCAGATGTGTTGAACTGCAACTCCCATAATTCCAAGCCAGAGTGGCCATTAGCCAGGAATTGTCAGAGCTGCAGTCCAACACACCTGGAGGGTGCCAGGTTGGTGATGGCTGCAGTAGAATGGTTTTTATACTCATACTGGTGTGCTTCAGGGCCAGCGTCAAGGGTAGGCATGGTCAGGCATCTGCTGAGGGCCCACACCCAAGGAGGGGCCCACCGACAAGAGCCTCCTGGACTTGCTCCTCCTCTTCACCATTGCGACCTGCTTGTTCCCCTGCCTCTCGCTCTGGCCCAGACAACGGTGGTGGTGGAAAGGAGGAGCAGGTGATGCCGTGGCCCCCTTGCTCCCTGGCTCTCTCCCTGTCAAGCAGCCAAGCTGCAGCAATGAGGAGAAAAAGGAGGAGGAGCGAGAGCAGCTGGGGACAGTGGTGATCAGAAGGCAGACTCACGGAGGGAGGGGGCCCACGGAGGGTGTCTCGCCTCCAAAACCTGGAGCTGGCACTGCACATGCCTCAATGTTCTTCAGCTGTGAATTGAGTCAAATACCTAGAGCAAGGGTGGGTAACATGTGGCCCACCAGATGCTGTTGGACTACAACTCCCATCATCCCTCTCCCTCGGCTATGCTGACTAGGGCCGATGTTAGTTGCAATCCACCATCTTCTAGAGGGCTGCTAGTTGCCACCCCCCTCTAGAATGACCTCTAACGGACACACACTTACATTCTTTGCGTGGTTGAACGTGTAGGGACGGTGCTTAGCTTTCTTGGCAATCTGTGACTTGACTGCTTGTGTCATCTGAAGTGATGTCGTCAACAAATACTGCATGAGGCCCTGCTTTCTGCTTCTAGTGCATTTGTGATCTGGACCGTGTTCGCTCCGCCTCCTGGCACACCATCAGCTGCCAAGCCCCCGGGCCTACCTCATGAGTAGATGAACTCTGTGGCTGCCCCCAACCAGGTAGTCCACACACACAACAAACCCCATTTTCATTTTTGAAATTTTGGAGCATATACTTCCTTTGCAGATGTCACACTGCTTCTTCCTCAACAAGGCTTGTTCTTCAACAGGCATAACAGTTCAAGCCTTAATAACACTTTCCATCCATTTATCTGCGACAGCTAGTTAAGCTGACAGCTCTGCAATTTGCATTCCCCACCCCACTCCACCTCCCTATCCTTCAGCTCAATCATCTTTTGTTTTACATCAACAATCCGTTCTACAAGTTGCTTCTTGTTATCTGCTTTAAATGTTCTGCACCTTTCATATTCTTCTACATCCCAAGTAGTTCCTGGGGAGGAAAAAAATTAACTTGGTACATGGCTTTCACAAAGGAGATTACAATCTCTCACAAACACAAAAGGCCTTAAAAGCAGCCAGATTTACATATTAGCAGAGAATTGACTTAATTTCGGCTTGGGGGAAAGAATAGCTGGTTTTGTCCACTAATGAGAAATGCCTGCTTCCGTTAAAAGGCAGGATGTTAATTTCAGGGAAGACTTTTTGATTCCTGCATGCCCTCAGTCAGTCCCGGGGCTGACTTAACATCAGCAAAAATCCGCACACTGTTTCAACTCTCTAAAACAGGGAATCCTTGCCTGTTTAACAGGTCATCAGGACAAAGTGCACAAGAAATCTATCAGATGTGGTTTTGTTCACCTCGACTTGAACTGTTTTACATTTACAGGTATTGCAGCTTTGTTGTGCTCCAGTTCTCTTCCCAAAACTTTGTTTGCATGCTCAGATGCTCCAATTTTTAAAAATAAAATTTTCAGCTTTAGTCTAGGACAGTTTGCAGCTTCAGCAAATTCCTCACCGACCAGCATCCGTCCCCCCCTGCCCCAAAAGTCCTGACTATTCCTGTCAACCATTGCTATGTTTCTTGGTGACATTCCATAAAGTCACTGACCAAAACATGCAACTTTTCGGCATGGGGGTGGGGAATGGAAGCTTGAAGCAAAAAGGAAGTTTCAATTACTTTGTGAAGCCAAGTAGAAAAATTAAGATCTAAGCAAACTTTATTAGGTATGACAAGCAAAAGGGCAGTGCTTGCATTTCCTTTGCATGAGCACATGGGAACTTTCTAGGGTTTCTTCTGAACAAGCAATGTTATTTAGATCAAGGCTCCTTTGTAAATACATTTTACAATAAAAAAATTTTTTTTAAAGGCCAGCCATATGAACACTGAAATGAAATGGCCACCTGGAGATTCATCTGGAGCAAAAGTTCACTGCCTTGCTGTTAATACCAGAAGGGAAAGATTAAGTTTAAAAACAAAACAAAAAACCAGGCTTGTAAATAGCCACTTGCCCTGAAAGTGAGAAAGAAGGGCTTCTAGCTGTCTAAAAGGAAATTTACCACTTGGTGAGTAAGCCATCTTGAATCCCCCCAAAAAGGTTTCTTAAATTGTCCTAAACTATTTGCACTGAAGGGCTTTGTGAGGTTGTGGGAGCACGTGTCATAACTGAATGCAGCAAAGGCCTTCGCAGATACGTCACAGATCACAGTCACAGATCACAAAGTCACAGATACGGCCAGATAGGACATCAGGCACATAAACCCAATCTGGAAACTCCCAGTGCTTGTATTTTATTATAAGAAGCTAAGTCTGTGTGTATTTGGAGTATAGATTCACTCAACAGAAGATGTTTTGCATGAGGATTCACCCTTAATTCAAACATGGAGCAGAAACACGGTTTGTGCTGGCTATGGTTAAGAACCCACACTATACTTTGAACTTTCAAACATATAACCGGTAAACCATGATATACAGCTGCCTTCCTGTTTCTGTTTTCCATCTGCACAACACTTAGCTTCGTACGTTCACTACGTCCACCCCCAACTCCCAGGGTCAAGAGCTTCTTGAGGCAAAGCAATGGCTATAACCAAGTATGGTTAGTCAATGGTCGGTGAACTCAGACAAAATGGCAAACAACTGTTAGCACAACCATGGTTCGCAAACCAGCCTCAAGCTGCGATTTGATATCCTGGTTTGGCAACCGCTCACAAGCAATGTTTTTTGAGCTGACATAGGGTTCAGATGTTAAAAACAAGCCATGGCGTGGCATGAGGTCTGAATGCAGTCTTCATCTCCTGAGCACCACAGTGCATGGACGTATCACAAGACAATCCTGATCCTACCATTTCAGCCCTGGAAGAACAAGACCTTTGTGGGCACAGGTAGATGCCCTGAGCTATAAAGCAGAGGACTGGGGCCTCTGTGGATGATCAAAGTGCCTGCCAGCTCTGCTATTTGCTTATTCCAATGCTTCCCTAAGCTAATGCAATAGTTTGCCCCTGTGCAGTGAGGATGCAGGGAAGAGAGATGATGCTCGCTGCAGAGAGGTCTACAAGGCTTCACGGATCCCTTTTACAACGGACCTTGACAAGCCGTAAGGACACCAACAAGAACAAAAGAAAGAAAACGTGAAAAGCAGAGTCAGGAAACCAGGAGAGCCGCATTGCCAGGCACAAACTATGCAACGGAGAGACACTTGCAGGCGTCGCCCTTGACTCTTTGGCAACAACATTCCACATGGCAGTCAAAAAATAGCAGCAAGTGCACTATTGTGGGCAAAGAATCTGAAGCCAGGAACACACGTGCTCCAGGCTTTTAAAAGATCCTGTGTCCAGGCAATGCAAATTCTGCACAGAAATAGCTGGATTCTGCAACCTGGCTGAATTATGCGAATTGACCAAGTTTGCATAATTTACGTTGCATTTTGTAAATTAGTATATCACCAGGAGGAGGAGCTACACAGGACACCCTTCTGGCTTTAAAGACTTCTGCTGGCATTGCCCACAGACCTGAAAGCGTAACCTTGCAGCCATAAAGCCCTAAAAATGGTGAGGCTAAAATTAGGAGGGGCCGTGGCTCAATCAGAGAGGCCCTGATACCAGGTTCAATCCCGGCCATCGCCAGTTTTTTAAAAAAGGATAAAATAATAGTGTTGTGCCGAAAATGTCTTCCACATTTTTTCCCAGCCATTCTCATTCAATATGATAGAAAAGAAATTGCTTTCAAAAAATAAATTCAAAGAAGGAAAATTCGGAGAAATTCTCATGGTTGGGTTTGGGTTTCTCGTGCTTACCTTACTTAGGAGCTGTCCGTCAGTGTCCTGTTTTTCACTGCACAATCATCTATCTGGCTGTCTGTAGCCTCATTGGCTTTCCACACTTCAACTAAAGCCCAGGGGAACACACCGTGAGAATTCGTCCCCTAGGGCCTTTTTAGATCAGAAAGCGCAGGCAGCGTGGGAAGCAAGCAGTGTCTAGGTAAGCTCAAAAACACCACAAAAATAAATTATAAAACACCCCGAGAATGAGGCAGAGCAATGGAAGCCTCTTTCAAGGGGGAAGAAAACTTTCAGGAAATTGGAGGACAGGTTTTGGCTCAGTACCAGCTCCAACTCTTCCATGGAGCTGGACCCAGCACTGCCGGCCTCATACCTGCAACATGGTGGATGAAAAATGGAGGCCAGGCTGACAATACGGAAGTCCATCACTGGGAAATCCAGTTCTTTTTTGGCTTGACAAGAGTTCCGTGGTTTGTACGACGCGCTTTGTGTCTGCAAGCCGAGCTGTTCCCTGAACTACAGGAACTTTTCTGCACATTTTCTAAAAGTTCTGCATTTGTGTAAATTCCTGAGTGACTTGCACAAATTTGGACATAATATGCGTAAAGCGCTCAGAAATTTGTGCAAATTGCAGAACCTTCCCAAACAAAACGCGCAACATTTCTGGAAACTTCATGAACTGGCCCAGGTCACTGCAGATCGAGTCAGAAGCTGCAGCAGGAACCAAAATGAAGTATGGCGGGGGGGAAGAACCTAGGAAAAATCATCAAATTCTACCCCCCCAAACAGATTTCTCTGACATCCCTAGCTGCCACAGTTGATGCTGCCATAGCACAAAAAACCCCAAAAGCCGTTAGGAAAGAGAGAGAGAGAGAGAGAGAGAGAGAGAGAGAGAGAAAGAAAGAAAGAAAGAAAGAAAGAAAGAAAGAAAGAAAGAAAGAAAGAAAGAAAGAAGCTGGCTACAACCCCAGCCAATGGTGAGCCCCAACTGTGAGAAACTGTTGAGAATTTCTCCTCCCCTTGGAGAAATTCAGTAAAATTGTCGTCGTCCTCTGGTTCTCCACCAACGAAGAGGGTGGAGAATTTCAAGAGGCCATTTGCACACAGCTGTATAAAATTAGAGATGATGACAGAAGCATCTCAATCTGAAATCTGCATCCGGTTGGACTAGACTAGGGTTGGTCAACTTGTGGCCCTCCTGATGTTTTGGCCTAAACATCCCATGATCCCTCACCATGGGCTTTGTTAGTTAGAGCTCATGGGAGCTGTAGGCCAAAACATCTGAAAGCCACCAGTTGCTCACCCCTGACTTGGACAATACTCAGTGAAGTGGAGAAACAGACTAGATTCTCAAAAAGATGGACAAATAAAGCAGATTCTCCAAAAGGTGGATTCTGCAAGCACTCTGTGCTTCCCCTCCCCCACAGAATCACAGCACACACACACACACACACACACACATCACCCCTGCCTGTAATATGTCCTCTAAAGGGCTTTGCTCTCTCATTTAATCTGCCAACTCCTATTGACAGAAGCCAGATCATCCTTAACCAGAGTTGTGCTGAAATGACTATTTGTGTTTAAACTCCTGCCGGTCACTCGCTAGCCAGCCAGCTGCTCCAACTGATGTTTCCGCACATCAGCTAAGCAAGCTGTCCAAACTCTCTCACACACAAATTGCTCAGTGTACTGTATGAGCCTCCGCATAATATAACCTCTGTCGGAAAGGCCAGTCATTGCACAACAACGTATTCCCTCTGGTCCGACCCTAAAGCGTTTCTGCTGAAAAGTAAAGGCAGAGTTTATTCAGATTGAGCAGGGGAAGGCTGGTGGGGGAGAAATGGAGTGACTGAACAGGCCCAGCAAAAAGGCCAGAATTCTGGGAGGGAGAGGTGGCTGAAAGCTCAGCCATTCGTTTTAAAGAGACCGAGCAGTCAGTCCCAGCACTAGCCGAAAACACAACAAACGTCCCTTAGGTGCAAGATGCCACACACTGGTTCTTCTTGGTTCCTTTCCTTTCTCCGGGCCAGCACAGACAAGAAAGGAAATAAGCCAAGAAGAAGGGAAACGAGCCAAGAACAGCGAGCCTGTGGCATCTTGTGCGTATATGACGTTTGTTGAGCGGTTGGCTAGTTAAGAGATCTGGAGCAGGCAATGGCATCACACGCTCCTATGCTGGGGCCCCTTCTGCTTCAACAGCCGTCAAGGGTTATGCTGGCACCAAGGATAACCTGGCTATTATCATCACTCACTCTCTGGTAATGTTCAGACTAGACTACTGCAACATATTATGTGTGGAGCTGCCATTGAAGACTAACCAGAAACAGCAATTGGTCCAAAATATGGCCACCGGCCTATTGACCAGAAACATGTGTTTCCAGTTACTAAAACCTGTGGGCCAAATCCTGCCTTCTGGGGTTGTCCAGAAGACCACATAAGAACATAAGAAGAGCCATGCTGGATCAGACCAAGGGTCCATCTAGTCCAGCACTTTGTTCACACAGTGGCCAACCAGCTGTTGACCAGGAAACCACAAACAGGGCATGAGCGCAAGAGCACCCTCCCGCCCATGTTCCCCAGCAACTGGTGTACATAGGCTCACTGCTTGTGGTCCTGGAGGTAGCATGTAGCCATCAAGACTAGTAGCCATTGATAGCCTTTTCCTCCAGGAATTTGTCCAGCCCCCTTTTAAAGCCATCCAAATTGGTGGCCACCACTACATCCTGTGGTAGCGAATTCCAGAGTTTAACGATGTGCTGTGTGAAGAAGTCCTTCCTTTCATCTGCCCTGAAACTCCCACCCTTCAGCTTTATGGGATGACCCTAGGTCCTAGTATTTTGAGGGAGGGAGAAAAATATCTCCCTATCCACATTCTTCACAACATGCATAATTTTGTAGGCCTCTATCATGTCTCCCCGACCCTCCTTTTTTCCAAGCAAAATAATCCCAGCTGTTGTAACCTTCTCTCATAGGAGAGATGCTGCAGCCCCATGATCATTTTAGTTGCCCCTTTCTGTACTTTTTCCAGCTCTACAAGATCTTTTTTTAGGTGTGGTGACCAGAACTGGAGACAGTACTCCAAGTGTGGCCACACCATCGATTTGTATAGGAGCAGTATGATATTGGCAGTTTTATTCTCAATTCCTTTTCTAATTATGCCTATGAGTTTGCCTTTTTTACAGCAGCCACACACTGGGTTGACATTTTCATCGAGCTGCCCACCAAAACCCCAAGATCTCTTTCCTGGCTCAGATCCCATCAGGCTATACTTGAAGTTGGGATTTTTTGCCCCAACATGCATCACTTTACAGTTGCTTATATTGAACCTCATTTGCCATTTAAATGCCTATTCTCCCAGTTTGGAGAGATCCTTTTGGAGCTCTTCACAATCCCTTATTGTTTTAACCACCCTAAATCATTTATGAACAGTCTGAAAAGCACTGGTACTAATACAGATCCCTGTAGGGCCCCACTATTCCCTCCACTGGGAGAATTTACCATTTATTCCTACTCTCCGCTTTCTGTTCTTTAACCAGTTATTGATCCATAAGAAGACCTGTCTTATTCTATGACTGCTAAGTTTGCTCAGGAGTCTTTGGTGAGGGACTTTGTCAAAAGCCTTTTGGAAGTCCAAGTAAACAATGTCTACTGATTCACTCCTGTCTGCATGTGTACTGACACTCTCAAAGAACTCTAAAAAGTTAGTGAGACAAGACTTACCTCTGTGGAAGCCGTGTTGATTCTTTTTCAGCAGGGCTTGTCCTTCTTTATGCTTACTAATTTTATCTTTAATAATGCTTTCAACCAATTTCCCCAGAACAGACATTAAGCTAACGGGCCTGTAATTTCCTGGATCATCCCTGGATCCCTTTTTGAAAATTGGTGTTACGTTGGCCATCTTCCAGTCCTCTGGTATAGAGGCTGACCTTATGTTCATAAGACATGTTGCATATTTTGGTTAGAAGATCAGCAATTTCATATTTGAGTTCTTTGAGAACTCTAGGATGGATACCATCTGAGCCCGGTGATTTATTTGCTTTCAATTTATCAATAAGGTTGAGAGCTTCATCTTTTGTCACCACTATTTGCCTCAGTTCCTCAGACTCCCTTCCTGAAAACATCAGTTCAGGCACAGGTATCTGTCCTATATCTTCTGCAGTGAAGATGGATGAAAAGAATTCATTCAGCTTCTCTGCAATCTCCTTGTTGTCCTTCAGTACTCCTTTATCTACACTGACATGCAATGGTCCGACTGCCTAGCTGGTTTTCTGCTTCTGATCTATTTAAAGAATTCTTTATTGTTGGCCTTGATGTTGTTAGTGATACGCTCTTCCAAATGCTTTTTTGCATCTCTTATTGTCTGCTTGCACTGTCTTTGTGCAAGCTTGTGCTCCCTTTTGCTTTCCTCACTTGGGCAAGACTTCCATTTTCTGAAGGAAACCTCCTTTTCTCTAGTAGCTCCCTTAAGACTTCTCGTTAACCACACCGGCGACCTCTTGGACTTGCTGCTGCCTTTCCTAACCTGTGGTATACATTCTAGCTGGGCTTCTATTATTGTGGTTTTGAGTAATCGCCAAGCATTTTGAAGGGATTTAATCCTCTTCACTCCCCCTTGTAACTTCCTTTTCACCAGTTCCCTCATTTTAGAGAAGTTTCCTCTTTTGAAGTCAAATGTGACTCTGCTGGACTTCCTGGAAAATTTTCCAGTTTACAACATTTACATCCTGTACTAGGTCCTGGGCAACACCACTTGGGATTAAATCCAAGGTTGCCTCCCCTCTGGTCAGTTCCATGACCAACTGTTCTAGGGCACAATCGTTTAGGGCATCAAGAAGTTTAGCCTCTTTGTCGTGGCTGGAACATGCATTTATCCAGTCAATATGGGGGTGATTGAAGTCGCCCATTATTACAACACTGCCTTGTTTGGAGGCCTGCCCGATTTCATTTTTCATCTCAAGGTCACCCTGAGCATTCTGGTCTGGCGGACGATAGCACGTTCCTAGCACTAAATTCATTTTGGAGCCTGGCATTGTTACCCACGGTGCTTCTGTGGAAGAGCCTGCCCCTTTCAGTATGCTCGACACCGTGCTCTCTTTGACGTACAGGGCAACACCTCCCCCAGTACGCCCTTCCCTGTCCTTCCTATAGAGATTATATCCAGAGATGATTGCATCCCACTGGTTCTCTCCGCTCCACCAAGTTTCTGTAATGCCCACTACATCCAGGTTTTCCTTTAAAATCAAGCACTCCAGCTCTCCCATTTTGGCTCAGAGGCTTCTTGCATTTGCATAAAAACATCTATATACGGTATCCCTCCCCAGATGCCTCTGTCATGTGCATCTTTTGCTATGGGACATTGGCCCCTTTGATTGGCCATTACGTTCTACCATGTGCTCCTGGCCTATTTCCTCCCCTTCTACATTTGGGCAATCAAAAACATTTTCATCTTCATCCCTTTGAGATGATTTCACCTGAACCGGATACTCCGGATACTCCCCAGCTCCTGTTGGCTTTCTGCCAGGGTTTAGTTTAAAAGCTGCTCTGCCACCCTTTTTATGTTTAAAAACATAAAACACACCCCTTCCTGCAGCCCCAGCCCCTTTTCCCTGGCCACTGGTGGTTTCCAGACACCTGTACAGTTTTCCCCCTTCTAAAAGGTGGTGGTATTTTTGGCCCCACCCCTTTTGCCTTCAGCCCCACCCATCACTGGAATGCAGTCCCCAGGAGCTTCTCTGAAATGAAATTCGGCTCTCATGCTGAAAGAGGTTCTGCTTTTAACTGTGGTTAAGGCAGAAGGACGAGTGCCAGTGTGGTGGCGCAGCTAGAGTGTTGGTCCAGGGGTCGGGAGATCTGGGTTCTAGTCCCCACTCGGCCATGGAAGCTCACTGGGTGACTTTGGGCCAGTCACAGGCTCTCAGCCCAACCTACCTCACAGGGTTGTTGTTGTGAGGATAAAATGGAGAGGAGGAGGATTATGTACGCCGCCTTGGGTTCCTTAAGGAGGAAAAAAGGTGGGATATAAATGTAATAAATAATAATAGGAAGAGGAGGAAGAAGAAGAATGGAAGGCTCCCAATCTCCGAGCCTGCCAAACTGTCACTATAAAAGGGGAAGAAGTTAGCATGAGAGGATACATCCCTTGTTTATTCCCTCACAGTTCTAAGAGCAGCAACCGCAGTGTACCTGTCAAACTGTTGGCAGGCCACCAAAGCAGACAAACTTTTAAGAATTTGCTTAAGAAATCCAACTCAAGGACAAGTTCACGCATGCAGATACATCACTTGATTTCTGCACAAGTAATGGCCGGAAGCTGAATGTACAAACCGATTCCACTGAAAACCTTTGTGTCCGAGGTGGTGTCAGCAAGACAGAAGTTTGGCCTGTTGCGTCAGACCACTGGCCACAGCTGACTCTCACCTTCCAATGACCACGCAACGTGACAGCAACCAAGGAAGGACCAGGTATGCAAGAACCCTAAAGAACAGCATTCTGGTGTCGACCCACAGCACCCAATCAGTGAACCACCAACAACGATCTGACTGCGCTCTCTCCCCATGTCAGGCATGTGCCAGCCACGGGAGCCCAAAGCTATCCAGCACGTGGCTTGGGTAACTGTTCCTTGCCCCACACAGAAAGACTTCCTTTTCAATTGTAAACATATTGGCCCAGTTTTTTTTAAAACCCTGGGTTGTCATGAACAGCGAGCCTGTGAGTTCATGCTGCTCGATCGCACCTGCTGTCGTGATGTGTGAGCCAGGAACTCTGGCTTGCCTCTCCCCCGAATTGGGTTATTTCTCTGGGTCGTTGGAAGAGAGACAAGCCAGAGTTCCTGTTTTGCACCTCATGACCAACAGCCCAGGCACAGCACATCCCGGGGCCATATAACCACTCCCGCTTGTAGTGAGAGCCAGCAGGCAGCATGCCTCAGCATGCTCGCTCGTTCACAGTGACACTGGGCTGTTATGACGTGGAACCCGGGCCACTGTGTTTCCCATCCCCCCTCCATCCCCATTACATGCGCTGGTGCTTCTTATCCCGAGCAGCAGGGGGGCGGGCGGGGGGGGGTCTGGTTACAGCTGCTCCTTGGAGGTCCAAGAAAACCAGAATTTCTGCTTCTTCCTTTTTTTCCCTGGCAACTCTATTCAAGGCAGCTTTGGAGCAATTCATGCATCAAATTTAGTTAAGTATTTATCGGGATACCGAGATCCTGCCTTTCTGCGGTAAGAATCAAAACTCAAAAGTGGCACATGATAAAGGTATGCATCGTGACAAAACTAAAAGCAAATCTCATAAAACCATCAGTGATAACACACCACCGCACCAACAGCAGCAGCCTCAAAACACAACCAAGGCTAAACTAAAGCAACGTCTGCTGGAATAAAACAGGCCTGAGGACCCTTTTAAAAGCAGGCAAATGTGGGCTGGGGGCACAGGCAACCAACCCAAATGTTTGTGTGTCCAAACAGGGATAGGAAAGGAAGTGGGGAAGCAGGGGGAAATGGAGCTCATTTTTTAAAAAAAGAAGGGGGAGCAGGCATATATTTATTGATTTTAAGCAGTTTGTATGCCACTGGGGATTCTGGAGAAATTTGAGACCGACTAAAATCAGCTCAGATTTCTAAGAATTCGACCTGCAGAATCCGTTGCAGACCAACCTCCTCAGGCTGTGTGGAGTCCATGGACATTTAGATCTTTTTTTACTTTCCTGAAATTTATGCAAATTTATTCGAAAGAAAATACACAAGTTTCTGTTGAGACTGGTAAATATATGCGGGGAAACGTTGAATAGAATGGGGGACAATACTCAAGATGTTACGCACTACGGTAAATTATGTAAATTCTTGCGAACCCTCTTATGGAATTATTATCGTATTTTTCCACACAACAAAAAAAATTTAATCCGTCTGTGAACGGAAAACGGAACAAAAGGCACCTGACAATCCGCGAAACACAGAGTGGATTTTACACAGTCTGTAATCCCTATATGCCACCCTTCAACATAAATATTCTCAAGACAGTTTAGAATCATAGAATCATAGAATAGTAGGGTTGGAAGGGGCCTACAAGGCCACCGAGTCCAACCCCCTGCTCAATGCAGGAATTCAAGTCAGAGCATCCCTGACAAATGGCTGTCCAGCCTCGTCTTGAAGGCCTCCAGTTTACAAATAAAAAATGAGATAAAAAAATACAAAAACCAGCATCAACATCAACAATAAAATCAGAGCAAACAGTTCAAAGCAGAATTTAAAAAACCCATTACCACTGTTAAATATTAGAGAAATAAAAAGGGCTTTGCTGGAAAAGGTGTCAGTCTTGGGGAGGGGGCCATAGCTCAGTGGCAGAGCCCCTGCTTTGCATGCAGGTCCCAGGTTCAATCCCTGGCATCTCCAAGAAGGGTTAGGAAAAAATCCTGCCTGAAGCCCTGGAGAGCCGTTGCTGCCAGTCAGTGTTGACAATATTGGGCTAGATGGACCAAAGGTCTGACTCGGTAGACGGCAGTTTCCAATATTCATAGGGACCTAGTGGCCGTCAGACAGGCACACACACGCACCCCAGAGCCTCCTCCATTTCCGACAGGTTGTGCCAGAGTCAATAAAAACAATCCCAGTCACAGGTTTTGCAGGGCTCATGGTTTAGCTAATAGCTCAGTTGGTAGAGCATCAACTTTGCATGCAGGAGGTCCCAGGTTCAATCCCCAGCATCTCCAATTAGGGCCGGCAAACCCCCTGGAGAGCCGCCTCCAGTCAGGGTCGGCCATACTGGGCTTGGGTCTGACTCGGTAGAAGGCAGCTTCCTATATTCATAGGCACCTAGTGGCTGTCAGACAGGCCTCCCTGGAGGGAACACTCCACAACCAGGGCAATAACACCCGAGGTTGCAAAAGAACTGAACTAATCCACGATAAAGCAATGTAGAGCTGTAGCCCTGTACTGCGTGGCACCAGGGCATTTAGAGGAGCTCATTCCGACAGACGAACTGGCTGCCCATCCCAGCAGAGGCCTTGCTCCATTCCGTGCCTCCCTGTCAGAAATGCGTCTGGGCCACGACACGAGCCAAGGCCAGGTGCCCTGTTTTAGGTTTTCAACTCCAATGCTACTTAAAGAAAAGCACTCAGACAAATTCCCCCGGGGGGGGGGGTGCACGAAAGAGACCCAGCAGGGAATACTTTTACTGAGCCACAGAAGAATCAAGACCCCTGGAGACTTGCAGAAGAGCTGAAGCAATGAGCCATCGCTGCAGAGGGGCTCCGGGGGAGATGCCTTCCCAGTGCATTCTTTGGGACTCGGAGAAGGGTTTGGAGAAGGGCTCCGGGGAAGACGCCTTCCCAGCGCATTCTTTGGGACTCGGAGAAGGGCTTGGAGAAGGGCTCCAGGGAAGACACCTTCCCAGCGCATTCTTTGGGACTCGGAGAAGGGTTCGGAGAAGGGCTCCGGGGAAGACGCCTTCCCAGCGCATTCTTTGGGACTCAGAGAAGGCAGCAGGTGCCAGAGGGACACGGACACTGATGCTGCTGGAGCTCAAATCATCCTCAACAAGAACAAAAATAATATATATGGATTTTTCCCAATCTCAGCATGGCAGCCAATTGCCCCAGCATGAATAATCCCAGGGTGTCTGTGCAGCTACGCAGCACCTGTGGAATGCTTGCACCTTCACTCAGGAATCTAAATGTCCGTGCTTTTCCAAGCTGCAAGGAGAGTTGTTTGGGGCTGATCCAAGTCACAGGGTCAGGTTGGATGGCTGCTGTTGGCCAGAGGAGGCCAACTTGGCCAACACCCCCCCTTCTCTGAAAACCCGGGACACCCCAAAACCTGGGATCCTTCCAGCAACCACGTTCCTTAAAGCTGAAGGAGCAGCAGTAGGATGAAGTGGCTGGGCACACACACACACACACACGCCATAATAAAATTCAAACATTTGGGGCCCTGGCACCAGGGGTAGCAGGGACCTTTCCCAATCTTCCAAGTACCACCTGGCTCTTACAGAAACTTTGGGAGAGGAAGATGGCAAAATTGGGGAGGATTTCTAAACAAGTCTGGAGAGCAAGCTAAAAAGGATTCACTGCAATCTTGAAGATACATAAAGCAGAATGGGGAGAGGTGGAGATGCATCCATCCCCCACAACCAATCAGCAGCTGAAATTCAACTAAGTTCAAGAACAGAGAAGGAAGCATTTGGTTCAAAGCATCAGATGGCAACTTGAAGTCTCCAAAAGTCTATTCAGAAACTGGCTGCTTGGCCTTTACAGTTGGCCTAAGAGACCCTGCTCTCTCTCCCGCTCACTTCTGGGATCAGGCAGCAGATGTAAAAGACAGAGCCTTCTCAGTGGCGGCACCAAGACTGCAGAATTTTATCCCAGGTGAGATCTGTCAAGTTCCCTCTTTGCCCATCTTCAGCTGGTTAGTAAAGACCTTGATAGGCTGTCTTTAAACTTTTAGAGCTATCAACTAGACTGTTTAGTTTTGCATCCTTGTCTGTTGATGTTTTAAGAATTGCTGCTTCTTTGTTATCACTGATCTGTTGTCTTCAATTCACTTTGTTTTGATTTGGAAGCACTTTCTTTGTTTCAGGGGGTGGGGGGGGGAAGAGAAGCAAAATATAAAGATGAAGCCAAACCATTTATTTATTTATTTATTTATTTATTTATTTATTTATTTATTTCTATACCGCCCAATAGCCGAAGCTCTCTGGGCGGTTCACAAAAACTAAAACCAAACAACACACAATAAAACAATTTAAAATATATAGAACATTAAAACCACAATATAACAATACAACCACAATAAAACCTAGCAGCAGTACAGGAGTTTAAAATACAGATTTAAAACAGCAAAGATAAAAATTTAGAAAGCTAAAATGCCTGGGAAAATAAAAAGGTCTTCACCTGGCGCCGAAAGGAGTACAATGTAGGCGCCAGGCGAACCTCACTAGGGAGCTCATTCCAGAGCCGGGGTGCCACAACAGAAAAAGCCCTCCTCCTAGTAGCCACCCGCCTCACTTCCTTTGGCAGGGGCTCACGGAGAAGGGCTGCTGCTGATGATCTTAAGGTCCGGGCAGGCACATATGGGAGGAGGCGATCCTTCAGGTAACCTGGCCCCAAGCCGTTAAGGGCTTTGAATGTTAACACCAGCACTTTGAATCGGGCCCGGAAATGGACCGGCAGCCAGTGCAGCTGGAAAAGTATTTATGCAGACTGTTACTGTTCTCCCCTTTTTAAAATAGATTTCTAGCCACTATGTCAACACAAAAGAAAGCAGAGGCCATCACTGTAAGGCAAACTTAGTTGTGCTTTGCAAATACTCCAGCTCGAAGTTCACAGCCAACAGAGAAGTGGTGGACCCGGTGAAAAGGAAGTCAGTTATTTTATTCTTGGTTCAGAAGCGCCACCCTCCACGTCCGTCGGGCAGATGCTCTCTGGGACTTTAGACTTTCCCAATCTGGTGCCCTCCAGATGTGTTGGATGACTATTACTAGCTGGGATGCTGGGAGTTGTAGTCCAACCATCTAGAGAACATCAGGCTGGGGAAACCTGGCATAGACTGTGTCTGGCACGGACCCTCAAATTCCCCATTTCAGAGCATCCAGTTCTCTGTAGGAGCCTGAAATTCAGGAGGAACATTAAGAGACAGAAGAGCCGTTGCATCCCACTGTCCCCTGAGTCAGAGAGCGTGGCTGGAAGGTCAATCCCTGGAAGTACTTAAGAGTCCTGTGTTTATCTCCGCCGAGTCCCACCCAAACAGGCAGCAGGCAGGACCACCCAGCAGGATGGGGTCGGGATGCCTGGCACAGAAGCACTTTTGTGAGGATGCCAATGGCACCATTCAAGGCTCGGCCGCTTTGAGAGGCTGGTGACAGGGCAGACGAGTAGCAACCCCTTGCCCAGCGAGGCAGTGGAAATTTCCAGCCACATTTTGAAATGCGCAAGGAAAAGCATGCAGTCACGGCGGTTCTCCAGCTCAGAGTAACGTCTCCCTCACTGGAGAACAAGACAGGAACATGGGAAGCTGCCTGGTGCCGAGTCAGACCTTGGGTCCTCTAGCCCAGTGTAGTCAACACTGACAGGCAGCAATGGCTCTCCAGGGTTTCGGGCAGGGGCTTTTCCAGCCCTACCTGGAGACGCTGGGGATCGAACCTGGGACCTTCTGCATACAAAGTGGGTGCTCTACTGCTGAGCCACGGCCCCTCCCCAAGATGTCCAGCCTGGCTCTAGGTAACTCAAACTGGAACTTGCATCAGCCGGTTCCCTCTCTATGGAGGGTTCCGATGCTAGAGACAAAGCTAGGCAGCTAGAGACACAAAAGGGAGCGGTGTATTTGGCCCAGCGCATTTCAAAGGGAGTATTCCTTGGGGCCAATAACTAACCCTTGCCAGGAATCATTTGCAAAAGGCCTTGGAGAGCACAAGAGCGCTGTGTGCACTCTCTCACAGCGCCCAGCAGAAGATTCCTGTTGGGGGTCTGAGACATGGCCGCTTGCAAACTGTGAGGCTCCCTCCCGCTCGCATCTCTGGACTGGTGCAGTCGCTCCGTTTCTTCAAACATTAGCATATTCTTCCCAGGTTGGTGCCTTCCAAATCGGTTGAGCCTACAAGCCCCATCCCTGCACCAGCTGGGAATGATGGGACTTGTAGTCCAACACATCTGGAGGGCACCAGGCTGGGGAAGGCTGCTTCAGCAACTAACCAAGCCTACCTGAGGCGGGCAGAGACGTGAAGGGTGGGGTAAGACAACAGGGCCCCCACCCCCACTGCTGCATTTTTGCAGGCCTGTCATCTCTCTCGATGTGGACTGACAGCAGATCTAGCCACACGAAGACGTCCTTGTGTACTAATTACATTAATTTATTCAAGTACATTTATATCCTACCTTTCTTCCAAGGAGTTCAAACACGTGGTGCCCCCTCCACTGTTACCCGCAGAGAAGCCTTATGACAGGGCTCCCCAAACTCTTTGGACCCGTGGGCACATTTGGGAAGAAACTGCTGTGGGCACCACAAAATGCCGCATCAGCAGATTGCCGCTTGAGCGTCTATCTGTCGCACCGACGGATCTGGGGCCGAGTCTTAATCAGCAAAAACGTTTCTTTCATGTCCATTGGCCACCGCAATATCTTTTAAATAAAGCAATGGTCTGACTCAGCTAATTACTGGTGGTGAAATACAGCTAATGCTCCTTTCCAACATATGCTTTGGCAATGTCCAGTGGTTGCTTCTTTGGGGAGGAGATTATGCTACACAGATAAATTTGGTACTGGAACAGTCTTTAATATTCACTGATGTACATGGTCTTTTAAATTATTTACTCACCTCCTATAATGCAATGGATTGAGGACCTTGCCACGCTTTCAATATCTGAACGAGTGAAATATGAACGCCACCTTCAAATGGATACTTATTTGGCCCACTTTTGTTGAAGCCTATGTATAATCGGTAGAAAGTTGTATGCATTTCATATGTATTCATTCCTACGGAAATATATAAATCCATGTATGTATATTAAAAAGGGGGGATTAAAAAATGTTCTGTGAGTGCCCAGAGGAAAATCACTGGGAACCCCAGCCCTAAAGAGTAAGTTAGATTGAGCAGTGAGGACAGGCCCAAAATCACCCAGTGAGGTTCATGGCTACATGGGGATTTGAACCGGGGCCTTCCCCAGTCCTAGTCTGCTTTCTAACCTAAACACTATATCACACCTAGGCCTTCTCCCCTCCCAAAGGTCAACTCTCTTATTTTCTCCAGCCTGCCAACATTTTCTCCAGCAACCTTCCTCACTCCTGATCTGGGCTGTCAGCCTCTTCAAGAAGTATTAAACTAATGAACTGGACGAGTTTCAGCCGGCCGGTCTATCGATTCAGTTTGCAATCTGCTGCTAAACGCTCGTTCCAAAGCGCAAAGCCAGCTTTTCTTGTAGATGACATGAGCATGCGTCGTAGCAGGGCCTCGCTTTAGAAGAGGCACACCATCCAGTGTGAGAGAGGAAAGGGGAATGCTTCTTCTACGATGGCGCCTGTCAAGTGCGGCTCTAAAAAGGATTGTCTTCAGAATAAAAATACTATTTTAAGGGAACCAGCTGCCCAATTAATTAGGGCAGGGTGGCCAACCTGGTTCCCTCTGGATGATTTGGACTACACCAACCATCAGAC
Source organism: Heloderma suspectum (assembly GCF_057233095.1). NCBI lineage: Eukaryota > Metazoa > Chordata > Lepidosauria > Squamata > Helodermatidae > Heloderma > Heloderma suspectum. The sequence continues at coordinate 5,128,567 of NC_139466.1, forward strand.
CCAGCTAGCATGGCCATGATGGCTGGGGATTATGGGACATGTAGTCCAACACATCTGGAAGACACCAGGTTGGGGAAGGCTCAGCTAGCTCGCTAAAACTGCAGCCCCAGGGCTCCCGGCAATGTATCCCCCCCCCCCCAGTCAGTGTCAGCACCCCCACCTGTTCTTTCCCTATGTTTTTAGGTTCAACCACCACACTAGCAGAGGGATTCATGCCTTAAACAAGCCAATCCTGCAAAGACCTCCTCTGCATCAGTGCCTTCCTTACCCCCTAAAAATGGTATCCTATACAAGTCTACCCAAAGGTTAAGTCCTACTGACTTCAATGGGGCTGACTCCCAGGTAAATGTGTGTCAGATTGCAGCTTAACAGTTACATCTAGGGATGTATGGATCCTGTCAAATCCGTTCGGTATATATTTTGCAGATGGTCAGGCGTCTTTTGTTCCGTTGTCTGCTCTTTGATGGAATCGGATTTTTAAAACCAGAATTTCGTTCTACTTCCACTAATGCACATTAGTGCAAATCCCCTCCTCCCCCCAAAAGTGAAAAAGCAGTTTGGAAGTCTGCAGAATTTGCATGACTCAGAAAAAGCTGCAGGTTGGATTCATTGAAATCAGAACTTATTTGAATCCATTGCGGATTTCTCCAACATCCCTAGTTGTATCTGATGGCATTGTTCCGCCAATGGGAAGGAAGCATGGCCGGAACACATTCTCCCTCCACCCTGGAGCCCCCTGAGCACCCCCACAAATGTGTTCCAGAGCACTGGAGGACCCTCCAGAGCACACCTGCGGCATGCCTGGGGCCTGCCAGGGGGAGGAGAGGACGGGGAAGTCCCACTACGCAAGTGAATTTCCAACCCTAAATTATGCTTTGGACGACACCGACCAATTGGGATGAAGTCAGACACACCACCGCTCAGCAGCAGAGAGGGAAACATCAACCTCAGCACACATACGCACCTCAGGACACTGAGCTGGTGCCACAAGAGTTCTGTTTTAAAGTGGCTGGTAACAACTGGCTTAACGCAATGCAAGAATCCAGTTTTACATTGAGAAGTCAACGCCACAGGAATCCGTGCAAATGACTAATCTTTAGTAAACGAAAGCCTTATTTTGGACTGGGATATAGGCTGCTCTGTCTTGAATGCTCCATGTCAGTATCTGAAGCACGTATCTGTTAGATCAGCCTTCCCCAACCTGGCCATGCTAGCTGGGGATGATAGGAGTTGTAGTCTGACACCTCTGGAGAGCACCGGTTTGGGGAAGGCTGCGTTAAGATTGTGTGGCCACTTCCAATTTAATGCTGTATTTGAAAGAAATGAGAAGGACCCCCAAAAAATGCCGCTCTGCTGAGGCAAGGCCGAGTGTGAAGGGGCCTATTTTTAAAAGAAGAATGAGAATTTTGCCAGGCTTTACCCCGATAGATCTGCATTCCAGTCTGTCAGCTCTCTCATTATCCCCAGAGCTGCTGAAGTGTCTTTGGCCTCCGCGAGGCCCAGCTCCAGCTTTCAGTAATGGAAATAAAGTATGCACTCCGAAGCTATTCAGCAACCTTTACACTGCGGCTCTAAGAATGTGCTTGCAAAATATTCCAAGGGCAGTGCAAGGGAATACAGAAAGGGACAGAAAGCCTATTTCACTGCTGGAACGCAGTGGCCAGAGAGATTCCAAAATGACTCTATCGCCATTGCAGCCACAGGTCAATTCACACAAACTTTCTCTTCACACACACCAGGAAATCACGACACCAGGGATGCAGAACCTTAGACCTGGGGGCCAAATCTGGACCATCCTGGTTCCCCGTATGGCTGAGCCCCCTTCTCCTGACCGTAACCCATTCCCATTTCATTTCATTTATTATATTTCTACACTGCCCCATAGCCAAAGCTCTCTGGGTGGGTAGCAAAAATTAAAAACCATGAACAATACATCCTACAAAGTGCAAAACCATTTACATAAGAACAGACAAAAAGACAGCACACACCCAGACAACCTATATCTAAAAACTTTTTTTTTAAATCAACCAAAGACAATCAAGGACCTGATTAAAACTCATTACATGCTGCCAAATGCCTGAGAGAAGAGGGCAGTTTTAACCTGGCACCAAAAAGATAACAGTGTCGGCGCCAGGTGGGCCTCGTCAGGGAGACCTTTCCCTAATTGGGGGGCCACCACCAAGAAGGCCCTGTCTCTTGCTGCCTTGGTCCCTTGGAGGAGGAACCCAGATACTGAACATTTGGTGGTTTCCAAGCTTTTGTACCATTTCCCTCCATTCTGAAAGGCTGAAATCCCTCTCCGAAGGTGCTGCTACTGGCAGTAAGAGCTTTAAGCTAAAATATGCTGGTCTTTTTGGCTCTGCCCCTTTGCCTTCAGCCCCGCCCACCACTGGAATGTGGCCCCCCAAAAAGCTTCTCCAAAATGGAACTTGGCCCTCCGGCTGACGGCGGATCATCACCCCTGCACTACACTGTCTTGTCATGAGCCACATAACACTCATGGCATCTGGCCACATGACCAAGAGACAAGTCATTCAGCGTGGCCAGGACAAGCAAATCATGCACTGCCTGTCACCTTCCTCCGTCCTCCCCCTTCGCAATCGACACACTCCAGGAAACAAAGCTCCAGGCTAACACAACTTTACTGGTTAACGACTCGCTTCATTGCAAATGCAAATTCTAGGAAACTCTCAGACTGCAGTGAACCAGCTAATCCACACATCTACAATATCAATAGAGGAGCCGAAGCGGAAGTCAGAGAAGTTGCCAGCAGTCCAGGCAAGAACTTCTCAGCCAGGCTCGCTTCGCAGGGATGCCCCTCCCTCAAGAGCGGCTCCCTCCTACGCCGGCTTCCATGAGTGGCCAACCTGGCGGAGTGCCTGAGCCCTGCCCCTAACTCTTCCCGCTTCGCTCTGCGACGGACCCCAGCATCCCTCAAGTCGTGCCCTTGCTGCCCCCCCCCTCCCCAACTTGCGGCCTCCTGGGGGACGAATGGGGGAGCTACTCAGCCTGTGCCATCTGTGTGCCAAGATCTTGGGAAGAAAGTCTCACCATATCAGGGCTCGCTGGGGAGGGTGCCTCCCTCTGTTCTGGCTGTTCCCATTCTGAACCTGAGCTGCCAGACATCTCCCCATGCTCAGACTCATTCCTGACACTGCCTTTTGCCTGTGATTATTTCTTGCACAGAACCCTAGGAATTTCGCACACCCTTCCTGCCCTTGGCAAGGGGTGGGAGATTCTTCTGGCAGGCTAAACCCTTGCAAGTGGCCATTTCTCCCATTTGCAACCGCTGGCTGCCCTGCATTAGCCAGTTGCCACATCTAGAACCACGCAGGGGATCCATTTATTAATTACAATATTAATTACAATATTAATTACAATATTAATTACAATATTAATTACAATATGAGGTGCTCAGGGTGGCTCACAGTAAACAGATTCAAGCAAACACACCTACTGTATTAGAGATCCCTAGCAGCTGATCCCTTGCATCGGCAAGGAGTTGGACTAGATAATGTCTGATGTCCCTTCCAACCATCATCCTATGGAAAGCTGAAAGTCACAAAATTTACAACAAGACAATTATACAACACAGGGTATGAAAGCAGCAGAGACTTCAGCAGGAAAATTAGTTTTCAGAGCCAGCCAAAGCCATAGGCCTGCCAAAATAAAGGCGTCTTGGTTTGACACAGAAAAGCTGTAAGGGGAGGAGTCCAATGTGATCTCCTGGGGCCAGGAGTTTGGCAGCCTTGGTGCCATAATGGCTATGGACCTATCTCACGTTCTTGCCAACCACACCTCTGATGAAGGTGGGACATAAATTTATTGATTTGAAATCTTTTCATCCCGCTCCTCACTGAAGCCCAGATAATTTGCGTGAATCCGTGTGTTTCCATGCCATCACATAGCAGTGATGCTTGCAACTACAAGCCTCGCATTTTAAGAGCTCTGCCTTCAGGCCGAGTCCCTGTACAATACAGGCTCAGGTAACTGACCCAGTCCATGCGCCTAGCTGAGCTATAGCTTTTTTTTCAGGGAAACTTTCAGCCTTGAACAAATCCTCCAGGCTTCTCACAGTGAATTTCCAAGATCTATACCTGGCCTCTTCATTTGGTTAAGGTTTAGTTACTTGCTGCTCTTCTAAATCCCAGTGAGCAAAAGCAAACACGCAAAAAATAAAAGTTACTAGTTCTCAGTAATCTACTCAGCTTGTGCTGTTACAGCCCTTATCACTCCCTTCCTGTATGTTTGCCTGCACATTTTCCACCTCGTGGTTAAAGAATCATAGAATCATAGAATAGTAGGGTTGGAAGGGGCCTACAAGGCCATCGAGTCCAACCCCCTGTTAATAATAGCTCTGGGGAGGGAGATGTGGATTTGAACCATGGCACTAGCAGAAAGGGTCAGACCTCCCTGTACTCCAAATTGGGGGTCCAACAGGGCTGCTTCTAGCAAAAGAAAAGGACACTGGAAGATCCAGTCTCAGCTGTCCAACATCACATCTACTTTGGCCCTGAATTGCAATGATTCGGAGAGAGGTACAAAGAAGAGGTGAGAAGGCTAAGCTTAGACACTTAGCTGAGAAGGCTAAGCTTAGACACTTGAGCACTTTGGAGAGCTCCTTGAGTTCTGACTGGTTCTGACTGAAACCCGGAGCGGATTCACCGCCCCACTGACATCAGAGCCACCAGCCTCCACTGGCTTGCGCCTCAACGGAGCAAAGAGCCAACCCATCCTAGCGTCTATTGCCAGGAACACCAGGGCTCGAAGTGGGAACCCCCCGAGCTGGGGCCTGGCCTCACGGATCAAACACACAGCACTAGTCTGGCCTTCTATTTATCCCAGGCCAGAGCGATCTGAAGGCTTCACGCTACCACCTAAAGAAATCAGCGTGTACAGTACCAGCCTCTTTGACTGGCAGATGGCATGGAACCTCTGGATTGGCCAGTCCTGGTATAAAGACACGGCCGGAATCTGGTCAACAGGACAGTACCTGAAAGGAACTGTAACAGGAGCCAAGATTCGTGGTCTAAGCAGGACTGATCTAAGCCGCGAACTCGGGAGTGTTGGCGGGAGGCCCAACACTTCCAGAACAGCAGTGTGGGAAGTCCTCACCAGCTACATCCTTCGACACCTGGGTCCAGCCACTGCGGGATTTACCTCACCACCGATCGAGGCCTACGACTGTAATAATTAATACAGCTGCTTCCAGATATTCAAAACTGTTTGTAACAAAGGCATTAACTGTCACACGATTCAGCGCTCTGGCACACACAGACTTAAACATTAGGTTTTAAGGCCAAGCTCCTGTTGAACAGAGGGATTTTTTTTTTAAGGTGGGGAGGGAGGAACGCTTCCGCCCGCTTGCCAATTTGCTGAATGAAAAAAAGTCAGCACCTACCCATTTATCACACGGCACAAAATGGAAAAGGTTACTTTCCTTCAAGTCATCATCCTACTTTGTTATTTTCCAAGCAAGCTAAAGAAATTGCATGTTTCTTCTTTCGCCCTCAGCTTCACCCAATGAAAAGCTTTCGAACTTTTGCACGTTTAGACAGAAAAAAGTCCTACAACTCCCAGCATGCCCCAGGCAGCCAGTCTAAAGTCGAATGCAGTATCGTTCTTGTTCACATCTGTTTGATTTTGCTTGTATTCCTGCCCAATGAAATATCTACAGGAGTTCCATAATCAACTTGGATTAGGGCAGGACTGCCACAGTCCAAAATTTGTCTCCACCAGGGCATGGTAGCTAAGGACACACAGAATACCAGTATCGTAAAAAATCAATCATACATTTCTTTGAAGGAAATAGATAGCTTGGCAAATCCCTTTGGTTGTTAACCATTTATTCCATATTGTTAACATGCAAAGCGTTCTACAATCCTCAACTCATTAACTATATGAGAAATGGCGTAAATGAAGCAATACCATTATTGCAAGGATCAAAGATTTTGCCCAGAGGCATGTAACAGGTATGATGGATCTGGCTGCATGTACTTCAAACTACACACACCCTGAAACATAATTCATTTGCCTCAGGACAGGGATGCAGCATGCAGACAAAGCACTATCTTTCGTGCTGACTCAGCAGGAGAGAACCAATCAAATTACTCAGCACTCATCTAGTCACCTGCAGCTTACCTAAGCAAGTGGCCACATTCAGACATCACACTAAACCACACTTTAGCATGATCAGACTGAGCCCTGAGCTCCCGGGCTTCCTCCTCCTCCTCTGGCATAACCATAAGGAGTTCGGAAGCTTTTGCTTCTGTTTAACCTTAACAGTTTGCTGTGTCATCTAAACCTGACAAACTGATTAATCTCAACTGTTCAGCTTCACAAAGTTGGCTTGTTTCCATTAACCATGGTTGAGATTAACCAACCTTTGACAAGTTCAGCCGTCGCGGCCCTCCAGCTGTTTTGGACCACAACTCCCATGGTCCCTCACCACTGGCTATGCTGGCCAGGCCTGATGGGAGTAGTAAGCCAAAACAGCTGGTGAGCCACAAGTTGCCCACCCTTGGTTTAGTGTGACATCCAAATGCATTACCTGCTCTTAGCAACACAGGCCTTGTTCAGGAGGCCCAGAAGTTAATGCCCCATTATTCCCCAAGACAGATAGGCACCATAGTAGGATATGACATGGTCAATACTTCTGTTTTTCCCTGTGTTAGAGCCAATTCATGCAATCTTGAAAGAATGAAACAGAAACACAAAACACACCATGATAAGACTTGTTCAAGTGTTCTATTATTATCATCATATCACTTCACGTCTAATTATCTCAGTAATTATAACAATAGTCCTGGAAGGTAACAGAGGCTTATGTTCTCACCAAGGTGGGAAATGCGTGTCTGGCCCCTACCACGTCAGACAGGGCGGGGGTGGATTCACAGGACAGAATACTCCTCCGGATGCAATATTATACCCAACCATGAATACTTTCCTGCTGTTTCATGATATGCGATTATTTTTATTCGCCACCCCTGCAGCTTTCAGTCCTGTGGAACTCTCAGCTGGTATTTGAAATGGTACAGTCAGGTAAAAGTTTGCCCCTGCAAGGAGAACTAGGCCGCTACTGTAGAGCTCAATGCAAGAGCCTCAGGCGGAAAGCACGCCATCCCTGCCAAATGCACGTTCCAAAACAGTGAGATATTCACTCTGGTTTTCCTCCTGCACCATAATTAAGCACAAATTTTTATCCATGATTATCCGAAACATGCACTCATCTCAGACGTACCATACCATTATATTAAATATGCATACACTGTAAAGAACAAAAGAGCATTGTGGCTGTGTGGGGTTTGTTTTCTACCATGTATGCAAACTGTTTTCTTGTTCTTGTTTTCTTTTGAAAAACTGCTTCGCGCTGAGCTTAAAATTTCTCTACTTCCCCCACATTCCTAAAACTGTTCCCCACCTCCCCCACCTCAAAACGGCAGCAGCAAAGACCACATCAAGTGTTTAAAGAATTCAAATGTATAAACCTCAGGGCAGCAGAGAGAGCGCTATATTTTCCAGTGATCAAATGCTTTTGCCATTGTGCTCATGTTTAATCCCTCTTAACAATGCATATTTTCTCCCACTCCAGAAGAAATGTCTATACAAGGGTTAATCTTCCAGGGTAAAGTTATGGGGGTGGGGGAAGAGAGAGAGAGAGAGAGAGAGAGAGAGAGAGAGAGAGAGAAAGAAAGAAAGAAAAGAAAACTTCCCTCTCCTACCCACATTTTTATGCAATTGGTTCTAAAGGCACGAATGAGCTTATTACGTTTTTCACTGAAATTAGATTCCAGGCGTACTTTTTTTTTAATGCAACATACCCTTCTCAGTAGTCGCTTATATAATTCCCTCCCCAAGAAGGCTCACCCAGCACCCTCTCGGATATCTCTTTGGCACCAGGCACAGACATTTCTTCCAGGCATTTAGATTTTAGATTCTAGATTTTATCGTATAGATTTGAGAATTTTTAAGTGCCCATAGAGCAACCGTCCCTCCCCGATACCTTCCAGATGTGTTGGACTTCAACTCCCATCAGCGCCAGACAGCATGACCAATGGTCAGGAATGCTGGGAGTTATAGTCCAAACCATCTGAAGGGCGACAGTTGGAAAGGGCCACAAAGGAGCAGAAAGGCTGGTTTTATACATTTCTCCTGAAATTGTATCTCCTGTGCTGATTGTTAGAGCTGGTTGTTTATTGTGTACCATTTATTATTATTACTATTATATATTATTTCATTATTATTATATTTATTAATGATATTTATTATTATTTACTGTTTTTTATTATTATTATAACATCTGGAGGGCAACAGATTGGAGAAAAGGGCCATAGAGGGGCAGAAGGGTTGTTTTTATACATTTCTCCTGCAACTGTTATCTCCTGTGCTGACTGTTATTGCTGGTTGTTTATTGTGTACTGTTTATTCATTATTGTTGTTGTTGTTATTATTATTATTTTAGTATCATGTAAACCTCCCAGAGACTGTTTGTCATTGGGAGCCAGTGTGGTGTAGCGGCTAGAGTGCTGGACTGGGAGTCGGGAGATCTGGGTTCTAGTCCCCACTCGGCCATGGAAGCTCATTGGGTGACTTTGGGCCAGTCACATACTCTCTGCCCAACCTACCTCACAGGGTTGTTGTTGTGAAGATAAAATGGAGGAGGATTATGTACACTGCCTTGAGTTCTTTGGAGGAAAGAAGGCAGGATATAAACGTAATAAGTAAATAATAAATAAATTGGGCAGACTAAAATATCATAAATAAATAATGAAAACGTATCTGTATATATCCATCTTGAACTTTATAGTCAGGAAACTTGACTGTCAAAGAGCCACAGCTATCCTGAAGGAGCTCACAGAAGTAGCTAACAAGTTCACAAGAAAAATCCATATGGTCCATTCTGAATGCTGCTCTTGGAACCTGCAAGATCAGGACGGTCTCACTGAGAACTCCAGGCATAATTGGCTGAAGTCAAACAATGGAGTACTTAAACCGAGCCAATGACCAGGCAGTAAACTGTCAATATCCAAATGGCATCCCAACCCTACAGCATCACGTACAGGTTGTCTAAAAATAAAACAAAGGGTTGCAACCAGAGGTCTTGGGTTATTGTAAGTTAGGGTTTGGAGGCTGCCAATTAAATGTGTATTATAAAAACATGTGTGTAACAGTTGTATGCCTTGCTGCAGACTTCCCCAACTCCATGTCCTCCATATGTATTGGGACTACAACTCCCATCCTCCATAGCCAGCATACCAAAAGGCCCTTCTGGATGGGGATGATGGAACTCGCACTCCAACCCATCTGGAGGGCACCAGCTGGTGAGGGCTGCCTTACAGTCTCACTGAACTTTCGCAAAACTCTTCCACTGGGAATTGGCCTAGGACCATCGTCAGGCAACTGCTAATTGGGAGAAACGGCATCTTCCTATCAACGGCTCAAGGACACCCTCAGGGATCCACATGCAATATGGGTGCTGCGAGGGGCAGAAGCAGTGGGACTTTGTAGCATGTGTGGACAGGAGCCGGGGGCTGGACTGACCGTGGCACAGACCTTGTCTGCTTCCCCAGCAGTACACAACTGCAGCAAAAGAACCCCAAGACGTAGGATTTATAAATGTGCCATTGCACACAACAGACTAGGGACAAATTGGCCAAAACGGGTTCATCACATTTCTATCCCATCCTTCCTCCAGGAAGCAAAACGTGGCAAAACATGGTGCAGTGGTTAGAGCGTTGGACTGGATCTCAGGAGATCTGTATTCTAGTCTCCACTTGGCCATGAAGCTCACTGGGGTGGCTTCGGGCCAGTCACTGACTCTCAGCCTAACCAACCTCACAGGGTTGTTGTGAGGATAAAATGGGGAAGGAGAACCATGTAAGCTGCCTTGGGCAGCTCCTTGTGGGAAAAAAGTGAGATATAAACATCATTATAAAATAAATAAATAAGTTTGGGAGTGCCCCGTTTTTTCTTACAACTCTATGATGGGCATTAGAATGAGAAAGAGAGAGGAACAGACAGATACACAGGCATAAGGTCAATCGGTCAGTTCAGAGCCAGCTCCAGAGGGTGACAAATTAGGCCATTTGCCAGCCAACCATCCTCCCAGATGGACAAAGGATCCATCACCCCAACAGCATCGCCAGGCTAAGTTTGCACTGAGAACCCGAGTAGGCCGGGGGTCTTGCACACCTTGCCTCTCTTCGGGCTAAGGGGGACCCTCTTGCCAGGAGACCTCCCAAATCCACTACTTGGCACTTGAACCCAGGCCTCTGCATCCAAAAGTCATTCAGGCTACACTGGCTTTCCTCAAGAATAAACCTAGGGCTTTCAGAGCACACACCCTTATCGGAAGTCATAAAAACAAGCCTCCGGGGAAGGTCAAAGTCAACTCCAAAACCGTGCTGTGCACTTGGCTGGCACACACTTCGCACCAGGAAGGCAGAACAGGAATGGCGTGTGGGTCGAAAGAACATGCCACTGCCTGTGGGGCGGTACTGCGTGGGAACAGGAAGGCTCAACTCCTGACACCAGCTATATGCTGGCCTCGACCACGGGGAGACCTGTCCCATGTCTGAGGGGAGGAAAGGGAGCAAAGGATCTTTAAAAAGAAACTGCTAACACAGCGTTGCACATGTGTGTATATTCCTTGCACCATCCATCCAAACACTTTTTTAAAACATGCCGTTTCTCTCAGCCTTTGGAATAATGATTTCAGTCTTCCAAAATGAATTGGGGGGGGGGGGGGGCTATTGCATTTTGAAGGAACCATCTGATAATTGAGGCAATTTTAACGATAGATAAGAATTTGACTATAAATGACATGGAATGCAATAACTGTTTATTCTGGCATGCAAAACAAGACTCTCTGTGAAGCAGCTGCCAAGGAAAACGATCCTCCCACTCAGGCTGGGCCATCGCTGAGCAGTTATGGCTAACCACATGCTTAACGCCAGAGATCATGGAGACCCAACGTTTCAGCTGCAGCTGAACAAAACCCTATTCTTGGAGCTTCGAGGCAGAGAGGAGGCACAGGAAAGATGTTAGGAACGTAAAGAGAGGATCTCACAGTCCAGAGGTGTTGAAAGGAATGGAAAAGGCCTCAATTTCCAACACGTTTCATAATCCGTTGGCATCAAAAATGAATGTTCTTCAGTTCCCAACAAGCAGCTTAAGGCATACATACATGCTCCAAAGTGTGCATGGGGTTCCCATAGAAGCAGGGCTTCCCTGGTCATTTCAGCATCAAGCCACATATGCACAGAGCTACTGCATGTGCAAACTGGCCGCTGCATAAGAACAAATGGGGAAGCTTCTTCTCCTTTGGACTCATAAATGCACCTGTTTGGCCGCTGTGGAGAACAAGATGCTGGAATAAAGAGATCTTCAGTCTGAACCAGTAGGACTCTCCCTATGGTCCATGCATGCCGCAGAGGCCCACCGAGCTCGGTGCAAACACAAATCATTTTTTTAGTGCATGCAAACAGCATCATATACTATAGAATAATAATGACAAGTATATTTCAGGTTGGAAGGTCTGGAAAAAAAGCCAGGCACCTTGACAGTAAGAAGCCTAAAACGACTTCCTTCACTGCTAGTTAGCAGAGGGGCAGCCCCAAGAGATGTGACGGCCGGGGGGGGGGGGGGGGGGGGGCTAGGAAAAGTTAAGGGGACATGCTTCCCCCTCCCCAGGGATTTTTAGAAAAATGTCCTCCCCCAAGATAATTTCCAGGTTTTTTTCTGTTCCCTCTCCCCCAACCCACGCTTTCACATCTCTAGCAGCTACAAACTGAGAATGTACCATCATGTAGGAAAAGGCCCATAAAGTACTCAATCAGGCACCACCATGAAAGTGTGCAAGTTATGAAGGCGTGGCAACCCACCACCACATCATTAGCATGGATCTTTGCCCACCTTTGCAAGTAACCACACAAGAACCTGCAGCAGCCCACCTGCCAAATCACAGTTTTGCTTGTCACTTGTGGACTAAAAGTGGGGAGGGGCGGCAGAACCAACTTCCTCGCTGGTCGCCTCAAGACAGTTCTTAGTCACCACAGGGGACCAGGCAGGTGGCCCACTGGCAAGCCTGTTTTTTAAGCAATGAAGCACATTTGTTTCATTTTCACATTTCACACAGCTGGTAAGACGGCAGCTCCTTCCCACTTCCTTTCACTTTCCTCACGCCTCTTCCTTTCACTTTCCTCATGATGCAAGGCTACCCTCGCTGCCGATGCAAATAACTTTTGTATCTCTCGCTGCCTGGCATTTAAAAGCATCCAGCCTCTGCAACGAACAGCATTCTTATTTTTGACCACTGCATCTGCCTGTTTGTTTCAATGGCCAGCAGCACCACGGCTTCTCTCCTCTGAGCCGTGTGCACAAAACCTTCCTGCTCAGTTGTGCCGCATGGGTTTGGTCTGTCTCACTTCCCATTCTGCCACCAAAGAAAGAGTCTATACCAACTTGGTACCCTCCAGATGTGTCAGACCACAATTCCCAGCATCCCCAGCCAGCTGCCTGGAGGATTCTGGGAGCTGTAGTCCGACACAGCATCTGAGACACCATTAAACTGGCCCTGCACTGTCCCACTGCAGCTACGGTGGTCGCATGTTTTGAATGCTCCTTCACCTTAAAACCAGGGCAGGCTCCAGTTTTCTGTGGGCCCTTGAGCAAGACGCCCTCCATGGGCCCAACACCCTCCATGGGCCCCCCTCAGCGAGTCTCCCTTCTCACCACCATTGTCATCAGCTGTTCTTGCTCCTCCTCCTCCGTCCCATCATTGCTCCCACTTGCATGCTTGACAGGCAGAGAGCCAGGGAGCAAGGAGGCCGCGGCATCTCCCACTCCTCCTTCTCACTGCCACCGTTGTCTGGGCCAGAGCGAGAGAGAGGCAAGTGGACAAGCAGATTGCGATGATGAAGAGGAGGAGCAACTCCGGGGGGTTCTTGTCAGTGGGCCCCTGCTGTGGTGTGGCACCTGGGCAAAGGCCCAACCACACCTACCCTTGATGCTGGCGCCAAGCCAACCTTCCTCCATATATTAAACTCGCCCATAACGGTGACAGGTTCAGCTTACCTGCCTTCCCGACATGCAGGGTGCTCCCCACCCCAGCGGGGAACCGTCCATTCATGCAAACCCCCATCCCCATTCTGAAATGGCCCCACCCAAAACGGGTTTGACCACTCAGGTCTGCAGAAGGGGGCTCTTGCCCTCACGTCCTGCTCGGAGGCTTCCCAGAGGCATTTGGCTGGCTACAGCAGGAAACTGGATATGGGGCCAGAAGGACAGTTCAGCCCGATCCAGCAAGGTTCTTCCGACGTCCTCAAAAAATTGGCCGCTGAACCTTGCATGGCTGCCTCAGCAGAAATGCCGGCGAGGCTGGTTCAGCCAGGGCCTGTAGCGCTGACCTAGGAGGAACAAGAACCAAAGGCATTTCTGAAATGGACCCAGCATTCCCCGGCGTCTCTTTCATTTCCTTTCAGGAGAGATTCGGGGCTTTACGCTGGCCGACCCTATCCACCGCCAAGCATCTATGAAATGAAGATAAGGCTAAGAAAACAAGGAGTCTGATGGATCCAAATGCCCAGCAGCTAATCAGACCTCATGCTAAAGAAAACAACAGAAGACCTGCCGTGACCCAGCGTGCCTGGAAGCGAAGGAAGAACCAACGTCGGTATGTGCAGATGAATGTCGACGGTGTCTGGATACACTGCTGAGTGACAAATTCAGGAGTTGGAGGCACAGGGAGAGAGAGGGACAGGTTCCAAGGAACAGAAAGGAGCAGAGGGAAAGGGAAAGGCAGGGCCAAGGCCCGCTACAGAGGCCCGCTACAGAGGCTCACAGAGGCCAAGGCCAAGGCCCGCTACAGAGGCCAAGGGCCAAGGCCCGCTACAGAGGCCAAGGCCAAGGCCCACTACAGAGGCCAAGGCCAAGGCCCGCTACAGAGGCCAAGGCCAAGGCCCGCTACAGAGGCCCACAGCTCAGTGGTGCTTCACATGCTCCGCAAGCCGGAGGATCCCAGGTTCTATCCCTGGCACTCCCACTCAAAGGATCCCAAGCAGCATGACTGGGAAAGACCTCTCCCGGAGCTGCCTGCTAGAGGAGACCCTTCCGGGCTGAATGCAGCACTGGTCTGGCTCAGGATAAGGCAGCTCCCAGTACTGAAGGGAAACTGAGGGGCCACAGCTCAGTGGCAGAGCCCCCGCTTTGCAAACAGAAGGTCCCAGGTTCAATCCCCAGCATCTCCAGGAGGGCAGGAAAAGCTCAGAGAGCTGCTGAAACCCCAGATTGCTGCTGCTGCCAGTCAGTGTCGACAGTACCGGGCCTGGTGGACCAGGTTCAGACTCAGTAAAAGGCAGCTGCCTAGATCCCTATGAAATTGGTTTTGGCATTTGCTCACCCAGTCAAAGCTACAACCCACCTCTCTCTGTACACATGCCTACCAGGGTGGGTACAACTCTCTAACAAATCATTTCTGGAAAGCCATCAGCATCCTGCCAGCACTGGAAGCTGTCTTACATCAGGTCACACTGTTATACCAGGTTAGACTATTTGTTCACCAAGCCCAAAGTTGTGTGGCTGATGGCTCCAATGTCAGTGGGGCAGTTAAACCACTCCAGGTTCCAGTCAGAACTCTAAAGGAGCTCTGACTGGTTCTGACTGAAACCTGGAGCAGATTCACCGCCCCACTGACATCGGAGCCACCAGCTTCCACTGATTCTTTTCCTGCCAGTGGTTCTCCAGGGTCTTGAGCAGAGGAGAGTCTTTTCCATCACCTGCTATGCAAAGACAATAGAGCCAAGTAACCCACATCATTTTTGCGCGTGGCAAGGAAGAGGGAAATCCATACCTATCCGGAGAGCAACCATAATGGTAAAGATTTACTCCTCCTTCCTAGTTTCTGTCCTGGAAACGTAAAGGTATTTACTTCGGGGCTGTCTGTGTTGTGACAGTATCCTAGACTCAGAATCCTCCGCATTTTTGAATCATTCAGTCATGCATTTTTGTTATTGTTGAAAGTAGTGCGAAACGGCAGGGCCAGGGCACAAGTCCTTGGTGGTCTCTCAAAGGACCCGGCTAAAAAGGCACTTCCTTTGTTCCTTAGGAGAATGCAGTCCAGTAGGTCATTCAGAAGGGAAAATAAAAGCAGCAGCCGGGGGGGGGGGGGAGAGATGAAGGGTGGAACCAACAACCAGGAGAAAAGAAGAGAAACAGAATAAAATGTTTGGGGGCGAGTAGATTCACAACAATTTTGCTCGCCAAAAACACTCAGGGTGCCTCAGACATGCAAGGGGATCAAGGCAACACTGCAAAAAGGGAGGGTGGGGTCGCGGGGTTTCTGCTTTGCAAAAAAAATAAAGTTTAACTCTTGATAATGGGAGATCTATGCATGATGCAGTCAAGGAGACTGCACAAAATCATCCACAAACATGTGGGTTGCACACTTTCCTGGTGGTGGCTTTTGGTAGTGTAGAGGGAGAGAGATAGCAGAAGAGAACGTAGGAACAAAGGAAGCTGCCTTATACGGAGTCAGAGCATAGGTCCATCTAGATCACTATTGTCAACACTGACTGGCAGCAATGGCGCTCCAGGATTTCAAGCAGGAATGTTTCCAGCCCTACCTGGAGATGCTGGGGATCGAACCTGGGACTTTCTGCATGCAAAGCAGGGGCTCTCCTGTGGAGCCACAGCTCCTCCCCATTTGCTAAGCCCACAGAACCAAGCCAGCTCCCAGACTGGAAAGGTTGCCACGGAAGGCCTCCATATTGTGCCAAGCAGCTTCTTCTATCTTCTTAGCATTTGCGCAAGGAATCCAGAACCCTGGGAATACGCAAGCAGCCCACTTTGCCAATCTCATCAGCAGTTACTATTGAGAGCTCATGTAGGGGACTGAACTGTGAAATCGGAAGGACACGTTCAAGTCCCACCTCTGCCGCAAGCTGGCTAAAGCGGAAGCATGCTCACCTGGAGGGAAACCCCATTGATCTCAGTGGGATTAGGCCTCTGCATATATCTGGAGAGGACCGTTCTGCAGCAAGTGGACTTTGGGAGGCCATTTGTACGTTCTCCAAAATGCGACAGGGAGGTAACGACACTGGCCAACCTCCCAGGGTTGTTGTAAGTATGACCAAAAGGGTCCCTAAGGCACTTCAGTATACTAAAGTGCTATGTTATTGCTCCTGGATGGCACAACAGCACTGGGCATACAAAGCTTCATTCTCACAAAGGCTGTAGCCCAGTGGTAGAACTCCTGCTTTTCATGGAGAAGGTCCCAGGTTCGATTCCTGGCATCTCCAGGTGTGTGTGTGTGTGTGTGTGTGTGGGAGCCCTCTCTGTCCCTGCAGGATAAACCTTTCCCAACCCAAATTTACTGATGAAGAACAAAACGGCAAGACGCAGAGCAGGGGACTGAGGGGCTGCCAGATGCTTTGGCCTCTGATTCCCATGATCCCTCCCCATTGGCTCTGCTGGCTCGGGCTGACGGGAGCTGTAGGCCAAAACATCTGGAGGGCCCCAAGGTGCCCTCCCCTGACACAGAGACTTGCCCAAAGCGCACAAAGTAGGGACTTTGACCCACTCCCCTGCAAGCTCAGATCTTGAGGAATTGTTGCCATTCAGAAAAGACCAGCCCGGATGGACACATGACTCCTTGATCCAAGTCCACCTGCTAGAAAACTGGCTCTCACTAATCATTCTCTTTTACAAGACGAGAAAACACCTCTCTTCCTGCAACCCTCCGGAAGTATTGCTAAGACACCTCCTTTTCTAAAAGAGCAAGAGGACGGGCGACAGAAGCCAACGTACCTATTTATAAAACACATCAGCCGCCCAGTCCAAAAAGGCAGACCTGAGAAAGGTCAAACGTATTTCCTGCAAATAAAGTCTAGCATTTCTGCAGGAAGCTCTCCAAAACCCATTGGCCAGTGAAGATGCTGCCATCAATAGCTGGGGGGCGGGGGGAGGCAGCTCTCAAGGGCTAAACATACCATCTGGCTGGCAGCAAAAGGTTAGAGTGGCTCTTGCACTATGGGGAAAACCATGGACATGTTAATTGCTTTCATTAAATAAATAAAATACTAGAAGGCGGTAGGGAGCTGAATGACTGGATCCCATAATAATAGAGGACAATGTGGTCATTCCATGAAGTTGCATGGCGGATGATTCAGAACAGATACAAGGAAGGGCTTCTTCACGCAGCGCAAAGTTAAACTACCAGGTGATGTACTTAATGGCTCCTAACTTTAAAAGGGGATTACACAAATTCATGGAGGATTAGAGCTTCAGCTATTGGGTGGTACAGAAATGTAATAAATAAATAAGGGCAGCAATGGCTTCTAGTCCTGATGGCTGAATGCTACCTCCAGTACCAGATGCAGTCTGCCTCTGTACACCAGTTGCTGGGAAACATGGGCGGGAGAGTGCTGTTGCACTCCTGTCCTGCTTGTAGGTTCCCTGTGGACAGCTGGTTGGCCACTCTGTGAACAGAACAGACAGACCCTTGGACTGATCCAGCAGGGCTCTTCTTATGACTGTACCCCTCGGCATATTTGAAACCCCACCAAGGCATTTCTGAATGTTCATTCATGGCCTTAAACCCCGGCCAATGCTGACAATAAAGGGTTTCCACTTTACTGCCTCCCAAAACTACCATGAAGTTAACTGAATTCTTCCCAATTTCTTCCTACCAAGGAAAAAAGGGGAGTTAAAATATCGTGGTGGTAGCCTTCTGGATGGCTCAGGCTTCCCCAAGTAATTCCCAAGCAAATGTAAATGTGGACGGGCCAGGAGTCTCCCCCACCAATCCAGAGTCCGGCTCCACAGCTAGAAACTCCACCCCAATGCAAAGCGGGGGAGGAGGGGAGAGAAGCCACATGGTTTGGGGCTCAGGACGCATCAATTGTTGCAAATTCCATCAGCAAATTCCTCCACGGTTTGCCTGAATTCATTTAGTAGATGGGGGGGGGGGCGGAGAGAGAGAGAGAGAGAGAGATGGGAGACTATTTCCTCGCCAAATAATCTCTCCACCCCATCCCCCACCTTCTCCCCCCTCCCCCCCAAAAAGTCTCCATGGCTTGCTTGCAATTCAGGAGCTCTTAGAATGGCCTGAAAACTTCAGCTCTTCTCTGCTCTGTTTCAACTGCAACTGAATTCTAAATTAAGATGTGCACATTCAGGAGATTTGGAGCGGGCGGGGGGGGGGGTGCAATAAAATGCCAAGGACACCATCCCACCGATTTCTGCCGATTTGTTCGGTGAAGAATTGTTTTCCTCCCCACACCCCCGTCCCTTGGCCTTCTGCAAGCAACAACTTGAGAAAGAATGAAAAAGAGAGGTGGGGGGGGGGGATCTTTTCTTACTTCTTCTCAAGTCCCATTCTCCAGTTCGTTCTTTGGGGAGGAAGCGGGGGGAGAAGGAGGAGGGGCAGGAGGAATGTTCCTAAGGTTGCAATCCTACACACGCGCCTTCCCAGAAGTAAGTCCCATTGAACTCAACGGGGTTTACTTCCGAGTAGACCCGCTCAGGATTGGGGCGCTTTAGTCGACGGTGGGGAGGCAGACCACAGAAGCGCGCATAAAAGAAGCGAGCACCACGTCGCGGTTCCACGCCTTTCCAATATTTGTCCAAGTTTGCGCTCCCCACAGCCCCGCCTTGCCCTAGACAGACTGGCACAGACCTCGCAAAATCGGGCCATTTCCCACCCGCACCGGGGAGGGGGCACAGAGAAGAAGGGCAGGCGGGCGAAACTCCGGCGCGCCCAAGACACCAGTTGCCGGCTGGAGCCCCTTCGCGAGCAAGCCCAGCCCGGGGGAGAAAAAGCCCCCCCCCCCGCGCCCTATCTCTGCATGCATGTACGTCGACGAGGAGTATTTGCATCGCATCGCATCGCGCCCCCCCCCGCGACGGGCGCGCGCCCCAAGAGGCCCCTTTGGCGTCCCCTGCCCCCCCTCCCGAAGTGGCGGAACCAGACTGCGAGCGACCCTCCCGCCGGGCGCAGCGGCCCCCGCGGACGACAAAGCGGGCTTCCCCCGCCCGGCCCCGGCCAAGACGCCGGCGCTGCCGCGCGCCCGGGCTCGCGGCCCCGCGCCCCTCACCGTTGATTTCGTGGCTGGGCGCCTCGCTCTGGCTGAAGCCCTTGGCCACGTAGAGCCGCTTGACTTCGGAGCAACTTCGCGAGCGGGGCTCGGCCGACGCGGCGGCGGCCAGCAGCAGCAGCGGCAGCAGCGGCAGCAGCACGAGCGGCCGGCTGCAGGCGGCGGCCGGGGGAGCGCGGCGCGGGCGGGCGGACATGCTTGGCGCGGCGGCCCCGGGCGCGCGGGCTCCGCGTCGGGGGCGCCCTGCCCCGCGGCGCCCGCCGAGCGCGGCTCCTCCGGCTCCCTGCGCGGGGCGCTCGCTCGGCCGGCCCGGCGGCGGCTCCGCTCTCGGCAACCTTGCGCGCGGCGGGGCGGGGAAGGCGCGGCGGCGGCGGCGGCGGCGGGCCGGGACAAGGCTCGGCAGCCCCCAGGAAAGCCTGGAGCCCGGCGGGGCGGGGCGGGGCGGGGCGGAGCAGCAGCCCCGCCCCCGCCCCTCCGAGCGCGCGGCCGGGCCGGGCCGGCGCGGGGCGGGAGCCGGCGCGGGCGCGGGCGGGGGGCGGCCTCTCGCCTTCGCGCCCCCTCCCCTCCAGCGCAGCGGGTGGACATGCGTTCCGCACAGAGGGCGGCGGGGGTGCGGCCGACGGGCGGGCAGCAACGCGCTGTGGGTCCCCGCGGGAGAGGCGCGGCCGCCCCTTGAGTCCCCTGCGCCGGGTGGGCAACGGGAGGCCCTCCAGATGACCCCACCCCCGCCGCTGAATTGTGCCGCTGGAAAACCTGGGGCGGGCAGGCGTGGAGCTCGGGGCAGGGCCGGCTGGCAACTGGTGGCCCGCTCCAGATGCCGTGGCCCGCAGCTCCCATCAGCCCAAGTCGGCGCAGGCAGTGGTGAGGGATGATGGGAGTTGGAGGTGAAGACATCTGGAGAGGGCCACCAGCCCCGTGTCCCACGCTCGGACTTCGCCGTTTCTCCTCCCTAGCCACGCAATGCCTACGCGTCCATGCTCAGAAGTGAAGCCAATTGAGTGGGATTTACTCCCAGGGAAGCGTGCCTATGGAATTGCAGCCTGAGCTTTGCTGGCTTAGGAGGGAACGTAGGGTGCGGATCCTCCGCGACGTTCCTGGGAAGTGAGCCCCCCGTCGATGTATTGATTCTATTTCTAGGCTGCCCAATAACAAAGAGTCCCCTGGGTTCCATAACACAAGTACACAACTACAGCAACAAATCAGCACATAAGATATAACACGAAACCTGTCAAAGCCGCCACTCCTGCACTCTCGGGGGCAAACGGTAACATCCAGAATCTAAAATGCCTGGGAGCAAAGGGATGCCCCGCCTGGCACCAAAAGTGTATTATTGATTGCTTGATTATATTTTTAACCCACCCAATAACAAAAGTTCTCCTGGTAAAAATAAACGTGTGGGCGCCAGGCAAGCCTTCTTGGTAAGGGCATTCCCAAGTGGGGAGCCACAACCGAGTTCTTCTCTCTTGCAGCCACCCGCCTAAGTTCATTTGAAAGGGGCACCTAGACAAGGCCTCTGCAGGTGACCAAAGCTCCAGGCAGGTACGTACAGGAGGAGACATTCCGTTAGGTCAGCCTTCCCCAACCTGGTGCCCTCCAGATGTTTTGGACTTCATCTCCCATCAGCAGCAGCCAGCATGGCCAATGGCCAGGACAGGCCACAGCTCAGGTTCGATCCCCGGCTTCTGCAGGTAGGGCAGGGAAAGAATCCTGCCTGAAACCCTGGAAAGCCATTGCTGCCACTCAGTGTTGACAGTACTGGGCTAGATGAGCCAATGGGCTGACTGAGTATAAGGCAGCTTCCTATGTTCCTATTGCTGGGAGCTGTAGTCCAGAACATCTGGAGGGCACCAGGTTGAGGAAGGCAGTTTTAGGTACTCTGGCCCCAAGCCTTTTAGGGCTTTGAAGCTGAACACCAACACTGTGAATTAGGCATAGGAATGGACTGGAAACCAGTGCAGCTTACAAACCCCTGTTTATTATTTATTTATTTATTTATTTATTTTATTGCATTTATACCCCGCCTTTTTTCCTCTTGCGAGGAACCCAAGGCGGCTGACGTTATCCTCCTCCTCTCCATTTCATCCTCACAACAAGAACCCTGTGAGGTAGGTTGGGCTGAGAGTCTGTGACTGGCCCAAAGTCACCCAGTGAGCTTCCATGGCCGAGTAGGGACTAGAACCTGGATCTCCCAGCTCCCAGTCCAACACTCTTGCCACTATACCACACTGTTGAAGCGTGAGCCTGTCGACCAGCCCCAGTTAATAGCCAGTAGCTTGACTTTGGACTAACTGAAGTTTCCATTCTGTTTTCAGAGGTAGCCCCACATACAACACATTGCAGTAATCCAATCTGAAGGCTACAAGAGTATGGATAACTGTTGCTGGGCTATTCCTGTCCACATAGGGTCACGGCTGGTCTATCAGCCTAAGCTGATCAAAGGTGCTCCTAGCTAGGAACGTTTCATGGAGGATAAGGCTATCAGTGGCTACTAGTCCTGATGGCTCTATGCTACCTCCAGTATCAGAGGCAGTATGCCTCTGGACACCAGTTGCTGGGGAACATGGGTGGGTGAGTGCTGTTGCACCCATGACCTGCTTGTGGGTTTCCTGTGGACAGCTGGTTGGCCACTGTGTGAACAGACCGCTGGAGCAACTCCCCTGTGAGGAAAGGTTACAACATCTGGGACTCTTTAGCTTCCAAAAAGGTGAGTAAGAGGAGACCATATAGAGGTCTACAGAATTATGCATGGTGTGGAGAAAGTGGGTAAGGAGCCATTTTTTTCTCCCTCAGAATACTAGAACCCAGTGGGGTCATCCTATGAAGCCGATTGGTGGGAGATTCAGGACAGAGAAAAAGGTAGGACTTCTTCACACAGAACATAGATGAATGATGGAATTCACTTCCATAAGTTGTAGTGATGGCCACCAATTTGGATGACTTTAAAAGCAGATTGGACAAATTCATGGAGGGGAGGGCTTTCAGTAGCTACTAGTCCTGATGGCTCTATGCTACCTCCACTATCAGCATGCCTATGCGTACCAGTTGCTGGGGAACATGGGCAGGAGGGTGCTGTTGCACTCATGGTCCTGCCTGTGGGTTTCCTGTGGGCAGCTGGTTGGCCAGTGTGTGAACAGAATGCTGGGCGAGATGGACCCTTGACCTGATTCAGCAGGACTCTTATGTTCTTAAGTGACAGTGATGGATCCAGGAGCACCCCCAAAGTGCCCATTTGCTCCTTCAGGGGGAGTGCAATGCCCTACAGAACAGGTTGAACACCACTTAACTGGACAGTGGAATCACCCACTAATAGTACCTCCATCTTGTCTACTCAACAAAGTGACATTTACGCCCAGGTCAACATGCATAGGGTTGCAGAGGGTATAAAATGGATGGTGGGAAATGGGACTACAATTCTTTCACACAGTTACGTGAGAGTAAGTCTCACTGATTGTGTGGATCACAACAAACTGTGGCAAATTCTTAAAGTGATGGGAGTACCAGATCACCTTACCTGTCTCCTGAGAAACCTGTACGAGGGTCAAGAAGCAACAGTAAGAACCAGACATGGAACAACCGAGTGGTTCAAAATTGGGAAAGGAGTACGACAAGGCTGCATATTGTCACCCTGCTTATTTAACTTATATGCAGAGTACATCATGAGAAATGCCGGGTTGGATGAATCACAGGTCGGAATTAAGATTGCTGGGAGAATTATCAACAACCTCCGATATGCAGACGATACCACCCTCATGGCAGAAAGCGAAGAGGATCTAAAGAGCCTCTTGTTGAGGGTGAAAGAGGAGAGTGCAAAAGCTGGTTTGAAACTCAACATTAAAAAAACTAAGATCATGGCATCTGGCCCTATCACTTCCTGGCATATAGAAGGGGAAGAAATGGAAGCAGTGACAGATTTTACTTTCTTGGGCTCCAAGATCACCGCAGACGGTGACTGTAGCCATGAAATTCAAAGACGCTTGCTCCTTGGGAGGAAAGCTATGGCACACCTAGACAGCATAGTAAGAAGCAGAGACATCACCTTGCCGACAACGGTCCGTCTAATCAAAGCTATGGTTTTCCCCGTAGTAATGTATGGCTGTGAGAGCTGGACTATAAGGAAGGCTGAGTGCCGAAGAATTGATGCTTTCGAACTGTGGTGCTGGAGAAGACTCTTACGAGTCCCCTGGAATGCAAGGGGGTCAAATCAGTCAATCCTAAAGGAAATCAACCCTGTCTGCTCATTGGAAGGACAGATACTGAAGCTGAAGCTCAGATATTTTGGCCACCTAATGCGAAGAGAAAACTCTCTGGAAAAGACCCTGATGCTGGGAAAGACTGAAGGCAAAAGGAGAAGGAGACGGCAGAGGATGAGATGGCTAGATAGCATCACGGATGCAATGAATATGAACTTGAGCACGCTCCGGGAGAGAGCGCAGGACAGGAAGGCCTGGCGTGCTCTGGTCCATGGGGTCACGAAGAGTCGGACACGACTGAACGACTGAACAACAACAACAAGTCTCACTGAGCTCAATAGGACTTACTTATGAGTAGAGATGCATAGGTGTGTACTATTAGGCCTCAAAAAGTGGGCAGTGGATTGGGGCCATGCAACCTTACACGGCTTGGGACCATAATACCTGACAGAGCACTTCTCCCAACACAAACCTACACATATGCTACGCTCAACATCTAAGGCCCTCCTCCAGCTGCCTACACCGAGGGAAGCTTGGAAGACAGTGACAAGGGAGAGGGCCTTTTTGGTAGTGGCCCCCAAATTATGGAATGATCTCCCTGACGAGGCCTGCCTGGCACCAACAATTGTTATTCTTTTTGGCATCAGGTTAAGACCTTTCTCTTCTCCCAGGCATTTGGGAGCATATGATAAGTTTTCATCGATCCTGGAATGACTTATGGTTATGGTTGTTTGCTTTTGAGATTGTTTGTTTGAAGTTGTTTTAGATATGTTTTTGTGTATATTGTCTGTTCATGTGTTTTTTATGTAAATGGTTTTTAATCTCTGTATATTGTATTTTTAATGTTTTTAATCTTTGTAAACTGCCCAGAGAGCTTTGGCTATTGGGTGGTATAGAAACGTTCATCACCATCATCTGATCCTAGTCATGTGTACTACTTGGAAGGAAGCCCTAGTAAATTCAAGGGGTCTCAATCCCAGGTAAACGTATAGCAATGATGATTAACTCCCTCCCCCTGCCAAAGAAGTGGTATTACACTCATTTAAAAAAATGAGCTTTCCCAATTAGCATTGTCATCTAGAGAGATATCCTGCATTTTCAGTAAGCACTGCAAGCAGTTTGACATTTTATGTAGGTTTTTTTCTTTTAAAGGAAAGTATCAGATTTGGCCTCATTGTCTTTATCCTCTCCTGATCGTTTTTATGGCAACCTTGAGACTGTAGCTATGCTGCCTCAACATCCCAAGAATCCAGCTAACATCACGATGATAATAGTTCTCATTTTTAACACAGTGTTGTTTTCCCTCTTGCTAGAATGGACCTGGCTTTGCTTGGGTTGGAATGGCCCTTAAAGGTGCAATCCTATGCCTGTTTAGACAGAAAAAGTCTTTCAACTCCCAGCATTTCCCAGCCCATATGGCTGGCTGGGGAATGCTGGGAGTTGAAGGACTTTTTCTGTCTAAACAGGCATAGGATTGTGCCCTAAACTGGATAGAGCAAAGCCTTCAAGCAACTATGCAGCTGTCAGTTGGACACATGGTGCCTGCCCAGTCTCAGTGAAACCAGGCCCGCTTGCAGCCCTAGGCACGACCCATGACTTGGTGCACCCCTATAGCCCCCTGAGGTTACCCCACTTTATTCCCTTGAGGGGGGCTGCCCCACAGTAGGAATAAGGAGCAGCAGTATAGCTCTGTCTCCCTGACTGCTCCCCGCTGGCTTCAAAGTCCATGGCCAGCCCAGGATATTTCGCCACCTGAGGTGAGGGACAAAGTGCCCACTTCACATACAGAAGCTAACCGGGCAGTGGAATCCCACTTCGGCACTGGCTGAAGTCCGTATCCTCCACCACGCCAGAGGGCAGCAATCTAGCTTACGGGGTGGAAGACAGGCTGGGTAGCAGCTACAGCTCTGTCCTGCGAAATCTCGCTGCTGTCCCCCGCCTTCCCCGCCCTGCCCCCCCTCCCCCAGCATCTGCTGCCAGAGGCAGCCGCTTCACGCTGCCTGGTGGTAGGGCCGGCCCTGCGTCAAACTGTATTGACCACAACGCTATGTCTGCCACCTAGTGATTGAAGATGGTGCTGTGGGCTCCAACCATATGGACACAGTAAAATTAATGTGTTTTTAAAAACAAAATAACTGTGAGGTGCACACCCCTAAGGTCTTTTTAGTATGCATGCCAAGTTTCAGGTGTCTAGGTTTCATGGTCTAGGAGCAATGGCACAGACAGACAAGCACACATTGTTATAGATTTGAGTACACTGGTCAGGTTTGCAACTTTCTGCCCCACCTTCCTTTGAGGGGGTTTATTAATTATTACTGTTGAGAAGGCAAAGGAGACTTTCCTAGCATTCGCAGTATCCTCAACTTTCCAATAAGCCTGAGCTGAAAGTCACCAAACCAAAGGAGTTTTGTTTCTTGCAAGTCTTTTCAATCTGGAGATTTCTGATCAATCGCCAATCAGCTCTCTTCCCCCACCAAGCAGAAGCCAGTGGTGAAAACAGAGCATATTCCCTGGAGCCCCACCCCTCTCCTTTTAACCACACCCCTGTAACACCCCTCCTATCATTGGCCACACCCCTTTAAAAAGAAATGTGTGCAAAGTACTGTGCAAAAAACGCACAGAGCATATTGTCCTTTGGCAATGGGCAATTGCAGCCTATTTCCCCATGTTGTTAAAATTGAGAAGCAGTGATCTTTCGCAGGCAGGGGGCAGATATTTGTTCTGATCCCTCTCTTTTCAAAAAGTAAGCACTTTACACAGCTCCCTTGGACACTTTCTAAAACATCCGATCCAAATCCAGATTTTCTAAACCTTTGAGAGGTTGTTGGGGCCTAACCAGGCTAAATTGGTGGGGAAGGCATGGCCCTGGTTGGACTGCATCTCCCATCAGTCCTAGCCAGCATAATCAGTGGTGAGGGGTATGCCATGGCTTAGTGGTAGAGCACACGCTTGGCATGCAGAAGGTTCCAGGTTCAATCTCCAAGCAGGGCTAGAAAAAACTACCTGGAACCCTGGAGAGCCACCGCTGCCGGTCAGCATCAGCAATACTGGGTTCAGATGGACCCAGGGTCTGACTCGGTATAAGGCAGCTTCCCAGGTTCCTGTATTTCCTATGATGGGAGTTGCAGTCCTGCAACATCTGGAGGGCCAGATGTTCCTCGTCCCTGCCATACTGGGGCATGTTCCACCACTGCCTGAAAGGTATCACATCACGGAGTCCTGCAGGGGAAAGGGGGGCCCTCTCTGTCTCCTCCCCTCCTCCTCCTCCCACCTTTTGCCTTGGTGTTAACTCTGGAGTAAAAAGACCAACCAATTCCTACAGGGCACTTTGTCCCAGAGGAGAGTTATTTTGTTCCCAAAAAAGAATAGATGCACGTGGGACAATGCTTCAGAAAGCTGGACAGAGTCCAATAAACTCCTTTGCCAAAGGCAAAATGGGAATAGGGTCAGGGCAGCGGTAACAGTACAAGGAGAAAAAGGATCCCTCGCTTTTAGGTCTTGCCTTTGTAGGCCACCTAACCCCTCTTCCTTTAGCCCAGCTTTCCCCAACTTGGTGCCCACCAGATGCTGGGCTACATCTCCCATTGTCCCCAGCGAGTGGCTGGGGATGATGGAAGTTATAGTCCAATGTGTCTGGAGGGTGCCAGATTAGGGAAGGATGCTGTAGCCCTCACTTATTTAGCCCATCCCCATCTGTCTCCAGCAGTATCCTTTCTTAATGGATATTCAGTCGCATTGCAGGAACAGCCCACCTGAGCACGCACAGGGCATTTTCCCCTCATCCTGCCTCCAAGATACAGTTGAGAAGGGCAACCAGGCAGCCTTCAGCTCTCATCACTATCCTTTTTTTTAAGATATGAAGCATGGTCTCCCAACTTCCTGAATAGTATGCTGAGGGTAGAACTAGACGTGGTGCTCACTTTCAGGAATGTTTTGCTCCTGTTTGCTTTTTAAATTCTGAAGCAAATCACAAAGAAGAGAAGCAGGTTCTCAGGATGCAAAAAAATTATTGCAGGAAGCCCAACATGTTTCGGCCTTTTTCTAATTTTTAGGCCTTCTTCAGGGGGTAGAGAAAGAAGTCTGCAGAGTTTTTTCACAACAGATTGTCTCCTTTGTCAATCTACTGGTGACTGGAAAAGATGTTTCTCGAATATAAGATTCAAGAAACATCTTTTCCAGCCACCAGTAGATTGACACAGGGGACAATCTTTAGCAAAAAAATTTCTGCAGACTTTTTTCTCTACCCCCTGAAGAACACCTAAAAATGGGGAAAAGGCCAAAATGCATTGGGTTGCCTACAATAATTTTTTTTTTTTTTGCATCCTGCGAACCTGTTTCTCTTCTTTGTGATTTACTTTGGATGCTCCCCTCCTTCTGTTTTCTAAATTCTAAAGCAGCCAGGGAGCAGACGGACACGCAAGGAGAAGAGGGCACATCTCTCTTTCCCTATCAAAATCACAGTTTCCCCAGCTGCTTTTCACCCTGCAAGTGAAAAGCTTCATACACCCATCAGGGAAAAGAGTTGGGCAACTGAGCTTCAGCACAGGTATCACCATGCAAAGAATGCAACCCAACTTCGCAAAATGTTTGGACAGTGTCAGCATAGCACCGTTGGGTCAGTTGTTGACATCACACTATAAGCACTCACTTTCACCAGCTGCAGTCTGACAACATCTGGAGGGCCATATGTTCCCCACCAGTGTGTTACAAGTTTTTTTAAAAGTAGATACATACACATGGAACATTTTATCCCCACTCAAGTAGGACTTTACAGGCCTTCAGCATAGGACTTGTTCCTTGCCTCAGTTTCTCAGTTGTACAATGTGGGGTTGGGATGGAGAGCTGACCTCCCTCCCTACCTCACAGGGTTGTTGTGATGTTGAAATAATGACTATGCATTCTGGGAATGAAAAAGCTAGAGACTTTGAAAAGTTTACTTGGGGCACAATCCTATGCATGTTTAGACAGAAAACAATTCCCAGCATTCCCCAGGCAGCCCTGCTGGGAGAGTTAGGACTTTTTCTGTCTAAACATGCGTAGGATTTCACCTTCAATCTGCTTACACTTTGCTTGTACAGGGGTTCTCCCCTCCAGTTGACTGACCAGGCCTATGCCCTGCTTAGGTTTAGAAATGTTGCCAATGTGCCACAGCATTTGCTGTTCCCTAAACTCTGAACCAACCTTCCCCAGCCTGGTTACCTCCAGGTGTGTTGGGCTACAACTCCCATAATCCTCCAGACAGCTTGGGAAAGGCTGACCTGAGCTATACAGATTATTACTATTGTCTCTCTGTGGCTAATAGGAAGCATTCATGCCTGGATCTGGTACCTTTCAGTGTTCCCCAACCTGGTGCCCTCCAGATGTTTTGGACTACAACTCCCATAAGCCCCTGCCAGCACAATGGTCAGGAATGCTGGGAGCTGTGGTCCAAAACATCTAGAGGGCACCAGGTTGGGGAAGGCTTAGAGTACTAACACACATGCAAACGTTCTGTACAGGAGGGGTGAGGGGAAATCCCATTTGTCTTCCAAGTCCTGGTGTTTTTAAACTCCCTGAAACATAATATACATGAAAGGCTAAAAGTGCCCAGATTGGATCAGGGAATGAAATCCTCCATTCATTTGCCTGACTTGAGCCGGCCGTACAGTAAAGGCATTGCTACCATGCCCTATCCACGACCTCCGAAAAACGAACAAGATACTTTATTCGTCTTTCCTTTTCTTTCCTTCAGTTTTCCTTCTTCTCCTCCTCACACTCAGCTGACACATTTTACTCGTGGCATCATTTTATGCAATTGTACAGAACAGCTACAGTCACCGAGAAACTAAATGGAGAACAGGTATTTCACCCCATGCCAGATTCTACTGCGTACACAGAAAGCTGGAGTTGTATCATCCAAATAAAACTGGGGCGGGGGAGCCCCCCCCCCCACTTGAATTAACAAAGTAAATTGATCTGCCTTCGGAACGTGTCACTCAGCCAGGACTGGGCAGAATGGGTTTCTCGAGATGGCCTCTGCATTGTGATGGGCTGGAGAGATGGGGCGGTGGGGAGGGGGGGAGGCTAACACACCATTCCAAAATCTATTTCCCAGGCCGGAGCCCAGCCATGGAACACAAACACAGGCAACAGGAATTGGCTACCCCCACCTTCTCCAACCTGGTGCCCTCCAGGTGAGAGCTGGACTACAACTACTATGTGTCTGGCTCAGGGTGGGGCTGGGGGGCTCTGGAACTTATAGCCCAACAGAGGTTGGAGAAGGCTGAAATATGGCAAAATACATCGGCCACATGCTCCTCAAGATGTATCAGAAGCTTGCACCTATTTTTGAGAATAGGTGCCCGAACTACTACAGAACCTCCAGCCATAGGGACACTGTACCTCTGACTACCAGTTTCTAGGAACTAGGAACAAGCAGCAATGAGGGTTTTTTTGTTATCACATCCTGCTTTTGAATGGTGGACAAGAAGGGCCTTCGGTCAGGCCGACAATCCAGTTGTTCTGAGGACATGCCGTTCCCTAGCTCGCCCGCCCAGCAGATGGAAAGGAAACTGTCCCTTTTGACATGTCCCAAAATACAAGCACGTGGCATATGTCTTGTGGACACCTAAGTAGACCTTTCAGGGGGCTACTGTGAGTAATCATTAGTAGGTATGCAGCACCCAGCCTGTGCCTATGCATGCATATTCAAAATTCAGTAGGGCTGTAGTGTGTGTGTGTACACGTGTACACCAGGAGTGTTGAACCGCTTTCAACCCGAGCGCCAAATTCCATTTCAGAGAACCTCTCGGGGGCCACATTCCAGGGGTGGGTGGGGCCACAGGCAAAAGGGGTGGAGCCAAAAATACCAGCATATTTTTAGCTGAAAGCTCTTCCTGCCACTAACTCAGCCTTAGGAGAGGCATTTCAACCTTTTAGAATGGGAAAAACTCCACAAAAGCCAGGAAAACACCACACACGACTTCTGGTCATGGGAAAGGGGCTGGAAGCCAGGAAAGGGGCTGTTGCTACCTGGGGAACCTCAGAGGGCCAGACTGAGATTGCATCCCAGGCCAATTTGGCCCATGAGTCTGAGGTTCTGCACACCTGTTGTGTATATACACACACACACACACACACACACACACCATTATTTTTACCTATACACAGAAAACATCTTAAAAAGCCCCTAATCCACAGAAGCTAAATGGTATCAGAATGGAACAGCAGCTCTGCTGAGTCAGACCAAGGCAGATCCCGTCTGGTTCAGCACCCGGCGTTCCAAAGTGGGTAGCCAAATGTCTCCCGGAAGCCCATAAGGAGGGCCGGCTTATGTTCCATTAAAAGTAATGGGTCTTCAGTGGGCTGTGTGTGATTCATTTCTTAATGTGTCCTATTGTCTTCCATAGGATGTAAGTGCAGTGACCTTTCTCTGAATTAGGGAACTTTATGGGTGTACCATTCCTTCATGCAAAAAAGTCCTACGACTCCCAGCATTCCCCAGCCAGCATGGCTGGCTGGGGAATGCTGAGAATTGTAAGACTTTTTTCTGTCTAAACTTGCATAGGATTGCACCCTTAGTTTTACCTGGCTTTTTTTTTTTTTTTGGTTTTCTTGTTTTTAAAATAGGGTTTTTAAAATTGTTTTCTGTGCTCTGGTTGATTTAGATTTGTTTCGTCTTGTTGTAATTTGTATACTGCTTTGGGCACCATTTGACAGCTGAGAATATGTTGTTATCCCCATTTTGCAGATGGACGGCTGAGGCTGCGATTGTCTTCTCAAGCCAACGCTATGCATATTTAGGCAGAAAAATGTCCTACAACTCCCAGCTGGCTGGGCAATGCTGGGAGTTGTAGGACATTTTTCTGCCTAAATATGCATAGCATTGTACCCTAATAGCTTGAAAAGACCATCACAGCCTCAGTCCCCCGTCTGCAAAAATGGGGATAACAGTACAGGACTACTTTACAGCATTTTTGTCAGGTTTTCCAAGATGAATGTATATGAAGCAGTTTGAACACTCCAGATGTATAACAAATATTTCCAGGGCATATTGCCAGGTGTCAAACTGCACCTGAAGCAGGGTACAAATCAAAACAAGCCAAAACAAATCTAAATCAATCCACAGTGCAGAAAACAGTAATAAAACCTTATTTAAAAAACAAGAAAACAAAAAAAGGCAGATAAAACTAAGTAACTTAAAACAACGCAGCAATTTAACACACATCTGTATCAGCCTGGAGGGAAAGGCCTTCTGAGAAAGCCAAGGTTTTCATGCTAGATAAAATGTTAATTAGGACATTATGTCAAAATCGATTTGCCAGCTCTTTTAGTGAGTCATCCTCTATAGCTGTGCTTTTACAACAGCAGTCTGATCTGCAGGAATCATCAGGTGAAGCCTTTTGCAGCACAGACATAAACATGGTCACCTGTTAGCTGCAAATGTTAAAGGCAGAAGAACAGGCTAGGCCAGGGTGGGGGTTTTGGTAAGTTGGCAACCCTGGATGGTTGAGGAAATGCAGTTCTGGACACCTGCCTCTCTGGGATGGATACTTCAACAAACCTCTACCAGCAGATACTATAATTGGTGCAATGCCTCTGAGTAGAGCGCCTCCCCCCCCCCCTTACCACCTCATTTACCATCACTGCCAGCCCTGAAGCAATCTCTTTTGGAAACTTTTCACATTTTTTCATCTTCTCCTGCAGATTTTAAGAAAAGTAATTATTTTCAATTAAAACAAAAGGTGGGGAAGAGGAAACTACAAACAACAACACTGATGTGGCTGTTTACTGCAGATGAAAAACTATGCCTTGGCCTGGTTGTCCTCTTTTACAAAGGACAGCCCTCACTTTGAAGGGCTGTGGGAGAATTGTCCTCTATTTGAAGGCATCCTCTGTTGGAAGGGCCGTCTTGCCCAACTCCAGTTTAAAAATAATGAACCAAAATGGTTGCTCATCAACTGTTGACACCTGGACACCAGCCCAGGCCGCAGACTTCAATGGTATGGTAAGATGTACTGTATTCCTATTTAAATTATAATAATTATTTCTAAATTTGCATCTATCCATAGAAATTAGCATATGCAAATATTATGCATATCATGGTCCTCTTTTGTCCTCTTTTTTGTGATGCATTTCCTCTTGGGAGGGGGGTGTTTCAGAAGTGGCATCAGTTAAATCAGTTTTAAGTTTGCGGTAGCATGGCACAGTGTGGAGGTTTTGAGAATATTCTGCCCTTCTTTTTTAAAACAAGGGGTGGGGGGGTGGAAGCCAGGGAGTGGACGAGCCATTGTTCCCCCCATTCTGCTGAAAGGCTCGCCCCGGCTTCATCGGCAGTTTTTACGCTCCTCTGTCTGTGGGGACAAACTGAGCTCCAAGTTCTCATGAAGTTAAGGCTGCAAGGCCCTTCAGAGAGACAGAGGGAGCCTTTTAGAGCATCTGCTCCTGCCAAATTTGAGCGAGTCCGGCTTTCTCATAGCCCCACCCGCTCAGCTTTTCTTTGGAGGGACAATGTGAATTTTAAAGGCAGCCCAGCAGGGAGCACTACATTTTTCATTCCAAAGGGAGGAGGCGATAGAACTGGAGGGGGAGAGAGGAGGGGGCTGCAGACACGGGAGAGCGGGGGTTGCGGGGGGGGGGGTAGAAGCATACAGGAATTTTGCTATTTGTGGCTTACTAAAACCCATGAGAGATCCAGGATTACCAGAAAACCTGAAAGACACAAAAGGTTTTGCTTGGGAACAGAGCAGGTCACCAAATCAAGGGCAGGGCAAAAACTGGTCTGCAGAAGCAAATGGCAGTGACTCCAGAACGAGGGCAAAGGGGCTCTTGGCAACTTCAGCAAGGTGATCTTGGGAAGATGGCCGCTTATGCGTTGCCCCCCCCCCCAAAAGAGGAATTGCATCACAGGAAAATGAGGACACCGATTTGCATACCATGTGCATATGTACACTTATATGCATAGATGCACATTTAGAATTAATTCCTATAATGTAAATAGAAATACAAGTTATTTCACCATAGTGGAGAAGACTGATTACGTGGCCTGCTCAATCTGCTGTCCAGGTGCCGGTAACATTTGATGGGCAACTTCAAAGCCCCTTCTGCTCTCCCTCCTGATGGTTCTTTGACTTAAGACAGTCTTAGACTGGAACCCTCCTCAAACAGAGGACACCTTCAAACTATTCTTTTGCCATTTCTCCAAAATAGAGGACTGTCCTCTGTAAAAAAAAAAAAAAGTCATGTGGCCACCCTGTCCTGGCCATGTCACTGTTTTGCCCCTTGGTTGCTTAACAGCAGCTAAGCAGAAAAGCCAAAGGAGATGCTTTTAGCCAGGCATCCTAGTTCACATCACAGCCAACTGGAGGCCTTTGGAGAGAGACGTCTTCCACAGTTTGGGTAAAATCCAAAATAAGTCCTACTTAGAGCAGACCCATTGAAATGCATGGGACTTAAGTTAGTCATGAATCAAGTCAAATTGGTTTCGGTGGCTCTGCTGTAAGTATGCCTTGTGCTGGATTTTACCCTTTGTTCCCAGCAGCATCAGGTCTTCAGAGGTATACTGCCTCTGAACATGGAGTCTCTATTCAGCCATCTCAGCTAAGAAACAGATATAGGCCAATCTTCTCTGGATTTGGCTAATGCCTTGTAGGCCCCTTCCAACCCTACTATACTATACTATTCTATGAAAAGCCATGTATAGGAAGGTAAGAAATCCCTCTTGTCTAGCATCCTGCCAATCAAATCCTGTGAGGAATCAAATCCCTCTGGGAAGTCCACCAGCAGAGCACAAAGGCAATACCCCCCTTCCACTCTTGCTGCTCAGTAATTCACTGGTATACTGCTCCTGAACTTGGTGGCTCCATATAGCAATTATACAGTCAGGGCCAGAAATATTGGAACAGGCCTTTGTACACCACCACATTGAAATAGAAAGGAAACACACCCAGATGGGAGCGAAGTCAGGACTGTCAGCTGTAAGTCAAGAGGTATGACAAAAGTGGGGCACTAACCATTCAGGAAGGACAGCCAGTGGCATACACACACACCCATCGTTGGTGGCTCATAAGTAATGGAACAAACCAACATCATTTCAAACTTAAGGATCGCCTTCAATACCTGGATGAAAATCCTTTGCAGCCAATGACTGCCTGAAGTCTGGAACCTATGGACATGGCCAAATGCTGCGTTTCCTCCCCCGAGATGCTTTGCCAGGCCTTTACTGCAGCTGCCTTCAGCTGCTGCTTGTTTGTGGGTTTTTCTGCCTTCAGTCTTGTCTTCAGTAAGTGAGAAGCATGCTCTGTTGGGTGGAGATCAAGTGACTGACTTGGCCATTGAAGAACATCCCACTTCTTTGCCTGGAGAAACTCTTGGGTAGCTTTTGCTGTATGTTTTGGGTCATTATCCATCTGCAATATGAAGCAGCGTCCTCTCAGTTTGGCAGCATTCGGCTGAATCTGAGCAGAAAGTATAGCCCTATACACTTCAGAATTTACCCTGCTGCTTTTATCAGCAGTCAGGTCATCAGCAAACACCAGTGACCCAGTTCCATTGGCAGCCATACATGCCCATGCCATAACACTGCCTCCACCATGTTTGACAGATGATGTGGAATGCTTTGGATCATGAGCTGTTCCTTTCCTTCTACATACTTTTCTCTTCCCATCATTCTGGGACAAGTTAATCTTGGTTTCATCAGTCCAAAGAATCTTATTCCAGAACTGGGCAGGCTTTTTTAGGTGTTTGCTGGTGAAGGCTAATCTGGCCTGTGTGTTCTTGAGCATTACCAGTGGTTTGCCCCTTATTGTGAAGCCTCTGTATTTACATTCATAAAGCCCTCACTCGACTGTAGATGTTAACAATGACATGCCTACCTTCTTTTTCAGGATGTTCCAAACTGTTGTGTTGGCCACTCCCACTGCTTTTGCTCTCTCTCTGATGGGTTTGTTTTGTTTCCTCAGCCTAACGATGGCCTCCTTCACTCGCATGGACACCTCTTTGGACCTCATGTTGGGGGTTCCAGTGAACAGCTACCAAATGCAAATGTAACACTCAGAACCACCTCCAGGCCTTTTCTCTGCTTGATTGGTCATGGGGCACCCAGGAAACAGGCCACACCTGGCCATGCAGCTGCTTGTCAGCCACTCGTTCCATATTTATGAGCCACCAATGATGGGGGTGCGTGTATGCCACTGGCTGTCCTTCCTGAATGTTTGTGCCCCGCTTTTGTCAAACCCCTTGAATTACAGCTGAAAGTCCTGACTTCGCTCCCATCTGGGTGTGTTTCCTTTCAACTTCAGTGTGGTGGTGTACAGAGGCCACCTGCCAAAACAGTTATCCTTGTTCCAATATTTCTGGCCCTGACTGTATTTCACTCTAAAAGCAAACTCAGGTGGTTGGGTGCCTATCGTTTTGAAAGCAAAAAAGGGCCACCTCCTCCCTTAAAAGGTAGGAGTTTCTACATACTTACAGGGCCCCCCCATAAGAATGCAGAAGTATATAATTTGTAAATTAAAAGGAATTAAAAACAAAATTCCCCAAGCAGCCTGACAAGGACCTGTGACCTTCCAGGATGTGCAGAATGTTGAGATGTCAGCTGAGGGTGGAGGGGGAGGATACTGGAAGTGAGGGGAGGGAGAAAACAGGAGGGAACTCTCAGCCTAGCCTGCTTCACAGGGGTGCTGTGAGGACAAAATAGAGAAAAGGTACATACACCTCCATGTGGGCTGCCTTGGGCTCCTTGGAGAAAAAGGCAGGATATAAATGTAACAAATAAATACATGAATTGCCCCCCTCAAGGCTGGCCTAAGAGCTAATCGTAAGTATCCTGGAAGGAGATGTGTTCCATAAGGTTAAAATAAACTTTCCATCCTGCAACCCATACAGGGATATTTCAGGACTCCTTTTCCTGTTCTCACCCTTCAGAACCAAACACCTCCCATCCCCACTGTATAGATACACAATTATCAAGTGTGGGAAAGGCAACCAGCCTCAAGCCTGACCCTGTATTGCATAGGTGGACAACCTGCTGGCTCGCAAAAGTTGCCCATCCGGCCCAGGAGGCTTGGGTTCCCTCATGGGGGGCTGCCTATTCCCCCAAGCCCTGCCCCCTGGCCTGGAGTTTACTGGGGGCTTTGGGAAGAGGAGAGGAATCCCCTTGTTATCTCCAATCACAAATTGGAGATAACAAGGGATTCTGCTGCCTGCCACTCGCCCTCCCAAACACTCTAGTGCTATATACTACAGCAGGGAAGACTCAGCAGGGGGAGTAGGTTGGTAGTTCCAATTTCAATGGAGCTGTGAATCCATTCTGGGTTTCAGTCAGAACCAGCCAGAACTCTAAAGCCAGAACCCCCATTTTTGGGATAGGTTTCAGCACCTTGGATAGCTCCTTTAGAGTTCTTGGTGGTTCTTACTGGAACCCGGAACGCATTCACAGCCCCACTGAAATTGGAGATGCCAGCCTCTGTTTTTCCCTCCCCACCTGGCCTGAACAGCACTACAAGGCTCAGTCCTGCGCCAGGATATCTGGAGCCCTAAACAGGCTATGCTGGCTGGGAATTATGGGAGATGCAGCCCAACATATCTCAAGGCCACCGGGTTGTGTCCCAAGCCTCTTTGTTGTTTTTTCTGCAATAGACTAACATGGCTGGCACTCTGGAAATTATTTAAATATTATGTTTCACAGTTCTCCACTTTCCCAAGAGCCAGGATGTTTCAAGGGGGCAAGCTGAACATGGGTTAGCAAGGAGCAGCCAGCCACGGTAAAGAGGTATCAGTTCCCCCAAAAGGGAACAGCATGCATTAACCGCCCGCTCTCCCCCCTGCCAAAAGGCTGCTTCTCACCAGCCAGCTGCAAAATCTCAGACTTCTTTCTCTTAGGCTACATTTATTCCAGCTGCCAACCTGTTTCTCTCCAGCCCTCATCCACACAGGGGTGGGGCATTTGGTAGCTAGCAGACCCCAGCCATTAAAGGCCATTAGTGCTCATCGAAGCAAGCATCTTCTAGCCACAAAAGTTCACGAGAGAAATAGATTTAGCAACTGACTACACAAAAGAAGAGAGACATCTCCTTACTTTGCACAGCCACAACAAGGAGGAAAATACATCCCAATTAATTTAATGAGTTTGGGGTGGAACAGATGTCATTTCTTGGAAGGTTCCAAGAGAACAGGCTCAAGAAACAGTTGGAGGGTTGTCCGCAGTTCTGTAAGTGGAACCAGGAGAGGGGCAATTTCCCCTTCCACCCCCTCATACATGCTCAAACCCTCCAGAACAGATTTTTTGGGTGGCGTGGAGGATGCAGGGTGGAGGAGAAAATCCCATCATGCTAGGAGATGTCCTGCTGACTGGGAATTATGGGAGTTGCAGTCTAACGCCTCTGGTTGGGGAAGGCTGACCTGCCAGAATCATGGAATTCAAGGCCACCTTGGTCACACACACACCCCGCCAGAATCATGGGATTCAAGGTTACCTTGGTCACCCCCCCCCACCAGAATCATGGGATTCAAGGCCACCTTGGTTGCCCCCCACCAGAATCATGGAATTCAAGGCCACCTTGGTCACACACACACCCTGCCAGAATCATGGAATTCAAGGCCACCTTGGTCACATCTCTGCCCCCAAGGGAAAACCATCACCGAATGCTGCACAATTAACCTATGAAACCCAGAACCCAAGTGGAGAGAATAATTCCTGATGGCTCAAGGGAAACAAGCCAAGCCCCAATGGGACAGGCCCTGTGGGATAGGGTGTTGGGATTTGGACTGGGGAGACCTGGGCAACTTGGGCCTATCACTATCATTCAGCCTAACCTACCTCGCAGGGTTGCTGGGATGCTAAAATAGTGTGTGTGGGGGGGGGGGGGTGAGGCAGGAAGCCATGCACGCTGCTCCATGATCCTTGGAGGAAAGCCAGGATTTAAAAAAAAAAAAAAAGTTAAGTGTACACCTTGCAAGGGACAACAACAAAGTGTACACCCAAGAAGCATTTGTTTGTTTGTTTGTAACATTTCTATACCGCCCAGTAGCCGAAGATCTCTGGGCAGTTCACAGCAATTAAAACTATAAAATACAGGATGATAAAATGCAATATAAAAGTTTAAAACTACAGTATAAATAATAATAATAGTTGCATCGAACCTAGCAGCAGGGTAAGATTTAAAATATAATCCCAGATTTAAAACAGAAACTGAAAAACTAAAATGCCTGGGAAAATAAGGTCTTCACCTGGCGCTGAGCAGAGCACAATGTAGGCGCCAGGCAAGTCTCTCTGGGAAGCTCATTCCACTAGTGGGGTGCCACAGCTGAAAAGGCCCTCTTCTTTGTAGCTACCCGCCTCATTTCCCTTGGCATGGGCTCCTAGAGAAGGACTGCTGAAGATGATCTTAGGGTCCAGGCAGGTGTATATGGGAGGAGACGATCCTTCAGATAACCCAGCCCCAAGCTGTTTCAGGCTTCGAATGTTAATACCAGCACTTTGAATCGGGCCCGGACATGGACTGGCAGCCCATGCAGCTGGAAAAGTACTGGCATGATGTGATCATGTTGCCCAGTCCCCGTTAACAGTCACGCTGCCCTATCCTGGCCCAGCTGAAGTTTCTGGACCGTTTTCAAAGGCAGCCCCACATATAACGCATTGCAGTAACCCGCGTGAGAGGTATTCCTCCTCTGCAGCCCAACCTCAGCAAAGTCCAGCTCTCTTCTCTGCCCCTGCCCCTTAGCGTTTTCATCTGCCAGCTGTGCTCTTGCGTTCCCCCCAGCGGGCTTCTGAAGCAAACAATGCCAGCTTGCTCAGCACAAACGCCTGTGGCCATTTTCAACACCGCTTGTGCCATTTTGTCAGAGGATGATGCCATGGGGAGCAGCTGCTCCCAGGCTCCTCCTGCTTCTGGGCAGCCGCGTGATCTTCCTGACGTGCCGCATCGATCCAGGGCTGACCAGCAATGTTGTTATGGGAATGCTGGTGGGTAGCGGCTTCCCCTCCCTCTCACCCCCTGCCCCCAACAGCCATCTAACCTTTTCGTGGGTCTTCTTGCCAGCCAGGAGTGACACAGACAAGAGGAAGTTGCGTTGGCCATAAGAGAAATGCCCAAATCCATATGAGTATAATAACTGTATTGGGCCAAACAAAAGGTTACAAAAATTGTGCAAGCTTTCGAGAGCTCGAGAGCTCTTCATCAGGCAAGACGTTACAAAAAGCAGGTTTGGGCAAGCCATTCTCTCAGCCTCAGCTCTTCCGCCTACAACATGGAGTTAATGACACTGGCCAACCTTACAGGGGTGTTGTATTCATTAAAGCCCTTGTGCAGATAGAACTATATGAGGGGGAGGAGCAGGTGGGCTAGCTGCCCCCAAGCCCTCGGTGGTGTGCCCACTGCTGTCCTCCACCTGTTGGAGAGGGAAGGACTTCAGTGGGAAGTCTGCTGTGTGTGTGTGATCTGCCCATGCTGTTTTAGAACCCGGTGCCACTGCGGTTCTGAACTGTGCACAGAGCCTAAATGTGCAGAAAAGCTCCCTGCTGCGGTGCAGACATTCTCTCTCCATCATATGTAGGGCAAGCAGGGATGAGCAAGGTGAACGCAAAAGGGGGGGGGTGAGTGGCCAAAAAAGAGGAAATGCATCATCCCCCCGTAAAAGAGGGCGCCAATTTGCATAGCATATGCTAATCTATGTGTATAGCTGCAAATTTAGACATAATAACTATAATTTAAATAGAAATAGGAACTGGTTGGCCGCTGTGTGAACGGACTAGATGGGCCCTTGGTCTGATCCAGCAGGGCTCTTCTTTTGTTCTCATGTTAGAAACACAGTTCGTCTCGTCATTGTGTGGAGATCTGTGACCAGGTGACTCATGTGTCTGCTGCTCAGCGTGCTGTCCAGGTGATACCTGCTGGTGGGCAACTTCAAGGCCCCTGTTCACCGTTCTCATGATTCATTATCTCCAAACCAGACTCAGACTGGGCAGCCCTTCAAAACAGATGACACCTTCAAACAGAGGACTGCCCTCGAGCAGCCCCTGAAATAGAGGACTGCCCTCTGTAAAGTAGGACACCTGGCCACCGTAGGATGGGGCCAGCAAGTGCATCCCCCATGCTCCCTTTGTTGTGTGCTGCCTTTAACAAGGGGATGGGCAACTTGTGGCCCTCCTGATGTTTTGGTTTACAGCTTCCATCAGCCCAAGCCAGCATAGCCAACGGTGAGGCACAATGGGAGTTGTAGGCCAAAACATCTGGAGAACCACAACTTCCCCACCCCTGCTTTAATTTATCTATTTCATTTCTATACCGCCCAACAGCCGAAGCTCTCTGGGAGGTTCACAAAGATTAAAACCACAAAGCCCAGCATAAAACTATATAAAATATGAAAGCTTAAAACCACAATGTAACAGTACAACCAGAATAAAACCTAGCAGCAATGCAGAGTTAAAATACAGATTTAAATCAGCAAAGCTAAAAGATGAGGAAACTAAAATGCTAAAATACTGGGAGAATAAAAAGGTCTTCACCTGGTGCCAGGAGAACCTCTCTAGGGAGCTCATTCCACAGCCAGGGTGCCACAGCAGAAAAGGCCTTCCTCCTAGTAGCCACCCTCCTCACTTCCTTTGGCAGGGACTCACAGAGAAGGACTGCTGAGGATGATCTTAGGTTCCGGGCAGGCACATATGGGAAGAGGTGATCCTTCAGATAACCTGGCCCCAAGTTGTTAAGGGCTTTGAATGTTAATACCAGCACTTTGAATTGGGCCCAGAAATGGACTGGCAGCCAGTGCAGCTGGAAAAGTACTGGCATAATGTGATCTTGTTGCCCAGTCCCTGTTAAAAATCTCGCTGCCCTGTTTTGGACTAGCTGAAATTTCTAGACCGTTTCCAAAGGCAGCCCCACTTATAACGCATTGCAGTAATCCAGAGAGGTTATCCGAGCATGGAGAACTGCAGCGAGGCGATCTCTGTCCAGATAAGGGCGTAGTTGGTATATCATCCTAAGATGATAAAAAGTGCTCCGTGCCACTGAGTTCACCTGTGCCTCAAGTCACAGTTCTGGGTCCCAGAGCACCACCAAACTATGAACCTGATCCTTTGGGGGGAGTGCAGCCCCCTCCAGAACAGGTTGAACATCACCTAGCTGGGCAGACAAACCACCCACTAACAGTACCTCCGTCTTGTCTGGTTCGAGTTTCAGTTTATTGGCCCTCCTCCAGTCCATTACCATGCCCAGGCCCTGATTCAGAACAGCCACTGCCTCACCTGGGTTTGATGAGAAAGAGGTAGAGCTGGGTGTCATCTGCATATTGATGGCACCTCAGCCCACACCTCCAGATAACCTCCCCCAGTGGTTTCATGTAGACATTAAACAGCATAGGGGATAAAATAGACCCCTGTGGGACCCCATGGCACAATTGCCATGGCACAGAGCAATAATCCCCCAGCACCACCTTCTGGAGTCGGCTATCCAAGTAGGAGCGGAACCGCTGCAGTGCAGTGCCTCCAGCTCCCAACCCAGACAACCTATCCAGAAGGACACCATGGTCGATGGTGTCGAAAGCTGCTGAGAGGTCCAGGAGAATCAACAGGGTTGCACTCCCCCATCCCTCTCCCTGAATAGGACTTCTCTTTTCCATCTTTCTAGCTCTCTTCCAAGGCTGGGCAAAAACACATACAATAGGACCACAAGGCTTACAGACCAGAAGGCAAATGAGGTGTACGTACGTGGCACCTTTTAAGATCTGAAGGCCAATCAAGATGAGGGGGCCAAGGGGCGGCTCATGAATTCTGAGAGGCACAGTGTAGGTAAAGCGATACCATTTACTGGGCCAACTTTTGTTGTCAGAAGATTACAGAAGCTTTGGAGTTGTAGAGAAAGCCGCCACAGCGGGAATTCTTTGCCACCAACAGAAGTTGCTCCAACAGAAAGTATCGCCTTACTCATCTTGTGCTGCAAGAAGCAATCACTCTCCATCCCAACCAAAGTTACGGGTCAGGGCAACTGGCGTGTGCAGCGATGCTTCTGAAAAGGCTGTGCTCAAGGAAGGCTGCCACTATCACTTGGTCTTTTAATTCACATACCCGTCTTACCCTGTAAGGTTCTGAAGCCCGTGACGTTAGAGCAATGGCGACATGTCTGCGCAAGGAAGAATCCTCTCCCAGGCTGTGGGCGCCCTCAGTGGGAGAGGGTGATCCATCCCCACAGAGGCCTGGCCAGAAGAGAAGGTTATGGGGCCCGCAGCTGCTAGGATGGTAATCTTAGGAACTCGGCCGGGAAAGCGGCAGCCTCTGAAGCACTTCCAGGCGGTCATCGCTGACGTAGATGAATGCGGGAACAAGTTGGCACACTTCAGCACCACAGCCCCCCGCACACACCCAGCAAGAAAGTGCCGGTCTGAAAGCATGCGGATGCCAGGGCTGCAGCGGGCTCTTTGATCTATTTTTCCATGGCAGGCAAGATCAATTTTCATCCACCTCACCCAGCCACAGATCAAAGGAGTGATGTTCAGAAGAGAAAAGGAAAGCTGGGGGTGGGGGGGGGTGGAGAGAGAGAACGGGAAGAGCAGGGGGAGGAGGGAAGAACCTTTGCTGCATCCTGAAAGTGTACGATGAACACAATGCAAGCGTGCATGCCAGGGCTACATTGTTGGAAGGCCACTTAGATCACTGCAGTCACAGCCCAAGACACACTGAGCCATGTAAACGGGACAAATGACCCAGGAAGAGGCATCTTTCAGAACATGGACAAAAAGCATTATTTGGAACTATCTGGGGAAGCAGCCTTTCCCAACCCAGCACTCACTAAATGTGTTGAACTACAGCTCCCACCATCCATAGCCAGTATGCCTCTGGCCATGCTGGCTGGGTGTGATGGGAACTGTAATCCATCACATCCAGAGGGCACCAAAGGCTGGAGGGAGAGGGTTTGGCATCTAATGCGGTGCAGAATCAGGCCCGTGAAGGGACACCTGCCTCTACATTCCAACAATGTATTGATATTTATAATACTTTTCGACCCTGAAAAGTGGCCCCAGTGTGACAGCAACGCATTCAAATAAACGAAGTAACATGACCAGCAGCCCTGGATACTACGTGGGAGCGGGGCGGGC
This sequence comes from Heloderma suspectum, assembly GCF_057233095.1. Taxonomy (NCBI): domain Eukaryota; kingdom Metazoa; phylum Chordata; class Lepidosauria; order Squamata; family Helodermatidae; genus Heloderma; species Heloderma suspectum. Next base: position 5,171,918 of record NC_139466.1, read on the forward strand.
GTATTTACTGCTCTGCAGCAAAATGTCTTGGGCCAGCCCTGGTAAACAGTGTGTGCAATGAATGGGCGAGGCCTGAGGCCAAAATGCACTCTGAGGGATAGCTGGCTCCCAAACCGGCCACTGAGGAGAAGATGTCTGGGTTCACCTCCTCCTCCCTCGGCCAGGACTTAAATGCAGACAGCTGGAAGGAAAGAGGGAGTCACCATCCTAGAGGAGCGGGTGGAAGCTGAGCCCAGAGGGAATGAGTCACTGCCAGGAGGAGGAAAACCTTCCCTCAAGCCTTCATGTTAGTCATGTCAGGAGGAGGACACAGCCCCAAAAGCCAAACAAGGTGCAGGCCAGCTGTGTACAGATACGCCACACACCAAGGGTGGGCAGAAGGTGGGATCTACAGAATCACCGGACAATTTGCAGGAGGTTGGCAAGAGTTTCTGACGCCCAGTTGTTTAACAAAAGGAACAACACAAAGGCTCTCTTTGCCCTTCCGCCCAAATAGGCTGTCAGAATCTCTGGTCTGTAGTAATTCAGATGTAGTCTGAGCTATTTGCACAGATGTCCTGCCAGTGAGCAAAGGGCTGGATGTGTCTGATCTCGAAAGCTAAGCAGGGTCAGTCCTGGTTATACTTGGATGGGAAACTGCCTAGGAATCAGGCTTCCTGCATTGAGCAGGGGGTTGGACTCGATGGTCTTGTAGGCCCCTTCCAGCCCTATGATTCTGTGAGCTTCCAACTGGGACATCTCTTCAGTCATGGTGGAAACAGAATGCTGAACTAGAGAGGACTTTGGTCTGATCCAGCAGGGCTCTTTGTATGTTCTTCATCTGGCATACGCAAGTCATCCCAGCACAGGGTTCACGGGATGCAACAGGTGGTTGTTGTTGTTCAGTCGTTCAGTCATGTCCAGCTCTTTGTGACCCCATGGACCAGAGCACGCCAGGCCTTCCTGTCCTGCGCTCTCTCCTGGAGCGTGCTCAAGTCCATATTCATTGTATCGGTGATGCTATCTAGCCATCTCATCCTCTGCCGTCCCCTTCTCCTTTTGCCTTCAGTCTTTCCCAGCATCAGGGTCTTTTCCAGAGAGTTTTCTCTTCTGGCTCCAACCCTGAGCTACTATTTTGCACCTGGCCGTGGTCAGAGGACCTCAGGGTTCTAAGTAGTGAAAAATAAAACAGATCCGAAAGCCTGAAGGCTGCCCACCCCTTTAATACATATCTTTTTAAAAAAGAAAGATGAAAGAAAGATTGCAATTTGGAGGGGAAGATGATTATTCATTTATATTGATACTTTTATTGATAGATTGATTTACATACTATTTATTTATTTAAATATTCTTTGTTTGCTGATGCAGAAATCATTTCAGGGTTCTGTAGCCGGATCCTGATACTCACACCAAGAAGCATGAAAGGAAAAGAACAAACTATGGAAGCTAAGCAGCACGCTGCTGTTTTTGTTTAAAATACAGGACTGAGTGAAAATTAAGTATTTTAGAATCATTCCCCTGTAGTTGTTTTTAAAACACACATGCACAATTTTGAATTAATTCCTTACAGTTCTATCTTGCCAAGTCCAAGGACTCAGGGTAGTGTACATGATTTGCCCCACCCACAGTTTTCTTCACAAAAACCCTGTGAGAGGTGAGGCTGAGAGAGTAACTGCACCCAGGTCACATGCACAGCTGCATGACTGAATGGAGATTCGAACCCGGTTCTCTCTGCCCATACCCACACACCCTGAACACAGCCTTCCCCAGCCTGGAGCCCCCCAGATGTGTGCAAACTGAGATAACCAGTGGTGTCGTGGAGCCTCACAGGGACACAGGCCAGGCACTTTTTATTATCATCTGCCACCCCCACTAGAATCCCCTGTTCCATCCGAGTTTACTACAGCCCGCTCAGTAGCAGGATGGGGAGTGGGGGGCAGGATGTATTTTCCCAGCAAAAATATATTTGTTCCCTCTTGTAATGCAAAGTATTTTGGTTGGTTTGGTGTTGGATGGGCAATTAAGACCCATTCACTTTACAAAGGACCTGCTCCCAGCTGATGAAACTGGTTTCTTGATATGGATCAACTCAGCTGATTGCCATTTGGGGCTCTCCTTGGGGACGTGGCTATGAAGACTGGCATGATGGATGCCTGCATGTCAAAATTTACCACTGCACCACTGGGGATGACGCTTCATGTATCTGACAAAGTGCGCCAGTCCACAAAAGCTTATGCCAGGGGTAGGGAACCTCCAGCCCGCAAGCCCAAACCAATCCACAGAGATTCCCCAGCCAGCCAGCCCATGTCAGTTCCCTCCCCTGGCTCCAACCCCTCTTCACTAGGAGTGCCCGCTGTTATGTCCGATCACGAGAGGATTCCTCTCCCCTTCAAGCGGCTCTCCCAAGTGTCCGCCAAGTCTCTTTCCCCATGCAGAGAGAGCCACAGGGCTCTGTGCCTCTGTCTGCACAGAGAAAGCTACAATGGGCATCAGGGTGGGGTGGACCTTGATGACGTCAGAGACAGGAGCAGGGCTTTGGAAGGCCACCCCCGACGTCATCCGGGCAGCCAGGTTGGTCCCAGGGGCAATCCAACCCCTAAAACCAAAAGGTTTCCTCACCCCTAACTTATGTCATAATAAATTTGATGGCCTTTAAGGTGACACAAGACTCTACAGAAAGCCACTGTTCCTGGCCATGTGAGAAAGGCACCAGCCACTATGCCAGAGCTGCAGAGCCTTAGACCTTTATTTCATCCATTCATTCCATTTCATGTCATTTCTATACTGCCCAATAGCCAAAGCTCTCTGGAAGACCTTAGGAAGATGGAAAGGTCCTAGATAAATTGCAGGTGCCCCATCTTGGGTAGCGATTCTACTCTAGAGAGTACTTAGCATAAGAGTTAATCCAGCTCAAGCAGGAGACAGAAAAAGCTGTGGAACTGGCAGCTGGGAATTCACCTCCATCCATCGCCCTCGCTCCGCATTCAGCAGTGCACTCTTAAGGACAGTAACCTGAGATGCAGCCAGAGAAGCAAAAGAAGGGATTAACTGACACACAAATCTGAATGGCTCTTAGAAAGCCGGATTGGAAACAAACCTTTCAATACAATGCAGGCAGGTGGAGCCGGCTGCGTTGCAGACATTCTCTTTCCATTCCCTCTTTGTCTTGCCCCTGGAGCACGTACACCTGCGGTGAAGGGAACGGTCCAGTTTCTGCGGCTGGGTCTGGAGGTAAGAGTGTCCAGTCACAGGTTAAACCTAACTGGCACTTAGGTTTCCTAGGGTAGATTGCAATGGGTTAGGTACTGATCTGCGGAACGTCCTGCACAGGGCCTACATCCCACACTGGGAGTGAGCATACGGCTTAGGACCAGTCTACCTGAAGGAGGGCCTTCTCCCCTTTGCTCCTGCCCACTGGCTAAGCTCATCTTTGGAGGCTCTTCTTTGCAGTGGCCCCATCTGCAGAATGCCCTTGCCAGGGAGATCTGCCTGGCGACTTCGCTCTGCATGTTTAGCTGCCAGATCAAGATCTTCTTCTAGCAAGCACTTCATCTTTCATCTGTTGCTCTAACTTCAAGGCTGGCTCTTTAAAATTTGTTGCATTTATTGTTTTGGTTATTTGATGGTTATTTGGGGGGCATTTTATGATTGTAAACAGCCCTAAAGAATCTGCCAGTTGGGCGGTAGATGAATTTAGAAAATACAGCAGTGCCAGCTCAAGGCTTTTGAGGGCCCTGGGCAAGGCGTTCTTCCTTCTCCCCCCACCATGGTCCCCAGCTGACGTCGCTCCTCTTCCTCCCACTTGCTCCCACTTGCTGGCTTGACAGGCAGAGAGCCAGGGAGCCAGGAGGCATCTGCTGCTCCTCTTCCTCACCACCACTGGTGTTTGGGCCAGAGCAAGAGCCGGAGAACAAGCAGGTCGCAATGGTGAAGAGAGGAGCATCTCCGGGGGCTCTTTCCAGTGGGCCCTTCCAGGGTGTGGGCGCTCGGCAGGTGCCCAACCATGCCTACCCTGAATGCCGGCTCTGGATAGGCCTATCTGTCCTCCATGGATTTATCCAATTCCCTGTGAACGTCACTTAGGGCGCAGTCCTATGCACGTTGAGACAGAAAAAAGTCCTACAACTCCCAGCATGCCCCACCAATCCTTACCAGCTGGGGGATACTGGGAGTTGTAGGACTTTTTTCTGTCTCAACATGCATAGGACTGCGCCCTAAAGCTCCTCCATTGCTCTGCTCCTTTCCAGGTCGGCGTGGGAACTGCAAGAAGACTTGGAATCTGTCAGCCCCATCCGGACATTGAGCAGCCTGCCGCTGGCTGTCCTGAGAGGGCAGGACCTGGGCCGACTGGGACTGGAACCCCTTCATCCCTTGCCTGAGGCTTCAACAGTGCATGTGCAAACCAAACCGTTTCTTTAAAGTACATGGCTACTTCAGGGGTTGCGGTGGATGGCAGTGGGCATCTTCTAGAGCAGGAGCTGGCTGGCTTCTTACGAATCACCAAAAATGAGGACGAAAGAGGATACCGATTTGCATAACATTTGCATATGCTCGTTTATACATGTATAGAGGCAAATTTAGACATCACCATCATTATCATTAAAACAGAAGTAAAGTACATCTCACCATAGTGTGGAAGACTGTTAGCAGGTGACCCAGGTGCTGTTTGGACCTGTTCGGACCTGCGCACCTTGCTCAGTCTGCTGTTTGGGTGCTGTTGCTGGGCCCCGTCAAGGCCCAGCTCTTCCTTCTGCTAGTTCTTGATCTTTAAACCTGACTTCAGCTAGAAGACGGTCCTCTGCCCACCCTAGTCGGAGCCCCAGCAAATGCCTGACTTTGCTAAGCTTTGATGCCAGGTCTCCTCTAAAGCAGGATTTCTCCAGCTGCAGCTCCAAAGGGTGCCGGCAGCATTATGAGACGTGGCCTGTTTTGAGGGCCTCAGCCATGGCCCCATCTCCCAAAGTCTCTTCGGCAGCATTCCTTTGCCACTCAAGGCCCTTGAGCCTGTGCCTAAGCAAGCATGCCAAGAACTGCTGCTTTGGAACAGGGGACAGCGTGACCTCCTTCGCATGGGGGCCGTAGGAAGTTGCCTGCTTTCAGGTCAGACCAATGGTCCATCTCGCCGAGTCCGAATGACAGCAGCTCTCCGAGTTTTCGGACATCTACCTGGAGATGCTGGGGATTGAACCTGGGACCTTCCACACGCAAAACAGGCACTCTGCCACTGAGCTACAGCCCAAGGGACAGGTGGTGCCCTCACACGAGCATCCCCAGGTCCAACCTTATGAGCAACTGGGGCACCTGAGCATAGAATTGGACTCTTAGCAGGATAGTAAACAATCAGCACCAGCAAGCCTGGTGGACCTAGATATCCCATTGAATGACTGGACAAAACTTCTATTCAGAGCAGCAATGCCCCTCCCTACCACTGGAAAAAAAAAAAAGCATTTGGGAATTTAAAGATCTAAATATCAGTAGCCCCTCTCTCAAAGGGTAGGTTTCTCAAGTCTGCACTCACTCATCTGTATCTTTGACTTTTCCCATCTACTCTTCCCGTTAGAATGCATTCGCCAGAAAGCTCAAATTAATACAGGAACGTTTGGAATTCGCTCAAAGATGCAATCCAGATGAAGATATTTTATGGTGTCACTTGCAAGGGTTTAGGACCAAATAGGCACCGTCTCTCTAATACTAAACATTCAGGCTGGGGTCAGAAAGTGCCAAGTTGCTCACAGATACACAACAAACTTCATTTCACTCCTGTTAATCCCTCTTTTGGGGTGGAATGTACACAACTGTCACTCTCCTTAACATGTAGAATTAAACAGCTCTTCTGGTTTGTGTTCACTGGGTGTTTATTTTTCCCACTTGGCAACACACTGGATAATTTATTTTTTTAATGTAGTTGGACACTGAAGGAATACAGGCCCATGTGTACGCATTCAAGATTTTTACAGCCATTTGCCAAACCTCTGGTATTTGGGGGGTTGGCCCTTAATTTGGGAAGATGAGTTCCAATTCTTAGACAGTCTAAACTAATCAGTGGTTTCTCTGCTTGCAAAGAGTGTCAGCAATTATTACCTAGATGTGTGTGTGTGTCTGTGTGTGTGTGTGCATGCATGCGTGTGCATGTATATATGTGTCAATTAAATTCACAAGACACACATTTTGGAGTGGTGGAGGAAATCACACCTAATACATCATCATCAGGAAGGCTGGTAAAAAAAGAAAGTGGGAGTTAAGGCTAGGAACAAGCAGCCGGATGTGGGTTCTTTTCTTGGACTCTGGAGATGCTTCTCAACTCCAGGCGGTGTTGGATGATACTACTTAGATCATGGGTAGGCAACTGTTTTGGACTGTGAGCACATTTGGCAATTTGATAAATTGTCCTGGGCACCACCACAAAATGGCTGCCATGGGAGGCAGTGGCAAAGGACAACTAACCCGCCCAAAAGACTGAGAATAAGGCAGAGATGAAGTCTGAGTCCCAACGCACTAAGCAATTCCTTTGGACCCACAGTTTTCAGCACCAACAGAAACCTATTTTACAGCAATCCAGGCTGCAGGTTAGAAAGTGTGTTAATTAATTCTTTAAATGTGGGAGGGGTTGGGTACCTTGGTGGGCACGGAGAAAAGTGTTTGGGGGCACATTGGTGCCCACAGGCACTGTATCACCTACCCCTTATTTAAATCCATTCCAGTCTGGTATCAGGCCTGATTATGGGACGGAAATAGCCTTGGTCACCCTGGTTGATGTCTTACGTTAGGGCACGGATGGCGGGAGTGCAACCCTGTTAGTTCTTCTGAACCTCCCACAGCAGGTTTTGATACCATCAGCCCTGGTATCCTTCTGGATCGCTTATCTGGGAACCCAAATAAACATTATTTAAATCTGTATCTATTCACTAGATGCATGAATTGGGCTTCTAAATGTGATGTGAGTGGTCTGAATGCACACTCCCTGCCCTTAAAACATAAAACACTTCCACCTCACCTTAGTAAGTCTGTCTGGATTCATCCTCTGTCATCTGCCCTCCTGTCAGAATTGTAAGCTCCTTGAGGGCAGGTAACTGTCTTCCTTGTAGATGTTACTCTGCAAAAGTGCCATGTACTTTGATGGTACCTAAATGCATTTTTATTAAGAGCATCATGTACAGAATGTAATACAACAGAGCCCCCCCCCCCCTGCCAGCACAGAGAAATGATCACAGAAGGCATGGGGGGGGGGGATAAGTAAAGACCTCCCATCCCCAAGAGCCCAAAGGGTTGCGTCTGAGGCAACAACAGATAGAAAGGTCCAGTGCTTGAAGTCAAGCAGATGTTTTCCTGTCTGGACCAAAAGGAGAGCAAGCTTGTTTTTAGCATTGGCTGGGTGACGTTCACCAGACACAAAGCCCCTCCAAGCTCATGTGCCCTTCATGTCTCAATAATCCCGTCCTCTCATCATGCCTGGCTGCTTTTAAACTCTGGTTGTGATCCCAACCAAACTTTCTTGGAAGTAAAGTTCACCAGAGGCAGGGGGTAAAGAAGGTGATGGCGTGGACAGCTATTCATCTAGGTTTTCCCAGGTAAAAACAGCGGGCACACCCGGGGCTCCAAAAACCCAGGTTTCCAACTGGCTGCAGAAGTGTGGTAAAAAAACAAAACAAAACACCCCACCCCAATGGGCTTTATGGAAAGTTGCATATGTGAGGTTCACTTGTGGACACCGTGGAGCAAAGAAGCACACCGTGGTTAAATCCCCAATGGACAGTGCTGGGCTTCTTCGAGCCATGTCCCATAGCCAGAATACCTCGCTGGGTGAGGAACTGACCATCGCTTGGGGTACGGCACAATGCAAGTCCTAAGCCAATGCGATCAGCAAAACTCCAAACTGCAAATAGTCTCATCAATTACATTTTTAAGAAGTCCCAGTGCTTGTCAATCACTGCAGAGCATTTGAATTCTGTTGGTCAGAAAGCAGAAGGTGGGAGCAGATTGCCTTTATGAAGCTCCTTGCACATTTTCATTACATCGCTGCAAGTGACAGGACTAGAGACTTGACTTTAGAAAAAAAGAAGCAGAAAAGTCAGGACACAGGCCTGAATATATATCTGTGGTAACTCTTACTACAGTTCTAGTTGAAGCACATCCTGAAAGCCGCCCCCACTGATCCCAAACCCTTGCTTCCTCATTCCAGATGGGTGGGCATGGGCTATCACTCATTGGTGAGAAACATGCACTCTGGACATGCTCAGTGGCACTCATTCGTGCATATGCTCTAGGGCTCATTAAAAACCACAGCCCCAGTGGGAGAGCAGCAGTGTTAAAGACAGGGGTCTGGTGATGGGAAGAGGGACTAAAACTTAGCGCGCGCACACACACACACACGGCCACACACAAAAACTACTTCAGGCCACCACAGCTTGGAACGTCAAGACCTTGAAAGGGCTGAAAACAACTTTGTAATATTGCAAGACAAAATAAAGTACTTCTTCATATAACACATATTATGGAATAACCAGGACATGGTGATGGATGCTAGGTTAGACGCTTTAAAAGGGGGTTAGACAAACTCACAGAGGAGGAGGAGGAGGAGGCCTGTCAACAACCATTAGTCATGATGGCTATGTGTATGAAGCCTCCATCTTCAAAGAGAGTCTACCTCAGAATACCAGTTGCTGGCGAGAAATAGCAGGACAGGGTAAATGCCATCACGTCTGGCTTGGGGACTTCCTGTGGAGCAGGCAGTGGGGGCTCATGGCCCCCATGTCAGTGAGGCAGCGAATCCACTCCGGGTTTCAGTCAGGATGCTAAAGGAGCTCTCCCAGGTGCGAAGTGCAAGGGGGAGAGCTCCTTTAGAGTTCTGACTGGTTCTGACTGAAACCCAGGGAGGATTCATGGCTCCGCTGAGATCGGAGCCACCGGCTCCGCTGACAGCAGCGTTGCCAACCTCTTCCAACCCAAAGGCCAAATTGCATTTCAGAGGAGCTCTCAGGGGCCGCATCCCAGTGGGGGGCAGGGTGGGGGGCAAAACAAGACAGGACGAAAATACCGGCCTATTTCCGCTTCAATCTCTTCCTGCCAGTATCTAAGCCTTAGGAGCAGCATTTCTAGGTTTTGGAGGGGAGAAAACAGGCAAAAGCCAGGAAACCACCAAACGACTGGTGGTCAGGTGAAAGGGGGTGGGCCCAGGGAGGGGGTGTGGCCATCTAGGGATTGATTGGTCACTGTGAGTGGGATTCCGGACCAGATGGACCCGTGGCCTGATCTGGCATGGACTTACATTATTCCTTTAATAAATATATATCCCACACCTCCAAGGACTATGGTTTCCTGGGAAGCATAAGAACTTCAGAACAGCCCTGTTGGATCAGACCCAGGGTCCATCTAGTGCAGCATTCTGTTCACACCATGGCCAACCAGCTGCCCACAGGAAACTCACAAGAGAGACCATGAGTGCAACAGCACCCCCCACCCATGTTCCCCAGCAACTGGTATATATAGGCTCACTGCCTCTGGTTCTGGAGGTAGCACATCGCCATCAGGACTAGGAACCCTTGGTAGCCTCCTCCTCCAGGAATTTGTCCAACCCTCTTTTAAAGCCATCCACATTGGTGGCCATCACTACATCCTGTGATAGTGAATTCCATAGCTTAACTCTGCGCTGTGTGAAGAAGTCCTGCCTTTGATCTGTCCTGAATCTCCCACAAATCAGCTTCATGGGATGACCCCAGGTCCTAGTATTATGAGAGAGGGAGAAACATGTCTCCCTATCCACATTCTCCACACCATGAATAATTTTGTAGACCTCTATCATGTCTCCCCTTACCCTCCTTTTTTCCAAGCTAAGCACTCTATGAGGGCAGGCTGGGGTGGGGGGAATAATAAACATGTCCTGACAATTCAAGCAGCATTTATGCAAGATCCCTCGCTAGCTGGTTTTAAAACTGGGTGTTCTTTGGGTTTCTCCTTGCTCAAGCATTTTCTCTTTCTTTCTTTCTTTCTTTCTTTCTTTCTTTCTTTCTTTCTTTCTTTCAGGGACACATCCCAACCAACCAACCAACCAACCACAGAGAGAGAGAGAGAGAGAGAGAGAGAGAGAGTTTGTTTCTGGACCATTCCAGCAATCTCTTTCTTGCAGAGGAAAGCTGTCCACACCCAGTTACTGCTAGTTAAAAACACCCCACCCTCCCAAAAGTATGATATTCTTTGCTCTTCTCTCCTCCCAACTCCTCCCTCAAAATCCTTATAGCTGCTCTGGGAGGAGTTGCATTAAACTAAATACATCTTTGTGTTATAAATTACAGGGTCCTTTGCCAAAAAAGGAGGAAGCTCATGCCTGTTCCCGGTGAGATGACAGAGGCTGTGAAAAGTGAGGTGGTTTCTCCCATCATAAACGGGAATTGCATTTAGGAACATAGGAAGCTGCCTTCTACTGAGAGAGACCCTTAGCCCATCTAGCCCAGTATTGTCAACACTGACTGGCAGCAATGGCTTTCCAGGGATTCAGGTAGGATTCCTTCCTAGTCCCAGATGGAGGTGCTGGGAATTGAACCTGGGACCTTCTGCATGCAATGCAGAGGCTCTTCCACTGAGCTACAGGTCCCTTCTCTGTAAAGACATTCAGAAATCCTTTTTAGTAATAGAGAACCCGGATAAGTGAAGTTGGGGCAATGGTGCTGGCCGGAAGGCGAACAGGGAGGTATTCTCAAAGGTGCCAACAAAAAGCCTTTTTATTGAACCAAACACATTTTGGAATCAAGAGCTCCTGCGTCGGGGCAAAATCCAAATTGTGGGAACAGGCTAAGCCGATTTCCAAGATGGCGAATATCTTACCATCAGGCCTTACACAAGGATGTTTCTCAATATGGTGCAGTCCAACAGCCAAACATGCTCTGACAAATTCGCAGCAGCATCCCAGGTTTATGCTGGAACTTTGAAAACCACCATGGATTTGAGATGCGAGTAACATCTCTTTCTCATTTACTCACCCCTGCAAATGTGAGATAGTGCATATAATTCACATGCCTCAGTGGATGCTGGAACATATTTATCCCCAAAACTCTCCTTGCCTCCGATCCATCATATTTTTAAAGCAAATTATATTCCAAAGCATACCTCCCAATCAGCCAAACTGGGGTTTATCATGGCATTTGAGAGATTCCTATCTCCATGTTCAAAAGACAGCCACTGAACACAACACTGTAACAGAGAAGCAGAATGCTATGTAATCATTTTTTAAAAAATTTATTAAAAGCAACATGCTTGCTCTCCTTTATTTTCTGGAAAGGATTTGGAGTGTGGTCCTAAAGCTTGATAGCAGCTCCAGCATGGTCCATCGTTCTGCCGTCTCTCGCATCAGCAACCCGAGGCTCTGCACTATATTACCCCCACCCACTTTCCACCTGGCTCCACCCACCCATTCCAGAAAATGTGGGCATTTTTGCAATTCAGGGCCTCTCTTGGCAGCCTTATAAGGGGCCCAAACATTTCTCCAGCTTTTGTATATGCAGCTCATAAATTACCACAGTCCAGCCTTAAATCCACAGAAGATCAATCCAGGTGCCACCTCAATGACTAATTTGTTATAGATATCGATAATAGAGTGCCAGGGTCCAGCCCTCAAAGGAAAATCTTTCATCACCAGGGTAACTGCCCACTTTGGAGCAGTCTCATATTCCCCCTGGAGGCTCCCCAGGCCAACGCCAAATATTTCAAAAATCAGATAGGGGACTGACAATATATATTTTAAAAGTTAGTTGATGGTGATTAATCCAATTTAAGTGGTGTTTGCCCATGCCAATTAATTCAGGACAAAATATGTTGTTGTTGTTTTGTTTTGTTTTAAACAGTAATGAGAAACTTCTTGGGGGATGTGGATTGGGTATTTTTTTTACCCTCTTCTAATTAAACAGAATTTCTTCAAAAACTGTATCTTGTTTGCTATAACTGAAATTACCCCCTCCCTGGTTATTCTTCTTATTGTATTTTTTATTTTTAATGTAACTTGTTTGAAGTCGCTCACTCCGCGTGCCTCAGGAGGAGGGAGGAGGAAGGAGAGAGTTTGTGAGGAATCTTCACAAAGCAAACTGTCACGGATTCAGGCTGGGTGACAGACAAGAGTCGGTTCCAGTCACTTGGCCAATGGAAGAAACAACACTGCTAGGACAGCAACCACGAGGGGAAGATTTGGCAGCACGTCACGTGATCCGAGGTTGTAAACGGCTGAAGCCTCTTTGCTTTGTTGATTCGAGAGCTGCTTGTTTGAAGGAATTTCGTCTGTGTCCAGATCATAGGCCAACTCTAGAACAAAGAAAAGAGAGAAAATGACTTGATTAGGGAGTGGAATGCACAAGATGGAGGGATGGCCACCGGCAAAGGAAGGTTTTAAAAGCGGGTTTGAGGAAATCATGGAAGATGAGGGGTAGGGATGTACGGAGTTTCTTCAATTGGTTCCATCTCAGTTTCGAGGATTATCAGGTGTTGTCTGCTCATTGTCAGATCTGGATTTTTTAAAGGGATGTACAGGAATTTCATTGCACTTGCACAAGTGAGCATTAGCACAAGTGAACATTAGCTCAAATCCCTGCCCCCCCCCCCACGTAAAACCTAGTCTGCAGGTTGTGAAGTCCATGCAACTTGGACAAAGCTGGTCTGCTTTATAGAAATCCGAGCTCATTTGAATCTGTCGCAGATTATTCCGACATCTCTAATGAGAGGTCTTCTCCAGCCTTCTGCAAACTAGAGCCCTCCAGATGTTTTGGACAACAACTCCCATCAGCTCTAGCCAACATCACCAATTGAGAGGAATGATGGGACTTGTAGGCCAAAACATCTGGAGGGCCACATGTTGAGTGCGCGCGCACCCCCCGCACTAGAGGGTTTTGTCTGTGTGCATGCATGTGTGTGTGTTAAACAGTGTATTTAGGGCTCATCTTCTGCTTTCTCTGATGTATTCTGAGCAAGGAGAACTTCCCATTCCAGGAAACCGCAAACAAACACAGTGTTTACTTTGTGTATTAATTTCAGCGATTCAATATTTTATTCCTTAGCTCAAGGGCTTCCAGTGCAGTTTGCAACTGATATATAAACCAACAATAAAACCATTAAAAGTTATTTAAGGCCATCTGAATAGTGGGGGGGGGGGGAGTCGCAACACAAAAACAAACACAACTAAAGGTATAAAGGGCACATAAAGATTCTTCACCTGGCACTGAAAGGGTCTGAGGCGCAGTGCCAGGTGAGCCTTGCACAGCAGGAAAGACCCTTTCCCAGTCACTGCCCACCTTACTTCAGAAGGTGCCGGGGGGAGCCACTGGATGGGCCTCAAAGGATGACCTTTATTGCATGGCAAGACTCACGGGACCGTAGGGCTTCAGGTACCCGGGTCCCAAGCCGTTTAGGGCTTGAAAAAAGGTAACATGCACTTTGAACTGTGCTCAGAAACAGACCAGCAGCCAGAGCAGTTGATAATATGCTGTCTGCTCCCGCTCGCTCAGTGAGGACAGAGTTCACTTTCCAGCATGTGCAAACTGGTCCATGGCAGCCTTCTGGGAAGTACAACAGGGCCTCTCTGGTTGTGGCTCCTGGCTACAGGAGATATCCTGCACAATCTACTGCAGAGTTCCTTAATCTGAAGCCCTCCAGTGGCCAGGCTGGCTGGTGATGTTGGGAGTTGTATTCCAACACACCTGAAGGGTACCAGGTGGGGGAACACTGGTCTACATTCTGAAGACTAAAATAGAGAGGTCTCCTTGTCTTAGACCAGCCTCTCCCAACCTTCCAGATGTCTTGGGCTACAACCAGGGGCATTGCTAGGGCTGGGCCCAGAGGGCCCCTGCCACAGATCTATTCCCCTGGGCCCCGGATCTATTCCCCAGAGACTCAAGTGTGCATTGAAGCCAATGCAAGATTTTCTTTTAAGCTTAATTGCATGGGCTGGGGGCAATTTTCCTTCAGGAGGGAGAGAGGGAGAAATGGGAGTGGGTAGAGAGAAGTGGGGATGGGACACAAGAGATTGCAAATGAATTGTAATTGAAGAGAATCTACTGATTTTGGATGATCTTGGGTGGGGTACAAATTTGAGATGATTTACATGAGAAATGAATTGGCTTGCTTTGCCCTCTGTGAAATTTTAAATAAATCCTAGTAATTATTTCTAAATGTGCATACAGATATAAATTAGCAAATGCTAATTTTATGCAAACTTGTGCCCTATGGGCCTGGGCCCTGAATCTTTTAAGTAGTTAGCAACATCCCTGACTACAACTCCCAGCATTCCGGACCATTGCCCATGCTGGCTGAGGCTGATGGGAGTTGAAGGCCAAAATTTCTGGAAGGCCCCAGGTTGGGGAAGGCGGTTTGAGACTGACTGGCAGTCAGGTATCTCCTGGCTGTGCCCATTCCAGGATTTTGGGGCCCTCGTTCTTGTAACAGCAAACAGAGAAGGGCTCAACTCCATGGGTGCTGTAGTCAAATATAGGAGTTGTAGTCCAACACAGATGCAACATCTTACACGCCACCTTTTTTCCAACATTCCCTTCTTTTAAGGAAGAGCTTGTGGAGGTGTGGAGAGGAAGGGAGGGGGGCAAAGACACACACAGAGAGAAGAATCCAAATACATTATGCAATGTTCAAGCATGCTTCTTTCTCTCGTCACCACCCCAGTAAAATAACCATAAATCAGGCTTCCTTGGAAGAGCTCTACCTTTGCACAGACCCGTGCTACACGCACAGGGAAAGGCAAACCATTCGGTAGGGGGGGGGGGGCGCTAGGCCCACAAATCCACATACAAGAAACCAGCGGAGGCTGATGGCTCTGGTGTCAGTGGGGTGGTGAATCCGCTCCGGGTTTCAGTCAGGACCAGTCAGAACTCTAACAGAGCTGTCCAAGCCCATCTTCCACTGGAAGCAAACCTTCCAGCCGCTCAGCCGGTTCTCAGTTAAACCCTCACCTCTCACCAACAGCATTCTCCCCCCCACCCCAGTTCTTCCAGGCAGCAGCCCAAAACTGGCTCCAAGGCTGAACCAGGCCGGCTATATGATCCAGGGGGTATTTTCAACAATCTGTGCTAATTAGGTTCCCCCAGCCCCATTGCTCTTGCACTCCAGCCTTGTCTTTTGTGCTTCAGATTAGATAATCCGTTTACAATAATAGACAATCATTAGCTCAGCTGGCTGGCATTTCGGAGCAGTTTTTTTCCTCTCACCTTGTGAAAAGAAGGGAGGGGAGTGTCTTTTCCCCACTCCCTCCATGAGTCTCCTTCCCCCCCCTCCTTTCTTTTTCGTGGGGGTGGTGGCGGTGGGAAAGCTACCTTGTAGCGTTGAACACCCTGTATGGGCTTGGGGGTTTGTAGGGGGTGGGGCTATTTTACTCACAGCACAGCACACGGTAAGACCTTCTGGCCATGCTACAGCATGCATCAGGAATGATGGTGACCCACAGCTGTAAACCCACAAATATGTGCTTTCCATGTCAACAAAGTGGGGAAAAGGAGGGCGGGGAACATTCCACCATGGAAACACAATTTGAAGTATGCTTCTCATCTTGGCGTACGCTTTCCAGGTAGGAGTCATCACCAACTGGCCCTCTTTCCGGACTGTTTTTGTTTTTGGAAGCCTCTACAAGGACAGCTAAAGTCACACCAAAGCCAGAAAGAGAAGAGATTACTTTTGGAATTGGCAGAGTAGGTAACGCATTGCAATTGGTTATGTGCATGCGTGTCTATACACACACACACACACACTCACACACAACCTAGCAGATTTTGGCACACCTGTATGTACTTTTGCACCAAAAATACATCTGTGCCTGTCTACCTTCTCAGTTTCCCTATTCTTCTCCCCCCCCCCCAGTTTTCACTACCATAAAAGGACAGCTTTTGGCCAAAGGACAGGAATCATACCTTGCAAGCAAAAGGAGAAAGACATCAAAGACTACAGTGCAATGCTAGGCAGGCAGCCGGCCAGCCTCTGGAGAAGCTAGGAAAAAAAGATTGCTGGATGCCAACGATAGAGAATGCCCACCTGCTGCCAGGCATCTGGGCCCTCAGAAGGAGACGCCAAGCGCCATCTGGCAGATGGCCTCAAGGTTGGACAGGATGTCCAAGCAACCAGTGCCTGTGCCTCTTCCGCAAGCATGTCGCTGCCCTGAGCCTGTAGGCCATGGGCCCAGAAGGAAAAATGGTGAGTTGAATCCTTCCTGGGTTGGCACCAGCGACTGTCCTGGGCGCTGAGTGTCCACCACAGGGGTGGTAGGTGAGGGGAGTAGGATGGATATGTCCACCAAGAGACAGGTCAAAATGGCCAGCACAAAACTAAGGAATGTGCACAATGGCGGATGAGGAAGGAGAAAGCCGGCTTGGCCTGCTGAACAGAGTCACTGAGTTTGGACCTGGTTTTGTTTAACCAAGAATGACATCAGCAGCCCTGGATGCCATCTGCCTCAGTTCCCAGCTTCGAAATGGGAACATGAGCGCTGCCTACCTCAGAGGGGCATTTGTGAGGCTGCATCAAGTCCCTTTCCACACCAGAAATGTCCTATTTATTTTTTAGTATGCTCATCCTATCCAGCCTTTCTTTTGAAAAAGAAAAAAGACGACCCATTTAAAAGTGATTAAAGTAAAAGGAGCCCTGAAGTCAAGCCCCTTTATTAAAATTTAAAATAAATACATAAGGAAGGTCTGGGATATTGTCTATGTGCAGGGCTAGGCAACCCGGTGCCCTCCAGATGTTTTGAACTACAATTCCCATAATCCCGGACCACTGGCCATGCTGGCTGGGGGCTTCTGGGAGTGGTAGTCTGAAACGTACGAAAGGCCACAAGTTGCCCACCCCTGGTCTGTGGCCTCTGGTCACCTGGACTACCAACAACAAAGGCCTCAGATTCTGAAAATGGGAACCTAAAGTTCTGACACCAAGAGAAAAAATAATCTCTCAGCAAGTCGAGACATTTTACTCGTTCCATTTGCTAACGTTTGGCTCTCACACACACCATTGGACTGAGTGCAAAGAGGACAGAAGGTGGGAACCCTTTTGGAAAACGTAGGCACCGTGTAAACATCAGCACTGTAAAGCCCCAGAACAAACCCAAGAACAAAACATTTTAATCACAAACATGAGGACTAGCAGCATGTTTTTTAAAAATAAAATCTCCAAGAAGCTTTTTAAAAAATGGATGTCAGTTTTCAATGCCAGATAGCTGCTTTCCTTATTGTATATCTACAGGTTTACAGCCCCACTCCCTTCCCTCTCCACCCCGAAACGTGGCTTGTTCACAGCTAGGTATGTATTTAACAAGGAGTCATTTATTCCCTTAGTTAGACCAGAGCTTCACCAGCCCAGGATCATCACTGCCCACTGGCCACGAAACTGGTTCTTTAGCATTTCAGGCTACTGTTTGCTGTAGCCCTGCAGTTCAAGATCACTGAGCCCGGGCAACGCAGTGGCAAGCGTCAGGCTGGCCACCCATGGAAAAGCTATTTTCTATTGGCGAGCCTACCTTACAGGGTTGTTGTGAGGCTAAAATACTACTCTGGCCTCCTTGGAAAGAAGGGTAGGGTACCAGCACATAAATATCACAGCTGGAAATAATCCCTGCCATCTCAGATGTGCAAAAAGAACCCCACTGCTCGGACACATTCCTGCCGCTCTCCTCTCCCCACCCCTAAACACGACTGGTATCCTCATAAAGAAAAGGGCCACAGCTCAGCTGGGAGCACCCCTGTTTTGCATGCAGGAGGCCCCAGGCTCCATCTCCGGCTTCTCCAGGTAGGGTTAGAAAAATTCCTGCCTGAAACCCTGGAGAGCCGCTGCTGCCAATCAGTGTTGACAACACTGGGCTGGATGGACCAAGGGTCTGACCCAGTAGAAGGCAGCCTCCAATCCCCACCCATTCCCCATCTGGGGGAACAATGCTGCTGCGACGGCACTGCTGCATCCCTGGGCAAGTTGAGCCTGTCTCTGAAGTGCAGCATTCTCTCTCCCGCCGCCCCCACGCACCTTCTCCCCCATATGCCATTTGTTCCAGCATTTATAACCCAATTTGCAGTCAGTTAGCTTTCAACGCAGCTCACAGTGCGCTAAAAACAAATACAAGGACACAGCAATACTAAAAATGGCACAAAGTTATGAAACCACAAAAGGAAAAAGGACCAATTCAGCAATCAATAAGAACATCAGAAGAGCCCTGCGGGATCAGACCAAGGGGCTGTGTAGTCCAGCACTCTGTTCACACAGGGGCCAAACAGCTCTCGACCAGGAACCCAGGAGCAGGGCATGAGTTCAACAGCACCCTCCCGCCCATGTTCCCCAGCAACTGGTGCACATAGGCAAACTGCCTCTGACACTGGAGGTAGCTTAGAGCCATCAGGACCGGCAGCCATGGATACCCTTCTCCTCCATGAATTTGTCCAGTCCCCTTTTAAAGCCATCCAAATTGGTGGCCATCACTAAATCTTATGGAAGTGAATTCCACAGTTTAACTATGTGTGAAGAAGGACTTGCTTCGATCCATCCTGAATCTCCCCACAATAAGCTTCATGGGAGGACCCCGTTGGGTTCTAGCGTTATGAGAGTGGGAGAAAAATGTCTCCCTCCCCATTTTCTCCACACCAGGCATAATTTTGTAGACAATCAAACCTAGGAAACTGCCTCATATCAGGTCAAACTATAATTCCAAGTCGCCCAGGAATATCTACTCTGGCTGAATGTGGCTCTCAGGAAGAGAAGGGTCTTTCAGCTCCATCAGCGAGCTGTGCTCCCCTGAATATAAGGCAAGAAATAACGACAATGAGCAAGACTGTAAGCGCAGAATAAAACAAAAGAAGCCAGACTCCAGCTGAACATCAGGAAAAATTTCCTGACTGCTAGAGCAATACGACAATGGAACAGTTACCTAGGGAGGCGGTGGGCTCTCCCACACTGGAGGCCTTCAAGATGAGCATCTGTCGGGGACGCTCTGACTTGGGATTCCTGCATTGAGCAGGGGGTGGGACTCAATGGTCTTATAGGGCCCTTCCAACCCTACTACCCTATGATTCTATGAAACCCGCTATTCACAGGAAGGCTTGGACAAATGCATGGGTCTTCACCTGGCGCCTAAGACGTAACAATGTGGATGCCGGCAATGGGGGGGGGGGATATTTAACAGTGCTTTCTTGGCCTCTGCCCAGCCATCACACATCCCTCATGCGCGGCTGCTAGGTGGCAGCTTTCTAGGTTGCATGTGAATCCCGCTGTCTGGCCTGCATGCATGTCTCCCCATGATTTCACTCACACAGTGGCCTTTACTCTTGTGGGAAACTATTCCATTCTCCGCTCAGGGAGTTCTGCTACCGCTGATGCAACCTCCCTGCTTGCCTAATAGCCGGGCATAAGCAAAGCCATGTCTGCCCGTTGCAATTATCCTGCATGCTGAGTCGCATCATGGCCGCACATCACGACACTCACAGAGCATCCCTGCGATTTTGTGGTTGTGCCTCTCCCTGCTTCTCTTTAAAGGGCTGCTTCTGCTTCAACGCACTGTGAGAAAGTGAAAAGAGTTTCTTCTCACCCAGAGGAGCGAGGGAGGCAGGGGAGGGAGCAAGCAAAAGTCCACGGGAGACTCAGTGACAGACAACGTGCCCTTCCAGGAAGGCGCAGGAGCAAAGACAGTTTAAAAGATGGCAACCAGAGAGAGAGATAGGGCTTGCAAGCCACATATGGTTGAGATGGGGAAGGCAAACCTGCCCCCTCAAAACACTGCCAACACCAATAGTAGCAATAGGGGGCAGCTTTGCTCTCCATGGGATCCCCAGCTGCAGCTGCCTGACTTTCTTCCACTGGGAAAGCCATTCCCTTCTATGGGAAACACGAAGTTGAGTTCAGTGCTATACACGTCAAATCTAGCTTCGAAACAAGCTAAATTTGGTCCATTTAGTGCTTCCTAGTGCTAATGTGGCCATTTTGGGGGGTAAAAAAACTGGGCGGCACCCCATGGCGCTCCGCATAGGGGGCTTCAGGGGGCAAAAATGCCCATCCCTGCATGAGCATGTGCCCCCCAGAGCAACCATTGTGTTTTGAAAAAATACACAGTGCCTCACACAATAAGGGGCTTTAGTGTGGCTTCTCCCAGGGTCCCAGCTTGAAACCCATGCATCTCTAGTTTAATAGCTTTGTTCCTTTTGTTCCTTTTCCTGACTTTTGTATATTATTTTTAAGCAGTGTTATTTTAAGCTGTGTTTTATTGTTGGATTTTTTAAACAAATTGTATTTTGTTCAAAGTTGTTTTTAGTTATATGTTGTTTGTCTGTATGTTTTATGTAAATGGTTTTTAAACTTTGTATATTGTATTGTAATATCTTATCTTCTGTAAACTGCCCAGAGAGCTTCAGCTATGGGGTGGTATAGAAATAATAATGACAATAACAATAACAACAAAAGCAATAGTAATAGTCACAGAGGATACGACAGGCACTTTTCTGCCTGAGAAAACCTTGGAGAACAGTTGGCAATTCTGGGTTAGAATTGGTTGGACTCAGTACAAGGCAGCTTCCTATGTTTCTAGGCACAGACTCTGCCGCACATGCCTTGCTCATCCTGACACATCTGGCTGCCTCTTCCAGGCCTGACCATTATTCCAAAGGCGCTCGTTTTTAAAAATCCCAGTCATAAAAGCACCACGTCCTGAAATCAGGTGGTTATCGAAGTGACTGAGATTTATTTCCTTTTTTTTTTAAGGGAAACTACAGTGTGACTCATGTCAACCTGTTTTGTCCATATCAGGCTCTTGAGGCAAACGCTGCTCAGCTCCTGACCCCCTCCTGTCACCCAAGGACAAGATGTTCTCCACCAATTACACCATGCCCCGTGGAAGACCCCCTGCTTCACGCCCACCACGGAGCTGGAACATTGTGGGAAAAGGGGGAGCCTTGTTACGACTGCCCTATGGCGGGAGGGGGGTGGAGTGGGGGAGAGAAGCAGCAGGTTTGGAAAGCAGGCCTCGCTTTTCACAACAGACGCTTTGCTCCTCTTCTCTGGGAACTGGCTGTGCTGTGCGCTTGGCTGACTCTTTCCCCGCCACTCAACATGCTCGCGAAGGGGCAGCCCCCGAGGGAGACGGCCATGGGAAAGAGAGACATCGTCTCTCTGCAGTGCCGTCCCTCGGATCCATTTGTGGGACGGGTGTCGGTGGGGCAAGGCAGCTGCGCTAGTGACCGGTGCATTTCTGACCTCAATTCAAAGTTTCGGTTTTGACCTTTAAAGACTTAAAATGGTTTGGCGCCAAATTAGTTGAAGGACCGCCTGCCCAGTATCGTCCTGTCTGCGCTTTAAGTTCAGCAACAGGCCCTTCTCACTTGCCCGCCTTGGAGGGCAGCCAGGTGGGCAAGTACACGAAAGAGAGACTTTTTCACAGGGGCTCCACACCTCTGGAATAGGTTGCCATGCGGGGCGTCAGGCCCCATCCTTGCAGGTTTTTAGGAGCGCCCTGAAGACTCACTTGCTTTCTCTGGCCTTGGCCCAATAAAGTTTTATTGGATGGCTCTGGGGTTTTAGCTGCAATTGCGTTTTAGATTTTTATTACTTACAGTGGAGGCTGGTGGCTCTGATGTCAGTGGGGTGGTGAATCCAACTTGGTTTTCAGTCAGAAGCAGTCAGAACCCTAAAGGAGCTATCCAAGGTGTGGAACCACCTTGGGTAGCTCCTTCAGGGTTCTGACTGAAACCCGGAGCAGATTCACCACCCCACTGACATCGGAGCCACCAGCCTCCACTGATTATTTATCTAGGCTAGACGTTCTGTTCTGTTGCAGATGTGTGTTGATTTTATTGACATAGGCTGTTTTTAGTGTATGGAGCTTTTTTGTGTAAGCTGCCTTGGAAGGGCTCCTGCCCTGAAAGGCAGCCTGGAAATATTTTAAATAAACAACTCTTTCAACAGAGGCCTGGTGTCCCAATCCTACAGCTACTACTTATTCAGCACTTTGTTAACTGTGGGTCCACCTGTCTTGAAAACATCTGGGCCTCAGGACTGGGGCAGTTGTCAATGGGTGGCCGGGGCCAGGATAGGACTACATGAATCTCACCCTGGAGAGCGGGTGCTCTGCAGCCCAGTGTCAGGCATTGGAGCTGGAAGGCTTAGACCCACCTGACGTCCTCTGGATATGTTGAGACTACAACCCCCATCTTCCCCAGCCAGCAAGGCCAACGCTGGCTGGAGATGATTGGAGGTGTTGTCCTGAAGAGCTCCTGGTTGAAGAAGACCCACTTAGGGTGTGTGCAGGTATTTACAATTTGAACACAAGAAGCTGCCTTAAACCAAATCAGCCCATCAGCCCATCTAGTTCAGTACTCTCTGAAGACAACCCTTCAAGGTGCCGGACTGATCTTGCTATGGGTCAGCCACATGGAGTAGACCAGGGGTGGACAGAGGAAGATCTCCAGGGTTTTTGGGTCTTCAACTCCCAGAAGCCACAACCAGCATGGCCAGTGGTCAGGAATGCTGGGAGTTGAAGTCCAAAGCTTCGGGAGATCTACTTTCTGCCCACCCTGAAGTAGACAAGCAGACATGAAAGGAGACTGATCAGAACGCTTAGTTGCTCCTAGCGTTAGTTGCTCCAAGCTAGAGCAAACCATATCCTAAAAAGACTGACTTTACTACAGTGCATCTCTGTAGATTTTAATGAAACATGCATGCCGCATTTTTAAGGCTGCCGCCCATCCAGAATGACAAACTGTCCCTTGGGTTAAAATAATCTCATTGTTTTTAGCTGACTGCCAGAGCTGCAGAATAGCAATAAACAGCAGAGGTCAAACTAGTTTTTACTAACATTGTGGCTATATGCAGAAATACTGTTGCTATTCGCCTCCATTTTATTTATTGGCTGGAGGGGTACAAGACTAGGAGCCTAGGAAGCTGCCTTCTACTGGGTCAGAGCCTTGGTCCATCTAGCCCAGTATTGTCCACACTGACTGGCAGCAGCGGCTCTCCAGGGTTTCAGGCAGGAGCTTTTCCTGACCTACCTGGAAATGCCAGGGATCGAGCCTGGGACCTTCTGCATGCAAAGCTGGGGCTCTGCCAGAGCTTCCTTAATGCCACAGACCTTCCTTAAAGACTGGACATTTCATAGCCATAATGTTTAGACTGTCAGAGAAAAGTAAACCTTGTATAGCAGAGTTGGAACACATGGAACTCATCGGGAAGCGCACTTCACAATTGGGGGAACCACCACTGAGAAGGCCCTCTCCGTTGTTGCCATCCTCTGAACCTCCATCCCAACCTCCAGATGTTGTTGGATGCCCAAAAACATCCAGAGAGCTGCAGACTCCCCAGGAAAGGAAAGGTTCCTCCTGTGCAAGCACCGAGTCATTGCTGACTCCTAGAGGGACGCCGCGTTCACTAGCGTTTTCATGGCAGACTATAGCGGGGTGGTTTGCCATGGCCTTCCCCAGTCATGACTACTTTTTCCCCAGCAAGCTGAGTACTCATTTTACCGACCTCGGGAGGATGGAGGGCTGAGTCGACCTGAGCCGGCTACCTGAAAACCAGCTTCCACTGAGATCGAACTCAGGTCGTGGGGAGAGTTTCGGGTGCATTACTGCCGCCTACTGCTCTGCGCCCCAACCCTGCCTTAAATGGTGTCTGGGTGGCATGCCTAGAATCTGGCCCCAAACCAGCTATTGAGACAGTATGGCAACTCCAGCTTTGCTGCTAGATCCTCCATGGAAGTACCGTTCCATTGACCAGGCAACAGCAGAAGACCAGGCTCCCATGCCTTCAGGTTGCCTGCAATTCACAAGGGTGGATGTTGCTTGCCCTGATCTACATCCATACCTGAAGAGGTCTTTCAGCCCTGGACATGCAGGAGCCATGGCAGCCTCAGAAAAACAGGGCTCTTCTTTCATATCCCAGAGTCCTTGGAAGGGGGTGGAGCTGCACAGTGGCCATAACAGTATGCATAAAATCATAGCATCATTTTTTTAAAGATGCAAATCTGTTTTAAAAAGGAGTCTCACCTTAACTGAAGCAGACACCAAGATTGCAATTCTGGGTGTCCTCTCCTAGGAAAACTTTCATGAAGCACACACAGACACACTTGTCTTTGTGCATGTGCGTGCGTGCGCGCACACCCCCCCCCCCACATGTCTGTGTGTGTGTTTAAAAATCGACCATTTTTTAAAGCAGCAAAAAATGTGAATCTTGGCTCTTCTAACTAAAGCCTACATACAACTGAAGCAACAAAGTTACCTACTTGGTTTCTAAGATAGCCGATTTTTAAAAGTTGATTGGGGTGTGTGGCTTTCCCCAAACCTCTTTCTCTTGCTCTGTTTTTAAAAAGCAGACTCACCTTAACTGAAGCAGACATTGAGATTGTAATTATGGGAACGTCTCCTGGGGTAGATTTGTAAGCCAGGCCCAATCGGCTTGAATTACTGAAATTAGCAAGGCTAATTTTAATGTCACCATTCAGAAGGGCTCACGATTTGGAATTTCTTAATGGCCTTTCGGAAAAGAAGCCTTTATGCACGGTACAATCTCGGCTTCATTCTTACCTAAATTCCTTCTCTCAGGTCCTGTGAATGCCCTTGTTTTGTAGCCAACACAAACTTTGTCCAGTAAAATAATGTACGGGACTGGCAATGAAAAGAGCTTAGCTGTTCCTTTGCTCCTGTTATTTTAAAGCAGAAATAACTTTGGTTTCTCCCGATTCGGAGACAAAGCCCCAAAATGCAAAGTATGCTCAGTTCCTCAGCTCCCCATGAAAAGGGCCTCCAAATATTCGCTAGTGCAAGTAATGGACTTATTAGTGGGATGAAAAGAGAGACTTTTCAGAGAGAGAGCCCAGACGCTTTAGTCCTGTCATATCAATGATCTTGCTTCAGAATTTCATTCTGTTTACATTTCTTCCCCTCCCTTTAAAAATATCCCCGCCACCTCTACCAGCATTAAAAGACTGACACTTGTAAAATGCTCATTTATGTATGTTAATGCGCGAGGTGCCAGGCATTGTGGAACCTCAACTGAGGGGGGAAGCAGGGGAGAGAGAAAGGGAGAGAGAAAGAATGAAAGAAAATGAACAACACAAAAGAGATGGAGCAAGGTGCTCATGTAACAGTTTCAGAAACTGTGCTCCATTTCAGAAACGGCCCTCATGTGAACATTCATTTTGCACCCCCTTATGGAAAAAAGTAGCACATTTAAAGGAAGGGGGGAGAAGTGCGTCGACACACATCTGGCAGTTGTGCTGGAACTATGGGGCACCTCGCCCTACTGGGAAGTGCCCCTATGCAAGCCCGTTGAAACAAAAAGGAAGTTGCATAAGGCCATGGGGCTTGTCAGGGCTGCCTTTCCCAAGAGGCAGAATGAGGCGGTTGCCTCAGGCGGCAGAAGCCGGGTGGGGGCAGAGGGGGGCAGCTGTGACCACCACATGGCCATTTGAGCTGTGTGCTCCAGAGGCAGCCTGCCCTGAGCCCCCCAAGCTAAGCTCTTGCCTTCTGGCGAGGCAGAGGACGTTGCTTCATTGCCAGCACTGGAGGAGGATTCAAGGGCCAGTCCAGCTGGCTTCTGTAGGTGGAAGAAAGGGGAGCCATCTTATCCTTTGCCTCAGGTGGCAAAGTGTCTTGGACCAGCCCTGAGACTTGCATATGAGGCCAGGGTTTATTTTAACCGTGTGCCTGAGGTGTGTGTGTGTGTGTAAGAGGATTTAATTGGGCTCCTTCCTCCTGAGTGGGTCCAACTATTTTCTGCCCACAGACTGGCTGCTTCTCCTCTGGGCCCAATGTATACCACTGCCCAGAGACAGAAAAGCGAGTGGCAGTTCTCCTCCTTGCTGCTCTTATCACTGTTGGTGCACTCAGGGAGGGTCAGTGAAGACGTAGTGATGACAAGATGGGGCAGGGGAGGGGCAGGGGTTGGCCAGGAGGGACTGTTGGGGTACGGGCCTTGCCAGGTGCCCAATAATACCAACTTCTGGTGCCAGGCCTGGGCATGCTCTAAAAAGGTCCCCCTCCGCAAATCCCATTGAAACAAATGGGGACGAGAGAACTTCCCTCAGGAGAGGGGAACTTCGAAGTCAGGAAAGGGGGAAGGGAACCAATTCCTCTTGCAAGGTCCTCCAGTCACAACGGCCTGCATGCTTGGAGTGCGACATGGGAAGCAGCCAGCTGGAGCCCCTTTGGCTTGGGTCTCCACAGACACTCAAAATAGAATTGCACAGGCCCTGCTGACCAAAGGTAGAAGGGGGCTTAGCATCCAAGCATGGAGGTGGTGTGCTGGGGGGCGAGGTAGCAAGACGTCACAGCAGCCAAAGCAGAAAGGAAGGCGCTCTGCAGCGGAAGGCAGTGGCAGTACAGCATATTGGGGACGCAGGTCCTAGCTCAGCTTCCCCACCATGCTAACCTGTGACTTGCAGCACCCTAAAAATGCCCTCCGCCCCCTGCAGGGTGAAACAGCACAGTTTGCTCTGGCACTTTCTCTGTCTGCGCATGGAAATGGGTCCTCTGACATACGCTGGGAAAGGTGAGAAGGGAGGATTCCCAGGCACAGGCGGCTATTTGGATGCATGCAGCATTACAGGCATGGACTTTGTCTATGCCAGGAATGTGGAACTTCAGGCCAGATCCGGCCCACTTTGGGGCTCCCCAAAAGGCCCTGCCTCCTTTCCCCCAGCCATCAATTGTTTGGTGGTTTCCCACCTTCTGTGCAGTTTTCTCCCCTTCTAGAAGGGTGGGTTGCCTCTCCTAAGGCTTAGTGGCTGACAGTAAGAGCTTTAAACATGCCGGTATTTTTGGCATTTGGGTGCTGCCCCCATTGCCTCTGGCTCTGCCCACTCCTGGAATGTGGCCCCTGAGAGCTTCCTCAAATGGGAACCTGGCCCTCCAGCTGAAAGGTGTTCACCATCCCTGGTCTACACCAGCTCTTCCGCACGAGCAGAACGGGACCGATAGCATCTCAAAACTCGGAGAGGATTAACAGAGCAGCTTGGAAGGTGTGTGAAGGGGTGGGGTGGGGGACTTGTGCACAGAGATGTCAAATTGTGGAAATACATGCAGCTGAGAAAGCTGAGGTCAGCCTCCTCTCTTGGGAGGAAAGCAGGATCTTGCTACGTATGACCAGGGAGTTCCTCTTTGGAAACAAAACACAGAGATTTTCTCTCTCTCTCCCAAGGAACACCTGGGCCTGCTGCGATCCTGACCAGCTGTGCTTATTCACTCCACCCCCGCCCCAGCCAAGGAGAGATGCCAGATCAAAACGACTAAAAAAATTTTTAAAAAGGGATGTGGTGAGCTTATTGTGTTCATGTTTCAAAATGAGGCAGAGCGGAATAAGGCAGGGCTGGATTCGACTGACCAAAGAACTGATCTTAGCCTAAGGCAGCTTCCTAGATCTGTCACAGACCAACCACATTCAGGAACAGGCATCCAAGGCACCCAAGGTTCAGAACCATGTTCTGAACGCAACAGCAAGCCAGAATTCTAGAGCATCCTAGTCCATTCATTCCCACTTGGCTCACTCCAGCAGTGGGAGCGGCTAAACTGAACCGGGAATGAATGAAAAGCCCAGTGCAGGCCTCCCCAAGCTGGTGCCCTCCAAATGGCTTGGACTGCAACTCCCATCATTCCCAGTCAGCATGGCTCCTGGCTTGTTACTCCCAAACAAGCTAGTAATCATAAAGCAAGAGCAAACCCTGGTTTACCAACCAGGAGCCCTGGTTTGGGCAGTACACTAATCTTTCCATTCCAGGTTAGTTTAGCCACTCCCACTGGTGGGAGGAGCCAAGCAGGAGCGAATGGGGTGTGTCCACTAGCGCCCGGCTCATTCACAGTCAGCCAGGATTCTCCAGCGTTCTGGCTGGCTCTTGCGTGTAAATGCAGTCACGGTCTTTCAACTGCCATCATATTGGGAAAGTCACTCAGTCCTGGGGAGGCAAAATCCCATGCTGGCAGCACTGCCTGCTTTGCTGCAAATGCCTTCTGGATGAAACAGAATGCCAGACTAGGCAGACATGACCAGTGCTGCTTTGGGGCTAGCAAAGGGGGCCAAATCCCCCTCTGGCATGCAAAGTAGCCAGCAGACACACCAAGGGCCAGTGTGGAGTAGTGGCTAGAGTCTTGGACTGGGACTCAGGAGACCCAGGTTCTAATCCCCACTCAGCCATGAAGCCCGCTGGGCTACCTTGAGCCAGCCATTGCCTCTCAGCCTAACCTACCCCACAGGGTTGTTGTGAGGATAACATGGAGAGGAGGAGGATCATGTAAGCCACCTTGGGTTCCTTTCAAGACGGAAAAGGAGCAGGATATAAATGTAATAATAAATAGCTAACCCGGTGGGGTTTTCCAAAGATGCTTTGGCAGCGGTCATTTGGTATCTGTATTTGACTGGAGGTTGACTGGGTGAGGGGATCAGGGCAGTGGTGAACGCCTCCCTTGAGGAGGGAGTGATGCCATCAGCCCTCAAGGAGGCAGTGATAAGACTGCTCTTAAGCCCTCCTTGGATCCCCAAGTTCTGAACAACTTTCGCCCAGTCTTAAATCTGCCATTTTTGGGCAAGGTGATTGAGCGGGTGGTGGCGGTGCAGTTGAAGGCACACTTGGAAGAAACCGATTATCTAGACCCATTTCAGTCGGGCTTCAGGCCTGGGCATGGGACAGAAACGGCCTTGGTCGCCTTGGTGGATGATATGAGGAGGGCTCTGGATAGGGGTGAATGCTCCTTCCTTGTTCTCCTCGACCTCTCAGCGGCTTTTGATACCGTTGACCACGGTATCCTCCTGGACCGCCTGGAGGGGTTGGGCATCGGAGACACCGTATTGCAGTGGTTCCGGTCCTTCCTCTCCGGCAGGTACCAGAGGGTAGCACTGGGAGAGGAGGTTTCGGACCCATGGCCACTCACTTGTGGGGTGCCACAGGGTTCCATCCTCTCTCCGATGCTATTTAACATCTATGTGAAGCTGCTGGGGGCTATCATCAGGAGGTTTGGGGTGCGTTGTCATCAATATGCGGATGACACGCAGCTCTACCTCTCGTTCAAATCTTCACCAAGGTTGGCCGTAGAATCCCTGTCCAAATGTCTGGAGACGGTGAGTGGCTGGATGGGGAGGAATAAGCTGAAGCTGAACCCTGACAAGACTGAGGTACTTTTGGTGGGAGACAGGAGGAGGCTGGGGGATGTTGACCTGGTGTTGAATGGGGTACAGCTACCCTTGGAAGACCAGGTCCACAGCCTGGGGGTCATTTTGGATTCTCAGCTGTCCATGGGGGCTCAGGTGTCAGCTGTGAGCTGGACAGCGCTGTACCAACTCCATCTGATACGGCAGCTGCGCCTCTTCCTTCCCGACCATCTGCTCCCATCGGTAGTATATGCCCTGGTCTCCTCTCGTTGTAATGCGCTGTACATGGGGTTACCCCCGAAGACGGTTCGGAAGCTGCAGCTGGTACAGAACGTGGCGGCTCCCCTGATTAAAGGCAGCCACCGGCGAGATCACATCACTCCAGTGCTGAAGGAGTTGCACTGGTTACCAGTTGTTTTCTGGGCCAAATTCAAGGTGTTGGTTTTGACCTTTAAAACCCTACATGGTTCCGACCCAGCCTATCTTAAGGAGTGCCTCCAGCGATACCAGACAGGCCGCTTAACAAGACCAGCCTTGGATGGCCTTCTCTCTGTCCCATCAGCTAGGACAGCTAAACTGGTGGGGATGAGGGAAAGGGCCTTCTCTGTGGTGGCCCCTACTCTGTGGAAATCCCTCCCTAGAGAACTCCACCATGCCCCCTCTTTAATGAGCTTCCGCCATGCCTTAAAAACGTGGTTGTTCAGGCAGGCATTTGGGGTGGGTTAGGGTATTTTAGAAAATGTTTTTATTGTAGAATTTTATTGTTTTAAACTGTTTTATTATATGCTTGTACATCACCCAGAGTGGCTGGGTGACCAGCCAGATGGGCGATTAATAAATTTAATAAATAAATAAATAAATAAATAAATAGGTCCCCAGCATCCCCAGTTCAAATCATCAGGATGATGAGAATGACCGCTCTCTGCCCATGACCCTGGAGGAATGCTGCCAGTCAGGATCGACGACACTGGCCTAGACGGACAAAGAGTCTGGCCCGGTCTAAAGGCAGCTCCCTACGTTTCTCCACAAGGCCTGGAAGCAGCACTGCAACGCCAGATCCATGGAATGACCACTGGAGGGTGGTGGCTCCGGTGTCAGCAGGGCAGCAACTCTGTTCCGGGTTCCAGTCAGAACCAGCCAGAGGCACCTTGGAGAGCTCCTTCAGAGTTCTGACTGATTCTGACTGGGACCCGGAGCAGACTCACCGCCCCACTGACACCGGAGCCACTGGCCTCCACTGGGAATGGAATATGTCCCCGTGGCAAGATCGTGGTGCTGAGGCAAGCAAAGTTTTGCATTGCCTCCCAGGCCTCTGATGGTCTCCTTTTGCTTTCTGACTCAGAGGCATCCCCAAAGTGCTCAGAGGCCATCTGTGCGGGCTGCGGGCAGCACAAGAGCTTCATGATCTCGTGCATCGGCAGCATGCTGCCTTTGGGGCTCTTTTGTTTCCCAGCCTGAATGCTTGTGGCAGAACAACCCTGGGGGTGGGGGGTGGGGAAGGAATGGGAGCGCCGGCCACCAGAATTAGCTCGCTATTCAAACCCACAGTCCCCTTCTTGGCAGAACGCGCACACGCCGCCACGTCCGCTCCTGGCTATTCCCAGCGTCTGGCTGGGACACGAGCTGCTGGTCCGCGGGCTGCTCCACACTTCTGCCCATCTGTTTGCTGGATGACACCGCTTCTCCTTGGAGGGTGCAGGAAGCACCAGGCCATGACAAGTTAACCGGCTTCTCCAAGCTCATGAGCGCAGCGTTGGAAAATAAAAAGCACATATCAGCTATTATTGTTCATTATTACATTTATATCCCGGCTTTTTTCCTCTTGCAAGGAACCTAAGGCAGCTCACATGGTTCTCTTCCTCTTCATTTTATCTCCACAACAACCCTGCGAGGCAGGTTAGGCAGAGAGTGAGTGAGTGGCCCAAAGTCACCCAGTGAGCTGCATGGCCAACTGGGGATTAGAACCTGGATCTCCTGAGGCCCAGACCAACACGCAAATTGCTACACCTGGCTGTTCAGTGTTGCTGCAGAAGCAGCAGATGTGGTCTGCTCCAAAATGCAATGGGCAGACACAAACGAAGTGCTGAACAGAAGGAGGTTGTTTATCTTCACCATTCAGTTCACTACCTAAGGAAAGTGGCTTCGGATTTTTTTTTTTTGCTCCCTGGCAAGGGACAGGCAGGTGGGGCAGCTATTTGCGTTGCCCTTATTTTCGCCGTAGTCTACGTAAATCTTTACATAGACTACAGCGACCAAATAAGGAACGCGAATAGCGGCTCCCTATGGGGGCCGCCATTAGCGTACGCGCTTTTTTTTTTTTTTTTAAGTCACCCGTGATAGGCTACATGACGATTAACGTAGCCTATCACGGCTGACTTTGCAGATCTAGCCGTGATAGGCTACGTTAATCGTCACGTAGCCTATCACGGGGGCGTTTGTTTATTTTAAAACTTTCGAGTTCGCGGCCGGGCGAGGCAGGAAGCCTCCTCCCCGGCCTGAATTTCAGCCGGGGCGAGGCAGGAAGCCTTCCCCCCGGCCTGAATTTCGGCCGGGGCGAGGCGGGAAGCCTTCCCCCCCAGCCTGAACTTCGTGGGGGGAACAGCGAAGCGCCTCCCCCCCACCGCGAACAAGCTTCGGCGAAAGGTAAGGGACTTTCGTCCACCCCTAATCCCCACCGAGCCTGGGAGAGGACTTGGGGTAAAATCAGCTGACCATGGTTCTTATACCATGGTAGAGAGGCCCAGTTGCTTCACTCCCATGGTTGCTGGAAGATGAAGTCCATAACATCAGGAGATCTATTTTCTGCTAGGGATGGGCGAACAAAGTTCGAGATCACTTGGATTCTCCAAATGTCATCGTGCCACAGGGCTCATGCCCGATTCCTGTTTGGGTTTGCAATCGCTGCTCACTCTGTGCAAACAGGAAAATTGTGCAAATCGAGCAGGGAGCAAACATGAAATTTGAGCAAATGTGCACACATTTCCCAATCTGCACAACTTTCGTCCGTAGAGTAAAGCAGGGCTTTCAGTCTGCAGGGGAAATCTGCACAAATTAGGAAATTCGCACAAAATCAAACTGGGAAAATTACGCTAATTGAATGAGAGCACATGTCTGGCAATTTGTGAACATCTTCAGCGGAGATGTGCTCATGCACATGCAGCTTCATACAGGGCTTGCTTGCATGTTTTGGAAGCAAAAATGAAATTCTCATACATCCCTACTTTCTTGGCTACCTCTGATTCAGGGCAGCTTTCCTCGACCTGGTGCCCTCCAGATGTCTGGGACTACAACTCCCAACATTTCCAACCAGCACAGCCATGCTGGCTAAGAATGATGGGTGCTGCAGTCCAACACATCTAGAGGGCAGCAGGCTGGGAAAAGCTGGGCTAGGGAGCCCAGAATACCTCCTCCTGTAAGCGAGGAGTTTCGTGTAACATGCAGAAGGCGGGGGAAGCAACTTTAAGAATGAACAGATGGGAAAAGTGTGCCTGATGCTCTGTAGGGAGAAACACGGCATTGGCAAGGGGGAAGCAAGGAAAGGATATTACTGATATCCCGATAATAAGCACCAAGTCCCACCAGACAACTTGAGCGGAGTAGCAAATAGGAACAGGAAAGGGCCCCTCCCCACGCCAAACCCTGGGTAACAGCTGTTTGGAAGGGCGAGTTCCTAGAGCAGGAAGCACCTTTCAGAATCCTCGGGATGCCTTTGGTCCCGGAATAGCTGCAGCCACCGAGCAAGAAGCTTCATAAAAGGGGGTGTGCATGAGCCAAACAATGGATGGGCTGAGACAAGATGGCGGACCCACTGCCGATGACCTCACTTCCTGTCTCATGGTGTCAGGACCACCAGCTGCAGAGAGCCTCGAATGGGAGTCCTTGCAGAAAGCGGGCTGGAACTTGTTTATTTATTACACTTATATCCGGCCCTTTCTCCCCCACAGAACTCATGCTGCCCCATGTGGCTTCTTCTCTGGCCCATCTTAGCCTTCCGGCAACCCTATGCAGTAGGTTAGGCTGAGGGAGAGCAACTTACCCAGCGTCACCTGGCAAACTTCATGGTCAACTGAGGATTTGAACCCAGGTCTACAATGATCCAGACAATAGGACACAGTAGTGTTTTGCTCCACCAGGATCTCCACCGCAACTCTTGCAAAAACAAATTGGTTTCCTGCACCCAGCCTTCCACAATCTGGTGCTCTCCAGATGTTTTTGGACTACAACTCCCAGAATTCCTGACCATTGGCCATGCTGGCTGGAGCTGCTAGGAACTAAACACCTGGAGGACATCAGTTGCAGGAGACAATACCGGGCTAGATGGAGCAATAGTCTGGCTTTTATACCGAGGTCTCATAGTGCAGTAGCAGAGAACCTGCTTGGCATGAACAAGGTCTCAGGTTCAATCCCCGGCATCTCCAGTTAAACAAACAGGTAGGAGCTGATGTGGACAGCTCTTATCTGAAGCTGCTGCTCCAGATGTTTTAGCCTACCATGCCCATTAGGCCTAGTTAGCATAGCCAATGGTGAGGGATCATGAAGTTGCAGGCCAAATCAGCTGGAGGGCCACAAGTTGGCCACCTCTGGAGTAAGCATTACTGTAGCTAGAAACGGGACAAATAGTTGAACCATTTACAGCAGGTTCTTGTGTTCCTATCTTTGTGAAACGTGACTTCACCAGGATTTAGAATAAACTCAGTCGTCTTGCATTTCTGATAAGAAAATGCTTGGTGCTTCCCCAACCCCTTTGGCTAAAAGCAAGGGCTGAACCTACTGCAGGAAAACAAATGCCCTCATATCCAGGAGGAATCGCTTTGCATCTTTATGAGTCTATGTGGACATTGCAGTGAGCTTGGCCTTTAAAAAAAAGAGGGAAAAGCAGCAAAGCCCAGGTAGCAGGAAGTTTTCAAATTGCAGCCGTGCCTCCACTCTTGCAGAACGCGGCACCAAGATAACATGCTGGAGAGTCGTATCGAGCCTCCAAAATTTTTATACTGCTGGAAAGATTCTCCTGAATTCTTTGGGGACTGTGCCTGCCCAAAAGACCTATGGCCAAAGGTCTAAAGTTCACATGCCTATTTTTGCGAGAACCGGCTTAGAGCACACTAATAAGGTAGACAAGCTCTTCTCAAGCTGGGCTGTGCAGATCTCAGGACACCCCATCTTTTGAAACTGGAAACTGACAGGGTATTATTTTAAAACCTTGCGTTTAAGCAAAGGGCAGGGATTTTGCATCTTGATTGACCATTTTCAATGGCAGAGTGCATTTCATTTTTTTAATGTAAGCACAGCGCACTGTCTTTTATTGTTACCGTTCAACAGTAAAGCGCATCTCGGATTCAAACTGCATCCCAGGAAACTCCAGGGTTCCTTGGAAGCTTGTCAGAGATTCTTCAGTGAAAAGATCAGAAATGTTGGGGTGCAAATGGTAATTTGCTCTACACTCTCAGCCACCATTTTGTGGCTGCCTCCAATTGGTGGACCTCAGGATTCTATGAAAAATACTAAGTGGATCCCGCATAGGCCAGAAGACTGCCCTAAATCAAGATCTACTGGTAGATCTCTGGGTGATTTCCAGCAGATCAGCAAGGCTTCCTGACTCCTTAATTGTTTAACCACAGCAACAACCATAGGACTTCTTCCACCTAAATTATCCTTCTGAAATGAAAAAAGTTTGGGGTAACCAGGAGCGGTTACTGTCAGCTCAGTTCAGTTCTGATCCTGATCACAAATTCCTGGCCTCAGAATGTGCTCAGAGACATCCTGCTCTTTAACTCTAAGTGTATGTCTTTTGCACCTGGCTCTGCTGGGTGGATATTGGGATTCTAGAAGAAAACACAGTAGATCTGAGATGCCTGAAGCTGCCCCCCCCCCCCACAAGCGCCCCAACCACCACCTTAGATTATGCTATAAAATCCTCCATGAAGGACTGGGGTTTCTGCAGCAGACATTCAGAGTTGCTGCCTTGGAAGACAAATCAATGTGGGCAGAGGTCCCATAACACACACAGCTGCAACACACACAAATCAAATCAAATACAGGTAGAATTGCAAGCATGTCTCCAAAAGACACTGGTAATTGATGCACCGATTCCATTTTCACTAACTGCACACACAAAAAATCAATTGCTCTGCCTTCAGATCCTTCAGTTTTAAAATATGTGGAACAAGAACAAAACAGGCAAATTAACAGACTTGCAACTCCATTTGCAATTAGGGTCTCGGCAACTGGGACCAAAAAGAAAGAGATTTCTCCTTTTCCTTCCTCCAGTTTTCCTGCATATTGACAAAGAATTCTCAATTTTCAACCAAGATCTCTTTTGAAGAAAGAAAGAAAGAAAGAAAGAAAGAAAGAAAGAACGAACAGACATTTCAGCAAATACACAAACACCTTCACAATAATAGCCCCGCTGCAATATTCTAAGCTGGCACGATGCCAGTTCTCACGGGAAGTTTATCCCCTTGGAGTTTGGACTTGGCTCCCCCTTCCCCTTCTCCCATGTTAGAGTGGAATTAATGTCTTGTAAAACAGCATGCTCTTTCAACCATTGTTTCATTCAAATATTGAGCCATTAAGATCCCAAAATAAATAAAGACTTTTGGCTAATGTAACCCTAAATTCAGCATTTGAAAGAAGCCAGAAAAGTTCATTTGTTCCCTCGGAGGCTGCAATTCTACAATTCAGTCACCTGCCATTTCTACTAGTAGTGCTGTTCTGGGGTGGGTAAGTCCATTTGGTAGGAAGCACTAACCTGGGCTTACAAACAGCCATTCAGCTAGTTACCTGTGGTTAGGGATGTACGAAAGTTCCGCCACGGATCTCAGGGAGGCCGAATGCCAGCGCATTCGGCCCCCCGAAATTGGTGGCGGAATGCCCCCCCCCCCCGGGATGGGGCTTACCTTAGGCGGATCTTCCTGGTGGCGGCCGGTCTTCCGACTGCCCACCGCCGCAGCCATTTCCAGGTAAAAAAACCCAAACAAACGTGATAGGCTACGTAAAGATTTACGTAGCCTATCATGGCTAGATTTTAAAAAAACACCGTGATAGGCTACGTAAATGTTTACGTAGCCTATCACGGCTGATCAAAACAAAAACAAAAACGCACGTATGCAAATGGCGGCACCCATGGGCACCGCCATTTGCGTTCCTTATTTTGGCACGTCTTAGTCTACGTAAACATTTACGTAGACTAAGATGGCGAAAATAAGGGGGACGCAAATAGCGTAGCATCTACGCTATTTGCATTCCCCTTATTTTCGCCGTCTTAGTCTACGTAAATGTTTATGTAGACTAAGACGTGCCAAAATAAGGAATGCAAATGGCGGTGGCCATGGGCGCCGCCATTTGCGTACGCGCGTGGTTTTTTGTTTTTGTTTTGATCAGCCATGATAGGGTACGTAAACATTTACGTCGCCTATCACGGCTGACTGCAGGGACGCAAACGGTGGCGGCTATGGCCGCTGCCATTTGCGTCCCTGCTAGCCAGCGGCCGGATGTCCGGCTGCTGGCGGAGCCGGCTGGCGGCTCCGCAGAATCCCTGCGGAGCACAGCTGGCCGGCCAGGATTCCGGGGGGGAGGAACGGAGCGCCTCCCCCCCGGCCAGGATTCCGGGGGGAGGGACGGAACGCCTCCCGCCCAGCATCAGCATAATCCGCGGAAAGGTAAGTACCTTTCGTACATCCCTACCTGTGGTGAGCTGAGAATTGCTGCCAGGCGACCAAACAAGGAAGTTCCACAAGTGGAGCCAACTGATGAGCAAAAGCTGCGTGCCTTGCCTGCAGCCCCTGGTTTGAGTCCCAATGAGTTCTCTCTGCTAGAGGGAAAGGGGAGGATGTATCTTGGGAATCAACACTGAGTTGACTAGTAACCTACATTGACATATTGGCAGGACTTCACTAACCTTGGATATACTAAGGAAATCAGAAAGCCACTGTGTTCCGTTAGTGGAGAGGCAATTTACCTTGAACCAGGGGATCCTGGGTTCAAGTCCCTCCTCAGCCATGAAACTCATTGGGTGACCTTGGGTCAGTCACTAACCTACCTTGCAGAGTTGCTGAGAGGATTAAATGGATAGCCACCAATGCTGCCTTCCTCCCCCTCAACCCCAACCCCCCCACACACACACTATAGGGACCTTAAAATGGCCAGTCCTATAGTGGTGCTAATGGGGTTTTTCTTCTTCTTCTAGTTCCCCTGCGGGGCCGGGGAGTCAAACTTTGGGGAAAGAAGTGGCTGGGTGGGAAGGTTTAAACCTCCCCAATCCGTATACCATGTTCCTGATCTGGATCAGGGCCCTCTGTGCATTCAGTAAGGTAAGCAAAATGATGAGGATCACCTGCACAATATGTACTTAACACAGTGTGCAGCTTAGCCATGAGTGACCTCAGTGGGCAGCTGTTTTCAAAACTTCTAAATTTTCCACCTACTTCATCTGGGACTATAGAAGGAAAACATGATTTGAGTTCAGAACCACATGAATACCAGCTATGCTGCTGAAATGTGGAAATAACGGGTTCAGACTCCGAATCCCCCCATTTCTTGAATGCCGTTATGTATTCCCAGGAGAGAGCCCTGTGCCTGGAATGCAAAATCAGAGTATTACAAGCTTACGTGCCAAAGCTGTGTTTGGGCAGTCTGCGTTTATCGGATTCAGCACTCAGAGCTACATAGGATGCTGCCTTATGCAAAGTCAAACCGCTGGCCTGCCTAGCTTAGTATTGCTTACACCAGGGGTAAGGCCACTTGGTTAGGGATGTCAGAGGAATCCATCCAGGGAGTGGAGGTCACCGAGCTTTTATCAGTTCGGCCCCCTGGACCGAACTGTCCAGGGGGCCAAACTCATTGTCCTGCGAGCTGGTGCGACTCGATCCGTGTCGAGTCGAGCCAAATTCATGGATTTTCAGGGCTTTAAAAATTTGTGTAAATAGCAATTTGCACAAATTGCACCCTCAATTTGAGTGATTTTTGTAGTTTTGGCCGTAATTTGCAAATCACAGCTGAAATTTGAGCAAATTACGCAATTGCTATTTGTGCACATTTAAAAAAAAACCTGAAAGGTTCCCAGATTTCAGGAAGAAACCTGCAGAGGGCACCAAGGGCCGTGCTGGCTGGGAATTATGGAAGCTGTAGACCAACACAGATGGAGGGCATCAGGTGGGGACGTGAGAAGAACCAAGAGCCAATAAGGAGCTCTCAGTAAACGGCCACATGTACTGAGGCAGCCATATATATCCCAGCCTTATCCACCTTATCTTGGGTCAGACTATCTGTTGATCTAGGCCGCCATTGCCCATTCTGACTGGCAGTGGCTCTCCAGGGTCTCAGACAGAGAAACATCATTCACTTCCCCCACTACCTGATCTGATCTTATCTTTAACTGGAGACGCTAGAGATCAAAAGGCCATGATTCCTCACCAGTGCACACAGATTTGCGGTTCTGGAGTCGTCCGCATCGTCATACCTTGCAATACTGGGGAAATGCTATCGTTTCATCCCGCTGACACAGCTTGCCATCTGTGAGGCATAACAGAGCACGTGGGTATGCGTACATGTTCTATTTTAAGAGGTTTCCACAGGCACAGGTTGCAGACGGCTATTTTTCAACATAAAAAACAGGAAGTGAAACCCAACCAGCTACACATTTCTTGGACTACATGTGTTGGTCCTCAGACTAGAACTGCGGGGACAAGGCACCTCGGAGAAGAGGGAGAAGGGGAGCAAACCAGTTCCTGCAAAGCGGGGCTCTGCCTCAGCCCAAACTAGCTGCCAATCAGTGATTCACACCATGTTTAACTGGGACTCGGCATCAGTGTTTGAGTAGTTGTCGGAAGAGGGGCAAATGAACTCAATGCAAAACTATGGCTGAATAAAAAATTAAAGCCCCCACTCCCTGGTTTAAAGAGAGCCTGGCTTCCCACAACATACATATATATACAGACATGCACACACGCATAACCTCGTTTTTCCCACTGTCACTTCAGGCCAAACAGGCTATGCATGTTTTTGAAGCCATTCCCCAAACCTGAAAACCTGTTGGCAATAGCACAGCTATGAGCAGAGAGCCCCTTTCAAGTTGGTTTCAACACTATCTAGAAAAACTCATATGTTTCCAGCATACACCAGTGTGGTCTAGTGGTTAGAGTGCTGGACTGGGACTTGAAATCCGGGTTCTGGTCCCCACTCAGCCATGAAGCTCACTGGATGACTTTGGGCCAGTCACTGACTCTCAGCCTAACCTACCTCACAGGATTGTTGTGAGGATAACATGGAGGAGGAGGAGGTTCCTGGTTCCTTGCAAGAGGAAAAATGGCGGGATTCCTATTGTATTATTATTATTATTATTATTATTATTATTATTATTAATGTAATATTCACTAAGTGGACCCAGGGATCAAAAGGAACACCTGGTCCAATTATCAGCTATGTTCCAATGTTCTTCTCCAAGTTCCCTGTGCCATCAGGAGGCAGTCAGAGAAAGGACATTTCTGCTGTGGAGCCCATCTGTGGACTTCCCTCCCCAGGGAGGCTCGACTGGCACCTTCTCCTAGGGACATATGAGAATTTCATTTACATTCGCAAATCATCCGAACATATCCAGTTCACAAACCCAAATATGAACGTGAGAAAGAGTGCATGTTCTCCAAAAGTGTATGCAAATGCCCAAACTTGCATTCATGTTCAAAAAATGTGCACTTTAAAAAAATGTGCATTTTTTTGAAAGGCACACTTTACTTTATGGGGGAAACTGCACATTTCAGTGCGCTTTTTAAAAATGCACATTTTCCTATTTGAAATGTGCACTTTTCCCATTAAGTAAAATGAAAACGAGCACAGCTGAATGCAGGAAATGGGGGAGCCGAGGCTCAAGGTGGTGCTCGGAGAATCTCCACGATCATAAAAATCACTTGTTCACCCATCCCACCCCACTTCTCCATTACTATTTCAGGTGCGTGGTTGAGATTTTCCTTTTCTTTTTCTTTACTTATTTTGTTTACCCAGGCTTTTTAGTTCTGCACCTAATCTTTAGTTGGACTTCCTTTTTTATTGTAAACTGCCCTGAAATCGAATTGGTATGGGGCGGCATATGTAAAAACATAAAAATAAAAATAATAAAATGAACATTCAAAGTGTTTTCCATACAATTCTTACAACAACAAGAAACCTCTCCTAGGGTCAGTCAGGTCAATATTGCTCTCATATTGCAGACGGGATGCCTGAGGCTAAGCAGTGGCAGTACGCCCAAAGCAACCTAATTAATTCATGGCAGAGCCCACATTTGAAATGGGCCCTTCTCAGCTCACACTTTTTGAGCCACTGAACTTCCTTAACCCTTTATGGGTAGTGGGGGGGGGGGAAGGAAGCAGTGATGGAATGAGCCTTGTTTATTATTTATATCTTGCCCTTTTCCCTCTTGTAAGGAACCCAAGGCAGCTTACAGGGTCCTCCTCCTCTCCACTTTATCCTCACAACAACCCTGTGAAGTATGTCAGGCTGAGAGTTGGTGACTGGGCCAAAGTCACCCAGTGAGCTTCACGGCCAAGTGGAGACTAGAACCCGGATCTCCCCAGACCAACCCTAATCACTACACCCAACTGGCTCTCAGCTGTTCCTTGCACTGTTGAAAACATTTCCCACCACAGATTTGCACATCTGCAGCTTATACGACATTTTCATTGCACATTTCATGGCTGCAAACAACTGGCTCGCAACTATTGTATCCCGCAGTTCTACTTCCCCCACTACACACACAACGTAAGTCAGGGCCAGACCACACGTCATGCAGGAGATCCATTTTCTTCCCTAATTAATTGCAGATATTGGAGGCTGCTAATTTGGTTTGGAGAAGCTGTGTAGGGAAAAGGGTGTCTGACGGACCCTCTCTCTTTGTGACCAGAAAAACTGTGCAATATCCCCTCCGCACTCCGCCCTCTCCCCAGCTATTTACCTGGGTGGGGTTGAAAAACAAGGGCAAAACGCCTGCGGTGTGTGTTTTGACTGAGAAAACAGAGCCAGGGTTGGACACACTGCTCATCCGCCAGCCCCACCCCACCGCGGCTGCTCCAGTCCAAATTGGCAGCCCACCCCCCACTGCTGCAATTCATTAAGAAGGAAAATGTCAAGAGATCCAATCACGGATCATGCAGATCTGGCCCTCCAGATTGCCTAAATGCTAGATAAGAAAGAAAACTCCTTCCGGCACATATGAACCACACATGTCTCCCACTGTCCAATGTTTACCAAGGTTGGATAGGATAACTCAAAGGTCACCGCTGCTCTTTCCCAGCATTTTACCATCTCGGTGTTTTATGTACCCTTTACGTAAAACACACACACACAGTCCCGCCACCCCCAGAGCGAGAGAGAGAGAGAGAGCGCCTGACAGGCAGCAGCTAAATACCTCTGCTTCCACTCTATTAAATGCCATGTAATTGTCGCAGATCAAGGGGAGAGAATTTATATAAGCATCTGGCCTCATTTTAAGAGACCATGTTTCCCTCTTTAAACTTGAAAGCTGCGGGGTTGATTCGATCCAGGTTCAGTTGTCTGGTCCCGGACAAGGGAAACGCACAGCACTCAGGAGAGCCTTGCTTTTCAGAGCCATGGCAAGTGTAGGGGGATTCCCACAGCCACACTGGGACCCCATGGAGGAGACCACTCCTCCACATGGGGAGCTCTTGATCTGTTGGGGCTTCCACGTTTCACTAGGGCCACTGCGAACCAATACAGTTTTCAAGTGGCGTAACTCTCTGCCCTTGCCAACAGATGGCTTGTATTGCACATGCATACTGTGGTCTGGGGGCAACATTCCCTGGCAGTGGCTTCAGGTCACCCAGCACCCTTGGATCAGTGACTGCACTGGAATTTCGAGAGGGTGTTGTGAGTGCTCTCCCAAAATGGCTGCCATGGGGGGGGCGGATTTCCCATTCATAAAATGGCTGCCACGGTAGCCCTGGCCAGACACAATGCACTCATTTCCCAGAAGGCAAATTGGCAAGATGAAAAGAAAAGCAACGTGTCCAAGGACAAGGCAGAGGTGGAGTCTGAGCTCTCAAACAGAAAACAGCTCTTTTGAACCCAAATAAAGATGGTGCTGGAAGGTAGCACTTTGTTTTGCAGTAGCCAGCTTCCCAGTTAAAAAAATAGCTTCAATTTTTAAAATAAAATTCCAGGCAAAAATGGGTATGATCAAAAACAAAGATGGCAAGGACCTAACAGAAGCAGAATAGAGCAAGAAAAAGTGGCAAGAATATACGGAAGATCTGTATAGGAAGGATAGTAATATTGGGGATAGATTTGACGGTGTGGTCAGTGAGCTAGAGCCAGATATCCTGAAGAGTGAAGTTGAGTGGGCCTTAAGAAGCATTGCTAATAACAAGGCAGCAGGAGACGATGGTATCCCAGCTGGACAGTTTAAAATCTTGCAAGATGATGCTGTCAAGGTGATCCATGCCATATGCCAGCAAATTTGGAAAACACAAGAATGGCCAACAGATTGGAAAAGATCAACTTATATCCCCATACCAAAAAAGGGAAACACTAAAGAATGTTCAGACTATCGAACAGTGGCACTTATTTCACATGCCAGTGAGGTAACGCTCAAGATCTTGCAAGGTAGACTCCAGCAATTCATGGAACGAGAATTGCCAGATGTACAAGCTGGGTTTAGAAAAGGCAGAGGAACTAGAGACCAAATTGCCAATATCCGCTGGATAATGGAGAAAGCCAGGGAGTTTCAGAAAAACTTCTATTTCTGTTTTATTGACTACTTTAAAGCCTTTGACTGCGTGGATCATAATAAATTGTGGCAAGTTCTTGGAGGTATGGGGATACCAAGTCATCTTGTCTGCCTCCTGAGGAATCTGTATAATGACAAAGTAGCAATGGTAAGAACAGACCACGGAACAACGGACTGGTTTAAGATTGGGAAAGGAGTACGGCAGGGTTGTATACTCTCACCCTGGCTATTCAACACATCATAGACGTGCTGGGCTTGATGAAGCCAAGGCTGGAGTTAAAATTGCTGGAAGAAACATTAACAATCTCAGATATGCAGATGATACCACTTTGATGGCTGAAAGCGAGGAGGAGCTGAGGAACCTCAGGACGAAGGTGAAAGAAGAAAGTGCAAAAGCTGGGTTTCAGTTAAACCTCAAAAAAACCAAGATTATGGCAACCAGCTTGATTGATAACTGGCAAACAGAGGGAGAAAACATGGAGGCAGTGACAGACTTTGTCTTTCTAGGCACAAAGATTACTGCAGACGCTGACTGCAGCCAGGAAATCAGAAGACGTTTACTTCTTGGGAGGACAGCAATGACAAATCTGGATAAAATAGTTAAGAGCAGAGACATCACACTGACAACAAAGGTCCGCATAGTTCAAGCAATGGTATTCCCCGCAGTAACCTATGGCTGCGAGAGCTGGACCATAAGGAAGGCTGAGCGAAGGAAGAGAGATGCTTTTGAACTGTGGTGCTGGAGGAAAATTCTGAGAGTGCCTTGGACTGCAAGAAGATCAAACCAGTCCATACTCCAGGAAATAAAGCCAGACTGCTCGCTTGAGGGAAGGATATTAAAGGCAAAACTGAAGTACTTTGGTCACATAATGAGAAGACAGGATACCCTGGAGAAGATGCTGATGATAGGGAAGGTGGAAGGCAAAAGGAAGAGGGGCCGACCAAGGGCAAGGTGGATGGATGATATTCTGGAGGTGACGGACTCAACCTTGGGGGAGCTGGGGGTGGCAACAGCTGACTGGAAGCTCTGGCGTGGGCTGGTCCATGAAGTCGTGAAGAGTCGGAAGTGGCTGAACGAATGAACAACAACAATAAATAAAATAAAATAAAAATCCAGAGGGGGAAGGAGCATGGCAGATGCCAGGAGACACATCCACGAGCACCACCTTGGGGACCCCAGCTGACACACATCTTTCCCCCTGCTGCTTTGTTGGGGAGGCAGGTGTGCACCCCTCAGTGATTTTCTGCTTGGCCATTGTGGGGAGCAAGATGTTGGACTAGATGGGGCCCCCTTTGGTTAGATCCAGCAGGGCTCTCCTTACGTTCTGATCTATCTATCCCAAGCCCCTGTGCTCGAGCATAACTAATTATCTCTTCTTCCCCTAATTCTCTCTTCTTCCCATTGGTTTTCCTACATATTATGGGAAAGAGACTGGCCTGGGAGGGAAATGACATGTTACCCCAGAGCAAGGCCACGTACTGGAAGTCACCAATGTTGCTGTCTTGTGTTTTAAGTAACACCCCCTTGGGGATCCTTCTGAATTGAAAGGTGGGATAGAAGTTGGAATGAATGGTTTGGTAAAACCACCAAAGGATCAGTCGTGGCTTGTTTCAGCTTTCTC
Source organism: Heloderma suspectum (assembly GCF_057233095.1). Lineage (NCBI taxonomy): Eukaryota > Metazoa > Chordata > Lepidosauria > Squamata > Helodermatidae > Heloderma > Heloderma suspectum. The sequence goes on from NC_139466.1 coordinate 5,216,318, forward strand.
CAAAAGTCACCCCCAAAGTGGTGAATATCATCATATGGCCATTCACCAATGGGCTGCTTGGACTGTTGTCTTTTGTGTATTTTGGCCTTAACACACAGCTTACTAACTTGGGCAGATGGATGGCCACAGTTCCCTTGGACAATCTCCTTTCCTCCAGCTGGCCATGAAGAAGCCTGTATCCCACTGAATTACAACCACAACATTCTCTTGGGGGGCCATGGGGCACTTAAACTGCTGCGTTATTTTAATTATCAAACATGGGGTTGGAAAACTGGTTGCTGATCTCTGGAGGTCATTTCTAGCCTTGTCGGTCTCGCATGCAGAAATCCCAATATCCCCAGTAGATGTAAAAAACAAACATAACAATATCCAGCATTATATTTCTATGGTTGTTTTTCATTCTGCCTCCAATTTTTCTTCTTCTAAATGCCCGATTCCCTCCCTATATTAGGTGAAATGCTGGCTGGGAAATGCTGGGAGTTACAGGCATTTTTCTGTCTAAATATGGATAGGATTGCCCCTTTAATCCCTTTTAATTCTGATAGCAGGGGACAGCAGACATACAGCAATACATTAGGTGTGTGGTATGGATGCCCAGGCCAGGCAAGGATGGAAATGCTGGGAAGCTCAGACTTCCCCATTACCTGCTAAGAACCTCAGCTGATTCTTCACTTTTAATTCACCATTTCCGGAAACCACGCCACCGCCACAGTCATCTTCATCATCACAGTCCCCGCTTTCCACTTCATCCTCATCATCTGGCTTGTCCAGACTTTTCCGGCGAGAGATGGACATTCCCTTTAGGAGCTGGAAGAAAAACACCAGGAGGTTTAAGGAAAACTGCCACAGAGGTTACAGCTACGCTATGGATTGTGTAAAATCCGTTCCATCTGTGTTTCACAAATTGTCAGGCACCTTTTGTTCCATCATCTACCCACCGGTGGAATCAGATTTTTTGCTTCCAAATTTGCACAAAATTGCACATGCAAAAATGCATGAATCCCCCCTCCCCCAGAAGAGCATTGTCATGCTTTAGCCTATGGGGAAAATGGCTGCTTTTAAATTTCGCATATTTTTCTATAATGAAATTTGTGCAAAATTTGGGAAAGTTAGAAAAACAGTTCACAAGTCTGAATATGCCCAATGGGGGCGGGGGGGCAGTCCGCTGCAGAATCTGTGGGTCAGATTCACGAACATCCAAACCCATTTAGTTCCATTGTGGATTTCTCCAACATCCCTAGTTACAGCAAACGAATTAGTCTACACTCAAGCTGGTGGACGGAGCCAACTGTCCTCATTAGAGATTTCATTATATTAAGTAGTATACAAGTATTATTAATAAAGAAAATTCATGCCACAGGAAGGGGATGCCATTTCTAAATGCTCCCTTATAGAAAGGAAACTCAACACACGCTTCCCTGCAAGGAGAAATTAGGGGTTTTATTTATTACATTTCTATCCCACCTTTCTTCCATTGAGGAACTCAAGGTGGCTCCATGTGGTTCCCAGGGGGTCTCCCCTCCAAGCACTGACCAGATCCAGGCCTGCTTAGCTTCAGCAAGGTGGCTGCCTCAGGTGCCTTCAGACCATGTCTTGGGACTTCTATCTCAGCTTGTTCCCTGCTAATGTTCATCTTCTACATGCATGAAGAGTTTCTGCTTTTACTTTTGGTAGGTAGTTAGGGAAACATTCAAAAACGTAATCCCCCACATGCAGTCTACAGTGGTAAAGTCCATTCAACGGTCCCATGCTACTACATGCACAGGCCCTGACCACCAGCAAGCAGTAAGATGACCAAATTTGGCTGGAGAAATTCCATTGGAAGGTCTGTGTTCCACTCCCTGAATTGCGCCCATCAGGTCACTAGAAGTTGTGGTATCACATCAACACCAACTCTTGGATTTCTTTGTAGGTCACATAGTAAAATCATTATCATGACACAGTCACACAACTGCTGTTCTGCCATGTTCAGAAAAGTCACATGCTCAGATCCACATCTCCAGGTCTTTCTCCCTGAGACTGTGCTCCGATTATAGCTAAAGGGGCATCTGACTCACTTACCACAGGTGGAAAATGCAACCAAACATGCCACAGGTAAAGTCACATTCAGGGAGGGATGTCGGAAAAATCCGCAATGGATTCAAATGAGTTTGGATTTCGATGACTCTGACCTACAGATTCAGCACCAGACCTGCTTTTTCCAGATACGTAAATACCGTGGAAGAGTTTTTCACTTTGGGGGAGGGGATTTGCGCTAACTCGCATTAGTACTAATGCACACTTGCAAATTCATATTCACAAGCGTGCACTAGTGCTAAAGCAAATTAGCACTAATGTGAATTAGCAGAAGTAGAACAAAAGTCTGGTAAAAAAAATCCAATTCCATCAATGAGTGGATGACGGAACAAAAGACGCCTGATAATCTGCAAAGCACAGACGGAACAGATTTAACAACATCTGTTGTTGTTGTTGTTGAGTCGTTCAGTCGTGTCCGACTCTTCGTGACCCCATGGACCATAGCACGCCAGGCCTTCCTGTCCTCCGCTCTCTCCCGGAGCGTGCTCAAGTTCATATTCATTGCATCGGTGATGCTATCTAGCCATCTCATCCTCTGCTGTCCCCTTCTCCTTTTGCCTTCAGTCTTTCCCAGCATCAGGGTCTTTTCCAGAGAGTTTTCTCTTCGCATTAGGTGGCCAAAATATTTGAACTTCAGCTTCAGTATCTGTCCTTCCAATGAGCACTCAGGGTTGATTTCATTTAGGATGGACTGATTTGACCTCCTTGCAGTCCAGGGGACTCGTAAGAGTCTTCTCCAGCACCACAGTTCGAAAGCATCAATTCTTCGGCGCTCAGCCTTCCTTATAGTCCAGCTCTCACAGCCATACATTACTAGTGGGAAAACCATAGCTTTGATTAGACGGACCTTTGTCGGCAAGGTGATGTCTCTGCTTCTTACTATGCTGTCTAGGTTTGCCATAGCTTTCCTCCCAAGGAGCAAGCATCTTTTAATTTCATGGCTACAGTCACCGTCTGCAGTGATCTTGGAGCCCAAGAAAGTAAAATCTGTCACTGCTTCCATTTCTTCCCCTTCTATATGCCAGGACGTGATGGGGCCAGATGCCATGATCTTCGTTTTCTTAATGTTGAGTTTCAAACCAGCTTTTGCACTCTCCTCTTTCACCCTCAGCAAGAGGCTCTTTAGATCCTCTTCGCTTTCTGCCATTAGGGTGGTATCGTCTGCATATCGGAGGTTGTTGATAATTCTCCCAGCAATCTTAATTCCGACCTGTGATTCATCCAACCCGGCGTTTCTCATGATGTACTCTGCATATAAGTTAAATAAGCAGGGTGACAATATGCAGCCTTGTCGTACTCCTTTCCCAATTTTGAACCAATCAGTTGTTCCATGTCTGGTTCTTACTGTTGCTTCCTGACCCTCGTACAGGTTTCTCAGGAGACAGGTAAGGTGGTCTGGTACTCCCACCACTTTAAGAATTTGCCACAGTTTGTTGTGATCCACACAATCAAAGGCTTTAGCGTAGTCAATGAAGCAGAAATAGACATTTTTCTGGAATTCTCTTGCTTTCTCCATGATGCAGCGAATGCTGGCGATTTGATCTCTAGTTCCTCTGCCTCTTCGAAACCCCACTTGTACTTCCGGTAGTTCTCGGTTCGCATACTGCTGAAGCCTAGCTTGTAGGATTTTGAGCATCACCTTGCTGGCATGTGAAATGAGCGCAATTGTACGGTAGTTTGAACACTCTTTGGCGTTGCCCTTCTTTGGAATTGGAATGTAAACTCACCTTTTCCAGTCTTGCAGCCATTGTTGAGTGTTCCAAATTTGTTGGCATATTGAATGCAGCACTTTAACAGCATCATCTTTTAGGATTTTAAATAGCTCAGCTGGAAGACTGTCATCTCCGCTAGCTTTGTTGTTAGTAATGCTTCCTAAGGCCCACTTGACTTCACTCTCGAGGATGTCTGGCTCAAGTTCAGTGACCGCACTATCATGGCTATCAGGGACATTCAGATCTTTCCTGTATAGTTCTTCTGTGTATTCTTGCCACCTCTTCTTAATCTCATCTGCATCTGTTAGGTCCCTGCCTTCTTTGTCCTTTATCATGCCCGTCTTTGCACAAAACGTTCCCTTGAGATCTCCGATTTTCTTGAAGAGATCTCTAGTCTTTCCTATTCTGTTGTTTTCCTCGATTTCTTTGCATTGTTCATTTAAGAAGGCCTTCTTGTCTCTCCTTGCTATTCTCTGGAACTCTGCATTCAGTTGGATATATCTTCCCCTTTCTCCCTTGCTTTTCGCTTCCCTTCTTTCCTCAGCTACTTGTAAAGCCTCATCAGACAGCCACTTGGCTTTCTTGTATTTCTTTTGCTTTGGGATGGATTTCGTTGCTGCGTCCTGAACAATGTTACGGACCTCCATCTATAGTTCCTCAGGCACTCTGTCTATCAGGTCTAATCCCTGAAATCTATTCCTCACCTCCACTGTATATTCATGAGGGATATGATTTAGGTCATACCTGAATGGTTTAGTGGTTTTTCCTACGTTCTTCAATTTAAGCCGAAATTTTGCAACAAGAAGCTCATGATCTGAGCCACAGCCAGCTCCAGGTCTTGTTTTTACTGACTGTATAGAGCTTCTCCATCTTTGGCTGCAAAGGACGTAATCAATCTGATTTCGATACTGACCATCTGGTGATGTCCATGTGTAGAGTCATCTCTTGTGCTGTTGGAAAAGAGTGTTTGCTATGATCAGCATGTTCTCTTGGCAAAACTCTATTAGCTTTTGTCCTGCTTCATTTTGTACACCAAGGCCATGCCTGCCTGTTATCCCGGTGATTTCTTGACTTCCTACTTTAGCATTCCAATCCCCTATGATGAAGAGGACATCTTCTTTTGGTGTTAGTTCTAGAAGGTGTTGTAGGTCTTCATAGAACCGATCAACCTCAGCTTCTTCGGCATCAGTGGTTGGGGCATAGACTTGAATTACTGTCATGTTGAATGGTTTGCCTTGGATTCGTACTGAGATCATTCTATCATTTTTGAGATTGTACCCCAGTACTGCTTTTCCCACCCTTTTGTTGACTATGAGTGCTACTCCATTTCTTCTAAGGGATTCTTGCCCACAGTAGTAGATATGATGGTCACCTGAATTAAATTCGCCCATGCCTGTCCATTTTAGTTCGCTGATTCCCAAGATGTCGATGTTCAATCTTGCCATCTCATGTTTGACCACCTCCAGCTTACCTTGATTCATTGATCTGACATTCCAGGTTCCTAAACAATATTGTTCTTTACAGCATCGGACTTTCTTTTCACCACCAGACACATCCACAGCTGAGTGTCCTTTCGGCTTTGGCCCAGCCGCTTCACTCTTTCTGGCACTACTTGGAAATTCCCTCTGCTCTTCCCCAGTAGCATATTGGACACCTTCCGACCTGAGGGGCTCATCTTCCGGCGTCATCTCTTTTAGCCTTGTGATACGTTCCATGGGGTTTTCTTGGCAAGGATACTGGAGTGGGTTGCCATTTCCTTCTCCAGTGGACCACAATTTGTCAGAACTCTCTGCCATGACCTGTCCATCTTGGGTGGCCCTGCACAACATAGCTTATGGCTTCACTGAGTTACGCAAGCCCCTTCGCCACAACAAGGCAGTGATCCATGAAGGGGAACAACATCTGTACACCCCTACATCAGGTGGGTTGTGCTTCCATGGAGTATTTCAAACTTCCGCTTGAAGCAAACAGGTCAAATAACCCCATTCCATGGGAGCCAGACGTGGTGGACAAAAGAAAACACACATACGAAGTGGCCTTCTGCCAAGTCAGACCATTCGTCTTCCTGGCAGCTCTCCAGAGTCTCAGGTTGGAGGTCTTTCCCAGCACCTGTTGCCAGCAGTTCTGATCTTCTTAAACTGGAGAAGCTGGGGACTGAAACAGGAACTTCTTGCATGCAGAGCGGGTGCTATTCCACGGACCTATGGTTCCTCTCACAGCACTGAGGGGCTGTAGCTCCATGGTGGAGCCCCTGCTTTGCATGCAGGAGGTCCCAGGTTCAATCTCCGACAACTCCAGTTAGGGCAGGAAAAACTCTGCCACTGAGCTATGGTGCCTCCCCATCACTTAAGTTACCGTAAGAAGCGTGGCTGTATGCCCTGTCTCTGAACTGCAACTCTTGCGCCCTTAATTAGGGTTGCCAAGTGCCAAGGATCGCAGCCGTTTCCAAAATAACCGAACCCAAGTTGATATGTTCCTGAAGTGTTCCAATAAAAGGGATTCCTGCCAGCTGTGAAGTATCCGTTACTTCCACTGTAAGACAGAGCGCTCTGGAATTTAAAACTTATCTTTTTCTTTTTTCAAAAAAGAAAAGAAAGCAGCACCAAATACCAGACTTTTTATTGTAAGAATATTTTCTAAGAATGAGAATTATTATTGCCTATCCAAGGATTTACTTAGTTTCGTCCATTTCTAGAATATCGATGTCTCCTTGGGTATTTTTTTTTAAAAAAATGTTTGGAATACGTTAAAGCCAGACTCTGAAAAAGTGTTCCCGAAAAAGCTTTGGATCCTGCAGTTTATGTGATCCTGGAGTCACACTTGTGACACTTGTGACATCTGACCTCATGTGTCCGCTGTCATATAAACACTTTTCCTCTTGTTTGTCTTAGATGAGCAAACTTTCATAAGAGGCCAGTGGCTTGTCTCTTGCTCTTTCCATGGCTCTGGATCTTTTTCCCCTTTCTTCACAGAAATGTAAAACTTTGTTTACATAAAAAAATCACACTGAGTCCAGAGTTTGTTTACACTAGAAAATAAAACATTTTAACCCCTTTCCCACCCACCCCAAACATGCATGGCAGGATAATTCAAGGTTTCCTGTCCTGCTCCCTTGTTCCTAGACTGGTGAGAAATTCACAGCATTTTTTTTTTACAGAGTCCATTTCTTTCCTGGAAAGCATTCTTGAATTTTAAGATGCCTTTGCAAAGATGTGGGTCTTCATATATGTTCACAGATTGAGAAGGAAGAGATAGAAAGCAGCAAAAGACAGGCACTCCCAACAAACTGAGGGATCCTGAACTGACCCTGAACAGCCCCCTGTATCCTAAGAAGAACAGATGCCAGACATCTTCTCTAGAACCCAGGGCTGTGTTTATATCACCAGATAACGGACCCCTGAAATCTTCAATACATGCATCACCTGATGGCCGACAACTGAATGTCTGAGATGTATTTATTTTTAATTTTCAATTACATTGTCCTCCAATTATGCTCAAGGCGGCAAGCGTAAAACGTTTTTATCCACCCAACAACCCTGTAAGATAGGTTAGGTGCAAGTTACCCAGATATCTCTATAGTTGAGTGAGGATTTGAACCCAGGTCTCCCAGGTATCCTCGTCGTCTGTGTCTTGAGTTGGCTAATGGAGGGGACTGTAAGAGGCAGCTAGGGTGCTCCTGACACTTGCATTCTGCAACTTTTATTTTCTTTTAAGGCTTTTTGCAACATTCAACTCTATTGTGTAAATACCTATAGTTGTAATCTGCTTGCTTTAAATTTACCAGTAAGCTGTTGTGGTTAAACCCCAAGTGCCTGTGTGTCAGTCACCCCACGCCTACAGCCTAACCCCAGATTACTGGGAAGGGGAAGGCAAAAGAAGGAAGGTGGGAATCTTAAGGAGGCAAGAGATCCTTAAGGAGCTGCTCAGGGGGTCCAGGTCATAAGGGGAAGCCCAACAAGAGAGGCAGGGGCAAAAATACCAGCATGTTGTAGCTGAAAGCTCTTCCTGCCAGAGACTCAGCCTTCGCAGAGGCATTTCGACCTTTTTGTGGGGCGGACTGCACTGTGGGAAACCACAAAATGATCAGGGGAAAGGGGGTGGAGCCAAGGGGAGGGGAGGGGCCATCTGGGGAACCCCAGCCAGATTGGGAGACCAAGAGGGCCGGATATGGGCGCCGGGTGTGATGTTCTGAACCTGGGCTACGGTGAGGGAGGCTTTGCATGTTACAGAATATACAACTGCAAAGCAGCATGCAGAGCAAACCTGTGTGTGTCCTGGTCAAACAGGGTTTTGAGGTTTTTGGAGTGCTGCAAGAACATGTGCAACCTACTTTTCTCATACCATAGCAAGACCAAAAAAACTGTTTCTGCTATGTATGCCACAGGGGCTAGGGAATGATGGCTCTGATATGCTGCCTTCAGATCTCTGAACAATCTATCGTCTGTACGTAGGTTAAGGCTGTTTTGGGATGCGTTTTTCTAATAAAGTGTTCTATTTCCACATGGCAGTTTGACAAGAATGTTTCACTATTTTAGCTTTGCAGGAGTCAGACCCACAACCCATGTTCCCATTAAGGAACAATTATGACTGCTTCTCTCCCACACAAAAATTGCATTTGGTGGTTTCTCTGCCTTTAAATAGCCTCTATCGGTAAGTGCTACCCTGAGATTACTGTTCATTCTCATCATGTGGGAAGAGGCAGGAAAACATACAACCCAATAATCAGTAAGCAGTATGTAACAATAAGAAGGTTTTAACTTAATGGTAATTTATCCAGCTGCATGGGTTTAACCAGCACATCCTCTTCCCTCTTTGCCAAACCAGAATGCCGGAAAAGAAGCCAACACCAACTCAATACACAAAACTTAAAAGAACACCGATCAATTCAGTGCACACTTTTGGGTGCCTTCTTCACCTAGGAATGCTAGTATCTTCAGAACACCCACATGGTACAGCCCCCTTTGGGACCATACCACTTTAGAATGGGGGGGGGGTTGCATGTTTTAATATTTAACCATGATTTTAAAACAAAACAAAACACCTTCTTGCAAACAGAGAATTAGTCATCTTGCAGGAGAAAGACGAAGTTCCCTGTCATGCTAGCTTTCCATGGAGAGGATTTTTTTTTAATATGCATTCAAATACACAGTTGCTGACCTGTATTCCTGGACGGTCAAGTCCTGCCACGCCATGTCCATGAATGTATTGCTCTGCTCTTTGGTATGTTCCAGGCTTAAAGGGCCTATTCTGTGTGTGTGTGTATATATATATATAGTGTGTGTGTGTGCGTGCATGCATGTATACACACACACACACACACACACACACACACTACTCACAACATCTAAGCCCCTCCAGGTGCCTACTCCAACGGAGGCTCGGAAGATAGCAATGAGGGAGAGGACCTTCTTGGTGGTGGCCCCCCAATTATGGAATGATCTCCCCAATGAGGTTCGTCTGGCACCAACATCATTATTTTTTTGGCGCCAGTTCAAGACTTTTCTCTTTTCCCAGGCATTTGGCAGCATGTGATGTAATTAATGCTGGATAGGTTTTATGGTTTGGCTGATTGCTCAAAGTTATTTTTAGATTTATGTTGTCTCTGTGTATACTGTCTGTGTATTGTTTATGTTTTTAAATTTTGCATATTGTATTTTTAATGTTCTTAACCTTTGTAGACAGCCCAGAGAGCTTGGGCTATGGGGCAGTATAGAAATGTACTACATAATAATAATAAATTATATATACACATTCATTCATTCTATTTATACTGTATGTTTCCATAACATTAATTCCCAAAGTAACTTAAAATATAAATCGAAATATGATATAAGCTTCTATCATTAAAATAATTAAAACATAAAAACAAAGAAGGGGGTGGAAAATACAGAATGCAATCTTAAGAAAAATACCATTCCACCAAGTTGTCTCCAGAAGCAGAGCACCAATGTTAAGAAACATTAAACGCTTGCTTGAATCAGCAGGTCTCTGTCTAAATGTGATAAGGGGAGGGGTCCAATGTATCTCCTTAGGGATGGCATTGCACAGCTTTGGCACCACCACCAAAAAGGCCCTGTCTCTCGTTCTTGCCCGCCATGTTTCTAATGGTGATGGGATGCAGAGCAGAGCTGCTATTAACCATCTTAAAGTATGGGGAAGGTTTGTAGGGGAGGAGGCAGTTCTCAAGGTCCCACCGAGGGCTGTATTAAGCCCTGTTAAGTCAGAAAAAGGATCACGTTTAGCAAATGGCACCTCCAGAGGCAAATTTGGTCCCCTGCACCATGCCACATGGTGTTTCCAGTTGCAGACCACCAAAGATACAACAGGGGTGCAGATGAACAGCATCGGTGGCCATGGAGTGGGGGGGCATATTAGGTTTTTGGGCTGTTGTTGTTCAGTCGTTCAGTCGTGTCCGACTCTTCGTGACCCCATGGACCATAGCACGCCAGGCCTTCCTGTCCTGCGCTCTCTCCCGGAGCGTGCTCAAGTTCATATTCATTGCATCAGTGATGCTATCTAGCCATCTCATCCTCTGCCGTCCCCTTCTCCTTTTGCCTTCAGTCTTTCCCAGCATCACGGTCTTTTCCAGTGCCTTTTCTCTTCGCATTTGGTGGCCAAAATATTGGAGCTTCAGCTTCAGTATCTGTCCTTCCAATGAGCACTCAGGGTTGATTTCCTTTAGGATGGACTGATCTGACCTCCTTGCAGTCCAGGGGACTCGTAAGAGTCTTCTCCAGCACCACAGTTCGAAAGCATCAATTCTTCGGCGCTCAGCCTTCCTTATAGTCCAGCTCTCACAGCCATACATTACTACTGGGAAAACCATAGCTTTGATTAGACGGACCTTTGTCGGCAAGGTGATGTCTCTGCTTCTTACTATGCGGTCTAGGTTTGCCATAGCTTTCCTCCCAAGGAGCAAGCGTCTTTTAATTTCATGGCTACAGTCACCGTCTGCGGTGATCTTGGAGCCCAACAAAGTAAAATCTGTCACTGCTTCCATTTCTTCCCCTTCTATATGCCAGGAAGTGATGGGGCCAGATGCCATGATCTTAGTTTTCTTAATGCTGAGTTTCAAACCAGCTTTTGCACTCTCCTCTTTCACCCTCAACAAGAGGCTCTTTAGATCCTCTTCGCTTTCTGCCATTAGGGTGGTATCGTCTGCATATCGGAGGTTGTTGATAATTCTCCCGGCAATCTTAATTCCGACCTCTGATTCATCCAACCCGGCATTTCTTGCCTATCTCAAAAGTGACCTCTCACTAAAGTGTCTGATAAGTCTAAGTTCGTCTCATTGCAAGCCCAAGCCGTCAATCAATAATAAAAGTTACTCTGTCCTTTAAAGGCCATTTTTAGAAGCCCCTTCTCCCCCAAATTAAGCACAAACAAAATAGCAAAGGGTGACCTCAATTGTTGAGAAGAGCGCAGAGGGTTTTTTTTTCAAATCAAGGCTTCCCTTCGGAGTCTGCCAAGGCAAGAAGTCTGAATTAATATTTATACTCTTCTGGTGCGCATAGTTCTCCTTTAATTTAGTCTGCATGACTGAAAAGAATTTAATAAAAAAAAAGTTCCAAGGGCTGTGCTGAAATTCTTGGCATATTTTTCCATAAGCCTTTGGACAACGATCAAGCGTCGAGATTGGAACGGGCTGATAATGGGTCCGCAGCTAAAACAATAGTCAGGATTGGAAGGAAAATTGAACAAAGTAGAGACAGGGGAGGGAATGTGTGGGATAGGGGTAAAGAACGGTGTGGTGTTGGTGTGTTGGGGGGGACAGAGAATGTACAATGCTTGGATCATCTCTCTCATTTTTACCTTTTGATTATCCCAGCCTTTTCGTGCCTCACAGTACAAAGTCCTTGGGTAAAGCCATCGGCCTCCATGTCATTCTTGAGAATCCAGGCTACACGCTTTGATGTGTTTATAACTGGCAGATCAATCAAACAGAAGCTTTAGAAGTTGATTTTAATTGGTGGAGCCGAGGGTTAAGGCCGCACGGGTAGGTTTGTGACTATTTTGGTTCTGTTGAGTTACTGTCAAAGGGAATAAAAATAACTTCTTCTGACAATGTGGGGTAGCCATTCTTCAGTCATGTTCATCTTATTTTTTTTTTTATTATTATTATTATTAGCCACCCATCTGGCCAGCTACCCAGCCACTCTAGGTGGCATACAGTACGAATAACAACACAAAATACAACACAATTAACTGAACAAAACAACATTGCTCTAAGAAAACCCTAACCCACCCCAAATGCCCACCTGAACAGCCAGGTTTTCAAAGCCCAGCGGAAGCTCATCAAAGAGGGGGCATGGCGGAGGTCACTAGGGAGGGAGTTACACAGAGTGGGGGCCACCACAGAAAAGGCCCTCTCCCTAGTCCTCACCAGCCTAGCAGTCCTGGCTGATGGGACAGACAGAAGGCCGTCCAAGGCCGAACTCATTGAGTGGCATCCCTGGTGTTGCTTAGGACAGACTGGGCCGGAACCGTATAGGGTTTTAAAGGTCAATGCCAACACCTTGAATTGGGCCTGGGAAACAATGGTAACCCATGCAACCCGTTCAGCACTGGAGTGATGTGGTCTCACCGACGGCTGCCTTTCATCAGGCGGGCCACCACATTCTGCACCAGCTGCAGCTTCTGAACCATCTTCAAGGGTAACCCCACATAGAGCGTATTACAGTAGTCTAGGCGAGAGGAGACCAGGACATGAACTACTGAGGGGAGCAGATGGATAGGGAGGGAGGGGCGCAGCCACCGTATCATTTCTCTTGCGCTTCCTTCGATGTCCCCAAAAAGCACAAATATTGAGGTGGAACTTTTAGTTGATTCAAAGGCAAATGTTTAATCAGCCAGAAATCCTTCAGTTGGTTTGCAGCCCTACCAAGTGTACTGTGAATCTCACCTTATCTTAGAGCCAAACTACAGGTTATGCGAAGGTGAAGGTTCACCTTTTACTTACTCTGGTGTAAGCCCTTGTGGCCCTGATCAAATCGGAATCACTGTGCACTGGGAGGGGATGATTAAACCTTTCCCCACACACACACCATTTTCCCCTGAAATTCCCCCCTCAATGGGCTGGGGGCATTAAAAAAAAGTCACCATTGGTACCAATGGAGGCTTTATTTCTTTTGTAATCCCCCCCCCCCCTTTGCAGGGCGGAAGTGAGTTTCATGAAATGAAACTCATTTCATTTGGGGGAAATGAGTGGGGAGGGGAAGGTTCAGTTCTCCCCTCCTGGTAACCCTGACCCAAATCTGAACATCAGTCAGAGCCACCACAAAACTTCTGGTTGTTTTTGACAAGACTCTTATTTTTACCATCCTTGAAACACTTCCCTCTTTTTCAGTATTTTCTGCCTAGCCTCTATCATGTAGATTTATTTATTTATTGTATTTCTAGGCTGCCTTTCAGGGCAGAACCATTCCAAGACCCCAAATAAATGTTATTTGTTTCTTCAAAGAGGTGATTGTCCGCTGTGAAACCCACGAGAGGCGCCAAGGTGTTGATTAAATGCAAATTTTGCCAGGTGACAAGGGGGGCCTCCAAAGTGACAGGAGAGACAACTTGTGAGGCAGCAGTAAGAGGAGTTTAAAGGCAGGTCTCACACCCAATTTTAGCTCCCAAATGATTGTGGTGGAACTAAATTCAGTATAATCATGTATGACGTTTCAGATCGGAGTGCGGTCTGCTAACGTCAAAGATGGGTGGAACGCTGAATCACATTCCCCCCACACACACACAATCTCTCTGACCCAAGCAGCCACGCTTTCAGAGATCTGAAAATATTCTGGAAAAAAATCGTGAGGATATACAATGTGAATAGCTCAGGGCCTTGCAAAGCCTTGCAAGTTTCTTCCCATGTTGATTAGGATGAGAGCTAATTAGATCTGCAAGGAGACCATGCAAGAGGCCCTTGCCAGGAGAGCAGTTCCAGTGGATCAGACACTTGTCTTCAGCCCACAAAGTTTTGGACTTGGTGACTCATTGGTGCCCACCATAAAGAACGTGATGGGAATAACATGCATTGATTAGTCCATCTTCTACATTAGTTGCCCGTTCTATTCCTTTATTTCTTTTTTTAAAAGTTGCACCTTGTTCTATCAGCTAATGAATGATGAAGCAATTAATTAATAGTATAAAACAAAAACAGAAATAGCAGGGTTTACCAGAGCACCTAAAACTACAAGATTTAAAGAAACCCCAATTCTGCTGATATTTAAAAGCTGGGTGGGGGATGGGGGGAGGAGAGAGAGAAGGGTCTCTGACTGGCATGGCAGACATCAGGTGAGCCTCCCTGGGGAGAGTGTTCCACTCAAAGATTTTATTTTATTTATTTTATTTTATTACATGTCTATATTGCCCCATAGCCAAAGCTCTCTCATTCAAACACAACATAAAAAGTTTAAAAGCCATTTACATGAAAGCACACAGACAATACACACGAACAACATATAACTAAAAACAACTTTGAACAGTCAGTCATAACTAGAGACACCTCCGAGACCGATTAGATGGGGTGCCAGGACTGATAACGCCCTGGCCACCCGGCTAATGTCAGAAGGTGGGGGCACCTGGAGAATGGCCTCAGCTGCTCAAGGCACCACACACTCTCTCAGATATGTTAACCCTTGGACAAAAAGAGCACGGGACAAGGACCTTCATCCCAGCGTTGAGAGTTAAACCAGCCAGCTGTGCCAAGCGAATGAGAGTTGCCAGGTCAGGGATTTCAGGACTTGAACTCGGAACCTCACGGTCAGGCTAGTGAGCGACTGAGGACTGTATGTACCCCAGCCTCAGAGTACTGTCCAGGTACAAAAGGCAGGCCAGCTCCTGCCATTGCCTGGTCGACAGAGCAAGACTTCCTTCCTTGCTGTTGCTCAGGCACCAGGCTTAGAACACTGAACTTGGCTAATCCTGAGCTTTGGAAACAGTAGCCCAAGGGCCCAGGCTCTCTGTGGCAGGGATCGCACCCTGGTGCCCTGCAGATGTTTTGGATGATGATGATATTTCGGCTACTGGGTGGTACAGAAATGAAATAAATAAATAAATAAATAAAATATTTGGATTTCTTAGTCACCTTTCTCTTAAAAAAAAAAAAAAGACTCAAGGCAATTTAAGACAAGATTCAAACATGCAAAATTTAAAACAGCTAAAAACAATTCCCACTAAAATACCACGCCCCCCCCCAACAACTGAAACAGCTGTGGCAATCAATTCAGCTGATGCATGAAGAAGCCCATCATATGCCATCAAATGCCTGGGAACAGAGGGAAGTCTTAACCTGGTGCCAAAAAGATAACAATGTTGGTGCCAGCCGTGCCTCACTGGGAAGAGCATTCCACAATCAGGGGCCCACCACCAAAAAGGCCCTCTCCCTTTTTGCCATCCTCTGAGCCTCTCTCAGAAGAGGCCCTCAGACGCTGAGCATAGAGTATGGATACGTTCATATCAGGAGAGGTGCTCTGTTAGGACTACAGCTCCCATAGGCCCAGCCAGCATGGCCAATGGTCAGAGAGCTGTGGTCCAAAACATGGAAGCTGTCATCCAAAACATTTGGAGAGCACCAGTTCGCCTCTCCCTACTCTGTGGTGTGGATGAGTGCAACCCTGGCATCTTAAGAACATAAGAAGAGCTGTGCTGGATCAGACCAAGGGTCCATCTAGTCCAGCATTCTGTTCACACAGGCGCCAACCAACTGCCCATGGGAGACCCACAAGCAGGGCATGAGAACAACAGCACCCTCCTGCTCATGTTCCCCAGCAACTGATGTACACAGGCATGCTGCCTCTGATCCTGGAGGAAGCATACAGCCATCAGGACTAGTAACCATTGATAGCCTTCTCCTCCTCCATAAATTTGTCCAATCCCCTTTTAAAACCATCCAAATTTGTGCCCATTGCTACATCTTGTGGAAGTGAATTCCATAGTTTAACTATGCGCTGTGTGAAGAAAACGGAAAATCTCCCAGCATGCATCTGTATTGCCTACTCCATGGTCCCACATGACCCAAGTGCATGCACTGCGTCTGTACGCAGAAGGATGGCAACTGCAGAAGGATGGCAACTGGGTGGGGATGTAATGGGGAGGTTCTCTTTCAGAAAAGTTTGCCCCTCTTTACTGAGAATCTTAAGGCATCCCTGCTAAGCTTCCAAGGAACTCCAGAAGCTCCCTTTCCCCAGAAGCCAATGTAGAAGCCACAGAACTAGAATGTGTCTCCTGGGAGCTTGAAGTTCAAGTCCACCAGTGTGGCTGTTAACCCCAAATGCAAAGGTCAGCGGGGCCAGAATGACAACAGACCTCGGGAATCCTGTGTCACATGCCAGCCTCTCCTACGCCCTCAATTTTCAAAACCAAATGAGCTATTATGGCTGGAGGGTCCCTAAATATTTGCTCAGTTCCCACTGCTGACCCTATTTGGTTGTGCAAATGAGAGAAACTCGCAGGATGTTCTCAATCTCCCACACATTTTTAGCACTCAGCATGGTGCTCTCTAGATACAGTTCTTGCTCCTCCACCCCACCCCGCTCCCCCTTGGTGAGTCAGCCAGGTAATTAAAACTTTTTACTGGCACATTTGCCAAGAGGATTAGTTTTTATCTCCCGTACTTTTTCATTCAGATGTGGAAGCCTCACTTCCCATAACACAAACAAACGTCAATTTGTCACAGGATGCACGTGAGAGAGGCAAGGACACATCACTGTTTCCCGGAGACTTAATTCTCTCAGCTGTTCTAATGAATTGCTGCTCAACCCTCTTCCCACCCCCCTGCCCCCAGTATTCCTGAATGAATGCTATTTACAGCTTGTTTTTTTGCTCTGATTGGAAGGGAAAGGAAACCACAATGGGCTACCTCAGAATCTGGAAGCAAACATCTTCCCTTCATTCATCCACTGGACCCCTAATCTCTTCCAGGTTCTTCATGTCAGCCTGCCTCTCATTTTGCAGAAACATGTGCCAGCCTATAATTACATGACTAACTTGTGGGCTGGCCGATGTTCCAGGTGTGATGCATTGTGGGAAGAAACACAGGAACCTGGGAAGCCGTCGTATACTGAGTCAGACCCTTGGCCCATCTTGCCCAGTATTGTCGACACTGACTGGCAGCATCTCTCAAGGGTTTCAGGCAGGATTCTTTCCTTGCCCTACCTGGAGAAGCCGGGGATCGAACCTGGGACCTTCTGGGACCAAGCAGGTGCACTATCACACTGAGCTATGGCCCCTCCCAATAAGCATTTCCTTTTGCCAGTCCTGAACCTACTAGCAAAATTATTCATTTAGTTATTACATTTCTATACTGCCTAATAGCCGAAGCTCTATACTACCCAATAGCCAAAAGTCCACACAGTTGGGTGACGCCAAGTTCTAATATTGGAAGGAAAGGGCAACACACAGAATCCATCAGAGTAGGCACCAAGGACCACCAGGATCCCACCTGCCACCCCTGCCTCCCAGGAAGGCCATCATGGCAGGCAGGAGGCCACCCTAGCCTCATCCATCGGCCAGAGAAGGCACAGCTGCTTCAATGCTCATTTTCCTCTTCCCTCCCCATGCCTATTACCTTTTGTATCACATCTATTTGATTGTGAGCCTACAGGCAGAGACTGCCTTATCTTTTGGTATATGTTCATCACTTAGATCATCTTTTGTGCTTTATAAGATGATGATGAGAGATGAGAGAGGCAGAGGAAGCGTCTCTCTCCACCCCAGGGACTTCGCTAGCCCCTGTAAACAGGCCAAATCTTTGGTGCTTCATAAGATGATGATGAGAGAGGCAGACGAAGCGTCTCTCTTCACTGCAGGGACTTCGCTAGCCCCTGTAAACAGGCCAATGGCACAGACCCAGCAGGCTGCTCTTGGAAGGGAATCTCACCAACTGGGAGTAACCACTGAGATGCTCCTGTTTTCCAGAGGAGGGTGCGACTAGCATGCCTTGGGGTCAGGAGCTGCCACAGGGCATCGATTGACCTCAAGCCTGGATTCGAGGCAAGGTCATGGATGGAGGTTTTAGCCAAGGTGCAGAGAGGAAACAGCCAAAGCTGGAGATGCTGAAGGGAAGCTGTTTATCCAAATGATTCTCCAGATTAGACTTCCCAGTTTGAATGGCTCCCTGTCCGAGGATCTAACAGGAGAATTTACCTTTGTTAATCACCTCGGTGCCAGTGTAGTTGACTATATTGCAATCTCTCCAGCTGTGTTAGGGTTGATTACACTTTTTAGAGTGGACTCATATCCATGCAGCGACCACCAACCACTGATTTTCCAGTTGAAATGCTTTCAAAAAGTTCAGGCAAGTCAAGAAAGTGACTTGCATTTCTGTGCACACTCCTCGGTTACCCCAACCACGGGAGCCACAAACCCCAGAAGAACCTCAAGGAAGAGGGCACCCATGATAACAGACTGTTTCTGTTTCCCTTGCATGGATCATGCTCATAAAATTAGAGATCAGCACCCTGGGGAATTGCTTGCCATGGGGCTCTGGTCCCAAATCTATTTCCCAGGGCTCCTCATATTTTCCACAATGCCCTGGGTGTCCTTTGGTGCCAATGGAAGGTTTTTTCTCAGCTTCACTGTCATTCACAGGGCAATTTTCAAGGGGAATCACAGCTGGGGAGAAAAGGGTTAACTCCAGTGGAGGCTGGTGGCTCCGATGTCAGTGGAGCAGTGAATCCGCCCCGGGTTTCAGTCAGAACCAATCAGGACTCTAAAGGAGCTATCCAAGGTGTGAAGCCTCCACTGGTTAACTCTTCCCCTTCCCACATGCTGTAACAACTCCCCCCCCCCACACACACACACAAGCAATTAGGCTGGGGGGGGGGCTTTTTCCATTGGCTTGGCATGATCTGGCTTGTGGTACAAATTAACTGAATATATTTTATTTGAGATTATTTGGATGAGAGATTAATTGCTCAGCCTGGCCTCCTGTGAAATGCAAATAAATTCTAGCAATTATTTCATGTGCATAGATAGATATAAATCAACATATGCAAATTGTATTCAGATCTGTGTCCCATGGGTCTTTTAAGCACCTAGCAAAGCCCGTCAGCACCTTTATCACATCCAGATGAGGCTTCACACCAAAGCCACACTCTGACTACAGCCACACCATGATTGTCAGAGAAAGCTGACACACTCTAACAGCAATAAGGCACAGGGGTGAATGTTTTCGTGGAAAGACGCAGACAAAAACTGTAACTGCTAACACAATGTGAGTAAACTTGGACTGACCGGCATCATCCCGCAGACACAGAACTGAGAGGTCCTTTTGGTGGGGAAGAATTCAAGCACTAAACCCCAGCACGAAACCCCATCATTACATGACTGCTGGTTCATGTTTTGACAGCTACTTAAAAAAGACAAAAAACCCAAGGCTCATATCTAAAGCAGGAATGTAAAAAGGGCTTTCACTGAACTCAATGGATTCTGGATCAAGTTCCTGCATGAGCAACATAAAAGTTACTCCATCCAAGTTACTCCAAATGTTACTAAGGGGTGAGGAACCTCAAGTCTGGGGGACAAATCTGGCCCACTTGGGTCCAAATGTGGTGCTCCGGGATTCCCCAAATGGCCACACCCCTTCCATTGCCCCCCCTTCCCACCAACCACCAGTTGTTTGGTGATTTCTCAGCTTCTGTGCAGTTTTGCCTCCCACCCTTAAAGGTTGAAATGCATCTCTTGAGGCTCAAACACCAGGCCCCTTTGCCTTTGGCCTGCCCAGCACTGGAATGCCCCCCTTCCGAGACTTCTCTGAAATGGGATGCGGCCCTTGGGCTCAAATCCCCCACCCCTGATCTGGTTTCTTTTCCTTGTCTATTCTTCACTTCCTCCCCCTGATCTTCCAGCTACATTTTCCTTCATAAATTAACTGCCAGCCCCTTTCGTCATTTTTGCCTAATGAGAGTTGAAGACATAAAGAACATACAAAGTGCCCTGCTGGATCAGACCAAGGGTCCATCTAGTCCAGCATTCTGTTCACACAGGGGCCAACCAGCTGCCCACGGGAAACCCACAGGCAGGACATGAGTGCAACAGCACCCTCCCACCCATGTTCCCCAGCAACTGGTGTACAGAGGCATACCGCCTCAGATACCGGGGGTAGCACAGAGCCATCAGGACTAGTAGCCATTGACAGAATTGCAGTTCAACACATCGGTAGGGTACCAGATTGGGGAAGCCTGTACTGATACATGCTAAGCATTTATCGGGTGCTAACTGTGTGTCCAACGCAGTCCACAACCTGCGTCTTAGAAGATCATTCGACTCCAGAATGACTGCTGATCTGCTCCTCCTCCATATAAACGATGTTCCTTACACAGCAGCCGACATGCGTCATGCAGATTAAACAATCCCACCTAATTTCTGGGGGCAAGGAGCTATTTGCGGAGCACTGGAGTCCTTTCCACTGGAAATCTGACCTGAACCCTGCCACCTTGGTTTCTGAGAGTTTAACAGGCATTGCGGAACATCTCTTGAAATCACAAGGGGCTAGAAACTTGCTCTTGGTTTTAGAATGAAAGCCAGGGTTTGCAAGATGCTGAGCACCACACAACAGACACACTATCACGTCTTGAGCTCTCACAGAAATGCAGCATGTACGATTTCCAGCTATATGAGCCACCCCTATTCCTATAGCATCCTTCTGAAAAAGAAAAGACAATTAGGCAGTTTTGCAGGCACTGCCAAGGAGAGGGTAAGAAATGTTCAGTCTTATGAGAAATGTCAAAGGGAGCAGGATGACTTTTTGCAACTAAAAAGGCACGATATGTTCAGACTTAATTATATGTAGCAGGCTGAGTCTGTCACACTTCTTCTGGTTTAACCGTCCTAGCCATACAGCAGTAATTGCTCCTTCCATATGGAGTGGAAATCTGTGTGAGACAGTGTATTTACAATGGCACAGTCATGAACGCAAATGAATAACTCCCAAGTTGCAAAAGGGATAACGTAGCTAGTCTTTAAATACTGGGCCTGTCTTGTAGAGCTATAGATTGTCCTGTGTGGGTTTTTTCTCTTTTTTTAAAGGCTGATAGATTCCCAAACACATTTATCATGGCAGAAAAAGAAGCATCCCTCTATCTTCTTGCTTAAACAGCCTGCAAGAGAAATAATGACAACATTTGGTGAATCCTAACCGCGCTCAGCTGTCAGATTTCCTATTTGTCACACGCAATTTAATAACACCATCCAGAAAGGGCAGGCCAAAAGAATTACTGGTGTGCTTTCAGAAAACGTCTTTGCCCATCCCACCCCCTCATTAGATGAGGCAATAATCAAGAAAATCAGTTTTTGAACTGAGATCAGGTCTGGCACCTTGTGTAAAATAGTTACATGTAGGATTTTTAAAGTAGACTGCTAAGGATCCTTTTAAATTTTAAATTGTGAAATGGAAGGCAGTTGCCACATCCCACTATACAGTGAAAGACACAAAAAAATATGTAAACCAGTGGCCAATTCCTGCATCTTGTAGCTGTGAAATCTATAAAGGAAACAGCAAGAGGGAAAGGCACTTATGCATCCCAAAACAGAAGAGAAAATATTCTCAGGTGCCTGAAAAAAACTTGTTATTATGCCCAGATAATAATATTTTAAAAATAAATTTAGAGAGCACGCCTATGGCCCCTAAACAACGTCTGGGGACCACAGGATGGTTTGGATTCCTGAATCCGAGGTCAGAGTCAGTGCTCAGAGGAGTTGGAACTCCCAGGCGTCCAAGCTCCCCGCCACCTCCCCCTTGCAGCCAGCATGGAGAGAACCTCGCTGGCTGCCTGTCCAAAAAGTGACGCAAAAGTGACCTCGGAGAGGACAGAAAGGAGCTGTTTCTGTGGGCAGGGAGAGGAAGGGGGAACCGGGGAGATGAGCTCTCCCCAGCCTCCTTCCCTCCCCCTCCTCAGAGCTCTAGCTTGATGGGCAAAAATGCCCATCCAGCAAAAATGCAGAGTGGGTTAAGTGCAGAGGTGACAATCGCCTCTGGGAGCCTCCTGCTCTGCATAGGATGCCCATCCGCCTCCTAGTTGGAAGCTATCCTTCTATTAATGCAGCCCAAAATGGCATTGGCCTCTTTTGCAGCCGCATCACATTGTTGGCTCATATTCAGCTTGTGATCGACAACAATTCCAAGATCCAATTGTGATCGACAACAATTCTCGCTTGTAGTGTGGTTGAGCCACGTATCCCCCATCTTCTAACTGTGCATTTGGTTTCTTTTTCCTAGGTGCAGAACTTGGCATTTATCCCTATTCAATGTCATTCTGTTGTTTTCTGCCTAGCGCTCCAGTCTATCCAGATCACTTTGAATTTTGTTTCTGTCTTCCAAAGTATTAGCTAACCCGCCCAATTTTGTGTCATCTGCAGATTTGATCAGCATTCCCTGCACCTCCTCCTCCAAGTCATTAATACAAATGTTGAAGAGCACTGGGCCCAGGACTGAGCCCTGCGGTACCCTGCTCATTACCTCTCCCCAGTTTGAGAAGGTCCCATTGAGAAGCACTCTTTGAGTCCAATTCTGTAGTCAACTGTGGATCCACCGGATCGTTGTTTCATCTAGCCCACTTTGAGCTAGTTTGCTCATCAGGATATCATGGGGCACTGTGTCGAAAGCTTTGCTGAAGTCGAGGTATATGATGTCTACAGCATTCCCACGGTCCACAAGGGAGGTTACTTGATCAAAAAATGAGATCAGATTCATCTGGCAGGATTTGTTCTTGACAAATCCATGTTGGCTTCGAGTAATCACTGCATTGTTTTCAAGGTGCTTCCAGATGGATTGCTTGATCATCTGCTCCAGAATTTTCCCAGGGATTGATGTCAGACTGACTGGTCTGTAGTTCCCAGGTTCCTCCTTTTTACCCTTTTGGAAGATAGGGACAACATTAGCCCTCCTCCAGTCATCTGGCACTTCCCCCGTCCTCCATGATTTCTCAAAGAGAATAGACAGCGGTTCTGAGAGTCCTTCTGCCAGTTCCTTTATGACTCTAGGGTGCAGTTCATCTGGACCTGGAGATTTGAACTCATTCAAAGTAATGAGGTGTTCCTTGACCATATGCCTATCAATCTCAAGCTGCAATCCTCCCCTTCAGCCTGTACTTTGCCTTTGCCAGGGGGGGTCATAGATCCTCTTTTGGGAGAAAACTGAGCCAAAGTAGGAATTGAGCACCTCTGCCTTTTCTTTGTCATCTGTTATCGTTTTGCCATCCTTATTTAATAGCTGAACCACCATTTCTTTCCTCTGCCTTTTACTATGCACGTAGCTGAAGAAAGCCTTTTAGTTGTTTTTAGCATCCCTCGCTAACCTCAGCTCGTTCTCCGCTTTAGCCTTCCTGACGCCATCCCTGCAATTCTGTGCTACCTGCCTGTACTCTTCCTTTGCTACTTGGCCTTCTTTCCACTTCCTATATGTGTCCTTTTTTGTTTTCAGGTCATCCCTAAGCTTTTTGTGAAGCCACATTGGCTTCTTCTGTTGTCTTCCACCTTTTCTTCTTGTTGGAATTGCTTGTGATTGTGCCTTGAGAATTTCCTTTTTTAAAAGCTCCCACCCATCTTGGACTCCTTTTCTCGGTAGAGTCGCTTGCCATGGGACCTTACTGATCATTGTTCTGGGTTTATTAAAATCAGCTGTCCTAAAATCCAGGGTACGCGTTTGACTACACTCGGCTTTTGCTTCCCTTAGAACCAAGAACTCAAGTGCAACATGGTCGATTCTGTTCTCTTTCTGTTCTCTTCTGTTCTGTAAGTCTGTAAACACGTTATGAACTGTGTAAAGTATTTTCCCACCACCACCTCTTTTCCCACACCACCCAGTTTATAAACCTCATATCAACCCCATTTTAGACATGAATGGGGCAGAAATGTGAACGAACACGGCAGCCCCACCAGCAACCAGATGGATAACGGGGACCCGAAGGTCCGAACATATAAGACTGTCTCTGGCCCACTTGCACTGGCTGCCTGTGTCTTTCTGAGCCTGATTCTAGGTGCTGCTTTTAACCTATAAAGCCTTACACGGCTTGGGACCGCAATACCTGACGGAGTGCCTCTCCCGACACGAACTACCTGTACACTAAGCTCAACATCTAAGGTCCTCCTCCGGCTGCCTACTTTGAGGGAAGCTCGGAAGACAGCAACAAGGGAGAGGGCCTTCTCTGTGGTGGCCCCCCAATTATGGAATGACCTCCCCAATGAGGCCTGCCTGGTGCCAACATTGTTATCTTTTCAGCACCAGGTCAAGACCTTTCTTTTCTCCCAAGCATTTGGCAGCATATGACGAGTTTTAATTGATCCTGGATTTGTCTTATAGCTATGGCTGATTGCTTCAAGTTGTTTTTAGATATATGTTGTGCGGATTGCCTGTTTGTGGTTTTTTATGTAAATGGCTTGTAATCTTAGTATACTGGATTTGTAATGTTTTTAACCTTTGTAAAGCACCTAGAGAGCTTTGGTTATGGGGTGGCACAGAAATGTAAACAACAACAACAACAAATACTCTAGTTTGAATGCCCTGTAGACCTTGCCCCAATACGTCATCAAATGAGAATATATCTTGTACATGAAAGTTAGTCTTAAAAGAACCCAGAAAGCTGCTGTAATGAGGTTACATGGTGAAGTGAAAAATTAGCAAGTGAAAGATGAGATTAGGGTTCCATTCACATGTAGTGGAAAACCACAGGAAGGAACATAGGAAGCTGCCTCACACGGAGTCAGACCACGGGTCTACCTAGCCCAGGACTGAGTACAATACACTGACTGGCAGTAGCGGCTCTCCGGGGTCTCGGGGAGAGGTCTACCCCAGCCCTCCATGGAGATGCTGGGACTGAACCCGGGACCTTTTGCACAGCGGAGGCTGGTGGCTCCAATTTCGGTGGGGTTGTCAATCCACTCTGGGTTTCAGTCAGAACCAGCCAGAACTCTAAAGGAGCTCTCCAAGGTGCTGAGCCCATTTTGGATAGCTCCTTTAGAGTTCTGGCAGGTTCTGACTGAAACCCAGAAAGGATTCACAAACTCCGCCGAAATCGGAGCCACCAGCCTCCGCGGCTTGTGCACACAAACCAGGTGCTCTGCCCTGGAGCTGCAGCTCTTCTCTGCTTGCTGTTACAAGCACGAGCTCCCCTCTCCCGCAAAAACCCTGGAACGGGCACAGCCACGGTGATCCCTGTGTACCAGCCCGGCCCGGAAGCTGGTGCCCTCCAGATGCTTTGGGCTTCAGCTCCCATCCGCCTCAGCCAGCATGGCCAGTGGTCAGGAATGCTGGGAGCTGTCATCCAAGACATCTGGAAGGCACCAGGCTGGGGAAGGCCGATCCAGGACAAGTCTCTAGTTAAGAGACTTTAGAAGGTAGGCCAGCTGTCCCCAACCTATGCCCTCCAGTGGACTTGGACTACGAGGCCCACCATCCCTAGCCAGCAGGGTCAACAGACATGCTGGCTGAGTGATGGGTGTTGTAGTCCAACATATCTGGAGGGTTCTGGGTTGGAGAAGACTGAAATAGGCAGGGCAGGGCAGGGGTGTTGAATCTCAGGCCCGTGGGCCGAATGTGGCCCTCCTGGGGTCTCACTCGAGCCCATCAAGGTTTCCCAGAAGGCCATGCCCTATATTATTATCATCATCATCATCATCATCTGTAAATTTCCCAGTAGCCAAAGCTCTCTGGGCTGTTTATAAAAGATTAAAACCTTAAAGTACAATTTAAAAATACTATAAAAACCATCTGCATAAAACCATGTACATACAGTTAAAAACAACAACAGAAACCCCAGGACCAGTTCAAACCTTATCATACGCTGTCAAATGCCTGAGAGAAGAGGAAAGTCTTAACCCAGTGCCAAAAGGAAGACAGTGTTGGTGCCAGGCAGACCTCACTGGGGAGGTTCCATACCTGGGGCGACTGCCGAGAAGTCCCTCTCCCTTGCTGCTATCCTCTGAACCTCCCTTACCCTGGCCCCACCCCATTTCCTCAGACCAGTTGATGGAATGCAGCCCCTGAGAGCTTTTGTGAAAGTAAATGTGGCCCTTGGTTCGAAAAGGTTCAACACCCCTGGTGCAGACCTTGTAATACAGGAAGCTGTCCCTTTTAAAAAATAAATAAGGCAGATGGGAACACTTCTCTCTTAACTGCCTTCAGATCGATTGCTACTAACACAGTTCCCCCTCTGGTTTCCAAATAAGTAGGCGACAGCTCATGCAAGCTTATGCTCCATTAATAAAATTAATTAGTCTTGAAGGTGCTCCTGGACTCAGACACATTCGCATCTTATCAGCTTCCCAGTGCTTGCACAAACACATGGCCAGCTTTCTGATTCCCACGCAGTTTTTTCCCCCCTGCCCAAGAGCATTCGAGTTTGTTAGGTTGCTGGCTGAAGAACATGCAATATGTTTTTTGTTTTGTTTTTTAAGTGAAGGACTGATACTGTGAACTAAGTTATAAATTGGTTCATGTACATCCCAAAGATCTGTCAAGATATGGTAGACTTTAAATATTTCCAAACATTGGCTGCGGCATAACCTCTGGGTGAAAAATCATTTCCCTTCCAAAACCTCTTCAACCTGCTAATGGTCCTTCCTGACCAATTCAATCTCTTTTCCAGAGTCACAGACTTAAAATGACTTATGAATTGCAAATTATGGAAACTCTGCATTTGGTGGCATTTGATCACAAACATCAGTGTTTTAACCCTACCTTGCCTTCTTCTCTCTGCTCACTTCCCCTGTTATCTCCCTTCAAGCTCAGAAACTGAGTAAAGGCTCAACCCCCACTGCTCAGATTACCCTCTGATGCTATAATTACTTTCTCCGAGGCCAGTAATTAGGGAATGAGTCTACATTTGAAATTAATGCATTGCCTCTTGCTGAGAGGGTCTGGAACTTAATAGTCTAATAGTTTAGAGGGTGGACATTTCTTTGGCTGTGATCCTAAACATAATTATTTGGAAATAAGTTCCACTGAAATAGGGCGTAGTTCCAGGTCAATCCAGATGCCATGTTTGCTTTCTGTCTTCTCTCTTCCATTCTCCACTCCCCCCTCTGTTCTGCTTTCACCTTCCCACTCAGAACTTATCTGCAAATGAAATGGGGGGTGGGAGTCACCAAAGCAATTTTAGCCCCACCAAAAAAGAAAGTTAACCTCATGTGGAAAAAAAATCAGTCTGCAGAGAGTTGAGACATTACAGAGCATGTCTTAAAACAGCCTTCCCCAACCTAGTGCCCTCCAGATGTTTTGGGCTCAGTTCACATCAGCCCAGGCCTGCATGGCCAATGGTGAGGAATGCTGGCAGTTGTCGTTCAAAACATCTGGAGGGTACCAGGTTGGACTTACAACATGAATGCAGTTACAGTACTTCCACCAGAGCAGTAGATGGTGCTGTATCACTACACATCTGCATCAGGATCAAACAACCATCTGCCTCTCCTGCCCAGTCTGGGATCTCCCACTACATCTGTCTCTATTCCCCATAAGCGGGGTTCAAAAACCTACGTATTCATTTTCCTTAAAAAGTATTTCTAAACGACCTTTGATCCAAGGGATTCCAAGGCAGCGCACAATAGACATCGCCATTATTTAAACACCTATACAAGAAGACAAAATCCTTCATAGTAGTTACAGACCAGCAGCATTTTTCCGAAGAGCAGAAAACGAGCAGCAAACTCCTCCTGTGAGCAGGGACCCCGATGCCCCCAGCAAGGCATGGCTCATGTCAAGGCCAGCGTCAACAGCAGGCACGGTCGGGCGCCTGCCCATGACCCAGCAGGGGCTCACAGGCCCCTACTCCACTGACAAGAGCCCCCTGGATGTCCCCCTCCTGCTCGCCCCCATCACACCCTGCTTGTTCCCCTGCCTCTCGCTCTGCCCAGACCACGGCGGTGGCGAGGTGGAGGAGCAGAAGTGCCACGGCCCACCTGCCTCCTGGCTCTCTGCCTGTCAAGCCAGCAAGCGGCAGCAGCGACGAGGAATAGGAGCAAGGGCACTTGGTGACGAGGGGAGACTCACCAAGGGAGGGGCCTGGAGCTGGCACTGGTCCACGTACAAGAGGGAGGTATCCGCAGGCTTGGGGAAACCCAAAGGTTTGCAGACGTACAAAAATATCCTTAGGGGGGAAAAAGCCCTAAAAGCCCCATGCAGGTTCAGCATGCTCACTGGGGAAAAAACTGAATACCACTACAAGGGGACATGGAATGGAGCCGTGGGGGCTGGTGGCTCAGACGTCAGCGTGGCGGTGAATCTGCTCCGGGTTTCAGTCAGAACTTTAAAGGAGCTCTCCAGGGTGCAGAGACTTCCTTTAGAGTTCTGACTGGTTCTGACTGAAACCTGGAGCGGATTCACCGCCCCACTGACATCAGAACTGTCAGCCTCCACCGGAACTGTGCATCCGGGAAAGGGCACAGCTGGCTGGCTGCAACACTGTTGCAGGCCTTGCTCATGCCTGACTAAACCCAATCTGGCTGCAAAGGTTCTGCAACCATATTAGCTTAAAATTCCCTAGTCGTTCCCGTATAATTGAGGGTGACTCCAGATCAGGCTTTTATCATGCAATTGCCGTGCCTCATTTGCAGGACTTTCTGTGGGGTCCAGACACCGTAATCTTCCACTTTCCTCCCGTGTTTGGCCACGGGAAAACACACTGCTTTTTCCCACATCGTTTTTCTTTCCACACAAAAATCTGTCAAGGCAGAGAAGATGGAACGGCTGCACGATGCCTTTAGATTGGTTGTTGTAATTGGAGCCATCCATCTGGAAGCATCCAGAGAGATTTGCAGTGCTTTCTTGCATGTTATCCCAAACATTAGTTATTTTCAACATGTGGTTTGCCACCGTGGCTAGAGCTTCAGTTATGGATTTGAACAGTGCCAGCTCCAGGTTTCTGAGTGCCCTTGGGCAAGACCCTCTCCGCGGGCCCCTCCCTCAGTGAGTCTCTCTCCTTGCGGCCATTGTCTCGAGCTGCTCTCGCTCCTCCTCCTCGTCCTCATCCTCGCTCCCATTTGCTTGCTTGGCAGGCAGAGAGCTAAGGAGCAAGCGGGCCGTGGCATCTGGTACTCCTTCCTTCCCACCACTGCCATTGTCTGGGCCAGAGCAAGAGGCAAGTGGACAAGCAGGTTGCAACGGTGAAAAGGAGGAGCAACTCCAGGGGGCCCGTGTCGCTGGGCCCTTGCCGGAGCGTGGATCTGAATCCACACTTAGTGTTAGGGATTCCAGGGGTTTGAAACCAAATTACCCAAAACCTACCCAGGAGTGTCCGCGCTCAGGCGGTGAAGAAACAGGCATGTGTAAGAATAGCCTCTGATTGGCAGGCAGTCAACAGCCTCTGGATTGCCCAGGTCTGGAATAAATTCTAGGAGCCTGGCCTTGTTTTATATATTTGTAAGATTATATTTGGGGCTGAAAAATGGTCTATAAAGGGCCTTCAATGCAGATCACATAAAGAAACACAGGAACAATAAAAGCCAATTAAAAATAAAATTAAAAAGCAAGAGCAGAATAAAACACAGCAGTGTAAACAAGGCAAGATGGCAATTTCTCACAGGCCAAAAGCTAGCCAAATGCTTTTAAAAAGTCTTAACCACCCTCTTACAGCTTAAAAGGCAGTGAGCCATTCGTATCGCTCTAGGGAGGGAGTTCCACAACCTGGGTGCCACAATACAAAAGGGCCTGCCTCACATCTCAGCCAGCCACACTATGGAAGGTGGTGGGGTGCAGAGCAAGACATCTCATGTTGAATGCAGGGGGTGGCAAGGTAATGCAGGAGTCTGGCTCTTGTTCTGGTCAATAGAGCAGGGCCTTTCCCCTCCTCCACGTCGCTTTCAGCTTCAACAACTGATCTCCGGACTTTTGATCTGGAAAACACACCCTAGAGATCTAGATTTGGGTACAGTCAGCCCTGGCTCCAGGTACGCTGAACTCAGGCTTCCAATATGGGGCAGTTCCCAAACTGGAGCCAATGTCTCCCCCTTGGCTTGCCAATGTGGATTGACCTTGTTGGATGGCTGAACAGTATTCAATTATTTGCCAACATCCCAGCACCAAACACCTAACGGAGAGTGCGATTGGCTCACCTGATTGATGTGCTTCAGCTTGTCAATGATCTGGCTAATCACAGGTTCAGGGCCTTTCACCTTGGCCTCATGGTTGCCAACCTGGGCTTTCCCTCCATTCCTCACTGCCTGGCGGCTGTACCTGCAACAGCGAGAGACAGCAGTGAAAAGCTGCTTATAGAAATAATGTTACCAAAGCAGGGGCCTAGGCCTCAAGCTATTTTGACACCTGGGACAAAAACACACACACTCTCTGTACTTCATTGCATGCTGGGGTGGCCACTACATTTCCTCCTCGAGGATTTGCACGGGGAAGGGGCCGTAAGCTCAGGGGCAGAGGCCCTGCTTTGCATGCAGAGGGTCCCAGGTTCGATCCCCGGCATCTCCAAGTAGGGCAAGGAAAGAATCCTGCCTGAAACCCTGGAGAGCCGCTGCTCCCAGTTAGTGTTGACAATACTGGGCTGGATGGACCAATGGAAAAAGTAGAGTTAGGCAAAATGCAGAAAAGGGCAACTAAAATGATCAAGACGCTGGAGCAACTCCCCTGTGAGGAAAAGCTACAACATCTGGGACTGTTTAGCTTGGAGAAAAGGTGAGGCAAGGGAGACATGATAGAGGTGTACGAAATTATGCGTGGTGTGGAGAATGTGGATAGGGAGACATTTTCCCCCATCTCTCATAATACTGGAACCCATGGAGTCATCCCACCAAACTGATTGGTGGGAGATTCAGGACAGATAAAAGGAAGTCCTTCTTCACACAGTGCAAAGTCAAACTATGGAATTCTCTACCACAGGATGTAGTGATGGCCACCAATTTGGATGGCTTTAAAAGGAGGTTAGACAAATTCCTGGAGGAGGAGGCGATCCATGGCTGCTAGTCCCGATGACTGTATGCTACTTCCTGTATCAGAGGCACTGAGCCCATGTACACCAGTTGCTGGGGAACATGGGCAAGAGGTGCTGTTGCACTCATGTCCTGCTTGTGAGTTTCCCATTGGCCAATGTGTGAACAGAATGCTGGACTAGATGGACCTTTGGTCTGACCCAGGACGGCTCTTCTTATGTTCCTAATGGCCTGACTTCGCACAAGGCCATTTCCCATGTCTTAAAGGAAGGGTCATAGCTCAGAGGCAGCGCCCCAGCTTTGCATGCAAATGGCCCCAGCTTCAATAGCCAGCATCTCCAGGTCAGGCGAGGAAGCATTCCCATCTGAAGCTCTGAAGAGCTGCTCCCAATCACTGTGCTTGGCTTTAATGGTGGGGCGGGGGGGGGGGGGAGGTTTCAGATGTATCCTGCTCCAACCGCACTGTGGGACGAGTCCTCCGATCAACAAAGCAGGCTGTGTGCCCCCAACTATCAGAAAGGAGCTCCAACAGTCCCATGTGGGTCAAATGATCTGTAAATGATTAGGGGGTCCCAGAAGGAAGCGCCAGTGTCAAAGGGCCCTCCCTGCAAGAGTTGAAAAGTTTTGAGGTGAATGAGCCACGCTGTTCAGGGGGAAACTCCACTGTTCTGTTCTCCGCAGCAAGGCCAGATAACTATTCCCTTGGTGCCATCTCGTGGCACAACCGCCATGGTGCACTGCATGCGATACAGACATACAGACGTCTGCCCTGGATAGCATGCACAGGCAGCATTCTCCGCTGCTTCTGAAGAAGCAAGGCCTGGCAAGAGCGGCCAGCTCAGAATGCGAAGACGACCTTTTCCGCAAGTAACTTTAACAAAGAAACCAAAGCACCAGAGAGGCTCGCCTGGCCCCTATGTTGTGATCTTTCCAGAACCAGGTGAAGAGCTTGTTATTCTCCTGGGCATTTCAGTCCTTCAGTTCTTGCAGTTTTAAAATCCACTGTTGTATCTTCATCTATTAGTTCTTTACACTGCTGCTAGCTTTCAGAAGTTTAATATTACCAGATTTTATCAGGTCATTGTATTTTATAACTTTAACTGTTGCAAACCACTCAGAGAGCTTTGGCTACTGGGTGGTATAGAAATGCCATACAAAAATAACCAAAGTTATATGCAGAGGCTAGTAGGTAACATGCATATGGTGATATGTAAGTGATTTGGTCATTACTTGTTTATTATTTATAATTAATTTTACATCACATCTTTTTTTCTCCAAGGTTGCTTACATGATCCTCCTCCTCTCCATTTTATCCTCACAACAACCCTGTGAGGTAGGCTAGGCTGAGAGTCAGTGACTGGCCCAAAGTCACCCAGCCAGCTTCATGGCCAAGAGGGGATTTGAACCCAGATCCCAGTCCCAGTCCGACACTCCAACCACTACACCACACTGGCTGTCACTGACCTACCCCATAAACTTTAGGTATAGAATCATAGAATCATAGAATAGTAGGGTTGGAAGGGGCCTACAAGGCCATCGAGTCCAACCCCCTGCTCAATGCAGGAATCCAAGTCAGAGCATCCCTGACAAATGGCTGTCCAGCCTCGTCTTGAAGGCCTCCAGTGTGGGAGAGCCCGCCACCTCCCCAGGTAATCGGTTCCATTGTTGTATTGCTCTTACAGTCAGGAAGTTTTTCCTGATGTTCAGCCGGAATCTGGCTTCCTGTAACTTGAGCCCATTATTCCGTGTCCTGCACTCTGGGATGATCAAGAAGAGATCCTGGCCTTCTTCTCTGTGACAACCTTTCAAATACTTGAAGAGTGCTATCATATCTCCCCTCAGTAATGCCTTCTTGTTCCCACTCACAGCTTCATACACTTATCCATTAAAGATAGGAACTGAGTTGGAAGCCATGATTACTGTGACCACATATGAGCTCAAACATTCAAGGAAACTTGATTTAGAGTGAACTATTGAGAATGCTGTTATTATCAGTGACTGGACCAAAGTCACCCAGCAAGCTTCATGGCCAAGTGGGGACTAGAACCCAGGTCTCCCAACTCCCAGTCCAACATTCTAACCACTACACCACACTGGCTCTCATTAGTGAACGATCACTTAAACGTCAGATCATCAATTCAAAAAGAACAACCTTTCAGACCTAGCAGTTTCTGCCCATCACTCTATTGTGTAAGACTAGAGGGCAGTGTCCACACTGCAAGAGGTTGGCACCAAATGCCTGGCACCAAATGCCACAGATGCCGCAGCAGGTGACAAGGTGAAAGAAGCCAATTTGGGTCCTGGATGCCTCCTTCTCTTGGCTTCTCTGATTCCAGCATGAGAAGGGGGGGGGTGTTAAGTGACCATTATTCCTATACTACTTCATGTGTTCATGCACAAACACACAGAGACAGAGAGACACGGACACACGCCCATACACACCAACCAACCATTATAGTCTGCCAGGAGGCTGATGAGCCCGTTGTTGTTTTTTTGCCATCTCAGGCTGGTTGCACAAATAGGACATTCTAACTGAGTTCCTGGCAGCCACCATAAACGGCCAGTGTTGGTGTGCTTGCATGCACACATACACACACACCTGAGGCAAGATGGAGATGAAACAGAGAGGAACCCAAATTCCTGCCAAGCACTCCAGGGGGCAGCACCTTGGCTTCTGCATCATTTGCTTATGATTTGTACATAAAACCCTCATACAATACGTTGGCAATAAAAAGAAAATTGGAAACCAATTCCCCTCCAGAAGCAAACCAGAGGGAGTTCATGGAACTTGTTGAAGTCTTTTAAGTGACGAGAGAATAAATGGAGAAAAGGGAGGTTTAAAATGAATTATGTTCATAGAGAACTTTTTTTTTGCCATTTGGAAGCAAAAGCACATTCTCATAATGTGGTTTTTCGAAGTTTTTCCAAAGGGATCCATGTCTGTCATCTTATTCAGAAAAGACTTAAAGAACAAATCCAAAGCAGCTTACGGAAGTTTGTGAATCTGAACATGTAATAGGATTTGAGATTTAAGAGCTGGGAAAATCTTGACACTGTGTAAAGTCCTTCAATTAGAAAAGAATTCTCTAAGACTAACAGCCTTTGTACAAAGATTTGGAAATTGGGGTTGTGCCACTATGTACGTGATCTACAGCACTTTGTAGAAAACCACGACATTTCCAGCATGGCCTTTGGTACACATGTTCTTGTTTGTTCTAACACCTCCAAAAGGGTTTCTCCAACAATTCTGCAATTTCACAGCCAAGCTCCTTGATACCCTATGGAGATGTGAATAAGAAGCCAGCTTCCTTTGGAATATAAAGGAAGTACTAGTTCCCCTCTACTCAGCACTGGTTAGGCCTCATCTGGAGTACTGTGTCTAGTTCTGGGCACCGCACTTTAAGAAGGAGGCAGACAAGCTGGAGAGGGTTCAGAGGAGGGCAACAAAGATGATCAGGGGACTGGAAACAAAGCCCTATGAAGAGAGACTGACAGAACTGGGTACGTTTAGCCTTGAGAAGAGAAGACTGAGGGGAGATAGGATAGCACTCTTCAAGTACTTGAAAGGCTGTCACAGAGAGGAAGGCCAGGATCTCTTCCCGATCATCCCAGAGTGCAAGATGCGGAATAATGGGCTCAAGCTGCAAGAAGCCAGATTCCAGCTGAACATCAGGAGAAACTTCCTGACTGCTAGAGCAGTACAACAATGGAACCAATGACCTAGGGAGGCGGTGGGCTGTCCCACACTGGAGGCGTTCAAGACGAGGCTGGACAGCCATCTGTCAGGGATGCTCTGACTTGGATTCCTGCATTGAGCAGGGGGTTGGACTCGATGGCCTTGTAGGCCCCTTCCAACCCTACTATTCTATGATTCTATATCACTTAAATATAACACAGACATTACATGCACAGTCTTTGATCTGGCTGTCTGGGCTAAGGTGGATTCAGAACTGAGACACTGGCTCAAATTCAGCTGGAGATGGATGCCAATGGAGGCTTTTTTGAGAGAGGTGGTTTTTGACAGGGAATTGATGCTCATGTTATGTGTGCTCATCGCACATTTCCCTTTGGCCAAACAGGTTACTGTTTTGTCGTGAAAACCTGCACAACCTGTTTGAGGCAACAGTGAGATCAAAGAAAGGGGCACACATGCCACCAGAAGCAAAGTCTCTCTCAAAGCACTTTCAGCCATTAGCTGTCTTTCACCTTCAACCACACAGCCCGAAGGTTGTAAAATGAACTGGTAAAATTACAGCTAATTTCTCCAGAGGTAAAAATGAGGCTCGCCACATATTTTGGAGTGGGCAGACAACAGATCCCAGGCGGCAGAGCACCAAAGTGGGACACTATGCATCAGGCTGGCCCAAGACATTTTGCTGCCTGAAGCAAAGAACCAGATGGCACCCCACCCATTCCACCTACAAAAGCAGAGTGGACTGGCTGATTAATCTGTCTTCAGCACTGATGGTGGGACAACATCCTTCACTGCATCTGAAAGCAGCAGGATAGGGTAGGGGGCATAGAACAGGCTGCACACAGGTCTCTCTTCCAACACCTTGCTGCCACCTCCCAACATCTGCCGCCTAAGGCAACTGCCTCACTCTGCCTAACGATAGGGGCGGCCCTGCTATACATGGGACAGGGACTTCAGGTTCGTAAGTTGCACCGCACAGGACTTGCGTAACAGCTTTGCATGCTTGGAGGTCTCCCAAATTACCTGGGAGATCTTGCATGACTTAGGTTATCACCCTCATGCTACTGTACAAAGCCTGCCTTACAGAGTCAGATCAAAGGTCAAACTTGCCCAACCCATCTTACTCTGGCTGGCAGAAACCTTCCAAAGTCTTAGGCAGAGGCGCTTCGGGGAGGGGCCTAGCTCAGGGTGGAGCACCCACTCTGCATGCACAATACCCTGACAGCTCCAGGAATTGCTGGGAAATCTCCTGTCTCAGAGCCTGGAGCGCCATTGCTGCCAGTCAGTGTTGACAGCAGTCAGCCTGGATGGACCAAGGGTCTGACTCAGTAGAGGGCAGGATCCCATGTTCCAGCAGCCCTGGTACCAAAGATCAAACCATGCATTTGGCCACCAAGCGCTGGCCTCAGAAACAACGTTAGAACTGGCACAGCTCAAGTCAAGTTACGCACGCCCTCTCAGAGTTTTGACCTTGAGTGGCTGTGGCTGCTGGAAACAGAACCCCTCATGTACACGCACGGTGTTTTGTATGTGCACCTGAAGCATAATATGTGGACGTGGCAAACCAAAGTGTTTCCAGACAAGGCTTTTGCTGTGTATTCACCCTTCCTCATTTACCACATTTGTGAGGTGGGGTGGTTCAGCCGACCATGTCTTCCATTTGTAACCCTCCTGGTGTTTTCCCACCACTTCCTCCATCTTTTTTCTTACCACACAAATCCATCGAGGAGGGGAAGATGGAAGAGATGCCTTTGGATTGGTAGCGCTTCAAGCTGAAGCACCCCAAAGCAAGACAACAGCAAAGGAAGACGGGTCAACATGCAACTGAGAAACTTCACTGTTTGTCAGGCAGGAGCCTCAGCAAAACTTAATTAATGGAAAGCTCCTTCAACTAGGATTTTCTCAAGAGGGTCTAGGATCCCAGTAATGGCTCATCTGCACCATTTTCAAATTTGCTTCTCACTTTGGAGAATTCCCTGTATAACCATAAATGGCCTGGGCCCAGACTACCTTGTGAAGCATGTTCTCCTTTATGTTTTCTCCCCTGCCCAAAGCCAGAGATCTTAGCAACAGTACCTCCTCTCTCTGAATCTTGTGGGATCATGGAGCAGGGCCTTTTCTGTGGTAGCACCCACTTTATGGAATGCCCCGCCCAGGGAAATCTGCCCGACAACATCCCACCTCCTCTTCTGCAGGTAACTAGAAACTCATCCTTTCCCTGTCACATTTTCCTGCCATTTGGTTGATTTCTGTTGCTACTGGAGTTCTTTCTTTTATACAAGATGTTTACATCTTCTCTATATTTTGTAACTATTGCAAAGTTTGGGGATATTTTTGTGCAAGTTGTCTGGAGTATGATCGTTCTCTGTAGAAAGACGGCACCTTCCTAATGCTAGTATCAGTTTCAGGATGGAGCCATCCAAAGAAAGATGAAATGAAACCAGGCACACGGCATCAAGGCAGGACGAGGTAGGAGAAGGAATAGAATCTTTTCACCTTTCTACGACTTCTTGGCCA
This sequence comes from Heloderma suspectum, assembly GCF_057233095.1. Classification (NCBI taxonomy): domain Eukaryota; kingdom Metazoa; phylum Chordata; class Lepidosauria; order Squamata; family Helodermatidae; genus Heloderma; species Heloderma suspectum. Next base: position 5,253,176 of record NC_139466.1, read on the forward strand.
TTCCAACAAAAGGTATTGTTTTGAACAGCAGAACTGTGGCTGCAGATATACTCTGGCAGACTGCTGTAGAAACCGCTGTGTGTCCTCAGTTTTGTGATGAGCTCCCTGAAAAACAGCAGACAAGCAAACAATGAAACTAGAAGCACAAGCAAAGAATGCGACCATTTTAACCCAGTTTACGAGCCGGTCTCAAGCCACGACAGACGGTACTGGAGCACCTTCAAACCAAGCATACGCTCATGTGCTTGTTTTCCTGTGGTTGGTGCCTAATTTAAATTAGTGGTTTCTAATTTAAATACAGCTTACTGAACGGGAATACAGGTAGGCAACTTGTGGCCTTCCAGACTGGACTACAACTCCCAGCCTTCCTGTCCACTGGCTATCCTGGTTCAGGCTGATGGGAGTCGGAGGCTCTGGGAATTCTTCCTCCTCCTCCTCCCAAATAGCGTGCTGTAACACTCACACTCCGCCACTGGGTGCTGCTAGAGGACTGTTGCAGCCCTGATTTCCGCACCGCCGCAAAGACAGCATTGACAAAAGCAGTTACAGGGAGCCTGGTGGGCTCATCTGCTGTGACAAACCCAACACAGTGCCCCAAAGCACCTTCAAGACCAGTGCATGTCTTCCCCCTTGCCAGTAACACAGTGCAGAGTGAAAATACGGGATTTGCTATCATAAGACGTAGCGATAGCCGCCGATTTGGATGGCTTTAAGAGGGGACTCGACAAATTCCTGGAGGAGAAGGCTAGCTGCGGCTACTAGTCCTACGGGCTATATGGGACCTCCAGTATCCAAAGAGGTATGCCTATATCCACCAGTTGCTGGGGAACATGGGTGGGAGGACGCTGTTGCACTCGTCTGCTGCTTGTGGTTTCCTGGTCAACAGCTGGTTGGCCATCGTGTGATCAGAATGCTGGACTAGATCCACCTTTGGTCTGATCCACCTCTTCTTACACTTTGATGTAGGGAACTTGGGATTCTTTTTTAGATATAGAGCAGTCTATCCATTTAATCATAAGTACATTCTATTTATTTTATATGGTTGACTGATTGTAGAAGAGGTTACAAATAAATAGTGGTGGCGAGCCCATGAGCTCACCCGTCTTCACCTGTTGGCTTGGGACCCCCTACTGGGTTGCTGCCTGGCCTAATGTGGGTTGCAACAGCAGCCCTAGTACCGTACAAATGCACGGTAAAAACAAAGAAGTGGGTCCCCCAGTGGAATGTTTGAGTTAAAGGTGAGTCCCAGGCCTGGAAGGTTGAAGGACTACTGTGTCCTCCCATTCCTGGGCTCCCACGCACTGCAGTGGTGCGGGTCAATGAGATCACCAGCATGCACCAGAGCGCATGCCAAATGAGGGGTGGGGGGACCCCAACTTGCAAATAGGCCCAACTCAGCCTGGTTATCTGGATCCAACAGCCTCCCAGGAGAATAATCCATGGTGGGGAGAGCAATTATTTAGAATTAAAATCAACAGGATACACCCACCCTGAGGTTTCTGTGCCTTCCTACCCTCCAAAATTTCAGTTAAAAATACACACTTGTAATACCTCTAGTCTCAGGATCAAGGCCATGTTTTCTCCTCTACACACACACACACACACACACACACCCTTGTCCATATTGCTGAAGGCCCCTTTTTCCACTGTGGGAACCTGTTTTAGTATTTCAATATTTGTTTGACAGTATTTTTATGCCACTCTTAAGCCAAAAAGAAGATCCCAGAGCAGCTTACACAGCTGGTTCTTACCTTGAAAGCCTTACATGGTCTAGCCCCAGGGTACCTGAGGGAGCGCCTTCTCCCCTACATCCCATTCTGCCATCTAAGATCCTCTAAGGGTTATCTGATACGGCTGCCTAATGTGAGATTGGCAGCCATGCGCAAGGGGACCTTTTCCTTCGCTGCCCCTCAGATGTGGAATGACCTGCTGGTTGAAATGCGCCTGCTGACCTCTTTGAAGGTTTTTAAGCAGGCATTAAAGACTCTTAAAGACAGGGGCCGCGGTGGCTTAGTGGTTAAGACGCTGAACTGCAGACCGGAAGGTCGGCAGGTCAGCAGTTCGAGACCCGAGTGCTGCGTGACAGAGTGAGCTCCCGTCTTCGGTCCCAGCTTCTGCCAACCTAGCAGTTCGAAAGCAAGAAATTGCAAGTAGATAAATAGGTACCGCCTCGGCGGGAAAGGTAACAGCGCTCCGTATACCTCGGTGTTCAGTCATGCCGGCCACATGACCACGGAAGCGTCTTCGGACAGCTTCGGCTTAGAAACGGGGATGAGCACCGCACCCTAGAGTCAGACACGACTGGTTGGGGACACCTTTACCTTTTTAAAGACTCTATTATTCCGGCAGGCCTTCCCTGTTTAGAATTCTGGTTCCTTTTGCTGACTCTTGCATACTGTTTTTAAGCTATGTTGTTTTTAAGCTGTGCTGTTTTTATTGTTGGATTTTATTTTGGGGGGCTAAAATGTTTTTAGTTCAAAGTTGTTTTAGGTTATATGTTGTTCATATATACTGTCTGCATGCTTTTATGTAAATGGCTTTTCAACTTTGTATATTGTATTTTAATGTTTTAACTTTGGAAACTTCCCAGAGAGCTTCAGCTATGGGGCAGTATAGAAATGTAATAAATTTTAAAAAGAAAAGAAAAGTGAGATGGTCCCTGCCCTCAGGCTTACAGTCTCAAAGAAGGATTGTAGCGTAGTGGTAGAGCCCCTGCTTTGCATGCAGGAAGTCTCAAGTTTGATCCCCGGCATCTCCAGGTAGCTCTGGAAAAACTCCTGCCTGAAACCCTGGAGAGCCGCTGCTGCCAGCCAATGTCAACAGTACTGGACTGGATGGACCAAGGGTCTGGCTCAGTAGAAGGCAGCTTCCTGGGTTCCAAGATACAACACAAAAGGAAAAGGAAAAGGAATTAGGGGGGAGGAGGAAAAAAGCAAAACTCCGGCACCAGTCCCTAGTTTCAGAGTTCTGATAGGTGTTCTTTCTGGCAGGAAGGGAGACAGATATAGAATTTATTGATTGATTTCTCACCCTTCAACAGGTTCACAGGCTGGGTTTTTTTTTTTAAGCTCAAGTTACAATAAAACAATTAAAACAAAAATATTAAATCTCAAAAAGTAGAACACTGCAGTATAAAAGCAGTCAGCAGAATTAAAAACAAAAATGAACAATACAAAAGCAATGAACTCAGAAAGCTTGGGGAAATAAAGAATGTCTTTGCCTCCTTGTCAAGAGCATTCCACAGGCAGGATGCTACCACTGAAAGGGCCTAATTGAAAGGTTGTCACAGGGAGGAAGGCCATGGTCTCTTCTCGATCATCCCAGAGTTCAGGACACGGAATCATGGGCTCAAGTGACAGGGAGCCAGATTCCGGCTGAACATCAGGAAAAACTTCCTGAGTGTTAGAGCAATACGATGATGGAACCAATGAACCTAAGGAGGTGGTGGGCTCTCCCACACTGGAGGCGTTCAAGACAAGGCTGGACAGCCATCTGTCAGGGATGCTTTGACTTAGACTCCTGCATTGAGCAGGGGGTTGGACTCGATGGCCTTGTAGGCCCTTTCTGTATTGGCCCCAAGAGCATAGCCATATCATTTGTAGTGTTAGAGGGGCCTAGAGATCCATAATGCTTGCTTAAGTTCATTATTGGTGCAATTCCCTTGCCAGTAAGCCTCTGAGCATGTGCAGATGAGTCCAAAGGCCGATAACAGCCTTCTTGGCGCATTCCTTGCTAAGGAGGGGAGTCTTTGTCTCTGAAGAGCCTGAGAAGCAGAGTTTGTTCACCTTAAAGCTGCAGGTGGCTGTGCTTGAGAACCAGGGGCTGCTGGTTGATGCCGAGGCTGAGCGCTCAGGGCGCGTGCTGCTGAAACGCTGCTTATTGCTAACCTGTGGAGTATAAGGCCCATCGTGCCCAGTGGCTCGGGGTTCGGAGAAGCTCTCTGATCCAGCCATTGGGTACGCCTGTGTGCCGTAAGTTACCCAATAAAGTACTCCTTGTAAGCAAACCTTTGAGTCTGATTATCACTATCTTGGCACTTCTAACCCGAGAGAGTTCGAGGCCCACTGCGGGGGCGACACATCTTCCAACCCTACTATTCTATGATTCTATGATTCTCTCCCTAGCTACTCTTCACATCTAAGCCAACATGACCGTTGTTCTTTGGGATAAAGACACACTAGAAAAACACAAAGAACTGCTCGACGATATGGGTTGTACCCAATGTTAGTCCTATTTGGAGTAGACCCATTGAAATTAATGGGACTTCGATTAGACTAACGTTGGACACAACCCAACGTAATCAACAGCTCAAACTCTGCCTCTGCAACCGCAGCATGGGGAGCGGCCAGATGTACGCTGCATGTTGCTGTGGTTTGTGTTGCTGACATTACTTCTACTACATTTACAGCCCGCCTTTTTCCCTCTTGTGAGAAACCCAAGGCAGCTTACGTGGTCCTCCTCCTCTCCATTTTATCCTCACAACAACCCTGCGAGGTAGGTTAGGCTGAGTGTCAGTCCCTGGCCCAAAGCCACCCTCTGAGCTTCATGACCGAGTGGGGACTAGAATCTCCCAAGTCCTAGTCCGACACCCTAACCACTACACCACACAAGTTGCTTGTTTGCAGATGTGTTGGAGACAAGATGCGTCCATGTCCCGCTCAGAGATTCTACAGCTAGAGACCAAAGGATGGGACCGATCCCTTCAGAATGACAACTCTAGCAAGGCATGTTAATTTTTAATGAGGCATCCCCCAAAAAGGCAAAAAAGGGGAAATTAGGGACCAGAAAACAGAAACTGTCCCTGGTAAACAGAGGCAGTCAGAGCATCTGTGCCTTCTGTAGTGATGCAGACAGGGAAAATGTCACCTAGTACAGCTTCACCCATCATGGGTGAACTGTGCTGCAACAACATTGCACCTGCCACAATTATTCCTTTTACAGAACTCCTGGAAGGGAAGGGAGGGCAGAATATCTCCCTTCACCCCCCAGGGCTTTGCCTCAACAAGCATAATCTACAGCGGGTTGTACTTTTCTTCTGCTAGTATTTCCTATTATTTATTTTAACAGACGGTTTGCGGCAGTAAATCCCATTCAGTCTGAAGTAAACTATTATAAAGATTAGTTGTGAGCTGTAAAAAGTACCCAGCTGGGGGCAGACAAAACAAATACAAGCTTCTGGAAAGCTACCAATGGGAGATCTCATCTCTCTCCCTCTCCCCTGTAAAAAAAGAAAAGGAAAAAAGAGCCGTGCAGGCTGAACACACAGACTTGGAAATTAAAAAAAGAGAAAATGAAATACGGATGCTTCATCCGTAAAAAACAATTTTAAAAAATGCTGCAGCGTTGCTGAGCAGTAACACAGTAACACAACACAGCCAGCTGGAAATAATGCAAGGACTGCCACACACCTCCAGCAGTCAACAAAGTCTATTTAACAAATGATGTTAGAGGATTTGGTCCTCAACCAAGGTGAGACAGAAGAGCTAGGTCAGCCTTCCCCAACCCTGGCAGCCTCCAGAAGGGCCAGGCTACAATTCCCATCATTTGCAGCTAGCAGGCCAAGTACCTAGGGGTTACTAGGTACCTAGGGGTTACTAGGTAACCACTAAGCCACCGCGGCCCTACTATTATTTATTTATTTATTTATTACATTTATATCCCGCCTTTTTTCCTCCAAGGAACTCAAGGCGGTGTACATACTCCTCCTCCTCTCCATTTTAGCCTCACAACAACAACCCTGTGAGGTGGGTTGGGCTGAGAGTCTGTGACTGGCCCAAAGTCACCCAGTGAGCTTCCATGGCTGAGTGGGGACTAGAACCCGGATCTCCCAACTCCCAGTCCAGCACTCTAGCCACTACACCACACTGCCTCTCACTACTAGTACTACATTGCTGCCCAATTAAAAAAATTTTTAGGAACACACAGAGGCAGGGGGTTTTTTGCTTTGGGGGTCACGGGCTGCTGTTCGTTCACCATAAGAAATCTGACATGGTCAAAAATCACTTTGTGGTGACTTTTCCCATGATGGTAAGAAGATCCCCATGTGGGAGTCATCTGGGTCGGGGAGGGGGGTATAGAACAAATTTCGACTGCGCTTGGTAGTCCACCATGGTTTCTCATAGCCAACAAAGCTTGGCTTCTCTGCTCCCAGCTCCACAGGGGCAAAGCGCACCCTTTTGCACCAGCAAACACAGAGGGTTTGTACCGAGAAGCAGCAACGGGTATGTGTGAGACTTTTGCAACACCCCTCCAAGCCATGATAACAGCACTGCATCCAGGCAGCGGAAACAGCCCTTTGCATGGTGAAAGGCAGACTTTCCTCTTGAGCTGTCGACATTTGCTTTTTAATGTTACCCCAGCGATGGAGTATGCTAGGGGCTCTCTCTGCTAGCCACTGAATTAAATTTATGGATCTATTTTGTGGAAACAGTCACACAGAAATATTATATACATTATGTATTATACAAGTAGGACCCGGAACAAAAGATTGCAGTGTCAAGTTCTCCTGTTCAAGACATTCCATTCCATTCCATTCCCCCTCCCTTCAAATTTCTGCACAACCACCAAGTAAACCATTTTCCATGGCTGCAGAGCACAAACTATGGCCTGCTTTTCAAATCCCCCACCCACCCACCCCGGTTTTATTCTTTTTTATGTATGTATGTATATATGTATGTGTATATAGGGAAAATGAGTTTTTGTACTTCTGCAAAGCTTGGGGTTTCCCTGAGACTGCCAGTTGCTCCCTATTCTGTGTGGGTGGTGCTATTTTGGCTACCTAAGCAACAGCACAGAACTCTGAAGATCGGAAATAGAGGGAATTATATTAGTGTGTGTATATGATGTAAGTGTGAGGGAGTGAATGTGTGTATTTGAGACAGAGAGTGAGCATGAATGTTTGAGAAAAGACAACCCACATGAACAAAATATGAAGAGCCAGTGTAACACAGTGGTTGAAGTGCTGGAGCAGGGATGAAACTAGGGTTCAAATCCTCAGTCAGCTCTGAAGCTCACTAAGTGATGTTGGACCAGTCACTATCTTCTCAGACTGACCTCCCTCACAGGGAGGTTGTGAGGATAAAATGGAGGGCTAAGCCACATATGATAAAATGATCAAGGGACTGGAGCATCCCCCCTATGAGAGAAGGTTACAACAGCTGGGATTGTTTAGCTTGGGGGGGAAAAGGAGCGTAAGGGGAGACACAATAGATGTCTACAAAATTATGCATGGTGTGGAGAAAGTGGACAGGGAGACATTTTTCTCCCTCTTGCAAAATACAACAACCCAAAGGGGTCATCCTATGAAGCTGATTGGTGGGAGATTCAAGACAGATCAAAGGAAGGCCTCCTTTACCCAGCACATAGTTAAACTATGGAATTCGCTACCACAGGATGTAGTGATTTGGATCCACCAATTCGGATGGCTTTAAAAGGGGGTTGGACAAATTCCTGGAGGAGAAGGCTATCAATGGCTGTTAGTCTTGATGGCTATGTGCTCCATCCAGTATCAGAGGCAGTGAGCCTATGAACACCAGTTGCTGGGAACATGGGTGGGAGGGTGCTGTTGCACTCATGCCCTGCCTGTGGGTCCCTGGTTGACAGCTGGTTGGCCACTGTGTGAACAGAATGCTGGGCTAGATGGACCCTGGGTCTGATCCAGCAGGGCTCTTATGTTCTTATGCTGCCTCAAGTTCCTTGAAGGAACAATGGGATAATGCAATATAATATGTTAACTTTTCAAAATTAATTTCAAATTCCAGGGACATTCCTGAGAAGGCTGTTACTGGTCTTCTCACCTCCTCCTACTGGACAAAGTTTCTTCGTGTTCCACATGGGCAACCCTCATCAGCCTTTTGTCCACGAAAAGATCCTCACGATACCAAGCAGACCGGTACTGCCTCTTTTGGGAGTGGCCACATAATTTGCTAATCTGGAACAGAAAAAAAACAGAAGACCATGAACCCTGTCCCAGCATTAAGCTCGATCTTGTCATTCCACTGCCCACATCATCTTAAGCCACTGAGCTTCAAATTTGCAGTTAATTTTTCATGGTTTCCTTTTAATGTGACAAGTGGATCAGAATGCAAATACTTCCCCTATGATAAAATATCTGTGACTATTTAGATTAGATGCATTTAATGTTATATATAAAACTGTGCCTATATAGAATTACGCTTAACTAAATATAAAAATTGCCTACTGTCAAAATACATACAATAGTTACATTCATAATAAATGAAATGTATGACTAATCTTCATGTGAGCATTTTGCTGTTACTCTAGTTGAAGAAGTTTGTCAGCTCTCAGTGATTCTGTTACAACTCTGCCTTGCTTTCTTAATTCTAAATGTAATCCGTTGGCCTATTAGCATAATCATGCTTTACGTTTCCCCCTTATTCTACTGTTGGCATTTCTCCCCTATCTAGCATAAATGGATGTTTACATGTCTTCTTAAGACCCGTATCTTCACACAGCCTTTCCCTGCAGTGTGACCTGACCAGCTATGGTCTGTAGTGCATGGCAGAGTTTGTAATTTTATTGCTAATTAGTATTTATTATTGTGTAGTTTAATTGTTGTATTTTGGTGGCAATGATATTGTACATGCACCGCTTTGATAACTCTGTGGAAATAATATTTTTTAAAATCTTTTTATTTTATTCTTATAAATGAAATAAACACTGCCAGCAACATAATCAGAATTTTCAGTTTCCAACATTACAGTATTCTAAGAAAAAGAAAAAAGGGAGGATAGCAAAAGAAGGAAGAGGAAAAAAGGAAAAAGAATTATATTAAACTTCAATAAGAACAAACCAAATATCCAAATAGTCTTATAGCAAAGGAATGGGAGCAAACAATCCATTTCCATTAGCCATATGTTACCATTGAGTTAACGCGTATTAATAAACATTAAAAGTTTAAAAAGGTAAAGGTGTCCCCAACCAGTCGTGTCCGATTCTAGGGTGTGGTGCTCATCTCCATTTCTAAGCCGAAGAGCCAGCGCTGTCCGAAGACGCTTCCGTGGTCATGTGGCCGGCATGACTGAACACTGAGGTGCACGGAACGCTGTTACCTTTCCCGCCGAGGCGGTGCCTATTTATCTACTTGCAATTTCTTGCTTTCGAACTGCTAGGTTGGCAGAAGCTGGGACTGAAGACGGGAGCTCACTCCGTCACACAGCACTCGGGTCTCGAACTGCTGTCCTGCCGACCTTCCAGTCTGCAGTTCAGCGTCTTAACCACTAAGCCAACAAGAAATAGTAATAATAATAATCCCATAATGATATTAATAATAATAATAATAATATAAATGGGGAGAAAGTTTAAGAAAAAGATAAAAACAGAAAAACAAAAGCAAATCATTTGTATATTTTAAATAATATCATATCTAAAAATATATTTATATATGTACACACACATGTATACAAATAAAGGCACAATCTTATGTATGTTTATACAGAAAAAAGTTCTACAACTCCTAGCATCCCCCAGCCAGCATGCTGGGAGCCATAGAAGTTTTTTTGGTCTAAACTTGCATAGGATTGCAGCCTAAAGGATTCTTGCAGCTGTTACCATGTGGACAAATAATTCCCAGTATTTACCATTTGCAATACTCGTTCCCCCACCCCACAAGAGTGAATAAAAGAACACTTTTCTTTTTCTTGCTGTGTCATGAACTTTTATTTCGAAATAAAGTTAACAAAATAAAGGCAACAAAAAGTTGCCTATTCTGCCAACTTCCTTGTTCAATATTTATCTGAGCATGTCTGCCACGCATGATAGTGGGAGTTCCAATTTCTTCGCCATGTTTCCACCACTTGAGATCTCAAGTACATGTTTCTTTCATCCAATTTCCAAGGTATAACATTAGGATGGATTCAACGTGTCCTTGGGTTTCAGCGCTTATGGACAGAAAAAAGCAGAATGAGTTCTAGCCATGTGTAGGCTATGATTTGACAGCTCAAGTCAGTCAGCAGAGGGGGGGCACCGGGGGCTACTCATTGAAACAATCCCAACTGACAGCGCTTGTCATGAGGGGTGCGCAACCTCTCCCGTATTGATGTTGCACTCAGCGGTGGGAGGTACATCCACCTGTCAGACTCCGGAGACTTAAATCACCATGGGCCACTTGCCACACTCCGGTTCTGAAGGTTCATTCATTCACGGGAGGAGTCTTTTGGCAGATAGTGACTGGCGTTATTGAATTTTTATGTTCCTGGCCCAACAGGCCAACTGTGTTCAGCTGTTCCCGATAAGCGCTGTGAATTGATGTTAAAGAGAGACGTAAGGCTATCAATCAACAGCCTCCATCTCCACCTTCTTCGAGGTCGCTGAGCTCAAGGGACACACACGCACGCACGCATGCACACACACATGAGTGCCAACAACAAAGTAATAGTCCCAGCATCATTCACAATGGTCCTTAGAAGGCAAGAGACCTTGGTTGTTTTTCCAAGGGATAGATGGTTATTTATTTTGCTCCTTAATTATTTTTTTTAGAACAAGTAGATGGTGAAGGTAGGGGACATAAATAGTTTATAAAATCATGCATGATGTCGAGAAAGTGGGAAAAGATTTTCTTTCCCAGTTGCTGGAATTTGAGGTCACCCAGTGAAATCAGTGGGTTGTAGATTCAGACAAGAGGAAGTACTCCACACAATGCACAATAAATGGAACTGGGAACCTCAGGATGTGGCAATGTTACCTAGGCTAGATGGGTTTAAGAGAAGATGGGACAAATTCAAATTTATCCAGGAGGAGAGATCTGCCAATGGCTACTAGCCAAGTAGAACCTCCATGTTCAGAGACAGTATACCACAGGGAGAGACAGTAAGGAGAGGGCTGTAGCCTTCTTGACCTGCTTGTGGGTTCCCCAGAGGCATCTGATTGGCCACAGCAAGAAACAGGATGCTGGACTGGATGGAATTTGGGGTGTCTCCAGCAGGGCTCTTTTTGTGTCCCCAGCTTAGAATCCGTTCTGGAAGCTGCTGCAGCTTTGCACTGCAACGCAATGTCACTTAACCTCCTTGCATGTCATGAGGACAGGGTCCTCATCAGCACCAGGGCCCAGCCCCTGAACCTCTCTGTAACCACTAGAGCAGCTTTCCCCAGCTTGGCACCCTTTAGATGTGTAGGACTGCAAACTCCCATTGCTCCCAGCATGGCCACTGAGAATGATGGGAGTTGCAGTCCAACCTATCTGGACGGCACCAATTGGGGGAAAGGTGAACTACAGTTTTAGCCCTAGCACATGAAGAAGGGAGTGCTCAAGGGGCAAAGGGCATCGCCCATAACGGCCAAGTAAGCCAGCTCTCATAAGTCTGGTATCAGAGGCAGGGCTGACCCTTTTTATTATTTATTTATTTATTATTAAATTTATTAATCGCCCATCTGGCTGGTCACCCAGCCACTCTGGGCGATGTACAACATACAATAAGAACAGTTTAAAACAATAAAATTCTACAATAAAATTTTTTTCTAAAATACCCTAACCCACCCCAAATGCCTGCCTGAACAACAATGTTTTTAATGCATGATGGAAGCTCATTAAAGAGGGGGCATGGCGGAGTTCCCTAGGGAGGGAGTTCCACAGAGTGGGGGCCACCACAGAAAAGGCCCTCTCCCTCGTCCCCACCAGTCTAGCTGTCCTGGCTGATGGGACAGACAGAAGGCCATCCAAGGCTGATCTTGTTAAGCGGCCTGTCTGGTGCTGCTGGAGGCGCTCCTTAAGATAGGCTGGGCTGGAACCATATAGGGTTTTAAAGGTCAAAACCAACACCTTGAATTTGGCCCAGAAAACAACTGGTAACCAGTGCAACTCCTTCAGCACTGGAGTGATGTGATTTCGCCGGCGGCTGCCTTTAATCAGGCGAGCCGCCGCGTTCTGTACCAGCTGCATTTTCTGAACCGTCTTCAAGGGTAACCCCACGTAGAGCGCATTACAGTAGTCTAAACGAGAGGAGACCAGGGCATGTACTACCGATGGGAGCAGATGGTCGGGAAGGAAGGGGCGCAGCCGCCGTATCAGATGGAGTTGGTACAGCGCTGTCCGGCTCACAGCTGACACCTGAGCCTCCATGGACAGCTGGGAGTCCAAAATGACCCCCAGGCTGCGGACCTGGTCTTTCAAGGGTAGCCGTACCCCATTCAACACCAGGTCAACATCCCCCAGCCTCCTCTTGTCTCCCACCAAAAGTACCTCGGTCTTGTCAGGGTTCAGCTTCAGCTTATTCCTCCCCATCCAGCCACTCACCGTCTCCAGACATTTGGACAGGGACATCCCTGGCCTCTGAGCCTCAGACCCCACTGTCCCCATTTGCAACATAACACTAGCCATTTTTGGCAAGTCTGGTAAAGATGACCATGGCAAGGTTAGGGGTTGACGGATTGTGTAAAGTCCGTTCCATTTGTGTCTCGTGGATTGTCAGGTGCCTTGCGTTCTGACATCCATCCATCGATGGAACTGGATTTTTTCCCTGAATTTGCGCAAATTTATGAATTTGCACTTTTACAAATGTGCAAATTCCCCCCAAAAGCACGTTTTCACGCTTTAGCCTATGGGGAAAACGCGCATTTTTGGCCGAGATTTTTTTATTTTGCATTTTTCTCTACATCAAATTTGTGCAAAATTCAGGAAAGTTAGGAAACCGGCCTGCAAGTCTGCAGGATCTGCCCGACATGGGAAAGCTGGTCCACTGTGGAATCCATGGGTCAGATGAATGAAAATCCGAACTTGGTGGTTCCAAGGAAGATTTCTCCAACATCCCTAGCTAAGATACAAGAAGCACTTTAGGAACCTAGGAAAGTGACTCAAACCCTCAGTCCATCTAGCTTAGTATTGTCTACACTGACTGGCAGCAATGGCTCTCCAGGGTTCCAGGCAGGAGTTTCTCCTGCCCTACCTGGAGATGCCGGGAATCGAACCTGGGACCTTCTGCATGCCAAACAGGGGCTCTACCACTGAGCTATGGCCCTTCCTCACTTTGCATACTTAAGTGTGCTATATTATTGCCGCTTTGCTAGCCCCATGACATGCTTTGAACAGACTGTCTGCATAATTCCTGAAACTGAAATAGTTCTGTTCATACTTGGGGAACCGCACAAATAGCCTCCTTATGCTTCCCTAAGCCATTCCGATTTGGATGTCCCTGTCTTGGCTTATTATGATAACTGCCAGGATCGGAACAAGCCAGGAGCTCAAACCAAGTTCAAGCTGTGGTTGAAATTTGCATTCCAGGTGCGGATGCAGCGAGAAATTATGTTTAATTAACCCAGGAAGTGTTGAATCACAGTGCACCAAGGACAGAGCAGGCAGGCCCAAGGCTCGTGTACTCTCAGCTTAATAAACTCAGATGTGCACGTCTAAGCTGTTCGAACATAGTGCTAAACCATGGTTTAGAGTTACGTGCATAAGGAACTGTGAGCCTAAGGCATGTTGCAATTGGAAGCTTCTAACCGCAGCTAGCAGCAAACCATAGCTGGCTGTTGCATGTGAGCCGGGCAAACCCTGGATCCCAAACCATGGTTTGATCCTGGTTTGCGAGCAAATGATGGGTAAGGGTTCAGTCTGAACAGGCCCACAGTTTAGCAAGTTAGCAACCACCACCCTTCACTAAATGCTTTTGCTTTGCCCCCAACCAGCTGCGCTTTCACCATGATTGAAGGGGACGCTCCATCCTATTGCCTCCCTCACTGTATGGTTTGGTATATAAACACACTTTTTCTCTCCGCCCTGCTGCCACTACTGTGTTATCAGCAGCAGCAGAGTTTACACAGGCCGCTGTTCTGCTGTGAGAGACTGTCAAGAAATTCCTGTCTTAATTACTGGTTTAGGTCCCAGCAGGCTCCAAATGATCTGTTTGGCACCCAAGTCCATCCTCGCTGGAACAGTTTCCCATCTGCAGCTGCTTTTGCTCCCCCGAGCATCCCTTTTTAAGCCTTCTTGTTTTTGCTCCCCCCACACCCTCTGTAATCCCCCCCCCCTGCATGCATCCCCTCAGAGGCAGAAATTTGTGTTTAAATAAGCCCTTGCTTACTTGTTTAAATAAGCAAGTGCCACAGAAGATCAGCCCCCCACCCTTTCAGGTACCAAAAATGCATACATCACTCCAAGGAGAAGGTGAAGGAAGGACAGCTGCACTCTAACCAGCGACAGCAGGGTTAGGCTTGCTGCACTCGGTATTTATTATTCAGAGGTTAAACACCTCATGCTTGTACTTTCCGTATGTTCGTGCATTCATGAACACTCAACAGTAGGAGTGCAGGGTTTTTTTCCCCCTTTTTTTAAAAAGGGCATGCATGCAAGACTAAGTCAAACGTCCATCTAGGTCTAGCATTCTGCTTCCAATGGGGGGTAGCAGCCAGATGCCTACGAGAGCCCAAAAGCAGAGCGTTAGGATAATGGCCTTTCCCTGCTTGTTGCCCCCCTGCACCTAGTATTGGCAGGTATACTACCCCTGTCCATGGCGGTTCCATTTCACTAAACTTTCCTCCATGAACTTTTTTTTTTCCCCCAAGGATCTAAGACACAGGCTGTCACCACATCATAAAAACATAAGAGCAGCCCTGCTGGATCAGGACAAGGGTCCATCTCGTCCAGCATTCTGTTCACACAGTGGCCAACACATAGGACATGAGCGCAGTAGCATCCTCCGACTCGTAGCAGTGAATTCCGTCGGTCAACCCAGCAGGGTGTGATGAAGTACTTTCATGAAGGCGGGGTATAAATGCAATCAATCAATCAATCAATCAAGTACTTTCTTTTGCCCATCTTGAATCTACTGCTAACTCATTCCAATTACTCAGAATTGTAGCAGGACGAGATGGCAGAAAGCAAGGGGTGATATTTGGTGGCAGAGCACACAAAACAACCCGGGTCCAGTCCCCAGCACCTCCAGACAGGGATTGGAACAACCCCTGCCTGAAACCACACAGAACACGGAGCTGAGCTGAGCAGTGCTCAGCTTCCCATGCTCCTAAAACCCCTCTTTAACTTTTTTTTATATTACGTTTATATCCTGCCTTTTTTTCCTCTTGTGAGGAACTGAAGGCAGCAGATGTAGTCCTCACAACAGCTCTGTGAGGTAGATTAGGCTGAGAGGCGGTGACTGGCCCAAAGCCACCCAATGAGCTTTACGGCTGAGTGGGGACTAGAACCTGGGTCTCCCCACCCCAAGACTCTAACCACTACACCACCATTCTCTTTCTTTGCATCTTATATCATTTTATAAAACTCATGCATGTTCCTCACTAATCACCTTTTTTTCCTAAACTAAAAGATTTTACAGAGAGAGGTGGAAATTGTTCCCATAATGAATAATTTTTGTTTGTTGCTTATTTGGTCAGTCGCTTCCGACTCTTCGTGACTTCATGGACCAGCCCACGCCACAGCTTCCTGTTGGCCGTCGCCACCCCCAGCTCCCCCAAGGTCGAGTCCGTCACCTCCAGAATATCATCCATCCACCTTGCCCTTGGTCGGCCCCTCTTCCTTTTGCCTTCCACTTTCCCTAGCATCAGCATCTTCTCCAGGGTATCCTGTCTTCTCATTATGTGGCCAAAGTACTTCAGTTTTGCCTTTAATATCCTTCCCTCAAGCGAGCAGTCTGGCTTTATTTCCTGGAGTATGGACTGGTTTGATCTTCTTGCAGTCCAAGGCACTCTCAGAATTTTTCTCCAGCACCACAGTTCAAAAGCATCTATCTTCCTTCGCTCAGCCTTCCTTATGGTCCAGCTCTCGCAGCCATAGGTTACTACGGGGAATACCATTGCTTGAACTATGCGGACCTTTGCTGTCAGTGTGATGTCTCTACTCTTAGCTATTTTATCAAGATTTGTCATTGCTGTCCCAAATATTTCTTTTCTCTGTTATGAATTATCCAGTCCTCATATCTTGCTACAATTGTAATGTTTAAATCTAATCTATTATATAGGCATTGCTACGTTTTCTTTCTTTAAATTTTCCCGTCTTTTAACTTATGTTAAAATATTCTGACTTCGTGTAATTAAAACATTTTTTTAAAGCCCAAATGCTTTAGCTCTTCGGCGTTTTCCAATAGTGAAGGTACTCCAGCCTCTTTATTGCAGTGGCTCCCTTTTTTCTCCATGTTTTTCCACGCTAAGATAAGCAGCAGATTCTTTTCCAGCAACCTGTTAGCTGAACACTGCTCAATACAAATAAGTGCATTTCTTACATTTAAAGTTTCCATAAGGTGACCCTCAAGTCCATTATCTGCATGCTGCTGTAGAAGTCTGTTTAATTAAATTCTTTCTTTTTTAAGGGAAATGTTTAAAACATACATTGAAATGATGGGGTATAGAACATAAACTTTTAATAGTAGTAGCCATACCCATTTAACATTTCTACAGGTGTAATAAAAATGCTAATATATGTTAATGTTTAGTCTGTGGTTAATGTTTTGTCTTCTTAATTTCCCCAGGGCTTTTATTGCAGATTTAAATCTGCCATGCTACTCAATGGATTGCATTGCTTTCTGCAAGGCACATCTCCAGAGTGAATACTGATTAAGAAAAGTGAATAAACATCTCACTGGCCAAAAAAAATATTTTTTTTAGAAAGCTCTTATTGTGATACGCTTGTAATCATTACACACATTTTGTCATGAAGGGTGGGAGAGAAGTTAGCCTGCCTGCCTGCCCCCCTCCTTGAAAGAAAAACAAGAACCTTCTTTCTAGCTCTTGCTTTTTAAAAGCCTGTAAAAGGGACTGTGGAACAGGACTGGGCACCCGAAGCTGGCCGGTGGGAATGGACAGTCTGACAGCAGCACAAGATATGGGGTGTATGTGAGTTTTACCCCATCCTCCCCCCCTCCACCAGGTACCGTCCAGATGTGTTGGACTACAGTTCCCATAATCCTCATTGGGCACGCTGGCTGATAATGGTGGGAATTGTAGTTCAGCCTATCGGGAGGTTCCCAGGTTGAAGAAATGCCAAGATCCTTATGAGTGCAATGCCTTATATGCCCGCCAAAAATTGGCAGAAAAATGTGCAGGCTTCTGAGATCTCCAGATGTCTTCATCAGGCAAGATGTTACAAAAAGCAGGAGGGTGGGAGAGGGGAGGAAACAATCCCCTGACTTGATGTTGAACTCAGGGTGTCTGCATGATCACAGTCTGATGATGGAATGGGGGAGGAGGGTGCTGCAGACATTCAAATAAAGCTCCAGCGAGCAATGGGATGGTGTCAAGTTTCACTCGCAGCTGAGAAAACCACTCTGTTCAGACGGAGGAGTGAGCACTGAGGGTAAGTGCTGCCAGGGTTTATTGCCACCCCCATGAAGGCTCCTCCCCACTCAACTGTCACCACCACCAGCCAGTCCAGCAGGCTGTACTGAGGGGCGAGAGGGGGAAGCAACACAAGGCCATTCTACCGGCCTGGCTGAAAGGTGCACTGTCTTTTCCTCTCCCTCCCCATCCATTTTTCCTTCTGTGTCATTTCTTTTCAGACTGCAAGCCTGTGCGCTGGGGCTGTCATGATTGACTAAGCCCTTTTGGCTAAGGAGCAGGATCAAAATACTTTAAATAAATACACAGAGAGAGGACTGCTTGCACTTCTGCTCCCTTTTCCTCTGTACTGCCTCGGATTGTGACCATTGGGCAACTGATCTCGCATATGCTTCTCCAAAACTCTACTGCTGCCTCAGGTCACTGCTTTCTGCCTGCCTCGGGCCCCTCAGGGCCTGGTCTGCCTTTGCGGAAACTTGACAATGCCTGTTTTGGACCATGCCCTTGTCTCCTTGTCTTCATCCCTTGGAATGGGATACCTCCATAGGACAGGAGGGAACGCTGCCCTGAAGCCAAGCCTGACCAAGACACGCCCCAGGGAACAAGAGTTAGCCTAGGTCAGCCTTCCCCAACCTGGGGCTCTTCACATGTGTTGGACTGCAACTCCCATAATCCCCAGCCATCTCACCCACTGGCCATGCTGACTGAGAAAGATGGGAGTTGTAGTCTGGCCCAGGGCGGGGAAAGCTGACCTATATGGTTATTCCGACTTTTGCATCAGTAACAACGAAAAAGACGCTGTAATAAATGCCCGTTTCAAAGGCAGCGAATCAGACAAAGTTATGTAAAAGTAATGTTTTAAACTTAAATCCTTCTCACATGACCTCAGGTGCTACAGGAAAGGACGCCACACTTCATGCCCAGGAATCAGTTCAATAATGCAACAGCCTTCAATAATTCATCGCCAACACGTGTAAAAGCACCAGAACACAAATGCTTAGAACAACACCATTTCTGTCATGCCAGTTCATGCTCTACCCTGGAAACATGCCACTAACATATACAAGACGGCAAAGCCGCAAGCCGTTGGAGACGTCAAGGCCGGATAAGCAGAGCAGCGGCAGTAATGCAGAATGAGACATCGAGGAAAAAATATAACTATGAAGCGGTTCAATTCCACAACTTTAAAAAAATGTTCCCCGTGCACTCAAAACTGCAAAAAAGTTCCCCATTACACAAGGGTCTTTAGTAAATAAATTTTTAAAAAACTAAGGAGAAGGGGATGCTGGTTGAAAGGCTGAAGGAAAAAAGATACAAAGCCAGCATGGCATATAGAATGGACTGATTGTCCGACCAGGAGAGGGGAGAGGAAGCTTCTAATTCCTGCTCAGCCAGGAAGCTCAGCCAGGAAGCGACCTTGAGCCAGTCATGATCTTTAAGGCCAAGCTACCCTACAGGGTTGTTGGGCAGATGAAACTAGGAGAGGGAAAGCTCCCAGAAGGTTAACCAGAAGGAAATGCGGTCCTCGGGCCGAGAAACACTTCCCACTCCTGTTTTCTGCGTTGCCAGCAGAGGTGTGGGTGGCGGCACCTGTTCCCAAGCCCCGGGCTGCTGGAAGGAAGCGAGGGCGTGGCTGAGGGCTGGTGATGCAGCGGTTCCTTCCCACAGCATCACCGCCAACTCCCCGGGCGGAAGAACCCTGAAGTGAGAAGCAGGCGACAAGGCGGAATTGGGAACATCGTCCTTCCGGGCTCAGGTTCTGCAAAAACCGTTGGGGCAGGTTGCCTGTGAACTGGCCCCACCCCCAAACCAACTGCACAAACTCCTCAGCAATGCCTGGCACTGGGAGAAGCAGGAGAACCGGCCACCCTTCTGGCCCGCGGAAGTCGCTTGCCTGAAGCCACAGAATCCCGCTCGCTTCGTCTGTGCGCCATTTGCATCTTAGCAGCTAATTAGGAAGGTGGGGGGGGCGCTGGCTGAGGTTCAAGGGACAAGCTGTGCTACGCCTCTGCGCTCCCCTGCAAATCACACGGTATTGCTCATTAGCAGACTCCGAGCCTCTGCGTGGCAGCAGGGCCGACATGAGGACGAGCAGAATTAAAAAGGTGAAGTGTGGGGCAGAAACACGCCGTTAGCAGACTCGTCTGCAGAAGCAAGTGCAGTCGCATAAAAGTCACAGAACGATGGCAGCAGCATTGGGGGCGGAGGGTGGAGGAGAGTTTTGCATCGGGGTGGGGCACAGTCACATAAACTCAAGTCAGCTACGAATGTGCCCACAAATAGGCCAACAAACCTACATTCCACAGATAGAACCCCATGTAACTTCAGTGCAAATGAAGAGCTGTGCATTTTAGTGGATTAAACGGGGACAAAACTTGCTTTGCATGCTAAAAGTCCCAGACCCCTGTCTCTAGCCACGGAGACCGCTTGCTAGGTTCCAAAATACCAAAAAGGTATTTAATGGAGAGAGCTGTTAAACGGTGCAGGTGATGAGCAGTTGATATAAGTGTTTTGTTGAAACCTATGAGCTGAGGTGGTGGGGTGAAGTGTGTGTGTGTGTGTGTGTGTGTGTGTATGACAGACAGAGAGAGAGAGTTGAGGGCATGTGTGTGTGTGCGTGTATGCATGCATGTATGAAAGGGGAGGTGAGGGGGAGTTATTTTAGTCCAGCCCTTGTACATTTTGACCATGCCCACCGCCAGATGTGGCCCCAGACACGCCACCCGCATCCACCGCATGCGACCCTCCAGTGCAAAACCATTGCCCACGCCTTCTTTACAGTAACTAGGTAGGCCAGGCCTAACCGGCCTGCCTGGGCCCACCCTAAATTCCACCGCTGGGACGAACAGAAGGCCCTCCTCCACACACACACAATTTATGCAATTTACTAGTAGCAGGAAATACAATGTGTAACATTTCCTTTTAAGGAACACAACAGAAACACAGAAAGAAACACACAGCAGGGTCTTAACTTGCAGCGCCTATGAACAGAATTGTTGTTGTTCAGTCGTTCAGTCGTGTCCGACTCTTCGTGACCCCATGGACCATAGCACGCCAGGCCCTCCTGTCCTGTGCTCTCTCCCGAAGCGTGCTCAAGTCCATATTCGTTGCATCCGTGATGCTATCTAGCCATCTCATCCTCTGCCGTCCCCTTCTCCTTTTGCCTTCAGTCTTTCCCAGCATCAGGGTCTTTTCCAGGGAGTTTTCTCTTCGCATTAAGTGGTCAAAATATTTGAGCTTCAGCTTCAGTATCTGTCCTTCCAATGAGCAGTCAGGGTTGATTTCCTTTAGGATGGACTGATTTGACCTCCTTGCAGTCCAGGGGACTCGTAAGAGTCTTCTCCAGCACCACAGTTCAAAAGCATCGATTCTTCGGCACTCAGCCTTCCTTTTAGTCCAGCTCTCACAGCCATACGTTACTACTGGGAAAACCATAGCTTTGATTAGACGGACCTTTGTCAGCAAGGTGAGGTCTCTGCTTCTTACTATGCTGTCTAGGTTTGCCATAGCTTTCCTCCCAAGGAGCAAGCGTCTTTTAATGTCATGGCTACAGTCACCGTCTGCGGTGATCTTGGAGCCCAAGAAAATAAAATCTGTCACTGCTTCCATTTCTTCCCCTTCCATATGCCAGGAAGTGATGGGGCCAGATGCCATAATCTTCGTTTTTTTAATGTTGAGTTTCAAACCAGCTTTTGCACTCTCCTCTTTCACCCTCAACAAGAGGCTCTTTAGATCCTCTTCATTTTCTGCCATTAGGGTGGTATCGTCTGCGTATCTTGAGGTTGTTGATAATTCTCCCGGCAATCTTAATTCCGACCTGTGATTCATTCAACCCAGCATTTCTCATGATGTACTCTGCATATAAGTTAAATAAGCAGGGTGACAATATGCAGCCTTGTCGTACTCCTTTCCCAATTTTGAACCAATCAGTTGTTCCATGTCTGGTTCTTACTGTTGCTTCTTGACCCTCATACAGGTTTCTCAGGAGACAGGTAAGGTGGTCTGGTACCCCCATCTCTTTCAGAATTTGCCAGAGTTTGTTGTGATCCACACAATCAAAGGCTTTAGCGTAGTCAATGAAGCAGAAATAGACGTTCTTCTGGAATTCTCTTGCTTTCTCCATGATCCAGCGAAAGTTGGCGATTTGATCTCTAGTTCCTCTGCCTCTTCGAAACCCAGCTTGTACTTCCGGTAGTTCTCGGTTCGCATACTGCTGAAGCCTAGCTTGTAGGATTTTGAGCATAACCTTGCTGGCATGTGAAATGAGCGCAATTGTACGGTAGTTTGAACACTCTTTGGCATTGCCCTTCTTTGGAATTGGAATGTAAACTGACCTTTTCCAGTCTTGTGGCCACTGTTGAGTGTTCCAAATTTGTTGGCATATTGAGTGCAGCACTTTAACAGCATCATCTTTTAGGATTTTCAGCTGGAATACTGTCATCTCCGCTAGCTTTGTTGTTACTAATGCTTCCTAAGGCCCACTTGACTTCACTCTCGAGGATGTCTGGCTCAAGTTCAGTGACCGCACTATCATGGCTATCAAGGACATTAAGATCTTTCCTGTATAGTTCTGTGTATTCTTTCCACCTCTTCTTAATCTCATCTGCTTCTGTTAGGTCCCTGCCTTCTTTGTCCTTTATCATGCCCGTCTTTGCACAAAACGTTCCCTTGAGATCTCCGATTTTCTTGAAGAGATCTCTAGTCTTTCCCATTCTGTTGTTTTCTTCGATTTCTTTGCATTGTTCATTTAAAAAGGCCTTCTTGTCTCTCCTTGCTATTCTCTGGAACTCTGCATACAGTTGGATATACCTTCCCCTTTCTCCCTTGCTTTTCGCTTCCCTTCTTTCCTCAGCTACTTGTAAAGCCTCATCAGACAGCCACTTGGCTTTCTTGCATTTCCTTTGCTTTGGGATGGATTTCGTTGCTGCGTCCTGAACAATGTTACGGACCTCCGTCCATAGTTCCTCAGGCACTCTGTCTATCAGGTCTAATCCCTGAAATCTATTCCTCACCTCCACTGTATATTCATAAGGGATATGATTTAGGTCATACCTGAATGGTTTAGTGGTTTTCCCTATGTTCTTCAATTTCAGCTGAAATTTTGCAACAAGAAGCTCATGATCTGAGCCACAGTCAGCTCCAGGTCTTGTTTTTACTGACTGTATAGAGCTTCTCCATCTTTGGCTGCAAAGGACATAATCAATCTGATTTCGATATTGACCATCTGGTGATGTGCATGTGTAGAGTTGCCTCTTGTGCTGTTGGAAAAGAGTGTTTGCTATGATCAGTGTGTTCTCTTGGCAAAACTCTATTAGCCTTTGTCCTGCTTCTTTTAGTACACCAAGGCCATGCTTGCCTGTTATCCCGGTGATTTCTTGACATTCCAATCCCCTATGATGAAAAGGACATCTTTTTTTGGTGTGAGTTCTAGAAGGTGTTGTAGGTCTTCATAGAACTGATCAACCTCAGCTTCTTCGGCCTCAGTGGTTGGGGCATGGACTTGAATTACTGTGATGTTGAACGGTTTGCCTTGGATTCGTACTGAGATCATTCTATCGTTTTTGAGATTGTACCCCAGTACTGCTTTTCCCACCCTTTTGTTGACTATGAGTGCTACTCCATTTCTTCTAAGGGATTCTTGCCCACAGTAGTAGATATGATGGTCACCTGAATTAAATTCGCCCATGCTTGTCCATTTTAGTTCGCTGATTCCCAAGATGTCGACGTTCAATCTTGCCATCTCATGTTTGACCACCTCCAGCTTACCTTGATTCATTGATCTGACATTCCAGGTTCCTAAACAATATTGTTCTTTACAGCATCGGATTTTCTTTTCACCACCAGACACATCCACAGCTGAGTGTCCTTTCGGCTTTGGCCCAGCCGCTTCACTCTTTCTGACGCTACTTGGAAATACCCTCTGCTCTTCCCCAGTAGTATATTGGACACCTTCCGACCTGAGGGGCTCATCTTCCAGCGTCATATCTTTCAGCCTTGTGATACGTTCCATGGGGTTTTCTTGGCAGGAATACTGGAGTGGGTTGCCATTTCCTTCTCCAGTGGACCACATTTTGTCAGAACTCTCTGCCATGACCTGTCCGTCTTGGGTGGCCCTGCACAGCATAGCTTATGGCTTCACTGAGTTACGCAAGCCCCTTCGCCACAACAAGGTAGTGATCCAAGAAGGGGATGAACAGAATTAGCACTCGCCTATTAAAACTGCCCCTCCTCCCCACTCAGTCAATCAAACAACACTTTCAGGAGGCTCGCGGCCCTAAAAGTAAGGACTGGAGGTGTTCCAAACTCATGGGGGCCCATCACTACAACATGCAAACAAACACGAGACATTTAGGGCGCAATCCTATGCATGTTTAGACAGAAAGAAGTCCAACAACAAAACGTCCCAGCATGGCTGGCGAATGCTGGGAGTCATAGACTTTTTTCTGTCTAAACACGCATAGGATTGCACCCTTAATAATTCTTCTCTAAGAATGCAAAAGATTTACTCAAGGAGAGAGAAGCGGGGGAAACAGCCCAATCAAATCTGGAAGGCAGAAGCCTTTTCTAATGTGGTTTTCGGCAATTAGCTCCTGTTCCCTGTTATGATTGACTATCATCTTTGAGGAGAAGAGCAGTATTCTAGGAAACGGAGCATTAACTTGTCCACCAATGACTTTAATAAGGCACTTTTCAAATTACTGCTCATAAAAGCAGAGCGGGGAGGCGGGGGGGTGGGAGCTACTGATGATACCCTATCTTCTTAATTAGACCTCTCTCCTTCCCTTCCTCTCTATTAGCAACTTAATAGCAAGTGTACATATTTATATAACACAGCTCTAGCGTAGCATACCGACAAAAGCTGGCCATTTAATTATCAGCCGGAGAAGGTAATCACAATTTCAGAATGCATGAATTAAAGCAACCTTGTAAGACTCACAACTTGTTTAGATTTACAGTTCAATTAAAAAAAATCCCTTCTGGGACCATTCCTGTAACCTTTATACCACCAGCAACATGTTGATCATAACTTGGACACATCTACAGAAGAAATTCTTTAGACAAGACCTTTGGTCGGAAGATTATGACAAAAATTGTCCTCCAGTCTTAACCACCCTTTGATGACCATTTGAAAGTGCAGGTAGAAGTCAGCTTCCCCGGTCAATATATAAAGCTAGATCCAAAAGCTATAGGGCATTGCCTTCTTCAGATGCCTAGGAGATAGAATGGGTACAAATATGGGGTATAATTACATAATGACTTATGTAGCTGGATGAGCTATATGTAACATCGGCTATATATAATGGTCTAAAACAAAGCCAATTCAGAGTGAGGGCAATGCTTCCAGCATTGTATTGCCCTCATTCTGAACTGGATGAACCATATATAACAGTGTCAACTGAAGGCTAAAACAGCCCATTTAGAGCAAAGGCAAACAGAGTCAATTAAGAGTGAGTGCAATGCTTCCTACATTCTATTGGCCTCACTCCGAATTGGGTGCAGGGAACAGAGGGAGAAGCAAAGCAGCCATTTTCTTTCTTTTTGCAACTGCCAATGTCCCCAGGACAACACACCCCTTCAGAACTCATGGGTGGAGGGATGGTGGACCAAACTGACTCCAAAAGTATCCATTTCTCCTAGCAGCAGCTGCTGTTTCAGTGCGGCCATCTCAACCACCTCTGGTGTGATTGAGAGGGGATGGGGGGAGATGCACAGCCACAGCCTGAATGTGGGAGGGCAGTGCCATTGTGAAAACACTTTTGTCCCTTTTCAAGTCCCCCCCCCAAAATAATCACCAGAAGGGGGCCACCTTTGGCATCTTTGGCATTAGATGCTATTTAACATCTATGTGAAGCCACTGGGGGCTATCATCAGGAGGTTTGGGATGCAGTGTCATCAATATGCAGATGACATGCAGCTCTACCTCTCATTCAAATCTTCACCAAGGTTGGCCGTAGAATCCCTGTCCAAATGTCTGGAGACGGTGAGTGGCTGGATGGGGAGGAATAAGCTGAAGCTCAACCCTGACAAGACCGAGGTACTTTTGGTGGGAGACAAGAGGAGGCTGGGGGATGTTGACCTGGTGTTGAATGGGGTACAGCTACCCTTGAAAGACCAGGTCTGCAGCCTGGGGGTCATTTTGGACTCCCAGCTGTCCATGGAGGCTCAGGTGTCAGCTGTGAGCCAGACAGCGCTGTATCAACTCCATCTGATACGGCGGCTGCGCCCCTTCCTTCCCGACCATCTGCTCCCATCGGTAGTACATGCCCTGGTCTCCTCTCGTTTAGACTACTGTAATGCGCTCTATGTGGGGTTACCCTTGAAGACGGTTCGGAAGCTGCAGCTGGTACAGAACGCGGCGGCTCGCCTGATTAAAGGCAGCCGCCGGCGAGATCACATCACTCCAGTGCTGAAGGAGTTGCACTGGTTACCAGTTGTTTTCCGGGCCAAATTCAAGGTGTTGGTTTTGACCTTTAAAACCCTATATGGTTCCGGCCCAGCCTATCTTAAGGAGCGCCTCCAGCAGCACCAGACAGGCCGCTTAACAAGATCAGCCTCAGATGGCCTTCTCTCTGTCCCATCAGCCAGGACAGCTAGACTGGTGGGGACGAGGGAGAGGGCCTTCTCTGTGGTGGCCCCCACTCTGTGGAACTCCCTCCCTAGGGAACTCCGTCATGCCCCCTCTTTAATGAGCTTCCGTCGTGCATTAAAAACGTGGTTGTTCAGGCAGGCATTTGGGGTGGGTTAGGGTATTTAAAAAAAAAATTATGGTAAAATTTTATTGTTTTAAATTGTTTTATGGTGGGTTGTACATCGCCCAGAGTGGCTGGGTGACCAGTCAGATGGGCGATTAATAAATTTAATAAATAAATAAATCAGAAAAAGTTGTTCATGAAAAGCACCATCTCCCATTTCAGCTTAGCCCTATTTCCAGCTCTTACTCAGGAGGAAAAATTAATTGCCGGCTCTGAAGGGAAGACAGCCTGGTATACTCTGCGTCATTGGGAATGGCAGCTTAAAACTTATCTGCTGGCAGACAGGGGTCAATATATCAGAAATATGCAGTCTGCCAGTAAATAAATGAGATGGCAAAACAGCCCAGTAAAATTGAATCCCTCCACAAATTAACGGCACTAACCACTACACACCGTACTTACACGCTCCCCGCTCCCCGCTGTAGCTGAGTGGCTAAAAGCATCACTTCAACGACTGAAGTTGGGAGGGCCTGGAAATTAGGTGTGAAAATTGATTTGGGTCAGGAAGACTTGCCAACATAAATAATTGCTGGATTCGGCAGGTGCAGCTGTTTAAAAACACAGGCAGCTTTTAAACTTGAGAGCTCCAGAAGTCAGATGCAAACCAAATTGCTGACACGGTATACAAGAGGCCCAAAACTCAGCGGCACAGTACACACTTTTCATGCAGAAGGTCCCAGGTTCAATCTCCAGTTAGAAGTCCTCAGGTGTGGGGATGGTGTGGGCGCCCGATTCAGTCCGGGAATCCAGCAGACCTGCTCCTGCCCGCACCCTTGAGCCCCGCTCGCCAAGTCCCTGCCCTGCTCGCCCCCTGTCCATGCTTGGCAAATGGCCTGCACTCACCCCAGCAGCCTTGTCGAGCTTCACGGTCAACATCTTCTGAGAAATAAAATGGTGATCACAAAAATGCGCAAATTTGCACGCTTGCAAAAATGCACATTTTTGCAAATGAGCAAATTTGCAAATGCAAAAATGTGCATTTTGTGAATGTACATATTGACGCATGCATGAAAATGCGTATTTTACAGAAAATGCACATTTTTGTGCGCGCACTGTGTGCCTTCGCAAAAATACACATTTCACACATTAGATTATGTGCATTCGCAAAAGTTCACATTTTCATGCTTACAAAAACATGCACATTTTTGCAATCACCATTTTATTTTTTCTAGAAATGGTGACTGTGGAGCTCGACGAGGCCGCTGGGGTGGGTGCAGGCTGCTCACCGAGAGTGGGAGGGGCTCAAGCACAGTCCCAGGACTGGCAAGCAGGGGCAGGGGCTGGGCAAGAGTCCGGAGAACCCTGACAGGGGTGAGTTCGCACATCCCTACTCAGGTGGACCTCATACTTCAGAGAGCTACTGCCAGATGGTGTAGACTGGAGAGACTCAGTGGCCCGGTTCAGACACAAAGTCCCCACTCCAAACAAACTCTGGCTTGCTGGAGTGGGAACAAGCAAGGAACTAAAGTGCTCCCTCTTCCTCATGCATTCCTGGATGGAAAGCACATTTCCTGGTATGTTTAAGCCACGGGTCCCCAACTTTTATGGGTCAATGGACGCATCTAGAATTTTGAGAGCATGTTGTAAGCGCACTCACAAAATGGCTGCCATGGAAAGCTTTCCCATTCATATAATGGCTGCTGGGGAGGGGGGCTGCAGCAAGGTCATGGCTGGTCACAGAACACTGATTTCCAGAAGGCAAACTGGTGAGAATAAAAGAAGAGTAACTTGCCCAAGAACCTAAGTACAATGCCAGGGTCTGAGCTCCAAAACAGAAAACCAATGTTTTGAACCCAAATAAAGATGGTGCTTGAGGGCAGCACTTTGATTTGTCCGCCTCCTAGTAAGAGAAATGAAACCAGAAACAAAATAAAAATCATGAGGAGCAAGAAGTCTGGCAGGCACCAAGAAGATGTCTGCAGGCAGTGTGTTGGAGATTCCAGGGTAACATATAGTTTTAATCCACAGAGGGATACTGGTTTGTTGTGAGGTTTGAAACTACCGTTTTCCTGCTTCGGACTTCATGGAGAAAGTGTGTTTTTAAATCAAACCAAGAGCAGAGGCGGTGCAGCATTTTGAGTTTGCTGCTTGTTCCTGTTTCGACAAACCATCATTTTATAGAATCGTAGAATCGTAGGGTTGGAAGGGGCCTACAAGGCCATCGAGTCCAACCCCCTGCTCAATGCAGGAATCCAAGTCAGAGCATCCCTGACAAATGGCTGTCCAGCCTCGTCTTGAAGGCCTCCAGTGTGGGAGAGCCCACCACCTCCCCAGGTAATTGGTTCCATTGTCGTATTGCTCTAACAGTCAGGAAGTTTTTCCTGATGTTCCGCCGGAATCTGGCTTCCTGTAACTTGAGCCCATGATTCCGTGTCCTGCACTCTGGGATGATCGAGAAGAGATCCTGGCCTTCTTCTCTGTGACAACCTTTCAAGTACTTGAAGAGTGCTATCATATCTCCCCTCAGTCTTCTCTTCTCAAGGCTAAACATGCCCAGTTCTTTCAGTCTCTCTTCATAGGGCTTTGTTTCCAGTCCCCTGATCATCTTTGTTGCCCTCCTCTGAACCCTCTCCAGTTTGTCTGCATCCTTCTTAAAGTGTGGTGCCCCGAACTGGACACAGTACTCCAGATGAGGCCTAACCAGTGCTGAGTAGAGGGGAACTAGTACTTCCCGGGATTTGGAAGCGATGCTTCTATGAATGCAGCCCAAAATAGCATTTGCCTTTTTTGCAGCCACATCACATTGTTGGCTCATATTCAGCTTGTGATCGACAACAATTCCAAGATCCTTCTCGCTTGTAGTGTGGTTCAGCCACGTATCCCCCATCTGGTAACTGTGCATTTGGTTTCTTTTTCCTAGGTGCAGAACTTGGCATTTGTCCCTATTAAATGTCATTCTGTTGTTTTCTGCCCAGCGCTCCAGTCTATCCAGATCACTTTGAATTTTGTTTCTGTCTTCCAAAGTATTAGCTATCCTGTCTAATTTTGTGTCATCTGCAAATTTGATCACCATTCCCTGCACCTCCTCCTCCAAGTCATTCATAAAAATATTGAAGAGCACTGGGCCCAGGACTGAGCCCTGCGGTACCCGACTCGTTACCTCTGCCCAGTTTGAGAAGGTCCCATTGATAAGCACTCTTTGAGTCCGATTCTGTAGCCAACTGTGGATCCACCGGATCATTGTTTCATCTAGCCCACTTTGAGCTAGTTTGCTCATCAGGATATATCATGGGGCACTTTGTCGAAAGCTTTGCTGAAGTCGAGGTATATGATGTCTATAGCATTCCCACGGTCTACAAGGGAGGTTACTTGATCAAAAAGTGAGATCAGATTTGTCTGGCAGGACTTGTTTTTGACAATTCCATGTTGGCTTCGAGTAATCACGGCATTGTTGTCAAGGTGCTTCCAGATGGATTGCTTTATGATCTGCTCCAGAATTTTCCCAGGGACTGATGTTAGACTGACTGGGCTGTAGTTCCCAGGTTCCTCCTTTTTACCCTTTTTGAAGATAGGGACAATGTTAGCCCTCCTCCAGTCATCTGGCACTTCCCCCATCCTCCATGATTTCTCAAAGATAATTGACAGCGGTTCTGAGAGTTCTTCTGCCAGTTCCTTTATGACTCTAGGATGCAGTTCATCTGGCCCTGGAGATTTGAACTCATTCAAAGTAATGAGGTGTTCCTTGACCATATGCCTGTCGATCTCAAGCTGCAATCCTGCCCCTTCAGCCTGTACTACTTCGCCTTTGCCAGGGGGGTCATAGACCCTCTTTTGGGAGAAGACTGAGCCAAAGTAGGAATTGAGCACCTCTGCCTTTTCTTTGTCATCTGTTATCATTTTTCCATCCTTATTTAATAGCTGAACCACCATTTCTTTCCTCTGCCTTTTACTATGCACGTAGCTGAAGAAAGCCTTTTTGTTGTTTTTAACATCCCTTGCTAACCTCAGCTCATTCTCAGCTTTAGCCTTCCTGACGCCATCCCTGCAATTCTGTGCTATCTGCCTGTACCCTTCCTTTGTTACTTGGCCTTTGTTACTTTCCACTTCCTATATGTGTCCTTTTTTGTTTTCAGGTCATCCCTAAGCTTTTTGTGAAGCCACATTGGCTTCTTCTGTTGTCTTCCACCTTTTCTTCTTGTTGGAATTGCTTGTGATTGTGCCTTGAGAATTTCCTTTTTTAAAAGCTCCCACCCATCTTGGACTCCTTTTCTTGCTAGCATTGCTTGCCATGGGACCTTACTGATCATTGTTCTGAGTTTATGAAAATCAGCTTTCCTAAAATCCAGGGTACGCGTTTGACTACACTCGGCTTTTGCTTCCCTTAGAACCAAGATCTCAAGTACAACATGGTCGCTTTCCCCCAGAGTTTCTGTAACTGCTACTTTATCCACTAAGTCATCTCTGTTGGTTAGGATCAAGTCAAGGATAGCCGATCCTCTAGTTCCTTCCTCTACTTTCTGTAGGAGGAAGTGATCCGCCATACAAGTCAGGAATTTCCTGGAGGGGCCATGTTTTGCAGAATTTGTCTCCCAACAAATATCGGGGAAATTGAAGTCCCCCATTACTACTACATCATGCTTCCTTAAAACATTGGCTATTTGCTTTTCAAAAGTTTCATCCTTGTCTTCTCCTTGATTGGGTGGCCGGTAGTAGACTCCGACCACCAGGTTCCTTTTATTGTTTGCTCCATTTATTTCAACCCAGATGCTCTCGATGGGGCTACCAAGCTCCTCCTCCTGTATTTCTGTGCAGAGATATGTATTTTTCACATACAGTGCAACCCCGCCTCCCTTTCTGTTCCTCCTGTTCTTTTTGAACAAGTTATATCCTTCAATTGCTGTATTCCAGTCATGAGAGTCATCCCATCAAGTCTCAGTTATACCTATCAAGTCATAATTTCCCTCTTGTATTAAGAGTTCAAGTTCGTTCTGTTTGTTTCCCATACTCTGGGCATTAGTATACAGACATCGAAGACCATGTGCTTCATAGTCTGGCTTTCTTCCTACATGTGTCTGAAGACTATTATTGGGTGCTATCAGAGCTGTTCTCTCCATTGCAGTGCATGTGCCTATGTCCATCGTTACCCCCAACATTACATCTCCCTTCCCCGTAGGATTCAGTTTAAAGCCCTCCTGATGTTCTTCATGCTGTGGCCAAACACATTCTTCCCATCCTTTGTGAGGTGAAACCCATCCCTAGCCAACAGCCCATCTTCCAGGAAGTATAGCCCGTGGTCCCAGAATCCAAATCTCTCTCGTCGGCACCACCTTCGTAGCCAGTCATTCACCCGGAGTATTTTTCGTTCCCTTTCTATCCCTCTTCTAACTACTGGAAGGATGGATGAGAAAACTATCTGGGCCCCAAAGTTCTTGAGTTTCCTTCCCAAAGCTTCAAAGTCTGACGTGATCTCTTCGTAGCTCCGCTTGGCGGTATCATTTGTTCCCACATGGATGAGAAGAAAGGGATACCTGTCAGTGGGCTTTATGAGTGCAGGCAACCTTTCAGTCACATCTCTAATCTGTCCTCCCGGGAGACAACATACCTGGCGAGTCCATGGGTCTTCGCGACATACTTGGGTCTCGATCCCACGCAGCAAGGAGTCTCCCACTACTACCACTCTTCTCTTCTTCTTCTTGTAGGCCTGGGTTTCATCGCCTCTGTTTGACTGACCTTCAGCCTCTTGCTCACTCTCATGCAGGTTCCCCTGTGATTCTTCCTCTGCAGGCTGTCCTCCAGTCTCATCCGCAAGTACCTGGAATCGGTTCCACAGCTCCACTGCTTCCACTGGTGCAGAGTGGCGTCCAGTTCTTCTTCTCCTAACTGTCACCCTTTTCCAAGGAGTATCCTCTACTCCATTTTTCCTCACCTCAGCATTTCCCACTACCTCATCAAGCTTCTGGTCTGCCCTTTGCTGCTGTAGTTCCCCCGTTCTGTCCAAGAACTCTTCATGTTCTCTTATTCCCCGGAAGGTCGACAGTCGCCGCTCCAGTCCACTTACTTTTTCCTCCAGCAGCGTGATCAACTTGCACTTGTTGCAGGTGTAGGCCATGTTGTTCTCAGGCAAGAAAACAAACATTGCACACACCTTGCAGGTCACCACCACTGGAGAGTCTTGTCCTTCCATAGCCTCTTTTCCCTTTTTGTGTCTAGCTTTGTGATTGTTCTAGACTAGCCTGTGCCTGCTCCTCTACTCAGTAGAGGTTAAAAGCAGAGTCCCACTGGTGTGAAAGTGTGTGTTACAAGACAAATAAATGGAAAAAAGTTAGTTAAAATAAAAAATAAAAATAATTAAAAAAAAAAAGTTAGGGGCCTCCCCCTTGACCTCCCGTGCCAAACTCCCCTGGCCAACTCCTGTTTGCTCCCCCTGTTTGCTCCCCCTGTTCGCTCGCTCTCTGGGACCTTGCTTGCTTCTGTAGTCCCTGGACCAGCTGGAGCAGCTTGCTCTGCTCTGCTCAGCTGGGAGGCGGGAAACACTGTGGAGGCGGGAAACACTGTGTTTGTCTGTGTTCTTCTTCAAGTGTGGTGCCCAGAACTGGACACAGTACTCAAGATGAGGCCTAACCAGTGCTAAGTAGAGGGGAACTAGTACTTCACGTGATTTGGGAGCGATACTGCAGCCCAAAATAGCACTTGCCTTTTTTGCAGCCACATCACATTGTTGGCTCAGCTTGTGATTTAATTTGTTGAACCAGGAACATTACATCTGAACTTGAAGAGTACAAGGCAGCTTCATATGTGTCAAGGGCTCCTTGGAGGCCTCTCTCAGTCTAATCCAGTAGCCAAGTCCAGACACAGACAAAGGGATTCTTTTCAAAGCTTTATTCCTCTTTTACAACTTAACAACTCTACTGTTAGCAACTAGATATGAGCAGCAGAGTACCTATGGCCTACGTTGGAACAGTTGTCCCCCGTTTGAAAGGGAATTACTGGCAGACCCCTGAACTTAAGGACTAGGGAGAGTCCCTCCCCTTTTCCCTTGGATCCTCTGGGCGCAACCGTTGTTTGCGCGCCAACCGGACACTATGCCTCCTTTCTGCGCCCTCCATTTGGCGCCGCTCTCTGCGTCGGTGTTGCGCGTCCATCAAGTCTGCTTCCCGCGCTCTGTCACTCCCAGGACTGCTATCTAAGCTAGGAATGCTGGTGGGAGGAATCTCCATCAGCTGTTGGCCCTAGGAAAGAGGAGCGCTCTCCTCTCCCAGGAGCGACTCCTCTTCCTCAGAATCAGAACTACTCTGGGATTCTATGGGCTCAGTGTCCACCCTGACAATATGTTCAAAAAACTGTCTCATAGTGAGCTGATGCCATCAAGTGCCCAATTTAAACAGGCAAAAACATTTTTAAGTGTTTGTGTGTTGCAACAGACCCCATAAAAGAACATAAGAAGAGCCCTGCTGGATCAGACCAAGTGTCCATCTCAGCCAGCAATCTGTTCACACAGTGGCCAACCAGTTGCCCATGGGAAGCCCACAAGCAGGACATGAGTGCAACAGCACCCTCCTACCCATGTTCCCCAGCAACTGATGTACATAGGCAGACTG
This sequence comes from Heloderma suspectum, assembly GCF_057233095.1. Lineage (NCBI taxonomy): Eukaryota > Metazoa > Chordata > Lepidosauria > Squamata > Helodermatidae > Heloderma > Heloderma suspectum. The sequence goes on from NC_139466.1 coordinate 5,286,705, forward strand.
CCTCTGATGCTGGAGGTACCACAGTATGTAGCCAGACTGGTTATTTAACAACATCAAGGCCCAAAGCCAAGTCAATTCAGACTGAGGGAAAGTGAACTTCTATAGCAGAGATGGGGAACATGGGAAAATGATCCTCTATAGCAGGAATGGAGGCGCCCCAGCCAGCATAGCCAATGTGAGGGAAGATGGAAGGTGCAGCCCGACACCATCTGGAGGGACACATGCCCCCACCCGCCTTCAAATGCCTTCTAGCTAATTTTGCACAAGCCAGATCTACAGTTGAACATTATGACATTACAAAACTCCTGTTCAGTCATTTCCCCTCTTGTGTGGTTAGCCCTGGGGAGCGGGGTGAGAAGCAAGGCTGTACCCACTGGTCGCAACCACTCGTCCTCAGTTCCTCCTGCCCATCATGCATTGGGGCATGTCTGCAGAGGGGAAGCCTGCCAAATATGCACAGGCTGTGTCCCTCCCCCCCAATCATGGAGGACACCAGATCAAAGGGAGAGCCTGCACGCATTCAATTTGTTTTCCCCCTGCAGACGTGGCCCTAATGCATGGACAGCCAAGGAAGCAGGGAATGGGCCAGAAAGCACGGCCCTGGGAAAGGACTGAATAGGGCTAAAGACGCACATCTTCAGCCATCTTCTCATCTTCCTACCTTGCACAGATCTGCGTGAGAGCCAATGTGGTCTACAACACAGATAGGGAATCTCAGCCCCATGGGCCAAATCCAGCCCTTTGGCGTTCGCCACAAGGCCACGCCTCCTTACCTTGGCCTCACCCCCTTTCGCCCAATCACCAATCATTTGTGGTTTCCCAGCGTTTTTGCAATTTTTTTCTCCCATTCTAAAAGGTTGCAATGCCTCTCCTAAGGCTTAGTTACTGGCAAGTGCTCTAAGCTAAAAAATGCTGGTATTTTGGCCATGCCCCTTTGCCTTTAGCCCCACCCCCTTACGCCGGCCCACTACTGGAATGCAGCACCTGAGAACTTCTCCAGAACTGAATGCAGCCCTCAAGCTCAAAGAGGTCCCCACCCTTGGTATACAATGACACACAGAGACCAATGAGACCCAGGTTCAAATCCCTGCTCAGCTGTACAACTTGTTGGGTGACCTTGGGCCGCTCACCATCTCTCAGCCTAATCTACCACACAGGGTTGTTGTACGAATAAAATTGCGGGGGGCGGGGGAGTTAACTAGGTATGCTGTCCCTGAGGTCAAAGGCAAAAGAAGTGATGAGTAACTTCTGGAACAGCCATAAGAACATAAAAACATAAGAAGGGTCTGCTGGATCAGACGCAGGGTCCATCTAGTCCAGCATTCTGTTCACATGGTGGCCAACCAGCTGTCAACCAGGAACCCACAAGCAGGGCATGAGCGCAACAGCACCCTCCCGCCCATGATCCCCAGCAACTAGTGTACATAGGCTCACTGCCTCTGGTACTGGAGGTAGCACACAGCCATCAAGACTAGTAGCCCCTGACAGTCTTCTCCTCCAGGAATTTGTCCAACCCCCCTTTTAAAGCCATCCAAATTGGTGGCCATCACTACATCCTGTGGTAGCGAGTTCCATGGTTTAACTATGCGCTGTGTGAAGGAGGCCTTCCCAGACTTGCTCAGTACGGCCATTAGTACGTTTACAGGGTCAAAACAGGTTCAACCCGTTCAAGAGACTACTCCTTGGACTACAGTGGTGTGAACCATTCTGAACAACATACGTTTGTGAGCAGGAATTTGAACCCAAAGAGTTTATTAGTGGGTAGAAAAGCAGTTAAGGAGATGAATAATGGCGCTCATACGGAGCAGGGAGTTAAGTTCATTTGGCTCCAATCAACACAGATCATTCTGAAACCCAGCTGGCAGCCCCATGTGAGATTCTCCTGCTGCAGCCTACCGCAAAGGCAGCTTTTATTGCTATCCATTCATTTATTTCATTTCAATTTATTTGTCGGGAGATGTGAAGCTATTTCACTCCGGGAAGTGGAAAAAGAAAAGGAGATACAAGTGACTGCTACCCATTCCGGCGAATCTTTTACTTGAAAGGAGAATACGTAATGCCAAGTCTTGAGCATAAAGCCTTCCATGTGTAGAAGCACATACATATATCCAAATATATGTTCACTGTGAGCCCATTATTTCGGTGCGCTAAGGAGGGGGCGCTTTTCAGTTTCATTCTCCGCAGAATTGCTAGCAGAACAATGTTTTAAGGTAGTCGCCTTTTGGGACTAACTGCTCTCAGTAGTGAAGTCAGTGCAGCTATCGTGAAGGATGCCCCAAGCATGACCCACAAACAGCACCGGGGGTGGGAATTGCAGCCTAAAGAGGGAGACCTCTGTGCAACACCCCATCAGCAGGCAAAGATCTATGGATTGGTTGCTAACCTTTTGCTGGCTGAGTGCCTGTGTTATGACCAACAGTTGTAACAGGCTGAAATTCAGCAGGCCACGCTTTCTTATCACTGCAGACCCAGGCAGGAATGGGTCCAGCTGCTCCATTCCTTGCTGCCTATCATGCAGCTGTTAAAATGCACAGGAGCTCTGCTAGGAAAAAAGGGTGGAATCTTAACATTCAGGACACCTTTCAATATTTTCTTTGTTTTAATCACTTGTGGGTGGCAAGAGACTGTTGCAGTCCTGAAGAGGAAACCCTGGCATCCCTACCCCGGACTAAGTCCCATGGAACTCAACAGGATTTACTTTTAAGTAGACATGCACAGGACAGTGTTTTAACTCGGGATGTGTGGATTTTGTTTAATCCATTCCACGTGTTTTTGCAGATTGTCAGGTGTCTTTCATTCCATTGTCCGCTCAGTGACAGAATCAGATTCTTTTTCCTTTCAGAAAATTATGCAAAAATGCTTTTTTCTCTCTCTCCTTTTTATTATCATCATCATCATTATGGGATGATTATTATTATTACTAGCCCTTGTTGGCTAAACCTTTAATGTTTATTAATACGTGTTAACTGAATGGTAATTTATGGCCAATGGAAATGGACTGTTTGCTTCTATTCCTGTGCTATAAGACTGTTTGGATATTTGGTTTGTTCTTATTGAAGTTTAATATAATTATTTTTTTTCCTTTTGTCTTTTTTTTCTTTTCCTTCTTTTGCTATCCTCCCTTTTTTCTTTTTCTTAGAATATTGTAATGTTGGAAACTGAAGACTCTGATTATATTGTTGGTAGTGTTTATTTCATTTATAAAAATAAAATAAAAATAGATTTTTAAAAAAGAAAAGTATGCAAAAAGTCAGTTGCAATTTTACATAACTTTCGCTGGCGTGCAATATTTTGCGTACTTTCCTTAGTGTTACACAGCAGAGACTGAAGAGAAATCTTCAGAAGAAAATGGCATATAAATTCAGAAGAAAATGACATATAAATTAATCTGTTTTCCAGTAACTTCCATACTTTCATACGACTAAATTCCCATAAGTATCCAAAGAGTAAAAAAACAGTCTGCAAGTCCGCAAAATCGACGTGACCCGGAAGACGCCTGTCCACTGTGGGAACCACAGGTTGAATTCGTAGCAGTCACAAGTCATTTGAATCCATTTCAGAGTTCTCTGACATCCCTAGCTGTAACACATCTTTAGATGTGCCCAATTTAAACAGGCAAAACATGTTAAAAGTATTTTGAAATTTAAGTATTACCAAAAGATGAGGGTAGGAGGCATCATCTCAAAAGAGGCATTCCCCTTTCTCTCACATGCTGGAGATAATGCCTCTTCTAGGATTATGTGTGTTGCAGCAGATCCTAACATATGAACACAAGAAGAGCCCGCTGGATCAGACCCAGGGTCCATCTAGTCCAGCATTCCGTTCACACAGTGGCCAACCAGCTGCCCACAGGAAACCCACAAGCAGGACATGAATGCAACAGCACCCTCCTGCCCATGTTCCCCAGCAAGAGGTGTACATGGGCATACTGCCTCTGATACTGTTGGCACCATGGAACCATCAGGACTAGTAGCCATGGATAGCCTTCTCGTCCAGGAATTTGTCCAATCCGCTTTTAAAGCCATCCAAATTGGGGGCCATCGCTACATCTTGTGGAAGTGAATTCTATAGTTTAACTATCTTAAAGAGCCCTTCCCTCTTACATGGGAGAGAATGCCTCTTCAATGGATATTCAATGTATCATTTAATATCAACGTAGGTTTCCTTCTTTTCATATGAAAAGGTATGCAAATTTAATTGATTGGTAGTCATACAATTAATAAACTCAGATGTCTTTAATGGCAGAAAATAGAACTAGGACGATTTAAAGGTGTGTCAACCCCTTCCCTCTACTCTACTCCCCAACCCCAACCCCTCCCTCAACTCTACTCCAGGGGTAGGTGATCTGGTACTCTCCATAATCCCTGACCATTGGCCATGCTGGCTGGGACTGATAGAAGTTGTAGTCCAGAACATCTGAAAGGCACCAGGTGGCCTACCCCAGCTCTGTTCCCTTACTGTTGCTGGAGGGACCTTTTCTTCCCCATAGATGATTGCACTGTGAGAAACAAATGAAACGCCGCACACCTTTTCATAAGTGTCTTAATCAAGAGTCTCCTCTGGTTATCCATTTGAATCTTTGTTTACCTTTAATGTACCAGTAAATTGTTCACGAGTTATTAATCCCAGAACAGAAAAGTCATTTGCTTAAGATCACCTGCCTTTCTTCCCCCTCCTGTCAGCTAATGCCTTGCAATTAGAGAGCTGTTGTAAGGCAGAAATTCTTCATCGCGCTTTATGACTTCATTTTGTCTAAACTGCAAGTTACGTTGTCTCTAGTGCCCGTAAGAATATAAGAGTGGCCACACCGGATTAGGGCAAAGGCCATTCCAGCCTAACGCTCTGCTCTCACAGTGGCCAGTGTATGGGGAGCTCACAGCAGGCCATGGCGCAATTGCCCCCTCCTACCAACATCATCACCCCAAAGACCCACACCACCTTGCTGCATCTCTCCAAAGTAATATATCTACACTGCTCTTGGGCTCCCATACCACCACCACCACCAGCCCCCCGCACCATTAATAAAGGGTGGAAGAGGCACCAGCAGCCCCAGAGATTACCTCAAGAACTAGTCAAATTTACTTATTTATGCATTACTCCATTTATATCCTGCCTTTTTTCCACTTTCAAGGAACCCAATACAGCCTACATGGTTCTCCTCCCACAGGAACACAGGAAGCTGCCTTGCGCCAACTCAGACCATTGGTCCATCTTAGCCCAGCATTGTCAACTCCAACCGGCAGCGGTTCTCCAAGGTTTCAGGCCCTACCTGGAGATGCCAAAGATCGAACCAGGGCTCTGAGCTATGACCTTTCCCCTAAAAATAAAGTAAGATTCCTGTCCTCGTGGTTTTGATTAAAGGGCCATTTTATCTTCACAACAACCCTGTGAGGGTGAAACAAGGAGCTGTAGCACCTCATGTTAGAGCACCTGCTTTGCATGCAGAAGGTCCCAGGTTTGCTGTGAAGAACAATATTGTTCAGGAACCTGGAATGTCAGATCAATGAATCAAGGTAAGCTGGAGGTGGTCAAACATGAGGTGGCAAGATTGAACGTCGACATCTTGGGAATCAGCGAACTAAAATGGACAGGCATGGGCGAATTTAATTCAGGTGACCATCATATCTACTACTGTGGGCAAGAATCCCTTAGAAGAAATGGAGTGGCACTCATAGTCAACAAAAGGGTGGGAAAAGCAGTACTGGGGTACAATCTCAAAAACGGTAGAATGATCTCAGTACGAATCCAAGGCAAACCGTTCAACATCACAGTAATTCAAGTCTATGCCCCAACCACTGATGCTGAAGAAGCTGAGGTTGATCGGTTCTATGAAGACCTACAACACCTTCTAGAACTCACACCAAAAAAAGATGTCCTCTTCATCATAGGGGATTGGAATGCTAAAGTAGGAAGTCAAGAAATCACCAGGATAACGGGCAAGCATGGCCTTGGTGTACCAAAAGAAGCAGGACAAAGGCTAATAAAGTTTTGCCAAGAGAACACGCTGATCATAGCAAACACTCTTTTCCAACAGCACAAGAGGCAACTCTACACATGCACATCACCAGATGGTCAATATCGAAATCAGATTGATTATGTCCTTTGCAGCCAAAGATGGAGAAGCTCTATACAGTCAGTAAAAACAAGACCTGGAGCTGGCTGTGGCTCAGATCATGAGCTGCTTCTTGCAAAATTTCAGCTTAAATTGAAGAACGTAGGGAAAACCACTAAACCATTCAGGTATGACCTAAATCATATCCCTGATGAATATACAGTGGAGGTGAGGAATAGATTTCAGGGATTAGACCTGATAGACAGAGTGCCTGAGGAACTATGGACGGAGGTCTGTAACATTGTTCAGGAGGCAGCAACTCAATCCATCCCAAAGCAAAAGAAATGCAAGAAAGCCAAGTGGCTGTCTGATGAGGCTTTACAAGTAGCTGTGGAAAGAAGGGAAGCGAAAAGCAAGGGAGAAAGGGGAAGATATATCCAACTGTATGCAGAGTTCCAGAGAATAGCAAGGAGAGACAAGAAGGCCTTCTTAAATGAACAATGCAAAGAAATCGAGGAAAACAACAGAATGGGAAAGGCTAGAGATCTCTTCAAGAAAATCGGAGATCTCAAGGGAACGTTTTGTGCAAAGACGGGCATGATAAAGGACAAAGAAGGCAGGGACCTAACAGAAGCAGATGAGATTAAGAAGAGGTGGAAAGAATACACAGAAGAACTATACAGGAAAGATCTTCATGTCCCCGATAACCATGATAGTGTGGTCACTGAACTTGAGCCGGACATCCTCGAGAGTGAAGTCAAGTGGGCCTTGGGAAGCATTACTAACAACAAAGCTGGCGGAGATGACAGTCTTCCAGCTGAGCTATTTAAAATCCTAAAAGATGATGCTGTTAAAGTGCTGCACTCAATATGCCAACAAATTTGGGACACTCAACAGTGGCCACAAGACTGGAAAAGGTCAGTTTACATTCCAATTCCAAAGAAGGGCAACGCCAAAGAGTGTTCAAACTACCGCACAATTGCGCTCATTTCACATGCCAGCAAGGTGATGCTCAAAATCCTACAAGCTAGGCTTCAGCAGCTGGGTTTCGAAGAGGCAGAAGAACTAGAGATCAAATCGCCAACATTCGCTGGATCACATCACTCCAGTGCTGAAGAAGTTACACTGGTTACCAGTTGTTTTCTGGGCCAAATTCAAGGTGATGGTTTTGACCTTTAAAACCCTATATGCTTCTGGCACAGCCTATCTTAAGGAGCGCCTCCAGCAACACCAGACAGACCGCTTAACAAGATCAGCCTCGGATGGCATCAGCCAGGACAGCTAGACTGGTGGGGACGAGGGAGAGGGCCTTTTCTGTGGTGGCCCCCACTCTGTGGTGGCCCCCACTCTGTGGAACTCCCTCCCTAAGGAACTCCGTCATGCCCCCTCTTTAATGAGGTTCCGCCGTGCATTAAAAACGTGGGTGTTCAGGCAGGCAATTGGGGTGGGTTAGGGTATTTTAGAAAATGTTTTTATTGTAGAATTTTATTGTTTTAAACTGTTTTGTTATATGTTGTACATCGCCCAGAGTGGCTGGATGACCAGCCAGATGGGCGATTAATAAATTTAATAAATAAATCATGGGGAAAGCAAGAGAATTCCAGAAAAATGTCTATTTCTGCTTCATTGACTACGCTAAAGCCTTTGATTGTGTGGATCACAACAAACTCTGGCAAATTCTGAAAGAGATGGGAGTACCAGACCACCTTACCTGTCTCCTGAGAAACCTGTACGAGGGCCAAGAAGCAACAGTAAGAACCAGACATGGAACAACCGATTGGTTCAAAATTGGGAAAGGAGTACAACAAGGCTGCATATTGTCGCCCTGCTTATTTAACTTATATGCAGAGTACATCATTTATTTTATTTTATTTATTATTGCATTTATATCCCGCCTTTATTCCTCTTGCAAGGAACCCAAGGCGGCTTACATTATCATCCTCCTCTCCATTTTATCCTCACAACAACAACCCTGTGAGGTAGGTTGGGCTGAGAGTGTGTGACTGGCCCAAAGTCACCCAGTGAGCTTCCATGGCCGAGTGGGGACTAGAACCCGGATCTCCCGACTCCCAGCCCAACACTCTTGCCACTACACTACACTACACATCATGAGAAATGCCGGGTTGGATGAATCACAGGTCAGAATTAAGATTGCCAGGAGAATTATCAACAACCTCAAGATACGCAGACGATACCACCCTAATGGCAGAAAACGAAGAGGATCTAAAGAGCCTCTTGTTGAGGGTGAAAGAGGAGAGTGCAAAAGCTGGTTTGAAACTCAACATTACAAAAACTAAGATCATGGCATCTGGCCCCATCACTTCCTGGCATATAGAAGGGGAAGAAATGGAAGCTGTGACAGATTTTATTTTCTTGGGCTCCAAAATCACCGCAGACGGTGACTGTAGCCATGACATTAAAAGATGCTTGCTCCTTGGGAGGAAAGCTATGGCAAACCTAGACAGCATAGTAAGAAGCAGAGACATCACCTTGCCGACAAAGGTCCGTCTAATCAAAGCTATGGTTTTCCCAGTAGTAATGTATGGCTGTGAGAGCTGGACTATAAGGAAGGCTGAGCGCCGAAGAATTGATGCTTTCGAACTGTGGTGTTGGAGAAGACTCTTATGAGTCCCCTGGACTGCAAGGAGGTCAAATCAGTCCATCCTAAAGGAAATCAACCCTGAGTGCTCATTGGAAGGACAGATACTGAAGCTGAAGCTCAAATATTTTAGCCACCTAATGCAAAGAGAAAACTCACTGGAAAAGACCCTGAAGCTAGGAAAGATTGAAGGTAAAAGGAGAAGGGGACAGCAGAGGATGAGATGGCTAGATAGCATCACCGATGCAATGAATATGAACCTGAGCACACTCCGGGAGAGCGCGGAGGACAGGAGGGCCTGGCGTGCTATGGTCCATGGGGTCATGAAGAGTCGGACACGACTTAACGACTGAACAACAAAAACATCTCCAGGAAGGGCTGGAAAAACTCCTGCTTGAAGCCCCGGAGAGCCGCTGCTGCCAGTCAGTGTCAACAATACTGGGCTAGATGGACCCAGGGTCTGACTCAATATAAGGCAGCTTCTTATGTATTTCATGTAGATTGACCATAAATAGGGGAACTCACCGTTGCTGCCAGCTTCCCCGAGTTCTTCTGCATGTGGACGATGGCGTCCCGTATCAAGGAGAAGAGATTGAGAAGCACATGCTCCATGTCATAGATGCCCCGCATGCCTTTCGTCAGCCCTTCCAGAGAACGTAGGTATTCCCTCCAGTAGCTATCAATCTCAACCACGCTGGCCAGACAACCCTGCAGGACAACACCACAGAACCCAGCACATGGTTTGGCCATCATGAGGTCTTGGCAATGCGAGCAGTACCACATTTTCAACAGCGCCCGCCCACAGTCCTTGCTGAACTTCAAGTGGTCGGTGGTGTTGACCACCTCAATGCCAAGGTTGAGTGCCTGCAGGAAGACGCGTGTCACCTGCAGAGACTTGGACACCTGCGTCATCATGACCTTGGGGAAGCTGCCAAACACTTTCAAGTCTCGCCTGGCGAGCCGGAGGCACTCAGCCGTTTCTGCTGAAGGATCGGAGAAGCCCGGGTCAACCAGCTGAGGGTAGACCAAAGGGAACAGGCTGTCAAAGAATTCGTTGATCATGTCATTGACATTGATGTCCGAGCCCAAGATGTACAGAGAGATGTCGGTAAAAAACTCGCCCACAAATCGAAAAGCCCTGGCCGCTACATCATGGTGGTAATTCCTGAACATGGAGTTGGTGTAGTTTCTTGCATGCCGCACTACAATTTCAAAGGCTTCTGAAAAACAAAAATGGAATGGAGTAGGGGGTCAATAAACTCAGTTTAGAGAAAAGGTGAGGTATACATTAAATCAATTACATTTATTTAAAGAAATTCATAAATCAATCAATTAAAAGCATTTGAGCTAACAGCAGTGATGTGATGTGACTTTCAAGGCCAATTGGGGCCCCTCATCCAGACTGGTCCTGAAGCAGAGCCTCCCTATAACCTCACTTCAGTTCAGCCTGCCCCAATCTGGTGCGCTCTTGATGTTCTGGGTTACAACTCTCATATTCCCTGAGCATTGGCCAAGCTAGTTGGGACTGATGGGATTTTGAGTCCAAAACATCTGGAGGGAAGTCTGCACTGGTTGCTGGTGCCCCATCACCACATCCCACTACCACCCTGGGAAGGATCCAGTCATCACTGGGCTCCATTAATTGAAGTACAGCTTCCACATCCCATGAAGTACTAGTTACCCTCTACTTAGAACTGGTTAGGTCTCATCTGGAGTACTGCATCACAGTACTCGATCACAAGCTGAATATGAGCCAACAATGTGATGTGGCTGCAAAAAAGGCAAATGCCATTTTGGGCTGCATTCACAGAAGCATAGCTTCCAAATCCCAGGAAGTACTAGTTCCCCTCTACTCAGCAGTGGTTAGGCCTCATCTGGAGTACTGTGTCTAGTTCTGGGCACCACACTTTAAGAAGGATGCAGACAAACTGGAGAGGGTTCAGAGGAGGGCAACGAGGATGATCAGGGGACTGGAAATAAAGCCCTATGAGGAGAGACTGAAAGAACTAGGCAAGTTTAGCCTTGAGAAGAGAAGACTGAGGGGAGAGATGATAGTGCTCTTCAATTACTTGAAAGTTTGTCCCAGAGAGGAATGCCAGGATCTCTTCTTGATCATCCCAGAGTACAGGACACAGAATAATGGACTTATGTTACAAGAAGCCAGATTCCGGCTGAACATCAGGAAAAACTTCCTGACTGTTAGAGCAATACGACAATGGAACCAATTACCTAGGGGGGTGGTGGGCTCTCCCACACTGGAGGCGTTCAAGAGGAAGGTGGACAGCCACCTGTCAGGGATGCTCTGACTTGGATTCCTGCATTAAGCAGGGGGTTGGACTCGATGGACTTGTGGGCCCCTTCCAACCCCACTGTTCTGTGGTTCTATGTGCGGCAGCTGGTGCTATCGATGTCACATTAGAGGAGACCAGTGCTTGCACAAGGTCAATAGCGCTTACTAGCATGACAGGTTTCCTGGGAAATCCATTGCCCTAGCAATTGCTATTGACCTTGTGCAAGAGCAATGGTTTCTGCTAGTGCACTGTCCATAGCATTAGCAGCCACACAACGCTGGATCCTACCCCATGTCCACTTCCCTCTGTTTCAAGCCATATCAGACCTGCAGTTCCTGCTGACTCAGAGCTGGGTTGATTCAGAAGAACGGTGCTAGAGCACTTACATTCGCTCTATACTGTAACTCCATGCAAGCCACTGGGTGGAAAAGCCACACGCCCCGCGCTGCTTTTGTCCCCTAGCTGTGCAAGTCTGCATCCAGAGCCATGCATGACTTTCCCACTCTAGTAATAAAATCCCAACTCTTCCCCCATCGGCCAGCATGTAAATGAACATGTTGAAAGAGAAGAGGGACTTATGACAGACAGGTATTAAATTCTTTTTAATGCTAAACATCCACACCACTCGAGCTCCCATCCCCCCCGGGCACCATTAATAAAGTGATGAAAGAGACACAAGCAGGCCCAGAGGCCACAGGTCGCAAACTCTCTCTGGCATAACAGCTTTCAACTTCTGCAGCTCGGGAATGTGTGTGTGGGGGGGGATGCAGCGTGCATGAAAATACTTCCCATGAAATATTCATATATATAACATTTTAAAGCCATAATGCTTCATTTCTCCTCTGCCCCCCGACCCTGCGCCCAAAGCACATTTTGTATATGACTGGAGACTGAGTTACAGTAGCCTTTGCCACAGGGTTTCCACACACAGCCAGAGTTGCACATTTAAGTCACTTCAGAAGACGGAAAGGATACCGCCCCTAGTTCATGGCGCCTGCAACTTTACCGTAATGTGGTTTGCCATTAAATTTGAACAAATCACATGCTAAGAAGCAAGAGTTTATTGAGCATCAGGCACTTTAAGCCCCATGCCGTCTCTTGCATCAAGACAGCGGCCATGTTGGGGAGGAGAGAGACTCTGGCTGAGTTTGCACGACACGACAACCCCTCCCTCCCCCCGCAAAATAAGCTATGCAGTGTGAGTTGTTGTCAGAAGCCACCATGAGCCCAACAAACAATTGGGCTCACTGGGGGTTGTTTTGCCCCGCAGTCCTCTGGCACGTATCCCAGGGCACCTGGCGGCAGAACCCACCAAGCCCCCCTCCCCGCTCCATTTGTGACCCCAGTTGCTTTTGGAGCTTTAAAAAATCAAAAATAAAAAAATTGCGCCCTGATATTTACGCAAAATGGGCAGGATTTTTTTAAATTGTTTTTTCAGCCCCAGAAATGTGTGCAAATGTCTTTGTAATTTATTTATGATCAGTTTTTTGCAATTGTGGAGGTGCACAATTGAGGCTGTTAAACTATATATAGCCTTAACTTGTCTATTGCCTTGTATGTTTCAGCTGTCAAAGAGAACAAAGTGTACTACAAAACATACAAGGTAATTGACAAGATGGTGCTGCATATACACAGCCTTTCACAGCTGACAGGTCAGAGGAGGCAGTGGTGGCAGGGGACCAGATCAGCCCCTTAGCAAAGTTATCTTTAAGTTTTAAAGTGTGGGATTTACCCTTTTCCCCACCTTTCCATTCTACGCCTCCCCAGGTGATCTAGGGTCCACCCCATTTTCAGAGCTTCCATTTGCAGTAAAAGTTTTGTAGTTTTTTTTATTGCAAATCTCAAAATAATTTAAAAATAATTGAGAGAAAGAGAGACAGACAGATGGCGAAATCCCATGAGAAAGAGGGTGCTCTTACTTTGCTCAGGATTTGGGACCCTGGTGACAGGAGGGTCTCTGTCTGCTGCTTGAGAGGACCTAGTGGGTTTTTCTTTCCCATTTTTGCGGCAAGTTCGTTACCAACACGGTCCTTTATTGTAAGGTCTCTTAACGTGAACTGTTTAGCGAATTGTTTAATGTGAACATACGTATGTTATTATTGATGCTGGATATTGTTAACTGGCCCACTGGTCTGTCCTTTGTGTATTCCAATTTGGCTATGTTTTAAAGGAACTGTAATTGAGTTCATGTTGCATTGCAATGTGTTACAATTAAGGCGATCACATTTATTTTTGTGATCCGCTTTAAGCACAATGTATTGTGGGAAATGTACAAATAAGATGACAGCAGTTAGGTTGGTTGACTTGAGCTTGGAGCATGAAGACAAAAAACAGAGAGGTGACTCCAGCCAACGCGGCTCATTTGTCCTAGCCAGAGTAGAGGACAACTGAGAACAGGAGAACACTGATGTCCAAGAAGCTGCCCCACAACAGGTCAGACTATTATTTGTCCATCAAAGTAGTGAAGCAGGAACATGGGGCACTGTGCCTCCGGCACTCTTCACAGAAGCCGTGACGTCACCCGACGGACAATATTTGCCAGCTTTGTAAGCTTCCTTGGTGGGGGTGGGGGTGTCGGAGGACAGGCCTGGCTTGACACATGTCAGGAGCGCCTTGGTGGCCTCTCTCAGTAGATTCCAATAGCCAACTCAAGACACAGATGAAAGGATTTCTTTTCAAAGCTTTAATCCTTTTACAACTTAATGACTCTTTCAGATGCTAATCACCAGCGACTAAAGCAAGGAACAGCAGAGTGGCCTAAGCTTCAAGTAGGCAGCTGATCCCCAGTTGAAAGAGAGTCACTTGAAGACCCAGAACTTATGAGCTAGGGAGAGATCCTCCCTCTTTCCCTTGGGTCCATGGGAGGCGGCCGTTGCTTGCGCGCCAAACCGGCGCTACACCTCCTTTCCGCACCCTCCATCGCTCGTCGCTCCCTGTGTCTGCGTCAAGCATCTAAGAAGCCCCCCTTCTGCAGTCCCTCACTACCAGGGTCACTATCTACCTCTGGAATGCCAGCAGAAGGAGTCTCTGCCAGCTGCTGTGCCTGTGAGGGATGAGCTGACTCCTCTCCCACGGATTGCTGTTCTTCCTCAGAATCAGAACTGCTCTGGGGCTCTCTGGGCTCAGTTTCCACCCTGACAACACATGACCCCTTTGGCTGGGCCAGAATAGTGACCCAAGAGACAGTGACTGGCCCAAGCTTATTGGGAAACTTCATATCATGTGTTTATGTATTTATAGCATCCTTATCTTGCCCTTTAGTAAAGAAAAAAAAAAAAAGGCACCCAGGGTGGCTTACAAAGATACTTCTTAAGACGGTCCCTGCCCACAGGCTTACAATGTAAAAAAAATGACACAAAAGGGAACGGGATTAGGAGGGAGAAGGACAAAAGCAAATTCAGGCACTAGATTCATAGCTGATCAGGAAAGTGAAACCAGGACTCAGCAAAGCTCCTGCCAAAATAAATTTGTTAGGTCCTTCAGGCGCTACAAGATTCGTTGTTGCTTTTGCTGCCACAGAGAGACATGGCTACCGTTCTGGAAATACACACAGAATACACACAGAAATACACAAGTGTGGCCTCAGGGGCTGATGTGAGCAGCTCTGGCACTAGCCCCTCTAGCCCCAGATTGCCCTGCCGCCCTAGAGCCTTTAACTGGAGATGTCAAAGAACTGAAACAATACTAAATGGGTACGCCAAACTCATTCATACTCTTTGTAAGAATGGAACTCCATGGACATGGGACAAGACATTTGTATTGATCTGGGGTCCTGGCTCTGTCATTTTTCAGTCATCAATCACATTCTTTTGGTTATCAAGATGAAACAAGCCTCTTGTGCAAAAGATGACAGTTTATTGATAGAAAATGGATGCCGAATATACACATACAAAGAAAGTTCACACCTCCCCTCAGATGACAAAGCAGGAACCCTTGTCACAAGCTGATATGTCTGAGTCCCCAAGACGGAGAGGGAAGCTCCTCCTGGACCACAAGTTTCTCTAGACCAGTAGCATGAATCCTCCTCCTTACAGCGAGGCCAAAGGCAGGCCAGCAAGCTGGATCTTATAAGCTTCTCTGCTAGATGCCTCCTTCCAGCCCATGAGCAACGCCTCTCCCCCTCCTCTCTTATGCCAAAAGGCGTGCGCGCTCTCTCTCTCTCTCACTCACTCATGCACGCACACACACACACGAGAACGAGGTGTTTCTCTCTTACTCAAAAGGCTCTGGAAACATTAAGCCTGGGAATCTACTTGGCTTTCGGGTGGGGGAGACTCCCAACCTTTCTGTGAGACTCAAGGCAATTCACCCTTACCTCTTCCTTCAGGATGACTTAATTTAGCAGGCATAGATAGCTTCAAGGCAGCCTGTGAATTACGGGCTTGTGTTGAAGGCCTGCTTTCCTAACCATAGACTCCTGGTTCAGTTAAACTACACAGGTCTCTAAGCATTTAGGAACTCTGTGAAGTCCACATTTTCTGCTCACCAACCAACCCACTGCAACATTAGAGAATGCTTTTCTATGCGCCTTAGCGATCCCATCTTGGAGGCCCAGAGGGTAATCTTCAGAGGACATACGTGACTGATGATCTGCCCTAATCATCCATTCATTGGCTGGCCTACACTGACTGTCAACAGCCATCTTGGAATAGAACTAAACTTTTTAAAAACACACACACAATTCCTAGTAGAACTTTTCCCTTTAATTAATGGATGCAGCCTGAGATAATTTAGCGTCGTACATGACTGCAGCATAAAACTTTATGTAGCTTTTCTGATGTCTAATTAACATATATTGCTACAAAGAGCAGTGGGGGGGGGGGAGTCCTGATTAATTTTTTACCATTTCCTACATGAAAAAGAACTTGCTCTCATAATTGAATACAATGGCACAGTCCAAAACAGTGGAGCTGGAGCAGCAAGATAATTCTTTAAGAGCCTGCATAAACACGCTAACAAAAACTGAAATCTAATCAAAATCCAGACAGAACTACAGGCGGCGGCAATGAGCCAAGGGACATAAGCTTCACTGTACTCCCCATCTCAGCAGCCTTGAAAGAGTAAAGAACGTCATCAAGGAATTGGAGCAGAAAAAGCTCCATCATCTCATTTGGGCTCTGACACAGGGTCGGCTCAACCATGAGGCAGAGTGAGGCAGCCACCCCAGGCAACAGGAGCTGTCCTGAATCTCCCACCAATAAGCTTCATGGGATGACCCCATTAGGTGCTACTCTTATGAGAGAAGGAGAAAAATGTCTCCCTATCCACTTTCTCCACACCATGCATAAATTTGTGAACCTCTATCATGTCCCCCCTTACTTTCCTCGTCTCCCTTTACTTTCCTCTTCTCCAGGCTAAACTATCCCAGCTGTTCTAACCTTCCCTCATAGGGGAGATGCTCCAGCCCCTTGATCATTTGAGTTTCCCTTTTCTGCACTTTTTCCAACTCTACAATATCTTTTTTTAGGTGCGGTGACCAGAACTATAGGTAATATTCTAAGTGTGGTCGCGCCATAGTCAGTTTCAGTGGAGGGGTGGGGGGATTTTGTCCTCAGGCAGCAAAATGTCTTGGGCTGGCCCTGTTTTTAGAAAGAAAACAGAAGGAGGTTTGCATCCAAAGTAGATCACAAAGAAGAGAAACACATTCTCAGGATGCAAGATAGAATTTATTATAAGAAGCCCAACACATTTGACCCTTTTTTTCATATTTTAGGCCTTCTTTGGGGGGTAAAGAAAAAAGTCCGCAGAATTTTTTCAGCAAAAGATTGTCTCCTGTGTCAATCTACTGGCAACCCAGGGGTGGCAACTGAGGGCAAGGCCATCTTGGGGGTGGCACCGCACTTTGGAGTCCAGATGAGAGATTCCGATGGTGCCAGTCCATGTCATTCCAGCATTAGCAGGCCTTTAAATTTCCTTTTAACACAGGGAATTTTTTAATGATTGTTCCACGGCGTTTATTCAGTTTTTAGCCATTTTGTAACACTGCTTCTATTAATTTTATTATACATAATAAGCAGCCCAGGACAGTCTTAGCTGAATGGCATGGTATTATTATTATTATTTTTAAATGTAAAGCCATCTGTGTATCCTCACAGACACTTTGCGATGAAGATCATTTTTTTCTGTTTGGTTAAAGGAGCCTTCCCTTAAGGAACACATTCTGCATATGATCAGAGGAACTTTGGCAGTAGTTCACTTCCAAAACAAGGCACACTATGACCTGTAGGGCCATTAGACGGCGCCTTATACTGAGTCAGACCATTGGCCCATCTAGCCCAGTATTGTCAACACTGACTGGCAGCGGCTCTCCAGGGTTTCGGGCAAAATTCTTTCGTGCCCTTCCTGGAGATGCCGGGGATCGAACCTGGGACCTTCTGCACACAAAGCAGGTGGACTACGACTGAGTCACAGCCCCTTGTATATGGCCGGAATGTTAATAGCCCAAAGTTGCCAGCACTGCACTTGTGTCAAGAGGTGTACTATCAACACAGCACCTGGAAGACTTATGTTCAGCCCCAAATCTTTCAAACATGATAGATGTCTGTACTCTTGGGATGTTCCAACACCAAGAAAAGCTGTTTTGTTCACTGAGAGAGAGAATGCAGACTTTGATGGCAAAACAATTCCTTGGAAAAGTGAAGGACAGAGCAGCTTCTGAGGCAAGGGCCTCCAGGTTTGGCAAACTTTTGAAAATGCACTGAAATATTTGGTTTTCTGCACAGAAGGGGCAAATGATGCATAAGTGTAAATGGCCAATGCCTGCATTAAGAAGCCTGTTGCCCTTTCCTTAAATTCACTCCTCCCAAAATTATGCAGAATAGCCAACAAACATCAGCCCAAGTTCATGCCAAATCACATTGATACTGGGGGGCGGGGGAGGAAACGCTTCATGTTTTCCCTGTCCTCGAGGGTAGGAGAAAATAAATTACAGCAACTTCAGTCACCAGGCTAACAGTCCAGCTCCCTGAAAATACCCCAAAGGACTCCAGTTCTGTTCTAATTATTTCAAACCCACGCCTTGAAGAGAATGCCAAATTGGTCAGGAGCTGTTGCCATGTGTTCATTTTCTTACTCCAAATATTTACACTGTGTCCTCATTTCCCATCCTCTCTTAAATGCCCTTTCAAACTTCTTCAGTTTCTCCCAAACCAAAGATAAAAGATTCCATGACAAAATTATAGCCTTCTCCTGAGTGGCATTGGATTCACACTTTGCAGGGAGGCTTTAGAAGTCCTGAACCTATGCTTGGAGTTGGTGATGAACCAGATCCCGACTACAAACTGAAGCTTACGGCGGACAAGGCAGACGAGTTCCAGGTTAGGGGCAGGGATTCAAATTGTGTCGGCTGCAGTAGCACTCCCCTTGACAGCACAGCTTCGTAGTGTCTATTATTTTAAAATAGGGGTGTTCGGCCTCTTTCAGCTGGAGGGGGAAGACTCGATTTTGGAGAAGCTCTTAGGAGCTGCATTCCAGTGGTGGGTGGGAATGAAGGCAAAAGGAGTAGCAGGGCCAAAGATACCAGAAATACCAGCATATTTTAGCCTAAAGCAATTCTTGCTAGTAACTAAGAGAGCCAGCGTGGTGTAGTGGCAAGAGTGTTGGACTGGGAGGTGGGAGATCCGGGTTCTAGTCCCCACTCAGCCATAAAGCTCACTGGGTGACTCTGGGCCAGTCACAACCTCTCAGCCCAACCCACCTCACAAGGAGGGAGGGAGAGGTGGGGGGGTGACATCTGACATAGTAAACAAAACTAATAAAGAATAAAGTGCAAGGTATCGAAGGGTTGTTGTGAGGACAAAATGGAGAGCAGGAACATCATGTACACCACCTTGGGTTCCTTGCAAGAGGAAAAATTGTAGGATATAAATGCAATAAATACATATATAAACTACTCCTTAGAAGAGGCATGCCAATCTTATAGACGGGGGGGGGGGCTGCACAAAAGCCAGGAGACCACAAAATGATTGGCAGTTGGAAGGAAAGGGGTGTGGCCTTCTGGGAAACCCTGGAGGACCATAATGGGACCCCCGATGGGAGAGATTTGGCCTGAGGTTCAACACCCCTGTTTTAATAAATACATAAATAAAAGGGGATCCACGGCTCATACCATTCCGGTGACAATCCAGTGATATCAAACCCAATTGAATCTTATTTCTCCAGACCAAACCTTACTGAGTAATTGTAACCAGATCAGGACACTTTGAGCCATGTGTCTTTCTACTTATCTTCACCAGGGTTGAGCCACAACCTCCTATCAGCAAGGCAATTTAATATGTGGCACTTTATTCTTTATTAGTTTTGTTCACTATGTCAAGTGTCCCTCTCCCTCTCTGCCTCTCTCCCATAATAGCACACACCTCACTTAGGGCATAATCCTATGCATGTTTCTACAGAAAGAAGGCCTACAACTCCCAGTGTGGACCAATGGACTGACTATAAAGCATCTTCCTATGTTCCCAAGATTGGGTCTTTGGGGAGGTGCTGAGGCTCAGTGGCAGAACCCCTGCTTGGCCTGCAAAAGAGCCCAGGTTCAATTCCCAGGATTGAAAATAATTTCAAATTAAAAAATAAACAATAAAACAAATAAAACAAATAAAAATAATAATAAAACTTAAATAAAAACCACACAAAACAGTGTGAGTGAACGAGTATCAATAACTACAACTTTGAAACAGCCCAGTCTGAATAACAGCGTATCTATTATGTCAAGGGTCGGCAGAAAGCAGGTCTCCAGATGTTTCGGACTTCAACTCCCAGCATTCCTAGCCAGTGCCCATGCTGTCAGGGGCTTCTGGGAGTTAGTCCCAAACCTCTGGAGTTCTATCTTCTGCCCACCCCTGTACTAAGTACCTGAAACAATGATTTTTTTTTAGAAATAAAAAAGTCCACGAAGAAGTGTAGTAATAGAGAACTTGTGTACCTATAAAATGGGCACAAGAGCCATCCACTGTTCAAGTTAATTGAACGAACAATTGTAAGCTCAGCAGGACAGGTTTCCATTCCCTTGTAGTGCAGAAAGCATCCATGCCCACTGATGGTGCTACATACATAACTAGATAAGAGTTGTTTCCTGCCTTGACTCTTTGCAACATGACATCTAGTGAATAGATTTATTGCTACTAATTATCTACTAATAGATTTAATAAACACAACCGCAATATTTTAGCTCTCAGACTCTGCGCAGTCTGCTGCTCTTCTTAAATAATATACTTTTAAAATTAAGTAGAGATGCCTGCTTCTTCAAAAGCAAATAATGAATTTTTCATCAGCCCAAAGCAATGCGCGCCATTGCATATACAACATTTACAGCCAGCTATGATTTAAGCGTTCCAATATAGCCAAACCATATTTTTAAGACCAGAATCTATCTATCGGTGAGGCCCCTTTCATTTATGCCACGCTTAGAATTTATTAGCCCTTTCCTGAAAAATGCATGGATGGCAAATCACTCTGGTCGTCATGATAAATCAGAAAAGTGCTTGTAGCCATGTGGAGTTTGAATGCAGGAGTCTGGTGCGCAGGAGACCCCCTGCCTCTCTAAACAGAAAGTCGGTTGCAGAGCGAAGGCCTGTCTCAAGTAAACAACTGGCTTACTAACAGAGAGAGGTGAGTTTCAGAAGGTGCTCCTTCTCCCATCCGCATGTAATACTGGAGAGAAACTTGAACTTGCCACAAAATTCCCCCATACAGGCAACTACTAAAAGGCCCAGGAGAAGACGGTGATAGAGAACCAGGCAAAGAAGAGTGCAGTGGAAGGAGAGAGGAACTGAGATGGTGGGACCCAAACAAAAATGAGGAGTTGCGGGATAAGACAAGCAATGCAAGAAAGGAGGAATGACACGTGGAAAGTGAGGAAAGAGGACACAGCAGAGAGAAAACTGAAGAGAAACAACATGCTAGGAACCAAGGAGAAATGGTTCTGATTGACTTCACAGTTGTTTGGGCTTTAATTTAGAACCAGGTGATGGGAGTGTGTGGGTTTTGAGGTGCCCTCTCCTCAGAACCCATGTCACTGGGCAACAGCTGTTTCTGCTGGCTCTGGCATATGCCAACTCTTGGCCCCTATCGTGGCATGGTTCCTGTGGTGACTTGACTCCAGGTTCCAACTTGACAGCTGCCTACAGCTCAGCTCTGACCCAAATCAAACCATGCTTAATTGAGGGAGCAGCAATGTTCTCAAGCCAGGTCTGTTTTCAGTTCTCATTGGGAGCAGAGTTTGTGCAAAAAGCCCCACACTGAGGAGGGGATACAGGAAAAACTTGCCACACTGGACATAAAGCTATTTTTCAGATTTCATAGACCAAGAGAAAGGTCTCCACTTCGAGGAGCTTACAATGTCAAGTCACACACACACGTGTGTGCTATGGGCCCACATGAAAACTTGAGGTGGTACAGTCCTCAAACAGAGGGTTTCACCAATTCAGTTAAGGCTGGATTCAGTTATGTCTGGATCGGCTCCAGGATTTCAAGGAGCAACTTGGAAGGTTTTTTTATTCATGATGGAGCAAATCAAGTTTATTTCTTTTCATAGAATATTTCCCTTGCCAAACTCTCTTTGTGAAGTCAGCTCAACAGTTGCCAAGCAAAAAGAAAAGGAAAGAGAGACAGAGAAAGACAGCATGATAATCCTCTTGACCCCGACAGCACTTGTGAAAAGAGGAGCTCTTAAAGACACGTGACGGCCATTTCATTTTTAAAGTCAACTTAACCAAATGCCAATTAAGTCCAGACTCCTTCCTTCTTGATCATCCCAAGTTGACACAACAGCTTTGCCAGCTACCATCTCCCCAGAGCCAGGACAGAACTGATGCTGCCAATCCACTCTTACTGTTAAATGAATAAGTCAATGTGTTCAGTTTTTTCAGGCAAAGCCTGTGAGTGCAGGATTTATTTTGTCTCCCCAGAAGGGATTCAACGCACAGCCTCCAAGGAGGCTCAACGGTGGGAGCACTGGGTTTGCTCCATGGACAGTGCATCACCTGAGCCAAAAATGTCCCAGCACCCAACAGGGAACAGATGTGTACAGTGCCAGCTCCAGGTTTTGGAGGCCGCTTGGGCAAGAGACCCCCAAGCGGGCCCCTTCCTGAGTTCACCTTCTCCCCACCATTGTCTCGAGCTGCTCTCGCTCCTCCTCCTCTTTCCCCTCCTTGCTCCCACTTGCTTGCTTGGCAGGCAGAGCGCCAGGGGGCAAATAGGCATCAGCATCTACTGCTCCTCCTTCCCACTGCCAGAGCGCGAGGCAGGTGAACAAGCAGGTTATAATGGTGAAGAGGAAGAGCAAGGGGCTCTTGTCAGGGGGCCTCTGTTGGGGTACGGGCCTTCAGCAGGTGCCCAGCCATGCCTACTCTTGCCGTCCATACAGGGCAGGAGTCAACAGACCTGCCTGCCAATGGCTCATTCAGTTGCCTACCATTCCACTTCCTGCTACAGGCTGAAAACGAGCCAACTGGGGTTCTTTTTCATGTGAAGGAGCTGCAGCAGTCCACAAGGAGAACTCCTTCCGAATACCAGATAAATGTTTGTCTGAGAACCATAGCAGTAGTGTGGCGATGTGGTGGGTGGGGCTAGTCCATCCAGCCCCAACTGCATTCTCCTTCAATGCACGGAAGGGACATGTACCCACACACCCCAAACAGAATGCAAATAATGGGACGCTTAAGCGAGGGAAATGGAGACTAACATATCTGGAATGCAACTCTCAGACAGAGAAGGGCCCCACGCTGGCTTGGAATGTCCCACTCTGTGAAAAGATCTGTTTGGGAGGAAGGAAGGAATGTGAGAGAGGAACAGACTCTAGCTTCTTGTCAGAGCAAGAAGCTAGACAGAGCCTAAGGTCAAACCACCTAACATCCGAGGGTTAAAGAAGGCTCTGGAGCCCTTACATAATGCTGTGATAAGGTGGTGCACCCACTTTATCATAGGTAAGTTATGCTCAAGAAAAAGAAGGCTGAGCCTGCTGGCCATCTACTATAAGATGTCCAATAACAAGAAGGCAATGTTTCACCTACAGGGCCAACTGGAAGAGCTGCAGAAGAGGAGGGGTCGGGGGAGAACCTCATGCAATTCACTTTTTGATATGAACTTACCAAAGTCACACTTCCCAAATCAAGACACAAACCAGAGCAAAAATGTCCTTCGGAATGCACACTTCTCCGGATTTTGCAATACAGTTCTTCGAATAAGAAATGCCTACAAAAATGTGTATATTGGCAAAACATACATTTAAAAAGTGGGCGTTATTATAAGGAGAAACTCCTTGTAAAAAAAAGATACATATATTAGGCAAGAGTGAATACAAAAACAGATACACTAGGATAAATGCATAGAACAATGCATATGAATTTCTGAGCGGAGCCTTCTTTTTTAAAAAAAATTGCTAAGCGATGCAGAAACAGGATGAAACAAACTGACAGTTGGAAAAAAAGAAACTGAAATTGACGGTTTTGCCCATCCCTGTGTAAGAACATCCCTTCAGTAATTCCTAGAAACTTTATTTCTTGGACAGAGCATGTAGAAAATACGTTTCCTATACTGAACTTACCTGCTGATCTTTATTCCTCACAGAGATATCAAACTCTGCAGAAAATCCCTCATATGGCTTCCTACAGATGGCAGGCAGCCCATTTAACAAAAAAGCTTTTGCAGAGAGCTACAATAAAAATGGCAAGCATTGAAGGCTTTACCGCTTCTGAGAGAGGCCACTTCAGAAAAATTTTTAGAAAGTCGTTTTCTGATTAAGCAGAACCTGCTGATCCTCATTTCTGTAGACGTCTAAAGTCTTAAGACTCCAAATCTTATCAGGCTACTGCTTAGCTTGAGAGCTAAAGTGACTAACTTTTCTCCTTCCACTGTTCTTAGGAAGTACCAGAATTTCCAGGGGGGCAGGCAGAAACAGGGAGGAAAAGGAAGTATTTTTATTACAAGAAAAGAAGGAATAATAGTTCTTACATTTGCAGTCCTTACTTATGGAATACACAGTGTGCCCGCTCTTTCCAATGGGACAAGAATAAAAAATTGCTTAACAATCTGGGAGTTTTTATCACATAATTATCAATCTGAAAGCAACTTTAATACTGCTTGTATTTATTGCTTCTCCATACAGAATAATGGAATTTAAAATAACTCCACTATCAACTTAATAGCTGTTTATTTTTTATTTATCAAATTGAGGCTGCTTACAATGTGACGTGAAGAATATTTATGGAAGAGTTCATATGTGGTCATTTTAGGGATATCATGAGTTGCGTTTGACATGAAATTACATATCATCTGAAAATACTTGTGCACAGTCTTAGAACTGGGCTCATTTTTAACAATGAATCTATTTCCTTTTAAATATATCCTCCCACAAAGACCAAAAAAAAAGCAAAGGAAGCCATGTTGGTCTATAAGAAAAAGTCATAATCCAAACATAGGCAACATCCTTTTGGGGGACAAACCAAGATGTCTTAAAACAGTGAGCAAGCTTCTGAGTTCTCCAGGATGCTTCATCAGCCTGGATTTTAAGCAACACAAGGTGGGAGGAGAGAAGAGCGAGGAGGGAAAGCTGTCAATGTTGAAGCCACACAGTCTACATTTAGTCACACTGCTAAGATGGAGCGCATGGGGAGATAGCAGAGTTTATTAGATTTGGCTCCAAGTGGTGCTATGCAGCTTTTAGGTTCCACCTAGTTTGCCTAGACAAAGAAGCAAATTATAGCTGATCCCTCATTTTGGAAAATATAAAATGGAAAACCTTTTAGCTCAAAATGTGTAAGGCCCTGATACTTTCCTCTGAACACACTTGGTCCGTACCATTTTGGGGGGAGTGGCGGGGAGACCCTTCTTATCCTTCAGGAAAAGTTTTCAGAAAGTTAAAGATTCACATTGACTTTCTCTAAGGAACACAGCAACAGGACAACAGGCACAGTTTTGTCAAGATTAGAGGGCAAACAGCATATCCTCTGTTAATTGGATATGCAACTTGTAGAAGTTTGCGAGTGCCAGGTTTTAAGATCAAGAGAATGTGCAATACATAAATAAATTATAACAAGGTGCTTCGGAATACAGAAAGCAGTTGGAAGATGTAAACATGTTACCAACGTAGGCTTGAGATCTAATCCTCCCTGAACCAAGAATACATATTTCATAACTTTTGCATGAGAAACCAATGGAGAATATATTATTGAAAACTGTTAAATATTCATCTCCAGTATTAAAAATGTTCGGACTCAATGAGTTTTGCAGCTGTAATTGTAAAATGTTAGGGGTCAATATCAGTGTTACATCACACATTTGGAAGGTTGAACCCAACGTAAGATTCTACATATCTGACTGCCAGGGTCTTAGGCTCTATGACATTTATTCCAAAATTATCTCAAGTTTTCTGTTCTGCACTTCTAATTTCTTCATGATGTCACCTTCTGTCTGATGCTATGCATGCACTGAAAGATTTTTTTTTTTTTTTTTAAAGGGGTCAGGGGAAATGTAGAAGACACATGGGAGAATGTAAGAATTCCCTGGGGAAAACGTCCACTTATTTTGGACCAAAGTTTAGCCTTTCATGATTTCACTTCCAATTTAAAACTAAATTAGAAAACTCATAAAAACAGTGTTTTATTCTGGCAAATGACCCCCTTTAATACAAAATATACATACAGGATTAAATTCTGGTGCCAGTTTCTTGTTCAAGACTGAACAATTGTTGGCAATAATTATGATTGCACCAGTTCAGACTTCACAGTAAACCAGTTACCAGTAACCAGGAAGGGGAGGGGAGGGGGAAGAACCCTGGGCTCACGGTGCCAAACAATGGTTCAGCCATCAGAGTGCAAAATCTGGACCAGGCTATTTCTTATGCCTCTTATAAGAGAAAGACAAAAGAACTGGGGGGATTAGAAGAACCAGCTCCATTGCTCAGTTGCTATCTGATTTTGCTAATGTCCCGCCATTAGACAAAAATAACATCACGAACTGGTTAAGCTGCAGTACACAATGAATACATTACATGCCTCTCAAACTCCATGCCTGTTAATATGTGCCAACTGACACTATTAGGAATACCAAGAAAGGAGTAGGGAGATCATTAGCTTTTCCTCATAAAGAAGAAGCAGGAGATGGATATGTTTCTGTCAATTAAAAAGACAAATGCAAATAAAATGAAGTTAGACCAAAGGAATAACACATCTTTGCAAGCCAATTTTGAGTTGTATCTACAATACTTCCTCTTTCAGAAAATCATACAATCTTCCTTTCATGATCTAAGACAAAATTCTACAAAACTTAAAAACCAGTAAAGCTCCAGGCCCTGATTTCTTTCCATCACAGTAAAATAAGCTGGAGTGGACTACTAGTCTCTCTTGAGACTTTAAAACTGAGCGAGAGGCTAGAAAAAGGAGGAACGTTAGCCACAAACCTGACATAAATTCTGTTGATCCTGTGAATTCCATAGGTGCCATACAATGGCTTGCATTGAAAGTTTGCACAAGCAGAAGCCGCTCGGGATTCCTGCCCACTCCTCCAGTATGCATTGAGCATATCAGTACCACCAAAAATGTCTCCAATTCTGTCCCTCCAAACATATCGGCATCCAATTTGCAAGATCCAACCATTTCTAAATGCAGAAGAGTTTTCTCAAGCGCATGAATGAATGTAGTGCCCTCCACATTACTCAAGCATCGTTCTAAGAGAATCCCACTAGAAAATGGTGTATGTGGACCTGGCATTAAAACACTTGCTCATGTATCGTTGCTTTGTTCCTTTTATATAGAGATTTGCGGAAAGACTTAATTATCCCACTGTTAGTATCTCTCCCTCGGCAGGCTCCTTTGATTTGAATGTCTCCTTCCTTCTTGCGCACCAAGATGGAGAGACAGCAAAGTCTGTAAAATTTTTGGCAGCCACCATAAAAATAAGGTCCTACTATGTACTCCAAGTCATTTTAGTTTTAGTTTGGTAATCCTATTTGCTTAGTAGTGTTCAATATTTGATATATCCTGTGGTTAATGTAAATCATTTTTATCATGTTTAGTTTTACAGTTTTATCTGCCCTGCTGTATTTTATGTATGATGCATTAATTGCAATGGGTTGGGGCTAACTGTCAGGATTGGGCCCAGACTCCCTGCAGAGACTGTGGAAGAGGACTCAGAGTCCGATGGCGAACAGAGCAATGGGGAGGAACCCGAGCCTCAAGGAGCTCAAAGAGACAGAGGCAGGGAAGAATCTTCCCAAGAGCAGGCTAATCAGTGGGATCAATACCCAGCCATAACTTCTCCTTCTGTGGGAACCCAGCAACTCACAGAGGGGGAAGAGGTGAGCACACCAGACGCACGGATCAGATGCAGAGTCAAGAGGGAAGAGCAGCGTAAGGAAGTAAAGCATTCTACCAGGTTGGCCCATCACAGGAGGTCTCTAGGGGAAGACCCTCCCTGAGGGCGGGACTGAGAAAGCCTTTCAGGTTCTGGTGTCAGATGATGTTTGCAGAATATTTGTAAACTTTTTTTCTGCTTTAATTAAAAAAAAATGTTGGAAGATGCAATGATGCATTATCGAGTTTAGTTGATATATTCTGGAGCAGCCCTGTAACTATGCCAGTTTGGAAGTCAGTGAACAATCATATCAGCTCAGTTCTATCATCCAAAGTTCCTTTTTTTCCTTTTAGCAATCCACTTCGAAAACATAAGCCTGCTCCATGGGTTCCTTCAACACAAGTAGACACCAGAAGGGGGGAGGCTCCCTTAATAGCTGAAAGATTTTAGAAAACCAGAAAGCTACGCCAACATCAGAAATAAGTCTGTGGATTTAGTTGTCAAGAGAATAAATAGCTTATAATAAAAAGCAACTGCCAACCTAAGTACTCAATATGGCACCCTCTCTTCAATGTTTATGCAGAACAGCAAGCTGAAGTGTTACATCTTACCACTTTTTATTTCCCCACACCACCATTTTTCGTCTCTGTTTTTTCCTTTAATTCCGTCCTGATACTGGAAGGAGGGGGGGTAGAGAAAGATTTAACGACTGAGAGGTTTTAGCCACAACTTTTTGTATTGTACTGCAATCTTTATGCTATACATTGATTATATTTGAAAAATCAATTAATTTGATACTTTTAAATTAAGATACAGAGAACACTGACTCACTTCACAATTGGCAGCAGAAGACTCCTTTCCACCCACAGCCACAACTGGCATTATTAGCCAGAGAGGCTTCAGGATTCAGTAAGTGCTGGTTGGCATTCAAGGGGCTACTTTACTTGGACATGCCTACTAGATTTATTAAATTTCTCTCTCTGAACAGCAGCCCCACCCACCCAACCTGTGGCCATCTAACAATTTGGTTTTGAACCACCCACCCACCTCAAGTTTCTGAAATGCTTTGTCCTGAGGCATGGAAAGCTTCTGTGTGACATACACAAGACTCAAGGCCCTTTGCAGGGCACAAAACTAGTAGCACAATTGTTTGGAGCCAGGTCATTAAGCATTATTACTGCTTCGGATTTTTTTACCGAAATTTGAAAACTGGGTTTGTTATCATGACAGCTCAGTAGAGTAGAAACATGCATTGCACCAGTGCTGCCATTTGACGAACATACATCAAGAACTCTTAAGAGTTGGTTCCTCTGGAGGCTTCTCAGCTCAAACCAATTCACTCAGTGGGCAAACAGAGGTGATGTCCAGTCAACAGCAAGACATAGTCATCTCAAAGCCTCCAGGAGGTGAATTGGGGGGGGGGGTGCTGGGTACAGCAGATGATAGTCCTGGCAAATCAGGGCTTGGTGGAATTCTGGCAGCATCAGTCTTGCTAGCTTTACTGAATGCAGGAATCCAAAGTCTGCCTGTAGCATTGGCATTATGATTTTGCTTTATAAAAACAAGATGCCACGTCTCTTATCAACCTTCAAGCTTGCTGATATGTGCATCTCCATTTTTGGATTCTTAAAGAGACCTACAATGACTCAATTGAAGGCTTCTTGTGTAGCAAACAGAAGGTACTGGCTGTGCAGGAAAACCTCAATGTAATGAATTCAGTTTTGGTAAAGTTCCTAAGTGCCATGAGAACCCAGTCTCAATTGTGGCAAGCTCAAGGAATTTGGAGAGCGGAAATGCAGGACTTTGTGGTCAATGAATAATTTATTGCAAGAGTGAGCAGCACAGCATGATGCAAGTTCATTCACTAAAGCTCTGGTACGCTCCTCATGAACATTGAAATCTCTCTCTTGCTGAGTGGTTTCCAGCACAGGCAGTTGGAGGCAGTGGGGCAGGGCAGCTAATTGTTCGCTGGTAACCTGAGCACTGTAGGTTACTTGCACTTTTTCAGTGCTTGCGCATGGAAGCACCCTTGACTCCCCCTCCCCAGCTCAGAGGAGGGCTCTGGGGTGGAGGAGGCATCATCCAGTGAGCCCCTGTCTGTTACTACAGGACCTCACAAGCCAGAAAGCACGGCTTCGCTGGACTCTTCGGATGCAGAGGTCATCCCCACACCCCACCCTGCCACAATCCAGTCCTCGCCATCACCCATGCCGAGGAGCCAATGGCTGCAGAATCAGGCAATGGCCCTTTAAGAGACAGATAGCTCCTCAGAGGGAGTGCGATTAACAGCAGAATTAGATCAGCCAAACTTCATAAAGCCTCAGAAGACCTCTGCATATTGCTGAGACAACAGCTCTTCCTGAGTGAGCTCCAGCCAGCATAGATCTGTCCAGGGTTCTGACAGACTCTATCTGCTCTGCCCTTGCCATCCTATCCTATACTGCTTTGTCAGACTTGACTCTGATTTGTTTTACTTGACTGTGCTTCACCCTTCTAGTAAGCGCAACCGCTTCAGATCAGCTCCCCTGGGAACCATGAGTGGAGCTGGATGGGCCACAGATGTCCACAAAAGCTTCAAGCACTTTTCTTATTCTGGCAAAGTCATCCACCCTTCTCCCAAGCCTGGAGGAGGTCCTCGTGCCACATTCACAGAAAGGCTTGGAAAGCAGCACTGATAGTGCTCTGTTTTCCAGCCCTTGGAGGGGCTCTGCTCCCCAGCTTGGAGCAGTGATATAGTCTCAGTCTCTCTCTCTCTCTCTCTCTCTCACACACACACACACACACACACACACACACACACACCCTACTGGCCCTTACAGCTGCCCCAAACACCTCTGAAGGTCTTTGCAAAATGCTGTTAACATATTCTGGCAGGCTACTAGGACGAAACAGCATCAGCTTGGCTCTCTCCTGGTCATGAAACCATGTGTCTATATTGCCATGGGTCAGTGGAAAGCTGAAGGGGGAAATGCCTGTGTTCTTCCATCCAGATCTGGGTGTGGAGATTTCCCCCCACATGCCAACATTCAGAATGCCCAGCCCCAGACACCCCCTAAAGGTGGGTCAGGTATTCCCCCAGGCCCTGAGGCAGATGGCAAGGTCACCCAATTTCATATTTGAAAGAAGGGCTGTGGGGCAGATTTCTTGGAAACCCTTTGCTTGGAGTAAAAAGAACTGGAGGCCCAACTGAGAGCCAAGAAAAGGGAAGTGTGGCCTTTGTGATCGAAGAGCTCTCCCAGTGAGGGGGCCTTCTCCCATTAGCTGTGTGATTCCTTGTCTTAACTGGGCTAATTGTGGCTTCCTGACCCATAAGACCATGAGTGCCTGCAGGAAGAGACCAGTAGCCCATCTACTGGACAGCCACCTGTCAGGGATGCTCTGACTTGGATTCCTGCATTGAGCAGGAGGTTGGACTCGATGGTCTTATTGGCCCCTTCCAACCCTCCTATTCTATGATTCTTCTCTAGCACTATTCCCACAGAGGCCAACCAGATGCACCAGTGGGAAGCTCACAAAAAAGTCATGATGAAAATAGCCCCTCCCTGCTAATTTACGGCTCAATAGCATCCAGGCTGCCTTTTGTGCAGATTTTTCCCCCATTCTAAAAGGCTGAAATGCCAGTCCTGAGACTTAGTTAGTGGCAGGAAGAGCTTTAAGTTAGAAGATGCTGGTATTTTTGGTTTTTAGCCCCACCCCTTTTGCCTCTGGCCCCACCCCCTTGGCTTTTGGCCCCACCCACCACTGGAATGCAGCCCCCGAGAGCTTCTTGGGCTGAGCCATGTTCCCCACTCCAACTTCAAGGCAGGATATCAACTTTTAAAGCCATTTGACTGAGTTAAGAGACAGACATGCAGCTCTTGGACAAACACGGAGGGTACCAAGAACTGTAAATGTTGCATGGCTGGAGGCACTCCTTCTTGTTTGCTGAAACAAACACATTTCACCATTTGCAATCAAAATCTGTGTGTGTATACATTTTATATATATATATATATATATATATATATATAGTAGAAATCAAGTTGAAAAGCTAATTTCTGCTACTCCCACGTGAATGATTATCCGCAACCACTTTTTGCCGCAAAACTGTTTTTGCTGGCCTAAGCACCATTAAAGCAATGCCAAGTGGGCAGAAAAGGGGGAACAGCATTTGCAAATGACAGAAAACAATTTCAGGTTCGTATTTAGCCATGACAGCATCACTGATTAGGTGCAGTAATAAAAGAGAAAAGTAGCTAGACCGAGAGTAAGTATGTCACAAGAAAGGAAGAGTTCACATGTCGAATACCAAAAGGATAAGGAAAGGAGGAGCAAACAAGTGTCTGGAAACTGTTCCAAAATGACAGGGATCGATACAAGGGCAAAATTGAGCAGGGTGTCAAAGGAGACTGGGACGAGAACCATGGAGCCCTTGATAAAGGTCCCATTGTCCCTTGTGGCAAAACACTCAAGGCTGCAAAGACAGGAGACAGTTCTATGTTCTGCCCAGGTCCCAACATTACTTTATCCGTTATTCCCACTTAAGGAACTCACCCAAACCCCACTTCCCTAGTCTGGTTCATCTGTCACCAATGCTTATTTGTGCAACAGGTCAAGAACTTTGATTCTATGAAAGTTTTAATGGACAACGGCTCTCTCTATTGCCTTATCCCTTCTGGCTTTACAGGGTTTTAAGATTGCTTTTGCTGCAGTCTTGTTTTTAAAAAGGGAGTTTTTCTGTTTATGTTATATCAAACTTAGTTGTAAACTGCTTTAGATATTTTCGTTTTTTTAAGTGTAAATATTTTAAAACAAAAATATTCACACATTTAAAGCCTACATTTGGCTGCAGTGAATGGAGAGAAAAGAGTACAAGGTTCTCCTGAGAGACAAGCTCCATTTGGATCCTTCTCTTCCTGAACTGTTTCTATTCCAGCTGGTCATTATAAGAACTTTGTAATTTAAGAAAGGATGCCTGCATGGCTTCTTTTCATCTTCCCTCCGCACCCCATTTTTCCTTTTGTGACGTGTCTTTTAAACTACAGCCTGCAGTTTATTAATCTTATGTAAGCCACTCTGGGAGTCTTTTCAGCAGAACAGCTGGGCAAAAATGCTTCAAACAAATGAAAAGGAAAAACCAACCAGCTTTTGTAAATCTTCCTATCCTGTTCACCTGGAGGCAATGCTTAACTCACCACGAGCGGCCAAGCAAGCGGCTCTTTACAAACTTGCCTTCAAAGCATGAACAGTGTTTATACACCCCACTGAAAGCCACCTGTACCCACTGAAGTCTAGTTATCAAATTAATCACCCACAGATTTGTAAGTCAAGCTAGGCAACACATTTTCTGGTTATCGTTTCTTTCCTCCAACACCAAGAGAAAAGGACAAATATACCAATATTTTAGCTTATAGTTTCATTCTGTATCATGCTGTTGGCTCTCCTTCACTTACTGCAAAATCTTTTTTTATTGACAATTCAATCATGTCCATTTGGAACAGGAGAAGCACTGATTTGATCAGCCATCATTGGATTCACAATATATAAATGACAGGGCCATATCGGGCTCGAGTTTAGGAGCAGCTGCCTTTTATTGATTTATATTCCACTCACCAGGAAGAAAAATTGCAACCCAATCTAGTAGGATAGGCAGAGATCGATACCAATTTTTTTCTTAATGACACGAAGGCCGAGATAAGGACGGCATAAGTCAAATCTAGACAGATCAAATTTGCCCAATATCCCTTTCAATTACTGTGGACATACGGTGGGATATGTAACATTAAAGCTAAGGGGAATATAATCAAAGGGGCTTAAAGTTACAACAAGCACAGACAAGGCTGCTGCATATATCCCCTGGGTGCTTGGAACTGTCACAACTTCGGAGTTTTTAAAAAGTGGCCTGGCAGACAGAAGAATCCAAGTTTCCCCCTTTGCAATTTAGCCTCCGAAGTGGTGTTTGCCATGCCCTGCTGGAGGTCTCCTCAAAGGAGGAGGAGCTCCCAGAGACTGTCATCAAGGAACAGCCCATGTCAGGGGACCTGGGGGAGCCTGGGCCCTTGGGGGAGATGGCCGCAGGTCCATCCCTACAAGAGGAGTGGAACTCCACCTCTGCCACAGAGGCTTAGAGACCACCTAGCCCCTGAGAGTGTCATCAATCAAGAGGCAGGCTGGTAGGACTCCTGTGCGAAGAAGTGCTCGGTTGAGAAAGAGGCCTCCTCAAGAGTAAAGACCTCCTTGTGAGCAAGGCCCTCCTCACAAGTAGGACTTTTGCCAGAAGGCCTGTGATGAACTGCAGCCAAGCCCTGCTGAGGCTCTGGAAGCTCTGGAAGCTCTGGCTATGTAAGCTTTCACTTAGCTTGCTAGCCACTGGAACCATGTCTTACTACCAACACCAGTGCCTTGTACCCTTGTTTCTCTGACCAAACCTCCATGCCACTGACCTTTGGACTCCTGCTTGACTCTGCTTCTTGACCTGTGTTTGTGTCAGACTACACACCCGTGTTTGGCCCTCGGCTATGCCTCAGTCTTATTATTATTCTTTTGGAACTCGCTCTCTTGCCTGGTAATACTGTGCCTTTGACCATTGCCTGCTTCCTGGCTTGAACTGCTCTCTTGCTGGACCGATACCTCTGTGCTTGACCTGTTTACTGACTTGCCACTGGATTTGCCCCTTAATGTGCCCTCATGCGGAGTCTGTCCCAGCCAAAGCAGGGCAGTGTTAGAAAGTGCCCATTGAATAAGATGGAAGAGCAGCCCTGTTCGATCGAAGCAAACATCCATCTAGCCCAACACCCTGCTTCCTGAATGCCAACAGGAAGCCTACAAGCAGGACCCGAGTGAAATAGCCCTCTGCTGCCGTGAAACAGCCTGAGTGCAATAGCCCACTCCAGCAGTTGCTATTTAGAGGTATACTGTCTCTGGACCTGTCATGACTGATTGTCAGGGTGGAAACTGAACCAATAGAACCCCAAAGCAGTTCTGATTCTGAGGAGGATCAGCAATCCGTGGGAGAGGAGCCAGCTCATCCCTCACAGGCACAGCAGCTGGCAGAGGTTCCTCCTGCCGGCATTCCTGAGATAGATAGTGACCCTGGCAGTGAGAGAGCGCAGGAGGGGGGCTTGCTAGACGCTCAACGCAGACGCAGGGAGCGACAAGCGATGGAGGGCGTGGAAAGGAGGCGTAGCGCCCGTTTGGCACGCAAGCAATGGCCGCCTCCCGTGGACCCAAGGGAAAGAGGGAGGATCTCTCCCTAGCCCATATGTTCAGGGTCTTCAAGTGATTCTCCTTCAAACAGGGATCAACTGCCTACTCGGAGCATAGGCTACTCTGCTGTTCATTGCTTAGTCACTGATGATTAGCATCTGAAAGAGTCATTAAGCTGTAAAAGGATTAAAGCCTTGAAAGGAATCCTTTCGTCTGTGTCTTGAGT
Organism: Heloderma suspectum; assembly: GCF_057233095.1. Classification (NCBI taxonomy): domain Eukaryota; kingdom Metazoa; phylum Chordata; class Lepidosauria; order Squamata; family Helodermatidae; genus Heloderma; species Heloderma suspectum. The sequence goes on from NC_139466.1 coordinate 5,321,345, forward strand.
TGGCTATTGGAGTGTACTGAAAGAGGCCGCTAGGGCGCTCCTGACACTGATAGCCATTGATATATTTTAAACCCCTGTAAACTAGGGGCCACTCAACATCTTGCCAGTACTTCGTAAGTTCAATGGGTACAAATCCAGCCCCTTCTTGCTCATTATTCATTACCACCCATTGAATGCAAGCACATTTTTCTTCTCCTGCTGTGGTCCATGGTAAACAACCGGTATTGCACCTTTGTGAATCCTTACAAAAACCTGAATCACCTGTTTACCAGAAGCCAAAGTGCCACTAAACAGTCATACAACCCTCTTTCGAAGCACCTTCAACACTCTCGAAAGCAACACATACTCCTATTATCTGTCTGTAGTAGTATTTTAAAGTGTTGAAATCTATGCTAATGGAAGGCAAAGGGCAGTCCATTAAAAGTCAGTTGTTAGATTTGCTTGATCAAATGCTTTGGTCTTCAGAAGGCCACACATCCAACCAACAGCATTAACGGTTTTATTCCTGTTTGAAGCAGCTCAGTTTCTTGTTCCTCACTTAAGGTTCCCTGAACATTCACCTGCACATAAAACCTCACTATGCCAGCAACATTAACATCTGAGAGGCAGAACAGGTGCTTAACCTGAACTTCCATTTAAAAGTTTCCTAAGTGTTCTGGATGTAGACAAAAAAAAATCTTCAGCATTAGACAGCCAGATTACAAGTAATTAGCCATTTTAGAAGTAAAGATGCATGCCGTGGTGTTTTTTTCTCCGATTTCCATTTCCGTAATGTTGACAATTACACACATTCTGTGTTGCGTTCTCTTAGTCTACTTGCACTGGGTGAAATCTAAGCTTGTATGAGCTTGCTTGTTCATTAAGAACTGCCAAAAAGGCTCTCCTTTGCACCCCACCAAGATCTAAATTGTGCTTGGCTAGGATGCAGGAGACCCCCTCCTCCACAGCTAGACTGGAATTCCCAATCTAGACAGGCCATCTTCCACCACCTTTCAAAGAGCTTTGATTTTTAGCTGGCATTTGACCTGCAGAACTGTTGACTGGGACAAATTCACTAGAATTTGAGCTCTCAAGAACATCTAATCTATTGTCTGTCTCTTGATCTATTTATCTTGTGATTTTGTTGTTTCAATAGTGGCTGTAAGCCACCTTCAGCATTTTTAATGGAAAGGCAGCGTTTACTGAGGTACGCAAATTTAATAGGTGCAGTGATGCTGGGAAGCAAATATCCAATTATGGAATTTCCACTAGCTCACCAAATAGAATCTGAGCCTCAGACATTTCTAGAAGTCATACGTGATCCTTTGAGGGAAAGCTCAGCATGAGAGACTAGTTTTCGTTTGCTACGTTTTCATAACTTGCCAGTTATAGTGCCAACATAAATCAGTTTAGGTATCTAAAAGGAGAAACTCGTGCAAAAAAAGTTAAGTCAAGGACTCCAGAGGTCAGTGCAAACACATCCCCCCCATGTTTATTAACTGGTTGTGCATTCATAAAGAAGTTGCAATCGGAACTTGTTATATGCTCAGGAACTTCAGTAATGCCACCTAGAAAGCTGATGAGGAACGTCACCTTCTGTCAATCTGTGTGGGGAATGGAAGAAATAAAATGTTGGGCCACTTCAAAGCAGCAGCCAGCACTTCAGAGGACAGTGATGTGTTTATTTAAGGGCAGAACAATCACCCGTGACACAGACATGGGAATCCAAAGAGTTGCATTCAATGCAGCTACAGGTATATAAGCCTTACTGTGCTAAAGAGAGAGAGGGTGCTGAAATCTCCTAGTATATCTCATGTATTTCAGTTCAGCATTATTGTTTAGAACCCAAAGTCATCACAATATCAACAGGAAAAATAGTTGATGCATTAAAAATGAAATAGAGGGTAAACCAAATTAAGTAAAAATCAGTAAAAATGCACCCAACACTGCCACATTCAGGAAAGGAAAGGTTCCCCCTGTGCCAGCACTGGGTCATTGCTGACCCCTAGAGGGACGCCGCTTTCACTAGCGTTTTCATGGCAGACTGTAGCGGCGTGGTTTGCCATGGCCTTCCCCAGTCATGACTACCTTTCCCCCAGCAAGCTGGGTACTCATTTTACCGACCTCGGAAGGATGGAGGGCTGAGTTGACCTGAGCCGGCTACCCGGGACCTGGCTTCCGCTGGGATCGAACTCAGGTCATGGGGAGAGTTTCAGTTGCAATACTGCCGCCTACCACTCTGTATAAAATTATGTGATACTGGTTTCCAATGTCAAATCTTAAAAGTGGATGTTAACTAAACCAAGAGGAAAACATAGGAAAGTAAAATAAACATTTAACCTAGTCATGACGGCTATATACTAGCACCAATATATCAGGGGCAGGATACCTCTGTGCACCAGCTGCTAGGGAACATGAACAGGAGGGTGCTATTCCATTCATGTCCTGCTTGTGGACTTCCTATAGGGGTCTGGTTGACCACTGTGGGCACAGAATGCTGGATGACATATGCCTCTGATGTGATCTAGCCCGGCTCTTCTTAGGTTCCTAAAATTATTAATACCCAAAAGTCTCCAGTACAGTCTTTTCAATTTGCCGCACAAAATGTATTTCAGCAATCCATTGGCTTGTGAAATTATGGAAAGAATCAACACAGCAGGCCATGTGTGTGTGAAATGCACATGTGACATCCATATTTAGTTAGTTTTTCCAGAGCACTTTGTCATTGTAAAAGCAAAAGTTAGCTGCACTGAGGAAAGGCATTAATGTTAAAACATCTTCACCACCACCACCCCCAAAAGCCAGCGTCTCTTGGAAGCGATCTTGAAAAGACCGTGGGTTTTTGTTTTACCACAGAGACTGTTCAGGAATGCCCACCACAAAGTTTGTGCATCAAATCTGCTCCACTAAGAGAGCAGCCCTATGGCCCTTAGACAGCATCAGACCCAAGAGTCTGAGCTCCCCGCCCCCGCCCCCACCCCCTGGCGCGGAGAGAACCAGAAAGGCTAAAGGTTCTCTGAAGAGAGCTTCAGCTATTGGGCGGAAATGAAATGAAAAAGGAAGGAAGGAAGGAAGGAAGGAAGGAAGGAAGGAAGGAAGAAAAGGTGACCTCGGAGGGAAGGTGAAGGGGGCAGTCCTGTGGGTGGGAAGGGGACTGGGAGGCCAGCTTACGAGGAATCCTCTGGCCCTCCCCGGCGCTTCAGCTAGACAGGCGAAAAAGCGTGTCTAGCTGAAGTGCAGAGAGGAGGAGCGGGAGGCAAAGAGCGCCTCCGCCACTCCGCCCGCTCTGCACTCGATGGCTGTACGCCTCTGAGTTCAGAGCCTTACGGCCATCCCCATAGGGTCACACCCAATGCCCCTTGACTAGAGCCATGATAAAGCCATTATTATTTTGCCAGGCTTTTGATCTCTGGACTGCTAGGAACTGGAGCTGATGGTTGGATCTCTATTTGATATTACCCAATGCAAAGGACGTAAACAGCTCTAGTAATTTGAATGCTGAACATCTACAGTGTCTCTCTTTGGACTGTTCTGTTTCGAACAAGCGTTGTGAGTTGGTTGGGGACATGGTCAAAAGGCAAGGCATACACATGGAAACCACAAAGGCGAAATAAGACATTCTGAGAAAGAACGGTATAGCTGATCATTTTATAAAACCTGAACAATGCCCCCCCCCCCATACACACACAAGAACATTCCCTACTTAGAAAATTAGTACGGATTTATAAGATTTGCATTCTGATAACAATCACTGGCTACCTGTGAAAGGCACTGAGGGTGAGGCGGTCTTGAACCTGATCAGTGCTGCACTATAGCACCACCACCACGCATGGCCAGAGAGTGACGGCACAGTTCCCAAATCAGCAGGGATCAGGTTAACATAAGAAGCCAACAGGGTCCCATCTGGTCTGAAAACTGTTGACTTTGGCCTGGCTCCCACATTTGAGAAACTTGTCACCCAGGAGCAAAGCACATTGCATCTTTGCCTGTTCGGCTCTCAAAGGAATCCCTCTCCGGCCTTGCTAACATTTGTTCATTCCAAAGAATTCAGGGAAGGGATGTAAGAGAGAAAATTCTCTGTACATAAAAAAAAAAGTCCTTCGATAGAGGTCTATGCATGTCCCCACCATCACCTTCCCCCTACCCCTTTCTTCTTGTTTATAGCTCATTATAGTCTGTACAATATGTCACTGTGCCCTTTTACTGCAATTATACTGAAGAAATATAATGCACTAGCAAAACCTTTTATTCATCCATGGCTGAGCTCCAAAAAGCTAAGTGACAAAGATGTTACTTCCACTCTGGAAAACACACGGTCATTTTTTCTTACCTTTACAAAGCCTGACCAAAAAGGAAGGAGAGGGAGAAATGCCAGACTGTCCTAAAGGAAAGGTATTTTTTTTTAAAATAAACATAAATTCTAACTCACGCTTTAAAAGAAGCCATCTTATTAGCATGTGCGCTTTTATTCTAGAACATCCAGCATTCAAGTATCAAAACTACCTTGCCAGATCAATCAGGCTGCAGCAAGGGTCAAGCTGCAGGAGGCCAGGTCCCAGGACCAGGGGGTGGGGGTGCTGGGTGTCGCTAGAAATGTCAGAGAAATCTGCAACAGAATCAAATGAGTTCAGATTTGTATGAATCGGACCCACAGATTCTGCAGCAGGCTGACTTTTCCCCACTTGGGCAGATTCTGTGGACTTGCAGACCATTTTTCTAACTTCCCAGAATTTTGTGCAAGTTTAGTTATGCAAAAAAATTTAAAAGGCCAAAAATGTGCATTTCCCCCAAAGCCTAAAGTGTGAACATGCTCGTTTGGGGGGGATTTGCACAAATTTGGAAACGGAAAAAAATCCAATTCCGTCAATGGGCCTGACAATCCATGAAACACGGACAGAATGGATCTCACACAAACCATACATCCCTAGTCATCACTCCTACTGTATCAGAAGCCAATGCCTGAACACACACGCATGCACTCACACAGAGACACACACAAAGCTGGACACACATCAAGTCTCAGAGCAGCAAATCAAGGATCAGAGGCCTAGAGCAGAGGTGCAGAAATTGAGGGCCAAATCTGTCCTGCCCAGGTTCACCAGATGGCCACACCCCACACCACTGGGGCAAGGCCTGTCTTGTTTTAATGACTGCATGGAAGCCATTCCAGGACGCTTTTTGGCTGCAGAGTGAGATAAAAATACTTTAAATAAAAACCAAACAATACATTTGCAAAGGAAGGTGTGAGTGAGCTTTTCCTGTCTGCTTGCTTGCCCATGGCCTTCTCCTCATGAGCAAGTGTGAAGTAGAAGCTCTGCTGGCCAGAGAGCTTTGCCTCCTAGACAGGCCCAGATCCGTCTCAGCGGTTTCCAGCTCCTTCTCCCATATTCTACCATCTGCTGGGGCATAAAAAGGAATGCTGCCCTAATGAAAACTTGCCTTACCTCTCCTTCTGTCCCAGACAGATTTGGACCGTCCTGACTTGCCTGTTGGCTTTTCCTTGCCAGGACACCTTTACAGCCATCTAAAGACAGTGGTCATGCTCTACATCTTGTGGCTGTTTTTTTCCCGCTTCCCTCTCATAAAAAAGCAAGTATGTGAAGGTGTTTTATTTTTGAAAATGCCTTTCTCAAGTGGCAGCTCTTTGCAAAAAGGAAGGAAATACCACACTGCAACACATTGGGTGGGGGGGGGGGAGGATGAAGAGGATAATAATGTCATTTTCTTCCTTTTATTTTAAAAAAGTGGTGCTTTATACAAAGCCCGATTCCCCACTAAGCCTGCCCAACTTCTTCCCAGGCATCTTTCTGAAAGCAGATGGAACCAGAGCTCACACTGGGTTGTTGAGATTCCCACGGCTCCCTAACTACATTAACTTGTCATTTAGAAATATTGCTTAGGAAAGCCATGATGACACTTAAAAGAATCCCAATGACTTTCAGATCTGCAGAGCGTCAGCAGAAACAATGGGGTGTGTTTTATTTTATTTATTTTTCTTCTCTCTCAGTTGTATATTTCAGAAGGAAACTAACAAAATGCACACTCTGTCCATTAAGGTACAAAGACACCATCCATCTCCCACAAAGGACTTATTCACACGGAGCTTTTATCCTGCTATTGAGATTGCCCACTCACAGAAGCGTGCTAGTCCTTTTCATGACATCGTTAACTTCCAGGGCACATCCAGAGGCATTTCCTGGTTACTCGATGTTAAATAGATCCAGAAATACTGAAGTATTCAAATACGTCCGTTTGTTACGCTATTAAAACAGCCACTAGATGGCACTGTTTCATTTATCTCTATCAACTTTGAAAATTAAAAGCTTCCCCTCTCAGCAATCACGTGGTCATTGTCTGGGAGCCTGCAGTAAACACGGAAAGGCTCCAAAACGGGAGGGCTGTGGGGGGTTTCTTTAGCGTAAAGGCAGCCAAAGACAGGATGGCTGGTGTCTCTTGGACCCAAACAGGAGGGTGCTGCTCCCTCCTGTTGCAGGTATTAAAGCACAAGCACAAACGCAGGCCCAAATCTGGCCAGCCTCCGTTTCCCAGATGGCCACACTCCCTTCCCCTAACCACCAATCATTTGGTAGCTTCCCAGCCTTTGAGGAGTTTTTTCCCCATTCTAAAAGGTTGAACTGCTGCTTCGAAGGAGCTTTAAGCTAAAATATGCTAGTATTTTTGGACCTGCTCCTTTTGCCTTTGGCCACACCCACAACAGGAATGTGGCCCCCAAGAGCTTCTCCAAAATGGAATTCAGCCCGTGGGCTGAAAGAGGCTCAACACCCCCGTATTAAAGGCTCTGCATTGTTTACGGAGCCTTCCCCAAACTGGTGCCCTCCAGATGCTTTGGACTATAACTCCCAAGATTCCTGACCACTGGCTATGCTGGCTAGAGCTGAAGGGAGTTGAAATCTAAAACATCTGGAGGATACCAGGTTGGGGAAGGCTGGCCTAAGGAGTGTACCTTTGACATGAGCCAAAGGGGAAGAGCTAAAGGTTCTTGGCCTGTGTCTTTTAGCTGGTGGCTCAAAACCCATGGCAGTGGGGCAAGATTCTTCTGGTTGGAGTACTTCGGTCTGCTTTTTGACATCTCTCCACCACAGATCCAGCTTGGCCAAGTAGCAGATGAGGCCTAGTGCTGAATTTGGTGTGGGTTTTAAAGGAGTTGGGTGTAAGATATGTAATTCTACAGTTAGGAAGAAGCGTTGGTTTACAGTTCTGCATTCTAAACCAACTTAAGCTAGACTCGTGTTTGGTACCAGTAATTACTACTTCTCCCTCAGGTCTACAGTCAGATGTGTAAATTTAAAATAAAGGAAGACTCTCTTCTGTTATGTTTTAAACAGTTTCTCAAGACTTTTCTATTTCAGTCTGCCATTGATTTAAGTGAGCTTCTGGGTTTTAGACTGAGGTTGTCGTTGTTTCATCTGGTTGGCCTTTTCATTTGTTCCGATTCCTTTATTTTGTGAAGTTGACTGTTTTCAGTATGTTTTAAGCTGCTCAGAACTGTTGTATTTTTATTTTCCTTTTTCTTTGTGTAAGCCACTTTGGAAGAATATTACTTTATTGAAAAGCTGCCTATAAAAAGGTAAAGGTGTCCCCAGCCAGTCGTGTCCGACTCTAGGGTGCGGTGCTCATCCCCGTTTCTAAGCTGAAGAGCCAGCGCTGTCCGAAGACACTTCCGTGGTCATGTGGCCGGCATGACTGAACACCGAGGTGCACGGAACACTGTTACCTTTCCCGCCAAGGCGGTACCTATTTATCTACTTGCAATTTCTTGCTTTCCAACTGCTAGGTTGGCAGAAGCTGGGACTGAAGACGGGAGCTCACTCCGTCACGCAGCACTCGGGTCTCGAACTGCTGACCTGCCAACCTTCCAGTCTGCAGTTCAGCGTCTTAACCACTAAGCCACCGCGGCCCCTAAAGCTGCCTATACCTTAAATTAAATAAAGTATATTCCCTTACGACTCCTGAGGGATTTAGATTTCCTATACACCAGGTAAGGGATCCCCAGTATTGTCAACACTCTGTTATGATTGTGAAACTATTTACAGCTGCTTGGTAATTATAGCTTAAAAAGCGGATTCTCTTTTTATCCATTTTTAATACCGTGAGTTTCAAGCCAAAGAAGGGGTTTACTCCTTACAAATGGTTGTTACGCTACAGTAGATTTATTTCAGCAAGATAATGACAAGCTTTTCTCTTCTAAAAAAGTATTTCAAAAATAAAACACCTATTAACTGGGGTTTCACATTATTTTTTATTTCTTTTATTTATTTCAAACATTTGAATCCCGCCCTATATCATTAAGATCTCAGGCCAACGTACAGATAAAACCAATTTAAACTGTATAAAACAATAAATAATTTAAACAGCTTAACGCATATTAAACCATGAAACCAGCTAATGCCAATTAGAAAATCTAAAATAAAATGGATAAAACAGTGTTCAACTTTAGGGAATTCAATTAGCCCCCAAAGGCTTTGGTGAAAAGCCATGTTTTAACTTGGCACCAAAACGAAACCAACATCTGCACTAATCAGGCCTCCAAGGGGAGGGCATTCCACAACTGGGGAGCCACAGCAGAGTAGGCCCTCTCCCACATCCCACCATAGTGTATGTCTTGCAGAGGGGGCCCCCTCCAACAGAGCTGGAGAGGCGCTCCCTCAAATATCAAGGTCCCAAGCCACTTAGGGCTCTACATGTCATCACCAGCACCTTGAATTCTGACCGGAAGCATATTGGCAGCCAGTGCAATCCCTTTAAAACTGGTGTTATATTATTTTTATAAGATGTTCCAGTCAGCAGTCCAGCTGCTGCATTTTGTACTAGCTGCAACTTCTGAGTCATCTTCAAGGGCGGCCCCATGTAAAGTGCATTCCAGTAGTCTAATCGGGAAGTTACCAGTTCATGCACTACGGTGGCTAGGTTATCTCTGCCCAGGAAAGGCCGTAGCTGGGCAGATCAGCCGAAGCTGCCCCCAGTACTCCGGGCCACACAGCCCACCTGGAGCTCCAGTGACAGGAATGGATCTAGACATTAAAGTCATAGAATAGAGCAGGGGGTTGGACTCGATGGTCTTGTAGGTTCCTTCCAACCCTACTATTCTATGATTCTAAGTCTAATCAAGCAGCAGTTACCATTTTACCCTTCTATTCTGATAGGGTTCTATACACTATACTAGGGGTAGGCAACTTAGTGTCCTCCAGATGTTTTGTACTAAAACCTCCATAATCCCTGACCACTGGCCATGGTGGATGGGACTAATGTGAGCTTTAGTCCAAAACATCTGGAGGGCACCAAGGGTAAAACCCAGCATAAGTCTTTCTTCAAGTGGACCCACTGAAATTAATTGCACTTCACTTAGTCATGACTAACTTAAGTCCCATTCATGTCAATGAGTCTAAGTAAGACTTATGTTGGATTCTACCCTAAGGTGCCTATCCCTGGTCTACTCAAATCTGATCTAGTTGCTGTAGAATAGCTACAGAACTTACTTATAAGAGGAGATGTCTAATATTTTCTCTGTCTAAATTTTCATCTATTGTTTTGAATCTGAAAAACCTTTTCAGAGGGGAGGGGAATAAAGAATCATGCTCAGTTAGTAGGAATCAGGTGCAGAAAAATCAATATAGGCAAGTCAAGAACTGGGGTAGTAAGCCTATCCCCTAAGCTCTGCATGAAACACTCCAGTTTTATGTGGAGCAAATCAAACACTTTTATCTGGAAAAGACTCTGGATTTCCCTTGCTTTTTGCAAAATATGCATATTACACAAAGAAAGCTCCCGAGCTGAAAACTAGTCGGCTCCCTTTCATGTGTAAGGAGAGGTGGCTAAGAACAGCACTGGAGGAACGTGGTTGTAAAAAAACAAATCCTTTTAATAAACAGAAATAAAGCATGCTTAAGACAGACCCCTGCAGACGGCCAACTGTCGTGAATTGCCCTATATACAGTTTCATCTATGAGGAAATGAATGTTTTGAGACTACATAGTCTGGCTATGTTTATCGTTTCCCCTTAAGGAGCTTTCCTTTTTTCTTTTTAAGGATCAGGTTTCCTGCCTCTGCCCAGTCTATATTAGGGGATATTAGCTCAATCCTTCAGAATTAGACTAGAAAGGCCTGCAACAAGAAGTTGCAGTATGTCCTCATCCCTAGCAGGAATGCTCCAGTTCAGGCCTTTATCCAGTACTACAAGCTGTAAGAGGTTCAAGAAGGCTTAACCACTGCGCTCCGCTCAGGGTGCTGTGGTTCCTGGAAGCTGCTGAGCATGCTCAGTCCTTATGGGGATGGGGGTGGGAGTGCCATCTTTGGGTTTTCTTTTCTTTTTTTAATGATTCATGCTTCTGCATACCCAAGCATGCCAACACCTCCCTCTTGTTTCTCAGCGGCTCCACTCTTGCTCCCATCTTGTTGGCATTCAACCATCTGAGTTCCCTATTACAGGGAATCGAATCTGTCATTCTAAAACTGAACAAAGCCCAAGAAACCATACACACTCAGAGAGAATGAGAGCACTTCACACAACAAACCAACACGAAGAGGGAATCTGTATTAATACAACTATCAGGTCTCAGCTTTAATAATAATGTTGGGAGCCTAATGCATAAAAACCTCTGAAAAACAAACCCATCATCTGTGGGACTTCAGGACAGTTGCAACAGAATGTGCACCGTTTGTTGGGATAAAGTGCCTCTCCCCACCCTGTTTCTATCTTTTTTTAATCCAGTTTTTTTTCCTCCTTAATGGAACTTTGCAGCCTGAGGGCTTGTAAGATCACCACAAGGCACAAAGAATTTAACCATTGCTAAACCATTGTTCAGAGCACCAGTCCACCCAAATCCTACTTTTCCAGCCAGTATTCTGCACCGTGATTTAAATAAGCCACCACGGCTTATTTTGATCACTTGAACCGGCCCTAGGTCTACCTTCCTGACCCCATATTTTGCACCTGGGTCAGTTGCAGGATCTTGGGGATCTAGTGAAAAACAAAAGAGAACTCACAAACCTGCTCACCCCTGCTTTACAGCCCTTTAAGTCTCAGTTGTAAGACTGGGGTTTGATGAAACTAGCAGGACTACTGGGGATTGCCTTGATGGCTTGGGCAAAGTGTTCTTTGTTGCGGAGATTGCTCTCTCTGGCTGGACTTGTCAGGAGGAAGACAGTCTTTTAGGAAGGAAACTAATTTTCTTCTTCCCTAAGTAACATGTTGGCTTCCAATTAGTTTCCAGGCCCAATTCAAGGTGCTGGTGCTTACCTATAAAGGTCTAAATGGGGTTGTCCTGCTCTAAACTGAGTCCTGGCTCTTTGCTAAGTAAGTACAGGGATGTATACAACAGAGAAGTCAATTCCGAAGGCAAATGGTCAAGCACAGTTTTACCAGATGCCGGGGGGGGGGGGGGAGTCCAGAGAGAGATCTGAGGCACAGCCAAGATCGAAAGCCAGGAGATCAGTCAAGCAGAAACACAAGCAGAAAGCAGAGTCAAGTAGGCATCCAGGGCTCAGTAGCAGAGCTCCAAACAACACTGCAAGGTCAGGAAACCAGATACTAGAGCTGAAGATAAAATGTTGTTTCCAGCAGGTTTCAAGTTACAACTGAGAGCTGATATAGCTACAGCTACCAGAGCCCCACCCAGGACCCAGCTGCATCGCATTAGAGGCTTGTTAGGTGTCTTCCTCACGAGGAGAGCCCAACTCATGAGTAGTCCTCTTCAATACATGAGCACACTTTCACCTGGCCACCATCCTACCATAAATCTTAAGACACCAGCATTCCTGGGGAACATCTCCCTCTGCCTTAGAAGCTAAACTCTCTGCCTCTCAAGAAGGGAGATCCGAAGGCATCACCCCTAAGGGTCCCGGGCCATCTTGGGTAATGCCAGGGTCTTCTGAGGCAACCTGTTCCCTAGGGCCATCTGTCTCTGAAGGTCTGGCTCCTCCTCTGAAGATGATCCCGGTGGCAGAATGACACCTGGGACCATGACAGGGTTAAGGTCACGAACTCTGAAAAACCACCTCCTCCCATATGAATCTGTCTGTTGGTTGCAATCATCTTAGGGTTATGTCCCATCACCCATCGAGGTTTGGTTGGTGGGAACAAGAGGGAGGACCTTTTGGGGGGTAGTACCCAAGTTATGAAATTCCCTCCCAAAGGAGGTGACTACCCCATCCCCAATAGCATTCAGGTAGACAATGAAAACATTCTTATTCTGCTTGGCTTTTACCTGTTTTTAATTTACAACTGAAGGTTTTAACTCTTCTGCTTTTGATTTTAAGGTTTTATTTTTAATTTTTGCTTGATGTTTGCTTTGGTTTGGTAAACTTCTTTGGGGCGCTTGTGAAAGCCAAAAATCTGTATAAAAATGCTGTTATGAATTAAAGAAAATGAAGTTCCCTTTTCCCTACTTTACATTTTTGCTGTAGTTAGTGAAAAATAAAATATATGCCTTTTAAACTTGATGGGTATATTATATATAATGATCTAGTGATTCATTACTTCAATCAATATTTCGCAAAGAGTGCCTAAGAGGACCTCTGTATGCAAAATTTAAAGCAATGTCCCTTTTTGCAGTGCAATCTGGCATTAGCTTTCTGCTTTAATGAGAGAGGTTTTCAGTAAATTGTACATCTAGGTCCCTGCCTTATGGGAAATGCGTCTCCAATTCTCTTCCAGCTGTTACATACAGCTGCTATTAACAGGTACCAAGGCGGCAGTGACCCTTATAATGTGTGGCTTCACAGCGAATATTTAATTTGCAAAGGTGAGAAGTGAGATCACGGCCTATTCCAACTCTCATCTTTTATGTCTCTGTTAATCCTTCAGAATTTATATGCTGTGCTAAAAGCACCTGGAAAAGAATTGCAGGAGATATCCCAGGGTACGTTTAAGGGTTAAGCTTAACCACAGTTACTTAGTTAAACTTCTTATAAACACACAGAGAGGTACTTGAGGGAGGGGAAATTACAGGCACAGCCAGACAATGGAGACACAAAAATATTCATCAAAATTAAACTGCATTGCAAATGAAACTGTACAAGAAATTTCATAACAGATGGACACCTGCAGGTGGGATTTCTTAAACATATCTTTATTCCTTTTATCAAAAGTGATTTTCCTCCAACCCTGGCATTCATAACATCCTCTCCTACATATAAAAAGGATGATACCAGTCTCAAATTCCAGAGATCTCTTAGCATTCGTCGCCCTATTCCACCTTGCCCCCACCCCGCAAAAAGGGATTTAGGAATGCTTGTGTCAGTTGCCACATATTTGTGTTTGTTTGTTTGTTTACCTTACAGCAGGTGAATTAAAACTATATTTAGCACTCTCAAAAATTGTTGCAGTGGGGTACAATGATGAATTACAGCAAAACCATTCATGCATCTGGGAGCTGAAGAGTCATTCCCCAAAATTCGGGGAGGGGGGAGTGCACTTGCCTTACTCTCCCAGGTCATCAGCTTGCCTCCTAATGGTTTGGGGAACAAAGGGGCACATTTCTGAGACCAAGGCATGTCTTAATGTAAAAAAATTCTAATGCCAAGTCCCATGCAGTAAAAAAAAAAGAAGGAAAAAATGTTAAGTCATCAAGCTACTTGAGAAAGAGATTACCACCCTAAGTGATCAAAATTGCTCCCCACCACATAGAAACATCGGAAGCTGCCTTATACTGAGTCAGACCCTGGATCCATCTAGCCCAGTATTGTCAACACTGATGGGCAGCAGCAGCTCTCCAGGGTTTCAGGCAGGAGTTTTTTCTTGACCTAACTGGAGATGCCAGAGATCAAACCTGGGACTTTCTGCATACAAAGCAGGGGCTCTACCACTAACCCATGGCCCCTGTATATAAGAGGAGGGGAAACGGAGTTCATTTAGGCCCCTCCAGGCACAGGTTCAGCCCAATCATACAAGTGGATCACATCCTTAGTGATTATTGTATTTTAAGAACAAAAGAGATCCACTGATAAAGGGCATCACAGCTCGAAATGAACCAGGCGTGGTACACACCAGCTACTTCTCCCCCCAAGATGTAATAGATCAGCCTTCCCCAACCTGGTATCTCTCAGATGTATTGGACTACAAGTCCCATCATTCCCAGAATGACAACAGTTGCAGTCCAACACATCTGGAGGGCACCAGGCTGGGGAAAGGCTGTGACAGATACAGCTCTTCTAGGGCAAAAAGCTGATGGAGTGATTTTGAGCAAACACCTTGGAAAGAAAGGGTTAAACAACTACTCCCCGCACCGCTCAATCTGGAAGCCCTCAAGCAAATCCTGGGGGTGGGGGGAATGGATTATGGAACTTCACATGGTCTTCAAAGTGAGTATCTCTCCTCATTTTGACTGTCGACTTTGGGAATTCTGTCCTACATCTTTGTCAACTGAGAAGATCTCCACTTGAGAATATCTCAGGCATGGTAGCATTTCAGGACATGGTTGGGCACTGTGGAGGTATCTGGAACGCAGGAACACACAGAGCCACACCGCTTACCCTCCTCTCGCTGGTCTACACACCTCCCAGCAGTTGGCTTCCCTGGAGGCAAAAGCTCCTTTGTGCAAGACTAATAGCAGAGGTACATATACAGAATTCCCAGATGGCTCAGCCATTCCTGGACTGTACTATTTTGGGAATTGCGGGGGATGACTTTAGCCACGCAAAACTCATAGGCCAGGAAGAAATACCAGCAGTACGTGCCGGTAACACTCCTTCAGCAGAGTCAAGAACTCCATATGTATTGGATTGCAATGCATCCTGCCTGCTAAAATCCTGCCGGATAAAAAACAACGTGTGCACTTGGGGGTCTTAAAAAACAACGTGTGCACTTGGGGGTCTTAAAAAAAATTAATAAGGTGTAACCTGCAATCCAGGAAGCATTCCTTCAGGCTAGAACCATGTTAGTGCACATTTAAAATGGTAAATTTATTTTATTTTTAAAGGAAAAACATGAGGGTTTTTGAAGATGACAGGCGGACATCAGCATTCAGTGGCACAGTTTCTCTCGCCACAGGTGGGGCTCAGATTCCAGCCATACAGATTTGCCAAAAAAAAAAACCCACCTGGCCATACATCAGATGACCCCAAACTAACTGCTTCTTAGTCATTCCTTAAAGATTCACATAAACATGCCAGCCAAAACTCCACCGCATTTGGGCTTTTTGACCACTCCTTCTTAGTCATTCCTTAAGATTCACATAGACATGCCCGCCAAAACTCCACCGCATTTGGGCTTTTTGACCACTCCTTCTTAGTCATTCCTTAAAGATTCACACAGACATGCCAGCCAAAACTCCACCGCATTTGGGCAAAATTGTGTGGTATAGTCTGGTATAGTGGATACTGGGAGCAGGGAGATCCGGGTTCTAGTCCCCACTCAGCCATGGAAGCTCACTGGGTGAATTTGGGCCAGTCACAGACTCTCAGACCAACCCACCTCACAGGGTTGTTGTTGTGAAGATAAAATGGAGAGAAGGATCACGTAAGCTGCCTTGGGTTCCCTGCAAGAGGAAAAAAGTTGGGATATAAATGCAATAAATAAAAATAAAATAAATAAAATGGCCCCATCTCTGTGCACATGTCTGTCCTTTAAAATCTTTTATCCTTTCCTGAATGCAAGCCTCTTCCTACTTCCCGTAAGGGGAGAGACTTGTGTTTGGAACCACCAGGGAAGGGGCCATGGCTTAGTGGTAGAGCACATGCTTTGTGCGCAGAAGGTCCCAGGTTCGATCCCCGGCATCATCAGGTAGGAGATGAAAGAAAACCCTTCCTGAAACTTGAGAGAGACACTGCCAGTCAGTGTCAACAATACTGGGCAAAATGGACCCATGGCTTGACTCCGTATAAGGCAGCTTCCTATGTTCAGGTAGGTGGCTGCTGACGAAGCATCACCCGTGTGGTGTGGTGTAGTGGTTAGAGTGTTAGACTAGGACTTGGCAGACCTGGGTTCTAGTTCCCCACTCGGTCATGAAGCCCACTGGGTGACTTTGGGCCAGTCACTGACTCTTAACCTAACCTACTTCACAGGGTTGTTGTGAGGATAAAATGGAGAGGAAGAGGGCCATATGGGTTCCTTGCAAGAGGGAGAAACTCCCCATGGGTTCCTTGCAAGAGGGAGAAAAGGCAGGGTATAAATGTGTAAGTAAAAAAACTCAAGGTCTGGAAGTTCTGCTTGGCTGGGCCAGGCAGGAGCAGCTGGAACATGTGCCCCAGCAGAACCACAGCCATAGAGCCTACGAGGGAGCTAGGCTGCTGGGAGGGGTGAATCAAGAGCAGCAGACAGACCGACACAATCCAGAAGACCCCACAAAGGCATGTGTGCAACTGCAGCTGTGTGGCAGCCATCCTGGCTATTTGATGCAGGAGCTTCCCCATTTGAGTCATCCTGTTGACTGGGCACGAGGGTAGGGCCACATCCTTTGTAGGTTGGGGGGGGGAGGTTGTACTTGCCTAGAAATCATAGGGTAAAAAGTAGGTTCTCTCCTATTGTGGCAATACTTCCAGATGTGCTCCCAATTTTTGAAAAAAGAAGTTTGTTTTGTGGACAGTTATGTACACGGTTGGCTTATTCCCCAAACCCCTAAATTGTTAGAACGGGATGGGGTTAATGGGAGCACCACGGAATTCCTCTAGCTGGGATTAGCTTTTTTTTAGTATCTCTTGTTGTCTGTTCAGGTTTCTATCCCTAAGTGAGTGGGATGTAGACTCGGTGAGAACACTCAGTTTAAACCTTTCGCTTGGGAAGGCTCTCTTTTATTCTTGTCCCTTCACATTGTGATTTTGCTATCTTATATTGTTGCTTTATTGATTGGATTGGATTGATTATACTGTACAATAAAAGTACAATCTGGCTATGGACTGTAATAAACATTTGATTTGATTGTATCTTTTGTTGTGCTGTTTAATATGCGGTTTCTGACTCCAGAGGCCTTTGTATCAAAAAATGGTACACAATAAACCAATAATGATTATTAATACTGGATTACTGCCTCCTCAGTGTTTAGTTGCTTTTTAGTATTTCCTTCCTTCCCTCTCTCTCATTTTATTAGCCAAGTAATTCATTACAGTGGCTCTCAGTCTTCACAGCACAAAAGTCACCGCATGATTTATTTGGGAGGCTGGCGCCCTGTGACAAACTGTCCCACCACAACAGAATTTTTGCCACGTCAGGAAAATGTTATTTACTAAGCATCTTCTGCAGAACACAGGTTGGGGTTTTATATTAAGCCAACCACCACCCAGTGGCTGCATTCAAAAATTAACACTAAACCATGCCTTAGTGCAGGGGTGGGCAGAAAGTAATCTCCAGATGTTTCAGACTTCAACTCCCAGCATTTCTGACTATTGGCCATGCTGGTAGGGCCTTCTGGGAGTTGAAGACCCAAAAAACCCGGAGATCTACCTTCTGCCCACCCCTGCTTTAGTGCTATGTGAACAAGCCTCGGGCTCATATGCTCCCTCCTCCCTTCTCTCCAGTGCAGCCACAAGGAAAAGACTGGAAGCATCCACTACCATTTGCAACTAACAGGGACAGACTGTGGTTAGTAAACTATGGTTTGCCCAAACAAGCCAGAATCAGAAACCTCTACTTATATCCTGTTTTTCCTTCCTAAGAGAAGCCCAATTTGATGATCAACACACAAAAAACATAGGAATTTATCAACATATAAAACAAATCAAAGCCCAAAATCCATATCAAAACATTAACAATACAATGGACCAGTTTGCACATCACAGTTAACTAACACATGATTTGCTGAGGCTGCCCAGAGTGCGCAAGCCACTTCCAGGTTGCAAAACAACCTATAAATGCCTGTTCGTGGATTGTTAATGTGATGTCCAAACCTGGACACTTTGGGTTCTTTGTGGATTAAGCAACCCAAAGTTAACCTAAGAACAAGTTGTGATTCAGACATCATGCTAACAACCTACAAATGGGCTGTTTGTAGGTTGTTTTGCAACCATGAAACAGCTTGCACATCCCTGGCAAATCATGGGTCAATTAACCCATGATTAGCCACCATGACGTGCAAACCGTGTCAATACATCTGTTAAATCCATCAGAATTCATTCAACACATTTCCACATCAGGAAATCGAAATGCAACATCTAGGGGTGGAAGGGGAGCATTGGCTAACAGGTGAGCATGTACATCATCAAATTCACAACTATCACCTCCCAAAAACAGAGTTTGAATTTCAACCTATCTTCGCAAGGCGCAGATGACCTGGAGCAACCTCTTCAGACAATGAGCACATCGTTAATAAGTACAGCCAGAGGACATGCAAGACAGAGATTTAGCTTGAAAAAGGAAGCCTGTAAGAGCAATTCTGAAGCAAAAGCAAAGCACCATGAGAATAACAGGAAAGACTAAAAGGACACTATTTACTAGTTCTAGGAACCAATCTTTCTAAGACAAATCCTCTGCAGTTAGGAGGAGATGCAGGAACATCAACAGCTGGTTACAGAGAAGGCCCATAACACTGCAGAGGTCGAGAAACCCAAAAGGATATTAAAATGTTCAAACGCCAGGCTCTGCTAGGGGAGAAGGACACCTCCCTGTGCCGTGCTAGAAAGTTCTAACCTGGTATAGAAAAAAAATTCCCCCATCACTACTGCAGAGACACCTCCTAGATAGTGATGGGAGAACAAGTGATGTTCAACTGTGCCAAGGTTCTCCGTTTTCCACCTTAATGCGTGCTTCCCCTTGCTCTTGTTCGAGTCCCTTTTTAAAAAACAAGAAAAGTGTACATTTTTGAACACTAAAAATGCACACTTTTTCCAAGCACACACCCGAAATGCACACTTTCTCCATAGGCTAATGTGTGAAAATGCAGTTTGGGGGGGGGGATGTGCATTTTTGGGAGTGCACACTTTCAAACAGGAACAGAAGCTTGGGAAATGGTGAAAATTCCCCAGGAATTATGCCCCTGCTCACATTCAGGGTTGCAAACGGAATGTGCAGTTTGCAGTAATTTGCAAAGTGGAACAAAGTTCTTGTACATCCCTACTCCTAGATCTGAAGGCTTCACTAATGTACCTACCAAGCCAAAAATGAATGCAATCATTTGCACCCCTCCCGAACTGTACTTGATGTAGTTGTGCCAATGAACAAATGTGATAATGTACACTAGTTAATGTGAATCAGCATTAACGTGCACTAACTAGTGTGCACACGCACTTTAGCACTAGTGTGCATTTGCGCTAATGCAAATTAGCACTAATCCCCCCACAAAAGTGAAAAATTGGTCTGCATGTCCACTGAATCCATGTGTCTTGGAAAAAGCTGGTCCACTGTGGAATCCACATGTTGGATTGATAGAAATCTGATCTCATTTTAATCCATTGCGGATGTCTCCCTCATTCCTAGATAGATAATTCTTCAGGTGGCTCTGATGGCCTGCAGTTCTGCTGTGGGTGGGGCTCTGAGGCTTAAACGCCTCCCATTCTCAGCACAGAGTGTCAGAACAATGGCTGTGCAGCAGCTCCCAGATGCCAGCCTCATATTTCCCTGATCACCTAGATCTTCTCTAGAACTCCCTGTGTTCAGGCTGTCTACTGACTTTGCCTTTGGAACTGACCTGAACTAATTTCCTGGACCTCTGTCCTCACACCACCAGAAGTAGGACACAAGGAAAATCTGGATGAACCCAAAGGATTTCCACAGCTACTGGTCTGTAGCGAATTCAGTGAGTTTAAGAACATAAGAAGAGCCCCCTTAAATCAGGCTGAAAGCTCATCTAGGCTAGCATCCTGGTTCTCACAGCAGCCAATGAGCTCCCTATGGGAACCCCAAAGCAATAGCCCTTATTTATTTATTGTATTTATTTACAATATTTATATACTGCTCTACATCAAAGTTTTCAGAGTAATGAACAACAAAGAATAACACACGATATTAAAACAATTAAAACATTTTAAAAGAAACAGATTCCAACTTAATAAACCACGACTGGTCACTCAGGGAAGGCCTCTCAAAATAATAATGTCTTCAGGAGTAACTGAAAGCAACACAACGTTGGCGCCTGCCTAACCTCCAAAGGCAGTGAGTTCCACAGGAAGGGGGCCACCACCCTGAAGGCTCTTTTCCAGGTGGAGTCCAACAGGGCCATGGGTCCATGTGGAACCACCAGAGACAAGACCTCTGATGACTCAGTGACTGGGCAGGTTGGTAAAGAAGAAGGCACTCTCTCGGCTATTTTCCCACGCTTTTTTCACACCTACTGCTTCTGATAATGGACGTTTTCTGCAGCAACTGTGTCTAGACTTCTCATTCAGCTTTCCTTCCCCTCTCCTCAACACTGCTTCCCCCAACTCAAAACTACAAACTTATTTCTCACTCGCGTGAGATGATCACTCATCACAGACCGCAGCCCTGCAGGTAAAATGCCCATTCAGGGGGCTATCTACAATCATTAACAACATTCACATTCCATTTCCCCAAGGCCCTAACCAATCATTCTTAAAAATCAAGGTGGCCGAAAACCCACAAGGCTAATAACTGATCAAGGAGCCCAAGAGTTGTGAGAAGGCACCAGATGCATTTGTCATCAGCCCATCAAAAATGTGTAGAATCAACAGGAAATGACCCTCCATTCATAGGCTTGGATGGAGATTTACCCAGGATCAGCTGCGCTGGCAGAAGTGCACTTCCCCACCCCTCCTTCCCACGGCAGCCCCCCACCGCCGCCCCCTGAAAATGCTGCACAGAGAGTCAGGAGACCCTGATGAATGGGTGAGGTGTGGGGAAGGAGGATCCCCAAAAAGCAGGCAGAGGGGCCTTGTGCAAACAGAGCCCTTCCTCCTGGGGAAGGCAGATCATGGATCCAAGGAGAGGAGGAACGCAGCAGAGAGAATCAGTCAGCCTCTGGTTGCCAAATGGAGATGTTCCTACCCTGGCTTTAAAAACTTACCAAGACTATACTGGTTGGGGTAAAGAAGCACCTCCCAGCATCCATTCCAAACATATGGCCGGATCCACATTGAAAGCAGACTTGCCCCCAAGGACGACGAGCAAGTCGAAACGCGTTTGGCCAATAAGAACGTCAAAAATTCACGGATTACCTCTGTAATCTGATACTTCCACAGGATAGAGACATGATCTGCCTGTCTGTATAATCTTTTGTATATTTTCAAGTAGCAGACGTACAAATTGGTTTTATTCATACTTATTGTTTTACTATTTTAGCCTGGTTTTTAAAACTTCATAAATGTTTTGCAGTGTTTTAAGTGTATAGCATGACCTGTTACCTGCACCTTTCAGTGTCCAATCTGCACCACCTGGAGTGCAATTTTAAGCTATGTTTTAGGAATTTGTATAATAACTGATATACCTTGTTGTTTCATTATTGGTATCCACGTGTAAAATTTGCACTTTGTCCTGATCTTCTGCTTCTACCCAGATCCTGAATCCAACCCATGTCTTTTATATTGCTCTCACGCCTTGATGACTCCCTCTAGTACAGGACTACCACCACAATTGCTATCATCATCATCATCATCTATTAATTAATTAATTAATTAGATTTATTAGCTGCCCATCTGGCCGGCTACCCGGCCACTCTAGGCAGCATACAACACAAATAACAACACGAAATACAACACATTTACATAATCAACTGAACAAAACAATATTGCTATTAAAAAAACAACTAATCCACTTCAAATGCCTGCCTGAACAGCCAAAGCCCTCAAAGCCTGGCGGAAGCTCATCAAAGAGGGGGCATGGCGGAGGTCACTAGGGAGGGAATTCCACAGAGTGGGGACCACCACAGAAAAGGCCCTCTCCCTAGTCCTCACCAGCCTAGCTGTCCTGGCTGATGGGACAGACAGAAGCCCTTCCAAGGCCGATTTCATTGAGCAATGTCCCTGGTGTTGTTAGAGGTGCTCCATGGACAGCTGGGAGTCTAAAACGACAAGGAGACGGCAACATGGTGCCCGTGGGTTGGCACCTTTCTTGGCACCCACCAAGGTGCTCTACCCCTCCCACTTAAAAAAAAATTAACACGTTTTCTTACCGACAGCTGGGATTGCTATGAAATAGGTTTCTGATGGTGCTGAAAACTGTAGTTCAGAGGAGTTGTCTTGGGGCTTACATACCACCTCTGCCTTGTACTCAATCTTTGGGGCACGTTACTTGTCCTTCCTCATGCCTCCCATGGCAGCCATTTTGCAGTGGTGCCCAGGACAGTTTCTCAAATTGACCAATGTTGCCCATGGCCCAAAAGGGCTGGCTACCCCTGGGCTAAAGCATTTTGCAAAAACTGCTTTCTCCCACCCTAAGCCTATTTCACAAAGCTGCTGCAAGCGTAAACAAGAGTGAAATGGTTACTAATAAGAAAAACTCACCCAAAATGGCAGCCACATGGGCAGAATCTTAAGATGTCTTAGCAACAACAATTCCAGCATTAAGCTAATTCTTAAGCGGCCACAATTAGAAGGCCCCTCGTGCGATTTTCTGCACCACATCAGCCGTCTCATTCCATCTCACTTTGTGCCGCTGGTGGGAGGTTTGATGCAGCGTGCCTCATTGGTTTTACTATTCCTCTCTAGTGGGGAAAATGTTGTTACATCGAATGACCGGGGGCGCAGCAAGAGCAATAGAAGAAGTTGTCTGAAGTAATTGTTCCTTGTCATGCAAATTTCATCAAAGCAGAGTGGAGGCTGCCTGGATATATGCAACATGGGAAGTTGATCCCTTTGAACGATTTGATTGCTAATGATCTAGGCTTTTGGAGCCTGCAACTGGACAAAAACACAAAATCTCAAGATAGTATGGGGAGAAAGTTTCAACCAGCCGAAATGCTTGCCCTTTGTTTGCAGGGGATGGGGGAGGAGAGAGTCAACCTTTCGTGAATTTTTCTCTTGATCAGCAAAATGCAGTAAACTGCACATGGATACACACAGAACATTGTGCTCCTTCATGGTTGGTATAACTCTGATAGATGAAAGTGTGTATGGTTTACAAACCGTTTAAAAAGAACACAGAACCTGCAGGTACTGTGGTGGAGTTAACCTCTCCCCCTCTTCCTTCCTTTCCCCACACCAATTTAGCATTGCCCTTGCCATCTGTGGCCTTGCCCCTTCTTTAAACAAATGTAATTGACCGATCACTACAGACAGTACCTCTGAGCATGTGCAGAGTTTGTTTGCTTCACCAATGCTTCACAGCAAATTAAGGGAGCAGATTTCCTTTCAGGGCAAAAAGGGACAGCCAGCAGCACCAGTGCTCAGGGATTATGGGAGCTGTAGTCTAAAACAAGAATACACAGAAGAACTATACAGGAAAGATCTGAATGTCCCTGATAGCCATGATAGTGAGGTCACTGAACTTGAGCTGGACATCCTTGAGAGTGAAGTCAAGTGGGCCTTAGGAAGCATTACTAACAACAAAGCTAGCGGAGATGACAGTATTCCAGCTGAGCTATTTATGATCCTAAAAGACGATGCTGTTAAAGTGCTGCACTCAATATGCCAACAAATTTAGAACACTCAACAGTGGCCACAAGACTGGAAAAGGTCAGTTTACATTCCAATTCCAAAGAAGGGCAATGCCAAAGAGTGTTCAAACTACCGTACAATTGCGCTCATTTCACATGCCAGCAAGGTTATGCTCAAAATCCTACAAGCTAGGCTTCAGCAGTATGTGAACCGAGAACTACCAGAAGTACAAGCTGGGTTTCGAAGAGGCAGAGGAACTAGAGATCAAATCGCCAACTTTCGCTGCATCATGGAGAAAGCAAGAGAATTCCAGAAAAACGTCTATTTCTGCTTCATTGACTAGGCTAAAGCCTTTGATTGTGTAGATCACAACAAACTGTGGCAAATTCTGAAAGAGATGGGGGTACCAGACCTGTACAAGGGTCAAGAAGCAACAGTAAGAACCGGACATGGAAGAACCGATTGGTTCAAAATTGGGAAAGGAGTACGACAAGGCTGCATATTGTCGCCCTGCTTATTTAACTTATATGCAGAGTACATCATGAGAAATGCCAGGTTGGATGAATCACAGGTCAGAATTAAGACTGCCAGGAGAATTATCAACAACCTCAGATACGCAGATGATACCACCCTAATGGCAGAAAGTGAAGAGGATCTAAAGAGCCTCTTGTTGAGGGTGAAAGAGGAGAGTGCAAAAGCTGGTTTGAAACTCAACATTAAAAAAACGAAGACCATGGCATCTGGCCCCATCACTTCCTGGTATATGGAAGGGGAAGAAATGGAAGCAGTGACAGATTTTATTTTCTTGGGCTCCAAGATCACTGCAGATGGTGACTGTAGCCATGAAATTAAAAGACGCTTGCTCCTTGGGAGGAAAGCTATGGCAAACCTAGACAGCATAGTAAGAAGCAGAGACGTCACCTTGCCGACAAAGGTCTGTCTAATCAAAGCTATGGTTTTCCCAGTAGTAACGTATGGCTGTGAGAGCTGGACTATAAGGAAGGCTGAGCGCCAAAGAATTGATGCTTTCGAATTGTGATGCTGGAGAAGACTCTTATGAGTCCCCTGGACTGCAAGGAGATCAAATCAGTCCATCCTAAAGGAAATCAACCCTGAGTGCTCATTGGAAGGACAGATACTGAAACTGAAGCTCAAACATTTTGGCCACCTAATGCGAAGAGAAAACTCTCTGGAAAAGACCCTGATGCTGGGAAAGACTGAGGGCAAAAGGAGAAGGGGACGGCAGAGGATGAGATGGCTAGATAGCATCACTGATGCAATGAATATGGACTTGAGCATGCTCCGGGAGAGAATGAGGGACAGGAAGGCCTGGCATGCTATGGTCCATGGGGTCACGAAGAGTCGGACACGACTGAACGACTGAACAACAACAACAAAAGTCTAAAACATCTGGAGGGCGCCAAGTTGTTTTAGAGCTTATATTGGTACTCCTTGTAATCCCATCAGCTCTCATTGCCGATATTCTAGATCTGAACGCTGTCTGCTCGTTTATACTGAAGTGAACAAAATGGGAAATGTGAAGGTGCTAATGGATTCAAAGGCAGCTATCCCAAATGAAACAAGAAACAGAAGAACAACCTTACCAGGGCGATGTGGGGCTAGACCCCCATAGAAGCAGCTTTCATGCCACAAGGAAAACACGTATACATTGGACCTCATTCAACACCCTGAAAGGCTCGGTTCACTCCCTTTCTGCTGTCTTTCCACCAGCAGGCAAAGACCTTGTTATTCAGGCAGGCCTCTGGTGTGTAAAAGTGTCTGCTGGGTTGGATTTTGTTTTTATTCCATTATTGATGTGTTCTTAATTGTGTTTTAATGCATGTGCTTTGTTATTGTTTTAATGAAGTACAAATCAAAGAAAGAAAGAAAGAAAGAACTCCTCCATGTGGTTATATTAGAGGGATGAGTACATTTTGGGGACCCTCCTGGTGGGAAAAAGAGGAGACCGCTGAGAGGTTTGCTGTAGATAAGAGCTAGAGGGCTGGCTGGGCGCAGGAACCTAGGATGCTGCCTTTTACTGAGTCAGACCATGGCTCCATCTGGCCCAGTATTGTCGACACTGACTGGCAGCAGCGGCTCTCCAGGGTTTCAGGCAAGAGTTTTGCTGGGGATTGAACCTGCAACCTTCTGCATCCCAAGCATGTGGTCTACCACTGAGCAATGACCCCTCACAGCTAGTGAGTGAGAGGTGACCTGTATGTTTGGAAACTCCATTGACACATGGATTATTTGTTGGTTGGAAAGAGCTTGATGACATTTTATACACTCCTATCTCGACTAGGGTTAATGCAATAGTTTTTGAAGACTTATGCTTTCATTTTATTGTATTGCTGCTCTGGAGGACTTGATTAGTCTTAAATTGAGTTTTATATTTATGCATTTGTCTCTGTTGCTTCTTTGAGCTTTTGGCTTTGCTGAAACTGATATGCTTGTTAAAATGACATATAATATTGGATAAGGTAGTGAAAATATTGATAGTATTACTGAGATGCAGCTAGGTTTAGGATACAAACTGTTATTGAAATGCTGATACGTTTCGCCTCCTATTGCTGGTGTGTCTCTGTGTGTGATAAGCTACTTTGAGTGCAATTTTTGTGTGGAAAAGTGGCATACAAAATCAAATTCAAGGGGAGGGAGGAGGAGATAGTAACTCTGTATAAACATTTTTTAAGAAATCGCCCTTTCCCGCATGC
The DNA here is from genome assembly GCF_057233095.1 of Heloderma suspectum. Classification (NCBI taxonomy): domain Eukaryota; kingdom Metazoa; phylum Chordata; class Lepidosauria; order Squamata; family Helodermatidae; genus Heloderma; species Heloderma suspectum. The sequence goes on from NC_139466.1 coordinate 5,347,471, forward strand.
AGTCTGGCATTCGCTTGCTACTTCGACGTGGGATACAATAAATTGTACGCTTAGATCTCTGCATTTATGGGAAATGGCCCTCAGATAACAGCAGTCGCATGTAAAGGCCAAAAGAGATAGCAGACATCAACATAGCAGCAACCCTTAAAATGTGTGGCTTCATAGCGAATATTTAATTTCCAACGTCGAGAAGTGAGACCGTTGCGAGACTCATCTTTTATGGCTTTGTTAATTCTTTAGAATTTATGTGCTACGCTAAAAGCACCTAGAATATAATTGCAAGAAATATCCGAAGGTATATTTAAGGGCTAGCTTAACTACAGTTCCTTGTTAAATAATGTTCCACTTAGCCTTTACACATTACATTTCAAATCACTTCAGATATATCAGCCTTCCCCAACCTGGTACCCTGCCAATGGGCTGGACTACAACTCCCATCGTGCCCAGCCATTCGACAGCAGGGGAAGCGCCATAGCTCAGTGGTAGAGCCAGTGATATAGGTTTTCTGGGAAATTTTCTAATTCAAATTAGGTTGATTTGCATAGGAACATTTTCAGTTTCTATCAGAGAAAGTTCTGATGCCCTAGAGCAGGAGTGGCCAACTTGTGGCCCTGGAGACGTTTTGGCCTACAACTCCCATCATCCTCACTACTGGCTATGTTGGCTAGAGCTGTAGGCTAAAACATCCAGAGGAAACAAGATTCACAGCCCTGCCCTAGAAAGATCAGTTTAGCAGGTTTATTTTACTTGCATAGAGTAAACAATAATGCTTAGAAAACCCACATATTAATTTTTTGTCCCAATACATCCCAAGTATTTGACCTGAAATATTTGAGGGAAGTACACTTAATATGACTGAAATATTATATTATGTAGAAAGTTTTATTGGAATACTTGTAAAAATTTAAGGACAGTGGGCAGCTTTGCAAATAGTGCTAAGCCACCCTGAAGGATAAGCCACCGTGGGTTGATTGTTCACTCACCAACCCATATTACTCCCAACAAACGACTGGGCAAGTGGCAGTTTGGTGTGGCTTCTTTCCCCCTCAGCCCATGCAATCCTCCAGCCAGCTCCCTGCATGTGTCTCAGTGTGCTTTGCATGGCAACCCATCCTGTCTCTTCATCCTGGCCCTCTCCCCACTCTGATTGCTACTCCTTTTTGGAGCACTTACTTCATTCACTACCTTAAAATTTAAATGTTTTTGTGCCTTGGAAGTACACAAATAGGGTCGTATTTTTATATATATTACTTCCCCCACCCCCCAGTCTTTTGCAAGTACACAAGAGTGTGGATTCGGCTGTCTGATATGGGCCGTCTTGCCTTGTCAATTTCCTTGTGTGTTACAGCTCTCAAAGGGAGCATTGAAGTGGAGTAGGTAACATACCATGAAATTGACAAGATAATACTGCATACAGGCTGGTCTGCACACAGTTGGGAAGGACCAGGGAAAAAATAATACTAAGAAAGTATGAGCCCATTTGCACAGTTCAGAAGCACTGAAAAAGGGAAGAAATGTGAGCAAAGTAAGCTCTCCAAAAAGGATCACCAAAGGGTGGAGTGGGAGGACACAATACCTCCCACTTGGCATGGTCATCTGATCTCTATCAAGCCTTCAACTGACACAGGTCAGCGTCCTCCCCATAAGAAGAGCCCTGCTGGATCAGGCCAAGGGTCCATCTAGTCCAACATTCTGTTCACACAGTGGCCAACCAGGTGCCCATGGGAAGCCTACAAGCAGGGCATGAGTGCATCAGCACCCTCCCACCCATGTTCCCCAGCAACTGGTGTATGTTCCCCTTTTCAACATTTCCCCAAGTCTGGATGAAGTCCACAAATGGGAGTTATTGGTTTTCCCCCCACTTTTTGCAGCTCCTTTTCTGAGCAGTTACTACATTTGCACAAATTCCCTCTCCATCTACTGTCCTGCCTTTAAATTTGGAGAAAAATGTGTGCAAAAACCACAACAGGCCCCCACTCTGGATTCCTGCATTGAGCAGGGGGTTAGACTCGATGGCCTTGTAGGCCCCTTCCAGCCCTACTATTCTATGATTCTATTACTCTCTTGCCTTTTAGAAAGAACATGCAGACATCTTTTTCATTCAGCCTTTTAAATTATGTTGTGGTTTCAAGGCTTTACTGTTGTGGATGTTCTTGTTCTTATTGTTGTAGGGTTTTAACATTTTTAATTGGTGATGGCTTTTTAGGAAATAAGGCAGTACATAAATGTTAATATTGAATAAAATCAATAAATAGCGTGCTGCAGATTATTCCTCGCCTGAGACAATCCCCCAATAGGATTTGCACCATGTGTGTGTAGCGAAAGGATGTACAAAGGGCCCTGCAGGATCAGACCAAAGGTCTAGCTAGTCCAACAGAAGCTAGCCAGATACCTCTGGGAACCAGTAGTGTTGTGGCACATTCAGAAGTGCATGGTCCCTTCATGACAGTCACAGCCACACCCCCTTCTAAAATTGTACAGCCCTTTAAGATATACAGCCTTCAACTGGGATCCAAAAACAGCACAGCTGAGAGTAAGGCAGGGGTATTTCAATTGGACGTCTGAGAAAAAATGCAGGGGTGTTAAAATCTTTTTCACCCACTCACTCACTCAAACACAAACATTTTAAGTTTTCAAAATATGATACTCTATGGAAACCTCACTCTCTCAATTCAGCCCTCATGGACAGATCCCTTCTCATTTAAATATCCCCCTTGCACACTCCCTTAGCACCCCAACATTACCCATTAGCCTTCCTTAAGCTCCTTCATTATATCTCCCCCATCCCCCTCCAACAGAAACGTCCACACACCCAGCTGGATTGAACTACACACACACACACACATACACACACACAGATACACACACTGGTTTAGTGGTAAATTTGGAAATGCAGGAGCTCATTGTGACAGCCCAAAAATTTCAGGCAGCTGTGTTGAATCATATCAACAAATCTGTTCTAAGAGTTTTCATCTCCACCAGGTGCACGTCTTTGGTAAAGTGAATAGGTCTTAAATTGCCCATTCCAGACCAAGTCATCCCAAAGACTTTGCATTCCAACATGGAACTATATATTGTTGCTTGGAAAATTCTTTCCCCCACAGCTGCAGTGAGGATCACAGCTAAACTCAGTGGGAACAGGGAATTCTGAGGGGGGTGGCCGATGACGTCAGAGTCCCTGCTAATGAAAAAGTGCCAGGGCTGCGTTCCTGTGAGCCCTGCTTCCACTACCGCACTGCTGGGAACCTTAAGCATAAGGGTGAATGCCAGCTAGAGCATGACAATCTTAGACAAGGCAGACGCCTCCGGGCACACAAGTTCTGTTTAGCCTTCATGGGTAATGATTTGTCCAATCATTCTTGTGGTAGCAGAACACCAAAAGTGGTGCTCGTCAGGGGCTCAGATGGCTTTAAAATAGCGCTGTGCCAAAAATTTCTCCCACGTTTTTCTGACCATTCTCATTCAATTTGATAGAAATTACTTCCAAAAAGAAACTCAATGGTGAAGAACCACAGAATCACAGATTAGTAGGGCTGGAAGGGGCCCACAAGACCATCGAGTCCAACCCCCTGCTCAATGCAGGATATCCAAGTCAGAGCATCCCTGACAGGTGGCTGTCCAGCCTCGTCTTAAAGGCCTCCATGGTGGGAGAGCCCACCACCTCCCTAGGGAACTGGTTCCATTGTCGTATTGCTCTAACAGTCAGGACGTTTCTCCTGATGTTCAGCCGGAATCTGGCTTCCTGTCACTTGAGCCCATTGTTCCGTGTCCTGCACTCTGGGATTATCAAGAAGAGATCCCGGCCTTCCTCTCTGTGACAACCTTTCAAGTACTTGAAGAGCGCTATCCTATCTCCCCTCAGTCTTCTCTTCTCAAGGCTATTGAGGAAATTTTCCTATCAAGGAAATTTTGGAGAAATTCTCATGGGTTGGGTTTATGGGGCTCACTTTAGGTAGCCGAGAAGTGAGCACGAGTGTCCTGTCTTCCATCGTACAATCATCTCTCTGGCCACCTGCAGCTTCCTCGGCTTCCCACACTTCTATTAAAGCCCAGTTTAAGGCACCATGAGGTAACTCCTCCCATAGGGCTTTTTCAGATCAGAATGTGCAGGCAGCCTGGGAGGCTGGCTGTGATTAAGTAAGCTCAGAAACACCACGAAAATACATTATAAAACATCCTGAATGAGGCAGAACAACGGAAGCCTCTTTCACATGGGGGAGAAAACTTTCAGGAAATGGGAGGACTGATTTGAGCAGAGCACTAGCTCCACCGCATCCCTGGAGCTGGACACCACACTGCCCCCACCTGCACTGCAGTGGATGCAAACTGGGGGCCAGCCTGCCAAGACAGTTGATGCTGCTGTGGCATGAAGACCCCCAAAACCCTTAGGAAAAAAGAAAGAAGCTGTGCTAAAAACCCTGCCAATAGGGAGCCCCGCCTGGGAGAAACTGTGGAGAATTTCTTCTCCCCCTGGAGAAATTCGATGAAATCGTCTCCCAAATTTCTCTGCCCACAAGTCAGGTGGAGAATGTCAAGAGGCCATTTGCGCACAGCTCTCCTTTAAAAATGATTGGACAGATAATTAGCCATGATGGTAAAACAGAACCTGTGTGCTTGGAGGCGTCTGCCTTGTCTAAGGGTTTTTTTCCACGACAACGAAAGGAGATGGAAGGAGAAGCCAAGCATGGCTTACCCGGATTTTTCAAGGGGCTGGCTTTGCTCTGTGCCAGGCTCCACGAGCGAATGCATTGCACCATTCTAAGTCACTTCACAGAACATACTTCCTGGGGGGGCAGGGGGTTGGAGTGAACATCATCTGACTGGCAAGAGCTGCTCAACCAATAAGAGAGGCTTCCCCCACCCCTCAGGCTCTCCCCCAGCTTTCTTCTTCTTCTTAATTACAAGCCCCATTGAGCACAATGGGAGTTACTTCCGAGTAGACACTAATTGGTTTGGGCTGGGAAAGACAAGCAGGGGAAACCAGCTCCCTTTCTAGCCCAATGGTGTGCAGAATCGCTGTAATGGAGGTGTGAATTAGTTACTTCCGAATGGCAAAAAACCAAACAGTGGAGAATCGCAGCTTGGTAAAGTGCTTTACAGCCTTTAAGGGAATTAGTGCTTTAAAATGTGCAATTTCGATTGAGGGAAATCTCTGTAAATTCTGAAGTACACATTCAGGGGACAAGCCTCACTGAGCACAATGGGAGTTACTTCTGAGTAGACACTACTTGGTTTGTGCTGGGAAACACAGGGGACAGGAAACAGGAAACACCCCTTGACCGGGGTCATGGTGAAAGGCACACCGCTAGGCAGGGCGAGCATAACCGAGGTAAATGCAAGGGTTGGGGCACACAAGAACTATACCGAGAAGAACCCAACTTAAGGAAAAGAATGGGGCTTTAAGCAGTCTTGGGAAATCCTGGTTTTCCATGATAAGCTCCAGGCTGACTGCTGGATGGCCATGACATCATAATAGCCCTAATGACCTCCAAATGCAGCCAGCTCAGATCGCACATATTTTTTTATATATATATATATATATATATATTTATATATATATATATATATATATATATATATATATATATATATTCATATATATATATATAAATCGCTCATAGAGACGCCCCCTAAGCTTCCTATGCTGTAGCTGGAGTTCACCTTGATGCTTTAAGGTTCCCAGAGGTATTTGGCCAGTTGTTTTTGGACTAGCTACAGCCTAGGAAGCAGCCTTCTACTGAGTCAGACCCTGGGTCCATCTGGCCCAGTACTGTCGACACTGACTGGCAGCAGTGGCTCTCCAGCAATTCAGGCTGGAGATGCTGGGGATCGAACCTGGAACCTTCTGTGTCCCAAGCAAGTGGTCTACCACTGAGGCACAGTGATCATCCTTAGTTCCTCTTCAAATACCATTAATTTGCAATTTATTTATTTATTTATTTATTGCATTTATACCCCGCCTTTCTCCCTCTCGCAAGAAACTCAAGGCGGCTTACATTATCCTCCTCCTCACCGTTGTATCCTCACAACAACAACCCTGTGAGGTAGGTTGGGCTGAGAGTCTGTGACTGGCCCAAAGTCACCCAGTGAGCTTCCATGGCCAAGTGGGGACTAGAACCCGGATCTCCCGGCTCCCAGTCCGTCACTCTCACCACTACACTACACTGGCTCTATGAATAGCCACTGCAAAAAAAAAGGAGCCTTTTATGAGCCTTCTGAAACACCCTCCCTCCTCCCACATGCAATTAAGCTCAGGAAAATAGCTTCCATTGGCATGAATGGAAGACGTGTTTCCAAGTTTAACATAGAGGGGATGTTTGGGGGGGGTTGTTGCAGCATCTGGGAAAGGGAAGATTAAACCTTCCCACCCCAGTTTAGATCCCCCTCGAAAATTGTACCTTACATGACAATTAAGCTGAGGGGAAAACCTGCTGTTGTCACCAATGGACACTCAGGTCTCTGGGTAAAAGATCCAGGACCCTAAGAAATAGATTTGGGGCTAGGGCCCAGCGGAGGCTGGTTCCTCTGATTTCGGTGGGGCTGTGAATCCATTCTGGGTTTTAGTCAGAACCAGCCAGATCTCTAAAGGACCCCTGCAAGGTGCTGAAACCTATCCCCAAACTAGGTTCAGTGCCTTGGATAGCTCCTCTAGAGTTCTGGCTGGCTCTGACTAAAACCCAGAATGGATTCACAGCCCCACCGAAATCAGAAGCACCATCCTCCACCAGGCCCCACGGCCAAGCCTGGCAATGCCCCTGCTTCCTTTGTTTCTAACAGGGGACAGTGATTTCAAGGAGTCTGTTTTTCAACACCTGCTCTGTTCCAGAAAATGTTGCTTAAATCTCCAAAAGACAAAAGAACCCTTTGAAAAATGAATGCTTTTGCCAAACCTGTCATTTCGGCTGTTGGCCCATATGGAAGCTCCACAAGAGCCTTGCAATGACTTATGTGTTCTACGTGATTTAATTGAATTTTATATGGAAGGAAACTCTGGTTTTTCATTATTCACAAATGGACCTCCCATCAAGTTCCAATGGCAGTGGAGGAAAAAGAGGGAGAAAAAACATTCACTTAAAATCTGCTTCATTTAACACCAATACTTCCAGAATGAACAACGACTTTAGAGATCAATTTATGTGTTCGACAGCCTGACATATTAAAAGGACTGTCAGAGCATCACAGAACAATAAAGAACGGTGTGCCGAGGCAACTTTATAATGGAGCGGATCAAAACACCGCATTTTTATATGCAAGATCTTCGTGCTAGAGCAAGGGTGAGCAACTTGTGATTTTACAGATGCTTTGGCCTACAATTCCCATCAGCCCTAGCCAGCATAACCAATGGTCAGGTCTGAAGGTCTGAGGCCTACAGAGGCAAAGGGTAAAAAGTTCAGGCCTGGAGGCCTGGGTTTTTTGGTTTCGGTATCTCTGAGAGGAGTAGTTTCATTTCCCTGGTAAAGTTTATGTTTCATTTCCCCAGTTAAGTTTCATTTCTTCAGGTTTGAAACCATACTTCTGGTTTTGAGGGAGAAGGATATATAAAGTGGGTGAGACAGCCAGTAAGAGCAGAGTCAGGAAGATCAGAGCCTGAAGAGGGAGCAGCAAGGAAGAAGCAGCCTGGAGAAGTCTAAGTACAGCTGGGGTAAAGGAACATGCATTTTGCAACTTTTATTTTCTCTTAATGCCTTTTGTATCACTCAGCTCTATTGTGTAAATACTTTTAGTTGAGATTTGCTTGCTTTAATTTACCAGTAAACTGTTATGGTTAACTCCAGTGTCTGAAGTGCCAATCACCCCACATCTACAGCCTAAACCCCATGTTACTGGGAAGAGGAATTATAAAAGAAGGAACGAAGAACTCTTAAGGAGGTAAGAGATCTTTAAGGAGTTGCTCAGGGGGTCCAGGTCATAAGGGGAACCCTGACATCAGGAATGCTGGGGGATATAGGGCAAACCATCTGGAGGACAAGTTGCCCACCCATGTGCTACAGAGTCAGAAAAAGGTGAGGGGAGAAACAGTAAATATTACAATCAGCTTAGAAAATGATGCCTATACTGCAGGCAGTTTCTCTGCACAGCTGGTAGCAGAGGGTGTCTAAGTCAGTTGTTTGGCAGGAGCTAGCAAAAGATCCTGCACCCCAACATCAAAGCCTTTCTTTTAAAAAGAAGAGTAGAGGTAGCGTCAGAATTATTAGCTGACATACCTCACCTTGTCTGGGTGAAGGAGTAAAATCGGTCAGTTGACCAGTGTGTCAGTCAAATACTCCACAAAGCTGAGAAGGCCACTGTGTAAAATGCAGCGTCGCCATTTTTAAATTCCATTACAGTGTCCTTCATCAGTGCGGGCCACTTGCTCCACTCCAACACTTGAACCTCTTTCAGCCTGAGGGCAAAATTCCATTTTAAGGAAGCTTGGGGGGGGGGGTCACATTCCAGTTGTGAGTGGGGCTGACATAACAAAAATACCAGCATATTTTCAGCTAAAGCTCTTCCTGCCAGGAACTCATCTTTAGGAGAGGCATTTCAACCTTTTAGAAGGGGGGAGGACTGCATAAAACCCAGGAAACCGCCAAGCTATCAGCAGTCGGGCAGGCGGTGGGGTCAGGGAAGCATGCGTGGCCATCTGGGGAACCCCAGAAGAATCCCTGGGTTCTGCACCCGTGACCTAGACAAACCTAGAAGCAAAACGAAGCCCCTCCTATGGCCATGAGGTGGAACCGCAGGCATCTCCAAACAGGAACACAAGAAGTCAACCAGGGCAACAGTTGCCACCAAGAACGGCCATCTTTTTTTGTGAAGCAACCAGAGGATTCTCCCTCCCACACCACCCAATGAGATCTGGCCATGAGCTCTGTAAAGCTCCTGTGAGGAGATTAGACCCGAGTCCAGAAAAATAGTCGCTGTAGAAAAAATTGCTGAAAAACCAGTTCAGTACACAAGATCCTGCAGCAAGTGAAACATTAAGTTAAGACGAAGTCAGGAAGGCCCAAAATCTTTGTTGTTCTAAATGCTTTTAAAGTCCTCAATTATATTTGACCAATATTTGATGAGTCAATTAATTTTTTAAAAACCCAAATAACCAACCCCGAAGCTGTATTGCCAAGCCACTACCCCCTCCCCAAATTGTAAGCTTGGCACTGTTTACTTTTATAGGTCTGGTTTGTGACAGATGATTTGCTATTTATGCTACAAACGGCACACTGATATCTTGGTATATGTCCAGGGAGTCACCAAGTTAAAGGCCACCCTAAAATTATTTTCCACTTCTACAAAATTCAGTCTCAAACATACAAATTAATTGCACCACCCACCACCACCCATGTTCCCCAGCAATTGGTGTACAGAGGCATACTGCCTCTGACACTGGAGGCAGCATATAGCCATCAGGACTGGTAGCCACTGATAGCCTTTTCCTCCAGAAATTTGTCTAATCTCCTTTTAAAGTCATTGAAACTGGAGGCCATCCAGTGATGTGGGCACCACATTTTAAGAAGGATGCAGACAAACTGGAGAGGGTTCAGAGGAGGGCAACAAAGATGATCAGGGGACTCGAAACAAAGCCCTATGAAGAGAGACTGAAAGAACTGGGCCTGTTTAGCCTTGAAGACAAGACTGAGGGGACATACGATAGTGCTCTTCAAGTACTTGAAAGGTTGTCGCAGAGAGGAAGGCCAGGATCTCTTCTCCATCATCCCAGAGTGCAGAACACGGAATAATGGGCTCAAGTTCCAGGAAGCCAGATTCCGGCTGAACATCAGGAAAAACGTTCTGACTGTTAGAGCAATACGACAATGGAACCCATGACCTAGGGAGGTGGTGGGCTCTCCTACACTGGAGGTGTTCAAGACAAGGCTGGACAGCCATCTTTCAGGGATGCTCTGACCTGAATTCCTACATTGAGCAGGGGGTTGGACTCGATGGCCTTGTAGGCCCCTTCCAACCCTACTTTTCTATGATTCTATGTGGGTTTTCCAAAAAACTGTGAATTGGAAAATTTTCCAGAACATTTTCCAATGCAGATGAGGTTTTATTTATTTATTGCATTTATACCCCGCCTTTTTTCCTCTTGCAAGGAACCCAAGGCGGTTTACATTATCCGCCTCCTCTCCATTTTATCCTCACAACAACAACCCTGTGAGATGGGTTGGGCTCAGAGTCTGTGACTGGCCCAAAGTCACCCAGTGAGCTTCCATGGCCGAGTGGGGACTAGAACCCGGATCTCCCAGGTCCTAGTCCAACACTCTTGCCACTATACCACACTGGCTCTCCAACAATGGTTGATTTCCATAGGGTCATTTGCATAGGAGGATTTTCAGTTTGCATCAGAAAATGTTCTGTAGTCCTAGAGCAGGGGTGGCAACTTGTGGCCCTGGAGAAGTTTGAGCCTTTTGACCCGAAATAGTTGAGGGGGAAAACATTAGAGCACACTTAATGTGATTGAAATGTCATACTATGTAGTAATGTTTATTGGAATTCCTGTTAAACTTTAAAGACAATAGCATGAACTTCCCTCACATTCAGATTACAAAAAAAGTACTGAAAACTGCTGACGCACTAATTTTAACATGATATGCTGACAACCATTCATCTACTTCAACAAAGTTCAGGTCTCTTCTGCTAAGTTTGTTGGGCCACTTCAGTTTCACTGTCACTATTTTTTAGTTCCATTTCACTCTGAAACACACACACACACACACACACACATATTTCAATGACACATATGTATTCTCTCACATACATGTTAAGGATAATCCCCTAAAAATATTAATTACAACTATAAACCTGCCAAGTTTGCCTAATATTCTATTTGCAATTGACATAATTTCAATTTTATTAATGAATTTATGAAACAGAAAAAATGTGCATGGAAAAATAGTACACTGTGTTATCTTCTGGAAAATGTTCCATTTTGGAAGGTTTTCCGCCCCACATCACTGCAGCCATCACTACATCTTTGTGGTGGTTCAATTTCAATTTTGAAGTTCACATCATGTGAAGAAGTATTTGCTTTTATCTGTCCTGAATCTCCCACCACTTGGCTTCCTGGGTTGACTCCAGGTTCTAGTATTACAAGAGATGGAAAAGTTTCTCCACACTGTGCATAGTTTTGTACCCCTCTATCATGTCTTCCCTTACTTGCCTTTTTTCTAAGCTAAGCATCCCAAATGTTGTAACCTTTCCTCATAACTATAGCCAAGGATGTACATTAAAGAGGGCCTTTTGCTGTTTCGGAATGGCAGTCGTATCCTAAAAGGGAACACTTGCTCAGTTTAAAACATGTGGCAGTCTTGGACCTCTGGAAGCGGGGAGGGAAGCCCCCTTCCTCTTGATTAGAAACATTAATTGGATGTTGCCCAGATTTTACTGAAGTTTTCAGCCTACAGCAGAGTCCATTCAATCAACAATGAGCAAGTTAACCGAGAAATATTCATGCTATACATTTGCAGTCTGATTCCTGGCTGGGCACCTTTCCATTTTTGCAAGCACAACAGAATCCGCTGTAGCCAGATACCTGTTTCATTATAAGATGATGTGATTTGTAACAACAGCGAGAGAAGAAATGAAACAGAACCCAACACTCAAAGGCTGCATTCCCTTAAGGCATATCAGTGTTTAGAGAAAAAGGTTTCCGCCAAAGCACTCAACTCTCTCAGAAGTCCAGCGCCTATTAAATACTTAGCGGGGCTCCAGGAGTAAGACAATCCCACCAATAACCCAATCCCTCAAGCAAGATAAAAATCTGAGCTTTTCCTTTCAAGATTTTGAGCGGCTGTTTTAATTCCACTGAATGTTTTATCTACCTGGAAATCCAAACAGGCAAGAAAGATGTTATCGCGCTGATCCACTAAGGAATTCTCCAAAGGGCTCAACACACGTGGTGTGCTAACTGCCTGGAAATGCAGGGCTGTCTGTCATTACGAAAACTGATAGCCTCTCGCAGGTAAATGCCAGTCTGATGGTTTCAGTCTGCAAGCTCTGTGGCTTTTGCAATACTTGGGTTTTCATAGTCCATTTCCAAACTGGGATGGGGAAGAAGAGGAAGAGAAAATGAAGCTTAGGAAAGCAGATGGTTATAATTCTCTGGAAGTGATTGCTTTGGTTAGCAAGCACTGCCTTTCTCCCCACCAGGAATTCATCCTTCTGTAAAATATATATATATATATATATATATATATATATATATATATATATATAAAAAATAAAGTGGTGTGGAAAGATAGGAAATGAACACCTCCTTTTAGAACAAAGCTATGCATGTCTTGTTGTTGTTGTTTATTCGTTCAGTCACTTCTGACTCTTCGTGACTTCATGGACCAGCCCACGCCAGAGCTTCCTGTCGGCCGTCGCCACCCCCAGCTCCCCCAAGGTCGAGTCCGTCACCTCCAGAATATCATCCATCCACTTCCTTTTTGCCTTCCATTTTCCCTAGCATCAGCATCTTCTCCAGAGTATCCTGTCTTCTCATTATGTGGCCAAAGTACTTCAGTTTTGCCTGTAATATCATTCCCTCAAGCGAGCAGTCTGGCTTTATTTCCTGGACTATGGACTGGTTTGATCTTCTTGCAGTCCAAGGCACTCTCAGAATTTTCCTCCAGCACCACAGTTCAAAAGCATCTATCTTCCTTCGCTCAGCCTTCCTTATGGTCCAGCTCTCGCAGCCATAGGTTATTATGCATGCACGTATGCATGCCTACTTAGAAGTAAACCCTATTGCATTCAATGGGATTTTAGACCCAAGTAAATATAGGATTGCAGCCTTTTGTTTTGTGAATTTAAAAGTCAAGAAGGTAAAAAAAAAAAAAAAGAAAGAAAGATTTAGTGCATGGACTCTTGTGCTCAGTCCAGCATCTGAAGCACTTTAATATGGTAGGTAGCCCAACCCTAATTTTAAATAAAACTATGGTTTAAAAGACTGCCCATGGTTTCATTCATAAGAAAAGCGATTTTAGTTGTAAGGGGAAAAACAGAGTAATTCCACACTATTACATGCAAAATACAAAAGATAAAATATCTGTGTTTGTTGTAATATACAGATCTGTATTGTTTTGTCTTCCCAGACTTCCAAACAGTGAGATGTTTCAGGAGCAGCAGAAGCACAACTCAGGTTTGGCTTCCTTCGGAAGACAGACAAAGCCCTGGAGATGCTTGCTGTTTGGGGGCGAAGGGGGTAATATTTTCTTTATGTGCAAATAATGGAAGCAGAGTATCAGTGGAGGAGAACAGCAGACATCTCTACGAAGCAGCAAATCTGCTATCCCACAACAGATCTCGAGAGGCCCTGTACTGCCATGGAGGAGAAGTTGCATCTCCAGAATTTACCCTTTTCTTTACCACCGTTAGCAGGAAAGGCATTCTATGGTGCTTCCAGATGAGGCTTTTGTTGTGCAAGTGCCCAGCCTCATAGAGGGGATTTTACAGGGGTCCAAACGATTTCCCAGCACTACTTCCAGAAAATATCCCTTAAGGAAGAAACAATGGAATGGCTGCACACTGCCTTTTGAGCCCTCCTCTGAAAGCACCCCGATTCTCACTGGCACATGGTTGCCCACCCTCTCTATTTTTCTTGTACCAAGTTGTTTTTCAAAAGGGTAGTGATATCAGTGGAGCAATCCAACACAGGGCCCATGGGTCCTGCCCCACCAGCTGAAGTGCAACGTTCTAGACCATCACTGTTTTGCAAGTTAACTTGAGTCAAAAAGAAAATATGTTTTCTTGCTGCTCGAAAAAGGGACAGAATTGAAATTGGCCAATCCCAGCGGTTACAAAGCCTAATACTTCCAGATCATTTAACCCCAGCCAGCATGCATAAATGAACACACACACACACACACACACACTGCAAGTTATTTTATAGCACTGAGACTTTTATAAATCTTGTAGTTAATTCTTTTCGATTCGCAACGAATCCTGCTAGAACTATCAACAGCACACAGCCAAGGTCTTTGCAGCCTCAGGCTCCAACTTGACAGCCCAAATTCCAAGGATGGAGGGGGAAGCAAAGGCCTCCCCCTGTAATCTCACACCCACCACTGTGCATGAAGAATCCACGGCAGGGAGAACTTAATGGTTGCTGAGCAACAGCCAATATTGTTCCCTATCATTTCCAGATAAAGCTACCAGGCACTGCCTTTCCAAGTCCAGGCTCCAGCTGGCAAGAGAGGGGAACAACAGTATGTACCTGCCCTCCCAGGGACCATGAAAGCTCCTCAACACTCAGACTTGAAATCAATTTAGCTACTGTTCTCAAATATTTTAATATGGGATGAGTTTCAAAAGAGCACAACATTGAAGAACTATGTTTAAGCCTGTGAAGTCAATGATGGCTGCGTTTAATTGATTCACCAGTGGGATTAACTTACTAAAAACAAAAGTGTTTTGTTTGTTTTTTTAAGAAAAAAGTTGTCACCAGTTAACCAAGCAGCGGTTTTTTTTAAATAACAGTTCAGTAAAAAATTATTTGAAATAGCTAAGCGTCTTAGAAGCGGCACCTGCCCTTCTCTCCCATAAAGGAGGGAACGCCCAGAACTTCCTAAAACTGAAGTACATAGGAACATAGGAAGCTGCCCTTTGTCCATCTAGCCCAGTAGGGTCAGCACTGACTGGCGGCTGTTCTCCAAGGTTTCAGGCAGGATTCCTTTCTAGCCCTACCTGGAGATGCTGGGGATCAAACCTGGGACCTTCTGTGTGCAAAGCAGGGGCACTACCACAGAGCTACGGCCCTTCCCCCTGAAGTACATAGGATCTTTCCCATCAGAATTATTCTCTATTCCCATGTAGATTATGCAAATGCAATCAGTTGAAATTCAATGATTAACAAATGTGAGCACAGTGTGGCTGGATCAAGCCAAAATTGCATCTAGCTCAACACCTCCCTCCCATAAGGGTTAACTGGAGGCACCCAAGAAATTCACAAACACACATTCACAAACCACCTCTACCACTTTCCCCACCCAGCAAGTGGTATTCAGAGTTCTGTAGCCTCTGAACATGAAAGTGAACAGCTATGTGACAGATTTATCCTCCAAAATGCATCTTCATTCTCTCACAAAGCCATCCTGCCAAGCCAGCGGTCCTCACCACATCTGGCGATAGGGAATTCCCTACGTCACCCTTCCCCGACCTGGTGTCCTCCAGAAGTGCTGGACTGCGGCCCCCATAATTCTCAGCCATTGGCCATGTTGACTTCTGGGAGATGCAACATAGCACATCTAGAGAGCACCAGGTTGGGGAAGACTGCCCGAAGTTATGGCACACACTGCATGAAGAAGTGCTACATCCCTGTCCATCCTGATTTTACTGCTAACTGATTTTGTTGGATGACCCCAGGTTCATGAGGGCGGAAGGAAAAACTTCTCTCTATCCACTTCTCCACACCTTGCAGAGATTTATGAACCTCTACTAACTTTATCCTTTGTTGTTACTAACTAGTCCTAACTTTGAGGAAGGTTAGATGGCACCATGGCTTCCATTTCTTTCCTAGGTTGAAGCTCTTCAAACATTTGATCAAATTCCAACCAAGTACAGTTGCTTATATTTTTTTCTGACTAATACACACACACATGAAGTAACATGTGCTCGTTCACACTCCTTCTTCTATGCTGTATAAATTGCACTTTTACTCTTTCATTAGGTACTGAGCTCCTTCTTAGGCCATTTTTCTTTAGATGTTCCATGAGCATATCAGTTATAGACTAAGAATTATAATTAGTGAATTCCTTTCTTTCTTTAGTGATCTTGCTTTATTATTATGTATGTTCTTCTTTTTGTTGTCTTTATTTTGTTAACTTCATTTCGAAATAAACCAAGCTTTATGAATTAAACCTCTACTATGCTCCACACCCGTAGTCATCTTTTTTTCTCACTTGGAAGCCCCAAATGTTGCAGCTTTTCCTTGCAGGGAAGTTGTGCCAGCCCCCTAATCATGGTGTGGGACTTTTCTTTTTTGTGTGCATCTTCTCCAGCTCTATGCAGGGTGACCAGAACCATACACCGTATCCCAGAGGTGGACCACACCATAGATTCAGATAGAAGACATTGCAATACTGGTTCATTCCCTTTTCTAATAATCCACAGCATGGGATTTGCCCTCTTCAGAAGCCCTTTTCAGAAGGTCTCTCTCTCTCACACACACACACACCTCCATTGCAATTAGGTAGGGGTGTGTGCTGCGAAGAGAAAACTCTCTGGAAAAGACCCTGATGTTGGGAAAGACTGAAGGCAAAAGGAGAAGGGGACGGCAGAGGATGAGATGGCTAGATAGCATCACTGATGCAATGAATATGGACTTGAGCACGCTCCGGGAGAGAGCGCAGGACAGGAAGGCCTGGCGTGCTATGGTCCATGGGGTCACGAAGAGTCGGACACGACTAACAACAACAACAAGGGGTTGAACTGAACGGGACACAGCCACTGCAATGTAGCTGAGAGCTTCTTCGAAACTGGATCCGGCCCTTGGGCAGAAATTTGTTCAACACCCCCGCCCTAGCATGATCCTAGCTGTATAAAGACGGACTTTCTGCACTCACTCCACACCAAGCCAACGCTTTCCACATTGCGCTATCTACCTCGATCCCAGAGTTCTATTTCTGCTGTGCCCCTGCCAATTCAGACCTCATCGGGCCACAACTAAGCTTTCCTTAGTCGGATGACAGCCCTGCAAAAAAAAAAAAAAAAAAACACCCCCCAGAAGTGCCATCTTTCATTTTGCATCCCTCTCCTAGGTTCTCGCCTCGGGTTTACTTCTGAAGTAAAAGCACTAAAACGCATTTAGCTGCCACGCACTATCAAGCCGACGCAGCTGGATCGCAAGCCAGCTGAAAAGCTCGCTCGCTTCCGGGGTTCCTTGCTGAGCTGCCTGCAGCGAAAGAGATTTCAGAGCCTCCATCCGAAGCGTGCCAGCCACTCTCAACTACATTGGCAACTGGGAGAGGAAAGACTTGCTGAAGGAGCAGCCCAAGAAGGGGCATTGCAAGGAAGCCCTTCAGCACAGCACTCGTCAGGCTTCGCTGTTGTGACCCCATTTTGAAAGACAGCCCCCCGTGGCAGTGCTGCAGATTAGCAAGCCCTCCCAAAGCTCAGGAACCACGTATTATTTGACCAAGCCAACTGGGAGTGGGTCTTGCATTCTCCCGGCAACTGGAAACCCCAAAATGCTTTGCTCTTGGAACAAGACAGAGCCAAACATACATTATCCAGGTCCCTGCTCCAAAAGGGTACGCCCATATCTCTCCCCACCCAATCCCAATTCAACTGCCTTGAAGCTGATCTGTTTCAGAAGACCACCTTGATTTTCATTGCCAGCCTGCAAAGGAACTGGCGGAATGTGGTTCTCTGAATTAGAGCCAGTGGGATGTAGCGAAGAATGAGTAAAACTTGGACCAGTGAGGCCTGGGTTCAAATCTCTGCTTGGCCATTGGGAAGTCACCGTGGGAAAGTCTCTCTCCTAGTCTAAACTTCATAGGCCCATTGCAAGGACAAAACTCCCCCAAGGTATACCATCTTGAACTCTCTGGAGGAAGGATAAAGATCTAGCCAACTACAACATATTCGTAGCTTTTAGAAAGCATACCTTCTCATGGGAGCTCCTCAGTTCTTTCAGGACTAGCATTTTAGTTTAGTTTTTAAAAAACTCAGGACCATTTCACACATACCCAAAAGCAACCTGGGCTTGCCACCGAGACGCACACTCGACAAGGAGCTGCAGCCAGTCCCAAATCCCCGATGTGCGCACTTGTAGGGTCTGAATGCTTACAACCACATCTTAGCTGTATTCACACACATTACCGTTAGATTACAGCAATGCGCTCTTCGTGGAGCTGCCTTTGAAGACAGTTCAGATGCTGCAGCTTGTGCAAAATGTGGTACCAGACTGGTAACAGGACAAGAAGGTCCGAATATATAACCCTGATTCTGGCCCACTTGCACTGGCTGCCTGTATTTTTCCAAGCCACATTCAAGGTGCTGGTTTGAACCTATAAAGCCTTACATGGCTCAGGACCTCAATACCTGATGGAGCACCTCTCCCAGCATAAACCAACCCGGACACGACGTTCAGCATCTAAATCCCTCCTCCAGGTGCCTCCCCCGAGGGACGCTTGGGAGGTGGCAATGAGGGAGAGGGCCTTCTTGGTGGTAGCCCCCAATTATGGAACAATCTCCTCAATGAGGCCTGCCTGGTGCCAACATTGTTATCTTTTCAGTGCCCAGTTAAGACCTTCCTCTTCTCTCAGGAATTTGGCAGCATATTTGGCAGGTTTTAATCAGGTCTGGATTTTTCTTATTGTTGATTGTTTAAAATTGCTTAGATATATGTGTGTCTGTGTGTGTGCAGTCCGGTTATATGTTTGTATGTAAATGGTTTTTATACTATGAATAATGTTATTTTTCATGTTTTTAAATATTTGTAAACCACCCAGAGAGCTTCAGCTATGGGGCAGTATGGCAATGTAAGAAATGAAATGAAATCACATTTTCATGCATATACAACCATCTTGCAGCAGCAGCAAGTAGAAGGTAGCTCAATGTCTACCGGGAGAACTCTGGGTGATTTGCAGGAGGTCAACAAGAGTTTCTGACTCCCAGTTGTTTAACAAAAGCAACCACCAAGATGTTTCTCCTTCTTCTAGGTGAGGCTGCTGAAACAAACAACTTGGGAGAAAAACCAAGGGTAGATTTTTGTGTCAAAGCACCAAGAGCTCACCTGTAATACTAAAAACAAATTCCTGGGCCGAGCATGCGCTCAGGAGCATCCTGCTCCCTCCTTTAAGTCAGAGGTAGGCAACATGTGCCCCAAACACCTTCCTTGGTGCCCACTGAGACACCCTGCTCCTCCCAATTTTATTTCAAAGTGTTTTTATATGTTATTATTGGCAGCTGGGGTTGCTTCAAAGCAAAGTGGGAGTCTCTAGCTGCTTGATTTCCCATGAACGCCTCGGGGCAGGTTACTTGTCCACTGTGACTAGCCACGCCCTCACCCAGGGCATGATTTATGGTTGCACACAGGGCAGTTTCTTGATTTCTGAAATGTGCCCACAAGCCCAAAACACCGCCTACCCCTGTTTTAAGTATGCACCGCACCACTTCTATTTTGCATAACCGCTATTTTATAATTTTTTTAATAAAATTTTTATCTTTGCTGTTTTAAATCTGTATTTTAAACTCCTGTACTACTGCTAGGTTTTATTGTGGTTGTATTGTTATATTGTGGTTTTAATGTTCTATATATTTTAAATTGTTTTATTGTGTGTTGTTTGGTTTTAATTTTTGTGAACCGCCCAGAGAGCTTCGGCTATTGGGCGGTATAGAAATAAATAAATAAATAAATAAATAAAATAATCGCATAACCACTATTTTGCATAACTGCTATTTTGCACCTAGCTCCAGTCGATGAGATGCAGGGCTCTATTGAAAGGGGAAGTAGATCCTGCAAGCCTGAATTTTGCCCATCCCTGACCAATGTTGTACCTCTAAATATAAATGGTAGTAGTAGTAGTAGTAGTATAGAAGTAGCTACTGTTGTGTCTTCTCCCCAGCCACCCCTCAGTCTGCTTTGTTTGATTTTTGCCAAATTTAGGGATACTAACACCATCAAGAGAAGAGCTGGGTGAGTTTTTAAGAATGCATTTTTGGGTAGCGTTTATCTATAAATATGATGCGACTCTCATTCTTTGCAAACATTTCCAATCTGTTTCCTCCTAGCCAAGCAAGCCTCGGACTGGGCAACTCTCCTGGTCTATAGACCCCATAAGCTCTCCATTTCGTGGCATCATCTAACTCCTACCAGGCCTTCAGCTATTACTCTGGTTTCTATTACCCAGCCAGTCTTTTAATCCAATTGAATACTCCATCAATTGCGAACTTCCTTAGCTCCCCCTTTCAATCTATTATGGCTTGCTACTTGTTAAATTGTCATTAAGTGATTAAAACAAGACTATCGCCTCCTCTCCGGGCACCAAATCAAAGATATGTTAAATTGCCTTTTCAGAATTTTAATTATTTAGTCCTTGCAATCATATTACACAAAGACCCTACCATACTCGTTCATTAACCTGTGGGTTTAAGTAATGATCAGAAAGCACTGACTTTGCCCACAGTGTTCAAGACATGAATTTTTAGAAGCTTCTCCACTAGTACAGGAGAATGAACAGACTGGCACCATGGCTATTGCCTTCCTGTATTTGTCCCAAGCAGCTTATCATGCAAATATTACACTGGAGGTTCTATTTTAACATGTCCTGTTTATGTGTTTTAAGAATTTATTATCTGCTTTGAATAGTTCTCATTCTCAAAGCAGAAAACGAAACAAAAATATACAAAACATTAACGTCAAGAATGAAGGCCCGCTCTCCGCCATGAGAACAGGCCAGGGTATCACATCCGAAGTGACCACCTGGAAGTTGGTTATTATCTAGACATTTCTCAGCTCTGCAGCTCAAGGCCAGGCTCAGTCCACGTTACTTGGGAAAGAGATAACAGCTGGGTTTGGTGAGAGGATCCTGCCCCTTCTGAGGTGAGGGTGGTGTGCCGTGGGGCTGAGCTCTGATTGGCTATCCGAATTCTGCCTTGCGTTGCTAGGGCTGTGCCTTAAATAGGGGGGCTGATGAAGAAGCGGGCTGTCTTCCTTCCCTGATGGTTCTGGGGTGTGTTGCAGTCTGCAGGTTCTCCTAGAAGGCCCATACTTGGTATGTACAGGATACACTAGCTAGCTTTATTGTTTTGTTCTTGGGAGTATAAAGGCTCTCAGCGTTCCTAAATATTTCGGTATTTGTAATCTTGCCTGTAACTTCCTGTACATCCTACCACCTCTCCCCTTCCCTTCCCCATTGTTCCTTCCTTTTAATAAACTTTTTCCCAACTTTTAGTTGGTGCAGTGTGATCTGCATAACTTCAGTGCCTATTGGCCAGGGTGGAAGGCTATTGGGTTATTGCGGGGATTTGTGGCCAAGTTTGGCCTGTACTCCCTTGCAGGGTTGTTGGCCCAATGATCCTTCACAATTAATACCTCCAAGGAAGAATGCAAACTAAAGCAGCAACCAAATACACACCAAACAAGCTCTCAGATCTGGTGAATTTCAAGTGGTAATTAATTCAATAAACCCAGGCCAGCATCAGCACACATTCTATTGGGCCACAATCCTATGTGTGTTAGGGATTTTCAGATTTTGTAAAATCTGTTCCATCTGCATTCATGGATTGTCAGGTGCCTGTTGTTCCATCACCTGCTCATTGGTGGAATCTGATTTTTTCCAATTTCCCAAATCTGCACAAATTTCCACCTGCAAAGATACACAAATACACACACACACACTTTTGCCTATGGGGGAAACATACATTTTTGGCCAGTTGTTTTTATTTTACGTATTTTTCTATGACGACATTTGTGTAAAATTCTGGAAAGTAAAAAAAAAAACTTGTCTGCAAGTCCGTGGAATCTGCGCAACTTGGGAAAAACTGGTGCACTGCAGAATCTGCAGGTCAGATTCATAGAAATCTGAACTCATTTGATTCCGTTGCAGACTTCTCCGACATCCCTTATGCATGCTTAGACAGAAAAAAGGTCTAAGCAGCCAGCCATGCATAGGATTGTCTAAACATGCATAGGATTGTGCCCTTAACTGCTGAAGACCATCTACCCTCTGGCAGAACAGCCTCCATAGCAAAGATTACTAGACTAATCCACTCTTGTTTTGCCTAACCCGTGAATCTTTCAGCGCCTGCAAAACAAGCTTTCATGCAACATTGTCTCCGGATGCCACCCACCCATGCTGATCCCTGTAGACTGTGTTACCCTTGGGTCCACCAGCCTGCATGAGGGCTTACACGCAGCTTTTACTTATGTTCCACCTGTCTTGAAAGTAACTCAGGGCAACACACATGGCTCATCTCTTCCGCCTGTCCCCCAACTTTTTTACCATCTCCACGACCCTGTGAGGTAGGGACTGTCCCAAGGTCCCTGTGAAGAAAGCTGATGCCCACAATTACCATATGGGGTAGGCCAGCTGTGCACACTTCTATCTGGTTAGAAGGTTTCTGCAACAACCTCTGTTTTCCCTCTAACTCAGCACAGAGTTCCAAGACAATTATCTCCCTGGGAGAGGTAGTGAGTAGCTAGTCCCTTCCGCCACTGCAGGCAAAGGCAGCTGGCTTTCCTCTTATCTCCCCTTAGGGTGGAGTGGAGCTCCAGGCGGAGAGAGAAAGCGATCCTTTGGGCTTACCATGCCAAGCGTCAGGTACAAATTAAAAGGAAAGGTTTTCTTAGGAATCAAAACAAGGGACCAAGAGAAGAGCAGAAAGGTGCTTTAAAAATAAAACAGGTGTTAAGAGCCTGACCATCTACGGTAAGATTCTAGAAGAGAGGACTCATACTCGCACCACATTGGAGTGGCCTAGCACCTGCAGAGAGTCAAAGGAGGTGACAAAGGAATAGGGAACCATGTTCAATATTTTTTGTTTAGTCAGGGTTGACAGGGAACATGCTCCGCCAACCAGATGAGTTGAGTACAGGCAGGAAGACACTCTTATCTCCCTTTGGGAGCTCGGAGATGTGGCTAGAAAAGAGTAAATTAAAAAAGAAACTGCTCTACTTACTGGAGGTAGACTTGATGTACCAAAGGAGCTCTCCAGTTGGGTATTGGACAGTGCTGGAAAGTGTGCAGGCATCGGTCACCTTGGAGGAATGGAGGCTGGCTAAGCGGGCTGTGGGGTGCTGTGGTTTTAAAGCAGAGGTGTTGAACCTCTGGCCTGCAGGCCAAATCTGAACTGCCTGGAAGCCAAATCCATCCCTTGGGGGTTCCCAGAAGGCCATGCCCCTTCTCCAGGCCACACCCCCTTTTCCCCAACCACTGACTGTTTGGTGGTTTATTTTTTATTTCATTTCTATACCACCCCATAGCCGAAGCTCTCTGGTTTCCTGCCAATTTTTCCCCCCATTCTAAAAGGTTGAAATGCCTCTCCTATGGCTTAGTTCTAGGCAGTAAGGGCTTTAAGCTAAAATATGCAGGCATTTTTGTTTTGGGGGGCTTGCCCCTTTTGCCTTGGGCCCTGTCCACCACTGAGATATGATCTGAGAGTGTCTCCAAAATCGAATGTGGCCGTCAGGCTGAAAGAGGTTCCCCACTTGTGTGCTAAAGAATGTGGGACGGGTTAGAGACAGGCCTGAAAAAGCAGAGGTGCATGGAAACAAAGAAGGCGAAGGAATGAGGGTGGAGAAAGGAGGGACCAGAGCAGATAGGTATTTTAAAGGGGAGCAGCATCTAAGCCCTGTTATGCTAAACTATTCTGCTACAAGCATCCACCCAAGTTTCCTTTCAGTTCATGCACATACTCAGGTACAAGAAACTTTGCTCTGTCAGCAGCAGTATCTCATTAATTCCCAAAGTCTTTCATTTAAAAAGAGAGAGAGAAGGTCAGTCAGCCCAGTCTTTCATAAACACACGGAGAGCACACCGATTAGAGAGTCTTTTCCCAGAATTAAAGCGAAGTCCAAAACGTGTGAATCAGGGCACAGGGTTTGCAGAAGTCTGGCGAGCATTTGAAGAGCACAGACACATGGGCAACATGTTTAACAGTTAAGGAAATGTTACAGGTTGCACACCCACTGCGGGCCCAGCAGCAAACACTGGCAAGAACAGATCTCAGGTCCTACGCTCAGCTGAGTCAGGACAACTTTGCGCCTGCTGTTTGCATATCATCTCAGCATGCTTCAGCTCTAAGTTCATCATTCGACTGGCCTTCTCACAGGTCTTGCTACTGCACCATCCGTTTAGACTCAGATTCAAGGCCAGTAACGCTGCAAGGAACTCTGCAATAAGCACAGATTATTCTGCTGGGCAGTTTCTTGCTTCAATTTGTCCATGCAGGCAAACGTTGCTCCTGCCTCCACTTGGGACTTAAAGCCATTGGTACACATTGCAGCATCAACAGTTGTACGATGGACAGGGAAGAGGAAACCGCAGCCATTGAAGGTGGAGAAGTAAACGGCAAAGCCCATAAAGGTTCCTAGTTGAGGATGGTGGAGATGGCATTACTGAAGCAACTTCTTGTTGTTGTTCAGTCATTAAGTCGTGTCCAACTCTTCGTGACCGCATGGACCATAGCATGCCAGGCCTTCCTGTCCACCGCTCTGTCCCGGAGTGTGCTGAAGTGATAAATCTTACCTGCAACAATTGGAATTAATTCCAAGTGCAAAGTTTGGAACAGATGTTTGCCCACCAGAGCATGAAGGAAACTTTCATTGATAGGGCAGTCAGTTTTGTAGCATACTATAAAGAGAGAGTTGCGTGCAATATATGCTCAGTGGCAGTTCAAATGCTTCTGCATTCCGGCTATGCACAGAAGAGGTGCAATATGCTCCAATGCACCATCTAAGTCCATGATGATGGACAGGGTCCAGTTTTTTCAAGGGCTTGCAGAATTGTGGACTACACAGCCATAATCCAGTTTGGCGCAGACCAAATGCCCCACACGTTTGCAGCACAGAAATGTGACCCACACCTGACACAGTAGAGAAAATCAAAACATTTAACTTTCAGCTGCAGTAAGTGCAATAGGACATGAGAGCTTCGTATCCAGCACCAGCCCAAAAGAACTCATGTCTGGAATTCCATGCCTGGAATTTTGGTTGCAGGTCAGAATAAACACCACGCCTTTGGCAAAAGCGCACACAGGCAGTTTTAATTTCTAACCACCAAGTAGGGCTTGCTGTAATTGTCTTGCAATAAGCCACACATGAAGCAGACTTGTAACATATCTGGAAGCCATTGACAGACACATAAGCAGCTGAGGACTGCAAAAGGCAGTCATGCCACAATGTCATTCATCTTTTATGGAGAAGGGAGTCACACCAAGAACATTAAAACAGGTAGCGAAACAGGTGGAAACAGGGTGTCTTCCAAAGCACCATCCAATATCCAACCCTCAACAGCAGAAAGCTTTCATACGATAGAATCACGATGACTGTGCCGGGCAGCCAGTAGAGGTCTCCTGAAGGTGTGCGACTAATGGATGCTGAATGACAACAATGTTATATCTACAAGACCAAGTGCCACAATAATTCCATGAGGAAGCAGCTTTAGATCATTCAGCCTTTTTGTCCACCTAAGCTCAGTATTGCCTATTCCGATGGGCAGGAGCTCCCTGTTGGATCAAGGTTGCCAGTGTTGGAAGGGACATTCAAGCCTTGTTAACTGCATTGGGTTGTTCTTTTTAGTAATACTAGAATGCATCTCTCCAGGAACCATTTATTCTGCATCCCAGAGAACACAGCCAGTGAATACTTCCCCCATGGAATGGCATTGGATGCCCACCTTTGTCCTTGCGTTGTTTGAAGTGTCTGTAGGCCTCTCCTTCTCTGGAGCTGCTAAAAGCAGGTCTGGTGTTGCTAGAGGCATCTTTGAGCAAGTCACGCTTTCTAAGTGGGAATCTGTGCTCATGAGGAAAGGCTTCCTGGGGCGGAAATGGAACAAACTATCTCTGCACTGCAGCCTCTCTGTGGGTCAAGGATTGGGCCACTGCTGCACAGATTTGGGGTGGGGGGGACCAGGTCATGGGCCTTGGGACAATGAGTGCTGCGCTCTCTCTCTTCACCTTCTGGTCGGCTCTTTAGTACAGGATGCCAAGTATGATGGTTGGGCACTGTCACAGTTTGCACAGTGTTGCAAACTTTGTACACCCACGTCACTCTCGTGACTGTTCCCCCCAAACTGAGAACCTATGGAGCAGGGATGTGTGGCCTGCAGCTTAATTTCAAAAGTGCTCTGCAGACGATCAGTTCAGAGCTCTGTTGTGTCCCTACCCCAACAGTCCACCGCATGGGAAGGAAGAAGGGGAGAGATAGAAGAGGGAGAGAGAGAACAGAGTGGCAAAAAAAGAAAAAAAGGAAGACCCACCCACTTTGGGCTCTGGCCTTGCCCACTGCTGGCTTTGGCCCCATGCACCACCAAGATGCAGCCCCCAACAGATCACAAGGGAATGCAGCCCTTGACAAAACAAAACAAAAAAAGTTGCCCACCCCTGCTGTTGAGGAACTATGTAGGGTTGTGAGTGCCCATGTCACTAGCATCTAAAGCAGCCCTCCACAACCTTCAGCTGTGGACTACAACCCCTGTTATCCCCAGCCAGCAAAGCCATTTATGCTTAAAGCTTCTTATTTGCTGATATCTGCGCAATCATCCCTTCTTCAAAGCTACAGCATTTAAACAAACCAAGGGGGAAAAGAGGAGCAAAGATCTTAGCTTTGTTTTCACCTTTGTCCTGCTCTTCCTAACCCAAAGCTCCTAAGCACCTATACCCAAATAGCCATCAAAGCAGGAGTGGGGGTGGGGGAATAGGTTTCTTTGAGCACTTGTGGGGACTGATTTATAATTTGTTGGCGAATACAAAACAAAAAACAACCACCAAGTATTACACAGTGCAAGAGAAACAATGCAACATCTGCTCAATTTGCATCATTTATATTGGTTGCAGAATCCAGCTTTTCTTGGCACAGAATTTTGATTGCCTGGATGCAGAATCTGAATACATGTCATTCTTGTGGATGGAAATGAGCTGTTACTGACAGTTATTAATTGGATGCCAAATAACCTACTTTGACAAGTACCATGACAGCACCAAGTCACAGAATAATCAACGTTCAGATGATGAATTATGGGAAGGAAGGCAGAGATTTTCCTCATTACACTGAACGACTCAGGCCAACTCAGTGAATGCCAATGAGCAAGACTGAAAAGCGAGATTTAGCACGCGCCCATCTGAGCCAAGCGCAGGCATTCATTCATCATCTGCCCAACAATACAAACTAGTCGGGTAGATCGATCTGGCTCCATAAAAAGCTAAGAGGGGCAATGGCAAATGATGAGAGGGGCGAATAGCTTCGTTCCCACAGGGCTTTGCCTTTAGTCCTGAACTCAGCCATATTTTTTTAATGAACAAACTGGGATGCAGAGAGGGGAGATGCTTATTAAGTCTGTGGATGATGCTAAACTGGAAGAGACTGCAAATCAGGAGGGGGAAAAAATTCAAAATGAAAGGAGAGGCCATTCCTTTATATTACAAATTATGGGGGATATTCCTGCAGGTTTAGGAAATTGAAAGAGCTGCTGCACCCCCACCCCTAACAGGAAACCCAGATCTGCCTCACCTTCTAAGTTACAGAACCATAACTACTGCTTGTAGCAACCAACTGGTAAGAGAATGATAATCAGAACATGCTCAGAGGCACTCCATTTTTCCAGGCAACCTGCATGCACAGAGCAACTGTAACTACGGTTGTTACAAATCTAGACAGTCCCTTTAGGTGTGCCTGAGAGTTTCAGCTCAGTGAGATTGTGGACTGCAGATTCCCAAATGCCATATCCTCACTGCTTTGAAAATCCCCTCAGATTTCTATGGGACATATTGGGCGGGGGGGGGGGGGATGGACTGCTGTTTAAGAAACTCGAAGTCCCCATGGGTATGCAGGATAAACTGCAAAGCTATTTGGAATGTAGGCAGCTGTGTTACACGAGGTCAGACTAATTTGTCCCCATCTGCTGCCTACTCAACTAGGGAGGAAATAAACCATTCCCTGTTGACTTGGAGATTTCTTCCCTTCTTTTTCATGCAACTGGGTGCTTCCCATTAAGATTTTTTTCCCTACTCCCAACTCACACTGAGTTCATTCACCTACGCCCATTTTCCAATGTGATATATGCTCTTCTGCATTCTATACAGGACAAATGGGCTGTATATATTTCTGCTCCACACAAACGGACAGAAACCTGGCATCAGAAAAGGCAATATTCAGAAAGCAGTGGGAGAACATGTCAGCCTTCCAGGACACTTCATTACTGATTCCAAAGCAGCCATTCTTGAACAAAGGAAATTCAAAGGGAGACTCAAACGTGAAACCACTGAATTACAACTATGAAGAAGTTCCATTCTATCACCTGAGGCTTCAATTGAGATGACAGGTTTTTATCCTACCAATGCCAATTATTTAGCTTTCTGGTGTTTGCTTTATCAGTGCTCTCCAGATGTGCTAGACAACAAATCCCATCAATGGGCATGCTGGCTGGAAGTAATGGGAGTTGAATTCCAACATGGAGGGCAGCAGGTTACAGAACACTGACTTAGGATAGGAACATAGGAAGCTGCCTTCTAAGTCAGACCCTCATTTTTTCTGTTTGGTTGAAGAAGCTTTTCCCCAAGAAATACACTCTGGGTGTGATCAGAGACACTTTGTCCCTAGTTCACTTCCAAGCCAAGGCACACTGCATAACTTGTAGGACCATCAGAAGCTGCCTTATACTGATTCAGACCCTTGGTCCATGTAGCCCAGTATTGTCCACACTGACTGGCAGTGGCTGTCCAGGGTTTCACGCAGGGGTCTTTCCTGGTCCTACCTGGGGATGCTGGGAATTGAACCTGGGATCTTTTGCAGGCAAAGCAGGGGCTCTGCCACTGAGCCACAGTGCCTCCCCAAAGACCCAGACTTAGGAACATAGGAAGATGCTTTACAGTCAGTCCATTGGTCCACCTAGCTCAGTATTGTCGACACTGGCTGGCAGCAGCGGCTCTCCAGGGATTCAGACAGGAGCTTTTCCTGCCCTGCCTGGAAATGCCGGGGGTCGAACCTGGGATTTCCTGCATGCAAAGCAGGGGCTCTGCCACTGAGTCACAGCCCCTCTCATGGCCCCAAACAGCATCAGTTCATGCATCTGACAAAAATGGGCTCTAATCCACAGCATAACTAATCCATAATAAATTTGCCACAAGGCTCTTGTTTCTTCCAACTAGCAGCAGCTCTTCACAGTCTCAAACACATCTGTCTGTCTGTCTGTCTGTCTGTCTATCTATCTATCTATCTATCTATCTAACTGGAGGTGTTAAGGATTGTCTGGAGATCTTCTGCATGCAAAGCAGGTACTCTGCTACTAAGCATAACAACTTTTTAGTTCTTCAAATACATATGTGCAACATGCACTCCTTCATTCATTCATTCCATTCATAAACAGGCTTTGTGCCATAACACAGCTTTGCATAGAAGGGAGGGTTGTCCAATCCCCTATGTAACTCAAGCAACATTTGTAGATGTGGTGCAATGCTTTGCCATATGGATTCAAAGGGGGGGGGGGCAGGGGGAGCGATTTTGTATTGACCTTGACTCATGTTAGTCGCTGCAAATGGATGCAAACTCAGAAGCATGCCAATTGTGCACACGCCATGTGATCACTATTTAGAATACACAGAGTGAACCAAAGTAAATCATCCCTTCTTTTCCTCCTTACTCATTCAGTTTTACTCCATTACGTGACTGAACGCTTTCAAAAATAGATGGTATCCCAACCCACCATCTGCAATATAAATTTATGCTTATCAAAAAGAGGGGGGCACCAATCAATGTTGGTTCAAATATGCTTCATAGGTTAGAAGTGCACTACAGGTAGAAAATTCAGTTCTATTGCATTTGGACTCAAGTTGTGATAGGGGGCATCTTTCCCCCTACAGAAAGTAATTGTCTCTCCTTATTTAGGATAAGCTGCATAGAAGCAGACTTGCAACATATCTGGAAGCCTTCAACAGACACATAAGCAGCTGAGGACTGCAAAAGGCAGTCATGCCACAGTGTCATTCATCTTTTATGGAGAAGGGAGTCACACCAAGAACATTAAAACAAGTAGTGAAACAGGTGGAAACAGGGTGTCTTTCAAAGCACCATCCAATATCCAACCCTCAACAGCAGAAAGCTTTCATACGATAGAATCACGATGACTGTGCCAGGCAGCCAGTAGAGGTCTCCCCAAGGTATGTGACTAATGGATGCTGAATGGCAACAACGTTATATCAACAAGACCAAGTGCCACAATAATTCCATGAGAAAGCAGCTTTAGATCATTCAGCCTATTTGTCCACCTAAGCTTATTATTGCCTACTCCGATGGGCAGGAGCTCCCCATTGGATCAAGGTTGCCAGTGCTGGAAGGGACATTCAAGCCTTGTTAACTGCATTGGGTTGTTCCTTTTAGTAATACTAGAATGCATCTCTCCAGGAACCATTTATTCTGCATCCCAGAGAACACGGCCAGTGAAAACTTCCTCCATGCAATGGCATTGGATGCCCACCTTTGTCCTTGCGTTGTTTTGATGTGTCTGGTGTCTTTGATGTGTATTTAGGTGCTAAATTAGCACAATCGCCTTTGTAGCACAGCACATAAGAAAGGAAGAGTGCTGCTTTGTTTTACAGAGCCCCTGGCAAAGGTAGTAACTGA
This sequence comes from Heloderma suspectum, assembly GCF_057233095.1. Taxonomy (NCBI): domain Eukaryota; kingdom Metazoa; phylum Chordata; class Lepidosauria; order Squamata; family Helodermatidae; genus Heloderma; species Heloderma suspectum. The sequence goes on from NC_139466.1 coordinate 5,377,715, forward strand.
AATGTGTTAAGCTAAATAAATTATAATTTAGCACACCTTAAAGGTTCTCTCTTCTTGTTCCTGCGTAGGTGCCTTCCCGCATTTTCCCTGCTAAGATAGCAGAGCAAGAAACCACTATTGTGAAGGGTCACTTTGCTCTCATCTTGCATATCTTTGTGAGAGAGACAGACGTGCTGCTACCTCCTACATTTCATGGCATTCTAGCCCCACTGTTTGCCAACTTCCCTTTCTTGCCTACACTTCACGCCACGCAGGGCCGGTCCTAACATTAGGCAGAATGAGGCAATCACCTCGAGTGGCGGAAGCTGGGAGGTGGCATCAGCGTGTTGGAGGAGAGAAGTTTGGCCCCACGGCCTGCCTTCTACCTGCTAATCTGGCCTTCTGCCTCGAGGTGTGGCAGAGGAGTTGCCAGTGTTGAAGAAAGATTCAATCCAGTCAAGCTTTGCTAAATGGGATGGGAAGGGGTGCCATCTTGTCCCTCACCTCAGGCAGCAAAATGTCCCTGATGCAGCTGACAAAGCTTTTTCCACAATAAATGCCATTTGCTTTCAAGGTGCTCCAGAAAGCTTTGCCATTTTTCCAATAGGAAGCGAATGTAGTTACCCCTCTGTCACCCATGAGAGAAAAGGCCAGCAAGAGTTCTGCAGGAGAACAAAAGAACCCAGGCCAGAGCCCTGTTCAGTATGATTAAAGAAAAGACTAATTTAGGATGCAAATGAAACTCTGAAGGTAAAAAAAAGTCACTTGCCAGAATAATTGCACAAAACGCAACACTTTCCAGAGAGGAGTTTACTGTCTCTAGAGCAGCAGGCAGATAATCAATGCCTAATTAGATCCTGTTACCCTGATGCAGACCTCATTAATGCTCCTGCCATCCTCTTATCATTTTTTTTAATTCTTCTCTTATTCAAAAGGATCTGTCCTCTTACAAAAACCCATCATAATGGGAGGGGGAGAAGGGGCGATGGAAAGTGCCAAGATAATTAATTTTTCAGCAAAAGCCAAGTTGCCGTTTTTTCCTCCAAAACATCACACACTTCAGGAAATGTCAAAAGTGTCAGAACGCGTAAGCGGGGGGGAAATCAGAGATCTGTATCCCCATTAATACTGCATGACCTCTTTGACTGCCTCACTTAGTGAAAGGGGAACTGGACATTCCACAGAGGGAGGGGTGGGCATCTGTCATACTGAGAGAAGACAAAGCACAGGAAACCCTGTCATCTTAAAAGGTTAGCCTACAACTGAAAACAAAGCCAACCAAAAAAATACACATTTTATTTGTCTTAATCAGCAGGCATAGTGGCATTTGTTTAAACACAGCAACAGATGCTAAACCGCGGTTTAATGCAGTCTGGTGCAGAAGGCCTTCAGAAATGCAAACCCTTCCAAAAATAAGAATAAAGAAAGGAGAATACTTAAAAAAAAAAAAAAGTAAGAGGGAGGGGGGAGGGAGGGGGGAGGGAGGGAGGGAGACTCTGACTTTCAGGACTGGGAGCTACAAAATTAGCCCAACCAACCTCTTGCCCTAGTTATCCCATGAGTCTAACTTCCATCCAAACTTTACACACACACACTTCTTCAAATTAACACAGAAAGTTGCCTTAAACCAATCTTCCCAGTAGAGACTGGTGACTCTGAAGTCAGTGGGGCAGTGCATTCGCTCTGGGCTTCAGTCAGAAGCAGTCAGAACTCTAAAGGAGCTATCCAAGGTGCTTCACTGACTGGTTCTGACTGAACCCCAGAGCAAATTCACCACCCCACTGACACTGGCGCCACCAGCCTCCACTGCACCTTCCCCAACCTGGTTTCCTCCCAGCTGTTCTACGCTCAACAGGTGGATGCCAGAGACAGGTCCTTCTTAGCAGTAGCATCTCAGTGACGGAGCTCTCTTTCCCTTTCTCTTCACCTAGGTCAGGGGATGGTAACTTGTTGGTCAAAACATCTGGAGGGCCACAAATTGCCCACCCCTAACCTTGTGCCACAACATTTAGTCATTAGGTGAAGACAGTTTGTGTTTTCCTAGCCATTTAATTGTTTTTAAGTGAATTGAGGATCCAGATGGTTTTAAACTGCTCTCGGCCATCTTTCGCCACTTTTCAGTTTTGTTTAAGTTATCATGATTGATTGTTAAAGTGTGGCAAGCCGTCTAAAATGGAAAAATAGAAGAGAAACACGTTAAAATAAATAGAACTGCTGTTCTATTTAAGAAATGCCCACCTTTATAAAAGGATGACCCAGGATGGTGGCTCGCCAATAGAAGTGAAGCCACCCAGCGAATAGGGCAGGTTTTTGCTGAGGTCTCCACAAACGCAAACCTTCACACATCTTCCCCATAAGAGTGTCGGCCATTTGCTTACCCAGGAGTTGTAAAGGGATACAACTCGGGGCAGCAGGCAGGTTTTGCCTCCAATCACAGATTTACCCCGATGCATCGCGCTTCATCACATTTTCCCCACAGCAATGAATGCATCTAAGTAACCCTTGCCACACAGAAAGATCAACATAAAGAAAGGAGCTGAGGTCACAGTGGGTGGTAAGATAAGGAGTCACTAAATAATGCACACTCTTGTTTTTATAGGCCATATTAAGACCATCTGCTGCTGGGTTCATCCAAGCCAACCATGGTTATACGCTTATGCTGTTACTCTTCCTCCAACCCCTGGAAGCAGTGGAGGCTGGTGGGTCCGATTGGGGGGGGGCTATGAATCCATTCTGGTTCCCCAAAATGGGTTCAGCACCTTGGACAGTTCCTTCACCATTCTTGCCAGTTCTGACTGAAACCCAGAATGTATTTACAGCCCTACTGAAATCAGAGCCACCAACCACCACTGCCTGGAAGAGGAACCTTTCTTTCCAGGGCCATATTCTCTTGGGGATAATCCGCTGAGGGACAGGCAGGCAGTGGGCGGGACTTAAGCCAGAAGTGAGCAAAGCCATCCTTCTGTGCTCTCCCTTTCTCTTCCTCACCATCCAACAGGCTGCCAAGGGGAGCAGGAACGATAAATATATCAGTTTCATGTTTGCCCACCTTCGGAGTTTTTAAATTTCAAGTTCTTTCTGACCCATATATGAAGAAATCTGCACATCTTGGTAAATTCTTATAAAAAATGAACTGGAATGAAATTCTCACCCATCTACATTGGCCAAATTCAGTAAGTACAGCCACTCCTAGTGTGGAGAGGACCATGTTGGACCCTGCCTGCCATGCAGCTGTTAAAGATTAAAAGCCTGTTGGGAAAAAAGAGATGGCAGCAGTGGAGGTTGGTGGCTCCGATGTCAGAGGGGCAGTGAATCCGCTCCAGGATTCAGTCAGAAGCAGTCAAGAACTCTACAGTGCTTCAGCATCTTGGAGAGCTCCTTTAGAGTCCTGACTGCTTCTAACTGAATCCCGGAGCAGATTCAGAGCCACCAGCTTCCATCAGCACCACATATACGGCTGAATACAGAGGGATTTAAACACAGACTTTTAAGAGCTAAGCATTCAACATCCTCTGCCTGGATGGTGCACGAGGACAGGGGTGGGCAGAAGGTAAATCTCTGAGTGATTTGCAGCAGATCACCATAAATTTCTGACTCCGTTGAACAATAACAAAATTAATTTTTTGTTATTAATTAACAATAATAACATCCCACAAATTATTCTGCTGAAATGACCAACATTTGGGGGTAGCCAGGAGTGAGTTTTTGTGTGGATGGACTGTGATTTGTGTACTGAAAACATAATTCTTGGGATCAGAATTCTTTAATTCTAAATATAATTGCACCAGGCTCCAGTTGGTAGATCTCAGAGTTCAAGTAAAACACAAAGAACATCTCACAAGTCTGAGATCTGCCCATCACGGCATTCACAGAAATCGTCATAGTAACACGCTTCAATAACTCTACTTGTACTTTCAGCCTACTGCTCCTTGCCTTAGTTGATGGAAAACTGTTCCCTTCTTTCCCAGCATTGTTTGGAATACAGGTAAACCATCAAGACAAACTGCTCCACAGGCTGTGTAAACCCAGTTCCTTCCATCTTCAGTCATCGTGTTGCAGAAATACATTGCATCACAGCAGTTTTGGGGTTGTCTCTAGATCAAAGACTCTGCTGCCAGTGGATAAACCATGTGCCTTTACTTTGCAGTACTAAGGCAAAGAGGCACATCCTGCATTTTCAAAGGAAATTTCATGTAACCCAGCAGAATAAACAATTGGTTCTGTGCCTGTTGGTTGGTGCAATGCTTTGTGAATACTGTCCTTTCAAATACCGCTAAAAAACAGCTTCCACTCCTCCATCCCAGTTAATGTCAAGTGCTGTGTTCCAGTTTTTGCTTGAGGCACAACTTGATATATGGCCATTTTAAACATAATTTTCAGATAACAGACTGTTTATGCAGGTAACAGCCCCCTTCCTATTAACCCTTCTCATTGTCCCCCAGTATGGGAGGCATGTCACCATGAACTTTAACACCGATGCATGCGCTACAAAGCAAAGCAGGGGGGAACAGCTTTTGAACCAAACTATTCCACACCTTTACTTCTCTGTCGTGTGTTGGAAAAAAGTAAAAAAGCACAACATCTGATAATTCAAGAGGGGTGGGGAAGAGAGGCCCCTCCCAATGGCATCAAAAGAGCTGGCCTACATTGATGGTAGGTTGGGGGGGGGGAATCTTTTAAGGCCTTTCCTGTCTGAAGCCGCATGACAAGGTAGATGAAAGCCATTTCATTCAAAGCATTCTGCACCAGACCTTCAAATTACAAAGGCAATCGGAGGAGGGGGAGAGAAGAGATGTATTGCATTAATTTGCTCTTATGATGGAAAAATGAGGTGCTCAACTTCAAAAGGAGAACAGGGCGTCTCCTCTTTCCTGTCAGTGTTCATCTTTGGGGAGGGGGGGCTGTCAAGACCACAGTGGAGCTCACAGACAGACTGCCAGATTTAAGTGCAGTATTGGTGTGTATAGATGTTTAAACCAGAAAAGATCCTGACAAAAACCAAGAGCATTTTAAACAATGCAATTTTCTTGAATTGGCCCCAGCGACAGTTAGGTAGAGTCATGCATGGAGAACTCTTGTTTGCTGTTCTTCATGAAAGATGACTACTCCATCCGATGAGTAAAATGCAGATTAAGACAAGGCCCTGAACTTAGGAAGCTACCTCAATAGAGCCAGACCATTAGTCCATCTAGCATGGTACACATCCAATGAGCAAAGGTTGTTTCCAAGTCCAAAGGAAAACAATCATAACAGAGGCAGTTTTAAAGTCTGCATAAGGAATCTCAGGGAAAACCCAGTTCCCAACTATTCAGTAAAGCTGCCAATGGAAGACAGAACTACAGACCAACCTCTCTCAACCTGGTTTGCTCCAGATGTGTTGGCCTGCAATTCCCATGAATTGGGAACTGCTGCCAACATGGCCATAGTGGCTGGGGATGATGGAGTTGCAGTCAAACATATCTGAAGGTTGGAGAAGTCTGGTCTATAGACCAAGGCGGGGCATGCAAGGATGCTCATGAGGCCAAGATCAATCAGATACCATTGGAATGACAGCTATCAGCTTTGGTTAAAAGGCTGGATGATGGGGATAGAAGCGTTACACCCATAACTCCATAGCTAAAGACAGAGCTATTCCCATCTTCAAATGCTGCAAGGTGGCAACAGTGGGCTTTGGAGGAATAATTTTTTACCCTACTAAAAGTGTGTATCATATCATCTGCTTGCAAATAAACACACATTTTTAGATTAGGACAGTGGAACAGTAATGTTAGATGATTACCATACATTAACAGTGGTCAAAAAAGTGGGGAAAGCAACAACAATAAAAACCACGCGCGTGCGCGCACACACACACACACACACACACACTAGTTCTCTTGAGGGTCTGCCTAAAACGAAAATTTGTTAAAAGTGGGAGACCCTTGAATTTCCTTCCAGACCTTTCTGGAACATAAAGTTTAGATTAGTCTGAACAGCAGCTGGATAGTAGTTCTTACAGCCCTTCTAGCAATCCTAAATATCAACCCAATAACCCATGGAATTATCTGGATAAGTTATTAGACCAGCTGCTTTTATTAAATCCAAACTCCACTCTTACGGTAGCAGGAGATTTCCATGCATGCCTGAGAAATGACAGTCTTACAATTGACCATAAATTAAAACTAGACATCGAAGACCCTTCCTTTTACCTTTAAAAAGAGCCTTGAGGGATGTCTGCTTCAATTCTGCCGTCTTGGGCTTTCTTGAGATTCGTTTTGAAATTAATCTTTTTATTCTGAACTAGCATCAGTTCTGCAAGGACTTTGGCAGAGAGGACATATTTCCCAGGGCTGCTATCCAAGGTCCTTTTAACTGGACGTGCCAAGGGCCTTCTGCATGCAAAGGACGTGCTCTACCCACAGGCTACAACCTCAAGCTTCTTATAATCTAAATTTAAACTGGGCAGGGGGTAAAACAGGAAAACAACAAAGGGAGGGGAAGAAGAGAAAATTGAGAAAGTCATATTCTCTTCCCTCGTCCTCCAGGCAAACGCTACTGTATACAGTTAAGAAATTGTTGCAGTAAACAGAGTCAATATACCAGTGTTTTAAAAAGCCATTTATCATAATCCATACTTTAGAAAATGTCTTTAGAAGTAGGGATTTGCAGTTTGTGATCTGTAATCCTAGAAACCGTTACGCAGCTCCCCCCAGTTTTTAAATTGCTTCTTCATAAAACTCAATCTTAACACCCTCCAATAATGAAAGATTAGCTGCTTGGAAGACAGCCATTTAAGAACAGAATGACCTCTCTCTTTTTTAGCGGAGCAGCGCTTTGCTTCTTCAGGAATTTGGAACACCTCCCCAAAATCACCAGAGAGGATGGCCACTTCCAGATGGAGTGGTCTGCAAGTCTTTGCCACACTGAATTAAGTGTGCTCAGTTCCCACAAACAGGATTGCTAACTATGGGATTAGCACGGACAATCCACCAATGGTACAGTACCCATTCATTTCATTTATTACATTTCTATACCTCCCATTTGCCAAAGCTCTCTGTGCAGCCCAGCACCACCCACACAGAACCTGTGGCTCTTTCCTCATCATCACTCCAGCCATTCTCCCAGCTATCACCTGGAAGTTCCGTTGAACAAGCACAGGTGCATTCTTGTGCATTCTGTTTTTTTTCAGAACGTGGGACATGGAGATTTTGTCCAACTTAATGTGATATACGTGCAGGCTGGAGAGACGCATTCCTGAAATGTTTTTTTGTGCAGGGACTGTCAATGCTCATCATTCCATGTCCAACAGCAAATGCCAAGGAAAAACAAAACCTTGGGCAGTATCCACCTGCGTCAATCCCTAGCAGAAACTAGGTTCCAAACTATGCACAAGAAAAGAGTTTGCACAAGCCTGGTTGCACAAGTGGTTGTGCATGACGCCTGCACACCCCATTCTGCAACCAGTTGTGCAGAACTCTTGTGCAACCTATTATGCAACCTGTTCTGCAACCAGTTGCGCAACTGCTTGTACAACCAGCTGTGCAAGCATAACATGCAAGTGCTTACGCAGTGGAAAGATTTGGCAAAGCTCCACTCCCGCTATTTGAGTTTCACGAATGACACTGCTGGATACTAGCCTTTACTCACTTTTCCCAATGATTTAAATATCTGTTTAACACAAATTAATCAGCTATCCACTTAATTGGTCAAAGTTAGAAATAATGCTGATTGGAGATAGGGTATACTCTAGTGTATTAGCCAACTGGCAATTTCAACGGTGCCCAGAGTTTATTACTTATTTGGGAATAATTATCCCTAGAGATATATCTCAAATGATTAGGTTAAATTTAAACAAGTTGATCAATGATATTTCATGTAATATAAATAGATGGGCATCTTTAAAGCTGAATTTAGGGTAAGGTGAATACACTTAAGATGAATACTATACCTCAAATTATTTATGTTATACGTGGGATCCCTATACATATACCCAGCAAATATTTCCAAAAACTTAATGCTTTGTTTCGTAAATGGGGGTGGGGGTGTTCCTTTCCACCAAGAATTTCTTTAAAAAGGATGCAACTTCCAATTAATGAAGGCAGGTTTGTTTTTCTGGATCTAGCTGTGTACCATAGGGCCTATTTGCTGACTTGTAAAAAATTTTGGTCTTTTCCACTTAGATTAGATTTTCCACCTTGGTCAGTGTTGGAATCTTCTTGTCTGGAGCCTCTCTTTAAATGGATGGCATTAGGCTCTCGGCATAGCAAGGCAGACAAGAACTTCTCCCACAGTTTTGGCAGTTAGAGAAGTGTAGCATATAATGTCACATCGATTACAGTTTGGCCCATTTTCCCATGCTAAATTGACTTTATGGGAAAATCCAGATTTAAGAACTGGAAATAAAATGTTTGTATGGCGGGCCTGGACAGATAAAAGGATTTTTACCCTGAATCAATTAGTGGGGGTTGATGATGAGTTCTTGTTATTCTCAACTTTGCGAGATCAATTTGATTTGCCTGCTACAGCGGAATGGCAGCACTTGCAACTGAAACATTTGTTGGTATCTAAATTTGGTCCTGCAGCTTTTACTGCTTCGGAGTCTCCTTCACTACTAGAAACACTCGATGAAGCTGATCAGATATATCAACCTATGATTCATGTTTATAAATATTTATTATCAATGAATAAATATGATACAAGGGGTTTACGGCAGGAATGGAACAGGAAATTGGAACATCCTATTTTGTTTAGTCAATGCACTGCCGTTTTGGCATCTGTCTCGGATATCTCAACAGATCTTTGGTTACGCCTTATTCAGCAAAAACTTTTGTTTCAGGTCTATTGGACGCCATAACATCTTTTCAGTAAAGGTTTGAAAATTCACCTAATTGTTGGAGGTGCAATGCAGTTAATGCTTCTCTTATTCATATGTTTGGGAAATGCCCAATGGTTGCCTCCTTTGGGGAGGCAATTATTATATGGATAAATTTTCTATTGGAAAGCTCTTTAATACTTACTGATGTGAAGGTTCTTTTAAATTACCTACCTGCTTCTTGGAATGTAACACATGGTCAGCGTAAATGGATTTTTCGCACACTTTTGGTTGCTAAAAGACTGATACTACAATACTGGAAAGATAAAAAGCTCACTGCCCATAATGCAATGGCTTGAAGACTTAACAATGCTAGCAACATTCGAAAGAGTGGTATATAGGCGTAACTTGCAAATGGACTTACGTGTGGATATTTGGTCTGCTTTTACTGAAGTTTATGTGTAACTTATATTTTTTTCCTTTTTTTACTCTTTCTAGAATATTGTAATAATTAGAAACTGAGGGTTTTAGAATGTTGTTATACTTTTTTATGTTGTTTTTCTTTTTGTTTGTTGAAATTCACAATAAAACATTTAAAAAACACACACACAAATTAATAATTCTTAACCAAGCTTGATAATGGGAGCAAAGAGATTATAATGGATAGTGATGATATAGTTCTTGCTTCCTTGTATTTCTTGGGAAGCATTAATGAGGTATGAATGACATATTACTCATTATTTACCATGCAAACCTATGCATGTTTACTCTGAAGTCCATCCTCTTTGATGGCTTAATCCCTAGTAAATGCATTCAGAATTGCCAGTCTTAATATTGGGGTTTATTATACATTAATGCATGTTTGCGGGGGAGGTGAATGGATACATATAGTTTAAAGACAGTCTTCCGATGTAGGGGGATTCAAAGACAGTCACTGCGTCCAGGGGCCCAAGATTGTGATGGCAGACAGAAGAAGCTGCTCCTAAGCAGAAGGGCTTGGTCCTTTGACAGTTCCAATGCAGCGCAGAGGTAAGCCACACGTCTGACATGCAGAAAGTCCCAGGTTCAGTCCCCGGCATTGCCAGTTAAAAGGGTCAGGTGGAACGTGAGAGGAAAGGCCCTTCTCTGCCCAGGTCCGTCAAGAGCCACCGCCAGCTGGGATAGACAGTACTGGGTCAGACGGACCAAGGGTCTGACTCAGTACAAGGCAGCTTCTTTTGTTGTAAGACAGGGGTGCAGAACTTCTTTCAGCCCAAGGGCCAAATTCCATTTTGGAGATGCTCTCGGGGCCGCATCCCAGTGGTGGGTGGGGCAGAAGGCAAAATGGGTGGGACCAAAACACCGAAATACCCCAGCATATTGTAGCTTCAAGGAGCAATGCTATGCACGTTTAGACAGAAAAAAGTCCTACAACTCCCAGCATTCCCCAGCCAGCATAGCTGGGGAATGCTGGGAGTCGTAGGACTTTTTTCTGTCTAAACATACATAGCATTGCGCCCTAAAAGTCTTACTGCCGGTAACTATGTGTAGCAGCCCACCAGGACTCGCTGGGCCAAGTCATCCTTCTTTTGCTGAAAACACCCAGGCAGCGGGCAGCAGGCAGCAAGGCCTGAGTATAAAGTTAAACGGGAGCGCTGCCTGGGGATGGCTCGAGCTGATAAGGGTAGCAGAGTGCAGCTGTGGGGCAGTGAAGGTTCAGCAGCAACACCTGGGCCTCATCAGGATGCTGCTGGAAAGCTCTGGGAAGGAGCAGAAAGAAGAGGGTGGTGGGAAGAGCAAAAGGAGGGAAGACAGGCTGGTCAGAGGGGCTTGCAAGAGGGCTGACAGACACTTTCTGCCAAGGCAGATGCTGGAGGAGGGCCTCCCCTGCAACCACCTGCCAGGGCTCCTGTTTCCGGGAGACCTGGAAACTACCAGTTGGCATCCACAGGAAGACCTCAGGCATATTGAAGCTGGGGCTTCACACCCTTCTCGGAGGCACCTGAAGGGCCACACCCACAGCATGGTCTGGAGAGCTGCTTCCCTAAGAATGGACAACCACTAGTGAGGAAAAACAGTGAAGGGCGGCCACCTGAAAGACCAGTACTTCAAAAGGGGAGAGTTGGGCATGTTTGTAATTTAAAGCCAGAGAGCGGGGGAGGAAGGTATAATTCCTTTCACCAAGTTGGAAGTCCATATGCTGGCTTGACCTCAGTGCTGTACCTGGAGGCAAAGACTTACAAATAAAAGCTGCCTGCACTTACTGGTGGGCTCTTGCAATTATGGAGGCTATGGAAGAGGGTGGGTGTAATGTACCCCTTCCAGAGGACATGCGCACACTGAGCCTTAGGAAAGGCATTTCAGCTTTTTAGAATGGGGAAAAAACTCACAAAAGCCAGGAAGCCACCCAACGATTGGACGAGGGAGGGGGGCCTGGGGAAGGGAGCATGGTCATCTGCGGAACGCTGGAGGGCTGGACTTGGCCCCTGGTCCTGCACCCCAGATTTAAGATTTAGCACCCATTGTTCAAAAAACCTTCATGGCCCCAGGGACTGCTGGATGGATTCACATTAACTCCGGCATCGAAATCAGAAACCCAGGGAGCCATAACAGTTCTCCTTACCGCTTGGGTGGACGTTACAGACAGATGCTTGATCAACTGCTTCCATGTATACTGTGATTACATGGCTACTTAGTAAGATGGTCACCTTTCTAATTAGAGCCCCAATATTTTCCCCATCCCTCTGTGTCCAGGAAGCATGGAGGAAAAAAAAAATCAGCAGTTCCAAAAGCAAGGACATGAGCTGCAAAATTCATCAGCCTGTGGTCAAAGCGCCAGCCGTCAACCCATCAGGGAGATTTCGTTTTCCACTGCATCTACAAACATTTTAAAATTCAAGCTTTGGCCCAGCTAAACATTTATTAATTTATAATCCAGGCAACATCCCTTCTGAACAAAAACAAAAGGAAAAAGCGCACTGATTAAGCATACAGGTCAGTGCGCTTTGCAATTGAAAAATTGATTCACAAGGCAAAGCTGAAGCAATACCCCTCAAGTGGGTGCTTAAGTCACGGCAGCTGATAGGAATCAATTCCAGAATTTCCAATGCATTGCACATGGCTGAGAGCCAGCCCAGGCTGAAATGGCATTGATGCAAGGCAGACTATTAAAGAAGGTGCACAGAAGATTGGCTGGGCCACAAAAAATAGCCACAATCTCAACTACTTTCGAGTTGGGCAGCCCCCTCTTCAAGGGAAATGACTCACTCTCCCAAAAAATCCTTATTAAAGTTATCTTGGGAGACTAATCACACACACATCAACACACTATGGCCTGGTTCACACATAACAACCCAGAGTATGGGCTGTCATTGAACCGTGGGTTGTTGTTTTGAACTCTGCACTATGGTTCAACTATAGCTTGTCAATCATGAACAACCCAGGAAGAGAACCCATGGCCTGTTGATGCATTGTGAACTCTGGGTTGTTCCTGGTTAACAACCCATAGTTAAACCATAGTGCAAGCTTTGCATATAGCAACAACCCATGATTCAACAACAACCCATACTCAACCCATACTCTGGATTGTTGTTATAAGAACACTAGGTCACAGTGATAATACTCAGGCTTATATACAGTTATAAAAATCTTACCTTCTTGATTAACAAGGCCTGAATCTTTGTTTAACATAATACACTAACAGAAAAAGTAAAAGGACTGCTAGTTCTGGCTGGAGAGAGTTTTTGTGCTTTCAAGAATGGGCACAGTGAACAACTCTTCTTTTGTATGTTTTTAAGGGCAAAGTTGTACCCAAGAAAGCTTGCATTCCCTTTCTGTATTATATAGCATATTTAGAGTTCAGAAGGGATCCTAACACTAGATGATATTCACTGTAGTTCATGCGGGCTTTTGTTAAGGCACCACTGAAACCATCATAGGCCAAGTCAGACCACTGGCTCATCGTGTCTAGAGTGGCTGGGGGCCCAACTGTTCAAAGGACAGTCCTTGATTTGAAAAGCTATGTGAGGACATCCTTGATTTGAAGGCATCCTCTGTTTGAAGGGCTGTCCATTCCAGGTCCAGTTTAAAGATAAAGACCCACAAGAAGGGAGAACAGGGCCTTGAAGTTGCCCATCAGTGGTCAGCACTCATGAGTAGGCATGCTGATCACATCATCACCACCTTCCCCACTATGGGGGGCTGGTGGTGGATTGTATCTCTGTTTAAATTACAATTATTATTCCTACATTTACATCTATGCAGATAAGTTAGCATATGAAAATGTTATGCAAATTGGTGTCCTCTTTTATGATGATGCACTTCCTCTTCGGGAGCAACGCATAAGTGACCACCCTAATTGCACCTAGTGGTTTCTGCTAATTGTGACTAGTAGTTTCTGCAGTGTCTGGCAATGGCTGTCTAGGGATTCGGATGGGCAGCCTTCCAGCCTTGCTGCCCAAGATCCTTTTGAGTGGAAATGTGAGTGAGTGACCCGTGAACCTTCTGAAGGCAAAGCGTGTGCTCTGCCATTGACCTATACCCGCATACGGAGGTGTGTGTGTTTGTTCTGAGGAATATTTTATCTGTTTTTTAAAATTCATATCCTGCCTTATTTCCCCCCCAAAAAGGAACTCAAGGGAGCTTTCAAAAAACAAGACCGCCTCATCATATCTGAAAACAATATATCACATCCCCATTTCTATCAAAATCATTTAAAAACTCCATATTAAACATAATAACCTGAACAGCAGTGATTTGGGGGGTGTTTGGGGGGTGTTTGGTATGAAGACAGACCTGAATTAGAAAGATCATGAACTCCTGTCTTTGTTGCTACCTTTTGTTTTGGGGGAGACACACTACTTTCCAGTCACGGCTATGCCAAACTCCTGGATTTCTGAACAGCTTTGTTCAGAAATCACATCTTCTCCTGGGAAGAGCCCCCCAAATGGCTTTGAATTGAACCAGGAAGTTCTTCTTCCAGACAACGGGTGTGTCAGTCACCACTATGACTTCATCCATCGGCAAACACGTAGGGTATGTGCTTGTTTCTCACAAAACGACTGGGCAGAATAGTGCCTGAACACTTTATTTCACGTCTCAAGTTCTCAAAGAGGGGCCTGCATCAAGGGTAGGCATGGTAAGGCTCCTGCTGAGGGCCTGCACCCCAGCAGGGGCCCACTGACAAGAGCCCCCTGGCCTTGCTCCTCCTCTTCACCACTGCAACATGCTTGATCACCTGCCTCTCGCTCTGGCCCAGACAGAAGGATGTGGTGAAAGGAGGAGCAGCAGATGCCATGGCCTGCTTACTCACTGGCTCTCTGCCTGTCAAGCAAGCAAGTGGGAGCAATGATGAGAAGGAGGAAGAGGAGCGAGAGCAGCGGGTGACAGTGCTGGTGAGAGGGGAGATTCACTGAGGGAGGGGGCCCATTGAAGGTGTCTTGCCCCAAAACCTGGAGCTGGCACTGCCTACAAGGATCAGAGATTTGTCCCCCATTGAAGATGCCAATTGGGCTGGAAAAGACTCCAGGAGAGTCGGACAAGCAACCTTGCATGCTCCAGATGCTTCAGACTACAACTCCCATAATCCCTCACCATTGGTCATGCAGGCTGGGTCTGATGGGAGGTGTGGCCTAAAACGTCTGGAGGTCACCAGGTCACCTGGACCATACTGAGCTAGGTGGACTAATGGTCCTACTCGATAGAAGACACCTTCCTATGTCCCAAAGCCTCTCTCAGCTGGCCTGCCCCAAGAAGGAACTTCATCACCTGCAATCCTTCACTCCGTTGGTGGTAGAAGGTTCAGTTCTTTAACTTTTGGTTTCAAAGTCTGCTGTCTGATAATCCATGGAACGTCTGATGCCAGAACAAACTTAGCAGTCTACTACTTAAGTTTGTCAACAGCCCAGAAAATCCCTATGGGAGCAGTTGCTTTGCCAAAGTTTGGTAGCAGGCCTTAAGTCGTAAGAACATAAGAAGAGCTATGCTGGATCAGACCAAGGGTCCATCTAGTCCAGCATTCTGTTCACACAGTGGCCAATCAGCTGTCGACTGGGAACCCACAAGCAGGGCATGAGCACATCAGCACCCCCCCCACCCATGTTCCCCAGCAAATGGTGTACATAGGCAGGCTGCCTCTGGTACTGGAGGTAGCATATAGCCATCAGGACTAGTAGCCATCGATAGCCTTCTCCTCCAGGAATTTGTCCAACCCCCTTTCAAAGCCATCCAAATTGGTGGCCACTGCTACATCTTGTGGTAGCGAATTCCATAGTTTAGCTCTGCACTGTGTGAATAAGGACTTCCTTTTATCTGTCCTGAATCTCCACCAATCAGCGTCATGGGATGACCCCTTTGGGTTCTAGTATTTTGAGAAAGGGAGAAAAATGTCTCCCTATCCACATTCTCCAGACCATGCATAATTTTGTACACCTCTATCATATCTCCCCTCGCCCTCCTTTTTTTCCCAAGCCAAACAATCCCAGCTGTTGTAGCCTTCTCTCATAGGGGGTCCTGCCCTTTTTCCCAAACAGCTAGCCAAATCTGACTTGGCAGTGCACCACAGGCAGAGAATCAGGGGCAAAATGAAGACTCCTGCTGAATCCAAGGGACCACGCAGTGAACCAATCTCACAGACTCAAGCAGGCGAGCCAAGCCACGCCCTAAAGCAGCAACAGAAAGAAAACTTTCTCCCTCTGGCATCACCCCACCTTCCCCAGGATCCTGTTTCCAGTTACTCCACTCTCCCATGATGCCGACAGAAACCACTCAAGGCATTTCTGGACAGCTCACAATCCTTCTGGTATCTCAGGAATCCCCCAAAGACCTCTGATTAGAGAGGACTAGACAGAAAGGCAGCTCGTATTCCCAAACCAAGCTACTAAAACACAGGCTGCCCTGGCCGGCCGGCCGGCCAGCCTTCTGTTCAGTCTAGCTTCTCCTGGAGACTCCACATAAGATAAACACACAAGTGCCCCGAGGGGGGAGTGTGTTTTTACTCTCTCTCGAACCAAAGTGCCTGTCAAGGGCTGTCATTAACTCAAGGCCCCAAAAAGGGAGAGAGTTCTTTCACAGAAGTGCGTGGAGTCCTTTTCCTGCACTAAACGTTCAGCCAGAATTGCCAATTCTCCCTCTGTGCTTAAGCTATCAAGATGTTATAAGCCAATCTTCTTTTTGAGACTGCTTAAACAAGAAGCTGTTCCGCAGCTTTTGACTGTTGACTCTGCCAGGGGTTCAGAACTTCAGCCCCAAGGACCAAAACAGCCCACTGGGATTCCCCCGAGGGCCACGCCTCTCCCCAGCCCCCTTTTCCCTGGCCAGTCATTTGGTGGGTTGCCAGCTTTTGTGTAGTTTTTTCCCCCATTCTAAAGGGTTGAAATGTCTCTCCTTAGGCTTAGTTACGGGCGGGAAGAGCTTTATGCTACAATATGCTGGTATTTTTTGCCACACCCCTCTTGCCTTGGCCTCTGCTCTTTTGCTTTTGGCCCCACCCACCACTGGAATGTGACCCCTGAACCACAGCTGAGTGGTAGCACCCCTGCTTTGCATGCAGAACATCCCAGGTTCGATCCCCGGCATCTCCAAGTAGGGCTGGAAAAACTCCTGCCTGAAACCCCGGAGAGCCGCTGCTGCCAGTCAGTGTTATCAATACTGGGCTTAGATGGACCAAGGGTCTGAGTCAATATAAGGCAGCTTCCCAGGTTCTATGTAACTGAATTTGATCCTCAGGCTGAAAGAGGTTCAACACCCCTAGTCTACTCTTACGAAGGGTATTATGCAATTTCTGTTCCAATGCATCACTTGAGTAAGCACTACCTATTGCGTGTTGCCTTAAACCTGGCTAAGACCCAAACCTACAGGGTCCCAAATCTGCTTAGCTTATTGGGCTAATGCAAGCCACAGAAAGGAATGAAAAGCAAGTGGCAAAGATCTCCTTGTTGCCATTGTTTCCAGAGAGACTGGAGAGAATGTGAAACCACCTTAACTGTGGCTTGGTGCAGATGTAATAGTTGCCATGATTTGTGTTTTGCAAACACACTTCAAACCATTGGTACACATCCTGGTTTCCAGCCCACCCTTAACAGTGTTTTAGGTATTCAGAAATAATGGCTCAGTTCTGATGATCCTCAAAGCCATGGTTTCAAGAATCAGATGCTATCTGCAGGTTTATTCCTTCACAGGTCTTAGCAAGCCATGGTTCACCTCAAAGCCATCACTGGAAATCCAGTTCAAACCATGGCTTCCCACTCTGGTTTGGAATCAAACTTTGATTCACCCAACCAGCTGGGATGTCACATCAATCTACAGTTTGCTCAAACCAAGAAGGAAGAGAAATTGGAGTTCATTTCCTATCTCCCAAACCAATGTTTGAAGGATCATCTGAACCAACACAATACTTAACCATAGCTAAGCATTATGACTACACAAAGCGAATGAACCTGAACAGGCACTTCAATTTTCACATGTTAGTAGGAAAGCACTCCCTGCTCTGCCTGTCTCTCTCTCTCTCTCTCTCTCTCTCTCTCTTTCCTTCTGTTTTAAATACAGAATAATATACCTTCATAACGTACCATAAGATTATAAATTGCTAGATTGATCTTACGTTGCCTGGCAAGTGTCGCCGAAGTGAGTAATGGTTCCAGGGTGACCCAGTTTGTCAGAGAGGACATGAAACCAGGGCATATTGACAGCTTAATTGGCTCAGGAAGAGTTCATATCTCCGGTCTGAAATGCATCATTGGCCTTTTTATCATTCCATCTTATTGCAGCTTTAGAAGTGAAGCAGATGACAATCGAACAAAATGTTTCTTTTACATAAACCAGACGCCTGTCCTTGACTTCGCGGCTGCCTCTCCGAGTCTCCTCCGCCCCTGACTCCTTCCCCTTTTCGATGTTTACAGACTGCTTCTTCTCTGCATTTTAAATACTCTGGCACAGTCAGAGAGAATTTATCTCCCTGCTTAATCCATTCAGACCCAGAGATCATACGCATCTGGCATGCCCAGAGATTGCACTGGGGATGTTTGGGGGCAGCAGTGGGGCGGGGGGGAGACAAGAGGAAAAGCCGAAATGATGGCGCCAAGGAACATAAATATAGCTATGAAGGTAACCTGACGTTTATGGCTGCCTAGTAAAATCCCAAAAAACATAATTTGGCTATTTTATAGCATTAGGAGGGCAGTTGAAATGTATTAGGGCTTGAACTACTGAAGATAACTCTTGCCTCGAGAAGTAATTACAGAAGACAAGAGCTAACCATTCTTGCAAACACTTAAGAGGAAGAAGACCTGATGGGGTTTATGCAACTCAACCCTCAGCGATGTGCAAAATTCAGAGTGCAAAATTCAAAACCCTCAGAAGCAACAAAATTGTGCAAACTGACAATTCACAAATCTCGTTTCTGATCTAAGAACAATCAGGATTCACTTATCAGATCTGCGCTTCCAGCACATATAATGCAACGTAGATAGAACCAGTTGGTGTAGTCCTGGTCTACAGCTTCCCATGAGCTGGTCAACTGGTTTGCAAAGATCAGTAGCTCTGAACTTGCTCTGTCAGTCTGCTGTTTCTCCTAGACTGGTCTCCCTCTAGCCCTGGGGGCTGGATGGGCATAAAAAAATTTGGCCCCAAGGGCCACATGGAGTGCCAGGTAGGAGGATGGGGCTGCAAAAACAAACACACACACACACACACACACACACTTCCGCATGCACGGATGGGGAGGTTTAAACCTCCACTTTCCCTGCCTGCTGAGATCAAGGGTGCAAGGGTTTGGTGGCTGGGAAAGGGTGGGGGGACATTACAGTCTCTTCCCTCCCCCCGCCCTTTCCCCCAAGTCATCCGGATCTGGAACGCTGCCATTAGCAGCAGGGAAACAACTATCTGTTCCCACCCCCAAGTGATGGCTGATCGCAGCAGGGCAGCAGGGAAAAGTGGGTGGGAAACTCCTGGACTCTGCAGGCCACACAAATAGTGGCAAAGGGCCACGAACGGCCTACGGGCTGCCCACGTGTGCTCTGGCCCACTGCACGCCCTCCTCTACACCTGCATTCCACACATTCCGGACCTCCCAGGCCAGCATTCCCAAGCTCCCCCTGTGCCCGCCCCCCACAGCTGGCATGCTCCAAATTCCTGTTCCCAATCTTCCCTATGCATCCCATTCCCAGCACCTGCTTCTCAGTGGGAGGGGGCTGCAGTATCCTGCTAGGAGGGCTGCCTGATTCCCTCTGGAAATTGGGGGCATGGGACACTGTCCTGGCCCAAGAAGGACTGCGGTGCACTTTAACGCCCTTCCGTGGTGGGCCTAGAAGCCACAGTGTCTCGAACTGGAGAGCTGAGAAATGTCAGGCAGCGATGGTGCCTATGGGTCATGGGTTTTAGAAAAAGGAAGAAGGAGGTACAGGGGGACCAACTGGCAGCACCCAAGAAATTCTTACACCAATGGGCCAGATGATACTTTGGCTCTCATAAAAGCTCCCAGGTCAGGTTTGCTGAAGAATCAAGAACACAGGAAGCTGCCTTATCCTGAGTCAGACCCTTGGTCCATCTATGCCATGTCCTACCTGGAGGAGAATTCATCAGAGGAAGAAGAGGAGGGGGAGAGCCAGCACAGTGGGCCCCAGCCACAGCTAAGCAAGGAACAGGAGGCCTTGGCTGACAGTCCTCCCCGGGAAACATTACAGGAGCAACCTGGCCCCTCTCCAACAGTTCCTGAATTCCTCCAAATGCTGGAAGCAGAGCCTGAGATAATCCATCCCTCTGAACGGCATGGAATCAGACGCGAGCAGCAGAAGAACAAGAGGAAGTCACAGCGCAGGGCCTCCCTTAAAAGCCACATGCTGACCTAATTAGCCAGCTGTGCTGATTAATGACCAGCTATAAATCAGGCCAGCCAACGCCAGCTCTCTGCTGCAAACATCAGCACTTTAACCTCGGCACTGCATTTCAAGACACCAGACCTGACAGGCTCCTAGACCCGCAGCTACCCACCTGCATGACGCTTTCGGACACCTCCTGACCGGCCTTGATGCTTGATAAAACCGACACTTGTGAGCTGACCTTTGGACTGCTTTGACCTTATCTGTGCCCACTAAACCTCCTTGAACTCCTGTGCATGACCCTGGACTGAACGGATTGCTCCCTCGCTGCTACTCCGGGGACTATCTGCACCTTGCCCAAGCCCTTGCCAGCACAGGTCAATCTAGCCCAATATTGTCGACACTGACTGGCAGCGGCTCTCCATGATTTCAGGCAGGATTCTTTCCTAGCCCTACCTGGAGATGCCAAGGATCGAACCTGGGACCTTCTGCATGCAAAGCGGGGGCTCAACCGCTGAGCTACAGCTCTCACTGGCCTTCACGTGTACTGCCGTTCACCTCGCTCCTGGCTCTGTCTTTGCCTTGCACACACACCCTTCCACCCACAGCTTCACAGCAGCCAGACCCAACGTTCAGCTTAGTGCACCACACAAAAGAGCCCAGCTATGCTCTTACAGTCATAGAATCCTGGAGTCGGAAGGGGCCACTCAGGATATCGAGTCCAATGCCCTGCTCCGTGCAGGAATCTAGTTTAAAGCATCACCGACAGATGACTGTCCAGTCTCAGCTTGAATCCCTCCAGTCATGGAGAGCCCATCACCTCCTTGGCATTTGGGTGCACTGTCTGACTGCTCTGACCATTAAGATGTTTTTTTCCTAATGGTCAACAGGAATCTGCCTTCCTGGCACTTGAGCCCATTGTTTCCTGTCCAACAGTCTCGGCTGATAGAGCATAGGTTGCAGCCCTCTTCTGTATGACAACCCTTAAAGTACTGGAAGAGTGCTATTATATCCCTCTCGGTGTCCTCTTCCTAAGGCTAAACAGACCCAGTTCCTTGCTCATAGGACTTAGATTCTAGTCCCTTGATCATTCTTGTTGCCCTTCCCTGAACTCATTCCAGTTTATCTGAATCCTTCTTAAAGTGTAGTGTCCAGAACTGGATACAATATTCAAGGTATGGTCTGACCAGTGCAGAGCAGAGTGGAACTATCACTTCCCGTGATTTAGAAACTATACTTCTGTCGATGCAACCTAAAATTGCATTGGCCTTTTTTGCAGCCACATCACACAGCTGACTCCTATTCAGCTTGTGATCGACTACAACTCCACGAACCTTTTCATACGTACCATTGCCAACCCAGGTATCCCCCGTCTTATACATGCGCATTTGATTTCTCTTTCCTAAATGAAGAACTCTGCACATGTCTCTTGGAGAACCATGGTTCTACTAAAATGGGTCAACTTGCAAGCACTTACGTCACATAGTCATATGCAAATCAGAATCCAGTGTGGGTATATCTCTAC
This sequence comes from Heloderma suspectum, assembly GCF_057233095.1. NCBI lineage: Eukaryota > Metazoa > Chordata > Lepidosauria > Squamata > Helodermatidae > Heloderma > Heloderma suspectum. The sequence continues at coordinate 5,398,803 of NC_139466.1, forward strand.
CAAAACCTCTGTTCAAAAGAGAATGCAAACATAGACGCTTCCACATTCTCCCTCCTCCAGAATATATATTTGCTGTCATGCAACGGACTGAGCTCTATTTGGTTCAGGAGAGCTGCTGATTTGCAGCCTCCATGATGGATGCGACAATCTGTTGAGGAAGCTGTTCTAGCCCCAAGGAGAGATTGTTTCCAGGAGTTTTGCTGCCAATCAGCATTCTGCCAATTCCTCCCTTACCACCACCAAGTTCTCCAGTCCTTTGGAACTGCTGCCATAAAGTTTTGTTTGGCTCCTAACATTAACAGGACACACGCAATCCTTCCTACCCGACCAGCCAGCCAGCCCCGCAAAGAAAAGAAAAAGATTTCAAGACAATGAACTCCGGTTACACCTGGCAAGGTATTACAATAATTTCATATGCAATACCTATTTCAAATGGATTGAAAAATAAAAATCTAACTTAGGCTCACCCTTAAAAGCCCCAGAGACCTAGATACAAAAAGATTCTTTAAAATGAACAATTTAGAATAAAAAATGATCAGGCAGCAGGAAAAATGTTACTAAGCTCAGAGACTGCCAGCAGCGGCCGCCGAGGTAAAGGTGGAAGTCATGAGGATGTTCAACACCTAAAGTTTCAGGACCAAGAACAAGCATCAGCATCTCAGTGACCCAGTTTGCATGATGGAAGAACCCACCATGTGTTAACCATGGGTTGTTTGAGAGAGCGCAAGCCGGCTCCCGACCACTCACCTGCTTCTGGTGCACTAGATGACCCTGGTCCCTTGGTTGTTCTCCATGATGTCCAAACCTGGAAATCTGGGATGTTGAGGGAGAAACAACCCAGAGTTATAACCCATGGCTTGTTCTTGGGTTATTTGTTGTTGTTGTTGTTCAGTCGTTCAGTCGTGTCCGACTCTTGGGTTATAGTTCTGGGTTATTTTTCCCTCAGCAGCCCAGAGTTCCACGTTTGGATATCACAGAGAACAATCTAGGGATGCAGTGCCCCTGGGTTATTTAGCACACCAGAAGTGGGCAAGTGGTCGGGAACCAGCACGCTCACTCACTCCCACTCCTGAAATGTGGGTTATTTCATCATGCAAACCAGGTCAGTTTCTTTCCCTCTTTTGATTGCACAAGCAACACAGGTTTTCAAAACACCTTTTAAGTAACAAGGCAGCATACAAAGGAAACACCAACACACATGCTTATATTTTCCTTCTGCAAAGACCAAAAGCAGCCTTGCATTGTCAAACCTAATTGATTTTAAAGGAGAAGAACCCAAGTGTACTACAACAATGAACCCCACATTCTTTTGAAAAGAAGTTTTTTAAAAATCCAGCTATTTCATTCTGCAAGAGATGTGTCCTTAAAGTAAATCCCCTTCCCCTCCAAATGCACATCCACTTTGTTTTTTTTATGTCTCATTGATGCACATCTCACCATCAGTTTACCATAAAATAGGCATATTTAATGGAGTGTTTTTTTAAAAAAATTGTCAGAAACCATTTTTCTTTAAGTTTAACTCTCTTACCTTAACTTCACAGTCACAACAGCTGCAAGGGTTAGAAAGGAAAAAGGCACTACAAGAAGAAGATAGGTGGGTTGTGTTTCTTTTTCTTTAAAGGAAATATTTTGGGAGATGGAACGTTGATCTTTTAGCTTGCAGACTTCAAGCACAATCAAGTTCTTCCAAGGAAACCCAATAAAATTCAGACATTTTCATCATAACAAAATAAATAATTCAACCCCGCTTTTAGCTGACTCCAAGATTGGGTTTAGCTATCTGATATATTTGTGGCTGACGTGCCACTAAAGTGATTAAAGATAATCTGATAGAAGCTTGCCATGTCAAAACTGGCTCTTTCTCCCCGACAGATGAAAAAGAATGAGCTAAATAACTGTAAATAACCAAAAACAGAGGCATTGCTTGCCCTAATCGAGGATTTACTAACATTGGAGAGTGGCTGAAATGATCAGGAATGACAGCTCTCACTGGTTTGACTGCTACAGTGGAAAGAAGGGATGAATCAAGTCTCTTATGATGCCAAGGGACAGCTTCAATAGGGCAGCCAAAATTCAGGGCTCTGCATCCTAGGGACTACCCAGAAAGTGGCAAGTGATCAGGGCAATGGCAAACAGGTCATCATCAGCGCATGATCTGGCACAGATATATAGTCAAGGGGCAGCTGGCCAGACATGAAGAATGCTCATAGTGAGTACATTCGCTTTCTGTACTCTGAAGGCAGTACCAGCGGTGTCATTCCACAAATTCAAACAGCACCAGCAGAGCTCCCCAGAATCTTTCTGTTGCACAAGCAGTTGCTCATTACTCTTCCACAACCAGTTGTGAAAGCCCTTGTGCAACGGATTTCACAAGAGTTATGCACAACTGGTTGCACGTGTTGCACATGCATTGTGTACATCTGCTTGCACAATCACACTTGCGCAAACATAACTTTAGTTGGATTCTTCTCTTAGTTCATAGTTCTGAGCCTAGTTTCTGTTAGTGCAGCATCATTTGTATTAATGAAATGACATAGTGAGACCTTTCCATTTGGCCAAGCTGAAACAGCACATAGTGATGCAACCACCTGGGGGCCTGTTACCTCGAGGCAGCCCTGGCCTTCAAGGCTAGAGTAAGACTCCGTTAACTGGGCTAAATTATCTCAGCTGTGTTCCTGTGGGAACTTCCCTCTTCAGGTTTTGGGAATGCTGCTGGAGTTGGCCTGGGATTAGCTATTGGAGATCTTCCCAGAGTTGCCAAGGGCCTGGGGATAAAAAGGAAAAGGAGGGAGCTGCCCAGGTGCCTCCATCTACCTGTGACAATTTGCCTTTGGGCTTGTGAGTTCTTGCATTCTGGACTGGGCCGTATCCTATTGGGAGACCCTTACTTAGATAATGTATAGGATAGGCAAGGTGCTTGGCCAAGTCCGATCGACCACTTGTGTGCTTGACCCTTGCCCTTCATGGCTTATTAAATCAAACAAGGAGGGGTTGTCCGGCTGGGTCCAGGAGGTTGTAAATTCCTCCTTGAAAGAGGGAGTGGTGCCTGCCGCTTTAAAAGAGGCAGTAATTGGACCACTCCTGAAAAAGCCTAACCTGGACCCAGAGGATGTCAACAATTATAGGCCAGTGGCCAACATCCCCTTCCTGGGCAAGGTGCTTGAGCGGGTGGTTGTAGGACAGCTCCAGGCACTCTTGAATGAAACGGATTATCTAGATCCATTTCAATCGGGCTTCAGGCCTGCTTTTGGAACGGAAACTGCCTTGGTCGCCCTGTGGGATGACCTCTGCCGGGAGAGGGACAGGGGGAGTGCGACTCTGTTGATTCTCCTGGACCTCTCAGCGGCTTTTGATACCATTGACCATGGTATCCTTCTGGATAGGTTGTCTGGGTTGGGAGTTGGAGGCACTGCACTACAGTGGTTCCGCTCCTACTTGGATGGCCGATTCCAGAAGGTGGTGCTGGGGGATTATTGCTCTGTGCCATGGCAATTGTGCCATGGGGTTCCACAGGGCTCTATTTTAACCCCCATGCTGTTTAACATCTACATGAAACCGCTGGGGGAGGTTATCCGGAGGTGTGGGCTGAGGTGCCATCAATATGCAGATGACACCCAGCTCTACCTCTCTTTTACATCAAAACCAGGTGAGGCAGTGACTGTTCTGAGCCAGTGCCTGGGCACGGTAATGGACTGGATGAGGGCTAATAAACTGAAACTCAATCCAGACAAGACAGAGGTACTGTTAGTGGGTGGTTCATCTGCCCGGCTAGGTGATATTCAACCTGTTCTGGAGGGGGTTGCACTCCTCCTAAAGGATCAGGTTCGTAGTTTGGGGGTGCTCTTGGATCCAGAACTGTCACTTGAGGCACAGGTGAACTCAGTGGCACGGAGCACTTTTTATCAGCTTAGGCTGGTATACCAACTACGCCCTTATCTGGACAGAGATAGCCTAGCTACAGTTATCCATGCTCTGATAACTTCTCGTCTGGATTACTGCAATGCGTTATACGTGGGGCTGCCTTTGAAAACGGTCCGGAAACTTCAGCTGGTCCAAAATAGGGCAGCAAGATTGTTAACAGGGACTGGCCTGCGAGCTCATATTACGCCAGTACTTTTCCAGCTGCACTGGCTGCCAGTCCATTTCCGGGCCCGATTCAAAGTGCTGGTGTTAACATTCAAAGCCCTTAACGCTTGGGGCCAGGTTATCTGAAGGATCGCCTCCTCCCATATGTGCCTGCCCGGACCTTAAGGTCATCATCAGATGCCCTTCTCCGTGAGCCCCTGCCAAAGGAAGTGAGGCGGGTGGCTACTAGGAGGAGGGCTTTTTCTGCTGTGGCACCCCAGCTCTGGAATGAGCTCCCTAGTGAGGTTCGCCTGGTGCCTACCTTGTATTCCTTTCGGCGCCAGGTGAAGACCTTTTTATTTTCCCAGGCATTTTAGCATTTTAGCTTTCTAAATTTTTATCTTTGCTGTTTTAAATCTGTATTTTAAACTCCTGCACTGCTGCTAGGTTTTATTGTGGTTGTATTGTTATATTGTGGTTTTAATGTTCTGTATATTTTAAATTGTTTTATCGTGTGTTGCTTGGATTTAATTTTTGTGAACCGTCCAGAGAGCTTCGGCTATTGGGTGGTATAGAAATGAAATGAATGAATGAATGAATGAATGAATGAATAAATAAATAAATAAATAAATAGATAAATAGGCTTAGGTATTGATCTATGGTGCGACCACACTTGGAATACTGTGTACAGTTCTGGTCACCACACCTAAAAAGGATATTGTAAAGCTGGAAAAAATGCAGAGAAGAGCAACTAAAATGATCAAGGGGCTGGAGCATCTCCCCTGTGAGGGCAGGTTAAAGCGGCTGGGATTGTTAGCCTGGAAAAAAGGAGGGTGAGGGGAGACCTGACAGAGGTGTACAAAATTATGCATGGTGTGGAGAATGTGGATAGGGAGACATGTTTCTCCCTCTCTCATAATACTAGAGCCCAGGGTTATCCTGGATGAAGCTGACTGGTAGACAATTCAGGAAAGAGAAAAGGAAGGAAACGTCACACAGACTATGGAATTCACTTCCACAGGATGTAGTGATGGCCACCACTTTGGGTAGCTTTAAAAGGGGACTGGACAAATTAATGGAGGAGAAGGCTATCAATGGCTACTAGTCCTGTTGGCTATATGCAACCTCCAGTATTAGAGGAAGAATGCCTGTGTACACCAGTTGCCAGGGAACATGGGTGGGAGGGCGCTGTTGCACTCAAGTCCTGCTTGAGGGTTTCCTGTGGGCAGCTGTGGGAACAGAATGCTGGACTAGATGGATCCTTGGTCTGATCCAGCAGGGCTCGTCTTATGCATTGCTATTTTTGCCGCGAGTACTGTTCCAAAGATTCCCTTTTGATCCTTGGATATCTTTTTTACCCCTTTCCCCTATGTAAATGAACCTCATCTCTACCTCTAGAGTTGGGTGTGTGTGCTTCCTTCCAGGTAAACTTGAGTACTAAATTCTGCACCTTGTGTTTGGGGTACTTACTGCTGGATAACATTTCAGGCTTGGGCGTTTGAAACAGATGGCGCCAGCTTATTTCTGTGCCCAAGTGAGTCTTGAAAGGTCTGAGAGTCCTCTGGCTCAGGCTGAGGTGAATGTAAAGGGGTTGTGGTAGTCTACCAAGTCACTGTTTGTCCCTGCCTACCCTGCAGGGTGTTTGGGCAACCCCCTTTCACCCTTCACTCTCATTAAAGGTAAAAAGGTAAAGGTGTCCCCAGCCAGTCGTGTCCGACTCTAGGGTGCGGTGCTCATCCCCGTTTCTAAGCTGAAGAGCCAGCTGTCCGAAGACGCTTCCGTGGTCATGTGGCCGGCATGACTGAACACCGAGGTGCACGGAACGCTGTTACCTTTCCCGCCAAGGCGGTACCTATTTATCTACTTGCAATTTCTTGCTTTCAAACTGCTAGGGTGGCAGGAGCTGGGACTGAAGACGGGAGCTCACTCCGTCACGCAGCACTCGGGTCTCAAACTGCTGACCTGCCGACCTTCCAGTCTGCAGTTCAGCATCTTAACCACTATTTGTAGCTAAAAATATATTACCCTTTTCTACAACAAAATGGTGTCTATTCCCAAGGAAATGTGTTCCGCATCAGAAGCAAATTCCATTGTATTCCTATAGTCATGATGGTGGTTTGATTTAAGGGAGCTTAAAGTGCAAAACTTTGCATGCTCATTGTACTGGCACAGGGGAGGGGAGACTGTAAACAGCAAGGTCAACAGTTGTGGGCGGGGGGAATCAAGACATACAGACAGTGACAATTGCGTTAACAACAGTGCATAATAAATCTGCCAGTCTTTAAGGTGCCACAAAACTCTGTGCTGTTTTTGCTGTGACAGACTAACTGAGCTATCCCTTTGGAGAATAACACTTCTAACATCTTAACACAATTCACTGCCAATTAGAACTCCAGTAGCAGTTTCACTGCTTTCACTGTAGCAGTTTTTACACACACGCGCACACACACACACACACACACACACACACAGTTTTAACTGACAAACTAGTCTCTTTGTAATGACCCTTATAAAAGTAACATTTCACAAGTGCCAGTGAAAGTGCAAAGCATTTTCTAACTAGTCAGGTCAACGGAGGGGCTGTAGCTCAATGGAAGAGCTCCTGTTTGCATGCAGAAGATCCCAGGTTCAATCCCTGGTGTCTCCAGTGGGGCTGGAAAAATTCCTGCCTGAAACCCTGGATTGCTGCTGCAGCCAGTCAGTGTTTATTTTTTATTTTTTTTTATTCTATTTATTTCATTTCTATACCGCCCAATAGCCGAAGCTCTCTGGGCGGTTCACAAAAACTAAAACCAAACAACACACAATAAAACAATTTAAAATATATTGAACATTAAAACCACAATATAACAATACAACCACAATAAAACCTAGCAGCAGTACAGGAGTTTAAAATACAGATTTAAAACGGCAAAGATAAAAATTTAGAAAGCTAAAATGCTAAAATGCCTGGGAAAATAAAAAGGTCTTCACCTGGCGCCGAAAGGAGTACAGTGTAGGCGCCAGGCAAACCTCACTAGGGAGCTCATTCCAGAGCCGGGGTGCCACAACAGAAAAAGCCCTCCTCCTAGTAGCCACCCGCCTCACTTCCTTTGGCAGGGGCTCACGGCGAAGGGCATCTGATGATGACCTTAAGGTCCGGGCAGGCACATATGGGAGGAGGCGATCCTTCAGATAACCTGGCCCCAAGCGTTAAGGGCTTTGAATGTTAACACCAGCACTTTGAATCGGGCCCGGAAATGGACTGGCAGCCAGTGCAGCTGGAAAAGTACTGGCGTAATATGAGCTCGCAGGCCAGTCCCTGTTAACAATCTTGCTGCCCTATTTTGGACCAGCTGAAGTTTCCGGACCGTTTTCAAAGGCAGCCCCACGTATAACGCATTGCAGTAATCCAGACGAGAAGTTATCAGAGCATGGATAACTGTAGCTAGGCTATCTCTGTCCAGATAAGGGCATAGTTGGTATACCAGCCTAAGCTGATAAAAAGTGCTCCGTGCCACTGAGTTCACCTGTGCCTCAAGTGACAGTTCTGGATCCAAGAGCACCCCCAAACTACGAACCTGATCCTTTAGGGGGAGTGCAACCCCCTCCAGAACAGGTTGAATATCACCTAGCCGGGCAGACGAACCACCCACTAACAGTACCTCTGTCTTGTCTGGATTGAGTTTCAGTTTATTAGCCCTCATCCAGTCCATTACCGTGCCCAGGCAGTGGTTCAGAACAGCCACTGCCTCACCTGGTTTAATGAAAAAGAGAGGTAGAGCTGGGTGTCATCCGCATATTGATGGCACCTCAGCCCACACCTCCGGATAACCTCCCCCAGCGGTTTCATGTAGATGTTAAACAGCATGGGGGATAAAATAGAGCCCTGTGGAACCCCATGGCACAATTGCCATGGCACAGAGCAATAATCCCCCAGCACCACCTTCTGGAATCGGCCATCCAAGTAGGAGCGGAACCACTGTAGTGCAGTGCCTCCAACTCCCAACCCAGACAACCTATCCAGAAGGATACCATGGTCGATGGTATCAAAAGCCGCTGAGAGGTCCAGGAGAATCAACAGGGTCGCACTCCCCCTGTCCCTCTCCCGGCAGAGGTCATCCCACAGGGCGACGAAGGCAGTTTCCGTTCCAAAAGCAGGCCTGAAGCCCGATTGAAATGGATCTAGATAATCTGTTTCATTCAAGAGTGCCTGGAGCTGTCCTACAACCACCCGCTCAAGCACCTTGCCCAGGAAGGGGATGTTGGCCACTGGCCTATAATTGTTAACATCCTCTGGGTCCAGGTTAGGCTTTTTCAGGAGTGGTCTAATTACTGCCTCTTTTAACGCGGCAGGCACCACTCCCTCTCTCAAGGAGGAATTTACAACCTCCTGGACCCAGCCGGACAACCCCTCCTTGTTTGATTTAATAAGCCATGAAGGGCAAGGGTCAAGCACACAAGTGGTCGATCGGACTTGGCCAAGCACCTTGTCCGCATCCTCAGGCCTCAGTAACTGAAACCCATCCAATAAAACTGGACCAGACGGTGCTCTGAACGCCTCTACCGATGGAACTGCATTAATGGTGGTGTCCAATTCATGACGAATCTGAGCGACTTTATCCTCAAAGTGCCGCGCAAACTTGTCACAGCGTGTTACCGAGGGTTCCACCGTCTCTCTCCCTGGCCCAGAATGTAACAGGCCGCAAACCACTCGGAAAAGCTCTGCTGGACGACACTGAGAAGATGCAATGCTGGTGGAAAAGAACTGCCTCTTTGCCACCCTCACCGCCACAGAGTAGGCTCGATAGTGGGCTCTTACCTGTGTTCGGTCAGACTCGGCACGAGTTTTCCTCCACCTGCGTTCTAGCCGTCTCCCCTCTTGCTTCATTGCCCTCAGCTCAGGTGTATACCAAGGAGCTGGCCGGGCTCTGCTGAGAGGGAGAGGGCGCTTGGGCGCGATCGTGTCAACCGCCCGAGTCACCTCTGCATTCCACAGAGCGACCTGGGCTTCAACAGGAGCACCAGCCATACCAGCAGGAAAATCCCCCAGAGCCCTCTGGAATCCATCGGAATCCATTAATCTCCGGGGGCGGACCATTTTAATAGGTCCCCCACCCTTGCAGAGGGGAAAGGCCGCCAGAAGTCTAAACCTCAGCAGGAAGTGATCTGACCATGACAAAGGGACAGATGTTAATTCCTCCACTTTCAGATCACCATCCTCCTGCCCAGTCGAGAAAACCAGATCAAGCGTGTGTCCTTTTATATGCGTTGGGCCGATGACATGTTGGGACAGCCCCATGGTTGTCATGGCGGCCATGAAGTCCTGAGCCGCCCCGAATACAGCGGCCTCGGCATGGAAGTTGAGATCCCCCAGGACCATCATCCTGGGGGTCCTCAACACCAAGTCCGAGACCACCTCCGTCAGCTCAGGCAGGGAGTCTGATGGGCAGATGACAACACTGGGCTAGATGGACCCAGGGTCTGACTCAGTACAGGGCAGCTTCCTGGGTTCCATGTGCCGTTTAACATGGAAGCACCCTCGTGAATGTCGGCTAGCTAGCGTAGCACTGTCAGAAGACAGCATGGTCCCAAAAGGGACCATTTAGGTCTTGCCACCTTGAATACACATATATACACATTTTTTAAAAAATCCTCTGTGGCAGACACAGCGCCAAATGTACCACTGCAACTTCTCCCCCAGCTCTCATTTCGGTGGTGTTTCCCCCCACTAATAATGGAAGAGCCCAAGGGCCTAAAACTCTAATAATCTAATAAACTCTGCTAAGTGAACACAGTAACAGACACGCCTGGATGAGATCTTGGTAAATGCCAGGCAATTCGCCCTGATCTTTATCTGCAAAGAGGCTGATGCAATTTCAGCAGGAAGAAAATTAAATTTAGAGCAGAACAACATAGGCCCAGAGTTGGTCTGTCGTTCAAGCAGTCCCTTCAGATGTCAGACGGAAAATATTGAAATGAGTTCTGAGGGGGTTGGGGGCGCTTTATGAATGGCTGGGCAACGTTTCCACACCAACATATTGCACTGTTTAAGGCCAAAGTGAGAAATGCTACCACACCAACAAGAGGCTGTTCGCAGAAGATGCAGCCCACCAAATTTTGTGATGCAGTAATTATTTGGGGAAAATGTTATGACTGAAAAAGCAAGAGGCTGCTAGGCAACGTTTATTACCTGTTTATCTTGACTTTACTCCAAAGAGCAGTGTAGGGAGTTCTCCCATCACTCCCATTTTATCCTCACAATAACCCTGTGAGGTAGCAACTGGGCCAAGCTCACCCAGCGAGCTTCCACTCACTGCTAGAGCAATGCTTCATGTGAACAAGGTCCCAAATTCAAGCCTGCCGAAGCATCTCCAGGCAGGGATGGGAATAGCCCCTGACCAAAACCTTGGAGAGCTGCTCCAGTCAACTGGACCAGAGGCAAGCAGCCTGGTGCCCTCCAGATATTTTGGACTACAATGCCCATAATCCATTAGCATTGACCATGGTGGCTGGGGATAATGGGAGTTGTAGTCCAAAGCATCTGGAGGGTGCCAGGTTGCCTATCCGCTGATGTAAACAATGCTGACCTAGATAGACCCAATGTTTGTGTTTAATGCAGTTTCCTATGTTCCAACAGCCAAGCAGGGATTTGAACCCAGGTTTTTCCCATCCTAGGCTGACACTCTAACCTGGGCCTGAGGGCCACATTTTTGGGCCTGAGGGCCACATTGTCTCTGTGGTGATGTGTTGGGGGTCTTATGCAATTGGCCTGCAACAGTGGCTGGGGCCAACACTAACAATAGCGAAACAGTGTGGTGTCACAGTTAGAGTGTTGGACTGGGACTTTGGAAATCTGGGTTATAGTCTCCACTCTGCCATAAAGCTCATTGAGCAGCTGTGGGCCAGTCATCGACTCTCAGCCTAATCTACCTCAGAGGGATATTGTGAGGATAAAATGGAAAGGAGGAGGACTATATAAGCTGCCTTGGATTTCTTGCAAGAGGAAAGGCAGTGTCTAAATATAATAAAATTAAAAGCAGGCAGGGCCACCATACATGCACTCGCGCACACATATGCACACACACAGATTCCCCCATGCTGCAGTTGGGCTTGTTGCTGGAATATTTCACTTAAAACATTAGTAACCACTCTCCAACTGTGTTAGGGCTCTCTTGCAAACCCACCATAGATGGAAGAAAATCCTGGTGTCATTGTTAGGAGCACCAACATTTACCCAGTCCTCTTGTGCATAAACACCTCTTCCTAGTGACCACCTGCCCCTGGAAGCCCATGAGAACTCCCCCAAGTTTTCAGGACATCACAGGAAATGCAGAGGACTCAGAGGGGCCTCCCTTCACACTGCACTTCCTCAAGTTCTCTGCATATGCCAAAGGGCTCAGGGCGTGGCTTGTGACAATCACAACACTGGTGCTCCCCTTAGAGACATCATTTATGGGCAGTCCATAAAAGCTAGGCCACACATGACCAGCAGCCTCTCACCAAGCAATATTTGCTGGCTCAGCTGACAGCGAGTGGGCTCAAGTGACAATCATGGTGCTTTGGGCAAAAGGAGGCTCCTGCCTGATGGCCTTGGACCTGGGATGGTTCATTTGCAAATAAGGCCTTACCAAGGCTGCAATCATCCAAACAGTGAACATGCAGGAATGGACCTGATTGAAGGACAACTACTTCTCCCCAGGGATCTAAGCTCCTCCAGCAATATTAAAAGACAGAGGACCAGATATGCTGTCTGTTACATTTGAACCCCACACACACACAACTACCCAAAAGCAGGGTTTGACACAGGCCACGATGGTTCCCTGACAGCCCTCACAACTGCCCAGGACCAGCATCTAATGGGCTTCCTGCAGTGACTGCAACAGGAGCATTCCAGGGAGGGGTACATATTTTTTTCCCCAGGGGTCTTCCTGTGTTCTGCAACAGCATCGTCCCTGGTACTGCAGACTCTGGCTTCATCCATCAACCAGAGAACAAAGGGCCACTCGGAGCCCTCCCCCCCCATCCCAGGAAGGACATCATGGTAAGGGGGAGACTGACCTGGCCCCATACAGCAGCCAGAGAGGGAGAGGCTGCAGGGAGCTTGTCTCATCCTTCCCTGCCAGAAAAAAGTTATTGGAACTCTGAAAACGAAGAACTAGTGCCTGAGTTTTGCTCCTTTTCCTCCTCCTTCCCAAACCCTTTTCCTTTTGTGTTGTGTCTTTTAGACTGTAAGCCTGAGGTCAGCAACTGTCTTATTATTAATCTTCATACGCCGCTCTGGGAACCTTTTTTGGCTGAAGAGCAGGACAAAAATGCTGCAAACAAATAAACAAAATAGAACAAGAAACTGGAACTCCAGAAGTCTCCCCATGGAACAACCACAAGACAAACCCCTCAACAGCTCACAAGCAGTAGAGGTTGGTGGCTCAGATGTCAGCAGGGTGATGAATCCACTCCAGGTTTCAGTCAGAACTCTAAAGGAGCTCTCCAAGGTGCACCTTGGAGAGCACATTTAGAGAGCTCCTTCGGAGTTCTAGGGTACACCTTGGAGAGCTCCTTTAGAGAGCTCCTTCAGAGTTCTAGGGTGCACCTTGGAGAGCTCCTTTAGAGAGCTCCTTCAGAGTTCTAGGGTGCACCTTGGAGAGCTCCTTTAGAGAGCTCCTTCAGAGTTCTAGGGTGCACCTTGGAGAGCTCCTTTAGAGAGCTCCTTCAGAGTTCTAGGGTGCACCTTGGAGAGCTCCTTCAGAGTTCTGACCGAAACCCAGAGTGGATTTACTACCCCACCGGCATCGGAGCCACCAGCCTCCACTGCTCACAGGATATATATAGCTCCACATATTCACAGTTTTTGACATGCAAGGAGGGTGGGGGACCCAACTTCCACACAGTTAGCGAGCCCAACACTTCTGAGAGATCAACCCTTATCATAGAATCATAGAATAGTAGGATTGCAAGGGGCCTATAAGGCCGTCAAGTCCAACCCCCTGCTCAATGCAGGAAGCCAAGTCAAAGCATCCCTGACAGGTGGCTGTCCAGCCTCATTTTGAATGCCTCCGGTGTGGGAGAGCCCACCGCCTCCCTAGGGAATTGGTTCCACTGTCGTACTGCTCTATCAGTCAGGAATTTTTCCTGATGTTTAGCCGGAATCTGGCTTCCTATCACTTGAGCCCATGATTCTGTGTCTTGCACTCTGGGATGATGGAGAAGAGATCCTGACCTTCCTCTCTGTGACAACCTTTCAAAAGTACTTGAAGAGCGCTATCCTAGCTCCCCTCAGTCTTCCCTTAAGACCTTGCATGTCTTAAAATCACAACGAATAATACCACCAGCTGGCAGAGCGCCAACCCCAGCGTGCCTCAAGACTGCCTCCCACCCATGCTGAAAACAGAGCCGCGGAGCCGCTCTGCTGCCTACCTTGGAAGATGGCTGCGTTCTGCATGATGAGAAATTTCAGCTCCATGCTGGCGGACTGGAGAAGTTGCCCCATGTTGGACCGGGCCGTGACTTGGTATTTCTCCTCCATCTTCCTGGAGCAGCACGTCGGGCCTTTCAGGATGCAGACTTGCAAATCCGACCCTATGTGGGTATAGATAACATCAGAGGCAGTTTGTTAGCTGGCTCTCCCCGTGAAACGGGGGAGGGCCCAGGTGCCACCAGGCTTCTCCCAGGGCTTTGGATGTTTGGCAAGGTAGAAGAAAAGGGTGGACAACCCTAGGGCAGTATCCAGTGGCACCGCTCTGTCTCTGCTGGTTCTGTTGTGCTTGCAGGACCAACCGTTGGCACAACGGGGCTTTTGCACTTCTGAAACTAACCCTGGAAATGAGCAGAAATGCTCATTTCTGCATCAGGTCTGGTCAGTGGATCCTGGTTCTGTGAGCTCCGTTGACCTGCTCAGTTAACAAAATTAGTCTTCCTGCTTGTTTCAGGTTATTTCTGGAAGTGCGAAAGGCACATTGGGTGAGCAGTCACTATCGCAAGCACACAGGCACGACAGGACAAGACCCCTAGTCTCTGGCTGCAAAACCTGTGCCATTTCTGCTCCCCCTCCACCACTGCCCATCAACTCACGTACTGCACAGAGGAAGGCTCCATGACCCAGTGGTACAGCACATGCCTTACACACTGAAGGTCGAGGGTTCAATCCCTGGCATCTTCAGGTAGGTGGGGGAAAACTCCTGCCTGGAACCTCAGAGAGCCACTGCTGTCTGTCAGTGTCGACAATACTGGGCTAGATGGACCCATGGGCTGACTCAGTATAAAGCAGCTTTCTCTGTTCAAACTCCCCAGGATTGAGGAAAGAGCTGGATCGGGGCAGGGTAGCGGGGATTTGCACCTTGCATAGTGACACCCAGCGGGTTTGGGGAAAGCTCAGCTCAAAGAATTGTGTCTCCCATCTATCCAGCTCACCTGCCAGGCTGTTTTCTTTATTTACACACTACATTTGTAACCTGCATTTGTCATGTGATACAACTTCAGGCTGCCTACATGCCCATCCCGATCCAGCTAAACCTCAATGAAGTGACTGCATCATAGGACTATGGACTGTGCCCTGGGATCATTCCTAACAGAAATTCACATGGGGTGGGCATACAAAATGAGAGAGGGAGAGAGAGATCTAATGAAGACCTAGTTTGCACATAACAACAACCCAGAGTATAGGTTGAGTATGGGTCGTTGAATCTTGGGTTGTCATTACATGAGAATCCAGAACTGTGGGTTAACTGTGGGTTATTAACCAAGAACAACCCAGGAAGAACTCTTGGTTTGTTGTTGGGTTGTGAACCCTGGATTGTTTTAACTCTGAGGTGTTGTTACATGTGAACCCAGAACCATGGGTTGTTTCACCAGGCTACCAGTGTGGCAGGCAAAAGGGTTTTTTTAAAAAACAGCCTCTCTACACACCATGTATTACAGCACTGCAAAGACATTTGTAATACAGAGAGGGAGCAGACGACAGCTGAAGGGAATCAAGCAACCCAAGGATGGAAAAAAAAAACCCACCTGCACTTCGTGTGATTGGCAGACAAATTATGGGTAAACTCTGGGTAAGGCAACAACCCATACTCTGCTTTGTCATTATGCGCAAACTAGGTCAAACTGCGCCCTGAAGAAAATTTTGCCTCTACTCCAACAAACAGTCACTGACTTGTGAATTAAATCACCCACTCTTGTTTTATCCATTTTTGTAAGTTTGTTTCACTTCTCAGCTAATTGCAGGAAAATGTCAAACATGGACCACTTAGTCTTTCACTCAATAAAAAGCACATTAAAAAGAACAAGAGAAATATTAATGCCGAATATGATCTCCTGCTTCCCCAGTGGTAAGAAAGGATGTTCCAGTTGCACAGGAGAAACAAACTGGCAGGGCTACTCTATATGCTGAAGAAAAGACTGTCCCGGCTATATTAAAAAAGAAAAAGAAAAAGTAATTTGACACATTCCTATCCCCACAGCAGGCCCCGCAGAGGGTGGGAAGCCTTTCCGATAGCATGGGGCCCTACACATTATGATAAAAGTAGTAATAAAGACCGATGAAAGATGTACCGAAGCACAGCTAGAAGTTTGTTGAAGAACCTCTCTCTCTCTCGTAGCACAGCCCAACCGATTATAGGAGCAAAGGCAAGAGTTGGAGAGCTCATGCAATTACCAGCAACTGAAGGCTGACCACAGTAATGTGCCAGGCATAACTGACATGTAAGGCAGGGAGGGGATTTGGATTATGCTGCAAGTCTGATACTGTATTTACAGAATAAACATCACCCTCAAAGCTAGGGCTTCCAATATGGCGCCGCTGTAGCCAACGTGCCCACAGATCCCTCTCTTGCCCCCTGCCAGGCTTCCCGTCCCTCCTGATTTTTATTTTGTTCCTTAAGGCATATTGATTATTGTTCTTTTAACTGGGAGGCTGGCCTGCTGCAAAACAAAGGGCTGCTGTCCAGTGCCATCTTTATTTGGGTTCAAAAGAACAGTTGTGTGTTTTGGAGCTCAAACCCCACCTCTGCCTTGTCCTCAGATTCTTGGGCAAGTGACTTTTTCTTTTAGTCTCACTAGTTTACCGTCTGGGACATGAGTGTTTTGTGACTGGCCATGGCCACCACAGCAGCCATTTTATGAATGTGCAACCCCCCCACGGCAGCCATTTTGTGAGAATGCCCACAACACTCACTCAAAATTCCAGATTTACCCACCAACCCAAAAAGGCTGAGGACCCCTGTCAAACACCTCTGCCCTTTCTCCCTTGCTGCCCCATATCTTTGGAACACTTCCCAGAACACCTGCAAGATGCTACCTCTTCACTGAAATCTGTAATCAAAACCCACCTTTGCATGCAGGAAGTTCGAGGTTCAGTTCCTGGCATCTCCAAGTATGGATAAGAAAACTCCTGCCTGAAACCTTGGAAGAGCTGCTACCAATAACGCTGGGCTAGATGGACCAAGGATCTGATTCAGTGCAAGGCAGCTTCCTATGGTCCTCGTACCTTTTACATATGGTACATATGGTGTATGGTGCCGCCACCACATTTTGAATACCTTGTACAATTCTGATCGCTCATTTCAAGAAAGGCTATCGTACAGCTGGAAAAGGCACAAAAAAAGCCCCCGAGAAGTTCAGTGGGGTTGGAGCACTTCCCCTACGCAGAAAAGATAACCACATCAGGGCCTTTTGGGTTTATGGAAAAATGACCCGGTGGGAGAGAGCACAGAGAGAGCTTCCGTTCCATACATTATGAATGGTAAAGAGGGCGGGGGTGATGCCTCCCTCTCATACAGCACTAGAACATGAGGACACCCAATGAAATGGATTGGCGGGAGATTCAGGGCAGATACAAAGGAAGTCCTTCACCCAATGCATGATTTAATTTACGTAATCTTCTGCCACAGGATCAGTGCTGGGTCTGTGTATTTGGAGCCCTTGGGCAAGAAACCCTCCCTGGGCCCCCTCAGTGAGTCTCCCTTCTCACCACCATTGCCACCAGCTGCTCTTGCTCTTCCTCCCCTTTTTCATCCTTGACAGGCAGAGAGCAAGTAGGTCAAGGCATTCAAGACGAGGCTGGACTGCCATCTGTCAGGGATGCTCTGACTTGGATTCCTGCATTGAGCAGGGGGTTGGACTTGACGGCCTTGTAGGCCCCTTCCAACCCTACTATTCTATGATTCTATGATTCTAAGTACTTGAAAGGTTGTCACAGAGAGGAAGGCCAGGATCTCTTCTCGATCATCCCAGAGTGCAGGGCACGGAATCATGGGCTCAAGTGACAGGAAGCCAGATTCCAGCTGAACATCAGGAAAAACTTCCTGACTGCTAGAGAAATACGACAATGGAACCAATTCCCTAAGGAGGTGGGGGGCTCTCCCACACTGGAGGCATTCAAGATGAGGCTGGACAGCCATCTGTCAGGGATGCTCTGACTTGGATTCCTGCACTGAGCAAGGGGTTGGACTCGATGGCCTTGTAGGCCCCTTCCAGCCCTACTATCCTATGATCACCTGCTCCTCCTTCTCACCACCACCGTTGTGCGGGCCAGAGTAAGAGGCAGGTGAACAAGCAGATTGCAGTGATGAAGAGGAGGAGCAACTCCAGGGGGCTCTTGACAGGGGGCCCCTGCTGGGGTGTGGCACCTGGGCAGATGCCCAGCCATGCCTACCCTTGATGCAGGCCCTGCATAAGATGCAGTAAGAGCTACTGACACGGAGGACTATAAAATCACAAAGTGATCCTGACAGACTGGAGCTCTGGGAAGAAAATAACAGAATGAAATTTAATAGGGATAAATGCCAAGTTCTGCACCTAGGGGAAAAAAACCAAATGCACAGTTACAAGATGGGGGATATGTGGCTCAACAACACTGTGAGAACGATCTTAGAATTGTTGTAGATCACAAGCTGAATATGAGCCAAGAATGGGATGTGGCTGCAAAAAAGGCAAATGCTCTTTTGGGCTGCATTAATAGAAGCATAGCTTTCAAATCCTGGGAGTACAAGGGAAGTACTCAGCACTGGTTAGGCCTCATCTGGAGAACTGTGTCCAGTTCTGGGCACCGCACTTTAAGAAGGATGCAGACAAGCTGGAGAGGGTTCAGAGGAGGGCAACAAAGATGATCAGGGGACTGGAAACAAAGCCCTATGAAGAGAGACTGAAAGAACTGGGCATGTTTAGCCTTGAGAAGACTGAGGGGAGAGATGATAGCACTCTTCAAGTACTTGAAAGGCTGTCACAGAAAGGAAGGCCAGGATCTCTTCTCCATCATCCCAGAGTGCAGGACACGGAATCATGGGTTCAAGTGACAGGAAGCCAGATTCCAGCTGAACATCAGGAAAAACTTCCTGACTGCTAGAGCAATACAACAATGCAACCAATTCCCTAGGGAGGTGGTGGGCTCTCCCATACTGGAGGCGTTCAGGACGAGGCTGGACAGCCATCTGTCGGGGATGCTCTGACTTGGATTCCTGCACTGAGCAGGGTTTGGACTCGATGGCCTTGTAGGCCCCTTCCAACCCTACTCTTCTATGATTCTATGAAAAGGGTATTAAATAAGTTCACAGAGGATATCCATTCACAGACCTCTGAGCCATGGCAGCTACTGGCCTTTAGGGTCCCTGCTTCCACATGCATGGGCGATTCTGTTTAGCTAAAGGACAAGAGACATCTGCTGACCACATGTCCTGCCTGTAGACACTCTGGAAGCATTTGGGCTGGCATTAGATGCTGGACGAGATGAGTCCTTAGCTGTCACGGTGCTTCTAGTGTCCATTCCCTATTGCACTGACGAGCCAGATTGCGAGCCATTGTTCTAAGGAACTTAAATGCAAGTGAAGTGGACCAGAACAGCTGCAGAGTCAGGAAATTAGGTTTCAGCGCAAGAGAGCAGGGAGGTAGGGGAAGAGCAGAAGAGCGCGTTCCAGGGAAATGGAACATGGAAATTACATTGACCCTTCCCAAGTGGTACCTGGCAAGCATCGTAAGCCGCTCTTGTGACTAAACTTCAACTGCGGCCCACCGACTCTGAACGAAGCCTGGCTGCTGAGACTAATCGAGAGAAGTTGCAACCCCTGCAAAAGGGAAGTGGGAAGGAGCTGCTGGAAGGCTGGATCCACAATTTTTGCCCATCTCCCTCAGCCTGCCTTGATTTCTGCTGGCCTTCTTAAGGCACGGGTGGGCAATTGGCTGCCCTCCAGGTGTTTCGGCCTACAACTCCTATGTTCCCCCACCATTGACTAAGCTGGCTACGGCTGATGGGAGATGTAGGCCAAAACATCTGGAATGCAACGAGTTGCCCATCTCTATCTTAAGATCTTCTGCCTGTATCTTCCTCTCCCCCCACCTCTCAGGCATGCTACCTTATGGTTTCCACATGCCACATACTTCTCAGGCACCCTGCTCCATTTGCAACATCTTCCAAGCTCCCCTATCCACCATCACCCTATTGACAGCATCCTCGCTGCTTGCCCAAGTATTTGGGAACCTTGTCCCAGTCTTGTCTCTGCTCCAGTTTCAAGCCTCTCCCTGGACTGGATTGTCCAAACACTGATTTTGAAAAATCCATGGAGGTTTGGTCCCCGAAGGTGTGGGAAGCAGCTCTGCATTGAAAGCTGCCCATTACTTCCTTCTGTGCCCTGAAGAGGCAGCCATTATACATGATTCCAGGTTGTTACTCGCAAGGTTATGAAGGAGCCAGTGGTGAAGAACGTAAGAAGAGCCCTGCTGGATCAGACCAAGGGTCCATCTAGTCCAGCCTTCTGTTCACACAGGGGCCAACCAGCTGCCCACAGGAAACCCACAAGCAGGACATGAGTGCAACAGCATCTTCCCGCCCATGTTGCCCAGCAACTGGTGCACACAGGCATGCTGCCTCTGATACTGATACATAGCCATCAGGCTACTAGTAGCCATCGATAGCCTTCTCCTCCAGGAATTAGTCTAACCCCCTTTTAAAGCCATCCAAGCTGGTGGCCATCACTACATCTTGAGGTATCAAATTCCATAGTGTAACTCTGTACCGTGTGCAGAAGTCCTCCCTTTTATCTGTCCTGAATCTCCCACCAACCAATTTCGTAGGATGATCCCACTGGGTTCTAGGATTACGAGAGAGGGAGAAAAATGTCTCCCTATCCACTTTCTCCAGACCATGTATAATTTTGTACACCAACACCTCATTCTCTGCTGCATGTGTATGACCAAAACAGACATTACACTAAAGATGTAACTGCTGGCTCCAGAAAGCAAATAGACCATTATTTTGAAATACAAATTGCAGGCCAGAGTGGGGGGATCAATTATGAGAGGAAAAGGGTTAAAGCCCCCTATCCTTGGGCCCCAATCCAGGCTGGGGGCTCTGTGCCTACTCTAGGGTAAAAAATGAAAGAAAGACCTCCACTGGGTTAACAGCTCACATAAATCTCCGCTCCAGCTACCTTGCTCAGTTCAGGTAATAAGGGCCTTTTTGGTGGTGGTAACCTTCCTGTGGAATGCTCTCCCTAGCGAGGCTCTCTTGGCACACATTCCAATGTCTTTCCAGTTAAAAAAAAAAAAAAACGGCTTTGACAGCCAATAAATCTGTATACTTATGTGGGAGACCACCTTAGGGCTACAGGTTGTTACAAAAAAGATCTCCCAGCTCAGCAAGAGGGCAATTGGAAGTTTCTGGTTACTTCTGGGAAGGGTCCAAGCTGATGCAAACCCCATTCTGCTGCACGGCTGCACATTGCTAGCATCAGGCGGTGAGAGAAAAGGCCTTGTGCATCATCACGTCTGCCTAAACATACACACACTTCCTCCCAAGCATTTCATCCAACTCAGAGAGATCTCCAGAGATAACCATCTCCCTCATCGGCAGCTAAGATAATTCCTTTGCTTAATGGTCCTTACCCTTAAGATTGCTTCATGCTCCATTCTGTTCTTGGGGCTGGTGGGGGGGCAGCAGTTTGAGGCGGATGTTTCAAAGCCATTGCATGTCACAATGATATTCTCAGGCCCCAGGAAACAACCCCTTATTTACATCAGGGACTGTTGCAATCCCTTTCAACAGAGTGGATTCTGCCCTTCAGTTTTACTCCATCACGTTTTAAAGGGGCCCCTGTTGCTCTTTTCATGGCTTGGCTTTCCCAGCTAGAGCTGAGGGACCCAACACCTGCTAAGTCTGGCCTTAAGAGGAGGAAGCTGTTTGCGAATATCAAATCCAGTCCTCGGAATATAGAACCATAGAATAGTAGGGTTGGAAGGGGCCTACAAGACCATCGAGTCCAACCCCCTGCTCAATGCAGGAATCCAACTCAAAGCATCCCTGACAGTTGGCTGTCCAGCCTCATCTTGAATGCCTCCAGTGTGGGAGAGCCCCCCATCTCCCTAGGTCATGGGTTCCCCATTGTTGTATTGCTCTAGCAGTCAGGAAGTTTTTCCTGATGTTCAGCCGGAATCTGGCTTCCTGTCACTTGAGCCCATGATTCCGTGTCCTGCACTCTGGGATGATCAAGAAGAGATCCTGGCCTTCTTCTCTGTGACAACCTTTCAAGTACTTGAAGAGTGCTATCATATCTCCCCTCAGTCTTCTCTTCTCAAGGCTAAACATGCCCAGTTCTTTCAGTCTCTCTTCATAGGGCTTTGTTTCCAGTCCCCTGATCATCTTTGTTGCCCTCCTCTGAACCCTCTCCAGCTTGCCCGCATCCTTCTTAAAGTGCAGTGCCCAGAACTGGACACAGTACTCCAGATGAGGCCTAACCAGTGCTGAGTAGAGGGGAACTAGTACTTCCTGGGATTTGGAGGCTATGCTTCTATTAATGCAGCCCAAAAGAGCATTGGCCTTTTTTGCAGCCACATCCCATTCTTGGCTCATATTCAGCTTGTGATCGACAACAATTCCAAGATCCTTCTCGCAGTGTTGTTGAGCCACGTATCCCATTTGTAACTGTGCATTTGGTTTCTTTTTCCTAGGTGCAGAACTTGGCATTTATCCCTATTAAATTTCATTCTGTTATTTTCTTCCCAGAGCTCCAATCTGTCAAGATCACTTTGAATTTTGCTTCTGTCTTCCAAAGAATTAGCTATCCCACCCAATTTTGTGTCATCTGCAAATCTGATCTGCATTCCCTGCACCTCCTTCTCCAAGTCATTAATAAAAATGGTGAAGAGCACTGGGCCCAGGACTGAGCCCTGTGGTACCCCGCTCATTACCTCTCCCCAGTTTGAGAAGATCCCATTGATAAGCACTCTTTGAGTCCGATTCTGTAGCCATCTGGATCCACCAGATCGTTGTTTCATCTAGCCCACTTTGAGCTAGTTTGCTCATCAGAATATCAAGGGGCACTTTGTCGAAAGCTTTGCTGAAGTCGAGGTATATTAGGTCTACAGCATTCCCACAATCCACAAGAGAGGTTTGTTGTTGTTGTTCAGTCGTTAAGTCATGTCCAACTCTTCGTGATCCCATGGACCATAGCACGCCAGGCCTTCCTGTCCTCCGCTCTCTCCCGGAGTGTGCTCAAGTTCATACAAGGGAGGTTACTTGATCAAAAAATGAGATCAGATTCGTCTGGCAAGATTTGTTCTTGACAAATCCATATTGGCTTCGAGTAATCACTGCATTGTTTTCAACATGCTTACAGATGGATTGCTTTAGAATCTGCTCCAGAATTTTCCCAGGGACTGATGTCAGACTGACTGGTCTGTAGTTCCCAGGTACCTCCTTTTTACCCTTTTTGAAGATAGGGACAACATTAGCCTTCCTCCAGTCATCTGGCACTTCACCCATCCTCCATGATTTCTCAAAGATAATTGACAGCGGTTCTGAGAGTTCTTCTGCCAGTTCGTTTATTACTCTAGGATGCAGTTCATCTGGCCCTGGAGATTTGAACTCATTCAAAGTAATAAGGTGTTCCTTGACCATATGCCTATCGATCTCAAACTGTGATCCTGCTCCATCAGCCTGTACTTCACCTTTGCCAAAGGGGTCATAGACCCTCTTTTGGGAGAAGACTGAGCCAAAGTAGGAATTGAGCACCTCCCCCTTTTCTTTGTCATCTGTTATCATTTTGCCATCCTTATTTAATAGCTGAACCACCATTTCTTTCCTCTGCCTTTTACTATGCACGTAGCTGAAGAAAGCCTTTTTCTTGCTTTTAGCATCCCTCGCTAACCTCAGCTCGTTCTCAGCTTTAACCTTCCTGACGCCATCCCTGCAATTCTGTGCCACCTGCCTGTACTCTTTCTTTGTTGCTTGGCCTTCCTTCCATAGGTGTACTTGTTTGTTTTCAGGTCATCTCTAAGCTTTTTGTGAAGCCCCATTGGCTTCTTCTATTGTCTTCCACCTTTTTTTCTTGTTGAAATTATTTGTAACTGTGCCTTGAGAATTTCCTTTTTTAAAAGGTCTCACCCATCTTGGACTCCTTTTCTCATTAGAGTTGCTTGTCATGGGACCTTACTTATTATTTTTCTGAGTTTATTAAAATCAGCTTTCCTAAAATCCATGGTACGCATTTGACTCATTTGGTCCATGGGATCACGAAGAGTCGGACATGACTTAACGACTGAACAACAACAACAAACCTCTCTTGTGGATTGTGGGAATGCTGTAGACCTAATATACCTCGACTTCAGCAAAGCTTTCGACACAGTGCCCCATGATATTCTGATGAGCAAACTAGCTCAAAGTGGGCTAGATGAAAACACTCAGCTTTTGCTTCCCTTAGAACCACGAACTCAAGTATAACATGGTCGCTTTCCCCCAGAGTTCCTGTAACTGCTACTTTATCCACTAAGTCATCCCTGTTGGTTAGGATCAAGTCAAGGATAGCCAATCCTCTAGTTCCTTCCTCTGCTTTCTGTAGGAGGAAGTTATCAGCAACACAAGTCAGGAATTTTCTGGAGGGGCCATGTTTTGCAGAATTTGTCTCCCAACAAATATCGGGGAAATTGAAGTCTCCCATTACTATTACATCATGCTTCCTTGAAACATTGGCTATTTGCTTTTCAAAAGTTTCATCCTCGCCTTCTCCTTGATTGGGTGGCCGGTAGTAGACTCCGACCATCATGTTCCTTTTATTCTTTGCTGTATTTATTTTAACCCAGATGCCCTTGATGGGGCTACTAAGCTCATCCTCCTGTATTTCTGTGCAGAGATATGTATTTTTCACATATAGTGCAACCCCACCTCCCTTTCTGTTCCTTCTGTTCTTTTTGAACAAGTTATATCCTTCAATTGCTGTATTCCAGTCATGAGAGTCATTTCTCAAGTCTCAGCTATACCTATCAAGTCATGATTTCCCTCCTGTATTAAGAGTTCAAGTTTGCTCTGTTTGTTTCCCATACTCTGGGCATTAGTAATAGACATGGAAGACCATGTGCTTCATGGTCCGGCTTTCTTCCTACATGTGTCTGAAGACTATTATTGGGCGCTATTAGAGCTGTTCTCTCCGTTGCAGTGCATAAGCCTTCATCCATTATTATCCTCTACTCTACATCTCCCTTCCCCGTAGGATTCAGTTTAAAGCCCTCCTGATGACGTTCTTCATGCTGTGGCCAAACACATTCTTCCCAGCCTTTGTGAGGTGCAACCTGTCCCTTGCCAACAGCCCATCTTCCAGGAAGTATAGCCCATGGTCCCAGAATCCAAATCTCTCGCGCCGGCACCACCTTCATAGCCAGTCATTCACCCAGAGTATTTTTCTTTCCCTTTCTGTCCCTCTTCTAACTACTGGAAGGATGAATGAGAAAACTATCTGGGCCCCAAAGTTCTTGAGTTTCCTTCCCAAAGCTTCAAAGTCTGACATGATTTCTTCGTAGCTCTGCTTGGCAGTATCATTTGTTCCCACGTGGATGAGAATACAGGAATAGCTGTCAGTGGGCTTTATGACTATAGGCAACCCTTCAGTCACGTCTGTAATCTGTCCTCCCCAGAGACAGAATACCTGGCGAGTCCATGGGTCTTCACGACATACTTGGGTTTCAATCCCACGAAGCAAGGAGTCTCCCACTACTACTACTCTTCTTGTTGTTGTAGGCCTGAGTTTCATTGCCTCTGCTTGGCTGACCTTCAACCTCTTGCTCACTCTCATGCAGGTTCCCCTGTAATTCTTCCTCTGCAGGCTGTCCTCCAGTCTCATCCTCAAGTACCTGGATACGGTTCCCTAGTTCCACTGCCTCCACTGGTGCCGAGTGTCTTCTAGTTCTTCTGCTCCTGTTACCCTTTTCCCAAGGAGTATCCTCTACTGCATTTTTCCTCACCTCAGCAGTTTCCTCTTCAGCCTCAGCTTGCTGTTGCTCTTCTAACTCCTGTACTTCGCTTTGCTGCTATAGTTCCACTGTTCTGTCCAAGAACTCTTCGTGTTCTCTTATTCCCTGGAGGGTCGCCACTCGCCACTCCAGTCATCTTACTTTTTCTTCCAGCAGAGTGATCAACTTGCACTGGTTGCACGTGTAGGCCATGTTGTTCTTGGGCAAGAAAACACACATGGCACACACCTTGCAGGTCACCACAACTGGAGAGTCTTGTCCTTCCATAGCCTCTTTTTCCTTTCTGTGTCTAGCTTTCTGGTTGTTCTAGAGTAGCCTGTGCCTGGTCCTCTACTCACTGCAGGTTAAAAACGGAGTCCCACTGGTATGGAAGCGTGTGTAACAAGACAAATAATTTTTTTTAAATATGAAAAAAATGTTTATATATATATATATATATATATATATATAATTAAATAAAACATACATACACACACACACACACACATATATATATATATATATAAATAGTAAATTATATATATGTATGTATATGTATGTGTGTGTGTGTATGTATATATATATGTGTGTGTGTGTGTGTGTGTGTATATATATATATATATATATATATATAATTTTTAATTTATTTTTAAAGTTAGGGGCCTCCCCCTTGACCTCCCCTGGCCAACTCCTGTTTGCTCCCCTTGTTCGCTCGCTCTGATCGCTCGCTCTCTGGGAGCTTGCTTGCTTCTATAGCCCCTGGAGCAGCTTCCTCTGCTCTGCTCAGCTGCGAGGCGGGAAACAGATTGAAGCTTCCTGCCCACACAGCTGCTGGGAGTACTCAGGCCACACACACCCAATGCAGTTGGAGCTCTCAGGAGCACCTCGTGAGCTCACAGCCAATCAGAAGGATAAAGGGCAGCCCCCTGGGCTTCCTCCAGCCCACTTACCTCTTTGCCTTTGTCTCCTTTGTCTCTTCTGCCACTGCAACTCCCCTGGCCAACTTCTGTTTGCTCCCCCTGTTCACTCACTCTGATTGCTTGCTCTCTGGGAGCTTGCTTGCTTCTGTAGTCCCTAGACCAGTTGGAGCAGCTTCCTCTGCTCTGCTCAGCTGGGAGGCAGGAAACAGCCGCTGGGAGGCGGGAAACATATAGATGCACATAGCAAAGACACTGCCAGGCACAACCCCTCGCTTGAAGGCAGCAGCGTTACACCTACGCCACCTGTCACAGATCAAACGATGGTATCACATCCACTAGCAAGTAGCCACAGAGCACAAATGTGGCATCAGGAGGCATTTAGCCAAGCAACCGGCCTGGGACTGCACAACACCTTCAATGCCTTCGCAGATGGAAGCAGGGGGAAAGCAACCCTGGCCTCCATCACTGGCAAGCAGAATGAAGCTTTTGGATTGGCCACGCTTGGTATAAATAGACTAGGACCCTGGCCTTTCGCCTGGTGAATTGGAGCAGCGCCTCCTTCCTACCATGGTTTCAGACTCTAGTTTCACATTTCCCCAGTTGCTCTGGCTTAAACACCCATCAACAGCAGCTGACCTCAGGGACTGTGGGGATGGTGGGACACCTCCCCAATTTAGACCCGGCCACCACACAGCCTAAACTTGTCCCAAGGTGTGGGACACAAATTCAACTCTACAAAACACAAAGGCAGATGCACTGGCCAGAAGAAAACATTCCAAAGTCCATACAGTGTAATGCCTTTATTAGGCAGACTCTCAAAGATCACCAAAAAACGTGCAAGCTTTCGAGTTCTCCAGGCCTCTTCATCAGGTAAGATGCTACAACAAGATGTTAGTTATTGTAACATTCTGCCTGATGAAGAGACCTGGAGAACTCAAAAGCTTGCACATTTGGGGGGGGGAATCTTTAAAAGGTGACCTAATAAAGGTATTGCACTATATGGAAATTCAGCTCTGTAGTTGGGTAAGAGTGTTTCATCAGGGCAGGGTGGTGGGGAGAGAAGATAGAAGAGAATAGCTGTGTTTCTGCAAAGCACTTCCGATGCTTTCAGTCATGTGCTACACCACATGCATATAGCACAGACCAAGCACTTGCTTTGCACATAAAAATCCAACTCTGGCATGTCCAGCTAAATGGATTAGGTAGCAGGTGATATGAGAGATCTCTGTCCAAAACCCTGGAAAGCAGGTGCCATAGTAAAAACACTGGGCTGTTATTTATTACATTTATATACCACCCCATAACCAAAGCTCTCTGGGCAGATCACAAGAATCTGGGCTAGATCAACAAACAGTCAGTCCTGGTAGAAGGCAACTTCCTATGTTCTCTCTAAGCCTACAGACCCACAGGGTAGTTCTGATGCAAAGCCTTGGTTTGTCACGAAATCTGAACCAACCCCAACCATGGTTTGCAAGTGATCACTGAACAAGGACCTGCAGCCAGCTGGCAAACCACAGTCTGGGCGACCAACAGGCTACAGTTTGGGAAACTGTTCCAGCCTCAGAGGTTTGGGATAGCATCTTGAGATCCTCAGGAAAGGCAGGCAAAGAGAGAAAGCCCACAAAACTGTGCTTTGTCTAAATGCTTGGAACACATATCATAGTTTGAAGTCTAAACTATGGTTAGCGCAACCCATGGTTTGGTGTTACATTTGAACCAACCCATTAGTCTTTCTGCTGAGACAATGGTAAGATTCCCCATCAACGGTGATGGTTGAGGTTGGTGACCCAAAGCAACCAAGAAGATTATGCAACAACAAGCTCTCTGGACAAGGGGGGGGGGGGAGAGAAACACAAAGGGAAAGCAGCACCTGTGGTTCGGAATTGGATAGCTTCAATCAATTCCTTTACAAGTGTCTCCTCTCTCTCTAAAGCAGCACAAAAGAACAGTTTCCCAATAAAGTATCTTTTAACAGAAGGGATGAGCTCAGCAAGAAGCAGAGGGGTGTCGTATGGAACATCACACTTCTCAAAAGAGAGCAGGAAAGAATTATTAGCCAATTAGATTTTGGTGTGCCATATTTTATTTTCATAAAGAGCTTGGATTTCAAGGGTGTGATAAACAACTCAGGCTCATGACATTAGAGTTTTCTTTAATGCCCAGCATGGCGGAGAAAGGGGAAGAGGGAACTGCCAGGAAAAAAAGAAAAGAACACAACCACAGGTCAATTGCTGAGCAATCTGTTTTTAAAAACCTAATTAAAAAGATATAAATGACAGACCAACAATGCTCAATACAAGGCGCATGGCCTGGGGCATCCGTTATCAGTTATCCATTGCAACACCTTTTCGCATCACAGTCCAAACACAGCATCTCTTAGTCACACCATGCCAAGTTGAACTTAGGACAGCTGCAAAAGGATGCTGCTGCTACCATCTTCACTCCCCATTCCCAAAGAAGTCTTACTTTTAAACGTAGCTGGTATACCAGAGGCCGATTAGCTCCTGTACAGGGGAGGGGAGGAGCAAGGTAAAAGGAGAAGAGGAAGAGGAGGGGCTGTCGCTCAACGTTAGAGCGCCTGCGTTGCATGCAGATGGCTGCCGGTTCAATCCCCCAGCATCTTGTGTGAAAAGGTGCCGGGAGCAGGTGATAAGAAGGACTTCAGCTCAAGTTTTTGGAGAACAGCAGCCAGTTGGAATAGGCCTGGTGCCCTCCAGAGGTTTTAGACTACAACTCCCAGCATTCCTGGGAGTAGGCTGTGGCTCAGTGGTAGGGCACCTGCTTTGCATGCAAAAGGTCCCAGGTTCAATCCCTGGGATCTCCAGGTAGGACTGGAGAAACTCTTGCCAGAAACCCTGGACAGCCATTGCTGCCAGTCAATGTCGACCGTACTGGGCAAGATGGACCGACGGCCTGACTCCGTAGAAGGCAGCTCCCTATGTTCCTAAGTTGCGATGGCCATGTCCTTCAGAGAGAACGTGCCACCAACTCTCACAGGAACCTAGGAAGCTTCCTTACATTGAGTCAGACCGCTGGCCCATTAAGCTCAGTAGCGTTGACTCCAGGGGCATCCTGGTGTCCTCCAGGTGTTTTGGAACCATAACAAAGGATGTACGGACTGTGTGAAATCTTCTCTGTCTGTGTTTTGTGGATTGTCAGGCACCTTTTGTTCCATCGTCCACTCACAGATGGAAGTGCGGGGGGAAACTGTCATGCAGAAAGCTACGCGAATAATTACATACACGGTTTTGTAACGATTTACATAATTTACCTTTATACGTAACGTTTAGCATATTGTCCCTATTCCATTCAACTTCTCCTCACCAGAAACACACGTATTTTCCTACGAATAAATATGCATAGATTTCAGGAAAGTAAAAAAATCATCCGAAAGCCCACAGACTCCACACAGCCTGAGGGGGTCACTCCACAGCAGATTCCGCAGGTCGGTTTCTTAGAACTCTGGGCTCATTTTAGTCCATCTCAAATTTCTCCAGCATCCCTAACTACAACTCCCATTAGCCCTAGCCAGCATGGGGAATGGTAAGGGTCATGATGCTCTGACGGATTCCTGCATTGAGCAGGGGGTTGGACTCGATGGCCTTGTAGGCCCCTTCCAACCCTACTATTCTATGATTCTAAGGGACTGTGGGAGTTGTACATCAAAGCATCTGGGGGCCTGGGTTGCCTACCACTGCTCTGTGGTCTTAACTGTGCTACCCAAGGCCTTTCAACTGATAGCAGAAAAGTGGGGAGATGAGCACAGGATGGTTGAAACTGAACCAGGAGATGGGGCAAGGGAGCTTCCCCCTCCCCAACAGCAGGCAAAAGGAAGGAGGAGCTAACTGTGGGTAGAACAAGGCAATGGCAGCCCTTCCCTTAATTCTGGCAGAGCAGGGAAGGGGCGTGGCTCAGTGGTAGGGCACCTGCTTTGCATGCAGAAGGTCCCAGGTTCGATCCCTGGATTCTCCAGGTAGTGCTGGAGAAACTCCTGCCAGGATCCCCAGAAAGCCACTGCCATTCATTCATTCATTTCTATCCTGCCTTTTTTCCTCTTTTAGGAACCCGAAGAAGCATACAAATCCTCCTCCTCTCCATTTTATCCTCTCCATTTTATCCTACCCTGTGAGGTAGGTTGGGCTGAGAGGCAATGACTGGCCCAAAGTCACCCAGGGAGCTTCCATGGCCAAGTGGGGACTAGAACCCGGACCCCCCAACTCCCAGTCCAACACTCTCGCCACTACACCACGCTGACAATTAAGTGTCAACAGTACTCAGCTAGAGAGACCAGTGCCCTAACTTGGTACAAGGTAACTTCTGATGTTCCTTTCTCAGAATATCCCGGGGCCATGCCATGAAATTGACTGGTAGTAGATACTAGTCACATGGGGTCATGTAACGAAACTGACTTGTCATGCAATGAAATTGACTGGTAATAGATACTCTTAACTTGCATAGGGAAATTTTGTGGGGGAAATTCCCATTCAAAATTTTCCGGGAAACTCACATCACTGCCTGTGCCACCCATGCATTAGGGCATCTGAAGGAGGCATAAGAACATAAGAAGAGCCCTGCTGGATCAGACCAAGGGTCCATCTAGTCCAGCATTCTGTTCACACAGTGGCCAACCAGCTGTCGACCAGGCACCCACAAGCAGGGCATGAGCGCAACTGCTCCCTCCCACCCATGTTCCCCAGCAACTGGTGTACATAGGCATACTGTCTCTGATACTGAAGGCAGCATATAGCCATCAGGACTAGTAGCCATTGATAGCCTTCTCCTCCAGCTTCACAACTTCGAATCTTTGAAGATCATGCCTGAATTAGAAAAAAAAAAAAAAAACATCGCAGAGAAGCCCCGATTCTGTGAGGATAATGCCTGAATTTTAAAAAAAACATCTGGAGCGGGGGATAGGAAGGGGTAAAACTTAGTCTCATTTGAAGGGATAGAACAACCCCCTGCTCACTGCAGGAAGCCTGATTCCCAAGCGGTCGCCCATCCAAGCACTGACCGGGGCCGACCCCACTTAGCTTCTGAGATCAGACAAGCGCACGCACATCCAGCCCTCTGCTTGTTGCTGAGGAAACGGGGGCTGCTGAGGAAGCTATGCAATCGGTAGCCGGAAGAAGACATGGGGCCATCGAGAGCTGTGATTGGACAGGAGGGAAATACAAACACCGCCGTATATGGACAGGCAGGGGAGGGGACTACGACCGGATACGGTAGCGAAGGCGGAAAATCAGAGCACATTAAGGGGAAATACCAGGATATCAGGGTATTGAAAGCAGGAGCACGGAAGTAGGAAATTCCAGTTCCATTTTGGGGCGGGTACTGCGTAGTGTGAAAGACGGGCGGTGAAACCTCATTGGAAGCGAAAAAAGGCGGTAATCCAGCCCTAGTATTACGAGAGAGGGAGAAAAACGTCTCCCTATCCACTTCCTCCACACTGTGCATAATTTCATATACTTCTATCATGTCTCCGCTCACTAGCCTCTTTCTAAGCTAAACGTTCCCCAGCTGTGCATGTCTATGCACAGAGGTCTTCCCCCACAGACATCCATGCTCAACCCATGGAAGCTGGGGGGGGGGGAACCATGTGAATGTTGTAGGCGACACTGACAGTGTGACCCCACACCCTCTTCAGTGCACATAAACCCATGAAAGGGCCTTCAGTTAGTACTGGGACATGGTAAAATTCTCACCACCTAGATGGCAAAATATACCAAGTACTTGCCTTAACCACTGATAACAGTCGCTTGTACTCACCCAAGGATTGCAGGGTATAGTGGACAGTGAAAATACTGCCAAAGAGCCTTGTGGCGCCTTAAAGACCAACATATTTATTTTGGCATAAGCTTTTGTGGACAGTGTCACAAGACTCTGTGTTGTTTTTGCTGCAACTGACGAACATGGCTACCCTCCTGGAAACTGAAAATACTGAGTAATTGCTACAGTTTTCTGCAAATTCTTCACGTGCACACACAATTGGCAATCGCTGTTCTAATTGTAAGATTGCTCAGATATCATAATGAGACCATATAAACATCAGAGACCTTTTTTTTGTGCAAATATTCATCCATAAAAGAGAGCATTTCCAATTTGTAGGGGTCTATAGCCCCCATATATTTTAATTATGTACATAAATACATAAGCACACTTCCTAAAGCCATCAGGGGGAAGGGGGGAGAAAAGGAACACTTGCAAGAGAGCACTTCAGGATGTTGTTAAAATTAATCCCTTGGCAGAGGAAGAAAACCTTAAATGGTCACAGTGTAAAGCAATTGCCTGGAGCAGGTTGCTGCAGTTTTGAGGGTTCTGTTCTTGCATTCTTTGCTATCAAGAGAGCAACTTACGGGCCTGAAATAATTAAGAGCAGAAAACTCAATTACCCAGCAAACTGAAAGACCTAAAAACTGCCGTGCTGAGCTAAATGGGAAAGATGAGGGCAACCAGAAGTAGCATCATTAGCACCAACTTCGAAATTTGTATGTAATATTCCGCACACATTCTCCAGGCATAAGGAGCTATCATCACCATAACTTTCCAAGTTCCTCCAAAATGCACCTTGCTTTTAACTAACTCTGTTTCCCAAGTCTGATTCCTCTGCACCAAAACGTTAAACTTTTTTTTTTGTTTTCCAAGGGTGAACCTATATTTGCCTCTATTACAGAGCAAGAACCAAATTAGGTACAGGAAAACCTAACTCCGTTATGTGAGCCAGGAAAGAGAAGGGGGGGAGGGGAGACACTAAATCAGTCACAGCCATCTCTGCAGCAGGCTACTAACTGTGCAGTTTGACGGGATTTGCTGGCCTTCGAGATCGAGAAAGATCAGATCACCTTTAATTTGGCACCTTCAGACAGAGACCTGACCCAAAGAAGAATTTATCAAACTGAGAGCTAGCAGAGAGAGAGAGAGAGAGAGAAACACTAATGTCTTCATGAATGCAAAGACCCAGTAGTCAGAGAATCTGACAGGGATCAGGGATGCTTCCAGATGATGATTTATCATGCAATTGTCTTGCCTCATTCATGGAATTTGATGAGGACTGGGGCAGACAACATTATCTTCCATTTGTAACCCTCCTGTGTTTTCCCACAGCTTCTTCCATCTTGTTTCTTTCCATGAAAAAAAGACGTTAAGGAGAAAAAGATGGAACCGTTGCACAATGCCTTTTAACTGTTAGTGCCGCTAGGAGCCCTCCTTCTAGAAACAACCCAGGTTTCAAGGCCCGACTCTCTTGTTCTCATTTCCCTGTCTGCGCCATGCAAGAAACAACAGTAGCAGGCCTCTGCCAAGGCCCAATTCTGAGCACCGCTCCTATCGAAATCTAGGGGGGGTTACTGCACAAGAGCCTTCTCTGTGGTGGCACCCCAACTGTGGAATACCCTTCCCAGACACACTTGCTTGGCACCTAACCTAGCTTTTAAGTGCCAGATTACAGCCATTTTATTCTCTTAAGCATATAATAGTGTCTTCTCATTATTTGCTGCCTGCTTATTTCACCACTGTTGGTTTGGTGACCCTCTTGCACGTCCAGATTTTTACAAAATCAAGATTATCTGGATTTTATTGGACATTGTTTTATTCTGGATTGGCTGCGGAGAAGGAAGAGACGTAGGCTTAAATGAACAGGTAAAACGACACCAGTGTTATCCATTATACATATTGCAAGGTCAGAAAAAGCACTTCATTAGTAGCAGGTACAAGTTCAAAGGGCCGTCTACAAGTAGACAAAGTGCCTGGCTGAGTCGTTTGAGAATACCTTGCTTGTAGCAAGGGCAGAGCATACTTTGTGTGGGTTAGGGCGCAATCCTATGCATGTTTGGACAGAAAGAAGTCCTACAGCTCCCAGCATTCCCTAGCCAGCCAACTGGGGAATATTGGGAGCTGTAGGACTTTTTTTCTGTCTAAGCATGCATAGGATTGCACCCTTAACTACTCCCACAGACTGATGAGCAAGGCTGTGTTGACAGCAGGGCTGGCAAATCTAGTCCCCTGGGGAGAATGTACATTCTACCCAATTTTGGAGCTCACACTTCTCCACCGGGGGGGGGGGGGAGAGAGAGCATAAGCTCCTGCTTCAGACATCGCACAGAAGTGCGGCAGAAGTACAAACTCAGCACACACACACTTTGTTTCCACTGCTTTGCTTATCAACCATCCAAAACTGTCACGTGTTCCCAGCAGCGAGGCAAAATCCAGGCAACGTTTACCTCCATTAAATCGTCCAGACCAAAAGCACGTTTCACGAGCAACCCTTGGGGTTCTTCCCAACAGTTCTTTCTATCCGCACCAGGTTATTTAGTTTAGAAAACATACATTTTCTGCCAAGCCCTGCAAGCAAACTTGTTTGAAGTGGAAAAAGGCACACACATTACCACAAAGTGTTGTTGCCGTAAATTGCAAGTGTGGGAATAAAGCGTAAGTGGCTGGAGGGGCAGGGTGATCAGACTATTGTTCTAAAATGACAGATGAAAGAAGGTGGAGGAGGGAAGGAGAGCAAACAAGCAATAAACTGGGAGCCTGACGCCCCTTCCAGAATGGCGCTTTCCTGATTACTGAGATTTATGTAGTCAGTTCTGGAAAGTAGATGATCGCCTAAGTGTAATTACTCTGCAGAGATCTCCAGGATGGGCCGGTTCCAAGACGGATAAGCAGGCAGTTATTGCTTTCATTATGGCTACATATTATCTTCTTCGGCAAACAGACACCCTACCAACAACCATGCAGCAAGGATGGGGTATAAATGTAATGAATAAGTAGTTGCTTTGAAATACTCCATCTCGGGAACAAGGGAGCATTTCTCAACCTGCAACAGCTTTGTGGCCACTGTGCACATGGCTTGTTGGTTACCCATGGTTTGAAAACCCAGGCTTGACTACTGCAATGTGTTGTACACAGGACAGCCCTTTGGAAGACTTTGGAATCTTCAGCTGGTTCAAAATTCAGTAGCCAGGCTGTTAACTGGAGCCCACAAATACTGAAACTGGTTTGATGGCTCCAAAATTTGCTTCAAGCCACAATTAAAAGGTGATGGTTCTTAGCTTAACAGTCCTAAATGGTCTGGAATCTCAAGGGCTGTTTTCTCCCCTAAGAACCCACCAATCAATTAACATTATGGGCTGAGGTCTTTCACCAGGTTCTCTGTCATTAGAGGTAATGTGCATGTTTTCCACAGTGGAGGCCTTTTCTGTGGTGGCACCCTGGCTTTGGAAATCCCTCCAGAAGCTCACCATCATTACTATCATTTAGAGAGTAAGCTAAGCTTCCCTGGTCTTTTAAGCAGCAATGTTTTTATTACATGTAATGGTTCACTTGTTTCATTCTGTGCTACTGGTTTATTCATGTTTGAGCCTGGTTTTGTTGTTATTTGTATTTAGGGATGTAAGAAAGTCACTTACCTTTTCGAAGGGTGACATTCATGGTGGGGGGGGAGGCGCTCCGTCCCTCCCCCCCGAAATTCTGGCCGGGGGGGGAGGCGCTCCATCCCTCCCCCCCAAATCCTGGCTGGCCGGCTCCGCAAATGGCGGCGGCCATAGCCACCGCCGTTTGCGTCCCTGCAGTCAGCCGTGATAGGCTACGTAAATGTTTACGTAGTCTATCACGGCTGATTTAAAAGAAAAAAAACACGTGCGTACGCAAATGGCGGCGCCGCCATTTGCGTTCCTTATTTTGGCACATCTTAGTCTATGTAAACATTTACGTAGACTAAGACGGCGAAAATAAGGAGAACGCAAATAGCGTAGCGTCTACACTATTTGCGTTCCCCTTATTTTCACCGTCTTAGTCTACGTAAATGTTTACGTAGACTAAGACATGCCAAAATAAGGAACGCAAATGGCGGCGCCGCCATTTGCGTACGCACGTGTTTTTTTTCTTTTAAATCAGCCGTGATAGACTACGTAAACATTTACGTAGCCTATCACGGTGTTTTTTAAAAATCTAGCCGTGATAGGCTACGTAAATCTTTACATAGCCTATCACATTTTTTTGTTTTTGTTTTTTTTTAACTGGAAATGGCGGCGGCGGCAGCCAGTCAGAAGACCGGCTGCCGCAGCCGCCGCCGCCGCCAAACCGCCACCACCAGGAAGATCCGCCCAAGGTAAGTCCCGTCCCGGGGGGGGGCGGAGGGGCAGACCGTTCCGCCACCGATTTCGGGGGGCCGAATGTAATGGCATTCGGCCTCCCCGAGATCCGTGGCGGAATTCTATTGTATTTCCTTGTGTCAAGGTTCCCCTTAAGACCTGGACCCACTGAGCAACCCCTTAAGGATCTCTTGCCTCCTTAAGAGTCCCACCTTCCTTCTTTTAAACTGCCCCTTCCCAATAACCTCGGGTTTAGGCTGTAGATGTGGAGTGACTGACACTCTAGACATGGGATTTAACTACAACAGCTTACTAGTAGATTTCAAGCAAACAAATTACAACTAAAGGTAATTACACAGCAGAGCTGAGTGATAAAAAAGGCCTTAAAAGTAAATAAAAGTAGCAAAATGCAACTTCCTTTACCCTAGCTGCACTTAAACTTTTGCAGGCTGCTGCTTCCTGCTCACTCCAGACTCTGCGCTCACTTCAGGCTCAGGCTCTCTCTGCTCTTACTAGCTCTCTCACTCTCTTTATATACCCTCCTCCCTCAGAACTGTAAGTACTGCTTCAACTCTGAAGAAATTAAACTTAAGTGGAGAAATGAAACTACTCTTCTCAGGGTTACCCCCTCCTAACAGAAAACTCGAGGCCTCCAAGCCTGACCTTTTTTTCCTTTTGCCTCTGTAGGTCTCAAACCTTCACACCCTGGCAAGTCACCATGTGGGTTTGTCTTTATTTATTGTTAACAAAATGAATTTTCTTTAAACAAATGGGCTATGTACATGTTAAAATAGAAGCTTGCTCATGGCAACTGGATCAAGATGATCCCCTATTACTGTAAACCAGAGAGCCTTCATGAGCCAGAAAGGACAAAAATGCAGTTGCCCACAAAACCTGTAGGTCACATCCACCACACGTGGGAGGAAGGAACATGGGGATGAGTTTGGGAGTGTGGTAAGGCAGCTGGCTATGTGCCAGTGACTCCAGGAAGTCTTTGTGGTGATGTGACAAAACCAGGAATGTCCGGATCCGGTCTGTCTGTGTTTTGCAGACGGTCAAGTGTCTCTCATTTCATCATCTGCTCATGGAGGGAATCACCAGAATTTCATTCTGTGTACGCTAATTCACATTAGCCCAAGTGCAAATCTGCACGCACGCGCACACACTCAAGTAAAAAACTTGTCCGCAAGCCTGCGTAACCCGTGTCACTCAGGAAAAGCCAGTCCGCTGAGGAATCCAGAGGTTGAATTCACAGAAATCCAAACTCCTTTGAATCCACTGCAGATTTCTCTGACATCCCTAGCTAAAACCTGAGAAATGGGCATACAAAGACCCTGTCAATATGTAACATTTTTCTTCAGGGTCTCAAAAGAGACTCACAGCAAAGGCCTTGTACAGGGACAACTAACATATATCATTTTGATTTCTTAATTAAAACCAATAATGCACATGTAGTAATTTTACATGCATAACAATTCACTTATCACCAAAGCAATAACACAGACAAAGGTCCGTCTAATCAAAGCTATGGTTTTCCCAGTAGTAATGTATGGCTGTGAGAGCTGGACTATAAGGAAGGCTGAGCGCCGAAGAATTGATGCTTTCGAACTGTGGTGCTGGAGAAGACTCTTACGAGTCCCCTGGACTGCAAGGAGGTCAAATCAGTCCATCCTAA
The DNA here is from genome assembly GCF_057233095.1 of Heloderma suspectum. NCBI lineage: Eukaryota > Metazoa > Chordata > Lepidosauria > Squamata > Helodermatidae > Heloderma > Heloderma suspectum. The sequence goes on from NC_139466.1 coordinate 5,436,734, forward strand.
AGGAAATCAACCCTGAGTGCTCATTGGAAGGACAGATAATGAAGCTGAAGCTCCAATATTTTGGCCACCTAATGCGAAGAGAAAACTCCCTGGAAAAGACCCTGATGCTGGGAAAGACTGAAGGCAAAAGGAGAAGGGGACGGCAGAGGATGAGATGGCTAGATAGCATCACGGATGCAATGAATATGAACTTGAGCACGCTGCGGGAGAGAGCACAGGACAGGAAGGCCTGGCGTGCTATGGTCCATGGGGTCACGAAGAGTCGGACACGACTGAACGACTGAACAACAACAACAACAGCCCTCCCACAGTTCTGTCTTTCAGCTTGAGTCCACAACAAAAATATAAATAAAACTTCTCTCGGAAACTTGATCTTTCTGATGCCTGAAGAAGGAAAACAGTCTCTACTCAGTTCACTCCAGCTCCACAGCAATCTTCTCAAAGGGACCGGGATCCAGCAACACAGGAACAACTTGTTAAACAGCCCTGTCTCAAGGACTCAGGGTCTTACAGAGATGAGAAAGCAAGCTTCTTCCACACTGCAATTTTGGTAACTACCTAAAATGGTGGCCACTCCCTATCTCACTCCTTTACTGAGCATGTGCAGGAATAGCCCCATTCAACATTCTTAAAGAAAAATATACCAGTGGGTTACAACTGCTCCATTTCAGCACACCCAAAAGTCAACCCATGCTCCTCACAACACATTTCCACATACTTTCAGGATGACGCAAATCACTCTAGCTAGGTTCTGTGCAGACATAACTGTTTGAGAGCGCCCTATGTTTTGCATGTAAGTAAATCTTCACTCCACTGCACATTCTGAACTCCTCCCACCCAGTGCTACTTGCTGTAACTTCACCAATTTGGTATTCTCAAAATGAGCTCGCTTAAGCCTGCTTCAGAAGAACTTACTGGATTTGCAAACCTATCCCCATGTGGCAAATGGATTACACCTAGCGCACAGAGATGGATCAACTTTTTAAAAAATGTAATAGGGCACATTTCCACAAAAATAAGTACTGAAAAAGCCAAAGCTGGGAGAGAGATACAACCAAAGCATTAGCCTTCATTTAATTTTTAACATGGACAGCAGGTAAATTCCAAAGAAAACTCCTATGAATAAACTGAGAAAACAGGTTGGAATACGGGAAACTGCCTTATACCGTGACAGACTGTTGGTTCGTCCAGCCCAGTATTGTCTGCACCAACTCACAGCAGCTCTCAGGCAGGGGTTTTCCCCATCCCCTGCTACCTGAGCCTTTTTAACCAGAGATGCCAGGGGACTGAACCTGAGACCTTCAGCACACAACGCACCTGTTCTGCCACTGAGTGATGGTCCCTTCCCCCAGGAGGTGCGCGTCCTTCAAGACAGTTACAGGCGGGAGCCGATTCATATGATTAAGAGCACCCACCTCAGAACAAAATGTTTGTATTCCTGCACACCCCGACAAGCTGTTACGACTAAAGTTACCAGGGTTACAGAATCAGAATTAGATACATTTATTATGCAAAACACTGGAGAAGTGCAGTTCTGCTGGGGGAACGGCATGCAAGCCCTGGAACTGCGGTTGGGAGATCACTGTGCTTATATAAACAGGCTGCTCACCTGTGACAATTCAGAATCACTTGCCGGCAGCCACACAGGAAGAGATTAAAACACTCATGGTTGCTGGTCAGGACCAGAGTCTCTGAAGCCGGTGTCCTCCAGGTGTGTTGGACTACAGCTCCTATCATCTATGCCCAGCATGGACCTGCCAGCTGCCTGGGGGTGATGAATGTTGTAATACAACACATCTAGAGGGCACTGGGTTGGAGAAAGGCAGGTCTTTCTGGCTGTCCAAATACCCCATCTGACTAATATACCTACGGGTGAGCAGGTTTTCTGGACTTGCTTGTTTATTTTATTACTATTCGTTTTATTTTCATACTATTCTATGTTTCTATGATTTTCTATTTGCTATGGTTATACCCCGCCTTTTCCTCCAAGGAAGGGAAGGCAGCATACATGATCTTCCTCTCCCTTTTATCCTCACAAAAACCTGTGATGTTGAGTGTCAGTGACTGGCCCAAATTCACCCAGTGAGCTTCAGGGCTGAGTGGGGACTAGAATCCAGGTCTCCCCTGTCCAACATGCTAACCACTACACCACTCTGGCGCTTCATATGAACATAAGAAGAGCCCTGCTGGATCAGACCAAGGGTCCATCTAGTCCAGCATTCTGTTCACACTGTGGCCAACCAGCTGCCCACAGGAAACTCACAAGCAGGATCATGAGTGCAACAGCATCTTCCCGCCCATGTTGCCCAGAAACTGGTGTACTTAGGCAGCCTGCCTGTGATGCTGGAAGCAGCATATAGCCATCAAGCCTAGGAGCCTTTGGTAGCCTTCTCCTCCATGAATTTGTCCAGTCCTCTTTTAAAGCCATCCAAATTGGTGGCCATCACTACGTCTTGTGGAAGCAAATTCCGTAGTTTGATTATGCACTATGTGAGGTACTTCCTTTTATCTCTCTGGAATCTCCCACCAATCAGTCTCATGGGATGACCCCATTGGGTTCTAGCATTATGACAGAGGAAGAACAGTGTCTTCCAATCCATGCTTTCCATATTATGCATCATTTTGTACCCCTCTATCATGGCTCCCCATACTTTTTTTCCAAGCTAAACCTTCCCAGCTGTTGAAACCTTCCCTCATACGTGTGTTGCTCCAGCCCCTTGATCATTTTAGTTGCCCTTTTCTGCACTTTTTCCAGCTCTACAGCATCTTCTTTTAAGTGCGGTGTCAGCCCCCTGCGAGAACCAACCATTCTATGTGATTCAACGTGCCACCTTCTCCAAAGAGGGCCCCTCTCGACATATTCCAGCCACCAAAGCTCCCCACGCACTTTGTGGCTGAGCCAGAATTTGAACTCCTACCACCCACCGCCTAAACCACTGCTATGACCCCCATGCCACAGTGTCCACCACGGACTCCTGACATATTTTATTATATTTTATATACGCGCATCTTGTGCAGAGCTTTATGCGTGCATGCCACGTGCAAGCGACAGGCCAGGAGGACCAGGCTGATGGTCCATTAGGTCTGCATCCAAGCATTAAGACAACATTTGTGGCTGTGAATCATAAAGACCTCATTGTGTGTGTGCATCTTTGCACATTGTACAATTGATTGGTATGTCTAGACTGCCCTTTCTCCCCCGGGTGGCCATAAAACTCCGTCAGAAGTGCCTGCAAGGAGTGCAAAGGACCATTTTGTAAATTCTGTGTGCAGAAGAGGAAGACAATTTGCTAGGTGTAGTGAGGGCTCCCAGGTGCTCAGAGCTTAAAAGGCACCAAGGGAAACTGCGGCCACTAAATCTCCAGCCTCATTGTTCCACCATATTTAGGGTGGAACATAGAAGGGGCAGGGAGTTCTGGCCTGCCCTGCACCTTGGATGCTGCAGAAACAGAACTCTGCATGCTGGGATGTAAGTGTTTGCCTGGGCTTGTGTGTGTGTGGGGGGGGGAGCTTCTGTTTCTCCTAGCATCACTGGTGTCTGTAAAATGGGTACTTTGTTGTGCTTTATGGGGGTAAATCTGTGATTTGGCATTTGAGGTTCAGACCCACCTCTGCCTTGTACTTGGTTTCTTGGCCAAATTACTTGTCTGCCTGCCTGCCTCATCAGTTTGCCTTCTGTTAAATGAGTGTTGGAGCAAAAAATAGGATTCCAAAGAGTAGTTTTGGAGCTCAGAGCCCACATCTACCTTGGACTTCAGTCCTTGGGAAAGTTACTTCTCCTTTAGTCTCTCCAGTTTGCTTTCTGGGAAATGAATGATTCATTACCAGCCACACCCACCACTGCAGCCATTTTGTGAATGGGCAAGCCCCCCTTACAGCAGCCATTCTGTGAGAGTGCCCACAACACGCTTTCAAAGTTCCAGGTGTGCCTATGGACCCAAAATAGTTCAGGGACCCCTGCTTTAAGATGTCAAGAGTCTGCAGACTGGGGACCCAAGAGAATGTGTAACTGGAGTGACCAGATCCCAAAGAAGAGAAGTTTGTGAACTGCAGCTTTGCATGCCCAGGGTGGGAAAAGCTGCCCTTGCTGCTCCTTCTCCGAGACAGTTAAGAGCCGGAAAGCCCTCGGTTTAAATTTCACCTCCCTTATAAACTCACTAGAGCAGCCCTGCTCGGATGCATCCAAACATCCATCTAGTCCAAGATCCTACTTCCTACAGCAGCAGGGAAGCCCACAAACACAGCATGAAGACAGTGTGCCCCAGTAACTAGCATTCAGAGGCATGTCATCTCTGCTCACGCTGCTTTCATATGATCACAATCAGCGGCATAGTGGAGCCAGTGATCCAGCACCAGCACCTTTTGAGTAGCACGCCAGTGGAGGCTGGCGGCTCCTATGTCAGTGAGGCAGCGCATCCACTCCGGGTTTCAGTCAGAACTCTAAAGGAGCTCTCCAAAGTGCAAAAGAACATAAGGGCTGGATCAGACCCAGGGTCCATCTAGTCCAGCATTCTGCTCACACAGTGGCCAAACCGCTGTCAACCAGGCACCCACAAGCAGGGCATGAGTGCAACAGCACCCTTCTGCCCACGTTCCCCAGCAACTGGTGTACATAGGCATACTGCCTCTTGATGCCGGAGGTAGCATACAGCCATCAGGACTAGTAGCCATTGATGTGCTGAAGCCTATCCCCCAAATAAACGATAGCTCGTTTAGAGTTCTAACTGAAACCCTGAGCAGATTCGCTGCCCCACTGATGTAGGAGCCCCGAGCCTCCACTGACGCTGGGGTCATCTGCCATGCCAGCCCCCTGACAATTCCCTGCTCCCTCTGAGCTAAGCTGCACTCCTCACAGCAGCTGGGGGAAATGAATTCTCTCAGCAACAATATATTACTCCCTGTTTCAATGCAAACCATTTTGGGGGTGAACTGGGCTCAATGGGGCAATTAAGACCCAAAAGCTTTATAAAAGACCTGATTCTGACAGAGATGAGAATTGGTTCATTGTTATAGGTCACCACAGCTACTTGCGTTTTTAGCCTCTCCTTGTGGGTGTGGCTCTGGGGGCCATCACGACGAGTTCTTGCACTTCCAAATTTACCGCTGCGCCACTGGTCATGACTTTGATAGGCCTCTCTTCCATGGATACAGCCAATCCCCTTTTGAAGCCATCTAAGCCAACAGCCCCCAGCACAGCTTGTAGCAGTGATTTCCACGGATGATACTTTCAACTGGATCCATAATTCCAAAACCACAATTCTCCAAGCCACAACCCGCGAATAATAATTCAGATGCTGGCCTACCTTACAGAGGTGTTGCAAGGACTGAGAGAATGTACATGAAGAACTTCTGAGTGCTTGCAACGTGCTCAGTATTAAGGACACTGCATCCCTGTCCTCCTTTCCATCTCACTATTTCTCCACAACAGCGACAGTGAAGTACAGGGAAGGTCTGAGAGACAGAGATCAGGGGTTCTATCTTCATCATGCCAAGCTTGAGATGTCCCAAGGACAGGCCAATTTTCCGCCACTGAAACCCAGCATCCTAACGCTTAAGGCTCCAGAATTGGCCGGCGGGTTAGATGGATTGCTGGCCTTCGCCCAAGGAGGTTATACTTTCTAGTCCTTAACAAGAAAAGGAAAGTGCTGTGCACCCACCCAGGACCCCTTTTGTAATCTTCCACAAAGGCTTTTATTTTTGACCCAGTTCAAAACTAATTACAGATGCGTTTTTCAAGACAGCCTTTGAAATTTAAAAGTGTTGGGAGTCAAGTGGTTACTTCAAGGGCTGGTGGCAACCCTGCAAATTTCCCAGCTCTGTTAGAGATGCAGGATATTCAAATCGCAGCAGAACTGGGCAACATACCAGCGCAGTACGCCATGGCCACGTGGCAGAGAAAGATCCCAGCGCCGTGGCCTTGGCGCCGTGAACTTCCCCTCCCCATTATTCAGCTTTAAAATATTGATGAAGCTCCTCAGCGTTCTTGCACGTGCTTATCACCTTGCCACGGATTCCAACACACACACACACACACACACACACACACAACCCCCCCCATTCCCTCCAGCACTTGTCAAAGCTGATGTTGTGTAAATTGTGTATACAGGGAAGGCTCTTGAAAAGCTATTTCCCCTACAGAGTTCACAAACTCCTGCCAGGAAATCAAAGAAATCTCCATTACAATGCATCGGTCTCCAGCAGGGAAGACTTTCACAGAAACTGCAGGACTCTCTCTCTTTCCATCAGCACCCCCCCCCCCTGCAAAGTAGCGGATGGGGGGGAGGTGTCTCACAAAGGACCATCTGATATTTCTAGCCACCAAAGCAAGAATCAGTAGCACATAGACAAAAAAAAAAAAAAGCAGAAGACAGAGTGTCCTACTTTTCCTATGGACTGTTGGTGAAGATCTGTTTCAAAAAGAGTCTTATTGTTGAAGAAAGGAAGATAAAGGATGTGGATTCAACTGGACCCATAATTCCAAACCCCCAACCTGGTGCCCTCCAGTAGTTTTGTTCTTCAACCCCCATCAGTCACAGCCAGCATGGCCAACAGTCAAGAATGCTGGGAGTTGTAGTCCAAAACATCTGAGGGGCACCAGGTTGGAAGAAGGCTCGTGTAGGATGAAAGCCTCTGTTTTTAAGAGCTCTGCTGGATCAGACCAAGGTAGACCCTTCTAACCCAGCATAATGCTTCCAGCAGTGGCCAGCCAGAGGCAACCAAACAGGGCATGAAGACAACAGTTCTGCTGTTCCCCAGCAGCTGGTATCCAGAGGTACTGAAAGAGCTCTCCTCAAAGACACTAGGTTCTAGGCCAGGCATGGGCAACCTGGTGCCCTCCATATGATTTGGACTACATCTCCCATAACACCTGACCATTGGTCATGCTGGCTGGGGCTTCCAGGAATCATGGTCTAAGCCATCTGGAGGGCGCCAGGTTGCCCAAGCCCTGCCCTAGACAATCCAAAATGAGGGGAAATAACTTCAGCATTATTTGCATTTTGAATGTGGAAGCAGCACCAGAAGGAAAAATATTTTCAGGGAGGAATCTGTGGCCCTGCAGATGCTGTTGGACTACGGCTTCCATCTTCCCTGACCATTGGCCATGCTGGCTGGGGCTGATGGGAACTGCAATCCAACAGCATCTGCAGGGCCGCAGGTTCCCCATCACTGGTATAGAGGAAGGGGATAAGGTTTCATAGCGCTAACATGCACTGTTTATACACATGTTCTCTCAGCCGTGCTTACATCAGCCCTGGAAGGCAAAGTGCAGAACTGTTACCCCCACATTGCGGATGGGAAGTGAGGGAAAGAGAATGGCTGGCCTCCAAGGAAAGATTCGAACTGGAGACGTCCTGATTCACAGTCCAGCTTCTTAGGCACCAGGTTTCACAAGCGACAGAAGGCCTACGGACAACGGGCCGTCCTTGGTGGTCTCCCCAGCAGCGAGACACTGAGAGCAGTCAGCCCTCTCCAAGTCGCTTCAGCTGCCACCCGACGGCGCGCCGACTTGGAAACAGGTTCCAGTGAACTCGGTGGGGCTTACTTGCAAGTAAATGTGCTCACAGGGCGTGAGCGCCGCAGGGAAGCTGCTCTACAGAAGGGCCCTCCAAGTCCAGGCAAATGGCCGCATTTCGCAGGCGCCAAGCGAAAGCTGCTAGCCGCCCTCCGGCCACACTTTCCCCCTCTTGGCTCCCAAAAGGGAGGGGGGATCCATGAGAAACACACAGAGACCACTGCCCCCTAGTGACACTGAGCTAGTGAGCCATCCTCTGCTGCAGCAGCTGTGCGGCAGCTGCTTATTTGCCTGCAAGGAGCCCCTTGACGGAATCGTTTCCTCGAAAGTACGAAAGGTTACCGGAGAGGCTCGGCAAAGGGTCTCGGCCCGCCCTGCCACTCCCAGCAGAACAAACCCACCTTCAGAAGCCTGCTGGAAAGGGAGGGGGGGCACACACAACCATCCCAGCCTCAGAGAATTCTCCACGCATCCAGCTGCGATTGGAGAGGCGACTGAGCCAGGCTGGTCTGTCAGGAGTTACAAAAATGTCCAGAAAGTTTCTTCCAAAGTACCAAATGGTTCTTTTTAAAAATCGGGAACCACTAATACCGTTGCTAAAGGGAACGCAAGCTCACATTTCACGGCAGCCCCAGGAAATGCATCGTTTCATTTTCCTTCTTCTGCTTCTGTCTTTCTACAGGACAAAAGCAACCAAGAATCTTGTGGCGCCTAAATACTGATCGTGGCAGAAGGTTTCAGGGACTACAGTCCACGTCATCAGATGCGTGACAATTGGATGAAGTGGAGTCCACGAAAGCCGACGTCGTAATAAACTCGATAGTCCTCAAGGCGCCACAAGACTCTTCACTGTTTTTGCTGCAACAAGCCAACATCAAGAGTAAGTGCCGCAGGGTTCAACGGGGCTTACCCCAGGTAAATGAGCAGGCTGCAGTCCTATGCACTCCTGTGTACACTTACCTGGGAGTAAACATCATGGCACTTACTGCTGAGTAAGTATGCACAGGACTACTCCGTCAGTCCATCAGTGACTATTTGCCCTGATAACTAAACAGAATGTCCGTGTACAAAAGCAATATATCAGAGAACACCAGATGCTGGGAACAAGGGCTGGCCCAGTTTCCTGCCCTGCCTGTGAGCACCCAGAGGCACTGAGGAGGATGCTGTTGAGAAACCAGAGCAGATGGTCTGGTGGAGCAGAGGCAGTTTTGGGGGCATGGGTGAAACAGTTCTCTGCTCGTTGAAGCTCTTTTTATGGGGGGGGGTGGCTCATCCCCAGCATCTGACACCCATGCAATAGCAGTTAGGAACATAGGGAGCTGCCTTAGATACTGACTCAGTCCTTGGTCCACATAGCTCCGTATTGCAGCTACTTCTTCAGGGTTCCAGGCAGGGGATCCCTTTGCCCTACGGGGAGAGACGGGGAATTGAACCCGAGACCTTCTGCATGGAAAGCAGGCACTCTACCACTGAGCTACGGCCCTTCCCCAAACCAAACACCTTACGGCTAGCTTTTCGACTGACCGCCAGCTGCTCTCCGGGGCTCTTTCCCCGCCAGGGGATTAAAGAGGGGACCTTTGGGATGCGAAGCGTGTGGCGCGAGGCTGAGCTCTGTTCCTTCACCGAAAAAATAAAATAAAACAAGACTCCAGTCCTCATGGTTCGGATAAAGGGGCTGGTTTAAAGAGGCACCTGGGGGATCGCTCTATAGCGAGTCAAAGCACTGTCCATGGATGTCTCCACGCAGCGGCCGGATCTCCGGGGGTTCAGGCAGCCCTAACTGGAGATGCCGGGGAACCCGGGACCTTCTGCCTGCAAAACGCGCCCTTCGCAACCGAGCGATTAGTCCTTTGCCAGGAGCGCGTGAAAGACGCGGGTCCCTTCCCACGAAAGACCCACCGTCCGTCCCCTGACACGTGCGCGACCCTGGATCGGGGCGGCGGCGGCAGCCCCGTCTCCCTTCCTCCCGCAGGAGACCGAAGCCGGCTTCGTCGGTCCGCCCATCCAGCCTGCCTCCTCCCCAGCAGAGCCGAAGCCGGAGAAAGCAGGGGGAACCCCGACGTAAGTCCTTCTTGGGGCAGACCCGCTGAATGAATGGGAGCTCGGCGAGTCATTCCTACCTGACGTCCCAGTCACTGCAAGGGGTCTCCTTCACGTGGGGCTTCCGCGGGATTGCGCCCCAGGCGCGGAGCCGGGAGGCGAGCTCAGTCCCCGGGCCCGAGCCGCGGGGCTCCGGGGCAGCGCGCGGAGCAGGGTCGCGCCCAGGTTCCCTCCCCCAGCCGCCCCGCCGCGCCCCGCCGCGCCCCGCCGCTTACCTGGCCCGGGAGTCTCGGGCGCCCACTTGGCGCCGGGCTGGAGCGCCTGGAAGGCGGCGCGGACGCGCTGGCAGGCGGGCTCCGCCCGGGCGCTCAGCAGCGCGGCGGCGGCGAGGAGCGCGCAGAGGCGCAGGGCCGGCGGCAGCGGCGTCGGCGGCGCGGCCGGCGCCGGGGCTGCTGCGCCGCCGCTCATCGTGGCCTCGGGGCGGCGGCCGCCCGCCCGCGCGCGCATCCCAGGCCCGGCGGCGCGGGGAGAAGCTGCGGGAGCGCGGCGCAGCGGCGAGCGGGGCGCGGGGCGGCGGCGGCGGCAGCAGCAGCCGGCTCCGCTCTCCACAGCGCAGCGCCGAGCGCGGCGCGCCGCCACAGCCGCAGCCCAAGGGGCTGCCTCGCCGCGCTGATTGGCCCGGGCCGCCGCCGCCGCCCTGACTGGCTCCCCGCAAACTTTCCCCGCTTCTCATTGGCTCCGGCGGGGCGCCGAGAGCGGGGCGCGAGGAGGGGGCGCCACCCTCCAGCCGGCGACCCGGCGGGCGCTGCTGCGGCCCGAGGGGGCCCGGCGGAGGACTCCTCCCTCCCGCGGGGCTCCCGCGTTGCCAGGAGCGGGGCCCGAAGGCCGCCCCCTCCGCATGGGATACGTGCCCGTTGTACGCAGAGGTAGACTGCGTGTGAGCATGGCGGCTCTGCCCAGCCATCCTCTTATCTTATTTTTACGTCGATACCCTGCCTCCTTTCTTCTTGCAAGGAAGCCCAGGTGGCTCACATGATCCTCCTGCTCTCCAGTTTACCTTCACAACAACCCTGTCAGGTCAGAGTCAATGAGTGGTCCAAAGTCACCTAGGGAGCCCCGTGGCTGACTGGGGACTGGAACCCGGGTCTCCAGAGTCCCAGTCGGACGCTCTAACCACTACATCACACTGGCTGTCATTACAACAGCATCAGTCTATGCATGTACATCCAGACATCAATAAAGGGGATGTATTCTCAGCCAAGTGTGCAGCCACCACTGTCAGGAGCGCCCTAGCTGCCTCTTGCAGTCCCCTCCAATAGCCAACTCAGGACACAGACGACGAGGATTCTTTCCAAGGCTTTATTCCTTTATTACTTAATGACTCTTACAGATACTAATCACTAGCGATACTAATCACTAGCGACTAAGCAAGGAACTGCACTGGGGTAGATAGCAGAGTAGCTGAAGCTCCAGGTAAGGCAGTTGGTCCTTTTTGAAGAAGTGTGGGAAGACTCCGAACTTATGGGCTAGGGAGAGATCCTCCCTCTTTCCCTTGGGCCCTCAGGACGCGACTCTTGTTTTAGCACCGAACGAGCAAAGCGCCTCCTTTCGGCGCCCTCCATCTGTCGCCGCTCCCTGCATCTGCGCCGAGCGTCCAGCAAGCCCCCCTCCAGCACTCTCTCACTGCCAGGGTCACTATCTCTCCCAGAAATGCTGGCAGGAGGAATCTCTCCCTGCCGCTGTGCCTGTGAGGGATGAGCGGGCTCCTCTGCCACGGATTGCTGTTCCTCCTCAGAATCAGAACTGCTCTGGGGCTCTATGGGCTCAGTTTCCACCCTGACAACCACCTCCTTGGGTTACCAATGTTTGCACTCTCTCTACTTGCACTGTGCTGTTCCTCATCACTTCCATCATAGAATCATAGAATAGTAGGGCTGGAAGGGGTCTGCAAGACCATCTAGTCCAACCCCCTGCTCAGTGCAGGAATCTAAGTCAAAGCATCCCTGACAGATGGCTGTCCAGCTTCCAGACCTTAGTTGTCTTTGCCATCTTCTTCTTCTTCTTGCTAAGACTCTAAACATCTTTTCCTTACTAATTTAAAATAGTCCATTGGCATGGACGTTGCAGCCGGCACCTGGGCAGAACAGGCTGTCAGTAAGCCCACCCAGCTGCCAGCTGTTGAACCTGCTATGTTCCTGCAGCAATTAGCAGGTGTCTGTGTTTAGCTGCCTGCCATTAAGAGCTTCACCCATGGATTTCTACAGAGAAGACTTCCCTTAAAGGTGCAGGAAAGACAGACTTCCATACTGTAAGGCAAGTGCTAGCAACTTGTGGCCCTCCAGATGTTTTTGGGCCTACAACTCCCATGATCCCTCACCATTGACTATGCTGGCTAGGGCTGATGGGAATAGTAGGCCAAAACATCTGGCAAGCCACCAGCCCTGCCTTAAGAGGTGGGGAATGGCTGGCCCTCCAGCTGTTGTTGGACTGCAACCCCTATGAGCCCTAGCCAGCAAAGGCAATGGTGAGAGATCATGGGAGCTGTACTCCAACAACATGTTCCCCATCCCTGCCTTAAAGGGGTATGTAAAAGTAGGGATTTCAGCAGGGGCAACTTCTCATGCTGAAAACCATGAGAAACTTGAGCACAAGTGTGGTGACATGCTTAGAATGTTGGACTGGGACGATCTGGATTCAAGTCCCCCATGCGGCCATGAAGCTCACTGGGCGACTTTATGCCAGTCGTTGACTCTTGGCCTAGCCTACTGCACAGGGTTGTTGTGAAGACAAAATGGAGAGGAGGGTGTATGCTGCCTTGGAATCCTTGGAGGAAATGTAACAAATAAAACTAGCACAGCTGGATGCAGTAGTATGTATTAGTACTGGGGTCCCCCAAAGTGGTGCCCCTGAACACCTCCCTACTGGAACGAGGGGGGACAGGCTAATTGGAGGCTTCTGCTTTGCTTTCCAGCATGGCCAGACAAGACTACCTTTGAAAGGGAAAGGGCCCCCACTGCTGTCAGGTAAGCTTGTGGGACTAGAGGCAGCAGGGAGTGACTTGGGGGGCAGTGGGTATGTGAGACTTCGGGCTGGAGGAGATCCATGGCGAGTGGCCTGTGGGTGTCTTGCCTGTTTGGGAGGTGGAGAGTGTGTTTGCCTGTGTTTTTGTTTTTGGGGAGGTGTAAGTGTGTTTCTTTGTCCACCAGCAGTTTAACTGCTGTGAAATGGGTATTTTATTGTGTTTTGTGGGGACAAATATGTAAGAACATACGAAGAGCCCTGCTGGATCAAACGCAGTTTCCATCTAGCCCAGCATTCTGTTCACACAGTGGCCAACAAGCTGTCCACGGGAAACCCACAGGCAGGACACGAGTGCAACAGCACCCACCTGCCCATGTTCCCCAGCAACTGGTGCACACAGGCATGCTGCCTCTGATGCTGGAGGTAGCACAGAGCCATCAGGAGTAGCAGCCATCGATAGCCTTCTCTTCCAGGAATTAGTCTAACCCCCTTTTAAAGCCATCCAAGCTGGTGGCCATCACCACATCTTGAGGTGTCAAATTCTATAGTGTAACTCTGCACCGTGTACAGAAGTCCTCCCTTTTAACTGTCCTGAATCTCCCACCAACCAACTTCGTAGGATGATCCCACTGGGTTCTAGGATTACAAGAGAGGGAGAAAAATGTCTCCCTATCCACTTTCTCCAGACCATGCATAATTTTGTACACCATCATCTCATCCTGCTGCATGTGCACGACCAAAACAGACATTAAAGATGTAACTGCTAGCTCCAGAAAGCAAATGAATCATTATTTTGAAATAGAAATTGCAGGGGGGGGGGGGCGGGAATCGTTTATGGGAGGGAAAAGGGTTAAAGTCCCCTATCCCTGGGCCACAATCCAGATTGGGGCTCTGCCTACTCTAGAGTAAAAATGAAAGTGACATCGTTCAGTCTTCTCCGATCTGGTTCCTCCCAGATGTTCTGGACTACAATTTTCATCGTCCCTGACCATTGCTCATCCTGGCTGGGGCTGATGGGAGTTGTAGTCTAAAACATATGGCAGGCTTCAGGTTAGGGAAGGCCGACATAGCTGCAAGCTGTCTTTAAGGGGGATGGTGGGAGCTGTAGGACTTTTTTCTGTCTAAACATGCATAGGATTGCACCCTGAAGTAATCTCTCTTTTGGCCCTAAGCCTAAATTTAGATTAAGAGGAGGAGTTGTGTTCCAGAAGTTGAGACATTGCCTAGAGCAGTGGTTCTGCCCCCTAGAACTTCCTCTCATTAAGCACTCTAGTCATTCTAAGGCTTGTTTTAAGCATTAACTCCAGGTGTATAAAAAGCCTAGCTGGGAAGCCTCCCTTCTAAACTGGGATGTCCTCCCTGCACAGCATTAATACACTAGTGCAACACACAGTATGGATCCCCAGCACTGAGGCACGTTTGAATGCACCATGATAATTTCCAAAGAGGCCATCAAAAGCAAAACTCCTTTACGAGGTAAAGCTGCAGCTACATTTTGTGTTTCTATCTTCCAGAAAACCACACTGATAAAAGCTATCAATCCATTCATGATTTTGAGTTACGGCGCTTGAATCTCCTTCATCGCATTTTTGGCTTGGATTTTTTCCCCTTTGAAATAAGTTTCTGGAATTCTAGCATAGTTCCCTAATGCAGCCTGCCTTTTTAGTTTTCATACTGTACTGCGCAATGTTTGTAGTTTGCATTCAAGCACAGGGAGGGCATGTGAGAGGCAAAGCAGCACTGTATTCGTTGACATTTTAAAAAGTACAGGCAAGCACCCGTCTTCATATTAATAAGGACTGCATAAATAAAAGTTTACATGAATGCAAAATAGGAAAGAGCCCATATGCAAGACAGATGGCCGCTCAGGCCCACGAAGTCCCCACCTTGATGCAGCCGTGTCTAATGAACACCATATCTCGATAGCACTCGCATAATGCAGAGTCTCTATTTGTAATTCTTATAGCTGCTGCCACTGTAAAGAAACAGTCTTGCAATTATCGTGGCATATATAGACAATAATTTCTGTACACATAACACGCAGTCTGTCTTGGAGGACTGCACCAGGGAGGAAGAGAGGCCATTTTTTTTCCTGTTCTTCATGGTGGTTCCAGACAGTATCTGGGCCAGAACAAGTGGATGAACCAGTAGGGATTGCAAATAAAGTAGCATATGCTCCTGGACATTCCCTTTTCATAGCTTTTGGTGTCACTGGAGTTTTTAGCTAAGATAAGAACATAAAAAAGAGCCCTTCTCATTAGACCAAAGATCCACCCCTCCAGCATTCTGCTTCTCCCAGTGGCCATCTAGAAGCCTGCAGGAAGCCCTTGAGTGGGCCATAAAGGCAATAGCTCTTCTATGCTGTCTCTTTCCTGGCCCCCAGCAACTGGTATTCAGAGTCATGCTGCGGTCATCCAGACTAATAGCCGTTGGTAGACTTCTCCTCCTCCTCCATGAATTGCCAGGTCACCTTTTAAAGCTATCACATCTTGCATCAGCAAATCCCATATAAATGTGTTACACAGTGCATGAAGAAATACCCTTTTGCCTGGCCTGTATCTACTACCAGTCAATTGTATGATCGGATTGCATGACTGGAATCTACTACCACTCAATTTCACTGCATGGCAAGTCAGTTTCATTACATGCACCTGTTGCATGACTGGAATCTACTACCAGGCAATTTCATTGCATGACCCCAAGTATTCTCAGAAAGGAACATATGAAGCTGCCTTATACTGAGCCAGACCCTTGGTCCATCCAGTCCAGTACTGTTGACATTAACTGGCAGCAGCTCTCCAGTGTTTCAGGCAAGACTTTTTTGAGACCTACTTGGAGAAGCTGGGAATTGAACCGGAGACCTTCTGCACTCAAAGCAGGAGTTCTACCACTGAGCTATAGCCGGTCTTTCTATCCCAGTCTTCCCCAACCAGGCACCCTCCAGATGTGTTGAACTGCAACTCCCATCATCCCCATCCAGGATGGTAATTGAGTTGTAGTTCCAACACATCTGGAAGGTACTTAGTTGGGGAAGGTTGGAGTCTGGAGTTTTTCTATTTTCTCTGTGCAATGCATAAAAGTCTGCAAGCCTCTCTCATCCCCCCCCCCACCTTTCTTTCTAAACTGAAAAGCCCCAAAGCAATTCAGCCTCTCCTCCTAAGGTTCCCTGGTCATTTTGGGTGACCTTTTCCAGCTTCTTTTTGACATGTGATGACCAGAATAGGCAGACAACACCTTACGTCTTCTACTCTTGCTTTAGTTTGTGACTTAGTATTCCCTTTGTCTTTTTACTTACATATTTACAGTCAACTTGAGCGGGCGGGGGGGGGGAGTATTTTGCATGTGCACAACATTGCAGTTTCTATGCATGTGTGTGCATTTGGCACACAAAAGAGCAAGAGGAGGGTTTGCAGCACAACTGGTTGCAGCAAGGGCCCTCTGGACAGGTCTTTGGGGCCAGGATGGGGGGGGGGGCTCAACAGAATGTGCAGGCAGGGCTCCAAATGCAGCAGGACTGAAGTGAGTGAAATAATACACATAGGGTGCCCACTTATGCATCTCCACAAAAGAAGACACACACAAAACGTAACATATGCTAATTTGTGTGCATAGATGCAAATCTAGAAATAATTACTTTAATTTAAACAGAAATACAGTACATCTCACCATAGTGGGGAAGACTGCAACCAGGTGACCTGTGTACCTGTGCAGTCTGCTGTCCAGGTGCTGCTAACTATAGATAGGCAACTTCAGGGTCTCTGCTCTCCCTTCTTAGGGTTCTTTATCTTCAAACTGGACTTGGACTTGACAGTCCTACAAATACAAGACACCTCCAAACAGAGGACTGTCCTCTATAAGGCAGAACACATAACGGCCGCCTGTCAGGGTGGAAACTGAGCCCATAGAGCCCCAGAGCAGTTCTGATTCTGAGGAGGAACAGCAATCCGTGGGAGAGGAGCCCGCTCATCCCTCACAGGCACAGCAGCTGGCAGAGATTCCTCCTGCCAGCATTCCTGAGAGAGATAGTGACCCTGGCAGCGAGAGAGCGCTGGAGGGGGGCTTGCTGGATGCTCGGTGCAGACGCAGGGAGCAGCAACAGATGGAGGGCACCGAAAGGAGGCGCTGCACTCATTTGGCGCTAAAACAACGGTCATGTCCCGAGGACCCAAGGGAAAGAGGGAGGATCTCTCCCTAGCCCATAAGTTCGGAGTCTTCCCACGCTTCTCCTTCAAACGGGGACCAACTGCCTTCCCAGGAGCTTCGGCTACTCTGCTGTTCTTTGCTTAGTCACTGGTGATTAGCATCTGAAAGAGTGATTAAGTTGTAAAAGGATCAAAGCCTTGAAAAGAATCCTTTTGTCTGTGTCTTGAGTTAGCTATTGGAGTAGACTGAAAGAGGCCGCCAGGGCGCTCCTGACACCGCCCTAAATACACATTGCAACCAATTTTGAATTAAGCAAAGTAATGCACATTACCATCTAAAAAGGCCCCCCTTGTAAAACCATTAGGGTCTGGGGAGGCCATAAGATACTTCAGATTCCTGGATCCAGGGTCAGAGGCAGTGCTCTAACTTAGACCCAGGAGTCCAAGCTTCCCTCCCCCTTGCAGCTGGTACGGAGAGAAAAACAACCTCAGAGAGGAGGGAAAGGGGGCAGCTCTGGGGGTGGGGCGGGGAGGGGACTGGGGAAGTGGGGATATGAGCTATCCCCAGCCTCCTCCAGCCTCCTTCCCTCCCCCTCCACAGAGCCCTAGCTAGATGGGGAAAAACACCCATCTAGCAAAAATGCAGAATGGAAGGAGCATGGAAGCAACAATCGCCTCCATGCTTCTCCCACTCTGCATAGGATGCTCATCGGCCTCCGAGTCCAGAGGCTGACGGGCATCCAGATAGAACTGCATCCTAAGCCTGGGGGGGGTGGCCTGTAGTCATAAATGTTAAAATGCAGGTTCTCATCATGGCAGTCCTCCCATAGCCACACCCCCAAGCAGAGTCCAAAAATTCAGGCTGCTGTGTTGATCCATATCAACAAACCAGCTCTAGCTGCCTTCATCTTCACCAGTCTTAACTGCCCATTGGAGACGAAGCCACTCCAAAATACTTTGCATTACAACAGGGGAAAATATATCATTGCTTGGAAAATTCACTTTCCTCCTGCTACTGTGAAGATTGCAGCTAAGCTCAGAGAGAACAGGGGAATTCTTGAGGGGGCAGGGGATGTGGGAGATGACATCAGTGCCCCTGCTCACCTCTGCTAGTTTCCTCTTCCTACCCCATCCCTTTTTCCTTGTGTGTCGTGTTTGTTGGTTTTTTAGATTGCAATCCTGCAGGCAGGGACTGTCTTGTTTGCTGACTGGTTGTAAGCCACTCCAGGAGGCTTTTTTGGCTGGGCAAGATAAAAATACTTGGGGAGAGCAATCCTATGGCCCCCAGGCGAGTGCCCCAGGGACTATAGGAAGGCTCAGATTCCCCCCTCCAAGGTCAGAGACAGCACTCTGACCTTGGAAGGGGGAGTCAGAGATCATTCCCCTAAGCCCACGTGCTCACAGCCAACACTGAGAGAACCACACTGGCTGCTTCCCGGAGGTTGCAAAATCAACCTCGGAGAGGGGGAAAAGGTGGTGTTCCAATCGGTGAGGAGGGGAGACCAGAGAGGCCAGGATATGATTTCTCCTGAGCCTCCTTCCCTCCACCACCGAAGCACCCTCGCTAGACAGGCTGAAAAGCCCATCTAGCACGAAATCAAAGATCAGAAGACAGGGAGGCAAAGATCACCTCTGCCGCTCCTCCCGCCCTGCTAGCTTCAGCCGGGCAGGGCGTAGGAATCTCGGAGGCTTCCTCCAAGTTTGGGGGTGTCTGAGCAGCAAGGGTGCAGTCCATAAGCTTGTGCCCTAAATAAATAAATAATCAAAAAGTTCCTGCGCTGTGACCCTGCGAGCCCTGACAGTCCCCACTACACCACTGTGTTAAGACGATTAAATCCAGAGTCTAACATTACCTAAGTGTAACATGGGGCAGGCAGCCTTTAGGATTGAAGGGAGGGGTGTCTGAAGCAATGAGGCTGCTCCCCCCACCCCCATATATATAGCCAAGAGTCCACATCAAATTTATGGGCTGATTTACAGCAGTGGGTGAATGTGGCCTGTTGCAGATTGTATTTGTTTTCGTGCCTGAGGTGTACATTTCACTTATCTTTAAATGTTATGCGGATATTGTAAAGGCTGCTATGATGGGGAGGTATTCTCTACCCCATAAAGCCGATACAGTAGAGCGGTGTGTCATTTACAATCAATCCACTGAGGATGTTTCAAGTGAAATTGGGGCATAAACTGGGCTGGCCTTTACCGAGCCATAACTGAGCAGTCCATGTAGACCTCCGCAATAGGAACACTAGCTGAAAAGGTGAAGCCAGCTTTTTCACCACAAGAGAAGAAAAGTAAATGTATGGGAGAGGACAGTTAAAATTGTCAAGAGGCTGGAAGTCTGTCTAAACTGTGTGAATGCATGAGAGAGATTTTTTAATTACGCCTGGCAGCAAGAAGACAAGTTCGTACAAGTAGGATAGCCAACTCCTGGGCCTTTAAGAAGGGATTGCTCCATGCAGAAGTCAGGAGGTAAAGCTTTTCATGAAGCAGAGATACATGGCCGCCTGCTAATAACTGCTGCAGACAAAGCAAACTGCTGTAAAAGGCATAGGAGCAGGGGTGGGATCAAACGTTGGCAACTCTACCCACAAGGCAGCATTTACTGAATAACTTTTCTGCCACAGTATAGGCAGAAACATCCATGTTAGTTTACTATTTGAAAAAGAAATGAAATGGGGGGGATTAAGGGGGTATATGACAAGAGGTCATTAGGAAAAGTACGGGGTAGGGGGATGGATGGAATGAACAGAACAGGGGTGAGCGGTGGAGGCTGATGGCTCCGTTGTCAGCGGGGCAGTGCACCCATTCCAGGTTTCAGGCAAAACTAGTTAGGACTGGCTTTGCACCTTGGATAGCTCCTTTAGAGTTCCGACTGGTTCTGACTGAAATCCAGAGCCCCCAAAGGTTGCCTATCCTCCGTGGATGCTGGTGGCACCAATGTCAGTGGGGCGGTGACTCCGCTCCGGATTTCAGTCAGAACCAGGTTGGGGGATGGCGAGCTAGCCACTACACCACACTGCCCTCCTGGTGGAAGTATGGAATGTTGACAACCAGCCTCTCCTTGATGGATGCAAGCACTGAAGTTCCCAGTCGATCCAACACCATTGCAGTTTTCTTTCTCCTTGTAGAGATAAAATGTTTTTAATGTATATTTCTCCTTTTGTTATTTATTTTGAAGCGACAATATGCCATGTTAAGGGTTAGGGTAACTAAAATGCTTCCAAGATTTCCAACAGAGGCAATTTCATGTAGCAGACAAGACTTCTCAGCATATTAAGAGATGGCCTACAGGAACAGAGGCTTGGATTTCTGCAATTCTTGCCAGATCCAACTGACTGCTGCCTGATATATACCAAATCTTGCCGGGGGCAGGGGAATAATGCCAAATTAGCTTATATGTACAACTGAGAAATCCATTTATGGATGGAACAGACATAAGAGAATTGGCGAAAGGTTTGGGACAACTCCCCAACTCTCCTCTTGTGCATAAATACAAAAGATCATTTTGTCCAGATGGTATGTGATGCCTGCCTGCCTGCCGAGCTTCTAAACCAAGCTTGGAAAACAGCTTACACTCATGTACTGTTCCTCCATGTGTTGGGGGAATTTGAATTTGTTAACATTTTGGCTAAATATAATGAATTGGGGTGGTCCACCACGGCCCTGCTAGTATCTTGCTGTATTACAATACCAGAGGACTAGTACCAAAGTTTGCAGAAATAGAAGGTAACTGTTGGTCCATAAGAAAAGATCCAAAAGCCACAGTACCGCCAGTCGTCCATTTCTTAGGACCATCCAAAATGTCACAAAATAGTGGGCAAGGGTTAGGGTGCTCCAGAACTCTTCATCAGGTTGAACGCTGAACAAAGCAGCTTCTCTGCCCCACCCCCGCCCAACCTTTATTTCCCTCCAACATCCAGCCTGAAAAGAAGATTTCTGGAGAACTCAGAAGCTTGCTTAACGCTTTGTGACATTTGGTTGCTCCTAATAAAGGTATTACAACACTTACTAAAGTCTAGATCTGATCTTATTGAAAGAAGCCAGTTTGAGCTGACACAGGAAATGGAACACAAAGCACCTTCTCTCCACCCAGCAGTGGCTCAGTAAAGACAGGGATTTTTCATTAAACTGCAGAGAAGATAACACATCCCGTTAAAGCTAGTGTCATGGCTCTCTGACCTCGAGCTCAGAGGAGGAGCCAGACGAGATCTGCTGGGGACCGGAGTGGGCTACTGTCAGGGTGGACACTGAGCCCATAGAATCGCAGAGTAGTTCTGATTCTGAGGAAGAGGAGCCGCTCCTGGGAGAAGAGCGCGCTCATCCTTCCCAGGGCCAACAGCTGACAGAGATTCCTCCCACTGGCATTCCTAGCATAGATAGCAGTCCCAGGAGTGACAGAGCAGACTTGCTGGACACGCGATGCCGACGCAGGGAGCGGCGCCAAATGGAGGGCACGGAAAGGAGGCGTGCCCAGTTGGCACGCAAACAACGGTTGCACCCAGAGGATCCCAGGTAAAAGGGGAAGGACTCTCCCTAGCCCATAAGTACAGGGTCTGCCAGTGATTCCTTTTCAAACGGGGACCAACTGTTCCAACTTAGGGCATAGGTACTCTGCTGCTCATATCTAGTTGCTAACAGTAGAGCTGTTAAGTTGTAAAAGAGGAATAAAGCTTTGAAAAGAATCCCTTTGTCTGTGTCTGGACTTGGCTACTGGATTAGACTGAGAGAGGCCTCCAAGGAGCCCTTGACAGCTACTGATGTTGAGCCAGAGGCTGCTGAGCCTGTAACCAGTGGGCAGGAGGCCAACAGAACCAGAACCTACAGAAGAGGTGGGAGGGGAGAAGCAGCAGCCATCTAAGGGGTTGGCCCTTTAAGAAACTCCATCTTTGAAGGAAGGGGTGGGGCATAGGTGGGATGGACTGGAGGCACTTCAAGCCTTAGTTCACCTTCAAACTTTTTTGGGAGCATATTGGTCATTTGGAGCTGGCCTTGGTGCTGCAGCAACATGCCAACCTTTCCATCTCATCCCCTTGCTTGCTGTGCCTGCCTTGCCCTCATCGTTGTAGGTACCAGCCAGTGGAGGCTGGTGGCTCCGATGTCAGTGGGGCGGTGAATCCACTCCAGGTTCCAGTCAGAACCAGCCAGAACTCTAAAGAAGCTATCCACACCTTGGATAGCTCCTTTAGTGTTCTGATGGGTACCAATTGAAACCAGGAGTGGATTCACCGCCCCACTGACATCAGAGCCTCCAGCCTCCACTGGTACCAGCTCTGTGGATAGATCCCATGGTGGCAAATTTTGAAGCACAGCCACACATCATAATAGTCCCCATAGCTGTGCTCCAAAGGAGACTCCAAAAACACAGGCAGTGGTATTGATCCATATCAACAAGTAGTTCTAACAGCTTTCATCTCCAGCAGGATCATGTCTTTTGTAAACCTAATGGGTCTCAGCTGTCCAGTCAAGACCAAGCTTCCCCCAGAATGCTTTGCATTACAATAGGAAGAACTCACAATATATTGTTGCTGAGAATATCCATTTCTCCCCCAGCTACTGTGAGGATTGCAGCTAAGCTCAAAACAGGGAGTTCTAATGGGGAGGGGTGGCAGATGACATCAGCATTGCTGCTAATAAAAATAGTCCCAGCACTCTGAACCTGCAAGCCCTGGCTCCAGTTCAACAGTGGACAGAACAGTTACAGTGGATATAGCAAAACTGGATGCCTTTCTATTTACCTGGGGTCCATTTACTATTTAAACTGAGGATCATGGCATTTCCACTCCATAACCTGAACAATATAAAAGGACAAGTGGGGCCCGCAAACGTTGCAGTGTGTGGGTTGCTCCTGTTCAGGATGCCAGACAGACAGACATGCACTTTTCCAAGATAATCCATTCCACTGCCCCTCCCCGCCAGCTAGTTTTCTGTGTGTGTGTGTGTGTGTGTGTGTGTGTGTGTTTTCCTCCCACCAGACACTGCACATTTTGGCTACATAAAGATTGATACTTGGAGAATGAGATTGCTATTTCTGTATATGGTATATACACTTTAAATAAAATGATGACAGCTGTTCTTTGACTATGTCTGATGCCTTTCAGTCAACTGTGCTTGATGCTCTCTGTACAGAAGTAAGGCTGGTACTTGGAAAGAGCAGGGGACAAGAGTTGGGATTCTTGTAACAAGGGAAAAACAACAGTGGAAGAGGAGGTAGGAAAGGAATGCAATGACACCACAAAAGCATCCCCTGTAAAGGTTGTACATCTGATGACACCCTCTCCAGGGAACCAACATGTATGTGGCTCTTCAGAGGAGTCTCTCCCCCCCCCCTTCTTCTACCGCCACCCTGCCTCCCTGGGCAGCCAGGCATGTAAAGAAATACAGCTGCAGATGAAATAGTTGAAAAATGTAAATGTTACATTCTAAACAGGAATAACTTGACATTTAATTCTGGGACATCAGAGTAAAATGTCAACATCTGCTACAGAAGTATAGAATAATTGCCACTGCCAGGATAGTACAAGACTTTATTTAACCCAACAGCATTTTGGCAATCTGCTGGACAGGATTCCAGTTTCTGACTATTAAAAGTCAGAGTTCTACCAGCTGAAATGAAGAGAATGTTTTGATCCTGAGACTTGGTGATTGCATATACATTATCCCAGTGCTGCAGTGTTACTACTGGCTCTCCAGATGCTTTCCGAACGTAATTCAAGGTGCTTATTCTGACCTATAAAAATATAGTCAGTTTAGACCAATGAAAAAGGAAAGGAGTTGGACTCTAATTCTTTATTTCATTTATTACTGTATTTGTAATCCACTTTTCTATAACATGCTATAAACTATTTGCAGACTTGTTCTTTGAGTATGGATCCTTATGAAGCCAAAGGGGCACCATCCACACACAAGAGGGAGATGTTAGCTGGCTCAGAGGATGCCCAAGTGTGTGTGTGTGTGTGTGTGTGTGTATATATATATATACACACATACATACATACTTGCAGAAGTACAGATATAAAATCTCTAGGAAAAAAAACATAAGGAGGGGACACCAAAAGAAGCAGCCCAATGAAGCCTGAGCAAGCCCAATGGCTGTGGAATGCTAACTGACTGACTGACGAGGGGAGGGGAATGGAGTATTCTGGAAAAGGGTATAGCAGTTTGGATGAAACCCTGAACAAGAGCACTTCATAGTGCAACATTTACTTTCAAGGCCCACTTGTTATACTTAAAGCAGCTAACAAAACATAAAACTCCAATAATAAAATAATTACTTTAAAAGTTCACCATAAAACATAATACTGCAGCATAACAACCAGAGCAATACAGCACAACTTTCAGGTACTATAATGGATTAAAATTGAAGATTACAATCCTGTTGGAAGAAGATCTTAGTAATGTATTTGAAAGTGCTGAGATAGAGGACAAAACCCTACGGACTACTATTTCCTGATGCAGAAAAGGCCTTTGATAGGGTAGAATGGGGCAATCTGTACCAGTTTTATTGAAATGTGGATCAGGGAATTTGAAATTGATTAAAATGATATACACTAACCCCACAGCTTCTACCTTTGTGAAAAGAGCAAGATCTGACATTTTTTAGCTTAAAAGCGTCCCCTGTCGGGGACATTACTATTTGCTGTTTCAGTAGAAACCCTAGGAGAAGCTGTCAGATCGCCAGGAAATATCTGGACTAAGGTTGGGCAAGGTCTGTTTGAATTCAATATTGATTGATTGATGACATTGTCTTCTCTTACTTTGGAAGATTTGGAAGACCCAGGAAAAACATTTAGAAAGCTCTTAGAACTTCTTAGGGAATATGGCCAAATCTCAGAATATGAGATCAAGTTAACCAAACCAGAATGGTTAGGTTTTAATCTACAAAAAACAGTTGAGGATAATATAATCAAAGTTTAGGGAAAGGGTTGTGTCTCAGTTGTAGAGCACGTGCTTTGCATGCAGAAGGTCCCAGGTTCGATCCCTAGTATCTCCAAGTAGGGCTGGAAGAATTCCTGCCTGAACCCCTGGAGAGCCGCTGCCAATCAGTGTCAACAATTCTAGGCTTGGAAAGACTTTCTGATCAAATATTTAGGGATTTGGATAACTCCAAATTTGGAATACCTGATTTTATTCAATCAAAATAAATTGATACAGCAGGTTAAAAAAAAAAGCAAACAAGATGAGCATAATTTAAAATCTCACCATAAGGAAGAATATTAATTATTAAAATGAATATATTGCTATGTACCTTGTTTTTATTTTTAAAACACCCCTTTGCAAGTAAGTATTCCACTGATTATAAAATCTTATGTTAGATTTTTTTATGGGCGGGGAAATAAAACAAGAGTTACCTGTTATTGGCTGCTGGTGGTGCTGCATTTCCATGCATAAAACATTACTATAATGCGGCTGTGCTATATCATTTAAGACCATAGATTAAATGGGATGGTGCAACAATACTAGAGCAAAAAAAAATGTCAACACATCTTTAAAATATTATTTGGTACTGTAGTAAGGCAGATATGGCTATTATTAAAATAAATGTATTATCAATTAATTTGGCCAAAAAGAGCTAATACCAAGTTTATCTCCTCTTCTGTGGTGAGATATGGACAAGAACATAAAAGTATGTTATAAAAGTTAGGCTCTTATGGGAGAAGGTAGTTCTGAAGATATCCTGGTTCTTGTCTCTTCGGGGCTTTAATGGTTACATAAGAGCTAGCACCATACTGAATCAGACCAAAGGCCGACCTAGTCCAGTGTTCTGTTCACACCGTGGTGAGCCCACAAGTAAGACATGAGTGTAGCAGCAGCACCTTGAACTGAATCTGAAACCTATAGGTCACCAATGTAGGTGGGGCAAGTTTGGAATTATTTGCTCTGATCTCCAGACCCCAGTTAAAAGCCCAGCAATTGCATTTCAGACCACTTGAAGTTTCCTGACTCACTTAAGGAGCCTCCTCTGTACAGTCTTGCTGTGATTGCTAAGATAAGAACATTAAGAGAAGCCATGCTGGATTAGCCCAATGGTTCATTTAGTTCAGCATTCTGTACACCACAGTGGCCAAATGCATTGTAGTCCTTGCATTATACTTTTGTTTTCCGTTGTCAGCACAATGTGGTGTCAGCCATTCCATCAGGCTGTAGAGCAGAGGGAGAGAAGAGAAACAGGGCTACTCCATCAGACCAGCTATCTTTGGTACTCCCTCAACTGGGGCAACTAGCAGCAGCCATTCCATCAGGCTACCTGAACTGTTTCCATCCCAGCTGGATATTAAAAGAACTGTAAGTTTCAGAACAGGTATCCTGAGTTTGCTTTTCCCCCCTTTCCCTCCCCTGAAACCTGGGACTCTGTTACTACAGATCTTTGTACACTGTTTTGGGAGCCATTTTGGCTAAAGAGTGAGGTAAAAACTGTGTGACCGTGTTGTTTCTTTAGGGTTTTAGAAAATCAGACAGTGTGCTGCCCTACCGTACTGCCCCAACGCAGGACTGCTCATCTACCCTTCTTTATTTTTAACTAGAGAACAGACCCAGCTTCTCATGGGATGGAATAGCCCTTAGCTAGATTCAGTGAAGCCTTCAAGCAGAGTTAACATAAATATGTTGTCATTGCATGATAGATGGGAAAACAGCCTTCCTGCAGGGTAGACTAGCCATACTCATTCTCTCCATGGACCTTTTAAATGCTAGATGCAAGCCCCAGCACTGCATAGAGGCATCTATTGTTTGTAAATGCAAGGGTGTAGAAATGGGGTGAGCCATGGTGTTTGCTGCATCCGTAATAATAAAAGAGGGTGTGTCTGTCTGTGCCGTCGCACCAAGACCATGAAACCCAGACACCTGAAACATGGCATGCATACTAAGGGTGCGCACAGCGTCTTTCTGTTTTCAAAACACATTGATTTTAGTTCATTTAAATGTGTCCATGTGATTGAAGCCTGCGGTGACATCTTCAGCCGCAAGAGGCAGACTTCCCTAATCAGCACATAGCTTCGCCGTCCAAAGAGTTCAAACCAGGGGAGAACAGCAGGCAGAGAGATGAGGTTATACACCTGCCCTCCTCAAGACTGAAAGAACTGGGCATGTTTAGCCTTGAGAAGAGAAGGCTGAGGGGAGATAGGATAGCGCTCTTTGAGTACTTGAAAGGTTATCACAGAGATGAAGGCCAGGATCTCTTCTCCATCATCCCAGAGTTCAGGACACGGAATCATGGGCTCAAGTGACAGGGAGCCAGATTCCGGCTGAACATCAGGAGAAACGTCCTGACTGTTAGAGCAACACGACAATGGAACCAATGACCTACGGAGGTAGTGGGCTCTCCCAAACTGGAGGCATTCAAGACGAGGCTGGACAGCCATCTGTCGGGGATGCTCTGACTTGGATTCCTGCATTGAGCAGGGGGTTGGACTCGATGGCCTTGTAGGCTCCTTCCAACCCTACTATTCTATGATTCTAAGGAGATGGAGTGGACAGACCTCTCCCTGAGGGACTACAGCGGTGCACCATGGCAGAGGTCATGCAGCTGTTGTGGCTTCGCTCATACGGGGCGGGCACAGTGTGTCCAACTCTGACAGCTGTATAACTCTGCTTGAAGGCTTCACTGAATCTAGCTAAGGGCTATTCCATCCCATGAGAAGCTGGGTCTGTTCTCTAGTTAAAAATAAAGAAGGGTAGATGAGCAGTCCTGCGTTGGGGCAGTACGGTAGGGCAGCACACCGTCTGATTTTCTAAAACCCTAAAGAAACAACACGGTCACACAGTGGGTAAAGGTATCACCCCCCACTTACCACCAGAGCATACAGTTCCCATTTTTATTTTTCCTGTGAGCAAAATTCTTCTTACCTCCAGTTACTTTTAAAACAGTTTTTACACTGTGGGCCAAACAACACACATACAAATGCATGTCTCAAAACCGCCATTGTCTCTCCCTTTCGAAAGAGCTCCGAGACAGTGCTTAACCATTTGTCTGTCCACAACTGAATCAGCCCCTCCCACTTATTTTCCTTAGAAGAAAGGGACCATTGGGGCTTTCCCACATGTGTTTGTGTTTAATGCGTAGTTTGGCCCTTAACACCGCAGGACTGGTGTTAGTTGTGTGAGGGAAGCTGTTGCCATCCGTCAAAAAGCAGTAGCAAGATCTTAATGGATAGGAGAAGGCTTTGTTCCTCCAATTGCCTTGCACTCTGAGATCTTTCAAGCCCAATGTCAGTTCTAATAGTACAGCAATTAACTTAACTACATCAGGCTTTTTAATACGAAAAAGGATAAATGTAGCTATTATCTGTGAATCCACAGGAAAAGCCATCTCTACCAACACAGCTGCTAATCACAAATGGTTTCACTTTTCCCCTCTTTTAATGATAATTTCTTTCGCAACATACTGATAGATGATTATAGATTTTGGTGCCTTGCTGAGAATTGCAGATTCTGAAAGTACATGGGGGAGATTATGGAAAAATTGAAATTACTCTTATACCTTTTTAAAAAAATGATCATCTGTTATCCGGCACAAGAAGTTTGCAGGATATATTTTGCCACACAAGAAGTTGGTAACATTAATGGGGCTTGTGGGAATGAAACAGACACTGTGCAGTTTTTTACGCCATTCTAAAACATTGAAATGCCCATCCTGAGACTTAGTTATTGCCACAAAGAGCTTTAAATGAAAATTTGTTGGGATTTTTGGCCCTGCCCCTTTCGTTTCCAGTCCCACCCACCACTGAAATGTGGCTTCCAAGAGCTTCTCCAAAACTGGACTCAGCGTTTGGACTGAACGAGGGTCAGCACCTTGGCTTCATCTATATAAGCAGTGAAGGTGGTGAGGCTTGCAGGAATCTGTGCTGTGGGGAGGGGGGGTGCTTTGTAAATTTTAATCCTACCTACCCACCCCCACCCACCCCCAAAACCAAGGACCAAGCCAGATGGGACTCAACATTACCACCCCCAGCTCCAGGGGCTGACTGGGCTTCATCTTCTCATGAATCCCTGGGTTAGCAGCCTGTTAATACCTTCTTGAATTCCCACATGCTGTTTGTATGCTTCCAGGGAAAACCATGAGCTAAAGATAAGTTAATGACTAGAAGACTTCCTTTAGCTTCTGGGCCAGCAAAAGTGAACCTATCTTTGCCTGGTGGAAGCTTTTCCCCAGTGATTAAAAGTGTAACTTTTAGCGTAACAGTGATTTTTTTAAGAACGAGCTTGTTCCCTTTTGCAAGTGGTTCTTTGCCCAGCCTTAGATGAAGAATGAATGCCCCCTGCTCAGGGAAAATTCCTGCGAGTTGTTTGCAAAGGGATAAGTGTTTCATCTGTCTTCTTTTAAAGTGGACTTTAAAAACTATAAAAGGTAAAAGATTTATTATAGTTCTCACAACGCTGGACACGCAGTAGTGCCTCAGAGGTCTAATATTTATCTGTTGGACTCATTGCTATGGTGATAATAGATCTGAGGGTTTTGGTTTATTGCAGCTATTATATCACTCACGGCATCTTCTCAAAATTAAAAAATATTCGGCTGGCTGTAGCCATCGCTATATCACTCATGCTCTCAGAATTGAGTTCTCTCCCTTTGATTTCATGTTATTTTATTGCTGTCTTTCTTGATAATGTGTTATTAATTCTCTACTACTTCTGCTTTTATACTGGAAGCCAGGAAAGAAGAGAGGCCGAGGTGGTCCCTATGCAAAGATTTTTGCACCTCTAGAGGGCAACCTCTCACGAAGACGCTGTCTGTGAATTGCCCGGGTGTGGATTTTGGGACTGCTGCTATGACCGGCAAGCCATCCTTTGCTTGCTTGTGTGGCCTAAGGAATTCATTTAGCTATTCAGGAGTGGAGTGGGATTTTAAAACCAAAGGAAGATTATTTTCTACCACCTGAAGATGAGACTTTACTTTTTCAAGGTTACATTTCTTCCAACTACTGGGTAATGTTACCCAATTTACCTCTATTTACTTTTTAAAAATCTGGTACACCCTTCAGAATTCATCTCTACCTTTGCTCATATAAAAATTGCCACATTTCTCTTTGCTTTTCTGTCCTCGAACACACAAGGAACCTCTGCTTAAGGCTAGAGACGGATCCGGGAAAATGCTGGATTCTATTTTTTTTTTAATGCTTTAATTCACTCATTTGTGTCAGCAGTTCTAGATGCAACTTGAGACTTGGACACTCTAACCATTAAATTAGCCTTCCCCACCCTGGTGCCTCCTAGATGTGCTGGCTGGGGATAATGAGAGTTGTAGTCCAACACATCTGGAGGGCACCAGGTTGGGAAAACCTACATAAAACCATACTGGCTCATGTCCAGATCTCCCAGCATCATTTTAGTTGGTTAAAAGCAGCCATGGGGGAGAAATTGTTTAGATTATGGCTGTGGCAATAGCAGATTAACCTGATTCAGTAATGTCCCTACCCCGCAAGCTGCTGCTGTTACCCACAGAAGGAGGGGGGAAGCATATACAATATTAGTGGTGTGTCCCCCACGCCCAAATGTACCTGTATGGACCCTAAGATCCTCTTCAGGGGGCTTTCTCCAGGAGCCCCTGCCAAAGTAAGTGAGGTGGGTGGCTACGAGGAAGAGGGCCTTTTCTGCCGTGGTACCCTGGCTGTGGAGTGAGCTCCCTAGAGAGGTTCGCCTGGCACCTATGTTGTACTCCTTTAGACGCCAGATGAATACCTTTTTATTTTCCCAGCATTTTAACATTCTAGTCTCTTAGCTCTGTATTTTAAATCTCTGCATTGCTGCTAGGTTTTATTCTGGTTGTACTTTTATATTGTAGTTTTAAGCTTTCATATTTTATATTGTGTATTTAAAGAAAGAGGTGTAATGCCAACAGCAAGAAAAATAGTAATGAGAAACTTTTGTCCTGAAGACAAAAGAGAGTTGAGTTATAATTAGGGCTGTGCACTGCTTTGGTTTGAAGCCCAAATAACGAGGCAAAGCAGGAAGGGCTCTGGATAGGGGCGAATGCTCCTTCTTTGTTCTTGATCTCTCAGTGGCGTTTGATACTGTCAACCACGGTATCCTCCTGGACCACCTGGACGGGTTGGGCAGAGGGGACACTGTATTACAGTGGTTCAGTTCCTTCCTCTTTGACAGGTGCCAGAGGGTAGCTCTGGGGGAGAAGACTTCAGACCCATGACTGCTAACTTGCGGGGTGCCACAGGGTCCTATTCTCTCCCCGATGTTATTTAACATCCATGTGAAGCCGCTGGGGGCTATCATCAGGAGGTTTGGGGTGCAGTGTCACCAATATGCGGATGACACGTGACTCTACCTCTCATTTAAATCCTCGCCAAGGGTGGCTGTAGAAACCGTGTCCAAGTGTCTGGAGTCGGTGAGTGGCTGGATGGAAAGGACTATGTTGAAACTGAACCCTGATAAAACCAAAGTACTTTTTGTAGAAGACAAGGGGAGGTTGGGGCATGCTGACCTGGTGTTCAATGGGGCGCGGCTGCCCCTGAAGGGCCAGGTCCGCAGTCTGGGGGTCATTTTAGACTCCCAGCTGTCCATGGGGGCTCAAGTGTCAGCCATGAGCCAGGTGGTGCTGTACTAACTCCACCTGATGCAGCAGCTGCACCCCTCCCTCCCTAACCATCTGCTCTCCTCAGCAGTTCATGCCCTGGTCTCCTCTCGCCTAGACTGCTGTAATGCACTCTATGTGGGGTTGCCCTTGAAGATGGTTCGGAAGTTGAAGCTGGTGCAGAATACAGCGGCCCGACTGATGAAAGGCAGCTGTCGGCGAGACCACATCACTCCAGTGCTGAAGGAGCTGCAGAGGTTACCACTTGTTTTCCGGGCCCAATTCAAGGTGTATATGGTTCCAGCCCAGTCTGTCTTAAGGAGCGCAGCCAACAATACCAGGGACACCGCTCAATGCGATCGGCCTCGGATGGCTTTCTGTCTGTCCCATCAGCCTGGACAGCTAGGCTGGTGAGGACTAGGGAGAGGTCCTTTTCTGTGGTGGCCCCCACTCTGTGTAATTCCTTCCCTAGTTCCCATGCCCCCTCTTTGATGAACTTCCGCCCAGCTTTGAAAACCTGGCTGTTCAGGCGGGCATTTGGGGTGGGTTAGGCGGGGTTTGTTTGTTCAGAGCAATGCTGTTTTGTTCAGTTGATTATGTAAATTTGTTGTATTTCATGTTACTTGCATTGTGCGCCACCTAGAGTGGCCGGCCAGATGGGCGGCTAATTAATCTAATAAATAAATAAATGCAGGGCCTCATGAACACTGTATTTTAATTTTCTCTATTCCCCTCCCATGTAGTCATTACCAGGTGTAGAGTCCAGGATTGTTTTCACTCAGAACCTCCCTGGCACCAGGCTTGCCCTCCCACAGATGTTCATTTAAGGGAAGTGTACTCATTCACTCCGTGCCTTGAAAGAGCCCAGTATTGTTTTTCATCACTACCTCCCCGGGTCAGGACTCAGGAGTGGGCATTCTATTCAGCCACTGGGAGCCTGAGTTAGTGGAGCAGCTGGTCTCCCTCAAAGTTAACCTGCCCCTGCAGCAACTGAGCAGCACACTCGCTCACCCTGCTGTTTCTTTTTATTTCTGATGGCTAGTTTTTGTCTTTATTTAAATCAGGCAGGGGATTACATTTTTATTACTAGTACTTATTATTACTTCTGACTTTGGTCTGAGTTTCTGGGAACAGCACATTTCATCTGTGCCTAGCACAAAAACTCCTGGGCCAAACGGTCTGAAATGCGGCAGGTCGGATCCCCTCCAGGGGGGCTGAGAGTTCCTTAAATGTCATGTATGTGTCATGAAAACTGAAAAAGTTATGCCCATCTGTGTTTTCCATGCAAGTCAATGGGAAAACGACAAAAATGGGTGATTTGCATGTCCGAATTCCGCTTCGGATCTGAGTCAAAGTAGATGGGGTCCGAAGCGAAGCCGGGGGTCTGTGTACAGCCCTAGTTATAATACCAAGAGAGCGGGATAAATGTTTCCTCTAATCCTAGTCTATTATCTGACTGCAGGGGACACCACGGACCAGAGCCAAATCTCAGCCCAGCTCCCATTCAAAGCATGGCTGGTGCCCACTGGGTAAGCACATCAGCAGCCCCATGCCAAGAGCCCACTGAAGTTTGATACCAGCCCAGATTCCAGCTCAAAAATACTTTAAAAAACTTAGAATACAGGGAATTTCCTAGACTAGTATAGTACATATTTGAATATACACACACCTCTGATCCCAGCTTTGGGTTATGTGACGTTTTCTAGCTATCATTACGCCCTTCACCATAATCATTACCCCATTTTTGCTCTGGACACACACCCCTTTTCTCATGTGGCCCCCGATTCCCAGCACACACACACCCCAACAAGAAAGGGGTTGCAAACCCTGTCATTAAGCAAAATAACCCAAATTAAATCGTTGATTGATCAGTTAAAAAGGGAGATGATTAATCAATCCAAGACTCATCAATGGGTTGACAGCTTTGGAGAAAAAGGGTACACGCTGCCATTCGTGAAAAATTGCACAAGCATTGATGCCAGCCTAGACTTTCTCAACCTAACCTACCTCACAGCATTGTTGCAAGAGAAAAAAAGGGTATTCCAGCTATACTGCCAACCCCCAAGCTCCTCAGAAGGCGGGCAAGATAAAATATACAAATACATATAACTCTTACACAAATCTACCAGAGATTTATTTTCAACTCCTGGAGTACATGTCAGCACAACATTAAAAACAAAAATGCCTTGAGGCTTCTGGAATGGCCACTCACATTAGCATCAATTTCAACTTTTCAGATCAATCGGCTTTGGCAGACATCATGGCCTGCAGGGAGAACTGGAATCCATAGCTGGGTTTTACGTGGCTATCCGATTCCAAAAGCAAGAGGACTAGCAGATTAAAGAGGCTGTAAACCAAAGCCTTGCAACTGGGAAAGCTTCTAGATATGTACCAAAAAGCTTTGCCATCCTGAGGCTGAGCCTTTAAGAAGCCAATTAAAAGTCTAAATGCATAACTGCGGTTTGTAAGGGATTGGAAGAAAGAAGGGCAGGGGTGGGAGGGAAGATGTGGGACTTCCTGTGGAACAGATGGGCTGGTTGGGTGCAGAACAAAGGGAAATAAGCAACCCGGCTAAGAGAAAGACAGCTAGGGTAGAAGGCTCTGATGCTAGAAATGGGGCTGTGATGACAGAGAACCTTTAACACAAGTGGTAGGAGACCAGCATCGCATGCAGGAAGTCCACGATTCAATCCCCAGCAACTCTTGTTAAAAAGAAATATGGCAGCAGGGCTGATGAAAAGAACTCTCTCCAAAAATGTGGGAGGATAATGCTAGGCTGGATGGTCACCCTTCCTCTAAGGTGGCTTCAGAGGTGCAAGAAAGGTGTGTAGTGGGGCAGAGGAGAGGAGCAGGAAGATCCACTATTGGGTAATTTGGGAAAGGATAGGATCCGGTGCCTTAGGAAACCAACCCTCTACCTGGAAGCATCGCTCCATAATCCCAAATGAACAGTAAGACAGCCTTCCCTAACCTGGTACCCTTCAGATGTATTGGGCCACAACTCCCATAATCCCCAGCCAGCATGGCCCCCAGGCTGGGGAAGTCTTAATCTAATGCATTTAGTCTCGATTTCAGCCTTCCCCAACGTAATGCCCTCCAGATGTTTTGGATTACAGCTCCCAGCATTCCTGGCCAATGGCCTTGCTAGCTGGGGTTCATGGGAGTTGAAGTCCAAAACATCTGAAGGGCATCAGGTTGGAGAAGACTGTTGCATCTCTTCCAAGGAGCTTAAGGCAGCACGCGTTTCTCTCCCCCCACCCTTTTCTGTCCTCACAACCACCTTGTGCGGCAGGTTAGGCCAAGAACACAACTGGCCCAAATCTCTCACAGGGCTTCATGGCTGAACTTGGCTTTCTGCAGTTACAACATGCTAACCACTTCACCACAGAACTGTTTAACTGAGTTTCTGCCCTGGGACATACAGTAGCAGCACAACTTTAACCCACTTGTTATGAAGATGGCATTCTGGCATTGAGTTTAGTTCAAAAGCAGAATTTTTTTTTCCTTTAGAAAGTCTGCCACCGTGTGGTAGGAAGCAAAGCTTTAATGGAAACTTCTACAGCATTATATATTTTGCATGCATATATTAGTTTTAAAAGCAAGGATTTTTATCCAATTATCTTTGATGTAGTCTTCTTCCAGTTCCATGTCCAATGCTTGCTTTTTAGAACTTGAGATGCAACACTCGTATCCATTAAAAAATAATTACGTCTTATATAATGGTGGAGACATACCTGTTAACTCCCACTAGGGGTGTTTAATCAATACACCCCCTATTCTAATTTCTATATTGCATGTGACTGCAATTCTGCCTGTACATTCTCTTGTTGCCAAGATGTTCTCTTTAATGAAAATATGAGTTTTTAAATCATGTATTTAAAATATTTTTCTAAAGGTGTGAACAAAGCTTGACTAATACAGGACAAAAGCTTGTCGGGGCTTATTTTATTTGTACCCAGCTTTTCTACCAAAAAACTGCACTCAAGGGCTCCCAATCCCCCCCCCCCGCCCGGGCTGGTTTCCCAGCTCTTTTTCCCCATCCTAAAAGGTTGAAATGCTGCTCCCAAGACTGTCTGCAACAGCTTTAAGCTAAAACGGGCTGGCTTTTCGCCCCACTCACCACCGGAATGCAGCCCCAGCTTCTCTGAAAGGGAATTCAGCCCTCCAGCAAAGAGGTTTGAGACTAGCACTGTGCCAACTTTTTGCCCTATTTATTTTTGACTGACCATTTGTCAAAATGAGGGTCAGAAAGGAACTACACCCAAAAATTGTGGGGTGAGAATTTCTCTGAAATTTCTCAGGGTGCAGGGCTTGAGTGCTGACCCTGCTGTAAGGAGGTGGCAGAGGGGTGTGTGCTTTCTTTCACTATTCTCCCCCCTCCCCTCTCTGCCTTCACAGCCTCCGAGGAAGTCCTGGCTACGTCTTCTAGTGGCTTTTCCAAGAAGCTCAAGCAGCTAGAGAAGCTGCAAGGACAGAACGGGAAAAACGGTAAAGGAAAAAGCACCCAGGAGCCCCTCTGCCACCTCCTTCCAGTACTGTAAGAACTCAAGCCCTGCACCCCGAGAAATTTTGGAGAAATTCTCAACATCCCAATGAAGATGCAGAAAAACGACTGCCTCTTTCACACGAAAACGAAGAGGCACAGCACTATTCAACACCTCTGCTTTAACAGGACCAGCCAAAATGCCACAAGGCAAGTGAGCAAGTTCTCTAGAACTCTTCATTAGGCTGGATTAACAGCCTAACTCTATCATTGCCAAACTGTGTTTTGATATTTTCCTTTTAGAATGCCCCTATACATTAATTTTTTTAAGACATAACCCTCCATGCAAGTATAAAAGCTATCACAGCAGGAAACAGGCAGTACTGAAGCTTTTCTCCTTGCTGTTTATGTGGGTTTGGTTCTTTTAAAACGTGCAAAGGTTCTGCTGGAGCGTTAAAGAATAGAATCCCACAAGAATTCTCCTGCATGTGAAAAATAGACCTATTGAAAGCATTTCTATTTTTGCCCTATTCCAATGCATTGCACTCAAGTTTGAACACAGTGCCTGCAACAGAATTATGTGCAGTCCTCATGTCAGGCGTTGTTTCTTTAAATTCAGTATTTCAGAATGTATGCAACCATCAACTATATGAACTGAGGGATTCTTCCTGTTTGTATCTGATAAACAGAATTTTGGTTGTCTCCACACCAGTCAGGATGCAGCTTTCATTGAACACCTGAAGTTCTTGTGGGTTGGAAATGGTAAGAATTGCACCCATAGATCTGATTGTCCACCATTTCTCCAAAATTAAGGTAGCAAAACCCCAGCTAAAAATTCAGCAAGTACAAAACCGTTTTTTCAATAATCAATTCTCCACTTTATTTTTTTGCAATCAAAAATAAACCAGGGCTACAACTTGCTATGTAGGAAACAAGACCACCAACTTACTTCTGGACATTTCTGTTAGTATATGAAATTTCCCAATGTGACCAAGCACTTCTGAAAGGCAACCGCTACCTTTTCCACCCAGGCTCCATCCCAAAGTACTGACAAGAGCTTTGTCAGCAATGAAGGTCCTGCGGTTTACAGATGGATACCGTGCAATTTTCGTCCTGCTAATCTAATCAAAATTGCATCGTGATCCACCCGACAACAGCAAAACACTGCTTCCCATGAGGGCAACCAGCCACCCTCCCTTACAAACCCACCGCCTAATTACTGCAGAATTTCTCCCCCCTCCACAGGCCGGGACAAGTGCAATACTGTTCAGAGAACCTACAAGTAATGCAACAAATCCCAACCCAGGGAGAAGTCAGTTCTCTCAAGCTGCCTTTGAATGGAGGGGTAAGGGAAGGACAGGGGGGGAAAAGAGGACCCTCCTTCCCCCACCCACTCCCTACCCCTTCCCTCCCACTCTGGAACTCCTTTCCTGCTCACAACTACCACCACAGTCAGTTTTGCATGGATTTGCACAGCAATGGACACCAAGCTGAGATGCAAACCTGCAAAACGGACTGTAGATCAGCACAAGTCTTGCCACCCACTACTCCAGGGGAACCAAACGTTGCTTGGAATCCAGCAGTACTGTAAGTGCCCACATTACAGTAGATTTGGGTGCACAACTACCTGCACTATGAGCACTTTGCCACTGCTAGGATGAAACCGCGCGGCAACAGGGTCCTCCGGGGATGGGGCGCAGGCAGCGTTCTCAACACTAAGAGGCAAGCCTGGATTTCTCCAAGGGCAAGATCCCAACGTGCATGAAGGGCCAGTGTCTTTATGCTCCATTTCTGGGTGTCACGGAGCCATCTAGTTGAGCATGATGGAAAGGATGCTAGACTAGAGCAAGAGACCATAGCTCAGTGGCAAAGCCCCTGCTTTGCAAGCAGAAGGTCCCAGGTTCGATCCCCAGCATCTCCAGGTAGGGCTGGAAAAACTCCTGCCTGAAACCCCGGAGAGCCGCTGCCGGTCAGCATCAACACTACTGGGTAAGCAGACCAATGGCTTGAGTCAGTACAAGGCAGCTTCCTATGTTTCGATGACTGAGCTGATCCAGGACAGCTCCTAACAGCACTCATGTTCAGCTATTCGTATCCTAAACAATAAGCCCCCTAAATGAAAAGTGTTCAGAGCCCTCATTTCATACATCTTGAGATGAGCCAAGTCGTCATGAGATTTCTGAATGAGGAAGGGGAGAACTTCAGACTTATCTTTGCCCTTTTTTCCCTAAAGGTTGTATTTGGAACCACCCTTCACTGGCACAACAGGACCTATCTGTTCTCTCCTCCTCCTCCTCCTCCCTGTAGCCCCCCGCATGCGCCCCAAAGTTGCTCTGGGGAGTCCCTCTGGAGCATGTTTGGGGTGCATGGGGAGCTGTGGGGGGGGGAATCCATTCCACCAGCACATGATCAGTATTAGGTCCAACCCAAGGAACGGCCTTCCGGGATTCTCTCTTTTAAGCACAACACACCAACTTTCCCACTGACTTGCTTCACAATTGTATCTGGGGTGTGAGAATTCTATCAGCCAAATTATTCTTTCCATTCTTTGTCTTTATATTTCTATAGATTTGTGGAGTGATAGACAAGAGCCTAGATAATTTTGATTTAAAGTTGGAGACTTAGGAGAAACGCAAGGATTCCATGCCTACGCAGTTATTGCGTCTGTTTCGACAGCATGTTTCTATCCCAATTACTTAGAGGGTGTACCAAGAGTCCAAATACAGTTACATTTTCATACTCTTGAGCTAAGCATCCTAGACTAATAAACATACACAGAATACTCAAATTGGGTTAAGAAGAGGCAGCTACTGCAGAACACCCAAGTTGTTAAAAGAGTTAGGCTATAAAGGTTTATTATACCAAGTTCTCATTTTACTGCAAAACACTAACCATGCAAACCCTGTATACATAGTTAACAGGAGCAACAGAAAATTATAATCCTTCCATAACCAGAGATTTTGTAGGTGGAGGAGAAAGTGGGAATAGAAGCTACAGATAGAGAAATTGTATTTATTTATCACATTTCTAACCCACCCAACTCCAAAAGTTCTCAAGAAACCCCGATGAAGAAATGTTTGTCAATTTAAGATGTATTGCATATCGTTTGTGAATTACCAGTTATATCTATACCGGGTTTACAATACATGTATCTCCCACCTTTACCTTCCTTTTCAACAACGTTGGTTATTTATTTATTTATTAAATTTATTAATCGCCCATCTGACTGGTCACCCAGTCAGAGTATTGAGGGAAGGTGGGGTTTAGCTTTCTACACAGGCCACATAGCATCCTCCAGTTCTGCCCCGTGTCCCATCTCTGAAACTGTACTTCAGGGGCGCAGAACATCTTTCGGCCCATGGGCCAAATTTCACTTGGAGACGCTTTCAGGGGCTGCATTCCGGCGGTGGGTGTGGCCAAAGGCAAAAGGGGAGGGGCTAAAATACCAGCACATTTTAGCCTAAAGCTCTTTCTGCCAGTAAATAAGCCTGAAGAGTGGCATTTCCACCTTTTAGAATAGGGGGGAAACGGCAGAAAAGACGGCAAAGCACCAAATTATCAGTGGTCAGGGAAAAGGTGGGGGACCAGAGGTTCTGCAGCTGCATTTAAGAGGGTGTTTAGTTCTTTGAGGTGCACGAAATCTTCATGGTGCGTCGCCACTGCGATGTTAGCCAAAACTCACTAGTGGCTGCGTGTGCCAGAAGGAGCATTCAGGGCAGTAGATTCTAAGCTACTTCACTAACTGCACTAGATGCACCTTAGCACAGGGAGCCCCGTAACACCCCAGGCAGGGCAGGGGGCAGAGGCAGAGCCGAGCCGAGCCGCACTCTGCTGTAGTTTCGCCTGAAAGCCAGCATGGCACCGCCACGACTTTGCCACAGTGAGACTGAAGTGCCAACACTGCAGTAGGTGCCAACGTAACTACCTGCACTATAAGCACTTTTGCACCACTGATGGCTTCCCCGAAACAATGAAGGCCTGGATCCTGCGCTTCTTCTCTCTGCAAACATTTAACAGCTCGGGGGACTTATTCCAAGGGCCAACGCTGCTGGATTCCATGAAGTAGCTGGTGGAATAAAACGGGGGAAGGGGGGAGAGAAACAAGCAAACAGAACACATTAGTACTAATTCGCAGTAAAGGTAATTTCACAAGATTGGGAGCTTACGTACAAGTTTGCCCCCCAGTGTACTTTCCTTATAGCATAAGGAACAAATCAACTGAGTGGGGCAAATATCACAGAGCTGGTCATGTATTTTACACTCTCCCTTAAGTCGACAATTAATTTTACAGGAGGTTTTCCTCCTACCAAGTCTTGGGCTCCAGCAAATTTGGTCCCACAGAAACAACCTCCTTGCCTCTGTCCTGACAACTGTTAGGGGGAGATGGTTCAAGCCTTCCTCAACCTGGTGCCCTCCAGATGTGTTGGACTACAACTCCCACCATTCCCTGACAGCATGACCAGGTTGAGGAAGGCTGAGCCAAATTCGTTCCCGAGAGGTTCCAGTTCCAAATTCTTCGAAATAAATCAGTTCAAACATTTCCTAGCAAGTCAATCTGGTGTTATGGACTGGATTATATAAATGGTTTTCTTAAAGACTGTCAAAATTGTTGAGGTCATTTAGGAAGCCACGCTTCAACTAAAGAAATCAGCAGCACTGCTGGCTATAAAGTTGTCAAAGTAACAAAAGATAAATCAGGTTTGTAACCTGCTCCAGTGTGTGCGTGTGTGTGGGGGGGGGGGGGACCACGGCCGCTGGAGCATTGCAAGTCAGCCATGACACTGTATTCAGGTCCTAAACATTAGCACTTCTATGCAGCTGTTTTCTACACCTGGGTTCCCAATCTGGTTTGTAACACAAAGTGTTCTCTAAATTAGCAATCGTTTGCCTCCCCACCCCAATGCATGCTTCCAAAGGCAATCGGTATAATTTCAATTATGGCAGTCAGACCATTAAGATCGCCAAAATGCAAAACATGCTCTGTCCTCGCCCATTCTAGGGACAGACCAAATGGCCCACGAGGGGGGCATTAAGATTACAGGTTTGTTCACCAAACTAGATCAAAATCTCTGCTTTCATTACACCGTTAAGTTCAGTACAAGCCAATGCCTTTTACTGCAGACTTCACAGGCACCCAAAAGTACATCCGAGATGTTGTCTTCCCTCACCCCTTCCCTACTTCCTTTCAGAAAGATCAGTTGCGCCTCGTGTTCACCAAAGCAGAGTTGACGATCTGCTGGGGGGGGGGGGGGGAGAGAAAAAGGAAGACATCCTAAACTATTCTCTACTACACTTTTCCCACAGCACCATTGTACAGGAGAATTTTTTGCATAACGTTAACAGATGTAGTAGTTACTTCTGAAAAGAATGAAGTGGGAAGGTTTTGCTGACAGCAATTGAAATGGTGTTAAAGACCAAATGGGTTCTAGCATCCAGGGGTCCTGGCCCACGTTGTAAACATGGGTTCTGCTTATATGGGTTCAAGTCTACAAATAGGATGCGACTCCAATCACAACTCCCCATCCCCAAAAGCATGCTGGCCAGTGCAGAAACTCATCTTTTGCAACAGGCACAAGACACCCCAGCTCTTAAGCTAAGCAAACTACACATCCCATTTCTAACACCCGCACCTAAACAGCAACCTCGAGAAAGAATGGGACAAAAGCCTTTCTGTGAAAGTGGTCTTCAAAAGTCTCCCCATAACACTGATGTGACATCTCCTCTAGCCTACAGCTCTGCGCTTCTGCGCCCCTTAAAAAAGAGCCTCTTTCTACAGAAAACGCAGTGAACACCTCTGACTGCTTGGCTCTTCTTGGACCTACCGAGCTGCTTTTCAAAACGCCGCAGCTTCTTGCCTGGAAAAGTTCATAAAATCCGAAGCGGGGAAGAGGAAAAGGGAAATCAGAGAGAGCTCTCTAAGCTTCTCTTTAAAAAAAGACATGGAACGAGGCACCCCGGCACTCCCTAGATATTCTGGGACTACAACTCCCAGCACCCAACCGTTGGCCATGCTGGCTGGGGCGAATGGGTGCTGGCATCCAAACCATCTGGAGGACTCTGGGTCGCCCAGCCCTGATGTAACAGAGCCAGCCGGCTCTCAGCCTCACCTCCGGCCGTTCGGACACGTGGCCCAGGAACCTACCAACGCGCCCCAGCTGGGGCTCCTACGCGGAATCCGAAATGAAGGTTCGGGCTTTTTAAGAGGGGCAGCTGGGAAGCGGGCTTCAGCCCCCCCCGCCCCCCTTGCGGGGCTCACCGCGTGCAAGGCGGGGAGAGGAAAGCGCGCGCGCGCCCTGGCCCGGCCCCCTCGCGCCGCGATTAAAGAGAAAGGGGCGGCCGAGGCATTGTGGGAGAGCGAGTCCCCCATTCAAAGTGCCAAAAACGCGCCAAGCCCGGCCTGCCCCGCCCCCGCCGCTCCCCCCGGCCCCCGCCGCCCCCGGGGGCCGCGAAGCCCACGCGCCGCCCGCGCGGCCTGGGCGCCCCGCGAGGGCGCAGCCGGCCCCCGCCCGACCCAGCCGCCGCGCGCCCCTCCAGCCCGCGCGCCGCAGCGTGCGCGCACGAACTCGCCCTGAACCGGGGGGGCCGCTGCGCGGGGGCCCCGGAAAGCCGCTCCCGCCCCGCCGCGGACTTCCAGCGCGCAAAGCGGGAGACCCGCGGCTGCAGCCTCGCTCCGCGGCGCCTCTCTTTTGAGGCCCCCTCGAGCGGGAGGGCCCCGCCGCGACGTTTCCCCAGGCCAGGCGCCCCCCGCCCGGGAAAAAGGCGCGCCCCCTCCCCAGCGGCCCGCGGAGAGCGCGCGGACGGGCGCACCTCGGGGGCCCTTTGTCTCCGCGCCTGGGGCGGCGGCGGCGGCATGAGCGGGCCAGCCCGGCCGCTGCCTTCCTGCCTCGCCCCCCTCTCCGCGGAGAAGAAAGTTTGCGGACCCCCCCCCCGCGTGGCCCCCAGGCGAGCCGGCGGCGGGAGCGCCCCGCGAGCCCCGCGCCCCGGAGCGGCGGAGAAGCCGGCTGGCCGGCGTGCGCGCGGCTCCCGCCGCAGCCAAGCCTCCTCGTGTCCCGGCCGCACCGCCTCCTCCTCGTGGCGTGCGCCGCCAGGGGAAGGACTACGAGCTCCGGCGTCCCTCGCGCGCGCGCCCATGCGCAGCGCGGCCCGCGCACCCCTAACCTCCTCCCCCCCCGTCGTGCTTTCTCCTCCCCGCAGCCCGAGCAAGCCAGGGCCCGAGCGTGGAGAGGCGGCCGCCTTCCCCCGCCATGTGCACGCGCAACAATGGAGAGATGCAAGAACAGAGCAGATTTTTTTTTTTTTAAAGGGCTTCACCATTTTTGCACACCCACCCAGGAGAGGAGATCGTCTCTCTCTCTCGCCCCCGCCCCGCGTGCACGCGCAAGCACGCACCCGATTTCAGCCCCTCCCCCCCCAACCACCACCACCACCACCACACAAGGCTCCAGGGTTTCTCAAAAAAGGGACACCCCCCTCCCAGGACAAAGGGAGAGAAGCCTCGGGCTGCTTTTGCAAGACGAGCAACCCCCCCCCCCCGCAAAAGAGAAAAGAAGAA
Organism: Heloderma suspectum; assembly: GCF_057233095.1. NCBI lineage: Eukaryota > Metazoa > Chordata > Lepidosauria > Squamata > Helodermatidae > Heloderma > Heloderma suspectum. Next base: position 5,480,006 of record NC_139466.1, read on the forward strand.
AAAGAGGTGCACTGTTACGTCTTGGCAAGGCCGGGGGGGGGGGCGAAAGAGAACCTCCGATGAGTTATTTCCCACCTCTCCCGCCCCACATTCGAGGGAAGCAGCCCCGCGCGTGCATCGCTGCTGCGCCCGCTCGAGAGACGCCTCGGGGCAGCAGCCATGAGCGCCATGTGAGTTTGGAAAAAGTGGTGCCCCAAGCCAGGATCGCGAGCAAGAGAGAGATTGCGCGGCCAGAAGAATAGATATGCATACGTACGGCTCATAGATATATATAAGCCAGCCGGACCCGAGATCCGCTCGGTGGGAGTTGCACACACCAGCACACTTACGAAGACGCGCGCGCTCGGTCGCAACCCCACTCCTACAGGTGGCTTCTCCGCACACAAAAGAGTCCGCCCCGGCAAAAGAGGAGTTACTCGCGAGGCGAGACGCCGCACTCGCCACCCTGCGATCTGGCCCCGTTGCAACCCACCGCCCCCATCCGAGCCACCTTGCCGAAATTTGCACCGGGAAAGTCTCCAAAAAGATAAATAAATCTGAAAGGAAAGAGTAGAAAGAGACCCCCAAAGGGGGGGAGGAGCTTTAAATAAAAAGGGCTTTTAAAAAAACAAAACCCTCCACCCTCCCCAGTCGCTTTGGTGGGAAAGGGAAGAGACAGATAAACACGTTACCTTTTAAGTCCTGTGCGAAAGGCTGGAATAAAAAAAAGGGGAGATTTACGAAAGTGGCGCGAAGACATTATCATGTGATCATAAAGCTGGGCGTCCCCTTTCAGCAACCAGCCAAAAAGAGAAGAGGAGGAGGGGGGGGATGGAGTAGAAGGCGGGGGAGGGAGCACATCCGCTCCCCACGCAATTAGCATAATTAATTGTGTCCTGCAGCTGCAGCCCAGCCCACTCGGCCAATAGGAGCCCGGGGAAGCCCAGCCTCCACCCAACGTCTTGGGATAACGTGCATTTGCTTTATTTTTATTTTAAAGCGAGGGAGAGATTTCTTTGGGACATGCTTAAATTCTGCGCATGAAATAAGCACCTCAAGTTATCAACAGCTGGGTTCACAGACTTTTGGCTGAGAGACGATATGAGTACACAATATTGTATATTGGGTGTATGTATTATCATTATTATTAAATGTCAGTTCTGAAATTAAAGTAACCTACATTTTAATGCTACTTGTCAAGGTCTCTCTGTCTCTTTAGCTGTATTCATTTAGGATTTCTTGAGGCAAAGACATTGGCATGATAAGGCTGCAGCCCTTACCGAGGAGCAAGTAAGCCCATTGAACAAAGTGGCACTTACTTCTGAATAAACAAGCATAGGAGTGCACAGTTAATGGTTTTGTTTGCTGTTTTTACCATGATGAATTTAAAGGGGTGGAAATCTTGGAAAACTCGCCTTCCTGTCAGAGGTGGTTATTAGAGATTATGAGTGATTTGCAGTACAACCCTATGCATGTTTCCTCAGAAGTAAGTCCAACCGTGTTCAGTGGATTGCAGCCCCGATGTATATGTAATAATAAACTGGGATCATTCAGTAACTGGGGTAATCTCACTTGGATAGCTTGAATACCCATCCTATCTCTTTTCAGTGGAATTTACTAAAAGATCCAGTACGTACAAAATCTGCCACTGGTTCCAAAACTCCCCTTTCCAAACATTCAGATCAAAATTTTGTTAGGCAAAGACTATTCACTTAAAAACAAAACAACCAACTTTCCTCGTATTCAGACATCAATATCTAAAAGAATTAGAACATTTCAGGCGTTCAAGAAATCCTACAGAACAAAAGCTACGCTCCCACTCCACATTTTCTACCCTCGCCCCCCTCCCAAAAATGTGTTGAGAATAGGCACAGACCAGCAAAAAGCACGTGATCCCCTCATGCTTTTAAAAAAAAACGTGGTCACGCTGAGGCTAAAAGCTAAGAGCTTGTGACCCCTCAACCTCACTCCCTTCCCCCTCCTTAGCCACAGTCCTGAGCTCCCAAACAAGAGAAGAGCTGATTTTTTAATTGTTAGGTGACCAGTTTATAGCTTTTTTAGGCACTCACTCACTGAAAGAATGTAGCAAGGATCAACCTTGTCCCAAACCACAGAGTTCCAAAGCATGTTGCATTGGATTTGGGAATCATTCTGAAATTCCCTCCACTTTCCAGTGCTGAACTATATGCACACTTTTCTTTTTTAAATCTAAATTGCTGCTTCTAATTAATACTTACGATTACTTTTTCTTACATTATCTCATCAGGAATTACTTAAGAATCAGTAAATAGCCAAGGAAGAGGGAGGGAAAATATGTCACAAAATATCTATTACCTCTATATCATACAGGACTTCTAAAAGTTAAAAGAACCTTATACATTCTTTATCATACCAGGTATTCGTAAACCTGACTCAGCACAACAGGGCTCGGAGATGGCACGCCAACTCTGTAAACAAAGTGAAATGCATATTTATACAGAATTCGTGCGTACAATTTGCAGCTGATCTTAAATGTGCCTTGGCAGGCACTGAGAATTGGATGCAACTGCCTTAAAAAAATACCAGTCAATAATTAACCATCTCTTCCAGTGTGGAATAGCTTCCATTTGATTCTGAAATAAAATTAGGTGCCTCATTTAACCCTAACTATTGGTATCTTAGATTAGAACAGAACCAAACAAAAAACAAGTCCCCATAGAAACCAGCAAGTATTATGTTTGTTACGCAAGTAGAAATAAGCTTTTGTTCAGCTGTTATTTACTACTGTTTAATTTCTCTTTTTACATTCTAAGGCCAACTTATTTTACATTTTAACAAAAGGTTTTCCAGAGTTCCACTGTTGTTGTGTTTCCAGTGTGTATATTTGACAGAGAAAGAGGCCTACAAGGAGCCAAATGATTCCTTGAACAAGGTGGGAGGGCTCTTGGGGCTAAGAAGAGAGAGAGATGCTATTTTGTTACTTGATACATCTGCAAGAGCAATTTGAGTTTCCACAGCAAGCAGAAATGCTCTTTTGTATTACTCAGAACGTTCTCTCTAAATGAGTGAGATTTCTCACATACACTAAATGAAACATTTACTTGCCCTTTCATACATACACCAAGACCCCAAATTTGTTTTCTTATAAATAAAGAAAAACATTTAGGAATCCTCAAGCCCCAACATGGTGAAGAATATAAAATGCGGAAATTAAAACATGACATTTTAAAAGCCTTTTAATTCATGTCAATTTATGAGAAAATCAGCATCACTGCTAAGAAAAAATAAAAACAGAGCAAAAGAATAATATATTTGCTGTTTTCCACAACCATTCAATAGCAGACAGAAAGCAACTTTTAAAATAATCGGTTGTTACACCAATAGTTTTGCTGATTAAACTATTAACTCTTTAAAAAATATCCAGAAAAGAGGATTTTCTCCTTATATATACTATTTATAAAGATCTGTTAGCAATTATAAACAATGTCATGCACATTTCATGAGATAAATACTGCTCCTGTTGACCTTCACACAGAAAATTTAAATTTATGAAAACAGTTTACAGAGCACTCACTTTGGCAATAAATTAAGTTTTTATTTCTGTCAATGTAATAAAGACAGTATGCTTTGGAGAAACAGAAAAGTATGTGATTTTTTTGTAACTTTATTTGGTTCTTATTCCCTCCTGCTGATTATCTAGCTTGGCATATACTCTTTTGGATCTGCAAATTTGCAAACTGTTAGACAAAATGCAATATCCACCGAGCACCAGTTCCAAAAGGTGTCTAATACATAAAGCCATTGCCCATCTAATTTTCACTCTGTCACAAGTTCACTGAGAAAGAAGGTGAGTCTTTCTATAGATGGAAGGTTTTTTTAATGCATAATTTGTAGTGTGCAGAGCCTTTTAAAAAAAACCACAATGATATTAACATTATTCATATATTCTAAGAAAATTATGTTGAGTTTCCTTTGAAATTTTGCATCAGATCACCTAAAGCATGATGGCTGTGTACAAGCTCTCAACAAACCCCCACCCCCATAAATTGTTTTTGAACATCCTTTTCCTATTTTGTTGTTGTTGTTGTTGTTGTTGTTAAAGTCTTCTGTCCCCTCCGATTCACACTCTCCCAAGTGATTTCTTGGATCCTCCTCTCTACACATCTACTTCCTTTGGGAATGTGAAGAATAGCTGAACTGTTTTTGTGCTGGGGAAAACTAGTTTGAGTGAAATGTGGGAATTATTCATATTAAGGAAAAGGAAGCATGTTAAAAGTGACCAAAATACAAAAACAAAACAAAGCTAAATGACAGTATTGGAAGGAGGAAACCTTTCAAAGCAAACTTTAATTAGAAAGATCTAATTAAAGAGACCTGGAAACAAAAATACAAACTCTAGAATCTTGTTAAATTCTTTGCTACTATTAGAAGTAAAACTTTCAGGTTTAGAATATAAAAGCAATATTTGAGAGGTTAGCTACAGTTTCTCTGACTTGAGGATATACAGGATTGTGTCATGTAATTCTAAAACAAGAGTGAGGTGTCCTTCCAATGTAGGTTTGGGAAAAGGATAAAGAGTCACAAAAATAGAACCTCTGATATAAGATATATTTCTTATATATATCCGGAATGGTTAACTTCAAGAAAACTAGTGCTGAATTTGTTTTTTTAATTTGCTTTTTTAAAATGACATTCCTTTTTAACAGATTAAACAACAACTTCTCCTTGAAGGACAGAACAGTATTCTTATAAGTCATTAAATGTATATATGCACAGTGTTAGTATTACATTTTTATATATAAAGGGAATATTTACACATTGAATATTTACATCACTATAAACTGCTTTTGTTGAACTGTCTTTGTGACATTTAAAGAGTTTGTTCTTTTTACATTTGCAATTGAGTCCTATCATTTTAATCTTTTGTTGCTTACTCTTTTGTTTGTTTGTTTGCTTAATTACTGAAAATATTCCTACTCAAATTCATTCTCTACCCAAACTTCAAACGTTTACTAAAGAATAGGACAAGGGTTACAAGCCCCTTCCTGGAGAGGATGATCCTGCACAAAAGCAAAAGAAAGAATAGAAGAATAAAAGAAATATCTTACTATAAATACAAATCATAATAACCTCTTCATTAAAAAACTTAAACCATATGCAACTGATTAGCAAATTAAAAATTAAACTGAATGCAATCTCTATATTCTAGCAGAGGGGTTTATGCATGTGCAAGATTTGTCATATTGGCACAGAGCCTGCTCTTCCCCTGCCCTCTCGCACTTGTTACTTTCACAAACACATTTTCTCACCTGTCCTGGATGAACCATGTGATCTAAATGTCCCCATTGACCAGGAACAGTCGGTCCTTCTTTTCTGTTACCTATTTCCAGTACATTACTGTCCCCATTTTGTCCCTATTTTTGCATTTGAGGCTGTGCATTCTTAATATTTGATTTATTTATGATTTATTTATTGGAAATATTTTTATCCCCCCCCCCCGCCCAAGCCAAAAAGGCTCTCAGAGCGGCTTATAATCAAATTAAACAAGACAGTCCCTGCTCGCATGCCTACAATCTTAAAAAGACACAACACACAAGGAAGAAGGAATGAGGAGGGAAGAGGGGAACATTTGTCAGTATGAGTTCCCAGATTGGTCATTTTGGGGGGTTCACCTCCCTTGCCAAGCTCTCTAGAAGTTCACACTGAAGTCCTATACATGTCTTAGGGCGGAATCCTATGTATATTTAGATGGAAGAAGACCCACAACTCCCAGCATTCCCCAGCCAGCATTTTAGGGTGCAATCCTATGTATGTTTGGACAGAAAAAAGTCCTACAACTTCTAGCATGCTCCAGCCAGCTGGCTGGGGCATGCTGGGAATTGTAGGACTTTTTTCTGTCTAAATATGCACAGGATTGCACCCTCACTCAGAAATAAGTCCCATTAAGTTCAATGGCACTTCCTCCCAGGCAGTGGTGTAATGGTAAATTTTGAAGCAGGCATGCATCGTGACAGTCACCAGAACCATGCCCCCACGGAGAGTCCAAAAATGCAAGCAGTTGTGTTGCTCCATATCCACAAACCAGGTCTAGCAGTTTTCATCTCCACCAGGAGCTGTTCTGTAAAGCAAATGGGGCTTCAATGCCCCCTCAGGACTAAGCCACCCCAAAATACTTCACATTGCGAAAGGGATAGCTCACAACAATACATTGTTACCGGGAAAATCCATTCCCCCTCCCCAGCTACTGTGAGGGCGGGGGGAGGGTGACAGATGACATCATCATCCCCGCCAATCAAAACATCCCAGGGCTTTGACCCGATGAGCCCTGACTCCACTACAGCACTGGTTCAGGTCACTGTGCATAGGATTACAGCCTAACTCTCCGACTGGGGAATGGACGCATTGTGTCTCTAGTTCAAGAGTAGAGCTAAGGCTGATTGGGATCTACTGGTAGATCTCTGGGTGATTTGCAGTAGGTTGGAGAGGGTTCCTGACTCCCAGTTGTCAATAGCAGCAGCTAAGAAGCTTTCTCTGCCCCTAAATTAGGTTGCTGAAAAATACCACCTGGGGGGAAACCAGGAGTGTGTTTTTGTGTGAAAGGACTTGTGAGCTCGGTTCTGGGACTGATCACAAATTCCTGGGCTGCATATGTGCTCAGGGGTGCCCTGTTTCGTCATTTTTAGCATCTGCCTGAGCACTATTTTGCACCTGGTTCTGGTTGGTGGACCTCAGGGCTCCAGTAAAAAGCAATCAGGTCCTGCAGGCCTAAAGTCCTCCCAGGTCTGCTCTAGTGCACATACGTAAAAATGCCCGCTCATGTACACTAAGGCACCATGCAGTGCGCAGCCTGCCAGTGGAGTCTGGGGAACTGATGTCAGTGGAGCAGTGAATCCACTCTGAGTTTCAGTCAGAACTCTACAGGAGCTCTCCAAGGTGCTTGGACAGCTCCTTTAGAGTTCTGACCGAAACCCAGAGCCCGCAGCCTGCTGCTTCACGTGTTAATGAGGCTTCTTTTTGAGCCGTTTTTAAAGTACATTTGTATCCCAAACCAGCCTTCCCCAACCTGGTGCCCTCTAGATGGGCTGGTTTACAACTCTGAGCATCCTCCAGCCAGCTGTCCCAAACAGAGCTGTTGCAAAGGAAATTAATACAGCACCAGAGCGAAGTCCTTTAGCAATATTTGTGAGGGAGTGGGGGAGAGAAGAGAACATCCCAGACCCCCCAGAGACTATAAGGATTAAGAGTTTTAGTAAGATGTGCCTCTTTTCATCTGTGGTGTCTGCAAATTTACAGCAGTTCACTGGGTTGCTTGGGGCCTCATAGCAGTTAAACCAGTTTAAAACTGGAGTTAAAATTTTAGGAAGCCTCATCCTGTTGAACTCAATAAGACTTGCCTCTGAGTAAACAAGTATAGGATTGCACTGTCAGTCATCTTTTAGCTTGCTTAAAAATAATTTTTCTAACTCATCTACTCCTACATATCTATACTCATTAACTCTGGCCTAAAATAATACAGCCTTCAGCCTTTTTCAGCTGTGAAAATCAAATTTAACCACAACCACAGAAATTAATTTCAGTTTTGTACCATAGATGTTCTACATCTTTAGGCATTAATATATTATGTTTAAAATATTTGTTTGCCGCCTTTCCACAATTTAAGATTTACTGTTAAAATAACTAGAAATTCACTAAATACACAACAAAACAGCAGTGATCCAAAGGAAAAGAAAAAAGCCAAGGAACTAGCCAATGGTATGAAAAGCAAACTAGAAGACTTGTGTCTTGCAGTGGAGGCTGGTGACTCTGATATCAGTGGGGCGGTGACTCCGCTCTGGGTTTGAGTCAGAACCAGCCAGAACTCTAAAGGTGCTATCCAAGGTGCCTGGACAGCTCCTTTAGAGTTCTGACTGGTTCTGACTGAAATCCAGAACGGATTCACTGCCCCACTGACATTGGAGCCACCAGTGTCCACTGGTTCTTGTGCTCCCCCTGCTAAATGCCACAAAGGAGGGATAGCTACACACCTTTGTGGGGAGATCGTTCCAAAGCCTTGGAGCAAGTCTGTTGAATCTCAGGCCAAATCCAGACCACCTGTGGTCCCAATCTGGCACTCCAGGGTTAAGAACATAAGAACGTAAGAAGAGCCCTGCTGCATCAGACCCAGGGTCCACCTAGTCCAGCATTCTGTTCACACAGTGGTCGACCAGCTGTCGACCAGGGACCCACAGGCAGGGCATGAGTGCAACAGCACCCTCCCACCCATGTTCCCAGCAACTGGTGTACATAAGCTCACTGCCTCTGGTACTGGGGGTAGCACGTAGCCATCATGACCAGTAGCCATTGATAGCCTTTTCCTCCACAAATTTGTCAAAACCTCTTTTAAAGTCATCCAAATTGGTGGCCACCACTACATCTTGTGGAAGTGAATTCCCTAATTTACCTATATACACCACCTATGTCCAGAAGAATATAAGAACGTAAGAAGAGCCCTGCGGGATCAGACCAAGGGTTCATCTAGTCCTGCATTCTGTTCACACAGCGGCCAACCAGCTATCAACCAGGAACCCACAAGCAGGGCATGAATGCAACAGCACCCTCCAGCCCATGTCCCTCAGCAACTGCTATACGCTCACTGCCTCTGGTACTGGAGGTAGCACATAGCCATCGGGACTAGTAGCCTTTGATAGCCTTCTCCTCCAGGAATTTGTCCAACCCCCTTTTAAAGCCATCCAAATTGGTGGCCGTCACTACATCCTGTGGTAGAAAATTCCATCTACAATGGCCACACCCCTTCACTTGCCCCCCTTCCCCCCTCCCGACTGCCATTGTTTGGTGGTCTCCTGGCTGTTGCGTGCTTTTTCCTTACTTGAAAAGGCTGAAACGTTTCTCTTAAGGGTTAGTTACTACCAGTAAGAGTCTAAAGCTAAAATACCATGGTATTTCTTTTGCATTTTGGGCCCCACCCCTTTGCATTTGGCTCTGCCCACCACTGGAATGCGCCCTGCCAAAAATGTCTTCAGAAATGAATTCTTCCCTTGGGCTGAAAGAGGTTCAACCCCCTGGGCTTGGAGCAAGTGATGTAAAGACCATGATACCAGCTGGAACAGATCTTACTTCGCATGGAGTGGCATGACACCCACCCTGAGAATCACCCAGATGAGAGCAGGGGCAGTCAGGTTGTTTGGAACAGCAGTAGCAGAGGCAGATGTGCTGGATACCAACGTTGGCCCTGACCAGAACTCATGGCTTGTTAACCACCCTGGCAACCCACCTTCACCAGGTTCGCATGTTACAACGAGCTGTGGTGCACCCCCACCATAGCTTGAAATTTCAAAATGGTGGCCAGCACCACAACAGAAAACCCCATGGAGAAATTCGCCAGCAGCAGTAGTAGTAGTAGTAGTAGAATTGTATAAAATATCAGAATTTTAAAAGACAACAACAATATAGACAATAGTATTCAATCCATCATATTCTCACAAGTCCAGACTATCTATCCCCAAAGGCCTGCCGGAACAAAAAAGTTTTTGCCTGCCTGATGAAACATGTCAAGGAGGGTGCCACTCTTGCCTCTGTGGGAAGGGAGTTCCAGAGCCTTGGGGCAGCCACTGAGAAGACCCTCTCCCGCATTCCCACCAGGCAAGCCTGTGATGGTGGTTGGACCACGAGAAGTGCCTCCCCTGAAGATCTCAGGGCACGAGCAGGGGAGATGGGGAGAGGATGGCTTCTTGTTACATGTAAGCCAACCTAGTAACTCCCGAGCAACGTGCCCTGTCCCCAAGTACTAGCCTCCTCCACACCAGGACCCCTAAGGTGGCCACTTATGCATTGCCAAAAAAAGAGGAAATGCACCACCAAAATGAGGAAAAAAGAGGACAATAAGTTGCGTAACATTTGCATTTGGTAATATATACATTTGCATATGGTAATACATACATATAGCTGCAAATGTAGAATTTATTGCTATAATTTAGAAAGAAATACCATGCATCTCACGAAAGACTCTGACCAGGTAATCTGTGTGCCTGGTCAGTCTGCTGTCCAGATGCTAACTCTTGATGGGCAGCTCCAAGGACCCTGCTGCTCTCCCTTCTGAAATTTCATCGACTTAACAGTAGGCCTGGACTGGGCAGCCCATCAAATGAAGGACTGTCCTCTGTAAAGTAGGACACTTGGCCACCCTAGGACCGCAGACAGCCCTATATTTGCCAGTCAGTGCCACCCACACACCTGGGGAGAACTAACAGGGAGGAGGTTCTTGCTACCTTGTCTCTTCATCCTCCGCTTGAAGTCACAGCAGTGTAGTAGGTGCACAACGCTGGGATGGCTGGTCAGTGTGGTAGACCACACCGGGCGAGGTGGCCATCTCTGAGCGATGCGGCCCCTAGACTGTAACAGCCTGAGGCTGGAAAAATGTACTTAAAGGAACTTCTCTCACTTGAGCCTGCCCACTCACGAAGAACTTCCGGAGAGTCATCCTTTGTGTCTCCCCACATTTGAACTACGCTTCGTTGGACAGCCGAAGAGCGCCTGCCCCGCAGCCACACCAAGACTCTGGGACCCCCTGGAGAGGGTTTCCTCACTCCCTCTTTGAGGGCCTTCTGTGCAAAGATGGCTCTTTTCCAACAGGCCTGCTACGTTTCTTTATCTGCCAACTTGCTACGTTTCAAAACACCCCTGTATTTTATTCCAAAAATGTTTGCCTGCTTTTATCTTACGTTTGTTTGTAATTCACCTGTTTTATTGTATGGTCTGTTTTTTGTTTTTTACTACTCTGTAAGCTGCCTTGAAAGTTTTTCCTCCAATGCAAGGCAGCATAGAAGTACATACTTCTAACAAATAAACTAGCAAACAGTTTTTAACAAATAATCACACAGACCCAGCTTTGCATGGGTTGGAATAGCCCTTAGTTCGATACAGCGAAGTCTTCAAGCAAAATTACACAGCTGTCAGAGCTGGTCTCTAGGCGCAAAGATTACTGCAGATGCTGACTGCAGCCAGGAAATCAGAAGACATTTACTTCTTGGGAGGAGGGCAATGACAAATCTTGATAAAATAATTAAGAGCAGAGACATCACACTGACAACAAAGGTCCGCATAGTTAACGCAATGGTATCCCCGGTAGTAACCTGGTTGTAAATGGATGCGACCGTAGTAAATGGATGTGAGAGCTGGACCATAAGGAAGGCTGAGTGAAGGAAGATAGATGCTTTTGAACTGTGGTGCTGGAGGAAAATTCTGAGAGTGCCTTGGACTGCAAGAAGATCAAACCAGTCCATACTCCAGGAAATAAAGCCAGACTGCTCACTTGAGGGAAGGATATTAAAGGCAAAACTGACGTACTTTGGCCACATAATGAGAAGACAGGATACCCTGGAGAAGATGCTGATGCTAGGGAAAGTGGAAGGCAAAAGGAAGAGGGGCCGACCAAGGGCAAGGTGGATGGATGATATTCTGGAGGTGACGGACTCGACCTTGGGGGAGCTGGGGGTGGCGACGGACGACAGGAAGCTCTGGTGTGGGCTGGTCCGTGAAGTCGCGAAGAGTTGGAAGTGACTGAACGAATAAACAACAACTACAGAGCTGGTCACATTGTGCCCACGCTGTCTGAGTGAAACCACACCTCCTTGAACTTCAAGCCTGCCTGCACCTCAAGGCATGCCATGGTGCGCCCCTGAGGGAGGGGTCTGTCCGCTCAATTCTCCTGAGGGGGGCTGCCCCATAGCAGAGGGAGGACTATCAATGGCTACTAATCCTGATGCTGCCTTCAGTATCAGAGACAGTAAGCCCATGTGCACCAGTTGCTTGGAAACATGGGTGGGAGGGTGCTGTTGCACTCATGTCCTGCTTGTGGGTTTCCCATCAACAGCTGGTCAGCCACAGTGTGAACAGAATGCTGGACTAGATGGACCCTTGGTCTGATCCAGCAGGCGCTTCTTCTGTTCTTATGTTACTGCAGGCTTCAATCACACCAACACATTAAAATTATTTAAAAATGTATTAATGTGTTCTTAAAACAAAATAACCCAGAGATACAAACCCCTAGGGTCCCCTTAGTATGGTTCTGGTGTCTAGGTTTCATGGTCTTGGTGCTATGGTGCCGTTAGATGGATGGACGGACGGACATACAACTCACATCCTCTTTTATTATTATAGATAAGCATCAGCACTTTGAATTCAACTTGGAAGCCTACTGGCGGCTAGTGCAACAGATATGGTGCTGGCTGTATACTCTTGTGTCTCCTAACATCCATTTTAGGAGACAAGCAGTAGCATTTTCCACTACCTGAAGCTTCAAAGACTTTGTCCTTACCGCTCTCTGTTTTTAATCCCCCTCTAACTTTTCTTTCAACTCTCTCCCCCATCTTTCTCCTCCTTTTTTTATGGTGGTCCTACTGGTGAAGTCTGCCTTAGATCAGGGCACAACCCACATGTGGATTCAGTTCTAGGAGTTGAGGAACAATAGCCTGAAAGAAGCTACTTTTGTAACACTTCTCTGCCTGGTAGCCTGAAGATGACTCCTGCTCATCACAGGTGACCAGATGAGCAGCTAGCAAAAAGCCTGTACTTACAAGTGTTGCTAATGTGAGACACTTCACATGCAGAAGGTTGCGGGTTCAATTCCCATCATCTATAGGTAGGGCTGGAAAAGACTCCTGTCTGAAACCCTGGAATGCCAAGGCCAGTCAGTGTATACTAATTTGACCACTTATGCATCGCCAAACATTAGAAAATGCATCACTGAAAAAGAAGACACAGACTAGCATAAAATGTGCATGTGTTCAATTATGTGCATAGATGCAAATTTAGAAATAATGACTATAATTTAAATAGAAATATAATACATCTCACCATAGCTGTGGGCGGGGGGATTAAGACTGTGGTCAGGTGGACTGTATAGCTGGTGCTCAGCCTGCTGTACGGGGGCTGACAGTTCAGGATGGGCACCTCCAAGGTTCCTGTTCTCCCTTCTTAGGCTTCTTTCTCTTTAAACTGGACCTGGACTGGACAGTCCTTCAAACAGAGGACTGTCCTCTGTAAAGCAGGCCCCATGGTCACCCTGGCTTAGACGATGCTGAGCCAAATGGACCAGTGATCTGACTCGGTATAAGGTAGCTTTCCATGTTTGGTCTTTAAAATTATAAACGGCCTTTTCATCGCTTTGATGTTCAAGGCAGGTGGGCCGGACCTATTATTTGGCAGTGAGAAGTGGCCACCTAAGGTGCCGGATGTTGAGGTGCAGGAAGCAGCACCAAAGTTTTGGAGGACAAAGCTGTGCATGCCGCGTGGCCTGCCCTGCATCACCTGAGCTAGCCTGCTTTGGGGAGAAGCTCTTCTCTCTGTCCTGTCATCACTGAGGCACATTTGGCAGGAACACAAAAGGGGACCTTCTCTGTGGCTGCTCCTAGGTTCTGGAACTCTCCCCCAAGGACAGCTAGCTCCATCTGTATTATTTTATTTATTTACAATATTTGTATACCGCTCCACATACAAAGATTTCAGAGTGGTGAACAGCAGGTAGGATAAAAGAATAAAAACACCATGTTAAAATAATTAATATTTTTAAAAAGAAACAGAGTTGTGATAAAACTGAGTTTTAATAAATGGCAGCTGGTCACTCAAGGCAGGCCTCCTGAAATAACAATGTCTTTAGGAGGTGCCAGAAGCCACACCACATTGACATCAGCCTGACCTCCAGGGAATTCCATAGGAAGGGGGCCACCACACTGAAGGCTCTTCTCCTGGTGGACCCCAGTCTTTCATGACCTTCTGCTGTCAGGCAAAGACATTCTTGTTCAAACAGGCTTTTGGCCCTTAAGCTGGTATCAGAGGCTGAAATAGTCTTTAAGTGGCAGGTGATGTTTATTTTGTAATTTTGTTGATGGATTTTGCTTCAATATTTTATTAAATAAAATAAAAAATGCATTTTATTTTGCATTTTATTGTTCTTAGCTGCCCTGAGCACCATTTCTGGTGGAAAGGAGAGCCAGCGTGGTGTAGTGGCGAGAGTGCTGGACTGGGAGCCAGGAGATCCGGGTTCTAGTCCCCACTCGGCCATGGAAGCTCACCGGGTGACTTTGGGACAGTCACAGACTCTCAGCCCAACCTACCACACAGGTTGTTGTTGTGAGGATAAAATGGAAGAGGATTATGTACGCCGCCTTGGGTTTCTTAAAGAGCAAAAATGGCGGGATATAAATGTAATAAATAAATAAAAGGCAGGATATAAATTTAATTAACAAATAAATCCATAATCTGGATGCTACGAAGGCACTGGTAACTGGCAAGATCACACTGGAGATGCCACAAGTGGTCCACCAACTGAAGTTGGAGCCATGGATGTTAACTGGAGCATCCATAAGGAAAGCTGAATCTAAAAGCAACCCCAGTCTGTGATTCTGATCCTTCAATGGGAGAGCAACATCATCTAGCGCAGCTTGGATATAATTTCCAAAGCCAACTGTTCCATTTACCAAAAACATCTCAGTTTTCTGTGGACTGAACCTCAGTTCATCCACTTTCATCCAGGCTGAATTGAGACACCAACTCAGGGAATCCGCCACCACTTCTGGATTAGAGTAACATGAGAAATAGAGCCAAGTGCCATCAACATTCTGATGACATCTCATCTGAAATCATATTATCTCATTCAGTGGCTTCATGTAGATGTCAAGCATTATGGAAGACAGAAAATAGCAGCGCTGCAATTCTAAAGGAAAAATAACGTTGTACAGCATAAGAACATAAGAAGAGCCCTGCTGGATCAGACCAAAGGTCCACAGCATTCTGTTCACACAGTGGCCAACCAGCTGTCGACCAGGAACCCACAAGCAGGGCACGAAAGCAACAGCACCCTCCCACCCATGTTTCCAGCAACTGGTGCTCATATGCTCACTGCCTATGGTACGGCAGGTAGCATATAGTGATTGCTAGCCTTCTCGGCCAGGAATTTGTCCAACCCCCTTTTAAAGCTATCCAAATTGGTGGCCACCACCACATCCTGTGGTAGTGAGTTCCATAGTTTCACTATGCGCTGTGTGAAGAAGGACTTGCTTTGATCTGCCCTGAATCTCACACCAATCATCTTCATGGGATGACCCCATTGGGGTCTAGTATTATGTGAGAGGGTGAAATATGTCTCCTTATCCACATTTTCCACACTGTGCATGCTTTTGTACACCTCTACCGTGTCTCCCCTTACTTGCCTTTTTTCCAAGCAATCATCTTGCATTCTGCAAGCAAAGAGGTGTTTGTGGCTGCAAGTGGAACAAAACAAACATCCCAGTCGAAGGAACCTCCATACCATTCCACTCTCTTGTATGTGTGCCTTGCTTGCACACTGTTAGTACACATTCCTGTTCCAGAATGTCATTGGAAATTTTTCCCAGGAAAAGGGCTTTACTCAGTGATACAGCAATACCCAGCATCTCAGGGAAGGACTGGGAAAGATCTCTTGTCTGAAATCATGGACACACACTGCCTGTAAGTACAGGCAATACTGAGTTAGATGTTCCATGGTCTGGCCCTGAGAAACCACCAAGGTGTCAAACTATAGACTCCTAGCCCCACTTTCTGGGCACATCCAACTAAATTGAACCAGAGCCATCTTAAAACAGTGCCTCCAAATCCCATACTGGCTAAAAACTGCTTAGAGATCCAGCAGAACCAACAGGGACAGAGTTCTCCTGTCTAGTTTCTGGCATAGGCAATCGACCAAGGCAACAAGTCTATTTTAGTGCCCTAGTCAGCCTTGAACCCAGATTGGACTGGCGCTAAATAATCAGTCTCATTCAATAAAGCCTGGAGTTGAGTCGCTACACCTTGCTCTAACGTCTTGCTCAAAGATGGTAACTGAGAGACAGGCTGATCGTTATGGTAGGGTCCAAAGAGTTTTTCTAATGGTGGCCTTACAACTGCTTCCTTTCATGGAGCTGGACCACAGCCCTCATGCAAGGAAGCTCTCGCAATCTCCGTGACCCACATGGTCAGTCCCCCACTGGTATTCTTAGAGCACAATCCTATGCATGTTTAGATGGAGAAAAGGCCTGGGGCATGCTGGGAGTTGTAGGCCTTTTCTCCATCTAAACATGCATAGGATTGCGCCCTTAATTAGCCAAGATAGACATGGATCCAATGAGCAAGTGGTTGGGCCTCCATCTTCCAAGCAACTTGTGTACAGCCTCAGGCTGAGCAAGATGAAATTACCCATCAAAATAGGGCAAGCAGACACTCAGTCACAGCCAGAGATCCTGCTCTCAGTATGGAATCCAAGGCGGAATAGATGCAAGCAATATTGTCAGTAAAGTGTCCTGTAAGCTGGTCGCAGCAGACAGCAACAGCTCCTCCTCACTATTTTGGGGATTAGCATGTAATAACCCTATCACAACTCAGAACAGGTCCACTGGCCAACACTGCAAGGATGCAAGGATGGTGAAGAAGTATAGTTTCTTTGCCCCATCATTGTAGTGAAGTAAGCCTTAAAAAGAACTTTAACCCATTGTGAAGTTTGAGGCCTACAGAGACAAGGAAAAGAAGAAAGTCAGGCTTAGAGGCCGGGGGTGGGGGTGTTGCAAGGAGGTAACCCTGAGAGGAGTAGCTTCATTTCCCTGGTTGGTTTCATTTTCCTGAGTTAGGTTTCATTTGTTCAGATTTGAAACAGCACTTTCGGTTTGGGGAGGAAGGAGGAGATATAAAGGGAGAGAGAGCAGGAAGAAGCAGCCTGGAGAAGTCTAAGTGCAGCTAGGGTAGAGGAACTTGTGTTTTTGCAACCTTTATTTTCTCTTAATGCCTTTTGTATTACTCAGCTCTGTTCTGTACATACCATTTGTTGTAATTTGCTTGCTTTAATTTACTGGTAAACTGTTGTGGTTAACACCCAGTTGTCTGAAGTGCCAGTCACTCCATGTCTACAGCCTAAACCCCACATTATTGGGAAGGGCAAGTTTAAAGGAAGGAAGGTGGGACTCTTAAGGAGGCAAGAGATCCTTAAGAGATAGCTCAGGGGGTCCAGGTCATAAGGAGAACCCTGACACCCATATTCAGTTGGATTAATCTCAAGTCTTTCTCCACCATTACTCTAGCCTTCTACACAAGTGTTTCATTGCCCACAAGTGCCTCAGAAAGCCAAGGAGCAAGAGATCGAGAGAGGTCACTTGAAAGCAATCGTGTCAACCGCCTGGACTATTTCCCCTTCCAGAGGTCAACTAGAACGTCAACTGAACAGCCAGAAACTCCTTAAATGCAATCCCATGAATGTTTACTCAAAAGTAAATTCCACTGGGTTCAATGTGGCCCACCAGCAGGGCAGTATGCGTAGGTCTGTGTCCTAATAGTTGCAGTTGCTCACAACTGAGGATGCAGTCCTAAACACACCTACCGAAGTATATAAGCCCCACTGAACACAGCTGGACTTGTTTCTGAATACAGATCTATAGGGTTGCACTCTTAAGTCACTGTCTGTCAATGAAGATGTCTATAGAGCAGAACAAACAGAAACAGAAAATATTATGATACCCATGCAAGGATGAAACTTATAGCCTGAATCTCTTTTAGACCCAGCGAGCTGCTCTTTAACAATCCTTGAAGAAATCCTTCTAAGGGGTCTTGTGAGCAGGCATGCAGGGGCGGTCATCGCAACCCAGGTCTTGAGAAGCCTGGGTTAGTCAGTGTTCACTGCCCTTGGTTCTTTGTTTACCCTGGACTTACACATTTTGCATCTTTAAGGATCTGTGCCTTATGAGGACATTCTATTTATCCTGCCCGTCTTTTTTAATGGAAATGTCCGAGTTTTCTTGCAAACAGGGATTTTATTGTGGAATCCTGGAGCCCCTTGGAGAATCTCATTTGACCGGACAATAGTTTCCCTTCGTGTCACCACCCTTTTGATTTCCCAGTGGTCACAGGCTCTAAAGGTCACGCAAAGTGCATCCTTTTGTTATAAAGAACCAAGAATGTTGCACAGTGGGGTGGGGGACGTGCGGTGGTGGGGAGGGTAGTTAAGGGACCAAAAAATAATACAAAGCATTTTGGTTAGCAACCTGAAACTGTGGTTAACTTGTACAAATTCTACTTTGCCTACAAATTATATGGATACATCTTATTTATTTCATTTTATCTTTGGAGTGATTGTTAAAATGTTTTTCCAAAGATAAATGTGCTGTACAAAAAATTTCCCCAAAATACTCGGTGCACAAAATCGCAATCCGTTTAATAATTACTAGAATTCATATAGTGCCATCCATGTATATGGCATGTCACAAAGAATGAGAAGACAGCTCCCTGCCCCAAGGGCCTTACAACAGAGAAAACAACACAGGTGTTAGGACTAGAACCAGGAAGCCTTGCTTCTAAATGGCTCCTAGGTTCTGCAGTATGGCTTCCTAGGTTCCGGACTGGCTCTGTCCACGCAGACTGGGCATTAGGCCAGGTTTGAGCTCCTATCTTGCCTAAGCAACTGTTGTCTTCCTGAGCATGGTTTGTTCTTTGACATTGATTCATGGTTCCCAACTCCACCTTGACAGCTGCCTGCACAGCTCAGGAAGGGAGGCAACAGAGAAAAGGGAGGGAAATGGAGGCAGCAGGAACTCCGGGAAGAATATATGATTGTTGCAACTTCACATGCTTGAGGTTAGTTACAGTGGGGTAAGGGAACACAGGGGTTATGCCAAAGGCTTCAGGGAAAAGATGGGCCTTGAGGAGAGGTTTGAAGGACATACGACAGGGGTGGGCAACTTGTGGTCCTCCAGATGTTTTGGCCTACAACTCCCATCATCCCTCAGCATTGGCTATGCCGGCTGGGGCTGATGGGAGTTGCAGGCCAAACCATGGAGGTCCACAAGTTGCCCACCCCTAAGAGGTCCTCTAAGAGACTGTTCTGGACATAATGGAGGCCTTGCTGGTCATTCTGTGACCGACTGAATATCGCTATGCAATATCTCGATGGCAGGCCTTCTTGGTGGTGCCACCCACCCTCTGGAAAACCCTCCCCCATGCAGTTCAGCAGGCAGAAAAAGTGGTACGTTTCAAACGCCTCCTGAAATGCACTGGTTCCCCCAGGCTTTCTCTGGCTTGTAATTAATTGCAGTGAATCAAAGGCTGCTCCTTTTTCTGTTCCTTGTATTGTTTTGTTATTGTAATTGGAATTGTTTTTAATATGGTACTTTAAATGTGATTTTATTGTTACTGCAGTTGAAATAGTTTTTAATAGTGTATTTAAACATGGGTTTTAATATTTACATGTGAACTGCTTGGAAATTTTATGTTAATCGGTATATAAGTGTGTTTTTTTGTAAGGGAGAAAGTAAATCATGCCCCTGAATTACAACAAAGTTGAATAAAGACAAAATTTTTACAGCTATCCAAGCAGCAGAATCAAACGCCTTGTGAAATTTCGTTCCTTGCCAATGAAAGCTCAGCAAAGACGGTGCCAAGCGGTCTGTCCCGGGGGAGAGCATTTCGTAAGAACATAGGCAGCTGCCTTATGCTGAGTCAAATCACTGGTCCATCAAGCCCACTTGATGAGGGTTGCAGCTGATCTTTCCCATCAGCTGCAACTTGATCCTTTAATGGCAAGTATCATGGATTGAACCTGGGACCTTTTGCAAGCAAAGCTTTACAAATGTGGTTCCACCACTGAGAAAGCCCTGCTTTGAGCCTCCTCCCCCACTCCCCCCCCCCCAGATCAAACATGCTGAGGAGGTAAGACCTGAAATATCTTAACCAAGCAGAAAGATAATACAAAGAAGGCACTGCTTGCTATATACATAATCACAAGCACCTTAAATTGAGCCCAATATCTAACTGGCAGCCAGTGTAAAGTTGCTAGAATCAGCAGATTACATTTTCTATGTCCAGTTGCTGGTTGCAGGCAGATTGCCAAATCTGACAATTTTGCAGTTGACGTTTCTGGAGCATCTTCAAGAGCAGCTCTCTGTAAAGCAGACTGTGCAACCAGTCCTTGTGATTACCAGTGCAAACTGTGACCCTTGCTCCTGAAGTAGCAAGTGGAAATATATTAAACAGAAAGGCAGCTTCCAAACATCAGTTCAATTGTAATGCAGCGTGCTCATGTTCCCTTTCTCACTGACACCATTTCTCACAAATGAAACCATTTCTCCATTTCTCACAAATGAAGCCAGTTTTGGGTGGATTCCAAAAACCGGCTTCACTTGTAAACTAGCAAAATGCACATTCATAGGAAATGCTGCCTGGACTTTCTCCCATAAATGTGAACAGCTTTCATTGACTTCCATGGGAGAAGGTGACATTAAATGGGATTTTATTTTTTATTTTTGTTGTCTTTACTCGTTTTTGTTTTACTTTTTTATGGTTATTTTTGCAATGGAGTCTACATACAACCACACTTTGAGCAAGTTGCCATTTTTTTAACTGGTTGAAACCATAGTGACAGCAAATTACTTTACAAATGGGACCCCCTTTATGTCCTGTAAATCCATTGGATTCCTCCTGCTCAATGAATGCAAAACTATTGAACATTGGAGGAAAAACTGCTTATCTGAATTCACCTGTATGCTAGAAAATACTGAATGCAGACAAAGCCTTAGTCTGAAGGGAACTTGGACCATAAATATTTGTATGCGTATTTCCAGAGGGGTAGCCATGTTAGTTTGTTGTAGCAAAAACAACAAGTCTCATGGTACCTTGAAGAGTAACAAATTTATTATGGCATATATTGTCATGGACTGCAGTCCTCTTTATTGATTAAATGTTCTGTACGTGTACAAATAGAAAGATTATATGTGGAACAGCGTACCCAGTCTCTCCCCACCCCGAATGAATCAATAACCACTTTCTGAATTCCTTTTAAGTCTTATTCCAGGAGCTCCAGAAAAATTAAATAGATACCCAATTCTGCTGTGATATTCTGAGACATCTGCATTCATAAGATCTCTTCCTAAATGAACCCATAACTACAAAGCTTCAAAGAGGCCCTGTCATGGCTTGTCTGTTTAATTTCCCAAGTTCCAGTGGTACCTGTGAACATTATACTCCCTTGAACTGATGTAGATGAGAAGGAGGATTTTCTTGGAAGTGCGTTTTTTAAAATGTTGTAGTAGGGGGTTGCACCAGAATCCTGATGACACAAGTCATAGGCATGAACAGCTACACAAAGGCCGCTGGGATTTTATTGTGTGCTTCTGGTGCCCCTCAAGGAGCCTTCTTTGACTGGACAATAGCTTTCATTCGTGTCACCACCCTTTTCGTTCCCCAATGGTCACAGAGTTCCAAGGTCAGGAAGAGTGCAACCTTTTGTTTCCACCCCTAAACATTCTATATAAAAAGGCTAGTTTGTAAGGTTCCCGAAGGTGGGTAAGAAATGGATACTATTCTGTTTTGCAAAAGTTTGTGGGGAGATTGCTGGCAATCTTTAGATTATCAGCAATGAAACAGTCATTCCACATTTCCTAACTTTTCAAACCATGGCGGAAGATTCATTGGATGCACCGCTGTTACATAGAAATAAATAATTACTGCCTCCTTTAGCTGAGCAAACAAATGCATTTAATATAACATGGGTTTAAATTGCAGTCAAATAAGTGTTTTTAAATGTCAAAATTATGTTCGCCATTCAAGAGAAAAACTTCCACTCAGTACAGCTAAAAATACTGTACATCTAGGGTCAACTGAGCTGTAACAAGTCACATCAAACCAAATCCTGGTTCAGGATCTTGGTGTGAGGGCAAATTAAGGTTTCTACAAACCAGAGTTTGCTCCATTTGGACAAAATAGCAAACTAGAAGCAGAACCTTCTAATCTCTTCCCCTAGTGTGTAAAAGTAGAGGGATGGGGAGGAAGAAGTGTATGTCTCACTCACCCTTGTTCATTCTCATGAATAGGACTGGCATCAAGGGTAGGCATAGCTGGGCAACTGCCAAGGGCCCATGGCCCAGCAGGGGTCCACTGACAAGAACCCCATGAAGTTGCTCCTTCTTTTCACCAGTCAACAGAGGTGGTGAGAAGAAGGAGCAGTAGATGCCACTGTCTACTTGCTCCCTGGCTCTCTGCCTATCGAGCAAGCAAGTGCTAGCAGTAATGAGAAAGAGGATGAGGAGCAACAGCAGCTGGTGACAATGGGGATGAGAAGGGAGACTCACTAAGGGAGGGAACCCATGGAGAGTGTCTTGCCCCTCATGAACCTGAAGCCACCAGCACTGCTCATTACAACAAACCATGTGGTTATGTCTGAAGTGAGCAATTATCACACACTCATCCTTATCCCAGATGTGGGAATGGGAGGAAGAAACACAGCCTCAAAGCATGTTTTAAGAGTGTGGATTAAGGATTCCAAGGAAGTACAAAACAAAACAAAACAAACAAAATAAAGCATCACTCTGACCCCGATAAATCAGGTTTGGGCAGTTGGTTGATCTGGATCTACTGGTATATCTCTGGGTGACCTGTAATAGATTGGTAAGGATTTCTGACTCCCAATTGTTTAACGATAGCAGCAACAAAATGACACCTCCATTATACTGCTGGAGTGAGGACATCTTGGGGTAACTAGAAATGGATTTTTGGTGCTGAAGGACTGTGAGCTCCATTTAGTTCTGGTAAACATAAACAGTCCCAGGACTCAGCCTTCTTTAATTCTAAGTGTATGTCTTTTGCACCAGGTTCAGGTTGGTGGATCTCCTAGTAAACACTTAAAAGCAAGAGGATTACTTTGCCAAGTGGGCAATATTACCTTCACCTCCTTTGGTGCACTTACTGCTCTCACCTCTCCGCCCCATGTTTGGTGCTTCTGAGTTGTGCTACGGGGTCCCTCCTTTCTCTTACTATTTCTCCCCCAGTCCTTTGCAACTGTATGCAAATTAGCCCATATGCAGCCTTATCTTGTCAATTTCCTTGTACATTACCTATTCACCTTTGGCGCTCCCTTTGACAGCTGAAATATACAAGGAAATTGACCAGGCAAGCCTACACATAGCAGAACCGCAAAAGTGCACTCTTGCACCCTTGCCAAATAACAGGGAAAATAATATTTTTTTAAAAAAAATTGTAAACACATTTGTAAGCACTGAAAAGGCAAACAAAACAAAAAAAGTTGGAGAACGAGTGATGGGCCCTCCAAAGTGCCATTTGGGCATAGGTGGAGGGGCAGTCACTGATGAGGGAGGCTGGAGGCAACATTGTTGAGATCACAGTGAGCTGCATGGGCTTTTTCCTGCTCTTGCCAAACGGCTCTATAGCTGATCCCAGCAGCCTACGATAAAATTGCTTTCCCAGGTTCAGACATCACAACAAACCACCATGGGTATGAACAACCCTACAACAAGCCATGGGTTCTCAGTGTGGCTTGCTCATGAAAATTAAGCTACTCTGCAGAGAACGTACCAGATTCAAACAACACAACAACCCATCAGGGCTGGCTGCCCATGGTGGGTTGTTGTGTCATGTGAACCCAGTCACTATTTCAGGCTTAAAAGCACAGCAGCCCTCTCAGGACTTGAAGACTCTGAAGGTGCAATCCTATGCATGTTTAGACAGAAAAAAGTCCTACAACTCCCAGCATTCCCCAGACAGCCTGACTGTTCTCACCACCTGTGGGACAGGGGGAAGGGTTGGAGAGCGGACTCCTGGATCCGAGGTCGGAGTGCTGTCTCCAACCTCGGTTCCAAGAATCCGAAATATCCTATGCCCCTCTCCCAGATGGGGAGGGGCCATAGCTCAGTGTGACAGAGCCCCTGCTTTGCCTGCAGAAGGTCCCAGATTCGATCCCCGGCTTCTCCAGGAAGGGCAAGGAAAGAATCCTGCCTGCGACCTTGGAGAGCTGCTGCCAGTCAGTGTTGATAATACTGGGCTAGATGGGCCAATGGTATGACTCAGTAGAAGGCAGCTTCCTGTTCCTAGATGCTGTCTAGGGGCCATAGGATTGCTCCCCCATCGACTTTCCCAGTGTTAGGTGAAAGCTTATTTTATTATCTCAGACCTTGTCCATTTTTTAGCTTGCTACTTGTTTTACTCTTCATTTCCTCTTTAAAGCTGCACTGTGAAATTGCCCTTCTCCGTGCCGCCTTGATATTTATCTTCTGCTTCTCAAATGTCGCTGCTACCGCTGCTTTCAATTTCTTTTGTTTTTAAGTGATGCTGTTGCTTTTGTCGTGTTCGTTTTTATGACGTAGGTCACCCTGAGAGACCATGGCGATTTGACAGGGACAGAGATCCAGAAGGAGACTGACCCTGGTGCATAGGGGACCGTGGAGCGTATGAACACAGCGAGCCACATTTGTGTTTGAGCAAAGTCCCTCCTGTTCAGCTTTGTGGAGTTGCTGGGAGTGCCTGATGCCATCAGTACAAACCCTGCAAAGCTGCTGAGGGAAGGCAGGGCGGCTTTGCAAATGCAGGCTGCTCTTCACAATGGGGGATGCTTCGCTTGACCGGGGTGCTCCCCTAACTGCCTTTACTTCCCAACTGCCAAGGAGGCTGAGGCCCTTCCTCTCCTCCTAGGCCTCAACGTTGCTATGCGAGCCCTAGCAACCGCTGCTCCACCTCCTCCTCTTCCTCCTCTTGCTGCAGCCGGTTTTAACAACTGGGGAAGGAAAGCCAGCTCCAGGGGTGCCAGGTAAGTCCAGAGAGGGGGGGAGGGATCGCTTTAGACTGCTTTAGAGCATATTGTCTAGATTGTGCCATGCAGCTCTGTGCAGCCTTTTATTTACCATGACCTCGAGTGGACTGAATTTGTACCTATAGATTCTGCCATCTATTTTCCTCCCCCACCCCCCCACCCCGCTTTCCCCTTGATGACTTCACTGCACAACAATGTCTGCTTTTCTCAGGGAATTTGACCTCCTGCCAGATTGTGAGCACGTTCTTTTTATATGTATATAATGAAATTTTATTTTATTTCGAAACCAAAAAAGGCAACAAAAAGAAGCAGAATGTACATAATAATAAATCAAAATCACTAAAGAAGCAAAGGAATTCGCTAATTATAAATCTTATTGAAATTTTATTTGCATTCTAAACAGTTGTCATATTATTATTATTATTATTATTATTATTTTAGAAGTGAAATCTGTGGCAATCAATGCATGCACAAAGACGATGCATATGTCACGGCCAAGCTATCGATATGACAGTGATGGATATGGGTTACCTTTCATGTGTCTGCTCCACTCATATTTAAAGCGGGCGGTGGGCCTTATTTTAACAGTAAAAGGAGTGTGCAGGAGAGGGGTGTTGAAGCCTCCCCCTACCACCTTTTAACCTTTCCTTGGTCTGTTGCTCCAGCGCTGTTCTCCATTCATGGCTCTGGTATCTCAAGTGAGACATGACTGGAGTAACAGACTAAGGGGAGGTTAAGGTACGTGTGAGGATTCAGCAGCAGTGGAAGCTGGGGGCTCCAGTGTCAGTGGGGCAGTGAATCCACTCCGGGTTTCATTCAGAACCAGTCAGAACTCTAAAGGAGCTCTCCAAGGTGCTGACTGGTTCTGCCAGAAACCCGGGGCGGATTTACCACCCCACTGACATCAGAGTCACCAGCCTCCACTGTTCAGCAGCCCTCTCCCATTCACTTCTGATACTGTTATAGTAAGGGCCAACTAAGACAATATGAGAGAGAGGCATGATCGGATCTCTCATATATTATTATATATTATATATAATTTATTTATTTGAAACATTTCTATCTCGCCCTGTATCTTTTAAGATCTCAGGGCGGCGTACAGATAAAATCAACGCGAACAGTATAAAGCAATAAATAATTTAAACACCTAAACACGTATTAAACAAGCTAAAACCAGTTAAAATCTAAAACAATAAAACCGTTAAAACGATGTGCTAGGGAATGCATTTGGCCCTCAAAGGCTTTGGTAAAAAGCCACATTTTTACTTGGTGTCGGAACAAGACCAATGTCTGCGCCAATCAGGCCTCCAAGGGGAGGGCATTCCACAACCAGGGTGCCACAGCACAGAAGGCCCTCTCCCACGTCCCACCATAGTGTATGTCTCATACTGGTGGGAGGCAGAGGAGGGCCTCTCCAACAGTTCTCAAGTTCTCGGGCAGACATATATAGGGAGAGGCGCTCCCTCAGATATTGAGGTCCCAAGCCACTTAGGGCTTTAAATGTCATCACCAAAACCTTGAATTCCGGCCAGAAGTGTATTGGCAGCCGATCTGTAAAATTTTCATCTGTAAAAAGCTGCAGAGAGGGGGTGGATCTGATTCAGGTCTAGATTGCTGGGGGGGGGGGGGAGGTCAACTCTTCCCATGAAAATGTGCCTGTCCTGCAAAACTGCTGTGTTCCCTGACATGTACACATATATTTTCCCTAACTGGACAGATAGCAGCATCGAGGAGTGTGTGTGTGTGTGTGTGTGTGGTTTTTGCTGGGAAAATGGTGCCGGGGTGGGGGCTGAACCCCTCCAGCAGTGCCATGCTCCTGAACCATGGATCACTGTCATCTCCTCTAGTCTGGCCCTAAGACACATGCACACGCTACTTTCTAGGTGAATGAGGTAGACACAGTTTGGCCCCGTGTCCTGACTAGATGGTAGAGAAAAATGGGTTTTAAAGTGTTTCCTTGCCACAGTATTATTTTTCTGGCAAGACTTCTGTGCCTTTATTAGCTGTGTAACAGACATTCAAAAGGTGCAGTCTCCAAGATCAGGGAAAAAAACTTCACCTGTTGAATGTGCCTATTACGCAACTATTAAAACCCTGCCATAGGTAGGGGTGGCAGGAAGGAAATAGCAACCCTAATTTTTTGGCTTCCTGTTTTACTTTGTCAATTATAAGGGGGAAGCCATAACAAATACTTAAAAAAAATATCTTGAAGGAAGCTTTCAGCAGAAAGTTAAACAACTAAATAGTAACAACAAAGAAATAAATAAAAACTTCAGTTCAGCCACTGAATAATATACAATCAGGGAGATTTGATTCACAAAATATTCAACTGAACAGATCGCAGAAGGTGAAGATTGGACTGGGAAGAATAAGGAAAATATTGCAAATAAATTTTCAATCAAAGCGCCTAGAAGAACTTCTTGTAAAGACTGAAGGCAAAAGGAGAAGAGGATGGCAGAGGATGAGATGGCTGGATAGCATCATGGATGCAATGAATATGAACTTGAGCACACTCCGGGAGAGAGCGCAGGACAGGAAGGCCTGGCGTGCTGTGGTCCATGGGGTCACGATGAGTCGGACACGACTTAACGACTGAACAACAACAACAAACCATCAGTACAAAGAGATTAAATTTATAGTGCTGGGGGATATCTGCTTTCCCAGATCCGGGATTCATATATGCATGCCTTCTCGAAGTCGAGTGAGTCCACGGCATCTATCCTGGCAAGTCACCTTGGGCTTGATCATCGTATCGCGCACTTTAGACATCCACTCTTTGTGACTCAGGGCCCCACTGCTCCCCTGAGCTGCCTTAACTTCCAGAAATAAACAAAATAGCATCACTTCATGCATAGCCCATGAGCACCCGCTTAACTTAAAACATTCCTGGCTTCATGCAACACCCGAGGTTCATCTTTTGAGCTGAGTAATAATAGGGAAAACACGGCTGAGCAAACAATTTTGTGAGTAAATGACACAGTGGCTTAATCCACAACTCTTTCAGTTCCGGAGGACAGCAATTGAGACCTTGCTTTATTCTCTGGCCCAGTGCGGTTGCTGGGGTTTGTGTTTCATTGCTGTGCTTAATGAACCTGCAGTTGGGGAGTTGGTGCTCAAAAAAAGAGAAGCAGGAAGGGAATATGAGGAATGCAAAGGAGAGGCAGTTGGCAGCATTGCAAGAAAGCTTGGAATGCATTGCTCCTTACGCTGCAAATAGCAGATTTATTTGCAGACAACAGAGCTTATGCCACGGGTGGGCAACTTCTGGCCCACAGACCTAATCCAACCCATGGTTGCTCCCCATCCTGCCTGCAGAGACTTCAGCCCCCTCTGTGGGTCCCCAGGCGCTCCTTTCCCACGCCCCCCTTCATGCCCCTGGCCTGGAGGTTACTGGGGGCGTGGGGCGGGGAATCCCTTTGCCGGAGCTCCTGCAAGAGCCGGATGAGTGCGTTTCATCTGTCCCTCACTTTTCCTGCGCAGCCCTGTCCCCTTCACATGATTCAACTTGTGGAGGGCTGCGTGGGGAGCTCATCTTCCCACTCCCCAGTTTTACTTCCATTTTATCCTCACAGCAACCTTGTGAGCTAGCTTAGGCTGAGAGATAATAGGAACCTAGGAAGCTGCCTTCTACCGCGTCAGACCCTTGGTCTATGTAGTCCAGTACTGTCGACGCCGACAGGCAGCAATGGCTCCCCAGGGTTTCAGGCAGGATCTTTTCTAGCCCCACCTGGAGATGCAGGGAATCAAAACTGGGACCTTCTGCATACAAAGGAAGTTTGTTTTGAACCGCTGATAACAGATTGTAGGAGAATTATGTTTTTCGAGTATCTCTTTTAACAAAAAGCACTTAGTGATTTTATTATATTTAGTGGTATATAAATATCAGAAATAAATAAATGAAATAAATAAAAACAAACACCCTTCTCAGGCTCAGTGACAGCATCTGGCATTTCTGGGCATCTCCTGGTGGCCACCAGTGCTAACACCTGCCTTGGGTATCCCACAGCAGTTGGCCATGTGCTGCCATTTTATATTTCCTACAGTGTCCCAAAATACATGACGTAGGGCTTCGCCACACCAGGCTTTTTATCCCGCAACTTTACTGAGGCTTCTGTTTCTGGATTCTTTGCAGGATTAAAAAGGCTCCTTCACACGCACTTCCTCGTTTTTTCCAGGGATTGCCTTTATCTGCAAGTTCTATATGTTTCATTATACTGCCACTAGATGGTGCTGCTGTTATAGCGCAACTCCCTCTTTACAAGGGGAAATTCAAATCACCTTTTTTATTAGCTGATTATTTCCATTTCAAATAAAGCTGCGGAAATGGTCAGAAAGCACAGGAGAGGCCCTGGGGGGGGGGGGGTGACAATGTCATGTAAAGGGCCCACAACTTCCGTAATAACCAATCTTGATCGCAGGATAAAAGCCTCACGTGGAGAAGCCCGTACTGTCGCTCTGGGGCTCTGTGGAAAATTTAAATGGCAGCTCCCATTTAAAATGGCAGCTTGTAGCCCCGCACCTCTGCCACAAGTCAGTACGAAGACTTGTTTTTGTACATCGCTTATAAATTTCATAAGCGGTTCTTAAATATTTTTAAATAATAACAGTAATAACAATAACAACAGACAAGCTTGGAGCCAGGGGTCTCCTTATGGAGGAGGGAAGCCACAGAGGGCACTTTGATTAGGATCTCTTAAATGGAGAGCCAGCCTTGACCCTTCTGGCTTTTAAACTGATGGGAGACAGGTGATTGCAGGATAAATGAGTAAGAATACCGAAGGCAGATTATAGTTGTCCAGTATGAGACTGGGTGTTTCAATCATGTCCCTGTTTTCATTTGTGAAGTACTAGAAGGTAAGTGCTCAGTGACCTGGAAATAAGTTTCATTATTCATTACTGAGCCAAATTCAAGGTGCTGGTTATCACCTTTATGGTGCAATCCTATGCATGTTTAGACAAAAATAAATTCTGCAACTCCCAGGATGCCCCAGACAGTATGGCTGGCTGGGACATGCTCGTAACTGTAGTGCTTTTTCTGTCTAAACATGCATAGGATTGCACCCTTAATTGGCTTGGGCCCAAATATCTGAAGGAACAATCTTCCCATATAATCTATCCCCTCTGCATTAAGACATTCAGAGCTTCTCCGAGTTCCATCAGTGGGAGAAATACAGTATGCATTTACAAAAGGGAGGGTCTTCTCTGTTGTGGCTCCCTGACTTTGGAATACCCTTCCAACAAACCCTGTCACTTTCCTTGCTTTCTTTTTTGTGCCAAATCGAAATGTTCCTGTTTGCCTAGGCATTTTAAATTTTACAATTTTAAAAAATTGATTGATTTGTGTCTTTGTTTGCTGGTTGAGTAGTTTTTATGCTTATCTTATAATATTATGGTTGTTACTGTATTACATTTGTCTTTCTATAATCCAAGTTCATCACCTTGAGGTCCCTTGTGTATACAATGTTAAAAGAAATACATACATAAATTAAAACCAGTGGGTTTTTACTTCCAAGTGAACATGCTTTGGAATTTGCTTTTTAAAATCTTCCTTACAGGCCCTAAATATATCCTACCAGTTACTGACTTTATTATTATTTTTCTTTCCTATTGACTGGCAAAGGAAACCTTTGAAATGCAGAGCTCAGATCAGCATTGGCTGGAGAGGCTGTTTCCCCCTCATTTCAGTGAGGAAGACTTCTTTAGTGGAGGCCGTCAGCCCGAACCACTGATTTGTGAAAAGCTGGCTTTGGAGAGAGCAAGGAGAACTGCAGAACTTTACAATATGGCGACAGCCAAGTTTCAGGAAGACCTATGGTTGCAAAGCAAAGGATCTCCTTCCAAACTAATTACAAATGAGCATGACCCAGACTTGGGGGGGACAAAGATAAAACATTCAAAGGAGGAAACAGAAGGGGATTCTGCCTGCTGTGGATCTGCTAATTTAGATGCTTCATCTGAAGAAAGCATGGTAGAAACAGAAGGTCATTGTATCTGGAATGCAAAGGAATTTGCGGCTTTAAGGCGACAGATGAAAAAGGAGCATTTGGGAAACATTGCTTTAAAGCTTCAGCTGTCCTTTCTAAAGACAGAGCTGGTAGAACTTAAAGCGAAATGCAAAAAAATTGTGACAGAATTTGAACAAGCTAAACAAGAGCTGAGCCATTCCAGAAAAGAGAGACTGTCTCAGATTGCCCAGGTAGAGCAGATTCAAAGGCAATGCTTCGAAAGAGACTCCAAGATCGAAGCTTTTAAACGAGATCAATGTGAGAAATCAGAAAACATCAGAAGTCTAAAGGAGGAGCTACAGCGCGCACGAGAAGAAATCTTGCACTTAGATCTTCACAAGAAGGATTTGCAACGAGAGCTGAAGAAGCTCAAAGAGCAGCGAGATTTTGAAAACAAGTTAGCTACAGAAAAGGTGAAACTGCATTATGATATGGAAGTTGGAAAAATACAAAAGGAGCTGGAGAATGCTAAAAGGGAACTGAATGCAGAGAAAGCCTTGAACGCCAAAAGTACTCAAGCTCTAGAAATGCTCAAGAAACATTTCTCAGGCCATCCATCATCTGATGCAGTTCAAAATTTGAGGCTCTATTTTCTTTAATGTAAATACAAAATAAAAGAGATAATTATAACTCCCAGGGATATGACTTGCCATTCTCTCTCTCTCTCTCTCTCTCTCTCTTTGTAGTTCTAGTCTGTGGGAATTTTAAAAATGCAGTCATCTGTGCTGATAAAACAGCATCTCTTTTCTTCATAGAGTCTTGCTTTTGCAGGGATTCTAATTTGATTGCGACTAAGAGAACTCTTGTGAGTCTTAAAGCCACAGGCCTCTATTATGTCACCAGCTTCCAATACTAGGCAGCTATTTTCCACATGAGAACAGCTTTGCCAAGGAACAGTAGTTCTTATTGAGAGAATCATGTATGGGATGCTGAGCTTGAATGCATCATTTTATATTCCTCTCTGTTTATTGTGTGAATTCACAAAGGCTGGATAAACCAGCTTTTAAGATGCTGGAATTTGCCTGCATATTAAATGGGTAAAATTACAGAAATCATCAAATAAATAAACAAACAAGCTATTAAGGTGCTGTTGAATGATAATGTAACAGCTGCCATTCTTCCGCTAACGTGAAAGGGTTTTCCTTCCAGTCCGTTTTTGCCACTTTTTTCGAATAATGCCCATCGCCTGGGTCTATTTACTTTGTGAGTAGCACATGCTATTTTAATCCTTAGCCAGTAGGGGGCAGTCCTTGCCCAGCTCTTTTCAGTTTCTATAAGGTGTGTTTGATTTTTAATACCGCCATATTAAAGAGAAGGAAAGCTTTTATTGCACCAGATTTTGCTGATGTGAGCATGTGCAGATTTTGGACTCATGCAGGAGTTTTTGTCATACTTTTGTTTCTCAGTTGGCCCCGTTTTGGTTCCAAAACTGTCTGCGCTCACCTTCTATTTGCTATTAAAGATCCTGCTCCTTAAGACGGAAGGTGACTAAAGAGGTTCCCTTTCTCCATGACTTTGTTTAATCCTGTTTTAAATTCCACCTAAGCTGACAACCATCATCACGTCTGTTGGCATCAAATTGCGTAAGTTAATTATACACTGTGTGATGAGGCATTGTGTTTTGTCTGTCCAAAGCCTCCTTTCAAATACTTTAATTGGGGGACTCCTTTCCATTCTAACATTTGTAGATTTCTCAGTGTGTTCCAGTGCCTGTAAATGCAGCACGATAGATTAACCAGTGTGATGTATGGGGCAGAGTGTGAGTGCTGGAGGCCCAGGTTCAAAAGCTCCACTTTATTGGGGAGGCTTGTCTGTGCTGGCTGAGGGCGATGGGAATTGCAATCCAATGCATGTGGAGGGGGCCGGATTAGGAAGGCTGGCCTAACCTAACCTAACCCCCCAAAATGAGGAAATAAAAGGGGCCTGTATACCATCTGGAGTTCCGTAGAGGAAGGGCGGGGAAAATATCTGACAGAAAGTCAACTCAGTACCCTCCAGATCTGCTGGATGCTGGCTGGGTGGAGCTATCAAGAGTTTTAGTCCAAAGGGGACAGCAGAGGATGAGATGGCTAGACAGCATCACCGATGCAATGAATATGGACTTGAGCATGCTCCGGGAGAGAGCGCAGGACAGGAAGGCCTGGCGTGCTGTGGTCCATGGGGTCACGAAGAGTCGGACACGACTGAACGACTGAACAACAACAATCTGGAGGGCACCAGGTTGGGGAAGACTGAAGCATCTGTGCCTCTGTGTGCCAGTAAAGCTGCACAGGTTGAATTCTTGCCATTCAAGCTGGAAGGTGCAGGATTCCTAGCTGAAAAAGAAATTGTGGCAAGCTAGAATGGCCCCTGGGTCTGCCTTTATCTCCTCACCAGAGCCCCTTAACAGTGGTGGGCGACTTTGGCCTATAGCTACAACATTAGCTTGGCTGGCTAAGGTTGATGGGTATTGTAGGCCAAAACATCTGGAGGGCCACAAGGAGCCCATTCTTGCCAAACAAAGATCTTTTGAGTGGCTATATTATTTTTAAACATTTTTCATTATATCCCTTGCTCTTTCCCCTGCTGATCGTGACAATAGTTCACAGTCCACTGTCTTTGGTATTTTGTTCCATTGAGCCCGTTTCATTCCCCTTCTCTTTTTTAGGCTGCAGTCTCGTACAATGGGTAGATACTCACCTGGAAGTATCGCTGAACTCAATGCGATTTACTGCTGAGTAGGCATACATAGGATTGCAGTAAGGGCTTTTACTTTGTATACTTTGGCGATGTGTGTGAAAACGTCCAATAAACTGAATGTTTAAGGGCACAATCCTATGCATGTTTAGACTGAAAAAAAGTCCTACAATTCCCAGCATTCCCCTGGGGGATGCTGAGAATTGTAGGACTTTTCTCTGTCTAAACATGCATTGGATTGCACCCTAAAGCACACAGCAGTTACAGCTCTAATTCCATTAGACTCAGTTGGACTTACAAACTATTACATCATAGAATAGTTGTTGTTGTTCAGTCGTGTCTGACTCTTCGTGACCCCATGGACCACAGCACGCCAGGCCTTCCTGCCCTCCGCTCTCTCCCGGAGCGTGCTCAAGTCCATCTTCATTGCATCGGTTATGCTATCTAGCCATCTCATCCTCTGCCGTCCCCTTCTCCTTTTGCCCTCAGTCTTTCCCAGCATCAGGGTCTTTTCCAGGGAGTTTTCTCTTCGCATTAGGTGGCCAAAATATTTGAGCTTCAGCTTCAGGATCTGTCCTTCCAAGGAGCACTCAGGGTTGATTTCCTTTAGGATGGACTGACTGACTATGGTTTCCTTTAGGACTGACTATGAGTTTCATAGAATAGCAGGGTTGGATTAAATTAAATGCCCATTTAATTTAATTAATTTATAAGTGGTCGAACAAAAATGAAGAAGAAGCAGTTAGTGTGATGGGGAAGAAACACACACATGCAAGCCCCCCCCCCGTCACGCCCGTTTGGGCGCTTTAGGGGGAGCCTTGCACCATTCGGAAACTGAGCAGAACTGTGCGAAGCCCCCGCGCATGCTCCGTGCGCGCTGGCGCCTTCCAACGCCCGCTCGCCGCGGCGCCGCCTCCCGCTTTTAACGCGCCTGCCTGGAACTCCGGGCCGCCTCCGGAGGGAAGCGAGTGCGCACGCGCGACTCCTCCTCCTCCGCGCACGCGCACGCGCACGCAGGTGGGCTCCGGGCCTCTTCCCCAGCCGTCGCACGCGCGCCCTTCCGATCGCCGTGTTAGCTTCTTCTGCGGCGCATGCGCCTCCACGGCAGCCGTGGAAGGGGCGGGGCGGGGCGAAAAAAAACCCCGGGCTGGCTGCCGAGGGCGAGCGCCGCCGTGACGTAGGGACGCCGGTCTCGCGGCCAGCGTCCTCTGCACGCGCGCCGTACGTGCTTGCGTCGAGCTCCGCGGCGCAGCGTCCTCTCGCCCGCGCCTCCGAATGAAAGGGAAGGTCCCAGCGAGCGAGCGAGCGCGTCTCCGGCGAGCGGCGGCGGCGGGTCTGGCTCAGTGTGGAGGGGCCCTGCGCTCCTCGCCCCTCGCCCGGAGCCGGCCCTGGTGAGTCCGGCGCCCGGCCGACGCCCCCCTCAGGCAGGACCCGGTTGCCATGGAAACCGCTCCTTCCTTGCCCCCCCGCCGAGGCCGTTGACCCTGGAAGGATGGATCGCTGGGGGATCGAGGCGCCCGCACGCCTGTGGGGGAGCTGGGCGCCGCCGACCCTCCCCCGTGCTGTGGGATGTCATCGTCGCCCCCTGCCGTTACTGGGGGGGAGGGCCCCGTCCCCCGTCCCCCGTCCCCCGTCCCCCGTCCCCCGTCCCCTTTCCCCCAGCGGGTGCGGGTCTTCCCGAGGTGTGTTGCGTTGCTTTACGTGTGCTGTGATCTCGTCTCCCTTCTTGCCAGGAAAAAAGGGGAGGAGTACCCTTCTCCCCCCCCACCCACATCCAAATCATTGCTGCATCTCAGAACTGCCTTTAAGTAAAAGCCTGCATATGGGTCTTGGTCACCCGGGGGTGGGGTGGGGGTTATGTTTCCGTCACGTCTCTCCGTCAAGGAGCTCAAGATGAAGTATGTGGTTCCTCTTGCCTCTCTCTCTCTCCCCCCCCCCAGTTTAATCCTTACAACAACCTTGTGAGGTAGGTAGGTAGGTCGGAGAGGGAGAGAGAGGCAGAATGTGTAATTGGCTGAAACTCAGCTACTGAGCTTTGTGGCTGAGCAGGGGTTTGAACCAGAGTGTTTTACATTCTAGTCTGGTACTCCAGATTTATGTGTGTGTGAGATGGAGTGGGGGAGCCTGCCTGCTTTGGAATAAGCCCCCCGTCGAACGTGGTGGGACTTATTTCCAAGTAGACATGTACAGAGTTCCACTGACAGACATGTAAAACTGTAAAACCTGACTTTCAGAGCTGTCTCATATGTCCTTGGCTGGAGATAAGGCCCAACATGCTCATTTTAGCTTACTAGCATTCATTGGATTGCAGCCCTCGTAAGGGTAGCTTTATTAAAACAGGCATCTGTATTAATAATATGTAGCAATACCTATCTAGCTATTACTACGTGCAGTGATATAGCACATTTTCAACTCTCCAGAGGTTTTGGTATAACTCCGCTATCCTTGCAACAGCTGGACAAGGTAGACTGGTTTTCTCCCCATATTGTAGATCTAAGGGTGAGAGAATAGTAATCTGCTGATGGCACAAA
This sequence comes from Heloderma suspectum, assembly GCF_057233095.1. Lineage (NCBI taxonomy): Eukaryota > Metazoa > Chordata > Lepidosauria > Squamata > Helodermatidae > Heloderma > Heloderma suspectum. The sequence goes on from NC_139466.1 coordinate 5,515,762, forward strand.
CCCATGTGTTCAGTATGGCTTACTTCCTAGTAATTGTATTTAGGATTGTAGCCCTAGTGAGTTGGAGGCTGAGGTGACAAAAAATGAACTTCCATCTGCTACACTATACCATCTGTCTACTGAAGAAAGGATGCCTCCCCTAACCTGTTTCTCTTTTATCCCATCCACTCCTAGTTTCAGCCACAGCCTACTGAGGGGTGATGCTTTTAATGTGTAAAAGGGTGTAAAGGGGCCGGGCAAAAAGCTTGAGGGGATGATGTTGTAGTAACACTTCTATCCTGGACATCAAGTTTCCCATGTTGTATAAAAAGAAGAAAAGCTCTACTGGATCTGACCAAACACATATCTAGAACAAAATGTCGTATTTCCGACAAGAGAAGCAGGACACGATGGCAATAGCGCTGTCCCATTGTTCCCCAGCAACTGATATTCAGAGGCATGCTGCCTCCAATCTTGGAGGTAGCATATAGCCATCATGACTAGTAGCCATCAATAGCCTTATCCTCCATGAATCGTCTAATCCCCTTTTAAAGCCATCTAAGTTGGTGACCATCACCAAATCCTGTGGAAGTGAATTCCGTAGTTTAACTGTGTGCCATGTGAAGAAGTCCTTCCTCTTGTCTGTCCTGAATCTCCCACCATTCAGCGTCAGTGGATGACTCCAGGTTCTGGTATTATGAGAATGAGAGAAGTTTCTCCATACCATGCATAATCTTATATGCCTTTATCATGTTCCCCCTTACTTGTCTTTTTTCCGAACTAAATAGCCCCAACTATTGTAACGTTTTCTCATTGGGGAGTCACACCATAAATTTATATACAATATTGTATACGATAAGGCATTACAATATTGGCTGTTTTCTTTTCAACCAGAAGAGTTCTGCTGAAATGTTTACCTCTCCCAGTTCAAGGGAGCTGATTGCCCTGGCTGTCTTCAATATTTTCCCCCTGGCTACTCCATTTTTTTGGAAGATGTTTGCTGGGATCTTGTTGTAAAAAGCCTCTGTGGATATCAGAAATGCTTGTTAAGCACAATAGAACACCCCTGCCCTGTACTATATGAAGGTTCTTAATGATTTCTAGAGCCAATTAACATTTGGGTTTTGTGTCACTGGCTCTAGATAGAAACCAGGATCCACTGAGCTAGGCAAACCATATTCTCTGGGTTGTTGAGTCTTGAGCTTTCAGGCAAAGTTTGAGAAGACAAACTAGTTTAGAGGGGTTTGCCCAAGCATCTAGGCAACATTCAGGGTCTTAATAACTGCATTGTCTTTTTAGGTTGCCAAAGCTCATCCCTTATTGGATTGCCAGCAGTTATCACTTGTATTCAGTTCTGAGGTTTGGTGCCCTTAATATAAAACTTAAACGGGGCTGTCCAAAATGTGTTTCTTTGGCCATCTCCTAAAATGTTTGGAGATCAATCTCTTCCCAGCTATCTCCAGCTCCCAAAACCTGTGGGAGAAATTCCTTTGAGTTAACAAGTACACAGTCATTGTGACAATTGTTAAAATGCTTGTACTATTCTATCAAAATGTAAGCCCCTAAAGAAGATGCCTCAGGACATATCTTTGTTACCTCTTAAGATCAACTCTAGATTCAAACAGCAGAGGGACAGTGGAAGGAGTCAGTTTCCTACAAGTTGTGCCAAAGCAATTTAGGGGCCCATAGGTGAAACCCAGCACTTTGAATTGTGCTCACTTCACAATTGGGAACAAGTGCAGGTGCTGGGATACTGGTGTAATATGTTCCTGGCTACTTGCAGTTGCTGGCTGTGTGTACACAGCACAGAAGTGTACGTGCAGCACAGATGCCATTTGGCCTGTCCTGGATGCCTTTAGGCATTGGCCAACATAAAGCTGTGATTTGTGATGTGTGACTCCCGCTGTCAATTTGCCCAAGAAGTACGCTTTTAGGTGTGCAGGTTAACATTCTACATATATACACATGAAGATGTAAAAGCATGAAAATGGTGAATGTGTATCTGCCATCTCATGTATCAAACAGATGTACGTGTTGGAAAACCAGGATTGACTGCCGTTTCCTGTTGAGTGTGCTGTTTGTGGAAAACCTAGGTTTGCTGTTGCATACATTCTGTAAGTGACAGCGCCATTTCCGAATCTTTAGAGGTACCATCATTATGCGAATGACATGCAGCTGTACCTCTCTTTTTGATCTTCTAATCCCAAGGAGGCCATGGAAACTGAACAGATGTCTGGGGGCAGTTTGGGGATAGAGGAGGGCAAAGAAACTGAAACTTAATCCAAGCAAGACAGAAGTGTTGTGGGTCAGAAAATCTGCAGTCTGAATAGTGGTATACAGCTGGACTTGTGCTCTCTATTAAGGGCCAAGTACACAGATCAGGAGTACCCCTGGACTTGGCACTTTCTGTAGAGGTGCAGGTGTCATCCGTGGCCAGGAGTACTTTTTACTAGCTTATCTAGAGAAAGTTAGTCACACGTGGATTGCTGTGTAGTCTGTGTGGGGTTGCTGTTAAAGATACCTCTGAAGCTTCAATGGATGCAGAATGCAGCACAGAGAGTGCTTGTGGGAATTAGGTGTTCTGATCATCACACTACACCCATTCTGTGCCAGTTGTATTGGCTTCCTATTCATTTCCAAGCCTAATTTAGGGTGCTGTTATTAACCTTTAAAGCCCTAAAGAGTTTGGGTCTGCAGTTGTATGTACCTTATGAAGTCTTAAGATTGACATCTTGAGGTTCTGCTTTCAGGGCTATCAGTAAGAGCTGTTGGGCTGATGAGTATCAGGGTTTTTTACCCTCTCCAGGGAAATAAATTAGGTCCCTTCCTTGTTGGCCTTTTGTTGTTGTTGTTGTTCAGTCGTGTCTGACTCTTCGTGACCCCATGGACCATAGCACGCCAGGCCCTCTTGTCCTGTGCTCTCTCCTGGAGCGTGCTCAAGTCCATATTCATTGCATCGGTGATGCTATCTAGCCATCACATCCTCTGCTGTCCCTTTCTCCTTTTGCCTTCAGTCTTTCCCAGCATCAGGGTCTTTTCCAGAGAGTTTTCTCTTCGCATTAGGTGGCCAAAATAGTTGAGCTTCAGCTTCAGTATCTGTCCTTCCAATGAGCACTCAGGGTTGATTTCCTTTAGGATGGACTGATTTGACCTCCTTGCAGTCCAGGGGACTCGTAAGAGTCTTCTCCAGCACCACAGTTCGAAGGCATCAATTCTTCGGCGCTCAGCCTTCCTTATAGTCCAGCTCTCACAGCCATACGTTACTACTGGGAAAACCATAGCTTTGATTAGACGGACCTTTGTCGGCAAGGTGATGTCTCCGCTTCTTACTATGCTGTCTAGGTTTGCCATAGCTTTCCTCCCAAGGAGCAAGTGTCTTTTAATTTCATGGCTACAGTCACCGTCTGCGGTGATCTTGTGTTGGCCTTTAGGTGGGCTCTAAGGTCCTTGGCACAGAAAGTGCCAAGTCCAGGGGTACTCTCACCCTGGCAGAGGATGAGATGGCTAGATAGCATCACCGATGCAACGAATATGGACTTGAGCAGCTTCCGGGAGAGAGCGCAGGACAGGAAGGCCTGGCGTGCTGTGGTCCATGGGGTCACGAAGAGTCGGACATGACTGAACGACTGAACAACAACAACAACAAGGTCCTTTTATTCCATTCAGCTTTTGGATTATTTGTGGTGCTGTAACTGTTTTATCTGCTGCTTCTGTTTTAATATTTTTATTTGTCGCTGTTATTTTTAGCTGATGGTTTTATCTAATCAGCTTTTAATATGTTAATGTTCTGCGTGATCTCATTGTTTTACTGTCTGTTGTAATCTGACTTGGGAGGATAATTTATCCTGAAACGTGTTTTAAAAATCAGTTAAGCAAATGAAATAAATAAGTGCCCTGTTTTGGATCAGGCTATTAATCTTTTCCTTCTGCGCTCACATAGGGCCAAAGTTAAGATTTTTAAAGTCCGCTTGGAGCAACTGCTGAACTCTTCCATTAAAGTCAGAGTGCTGAACTTCGGCCATAGTATTTTGTTAAAGGGGGGAACTAGTAGTGACATTGTGCCCTATAGATACCAACCTTTTCCAGAAACAGATTTTAGGATGCTTGTTTTGAAATCCCCAAAAGCGTGTTGCCATTTTCACTTACTTGCTTTTCGTTTCTGGAGACCAAACTTAAAGGCTTTCAGTTTAAAGCCATCTTTCAGAAACAATGCTAGTTTGTACAATTGCTTTGGTCTAAAAATATCAACTTATTGCACAAGGTCACTTAAAATGCAGGAAATCCTAAATGTTTTTTAATGTACTTATAACCTGAATTATTTGGAGTGTAGAGATGAAACACACTAAACTGTTTGGCTTTTTTGAGATCTGTGAAGCTCAGTCCTCTTGGGAAAATGACATGCTGGGTCTTGACTTGAGCAGCTAAATGGAGCATGACGGCAAGCTCTTGAATTTCCCTCCTTACTCTTGGCTTAGGTGACATCACTGCTACTTTCCCTCCTTCGGTGCTGAATAAAGTCTGCAGCTTGAGCGTGTGGTGGTGGTTGTTTTTTTGAGCCAGCCTTTTTTCCCATGTTTTAGGAATCGTCAGTTTAGAAAAGTGCAGTGAGGCCACAAGCAGGGCTTAAGTCACAATAGGCATTCATGGGGGGAAACGGTCACATTTTTATCTTTGTTTGCACCAAGAATACCATGCTATGGAGGAAAAAAAGGGTAGAATATTATTACCAGTGGATGTGTGGCTTCCCTAGCCAGGCTTATTCTGCTAAAGTGGACAGGGTTATCAAATCCTCATAAGGAAGCCCTTAGTTTAGAACATAGTAGTGATCCTGTAAACATACATGATTAACTTGATTCCTGAGCAGTCCTGCAAGTAAAAAGTTGTGATCCCAAGTTTGTGTATGAAATATCTCTAGAATGCATTTCAGTATGTTTTGCAATGGAATGGCAGTCTTAATTCCGTGATGATTGTGTTGCTACAGTTGGTATTCCTTTGGTGAAACTTCTGTCATCCAAGGTATTACTCTGAGTGCCACCTGTATGACTGTCTGCCAGCTGGAAAGAAATCGTGTGTGTGTGTAATGAGCTTCTGGCTCTCAAGGAACAAGTTTGTTCCCTTGAATCCAAGGTTGCTGACCTGGAGAAGCTGAGAGAGGCAGAGAGATTGGTGGACATGAACTTTGGGGGCCAAATAGTGGTGTCCCAATCTCCTGGTGACAGTTCCTCTGCTATCATAGAGATTGGGGGTCTTGGGGGAGGAGGGGGTCATTCTGAGGAAGAGGGAAATGATCCCTTAGAAGGGACCCATTCCTTGGAAGATGAACAAATATCCTCTCCCACTGAGGATATTCCTCTGGGGGATTGGGTGGGGGGATTGTGATAGTGGGAGATGCAGTCATTAGACAGCTGGGTTTGTGATGGTTGTGTAGACCACATGGCAAATTGCCTGCCTGGTGTGAAGGTTGTGAATATCATGTGCTATCTAGATAGCTTTGTAAATAGTGCTGGGGTGGAGTCAGTGGTCATGGTTCATGTTGGTACCAATGACGTGCAGAGAAGCTGAATGAATTATTTTAATCTGTCTTCAGTACAGAAGATTTAGGACAGATACCTGTGCTTAAACTGATGTTTTCAGGAAAGGAGTCTGAGGAACTGAGGCAAATAGTGGTGACAAAAGATGAAGTTCTCAACTTTATTGACAAGTTGAAAGTTAATAAATCACCAGGCCCAGATGATAGCCATCCTAGAGTTCTTAAAGAACGCAAATGTGAAATTGCTAATTTTCTAACAAAAGTATGTTACATGCCCTTAAGATCAGCATCTGTACCAGAGGACTGGAGAATGGTCAATGTAACGCCAATTTTTAAAAAGGGATCTTGGGGGGGATTTGGGAAATTGCAAGCTGGTTAGCGTAGCATCTATTTCTGGTAAATTGGTTGAAAGCTTTATTAAAGATAAAATTGGTAGGCATGTAGAAAAAGAATCAACATGGCTTCCGCAAAGGTAAGTCATGTCTCACTAACCTTTTAGAGTATCAGTAAACGTGGATAAGGGTGATCCGGTAGACATTGTTTACTTGGACTTCCAAAAGGCTTTTGACAAAGTCCCTCACCAAAGACTCCTGAGCAGATTTAGCAGTCCTGGAATAGGAGGAGAAGTCACCTTATAGATTAGTAACTGGTTAAAGAACAGAAAACAGAGTAGGAATAAATGGTAAATTCTCCCAACGGAGGGATGTAAACGGGGATCTGTATTGGGACTGATGCTTTTCATAAATGATCTGGAAATAGGAATGAGCAGTGAAGTGGCCAAGTTTGACAATGACACATTAAGGTGGCTAAAACAAAAATGGATTGAAAAGAGTGCCAAAAAGATTGCTGTTTAGCTTAGAGAATAGGTGAGCAAAGGGAGATGTGATAGAGGTGCACAAAATTATGCATGGTGTGGAGAAAGTGGGTAGGGAGACACTTTTCTCCCTCTCTCATAATACTAGAACCCAATGGGCTCATCCCATGAAGCTGATTGGTGGGAGATTCAAGACAGATAAATGAAAGTAGTTCTTCACACAGCACAGAATTAAACTATGGAATTCATTACCACAAGATGTAGTGATGGCCACCAATTTGGATGGCTTTAAAGGGGGATTGGACAAATTCCTGGAGGGGAAGGCTATCAATGGCTACTAGTACTGATGGCTATGTGCTATCTCTAGTATCAGATGCAGTTTGTCAATGTACACCAGTTGCTGGGGAGCATGGATAGGTGGGTACTGTTGCACTTATGTCCTACTTGTGGGTGTCCTGTGTGCAACTAGTTGGCCACTGTGTGAACAGAATGCTGGATTAGATGGACTATGGTCTGATCCAGCATGGCTGTTCTTATGTTTTGTAAGGTAACATAGAATTTTTCTGTTAGCTTGAAACTTGTCAAAGGAATTTCCGTTACAAGATTGTATGTGTTTATTCAGGTTTTAATAATGTGCCTTGTGGCACCTGAAAGACAAACTAATGTACTATGGTATAAGCGTCTGTGGACTGCAGTCCACTTCATCAGTTATATGAAGTGTCAGTCTGAGTTACGTGTGTGTGTGTGTGTTTATATACATATATACACACACACGTATGTATGCATGTTACAGGTGGAATTGTAAGCAGTGAAGTCAGAGGAAGATGAAATGCCAAAAGTATAGACAGTGACAATTACATTATTAACAGTGGCCATTCACAAAACAGTTGTTGGTGATAACACAGACATCCTGACACTGGTAAGCTAACATTTGGGATGTAATGCGAAGTGCTTTTATCCCAATTCAACCCACGGGTGATAGAATACATTGCAGTATCCCTTTTGAAGTTTCTTTGTTCAAGACTAGCCACTTGAAGGTCTTTTACAGAGTTGTGTGCATAGGAAGCTGTATTATAACAAGTCAAACTGTTGGTCTACCTAGCTCAGTATTGTCAGCACTGACTGGCAGCTCTCTAGTAGTTCAGATAGGAGTCTTTCCTAGTCTTTCCTGGAGAGGCCAGAGGATTTAACTTTTTGTATGGAAAGCATGTGCTCTACCACAGAGCTACAGCCCCTCCTCAAGATGATACTGTCTAATGTTTGCACTCATGTTTATATAATCACAGCCTGTCCTCATGATAGGTAGGATACGTGTGGATGTAGGACTTTTATGTTGCAAGGACCTGGTAGGGGTACAGCTCCTCCCCCCACCCACCCGATCCTTTCTCAGAGGAAGTTGAAGTGGGGGCATGTTTTGCCCTCCTTGCAAATATTTCCCCCAAGTATTGCTAATATCCCCAGCTATTTCTCCACTTTACTTGGCAGGAATGAATGACAAATGTTCCTCTTATAAAGCTGAAAATCAAGGGTTGCACTCTTGAGTTTGGGCCTGTACGATTTCCCTTTTCCTAATGTCAACAGGCATTGAAAATCCAGTCTGCACCTGTCTGCATAATAGCTCCTCTGTGGGACTGTTTCTTGATTACAATAGAGTGCAACAGAACTTTGGGAGAGTGGGACAAAATTTGGGGCTCTGTCTCAAAGGCTTGAAGCAGCTTACACAAATATTTAAGTTTTTCATTAAATGTAAACTAGAGAAAATGTAGGTCGGTAACTGATCCTAAATGTGTTCCAGAGAGACTTTATACTTGAGACTAATCGGGTCCTTCTCCCCCCATGCACACCACCTCGTTTTTCTTTTGACAATAAATGTGGCTGTTAGACAACTGGATTTTTCAGTCTTATTTCATATTGATATATATGTTCGCTATTCACTGTAGTGCTAATTATATGAATTCATATTAAGAATAACATTTGCATGGGTAAGAATGCCTTTTGCGTTTGATTTGCTGAAAGATCTTTGTCCCCAGCATAGAGACACACCATATTATGCTGTAACAATAAGCCAATATATTAGAACAGACTTCCCAAATCTGGTGCCCTCCAGATGTGTTGAGCAACAAGTCATATCACCCCCAGCCATGGCATTGTTGGCCCAACCTGATGCCCCTTTTGGAGGGCACCATGATGGGGAAGTGTTAGGAGAACTGTAATTCTAGTGTGGTATATTTATTTATTAGATTCATTAGCCGCCCATCTAGCTGGCTACCTGGCCACTCTAGTCCATTGCTTTCCAAAATTTTGTCTAGGGTCTTGCATTATAATGGTTCTTTATAATCAATACTTTTCGTGGTTCTCAATCTATGTAAAGTGCTTGTACATTACAGCTCGGTGCAATACATAAGGCATATTCTGGACACAGATGTAAACAAGTAATTACCCTTTGAACAAGAATGGACAAATGTCTGATTCGAGAAAGGTCTATCTTACCAGTACAGTATCAAAATGATTTCTGTGAGCGTCCAGCCAGTTTAGAATTTTGACACTCATAAAGATGCAAGCAAGCCAAAGATCACAAATGTAACAGCATTTCTATTCAATTCATTTAAAATGCCTTGGGAATAATAACATCTGAAGCTGAGGTATTTTATTTCCTTTCTTGCTCTATAGAGCATTTTGCTGTGCTTGCATTTTCAAAGTGTGAAAGTACCCTTTTGGGGTTCTCTTGCTGACCCAGATCCTTTGCTAGTGAGCTGAATTCTCCCGTTAACTATGTCAACAAAAGTGTGCACAAATTACTATGTCTATTGTGAAATAAAAGTTGTAAGGGGAGCGAATTTTCAACAGGGCTGAAAAACTCCCAGGTGCCTTATTCACTTCTTGAAAATTTGATATCTTGATATTGGTGCCTACGAATTATTGCTTTTTCCACCTCCTGCATGTACACACACATACACTTGAGAAGTGTTAGGTTATTTTCTGGATGTGCACATACACTTGGTGAGATCATCCCATTTCAAAGCATATATTAGAGCTGGAAAAATGCAATCAAAATGATCATAGGCTGGAGCAACTCTCCTACAAGGAAAGACATTTTTTAATTTAAACTAAGACTAATGGGGGTTCATGACAGAGGCTTATACAACTATGCTTGGTGAACAGAAAGTGGAGAGAGAAGGGTTTGTTTGTCCATCTGTCATAATATGAGAAATCTGGGCATCCAAAGAAACTGATTGGCAGGTAGTTGAGGGCAGACAAAAGAGTCCTTCACATAACATATAAGTTATGGAATTCGCTACCACAAGATGTAGTGACGGCCACTGGCTTCGATTGCTTTAAAAGCAGATTAGACAAATTTGGAGGATGTATCAAAGCCTATTAGTCATGCTGGCTACAAGAAACCGCCATATTCAAAGATGATATGCCACTGAGTGATGCCAGTTGCAAGGGAGTGGGAGAGGGCATTTGCCTTCGTGCCCTGTCTGTTGTGAGCTTTCTGGAACCATCTGGCTATACACCATGAGAAGCAAGATGCTGGACAAGATGAGCTTTGGGTATGATCCAGCAGGGGTTTATGTACAATATGTATTACATATATTCTTCACATGGTGATCACAGGTGTGATATCAAGGCCCTGGCTGACTGACTGATATGAAGACCAGAGCCATCCACTCAGCCTCCACAGCATCAACCAATTGAATGAATAGGACAGTGCTATTAATGTTGCTTGTGTGGTTAATTATGCCTTCTAGCCAAAACTCCTGTAACTCTTTAAGCATAAATGGGAGAGCTGTGGATGTCATAGTGCTGGCCCTGTTTCCTACATCAGGGGTGGGCAGAAGGTGGATCTCCAGATCTTGTGGATCTCAGCTCCCAGAAGCCCCTGCCAGCATGGCCAATCATCAGGAATGCTGGGAGTTGAAGTCCAAAACATCTGGAGATCTCCTTTCTGCCACATTTGAACTTGTCAGATGAACATCTCTGTTTGACAAGTTCAGATGTTGTTGTTATGTGGATGTCCCATGTCAGAGTGAACTAAGTCATTTATCAGCTGTTTGCCATCAGGTATATTTTGATCTGTAACAAAATGTCGCAGTTTACAGTACTCTTGTTCAGGGTGTCAGCTAGCCATACCTTGTTCCAGGATGCTCCATTCCCCACCCTTCCAATTTTCTGTCCCACCCCTTCCCACAGTCAAGCCAGCATTCCATGGCCACTGAGCATGCTCAGTCCTTATTGAGCTGTTTTAGTGGGGGTTCCCTTTAGGATGTCTTTTCTAAAGATTTTCATACTTTTGCAAACCTTCTGTTTTCCATGCGCCTGCTAATATCTCCCTGTGGGGCATGGATGGTGCCACTTTGGTTACAGAAAGATCTGTGCTCACTCAGAGAATGAGTTCACTATTAGTGTATAGGATAATTGCTGGGGAAATTCTGGAGAGCCGCCTTGGATGTTAAGTGTGGAAAGGAGATGTATAAAAGGAAATGGGTTTTCTTCTATGCAAAACTTTATATGTTCCTGCTCAAATTTTTCTTTCTTTCTAACATTTATACCTTACCCATCAATTTGCATTTCTAGGGCAACCTAAAATAAATGAATAGCAAAAGGAAGGGTAGGGGGCCTGGCTACATAGCATTTTCCTGATAGTCCAAGCGGATGTGACATCTGTTCTTCTCCCCTGCATTTTCATCTTAATTTTTCCAACTTCCTTTCTTTGGGGACTCTTCTTTTCTGGGTTTCTGACACAGTATTTATTCCTCAGAGAATTACAGCTTTAGAAGCATACAGATTTATTTGGAAAATTATACCAGACACACCACATGCCATCCTCAGGTGCTTCATCTTGAAGATGCCTTTGATAAGGAATGTTACATGGCTGGTGAAGCGGAGAGAGGCTAACACTATTATCTTTTTCTTTATCTATAGCATTGGCAAGGATTGAAGTGGCATTCTTCAAGCCATTTTAGAAATCATGTCAGGCTCAGTTGGACAGAAAAAGGGGCCTGGGAGGCAGCGCAAATGTGGCTTTTGCAAGTCCAACAAAGATAAGGAATGTGGGCAGTTACTGCTCTCTGAAAACCAGAAGGTGGCAGCACATCATAAATGTATGGTAAGTGCCCCCGAAGAATGCTGGAAACAGTTTCGGTGACTTTTGAGTTGGAACACTAATACTGGGGTGAGGGAGGGCATTTTCAGGGGAGACATAGCAGTTAGAAGGGAATGCTTAATTCTCCCACCCTCAGAATTCTCCCCTTCAGTGCCCCCCTGACTATTTTTAGCCTGCATTTCCCCTAGCCAGGTTTCATCCTAAACAGACGTACTTGAAAGTAAACCCTGTTGTACTCATAGGACTGACTTCTGAGTGAACAGATGCATAGGATAGGGCTGTACGTTAATACTTTAAAATGGAGCATGACATACATCATTTCAGAGGGGTAGCTGTGTCAGCAAAAAATAACAGTCTTGTGGTGCCTTAAAGACTAACAAAAGTATTATGGCATAAGTTTTTCAGCATGTGATGAATTGGACTCCAGTCCAGAAAAGCTTATGATGTAATAAATGTGTTAGTTTTTATGGTGCCACTAGACTCTTCATTGTTTTTACTCATTTCATTTAGTCCTGTACCTTAAGAATGCACTCTCAAATGTAGACATCCGGTTTTGTTAAGTCACACATCACTTCTTTGTGTTCTAGCTTTTCTCGTCTGCCCTGGTATCTTCACACTCCGATAATGAGAGCCTTGGAGGCTTTTCCATTGAAGATGTGCAGAAGGAAATAAAAAGAGGTACCAAGCTGGTAAGTTTGCATTTCCGGGTCACAAAAGTGAAATGGTTAGGCTTTTTAGAAAGAAAAAGAAAGAAAGAAAGAAAGAAAGAAAGAAAGACATTTCTTAAAGAGTATTAACATTCCCACCCTTGTATCCCTTGCACCATCCTCTTTGCATGGTGTACTGAGGATTCCTGTTTCTGACATAGCAATAACTAGGGTACTGTAACTGATAATGCTCATGAAGACATTTTCTCTCCCTTTATCGTTGAGCAATAAGGCAAATGAGTAGGGAGCAACCATATGGAAGAAAAAAGTATAATCCCTCTTATGCTGCTTTTGTCAGTTGCATTTTGCAGCAATCTTCAATGACAACAGGATTGTTTGTATTATCAAGCCCCTGATCTTGGTAGCTTCTTAAAATAGATGTTTCATATACAGATATGTTTCCTGAAGCAATTGGATTATGTTGAAAACCATGGATTAATTTGCAGTACTCAAATCTGCAGGCTTCTTTCACTTACATCTGATATATTAAGTGAGCTGTGTTATTGTGCTCATGCCATTCCTGTTGATTTCACTGGAGCTTCTTCAGAGGATGTGCATAATGGCTTTGAACATGCGAACCTTTGATGAGCTTCCGCCGGGCTTTAAAAACCTGGCTGTTCAGGTGGGCATTTGGGGTGGGTTAGGGTTTTTTAGAGCCGTGTTTTGTTATGATGTTTTGTTCAGTTGATTATGTAAATTCGTTGTATTTCGTGTTATTAGTATTGTACGCTGCCTAGAGTGGCCGGGTAGCCAGCCAGATGGGCGGCTAATAAATCTAATAAATAAAACCTGCCTCTATGCCAGCCATCATTCCATCCAGCCGGTACTGTTTTCCTCTGACTGCAATGGCTTTCCAAGGTTGAGGGCCTGAAGTCTTTGTAGTTGAGATTCTTTTTCCTGGAGATGCCAATAATCAAATCTGGGACCTTCTATGTCAAAGCAGTAGAGAGTGGTGGTCCTTCCCTATCCAAAGATCTTAAAACTCTTAAATATAGCTTTTAATGTTGGTTTCCAAGTTGCTCTCTTTAATGGGCTTAGGCTGGGTTGTAACAGGTATCCATAAATCAGGATTCCTGTCCCTGAAGTACTTGTCTTTCCATTCTCAGCTGTCTAAATGCAGATGTTGCTGCTCAGTGTTAACAAAATGCTTTCCTTAAATACACAAAGCACCTCACATGAGCTTGCTAATCTTTGCAGCAACCCTGTATGTTGGGCTGGTGTTATATTTATAAAAAGGGGCCCATGAGCTTAGAGATGGGTGTTTTCTTTGCCATTCAAGCCTGAACTGAGATAGAATGGGTTTGTAGCTCATATTTGTAACTGTGACACTATGCTGGCTCTTTAGGCAGATGGACACACAGAACGTTTAAATGAGTCAGAAATGCAGTTCAGCTCCTTATCGGAGTAACTAGATTAGGGGTGCACAGTCCTTTCGTTCCCATGTGGTATAGGTTAGGCCACACGCAGGTGTATGCACACGCACACACATAAACATACATGTACATGCACATATTTACACACACCCCAGCGATCCTGATACAGATCTCTCTTACTTCACTGCTAGAGGAAAGAGCTATCTGTATGAGGATTTCCAGGAGAGAATGTGGAGTGTACAGGTGGAGGTGATATTTTGGTGGTGGTGTCAGGGTAGCCAGGGATCTGCAGTAAAGGCCTTGGAGTAGGCTGCATGCAACCCTCAGGCTTCAGATTGTGCGCTCCCTAAACAAAGTGAAAGATTAGCCATGGGCTATAGTCCCTTCTCTTGGGCTAAAGATGCTTTTCTTATGCCTTAAATTTGATGCAACTGTAGTTGATTCTCTTTTCACATTTTATAAAATGGCAATAAAGAGAAACTGTACTGTAACTTGAGTTCAGTGGGCTACCTTTCCTTCTGTTAGCTCTTCTCTCTCATCTTTAATTGCCTTTATTAGTGAGACAAAGGGCCCCAATGGGATGTCTTTTTTCTCTCTTTCAGATGTGCTCATCATGCCATTGTCCAGGGGCAACCATTGGTTGTGATGTAAAAACCTGCCGCAAGACATATCACTATTATTGTGCAATGCGTGATAAAGCTCAAATCCGAGAAAAACCTTCCCAGGGCATTTACATGTAACTACCATTTGTATTTCTCCTTTGTTAAAATGTCTTAAATGGATCCAACATTTGTTTTTTAAATAGAAGTTTTGAATGGGGTCTCGGGTAGCCAGCTCAGGTGACTCAGCCTTCCATCCTTCCGAGGTCGGTAAAATGAGTACCCAGCTTGCTGGGGGAAAGGTAGTCACGACTGGGGAAGGCAATGGCAAACCACCCCGCTATAGTCTGCCATGAAAACGGCAGCATAAGCGGCATCCCTCTAGGGGTCAGTAATGACCCGGTGCTTGCGCAGGAGGAACCTTTCCTTTCCTTTTGTGCAAATGCTTCTGTGTGTCTTAAATTGTGGGCAATGAATGCACCATAATAGTCTCTAAGCAGATTAAGAAGCTCTGTATCATGGCTGACTTGGCTCTCTCCAATGTTCTGTCCTTAGGATATTATGTCGAAAACACAAGAAAGCACCGCACAACTCTGAAGGTAAAATTATTTAGTCTGTTGCTGTTTTTAACCAACTCTGCATCAAACACTTATACTTTCCATTCAAGAAAAACTCTTTCAGTAAACAGTCCTTGCATACAAGTATAAGAAATAAGCAGAGCCCTGCTGGTTCAGCCTGGAGGTCCATTATTCCCACTGTGGCCAGCTAAATACCTCTGGGAAGCCCCCAAGCAGGGCTTGAAGGCAATAGCCCTGCCTCACTGCTTGTTGACAGCAAGTTCTATTCAAAGGTATACTCCCGCTGAACATGGAGGTTCCATATGGCCATGTCAGCTAATTGCCTTTGATAGACCTCTCCTCCAGCTCCATGAATGTATCTAATCCCTTTTAAATCCATCTAATCCAGTGGCCATATCCACATTTTGTGGCAGTGAATTCCATAAAGCATTGTGTGAAGGCATACTTTTGTCAGCCCAATTCATTAGGTGACCACAAGTTCTAGTGCTACATGGAAGGGAGACCAAGTTCTCCCTCCACACTTTAGCTGCAGCATGTATAACTTCAGAAATCTCTGTCATATCCCATCTCTTCCCACAGTTGCCTGTTTCCTAAACTAATGCATGATTCTGCGCATACATATGCGGAGGTGTCTTCCGAGCTGTAGAGAAACCATGAGGGTGGTTAGAAGGTAGATCTATTGCTAGACCTCTTAGTGACTTGCAGTAGATCAGCAAGGATTTCAGACTCCCAGTTTAACAACAGCAACAAAATTATTCCCACCCGCACCTAAATTATACTGCTGAAATTAAGAAAGATTGGGGTAATCAGGAGTAGGTTTTTGTGTAGAAGGACTGTGAATTGCATTTGTTACAAATACCATAACTGATCACAGCTCACAGTCCTTTCACACAGAATTCTGAGCACTTCTTAGGCTCAGAATTCTTTGATTCTGAGTGTGTGTCTTTTGCACCAGGCTTTGGTTGGTGGATCTTGGGGTTCTGACAAAAAACAAAGATCATGCAAGCCTGCTGTCCACCCACCATGTGGAGGCCAAGCCTCATTTCTGGTTGAGCACATTAATTTGTGTGCAGTGTTCACACTTTAAAAAAAATTGTCTGGCTGTCCTCTTTAAGAACTGGAACAACTGGGGTGTGGTGGCTGATGGAAGACAGTTTTTGTGTGACTTGAATGGAAACACAGAGTGTCCTGCTTGCAATACCTTCCAGTATCTGCCCAAAATGCTACTGTGCCATAATGTCTAATGTCTACAAATTTAGAGCCATCTTTTTTCCTCAAGCTTTACAAAAGTCTCATCATTTCCTTGAAAGCATCTGTGCTACTCTTATCTGTGTGGCCTTGCCTGAAGCTGGTCACCCTGAAAAAAAGAAATGCACAAGATTTCAGTCAAAACTATTTGAGCAGATTGTACTGTGACCCTCAAGAGAAATGGTAGTCTGCATGTTTTTGGTTGGGTCTCAAAAGACCTATTAGCAAGTGAGAGCAGAACAACAATCTGTTCAGTGCCAAGTGCATTGAACAAGAGGATAATCGAACCCAAATGGATTTGAGTAGACCTTTTAATAACTACACTGTTCAAAGGACTATTGAGCAATGCAAGAAAACACTTGCTTTCACTATTTGCTTATTCTGGGAATGTGTAATGTCGGCTCAGCTGTAAGGTGAGAAGTGAGCATGGGAGGCTATTAGCACTAACAACCTCTTCCTCCTTGTGACAGAAAGTGAATTTCTATAAGTTGTTTGGGACTTTCTTTGTCTTGTTATTGCAGCATTGTGGTGAAGGGGACCTTCAGGTCTGCTGAACCAGATCTCTAATAATGAAAAAGGTGCCTGTGTGCAGCCCAAAAAGTTGTCTGCTTTGAGATGAATCTGCTTTTTCTCTCCAGAATGTCTAGTGTGCCAGTACCTGTACGCTACAAGAGTTTGTGTACAGTTGTTCAAGCTGTTGAGGTTCCATTTTTGTGTGTCTTTTTTTTTCTTCCAGCAGATTTAGAAGAAGGTCTTAATGAACATGAGTTGGAACCATCCCCTCCTAAAAAGAGGGGGCGCAAAGGAAGGCCCAGAAAAATGAGTCTCAAAGGACAGTCGGAAGATGCCCGATCAACATCTTCACATGGCACAGACGACATAGAAAGCAGTTCTTATGTAAGCAATTCGTATGTTTAAAAATCTCTCAAATATAGGTTTATTTTTAAGTGAGCTCGCTTAGCTGTCTTCTGTTGAACCCGTATTTGTTGTCCTGGCATATTATTTTAGAAAAGTGTTTTTCTTTCAGAGAGACAGATCACCCCACAGAAGCAGTCCCAATGATACAAAACCTAAATGTGGATTCTGTCATGCAGGTGAAGAAGAAAATGAAGCTAGAGGGAAGCTTCATATATTCAATGCCAAAAAGGCAGCTGCACATTACAAGTGCATGGTGAGAAACATAGTTTTATCCTCACTCTCTAGTATTGCCTATGTTCACTCCAAACAGGTGTGGGCAGTGTGTGGTACAACCCCTTTCTGTTGACATTGGCGTCATGAGCAGGGCATCCCCCTCTTGAAACCTCAACATTGGCTGAAAAGGTGGCTATCCACCACACCCTCCACCCAGCTAAGATCTGTCCAGTTCACTGTGTCACTGACTATCCTATCCCCTGTGAGGCAGGGAAAAGATAATAAACGACGCATCTTTTTGCCGACTTCACATTAGCACCTGGTTTAAGAACATAAGAAGAGCCCTGCTAGACCAGACCAGGGTCCATCTAGTCTAGCTTCTGATCTTTCATGTGGCCAGCCAGATCTCTTCAAGAAGTCCCAAAGCAGGCCTTGAAGGCAAGAGCTGTCTCCCATTGTTTTTCTGGTATTTAGTGGCATGCTGTTTCTGAACCTTACAGCTCAATGTAGCCATCATCCCTAACAGCCGTTGACATATCTCTCCTCCCTCAGCTCACCTAGTCCCCTGTAAGCCATCTAAGCTGGTGGCCATTGCGCCAGGATACCTGGATCTCTGTTGACCTGTCTCAGAACACTGCCACCACCTGCCTGCCACGTGCCCATCTTTGAAGAGGCATGTGGCCAGGGTTTCCCACATTCCTAACATTCTGCATCTTTTTTCTTCCTAGTTGTTCTCTTCTGGCACTGTACAGCTGACAACAACGTCAAGGGCAGAGTTTGGTGACTTTGATATTAAAACTGTACTTCAAGAAATCAAGCGAGGGAAAAGAATGGTATGTCCTGGTTTGAACCTGACCTATTTTTATCCTGCTTTTCCTCCAGAGAACTGTGGGCTGCATCCATGATTCCTTACTGCGTTTCTCCTCAGACAAGTACTAGGCTGAAACAACTAGTACTGACTAAAATGATGTAGTAAGCTTTGTGGCCAAATAGGGATTTGAACCTGGCTTCCTGGTCTCAGTCCCACACTCTAGCCACTGCGCAAAACCCAAAGTCTGAACATTGACTAGCTAATATCTGCCTTTAAAGCTGTTTTAATAACATACCCCCACTGAGTTGCTTTGAGAATGCACTAGAATGATTCATAAATTCACAACATCTTGTCCTTTCTCGCAAGAGCTTGAGACTAGCTCTACCTTGAGTTGCAGTCATTCAGTCATCATACAGTCAAACTGTTTGCATTCTTTTGTGGAATTTTACCAGAAACATGGTCTTTGAAAATATGAAGTTGAATGTGAAGTGAACAGAGGTTGATTAATTGCCTAACCCAGCTCACTGTCCTATCTCTCCCCACCCACCCCATTAACAGAAGTGCACACTCTGTAGTCAGTCTGGTGCTACTATTGGATGTGAAATTAAAGCTTGTATCAAGACTTACCATTATCACTGTGGAGTCCAAGACAAAGCGAAATATATTGAGAACATGTCACGAGGAATTTACAAGTAAGTGCATCGTGTCGTCGTTCCCCTTTTTTGCCACAAATGGCCAGTGTCTTTGACTTCCAAAAGCTAGGACATTTCTGGAGGCTGATCCATTACTACACCAGCTATAGGGGCTTTGAATTGGGCAAGACTTGTTTTTAGGCCCAGGAAACAATACTTGCTTGAGACAACATTACATCAGCGAGCTGTTCTGATGGAAATTATACGCCTCATCACTAGCGAAGGCTTGATACAGGGCACCATAGGAACATGATGCGTGTTTTTTTGGAGATATGCTAGGCATTCTAGCAACTGCTGCCAAAGTTAAATTTCTTCATTTTAATATATTAAAAGCTTAGTCCTGAAACCTTCACCCCTCCCCCAGCTGTTCATCAGACTTTTTTCAAGTGGTTGATGATGATAGTATTTGTATGGCATTTTCTGTACATTAGCTAAATAATCATAACAACTCTGTATAGTAGGTTCCTATTGCGTGTGCGCACACGCGAACACACACAAACAGCAAATGGGTTGGAGAACTGGGATGGGTGCTGGCCCTGCCTAAGGCCATGACTGGAGTGAAATCACTGAGCTGCCCTAGCCCTCCTGGTCACCTCTCCCAAGTCTTAGGTAGAAGCGTTTCCCCTCGCTCACGACCACTTTCTTTTCACTGGAGATGCCAGGGATTCTTTTGCCAGGTATCTTCAGCATGCAAAGCATGTGCTGTACCACTGAGTGGTTGTCCCTCCCCTAAATCCAAACTGAAATATGAACTGAGGGTTCAATTCACTGCTAGCTACAATGCCTTTGGTACCATTCCTAGGGATGAGTGCTCCCTTGACCATGCTTCGTCCACGTACCTAAACAGCCCAACCCTTAGACTTAATGTGTTTGTGGCTGACCCTAATGGTTGGCCCCAAGGAGGCATACACTGAACGATGTGGTTACAAATTCTGCCTCTTCAGGCAAGTATTGATAGCTTGGTGGTTTCACTACATGATGAAGCCTCAAACAAGCTCTTTATTTGTCTTTCCTTGTTTGAGCATCTTAGTTTGATTTATGAGCAGTAACTTTAAATGAATACTTACCTTGAAAGTGGGTTTTTAGTGTTTGACCAGAGCCTGGGTTGGTTGGTTTATGATTAAATAATTTTTAGTTCCGGGTCTTTGTACCCATCAGATTCAGTTAGCTCCTTCTCTAGGCTGCTGTTCTATATGCAGTTACTTGGAAGTAAGTCCTATTAAATAAAGAGGTACTTAATTTTAGCGATCATGTATAGGATTGGGCTGTTAGTATAGTTTAAGCATGCTTTATTGATTTCCCCCCTTCCCACCCCCACATCAAATATTTGAGTTCAGATACTTTGGGCTATTGGAAAAACTTGAGAGGTTTGTACAGCATGTAAAATTAATGTGGCATACTTTTTTAAGGTTTGGTTGACTAAAGTCAAATGTACTGAACCAGATTCCAATTGAACTAGGTCATCAGATAATATTTCAGAAAAATTCTCATCTAAAATGTTTTGAAAAACCTACATCACTATTTTAGAAATGGAAGTGTTGGTGAACTGAGGTAGACATACTATTATCTAAATGGAATTGGCTTTCTTTTTTTAGTGCTTTTGGATGTTGCTGCCTTGATGAAGGCTAAAGCGAGAGCTTTGGGGACTTTGAGGGGTGGGGTGCTTATTAGACATTAAGCAGAAAATTGTAAGTTATACTTTTTTCTTGTTGAAAATCTTCCCTTGGTTTTAAATAATATGTCAGTTTAGTTTTAAAAAAACTACTATGCAGGTACACTGATACTAATCCATTATAGGTGTAAAACTTGACAACCTCCAGTAAGTTGAACAGTTAATTTTTTTCTAATTTTAGAAGGCAGGTAACTGGTCTAATGTCATCTTCAAGCAGAGTCCTTAAAAGTTTCACAGAAATGCTACATTTGGCTTCAATGGAAAGTTATAGTCAAGTCGTGCAATCCTTAATATACATAAGAAACATTTTTTAATGGCTTTAGTTATTGCTAGATATTTATTACCTCCATGCTATTTTTTTCAAACTTTGCTGAATGCATAAAGAATACTTTCCACACCCTCTTTTGTAACTATTCAAACTGTCCCTCTGGGCAACAGAGGGAACATAATGCTGTAGTCCATTGTATTTCATGACGCTATGTTTGGCTTTTAAATAAGCTTGGCTGCCCCAAAGGGGTTGAGATTAATGTGTGACCTGAATATGGGCTTATTGTACAAAAGATCCAGCAAGAGCTGAATTAGACCAGAGGTAGCCAACTTTGGTGTTCTTCAAGGCTATTCTACTCTCCACGCAGAAGCCTGGTGGAAGAAGTATATTTTGCCACAAGGGGGGGAAAGGGGGTAATGGCCAAACTTGGCCCATGTATGGCTCACCACTAATACCTTCCTAGATGAGTTACATCCTTCTCTCTCTTCCCCCCACCCCCCGAATAGGACTTATCCTGGTCTACGGACCTTAGCCCCATGTATCTCTACAGGTGGCAGTGGGAAAGAAGGAAAACAACTCTCCTTACAAATGAAGAACAAAGCAGTCTTGCACTGCTAGAAACGAGAGCCACTTAGCCAGCTGCCCAAACCACTAGCCTGAATATATATTTATTTGGTTATTTATATAAAATGTTTGCATGTCACCCTTCAGTTACACATTTCTAAGATGATTTACAGTATCCCATAAAACATAATCGATGAAAAACAAAATTCAGCAGTAAAAGGGCTAAATGAACGTTCTGCAACTTGGGTTGGGTTGTTTTTTTTTGTCTTTTTGTGGCTTTGCATTGTCTTTAGGCTTTACTGTAAAAACCATAGTGGGAATGATGAGCGAGATGAAGAAGATGAAGAGCGAGAAAGCAAAAGCCGTGAGAAATCAGTAGCTGACCATAGCGGAATTCCTCAGCAGCAGCTCAATGGAAACTAGGTATGGAAGTTCTCGCCAGCCTTCCTCCTGAGACACCACTGTACAATTGATATAGTTGTTGTTAGTGGTAAGACATTTTAAGCTGAGCATATGCCAATAAGTGGTTTTTGGTTTGTTTGTTTGTTTTAAACTGGAGTCCTGTTGCACAAGAACTGGGGGTATTTCTCAAATTCAGCTAACTTTAAGGAAAATCCTGCACTTCTACCAATAAACATAGCTGTCATGTTCAATTTGGTAATATGCTTTCCTCTTTTATTCTCTACTATTTTAAAATCCACCTTTTTTCCCCATCATCTTTCAAACAGGTTCAAGTGACAGAGTTAAACTGGGAATGAATAAGACATCCATAATTACTAACCTTTGTTTTTAAAATTGCTTTATAAAGTCAGAAAAGGGTTAGTAACTCTTTTTTTACTGCCTGACTGTTAGAAATGTCATTGAACTGCCTGAAATGTTCCTGTGTGTGAGCGCCTTCAATGAGCAGCAGAATTTTTTTTACATGTCAATATTATGTAGTTAGTTAGTCTGCAGTGTCTGGAGAAAACACCCCCCCCCCCCCGAAACACTATATAAATGAGATGTAATATGTACAGTGTCAAAGTTGAGGCAGACATGGGAATAGTAAGCTCTGCTGGACTGAATACAATTTCTGAGATTTGGAATATGTTAAGTTCAGTGGTTTTGTGCACCGTGCGAAGGTCAGAAGTTTAACTCACAAAGCGGATATGCCTGCGTGGTGACAGCAAGGCTGTAAATGGGTGCATTTTGCATTTACCTTCACATACAAACTATGAACACAAACCAGGAAGGAAGCTGCTGACCCTTTTGCAAAAGTACACCAGGGGGGAAAAAAAGAATTCTGCAGCTCCAGAAGTGTGCTTAAACCACTTGGGTTATTCCTGCTACGATTGTTTCTACTGCCTAGCATTCCTTGCTGGAGACCTCTCAAGCTGCTGTCAACTATAAACTGTGAGCTTCAGTACTCATGCCAAAGGGCTGTTGTTCATTCCTTTTCTCCTGCCCTGCCCTGCCCATCCACTTCTTGTTTTCCTATCCCTGCTTTTACCAACAACCTGTGGCTAATTGCAACTGAATATCGAGTGGTCACTTCTGGAAGCTACAACCCCTCCCATCCTCTCTTAGATCTCAAAGTTATTGCTTAACTCTCACTATGGAATTTAGCCACCTTTATTGGACATCATACCTCAAGTGCTCTGTGCTGCGTGGAACACATCATGTTTTGTCCAAAAAATATATATATATACAGATCCTGTATGCTGTAAGAAGAATGCAGAATAAGACTCTGGGTTTTGGTTTTGGTTTTTTAAAAAAGAGGTCAGTATTTATTTTGAGTCTTGTGACCACTATATGAGAATGTTTTAGTATTTCATTAAGGTTTCCTGGCAAATCAGCAAGATAAATGCTGTTAAATCTACAGAATGCTCTATTGGAGCCTAATTAGCTTGAAATTATGCCAAGTCTTAACATCCCAGTTATGATGTCATAGAACCTGGGTATTCCTAGTAGTTTCTTCCATTGGTCTAGTCAAACCTATTTTAAACACAACCAAAAAAGTCATACTTGTTAGCAAACTAGCAAGTTCACTCTAGACTTTATTCTTATCTCTTGAATTTGAGGCAAAGCAGCAAATGGAAGTCTCCTAACAATTGGATGGAAAACTGAGAAGATTCACTAGCAGTTGATTCTACAAAAAAGTTTTCATGATATGATCTGTGTTTCTGAAGCCTTGTTTAATTTCATATTTTTTAACCTTTTCTTGTCTCATTTTTTAAAAATGCATTTCATTGTCTCGAGGGACTCAACTATTGTGTATAAGAACTTCAAAGACTCTCAAGTTGGAATTCAATCCATTTAGGTTTGAAAACTTCCTGGAAGAATGCAGTTTTAGTAGAAAAGTTGTGTATAAAAATAAATCTGTTAACTTGCTCTTATGCCATTGACCAATTTTTTTTATTTTGTATTGTAACTTTCAAGATTAAAGGCGCAACTTGTACTGAAATAGATTTTTACCAGGCTGTGCGCTCTTACAAAAGTGTGGGTTTTGTGTCTTTATTTTTATGTCCTGTAATTGAGTTTTTTTGTTTGCCAGGCGCTATTCTGAAGGTTCTGGGCAAGTTACATGTTTCAAATGGACATAAATGTCAGCAAACAAAACACTAATTTGCTATCAATCAGTACAAAGCTGCCAGGGCTCAGAGCCAGCAGGAATGCAAATCTGTAGTCAGATGGAAATAAAATTGAAGTGGTGGTCTAGGTCAAATCCTAATATCACTCTGGTTAATAGGAAAGGGAGAAGTCTATGATGTACGCAGGCTACTGGAGGTTCTTCAGACTTGCCTTATCAATAGTATAAGCATATGGTTTTTGTTGCCAGCAGAAAGATATACCCTACTTTTCAGCTGAGATTGGCTCTGAAAGCAGCTTATACTTAAAATCCACCACAAAGGTACAGTATAACTAGAGGTACATTGGCAGGTGTGGAGTAGTCCCTTCTGGCCTCTGGTAGCTGGTGATATTATCCAAGCTCTTCCCTGTAGTGCCAGAATACACAACATTTTTGGCCCCAAGGGCAGCATCTGGCAGGGGGTAGCATGTGTGTGCACACTCATCCTACACACACATGTGACATCTCTCAGCATGCAGGGATGGAGAGATTTAAACCTCCCATGCCTGCTGAAATCTAGGTATCGCTATTGTGTGTATAGTTTGAAAGCTTCTCCTACCCCCCCAGCAATTGCCACTGAGATTGCTATTTCTCTGCCACTATTGGCAGCAGGAAAAACAGCCATCTCAAAAGCCAGGGAACAGCAGTTTTTCCTCCTGGAAAAATAGGTGGGGGTCCTGCTAGCTTTGGGGGTGGCACAGGGAATGGCTAATGGCTGCAGGTTATACAACCCTACTCTAGGGGTAAGTGGCAGAAAGAACTATAAGTAGACACAGAGGCTAGCTGATTACCAGGCTGCCAACTCACAGAAGCAGCCCTTTCAGGTCCTGGCAGTTGTTCATACCATCCAATTTCTCTGCTCTTCCAAGGGAGAGTTAATTCTGTCTGTAGCAGGGAGGTAAAAAGCCCACACAGAGGGTATATCTGCCAGTTCACTCTAATTGTTACTGTGGCTGCTGCTGCGTTTAATAATGAAAGTGACTTTTTTCTCTCAATATTGGCTACCAGAAGAGCGAGTAAGTGACTCTGTGGGCACCACCCTGTGACATTTTGATGACTGTTGGAAATACTTATGAATTGTAGTGTTAAAGTTGACATTGGAAAATATTTTGCTTTGCGCTTCAGTTGCAGAAATTACCTTGGTTTGTGTGCTGGCTGGTTCCAAGTGCCTTATGGTAGACAAATGACATGTTCACACACCATCACCCAGAGGGAGGCAATAACCATGAGGAGGAGGATTAGAAGTCTCCTTTAGTAGAGTATTATTTGCTGCCATAGGGCCCATGCCCAAAGCAGCAGTTAAAAACATTTGGGTCTGTCTATGATGTCTTAACTGCCCCTTTTGGTATAGATCCTCCTCAGGTACCAAGTTCCTTCTCCCTCAGCAGTATATCGTGAATTCTTTCTCTTTGCAATTTACCATTAAAAATGTAGTATCTAACTTAATAGCATGTGGCCCTGTCTTGATTTAGAAATGCCATTTTTGTTGCTGAAATGGTATTTATGTCCACGAGTTGTAGGGATTGAAAGAGTAGAAGGAAATGTTTTATATTTATCAACAGCTGTCAAAGATAAAATGCTATTAAAAATGAAACTACTAGAACAACTAAATTAGGGTCATACATAATGACCTTACAGCAAGCAAAGCAGAGCAAACAGAAATGTCTGCTGCAGAACAAAAAGTGAGAAAGAGCCCAATTCATGTGGGGGAGGTTCCACAGCAGCCTAAGTGCTGCTATAGAGATGGGCCTGTCTTGTCGGCTGCCCATGTTAACTTAGCCTCGATAAAGGTGGAGGGCTTAGCAGAGTCCCCTCTGTGGATCTCTCAGTGGGTGGGCAGATTCATACAGAAGCAGGAAGTCCTTGAAGTACCTTTCCCACAAGCCCTTTAGGACTCCAAAGACCACAATCAGGGCCTTGACTTGGTCTCAGAAAGTAAGTAGCAGCCAGTATATTTATTTATTGACAATATATACCCTTTTACATCTAAACAGATTCCGGAGCGGTGAACAATAAAAGATAAAAGGGATATGTAATATATACAGTTGAAAATGTATTGGAGTAATTATGCTCCAAAGAATTGGCCTTTGATATCATCCTGGCAGCAGCATTCTGAACAAAATGCAGTTTCCTGAACACTCTTAAAAGACTAAATTGAAAATACAAAGTCATAGAATTGGGACGGTTGAAGTGATTTATGCATCATTTCCAGATTAAGTTAAATGAATGATTAGGAAAGAAGGCTGAAGACTTTACCAGCAAATTATTTCAGTGTGAGAAACTTAGGGCATGCGTCCCTAAGTCATGGTAGAAAAAACTAGATAGCCTGCCAGAAAATAAAACTTATGGGTATTTGCTGCACTGATAAATCTATCAAATGTATATCCTGCCTTTCCACCATAAATGGTGCTCGAGGCAGCTAATAGCAACATAAAATTATAGTCACGTTATACAAGCACATCAATTAAAAATGTATTGATAAACAGTACCCAACAGTTAAACCCTATTTCAGCAACTGACAAGTCCATTTAAGGGTTAAAAGCCTGTCTGAATAAATATATATTTCCCTGCTGGTGGAGGAAGCTAGCCTGGCCTTGGCAGGGAGTTCTAGAATGTGGGCGAAGCCACCAAGAAGGCCCTCTCTCACATTCTCACCGAACGTGCCTGACCCTCAGATAGACATTGACTTTAAAAATACTTATTTTCTGGCTAGAAAGCACAATGCCAGCATCATTCATCCAAAAAGATTGCATAGTGATTGTCGATGCTGTGGCTGTTTGAGACTTTTCTTCATCTGTAAGCTTTTGGCTCCTTTGCGGACCTTTTCCCAGGCACGGTAATGTCCTGTGGGCAGTTCTTTTCTCCCCTGTTTGATCTGCATGCTTGAGCACAGAAGTGGCTACAGCAGGGGCACCTGTCTTGACCTGCCCTAAGATAACATGACCTGCCTGATAGGATAGGACAGCAACCCAAACGCTAATTCAGTCCTGAATTTTAAAAAGTTTCCCTTTGATAGCCCACACAGAGTTGAGAATTGCTACGGTTATGTGTCAGCCTTCACCATTTTTTACTTCAGTACTATTGACATCAGTGAAAACGTGGACTACATAAAAGAGGATGAACATGTTGGTTGACCTCAGCATGAAGCAACTTTTGTCATCTGCAGTATTTATTAGTATTGGTATCTTTGCATATTGATTTCCAAAACATTTTTTTGATTAACTCATGTTAAAGCCACAATATTCACCAACGGTTGGATAATGTTCTCTGTACTAGTTTTTATTCAGTTTTCTTGTTGAAAAGGACTATTCAGAACTCTGTAAATGATGGAACATTCCAGCTCCTGTGGATGTTCAGACCTTTAGTCTTCACCTTAAGTTAACTTCCTGTTTAATTTGTATTCGTGCATGAGAGAAGCTGACAGTAGTGGAAACAGCTTCTTGTGGACTCAGTTAAAAATAGGGTGATGTTATACATGCAATTTCAATAGGAAATTCTCTTCCCAGCCTAATTTCAACCTGTTGTAACTTTCCATCCCATGACGTTTACAGGGGCTGAGTTTTAGAAGATCTGCTTCTGTTACTTGCTCAAAACTTCTCAAACTGGAATTGTTACTAGAACGTTAACCACTGATCTTCTGGCTTAAAAAACCACTCACCGCCTAAAAACTTCAGTATAAAACAACCATCCCCAACCTGGTGCCTTCCAGATGTTTCTGACTGCAACTCCCATAATTCCCAGCCAGCATGGCCAATGCTTTGCAGTCCTATACAGCCTTTGTAGCTGCTATAAAGGATGCTGCAAATCCGTGACCTTGGTAAAGAAGTGCACAATTTGAGTCATGTTCCCAGTCTGTGTCTCCCCTCTGAGCAAATTAATCCTGGCTGCTCTGAAAAACATATGGGGTGGTGGTGGAGAGAAGAGGTGCTTAGGTTGAATATAGGGGGTGCTGGATGGAACCAGAAACAGGTACACTTCATACTGGCAGTTTTGGGGACATTCTGTGTTCCAGCCCCAACAGCCTCTTCCTTGTCTTGTGTTTCTATTAAGCCCCCTCTAACACTGGAGTTCAGGGGGCTGCCTGGTTTTCAGTAGAGGTTTGGGTTATGAAGCAGATGGACAATAGCATGGACAACAGCTGGAGCACAAGTGCTGCAAGCATCGGCATGAATGTGACCAAGTAGAAGTGAGAGCAAATAATCCACCTACCATGTGATGATGGCAAAGAAAGCTTACTTTTCTGCCACCAAGTAGCCATCCGGTGGAATTTTTCTGAGTGATTAGGTGGCTGGTGGGATCATCTCACGTAAGGGAGAGCTTTGAGTCCTCGAAGGACTGCCATGACATTACTTGGTTCACACATAATGACAACTCAGAGTACGGGTTGTTGCCTTACCCAGAGTTTACCCATGATTTGTTTGCCATATGATCACACAAAGCCCAGGCTGTTTTTTCATTTCCTGGGTTGGTTGATTCCCTCCTTCACCTGCCCTCTCCCTGTATCCCAAATGCCTTTGTGGTGCTATAGTCCTGGCATGTAGAACAGTTGGGGGGGTTTACCACTCTTGCCCACCACTTCTGTAGCCTGGCAAAACAATCCATGAGCAAACCATGGTTCTGGGTTTGCACGACATGACAACCCAGAGTTAAAGCATCCCAGAGTTCACAACCCAACAACAAACCATGGGTTCTCTTCCTGGATTATTTGTGGTGAACAACCCATAATTAAGCCACAGTTCCAGATTCTCACATAATGACAACCCAGGATTCAATGACCCATACTCTGTGTTGCTGTTATGTGTGAACCAGGTCATTGTAGTTTTAAACAGGATTAGAGCTAATCCAACATAAAGGCAGTATTTTAAAAAATGTTTGTATTTCGACTAGCATGATGGAGAAGCGGCTTGTTACCAAGTCAAGACCATTGCTCCATATAGCTCAGGACTGTCTCTACGCTGACTGGGTGTGGCTCTCCTGGGGTTCAGACTGGAGTCATTCCAGTGGTGTTACGGTAAATTTTGAAGCACAGGTGCTCATCGTGACAAGTCCCCACAGCGCATTCAGGCTTCTGTGCTGATCCATCTGGACAAATCATATCAACAAACCAGGAGCAGGCCTTTTGTAAAGCTAATGGGTCCTAATTGCCCATTCAAGACCAAGCCACCCCAGATTACTTTGCATTACAACAGGGAACAATATATTGTTGCTGGGATCATTCGTTGTAAGGACTGCAGCTTAGCTCAGAGGCAACAGGGAATCTGACATTATCTGTGAAAAAGGGCTGGCGTTTTGCCTCTTTGAGCCCCAGCACCACTACACCACTGA
Source organism: Heloderma suspectum (assembly GCF_057233095.1). NCBI lineage: Eukaryota > Metazoa > Chordata > Lepidosauria > Squamata > Helodermatidae > Heloderma > Heloderma suspectum. The sequence goes on from NC_139466.1 coordinate 5,544,768, forward strand.
GCCTTTCCCAACACGGAGATGCCAAGGACTGAACCTAAGACCTTCTGTATGTGAAGCCTGTATTGTACCACTTAGTCCTTCCCTAAAGTTTGCCACTTTAAAAAAGTGCATAGTTCAAGCTCTGGGAAATTACTATGTTTAAATTTGCTGCAATAACAGTATAGGATCCTCCCCCACTCCCACCATTCCTGCAAAAGTGCTTTGTATCTTTTGAAAACGAAATGTCTGTAGCGCTCAGACAATTCACAGGCTTTCACATTTCTGTTGAATTGTAAGGCACAGTAGCTTGCATCATAGATGGTGCGTCCTCACCACCATGAACTTAAGCACAAGAGGCATGTTCAGTTAATTGCTTTTATAATTTATTTATTTACGACACTGATATACCACTTCACATCTAAACAGATTCTGGAGCAGTGAACAATAAAAGATAAAAAGAATAAAAACACCGTATTAAAATGCAGTAAAAATATTAAAAGTTTTAAAAAACGCAATACCCATAAAAACTGTGGCTGGTCAATCAAGGAAGGCTTCTTGAAATAAAGATGACTTCAGCAGGCACTGAAAACAACACAGTATTGGCGCCTGCCTGACCTCCAGAGGCAGGGAGTTCCAAAGACAGGGTGCCACTACACTGAAGGCTCTTCTCTGGGTGGACTCCAATCTGGCCTTAGGTCCATGCGGAACCACCAGGAGCATGCCCTCTGATGACCTCCGTGACCGGGCAGGTTGATAAGGGAAAAGGCACTCTCTTGAGTATTCTGGTCCCAAGTTATTTAGGGCTTTTTACACTAGTACCAAACCTTAAACCTGGCCCGGTACAGAGTACACAGCCAGTGTGGTTCCCTCAGCAAAGGAGTTATAGGCTGAAACTCCCCCCCCCCCCGCCCCGGTGCACTGATTACCTGATTATCTAATTACTACAATGATTAAACAAAAGCTGCTTTTAATTGTGTTTTGCATGCTTTGGAAAACTCATCAGTAACAGACGTTACCGCAAGCTTATTTATTACATTTTTTTAGAACACCCAATAACCACAGTTCTGAGCAGTGTTCAGATAACTTGTATTTTATGTTTTTAATTTTAAAAAGACAATGACCATAAAATAGTATAAAATAAAACCAAGGATAAATGAATGTGAAGATCTGAAAGCACTAGAACAGTTCCGAAAAGGTTTGAGGAAATAAAAAGGTCATCACCTGGTGCCAAAAAGATAGTATGTGCCAGGCAAGCCTCTCTGGAGAGAACATTTCACAGATGGGGCAGCACCACTGAAAAGGCCCTCTCTGGTAGCCTCATTTGGTAGGGAACACCTGGAGAAGGGCCTGTGACCTTAAGTTCCAAGTAGGTAAACATAGCAGGAGGCATTCCTTCAGGTCACCTGGTGCCAAGCTATTTAGGGCTTTCAGGGCTAAAACTGGGATTTTAATTGCACCCATAAACAGACCAGCAGCCAGTGCAAGTGGCAAAGTACTGGTTTATCTACATCCCTGCACCAATCATGGGTCAGAATCTGGGACCACCTCTCCACAGGCTCAAATCGGCATGGAACATTTCAGTACAAGGAAGAAGGCAGGCCTCCCCCCTATATTAGGGGGAACAAGCTGCCATCAGAGGTCCGCCATGCCTCATCATTGCAGACTTTTAAGAAGGCCTTGAAAACATATTATTTTACCTTGCTTTACCTTCTATTGATATGACTGCTATTGCGGCTGTTGCTGCTGTTATGTTGGTTTTATTGTTGGCTTTTATTGTTGTTTTATTGTTTTCATATTTCTATCACTTTTAATATTTTAGTTTTTATGTATTTTATTGTTGTAAGCCGCCTTGGGAGGGCTTCCCCCCGAAAGGCAGCCAAGAAGTATTTTAAATAAAATAAATAAATAAATATTAGCCACTGTGAACTTGGCCACCATCAATGCAACCATGGCTAATATTTAACGTAACATTCTTGTGCTATCTGCTGTGCAGAGGACAGAAATTACAGGGAGTCCCTGCCCAGGGGGTTTACGATCTACATTTGCATTGCCAAAGTGTGTCCAAATGAGCGCACTCAAAGAGAATTGTAGCATCATGTACAACTCACACCACCAGTTTCCATGGGACTAAAGCTGCAGAAGACGGTACTGGCAACAGATCAAGTTTCTTTCACGAATAGGTGCAGTTTCTGCTTTCAAAAATAAAATACTGATGCACAGTGTTCTCAGTGGTGTGTCACTGGGTGTTCAGTACAGCACTATGGCAGGAGGGGAAAAAATACCAATACTAACAGTTCAGAAGGATAATTGGTCTGATTGCTTGTGATGGTCCATTTCCCGCACTTGGACCACGGTAGGGGAGAACGGCAACTATTGGCATATGAAGCTGCTTTCGGCTAAGTCGGACCACTTAGTACAGTTTGCTTCAGGTGGCAGCAGCATCCAGGGTCCCAAACAGGGTGGGTGGACATCACCTGCTCACTCATCCTTTATGGGAGACTCCAGGGATCAAACCTGGAAACCTAGAGCACACAGTGGGCCCCAACATTTTGGGGGTTGTTGTGTGCACTCTCACCAAATGGCTGACACAGTGGGCGTGGCACCTAGAAGGCAACCTAGTGAAGCAAAAATAAAAGTAACTTGTCCAAGAACCTAAGTATAAGGCAGAGGTGGGCTCTGAACTCTAAAACACTAAAACCACTCTTTTGAACCCACAGTTTTCTGCTCGAACACACATTTCACAGAAGGCAAACTGATGAGGCTGAGAGAATAGTAACCTGGCAAAGAAACTGAGCACAAGGTAGAGGTGTGGTCTGAGCCAAATATCCAATCACATTTTTGCCTCCAGAAAGCACAACAAAATACTCATTTCACAGAAAGCAGACTGGAGAAACGCACACAGGCAAAACGCACACGGGCAAAACACACACGGGCAAAAACACAGACATACCACAGATCTATGCACAACCCCATTGCTCCCAGGCAAAACACCACACACACACACACACACAAACACAAAACCCCAGGCAAAATGCACACCGTGCCAGAAACAAACAAGCTAATACCCACTCGCACACAGGCAACACATACACAGGCCCAACCTGCTCCCCGCCCTGCTCCCCAGGACTTGCCTTACCACCTGTAGGCATCTCTTTTTTCTGGACAGCTTGGCAAACTTGAAAACGAAGCACTGGACTGCAGCCACCAACCACATACAGCCCAGAGCCATTATTGGAAATAAAGGTGGAAGTGAAAGCCAGCACTTTGCTTTGGGGCATGTGAACCTGCCAGTTAAAAAATAGTTTTTAAACAATAAAGAAATAAAATACAAACCAGGAGGGGCAGGACACCTGTCAGGCAGCAAAAAGGTGAGCCTGGGCACCCGTGGTTGCCATATTGAAGTTGCTAGGCCCTATGCTATAATTTGGTGGTCTTCTAGGTGCTGCAAGACTTTGTTGTTAGTCTTAAACAAATGAACATGGCTATTCTTCTCAAGGTTGCTTCAGATGTTATGCTCCTGTGATTTACTCCATTGTTTTCTAATCTGGATCTAAGCTCTCCCTAAAAGGTAACCACAACAGAAGAGTGAGTGTGCTCCCATAGTCCAAGGAATCAGATATCCAGAAATTGAGCTCCTTTATTTCCAAAACATCTAGGGATTCTCGGTGTCAAGAAAGAGAATCCCTAGGCATTCTAGAGATCAAAGTGTTCAATTTCTGGACTCAGATACCAGAAAAAATGCAAGAGGGGTGACCTTCTGAAAACCAGAGGGGTCAAATTGAGGGGAGAGCCATAATTGCCTGCCTTTCTTTCTTTCTTTCTTTCTTTCTTTCTTTCTTTCTTTCTACATACAAACATTGACATACTACCCTTCATTCTTTCAGATTTTAGGGTGGGGTTCAATCATGGAAATACACTCAAACACAAAAAACAACCGTAAAAGCAGATCAAGTTTTAAAAGCAGACTGATATTTGCTCAAATTAAAATCTGTTAAAATGCTTGGGTAATTATTTTTTTAAAGCCTCATGCTTAAAAGATTGCAGTGTGCACATTTGCTTAATGCCTATCAGAATACCCAAAGTAGATTTACATGAATAGGGTTAGACCAACCTGTGTGTATATATATATAATCCAATTTAGATTTCTCTCTAACAACCATGAGAGATGTGGAGTATCTTAGTTTTGTGGGCAGCAATAGTTAAATATCCAGTCAAATAAGGTTTCAAACAAAGGTATGGATGGCTCTTTAGGATTTAAAGGAAACTATATTTACAAGAATAAACAAAGGATTTTAAAATTTGATTTGATTTCTTTTGTACCCCGCCTTTCTGCCAAGAAAAAATGGCACTCAAGGTGGCTTACAATCACAAATCTAACTTGATTAAAACAATAATACACAAATGCATTAAAACACAATTAAAAGCACAGTAACAGAATAAAAGCAGCATCTAATCCAAGAGACCCCCTTACATGCCAAAGGCCTACTTGAATAAAAAAGTCTTTGCAGGCTGGTGGAAGGACAACAGAAAAGGAGCAAACCCAGCCTCCCTTGGCAGGGAGTTCCACAGCCTAGAAGTGGCCACTGAGAAGGCTCTCTCTCACGTCGTTGCCAAGTGGTGTCGAAAGAAGGGCCTCTCTTGAAGATCCTAAGACCCAGGAAGCCTGGTATGGGAGAAGGCAGTCTTTCACATAGCCTGTTCCCAAGTATATAGGGATTTATAGCTCATAACCAGCACTTTGAATTCTGCCTGGAAACAGACCAGTGAAGCTGTTGTAACAAGGGAGTCATGTGCTCCTTATAAATGGCCCAGTCAACAGTCTGGCTGCAGCATTCTGGACCAGCTGACATTTCTGAAAAGTTTTCAAAGGCAGCCCCACAAAGAGTGTGTTACAGTAGGCCCAAAGGAATGTAGCTAAGGCAAGTATGATCGTGACCAGATCACACATCTCTAGGAGCTGGTGCACTTTGCATGCTAGGGCTCACCTGCACAAACGCACTCCTGACCACCACCCAAACCTGGGCATCCAGGTTCAGGTCGGAGTCCAGAAGTCCACCCAAACTGCAAGCCTGAGTCTTCAGGGGGAGTGTAACCCCATCCACCACAGGTTGAGTCCCTGTTCTGCCTTTTGACTGACAAGGAGCACTTCTGTCTTGACTGGATTAAGCTTCAGTTTGTTTGCCCTCATCCAGTCATTACTGACATCAGACACCAATTTAGAACTAGAACTTCCTTGAATTTAGATAGAAAAGATAGAGCTGGGTGTCATCAGCATAGTGGTGGCACCGAACCCCCAAACTCCAAAACTTTCCCAGAAGTTTCATGTATATGTTAAACAGCATGGGAGATAAGATGGAACCCTGAGGGACACCACAGGGAGTGTACACAGCATCAAGTAGGAATCCCCCAGCGCCACCTTCTGAAATCGCTCTTCCAAGAAGGACCTGAGTGACTGTATAACAGTGCCTCCCCGTCCCATCTCAGAGAGATGCCCAAGAATGATAGCATGGTTGATGGTATCAAAAGCCTCTGAGAGGTCCAGCAGAACCAACAGGGACACCTTTTCCCTATCCAGTTCCCAGAGTAGATCATCAACCAAGGCAACCAAAGCAGTCTCTGTACCATATTCAAGCCTGAAGCCAGATGGAAATGGATCTAGACAATCCATCTAATCCACAAATCCCTGGAGCTGAGAAGCACCTTGCCCAAGAATGGAATATTGCAGACTGGCTAGAAATTATCCAATACAGTGGGGTTCAGGGCGTTGTTTTTTTGTTTTGTTTTTTAAAAGAAGGTCTTACCATCACCTCTTTTAAGCAAGATGGAATCACACCTTGTCAAAAAGAAGTGTTCACCATTACTCCTTCCCACTCAGCCAGCCCTAGCCCCGCCCCCATTGCTTTTATAAACCAGGAAGGGAAAGGTCCAGCACACAAGTGATAGGCCTCAACTCTCCAAGGATCCTGTCCACATCCTTGGACTGCACAACTTTAAAAATATCCACTGTAACTGAACAAGCAGGGGCCAAAGTTACATCCACTAGACTTGTATCATTCAAGTCAGCATGGATATAATCAATTTTATCTCCAAAGTGTTGCACAAATTGGTCACAACAGGCTATTGAGTAGTCCACCTTTTCTTCTTGTGGTCCAGAATGTAATAGGCCTCTGACCAACCAAAAAAGCTCCTCTGAACAACCTTTGGAAGACGGAATGGTAGCAGAGAAGTACAATTTCTTTGCCACCCTCACTACTATGGAGTAGGCTTTACAACGAGCCCTAGCCCATGTTTGATCGGACTCGTTCAGAGTTTTCCACCAGTGTTGCTGTAGTCAACGTCCCCATTTGTTTAATTGCCTGCAGCTCCGTGGAAAACCAGGGGGCTCATTTCGATACACTCTGTGGGAGAGGGTGCTCAGGAGAGATCATGGCAACCGCCTGGGCCATTTCTCCATTCTAGAAGTCAACCAGAGCTTCGGCAAAATCACCTGCCAAGGTGACAGGAAAATCCCCAAGAGCCATCAGAAAACCATTCAGATCCATCAGTCTCCTGAGGCAGACCATCTTAATTGGCCCCCTACCCCTGCAGAGGCTTTGAGTCCCAGCAAGTCTCAACCCCATCAGGGAGTGACCTGTTTGTGACAACAGAAGTATAGAAAGTTCCTCCAACCTCAGTTCACCACCATCCCACCCTATGTAGAAAACCAGATCTGAAGTGTGCCCTGCCGAATAAGTGGTGCCAGATACTAATGGGGACAGACCCAAGACTGCCATCAGGGCCATGAAGTCCCGAGCCACTCCCAACAAGGTGGCCTCAGATTGTACCTTGAAGTTCCTCAACACAACCTGAGGAGACTCCAGCACCAACCCTGAGATCACCTTGGCTAGCTCAGGAAGGGAAACTGTTGAGCAATGGGATGGGTGGTACACCAACAGAATCCCTAGTCTGTCCCACTCACCTTCAGGTACACTCAGAACTGGAAGGCGGTGGGATGGGGCACCTGGACAGGGGGATAGAATTACGATAGACAACTGCAACTCTGCCTATGTGTAATTAAAACACATAGCCTGTCTTATGTCTGTACCACTCATAAGCAAAGTCACTGAGTGAAAGCCAGACGCTGAAATTAACATTAAATTATTGGCCACAGGTTTGTAGACACTAAACTGCAGAAACCATACCCTTAAATCAGTCACACCTACACATTTTGCCTTTCTGAATTTAACAAGCCTTGCTCATGGAGTTTGCCAGTTTTTTCTGCTTCTCTGAGTTGCTACTATGTCCTACATTCAATCTGAAATCCCAGTGATTACTGCACTAATGTGGACAGATCATTTGAGTAAATCTCATGCTTTTTAATCAGCTAATGAACTTCCTGTAGCTGCAGCAATTATTTCTGCTTTTATAGATCTGTCTGACCTTTCCTAACCTCATGCTACCAGAAACAAGAGTTGGTTTAAACTGCCGTGTGGCAGAATAATGATAGATTCCCACAAAGTAATCAACCAGGACAGAGAAAACAGAGCCTCTGTTCAAGGATTTTGTACACTATGCAAAGAATTTAACAGGAATAGTGCCAAACAATTTTATGCATAACCATTCAGGCAAAATAGGGAGCTCTATGACACATGCTGTTTGTGTAAGATCCCATGTTCAGCCTTCAGCATCTCTTCCTAAAATGATATCTGATGGCAGGGCTGGGAATCTCTACCTGAGATTCCAGAGAGCCTCCACCAGTCAGATTATTACATTTATATCCCACCTTCCCTTCAAGGAGCTCTGGGTGGCATGGATGGTTCTCTCCCCCTCATTTATCCTCACAAGAACCTAGGCCAGGAGTAGGCAACCTGGTGCCTTTCAAATGTTTTGGACTACAAATCCTGTAATTCTTGACCATTGGTCATGCTGGCTGGGAATGTGGGAGTTGCAGTCCAGCACATCTGGTGGGCACCAGGTTGGGAAAGATTGACCTAGGCTGAGATAGCAACTGGCCCAAGGTCATTCAATGACCTTCATGCCCAAGTCAGGATTTGAACTGAGGCTTTCCCAGCCCTCAGTGGAGGCTGGTAGCGCTGATATCAGTGGGGTGGTGAATCCGCTCCAGGTTTCAGTCAGAACCAGTCAAAATTCTAAAGGAGCTATCCAAAGTGCAAAGCACCTTGGATAGTTCCTTTAGACTGGTTCTGACTGAAGCCTGGAATGGATTCACCACCCCACTGACATCAGAGCCACCAGCCTCCACGGCCAGTTGAAGTCTGTCACTAAATACTACAGCACAGTGGCCTAGGTGAACCAATGGCCTGGACCAATATAAGATTGCTTCTTTCTTCATTCCCAGCCAGTATCCCCTCCAATCCTGGCTGGGAAGGAAGTGCAGTCTAACAGATCTGGAGGGAACCAGGTTAGGGAAGGCTGATGTATCAATAAATCAATTCTCAGTAAATCAATTATCCAAGTGCTGTTGTTTACACGGCCGATATGGCACCATCCACGCACAAGAAGGAAATATCATCAGGCTTGGGAAACCCTGAGATTTCCAGAAGTGCAAAATAACCCATGAGTGGATGGAAAACCCCAAAACACTCCAAAGCAGCTTGATCATGCTCAGTGAAACCAGAAGGCTAGTTGACTGTTTTTTGGGTGGGCAGGGGGAGAGAGGAGAAAATCAGAGGGGAGGGAGAAAGGAATGGTGTGGCTGGAATCTTGAACAGAAGCACCACGCTGCAAGATTTTGTGGCAGGTCCCACTTGTATATATTATTAACAGCAATCTGAGTTCTCAGAGTACCAATCCTTGTACAGCCAAAACAAGGATTGTCTGTTTTGTCTGAGACCAGTTCCTCATACCAGGGTCCAAACAGTCTGAGAACTATATGGGGATGTAGTGGTGTAGAAGCTGGAACCATAGCTCGGTGCACCAGTGTGAAGGCAGCTGAGATAGGTCCAATTGATATTGGCCACAAGAGCCAGAATTCAAAACAAACAGGAGCCGGAAGGAAGGGTACCCAAGAAAGATATCTACTGGGAAATGTTGTCCCAGCAAAGATCAACAGGCTTTACGCCAGCATTGCCAGACCTTCCTCTTCCTGGTTATCACTCGGGTACAAGTTGCACCTGGTGTCTTTTCCCCTTATGTAGACCCTTCTTTCTGAATCATTTTCAGTTGGTCTGTTGCAGCAAAAACAACAAAGTCTTGTGGCACCTTAAAGATTAACAAATTTATTCTGGAATATGCTTTTGAGTACAATAACCCACTTCATCAGATGCATGAAGTGTTATTGAGAGTTTCAGGTTTATATACAATATGTATGGGAGGGAGGAGTAGAAAACAGTGGAGTCAGAAAGAAATTAAATGCATAAAGTACTGATAGTGACAAACACATTATCAACAGTTCCCATAGAGAATTTTTTTGCAGCCGATAACACAAATATTCTGGCACCAGGTAAGCCAACGAACACATGCAGTATGATAAAAACTCCTTATCCTGATTCAAGCCCTTGGCAATGGAAGTGAACCTGTTGATGAATTCCAACTCAGCAGTCCCTTGCTCTAATCTCCCTTTGAAGTTTCTTTGGTCCACAGTGGTCATTTTAAGGTCAGTGACAGAGTATCCTGGGAGGCTGAAGCATTCTCCTACTGGTTAATATTGCCATTTCTGATGTCAGATTTATGTTCATTTATTATTTTCTGTTGAGACTGCCCTATTTGTCCTGTGTAGAATAGAGAAGGGCATTGCTGACAGAAGATGGGAATGCAGTGTCTGGAAAAGGAAGACAGAGGAGGAGACATATGCATATAAAAAGTATAGAGAGAACTTTCTCATTGTCTGGATAAGTCATTTCCTGGTTCATAATGAGAAGCTATTTTTAAATGTCCTGGGGACGGAAGTAAGTGCCAATAGAGAAATCCAAAATTTGAATGTAGCCAGATGCCAGGATTCCCCTTACGACCTGGACCTCCTGAGTAATTCCTTATGGATCTCTTGTACCCTTAAGAGTCCAACCTTCCTTCTTTTACTCTTCCCCTTTCCAGAAACGTGGAGTTTAGGCTGTAGACATGGGGTGATTGACACTCTAGACACAGGGTTTAGCCACAGCAGTTTACTGGTAAATTAAAGCAAGCAAATCACAACTAAAGGTATTTACACAATAGACCTGAGTGATACAAAGGGCTTCTTCACACGGAGCTTTTATTCTGATATTTAGATTGCTCACTCATGGGAAGTCTGCAGGCCCTTTCATAGAATCATAGAATAGTAGGGTTGGAAGGGACCTACAAGGCCACTGAGTCCAACCCCCCGCTCAATGCAGGAATCCAAGTCAGAGCATCCCTGACAGATGGCTGTCCAGCTTCGTCTTGAATGCCTCCAGTGTGGGAGAGCCCCCCACCTCCTTAGGGAATTGGTTCCAGTGTCGTATTGCTCTAACAGTCAGGAAGTTTTTCCTGATGTTCAGCCGGAATCTGGCTTCCTGGAACTTGAGCCCATCATTCCATGTCCTGCACTCTGGGATGATCAAGAAGAGATCCTGGCCTTCCTCTCTGTGACAACCTTTCGCGTACTTGAAGAGCGCTATCATATCTCCCCTCAGTCTTCTCTTCTCAAGGCTAAACATGCCCAGTTCTTTCAGTCTCTCTTCATAGGGCTTTGTTTCCAGTCCCCTGATCATCTTTGTTGCCCTCCTCTGAACCCTCTCCAGTTTGTCTGCATCCTTCTTCAAGTGTGGTGTCCAGAGCTGGACACAGTACTCCAGATGAGACTTAACCAGTGCTGACTAGAGGGGAACTAGTACTTCCTGGGATTTGGAAGCTATGCTTCTACTAATGCAGCCCAAAACAGCATTGGCCTTTTTTGCAGCCACATCACATTGTTGGATCATATTCAGTTTGTGATCGACAACAATTCCAAGATCCTTCTCGCTTGTAGTGTTGTTGAGCCATGTATCCCCCATCTTGTAACTGTGCATTTGGTTTCTTTTTCCTAGGTGCAGAACTTGGCATTTATCCCTATTAAATGTCATTCTGTTTTCTGCCCAGCGCTCCAGTCTATCAAGATCACTTTGAATTTTGTTTCTGTCTTCCAAAGTATTAGCTATCCCGCCCAATTTTGTGTCATCTGCAAATCTGATCAGCATTCCCTGCACCTCCTCCTCCAAGTCATTAATAAAAATGTTGAAGAGCACTGGGCCCAGGACTGAGCCCTGCGGTACCCCACTCGTTACCTCTCCCCAGTTTGAGAAGGTCCCATTGATAAGCACTCTTTGAGTCCGATTCTGTAGCCAACTGTGGATCCACCGGATCGTTGTTTCATCTAGCCCACTTTGAGCTAGTTTGCTCATCAGGATATCATGGGGCACTTTGTCAAAAGCTTTGCTGAAGTCAAGGTATATGATGTCTACAGCATTCCCACGGTCCACAAGGGAGGTGACTTGATCAAAAAATGAGATCAGATTCATCTGGCAGGACTTGTTTTTGACAAGTCCATGTTGGCTTCGAGTAATCACTGCATGGTTTTCAAGGTGCTTACAGACGGATTGCTTTATCATCTGCTCCAGAATTTCCCCAGGGATTGATGTCAGACTGACTGGTCTGTAGTTCCCAGGTACCTCCTTTTTACCCTTTTTGAAGATAGGGACATTAGCCCTCCTCCAGTCATCTGGCACTTCACCCGTCCTCCATGATTTCTCAAAGATAATTGACAGCGGTTCTGAGAGTTCTTCTGCCAGTTCCTTTATTACTCTAGGATGCAGTTCATCTGGCCCTGGAGATTTGAACTCATTCAAAGTAATTAGGTGTTCCTTGGCCATATGCCTATCAAGCTCAAGTTGCAATCCTGCCCCTTCAGCCTGTACTTCACCTTTGCCAGGGGGGTCATAGACCCTCTTTTGGGAGAAGACTGAGCCAAAGTAGGAATTGAGCACCTCTGCCTTTTCTTTGTCATCTGTTATCATTTTGCCATCCTTATTTAATAGGTGAACCACCATTTCTTTCCTCTGCCTTTTACTATGCACATAGCTGAAGAAAGCCTTTTTGTTGCTTTTAGCATCCCTCGCTAACCTCAGGTCATTCTCAGCTTTAGCCTTCCTGACACCATCCCTGCAATTCTGCTACCTGCCTGTACTCTTCCTTTGTTACTTGGCCTTCTTTCCACTTCCTATATGTGTCCTTTTTTGTTTTCAGGTCATCCCTAAGCTTTTTGTGAAGCCACATTGGCTTCTTCTGTTGTCTTCCACCTTTTCTTCTTGTTAAAATTGTTTGTAATTGTGCCTTGAGAATTTCCTTTTTTAAAAGCTCCCACCCATCTTGGACTCCTTTTCTCATTAGCGTCGCTTGCCATGAGACCTTACTGATCATTGTTCTGAGTTTATTAAGATCAGCTTTCCTAAAATCCAGGGTACACATTTGACTACACTCAGCTTTTACCTCCCTTAGAACCAAGAACTCAAGTACAACATGGTCGCTTTCCCCCAGAGCTCCTGTAACTGCTACTTTATCCACTAAGTCATCTCTGTTGGTTAGGATCAAGTCAAGGATAGCCGATCCTCTAGTTCCTTCCTCTACTTTCTGTAGGAGGAAGTGATCCGCCACACAAGTCAGGAATTTCCTGGAGGGGCCATGTTTTGCAGAATTTGTCTCCCAACAAATATCGGGGAAATTGAAGTCCCCCATTACTACTACATCATGCTTCCTTAAAACACTGGCAATTTGCTTTTCAAAAGTTTCATCCTTGTCTTCTCCTTGATTGGGTGGCCGGTAGTAGACTCCGACCACCATGTTCCTTTTATTCTGTGCTCCATTTATTTTGATCGAGATGCTCTCAATGGGGCTACCAAGCTCATTCTCCTGTATTTCTGTGCAGAGATATGTATTTTTCACATATAGTGCAACCCCACCTCCCTTTCTGTTCCTCCTGTTCTCTTTGAACAAGTTATATCCTTCAATTGCTGTATTCCAGTCATGAGAGTCATCCCACCAAGTCTCAGTTACGCCTATCAAGTCATGATTTCCCTCCTGTATTAAGTATTCAAGTTCGTTCTGTTTGTTTCCCATACTCTGGGCATTAGTATATAGACATCGAAGACCATGTACTTCATAGTCTGGCTATCTTCCTACATGTGTCTGAAGACTATTATTGGGCGCTATCAGAGCTGTTCTCTCCGTTGCAGTGCATGCGCCTACGTCCATTGTTACCTCCAACATTACATCTCCCTTCCCGTAGCATTCAGTTTAAAGCCCTCCTGATGTTCTTCATGCTGTGGCCAAACACATTCTTCCCAGCCTTTGTGAGGTGCATCCCATCCTTTGCCAACAGCCCATCTTCGAGGAAGTATAGCCCGTGGTCCCAGAATCCAAATATCTCTCGTCGGCAACACCTTCGTAGCCAGTCATTCACCCGGAGTATTTTTTGTTCCCTTTCTATCCCTCTTCTAACTACTGGAAGGATGGATGAGAAAACTATCTGGGCCCCAAAGTTCTTGAGTTTCCTTCCCAAAGCTTCAAAGTCTGACGTGATTTCTTCATAGCTCCGCTTGGCGGTATCATTTGTTCCCACATGGATGAGAAGGGATACCTGTCAGTGGGCTTTATGAGTACAGGCAACCTTTCAGTCACGTCTCTAATCCATCCTCCCAGGAGACAACATACCTGGCGAGTCCATGGGTCTTCGCGACATACTTGGGTCTCGATCCCACGCAGCAAGGAGTCTCCCACTACTACCACTCTTCTCTTCTTCTTCTTGTAGGCCTGGGTTTCATCGCCTCTGTTTGACTGACCTTCAGCCTCTTGCTCACTCTCATGCAGGTTCCCCTGTGATTCTTCCTCTGCAGGCTGTCCTCCAGTCTCATCCGCAAGGACCTGGAATCGGTCCCACAGCTCCACTTTAGATGATGTTGTCAACCTCCAGTGTATCTCCTGCACTAAAAGACCTGTATTCCATTTCTAAATAGATTGTAGATAACGAGGTATCAAATTCCTCTGCTTTTGTTCTGCTTAAGTTCCCTCTGTGAAAAAGGAAAAGCCGCAAGAAGAGGAGCTAGATCAATTAAACACATGGAAAGGGGAGGAGGGGGAAAAGGAAGCACATGTAAAGGGAGTCCTTATGATCCTGCATTTAAAATGGAAGCAGAAAGCCCCATTTTAAATGTGGGATTTTAGGCTGGTGTAGAGATGCTCAAAGGCATTAAGAGAAAGTAAATGTCGCAAAACACAAGTTCCTTTACCCTACCTGTACTTAAGACTTTTCAGGCTGCTTCTTTCTGTTCCCTCTTCAGGCTCTGGTCTCCCCAACTCTGCTCTTACTGTCACTCTCACCCTCTTTATGTACCCTCCTCCCTCAAAACCATAAGTACTTCTTCAGGCCTGAAGAAATGAAACTTAACTGGGGAAATGAAACTACTCCCAGGGATACCCCCTCTCCCAACAAAAACTCCAGGCCTCTAGATCTGACCTGTTTCTTTTCCTTGCTTCTGTAGGCCTCAAACCTTCACATCAGGAATGACCACAAGTTCCATCAGAACTTTCATCCTTCAACTGCCACCTGGTAGTAGCCATTTTGTCAGACTGCAACAGCAGAGCTCCTTCTCTCCCTAAACCTTTTCCATTCCAGCTGGTCATTATAAGAACTACTATTTGAAGTTAAAAATGGGAGCCTGTTTGCTTTTTCCCTCTTCCTTCTGTATAGTGTTTTCCTCTTGTGTTGTCTTATATTTCTATACCACCGTATAGGTGAAGGTCTCTGGGTGGTTCACAAAAATTAAAAACCATTAAAATACATTATATAAAATGTAAAACCATTCATGTAATGACATAGAACAAATAACACACAACAACAACATATATCGAAAACAATTTAAAAAAACATATAAGCCACTATATTATTTATTTAAAACATTTGTACCCCACCCGATATCATTAAGATCTCAGGGCAGCGTACAGATAAAATCAATTTAAACAGTATAAAACAATAATAATTTAAATAGCTAAAACATATTAAACCATTAAACAAGCTAATACCAATTAAAATCTAAAACAATAAAACAGTTAAAACAAGTGTGCTATTTTAGGGAATGCATTTAGCCCTCAAATGCTCTATTAACCCCAAACAAGCTGCAGTGCTCAAGAGCACCAGGTTGCATATGCAATCCCTGCTTGGGGTTTGTTGTGTTGTGCGAACCCGCCAAGTGTGGGTTATGCAAGGGTTTGAGTGTCTGAAGGGCAGGGAAAAAATGTGTCAAACAAATAAATAATAAAACACTACATTTCGTTTGTGTTTATTTATTTGGGGGTTGAGCTTTTCTTCAGTTTCTTGAGTCTTAGTTGCAGGGGGTGCAATTTAAAAATATTTGAAGAAATCACTATATTCCTTCTGGGTTTCTATTTGTATTAATAGGATAGAGTTGCAGACTACCATCCTAAGAACACTTACTAGGATGTAGCTCCCAAGATCTCAGTGGCGTTTATTAAATAAATAGGCTTATGGGTGGGTTTTGAGGCTGCAATCCTAAGAACACCCACTCAGTTTTTAACAGAGCATCCTATACTTCAAACTAAGCCCCACTGATTTCAGTGGGACTTACTCCCAGATACGTGTGTATAGGATTGCAGCTTAACTGTGTAGTCCTATACATGTCAACTCAGAAGCCCCACTGAATTCAATAAAGCTTACTCCAAGGTAAGTGCATATAGGTTTGCAGCCAAAATGCCCTTTAAAAAAAAGTTGACTGATTTGCTAGTTGAATTGTTTCTATGCCTTTTATCTTGCTATTTTATAGCTGTTACCATATTGTCTTTATACAATATAAGTACAGAGCCCTGGGAACCCTTGTGAATGAAGGGGGGCTTACACATTTTAACGAAATAAAAAACAAACCTCGTTGAACTCCATGGGGCTTACTTCTGAGCAAACAGGTTTAGGACCGCTGCCCTGGTAGTCACCCAGCTGAATAAGGGTGCAATCCTATGTACGTTTAGACAAAAATCCTATGACTTCTAGCATCCCCCGGCCAACGTGGCTGGCTGGGACACCTGGGAGTTGTAGGACTTTTTGTTTCTACACATGCATAGGGTTGCATCCTAAATCACGACCTACAAATAAGAGAAGTCTAGGAGAGGTGTTTGCTTATTTATTAAATTTACACCCGGCCCTCTCCACCCAGAAAATGTTAGCCGCTTTGAGCGCCGATCATAACGACAAAAACGCCAGTAGTTAAAAGCCGATCAAATACATTAAGAAAACGCATATAAAACACACCAACAGTTACAGAATAAACGCAGCACCCAACTATTTTAAAATAAACAAATTAAGGGTTCCGCTTAACCCCTCAAGGGGCCTCAGAAGCGTCAAACACATACGCGGACGGGAGCGGGGAGGCCCCGTGGGGGGCCGCCCTGGGGGACCCGCAGCCGCGGGCTGCGAGGCGCCGCTGGGCCTCGGGCGCCTCCCCGCGTTTCCCGAGGCGACGCCGCGGCCATGTTGTCCCGGCGGGGAAGCGAGGCCGGCGCGCGGGAAGCGGCGGCGGGGCAGCGGCGGCGGGGGCGGCGCCGGCTGGGGCTGGGGCTGGGGCTGCCGCTCCGCCTCCGCCTCCTCCTGTGACCAGCGGCGAGTCGCCGCACCGCGCAGGCAGCCGCCGCCGCCGCTTTCCCGCCGCCCGCGGCCCCGCGCGCGCGGCGCCATGGCCGGGCACAGCAGCGCCAGCAACAGCCTCGGCGGCGCCGGCCGCAGCTCCTGCGTCGTGGTGAGGGCCGCGTGCGGGCAGCGAGCGCGGCCCGGAGGCCCGGCCAGGCCTGGTGGGGAGTAACGTGCCCCGAGGGGCAGGGGGCGGTTGTGCAAGCGGGGCGGACGTGGGGTGCTGGGGGGGTGCCCCCAAAAGGAGGGGATGCAACTGCGGGGGGAGGATGGGGGTATGCTGAGGCGTTTTAAGGGGAGGGAGATGTGGGGTGCTGGGGAGAGCTCCCCCAAAAGAAGGGGTTGAAACGGGGAAGGATGTGGGTATGCTGAGGAGTTTCAAGGGGAGGGAGATGTGGGGTGCTGGGGAGAGCTCCCCCAAAAGAAGGGGTTGAAACGGGGAAGGATGTGGGTATGCTGAGGAGTTTCAAGGGGAGGGAGATGTGGGGTGCTGGGGAGAGCTCCCCCAAAAGAAGGGGTTGAAACGGGGAAGGATGTGGGTATGCTGAGGAGTTTCAAGGGGAGGGAGATGTGGGGTGCTGGGGAGAGCTCCCCCAAAAGAAGGGGTTGAAACGGGGAAGGATGTGGGTATGCTGAGGAGTTTCAAGGGGAGGGAGATGTGGGGTGCTGGGGAGAGCTCCCCCAAAAGAAGGGGTTGAAACGGGGAAGGATGTGGGTATGCTGAGGAGTTTCAAGGGGAGGGAGATGTGGGGTGCTGGGGAGAGCTCCCCCAAAAGAAGGGGTTGAAACGGGGAAGGATGTGGGTATGCTGAGGCGTTTCAAGGGGAGGGAGATGTGGCGTGCTGGGGAGGGTGCCCCCAAAAGAAGGGGTTGAAACGGGGAAGGATGTGGGTATGCTGAGGCGTTTCAAGGGGAGGGAGATGTGGGGTGCTGGGGAGAGCTCCCCCAAAAGAAGGGGTTGAAACGGGGAAGGATGTGGGTATGCTGAGGAGTTTCAAGGGGAGGGAGATGTGGGGTGCTGGGGAGAGCTCCCCCAAAAGAAGGGGTTGAAACGGGGAAGGATGTGGGTATGCTGAGGAGTTTCAAGGGGAGGGAGATGTGGCGTGCTGGGGAGAGCTCCCCCAAAAGAAGGGGTTGAAACGGGGAAGGATGTGGGTATGCTGAGGAGTTTCAAGGGGAGGGAGATGTGGGGTGCTGGGGAGAGCTCCCCCAAAAGAAGGGGTTGAAACGGGGAAGGATGTGGGTATGCTGAGGAGTTTCAAGGGGAGGGAGATGTGGGGTGCTGGGGAGAGCTCCCCCAAAAGAAGGGGTTGAAACGGGGAAGGATGTGGGTATGCTGAGGAGTTTCAAGGGGAGGGAGATGTGGGGTGCTGGGGAGAGCTCCCCCAAAAGAAGGGGTTGAAACGGGGAAGGATGTGGGTATGCTGAGGAGTTTCAAGGGGAGGGAGATGTGGGGTGCTGGGGAGAGCTCCCCCAAAAGAAGGGGTTGAAACGGGGAAGGATGTGGGTATGCTGAGGAGTTTCAAGGGGAGGGAGATGTGGGGTGCTGGGGAGAGCTCCCCCAAAAGAAGGGGTTGAAACGGGGAAGGATGTGGGTATGCTGAGGAGTTTCAAGGGGAGGGAGATGTGGGGTGCTGGGGAGAGCTCCCCCAAAAGAAGGGGTTGAAACGGGGAAGGATGTGGGTATGCTGAGGAGTTTCAAGGGGAGGGAGATGTGGGGTGCTGGGGAGAGCTCCCCCAAAAGAAGGGGTTGAAACGGGGAAGGATGTGGGTATGCTGAGGAGTTTCAAGGGGAGGGAGATGTGGGGTGCTGGGGAGAGCTCCCCCAAAAGAAGGGGTTGAAACGGGGAAGGATGTGGGTATGCTGAGGCGTTTCAAGGGGAGGGAGATGTGGGGTGCTGGGGAGAGCTCCCCCAAAAGAAGGGGTTGAAACGGGGAAGGATGTGGGTATGCTGAGGCGTTTCAAGGGGAGGGAGATGTGGGGTGCTGGGGAGAGCTCCCCCAAAAGAAGGGGTTGAAACGGGGAAGGATGTGGGTATGCTGAGGAGTTTCAAGGGGAGGGAGATGTGGGGTGCTGGGGAGAGCTCCCCCAAAAGAAGGGGTTGAAACGGGGAAGGATGTGGGTATGCTGAGGAGTTTCAAGGGGAGGGAGATGTGGGGTGCTGGGGAGAGCTCCCCCAAAAGAAGGGGTTGAAACGGGGAAGGATGTGGGTATGCTGAGGAGTTTCAAGGGGAGGGAGATGTGGGGTGCTGGGGAGAGCTCCCCCAAAAGAAGGGGTTGAAACGGGGAAGGATGTGGGTATGCTGAGGAGTTTCAAGGGGAGGGAGATGTGGGGTGCTGGGGAGAGCTCCCCCAAAAGAAGGGGTTGAAACGGGGAAGGATGTGGGTATGCTGAGGCGTTTCAAGGGGAGGGAGATGTGGGGTGCTGGGGAGAGCTCCCCCAAAAGAAGGGGTTGAAACGGGGAAGGATGTGGGTATGCTGAGGCGTTTCAAGGGGAGGGAGATGTGGGGTGCTGGGGAGAGCTCCCCCAAAAGAAGGGGTTGAAACGGGGAAGGATGTGGGTATGCTGAGGAGTTTCAAGGGGAGGGAGATGTGGGGTGCTGGGGAGAGCTCCCCCAAAAGAAGGGGTTGAAACGGGGAAGGATGTGGGTATGCTGAGGAGTTTCAAGGGGAGGGAGATGTGGGGTGCTGGGGAGAGCTCCCCCAAAAGAAGGGGTTGAAACGGGGAAGGATGTGGGTATGCTGAGGCGTTTCAAGGGGAGGGAGATGTGGGGTGCTGGGGAGAGCTCCCCCAAAAGAAGGGGTTGAAACGGGGAAGGATGTGGGTATGCTGAGGCGTTTCAAGGGGAGGGAGATGTGGGGTGCTGGGGAGAGCTCCCCCAAAAGAAGGGGTTGAAACGGGGAAGGATGTGGGTATGCTGAGGAGTTTCAAGGGGAGGGAGATGTGGGGTGCTGGGGAGAGCTCCCCCAAAAGAAGGGGTTGAAACGGGGAAGGATGTGGGTATGCTGAGGAGTTTCAAGGGGAGGGAGATGTGGCGTGCTGGGGAGAGCTCCCCCAAAAGAAGGGGTTGAAACGGGGAAGGATGTGGGTATGCTGAGGAGTTTCAAGGGGAGGGAGATGTGGGGTGCTGGGGAGAGCTCCCCCAAAAGAAGGGGTTGAAACGGGGAAGGATGTGGGTATGCTGAGGAGTTTCAAGGGGAGGGAGATGTGGGGTGCTGGGGAGAGCTCCCCCAAAAGAAGGGGTTGAAACGGGGAAGGATGTGGGTATGCTGAGGAGTTTCAAGGGGAGGGAGATGTGGGGTGCTGGGGAGAGCTCCCCCAAAAGAAGGGGTTGAAACGGGGAAGGATGTGGGTATGCTGAGGAGTTTCAAGGGGAGGGAGATGTGGGGTGCTGGGGAGAGCTCCCCCAAAAGAAGGGGTTGAAACGGGGAAGGATGTGGGTATGCTGAGGAGTTTCAAGGGGAGGGAGATGTGGGGTGCTGGGGAGAGCTCCCCCAAAAGAAGGGGTTGAAACGGGGAAGGATGTGGGTATGCTGAGGAGTTTCAAGGGGAGGGAGATGTGGGGTGCTGGGGAGAGCTCCCCCAAAAGAAGGGGTTGAAACGGGGAAGGATGTGGGTATGCTGAGGAGTTTCAAGGGGAGGGAGATGTGGGGTGCTGGGGAGAGCTCCCCCAAAAGAAGGGGTTGAAACGGGGAAGGATGTGGGTATGCTGAGGAGTTTCAAGGGGAGGGAGATGTGGCGTGCTGGGGAGAGCTCCCCCAAAAGAAGGGGTTGAAACGGGGAAGGATGTGGGTATGCTGAGGCGTTTCAAGGGGAGGGAGATGTGGGGTGCTGGGGAGAGCTCCCCCAAAAGAAGGGGTTGAAACGGGGAAGGATGTGGGTATGCTGAGGAGTTTCAAGGGGAGGGAGATGTGGGGTGCTGGGGAGAGCTCCCCCAAAAGAAGGGGTTGAAACGGGGAAGGATGTGGGTATGCTGAGGAGTTTCAAGGGGAGGGAGATGTGGGGTGCTGGGGAGAGCTCCCCCAAAAGAAGGGGTTGAAACGGGGAAGGATGTGGGTATGCTGAGGAGTTTCAAGGGGAGGGAGATGTGGGGTGCTGGGGAGAGCTCCCCCAAAAGAAGGGGTTGAAACGGGGAAGGATGTGGGTATGCTGAGGAGTTTCAAGGGGAGGGAGATGTGGGGTGCTGGGGAGAGCTCCCCCAAAAGAAGGGGTTGAAACGGGGAAGGATGTGGGTATGCTGAGGAGTTTCAAGGGGAGGGAGATGTGGGGTGCTGGGGAGAGCTCCCCCAAAAGAAGGGGTTGAAACGGGGAAGGATGTGGGTATGCTGAGGAGTTTCAAGGGGAGGGAGATGTGGGGTGCTGGGGAGAGCTCCCCCAAAAGAAGGGGTTGAAACGGGGAAGGATGTGGGTATGCTGAGGCGTTTCAAGGGGAGGGAGATGTGGGGTGCTGGGGAGAGCTCCCCCAAAAGAAGGGGTTGAAACGGGGAAGGATGTGGGTATGCTGAGGCGTTTCAAGGGGAGGGAGATGTGGGGTGCTGGGGAGAGCTCCCCCAAAAGAAGGGGTTGAAACGGGGAAGGATGTGGGTATGCTGAGGCGTTTCAAGGGGAGGGAGATGTGGGGTGCTGGGGAGAGCTCCCCCAAAAGAAGGGGTTGAAACGGGGAAGGATGTGGGTATGCTGAGAAGTTTCAAGGGGAGGGAGATGTGGGGTGCTGGGGAGAGCTCCCCCAAAAGAAGGGGTTGAAACGGGGAAGGATGTGGGTATGCTGAGGAGTTTCAAGGGGAGGGAGATGTGGGGTGCTGGGGAGAGCTCCCCCAAAAGAAGGGGTTGAAACGGGGAAGGATGTGGGTATGCTGAGGAGTTTCAAGGGGAGGGAGATGTGGGGTGCTGGGGAGAGCTCCCCCAAAAGAAGGGGTTGAAACGGGGAAGGATGTGGGTATGCTGAGGAGTTTCAAGGGGAGGGAGATGTGGGGTGCTGGGGAGAGCTCCCCCAAAAGAAGGGGTTGAAACGGGGAAGGATGTGGGTATGCTGAGGAGTTTCAAGGGGAGGGAGATGTGGGGTGCTGGGGAGAGCTCCCCCAAAAGAAGGGGTTGAAACGGGGAAGGATGTGGGTATGCTGAGGCGTTTCAAGGGGAGGGAGATGTGGGGTGCTGGGGAGAGCTCCCCCAAAAGAAGGGGTTGAAACGGGGAAGGATGTGGGTATGCTGAGGCGTTTCAAGGGGAGGGAGATGTGGGGTGCTGGGGAGAGCTCCCCCAAAAGAAGGGGTTGAAACGGGGAAGGATGTGGGTATGCTGAGGCGTTTCAAGGGGAGGGAGATGTGGGGTGCTGGGGAGAGCTCCCCCAAAAGAAGGGGTTGAAACGGGGAAGGATGTGGGTATGCTGAGGCGTTTCAAGGGGAGGGAGATGTGGGGTGCTGGGGAGAGCTCCCCCAAAAGAAGGGGTTGAAACGGGGAAGGATGTGGGTATGCTGAGGCGTTTCAAGGGGAGGGAGATGTGGGGTGCTGGGGAGAGCTCCCCCAAAAGAAGGGGTTGAAACGGGGAAGGATGTGGGTATGCTGAGGCGTTTCAAGGGGAGGGAGATGTGGGGTGCTGGGGAGAGCTCCCCCAAAAGAAGGGGTTGAAACGGGGAAGGATGTGGGTATGCTGAGGAGTTTCAAGGGGAGGGAGATGTGGGGTGCTGGGGAGAGCTCCCCCAAAAGAAGGGGTTGAAACGGGGAAGGATGTGGGTATGCTGAGGAGTTTCAAGGGGAGGGAGATGTGGGGTGCTGGGGAGAGCTCCCCCAAAAGAAGGGGTTGAAACGGGGAAGGATGTGGGTATGCTGAGGAGTTTCAAGGGGAGGGAGATGTGGCGTGCTGGGGAGAGCTCCCCCAAAAGAAGGGGTTGAAACGGGGAAGGATGTGGGTATGCTGAGGAGTTTCAAGGGGAGGGAGATGTGGCGTGCTGGGGAGGGTGCCCCCAAAAGAAGGGGTTGAAACGGGGAAGGATGTGGGTATGCTGAGGAGTTTCAAGGGGAGGGAGATGTGGGGTGCTGGGGAGAGCTCCCCCAAAAGAAGGGGTTGAAACGGGGAAGGATGTGGGTATGCTGAGGAGTTTCAAGGGGAGGGAGATGTGGGGTGCTGGGGAGAGCTCCCCCAAAAGAAGGGGTTGAAACGGGGAAGGATGTGGGTATGCTGAGGAGTTTCAAGGGGAGGGAGATGTGGGGTGCTGGGGAGAGCTCCCCCAAAAGAAGGGGTTGAAACGGGGAAGGATGTGGGTATGCTGAGGAGTTTCAAGGGGAGGGAGATGTGGCGTGCTGGGGAGGGTGCCCCCAAAAGAAGGGGTTGAAACGGGGAAGGATGTGGGTATGCTGAGGAGTTTCAAGGGGAGGGAGATGTGGGGTGCTGGGGAGAGCTCCCCCAAAAGAAGGGGTTGAAACGGGGAAGGATGTGGGTATGCTGAGGAGTTTCAAGGGGAGGGAGATGTGGGGTGCTGGGGAGAGCTCCCCCAAAAGAAGGGGTTGAAACGGGGAAGGATGTGGGTATGCTGAGGAGTTTCAAGGGGAGGGAGATGTGGGGTGCTGGGGAGAGCTCCCCCAAAAGAAGGGGTTGAAACGGGGAAGGATGTGGGTATGCTGAGGAGTTTCAAGGGGAGGGAGATGTGGGGTGCTGGGGAGAGCTCCCCCAAAAGAAGGGGTTGAAACGGGGAAGGATGTGGGTATGCTGAGGAGTTTCAAGGGGAGGGAGATGTGGGGTGCTGGGGAGAGCTCCCCCAAAAGAAGGGGTTGAAACGGGGAAGGATGTGGGTATGCTGAGGAGTTTCAAGGGGAGGGAGATGTGGCGTGCTGGGGAGGGTGCCCCCAAAAGAAGGGGTTGAAACGGGGAAGGATGTGGGTATGCTGAGGAGTTTTAAGGGGAGGGAGATGTGGCGTGCTGGGGAGGGTGCCCCCAAAAGAAGGGGTTGAAACGGGGAAGGATGTGGGTATGCTGAGGAGTTTTAAGGGGAGGGAGATGTGGGGTGCTGGGGAGAGCTCCCCCAAAAGAAGGGGTTGAAAGGGGGAAGGATGTGGGTATGCTGAGGCATTTTAAGGGGAGGGAAGGCTTGATTTGAACTTCAGCTTTCACACCCCACCCACCCTAGCAGAGATGGGAGGGAACTGTGGTGTGACCATACTTAGAAAATTGTGTACAGTTCTGGTCATCACACCTAAAAAAGGATATTGTAGAGCTGGAAAAAATGTAGAGAAGAGCAACTAAAATGATCAAGGGGCTGGAGCATCTCCCCTGTGAGGGAAGGTACAAGAGCTGGGATTGTTTAGCTTGGAGATGAGGAAAGTAAGGGGAGCCATGATAGAGGTGTACAAAATAATGCATGGAGAAAGTGGATAGGGAGACATTTTTCTCCCTCTGTCATAGTACTAGAACCCAATGGGGTCATCCCATGAAGCTGATTGGTGGGAGATTCCGGACAGATCAAAGCAAGTCCTTTTTCACCCATAGTTAAACTATGGAATTCACTTCCATAAAATTTAGTGATGGCAACCAATTTGGATGGCTTTAAAAGGGGACTGGACAAATTCATAGAGGAGAAGGCTGGCTTCTAGTATTGATAGCTATATGCTGCTTCCAGCATCAGAGGCAGCCTGCCTGTGTACACCAGTTGCTGGGCAACATGGGCAGGAGGGTGCTGTTGCACTCCTGTCCTCCTTGTGGGTTTCCTGTGGGCAGCTGGTTGGCCACTGTGTGAACAGAATGCTGGACTAGATGGACCCTTGGTCTGATCCAGCATGGCTCTTATGTTCTTATAAGGTAGGGGCACTCCCTCTTCAACAATAAGTGTTAGGGGAAAACTGGAGGTGAACCAAGGAGGAAGGGTAAGGGTGATGTGTGTGTGTGTGTAGGGGGGCATTTGAAGGGTTACTTTGAACCTTAGCTCCCTTCCCTACATTACGAAAGGGTTGGGGAGGGGGCAGCCCCCACAAAAAAAGGGGATATGGCAGACGGCTGGAGGTGGACCTGGGAAAGGTTTAGATATGTAGAGTCACTTTAAAAGGGTGGCTTGACATAACTTGGATCCCAGCTCTCCCATTTTCCATAGAAGGGTTGATGGTAGGAATCACCCCCCCAGACACACACATACCAAAAAAGGAGTTGAAACTGGAAGTGGATCCTTTCCTCCAAAGTTGGGATGGGTAGGTTTAAAAGATTCAGATTTGGACCAGGGCTCAGACCAGCTCACCTCCCCACCCTGCTTTAGAAGAGGTGGTGGTAGGGGGAGGGATACCCCCCCCCCAATAAAGGATTAGAACTCTAGGAGAGAGAGGTAGGGGAAAATATCTGGTGTTGTTGAGGGAGTTTAAAGGCAGGTTTAACACAAACTCTATCTCTGGGAGTAATGGGGTGCCCACCCCCAAATGAAGGGCTTGGAACTGGAAGTTAACCTGGGGAAAGCTTGATTATGTTTAGGGGGTTTAAAGCAGATATGAGGGTTGTGGGAGAAGGATTCAGCTGGAACCAGGGTGAGGCTCAGACACCTCACTGCCAGTAGGATGATGATGATGGTAGGAGCTCCCTGCCCCCAAGGGGGGAAATTAGGTTATCCTGGGAGGGGTAGAATTGAGAGAAAGGGCTTAAGAACATGTGCATGTTTAGACAGAAAAATGTCTTACAATTCCCAGCATGCCCCAGCCAGTATGGTAGACTGCAAAAGTTTGGGAATGAAAAATGCCTGTGGGAAGCAGAGGATCAGGCTGTAGGTATCATTGTAAAGGAATGTGTGTGTGTTATGGGGTCTGATGGTTGAATGTGGGGTGAAACAAAGGTGTAAGGAGTCACATTGGCAGGGATATTTGAGAATGAAATGATTTGTAAAGAAAATTTTGAAGCATTGCAAATATAATATTTTATGAATATGTGTGGTGATAGTGCATATGAAAGGTTGTCTGTAAAAAAATTGTAAAATTTATGCCCACATTTTTATAAAAGTACACAAAATGCACAGTATCTTGTCAATTTTTTAAAGATAGACTAAAATACATGCTAAGCCTGCAGTCCTATGCATGTTAACCAGTAAGCTCAGTGGAACTTACTTGCTAGTAAACCTGTATATGTATAACATGCACAAAGCACATGTTAAGACAAGTAACTTCCTGCTCAATGTTGGAAGGGCATTTCTGGTTAGGCTTCAGCTAGGTATATCTGACTTTGAGCCAAATATAAGGGCTGCAGAATGGTTGCTAAAACTGAAAATGTCAAAACCATTCAGGAGTTCGAAAAGACAACTCTAACCTGGATATTTTTCATTATATTAGTCCAATTCCTTGCTTTTGTTTCTTTGAAAATCCAGGATGTGACAGTGGATTTTGAATATTATATTTTCTTCATATCTTAGTAAAGTTTTTCTCTCTCTACATAAGGATAAAGGACTGTTCCAATAGCCAGGTTTAGAAGGCAGAGAAGGGTAGTTGGCTGGGGAATTCAAGGCCTGTTGCATCTTTTGCACCCAGGTCTGCTGAATATAGGTTCCTAGACGGATCGCTGTCTCTGCCCGACCCTTACTTCTCTTTAAGATGAGGGAGCACAGAAGACTTGCCTGCTATAGCTGATTTCCCCCTTCCCCCCATGTATGCAAGTAATCATAGGAACCTGCCTTATACCGAGTCAACCATTGGTACATCTGGTCCAGTATTGTTGACAATGACTGGCAGCTGCTCTCCAGGGTTTCAGACAGGGTTTTTCCAGCCCTACTTAGAGATGCTGCTGGGGACTGAACCTGTGACCTTCTGCATGCAAAACATGTGCTTTACCACTGAGCCATGGCCTGTGTTGAATCCAGGGCTGTGAACCCACGGTCAAGTCCTCCACATTTCTCTCGTTTTCGGGCACTGAAAGTAAGGACAGAGCTTAGGAGGCCCCCCAGACAAGGGCAATGTCCTTTCATTTTTCTTTTGTGCTCAGCAAGGACTTCCTTCTCCAACAGATAAAAATGCATACACCCAGTGCAGTGGAAAGGCCAGAAAGTCATCCCTGGAGGAACCTAATAATGAACATAAACTCAACATGGTTGTGCATAAATCTCCTGAGAAATCTGAAATTTTGCTGCTTATGAATCACAGCAGTATTTACTCTGAGTTTCTGTGGGACATCCAAAGCAATTTTCAGCATCTAGTTATCATGGGGTGGGTTCAGCTTCTTTCTACCAAGTGGGTGTCAACCAGGTGGCTTCTTATGAAGAGGCAGAGGAAGAAGCCTGGTTTTATTTCTTCCGCTCAAAGATGGTATACAAAGGTAAACCTATCTTGCCTCTACAGTCAAGTAGGTTGTTTGTACTTTCAGAATGTTTCTCAAGAGACTTTCACAACAGAGAATTCTTTATATAGTTGTATGTTGGTGCTCAGTAGCACATGGGCACAGTTGGCAGCAGAAACGTAAAAACAAATGTTTTTGGTAATGGGAGTTCTTCCTCCCCTCAGTCTTATCATGTTGTCAGGTATATATCTCCAGTGGTATAAGGCAATGGTGGGCAGGCTTCAGGCTAGAGCCAGGTGCAAAATAGTGGCTCATGTGGGAAGCCGAACACTAAGAATTGAGGAACAGGGCGCATCTGAGCATGTGCTCAGCCCTGGAACTTTTGATCAGTACCAGAACCAAGCTCACACAAAAATGCTCTCCTGTTTTTTCCCGAAATGTTCTTTTATACCAACCTAATTAAGCTTTTTAGTTTTGCTGTTGTTAGACAATTGGGAATCAGAAGGCCTTGCTGATCTACTGCAAATCACCCATAATTCTATCAGTAGATCCTAAGCTACCTTCTGCCCACCCTGGGTATAAGGGCTGGTCACTTGCCTATGTTATAACAGATTATTTGGATTCTCAGCCTTTAAAAAAAAATGGATTATGAAACATGGTTTCATTTTTGTCATTCTGCGGTTATGCCTCTTTAAATGCTTCTTGAAGCAGAGGATTATAGCTTACAAATGTTAAAAATAAATAAAATGTAACAAACTTGTTTAAATGTAACAAAATGTAACAAAATCCCTACTTAGAATTGCAGCAACTGAAACGGGTTTGTATAAGCCCTAATTTGCAAGTATTGTGGGCGGGGCGGGGGGCTCATACATGGGATCACAGTCAAATGGAATTAAGAGCCAGCGTGGTAGAGTGGCTAGAGTGTTGGACTGGGAGTCAGGAGATCCGTGTTCTAGTCCCCACTCAGCTATGAAAGCTCACTGGGTGACTTTGGGCCAGTCACAGACTCTCAGCCCAGCCCACCTCACAGGGTTGTTGTGAGGATAAAATGGAGAGGAGGAGGATTCTGTACGCCGCCTTGGGTTCCTTAAGGAGGGGGGAAAGGTGGGATATAAATAAAATAAGTAAGAGTGTTACCTTATAACTGAGCCCTTGCAAGCTACCTGTTTTTTTTTCAGTCAAAAGTTTGTATAACTATTGCTAGGTCCCTTGGCACTATTTTCTTCTGTTTATGTCGGAAGCTGCATTTCTAGTGGGTTTGGTTGGTTAGAAGATGTTTCTGTTGCAAAATGCACTTTATTTGTATTTTTGCTTTTTGCAGTGGATTACTAACTGTGAGCAATCTTCACCCCACCCCCTCAAACATACTGTTCCAGTTTGCACTAAACCAGGAGCTCTCAAACCTTGTTATAATGACATATCTGTCATTTTGTTGCCTTTCCCCTCACTCCCTTCTCTTTGCCTTCTGCCATGTTGCTTCCTGTACCCAGAACAGCCATCCCTATCTCTGTTCATCCAGCCACTTCCCTCTCTTTCAGGGCTGTCATTAGAATCTACTTCTTAGCAAATCCCGTCCCAAGCCTCACCTTGGGTCCCTCCTCAGCCACCTGATTCTTCTCAGGAAGAATCTTCATGTTCACTATTCCCCATGTTTCCTTCTACTCCTGTCTTATCCCTGTAACATACTGTAAGAACAGGTTGATTAGTGGTATGCTCTGTGCAGTCACAATCCGTCAGCCAAAGCTGGGAAGCAGATTGTAGTTGCAAGGTGTCTTCAGCTGGTGCATTTCTCCAAGAGTGAGTTGAATCTCTGCTCTGGTTAAGGAAAGTAGGACGTGAGGTCTGTGGGGGCACATCAATCTGTGAGTAGCTGTAAATCTGATAAATTATTCTGCGTGCGTTCCTAGAAGAGCTCTGGTTGCTGCTCTCACCTAATGCCCAGCAAGTTGGGGTGGGGTGAAGGGAAAAAAGGAAACTTCAAGCTCTTAAGCTATTGGGAGATTTTCCAGTGAGCATTGCCAATCTACTGTGTATTTGCATGCCGTGTATATGATGCTTTCCTTTTGTATAGTTTAAGAGGATATAAGGCACCACTTCGTACTAAGTCGGAAATCCTGGCACATCAAGCCCTCTGCTGTCCTACTGACTGTCCACAAATCTGCAGGTTCTTATTGCCTTTCCCTGTATGAGGATTTGTTAGTGTTATTTTTATTTAATGGGTTTCATTATAAATAGGAAACCTCCAAAATTGCATAAACTATATGAAACAAAGTATCTTTTCCTTTGACTCTTGTATGTCAATCAATTAAAAGCATAAACACCGCACCCTAAGATCTTTTAACAGGAAATGCCAAGGAAGAGCCCCAGGGCCCTGTGTATGTGAAGCATAAACTTTGCCAAGGGATTATAACTTTGAATTTTGGAACAATCCCAGTTTATGGGGCTTTTTTCTTAGGTTTTTGATCTCTGGAGAGATGCTTGGTATATTGTATCCGACCTCATCTTTTCTGCTTTCCTTTTAGATTGGAGATGATGAACAAGGTTATGACCTAGACTTGTTCTGCATACCAAAACATTATGCAGATGATTTGGAAAAAGTCTACATTCCTCATGGACTTATTATGGACAGGTTTGTTGGATTTACAGCAATATTCGAAAACAATTATTCCCATGCAAGCCTCTGCATGTATGTTTTAAAGAGTTTTCTTGCATCTTGTTTGTCAAGAGCGCAAAGTTCATTCCTCTTAAACTGGGTGTGTATAAATTCACTCTGTAGACGGTAAAGGCAGTAGACAAGAAAGGGATGATTTCCTAAGCCAGTAGAGTAATGTTCTGAGATGAGCGCAGTTCCTGCTAGGTTGCGGCCTAAATCATTGCACCTGTAGCAAGCAGTAGCCATTTCTGATCCATACTAAACAGGTTCCTGTAATTTGTCTGTGTTTCTGCTACAAATAATATGTATTGTACTTTTATCTAGAAAAAAGTTTCAAATATGAATGTTTTTAATTCTTCCTGCGATAGCTTCTAGGCAGTTGCATAGCATTTGATACGTAATACAACAATTGCAGCTGTATAGCCATTTTCCGAATAAACTAATCAAAGCAATATCTTTGTTGCTAAAATGTGGGACTGGTGATTACAGAACAAGAAAGTTGAATCCCAGACCCAAAGGCTTTTTAAGTTAATGAGAAAATGAATATAAGAAAGGAGTGTAAATTAAGTCTCTCTGTGCGTGTGATACTATATATATAGAAAGTCCATCTCACTGGCATTCTAGTCTGCAATATCTTGAAAGCATGACTTCTAAAATGTGAATGGTGTTCTGCTCTCTTTTTTCTGAATTACTGGGATATCTTATTGGTGCCTCAGTGATCAAGTAAAGGCTGCAATATGCTTTAGAAACAGAATCAAATGTACCTTCTCAAAATCTGTATGCTTCGTATCATTTGAAAGTTGTCCAGTAACTAGGCAAAAACTCAGATTTGCTTTGGCACATGCTGTGCTATAAAATCAAGGGAGTTTGGCAGCACTGCTATTAGATTAACCTTGACAAGTGAGAAAAAGCAGAATGTCACTGACCAGTAAATAGTTCTATTCACTGTCAAATGGGAGGTAAATACTATATTGGGTGAAGAGGCACTGTTTGTTTTATCTTGGCATGTTCGTTTCCTAAGATTTGAGTGCAAGCCTCAATATTAATCATGCATTAAGCAAATTATATAATGTTGTTGTTAATACTACTACTAATAATAATTAAAATAATAATAATAAAGTGTCTCAACACTGGTCCCTATACAGTAAATTAGCTTGTGTCTCTTTTTCCACAGGACAGAAAGATTGGCACGAGAAATTATGAAGAGCATGGGAGGGCATCACATCGTAGCTCTCTGTGTACTTAAGGGTGGCTACAAGTTCTTTGCTGACTTGCTGGATTATATCAAAGCCCTGAACCGAAATAGTGACAAGTCTATTCCTATGACTGTCGACTTCATCAGGTTGAAGAGCTACTGTGTAAGTGTGTCTGGAGAAGTTTGCAAGTCTTGGCTTGGCTTACTAGCCAGCCATGATTTGGGGCCAGCGATCCTTCTCCTGTCTGAGATTATCTGTGTGTGCCAGAGAACAGGGGCAGGGAGAGTGCCTCGTATCATGCTGAACTTTGAAGCAGCTCATGGTTGCTTCTGCCTTAGTGCAACCACAAGTCCTTAGATCAGGTAGCCAGAGAGGGGAGGAGCAGCTGCTACAAGTTGCATGCTTCAGAACTTAGTGTGATGAGGAGAGGGGAATTCCTCATGTGCTAGTTAAAAGCTCTCACCCAAAGGCCAAGGGCACTGAATCTGTGGAGTCTTAACGTAGCTGTTAGTACTGCTTAACCTCCAAAATACTGAGTCTTGGTACTTTATTGTGAATTGTTGTGGGCTGCTTTAAATTGTTTACATTTTTGTATGTTTTCATCCCTGTTTTAAGATGCCTTGGGTCTTCTTCTGAGAAAGGCGTCTGATAAATAATAATAATAATAAAAGTAATTTGGAAACGCTGATTGAAACCAAACTTGGTAATGTTGCCCATATGTGCTGACAAGCTGTACAGATAACCCAGAAAGAAGTTCCTTTAGTAAAAGGATCACCATTTGTCAGGAGTCAGAATATGAAAATATGGGGTCTTTCAGCATGCAAACAGGTCTATAGACACTCGCCTTTTAAGTAAGAAAATGTCTTGGTTACAGTCTAATGAATAGGGAAAGAGTTGGGGTTTTAAAGCCAAAAGCCTGTGATTTCTGAAGCCACTTCTAGGTCCACTTCACACAGGGTAGTTTGCTTACCGACACCACTCCATGCAGTGATGTGTTCACACATTCATCAAAACATGAGTACACGCTAGGAAGACAGAATTGGCTGCATCTTCCCATTGCAGGTGTTGCAAGAGTGTGCACACCAGCACTGCTTGGCAAATTGGTATTTCAAAAGCATCCACTGTCAGCTCAGCCTTCAGCTGAAGTCTAGCTAACAACTGGAGCTATATAGAAGAATGTCCATTGATGTCAGGCATATAGCTGATGCTTTTGTCCAAGGGGCATAATTCTTCTTGCTTTTAAAAATTATGAACTTTGTTTTATCGTTTTAAGGCTTTTTTGGACAGGAATGGCTTCAATTTACTTAAGGGGAAGGAGTGTTGGTGATTCCTCTATATAACATTTACTATTGGAAAAAGAACATATTTGAAGCTTAAACTTTTCCACTCATGTAAGAAAAACTTAAACCAAGACTCTGAAGAGCAACATCTGGAATATATTATTTCTGTGATTTGGGTATTGTACCTCTATGATTCCTCTCTCTGTTATCTACAGACCTGATTAGAGTACACAACAAGCGGGAAAATATGTGGAAACAAGTAAATTGGAAACATAATTCCATAATTTGGTTGAGTTGTCTGCGAAATTAGCAGTTAAATTGTTTACAGAGTTTAGAAGGCTGGAACTAGGAGGGCTCATGAAACTGGATATTGATGTTCCATGAGTGATTGAGATATTTTCTATTTAATATATATTTTTAAAGACACAGATACACCTAGTTTTTCTGGCAAGCCTAGCTTCCCCCTGGTTATTGACAAAAGCAAATGTCATATTGTATGACATCCTCCTGTTCCTTGGAACTGTGCACTCACCAGGTGGCTGCACAAATGGGTGGCTAGGCGGGAGTAGGGAGGAGCAACTTCCAAGCACCTTCATATTTAGATTACAGCAATGCTGTCTACGTGGGGCTGCCCCTGAAGACTGGAAGCTTCTGTTAGTGTGAAATGTGGCAGCAAGGCTGCTAACCAGTGCATGGTATCAGGATCATACCACAAAATATGAAAGTCCTGTCCTAAAAGACCTGCACTGGTTGCTAATTTCTTTCCAGGCGCAATTCAGGGTGTTGGTCTTCACCTTTAAAGTCCTAGATGGCTTAGGACCTAGATATCGAAGGGACCGCCTGTCTGGCTATGAACTTGCCCGAGTATTAAGATCGGCAGGAAAGGCTCTTTTGAGGGCACCATTACCCAGGCACTTGTGAAAACGCTTTCTTCTGTGTTGCCCCCAAACTATGGAATGGGTTCCCTCAAGAACCCACTCTCTTGGCCTTTAGAAAGGGTGTAAAGATGCATCTTTTCAGTTTAGCCTTTTAAAATATGTAATTTTTAACATTTTCATGTTTTTACTGTTTGGGGGGTTCTTGTTTTGATTGTTGCAGGATCTTATTGTTTTAAATTGTTATACAACTTGTTCTTTTAGCAGATAAGGCAGTATATAGATGATGACAACAATAATAATAACAACAGCAGGAAGAAGGAGGAGGATATGAGGATACACCTTGAGCAGTGTGGAAATGTGCAGAACACCCAGGAAGGAGGAGAAGAGTTGTTGTTGCTGTTATTCCCTGGGGTTCTGCATATTTTCACACAAGATGTATCCTCATATTTAAAAGTAATGGAGAAGATTTAATTTCTGCTTCCCTTTCTGGCAACTTCCTTCCCTTCGCCCGGTATATCTCAGACCGTCTCTTTTCCTGAATTGGTGCTGTTATAGGATATTTTTTTAAAGAACAGGAAACATCACCTCTTCTAAATGGACTGCTCTGTTTCCATTGTATCCAGAAGTGTTGTTGGGGAGGGGCCGTAGCACATGTTTTGCATACAGAAGATCCCAGCCCTGGCATTTCCAGTTATAGCTGGGAAAGGCTCCTGCCTGAAACCCTGGAGAGCCACTGCCAGTCAGTGTCAACAGTATTGGACTAGATGGACCAAGGGTCTGACTTAGTACAAGGCAGTTTCTTGTGTTCTTATACTTTGGCCACTTCATTTTTGATAGGTTTAGGCTGCATTCGTATACACACTTAAATGGGAGCAAGTCCCATTGAAGTCAGTGTGACTTACTTCTGAGTAGACATATGTAAGATTGTGCTGTTAGTCAAAGAGGGGAAGGAAGAAGAAAAGAAAAACTTTATTGTGTGCAGGATACATCCCTGTATTTCTTTGGCTCATAGTAAAAAGTACTTTTCCTCTGTAGCTGACAATGCCAGTGTGGGTTTACAGACTTTTGAAAAGGTTCATTTTCAAAAGGGGTTTCTATTTATTTTTAATATTTTAACAGTTTTTCTTTCCTGTCTAAATTTAGAATGACCAGTCAACTGGCGATATAAAAGTAATTGGCGGGGATGACCTCTCAACCTTGACTGGGAAGGTAGGTACTAAAGGAAGATATATAGATACAGAAGTTGTACTGAAGCACTTATGTAAGCTACCACATTTTTCAGCACTAATTAACTTCGTTCAAAACAAAACTAAAACTAAATGCAGTCTTTGAAATGCAATACGGTGAGAGCATTCTAGAATAAAGCACAGTGCCTGATGTTCCAAGGTCCCCTCCTTCCTGGCTTTGTCAGAAAGTATTGCTGCATTTTGCATCAGCACAGTCTTTGCATGTAGGTTGTTTTTATCCCAGTAGAAAGAGAAATGTTCATATTTTATAGCACTTGCAAGCACAAAAAGTGGTGATGGCACCTACCTTTGAGGCTTTAAAAAAAAGGATTGGACAAAACCATAGAAATCAAATCCATCAACTCCTGTTAGCTATGATAGTTAAATGGCACATGTGTTTACAGAAGCATTATACCTCTGAATATCAGGTACTGGAGACAAACAAAAGAGCAGGTCATTATCTTCCTGCCCTGTTTTTAAGCACCTAGAGCAGGGGTGTAGAACATCTTTTAGCCCAAGGGCCAAATTCCACATTAGAGAAGCTTTTATGGGCTGCCTTTCTGTGGTGGGCAGGGTTGGAGGCCAAAGGGGTATGAAGCCAAAATACCAAAAATATTGGCTGCCCACTGCTGGAAACAAGAAGCTGGACTAGAAACAGTGTGCTTGCTTTCAAGCAGCAAACAGGCATGGGTCAACTCGCAGGGGGATTTTTCTAGCAATACAGTAAGGATCAGATGTTACATAAGACAAGACAGGACCAAGATGGTGTGGGACATTTTTGCTTGTCCCAGGCACTCCATCCTCTCCATCTAGATTTGGGCCTGGAAGACCAAGGAAAAGCATGGGTGCTTGGAGGATAAGTTGTAAGCAAGCACAGTTTCTGATACTGCACAATATCATGACTGATCACAGGGCACGTCAGTTAAGTCATCAGCCTTAGCTTCCAGTTTCCTGACTTGTAGAGTTTGAACCAACATAAGATAGCTTTAACTCTTGTCTTAACGGGCAGGCTTTTTAAAATCATTGAATACTTGTTCTATTAAAACTGTGGAACATTGGTGAATCACTTGGCTCTATTCCCCTGTTTTCAGTCATCAGTTATCCAGCAGCCTGTTGAAGAGCTGCTCAAAGGATGATTGTACATTGTTCTAGCTCTGCTTTGCATTTCCTTCCTTCTGCTTGCTTATAGTTAATTGCAGTGCCTCAGGCAGCTATGTCTCCACTTTTAGTCTCTAGGTCCTAACTGCAACTGACCATGGAAATTATGCATTCAGGGCCTCAGCAGCTCAATTACTTGGACCTTGCAACCTGTTCCCTCCCTTTTTTATGCCCCCTTCTTCTTCATGGGTAGATGCAGACTTCCCATTTCGGGGAGCTGACAGTGATTCTGCTTTAAATTCCTCTCCCTTTTAAATACTAAAAAAACCCTTGAATATAGGACTGAGGTCTCCAGTTCTATTGTGGTGCTGGTTGTTTTTAAAAGCAGTTCTTCAGATGAATGCTTTTTAAAAAGTGTTTGCTGTTCATAAGAAGGTGCCTAAACTAGCTCAAAAATATCAACTAATTCAAAACAACAGGATGCTGCATGTAATACATTGAATTTGGTCCTAACATTTTTTTTTCTCTTTCTCAGTTCTGAAATTTTCATCGTTACTACATTGGGATTAGTTGTGTTTTTTTGCACTATAATAAACTTTCCATTTTGAGTCCGAAGGAATGCACTAATGAGCTCTAGAAACTTGAGTAATTTAACCGCAAGGCACAATCTGCAGCCATTTTCTGCTGGTTTGTTTAATAGATGAGGTATCCACCTATATTTGTGTGCTGGTTAATTAGGGAAATGTGAAATGAAAAACAGTAATCCTGAAAAACTTTGGATAAATATAAACCGCAAACAAAGTTTGGCTTAAAATTACTCATAGGCTTCTATCTTTTTCTTCTTTTTCTAGAATGTCTTGATTGTAGAAGTAAGTACTATAATTTGCATTTACTTCTTTAATGGGTTTATTCTTGCATTTACTTCTTTAATGGGTGTGGTTTGGGGTAATACTGCTATGGGGTAATACTGTATAACAAATCCCACTGCTTTCTTGCAAGGGTGCACCATTTTACTCCAGAATAATGGCTGCCTGTGATAGTTAGCAGTATGGATTAGAATTCTCTCCCAAGAAAAAGTGATTTCAGAAACCCAAGCAACCACCATCAGGGACACTTTAAATTGCACATTAATATTCTTACTTCCTAAATGGGTAGCCAAGGATGTGTTGCTGATCTGATGCTGCACAATAATTTCATTGTGACTAATTCAACTGGAGCTTTTAATATTTTACACAAGAATGCTTTTGATAAAACGATCACATTTTGGTATGCATTTGAAACTCTGAGACTATCCATTTGCAGATATATTCGTTTGCTATTTATGTTTACCAATGAACAAATGTGCACCAAATGAGCATAAATTTTATTCCTACTTGTATGCCTGATTTGGCCAATTGTGAATCTGAAAGAGTTAGTTTACTGTAACTTTATTTCAAGGCTATCTGATGTGTTTGTTTTTAACACACAGGATATAATAGACACTGGCAAGACAATGAAGACCCTGCTGTCACTGCTCAAGCAGTACAATCCAAAGATGGTGAAAGTAGCCAGGTATGTTTTGACTGATGTCAGTTGTGCAAATTTTGCTTTTCAAGAATTTGTGCAGAACGTTAAAAGAGATGGCACAGGTTTGAGGAAGAGCTTGACACACCTTTTTTGGATTGCTTTAGAATCATTTATGCATAGGAGGATTAATACATCCAAGATGAGGGTATTAACTTTTCACGCTAGTTTCCTCCATTCCTAATATTGGGGCTTGGTTATTGTTCTTGTGAAAAATATATGCTTGTAGTCAAAAGCCACATGGGCTCTCCATCTGTATGCTTCAGCGGTATTTAGCACCAAAGAGAGCTGATTTGAGGGGCAAGCATTTTATTTAGAGACATTAACAATTTAAACTGTATTTTTCAATCTAAAAATTAATGCCAACCTGCACCATATATCTTCTTAAACATCTATATTTTATATTTATGCTAAGTAGAGCTTCAGCATTCTACTACAATTACTCTTGCATCCCACTTGCCTTATCAGAATGACTCTGCCTTCTTAAAAAAACTTCATTGTTGGTCTTCCTGTAATTGGCTTCCAAGTACTGTTTGTTTTTTCAACAGCTAGATTAAAGCAAAGTAGTTACTTTAGAGTGTTGTGGTTCTCTAGAACCAGAGAATCCTTAATATTTCTGACAGATTCCCAAATGTCTGTGACTTTGAGAAAGCGGGAGGAAACTGAGCGAGGCGGGGGCTAATGCATATCCATGGGGGAGCTGCTAGCCTCTTCAGCAATCTGGAATAACGATTTCTGACGTTCACCCAGTGAAGTTTGTTCAGGATTGTGAGGATACACGACCTAGGATACAGAGGACAGCCCGCTAAAGGGAATTATTTCTGAAGAAATATGGCCTCTTAAGTATGCTGTGTTCAGCCTCCAACATGAAAATGTACAAGAAATGCAGGTTTTTGCTTGGTTCACATGGGCAAATAAACAACAAGCCAGTCTGCTTCACTCTTTAATTTGTTTTATCGATTGTATATTTCACAATAGAAGTTAACCTATGATAAGAACTAGAGATAGGTAGAGGACAAAGAAGTGTCTGACTAGTTTCTGTTGCCATAACACCCCCCCCACACACACACACACATTTCTGTTAGAGGTGACTGAGCAAAGAAGTGTCTCACCAGTTTCTGTTGCCATAACACCCCCCAAACAGTTCTGTTACAGGTGACTGAGCATGCTTCTTGTGCTTGGTGTAACCTTGAGAGGGCAAGGCTGATAACAGACCGGCAGTCTCTGAACATGCCATAGTATGCTGAGGAGTGTCCCTCTCACTATTCACAGTATGTTTGTAAATATATAATAGAGTTGCAAAGGAGGAGAGGGCTCCTTAGCCAAGGAAGGTAGGTAAAACTAACCCTTTCTGCCACACAAATTTCATACCAGAGCAAGGCCTGGGCAAGGAGGAAGTAGCCGTGACATGGCCCATTTCCTCTCCTGCACGTGGGATATCTTCCAGTGCTGGCTCAGCTCCTCCTCACACACCCTAGATCAAGGAGCAGCCTTTATATTCACTCAGAACTTTTTATTTATTTACAACATTTATATACCACTCCACATCCACACAGATTTCAGAGTGGTGAACAATACAGATAGAATAAAAGAATAAAAACCATGTTAAAATAATTATTAATTTAAAAAGAAACAGAGTTCTGATAAAACCACAGCCAGTCACTCAAGGAAGCTTTCCTGTAATAACCATGTTTTTAAGAAGCACTGGAAGCAACACAATATTGGCGCATCTAAGTTCTGTAAGAAGGAACTTAGAAGGTTCTTTCGACACCTCTCTAACTCTTAATTTGGTATTTACACTGTGATATATTGGTGGGGGACAATAGGGTTTTTTGTAG
Organism: Heloderma suspectum; assembly: GCF_057233095.1. Lineage (NCBI taxonomy): Eukaryota > Metazoa > Chordata > Lepidosauria > Squamata > Helodermatidae > Heloderma > Heloderma suspectum. The sequence goes on from NC_139466.1 coordinate 5,583,329, forward strand.
CCTCTCATGCAGCCAGTGTGGGGCACATTTAATGGGTTGAATTCTACCTGCAACTCACTTGGTTTGCTTGGATTCTTTTTAACAGCTTGTTGGTCAAAAGAACACCTCGAAGTGTAGGATACCGGCCTGACTGTAAGTGAATCTTATGCAAGCATTTACTGTACTTTAAATATGATATGAAAAGCATTGTAGATGGATCCCCCATGCTCAGACACATTTGTGGCGGTTGGAAGGAGAAGGAGACAAAATTTGTCTTAAGAGAGGAGCCACTGGACTAACGAGCACCTCGGTTTGTGTGAAATGGGAGGGCTGAGTGACGAGTAGGGAGTAGAGCACAGCATGAAGTGGGCCAGATTAAGGAGTGACACCTGACTTGTATACATATTTACTGTAGTTTGTAAAATCCAATTGCTTGCTGTATGTTGAAGTAAAAATAGTCAGAAAGACTTAAAAATTGGCCTTACACTGCAATCCTATGCGTGTTTACTGAGAAGTAAGTCTCCCTATGTTCAATAGAACTTGCTCTTGAGTAAGTATGTTTAGGATTGCAACCTAAATTAACCCTTTTGCAACATTTAATATGCTTTCAGTGATGTGTGTACATGCATTCCCTCTCATTAGGGGCCCCATCAATTACCCATCTACCCATCCCTGCTCATTTAGGCATGTACACCACCTTAGACTCCTTGGAGAAGTTAGATATAAATGTAACCAATAAAAGTTTTCCTATATTAAAATGTACTGTCTGTTTTAGATACTGGATTTGTAATACCAAACAAAGTTTGGTATATATTTTTAAACAGTAGGGGTTTGATGCAGCATTATCAACTAAGAGCTTAAACGGTTCATTAAACGGGACAAATAATTTAACATGGTTGTGTAAACATTGCCCAAGTTTAACATGTTGATGAATTCTGGTTCTTTTCAGTTGTTGGATTTGAAGTGCCAGACAAGTTTGTGGTGGGATATGCTCTAGATTATAATGAATACTTCAGAGATTTGAATGTAAGTAATTAACATAGGTCTTCTTGTTTAAAAATTGAAGGGATCCCTTGTTCTTCCTCTTGTCACCTACCCCCACCCCCTCCTGAGCTGTACTTCCAGGTACTACTTCCTTTCCTTATTTTAGTGATGGGAAGAGATATGGCAGAACAAGGGTTTCGGCAGGACTGGACTCTTTTCCTGGATAGCAGAGAAGAACCACAGGGCTCACTGCCCCAAACCTTTCTTTCCCATCGAGTCACTTTTGACTCCCAAACAGCCCTATTAATCTGAGACCAATTCAGGTTCTTGTCCAGCCCCTACTCCATTCTGCCAGGTCATGTCAGTTAAAGTGACATTTCCCAAGAGAGGTGGGCAGAGCCCTGGTGCAAATCAATTTCTCAGGGAAGGAGCAGAGAAGAGCAGACCATTTTGGAAGCCCCAGAGTGTATTCCTATTTGGGGGGGGGGGGGCACTGATGTAGCCTCAGTTGCTTTAAACTCGTATCCAGGCAAGCTGATGCTGGTGTTATACAGGATCATGCTTTTGTGCTCCACTGTATTAGGTTCACAATAATGACAACTTCAGGTTCAATTTATGTAAATAACACAGGCAGAGCCCTGCTGCATGAGAATGAAGGTCTGTCTACAGTGGTCACTAGATATTACCAGGAAGCTCACCAGCAGGGCTTCAAGATAATAGCCTTTCCTCACTGTTGCCCCCCAGCAACTGGTATTTAGCAGTATACTGCCTCTGAGCCAGGCCATTCTATCTAGCTACAATGGCTAGTAGCCATTGATATAGGCATCCTTCATTAATTTTGTCTAATCCCCTTGTAAAGCCATCTAAGCCACTGGCCATCACCACACCTTATAGCAGTGAATTTGGTAAGTTAAGTTGCACTGTGTGAAGGACTTCCTTTCATCTGTCCTGAAACCACTGCCTGTCAATTTCATTTTGTGATCCCAAATTCTAGTCTGGGAGAGAGAGAGAAACTTTTTCTCCATGTTGTGTATAATTTTATAAAACCTTTATCATTTTGTTGTGGGCCCCACACCACCTTAGTCATTTTTTTATTCTAACTAGAAATAATAATAAATTACTTTTGTTTTTAAAGCCCTTTTCTCCCCTGCTGCATGGGCTTGTCCAGGATTTGAGACTGGGCATTTTCACACCAAAGCAGAACCTCATACTCCACTCTCAAGCATTTCTGCTAATGTGGTAATATTCTGGCCCTCCATAGCTTTTTCTCTCCCTTGAGAATCAAACTGCTTAACCTGGGATATCAGCTTGAAAGGTGGTGGGTTTATAAGAGAAAGTAAAACTATTCTAAAACATTTTCTTCATGTTAAAAATGATATATAACTAGCTAAATGTCTGTTCACGGTGACAGACATTATAGTGGGGGATGGATGGCTCCTATATTTGAAGGACTCCTAGAGATGCGGAGCATGTCTGTGCACAGTGCTGGTGAGGGCAGGGACACCCAGTGTTAGGGGAAGGGGGTGGATGTTGCCCTCATTCACTTCTCTGGGAGAAAGGGGTGTACTCCAGGACATTGCTGGGAAGGGTCTGTCCCTGTTAACCCTAGAGTGTGGGTGAGGGGCAGTTTTAGCTCTTCCTCAAGCGTCTGTTAGGTTGCATCCAGCTTACTTTGTCCCAAAGCACTTAATGGGAGCCAGGATTCCTAATCCCATCCTGGGTTCTGTTTCTGCTGGTTGCAATATGTAGTAACAATAGCTTGGGATAGGCATCTGTAGAATGTTGGTCTCCTAGCTGTTAAGTTTCTGATCCACATCGTATTTTTATTTTCTGTGTTTCAGCACATTTGTGTGATAAGCGAGACTGGGAAACAGAAATACAAGGCATGACAGCACTGGTTTCAGCGCCACAGCTACAGGATATTGAAGCTTACATCCACGGTGTCCATTTTCCATTGCCTTAGGCTCTGGTCACCAGCTTACATTGTGGAGTGCTCCAACCTTGTTGTCATTTGCTTGCTATAACTTATTGCATGTACAGTATGGGAATCTTGTCTTGTTTCATTTACATTTGACAAACTAACAGAGAGTGCAGTTTTTCACTTCTCTCCCCCCTCCCCTCTTTAAATTTGCACTATGAATCTACTGATTTGAGCTCCTCCCTTAATGGGAATTTGCTGTGTGTTGAACCCAAGTTTAACTCTCCAAGACATCCTATTCTTCTTTTCTTCCCCCTTTTAAACTTCATCAATTCAGAACTGAAATAGTTATAAGTACTGTAAATGTATAAGGCATTTTAAGATGGGAAATCTATATTAGTAATATTTTTTTAAAAAACAAGTAATTTAAGTTTTATATTGTAATGAATACAGAAATTGGGGTGATTATTGGATAGCTGCTCCAGGGGGGTCGAGTGCTGTATCCTATAAAGGAGCCACGTGGGGCAGCTGTTGATGATTGCTGTATTTGTGAATGGACAATGTTCTGCTAAACTGCTTTTCCTGGAGTTGCCTTACTTGCCTCTTAGAAGAGTTCTGAGTAAAAAATGCCATTTTGGCCTGAAAAGAGAGCAAGTGACAAAGTTGAATGTTTAAGCAGCTACCAAGGTTTCTTCCTCCTGTAGGAATAACAGCACAGTCCACTGGGAACTTCTCTCACACAAGCCCTAAAGAAGAAAACAGGAATTCATTTCCACGAGGCTCGTACACAAGAAGTTCCAGGTGGATTGTGTCCTATTTTTCCTTTCCCTTCTCCATCAGCTTAGCAGAGTTGCCTTTCAGATCTAACAATCTTTATATATTTTACACCAGTGAAAATGATTGTAATGTTGACTGTATGAAGTGCACAAAACCAACGTTCTTTAAAATAAAGGCTATCTCTTCAGAGGTAGCGCTTTGACAGCTAGGCTGGCTTCTTCCATATGCTTAAACATCTGTGGCACATGAGTCTCACCAACAGCCACCTGTTTCCCCCCCACGCGCCCAAGGAAGCAAGCTCTGTGGGCCAAACAGTGACTCTGCTAAGATCCCAGCACTATGTACGACATGTAATCTATGCAGTACCAGGGAAGAAATATGAACTGCTTTTGGTGGGATAAGATTTTATTATGTTGGAAAAACACTGTTTTGCTCTGGCAAAGTAAATAGCGAAGATGAACTGTTCATTAAACACCCATGTGTGGACAAACAGAAGACACTTTGCAAGTTATCCTTTTATTCTTCTTTCTCTTGACTTGTTCGTGTGTGGGCCTTTTCATTTAGTTTGTTGATGCATTTTATCGGTGAGCATTCCACTGATCCACATCAGAAATACATATAGTGTTGTGAGATCACAGCTAATTCACATATTTTAGCTAAAGCTATGAGAGGAGCAAGAGTAATCTCTGGTTCTACGGAGGTGCCTTTGTAAGTTAAAACAGTGCCCAAGTTGCTGCTGTGAAGATTTAAGTGTCATTTTGCCCTTCCAGCCCAGTGCTTCAAGAAAGTAGAGAAGATACTTTAAAACGCAGTTCAGGATTGCCCGGTCTCTGATCTAGGGATGTCAGAAAATTCCGCCGCGGATCTCGGTGAGGCTGAATGCCAGTGCATTTGGCCCCCCGAAATCCATGGCGGAACGAAGCCCCCGCCCCACAAAAGGCGCGCGAAACGGAGCACTTACCAGCTGCCATCCGCGCTGACTTGTGAATGGCGGCCGTCCTGCGGCCGCCATTCACTTCCTCATCATAGCCGTGATAGGCTACGTAAATAATTATGTAGCCTATCATGGCTAACGCAGAGACGCCATTTGCGTCCCTGCGGAGGCCATGATAGGCTACGTAGCCTATCACGGCAAGCTAAAAAAACCCAACAGCGTACACAAATGGCGGTGGCTACGGCGGCCACTATCTGCGTTCCCTTTTTTTCATTGTTTTAGCCTACGTAAATATTTACGTAAGCTGTTAACGGCGGAAAAAGGGAACGCAACTAGTGCCCACTACGCTATTTGTGTTCCCCCTTTTTCCCACCGTTTTAGCCTACGTAAATATTTATGTAGGCTAAAACAGCGAAAAAAAGGGAACGCAAATGGTGGCCGCCGTAGCCGCCGCCATTTGCGTGTGCTGTTTTTTTTTTCCCTGCAGGCTGCCCAGCGGCCAGATGTCCGGCTGCGGGCAGCCCCGGCCGGCAGCTCTGCGGATTCTCCGCAGAGTGGAGCCGGTCGGATCAGGATTTTGGGGGGAGGTGCAGAGCACCTCCCCCCCCCACCGCGAATCATCCCGGCGAAAAGGTGCGTGACTTCATACACCCCTACTCTGGTCTCCCTGCATTTTACAGAGAAGATCGCCCTCTGCTGAACAAGCAGCTTGTTGCAGGCTCTGCCAATATTGATGTGTTGAACCATCCAGACCCTGCCGTTGCTTCAGGAGGCAGCAAAGCTTCGGTGGGAACGTAGGAATAATACTACTGAGCACCCACTTTTAATACACAGTTGATGCCAAATTTGCACTGAAATTAAAGTCGGCACCCAAAGAACCGGCTGGTTAGTACAATGCAAAATAGTTCCTCCGCGTCACCACCCATTTATTTGTTCAAGTCCTGCTTTTCACCTTAGTTATTTTAGCCACTCTGTCTTTTTGGCAACTACCCTGCCACTCCTGTCCTGACCATAAGCACCAGGCGGTTTCTTCAGAGGACTCGATGTTTATTCCTTGCCTCAGTTCCCTGTGTCCTGTGCTCTTTTCCTTGTCCTTCGTGTTCCTTTTTTCTCGCTGTTCTTGCACTTTTCCTTCAGACCCCCTTTTCACTTGGCAATCCTCAGCTTGCCCTATGAAGCTGTTCCTATCTCTCCAGCCTGTATCAAGATGAAATGTCAGCCCAAATGACACCTTTCCCTCCCATCACAGAAACTGGCCTGTTGAACATTCTGTGTTGATTGGCTGCTCACTTGCCTCAAGCTCAATACAGCATGGATTAGTACTGAAGGGACAAATTAGATTTAGAATAGCTGCTTCTGTCTTCCTAGACCAAAGTGAGTGCCTAGAGGGTCCTTGGCAAGTGCGGTATCCGCTTGTTTCTGCAAAGAAGTGTAGGAAAGGGTAGCTGACATAAATGAAGAGCAGTTGGGTGTGAACTGGGGTGGAATTCGGGGGGGGACGACCCCAGCCTACCTAGTTATAATTATCATGGGCCTCAGTATTTTAACCTTTTACTTCTGTTGGATTAAGAGAAAACATGGAAAAATAATATGCTTGCATGTTACATGCATGTTACATGCTTTGTGACTTGATGTGTGGTCTGTGGTAACTCAAGATCATGTGCTTGAGTTACTGCCTCTGCACATAAAGTCTAGTTCTTGTTTTGTACTTGTGACACATTGTGCTGGTCTACATTTTGGTAGATTGATAGCAGTGGCCTCAGATCATCTGTGGGGGCCTACCTTCTTGTCTTAGAATTCCACCTCTGGTTGTAATTATATGGAGGAAGGAAGAAAGCAGTGTGATCTTGGGAGCAGAATGCTCATCTCTGTTTGCACTTCTTTCAGCCCTAATGTATACTCCACATCCATAGTATCTGTATATTGAGATTTAAATAATCCTCTTTTCTTGTGGTTTGCCTGTCATGCGCATTTGATGCTGATAAAATGTGAGTATCCCCATATGCCTTTGCAATAAAAAATACTAGTCTGAAAATAATGGTTTACCCATCTACTGGTGCTCAGGGTAAGTTACTTGGAATCCCTACCATGTCCCTCAAATTGTGGTCTCTCTAGATTTACATGCACCAGCCAGTGGAATCTGTAGTAACTGAGTTAAACACTGAACTGCTCTCTTCACTCGAAACACTCTCGGCAAGAAGAAAGCAGGAAGGCAGAAATAAAAATACATCCAGCAGGCGATTGCAACTATGGAGCTAGGTGCACCTATATGTCCCACCACAAGGCAAGGCAGAAGCAGATTTCCGGCCATGGCACCTCAAAGTAGAAAACCGAAAAAGTTTCAGCCCATCCCAGCCGACATCTGATGACCAAAGATGAAGCAGTTGCTCATGTAACCATTTCATGCCTGCCCCATCACAAATTGCCTACATTTAACATGTGAGTTGGCCTATTCGCATGTAGAGTTAGCATGTCAGCTGTGCGCCCACCTTTGCCACCAGGCACCTGTATGTTCATTCTGTACATGGATGGGCCATCTCACAGGGTAAGTTGCATGTAAATATGACTGAGTGGACATGGAGCCTCTACACATGCATTACAGTGAGGGGGCAGAGCCCTGTGCTGTTCTGAATGTACTGCATTCACAACTTCAGACTACAAATAAAGAGAATCACTTTTGGATGCTACTGGGTGTTTTGTTTGTTTGTTCTGAGCACAAGGTAAGTTGAAATTTAGCTGCGCCAATAGCCTGTTCAGCTTACAGTCTTTCTCCATGGTGTGCTGCTATCTTATCTTATTTGCAAAGAATTAAAAAGAACTTGGGGGCCAGGACATTGCAAAATGTGCCCTGCAGTCTGATGTGATCTCTGGCACTGGTGCCAGCTTTGGCCCAGCAAGGAGAATTGGAACAGGCTGGTCAGCCTCTGGACTAGAAAAGCCTGAACACTTACTGCCTCCTTCCACTGTTCTCTCTCTGGGCAGTCTGGCAGGGAGGGCTGGGGCCTGTGGCATTGCCCAGAGAGAGGGCGCATGCGCACAAGTAAGTCCTGCTGCTTCTGCCCACTTCCCCACTCTCTCCCTCCAGGCAGTGCAGTAGGGTTGGACCCAATCCTGACCACGACCGAGCAGCCACAGCTGTGTAAACAGTCTGCTGCTTTACAGCCTCTTGTTTGGTCATCTGCTCTGGGTGGTGCAGCAGTGGAAAATGAGTCCACTGGGTGGTGATGAACAAGCAGAGACAACGCCATCAATTCTCTGGGTATCCCCGCTGGACTCAATCTTTCCTGGTACACTACCCACAGACAGCGAGAGAGGATGAGGAAGTGGGCAAAGCTTCCCCGGGGGGCGGCACGCAAGCAGCCACTCTGCGCAACTATGTGCTGCAAGACGGGAGCGAGCACGCCTGTAACATCTCGGGATGGCCCTACAAGGAGCAGCTGCCTCCGCCTGCTGCTTGCCTGGGCTCTCCTTCCGGAAGGGACGCGAGCACAGCAACAGCCCCTGCTGCTGCTCGTTCGCTGTGCTGCTCTCCCTCCTCTGCCAGGGCGAACTGGGCAGGCCAGGGTTCGTAAGGGGCAGCTGCTTCTTAGCGCGCGCCTTCCCCCCAGGAGGCTGTGCCTGCTCACTCAGCCTCTCTCTGGGGGCGGAGGGGGTGGGATGGGGCCAAGCGGGTTTTTTTCTGGGAGCACAACAGGAAGGACGGAAGATCGGGCTCACGGGACCCCGCGTCGCGTGCGCACACACTCCCATCACCCCCAAAGAGCGCGGGTGAGCGGGCAGAAGGGCGAGGGAGCAGCTACCGCTGGCGCAAGCATCCAGCTCTGCTCGCCCCTCTGAACGCCGCGTCGTCCCAGAGCGCGCAAGGAGAGGCGGCAGCTCGCGCTCTCGGGACCTCCGAGGCGCCCCGCTCCTCTCGCCACGCTGCGCAGAGAGCCCACATGCTCGGCCTCCCTGTCCCGATGGCTCCACCAAGGCGTGTCGCCGAGCGCCCCCCCCCCCGGTCCCCCAAGCTGGAACGGGCTCCGATGCCTTGCATGCCCGAAGGCGCCTCAGCGCTCAGACTCACCAGACACGTGCACGCCCTACTGGGAGCAAATAAGGCGTGCGCACCTGGGGGGCGGGGAGCTCCGTTCTCCTCCTCTCACTCGCGTCGGGGGTGTCTTCCAACGAGAGCATCCCCATCCCTTCAGTACAAACACGGGAGCGCCGGAACAGCACGGGCCGCTCTGCGCGCATCAGCTTCGCTCGCATCCAGCAGCGCACCTTCCTGCGCGCCGAGAAGCACCTCTCTTGACGAGGAGCCGCGGGTTTTCTCCTGACGGCCGGGAGAAGCTCTCCTCGACGCAAGACGCTCTTCTCGGGTCGCCATGGAAGACGCACCGTCTGCGCCGCACAACTTCCACGGCACGCCCCCCAGCCACCTTCCAGGGCAAGGCGTGGAAAGCCGCGCTGCGCACCTGGCAAGAGTACCTACCGGCGCGTTGGATTTACTCGAGGGCAACGCTTAAAGCTGGGCGGGAAGGCGCACGGGCTTGGCCACGAGACTCGGGCTGTTGCGTACGACTTGTGGGCACGGCCTCGATGGTCGAGAACCGGCCGCAAGCGCTCCAAATCACAGGGCGGAGGAAGGAGCGCGGCCAGCGAGAGCATCAGGCGCCACACGCGAGGCGCGATGGTTCTACCCGGTTAAGGCAGGGATGCGAACGGCCACCCGGAGCAAGACTCCGCGCTTGTAGGGAAGCCCAGAGGCCGGCTCGCCGGCAGTGCTCGAGGGCGCGCGAACCGCCCGGGGAGGCGAAGAGCAGCTGGACTGGCAGGCGCCTCCCGAGAAGTGACAAATCTCCCCGCAGCCCATGGAAGAGCCATGCTTCCTCGGGGACAGGAGCCACCTCCCGGCACGGCGCAGGACAGCGCCAGCACTGAAATGCCAAGCTGCTCATCCGTTCGCAATGCGCGGGGGGGGGGGGGACGGGACGACGACAATCGTCTAGGTGAACAGGAGCTCCCCCAAGTGCCAGGGCCATGCACTAAGTATTTCTCTCTCTTTTTTTAACCGCAGTGAACTTAAAACCCCCGCATATTTGTAACAGCAAAAGCATCACCCCAACTACTCCACCCATCATCCCCAGACATAAATGTGTGCGGGTAGGAGAAAATCTATTGGTTCTCCATCTCTTAGGAGGATGCATTTCGTGTTAACCCTTTGCAAACTTGTTAACCCTGGGGAAGGGCTGTGGTCGCTTACTTTGCATGCAATAGGTCCCAGGCTCCACCCCTGGTATTTCAATGGAGGCGAGAACGACTCCCGTCTGAAACTCCGGAGAGCCCCTGCTGAGCAAAATGGGCCAACGCTCGATTTGGTACAATGCAGCTTATGTTCCTAAGCACAACTCAGGAACAAGGGGTGACGGTGGGTTGCTTTGATCACTATCCCAAGTATCCCGTGCATTCTGTAAGCACTACATCAAAAGTCAAATCGTTTACATTGGGGTTTAATTGAATTTTGAGGCAACCATGTAAACTATACACAAACTAGGCAAAGTTTAACACATCTACACAAGTTTCTATTTCCCAGCAGCACAGTGGAAAACCCTAAACCCACAGCAATTTCTCACTGGTAATTTCAACACATATTTAATTCTATGTAACTTAATTTCAGTAACAATACATGAAGCAGACAAGAGAACAAAAGATCTGGTGAACAGAAGATGGCTCTACACAAAACAGTGAGCTAAGAGAATACTATAAAAACTTCCCTGGTTTCAACACTGCTTGGAGCATATGCCTGCTTAAAAACATTTTTTCAGATGAAGATGATAAGAAGAGTCCTGCTGGATCCAACCAATGTAGGGCAAATTCCCCCAAAAAGAAACTTCGGAGGCATTTTTGGTGAAAAGTTGGCAAACAGTGTTTTCTAATTTGAATGTGCGGAATTAAAAAAAAAAGTTTACCAAGCTCAATTGTCTTTGCTCTGCTTTTAATTAATAAACAAAAGAAAATAGTATACAAAATAGATATTTTTCTTTATAATGGAAACTGACTAATTTTGTAACATTAACATTTATTGGTCAGCAGAATGAAATAAAGAAGTTCTACATAAGTTTTTAAATCATGTTTTAGTAAATGCAACTACAGGTTGCACGTATCATGTCTGCTGCTTCAGACTTTGAACATTTACCACCACCGAAAAAGCAGTTCAACTCATTTTTATGTTGGAGGTTTTAATGTTTCTCATTCATGCAGGCACCTGCTTTAGTTATGTATTTGCATGCTGTCATACACTGCATTTTCCCTTTCATACAACTAAATTTGTTCGATCTGCATCCAGTCGAGCACCCACATATGATAATTTATTCACAAACACCAGGTACTGCAGATAACATGAGCTTTGGCAAAACATTTCCATTGCATTCTGTCCATCCCTTTTTTTCCTGGTGCAAGTAAGAATGGAATATTACAAGTTGTTTACCTCCACACCATTGGCTGATAATGAGCTCTAATGACTGATTATGAGTCCAGCATGTTCCTGTGTCCACCTTCTTCCACAACTTATGCTATAAATGGAATCTTGTGCTCAGCAGCCCGGACTGCTTGAAGGACTCCTTTGCGTGTTCATCCTCTGATGCACCCTCATCTGTTCCAGCATCACCACTATCATCACCTTCCACATTTGCTTCCTTCAAGCCCTAAAACAGATTGACCACCTAAAAGGTGGTATACGGCCATACAGAGGTTGTCTGGCACACAGATGACTGCCTCTACCTCAGTGACATTTAGACCTGTGTATGGAGGGTGGGACAATATATCTGACTTCAGCTTCAGTGCTACATGCACCATTTCAAGAAAACCTTGATCGCAAGGCTTGTATAGCGGAATAGTGACATATTTGCGGTCTGTATCAGCCATATTGGAGATGGGTATGTCATGAAATTTGGCGGGCACTAATACTGTTTTTCTCTCAGAAGCTGCATGACACAATACAATGAAATCATACACCTGATCAACAAAGGGCAGCAGTTTCTCTTTAAATGTCTGGATTCTACTAGCAAATGATTGTGGGATTGGTATGCCAGCCTCACTTGCCAGAATGCAGTAGCGTTTCCATACCTCAGGAAGTTCAAAAACATGGCCCTTTTTAGCAGAATACTGTAACTGCTTACTAAGCCACACAAATGCAACATGTCATTTTTTGATGTTCTCTTCAGCAACTGCTTGTAGCAATTAGGATGGAATTTTCCTTCTGCTGCAATTAAATCTGTGACCAGAGGTAATCTTGACACTTTAGGACATGCTGCTTTAGTTTGGCTGCTTCTAGTATTTTGCTGCTTGTATGTAATGTTATCGAAGACAGCTTTTCTTTAGAACTTCCCTCTTGGCAGAACATATAGCATTTCCAGTTCATAGGCTGACATTTCTCAATCGTGATCCAGTTTGGGGAATCAGTTGCGCACTTGCTTGTGAATCACACTTAGTGGTTAAAAGACCATTTTCTGAATAGCGTTTTTGCAGTCTTTTTATTTTTCCTTTTATCTATGAACTGTGCACAGCAATATATATGCCAAACCAAAGATTTGCTATCAGCACCTTGCAAAGCAATATTGATTTCCTCAGTTGCTTCCTTGTAAGTAGAATTTCTCAGTTTGTTTCTTGCATTTGCCCCCTCCTGTATTGCAGACAACCCCTTTTCAGCTGCACTGAAGAGATCACACTTTACTTTCTGGCATATAATGAACTGTTCATATGCCACAGTTCTTGTTCTCTTTAAGCTTAGCACTGGGTCCATGGTTAACAAAAGCCTGACATTAAAAGTTATATAAATATGTATGTTACCCTGATAGAAGCCCATACAGCTTCAGGAACTCTCCCCCCTTGCAGCACCTCACCCCTGTTGGAGATCCTGCCCTCCCAAATAACTTACACCCAGATCATACCACACAGCATGTTACCCTAGATAGCTTTCCAATTGCCCCTACAGTACGCAGAGACCTGGAGGTCATAAAACGGAACTCCAGAACTGCCTAAGAGCTGGTGAAGAGAGGTGGGGGGAAAGGAGAGGCCAGATCAGTGAAGGGAGAGCACCACGCAAAATCATTCTACCTGAGATAGCACACACTCAGCTCTAACCACCACTTTCCCAGCCAGGTGAGATGAAAGGTAATACATTCACAAATATACGATCATCCCAGAGTGCAGGACACAGAATAATGGGCTTAAGTTACAGGAAGCCAGATTCCGGTTGAACATCAGGAAAAACTTCCTGACTGTTAGAGCAGTACAACAATGGAACCAATTACCTAGGGTGGTGGTGGGCTCTCCCACACTGGAGGCGTTCAAGAGGAAGGTGGACAGCCACCTGTCAGGGATGCTTTCACTTGGATTGCTCTATTGAGCAGGGAATTGGACTCGATGGTCTTATAGGCCCCTTCCAACCCTACTATTCTATGATAGCCTTTTCTTGCCTTCCAAACTACTGTTCCAGAAGAGGGGAAAGGAAAGGAAGCCTGCACAACTCAAATTCCCCAGGCAACCAGCCTAGCTAGGATTCAGAATTTGTCATTTTCACCCTATGAGTGTAATTTCAACTCTTTCATTTCTGATTGAATATTGCCATTTGACTTCATTTTTTTATATGTTCCTGTGAGAATTCAGCTTGGTAAACAAGATATTTGGATTCAGCATATTCAAATTAGGGGAAAACACCTGTTTACCAGCTTTTCACCAAAAATGCCTTACTTCATAACAAAGCACTTTTCTGGAATACTGTCCCTGAGAACTCCACACACAAAGTATGAAGACACCACACACACACACACACACACACCCTTGCTCTTTGCTGCTGTTATGCTTCCTACCTCTGAACATGGAGGTTCCATTTAGCTAGCAACTCAAGGCTAATTGCTGATAGATCTGCCCTCCATAAATGTGTCTATCCCTCCCCTTTGCTGGCCATCACCACATCGTACAGCAGTGAATGCCGATAGTTATTTGTTGTGCAGTAAAAATACTTCCTTTGGTCTGTTCCAGACCTAATGCTGACCAGTTTAATGGGTGACCCCACCCCATCCTAGCAGTACGAGGGGGAGAGTTCTCAGTCTGCTCTGTCAGCACCATTTATAATCGCATACCTTCATAACATTTTATAAAACTATAATTTTCTCCCCACCAGCTATACACTAAGAAGCCCCAAATAGACTAGCTCAACTTTCTGCAAACTGGTGCCCTCTGGATGTGTTGTAGACAACCATTCCCACTATCCCCCAGCCATCATGTTCATTGGCCATTCTAGCTGGGGATAATGGGAGCTGTAGTCCAACATATACGGAGAGCATTAAATCGTGGACGGCTGAACTAGCTGATGTTTGTAGGGGAAGCATTCCTCGATGGAAGCTTCTTAACTCAGGGCTCCAAGCTGCAGGCAAAGCACGTGGAAATGTTTCCTTAAATCATGTTGGCCTTCAATCCTAAACATTCACTGGGCACAGTGAGGTTATTACAATTATATCTCACTTTTCCTCCCAGAAGCTCAAGGCATCATAGATGGTTCTCCCCCAATCCATTTTATCCTCACAACTCTGTGAAGTAGGCTAGGCTGAGATATAGTGACTAGCCCAGTGAGCTATATGGCTAAAAGGCCCTTGAATCCAGGACTCCTTGATCCTAGTCTAACATTATCCTCTGCACTACACTGCTCTCTACTTGATTTCTGAGTAAATGCGCACAACTCCAGTTAGTTGCTCTTTTCTTTCTTTCTCCCCCTGCCCCCGCACCAGTGCTATGACACTGTTTTTGAGAGGCAGCAACCAGAACTCTACAGATGAGTGCAAACCTGGCCATTCCACAGATTCACGTAAATGCACTCTGATGCTCAATCCCTTCTACGATCATCTCTGAAACAAAAATTAGTTCCTTTGCGTCTGTCTCCAGAAAGCTCACAACCAGCAAGAACTGGGTGAAATTGGCGAGTGCCCCCCCCCCCACAGTAGTCCAGGGCTACCTTGTGCTCACTCCTAGATTTAGAGATTCAGTTATGCTCTTCCTTAAAGGCTCAGGACAGCTGATAGGGAGCTGTGCATAGAACCCCCAACCAGGCACTGAAAGTATTTCACAGCAGCTTAGTTTTCCAACCATGCGACTGCATCAGTTGGTCCCAAACGGTTTATCATTTTCCCACACCAGTTTAAAAGCAACTATAAGTTCACCGGTTAGCCTTAGGCATGCTGCTGTCACTTAGCTTCTGCCCCCAGAAATCTGTCAGAGAGATACTAATCTTGGCTTATGTCAGAGTTACTGTAACGGAGGGCTGAGCCATCTTTTTTCTGTTGGGGGCCACATTTCCTTGTGGGCATGGACTGCATGTCGGCAGTGAGCAGGGTCAGAGTCAAAAGTGTATGTGTGAGGTCACCCCTTTCCTTTTTCTTTCTGCCACTCTCTTATCACTCTTTCTGCCAACCCCCTTTTTCTCCCGCCCAGCAGACTGCCAGTGAAGGGACAGATCACTCTTGGTCTGAACTGATCATATGCGGAGTGTTTTTAAAATTAGTCTGTGAACTGCAGGTCGCTCACGACTTCTGTAACGCTTACGGAGATTCTGTAGGTCAACCCCCTAGAAAATCCAGAAAAAGCACTTATATAAATACTATTATTTCTTATTTTTTCAAAGATAGAGCCAGCTAACCTGTTCAGGACAAGCTGCCCTGAAACCAAACTTACCATATTGGGGAAGGAACACTTAAGACTCAAGTCTCTGGGATGTGTTTTGTTTGAGCAAAAACACAACACACACACTTTGAAACTTTCACTTGGAATCCCAGGGAGGTTGTTCTTTTATCAATGAACAGACAACAGTTAACAGCTTCTTTACCCTTTTTAAGAGTTTGCAGACACTCCCTGCAGAATTCGTGCCAATGTCAAGCCTGACTAAAGCAGCACAGCAATACTGGAGCAATCCTATACTCCAGTATTTACGTGCTGCTACAGCACAGCAGACAGATGTTTCCCTTCTGGAGTTCACTGTGAGATAGCGTGGTGACGTCCCCCTATCTAAGCAGGTAATCCTGCAAGACATGCAACGGGAGCCTCTTTTATCGTTCATGACACAGCAGCACTGCTGCTCACAGTTCAGGAGTTCCTGATCAGTTTCCTTAAGGCTAAAATCCTATGCATTTTTACTCAGGAGTAAGATTTACTGAATACAATGGGACTTACTTCCAAGAAAACATGCATACTGTTCGTGCTGCAAGTATGCAAACCTTAAACTACTTCTTTCTTGTGTAACACACCCTGCTGAATTCCATGGGAGAAGTGACTTCGGCCCATTCCAAACACCCCTTCTGACCTACAACGTTGGTCCCTCCCTTGCGTTATGGCCCACTGCCCAATATTCTGGACTTGGAGAAAGAGGACTCAATGTCTACATGAGTGGATTAGGGAATACTGAAATAATTTCCCCAAGGTTTCTTCCACCATGAAAGCTAAACACTAAGAGAAAAGCTAACTGGCTGATACTTTTGGGGGAAGAACATGCAGCTTAAAAGAGAAAACATTACTGAAAATATATCTAAACATACCTGATCATGCAACCTAATCATGCAAAAGCCTGAGTCTTGGTTTTTAACCATTCTGATACCCAGAGGATCATCTTTCTTGTGTTCATCCTTGAGGTAATGAGGCAGCCCAGAACGGTCTGTATCTTCTTGTCCCTACAAACCATGTCGTGCTGCTACACTGCCTCAAGGTCTACCATCTGGGTGGCAATCCCCAAGGGAGACCAGGTTGCAAAGCTGGCCAAGAAACAGGGCTAGAAAAGTTACTAGTCCTCTTCTCTCCAACCTGCCT
Source organism: Heloderma suspectum (assembly GCF_057233095.1). Taxonomy (NCBI): domain Eukaryota; kingdom Metazoa; phylum Chordata; class Lepidosauria; order Squamata; family Helodermatidae; genus Heloderma; species Heloderma suspectum. Next base: position 5,599,756 of record NC_139466.1, read on the forward strand.
CCATCACACATATGGAGAAAGGGTGGGATCTATAAACAGAACAAGTAGTTACATCCAATTTACAACAGAACGTTAAACCAACATTCCGTGAAGCACAGAGAGCCAAGACCTTATGCATTCGAATAACTCAAGGAGAACCCAAATGGTTTAGAGAACTGTGGCTCAGACAAATGGGATCACTGTTTACATAGGGTTATGGTAACACAGGGTTAGTATAATTGTCATATTTTTATCATTTGGTTCTATATCAAGTAGGAATTCCTGCATCCCCTATAAAAGTGTGCTTATTGCAGCTGCATAAGCAGAAGCCAGTGGTACAAATTCCACCATGAGATGGTCACAAGCAAAGTTTAATTTACTCCAGGGTAAATGCCAGCCAACAAAGTAACACGTACAAAAGATCTTAAGTGTATTTGGATAATTAGCCAGTTCAGACTACTGGTATTCTACAATTTGCATAAATGTTTAGCATACATTGTGTGTGCTCCACAGAAGATGCTTGTAGCTGTGAGCTGCAAAGCTACACGCTTTGTATGACGTGACCCCCCAGGTTCAACTGATGTTTTGGTGACTTTTCCAGGACTATCCAGGAACATACGAGCTGCTGAAGATAACCTTTTAAAGCCTTCACTGACTTAGCAGTATTTTTAAAAGCTTACTGTGGTCACTTTTAATCTGTTTTGAGGTGTTACACTGGAGAACTGGGAAACATTGCCCAACTTTTCATACGTGTAATATAAGGCTCTGTTTCCTCCAGTTCTAAATTTATATAAAAATAAGGGATAAAAGCATAGCAATTAATAAATACATAAATCACAAACTATGTAGGTTGATTTTTAACTGGACTAGTCCCCAGCACTAACAACACTATATTTTATAACAAACACACCAGTGCAGCCTTCTCCAATCGGAAACATTGGACTACACCTTCCAATGGCCATGCTGGCAGGGTATGATGGGGGTTGCAATCCAACAAATCTAGAGGACACCAGGCTGAGGAAAACTGGCCTGGGCCCTCAATGCTTATTATGCTGCCATTTCCTACGTACAAATGCCTCTTCATTCAAAAAAATATTTAGCCACAATAGGTGTAGCTACTATCACAAGCAGCAAAGAAGTTTGTGGCCTGTGAAACTGAGGCTAGAGTGTTCTGACTTTCAAAAACACTTAAAACTGTTTTCTTAAGTTCTAAAGTGCTAAACTGTTTCTCATCGGGATGTTATAATCCTTGTTTTGAGGAGACTTTATAATGTCTCACGTTTTTGCTACTTTGTCTATAGATAGAAAGAATGCTTTTAAAGATACACTTTCAGGACTACACACACCATTTCTGTACAATTTTTTCTCCTCCCACAGACATTTAGCAGAGGAATTCTGTCAGAACCCATCAGGTTTCTGAACCATGAGTGCAAACCACACCTCGGTAAAGGATTAAGGGATCTTGGGTAGCAGGGGTAAGATCTTCCTGTGAACATTAAAATGACTCTGTGGTACACATATTAGCCCAGGGATGGGCAACTTGTGTCCTTCCAGATAATGATGGACTTTAACTTCTATCACCCCTCACCATTGGCTGTCCTGTTGGGGCTGATGGGAGCTGCAGTCCAGCAACATCTGGAAGTCCACAAGTTGCACACTCCTGTATTAGCCACTAAGGGAGCAATCCCATGCATGAGATTCAGTATGAGCTCTTTCCCGCTGCTTTGTATGAAGATGTTTATTATTTGTTGTATACAACCATGCACTGAATACACTACTTTATATTAAGATGTACTTTTTAAAAACAACAACAGCCTGTGGATTTGTTCAGGAATTTATCCTTTTGCTGGCTTGTTTGGAGAAATGGGAGGCTCACAAGGACCCTGCAAGGTAGACCCAAGTTGGGAGTGTGATTGGGCCAAGGTAAACTGGGGAGCTTCATTAAAGGCACAACCTATTTATGTTTGGACAGAAAAAAGTCCTGCAACTCCCAGCATGCCCCAGCTAACCATGCTGGCTGGGGAATGCTGGGAGTTGTGGGACTTTTTTCTGCCTAAATATGCACTAAATGAGGCACCATAAGTACAAAAGCTTCCATGTTTCTACTGGTCCTTAGAGCTACTACAAACAAGGGGAGAACTCTCTTTGAGTTCCATCTGCCTTCTCGCTCTCCCAATTGTGCCTTATTTTCTCTTGAGCAACTAGAAGGGGAAAAAAAGGAAATGATCACCATTGGACTGTTCTGCTTCCTTTTTCTCTCAGGAAAGGGTTGCTCTTTCCAGAAGTTGGAAAAGCGGGGGAAAAGGTAACATGTGAACTGAGCTTAGGAACCTCTGCCAGTCAGGCTTGAAGTTACTGGGTTAGAAGGGCGACTGGTTCAATTCAAAGCAGGCTGACGCCTTATATCCCAGTTCATTTTACTCACCTGTTAAGAATAAAAGTAAGGCTAGAATGCCTCCTTGAATCTATTGATCTTCAGTTGCAACAGGAACTAAAAAAAACCACAACAAGTTCTTACAAACTATTTCAATAAATATTTTAGATAAAAGTGGTGACTGCAGAGATTAACTAAACAGCACTTCTAAACCTTTACACTTATGTGCACTATTAACAACAAAGACTGTTAGAGGAAGTTGTACGCGCTATTTCTTTTACATGGGGAAAACCCTACACCCCCAGAGACAGTGAAGTATAAAACAGATGATATATACAGATATTTCATCATGGTCATTCCTTTGTTCACGACATTTATTACTTTATTACTCTCTCAAAACACAATGGCTATTTGAACCATTACCATTAGAGCATGGTCTAGCTGAAGTTAAGCATGATTTCAGCCCTATTAGTGTCAAGGGAAGTGTGCATGAGCTTAACTCTTTCCCAAAGAAATCAGTGGGATCTAGGGGTGTTTATCTTTGGCTGGGATTATATTCAGTATGTGTGGTGTATTATTGCAGTTAGCAGACAATACAGTTCCCAAAGATCTGCAAGATGTCCTCCCACGAAACAAGCTCCCTGCACCCAGAGACAGGCTGGTGGTATCTAGCTGCCAGTTTCTTAACCAACAGCTCATGCATGCAGGGAGGCAACATTTCATTTGGCTGCATGTGATAAATCGGCTGCTGAATAAGTGAAATGGAGAAGTATATGAAAAGTTTAAGCTGCAGCAATAACCCTCAATGGGCCTTCGATACAGGCAAGCCGTCGCTTGATGTTGTGATCATTAAGTGACAGGTATGCATGTGTGATTGAGCCCCCAGAGAGTACAATAAAGAAGAGTCATGAAGCTTACCTCACTCTGTGAATTCAGCAAAGGCAAAGAACATCATACACTGGAAAAGGTCAATGCTGATGTTCCATGCATAAATTCTGCGTGGTATTCTTGCTATCACAACGGAGACGCAACTGCTGAGCAGAACCAGTGCCTGAATTTTTAATCAAGAAAACAGACTTAATTGTTGAAGACAGACATCTGTCAAAATAAAAGAGTTAAATACTTTAACTCTTTTGCCTTTACAGATGTGGAACATGGCTGGTACCTCACTCGGCCCTTCACCCAGGGAAAGGGCAGAAATGAGAGCATTAGATACACACTATGGCTGCTGACCAACCCCCATCAAGCAAACAAAGACTAGTGTTTGTGGCATCTTCCAACTCTCCCTCCTCCGCAATTCTGCAGCAGAAAATACACCATAATCATATAGAAAGAGAGAAACCTCCCTGCGAGTTTGGAGGCCCCCCTCTCCCTCAATTCGGGAGGCACAAAGGACTTTAAAAGTTATCACACAAAATGCATGGCTGTCATCCTACCAGCATTTTAATATTTCCTTTTTACCAGACAAAAACTTGAGTTTTGCAAAGGTCATGTTTTGCCCATGACTTTACTTGCTATAAGCAAAGAATGAACCACAAGGGTATTTAATAAATTGGAACCAACAAAGCCTCAGTTTCAGCAGGGACAATTCAGTCACACTTTTGACAAGGATGTTTGCTATAAAAGATTCTTGCCGGATTACAGGACATTTCAGGGTGGATTCACAATGGTGTCTTTCTAACTTACACTGGGAATCTTGGCCTTGTGAATGATTCAGCCATTGTTTAATGTGGGTTTAGAATGCAGAGGCACCCAGATTTGGGCCACCTTTGATAACCCCAAGTCCACCAAACTCCACATTATGAACAAATACTGAGTCTTCCACTAGACTGGATCTCCACAACAAAAAGTGGCTGCAAATGAAATAGGTAAAAATGGTTGTATGAACCCACCTTCACAGGTCCAGCAACACAACCTTACATTTTTAACATTTTTGTAAATCTATTTCTTACACATGTAAATATGGCACACAATCATGGTTTTGCATGCTAATATATGCTGAGCTTTATATTTGTATAAAGAAGGGTCTTGTGCACACACAAGTGATAATCCATTATAAGTGTGTATGTGTGTGTGTGTGTGTGTAAGGCACACCAACTCAACTATAAATTACAGGGGGAACATGTCAGTGGGAATCTCTCCAACACAAGATCCATTGAAGTGAATGGGAGTTACACAAGGGCACACTGTCCAGCTCCCATTCATTTCAATGGTACTTGTATAGGAAAATATTCCATTGGATTGTGCCCTACTTGTCTACTTCCATGATGGGATTAAAACAACAACTCCAACACTACATTTAAGCTGCCATCCTACACATACTTACCTGGGAGTAAGTCCCATGGAATTCAATGGGGCTTACATCTGAGTAGACATGCATATGATTGAGCTATTAATATTTACATGGAGCGTACACTTAAGCACCCCATCTCAACAATGTACCGCAGCTGAAACAATCATATGTAGAGATTCTTTGGGGTGTATGGAATAAAGTACTATTGTTTTGGGGAAAAGTTACTATTGATTTTGAGAGAACTTACCAAAGCTGCCATTTTGTTTTTGAAAAATACTATTTGAAACAACCTCCCACACTTACAACTGCAAGATGTATGATATGCCTTATTGTTTCAATTTAGGGAAACAAGTTTAAAAATTAAATTGAAATAAATTTGTTTCCACCACAGCATTGGCAGCAGAAGCAAAACAACACAAATTGTCATAAATATTCAAAAATGTAGTTTATCACCAAGAACACACCCATTTGATAGACAACTGGTAAATGTTTTTTCAGTTTTCTTCAACACACACACATACACCCTTACACATTTGACCAAAAGATGCAGAAAAAGGTAATTGAAAAGCCAAACTGGGTTAACCCATAAATAGGTTGATATCACAGCTGTAATGTAGGGTCCCTCTTGGTATAGAGTCCTTAACTTTTAAACAGAGGAAAGTATTATGCTACGCTAGTCTGTGTTAAGAAGCTTTATTTAAAAAAAAAAAAAGACAGAGCAACAGAACGAGGGAACGTAAGAGCTACGCTTACTGTACGTTAGAATGCCAGTAAAAGTTTTCCCTCAAAACTGCTGACGAAGGACAGTATCTGACTCCCAGGCAGCTTTCAGTTTTGGTGGTGTCGCCTCCTCCAGATATAAAGACTACACTGCAGACCTAAAAAACGAACTCCTAAAAACATGTATTTGTTAAGCGGGGGGGGGGGGCAGGGGGGGGGCTCTGTCCTGGGTCAGCATTTATTGAATGTTAGCTGCATTCACAATAGTAAAATAATTTTCTATTAAGTTCTGCAGCACCCTTTCTGAATGCCACTGCTTATAAAATGGTCTCTTTTAAAAAAGTAAAGTTTTCTCTTGATCCCCTTGCCACACCGACACCACTGTACAGCTGAACTAGACAAATGCTGACATACACAAATCTAGTTTCCCTGACTGCCCCCTCCCCCTCAACAACCATACGGAGGACTCCCCCACCCCTTTGCACACTTAATAGCATTTTCTAAGCTCTGGACAGAAAAAAAGGATTCCTAGGCAACCCCTGAAAATTGTTTTAACTGCTGCTTACACAAGGTAAAAATAGTGCAATGTATAGATTATACTCCCAAGAGTATTATATTCATGTATACAAAATATTACACAGAAGCACACGTCAGTGAGGACACTCGTATTTCCTGTGTAAAACAGGTCAATAGAAAACGTATAGAAAAATATTTCAATATAGTGCTACTTATTTCAAAAGTCCTAAATGGTCAGAAACTTTAGTACATGTTTAGATTTTGCTGAGTTTTTGCACATTTCACACACCTTCAACCAAAAATATATTTTTTTAAGAAATACTATTTTACTGTTCTTTTAAAAATTAATGTTTCAACAAAATTCACAAGTGAGCTTCCTTCCAAAGACAAAGCAATTAAGTAGCATTTAATTTTAAAAAATTAAATATGAATTTAAGCAAAAATTACAAGATACCATGTTTAATAATTAACTATCAGTACTGTTTATAATTAAATTCAAAGCATTTTTAAAAGTTATCTAGATATAGATTTATAGTTGCAATTATTATAATCATATTTTAAAAACAACACACACACACACAATACAAGTTTTAACTCCCATTGCAAAACAGTAGCATAAAAATAGCGTAATTTTAATCTGGTGTTTTAATCTTTTTATCCTTTTACTGTTTATCTCGTGTTAACCGCTCCAAAATCTGTTCTAGATATGGAACGGTATACAAATATTGTAAATAAATAAACAAAATAAATAAGAGTAAAATATATTGTATTACATATAATGTAAATCAAAATAATTTTAAAATTCCTTTTAAAAAGTCAGTCTCATAACACCTGTAAAATTATTTTATATTATATATATATATATACACACACACACACACACACACCCCAGAAATGGGTGAATACTTGGATTTTCGGTGTTAAAAAAATGGATAATGACAGAAATGTTTATTTATTTTTTGCTCATATAGTAGACTTTTACCATTTTCACTGCAGTTCTTGCCATAAAAAAATTTGAATCAAAATTCTGCATTTAAATTCAAATATGGCCTTTTTTGCATTCAAACAACTGTTGGTTAAATTTATAAAAAATGGGGCAACAAAATATTAGTAGTATTTAGTACAAAAACCTATTTAATATTTAAAATATTAAGACTTACACACACACACACACACATAGTGAAATTAAACTTTCTTTTTTCCTGCTCTGGTAATGATTGTTATGGAGTTTCCTTCTAAATTTCACTCCAAATATCACACAGCAATTGAAGTGACAAACACCTCAAAGACAGCTCAAACTTTTTTTTCTTTCCAATTCACTCTTGTTGTAAGGGATGTTAGATGGTTTTGGGGGGCGGGGGAGGGAGAAGAAGAGAAAAAAAAATATTTTTGGTGCAATTTCATTTCTCTCGGGAACAAATGCAGTCATGCATCTTTTTAACTCTTTCACCGCTGGCCACAGTTGTAACGGTTTGTAACCTTGGCAGTTCCCCCCCTTTTGCACGGGAAGGGGGGAGAGACAAGGCAATGCAAACAGGGGAGGGGGTGGCTTTAGGTTTCTCCCCAGGTTACAAAGGCACAAAGTTACACTTGCACTTCCAGCCCCCCCTCCGTGTGTACGGCAGGGGTGACAAAATTGCAGTGGATTTTTTTTTAATGGGGAAATGAAGGGATGGGCTAAATAGGCGCTTCTTCATTCCCGGACTTATAACTCAGCCTAGATTGGCTTTAAGAAAAAGAAGCAAAAAAGAGAAAATACAAAAAAGATAGGAGGGACCAACTAAAAGTTAAAAAGGCCCCACCAGAGTTAACTATAGAGGAAGCAACTTGCAGAGCTGGAACTAAATTAGTAGTTTGCCACCCTCTCAAAAATTTTGACCCCCCCCCCCCGCCCAAACCTCCTCTGCAGATATTCCTCTCTCGGCCTTATCTATACATTTTTGTAGCGTCATTCTCTGTATCCATATTTAGCTAAAAAGTAACAGGGGGAAGAAAACGGGGGGGAAATGGGCCAGCTCTATTTTTAATCCACCCCCCAACTCTCTCTCCCATCTCTCCGCTTTTAAACAAACTTTTCTCCAGGACTCAAAAAAGGGGCAACATTTTGGCCCTCAGATCCAAATTCCCCGAATCTGGAAGCGCTTTTGCCCCCTCCCCAACTGCGGAAACTTCCCTCCCCGTGTCATTTTCTGTTCTTCGTTTTGACGCAACTCCCTCCGAACTTCTGTCTCTCCCCTCCCCCCTCACAGAAATAAAATTTGGGAGGGAACCAACACTGTCCATCCCCCCCTTTTTTGCATATTAAAAAAAAGTTTTCCCACATATTTTTTTGGGGGGGAGGTTATTTTACTGTTGCCTATATACACACACACACACACCCCAACTCCGCTGGGTGTTGCAAAAAAAAAGTTGCCGGGGGGTGGCCGGTGCGCCCCCCTTGCGCCTCCGCCTCCTCCCGCGTTGGCGCCCCCCCGCCCAGCCGCCTCTCCCCGCTCGCCCGGCCCTTCCCCGGCCCTCCCGCGACCTCCGCGGGCCCGCCCCGGCCAGAGGGGATTTTTAGGGATTTTTTGGCGATTTTTGGGGCGCCCCCCGCGGCCCCCCCGGCCTCGGGCGCCCTCCTTTTCCCCGCCCTCCCTCCTCACCTCCGAGTCCACTCGAAAATGGCGCCGAAACCGAAAAAACTTTGCAAATTTCATTGTAGCGAGTGCAAAGGCTGCTGGGAGGGGGGAGCAGGGGAGGGGGCAGGCACCGCCCAGAGCCAGAAAGCGGGCGCGGGAGGGCCGGGCGAGGCCGGGCCGGGCCGGGCCGGCCGGGCGCGGGGAGGGGCGGGGGCAGCTCTCGGTGGCCCGCGAGGAGGGCGCGCTCGGGCCCCGCGGCGCCTCCAGCGGCGCACGGCCGCGCCTCGCGCGCCCGGGTTGGAGTTTGGAGGAAGTTTCGCGCGGATGCTCTGGTGTGTTGTTGGTTTGCGCGCGCGCGCGCCGTGGGGAGTGTGTGTGCGCGCGCGCGCGCGCGCGGGAGGGCAGTTGTGCACAGGCTCGGGGAGAGGTGCGCCGGGGAGGGCGCCGGGCTTTCTGGGGAGGGCACGGCCCGGCCTGGCCTAGGGGCAGCGCCGCGCCTCCGCCGGAGAGAGCGACGAGGGCTCGGGGCGGCGTTGTTGCGCAAGAGAGGAGCCCGTAATTTTTACTGCTCCGCTGGGGTGGCGGGGGAGGGGGAGTTGCAACCCCCAGTGGGTGTTTTTTTTCATTTTGAATCTGAGGAAATATTAAAATAGCACACATGCAGCCCGGCGGGGGGTGGGGGGTGGGGTGGAAATCTGTTTAAAACTTTTCGAAAAAATATATCGTGCCCAGTTTTGGAAAGGGGGCGTCTCCGAGGGAGGTTAAATTGAGTATGGGTTTTCCTTTTAATGGCTGAAAGGAGATTGTGTGCGTGCGTGTGCGGGTTGGAGAGAGGAAGATGTTCAGCAGGAGGGGGGAAGGTCTGTTTTGTTTTGGAGAGGGGCTTTTCGGGGCGGGGGGAGCTGATCGAGGATGCTCCACTTTTATGATTGTGTGTGCTGCACAGAGCGGATTGTTCATGCGAGCAGGAGGTGGGAGGCGAGCAAAAGGGCCCTGCTGGGATTACTTTGCATTGTACCCAGTTGAGTTTTGGAACATGGGGAGGGGTCCAGGTTGTGGGGAGGGAGGAGTTATGTCGTGCATTGATGTTACTAATTTTTATTTTATTTTTTTTACTGCTAAGGAGAGGACTGTGTGGGTGGGGAGAGGCTAGACGGAAGAGGAATGTGTCTGTACAGGACACTTCACATTTGAAGTAGCTTAGATTTGAGGATGCATGAGTTTGCTTGCTGCTCAGCCATAGGCACTGCTTCCATTTTGCCCAAGGTCAACTCAAACAGAATGCTTTTCCATGGGTTCAGTTCAGACATTTGAGCGTTCTCGTGATGTACATGAATGTGTGAATCAGGTCTAGGTGCGCCTGCTAGTGTGGCCTTGCGCTCGGGCAGAGTGAAGAGGGAACACAGTTATTACGTATCTCACTAGGCTGAGCATCTAGGATAAACTGCATTATGTGGGGTCAGATTTGCACCAGGGGTTGCAACATCATATTCACTGGCAAGACTGCATGTTTAATTTTTAAATTTTAATTGCATATTTAATTCTTGTTGCACATTTTGATTATTGCTGCTTCAAGGTCCATTTATGACATCCATGTGACCTATTCCTAGGGTGAGGTGTGCCTAACTGCGTGAGATCACAGGCTCAGTTTCCAAAGTGCCTTACACTTCATACCATGTACATCTGCATGACAACCCAAGGCTGGACAGCCATCTGTCAGGGATGCTCTGACTGGGATTCCTCTATTGAGCAGGGGGTTGGACTTGATGGCCTTGTAGGCCCCTTCCAACCCTACTATTCTATGATTCTAGCCCTGTGAACTGAGGCCCCTGTTGTCCCCATTTTACAAATGGCAAAAGCCAAGGCTGAAAAGATGAGAGCAACATTCAAAGCAGAGGCAGGATTTGGAAACAACCATCCTAGCGCCAACACACTGGGTCCCCTTATTGGAAAAAGTGGGGAGGCCTTTATACAGCATTATTTGTGTGGCTGTCTTGTCCATGGTTGATTTTAGTGCACTGAATTATTGGAGCACTGGGCCTTTTGGGCCTGGGCTGTATGTAGGGTGCACGGAACGTGGATTCTGTTTTCAATGGTAGTGCATAGAGAGGATGGTGTCCAGGTGCAGGAAGTGACAAATGATCTGCTTTGTGGAGGGTGGGTTGCATCTTCAGAGAAGGAACCCTGCACTGAATAGGCAATCATGCTGTTTTGCATTTGGTGCTGGAGACAGGCATACACACTTTTTGATTGAAGTATGTATATGCTGCGGATGAGATGGCTGGATAGCATCACTGATGCAATGAATATGGACTTGAGCACTCTCCGGGAGAGAGCGCAGGACAGGAAGGCTGGCGTGCTATGGTCCATGGGGTCACGAAGAGTCGGACACGACTGAACAACAACAAAAATATGCTGCATTTCTACTTTAAAGTATGAAGGAATCCTACATTGCATTGTGATGTCCCCCCCCCAGAAAACACACCAGTCCTACACCCACCCTCTGCTGAAACAAAGCCTACCTATAGCTACATTTGTGTATAATCATCCCTTTACTCCTGTTGACTTCTCCCACAGTCAACATTTAGATTCTTAAGCCAGCATTTCAGATGTTTTGGACTACAGTGTGCACATCTGTATGGCACCAAGTTGGGAAAAGCTGCTTTAATTATTCTGGATTAAATTGATATCCAACATATTGGATTTACACAGGTGTGGAGTGATATGGACTTAACGATGGGACTCCCGAGGTGACTTTGGCCCAGCCACTGTCACTTAATGTCACATACTCCAAAGCATTGGTACAGATAAAATGGGGGAGGAGACAACTATGTGCCTTACTGTGAGTTGCATGGAGGATGGCAAGATAAAATGTAATAAATAAATGACAGGCAGAAATTATAAGTAAATTAATAAATATGCGTTTTAATAACATTTACAGTGCAATCCTATGTTCAGCTACTCGGAAGTCAGTGCCACTGAGTTCAATGGGACTTACTCCCAGGTGCGTGTTTTTAGGATTGCAGCCCTAAAGAATTACTGGAATTACCTTCTCCAGCAGTCTTTGCCCAATAGTAGCCAGACATTCAGACATTCACCAAGAGGGCAATATAAAGAATTGACATCCAATTAAAGAAACACAGTCATTGTATGTGTTTTAGGCCGCAATCCTATGGCCGCTAAACAGTGGCTAGATGGCCATAGGATTTTTCGGTTTTCAGGAACTGACCTTGCTCTCTGAGGTCAGTTCCCAGAAAACTGCCTCCCCGCCCCTGCCACCTCATAGGCGGTGCGGGTCGTCCTGGGCTCTGCACTCGGAAGAGCAGCGTGGAGCAGGAGGAAAGGGGGCATTCCCGAGGGTGGCAGAAGCATCATTGTGACGCTTCCTATGCACTGGCCACCCCGCCCCCACTCCAAAGTGCTCCAGCTAGACAGCCAAAATCAGCTGTCTAGCTGGTAATGCAGGGCAGCTGGAGCACGGAGGAGAAGCTCCGCTCCGCCCGCCCTGCATTGGTTAGGCGGTCGCCTCCGAGTTCGATAGGATTGCTCCCTTAGTTGATGAATTGATACACTGAATTTGCCTATGGGTAAAAACTGCAGCACTGAAACAAGAAGGATGAATTCCTTGTTTTTAAGATGATGCAGGCATGTGTCGCACCTGGCATTCTCTTAAGAGGTGTTCCTTTGTGAGAAAGAAATGGAACATAGGAAGCTGCCTAATACCGGGTCAGACCCATAGTCTATCTAGCCCAGTATTGTCGACACTGACTGGCAGGAGCAGCTCTCCAGGGTTTCAGGCAGGGGCCTTTCCTGCCCTACCTAGAGATGCTGGGGATTGAACCTGGGACCTTCTGCATGCAAAGCGGGGGCTCTGCCACTGAGCTATGGCCCTTCTTCTTTTAAGGCCCCTTTATAGTCTTTGCCTCTTGTAAGGCAGTGTCTGCCACCTGCAGTTTTTGTATTTACATTTATTAAAAATAACACTTTAAAAATCTGCCCAGTTCATCAGGGCCACCTTCTTAGTCCATTAATTGTTTGCTTCTGCTATGGAGTTCTTATATACTGCATTTGAATATGGAAGTTCAATTAAGCTGTGACGGGCTCATAGCTTTCATTGCTGGTAAACTTCTCCATTCACTTCTGTAATCCCTGATTTAAAACCTTCTGAGGCAGCAGCCATATACTCGAAAGACAGCAGCTCTGTTACAGTGATCTAATTGGCTGGAATTTCCTAGCCCCCAAAGTGTGCCCATTTTGTTCTCGAGCTCAAATTATTCCCCCACCACCACGCACATACACAGAACACAGACATGCACACACACACACACCAATTCCTTTAGAATTTGGAGTTTAAAATGGCACAATCCCCTTTTCTCAATAGCCTTTATTTATTTTTCTTTCTAAAAATAAAATAAAGATGCTGATAGTTTGGCATGAAGACCTGAATACTCACATCTTCAGGGGTGGTGTGTGCGCGCACGGACTTGTCTGTGGCCACCTTTGTGTGTGCAACCCATCAGATCAGATGCCGTGTACGGGTGAGAGGGCCCCACTGGAATGTCCAGTCTAGATGCCAACCTTGCGGCCGTAACAGTGTCTTGGGAGGCGGCTGAGCGTTTGCTCAGCCGGTTGCACCATCTACATCATGACTACAAAGCAGTGTGCAGAATCCATGAAAGGCACTGGCTTAAGCCCAGCCCAAGTGTTTGCCAAGGTTGGATTATGTCACCGTTTTATGACCGTGCCTCTGTAAAGGGAGAAGGCTCCCGGGGGAGCCAGTCTGAATGCAGCGCTGCGGGAGCGCCTGTTGCACGAGCAAGGAAGGAAGGTTGTGAAGTGAAGGAGCCAGAAGATACCACTAGTCCTCAAACAGATGGCTTGGGGATGGCATCCAATAGTGAGAAAATGTGCCACCGGAGTGCTGTAGATAAATCAACATTTCAAAATGCTGTTCCCCAACTTGGTGCCCTCTAGTCGAAAATACACACACACACTTTCCTCCCTCTTCCACATGAGTTCTCCCACTGTTCTCCACCTGTTTTTGTTTTGGGATAGATGTGTTAGACCAAACCTCCCCGCTGCAGCACCCTCCAGATGCCTTGGACTACAACTTATTAATTTACACTACTTTTACCCCACTCTTGAGCCAAAAAAGCCTCTCCTTGAGTGGCTTACAAAAATTAATAATCAGACAGCCCGTGCCCTCTGGTGTACAATCTAAGAGACACGACACAAAAGGAAAAGGGACTGGGAGGGAGGAGGAGGAAATAAAAAGTTCTTCATTTCAACGTTCTTATAGGTGTTCTTTCTGGCAAGGAAGGGCAAAACAAGCTCTCTTCAGATGTTCCTTCTGCACTTGGCCAGCATGCTTCCTGGGGATGATGGGGGTTGTGGTTCAGCACATCTGGATTTTACCAGGTTGGAGAAAGCTGTGTTAGACTTTTTCTAGAGATAGTGGAAAGCCTGAACAAGCTCTTCTAGGCCCTGGGGAGTCTACCAATAACCTGCAGTTGGTACAATTTGGAAATGTACAGTCAGGGCCAGAAATATTGGAACAAGGATCACGGTCTTGGCAGTTGGCCTCTGTACACCACCACACTGAAGTTGAAAGGAAACACACCCAGATGGGAGCGAAGTCAAGACTTTCAGCTGTAATTCAAGGGGTTTGACAAAAGTGGGGCACTAACCATTCAGGAAGGACAGCCAGTGGCATACACGCACCCCCATCGTTGGTGGCTCATAAATATGGAACGAGTGGCTGGCAAGCAGCTGCATGGCCAGGTGTGGCCTGTTTCCTGGGTGCCCCATGACCAATCAAGCAGATAAAAGGCCTGGAGGTGGTTCTGAGTGTTACATTTGCATTTGGTAGCTGTTCACTGGAACCCCCAACATGAGGTCCAAAGAGGTGTCCATGCGAGTGAAGGAGGCCATCATTAGGCTGAGGAAACAACATAAACCCATCAGAGAGATAGCAAAAACATTGGGAGTGGCCAATACAACAGTTTGGAACATCCTGAAAAAGAAGGAATTAACTGGCAAGTTCAGCAACAGCAAAAGGCCTGGCAGATCACGGAAGACAACTAAAGTGGATGACTGCAGAATTCTGCTCATGGTGAAAAGGAACCCTTTCACAACATCTAGCCAGGTCAAGAACGCTCTTGCGGAGGTAGGCATGTCATTGTCAACATACAGTCAAGAGACGGCTTTATGAATGTAAATACAGAGGCTTCACAACAAGGTGCAAACCACTGGTAATGCTCAAGAACCAAAAGGCCAGATTAGCCTTTGCCAGCAAACACCTAACAAAGCCTGCCCAGTTCTGGAATAAAATTCTTTGGACTGATGAAACCAAGATTAACCAGAATGATGGGAAGAGAAAAGTATGGAGAAGGAAAGGGACAGCTCATGATCCAAAGCATACCACATCATCTGTCAAACATGGTGGAGGCAGTGTTATGGCATGGGCATGTATGGCTGCCAATGGAACTGGGTCACTGGTGTTTATTGATGACCTGTCTGCTGATAAAAGCAGCAGGATGAATTCTGAAGTGTATAGGGCTATACTTTCTGCTCAGATTCAGCCGAATGCTGCCAAACTGAGAGGACGCCGCTTCATATTGCAGATGGATAATGACCCAAAACATACAGCAAAAGCTACCCAAGAGTTTCTCAAGGCAAAGAAGTGGGATGTTCTTCAATGGCCAAGTCAGTCACCTGATCTCCACCCAATAGAGCATGGTTTTCACTTACTGAAGACAAGACTGAAGGCAGAAAGACCCATAAACAAGCAGCAGCTGAAGGCAGCTGCAGTAAAGGCCTGGCAAAGCATCTCGATGGAGGAAACTCGGCATTTGGTCGTGTCTATGGGTTCCCAGACTTCAGGCAGTCATTGACTGCAAAGGATTTTCATCCAGGTATTAACGGCGACCCTTAAGTTTGAAATGATGTTGGTTTGTTCCATTACTTATGAGCCACCAATGATGGGTGTGTGTGTATGCCATTGGCTGTCCTTCCTGGATGGTTAGTGCCCCACTTTTGTCAAACCCCTTGAATTACAGCTGAAAGTCCTGACTTGGCTCCCATCTGGGTGTGTTTCCTTTCAGCTTCAATGTGGTGGTGTACAGAGGCCAACTGCCAAAATAGTTATCCTTGTTCCAATATTTCTGGCCTTGACTGTATGTTAGCAATGATCCTTAGCATGTATAGAGCGTGTTCCAAATGTTAAAAGCACTTCACACAAACTTCATCTGGATTCCCTCCCTGCTCCCTCTTGTAGGACAAAAGGCACACTTTAGCCAAAAAGGCTAAGGACGAGGAAAACTTCCTTGTCCCTCCCATCTCCAGTCTCACCGTGCTCTTTTCTCGGTTGACACATATAATGCTGAGAACAGCAAGAAAAGACCGAAGTAAGGTGAGGATGAGTTTTGGAAGGAAGAGAAGAGAAAAAGAAGGCAGGCCAGAGACCATTTTGAGGAATAACTGGGTGGTCTCCTGAAAAGGCCAACTGTAATGACATTCATGTTTCATACAACTGCTAATAACATTTTTTTAATGACTCTTGCATCCCTGAAGAGAAGAGGAATGGAATTTAATTTCTGTCCTCCCACTCCTCTGTGTAAGCAGGCTGTCAGGACCAACACAGGGGGCGGGGGGGAGTGTCGGGGAACAGACATTCTGACAAAATGGAAAGTAGTTTTAGGAGAGTTAAACTGGAAAGCAGTTGCGGAAAGTTCTTTTTTGTATGTGTTTGCGATGGCATGTTGTGCAGCAGGGGTGCAGAACTTCAGGCACAGGAGCCAAATCTGGCCTACCTGTGGTCCCAATCTGGCCCTCTGGGGTTCCCCAGAAACTCACACCCCCTTACCTTAGACCTGCCCCCTTCCCCCAGCCACCAGTGGTTCCTCAGCTTTTGTGCAGTTTTCCCCCATTCCGAGAGGCGGAAACGCCTCTCCTAAGGCAGCAAGAGCTGTAAGCTAAACCATGCTGGTGTTTTTGGCCCCGCCTCTTTGCCTTCAGCCCGGCCCACCACTGGAATGTGGCCCCCAGAGCTTCTCTGAAATGGAATGTGGCCCTCAGGCTGAAAGAAGCTCAACACCCCTGCGGTGTAGGAATGCTGTCTCTTTTTTTTGCCTGAAACATGTATGCATGAAAGAGAAAGCTAGGTTCACCCATGCTTCCCCAGTCATTCGACTACACCATTCCGTGATGACTGCATATCTGGATATGCACCCCCGATCTAACACCACATTTGCCTCATAGACAAATCCATGGAGGACAGATCCATTGATGGCTGTTAGCATAACTATAGTTAAATAGAACCTACAGGTTCAGGGGCAATACACCTTTGAATATCCGCTGCTGGGAGCAGGGGTGAGCACTGCAAAGAAGAGCTGCTGTGTCAACTTGTAGACCTTCCAAAAGCTGCTGACCCCTGTTGACAACAGGATGCTGGGCTAGATATCCTAGGCACTGGGCCCAGTCCTAACCATGTTTACCGAGAAACCGATTTCAAGTGAACCAACTTACTGTGTCTGCCATCTTCCCATCACATCCTCTTCCATTACAATCACAAGACAGAAATAAATGGCAAACAATGGCTAAGCAACCTGTCAGCCATTTTATGAATGGGCAAACCCCACCCCCTATGGCAGCCATTTTGTGAGAGCACCTGCAACACTTTCACAATTCCAGATGTGCCTGCCAACCAAAAAGGGTGGAGACCCCTGGGTTAGCGAATCTCTGGGCTTTACTAGAAAGCAAAGTAGATCCTGCAAGCCTGCCCACTACAGATTTAGAGTAACTTAAGAGCATTGCAAATGTTCACCCCAATGAAAGCATACACATTTTTAAACCACCTTAATGAATTTTATAGATACAGATAACAAGGTATCCTTGGGACCTTTTTTGCATGCATCCAAAAGCCCACCGCAGGTGTGGACCTAAACCTGAGCCTGAAATGGTGGGTGTAAGAGGAGGTGTTTTCTAGTTTGACATGTTTCTATCCGACCCTTCCATCATGTACAACGGGATATGGAACCTCCACTCCCCAAGGCGGCTTGCCACAGACATGATTCAAAACCAACACCGATGAACTTCAAAAGAGAAAAATGTGAGAAGCAGACAGCTGATAAAGGGCTGGGGGATTCACGAAAAGGAGCCAGGCTTTAAAATCAAGCATGCCATAGGCCCACTAGAATAAAATGGTCTTTCTTTAGGGCAGGGGTGTAGAACTTGAGGCCCATGTACAAAATCCGGCCCTCTGGAGCTTCCCAAAATGCCCCTTGGCCCCACCTCCTTTCCTCCAACCACCGATCATTCGGTGGTTTCCCAGCTTTTGTGCAGTTCTCATGCCCCCCCCATCTTAAACAGTTGAAATTAAGGCTTAATTATTGGCAGTAAGAGCTGGAATTGGGGAGCGTTTGGGGGGGATTGGGGCCCTGCCCCTTTTGCACTGAGCCCCGTCCACCACTGGAAAGCAGCCCCTCACCCCCAATGGAAGTTGGCCCTCGTGCTAAGAGAGGTTCCGCACCCCCTGCCGTTGGGCCTAAATGCCTTTGGGGAGAGGGCCAAAGTGTTGCTGCAGAGAAGGCCCATGCACACAAACCCATCAACGGTGGGGTGCAGCCTTCCCCAACTTGGTGCCCTCCCTATCTGTTGGACTGCAGTTTCCATCATTCCCAGCCAGCATGGACATGATGGGAGTTGCAGTCCAACACAACTGGAGGGCACCAGGTTGGGGACGTCTGGCTAGTGCAGGGGCAGGCAGAAAGCAGATCTCCAGATGTTTTGGACTTCCACTCCCAGCATTCCTAACCAGTGGCCATGCTGGTTGGGGCTTCTGGGAGTTGAAGTCCAAAGCACTGGGAGATCTACCCTCTGCCCACCCTGGCATAGTGGGATGTGGAGCAGGACATGCGTCAGCAGCATGAGCAGGTGGGCAGAATCCTCCAGAAGACAGCCCTTTAAGAGAAACAGACAGTGGTGTAGTCATTATTGTGCTGGACTAGACCTGCAGAGACCCTGGTTCAAATCCCCATTCAACCATGAAGCTCACTGGTTGACCTACCTAGCAGGTTGTTGTGTGAGGATTAAATAAAGAAACACGCATCCAGGTATGCCACCCTGAGCTCAATGACAAAAGGGTGGGATGCAAATATTAATAACAACCATAAATAATACAGAAGGAAGAATTAATGTAAATATCTCTGTTGCAGGAATTCCCAAGCTTGGAGATGGACTACAACTTCCATCAGCAGCAGCCAGTATAGCCAATTGGCAGGGATAATGGGAGTTGTAGGTCAACATCATCTGGGGACCGACACTTTGAACTGGGGTGAGAAACAGACTGGCATCCATTATGTAGCCTCCTGCAAGGCTGTCCTGGACTGCAAGTGGTGGCTGAACCCCTACAATTGCTGCAGCACCCTGCGGCCTAAATGACCTGGCGCATCTAGGGTGGGGGAAAGAGGGCTGCTTCTCCTGCGGTGGCAACACTCCCCAAACACCTATAGGTCAACTGGTCAGAAAGATGGTCCAGATTAGGTGAGAATAGATTGATGGGTGGCTCTGGGGAAGGTGGGTGGAGAATATAGAGGCACCCAGCCAGGCCCAATTCTAAATCATCTTAGATTTAATTCACACAAAATGGCAGATAAAGTGGTACATCTGTTCCTGGACTCTACCATGTTGCACTGCAGGTGGAGAGAAGTCACAAGGCTGAAATTCTCCACACAAAGAAAATCCCTCCACCTGAACTGGTGTGCAGTCCAGAAACAGATGTAAATCCTCCACTGCAGTGTGTGTGTGTGTGTGTGTGTGTGTGAGAGAGAGAGCGCAAAAGCAAAAGCAAACTAGGCCTTATTCCTGGCTAAAGGGAAGCTGGCCAGAATTAAATGTGGGCTTGACACATTAATGCCACTTGTGAAGGACCTGGGTGTTTGCTTAGACATGAAAAATGTGTATGGGACATAGTTTACTTGTTGGCTCTGTTGTCTTCCTTTTCCGTGGAACTGTTGTGAATGCCAGAGCCACGAGGCCGTCCAGACGGAGTTTTCATTACACGGCTGCAACGTCTGCCGGAGCAACCTTGTCATTGCGATTGGTCACACATAGTTCCCCTGCGCACTTCTGCCTCGTTTCCCAGGCTATCTATATGCAAAGTCTGCTAGAGAAACCCTCCACTTCTTACGATGTGTCCTCGGCCAGTATTCTCCATTCACTTTGCTTTGTCCAGTTGCTTTACTGTGTGTCCCAGAAGTTGGGTGTGGGCTCCATATATACAAGATGTGAAACAAGTACAAGAGTGATGAAAACCGTGTCTTCTGCTTTCCTTTCCCCCAGTAGTGATCAGTTCAAGGCACCCAACGGAGGGTCACTATCTCTTTGAAGAGAGGAAACTTTACCTGGGCCATGCATTTGTCACAATCTGCTTGTTTGCAGACAGACTGTGAAGCAATTCTAGTGGGAGCAACAGCCATGAGTGGCAGCGTGAGTTGTAACCATACTCAAATCTATGCGTACAGAGTCGGGGGATACGGCACAGCACAATCTAGAAAACGTTGAGAAAAATGTTTCTATTCTCACACAACAACTCGCTAACATTTACAGGATTTTAAAGGTCAGGACTACTTACAGGCAGCAACTACAGGCTGGCAAGAGACAAATACTTTTAATGATGGAGAAAAGAGAGCCATGCATCGTAATAATAATAACAATAATAATAACTACAATAATAATACATGTTCAGCTGTCTTCTGGTTTTGAAGCAATGATCCAACCACCAGGCTGTGTCTGTACAGGTCCAAATTTTCCCCAAGCTATAAGCTCCCAGATTCTGTGGACGTACAAAATAAAGAGCTGAAAAAAAAGTGTATGATGTTACAGGATTTTTAAAAAAACAAAACCTATCACAATCGTAGTTCACTGTCATACATATACACAGTTTTATCATTCAATTGTTTGATAACAGGACTGCTACAGTATTTAGTCAATGAAACGGCTGGATTAATCAGTTAACGCATTTTGATTGTGCCTGATTGGCTGGGCAGATAATTATATCTAAATTATGTGTGTCTGAGTGCGTAAACCACCATTGGGCAACCTTTTTTATAATAAGTTTGCATTCCCTATGGTTAATCTGTTGGGGATTGAATGTCAGCGGTAGATAAGACCTGAACCAAAACTGTGGGTCGCCCCTTTTCTCTATTTCTGCCCCCTCTCCCTCTCTCTCCCTCTTCCTTCCCACCAGCCGGCTGCCAAGGAAAGGAGAGGTTGCTTCAGCGGAGGCTGGTGGCTCCGATGTCATTGGGGCGGTGAATCCGCTCCAGGTTTCAGTCAGAACTCTAAAGGAGCTCTCCAAAGTGCAAAGCCCATGTGCATATATGTATGTATGTGTGTGTATAATTTAAATGCTTGAAAAATAAGCTGCTTGACTTTTCTTGTGTTTTCATTTGCAATATGTTTTAATTTGTAACAAGCGCAAAGCACAAGTGCAGTTCTTTGGAACTCCCTGCCCCTGGAGGTCAAGGAGGTGCCAGCACTGTTCCAGGAAGCATCCCTAGAATGCCCAGCCAAGGTTGTTATTGGCATTCTGTTTTTAATAATTTTAATACGGTGTTTTCACTTCTAAAACCTTTTACTATTGTATCTCCCATGTTCACCGTTCCGGAATCTGTTTTGGATGGGGAGCAGTATACAGTTGTTGTAAATAAATAAACAAAATATAACCAAGTATTCTTGATAGCAACCACCATCTTAGAAGAGGCATTCCCTCTTGCAGGTGTGAGAGAGGCAAATATTTATTTTAAGAGAATGCCAACTATAACACATCTGCGCATCATCTAAAAATGAGGGAAGTAGGCTTATTCTTGTTATGATGATTTTAAACACAGATCCTGAGACATTTTCCTGCCTGAGGCAAAGGATGAGGTGTCTCCCACCATTTCACATAGAGAAGCAGCCTAGACTGACTAGCAGCTGAATCTTATTTCAACACTGGTGACAAGACAGCATCATCCACTGCCCCTAAGGGCAGCAGGCTAGGTTAGGGGGCGAAGGGAAGGCTGCTCCAACATCTAGCCACTGCTCAGCACCCCTCAACATCCACTGAGGCAGCTGCCTCACTCTGCCTTATAGTAGGGCTGGCCCTGCACAGATCTGATTACTGAAATAACTGACTAAAGTTGCAGTCCTACAGACCAGCCTTCCCCCACTTGGTGCCCTCCAGATGTGTGGGACTGCAATTTCCATAGTACCATTGGGCATGCTGTCTGGGAATTACTGGTGATGGCAGTCCAACATGTCTGGAGGGTGCAAGGTGGGGGAAGGCTGCTGTATGCACTTACCTGGGTGGAAGTCCCGTTGAACTCAAAGGCACTTACTTCTGAGCAGATATGTATAGGATTACACGGTACAGCTCGTAAGGTCCTCTCCACTGCCTTGGACACAGTTCTATCTCTCCTGCCTGACTCCCATTCTACCCTCAGTCCCCACGATTATATTCTTCCTCCCTGCCTAATCATTCTTTTGATGTCCCCACCTCTCTGCTAAGGCCCCTCAGGAAACTGTTCTTAGGCCTTTGTTTCTTGCTTTCTCTCTCCCTATACTCACTGTCCCTAGGTGCCCTCATCAAATCCCATGGGTTTCAGTACCACTTATTGTTGTTGTTGTTGTTGTTGTTCAGTCGTTCAGTCGTGTCCGACTCTTCGTGACCCCATGGACCATAGCACGCCAGGCCTTCCTGTCCTGCGCTCTCTCCTGGAGCGTGCTCAAGTTCATATTCATTGCATCCGTGATGCTATCTAGCCATCTCATCCTCTGCCGTCCCCTTCTCCTTTTGCCTTCAGTCTTTCCCAGCATCATGGTCTTTTCCAGGGAGTTTTCTCTTTGCATTAGGTGGCCAAAATATTGGAGCTTCAGCTTCAGGATCTGTCCTTCCAATGAGCACTCAGGGTTGATTTCCTTTAGGATGGACTGATTTGACCTCCTTGCAGTCCAGGGGACTCGTAAGAGTCTTCTCCAGCACCACAGTTCGAAAGCATCAATTCTTCGGTGCTCAGCCTTCCTTATAGTCCAGCTCTCACAGCCATACATTACTACTGGGAAAACCATAGCTTTGATTAGACGGACCTTTGTCGGCAAGGTGATGTCTCTGCTTCTTACTATGCTGTCTAGGTTGGCCATAGCTTTCCTCCCCAGGAGCAAGCGTCTTTTAATTTCATGGCTACAGTCACCGTCTGCGGTGATCTTGGAGCCCAAGAAAGTAAAATCTGTCACTGCTTCCATTTCTTCCCCTTCTATATGCCAGGAAGTGATGGGGCCAGATGCCATGATCTTAGTTTTTTTAATGTTGACTTTCAAACCAGCTTTTGCACTCTCCTCTTTCACCCTCAACAAGAGGCTCTTGAGATCCTCTTCGCTTTCTGCCATTAGGGTGGTATCGTCTGCATATCGGAGGTTGTTGATAATTCTCCCAGCAATCTTAATTCCGACCTCTGATTCATCCAACCCGGCATTTCTCATGATGTACTCTGCATATAAGTTAAATAAGCAGGGTGACAATATGCAGCCTTGTCGTACTCCTTTCCCAAGTTTGAACCAATCGGTTGTTCCATGTCTGGTTCTTACTGTTGCTTCTTGACCCTCGTACAGGTTTCTCAGGAGACAGGTAAGGTGGTCTGGTACTCCCATCACTTTCAGAATTTGCCACAGTTTGTTGTGATCCACACAATCAAAGGCTTTAGCGTAGTCAATGAAGCAGAAATAGACATTTTTCTGGAATTCTCTTGCTTTCTCCATGATGCAGCGAATGTTGGCGATTTGATCTCTAGTTCCTCTGCCTCTTCTAAACCCAGCTTGTACTTTCGGTAGTTCTCGGTTCGCATACTGCTGAAGCCTAGCTTGTAGGATTTTGAGCATCACCTTGCTGGCATGTGAAATGAGCGCAATTGTGCGGTAGTTTGAACACTCTTTGGCGTTGCCCTTCTTTGGAATTGGAATGTAAACTGACCTTTTCCAGTCTTGTGGCCACTGTTGAGTGTTCCAGATTTGTTGACATATTGAATGCAGCACTTTAACAGCATCATCTTTTAGGATTTTAAATAGCTCAGCTGGAAGACTGTCATCTCCGCTAGCTTTGTTGTTACTAATGCTTCCTAAGGCCCACTTGACTTCACTCTCTAGGATGTCCGGCTCCAGTTCAGTGACCGCACTATCATGGCTATCAGGGACATTCAGATCTTTCCTGTATAGTTCTTCTGTGTATTCTTGCCACCTCTTCTTAATCTCATCTGCTTCTGTTAGGTCCCTGCCTTCTTTGTCCTTTATCATGCCCGTCTTTGCACAAAACGTTCCCTTGAGATCTCCAATTTTCTTGAAGAGATCTCTAGTCTTTCCCATTCTGTTGTTTTCCTCGATTTCTTTGCATTGTTCATTTAAGAAGGCCTTCTTGTCTCTCCTTGCTATTCTCTGGAACTCTGCGTTCAGTTGGGTATATCTTCCCCTTTCTCCCTTGCTTTTCGCTTCCCTTCTTTCGTGAGCTACTTGTAAAGCCTCATCAGACAGCCACTTTGCTTTCTTGCATTTCTTTTTCTTTGGGATGGATTTTGTTGCTGCCTCCTGAACAATGTTAGGGACCTCCGTCCATAGTTCCTCAGGCACTCTGTCTATCAGGTCTAATCCCTGAAATCTATTCCTCACCTCCACTGTATATTCATCAGGGATATGATTTAGGTCATACCTGAATGGTTTAGTGGTTTTCCCGACGTTCTTCAATTTAAGATGAAATTTTGCAAGAAGCAGCTCATGATCTGAGCCACAGTCAGCTCCAAGTCTTGTTTTTACTGACTGTATGGAGCTTCTCCATCTTTGGCTGCAAAGGACATAATCAATCTGATTTCGATATTGACCATCTGGTGACGTCCATGTGTAGAGTCGCCTCTTGTGCTGTTGGAAAAGAGTGTTTGCTGGGCCCTCCAGATGTTATTGGACTTTTACTCCCAGCATCCCTAATAGCCAGAGCTGATGGAGTCCAACAATATCTCAAGGACTGCTGGTCCCTGACTCTGGCTTATAGCAGACGGCACCCAGCTCTCTCTCTCTAACCCTGAACTCTCCTCCTCCCTCCAGTCCTCCATCTCCGACAGTATCTCTGATCATTCTGCTCCCCTGCTGCCTCATATGCTTGGCGCTGCCTCCCAGAACACCAGCAGGATGTCACCACGCTTATTTTTTTTTCTTCTCTCCCTTTTCTGTGACGTCTTTGGTGCAACCCCGTGCGCTCATGGCTGGTTGCAACTCAGCCGATAACTAGGTCTGAGCATGTGTAACTGAAACGACTGCATATGATTTCCTGGTTTACCCCTCCCTCCACTTCCCACCACTTCCTCTGTTATTTCCCCTGTGTCAAATTTTAGATCAAAACCTCACTGGGGCAGGAATCTACCCTCTTCTGTTTTGTAAATTGCCTTGAATGCTGATGATACTCTCTATAAAGAAGTCAATACATCAAGTTGTTTACAGTGCATTCCCATGCATGTTTGCTCAGAAGTAAGTGCCATTCAGCTCAATGAGATTCCAGGAAAGTGTGTACAGAATCTCAGCCTAAGCTGCTTTGGGTCTTTCTCTAGAGCCATCAAAGACACTGCTTTTCTAGGGGAAAATTCACCCATGACAGTGAGATTGCCCCTGAGTTTCTCAAAATGCTGTTTGTGTGCTCATGTTAATGTTGTTTAATGCAAGCTGGAAAGCAGAAAGAGCCATGTATATTTTTAAAAGAAATATTGGATCAGATCTCTAGCCAATTCAATTGCATTGTAAAATGCGTGTAAAAATAGCCCTGTATTGCTGTTTCCGCACTTTTATTTTTGCAATGTTTTACCTGTTCGTTGTTTTTATTGTTCTATTGCAGCAGGCAACCTGGTGCCCTCCAAATGTTTTGGACTACAATTCCCATAATCCTTGATCATTGGCCATGCTGGCTGGAGCGGGTCAAAGTTATATTCCCGAACAGGTTGCCCAACGCTGTTCTGTTGTATTCTGTCCTGAGAGCATTACTTGAAGGATAGCGTAGAAATTATCTGAATGAAACTATGGGCACAGTCCAGCAAAGGTTGAGCACGCCTACAGTACAATCCTATGCATATTTACTCAAAAGTAAGTTCCATTGTGTTCAATGCGGCTTACTCCCAGGTAAGTATGCATAGGATTGTGCTGTCCCTTTAAGTAGGATTCCATCCATGGAATTTTGAGTGGGAATATAGCTGACAGAAAGAGGTTAAATACACACACACACCCCACTACTACTACTACTATGCTCAAAATAGTAACTTCCCAAGGCTGCTTTTCATTTAAAAAGAGAAAAGCTACCAAGGTAAATGTACGAATATGTAGTTTGTCTTTTGAAACATTTTGACTGGATGTTGCCCCGATAATAATAATAATAATAATAATAATAATAATAATAATAATAATAATAATAGAAGCAGAAGCAGCTTACTAGCCCAAGGAACACAGGATCCAATCAAAATGCAATCCCATTAGTATGTTATTGTATGCTGTTCATTAAAAAATATATAAATCTACATCTATTCCATTTATTTATTTGACTTAAACCTCATCTTTCCACCAAGGAAATGGTGCACAAGGCAGCTAACAATAATAAGAACCAAAATTAAAAAAAACAATGATAAAACAATTGCACTGAAAACATAATTTAGAAACACAGCAATAAAATAATAAAAACAGCATAAGAATGCATGCTCCGTTCTGTGCATTTGCAAGAGGCACTGAGTGTGAAAGTAGATTCTTACAAGTGGAAACTACAACAAAGGGTTGCAGTGCATCCTTATCACCTAATAGGAGTGTTCCTTTTCTGGGTGCCTGCCTGCCAGCCGTGCCCACACACATATCCCTGCAGGATACTAAAAGCTTCAAGAAGGCCAATTCAATCTTCCTGCCTACCTCTCAGTTTTCTGTATCTCTTTTCCAACTTGTGCTGGAAGCCAGTGAGCACTGACCTATTTCTGGGGTTATATGTATACAGAGTGGCTCAAAAGTAGGTATACAGTATAGTTTATTTGCATTTTATTACACTGTTTATTACATTTACATTTGTTTAACACTGTTTTATCTCGTGAGTGCTCGAAATGTATTCCACTTAACTGATTTAACTGTCGCTCCCTGTCACTCACTCTTCCCAACTGTCATTCCGACTCCACCCACACATCTTCTGCTCACACATTCTCTCCCCCTCCCATCAATATTCTAAACAACTGTATACCTACTTTTGGACTACCTGGTGTGTGTGTATATATATTTTTATTTTTATTTTTTTAACTGAAACTTTTTTGTACTTCTGCATACATTGGGGCCCACCCAAGTATTTTGATACCTCCTCATTGTTTCTAAATGCCCCCATTTTGGCCCCAATCCTCTTGGCATGCAACCACATACGTTCGCTATTAGAAGAAGTGATGATTTCCCCTTCATGCTTTGCATCATGTTCTCTACCTGTGCTTCTTCCCAAGCACTGTGCAACATTAGGCAATGTTTTTGCGACAACGGACATTTCATGAGGCTCTTATCAATCCTGTGTGATAGACAGATGCCTAAGAAATAGATCCAGGAGTGTTAACAAACAGATTGCTTGAGTTGATGGTATCCTTGCCATATAGCATAAGGAAAGCTCCAGGCTTCTAACTGTGAAGAGCTGTACCTTTCCCACGTGGAAGGAGAAGAAAGAAAAACAGTGCTCAGCAGCAATCATGAGTCTGTGATCAGCAAAACAGATTCTCCACTTTGGCTTTCAAGGCCCTGTTGCAGGTAGCCCAGTGGGAGAGAGAAAAGTTTTATCAGAGAGAGAAAAGTTAAAAACTATCAGACTGATTATTTTCTGTTCATATGGCCTCCTTCTATCAGGATGTATTTGCATCTTCACTTCTAAACAGCAGTAGTTTAGTCCAGAGATATTCTTTCAGCAGTGATGGATTTTCTTTGTGTGTTTTGTTGTTGTTCACTCGTTCAGTCGTGTCTGACTCTTCGTGACCCCATGGACCATAGCACGCCAGGCCTTCCTGCCCTCCGCTCTCTCCCGGAGCGTGCTCAAGTTCATATTCATTGCATCGGTGATGCTATCTAGCCATCTCATCCTCTGCCGTCCCCTTCTCCTTTTGCCTTCAGTCTTTCCCAGCATCAGGGTCTTTTCCAGAGAGTTTTCTCTTCGCATTAGGTGGCCAAAATATTTGAGCTTCAGCTTCAGTATCTGTCCTTCCAATGAGCACTCAGGGTTGGTTTCCTTTAGGATTGACTGATTTGACCTCCTTGCAGTCCAGGGGACTTGTAAGAGTCTTCTCCAGCACCACAGTTCGAAAGCATCAATTCTTCGGTGCTCAGCCTTCCTTATAGTCCAGCTCTCACAGCCATTCATTACTACTGGGAAATTGTGTGTTTTGCAACCATCTAAATGCCTTATGCCTTTACCAGAAGAAGTTATGACCATGTACAGGTGCAAAACATGCCACACAAGAATGTGCAAATGGAAGAAGTTCTCAAAGATTTGCTACACTTCATGCAAGCGTGAAAAGCTTTGTCATAATGACGCTTAACTAACAAACTGAAGTTCAAAAATGTGCCCGAATGTATCAGTCAAAAATGTACGCTGCTGTTTGAATCTTGTTTCTGATTTCAGTGGCTAGTACATATTTGCAATATTTCCATATATTATTTACTTCATTTTCATCCCATCCTTCCCCCAAGGAACTCAGGGCAGTGAATATGTTTCCCCCTCTTCTTGTCCTCACAACACTCCTGTTGAGGTAGGTTAGACTAAGAGATAGTGTCTGGCTGAAGGGAACCTAATGAGTTATTGCATACCCCATTCACATGTAAGCCATCTTGGAAAATGGCAACTACAGAATTCATTCCACCAAATGAGCATGTCTATGAAAGTTAAATGTGTGGTTACATGGGCCTGAAACTCATACAGACATGAAGAATCTCTGCACGTCTTTCTTTCTTTCTTTCTTTCTTTCTTTCTTTCTTTCACAGAAGTATATGACAAGCCAGGATTATGTAGGTCTGATTTAAACGAGTTTCTGGAAAATTGAAAGAAACTGATCTGTACAGGATGACACAAGCCTGGTTCAGGTTTAAACCAGAGCACCGGACCACACATGTGCAGTTAGCATGTTTAGGGCTACATAGACCAGTTGCATGGCATGCTAACTTTGCATGCATAGGAGCTGGCAATCTGACCTAAACTTGTTGCTGACTCCCTGTAACCTCACATCCTACATTTTTATACACTAGGCTTACTTTTAAATGTAGCAACACTGCAAGAGTGGAGAGTTGTTGCTGAATCATGTGCAATGTGAGAAAGTCTTAAATAAAACTGAGAGCCAGTGTGGTATAGTAGTTAGGGCATTGGACTGGAAACCGATCTCCTCAATCCAGGTCCCCACTTGTCCATGAAGCTCACTGGCTGACTTCAGGTCAGTCACTGACTGTCAGCCTAACCTAGGAAGCTGCCCTATACACAGTTGGCCACTTGGTCCATCTAGCCCAGTACGGTCAACACTGACTGGCAGCAGTGGCTCTCCAGGGTTTCATGCGGGATTTTTCCCAGCTCTACCTGGTGCTGCCGCCGGGGATCGAACCTGGGACCTTGTGCATACCTCACAGGGTTGTTGTAAGGATAAAATGGAGAGGGCGAGGAGGATCATGTACATCGCTTTGGGCTCCCTGGAGCAAAAGGTGGGCTATACATGTAACAAATAAGTCAGGATGGTAAAGAAGGCATAACCCTAACCAGCGAGACCAACTGAACATTGGCCCACTTTAGGCATTTGGCCCACTTTAGGCAGCCCTGTGTATTACTTCAGTTGTGAAGCACACAAGTAGCATTTCTCTTAGGCTCCTTGGAGGAAAAGGTGGGATATACAGGTAACTAACAAATAAATAATATATATACTTCAAAAGAAACATGTGCCTGATGCTCGGGTGACTACTATCTTTGGCAAGAGGCTCTTTAGCTTTCTAAAGTACCTCCATGAGCATTGATTTATTTGTGGGGTGGAGGAAGGAGCCTCTTTTGTGAGGCATTCCTGTAACTGCCTCTGCATTGACAGATGGAAGCTAGCAGAAGCCCTGCCCCATCCTAGAATGTGGGCGACACAGGCCATTGCCTGGACAAAGTGACGTGGTGGCATCTTGCCTCGTCCTGACTTTGCAGTCATTAGCACCCTGGCAATTGTCTTCACTATAAAGCACAGTGTCATTAGCACAGCGTTCTGAAGGCCAGTCCAATTAAATATCAACCTATCCACTTTGTGAGTCATGTGTTGCTGAATCGCAGTGCTTTAATACATTAATTCTTAGATAAACATAGAATTGGAACTCTATGGAGAATCGGAGGTCAACACTTCATGCATCTGACAAAGCTGACTGTAGTCCACGAAAGCTTATGCCAGAATAAGTGTGTTATCTTTAAGGTGCCACAAGACTCTTTGTTGTTTTAGATAGAACGGGAGGGAACAGAGCCCTGTATTATATGTCTGATAAAGCAGGCCATGTTTCTGCAAAGCCAAATGATTCTACTTCTTTGCTCAAGATGGTGCAGCCAGGCTGTTTTCTTCTTACAGTAAAAACTAGGGGAGAGAGAAAAAGAAGAAGTTACGTAGCAAAACATGAAACTGAAGAGCGAGGCTGCTTCCTGTTAGTCACTCAGGCTATTATCTCTCTGTTTTGGAAGAACTCAAACCTTGTGGGGATTAACATGAAATAAGATAAAAGGAAGGTTCAGTGCAATTTCACCTGATTCCCCACCCCCACCCCTTTCAGCTAAACCGTGTTTTTTTCTTCTTTTCGAAACGGTATAATTATCTGCGTATGGTTTGGGGGGCGGGGGGAGGGGTTGTACACTATTAGACTGTTTCAGGAATGCTCCTCTACCTTTTGAGTATTTAAAAAGGATTTTCATTACCCTAAACCTCCAGCAACCAACCAAACCTAGCTTCTGCTTGTTTACAAAGGGGTTGGTGATGGTTATAAATGTCTGAGGGTGCAATCCTATGCATGTTTAGACAGAAAAGAATCCTATAATTCCCAGCATGCCCCAGCCACCTTAGCTGTCTGGAAGGATGCTGGGAGTTGCAGGACTCTTTTTTTCTAACTAAACATGCATAGGATTGCACCCTATACAAGTTTTAGATCTGCCCTGTTCTAACTGTAGGGACATGTCATTTGCAAAATCTACCTGAAAATGCTTCTCTCTCTTTCTTTGCTGTCTTTATTATTTTCCAATGGACTTTCCCCTGCAAAGTCTTTCTGGAGTATATTCTGACAATTCAGAGTTCATCAAACCAAAACCTGCTCAAAATAATACAATGATAAATGGATGCAAGAGGGTTGGACTTGTTTTATATATTAAAGCATGTATACCTTAAAATAAAAATCCAAGATGGCTAACAAATTAAATTAAAAACAAAATAAAAACAGAAGAAATTTAAAACAAAAACACACCAGCAGCATGTGTCAGCAGAAAAAAAGGCATTTTGTTGCTCCCTCCCCCAGTTTAGAGAGATCTTTTTGGAGCTCTTCATTGCCATGTTTTGGTTAACCACCTTAAATAATTTGGGGTTGTCAGCAAACCTGGCCACCTCACTGCTCACCCTGTAACTCCAGATCATTTATGAACAAGTTAAAAAGCACCAGTCCCCCGTACAGACCTTCGGAGGGACCCCACTGTTTACATCTCTGCACTGCAAGGACTGCCCGTTTATTCCTTCTCTTGCTTCCTGTTCTTTAAGCAGTTACCGATCCACCAGAAGACATGCTAGGAGTTGAATCACAAGGGCCATCTTTCTCCTCTGTGAACTGCCCAGAGCATCAGGCAGAACTACATTGGAGGGTAAATGTGTTGGACTAGTTGTATCTTTAGTCTGACTCAAATAGGCAGTTCTTAACAGGTCGTCGTCATCATCATCATGGCGATCACTCGTGACAGAGTAAGATTGTCTTCCAAAGATGGAGTCTATATAGATAACTCTAAAAGGATTAGACAGATTCATAGAAGATCGGTCAATCAACACATTAATCTCTAGCAGTGGGTCTGCAGATGGCTGTAAAGGCCAATTCTGGATCTACACAGCCTCCCACAGTGAGGACGTCTGTTTCCAGGTGGAAGGCGGTCACGGTGAGGGTTTGCTTGACATGCCTTCCGCTGAGCTCGTTTCTCCCTTTCACTCTGTTATTCTAGTTGGTTTCTGGTTGGTTAACGGGTACAAGTCAGGTGTAAGAACATATTCTGTCCTGTGTGTTTTTAAGTAAGCAGGTCTCACCTCAGTTTGATGCAACAACTGGATTCTTTGCAGGGTATTTAAAGGTTAATTGCAGGCCAGATGTGGCAACCACAGGGGCTGCATTTGGCCCACAAGCTGGAGGTTCCCCAACCCTGGTTAAAGGGGAATATGTTCTTCCTCCTCCACCACTTTTTTCCTTTCACAACCTTGATTGCAGCTTTATTTGTACAGGAAAACCATGGATCAGAAACCAATGTAGTCCTGTATGAACTCTGAGCTCTCAACGTGATAATTAGTTTATAAGTTCATTGTTGGATCTTACTTTCCTCCAGGAAGTTGGACATTCATTGTTGCTGTCCCCAGTGCCTCTGTATTACGGACCTGATCAAACCTGGCTGCTGCACCGGCAGCGAGCCCGTAGAAATCTATATTTACTATGAATGCAAACCTCTGGAGGCAGTGAATAATGCCATGAAACTAAAAATACTGTGTGTTTTGCGTGCACTTTTTCTAAAGTGGCTAAACTTTTGACCAGCACCCAAGGGGGGTGGAGAAAAAGCAACGGTAGCAGAAAATTTCAATATCCCTGTTAGTTCCCATCTAACAAAAAAAGTTCCTATTTTCCAAAGTAGCATCACATATAGTGCGATTACTGTGTGAAGCCACGTGTTCTTTAAGATCTGCACTAAAGCCTTTTTATTAGGCTGAGGTGGGTGACGATGGGGAAGAAGGCCTTTTCAGTGGTGGCACCCCACTGGTGGCATGCCCTCCTCAAACAAGAAGGGAGGTGTGTACACATCACACAAATGTGCATCCTACCAACTTGTTCAAAGCTGAGCCTGGAAACTGGGTAGGAATTAAAACTACAGAACTGTGAAATATTATTATTGGCTATACTCAACATCAGGCTAAAGCAACAGGTGAATTGGATGTTATTTTATGTAGCATCTTTTGGTGCAACCCCCTAGTTCAAATGCCCTACTGTAAGTGAGCCTGTAGCACATGCAAAGGAACAATGGCATGCGACTTCCCTGTTTAATGCCCCACCTCCACTTCCTGTACAGTGCAGAATTTTCAGTTGCCTAGTTGTAGGCACCTTGGGGCAGGGATTTGCCCTCTCATGCTCTGTAACATCTCATGCACACTGATGGCACCTTGAATAATTATCTTTTCAAGGCATTTTATGAGACTTAAGAACACAAGAACATCAGAAGAGCCCTGCTGGATCAGACCAAGGGTCCATCTAGTCCAGCCTTCTGTTCACGCAGTGGTCGACCAGGAATCCACAAGCAGGACATGAGTGCAACAGCACCCACCCGCCCATGCAACTGAAGTACATAGGCATACTATCCCTCATATTGGAAGTAGCATACAGCCATCAGGACTAGTTGCCATCAATAACCTTCTCCTCAATGAATTTGTCCAATCCCTTTTAAAGCTATCAAAATTGGTGGCCATCATTACATCTTCTGGAAGTGAATTCCACCGTTGAACTCTTCGCCATGTGAAGAAGTACTCCCTTTTATCTGTCCTGAATCTCGCTCCAATCAGCTTCATGGGATGACCCCTCTGGGTCCTAGTACTTTTACAAATTGTTTGCAACATTCCTGACTGAAGTGCTTCATTACAGATTCAGAGTTAATTTTGTCCCATTCAATATTGTTTGACCTAGCCTTCCCCAACCTGGTGCCCTGCAGGTGTTTTGGACTACAGCTTCTAGCATCTCCCCAGCCAGCCACGCAACACATCTGGAGGGCACCCATTTGGGGAAGGCTGAGTTAACCTTAAAAAAAAAACTATGAAAAACAGGCTAGGGCGAGACAAAATCAATCCACATGGATGTCTTGGCAATTTACAACATTTGATTTTCTACATGCTTACTTCTTGGTATATCCAGCGATTCTATACCTAAAGTATTCCTCCTGGTTACATGAGAGAGAGCGATTTTAGCTAGGTAACAGCATACCAGTTAATAGATTTCCTACAAATGCCTTTCCTAGGTTTGAGATACATGGTGCAGTGTAACTCTAAGGCTGCAATCCTACACACCCTTACTTGGGAGTAAGCCCCATTGAATACTATGTGACTTACTTAGGAGTATGCATAAACAGAATTTAATGGGTGCTGTAACCCATGGATTAGTTTGATATATTGAAAAGGATGGAGAGAATAATGAAGTCTGGATCAACTCTACACCAGCCTCCCGCAACGTGGTGCCCTCCAGATGCGCTGGACTGCAATGCCCATAATTCCCAGCCAGCATGCCATGCTGGCTGGGAATTATGGGCATTGTAGTCCAGCACATCTGGAGGGCACCATGTTGGGGGAGGCTGCTATCTCCTGTCAAGTATGTAACTCTTCTAGTTCATGTTTTGTGTGCCTTAGTACTCCAACACCTTAAGCTTTGAGGGCCTAAATCAAATGTCCATCTTTTGTTTTCACACTACAGCACCCAGCTCTAATTTATATTCTTAACCTGCTCCAGAGACCAATGGATTTTGTCAGGTTCTGGATCTTTATTGCTCTTTAGAGGGTGTTGCCCAAATTTCCCATCATTTTAACCTAGTTAACTGGCACTGTTTTTTTTTTTTTTTTAATAAGCGGGATTGAGGGAAGCCTCAAACCAGCGCTTGCATATATGACACTCAGTTCACTTCTGGCTATCTTTAGTTTGTGGTTAAGCTTCTTGCTGTTCAGCCCAGGGTTAGCAAAGAGTGAAAGAAACATGGAAGCCTGTCTTATTTGTTCATGCCTCTTTGCCATGCTTACGATTCAGCTCTCCCAGGAGAAAGAAAAATATTTAAAAATAGATGGAGAAGTAGATGGATCCAAAGAAGTGACAAAGCAGGTGTTAAACACTTACCTCCAGCCCAAACTGCTGTGGCTGCTAGATTTTTGCTTGCCATGCTGCAGCTGTTTCAATGCATACAAAACTGCCAGCGAAAAAGAAAAAAAGGAAAAGCAGTGGGGAGCAACACCAGTTTTCTTCTTTCATGCCTACTTGATCAAATGTTGATCAAGGCACTATTTGTTGAATGCTGTTTTGATCACACAGTTGTGCAGTGCTCACATTAGGCACAAGATACTCTAGCTAGGCAGCCTCCCCCCACCCCATGCTGGCTGGGGGATTCTGGGAGTTGTAGTCCAACACATCTGGAGGGCAGGTTGGGGAAGGTGGGCCTAGGCTCAAGGTGGCATCTCTTTCTCTCTCTCTCTCTCTCATTGGGCGTATTTGTTGACCTGTACTAACTTTTGGTCTTTTCCACTTATATTAGATTTTCCACCCTGATCAGTTTTGGAATCTTCTTGTCTGGATCCACTCTCCAAATGGAGGACATTAAGTTCTCGGCACACTAGAATGGATAAGGTTCCTCCCACAGTTACTGTGACATATACTGTCATGTCAATTACATTTTGATTGCTTTTCTCAGGCTAAACAGACTCTATGGGGAAATCCAGATTTTAAAATTGGTAAGAAAAAGTTCTTGTGGTGGACTTGGATGGCTAAGTTGATTTTTACCTTAGATCAATTAGTGGGTGTTGATGAGTTTTTGTCATTTTCAGCTTTGCATGCCAAATATGATTTGCCTGCCACAGCTGAATGGCAATACTTGCAACTGCAACATTTGTTAGAATCTAGGTTTGGTTCAGCCGCCTTTACAGCTTCCGAGTTTCCATTGGTTTTGGAAACACTTACTGAGGCTGATCAATTATATTGACCCACAATTAATGTTTATAAATACTTATTTTCGGTAAATAAATATGATACACAGGGCCTTAAGCAGGAATGAAATACGGAATTGGACTGTCCCATTTTGCCTACTCAATGGAGCCCCACTTTAATATCTGTATCTGAATAACATCTTATTCAGCAAAAACTCTTGTTTCATGTCTGTTGGACACTGCAATGTCTCTTTGTCTAAGTCAGCTAATTGCTGGAGGTGTAATACAGCTAATGCTTCTTTTAATCATATGTTTTGGCAATACTGAATAGTTGCCTCTTTTGGGGAGAGGTTATTGTACAGATAAACTTTGTATTAGAGCACTCTTTAATATTTACTGAATTACATGTTCTCCTAAATTATCTACCTGCTTCCTGGAAGTTAACACTCCGTCGGCATAAATGGATTCTCCACGCCCTTTTGACAGCCATAATACTGATACTATACCATTGGAAGGATAAATGCTCACCTTCTATAATGCAATGGATTGAGGACCTAACAACGCTTTCAGCATTTGAATGGGTGGTGTACAGATGCCATTTGCAAATGGACATATATATGGATATTTGGTCTGCCTTTGTTGAGGTTGATGCATAATTTTCTTTTTCTAGAAAGCTGTAGTTATATGTATATATATTTGTTGTTGTTCAGTTGTTCAGTCGTGTCTGACCCTTCGTGACCCCATGGACCATAGCACGCCAGGCCTTCCTGTCCTGCACTCTCTCCCGGAGCGTGCTCAAGTTCATATTCATTGCATCAGTGATGCTATCTAGCCATCTCATCCTCTGCCGTCCCCTTCTCCTTTTGCCTTCAGTCTTTCCCAGCATCACGGTCTTTTCCAGGGAGTTTTCTCTTCGCATTAGGTGGCCAAAATAGTTGAGCTTCAGCTTCAGTATCTGTCCTTCCAATGAGCACTCAGGGTTGATTTCCTTTAGGATGGACTGATTTGACCTCCTTGCAGTCCAGGGGACTCGTAAGAGTCTTCTCCAGCACCACAGTTCGAAAGCATCAATTCTTCGGCGCTCAGCCTTCCTTATAGTCCAGCTCTCACAGCCATACATTACTACTGGGAAAACCATAGCTTTGATTAGATGGACCTTTGTCGGCAAGGTAATGTCTCTGCTTCTTACTATGCTGTCTAGGTTTGCCATAGCTTTCCTCCCAAAGAGCAAGTGTCTTTTAATTTCATGGCTACAGTTACCATCTGCGGTGATCTTGGATCCCAAGAAAATAAAATCTGTCACTGCTTCCATTTCTTCTCCTTCTATATGCCAGGAAGTGATGGGGCCAGATGCCATGATCTTCATTTTTTTAATGTTGAGTTTCAAACCAGCTTTTGCACTCTCCTCTTTCACCCTCAACAAGAGGCTCTTGAGATCCTCTTCGCTTTCTTCCATTAGGGTGGTATCATCTGCATATCGGAGGTTGTTGATAATTCTCCCGGCAATCTTAATTCCAACCTGTGATTCATCCAACCCGGCGTTTCTCATGATATATTCTGCATATAAGTTAAATAAGCAGGGTGACAATATGCAGCCTTGTCGTACTCCTTTCCCAATTTTGAACCAATCGGTTGTTCCATGTCTGGTTCTTACTGTTGCTTCTTGACCCTTGTACAGGTTTCTCAGGAGACAGGTAAGGTGGTCTGGTACTCCCATCACTTTCAGAATTTGCCACAGTTTGTTGTGATCCACACAATCAAAGGCTTTAGCGTAGTCAATGAAGCAGAAATAGATGTTTTTCTGGAATTCTCTTGCTTTCTCCATGATGCAGCGAATGTTGGCGATTTGATCTCTAGTTCCTCTGCCTCTTCTAAACCCAGCTTGTACTTCCAGTAGTTCTTGGTTCACATACTGCTGAAGCCTAGCTTGTAGGATTTTGAGCATCACCTTGCTGGCATGTGAAATGAGCGCAATTGTGTGGTAGTTTGAACACTCTTTGGCGTTGCCCTTCTTTGGAATTGGAATGTAAACTGACCTTTTCCAGTCTTGCGGCCACTGTTGAGTGTTCCAAATTTGTTGGCATATTGAGTGCAGCACTTTAACAGCATCATCTTTTAGGATTTTAAATAGCTCAGCTGGAATACTGTCATCTCCGCTAGCTTTGTTGTTACTAATGCTTCCTAAGGCCCACTTGACTTCACTCTCTAGGATGTCCGGCTCCAGTTCAGTGACTGCACTATCATGGCTATCAGGGACATTCAGATCTTTCCTGTATAGTTCTGCTGTGTATTCTTGCCACCTCTTCTTAATCTCATCTGCTTCTGTTAGGTCCCTGCCTTCTTTGTCCTTTATCATGCCCGTCTTTGCACAAAACGTTCCCTTGAGATCTCCGATTTTCTTGAAGAGATCTCTAGTCTTTCCCATTCTGTTGTTTTCCTCGCTTTCTTTGCACTGTTCATTTAAGAAGGCCTTCTTGTCTCTCCTTGCTATTCTCTGGAACTTTGCATTCTGTTGGATATATCTTCCCCTTTCTCCCTTGCTTTTCGCTTCCCTTCTTTCCTCAGCTACTTGTAAAGCCTCCTCAGACAGCCACTTGGCTTTCTTGCATTTCTTTTGCTTTGGGATGGATTTCGTTGCTGCGTCCTGAACAATGTTACGGACCTCCGTCCATAGTTCCTCAGGCACTCTGTCTATCAGGTCTAATCCCTGAAATCTATTCCTCACCTCCACTGTATATTCATAAGGGATATGATTTAGGTCATACCTGAATGGTTTAGTGGTTTTCCCTACGTTCTTCAATTTAAGCCAAAATTTTGCAATAAGAAGCTCATGATCTGAGCCACAGTCAGCTCCAGGTCTTGTTTTTACTGACTGTATAGAGCTTCTCTATCTTTGGCTGCAAAGGACATAATCAATCTGATTTCGATATTGACCATCTGGTGATGTCCATGTGTAGAGTCGCCTCTTGTGCTGTTGGAAAAGAGTGTTTGCTATGATCAGTGTGTTCTCTTGGCTAAACTCTATTAGCTTTTGTCCTGCTTCATTTTGTACACCAAGGCCATGCCTGCCTGTTATCCCGGTGATTTCTTGACTTCCTACTTTAGCATTCCAATCCCCTATGATGAAGAGGACATCTTTTTTTGGTGTTAGTTCTAGAAGGTGTTGTAGGTCTTCATAGAACCAATCTACCTCAGCTTCTTCGGCATCAGTGGTTGGGGCATAGACTTGAATTACTGTGATGTTGAATGGTTTGCCTTGGATTCGTACTGAGATCATTCTATCATTTTTGAGATTGTACCCCAGTACTGCTTTTCCCACCCTTTTGTTGACTATGAGTGCTACTCCATTTCTTCTGAGGGATTCTTGCCCACAGTAGTAGATATAATGGTCACCTGAATTAAATTCGCCCATGCCTGTCCATTTTAGTTCACTGATTCCCAAGATGTCGATGTTCAATCTTGCCATCTCATGTTTGACCACCTCCAGCTTACCTTGATTCATTGATCTTACATTGATCTTACAGGTTCCTAAACAATATTGTTCTTTACAGCATCGGATTTTCTTTTCACCGCCAGACACATCCACAGCTGAGTGTCCTTTCGGGTTTGGCCCAGCCTCTTCACTCTTTCTGGCGCTACTTGGAAATACCCTCTGCTCTTCCCCAGTAGCATATTGGACACCTTCTGACCTGAGGGGCTCATCTTCCGGCGTCATCTCTTTTAGCCTTGTGATATGTTCCATGGGGTTTTCTTGGCAAGAATACTGGAGTGGGTTGCCATTTCCTTCTCCAGTGGACCACATTTTGTCAGAACTCTCCGCCATGACCTGTCCGTCTTGGGTGGCCCTGCACAGCATAGCTTATGGCTTTATATATATATACATACATATATATACACACACACACACACACAAACACACATACATACACGCACACATACACATACACACACACTTCATTTACGTCAGTTGAAACTGATATATTCACATCATGTAGTAATTTTTTTTGGTATTTTCTCTCTCCCTTTTTTTCTTACCGTTTTGTTTTGTTGAAATTGACAACAATAAAACTGTGGTGCATGTAGGGGGAATTGCTCGTGGATGACTTGGAATAGTTGGCCTGCCAGTTGGCTCCTTTCCGACCTGTGATTTGATAACCTTGCTTGGGTTGTATGAACATATTAAGTTGCTGTCCACTAAGTCAGATAATTGGTCCTTGTCATTCAGTATCACAGCTCAAGGCCAGCAACGTGTTCCCAGGGTCTCCCAGAGATCCTTTCAAAAGAGATTCCAACCGCTGCATCCCTGGCCTTCCATCTGCCGAACACATGCACCACCACTGGCTGCTCTCCGTGGTGGGGCACATGCCGAGGGCCCGTCCCCCAGCAGGGGCCCGCTGACAAGAGCCCCCAAGAGTCGCTCCTCCTCTTCTCCATTGCAACCTGCTTGCCCCCTGCCTCTTGCTCTGGCCCAGACAGCAGAGGTGGTCAGAAGGTAGAGCAGGAGATGCCGCAGCCTGCTTGCTCACTGCACCTCTTCTTGCCAAGCAAGGAAGTGGGAGCAATTATGAGGAAGAGCGTGAGGAACAGGAGTGGCTGGTGACACTGGTGGTGAGAAGAGAGGGCCCGTGGAGGGTGTCCTGCCCAAGGACCCTCCAAAACCTGGAGCCAGCGCCGAACCCCTACTCTGACACCCGGACATTCTAACCCAGCCTCCCCCAGTGCTGCGTCCTCCAGCTGGATCTGGTTCCTGTGTCTGTATCTCTGTTATATGGTCTGTTGTTGCTGGTGACGACCCAGTTTAGGTTGGCCGGCTGTCTGTAAGCACGTCTGGGCCTACCACCTCATGGCCAGCGATACTGCTGTTCTTTTCTTTTTTAACAACAGGGATTTCTAAGGATGGTGGGCATGTGCACTTTCATTCCTTGACTTGACCCCTTGAGAATTAGGAGCACCCCAGCAGGGGCCCACTGACAAGAGCCCCCAGGAGTCGCTTCTCCTCCTCCCCCCACCCCAAGGCAACCTGCTTGTTTACCTGCCTCTCGCTCTGGACCAGGCAATGGTCATGGTGAGAAGGAGCAGGAGATGCTGCTGCCTATTTGCTCCCTGGCTCTCTGCCTGTCAAGCAAGCAAGTGGGAGCAATGAGCAGAGGATGAGGAACAGCAGTAGCTGCTGACAATGGTGGTGAGAAAATAGACTCCCTAATAAACGGCGCCTTGCCCCAGGCCCTCAAAAACCGGGAACTAGCGCTGGTGGCCACTTCTTCTCTCTTTCCACTTTTAAAATCTCTCTTAATCTTTCCCATTACCTTTTACCCTCATAGTTTAAATTACAAACAGTAGTAAAAATAGTACTAGCAGCAATGATGTCATAGTTATCTGCAACCCGCTTCCTGCTTTTAGCTGCTACATAGTTTTTGTTAGTGCCACACTGCTCATTTCTTGTCTGATCAATAATTGTTGTTTTGCCTACAGTTTGGTTTGTATTCCTCCTTGACCCCTCCATTTTCAATTGCCTGTTTAGGAATTACATCACAGCTGAATCTTGCACAAATATACAAGGCCTTTTAAGTACTGACACTGGAGGAAGAAGCCACTAGAGGGAGGAAGAGCATAAACGTTCATCCTTCAGATTTAAGCCTAAGGTGGAGCATGTAACTCAAGTCTTACTGTCACACGCATACTATTATGAGCTCCCCCCCACCCCCCCCAAAGGGGAGAATCCTGAACAAACAGACCTGTGTCTCCATCGAGGGAGAGAGGAAAGGCATGGCTGGAAAATGCATGAATCATGCTCGCATTTGACATCAAAGATAAAATTGCTGACATGGGCAAAGCTGTATGCCCGAGTTCCTGCACTGCGGTAGCTCCGTATTTAGAAACAGGCTTTCTGTGGGTAACCCTGTATGGGGCTCGTTTCTGGGTGGAGGATGACTCCAGAGAAGCGATCTGTTATCTGCATGTTACACAGACAACAGATTGCACCTGGAAGGGGTGTGTGTGATTAGAGCTGAGTATGTGGCGCACTAGAAAATGGCCATCGTTAGAAGGAGGTGGAAGGACTGTTGCATCCTGCAAGGATCCTTGAGTAGAAGGAGGGGGGCACAAAGTATCTCCATATGCCACAGCACGTGGGCGCTATGGCTTTTGCACTAGTGACCTTGGTACTGCCAAGGCACTGCTTTTCCACAATCTGCTAGAAGTGAAAATGACAGTTCCACACAGGCACCTTCTCCATGGCCAAGGCCCTTCTAGCATGTCTACTCCAAAGTAAGTTCTCCTCAGCAAAGCTCTTTTCTACTGCTAATTGAAAGCTTCCTGTTGGCAGGCTCATCCCATTTTCTTGTTTTCCTCTTTA
Source organism: Heloderma suspectum (assembly GCF_057233095.1). NCBI lineage: Eukaryota > Metazoa > Chordata > Lepidosauria > Squamata > Helodermatidae > Heloderma > Heloderma suspectum. Next base: position 5,641,568 of record NC_139466.1, read on the forward strand.
GTACAGCTGCGGGAAGGAGTGAGAAATGTCACCTTATTTAGTCAGCTTTTTTTTCCCTTCTGGGGCAATGTTAAATGTATTGCTTTCTTTCCATTTTTTATTCTCTTTAAAGCAAAGAGTGCTACTTTGCTGTAGCAGAAAGAGAAACAAGTTTACCCAAACAGAGAAGATTCCATTCCACCCCCCCTTCCCACTTTTCTCAGGTACAGCTCCATTTCCCTGGTTGCATTGCAATCTCAACCCATCTGGATGATGAGTAAAATTAACGTGCAGACTTTACCCCATACAAAAATTAAAACCAATACTTGTGTGCCTTTAGTCTTCCAGAAATGTCTGGACACTTCACTCAATTCTAGGAATGGGGTGGTGGGGTGATGGGCAGGGGCTTCTAGACTACACTTTTATGGTATCTTTTATGCCATATTTTTTTATCCATAAACCACTTTTATGGTTTTATCGCTTTTTACAAGCGAGAAGGATCTTGGAATTGTTGTCGATCACAAGCTGAATATGATCCAACAATGTGATGTGGCTGCAAAAAAGGCCAATGCTGTTTTGGGCTGCATTAGTAGAAGCATAGCTTCCAAATCCTGGGAAGTACTAGTTCCCCTCTACTCAGCACTGGTTAGGCCTCATCTGGAGTACTGTGTCCAGTTCTGGGCACCACACTTTAAGAAGGATGCAGACAAACTGGAGAGGGTTCAGAGGAGGGCAACGAAGATGATCAGGGGACTGGAAACAAAGCCCTATGAAGAGAGACTGAAAGAACTGGGCATGTTTAGCCTTGAGAAGAGAAGGCTGAGGGGAGATAGGATAGTGCTCTTCAAGGACTTGGAAGGTTGTCACAGAGAGGAAGGCCAGGATCTCATCTCGATCATCCCAGAATGCAGGACACAGAATCATGGGTGCAAGTTACAGGAAGCCAGATTTTGACTGAACATCAGGAAAAACTTCCTGACTGTAAGAGCAATATGACAATGGAACCCATTACCTGTGGAGGTGGTGGGCTCTCCCACACTGGAGGCCTTCAAGATGAGGCTGGACAGCCATCTGCCAAAGATGCTCTGACTTGGATTCCTGCATTGAGCAGGGGGTTGGACTCGATGGCCTTGTAGGCCCCTTCCAACCCTACTACTCTATGATTCTATGATTCTATGGTGCCATCACCCTGCCTCATTCACTGAATTTTATGAGGAGGTGGGCAGATGCTATTGTCTTCTACTTGTATCTCTCCCAAGTTTTCCCACCATGGAAAATCCATTAAGAAAAGATGGAGCTGTTACACAATGCCTTCTGGTTGTTAGCACTAGGAGCCCTCCCTTGGAAAGCACCCCCGTCAGTGAGCTGCATTAAAGACAGGGAAGTCAGACAAGTGTTCTTCCGCCCTTGAACAAGTAGTGCCGCCAAATCCGGCCTGCCCACAGGCCGAATCCAACCCACCCAAGTTCCCCAGATGACCATGTCCCCTTCCCCTGGACTGCCCCTGTCCCCCAACTGCCAATCACTTGGTGGTTTGTTCACGTATGCAGTTTTCCCCCCATTCTAGACGGCTGAAACGCCTCTCCTAGGGCTTAATTACCGGCAGGAAGGGCTGTAAGCTAAGCCATGCTGGTGTTTTTGGCCTCACCCCTTTGCCCTGCCCACCACTAACCTAACAAGGGAGGAACAACATTTCTGCCAGCCCTAGGGAAGCGTCAAGGACTTACCTTTCTCAAGTGGGTACGAGGGCTTGGCCTGCGTTGACAGCAACAGTAAGGCAACATGCATGAAATGTGGGGTGTGGCAAACTGGCTTGGAGAGACAGAGCTATTTGCAAGAGACCCAATATGGTGTAGCATATAGGCCCAGAGAAACCTGAGCTCAAATCCCTGCTTAGAATAGCCTACAGTGCTGAAATGCTATGCCAATAAAGTAAAAGGATGGAGGAACTGTCCTATCCAAGCCCGCTCTCCAAGTCACCACCCCACAGGTGAGGCTGCTGGTGATCCAAAATAAGACCACTGTTCTCCCACATGGTGCTAGGGTTGTCCCCTTTTGTACTGGCCCTGCACATGTCTGACAGCAGCCTGAAGCTTTTCCTGGACTAGAGATAAGCAGGTGAAGCTTTTCATCCCCATAATTTATTTACATTTGGCAGACTGGGTGCCTCTACCAGGTGAGGTCTGGAGAGTGGCTACTAGCAACAAGGTCTTTTCAGTGATGGCACCTTGGTTATGGAATGTCCACCTCCAGAGATGCCCACCTGCACCTGTCCTTCGCCAGGCAAAGGTCTTTCTAGTTTCGTAGACCCTTTAAAATTTGCTGCAGCCTTTACTTAATTTAGTATCATGTTTTATTCTCTGCTATTTTGATTTGGGTTTTAAGTTTGATTTTCATACTGCATTACATTTTATCATATTATGTTTTTGATATTGATTTTTAACATGCAACAGAGAATTGTTGTTATAGGGTGGCCTATAGATACCACAAATTAAATAAAGTATTTTTATTTAAATATTTCTATCCTCCTTTTCCACCTGGGTGTTCAATCCAGCTCCTATAAAAATTAAGCATACAGCTCCATGCAATTTTTTAAAGGCCAGTAACAGACTAAGGGCGCAATCCTATGCATGTTTAGACAGACAAAAGGCCTCTAACTCCCAGCATGCCCCAGCCATGCTGGCTGGGGCATGCTGGGAGTTGTAGGCCTTTTCATAGTATAGTAGGGTTAGAAGGGGCCTATAAGACCATCGAGTTTTGTCTGTCTAAACATGCATAGGATTGCACCCTAAGAGAATCGAAGCAGTATCGCTTTTGAAAACATAGAAATTTGTTACCTAATTTGACAAAGGCATGAATTTGAGACAGACCCCCAGTCTTCAGACCAGGGAGTAACCCTGTGGGCAAGAAGTATTCCATGCTTGATTTCTAATTGTCACAGTTAACACTGAGGCAGCAAATCAAGCAAAGGGTGAACCTTTAGGGCCACCACTCCAAGATTCTTCATAATTAAATACCAGATTTGGCATGCGCACACCCCACCCCTAGCAACATCGAAAAATTCAACACATACTTTCCTCCACGTGGTTGTTTGTGGCACATTGTTTTATACTGTTCTTGCTCTTTCCTGGAGAAAAATTCTCCCTCTGCTCCGCAAATATCTTCTCAACCTTCAACTCATCATTTGCAGCTGAAACGAAGTCTCACAGCACCGTAAAGACTAAGACAATTTATTGTGGCATACGTTTTTGTGCACTAGAGCCTAAACAAAACACAACAGCTAAGTAACTAGATTGGGTTTTGTTTGTCTTTTAAAACTGGCATGTGTTATTCATGTTGTAGGTATGCCTCAACCCAGAAATGGTTTTTTCCTTCTTTTTAAAGTTACAGAATTCAGAGAACTTGAAAACATACATCACTATTCTGTTGCAAAACTGTGCACAAGATATAAAGGGGCCATGTTACTTTGTACACAGCACCATACATAAAATAAGCAAGCTTTCTAGGTGATGGTAATGTAGTTCCATACTGAGAAACCTGTGCCCAGAGCAGGCACTCAAAATAGCTAGAAGAGGAATGTTGCCAGACAAAATTAGGAAGGTGCGACCAGCAACTTCTATCAGTGCTAACTTGGAACAAGTGTTTCAAATGTGGGCTAGCTGAGACCCAACTGTCAACAGGATGCACTATGTTAAGTACCCATGAATCCAACTCACCAGCCATTTGCTATCCTGGGTGGCACCAATCCAGAAGGTTCTTCACTGAGAAGTTGTAGTGACACAGCTCACCACATGGGACAGTGGCCAGCAGTCCCCATTTGCTTTAGCTGCAGTGTTATGGCTCGCCCTTTTTGACATTTGCCCATTTTATGGTTATTCTATATTTATAAAACAGAAATTTTGATTTTTAAACAAGGAAATTGAATTTTGCAAATTCAAGTATGTAAATTAATGGTGGGCATATTCTGCTAGTCAAGGGGAGGGGTAAGGTCTTCCTCAGGGCTACGAAACCTTGTCTGGTTTACGAGTTTATTGGGTATCGGCCATACAGGTCTCTGTTATTTCACCTTATAGATCAAGGAACGGAGGCCAAGCAAGAGTGGCCTATCTAAAACCACCAAAGCACAGCTTTGAGCGAGCTGGAATTTGAATCTCACTATTGCAGTTTTGAAGTTCCAACACCATGTCAAACATGTTATATACTCTTGCCTTCATCTTTTACCAAAGCTGCATCTCTCTTCCTGCAAAGATCTTATTTATTTTATTTTTATTATTAAATTTATTAATCGCCCATCTGGCTGGTCACCCAGCCACTCTGGGTGATGTACAACACACAATAAAAACAGTTTAAAACAATAAAATTCTACAATAAAAACATTTTCTAAAATACCCTAACCCACCCCAAATGCCTGCCTGAACGTTTTTAATGCACGACGGAAGCTCATTAATGAGGGGGCATGACGGAGTTCCCTAGGGAGGGAGTTCCACAGAGTGGGGGCCACCACAGAAAAGGCCCTCTCCCTCGTCCCCACCAGTCTAGCTGTCCTGGCTGATGGGACAGAGAGAAGGCCATCTGAGGCTGATCTTGTTAAGCGGCCTGTCTGGTGCTGCTGGAGGCGCTCCTTAAGATAGGCTGGGCCGGAACCATATAGGTTTTTAAAGGTCAAAACCAACACCTTGAATTTGGCCCGGAAAACAACTGGTAACCAGTGCAACTCCTTCAGCACTGGAGTGATGTGATCTCGCCGGTGGCTGCCTTTAATCAGGCAGCATCCACAGGGGTTAATCTTTGCCTCCTAACAATACTGGACGGTAGGTTAGGGTTGTGAGCAAAGGGCTTGCCCATGGATTTGGACCTGGGTTTTCCAGCTCCAAAACACAGCCCGAAACTACTGTGGCGCACAGATCATAAGCACAGCTTGCCCTAGGAAACAACCCCTACGATTGTAGCTTTAGTCCTGGTTATTATGTATCATCTCGGCCAGCCTAAACAAACTCATACTGCATTCGCAACTATGAGAAGTAAGTAGACAGGCATCTTTAATGTGACTGCTTTCCACAAGCTCCAGGAGGGTCAGTGTGTTAACTCTGTAGCAGCAAACACAAAGATTCTTATATCACTGTAAAGGCTAACAGATTTGTCACAGAAGCTTTTGTGGACTAGAGCCCATCAGCTCTATAAAGCTTTCCACATATTATGTGCCCCTTTATGGCCACTGAAAGATAAATGGACAGGACAGAAGCCCATCCCACATTTTATGCAGGACAAACCTAGATGTGTCGTTGATGCTGGGCCCTTGTCCAACATACCTGTACCGTGTGTGTGTTTGTAAACATGAGCTTGTCACACTCATAATTCTGTTTAAGACCAGCAAAACCACAAAACATAAAACCTGAACCAAGTAAGAGTTTCTGGCCATAAACAGAGTACAGATCTTCAGAGAGGAGCGGATAAGGCAAGACAACTGTAGACAAATAAAGTTGTAACAAAAATGACTTAACAAGTCTAGGTTGCTATGTATTTTGCTTTATCAATCTCGTACATTTTAATTTGTACAGAAGCTGAATTTTACACAAGACGCAACACTTCGAAAAATAGACAGAGGTTTGAAATAAATAACTTTGACGAGTCAACCAAGAATTTTAAACTTCAGCTATAAGGAAGCATGCAAAAAAGATTTGTTTCTACCACGTCGGGTGAATTTCAATGTCATAGGTCCAGTAAATGCATGGAGATTGGTTTACAACTTGTACTTCACCAGACTTACTTTGCAACTGTAAAAAAACAAAGACTAAGGGTGCAATCCTATGCATATTTAGATAGATCCAAAAAAATCCTATAGAAGGTTGGCTGGGTAATGCTGGGAGCTGTAGGACGTTCTGTCTAAACATGTATAAGATTGTGCCCGAAGTATCCAAAGAAAAGTGTGGCAATTTAAAAATCAGCAACCCAAGTTGAATCAGCTTTAGCAACAGCTGATATGCAAACAAGCAATAGCATTATATATACAAATACAATCCACACACACAGATAGATTCATCTTTTAAAAAACGAAATGATACCACTGGATGGTATTTTACAATATGCACATTTATTGAAGGTGAGGAAATTAACTCTCCACAGTGAGAATAGCAATACAGGTAATAGAGGCACTACTGGCCCAAGTATGGTATTTATTACAATTCCAAACAAACACTTTCAAAAGCAAAATGCTAGACATGGAGAGCCAACTGTCCTCTTTTAGAATGGAATATTCTAAGAGCTTCCCCGCCCCCCTTCTTAGCTAGACAAGTATCGCAAGAGATCATGTACTTTACAGGTTAGCACAATCTCATGTCAAATTCAGTGCTATTATCTTACCAAAAGGAAAAAATACCCAGAAGTTGTACTTTGACAATAAGAGCATTGAATTACTTACAAACATTCAGAGCTGGAAGCGTACGTTTCTGGCAGACAACGTTGCCGATTAAATACAGACCAGCCAGTACTCACAGAACATAAAAAAGGGTTTCAATCATAAAAAAATACTGTAAGTCATCACCAGACTATTTTTTTACAGATATAAATAATAAATAGCATAACACAGTAGATTACAAATGAATCTCTTTTTTATTTTTTAAGCCCGGTTAGATCTTATGAGAAATAAATCATTTGCTGCACCCCATATTAAACGAGGGCACCATAGCAGGCTTACTTCTCATAGTTTACACGCAGCTCCTTAAGACAAACTATAAGTGGAGCTAGCATCCAAGAACAGTAAAGCCTTTATGAAAATTAAGGTTAGCTTATTGGCCTGCTCTCTCCAAGGCAGACCCAACGGGCTGTTCTGAGGTTACACTGCAATGTGGTGCAATCGCAGAACAGCTGGGACTGCTCACTGAATTCCCCTACCTCAATGGATCAAGGAGCGACCAAGGAAAAGCAATCGTGGCAATAGCACCTGATACAAGCACTCTTTACAACAAAAATCCTTTTCCCCACCCAGGCCTCTGGTTTACATTCCTCCATTTTGTGACTATGTCCCCTAAGGCACAAACACATCTCAGTGCCACAGGAGACACCGAATGCTTGGTAAGATCTACATGATAGCCTAAACAACTGTGGCTAAACTACCACCACACACCTTGCACCCCCTTGGCCAAAGACACTTTTGCGACTATGGTGGTAATCCACATAACTTTGAAGCAGCAGTCTGGGTTAGAAGATGCAGCAGGTGAGTTAACCATGTGTCAGAGAAAGCTGGTTTATTCCCCTCCCATTGCCAAAACAAGGAGCTACAGTAGCATTCAATAGTAAAAAAAACCCCAACCATTCATAAAGATTTTTGGCTCCCAGCACCACCACAGCAATTGACCAGAAGCATAAAGGACAGTTCAAAAATATTTCCCCCTTCTTTGGGAAAGACAAAGGAGAGACTGCAACAGGGAAATAGGGGGAACAATTCCCTGTTTTGAAGTAGCTATCTTTTAAGTGTGATTGGGTGAGTGTGTCCAGAATATGCCAATTGTCCTTCAGAAATACTTAATTTTATTTTCCTAAGTATCTAATCTAGTTTATTACTTTAAAAAAAGTATGTCAAACAATGACGATTTTGCAACAACTCTGTAACCACCATTCCTACCTCCAGAACAAGTGATCATGATAGCAACAGCAACAGATTTTCCATCTACAATTCTAACACTAATATAAATTAGGTGCTTGTTTGGGAATTTTAAAAAGTGTATGGAGTTTCTTTGAAAGCAAAGTTAGTACGATTTGAGCAGATACTGGTAAAATAACTTGTTTAAAAAAAATCAGCAAAACCAGACATCGTTGTGGCCTGATATGTCCATTAAGAAGGATAATCAAAGCCACTTGGAGAAGTTGGCAAGCAATAAGGTTGTGATAATATTTCCACTCAGTATTTATATTCTCAAGAATTTAATTCCACGGGTTGTTCTGTACGGATGTACAGCAAGGGAACAGCACAGGCAGACATCAAGTGATGGCTGGGTCAAGTCACTTGGGTGAAAGATCATCCATTAAGATAAAAGAGGAGCATGAGTTTGAGCATGTGACAGGAGATTCTGTAGTAGTGCTGCCTTTGGCCAATGAATCAGAGGAAGAGCTGACGCTGCTTGTGCTCCCATCAAGAATATCTGAAGACAAACTGGGGATAAACAAGGGAAACCATGTGTTTTCATCATGTTTATGAACTTAATGCAACACAGTAAATAACTCAAGCTAAAGAAACCACAGGCCCCTCTGCCTCCTGTCCTTTGGTGTCCCCTTAGGTTTGCCATGTCACATTACTGCTCTGGACTCCTAGAGCTGGGGTGGGAGGGAGGCAAAAATCTTCCCACAGCTCAGGAGGGAAGACAGACATTAGGGAAAGGAGAACATTAAATCTGTTAATATTTATGAGGTGGTCCAAGGGCTTTTTTCTTCATTTTTAGCTTTAAAGAGATAAGCTGCATTCTCAGCAGCAGCTCAGCTGCTGCACGCTTTGAAACGCCTGCTAATGTCCCTGGGAAGGATGCTACATCTTGATATTACATAACTTCCAGGGACATCGTATGGAAAAAAAGATGGCTGTCTTCATGGGCTTTTTAAAGTTAAAGAAAAGTCTTCAGACCACATCACAAACAACGGTAAGTACCACCATCCCTTCCTGAAGTCAAATGACTTTTGCATCTCCCCGCCACCCAGTTCATTCAGAAGAAAGGCCCGACAAAAGGGAGGGGAACCTGATCTAACGCTGTCCTTCCTCTTCCATTGCTCCTATGTCCTTTTTCAATGCAGTTCCATTTTCTTCAACCTGTCCCATGCACCTCCACCTATCTCCAGTGCCTGTGTGAGGATTTACCCAGCCAAACTGGCCTTTTGCTTTCCTCAAACAAGTTCTGCTGCAGGCATTCTTAGTAATTAGCAGTTTAATTCCCTGATGAGTTAGAATGTCTGTAACATTATGGCAGCTCAGCCTCGTGTTACCAAAGGCTTTGCCACAATGTTCTTAGATGCATGACAATAGGAAGCTCACTATAGAGTCAGACCATTCACCCATCTAAGCCAGTAATGTCTACAGTGGACATGTTAGAACAAAATGCTACATCAGAATTCTGGCTTATCATTCATGAGTGCGTTCGTGCACGCTGCCCAGTTGCTCCCACTTGGCTCCTACAGCAAGTGAGATCAGCTAAACTAACCAGGAACTTACCAGGGTGGAAAAGCTCATCATTACAGCCAAATCTGGACTCCTGACTTGCTGCTCCCAGAACCAAGCTTGTTAGAAGAGCAACAAAGCCAGGGGTTGGAGCTGGATGTAATGCTAAGATTTTCTGCCATAGTAAGGTCCTGGTTAGTTCAGCCGGTCCCACTTGCGGGAGGAGCCAAGTGGGAGTGATTGGGCAACATACACCAGCAATCGTTCTTGTGAATAAGCCATGATTCTGAAGAATTCTGGCTTAGTGTTCTGTGTGAATGTGGCCACTGACTGGCAGCAGCTCTCCAGGATTTCAGACAGTACTATTTCACAGCCCTACCTAGAGATGTGAGGGATTGAATCTCAAAGCTTTTATGTGCGAAGCATGTGCTCTATTACTCTGCTACAGCCCTTACCCAAAGCAGTTGGATTAACTGCTTATTTTATATGGCAATGACTTAATGTGCGCTATGAAACTGTAGTGAGCTATTTTATTTAAAATTATTTTTAGGCTACATTTTAAGGGTTGAGGCCTCTCAGCGTGGCTATGGCTGCAACCTCTACTACTTAGATCTTATAGTGGAGCTAAGTGGCCCATACCACCATGCCCCATGAATGAAGAGTACATTGTATTTTGAGCTCAGATTTTGGCTCCTCCTTCAGAAGATTGTTAGCATCAGCAGAATCAGGAGCCATGAAGTGCAAACATAGTACCCTGAAGGTGCACTTTATAGTCAAAAGTCCGTAACTCTACGTAGGAACTATTCTGTCATATTACAAAAGCAAGCAAGGGGCAAATCATTTCTGAGACAAGGTGAGAAATGAGTAGTGTCTGCTTTGGTGGGTTTGGTGGCCTTATTAAGGTTACTTTTACCATGAACTGAGGTCTGTCAGATGTGTCACGTCAGAAGAAAGCATGTTAGTGGTTCCTTGGAAGAGTCTCTTTGGCTGGCTTTCAGTTTCCATTTCACCTATGGAAATCAAGCCAAATTGGTTAGATTTGAGGAAACATTCTAAGCTCAGTAGCCCTAAAGCTCACCTAACAGAAACATATTTTGTCAACAGAGATGTCTTGTTCTGATGTTATACAACAAAATCAAATCTGCTAGATTAATTTTAGTGAAGTGTTTGAAAGAGTCACCCACTTTCCACCTCTCTATTTTATACAGGGATCCACAAAGTATGTCTGGGCTTAGTAGCCAAAAGTTATTTCTACTAGTCATCAATAATGTAATAGAAGACACTCTGAACACATGGAGGGTGACTTATGCTTGCCACCCTGAAGTGGCTGTCTGTCCCTTGCACAGACTTAAGGGCTAATGGTGCAGATGGCATTGCTCCCCATAAACCTGAGTCCCCTGTGCAGGTCTCTTTCTAAAAGTTAAACATTGTCCCCACTTCCCTGGCAAGTCCCAGCAGAACCTAGCAAGCATCTTTTTTCAAAACCAGAGTTAAAATGGCTAGGAGACACAATCTGTTCCTCCCTCCCAAAGAAATCCACATATTTTTCTTCCTTCCCTTCAGCAGCTTCCCTTCATACCCAGTCTTCTTGCTGTTTTGTTTTTTATCTTAATCAATCTTCAGAGGAAAAAACAAAGCAAGTTGGACTTTTGTTTTGTCTTTCTGGTATGGAAAGGGGGAGGAAGAGATAGGCTGTAAGTAGAACTGGGGAAATGGAGAAAGGTTGAGCGAAGTAAAAGGGGGATTTGCCCTCTGCCTTTACAAAGTAAGTAAGCTTTACAAAGTAAACTTTCCTTGTCCTTTCAAAAAATCTACCTGCAGTTGGAATGAAGCAGCATAGAAGCTTGCTGACTGGGAGGGATTTGGAAGGAATATATTCTCAGGGTGAAGTATGAAGGCTGGGATTAGCAGCTGCTGCTGCATTCCAGGGGAAGGATAGTGCTGGGGGAGAGGGGCAACACTGCATATGGCAAAGCAGATAAATGAACTGAGAGCAGCGCCAGAGAGAAAGTGAAAATAGTGTGGCAACATCCTCCCCACTCTGCCCACCAATCAGATCTAGAGTATTCCCTGAATGAGAAGGGAAGAAACCCTTGCAGTTGCTATTTACAACAAGTGAACAGGCTCTCTCCCAAAAATCTACTCTTAAGTTTTTCAGGCAGCTGTAATGCAACCTCCCTCCCTCCCTCCCTCAGCATTCTTGCTTGCCAAAATAAAAGACTTTCTCGCCTGTTTTGTTAGTGAGTGCATTTGTTGAAGCCTGATTTTACAGCAATGCTGGGATCAGCCAGGGACTATGGAATACAGTACACATTCTAGTCTATCTGTTTTTATGTAGAAGAAATATACTACCACTCAGCCTCTACTTCAAAGCTGGTGGCCCTGAAAACTCCTTATTTTATAGCACTGAAGGAATATTCATTCTACTTGGAAAACAGAAGAATGATGAACTTCCATCATGCAGAACTTCCAGGGAGAATATCAATCACTGCATCAGATATTGCAACCTGTGCCCTAAAATTCCACATGGATCTCACTCTTGATATTACCACATTGGGGGAAAGCAAGTGAAAAGAAAATTTATCCCTCAAATTCTTAGCAGTCTTCTGCCATCACTGCAGTGCAGCCATAGCTGGGGGTGATAAATCTCAGAGAAGAACTCTATAGCAAGAGCAGAGACGCCTTTCAAAGGATTAGGGAAAGTTGACACCAACTGGACCCAGCCCGTCATATATTACTATCATCATATCTCACAGCAAATAAATAATGCTATTGCTTAGCATCTACTGTACTTACAAACGTTTTGGAAGAACCACATACCTTTCCTTTTAATGGGACCAAGAACACTGGGCCTGATGCAGTTGATTGGACTCTGGCTCCTCCTGCTAAAATAAAAGTTGGATTACTGACTTTCTAGGATGTTAAAGGCTTCCACGTTTATAAGAAAGCACACACACAAGTTATTTTACAGCAAATGTGGTTTTAAGACTATAATCCTATATACTAAAGCCCAAAGGTCTTGACATAGAATAAATATTCCTCTTTCATAGGGTTCCCTCTAGCTTCATAGGGAAACATAATATTGTTAACCAAAGGGTGTCAATTTCAATGTGTCTAATGAGGAGTTAGGCCCAACATGTCTTCCATACCTGTTCGTTTTACAAACACATTATCATATGAAACACTTTACATTTGGTCTCAGTGGCTTTAAATAAAAAACCCAAAACACATCGGCATGCAAGTCTGCCTCGCAACATTTGCCAACTCAGACTTTGCTATTACCGCTGCTTTAGCCTTTATAATTACCCGCGTTTGTCTTTTCAAATCTCCTTTGATAATTAATAAGTGAAGGCAAATTTCAGTTCCCTACCAAAACTGGCTGTTGTAGCCTTTGTAAGTCTAACATTCAACAGACCCTCGAAGGCATTTGTCCTGTTAATTAAGTATATTTCAAAGAAACAAAGCCAGATCTTCTAGATCTCTGCTTTCCTGAACTCATACCTCCACCCCATGAGCCCTTTGGGACATCACATGCAATTTTCACCTGTGCATTTTTACTTTTGCCACGTTGCCCATTCTCATCATGTATTCCTGTTCTACTAGCTTTACCTGCCAACTGTGCTTAGTGGCTGCCAGAACCCATTGTGGCACCTGCCAGACTAAAGCTAGCAGCAGTTTACTTATCATATGCTGTGTAGCTTTCCTGAGCCATTTATAAGCACTGAAAAGAAAATATATGCTTTTCCCACTCAAGTTCAAGACTAGGGTGAAGTGCAAAATGACAAATCAACTGCTTCAGCACCTTGCTGAGGATGAACAAAGAGATTCAATACCGGGCCCTCACTTCCCTATAAGGCAAACTCTAACACTGAGGCGTCTTTCTGAATAGCTATATTCCTATATTCCCACACACCTGGGGCTACACTTTCTAGGGACTGAGATTAAGTAGAAAATGTTCCCTATTTCAGCACATTCCAACTCCACACAGACATCCCTATGAACAGACACTAGCTCGCAGTTCGCAGAAGACACAGACATCTCACACAAAGAATTGCAGTTCTCTATATGTATTGTTCCATTACGCTGCTAAGAAAAAATTTGATGTCGCTCATTTCAAGGATCTCTATCCCTTTCATTTTTATATAACATGGCTGAGGAAGTGCACCTGAACTCGCTTAGGTCGTCTTGAAGCGAACACGACATGCACGCCATGTTTAAGACAGGGGACTAGGGACACTGTCTGTTGGAAACCTCTACACAAGCTTCACTGAAGTGAACGTGCAACTAGAATTAATTTTAGTAGAACTTATGCACAAGATGTTTCCAGTGCTCAGTCAATTTGCTGGCACTAACTCCATCCACAGGCATAGACCACGTAGTTGTGAATATTGCAGTAGTCAGACAGCTTATTAAGAAGCACTTTATTTCTCAGAGATATTGACTTACTTCGAAAACCTCCTTGTAGGGCTGGGAATAGGACTTGGAGGCAATCCATTACTACTTACAAACATTTGCAGGGATGGCGAGAAACATTGCTAGGGAACACAAACACAATTTTAAAGGTATTTAAAATAATACATGAGATCAAAAAACCTTTAAAAATTCCATTCTTTGACCTCACTAAAAAGCAACACCACCACCAACACCCTAATGAAGCATAGTTATACTTCAGCAGTTTTTTTAAAAGCTTTGTGCCAAAATGTCTACCTACTCATTACCCTATCCCATCACTAGTAGCCAAGGAAGCTTCAATTATTCAACACAGCAGCCGTGGTACAAATTAACAAGCAGCGCCCTTCCTAGCTTTATCCACTTTTATACACAGTTGCCCACTGCATCTAGCTCTGACTTTTCACTTGAAGGAAAGAATGCTCTTTGGCACTGAAGCTGCTGGAAATCTTATTCAGCCATTGCTCTAGTGTCTGAGATTTCAGCAGGAATCACCCCCACATTTATATCTCTGCAACCAAAGCACTGAAAAGATAAGTTTCTTTTTAAAAAATGTATTATTTATTAAGTTTTCTTTTTATACTAACAGCATAACCACTAAAGCACAATTGGAAGTCGTGCATGCACTACTAAGTTAATATATTTGCGATATACTCTTAACATTGTAACTAAGAACTACAGTCGTTATTCACTCTCTGAAGTTTCCCCTGAATCATTATTTGAGAGTCTTCTCTCCGCTATCTTCTCTTTTAACGAATGCTTACATTCATTAAAGGCATTTAAAAGAGCTCTGTTGTGCAGCTGGAAAGGACCTCTGCTGAGAACGTCATGAAGCCACTACCACTCAGAGCAGACAACCCTGGACTACATGTACCGATTAACTGACTTGGTATAAAGGTAGATTCATGTGCTCAGAAGACATTATTCATGAGTCCCTATAATGGACAGATTATGGAGACGCTTAAGACTGCCAGCAGAAGAGCCACTGGATGTAGCCACAACAAGCATCTTTTGTTTTCTCTTTCATGTCCTGTTCCATAACTGAACAGCACTATGTTTACTTCCTGTATGGGGAAATAATCCAACACTGCCATCTCTCTTTCTTTGCAATTACAACAAAATGCATACTGGCCAAGATAATTTTGATTGCAATTCTATGCTCCTTTATTCGGGGATATGTCCTGCTGAACTCAATGACATTTACTTTCAAGTAAACACAGAGGATTAGCCTCCCATTTTAGTCTGTCAAAGATCACTCCATTCCTCTCATATTACTTTCTTCCCTGGCACACATCAGCTAATACAAAGAATACCTAATGTAACAAGAAGCTTAAGTTGAGACAGCAGCCATGTCTGGACACATCAATCAGCCAGAATTGCTTACCATGAATAAGCTGTATGCTAGTGCATACAGCCTATTCACTCCTGTTTGGTTCCTCCTGCCACTGGGAGTGTCTAAACTGGGAACTGAAAACTTAAGTGTGTCGCCAAATCAGGGCTCCAGGCTTGTTGTGCTCCTTACAAGCCGGAATTGCAAAGCAGGGTTTATTCTTGGTTTACAATCCCTGCTTGTAAGGGGCGCAACAACCCAGGAGCCCTGGTTTGAACAACACACTAAGCTTTCCATTTCTGGGTAGTTTAGCTGCTCCTGCTGGGAGGAGGAGCAAAGCAGGAGCAGACAAGGAGAGATTAATCAAGTCTACACAGCTTGTTAATACTAAGACAGGAATCTCAAGAATTCTGACTTAAAGTTGCGTTCGGACCCAGCCACTGACCCAAGAGCAGTTAAATTCAGGCTTATCAAAATTATTCTTTTGGAAAATGAATGTTCAATATTCTTACATCCTTTTGCAATTTCCAAACTGATGGAGCTATTTGGCATACCTTTCCTATACCCCTTGTAGGTGAAGGAGCTGGAGAAACAGGAATGAAGTCTATCCTCTTTGGAGATGAAGATTTTTCAGATTTGTCCAAGTCGTTGTCACTCTGAGAACACAGAGCGTCATGTTTAAAGCCTCACAGTATGTAGCAGCTCTAGAAGGCGAGCCATAAAACAATCGGATGAAAAATAGCATGGCCAATCGGTAGAACCCATAGGACACTCCAATTAAGCTATTTCCACTCTTTTCCCTTAAGTTCATTGGTTAAGAGAAGGAGTGGAATCAAAATATTAAACATCTGTAAAGAGATTACCAGGCTCAAGCTTTCCTCCCATGACTGGCTTATCTGCATTGCTGTTTGCACTTCCCTAAAACACAAAAAGGCTCATCAGTGGCTACAACAAGACAAGTCTGGCTGCTTTTTTATAGCATTTTAGTTACACCCACCTTTCATGTGCTGTTTCTCTGTTCATCAAATCCACTCCTTCCTCCTGGAGAAGTATAAGAATTCATGTCTTAGCTCGTCATGACTTCTTGCCCAGAATATAACTTCCTAGATCAACCAGCTCATCATGACTTCCTAGAATTAGAGCTGAGCTGAATGGTCTGCAGAACAACATGATGCAGCTGGACTGCATGCTTTCAGAAAACTGGGGTGTGTGTGTGTTTGAATGCTCCTTATGTAAAGAACTGCCTGCCTGCACACAGAACATGAACTATCAGAAAGATGTGTTCTAGCCCACGCTTCTTCTCAAGATGCTTGTTTTCTGTCTGCAGAAGCATTCAAGCCTGCAATGCCCCATCTGCACTCTGAAGCGGTACAAAGAAGCACCGTATAATTTTGCTACTCATACAGCTTAGCTTTCAGATGGAAAGAGGTGGAACATTCCAGTTCCAAAAGCACTTCCCTTCACCAAGCCTGAAAATAGGAACCTCAAATCTAGCACTGATTACATTTGCACAACTTAATCTTCATAAAAGTAATATTTGTGCTTCTGAGAACTAGGATTCTTGGGCTAGGTTGGATTGGGGATTTATGTCACTGAGACCACCATTACACCAAGCATATGTTGAAACAGTAAAAAGTTAGCAAAGAAACCCAGTGTGCCATTTTCAAAAGAAACAGAACTTGTACTTAAAAGATGGCACCCAAAGAAGTTAAATGTTACTTACCCTTCTGATTTGATGGAGTCGACTGCTAGGGATGCGAACTGGAGAAGATGATATCAGCTGGAATAAACACACATACATTTCAGAAGTTACAATTACTTCGCTTTGGTGTTGTTTAAAGGTGACCTGAATGCACTGAATATGAGCTGTATTAATTAAAAATACATTGTCCACAGCACTTGGAAACTCATTCTACAAATCCACAGCTGACACCATCCAAGATTGTGGATTGCTGTACATACATGGTCTGTCCATTTTTGTGTAGGAGAAATATACTACCACTCAGCCTTTACTTCAAGGCAGGTGGCCCTGAAAACTCTTATTTTTTGTAGCACTGAAGGAATATTCATTCTCCATGGGGGGAAGAAGAACGACAGTTTCCATCATGCAGTAGCAGCCAAATTCCACCATCTAAGGGTGCAATTCTATGCATGTTTAGACAGAAAAGAGTTCTACAACTCCCAGCATTCCCCAGCCAGCATGGCTCACTGGGGAATGCTGGGAGTTGTAGAATCTTTTTCTGTCTAAACATGCATAGAATTTCACCCTAAATGTGCTACAAAGTAAGGTGCAAAACTTTATATAGCAGTATAAAATCTGAAAACACTTTCACTAGAATGCAAAATAACCTGCTTTGGCTAAACAGCATTGACAAATTATGTATTTGAAAACTTAGATGTATAACTTTTTTAACCTATGTTGCTCATTTTGGAGTCTTAACACTAAGACACAAAAACTACTCTATGTCTTAAGAATCAAAATACGGTTCTATAGGAGATGAGAGGATCTTACAATCAGAGAAAAAACTTTTCATATCTTTATTGATGAAACTGAAACCAATTCAAATCCTGCAGGGGAAAAAAAACAGGTTGGCTTAACTGTACTACTATCAATGGAACTACTAAAAGCTTGTCTGTTTATAAGATTTAGAAACTGCAAGCTTCTCTAAACGATAAAATAATTATAGGGCTGTATCTGAAATGACTTGGAGAACAAAGCACCATTCGTTTCTCTCTCAGAATAACTTTAATCTTGCAACCCCTACTGCAAACCCCTTGCTGTGCCATGCTAGGTTCATTCCACAGAAGAATCAAGTAAACAACAGGTGTGTGTTTTGATCTAACAGGCTCTAAAAGCTGCTGCAATTTTCTTTTCCAACAATAACATTCCCAAGTGAACTATAAAGAATAGCAAATACAGAATTGCAGAACACAGTGGACTGGGATCACACTTCAGGAGGTTTTGAGCAAGCTATGATATCCTGATGTCCCTGGGTTTGTTTGTTTTTTACTCTGGATATTCTTGCTATTTCATCCTTGCCAAACTTCATTCAGAAACCATGACCCTTTTGCCCATCTTCTCTAACTTAGTGTTTCCCAAATTTCTGACAACTATAGCGCTTTTTCTGAATTAAAATATGAAGCCACACTTCACTTTTGCAGCTGAAAAGGTTTACTTTTTAGAATAAGAACTATACACTGAAACAACATCAATGCTCAGAAGAGCTCACCCCATATCTCTGTGGGATTCAGTGTTCTCTCTGACAGCAGGTGATTCTACTGGCTCTGCACTGGGAGTGACTGTGTGATCCAATCACACCCAGTGCAGACACGGTAGGATTATCCCACTTCAGTGGATGCTGACTGAAAGGAAGCAGGACCAGAATGATGTAGAGATGCAATAAACAGCCTCTTCTATGGTCAAATATTAGGTTTATTTCTTGTGGTACACCAGTAGTTCTCTCACAACACACTAGTGTGTTCCAGGGCATCACTTATCAACAAAGCATTACAAGCAATTAGCATCTTTTGTGGAAGATCTGACAATAGCGTGATATGATCACAATGGGATGGAGATTACCCATGTGACCACAGCCCTGGTCAGTTTCCACTGTGAGCTTCATGATCTTGATATAACTGCAGTGGGGGCTTAGCTGCAGGTCTGTCGGGCTACCTCAGTGCATCCACCTCAAGTGCCCTTTCCCCAAACCTCTTGGGTTCAAAAGCTCTTTGCATCTTTCAAGTACTAACCATGCTGTGCCGGTTCATAACTGTTGTGCTGTTCCTGCGGGTTCGCAAGACATATGGCTGAAAAACCTGTGAATTGTCACTGAAACAAACAAACAATTGTTACATTTCTGCACCATTTTTATTACATTTTTTAAAAAATGTTTGTTATTTATTCACTTTCCTTCTCTCACCACTTTCTGTTGTGCGAGCTCCTTGGAGAAGCACCCATCCTTTTGACTTGCATTTTTCTGTTAAGTGCAATGTATAGTGCTAGGGCTATACAAATACATAGGTCGAGATTCAACCACACCCTCCTAGGCACAAGTGAAAAGCAGTGTTTCTTTCTGATAGCAGTCTCTCAGGAGGTGCCAGTCTAGACTACACAACATATTGGGTCTTTTTATTTAGACCATAATATATATGAAAAAACACATACCCATCTTTAATGGATATATACATAAATAGATAAGAGCAGTCTTCTCCAACCTGGTGCCATCCAGAAGTTTTGCACTACAACTCCCAGGATTCCTGAACATTGGCCATGCTGGCTAGGGCTGATAGGAGTTCAGTATGGATATGAGTATATACAGCTACCTCGCCCCACTTGGTGCCCTCCAGATGGCCATGCTGGATGGGGCTGATGGGAGTGGTAGTTCAACACATCCAGAGGGCATCAGGGTGGGAAAGACGGATATACAGAGTGTACAGATACCAAGGTTAGACAGCCCAACGCTCTCCATATGTTTTGGGCTACAGCTCCCATAACCCCTAACCATTGACAACACTGCATGGGAGTGGTGGTCCAACACATCCAGAGGGGACCAGATTGGGAAAGGCTGTTATACAGTGTACATAACCATTTATTTTACTTATTTGTTAAATTTATATCCCGCCTTTTCCTCCAAGGGGGCGACCATCAAAACAACAGCTCTGTGAGGCAGGCTAGGCTGACAGTCAGTGTCTGGCCCAAAGCCACCCAGTGAGCTGCATGGCCAAGTGGGGGACTCGAACCAGGGTCTCTCCAGCCCCAGTCCAGTGTGGCGCAGTAGTCGGAGTATCGGACAGGGCCTCTGGGTTCTAGTCCCCACCGAGCCATGCAGCCCGCTGGGTGGCTTTGGGCCAGTCACTGACTCTCAGCCTAACCTGCCTCAAAGGGCTGTTGTTGCGAGGACACAAACAGAGAAGATGACAACTTAAGCCACTCTGGGTTTCTTGCAAGAGGGAAAAAAGTGGGGTATAAAAGTCCTCCTCCTCCTCTCACCAGGACACCACCCTGGCTCTACTCCCACCAGGCTCAAGGCAACCCGGCGCCCTCCATTATGTTGGGACCACCGCTCTCACGGGCTGGGGCTGATGGGAGCGCAGCCCGAGGCGCCAGGCTACTACCCCCGGAGACGCCCCCGCCTACCACGGGGCACGGTGGCCGCCGTGGGCTTCCCGCGACTGGCGCCGCCAGTCAGGGCGTCCGCGCCAACGAGGCGCGAGGCCGCGAGGGGGCCTCCGGCTGGGGGCGGCGCCCCTCACACTCCCCGCCGCCGCCGCGCTCGCGACGGGCCCTCACCTGAGCCCGTGGATGAGGGGGGCGCTGTTGGAGCGCCTCAGGCCGCCCCCGTCGCTCCCGGCCGGCGGCAGCTCCAGATCCAGCTCCATTTTTTCGGCCTGAGCCATCGCGGCGGCGGCGCTCACGGAGGGCCGGCGCGTCTCCTCATGCCCGGGGCGGCGGCGCGTGAGGGAAGGGAGCGAAGAAGGCGGCGGCGGCGGCGGCCGCCCTCCGGCTTCTCCCGCTACAGGCCCCGCCGAGGCGGGCGGAGTCCAGGGCGGGCCGGGCCGCGGGGGGAGAGGCAGCGCCGGCGGCTCCCCATGCCGGGGAAATGGGGGGTCGGCGGCGGCCCCCTCCCTCGTCGTGAACGCGCGCCGGCCCGACCGCCTGAGGGAAGAGACACGGCGCGCGCGCGCACCACACACCCCCCGGGCGCCTCCACAGGCCGAGGCAGGCAGGCGGCCGGCCGGCACTGCGCGTGCGCGTGCGCCGTGGCGAAGGTGGCCTAGCGGCGGAAGCGGGTGACGGACGGCAGAGGGGGGGGGGCGACGAGGCCAGGCCGCGCCCAGTACGCGTGCGCGTCGCGGCGCCCGCCTGGCTTTCTCGGCTCGCTCTCGCCGGCGCGACCCCTCGTGGACACTGCGCATGCGAGGACGAGGCGAGCCTCCTCCTGTCGTCACGCCCGTCCCCTTCTCCTCGCCGCCTCTGCCCCGCCCCCTGAGAATGGTACGAACGCCGATTCGCGGCGCGATTGGCTACTCTGCTTTTACGTCACCCCTCGAAAAGGGACCAATCAGCAAAGAGGACTCTTGTGGTGGAAGGATGAGAAAGTGGCCGCCATTCTTCTCTCCGATCATGGGCTGCGGGTTCGAATCCCTCTTCTCCCCTTTGCCTGCGCTTTTGATTTTCGTCTAATAAAATTCAAAATTATTTTGATAGGTTACAACACTGGGCAGAAAATAATAGGATGCAGTTTAACAGAGACAAGCACAAACTGTTTCATCGAGGAAAAAGAAATCAAATGCACAGCTATAGGATGGGGGATACCTGGCTTGGCAATAGTAGGTGGGAAAAAGATCTTGGAACTGTAGTCCATCACAGGCTGAATATGAGTCAGTTATGTGATGTGGCTGCAAAAAAGGCAAATGCAATTTTAGGTTGCATCACTAGAACTATAGTTTCAAAATCACTGGAAGTGATAGTTCCATTCTACTCTGTGATGGTCAGACCTCATCTTGAATATTGTGTCCAGTTCTGGACACCACACTAAGAAGGATTTAGATAAGATGGGTATAATTGATGATACAGTTGCAATATATGTTTATAAAAATTGGCTGTCTGATTAATTTGGGGCACCTTTTAAATCAATTAAATGTTTTTAATTCAATCTTATTGATTAACTGATTATGGGTGCAATGCTATGCATATTTAGACAGAAAAAAGTCCTGTAACTCCCACTATTTCCCAGCCAGCATTATTTATAATTAAAGAACCAGAGTGTCTCTGAGCATATGCTCAGCCCAGGAATTTGTTTTCAGTACCTGAGCTGAGCCCATATGAGGCCATCAAGCCTAGTACTTTCTACTATGACTGGCAGGGGCAACCCATCAGTGCCAGCTCCAGGTTTTGGAAGGCCCTTGGGCACCCCTCCTTCAGTGAGCCTACCTTCTCACCACCTTCAGCAGCAGCTGCTGGTATTCCTCCTCCTTGCTCCCACTTGCTTGCTTGGCGGCAGACAGCCAGGGAGCAGGTAGGCCGTGGCTTCTCCTGCTCCTCATCACCAGCACCACCATTGCCTGGGCCAGCGCCAGAGGCAGGTGAACAAGCAGGTTGCAATGGAGACGAGGGGGAGCAAGTATAGGGGGCTCTTAATTTTGCTTTTTATTTATTTTTAATTGTAAATTTCAACAGAACAAAGCAAAAGAAAAGAAAATATGTTGACATGATTTAATGTATCAATTTCAGTTATCACATGTGAAATGTATATGTTGTTGTTGTTGTTCAGTCGTGTCCGACTCTTCGTGACCCCATGGACCATAGCACGCCAGGCCTTCCTGTCCTGCGCTCTCTCCCGGAGCGTGCTCAAGTTCATATTCATTGCATCCGTGATGCTATCTAGCCATCTCATCCTCTGCCGTCCCCTTCTCCTTTTGCCTTCAGTCTTTCCCAGCATCACGGTCTTTTCCAGGGAGTTTTCTCTTCGCATTAGGTGGCCAAAATATTGGAGCTTCAGCTTCATTATCTGTCCTTCCAATGAGCACTCAGGGTTGATTTCCTTTAGGAAGGACTGATTTGACCTCCTTGCAGTCCAGGGGACTCGTAAGAGTCTTCTCCAGCACCACAGTTCGAAAGCATCAATTCTTCGGCGCTCAGCCTTCCTTATAGTCCAGCTCTCACAGCCATACATTACTACTGGGAAAACCATAGCTTTGATTAGACGGACCTTTGTCAGCAAGGTGATGTCTCTGCTTCTTACTATGCTGTCTAGGTTTGCCATAGCTTTCCTCCCAAGGAGCAAGCGTCTTTTAATTTCATGGCTACAGTCACCATCTGCGGTGATCTTGGAGCCCAAGAAAGTAAAATCTGTCACTGCTTCCATTTCTTCCCCTTCTATATGCCAGGAAGTGATGGGGCCAGATGCCATGATCTTCGTTTTTTTAATGTTGAGTTTCAAACCAGCTTTTGCACTCTCCTCTTTCACCCTCAACAAGAGGCTCTTGAGATCCTCTTCGCTTTCTGCCATTAGGGTGGTATCGTCTGCATATTGGAGGTTGTTGATAATTCTCCCAGCAGTCTGGGATATATACATATGAAAATACAGCTTTCTAAAAAATAAGAGATTATTCATAAGTTTCAACAAAGGAAGACCAAATATCCACGTATGTATCCATTCACGAGTGGCACCTGTATACTGTCTGTTCAAATGTTGAAAGCGTTATTAAGTCCTCAGTCCATTGCCTTATAGGAGGTGAGGATTTATCCTTCCAATGTTGTAATATCAGTCTTTTAGCTGTCAAAAGGGCATGGAGAATCCATTTATGCTGACTGTGCGTTAACTTCCAGGAAACAGGTATATAATTTAAAAGAACATGTACATCAGTAAATATTAAAGATTCCAGGGGGGCTGTTGTTAGTGGGTGCCTGCTAGGGTGCAGGCTCTCAGCAGGTGCCCAACCATGCCTACCCCATGGTCTCAGACAGGGCTCTTTGCCAGCCCTACTACTTGAAATCCCTTTTACCTGGAAGCTGAACCTAGGGCCTTCTGTCTTGCCACTGAGCTAAGAACTCTCATCTTGCCAACATACCATCAGGATGAAGAATGCAGGTGGGAGCCTTTACACCAATGGTCAGTTAAACCTTGCCTTTCCCAACCTGGTGCCCTCCAGATGTGTTGGACTGTAACTCCCATAACCCCCCAGCCAGATGGGAGTTATAATCCAACACATCTGGAGGACATCAGATGGTGGAAGGGTGGTTTAGCCATTCAGTTGAATAAAAAGGCAAGTATCTTCCTGGACTGTGCCACTTAAGATTGCCACTTGCGGGATGACATGCTTGAATGCTCACATTTTAAAACTCCTGCATGTAGAAAAGTAGCATCACAGGGAGAAGAGTTCAGCATAGCCTTTTCTTTAGCATTCCCTCCCCCATTCTATGATTTCATGTGGGAGCATTCAAGCACACTGTTCCCCTCCCCTCCCTCTACAGCCTGAAGTGGTATATCCCAGGAAAGGTTTTACCAGGTGTTACTGGATCTATAAATGGGCTCTTAGAGGTGCTAAGGAGCAAGTTTGTCCTTGCTTTGCCATTAAATCCAAGAAAGGAGGAAGTTGAAATCCTTGTATTGTTGAAGGTATGTCTGATGAATTGGGGGCTGTACTATTGAAGACTATAGATGGGATGTTGTTTATGAAAAAGTATGTCTCCCTTTTCATAGGGGAGAAAGAAACTACTCGAATGTGTAATTTCCTTCCCCTGTTGCTTGCAAAAAGGTAACAACCTACTAACATACTATTTTTAACTTTTATGTGGGGTGGGCAGTGAGGACACATAAATACCGTATCTTGAGCAGGTCAAAACAAATACTGCCTGGGTGCATTGGAAGCGTTGGAGGATGAACAGTCTAGTTCGGGACCAAAAAGATCAGTGAGAGTTTGGGTTTCAGCTATTGAAAAAGGAAATGGTGGAACTGTGCTTGCCACATGAGTGGCCTGCATAAAAGCTTCTGGTTTGTGTTTGGACTTTCTCTGACAGCAAGTTTGGCCTCTTCTGTTGCAAGTCTAGAGTGGTCTGAAGCTGACGGAGTGGGTGAGAGAGGCAAGAATGAGGGAGAGAGCAATCATGGTTGTATGGTGAGGAAGTCTGGGAGACCAACACTGGCCCTCACCCAAGAGTAATCCTGAACCTTTGAGGAAAGGCTTCCTAGTTGAACCCCAATGGTGGGGAAAGCACCTGTGGACATCAGCATATTTATCACTAGGGATGTTGCCTAACTAGAACTTGTTCGGTCAAGCTTTCTCTAACTGATAAAACATGGATAACTAAAAATAGCTCTCATGGCTTCATTGTCCTTAGATAGAGGGTTGGATACAGACTGAGTCATACTTAGAGTAGACCCATTGAAATCTATGGGACTTCAATAAGTCATGACTGAAGTCCCATTGCTTTCAATGGGTCACTTTAAGTATGAATCAACCCAGATTCTGTATATGTTCCAGTAGGTGCCATTTTAAAAGAGGCATTCCTTCCTGCCATGCGTGATAGTCAAGGGGAATGCCTCTTCCAAGATGATACCTCCCATTTGCAGTTATTACAAGAATGTAATCTTTTTAAACAGTATTTTTTAAAAACAAGTGGTGATCAGTAAATTGGGGATCCCTTCAGTTAATTTTAAAAGCTCTTAGGACACAATCCTATGCATATTTAGACAGAAAAAAGTCGTACAACTCCCAGCATGCCCCAGCCAACATAGCTGGCTGTAGCATGCTGGGAGTTGTAGGCCTTTTTTTCTGTCTAAATATGCATAAGATTGCATTTCTAATCAATTAATCTAAACAATCAAGTGGTTAAAGTTTACAGCCCTATTTAATTGACTTGCATTCCACTTTCCTTCCATGTTGGTACCCAAAATGGTGTGTAGCCACTGATAGCCTTTTCCAGGAATTTGTGTAACCCAGGGCATAGTCTGAAGGCACATGAGGCAGCCACCTTGCTGAAGCTAAGGAGGTTTGGGTCTGGTCAGTGCTTGGAGGGGAGACCACCTGGGAACCGCATTGAGTTCCACAATGGAAGAAAGGTTGGGTATAAATGTACTAAATAAATAAAGTAATCCTCATTTAAAGCCATCCAAATTGGTGGTCATCACTATGCTTTGTGATAGCGAATTCCATAGTTTAACTCTGTTCTGTGTGAAGGACTTTTACCTGTCCTGTATTTCCCACCCGTCAGTTTCATGGGATGACTCGCCCACATCCTGGCACCAAATATGGGCTTCCCACTAGCAGATAACTTGTAGAAGGGTTTGGGCATTAGTAGAAGGAGGTGGCAAGTCCATCCAAGTCCCATGTTGGGCTTCACTGAGTCTTCCTTTCTTCCAAAAGGAATATTCTAAATCAGGGGTGTTGAATCCCTTTCAACCGGAGGGCTCCATACAATTTTGGAGAAGCTCTTAGGGGCTGCATTCCAGTGGTGGGCAGTGCTGAAAGGAAAATGTAGGAGGGGTGGATTTAGCCCCCAAACCTGAGGTTCTGCACCCTTATTCTAAATTGCCCCCCCCAATCTGCAACAAAATACAACACTGAGGCAGAGAGAGCAAGTGGCTTGCCTAAGCCCACATTGTGAGTTCATAATAGATGAGATTTAAAGCAAGACATCTCAGGTTGCAGGGGAGTCTCTTAAGGTGCTATCCTATGCATATTTAGACAGGAAAAAAATCCTACATTGCTGGCTGGGTCATGCTGGGAGTTGTAGGGCTTTTTTCTGTCTAATCATGCATAGGATAGCACCTTTAGGCACTATGGGTAAAATCCAACAACTCCTACTTAGAGTAGACCCATTGAAATGACTAAGATTTAAGTTAGTCATGACAAACTTAACTCTCATTTATTTTGACGGGTCTACGCTAAGTAGGACTTACTCTGGATTTTACCCAATGCTCCACCAGCATACTTGTACCAGAAATATGCGGAGCTGATTTTACCTATTTCCTTTAAAAATAAAATAAAGCCTCTCTTGGATCCAGCAACAAGAAGTCCCTTGACCTCCATCAACAGCTTGAGTTAACGGAAGAACAGAGTTGGCTGTAAAGAGGCTGGATGAGATGGAGCAACTAAAGCAGACTGTCGATGCCTTGCAGCAGCAGCAAAACGACTTGCACCGGAAGCTTCGTAGCAGCGAAGAAAGTTTCCGATCTGTATCCCAGGAGAAAGATAATCTGAAGGTCATGGTTGAAGACCTTCAGGTTGAGAGGGATACCATGGAACACAATATGACTCGCCTCTACAAGACGATAGAGAAGACAGTTGCAGCAGTAAGCATCATTATATATATATATATATATATATATATATATACACACACACACACACACACACACACAGGCACACGCACGCACGCGTGTACGTAAAAGTTGGGAGTTAGTTGGTCATCTCTTTTCGATTGTCTTGCCATTGACCAATTCTCATGAAATATACTTCATTGGAAAGCTCTTGACATGCAGATTCCATGAATAACAACAACTCACTATAATTCAAACTTGGGAGTTTATGTCCATAAAGCTTTTTTTTTTTTTTTTAAAGAATTAGGTTATCTTCTATAACAATGTACTATAAAGTTTTATTTTTAATATCAAAAAAGTCAAGTATAATTAAACAAACATAATTAACTGCAAACTGGAGCAAAATGAAATATAAACACAAAAGTCTCTGTACACCTTTATAAACACAGGTGCAGGCCAAAGTACAATGATATGCCACTAACAGCCTGTAAACAAACCATGAAGGGATTAAGAGACACCTACAGTTAAAAGTGACCCAGTCAAAATTAGTTATTGCTCAGAAAAGAAGTCTCCAGCTGTTAAATTTAACAAAATAACATTTAAAAATCTCTGTACACTTTTTGTTAAGTCTTTAATTGGATTTGATTTTTCTCTACGAACTGTGTTCGCAGGGAACCTACGTACGCGCACGTGTGTGTGTGTGTGTGTGTGTGTATGTATACACACACACATACCAAGTTTAATATTGGATGAATAATAATGCAAACATCACTGTTGGCTTAGCGTTTCTTTATGTATATGTTTAAAGAACTTAGAACTGCAAGAGCAACTCAGGGCCGCTACAAGGTTTTCTAGAGGACGCCATGAATCTCAGCTGGCAATGAAGGAAGCAGCTTTGGACAAGTCCACCCAGCTCTCGGAAGCCCAGGGGGTGCTTGGCCCAGCAACTGATGAGCTGAACCAAAAAGTAAGGTGATACTTTGCGCTTCTATAATACACAATAGAGCAGGGATGGGGGAACCTTGGGCCCACTGGCTTCTCTACAAGGCCTGGCTCCATCTCCCCAGACCTGTCCAATGGTCAGCACTAGAGAGGCTGCCTTACTCTAGCGCTGGCAAGGGAAACCCTGCTCTTGTCTCCAGTGAAGAACCACACTTTTATCTCTAATCATAAAATAAAGCACGGATAGACAACCTGCTGCCCTCCACATATTTTGGACTACAACTCCCAGACCATGTGCCATGTTGGCTAGGGCTTATGGGAACTGTAGCCCAAAAACATCTGGAGGGCACCAGGTTGTGTACCCTGAGACAGAGAATGCAATGTTCATTACAAAATGCTCGGTAATTATTTTTGCTAAAGTTTTTATGGCAGGTAAATTCTTGAAGAGCTGGGTTCTGTGACTGTTTCAGCAATAAAACTTGTTGTTCCACAAAGTAAAGGTTTCCTTTTGGAATACTATTTTTTCCTCCTTGGCTTGATCTGCATCAAATATATTGTTGTTGGGGTGGATCCAAGGGGCCATCTACATGGCACCGCTTTCAATGTTGACTCCGTCGTAACTGCAGCATTGCAGCTGTGAATTCGCTTCTGCTGCGGTCCACGCACGATTTACTGCGGACTTCTCCAATAGAAAAATCTGCTGTGCCCTGACACATGGCTGTTAAAGCCAAATAAACTGCGGCAGTCACGCTGCTCTTTTTTACCATTATATTTAAACATGCAGCTGCACAGCCAAGTGAGGATGGGGGTGCAACACTTCAGGTTTTTAGTGGCTGTTTTGTATTTTAGGGTTTCTTTTGTGCCTGTCCATCCCTCTTTGGTAAGATATGGATAATCTCCTCCTTTGTTACCATGCCAACTGTTTGTACACAATGACAGCGGCAGTCCTCCAGCCCCACACTCTTGCGATGGTTCGCACATGCAAAGGGGAGTGCCTGCATGAGAGGTACATGGCCTACCCATCGTTCCAAAATGGATCCCTCTGAGCTTTGGGGGTACCTTTTGGTTACTGCACAACTGTAAAGGAACAGGGAGGAGTGAAAGGGCACCACAGAGTGACACAATCGCTAAGCACACCTACCACCCACGGCAAACTGCAAACTCAGTTTGAGGAAGGGACAGACAGCTCAGCAACTGTGGTAAACCCGGAGCAAGCGAAAAAAATCACAGCAAAGCGCCTCAGTGAAAATCTGCATTTTCCCTGTGAAAACCATGGTTTGGCTGCGAAATGGCAACTATATCGTCTGTCCTGAAGGTCCTTGGAGTGCAGCAGCCCTGGAGTAAATAGCTCATGTAGATTGGGCCCGGGCTACATTAGTTGAACTTTGAATTCAATGGGAACTCAGTTCAAGTAATGGAGCCTGGATCCGGCCCATCACACTGAGATTACTCTGCAGGCACTCTTGGAGGATACTGATTATCTAGACCCATTACAATCTGGGTTTCGTCCTGGTTATGGGACTGAATCAGCCTTGGTCGCCCTGATGGATGATCTTTATCGAGAGAGGGACAGGGGGAGTGCAACCCTGTTAATTCCGCTCGATCTCTCATCGGCTTTTGATACCATCGACCATGTTATCCTCCTGGATCGACTCCATGGGATGGGTATTGGAGGCACTGTGCTACAGTGGTTCCCGTCCTACTTACGGGGCCAATTTCAGAGAGTAACATTAAGTGACTATTCCTCGTCCCCTTGGCAATTGAGCTGTGGGGTGCCACAGGGGACCATCTTGTCCCCAATGTTGTTTAACATCTACATGAAGCTGCTGGGAGCGGTCAACAACAACAACAATGCTGATGACATGCAGCTCTATCTCCCTGTGACATCAGAGTCAGGAGAGGCTGTGCAAGACCTGAATCAGTGTCTAGACTCAGTAATGGGCTGGATGAGGGCCAATAAACTGAAGCTGAATCCTGGCAAGACGGAAGCCCTGTGGGTGAGTGGTTCCTGGGTCCGGGAGATAGGCTCATTGCCTGTTCTGGATGGGGTTGCACTCCCTCTGAAAGATCAGGTCCATGGTCTGGGGGTACTCCTAGATCCATCATTGTCGCTAGAGGCCCAAGTGGTCGCAGCGGCTTGGAGTGCCTTCTACCAGCTTTGGCTGGTTCGCCAGCTGCGGCCTCTCCTGGACAGGGATAGCTTGATCACGGTGGTACAGGCATTAGTAACCTCAAGACTGGATTACTGCAATGCGCTCTATGTGGGGTTGCCCTTAAGGCTTGTCCAGAAGCTGGAGTTAGTGCAGAATGCAGCAGCTCGGCTGTTGTCGGGAGCTGCCCCTTTTCAGCATGTAACTCCTTTGCTGAGGGAACTGCACTGGCTGCCTATTTGCTACCGGGCCAGCTTTAAGGTATTAGTACTAGTATACCAAGCCCTAAACAACTTGGGACCAGGATACCTGAGAGAGCGCCTCCTTCCTTACCAACTTGCCTGGTCACTGAGGTCATCAGAGGGCATGTTCCTGGTGGTTCCACATGGACCCATGGCCCGGTTGGAGTCCAGCAGGAAAAGAGCCTTCATTGTGGTGGCCCCCTTCCTGTGGAATTCCCTGCCTTTAGAAGTCAGGCAGGCGCCAACATTGTGTTCCTTCTGGCGCCTCCTGAAGACGTCATTATTTCAAGACGCCTTCCTTGCATGACCAGCTGTGGTTTGTTAAATTCCACCTTGTTGGGGTTTGTCTTTTTTTTTTTTAGTTTTAACTCTTTTAACCTGTTTTATTCTTTTATCATGTTGTTCACCGCTCCGAAATCTTCTGACGTGGAGCGGTATATAAATATTGTAAGTACGTAAATAAATAAATAAATTACTCTTGCCTGTCTGTGCGTGTTTCTTTCTACACTTTGTTTTCTTCCTTCTCCATGGGGCTTTGTTTTGAATTCTATACAGATGAATCTTTAAAAAGAGATTAGAGGGAAGATAATGCAACCTTTCTTCTCTCGTTTACCAAACTTCTCAATTGTTCTAACTGTTCCTAAAGCCTGTAGCCAAATGGTCCCCTCTTTTAAACATTTTAATTATCCTATTTCTGTGATATTTCATATACCAAGCTTCTGAAGAAACCTTTTTCCGAAATACCTTGCAAAGTTTATTTATTTAATTTATTCATTTCATTTCATTTCTATACTGCCCAATAACTGAAGCTCTGGGCGGTATAGTTAGTTATGAATGAAGGGCTCTTTATAGTTCAGCTTATAATTATATTTGTACCAAAACAATTACAGCTGTCATCCTGTGCAACCTTATTCCCAGGTAAGCCCCATTGAACATAGTGGGGCTTACTTGAGAGTAAACATGAATAGGCTTGGGCTGTAGAGTTATTCAGCAGGACAGCTAAAACTGCAATTGTTCCTGAAGTACATATTTTGACCATCTACTAAACTTCTGCTTTGTTCTTCATCCTGTCCCTTTCTTGGGCATCTTGCTACTATCTTTCCATCTGTTGTTTTTCTCCTTCCCACACTCCTGCATCTTGCTACCTCTTCTCTAGCAAGTCAACAGGAGGTCCTGAAAGGGTGATGTGGAGAGTCTGTCCTTCTCTCTGAACATGTCTCTACCAAAAAGAGGATGTCACTGCAAGATGAGCAAACCTTTCCCATTTTCAATTGCTGTTGTGTTTGGTTTTTGTTCTTTTCCAGGGCGCTTGTGCAGCTGACCTCTTCCAAGTCATCTTGGGAGTGAAGGGTGGGGCTCTAACTCCATCCCACTGCTCATGCCCTCTTCCTGGGCTGGTTTTGTCACTCAGTGCACCTTACCATCAGGGATATCAGCTTTTTTTCCCTCCCAGATGCTTCTGATCACAGGGTATTGACTTGACAGCTTTTGCCAGAACCTTTTCTTCTAATTATTCTAAGTTTAGACGATTATCCCCCTCCTGCCAAATTCCTGATCTAGACCAGTTCCTCTAAGTCATGCCTTAGATGGTATGATACTGAGCAAGATACTGTAAGGACTCCATGTATGCAAAAATGTGCTCTCTGCCCCTCTGTTGTGGAACAACTTGTGTAATTCTGTCTCCATTCACTTCTGAACTAATGGCAACATGTCTGGACTACATTTCTTGGTGTAAAGTAGATGGTGATAAAACATTCATTAATTCATTTATTCCATTTCAGTACCACCCAATAGCCAAAGCTTTCTGGGTGATTTGCAAAGATTTTAAACCTTAAAAGTACAATATTGTTGTTGTTTATTTGGTCAGTCGCTTCCGACTCTTCGTGACTTCATGGACCAGCCCACGCCAGAGATTCCTGTCGGCCATTGCCACCCCCAGCTCCCCCAAGGTCGAGCCCGTCACTTCCAGAATATCATCCATCCATCTTGCCTTTGGTTGGCCCCTCTTCCTTTTGCCTTCCACCTTCCCTAGCATCAGCATCTTCTCCAGGGTATCCTGTCTTCTCATGATGTGGCCAAAGTACGTCAGTTTTGCCTTTAATATCCTTCCCTCAAGTGAGCAGTCTGGCTTTATTTCCTGGAGTGTGGACTGGTTTGATCTTCTTGCAGTCCAAGGCACTCATAAAATAAAAACTGTTCACATAGAAACATATAAACTGACAGTACATACATACATATATATACACACACACACACACACACACACACACCCTAAACAGTTTTAACAAACAATGATAAGTATTCTAGGACCTGGTTAAAAACCTTACCATACGCTGCCAAATGCCTGACAATAGAGCTAAGTATTAACCTGACACTGAAAAGATAATAATTTTGGTGCTAGGTGGGCCTCACTGGGGAGATAATTCCATAATATAATTTTGGTGCTAGGTGGGCCTCACTGGGGAGATAATTCCATAATCAACTGGCCACCACGGAGAAGGCCCTTCCAGTAGTACCCTCTCAGAAGGTCTTTTGATCAACAAATGTAACCCTTCTCTGAAGGATAACTTTGCGGAGGGGACTGAGCTGTTCTTCTCTGCACTCTCCTCCCAATACTTGTACTAGCATGCTAACTAGATCAAGCCAGCTTGAGAAGGTTTAGTGATACCTGTGTTCTTTTCTTCTTTTGTTCTAACTAGTTGGAACAGCTGAATGCAGAAGTAAGCCTGCAAGTTAATGAAAAGCAGCGGCTGTTGGCAGAAAACAAACAGAAGACTGAGAACATGCAGCAAGTTATGATGGACAATACCTACCTTAAAAAAGTAAAGGATGACCTTTGGCAGACAGTGTTGAGCCTGAGGATGGAAAATGATCATCTTCGGTGCAGGTTGATTGTAGTCACTGAGAAGGTACTGGCAGCATGTTGGCACGCTTAATAATGGAAATGCATTAATCCTCCTCGCCACACTGTTGGTGCCAGAAAGGGCAAACCCAGCATGTATCACCTAGGTGAGGTTCCCCAGCATGATTTTACTGAGATTATGGATGATTTATTTGGCGTATTTCTATCTCACTTTTCAGCCAAAAAAGTTCCCAGAGCAACTTGCATGCGATCAGTAAAACAAGACAGTCCTGGCCCTCAGACTTCCAATCTAAAAAGGCACAACACACAAGGAAAAAAAGATGGGGAGGGAAGAGGAAAAAGTTAAGTAGTCTTTCAGTGGGGCTGATGGAATGGCCATGGTTCCCCTCTCACCTCCCTCAGTACAGCCTGTTGAAGTAGCTGCTGGTGATGACAGTTGAGGGGGGAAGTAGCCTTCATAGGGGATGTAGTTAACCTGCTCCTGGAGAGTTCTGCCAAAGTACTATAGCCTGGTGATGGGGTTCTTGATGGTACTGAGCCATCTGAACTCTGAAACTTTGCCTGCATTATATCTTCTAAATATCCTAGAGGAACTAACACTATATGCCCAAGCTCTTTAGAGTAGAATGCTGGCACTGGAGGAGGATGACCTATAGTGTATATTTATTTATAGCATTTTTATCCTATCCTTTAGTTAAAAAAAAAAAGGGGGGGGGCTCCCAAAGCAACTTACAGATATAAGAAATAAGCCTGCCTGCAGGCTTGCAATGTAAAAGACATGACACAAAAGGAAAGGGGACTGGGAGGGAGGAGGAAAAAAGCTAATTCCTTAATTGCAAAGTTCAGTGGGTGATGGGAACAGTGGGAGGGATGCTGCTTCCTTTCCCTCAGATGCCCTCAGCAGCAACAGTTGGTTGCAGAGGGGGTGGGGAGTGTGGTTTGGCTGGAGATGTATCCAGGCACAATGGAGGAATGTTGGCCTAAGATTTGGGGAAGGAGAGGATCGTAACTTTGGATTTAGATGTCTCTTGATAAGAACATAAGAGCCAAGTTGGACCAGACCAAAGTCCAGTATTCTGTCTGCACAGCGGCCAACCAGATGCCCCCATGGGAATTTCATAGGCAGTATGTGAGTTCAACAGCACCTTCCCTCTTGTGTTCCCCAGCAACTGGTATGTAGAGGCACACTGCCTCCAATACTGGAGGTGATATATGCCCTTCATGACTAGTAGCCATTGATAGTCTTCTCTTCCATGAACGGCAGGGAATAAAACTCTTGAAGAGAATAAAGTTTCTAAAATGGATGTATCACTTCCTTCCTCAGTTCTGCTTAGTTATCTTATAGCAGGTACCCTGCCAACAACATATCTAGCAATTGGCCTTAAGGAAACCAGACAGTTGGGGTTTGAGCAAGGGAAGTTACTGTTGATTTGGTAACCATGCTTGGGTCACCCATCTCACTTGTCTTGCAGATATCCAATTTTTCAGTTGCTTGATACCAAACGAGTTTATTTTGGCTGTTCCTGGAGCTCAGTATGGTAGTTTGCTTTGTCGTGCAGGAATGTACAGCTTTTGCAGTGGGGTAGGCATGATGGAGGATTTCATTTAGTCGGGATGCTTAAGCAAATGACCTAATTTGCACTTTTTGGACTATCACACAGACAAAAAACGCAGTTATCCTTCCCATTGCACAAGTCTACAAACTTTGTGCTGCAATTCTTGGCTCCCAACATGTGTCTATGGAGGGAAACGTGTATTGGGAGGGAAAGCGAATGCAAAAATTTTTTGTGAACCGCCCAGAGAGCTTCGGCTATTGGGCAGTATAGAAATGAAATGAATAAATAAACAAACAAACAAACAAACAAACAAATAAAATATGTGTACTGTGAGGAAATGTATCATTTTGTGCAACTTTTAAAAAATTAGAAAACGGGATGGAACGGACTTATGAGTGAACACATTCGAAACTGACATGTACTGATCCATCTATCCTAATGGTGGGTACTGTTACTTGTGGCTGAATCTTAGGGTGCTTCTACACAAGGCTTTAGAGCTTTACTACACAAGGCTGTTGATCTTCTGTTAGTCTGTTGAATCTACTTTTGGTTTGGTCACAGAACTGAGATCTGAGCAAGGAGCATTTCTATTCCTGTTTCTCCACTAGATAACCTCTAGGTGGCACTGTGCCATAGTGGAATAGTGCAAATGCACAAGAGGAAATTGCACATCCTTTCACTTTCACAATTAAATATGGCATTTTCCCCGCTCTAAAAAAAACTGGCCAAAAGTGCTGGTTAGGCACAGAAGTGAAACTGGAGGTCATGACGTCATCTAAAGAACCCTTAAACAACTGTGAGTAGGGAATGAGGAGTGCACGATAAATTCCTAGTGTAGAAAAGCCTTTTATGGTTCCAGGACCCTGCCTCAATCACAGACATTTGCGGGGTTCCAGACATCAACATCGATTTGTGACCCTCCCATGTTGGACTCGCAGGTTGGACCATGTCGGGGGTTGGACTCGATGGCCTTGTAGGCCCCTTCCAACCCTACTATTCTATGATTCTATTCTATGTTTCCTTACCACTTCTTCCATCTTTTCCCTTATTGCTGGAAATCGTTAAAGAGAAAGATAGAACAGCTGCAGCATGTGTTTTGATTGCTAGCACTAGGGGCCCTCCGTCTGGAAGCACCCTTATTCTGTCTTCTCATTTCAGAACATTGTGGACAAACTGCCAGTGATGGAGAAGAGGAAGGAATATATTGCAAGCATTGCTCTTAATATGAAGAGTGAACTGGACAGTCTAAAAGCAGTGGTAGCAAAAGCATGTTGCAATCTCTCGCACGCCAATGCTGCCCAAATCAAAAAGCTTCGAAGGCAATATGAACAAACCGGTAACGAACTGTGTTCCTTGTTGAATGACATTAAGGTAGGTTGTATTTTAGTTTCTATCCTTCTCTTATACTGTTGTCTTTAACTTTTAAACGTCTATATTACATTTTATGTTGTGTTCTGTGGTTTTAATTGTTGTAAACTACCCAGTGTGCTTCAGCTATTGGACAGTATAGAAATGTAATACATAAATAAGGTATCCTTTTTGTTGCTCCAGTTATGTGAAATATTTACTAAGGGTGCAGTCCTATGCATGTTTAGGAAAAGAAAGTCCTACAACTGCCAGCATTCCCCAGCCAGCATGGATTGCACCTTAAACCTCTGTCAGAGAGAAGGGGGTTGTCTTCATAGTCAAATTCCTGGAGGAGAAGGCTATCCATGGCTACTAGTCCTGATGGCTATGTGCTGTCTCCAGTATCCGAGGTGATATGATGCCTATGTACACCAGTTGCTGGGGAACATAGTCAGGAGGGTGCCGTGGCACTCATGCCCAGCTTGTGGGTTTCCCATGGGCAGCTGGCTGGCCACTGTGTGAACAGAATGCAGGACTAGATGGACCCTTGGTCTGATTCAGCTCTTCTTATGTTCTTAGTCAACCCCCAGGAGTAAGATTTTTCAAGTAGTGAGCTAACAACTTTTTTTTAAGCCAAAAGGCCAATGTGCTTGCATTATTATTACATTTCTATACTGCCCCATAGCCAAAGCTTTCTGGGTGGTTTACAATGGTTACATACGTTAAATACAATATGCAAAGTTTAAAACATAAACACATGAACAGACAGTATGCATAAAGACAACATATATTTCAAAACAACTTTGAGCAGTCTGCCAAACCATAAAGCAAATCCAGGATCAATTAAAACTCATCACATGCATCTGTGCTGGATCAGACAAATGCTTATCTAATCCAGCATCCTGTTCCCTACAGCAGCCAACCACACAGAATCATCGGATAGTAGGGTTGGAAGGGGCCTACAAGGCCATCAAGTCCAACCCCCTGCTCAATGCAGGAATCTAGGTCAGAGCATCCCTGACAGATGGCTGTCCAGCCTCATCTTGAATGCCTCCAGTGTAGGAAAGCCCACCACCTCCCTAGGGAATGGATTCCATTGTCATATTGCTCTAACAGTCAGGAAGTTTTTCCTGATGTTTAGCCAGAATCTGGCTTCCTGTCACTTGAGCCCATTATTCCGTGTCCTGCACTCTGGGATGATCGAGAAGAGATCCTAGCCTTCCTCTCTGTGACAACCTTTCAAGTACTTGAAGAGCGCTATCATATCTCCCCTCAGTCTTCTCTTCTCAAGGCTAAACATGCCCAGTTCTTTCAGTCTCTCTTCATAGGGCTTTGTTTCCAGTCCCCTGATCATCTTTGTTGCCCTCCTCTGAACCCTCTCCAGTTTGTCTGCATCCTTCTTAAAATGTGCCCAGAACTGGACACAGTACTCCAGATGAGGCCTAACCAGTGCTGAGTAGAGGGGAACTAGTACTTCCCGGGATTTGGAAGCTATATTTCTATTAATGCAGCCCAAAAGAGCATTGGCCTTTTTTGCAGCCACATCCCATTTTTGGCTCATATTCAGCTTGTGATCAACAATTCCAAGATCCGTCTCGCTTGTAGTGTTATTGAGCCACATATCCCCCATCTTGTAACTATGCATTTGATTTCTTTTTCCTAGGTGCAGAACTTGGCATTTATCCCTATTAAATTGTATTCTGTTGTTTTCAGCCCAGCACTCCAGTCCATCAAGATCACTTTGAATTTTGCTTCTGTCTTCCAAAGTATTAGCTATCCCGCCCAATTTTGTGTCATCTGCAAATCTGATCAGCATTCCCTGCACCTCCTCCTCCAAGTCATTAATGCAAATGTTGAAGAGCACTGGGCCCAGGACTGAGCCCTGTGGTGCCCCGCTCGTTACCTCTCCCCAGTTTGAGAAGATCCCATTGATAAGCACTCTTTGAGTCCGATTCTGTAGCCAACTGTGGATCCACCGGATCGTTATTACATCTAGCCCACTTTGAGCTAGTTTGCTCATCAGGAGATCATGGGGCACTTTGTCGAAAGCTTTGCTGAAGTCGAGGTATATTAGGTCTACAGCATTCCCACAGTGCACAAGGGAGGTTACTTGATCAAAAAATGACATCAGATTCATCTGGCAGGACTTGTTTTTGACAAATCCATGTTGGCATCGAGTAATTACTGCATTGTTTTCAAAGTGTTTCCAGATGGATTGCTTGATAATCTGCTCCAGAATTTTCCCAGGGATTGATGTCAGTGACTGGTCTGTAGTTCCCAGGTTCCTCCTTTTTACCCTTTTTTGAAGATAGGGACAACATTAGCTCTCCTCCAGTCATCTGGCACTTCCCCCGTCCTCCATGATTTCTCAAAGAGAATAGACAGCGGTTCTGAGAGTTCTTCTGCCAGTTCCTTTATTATTCTAGGGTGCAGTTCATCTGGCCCTGGAGATTTGAACTCATTCAAAGTCATTAGGTGTTCCTTGACCATATGCCTATCGATCTCAAGCTGCAATCCTGCCCCTTTAGCTCGTACTTTGTCTTTCCAGGGAGGTCATAGTCCCATAGACCCACATGCCCTTTCTGTCCTCCTTCTGGTCTAACCACAGGACTGGCCCTCTTCCACTGCTGTTCTCCAGCAACTGGTATTCAGAGGTATACTGCCTGTGATCCTGGCAGTAGCATATAGCCATTGACCTGCTTTGCGCATCGCGAACAATCCATAGTTAACAAACCCTGGCTTGTTGATAATGAAGTGGCGGTGAGCATACTAGTGCCTGCCCGTTCCCACTGCATTAAATTACCCGAGAATGCATTGTCCCAGAGTGGTTTATCATGACGTCCAAACCTGGGATTAGAGGTTGTTGGGGGAAGAACAACCCAGACTTGTAATCCAAGAACAAAGCATGGGTTATAATTCTGGGTTGTTCTTCTCCCAACAACCTTCAGTTCAGATATCATGATAAATAATCCAGGGATGGAGCATCCCTGGGTTGTTTAACTTGGTGGGAGCAGGCGGGTGCACACACATTGACTTGCTCGCACCTGTCGTTCATGGATACCCAGGGGTTAAACAAACCTGTGATGTGAGAATGGGGCCATTGCGATTGGTAGCACTTGATAGCCTTATCCTCCATTAATTTGCCTTATCCCATCTAAATGTCAACGTACCATTTAACAGCAAGTTCCATAGATTAACTGAGTGCTTTGAAGTACTTCTTTTTGCCTGTCCAGAATTTCCCACCATTCTGTTTTATTGGATAAGCCCAAGTTCTAGTATTATGAGATATATTTATGTTTCACATTTGTACAGCAGAACATCTATTGAAGAACTGAAGGCAGAATAGGTGCCCATTAGCAGTAGTACCCCCTCTGTCTGGAAACACCCTTGATGGCCAGTATTTTGTGGTTCCTGCACAAATGATAAGATTCATAAATCATAAGATGGACTCCCAGATCACTCATGGAGTGTAGAACATTTCCAAGCTTCTTTGCCCATGTGCTTGAGGCAGTGTTGTGTGTGTCTGTGTTCACTGGTCTTTCATTTTTAACAGTACTACTTCTCTGACTGGTACAAGGAGACCAATGACTACTACGTTAATGTCTCAAAGTACATAATGGAGCTCCTTGAAGAGAACCTAAAACAACTCAAGTTACTGATGCATATTCAAGGACTGAAAAAGACAGACCGATATGGAGAAGAATTCAAACAGCTCAGCATACCTGAACTGAGAAAGAAGCTGGATGACTTCCTAGAGGTAGCACTCTGCCAAAATAAAATCCTTTCTGGCCAGATGGTCCCTGGATTGTTGCAGTGCAACTGATGGGGCCCCTCCCATTTGGTAATATGCTCATCAGTTTGATAACATAAAACACTTGGTGGGTGGGTTGCTCTCACCTTAACACAAGCATGGTGAACCTCTGGCCCCTGGGCCAGATATGACCCATGGAGGTTCCCCATCCAGCCTGCCAGCTTCTTTCCTAGGCCCTCTTCCCTCTCCCTAGCAGGGAAAAGCTCTTATCTCTGATCAGCAGCTGATCGGAGATAAGAGCTTTTCTCTCCCCAGGAGGGGCTTGGTACTTGGGATGCTATTTGGAAGTGCTGCTGTACGATTCACTCCTGCTTACTTATGAGTAAACATACAGAAGCTTGTCCTGTTTGCTTGTGAGTAGGCTTACAATTGGTGAGAATCACATTCTGGCCACACCTACTCTGCCTTTGGCCCCACCCACAGATAGAATCATAGAATAGTAGGGTTGGAAGGGGCCTATAAGACTGTGGAGTCCAACCCCCTGCTCAATGCAGGAATCCAAGTCGGAGCATCCCTGACAGATGGCTGTCCAGCCTCATCTTGAATGCCCCCAGTGTGGGAGAGCCCACTACCTCCCTAGGGAATTGGTTCCATTGTCGTATTGCTCTTAACAGTCAGGAAGTTTTTCCTAATGTGGCCCCCAAGGGTGTTTCTATATTAAGCAAAACTCCGCAAAACCCCACATCCTTTCTGGAGCTTCCTGCTTTTGGTTTCTTTGTGGGATTAGGAAGGACTTCTTTACATGGCAGCCTGGTGGTTTGAACTGAAGGAGTGCCTTCCCCCCTCCCTGACATGTGTGCAAAGGAGTGGGGGGGGGGAGTCTTGTTTTCATAGCTTAACTTCTGCTGTATGGTTTTCTTGCAGCCCCCAGGAAACCTCTGACTTACTTCTGAGTAGAGATAATACCACGTTATAAGTCTGCGATCCTGGGCACACTTACTTGGGAGTAAACCACATTGAACTCAATGGGACTTACTTCTGAGTAGACATAAGATCACCCTGTAAGTGCAACCCATGGCACACTTACTTGGGGTAAGCCCCATTGAACTTAATAGGGTGCTCTGAAACAACAGAGGACGCTGCTTCTGAGTTTGGTGGGGTGGGGGATCAGATGAGTCTCCCTTGGTTGCAGGGAGGCATTTTACCCTCTTGCCCCTCTGATTGAGAAATGCAGAGGCAGGAGATGCAATCGGCAGGCAATTCTTGCCCTCGCGCCTGTCAAATCTGCTTGGGTCTCCTTCCCTGCAACCCCACTCCCATCCTCAATGCCTTCGTCACCTTGACCGTGTCCCCAACAACTGAAAATGAACCCCCACAGCAGGCAGACAAAGCGGTTTCTTCTGCTATGGGAGAATTTCACATGGAGGTCATGACACTCTTGTTCCGTGGGCTGGGAAAAATACTACATTTTTTTGCGTTTGGGGAAAACATGGGATAGGCTGGGGGAAATGGCAGGAGACACCTGGGAGGGTCACGGCGTCATCTAAAGAGCCCGCAAACTTCCGTGACAGAGCCATCTCCATAGCAGGATAAAAGCTCCATGTGATGAACCCCCAAGACATCCCAGATTGGAATTCTGCCCTTGGACTGAAAGCGATACCAGAGCTTATGCACTTAGTGGCTAAAACAAAGCTGCAAATCAAAGTCCCCATTGGTATCTTGTCTCTGCCACGAGCTCCTGATCATCAGTGACTTCTTCTCCAATCAATGAACGCTATTTCACTTTTGTTTTTTTTAAATTGTAAGTGCAACAGCACAGTCCATGTTGTATCTAGTCTGACCTTAGGCAAGCCGCACTCCAGAGAAATCTAATGCCATGCTCCTAATCTAATGCTATAACATATCTAGTAATGTTTGACACTAGCTGTTTAAGGGTGCAGTCCTATGGGATGAGCCTTGGGTACTCAAAAGCCTCTGAATTCGGAGGCTTACATGTATCCATTGCAGAGCATTGGCCTCGCACCCCTTGTTCTGCATTCGCAGAGGCTTCAGGGAGGGGAAGGGAAGGAGGCTGGGGACAGCTGGG
Source organism: Heloderma suspectum (assembly GCF_057233095.1). NCBI lineage: Eukaryota > Metazoa > Chordata > Lepidosauria > Squamata > Helodermatidae > Heloderma > Heloderma suspectum. The sequence continues at coordinate 5,683,170 of NC_139466.1, forward strand.
GATACCTTGTAGCCCCAGTCTCTTCCCCTCCCTGACCCCAGGAACACCTTCTTTTCCCCATCTCTGTGCTCCATTTTGCAGCTCTCTCCACGTTGGCTACGAGGGGCGGGGGGTGGGGATTGCAGTTTCCTGGCTCCCAGCTTGGAGGCCTGTCTATGAGCTCAGAGCCGGGACACTGAACAATCCTATGTCCCCCCAGATGCTGTCTAGGGGACATAGGATTGCTCCCACCATTGTTTTAAATGTTGTGTATTAAAATGTTTATTGTTGTTGTTGTTGTTGTTGTTGTTCAGTCGTTCAGTCGTGTCCGACTCTTCGTGACCCCATGGACCATAGCACGCCAGGCCTTCCTGTCCTGCGCTCTCTCCCGGAGCGTGCTCAAGTTCATATTCATTGCATCCGTGATGCTATCTAGCCATCTCATCCTCTGCCGTCCCCTTCTCCTTTTGCCTTCAGTCTTTCCCAGCATCAGGGTCTTTTCACTGTTATCTTGTATTTAATGGTTTGTAACTTTTGTGAACCTCCCAGAGAGCTTTGGCTATTGGACGGTATAGAAATGAAATAAAAATAAATAACTCCCATCATCTCCAGCTTTGAGGATACATGGTAACGCTAGAGCGCAAATGTTCATAAACAGTTGCAAGTAATAATTATTTCAACATTCTGATGCAGAGTATTTGTGAAGATCTTTCCAGTTTGGAAGAAGAACTTCTTGATATTGAAGCGAAGACACAAGAGCTGGAAGATAATAGCAAAGAAGTGAAGCAGTACTTGCAACGGTGTTCACTTTCTTTCTCCATTCAAGGCTTTGAGGAGGGAATTGGGCGTAATATGGAGAGACTCCGCCATATATTAGAAGTCCTGAAACAAAAATCTCAGGTAAGCTTTAAAAACTATTAAAACTTTGAAAAACATAGGCAATGCAATGGTGTCAAAAGCCACTTGGGAGGTCCAATGGAATCAACAGGGATGCACTCCCCCTGTCCAGTCCCCAGTGGAGGTTATCCACAAAAGGAGTCTTGGCTGAAAAATGACACCTGAACCCAGATTGGAAAGGATCCAAGGAATCACTTTCATCCAACGAAGTCTGGAGTTAACACCATCCACTTGAGCACCTTGCTAAGAAATGGCAAATTAGAGCCCCTAGTGTAACTCTTAAAAATACCCACTTGTGTACATGATATTTGGCATGATTAAGAATCTTAAGCAACTTTGTAGCTGAAGTGTATTTGGATTTGTTACTACTGATCTTTCTCCATGACTATTGGTAAATACAGATGACCAACTTGGAAAGCTTAATGTCAGGAAGCCTTTACCCCCAGATAAGGCTTATCCCAACCTTTTACAGTTGTAAGCAACCTTTTTGGGTCCGTGGGCACATTTGGCAATTTGAGAAACTGTCCTGGGCACCACCACAAAATGGCTGCACTGCAGGTGAAAGCACTGGCAGGCAGCAGCCTTCCATCTTCACTTCCTAAGAATGCCTTCGAGCTCTGTGTGTGGTCCAGAGGAAGATGGGAGCAGCTAGAGGCCCTCGTTTTGCTTTGACACAATCCCAGCTGCAACTAAGAATTTTTGTTATTTAACAAATTTAAAAATAAAAAGTAGGAGGGATAGGGCACCTCAGTAGGCACCAAGAAAGGTGCCTGAGGGCACACTGGTCCCCAAAGGTATTGCATTGCCTACCCTTGTTCCAGCACAATAGAATCCTTGGTAGGGAAAAAAAATCTTGCCTTTCTTAATGCAGATAACCAAGCAAATCTATGGTAGAAAACCTTAGCACTGAATGAGCTGGTCATTTATATTGGGCTTGTCTCATCCAAAAATATCTGCAGTAGAGTTCTTAATGATTTAAAGGCCTCTTCCATCATTGATCTACATTTTCAGATCCCAGTTCTCTGCACTCAAGGTAACATACCTAGTTTTTCCAGGTGCCAGGTCATCCAGGCACTGAAGATCCAAACCTGCAGCAGCCTTGGCTGAATTTGAGCATTGTGTGCCTTTGGATCATGCCATGGGATAGTATGCTCTTACAAAAAAATGCATATTTAGCACCAACAAGGAGATGTCCGGGCCCCTGTTTTGACCAGAAGGTTTGCTTGCAATTCAGGTGTGGCTAGCAGGACATTGGTGAGGGAGATCAGGGCTTGATCAATAGGTGAAAGGTGTTGAAAGGTGAGGATGTAGAGGTGTGAGAAAGTGGACCATTCATCCAGAGAGTTACCTTCCTCTCTGCCAGTGCTGGCTCGAGGTTTCTGACAGCCCTTGGGCAAATCACTGCCAACGGGCTGCCTCCCTCATTGCATCTACCTTCTCACTGCCATTGTCACCAGATGCTCCTCCTCTTCCTCATCCTTGCTTCCACTTGCGTGCTTGACGGGCACAGAAATGGTGAGCAAGTAGGCAGTGGCATCTCCTGGTCCTCCTCCTTACCAGCACTATTGTCTAGGCAAGAGCAGGAGGCAGGTGAACAACCAGGTTACAATGGGGAAGAGGAGGAGCAATTCAAGGGAGCTTTTCTCAGCAGGCCCCTGCTATGATGTCAGCCCTTTGGAGGTGCCTGATAATGCCTACCCTTGTTGCTAGCCCTGCTCTCTGCTAAACACATACAGGCTTTTCAGCTTGAAATCAGCTTGTTCATTGAGCTGTCCACAACAACCCCAAGATCTCTTTCTTGGTCAGTCACCATCAGCTCAGATCCCATCACTGTAGATGTGAAGTTGAGATTTTTGGCCCCAATGTGCTTCGCTTCACGCTTGCTTACATTGAACCGCGTTTGCCATTTTGATGCCCATTCTCTCAGTTTGGAGAGATCCTTTTTGAACTCTTTTCAAGTCTCTAAAAGAACGTGTGTCAGGGTTCCCCTATGACCTGAACCCCTTGTGTAACCCCTTAAGGACCTCTTGCCTCCTCAAGAGTCCCACCTTCCTTCTTTTACCTTCCCCTTCCCAATAATGTGGGGTTTAGGCTGTAGATGTGGAGTGATTGCTACTCTAGACATGGGGCTTAACCACAACACTTTACTGGTAAATTAAAGCAAGCAAATCACAACAAAAGGTATGTACAGAATAGAGCTGAGTGATACAAAAGGCGTTAAGAGAAAATAAAAGTTGCAAAACACAAGTTACTTTACCCTAGCTGCACTTAAGACTTCTCCAGGCTGCTTCTTCCTGCTCCCTCTTCAGGCTGTGGTCTCTCTGACTATGCTCTTTCTATACCCTCCTCCCTCAAAACCAAAAGTGCTGTTTCAAACCTGAACAAATGAAGCTTAACAGGAGAAATGAAACTGAATCTTAACCAGGGAACTGAAACTATTCCTCTTGGGAGGATACCGCCTCCCAGCAAAAAACTCCAAGCCTCTAGGCCTTACCTTTTTCTTTTCCTTGCCTCTGTAAGCCTCAACCCTTCACAACCTCGTATAGAACAAAAATGGGGTGGGAGGGATATTGTTACATATCTTACACTTGGTGATGTTGGTTATGGTGTAGTTCAGAGGTAGGCAAAATCGGAGATGTGGCAAAGGACAAGTAACCTGGTCAAATAACTGAGTACAAGGCAGAAGTGGGGTCTGAACCCCAACACGGTAAGCAACTCCTTTGGACCCACAGTTTTCAGCGCCAACAGAAACCTATTTCACAGAAATCTCAGCTGCTAGTAAGTGTGTGTGTGTGTGTGTGTGTGTGTGTTAAGTAGGAGAGGTAAGGTGTCCAGGGGCACCATGTTGCCTACTCTGGGTGTAGTTGGCATGTAGCTAATTCTAATGGCTTGCTTTCCTGATATATGCAGTTCTCTTGGTGGCCTGAACTATCCTGTATATTGCAGACTCTCGTTAAGGCTAGATCAGAGGTGGTGGTCAGACATGCCTGCTACAGCAAAGAGGCTGACGTTGCAATGAAGGCATGCAGAGGGAGATCTGAGCAATGGCTTCAGGAATTGAAGATGCTGCAGGAAAAGGACATGGCAACAGCAGTTGCTCCTGCTGCCGACCATGGACTAGAAGAAGCCAAGAAACTTGGCACTAACCTGACACCAGTAAAACAAGCTATGATGGTATGATTTCCACCATCCACCACTTCCGGTTATACCCCAATTTAAGGGGAAGGGCTGTAGGTCTGTCATAGAGCACACACTTCGCATGCAAAAGATTCAAGGTTTAATCTGTGGGATCTCCAGGTAGCACTGAAATAGTCACTTGTCTGGAAGCCCAGACAGTACAGACCAGGGCTGTTGAACCTCTTTCAGGTCGAGGGCCATTTCTACTTCAGAGACGCTCTTGGGAACCACATTCCGGTAGTAAGCAGGACAAAAGGGGTGGGGCCAAAAATCAAAAATACCTGGATATTTTAACTTAAACCTCTTACTGCCAGTAACTGAGCCACGGGAGGGGCATTTCAGTCTGGGGAAAAAACTGCACGGAATCCAGGAAACCACCAAACAATTGATGGTTTGGGGAAAACGGGTGAAACAAGAGGAAGGAGGCCTTCTGGGGAATCTGGGAGGCTATATTTGGCCCTCAGGAAGGCCAGATTTGGCCTAACAACCTGAGGTTGTACAACCCTGGTATAAGTGATCCTGAGCTAGATGGTCCAATGGTTTCACCTGGTATAAGGCTATCAATAGCTACTAGGCCTGATGGCTATGTGCTGCCTCCAGGATCAGAGGCAGTATGCCTAAGTACTTCAGTTGCTGGGGAACATGAGTGGGAGGGTGCTGTTGCCCTCATGTCCTGCTTGTGGGCTTCCTGTGGGCAGCTGGTCGTCCACTGTATGAACAGAATGCTGGACTAGATGGACCCTTGGTCTGATCCAGCATGGCTATTCTTGTGTTGTGGTCATGTTAACATGGCAGGCTTATGTCAATACCACTTGTCCCAATGAAAGCTAATACAAACTGCATTGTCCAATGCTACCTTCTGAGACTGACCATGGAGGAAGGACTGGTATTGTAGTACTGTGCTTCTTACGTCCAGGCCAGACAGTTGGGACAGGAGGCTACTATGGGTGATTATACTAGGTCAAGCAAGAGAAAAAGGGTTGCACTCCCACCAGCCAACTCCCAGCGTGTCACCCACCAGGCTGACCAAGGTTGTTTCCATCCCAAACCAAGGATGGAACATGGACTGGGATGTGGTAATCGGTTTCTTCCAAAACTACCTAGAGCTGAGGGGCTACCACCTTCTTCAACACCTTATCCAGAAAGGGACGTTCAAGGCACAATCCTATACATGTTTTGACATGCTGGCTAGGGCATACTGGGAGCTGTAGGCCTTTTTTCTGTCGAAACATGCGCAGGATTGTGCCCTTAGAAACCAGATGGTAGCTCTCCCAACTTCTGAAGGTCTACAGTTTTGTTTCTTTAAAGAAGTACTCTGCCGCTTACCAAAGACAGCAGAGACACCCCCCCCCCTCGAGATTTACCAAATCCAGGTCTTCAAAGCTGCCCTTGATGGGCAAGGATACTAGCCATGATGGGCAAGGATGCAGAAAACAGGTGGCACTTAAGTGACAAATATTTATGGTGCAGAAAGAGGTATAGTACCCAAGGTTGTTGATTTAAGTTTGTGAATTGATGTATAGCTCTCCTCCAAAGTTCCAGATGCTGAAAATGGGGCTGCTTAACTTTAAGCATGGAACATGGCACTACATTCCTAGTGGCATCTTCCAGCCTGGCACGTCTGTTGCTTCTAATCAATAGTCTAATCCTGGGATTCATGTGAGGCTGTTTCATACTGGAGTGAGACTATTGGTCCATCTAATCTGGCATTGTCTCCAAGCTCTCGGACAGAGCTTCCCCCTCCCAGCCCTGTTAACCTGAAATCCTTAACTGGAGACTCTTGGGATCGAATCAAGACCTTTCACATGCGGCATGTGCCTTGCTAGTAAGCTGTAGCTTGCAGCAAGAAATAGTTCTAGATGTATTCCATCTTCTCCCCCTGTCTTCTCAATCTAGGCCCAGCCGGATAAAGCAGCTGAAGTGGAGAAGGAAGAAATGAAGGACCTCGCGGTTCAACTTGCTAAGGCTAACATGGCATAAGAGGAGGCTGTGCCAGCTGAAGAAATGGAAGAGAATGAGAGAATTTACCAACACTATATTTTTCTATTAATCTAGTCACTTTTTTATTTAATATATTAAGCACACTAATAAATATACCAAGTTCACTGCAAATAGATGTTCTGGGTTCTGTGGATGGGTTGCTTCAAACAGCCTTCCCCAACCTGGTGCCCTCCAGATGTTTTGGACCTCAACTCCCATCAGCCCAGCCAGCATAGCCAATGATCAGAGATGCTGGGAGTTGTAGTCCAAAACAGCTGGAGAGCACTTCAACAGGCGAAACATGGGTTGACTAGTTTAATGTAGCTGTAGTACAGGTAAAGAATACAGGTGGCTAGGTACTGGGTTGGAAAGACTGTGATGAGTGCTTCCAGACGAGGCTGCTATGGTGCCCTCACCTTGTCTTCCTTATGGAAGTCTATGGGGGTCCAGACGTCTTCTACTCGTGACCCTCCAGTGTTTTCTTACCACTTCTTCTGTCTTGCTTAACAGAGAAAAGTGGGTAAGGAGAAAAAGGTGGAACAGCTGCACCATGGCTTCTGATAGCTAGCATTAGGGAGCTCTTCACTTGGAAGCACTCCATATCTGAAAAGGCCAGCCTAGGGCCGACTGGAATTCTCCTCCTAGCGTATAATGAAATGTGTTCTGTGAAAGGGGCAGTCTGTGCAAAGACTGGACAGGTCTCTTAAACAAGGAACTTCTTGAATGGCACTTCTAAAACTGGAAAGAAATCCCAGAAATTACACTTCTAGCCCTGCAAAGATATCTAGGTGTCAATCTGGTGCCAAATTTTCTTGATCGTTAGCTTTGAAAATACAGCCATGGTTCAGATTCCTCTACCACACCTATGTAAAGAAAGGGAAAAAAAGAAACAAAGTGAGGCATTCTATAATTTCTTACAGTAAGCTCTCCAACTGCTTCCCCAACAGGTATGGCCATGGTGAGAGGCTGGGGGAAGGAGACATATAAAGGGCCAGTAATGGATTATCTTGAAGCCTCTATGTCCATTAAGAATATAAGTCAAGCTGGAACAGACCAAGGGTTCATCTAGTCCAGCATTCTGTTCACACAGAGGCCAACCAGGTGTCTGTGGGAAACCCACAAGCAGGACATGAGTGCAACAGCACCCTCCCGCCCACATTCCTCAGCAACTGGGATACATAGGCTTACTACCACTGATACTGGAGGCAGCATATAGCCATCAGGACTAGTAGCCATTGATAGCCTTCTCCATTACTTTGTCCAATCCCCTTTTAAAGCCATCCAAATAGGTGGCCATCACTACATGGGATGTAGTGATGGCCACCTATGGGCCATCACTACATCCCATGTAGCGATGAAACTATGGGATTCGCTATCTTGTGGTAGCGAATCCCATAGTTTAACTCTGTGATGTGTGAAGGACTTCCTTTTATCTGTCCTGAATCTCCCAGCAATCGGCTTCATGGGATGACCCCACTGGGTTCTAGGATTATGAGGGAGAAAAATGTCTATCCATTTTCACCACCCCATGGATAATTTTGTACACCTCTATCATGCCCTCCCTTTTTCTAACTTAAAACAATCCCAACTGTTGTAACCTTTCCTCATAGGGGAGTTGCTCCAGCCCCTTGGTCATTTTAGTTGCTCTTCTCTGCAATTTTTCCAGCTCTAACCCTAACGCTTTTAGTTGTGGGGACCAGAACTGTACACAGTATTCGAAACATGGTCGCACCATAGACTTCTATAAGGGGAGTATGATAGTGACAGTTTCATTTTTTATTCTTTTCCTAATTGTGCCTAACATCGAACTTGCCTCTTTCATAGCAGCCACACAGTGGGTTGACATTTTCATCGCTCTGTCTTGGATATGACCAATTCCACATTGAGAAACACACTGTGGCTAGAGCAAGTTCTAGGGACCTTGTCATCGTAGCAGGGCAAGTTGTCAACCAGACACCAGAATCTAGAATTGCTAACCTACCTGATTTCAGAATGGGCAAGCGGCCACTTTTCCTTATCCTAAGAAAATACCAGCTGTACGTGGCAGCCTAAAAAATTTGCTCTGAACTGTTTGCACAACATGTCACACTTCACATTCTGTTTACAGGTTGCCTAGGCAAGCCTCCCGCTGCCACCACCATCAACCCCAAGCTTCCAGCAGTGCCTTTGAGAAGCTCCAGAGGTTTAACTAGGCACCGGATTGTTGCACAAGAGCATGCCTGCAAGCTAGCAGCCAACTGTCATGCTCTATGTACACAAAAGAGAGCAGCCTATGCAGCTCATCTCCTTCCAAGCTGAGTAGAGGTCAGCCCATCTTGCCTAATATAAGTGTGGCTCTTTGGGGTTCCAGCCAGACATGCCCTCCTCTAGATACTCTATCCTATCTCATTTTGTGTTTCCCCCTTTTCAACTGGAATCCAACATTACATAGATACTGAGCATACTCATTCTTCGACTAGTTTTTGCAGGCTTTGAAATTTGACAAAAAGATTTGTTATGGTTTTTACAAACCTCAGACTTCACTGGCATATCCCAAAACCTTCCTCTTGTTTCTCAGTGGCCCTGTTTTGGCCACAATCCTGTTAGCACTATATCACTCCTTCCAATAGGGAACTCAAGTAGCTAGTACCATCTATGCACATGACACTTTACACAGGACAGGTCCATTGGGGTTGGACTCGATGCTCTTGTAGGCCCCTTCCAACCCTACTATTCTATGATATCCCGAGGGGCTTGCAATCTATAACCTGACATAACAATACAGAGAGGGAAGGGAAATGGAAGTGGGGGAAACGGGAAAATATGCAATGATTGCAGTTTCATATGTTTAGACTTCATATGAGCAGGGTATCAGGACTTAAGGGCCTGTTCCAAAGACTGCAATATATACACCCCATAATTCATCTTCCAGACAATCAGCCATTGAATTTTCTATCTGGGATGGAATGTTTGGGGATATAAATCCATTAACTGATTGATGTATTTGTAAGCCCCTTTGATTTCAATAGATGGGGCATATGCTTAGATATTAATGGGGCTTGACAACATTTTCATACCACAGAGAAGACAATACATAACAATCCATGTTCCCTAATCAAGAGACACAGCTTTAGGGTTACTAGGATCAGGATTTAGAGAAAGGCTTTCCTTGGAAGGGAAACTTAACATTGGCAAGTGACGTTCCATAGCGCAGAGCCAGAGGACACACAGATCAGGATGCTGCAGAATCTAAAGCATGGGAGGCCAAAGGAGTTACAAAGAAAGATAGCAGGGTTTGGCTGCCATTATGCTGACAAAGAAATGACAGGAGTTATTACATGCTTCTGGTGTGACACTGAATGATATTGTGTTTACAAGGGAGGAAATGGAAGGCTTTAGCCCAAACAAGAAAGACTGCTTTGCTGTGAGTGGTGCAAAAGAAACGTAACCAGGTTCAAGCATTTCAAGCAGATTAAAAAAAATAAAAATGGAACTGCATTTTTCCAGTCTAATATAAAGGAATAGGGAAAGAGGTGTTAATTTCCTGAAGACTTAGAAGGGAGTTGGCACAGGAAGAAAATTCCAAAAAGAGGATGACTCGGAGATCTGAGGCAGCCTCTGCACTTCAACACACAGACTTCCTCTGTCAAGCTGCAACCACCTGGGAGATGCTGCCGCAGGTATTTAGCCAGGATGGTGTCATGGTTAGAGCAAGGGTGTGGAATCTGTGGCCCACCAGATGTTGGATTAGAATCATAGAATAGTAAGGTTGGAAGGGGCCTACAAGACGGAGTCCAACCCCCTGCTCAGTGCAGGAATCCAAGTTAGAGCATCCCTGACAGATGACTGTCCAGCCTCATCTTGAATGCCTCCAGTGTGGGAGAGCCCCCCCACCTTCCTGGGTAATTGGTTCCATTGTCGTACTGCTCTTACAGTCAGGAAGTTTTTCCTGATGTTCAGCTGGAATCTGGCTTCCTGTAACTTGAGCCCATGATTCCGTGTCCTGTACTCTGGGATGCTCGAGAAGCGATCCTGGTCTTTCTCTCTTACAACTCCCATAATCCCTGACTACTGACCATTCTGACAGGAGTGGATGTCAAACAGAATTTGGAGGGCTACATGTTCTCCACTCATTGGTTAACACTAATCTAGACCTAGGTTTGTATTTCTACGGATCTAAGAAGAACCAGGCTGGGCCAGACCAAAGGTTCATCTAGTCCAGCATTATGCTCAAATAATGATCAACCAAATAACCCCACAGGAAGCCCACAGCAGGGCATGAGCACAATAGCATCCTCTTGTGTTCCCCAGCAGGTATTCAGGTTACTGCCTCTGATAACTGGACTTAATATAGCCATTGTGACTAGTGCCATTGATAGCCTTGTCCTTCATGAATTTGCCTAATGCCACTGTAAAACTGTCCAAGTTGGCAATCATCACTACATCCTGTGGCAGCAAATTCCATAGTTCATGCATTGTGTGAAGTCCCTCCTTTTATTTGTCTAGGATCTCCCCATCATACAGCTGAACTGCAAGACTCCAAGTTCTAATTTTGAGAGAAAAACCTCCCTGTCCACTTTCTTCACACTATGCATAATTTTATACACCTCTATTATATAGTTTATTATTGTATTTTTCCTATTTAAATGTGTTGCTTCAAGAACTTTTAAGTATGAGCTATAAACTCCCTAAATTAAGGAAGATGAAGAAATGCAGGCAGCAGGTTGGGAATGGTGTTGATCTGATACTGTCCAGCCCAATTCTATGCATGTTTACTCAGGAGTGCTATTTCAAGTAAACACCATTTAGTTCAATGGCACTTACACCCAGGTACATATGCACACAACTGCAGTGTTAGTTGAGTAATACTAGTCTGCCCTAACATATTGGGTATGGGTGTGATATGATCAGCAATGTATCAATACCACTAATTTTGGAACAAGGTTAAGTGGACAGGAATTCTACCCATCAGCCATCACGTTTACTATTCTTGTTCATTTTGAAAATACCACCTACTTTAACCCAGCTTTGCTCAATTACAGAGGCTCTGTTCTAATAACCTCAATAAGCATTAACGTTTAAGAATACAGAAGGATAAGATATAAACAATCTTTACTTCCATTGCCAAAAAGGGTGCAGAGGAGAAGTTGGAAGGGATCTAAGAGGATGATTCAAACAAAATCACCCAAATTTTTGGGGTCTGCCTGGCCAAGGTCCCTGTATTCAGCTGCATACAAGTGCAGGATCTATTGGCAGTGGAAAAGGAAAGAATATATCCAGATGCAAATGATCTGTAAGCAAAGGAATTATCACCCACCACATTGGCATTCACCAGCTGCAGTGCAAATATTGTCCCAGCCTTCAGAAAAAGAGTTTAAGAAAAACAGCTTCTGAAGGTAAAAATGAGAAAAATCTGCGTTTCACGTTTGTTAGAGACAGCAACTCAGTATAGTTAAAACAGTTGCAGACAACCTCCTGTTGAGCAAAAGCCTGTCCTCTTTTTCCCCATTGTAAACAGAACACCCTGGGATGAAACAGTTGTGCTACATGTTATTTCTTAACTTAGTAAACAAGATCTGTTGGGCAACTTGTGTGCAAGAACTTCATGTGGCATTTCTGTCTGGGCTGGGGCATGTGACATTATTTTGCTAACTACTTCTCACTCATAAAAGCCAGCCAACATGTTTATAGCTGGTCAAACAAAACATAGTTCTTCTAATCATATCTCAAATGGCAGATCTGGCTCTTAGAAGGCCAGGCCTTGACTGTACAAGCATTTAAACCCATTTGCCATTATACTACTGCTACTATATGCTATCCACTTAATGTGGTAGCATTTACACTCTGGGCAGGTACAGACAACCCTTTTCAAAGCAGTGTTATCGCTATGTACCTGTAACTGTTTGGCGAGATGATCATCAGCTTTACTATAAATGGTGCAGAGTTTTACCATACTTAACAATTACTCCAGTAAGTTACCACTTGGCAAAACAATTGCCTGAATTCACATGCAAAATATTCTACCAGGTATTCTGCCCATTATTTCAATCTTCCTTTGCATCATCATTTTGGCACCACTACCAAATCAACTTTAGCGAAACTGCTGGTTATTTTTCTGTTCCCTGTGCATACACAGAGGTGAACCACAATACTCAGTGTGGGGGCAAAGGTTTAATTTTCTAAAACATTCCTTACACAGATCAAAGTGCATTAGACCTTTAAAAAACATTATTGGATGAGAATGAAAGAGCCAAAACACAGTAGTAACCAGGTTTGGGGAAGGAAATAGGACAGCATCTCTTTCAAATTAGACAAAGGAGATCTACCAAAGGATGCCAAGTGGACTATAACTCTTTTCCATGGACAAGTAATGCAAGAGAAAAGTACACAAACTGTAGAAATAAATCCTTAACACCAGTTTCTTGCAAAAGAAAGCGATCAAGCACATATTTTAATTACACACATGCTGATAGAGGCTTTGTTTTTGTTGCTATACAATGTATACATAATCAGGTAGACAGTACCAATCAAGGGAATGTTAGTCTCCATCCCCCCCATGGAGTGGATTCTGTACCAAGCTCTTCCTTGCTGAAAGTTTTCAAGGTAAGCATCAATGCGTAGGTATTGAGGCAATTATATTTGACAGAAACTGATACCGCAGATGAGTAAAAACCCTGTGTCCCACATTGGTGAAGGATGTTATGAATGGACTAGTTCCCTATGTAAACACGATACTGCCTTTTTTGTTTGTTTAAAGCTTCCACTGTCAGATGATCAGCTTTGTATGATGTTCAGCCATCCTGGTATTTACCTGTACATAAAGTCGTTTGCACTAACCGCAATACTCACAGGCATGGAATAGACAAATGAACATTGCAGATAGGACTGCTGGCTCTTATGGTGATCAAACATGGATGTGAACAGGAATTTAAAAACAACAGAGTATTACTTTAATAAATTTTTGTACAGTAGGCGTAGATATAAAAGGTTCTCCAGATTCATTTCACAGATATCCTTACTGAACCATTCATAGCTGTCTGTAACAGAAGCACCTCTGAGTGCTCGAATCTTTTCAGTTAAACATAGTTAAAACATAGGTTTTTTTTAAAAGGAACTGTAAATCATTGAATCATTTCTCTGTAGCATCTTAATGAATCAAATGGGAGTCAAAGGCAGTCCACATTCATGTGAATTTATAACACAGTTTAAAAAAGAAGGATCTTGACATCCAATTAAATTATCACTCATGTTTTCAGGATAACCATGGTGATGAGACCTGAAAGAATTAAAGAACACATCAACTGTTTTAGTTTAACTTGACAAATTACCCACATTAAGAGACTCCGTGTGTGTAAGTGTGTGTGGGTGCACATGAAAGCACATAAGCAGCTATATTTATGTTTAATCAAATATGGCAACACATTGTATACCCAGACAATTTACCTATATACCAGCACTGGACTGTCAGGTAGCTCAGATTTGCCTTCAGTTATTAATATTTGTGTGCTGTGCTGCCATAGCATCATGTGACCAATTTTAATGGTATTTTACCATTTTGAGTTGTTTCACTCAAATGAGGAATGTTGCCCAAATTCCATAAGGAAGCAAAACATTGCATACCTAATACATAAGCAGCTACTAACTTTTGATTCACACTTAAATGGAGGTAGAGAGGCACCAGGGAATCCAGTTCTCCCAATGTGGGAAGCATGAGAGCTGCAATGCACACTATTCCCAGGAAGACTGTGAGTAAACTAGGCCCCGATGAGGCAATTCTGTTTTCTGGAAAAAAAAGAAAAAAATTAATAACATTACGGAACAGTGTAATATTTCAGCTTTTATTGGCTGTTCCATTTAATCTGTATCCTGGCCTCATACCCACAGCCACTACAATAGTCTATAAGGCAGCAACTCATCAGCAGTCCCTGTATCTTCTCTTGTAACAGCTCTAAAAAGTAGATTCTCTGTATCACCCAAGAACACAAGAGAAGTCTTGTTGGATCTGACCAAAGTTCCATCCCATCCAGCATCCTGCCTCCTATAGTGGCCAAATAGATGTCTCCAGATAATCCACAAGCAGGGCATGAAGTAAACAGGTTTCTCCAGAAGTTGCTCCCACAAGCAGGACATGTGTGCACCCTCCTACCGATGTTTCCCAGCAACTGGTGTACTCCTTTTATCTAAGAGAATGGCCATCACATTTTGTGGCAACAAATTCTGTAAGTTAATCATGCACCGTGTGAAGCAGTATTTCCTTTTAACTCATAGCATTTGGGCAGCGGAAAGCCAGCTGGGATCCTTAGTATTATGGCAAGGATATTGATCAGTATCTTGCAGGATTGTTGCACTCCCCTCCACTGCTCAGAACCCATACTTTCCGTGGTTAGCAGGATTATTCAGATTGTACATATTCTCACAAGATGTGACAAGAACATGGATTCCCAAGATGCTCAGCTTTCATCCCAACCCCCAAATAAAAGACATCCTCAGGATCCCGGGAAAATGTTAGAAAAAGCATTCCAGATTCTGCTGACAACAGGAAATTTTCAGAGGTTTCCCACTGACTAGAGAAGCCTTCTCCAACCTGGTGCCCTTCAGATGTCTTCGACTACAACTCCCAGGATTCCTGACCACTGGCCATGCTGGCTGGGGCTGATGGGTGTTGAAATCCAAAACATGTAGGCCACCATGTTGGGGAGGGCTGGACTACAGCATTGCTGTGTTCTGGTCAGCTTCTAGTCTCTTGCACTGGCTCCTTGGAACCTGTTATATATCTACTCCTGTTCCCTTAACTTCCTATCACACTTTGTACTACCTAAGCCTACTATGGTTAAAATATTCTGAACTCTATGAAGGGCTACTTCTGTGAGCTGCCATCAATACCATTGGCTCAGCCCCTGAGGCCATCTGTAGTTCCTTCTGCCCCATCCAACTGGAGGGTCGAGCCTGGAAAATGGACTGTATCACCAATTGTCAGGGGCCGGAAGAGACTGTTTACTCAAATCAAAATCACTCTAGTAATGTTTTAAATTTGCATAGATTTCAATTGTAAACTGCTTTGGGATTCAACCTTAGCTGAAAAATGGGGCCTAAAGATAATAAATTACCATGAAAAAGTTAAGCATGTTGACTTTACCTGAACAACAACAACAAAAAACTCTAAGCACCTGACTTGGCACAGGCTACAGAAAGCCTTGCCCAAGCCCTAGCAGGTACAGATGCTGATCTGGAAGCCTCTAGTCAGTGGCCTTGTGCAATAATCCCTTTTTAGATGCAATCTAGAAGACATTTGCTTGTTACAATCCCCATCTCTTCCCAATACCTGCCGAGGTAGGCTGATCAAGGTAAGATAAGGCTGTAGAAATGAAGCAACACCAACGTACATGGCATATGTTCAAAATATCTGACAAAAAGCACCCAAACAATGGCTTGGGTTTTGGGCCTGTTTGCTCAGCATTAGTCACTTATTTAAGGCAACTGATTTAAAACAAAAGATTAACAGAAGGTGAACACAGATAACTATTTATTTCTCCCTTAAACCATTGTTACCTGGTTTGAGCCCTGGGGAAGAGAGAGCATATAAACTGAACCACATAAATGAAACATGTGCTTCTGTACTGGATTCTTAAAGACACTGGCTTGGATCTTAAGTCGCTTCTCCATTCACATAAAGGGGAGGGCAATTGCCACCAACTCCCACCCTCCATCTACAGGCCCTGCCATGCTCCATATTCCACACCACTCCCAGGAGGCCCCCAAAGCCAGGAAAAGATTTTCAGAGGGTACAAGGAACTGTGGAGGGAAGGGGGAAAGCCCTGATCCATGAATGGTAACAGAAAGTTACCATTCACAGAAAGAAAGTTAGGATCCAACCCACTGTATTTTTTAAAGGCAAAAGCAACACACTGTAAGGCAGGGATGGGTAATTTCAGGGGGTCTGAGGGTCACTTTCAACCCCTTGACCCCCTGCAGGCTGCACTCCTGTGCGGTGGAGATTGTGAGAGGGAGACCTGCAGTCTGCATGTTGCCCACCCCTGCAGTAAGGGAAGCTTCACATTTGTTACACATGTTCTTGCCAAGGAAACAGAAGCACTGCACAACAACATCTATGTGTTTCTGTTCCCCCACATCCTGTCCCACAATACAGAAGCATTCTTTACCAAGAGTAGGGGGAGTTAATCCCACCACAGTGGTGGCTCTTTTACTTTCTCTGCTATAAGTGAATGGTTGCCACTTACATGGCGGAAAAATAATCCATTTCACTTGGGCTTCTCAGTGGCAGGAATCTGCAAGGGGGAGCCCTCCCTCCAACCAGACCACAGCCATTACAATCACTGGCAGTTTGCTTTTCTAGATATCTAAGGCACTTCCTAACAATCTGTTGTACTCTAAGTAACCACACAGAGATGAAGCTGCCCTTGATTCTTAATGGCTGAGGAGGCCCACAACAGGAGAACAGAGCAGCTTTAGCCCTTGCTAGTGTTCCTGAGTGCACCCCTCTATTTTCTTCCTGGTAAGTTAATGGTTTAACTTAAAATTTCTTAGAAGGATTTCTATACCCATTTTTTCATGCAAACATTTGAAGTGTCTGATGACATTAAAACAACCAACTACAATAAAACACAAATAATAAATAAAGACAGGCAGAGGCCACACAGCAGCCTTTCCGAACCTGGTGCCCTCCAGATGAGCTGGACTGCAACCCCCATGCTAGCATGCTGGCTGGGGATGATGGAAGTTATAGTCCAGCACATCTAGAGGGCACCAGATTGGGGAAGGCTGAAGTACGTAAGTGAAGGGACTGAGCCCCTGAACTCTGGTGTGCCAATGGAGTAGCATAAACGTTATAAAAGAGGCAGCCACATACCATCTGAGCTAAAAGCAAAAGGATTCCAAGTAACTTAATTACCTGGCTGACACAACGTCTGCTCAAAAAAGACACTTTCAGTCAGATGTTCCTTTATCCGCTTTTCCTCCTCTTCCTTCTGCTGCTGCTCTTTTGCTGTGGGAAGCAGCGTAGCAATGACTTCTTTCCTTCCCAATGCTTTCCTCTGGCTTTGCTCAGAGACCTGGAGCCGAAATTTGTCTATCACACCATAGTGGCAAGGTCGGACATCTCGGTGACGAATCACTCTGTAATGGAAGCGAAATTCATGGTTGCTATATGAATATACTTGGGGTGCGGGGAGAATTACCATTGTGCAACTGTTGAGAATAAGAATCTGTAGCAGCATAGTAGCTTTTGATGAGAGCATGAACAGCCAATTCCCACATCCCCCGGATAACCTCATCCCTGCTCTATGGCCTCGTTTGTACAGACATACGAGGATGAAATGCAGCAAGCCTTTGGGTTGAATGCTCTCCATTCCAGTGCGGCAGGGGGGAGTTGGCTTCCATTCCAGATTAACTGCAGCTTGTCATGACATTTGAACCTGAATGAACTTTGGTTAATCATAACTACAGTTTACTGAAACAAACCAACTTCCAACCGTAGTTTATGAAACTGGCTTATTTCAATAAACCACAGTTAAGGGTTCAGATGTAATGCTAAACAGTGGTTAATCTAAAATGGAAGTAGAAGTTTCCAATCTTAGAGAAAATTATGTTATTTATACTATGAGGTGTCAAATTCTCTAATAGTTACTCTGGAACAGCAGTGGGAGCAAAGAAGCTCACTGGGGTTGAGACAGAGTTGGATAACATGTATGAAGGCATTCATGTGATTTCCTTTCCAACACTTCAGTTGTGGCATGCTAGACGCAGGAACCCTTGTGGAGCTTTTCCCCCGCCCAACAGTTCTCTTGCTCTAGTACAAATAGGACAGAATGCCTGGGGGCATGGAAATGCTCCCAATAAAACATCCCTTTATAGGGATTTAATAAGATCTTTAACATGCTGATTGCAATATTTGAGATGATGAAAGAAACTGCTGGGCTGGACCAGAACAGGGGTTACCTTTTTACAAAATAGTTTGTCCCCTTGGGGAAAAGACCCCCCCACTTAAATGGGGGTGTGCAAAAATAGAGGGAAAGTTTGCTCACCCTTCCCCGCAACAGATGCAGATACTTCCATTTCCTACCATCCACTGCAATAACTCTCGTTTGCCTTTCCTGAGCAGCAAATAATAATTCAAAATTCAAACCATCACAGAGTCCCTGGACCTCTTTCAAATGTATCAATTACATTTTTATCTCACCCTCCCTCCAAGGGACTCAGTGTGATGTACCTGGTTCATCCTCATGCATTTTATCCTCAGAACAACCCTATGAGGTAGGCTAGACTGAGAGGCAATGATGAGCCTATGGTCACCTAGTCAGCCTCATGACTGGGATTTTAACTTCCTGCATGATTTAAAAACTTAACAAACCTCTCCAAAGGATAACCTGCATGAAAGAAAGGGTTTTGCTGCAGCTATGGCAATCAGCTTGGGAGTTAATATTCATTAGGAACAATTGAAGAAACAACTTTTACTTACATATCAACACAGCACTGAGGCTTCACTGCACCCGCAGCATCCACAACAACATATTTATTTGGAGTTGTACAAAGAACTGAAATGAAAGAAAACTGGCAGTAATAAGACACAAGTCAATCACAAGGCCTAAGAACATACATACAGTACAGTGCGTAACCTATTCATTGTTTAGTTGCCTACCATTTCCCTGCATTCTAAAAATTAAAATTAATACAATTCCATCACCCAAGCAAACCTGAAATGGAGTTGTACCTGAGACCCACCTTTGAATTTTAAGGCAAATTCATAGGGATTATAGAGAGTCAACACCTGTTTGTGCGTTGACTGGTCATCAGCATAAAATATAAGCTCAGTGGGAAACACAAAGACAGGAAGATGTCCTTCCACTAACTCTGGCTGTCTTTTTTGTTGCTGCATTGGCACCGTGTCCTTCTTGCTGCTCCTGCTGCTCTTAAGATGGCTTGATCTCCAAAGACTTCTGGCTCAGAGTAATTTAGGAATCTGAAAGCATTTTGGCAAACCTGTAGATGGAAAGGAAAACAGCAAAGATAACTGATTTTATTTTCATGTGTTTTCAGCCAGGTGAACTGTAAATTAATATTCAAAAAGGCTCACCAAATCTTTCAACTAGCACAATTCTGTCCTGCTCTGACACATGTCTGACACACTTCTTTGGGGGGAAGAACTTCCACATATGCATGATCCTGATGACCACCATCTGTGGTGTTGCCATGCATTCTCATTCACATGGACATGCAACTTGCCTGTATACATGTATTACGACCAACACTGGTCTAAGGGGGCCTTTAACCAGACACACAGCAGATTTATGTACTATGTTCTTACTAAAATTGGGAATGGCTACTTCAAAATGTGGAAATTAGCTCAAACATTCAAAATCCAAAAACCATGTTTTTTTTTTGTCCCCTCCCAAAAATAAAATTGCTCTCAAATACAGACATATGCACATTCATTACAGAAGAGAAAAATTGCTTCGTTAGTATATCCACTCTACCTAGCACATGGAACAGTATATTGGTTCTAATAAGTCTAACTAGAAAAGACAGACTAGGGAAATTAGCGTTTTCCAAATAAGAAGGGGAAGGTGGCACAATGGAAAGAGCAGAGCAGGGGGTTGGAAGGTTATACAACCAAGGAAGTTCTAGCAGTGGTGGTTAAAATGGATTTAAGAGGAAAGGAAAAGAAATAGAACAAAAGCGGTTATAATTATCTGACTTTGGAGGAAAGGGTCCTGGTTGGTTGTAAGAAGTTAGAGAAATTCTGTGCATGAAGTCTACCTGTAGGTTTCTCAGCTTTAGTACCTCATTCAAAAATGGGGTAATAGCCTCAGCTGGCTTAGGGAACTTTGGAACACCCAGTTGTCCAGGAAGAGCCAATGTGGTGTAGTGGTTAGAGTGCTGGACTGGGACTTGGGAGATCCAGGTTCTAGTCCCCATTCGGCCATGAAGGTTATTGAGTTACTTTGGGCCAGTCACTGTCAGCCTAACCTCCCTCACAGGGTTGTTGTGATGATAACAGGGAGAGGGGGAGAACTATGTAAATGACCTTGTGTTCCTTGCAAGAAGAAAAAAGGTGGGGTATGAATGTAGTAATAGTAGTAGTAATATTTTTTTAAAGAGCCAAAAGAATGGCTTCTGGATTGGCAAAGATAGAGAGTGCGAATGGAGGTTAAGCTGCTATTAGGACCCCTGGAGCCACCACAACTCGGTTAAAATTACATCTAGATGGACAGCCTTGGTAATGGGGCTTCTCCTTAAAGTTCCCAATAAGACTGAGGAATTGTGTGTTCTGCTCAAGACTTTTTGGTATCCGCTTACCAAAACCTTAATCTCACTTCTTGACTACCTCCCTTGGACTCAAAGTTGACAACTCACACAGGAGATATAAAGTGTTTGCATGGTCTCCGAGGTCAAACTGCATTCCTATGAAACACAGACTAAGGACTCAATGGGCACTTTACCAGGATTGGTAAAGCTCTCTCTTTCTGGGTATACAAGGTAATGGATCTCTCTTAAGAGCAATAAGGTGGTTCAACAGAAAAGCACAAGAGCAACTGGAAGCAGAAGTGCCCTGGAAAGGTGGGATAGGGACTGAAGCAGAACAGAGTTCTACCAGGAAAGAGTCACAAGGAACAATATTAAAGCCAATCTGACCCCAGGTTATTCTCAGAGCTGAGATATACCAGCTTTAGGATGTCAAAGCCAAAATAATGAACAATGACTGCCTGAACTCCAAGGGAGTTATAGATCCAAGGGAGTTATAGATATAGGTTCAAAATGAGGGTCGATGGCTCAGAGGCTGGACCCAGGAGGGGTCAAAACAAAGGGAACAGTAGTTTGGTTCTCGGAAATTAATAGGAAGCTCAGGGAGGTTCCTTGCCTCTTGATTAATTTACATCTAACTACTTGTACAGAGTAGCAAAGTATAATATCCAGAACAAAAGATGCCATCAAGGGTACTCAGGTAGTGCGTGAACTTGCTGAACTGTCTGGGAGATGATGCCTCAGGGTTGGGCCATTTTTCTTGCCAGGGCTTTTGATTGGTTCATTCAAAGGTACTCTTCCTGGGTTAGTTGGCCAGGTGGTAGCATGGCAATCAGGCAGGTATTTACATGTTTTCACAGTCACAGTGAACAACCTCTTTAATCTAAGCAAGGAGGAAGCAAGTATATTCTTTGGCTCCTGTGATTTTGCAGTGGGTTCAAAGCCTTGACAACGTTCCTGGCAGCTTTTCAGATTGTGCCTTCTGGAACCAAAAAGGATTCTTGAGCCAAGGTGTCAGAATAATGCCAATTAAGTCCACAGCACACAATACACCTGTCAGAGGGGCAGTATAGCTGAAGCACCTCTGTAGCAGTAAGTGCTTCAAGATATAAATGATCCAGTCTGTATTTTGAATGAGCACTGCCAAATTAAAAAGCAACTGAAAACAAGAGACTTCCTAATTGAAGCAATTTTAATTTCAGGTCTGATCATAACATTGTTTCAGCCTGCAAAAGATGGCAAATGAAACATTAAATGGGATGAATAAAAGACATGTCATCACTGGCTGATGAAAAGTGAGGTGAACACTTTTTTGTTCATATTTGTTCAAGTCCAGTAGATGTTATAATTTGCTATCACATTCAGAGGGGTAGCTGCATTAGTCTGTTGCAGCAAAAATAACAGAGACTCCTGTAGCACCTTCAAGACTAACACATTTATTAGTCTTTTGTATAGTCCACAAATTCCTGCCACCCTAGCAGTTTGAAAGCAAGAAATTGCAAGTAGATAAATAGGTACCGCCTCGGCGGGAAAGGTAACAGCATTCCGTGCACCTCGGTGTTCAGTCATGCCGGCCACATGACCACGGAAGTGTCTTCAGACAGCGCTGGCTCTTTGGCTTAGAAACGGGGATGAGCACCGCACCCTAGAGTTGGACACGACTGGTTGGGGACACCTTTACCTTTATAGTCCACAAAAGCACAAGCTTTTGTGGACTATACTCCACTTCATCTGATGGATGATGAACTTTTTGATACCAAAGTAGCAATTGTCCCAAGCATGGCCTCTTTTAGCCCTTCTATGTTTCCAATTCAGTTCTGAAATCTCAATCCAACTCAAATCAAAGGAGTGCCCATGAGACACCCAAGTGTAAAATGAGATATTATGGTGCCAATCCAATGTGTTCTGATTGAACAAGACCCTAAAATCAACTTCTGATAGACCAATGGTGAGATGCATTTAGCACTCCAGACTTTCATCAACGTATAATGAGCAAGGAGGTAAAAAGGCTTGAAGCTTAGTATTTTTTTTAAATTGAAAGTTGGGTTTTTCAAGATTTTAACAAGAACTGATAGGTTATATGAAGAAGCTTCAGGACTGTGTGATATTTATGATGCTCATCAATGCTGTAGGCTAATTTCAAAGATGAAACCAGCAAACACTAAGGGTACTTGCTCCACAAATTTACAATGTTCCTACAGAAGAGGAACTTCAGTGTAGGAATTAACAAGCAAACCTAAAGACAGTTATGTGCAATGATCACCGTCAAGATTTTCACCCCACGTACAGGTTTTTAAAAACAGAACAAAACACAACACAGCTTCCCAGTGCATGTATGCACAGCAGCCAACAACAAAAATGTTTCAGTTGCCATATTGATTATCTATGTCCTTGGGCTGCATGCTATGTTCTACAGGCAAGTATCTCAATAGGAATTTTGTAATACATCAAGTGCCCCTAAAACTCAAACTGACAATGTTGCTTGTGTGTACTGTGGATTAGTTATTTCTGAACTACATTATCAGCCAAGTTAGAATTCTGGAGGCAGTCCACTTGCAATCTGTAATTTGAAGCTTGTGTACTTCTCTGGATTTTGGTCACTTTTTTGTCTCAAAATAGATGAATAAGATCTGCAATTACTTTGCACAGCATGTCTAATTATTAGGACTCAAGTCTTCATGTGCTATTGGTAATTCAGTGCCTCATTCAAAAACACAAGGAGCATCACTGAGTTTACCCTGGAACTATCCCAGCCCATGAAAACACAAGATTAAAAAAAAAGGTTTCTAGTATTGCACAAATAAAGAATTCCAGGAAAAGCTAATAATTTGAGTGCAATTAACCAGTTTGTAGAAATAACATTGCCTAGGATATCAATAATTTGTGATTCCCTCATTCAACCTAGTTCAGTGAAGCCAAACTTACAGGGCAACCATATATATATACCTCATATTGTGCTAATACCAGAGATACACTGCTCCTACACTGGCACAACAGCTGCCATATCCAATACGTGCTCAGCCCAGGAGAGGGAAAAATACACGCAATCAGAAAATGCAAAACTGGTGTAAAAATGACAGATACGCCCCCAGCGTGCTAGGAAACTCTGCCAGCACCCAGCAGTCAGGGCCTATGCCAGAGACAATGTCCACATGCTGCGTACATATGGAGGCAGCCAATGCACACACAACGTAGGGGCATCCCCTGCACCTCCCCCCACACCACATGTGAAATGAGGCCATAGAGCCCCCACTCTGTCAGTTCCAATGGCACAGCCAGCAGCAATCCCACTGCCACCAGTTCCCAAACATCCCTATAGGCAGGGCTTTGAACCCCCTTATGCTCTTCACAACCAGTTTTATGAGCACAACACACAAAGTGTAGGAAGGAAAGCCCACACAACACCCACAATGCTCCCCTGGCAGGATGCCTGCAGGGAGTACACACAGCCCTCCTGGGACAAGGGTTCAAGACCCACCCAGGAAGGGACAAGCAGTCAAAGGGAGAGGGGCCAGGACCCACAAAAATGACAGCCACAGGCACACAAAGACTGCAGCAGCCTCCAGTGGCTCACTGAATAGAGCAGGGGGCTGGGAAGCTGGGAAGCAGAAGATGAGAGTTTGAGGCCCACCGGGGGAAGAGTGCAACTCACTATTTGCATGAACAGAAAAAAAAACCCCTAGTAATCAGGGGCAAAAGACAGGGACCTCCTGGGACTTGAGCCCACAGTGCATACACGACAAAGAAGCTCCCTGACCACTCGGCCTCAGACAGGAACCATACATATCATTAGGCATTTGTCTTCCATCCACCCTCAGCCTTAAAATACAGTCATCATGTCAGGAACACAGGTGCTACAGGGTGGAACCCCTTAAGTTTTATATGCTGGAAGTCCACAGTTCAAATCCAGGGTAAAGCCCCACTCCAGAAGTGATGGGGAGCTCCCCCTCCCCCATATATACGCACATCTGAACCATTCAGGAGAGCTGCATGGACCAATAACCTGCCTCCTGCATGGGCCAACCAGCCCTTCTGGCTCACGCCTTGCCCTTGGCAACCCATGTGATCATTCCCGTCCTCTTTGTTGCCAGATAGGACAGCCCTGGTGGGTAGCATCACAACAGGACCCTGCATTGCCTCTACTTTATCATCCCATCCAACCAACCATCTCATACACCCTGGTGGCAGCAGCACCCATCCCTCTTGTGCACACGGAGAAACCTGCTCATCATAGCCCAGGAAACCCGAGTAAGCAGAGGGAGACACGGTAGCAGTAGCCCTTCCTACCAAGCTCCCTGCCCATTCTTCAGAGTCCCATCCTGAGGCCAGCTGAAGCCAAACTAGGGTAAAGGAAAGGAAGCACTCCCCACCACTCCCCAGCGACAAAGAAACAGTACATGTGGCAATGTCAAAGCCTTTATTGATGAACAACTAGGATGAGGGAGATCCTGAAAGGGGAAGATGTATGTGGGGAGTTGCCAAACAGTCACCACCACAGGGCTCCTGTGTGCTGCGACAGTGGCTCAACAGACCCCAGAGTAGCAAGAGCAGGGTCCTTTATGGAACCAGCTCAATCTAGGAACACTTTCACCTATTGTGGCTGTGTCATAGAGCTTGTAAGGATGCAGGTGCCTGTCTGGAGCAAGTAATAACCCCACAGAGGAACAGCCAGGAGCAACCTGGCCATTTCTCCTGGTCCCGGGGTGAGTCTCCCTTGTGGTCAGCATGGAACAAAGTGTAGGATGGATCCCGTACCTTTGGGAAAGTGGCCTGTGGAGAGCCACACAGAGAGAACAAGAAGCAAAACGCAACAGGTCCTGGGACATTGACTAGGTTATAGGCCACCTCAAGGTGGCCATTTTTTAAAAAAGGAACTTCAAGGACAAATTTCAACATGAAACAGTTGAACACAAATTCATCAAGAGGTTCAGCTCCATTGCTTGAGGCCTGAATAGGAACAAAGGCTTTTTATCACACTAGATTTGTTAATTAGCTCATGGATGCAAGGATGTCTGTGTTATTACCCAACAACTATTCTGTGAATGGCCACCGTTAAGGTAATTATCATTGTCTGTACTTTCTGCATTTCAATACCCTCTGACCTCATTGTTTACAATTCCCGCCACCCACACACACACACACAGGGCCGGTTTGCACATTTGCCATAGCCCAACGGCAATGGCCCATGGCTTCACAGTAGGTTGTGGTGTGTGCGGGTGGCCATTTTGAATATTCAACCCCTGGAGGGTGGTTGCCATGGTTTTGTTGTGCCATCTGAACCTGAGTGGCAGGGGTTGTTTGAGGGTTAAACAACCCTCAAATAACCCTACAACAGACCATGGACTAGTTGAGGGTTGTTTAATCCTCAAACAACCCCAGCCACCTGGGTTTGGACAAAGCAACCTGCAGCCAGGGGTTGAATAGGCAATCTGGCACTTATAGGCTCCACAGCTCGTCGTAGCTTAAGTAAACCATGGTGGGCTGCGGTAGTCACGCAAACCAGGCCCATGTGTATATATTCTAGCCAATTCAGGTCCATGCTATAATAAATGTGTTAGTCAAAAAGATGTCACAGGACTCTGTTGTTTTTGCTGCAACTGACTAACATGTCTAAGTTATCCCTATGGAAATCAATTCACATTAGTAATTTTAAGTTTTCAACCAAGGGTGGAAGTTATTTCCATTTGATCAAAAAGGTATGCAAGATATGATCTTGTATATCAGGAGTCTCCAACCTTGCTGGGCACAATTGGCAACTTGAGAAACTGTCCTGGACATCACCACAAAATGGCTGCCATGGGAAGTGTGGCTAGACACAAAGGACAAATAACTTGCCCCAAAGACTGAGCACAAGACAGAGATGGGGTCTGCGCCCCAACAGATGAAACAACTCCTTTAAACCCACAGTTTTCTGCACCAATAGAACCCAATTTCACAGAAGGCAAACCTTTTCTCTTCCCTGCTTCTATCCCAGCCAACACCCCCCACATATTTCTTTCTCTCTCTCTTACTCTGGGTGGATCACCATCCATACATACATGCTCTCCCTAGCCCACCACTCATACACATGCATCTTCCATCTCTCTCTCTCTCTCTCACACACACCCCACATACACACCCCACACACACCCCACACACCCCCCCACACCCACACACCCCACACACACACACCCCACACACACACACACCCCACCCCCCCCACACCCCCCACCCCACACATCATGCATACATCCACACACCCACATAGACATGCACACACCTGTCCCTCCCCTCTCCTCCTCAGTGCAAGCACATGAAAGAACATGCTCATTCTCTTTCAAGATCCCTTCAAAATCCCCCCTCTCTCTGGATCGCCCCAAATCCTTTCTTTCTCCCTCTCTTTCACATATGTGCAGATCCCATCCATTCAGACATACAAGCACACAACCCTCCCCAACCTCTCTGGTTGCTCCCAACTGGCTGATTTCCCTAACCCCCTCACTGCTGGCTTCCTACTGGTTCCCCTAAACTTCTGCTGGTTTACTGCTGCCTTTCCTAGCTCCCCTCCCCTGTTCTCTTTGTGCCCTCCCAGGATTACCAGACAGGAGTTTTTCCTCGTTCCTCTTCATTTTCTTGGTGGCTGGGTGCACTGTAGAAGAAAGCATCATAAGAATGTCTCTGTGCCCCATGTGCGGCCCAGAGACATGCATGAAAATGAAGACAGCAGTGGCTCTAGCACCTCACTTGGCTTTGAACTGATCCCAGCTGCTGGCAAGAAAATATGTTAATTTAAAAGGGGGGTTGGGCACCTCAGTGGGAGCCAAGAAAGGTGTTTTGCAAGTGCATTCTTGCCTATTCCCATTATCTATGAGATCTAAGGCCGCATTCAGACGATCACAGAGACTAAGGAACCCATCGTGGCTTCTTCCTATGCCCTGCCACGCACGTGACCACATGTGAGATCGCAATTTACATAACTACCTGCAATGCAGTGCAGGTTGCTGTGTCATCTAAACCTGGTGCATGGCACAGTAGGAGTAGCTTCTCACACACCCCACAGCCCCTACAGCAAGCCATGGGTTGTGGCGTGGGTAAGAAGCCATCCCTGCCAAGCACCATGCTGGGTTTGGACGACACACCAACCCGTACTGCATCACAGGTAGATACACAAATTGCGATCGTGTGCACAGCATATGCAGGGGAAGATGCCACGATGGGTTCTTTCGCCCCCACAATCTTCCCAACCTGGTTGAAGAGTTTCTAGAAGTCAGAACTGATTGCTCTGTAACTGACAGGTGCTGGCTTTGTCCCTGATTTAACAGCCAAATCCTGTGTATACTTACTTGGAAGCAAGTCCCACTTTATTCAGTGGTGCTTATTATGGTGCACAGAAAACAACCTCAATGTTTGGTCTTCAGCATAGAGAGACTAAAGCTGCTGCTAATAAATAATATCTAAATTCAGGAGCAAATGCTAGTTCACCTTCTGCCCCTAACAGGAACTCCTTCAACACTCAGAAAGGGGAAAGCCTCAAGGCTTGTCTTTGACTTCAGAGTAAGAAATAAAAGATAAAGCCATAAAGGGTTTGGGATAATATGAAATCACCTTCCTCCTTGTCTAACTAAATACCTTTCAGAGACATTATTATGAGAACACACCAAGTATTCACAAGACATATTTATGCCAATTAATCTTTAACATTACATGTGTAGAATTGTTTATGCCAGAGGACAAAAGCCAGGAAGTTGTGTGGGGCTGATCCTGATGCCACAACTGTGAATCACTCTATTGTTCTTGGAAACCATATTATTTACAGGAAATCGAGCATCAACCTGGATTCTTTTCTCCCCCCCCCCTCAGCCATCACTTCCTCATTTGTTAATTGTCTATGTTTTCTATGCACAGAAAACTAACTAAGCACACCCCTGCTGATGTATTTCAGGAATGAGGTTTCCAAGAAATGAGTGGGACACACTCCATATTCTAAGGGAAGAGGAAGTATCATTAATCTGGTACTCTCCAGCCCAGCACCCTAACAAAACACAGCCAAGTCACGTGCTGGTGTTTACAGGAGCAGAGGATATTGGCCAGATCTGTCAAAACAGCAGCGAAGGAGTAAGGGGGAAGGAATGACTGACAGCATTCAACCTTCACATCAAGACCTATGTATGAAGCCAAAGTTTATAGGCTCTGATACCACCAGCCCCTCTCAGTGAGGTTTCAGAGGTGCCGCTGCAGCTGATGCTGACTTTATTTTTAAACAGGACTACCAGACATCTTGCACTTGTTAACGGTCATCCCTTATGCAACTCCAGCGTAGGAGAACTTGCTACTTAAAACAACTCTATATAAGCCCCTCTTTAAATAAGGCCAACTCTCTTCACAACCCACAAGTCCTAAATTACCCTCAACAGCCAGCCCTCACACAGCTCTATGGACATCAACAATGTATTAGCAAACAATTTATCAGAAAATGATGTACATAAGAGCTGGTAATAAAAATCTTCCCCTTTCTCCTCCTCTAATAACTGCTAAAGGGAGGGGGAAAGCCCTACATGCCAATAAGCTACGACTCTGGCCCCCTCCCTCTTCAGCCGTTTGGCAGTTTGACCTCCTCAGAGACATCCATGGTGGGGACCCCCTCCTCATACACAGACCCAAATGAACTGACACGTGTACACACATACACACAACCTGACAGCTTCCCCAAGGATACCTCCGTCGACTGCCTGAAACAACCAGGGTCGCCTGAACAGTCCCTTCCCCAAATGTGGGCCTTCTGTTTCTGAGGGGATTTAACTCTCTGCTTTTACCTCACAGGTAACGAGGGAATGGGTGTTGGGGGGTTGGATCCCCTTCACCCCATGGAGGACCGGGTGACCCCTCCCCTCCAAGGCAGCGTGCCCTCACTCACCCCTGAGGCCAGGGCCCCCCTCTCCTGGCTCTTTTGTCAGCCGCAGCAGCAGAGGAAGCGCCGCCTCTCGCTCGTTCTCCTTCGCCTCCACCTCCTCAGCGGGCCGGCTCCCTCCTCTCCGATTTCCCCGCCCCCTTTGCGTCACTTAGTCGCGGTGGCTGCCGGGAATGGGGAGGACTCCTGGCGAAGGGGAAGGTAGGAATGAGACCACGGAGGGCAGGGCGCACGCGCGTCGCCTATTCTTAACGTCACCATTCCCTCGTTGGGCGCTTCCCCCGCCTTCTCCTTCCTCTCTCACCTCATCGTCTCTTCCTCCGCCCCCTTCTGCCGCGCGTGCGCAGTAAGAGAGAGAGAGAGAGAGAAGCACACTGTCAGTTACTGCGATGCTGTATGGCGGAGGTAGTTACGCAGCAGCAGCAGCAGCAGCGGTGGGGGCGGTGCTAAGGACGCGCATGCGCACTTCCCTCATCAGGCCGGTCAAGTGGGGAAAATCGGCCCGTTGATAACGGCCGTTTTGACAGGGCCTCAATCGAGCCCGAAGGCCATTTTTGAACGAACCTGAGGCAGAAAATCGAAATGATGGCGCCTCCCCATGTAGTAAAATAACAACACACACACACAAAATAGATATACATGTACATACATACTTATTATAAATATGTTCCATGCATCTGATATAGTCCAGAAATGTTTAAGCCAGAATAAATTTGATAGTCGTTAGGGTGTCACAAGACTCTATGTTGCTTTTATTATAAATATGTGAGTACAGACACTATCAGATATGTAAGTGTATGTAAAAAGAGAGCTTCGGCTATTGGGCAGTATACAAATGTAATAAATAAAATCAATTATTTGTACAATAGTCTCCTTTTCTTGCTTCTCAGGGTAATAATTGACCAAAATCTCCCATGCCTAATGGCGGGTGGGGAGGTTCATACCTCAGCAAACTGCAAATTGCCCCCCTCCCCAGCACAGCTCTCAGCATACCCCTAGGATATGGGGATGAACATTACTACTTCATCCTTTATACATTGGAGATGCCAGCGACTGAACCTGGGGCTTTCTGCACACACAACAGTGCTCTACCCACTAAGCTATGGTCCCTCCCATATTAGGCTGAATCTACACATAGCAGTTTTACTGTTACAATACTGCAATTATAACTATTGTTTGTGTGGCTGCCGCTGCATTTAAATCAGCCCTCCGGGGGGCTTGTCAATGAATGCGTAGGTTTCGGCTGTTATCCTTATGGTTGGCGTCAGGTGTTGGCTTCCTCTGGCACATGCCATGGCTCCAAAGCCCTGATAATGGGCCACCACTGCTCAGAACCTGCTGTGGCTCCTTCTTGCCACCACTGCTGCTTGCGGGCTCA
Organism: Heloderma suspectum; assembly: GCF_057233095.1. Taxonomy (NCBI): domain Eukaryota; kingdom Metazoa; phylum Chordata; class Lepidosauria; order Squamata; family Helodermatidae; genus Heloderma; species Heloderma suspectum. Next base: position 5,713,706 of record NC_139466.1, read on the forward strand.
CCCACCCACTCACTTGAGGGTAGTGAGGGGCACCCAGCGCCCTCACCGACCAGTGAGGGACAGCATGTGCCATCACTTGCTCACCTGCCCTGTTCTAGAACTGGTGGCAACTGCTTCTCCCCTTCCTTCTCCTCCTCAAGGCCACCCCAAGCCATTTTGCTGCCAGAGACAGACAATTCCCCATTCCACCTACGTAAGCCAACTGGACTGGCAGCTGACTCTTACTATCAACACTGGCAATGGGGCAGTGTCTTCCACTGCACCTAGCTTAGGGGCCCAGGGCAGAATATGTGGCACATGCAGCTCTCTCCTCCCAAACTCGCTACTACTGCCTGAGGCGACTACTTCACTCTACCTAATGGCAGGGTTGGCCCTGCTCATCTGTTCATGGGGTCTATGTGAAAGAGCAATGACACCCCCACCCCGTTAAGGACATCTTGCTCAAGAATCCCCTCAAAGCCAAGAGGGGATTCTTGGCTAAGCTGTCAACACCTGTCAGAAACTGTTACCTGGAGAGCTATCATCATCTTTCCCCCCAGACCTAAACCACCCAAGGACCAGGGAGTAGGCAATTTACATTGTCATCCTCCCAGAGCCTTCATCATCATCACCTTTGCAAAAAGTATTTTTTGTGTGTGTATATTATTTTTTTTTCTTATTGTCAGTTGCCTTGGTGGCCTGTTGTGGGACTGAAAGGTGGGGTATAAATATTTTAAATTAATTAATAAACAAACAATGAGCCTTATAGTTAATGTAAGTGTATAAAGGCAGCCCCTACTGCTGCACGCAGTCCATGGTGCTTGGCATATTGTAATCATATAGTCTAGCTAGAGAGGATTTATGTCTTTATTTTATTGATATCCCATCTTTCTGCCGCCGCCCCCCCAGCTCTCCAGGTGTACTGTTGTCTCAGAAAAATGTTCAGACTGCATTCCTATGACTGCTGTAAGGTCCTTGCTGAGATTCTCCACCGTCCCATTTTTCAAGCTTCTGTAGTCCCAAAACATGGGCCCTGCCATCTCTCAGGACTGCACAGTCCTTATCTTTGTTAACTAAGAAATTATGGGTGTTTAATTAAACCTCCAATGGGATCTATTTCATATTCCTACCAAACATGTTCACCATTTTCTCAAATAGATGTTGCTATTCTGTGAGCTTTATAACGGATATAAAATATTGTACTATTTGCATACAGATGCCTACAAGGAGACATATAACAATTCCCTTGATTATTAACAGGTGAAATTAGTAACAAAGGACCTACCATTTATCTCTGGGAAGCACACAGAGACTGAATTAACACCACAGTTTCTTCAGAGCATTATGTCTCCAGCTTCTAGAATAGAGGAAAAGAAGAGCCAAATGAATAGGTAAGCCATAGAAAAGAGATGAGACTTTGAAGCCTCAGCTCAGGGCTTTTGGTAGCCCTGATTAGCCTAGCTTCTAGGCAACCTTCTTGGGCCATGGGCACATTTGGCATGGGAGGTGTGGCAAAGGACAAGTAACCTGCCCAAAACACTGAGTACAAGACAAAGATGGGTGTCTATGCCCCAGTACACTAAACAACTTCACAGTTCTCACCACTCTCTCATTCTAGATCTCAGTCACTTTTCTCTCTCACTCTGGATCACACGCACAGACACACTGTATTCATAGTACATGCATACAACATGCTACATCTCTCTCTCCCAATGCCGGCTTCAGAAAGCCCTTGGGCGAAGCACCCTCAGTGGGCCCCCTCCCTGAGTGAGTCTCCCTTCTCACCACCATGGTCACCAGCTGCTCTTGCTCGTCCTCCTCTCTCTCATCATTGCTACCACTTGCTTGCTTGACAGAGAGCAAGTCGGCTGTGGCATCTCCTGCTCCTCCTTCTCACCACTGCTGTTGCATGGGCCAGAGTAAGGCTGCTGAACAAGCAGGTTGCAATGGTGAAAAGGCGGAGCAAATCTAGGGTGCTTGGGTTGGTGGGCCTCTGCTAGGGTGGGGGATCCTAGGCAAGTGCCCAACTATGGCTCCCTTTAGACACTGGCCTTGCTTCCTCTGTTTTATCTTGCAGGCAGATAAAAAACACATTCATTCCTTTTCAGGATCCCTCCCAAAACTCCAGTAAACCCTTTCTCTCTCCCTCTCTTTCTCACACACTTACAGCCCCAGTGCATTCAGACATGCAAGCACCCACCCTCCCCAACCCCACAGGTTGCTCGTAGCTGGCTCCCCCCCCCCTAGTCCCCACTGGCTTCTGACTCCTCTGCTGGCTCCCCACTGCCCTTCCAGCACCGCTTCCCCATTGCTCTCCCTAGCCCCCCTAGGGCAGCTTGGCAAGTGTCAAGAAAGGTGTCCCAAGGCACCGTGTCACCCTGCTCCTATCCTAGTCTGGTCTTGGAGATGTATTTATTTATTATTACATTTCTATCCTGCTTTTTCCCCTCTTACAAGGCACCTAAGGCAGCTAACATGATCCACCTCCTCTGCATGTTATCTTCACAACAACCCGGTGAGGTAGGTTAGGCTGAGAGTCAGCGCCTGGCCCAAAGTAACCTAGTAAGCTCCATAGCCAAGTGGAAACTAGAACCTGGATCTCCTGAGTCCCAGTCCAACATTCTAATCCCTATGTCACACTGGCTGTCACAGGACTTCACAAGGGGTTGGCAATATAAATTAATGCTTTTTTCTACAATCATGTTTGCTCATAATTTTTATGAGATGGGAGTGGCATGCAGGTTATCCATCACTGCTTGTTCCTTCTTCAGCATATTATATTTCTTCCCGTGTTTTCCTTATTGGGAATTATTTTATAGAACTTCCCACCTAACACCCTTCAGCTTTTTTATTGCAGAAAAAATATTGCAGAAGTGAACAAAATGAACCTTTCCAAGATTCTCTCCTACCATCTCGATTGCTACTGTAATGCAGCCCAACCTTTCTCCATTGGTATAGCCACTTTGGTGCTTGTCAGGGTGAGAGATAATGGTGTAATTATTGTTCGAAGAACTGTATTCCTAATGTCTGCTCAGCTAATGAGATCTATAGAGCTTCACCCATAATGGACCAGTTCCCTTTGCAGCAGCTTGTTTTGGCTGTTGCAGAGAGAGTCCATGCCCTGCATATTAGGTCATTTGGAGAGAAAGAGCTCATAGCGTATGTGCTTATAATTTAAAACAGGAGATGGAATCTGTGATTTTGATTAGTTTGGTTGTATGTGTGTGTGTGTGTTTTTAATCAAGGTGGATTGCCCACAGATGGAAGATATGGTGCAAATTCTACAAGATACACGGACTAGTGTGAGAACCAGTGCTTTCCTTGTAAATTTTGAAGTGCAGGCACTCATCATAACAATCTCCATAGCCACACCCCAAAGGAAAGTCCAAAAATGCAGGCAGCTGTGTTGATCCATATGTGTGTGTGTGTTTGTATTATGTGTGTGTGTACACACACCCCAAAGAACAGCAGTACACAGTACTATACTCAAATTTATTAGGATCAGCTGATAGTCATAGAATAAACAGCAGGCAAACGGAATTGTAGTGGTTAGCATGTTATACTTTGCATGGAGAAACATCCTTAATCCACCATTAAGTTCACTGCTTGACCTTCAGCAAGTCACTGGCTGAATGTCTGAGTGGGAGAGAAAGACTACTGCGTGTGAAGGGGAGATCTACTTGATTTCCTTCTTTTCCACCCCTCCGTGTTTCTGCCTTTTATTTGTCTACTACTTCCTGTCTTGGGGAGGTGCTGGGTGGAGAAGATTACGGTTTAACCCTGATCTGGTTTCCCTAACACAATTTTAGCACTAACTGTCCTTGATTTCTTCAGACTTCTGTACAACTTGATCTGTCGCTTTGTTGTTATCTTGTAGCCCTCTGACAGAACTCTGAGGAGGGCAAGATCAAAAGACTGAAAATGTACTAGCCATGCTCCCTTGAACATTAAAGGAAGTGAGTTGACACCTGATTAGGGATTAGAGCTAAAAACGCCACTTGATGGACCAATCAGGAGGAAACAGCCCACTTAAATTTAATGTGTTGCTGCCAGCTGATGAATTGCTTCAGTCCGGTGATGGCTCCTCACCTCCATCTTGCATTACAGCCAATTTAATCCACACACCAACCTACAGTAAACCCTAACCAATTAACCTGTAGAGAATTTTAAAGCTATATACTAATAAGTAGCTCAGCACTGTGTACAGAATATGGAGCAGGCCACTTGGTGTGGTGGCTGTGTTAGCTAGGCTTCCTGCCGATGGTAGAGATGGTGAAGTCTATCAGGAAAAAAATAATCATGTGGAGAGTAATTGACCCTCCAAACTGTGTGTGTGTTTGTGTGTGTATATATATATATGCTAACCTCTGCCACCAGGGCTTTTATGGCAGATACGTGCAACAAACAGGACAGCTGGGGAAGGAGAGAGTCAGGTTAGTTACACTAGGATGGAGAGCTGCCCCTCCCCCCAGTAATGCCTTTAGGTTAGGGGTTGGGATCAGCATTCCCTAACCTAATTGCATTATTAGCACTCCTAGTGTTATGATAGGTTTGGAAGGAGCACGCTCCTGGGAGCAGACAAAGTAACTGCAACGGATCCCTAGTTTTTCCAAACATGGCCCCATGCCAAATTCGCATAGGGTGGTTGGATGCAAAAGAGGAACCAGAGTAGGAATATATGGGCAGTTCCCACAATGGAGGGATGTAGAAAACGTGGTCCTGCAGGGATCTGCATTCAGACTGGTGCTTTTCAACTTGTTCATAAATGATCTGGAATTAGGGGTGTGCAGTGAGCTTGCCAAGTTTACAGATGGCACCAAACTGTCCAGGGTATTAAAAACAAAAAGGGATTGTTAAGCGCTCCGAAGAGATCTCTCCAACCTGGATAAATGGTAACAAAATGGCAAATGCAGTTTGATGTAAGTAAATGTAAAGTGATGCACAGTGGGGCAAAAACTTCATATACATACAGCTGATGGAGCTGGCAGCACTGACTGACCAGGAAAGGGTTCCTGGGATATGGTGGATTAATTAAATCAATTTAAATCAATTAAAACGTTGACCCGGTGTGCGGCTGCTGTGAAAAAGGCAGGAAAGTGATCAAAAACAAGTTGCCAATATTATAATGCCTTACACGACTCAACAGTGCGCCCACCCTTGGACCAATGTGTACAGTGCATCACCACACTTCAAAAAGGATATTGAACAACTGGAGAAGCTTCAGAAAAGGCGTATCAAAATTATCAGGGGGCTGGGGCACCTCCCCTTCAAAGCAAGGTTACAATGTTTTGTGCGTGTGTGTTAGTTTAGGAAAAATGTAAGTAAGGGGACATGATAGGTATATAAAATTATGCATGGTTTGTAGGAAGTAGATAAGAGAAATTTTTTTCTTTCTCTCTTATAATATTAGATCCTGGGGTCCATCTAATTAAGCTGAATGGTGTGAGATTCTGGAGAGACCGAAGGATATACTTGTCCACACAGCTCATAGTTAAACTATGGAATTCACTTCCTCCAGATATAGTGATAGCCACCAACATAGATGGATTTAAAAGGGGATTAGACAGACTCCTAGAGAATAATACTATCAAGGGATTGGATATATATTGACCTGGTTTGCATGAATCATGGGTTGTTGTTATGTGCGAACCCGGAACAATGGGTTAACTATGGGCTGTTAACCATGAACCACCCACAAAGAGAACCCATGGTTTGTTGTCGAGTTGTGACCTCTGGGTTGTTTAAACCATGGGTTGTCATTATATGCGAACCCAGAACTGTAGGTTGTTCATGGGTTGTTTTGCCAGGCTACAGAGCTGGCAGGCAAGAGCAGTCAAAAAAACCAGGTGCTCTGCATGCCAGTATTATAATACTGCAAAGGCACCTCAGATACGGGAGGGAGCAGGTGAAGGGGATGAGAACCAAACCACACAGAAATTGACCAAAGAACCAGAGGTTTGCTCAATTGTCTGGCAGCCAAATAATGGGTTAACTCTGGGTACAGCAACAACCTATGGGTTAATTAAACCATGGATTATCATTACATGTGAACCAGGTCCTGGAAAATAATGCTATCAATGGATTGCACCTCTGGTATCAAAGGCAGTAAGCCTCTGAATACCAGTTGCTAAGGAAACACAAGCAGGAAAGGGCTAACGCCTTCATGTCTTGCTCATAGCTTCCCAGAGGTATCTACTTTGCTGCTGTAGAAAACAGGATGCTGAAGTCATAGGCCTTTGGTCTGATCCAGCAGGACTCTTCTTATGTTTCTGGGGCTCCTGCACCTTGAATAATTGTGTAGAAGACTATTCAAAGTGCAGGAGCCCCCATCCTCTTGCATCTGGACATGCTACATCTTGCAAAAAAGACCTCAAGCACTTCAAATAGTAGTATTTGTGTATGTTTAAAATTAAAATAGTAAATTATCTCTCTTATTGTGGCCCTTGATTCAGGTGCATGGTGGCCCTTGCACTCAAGTATTTTTCATGTTGGCAGCTTCCAACATGAAAAAACCTTTGAGCCATGGGGGGGTTACAAGATGAAGATGACAATGGAAGAGCTGCACAATGTCTTTTGATTGATAGTGCTAGGAGTAGGGAGGCCACTTAAGCCTTGCCAAAAGGAATCACCAAAAAAGAGGAGCAAAGAGACAGGCTTGCAGAAACGTTGCATATGTCAATTTATATTTAAATACAATTATATCTAATTTACTACAAAATGAGAAATAATGACTATAATTGAAATAAAAATGCAATACCTCTCACCACCGTGGGGAAGGCTCTGACCAGGTGACCTGTGTGCCTGCACTGCCATCCAAGCGCTAATGGCAGAGGAAGGGTACCTTCAAGGCCCCTGCTGCTCTCTCTTCTAAGGGTCCTTTCCCTTGGAACTGGACTTCAACAGTACAGCATTTCAAACAGAGGACACCTTCAAATAGCAGACTGTCCTCTGTATAGCAGAACACATGGCCACCCTAGGAGCCTTCCATCTGGAAGCACTCTAGATACAAATTGCGTGTAAAGAAAGATAAACTAAGCCCACACAGATGGCAGCAATCCTAAACATGCTTCCCTGAAAATAATTCCTACCGAAATCCATTTTCTTCTAGTTAAATGTATTTAGGATTGTGTGTGGTACACAGCCTGCAGGGCACACATGGCCTTAGATCCTTGTTCTGTTAGCTGGGCTGCTTTTATGTGCGCTGAATTTACTTTAAAATATTCCACCCCCTTTGGTTTTTCCATCAGCCTTGCTGATATTAAGGAGCTCTGATCACAGGTGTGCTTGGCATGGCATGTTCGAGAGATGTGGCTGGAGAGTGACGCCTCTGGAAAGAAGAGCAGAGCCAAGGCTCTAAGCGCACAATGGTATCGTTGAATGTGGCACCAGACTTGATTTGTATTTTTTGTTTCTTCCTTATGATTTCTGATTATTGAGGCATTATTATGGAATACTAATTTTTTTTTTTACAACAGCATGTATCAAATGTAAATATGGAAGCAAAGTCGGTCTTGTTAAAAGCTGAGGAATTTCCATTACCTAAACATGCCATTTCAGATTTTAGTAGTGAGAGAGGTAAGACGTTGTCCTGTTTTGCAACTAATGACAATCCATGGTTTGTTGTTAGGTTAAAACTCTGGGTTGTTTCTCTGTGATCACCCCAGAGTTCTGGGTTCACGTTACACGAACAATGTTTTTTTGGAATCCAGATGCAAAGCAACAACAGCGAATGGGCCGTAGGCAATGCGCTCTCTCATTCCTAGGCAGTCCCGACAATTCATGGATTAAACAACCCATAAATTGTTATGTGCTAACCATGTCAGTGTGTGACTGTGTGTGGGGTATGTTCGGGTGGGGAATAAGATGGACAGCCCACTCCTGAATATATAATGTTGGATCAGGATCTATCTTCAAGAAGGGTTCCATTCACGAAAGATCCCACCATCCAATTTTTGGGGGTCCCTCCCCCCCCACAGCACAGCTTACACCATTCAGTAGGATCTCTTAACTCTCTGTGTTGAATTTTCAGGGGGTGGGGAAGCCCACTTCCACCTGATCCAACCCAAATCTGGATCCAACCAATATGTTCCAGATTAAATTGCAACAAAGCAGCGTATTTTAAAGGAATGAATTGATGTTATTGCTGTATTTCCTAATAACAACAGCAATGTTATGAATACAGGGCAAAGAGTCACCCTTTTTATTTTAAGCAAAAGGACTTGTGCCTTTGGCATGTAGAGCGAGTACGCAGACACACTGTAATGGTATTTTTATTACAATAGTCACTTAGTGCTGAGGAACTTTGAGCTAGCCAAAGGTGTCAGTGCTGCCGAGCACATGGGCTCTGAAATACTGCCGTTCGTAAATGGAAGCCCTGCCAGCAACACATATACAGATAAACGTAGAACAGTTTTAGGTCCTAGCCTTGCCGTTGGTAGATGTTTTGGGAGTACATGCTGGGTCCTTAAAACTAAGTGGCCGAGATAAGTGAATTGGTAGGATCAAGGAAGGAGCTTCTTTCTGATAACTCCCAAAAGAAGCTGTGGGAAGTGCAGTTCCTTGGACTTGAATGAGTATCACATGTGTGGGACCAAACTAGATGTAATGTGGGTGATATGTGTGAATATCGCCATGAGTGTGTTTTTTAGTGAAAAGTAGCCAGAGGAAGCTGTGGCTTTGGATGGAGGGATGGGATGGGAAAGAAAGGAAGGTAGGTGGAAGTAAAGATGATTCCCAAATAGCTGGAGATCAGAATCGAGTGGGTTATCAAGCAGGAGTAGTAGTGTTTGACACCAAGGGATCAGGACAGGTTTGGGGGTGGCTTTTCTCAGTACCGAGAACCACCTTATTCTAGGCTGCTGAGACAAAGAGCTGGTGCAGAGTAGTGATTACGAGTCTGGGCTACAGATCAAGAAAATCCTGAGTTCAAATGTTGCCTCTGCTACAAGCTCACTAGGTGGCCTGTGGCAAGCCTCTCCTTCAGCCACTGTCTGCAAGACGGGGATATAGGGCTTCTTCACACGGAGCTTTTATCCTGCTATTGAGATTGCTCACTCATGGAAGTTTGCAGACCCTTTAGATGATGTTGTCAACCTCCAGGGCATCGCCCACACTAAATGACCTTTATTCCATGTTTAAATAGATTGGGGATAATGACCTATCAAATTACCCCACTTGTGGTCCGCTTGAGTTCCCTCTGTGAAAAAGGAAAAGCCGCAAGAAGAGGAGCTGGACCAATGAAACATACGGAAGACTCAGATAAGGGGGAGAAAGCGGGACAGGAAGTATGTGTAGAGGGAGTTGGTTGTGATCCTGCATTTAAAATGGAAGTAGAAAGCCCCGTCCTAAATGTGGGATTTTAGGCTGGTGTAGAGATGCTCATAGTCACACTGACCTACCTTTCAGGCCTGTTGCAAGTATGATAACCAGATAAATTATGTGAAGAGCTTTGAATTCCTCCAAAGTGCAAAGTATTATTACTGACAGGCGTGTTCTGCCTGTCTCTACAGTGTGGTGCCTGGGAAGCCCCAAAGCACAGGGTCCAGGCACATTGGATCCTGGCAACCAGCGCAGGCCCCGTAACAATATTTATTTATTTATTTATTTAATTTCTATACCGCCCAATAGCCGAAGCTGTCTGGGCGGTTCACAAAAATTCAGTTAGCTGCGCCCAGCAGTGATCTCTATGCAGGTGCAGCCTGTCTTTATATGGTAAAAAAACCGGGTCAACCCTGCATCCTTTTATAACTACTTGATTCTAATCAGAGCCAGTGTTGTGTAATGGAGAGAACAGGACTCCGCAACTGCACTGCTGGACAAGTTGGCACTGGCAACAGTACCTTTTGAGCTGGCAAGTGCCTGCCCCATTGCACAGTGAAAGACGGGGTAGGGCTTGACTTGACCTAATACTGGCTGGATGCACTTTGAAGCAGTGAGAACTCCAAAGCACAGTGGGACCGCAGGGACAAATCCCTGCCCTTCTCCTGTGCCTGGAACTCCATATAAAGGTGGGGGCGCAGCCTTTCAGTCATGCTGAGCTTCAGAAACAAAATGCCCTCCCTGTAACTCAGGCAAGACCCTTCTCCCCCATCCATCAGGAGAGGGGCAGGGTGGGTGGCATCCACACATTTTGACAGGCTTCAAAGGCCAGCCAAAATGTGTGGACCCTATGGAGAGAGCAGCATGCACAGAGGTGAGAAAATAACGTACAAATTGCTACTCACCTATGAAGCTCATTGGGTGCTCTTAGGCAACTACGGTGGCCTTTCAGCCTAATCTACCTCACAGACTGGGTTTGGAAAACATGATAACCCACACTAAGTAGTTGAGTGTGGGTTTTTGTTGAACCGGGGGTTATTGTGTTGTCTGAACCCAGCACGTTTTCTGGGAGGTGGCTTGTTACCCACCCTGAACAACTTAACAACCACCCATGGGTGCGCAAGGTGGCTTTTTCGAGAAAAATAAGCCACCCTGTATGGTTGACAAGCCTCCTTGTGGAAAATGAGTGTTATTGTGCTGTGCAAACCCAGTTATAGGGTCCTTGTGAAGCTAAAACACCACTTTTGTGTTCCATAGAGGAAGGGTGGGATAAAAATGTAACTAATAATTTGCATGAGTGATGGTATGGTTACAGCTGCAAGGGCCATGGTTACTTTGGACTGGTTAATGCCAAATATGACGTAATTTGTATGGCACATGAGGGAGAGGCAGACCCTAAATGTGTGAGAGATACAAAGTTGCCCACCGCCAAAGGCTTTAGTACACATTAGCCCCTTTCCTGAAAACACCGGCTACTTTTGGATACATAGCCCTGGCTGGCCAACAATGTGCTGCCCTGGGGACCACTGCAAATGGTGGTCAAAACACTTTACTGCCAAGCTGAAGAGTGACAGTGTGGCGTAGTGGTGAGTATGCTGAGCTTAGACCAGGAAGAGTTAGATTCAAATCCTTGGAGAGCCACAAACCACGGCATATCTTTTCTCTTGTACACCACGTTGGGAGGGTTCCATCTTTAAAGGCAGCTTAAAAATACATTTAAATTAAAAAATAAATAAAGCTGACTGGGCAACTATGGGCCAGTCACTCTCTCAGTCCTATCCTACCTTGCAGGGTTGTTGTGGAGGGACACCCTGTTGGCACTCTTTGGAGGAAAGGCAGGATAAAGCCCAGAGCAATAAACCTGCTGTGGTCACATCTGGATTTTGCTTCTCTGCTGGTGTGTTTGTGTGAGAGAGAGAAGGTAGGCCTGCCTTTCCAAGTGCGTTGGACTACAACTCCCATAATCCCTCAGCCAGCACCTACGCTGGAGGAGACAGATGGCCTCTTAGTTCCTGCCCCCCCTCCCCAAGATATAATTACTACCCGAATGTATGGAAACCTTTAACACGATGCTCAGGGCTGTCGCGATAGCGTCCTGCTTTTGCTTCTACTATTTATACCGAGATGACATCGTGAGGTTCTTTTCGTCTCCTCGTCTCTTCTTCCACGTTCACGGGCGCTCGTAGAAGAGTGGCGAGCACCATGGAGCAAAGCCACGCCGTTCCTGGGAATATGTCATTCCGGCTGTAAAAGCAGGAGCGGGAACCGCCGCCGGGGTGGGGGCGGTAATCGCGTCAACTTCGCCGCCGGGGAAAGCAGGCGAGGGCACGTGAGAACGCGCGGGCGCGTGGCGCTCCAACAGGGCAGCATCTGGGGCACGTGAGAACGCGCCTGCGGGGTGGCGGCCGGAGCCGGCACCGCTTGGCTCCACGCCAGCCTTGCGGCGGGGCCCTACGCACGGCGGCTCCGGCGCAGCCCGATCCTACGCCCGTTTCCTCGGAAGCAAGCCCGACCCGCTGCCCGGAACGTATGCACGGGGTCGCCAGCAACGCCTTCGGTCGCAATCCTACGTACGCCGGGCGGGCGGGCGGGCGGGCGGGCGGGCGGGCGGACGGGGACTGAGCGGGGCTGCCTCGCGAACAAGCGTGCGCACGCGCGGGCTCATGCGAGCCTTCGCGACTCCCTGCCAGGCAGAAACGCCCGGAGCCAGAAAGCGGAGCGGGACTCGTGCCTGCGCGGCGCGCTTCCTCGCAAGTCGGCAGCGCCGCCGCAAAAGGGAAGCGGGGCGCGCGGAGGGAAGCCGCCGGACCTCCCCCGCCCAGCAGGACGCAGCCCCGCGCGCGATGGTTCCCTGCCTGCGCCTGTGCGGGCAGCCCCGGCCCCGCGCGCTTCGGCACAGGGGGAAAGAAAAGGCGGCGGCGCGGGGTGGCGGCGCGGGGCGGGGCGGGCTCCCCTCTTGCGCGGGTCCCTGCCAATCAGCCCCCGCAGGCGGAGCCGCCTCCTCCTCGGCCCCCCCCGCCCGGGGGGCCCCGCCCCCTCGCCGCTCATGCATATGCAAACGCGGGCATAATCGGCGGCCAATGGCGCGCGCGTTCTGGTCACATGCTCCCCTCCCGGCCGGGGGAGGAGGCGGCCGCAGCGGCGGCTCAGGGAAGAGAAGTTGAGAGCGTCTCAGTGAGGGCAGCTCGCGCGGAGGAGCCGCACACGCACGCAGGAGCGGCGCTGGCGGGGCGGGGGGCGGCCGGAGAAGGCGGCGGCGGCACAGCGGCGAGGCCGGGGGGCGGCCGGGGGGGCAGACCTTGGGCAGGCGGGGGAGGCTGAGGCTGGGCAGGCTGCGCCGCCGCCGCCGTCGCCCCGTGCCGCAGGGCTCGCCCGGACCATGCCGATCCTCCTTTTCCTCATAGACACGTCCGCCTCCATGAACCAGCGGGCGTATCTGGGCACCAGCTACCTGGATATCGCCAAGGGCGCCGTCGAGCTCTTCATGAAGGTGGGGCCCGCGCAGAGGCTGCTCGCGCGCCCCCCGCTCCCCCCTCCCCCCTCCCTCGCTCGGCCTGACGTGTCCCTCCGAAACGCGCACACACACGCCCGTGTCGCCCATCTCCACGATAATCAGCATTGTTTCCAAAATGTCTCCGCAGCTGCGCGCCCGGGACCCGGCCAGCCGCGGCGACAGGTACATGCTGGTCACCTTCGACGAGGCGCCTTATTGCATCAAGGTAAGGAAAAGGGGGCGGTGGGGGGACCCGCCTCCCTGCCTCCGTTTTATTCTCCGTCTCTCCTCTCCTCTCCTCCCCCCACCCGCCGTTGGCGAGCTATTCCCCCAGCGTGTTTTTCCACCCGCGCCCCCACCCGCACCTCCTCCTCCGCACCCCGCGCCAGCCTGCCCCCGGCCCGGCCTGGCCTGGCCCGGCCCGGCCAGGCGCAGCAGCCCCGGGGGCGCAGCCTGCGAAGATGGCGGACATTTTGCTTTTGTATGGAGGCGAGCGAGAGGCTGAGGGCGCTGCTGAGATGGAGGAGGGAGGAGGAGGAGGAGGAGTGGAGAGCGGCCGAGCGGCCGACCCGCCCGCCGCTGCCGCCACCACGCGGCGCCTCCCCTCACGCCTCAGCCCGCCCCGCGGCGCCGACGTGGGGAGGGGCGGGCGGACCGGCGCGGCCCGGCCCGGCCCGCCCGCCTGCCTCCGTCACGTCGCCCTCCCATCGCAGGGCTGGGTGGGTTTCTCCTCATCTTCCTCTCTTTTGGGGGAGGGGAGGGTCCAGCGATCACCCCCCCCCTTGAAAGGGAGGGAGTCCAGAAGTTAAACTGAAATAGAATTGCAGTTCGCGTGTGTATATATACACACACGCACGCACACACGAGGTATCCACGCAGTATGTACCCTAAGGGGAAGGGGGTCTAGAAATCTCCCACAACTGAAGTACCGCTTCTGGGGTGCCTCCAAGGTGGACCCTAGTGGTCAGCAGCCACCTTGAGAGTTGTTTCAGGCAAAGATGGGATGTACATGCTTCTGGTAGCAGTCCTATCTATACACACACACAAGTATGCACACAGTGTGTATCCAGAGGCCTAATTAAGGGGCAGGGGGTCTAAAATCACACACAGTTGGAGTGTTGCTTCTCCTGTATTGCCTCCAAGGTGGTCAGCGCAAGGTGGTCCGCGCAAGGTGGTCCCTACTGATCAGCAGCTGCCTTGAGAGTTGCTTTATGCAAAGATGGAATCTACATGCTTCTGGTAGCAGTCCTATACACATAGACAAGTATGTACACAGAATGTATCCAGAGGTCTAATTAAGGAGCCGGGAGTCTAAAATCCCACACAACTGGAGTATTGCTTCTCCTGTGTTGCCTCCGAAGTGGGGCTCCGTTGTGGTTAGCAGCCGCCTTGAGGGTTGTTTCATGTAAAGGCGGGATATAAAAGCCTCTGGTAGCAATCCTGTATGTACTTATATTTAGGAGTGTGATCCATATTCAGTTCAGTGTCCCAGTGGGCAAGTTTATGGATGCTCTATTAATGAAATAAATGGAGGCGGCTCATACTTTGTGTTCTCTCGGCACCTCTTGTCATCACTCCTAAATCCTTCCTGCCAAGGATTTCCTCTTATCTATAAGTCCCTCTTGGTTTATGTTTTTTAGACCATAAGCCTACAGACAGGCCCAGTCATTCTATTTCTGTGCAGTGCCTAGCACGTGTTACGTGCTTGTATAAATCATAATCCTGTATTTCTTACCACCCCCACCAAAAGGAACCTGCAGGAACCTCTCAAATCTACACTTTCCCAGTTCTTTTCCCTACACCTCCTTTGCAGAAGTTTATACAAGAGCAGCCATGCAAGGGTGAATGAAGAACAATGTGGGATTCCCTGCCCCTCAGTGACATGTTGAATTCTCCCTTCTCTTCCATGTTGTCTGGTAACAAAATCATGCTGTCCCCATGTGATAGCACAACATGTATTTCTATTACTTCACATTATGGGGGAGAGGAGGGAAAAGTGGACACAGGGTTCCCATTTTGCGGGGAGGGGCAGTTCTATGTTCTTCATTGCTCCTGAGGGCAGAACTACATGTAATCTATGTGATATGCTTTCTCCCACAAGGTGTTCCCCACCTAATCCATTTGCTCCTCCTGAGCCCCAGAGACATATGTCTCCCAGACTGTGCCTTTGCTTCAGAGAGAGTTCACTCCCCAGGCTTCTGTTCCTTCACAATGTTTGTTATTGTTGCCAAACCATCCTTTCCTCTTCCGGCAAAAGCAGGAGAGCTTTTCCATAGACAGTATATTAGTGTCTTACATTAGGGTCTTAATTAGTATTTTGATCAGTAGAGGTCCTTTCTAATATATACTTCCCAACTGTGGCTGTTGAGGATCAACTGTAAGGATCGCTGCCTCTTTCTGAGAAAGACAAACTGCCACTATTGATTTCTACATGTTAATTCCTTCAGATTTGTACAAAGCATAAATATGCATGTTGCCTGAGGTTGACATCAAGCATTGCAAATCTTACCTTTATTTGGGATATTCTCAGAACAGCCAGATGAAGAAGAAAGAAGGATTTCATTGTAGCGTGTTTCAAAAATGTTTTCTATCCCAAGACGCCCTTGTGCAGTACAAGAAGATGGAGACAGGAAAGAGTGTTTGACTTTAGCAACAGTAATAGCAGTTATTCGAGCAGCATTCAGGAGTCTGCCCCTTTTAACCTTTCCTCCTTGGGGAATTTAGCAGAAAATGGGTAAATTATAGTTGCTGTTATGCCTTCATTTTGGAACTTTTAACAGCACTTGGGAGGTTGGTCCTGCCTTTGTGTTCTGTCCTCCTCTCACGCTGCTTCCTGAATAACATTTTCTGTGCATCCTTGTCAGTTGCACTTGTGCAAAGCAGTTATGAATTCCTGCTGTTACAGCTTGATCTGTTTACCTATTTGCTCTTGCTATTAGCTCAAGCATACTGGAAAAGCTTGTCAGATATCCTGGAGAATCAGTGACTAACTGGGGTCTAGATTTCTTAATTGCTGCTTAGGTTTTTTTATCTTGGGTTGATGCTGATCTAGAATAGGCTTTAGTTAAGTTCAGAGAGACTGTATAGGTTTAGTTAAAACCCCCGATCACTGCCTCCTCTGCAAATAAACTGAAGAGTGGTATTTGCAGCTGGGATAGCAATGCTTTTTAAAATTACTTGTTGATATGATGTTTTTAGTTTTCAAAAGTGTTTCACTATCTTTTGCTTTGTCATTTTTACAGCCACCTCTATATTTCAAGAAGAACTGAGTCAGAAATAGTGGCTTGCTCAAGGCCACCCACTGAGTCCATGGTTGAATTTGAACATGGGTCTGAACACAAGACCGTAGTGGTTTTCGTCTTGTGCTGATTGAAACCAAGGAACATGATGCCGCTTTTTTTCCAGCAACAAATTGTACACTTTAAAAGTACAATCAGCTCTCTTAAAACACAAAAAACACTTGGCAATCCTCTCCCACTTTCTGTTCATGTCCCCAAACAGTTACCTTTAATTTCTTCTTTCCTATTCATCCTTCTGATTAAATGGAATTGACTTGAGGTTGTTAGAGGCCTCCCAGTTCATCAGTACTTCATAGTGTGATTCAGAAGATACTGAAATGCCCTTTTATTTCTTACACTGGTTCAGTACTTGAATATGGCACTCTCTCCCCAATACACTGCAAAAATACAAACAGGATTGGGAATTAATTTGTATGTCTCTGTTATAAAGGCTGTGATGGATACCAGTATTTTGAGAGAGAAAAAATAGAAGAAAAACATCAAATGCCTTGTCAACTTCAAATACAAACACAGAGTACACGTAAAATGGTGATTGCTGCAATGACTGATGAAGCCAAGTACTGGCTTCAGTACTCCACACAGTTGCGTTGCAACAGTTGAGCAAGGTTATGGTATGGTTGCATCCTTAGCAGGAGATGCTTATAGGATGAGCACAGTCTCACAACCTCAGGAAATACTTGCACATCTTGTGCATTACCTGTTCCCATCACCCATGTTCTGTATGAATGTGCTCTCATGGTGTTTAACTATAATGCAATTAGCTAGCCTGTGAGAAAAGGGCAACTACGCATAACTCTTGGGCAGCTCTTTGGCAAGACATGCAGTTCCCCAAGTGTACTGTGAGCTTTGCTTGTATTTAGTGGAGAGTCTAGCCCACCTGAAGCTGATGACGTGATATATTTTTCCCCCTTCCAGCTTAAGAGAACTGCCAGTTTCAGTTGAGCTCATCTTCATTTTTGACTATTCCGCCTTGCTATAGTTGTGAGCAGTGGCTATCAAAGAAATAACCTAGGGAGGACAAGAAGCCATCTTACTTTTAGCAGCCATTGCTGCAGATAGTTTTTACCTTCTTCCTTTCTCCCCTGCGGGGGCCCCCCCCCACCCCCCCGGCAAAACAGCAGTTTTGGAATCACGGTGGCAAGTTTTCATTTGTTCTGTGACTGCTGACACTTCATGGGGAAGAACTCGGAATAGGAGCAATATAGGCACAGTCTAGGAGGAAGGAGTTGTCTGTGGACATCCTTGCCAGTCCGCCTTTTTGCTTTGGAAGATGGCTAGATTGAATGGACTTATAAATAGCAGTGGCCAGTAGGAAAGGCTGTAGCTCGGTGGTGGAGCACATAGTTTGCATGCAAAAGGTCCTAGGTTAAATCCCTGGTGTCTCCAGGTAGAACTCCTGTCGGAATCCCTGGAGAGCCCCTCTCAGCCAGTGTAGTTAGTACTGAGCTGGATGGACCAGTGATATGATGTATAAGGCAGCGTCTGTTCCTTTGACATTTATGTCAATGCTCCCTTGGTCTGTAAAGATGGTTTTATTAGGCAGAAGTAAAAGTGGGGTCTTGCTGGTTTTGTGCGAGACCAAATTTCTATCTAGTCCAGCAATCTTTCTCTAATGGTAGCTAGTGATACACTCCTGGGAAAATCACTACAGGACTGGGTGGGACTAGCCATCCCCTTTTTTCCTTCCAAATCATGTGGTGATAAGGTATACTGCCTCTGTTCTGTGGAGGTTCCATTCTTGCCTATTGAAAGCCCTATACTCTTAAAAATTTTTTTTTTTTAAAAATTTCATTTCTATACCACCCAATAGCTAAAGCTCTCTGAGTGGTTCACAAATTTGTCTAATACTTAAGTTGTCTTTGGTGGTGGTCATCACTTCCAACTTGCAAGGAATTACTCAAGATCAGTAGGGATTTTGTGGATGCTTTCATTTCAATTGAATCTTTAGCCAGTCAATTTCATTGAATGACCCACATTCTGGTGGGTTGAGAGAGTAATTTATCTCCCATTTTCTTAACATGATTAAGAGGCTTCTTTGCATACCTTCGCTTTACAGTAACCTTTTTTTAGATGGGTTGTGTTTGTAGGCAGTCCTTTCAGTAGAAATCTAGTTCCCTGAAATCAGGAGGGTTCTTTGGGAGTTTTAGATGCACAGAAGTCTGTTGGATGCCACTGTGTAAAAGGTAGGCTAGTAGGATACAGTGAAGCGTTCATTATCCACCCTTCTGTTCAGATCTGATTATTTGAATTCACTGTACTTCATTCTCCCCAAAATGCTGACCTGCAATCTGTTCAGAAGGTTTTGAACATCCCAGTGCTTGGGAGATGGGATGCGCAGCATTGTGTGAGTCTGGCCAGGCCTTTAGGGTGCCTAGTGCTCTTCCATCCATATAGAATTGGGATATAAATATTCAAAGCCTTACAAGAATAAGAAGCAACACTATATTTTTCTGAAATGCCTCCTTTCCTTTCACTGCCTGAAGTGAAAAGTCATCCCTGTGTCATTCCCTGTTCACATTTGCAAAGTATTGTTCCTCTGGCAGATGTGACAGGACCACTTTGGACGACAAATTGTCCAACCCACTGGATCCATTTTCATTATGTTATGGGGATCACACAACTGCTTTCTTTACAAAGGCAAATGTGCTATTTAATACATGAGCAATAAGGTGTTCCAGAGAAAGCCCTCCAAAGCCAGACAGGCATGGTGTAGTTGTAACTGGCATGCAGTAGAAGAGTGGCAGGATAAGGAGTATGTTGAAGTACTATCTTGTGGTTTCTCATTTTTTAGCAGAAACTATCCATGTCCTTTCAAGCTCTTCTTCCCCTTTCTCTTGAAAGCTCAGATAATTATTCTGCGGGAATACTATGGATTCTGTGTTGGATCAGTAGTGGTCCACAATGATACCAAAACATTTGGGGGTAAACTGAAACTGCATGCAGTTCTTGCAGAGCAAAAATGTACAGGAATTAGCAATTCACAGCACAGAGAAATAGAGGGTGGCATAGGAGGAAGAGTGAACGCTTGTGAAAGAAACAAGTCTTTGGGAAGATAGCAGTACTGACGTGCTAAGAAATGTAGGGAAAGGGCTTTGCAAAGGCTGATTGTGATGCCTCAGTTTTGGACATGAACATTTTGGCAGCAAGTAATGCGCACTAATGTTAATGTGTGTCTGGAGCTCCAAAATGGATTTTGTTCTCCCCCTCCTGGTCTACTGGATTTTGTGCTGCCTTGGTCTCTTAAAAGGGCTGGCTAGCAACACTTGTTCTGGCTGGTCTCTCCGGATCTGTCATTGGAAAGTTCTTTTGAATCTCTGGTCAGGATAACTTCCTGTTTTTTCTAAATCTGCTTGCTTCTTATGCCTGGAAATGGAGTAGACATTCCTTATGTAAGTGACTGCTGAAAGTGGAACTTCATTCCTTTATCCCTTCTTGGGCTAAGCAGCCTTCTCTCCATAAAGGAGCGCAGGTCTGTCATAGATGACTAGTTCTAGGTGGTTCTCCCTTTGTATAACTTGCAAGAGTGTCTGCTGTTGTGTTCTCAGTGGCTCTGCCATCAGGAATATTTAATTCTTGGGCATTGCTGAAACTTGGGGGGGGGGGGTGTTCTTACGTGGAGGATTGCATGTAGAATTCTTTTGTGAAGTTGACTTTATTAATTATGTAGTATTCCATTAATTATATGGAATAGCATAAGCCAAAGACCAGTTCCTGTCCAAGTTGCTTACAGTCCAAAGTTCAGGTGTAAATTCAGCTCCTAGGTTAGTCTTTTTATATTAGTATTTGGGGAGACATTTCTTGTGCCAGCAAAGAGCTCTTCATCCACCCCACACCCAACCTTAATATTTTCATTTCAATGTTTCTGGTGCCTAAAGGCACCTGGCCATGAACAGTTCTTCTAAAGAATAAAGCAACCAGGGCAAGTGTAGAATTGGGTTAAGATCAAAGCAAACTACAAGGCTATTCAGAAATTAGCTTGACAGAAGAAGTCTTAAATATGCCTGCTAATTCTAATGTTTTTTGAGGGGGTGAGCTGAAAAGTTTCATTTATAAATTCCTCTGGAGGTCAGTCTATCTCTAGGCTCTGCAACATTTGTTTGTGATCGTGGTGCAAGTGCCATCTTTGTAACTCCGGGGGTGCAGTTCTCCTGTCTTGAAGACTGAACCTTTTTTCTCCCATTGCTTCCTTACTCCCTTTTGGGATGGTTAAACCTTGCAGAGGCCATATTGAATTTCCATTTCCTGAGTAGCAGGAAGATGAAGCCCAGATACTGGGAGCATAGACTTGTATCCTTGAGTAAGGGATTGTATTGATGTTGAGAGGCTGTGGGCCCGATGTTGCTTTTGTTGGTAGAATGGCTTTAGTTGCTTAAAATGGCTCACATGCAAACATAGCTTAATAAAGTAGGTGCCTTTTTTTAAGGGCATATTCAGCTTTGTAGCAAGGAGAGGTCACTTGGAGCACTGAGGGTGAACAGACATTCACTTAGTAATGGAAATGCAACTAGCTATTCAGAGAATACTAGAAGTGAGAAGAGCTTTGCACGATTGAGTCTGGATGCTATGTATTTGACAGCGCCAGCTTCTGTGTGAGTGGGGTGGGTGGAGGTGGGATAGTGAATTGTTTGGCTTAGATGTCAGTTCCTTAACTAACCAAAAAGCACCTGAATGTAACACTTGTATGCTGTAAAAAAGTAAAGGGTTGACTTGTGATTCTGGCAAACTTGGAGGGATAAAGTGGTGTGTTCCCCTTCATGGGTGTCTGAGGGAGGCAGCAGGCACATTCTGTGCAAGCATTTTTCTGTTTGGATACAGTGATCATTGGTCTTTGCTTCTGGTCGCTAATGGGTGTAACCCTAAAGTACTCTTTGTATTGCCACTGAACTATTGTCATGGTGGCTCTGGAACCTAGTGAATACTACTGGCATAGGCTTTGTCCGGGAATGATATTAAAGGCAAAACTGAAGTACTTTGGCCACATCATGAGAAGACAGGACACCCTGGAGAAGATGCTGATGCTAGGGAAAGTGGAAGGCAAAAGGAAGAGGGGACGACCAAGGGCAAGATGGATGGATGATATTCTGGAGGTGACGGACTCGACCTTGGGGGAGCTGGGGGTGGCGACGGCCGACAGGAAGCTCTGGCGTGGGCTAGTCCATGAAGTCACGAAGAGTCAGAAGCAACTGAACGAATAAACGACAAAGGCTTTGTCCACTCTTCATTGGCTATTTACGGTGTAGCATGTGGGGTTCAATAATACATAGTGCAGGACCTGTTCTGACAAATAGGGCTGTGGTGCTTGCTGATACACCAGTATTTTAAAATGTGTTGCTGTTTTAGGAAATTCCTCAGTCTTTGTGTCAGGAGCAATTCTAGGAGGAGATGAAGTTTGAAAACTTGCTGCAAGAGCAAAGATTTTGTTACATGTAGCTAAAGAGGGGGTAAATCTTAAGACTAATTTATTGGATATAGATATGCTTGCAGCTGAAATCAGCAAGAACAGTAAGAAAGATTGTAGGGCACTATTCTGTGGCTGATTCCCAGGAAATATAGCAAGTGAGATGCTCAAGTCGACAACTGTGTGTGGCAAAAGCAAGATTGCAGACAAGGCCTAAGACGACTTTAAACTGTAAATAGCAGTTTAAATAGTTTGTGGGTCACTCTGACAGTACTTGAGTGACTAGTGTACTAAAACAAAGCTTGAACTTGAAATGGCATTCCCTATAGACTTTCAGCATAGAGTCTTCTTGATTTAACCTGTAGTGCCTGTTCCTGGCTATTCTTGGCTGTCACAGTAGTTAGTGTTTAACTACTTGTGGGATTCCTGATTTTCCTCCCTAATCTAAAACTTTCCTGCTTTGCTTCTGTGAATCTGTGGCAGAAAGGGATTTCAAGTTTTCCTACTCCAATTTTAGTCTCTCCCACTCTGATTTGCAAGCTCTGGGGTGCTGATAGGTGATGTGGAAGGCCTCTGTTGTTACCAGACGTGGTGGTGTGTCCATCTGTTTGGGTGTGTGACTTTTAATGAATGCTTGAAAAACTAGGTGCTGCAGGTATTCAAGGAGCCCCATTTGCTACAAGCCATTCATTAAAACTCACCCATGAAATTCTTATGTAATTGCAAAGTGGCATGTTGTTAATCTGCTGAGACAAGAGCCTGCTGAAGCATTAACGCATCGTTGGCTTGCAGAAAGTGGGTCTCCAGAAGGCTTAAAAACTGTCCATTGGACTAGAGCTCTGAGGGAGGGGGATATGCAAGCCTCTCTTTGGCAATTTGCCTATTTTAAATAATTGCCCCTCCTTGTTTGTTTTTCTGGCTCTCAATCCATAGTCACGCCTCTGTGGTTATTTTTCTCTGCTGGTAGGAACACTGTTGTATCATGCAGTGTTGCTTGCGAAGCACTGACCTTTAGCAACTTGAAATCAAAGTTTGTCAACTCGCTTTTTTTTTTCTTGTCAGATGCTGACGACTGGGTGAGAGGCTTTGTCTCCTCTTAAAAGAACTACAGAGTGCAATGGATTAATGTAGCCTCTTGTCATGTGGAAACTGATTATAACCAAGTGGCAAATGGCCATCATGAAAACCTCAGATCACCGATCTGTCTGTCTCATAGTTGTTTCCTTCTCGGTGATTAGGCATCACCCATGATGGGGCAAATACTGGAACTGGATAGTGATCCACTAGATTTTCTCACGTGGTTGTTCCTAACCTTATTTGGGTGCTTTAGGCAAGAGGGAGACACCAGAACTTCAGCTGTTTCTTAGTTCACTGCTATCTTGCCAGCTCCTAATAAGGTTGCCTGACTGATATCTAGTAACCCCTCTAGTATGGTGTGTAGTACCTGCTATCAAACAAATAGACTCTCGCACGTCCTGGGGTACCCTGTGGCTGTATTTGGGATCCTGTCAGCCAGTTGGAGGCAGGCACACAACTACCTAGATTTCTACTGGCTGAGGTAATGGAGAGGAGAGAGAGTTGAACACTCTGCCTCCTGACCCAGAAAAGCATTACACACAATATGAACTAGTTTTCTAATGTCTGTTTTGTACTTCTGCAAACCTTGGGGTTCCTCCAAGCCTGCTGCTACCTCCCTCTTGTGCATGGATGGCGCCATTTTGGTTATACAAGGACTGGCGCTCAGAGAATGGATTTCACTATTGCTGTGTGCGATAGCAGAGTGGGAGAAATTTTGGGGTCACAGTAGGTGACACTGTACATAAGGGCATGCTGCGCAAATCCACTGCAACATGATACCGCCATTTTAGAAACTGCTTCTTGCACTTCAAGATTGGAGCTAAAGTATCAGGTCATCAGTTTGGGGAAACTTCCCTATGAATTGGCCCTCTAAGAAATGTACAACATGGGTCATACTAGCAGTGAGAATGTTGGCTGCTTAGAGACTAATATTTTGTCCAGATCTTATATTGCCAGGGAGTGGGTGTGTAAGCGAAGACTTTAGCATGCCAAGCACTGAATTTTAAAAAATAAGTAAAGATGCTGCCCTAATTTTCAAAAATAGTGCCATAGTTAAGACAGGTTGTGATTTGTGGGGCACTGGGTTCATTGCTACTGGGTGGGGAGGTGTGAAGTCACTGGCCACTAGAAGCTCCTCCTTAGACCTCTTTTAGTCTCTCAACTGTCAAGCAAATACTGTTCTTGCTGCTTAAAGATTTTCTGCATGTTGAGGACTAGGAAACTTAAAACAATTCTATGATATGCAGTCATGGAGTGGAGCGTGGTTGAACATAGTGGATCTGAGCCACACCTGGTCCAGTGATAACTGCTTCTGAGAGTAGTGAAAGATTGTCCTCCATCCAGTGGGGGATGTCAGGAAATGGGGAGGGTCTTTAGTGACCCAAGTAGAGATCATAGAGGAGTTTGCCTTTGTAAAAGTACAGGCATGTCACTAGGAGTTGGTTCATGTATGGTGTTCCCGTTTTTTCCCAGCACAAGAAAAACACCAGGGAAAGTTGTCTCATGCTCCATTGTTGTTCTTCAGGAACACACATCGGCTAGGACTCCGTTTGTTATCAAGTAGGGTGGTTTATTTGGCAGATGTTCCTACCCAGTAAATTTCATCAGTTTAACTTAATAGTACTGAAGGATTAGCAGTGATTCAAAGGCCCTTTGTAACTGTTCACTTAAATTAAACATTGGGATGGGTTCTGAAAGACGCTGCTAACAGTTGGGATGGGAAAAGTGCTGGGCAAGTTACTTTGTGCGGAAGTAAGAAATGGGCAAGTAGGAATACTTAGGACAGATGGGTGGTTCCACTCTGCGCTTACCTGAGTGAATGGTTCCGAAGAGTTTAACTGTCTCAGACCTGACATATTGACCAAAAAGAGCAATTATTTGTCTTGTAGGCTTTGCCACAAAGTAAGTGTGGACTTCTGCTCTTTCATAGGCTGGCTGGAAGGAAAACCATGCCACTTTTATGAATGAACTGAAAAATCTGCAAGCATCGGGATTGACGACCCTTGGACAGGCTCTTCGATCATCATTTGACCTGCTAAACCTCAACAGATTAGTGTCTGGAATAGACAACTATGGACAGGTAATGGATGCTGGCATTTAGTTCCCTTGCTTCACCATCTGAAAAATCTTCACAGCTCTTTTGTAAAGAGACTGAGAACAGTTGCTGATGTGCTTAAAAGAAATCAAGTAGGCTGCTTGGGGGAACCTGTTCATGCAACCACCAGACGCTGAAAATCTTGCCCTTTCCCCAACCTCAAGCTACTCTTGGCCTGTGCGTGCCCATCTTCCATCCCCTTGTAGACAGCCAGAAGGGATAGGAAATTGCAGCAGCCCCAGAGCCACTCCCCTGCTGGCTTTCTACAACTGGGAGTGAGCAAAGCTGAGATGCTGCTCCTTGATTTGGTCAGTTGGTAGAGAGCAGGAGGCTAGAACATGACAGCAGTAGAGCGTAAACCTGTTGCCCCAGTACTCCTGCTTTGTTTTGACCAGTATAGTGTAAACCTGGCTTGCTTTCTATTGTGTTTTTGACCACCTTATGTTCAAACATCTGCTTCTGTGAATTTGGTGACTTTTAATCAAGTTTGGGTGGTAGTTTCTATGCATCGCTAATGACACTTTTTCTGTGTTTTAAAATGTTGATGTGGATATATTTTTCTTCCTCTGTAGGGAAGGAATCCTTTCTTTTTGGAGCCCTCTATTTTAATTACCATTACTGATGGAAATAAACTGACAAATACTGCAGGTGTTCAAGAGGAGGTAAGATGTGCTGCTAAGCTTTAAAGTGCAAAATAGCTGCACTGAATATGACATGTTTGCTTGTTGGAAGGTTTAAAATACCCTTGACCTAATACTCTCTACGGTATTAAAGTGGCTTGGTGTGACTTAGAATTATGGATAACGGTCTTGTGCAGAATTATTTTTTGTATTTATGGTCCTGCTTTTCCTCCAGGGTGCTCAGGGATGTGGTACTTTTCAGCAGCTCTGTGAGAGACGTTAGACTGGGAGAACGTACGGATGTATACTGAGTCAGACAATTTGTCCATCTAGCTCAGTATTGTCTACACCAGACTTCCCCACCTGGTGCCCTCCAGATGTTTTGGACTACAACTCCCAGCATTCCTGGCCACTGGCCATACTTGCTGGGACTTACTGGAATTAAAGCCCCAAACATCTGGAAAGCACCAGTTGGGGATGACTGGTCTACACTGGTTTTGGTTCCCCAGGGTTTCAGTTAGGGGTCTTTCCTTGCCCTACCAGGAAATGCTAGGGATTGAACTTGGAGATTTGTGCATGCAAAGCATGTGCTCTACCATTGAGTTACAGCCTGTTCCCTAACTTGCCCAGGGTCTCCCTGAGAACTTCATAGCTAACCATCTGAAGCAAACACTTGAGCAGCTGCACCAAAGAAGAGATGGTGGAAATTAAATCTCTACCCAGTCTGTCATCTTCCCCATTTTCCATTGCTTCATGCCATAGACCACTGGATAGTTCATGGATATTAGTTGGGAACTTTAGCAGAAAATGGAACTTGCTACATGTGCTTTTTCAGGTTGGATCAAATATGTTTTAGCATTTTAGCAAAGTCTTTAGAATGTCTGTCTTTCTTTTTAGCTCCATCTTCCTTTGAATTCCCCCCTGCCTGGTAGCGAGCTCACCAAAGAACCATTTCGCTGGGATCAAAGGCTATTTGCCCTTGTGCTGCGCTTGCCTGGAGCCTCTTCAGTGGAACCTGAACAGTTAGGGAGTGTTCCCACAGATGACTCTGCTATCACACAAATGTGTGAAGTCACAGGAGGTAGCTGCTTTTTTTCTTACATTTTCTTAGCTTTCAAATTTAAGTCTGTCTACTTCGAAATAGTGAGGGATGTTAGTGCAGTCACAGATGAACATTCTCTGGCTCAGATTCCCATTGCATTTATAATTTAACATGCCCATGCCTAGGGCTGCATACAGATGTATGTACGATCTCCCTCTTCAGTACTGGGTTGCTTGGGACTGTGGCAGAGCTTCTCAAGGCATTTTAGTAGTAGTTTTATATTGCTTAATATAAAATCTGTAAGTGGTTACATATAAACATTAAAAATTGTATTTAAAATGCACTATTAAAAACAGTTTCAACTACAATAACAATAAAAAGCAATACAAGAAACAGTTTCTCTTTCTATCCTTTCCATGCGTTTTTGCTCGTTTCACGATCCGCTAGCTTCCCGTGCGCTAGTGGTGTGGCCTGCTAGCGTGCGAGCAGCCCTGTGCAAATTTGAATGATTGAGGTCCATGTTTCTATTCACATAAAGCTTTGTATTTTTTTTCTTTGTATTTTCTTGGAGAAATACTAGTTTTTTTCTGAGGTAAGATTGGGGACAACCACCTCATAATAACTTCATGAAAAATATGTGACCTTATTTTCCTCAGTGGCTGCTCTTAGCCTCACAGAGTGATTGAACTAGATTTAGGTAGAGGTAGAGGGGGGGGTGTGCGCGAGCGAGAGGGGGAGCGTGCGAGAGCGAGCAGCGAAATAGTCTTAGGGTGCAATCCTAGCAGATCCGCCCTGGGTACTAATAAGCCTCCGAACTTGGAGGCGTCCTAGTATCCACTGCAGAACTGGAGGCACATCATGCCTCCCACTCTGCATTTAAGCTAGCTGGGCGTTTTTGCCTGTCTAGCGGAGGCTTTGGGGAGTGGGAGGGAAGGAGGCTGGGGCGGTCATAGGATATGTTGTATGGCTGCCACTCTGCCCTCAGGAATGCCCCCCTTTACCCCCGTCTCTGCTGTCTGTTTTCTGAGCACAGAGAGGTAGCTGGAGCGGTTCTCCCCATGCCAGCTGTGAGGGGGTGGGGAGCACGGTTTTCTGCGTCCAAGGTTGGAGTCCTGTTTCCAACCTTAGAGCCAGGAAACCGAAATATCCCATGTACCCCAGATACTATCTGGGGACATAGGATTGCTCCCTCTGTAGCTTTATGCAGGCCAGGCATCTGAAGTGGGGAAGATCTGAATGCCAATAGCAGGTGAGCATTGTACCTCCTACACAACAATATTTATGCCTTTCCTATAGGGTTTTTTTTTTCCAGAAAGTGAACTGATAGGATGGACAGACTGCTTCAATCTTAGCATTGTTGCAGTCTTTATACATATTGCTACTTTTCCTTAGCACTTTTAAAACATTTGTATGCTCAAGCCATTAGCCTTGACACCAGTGTAGTTCTTAGGTTTACAGTATGTTTCTTATAACTTGCATAACCTAAAGTTGTCAAAACTTGCCTTCAGAACCTTGCTGTTTCACTTGTTTTCCGCTCTAGGACGCTCATACTGTGTTCGGACGCAACGAATGTTGAATCAGTGCTTAGAATCATTAGCTCAGAAA
This sequence comes from Heloderma suspectum, assembly GCF_057233095.1. Classification (NCBI taxonomy): domain Eukaryota; kingdom Metazoa; phylum Chordata; class Lepidosauria; order Squamata; family Helodermatidae; genus Heloderma; species Heloderma suspectum. The sequence continues at coordinate 5,741,632 of NC_139466.1, forward strand.
GTTCAGAGCGGTGTTGTCATTAATTTTGAGAAATCAGGACCAGACCCACCGCACATTGGGGAAGGTACAGTAGGCTTTTCATACTTATAATCTATTCTGATAACAGATGTGCAAACATGTTGAGACAAAATAAATATAGTATGACCCTGCAAAATCAGTGTGGATACTGTACAAAATTGTATTTTTACTTTGCACCTGATTAATTTTTCCTTGGATTCTGCCTGTTAACTATTTGAAAGATTAAAGTGGTTTATTTATTACTCTGGAAGTTATTCTTCTATAAGCATTTACAAAGTTTTTAAATTTTTCAAAACAACTAAACTATCATTTTCTTGAGGTGTGCTTTTCCCAGACCTCAGCATGTTCCTCACCCCAGTATATTGGTCAGAACATGAGTTTTACAGTTTGCTTGTCTGTGCAGACTGGACAAAACATAGATGATCCACTGTATTATTGAATAAAACTTAAGTAGTGATTGGAAAGGTAACACTGGGGAGCTAATATACCATGTCACTTATTGTTCTGTTCTTCTTTGGATTTTAGATGGACTTGTTGATGCCACAAGGCCCATCAATTCTTTTGGTTCCCAGCCATGGCACAGCTGTCATAAACTTATCTATGTGCGTCCTAACCCTAAAACGGGAGTTCCTGTTGGGCATTGGCCAATTCCAGAATCCTTTTGGCCTGATCAGAATTCACCGACGCTGGTACGTGATAGAGGCTTTAGACTAATACATGCAGACTATTGAGCTGAAGTAGCATAGTGAAGAATGCGCTGGAACTGGAAGCCCCAGATTAAATTTTCAAAGCAACAAAACTATATTTTTCTTGAAGTGTGCTTGTTGCAGCTTGGAGATCACTGAGGGCCCTAGGCACACCCTGGTCTTTCAGCCTCAGGACCCCCCCTCCCCCTCCCATGTGAGCGTGAGCGCACACAGGAAATAATATGGCCCTACCTTCCAGTTGATTAGGATAATGTATGTGAAGCATTTTGAACATTTAAGAAAAGTGCTGGATAGGTATTAAATCACAGCATCATGTTCCTTCTTTGCAACTGCTTGTGGAGGCTTATGAGAGGCTTTGTCTTGAGAATAACACTTGTGACCTGTTGAAATGTCATAAATTAATACTCTTTGATCACAGGTAAATACATTTGGGGTTGATTCCAGGCAAAGTTGTGGCTTGTTTTTCCCTCTCTAAAATGGTTCTGACTTTGGCCTTACTTCTTTTCAAGCCTCCCCGCACAGCACATCCGGTGGTAAGATTCTCCTGTGTGGATTGCGAACCCATGGTGATCGATAAACTTCCATTTGACAAGTATGAGCTTGAGCCATCGCCCTTAACACAGTACATCTTGGAACGAAAGTCACCTCATGCATGCTGGCAGGTATTTGCTAGATACCCATTGCAAGGATCCCAACACAATGCTGAGCAAACTTGCAGGAGAGGACAGTGATGGAGCAGTAGATGGAACAGTGGGCTTGGAGATGGTAGAACCAAGTTAAGTCCCTCACTGTGTAGCCTTGGACAAGTTTATCTCTCCCCTAGCAATGGGGCTATGGCAGAGTAGTAGAGCATGTGGTCTTATTTACAAGGCTATGATAAATATATCATATTTGTACCTGAATCATTTTCACCACTTTTTAAAAGTAGTGATGTTTACTGAGCTCAGATGCGTTTGGGAAAGTGAGCAACCCTCATATAACTTTTTATAGAAATTCCTATAGATTATGTTTATAGATACTCATCTCAAATAGGTCAACATGTTTCATTTTGCTTATTTTAGTGTAGCATCCAGATAGTGTACTTTAAAACAAGAGGCAAAAGATAGAGAGCTGCGCAATTTGGGGCAAAATGCTTTGCCACTGAATTGAGTGGAAAGTAGATTGGATGCAGAGTGTTTTCCTAATCCCTTAAAAGGCAATTAAGCAAGTGAGCACCAATGTCTCTACATCCTGGGATGGTTTTGTGGCATACTTTGCCTTATAAGCCTATTGGGTGGTTCATTTAGCTCCTGAGTAGGCCAAAATTCTCCAGATGAACCATGAAAGAGTTGACTTTTTATTTTGAAAGTCAAATCTGCTGGCTGTTAAAGTTTGTACGTATTAACCATGTGAGACCCCCTTTTGAGCAAGGGGTGAAGATGGCTTTGTTTGCTGACATGTGGGAGACCCCCCTGATGGCCTTTACATAAGCGTGGCTCTGCAGAGTTGGGTTTTGGTGATGAACTGTTGCTCCTGGGGTTCTAATCTTATGTGCTTCTCAGATCTTGCTCAGTCAATGAAGTGGTAATGCAGGTTCTTCCCTCTTGAGTTTTATTTGAGTTTTATCCTACCTTTTGATCCACTTACACTTAAAAGAAATCAAATACAATTACGTGGAGGCTGCATTGCTCTGGGGTAGTGTATCCTTTCCCCTCCCTCCCGCTCTAAATGTGGCTGACTCCACTGAGGCAAAAGAGAGAGAGCCCCCCCTCCCCCCCAATCGCCACCCTCTGAGTGCTGGCAGTTGGATGGTCCCATTGCCTTCCTCCTAAGGGACTGCAGGTCTTTCCACTGTCTGAGGGCAGAGAGGGAGGAGCTAGGTAGGGCAGCAGCAGTACTTCAGGTGTGCTGCTGAGTGATGGCAGTTCAGATGTTTCAGTTTTAACACTTTATATCCCACTTCAAGACAAGAAATGTGGCCTCAGAGTAACTTAGAAAAAAGTTAAGGTGTGCTGTATGGAAGGGAACTTAAGCTGCACAAGACGACAACTGTTACAGTGTTGGTGAAGGCTACAAACGCCTGCATAAGCATTTGAATTTCATAGATTGGAATAATAAATATACGATGAGAACAGAAGAAGCCCTGCTGTAAGGTTTAGTGTTCTGTTGACTGGTACTGGATTATATTGCGACTTGCTCAATCTCACTTGATTCAGAGCCATCATATGCTTAATCAGAAGCATAGAAGACTGGTCCATAATATGTTTATAAAACATAAGGGCGCAGTCCTATGGGTTGTGCCCTTGATGCTCGTAAGCCCCCAAACTCGGAGGCTTAGGAGCATCCTGTGCTGGGCAGGAGGAGTGGCGGAGGCAGTCTTTGCCTCCATGTCATCCAGCCCTGTTTTTTTGCCCGTCTACTGAAAGCATTTCAGAGGGGGAGGGAAGGAAGCTGGAGAGGCCTCAGGACAGCTCATATCCTGTCCTCTCCGGTCTCCCCTCCCACTGAAACACCCCCCTTTCCCCCCTCTCTGAGGTTGTGTTCCAGCCACAAAGAGGGAGCTGGCACAGTTCTTTCCATGCCAGCTGTGAGGGGTGGGGAAGGGGGGTTGGAGCTCCGATTCCCAGCTCTGGGGTCAGAGTGCTATCTGCAACCTCAGAGCTGGGAATCCGAAACATCATATGGCTCCTTAGACCTTAGAGGCCATAGGATTGCTTCCTCCCCGATTTAAGGGATCATATGCATAGTTGCTTGGGAACATCCAGCAGTGTGAGCTCTCTTTTTGTAAAGTCAATCTGAGTCATGGAAACCAGCTTTGCCATTCTTCTTAATGAGAATATTGACCAAGTGGTAATAGTGCAAGATAATTCTTTGGCAGGAGGATATCAAACTATAAGGATAATTATATTACCAATAATTTCAGCTATAAATATGTAGTACCAATATTTTGAAGTTTCAGTCTTACTGAGATGAGAAAGCTCCATGAGCTGGCCAGCCTTGTTCAGCAATGAAGCTGATGTTTCGGTATATAGTGTGATGGTATTATGTATTTACTTAAAATATTTACAGCCTACCTTTAGGTCAAACCCTCCCAAGGTGACTTCTGACATATACATTCACAGTTTAAAAATGATAAAAGTGTAAGACCATAGTAGAACATTAAAACACAATTGATTAAAAAAATAAATGTCATTCATCCCAGAAAGAACAGTAAAATCAGATAAAAACAAACTACAGTAGCATTGTACTTACAGCATTCCTAGAAGGCAAGACACTAGTAAATTGCATGGGACGTACCCCTGTGTTTGCAAGTCAAGGAGCAAATTGATCATTGTGCAGCTTTTGTCTTGCAAAAACATACAATATGCGCCACTTTTTAAAAAAAGTTACTACTGGATTTTAAGAACTCTTGGTTTTCCTTTTTAAAAGTGGTTTGGAAGTCTTGGTAGCTTTTGGTATGTAAACCTTGTCTCTTCCCTTGTGGTCTCTAGGTATTTGTGAGCAGCAGTGGAAAATACAGTGAGCTTGGCCATCCGTTTGGGTACTTAAAGGCCAGCACCACTCTAACGTGCGTCAACCTCTTTGTGATGCCTTACAACTATCCTGTTCTGCTTCCTCTGCTAGGTGAGTAATGCGCAGCCTCGCCGCACAACTGAGTAGGAGGCTAGTCTGTCTGTCTGTCTTGTCCGTGATGTTTGTTTGCCAGCCGTTTTCTTAAACGGGATGGGAGACCAGAGAGTCTAAGAGTGTTGCAAACTGCTACGTTGGGGGAAGAGGATTTTTACACCCCCTCTCCCTTTTTTTCTCTGCAGCAGAGGAGGAGAGCCACCTGCTGCCAGTGCATGTTTGATGCTGCTCACCTCCTAGACTCGTAGCTTCTTCCTTAATTGGAGTAAGGTTCAACCTCCATTCTTTTCCCTCTTTCAGGATGTGGTGTCTGCATATTCTTGCAGCAGCTTGTGTGGCCCCTGTCTTTTTTTTTTTTGCTTTGAGAACTTGGGCTCAGAATTCCAAGGGGTGTTGGGGGAGAAGGAAGCCCACAGAGGACTATCTTGATACCATTTGGGGGGCTTCCTCCTGCTCTCCCTTTCTTTTGCAGGACAGAAGCACATCTGTGGTGGATTTGTTTCCCAAACAGATTTACATTACTTAACCTGTGCTCTGCCTTTCAATCCAGAAGGAACCCCAAGTTGACTTAGCAGGCTACATTAGAGATTTTGGTTCCCAAAGCAGAGTAGCTGATATATAATAACTAAAGAACCAGTGTTTTCAAAGGCCTTAGCAGTTGGACTTAAACTTGGGTTCAGATTCCTGCTTAACTCTAGTATCACTGTATGGCCTTGGGCAAGCCATACACTTGTCATCCTCTCCCAATATACAGTATAAATTGCCTGCTTCCAGAGGTTGTTGTGATGTCTCAGGAAGGATTGTAAGGCACTTCGCATACTGAAATAGTGTAGAAATAATTTTACCATGCATAGTTTCTTGGATGTTAGCTGATTTGGTTGTAGATTCTGCTTGTTAAGCATTGTGTAGAAGGCTGAAGGTGGGTTCTGTCTTACAAGTTTCATGGAAAGAAACACATCAGCTTTGTGTGGATTTGTCTGCATCTGTTCTGTAGCATATTCCTGATCCTCTTCCTCCTCCACTTAAAACTTACCAATACAGGCTTGGCCATCAACTCTAGCCCATAGCTGGTCATGTATGCCATTTGAGTATCTTGTCTCCCTCTTCTCCGCCTCCCCCCTTTTTAAATGCCCAGAGCTTGTAGTTCAGAAGTGCATGTGTTTTCCTGCCTTGTAGGTGAACTTCAAAGTCATAGTTAGGACCTGGTGATGGTGTCGTATGCATTTTACAGCTCTGTCTTTTCCTCCTTCCCTGCCACCTCTTTCTTTCATGATAGAAAACAAATGTGAGGCGGAGTCCTTTTTCCAGCATCTGTACCTCTCACTCACGTGTTCTTTGCAGGCCTTAAGTTTTCAGTCCAGCTGACTAAAATGCTAAAGCAGCAGGGTGGAGATTCCAGACTGCATGAGTCACAGACAAGATGTTTGCTGTGTAGTTACGTTGCTTTGTGAACACGGGGTGACAAATGGCAGCGTCCCACATGTCTTGAGCTGTTCCTTGCTTCTGTGGCGGAAGTGCATCCAGCTCTACACTGGGTTATTACGCTCGCCCTCCTGGGTGCCATCCTGAAGTGTTTGCTTCCTTGAGGCAAAATGGTTAAGGGTTTGCAAAAATACAGTTTGAGCATTTATTAAGAGACCTATGGTATTTGCATTTTAAAAACAGAAGCCCTGCTCAGCTCCCCCCATCTCAAATTGTGTAGTGGGATGCCTCTTTAATAGGAGTTTTTGGAGAACTGCTGAGGACTCCGCCCCACCCCAATTTTTTTGCATGGTATTAGTTCAAACATTCTGCTGCTTCAGTGTGGTTGCTGGTGTATTGAATCAATCTCTCCTTTCTCTGGGCCAAAGAGAACAGGGGACTCCTCCTTGCTACAATCCATTTTAAATTTCTTTCCTGATGTAGCTTTTTCTTTCTCTACATGCACATTTAGAGAAGGTTCACCAGCATCCTTGATTACTAGACTGTTTTGTCAGATGTGTAGCAACTCCTCTGATTCTTCTTCTTGTTTTCTGATGCCTACAGTATATTTTTATTGGCCAACTTTTCCATAAGGATTACTATGTTATTAAAAAGTAAGCATGGTTTGCTGCCCCAAATTGGCAGAGCTCATGAACTGGAGATAGCAGTGAAATCCATGGTAAAACCTCTGGGTTGCCATTCCTGTTCTGAATGGAAGGCCACAGGTACCTCATGGCCAAGCTACACCCCAGAATACACGAGGGGTACAGCTTTACTATGGGGTTACCTGGTGAGCACAGATGATGGCTTTGGGTAGTAAAGTAGCCATTGGATTCTTCTAGGAATAAGCTATACACAGTTTTGTCTACCTAAAAGAAGTCAGTGTCGGGATACTGTTTTGAAAGGTCCAGTTTCTGTTGGGAATAGTTTGGTGACTTTTATGTTAAAAGGAGCTGCTTGGGCACTCCGTATATAACTTAAATACCCACTTTAAAACGTTTCATTCACTTTGAACAGTCTCACAGATAATAATTTCATGGTGTGGTCCCCTTCCCTGTGTTCCCCCCACCTGAATGTTTTGGAATCATGAAGGGATATAAGGAATGAGCTGGTCTCTTAAACTGAGGGGAATCCAAGCTTCAGAATTCTCAAACTAAGAAATGCCTTTTCCCTTCATTAAAATTTGTGATTGTTGCTGTGGTAAAATCCTGCTCCAGACTGAGTTGTGGCCTGTCTTTGTAAATTGGATATATAAGAGAGTCAGAAGGAGGATTTGCCATTTGAAAATGCAAATGGACCTCAGTTTTTAAGGGGTAATTCTGTGGGGGAAGATGTAGGTGATATACTTTGACTGCAACTGTGTGTGTGTGTATGTGTGTAACTTGAATTGTTTCTCCTCTTTGCAGATGACTTTTTTAAGGTTCACAAGCTTAAGCCAAATCTGAAGTGGCGGCAAGCTTTGGACAACTACTTAAAAACCATGCCTCCCTACTACTTACTGGTATGTACCTCTGTCCATTTGATGGGTCTAAACAGATTGGTGGCTTAGAACAATTCTTGCGTGTGTGCTCTTCCAAGCAAAACCGTTCACATGCCAGGATTCAGAAGTCTTTAATGCTTGCAACTTGGAATGACTTACAGTCTCTCCTCAAATATTATTTTGGAGTTGCTGTCTAGCCCAAGTCCAATGCTTATTTTTATTTTATTTCCTCCACCACCCCCTCATTGTTGGGCCAAGTAACTGCAGATTCCTGTGCTACAGCTAGTAATGTGGGCAAGCTCCTAGCACCCCCAGATGACTGCGTTTAACGACAGAGCTGGCAGGGATGGGGGGTGGGGGGAATTGGGTGGGTGAGGACGGCATAAATGACCTTGCATAGCTTGGGCAAGATGCCGCAGTATGGACTTGCATCATCCCGGCAATCAGTGTCTCTAGCCTTTTGTGCGGAAACAGCTGGTGGTGCCATGTTGCACGGTGCCACGCTGATTATGTGGTCTGATGCCTATTGTGAGTTGGCTAAACCACCGGATGTACTACTTGAATCATTGCTTCCAAAAGTGGCATGCTGGAGCATCAACTCGGCTGTGCCCTAGCTTCATGTACACTGATCTGTGAGACCTTTTTTTAAAAAAACAAACAAACACTTCTTTAAAAAAAGAAAGATTTGATACGCTTCTTACTCTTGTGTATTTTGTTTTCCTTATAGCCATTAAAGAAAGCCCTAAGGATGATGGGAGCTCCAAATCTGATATCAGATAATTTAGATTGTGGACTTAGTTACAGTGTTATCTCTTACCTTAAAAAACTCAGCCAACAGGTAGTATCGACAAAACCTTTGCAATTAGAAGTACATTGATTATTATTTTTTTTTAGTGTGTGTTGCTCTGGTTATATAAATAAATCACCTAAGGAATGTCCTTTTTTCCTATTTTTGAGATAGGTGAAGACCTGACTGTGTTTCTGTTTCAAATAACTTGCGGTGGGGCCCCCTAGTGCAAGTTATAGAGGAGGGCAACAATTCAGCTACCTGTTCAGTGCTTGCTGGGTTTTAGCTGTGTGACTCTGCTGCCAGTGAGCACCTCGATCAGTTTTGCCAATGGTTGAAACAGTGGCAACTGCTCATCTGTGGCTGGAGGCCATACGTCTGTCTTGAAACAGCTTTTATAAAGAACTATAAATTGTAACTCTAAGGAAAGACCATTTGTTTGCTTAGTCAAGTTATCCCCTCCCCTTGGTATGTAAGAAATGCTACAAATGCTTCTCTTCTGGCTTTGCTGGGCTTTAGATGAAAGTTGTATGGAATAGGGAAAAGTTTAGATGGTGGCTAACGCTTTAAAGAATGCTATGGAGTTATCCTTGCTTAGTGTGGCCTAAACTGTCTTGCAGATGAGAATTGAAGAGTTAAATTGGGCACTGTTCGTACACAATTTTCTGCATTTGGTCCCCTCTATGCGCAGCGCCATTTCCACTGCTTTTGATAGAAGGTTGAAACAGGGACTACAAAAGCAGTGGACTTTTTATGTCTGTTTGCAGTAACAAGGGCAACCCACACCCCACCCTTTGCTGTTTTGGATAACCACTTGCGCATCTTGCTACCTCTAGATACGATACATGAGCTTTAGAAAAACGAAGTGTTCCCCCCCAGGTAAAAGATCTTGGAATACTCAAGCGAGAGTCTAATGTCTAAAGAAGATCTTGTAGAGCGGTGGAGGGGTTAAAAGATGCAAATGGAAAATTAACTTATGCGAGTCCAGTTGGAATAGCTGAGACTTAAAGCACTCTCAAGTCTCTTTGATTTTCAGTGGGACCCTGCACATTTTAGGACACTTGGAATAAAACCATCAGAATGCCTTGAGTAGCTACTCTTACGTCTGTCAGGGACAGACTTTAAAAATGTTATTGCTGTTTGTGTTGGGGCAGCTGGTGTCTGTGTCCTTTGTAGAGGTTGTTTGAGATAGCCAGTCAGTGTACATTATGTAAAATACTTGATGTGGGATATGTGCTTATTCTTGGAAAAGCCAAACAGTTAATTCTATAAAGGTTCCAAGTGGGATAATGCATTATTGCTATGCGGTAGTCAAGAACTTTAAATTGCACAAATTAACTTGTTAGTAACTTCTAGTAAAGGAAACAAACCATGTGGCATTTATTTTAGCAAGTGTGCTTAAAACAGAGTTTCTAAATGCTAGGGGCAGAAACCAAGGAGTTATTTTAGGTGAACCCAATGGAATTGTTGATGTGCTTCTCCGATCAGAAAGCTGCCAAGTCCCAAACTGGTTTTGAAACTCCACTCAGTTTCAAAAGTGTGAGTGCACAGAACTGGGCGTGCTCTCCTTTGAATCCTGGCCCTGCCTGCGCAAATCTTTAATCTCTTTGCACCACAGTAGCCCCTATTGGACTAACTCCGGTTCATATAAATACTGCATATGCAAGCTTTCAAGTTACACAGAATGCTTTGTGGAGCAGCAAGCAAATGTGACTAATCATAGCAGGGCAGGCAGCACTGGGTGCAGGGTGGGGTGGGGAGCTAAAAGATTCCTTTCCTACCGAAGAGTTCTGTGGCCATTGTTTTTCCCATGAAAAAGCTGCATTGATTTTGTGACTCATTTTGGACTAAAAGGCTTCTTCAAGATCACTTACGAAAATGCCCCATGTAACTTGAAAGTTTGCACAATCTTTAGAGATGATCGTGATAGTGCTTTAGCTGTATGCCTTGAATCTTTGAGGAGACCTGTTACAAGCAACCCTTAATCTCTCTCAACATGTAGAGGGCATGCTTTGGCTGCCTTTTTGATGTAGTAGGAATTTATTTTATACTAGAAGTGTCTGCAGTGCTGTTCACATCCCTTAATGAGCTGTATGATTTTGTTGTAGACAAAAATAGAGTCGGAGCGGATAATAGGGTCAGTGGGTAAGAAAGCGCCACAAGAGACGGGCATTAAAGTGAAAAATAATTCCAGTGGCCTCTCCCTGATCCAGAGCAGAGATTTCAAACAGCTACTTCAAGGGATCTCGGGCGAATCTCCACTGAGGCTGCCTGAAATGAACCTGAAGGAATTTGCTGGCTTCCACATAGGACTCTTGAACAAGGTGAGTTTGTGGTGCCACGGTGAAGGAAATTGCTTGCTTTGCATCTTCTGCTTGTGTGGCAAGAAGGGGACAAGTTAACCAAGATTCTGTTCTTTTCCAAAAATCAGGATCTGAAGCCACAGGCATACCGGAATGCTTACGATATTCCTCGCCGCAGTCTTTTAGACCAGCTAACCCGAATGAGGACTAACTTACTGAAAACTCACAAACTTATTCTAGGCCAGGATGAAGGTAAGTGCTACCCCACCTGGTTGGCATTAAAGTGACTGAAGTGAGGTTCTGGTTTGGTTCCCTTTGGGTGGAGCAGAGGAACACAGGAAGCTGCCTTGTATGGAGTCAGACCCTTGGTCCATCTAGCCCAGTATTGTCAACACTGACTTCCAGCAATGGCTTGCCAGGGTTTCAGGCAGGGGCCTTTCCCAGCCCAACTTGGAGATGTCAAGAATTGATCCCAGGACCTTTTGCTTGCAAAGCAGGGCTCTGCTAGAGCTATGGCCTGCATCCCAGCTGCCGCCAGCTGCCTGTCCACCCCTTCCTTGAGTTCTCCAGGGAGGAAATCCAATAGTCTTAGATACCATACATCACCTTCCTGCATTTTAAAGCGTATGGGGACTGATGCTTTATAACAGTGGCACAAGAAAGGGCACAGCTGGAAAACACTATCGCAAGTAAAAAGCAAGAACAACAAATATGCCAGCCTGTAGGTTTATGTGTTAACTTACTTAGCAGTTGTTTGGCATGAGATTGTTTGATACTAGAGGTTTAGCTTTTGGTATGCTGTGATGGGCAGTTATACAGTGGGTCATGATGTCAAAGGAGAACCTGGCCTGATGGGGCTGGTCATGGGCTTTGGAGGGCTTAAGGGAGGGTTGTTGAAACGTCTGACAGTGGAGTGTATTGACTTTCCCATCTTGGTTGCAGATTGCCTTCACAGTGTGCCTGTGGCTCAGATGGGGAACTACCAGGAATACCTAAAGATGATGCCTTCTCCGCTTCGGGAAATTGACCCAGATCAACCCAAGAGGCTTCATACTTTTGGTAACCCTTTCAAGCAGGATAAGAAGGTAGGCAGAGCCTCTTGTGACTGGTCAAAACATTTCATTGGCTCCCCCCACCCCCCAGTAGTTGGTCTCAATTCCTGAATGACTGGGGTTGCTCCTACTTGCGCACTTATTCTAAATGGGTGATGTTGATGTTTTCTTTCCCCCTAGGGAATGATGATTGATGAAGCAGACGAATTTGTCGCCGGTCCGCAGAACAAAATCAAACGCCCAGGAGAGCCCAACACCCCTGCCTCCCTGAAAAGAAGGCGTAGCATGTCCCCACTGTTGAGACGGCCCCAGTCACCACCAGTAATAGCCAATCATGTTGGTGGGAAGGGACCCCCCTTAGCTGCAGGGTCTCCGTCCAACCCCAACCTCAAAGCTATGCCAGCTTACAAAGGTATTTAGAATTATGGCTAGTTGCAATTTCTCTGGTCTCTGTTCTATTTCATTTATTCGTCCTTTGTGCTTTCTTCTAAAAATCTGCCCTGAATGATTGCCAGTGCCTCTTAGGGTCCTTTTCATTCATACATAACAGGACAGAAAACCCATGGTTGACCTTGCCTGTTCATGAAGCAGGAAGGTGCAGCCAGTTGTATGCAGATGCTTGTATGAGGCAAGCCTTTTTGTCATGTGTGCACGCACTAAATTTTCAGGTGTGCCCATAAATGTTTTAAGTCTTAAAGTGTGAAGCGGCGCTTGAGTGCCATATGAGAACCGGGGGTTGTCTTTCAAGGAAAACAAAGGGAAATAAATGGTATACGAGAGCTCCAGGATTTTCCTGTTCTCACCAGCAGGTGCCTCCCCTAATCTTACGCCCTGCATGTTTTCCTGGGTGAAACAGTAAAGTGGAAGGATGGGGAAGACACTTGCAGCGACATCCCAAGGATGTGTTCAAAACAGCATTACTTTCTCAGAGCTGAACTCAAAGTTCTTCATAAGGCAGAGAGAAGAGGCTGAATGTTCAATGATGCTTATCATATCGCCAGGAAGACCCTCTGTCATATAATCTGACAGCTTACATTGTCCTCTTTCCCCAGACCATAGAACAGCCTTCCCAATCTGGTGACCCTCCAGATGTTTTGGAATACAACTCCCAGCATTGGCCATGCTGGCTCGGGATGATGGCAGTAGAAGTCCAAAATATCTGGAGGGTCACCAGGTTGGGGAAATCTGCCGTAGAAGATCCTAGACAAATGCTGCTTCTAAATCACTAGAAATTCTGTAGCTTGCTTCCTTCAACTTTTTCTCATGTCAAGCATTCTGAAACAATCCCCCCTGCTTTCCTGAATGATCAAAAAATATACTGAGGAAAATGCAGCATGCTTTTTAGCTGTGTGGCTGCCAGGCAATCCTGCTGCTTCCTGTATCTGCATAGAATGTGTCTGCAAATGCCAAGCCAAGCTGATGGTGGCTTTTCTGGAATCTTTTGTTTGTGATTTCTTTAACACAGAGAGCCACCTTTAACAATACACTGTCAGTCTGGTTCAGTGTAATACTGTTAGACTTCAACCTGGGAGGTTTTAATCTTGGCTCCAATATGAACCTTTCAGAAGATGTTAGTCACTAGCTGTGTTTCAGCCTTCATTCCTCATATTTTTAAAGAACGAAATGTTCCCTTCCTTTTAATATAAAATTCAAGGTGACTTTCAGTATCACTTAGAACAAATAAAATGGAATGCAGTGAAAACAGCAGCACAACAGTATAAACACTGAAGGCCATTAAAAAGCTGGGACAAAAATCTTCACGTGGTACCTAAAAATCATCAAATTTATCAAGGGATGAATGGAAGAATCACTGCTACCAGAAAGGTCCTATCCTTGTTAACCATCCAACCCAATGTGGGCTCCCAGAGGCTGGGTCTCCAATGACAGCTAGGCAAGTTTGTATGGGAGCAGGGGGTCCTTCAGAGACTTCAGTCCTAGGCCATTTAGGGATTTAAGCAGAGGTACTATCCAACATCAGAGTTGCTGTGAAGTTGAATTCAAGGCATTCTATACAGTGGGTGGGCAACACATAGCGTACGGGTTGCATATGGTCCCTGCTGCCCCCCAAAATTAAAAAAAAAAAAATTGTGGGTGGGGGAATGGCATCCGGAGCAGCCATTTTGGCCTTTTTATCACTCTGTATCTACTATGAAGCACCAAAGGGGTTTAAATTAGCTTACAAACAAACAAATAATTTTTGACCCTTTTTAGTGCTCCAGATGCCACTGTTTGTTTGTTTATTTAGATTTTTCGGTACCATTGAGGTTCGTGGGAGCAAAGATGGCTCCTGGACTTTCTGAAGTTGCCCACCCCTGCTATACATTGAAAGGGCTATTTAAATACAACCTTGCCTGTTTTGTTCATAGACACTGAAGTCAAATGTATTCCATTTTTCGTTTGAGGTCTTTCTCTCCCCCCCCCCCCCCCCGGTAAAGTACTCTCAGTTTCTAGATGCTGGTCTTGAACCTTTTGACCTCTACAGAGCTTTCTGCTTTTGGGGGAGCTAAGTGCAAAGCCTTGTTTCTTGCAGATGCAAATAGTAACACGGTCCAAGATGGCAACGGTGAGAAGAAAGTGGAAAACTTCCAGTCACTGGACAAGCAGGGAGATGGGCTGCTGACTGATTTGGTTCCCCCATCTCCTGCTGCTGTGGCGGACGACGACCTGCCAAATGACATGGACTCCAGTGAACTAAATTGTATTGGGGAAGATGGACTGGATCACAGGCCTGTTGTCAACTCTCTTGTTCGGGGACCCATAAACTACAGTATGCCTTTGGAGGACCAAAAACTAACAGCAGAGCCAGTGCCTGGAACTGTGCCAAATTCTGTGAAACTAACACCTAGTATGTTTGAAGGGAACAACGAAGTTATCAAAATCAAAGTTATGAAGGAAGTTCGCAAGCCTGGGAGAAGTAAGTCACCTGTTGGTCCCTCCTTTCCCGAACAGAAAAGCAGTAGAGAAAGAATTTTGACAGGTGCATGATAGGAGGTAATTTGTCTCAATTCTGCCCGAAGCTCTTGGTTTTTCCATTTCTTCCTATCCTAAACATATTTGCTTGGAAGAAAAGTTGAGGTTTATTATGCTGGCAGCCATAACAAGCACCTTTTAAAACGCGATGCCCCTTTTTTGGAATGGGCAGAAATTGATGCCCAAGTTTTGGAGAATAGCTGTAAACGGATACACATCATAATGGAATTCATGTTGGATACCTGTGAGGTGAAACAGTGGGAAAATCATTGTCGCTTCTGTTTGAGTATTAATGTGTTAATTGAGAGGGACAGGAGCAGTATGACCCTGTTAATTCTGCTCAGTCTGTCATTAACTTTTGATACCATTGACCATGCTACCCTCCTGGATCGACTCTGTGGGGTGCTGGAGTCGTTGGAGGCACTGTGTTACAGGGGCTCCAGTCTTACCTGCAAAGTTGCTTTCAGAGAGTTACATCGGGTGACCATTCCTTGGCGCCTTGGCAATTGAGTTATGAGGCTCCACAGAGTGCCATCTTGTCCCCAATGTTGTTCAACATCTATATGAAGCCACTGGGAGTGGTCATTAGGGGATTTGGAGCCAAGCGTCATCAGTGTGCTGGTGACACACAGCTCTGTCTCCCTGTGACATCTGAATCAGGTGAGGCTATGCAAGTCCTGGATCAGTGCCAAGACTCTGTGATGGGCTAGATGAGGGCCAATAAACTGGAGCTGAATCCTGGTGAGACGGAAGCCCTGTGGCTGAGTGGTTCCCGAGTCTGGGAGATAGGCTCATTGCCTGTTCTGGATGGGGTTGCACTCCCTCTGAAAGATCAGGTTTGTAGTCTCTGGGTGCCCTTAGATCCATCACTGTCACTGGAGGCCCAGGTGGACATGGCATCTCAGAGTGCTTTTTCCCAGCTTCACCTGGTTTGCCAGCTATGGCCTCTCCTGGACAGGGATAGCTTGGCCACAGTTAGTACAGGCACTAGTAACCTCAAGACTGGATCACTGCAATGTGCTCTACGTGGGGCTAACCTTAAGCTGGTCTGAAATCTTGAGCTAGTGCAGAATGCAGCAGATCGGCTGTTGTCAGGAGCTTCCCCTTTTCAGCATGCAACTCCTTTGCTGAGGGAACTGCACTGGCTGCCTATTGGGTATCAGGCCAGGTTTAAGCTTCGCTACTAGTGTATAAAGCCCTGAACAACTTGGAACCAGGCCACTTGACATAGTGCCGAACTTCTCCCTTATCAACCTGCCTCTTCACTGAGGTCATCAGAGGCTGTGCTCCTGGTGGTTCTGCATGGGCCTGTGGCCCAATTGGAATCTGCCCAGAGTAGAGCCTTCAGGGTGATGGCTCCCCCTCTGTGGAACTCCCTGCCTCTGGAGGTCAGGCACGCACCAACATTATATTGTTTTTGGCAGCTTCTAAAGACATCTTTATTTCAAGAAGCCTTACTTGGTTGACCAAGCCACAATTTTTTATTGGTATTCTGTTTTAAAAACGTTAAAGTTTTATTTATTTTTTAATATTTTAATACGGTGTTTTTATTGTTTTTGTTTCATTGCTTTCCACTCAGGAATCTGTTTAGATGTGGAGCGGTATATAAATGTTGTAAATAAAAAATAAATAAATGTGGGAATGCATTTACAAAGGGGAGGAGAGGAAATGGCACAAATAGGAGAGGTAAAGGCCTTTTCTTCTGTGATAAAGTGAACAGCAGGCTCACTCCTCATCTCCAGGTCCAGTCCCATGAGTTCCTGTGAAGCTGCTAATGTTCAGGAAAGAGGAGGGGCCGGCCCCACCTGCCTGGAGTGGTAGTGGATGTCTGAGAGGGGCAAAGTCTCCTCCATTTCTAGTGTGGCACTGTGTGGTAAAGTTGGAAAAATCAGGCCAGTGCTTAAAGGCAAAGCAAGAGGGGGTGTTTTTCTCCATGTGTGTGTGATCTAACATTTGGTATTTGTTGATTTTATTGTAGATTACGAAAAAATCTTCTCTCTTCTTGAAGAAGTGCAAGGCCCTGTGGAAATTCAAAAATATTTCATTGAATTTGCTATCAAAGAAGCAGCAAGGTTTGTATCAAGATTTGTCACAAGTTCAAACAAATGCATGTGCTTAGGTGGTGGCCTGTGTTTTTTACATATGTTGCTGTTGTTTGAAATTATTCCCTTCAGTAGTCACACAGGGGGCAGACTCTTTATTTGTAGGTTTGTAAGTAGATTTTCCCACAGATGGATTTTAAATATTTTCTGACAGACAAAACGTCTTGGGTAAGACTTCTGCCTAGTTGATTGAAGTCTTTAACAATGTTAACACGCAACAGGTCGGTTCTGGGGAAAACCTAGAGGAGAGTCTGCCAACATCATCCCATTGTATATAGTAATGCAAAGGTCACTGTGTGTTTCAGAGGAAAAGTTGAAGATGAGTGCAAAACCCAAATTAAATGGCTCCCCTCCCCCCTCTCTTTCTTAGGTTTAAAAAACGGGTCTTAATTCAGCACTTAGAGAGAATACTAGAGGAAATAGAGTTCAGCAGCCTTCCCAACAGAGTTAATCATGTCAACAGTAGATAATAGTGTGCCGGCAAGACGAATGTACGGGCCAGGGAGAACGAGTTTGCTGTGTCGCAGAGGAGTGGAAGAGGACGTGGCGGCGGCTGCCCCTGCCATCCTGGTGGCCAGGCGGTTTTTCTGTTGGAGTCTAAGAAGAAGGGTGGAGTTTTTACGTTTGCAAACCTCTTTCGCCAGAAACTGGGCTGTGACCCTGATGGATTTGCTGCAGGTGTGGCTTCCTCCCTTCCCACTCCACTTTGGAGGGCCTGAACCGCTCAATGGGCTGAAGAAAATACCCAATGCTGCCCTCTCCTGCAGGTGATGAGAATTTACTCACTTGAACCTTTGTTCTCAGACACTTTAAAATGCTGCTTTAAGCAGCAGGTCGAATCTTTATCTGCACTTGTGTTGGAGAGATCCTTTGTCCTAAAAGAGGAGAGAGGGAGAAAATTCCCTCCGTGGTGGTAGTGCATGTTGTCGCTCCAGACACGAAGGTGAAGGTTCCCAAGAACTGCTAGCCGACCCAGGCATGAGTTTTCAGGGTAAATCTGAATTTGAGAGTAAAGGAGCTGCTAAACTGGGTTGAGGAAAGCTATCAAGAGCCCTGTGACTACTGTCCCTGGTAGCCACTAAGCAACCTACCTCAGCCTCTCTTCTCTTTTGTCTGCAGACATTATGAAAGCGCGCCCGAGGCTCCCCAGGTCCAGACTTCAGTTCTCTTTCATCTTGTGAGGAGGACGGAGACTCTTCACGTGGACTTGGCTTTGGAAGCGCTTAAAGGAAACTTTGGGATTAAAACAAAACAAAAAAATCCCCTCCCCATCTATCCACATATAAATATATATATATAAATATATATATATATAAATATATATATATATGTATGTGTGTGTGTATTTTACTTTTTAAATGTTCATATGAGAAGAGATTATTTTGGACACTGTTGTTTACCAGATCCTTAATTTGATATATCAAACGGTGTGTGTGTGTGTATATATACATATATATATGAGAAAAATTTTTGAGCACTTGTATATAATAAAAAATCATTTTATGATTTTTCTAATAAGTGCCTAACCTGAATGGGGTGCTGCTGGAAAATGTCTGTAAGCACACAACAAAAAACACTGAAGAGGGAAATGATGCTGACCACTAATGTGGTCCTCCCATTTCTTCTAATAACACAGGACTGAACTGACAGGATGGGTCCTTTCATTGTCACCAAGCCTCATGATCTCCTTTTACCTTGCCATTAGGAGCTGGCTGTGACTCAGTTGCTGTTCAATTCCACTGTATGCTGTTCGGTCATTAGTAGAACCTCTCTTCTTATTCCTTGAAAGTGGTTATCCAGGAGTGGGGTTTACTTCTCCTGCTTCTGTTGGAGGCAGGACTATGCAGATGACTTCATGCTTGGTCCCCATTTTAGTTCTTGCTTTGAAACCAAGCTCCAGGTTTGAATTTTTTGTCATGCTAGCAGCTGGCTTCAACATTTGTTTAACTGGCGAATTATCTGACTCTTGATGATGGAAGTTTCTGTCATAGCCGCTGTTGTATGCCCCATGGAAGCGAGAAGCGGAAGTGGCTAAAAACAGAAATGGAGCTCCCATGCTACACTACTTCTGGCAACGAAGTGCAAGAATTCCGGACAGGGGCATCCTCCTTTCAGCTGGCAGGTGGGGCCAACTCTCCCACATAGAGGAGAAAGAGCTGACCACCAAGAGGAGTGAAAGCTAGGTCTGGCAGGGCGGTGCAAGCATCTCCTGGTGAGCTGCTCCCTTTAGCTGCAGTTTTTAGAATAGTGGTATAGACCTGGAGTAGGGCCATGTGAGATGCCCAGTCTGCAGTTTAGCAGGAGAATGGTTGCTAGTGAGCTTTATTAGGCTTCTTGCAGTTACATTATACAACATGGCCTAGCTGTTGCTGTAAAACAAAGTTTGTCCCAAACCACCAGCTTTTGGGAGAGGCTTAATACAGAGGGAAAACTTGGAACCTGTGCTTGAAATAATAAGTTGTGCTGAGTGACTAACTTGCTGGCATGCTTTAGATGGTCTGTAGTTGCTGACAGAGCCACTGTCGGATGAAGGAAAAAAACTCCAAAGGCAAAAGAGAAGCCACAGTATTGAAATACTCGTGGAGTGTGATTCCAGGGTGACTGTGTAGTGGTCTTTGTGCATTTGAGTTTGTCCCAGTGCATCTACAAGGCTTTGGCTCCCTTTAACATTCCTCTGCTGCAATGGGAATGAAGGAGTGGAAATGCAGCAGAGAAGTTGAAGGAGAGTAAACTAAGACTGGGGACCCTGTAGACAGGGCTTGATCCCATCGTAAATATTTTTGTTTTTGGTATTCCTTGGTTACTTTTCTTCCAGAACGAATCTATGGAATGTTTCTTGTAAAACCATTCTCACACTCGTGTCTCTAATCATGAGGATTAAAATTCAGAAAAGTTACGATTTTAAGCTGCCCTACCATTTCATTGCCAGTGTGTGCTTATAGCAGGGGTCGGCAACACCTGGGGGGCACAATCTTCCTGCCACCAAATTTGCCACTGAAATCTGGTGGTGCAGCAGCAAAAAAGGCCTTTTGCTGCCAAATTTCAGTGTCAAATTTAGTGGTGGCAAGGGGTGCAGATGTAGCTCATGTGCTGCCCACATCTGGTTTATAGCTATGGTAAACTCAGGTAATTGGCTCCAGATGTAGACATAGACTTCTAGGAATTGGAATACTCTGCACTTAATTGGTTGGGTTCATCTTGTGTGTGCTGACAGAACACCACTGCTGCATGTGAAGAACAGTTGCTAATGACAGGCTGGTACCAGCCTTGAATCAGGCAAAAGACTCTCCCCGTAGGCACAGTGGAAGAAACTTGCACAATACCCCTGTGAATGCTAAAAATAAAACCCAGCCCTAATTTGTGCAGTTTCTCTCTTGTTTTCCTGCACTGCAGTCTTCAGCTGTTGTGCTTTGCCCTCAACATCTCCAGGGAGGGAAATGGAGTCAGTTTATGATTACAAGAGATGGGAGTCAAGACACATAATTAAGGGGTCTCTCTATACCTAGCCAGCTCAAGGTTTTATTTTCACAAGTAGACATGGTCTCTTGATAAATGTTTGCATCCTGACTTTGCCTTGCAGGGGTATGGCTTTCTGATAATCTATGTTAGCTTTAAGAAAGCTTTGTTTTTTGGCATAGGCATCTGTTTGGAGGTGTGAATTTTTTTAAAAAAATCTATCCCATTAGATCAGACACATTGGTCTTTCAAAGCTGACAAGTGTCGCTACAATAAAAATAACCTCAAACTCAAGTTCTAAATCTTAACTTGGACCAAACAATTCTGTGCAGTGAGTCTTCTCTACAGGGAGGGCTGTACAGTAGGGTGGCAAAGCCTACATTACAATGGTTCAACATCTTTCTTTCTTACCAATTTGGTATATAAATCATGGACTCCCAAACTGTAAGAGAGGTGAAGCTATTGAAAACGTGGCAATATCCAGAATCCCAAGGTGGTTGCAAAACTACACGGATGAGCCAGCCTTCAAAAGGCTTCTGCGTGTAATCTTTCCATCAAGTAACAATTTATAGGATTACACTTCAGGGCAAAGCAATTTTGTCATTGTAATCCCAAGACCAGCATTTGTCTAACTCAAACGGGCAGCAAATGGGCTGTTTTGAAATGTGTAAGTTGCATGACTCACTGGCACCAATGCATAGGAGGGACTTGCTGTAGAGATGGGTGGGTGGTAGCATTACAACCAAATCTTGCTCCAGGTAAGTAAACCACCAGCCTGTATTGTATGCTTTTGAATGCCCCCAAATACATCCTTTGTGTTTCAAAAGGGCTGCTTCTAGCTTTTAAACATGCAGCTCCTCGGGACACTTTGCCCTGTAAAATTACAGTAAGCCAGCTCTTCTGTAGGCCAAGTAACCAGATGACCATCCCCCCAATTACTGAAGTACCAGTCTGTAGGCCTAGTTCTCAAAACAGGTGAGAAGACAAACATGTTTCTGAGCTGTGTTACTTCAGACTGCAGCTAAAGGTTCACATGACTGAATGCTCTTCCATACAATCCCCCCCCAAAATCCCAGGCCAAGGACTCCTTTTCTCTGACCTACTTTTCTAATTGGGGAGGGTTTTTTTTAATGAATTCAGTACAATTCAGACATGCTAACATCTGTTTGAGAGCTATGCCTTGAGTTTCTTTCATGACTTACCTCTATGGGAACCAAAACAAGACTGTTAAATCCAGAATAAGTAGAGAAGTAACATCCAGCAATTGTGGCTTTCCCGTTTAACAAACGTTTTCAGAAAATAATCTGGTCATTTAATTGGCTTACCCTTGCAAGAGAACATTCTACAGAAATAATTCATAACCCACAAGTTTTGTAATATTAGTTCTTTAATGGACATTGCAAGATCAAAAAGGGAAAAACAAGGTTTGCACATTTTTGAAATAGCCATTGATGCTAAAGGGGTAGGTGGCTGCTGCTTTCAAGTTTAAACAACCCAGAAGGTGCTTTAGTGGGCTGCAAACTTCACAACACATACGAGGGGAGGATGAGGAGGAAAAGCCTTCAGCTTCCGGACCAATACTCCATTCTTGCAGCAATACTTGCTGCAATGAAGCCTTTTTGGCAACCTAAAGCAGGTTTTGCTTAGGCTCATAGGTAATTGGTTAATAAGCAAGTAGCTCAGCTTGAGATGACTCTTATACAGTGGTACTAAAAAGCAAACTTGGAACAGGCAAATTGAATGTTAGAGCTGTCTCATTTTCTCAGCAGCAGGATGGCCTTTCATTACCCCTCTCTTCACCAGCTTACTTACAGTGGTCTAATTTTTTTAAGCCTTCCTATTTTGCCTTAACACAAAGAGCTTGTGTGACACTGGCCAAAGTCCTAAAGACAATCACTAGCGCATAAATTCCCTGGAACTGTGGGACTTGCTTCCAAGTAAGCACATTCAAGATGGTGCTACAAGACTGCATTTGGGCAAGTAGTTTGCTCTCCCTGTAGCCATTTTGTTCACTTTTATGTTGGGATCCACAGGGACCACACGAAGAGGCTCCCACATACTCCTTTATGCAACCCAGATCCATCTGAGATCAGAGAGGGTGGCTTAGAATAACAGTACTGAGCAAGGAAAACCTAGCTCTGGAGAATACTTCTGGGAGATGCTCAATAGTGCAAAGAAAATATTAAAGCGGATCACCAAGTAGGTGGGCTCAAAGGTTTATAGCCTATGTCAATCAGCAGCTGCATTTCAGCATAAGTTGGCGGCTTACTCTAGCATACTGGGAGAAGAGAATAAGGCTGATAGCAGTAGGGTTATATTCAGTTTGCCACCTTATGGCTGACAGGCAGAATTTCTCCTGGACTGAACACAAGGCAAGAAGGGTCAACTACTCAAGAGAAGGACCCCAACACAAATTAACTTTTAATGAACAGGAGCAATTGTCAGGTTTTTTAAAAGGCCATGTCTTCTCTGTCACAATCAAAACTCCAGTATCCTGGTCCTTCCATGTAGAGAAAAATGCACCAGCCTTCAAAAACCTGGTGCCCTCTGGATTTGTTGGACACAACTCCCAATGGCCATGCTGCCTGGGGATGATGGGGGCAGCAGTGCAAAACGTTTGGAGGTCACCAGGATGGGGAAAGCTGCCATACAACATGTGTGGAGTGCGTGTGCTTTATTTTACCACAAGTACACCAGCGAAGCAGCTGGCATGCAGCAGATGCTCAACATGTGTACTGGCACCATGCTTCACAAATGGATGGCGCACAGAAATCCTTTCCTATGTAGGGAAGTGTTGCATGTAAAGTGCCCCTTGAAGACAGGGCAGGAGGGTCAACTTTCCCGCATCCTGTTAAAAACTCAAATCAGTTACATTCCCTGGAAATCCAACTTGGGGGCAAACATTTAGTGAATGAAAGGGAATGCATCACCTCCACCCAAATGCCCCACGTACTTCAAGGCAGATGATTCAGAAGAAATCTCTCCTGGTGATCAAATGCCACTAGCAAAAAGCAACACAGCACAGTGGAGAAACAAGTCAAACATGTTAAATTATTCAAACAGGAACACAGCAGTTCTCCCATATCTGAACGAAACATTCTTCCATCTTTCCAATGAGACAGTGAACATATAAATGGAGGGAGCTGAATCAACATGCACCCTTACGAGCAGAAAGTCAAGAAATGAACATTAAAAGTACTGAACCATAAGCAGCACTTGCAACTTCCCCTTCAGTGTACCTTGCATGTTACAAGTCATTCACTCATTCGGCAGTCCCACCCTCACCCATCTCTCTCTCTCTCTCTCTCTCAAGTAAGCATCCGTCCTTAGTTTTACAGCAATAATCCTGTTTCACAAGTGAATGCAGCACTGAAACACTCCAGCCCTACTTTCCGCCACAACCCACATAGTTCACAGTGTGGGCAATGACCACAACATACTAGAAGTGGACAGAGGTTGACATGAAACATACATGGGGCTACAGCTGACATGATTTAACACCCCTCCCCAAGTGGCTGATTAGACTCCTCAGTCATTGCAATTTTCTCTCAAAAATGGTTCATCTTTCAAAAGCTGTGAGCGTTTCAGGATAGCTCAAGGACACTGACCAAGAAACAAAGGAAGTTTTTGTCCCCTTGGCAACATTTTGGTTCAATTCCCACTTGAGAACTTGTGTCTGCCTGAACGGCTCTGCTCTTTGCCATGTAGATCATATCATACAGTGGCCACATTACTTCAGCTCAAAGTGCTGAAGAATATGAAAGTAACACAAAACGCAACCATCATTGTTGTCTGTCAAAGATAGGAGGGGCTGTGGGGTGGGGGAGGGAAAGGACAGACACAAAGCATCTCCAGCCGCTTCCTCAGCATACAACAAAACAGTACAAGCAAATACCCCCTCTTCTGTGCTTATCTGTTGCATTAAAACCATTATTTGCTTTTCGGTAATATGGAATTTGTTTTAAGTGAATCAACCGCATAGTGTTTTAATGGATGAAAGGTAAAATGTATATTTCACAGCATAATTCTAGCAATAATTTACACTGTTTGCCAATTCACAATTCAGTCATTGTCATTAACAGTGTTCAAAGAAGGTCCTTTTTAATATATTTATATATATATTTATATATATATTTTATAAAGTCTGGAAGATCAATATAAATACTGCTCCAGAAATTAAAAAAAAAGTGTTTACATCCCCAACTCCAATATTATAGCTCAGTGTCCTGTTCTATTTTTAGAATCATCTGTAAAAATCTTTTAACGGCGGAGAGGTTCAAGTTTTCTCAACTTCAGTGATGCGCTGGACGACAAAGCATCCTGGTTGGAGGAAGAATGGACAGTGTCTGGGGACTGGAATAATACTCTGCCCCGGTGATTAAATACATAAAAGGATGGATGGTTCCTTAATGTGTCAAATGTCCTTCAATGAAAGAGAAACAGAAGGGAGAGAGTGAAATTAATATTGAGTCATAACAGTTAATTGACAATCAGCTCATTTTGGAAATAGTGGATTCTAGACATTGAATTATTGTACAGTTAGTTTATTACCTACAGATGTTTGGGGTACCTGCCACAAATTCTTAAATTACACCTCAGTTGTAATGTGAAGGGAGGGTACAGAGTTTAGGGCCCTTAGGTAGCAGCAGAAGCAGCAAGAATAAAGAAAGGAAACGGCACTGACACCTTACAGATGAGGAAGTATGTTGGTGCCAGACCAATGATGCTTGCAAACAAAGAAGTGGCATTACTATGGAACTAAGCCGAGGGCCTGGGGTGCTAAGGCCAAAGCCAGGTGGAATAGTGGAAAACAGAAAATGTGAGAGACGGCAGAAGCATGTTTAAGATGTCCTAAATCCAAGAGCCCATCATAGCTTTGGTTCCAATATCCTTACTCCTTTCTGAGCAAACCTACCTTTGGTCCTGTCATCATAGGAGCAGCCCTGCAGGATCAGACCAAAGGTGCATCTAATCCAGCATCCTGTTTCCCACAGTAGCCAACCAGATGCTTCTGGGAAGCCCACAAGCAGAGAATGGGCAAGAAGGTTACAGCCCCCTAATGCAGTTGTCCTCTAGCAAATGATATTCAGTGGCATATTGCCTCTGATCATGGAGGTTTAGTATAGCCATCATGACTTATAGATACGCATTGACCTATCCTAGGTTGATATCATGCAAAGGACAAGTTCCTTGTAACTTTGCTGTGTATGAGAGGGAAATATGGGAGGTTACAGCTTTTCACTCTGGCAGCACAATGACAAACAGCAGCTGCCAAATCTTCCTCTAGTAGAGTTAAAGAAGAAAAGAGTCCCTCCTCCTTAAATGGTTCTGGAAGGGGGTGGGGGGAACAGTAGGAAGCAATGCAGTAAGGAAAGTGCTAATAGCAGGGGCAGGGGAGGGGAGAAGAGACGGGAAAAAACATACTTATTTTTTAGCTCTGAAGTGGCATCCATGTCTTTAAATTCTCCTGCAATATGTACTATCCCGTAACAGGTAACCGCAAAGGCCAACAGTGTTTGAAGAACTATCTATAACAGATTAAAAAGAAAAAGAATACAGCACTTGAGTGTCTTAAGTAAATACCTCTGAAATAATTACTCTCTCCTGTGTGGTCTTAACTACCCTCGTTCACTGAGCTTTC
Organism: Heloderma suspectum; assembly: GCF_057233095.1. Lineage (NCBI taxonomy): Eukaryota > Metazoa > Chordata > Lepidosauria > Squamata > Helodermatidae > Heloderma > Heloderma suspectum. The sequence goes on from NC_139466.1 coordinate 5,767,215, forward strand.
CAAGCTGGGAAGTCCCAGGGCTTCAGAAATGTGCAGTGCAGTAGACTGAGTCCTAGTTTTGAACATGAAATGCCTCATGCTATTTATATGGCTGAGCAGGGATATGAACATGGGCATTATTTTTCAACCATACCTATCTTCCAAGGCTCAATAATATGGACAAAATAACTGGATAGTATGTATTATAGTGATACTTATTAAATAATAGTTTCTACAGCAAAGGCATCTGGAACATTTGATATCCAACTTTGTGAGCATCACTTGAATACCTGTAGGCGGAATCAAAACCCTGAGAACGAAAAGTTACGAGGAAGATTGCACAAGGTTAGGATTAGCATCACGGAGGATACAACAGCTCCATGCAAACAAATACTGGGCAAATACCGGAGGGAACAGGCTCTTTGCTCTGCAGAGCATGAGGAACAAAGCAGAGGCTTTCGGAGTACTGACTGGAGACAGTGAGAAGCATCCCTTTAGGAATTCCAAGTGAGGCAGGAAGATGCCAAATTTAGGACATTTTAATCTCAGGCACAGTGCAATGGCTACATTGTTACGCCTGGAGATTTGAACTACTAGATTATGGGAAAGAACATGGAGGCACAAGTAGTTCAAATTCAGTTTGTGGAAACAGCGCAGAGTGAACAAAAGCAAAAGCCAGAGATCAAGGAATACAGGGCACTATCGCAAGCCAGTCAAACTGACCGATTTGTCCTTGAACTCAGTTCTTTGGCTAACTTTGTTGCAAAAAAAAAAAAAAAAAGTACTTTAAGGGCACAATCCTATGCAGTTTTACACAGAAAAAAGTCCTACAATTTCCAACATTCTCCAGCCAGCATAGCTACATAATTGTAGCTATGCTGTAGCATAATTGTAGGACTCTTTTCTGTCTAAAACTACATAGGATTGTGCCCTAATTGTGTCGTTTTACAGATCACAGTCAAGTCTGTACTTTCATCACTGAAATAGAAAGAACGTACAACTTACATCTATCGGCAAGGTTTCATCTTCCTTTTCCGTTAATCTCATATAGGAACGATCTGCAACATAAAGACATGCTGGTGAATGCTTTTGATTTCCATTGCTATATCCACACTACTGGATTTTCTATCAGCGCTGCCACAGGGGAAGGCCACCTCATGCTTGTTCCCATAGAGCAGCCTCCCCAAACCTGGTGCCCTCCAGATGTTTTGGACGTCAATTCCCAGCGTTCCTAACCATTGGCCATGCTGGCTGGGCTGATGGGAACTAAACGCCAAAAATCTGGAGGGTACCAGGTTGGGGAAGGCTGCCATGGAGTCTCATTTGGGCTGTATTAAACTGATCTTTAAAGCCTGCATTGATGGATAAAGGTGCTCGACTCATCTCCATAATGCACAGTAGGACAAATGCATCTGGCAAGCATGACCAAGTGATCAAAACAGTCACCGGTAGTTCTCCAAGTACCAGATCTAAGATTGCGTGTTCATTTAGCTCAGGGCTGGGGTACCTGTGGATCTCCAGATGCTGTTGGACTCCAACTCCCAGTCATCCCTGACCATTGGCTATGATGGCTAGGGTTGATGGGAGCTGTAGCCCAACTTCATCTGGAAGGCCACAGGTTTCCCCACCCCCGATTTAGCTCATCACAGTTTCAAGAGTTTCCCCAGAAAACCCGTTGCCCCAGGAAATGCTTTTGGCCTTGTGCTAGAGGTAGCTTACATCAGCACAGTGTAATTTATCTTGGCGCTAGTGCCTGATTGGATACTGCCCACTGCTAGCAAAAGGGACACACCACAATGTAACTTGCACTTTCTGTACTGGCAGCCTGATCAAGAAACTGATTAAACTGAAGCAAGAAAAGGGCCACAATCTGTCCTCTATTATCCAAGACTGTAGGACACAAAATAATGGACTTAAGTTACAGAAAGGCAGATTTCGGTTCGACATCAGGAAAAACTTCCTAATGATCAGAGCAGTCAGTCAGACAGACAAGGGAACCAACTGCCTAGGGAGGTGGTGGACTCTCTGTCACTGGAGGGATTCAAAGCAGAGACTGGATAGCCATCTCTCAGGGATGCTTTAAACTGGATTCTTGCACTGAACAGGGGGCTGGAATCGATGGCAGAAATGGCTCCTTCCAACTCTATGAGTTTGTGCAAATTTGCAAAATAATTCCAAGACTAAGCTGAAAGAGCTACAATGAGCACATATGTCACTGCTATAGCAGTAGTTAACTCATGTCATAGGCTAAGGTGCATGTACAAATATTTACAGTCAGGGCGACAACTTACTAGTACTATTTTAACATTTTTGTTTCAACAAAACAAGGCACTATACATACCAGAAATGACAGTCTCTACCCACAGAATATAAGCCACGTTTAAGTAAGAAGACACAGATGGAGGAATTCAGGTCAGTTGCCTTTAATCCAGATACTTTATGGGCACTAAGCTGTGGACTATTAGCCACAGATTTCTAAATTTAAGGAAGGTACCTGTCTATGAGGTCAATGTTTGGCAGTGTGTCAACTAAACAGCCATAACAGTCCATCTCGTGACACAGTTCTGGACAGGCCCATGAAATGATCAGCCCAGTCCGGCAGAAGCACAACACATTTATTCAGTCTTTATGAAAATGGGATGGTTATCACCAAGTTATCCAACATACATATCAGAGTGGGAGTCAGAACTGATGCAACGCACTGCACCAGAAGTTACTTCTGAATATGTAGCAAACCTAGCTAATGTTTTCTAGGCTTGGTGTGGGGTTGCCTAACTTGGCTAAATGAGCATTTCTAGAGAGTTGCCTCAACCCGCTGAGCTTAGCACTTTTATTCCTTCACACCCCAGTCCACACAAACATAGTATGTGCACTTCCACATCTTACTCGATACCACATATCCTCCCCTAGGTGCCTGCTACTCACCTGCCTTTTTCCTAACGTCACCCCAGTTTCCCCAACATTGCATGCCATTCTTTACCTTAAATTCTTTAACAATCCAGACAATCTCCTCAATTAATTTATTGTATTTATATACCACCTTTGTGAAGCCAACTACGGTGGTTTACAAAAAGTTCAGAAAATAAAAACTGCAATAAAAAACATAGTAAACATTAAAAATCTTTAAAAAATCTAACACTATTTAAAAAGCCAAGTTAAAAAGATGTGTCTTGACCCCCTTCCTGAATGCATAAAGTGGGGACCAGGTGTAACCTCAATGGGAGTGCATTCCAGGGTATAGGAGCACACAGGAGACAGTCCTTTCTCGCATGCCTGTCAAGCGAGGGTGTCTTCAGAAAGGCCTCTCCTGTTGATCTTAATCACCAAACAGGTTGATACTGGGACAGGCATCCCCTCAGACAACCAGACCTTAAGCTGTATAGTGCATTAAAGGTTAACCCTAACACCTTGAATTGAGCCTGAAAAACAGCTGGCAACTAGTACAGATCTTTCAGTATTGGGGAAATATAATCATGATACTGTGCACTGGTTAGCAGCCTAGCTGCCATATTTCACACCAACTGAAATTTCCAGATGCTCTTCAGGGGTAGCCCCACATAGAGCACATTGCAATAGCCTAACTGTGATGTAACCAAGGCATGGATAACTGCTGCCAGGTGAGACTGACTCAGGAATGAATGCAGCTGGCATATTAGATGCAGTCATGCAAACATGCTTCTTGCTACCATTGCCACCCCAAAATCCAAGGGCAGTGTAGGATCCAGGAGAATCACCAAGCTACAGGTCTGATCTTTCAAGGGGAGCACAACCCCATGCAGAACAGATGAATCCCAATCCCCGAGCCAGGTGTTTTACAACAGCACATCTGTCTTTTCTGGATTTAATCTCAGGTTATTCACTCTTATCCAGTCCACTATTGAATTTAGGCAATATTCAAAGGTGTTGACTGCCTTCATGGAGTCAGGTAACAAACAGCAATAGAGCTGAGTGATCAGCATATTGATGGCACCTCACTCCAAAGCTCTGGATGACCTCTCCTGGCAGTTTCATGTAAATATAGAATATACAGGATAGAACAGAACCCTTAGGGACACCATAGACCAACAGCTGTGGTGCTGAACAGCAGTCCCCCAACACCACCTTCTGGATGCAGCCTGGCAGGAAGGACTAGAAGCATTGCAAGGGAAATACTATGGTTGATGGCATGAAAAGCGCATCTTAACTTCTTATGCCACTTCTATTCCACCTACCATGCTCTGTAGCCTTCATACCCAAGACTAACCCATATACCTAATCCTATTTTCAGCTATAGACAGTCTTAGTCCTATTTGCTGTCAGGTCCAGACTTCTCAGGCAGAATCTCACAAGCTGTGTGTGGCTTCCACTCCCATATAGCATTGAAGGGATGCAAGAAGCCTCTGGTAGAGTGTTCATTTCTGTGCAACTTTTGAAAGTCTCAGGATCTGGCACCTCTACTCAACCCCACAATATTGTCTCCATGCTTTCCCCCCAAATGTCGTAATGGATTCCCAGTTTTTCATTACACTCTAGCATGGCCAAGAATCAGAACCCAGGAGAGGGTATGCAGATAGGAGAGGCAGGATTCTCAATATTTGGGATTGTGAGGGGGCAGAGAACAGGTTATGCCTTCATCTCAATAGTTTCTCGACTGAACCTTTTAAGTGTCAACAGTTTGCATTTGACCATCCAGCATGTGTATACAAATCTGTCAATTTGAAGTTAACACTTCATGCATCTGATGAAGCAGTCTCCACAAAAGTTTATGCCAAAATAAATGTCTTAGTCTTTAAGGTGCCACAACGCTCCTTGTAAGTGAAGGGTTGTCATACATATTCTCTCTCTTGTACATCCATCCTATCTGTTATAATAATGAGTATTTGCCTTTCCTAATAATGCTGCTTCTGCTGCCTCTTGCAACTGAAGAAGCATGCTCCAGTGTACAAAACCTTCTGCCACAACAAGGCTACATAGTGTCTTCTGCACACTTACATGAAAATAAACTACTGAAGTCAGTGGGATTTCCTTCTAAGTATACACAGGATTGTTTTTTTAGTCTGCAACCCCATGCCACACACTTACTTGGCAGTAAGTTCTGCTGAACCCAATGAGGCTTCTTTCCCAAAAGAAAAAATGCTCTGTGAACCATTTAAGGTAGCCTTCCCCAACCTGGTGCCCCCCAGATGTTTTGGCCTATAACTCCCAGGATTACTGACCACTGTCCATGCTGGCTGGGGCTGATAGAAGTTGAAGTGCAACACATCTGGAGGATACCAAGTGGGGGAAGGCTGGTTTAAGGTGCCAAAAGGCACTGCATCTCCGCTGCAGTCACATAATCAGATTTCGAACTTGTGACAAGTTTCTATTTATGTTACCCAAATCGATATATCTCAGTATATCGTTATACACTGCTGCAAGTACTGAAAGCCCGAAACCACCAGGATACTTTATTTTCCGATGCCTTCCTTTAAATCTGGACATCTATGAATTACTACTTCTGAATGTATTTGATATGGGATGCCCTGAGGAAAGAGGTTCCCCAACCTGCTTCCCTCCAGATGTTTTGGACCACAAATCCCAGGATTCCTGACCACTGGCCATGCTGGCTGGGGCTGATGGGAAGTGAGCAAAACCTCCGGAGGGCACCAGGTGTGTGCGGGGGGGCAAGGCTCCTTTAAGGTGCCAAAAGGCGCCGCTGCTGCCGCCACAGCCGACGAGCAGGGCGACCCCTCCGGCATTCCCCCTGCGGCGGGATCGGCCGCGGCGCCTCCCCGCGCCTGCACCCGGGGACCCCTCCCCACTCGCTACCTCCGAGGCAGCAGCCCCCCGCCCACACCCGCCGGGCCTCCTCAGGCGCCCCTCGGCCCGCATTCGCTTCTCGGCACCCGTATCTCCCGAGGAGGAAGTTCGAAGGAGCGGCGCTCAGGCCCGGAGCCTGCCTAGACGTCCCCGCTTCGTCGGGGGAGGAAAGAAGGGTGTCACTCACGCTGCGCGGCGGAGAAGGCCGCGTGCGCCAGGGCGAAGAGCCCGACCCCGACCAGCCCTTTCCACAGCGAGGCGGCCGCCATCATCCGCCCTCCTCCCACAGCCACCGCCGGGGCCGCGCATGCGCACGGCGGGCTCGGGCTGGTGTGGGGAGGGGGGACGAAAGAGCGGGCTGGGCGCGAGCGGGCTGGGCGCCGCGGCCGAGGGGAGGGGCCTACGCTGCTCGGCGCGCTGGGATGGCGTCACGAACGGGCCATGTTGGCGCGCGCGCGTTTCTGCGTGTGTTAAGTTAGCCTCTGGAAGGAGCCCTGAGAACCAGGCCCGTCAGGCGAAAGAAGAGGGCGGGGCTGCTGGTGGCGCAATTCTAGAAGGGGGGCGGGGCTAGGGCGCGTCTGGCTGTGGCGGCCCCTCCCCCTCCCCCGCTCGACCGCCGAATCTCCCCTCAGTCTCTGAGGCGATTTTTGGCGCCTCTTTTTGTCTTTCTCCCGCCTTCCGCCCCCTTGTGCCCGGGGGCAGCGAAGCCTAGGGTGGGGTTCTCGTCACTTCTTTCCTCAGGGCACCCCTGATCTAATGCATTTAGAAGTCGTGATTCATAAATGTCCAAATTTAAAGCAAAGGGGGCATCAGTAATGAAAATAATGTAACCCAGTGGGTTCAGACTATCAGTGCTTGCAATGCTATGTTGCAATATACTGAGAAATATCGAGTTGGGCCTAATCAATATAAATATGGGGGGTTGGACTCGATGGCCTTGTAGGCCCCTTCCAACCCTACTATTCTATGATTCCATGAAATCGCGCAAGTTCGAAAGCTGATTACGTGACTGCAACAGAGAAGAATTCCCTGTCTAAAATATATGTAACTAAGGGCGCAATCCTATGCAGGTTTAGACAGACAAAAGTCCTACAACTCCCAGCATTCCCCAGCTAGCTATGGTATGCTGGCTGGGGAATGCTGGGAGTTGTAGGACTTTTGACTGTCGAACCCTGCATAGGATTGCGCCCTTAGGCTGCAATCCTACACCCAGTTAACTAGGAGCAAGGCTAATTGATCTAACTTTCTATAGGGCAGCTTCCTATGTTCCCATGAGCTTTGTAGAAAAATGTCGCTACCTCTTGCATTTTATGGTCTTTTGACCTGCCACATTTTTTTCTCTATGCATGTACGCATATGTATCTACTAACAGAGACTAAGTTAGCACCTCTGGCCCACAAAGTCTGCTGCCACAAAGGCTAATAAGGCACCACAAGGCGCTTTGTTTTAGTTTTAATGAAAACTCACTCCGTTTTAATGGAAGGAAATAAGCAACAGGGTCTCCAAAGGATCTGCACCGGGACTGGTGCTATTTTGAAAAGCCTTTTTATTTAAGTCCTTTTAAGTTTATATACAAGTCATAGGGTGGCCAGATGTCCTACTTTACAGAGGACATTTTTCTATCTGAAGTTGTCTTTTATTTGAAAGGCTGTCCAGTCCAAGTCTGGTTTAAAGATAAAGAACTGTAAGAAGGGCAAGCTGGGGACTTGAAGTTGCCCATCAACTGTTGCCTCCTGGATAGTATTGTATTTCTATTTATAGCTATTTCCAAATTTGCATCTATACATATAAATTAGTATATGTAAATGTTATGCAAATTTGTGTTTTTTGTCCTCATTTTGGTGATTCCTAAGTGGCCACCCTAGTCATACAAGTAATACAGGAAACAAAAATAAGAAGTGAGGTGAGCAATTATCGTTCTGTTGCTCCTGGCACTACTTAACAGTTAGAATGAAGTTGGAGTCAAAGGATGAACAATGAAGTACCAATGTTTGTGGGTGGCACCAAATTATTTATTTACTTAATCAATTTATATACCGCTTGCCATATCAAAAGATATCTCTAAGTGGTTATTAAGGCTGTGAAAAGTTATAGGAGTTGTGAAAAAGGGAAATTCCGTGCCAAGGATGATTTAAAAAGGAACTGAAAATAAAACTTCCAGTTTCATAATGCCTTTGTATAAATGGATGGTATGGCTGCATTTCAAATGCCTTTTACCATTCTGGATACTCTATTTCGACAAGAATATCACAGCATTAGAAAGGGTGCAGAAAAGGGCAACTATTGATCCAGGGGTGTTTGGAGCATTTTAGTTTAGAAAACTAAACGGAAGCAGGAACATAATATAGGTTAATAGAATTATGAAGTATAGAGAAAGTGGATAGTAGTTGTCCCCCCCCCCCACCCCCATGATACTAGAATGTGGAGTCATCCAATGAAATTACCTAGCAGTAGATTCAGGGCAAACAAAATAAGTACTTCTTGTACTTCTTCACACAGTACTCAATTAAGGTATAGAGTTCACAGATATTGTGACAGCTACTGGATTATAGATGGCTTTTTAAAAGGTTAGCCATGAAGTCATTGCAGGCACCAACTACACATGATCAGTATAAAAGGATTTCAACTACAGCATCTTTGACAAAACTGAATGTTTTATAAACATGCTAAGGAAGGAACATCAAGAGACAAGTTTGTAGAAAAGTGGGTTTTATTTATATCATACCGGAAGACAAACTTCAGTAATAAGGTCAACCGTACGTCTTATTTTCACTTGTATAATGATGCTGACCTAGCCTGGCCCTTGGTCTGATGTAGTAGAGCTCTGCTTATATTGTGGCCTTCAGCCTCTCTGCTGAAATATCTGCTCTGACAAATGAATTATTCTTTTTTTACTCTTTTCTGCTCTAAGTCACCTCATTTTGAAAATGCCAAATGCTTTATTTTTCTTGGCCTTTGGGCTCTAATGCCAAGTTACTACGGCAACCACATCTTCAGGTTGTATATCTTGATAACTGGGCAGATAAACTTGATAAACTCTTTAAATGCAGCTCTGACTGGAGGCAGTAGATAAGAGTAGGAAGTAAACTGCTTTGAAGTCGCTTGTTCAATATGCTTCTGAGCGCCTTACGAAGGCAAAGCTATTTGCAGAAGATGTACCGTAAGATGTATCTTGAAGTGAAAACAAACTGTGCATATTGTGTTGATTTATGTTTCTATCACATGTCTTGTCCTGGTTTATTCTGTTTTTTATTGTAAATTTCAACAAAACCATAAAAAAGGAGAAAGAATATAACTACATGATTTAAATGTATCAGTTTCAAATGCTGTAGATGAAGCGTGTGTATGTATATCTGCCTAAATGAGAAAATACATATATATACGTCATGTTTAACAATAGCCTAAAAGATATGCAGTTTCCATGCATTTAACCCCTTTCGGTGGATAGGGTTCGGCCATAAGCCGGCAATCCTAAGGAAACGTATTTGGGCTTACTTTCAAGGAAACAATTGGGTTGGGGTGTAAGGCAGCAGCGATCACAAGCGCGCGTGCAGCTCAGCCCTATCCTATTCCTTGGGACTAAAATCCTGTTGTGCTTTCGAACTGTGGTACTGTGGTGCTGGAGAAGACTCTTACGAGTCCCCTGGACTGCAAGGAGGTCCAATCAGTCCATCCTAAAGGAAATCAACCCTGAGTGCTCATTGGAAGGACAGATCCTGAAGCTGAAGCTCAAATATTTTGGCCACCTAATGCGAAGAGAAAACTCCCTTGAAAAGACCCTGATGCTGGGAAAGACTGAAGGCAAAAAGAGAAGGGGACGGCAGAGGATGAGATGGCTAGATAGCATCACGGATGCAACGAATATGGACTTGAGCAGCTTCCGGGAGAGAGCGCAGGACAGGAGGGCCTGGCGTGCTGTGGTCCATGGGGTCACGAAGAGTCGGACACGACTGAACAAATCCTGTTGATTTTAACGGGAAGGCTTAGGTGCACCCTTCCGAGGGAACTCCATGGGATTCCCTTCCGACTAGACATGCACAGGATCGCAGCCGCAGCTGGGACCGCAAACAAGGCCCGTTAGACTCAGCAGGGTTTACTTCGCAGGAAGGAGGAAGGGCTGGGCTTTGAAGTCGCGAGCGTCACTTCCTCGCAAAAGCAGCAACGAGGCAGCGCCTTGCTTGCAAACGCAGCCCCGCTGGCCTCCCCGGAGCAGGCTGTGCTTGGGAGGATCGGGGCGGCGAGGCTCTTCCGGCGCCTGCTCGCTGCGCGCCCGGCAGGCCGCGCCTGCGCCGGCGCGCCCCTCCTCTCCCAGGCCCTGGTAGCGGCGCCGCCGCCGCCTCCTCCTCCTCCTCCTTCTCCAGTCCCGGCTGTGGGCAGCGAGGAGGAGGAGCGAGCCGGTGCCCGAACTATGGCCACCCTGGCCCAGCTGCTGCGGCGACGGCAGTGCTGCTGGGGCGGGCGCCCGGGCCGCCCCGAGGCCGCCCCGCAACAGCGGCTGCTCGGCCTGCTGCTGATGGCGATGGCCGGGCTGGGCGCCCGCTCCGAGGCGGGTGCGCAGGCGGAGCCCCTGCCGCCGGGCATGGCCCTGGAGGAGGAGATCGTGTCCGAGAAGGCGGCCGAGGCGAGCCACCGGCAGGACAGCGCCAACCTGCTCATCTTCATCCTCCTGCTCACCCTCACCATCCTCACCATCTGGCTGTTCAAGCACCGCCGCGCGCGCTTCCTCCACGAGACCGGCCTGGCCATGATCTACGGTGAGTGAGTGAGCGGCCCCGCCCCGCCCCGGTAACGCGGGAAGACCCGGCTCCAAAGCCCCGCGCGCCCCCGCCCGCCCGGTGCCTGAACACCGAAGGACCCGCCCGCCGCCGCCGCCGCCGCTGCTGAGGAGCATGGGCAGCTGCCTCGCGCTGAGCCAGACCCTTGGTCCATCCAGCCCAGCGTTGTCGACACTCGCCGGCAGCGATGGCTCCTCTGCCCCAGCCCTATCTGGAGATGCCTGGGACCGTATGCATGCAAAGCGGGTGCTCTCTCTGCCACTGAGCTACGGCCCCCTGCCTCAGCCGGTGAGCCGTCCTTGCGGTCGCACTGGTTTAAATTGCACGCTGTAGTTTAGGGGCAGCCCGTCCACACGGAGCCCACCCTTTAGCGGGAGGCCCTTTGCAGCCCGCTGTGTCACTTACCCACTGGATGCATGTGGCCCTACATATCCGTAATCGTGATCGTGTACGTCGCGCATCCAGTGAAGCTAAGTGATCACCCACAAAAGCTCAGGCAACAATACATTTATTAGTCAAGGTACCACAATACCCTTTGAGGCTTACCTATATATTTAGAGGCAGTCCATCTTGCTGCATATAAAGAACAGGTAGGGCTACTGTTGTTGTTGTTGTTCAGTCGTGTCCGACCCTTCGTGACCCCATGGACCATAGCACGCCAGGCCTTCCTGTCCTGCGCCCTCTCCCGGAGCGTGCTCAAGTTCATATTCATTGCATCCGTGATGCTATCTAGCCATCTCATCCTCTCCCGTCCCCTTCTCCTTTTGCCTTCAGTCTTTCCCAGCATCAGGGTCTTTTCCAGGGAGTTTTCTCTTCGCATTAGGTGGCCAAAATAGTTGAGCTTCAGCTTCAGGATCTGTCCTTCCAATGAGCACTCAGGGTTGGTTTCCTTTAGGATTGACTGATTTGACCTCCTTGCAGTCCAGGGGACTCGTAAGAGTCTTCTCCAGCACCACAGTTCGAAAGCATCAATTCTTCGGCGCTCAGCCTTCCTTATAGTCCAGCTCTCACAGCCATACATTACTAATGGGAAAACCATAGCTTTGATTAGACGGACCTTTGTCGGCAAGGTGGTGTCTCTGCTTCTGACTATGCTGTCTAGCTTTGCCATACAAACAAGTAGGGCTACTGCTTTCATGCTGTTTTGTGAGCTTTCCAGACAAGGCATTTTGCCGACAGCTATCAGGAACAGGATGATGGAGTGGAAGGATATTTGGTCCTAACCAACAAGGCTCATCTTACATTCTTACCCACCCTTTCATCAAAGGGCAAACACGCACCCAATTGCTGAGCCACCCTTCTGATTATCTGTCATTCACCCGATGGGACAAAACCCACCTATCCACCCTTTGCGTTCTGTCATCAAAAGACATGTGAGCACCTCTTTTAGAATTTAGAATATAACAATCTAGAGGCCGGCCCAGCACCTTAACAACTAGAGAGAGCAACTTTTACTATAAAAATGCAGAGGCCCTGCAGGACTCTGAAATCCTGGGACTTATTTTTGACTGTCACAGTCAACCTCCACAAGCATGAAGGAATTGGTCTCCTGCTACCTGAAATCCTAGGAGCCTAATTCACCGAGTACTGAGTCTCCTTGATGTATATCTACCTACTTAACAACTGCCTCCACCCCAAACTGAGCGCTAAGCCACATCTTCATCTTGAAATTGAGGCCTACTTATCACCAGCCACCTGTCATCTGTCTCATGCCTTCATCCGCTTTGTGCTTACACTGGCTTCAAGAACCCTTAGCACCCCCAAACTATTAATTCCCATCCCCTAGGCCACCTCTACTGTTTCAGAGATTACTATATCACAGTTATCTTGATCCACCTGATTCTGAATACATATATGTTTCATCTGAAGCTACATTCTGACAAGCTTAATGTACAATATAAAACTTCCTTATTATTTTTCCCCCCCTGTGGGTAGTGTATGGTCTTCTGGGAGTAATGCAGCATCTTTGTTAAATGTATCCATTTGTTTATTTCTCCGAAAGCCCCATCATAGAACTGGTTTCTTCATGGTGGCCATATCTGTTAGGGAGGATATTTGTAGCACATTTACTGCCTGATCCTATTAATATTTACTTAGCAACAAGCCCATGAGCTTGTGAGGCTTATTTCAAAGTATGTGTGCATAGGATTGCAGCTGTAACAGTACGTAAGATGTGTTAGAATCCTTATCTCAATTATTCTCATCAGTAATCGTGAAGTACCTCTCTTTTAGTCCCATTTTACAGATGGGAAACTGAGACTGAGAGATTGAGACTTTCTGAAGGCCAATAAGTTTAAGTCCAGATCTCCCAAACCCAATATTCTAGATGATGTTGGCAAGTGTGTTCTCTTTTCAACATAGAAACTTCTTGATTTCAGCAGAGCCTGTAATGTGTGCACGTATCTGAATGGTTTTGTCTTCATTAGTGTTGGCTCATGCTGCGTACTAGTGCTAACCTGCTCTTCCCTCCCACACTTCTTCAATTTTTTTTTAGAGAACTAAAAGGAAATTCACAGCAATTCCCTCTTTGCCTCTCCAGTCCATGACTTGGCACTTGCTTCTTTTAGGAGGTGGTCACAAGAATGATGTTGGGAGATGTCAGAGCTTAATCTCTTCAAGGAGAAAGCTGATTGCTCAACAAAAACAAAAAAACAAATAGTTTAAATTTAAATAGAAGTTTAAATTATGTAGATTCCCTGGTCTCAGACTTTCAAGTAATGAGGCTTAGTACATATGAATTGGACTATTAAGTTAATTTATTTTTATTTTATTAAATTTATTAATCGCCCATCTGGCTGGTCACCCAGCCACTCTGGGCGATGTACAACATACAATAAACAGTGTAGGACTGGGAGCCAGGAGATCCGGGTTCTAGTCCCCACTCGGCCATGGAAGCTCACTGGGTGACTTTGGGCCAGTCACAGACTCTCAGCCCAACCTGCCTCACAGGGTTGTTGTGAGGATAAAGTGGAGAGGAGGAGGATTATGTACACCGCCTTGGGTTCCTTGCTAGAGGAAAGAAGGCGGGATAGAAATGCAATAAATAAATAAATAAGTTGTAATTGAGCAAGCAAACAAAATCCTGGTTATAAAGAACTGTCAGGTGGTATCTGCCCTCCGGCGCACACTTGAGTGATGTGCTATATTTTTAGAGCAGGTATCTCAACACACACCTGTATTGCTATCTAGAAGGTTTGAAAGAGGTGATTATATCTTCCTTGCCATTCTAGTACTTGCCACATGGACATGCTTTCAGGCTGGGGATGATGTAATCTAGCACATCTGGAGGGCGCAGGTTGTGGAAGACTTGATTAGACTGCTGAAGTCCCTGTTTGAAGAGCTTGTTGTTAGGAACCTGCCTTATACTGAGTCAGATCATTAATCCATCTAGCCCTGTATTGTTGACACTGACTGGTAGCGGCTCTCCAGGGTTGCTGGCAGGAGTTTTTCTAGCCCTACCTGGAGATGCCGAAGATTGAACCTCAGACCTTCTGCACTGTTGTTACTTTTGAATAGTTCGCTAGGTATTGATTTCATGTTCAGGTGTGATGTGTTTCAGGTTTTCCCTGAAAGTGAAGTGAAGTTTGTAAATGAGCACAGCTAAACTTCGCAGCAAAGCCAATTTTCATTCATGTATTTAAAAAATATAATCCACCTTTTGGCACTAAGAAGGGCCCCCAAGGTGATATAGAAATAAAACCCTTGAAAAAATTTAAACAGTAGAACAGATTAAAAACTGTTATTTTAAAACTAAGAGAAGCAATGTCATCATATTTAGTCTTTCAGGTCATGTTCATGGGTACAGCTATGGAAAAGTTGTACAAATAATTAATTCCTGCATAACCTTTGTCTGCCTATAAGGTCTGAACTATAGATCAGCCCTGGGTGTGGCCCCAAGAGTATGGTAGGGATAGAGTAGGGGATAGAGCAGTAGGGATAGAGCAGGGTGGCTATAGGGAAGCTTTTGATCACTAGAAGTCCTGCCTAAAGCCCCATTAATGTTTTTAGTCTTCAGTAGATATTTCCTGTGTATTCATTCCCCCTCCCCCTCAATGCTAGCAACAGCTATAAACCTGTTTCTTTCTCTCTTTAAGTGAGGCTAAATCCTGGGTGGTGTTCCAGTTTTTGTATTGCTTAAGTGCACAGAGCATTGCTTTCCCCCCTCTTTTCGTAAACAAGGTGTTCCTTAGGCCTCAAGCAAGAACAGGGTTTCTCGAGCCCTATTCCATTCTCTTTCCTCAGGAGAGCAAAGATTCTACCCATGTTTTCAGGGCACAGAGTCAGGCAAAGAGACAGGTGTCATGGAAATTTCCTTGGCTGGAAGCCAAGTCTTTTAACACGCCTCTGAACTGTTCAGATTTGCTCAGGGCCGCAGGAATCAAACAAGCCAGATTGCAGGATGTATCGGAGGGGCTTCCCAGCAAATCGGTGCCATCAAATGGAATTCTAGCTTGTAGGAAAGATTCAAATATGAGAAGCAAAGCAGGAAGATCTCCTGAAACCAGGTGCCAGAACTGTGACCGTAACTGTTATTTTAAATGTGGAAGGCAGGCTTGTGCAATGAAATTGTTGATGTAGGATCTCCCTAGAAGGTTGAAAGAGTGGTTGAGTGCAGTCTTCTTTATAGCAAGGAAGCAGATTCCTCTAGGCTGCAGGAGGAAAGGCTATGTCTGCTGCTTCCTGTAAAACAAACCTCAGAATCTTGGTGACAGTCCTCTGTCAGCAGACTATAAAAGCCTCCTTGAATCCAGACTTCTTCACTCCTTTATCCTCTCTTGTTTACTCTTCTCGTCCTCCTTTATCTCCCTCTCCCTTCTACCTCCTAGTAGATCTGTTATGCAAGATAACATCTAGGGATCTGCGTGGGTTTGTGTCATGTGAATCCCAAGGCCTTGACCAGGCGTTATTCTAATTATTTTTATGAGGCCTTAAAGTGCTTGAGTGGTATGGAGTTATAGTCCAGTCTTAGTTCCAAGGAGTCTGTACTTTCATCAGCTATACTCTTTTTTAAACAACTAATGTTTGCTATGTGCATACATTACTTTTTTACTTGTACACGTTAAAAGCACATGAAAAGGTCCTTTGAGTGTAAGATACTGAGAATTTGCAGCCTTGAATTCACAGTGGCTACAGGTTGTGATGGTTATATGTTCCCCCCAGTATCAGAGACTGTGGACCATGAGCAGGAGGGTGCAATTGCACTTATGGTCCTACTTGTGGATTTCCCACAGGCAGCTGGTTGGCTATTGTGTGAACAGAATGCTGGACCAGATGGATCCTTGGTCTGATCCAGCATGGCTCTTACGTTCTTAATGCCTCAGCTTAAGTTGGCAAAAGCTGCATGATTGTTTAAAGTTACTTGAATAAACCAATACATAGGTAATGTGATGTGGTTTGGAATGACTTGTCACACACAATGAACGACCAGCAATCATATATTCAGTTTATACATTTTAAAGAATATTTATATAAACGGATTTTAAAATTGAAATGTTTCAGCGTAAGATGTCAGTTTCAGTCGCAAATGGGACTATAAACTGAGCCAGAACCAATCAGGAATAGACCAGGCACAAGCCTTGGAGGGGAACAATAATTAACAATCAGCACCTATGTTAAACAACCAATCAAGCTGCATGAATAAACATCCTGGCTTGTTCCATCTTATCCTTCACGTTGATATCGGGGTTCAGTTGATCAATAAACATGGCCTCCTTAATCTTTCTTTTTTGGAGGCTCCGTTCAATTGTCAGCACAGAGATCTTAACTTGGGCTGGACTTCCAGCATGTTTCTTCCTCATATGAAGGGACCATAGTTTAGCACATGTTTCATTATGCTGATTGTATACTAATTATTTGGCCATGGCAGTTGCTTTAACTAACCACTAGCATCCTGTATTCCTCTTTTACAGGTGTCCTGGTGGGTGTTGTCCTTCGCTATGGCATCCACATTCCCAGCGATATCAACAATGTGACCTTAAGCTGTCCGGTGCAGACAAGTCCTGCCACTTTGTTGGTCAACCTCAGTGGGAAGTTCTACGAGTATACCCTGAAGGGGGAAATCAGCTCCCATGAACCTCATAATGTTCAAGATAACGAGATGCTCAGAAAGGTGAGCTGGTTTTGGAGTTATCTGCCCCACTGAAAGGACCTTTGCCCTGGAAAGGTACAAATGAGTTGTCCTGGCTTTGTTGGTTTGGCCCCAGCCTCCCTGTGGGTCCCAATAAAAGCAAGCCAGAAGCCTGGTTTGTTAGACTTTCTTACGTTTCATCTTCTGACCTGCTCTGCTAATGTTCCCTGAATTTCTTCCCAGCTTTGCCTTGTCTACTCCATGTACTTCATATAATTAGCCCCAAGCACTATCTATTCCATCTCAAATTTGCTAGCTAGAGTTTCCAGTGAGGAAATTCCCTAATCCCCCCCCCCCCCCGTGCACATGCATACATGCACGCACATCACATTTATGCACTACATTATGCTTCCCAATTCCCACCTTCAGTTATGCCCGAGGTAGGATAATCTGTTTGGATTAATGGGAGATTTTTCTTGTGAAATCACTTCATGCTCCCAGATTATAAAGTTGGGATATATAAAATTTGGTCCTGTGAAGCTGTTTTGTTTGCTAAGATGTAGTTATATTCTTGTTTTAAAAAGCACTTAGTCAAGCAGTGAGCTTCATATTGCATTTGTCTAGGTCTTTCTTACCTGAATTTTCATTCTTCTTTTCTTAATAAAACCCTACAGGTGACATTTGATCCAGAAGTATTCTTCAATATCTTACTCCCTCCAATTATATTTTATGCAGGATACAGCTTGAAAAGGGTACGTTCTTGTTCATTTCAATCCTCTTAAATATCTGCAATATGGAAATACATTTTGATGTTTTGTATAGAAGCTGGGGGGAAAGACATAAAAAAGGAGTGGGTCAGATATCTTTTAAAGCTGCAAAATTTGCACAAACCTGTCTTGTGACTAAGAACAAGGTGTTCCTTAGTCCTCAATATATCCAGATAAATATTTTGTTGTTGTTGTGCCTCTGTTTGGGATCGAGGAGGGCACAGAACACCTCAGCCTGAGAGTGTTTGAGAGGGGCCCAGTACATGGGCAAGCGGAAGAAGTCTGCAACTTGACCCAGCTGGCTTCACTTGTCAATCAGCCTCTGCATAAAAGGCAAGCCTCAAACCTAGTTCAGGTGCTGGAAGCAATTGTTGATGCTCATCCATAGCAGAAAACATTCTTGCCAGCTCCTGAACCCAGCTCTGATTATTCTCAAAACCAGAATGACTGCGACTATTCTTCAGTGCATCCCTATATCTGGTTTTGTTTTCCTTGGCTTTGATTGATATTCTTGGCTTCTTGACCTTGGACTATTTAATGGCTAACACTAGCTGCTGCTTATTGCTTAAGTCAAGTAATTTATGACAGTTATTATGTAGCATTTCCTTATTTGTATAATATGTAAAGCCTCTCACAAAACAAGTTTATAGCTGCACTATACTGACCGTGAAAAAAATGAAATAACACAATCATGGGGAATGAAAATATTTTTGGAATAGCATATGGGAGTGTGGGCAGGGAAGAAATATCACTTTGAACTTGATTACTGAGAGCAAACCAATGGCCCCTAGATGGCATCTGCAGTACCATAGGATGTTGTGGATCTCCTCCTCCAAGGTCATAGACAGAGCTACGAGCATGGAGATGACAATCCAGTAGTGGATTGTAGTTGTGTTCTTGTAAGAGAAGTCGGAGAGTGAGAAAAGGGGGCGTGTTGGTGGGCAGGGAGGCAAGAGAAGAGGCCAGGATATGGCCTTTCCAGTCCCTTCCCTGCCTACCGAAAGGTAAGTTAGCTAGGCAGGCTCAGAGGCCCATCTAGCTGCTTTTCATATTTTAAATGGAGGAATGGAAGCCAAATCACCTCCTCTCGCCCTGCCTGGCTCTTGCTGTCAGGGCATAGGATAGGTGCAGGCTCTGAACTTGGAACCCTCTGCCTATTGGGAGTGCATCCCATAGGAATGTGCTCTAAGTGTCATAACTGGACATGTATTAGACCCAAACTGATATCTGCCCTGAGAACAGGTATTACTGTATAATATTTAATATATGACCTGTTATGATAAGGTGCGCTTTGCCGTAGAGTACATAACGGATGTAAATAGTCACTACTTTTTTATATTGGACAAAGTGAGTTGTCATCATTGCAGAAGGACAAACAGGCCTGGTTCACAAATCACAACAACCCAGGGTTGTTGTTTTTTTAAACTCTGGGCTGTTGTGAATGAGTGAACATGCTGGTACATGCTGCAACCCTGGGTTGATCTGACTGGCCTACAGTGAGTAATAAAACTTTTAGAAGTTCTTATGTGATTTCTCCTCACCGACATCCACGGAGTTCTTGTGTTAAATACCAGGCTAGGAAAAAGTAAAGAGCATTTGCAGTGCTTGGTAAAACTGCAACAGTCTGTTGGGAAGGCAAAAGTTAAAGCCTGACTCTCTAAGAGCAGGGGACCCATTGCACACCTCTCCCAACCATGTCATCCTATTATTTTCTTTTTCTACTGGGTAGTGGACAGTCTGAATTAATGGGTAGATTGCACATTTTGGAAGAGGTAACCAGGAATTCATTTGACAAATATTTGACCGTTGGCTTTGGAACATTTGTTCCTAGCATTTTAAGGTAACCACAGACACTTCCTTCTTTTTCTTCTAGCGGCACTTCTTCCGAAACCTGGGATCCATCTTAGCGTATGCATTTCTTGGAACGGTGATCTCCTGTTTAGTGATAGGGTGAGTGTTTTTGCTACATTCCTCAGGGCTTCTAGAAAATGTATTTATTTGCTGCATAATAACTTTCTGGGTAGTTCACAAAACTAGGGTTAAAATAATAAAATATAATAAAAATATGTAAAAAAATAAAAAAATGAAAACAGCCGCAGTATAAAAGTAACATAAAAATGGTAGAGGACAGCAGCAGTGCAAGGATCTAAAAAACTCAAACACACTTTTAAAACTGAAGGACTAAAAATCTTGGAAGAATGCAAAGTTATTCACCTGTTGCCGAAAAGAACACAACATAGACACCAGGTGAGCTTCTCTGGGAGGTCATTTCATTACCAGGGCACCACCAGTGAAAGGTCCTCTCTCTAGTAACCACTCATCTCACCTCATTCAGCAGGGATACCTGGCGAAGTGCCTTGGAAGATGACCTTAAGGTCTGGGTAGATACGGGAGGATGTTTCCTCAGGAGTGGGTTGATCACCACCATTTTCAAAGAGGCTGGTACCGCACCCTCCCTGAAACAGGAATTTATATCCTTCTGGACCCAGCTGGATAACCCCTCCCTATTTAGATGTAATAAGCCAATAATGGGAAGGGGCAAGCATACAAGTGGTTTGCCAGACTTGACCAAGTATCTTGTCCATGACCAGATGGTACTCTGGACACCTTTGTTAAGGGAACGCCATTAAATATGGAGTCTTTAGTCTTGATGGGTGCGAGTGACATAATCTTCAAAATGTCTCGTGAACTCGTCACAGCGTGCTTCCATTGTATCTCTCTCAGGATCAGATTGCAACAGACATCTAACCACTCATGTTGTCCAGCTCTGTTGGATAATATGGAGAAGATGCAATGGTCGTGGAAAAAGCCTTTCTTTGTCACTACCACTGCTACAGAATAGGCTTTGGTCAGGCCTAGCATGGGGTTTCCTCCCTCTGCGTTCTAACTGTTGCCCATCTTGCTTCATTGCAAGTATACCGGCTCAGGTGTATACCAAGATGCTGTATGAGCTCTGCATAGAGGGGGCGGGCACCTGAGCATGACTGTGTCAACTGCCTGGGTCGCCGTCTTCAGAATCCATTCGCCTCCACGGGTGGACCATTTTAATAGGTCCTCACCCTTGGAGATGGCAGACTGCTGAAAGTCGAAACCTCAGCCGGAATGCTCTCACCATGACAAAGAGAGAGGTGTTAAATCCTCCACTTTCAGGTCATTCTTTCTGCCCTTTTGAGAAAATCAAATCCAAAATGTGTCAGGGGGCACAAGTTAGGCTGATGACTTGTTAGGACAGCCATGAATTCCTGAGCCATTCCAGATCCTATGATCTCAGAATAGGTATGATGAGATCCCCTGAGGCAATCATCATGGGAGTACTCAGCACCAAGTCCAAGACAGTCTCTGTCAGCAGAGTGGGCAGTACACCAGCAGAACCCCTAATCTATCTCAGTTGTCCAACACAAGATATAAACACTATAGACTGACACTCAAACTAACAGGAAGCCCAGAGAGGGAAATGGAATTTGTATGGATCACAGCACCCCACCCCCTCCTGGATCCTGGAGTCTTATGTTCCTGCTCACTTTGCTTCTTCTACCTCCTGCTTCTCAGTCCCTGGAATGGAAGCTATCTCAGGGTAGCGGTTGCTGTAGCCTAGCGATGGGCAATTTGTGGCCCTCCAGATGTTTTGGCCTACGACTCCCATCATCCCTCACCATTGGCTATGCTAGTTAGGGCTGATCTGATGGGAGTTGTAGGCCAAAACATCTGGAGGGCCATAAGTTGCCTACTTCTTCTGTAGTGTATACCAGTGTTTGATGTGCTGCTATGCTGCAGATACACACGTGTAGGGTAATTAGAATTTATTGGTGATTTTTCCTTATACCACCTGTTTAAAATTATACCCATTTTCTATCTGCTAGAATTTGGCATGGGCTAGAGAAGTGGCTGCCTTGATGTTGAGATGTACTGACTTCCACACACACACATAGGCAATGATTTATAATAGAACAGATTGCGAGTATTCAAAAAACCCCATGCCTACACCTTTCATACTTAATAGAAAAATAATAGCATTAGCTTACTATATGTACCAGTGAAGGATCTATCTTACTTCCAAGATCCTTTGTATGGGGCTGGAAAAGACCCTAGGAATCTTGAAAGAAGGCAAAACCTGGCATTTGGGGCAAGGCTCTGTTTTATACCTTTGTACTGTGCCAGTATCCATGCTTATTTCCATACTTGGTAGCTATTATGTTTAAGCTTGCTGACTGGTTATCATAAGGTGGTCGAGCTTATTCTAAGCCCTTTAAATTTAAGTGCCTTCCACTTACTAATGTCATTGCTGATGTCTTTGTTAATTTGAAAGAAACTGAAAAGTCCCCAACTTCTCCTTAAGCATCCTATCTCTGTACCCTGCGGTTGGATACTTATCTAAAAAGGTGCATTAACCACAAGCTTTTTTGTAGACTTCTTTCTTTAGCAAAGTTAAAATGACTCTACTACCTAACAGTCACTTCCTGAAATTTACTCTGTCTCAAACTACTCCCATAGAACCAATCTTTTACTCTTTTAGCTGTCCCTCCTATACCTATATATACTATCTTATGCTGCCTATGCTGTTCTTCTATGTAAACAAAACCTTATGGCAGGTTCATATAGCCTTCTGCCTTGAATAAGCTCAGTTAGAATGCCTTTTAAGCTTCTGACACATGTAAAAACAAGACCTAGAAGCATGTCCACTCTGCTGTGAGCTTCTTTTAGATGTACATCTGTCTTGGCTCTAAAACAGGGGTGGATAAACTTTTTTGGTCCGGGGGCCATATTCCAACAGTTAGTAGAGCTAAGGGCATGGGGGAGGGCCAAGGAAAGATGTAATTCTTACTAGTTTGAACGTTTTACTCCAAAGCACACAAAACAGCTCAATTCTAAGCAAGTCAACTCAGGAGTAAGTCCCTGTGCAACAGTCCCCTGCTTGTAAAGC
The DNA here is from genome assembly GCF_057233095.1 of Heloderma suspectum. NCBI lineage: Eukaryota > Metazoa > Chordata > Lepidosauria > Squamata > Helodermatidae > Heloderma > Heloderma suspectum. The sequence continues at coordinate 5,789,502 of NC_139466.1, forward strand.
AACAGCTCAATTCTATGCAGGGCATTTAACATATAATTACCTTTAAATACCCTCTTAGCTCTCATCACTGATTGGAGATAACAGCAGAAGAAGCTTATGGGACGGCTTGGGAACCCTGGAGGCTGCATTTGGCCTATGAGCCAGAGGTTCTCCATCCCTGCTCTAAAATACTCCATATTAACCAATCAACACATCAGTAGCCTGATTTGTATAATTCAAAAATTGTCTGCTACATAGACAGACTGAAGCTTTATTTTATATATCTGTCTGTCTGCTAAAGCTATGGAAGCCTTCATAAAATCAAACGTTGGTACCAGATTTGTTTATTTACAGTCCTTATATACTGCCCAATAACAAAACTTCTCTGGGCAGTTTATGCCAAAAAGATGTGATGTGGGCTATATGACTAATATGGTTTGTGACTGCTTTTTAAAAAAACAAAACAAAACTTGTTCGGAACAGATTACATTAATCCAAGTTCATTGCATGTTACCTTATCCTTACTTGCTGGTACAGAATGCGGCAGCTAGAATGCTTCTGGGAGCTAGGCGTTTGGGTCATATTACTCCTATTCTGTATCATTTACATTGCCTGCCTGTTAGTTTCCGGGCCCAATTCAAAGTGCTGGCTTTGGTCTTTAAAATCCTAAATGGTTTGGGACTATGTTATCTGAAGGACTGCCTACACCGAAGTGAACCTGCCCAAGCATTAAGATCAGTGTGAGAGATCATACTCTCTGGCCCACCAGCAAGAGCCATGAGGCTGGTGATTACTAGGGATAGAGCTTTCTCGTTGGTGGCCCCACACCTTTGGAACTCTCTCCTCAGGGAAATATGTATGGCCTCATCACTACTGGCATTTAAAAAAACCCTGAAGACACATTTATTCCAGTCTGTACTTGGTGCTTAAAAATCATTTGCTGCTGCTACTGTGTGGTGTGTGTGTGTGTGTGTGTGTGTGTGTGTGTTATACATGTTTTTATAATGTTGTAAGCTGCCTTGTGAGGACAATGTGCCCCGAAAGCTGGGTTAAAATGTTTTAAATAAATAACCACTTGCAATAAACTTGACTTGCTGGGGTGTGTTTAATTGGTTCATATATCTTGGTTTCATGAGATGAGTTCCGCCTTCCCACCCTCTCAGGAATTGATTTAAAGTGAGTGAGAGGATGCACTCACAGCTGCAAATGCCTCTCATTTGATCATCCAAATCTGGTTCATAGAAAATTCATCTGCATGGTTGGCTTGTAGTAGTCAACAGGGAGCAACCCTCACCTAGTCATCCTTCTAGTGAAGGGGAAAAAGTAGTATGAATTATTTTATGGAGGAGTGGGATACTGCAGCCTCCAAAGCACCTACACTGTTAAAACCCACATCAGTACATATCTGCAAAAAGGGCACACTGCCTGTGCTTGGATGTAATGCTAAGCCATAGTGTAGCATTAATGAGAATGAGCCTAGCCTCCTCCCTGGCTTGTGGGCTTCTTCACCCTCCTTCTTCAGCTTCAGGTTTAGTTTAACTGCCGTTGTTGGAACCCTGAACTGTGGTTAATCTTAATTCTGATTAGTGAAAACCAGCCACCTTCATAAAAACATGACTTGAAGTTGGCTTGTTTCCACTAGCCGTACTTAAGATTCACCAAAGTGTGTCTATGTTTGGATAGCACGGCAAGTTGGGGTTAATCTGAAACAGAAGGGAATGCTTGTGAATGCCTTCTCACAGCTGCAGCGGAGCAGTGGGGGAAGCATAGGAGCCTGGTGAGAGGCTACACTCGTTTTTGTAGCATTAGGCTATTGTTTAGTGTTATGTTTGAAACAGTCCTGTCCATGGGTTTGCTAGGATGCCAGGGTGGATGGTGGAACCAATAAAGCATAGGAGGCTAAAAGTGCAATCCTTTACATGTCTACTCAGAAGTAAGCTCCACTGAGTTCAGTGGGGCTTACTTCCAGGTAAATAAGTATAGGATTGCAGTCTAAGTGTTCTTCTGTATCAAAAGCTGGTGGGTTTCTGTTACTAAAAGTTTGGAAATCAGTGGTTGTAAGCAACTGCAAATGCTAAGCTTTCAGAATCAAATTAGCATTGTTGTACTTGATGAGATGATGGTATTACCTGTCCATATTCCTGCTGAATCACCAGATCCATCATGTATGGCTGTGTTGCACTGATGAAAGTAATAGGACAGCTTGGAGGAGACTTCTACTTTACTGATTGTCTGTTGTTCGGTGCCATTGCCTCAGCTACTGATCCAGGTATGATATAGACTGTGGCCAGGATCCAAAGAAGATGCTCTTCAGTTCCTGGCTTGTTTTTTTCTATTGTATTTTGCTACGTTCTACAAAAGCAGAGGTAAATTTTGTGCTGGGTATGAAGAGATAAGAACATAATAAGAGCTTTGCTGAATCAAACCGAAGGCCTGTTTAGTCCAGCATCCCACAGTGGCCAACCAGATGTCTCTGACAAGCCTATGAGAAGGACATGAGAGCAGTAGCCCCTCTCCCATAATTGTTCCGCTATTCAGAAGCAGGCTGTCTCTGATCCTAGAGGCAGAACATAGCCATCATGACAGGCAACCAGTGATAGTCTTATCTTCCATGAATTTAGTGCCTTTTTAAAGCCATCTAAGTTGATGGCTGTTACCACATCTCGTGGATGCATATTTCATAACTGTGCGTAGTGTAAAGAAGTGCTTCCTTTTGTCTCTCCTGAATCTCCCACCATTCAGCTTCATTGGATGACCTCAGGATCTACTATGATGAGAGAGGAACAGATCATCCCAGAGTGCAGGACACAGAATAATGGGCTCTAGTTACAGGAAGCCAGATTATGGCTGAACATCAGGAGAAACTGCCTGACTGTTAGAGCAGTACGACAGTGGAACCAATTACCTCGGGAGGTGGTGGGCTCTCCCACCCTGGAGGCATTCAAGACAAGGCTGGACAGCCATCTGTCAGGGATGCTCTGACTTGGATTCCTGCATTGAGCAGGGGGTTGGACTCGATGGTCTTGTAGGCCCCTTCCAACCCTAGTGTTCTATGATTCTTTGTATGATTTTATGCACCTCTATCATGCCCCCCCTCACATTTTTCTAAACTAAAACACCCTGAATGTTATTGTGTTTAGGGAAGTTGCTTCCATCTCCTAAGCATGTTGGTTGCCCTTTTCTGCAGCTTTTCCAGCTCTACAATATCCTCTTTGAATGCGGCAACCATAATTGAATATAGTATCCCAAGTGCTGTGTCACCATAGATTTATACAAAGGCATTATGATATTGGGAGTTTTATTTTTATGTATGTATGAATTAAATTTCTGCATTGCCCAATAGCTGAAGCGTTGGGAGGTTAATTTTTTATACCTTTCCTAATGATCTGTATCTTGTTACGGGAGAGGGTACTTCATATTTCTCTTTCTTCCCATACATTTAAAAATTGGCGCAAATTCCATTAAAAAAATAAATGATGAAAATTGGGAGGTTTTCATTTGTTATAGAGATACAACCACTAGTAACTGAAGCAAAACATGGGTTTCCAATTAATGTTTTAAGAATCCTTTAAATAGAAGATGATTAAAGGCCCACTGGCTTGTGTTAGGTTTAGAACAGATGACTAAGTTTAAGCCAGACTGTTTGAAGCATTGATAACAAATGGAACTTGTGCTCTTTCAAATTGTATAAACAGTTACACAGACCTGAGACTAACATCAGTCTGTGTGATCTGTGTTTAAAAATTCAGTGGATTGAATCCTTAAAATAAACCTATCTGAGAGCACATCTTGGCTTCATTATATTGATATATACACTAACTTGAGGTGCCCAAGTACTTAATGTAATACACTACTGAAGACTGGGCAGAAAGCAGCTTTTTTGGTGGCATATTACCTTGAGCATGTTCTTGGGAATAAGTGCTTCAGACATGCACTTGTACGAGTGATACAGAAATAGTGATCTTTCATGGATGTAAGAACTAGTGAACTTTCAGCTTGCTAATGGCACCTCTGAAGCCACCCTAAGGAGAAACTGTCCCTGCAACATATCTATAAAATGAGTCAGTTGTCCTTGGGGGAATCTTGCTTTTTTCATAAGAAGGACCATAAATGAGTCGAGGGAAAGTTGATGCAGCCTAATGGCATGAATTGTGAAGTGGGAAACCTCCAGTTCAATTTTTTTCAGCCAAACACTAAATGATGGCCAGAGCTAGTATGGTGTTGTGGTGTCAGACTGGGCAATCCTGGGTTCACATCCTCACCTAACCACAAAACTCACTGGATGAACGTGGACAAGTTAGTCAGTCTTTCTTTCAGCATAGCCTACCTCACAGGATAGTTACGAAGATAAAATTGGGAGGGAGACTGGAACCATGTAAGCCTTACCTCCTTGGAGGAAGGGTGAGATGTAATAAGTCTCCACATCTGCAATGCAGAGATAATAATACTGGTCTCTCTACCTTGCAGAGTTGTTGTAAGGATTGTTAAAATAATGCATATTAATAGTTTTGAGTAGTTAGGTAAATGATGGTGGTGGTAAATATGGGAAATGAGGAGGAGATGAAGGAGCCCTTATGAGATTTAGATTGGCTGTCTTAGAATACTAACTGTATGCTAACAATACAGAATTCTAACCAGAGGATGTTTGTTTGAATAGCCTTTAAACCTCTCTCTTTTGTTGTTTTCTTGGTCAGTGACTGTGCTTGCCATATTCCATGAGCTTCAAGTCGACGTTGAGCTCTATGCCCTTCTCTTTGGAGAAAGTGTCCTCAATGATGCAGTTGCCATTGTGCTGTCTTCGTAAGTTGTGTGTCTTTTTCTCCCCCCACCCCTTCAAATTGAAATAAGTGGCATCTAGTGTGGTCTGCCCCATGGAGCGTCTGGGAAGTTGCCATGCCAGCAACAGGTACCTCCTGGAGCATCCAGAACTGGCAAGTGTAATTGGGAAATTGGGAAAATCCACATGACATGCATTGTCGTAGTTGATAGACATTGCAGTAGGGTAAGGGAATCGCCATAGGTTTTATGGTGAAGTGCAGACAGAACAGTCACCAGTTGTTCCCAAAGGAATAAACAATTCCTTGGGCCTAATATGATGAGCTATGCTGGGTCAGAGCAAAAGTCCATCTAGTCCAGCATCCTGATCCCCAAAGTAGCCAAGTGGATGCCACCAGAATGCCCACAAGCAGGGCATGAAGCTTACACCCCTACAATGCAGTTGCCCTCCAACAACTGGCATTCAGTGGCACACTGACTCTGAACCTGGAGGTTCTATATAGCCACATGACTAGTATCCAAAGATCCACAGCGGTCTGCTTAACTGGAAAGGCAGCCAGTTCCCCTTGCACGTGTGTTGATGATAATGGCTTTGCTGGTCCATGGATGTTATATTTGACACATTCCCTGTAGTGTCCCTTGAGAACACAGGTGGGAAGTCCTCAGGCCTGTGGGACCTTTGTTTTTTCACTAAACCCCCAGAGTCTGCCAGCTGGAGCCAGAACAAGATAGTGTCTGGGGGTGTAACCTGATGCAACTAGGCGGAGCCAGCAGGGCTAGGCAGCATTGTGCCTGTTGGCACCAGTGTGCCCCCAGACACCTTCCTTGGTGACCCCCCAAGACACCCTACTACTACTGCTTTTTATTTTAAAGATATTTTTACATTTTCTTACTGGCAGCTGGGATTGCTTCAAAGTGGTGGGAGCCTTGAGCTGCTGCTGTCTTCACTTCCCATGAATGCCTCTGGGCAGGTGACTTGTCGTTTGTGACTAGCCATGCCCCCACATGGCAGCCATTTTGTGGTTGTGCCGAGAACAGTTTTTCAAATTTCCAGATGTGCCCATTGGACCAAAAGGTTGCCTACACATGGACTAAGAGCGCTTCCAGATGGAGGACTTCTAGTGCTACCAATTAAAACGTTTCCTTCTTTCCTTCCTTAACACATTTTTTCTGGTAAGAAAGAAGATGGTGGGAAAACATTGGAGGTTTACAAATTTAAGTCTGTGGGGGTGTTCAGGTGATCATGGGGGGAAGAAGCCATCATGGCTTCTCCTCCTGCCCCTGTGCCCATCATTTACACAATTACCCACACTGCAGTGCAGGTTGGTGTGTCGTGGGTTGTAGGGTGCAAGTGACGGGTTGTAGTGTGGGTACAAAGTCAGCCCTGCCACATCGTGTACTGGGTTCAGACAACACGCCAACCAGCGCTGCAATGCAGGTAATTATGTAAACGACAGGGGCAGAGGAATAAACCACGATGGCTCTCCCCCCCCCGCCCGCCCGCCCCCAGTGATGGTCCAGATCCGGTCTATGTCTGGCCTGCCTGTAAAATTCCATGAATGAGTCAGGGCGATTGCACAATACAAGCCTTTGTCTGGAAACAGCCTAAGATGACTTGCATATGCAAGTACAAAATCTACATCTGCATGACTACAGATCAGGGATTTTGACATGAAACTCTAAAACTGGCCAGCAGAACTACAGAATGATCTGGTTAATATGTGGTTTTTTTTATAGGTGAGGAACACTGGAAGATAAGCAATTAGCACAAGGCCAGTCATGGCAGATCATTTTTGCTATTGTTAAATGGTTGGGAGTCAAAAACCCTTTCTGGTCTACTGCAAATCACCCAGAAATCTACCAGTGAATCCCAGTATATCTTCTGCCCGCCCCCACCCTAGAATGTGAGGGTCTCTCTATTTAAATATACTTCCATTAGCACTTAAGAAATGGTGGAAAGCCACCTACCATCCAACTTCCTCATGCTGAGGGGCAGGGGGGATATGCCCACCTGGACAAACTGAGGGGCAAGAAAGCTCTTCCCTCACAATCTGCTGCAGCAGCAGCAGGGAATGACACACAGCAAAACAGTCCTGGTTGGGGCAATTAACTGAGTTAAAGCTGAGAAATCAGTGTGTGCTGCTGATTCTGGTTTCAGTGTTGCATCCTGAGGATTCCTTGAATGCTGCTCCTGCCTGTGGTCCCATCCCTAAAAAGAAATCTAATTTTACATTTCTATACTGCCCAATAGCCAAAGCTCTCTTTATTTTATTGGATTTAGTACACGTAGTGGACGTAACCGTGCTTGTTCATGCTGTGTCTGCTGCTCTTGAGTATGCCCAGATTGGGCTGACCAACCAGATGCATAGCTTGTATTGCTGTTGGCTGTTTCAGTTCCCCTGAGATTGAGTGCGGCTTTCCTGTCGCACAGAACAGACTCTCAGATGCATTTGACACCCTGCAAATGCCTTCTAAAAAGAAATACTGCCTGTGTTTCCCCTGCAGTTCGATTGTAGCCTACCAACCAGCAGGAGACAACAGCCACACTTTTGATGTCACAGCAATGTTCAAGTCCATTGGGATTTTCCTGGGGATATTTAGTGGATCGTTTGCCATGGGGGCTGCTACTGGAGTTGTCACTGCTTTGATATCCTTGACTTGGATTTTGAAACGTTTTGTTTCTCTGTAAGCTTTGAACCATTTTGCTTCTACATAATACAAGAGGGGAAACTTTTGTTTTGTGGAATGGCTCTTCAATAATATCTTTTGAAGCCTTCCTTGAAAAGCTGTTACAAAGTGTATTATGCCTATTCTTCGTTGGTGCCTGTGAGAGAATTCATTGCCAAAAGCACTTGTATAGGGTGAGAGTGCATGACAATATTCGATTTGATAAAACTTTTGTATGCTGCTTTTTCCAACGACGAAGTTGAGCTCAAAGCAGCTTACAACAAAGCACCAAAAATAATGCTCTCAATCAGTATACCCATATTGCCATAATAGAAGCACAGTATCAATAATGCAAGAATAAACAATACAATAAACAATTCATATACAGTGGTAATCAGGACCTACAATCATTCAGAAACAATATATCACAACAATCAATAACATTTAATAAGCCTAAAAACTTGTAATAATAACAATTGCAATGGCAACAATAAAATAAGCCAAAAAACAAAATAAGCAGGAGTATAACAACTATAGAAATAATGTAAATGCAAAAATATGAAGCTGCATTTCCGCCACCTTCTGTAGGGATTTAAGTTTGCCAGATTTTGCTTTGCTCCATGGAGAGCGATGTCCTTTTGCTTTTAGGGATCATAATTGAGGTGAGAAATTCTTACTCTTTTCTGCTGAATGTTTTTATCCACAATGAAATCCACCAGTATCACTTCCTTAACTGCCCTGCCACGTCACCAAATTTACTAAACTCCGTGAGTTCCAGCTGCTGGAAACTGGCCTGTTTTTCCTGATGTCTTGGAGTACTTTTCTACTGGCTGAAGCTTGTGGTTTTACAGGTAGGCTGGCACTGTGTGTGTGTGTGTGTGTGTGTGTGTGTGTTAGGGGTGTTTCTTGAGTTATGTGGGATATAACCCTTACTGTGTTCGGTGTGGACTAAAGGGCTGTTGCCAAATTATATCCATATGTGAATTTTAGCCCTTCATTACTGCTACTCGGGTCTCATTGTCCTCCTTAGGGTTGCCAGGTCGCAATGTTGGGTGGCCACAGAAACAAAAAATGGTAGAATTCCCCCTCTCAGCAGCTAGAGTGGATGTAGCAACTCTATTTTTATTCATTTATTTTTAAAAACCCTGCCCAACCAGGTAATGTTGGGCTGTTTAGTGGTCTGCTGGCTTCCTCCTCTGCCTTCCCACTTCCTTCCTGCCAATAGTGCTCAGGCCCTATGTATAGTTTTGCCCAGTCTTACTTTGCCCTTGGTTCCACCTTTCTTCAACTCCAGGTCTTCACAGCCCAAGATTTCCTCAGGTGCCAGTGCTTGCTTTTCTCTGCTTCCTTTATCGATCTTAACCAGCCTCCCTAATACTCCTATCCTCTCCCACCTCCCCACCCCATTACAGCCCAGTAAGCACTATGACATTTGTTCAGAGCTTTATTTCTTACCTAATTAGCTGCTTCTTGCCTGTATTCCGTGTCTCCTCTGCCCTTTTGTTCATGCCTCATTCTCCACCTACCTTTTCTTCGGCATTCGTTTCCTCAGTCCTTTGCCCTACCCTGCATTGCTCCTTCAACCACCTTGTTAGCTTTGTTATGCCCCAGGATGTCTTCCTTGTCCACCATCCTACTGTGAGATTTTAATCCTAGCCAGACAACTTCCCCATCTCTCTCAAGATGCCTCCAGACAGAGGGCTTCTAGCGCTACCAGTGAGAAGGCATTGTGCAGCTATTCCATCTTTTTCTCCTTAATGAATTTTCTGCAGTAAGAAAAAAGACAGAAGAAGTGGTAGGCAAACACAGGAATGTTACAAGTGGAAGATGACATTGTCTGGATCGCACATAAAATTCTGTAAATGAGAGAGGGTGATGGCACGATAAATGCCTTGTCTGGAAGCACCCTCAGATGCTGGACAGCAAACTGCTTTGTACCATGAGCAACTGAACATTCCCTGCAGCCTCGCTAGCTCAGTCAGCTGTGTCACAGGCTTTACTGCCACAAGCACAATACAGCACAGTTGTTGGTGCTTGCATCACCTAACATGACTTGTGTCCATAGCGGGGAAATGATGGAAGGCAGGAGAGCTGACGCACACTGAGCAAAAGGTGGGCCACAGTTTCAGTATGGGTAACCACAACCAGAAATAATTTGGCTGTGAATGGGCAGAATTTGGGGCTTGGGGAAGCTCAGCTGTATCTCAGTGGCATAGCACCTACTTTGGCATGCAGAATGTCCCAGGCTGAATCCCTGAAATCTTCAGGTAGGGCTGGAAAAGATTCCTGCCTGAAACTGCAGAGCTGCTGCCAGTCAGTGTTGAGAATATTGAGCTAGATGGACCATTTCTTTGATTCAGTAGAAAGCTGCTCCATTTGTTGCTGTGGTAGTACAAGCCCAGTGATGCCCATGCTACAGAAAAGCCTGCGTGTTTCAGTGTGGTACTACATGTTCTTTGTAGAGGTACAGGTTGGGGCTATTGGCAGAAGTCTGTCGCTGGGTTTTGTGTTTTGTATGCCAGAGTTTTAATGTAATTCTCTGTTCCCAGGCGTCGTAGCAGTACTGTTTTGTGGGATCACTCAGGCTCACTATACTTACAACAACTTGTCCACAGAATCTCAGCACAGAACTAAACAGGTGAGTTCTCTGATCAAGGAGGCTACATGTGGCAACCCCATCCTCCCCCAGGAGCATCAAGCAAACTTTTACTTCAAACAAGTTATGCCGGTATTTTACCTTTGCACATGCCATTTTCATGGATCCATCCAAAATCCAATTTTCAGGGGCATATTAAGGACTTGGGTTTTTATTTTTGGAAAATCAATGGGGTGGCTTGACAAATATTTGCCTTTAAGGTATTTTTTAAAATTGTACTTTAAAAACTTTTCTGATCTCTTATAACATGCATTGTCCGTTCTTTTTAATGGCTGGTGTTATTGGCTACATGTTTGGTATTTCTAGAATGTGATGTACCAGTAACTGCAAACTGACTCTTTTTTTTTTTTTTTTGCTGTTCATACTGGAAGAACTCTGCCCAGTCATATTGTTTATGGACGTACTTGGTATTTTCTAGAGAATCTGTAACAACTGTCACAAGCATAAATGAAACGTTTTTTCTCTTTCTATCTTGTTTATAGTTGTTCGAGCTTCTCAATTTCTTGGCTGAAAACTTCATCTTCTCCTACATGGGTCTTACATTGTTCACCTTCCAGAATCATGTGTTTAATCCAACATTTGTTGTGGGAGCTTTTGTATCCTTTTGTGCTTGTAAATTAGACGAAACACTCCACCACCACCTCAATCCACAGATGTTGGAGGAAAAACAATATTGGCCATAAATAATTCCTGCATATGTTACATAGGATGACAAGATAGAAAAGGAGGGGAAACCGAGAGACTGGGTCTGAGAGAGGCCTACACCCTGGATCATTCCCCCTTAAGAAAGAAATGAGAATTTTTTGTAGGGCTATTGAGTGCTGCACAGTGAGTGAGGAAGGTCATTCAATTCAGGTGCTGTCAGCTGTAATAATCTGAAAATATTCAAAATTTCCACTAGGGCTTTAAATCCCCCAGTTATACTCAATAGCTACATGAGGAAGAGAAGTAGCAGCCAGAGAGGTGGAACATCTTCGTTGCCATCTCCTGCTGCTGGCGCTGGGCCCCTCCTCCCCTCACAGAGGCGATCATAAGACAATCAATCATTTGTTTGTTTGTTTATTTACAAGATTTATATACCGCTCAACATCCAATAAAATTTCCAGATAGTGAGCAATAAAAAGGAGAGAATCATCATCATGATCAAAACACAGAATTGAAACCTTTAAAAGCAGATTGTGCCACTAAAACCATGGCTGGTTTGTCAGGGAAAGCCTGTTTAAATAAAAACGTCCGCAGCAGGCCCTGAAAATGAAACAGTGTTGGTGCCTGCCTGACAACGGGCAGAAAGTTCCATAGAGAGGGAGCCAATAGACAAAAACGCTACTCGGAGTGGACTCCGAGTGGACTGCAGATCCATGCCGAACCGTGCAAATATATGGGGATGGTCTTCATGTAGGAATACGTGTGTTCACTGTAATGTTTGGAGTGTGGTACGAGTGTGTGTTTTCTCTACAAACACATGGTTAGAGCAAGTGCAGTGTGTACAGGGCGAGTGTGATCCTCAGAAACTCCGATACTTAAAACATTACAGTACTTTAGATGTTCTAGTGTATGCATGTTTACCCTTTGTTTAGAAATGACCTTCATATAGAGAAAAGTTGAGTTGTGGTATTCCTTAGATACCCTGGCTTAGATATCTAGTGGGGCTGCTCTGCCTCTGCTGGCTCTGTTGCACTTGCAGGACCCGCTGCTTGCGCAGTGGGGCTTTGGCACTTCTAAACATTGCCCTGGAAACAAGCAGAAATGCTTGTTTCCGGGTTGGAACGGGTCAGCAGAGATCCCTTCTGTGAGCGCTGCTGACCCACCCCGTTCTGGAAATGAGTGTTTCTGCTCATTTCTGGTTATTTTTAGAAGTGCCAAAGCCCCATAGCATGAACAGTGGGTCCCACGAGCGCACAGACACAATAGGATGTGGCCCACTGGCTAGAAACCAAAGAACCACGCAATTAGATCTGTACACCCAGTTGAAACACTGAGTCTGATTGTATGCTTGGTTCCTCAGAAAAAAGTCCCATATGATTCTTTGGGGCTCTCTCCCAAGTAAGGGTGAATAGAAATGCACAGATATTTTTCAAAAAGCCCTCCACCCCATGTACCAAAGATTAATGCTTAGAATACTAAGGAGAGTTTTAACAGCTGTGTGTGGTGTAATGGAGGGGCTTGGTGTGTTTTATAGAATGCTTGAAAGAAGACTCAGTGTTCTTTCTAGCATTCAGCATGCTTAAAGCTTGGACAGGAGTTCACAAATGATTCAGTAAGTGATAGCTGTTATGGGATGCCTTGGACCTCTGAACAGATTACTTTCAAGCACCTTTGAGAGAGTGCCTTCTCTCTTACCAGCCTGCCCAGCTGTTGAGGTCATCAGATGAGGTACTCCTGGTGGTTCTGCATGACCTGTGGTCCATTTGGAGTCCACTCAGAGTAGAGCTTTCAGTGTACTAGCTCCCTCTCTGGAACTCCCTGCCTGTTGATGTCAGGCAGTGATGTTGCTTTGTTTTCTGTGCCTGATGAAGATGTTTTTGTTTAAACAAGCCTTCCCTGATTGACCAGCCACAATTTTATTAGCATAACCTGATTTTAAATATTTTAGTTCTGTGTTTTGATTTTCTTTATTGTTCACCACTTGGGAATGTTGTCAGACAGAGAGTAGTATATAAATCCTGCAAATAACTAAATAAGCACCCATTTTATCAAAGAATAGAGATACATGCAATTGTTAGTCTGGGATTACAGGAGACTTGTGTGATCTGAAAAACATCCATTCTCCTTCCCTGTATGGTAACTTTTTAATTTTTGTTACAGGGATAGAAGCTCTTGTTTCTTCTGTAGTTGTACCATCACTAAGACTCTACATGCCATTTTAAAGATTAACATAAACTTAAGTGGCAGCTATTGTGTAATACATCCTGGTTAATGCAAGCCAATAAAGAGAGAAAAAAATCCTCAATGTATCCACAAATCTAGCTGGCAGTATTCCTGGGGAGAGCTGCAAACATTTACCCTCTCTCTTTCCTGCTTAATTTGGGAAGAAGAAACAAGATTGGGACAAATTTTCAACATATGATGATGTTTGCTGGTGAGTAAGCTGATGTGTTTCCTGTTAAGCCTTTTATTAAAAAGTTTCATAAGTAATCATCACTTTATTAGGAATCGTCACTTCATTTGGAATTAAATGAGCCTGTACAAAGAGACCATGAATGAAAACTTTCCAGTTTTCTGGGATGTTATCTTAAGCAAATGTAAGAAGAGTCCTGCTAGATCAAAGGTCCATCTAGTCACTTCCCACTGAGGCCAACCAAATGCCTCGAAAAAACCCAAAGTCAGGACACGAAGGCAAAGGGGATAATGCTGGCTATTTAAGGATTATCGAGAGACTGTGTGAAACACTTAAACACTCTAAACGTCTTGTAAATGCTAAGTATTAATAACAATAGCAATAATATTATTAACGTAATCTTGCAGTGGCTCAGGAATTCCCCAATTACTCCTGTAATTATGTGCCTACTATACCCTGGTGTGTGTTTGGTATTTCTGAAAGTGCAATATTTTAAGCTTCTGCCATTTTGAGTGCTGCCACCACACTTAAACTCAAATGGCGGAAGTTTAAAAGTTGATGTAAGCATCTCTTAGCGTTGGCTTTAACCCTTATCAGTTAGGGTGGGATGGCAGACCTACCCCAATTCCACTTTAGATAGCACAGTTTGGACAGATGTAGGCCTACAACATGGTCCGCCCATGATATTGTTGTATTTTTTCACATGCATAATGCCCCCCAATTTTCTTTCTGGAAACAAAAACATGCCTGGGGCATAAAATATCTCAATGATACGTTGATTTTGCCATTGGGTGTCTGTATGCCCCAAACACAAGCAATGTATTGGGGTGTAAAAATGTCCCATGGGTTTTTCCAAAGAAAACTGGTCTAGGGAAACAGGCTTAAGTACTCTGGGTGTCGGGATATTGGCACAAACCATAGCAATTCATTGGGGGAACATTTACCTCACCAGAGACAGATTTGTTATGAGGGTAGAAAAATACCACACAACACCCAAAAGTGTTACTCCTAAAGTTTTACCTTGATGGTTTATATTGTTTTCTAGTATGTTGAGTTTATGACATACTTTTACGTCATAAAAGTAAGTGTTATGTCTTTTGAGTTTATGACACCACAGACATGTTTGTTTGTGGGGGCATTTTACCACCGAGGAAACATTGGAAAATGGCTTAGGTTTGTAAAATGCCCTGCAATATTTTTTACAGCCAGTGCAGGGTAGGATGTGGGGTGTGAAGGAGGTGGTTATGACTGTGTAACTGTGTGGCTAAGGAACCTTTTGAACGTCTGTATCTCATGCCTCTGAGGACGTGGCTGTAGTCTGTGTATGTTTTTGCCACAATCACTTTGTTAGTCTTTAAGGTGCTATAAGATTCTTCACTGTATTTGCTGCAAAAGAGTAATACGGCTACCCTTCTGGAAGTGGCATCTTGAACAGTAGCTTCCTGTCCACACAGTGCCATGTAGCAAAATGCATTCAGAACAAGCGAGTTTTCAAAGGCAGTTTGCAATATCACCTGGGGGCAGTGGATGGGGTTAGGTTTGCACTTAAAAATATCCCCCACCCCTACTAGGGTGTTGCACATCCCAGTCAAATGTGTGATTCAGAACATAGTTATCCTTTATTATTTGAACTTCTCCAAATTTTTCAGTGCAGTTTACCAATAAAAAATGCATACAAAAATGCTTCTGTTAGGGGAAAGTGTGCACAAAATGCGTACGTTCATGAAAATAGCATACAAAAATGCATTACATTACATGGGTAAAATTGCTTGCAAAAAATGCATATCTTGGAAACAAACATGAAAATGCATACGAATCTTCATACCAACTTTTTTAAAAAATTGCAAAGGGATATGGAAATGGCATGAAACAAAATTAAGGTGGGAAAAACGAGAAACTGAAATAAACCATAACTGATCAATTCATCCATCTCTACCACCACCCCTCCACATATACACTCGTACGTGGTGTATGTAAGCTCTTCAGGACGACTGAAGTAGTTCTTTGGAGCTTGGCCGTAGACCACAAATTGTTTTGGTTAGCTTTTCTGTGTGCCTTTCTCCCCAGGTCTCCGTGGAGCCATGGCCTTTGCCTTGGCTATTCGGGACACGGCCACCTACGCGCGGCAGATGATGTTCAGTACAACGCTCCTGATTGTGTTCTTCACCGTCTGGGTGTTTGGCGGTGGCACCACTGCCATGCTCTCATGCCTGCATATTAGGTGAGTGTGACCACTGCATTCTTCTTTAGCTCAGGAAATGTGGTATGCAGCTTTTCATTCAGATGGTTGAAATGTGTACTTTGCTTGAGGGCATGTTTTAATGGCCTTGGAAGATGCACACGCGTTTCAGATTTTTATTGGAAATGTTGTTGTAAACCACTTTGAGCAAGTAGCCTCGGTTCTTGGTTTTTAAAGAAACTTTAAAATAAGGGACCTCCTCAAAATGTTGCAGGGTACTCCTAGAACCTGACAGAAGTGTTCCCTTTCAGAGCTTCAGCTAGCCCGGGACAGAAGCCTCCTCCTGGGAAAGGAAAAAGTTGTCCTTTTTCCTTTCATCCCTCCAAAACCTTCCTTGAGTGGTGCAGGGAAGGATTTTGGTTCTTTTTTTAACCTCAGGGTACATGTTCCTCTAACCCTGTTTCCATCCTCCAGGATTGTATAAGGCCAAGCTATTAGGGTCTTGAGCAGGCCAATATTGGCTCCCCCACCCCCCTCCAACAACTGCCTTCAACTTTCTGTAGGTATTCGAAGCCACTGAGCATGATTGTGTGAGTCCTTGTTGGGAAGCTTCTATTATGTTTAATTTACAATCTATCTTTTTGGGATACTTTTTAGAGTATTAACAAGGATGCAGAAGCACCTTCCTTGTCTGTGCATGGCCCCATTTCACTGCTGAGCTGGACTGCTAAGTTCAGTATTAGAATCAACGATAAAGGATATAATCCAGCCTTCCCCAACATGGTGTCCTCCAGTTGTGTTGGATTGCAACCTCTATCATTCCCAGCCAGCATGGTCAACTATGGGAGCAATGGCTATGCTAGCTGGGAATTATGGGAATTATTATTATTATACAACAGAGTTGTCAGTCTTTTACTTTTAAATCCTCTCATAGACTTTTAATTTCAGAAAACCTCAGTAAATGCTGTTCAGATTTGGTTTGGGCCCAAGAAGCTACTGGGGTCTCTACAGCCTGTGATAATTCATATGGGTGTAAGTTAGAAAGCAAATTGAAGGAGACAAAAGTCTCCCTCCAAACATTCTTCCACTAAAATAAAAGGTTGCTTTTATTTCCTTCTGTGTCAATGAAATTTGGGGAAGTCTTTTTGGAATGAGAGTGCTATACAGGAACTAAACAGGAAGTTATCCACTTGTGAAATGTATCCTCTTTGCCACTGGGGGTCACCTTGGCCACATGGCCTTGATAATTAGAATAAAAGCAGTGACCAAATTAAATGAGAGTTGGATTAACATAAATACACTTGTCTGGGAGTGAGTCCCGTTGATGTCAGTGGGTGATGTCAGTAGATGTGTAAGAATGAACTGCATCTGTCCCTCTGCATCTGAGGGACATGTCGTACATTTACTTTTGTTTCCTTTTTTTTACATGGAGGGTCAGTATCCATGTAAGAAAAAGTATACACACATTGGCATTTTTGGTGTAGTGTTTATGCTTTTTTCTAGCCAAATACACCAGCTGAGCAGTGACAAGAGAGCTTTGTAGACCTCTCAGCTCAAGCCCATAAAATAGCTTGAATAATAGTTGTTCTGTGCTTTTGTCTGCAGGGTTGGTGTGGATGCAGATCAAGAAAACTTGGTAGGTATCACTGCTTTTCTTTCTTTCTTTCTTTCTTTCTTTCTTTCTTTCTTTCTTTCTTCCACCCCCCCACCCCCCCCCCCACATTTTTGTTGGTTAATTTAATCACTGATTAATTACTTATCATTTTGGCATGCTGAGTGCTTTATAGTTCTTATTTCATCTTTACAGCTGTCTTGCAGTGTAACGACTGCCTGAAGGCCATGTGGTGAACTGAGCAGGGATGTAAGCTCTGTTGCAAATGTATCTTCTAAAGTGATGTGCTGGAGGAAGGATTATAGACAGGGGAAATCAATCCTTAGCAGAGTTGGAGGGCGCGTTGGTCCTCCCTTGCAGAGAGCAGTATGCATCACCGTCTGTGCCAGAGTGCCTTAGAGACTGTAGCTGTGCAGTACATAGGAAGTTACCTTATACTGAGGCAGACCATTGGTCCACCTAGATCAGTATTGTCAGCACTGACTGGCAGCAGCCCTCCAGGGTTTCAGGCAGGGTTCTTTCCTCACCCTATCTAGAGATGACAGGGACTGAACCTGGGACTTCCTGCATGCAAAGCAGGTGCTCTGCCACTGAGCCACAGCCCCTCTCACAGTATTTCAGTCAGAACCTCCTTTGAGGGAGTTATGTGATTCCTGTGCCTGGCCAAAAGGCCAAAGTGAAGAAGAGCTGAGCCAACCTCCCTTTCTATACCTCTGTTAGCGTTGCACCCCAATACCCACCTGCAGTCACAAGAGCTAGTATGAGGACTTACGAGGGTATATATATATGCAGGCTCAGTTCTTTCCCAGCTGGAGAAATCTGGTCTGTGTCTGTGGTACTACATAGCTCCCTTTACACTCCTTGAATCAGGGAAGGGCCATAGCTCAGGAGTCGAACACATGTTTTGCATGCAGAGGGTCCCAGGTTCAATCCCATCATCTTTGGGTAGGTAGGGCTGGAAAACCGCTGCTTGAAACCTTGGAGAGTCGTTGCCAATCATTGTTGACAATGCTGAGCTAGATGAACCAATGCTCTGACTCGATATAAGTCACGTTCCTATGTTTTATTAGGATTGAGGAGTACACACAACTTCATCGCCTGCATGTTCTGGAACTTTAAATCTGGGCTGGGGGGACCTGTCGTGTTCTAGAGCAGCCTTACCCAAGCTAGTGTAGTCCAACACATCTGGAGGGCTACTCCCAGCATCCGCCAGCCAGCCTAGCTAATGGTGAGGGATGATGAGAGAAGACATTTCAGACCTCTGCAGGTTCCCCAACCATGCTTTAAATATCAATGAGCAAATCCGAGGAAAGGCATTTGTTTCAAATGAGAAGCAGTATATGAATATTCTTCTTCGTGGTCTCTGTGCATCACACATATGGGTTCTGCACCTGCGTGGAGCCTCATTTGGGAAAACCTCTATAGCTGAGGAATGTTTTTGGTGGGAACCCTCCCCCACTGTTCCATTGCGCATGTCTGAGTGGGTTCCTGTCTATCTCCTCAGTTCCTTTTCGACCACTGTCATGGCTGCCTCCTCGGGAACTTTATCTGCATTTTTTTGGACTTTAGTGCTGAGGTTTTTGTTCTTTCTTGTTTTTCTTGTTATCTAAAAAAATAAAAAATAAGGTAGTTAGTTCTTCTTAGGTCTTTGTATATATTTTTTTCTTGGCATGTGCTATTAAAAGCCTCCCTCAGAAAGTGCATCTGCTGTGGCAGCAAGTTACCTCCCTCTGACAGACATTCTTTATGCCTTCTTTGCCGCAGAGATGCCCACACTGTGGAAACTTGTCATTGCCGATGGTTTTCCAAAGAAGCCCGTAAAAATTGCTCAGACAGATTGAAAGCAATTTTGTGGAAAAGGGTGATGGAGGCAGTGGACTCTCCTACACCGGGTCGCTCTCTGATGCTATCTGCAGCTAAAAAGATCTCTAAAAAGGCAAAGCAGTCTAAGCCCATGCCAGAGACGAAGAAAAAGCAAAGGAAAGGAGGCTAAAATGACTCCTCCGAGAGCCTCGGAGTCAGAGATCCCTCCTCCTCTTCTAAATTCGTCGATTCAGACACTTTCGTCGATACTGACAGCAGCCCCTCCGATGGAACTATTATCTAAGGCCTCTGAAAGCGAGATCAGGGATGTCTCCCCCATCTAACACCAACTGGATTCTAGTCCTCAGGTTCGATGCTCCCATTCTCCCTTACCAAGCCTTCGAGACCAAGAATCGCAGTCACCGCACTACAGAAGATAGCAGTCATCTGCCTTCTCCAGAATTCCTGTCTCTCGGTATCGTTTCAGTGGCAGTACAGTATCAGGCTGGCCTGTGCCTCCCCCTAGGTCTTACAAATGTGATAATTGGAGACTGTGTAGGGACTATGACATGTACTACGATTGAACCATGTACTTGGGGGCGATTCCTCCTCAGTATGGACCTTTGGTGTCAGTTGCGCGCCCACCGGATAATGATGCCTTCTTTCCATCACCAGTGCCTCTGCGTTTGTCGTCCTTTGGAAAGTCTCGAGGCCAGATGGATCAACCTACTCCCGATCGTCCTTTCCTCCTGTGCAAGAGCATGGGGAACAACGAGCAACAATACACTGGGCGGAACTCTCCCAGAATTCTGTGGAGGTTCATCAGTCTGACTCTTCATCTTATTCCTCCATTCGTCCTTCAATTTCATCTCCAGATAAGGTTGTGAGTACTGTGGACAGAGCATCTCCTTCCAAAGACATGGGTGATTTTTTGGAACAGGTGCTAAGAATGGCACAGCCCCTAGGGATAGAGTTCCAACAGCCCACAGAACACATTCAGGATCCAGTCTTCGATGCTGTGTATACTGAGGCAGCAGTGCCAGTAGCGATTCCCTTTTTTCCCACTCTTCTACAAACTGTGAAACAAACTTGGAATGCCCTGTCATTGATGGCACCCACCTTGAAGCACCTTGAATTGATGTACAAGGTACAGGAAAAATACGCCTCCTTTCTTTTTTCTCACCGTGTCCGAATTCAGTCATTGTAGAGTCGGTTCAGGGTCGATCCCAGAAGTCTCATTCATCTCTGGTTGATAAGGAGGGACGTAGACTTGACCTTATGGGATGTAGACTGTATTCTTCTGTGGCTTTGGGACTTCGTGTGGCGAACTGTCGAGCCATGATGTCATGTTATCAATTATTTTTGTGGGAGAAGATGGATTCTTTATGTACTTACCTCCTGGAAGACCAGAGAGAGCTCGCCAGAATGTTTCAGGCGGAAGTAGTAAGACTCTTCAGACAACAAATAAATACCACCCATCATCAGGTGGATTGCAATGCAAAGTCCACGGTAGGCTCTGTTGTGCTACGACGTCATGCTTGGCTTCATTCAGCTAGACTAACACCGGAGGCCCGTTCTAGAGTTGAAGACTTACCTTTCAATGGAGAGGGATTATTTAATTCTAAAACGGATGATCAAATGGACTCTGTGCAAAAAGCAAGATCAATGGCAAAGAAGATGGGCATTGGACAACCACAACAGCAACAATCTTTCAGGCCAAGGTGTTGGTTTCGACAGCATCAACCGTTACTTTCAAAGGCAGGCTACAGATCATACCCCACGGTACCAGCCACAGCAACAACAACAGAGGAAGCAGTATTCTTGCTCCAGGTTTCATCAGTCCCATATGAAGTCTGACACTTCTTCCAAATGGCGTGTTTGACTTGGAACATCTCTTTGTCATTCCGCCTCCCTTTACTATGACTTTTGGCAACCGCTTATCTGTATTTTTCCCAGCTTGGCAGACAATAACATCAGTGCTGGCTACTGTTCGCCACAGATACAAAATCAAATTCAGTGTCCTCCCTCCAGTGGGAACCCTAAGAGTTACTGCTCTGTCGGAACTGTTACACCTCGAGACTGAACTCCTGCTTCGGAAGGGTGCAATTCAGTGCATCCCCCTCGAGCAAATAAACAAGAGTTTTTCCTCCCGATGTTTTACAGTTCCCAAAAGGGATGGAGGACTTTATCCAATCTTGGATCTGCAGCTCCTGAACAAGTTTATCCCACCCAGGAGATTCAGAATGACTACATTGACAATGATCCTTCCTCTCCTGAGAAAAGGCATCTGGTTTGCTGCAGTGGACCTCAAAGATGCTTATTTCCACATTGACATAGAAGAAGCACGTCAGAGATTCCTTTGTTTTGCGATTGGTTCCAACATGTTCCAATTTCAGGTGCTCCCCTTCGGGCTAATGACCACCCTGAGGGTGTTCACGAAATGCATGGTGGTAGTCTGCATATCTATATCTCAAAGGGATTGAAGTCTATTTGTATCTGGACAACTGGCTTCTAGTAGGCCCATCCAAGGAGTCTGTAGATCGTGCCATCATAGTTGTCCTGAATCTTTTAGATGCTCTGGGTCTATATCTCAAAAAGGAGAAGTTGACATTATCTCCCACTCACACTATACAATTCATTGGAGCGGGCTTAGATGCGAAGTCAGGGTGTGCATACCTCCCTCAGAAATGCTTGGATCAATTAATTACTCTGGCGTTGGCTTCAGCACATGTCATACAGTGCCTCTTTGGACACATGGCAGCAATTGTGTCGGTGGTGGAGTGGGTACATCTAAGAATGAGACCTTTACAGAACTGGTTTATTTGTGCCTTCCACAACGAGACCGATCCTCGTTGAACCCAACTGCTGATTCCACACCATGCTGCTTCCTCTCTTCACTGGTGGATGAGTCCAGTCAGTCTCAATCAAGGCATCCTGTTGGTTCAATCTCCTCTGTCTCGAGATCTCACAACAGACACCTTTCTCATCGTTTGGGGTGCCCATTGTGGACCATTGCAGATTCAAGGCCAATGGTTGAGAACAGAAAGGATGGCTCACGTCAATTTTCTGGAGTTATTAGAGGTATGGAAGGCCTTAAAAGCTTTTGTGAATTACCTACAGGGCAGACATGTCCAGATTTTAACAGACAACACTTCTGTTCTTTGGCACCTGAACAAGCAGGGTGGTACCCATTTGTGGGCCTCGCTACCAAGATCTATGATTGGATTGTACCGAGGGGCATCTGCTTGACAGTGATTCATATTGCTGGAGTAGACAGCACACTGGTAGATTCCCTCAGTTGAACTTACCAAGCCTCCCATGAATGGGAAATGTCTCCGATCATCCTACGTTGTCTATTTCGGAGATGGGGACAGCTGTCTGCAGACTCTTTCCTCCGTTTCCTCTGCTACCTAGAGTGATTGCGAAGATCAAGGAACAGAAGACCAACTGTCGACCGCGCTGTGGTGACCAAGACAGCCGTGGTTCATGATTCTATCCAATATGGCCAAAGGAAATTTTCTTCCACTTCTGCTCCTGCAGAATCTAATCTCATGGGATCGAGGATGGATCCGGCATCCGGACCTGGACACTCTGAAGCTCACCCTCTCACTAAGCAATTTCGACGTGGGCTACGGAATTTGGTTTCTCCAGTGAAGGATCTGGCTCCACAGTGGAATCTTTTGTTGGTACTGCAACGTTTGATGACAAAACCTTTTGAGCCTATGGCTACGATTGATATGTTTTTGTTGTTGTTCAGTCGTGTCCGACTCTTCGTGACCCCATGGACCATAGCATGCCAGGCCTTCCTGTCCTGCGCTCTCTCCCAGAGCGTGCTCAAGTCCATATTCATTGCATCGGTGATGCTACCTAGCCATCTCATCCTCTGCTGTCCCCTTCTCCTTTTGCCTTCAGTCTTTCCCAGCATCACGGTCTTTTCCAGAGAGTTTTCTCTTCACATTAGGTGGCCAAAATATTTGAGCTTCAGCTTCAGTATCTGTCCTTCCAATGAACACTCAGGGTTGATTTCCTTTAGGATGGACTGATATGACCTCCTTGCAGTCCAGGGGACTCGTAAGAATCTTCTCCAGCACCACAGTTCGAAAGCATCAATTCTTCGGCGCTCAGCCTTCCTTATAGTTTTTACTCTCCTGGAAAGTGGCATTCTCAGTAGCAATCACGTCATCTAGGAGAGCGTGTGAACTCTGTGCTCTCCATATCAATACGCCATTTACAGTGTTTCATAGAGAGAAGGTTGTCCTTCATCCTGACCTCACATTTCTTCCTAAAGTGGTTTCAGAATTTCACATCAATGGGTCTGTTGTGCTCCCTGCTTTTTTCCCATCACCATCTTCAGACTCGGAGAGACGTTTGCACAACCTTGATGTCTGAAGGGCCTTGGTGTTTTAGAAAGCGAGGACTGAATTGTTTCGGAAATCGAAAAGAATATTTGTATGCCATGCTGGTGTGAACAAGGGATTACCTGTATCAACTCAGAGGTTGGCTGCTTGGATAGTTGAGACCATCAAATTGACTTACCAGCTCATTGGCCAAGAGCCTCCTCATCGAATCCGAGCTCATTTGACCAGGGTTATTGCAACATGGACAACTTTTGGGAGAGGGGTGGCTTTAAACGACCAATGCAAGGCTGCAATGTGGTCTACCCTGTCGACATTTGTGAAGCATTATAAGTTGGACGTGAGTGCAAGATCGGATTACATGTTGGGAGAGTGGGTTTTTTTGTCCGTGTTACAGTAGGACACCTACCCTTCTCCAGTAAGTTGGCTTATCAATCACCCATATATGTGATGCACAGAGACCATGGAGAAGAAAGGCAGGTTGCTTACCTGCAACTGTAGTTCTTCAAGTGGTCATCTGTGCGTTCACACAACCAACCCACCGTCCCTGCTTTGGTGTCGATATGCTTTTTGATTTTGATACCGAGGGACCCTCGGATCCGAGACTAATTTTTTGCAGCCTCAAGGAACTGAGGAGATAAGTGGGAACCCACTTGGACAGGCACAATGGGATGGGGAAGAGTTCCTGCCAAAAATGTCCCTCAGCTATAGAAGTCTTCCCAAATGAGGATCTGCGCAGGTGCAGAGCCCATATATGTGAATGCACAGATGACCACTTGAAGAACTACAGTTACAGGTAAGCAACCTGCCTTCTTTAGTAAATAAATAAATTTGTCCTCTGGGCCGTACAGCATAGTCCACTTGCTGTCTCCTGATTCCCTGAGAGGAGATGGAAGCTGGCCCATTTCACATTTAAGTTGGACCTGCCGCTCCTTAGGACAGAACTCCGCATCACCCTCAAGGAAGGATGGCAGAGTTCCAGGGCTTCCATCACATCGCTGTCTCTAGAAAAATACACACACCCCACCGCTCCGATTAATGTATTTCTCCTCTGGATATACGATTGCCTCCTTATCACTGTCATCCACCCATACAGTGTTAACTGAAAGCAATTATGTACTCATATGTCCATTGTTATGTTTCAAAAACTGAAAAGAAAATCTTTGTAGAAAAGAAAAGATAATAAGGAAGTTTCCCTTTTTAAAAAAGGTGTCCATGTCATTGAGAAGGCTGGCAACTCCCTGAGACTTAATATTTCACCAGGCTATCACTGAGGCAGAGTTTCTTTGCTGACCAAATGCCTTATTTGGCGAGTGATGCTTGCAAGTTGGGGAGAGACCAAACAGCACTATAATTGTGTTTCATTCATTTGTTTCAGGGTGTGCCAGAAAATGAAAGGAGAAGTACCAAAGCAGAGAGTGCCTGGCTGTTCCGACTGTGGTACAACTTTGATCATAAGTA
This sequence comes from Heloderma suspectum, assembly GCF_057233095.1. Lineage (NCBI taxonomy): Eukaryota > Metazoa > Chordata > Lepidosauria > Squamata > Helodermatidae > Heloderma > Heloderma suspectum. The sequence goes on from NC_139466.1 coordinate 5,814,048, forward strand.
TCCTTAATAAAAATGAGAATCCACTGTCCTTGGTCATGTATGACATTTTTGCCTCTTGGCCTATGCACCAGGGAGAGTAACAGCTGTTTCCCTGCATGATGGCAGGAGAGCATTCTGCTCTCTGAGATGCCTCTCCTGCTCAGCTGTGGATTCTTGTCTCTCATGCAACCAATTACACGGCACTGAGAGCCAAGAAGTACAGCGATACATTTCTTGTATTTGCAGTTGCTTAGAGGGACAGCCAGTTATTTTAGTTTCCTGGGAGCAAATATATTCTCCAAAAGTATAGTTCGTCACACAAGCCAATCCCCTCTCAGGTGGTCATGCTCTGGAATAGAATTCACACCGCTTAGCAGTTAATATTTTAGAGTAGTGGAACAAATGCCTGAAGAGAAACATATTACTAAAGTGCGAAATAATCTTTCCCTTCCCCTCACCCCTTGGAACTTTTGAAAATCCGAGCTCATTTGACCAGGGCTATTGCAACATGGACAGCTTTTGGGAGAGGGGTGGCTTTAAAGGACCTATGCAAGGCTGCAATGTGGTCTACCCTGTCGACAATTGTGAAGCATTATAAGTTGGAACTTTTGAAAACCACTTTCCTTAAAGTGAAACTGGACAAAACTGGTTACTACTGCTTAATTGAAATTTTTGTAGTGCTACTATGGGCCAGATGAAATTAGGAACATAGAAAGCTGCGTTATACTAAGTTAGATCCTTGGTCCATTTAGCTCAGTATTGTCAACGCTGACTAGCAGCAGCTCTCCAGGTTTCCAGGCAGGAGTTTTTCCTAGCCCTACCTGGAGATGCAGGGGATCAAACCTGGGACCTTCTGCATGCAAAGCAAGTCTTCCAGTGCTCAACCCTAGCCTCTCCCCATAATTGCTTAGTCTGGCCCCCATCCACTGCCAATTGGAATTGCTTGTTTTCATGTAGGCCTACCCAGGAATTCAGGTGAACTTCAGGGGTCTCAGTCTCAGTACTGTCTTGGCATATTTGTCGAGTGAGTGCAAGAAATGGAGCCTTTTCAGTGGCAGTACAATAACTCTGGAATGCTCTCTCAGTTGAAATCCATCAGGCTTCCTCTTTGTCACTCTCCCACCAAACTCTTGTTTCAGTGGGCTTTTATACAGTCAGGGCCAGAAATATTGGAACAAGGATAACTGTTTTGGCAGTTGGCGTCTGTACACCACCACACTGAAGCTGAAAGGAAACACACCTAGATGGGAGCGAAGTCAGGACTGTCAGCTGTAATTCAAGGGGTTTGACAAAAGTGGGGCACTAACCATCCAGGAAGTACAACCAGTGGCATACACACCCCCCCCATCGATGATGGCTCATAAGTAATGGAACGAATGACTGACAAGCAGCTGCATGGCCAGGTGTGGCCTGTTTTCTGGGTACCCCATGACCAGTCAAGCAGATAAAAGGCCTGGGTGTTACATTTACATTTCTGAGTGTTACATTTACATCTGTTCACTGGAACTCCCAACATGAGGTCCAAAGAAGTGTCCATGAGAGTGAAGGAGGCCATCATTAGGCTGAGGAAACAAACCCATCAGAGAGATAGCAGAAACATTGGGAGTGGCCAGTACAACAGTTTGGAACATCCTGAAAAAAGGAATTAATTGGTGAGCTCAGCAACAGCAAAAAGGCCTGGAAGACCACGGAAGACAACTAAGGTGGATGACTGCAGAATTCTGCTCATGGTGAAGAGGAACCCTTGCACAACATTTAGCCAGGTCAAGAACGCTCTTGCGGAAGTAGGCATGTCATTGTCAACATCTACAGTCAAGAGACGGCTTTATGAATGTAAATACAGAGGCTTCACAATAAGGTGCAAACCACTGGTAACGCTCAAGAACAGACAGGCCAGATTAGCCTTTGCCAGCAAACACCTAAAAAAGCCTGCCCAGTTCTGGAATAAGATTCTTTGGACTGATGAAACCAAGATTAACTTGTACCAGAATGATGGGAAGAGAAAAGTATGGAGAAGGACAGGAACAGCTCATGATCCAAAGCATACCACATCATCTGTCAAACATGGTGGAGGCAGTGTTATGGCATGGGCATGTATGGCTGCCAATGGAACTGGGTCACTGGTGTTTGCTGATAACCTGTCTGCTGATAAAAGCAGCAGGATGAATTCTGAAGTGTATAGGGCTATACTTTCTGCTCAGATTCAGCCGAATGCTGCCAGACTGATAGGACGCCGCTTCATCTTGCAGATGGATAATGACCCAAAACATACAGCAAAAGCTACCCAAGAGTTTCTCAAGGCAAAGAAGTGGGATGTTCTTCAATGCCCAAGTCAGTCACCTGATCTCCACCCAATAGAGCATGGTTTTCACTTACTGAAGACAAGACTGAAGGCAGAAAGACCCATAAACAAGCAACAGCTGAAGGCAGCTGCAGTAAAGGCCTGGCAAAGCATCTCGATGGAGGAAACTCGGCATTTGGTCGTGTCTATGGGTTCCCAGACTTCAGGCAGTCATTGACTGCAAAGGATTTTCATCCAGGTATTAACGGCGATCCTTAAGTTTGAAATGATGTTGGTTTGTTCCATTACTTATGGGCCACCAACGATTGGGGGGAGGGTGTATGCCACTGGCTGTCCTTCCTGGATGGTTAGTGCCCCACTTTTGTCAAACCCCTTGAATTACAGCTGGAAGTCCTGACTTTGCTCCCATCTGGGTGTGTTTCCTTTCAACTTCAATGTGGTGGTGTACAGAGGCCAACTGCCAAAACAGTTATCCTTGTTCCAATATTTCTGGCCCTGACTGTATGTAACACGTAGTTTAATTGCTGCTAGTTTTAATATGTAACATCTTTTAGACTTGCTGCAGTTAGTTTTTTTAGTGTTTGTATTATATGCCCTTTTGTTACTGCTTTAAGAAATTTTAAGTTGTATTTTTATGATTTTATATAATTTTATGGTTATGTTATATATAGCTCTGGGTACATTTAGTAGAAGAGTGGAATGTAAATATTTGTTCTTACGATTCATAGATAGCTTTAACGAAATGTCCAGTCCCTCCTTAAGAGCTCTCATCAAAATGTTTTATTCCTTAACAAACACCCTCCTCAGCTACCTGAAGCCTCTCTTAACACATAGTGGCCCTCCTCTTACAACTACACTTCCAAGCTGCTGTGGGCCCATTGCAAGGTGTTTGACTAGCCCACAGGCTTATGAAGTAAGTGCAGAACATCCTGAAAATGACAATGGGGTTCTTCCTCTGTTTGTGTATTTGTGTTTGCACAGCCACTGAAGTTGGTCCTGCAAAACAGTTACTCTGAACTGAGGTGCTGAACATCTTTCAGCCCAAGGGCCAAATTCCATTTTGGAGAGGCTATTGGAGCTTGCTTTCCAGCGGTGGGTGGGGCCAAAGGCAAAAGGGGTAGGGCCAAAATGTCAAAAACACCAGAATATCTTAGCTTAAAGTTCTTACTACCAGTAACAAAACTTTTGGAGAGGCATTTCAAGATTTTAATATTGGGGGGCAGGAGGGGGGGCTGCACAAAAGCCTGGAAACCACTAAATGATTGGTGATCAGGGGAAAGAGGATGAGGCCAAGTCCCCTTCTGGGGAACACCTGAGGGCCAGATTCAGACCCCAGGCCTGAGGTTCTGCACCCCTACTGGAAATGTGGGAGCTGCTTCTTCAACTGTGTAATAATTAGAAGATGTACTGCTTTTGAATTTCCAGACCAGGTTGACTTTCAGTCCGGGAAGAACTCTTTGTCAATACCTAGTAAACTGTCTTACCAATTACTAAGCTGCTTATGAGCATGTAAGAACAGTCTTGCTGCATCCATCCAAACTCTATCCAGTCTAGCATCCTGTTTCCATCAGTGGTCAGCCAAGATACCTCAGGAGGCTTATATGATGGTGATGGCCATCTCCCTATTGATTATCCCAGCCATCTGGTACTTCTTCTGAACATGGAGGTTCCATTTAGCTATAGCTAATAACCTTTGAAAGACCTATTCTCCAGAAATGTGTTACATTTTCATAGGATTCCTGACCTTCAAATAATTTGGACCACAGCTCCCATCAGCCCCAGTCAGCTTGGGAGTTGTAGCTGAGAAGCATCTGGAGGGCCCCAGGTTGGGGAAGGCTAGTAGACAATTTCTTTTGCATTTTGTGTTCTTAAAGCCTAAACATATTTGCAAGACACTTGTGAAGCAGGTCTTTAGCCCCATTTTACAGGTATAACTGAGACAGGGAAGAGAGTCTGTCTTGGTGAAGACTACTCAGTGACTTAGTGGGATTTGGACCTAATCATCCTGGGTCCAAATCTCATGGAACATGACCAGGTTGCAGAATTTTCTTGTCCTCTTGGGCCATTGGTGCTTTTATGGATTTCCCTTTCTTGCTTAGCCCCTTAAAAGTATTGCAGGTGTCTCGTTAGCATATTCACCGTTTAATAAAATAGCTCTTCCTTTTTATTCAGAACCAGGAGCAGCTGAAAGATGACGATTCAGATCTTATTTTGAACGATGGAGACATCAGTTTGACATACGGGGATTCCACAGTGAACACAGATTCTTTGACATCTGGTACATCTAGAAGGGTGGCAGGAAATGGTTCTGAAGATGCCCTGGACCAGGAGCTTGGCTTTGGAGACCATGAACTTGTCATACGGGGTACACGCCTAGTTCTCCCCATGGATGACTCGGAACCTCCCTCAAATGTAGTAGATAATGCTAGACATGGTCCAGCGTAAGATCTGTAGCTTGATTTGGCTGACAGTCAAAATCGTATCAAATCCACATACGATCATGAAGAAAAATGTACTACCTACAACAAAAATCTACTGCATGTCTCAGAATGTCTAAGCTGTATAAATATGTATTTATTTATATGGTATCAGGAAAATATAACTATCCATATGAGACAACTTGTGAAGAGCAAGCTGTCAATTTCGTAAGTTTAAAAAACACATGTTGTTTAAAAACAACACACATGGACTGCACTGTGTAGCAGTGGAACTGTTTTAGAACAAAATTCTGCTATGGTGGGGAGCGGGGGAAGAGAAGAGAATGGGATGAAAATCTGCTTTTCTGTTGGTTTTCATAACTGAACATTTATCTGAGAGCAGAAAATAGGTGCTGGAGAAGATTGGCTAGTTTGCTGTGCCTATTCCAGGTGAATGACCAGTGTTTTAGTTACCCATGAGAATGGCTTTAGAGGATGACTGTTTTAGAATCTTGAAATTTTATTTTGAAGTACAACAGTAGGGTTTGATAGAATAGATCTGGACAAAATTATCCTGCCTCTATCTTTAGGCTTCTAAAGCAATGATCATCACTTATGGTCAGTTACTAAGAAGCTGTGATGGTAATGCAGTACTTATATCAAATTGTCACTTAGTAAATTGTGGATGGCTTGTTAACAGGAGCAATTCGCAACCCTTTTCCAGTTTGCATGAGAGGGAGTCATTTTAAGGCCAGAGGTGATTCTTATGAAATCAGTCCCTTTGAATTTGTATGTACTTTGAGGGTGGGTATTTTTAATTTTGTTTTAATTTCTCTTGCCTTATCCCATAGGATCAGGTTCAGGTTCTGAGTTATGCAGCGGTCAAAGCTGGCAATGTTTGATTTCTCACATAGAGGATTAAGCAGTGTTTCTAGAGCAGGTAAGGACAGTATAAAGATGTTGCTGGGTTCCTTTTTAGTATCTAGTCAAGTGGCTGTGCCTTTCTGGTATGTAATGTTTTCCTTCTTATTGTGTAGCTGCTATGAAGACCACTTGAAGTTAATAGTCTGGTACAGTTCCATGCTACATCATGGAGTCCAGCTGTGTGAATAGCACATGCGGAGATTTGAGACTCTACATGCAGGTTTTAGAAGAGGCATTTTAGAATATTAGGTGGTACTGAAAGGGAGTTGTCTGTCCATCCATCCTGTATAGTTGCACTTTTCTTTGGTAACTCCTTCGCATGCTTGTGTGTCTATAAAGAAAAAGACTTTGTTTTTTGTTTACTGTTAAATGAGAAACATTTTGTATGCTGCCATAGTTTCTTAACATTTTTTTTTTTGCCTAAGGAAGAGCACTGAACAACTTGCTGATACTACACTTGGTGTAATCAGCTTTATCCTGCAATGACGATCTTCTTCTGATGGTGCAGTGGGTGGTTTTGAGAAGTGGAGAATTCTGAATGTCATGTTTTCTTCAGAGAAAACAGTACCGTATGAAACCTTTCCATGTACAGTTCTTATTTTTCCTTTCAGCCATAACCATTGATGGATCTTCTCACAGGTAGTTCCTGTAGGGCTATTACTAATGTAACATAATGCTCTAGAGAACGTAGAACCCAATGTGGATCTGGACGGGCATCATCTTTAGGAAGCAGTACCGCTGCTCCTATGATTATGCTTCAGATTTTTGGGCTGTTCATTATTTTTCCAGTGAAAGGTTCCAACCCCTAATGCCTGTGCACAGATTGGATGGCCATGGACATAATGCCTTCAGATAAAGGTGTTCTAGTCTGGTTCACTAGTTTCTCCATTTTGTTAAGAGGTGGAGCAGGTGAGAGCCTGCAGCTTGTTCCAAGTTGAGATTTCTCCCCAGAAAGTAACAGATCTTCTGCTTCTCATCTTTTCAAGAATAGGGCCTTAGCTTCATTTGGATTTCATCAGAGGGTTATTGTCCCAGCCTTTCTAGGGCTCAGTAGGACTGGGGGAACACTAAGAGGTGTAATACTAGATGGGGAATTGTTATATTACAGCCAAGAAAACAAATTACCTTTTCTTTTTCTTAAAAAGGTTTTATGTTCTCAGGTCTGAATTACATGCCTTAAGTATACTTCAGTGCAATTTTCTGTGACCACAAGATCATAGGTTCTTCCCCTCCTGAGACTTAGGCATTCTGGCAACAGCCAGCCAAGAGTGCTTCCTTTGCCAGCTCCGTTCAGATGAAGGGAAATTTCTCAAGAATAACCCCAATTTGGTTTTTGGTTGTTGTTGGTTTGTTTGTTTCTTACATGAGAGAAGCAGGACCTCCATTGCACCCAGGAAATGCCAGTTTATGTTGTTGTTGCAGGAATTTGTTTAGTACCATTATGTCTTTTCTTTTTCCTGCTATGCAGGAATTCCATGGAGTGTGTATGTGCGTGTGTGTGTTTTATATAATGTCTGTATCTTAATGTCAGATGTTAAAATAATAATAGGAAAATGTTCATGTGTTAACATTTTTACATCACTTCCACATTGATGATTTATTTTGTTTGAGGCTTTTCCAAACAAGAAATAATGATACCCCCCCTTCTTTAAACCATGTGTACCTGATGGGCGGTAGTCAGGTTTACAAATGATCCCCATCTCATACTGTAGAATGCTGTCAAGCTAACATACTTGACAACTCTGCTTGTAGTTAAAAAGCATATACTACTCTTCTGTTTTTTTCCTTAATTGGAAGACTGCATATATCCAGTGTGTCTGCTGGATTATATTGTTGGGCCTTGTTCATGCAAACATTTTTGTAGACCATATGCAAGGGCAGCAGTTCTGGCTCACCCTGGCCTCCTACCTTTCCCGGAGCAGAAAATAACACAAGACCTAATGCAGTACTGTGTTTGTCTGTATCTGATATCTCAGTGTGTTGTCCATAGTTGATCAAAAGAGGGATATAGATGGGCTCAGGGGGATCCTGGATACAGGTGAATCCAATACAGTGTCAGGTCATACTTTGCAGTCTAGCTCAGAAGAGGAGGGTGAAAGTTGTTCAAAGCCGAAGGCGCCCTTCATTTCATACTGGCTGCAAAAGTGTTCTTATGAACAGCCCCTCAGTTGTTTCTGCTTTGTTCTCAGTAGCAGTCATGGGAAAACTAGATGACCCCTGTAAGGTGGTGGGAACAGAGTTGCAAATTATCATTTGTTCAAATAGAGGCAGTCTGTTAAAGTGCTGCATTTGGGGATATACTTTTCCTGGTGCAAGTAGCAACATGCCCATGCTGGGGATGGGGTATAGATCTCTTCCTATAAAAGTCAAGCAGATGTGTCCCTGGAGTGTTATGGAGCAGCCATCTTGTATTGGTGCTCCTCCAGAGGCACTTCCCCAAATGGTAACAATTGAATGTACTTAATTCCCCTTGGAGTGTTCCTTTTCTTGACCTATAATTTAAGAACTATCAGCATTGTTTCTGTAACTTCAATTATGAAAAAGGATTTTGTATACATCCACAGGAATTGCTCCAGGAGCCTTCTGTGTTTATCCCCCCCACCCCACCCCAGTTCTACCAGATGGAGCATCTCTGCTAAGTTGATATTCCATTTCTTAGCCATCTCTCTCTTTATATAAATGTAGTCCCCGTGTTGGTTTCATAGGTTTGCTGATTGGCATGTTGAAGTCAACAAACTGCTGCAGTTCTTGACTTCTAATGCCAGTGATGATTTTAACTGCTTATTGATTTAATATAATATTCTGTTTGTCAGGGTGATTGTTTTGGTCCCAGATTTTAATGCATGTGAATAATAAAGGGAGCCTTTTAGCACTGGAACTAATTAAATACATCTACTGCAGTCACCCAAGAGTCATCCATGATTTGCCAGAAATAGCTAACAAATTATTTACTGATTACTTTGATGTTGCAGCACAGCATTCTTTGTGCTTAATTTCTCCAAGGGGTCTTTGCACCCATAGTTCTTAATGACCTCAAATGCAGGTGTGGGAATTTATTACCTCCCAAGTCCAGGTATGGGCCCTTGTAAGTAGTGTCAGCCCCGGGGCTATAAACTTGATAAAGATTTAGGATAATCCTTCTCTTGAAGCAGTCTGTTCTGTAAATTGAACAGACATCTTTTTCTGCATCAAACGACACTGTAGGTCAAGTTCTGGTTTACTCTACTTACTGTAGCAATTGTCTGTTTTATGGTATTAACTGCTATAGTTGTGTTGTTCTTGTAATTATATACTTAAGCATAATTGCACCTTTTTTGGTTTATGATGACTAAATCTTTTATTGTTACATGCACTGTGAAAAAAAGAATCATGGGCCTATAAAACAAGTTTGTTTCTTTAAGTTTTGTGTGTCTGTGTTTCCTTAATCCACAAGAAAATATGTGTGTTTCTAAATTAATTTATTTCCTACCCAGTGGCTTCTGAGAGGTCTTGAACGTAAAATAAAAATAATCCTCCCCTTTTATAATGCAGTTGTTAATCTTGCACACAAGAAAAAGTGAAGCAGTTCAAAGTGCAAAAGAAAAATAGGGTTTTAAGCTATAATAAATTCACATTAAGATACTGTACAATAATAATGCAAATATTTACTAATACAAATATAAATAAAATAATCTTCATTAACCATAATGACTTGCCAAGGAGTTTTTGACCATACTGTCTTTCTCAGGGGCTTATATTAATTAAATTAATAAATAAAATAGCTTTAGAAAGGAGCCAAGAGTTCTACTGATTCTGTGTGGCAGCTGATACATCCTGAGGTCTAGGATTAATTACTTTAAAACATTCTGATCGAAAGCTGTTTGTCATATTACAATTAGTTCATTGTATTTATAATTTGCACTGTACATTTGTTATACAGTATTTTTATTTACTGTAGTTTAAATAGATTTTACACTCTAGCTTTCCCCCCTTTGTACTCTAATGCAGCTGTTAATGGCACAGAAGCTTTTACTAGAGCAGTCCCAATAAAGATCTGAGTGGGCAAATTTGCAGTTTTACTAGAAGCATGTTCTTTGCTCTCATGCAGCAGCCTGGTGCACTTCTACAACATCAACCCCATATGCAAAAATCTGGTTCCAGATGCCTCTTGCTAGACTGGGGCAATTGTATCTAGCAATCTGTGGTGTTTTTTTAATCAATTTTTATTGTGAGTTTTAAGAAAACAAATAACAAAACCAAAAAAATTACAAATATAACAACATATTCTAGAATCCTCAGTTTCAAATATTACAATATTCAAGGGAGAAAAAAAGAGAAAGAATAGGTTACACATAAACTTCAGTAAAAGCAGACCAGATATCTAAATATGAATCCATTTGCAAGTTATGCCTGTATACCACTCTTTCAAATGTTGCTAATGTTGTTAAGTCTTCAATCCATTGCGTTATAGGTGGTGAGCTTTTATCCTTCCAGTATCGTAGTATCAGTAGTTTGGCAACCAAAAGGGCGTGAAGGATCCATCTAGCAATATGTTATCTGGAGCAGCTGCTTGGGTTTATTCTCCGCCTCAGAGCATCACTGAGGTGTGTGGCCTAGAAGCGAAGGAAGCATCTAGACAGTGTTACTCCAATAAAAGAGGTGAGGAAAAATGTGTGATGACCTGCATTTCATAGCATCAAGTGTATAATGTAAACAGCAGTAATGCAGGCTTCTAGCAAGTCATATCCAGAGGCTAGAGAACAATTGTAGAAATAAAACCTGTCAAGCACAGTAAGAAATGCTAGAGTTGGAAGGGGCTTCTTTGGCACTGATCGTGCTTCAGTCCAGTGTTGGCATGCCACCTATGAAGAGGGACAGGACTGTAGTTGACTGCAACCTAGTCTTATAGATAAGTTTCCAAAAGTTGCTAGCCTGAAAAAAAGAATTTACTAGCCTGCTGAAGAGCGGCAGAGGAGAGATGGTGAGCTGTATGTATGTATGTATGTATGTATTACATTCATATCCCACCTTTTTCCCTCCTGCAACGAACCAAAGGTTGTTTACGTGGTGGTCCTCCTCCTCCCCCTCCCCCTCCTCCTCCCCACGTTATCCTCACAACAACCCTGTGAGGTAGGTCAGGCTGAAAGTCAGTGACTGGCCCAAAGTCACTTAGTGAGCTTCATGGCCAAGTGGGGACTAGAACCTAGATCTCCCAAGTCCTAGTCTTGCGCTCTCACCACTATACCACACTGGCTGTTATTGCTGGGCATGGAGGAGGGGGCTTTCCTCCTCATACATCCTGCTTGGTTTCTATGCTGGGTGCAAAGGAGAGATGGCGCCCACTCGCTCACTTGTATGTAACTCCTGGTCACTTAAGACTGTTGATTTTAAAAGCTTATATTCTGCTTTTTTCCACCAGGCAGACTTAAATCAGCTCACAAAATACATATCTTAAAAAAAGATCACCAGTGTACCAAAAATGTTTTTTTTAAATACACCATATAAAATAAACATATGAAAGCAGCATAACAGTCAGTGTAAGAGAACCATATAAGGGAACAGCATTAAAGAGATCAAACAAAAAGACATTCTGCCAAAAGCCTTCGTTTAACAACCACGCTTTAGGTGCCGAAAGGAATATAATGTCGGGCTGTGATGAATCTCACTTAGAATAGTGTTCCATAGAGTGGGTGTCAGTACCAAAAATGCTTTGCTCCCAGTATCCAGACTAGTACGTAACTTCAAGGCAGTTAGAACATCTGAGGATTAAGGAAGGCTTATACAGAGACACTCCCCCAGTGCTTCTTGTATCTGCCACGAGGAGCTCCAAGTGACAACAGCAGCAGCCCAGGTTAAGAAGCCCCACCCTGTTAAGGACTAACATCTGGCTGTTAGGACAATCTTTTTCAGGCTGTGGTCACTCTCCTCTGAGACCTCCTGTGGCCCAAAGATTCAGAAGCAGGGTGGTATTTGGAACAATAGGTGGGCTGAAAGTAGATCTCCAGATGTTTTAGACTTCCAACTCTCAGCAATCCTGAGTATTAGCCATGCTGGCAAAGGCTTCTGGGATGTGAAGTCCAAAACATCTGGAGATATACCTTCTGCCCTCCCTGTCATAAAGATTAACAGCTCGGAGGGATTCTTCACCTCTGAAAACAAATGTACAGGGTTTTAAAAATATATATATTTGGAGCATATACACCCCAGTCCTGAAGTAGCAAACTTCCACCACTTATACTATTAAGAGCTGAAGAATCTTGTCAGGATCAGGCCCTTCTGAAAGTAGAGCTTTTAAATTCTTGGTCAAATATTTAGACAGGAGCGTCTATAAACAGGAGTTTTTGTATTCAGTCAAGCTTTTCCAAGAAATTCCAGCCCAGTTTCTCCCTTCGTTGTCTTAAGAAAGTGCCAAACTGTTTCGCAAAATGGAGCTGCTGCCGACAATTAGAAGTTGCCATATATGGTCGCAGTCTCCTAACTTGGTCTAGTTCACCAAAATGTGTGTGTGTCGTTTTCACTTTTAAGGTGATGTGTGAACATTTCTGCTCCTTCCCCTTTTGCCTAAGTGCCTGGGAATGTAGAAAGCAAAATATTACAACTCATAAGTCAAAAATCTGTTTGCTTGACATGTTAGCTTTATTAGTGGCAGCAGGCTGTTTCCTCTCTTGTTGAGGTGCATTAGTGCAGAACCTAAAGCAGCCAGAATCTGTTGGTGTAGTGAACACAAAGGCGTAAATAGCTCTCAGCTTTATAACAGGCTTGCCACAGCTGTGCTACTCCGGGAGGCAGTGGGGTGGGAAGGCTGGCACCCCCAGAGTAGTTATTTCCTTCTTCTCCCTTCCACTTCAGCCTTTGGCTCTGGTTATCTCTGTAAAGCAGGGCTAGGCAACCTGGTGCCCTCCAGATGTTTTGGACTACAACTCCCCATAATCCCTTATCGTTGGCCATGCTGGCTGGAGCTGTTGAGAGTTGCAGTCGGAAACATCGGGAGGCTGCCAGGTTGCCCACGCCTGGTGTGAAAGGTTGCCAGTGTTTTTAGTGGCTTTGCTTTTCTGACTTGGACAGAATTCTGGTGAAGTTCTCCCCATCTCCATCTCTGTGCCAGAAAAAGTGCCATGTGCATGCTGGTTGTGAGACCAAGGAGACACCAGTCCACTCAACCTGTCCCATTCTTCCATGCTCCTTTCCAGCCCCTAGAACACAGCTTGGTGAGTGCATTGGAACCTGCCCTCCTTCCCCTTCTGCATCAGGGACAGGGGAGAGTCCATAGTTCTGCAGCGGAGCACATGCTTTGCAGGTTGAAGGGCTCTGGTTGAACCACTAGCTTCGCAGGTTTAAAACAGATCTCAAGTCACTGGTGCTATGAAAGACCTCAGACTTCCTTGGGAAAAAGTTCCACAACAGGCTCCGCAGCTGAAAGGGGCCTCTCCCCAAAAGCCACCTGCCTCAGAAGAGAAGACTGAGGGGAGGTAGGATAGCGCTCTTCCAAGTCCTTGAAAGGTTGTCGCAGAGAGGAAAGCCAGGATCTCTTCTCCATCATCCCAGAGTGCAGGACACGGAATCATGGGCTCAAGTGACAGGGAGCCAGTTTCCGGCTGAACATCAGAAAAAACTTCCTGACTGTTAGAGCAATACAACGATGGAACCAATTCCCTAGGGAGGTGGTGGGCTCTCCCACACTGGAGGCGTTCAAGATGAGGCTGGACAGCCACCTGTTGGATTCCTGCACTGAGCATGGGGTTGGACCCGTTGGTCTTGTAGGCCCCTTCCAACCCTACTATTCTATTATTCATTTTAGATGAAGATGCAGAAGTTCTTCATGTACAGATGGAGGGGGGAACCTGTGACCCTACAGATGTTGCATTCCAGCTCCCATAATCTCTGATGACTGGCCATGCTGGCTGGAGCTGATGGGAGTTGGGGGACCAACAACAACGAGAAGGCCAGCAGTTTCCCACCCTTAGTACTGAGTGTAGGATAAGATATTCTTGCAATTTTCCACATGCCAACCTGTCTAGGGCTTTGAATTGTGCTTAGAAATGGGTCAGAAGCCAGTGGAGCTCTTTAAGCGTTGGTGAGGTGTGTTCTCAACCTCTGGTCCCCTGTTAGTAGCCTAGTGGCTGTATTTTGAACTAACTGAAGTTTCTGCACAGTCTTCAAAGGCAGCCCCAAGTACAATGTATTGCAGTAGTCTAACCTGGAGGTTATCAGAGCATGGATAACCACATATGGGATGCTCCGCCATGTTGGATCATGAGATGTTTACCCCAGACCTCCTGGTTTATGTGTATCTGGGCTAGACTGCCTGCTACTAGGAGCCCTCCTTTTCCTTTTCTTGCAGTGCTTATCAAGTTCTTTGATTCTTTGCACACCACATGGCCCTTCTCTCAGTCTCATGGCCAGTGCATGACTCCACATATCCTTGTAATAATATGCTGTATGGAGTTTGGTATGACTGCTAGTGATAATGAGTGGGGAGGGGGGAAGGAAGTACTTGCACTGTGTTTTTTCACTCCCTTTTAGGCAAAGACGCTTTGCATTGCTGCTCCTTTTAACCACACTATCATAAAAACCTAAGATTTCCTTGCCCTTACTCCCCAAGAGAGGCTGATTTAAAGCAGGGCTGGGCAGGAGGTAGATCTGATGTCCAGTAGATTGGCAAGTTTTTCTGACTCCAAATTGTCTAACCATAGCAACCACTGAAAAACTTTCCCAGCCTCTAAATCAGGTGGTCAGGGTCAGCATCAAGGGTAGGCATGGCTGGGCACCTGCCAAAGACCCACACCCCAGCAGGGGCCTACTGACAAGAGCCCCCTGCAGTTGCCCCTCTTCACCATGCAACTTACTTTATCCCTTGCCTTTTGCTGTGGCCCAAACAAAGGAGATGGTAAGGAGGAGGAGCAGAAGATGTCAGAGGTGCCACTGCCTCCTTGCTCTCTGCCTCTCAAGCAAGCACCTGTTAGCCATGATGAGAGAGAGGACACAGAGCAAGAGCAGCTCGAGACAATGGCGATGAGAAGGGAGACGCACTGAGGGAAGGGGGCCCATGGAAGGTGTCTTGCCCAAAGACACTCAGAAACCTGGAGCAGGCGCTGTAAGTGGCTGAAAAAGAACACGGGGGGGGGGGGCAATCGAGTTGTGGGGGGTGTTTGAAAGGACTTCTGAGTCTTGTTCTGGTACTGATCACAAATTACTGGGCTGAGCATATGCTCAGAGCACCTTGTTCCTTAATTCTTCATATGTACCCACCCACCTGAGCCATGGTTTTCAAATTCAGAATGTGCAATGAACTGACACTTTTAGCTGAAAGGAGAAAGGGCAGGGCCTTTGGGAATGGCATTGCCAGCCTTCTGTACCTCTAGAAAAGCTCTTTCACCTGTCATTTGTAAATGAACAAGTGTTTACAAAGACACAATAAGGAAGACACTACCTCTGGTTGGGAAAGGGGGTTACCCACCCCGTACCATGGAAATGTCTTGCTACTATACTGCGAACGCCTTATATGCATAAGATAACAGCTTCTCTGATTTTCCTCTGTCGGCTGGGTGTGACTTTATGGCAGCTACATAATCTATTTAAGTGTGAACTTGAATCTCTGCCTTTTAATTTTGTGTGCCCTGATGGTTCTTGGGAAGGAAGCCAACACCTCCACGTCTAGCACTGAGGAGCTTGTTAATAACTTTCCAGGTGAAAATTGTCACTTTCTTCTGAATCCTGAAACTCTGCTTTGCAGAGGACAACTGAAACCCTCCCTCCATTTTCAACATTTCCAAATAAAGCGTTTTCCCCTTGCAGCTGCTTCTTCAGTGACTAATGCAGTGAGATCCTCTTCCAAGGCTCAATGCTTATACTTCATTCTTGTTCGGATAACAAGCCAACTCTTCAATTGTCTCCATTTTCATTATACTTGCCAGGAAAAGATATACACAATACAAAAAAAGTTGTTATATTTCTCACTGGGCACTGCAGGGCTCAACGCTCTCTCAACAGATTTAAAGCGAGGCAAGCTTTCCCCAAAACTGGCATATTCCAGTCTGGAATTCAATTAACTGTTAAAAAGCAGGGTGGAGGAGTTAGTTTGCTTGCTAATCTGTCACTAAGAAAATATTTTCCACTTAGAATGAAAAGCCAGTTCTCATCTGGGATATTATAATCTTAGGGCAGCCTTCCCCAACCTGGTGCCCTCCAGATGTTTTGGATTTCAACTCCCATCAGCCCTAGCAAGCATGGTCAGGAATGCTGGGATTTGTAGTCCAAAACATCTAGGGAGCACCAGGTTGGGGAAGGCTGTCTTAGGGTGCTTCCAGGTGAAGCTTTTATTGTGCAATTGCACTGCCTCAATCACAGAAGTTTATCAGGGGGTCGGGATGTGGTGGTCTTCTATTTGTAATACTCTGGTGTCCTCCCACTGCTGTGTCTGTTTTTTTTCTCTTACCAGAATAAAAAATGTTAAGGAAAACCAACAGAATAGCTGCACATTGCCCTCCATCCAGAAGCATCCTTAGTTCACAATTTCCCGAGGGGATTCTTCTGAATTAAATTTGGAGTGACATTAGGTATAAAAGGTTTGGCTGTAAGAAGAAAGGGCCTTAGCTCAGGGGTAGTGCCATGCTTTGGACATAGTGGATCCCAAGTTAAATTCCCAGTATTGCCAGTTAAAATAGCCAGGTAGCAGAAAGATCTCTCTGCCTGAGACTCTACAGGGTTGTTTTTAGTACTGGGCTTGATGGGCCAACGGGTTTACTATGTCCATATGTAAGAATCACCTGGACTTGGCAGAACTGACCTGCTTATTCTTTCATGAGTTCTGGGTGTAGTTTCTCTGAGAGCCGATAATTCAGAAAGAGTCTTTCAGTGATCCATGTATACACATGGCAGAGACATAATAAAATGTTCCCATCCCAGAGGAGGCTGGTTGGAAGGAGGTGAAACAGAGCTGCCACTCATGCAGGAGACAACAGGCAGCCTCATAAAAGAAAGATGGTAACTGCGTTGAGTGTCTGCATCAGGAATCATTGAAAGCTCCAATCACCCCAAGCAGCGGTACAGTAATCTGGCTGTCCAGTGGAGGCTGGTTGGAAGAAGGCCAGACTGTGCAGAGAGGTGGGTGGTCAACCTCTGGCGTGTGTGGGTTCTTTGGGCTATCAGTGGCTACCAGTCATGCTGGCTATACGCTACCACCAGAATCAGACACAGCATACCTCTGAATACCAGTCACTGGGGTACAATAGTGGGACAGGACACTTGCCCTCGTGTCCTGCTTTGGGGCTTCCCAGAGGCATTTGGCTGGTACTATGAGAAACAGGACGCTGGTCTGGATAGGCCTTTGGTCTGATCCAGCAGGGCTCATATGTTCTTACGTCTAGTGCTGGCTCCAGGTTACTGAGAGCCTTTGGGCAAGACGTCCTTAATGGGCCCCCCTCCCTCAGTGAGTCCACCTTCTCACCAGCATTGTCCCCAGCTGCTATTGCTTCTCCGCTTTCTCATCATGGCTATCGCTTGCTTGCTTGACGGGCAGAGAGCAAGTAGGTCATGGCATCTACAGGTCCTCCTTCTCACCACCACTGTTGTCTGGGCCAGAGTGAGTGGCAGGGGAACAAGCAGGTTGCAGTGGAGAAGAGGAGGAGCAACGCCAGGGAGCTCTTGTCAGTGGGCCCCTGCTGTGGTGTGGGCCCTTGGCAGGTGCCCAAGCATGCCTACTCTTGACGCTGGCCCTACTCATGCAGTAAAAGGCAGGAGGATAGGGGGAAAAGGCTGACAATTGCAACCACAAGGCAACTGAGTATTTGCTCTTCCTAACTACCAATTGAGCTTTCATTCCCCGCCCCCACACGCACGCAAAGCATTCAGCACCTCACTTTCCCAGCACTAAAAATTCCTCATTGCTCAGGTCATTTCCCTCTTGTGCACTTATCTAAATTGTATATAAGCTGGGAGTAGATATTTTGAATTGTGACAATGGAAAAACAGTGTAGGCTAGATCCTGGATCGTGAGCCATATACAGTTTTCGGATTAGTTTTCACGGGGTGTTTGCTGACTTTATAAGAAGGGACGCCACACCTTCTCCTGCCTGATTTAAAATTCCTTTTAACAAACTAAAACCAGAATCATGAGCTGCTTTTTTTTTTTTTTGTTATAGCTTGCATTTCTTGTGTTCTATGGCAGACTCTGCATTAAGAGGAGGATCGGGTTTTTAATTTTTATTTAAGAGGAACGTTTCTGGAACAGTTCCTGAGGTGGCAGTTTCATGGAAGGTGTGATGACACTGGCAATAGGATTCTTACCCCACTAATATCTACCGATTGATCGATCGATCGATCATCTAATCATCTATCTTTATTGGAAGTGTTTGTATTCTGCCTTTTCATTTGTCAAAGGTAGCTAACATTAAACATTTAAAATCAAAAGGTCAGTGTAAAATCATAGAACAACCATAAAATCATAAAGCAGCTGCAAGCAGCAGTGCACAACAGGAAAGCCCGCAGAAATAAAAACTCTGTTCATTTTGAACATAATAAAAGCCCCACTGGATCAGAGGGAAGGTCTGTCTAGTCCTGCACCCTCCTTCCCTCTGTAGCCAACCAGATGCTGCCAGGAAGCCTGCAAGCGGGGCTCAAAGGCAGTATAATTCCCTTGCCCTTTGACCTTTGCACCAGTTATCCAGATGCAGATTGCCCCTGTATATGGAGGTTCATTTCTATTGTCATGCCTAATAAGAACATAAAAATAACCTGCTGGAGCAAACCAAAATCCAGAGGTGAGGAACCTTTTTTCTGTTGACAGCCACGTTCCCTCAGGGGTAATCCATCAGTGGTAGGCAGAGTTAGAGCCAAAACTGGGTAGACCACCCCTTCTCTATTTCATTTTGCCAGCCCCTTCTCTCTCTCTGTCTCTCTCTGCCACCCCTTCTCTCTCTCTCATTTTGCCACTCCTTCTTTCTCTCTTTCTGCCACCCTTCTCTCTCTCTTTCATTTTGCCACCCTTCTCTCTCATTCTGACACCCTTCCCTCTTTCTCTCATTCAGCTACCCCCTTCTCTCTGTCTCTCTGTCTCTCTCTCTGTCATTCCCTTCCCTGCGAGTGACTCTTTTTCCACCCCCTCTCATTTTCTGTCACTCCCCCTCTCCCCCGCTTTTTCTTCCTGCCCTGCAGGCTGCTGGGGAAGGGACAGATCACTCTTATCAGAAGTTTGAATTGATTTCTTGCTTTTGAAATTAGGTCAGTGGCCACATGCAGCCCTAGAGCTGCAAGCTGCCCATCCCAAAGCTAGCCTGCTCCCTACAGTGGGCAACCAGATGCCTTCAGGAAGCTCACAAGTATGGCTTGAAGGCAACAGTCCTCTCCTGGTATTTGGAGGTCAACTGCTTCTGAACATGGAGGCTCCATATAGCCCCCATGACAAATAACAATTGATATACCTCTCCTCTCTCTACTTAGAGAAGGCATAAGAGAAGACAGTTTTATCCTGTGCCATAAGCAGAAGAGCACTGTAATCCCCAAGTGATCCTCCCTGGGGAGCCTGATTCAAAATCAGGGTGCCACAACTGAAAAGCCCCTGTCTCCAGTCACCATCTGCCTAACCTCTCATGATGGGGGACCTGGAGCAAAGCTTCTGATGTGCATCATAGCGACCAGGCAGGCTTATTGTACAAGAGGAGGTTATTAAAAACATGGGCACCCTTTTTGTTTCTTGGCCCTGATCTTCTGACTTTTAACAAGAGTTGGCTTTGCAGATATTTAGTAGGCAAAACTTTACTGTGCCAGTGGAAAAGCTTCACCCACTTAGTTTCTGTGTGTTAAAGGAAGAGAGGAAGGGCCAGTAAAAAAAAAAAAAAGATGAATAGCACTATGCTGCCAGGAACTCATTTTAGTAAAGTGCACAAACTATTGTGTGGGGGGTGGGGGTGGGGGGGTGATGCAATCTGCACATGATCAACGGCATTCCTCTTCTCAATACTTCACAAGTTCCAGGGTTAAGCCATGCTCTTAAAACCTGGTTCTACAATTTGATGGATTGATTGATTTATATACTGCCCTTCTACCAAATGCTTCGCAGGGCAATTCACAACAGAATAAGAATAAAACCTGGGCCAAGCCCCCTTAAGCTCTGGATATTATTTCACCATCTTTTTTAATGTTATAGAAAGATTGTGCTGATGTTTTCCACCAGGAATTGACCTCTTGGGAAAATCTGGCACTTCTCCATCCAGCTGTTCCACCTTTGAGGCTGGCTCAGTGTCGATGTCGTGTGTTCGGATTGCCCCGGTCCGCCTACCTCTCTACGCCTCCTTGCCCTGCCTACGGCTCCTGTGCTCCACCCAACCACAACCCCCTTGCTTCTGCTTCCAGCTCTCGGTTTCTCCCCTGACTCTTGTACACAGCAGCGATAGCAGCTGTTCCAGAGACTTTCCTGGGCATCCAGGCAGCTGGTGAGCGGAGACTACAGTGTGAGTATATCTCTTTCCCTCTCCTCCATCTCTAGCATTCTCTCCTAGGGGCTTGCAACTTATATCTGGGGAGGGGGGAAAGAACATTATACAGTGCTGTTTCTAGCCATCCATAATTGCAGTTCTAATAGATATTGTGTATTCTTAGGTTGTGGTGGGAGACATATCCCTCCTCCCCAACTATTTTTTGGAGCGGGTCTTGGTTTATACTTTTTCCACCCGCTTCCTAACCTAATACAGCTTTATTCTAGAAAGAGGTTATAGTTGGGGAGTGCCGATCGGGTTGCAGTGTGTGTTGTGAACTGCTGGCAAATTAATACGCAACTTTTCTTCCACTTCCATATTTGCGCCTCTTTGCCATGAAAGCTGAGATTATTCTGTGCCTGGTACCCAACAGCATGGTTTGTGTGGCACAAGCTTGCAATGGGGGCATCTCATATTCACAGCCCTGCTAATAACTGTTGATCTGTTTTGGTGGCTTAGCTGTTTAAACTCAGATCTGCTTCAGTATGTTTAGTTTTTGAGTTCCTGTTTGAACTCTTGGTCATGATGACTATGCCTGATAACAGAAGATTACCACAGATCAATGGGTGGGGGTTTTTTTGTTCTTCTAATCTGAAGAAAAGCATTATTAAAAAGAGTTACCCCACTATTTGTTACTTTCTTCCAGCATACCTGCTCCCATTTCAGCTTTATAAATCTGCCTTTTAATTGTGTACATTTCAGCCACTTATGTTTTGCTGTTGCCATAACATTCAGACATGAGAACTACCCTTGTCAAGAGGTCCTTGTGGTTTATGAGGCTACACAGCCACAGGAGTGGCAGCTGTGTTTACCACCTCACAAACTCATGTCCATAGTGACAAGAAGCCTCAGCTCTGGACCACAAGGTCCCCAGTTTGATTCTTGTTGCCTCTGGCATAAATTCACCATCTCTGCCCCTCAATGTACCCCCGCACTCGCACAGTATGAGGAGGAAAGGGGCAAACTAGACTTGAGACAGGAGACACAAAAAAACAGGATTCCCTTGCAGTTTTTTTTTTAACATATGGCAGCTGGAGCTGGGTGGTGGTGGTGGGGAATCAGATCAGGACCAAGTCAAGCCAGGTTTATTTACATACCCCTTTTCTGCAATTACTGCATTCATACCGGGTTCAGGACAGCTATCAATGCAACAATAATTCTCAGTAGCCCAGCTCGTTATGCAAATGAATAAATAAAGCTACCAAATCACAAGATAAACACTTTCAATAATCAATAGAGCAATACTCAGTTCCTAACTCAACGATGCATAATACTAGAAGAAATGACAATAATATAATGATGACAATAAATAGCAATCCACAGCTCATTTACCCAGACTTCTAAGCTCTTTCCCCTGTAATGGCTTTTTGATTTAAACTCTCTCCCTGCAAAGGCTGCTATTTGCCCATGGGGGTGCAAAATATACAGGTAACAATTAGCAGGGGTAGGGATTTTTATTGGGAGAAAGTGTGTCTGGGGGAGTTAAATGTCCCTTCCCCACCCCCAAGTACCACACTCTCAGCCTTATTCTCTGCCTGCCCCTCTCACAACCACCCTCGTCTCTATGATGGTTAAAGCGAGAGATCTGAATCAAAGATCTCCTGCAGAACATCAAGCTGTGCCCTAATACTGACTTACCTTACACCAGCCTTCCCTGACCAGGCGTGCTCCAGATGCATTGGACTACAACTCCCAGCATCCCCCAGCCAGCATGGATCACTGAGATAAATGTATGTGGAGCGTTGCATCCACTCTGAAGCACCTTACATCGCTTCGGCTATTGGGCGGTATAGAAATGTAATAAGTAAAACAAATTGATATAAATGATAAGACATATTTGGGAAGGGGTGCCCTTCCAGGATACATTCTGTATACTTCTGGGGGAAGGGAGGGTTGCTCCTCTTTGTTTTAGTTGCAGCTTGGCTCGCTTGAGTCACCTGCAGTTAGTAGATTTACTGGCCACCTTCGGTGCTTCCAGACAGAAGTGCTACCAATCAGAAGGCATCCACCTTTTTCTCCGTAATCATTTTTTTCTGGTAAGGAAAGAGACAGAAGAAGCGGTGGGATAACACGGGAGGGTTACAAATGGAAGATGGTGTTGTCTGGACCTCCTGTAAAATTCCGTGAATGAAGCAAAGCACTTGCACAATAAAAGCCTTGCCTGGAAATCCCCTTTGTGATCTGCAAGTTATAAAGGATGCTAGGTCAATGGTATTGGATCTCTGGATGGTTTGCAGCAGATTGACAAGAGTTTCTGACCCCCAGTAGTTTAACAATAGCAAATACAATGGAAAAGGAGGGGGGAACCCCTGTAGTAGTTGGCCTTGTACTAACTGCTTATCCCTTAGCCTCACCTATAAAATGGGAGTATGAATTGGTTGCCTTTGACCAAGTCTCATCCGGCCACTTTGAAAGTTTTGCATTAGAAACCCTGATCTATAGTAACTTGGATGTAGGTTTGTATTTGTCTATAAAGTGTATGGCTCATGGGGGGCAGTAAGTCATTGTCTCCACAACCCCTGCCCAGTAATTTGAACCTGGATCTTGGGGTTCTAGTAGAAAACAAGTAGACCCCATGAGCCTAAAATCTGTCCACCCCTGGTGTAGCAGAGAGAGTGCTCTCATAATAGTACAGCTGGTCAAATGGAACAGTCATAGGTCCAGTAGTCACAAAAAGGAAACAGTTCTTCACACAGCACATAGTAACTAACTTACGGAACTCACTGCTGCAAAATGTGGCAACAGCCACTGTCTTAAATAGCTTTTTTTAAAGGCTTAGTAAATCCAAGGAGTAGCAGTGGTCCATCAACGGCTATTGACTATGATGACTAAAATAAAGCCTCCATGTTCAGAAGCAGCAGTGTACTTCTGATGACCCAGTGATAGAGACAAAAAAAATGGGGCTGGACTGCCCCCCCTGTGGGGGGGCATCTAGTGAGAACAGAATGGCTGTGTTCTCACATAATACTAAACCATGGTTTATGAGAACCACGGTTTGTTGCTTTAGCCATGAACTGTCTTGCAGATGAGCAAATAAACCTGTGGCTTGTTTCCCCTGTTACTAATTTGTTTCTCTCCCACCGATTTTGCCAACCTTCAGAGCAGTTTCATTTTCAGGCAGCGCTTGCTGGGTGCTTCTGTTTCAGGGCAGACAGCAGCCCTAACAAGGCAAGGATAAGCCATGGTTCTGCATTCAGACATCAAAAGAAGTTATGGTTTAAACAGGCCAGTGTGTTGTAGTGGCGAGAGTGTTGGACTGGGGGCCCGGAGATCTGGGTTCTAGTCCTCATTTGGCAATGGAAGCTCACTGGGTGACTTTGGGCCAGTCACAGGCTCTCAACCCAACCTACCTCACGGGATTGTTGTTGTGAGGATAAAACAGAGAGGAGGAGGATAATGTAAGCTGCCTTGGGTTCCTTGCAAGAGGAAAAAAGGTGGGATATAAATGCAATAAATAAATACATAAGCCAGATTTCATAAGCCAACAATAAACCATGGGTTATATTTGTGGGTTGTAGCTGATTAGCAAACCATGGCTTGTTTGCAGGTCTGGGTTCAGACACAACACCAAACCAGATTTCAACAAACCACACAATAGCTTAGTATTATGTGTGAACCAAGCCACTGTTAGACTCGCTGAGCAATTTGTTAAATCCAGCAAGAAAGTTCTTATATTCTGTTTAGCAACTCCTCCAGCAGGAAGCCTTCCTTCTTTTCATATATCAATACTTACTGCTTTTTCCCTCTCTCTCTCTCTCTCTCTCTCTCTCTCTCTCTCGTGTGGATCTGTGTAGGATGCAAAACGGCCCTTTTGGAAACTGACACTGTGATGAGATTTTTTGTTTTTAAACAGGCTGAATTAACACTTTCTTTTAGATTATCAGAAATTAGGTAACAGCAACCGTATATTTTAAAATGGCCTGCTATTAGGTATGTTTATTTCACTTTCCATTTGGAGAGGAGAGAGGAGACATTGCACAGAAAGAAACTCATGCTTTCTGCCTAGAGGAGGAGGAAATTGCTCAGATGGCTTAGCCATGATTTGTACAAACCACCTGAAAGTAAATAGCTGTGTTTAAACTGATGTAACCAAATATGGCTTGAAAGTTTCTTGGGTTGTGCCCGGAAGAAAAGTAAATCCTGCTTAGGGTAGTGGTGGTGGTAGTAATGAAGAACAAAAGCTTTCAACTGAATTACATTCCTAAATGTGTCCCGGTCCTTAATTTCTGCTTGAACATGCGTAGCAGTTTCCTTACCTGGAGCTCACCCAATTCTTTGGGCGACAACTGCAGTTCAATTGGATAATCCTAGGTATGTATATAGATGTTTGCAGCTCATTTAACTCGATAGGGCTTACTTCTGAGCAAATTCGTATATGATTGCACTGTAAAGGATTATATCATTCTTACATTGCATTTAAAGTCACGTCTCCTCCTGCATGTACCTGCTCAGACCCTTCATCTTCAGGGGCCCACCTCTGGGTGCCCCCGCCAAAAGAAGCTAGGCAGGTGGCTACAAGAGAGAGGGCCTTCTCAATGGTTCCATCCCACTTATGGAATAAACTCCCCAAAGAGGTTCGTCTGGCAACTACACTGTTATCTTTCTAGTACCAGGCAAAGATCTTTCTTTTTTCTGAGGGATTTTTAGAGACCTTGTGCTAGGCTATTATGGCTGTTTTATCAGTTACTGTGCTGTTTGCTGTTTATTATATTGTATGATATTCTTTTGAATATGTGTATTGTATTTTATATTTTTAACTGTTTTAAATGGCATTTTACTTTTTTAACCAGTTGTAATCCACCCAGAGAACATTAGTTATTGGGCAGATTAGAAATGTACTAAGTAATAAATATATATATTTTTTTTAAGCATCAGGAACCTAAAGCTAGATTCCCTACATGTAAGAAGGTATATTGGTCGTATTTTCTCAAGAAAAATCTCAACCATACGCCTGCCAAATTCTGTAGCTGTTGCTCATTCAGTTCACGGATCCCTGGGAAAAAGTTGGAGGCTGTAGGTCAGCCTACACCCCTCTCCTTTAAAGACAAGTTCCTAATGAATTATGCCCAGTTCACTTTGGAGTGGGACAGTCTTTGTCTAATTATAAATATGATTTAGGAGTGGGAAAATATTTCAAATTCCTAGAAGCCAGTATAAAATTATAAGGCGCCCAATCTGTTCAGAGCTGAGCAAATCTTTTAAATTCCATTGGGCCAGCCTCAGATATTTAGCAGCCCAGGCATCCAGACACCTGGAGATATTCCAACCTTGATATTGGCTGTTGTGTTGATTCTCAAACTGTGTGCTGAGGCACGCTAGTGTTCTGTGAGATCACTGCTAATGTGCCATGAGAAATAAAAACCAATTCATTAGTTTAAAGGCTCCTGCAGGTCTCTCCTACAGAAGAGAATTCCCACTGCATCTCTCTGTGACTTGCTTATCTGGCTCTTCCAGCCAGCCTCTTGTAGTGGGCAAGTAATTTGGCCCATGTCTCTAGCACTGGATAGGTTTGGTGCTTCTCACTCAAATTTAGAGATGCAGTGGAATGATTACTCACCCTGCCGCAGTGTTGATGCCACTTATTTCCAACTGAGAGGTATGTACGCAACAGTGACTTGTGCACAGTGAGTAGGGCTCCTCTGAGGATGGGGATCCTTAACACCCTCCTAAACGTTTCCCCAAGTGTTAAACTGAAGTGAACGTTCAGTTTGAATTCGTTAACAAAAATGGGTGCCGGTGTTTGGAAGTCGGTGTTGCAGAGTTACCAGCAATTTGTTTTCTTGTATGCTCCCAATGTCATTACATGGGAAGTGGTGTTATATTGTGTAAGACTTATTAATCCTTTTAGTCCAGTACTGTCTACTACAGGGGTGGGGAACCTTGGGCCATGGGGCCAAACGGGGCCTCCTGGGACCCTAATCCTGCTCTCCGCAGTTCCCCAGAGGGCCACACCCCCTTCCCCCAAACTGATAATTGTTTGGTGTTTTCCTGGCTTTTGTGAAGTTTTCCCCGCATTCTAAAAGTTTGAAATGCCTCTCTTAAGACTTAGTTACTGGCAGTAAAGAGCTTTAAGCTACATGATACTGGCATTTTTTTGTATTTTTGGTCCCACCCCTTTTGCCTTTGGCCACACACACCACTGGAATGTGGCCCCTGAGAGCTTCTGCAATGGAATTTGGGCCTCAAGCTGAAAGAGGTTCCAGTGTGGTGGTGTAGTGGCTAGAGTACTGGGCTGGGAGTCGGGAGATCTGGGTTCTAGGCCCCACTTGGCCATGGAAGCTCACTGGGTGATTTGGGGCCAGTCACAGACTCTCAGCCCAGCCAACCTCACAGGATTGTTGTTGTGAGGATAAAATGGAGGCCTTGGGTTCCTTAAAGAGGAAAAAAGGTGAGATATAAATGAAATAAATAAATAAATAAATAAATAAAACAAGCCTTGGTCTACTTGATTTTTATCCCATTCTTCCTCTAAGGAACACTGGGGCAGTGTGTGTGTGTGTGTGTGTGTGTGTGACATCAATCTCCAGCTAGCTCCACTTTATCCTCACAACTGTGTGAGGTAGGTTAGGCTGAGAGAAAAGAGTGATGAATGAATCTGTCAATTTCAGTTTCTCTTTGTTTTTCATAATTCCAAACTTAAATTCATTTCATCGTGTTCCTGCATTACTTTGCAATTTCTTAAAAAAGTCTGCACAAAAATAGTACTCAAGGCAGCTAACAATAATTAAAATACAGATTAAAACAAAATCTTGGTTAAAACAATATAAATATGAATCAATTAAACATCCTCATAAAGTTTATTGGCTGACCTCGGGCCAGGCACTTTGCTTAGCGTAACCTACTCCACAGGGCTGTTGTAAGGGTAAATGTTGGGAAGAACTATGTAGGCCACCTTGAGTTCTATGGAGGGAGAGCAAGATAAAGATGTTAACTAGAAAAACAACAGACGCCCCCACATTTGAAAGGCTTTTCTACCTGGTCACCTGAAGACTAATCTTTTTCACCATAGGCAACTAGTTTTATGAGCCAGTAATAACTACAACAGGGATGTACAACCTCAGGCCCAGGGGCCAAATCTGGCTTGCCTGGGGTCCCAGTCCAGCTCTCTGGGGTTCCCCAAATGGCCCCACCCCCTCTCCCCCAGCCACTAATCACTTGGTGGTTTATTAGCTTTTGTGCTGTTTCTCCTCAATTCTAAAAGTCTGAAATGCCTCTCCTAAGGCTTACTTACTGGCAGTAAAATATGATGGTATTTGGAGCATTTTTGCCTTGCCCCTTTTGCCTTTGGCCTTGCCCACCACTGGAATGTGGCCCTGAGATGTTCTCTGAAATGGAATTTCATCTTTGAGCTGAAAGAGGTTCTGCACCCCTGAGCTACAATAATGTTATTGGGCACAGGCAGACATTCTCTTTCATATAAGGCAAAGAGATTTACACCTTTGACATGCATGCGTAATGTGCAAGCCAATTTAATTGTTTATCAGAATAGTCACTCCAAAGTCTAGAGACTGTGAGTTAGCCAGGAATTCAGGTCCTGCTGGTTTAGTCCTAAATCCTCTTGCAGTTAAAACAGTGTTCTTGGACTTTCTTTGGAAGTTTGTGTTTGCTTTTTACAACATCTAATCGTTCCCTCGAAACTTCAGAGTGTAAAGTTACAACAAAGGCCGTTTGACATATTCCCGCAAGCGCTGCCACCAGCAGCAAACACTGCTGTTGGTGCTGGGTAGCGTTGTAGCGTCGTAGCAGATGCTTCAGACTCAAAGCCCCAGCATCTTCAGTGGAAAGGGTATCAGGCTGCAGGGCTGGGAAATATCCTTTCCTGAGACCTTGGAGAAACCTTGGCAGTGAGAGTAAACCAGCTGTCCCAACCCGGTGCCTTCCAGATGTGTTGGACTTCAACTCCCATCAGTCCCAGGCAGCATGGCCAATGGTCAGAAATGCTGGGAGCTGTAGTACAAACCATCTGGAGGGCACCAGGTTGGAGAAGGCTGGAGCAGACTACTAGGCGAAATGGATGAAGATGGAAGCATCGCTTGGGACTAAGCCACATGTGATTCATGATCAAATCTCCTGCTCTTAAAAAAATGAAAAAGGTAAATGCTGCTGTTGTAGGGATGTGCGAGGGCAGAGATTAGAAGCAAGGACAGGGTACTGGGAGAGGTGTTTTTTTAATGCTTACCTCTGTGCCATGTTCCTGATCGGAATCCCACCCCTAGGTGCTATTTGCACATTAGTTAAAATTGCAGGTAGCACATGAGTGCCGGTATTTCTTCGCTTGTTTGTTTAAAGCATTTTTATGCCACCCCTCAGCCAAAACGGGTGAGAAATGGCAATCGGTAAAATGGGGCAGTCCTGTCCACAGGTGTACATTCTAAAAAGTCATGTCACACAAGGACAAAGGGATGCGAAGGGAAGAGGGAAAAAAGGAGTCTTTCAGCAGGGTGGGTGGAATGGCCAAGCTTCTTCCCTCATCTCCCTCTGCTGAGCCTATAAGTGTTCTCCCTTGGGGCAAATCGTAGCAATGTGGACTGGGAAAACAACATGGAGAAAGGGTTAAGAAGCCTGTTCTCCAGTGCTGCAGCCCCAGTCCTAATCCTGCATTTCCCCCATGGCTGCATTTATCATGGATTTTTGTTTTGTTTTTTTAAAATGGAGATCGGGTCAGAAATTTCTTGATGTTATGTCTAGCTTTCCCTCGGCCCGGTTAAGCTGGGTGGGAGGAATGCGGCTGGTTTAGATAGCCTTCCCCCAACCGGGCACCATCCAGATGTCTTTGGACTCTAGCTTCCATCCTCTCCAGCTAGCAGGCTGTATGCCAGCTGGGTCAATGGGAGCTGTAGTCCAACACATCCAGAGGGCGCTGACTTCAGGAAGTGTGCTCTACGGCACTCCAATGCTATTTTCGTGTATTATGGCTCAGCGGTCCAAGTTGACCCAGAGTTCCCCTGCAGCCAAAGGAAGAGTGGTGTTGAGGCGAGGTGAGAGAAAGATAGTGGCTTCCCTTCCAAAATCACCTATAGGCTGGCCTCGTGCTGACGCTCGGCTGGCCTTTCCTTCTGCCAGTTCCTGCTGCCCTTACCAGCTGCCTCCCTCATTTGTTCTCTGCTGCGCTGGACGGAAAAAAGAGAAACGGAGGCTTCCTTGTGGTTAGGAAGCCAGGCCTCCTCTGAAGGCAGCCTGGCATGCACAAATGTAGCAGGGGAGGCTTGTCCTGGCAGGGAATTATGTTTAAAAAGATTATTTATCACTGTACGTGACAGAAGTGGTCTAGAAACCAGGAATCACCAGAGGATATGTGTGTTAGCTGGTTTGCACCATCTGCTCAGTGCTATGTGTGTGCTTTAAGCTGGGCAAGCTTTAGCCCAGTGCATTCACACATCCTGCTTGCAACCTCACTCCAGAGCTGGTGTCACGGGTAGGCATGATTGGGCACCTGCTTAGGGTCCACACCCCAGCAGGGGCCCACTGACAAAAGCCCCCTGGGTACGCTCCTCTTCAATATTGCAACCTGCTTGTTCTCCTGTCTCTTGCTCTGGCCCGGACAGGTGAGAAGGAGAAGCAGGAGGTGCCACAGCCTGGTTGCTCCCTGGCTGTCTGACTGTCAAGCTAGGAAATGGTATCCATGATGAGAAAGAGGAAGAGGAGCAACAGCAGCTAGGAACAATGCCGGTAGACTCGCGGAGGGAGAGGGCCCATGGAGGGTGTCTTGCCCAAAGCGACTAAAAAATCTGGGGCCTGCATGGAATTATTCCTGCCCTTCCCACCTCTGCCAAGAATCTGGGTAGCTGAAGCTTTGCCTTTTGGTTTCTTAGGCCCTATCTGCAGTGAAATGTTCTCCATTTATCTTTTCTTGATGTCCAAAGAGTGAAGGAATAAATCCATTCTAAACAAGTGAGTCATTTTTTTATTTTTGCGGGTGGCTGGGGCAATCGCCAAGTGCTAATTTAAACCATAAATCTGCCCCATGTGCGATCGAGTTAATGAGCGGCCTGATAATGAGAAAGACAACCGGCTGGCAGCCAGGGAAGCAACATGATACCCAGATGGTCCTAAAGGTATGCCGGACATTGGGTTGGATTCTTTTACTCGGTGCAAGCTGGGGCTTTGGAAAAAATCTAGGAGCCTCTTCTATTATTGTGGCTCTTTTTTAATGCAATAGCTGGCAAAGGCAGATGTCATTCCCCTTTACGCCCCCCTTCCCACCCGCAGACTGTTTTGACATGTATGGAAACAAAGTTTTTATTTAACAGATAAAGTCTGGGATTTTTTTAGTCACCCAAACAAGGCTGCTGCCAAAAGAGCAAATACCGATGTATCCAATGAACTGGGTAATGGAAGGCTCTTACAGGGAACCAAATAGCGTTATTAGGAGGGAGAAATAAAGGAAAGTTTTCAGATTTTGTTGTTGTTAAAAGCATACTTTAAAATCATTCTTTTTACCTAAAACATTTAGGAGAGAAATGGTTCTATTTTTTATTTGCAGAATATGAAATTAAAACATTGCCATTTTTAAAAAGAAATCAAGAATGGACCTCCATTACTATGCTAAATCCACTCCATGTGAATGAAAGCGGGGTTGGCCTTCCCAAAAGCATAATCTGAATCAAGTAATCTTGTGAAACCCCACTACCATTTATAGCCTTTCCCCCCAAAAAACTAACTTTTTCTTATGATTCTTGTTTTATCTGCAGCTGGCCTTGAAACTCATCATCAAGCTATCCTGACCTGAACATAATATTAAATTTCCCGCACACATCCTGCTTTGCCCAAGGTGAGTTTCACTTACTGGAGCCTTAGTTATATCATACTTGTGAAAAGGAGCTATTAGTTCTGATGTGTAAAGAATACTTCTCTGCAGTGGCATGGTTGGTGGAGACCGAACTACATCCAGGGTTATCATAACAACATACGAAGAGCCCTGCTGGATCATACCAAAGGGCCATCTTTTCCAGCATTCTGTTCGCACATTGCCCAACCACCTGCCTGTGGGAAACTCACAAGCAGGATGTGAGTGCGACAGCACCAACCCGCTCATGTTTCCCAGCAACTGGTGTACTTTGGCACACTTCCCAATACTGGAGGTATCATGGAGCCATCAGGACTAGTAGCCATTGATAGCCGCCGCCTCCAGGTATTTATGTAACCCACTTTTAAGGCCATCCAAATTGGTGGCCAACATGACATCTTGTGGAAGTGAATTCCATAGTTTTAACTCTATGATGTATGAAGAAGTCCTTCCTTTGATCTGTCCTGAATCTCCCATCAATCTGCTTCATGGGATGACCCCATTGAGTTGTAGTATTTTGAGAGAGGGAAAAAATGTCTCCTTATCCACTTTCTCTACACAATTTTGTGCACCTCTATTATGTCTCCTCTCACTCACCTATTCTCTAAGCTAAAGAGTCTCAGATGTTGTTACTTTCCTCATAGGGGTGTTGTTCTCCACCCTTGATCATTTTAGTTGCCCTTTTCTGAACTTTTTCCAGCTCTATAATATCCTTTCTTAGGTCTGGTGACTAGAACTGTACACAGTATTCCAAGCGTGGTCGCACCATGATTCTGCTTCTGGAAGTACTCTGTTCGTATGTCTCAACCCAACAAGACCCCTCCACATGTTAGCATCATGCGTTGAAGGAGAAGTGGGGCCACGCTGCTGGCCCCATCCTGAGGTTTTGTGGCTTCTTCACACTATCTCTGCTGTCCATGTGTGTGGAGCGTGGATATCTCCAGCATGAAAGCTGACATGTGTAGACTTTTACATGTCCTGGAACCCCGATTACGCAGGTTCCAGAATACATGAAACCCTACATGCATAGAGATCTATGCATGTGGACTTCCCTGCTGCAGACATCCATTTGTGACACGTGGATACTGGGGGTGGGGCAAGGTAGTAGCCATACAACCTCGAGGGCGGGGCCAACAACATGGCCCCACCTTCTCTTCAACATATAGTACGGGAAGTACTACTTCCCCTCCACTCAGCACTGGTTAGGCCTCATCTGGAGTACTGTGTCCAGTTCTGGGCACCACACTTGAAGAAGGATGCAGACAAACTGGAGAGGGTTCAGAGGAGGGCAACAAAGATGATCAGGGGACTGGAAACAAAGCCCTATGAGAGAGACTGACAGAACTGGGCATGTTTAGCCTGGAGAAGAGAAGACTGAGGGGAGATAGGATGGCGCTCTTCAAGTCCTTGAAAGGTTGTCACAGAGAGGAAGGCCAGGATCTCTTCTCGATCATCCCAGAGTGCAGGACATGGAATAAGGGCTCAAGTTACAGGAAGCCAGATTCCAGCTGAACATCAGCAGAAATGTCTTGACTGTTAGAGCAATACGACAATGGAACCAATGACCTCGGGAGGCGGTGGGCTCTCCCACACTGGAGGCATTCAAGATGAGGCCAGACAGCCATCTGTCAGGGATGCTCTGACTTGGATTCCTGCATTGAGCAGGGGGTTGGACTCGATGGCCTTGTAGGGCCCTTCCAACCCTACTATTCTATGATTCTATGATATGGAGCCCCTTTTGCATGATTAACCCATGAAGGGGGCTGGGGCAGCCTTCACCAACTTGGTGTCCTTCAGCTGTGTTGGGCTACAACCCCCAGCAATGCTGATAGTTACCGTAGTCCCACACATCTGGAGGGCACCAGTATGGGGAAGTCTGGGCTAGGGAATATAAAAACATCTGGAGCTTCAAACATTCACGCTTGAGATCCAGTGCACTGCAGTGGACAGAATATCTTGGTCTTAGAGTGATTGGGAAAGTGTGGATTCAAATCGCCACAGCACCATGAAGCTGACTGCAAGACATTTTGGGTCTCAGCCAAATCTACCTCACAGAATTGTTGTGAGGATAAATGGGCGGGAGCGAACCACCATGAGCGCCTTGGATGAATTACGTGATAAGGAATGTAATAAATAAATTCAGTGCCCATTCTAGGAAGGGGTGTGTTGTCTATTCTAGTAAAGGGGGCCTTCACACAAGCCCAAGTTCTTTGACAGTTTTTGGTAAAGGGCAGGGCAAAAGCATTTTACCCTATTATATTTGGACAACTGCTTTCCTCAAGGTTCTCCTTCAGTTTATCCTCACAACAACCCTGTGAGGTACGTTAGAGAGAGTGAGGTGTGAGAGAGTGACTGGCCCATGGTCACCTGGTGAGCTTCACGGCTGAGTGGGGGTTTGTAAAAAGAAGGGGGGAAACCCCAGATGCTGAGCAATATGATTTTAATGTAGGCCCAATGCTTCTTGGAAGATCTTTCTGCAGGGGCACTACATATAACACATAGTTTTGTATACAAGATGTATATTCTTTGTTATCACTATAATTTTCTGGTATTATAATATTTTGCCTCACAGGTTTGGTGATTTTAAGTCTTTTTTTTTACAAAAATAATTGGAATTATTTTGTCTTCGTAGTGAGATATTGTATTTTATTGATTATGTTTCATTTGCTTTTTCTAATTATCCTATTCTTTATATGTGTTGTATAGAGTGTGTCTGATGTAGGATATTCCAAAACATGTTGGGCCTACATTAACCATTTTTTTCCTCAGCATCTGGAGCTTCTTCCCTTTGTTTTTCCTGTTTTTGCTGCCATCCCATTTTGTCGGTTTGATTGGAGGTTTGAGCCTGGGTCTCCCTAGTACTCCTCTAGCACTCTAACCACTATACCACACTGTCAGTTTTGAAAACTGGGCTTGCTGGGGAGGTGCAAGTGTTTATACTATGAATTTACCTCAACTCAGTTCCAAGTTTCCCCTGAGCCCCAAATTTTTATATTACTTTTTTTTTTTTTTAATTAAAGCAAAGTAAAACATGGAAATACAGTACCATATTCTCAAACAATAAAGTCAAGAGATTATCAACTTGAAGTTAGTTTAACATGGAATTGGGCAGACTTCAGCCTTGCAGGATCTACTTCACTTTTTACTAGAATCCCAAGGTCAACTAACCAGAGCCCAGGTGCAAAATGGTGATGTGCGTGGGCAGACATATACTAAGAATGGAAGAAGAAGGATGCCTCTGAGCATACGCTCAGCCCAGGAATTTGTGACCAAGCTCACAGGTCTTTTCACACAAAAATCCGCTCCCAATTTCTCCCCCATGCATTTTTCCTGAACAGCTTAGGCTGCAATCCTATGCATGTTTAGATGGGAGAAAACGGCCTACAATTCCCAGTAATCCCAAGCCAGCCATGCTGGCTGGGGAATGATGGGAGTTGTAGTACTTTTCTCCAGTTAAACATGCATAGGATTGCACCTTTCATTTATATGTATGTGGGCGTGGTGGGAGGGGAAGCTTTATTCCTTATATTTTTGGACAATTGGGAATCAGTCGCCCTTGCCAGTCCGTTGCAAATCACCTAGAAATCTACCAGTAGATCCCAGTCTATCTTCTGCCCACTCCTGATTTAACCCATCGCTGATCAGCAGTGTTCACAGAGAAAAAATTTGAAAACAGTAACATTTTCCCAGGGTGTGGTTAAATAATCTGCCAGATTGTACTGTACGGAGGGAGCCTGTCGTTCTGCAAAGGGTCTAGGCCGGCCAAGGGCCATGCTGGCTGGGAATTATGAGAGTTGCAATCCGGCACTTCCGGAAGTCACCAGGTTGGGGAAGGCTGATTTAGGTGCTAGAGGTCTCTAGTATTTCCCTCACACAACAAAGCATTTTAAACAGGTAGATTTAAAAAATCTGTTTGAATGTTGCAACAGAAGAGGTCAATAGTGCATTCCTTGGGAACGAATTCCATAAAGTGGGTGCCACCACCAAGAAGGCCCAGTTCCTAGCATCCCTGCTCTTAAAGGCAGGGCAGTGAATAGGGTCTCCAATGCCAATCTTTTAAACTGGAATCGAATAAGGCATCGCCTGCATGCAAAGTATGCGCTCTATTACTGAGCTACGGTCCCTCACTTGCCAGCTTTCTCAGCAGGCCCATACCAATCCTTTCAAATATGATCCTGTATTTTGGATCTTCCAAATTCCCTATTGTTAAGCATACCTCACACAAAGTGTCAAGGAGACCTGGGAATACCAGGAACAGGCCTCAGCTTCCTCTTACACCATTTACTAAGGTGGCCACTTATGCATGGCGCCCCCAAAATGAGGACACCAATATGCATAACAAATATGCTAATTGATAAGTATGGAGGCAAAGTTAGAAGTAATGACTATAACTTCAACAGTAATGCAATGCACTTCACCATAGTGGGGAACACTGTGATGAGGTGACCTCTGTGGTGGCTGTTCTGTCTGCTGTCCATGAGTTAACTGTTGATGGGCAACTTCAAGGCCCTTGCTCTCCTTATGGTTTATTTATCTTTAAACTGGACTTCGACTGGACAGCTCTTCAAACAGAGGACACCTTGAAAGAGAGGACTGTTCTCTGCTTTCCCTTCAAGTGGCCACCCTACCATTTACATCAGCAGTCAGCTGTCTCTTCCTGGAGGCCTGGTCTGAATATGGAATCCAGTTGGCGGTTGCTAGGCAACCCCCAATGCTTGCCTGATACTTCATTTCCTAGCAACTGCAACATCTCTTCTCCATCACCGAGAGCAAACACCTCTGGGAGCGGCCCTAGGAACGGAGGCCTCAGGTTGCCCATATGAACGGTAGTAATGACAGTGAAGATGCAAGTGGATGCGTCGATGATGAAGGCAAATTTCTGGGGACCAATAGCGGATAAGTGCCTTCAGACGAAATGTGGGGGGTGGGGCATCTCAACAACTCGTACTTATTTCCCCAAGTGGCGTGGCTATTAATTGAACTGCTGTATAAAGTAGATATTTGTGTGTTCTCCCCCCCCCCCCATACATACACACAACTCAGAGCTTCAGTCTGTAATAAAATTAATTTAGGGATCCAAAATGAGACAACTGACTCCCCCCTTATATTTTCATAGAGCACCATAAAAGGGAAGGTTGTATAAGGGCTCTCCATTGGCACGGTGAGCTGGGACTTCACATTCATCGCTGGACAAAGCGGCATGCAAACTCTGCATGCGGACCTTTTGAAAGGTCTCTGTCCCGGGCATCCTGCCCAGCCTTTTACCCTGTCTGTGTAGCAAGCCAGCCAAAGGAGCTGTGTAAAAATAAAATGTTATTTATTGCAAAACATTCTCTGCAACGGTCCCAGTCAAGCAGCCACATTCCATGGCATGCAATTAAAACAGCTGCTATTAATTATTATATAAATTTCCAAATTAAAATATTAAAAGCTGGGCTACAGCTCAGTAAAACCATCCTAATGTCATATGATTTAGTTTTCCGTTATCAGCTGACTACTCGCTGCTCATCCTCAGATTCATATCTCTCCACTCATATATCTTGTCCTCCTGGAAATGAATCGGCTCTTACACTTATTTGTATAATTTGTATATCCAGTTTGCCTCCCACCTTCACGACAAGAACTTTGGGTAAACAACACTAAAAGAACAACTTCTGAATCTTGAAAGTATAATAAACCAGTGGGCGAGATTTTTCCAAGTTGTTGAAAGTCTGTGAAGAGGAGGAGCATTTGTATAATGTTTCCAGCCAATGGGGATTTTAAAGGATGCATTTACAGTTGTGGGAATGGGGGGAGGGCTATGTCCTATAATCTCCTCCACTAATGTATATCCATTGTGCAAAGTAATATTTAAGGTTTGTAGTGATGCAGCCTTGTGGTTTCATCTCCAGGAAGTTGTTTGGAGCATACAGTATTTAAATATCTGACCGAAATTTAGCTAGTTTCCCTTCCTCCAAGTTCCAGTTTGCTGTGGATTTCAGTCTTTAAGACTACATATTTCAGTCTTTATTATCCTACTATTTCTAAATTTGAATTTAGGCATCTCCTGCATGCATGTTTGGCTTGCAAGACTTTAAGAGCTGAGCTATCTAGCAGTTCAAATTGAACAAAGTTTTATCTTATAGCCCGTTACTTTTCTTGACCCAGGAGGTGGATGCATTATGCTAACTAGAGAATCATCACTCTATTTTGAGTAGGAGTAACTAATGATAGGGCAGGGCTAACATTTGATCTTATTGCCTCCTTCTGTGTGTGCTGGGTTGCTGTCCAAACACCATGGAAATTAAGCCCTTGTGTTGGCAGTGTGACAAAGAGATTAAGGTGCTCCTTCAAGTTGGAATGAAATTTTTGCATGTCCTTGTGGGTGGAGATGGTGGATCAAGACCTGACACTTATTTTAGAACACCATTTGGCTTGTGTATCATGCCAAAGATGCCAGACCTCATCCGGAGTATTGGCAGGATAAACTTTGCACTTAATCCTTTCCAGAGGATCCTGCTGTTAAGGGCTTTTCAAAAGCTTTGTTCATCTTTGCAAAGAATGACAGATGTGTTGTGACAATTGTCAGGAGCATCACCAAAATATTCTTGCTAACCAGTCCTCTTGGACTACCGGTGTGAAAAAAAAAAAAGTTTTGGAGAGACAAGCAGCCATTGTTCTGGGCTTCTCTTTTGCTATCCATACAGACAGCTCTCCCCCCGGCCCCCAGAGTCAACGCTGGCCATTTTATTCCCTTACATATTTGCAGGACTTGTAAATTGAGATGTCCAGTTGGCCAGATGTAGACAGATGGCATTAGGCGTAGAATTCCTTTTTGTCTTATCTTCAATTACTACCAGTAAGAATTGGTATCCATCATATTTTTAAGCAGCCTATTTGAGAACAAAATCTATTTGTTCATCTATTTTGTGTAAATGCTGGCTTTCACACTGAACAGGCATGCCTAATTTTTAGCTTATTCACTGTCCTCTGAACATTTTTTTTTACACTGCCCCATTGTTTTCCCTTGTTAATAATTTTCACTGGTTTGATTTTGTACGGTGTTCAAAAATTACAGCACAAATGACAATGTTGGCAAATGCAAACTGTGAGACCTCATGAAAAGTCCTGCTGCTACAGAATTGTTAAAGGGCAGAGGAGCCCTGTGCTGAACTGAACCTTCCAGCCCTATTTATTGAATTAGTTCATTTATTTATTATGGTTTTAATCTCGTCTTTCTTCCAAGGAGTTCAGGCTTCACAACAATTTGGTGAGGTAGGTTAGGCCAAGCGGTAGTGACTTACCCAAGGTCACTCAGTGAACGTCACAGCTGAGTGGAGGTTTAGAAGGATTTCGAGTGAACAGGAAACAGTCAGTCCTGCACGTCTGTTCTTCTGCAGATTGGTGTGTACGTACGTTCAGGGGCTTTTCCCAGTGCCCAACAGAAAGACTCTGGTTTCTTTTACACATGCCATCTGCTCCGCTCTGTGAACCTTGTAACCCATGACCCTGCCTTTCTCTTTGGCTTTTGCTAACTCCACCTGTTGCTGAAACTAAACGTCACCGAGTACTTGCTGATAGGTGCTTGGCAAAGAGATTTTGGTCCGCAGGCAAGAAACAAGGGCATAAATCAACAGCAGCTTTGAATCCCCCTGAACATTGTGCTTTTCCTCTTCCAGTGTGTCTCTTCTATTTTGGTCATCTCTACAGTGATTTGGGTCAAAGCTGGAACACTTTGAAAGCGAGCAGATGTAGGAAAAGGAGACTCGTGGGGAAAAACCCAGGCGCAAGGGGATTTCCATATTCTTTTTGCTGGCTGCTCCTTGCTTTGTCTCCTTGCCCAGTGCTCTCTTGATTCCACCTTCTCCCTAGAAATGGTCAGCAACTATACGCCGTCACCGGCCCAGCCCCTTTTCTGTTTTGGCCCCGGGAACTTAGCATGTGGTTTGCCCTCTTGGCTCATGCTGTGTAACAGTGCACAGATGGATCCAATATTTTCACCTTTTCACTTGGCTTTTTGTATACATCCACTCATGATGGCACGACATCAAGGGACCACCACATATTAGATAAATCATTTTAAATGAATGTGTGATTTATACTGAGCCAGGGCACATCAGCACTTTTCAAGAGATAATTGCACTGTTTCCTACTTGCCAGTTACGTCAGAATGAAAATATTGCAGCATAGTTAGACGTATGCAAATCAGTAAAAACCGAGCTCAATGAAGTTTTCCGAATTCCATCTTGAAGCTCATTCAGACTTGAGTGCCTTTCAGTTGCAAGCTTTGTTTTTTCGCATGAAAATCTGTGCATAGTTTCATGTGTATTTTCCAAATGTACACATCAGTTGTACACATCTTCAAAATGTATGCATTCGTCTCCCATGGATCAAAGCATATTTGTGCAGATTTTTAAAAAGTATACATTTTTTCCATGTGCATTTTTCAAATGTATACATACTGTTGGATGCATTTTTTTGGTCTGCAAATCACATTGCAAGCTCAGAAATATACGGACTTCGACCTTAGATTGTGTCCAAGTCTGTGTTTGGTCCAGAAAGCGCAAACTGGGTAAATCCTCATCAGAAATGAACTGAAACAAATTTCTCATACATCCCTTGGCATAATACAATGTATGTGCCAACATGCACCATGAACACAATATACATATTGGGTTGGATCCCAAGGTTCTTCCACAAGTGTTAAGGCACCTTTGGGTCCAATTCTAGCTCTCTGGATCTCATGCAGCCTTCTCAAACCTAGTGCCTTTCAGGTATGGTGGACTGCATGGCCATGCTTTCTGTGGATGATGGGAGCTGTAGTTCAACACATCTGGAGGGTGCCAGGTTGGGGAAGGCTGATCTAATCTGTAACGTTTTATTTAAGGCAACTAAAATACTCAAATCCTAGGATGTGCTTTTATTTCTGTCGTGGCCCTCATTACTTGAATGGGATAATCACCCTCACTCTAACAACTAAGTCCCCATATCTTTCATGAATAGGTATAATGAAATTGGATTATCTCATTCCATTATTTATTATTTATATGTGCCATCAACTTCTTCCCTGTGACCCCTCTCTGATCAGCAACAGATTAGAGATAAGAGCTTTTCCCTGCCAGGGAGAGGAGGTGAAGCCTGGGGAGGAAGTTTCTGAGTGATTCCATCCTGGAAAGTTTACAGAGTACAAGAGAACAGTCTTTGCCCCGAGGAGCGTACAATCTGACACAGAGGAAAATGTTTGTACCCAGCTTTTCCTTCCAAAAGGAAGCCCAGATAACGACAATGTACATTTTCATGTTTGAGGATTCAGTTAACATATTATTATATCCGCATTGACTTATTGGTTCTTTAACTGGGCTGCCTGCTGGCTGGGGAAGGAATTTATATGAAGATTGAATGTGAAACATTACTCCCAAGTATATAGGTCTGATGCCCTTCTCACTCCCTGTTTACCGCTGCTGAGTTTCTCTGTTTGGTGATAGTGACTAAGAGCTCATCCATGCTTGAGCCCTTTTTAAGCTACTCTTTCTCTAACGTTGAGTGATAGAGGGAAATGCGAGAAGACCGCCATCCATCCACCCCTTCTTTTTATGGCAAGATGTGTTCAGGTTGAGAAGGTGCTTAGGAAAACACAATGCTGACTGGGGATGATTGGAACATGCCGGGTGGGCACCACATTGGGGAAGGTTGGTTTAATCAGTAGATTAATCCACTAAAGCAGTGGTTCTCATATATTCTAGAGGATCCTGGGGTTCCCACAAGCTTCTCCAGTGGATGAGCTTCCCTGAAGGGCTTGCCCATCGCTGCCAATTTCCCCCGGGATGTACCACTTCAGAGGCATGCTGGCTGAGGTTTCAGGCGCACAGTTTATGCAGAGTGACAGTGAAACCCAAACCGGAGCATCTGAGGGCAGAACAGCATCCGAAACCAGAGCTTCTCAGTTCAGATGCAATGTGGTTTGCAAACCGGCTTCAAAACAGTTTCAGATCCTGGTGTAGAAGCTACTTGCAAACCATGGCTTGTCAGGTGAAGTTGGTTCAGCCATTATAACAAGCCATGTTTTGGCATTGCTATATGAATCATGTCTATTTATCCTTCTGTCCATTTCAGAACAAAGTTTCTATTTTATTATGGGTGAATGTCCTGGGTGGTCAACAAATGATATAATGGCATACTTTTCTTTTAGGTGTGTACCAATGTATATCATATCACATTGCATTATTCGCAACAACAGCTAAGAAAATTCGGGCAAGTATTGTGAAGGAAGTGTCAGTGGATTGTAAAGGCAATTCTCTAATCTGAGCAAGTAAAGTTAAGGGGCATTTCTATATGAGGCTTTTATCCTGCACCTTTGCCAAGGCTTCTGTTTCCAGATTCTTTGTGGGATTAAGATTGGCTCCTTTATTTTTTTCTGGGGTTTTTCTTTCTTTGCCTTTCTATATGTTTCATTATACAGCCACTAGATGGTGCTCTGGTATAGTGAAATGTGCAATTACATGAGACTCCCATTCTGCCATTTCTAAATCGTACCAGACTTTCCTCGTTAGGAAAAAACCCTGAAATAATGGTTGCAAAGCATGGGACCCTGGAGGATGCCAACATTGTTTAAAGGACCCACGAACTACCATGAGTGAGCAATCACAAGTGCGCAAAGCCTTGTGTAGAAAGATTCAAAGTAATTACTGGATGTCTTTATGAAGGATATATTTTAGTTATGGTTTTTATGTTGAATAAGAACTGGGAAGCCCAATTTCTCATGTTTTATGCCTCTGTTTTAGATATTATTTTTTAATTGTTTGCAATGGCCTATGGCAGGGTCCCCAAACATTTTGGATTGGTGGGAGTATTTGGAACATTGAAAATGTGTCATGTGTGCTCTCACAAAATGGCTGCCATGGGAGTGGGGCTTGCCCATTCATAAAATGGCTGCTATGGTTAGCATGGCTGGTCACAAAACACTAATTTCCCAGAAGAGAAACTGGTGAGACTAAAAGAAGAGTAACTTGCCCAAGAACCAAAGTACAAGGCAGAGGTGCGGGATGAACTCCAAAAGACAAAACCACTCTGTTGAACGCAAATAAAGATGGCGCTGGGGGCAGCGCTTCACTCTGCAGCAGGCCAGCCTCCCAATTAGAAAACATGTTCAATTTTTTAAAAATCTTAAAATAAAAGTCAGGAGGGGCAGGGAGGCTGGTGGGGGAGCCAAGAGAGGTGTCTACGGGTACATTGGTGCCCACAGACACCACTTTGGAGAGCCCGGGCCGATGGCTATAAGCAATTAACATTTTGTTGTTGCCGTTGAACCATGAATCGTTTAGAGGAACATCGGGCACAGGGGTGGCTGATTTGGGGCAAAGTATCTCTAAATCTTGCCGTTTCTAGGTTGAGTTTCAGCATTGCCCCCTGAGATGGAGACATCCAGCTCTGCCATGTAACTTAGCCAGCATTGCTGCGCAAGTTCCATCTTAGAAATGCTGTAGAAATTATGAATAAGCTGCAATAAGGCCCCTGTCCCACCTGCTAGAGCAACCCTGTGACTGTTCTTTTATTAAGGTAAGCAGCGAACTGTCTTGAGGGGTTGAGCACGAACTGTGTCTCAAGCGAAGCTTGTTTTGTACTCCAGTGAGAGGGCTCAGGTTCCTCGAAAGGCTGTCCAGCATTTGGACGGTTTTGGAGGCTGAAATAGTTAGCCAGGTATTTATATGTTGTTGGCGATGCATTCCCTCTGTCCTATTCTTCTCCCCCGAGATCACCTAAAATGGTAAGATGTTTTGAGTAGGATTAGGTCCATGAGTCCTGGGGAAGGGGTGTGGACATCTGTTGGTAGCCCTTCCCCCGTATTAATAGCCTCCCATAACTATATGGTAGCGACTAAAGTGGGACCTGGTCTTATCAGCTGAGCTCTCTTGCCTAAAGTAAGGCTGGTTGTGAATTTGTTCCTGCAGAATGGCTTACCACAGGCATTCAGGTAAACGCGCAAGATAGTGCATTTGGCTTTAACGAATAGGTGTTGCAGAGAGGTCTT
Organism: Heloderma suspectum; assembly: GCF_057233095.1. NCBI lineage: Eukaryota > Metazoa > Chordata > Lepidosauria > Squamata > Helodermatidae > Heloderma > Heloderma suspectum. The sequence goes on from NC_139466.1 coordinate 5,856,913, forward strand.
TTATGCTTTGTGCAATGCAGGTTCGTGTGTGTCTCCAGCAGGGTTTTTATCGTACCAAAAGTTCTTTATTTAATGCATCCTTAACAAATCGTTGAAAGCTTTCCAGCAAGTTGTGAACGGTTAGGGGGACTGTGTGTGCTATTCCTTCCAAGGAAGGTAGTAACAAATACAATCTGTTGATTGCCTCAAAGGAAGGTTTTTAAAATATATACATAAACATGTTTGCTTTCTTTTTTTGTCAGTATGCAATAATGATGGTCTTTAGTAATCACATAACGCTTTTCCTAAATGGTCCCTCAAACGCTTCAATAGCCCTTAGAAGAGTCCCTTAAAGTCTGCTTGGGGAGACAATACTGGGCTAGAGAAACTAATAGTCTCACTCATTATAGGGCAGCTTCCTGTGTTCCTGTCCTGATATTACCTTGACCATTTTACAGATTGGGGAACCTGAGGTTGAGTGTGTGTGTGTAACTCGCCAAAGGCCACTGGATGGGTTCATAGCACAGCTGGTTTGAACTAGCTCATGCTCGTCATTCTGCATTTCAGCAGCACTGTTGTTATCAATTGCTTATTACATTAGCAACCTTGACACTGCAGGGTTTACACTCATAGTTCATGGTTAAGTCCTAGTTGCCTAGTGATGGACAGATGGAGGATGCATTAATAGTTACGAACATCTCAAGGAACCAGCAGTTTCGGTGCTGGTCAGTAGGAAGATTTTCAGGATTTTGATTAAATGTGGCCATTCACAGAACATAGAAAATCCCTATAAAACTCTGCACCTTTTACATTCCCTTTTAGCTGGCAGATTTCATTCCATGGCTTTTCTCTTTTCCCTCCCTCCCTCCCAGAAAGGCAAACTTCCCTGGACAATAGAATTAAAATTCAAAATCCAATCAGCATGGCAGTGCAGCAAGGCATAATCAGGATCACATGTACTCTGCACTTAAGCAAATAATCTAATCAACATTGCTTTTGATGTCAAGGGCTCCAGATCCCCTAACCCTGTGTGAGTGGAAAGCACTTCTGTGGACAGGGGAGAGGATATTTCTTTTCAGTGGTAGCCCCATGCATCTCATGGGCACTGCTCTGGAGAACCCCTCTGTCCTTGGGAGAGGGGCCTTTTCAGGAGATGCAGAGAGCTGAAAAGCTCCTGTGCACAAGCAGAACACAGCATATGGCACTTTGGAGCCCAGACAAGGTAACTCAGATTCTGTGCTAAGAAAGAAACGCTCGTTTCTGCAACCTGCATATGTTGTGGAGATAATTAATGGAAATTAAGTAAACTTGCATATTTTGAATATTTAGCTTTGGGAGACACAGGGCACCAAAGCCCACCCTTAGCCCAACTGGAAATCCTGCTGAGCCACAACCTCCCAAATTCTGGGAGTTCACCAACTCACCTCCAAGCCAAATCGCTAAACCTTAAGGACTAGAAGCTTGCTCTTATGTCATTATCATTATTTTTCAAAGTTAAGCCTCAGATTCTCAGGAGGCTGAATTCCACCCCTTTTATCATGTTCTGTGTTTCTTCACTCATGCAGAATCACGGCACACACCCACGCACACCCACACCCACACAGAGCCGTGGTTAAATTGATTCAGGATGTAGTCCACCATGCAAAAAATTCCCTGGATCTCTTGGAGTTTTGATGCATTCTCTTGTGGTCCTGGAACAGAGCCTGCTCATCCACTCTCCTGGGAAATAGCATGCCAATGGTCCCTCCTTCTGCTGTGTGTAAGCATAGGCCTACGAAATGTTGTCAGTCAAGCTGAAAGCTGGCTGGATCAGTTTGACTTGGGGCTGACTGTAGCCATTTCATAAGCATCCTGCATGGATAAGTAAGGACACTATTCCCTTGAACAGCTAAAGCAGCATAATGCCCCTGGTGCTGTGCACACAGGGTCCGGATGGTCACCGGGGAAAATTAGCCATCGTGGCTTCTCCCCCTGCCTCTGTGCAGGCCGTGCACACACCTGTCATTTACATAATTACCTGCTTTGCAGCATGGGTTGGCATGTTGTCCAAACCCAATGTGCGGCAGGGCGGAGGTAGCTTCATACCCACCATGTCAACTTGTGCTGCTGCGCGGGTAATTATGTAAACGATGGGCACGTGCTTGCAGCACAAGCAGGGGTGGGTGGAGAAGCCATGATGGCTTCTCCCCCCGCCCAATTGTCCAAACACCCCTAGGATCACGCCCTTGGACTGTGCCTAAGCTTCCAGATGAGACGTTTATCACGCCATCCCCCTGCCTCATCCACGGAATTGTGTGTGGGGGTTCCAGATGTCATCGTCGTAACCCCCCTATATTTTCCCACCGCTTCTTCTGTCTTTTTCTTAGCACAGCAAATTTGTTAAGAAGGGAAAGACAGAATAGCGCTCAGGGCCTTCTAAGTTATGGCACTAGGAGCCCTCCATCTGGAAGCACTCTGTGTTAATAAAATCCGGAATTAATTCATTCCTTTTTCTCCTAAAGGGTTAAAGACAGTGTGATAGAGGCATTCTTGGTATGAATATTATTCAAAGCATTTATACGCACATTTCCATTTTAGAACCCTTAAGGGCACAAACCTATGCATGTTTAAACAGTCCCACAACTTCCAGAGTTCCCCAGCCAGCTATACTAAATTGTAAGCCAGCTCAGGGGTGGCCTGTCCTTGTAGGTGAACTAGGTGGTCACCTAGGGCACCAAGTTAAGTGGGGCACCAAATTTGAGGCAGAAAATAAAAAGCAAAGAACAAATAAAATAATGAATTTGTCATTATTTCAATTCCTGTGCACGTACGGAGTATGACGAAGGCTGTGGAGGAGAGCACAGGACCAACTGGGGATGGTGGGGCCAAGTCAGGCTGCCCGCCTGCCCGCCTTTGGGACCTGGTTCTCCCTCAAGCGACCTGGGATATCCTCTGCGCCACTGCTGCTCCCCCCCCCCCGAGAGCGGCCGCTTCCCTTGCCCTTGGAGCTGGTGGCCATGTCGCCCCAAGGACGCAACCAGGACCCTCCTTCCGGGGCCCTCCCTTGGGCGTTGTGGAGGGGGCTTCCGGTCCTTCATGGAGCGACAGGTGTGCTCGTCTCCTTTGTTGCTTTTGTCAGCCCCCTTGTGCTGGTACAGCGCTTAGTACAAACAAACAAACCATTCTGGGTGTGTTTTATTATAAATGATAATATTTTTGCTTCCAAAGATGGGGGGAGGGGGTTTGCCTCTCCATTAAATGGAAAATAGGGGCAAAATGTTTCCCAGTTTATCAGAACCCTCAGCCTAGGGGCATCTCCATACCAGCCCCAAATCTGGCATTTAAAACAGGGCTTTCTGCTTCCGTTTGAAATGCAGGATCACAAGGACTCCCTTTTCCACGTGCTTCCTTTCCCCCCTCCCCCTTCCCCCTCCTTCTCCCCGAATCTGAGTCTTCCATTCTCTTTCAGTGATCTCGCTCCTCTTCTTGCCGCTTTAACTCTTTTCACAGAGGGAACTCAGGCGGAACACAAGGGGGTAATTTGATAGTGCATTCTCTGCGATCTATTTAAAAAGGGAACAAAGGGCATTTCGTGCAGGAGGGTCACGGCAGGATCATGGCGTCATGTAAAGAGCCCGAAAACTTCTGTGAAGGAGCCATCTCAATCACAGGATAAAAGCTCCGTGTGAAGGAGCCCTGAATCTGCCCTTGGGGGTGGGGGGCGCTGATTGCATACGGTTCTCCTGGGGTACCAGTTGCTGGCCGCTAGTCTAGGGACGCCCCTGCCACCTCAGGGCGCAGTCCTGTACATGTTTTGACAGGGAAAAAATCCTACAACTTCCAGAATTCCGCAGCCAACCATACTGGCTGGGGAATTCTGGGAGTTGCAGGACATTTTTCCATCTAAACTTGTATAGGATTGTGCCCTAAGTTGGCTTACAATCACAATTAAAACACTATAAAAAGAAACATAAAAACAAGCAATTGAAAGAGACAGCTTTTTTTTTTTTTAATCAGAAAATTCGCAATCCCAGGGAGTATTAAAACAATCAACAATTCAACAGGCCAGATTCTTGTAGAAATAAAAAAAAGTTTTCATGCGATGGTGGCACACTGTCAGAGAGGGGGGAAAGCCAGACCTCCTCATGCAGGGAGCTCAGCCTTGGCCCACACAACTCAAAGCACCCTCCCACATCGTAGCCAATGGCAGTTCAGACCTTGGTGGAACAGAAGATCAACTTGGGAGATTCTCCCAAGTTGAACTTGGGTCTTCTTCCTGCTTCAGAAGCTTGCCAAAGCTGTTTGACATGACGTGAGAGCAGGACGCAAGGAATTAGTGTGTGCCCCATGGGAAAAGATGCCTCTTTTTCAGGCTTCTCCATACTGGCTGGGGAATTCTGGGAGTTGCAGTCCAACACATCCGGAGACACCCATTTGGGGAAGTCTGCTCTTTTGCATCACTTCCCACTTTCTTAAGTATTGTCGTCGGTTTAAGAGTTAATCCAGGATAACTGCTACCTTGTGGGAGCTTCTCCAGCTCATGGCTGTTGTCATCACTGCAGTCGCGTTGATCCGTCTAAATGTGCCATTGCAACCTCCTGGGCTGGCATGTGAGGCTGGCATGCTGCCACAGATTGTGATGTTGCTCTGGTGTGCCACTGCCCCCGGGCAGTTAGATCAGGACCCTTGCGGGGAGGGGGCAGGACTGTGTTCATGTTCTTTAGAGTAGAGTGTCCAGCAAACTGACAATGCAGAAAAATTACGCACCACTTTTCCTCTTGAGCTTTCATAGTGCTGACTATGCTGGTGAAGGAGGGTTTTAGGAACGTAGGAAGCTGCCTTATACCGAGTCAGACCCTGGGTCCATCTAGCCCGGTATTGTTGACGCTGACTGGCAGCAGCAGATCTCCAAAGTTTCAGGCAGGATTCTTTCTCAGCCCTGCCGGGGATTGAAGCTGGGGCTTCTGCATGCAAAACAGCTGCTCTACCGCTGAGCCACAGCCCCTCTGTATTGATCGGGGGTCCTGGCACTGTCACTTCAATCAGATTCTTTTGGTTATCAAGATGAAACAAGCCTCTTGCGCAAAAGATGGCAGTTTATTGATAGAAAATGGATGCAGAATGTTTACATATGAAGGAAGTTCACGCCTCCTTTCAGGTGACAAAGATTCCGGGCCCCCAAGCTAGACGAAGGCTGTTCTCAGGACCACAAGTTTCTCTAGGCCGGTAGCATGCATCCTCCTCCTTGCAGCGAGGCCAAAGGCAGGCCAGCAAGCTGGATCTTATAAGCTTCTCTGCTAGACGCCTCCTTCCAGCCCATGAGCAACGCCTCTCCCCCTCCTCTCTTATGCCAACAGGCTCTCTCTCTCTCTCTCTCGCACATGCACACGTGAAGGGGGTATTTCTCTCTTACCCAAAAGGCTCTGGAAACATTAAGCCTGGGAGTCTACTTGGCTTTCGGGTGGGGGAGACTCCCAACCTTTCTGTGGATTCAAGGCAATTCACCCTTACCTCTTCCTTCAGGATGACTTATGTAGCGGGCATAGACAGCTTCAAGGCAGCCTGTGAATTATCAGCCTGTGTTAAAGGCCTGCTTTCTTAATCATAAACTCCTGGTTAAGTTAAACTACACAGGTCTCTATGCATTTTGGGAACCCTCTGGAGTCCACATTTTCTGCTCACTAACCAACTCGCTAAAACAAAGGCCATTATAGTCCATAGGAATTTACTTACTTGTTTGTTCATTGATTTGATTCATACCCTGCCTTCCCACTGAGGAAATGGTGCTCAAGGTGGGTAACAGCAAATTTAACAATTTTAAACAATAACTTAGTTAAAACAAGCATAAAACAAATACATTAAAAACACAATTAAAAACACATCAATAACAGAATAAAAACCGCATGTAATAATGGCTGCAGTAGACAAGATAATCATGAATTTGAAGAAGACTAGTTGTGCTCTTGGTGGTACTGAGCTGGATAAGTTTGTTGGGTGAGAGTAACTAGAGCTGAATCTTCCAGCACTAGCAAGGAGGTGTTTGGTGCTCATTTAGAACTGGACATCAGTAAATCCTTCAGGACTAGGAACGTTGTTGGTTCTAAATGCAGTCCTGAAAGTAGAGTAAGAGCTCTGTGTGAATGCACCATTGATTCAGATTAGCTGACTTTTTGGAACCCTCGTGTGCGTTTGACTGCTAATAACAACAACAAAAAAGACTATCAGACATGTCTTAACAGATCAAGAGGAACTAACTAGGGTACAGGTGTCCCCCCCCCTCAAATGGGGAACAGTAGATACATCATTTATCTGTAACCTATTTGCCCCCTACATTCTCTGCAGTTCCTTTGTTGAGGGTTTATCACCTTTCTACAACCCTCTGCAGACATTAACACACATCCTGTGTTACAATTCTCTGCTTATCAGTTTTGCCTCTGTTGCATTTGTTGGGCTCTGCAAACTGTTGCCATGGTACAGACTACTTTATATAGCAGGACCAAATTCCCGGTAATCAAGTTAAAGGGCAAGTGAGTCAGGAAAACAATGGGGTAATGTGCTTATTTTTAGACTGGGCAGAGAGAACATTACAGAAATGAGTTAGCAATTAACACATTTGTTTTTCTTAGCTCTCCCTGGGCCTGTGCGGACCTCTGGATCGGCATTCCTAACCAGCTTCTTCTGGTTTTAGCTTGTGTGAACCTATAATTTTGATAGCTTAAGGCAGGAATGGCAATTGGCAAGACGTGGGCCAAATCCGGGTATCGAGATCAAATTTTGCTTTCTTCAAAAAAATCAATGGCACAAGCAACTCTGGCAAAGAAAGAGTTTGCCAGAGAGCTTTGGCTAATGGCAGTATAGAAATGTAAGAAAGAATAAAAAGAAAGAGACACACAAGAATGGGAGTGATCTCCAGCGATCCCTCTCATGACATGACTGATGAGGTGGAGGCTGTCCAGATAAATGAGAGACAGGTCAAGGTTAACATAGCTGGAAGTTCTGGTGAGTTGGAGGAGAGTAGGTGTCCCAGCCATGGAAGCTACATGTTACTAAGAGGATTAAAAATGAAAACATCTTTTCTGCTCTGCTGGGAAATATCCAGAAAGAGTCGAAATGTGTCCACTTTCTCCATTAGCCCTGTTTGGTGCGAGGCTGGCTCCAGAGGCACTGATTCTTGGGTCAAGAATTCATTTGCTCCTTTCTCAAATGAAAATGGGGCAACGCTGAGTCTAAATTCTCCCACTGGGCCTTTGTTGCCCACACTGGGACCACGTTGCCTGCTCCTGTGAACCGCTGAGCTCAGAAAGCTCCTCTTAGGATCAGACGTTATGCAGAGATTCTCTTCATCCATTGCAATCACATTCCTAAGCGTGGTGGTCATGAAAAGCAAGAATGCTGGCAATTCACACTGACATTTCTAAAGTAGTGGTGTTCATTTAGTCCAGGGGTGGGCAACTTTTGTCCCTCCAGATGTTTTGGACTACGACTTCCATTTAGTCGTTTAGCCCTATGCAAAAGACATAATATGAACTCTGATGGATGAGATCCAGGGTCCATCTCATCCAGCATCCTGTTTCCCACAGTGGCCAACTAGCTGCCTGTGGGAAATCCACAAGTAGGACACAAGCATAACAGCACCGTCCTGCCCATGTTCCCCAGCAACTGGTGTAAAAAGGCATACTGCCTTTTGCATTGGAGGTAGCATATAGCCATCAGGACTAGTAGCCATTGATGGAGAGCCAACATTGCTGTTTTGTTCTGATTGTTCCCCCTATTGAATCAAAAGTTGATTCAGAGAGATTTAGAATGGTAGAATGGTAGGATTGGAAGAGAATGTGGAGGTCATTAAGTCCAACATCCTACTCCATGCAGGAATCTTGCAGCTGCAGCCTCCCTGACAGAGAGATGGCTGTCCAACCTTTGCTGAAATACCTGCAGTGAAGGAGAGCCAATGACCTCCTGAGGCAGTCTGTTCCAAAGTTGAACTGTCCTTACCATTAGGAAGCTTCTTGTAATATTTTGCTGGAATTGGCTTCCTTGCAATTCCTACCTGTTAGTTATATTCCTGTCCCCAGAGCAACAGAGAACAAATCTGCTGCATCTCCTTGTACATGACAACCCTTCAGATATTTGGAGGCAGCTATCATGTCTTCCCTTAATCTTGGGGAGGGGCCATAGCTCAGTGGTAGAGCCCCTGCTTTGCATGCAGAAGTTCCCAGGTTCAATCCCCGACACCATCTCCAGGTAGAGCTAGAAAAACTCCTGCCTGAAGCCCTGGAGAGCTGCTGCTGCCAGTCAGTGTTGCCAATACTGGGCTAGATGGACCCAGGGTCTGGCTCCGTATAATGCAACTTCCTACGTTCCTATTTTTCTCTTCTCCAGTCTAAACGCAGCCAGCATTCCCAGTGGAGTTTGGTGGCTCCAATGTCAGTGGGCTGTTGAATCCACTCTGGGTTTCAGTCAGAACAGTCAGAACTCTAAAGGAGAGTTATGACAGGTTCTGACTGAAACCCAGAGTGGATTCACCACCCCACGGACATCGGAGCCACCAGCCTCCACTGCTCTCTTCCTCATATGACTTGGGTTTGCAAGCCCCGCACCTTCCCAGTCACTTTCCTTTGGACATGCTTAAAATGTGTCTAGGGATCTGGCTCCCATCTTGAATAGGATTGTCCTTTTTTGCTGGGCATCTGGTTGGAAGGTAAATGATCTATTTCTTTTTATTACACGGTGCATTAAGTTCATCCCCAGGCAAACGCTGTATGTTGACCAGTTCGTGTGACCTGGTTCTAAAAGGACCATTAAATTAAAGAACAGCAAATTGTCTAGCGAGAGCTTCTCTGAATCCTGAACATTCAGAGCTCTTTAAAGACAAGAGGAAACAACCATGGACAAACAAACCCGTTGAGTTTACAAAGCAGCGCATAATTGGCCCTGCAGTGGCATAGTTTGGATATTTCAAGTCTGTTTACTTGTTTGAGGAAGAGAACCCTTGATTCTACACAGCTTGTCTTGGCCAGGGTAACCTTTCAACTTGGCCCCACAGTGTTGAACTTTGAAGTTGATCTCAAATGTCATCTTTCAAAACAGGAATATTTTGGGTTTTTGTTGTGTCCAAGGACATGGAGTCCGTGTGACTCCTGGATGCATTCGTTAAAACGTTTATTTTATGTTGCCTGTTTGTTTACTTCCCGAGTCTTACATGGTTAGCAGTTTTTCAATCGGCACTCAGGGCAAAATTCCTGGTCTTGGCAAGGGGTCTCATAAAGAACTGGCTGAATATCAGAGAGATGCAAGCGAGTTGTGGAGCAATGCAACTTCGGAATTCTATCCCAGGAACAAAATGGCCATTTAGTGGGCGGAGCCAACGATGCAGTAGTGCAGCTAGGCCCGGACTTCGGGCCAAATTACAGCCCCCCCCCCCAGAGAATGGCAGGGAAGCAGAAGCAAACTCCATTTTATTCCTGTAGTCATGACGATGCTCTGCTTTAAGTGAGTTTAAAATGCAAAGCTGCACATGCTCAGAGTTTTGTTTTTTTTAATCATGGTTGGCAAGCAGTTGTTGTTGTTCTAACATATCAGGAATGTAGAAGCAGCTGTATAGCATGGAATGGTGGTTGGGGGGCAAAGAGAAATGTTAGTTGGGTGCTTTGTGGCTGGAGTAATACACATGGCTGTCTAAAGGAGGGCCCCATAAGACTGTTAACTCCAAGGTCTAAAGCGATGTAGCTGCGCCATTGCAAAGCTGTTGCCAAGTGATCCCTGGGAAGTGATGCCTGGGCCCTGTCGCTTTACCAAAATTCTGAGAAAAGGTGGCCAAAGGTAATCACCCTCCCTGGGCGTCAGAACTGATGCTCTCTCGCCCCTGTGTGGTGTCACCATCCCAGAGGGAAAAGGCCAGCGTTCATAGGCATTTTTTTTTTTTTAATTCTATCTATGTGGCTGGTTTTCCACCCTTGCAATGTATATAGTGCTTTTATTCTTATTAGGTGCCCAGGCGGTGCGTGGGACCCTAAACATGTCCTTCTCTTGGGCTTCCCACAGGCAGCTGGCGGCCACTGTGTGGACTGAATGCTGGACTACATGGACCCTTGGTCTCATCCAGTGTGGTTCCTTTTATGCACTTAACATTCTTTTAAAAATCTCTATGGTAACTACAGCTCTATCATGTTTCTGGGACCTACGAACCTTCCTGCTCTCCCTTTCCCTGCCATTCCTGCCACAGAGAGGAAGGAGATGTTCACAGGTCTTCCTGTACTGTCCAGTTCAGTTGGGGGGGGGGGATGTTGGGAGCAGTCGTGCAGCTAGGCAATTTTAGAGTCTGGACTTAATGGCCCTATGGGCCCCATTATTTATTTATTTCATTTAATTTCTGTACCACCCAATAGCCAAAGCTCATTGGGCAGTTCCCCAAAAGTAAAACAACGAAGTACAGCATAAAACAACATAAAATACGAAAGCTTAAAACTACAATATAGAAGTACAACCGGAATAAAACCTAGCAGCAATGCAGAGATTTAAAGTACAGATTTAAAACATCAGAGCGAAAAGATTAGGAAGCTAAAATGCTCAAATACTGGGAGAATAAAAAGGACTCCACCTGATGCTGGAAGGAGTACAATGTAGGCATCAGGCAAACCTTTCTGGGGAGCTCATTCCACAGCTGGAATCTTCCAGCTTCCAGTTATCTTCCAGCATAAGAAGAGCCCTGCTGGATCAGACCCAGGGTCCATCTAGTCCAGCATTCCATTCACACAGTGGCCAACCAGCTTTCGACCAGGAACCCACAAGCAGGACAGGAGTGCAACAGCTCCTCCCCACCCATGTTCCCCAGCAACTGGTGTACATAGGCTCACTGCCTCTGGCACTGGAGGTAGCACATAGTCATCAAGACTAGTAGCCATTGTTAGCCTCCTCCTCCAGGAATTTGTCAAACCCCCTTTTAAAGCCCTCCAAATTGGTGGCCATTGCTACATCCTGTGGGAGCAAATTCCATCGTTAACTCTGCGCTGTGTGAAGGAGGCCTTCCTTTCCTCTGTCCTGAATCTCCCACCCATCAGCGTCGTCATCCCTCATAATACTAGACCCCACTGGGTTCTAGTATTATGAGGGAGAAAAAAGTCTCCCGAATCCACATTCTTCATACCATGCCTGATTTTGTACACCTCTAGCATGTCTCACCTGACACGCCTTTTCTCCAAGCTTTAGAAGGCCATGTGTATTACTGCAGTTGTGAAGGACACAACCAACATTTCTCTTTCTCCCAACCCAAACATGCCGTCCCATACTTTAAAACTGCCTCTACATTCCTGATATGTTAGAACAACAAAAACACTGCCTTCTAACCCTAACAACAACAACAACAACTCTTAGCATGTGCAGCTTTGCATTTTAAACTCACTAAAATCAGAGCACCATGCAGGAATAAAATGGATTTTTCTTCTGCCCTCCTCATCCCCTGCCAGCCTCTGGGTGGCCATTTGCAGGGCCCTGGACTTTGGCCCCATGGCCCAATCCCAGCTGCGCCAGTGGCTTGGGAGAGGTGCATGGTGGGAGAGAACAGCCCTTTGTGCATGATACTGCCCAAATTTAGCTGGGTGATATCTGTGCCAGACTGTGTTGCTTTACTGTGGGCAGTGGACGCTTCATAGCATCCCCTGGTGATGTAAGGAACAAGAATACAACCTAAACATTGCTTTTCTGGAGCGTTTACCAGTGGAAGCTGGTGGCTCTGATTTGGCTAGGGCTGTGCATCCATTCTGGGTTTTAGTCAGAACCAGACAGACCTCTAAAGCAGCTATCCAAGGTGCTGAGCCGATTTTGGGGATAGGGTTCGGCATCTCCATCATGCACCAACGGGATGATTCTCTGTTTTGTTTTCTCAAAGGGCCCAGCAGTTATACTGTAGGCACCATGTCGGAGCGCTTTGACTGCCACTATTGCCGCGATCCACTACATGGCAAGAAGTATGTGCAGAAGGAAGGCCGCCACTGCTGCGTCAAGTGCTTTGAGAAGTTCTGCGCCAACACCTGCGCCGAGTGCCGGAAGCCTATTGGGGCCGATTCCAAGGTAAGGGATGAAACGGAGTACCTAGAACCCTGCATATAGAACTTTCAGAGAAAGGAGATCCCTGAAAAAAAGCACATGCAAGCATGTGTAAAGGAGCCGACCTTAATCCCGCAAAGAATCCGGAAGTGGAAACCCTGGTAAAGGCGCAGGATGAAACCCTGCTGTAGAGAAGCCCTTTGACTCTGTGGAGGTTGTTGCACTGTGTTGTTATTGGCCTGGGTTCTGATTTCCCTCCATCTTTGAAAGGACCTCTGATCGTGGCTGTGCTTCCGCCCTTTCTTGCAGGAGCTGCATTTCAAGAACCGCTACTGGCACGAGAACTGCTTCCGCTGCTTCAAGTGCTACACGTCTCTGGTGAATGAGCCCTTCATGCTGAAGGAGAACAACAAGGTGTGGTGCAATAAATGCACCGCCCACGAGGGGGCGACCCACTGCAAGGGTTGCCTGAAGCCCATTGTGGCAGGTAGGAGCCCTTGACGCGTTGTGCCTGCTTTGGGGGCATCGCGTATTTTTACAAAACATAGGCTGAATACTTGCAAGATGAAGGGCTGGTCTACACGTTCAGGAACACCCCCACACACGGTATAATCTTCTGAGGACTGTGCTAGTCCTGCGTGTATTTATTTATTTATAATGTTTGTATACCACCCAATAGCCGAAGCTCTCTGGGCAGTTCACAACAGTTACAATCACAAAATACAAGACAATAAAATACAGATGATTGACAGCAATATAAAAGTTTAGAACTTCAATATAAAAATAAACATAATAACCAAACAGAAGCTAGCAGCAGTGCAAAAATTTAAAATACAATACCAGATCTAAAGCAAACGGAAAAACTAAAATCCCTGGGAGAATAAAAAGGTCTTCATCTAACGCCAAAACGAGCACAATGTAGGCACCAGGCGAGTCTGTCTGGGAAGCTCATTCCACAAGTGGGGTGCCACAGCAGAAAAGGCCCTCTTCTTAGTAGCCACCCGCCTCGCTTCCTTTGGCAGGGGCTCCCAGAGGAGGACCGCTGAAGCTGATCTTAGGGTCCAGGCAGGTGTATATGGGAGGAGACGATTCTTCAGATGACCTGGCCTCAAGCTGTTGAGGGCTCTGAATGTTAATACAAGCACTTTGTAGATGGTGATGCTAGTGGTGGGTTCACCAGCCTTGTTCACATGCTTCTCTAGATCAAGATCTCCCTACCTGTGGGAAGCCAGCATGCTGGGGAGAAGGGATCTGGCCTAGACTCCTGGCACACTCATTTTCTACATGCAAAGGAGTTTTTGAAGCAGGACAGCGTGCTAACAAATCAACCCCTCCACCTAGACTCTGAAGTGGTACAGTCCAAGATGGCCATACCATGTGTTTTATTTTTCCGAAACATGTCTCGTCAGCTCGAAGTTACTGAATCTCAATGTCCTCCAAAAGAAAAGGTATAAAACCCCACTGTGGGCACCATCTTCTCTCCTCTTTTGTCCTTGCAGGTGATCAGAATGTGGAGTACAAGAAGACCGTGTGGCACAAGGAATGTTTCACCTGCAACCAGTGCAAGCAGGTCATCGGCACAGCCAGCTTCTTCCCCAAAGGCGACGAGATCTACTGCGTCACCTGCCATGAGCATAAATTTGCCAAGACCTGTGTGAAGTGCAAGAACGTAAGTACTGCAGACAGTCTGAGTGGTGTCCTCCAAGGAACTTGGGACTCTTGCTATGGAAATAAAACGGACCCCCTGCTTATTCAGAAGGGTGGGGATGTGTTGAAATGTACTCCTTCTTTCTCGTACACCCGGTTTCCTATTGTACCCTAGCTTTGTGTAGCGACAGTGCTGTCGCCCATGAGGTTAAAACCAAGGAATGGCTATTTCTAATTATTCCCATTTTACAGGTGGGAAAATAGAGGTCGCATGCCTGGGCCTGTCAGTGAGCTCTCATAGCAGGTCTTCGGTACATCTTTCTAGCTCTTATTAACTTGATTATGCACTGGCCCTGAAAATAAGGTTTGAGTGGAAGGAAGAAACTCTCCTCGGATTATACGCAGGTCGTTGTGGGTGGGAGAATGTATCCAGGAATGCAGGCAATACAGCAACCAATGTCTCACTTCCCCGCGCTAGGCTATCACTTCCGGAGGAGTGTCCTACCAGGATCGCCCTTACCACGCCGAGTGTTTTGTGTGTGCCACCTGCACAAAGAAGCTGGGAGGACAACGCTTTACAGCTGTGGAGGATCAGTTCTACTGTGTGGATTGCTACAAGTCCTTTGTTGCCAAGAAGTGTAATGGTTGCAAGAACCCCATCACAGGTGGGCAAATTAACCAGCGCTAAGCAGCGTTCAAAGGGGACTGGGGGCTTGTTCACCTGTGTGCTTGCATCACGCGATAACTCGGCACTTTTGATTTGCAGTTGACCATGTCGGAAATATCAACATATTGGGGGTTGGACTCGATGGCCTTGTAGGCCCCTTCCAACCCTACTATTCTATGATACTATTCTATGATTCTATCCCCCGCTATTGGCCATCATCCATCAAAGAATGTTAAGTCATCATGCTTAAAGCCTGTTTGAAATCAGTGGGGACAAGTTCTTTGGAACTAACATTCAAACGGGATTTAAGCATGACTGTCTTTATCTGAAAGGGCACCATTAGCAGTTTTTGTGTTAGCGGTGGCCATTTTTCAGGCTGTTGCTGCAGTCTGAGGAAACAGTGGAGACTGTTTCCTCAGACTCTCCCCATGGAAGTGGCTGTTGAACATGAACGTTTTGCCCCATGAGCTGTCTCCCGAGGATGCAACCACGTGAAGAAAACGAGGGTTACTTCTTTGTGCAGACTGGCCCTTGAGGGCCACGGGGATAAGGAACAATAGGGCAGGGGTGTAGAACCTCTTTCAGCCCAAGGGTCTAACTCAATTTTGGAGATGTTCTTGGGGGCCACGTTTTTGGGGGCCATGTCCCAGTGATAGGTGGGGAAGGCAAACAGGACAAAGCCAAAATACCAGCATGTTGTAGCTTAAAGCTCGTACTGCCAATAACTCGGCCTTAGGAGAGGCATTTCAACCTTTTAGGATGGGGGATAAAATCACACGAAAGCCAGGAGACCACCAAACTACCTGCAGTCGGAAGAAAGAGGGTGGGGCCAAGCGAAGGCTGCAGCCATCTTGGAGGTCCAGACTTGGACCCCAGGCAGGCCAGAACTGCAGGTCTGTTTGACATCTCTGCAATATAGGGTGAAGCAGCAGGAAGGTCCCTGCACTGGAGAGCATGTATGTATCTATTTGCACATGTTCACAATTTTCCTGACAAGCATTTTGGCTAGAACATCGAACAAAATACACATATAAACAAGTGAAGTTGCTTAAAAGGCCTGAGGTACTGTGGTCCATGGTAGATGACCATGCAGAATACATCTGATCTGGGGGTGGGGGACAACCTGTGTCCCTCCAAATGTTGTTGGATTGCAACGCCCATCAGTCCTATCCAGCATAGCCAGTGGTGAAGAATGATGAGAGTTGCAGCAGTCCAATATCATCTGGAGGACCACAAGTTTCCCACCATAGATCTAATAGCCAGTGTGGCACATTTAGGCTACGATCTGATCCACAGCTGCATGTATACCGAATGTTCCCAACTACTGGTACACTGTTGCTGATCACATGGTAGCTAATACCTCTTGATCTTCCGAGACTCCATCAGTGCACCTAATCTCCCTTTAAAGCCATCTAGGCAGTGGTCATCACTGCATCCTTTGGTAGCAATGTCCATAAATGAATGATGCACTGTGCAATGACATAGGTCATTGGTTCAACAACTTCCTGCAGTGAGCAGAGGCTCAGGCTAGATGGCTTTTAACAGGGTTGGGGAACTATGTTGTTGGACTGCAAGCGCCATCATCCCTCACCATTGTCTATGCTGGCTGGGGCTGATGGGAGTTGCAGTTCAGCAACATCTGTGGGGGCATCATTCCCACCTCTGGCATCCCACCTCTTTTAGTCCGTCCTGAATCTGTTGCCAATCAACTCCATTCCTAGTAGTATATGGGGGGAAAAAAACTTCATTCTCCCTTTCTCCACACCATGCATAGTGTTATAAACCTCTATTATATCCCTCCTAGTCATCTCTTTTTCTAAACTAAACAGCTTCTAAATAATACAGCCCTTTACTGTAACTAATGAACACCTGTACGTACAAGGTTAGTGCTGTGCAAAGGAGTTATACCAAACAGTCCTCAACTGGATGTTGCAAGGTTTGCTAGCTGAGTTCATAGGATTGGAATCTGTGCCTTCTGACGCAGAGTCTAACCCTTTTCCCACTAGACAGAATTAGCTCTTGCAACCTGGAAAGGGCCTCTTTCCCTTGTCATCTAGTCTAGTTGGTAAGAGATGCAGCAGGTGACTGGACTGCTAATCAGTTCAGGGATCTTCTCGCCTTTCAGCTCATCTTTTCTTTATCAACAGGCTTTGGAAAAGGCACCAATGTGGTCAGCCATGAAGGCCAATCCTGGCATGAATACTGCTTCAACTGCAAGAAGTGCTCTATCCCTCTGGCTAACAAGCCTTTTGTCTATCACCTTGAGCAAGTTTACTGTCCCACTTGTGCTAAGAAGCTGTAAGGGAGAAGAACAGAGGAGCGATCAGGCACTGCCCAGCCTCTTGTTGCGGAGTGGATGTTGAACCTTGCGCTTGGATATGATCCACTCACAAGCTGCCTGGCTGTAGGATTTTGCATTTTAGGTGCCCTCTCCCCACTTGCTTTCTTAAAGAATGTAAGGCACTCTTCTCTATGCTCTCTTCCCAATCTGCAGGTGATGTTAAAATAAAAGTTCTGCAGTAACAGCTGCAGCTAATTTTGCTTTCTTGCCATCTTTTAAGATGCCTACTGACATTTAGAGCAGAGCTTTACGCATCCAGATATACTTGCTGCCTATTCTGCACGATCTGATAACTGAGCATAGGCAAAAGCAAAACAGCTGATTAGGTTGCTAACTCCTGGATATCCAGTACAATGAGGGTGAATTCAAATGGCTGCTTTTAAAGGGAGCTTTTTTGCTCTCCTTCTGTGGTGCAGTTCCAATGAACAAAAACTTGGAAACGAGTTAGATCCTGCTTTAAGCATTGATCAGGGACACAGTATTTTAAATCAAACTTTTTAGAAAGTGATGTCTTCTTTTATTCTCTTGTGTGTGTCTGTGACTGTGTCTTTTAGCTGCAAGAGCCCCCTTGTGGTACCCACCGAAATGTAACACTTCTTTTCAGAGAAGTGCATGATTGTTTATGTGCCTTGTTTCAAAACATTCCTGTTCCACGGACTAGACTGTGCTACATCTATGGAACAGATCCTCCACTTTCTAATCTAGAAACGTCCTACTTTTAGAACAATGACCCCCAGCAGTCTCTAAACAGCCTCTCCTTTTCAGCTTTTTACAGACCCTGGGGTTCCTCTAGGTAGCCTTCATTTTACAGTGCTCCCCTCCCAAATTCATTATTTTTAAGAGCCTTTCACCATTGTTTTAAAAGACCAGGCTTTGTGTATAGCTTCAGATTTTGGGGGGAGCAAGTGGGGCAGGGGAGGGACATCTGTCCTCAGGATGTGGTAGACAAAGCATCAACATTAGACTTGCTGGATGTGAAGCAGATAGTTTGCCCTGGCAGAATGCCTGATCACAGGCTGGGGTTCTATATACATTTCCAATCTTACAAATGAACAATCTTACAGGGGACAAAAAAAGGTGGCCATCTGACTCTACCCTCCCAATCTGTAGTTTCAGGCTAAAGTTTGGAGCTTCTCTTAAGCATGCATTCGTAATAATCCATACACAGGTAATGGCAACATTAAACTTGTTTTATTAATCTACTATTAAAAGGAATACTGAATGTATAGTACAAGGCTTCTTTTAACCAGTGTTTAACCCTGAGGAGTGGCCACTGCTGATTTTAGAATAAGCCACCCTGAAGTACCTTTAGGAAGCAACAGTCATCCTTTAACTTTGTGGATTGCAGAAGCAGTTTGCCTGACTACTAGCTTTTATACCTCACTACTGAAATATGCCTTTTATGTAGACTTTCGTCATTCATTTTCTGCACATGATGTTTGCTTGTGAAGCCTGGAGGGGAAATAAAAACTACATGTATGCAGGCTGAATTATTAAGGCGGCATAGTTGCAAGTCCTGTGTTATACTAAGGCATTTCCTCTAATAAATAGGAAGTTATTGCTTGTTTGCATTTGGCGTAGTGTTTTCTTCATGACACCTTTTCAGTTCAAGAGGCACTCACTCTTAAAGGAAAGGAATCCCCATCTAACGTTTATTGGCACACAACCAATACATGATTTCGGCCAGTTTTCAACTGTTTCCGCAATCAGGACCGGCCTTTAAGCCACAATGAGCAACGTGAGCCACCTCACTTTTTTTTTAAAGCCATGTTTTTTCTTCTCTGTATTTTCTCAGCTCCCCTGCCCCTCAAAATCCCTAACCTAAAAAGAGGTAGCACAACCAACTTGCAGGTCCCAACTGACTAAGGCACTGATGATTTAGGCAAGGTTTGGGCAAGCTGTGGGCCTCAGCTTAATTTCTAAAGCCCTCTGCATGCGATCAGCTGAGACCTCTGGCAAGAGCAACCTATCCCTTCCCTGGCAGCCTGCTGGGTGGGAAGAGGGAGAGAGAGGAAGGGGGTGGCAGGAAGAGAAAAGGTGTGATTCACTCACCTTTGTCTCTGGCCCTGCCCATAGTTGGCTTTGGCTCCTCATATGGGCCCTGATGGGATTACCCACAAGGGAATGCAGCCCTCCACAGCTGAAACAGATGCCCACCCCTCATTTAGGCTAATATGGTGGGTTTCAAGGCCTATTAGCATTCCACTCAGAAAATGGCAGGGGTACTTCAGGCAATTTTTTTTCAGCAGGGGAAACATTGGGGGGGGGGATTCCTTAATAACCTATCACAACAAGACACCTTTCAATTGCAAAGTTTATTTAATAGTGCATATGTATTTACATACAGCTGTAACAAAGCATTCAACAGGCATCAGTTTGCACAGAAAAATATTAGCATCGTCATGCTTGTTAGAATGATTGTCTCTGCCAGAATGAGAACGATCATACAAAAATACATCTGTTCATTGAACCTAAGGCACTGCTCTAACAGTTCTAAAACATTTGGAAACAGCAAAGAGTTCTGGGGAGGGTGGAATACAGTGACCACAATGACAAGGGCAGGGGGGCTGCTTTTCAAATTAAAGAAATGGAACGTAGTTCCAGCACAAACATCTACAGTCTTTGGACTACAACTCCGTAATTCCTGACCATTGACCTTGAGCCATGCTGGCTGAGGCTTCTGGGAGTTGCAGCCCAAAACATCTGGAGGACACTGGGTTGCTTACACCTGATCTACATCAGAAAAACATGAAGGAGGGAGCTGCCAAATGAGACTGAAGTGGCTGCTGACAGAAAGCAGTCCTTTGATAAAGCAGCTCTTTGAAAACTGACATCTAGCTATTTAGGACAGTGCAATGGGCACAAGACTGTCCTCACTAGGTAGTTGCAGAAACAGCTACAGAGTTGATTTCTTCATGCTGGACAAAGTCAGGGTGGGGAACTGGGGCTAAAGAGGTTGCTTGATGGAGACAGCAGCCCTGAAGGCCGAGGCAAGCAGTGAGATAAAGCTAGTAGAAGAACATGTAGAATAATTAACATGGACAAAAAACAAACACACAACTTCAAGGGTCTAATACTGGTTTTATGTACACAAAAAAATAATACTTACATTTGTGACGATCAACTTAAATACATGAAATGATTTTTTTAACCGTTTTAGACACAACGTGACAACTGCACCATAGGAAAAGTCTGCCAGATGCTGCTCCTGCAGCTGCCGCTAGCTTCATTTGGGGTTTGCATGAGACCCATGCAAGACCCATAAAACTGAACGGAAGCTGCACAGCAGCCCAGCTTGCAGGACCTGACGCAATTAGTTCCTCATTTTCTCAGCACGTTAGTGTGTGCACTAGCGTGAAATTCATTAAGAAGCTTGTAAGGCCATCCATTGAAAGACTTACATGACATAAAGATGGGATAAGATAAATAAGGCAAGATGCTCAGTCAGCTGGTTTCCCTGGCCCACGCTAAAACATGCAGTCTGGGGAGTCATTTAGCTGAAGGCCTCAGCTGTGCCTTCCATGCACTTTGCACACGAAGTCCTGTGTCTCAGGCTGAGTCTCCACACCATGCCACATTTGCATGTATGTCTGGAGTTAGCGGGACTAATCACAGTAGTTGTAGCCCCTATGACACACCACATCCATGTTGCAACAGCATTTTAACAGGTCGGCCCCAAGCACTGTTGAGTTCTTGCCTTAGGATTCCTGCCCCAAAACTAAAACTTTGTAGGGCAACAGCAGAATGCAGCACCGTCTGACATCGTGGTTCACCACTTTTAACTCGCCACTTGTCAGGAGTGAGCGCTTGTTTTCAAGTGTTGGTAGGAGACTATCTTAATCTTAGCGTTTTTTTAAAATTCTGGAAACAATCTGACAAAAATGGTTACCTGACCTGGAGTGAGGTGGCAACTTCTCAACGATTTCAATTCACCTCTCTTTAAAATGTGGCCTCCATAAGGACAAGTGTACGAACAAGGCTAATGCTAGTAACACATAACAAAATGGGTTTGGTTTTAATACGCAATAGATTATCTCATTTTATTTTGCTTATTGTGTTCTGAAGTGTGCAACAATTGTTGGTTAAGTCTCTAGTACAAGCCACTGTATATCACACTAACAGGAAGATTAAGGACCCACAGGCAAATTTAGTGAACATTTCATCAAAAGGAGAACAGGTGATACTTTAAAAAGGAAACCTTGTTAAACAGATCCAGTAAAGAAATCTGAGAAAGCAACAGCAACAGAGTCTCCCTGAACAGGTTTCAAGGTGCAAAGTTAGGCGGGGTAGGCTCTCTTATTTTGCGCAAAACTGGAGGTGGATAAAAGGTTCACAAGCAGCTTTTCCCCCTCAAAACAAGGCCTTCATGACTTGACGAAACCCTGAATTCCTGAAGTGCTGTCAGGAGCCTTCCAGGGTTCTAGTGTTCACAGTTCTGTTCAAAAGTGAGAGAGAACTTTTTAGTACCCTCATGCTAAGCAGCACGTGCTGTACACATAAACTTGAATTTCAAGGATCAGCACCAGTTTGGCAGGCCCCTCGGGGTGCAAGCACCACCAGAGGAAGAACTTCTGTGCAGGGAAATCTACATGTGACTATTACCGCACACAAGTCCATTTCATTTCATGAAGTGAACTGGGCGCACATACTTTCCACGTAGGAAACACACGATGTGCAACACAGTCCATATAGGATGCTCTTATGCATACATAATCATACGGTTCTATTCCCTGGTTCCACCAAAATGGGAAGGGGATAAGTCTACCTAAAGAGTTAAGTGCCGAAGATGGCCCCGAACCAAAAACTTAAGAGCTCCTGCTAACAAAAAGGTGAATTCACTGAAAAGTACATGGGAGACTAGGGAGACCACATATTGCTTCTGTGGAAGGGGCTACATTAACCTACAAACACATAATTCCCCCGCCGCTAGTTTCCCTCCTACCTCAGGCCAGCTAGTGTCCTTCCTTTCAGTCCCCCAAGACTTCAAATTCTACAAACCTTGTTTTTGAAAACAGAATTCAATGCAAATTTACCAAGTTTAAGCCAAGAGAGTATTTGGTTTGTTGGGCACAGAAATGCTGTTAATTTTGCTTCAACTGGACTTGAGACAGACAGCCATCAATGTATATTACCTGATGCAGTCTCTATTGGTTTGGTCAAGGAATTCATGGCACTTTCTTCCTCAAACGCCAGCTTGGGACTCGAGGGCACTGCAGTAGCATCTTTAAAGTTCTGGGTGGGTATATCAGCAGCAATACCATCTGAACTCAGCCTGGTTGACTTGGGATGTACACCAAGATCAATGATTTCTTCAAAATTCCAGGTAGAAGATTTCCCATTCAGGTTAGATATAAATCCAATTGGGTGATCAGCTTCATTAACATGCAAGATTTCAGAGTTCTCAATAACTGTTTCTTTCACTGGAGGGCTGGAAAGAGAGCGGTGAAGAAAAGATTTGTCTTGAACCTATTTATACCTTTCCTTAGTGAACTGAGGTGGTCATTCTGACATAACTAGTTACCTTTGTGTTTTTTCTAAAACTCTTTGTGGACAACATAATATTAACTGCAACTAAATTACCCTTCATTTTTATCAGTCAGTGCAAACAAAAGGACCATATAATTATCCAAATAATCACTATTTTGAAAGTTAGTGGACCTTTTCTTTTTTGAAAAAAGCAAAGTCTTCAAGAGCTGCTACACTAATGTTTCATTTTGCTTTTGTATAAGCAGAATATTTGTGAGGGGTTTTTTTGTTTACATTCAAAGGACTCACAAGTGTTTCATGATATTGTCAGAATTCAAAGTCTGCTTCAAACTGCCAGTCTGACCAGTTCAGCACAAGGAAGCTTTTAAGTACAGCCCAGAATAAATTTGGCTTTCCAGTCAAGAGCTGCTAGGCTTACCCTAAGTTTCTGTACTGGAAAAGTTGAAGCTGTGGCTTTTATTGACCAAATCCCAATATTTATCCGTGAGCAAGCCTCGGTCCATTATGGGAATGGCTTTGGCTGCAACTACTTTAGACGCTAATCTGGTATTGCTTTGTATAATTAGAGCGAAGAGTTCCACCAGCACAGACACGTGCCGGCTTAACTTATGGGATTTACTGCCACAACAAGTCATAGCGACCAAAGGCTTTCAAAGGAGATTTGACAAATTCATAGAGGATACATCTAGCAGCAACTGTTAGTCATCATACTAAATGGACCCTCCAAGTCCAGAGGTAGTGTATCTCTGACCACCAGCTGCGGGGGGGGGGGGGGGGGCAAGGGGAACACTACTGCTTTCAAGTCCTGCTTGTGGGCTACCCAGAGGCATCTGGCGGTGACCTGCTGGAATAGGGTGCTGGGTTAGATGAACCGTGAGTGTGATCCAGCAGGTTTCTTCCAATGGATGTTGAGGATACACTGAGCTTACCTGGCTTCTATTGTCTGAGTAAAATACACAGAATTCCTGTCGTCGCTGCTTTGATCAGCCTCCTCCTGCTCATCGCCGTTCACAAATACATCGTCTGTCTCCGTTTTTGACGCATCTTGTAACAAAGCGAAATTGCAGACGACCTCTGGACCATCTTCTAGGGAGGAGTCATCGTATTTTGTCTTTTCTGAAACGGAGAATTGGAGCTACTAGCTAAAATCTGGGATACCGAACTGACAAAAGGGAACACTTCCAACTATTTTCATACTGCTACACGAGATCTGAAGATTATGGAGTTAATACAAAAACTATTTTTAAACAGATGGAAAACAAACAGACAAACAGGCGTTATTTCTGCATAGTTTGCTTCCCCCTGTTCAGCCTCTGACTGACATAGTAAGGGACTAAGATCTTTCACCTTTTAAGTTTCTAGATCACCAAGAATTACCTCTGAGATAACCGCATAGACTTAAAAACTTAACTCTTCACTGAAGAGCTGCCCCTTACCAGGTTGATCTTGCTTTTCAAGACCCAGCTCCTCATCTTCTTCCACACCCTCATCCTCAGACTTGTCTTCATTCTGTATTAAAGAAAGTGGAAAGAGTTAGCAGCGAGAGACAAGCAAACATCAGATAAGCTACAGTGTCCCTATACTAATTTGCATCTCCTGTTGAAACAAATGCTGGATGTTAAAAGATGCTTACCTTGGCTTCGTTCTGCTCTGCTTTCCGAGTCCTCTTCATTATTTCTTCAATTCTCTGTTTGAATGATGGTAATGCCACTTAGATAACACCAAGATTTAATTCTAGCTCTTTCACACCCCCTCCCTCTTTGCAGAACCTTAAGTACTAATGTGGAGTAGTAGTTAGCCTTCCTCAAACTGGGGCCCTCCAGATGTGTTGAGCATGCTGGGAGTCGTAGTCCAACACATCTGGAGGGTGCCAAGTTGGGGAAGGCTGGTAGAGTGCTGGACTTTGACTGGAGAGAGTGAGTTTGAAATCTTTGCTCAGCTTCAAAAGCACATGGGGGTGTTCTTGGGCCATTTCTCTCATACCTCCCAGGGCTGTTGTAAGAATTCAATGGAGAGGGGGAGCAGATATGCATACCTACTGTCCTTAGAAGGAATGTAAGATGAACACTTAAGCCATGAGATTAAAAGGAGCAAAAATGCCAAATGTTTCCTTTAGGATCCACAGCAAAAGAGAAGTATACATTTAAAAAGACTGCAAATCCTAGCTTTTAACTATACCCATTACCATAGTTGCATTCACATAACTGTTTACTCAGTTTTTCCCCATAAAACATTCTGGCCCTATTTAGAAGGGGAAACTTGAAAGCAAAAGGCAGGTACCTTTTTCCTCTCCATTCTCTCTTGCATGTTCTGCTGCATAATTCGCTCCCGTTCTTGCCGCTGCCTTTCAGCTTCTTCTAGAGCTTTCATTTCAGCTTCTTCTCGCTTGAAGAAAGCAAAAATCCAAACAGGAAAGTCATTGATTTGAAAAGCTCCATCCCAGAGAAGGAATAACATGAAATTAACTCAGTTTGTACCACAAAGCATCCAGGGAATTAAAATGAAAACACTCACTACAAGAGGGGCCTGCAACGAAATGGTGCAGTGCAACCTCCTCATAGGAGTGCTCCTGTTCCAGCCAGCGATGCCCTCTTCCAGGATCCTGCACACAGCTGAAGGCTCAAGATGGTCATTCCACACCCCCATCTCATTTCCAATGGATCTTCTACATTCTGTGACCACTGAGCATGCTCAGTCCTCATTGGGCTGCTGGCAGGGGGTTGCCAAAAACACCTGGTTTTTTTTTTTTATGTTTCTTTGTATTTCTGCAACCCTTGGGGCTTCCCAAAGCATGCTGCTCGGTGGCCCCATTTCTGGCCACAATCCTAGGAGCACTCACCACTTGAGTCTGCTATTACACAGAGTGATCACTCACATTTGTCAGCCGCTCTTCCTCCATTGGGATCAGGGTGGAATGTGGGCTACACCGTTTTAACCTAACAGCTTTGAGCCTTCCTCAACCTGGTGCCCTCAAAGTGTTGTTCTACTACAACAGCCAGAACCCTGACCACTGGCCATGCTAATTGGGGCTGATTAGAGTGGAGCTCCAATACACTGGGAGAGCACCAAGCTGGGTTAGGCCGAAGAGAGAAAGAGAGTGTGTGGAAGGG
Organism: Heloderma suspectum; assembly: GCF_057233095.1. NCBI lineage: Eukaryota > Metazoa > Chordata > Lepidosauria > Squamata > Helodermatidae > Heloderma > Heloderma suspectum. The sequence continues at coordinate 5,882,165 of NC_139466.1, forward strand.
AGATCACTCAGTGAGCTTCATGGCAGAGATGTGAACCTTGGTCTTCCTGGCCAAAACCCAACACACAGGCCCTAACAGCCAACCCTCAAGCAAAGTGTACTCTTTTTATTTATTTTAGACAACTTATATCCTACTTATCAGTTTCCTAAAAATGAATGAATGAATTACATAGCACTCACCAATATATACTCTTGCAATAGGAGGTATCACCATACTTGGTTGGTATATTAAAATGGAGCTTAACATAGAGTTTAATACAAAGACAAACCTAAAATGAAAATTAAGATTTGAAGCAATAATCTAAGACAGCTTTTCTCCATCTAGAGCCCCCAGATTTTGCTGGACCAACCTTAGCCCCAACCACTGCCCATGCTGGCTGGGGGTGATGGGAGTTGTAGTCCAGCAATATCTGGCCACCCTAGGTTGGGAAAGGCTGCAGTTGGGAGCTTTTGCAGATTGCTGGACTTTCCAGAACATATACGTTTCTTCAGTATCTAGCCTCTTTGTACCCCATTTCTCTAGCCTTGCCTGATTCAGCGGCATTCCAGAGACCAAACCTGCAACTGAAGCTCAGCCAGCTTCTCCTGTTCCTCCTGCTCCCTCCGAACTCTCTCCTTCTCAGCCAGTTTTTGCTGTTCCTCTTCTTCCACCCTTCTCTCTTCTTCCAGCTCACGGAGTGCCTCTTCCATCTGTGCCTGCTCCTCAAGTGCTCTCTTGGCCATTTCTTCTTTTCTGATTCTAAGAGTCCCAAACAAAAATCCAGAACAGATCTTTGCTTTTAAGAAGAAAGTTCTCAGGAGACAAGCAACTTTATTTACAGCATTTATACACCACCTCCTTTCCATCAATTCCTTAAGGCAGAGCTTTCCAAACTGTGTGCCGCAACACATTAGTGTGTTGGTAGCAGTGCGTAGGTGTGTCGCGCGAAATGCAGAAAATTGTGCGGAAGGGCACCGCGGAGCTCCCTTACTCACATTTGCTTCCCTTGGCCCCTCCCCAGGAATTTCCTAAAGCAGCTGATGTTAAAGCAGCTAAGCCTTAGCTGCTAAGGCTTAGCTGCTTTAACATTAGCTGCTTTAGGATCATGTGGTGTCTTGACATAGGACGAACGTGATTGGCGGTGTTGGAGTGGTATGGCAAGGTAGAGGTGCGGGGCGAAGAAAGGGGAGGCACCGCCCTGGGAGCAAAGCTTGGCTGACGCCGGCGTGGAGAAGTGGCAGCGGCCACCAGCCCTGCGAGATTTCGAGCGTGCCCTTCACCAATTTCTGCACCGTGCTGCTGTGCGGCCAGGCCAGAGTAGCGCACGGGTGGAAATGCCGCCTGGGACTGCACCAAGCAGGCTGTCCGCCATCTTGGCCAGTCAGAATGGAGCTCAGTGGAGGCCAGAAGCCTCAGAATTAGCATGCTCCCAATCACCTGGACGAGCGCAGCTGCAGGCTGTCACCCAGTCAACTCATCTGCTGCTTGCTGAAGGGAGGCCACCCTCCCAAACCCAATGTGGCAAACAGCAAGCCATCCACCACATGGCACTTATAATTTGATTTCTCCCATTTATTTTTACTCTCCTGTAATCGTGGATTAACCACCCACCAGCAGTGTACCACCGGTGAGTGCTGGAACTGGACTCTGGACATAGGCATTGCAAATATTGACAGCAATATAGCCTTGTAGTGAGACATATACATTTTCACCACTTTTGTTGGACTTTTGCTTCTCTACTTCATGTGTTTTTGCAGCTGAGCTCCTACCTGGGCCTATGTGTCCTAATACGTATTGTAAATACTTTAGTTAATTTTGTTTATTTTTCACATTTTCTCCTGGTCCTGATTCCTATCTTTATCTCACTTTATCACTGTGGGAGTGGAGCGCAGGTGCTGTTATTTTCATAAGAAAAAACAGAGAAAGATAAGCGCTAAAAACAGTCCTGTTATTTTCATATTTAGTTAATGCTAAAACCTAGAAATAAATTTGCATATATTCATTAAATTGCAGTTGAATTACCTGTAAAATGGATACGTTTCTAATTAAGAAAAGGGAAGCTGGTGAAGGTGACGTTTGCAATGAACAAAATGTAGCCGCTATAGAGGAAACTACACAAGAATCAACTGTTGAACGGTCTGTATTAGTACGTAAAAAGTGTAAAGGAAAAATTTCCAAGCCTCGTTTATACAGTAAAGATTATATGAAACTGGGGTTCACATTTTCTGGTAATGAAAACAATCCTCGTCCCCAGTGTTTAGTTTGTGGGGATATACTTGCAAATTAAAGTATGGTACCAAATAAATTAAAGTGTCATTTTACCTCAAAACACTGTCACTTGTCAGAAAAAACAGTAGAATACTTTATTGAGCTTTCAAAATCTATAAAGAAGCAGTCTGCATCATTCACAAAGAGAATAAAGACATCAGAGAAAGTTCAAAAGGCAAGTTACTTGGTTGCTCAAATAACTGCCAAAAACAAGGACCCACACGTTATTGCCGAAACCGCCATAAAGGAATCTTGCTGTGCTATTGTTCGAACAATGTTTGGGCCCGAATTTGAGATAGAAGTTAATAAAATCCCTTTGGCAGATAACACGATCGGAAGATGTATTCAAGACATGTCTGATGACATTAAGCAGCAAATGAAGGATATTTTTCAAGACGATATGATCTTTACATTGCAATTAGATGAAGCAACAGATGTCAGTGGGTTAGCACAATTATTGTTTTTTATACGTTTCATTCATACTGACAGAATTATTGAGCAATTCTTGTGTTGTCTAGAACTTCCAATGAGAACTAGAGGTGAAGATATACTTAAAACTTTACACTGCTTCATGAAGGAAAATCATTTGCAATGGTTTAATTGTGTAGGAATATGCACAGATGGCGCACCCTCAATGGTTGGCTCAACAAAAGGTTTTATAGCTTTAGCAAAGAAAGAGAATGAAAATATTATAATTTACTCATTGCTTTTTACATCGCGAAGCACTAGACGCGCAAACCATTGGAAATGAATTCAGAAAAGTTTTGGACAAAGTGGTTCAAATGGTCAGTTACATTAAAAGTAGACCTCTTCAATCAAGATTATTTGCTCATATTTGTGAAGACATCGGGGCAAAGTTTAAAAAGCTTCTACTACACACAGAAGTTCATTGGCTCTCAAGAGGTTGAGTGCTTTGTCATGTATATGAATTGAGGGAAATGATGCTTAAACTTTTTGAGGAAAATCAGCAAAATGAATTCTGCGATCTAATTCAAAGCAATCTTTGGTGCACAAAACTGGCATATCTTGCTGACATATTTGAACATTTGAATAAAATAAACACCAGTATGCAAGGAAAAGGAGAAAATAACAGCGGTAAATACAATTTGTGCTATGAGAGACAAAATAGCCATTTGGAAAAGGAAAGTGAAAGAAGGAAATTTTGAAATGTTTTCCAAAACTGCTGAGTGCCAGCTAAAAAGTGATATCAGCTTGCTAACTGTTGACCATTTAACCTTGCTCGGAGAGAAAGTTCATCATTACTTCCCAAATGTTGAAATCCAAGACTATGATTGGATCAGAAATCCATTTCTTTCAAGTGCAACGAGGAACTTTTCACTTACACTTACTTATTAAGAATTAGCTGACATAAAAAATGATCGAAATCTGTTAATGATGCATGAACAGGGTACTCAGCTTTTGGATTTGCATTTCAAAAATGCATCCAAACATAGCTAAAAAAGTGTTAAAATTCTTCTGCAGTTTTCTACTACATACATTTGTGAAGTATCCTTTTCAACGATGGCAAACTTAAAGACACTGAAACGTGGAAGCTTAAAAATGCTTGATGATGAAATGCGAGTGTCTTTATCTAATATTCCACCAAATATTGAAAAGCTGTGTTCATACCATCAACCTCATACATCCCATTAAAATGGTAAGTAGTTATTGGTGTTATTCAACTTTTTAAAATTCTTGCACATATTTACATACTGTTACTCATAAATGACAACAATGTATGTTATTATCTTACAAATCATATATTTTAAAAAATATAACTGACAGGTTTTCATGAGATATGTTCTATCCCCATACATTTCGTTATTACAATTTATGTATGTGTTCGTATCTCTTATAATGGGTTAGTTTAACCTCCGGTTTGCTAGTAAAACTGAATTACCGTGTCATGAAATGATGCATGTCTAAAAAGTGTGTCACCAACATGAAAAGTTTGGAAACCTCTGCCTTAAGGTGACTTACAAGAAAAATAAAATCAAAATAAAATTAAAACTAAACATCAATTGAAACCACAGAACTTTCTAAAAAGGGCTAAGAAAACCCTTCATGCAGCTGCTTTTTAGATGGTGCTCTATGGAAGCTTGCTGGAATAAAACTAGCCCCCTAAAAGCAAGCAACAATGGAGCTGGGCAGATCTCTCTTAAGAGGCTATTTCGACCTTGGGCACCACAGCTGAAAAAGCCTCTCCCAGGTATGAACCCACTGTATTTATGATGGCAGAGGGACCCAAAGCAAGGCCTCAGAAGAGAAAGTTGTCATGCTCTTATGGAGGAAAGCAGTTCTTGAGACATTATGGTCCAAGGTGGTTTAGGGCTTTAATGGGCTTAGCACTTTTATTCAAGATATAAAAAGGCATGGGATTTAAGTCCAGCAGTGAAAAATACTGAAAAAGAGACAGAGGGGGTGGGGAAAGAGAAACAACTTCCTTTCAATTTATCAAGACATCCCAGGCAGGTCACTTAAAGCAGGTTCTAACTCACCACAGGTGACCAGAGACACTTATGTTTACAAACATGACACTCACAACTTAACCTCCTTATGAGTTCAGAATGTTTTGAATAATGTGTGTTTAAATATATTAACAACATTATGAAAAACTGCCCCTTATTGGTTTACCTTTCCTCTTCTTCTCTTTGAACCTTTTCCTGATCTTCACGCTCTCTTTGCTCCCTTGCAAGACGCCGTTTCTCTGCCAAGATTCTTGCTGCTTCTTCAGCTGTTGTGGTCCCTGGAACAGTTTTGCTACTAGCATCTGGAAAAAAGGTGTTAGAAGAATCACATGAAGGTAGCTAAGACTTAACTAGTTATATAGTTTTTTATTAAACCATATTCATTTACCGGAACCTGTACCCTTGTAATTGGACCTAATACAATTAGGTCCAATTACAGGTTGTATGGAAAACTTTTACAGCAAGTGTTCCCTGGATGCCTTGTCAAATATGCTGGCCCATTTGTGTGCGCTATTCAGGCTATCACTGAAGGTCCAAGTTAACATGCAAATGAGTTCAGGTGTATGATGAAAGATTACACAGGTAAGGACTGTCCACATCCTCTGTAAAATGAGGCCTTACTCTCATTAACAGGGAGAACCCCATGGCGAGTTTTACAGTGCAATGAGAAATACAAGTAACCAAGCATAAAATTACGATTTTCAGTTCATGGTTCCTAGCAGTATTTTTTCCTCCCAGATCCTCAATTCAAGCTGCTCCCCTCTGAGGGAATGGATTTTAGGTCAAGAAACTGTAGAATGAATGCTGCAGCCATCAAGGATACTCTAGCCACTGCTATATTTGTGAAAAAGAGACACAAATCAAGTGTGTTGCATGCAACGGAATACCAATTAGCTGCAACCCTCCAAATCAGGATATAATCTGAGGTGACAACATGCTGCCCAGTCCTGGACTAGAACATTACACCCTAGGAGAAAGGCTTCAGTGATTCACCACTAAAATGTACATGTTTACAGCCTGATACGAAGCATGTTTACCCAGAAATAGGTCCCACCATTTTGCATTGGATTTAATTCCAGTAAAGATGAGTTTAGGATTCCAATCCCAGGCATTCAATAATTTTTTTACTATGTAAGCCAGGTATTCTGGAGCAACAAATGCAGAAGTTTTCAATCCGTACTCCACCTTAAAATATTGCAGATGTGGCATATCAATACTGCAATTAAAATTTCTTTTTGTAAGAACATACATTACTTCCGAGCAGTACATATGCCCTCCAGCTCATAGTCTGGTCCTTCATTCAAAACAAGTGGCCCCATGGTATTATAGACCCTAAACAGAATGTTTTTTGTTTTTTTTTTAAACCAAAACACCTGATTTCAACAAAATGCTGTTCTTCTTAACCTGAACACAGAAAAAGGGAGGTACGGAATTCAGAAATGTAGATGCGCAAGAACAGGTATAACGGAGTCAATTTTCAGAAGGGGATGCACACGGTCTAGATACGAAACCTTGACCCAGCCACCAGCAGTAGCATGATAAAGTCTGTTTTCTATGCACACGCACCTCTCAAAGCTGTGCTGCTTACTGTACCTGTAAGGCTTCGCGTGTAAGCCCCAGGGACGTGCCAAGAATTCAGAACACTTTGCACTCACATGCACACTAACTCAGTATGCAAAATCTGTGGCCAAGGAGTTGATATTTCACTCAGGCAACTAATTTAATATCATTGTAACATGTACTGGATTTTAGAAAGATTCAACATTGAATATAGGGCTGCCTGTTTTGTTTGCTCTGTTTATGTATATATGGAATTCAGAATGACAAACTACTGTTACTTAAATTGTTTTAAGTCAGATTATGAACAGCCTCCTCCTGAAAGCCCATCTATAAACATTAATTAAAAATAAGTTCTCTCTCGAGTACATGGTCATGGCAGCAGAAAAAAAGAAGTGGGAATACTTTCAACTGCTGTTTCTTAAATTAAAGTCACAGAGTTCAGCTTTGCTTGGAGCAGTACTTGGCATCATCCTGGCAACACAATTTTGCTTTACTTTAATAGCAGTCATCCCCTTCATGGATCACTGCCTTGTTGTGGCGTAACTCAGTGAAGCCATAAGCTATGCTGTGCAGGGCCACCCAAGACGGTCAGGTCATGGCGGAGAGTTCTGACAAAATGTGGTCCACTGAAGAAGGAAATGGCACCCACTCCAGTATTCTTGCCAAGAAAACCCCATGGAACGTATCACAAGGCTAAAAGAGATGACGCCGGAAGATGAGCCCCTCAGGTCGGAAGGTGTCCAATATACTACTGGGGAAGACCAGAGGGAATTTCCAAGTAGCGCCAGAAAAGAGTGAAGCGGCTGGGCCAAAGCTGAAAGGACACTCAGCTGTGGATGTGTCTGGTGGTGAAAAGAAAGTCCGATGCAATAAAGAGCAATATTGTTCAGGAACCAGGAATGTAAGATCAATGAAGCAAGGTAAACTGGAGGTGGTCAAACATGAGATGGCAAGATTGAACATCGACATCTTGGGAATCAGCGAACTAAAATGGACAAGCATGGGCAAATTTAATTCAGGTGACCATTATATCTACTACTGTGGGCAAGAATCCCTTAGAAGAAATGGAGTAGCACTCATAGTCAACAAAAGGGTGAGAAAAGCAGTACTGGGGTACAATCTCAAAAACGACAGAATGATCTCAGTACGAATCCAAGGCAAACCATTCAACATCACAGTAATTCAACTCTATGCTCCAACCACTGATGCCGAAGAAGCTGAGGTTGATCGGTTCTATGAAGACCTACAACACCTTCTAGAACTAACACCAAAAAAAGATGTCCTTTTCATCATAGGGGATTGGAATGCTAAAGTAGGAAGTCAAGAAATCACTGGGATAACAGGCAAGCATGGCCTTGGTGTACAAAATGAAGCAGGACAAAGGCTAATAGAGTTTTGCCAAGAGAACACGCTGATCATAGCAAACACCCTTTTCCAACAGCACAAGAGGCGACTCTACACATGGACATCACCACATGGTCAATATGGAAATCAGATTGATTATGTCCTTTGCAGCCAAAGATGGAGAAGCTCTATACAGTCAGTAAAAACAAGACCTGGAGCTGACGGTGGCTCAGATCATGAGCTTCTTGTTGCAAAATTTCGGCTTAAATTGAAGAACATAGGGAAAACCACTAAACCATTCAGGTATGACCTCAATCATATCCCTTATGAATATACAGTGGAGGTGAGGAATAGATTTCAGGGATTAGACCTTATAGACAGAGTGCCTGAGGAACTATGGATGGAGGTCCGTAACACTGTTCAGGAGGCAGCAACTAAATCCATCCCAAAGAAAAAGAAATGCAAGAAAGCAAATTGGATGTCTGAGGAGGCTTTACAAGTAGCTGAGGAAAGAAAGGAAGCGAAAAGCAAGGGAGAAAGGGGAAAATATACCCAACTGAATGCAGAGTTCCAGAGAATAGCAAGGAGAGACAAGAAGGCCTTCTTAAATGAACAATGCAAAGAAACTGAAGAAAACAATAGAATGGGAAAGACTAGAGATCTTTTCAAGAAAATCGGAGATCTCAAGGGAACGTTTTGTGCAAAGACGGGCATGATAAAGGACAAAAAAGGCAGGGACCTAACAGAAGCAAATGAGATTAAGAAGAGGTGGAAAGAATACACAGAAGACCTATTCAGGAAAGATCTTAATGTCCCTGATAGCCATGATAGTGCCGTCACTGAACTGGAGCCAGACATCCTCGAGAGTGAAGTCAAGTGGGCCTTAGGAAGCATTACTAACAACAAAGCCAGCGGAGATGACAGTATTCCAGCTGAGCTATTGAAGATCCTAAAAGATGATGCTGTTAAAGTGCTGCACTCAATATGCCAACACATTTGGAACACTCAACAGTGGCAACAAGACTGGAAAAGGTCAGTTTACATTCCAATTCCAAAGAAGGGCAACGCCAAAAAGTGTTCAAATTACCGTACAATTGCGCTCATTTCACATGCCAGCAAGGTGATGCTCAAAATCCTACAAGCTAGGCTTCAGCAGTACGTGAACCAAGAACTACCGGAAGTACAAGCTGGGTTTCGAAGAGGCAGAGGAACTAGAGATCAAATCGCTAACATTCGCTGGATCATGGAGAAAGCAAGAGAATTCCAGAAAAACGTCTATTTCTGTTTCATTGACTACGCTAAAGCCTTTGATTGTGTGGATCACAACAAACTGTGGCAAATTCTTAAAGAGATGGGAGTACCAGACCACCTTACCTGTCTCCTGAGAAACCTGTACGAGGGTCAAGAAGCAACAGTAAGAACCGGACATGGAACAACCAATTGGTTCAAAATTGGGAAAGGAGTACGACAAGGCTGTATATTGTTGCCCTGCTTATTTAATTTATATGCAGAGTACATCATGAGAAACGCTGGGTTGGATGAATCACAGGTCGGAATTGAGATTGCCAGGAGAATGATCAACAACCTCAGATACGCAGACGATACCACCTTAATGGCAGAAAGTGAAGAGGATCTAAAGAGCCTCTTGTTGAGGGTGAAAGAGGAGAGTGCAAAAGCTGGTTTGAAACTCAACATTAAAAAAACGAAGATCATGGCATCTGGCCCCATCACTTCCTGGCATATAGAAGGGGAAGAAATGGAAGCAGTGACAGCTTTTCTTTTCTTGGGCTCCAAGATCACCGCAGACAGTGACTGTAGCCATGAAACTAAAAGACGCTTGCTCCTTGGGAGGAAAGCTATGGCAAACCTAGACCGCAGAGTAAGAAGCAGAGACATCACCTTGCCGACAAAGGTCTGTATAATCAAAGCTATGGTTTTCCCAGTAGCAACGTATGGCTGTGAGAGCTGGACTATAAGGAAGGCTGAGCGCCGAAGAATTGATGCTTTCGAACTGTGGTGCTAGAGAAGACTCTTACGAGTCCCCTGGACTGCAAGGAGGTCAAATCAGTCAATCCTAAAGGAAATCAACCCTGAGTGTTCATTGGAGGGACAGATAATGAAGCTGAAGCTCAAATATTTTGGCCACCAAATGCGAAGAGAAAAGGCACTGGAAAAGACCCTGATGCTGGGAAAGATTGAAGGCAAAAGGAGAAGGGGACGGCAGAGGATGAGATGGCTAGATAGCATCACCAATGCAATGAATATGGACTTGAGCACATTCTGGGAGAGAGCGCAGGACAGGAAGGCCTGGCGTGCTATTGTCCATGGGGTCACGAAGAGTCGGACGCGACTGAATGATTCAACAACAACAATAGCAGTCATAGTAGTTTTTAAGGTAGTGTATTCAAGTGACATCTTTGGTTTATGCATCTGTTCTATTTGCAGGAATTCTCAGGGTGTCTGTGTACTGAGAGCTAATCTTGTACGTATTCTGCATTGTATCTCTAACAAACAGAGAGTTGGGATGCATTGAATATTCTACCCAGCCAATGTTTCTTCTGTGCCTTGAAGGAGGACAGTGGGAGAGTCTAAAATCAAAGATCAGGCAAAAACCTGCAAAATAATCCCAAGCACTGCTTGTTACAAATAGATGTAGCAGAAAGGGGTGAATGATAGGAGGCCCCCTAGCAATTCACAATGCAGCATTAGTGACTCAGACATGTTTTGATGAACCAAAACCTTAATTGCAGGAAAAGGCTACACTCACTTTAGATTAATCCAAGGCCAAGTACCAATTCGTACTTGTGCTGATAGGAGCACCCATAGCCCCAGGGAAGAGCACATATTTTGTATGCAGAAAGACCTAGATCCAAACCCTTACAGTAAAAGGATGTCAAGATAACAGGTGTGGGAAAGACCTCTTTATGCTGAGACTTTGGAGAGCCACCATCAGCCCAACCATGCTAGGCTAAATGGACCAGTGGTCTAGCTCGGTATAAGGCAGACTCGTATGATCATGAGTGAGTGCTCCTGCTTGCATTAGAGTGAAAATGAAAGAACAAGCGAAGCTAAACAGTGTGTCTTGTTTCAAAAGTCAGCCAAGGCCTTTCTGAGCTCATCTACCTCAGTTAGGAAGGAAATCAGTTGTGTAAAACCCCCTCAAGTATTACACTAACATGCACAACAAAGTAGAATGAGATAACCTGAACCAATCACTTCAGAAAGGAAATATTCACCGACACATAAACGCAAGTGCGTGAAGCTGATGTGTCAAGGTGTCTGCTCATAAGCATTAATGAACACAATTAGATACGCCTGCATACCTTTGCATATCAAATTTTAGGAATACAACTTTTCAGGTCTGAACTTCTTGGGAGGGAAGAATACTCCTCAATTTCTCTGTGCTACATGGAGCCTCCTAGTTGAAGAGGCAAAGTGTCACCTCAGGAAAAGATCTGAGAGGGAAGCAGCCAGAACCTTCAGTAGACTAGCAGAATAAATATTATTTCTCTGTCCAGAGGGGTCTAAATGTAACTTATCTCTTGGGAACACTCTGTGAGTTCAGAATGACCTTACCTATGTCTATGTAGGATGCTCTTGTTTTACTACTTAAATATTCCCCCCATCAGAGTTATCTCTCATGTCCAATAATAAATTACATTTCTCTTCATTAAACTCCCCCCCTCCCCCTCTTTATGCATTTGAGACAGTAAAGCAACTTTGAGTTGTGCCTGTGGAGGTTCTGGACTTCTTGTCCTTGAGTCTGAATAATGCAGAGCTAACATGGATAGTTAAAAAGACACACATAATTATCCTATAGAAGGCATAAAACAATTATGTAAGTTGGATTGCCCTCAACCAGGGCTACAGTTCTAAATTCTCATAATTTTGTTTGAAATAAAGGGAAACCACTACAAATATTTTAATACTTATGACACTTACTGATGTATGGCTGCTCCTTCTAAAAAATGACAGCTCTCTATAGTTGATTTTTTTAAATTGCCAAAGACTTGAGACTTTTATTTAATTGAAAAAGGTAACATACACTTGGAGGAAGACAATTTATACTTTTCTTGAAATAGTCTGGTAATGCAAGGATTCAAGTAAATTAAGACAAGTCCACATATTAATATGATAAACCAAGCATTTCCCCACATCATGTGGCTGCTGCAGTGCTAAGGTTATGCTTGTGTAAGATGCAACAATCTCTTCTCTGCCTGCTCACAGATGTGGACCTGCAGCAGCATGGCAAGTTGAGTGCCTCATCAATAAACCAAGTAGTGATGCCTCCAAAGAAAAGCCTGGTATGGATCCATGCCCACATGGCATGCATCTAGCCTAAACTGGAAAGGCTAGTGCTATGGACCTGAATTACTACAGCGCTGTCTGTCTCTCCAGTGGTGATAACCTGGGCCATCTCGTTCAGGTGGAGAGTGATAGCCAGGATGGGGCAGGGTGCTAAAGTGGTGTGAGAGACTGGCTAGGTGGGTATTCAGCACTCTGAGCTCCTGACTGATGTTGTCAACGCTGCACCTCATGGTCTGGAAGGTATGCAGCAACTTGTCTAGGACAAAGGGATCTGTCATCATAGTCACAGGCCGGTTATTTGACAGCCTCCCACCGACAGAGGAACGAGAAGCCAGCACATGGCCTGAGCCAGTCCTCTGAGGGAACGGGAAACTAAAGCACTGGAGAGGGGTGACACCTTGTCCATCGCCCTGCCTTGAAGCCTCCACAGCAAAGTTAGGCAGATAGCTGCTTCTGGCTCCCTTCACAGACCGGCTATTCCCAATGTTCTGCAGATTAGCAGGGTGAGGTGGAAGCGTGCTTGGGGAGGAAGCATGGCCCACAAGATCAGTGTGGAGAGGGACAGAAGAGCCAGAACGAGAGGAAGCACCAAGGCGAGACATCGGATCGTATCCGAAAAGTATCTTTCTTGCGACAGAGGAGGCTGGCTGAAAATCTTGAGAGCAGAAAGGTGAGGCAGCAGAAGACGAGGGGCCGAAGATGGAGAATGGCAAATCAGGTAGGAATGTGAAGGAGACCGGTGACTCTGTAAAGGAAAACATGCGTGACTGAAGCCATGGGCATGTATGTGCAGAATGTGACACATTGTCAAACTGAGCTAGCTGACATTTTAACATTTGGCATGCTCTATGCCAGGGGTGGGCAGACTTCAGGCTTGAGGGATCTAATTTGGTTTTTTACTAGGACCTCAAGATCCACCAACCAGAACCAGGTGCAAAATAATGGGGTGGGTGGACACAGACTGAAGATTAATGAACAGGGTGCTCAGCCAAGGAATTTGTGATCAGTACCAGAACCAAGCTCACAAATCTTTTCACACAAACCCCCACACCTGGTTTTCCCCAAGTGTTATTTTTTCGGCAAACTAATCTTAGGACAGATGTGGGGGGGGAGGTGAGATACTTTTTTGTTGTTGCTCTCACTAGACAATTTGGCAAGGATTTCTGACTCCCATCTACTGCAAATCATCCTGACATCTACCAGTAGATCCCAATCTACCTTCTGCCCACCCCTGCTCTACGCAAGATCTAGAAGTACTAATGGGTGGGTAATAGGAACACATAGATGTACCCCACAGGGATTAGTCACACAGCAACCACCTTAAAGCATTAACAGAGAGGGGACCCCTCCACACTGCCATGCTTCCTCACATGCATTTTACATCTAATGTACTAACCAAGCAACCCACTCACCTGTGGCTGTTTGTTGAAAGATTCTTCTACCAGGTGCCTGGGTCAAAGTTCTTTTTCTGCTAAGGTCTCCCCTAAGTCCTTCTCCAGAGAGAGAAGTGCCCAGGACATCTCCTCCGAAATGTCTCTTTTTGGGAGATGATAGAGGGTGTCCATCCTGCTCAGAGGGGTAGAGGATGTGCTCATTTGTGCACAGGGGCAAGGAGGGGAGATGATTGATGCATTTGTTCCGCAACACTGTAATTTTCCCATGGTAGCAAAAAAGGTGACTATTCTTTCCCTAAGCAACTGTATACACAATGAAACCAACATTTCAGTGGAACTCATGCCACTCTCTTCCTGAGCTTATGATACCTGAGAAATCATTCCCTCCCCCTCCCCATATTAGTAAAATCACAAATTTTATTTTCACAGAAGTGTCTGCTGGCATAGTTCTACAGGTATCAGGCATAGTGGGAAACCAAGATCTAACCAATACATATTTGCCAGTTCATTTATCTGAGAATCTAATCTCAGATTCCAATTTTACAAAAGAGTTAGAAAATCAGTTTTTGAAGTTAGCAACTCAAAAACTTGAAATTGACTAATTGTTATACATTAGTAGTTGGAAATATTGGTATTATTTTTAATTGTAGGAATTAGTTGCTTTAGAATCATCATCTTCACCTACACACCAATCCCCCCCCCCCAAGTTATTATTCTGTTCCTTTATGGATGGGCAACTCACGACACTGATTTGCCCAAGTCAAGTCAAAGGCGCAAGTTTCCTTACCCCCTAGCCAACAACCCAAACGTGAAAACATTATAGCTCATGTATGACTCTAACACACAGCTTAATTTTTGTATACCAATCTTTTTCACCACAATAAACTCACTTTCTTTCTGGATAAACTGTATTTTTGTATACCAATATTTTATTGCCGGCGTTCTGATACCTTTGTCTGGTACAAAATGTACTATATGCTTTGTAAATTAGCTAGTTGAACCAACACCAAGTTTAATTCTTAAAGCTTTGTAGGATTAAGAGGCAAGGATTTTTTCTAATTCATATTTTTAATCACCAATGGAAATTAGTGTTCAAAAATAATTTAATGATAGCAAAGGCTGAGAGTAAGTTACCAGAAGCCATAAGACAGTCCACTGCTCACGCACACAGCTGCAGAGGCAAGTCAAGATGAAGTCAATGTATATCTATGAAGCATCAACCGTTTTATGCATCAGCTGTTATTCTTCTTGCACTCTCTCCATTTAGGAAAAGCTTTGAGCTCAACACGAGAGGCAGAGAGCGAGCGAGAGAGAGAGATGGAAAGGTGGAGCAACAGGCAAATGGATAACGCAAACTCTCTTACCTTCTTTGGTCTTTGAAGCAGGTGGAACCGTTTCTCTCTCGATGGCATGTGAGGCAGCCACGGGCTCTTGCCCTGCTGCATCAGCTGCCTTCTCCTTTGGTTTGCACTCCATTTCTGTTTTCTTTTTGGTAACATTAAGGACGTTCGGGGTGAGCGATGGGCGCTGTATTGGTGCTGGTTTAGAAACTGTAATAGGAGATGGTGGCCGCTGCCTTAAGACATTTGGTGAAGTTGGGTGAGGCTTTTGTCTGTGGAGAAAGGAGTGTCTATCAGGACTGTGCTACAAGACTGAAGCATGCAATGGATCATTTCTTGCTAGTTCCATCTTTTTAACCTGCCCACAGCAGAGATATTCTGTATACTATATTCAGATACAGCAGAGCTCACCTACCAGAATACCTTAGCCCAGAACTAGCTGTTATTTAGATTTCTTATTTTCCCCCATGCTAGAAGTTCAGGGAAAGTTATTGTATGACAGCACTGAGCATATTTCCCTGACAAGAAGGCTTCCATTCCAATATACCAACTCACACCCCCTTCCTTTGTTCTACCATACCCCTCCCATTAAAATACAACATTTCAATGTTAAACCCCTCCATACAGTATAGTCAGTGTTCCCACTTAAGTATGTCTTATCTCCTCATAACTCCTCTAAGCCTGTAAGGCACAAAGCCTCCTATCCTATCCTGCTACTACCCTCCCTGCTGCTCATATGGGTTTCCTCAAATTACCGAAATATCCTTGTGAAGGTTCGAGGCCTATAGAGGCAAAGGGAGAAAAGGTCAAGGTGGGAGGCCTCAAGTTTTCTATTCCTGAGAGCAGTAGTTTCATTTCTCTGGTTATGTGTCAGTATCATTTCTGCACTTGTTTCATTTCTTCAGGTCTGAAGCAGTACTTTCAGTTTTCAGGGAGGAGGGTATACAAAGAGAGGGAGAGAGCCAATAAGTCAGAAAGACCAGGCTGCCGCAGAGGAACAGCAGAGCCTGAAGTGAGAGCAGAGTCTGAAGAGTGAGCAGGAAGAAGCAGCCTAGAAAAGTCTAAGGACAGCTAGGGTAAAGGAACTTTCGTTTTGCAACTTTCAGTTTATTTTAATGGCTTTTGTATCACTGAGCTCTATTGTGTAAATACCTTTAGTTGTAATTTGTATGCTTTAAATCTACTAGTAAACTGTTATAGTTAAACCCTGTGTCTAGAGTGTTGGACACCCCACGTCTACAGCCCAAACCCCATGTTACTGGGAAGGGGAAGTTTAAAAGAAGGAAGGTGGGACTCTTAAGGAGGCAAGACAGCCTTAAGGGGTTGCTCAGGTGGTCCAGGTTATAAGTGGAACCTTGACAATATTTTAATAGCCTTAAGTACCATTCAACAATAGGTGCCCAGAAGGAAAGCCAACATACACAACAGAGGAAGGAAAAAGACTGGCTGTAGGAAGGAGTGGGAAGTACCTCTTGGTCCAGTTCCCTGGCCAAGTCTTTTTTTCCCCTTAAGCACCTGTCTCTTTGTGGAGAGAGGGGAGATCATCCCAGTGTCTGGACCACTGGCTAGAAACAAGGAAAACAATGTTGATCATATTTTTAGTAGGATTTAGGAAGAGCAAAGATTTTAGCTGGATAGAAACCTTATTGCAGCTGGAGATGGAGGACGTTTACCCGCATGGGCGGGAGAAGGTGATCGTCTGGAACCAGGCAATGATGGCGATGGAGCACGCCTCCCTGCAGAACATGGGGACTGCTTTGCTCCCTCCAATTTCTGGGGAAAGAGACATCCTGGTTAAATTGCCACTTTCTAAAAGGCATGCAAGACACCAGCAAAAGGAGAGAGACAGTCAAAACAGCAGAGCTGCACTGCAATATTCTTTGAAAACTAGATTCTGCTACTGAATACAGGATTAGTGATGCTGCTTTATCAAATGCTGAAACACAGCGAATCCAGAGGAAGTTCTAGCCAAAATCTCCACATCCCAACACACTGGACAGATCCTGGATAGCAGGATTTGTAAAGTTAAATTCTTCTTAAACATTTATGTGGATACAAATGATAGCATGCTTGCAGTTCAAGAAAGTATGCAGCTACAAGAATATAAAACAAAATTCAGAAATGTGCCTATAGCTTTAATAACATTTGCAACATCATTCCTAATATCACTGCTTCATGAAGGAAGGGGGCTAACTGTTGCAATCCTATCAAAACCATCGGTGATCTATCAGTATCAAGTGGGCTGGCTGTTCTGTTATACTCAAGATTATTTGGTTGGCTGTTTTTTAAAGACGAGTCACCCACCCAGAACACAACTGAGTCAACCAACCTGTGCAGATTCGAGAGGAACAATTTCGGACGAAGAGGCCGACGTCTTCAATCTGTCAGTGCTGCGACTGCGCACGGGCACTTTGGCAATGTAGACTGGAGAATGGATGGAGCTGCTGGAAGCTGAACGAGGACAGAGGGGAGATTCTATAAAGTTAGGAATTTGACAAGACAAGCCGATCACCAAGGACACGGTGTGGAAAAAGGGGGAAAAGTGGGTGGGGAGAACAGACAAAGAGAGAAGGAAAGAAGAGACAGTGTTTGTTAGGAACCAAACCAAAGATCACCACAGGAAGTTTACAGTGCAAGGGATCATGGAGACAAAACACCACCACAAAAGTACCACCACAAGAATGAAGAGAGCATGAAAGGAGCTGGCTGATAAAGCTAAAAATGAAATGCTTTCCCCCCCTTCAAAACCTGACCTCAATTGTCAATATACAGGCTTCCAGTTAGGTTTTTAAATGCTTTTTATTCTAGGATACTTGTAAATGAGAAGGCAACATTTACAGAGGATTCCACAAATATAATTCACTATGAGTGAATGGAAGAATCCGCACTTTAGGTGAAATAGGTTTCATTCATATCTTTGGAGAGAAAGTTAACCGACAATGCATGAAGAGGTCCATGTATTGTAAGCCTACAGACAGGGCCTGTCTTTAATGAACTATGCTTTGTTTTGAAAGTGCTTCAGAAAAAAATAGATGATGACTGCTTCGATTTTACTCATGGGGAGGATTCAGATGAGTACGAGGCCACTGTGTGCCTGCGGGAGGGGCCATAGCTCAGCGTGACAGAGCACATGCTGTGCATGCAGAAGGTCCCAGCTTTGATTCCCGGCTTCTCCAGGTAGGGTGAGAAAAGAATCCTGCCCAAAACCTTGGAGAGCCGCTGCCAGTCAGTGTTGACAATACTCAGCTAGATGGACCAAGGGTCTGACTCGGTATAAGGCAGCTTCTTATGTTCCTAAATGTGAACACGCATCATAATTAAACAAAGGGAAGCAAAAACAACTGCGAAGAAATTCTGTTGCTGTCAAAAGGACTGACGGATGGATGACCAGTGGGGTTTTGTTAAAAAAATATGAAGCAGCAGGAATTGGAATGTAATGCAACAGGCAAAAAATATAAAAGGAAGATGCTCTAGCTAAGAGTTTATAGCATCAAAATTCTCTAATGCCGTGCAGACATGACAAGTCATGTGTATCTGATCGGCACAGATCAAGAAATCCATTCCAGGATGGTTCAACAAGGGATCTCCCTGGGTGAGTGTTCCAGAAAGAACACAAAAACCTAATCCTTAATATTTGCATTGGCATGTCTGCCTGCAATATAACAGTCCTGCAGTGTCCTGTGGTGTGATGTTAGTGATTAGTGCTATCTAGCCCAAGAATCTGGTGATACAAGAAATCTTAGAACCAGGCTATTACATGATAAGTTGTACTTTTCCCACATTGTGTCCAAAACATACACTGGGGCAAATTGGAGCAGATTTTGTTTACCTAGTTTAGTGTTAAGGCCCACTATTCTGCACATACTGAGTGGTCCTCGCTTCAGTTCTGCCCTGAAGAGGGAACTGCTGCCATATCTGGACTTCTACTGCACGCCTGTTACCTGAGGGATCTTTGCCATCAGCCGATAATGTGGCGGCACTTTTACTCCTAGCTAGGGAGGCCTGGGTGGGGGCGAGCAGGCGACTGATCACGTTACTCTCCAGAGGGCTGAACTGGGAACGACGAGCTGAATGACAGGAACAAACCAAAGGGGATTCAACATAAAGTCCAATAATGAAACAAGCAACGTAACAGAAGAAAGAAGAGGTGGACTACTATTATTCATACCATAATTCAGAAGAAAAGATCATCATCATGGAGAGAGGGGAAAGACCATAGTACAAGCTCACACTGTTTGTACTGTATGAGTTCACAGTATGAATACCTGTTTATACCAGACAAATCCACAGTTGAATCCCACCCTTCTGCAAGTTTGTAAAGTTTAGGCTGCTGTATACATCATCTGAAAATAATTCTGTCCTTGCACCAAGAAGTCTGGTATAAAGAGAAGAGCCAATCATCATAGCAAGGTAAAAATAATGCAATCCCATCAAATTGCATTGCTTGCCCTTTATTAATGATTTTTTGGGACAGCAAGTGACATGCAGACAGAAAACATACACAAGGCTGAGATGACAGCTGGAATAGAGATCCAAGATAGTTTTGTGGCAGTTCTCTCCTAGAAAGGTAAATGTCATGTAAGCGTGGTAAGTCATGTAGCTCAAGACAGAGAAACCTTGCAATTTCAAGGAGTGCTTAGTCAAAAGTCAAGTCTTCCTTGCCAATATGGAAGTTATCAAACAAATTTAACTGCTAGGTTAATGTGAAGACACCACAACGAATATCTTGTCATGCCAAAGGCTGTTAAGAGGAGTGAAGTTTTATTAGAAAGGGAGAATTGTAAGAAACAGAGAGAAGTTTATCCACCAGCTTCATCTAAATAAAGCCATGGTATTAGAAATGAGGCCACACTGCCCTATAATAGAGACAGCAGTGAAGGTAACTATCACTGGTGAATAGAACTTAGTCCATCAGCAGGAATAGAGATGTTTAGGGCAGATGAACCTAATTAGCATGATCTACTATAACTTTCTAAGTGTATAATAAAACACCGGCATGTGATAAATCAGCAGAATGTCCCCCGAAGATCCAGTTATTGGTAAGCAACTGAACTGCCAGGCCAAAGTTAAATAGTTCAACTAGTAAATCCTTGCAATTTCCTTAAATGTGTAAAAACAACAACAGTCCTAGTCCAAATTTATCTCTCTGAATATTACTTTGAACAAGAACTGGAGGGAGAGAGTTGTGTAAACGGTTATCCACCTGCTTTTTCTTCTTTTTGCACACTTTCTAATTCGGGAGAAGACTGCGGTTTACTGCTCATTCTATTCAAGGATGAGCTCCTCTTCTTTTCTGTTTCTCCTAGATACCAAACACAATGATTATTTTCAAAATGTGCTTATGTATCTCAGACACGAAGGGTGCAATCCTATGCATGTTTAGACAGAAAAAAGACCTACAACTCCCAGCATTACCCAGTCAGCCATGCTAGCTGGGGAATGCAGGGAGTTGCAGGACTTTTTTCTGTCTAAACATGCATAGGATTGCGCCCCAAGTCATACAATTTCAGGGAGTTACCAGAAGCATCTTTAATTGGGAACATTTAATCAAGTAAACATTCCTTTCTTACAAAATATTTGTTTTATTTCCCTGATGGAAATTTAAAAGGAACACACAATTTGCATGTCGGGTGGTGGGGCTGCATTTAATCACCAAGAAAATAGGCCAATTTAAATCAATAATTTAACTTGTTTCCAACTTGGTAACTCATATTTCCTGAACGAGGATGAATACCAGTTTTGGGTGCTATATCAATTAAAACATCTATCTGCAACTAAACAGCATTATACTATTCCAGAAGCATAATCCCAAACTTGTGGTCATGCAGCCCACAGGACTTTTGCATTAGAGAATGTGTATTTGTTAGGGGAGCAATTACGAAGTTAATAATTTGTTTGGCTACACACCTGTAAAGGACACTAAGCAAAATCACTTATTTGATGCTCCCAGAACTTCAAAGTACAAGGACTGGTAAAATCCAGTTGAAATAAAAATCAGAATTAGTTAAAAAAGATGTTTTAAAAGTTAAGTTTAAATCCACCCTGTAAAGCTAGTACACAATTGACAAATATGCAAATGTTGGGGCCATAGGCACAATCCAGCTGAGCAAGCCATCACACTAAAATGAAACATTCCTGCACAGTTCCTATTCATCTCAACACAGCTTGTGTGGGCAAAAAATATCGGTGGATTGCATCCTATACAATAACCCTTTACAGCTTTAAATTATTATCGATAAAACCTGGGTTTATTAAAAAAAAACAGTTCTCATTAGCAATACTCCCAGTTCTTCAATTTTCTGAAAAATTTTGTTTTGCTGCACCTTTCTGCTCCACCTGTAAACCTTTGGCCACTGGCTGCTCAGAATTCAGAGGAACTTTGTTACTCAGTCTGTTTAATGAAGCACTTCTTTTAGTTGAGCCTGCAAGGAAAAATGCATGCCTCAATAGCTTTGCATATATTAACATATACATCAATCAAGCTGGTTCTTACAATTTACTTGAATAAAATAATCACTCTGCTCAATTTGAATTATAGTTCATACAAAGCCCCATGTAGATGGAAACAGGAAGCATGTCCTTGATTAATTCAGAGAGCAATTATTTCTAGACTGGAATTGCTTAACTATGCAAATCACTCTCCTCAATTGATGGCACTTGCAAAGTACGCTTTCTACTGGATATCAGCACTATATGCTGGTACCTTCGTAACTCCTTGATTTTACAAATGTAGACCCATGGGAATGGCCATAGCTCAGTGGAAGAGCACATGCTTTCCTTGTAAAGCATGGGTGCACAAACCCTGAGGGCCGCACATGCGCGCGCGCACACACACATGCAAGCCTGGAGTTTCTCTTGCTACTACTAGCAAGGAAATCCCTTCCTTATCTCCCACCTCTCAGTAGAGAAGGGACATAAGAAAGGAGAACCCCAGGCAGTGCCGCTGCAATTTTTTTCGGTGGTGGCAGATACAGGCGGGCCACCAGAAATGGCTTGGGGGGTCACACGCAGCTCGCGAGGCACATGTTTTGCACCCCCGATGTAAAGGATCCCAGGGTCACTCCCGGACTTCTCAAGGTAGGACTGGGAAAGACTCCTGTCTAAAATCTTGGAGAGCTAATCCCAGTCAATAAAGAAAGTACTGAGTTAGATGGACCAACAGTCTGACTCAGTATAAATGTAGCTTCCTATATTCCTACATCATTGAATAAAAGTTGATTTTTTGAGATCATACTGAATGCTGTCAGACTCAAGGCCATTACTACAAGTGAAGAAAGAACTCCCCATGCCAGATGTAATGGGAAACCATGGTCCCCACTACGTGAATGAGTTGCAACAAGCTTCAGACTCGCATGTTCCCTCCTCTTTCACACCCACAAGGTGATCAGAAGTTTTTTCTTCCAATTTTAAACAAATCACATTTCCCTGTTAAATCCAAACTTAGATAACTTTAGTTTGTTTAACTTATAGTTTCAGAACAAACAATGATCTGAAACTATAGTCTGATCCTGCTTCATGTTCATTTACCAGAAGTAAAATAAACTACAGTTCCAAGTTCAGTTTGGATGTTACAGGCAACTATGGTTTGTCAGAATTGGAAATGAAAACTTTTAATCTCCCCCTCATAGCAGTGAAAGAGGAGGGGAGGCAGGAACATGAGAAACCAAGGGGCGCTGTGGAAAACCACAGGTTTCCTGTTCTCTGTACTGGACAAAGACCCTGTAAAAACATTATACCTTTCTTGCCTGAAAAAAATTAAGTGTTCTTTAAATGAAAAAGTCCATTCCTCTGATTACTTAATGAAGTTATCCAGGTAAATGTGAAAGTATGATTTGCCATCTAAAAGGATTTATTTGATCTTATTTAAGGGGACAGTGGCCTTATTCTCACAAAAAACAGATGAGGTGGTAAACCTGTGTCTGGGATAGAACTCTTCAAATTACAGGTGAGGGCTCACATGAGCACAGAAGTTTTAAATCACATGAGCTGCAACCTGTAATCTGATATGGTAGAGCCCAGACACAACCTCATCTGATATCTGTGAAACCTAGGCAGGAGTCAGGACAACAGAGATTCAAAATCCCTCAAATTTAATACTGTCTTAAATCTTAATCTGTCTGTTCCTAATCTCAGCTGCAGATTTTGCTGTAAATGGTTGAGGGAATCTGTCTCTTTGGAAGACAAACCTTATACATACATCATAGTATATAGCTCTCATAATTATAAATATATAATTGGTCCCGATGCCACTCCACTTTAACTTTGTATAGCAGGAGTGGGGGAGAGAAGACAGAATTCATACCTTGTTTTCAAGGCATGACAACACCTGCACTTCACCCCAAATAGGCAACAAGCACTCAGAAAAGATCACCACCATTTCAGAAAATTGACTATTTAGTTTTGGATCAAAGTGAAGCATGTGTGATTAAAAGCATGCAAATCCTGAAGGGTTAGTATGAAAGTATTTATAGTAAAATCACGTATCGATGATTTTGCTTTCTGAATTGCAGAACCAAATGGAGGGGCTGTGAAATGTTTACCGTGTCTCTTCTGTTCTAAAAGACATCACATCCAGCAACCACTGGGTTGGAGACGTGTACAGCCCACTAGATTAACAAAATGGGTAAAACGCATTTAAGACCAAACATCATGGAGAAATTAAAAAGGAGGGATAGTACACTCTTACAACAACTTCTCTGCAAGCATGCACTTACCCTTGCTGGGAGAATTAAGAAGGGCTGCTGAAGACGAAAGGCGCTTATTGATGACAGTTTCAGCTTGCTTGAGGTTTGCTGCAGAAGTAGAGCGCTTGCTAGCTAAAGAAATAAATTATTATTTTAGCATTTGGCTCCACTTTTGACTAAGCATTCCCTACCGTAATTGTTATTACATTTTTGTAATTGTTTTTAACTTGTTTTATGGCACTCTGAGTGCTGTGATTGCAGGAGAGGGTGGGGTCTACATTGCCTTAATAATAAACAAATACTCCCTTAGAGTTCTCCTTGGAAGCTTGAATATTATATCCAGAAAGTTATTTTTGACAGATTTTTTTATTAAACATTTGATGTGTGAGGGGAAAAATACTGAAAGTATCAGGCATGATAAATAACATGTTACGCAGTAGAAAGCATCTAAGAACACAATCCTATGCATGTTTAGACAGAAAAGTGTCCTAGGACTTTTGTTTCTCTAAGCATGCATAGGATTGCACCCTAAGAGGTTTATGAAAATGCTATAACTTGCAGCTTAAGATATTTTTCTGATGTGACACTCAAGGCTGAATTTGTTGAGTGCACCCACCCCTTCTACATTAAATCAAACCTGATTCTTTTGCTCAGATATCAAACTTGCCACTCAAGGATCTCAATCATGAAGGAAGTTTAGCATATTACAAAACATTTGAGATGCAAGTACTCTCTTTTTATAAAACGATAAACTGAAGTTGGCGTTAGGCAATGACTGGGTTCAGACAACACAATAACCCACATTCAAGGGATGAGTGTGGGTTGCCCTTGATTTGTGGGTTGCTGTTGAAACGTGGCTTATCATGTTGTCTGAACCCAGCCATGACAACAAACCATGGTTTGTTAACCACGAACAACCCACAGTTCACAACTCAACAAGAAACCATGGGTTCTCTTCATGGGATGTTCGTAGTTAACAAACCATGGTTTATTATCGTGGCTGGGATCAGCCAACAAGATAATCCACGTTTCAACAACCACCCATGGTTCAAGGACAACCCATACTCAACCCTTGAGGGTGGGTTATTGTGTTGTCTAAATCCAGTCAATGCCTGGGTTCGGATGACCAGCAGGGCAAACAACGCAGCATCGACTGTTTCCCCCACCCCCAGGAGTTCTGGTCACACAGCCGGGATTACCCTAATTACCCACACCACAGGTTGCCATGTTGTCCAAACTTGGTGCGCAGTGTGGGTATAGTGAGTTTCCACTTACTCTACAACCCCTACTGCAAGCCATGGGTTGTAGGGTGGGTGAAATGCACTATGCCCGTGCTGCGTTCGGATAACGCGGCAACCTGTGGGGCAGGTAATCACAGTCACGCAACTGGCACCTGCAGGGGAAACAACTGACACTGTGTTGTTTCCCGCACTGATCATCTGAACCCTCTCTGTCTATGATGTGTGCAAAGTATACAGCAGAAGTGAAAACAGATCTTAGGTCTTCCAGGTCTAGCTTATTGTAATGTGCTCTATGTAGGGCTGCCCTTGAAAAATGCTTGGAAACTACAGCTAGTACGAAAACGTGGTGGCTGGAATGTTGTCAGGCCTGTGTTTCGTAAACCATATAACACCAGTCCTGGACCAGCTTCATTGGCTTTCGGTTTGTTTCCAAACACAAGTCAAGGTTCTGGTTCTTACTTATACCACCCTAAACAGCTTGGGATATGGATACCAGGCAGATTGCCTTCTTCCATATGAACCTGCCTATAATTCGTGATAATAGTCAGAGGCCTAGGTTAGTGGATACTTGAGATGAAGTCTTTTCTGTAGTAGGACCCTGACTATGTGACTCTCTCCCTAGGGAAGTCACACTGGCACTCTTGTTGTTATACTTTAGATGGGCAGTGAAGACTTTTCAGTTCTACTGAACTGTTAATGATGGTGTTTAATGTCACTCTCCAATGTTAACCATCATGAATGTTTCCTGCCCATGTCTGTCTTCATTTTCTATGTTGTATGAGTTTTATCTTTATCTTTGTTTTATTTCATTTATATATTGTCCAGTAGGCAAAGGGGCAATTCACAGATTTATCAAATAAATATAAATAATAAATAGCTTTCAACAGTTAGCTAAAGGGAAACAAGTATTTTTTCCCAGCAGCTGTAGGATAAGGAAGCATAAGTAACTGTGTCTACCTTTTCACCCCGACACCATCATCTTTTGGGTGAAAATTCAGACAGATGGAAGTAAACCTAGAATAGAGTAGTTTTAGATTTTGAAGGGTGCCCCCGCCACTTTCTGGAAGATCCTTATCCTGGAGGATAAGTTGGCAAGCTCTCAAAATATACTACCACTTGAGCATCGATAGAGTTTGAACAGTATACCTATATCTATAAAAGCATATTTTAGTTACAAGGAAATAGGCATGCTGCAGGCAACACGATGCAACAGAAAAGTAAATCTGGTGACAATACACATTGCTGCACTGCAAAAAAGTGCTGACAAAGCTGGTAATAAAAGAAATAAAGCCACACAGACAAGGCGGCCCAGAGGGCTTCCTAATGGATCTTTTGCCCAAATCTGCTGTATCCAAATCACCCTCTGGATATAGCTAGAGCAAAGACCCGTCACAATGCATGTTTATATGACCAACTGGATGTATTGGTCATGAGGACTGCTGCAGTACTCTCCAGGTAGTTTCATCATTGTCGTAAAAGGAGAGCAAGCTGAAGATGAGCAGCAGCAGCAAATCATGCTCCACCCCACCTTTAAAGAAACCGCTTTTATATCTTCCACTTTGATAGCCAAATCTGAAGATGCATTTGTGTGGATCCTCTCTGATTTTAAAATGGGAAATGCTTCTGGTACTGATGAGTTTGCATGCATCTCATTTTAAATCTCCACAGTTCATTCCAAAATGAGTGTTGGAATAGAGAACACTGAAGGAACATCCTCTGGAATTGGTCTGTATTAGGCAGGGCAATGCAGAGTCTCCTCAACAAAGACCAGTTACTTCTGTCAATATGAATGACTGCAGCCCTGGTAAATCTACAGAAAACAATCCACAAGACTGCTAACCTTCAAAGCTGATAGGAAGGAAGAAGAGGGGAGAATCAGAACAAATTACTTCTTCAAAGAACCGTATGTAACATCTGAGTCATGTTGAAGGTCTGTAATCAACACTAGTCAGCTCTGCAGTATATTTGACAAGCAAACAGACACTGACGAGCCCATCATTCAAGCATGAGAAAAATAAATAAGAAAAATCTGTCATTGGAGTACAGGGAGAAGGCTAGTGTTCTAGCAAGTGACTGCTAGAACTGGGATAATTGCAATTGTGCCTAAATGGACATTTTTATAGAATCTGCCATAGATTGCCCTAGGTTTTTCTTCTAAAGCAAAATTGTATCCCCTGCTGGTTGTTCCATTTTATGCAACAAGCAATATGACTGGAGAGTAATTTTCTCTCTAGGATATGTGTGATGCGCCAAACAAAGCACTCAGTGCTAATCTGACAATGGAAAGCACTAGAGTTATCAGGAAATCAACTGATAAGCAAGGGCATTGCTCAAGCTAGACTGGTTCTTAAGATCCTGCAAACTACTGATAAACCCAAGAACAACATTAACAAACACCATCTCAGCCAAGGAGAATTCTACGCATACAAGGGGGATACACATAACAGTTGCTTAAAACAACGGAAGACTAAGAGCAGCAAAATCTTTATCTCTGGCTCTATGATGCTTCTGAAAGCTAGGCAGCATTAGGCCCAAGAGCCACACGTGGCCAAAGCTTGGACACACACATCTCCTTTCCACTGGAACAACAGTCCTGAGGGCTGTTGTAGGCACAGCAGCAGCGCAAAGATATGGCTCACACCTGCACAATGCAAACACTTGGCATAGAAATTGCAGAGACACTGTGTCTTAGAGCAGGGTTCTCCAACCTTTTTGGGCCCATGAGCACATTTGGGAATCTGAAAAACTGCTGTGGGCATCAGCACAAAATGGCTCCCACAGTGGATGTGGCTAGTCACATAATGGGCACTGTGGGGACCTGGCTAGTCAAAAGACATCTGTGGGGGGGAGAGAAACAGCAAGGCTAGAGGCTGGGAGGGAGGAGGAAACAAGAGAGCGTTGCTTCCTGGCCTGCCCAATCTTCTTCCGTCCACACAGACCTTCCCCCCTTTGCTTTCCCTCTCTCTGCTCCTAGCCTTGCTATTTCTCTCCCACAACCCTTTCCCCCACTATTTCTATTCATTCCCCATCCCTTGCCCTCTTCATTTTCTCCCTTCCTAGCCCCTAGGCCTTGCTCTTTCTCTCCCATTCACCCTCTTATCTTGCTGTTTCTCCCCTCTCCTAGGCTCTAGCCTCACTCTTTCTCTCCCCTCTAGCCCTTTGCCTTGCTTTCTCTTCCTGTCTGCTGAACAGCTGATTAGTGACAGGCTGAGAAACAGGAAGGAGAACCTGACGCCTCATGTTTATCAATTTTTTAAAAAGTTTTTTTTTTGAAGGGGGTAGGGTGTGAAGAGCTGTGTGGGCATCACTGAAGGTGCCACTGGGTGCCATGGTGCCTGTGGGTGCTGTGCTAGGGACCCCTGTATTATAGCAATGAAAATGAGAAGTGCTCCAGATTGCTTTGTAGCCTCCAACCTGCTCCCTGCAACATTGGACTTCTAGGAACATATGAAGCTGTGGTATACCAAGTCAGACTATTTGCCCATCTATCTAGCCCAGTATTGTCTGCTCTGACTGGTAGTGGCTCCCCAGGGTCTCCATCAGAAAAGGGTCTCTCCTAACTCCTGCTACATGATCCGTTTAACTGGGGATGCCTGGGATTAAACTGGGACCTTCTGCACGCAAAGCATGTGCTCGAGTGCTGAGATATAGACTATAGTCCCTCCATGACTCTTTATGGACTACCTTTCCTAGTTGTCTCAGGGACATTAGCCAATATTGTTGAAAGATTTAAGGAAGCTCTAAAGACACCAAAACGTAAGGGGTGTGCGCGGGCGCACACACACAAATAACGTTAGAATTTTATCTAATTTAAAGATAAGATATAGGTATTCCAAGCACACTTCCAGTGAACATCCTTCCATAAGAAGTAGCATTGTTCACATATAATACCTCTATGGACCCTTAGACCCCTTTTCAAGTACTACATGCAATTCAAGCATCTCTGCTTTAGTTCACAGAAACAGAGGACTAGCTGCTTAGGTGGGTTGTGGTTAGGTATAGGTAGATAAGGAGTATTTATGGTACAGCGACATCTAGGCCATACTAAACCAAACATCAGTTCATGTTTCAAGCAGCCTTCTCTAACTTTCTATTATATTTCTACAATAATTAGCAATCAGGTCGCATTAATTCTTAAGGCCTTAAAAAGAAAATAGCCAGCCAATATTGTGCAAGCAATTGGCTGGTTGGGAGGAACATCGCTCTCTGTACAGTTTATAGCAGACATCTAAGCAATGCAGTTCTGTACAAGCGTGAGATTGCTTAAATCCACCTAGTAAAAATGAGAATGCCGGTGCAGGTGGGTTAGTTAAAATAAGAGTAAGCAGGCATATAAATGCTAGCGGACCCACCTTCAGCTGTACTTGCTGGCTCTGTGGAAGAAAGTTTATAGAAACTAAAATCACAATGATAAAATCAGTATGACAGAATTCAGGAGAAATACATTAAGAAAGAAGGGGTAATGCAGGATTAATGTTCAGTTTTATTACAACCAGGTGGTAGTCAACTGTTTTTATTTTTTTAAAGAAGGATTCCCTATGCATGTTACACTATTTATTCCAATCAAAATGCTTGTCAATATTAAAGCCCCTATCCATATGAATAAACTGTTTCAGCCACAAATTGATCAAAATGCAGATTGGCAGTTTATTTCGCCTTAAATATTCATCCAAACTGTGAATGCAAAAGATTCATTTGGTATCAGCCATGAGAAAGCATCCTTGAAACTGTTCACCTACTCCTAGTCTAATAATTACACCCATGCAACAAGCAGAACCTGCCAAAGCACTGTGACATCCTACTTGAAGCAGAAGATTTGAAGGTATGCAACCTGGCCATGCCACTTAAATCATTATCATTTAGGCACCAGGCAAACACATTTCTATTTTCCCAAGGATTTAAGAACTGCTAATTAGTATTTTTTAAACACGAGAAGTTTACTGTCTGTTTGAAAGGACTATTGGTTTTCCTGTTTCTGGGGTTAGTTCCTCTTCCTCTTCTCCTTCCTTTATAATTTTTATTTAAAATGGTACATTTGTTTCTTACTATTTGTTACCCACCCTGGGAACATAATTTTATGTTCAAGGTGCAGGGTATAAATTATGGGCAGTATACAGTCCTGTCTTGTCCACACACAGGGCCCACTGCCGCTTCCATTCTGCATGCGGCCAGCCCTGCCAGTCCCATTGCGCAAGCAGCCACCACCACTTGTGCAACGCCAATTTAACGCTTCCAAAGGCAAGCCCTGAAATGAGCCGAGGCGCTCGTTTCTGTTAGGGGCAGGTTGGCGGAGCTCCCTTCTGAGACCTCCGCCAACCTCCCCCCTTCCAGAAACAAGCATTTCCGTTAGTTTTGGGTTGCCCCCAGAAGCACTAAATCGCTGTTGCGCCAGTGATGGGGAGTGCTTGCGCAGCAGAATCAGCAGGCTGGGCTGTGCGCAGCCAGTCGCTGCTGGATACTACCCTTTGTACAAACATAAAGAAATACACACTGAACTATTTATCTTTATTTTTAAACCAAGCCACACTAGATTACCAATGTGTGTCTGGTTTTCTGAACACGGGAAGCTGCCTTTTACGGAATGAACCCACTGGCCCATGTAGGCCAGTACAGTTCATTCTGACTGGCAGTGGCTCTCAGGGTGTCGTGTCAAGCAAGCAGAAAAGGCCATCGGCACCTACCTGCCTTTCCATCAGAATCTGTTACAGAGCCACCCCATGACCATCTCTTCTGCCTGGTTTCCAGTCGCTGGCTCCGCTCCAAGGTACGATGCACCACTGCTTCGTAACGCTCCTGTTAAATCAAACACTCTGGAATTAGGCTGCAGTAACTGACTGCTGCTAAACATACCTTTCCCTGAGGAGCTTACTATTAACAAAAGGCCTGTTTTTACTTCATATAACTAATTAGAATTGAAAAGACAACATGTGAAGACTGCAGCCGCTGATTAGTCACAACCTTGTTAATAAACAGCATTAGCTCTAATTTGTGCTTGATCAGCTATTGTGTGACAGGAGGCCTGATGGATTGGCAAACTCACTCCTGCGGTCTGTGTAACTTCTGGTGCTGGCAATACATGCTGGCTCATCCTTTTCAAACAGGGAGGGAGTGGATATTGTGAGCATGTCCATTTAGGAATGTTTAACTTTAAAATGCAGGGTTAATATTCACTAAACACAGTTTTGAACCTATGCTACATCATACTGAACCCCAAGATTCCTATAAAAAGTAGGAAATAATAGCAGGAAAAATATGAAGTAGTTAAAGTACTAATCATTTGAACCACAAGGTAGCCAAGTTTACAGAAAGTCTCCATGCACAATGGAATATGGCAAACGCTGCAGTCAGGGATTCGCAGTGGTTATTACCAAGTGCAAGATTTAGAAAATCCTATGAAAATCCCAAAAGAAATAGCCAGTTTCTGCATGGGACAACTTTTCTCTGCTTTTAATAGTTGCCAAATTCTCCCTTTGGTATACCACCTATTGAAGGCATGGGAGTCCTGTCTCAATCTGAATATGGCAACTTAGGGCACAATCCTATGGTTGCTGGGAGAACGTCCCAGGGATATAGGATTTTTTGGATTCCCTCACCTGAAGCTGTAGAAACTCCTACGACTTTGGGAGGGGGACTTCCAGATGAACTCTAAAGCACAATAAAATTGTTTAAAGAAAATAACTGGCACCAAAGTAACATCTCTGAGTTATAACAGCATGAAACTGCACAGTACCTTCTCCTCCTCAATCTTTTGTTTTCTCTTTTCCTCTACTGCTGCTCTTCTTTGTTGCTCTTTCAGCTTCTGTTCCCTCAGTCTTTTCTGCTTCTCTTCCATTTGCTTTTCATACTGAAGCTTTGCCTTTTTCTCCTTTTCCATTATTTGTGTTTCTTTGGCAGCTGTGAATTTCAACATTACAGAAGTGTAAAACATCACCAAATATCACAGTGGGTAGTATCCAATGTTATTCCTACTCAGAGTAGACCTACTGAAATTAAAGAGACTCAAGTTAACCACGACTACCTGAAGTCCCATTCATTTCAATGGATCTACTCCACACAGGACCAACATTGGATTCTATCCAGTGACCCGTTTTACATGATTACTGCAGCCCACCATGGCTTATTTAAGCCCACACCAACAACCCACCCTTGCCAGGTTTGCACGACATGACAAGCTGCTATCACAGCTTAAATATCCAGAAGTCGCCCAGCATGTGCTGGGTGACTTTTGTATATTTAAGCTGCAATTGCGGCTTGCCATGTTGTGCAAACCTGGCAAGGGTGGGTTGTTGGCGTGGTTAACAAATCACCCACAACCCGAAAACATCCCATGGGTTGGGGGTTGTTTGTTAACTACATCAATAACCCACCCTCGTCAGGTTCACACGACACGACAAGCTGCAGTTGCAGCCTGAATATTGCAACATGACCACCCACACATACTGCTAAGCTAAAGTTTGTGACATGTGAACTGGCTCACTGCATCACACAAATGGGAAATATATTGTGCTAGATTCTTAAAAAAAAAAAAAAGAGTTCACAAGAAATCCCAGACAGATATATTTACTCAGTTCCAACAAGGCTTCACATGGCCAGAATCTGCCCTGCCCAATTCCTAGCACTAGCTTGGGGTCAAGGAAAAACTCAGAGAAGGAGCCGAGAGAATCAAGTGTCTCAATCTATGCCAATATGCACCTTCTCTAAATTTAATTCAAAACCTCATAGCCAGTGTTCAAATCTAACTTGATAGTCAAGTCCCAGGGAGAAAGTATAACAAGGAAATTCCACTTGACATTCTTCAGAGCAATCTTCCCCAACCCGGTGTGTCCAGATGTTTTAGACGTCAACTCCCAGGCATGCTAAGAATTGTAGTCCAAAACATCTGGAAGGCACCAGGTTGGCCAAGCCTGCCTTAGAGGTTACCACAGGATTTTTCTTCTAACTTTATGAAGTCCCCCCCCCCACTTCAGAGTGCACACAAGAGAGTGGGAGATTTCCTGGGTGGAAGAGATTCACTTCACTCTCCTTGTCTGAGGACCAGGGACTCAAATCCTCACGATGACCTTTCATAAACCACTGCACCCTGACTGACAGTGAAGAAGAGAGTGTATACAGTACTCTGGTTTCTTACACACAGAGATTTGTCATTTATTCATTAGCTGAGAAGTATCATAGGAGCCTACTTGCCTGTCCAGCACGTAGTATATATCACTTTCACGGCTTAAGTATTTAGTTCCTGCATGCTAGGCACCAAGATCTATGCCTGCCACAACTGCACAAGAAGCCCAAGTTATTCATGCTTATGTGCACACGATGCTACATTAAGATATTCTAGATCCCCCATCCATCTTGCTTGCTATGCAGGCAGGATCAAGGAGGGGAAAAGAGGCCAAGTCTCAAATTCAAAACTTCAAAGGGCTCAAAAACATTTTGCTAGCTACAAGAAGCCCAGTGCTTTTTTGATCTCTGCAATGGCTTTTTAGACAACAGCACCCATGCCCAGTGGAGGGTTTAACCACAAAAGCTTCATTTGGATATTGACAGAAGAAGTTAGTTGCTGAAATCTGGGAGTCTGGGCCATGGCAACCCTAGAAAGAATGCTATGTGAGGGAACAAAAAACCTGCTATATGATTATTCAGAGATCTGCCAGACCCAAGTCTGCTGCATAAGCCTTTAAAGAGTCACTTCCTCTCCATTTCGAAAGTTCACTTCTACCCTGATGACATATATTTTTAAAGTGAAAGTGTTACTGTAGAGCCTGTGCTGAATTTTTGATTGTATGCGGCAACTAGGGATGAAGAATTTGATCTTTGTGAATTCCAATACAAATTGACCTGATCCTCATGTCTCAGACTAAGGCATGGATCAGAATGTAATTATACTTCAGAGTTTGCATTTCTCTGAATTTTACGATGCACTTCTCGGCTCAAAAAAGTACTAAAGTGTGTATAAAAACTTATTTTAGGACATAATATGTTTTTGTGAGAAAATGCATTCAAAAAGATGTTTTTAAATAAACATTTATATACACATTTTTGTGCAGATTTTTGAAAACAAAAAACACAGTGATGCAGACACAGGATGGAAGGGACTTACTAATAAGCACATGTGAAATTGACATGGACCATAAATAGACTCACCCACCCATCCTTAGCTGCAACCACGCACATTCATAAAACACAAAGAGGCCTTGCCTTCACAGGCCTTAATATGCCTTTAATTTAATTAAATACGACCATACCATGTTGCTTCTCTCGCTCTTCTCTACGCTCCCTGGCTAGTCTTTGCCTCTCTTCTGATCTCATGATGGAGCCATCTATTACTGTAAAGGATAGGAAATGCAAACGGTTTACAAACCTGAGACTTTCATAGAAACAAATGATCAATTTCCACAATACATTTCCATACATGCATGACCACACTCATGTGCAAGGAATCATGTTCATCTGTAACATCGAAATGGCTATGCCACTGTACTTTCTCAACTTTATACACTTAATAGGAAGCCTTCCTCTGTTTCGTGCCACTTACATCTGTAGGAAAAGTACACGCACTGGTGTCACCATTTCCCATGTCACAACAATGTACCTTCACTGGCCTGAGTAGACCAATCCTTATGTAACTTCTGAAAATGCTAAAATGAAGTCCTTTGAGAATGAGAATATGCAATTAAAAACCCTGAAGTAGATCAAGCAGATTATATTCTTGCCCCTAAAGCAGCACAGATGGGATTAATTCAAAATGGAAATGGTGCAAAGAATCACTACCAAGAAAATGAGAGGAATGTAAAATCCATATTAAAAGCAAAGATTTTACCTGGTTTAGTTGATGATTTTACACTTATTGGGGACTGGACTGGAACAGGACTAACACCACTTTGGTTTCTTCTTTCTTCTGCTAATGCTTGGGCTGCAGCAACTGTAAGAAAAAATATCCCAAACACTGTTAAAACTAAAATCCATAATGAATGTCATGTGCCAGTATTTAAGGTTGCATGCTTCAAGGAAAACGTGCTAATACTACACTATTCAAACCTGCCCCTGGAACAGGCATCTCTAACAATCAATAGGTTACAGATCTAAAACTCTTCTCCCAGAGGCCTGAACCACCCCCTGGCCCTGTGCTCCCCAGTGCTTGCAGTTCCTTCTATTTGGACCGGTTCATGGTAATTAGATTAAGTGTATAGGCTAGCATGGTGTTCTGTATTTTGTTATATTTAAAAGGAAAATTATGATTATTTTTTGTGCCTCCATCCAGTCCAATTTCCATTGGTCAGCATGTTTTCATAGCTGGAATCAGCCAAAGCTGGCAGAGAGTCATTGTTTGTTTCTTAGTTCCACTTCAAGAAGCTCAAACTGCTCAGGAATTGATCTGAGGCAGACTAAGAAAATGTTTGAGAACCTCACAATTTGGTCACTCAAAAAGGACTGGTAACCTTACAGGGCAATACTTGATCAGATGCCTTCACCTGCCATAAAATGCCTGCCATCTTTTCACTGACCCACACATCTGGCAATCACAGCTGTAGTACAGCAAATTCAGAGCCTATTCTCCTCCTCTTCACCCCTCAGCTTTCACCAGAATAAGCTTCTGTTCAAATTCAAAGTCATGTGCCTCAACATCTTTCCTTGCTAATGTCTCACCTATTCATCTCTCATCAACCAACATTACTCTATCACCATTAGTTTCAGGGAAGGCAGTTTCCCTCCTATTCAACCTTGCAATTATCTACTGAAGTACATAGGCCACTGGTACCCATTTTATGAATAAGGAATGGAGGCAAATATGTTAATTCTATCAATCTGCTTCAAGGAAGCAGTTGTGGCTTCTGTATCTTCCCCCCCCTCATTTGACATTATAGGGTAAGTCAACTCATTCCCTGTCTTCATATGTTAATGGCTGTTTCCCAGAGACATGCTGCAATTTAGATTTTCAAAATTTCCTACATAGATGTTTTAAACAAAGAGATGCCTACGATTGCCAGTATTTTAATGTGTCCTCTGTTTCCTTGTAAAACCCACTTATGTAGGGCAATTCAGTTAATGAAGACCTTGCCAAAACAACTACACCGGGAATGAAAGATTAGAAATCTAAAACATAAGACGTAAAACTTAAAAGCACAGCGGAACATCTTTAAATGAACTGTGATTTCCGAGGGAAAAGTGCCTCTTCACCAGCTGATCAAAAGAGATCAGCTCTAATGATCAACACAGAGGATTCTACAAACAAAAAAAGGCAGCCAGCTTTCTTGCCACTGATTTTAGTCTTCCCTCTAATTGAGCACTGCAGAATGCAAGGAAGGAAGAGCACTTCTCCTCTCCATGACAACTTGTTCTGTCATGGCGATAATCCTCCTAAGACTGCACCCAAGAACAATCACCTCCAAGGCATTAATCCTGTCTGAAGTCAATGATAAATGCTGGTTACAACACTCATTCAGCAATTCTAAACTGTCACCTGCAGCTGTCACCTTGCCTTGAATTAATTAATTCCCTTCTGCAGCTCTGGACAAAGGTTTTCTCATTGGATAGGATCCCATGATCCCCTTCATGGATTGCTGCCTTGTTGTGGCGAAGGGGCTTGCGTAACTCAGTGAAGCCATAAGCTATGCCATGCAGGGCCACCCAAGACGGACAGGTCATGGCAGAGAGTTCTGACAAAATGTGGTCCACTGGAGAAGGAAATGGCAACCCACTCCAGTATTCTTGCCAAGAAAACCCCATGGAACGTATCACAAGGCTAAAAGAGATGACGCCGGAAGATGAGCCCCTCAGGTCGGAAGGTGTCCAATATACTACTGGGGAAGAGCAGAGGGTATTTCCAAGTAGCGCCAGAAAGAGTGAAGCGGCTGGGTCAAAGCCGAAAGGACACTCAGCTGTGGATGTGTCTGGTGGTGAAAAGAAAATCCGATGCTGTAAAGAACAATATTGTTTAGGAACCTGGAATGTCAGATCAATGAATCAAGGTAAGCTAG
Organism: Heloderma suspectum; assembly: GCF_057233095.1. Lineage (NCBI taxonomy): Eukaryota > Metazoa > Chordata > Lepidosauria > Squamata > Helodermatidae > Heloderma > Heloderma suspectum. The sequence goes on from NC_139466.1 coordinate 5,918,723, forward strand.
AAGTGGTCAAACATGAGATGGCAAGATTGAACATTGACATCTTGGGAATCAGCGAACTAAAATGGACAGGCATGGGTGAATTTAATTCAGGTGACCATCATATCTACTACTGTGGGCAAGAATCCCTTAGAAGAAATGGAGTAGCACTCATAGTCAACAAAAGGGTGGGAAAAGCAGTACTGGGGTACAATCTTAAAAACGATAGAATGATCTCAGTACGAATCCAAGGCAAACCATTCAACATCACAGTAATTCAACTCTATGCCCCAACCACTGATGCCGAAGAAGCTGAGGTTGATCAGTTCTATGAAGACCTACAACACCTTCTAGAACTAACACCAAAAAAAGATGTCCTCTTCATCATAGGGGATTGGAATGCTAAAGTAGGAAGTCAAGAAATCACCGGGATAACAGGCAAGCATGGCCTTGGTGTACAAAATGAAGCAGGACAAAAGCTAATAGAGTTTTGCCAAGAGAACACGCTGATCATAGCAAACACCCTTTTCCAACAGCACAAGAGGCGACTCTACACATGGACATCACCAGATGGTCCATATCGAAATCAGATTGATTATGTCCTTTGCAGCCAAAGATGGAGAAGCTCTATACAGTCAGTAAAAACAAGACCTGGAGCTGACTGTGGCTCAGATCATGAGCTTCTTGTTGCAAAATTTCAGCTTAAATTGAAGAACGTAGGGAAAACCACTAAACCATTCAGGTATGACCTCAATCATATCCCTGATGAATATACAGTGGAGGTGAGGAATAGATTTCAGGGATTAGACCTGATAGACAGAGTGCCTGAGGAACTATGGACGGAGGTCCGTAACACTGTTCAGGAGGCAGCAACGAAATCCATCCCAAAGAAAAAGAAATGCAAGAAAGCAAAGTGGCTGTCTGATGAGGCTTTACAAGTAGCTGAGGAAAGAAGGGAAGCGAAAAGCAAGGGAGAAAGGGGAAGATATATCCAACTGAATGCCGAGTTCCAGAGAATAGCAAGGAGAGACAAGAAGGCCTTCTTAAATGAACAATGCAAAGAAATTGAGGAAAACAACAGAATGGGAAAGACTAGAGATCTCTTCAAGAAAATTGGAGATCTCAAGGGAACGTTTTGTGCAAAGACGGGCATGATAAAGGACAAAGAAGGCAGGGACCTAACAGAAGCAGATGAGATTAAGAAGAGGTGGCAAGAATACACAGAAGAACTATACAGAAAAGATCTTAATGTCCCTGATAGCCATGATAGTGCCGTCACTGAACTTGAGCCGGACATCCTCGAGAGTGAAGTCAAGTGGGCCTTAGGAAGCATTACTAACAACAAAGCTAGCGGAGATGACAGTATTCCAGCTGAGCTATTTAAAATCCTAAAAGATGATGCTGTTAAAGTGCTGCATTCAATATGCCAACAAATTTGGAACACTCAACAATGGCCCCAAGACTGGAAAAGGTCAGTTTACATTCCAATTCCAAAGAAGGGCAACGCCAAAGAGTGTTCAAACTACCGCACAATTGCGCTCATTTCACATGCCAGCAAGGTTATGCTCAAAATCCTACAAGCTAGTTTTCAGCAGTATGCGAACCGAGAACTACCGGAAGTATAAGCTGGGTTTCGAAGAGGCAGAGGAACTAGAGATCAAATCGCCAATGTTCGCTGGATCATGGAGAAAGCAAGAGAATTCCAGAAAAACGTCTATTTCTGTTTCATTGACTACGCTAAAGCCTTTGATTGTGTGGATCACAACAAACTGTGGCAAATTCTGAAAGTGATGGGAGTACCAGACCACCTTACCTGTCTCCTGAGAAACCTGTACCAGGGTCAAGAAGCAACAGTAAGAACCAGACATGGAACAACCGAGTGGTTCAAATTTGGGAAAGGAGTACGACAAGGCTGCATATTGTCACCCTGCTTATTTAACTTATATGCAGAGTACATCATGAGAAACGCTGGGTTGGATGAATCACAGGTCGGAATTAAGATTGCTGGGAGAATTATCAACAACCTCCAATATGCAGACGATACCACCCTAATGGCAGAAAGCGAAGAGGATCTAAAGAGCCTCTTGTTGAGGGTGAAAGTGGAGAGTGCACAAGCTGGTTTGAAACTCAACATTAAAAAAACTAAGATCATGGCATCTGGCCCCATCACTTCCTGGCATATAGAAGGGGAAGAAATGGAAGCAGTGACAGATTTTACTTTCTTGGGCTCCAAGATCACCGCAGATGGTGACTGTAGCCATGAAATTAAAAGACGCTTGCTCCTTGGGAGGAAAGCTATGGCAAACCTAGACCGCAGAGTAAGAAGCAGAGACATCACCTTGCCGACAAAGGTCCGTCTAATCAAAGCTATGGTTTCCCCAGTAGTAATGTATGGCTGTGAGAGCTGGACTATAAGGAAGGCTGAGCGCCGAAGAATTGATGCTTTCGAACTGTGGTGCTGGAGAAGACTCTTACGAGTCCCCTGGACTGCAAGGAGGTCAAATCAGTCCATCCTAAAGGAAATCAACCCTGAGTGCTCATTGGAAGGACAGATGCTGAAGCTGAAGCTCAAATATTTTGGCCACCTAATGCGAAGAGAAAACTCCCTGGAAAAGACCCTGATGCTGGGAAAGACTGAAGGCAAAAGGAGAAGGGGACGACAGAGGATGAGATGGCTAGATAGCATCACCGATGTAATGAATATGAACTTGAGCACACTCCGGGAGAGAGCGCAGGACAGGAAGGCCTGGCGTGCTCTGGTCCATGGGGTCACGAAGAGTCGGACACGACTGAACGCCTGAACAACAACAACATCTAGACACAGCATTGAGGCTCCTTTGAGAAGAACTACTGGAGATACAGCAACGTAGTTATTTTGACAAGTGGGAAAATATTTTTTATTGTGCTATCAGAAAACTGGCACTCTTCTATTTTCTGGAATCTGACAAACATGTTTCTGTTCTAGTAGGCATACAAGGCATTTAAACTCAGAAATCTTCTTGCAGAGTGGTTCATTGCAGAGTGGTTCAGACAGAGAAAATATTTTTCCACAAAGCAGTGAACTAGATACAAGAGCTGTTCAAAGCTTCACATCAGAAAGCGCACAAGATCCCTTACTTTTGTTCCCAGTATGCAGACTCATATAAGAAATAGTTGCTGCTTAAAAAGAAGATACCTGATTGAATATTCAAACACAATTTGAAAGCAATTAAAAGTTCCTCTGGTAATAAATAAAGACCATGTCCTCCTTTCTAAAGAGACAAATATAGGTGGATAAAAGCATTTGATCTAGAATCTACAGACAAAAATTAGCACCACCTTCGATTCTGGAAATGTACACTAGAGACCAAAATAAATCCTGGAAAAAGAAGGCATCACATCCTAAAAGTTAATTCATCTCAGGTCCAAGATACAGACTCCAGAAAACGTATTACAAAGTACCTCTTATTTACTTCCTGCTTGACGTTTATTCATATCCAATTCACATAATTTAAATTAGCATGACATTTTGATGAAATTAATGTAAAAATAAGGCATAATTCATTGGTGGAAATACTTCAACAGGTTATTTAAAACCACATTTAAAGCTTGCCAATGCCAAGCATGTTTCACATGGGGCAAAACTTCCATATTTTTTGTATCCAAAAACTGCAGAAAAGGGCACAATAAGAAATATTCATTTAAAATCTTTGTAGGGAGGAAGGCAGGCTGTGAGTGCAATGAAGCAATGGTTACTGCTCGTGAACTGAAGAAATAAGCACAAGTCCTTTTTGCCGACGACAACACCTTTAGAAAGTTACATCTCAAGTTCATGTTTTGTAAACATGTGGGTAGGAAAGTGGTATAAAAATACACACAAGAATGATTTGCATAAATCTATAGTTCAGAGTATCTTCCAGATTAAACTAATTACAGAGCAGAGTAGGTTGAGAAACCCCTCAACAGTTTTGTAGGCAAAGGATATACTGTCCTTAGCCAATAAAGTAAGATTTCAGAGGAGACTGAGAGGTGTGAATGAAAGTTAGCACAAAAATGGCTTGCCGTTGGGAGCGGAAGCACTCCACCTTTTATAATGTCTTCGCTATACAGAGATGCATTACACAGGTGTAGCACCCTACCGCTAACTGCTAGCAGAATACCAGATTCAGGATGCATCGTGACACAGTGGAAGCGGCGGGGGGTGGGGGGGATGTTCCTGACAGAGAACTTTTACTGTTAGCAAGGAAGAACAGAATTCATCAATAATATAGTTCACATAATTTTGAGTCTCACTGTCTCTTTTCTACACTATCTTAAAACTAATTTATAGGTAACTAAACTGAAAAAAAATGTTTAACTCCCAGAGAAAAAAATAAATGCTACAAATTTGGGGAAGTGGTCCTAACTCAGTAGTCCGTATGTTTTGGATGCAAAAAGTCCCAGGTTCAATCCCTGATATTTCCAGGCAGGGCTGGGAAAGACTCCTGTCCGAAATCCTGGAGAACTGTTGCCAGTCACTGTAGAGATAATGCTGAGTTACACTGACCAACAATTTGACTGGTGTAAGGCAGCTTCCTTTGTTCTTACGATGATAGTTCCTCACTCCCTTTGCTACCACCATCCAAATCTTTTTTGTACATATAATTGTACTATTTATAAGAACACCATCAGTCTGCAATCCCGTATCACCTTCTCTTATATGAACCTGCCCAAGATTTGTATTCAGTTTCTGAGGTCTTTCTTGTCCCTTTGACACCAAAGGTCTGGTTGGTAGGGCTAAGAGACCAGGGCCTTTTCAGTTGTGGCACCAAAGGTATAGAAGAATCTCCCAATGGAGGCTCATCATCTGGCCCCACTCTTTAGACAACACTAAGCTAGATGGTCCAATGGTCTGATTAGGAATTATGTAGCTTCCTATGTTCCTATCATGCATGGCAAACATGATACTGGATTTAAAGTACAAAATAAAAAAGAGAACTCTATTGAGAACAGATTAAAGTTTAGTTCAAAACAAGTTCTGTGACATGAATAAAAAGTCAGCACACAGGCTGTGCTATTTCACCAGAAGCATATTTTACAGTGTCACTGGAAGGCTGGTATACAAGCCAAAAATACATGTATCTATCAGCTTTTATGTTACAGAAGGAAGAAGGGAATCCTGGAAGTTAAAATCCCATCAATAAGTCTGAGAAAAATGCCAACAACCAACAGCAAAGGAAATAAAATTCTTCACTGATCTTATACCTACATCCAGTCAGCATCAAACCAAGCCTGAGCTTGTATAAATGTATGTATAAATGGCACCAATATTTTTCTACTGCTTATACCTACTTCACTGTCATCCTTCACAGTCTAAGGAACTGCTAATTATGTAGAGTACAGCAGGCAATTCAAATGTCATCACTGAAAAAGTATAAGTATTTTGTCTTAAAACAGAAAGTGTATTCAACTGAAAGGACATGGCACAGTAGGTCACTACAGTGCAAGGAGGACAAGAGGCTCCTTCATCTTACCTGTTGCACTGCATGACATGGGTACCAAAACTGCACTGCTCTTTCCATTCACTTCCCAAACTTGCTAAGCGCTTTGTACATATTGGATGTAAACAGCACCATATTTCTTGCTAATGTCTTTGATGTATTAATGAAAGTTATATAAAAGGATTTTTAAAGATACTAAGGGCACAGTCTTATGCATTTTTAGTCAGGAAAAAATCCTACAACTCCCAGCATTCCCCAGCCAGCATAGGAGTTGTACCTCTTTTTGCTGTATACACAGGTGTAGGATTGCACCTTAACTCTCGTAAGCAGCTACCATCTTACAACTTGAGAAAGGCTTTGATTCAGTTTTCAAATGTTGTCCAGAGACATTTTCTGGATTCTGCCTGCAAAGTATCTTTTTCAGTACATTAACTTTGTGCCATAAGTGATCACAAAAGAAAGGCCCACAATGCTAACTGTGCTACTAGCAAATGCCTATGAACTCCCTTCACTACTTTGCCTTTGTCTAGAGGGGGACAATAAATTAAGTATAGTTAAAACAGAGAGCGAAGAGGGGCAGGTTGCACTTACCCACTGAGTTCCCTTGTGGAGGAGCAGTGTACCGAAAGACATCTAAACACAATACGAGAGCCATTACTGGAACACCACCAGTCTGAAACAGACCACCAAAAACTCAAGAAATGCTGTTCTGCAAGGCTTCCATTGAGATTCTGGAAAGCTCTTCCTATAGCTATTGTCATTCTCCCAATGATCATGAATACTATACATGATGCTTTATAGATTAAAGTAAACAAAAGATACATTTCCACTCCATGGAACTTACAATACACATTTTAAAACTCGTGAAGTTCCTACCTAATCAACCAGGAACAATGCTGCTGATTCCTTTGCACAAAATATCTAACCTCTGTAACAGACTTTAAAATGTACAATGAGATCTCCTCCTAAGTTCTGCCCCACAGTGTGATATTAAAGGCATACTATGGATAAGAAACTACTCAGGCCATTCCAACGTACATGTCCTCTCATTAATTCAGAATACCAGTTTGCATTTTCAAGGATAGATATTAAAATTAATTCAACAACACAGAAGGACATATTCTGTAAATAAAGATGTAATATCCCAGGTGTAATGCATATACTAGCTTTCCCCACACTGGTGCCCTCTAAATGTTTTGGACTTCCAACTCCCATCAGCCCCTGCCAGTATGGCCAATGGTCAGGAATGCTTTGAGTTGTAGTTCGAAACATCTGGAGGGCATCAGCTTGGGGAAGGCTGGCATATACACTACTTTATGCTAAAACAGATGTTTTTCCTTTCCTGTTTTCATGGGCTCTCGTACCTCACTGTGTTTAGAAATCATACTCTCCTTTTCATATTTCTTTGTTTTGCTTCCCTGCCCTCAGGATAGGGAAGTGGACTAGCTTCCTCTCTCCTCCCCTTATGTGAGGAAAGTTTCTTCCCTCCCTGTGAAAGCTTGAGCTGTCCTCAACTTTGCAGGCATACCATTGTTGAATACAACAGGTTCCCTGCCCCCCACCCCGAAACCCATTGACAATTGAGCCTAGCACTGCAAATCACAGCGAACTCCAGTCAAACTCTGAAATCACAACTTAAGTCTTTCTCTAGAGATACAATAATGCCTCTATTATGTGGTATGCAAGTGGAAAAAACAGTGCTGTTGCATTTTAACCCCCAATCTTCCTTTTTCTTCATGTGTTGAGCTTTTATTATTACTCTTATCAAGCATTATAGTTGATGATGTTCATGCTAGCACTTTGCCCCTGCTCTTTTGCAGGAGCCACTACTCAAAAGTATTGTCACCTCATAAGGCTCACAGTTTTCTCCAACAGCAGCTGGGTGTTATATACCAATTAGTTGAAGATCCAGCAGTTATACCAAGCATGACAATTTAATGGTAAATTACAGATAGTTCAGAGTGGGAATAAATTACTTCTGCCCTTCCAAAGAAAAAGGAATTTGGTTGAGTATGTTTTTACAACTGGGAACCCTCCATGTGCAGTTATAGGTCAGTTCAATGCATTAGCAAAAAGGGTTGGCGCTCCCATGTACCAATTTAACCAGGTGTCAAACACAGGTGAAGTAGATGCAACCACCACATATGAAGGACAAAATACATCCCATCACTGGATTGTACGTCAACTTCTATGTTACAGAATCAAGGAATGAAATATACAAAATAACCACCTTCTCTTCTGCCTCAGACTCGAACACAATGTAAACAGCAGCCTCAGCTGTATCTCTGGACTCATAGGACATAGGAAGGAAGCTGCCTTATACAGAGTTAGACCCTTGGTCCATCTAGCCCAGTATTAGCAACACTGACTGGCAGCAGCTCTCCAGGGTTTCAGGAGGGAAATTTTCCAGCCCTACCTGGTGATGCCAGGGACTGAACTTGGGACCTTCTGCATGCGAAGTAGGGACTCTACCACTGAGCTACGGTCTCTCCCATGTCCCATGGTGACATTACTTTTTTAAAAATTCCAGTAAGATCATATCTAATCAGAATGATTACCATACTGAATCATTTTTACAAAGCACAACCAAAGAACCAGCACAGCAACGCCTGCTGGGGGTGGGGTGGGAGCACATTTCCCATTCTCCCATCTACATTCAGAAAAACACAATTCCTGAGGTTTCCCTAGAGAATCCACTGGCTTCTAAGCATGTGATCTATTTGAATCTCACTTATGATGCTCTATCTGGTGGCTCCACAGTAGAAGGATCAGTTCCTCTTTGTGAGTCTCTCTTACAAGGCTTCATGACTAGACAGGAGCTGGCCCTCTTAGCATACATTCAAATGTCACATTTACCTCATGGCACTTTAAGTAGCCATACAAGAACAGGAAATTCCCGTGATGGCAGTTCAGGTGCTACTTGAAGCCTATTTGTGCTCCCATTTATCTCTATTGTAGGTACATATGAGTGAACTGGCTGTTAAAAAGTGTTGTGGGCTAGTAACTTTTGTGGACTTGTTTTTAAGAAAAGTAAGTAGAGATTCCCTTGTATTATTTGTTCGAAAAACTGTTACTTTTTTTTCCTCTGCTGCATGTGGTTCTATTACCTCACTGATCTGCTGCTAAAGGCAGAGAAAACGGGTAGAATCCTTGTCAATTGTACTACTGCTTACAGAAGCAATACCTCAGTTGTGGAACAGAACAGTGCATCTGTCAATTCCATTATTCTGCCCACTGAGGGCAGGGTGGGCAGGTGTAGGCAGTGATCAGTACTAGAATCACCCACAAACTCTAGAGAATATGCTATGTATGTTGGTTCACATTAGCAGTTTTATCAGCTACCACCTGTGGTTTGTGGTAGCTGTGGAACTGCAGGAAAAATTAATAAAAAGGTGATATTTCAATCAGTATATTTCACAAGCACTCATTTACTTTTTTAAAAAAATGAGGAAAAGAAAGTCCCAGCAACCATCTGCCTTGAACACCAAGAGAGAATGATTTTCTAGATCTCATTGGACGATTCAAGACTTTATACCTTATCTCCTAAGACAGGGGTAGGTCCTCTAGATATTGGTGGACTGCAATTCCCATCAGCCCTAGCCAGCATAGTCAATGGTGAGGGATGATGGCATTGCAGTCCAACAACATCTGGAGGGCTACATGGCACCTGCATTGTATTCCTTTCGGCACCAGGTGAAGACCTTTTTATTTTCCCAGGCATTTTAGCATTCTAAACTTTTAGCTTTGCTGTTTTAAATCTGTATTTTAAACTCCTGCACTGCTGCTAGGTTTTATTGTGGTTGTATTGTTATATTGTGGTTTTAATGTTCTATATATTTTAAATTGTTTTATTGTGTGTTGTGGTTTTAATTTTTGTGAACCGCCCAGAGAGCTTCGGCTATTGGGCGGTATAGAAATAAATAAATAAATAAATGTTCCCCATCCCTGTCTTAAGAGAAAGCAGTTGACAACAGGCCTACCTGATTATATTCTGTAATAAGTATGTAATATGCTTTTGGTTACTTAGGAATTCATGTTACTTCAGCTCTCATATCTGAAAGCACAAATCTTTGCTCTAATCCATACATTCTAATACAGTGAACAACTCAAAACTATTCTGTGTTACTCACACACCCACTAAACCGAACAGTATAGAACTTACATGTGGATGCAAATATTCACAAGCAACTCTGAATACATTCGCAACTGATCAGATCACAAAAAATAACTAGGCTTAGCACACGGGTCAACTGTGTCTGGATCTCCTGATATCTTTCTTTCATTAAAAACTACTGCTGGGCCTCACAATTCGGATTGGGGCCCTGGGGGAGGAGCAGGGTTTAACCTTCCCCTCTATACCACAGGCCTGACCCAAATAACTCCCCCCCCCCCATGTACTTGCTTATAATGAAATAAAAAGATGCCAGGAGACACAATCATGGATCTCTTGCATCATGTATAATTTTGCTCAGAATCCCTTTAAGGCTAATGTAACATCTAATTTCACAAAGGACAGGAAAAATCACAACATGAAGATATTGTTACCATGTGTTTGAATGCTGGACTGAGAAAGTGGAGGACTGGAGTTGAATCTACGTGAAAAATCATAGTTCAAGCACAGCCACCATCTGTTAGCCCTGCTTCCTATTTGTAAACTGGGAATAACGAGGCACCTTAATACTGTTAAGGACGAATGTGAACGTAAAGCAATATGGACACAAAATATGATATTGCTAACTGCTGCAGCCTCTTCTATTATGCCATCAGTGAACTATTACAGCAACATTAGTAACCTCATCAGAAAGTCTACGAGAAACTGTTATATTACACCAGGTCCATTCTAGTCCAGCATCCTGTTTTTCACAATGGCCAACCAAATGCCTATGGGAAGCCCATAAGCATGACATGAAGGCAATAACAGCTCTCTCCTAATGTCGTAACCTCTGATCCCGGAGGTAGCACATAGACACGGTGACTAGTAGTCACTGACAGCTTTATCCTCCATGAATTTTGCCTAATCCCCTTTTAAAGCCATCTAAGGGTACAATCCTATGGGGATAGTTGGCCGCCTCCAAACTTGGAGGCGACTGACAATCCAGTGCAGGGCGGTGGAGCATGGACGGGATCTTCTCTGCACTCCAGCCGCCCTGCATTTGCGGCTAGATGGCTGATTTTGGCTATCTAGCTGCAGCGACTCAGAGTGGGGAGACCGGACAGCGCATAGGAAACATCGTATCGGCGCTTCAGCTGTCCCCTCCCCACCCCCAAGAATGCCCCGCTTTCTCCTGCTCTGTGCTGCTCTTGCGAGCACAGAGCGGGGGATGAACCGTGCCACCTACGAGGCGGTGGGGGGGGGCAGTTTTCTGGGAACCTATTTTGGAGGACTGGCTCGGAGGTTGGTTCCTGAAAACCAAAACATCCGATGGCTGTCTAGCCACTGTCTAGCGGTCATAGGATTGCGCCCTAAATTAGTGACTATTGCCACATCTTGTGGTAGCGAAACAAAAAAATCATAATTAGCTGGATACCGTTTGGCCTAAAACACTATAGCTGAGTTGTCATGCACCACAGTGAGGTGACACATGAACAAAATAAAAATTGAGGTAAAAGATGCTAGCAACCCACTGGGAAGCCTGGCCTGCCAAGAAATCATAACAGAAACAAGGAAAAAATGCTTATCGACATAAAAATCTAAAGCAGTCCACATCTTTACACACAGCAGGCAGGAGACTTAAAAAAAAAATAGACAGTAACTAAACCCCTGTACAATGCTGCAGTTTCTACGGAAATCAAACCTTGGAGAGGAAACAACCCAGAGATCTGCAGAGTGGAGGTTTTTGGGAGGGAAAGGAGAGATGTGTGTGGCTTGTCAATTAGCCACTGTAACTGCAGCAGAGAGGAAAATTAGTAGGGAGCTCTGTCTACAATTTCAGGTACAGGAGGAGTTTCAGGTTTTTTAAAAAATGGAGGACAAGCAAGAGGAAAAAAACCTTAAAGATTCCATATTAATCAATGTTGGCCTTTTGGACCAAATAAGCATAAATACAAGGGTTTGTTATATATATTTTTTTGCAAACTGGAGAAGAGAATGGTGCCAGGACAGGTATGGGGGAGGGGGAGAGTAAAGGACAGGGAAGAGGGGGGAAGCACTTAAACATAAAAAACAAAATGGGGGACCCAAACACTGCTTTAATGGGAGACAAGAAAGCCGAAGATTTGGAGGAATCTAGAGTTAGGGGAGAACTTGAGACAGGAAAGACAACAAAATGGGGGAGGATGTGGGCAGGCTGGAGGTAGAGGTGGTGATGGATGAATCTAATTGAGGGGGGGAGCTCTTGAAATAGGGCTCTGACAAAATGGGGAGAAGTAGGGAAGAAGGCCCCCCAAATAATATAAGTAGCAGGCTGCTCTGTACATATTGCCCAGAGAGCTTTGACTACTGGGCGGAATGAGAATGTAATTAATATATACATAAATAAATACTATGTATGTGTGCGTGCAGTTAGCAATGTGCTTAAAACAAGAACAAGAGCAACCTCCGGTGGATGGGGGAGGAGAACAGAGGAGGTCCAAAATAATATATGCGGCGGGTTAGGCAAAGAGAGACGAATGAATTTAAGTGGGAAAGGAGCACTTCAACCAGGAAAGATGACGAAGCTGGGGGTGGGGGGGAGAGAATAAAGTGGCACCTAAAATCAACACAAGGGAGAGGGAGCGTGTGCGCGTGGACATGCATAAATCAAAAGCTGATGAAGTACTTAAGGTAACAAAAGGAGTGAAGTGGGGAGAGAGGGAGGGAGAAAAGAGGGGGGAAACCGTAACGAATGCACAGCGCAGGCTCGTGTGTCTGTCTGTATACATGAATCCAAAGTCGGTGAAGCGGTTCAGGAAAAAAGCGGGATGGGCGAGGAGAGAAAAAGGGCCCGAAAATGAATATACTGGGGAGGTTCGTCTCTCCTGGGGGGCGGCGGGGCTCCATACAGGAAAGGCAGCGACACGGGGGTCACACAGGGAAAGGCCCCACACTGATCCGGGGCGCGGCGGGCGAAGCGGGGGGCGTGACGCGCCCCCGGCTCTGCCCCGCGCGGGAGGGGACGTGGCAGGGCACTGTCCGCGGGCGCCCCGTCCACCGCCCGGCCCGGCCCGGCCCGGCCCGCCCCCGCCTCTCACCCATCTGCTCCCGCAGCCCCCTCAGGGACGACGGCGGCGGCGCGGCTCCGGTGCCCTCCGCCATCTTCGGCCGCCCGAGCGGGGTCGGCAAGGGCGCGCGCGAGTGTGTGTGTGTGAGGGGAGCCGTTCACTCCGCTCCTGCGCCGGACTCAGTCCAGTTTCTGTCCCTCTCCCGCTCACACACACACACGCACACACGGAGGCCGAGGCGAGCGCGGAGCCTCCGAGCGGGACTGAGCGGCGGGGGCGCACTGCGCATGCTCGGGGCGGGCCAAGCCTCGCCCTCTCGGGCTCCCTCCTCCTCCCGGCGTTCCGCGCGCGCGCGCGCACTCGCGCCCTCCCCCTGCAGCAGCGCCGCCGCCGCCTCGAGGGAGGGACGAGAAGAGGACGCGACTTGACCCGCGGAGCTGTGGGCGGCGCACCGCGCCTGCTCGGGGCGGATCAATCGGCGCGCTTGCTCGGCGCGCGCGCGCCCCCGTCCCTCCTGACCTCTTCGAGGCGCGCGCCTCGAGGAAAGGGAAAGGGAGGGGGAGGCGGGAGCGCGCTTTTGGCTCTATCCCGCTCGTTCTCCCCCTCCCCTTCCCTCCGGCTCGCTGTTTCGCCTCGGCAGCGTCGTGCGCGTGCGCCTGAGGGAGCCTCGCCCCGCCCCCCGCCGGCCCCTCTGGCGCGCTCAGACTTTGGGGTCGCGGGTTCGAGTCCCGCCGCGTCTTTTTCTCGCCCTCACGAAAATAAAAAAAGTTGTACAGGACGCGCTAGGCGTCCAAAACCTTTCCCACTCGGAAACAAACCCCACCGAATCCAGCGGGAGCTGTCATTTCCAAGTAGATAAGGGCGCAATCCTATGCATGATAGGCATATATTTGATAGGCATATATGATAGGCATATAGGCATATATATTTAGGCATATATCCTATGCATGATAGGCATATAGGCATATATTTTTCCTATAGAAAAAAGCCCCAGCATCCCCCGCGCTTGCTGGGGAATGCTGGGAGCTGTTTAGACGCTAAGAAGCCCTACGTTTATTTATTACTACATTTGTATCCCGCCTGGTTTACATGGGCTTTCTCTTCTCCGTGTGACCCTCACAACAACCCTGTGAGGTAGGTTAGGCTGACAGTCAGTGACTGGCCGGAAGGCCCCCAGTGAGCTTCATGGCCGGGTGAGGACTAGAACCCGGGTCTGCCGAGTGCCAGACCATCACCCCGAGCCCTACTCCACGCCGCTCTCCGTGCATAGGGCCGCGCCCTGAGCCTCTCACACACTGCCTGCCAGGTTCTTAGTAATAACCTCATAGGGTGGTGGGTGTGCGGGGAGGAAAATGGGATAAGGTCACATGGACTGAGCTCTGGGTTCAAATCCATACGTACCTATAATATTCTTTGGGTGGGTGACTGACGCTGTGCTTGGCCACCTTTCTTCAGCCCACCCCGCCTTTCAGGGTTGTTACTGGGAGGACAACAGATATTTCTATATTTATATCCTGACTTCCTATGATGTGTGTGTGATATGTGTTCTGAAGGTGACATATAAATGTAAATCAACCATCCTAACAATAAGAAGCCAAGCACCAATTAAAGAGTAGCACGAAAATAGCAGCGAAAGGTACATGAAACATGTACAGGCTCAGACCCCCCCCCCCCAGCCTACTGGGCAGTCTTCAAGGCCCATTTTAAAACTGGGAAAGAGCAGGGCCAGAGGAATCTCCCTTGGGAGGCTATTCTGGCACCTTTGGTGCCACAACAGAAAAGGCCCTGCTCTCTTCTCCCTACCAACCATACTTTTGTTGGCCAAGGGATGAGGAAGGCCTCCGAAATTCAAATCTTGGGCAGGTTCTTATAGGAGAAGGTGACATGGGATCACACACTGATGGTGCTCTTATATATAAAATCTATGTACAAAGAAAATTTATGAGGACTGCAGAGTGAGGGGGGGGGGAAGAAATATCTGTGTGTGAGTGGAGAAGAGAACTGTCCCGTGTGCTCCCTAAATTACATCTTGTTAGAGGGATATAGTAATAATAAGAAAGGACAACACCGCATTGATAGACCCATCCCACACACATTTAGCTGCGAGGGCATGCATCAACCAGGACTCAGTCCTGGGTCATGACATTGCCAGCCTCACCTGATGACTCTATAATAGTGCTGGTGCCATTGGCTGGGACATGAACCTAAGTCCTGGTTCTCCTCTCCTTGATTTAATACAAGCGTTCTGGCCCAACTTGACAAGAGACCCGAGCGGTTGCTTGAGGTGGCAATATTTTAGGTAGTGCCAATGAAACTGCATGTGATCTGAGATATGTACCCAGGATACCTGTGCAATGTCATAGAGGATGTTGAGATGCAAATCTCCAAGTGTGCAACTGTGACAGTATCTTCTGTGACATTGCCAAGGATTGTGGGTCACATCTCTGCATGGTATCATACACTTGCTTGAAGCAAATGTCTTTGATGATCTGTTTCCTGGTTACTATTATGACATTGTTGTTGTGCAAAACAGGCAATTTGATTATTCATCATCACCACCATCACCATCATCGTTATCAACGTTCCAGTTGGAAATTGTGAATTCAGATAATTTTTCTCTCTCTTAACGCACTAGGCAATTCTCATGTTTTAAATAATAAATTAATTAAAACAGTGGTGTCTTGGGATGATAACACCTTGGAAACAAAGTGGGGCAGGCTTGCACATGGAAGCATCCAGGATGAGCCCCTGAAAAAGAAGACACGTGGCAGCTGAACATTAGTACAATACCCTCAATAGTCATATTCACAGTGGTTCAACAGCCAAATAATTTGGAACAATGTTGGAATATTTATATTTTTTCCAGACAATTTCAGCTTGGTTCCAAAGACCAGTAATTCTTAAAATATGTTGTAACATCAGGAAACCCCATAGCAATTCAGGATAATGATGCATATGGTTTGATAATATATTGATTCACCATATATAGTAATTTGGTAACTGCTCCCCAAACAGTGCAATTTGCATTAATCCAGACCAGAATTAGTTATGCATTAACACCCATACTCACTCTGCCATAAGAGTGCTAATTTGGCTGAGGTTGAGTTCAATTCTGTTTGTATTTTAAATTGTTATTAAACACACACACACACACACTCTTAAGACAAAGTTCAGTGGTAGCAAAAACAAATGTAAACTTGAAAGAAAGCAAGAAAAAAAAAGTAACTTGAATGACTAAAGTACCCTTTGCACATGTAAATGAATATCTAAGGACCTGCAATCCCATTTTAATACTGTTATGGAGTATCTGATTCAACCTTGATTTTGAGCCATATCTTTCTTTGATTAATGATTAAGGTGAGGGGACAATTGGTTTTCTTTGTATAAATCTAATCACACCCTTGACTTTGTAAAAAATTACTCTTGGAGGCTCACAATTTATTGTCATTCTCCTTCTGAATGTTCCTTTAAGTGTGCTCATTACCGTACTGCAATCACAACCAAATTAGGCATCATTTCGATGTGGTAATAGGTTTCATGAGGGTTTGGGAAAGTAGGTGATAGGACAATCAGTTTCAATCTTATTACAGTTTGATGAAATTATGCATTGAAATAGCGACATTTTATTAGTCTGCTATTTCGGCGCCATGAAAGTTTCGAAGACGTTTTGGTTCTAATCGAAAAAGTATGTTTCATTTGAAAGAGTCACGATGAGAGAGCTGTTCTTTTAAAAACCCAGATCACAAAATTGGTTATGTTAGGACAGGATGAAATTCCTGTTCTGAATAAAGCAATTTTGCAAAACAATTTTTTAAAAGAAAGCTCACTCATCACTCACTGCTTCCAACAAGTGTCCAGCCTCTCAAGTTTTGTTCCCAGCTAATTCAACAATGCCCTTCATTACCAAAGGCCCGGAACTGAATACAGATAAATTAGTTTTGGTCAATAGAAAATTGTAGACTTGCTGAAGAAGATTTGAAGAAGTACTGTAACAAGGTGTAGTTTCCAAATTATGCCAGACCTTAGCACTTTAATCTGAAAAATAGTTGGTAGTATAGGGTGGCCACTACGGCATCGTCAAAACTAGAAAATAAACCACTAAAGAAGAGGACAAGAGAGGACACAGACTTCCATAAAATGTGCATGTATTCATTTATATGTATGAATGCAAATTTAGAAATAATGGCTGTAATTTAAATAAAAATTACAGCACCATCATGGGGGAAACTGACCAGGTGACCTGTGTGGTTGCTGCCCAGGTGCTAACAGTTGAGGATGAGCACCTTCAAGCCCCCTGCTGCTCTCCCTTCTAAGGTCCTTTCTCCTTAAACTGGACTTGGACTGGACAGCCCTTTACATAGAGGACAACACCTTCAAATCAAGGAGCTCCCTCTGCAAAGTAGGATGCATGCAGAAGATTGCTCAACGTCCATGTAGACAAAAATGGACGGTTTGGTCAGGACATCCACTGTTTAGAAAAGCTCTCTTGGCAACATCTTGCAGCTTTGGTATTGCACTGGAGGAGGGAAAGAAAAGCCTCTGAACCCATTTTATTTGGGGGTGGGAGTGGGAGTGGGGGTGGGGGTGGAAGTTGGCTGGCACTACCGTTATTCTGTCTGGAATACCCCCACCACTCCCACAGATCAGCCCAAGCAATCTAGATCCACTTTATTTTGAGTGAGAGTATTCTAGAACAGAGCTGGCTGAAGACATTTCGCTGCCTGAGGCAGAGTGGCAAACGTTGCCCTTCAGCCACCCAAGTGAAAGTGCATAGGACGCAAAGCCAGGCATGTTATTTGGCCACATGAGGCAGAAAATCCGACAAGCACCTACTTTCATCTCTAGCAGCAAAAATACAATATTAACAAACTGAATAGCTAACACTTTGCTGCCTGAGGCAGCTGCCTCACTCTGTTTCATGGTAGGGCCAGCCCTGCCTTGATGCCTGCCCTGGTGTGTGCCATAGAAAAAAGGTGTTATTTGTGCAATGATACATAAAGGATATATGATAATGTCTTAAAATCTAAGCCTTGGAAGCATCAGGACAGCCACTGCTGTTTTACTCGCTTTCTGATTTTAGCTTCTTAATGAGAGGCTCTGGAGTTCAAACAGTACTGGAAGACAGAGCTGTTCCAATCCAATATGGAAGAAAAAGTAGATTGTGTAGTAAAAGACTCAGCATCTGAATGCCTTTTACAGACTGAGCTTTATATTACTGATTATGGAATTCCCTCCCTGGGGACATGTGGCCCCCACGTGGTAGAGTTTTAGACGACCATTAAAAATGTGTCTGTTCACCTGAGTTTTGGGGACTTTACAGTGTGAGCTTGTGTGCATTGTGTTATGTTGCTGTTTTAGTTATTTGGTAGGAGGCTTTAACTATCATGTATAATTATGTATTTTTCATTGTATCATGTAACTGAGCTCCCCTGAGAGGAAGGGCAGTATATAAATTAATTAATTACTGGCATTGCCAACCAACCAGAAAAACAACAGCTTGGTTTGCTGCGTTTCTGCTTTTAACAACAGTTTCATATGCAGAGATCACTGAGTAAAATTTCCACAGAATGGAGGAGATAAGCATTATCACCTGCTAATATCCGAGGATCAATCTTCTGCAAAAGGCACTGAAGCAGAGGCAGATTTTAAAAGCTGGCAACCCTGGTTTCATTCAGAATTAACCCCTCTTAATGTCAGTAGGGCTTACTTCTGAGGAAGTGAGCACAGGATTGCAGCGAAGCAGCAGAGCAGATGCAACGGACTTTCCTGTTTTGGCAACTCCCTCTTGTAGTTATGAGAAATCCGGGTTGCAAGGTCTGCCTTCCCATAGACCCTACCTTGTCTTCTTATAAAATATGCACTCCTACTCCCAGGCAGCAGCTGAAGGGAGCAGAATGATTTGAAGCCAACGGGGGCTTTGTGGCAACCTCCCCTAGTGGCCTGGACTATAGCACTCCTGTGTTCTGCTGTAAAAAGATGGCACATCACTAAAAGACTCCAGTGTTGGTTTTGTTTGCTCGCTTAAAAAAGGGGGTCTTTGTCAGCCTGCTCCACCGAATTATTCTCCCTTCTATTGGCAAATAGATCCTCTTGTGTCTTATTTCAAGGCGTCATATGCAATGATTAGAGCAACAACTTCAAATATAATGCAGAGGCTTTCTTTTCTGGCTTCAGTCAAATACTTCCCCTCCAGCTCTCTAATTCCGCCTCCCACGTGAACACACGCGTTGGATTTACAGTCAGCTGCAGGGTTTGTTTCTTACTTGACACGCTCCTCTTTTTACACCACCCTCGCAAAAGAGGTAAACATTTTGCTTACTCTGGCAATAATCCGCAGTGGGGTAGAGGTAAATTTTGAAGTACAGGTGCTGATCATGATAGTCTCCATAGTTGCCATGCCCACAAGGAGAGTTACAAAATGTAGGCAACTATTTTGATCTCCCCATCTCTCTGTAATTTATTTATTTCTAATTATATCCTGCCATTCCTCACAAAGAGCTAACAACCCATATAAAAACAATACAATTCGTGAACACCTTTAACATCATAACTCGACAATTACAACTTACAAATACCGGAAAACAGATAAAACTCTTGCCTTTACCTCAAAAGTGTGTACAAATAAATACATTTTAACAGGTGTCTGAATGACAATAGCGTAGGGGGCAGATGAATCTCTACTTTTGTAGGTCTTTTGTAAAGCTAAGGGATCATAACTGGCCATTCAAGACCAAGCCACCCCCAAATACTTTGCATTACAGCAGGGATAGCTCACAGCAATATATTGTTCCTGGGAAAATCCATTCTCCCCCACTCCCCTTTGAGGATTGCACCTAAACTCAGAAGGAACAAGAAAGGCTAAGGGGGATGACAGATGATGTAGTTGTCCTCGCTAATCAAAAAGTCCTTGGGCTTCTACCCTGTGAGCCCCGGCTCACTACACCACTGATCATCTAGCAATCTTCACCTGGTAGCTACAATAAAATTCACACTGAGTCGGTTTGCACAATCATAGGGTGGTTAATAAGAACATAAGAAGAGCCCTGCTGGATCAGATCAAAGGTCCATCTAGTCCAGCATTCTGTTCACACAGTGGCCAACCAGCTGCCCAGGGGAAACCCACAAGCAGGACATGAGCACAACAGCACCCTCCCACTCATGTCCCCCAGCAACTGGTTACATATGCTCACAGCCTGTGGTTCTGGAGGTAACCCATAGCCATCAGGACTAGTAGCCATGGATAGCCTTTTCCTCCGGGAATTTGTCCAATCCCCCTTTAAAGCCATCCAGATTGGTGGCCATCACTACATCCTGTGGGAGCGAGTTCCATAGTTTATCTATGCACTGCGCGAAGAAGTCCTTCCTTTTATCTGTCCCGAATCTTCCACCAAGCCATAGTGGCTTGTTAGCCACTCTGTGATTGTGCAAACCAGGCCAACAATTCAACTCTCTGCAGCTGGCTGCCACATTGTTTAAAAAATAATTATCAGAATTCCCCTTGCAAGGATTCGGAGACCTTTTTTTAATGGACATCTATGTCCCACACAGGAAGTACACTGAAAGAATGGCTCTATTGCCGCTTTCATAGTCATTTGTGCAAATTGCACAGTCTGACTCACATTGGCCAGGATCCAAAGAACTAGTTCTTGCAACTAGTTCTTTGGGGAGGGGACACAGATCAACAGTTGAGCACAAGTCTTATGGTGCCTTGCATGCAGAAGGTTGTAGGTTCAATGCCCGGCCTCTCTGGTTAAAAAGGACAGCATCCACAAAAGTTTATGCCAGAATAAGTGTCTGTCTTTAAGGCACCATAAGACTCTTATTTATTTATTTGATTTATTAATCACCCATCTGGCTGGTCACCCAGCCACTCTGGGCGATATACAACAATAAAAACAATTCAAAACAATAACATTCAACATTAAAAACATCACATTTCTAAAATTACCCTAGCCCACCCCAAATGCCTGCCTGAACAACCATGTTTTTAATGCATGGCAGAAGCTCATTAAAGAGGGGGCATGGCAGAGTTCCCTAAGGAGGGAGTTCCACAGAGTGGGGGCCACCACAGAGAAGGCCCTCTCCCTCGTCCTCACCAGCCTGTTGGTTTTGGTGCAACAGACAAACATGACTACACCTCTGAAAATGCATTCACACAAGTCACTGAGTCTCAAGCACAAGTTGCCCCATGTAACAATCTGTGTTAGGGCGTAATCCTATGCATGCTTAGACAGAAAAACAAGTCCTACAAGTCTGTAGGGTAGGACTTTTTTTTTCTGTCTAAACGTGCATAGGATTGCACCCTTAGTGATTAAGAGTGCAGTCCGGAAGTAAGACCCACTGTCTTGAATGGGGCTTACTCTGTACTATGTGTGTTTTTAAGCAGCCAAAGTTTGAATTTCAGCCCCATCCTCCAAAAAAGATTTTGGAAACTCAAATGCCATATTTCAGAGTTGTGAATAAACCACCCCAAGTAAAGGAGGTGTATCTGAGTGGTATTTTAATCTCTTCTTCCCGAGAGTAAATGTGAATGATTTCTGGTGTCATTTTTGTAAGCGACTCCACCTTTTTCACCAGAAATTCTAATTCGAATGTGAATGCGCATGCAGGACCACCTCCACCTGTGTGAGCCTGCTCAAGCGTTAAGATCAGCATCAGAAGCCTTACACTTTGGTCAAACAGCAGGAGCCATTAGGCTGGTGGGTACTAGGGGTAGGGCTTTCTCAGTCGTGGTTCCACACCTTTGGAACTCCCTCCCCAGGGAGATTCATATTGCCTCATCAATGCTGGCTATAAACTAATGAACCAACCAACCAACCAACCAACCAACCTGGAGATACTTATTCCAGTGTGCATTTGATGCTAAAAAATCATTAGTAGCTGCTGCTACTGCATGTGTGTGTGTATTTAATTGCAATTTGCATGTCTGTCCTTTTGTAATATTGTAAGCTGCCTTGTGAGGGCAGCGCCCCCTGAAAGACAGTGGATTAAAAATATATATATTTTAAATAAATAAATAATTAAAAAAAAACACAGTTACACACATACATCTAAAACTCCAAATGTTGCAAAACCCAGTAGGGGTTTGAAATGATCTTTGCAGCCTCAAACCAGTTTGGAGCCATCAACAGGGCTGTGCTGGATGTTGCCACGTATCATCCAGGACAGCGATGGCCACCAGTTTGAATGGCTTTAAAAGGGGGTTAGACCAATTCCTGGAGGAGAAGGCTACCCATGGCTACTAGTCTTGATGGCTACCTCCAGTACCAGAGGCAGGGAGCCTATGTACACCAGTTGCTGGGGAACATGGGCAGGAGGGTGCTGTTGCACTCCTGTCCTGCTTGTGGGTTCCTGGTCTACAGCTGGTTGGCCACTGTGGGAACGGAATGCTGGACTAGATGGACCCTTGGTCTGATCCAGCAGGGCTCTTCTGATGTTCTTATACCTGCTCCTTATACACACATTGCATCAGAAAAAATCCTCCTGTATATTTAATTCAGGGTGAATGATTTGCCTGCAGGCAGAAGGTGACTTGGGCAAATCATGCTGGAGAGATCCTTTAGAACTGTACAGCCAGCTATAGAGTTCGGGTCATTTCACATCTGTTTGGCATTGGATCAAAGCAGTTAACAGGCCTTTTCTCCGTTCCACCTTCGACAAGGAATGAATAAGGATGTGCTAATGTTGGATGTAAATATATTTTAATGTATGCTCTTTTTTCTTCTTCTCCTCGGCCTGAATTATTATTCCTAGTCTTTACGGAACAACGACAAAACATACAGTGTGTGCACTTTGATGTAGTTACGCCTCATGCAGAATAAACTGGACGTCTTGGTAACTCTGTACACGTCCTCCATCAATTATCCCTAAGAGGCAGGGCATAATTTGAGGGAGAAATCGCCAGGGCTTACCCCACAACCTCTTTCTGATAGCAAGGAACCAGCCCTGCAATATGACTACTAATCAGGGCTGGCGTCATGGGTAGGCATGGTTGGGCATCTGCTGAGGGCCCACACTCCAGCAGGGCCCCACTAACAGCAGCCCCCTGGACTTGCTCCTCCGCTTCACCATTGCAACTTGCTTGTTCACCTGCCTCTTGCTCCGGCCCAGCAATGGTGGTGGTGAGAATGTGGTGAGAAGGCAGATGCCACGGCTTACTTGCTCACTCTGCCTGTCAAGCAAGCAAGTGGGAGCAATGATGAGAGAGAGGAGGACGAGCAAGAGCAGCTGGTGACCGTGGCCGTGAGAAGACAGACTCACTGAAAGAGGGGTCCCATGGGGGTGTCTTGCTCAGGGGGGCACAAAAACCTGGAGCCAGCACTGCAATACAACAAAAGTCGGGTCCTTCTGATGCAATCTCCAATTCTCCATACATCTGGGAAATGGGAGGGGGCGGGAATATAACATCCAAGCAAACGTGAACCATTATCAGCTCTGATTTCAGAAGCTAAGAACATAAGAAGAGCCCTGCTGGATCAGACCAAAGATCCATCTTGTCTGGCATCCTGCTTTCCACAGTGTCCAGCAAGATGTTAAGCAGGCAGTGTAGGAGGTTAGTCCTCATAATGCAAGATTTCTGTCCATCCCATCTATATTACCAAACAGATGGTGGTAGCAGCCCTTCCTTGTTCTAGGTCCTTGGTATCTGATATTCACAGATATACTGCATCTTTACTTGGAAGCTCCAGTTCACTAGGATGGATTAGAGCCATGGCTGTCCTCTATAGCTTTGTCCATTCCCCTTTTAATTTGAAGAGCCCTGCTGGAGTAGACCGAAAGTCCCTCTAGTATACAGGGACCATGGTCAACCTGATGCCTCTAGGAAGCCCACAAGCAGACAAGGTAAGAGGTTAGTCCTCATGATGCAAGATTTCTATTTATCTTCTCTAAGCCACAGATTGCTGCAAGCAGAAGAGGATCATCTGGGACCATACTAGAAGGACCTGTACAAAATCTATTATCACCTAACAATATATTA
Source organism: Heloderma suspectum (assembly GCF_057233095.1). Classification (NCBI taxonomy): domain Eukaryota; kingdom Metazoa; phylum Chordata; class Lepidosauria; order Squamata; family Helodermatidae; genus Heloderma; species Heloderma suspectum. The sequence goes on from NC_139466.1 coordinate 5,942,276, forward strand.
TTTCAGAATGAGAATGACAAGTCATTGTCTGAAGCTGAAAAAACAATGATACGAGTTATTAGATGCTTAAAAGTATTTTAACAGCAGGAAGATGGATGCACAAAGGGATAACAACACTCTGGCGCCATCTTCTGGGATAACAGCAATACTGCTCTTCCCCTTATTTTATTGCTGCCACCATACGCAGAGGTGGGCAACTTCCGCCGCCCCCCAGATGTTTTGGCCTACAGCCCCATGATCCCTCACATTTGTCTATGCTGGCTAGGGCTGATGGGAGTTGGAGGCCAAAACATCTGGAGGGGCACATGGTGTCCCTTCTTAAACCCTGAATCTTTTCTAGATGCTTGAAAAATTACCTGCTGGAATTTCCATTATCCTACATGTCAGGACCACACAGATTACTTCATCCCCCGCTTTAGTGTTAGCAAAACTTGATAAGTTGCACCTATGTATTTATTAGATATACCCTGCCCTTCAACCAAGTTATCAAGGTGGTGTACAATAAAATACATTAAAAATAAAATAAAATAACTAGTCCTTAAAAATAAGCTTAAAACTGCAAATCAGTAAAAGCTGCATGCATATAATGAAATATTATGTCAGCCAGAATAAAATAGATCGAGCAATGCTTTTGCTTGGTAAAACATCAAAGGGGGCATCAGGCAAGCCACTCTGAGGAGAGCATTCCAAAGCGGGGGTGCCACTGCTGAAAAGGCCCTTTCCGGTTACTGCCCCCCGGACCACAGATGGAAGGGGAATCTGGAGAAAGGTTCCTGATGATCTCAGCACCAGTCTCACAGGCTGCCAGAAATTGCTCCACATCAGGACCTCTTAGCTGGAACAGCATCTGCCTCTCTGACCAAGATGCAGCAAAATCTGATACCTTTGTGTCGGGATCTGCATATAAATATATAAATCTGCAGCCTTTATACCTACTTCTTCTCCATGAACTGCAAAATGATGCAGAGTGAGCTAGCGCTGTTCTCATGGGTCATCATAAATTACTTCTGGCAGGATGTCACAGTGGGAATATTATTCTTTCCCCTACACTTGTGTTAACATGTTTGCTCAGGGTATGCATCCCTATACACTTGTGAAGCTGTTTTCCATGTTTGGGGAATAAGTTGCTCGGGAATATTAGCATATATTAGCATACTGTGCCAAATAAGAGTGGATTACTTTGGGTCTTTGGTATAGTAACTGGAGTATCACCCTAGGGTTCACAGGAAGGAGCGGAATGGAGAAGAGACTTTGGGACTTAACCGAGAAATAAGATTTTATTAAAAGGCAATAAGATACAAACATAAAACTGCTGAAGGTTATCCTATCAGAAGGAGGAGAGAGAAGAGCGGAATGGCAGAATGCCAAAGGCAGCTGAGTGGCTCACATCGGGGAGAGAGAGAGAGAAAGAGGGAGGAAGGGAGGGAGGGAGATCGGATTATACCTACCCCTTGATCTGCTGAGACAGAGGGAGGGAGGGAACCTCAGCAGGAGGTAACTGCACTCAGCCACAGCACCTGGGCTAAGCCCACTGCTGACACCTGCCCTAGCCCCCCCTTTAATTTCCCCCCAGCCTGGTGCACCGATCAGGACCAGGCAGCTGGGTTTACCTGCCATTTTAATTCCCACAATACTCCTGATGCAGCACAGCTCAGAAGCAAGGTGGGGAATTTAAATGGCCGTCTCTCCCATCCATCTGGTGCTACTAGGAGCACTGTTGTCAGTGGAGGCTGACAGCTCCGATGTCAGTGGGGCGGTGAATCCGCTCCGGGTTTCAGTCAGAACCAGTCGGAACTCTAAAGAAGCTCGCTCTCCAAGGAGCTCCTTTAGAGTTCTGACTGCTTCTGGCTGAAACCCAAAGTGGATTCACTGCCCCACTGACATCGCACCTTGGAGAGCTCCTTTAGAGTTCTGACTGGTTCTGATTGAAACCTGGATTCACCGCCCCACTGACACTGGAGCCCACAGCCCCCACTGACCGCTGTTGCTACTGCCATCAGGTAATCCCACCATGGTGGATCCATAGAGGAAGGGGCCACTAGATAACATTTTGCCCAGGCCCCCCTCAAAACTCAAGCTGGCCCTGCTTGCAGTAGGGGTAAATCCAAAGAGATGGGGGTGGGGGTGGGGAAGCATCCCCATCCCACGGGAGAGCTTTTAGCAGGCAGGATTGCAGGGTGCAAGAAGGGGCACTAAGCCAGAGATCCCAGCACCTCCACAGGGCGCACGGTGTCCCCCCCGCACTTTAATTGTTTTTATGACTTGCCTGGCACTCCGTTTTAATTTCCCACAATGTCTGCCATAGTCCCAGCCTCAGCAGGAATGAAAGCAAAACATACCATATCTCTTGATAAAAAACACCAGCTTGAAACACATTTTTTTTAAAAAAGAAAATATCTTTTTGATTTAGTTTTCAGAAGAACAACAAACATGTTCATCCCTAGAGTACACATTGAGTTGAAAATACACGTAGATTTTGCGACAATCAATGGTAAAAGTAGTGTTGCAAACCATCTGCCTGTGGTTACTTCTTTCCCACGTTTTTGTTGTGGTACAAGATGCTTGCAGAATGGTCACTGAGCTGCCTGGTGTCCCTGTGCTTGAGAATGGCTGTGCATAAAAGCAATAAAAGGGAACCAGGTGTGTGTAACACAGGGTTGGGCAACAGGTATCTCACAGGCTGCATGTGGCTCCTGCAGCCCCCACAGATGTCCTGCCAAAATTCTCAGTGGCAGCAGCAAGAAAAGTGCAGATTTGCCATGGAAAATTGGTGCCAAACTGCTGCGGAATGCTGCAACGGCCAGAATGTAGCTTGTTTTCAAGCTAAATTTGGCTACCGTTGCATTCTGTAGCAGTTTGCTGATGAAAATCGGTGGCAAATCTACTACGTTTTGCTGCTGTTCAGCCAAATTCTACAGGGTGCTGGTGCCAGGAGTGTAGCCCATGTAGGGGTGAGGTGTTGGGGGTGGGCAAAAATGCTCCCCAAACCTCCCAAAGTTGCCCACCTGTGCTGTAAAGTGACCATATTTTGAGATCCCTTTCAGGACTCCCCTGTCATACCACTCTTGTATTGTAAAACCCAGCTGCAACTTCTGGTGACTGCCTATGACTCTGCAACCCAAGTACAACCCAATCCTTGTGGGGAACAAAGTCACCGCAGTCTGGAAAGATAGACAATAGAGCCAGCATCAGAGATGGGCTCACTTTATTTTTAGCCCACGTACTGAGCTTTCATTGCCATCCTGGTGCCCCATTGGCTCCCTACATCAAAAATCATGTCAACTGCATGACAAGGCATCGCACATGAATGGCTTGCAACATGGTAACAGCTGCTGCAACACAGAGAACCAGCTCTTACAGAGCAAGATGATGAAAAGTAATTTCATTTATTTCTTGTAAAACTACTATGGATTTCAGAACAGTGTACAGAAAACTTCAGTCATGTAATACTAAATCACAATATCGAAATTGCACATCATGAACAATCCCACTGAAAACAAACAATGGTTGTCGACTAAAATAATGCAAATCTGAATGTCTGCAAACGCCTCTCCTCCATAGTATCATAAGACTGAGTCTGCAGACAACCTGACAATCAGCCTTTCCCCCTCCCTATTTCCTCCCTCACACCTGCTTTTGGTAACGTATTGCCTGATGAAAAGGTCTTGGGTTGGATCCAAGATCTGCCTTCTGTGGGAACAAGGGCTCTGTTCATGGACAGTCCCTCCACCCACAGCTCACCCCATTCTGCAGGTTCTCCTGACTCTCTGTGTGGCATTTTCAGGGGGCCAGAGGGGCAGCTGTGGGAAGGAGGGGTGGGGAAGTCCACTTCCGCCAGCACAGTTGATCCAGCATAAATCTGGACCCAGCCCCTGAAGATCTTGAAAGCTTTTTTTCCAGTGGTCTTTGAACTGGACTAATAAATGGCTGAATCTACACATAGCAGTTATACCGTTGTCATACCGTTATCATAACTACGCAGGACACCAATGGGCACCAATGGTTATGATAACAGTATAACTGCTATGTGTAAAGGCATTACACCTTTAGGAGTGCCTCTCCTGACCTGAACCTATCCAGACACTACGATCAACATCAGAGGCCTTCCTCCGAGTGCCTCCTCTGAGGGAGGCTCAGACGGTGACAACAAGGGAGAGGGTCTTCTCAGTGGTGGCCCTCCGATTATGGAATGCTCTCCCCACTGAAGTCGGCCTGGCACCACCGCTATCATCTTTTCAGTGCCAGGGTAAGACTGCCCTGTACTCCCAGGCATTTGATGGCATATGATGGGGCCTTTGTTTCAGTTGTTTCCATCAGGTCCAGTCCCTTATTGTAATGGGGTTTGTTTTTTTAATTTTTTAAAATGTTGTATTTTAGAGATTTTATATTATGTGTTTATTATCTTGTATTCTGGTGTGTGTGTTTTGTGAAATCGGCATAAGTCTGTAAAAAGTAGGGCAAAGCAAAAAGAGATACAGACAATCAGACAGTTTCTGTTCCAAGTGTTACTTATGGTCTCAGGTAGTCTGCTAATATCAAAACAGTTTCAGAAATATTTCAGAACAGGAAGTTCTGCAGTTAGGGGACATCTGAAGGTTGTGGGTGCCCATTATCTTTATCTTGGCACCAGATGAGGCTGTATAGTTCAGAGAGAAACTGAATTAGTCGGAGAAGCAAAAACTGAGATCTAGGGGTGTTTAAATCAGATGATAATCAGAGAAGCAAAAACTGGGGGTGTTAAATCAGATGATTCCCACTGAGACCCAGGGGGTGCTGCTATTTTTAACTGTCCCCCCCCTTAGCCCTTAGCTCCAAACGAGGGTTGGGTGAGGGCCAGGGGAGACTCAGCAGATCTAAAGAGGAAATAATTCAGCATGACCACAGGGGACCGGAAATGAGTCATGGATTTGGCCTGTGAAGGAAGCTGTACTTTTTTTTTTTTTTTACAGAAGACTTGAAATGTGTGTGTGTGTGTGTGTGTGTGTGTGTACAGCCTAAAAGAGGCCGATTGCTGAGAGCAGGAGATGTTCAGGCAACAGAAAAACCTCCATGGAAACTTGCAAACGAAGCCCAACTAAATATTGATTCCAATGGCAAAACAATTGTTTATAAAATTACTTGCAAGCACTGTGACTTAATACTGATTATATTAAATTTGTTCTCCTGATGAAGAGCTGCAATCCTCAAACTGTGTTGGAATAATTATATAGCACTGTCAGTGGAATAAATACATTGGCACCTTTTATGGCTTTCTGTTAAATTTGTGACCTGGTGCAGCCGTTATGCTTGCCTGCAGGGCCAGATGTTTGATTGAGCTTCTAAATGTCATAATCAGAAATTGCAAGATGAAATGCTTGGGGGGCGGGGAGGCATTTTACTAAAAGGAGTAACCTCCTTTTAGTAACTGTAACCATTTGGGGTCTATAAATATAAATCACAGGTATAAAAAACAACTCCAGAGCCAGCCAACAGTCTGAAATTAAAAACAGTAACGGGATCCCAATTTCTCAAAATGTAAGGTAGGCGTCTCTAATCGTGCAACCCTATACATACTTCCCTGGGGTAGATCTCTGGGTGATTTGCAGTTCAGTACAACAAGGCTGTATATTGTCGCCCTGCTTATTTAACTTATATGCAGAGTACATCATGAGAAATGCCGGGTTGGATGAATCACAGGTCGGAATTAAGATTGCCAGGAGAATTATCAACAACCTCAGATACGCAGATGATACCACCCTAATGGCGGAAAGCGAAGAGGATCTAAAGAGCCTCTTGTTGAGGGTGAAAGAGGAGAGTACAAAAGCTGGTTTGAAACTCAACATTAAAAAAACGAAGATCATGGCATCTGGCCCCATCACTTCCTGGCATATAGAATGGGAAGAAATGGAGGCAGTGACAGATTTTATTTTCTTGGGCTCCAAGATCACCACAGATGGTGACTGTAGCCATGAAATTAAAAGACGCTTGCTCCTTGGGAGGAAAGCTATGGCAAACCTAGACAGCATAGTAAGAAGCAGAGACATCACCTTGCCGACAAAGGTCCGTCTAATCAAAGCTATGGTTTCCCCAGTAGTAACGTATGGCTGTGAGAGCTGGACTATAAGGAGGGCTGAGTGCCGAAGAATTGATGCCTTCGAACTGTGGTGCTGGAGAAGACTCTTACGAATCCCCTGGACTGCAAGGAGGTCAAATCAGTCCATCCTAAAGGAAACCAACCCTGAGTGTTCATTGGAAGGACAGATACTGAAGCTGAAGCTCAAATATTTTGGCCACCAAATGCGAAGAGAAAACTCTCTGGAAAAGACCCTGATGCTGGGAAAGACTGAAGGCAAAAGGAGAAGGGGACGGCAGAGGATGAGATGGCTAGATAGCATCACTGATGCAATGAATATGGACTTGAGCAGCTTCCGGGAGAGAGCACAGGAAAGGAAGGCCTGGCGTGCTATGGTCCATGGGGTCACGAAGAGTTGGACAGGACTGAATGACTGAACAACAACAACAAAGGATTTCTGACTCCTGCTGAGCTTTTATCCTGAGATTGAGATGGCTCCTGTGGTAAGAACAGGTTCCCTTTCTCCTCACTCCTTCAGGGCAGTTTGTGGGCTCTTTACATGATGCAGTGATCATTCAAGGCATCTCCTGCACTAAATGCCCTTTGTTCCATGTCTGAATAGATTGCAGAGAATGAGCTATCAAATTACCCCATTGTGTTCCGCTTCAGTTTCCTCCGTGAAAAGAGGAAAAGCAGCAAGAACAGGAGCAAGATTAATGAAAGCTAATGGAAGACTCGGATACAGGGAGAAGGAGGGGGGAAGCGGAAGAGGGGGAAGGAAGTGGGTGAAAAAGGGAGTCGTGATCCTGCATTGAAAACCGAAGCTGAAAGCCCTGTTTTAAATGCAGGATTTTAGGCTGGTGTAGAGATGCCCCCCAGTTGTTTTACCAATAGTAAATAGAATATATATATATATATGATATTGTATGCAATATGTGGGGAAACTACAACAGACCTGAGAACAAGATTCCATAGCCACAAATCTGCGATTCTTACAAAAAAACCAAGACGAGCCTGTTGCAAGACATTTTAACTCACCTGCATATATTCTCTCAGATGTACAATTGCTTCCAGTTGAGCAAACAAGGGATGCTGACACTCTTGACAAAAGGGGAAATGTCTGGATCTGCAGATTCCGATCTCTTAGTCCAGATAGCCTTAATCTGGAGGCATTGGCATTGGCATTGTCCCAGTCATACCTCCTTGGGAACGTCCATCTCCCAGCATTCCAAACTGCCACTCCTGACATCCACTTAACAGCACAGCTACTGATGAGGGTGGAGGCCGAAACGTTTCACTCTAAATATATTTGGAAAATACTCTGTTGTTAGTCTATCTTTCATATATATATATATATATATATATATATATGAAAGACAGACTAACAACAGAGTTGAGATATATATATATATATATATATATATATATATACACACACACACATACATACACACACACACACGTGCATACCATGGGTAGCCTTGTTTTAACTGCTTATCCCTTAGCCTTAGTGTTCCTCACTTGTAAAATAGGAGTATTAACTGGTTGCCTTTACTAGCCACTTCAGGAGTATTGAGTTAGATAGTAACTCAATAGTAACTCAGTTATAGATTTATATTCGTATATATGGTGTATAGCTAATGCAGTGCAATAAATGATTATCTCGACCCCCCGCCCCCGCAATTTTTATAGCTCGCTGTCATTAGCAGACCGTGGAGGTCTAGTAAAGAAAAGGAAAAAGCAGACCCCCAAAGCCCGATGTCTGCCCACCTCCAGGCTCTCTTTTATCACAGGAGTAGCAATTCTTTTGACAGGCATCTTGGTCAGGAGGCCACCTGCGTTGCAACTGCTCTTGCACTTGTGTTTTTATGGCTACGTTTACATTCTGAATATGTCTGATGACATACAGCTTTGCTTTGCAAGCCGCCTTGAGCGTGCTTGTCACGGAACGACGGGGTGAAGATGCAAACATCACCCAACAATCCAGGTGTGTGCAGATGCTTCTGGTTGTTCCATTGTTGATTGGCAGTACTGTGGATCAGCGGCAGATGCCGTATTTTTCATGGGTTCTTCATGCGTCTTTCTCCCACTTGGATCTTACTGCTCACAGCGCACTGGCATCTCCCAATCAGCTTGGTGAGCGGCAGTGTGGTGTAATGGCTATAAAAGCCTTCCCCCCACCTGGTATCCTCTAGATGTGTTGGACTGCACCTCCCATAAGTCCCAGCCAGCATGGCTAAGGCCAAGCAAAATCTCACCTCCTGTAACTTAAGCCATTTATATCTAGTCCTGCCCTCTGGGCAGTGGTGTAGTGGATCCATTTTGGGGGTGGGTTAGGGTATTTTTAAATAATGTTTTAATGTATAATTTTACTGTTTTAAATTGTACCTTTGTATATAGGGCCGCAGTGGCTTAGAGCCGCGGTGGCTTAGTGGTTAAGACGCTGAACTGCAGACTGGAAGGTCGGCAGGACAGCAGTTCGAGACCCGAGTGCTGCATGACGGAGTGAGCTCCCGTCTTCAGTCCCAGCTTCTGCCAACCTAGCAGTTCGAAAGCAAGAAATTGCAAGTAGATAAATAGGTACCGCTTTGGCGGGAAAGGTAACAGCGCTCCGTGCACCTCGGTGTTCAGTCATGCCGGCCACATGACCACGGAAGCGTCTTCGGACAGCGCTGGCTCTTCGGCTTAGAAACGGGGATGAGCACCGCACCCTAGAGCCGGACACGACTGGTTGGGGACACCTTTACCTTTTTTTTTTTATATCGCTCAGAGTGGCTAGGTGACTGGCCAGATGGGCGATTAAGAAATTTAATAAATAATATATAAAATAAATAAATCCAGGGCTCACAGGGGGACAGCCCCCACCCCCTTTTTTATTAGCCGGAACACTGACATCATCTGCCATCCCACCAGTGGAGGCTGGTGGCTCTGATGTCAGTGGGATGGTGAATCTGCTCCGGGTTTCAGTCAGAACCAGTCAGAACTCGAAAGGAGCTCTCCAAGGTTCCACCTCTCTCAGGCTTCCCTGTTTCCCTCTGGGAAGTTTAGCTGCAGTCCTCACAGTAGCTGGGAAGTCAGTGGATTTTCCCAGCAACAATAGATCCTTCCCTGTTGTAATGCAAAGGATATGGGGTGGCCTGTTCTGATGCGGGCAATTTAGAGCCATTCGCTTTACCCAAGACCTGCTTCTGGTAGACATGAGAACTGCTAGACCTGATTTTTTTATATGGATCACCCCTGCTGCCTGCATTTCTGGACTCTTCTGGGGGGCGTGGCTATGGGGACTCTCAGGATGGGTGCCTGCACTGGAAAATTTGCCACTGCCCCACTGTCTCTGGGACAGCAGAGAACAAGTCTTTGCTCAGTTCTGTCTGACATCCCTTCTGGAATCTGAAGAGTGCTCACATGTTCCCTCCTCAGTCTTCTCTTCCCCGGGCTAAACATGCTCAGTTCCTTCAATCTCTCCTCATTGGACTTGTGCCTCTCCACCCCCATCTTCATTGCCCTTGTATGGACTCATTCCAAAGAAGGAAATGTAGATTGATATGAACTAATTAGCCAGTTTCTGGAAGAAAACTTTTGAAGCCATCTAAGCCAGTGACTCATTACCCCATCTTGTGACAGCAAATCCTAGTAGTTAATTATGTTGTGTGTGAAGAGCAGAGCTGGCATCAAAGGTAGGCATGGTTGGACACTTGCCAAGGGCCATGCCCCAGCAGAGGCCCACTGGCACGAACACCCTGGAGTTGCTCCTCCTCCTCACCATTGCAACCTGTTTGTTCACCCGCCTCTCGCTCCTGCCCAGACAACAGTGGTGATGAGAAGAAGCAGGAGATGCTGCGGCCTGCTTGAGGGTTTCCTGCAGGTTTCCGTTGGCTGGCCACTGTGTGAACGGAATGCTGGACTAGATGGTCCCCTGGTCTGATCGAGCAGAACAGAATGCTGGACTAGATGGTCCCCTGATCTGATCCAGCAGGGCTCTTTTTACATTGTTATGTTCTTATGCCTTCTTGCCTCCTGGATCTCTGTTTGTCAAGCAAGCAAGTGGGAGCAACGATGAGAAAGAGGAGGAGAAGGAGGAGCGGCAAGAGCAGCCAGTGACAATGGTGGAGAGAAGGTGGACTCACTGAGGGAAGGGGCCCATTAAGGATGTCTTGCCCAAAGGCCCTCGAAACCTGGAGCCAGCACTGGTGAAGAGGTAAGAACATCAGAACATCAGACCAAGGGTCCATCCAGTCCAGCATTCCGCTCCCACAGTGGCCAACCAGCTGTCAATTGGGAACCCACAAGCAGGGCATGAGTGCAACATTCTTTTGACTTCAGTGAATCTACTGCTGATAACGAAAACAAATGAATGCATTTTCGTTCTGAATTTTACTTCCCTCAAATTTCTGGAAGGTGCTAAAGAGCCACATATTTGGTCAGCCCTATGTGGAATATCTTGTCATGCCCATGAGACCAATAAAGTAACACCGAGCTGAACTAAAGACGACATCTGCCTTGTCGATGAAGACTCATATGTTACAAATCACAAGACCCTGAGAAGTCCATGTGTTGGCATTATTTATGACTTCTACTCACAGACAGAGGACTCTTTCTCCTCACGCACTCCTCTCACATCCTAAGCTTCTACATATAACTCAAACATCTGTTTTACATGGTCTTTGCTTGCCGTACAACTCAACAGATGGGCGATCGACAGATGTTACATTTTAAAATGTGTCTGGGATGCATTCTAGCTGAATTCTAATGTTAACTGTAGTGCAAATTCCTGAATCTTGTAAATTTGATTTTGACTGCAGCAATCCAGAAAAAAAGAGTTTTCTTTCTGACTTTTCCTTTCATTCTTTCTTATGGTTTTTTTTTGGGGGGTGCTTTATTCATGTAATTCTGCAGCTTAAAAAAAATTCTTTCCAGACCTTTCCTGGCCCAAACCACCAGCTGTGCATGTAATAAAATATTGTCTAATGGTAGGGAACTGCCACTCTGTGGAGCGACAGTGACTCCCAGTGGGTAAGTGTGTAAAAGCATATACTTGGCACTGCAGCAAAGCCCCTTTGCTAACTGAAAAGCACCGCTTGAATGGATCTAACGACTGCTTTGTCAGATTAGAAAATTCCTCCAGACATGTTATAAATTACTGCTTTCATTCTCCACCACTGTGAGTATGGCAGTCCTTCATAATAAAGTATCAGTTCAGCACTGTTGAACTTCTATGCATGCGTCCCGCTATTTCCAATGTTCAAGCTGCGAGTGCTGTTACTTATGTAGCAAAATGGCGCCACCCACCCAAAAGAAGGAAGTGTCAGCAGACTTGAGGGAACCCTAAGTTTTGCAGAACTACAAAAAAAAACTTCAGGAAAAAAAACCCTAAAATGAGGGATCCCTCAAAACAGCCCAATGAAGACTGGACAGGCTCTGTAGCTACACAATGCTGACTGGGGTGCGGCTGGAAACCGGGGCAGGAAGAGGGGGAATGGAATTGTGTGGTCTGAATCCTAAACAGGGAGGGCTGCCTGCTGCAAGTTTGTGTAATCAGTCGTGTGTGTGTGTGTGTGTGTGTGCGCGTGTGTGTACATATATTTTATTTATTTATTTATTACATTTCTATACCGCCCAATAGCTGAAGCTCTCTGGGCAGTTCACAACAATTAAAACCATAAAATAATCATAAAATACAATATAAAATGTAAAAGTTTAAAGCTGCAGTATAAAAGTACAAACCAAAATAAAACCTAGCAGCAGTGCAGAGATTTAAACTTCCTGCACTGAGCAGGGGGTTGGACTCGATGGCCTTGTAGGCCCCTTCCAACCCTACTATTCTATGATTCTATGATAACAGATCTAAAAGAACAGAAGAGGGTTATATAGCACAGCAGTTGAGCAAACAGTCCCAGCCAGATTCAGTCCAAGGCATCTCCTGCTAAAATATAGAGAACGGGCTAAATTTATTTATTTAGTTTATTTATTTCATTTATATCCTTCCTTTTTTCCTCATGCAAAGAGCCCAAGGCAGTGTACGTGATCCTTCTCTCCATTTTATCCTCACAATAACCCTGTGAGGTAGGTTGAGCTGAGACTCAGTGACTGCCCCAACATCACCCAGGGAGCTTTATGGCTGAGTGGGGACTGGAACCTGGATTTCCCGAGTCCCAGTCCAGTACTCTAACCACTGCACCACACTGGCTCTTGACCATTTTAGCACCCTATGGCACTAAAACTGCCCATCCTTCCCCCCTGCCCCCAGAGCTGTATTTAGCAGTGCATGGGTGTGGGTGTCAGGAAATGCATGCTGGGAGTTGTAGTACACCACTGATTCACTCTGCAGCATATGTAGCTGGGTTTCCCCCAGCTGAGGCTCACTGGAATCATATTTGCCCATTGGGAGATGCACGACCTGGATGGCAGGCAGGAATTCAACTGGTGCAGCTTTCCCCATTACTGTATGTCCATGCTGAGAAAAGGATTCTGCTGCTTGGAATTTCTGTGCTGTGTAGCAGTGAAAGGCACAAGTCTTGTCAGGAAAAAGAAATACATGGTGACTCTAGAGATGCTGAAGAGATTGTCCTTTGCAACACTCTTCCTTTTGCCACTCCATCCCTCTTGATTTTATTACACTAATCTAATCTTTGTTATAGCTTTCTGGTAGGATTAGGTTTTATGATCTAATATGTTACTTATCATTGGTATTTCCATGGTTGTTAAATGCTCTATTGCTCTAAAGGTTGGCAATCAGAGGTCAGAACTATCAGATTTGTTGATTCTGGAGAAGTGAACAATTCAGCAGCCGGCTCAAGTGTCTGCTTGAATTTAGAGTAATATGAACACTTGAGGAATTGGAAGCTTTTCTATAGTTCCTGAGAATCAAGCTTTTGTTTTTAACAAAAGAAAGAAATTCAAGCTTCTAGCCCTCATGATTACAAGAAAGGCTTTGAAAACTCAATGCTAATATATCCTGCTAGCAAAATACCTATAATTTTGCCAGCGTGGTGTAGTGGCTAGAGTGTTGGACTGGGACTCGGGAGATCCGAGTTCTAGTCCCTACTTGGCCATGGAAGCTCACTGGGTGACTTTGGGCCAGTCACTGCCTCTCAGCCCAGCCTACCTCACAGGGTTGTTGTTGTGAGGATAAAATGTAGAGGAGGAGGTTTATGTACACCGCCTCGGGTTCCTTAAAGAGGAAAAAAGGCGAGATATAAATGTAATAAATAAATAAATAAAATAATTTGAGCAGATTATTGTGGCTGTGGCTTTTTGGAGAGGAAGGGCATTTTTGAATTGTTTTATGGACATTTAAAAATGTTCACTAAAAGCTGGAGATAGGATAGAGGCAGAGGGGGACTTTGTCACCACCAGTGACATCACAGGCACTGTCCCATAGGTGTTCTTGCAATCATATTTCATGCAGTGCTACTGTAAGTGACGTGCTTGTTAAGTGACATGGTTGTTCCTCAGGGTTAAAAACTTGCAGTATTTGATGTTGAGGTCTGCACAGATTGCAAACAGCTGGCTTTCTACTTTGCAGTTCAACAAATACATGGGTTTTCACCCCCAACCCCCCCCCCCCAGTACTCTCTCTTTTTGAAAGACAACGGATATGTGCTAAGATTGCCTTGAAATTCTTGCCACTTGAGATGAAGGATGCCAACTTCATGGGTATGGTTAGATGGCGAGAATTAATAATTGCTCAACAGACAGATCTGGCAAAATGATTGCAAGACTTGAATGAAATGTAACAACAGGGAAAGAATGATAACTGATGCTCTATTTTGGAGCACCAAATGAAAAAGAGGGGAGAAAGAGGTGAACATTGATAAGAAACTGGGGGCACAAGAAATGGACTCGCCCAGAGAGCTTCGGCTATTGGGCGGTATAGAAATGAAATAAATAAATAAATTAAATAATGTACTAGGAAGTTAATAACTGTAAAAGCAAAGCCAGCAATATTGTAGCATCACAATTTTGTCACAGCATAATAGCATTGTCACAATATAGCTGGGAAAATAAATTACAGTGATGATAATATAAACTAAGCAAGTACAAAGATACTTGTCGATTGAACTTGTTTGTTGTATACTAGCGAATGGACCTGGCTTCTCACTGGTTGGAATAGCCTTTAATTGGATACAGCAAAGCCTTCAGGCAAAGTTACTCAGCTGTCAGCCCATCTGAGTGAACCCATGCCTGTTAGCATCCCTAAGCACGGCCCCTGCCATGGTGTACCCCTTTAGCCCCCTCAGGAGGGGTGTACTCACAGAGGGCTGCCCCATAGCGGGGGGTGGGGGAGGAGGCAGGCACATAACTCTGCTTCCTTAGACTACTAATCTCCCCTCCCTTCAAACTGTATTGACTGCAAAACTATGCATTGGTTAGGGACATCTGCCATCTAGTGACTGCCATTGATACTCCAGTTTTCAACCACATGGACACATTTAAATTAATTAAAATTAATCAGCGCATTAACCCCCCCACATAATCCAGACGTGCACACCCCTAGGGTCCTCTTAGTATGCATGCCAAGTTTCAGGTTTCTAGGTTTCATGGTCTTGGAGCTATGGCACTGATAGATAGACGGACGGACATCCTCCTCCTCATCATCCACTGTAGTTTGTTTTTCCAAATACACTGCAAGAACATTACCCCTTATGCTTCTATAGTTAATAGCTCCCTCGTACATTTATGCATGCATGTGTGACCTTTCTTGTGCCCCCAATTTAATTTGGAGGCCCAATGCAAACAACGGACTCCCATCCATTTGAGAAATTAGAAGAAAATGCAAACAAAGCAAATCCCCAGGCAAAAAATGTATACTTTCTGAATATTGTTCTGCACTCTCTACTTTCTCAAGTTGTGAGAAGTTCCAGGACCAGAGATAGCCAGGTTTGGTTTCTTTGATGGAAGAGACTTATGGCATTTTTCTAATATTTGCTTTATTTACAAATATGCAAGCAGAGAGCATAAGAAAAAAACAGAGTTGCAAAACTGCTGCTGCTGTTGTTGTTGATTGGATTCCCTCAGATGCAGTCTGCTGGGTGCTGCATGCCAACAGTTGGCAGGGCTGAAGTCAGTTGTGCATGGGCTCAGGATAAAGTGGTCCCACCTTTTTCTCTCTCTTCCTGCCACCCCCTTTCTCTCTCTTTCCCCATCACCTTATTTCTCTACCACCCATTTTTCTATCTTTCTTATATCCCCTTTCTCTCTCTCTCTCTCTCTCTCTCTCTCTCTCTCTCTCTCTCTTTCCCTGTCTCTTTCTCTCACGGACATCCCTCTTTTCCCTTTCTTTTTTACACTGCCTTCTCTCTCCTCCTCCTCCTCTCCTTACTCACTCTTGCCAGAGGCCTGAACTGATCGCTTGCAAAAGGCTTTCCTCTTCTTCCCTAGGGCAAGGCTTTCCTCTTCTACTGACCTAGTGGTTGGTCAGTAGAGCAACACCATTTAAAGAACTTCCAGAGCCATGATAGTCTGTTGCAGCAAAACCAACAAAGAGTTCTGTGGCCACCAGGTAGGGTGGCCATGTGTCCTCTTTTACAGTCCTCTATTCAAAGGACTGTCCTCTATTTTGAAGGCATCCTTTATTTGAAGGGCTGCACAGCCCATGTGGTCAGGTAAAAAGATAAAGAAACATCAGAAGGAAGAGCTGAGCCTTGAAGTTGCCCATCAACAGTAGACTGAACAAGACACACAGGTCACCACAGTCTTCTGCACTGTGATGTACCATATTCCTATTTCAATTGAAAAACACATTTGTTCATTCAGGCTTTCCCTGACTTGTAATTGATCATAACACTGTTCTGTTGTACATCTTTTGTTGCAAAGTTTGTAAGGTATTTATTGATTTAGACTGTTTTTATATTGGGTGTGTGTGTTATAATATATTGTATATGTTTTATGTAAACCACTTGGAAATCCTGTGACATCAAGTGTTATAGAAGCAGCTTAAAAATAAATATATAAATATTATTTCTAAATTTGCATCTATTCGTATAAATAAGCACATGCAAATGTATGCAACAGGGGTCCTCTTTTGTCCTCTGTTTTGCCGATTCCCAAGTGGTCATCCTACTTAGAAGCAGATGGGGAGCAAATACACATATGCAGGGAGGAAGGGAAAGTCACTCAGGGCATCATGACTGAGCCCCCCCCCCCCCCGAAACCTGGAGCCAGCACTGATTTTGTGCACATCAATTTTCCTGTATCTCTGATCAATTATGTCAACTGCAGTTGAACTTAGGTTAGTTTTGTAGTGGTGAGTGATATAGTGGTGAGAGTGTTGGACTGGGAGCCGGGAGATACAGGTTCTAGGCCCCACTTGGCCATGAAGCTCACTGGGTGACTTTGGGCCAGTCACAGACTCTCAGCCTAACCTACCTCACAGGATTGTTGTTGTGAGGATAAAATGGAGAGGAGGAGGAGGAGGAGAATGTAAGCCGCCTTGGGTTCCTTGAAAGAGGAAAAAAGGCAGGATATAAATGCAATAAATAAATACAATAAATAAATAGTTTTGCACAGAATGTGTTCTTTTTAATGCAGAGAACATATCAAGCACTGCCCATAAACAGAAAAAAATGAGGTGTCCATGTAAGAGGAAAGGCAATACATTACAAGGAGGGTCATAAAAGAACAGGTAGGCAGGGCTGATTTTCTGCCAGCTGTTGCAGAGCTCCAAGAAACTTTTAAGGAGAAGCACTTCAGAAGATCAGGATGGTCCTGTTTATGACACCTGAGCACTGAAAGCATCCCGCAACAGATCTTTTCATTTTCAGCAGCAAGAGATTGTATTGGACTGCAAGGAAAATGGACTAGATTGGGCAAACTTTGATGACAGATTTTATTAGTTGCGTCTCTGTCAGGTAAGGTTTCATTCATTTGTTTGCTTGTTCGTGTGGCAAAGCAACTTGTAATGACTTCATTTTAAAAATAAATAAGTATGTGAATTAAACATGTGTTGGTTAAGAAAGATGTTGACATGCAAACCTGCTGTTATTCTTATGTTCTAACCTTGACAGAGTAGGAAGCTGCCTCACATTCCTTGGCAACTCTCGATAGGGCTGGAAAACTCCTGCCTGAAACCTGGGAGAGCCACTACCACTGACTGAGTTCACACGACACGGCAGCCCAGCATGGGCAGCCAGTCATGGTGGGTTGTCGTGCCCTCTCCACAGGATGGCTTAATTTTTCAAACAAGCCACCCTGAGAACCCATGGCTTGTTGTAGGGTTGTTCATACCCTTGGTGGGTTGTCATGTCATCCTAACCCAGGAGAGAGTGATTTCATCATGGGTTGCTGGGATTGGCTACAGAGCTGCTTGGCAAGAGTGGCAAAAAAGCCCATGCCACTCTTCACGATCTTGCCAGTGCCATCTCCAGCCTCCCTGGCCAGTGACTGCCCCTCCGCCAATGCCCAAACAGCAATTTGGAAGGACTGTTACTCGTTCACCACCTTTAGATCTTTTTTGGTACCTCAAAATTGCACAGATGAGGTCGTATTTTTTAAATTATTATTATTTCCCTTGTTCTTTCACAAGTGCATAAGAGTGTACTTTTAGCTGTCTGATATGTGTAGATTTGCCCGGTTAATTTCCTTGTATGTTTCAACTGTCAAAGGGAGTCTTGAAGCAAGTGGGTAAGGTATGAGGAAACTGACAAGACGAGACTGCATATAGGCTAATTTCCCCACACTTATGATAGACTGGGGGAGAAATCATAGTAAATAAAAGGATGGACCCAGTAACAGAATTCAGAAGCACTGTGTTTCAGTAGATGTGTGCAGTTAAAAAACACACCAAACCCTGAGAAGTCGGCTGCATGGGATGGAGTAAATGGAGCCCCATAGGGACAGGGGCACTGTAAGTACTGCTGATGTGGGTGCCCCATTTGTTCCACCCTGTTCAGCCACCCTCTAAGGTTTTTTTTTTTTTTTTACTGTCAAGAATACTTGCACAAATTTAATGACTGGGGAGTAAATGGAGGGGAAATTTGCTCAGATTGAAGGCTGGGAAGTACACAGAGGGAAATTTTACTGTCAAGAATACTTGCACAAATTTAATGACTGGGGAGTAAATGGAGGGGAAATTTGCAGGGAAATTTGTACACCTGCAGTACATGCTCCGAAAAGGAGCTGCAAAAAAAAAGTGTGTGTGTGGGGACAAATAACACCTATTTCTGGACTAGCTGGAGACTTGGGGAAGTGTTGAATGGGAAGGGGACACTGAGAAGTGTCAGTTCAGCACTGAAAAGTGAGAGGATCACATTGCCAAGGAAGAGATATTGTGCCCCCCACCTTGATGCACTTACTCCGTCCAACTCCCCACCATTTTTAGTGCTTCTGAATTGCGCTTCTGGGTCCCTCCTTTCTCTTACTATTATTTCTCCCCTGGTCCTTTGCAACGGTGTGCAAATTAGCCCATATGCAGCCTTGTCTTATCAATGTCCTTATACGTTACCTACTCCACTTCCACACTCCCTTTGGCAGCTGAAACATACAAGGAATTGACCGGGCAAATCTACACATATTGGACAGGTAAAAGTGCACTATTGCGCACTTGCAAAAGAACAGGGAAAAATAATTCCCTGAATTATGAAGACATTTGCGTATTCCCAAAGCACCAAGAACAAAAAAGGTGGTGAGTGAAAAGGGGTAGCAATCATATCAGGGAGGGGGCTGGGACGAGGAGACAAGGGTTCTGCCGCAAAGGTGCCTGAGGTATGTGCCGGAGCTGGCTGGATGACTAAGGGGGAAGGAGGAAGAGAACAAACCACCGCAAGCCCAGTTGTCTGTTGGGGGTACTGTGGGTTGTTCAGCGAACAATCAACTCACTGCGGCTTATTCGCAGTGTGAACCCGCCCAGTCAGCGTCCACGGAATCAGATGAAGGGTCCGACTCAGTGGAAGGCAGTTTCCTCTGTTCCTGTATCAAGCCAGACCGTTGGTCCATCTTGCTCAATACTGTCTGTGCTGGCAGAAGCTCTCTGGAGTTTCAGACAGGAGTCTTTCCCAGCCCTACCGGGTGATGCCAAAGTTGACCGTGGAACCTTTGCATGTAAAGCAGGCACTCTGTACTACCGAGTTAGGACCACTCCAATAAAACGGTGGCATTTTTAAAAACTGCGCCTACCAATTCTTTATGGAGGTGCCTTGCAAGTTTCAACCTAACGGCAGCAAATGTGAAAAGGAAATGCAAACCTAGCCTGTCTTGTGCAAGTTCTGCGGCCATGCATCTGCTCACTGCATAATGGAAGCAAGATGAGGAGAAGAAGACACGACTATGGAACCCCAGTTTCTGACATGGGCCCAGATCACAGACTGGTAACAAAGGTGGCTGCAGGACTAGTTGATGCTTTGCTTGGATCTAAAGGATCTTATGATCAGTCTCGGCTCTAAGTTTTTGATGGTTCATAGGCAAGACACCACCAATGAGCCTCAGTGAGGTCTCCCTTCTCACCGCCATGATCCCCATCTGCTATGGCTCCTCCTCCTCTCTCTCACCATTGCTCCCACTTGCTTGCTTGGCAGGCAGAGTGAGCAAGGAGGCCGTGGCATCTGCCTTCTCACCACCTTCTCACCACCACCATTGTCTGGGCCAGAGCAAGAGGCGGGTGAACAAGTAAGTTGCAATGGTGAAGAGGAGGAGCAAGTCCAGGGGGCTCTTGTCAGTGGGCCCCTGCTGGGTGTGGGCCCTTGGCCTGTGCCCAACTATGCCTGCCCTTGATGCCGGCTCTGATTCTGATCAATAAGAGGTCGGCAAAACACAAAGGCACGGTATGTTCGAATTAGATGAACAGAGCCATAAAACCTTTATTGCTTCATTAGTCACTGGAGTGCAAACTCTTGAATAAAAGGCTGTAAGCATCGGCCATACCCATAAAAGTCATTCTTATGGCTCTGTAAGCATGAGAATTGCAACAACTGGGATAGCCCTGGATTCTTTGCTGTATGTTTTGGGTTAACAGGATTATTTTGTCCCTTCTGAAAAAATCAAACAAAGACTTTCCAACTGGGGTGGGGAGAGAGAATGAATGTGCCAGTAAAACTCAGAAGGGATAGGAGTAAGGGTCAAAGATTAAAAGGAATACTATTACATGTGCTGGAGGACTATATCACAACTATAGCTGCCATTCTAAATGGTGTCCTGGTGCACTGTGAGAAAGCTGGGTGTGCCACTAGAGGCCTGCTGATTAAATAATTGCCTAATTAGTTAAATAAGTTAAATAATTAATATGAATCTCCAAGAACCCATCTACCCACACTTCTCCCAGTTTGAATTAATCACCCCTCCAACAGTTCTATCAGCTGTGAAGGACAGAACTTCAAACAGCTTGAAGTGTCTTTGAAGAAGGGAGAATTTATTTATATACTGCATTTATATCCCACCTTTGCTCCAAGGAGCTCCATGTGGCATATATGTTCCTTCATGGTCTGTGGCATACATGGTCCTTCTCTTCCCCTACCCTTTTCATCCTCACAACAACCCTGCAAGGTAGGATAGGCTGAGAAACAATGACTGGCCCAATATAGGAAGCGGCCTTATCCTGAGTCAGAGCCTTGATGCATCTAGCCCAGTATTGTCAGCACTGAGTTTATCCTGACCTCCTTGGAGATGCTGAGGATCAAAGCAGGTGCTCTATCACTGAATGTCACAGGCAGGGATATATTGGCATATAAGACCAGAGAGATAAAGGAAGGAAAGTCATAGAGGGCTTTGCTTGTGTAAGATACAGGAACGGATACACCATAGCCCATCACTGCTTCAGAGTGCCTTGCTTTCCTTCTCTAGAAAGTACCCAATGAAATTATCTTCTGCCTTTCAGACCACATCTTGAGGATGAGAGAACAAAGGTGGAATGTCAGCGGGATTTCTCCACACAAGATGCTTTGTGGCCTGGTCTTCGCTGTCATGGCCTTGTTCCCTCTCTCAGGTATAAACTTCAGTGGCAACACCTGAGCCAAATCTGGGTGTGCCACCTCTTGCAGAGACCCAGTCATTGTTTATTTGCCTACAAATTCAGATGTGTGCTCATTTCAAGGCGTGCCTTCTGTAATCAAGCTCCTTGTGGGCCTTGCACAAAAAAGTCAAGTCGCTTCTCAGTCACTAGCTCCGTGGATTATTGAGGTTTTCCAAAGCTTAAACCTGAGGGGCCAATTTCAAATGTTCAGGGAAGCAAACACAGTTGGAGTCTTTCCCTCCTGTGCAAAGCAGGAAGTCTTCATTCTCCACCAATTCCCCTTCAAGCTGAAATCCCACATCCCTCAAACTTCAGGATCAGCTTTAAAGCTATGTTCCACGAACAGAACTCCATTCATGGTTCTTGAGACCTAACCTATAGTACAGTGCCCATGGATTACACCACTTTGGGACATAGGTGAGAGTTTCTACAGCTGAATGCTCCCACATGTAAAAAAAATCAAACTGATCCCTTCATATGAAAAACTAATATGCCTTGACACACTAGCTTTCCATGTGCAGGAAGATTTTGACACAAAGAGCCCCTCAAATGTATGACCCCCTCCTTGCAATTTGAAATGTTTCAGTCCATGCGGACTGTACCACATACTGCAGAATATCTGAATCTATTCCAAGTGTCTTCCAGAGGTGACATAAGAAGGCCTTTCCATTTGTGCTTTCATTTAATACAGGGGTGATTAACCTCTTTCAGGCTGCGGGCCAAATCCAATTTCAGAGACGCTCTTGGGGGCCGTGTTCCAGTGGTGGGTGGGGCTAAAGGCAAAAGGGGTGGGGACAGAGTACAAAACATACCAGCACATTTTAGCTTAGAACAGTTATTGCCAACAATGAAGCCTTAGAAGGCATTTCAACTTTTTAGAATGGGGAGAAAAAACATGCAAATGCCTGAAAATCACCCAAATGATCAGTGTTCAGGGGAAAGGGTTGTGGCCAGCAAAAGGGTGCATGGATTCTGGGGAACCTGCAGAAGGCCGGATTGGGACCCCAGGAGGGGCAGATTTGGCCCACAAGCCTGAGTATCTCCACACCCTTGATTTAATGGCTGGTCATTAAATCAATGATGATTTATGATGAGCAAAGATCTGCTTTAGTGTTGGAGACACCCACCCACCACAGCATATCTGCACATCACATCTCTGTTTCCTAGCCAATATGAAAATAACTTGCACCGGCAAAGTTGAGCCTACTTGTTGTATAACTTCAAAAGCCTATTTCTGAGTTATGGGCTTTGAACTCTGGACTTCCTCTGAAGCTGGAAGAAGCGGCTTACTGTCGAGAATTTTCAAACATTTCCCCACTTTGGCTTTCCTTTTTTCATAAAGCACCACAGCATCACGCTGCTGTTGTCTCCGATCACGTTCTGGGGAAGGCGGTTTGCTCTTGGCTGTTCTGACCTAGCTTGAGATAAAACTGGGGTGCTGAGGCTAACTTTCATTACTCACTTCCAAGAAGAGTCTAGCTCTGGGCCAATAACTTCAGGGGGAAAACTGCAGAGGTTTAAAGTCCTTTCCAAGCCATGTGAGTTGTTCTGGCAGACAGACTGGACCCACAAAGAGAATTCAAGGTGTAACAAGGATGGAACTACTAGAATGGAATCCTACAGCACAGCCTTTCCCAGCCTGGTGCCCTCCAGAAATTTTGGACTACAACTCCCAGAATTCTTGGGAGGATCAGCCATGCTGTCTGAGACTGATGGGAGTTGAAGTCCAAAACATCTGGACAGCACCAGTTTGGGGAAGGCAGCTATAGCAGGGATGCGCAACTTGTGGCCATCCACTTGGAATACTGTGTCCAGTTCTGGTCACCTAAAAAAAGAAATTGTAGAGCTGGAAAAGGTGCAGAAAAGAGCAACTAAAATTATCAATGGGCTGGAGCATCTCCCCTATGAGAGAAGGGTACAACAGCTGGGATTGTTTAGCTTGGAAAAAAAGAGGGTAAGGAGAGACATGATAGAGGTCTACAAAATTATGCATGGGGTGGAGAATGTGGATAGGGAGACATTTTTCTCACGCTTTCAAAATACTTGAACCCAGTGGGGTCATCCTATGAAGCTGATTGGTAAGAGATTCAGGACAGATAAAAGGAAGTCCTTCTTCACACAGTGCATAGTCAAACTGTGGAACTCACTACCACAGGATGTAGTGATGGCCACCAATGTGGATGGCTTTAAAGGCGGGTTGGACAAATTCCTGGAGGAGGAGGCTATCAATGGCTACTAGTCCTGGTGGCTATATGCTACCTCCAGTATCAGGGGCTGTATGCCTATGTACACCAGTTGCCGGGGAACATGGGTAGGAGGGTGCTGTTGCACTCATGCCCTGCTTGAGGGTTCCTGGTCGACAGTTGGTTGGCCACTGTGGGAACAGAATGCTGGACTAGATGGACCCTTGGTCTGATCCAGCATGGCTCTTCTTCTGTTCTCATGTTCTTAGATGTTTTGGCCTACAGTTTCCATCAGCCCTAGCCAGCATAGCCAACGGTGAACTATGATAGGAGATGTAGTCCAAAACTTCTGGAGGGCATATTAAATGATATAACCTACTTGGAGCGAAACAGGTTAAGATCAAGACATCCAGCCATTTCTACCACTAAAGCTCTTCTAGAAGATGATTTTAATATCCACAACACGTGGAAATAACATTGGCTAGGAAACTGCCCTCCACAATGCCGAAGCTTCCCCTACATCTTGGAAAAACCACCTGGATTTGACCAGCCCCGTGCGATATGGACAACCTTGAACCGAATTCGCATGGGTCATGGTAGATGTGCAGATGCCCTTTATAAATGGGGCAAAACAACATCATCAAATTGTGACTGTGGGGCTGAAAAACAAACTATCCAACATATAGTGACAGAGTGTCAAAACCGAGCCTACAGTGGAGACTTTGCTGATTTCCTGGCTGTGACAACTGAAGTAAAAAACTATATCTGTAACGTAGACATATGTTTGTAATATTCCTGTCTATATTTTACATTTCACTTTTCATATTCATTATGCTCTATGTTTTTATTGTAATGCGATGTAAATGTGCCATACGATAAATAAATAAATCTGGAGGGCACCAGGCTGCTGTAAACCAACCTTGTCCAACCTGGCACCCTCCAGATGTTTCAGACTACAACTCCCATCTGCCCCGACCAATGGTAAGAGAAGATGGAAACTGTAGTCCAAAAGATTTGGAGGGCCTTGGGTTAGGGAAGGCTGCTGTAAACTAAGCTGATGCAAATGCAGCTGAGTTGCCCAACTGTGCTTTAGCATTATCTGGCTGGAACCACAGTCAGCAAAAATTACCCTGCTAGGCATGTGTGAGCCGAGGGTTTAGCTGCATTAAATCATTGGCATTTGCTAACTCATAATGACACTGTTGCCCCCATCAGAGGTGGCACCAGTGGTGGGCATTCTTGGGCAGTTGCTGAGGCCCCGGTGGAGAGACCTCTCCTTGATGCCCCTTGGCTCCTCTTCCACCTCCCCATCTGTATAGAGGTAGATGGCACTGAGCTGCTCCTTCTTCTGGGGTGTGTAGCTACAGCAGCTCCTAGTGCCATCACTGTTTGGTCAGGCAGTTTGAACAGTGACAGCAGTAGCCAACACCCGCTGTACACCCTCTACCTCTGTACGGAGGAGGGGAGCTCTCTGCATGGGGCATTGTGCCCAGAGCCTTCATTAAAGCTGCAGCTGGACTACCCTACAGCACACTTCCCACGCCCTGTGTATTGTGCCCTCTTACTTCCAAGAAGCATGGGGTGAACGCCTGCCATTCTGCCCCAGCGCAGGGGAAAACATGGACTTTGGTACTTTGATGCTGCAAAATCCAGCATCTTGAGAGCCTCCACATTTGTGTAAGAAGGAAAAGCAAGTTTCCACGCCTGCAAAGGGCTGGATGTACATGAGTAATGTGGAGCAGAATCTCTGAAGACGAAGGGTGGGGCCGAGTCATGGAATTCAAGGGGAAGGACTGCACGGGAGAGCCGGCTTTGCATGCAGAAGTCCCCAGTTCAATCCCTGGTATCTCTAGTTAAAAAGGTCTCAGGGAGCTGATGATGGGAAAGGCCCTTCTTTGCCTCAGATTTTAGAGTGCTGCTGCCAGTCAGTGTGGAAAATACTTTGATTGATGGACTGATGGTTTGACCTGGTTTGACATGAAGACAGCTTCATGTGTGTGGGCCAAACCCAGATGACTAAACAGGGAGGCTGGGGGATGAAAGAGATTTATCAAATGAAGCATGTTGTGGAGAAAGCAAACAGAGAGAAGTTTTTCTCCCTCTCTAGAACTTGGGATCATCCAATGAAATTAATGGGCAGTAATTTCAGGACAGGCAAACCTGATGCCCTCCAAATGTTTTGGATTATGATAACTCCTATTGTATGCAGAAGGTTCCAGGTTCAATCTCTGGCATCTCCAATGAAAAGGGTCAGGTAGCAGGTGATGGGGGAAAAGCTCTCTCTGCCTGAGACCTTGCTGCCAGTCAGAGGAGACAATACTGGGCTTAGGGATGTCCATTGCTTGGAAATCTGGCCCTTTTGGGGCTTGATGGAGTTCTATTGCCTGCCTGACTCAGCTTGCATTTGTGAGATGAACTGCAGGTTTTCCCTGAATTTTTTTTGTTGGGCTGCAATTTGCACAAATAGAGATTTCTGCAAATTGCGGCTGTAATTTGTGTAATTTGCAGCTGTACTTTGCATAATTTGCACAAATGACAGGCATTTGCACAAATGTCGGAGGTCATGTGCACAAATCGGAAAAACGTGGAAAATTCCCTATCTGGCCTGACTCGCTACAGACTATGTTGGGCCAGTTAGCGGAAAATGGACCGAAGTCCATGGTTCCAAACTGAGGGAAGCTCACGGAACTCCACCCCCTAAGCGGATTCCTCCAACATCTCTAACTGGGCTAGGTGGACCAATAGTCTGACTTGGTATAAGGCACTTTCCTATGTTCCAGGAAAGGCGCGATATCTGCATGGCAGCTGTATAGTATCAGTCTTCTGCAACTTCCTCTATTCCCCCTTTGACGCTAAAGAGGATGCTACACAGACTCTGAGATATGAAAATCCACAGTGGGACCCTGGGTTTAATGATGATGCCAACCCTTGACATTCAGCGACTTCTGCTAATCATGAAGGCAGCCGCTTGCAATGCGTCACACGAAAATCAAACAATGTTTACATACAACAGGGGTTTAGGTGAAAAAGCAACACGCCCCTGTTGCCAATCCGTCATTCGGGGCTCACCTCTTCTTGGAATTGGTGGGATATGCATAGGCTGCTTCTGCAAAATCCCCAGTGTTCGCAAACTTCTGTGTGAACTGCAAATAACCTAGTAAGATTTACAGCCTGGCAACGCGGCCAGGGGATTTATGATGCCCTCTGGGCAGGGCTGGCATGGGCGTGGTAATGGAGGGATTGGGAGAAATTGGTCAGGAAAACAGCTTTGAGCTTAGAGCAATAAAGTGTTGCTCAGCATTTCCCCTTTCAAAGCATTATCTTTAATGACAATGATAAACATGTTAGGTGGACCCTAATAAGGGAGCCTTCTCCCAAGCTGGTGTCCTCCAGATGGGTTGGACTGCAAGACCCATCATTCCCAGGCAGCATCCCTGCAATAGACCATCTGAACATTTTTATGACTGCTGAGGGGGTAAAGAGTGTTGTTGTTGCCATCACCATCATTTCTGTACCACCCTGTAGCTGAAGCTCTCTGGGCGGTTTACAAGGATGAAAATCATTAAAAATACAATATGCAAAATTTAAAAACATTAAAACACACACAGACAATATACACAGACAACATACAGTATATCTAAAAACAACTTTGAGCAATCAGCCAAACCATAAAACAAACCCAGGATCAATTAAAATGCATCACATGCTGCCAAATACCTGGGAAAAGAAAAGTCTTCACCTGGCACCAGAAAGATAACAGTTGGAGCCAGGCGGGCCTCAACAAAACGACGTATCTGTTGTTTTCAGATGTTCACTTTGTTTGTGTTTTATTAACATTTTCATATATTTTAATTTATTTACTTTTCTTCTTATGTTCTCTAATATTTTAAAAATCAGAGTTCAATTGATGGTTGCAGTGGCCATCAGCTACATAATAAATCGATCGATTGAATGAAAAATGATACCATTCTTTTCTCTTATTTCTCTTGCTTGTACGCATATATTAAAAACAGAAACAGAATCTCTGAAAGGGAAACAACTGGTTTTATTGGGACGAACAAGCAGATACGCTTCCTTGGCTGGTCATGATATCCCCGAACTGTGCATGTTTACTGTGTGTATTGATCTGAACAAGACAGAAGAAAGCATTGGTACTTGGACGCCGTTTTCCTATGATGTCAGCAGCCCTTCCATGCACATCGGAGATGTGGAGTTGGCCCTCTCTGTCAATAAGTCTATCCTGCAGATCTTCCTTTTGGGCACTCAGACCGAGCTGGGAAAGGATTTCTTGCCCTATAAGATGCACCAAGTATGCTGTGTATGGGATGGCCACAGGGGCCTGTTTGAGCTCTTTCACAATGGAAACAAGGTGAAAAATGTAACTCTCCATAATACCAGTCACAAATGTCTGAAGCCCAAAGGGACTTTGGTAATGGGACACCTGCACAAGAACCACAACGGACACTTTGTCCTGCTTTCCTCCTTCGTCGGCATTCTGCACTATTTCCAAATGTGGGACCACGTGAGAGACCAGCAGCAGATGGCAAACTGTGATGAGGGGAATGTCGTGAGCTGGCAGGGCAAGTACTGGTCCTTGAATGAAGTAAGAATTGACTCCGCCCGGGACCAACGATGCGGTGAGTGTCGTGCGACACCTACGCTGATAAAGTAGAGGTGGGGATTTGGCCCTCTTCCAGCTCGAGGGCCAAATTCACTTTCAGGGATGCTCTTGGGGCCACATTCCAGTGGTGGGTGGGACCAAAGGAAAAAGAGGGTGGGGCCCAAAACACAAACAAGAGAAAAATACCAGTACATTTTAGCTTAAGGCTCGTACTGCCAGTAACCGAGCCCCGAGAGTGGCATTTCAACGTTTTGGAATGGGGAAAAGCCTGCACAAAAGCCAGGAAACCACCCAACTATAAGTGGATAATCAGTGGTCAGGGGAAAGGGAGTGGGGACCTGGGGAAAGGAGCGTGATCATCTCAGGAACACCAGAGGACTGGATTGAGACCCCAGGAGGGTTGGATGTGGCCTGTGGGCTGGGGTTTCCTGTCCCTGCAATCAGGTTTGTAGATGAGGCAAATTCCATGTTACGCATAATTAGACAAGGAATTGAGAATTAAACTGCCAATATCATACTGCTCCTATGCAAATCTATGGTAGGACCACACTTGGAATACTGTGTCCAGTTCTGGTAACCACACCTAAAAAATCATATTGTAGAGCAGGAAAAAGTTCAGAAAAGGGCAACTCAAATGATCAAGGGGCTGGAGCATCTCTCCTATGAGGGAAGGTTACAACAGCTGGGATTGTTTAGCATGGGGAAAAGGATGGTAAGCGGAGACATGATAGAAGTGTACAAAATGATGCATGGTGTGGAGAAAGTGGATAGGGAGACATTTCTCTCCCTCTCTCAAAATACTAGAACCCAATGGGGTCATCCCATGAAGCTGATTTGGGGGAGATTCAGGACAGATAAAGGAAGTACTTCTTCATGCAGTGCATAATTAAACTATGGAACTCGCTACCACAGGATGTAGTGGTGGCCACCAATTTGGATGACTTTAAAAGGGGGTTGGAGAAATTCCTGGAGGAAAAGGCTATCAGCGGCTACTAGTCTTGATGGCTATGTGTTACCTACAGTACCAGAGGCAGTGAGCCTATGTACATCAGTTGCTGGGGAACATGGGCGGGAGGGTTCTGTTGCACTATGTCCTGCTTATGGGTTTCCCATGGGCCACTGTGGTTGGCCACTGTGTGAACAGAATGCTGGACTAGATGGACCCTTGGTCTGATCCAGCAGGGCTCTTCTTATGTTCTTATGAGTCGCCTCCAGTTTCCATACCTGCCATTTTAAACAACATACAGTGCTGAAGACAATCTCTTCTAAGGGTCATTCATTTAGCAGGGCATTTCTTTCTGAGAACAGGTCAAACCTTGCTTCTCCACCCACTTTTCTGTTTGTTAAAACTGTGACTAAAGCGGAATTTTCCAGATCCTGGTGGGTGGCAGGGCTGTAAAGTTTATTCATGTCAAATTCCTGCCAGAGTGCATGAGAGCCCATGCTGTAAATTTCCTTCCTTACTCTTTATGGCTCCTTTCGACAAATTTAAATTTATTTATGAACAACCTATGGTACCTGGAGCAGATAATAAGGAGTAAGCACAAAGCATGAGAAATAAAAGGGCTGGGTTGGATTTATAAGAACATAAGAAGGGCCTGCTGGATCAGACCCAGGGTCCATCTAGTCCAGCATTCTGTTCACACTGTGGCCGACCAGCTGTTGACCAGGAACCTACAAGCAGGACACGAGTGCAACAGCACCATCCCACCCATGTTCCCCGGCAACTGGTGTACATAGGCATACAGCCTCTGGTACTGCAGGTAGCACATAGCCATCAGGACTAGTAGCCATTAATAGCCTTCTCCTCTAGGTATTTATCTAACCCCCTTTTAAAGCCATCCAAACTGGTGGCCATCGCTACATCATGTGGTAGTAAGTTCCACAGTTTGACTATGTGCTGGGTGAAGAAGTTCTTCCTTTTAACTGTCCTGAATCTCTCCCTAATCAGCTTCATGGGATGACCCCACTGGGTTCTAGTATTTTGAGAGAGGAAGAAAAATGTCTCCCACTCCACATTCTCCACACCATGCATAATTTTTATGTGTTTGCATGGCTACTGAGGGGCCTGTTTTGCTGTAGCAGAATGAGCCTCTAGATGATGGATCTACCCAAAAGAATCACATGGTACAGTCCTCCTGGGACTGGAAGTGGTTCATGCTGCAAGTGTATGGTTTTATTCCATATCCCATGGAGCTAGTCTAGAACGGCTTGGATGTAACCTTGCATGCTTATTTTTTGTGGACAGGGTTTTTTTTTTTTTTAAAGCCAAACTAGGTACGATGTTAAGTGTATCTTTGCACTTCACATGCAGTGTTCTTTTAAAAACCTAAGGGTAGCATTTGCATGGAGAAGAAATGCCCCATTGGCACCAATGGGAGACTTCCCCTCAAAGCAATTCCCCTATTTTCTTCAGGATTGCAGCAGGACAGAAAAGGGTTAAATCCTTCCTCCACGCCTACTTGGTCTGATCCCCTTAATTTCCAGCCCTTCCAACCCTGGCTGATGCAGTTTTAATTTTGAAAAACCTGCACAAAGACACATTTAACATCACGTCTAGTTTGGCCCTTAATCATCTAAAATTTCGGAACAGGGATGGCTCCAGGATATGATAGACCCTGAGCAAGTAGGGTGGCCATCTGCCCTACTTTACAGAGGGCAATCCTCTATATGAAGACTTCCTATATTGAAGCCCGTGCACTCCTGTGGGTTTCCTGTGAGCAGCTGGTGGCCACTGTGTGAACAGAATGCTGGACTAGATGGACCCTTGGTCTGATCCAGCAGGGCTCTTCTTATGTTCTTATGTCCAGTTCAAGTCCAATTTAGGGTGCAATCCTATGCATGTTTAGGCAGAAAAAGTCCTACAACTCCCAGTATTCCCCAGGCAGCCATGCTGGCTGGGGAATGCTGGGAGTTGTAGGACTTTTTTTTTCTTTTCTGTCTACATGTGCATGGGATCACACCCTTAAAGATAAAGAACCCTAGCAAGATGAGAGAGCACGGGTCTTGAAGTTACCCACCAACAGTTTGCATCTGGGCAGTTAATTGGGAAGGCACACAGGTCACCTGGTCACCATCTTTATTCATTTACAGAATTTATAAACAGCTCTATACCTAAAAAAAAAATGATTGCGTGGTGAACGGTAAAGAAAAAAAGAATTAAAATATTTAAAATCAACTTTATCATCTCTCTCACTATCGTGAGATAAGATGTATTGCATTTCCATTTTTCGCGACGGTAATTAAGTCTGAATGTGCATCTTTAGCTATAAATTAGCATATGCAAGTACCTTGCAAATGTTAACAGCGACTAATAGCATGCAGCAGTAGTTTTTTTGTGGGGGAGGGGAGGGCTGTGGGACCCCCACCAATACATGGACTCTTATAGACGCCAGCAGCAGATGCCAGCCCTGATCTCAAAGAAGCAGAACCCCTCCTCCCCAAATCTGTTTTAAATGTAGCCTCATGACAAATGTATTTATTTTTAAACAGATTTATCCCACGTTTCTGCTGCAATGAGCATCCAAAATGCCTTCACAACAACACTCAACAAACATCGAAATGTTGGAGAGTGATACTGGAGCAGGAATGATAACTGAAATAAATCAGCAGAAATGTTAGAGAAAAACAAAGCAAACTGAGCTTCCAAAGGCTCCCTGGAATAAATAAAAGAAGTCTTCACTGAACAGTGAAGGATCTAGTTTTTATTATCCCTATGTGCTATAGCTGTTTTTCCATAGACAAGGCATTCAGTCATGCAATGCCTCTCCCCTACCCGCTTATTGAAGTGGTACAGTCCTGGGAGGGCCGTACCACAGGATTGTTTTGAATTTCTCCTCTGACAGAAGCTTCCTTGCAACTGCCATATTCTTAGACGTGTATATTTTCATTCTTTTTGTATTTATGTACTTTTGTCTCTCTTCAGGAGCAAAGGAAACAAGCTCTGTAGCTCCACAACTCACAACCAAACCACCTGATCCCACGGTTACAGGTATGCACTCTCTGGGAAGGGGACATTAGAAATGTCTAAGGCTGTTTCCATAAACATGTTGACCTTGGTTTCTGCATTTTTGTGATAGTGGCTTTTTGGGGTGGGGTGGGGAGAGCCAGAAAGGTGTAGTGCAACCTTCCCCAACCTGGTGCTCTCCAGATTGGACTACAAATCATTCCCAGCCAGCATGGCCAGTGCTAATGGCCAGCCAATGCCAATGCTAGCTGAGGCTGCTGAGAGCTGTAGTCCAACATATCTGGAGGGCACTAGGCTGGGAAGGCTGATGTAAGAATTAGATTGCTCAACTGAGACTGGGAAGCTCTGAATTCAAATTGCCTTCATTTACAGGGAATCCACAAGACGCCAGGCAGGGTCCTTCCATATGCAGTTACTTGTTAAATTTATATCCCACCTTTCCAGCTGAAATGCCCAAGACAACTAACATTAAAATACACAGCAAATAATTAACACAACAACAATGGTGAATTAGCACGATTTTGCTATCAAAAAATGAAGACACCCCCCCTCCCCCAACTATGCTCACCTCCAAACACAATGGGGCTACACAACAGCCTCATGGAACTGTAACTACTACTGCTCAACGTATGAATACAAAACCTATTACTGGATTTGAAGTGAGAACCATATGTATATTAAACAGCAGCGCAGCTGTGACCCAGTCCAGAGGGGTTTAGCCCAGCATCAGTGGCCTATGCGGCGGTAACCTCGAGGTGAGATTACTGCAATGCATTGTACATTGGGCTGCCTTTGAAGACAGTTTGGAAACTGCAGTTAGTGCAGAATTCAGCAGCCTGGTTGTTGACTGGGACTAGGCAATGTCAACATCTCAAGGAGCGCCTCCAGCAGCACCAGACAGGCCGCTCAACAAGATCAGCCTCGGATGGCCTTCTCTCTGTCCCATCAGCCAGGACAGCTAGGCTGGTGAGGACGAGGGAGAGGGCCTTCTCTGTGGTGGCCCCCACTCTGTGGAGCTCTCTCCTTAGGGAACTCCGCCATGCCCCCTCTTTAATGAGCTTCTGCCACGCATTAAAAACATGGTTGTTCAGGCAGGCATTTGGGGTGGGCTAGGGTAATTTTAGAAATGTGATGTTTTTAATATTGAATTTTATTGTATGAACTGTTTTTATTGTTGTACATCGCCCAGATGGGCAATTAATAAATTTAATAAATAAATATAAGCCTGGTTCTGGCTCGTCTGTACTAGTTGCCAATTTTTATTTCCAGGTCAAATTCAAAGTGCTTGTTTTAACCTATAAAGCTCTACATACCTCAAGGATCACTGTTTGGGAACTGACCTTTTCTGTGATGACCCTGTGTTTATGGAATGCTCTCCCCAAGGAAGCTTGTCTGGTGCTGAAATTGCATCTTTTCGGCACCAGGCAAAGACATACTTATTTTCCTAGACATTTGGACATTAGTTATGGTCTGATTTTTGTCGGCTTCTTTTGTGGTGCTCATTCTAGGCTGTGAGTGGGGGAAGATTTTGTGTATTGTGGATGAACCTTTTTCATATTATTATGTTTTTAGATCATCTTTTTATGGTATTGATTTGTATTTGTATTATTGTACTGATTATGGTTTATATTGATTTTGGGAGTTTGTGACCTTTTCTGATATTAATAATGGATTTCTGTATTGTGTTTGTATGTCGCTTTGAGACTGCTTTTTGTGGTGGGAAACAAAGCATAAATTTAATCAATAATAATAATAATAAGAATGCATTATTAAAAATTGATAAATAATAGTAACATCAAGATCATGCTGCAACCTTCCCAGCCTACACCTGTGTCCATGCCTGTTATGCAGGTTTTAGGTAATGATCTGAATTTAAATTATAAGTGGTTAAACTCTAGTGAGAAATTTGAAACTCTGCTCATGCAATGAAACATCTTCTTTAAAAATAAAAAAAATCTGCAGCATCTAATGAGTTTGATTGACAGATTGAGTCAAGACAAGAACTTCTGATAAACCAATGTGTGTTTGTCAAAAATGGTTTGAACTGAAAAGGTTTTACCTTACCATGTGCTAATTCACTATAAACACTGGAAAGGTACAAAAATAATGGGAGGAAATCAGTAGTTAAAGCTTCCCTGTGGGAACAGGTACTGACATACAGGCAATTAAGAGAGGCTATTCAAGGGGCAATTAACAGGCTATTCATATCAAACTCCAGCCAGGATCAACAGGAAGCAATAAAATGGGTTGAACCTGCAAGCAATAAACTTTTAATTGAAGTTGCTGGGCGGCCTTTGATGAATGGCATTTAGGAACATAAGAACGTAAGAACAGCCATGTTGGATTGGACCAAGGGTCCATCTAGTACAGCATTCTGTTCTCACAGTGGCCAGCCAGCTGCCCACGGGAAACTCACAAGCAGGACATGAGTGCAACAGCACCCTCCTGCCCATGTTCCCCAGCAACTGGTGTCCATAGGCATACTGCCTCTGATACTGGAGACAGCATATAACCATCAGGACTAGCAGCCATGTATAGCCTTCTCCTCCAGATATTTGTCAACCCCCCTTTTAAAGCCATCCAAATTGGTAGCCATTACCACATCCCACCCTGTGGCAGTGAATTCCAGAGTTTAACTCTCCGTTTCATCCAAGCATCTCTGGAGCTGGGATGCCACGACACGCTTGAAAACCTTGCTAAGAATGGTAGTTTCCCCCCACTTGCATTGTGGGAAGAAAGTTTAGAAACAGCAAGATCTTCCAGAAAAAAAAAGAAAAAAGTGGTAAATCAACGCCCCCACTTCCTGCCCTGGCCAGGGAGAGCCAGCAGGGCTCTGGAGCCAGCAGAACATTTGGCATGAAATGTCCGTCCCTCCCTCCCACCACGTAGGGCTCCTTCACATGGAGCTTTTATCCTGCGATTGAGATGGCTCCTTCACGGAAGTTTGCGGGTTCTTTACATGACACCGTGACCCTCCAGGGTGGCGTCTCCTGCACTAAATGCCCTTTGTTCCATTTTTAAATAGATCGCAGATAATGGGCTATCAAATTACCCTGCAGTGTTCCACTTCACTTTCCTCCATGAAAAGAGTTAAAGCGGCAAGAAGAGGAGCGAGATCAATGAAAGAGAATGGAAGACTCAGATACGGGGAGAAGGAGGGGGAAGGGGAGGGGGAAAAGGAAGCACGTGGAAAAGGGGGTCGTGATCCTGCATTTACAACGGAAGCAGAAAGCCCCCTTTTAAATGCAGGATTTTAGGCTGGTGTAGCGATGCCCTTATGTTTGCTCTGTAATACAGTGGTACAGCTAATACAGTGGTACAGCTAAAATTGGAACTTGGGGCCCTGCAGCCCATGGGTGCCCTAAACGGCCACCCAGAGAGTGGCAGCTGTTGGGGGCAGCAGCAAACAGGCCTGATGCCAGCACCTGGGCCAGTACCTAGGCATGCTGTTGCCCACAGGGGCTGGCACTGATCAGTGCATCATCCGTCTTCCTTTTTATTAATATCTATCTATCTATCTATCTATCTATCTATCTATCTATCGATCGGTGAGCTGGGCCTTATGTGGTTACAGATGCTCATTTTATTATTTCATTTAAGAAAATATATTAATTGACAATGAGAATCTGCACATACTTGGAGTCTTCATTTTTGAAATCAGGGTTGGCAAACAGTTGTTTTTGTTTTCTGATCTAACGTATCAGGAATAAGTGGTAAAGCATGGAATTGTGGTGTGTGGTGTGGGAGGGTGGGGGAGAAGAGAAATGTTAGTCATATGCTTCACAACTGAAGTAATGCATATGGCTGTCTAAAGGCCCCCCCCCTCCCCCGACTGTTAAGTTCAGGATCTAAAACTACCTAGCTGGACTGCTGCTGTAATATATTTCAGAATATTCAACTGTGTCTGCCAAGGACTCCACTAAGGATTCTACCACATTGACTATGGGAACTCCTGAGATGACAACACTGAAATCCCCACTGTCAGAGGTCCCTTCCACAGCCAACTCTGATGTGGTCACAACTGCACCCCTATTAACAAGAACAAACTCTTACCCTGAAATCACTTTCTCTGGCCATGGCTATCCATGGAGCTCTTCTGAGATTGTTCCTTCACACAAACCCAAATGGACAATGACGAACCTCAAGCCTGGTGAAACTACATCCAGAGCAAACCCAACAACATCAAAACTTGATGGAGGTACGTCTAAGCCTCATCTGAACAGACTAACTTCCCCACGAGATGGGACAACTTGCAAACAGGAGGTGACTGCATCCACTTCTAAATCCAATGGAACCACCACACGGGGTAACCCAACATCTTCATAGAATCATAGAATCATAGAATAGTAGGGTTGGAAGGGGCCTACAAGGCCATCGAGTCCAACCCCCTGCTCAGTGCAGGAATCCAAGTCAGAGCATCCCTGACAAATGGCTGTCCAGCCTCGTCTTGAAGGCCTCCAGTGTGGGAGAGCCCACCACCTCCCCAGGTAATTGGTTCCATTGTCGTATTGCTCTTACAGTCAGGATCCATGTTGGCTTCGAGTCATCACTGCATTGTTTTCAAGGTGCTTCCAGATGGATTGCTTGATCATCTGCTCCAGAATTTTCCCAGGGATTGATGTCAGACTGACTGGTCTGTAGTTCCCAGGTTCCTCCTTTTTACCCTTTTTGAAGATAGGGACAACGTTAGCCCTCCTCCAGTCATCTGGCACTTCCCCCGTCCTCCATGATTTCTCAAAGATAATAGACAGCGGTTCTGAGAGTTCTTCTGCCAGTTCCTTTATTACTCTAGGGTGCAGTTCATCTGGCCCTGGAGATTTGAACTCATTCAAAGTAATTAGGTGTTCCTTGACCATATGCCTATCGATCTCAAGCTGCAATCCTGCCCCTTCAGCCTGTACTTCGCCTTTGCCAGGGGGTCATAGACCCTCTTTTGGGAGAAGACTGAGCCAAAGTAGGAATTGCGCACCTCTGCCTTTTCTTTGTCATCTGTTATCGTTTTGCCATCCTTATTTAATAGCTGAACCACCATTTCTTTCCTCTGTCTTTTACTATACATGTAGCTGAAGAAAGCCTTTTTGTTGCTTTTCGCATCCCTCGCTAACCTCAGCTCGTTCTCAGCTTTAGCCTTCCTGACACCATCCCTGCAATTCTGTGCTTCCTGGCTGTACTCTTCCTTTGTTACTTGGCCTTCTTTCCACTTCCTATATGTGTCCTTTTTTGTTTTCAGGTCATCCCTAAGCTTTTTGTGAAGCCACATTGGCTTCTTCTGTTGTCTTCCACCTTTTCTTCTTGTTGGAATTGCTTGTGATTGTGCCTTGAGAATTTCCTTTTTTAAAAGCTCCCACCCATCTTGGACTCCTTTTCGCGCTAGCATCGCTTGCCATGGGACCTGACTGATCATTGTTCTGAGTTTATGAAAATCAGCTTTCCTAAAATCCAGGGTATGCGTTTGACTACACTCTGCTTTTGCTTCCCTTAGAACCAAGAACTCAAGTACAACATGGTCGCTTTCCCCCAGAGTTCCTGTAACTGCTACTTTATCCACTAAGTCATCCCTGTTGGTTAGGATCAAGTCAAGGATAGCCGATCCTCTAGTTCCTTCCTCTACTTTCTGTAGGAGGAAGTGATCCGCCACACAAGTCAGGAATTTCCTGGAGGGGCCATGTTTTGCAGAATTTGTCTCCCAACAAATATCGGGGAAATTGAAGTCCCCCATTACTACTACATCATGCTTCCTTAAAACATTGGCTATTTGCTTTTCAAAAGTTTCATCCTTGTCTTCTCCTTGATTGGGTGGCCGGTAGTAGACTCCGACCACCAGGTTCCTTTTATTCTTTGCTCCATTTATTTCAACCCAGATGCTCTCGATGGGGCTACCAAGCTCCTCCTCCTGTATTTCTGTGCAGAGATATGTATTTTTCACATACAGTGCAACCCCACCTCCCTTTCTGTTCCTCCTGTTCCTTTTGAACAAGTTATATCCTTCAATTGCTGTATTCCAGTCATGACAGTCATCCCACCAAGTCTCAGTTATACCTATCAGGTCATAATTTCCCTCTTGTATTAAGAGTTCAAGTTCGTTCTGTTTGTTTCCCATACTCTGGGCATTAGTATATAGACATCGAAGACCATGTGCTTCATAGTCTGGCTTTCTTCCTACATGTGTCTGAAGACTATTATTGGTCGCTATCAGAACTGTTCTCTCCGTTGCAGTGCATGCGCCTACGTCCATTGTTACCCGCAACATTACATCTCCCTTCCTCGTAGGATTCAGTTTAAAGCCCTCCTGATGAAGTTCTTCATGCTGTGGCCAAACACATTCTTCCCATCCTTTGTGAGGTGCAACCCATCCCTAGCCAACAGCCCATCTTCCAGGAAGTATAGCCTGTGGTCCCAGAATCCAAATCTCTCTCGTCGGCACCACCTTCGTAGCCAGTCATTCACCTGGAGTATTTTTCGTTCCCTTTCTATCCCTCTTCTAACTACTGGAAGGATGGATGAGAAAACTATCTGGGCCCCAAAGTTCTTGAGTTTCCTTTCCAAAGCTTCAAAGTCTGACGTGATCTCTTCGTAGCTCCGCTTGGCGGTATCATTTGTTCCCACATGGATGAGAAGAAAGGGATACCTGTCAGTGGGCTTTATGAGTGCAGGCAACCTTTCAGTCACGTCTCTAATCTGTCCTCCCGGGAGACAACATACCTGGTGAGTCCATGGGACTTCGCGACATACTTGGGTCTCGATCCCACGCAGCAAGGAGTCTCCCACTACTACCACTCTTCTCTTCTTCTTCTTGTAGGCCTGGGTTTCATCACCTCTGTTTGACTGACCTTTAGCCTCTTGCTCACTCTCATGCAGGTTCCCCCGTGATTCTTCCTCTGCAGGCTATCCTCCAGTCTCATCCGCAAGTACCTGGAATCGGTTCCACAGCTCCACTGCTTCCACTGGTGCAGAGTGGCGTCCAGTTCTTCTCCTAACTGTCACCCTTTTCCAAGGAGTATCCTCTATTCCATTTTTCTTCACCTCAGCATTTCCCACTGCCTCATCTTGCTGTTGCTCTTCAAGCTTCTGGTCTGCCCTTTGCTGCTGTAGTTCCCCCGTTCTGTCCAAGAACTCTTCGTGTTCTCTTATTCCCCGGAGGGTCGACAGTCGCCGCTCCAGTCCACTTACTTTTTCCTCCAGCAGCGTGATCAACTTGCACTTGTTGCAGGTGTAGGCCATGTTGTTCTCAGGCAAGAAAACAAACATTGCACACACCTTGCAGGTCACCACCACTGGAGAGTCTTGTCCTTCCATAGCCTCTTTTCCCTTTTTGTGTCTAGCTTTGTGATTGTTCTAGACTAGCCTGTGCCTGCTCCTCTACTCAGTAGAGGTTAAAAGCAGAGTCCCACTGGTGTGAAAGTGTGTGTTACAAGACAAATAAATGGAAAAAAGTTAGTTAAAATAAAAAATAAAAATAATTAAAAAAAATGTTAGGGGCCTCCCCCTTGACCTCCCCTGCCGAACTCCCCTGGCCAACTCCTGTTTGCTCCCCCTGTTCGCTCGCTCTCTGGGAGCTTGCCTGCTTCTGTAGTCCCTGGACCAGCTGGAGCAGCTTGCTCTGCTCTGCTCTGCTCAGCTGGGAGGCGGGAAACAGACTGAAGCTTCCTGCCCAGTCAGCTGCTGGGAGTACTCAGGCCACACCCCTCCAATTCAGTTGGAGCTCTCAGAAGCACCTGGTGAGCTCACAGCCAATCAGAAGGATAAAGGGCAGCGCCCTGGGCTTCCTGCAACCCACTTGCCTCTTAGCCTCTGTCTCCTTTGTCTCCTTTTTCTCTTCAACCACTGCCACTCCCCTGGCCAACTCCTGTTTGCTCCCCCTGTTCGCTCGCTCTGTTCGCTCGCTCTCTGGGAGCTTGCCTGCTTCTGTAGTCCCTGGTAGTCCCATCATTCACTATATGATGGGGTGATAGCTGAACTAACCTGGAATATGCAAACCTCTAAATATGGCAGGACCATCCCCAAATACACCCTGACTGTACCCACATCCATACCTACCCGTGTGTCATCCACCTCAAAGCATGATGGGAACACACAGCAGCCTTATGGAACTGTATTTACTCACTTGCATATAGCTGGGCCTACAGCAATGCGGACCCTATATATGAATGCTCAGAGCACACTGCCTACACTTACGCCCACACTCATTATGCCGGTTTCAGGTAATAAACTGAATTTACATTAAACAATATGTGGTTAAAACTCTGGTGAGCAGTTTGAAATTCTGCTCATGCAACTGAAAACCATTAAAAATATATCTGTAGCATCCAATTAGTGTGATTAACAGATAGGTGTAAGACAATGCCTTCTTAAAAAACACACGTGCCCTTGTATTTGCCCAAAACAGCATGCTTGTAGATGAAAGATCTTACCTTACTACGGTTGCAGTCCTAAGCATATTTGGAACTAATCCATGTTGCAATCAAAAGAACTTATTTCTGAGTAAACATATTTGCATTGAGACAGTACAGCCCTGTGCATGTTTATTCAGAAGTAACTCCTGCTGTCTTCAGTGAAGCTTACTTCAAGGAAAGTATGATTTCCTGCAATCCTATACACATTTTATCTAGGAGTAAGTTCCTCTGAACACAGCA
The DNA here is from genome assembly GCF_057233095.1 of Heloderma suspectum. Lineage (NCBI taxonomy): Eukaryota > Metazoa > Chordata > Lepidosauria > Squamata > Helodermatidae > Heloderma > Heloderma suspectum. Next base: position 5,982,673 of record NC_139466.1, read on the forward strand.
GGACTTACATTTGAGGAAATATGCATATGATTGTGCTGTCAGTCTCTCTCTTTCTCTCTCTCTCTCTCTCTCTCTCTTTCTCTCTCTCTCTCTCTCTTTGCGAACAGTGCCTGAATATCCATTGGTAGCTCTGAGCTGGTAGAAAATTACAACTGACTTCATTTGTGATGTGGCAGCAAAAAGGCCAATACTATTTTGGGCTGCATTAACAGAAGCATAGCTTCCAAATCCCGGGAAGTGCTAGTTCCCCTCTACTCAGCACTGGTTAGGCCTCATCTGGAGTATTGTGTCCAGTTCTGGGACTTGAAGAAGAATGCAGACAAGCTGGAGAGGGTTCAGAGGAGGGCAACAAAGATGATCAGGGGACTGGAAACAAAGCCCTGTGAGGAGAGACTGAAAGAACTGGGCACGTTTAGCCTTGAGAAGAGAAGACTGAGGGGAGATAGAATAGCGCTCTTCAAGTACTTGAAAGGTTGTCACAGAGAGGAAGGCCAGCATCTCTTCTCCATCATGCCAGAGTGCAGGACATGGAATCATGGGCTCAAGTAACAGGAAGCCAGATTCCGGCTGAACAACAGGAGAAATGTCCTGACTGTAAGAGCAATACGACAATGGAACCAATGACCTAGGGAGGTGGGGGGCTCTCCCACACTGGAGGCATTCAAGACGAGGCTGGACAGCCATCTGTCAGGGATGCTCTGACTTGGATTCCTGCATTGAGCAGGGGGTTGGACTCGATGGCCTTGTAGGCCCCTTCCAACCCTACTATTCTATGATTCTGTGATTTATTTATTTACACATTTATGCATTGCCTTTTATCAATGATTTCAAAATGACTGATCAAGATTCATTATCATCCTCACACTTACGTTAAAACACTATTCAATCTCAGTCCTCGTAGAACCTTTCAACAATATTAAAAGCCACCATGAGGTTACATTACCATCTGAAGATGGGTTGGTACATATTTTGCTTTAATGTTCCCTCATGTGGCAAGGCCAAGTATTACTATTTACCACAAAAAAAATGTGTGAGTCGGGAGTAGACCCCGCAAACCAGAAGCTTCATCCCTATGGTGAATAGCACCTAGTGGTGAATGTGCCCACGTGAGCGCAATCAAATGAAATATTCTGCAGCGGAAACTGATATGATAAAAAACAGCTTGTGGTTGTGACGTTGACACTTTTAGCAAAACCCATTGTGAATATAATCCCTACTCATTGGTTTCTCTTCTCCCTTATTTCAGTAACCTTCTATAACATCCAAATGAACTTTGCGGTGTCCTGCAAACCTCCAAAGACATTTGATTACTATGATGCTGAAAAGCTTTCTACAAACTGGGCAAGTATCTATTCTTCTCCACCCAGGGCCAGCCCTACCAGCAGGTAGAGTGAGGTGACCACCTTTGGTAGCAGATGCCTGGGAGTGTAGCAGGACAGCAGTGGCCATTTCTCGTGAGGAATCAGTTTCCCTCTGTTGGAAGGCAGAATTGTGGGTGCCGCATAGCCTGCCCGGCACACCCTGCGGAGCTCAGGCATGGTGGAGGACACTGTCCTGGGGCCAGTGTTGAAGTCAGACTCAACTACCAGTCCAGCTGGCTTCTGTACGTGGACTGGGAGAGGCACCATCTTGTCCTCCACCTCAGGCAGCAAAATGTCTTGGGCCAACCCTGCTCCCCTATCCGCTCTCTGCTCTCCAACATTTACTTCAGTGTATATGTCAGATCAGAACCATTCCATAATACAAAGCAGTGCTGGTTCCAGGTTTTTGAGGGCCCTTGGGCAAGGCACCCTCAGTGGGCCCCTTCCCTCAGTGAATCTATCTTCTCACCACCATTGTCACCAGTGGCTTTTTCTCATTGGTGCTACTGCTTGCGTGCTTGACAGGCAGAGAGCCAGTGAGCAAGTAGGCCGTGGCATCTCCTGCTCCTCCTTCTCACCACCACCACTGTTGTCTGGGCCAGAGAGAGAGGCAGGTGAACAGGCAGGTTGCAATGGTGAGGAGGAGAAGCAACTCCAGGGGGCTCTTGTCTTGCCTTTGGCAGGTGCCCAGGTATGCCCATCCTAGATGCCGGGCCTTATACAAAAAGGGGAGCAAGTAAGAAATTATATCAAACAGTGGTTTTCAAACTGTGTTCTAGAGAACTCTGGGGCTCTTAAGAAATTGATCAGCTGTACAAGCATTTCATTTTAAGCATTTGTGAGTCACTTTTCTGCTAATGCGTCCTGTGCTTAGAAGTAGCTACTGGCTTTATGCCCTGGTCGTGGGCTTTCCAAAGTCATCTGGTTTCCCTTAATAGGAGGTGGGATGCTTGACTAAATGGACCTTTGCTCTGATCTAGTAGGACTCTTCTTATGTTGGTTACAGCGCAATCCTATACATGTCTACTCAGAAATAAATCCCACTGAGTTTAATAGAGTTTAGTCCTGGGTAAGTGGGCATAGGAATGAAGCGTAAGTGACACATAGTCATAAAAATAAACTACATACCGGTAAAAGTTAAACAATTAAAATGTCAAAAACGTTGTTCAGGAACTAAATAAAATGAAAAGTGATAAAGTGAAAGCCTTGTTACATAAGAAGGGCTTAATCTAGTATCAGTCATGAAAGTGCCTCCAGGATGTATTTGGAGAGATTATTCCAAAGATGAGATGCCACTCATGCTGGGTGGGGAATGCTGGGAGTTGTAGTCAAACGCATATGGAAGGCACAATTTATTTTATTTATTTATCAATTAAATGTATTAATCGCCCATCTGGCTGGTCACCCAGCCACTCTGGGCGATGTACAATAAAACAGTTTAAAACAATAAAATTCTACAGTAAAAATATTTTCTAAAATACCCTAACCCATCCCAAATGCTTGCCTGAACAATCACGTTTTAATGTGCAGTGGAAGTTCATTAAAGAGGGGGCATGACGGAGTTCCCTAGGGAGGGAGTTCCACAGAGTGGGGGCCACCACAGAGAAGGCCCTCTCCCTCATCCCCACCAGTCTAGCTGTCCTGGCTGATGGGACAGAGAGGCCATCTGAGGCTGATCTTGTTAAGCGGCCTGTCTGGTGCTGCTGGAGGCGCTCCTTAAGATAGGCTGGGCCGGAACCATATAGGGTTTTAAAGGTCAAAATCAACACCTGGAACTTGGCCCAGAAAACAACTGGTAACAAGGTTGGGGAAGGCTGCCACAGATGTTCATCATTCAGGGCTGGCCCTATCATTAGGCAGAGTACAGCAGTTGTCTCAGGTGGTAGGTATTGGGAGGTGGCAGCAAGGTGTTGGAGGAGAGACCGTGTGCCATGCAGCCTCCTTTGCACCCCCTTCAGATGCAGTGGTGCAAGCCTGTCTCATAGCTAGTGTTGAAGAGAGATTCAACTGTGGGTAAAATCAGCTTTTGTATATGGAATGGCAGGGGGTGCCATCTTATTCTTCACCTCAGGTAGCAAAATGGCTTGGGCCACCCCTGTCAGCATTGTTAAAGAAATGCTGAACAATTTTCACCCAGAGAATCAAACATTGTGGTTAATTGTTTGTCTCTTCTACAGTTTAAGAAAAAATTAAATAATTCCGAATTTGTTGTAACAAACCATCACATCAGGACAAATACACGGTAAGTATTTTGTTCATGCTTAAATATTTTCATTGCAACTTCCTGTCATTCAGATGTCCAATACAGGAACATAGGCGGCTAACAACAATATATTGATAACCCAACACTAAAATTCCACATTATTAAAAAAACAAAACAAAAACAACAGTACAGGTATTAAAAACAATAGTCCAAGATAAATTGTGTAATTTTGTTGGATGTAACTGTGTTTTGTAAAGTGATTATTTTGATATTGTTTCAGATTGGAAATAAATCTAAAAAACTTTGAAAAAAATACTAAAGTCAGTATAATCTTAAAAAACAAACCCAGTGGAGATACTTTTAAAAAAGCAAGATAGTTCAGGGTTCTTAATCACGTGGAGACCTCTGCCGGTAAGGAGGCTCTCTTGTTCAGACTTTTGCCCTCCATGCATGCAGGGTGACAGATGCGATGACGGAGTGAGTGCTCCTTTCCTCACGCGTTCATGCAACGCGGTAAGAAGAATGCCTGAAGGGGGTGTTTACTTTAATTTATTAAGTATTTAATTTGAAATATACTTTACACACTTCTGATCCATTGATAATTTCAAAGATGGCCCGTTCTGCAAAGTCTGCATCTAAAATCCAGATGGATTACCGCAAAGCAATTTTTCTGGATTTCTGAGGCGATGAAGAGGATTAAGATTATGTTTGTTGTATATTTATTTTCTCTGTAAGTTTTATGTATGCTTTTCATTGGTATACATTTCTTCTCATGCTTTGTGACATTTTACATTTTCCTACTTAATTGGTCTTTGTACATTGAGTGACATAATTTATATCTCGTGACACACTAGTGTGCCCCATCTCATAATTTAGGAATTATTGTTTGAATTCCTATCTGGTATAGAGCAAGACAATAATCCCAAATAAATGATATTCGAATACGCTCACCTTCCCATAGTTTATACCAGGGCTGGGCTCCCTTTTTTTCTTTGGGGCCACATGTTGGCAGCGTGTGGGACCAAAGCTAGCCGTGGGGACAGCCAGAAGCAACGGTGGGCGGGCCACCCCCTTTCTCTCTTTCTGCTGCTACCTCTTCTCTCTCTCCGTCTTTCTTCACACTCAGCGGGCTGCTAGGAAAGGGACCGAGCACTGTTGCCTGAAATCTAGACAGATTGTGTGCAGAGGGCTTCTGGAATTGGTCCTCAGTCTGCAGGTTGCCTGCCCTGGGTTTATATCCAGGGTCTGGCCTTTGGAACTTGCCAAGTGTCGCCCCCTCCCACAGCCTCTTCACTACCATATGTCAGTGGGACGGTGAATCAGCTCCGGGTTTCAGTCAGCACCCGTCAGGACTCCAAAGGAGCTCTCCAAGGTGCTTCACAAGGTGCATGAGACACAAGGAGAACTAAGAAAAAGTAAAGAAAAAGTTAAACAATTATTTTATGCCAAAGGAGGAAGAAGAACTTTCACACCTTGGAGAGCTCCTTTAGAGTTCTGACTGGTTCTGACTGAAACCTGAGCGGATTCTCCGCACCACTGACATCAGAGCCACCAGCCTCCACTGCCTACTGCAGTTTTTCTCTTTCTGTCTGGAATGACCATGAAACATTACTCCCCCCGCCCCCCTGTTTTTACAGCAGAGTCAATATCCTACGAAGAGTGGTGTGGATGAAAGCCAGGGTATGTATTTTGTATACTGTAGCTTGCGTTCTTCTTTCTCCTTTGGGATAAAATGATTGTTTGGTGTTTTCTTTACTTTTTCTTCATTCTCCGTGTGTCTCATGCACTTTAGAAATGAGTTGCGGAGCTTTTTTTGCTGCCTGAATTTTCTTCTCAAGGCAGAAGGAATTGCCATGGTAGCAGTGGGAAATGTACCATGGAAACTGGTTTGAGGTGGTTGATGGTAAACATATTTTGTTTTTGTGCATTATTCATGGATAAATAACAGCAGCATCTCCTTATGTTCTTGGCTGCCTTTATACAACTGGTTCAGAACCATTAAGCACATCTTGAATGGTGTGTCATTTTTCCAGAGTGCCTTGCTGTCAATTTATTTATTTAAGATACTCCTTGGCCGCCTTTCAGGGCAGAAGTCCTCCCAAGGTGTCATACAGCACTAAAACACATAAAACCGGTATGATAAAAACACAGTAAAAACAGCAATAAAACCAACAACAAAACCAGCAATAAAATCAGCAACAAAAATTGCAAAAAAATAATAATCACATTATGGGAAGGCCAGAGTAAAATAATACGTTTTCCAGAATTTCAAGAGATACACATGGGCGTGGAGTGTTTCTGTTCAGGGTTCCAGCCACCCATGCCTTCTTCCAGGATCCTCCAGTCGATTTTGCTTCCCCGCTGGCTCTCTGATCCCTCCCCTATCAGTCAACTTTCTGTGTCCGCTGAGCATGTTCAGTCCTCATTGGCCTGGCTTGGAGGATTCCACCCGCCTTGTATTTTTCCCTTCCTAAATATTTTTTCACACTTTGGTTTTTTTCTTTTGTTCATTTCCAGCGTCACTTAAACATGCACATTTTCTTATACTGTCATCCTGAATCTTGGAAATATAATTATGAGACTTTTTTCCTGCAGAATATCCCTTTTCCTTCCCCAGGTATGTACCGTTTTTAGAACTGCTGTACCAGAAATCAGAGTCAGAGAGACCACGGAGTAAAGAAAAATGAGTATTCTTTATTTAACGCGCGGGCTTAAGGCTGGAATCTTTTCCAAAGAGCCAAAAGCCCCGAGGCATAGCCACACATTACTTTTATAGAGATGATGACACACAAGCGACCCTTTCTCCCACTCCCTCTCCTGTGGTTTTACAGTTGGTATAGTTGTTTATAGTACAGGAAATGGGCCATAGGACATTCTATCTTGAGAACAAGGATACAGTCTTGCAGTAAGCAAAAAGGCAAAATCATGACTGTGTTGTGCAATTCGGCTTGCTGACAGGGGAAGTCTCTACATTGCTGTTCCTGCCAAACTATGCTAGCTCAGCAAGAACATGAGACCACTTAGTCTGACCCCCGACATGGCTGCTACATTCCCCCCTTAAATGCATAATTTTATTACAATTATAGCATTTCATTACACAAGTAGACATCTCGGTTGGCAAGGCATAACACAGGATTTTTATGGCAACTTTCTTATTTAATATCTTGTTGAGCTATTAAAGCATAGCGGGCGGCTGTTTTTGTGGCTGAGGCAATAAACAGATTGTTTAAGCAACGCATAAACCAGGGGATGCAGAGGCATAACAGTACCCCTACCACTGCTACTGGTAAAATCAGAACAAATAATGCTTTGAGCCAGCTGAGATCTGGAAGCCAAGAGGTCAACCAGTCGAGCCAATTATGTTGCTCTATTTTGATGTCAGCGACTATTTGGTGCAGTTTGTTGATCTGTTCATCTACAGCATTGCCATTATCAGTTAAGTTAAAGCAACAGAGCTTTTGGTGTGTCTCACAACCCAAATGATGAAGAAGGAAGAGGTAATCTATACTAGCTCTATTTTCTAGAACCGCACCTCTTAGATCACGCAACTCTTTATTTAACAATGACAATGCTCGTGAGGTGGCATTTATGCTTTTGGCTAAGCTGCAAGCTAACCGGTTGATCTCCAGACCATCAGCCAAGGCTAAACCTGGAACCCCAACCAGTGACATTGCTAAGGCCAATTTTTCTGAGTCAGAATATAACTGCACATGACTATTACAATTTTTAGTTAGTTGGAGTGCTCGAGGCTGCCGTCGACGGATTTTCTCGGGCCACAGGGGAAGAATTGGCACCAGGTGGCTGAGGCAACATGGGTGGTTATTAGACAAGTTGGCAGGAATGAATGACCAAGTGCGGGAACTACATGTCTAAAACCATCCATGGGGCAAAAGTATGTGGGCATCATTAAAAGATATGTTTTGAATTTTATTACAGTGGAAGGGGGCCAGGGATAGCTTTATATTTTCTGGAAAATTTTTGACAATTAAGCATTCGTGCACACGTAGTATTTGTTTCAGCAACGATGGGGGTGCGTAGAGTGAACTCTGTAGGAGGTAGGATCTTTGCAACCACGCCCCAATTAGCATTTTGGGAATAAGTTAAACTTACACCATAAACTCTTAACATGGTATCTTTTTGAATTTTCCCAGGATGTCTACAGACAGGTATTAGGCAAGAGCTAATAAGCCTGTTTGCAGGTATATCTTTTGGTAAACAAAAATACTTTATCCCAGTGATGTTAGCTAAGTGAAGCCAGTAATTATCAGCAAATTGCTGGGACAAACTACCTTCTCCAGGGGCAGGCCCCCCTTTTTGCACCTTATTAAGGAAACACAATGCAACACTACTAACACTACAACACTCATGTTTGATCTTCTTTGGGATCTGACCGTATGCCGGGCAGCTATTCACCTGGCAAGCTGCAGTAGGGTCTAGTCCCCTTCTTCAATTCTCCAGTTGCAGGTCTGACCGTATGCAGGGTGTGTCCACAGTAAGGTCTAGCCTGAGTCTTCTTACTGCTTTTTCAGAATGATTTTTAAAGGATTTTTAGGATGTCTGTTTACAGTCCATTCCCCTCCTTTCGCTCTCTTGACTCGTGTTTAATGTACACGAGTTCATAGCTGTGGGGGTGGAAAGTATAACAGTTTTTGGTCCTCTCCATCTGGGAGTCAAAGGGTCATTTTCCCCTCTTTAACTCATACTTTATCTCCTGGTTGGAAAGGATGAATCTCTGTAATGGGAATTGGGGCTTATTTTCTAAGACAAAGCGACGCTGGGCTTGAAGAACTTTGCCCAGTGTTTGGACTTCTTGTTTAAGGCTAACGTTTGCTTGCTCTTGATGCTGCTCCAGTGTCAATTATGAAGTCAATGTCATGGCCCCTCACAGTGGCAGTGACTAGGGGCTTCCCAGGGCTGAGATTAAGGGGGCCCGGTCTGTCTTATTTAAGACTTTTGTCTTTAGCCACTTTAATGAAGGGGGCTTCTTTATACATTTTTATAGACCCCTGCTTTCCAGTTTGGTTGCTAACTAAGCTGTCTCCTCCCTCGCCCGTTCTGGCCCCTTTGGTTTTCTCTTTCATGTATTTGATTTATTTCATTTGGGCATTTACGCCACCAATGTCCATCTTGTCCGCACTGGGCACACTGTTTTTTTTCTTAAGAATCTTCTGCCTCTGCCGGGTCTTTTTCATTTCTTCGTCTACGTTTTCTTGGGCCTCTGGGTCGAGGGGGCATACTGGCAATAGGCATTTAAAAGACGCTCCAAGTACGCTCTGGGGGCTTCGGTGGCACCTTGCAGCACTTTAGACACTTTGGTTATATTAACTGACTTTTTCATACTTGCTGTCATGGCTTCTAACAGCAGGGTTTGATACTGGGTGAGGCGCTTTAGCCCCGCTTGTGTGTTGGGAGAGAGAAACCTCTCTCCCTCTCTTGCTTTTTCTCTCTTTTGCTGATCTGCCTGTATTGCAGATCATGTTTCAAACTTTTTATATAAAACTTTCCGCTCTATGCACCAGCCTTGTCTTTTTGCAAGTTAAACTCACTTACTTAAACTTTTCTGCCCTACACTAGTCTCAATGACACACATTTGGGATAGGCTGTTCTCTTTCTAGTTACATTTTTTTTTTTATCTTAAAGAACTATTACATTATTGTGGCTACTTTATCCCAGGTAATAAGCTTCAGGCACAATCAGCTGCTCTTAATTTACCCTGGGGGCAACTATGGCCACGCTTCTTTTCTACAAATGTTTTCTCTCTTTGCTTCTTGCCTCCTTTTTCTTCTTCTTTTTTCTTCTCTATCTGTCTTCTACTTTCTCTATTCCTTCTTTTCTACTTGCCTTTCTCTTTCTCCTTGTCATCCATTGGGAACCACACTTAGTATTATTTGGAGTTGCAACTAACACTAATCTGCAAATATCACATATATTTTATGATATTTAAGAAATCATAAAATATACACAACAAACTTTTTCTGCAATTTAACACAATGAATGGAAAACACTTTTTGCATGGTAAGGCATGATGGAGCAGATCCAGCAATTATACTGCTCTTCTGGCTGAAAGCTCAGGGCCCATTAAAATCAAGGGACGGGCATACTCACACACGCAAAGAGTTTTAGGTCACCATTTTTGCATCGGCAACTCTATGCTGCATGAGTTCTGACAGAAGGAAATCTAAAAGTTATAGATCAAACTTAGCCTGCTGTACACTGAGCTGACTACAAACACAGACACACGGTCTACAGCAATGAGAGTTCAAGTTTATGAGAAGCTTCACAGCACTGTCCATGGAAAGTCTTTGACAATTCAAAATTTTAGTCCATGTGCAGAGTGTCTCTAAAAAGCCCAGATGATGGAGCCAAACAGAGAAGGCTCTGGGCAATGAAGATGAGATGTTTCCAGCAACGGCTCCCCACTTTTGCATCAGTTTAAAAAAGGGGAAGTGTGGCCCTACACCCCTTCTGACAGACAAGGGCCTTTAACTTTTTAGCAAGGCCTCTGTCTAAACACAACGGCACAGCTCAGCTCTCTAGCCGTGACACTTTAACCTGGGCAACTCCTCTGTAAATTTTATTTTACTTCCGTCAGGTTCTCACAGACATCTTTTCTAGCTTCTCTGCCTGCCAAGGCCAGACCAGCTAGGGAGTTGGGTGACTCCCCCTGGCTCTGAGAACGCTGATGGAGATAAGCTCATACAGACTTTGACATTTTAAAAACTTACTCTTTTTTCTCTTTCCTTTAATCTGGTACACGAAAGCAAAGTGCCGAAACTCAGGACACTGGGGGGGGGGGTGATGGGCATTGCCTTATACTTGCATTTTTTTCAGGCAGCCATTAATCTTCGGGGAGGCGGTGGGGTGATTTGCAGGACTTCAAAGGCAAGCTTCCCAGTTTGTTTGTATTTGTAAATCCCAAGCTTAAAACAGGAAACGATGAGGTACAGGGCAGCCAAATCTTTGCTTTGGCACAGGCAACAAATAACTCAGGTTAGCTTTCTTCGCTGGGGTCTCAAACAGGAAAACAGTCTTAATTTAAAGTTGTAACATCACTGACAGCGTCAGCCAGCCAGCTACACAGATTTCACTGTTTTTCAAGACAGTTACTCCAACATCTTCTTTTCTTCTCAATCAGGTTGGGTCTCCCAGCTTACACAGTTTATTGCAGCTTCCAGGAGCATGGTAGTAGCGTAATTTTGGCTTGGCCAGGAACATGCTGTCTGGTTTCTCGGTCTCTTTAGCACACACACTCAGGCAGTGTAACACTGGACACTCAAATCAGTGAGATTTCTTCATTGCAGGGAATCCCACGGCAAAAGCTTAATGGTTACGCTCTTCAGAAATCATATAGCTGATGGTCTACAGGCTCTATAAAATTCTAGGACAGTTCAAAGCTAAACACAGCTACCTTGACAGAGATCTTCATCATGGTCTCTCCGCTTCATTCTGCCTTGGGACCGTCCTATGGGCTTGGCACACTTTCCACTCGAAGAGGGGTCTAGCCTGTGCCCTGGGGGCTGATTCTTCACCTTTATTTCATTTTGCGCCTTCATCTTCTGGGTCTTCATTTTCAGTTTCCATTTCTTAGGGATTTCATCTCAATTAGGCGAGGTGATGATGTGGCACAACTCAGAACGTTGTGGGTAATTCTCCTGCTGCCCTCCCGGCGCACTAGGCTAATGGTTACTTCTTCAGCCTCACACTCCCACGCTTCGTCAAAAGTCAGGCTGTCTTGCAACATTTCTCTGATTAACAGCCTCAGATCTTGTTCTTTTTTTTTTCTCTCAGCTCGACCTTGAGCTTTTTTGCTATTTCCTCTCTCTATTCTGAATCCTTTTTAAAAAATCTTTTTCCTTTTTTTTTTTTTTTATCATCTCAAGGGGGTGCAAGTCTTGCTTCCCCCACCTCCCATAGCCTCTCTCCTAAGATAAAGACAGACACAAGGAGGGAAAGGGGATTGGTCAGTGAGTAAGGGGTCTCACTGGCCGACACAAAAGGAATTTCACACCACGCACTTTGCTACTGGCCTGGGCACCCGGACGGTCAACGGTATGCATCAGAAACCGCAGTAGCCACTCACACCAGCATCAATCTCTCCACTGCATCCATATGTCCCTGCCACCCACTTTTCCCACTTTTCACCAGAGCGGAAAGCGGCTTCCCCAGCTTCCTCAGCTTCCTACTGAGTACTGGCGTGCTGGGTACTGGCGCCCGCTCGGGGGTGTGATCAGGCCCCCCTTCTACTCGCAAGGAGTAGGTTCTTTTCGTATACGTATACTAACACTGACCTTCTTCATAAGGCGGGGCCCTCTTTTTTTCTGCCCAGTGGCCTTTCTCCCTAAAGGCGGGGCCCACTTTTACTCCATACTTGCCTTACTCCTGAAGGCTTCCAATGTGGGTTTCAACTCAATTGCAGCTGCGATACAGGCAGGGCTCAAGTTCCTTTCTCCGCTTCCCAAGGTTCTCTTGCTGCTCGCTGCCGTTTGGGCGATCCCGGCGCAGGCTCCCTCCCATTTACCCGACAAAAAGGTCGGTGGCGCCAAGAAAGGGAGGCGTGCGCCGAGCTCTCCCTCCCGGTGCGGCGATAAAGAGCAGGCAACTGCCACCTCTCTGTCTCAGAGCCTGCCACATCCGAGTCACGGCACCATTTATGTAGCAGAAATCAGAGTCAGAGAGACCACGGAGTAAAGAAAAATGAGTATTCTTTATTTAACGCACGGGCTTAAGGCTGGAATCTTTTCCAAAGAGCCAAAAGCCCCGAGGCATAGCCACACATTACTTTTATAGAGATGATGACACACAAGCGACCCTTTCTCCCACCCCCTCTCCTGTGGTTTTACAGTTGGTACAGTTGTTTATAGTACAGGAAATGGGCCATAGGACATTCTATCTTGAGAACAAGGATACAGTCTTGCAGTAAGCAAAAAGGCAAAATCATGACTGTGTTGTGCAATTCGGCTTGCTGACAGGGGAAGTCTCTATATTGCTGTTCCTGCCAAACTATGCTAGCTCAGCAAGAACATGAGACCACTTAGTCTGACCCCCGACATGGCTGCTACACTGCTGGTTCCTCGCTCCATGTGTACCTTTAAGAACTCTCCTGTATCCAAGCGACATACAGTTGCTTTCAATTGCTCCAAACATGCCTTACAGATTTTCTTTGCAACCAAGTGAAAAACCAAACAAGGCAATAATCAGAGCACTGAGTGTATAAATTGAGAGTAATCTAAATGCTGTGTGCTGCTAGAGAAATATGGTAAAACTAAAACATCATCCACTGCATACTGACTGAAAGAGGGTTAATGCTCTTTGAAGACTTCGGTGCTAATCAGTTTCTTTTCTTTCTTCTAAGCCTTTCTTTCTAAACCATCATAACGACACCATTCAATTGCATAAAGCCTCATTCTACAGTTGCAGACAAGGCGCACTTTGGTTAACTCTGCTTCTTTTTTTTTCTCTTTTTGCTTTGCTTCTTGTGAACTGAAGATGGATGAAAAGCAGGCTTCACAAAGGTAGGGGTTTGCATTTTTGAAAGGGCTGGTTTCCAGACTTTCTGCCCTTTAGGGAAACACTTTCCACCTCCACTTGTTTGTGGAGGAACTCCTGCATTTTTGCCACAGAACCCATGCCCACACTGCAGAGGATTATGGGGAATGCCTCCAGCGGCCTTGCTGTGGCTGTGTGTGAGCTGAGAGACCAGCTTCTAACATAACCGATACTGAAACTGTGAATTGCCCACCCTTCTCATCCACGCCTCTGCAATCTGTCTTTGATGAGCTGTTAGGACTCAAGAGGTCACTAGGTTCTGGGACCCAGGGATGCTGGCTGACAGGTCCAAAACCAGACAGCGGTTGAATTCCACAACAGCAAACAAGGGCCAGAGGGTGTAACAAGACCGGTGCACGTTCTCAGCTTCCTTCTCCCTCCCATTTCTGCTGATGGAATTTTCTCGGCCAATGGAATGACACTGTCGGATTCAACCCTATGGCTCATGAGGGTCTTTTGAGCTGAAAAGGGGAGGGAGGTTATGTTACAGAGAGGCAGGAAGCAGCTTGGTTCACAGGCAACAATAGAGGACCAGGAAGGCTAGACACAGGTGTGTAGTCGAAGCCACAGTGGGTGGAGTTCCAAGGCAGCAGTTGGGGAACTTAGGCAGTGTGCTCACACCAGAGACAGGTTGCTTGCACTGAGGAGTAAGCCCTGATGCTCAAGCTTTATGGGGCCTGGTGGGCAGGGATTGGCCCTTAGGGGGTCAGCTGATTAGATATTCAGGCGGGCTGGTAGTGCAGCCTAGGTGGCACTCTTGAGTCACAGAGCTTAGCCTGTTTTGCAGTGCAGGTGTTCATGCCCTAGAGCCTGGCTTTGGGCAAATCCAATTTGAGATTCACACACACCCCATGCCCTTCAGAACCCCCCTGATAAGTCTCTGAGGAGCCCCAGAACCACCAGTCTGCACTGTATTTTCACAGTCAAAATGAACTTCGTTCTGTATTTTCAATTCCCTCTTCTCTTTAAAGGCTAGACTTTATCCCACAGTTCGAGAAATGAGACCTTTTGGCTGCTGAAAAAAAAATGGGCAAAGACAAAAGGCTGCTGCTACCTGTGGCTGTGAGGAAGATATTAGGCAGAAATATAAATCATACTATACCCCCACCCCCTTTATCAACGTGGGAGTTAGAAGCTTGATTGTTTCCCAGATATGAAAATTGCTGGGTTATAGAATCTGCACCAGATACCAGATTTTGTTAACTGTCTTGAGCTTTGGGAAAAGCAATTTATAAATGTGAATTTAAAAAAATACATTACAGCTCAGAACAAAGTTGTTTCCAAAGAAAATTTCCCCCTCCTGCTAGGGCTGGCACCAAGGGTAGGCATGCTTGGGCACCTGCCGAGGGCTCACACCCCAGGAGGGACCCACTGACAAGAGCCCCCTGGAGTTGCTCCTCTGCTTCACCACTGCAACTTGCACACTGGCCCCTCGCTTAGGCCGAGATAATGGAGGTGATGAGATGGTAGATACCATTGCCAACATTCTCAGTGGCTCTCAGCCTGCCGAGCAACCAAGTGGTAGCAACGAAGAGAAGGAGGAGGCACAATAGCAGCTAGTGATAACCCTGGTGAGAAGATAGACTCCGTGAGGGAGGAGGGCCATGGAGGGTGTCTCGCCAAAGACCCTCAAAACCCTGGAGCCAGCAGGGCCTCCTGGCATCTTTCTAGTAACTAATCAATGCTGAAACCCCTTTAAAAATAGTTTTTCTTACCATATAGAAAGAAATATAATACATATTATAAACTATAACATGCATGCAAAGCCCCCAAACCAAACATTAACATTATCCGACATTCCGCAAAATATCATTCAAAAGAGCTACCTAGTGTGTCATTAGACAAGTGAAAAAAGAAAACAATTACACAGTGTAGACAGAAGGTGACAAATTTCACATCTTAATCAGATTATAGCAAGTAAAAACATTTCTAGCAATGCCTAACAATTCATATGCTTCAAGTGCTGAATTCTGTATTGAAAACCAGTGCCAGGACTGAGCCCTAATGGAAATCACGACCTCTGTGTTCATCTCTCTGTTTTGTGTTTCAGCTATGCCTCCAAGTCCATTGTCAAGGCCACGTCCACCCAAACCATAGAGGGGATTGTGGGAAGGTTACAAACCGTACTGTGTGGCAGTTATACCGAAGATTCATTGTCTATGACTGTGGAGAGGAAAGATGTGAATGTAGCTTACTTTGGTAATGATATATCACATAGCCACTGGGCTTTCCCCTGCTCTTCCTCTAAAGCAGCCTTCTCCAACTGGGTGCTACCCCGATGTCATGCAGATTCAAGGGGGAAACATATAGTGCATAGGTCAGTTTCTCCCCAACCCAGCATTCTTCAGAGGTGGTGGTCTACAACTCCCATAATCCCAGCTGCATGGCCACGCTGCAGAATAGGGTTGGGGAAGGCTCCTTTAAAGACCTCAGAGTGACATACATAGTCCTCCTTTCTTTCCTCATGACAGCCCTGTGAAGTCGGTTAGGATGAGAAACAACCCTTGCATAACCCATGGTCTGTTGTTGGGTTATGTGGGGGTTGTTTAACCCACAGTCCCTGGGTTTGCATGACATGACAAGCCATGGCTGGGTGTTGAATATGCAAATCCCACCCAGCACATGCTGCAGCCCATAGCTTAAACAACCCACGGTGGCTTGATTGTGCGAACCAGGTCAGTGGCTGGCCCAAGATGTAACTTTGGGGCTGGATGGGGATTTGAATCCAGGTGTTTGTGGTCTAAAACCAGCACTCTAACCCAGGCTTCCTCAGACTGGTGCCATACAGATGTGTCAGACTACAGATCCCATCCTTCTCCAATTGATAAATGTGAATAAAACAAACTGCAACTTTCTGGATGATGGGAGTTGTAGTCCAACACCTCTGGAGGATGCCAGGTTAAGAAATGATCATAGAATAGTCATAGAATCATAGAATAGTAGGGTTGGAAGGGGCCTATAAGATCATTGAGTCCAACCCCTGATGGGAGTTTTAGTCCAACACTTCTGGAAGGTGCCAAGTTGAGAAATGATGGGAGTTGTAGTCAATCAGCTCTGGAGATCACCAGGTTGAGGGTGGCTGCCCTAACCACTACACCACACTGGCTCAGCCGTAGAGGAATGGCTGGATTGTAATATATCAAATGACATTTTTCTTTGCCAGTTTTTTTTTTAAAGGAAACATGATTTTCACTATGGGAGACCTGAGTGGTGCTCCGCAGGGGGAAAAAATAACAAAACATCTCTGAGATACTAGAATGAAGGGCTCTCCTCACAATCTCCTTGTAAACTGATGTGTGTATATAATGCATAACTAGCATATGGAATTGCTGACACAGGCTGTTGTGTTGGCTGTCAATTTGGATGGCTTTAGAAGGGGATTACTAGACATATTCACTGAGGGCTGGTCAGTTAGTCCTCTATGAACTACCAGCCATGAAAGCAACATAGTGCCTCCGTGATCAGAAAAAGTTTATCTCTGAGTACTAATTGCTGGAGCGAGCACAGGGAAGGACTGTTGCTCTTATGCCCTGCTGTCAGGCTTGCCCAGAAACTTCTGGCTGGTTACTCTTGAGAACAGGATGCTAAACGCAGTGGTCTGATCCAGCAAGGTTCTTCTTATGTTCTCCTCTTGCTCCAAGATCCCAAGGTGTGTCCCCAACAGAGGAACCTGTCAGAAGACAAAGGGACTTACATGTGGCCAAAGACAATTCCTGCGAACGTGCGGTATCAGCCTTGTGGCAGAAACAGAGAGCAGACGGCTAGCAGGGCATGGTGAGTTGTGGGCCCTTCGCTCTTTCCCTTCCTGAGCCCAGCTGTGTTGCACTGGGCATGATTGGTGGCACATGAAGGCGTGTGCCCGAGGTTCCAATTAGGCTTGCCAGGTTGCAACCTGGAGATGTTGCAGATGTACGGTGAAGAAGACGTGGGAGGTGAGGTGGGCAGTGGCAGCTTCTCCCATTCTGTTCCTTTTCTTATTCGTGTCTGCTGCGGCAATCAGAGCTCCAGTTTTGCTCTGCAGCAGTGTGCGTGTGTGTAAGAGAGAGGACAAACCTCCGGCCCACGGGCGTAATCTGGCCCACTGATATTCCCCATCCCTCTGCGGCTCCTTCCCTCCCCAAGCCCCACCTGCTGGTCTGGAGGTTCTCAAGGATGGGGCCAGCTTGGGGAGAAGGGGGGGTGAGGAATGCCCAGTGGAAGGGCAAGCAGCATGAAGGGGGATCCACTTACCTTCGACTGCAGATCAGAGATAACAAGGGGATTCCCCCAGGGGAGCAGTGGCTGCATACTCAGCTGGTCCCTTCCCTTTGCATGCTGCGCACCACCCCAGTCACAACTGTGAGTGGTGTGCAAAGAAAGCGCCAAGCCGGTTTGGCTTTGCTTGCCCTGCATCCTCCCCAAATGGGAGAAGGTGGGGGGCACGTGAAGCCGCCCCGTCTGAAAGGCTGAGTGGGTCATTGGCCGGGAACTCAGTGATCATCAGCCAGGAACCAAATGATGTCAGGGGATGTGGCCACACCCCTTGACATCAGTTGGCTTGCAGAGGGCTGCGTGGGTGGGGGTCATCCAGTCCGTCACCAGAAAACAGTTCCCCGTTGGGAAGAATGGGGTAAGAAGAGCCACGCCAACCTCACTGCATCCGAGAGCCTTCTTTGGGACCAAGGCTGCAGCTGGAGTCATGAGCCTCTGGCACCCTGCCAAGGGCAAAGTTCTAGCTCAGGACTCACTGACTGGGTTCGCACAACACGCTAACCCAGTGGTTGAGTGTGGGTGGTTGTTGAACTATGGGTTGCTTGCTGAACCGTGGGTTGGCGTGTTGTCTGAACCCAGGATGTTTTCCACAGGCTGGCTCGTTAACCATGGAGCGTGGCTTACTTTTCTCGAACAACCCACCTTAAGAACCCATGGTTTGTTGTTGTTTTGTTCAGGGTGACTAACAAGCCACCCTGTGGAAAATGTCCTGGGTTCAGACAACATGCTAACCCATGGTTCAACAAACAACCCACTGTTCAACAACAACCCACACTCAACCACTGAGTGCGGGTTAGCGTGTTGTGTGAACAGTCCCAGTGTGTGCAGATATTACAACTGCCTGCATCCATGATGTCGATTTTGTAGCCCTTTGTTCATCAGCAACATGTGATGTCAAGTTGATTCATTGTGCTCATGTAGACACAGCTGCAATCCAGCTCAGTGTGCTTAAATCCCTGCCACCACTGAAAGTTTAACAGGGCTCACGCTCCAATCATATACCCACTTAGCTTGGAGCAACCCCCATTGAACACAGTGGGACTTAGTTCTAAGTAAACATGCATAGAATTGAGTTGCCAAATGCATTCTTCCACTGCAATCCTACTGACTCAGAAGTGAGTCCTATTGTATTCAGTGCAGCTTACTCCTGGGTAAGCATACGCAGCATGGTGGCCTCACTCTTTTATTTATTATTGATATATTTCCCTCAGTGTGCATGGCACTTTACAGAGCAGAAGAAGGCAGGTGTCTGCCCAGAGGAGCTTACAGTCTGAATTCAACACAAGTGAGACAACAGAGAATAGGCAGGGAAGTGGAGGCAGGGAGTCAACTGGGGAAGTCTATGTTATTTCAGTTCCATGTGCTTAGACAGGGTTGCTGTCTACAGGGTTAGTTACAGGAAGGTGTGGGAGCCAGGGGGTTGTTCAAAGGCAGCCCAGGAACAGTGGGTTTTGAGGAGGGATCTGACATCCCACACTTGATTTTCTCAGGGTTGCTGTCACATCCACCTCCTATGCAGCTCAGGGTAGGGTGAGACTACAGCCATCTGCAGACAGCAAGACCAGAACTCGCTGCTCTTCAGTTCAGTGAGAAAACCTAACCCAGAAGCCTATATAGGGACTACGGGGTATCAGCTGACCTGTTCTGGCCAATTGGTGAAAGGAAGGTTCCTTGGCAGGTCTCTGTGCAATTCCCTCTTTGTCCAGAGGTGGCGCCTAGGTTAACTCCCCACCAGTCATTACTCACGTCTCCTCTTCAAGATCTGCTACCTAACAATTGCAAACCATTGGCATGGTCCCAGATGTGCATGCATTAGCAGTTAACTTTTTTTTTTTTTAAGAAGTCTGGCATTTAAAATGGTTGTGAACTGCCCAGAGAACTTCAGCTATTGGGCAGTATAGAAATGTAATAAAGAAATAGTGGTTTGTGGGAGCTGCTGAAGGGAAAAGGCCTGGTACTGAGCAAAAATGCACACTTTTAACTCTCCGGGGACTTGTGTGTCACAACATAGCTGAAAGCCTGTCCTCCTCATATTGAAAGATGCATTAATTGAAAAGATTTCTATATTGCTCTTCAGCAAAGCTTCCAAACTAGCGAAAATACATAAACTATAATAAATAATAATCTCTCTCTCTTTCATTTTAAAGTTTGATTGATATCAAGACTGAAAAAGCTTATTGGAGGAGACAAAATCTGACCACATGTCAGTTAATAAAAGACCTACCAGATAATATCATGGCACTTGAAAATGTGGCCATCACAGTAGGTAAGGGTCCTAGGTTGGTTTTGCTTTCGTGACGTTGGGACAAAATAAAACCAGTCCTGGTTTAGCCATGTGTAAATCAGCTAGTATGTGTGAAGGGCAAACTCCATGTTTCTCTTAGTGCCATGCCGAAAATTTCTCCTGCATTTTTTTCGACCATTCTCATTCAATTTGACAGAAAAGAAATTGCTTTTGAAAAGAAATTCAAAGGAGGAGAAATTTCAGAGACATTCTCATGGGTCGAGTTTGGGGTTCTTGTGCTGACCGTACTTGTGAGGTGGCTGAGGAGTGTGCCCGAGTGTCCTGCCTGTTATTGTACAGTCATCTCTGTGGCAGCCTGTAGCCTCCTTTGCTTCCTGCACTTCAGTTAAAGCCATCTAGAGGAAGACAGCCTGAGGTAATTCCTCCCATGGGGATTTTTCAGTTCAGGAAGTGCAGGTGGCCTGGGAGGCTGCAGAACCATGGAAAGATGTGTAATCGAGAGAGAAAATACACACAGCCCCCTCAGCCCCCTCGCAGTGATTAGGCAAGCACAAAAATACCACCAAAAGAAATCCAAAATTCTGCCTCAAGAAAGGAAGCCTCACCACGGATGATGCTGTTTAAGCAGTGCAATAAACCAAACACCCTTAGGAAAAAAAGATGAAGCTGTGCTACAACCCCTGCCAATAGTGAGCCCTATCGGTGAGAAGCTGTTGGAGAATTTCTCCTCCCCTAGGAGAAATCCGGTGAAATTGTTCCCCCAAGTTCTCTGCCCAGAAATAGCCTGGAGAATTTCGAGAGACTGTTTCAGCACAGCTCTAGTCTACTATCGTTTGCTCCTTGGGAGGAAAGCTATGGCAAACCTAGACAGCATAGTAAGAAGCAGAGACATCACCTTGCCAACAAAGGTCCGTCTAATCAAAGCTATGGTTTTCCCAGTAGTAATGTATGGCTGTGAGAGCTGGACTATAAGGAAGGCTGAGCGCCGAAGAATTGATGCTTTCGAACTGTGGTGCTGGAGAAGACTCTTACGAGTCCCCTGGACTGCAAGGAGGTCAAATCAGTCCATCCTAAAGGAAATCAACCCTGAGTGCTCATTGGAAGGACAGATACTGAAGGTGAAGCTCCAATATTTTGGCCACCTAATGCGAAGAGAAAACTCTCTGGAAAAGACCCTGATGCTGGGAAAGACTGAAGGCAAAAGGAGAAGGGGACGGCAGAGGATGAGATGGCTAGATAGCATCACCGATGCAATGAATATGAACCTGAGCACACTCCGGGAGAGTGCGCAGGACAGGAAGGCCTGGCGTGCTATGGTCCATGGGGTCACGAAGAGTCGGACACGGCTGAACGACTGAACAACAACAACTAGTCTACTATATCTGCACGTAAGGAAGCCCCCATGTTCCCCACTGCAGGAGGGAAGCCTGACGCCTGCCTTGTCCAACTTGGCACCCTCCCAATGTACTGCCATCATTCCTAACCAGCATGGAGGATGCAAATCCAGCAAGTCAACTTAAGCCGATGGCGAGAGCTGCTAAAAAGCACCTGTGCAATCCAAGATCAGAAGCCACTGATCAGAAGCAACATCCTTCAGTACCCTGGACAGGTCCCAAGGAGTTGATCCAACAGGTTCCCAGGATCACCTGAGCCCTTAATATCCTTCCGGGACCCTGCTCCCAGACTCAGCCCCCTTCCCACAGAGCAGAGTGCCTTAAAGGGGTAGGCCTCTGATCTGGAGACCAGTACCCATCATTGTAATCTCTGCTTGTTTCTCATGGGGGTGGTGCCTGTGTTGGTGGGTGGGTACTAGGGAGCAGCACAACACCCTTGGTGGTGAGAGCGCCAAACCTTTGGGGGAATCCGGCTGAGGAGTTTCTGTTTCTGAGGGTCCTGGCTTGGGTGTCTTTGGCTGGAGATGCTCCAGCTGTTTGGTTTGGGCTTGGTGTTGGGTCCAGCAGCTACACTGCTGTATTGCTGGCTCTCTGGCATAGGCTGGCTCTGCTCCTTCTGTGCCATCATCCAGGTCGCTTTTCATGAATGGGATCATGGTGATGGGGGAAAGAAGACGGCAGGGGAAGGGTTAAGCACGCCCTTCACTCCTGCCTCTTCGCTAGTGCAAATTGCCCCCTCCTGACAGTGGAGGCTGGTGGCTCCGATGTTGGTGGGGCATTGAATCCGCTCCAAGTTTCAGTCAGAACCAGCCAGAACTCTAAGGGAGCAATCCAGGGTGCTCCTCCTCAGCCTTCTGAGGGCTCTTTGCAAGGGATGAGGTGCCACCCGGGCTTTCTTACACATAGTTGCCAGTTAACATATTGATTGCCTGCTCAGTACCAGATTCCAAAGCAAGAAGAAGAACATTGTTTTCCCTGTAGGTCAACATCCTTTATACCAGCCTTTCCCAACCTGGCACCCTCCAGATGTGTTGGACTACAACTCCCATAATCCCCATCCAGATTATGGGAGCTGTAGTCCAACACATCTGGAGGGTGCCATTGGGGAAGGTTGCTTTGTACTATATAGCAGACCCATTCTCTGAGTGTGGATCTTTATGGAACCCAAAAGGCACCACCTATGCAGAAGAGGGAGGGATCAGAAAGATAAAGGAAAGACCAAACTTTGCAGAGGTACAAAAAGTCTTCAAAGAAAAAGTCCTAACCGGCGGTGGGGGGGAGGAAGACCCCCTCAAAACAGCGTAGGGAGCACTGAGTATGTTCACTAAGCACGGAACGCTGACTGTTGGGAGGAAACCCCCCCAGAAAACTGGAGTGGGTGGCAGGGGGGAATCAATTGGAGTATCCTTGAAAAGGGCATACATGGCCCTCCAAGTTAGATTACTGCAATGTGCTCTATGTGGGGCTGCCTTTGAAGATGGTTCAGAAGCTGCAGCTTGTGCAAAATGTGGCAGCTAGATTGATAACAGGGACAAGAAGGTCTGAACATTTAACACTGATTCTGGCCTGCTTGCACTGGCTGCCTGTATGTTTCTGAGCTTGATTCACAGTGCTGGTTTTGACCTATATTATCTGGACCATAATACCTGATGGAGCGAATCTCCCAGCATGAACTGACTTGTACACTATGTTCAGGAACTAAGTGCCTCCTCCAGGTGTCTCCTCTGAGGGAGGCTTGGAGGGTGGCAACAAGGGAGAGGGCCTTCTCAGTGTTAGCCCCTCCATCATGGTATGATCTCCCCAATGAAGCCCACCAGGCGCCAGCATTGTTATTTTTTCGGTGCCAGGTTAAGACCTTCTTCTTTTCTCAGGCATTTAGCAGCATATGATGTGATTTTAATCAGGTCCTGGATTTTTCTTATTGTTGATTGTTTAGAATTGTTTAGATATATGTGTGTCTCTGTGTGTGCTGTCTGTTTATATCATAGAATCATAGAATAGTAGGGTTGGAAGGGGCCTACAAGGCCATATGTTTGTATGGAAATGGTTTTTATACCATGCATAAAAGATTTTTAAGGTTTTAGTCTTTGTAAACTGCCCAGAGAGCTTTGGCTATTGGGCAGTATAGAGATGTAATAAATGAAAAGAAATGAAATGGTTGCCTGGAACCCTGAACAGGAGCATTTCATACTGTGACAATTTTGTTGCAGGTTTCCACTGTTAACTTATAACAATCAGAAAATGGAGCAAGCTTGCTGTATTGAAATCTTTCTTTTTAGATGAGACCTGGAACAAGTAATTATTTTTGAGAAGAGAAAGTCATAGTTTTCTGGGCTCAAGGGGTCTACACACACATGCTCATAGCTTGTTGACACCCATGGTTAACTAACGTGCATGTGTGAATGAGCTATTACAGATTAATCACCATGGATACAACTTCCATTTCACTTGAGGTCATTCCATATATAGGTGGGTCTACACAGGTGGCTGAATGAGGCGGTGTAGTGGATTGTACCATTTCAGATGCAGGTGGGGAATGGCACCTCATGTTAAAAGCAAACAACACACCTCCCTGCAAGTAGGAAACTAAGATATCAGGGAGAAGCTAGGCTAGAATCTTTTCCCCAGGTGTGCTAGTCTTCTGCTTGCAGAGAGAACTTCCATTCAGGAATGGAACCTGTAATCTGAAGTGGTGCAGTCTGTCCTACCATCTCCTTCTGCTGCATATGTAGACAAGACCTGAAATGTAATATGTGTGCATGCATATGTAATAATTCAGTTTAGAGAAATTAAGTGGGGTGTGTGAGTGAGTATGTGAACTAGCCCAAGGTTTACGGAGGTTTATGGAGGAGGCAGGTCAGGGCTATTACTTTTCATATTATAGCTGAAAAACACCAGCTTCTAAGAGACACACTGGCTTCTGATTTTCACTCCCAAGAAAAATGTACTCTCACCTCACTTCTCTGTTGCAGAAAATGCTGAAGATGTTGCAGATCATATTTTGCTTCTGCTGCATTCTAAACCGAATAAAGAAGAGATTGAGGTCCTTCTGGGCAAACTCACTGATATTGCCAACAGTGAGGAGATCAGCACAACACTTGCAAAGAAGGCCTTGCAAATAATAAACATCTTCATGGAAGAGGAAGACAACATACGAGAGTTGCAGGCGGTGCTCAACAGGTAAGGAAACTAGCAAGAGGATCCCTATGTAGAGTAAAAAGAAAAAGACCCCAATGAGCAAAGCAGATGATCAATAGCCTTGTATGACATCCCTGAAAATTGGCCATGCTGGTTCGGGCTGATGGGAGTTGAAGTCCAACAACATCTGGAGGACCACTGGTTGCTCACACATGTCTTAGAGGATCCAATGTTTAATACATCCTTCTGTTGAAAACCAAAACTCCATTCAAGGAGAAAACTAACCTGCCAGAGAGAAGGCTAGGGTAGAACCTTTCTCATGACGTGCTAGTTCTTCATGAGCAGGGAGTTTATGTCAGGGAGCAATTGATCCTCTTATCTGCACTCTGAAGTGGTAAGGTGTCTAGCAAAAGATATGGCACCTAGGGGTTGAGAACTGTGCTGAGCAGCCTGATGCCAGGGCTGATCCAGTTGATAATTTCCAAGAGCAACTGTCATTTGTGTTCTGTTAATTAATAGCAGGGACCAGAAGGTCCGAATATATAACACCAATTCTGTCCCACTTGCACTGGCTGCCTATATGTGTCTGAGCCCAATTCAAGGTGCTGCTTTTGACCTATATGTCCTTACATGTCTTGAGACTGCAATACCTGACAGCGCTCCTCTCCCAGTACGAACCTAGCTGTACACTATGATCATCATCTGAGGCCCTCCTCCAAATCCCTCCCCTGAGGGAGGTTTGGAAGATGGCAACAGGGAAGAGGGCCTTCTCGGTGGTGGCCCTCCCACCTCTGGAACACTTTCTCTAGTGAGGTCCACCTGGCACCAACATTGTCATCATTTTGGCACCAGGTTAAAACTTCCCGTTACTCCCAGGCATTCGACAGCCTATGATAAGGCTTTTTAATGGGTCCTGGGATTTTTATTGTTGATTGTTTAAAATTGTTTTTTATATTTTTGTATGTTAATGGTTTTATATTATGTTATTATATTGTATTTTTAGGGTTTAATGTTTGTAAACTGCCCAGAGAGCTTTGGCTATTGGGCAGTATAGAAATGTAATAAATGACAGTTCTGTTTTTTTCCTCATTCCAGGTATATTTTGTCCATGTGATCCATGGATCAGTTATCATTCCTCCATTTGTTATCAGTTATCATTCATTTGTTATCAGTCATTTGTTACCATTTATTTGTTATCAGTTATCATTCAGTTATCAGTTATTAACAAATCACACATCACGACAACCCAGAATTCAACAATCCATACCATGGATTAACGTTATCTGCGAACCAGGTCAGAGTAACATTCAAGGGCTGCATACCTCCATCAGTCGACTTTTGAAACCTATTTCTTTCCTCTTATGACTGAAAAGTGAAAGCAGCTTTATCTTGCCATACCTCAGTTTAAAGATTGGCAACTGTGGCCAAACATACTTCATGGGCCAGATTCAGCCCAGGGGCTGCCAGTTGGTCACCCCTAACCTAAATCCATCTGGTGGTGGAGGGGTGGGTATGAGATCTGGCAGTGCTTAAAATTGCCGTGGCCTTTGAAAATCAGCACGAGAGCCTGGATCTCTCTTATATTTTTTAAATCATGGGGTGTCAAAAATAGCCTGTAAATTTGCCAGAGAAAAGGCTGTATCGTGATTCTCTCAGCAATATCTCCCTCCTACAAAGACCTCCCAGGAAGCACTGATTGGAGAAGCGTTCAGCAGCATCTTGCTAAATGAAGCCTCTAAACAGAGCTGGCTGAGCACAACAGGCAATAGAGGGAACTGCCCAGGGCAGCAGGGAAATTCCCACTCTTCCTCCCCGGGATCCTTAAGACAACAGGTCCCAAGCTATGCCCTTGCAGGCAGGAGGACCCGGACTGAGCAGTAAAATAGTTTGCTTTTACTCCAAGCAAAAGGGAAAAATCTGAAGGCAACTTCCAAACCCAGAACCAAGCAAGTGTTTTAATTTTTCCTGCAGCATCTCTTTGTGTGATTTTTTGCATCACAGATGGTGTGAACAATTGTGAGTCCGGAGGCAAGATTTCTAAGGCAATGAGACGATAGCTGATGGCTTGCTACTGTCCTTCTCCGTCTGCTTATTTGAATGTTCACTTGAGTAGTTCCCCTGCAGCTGCTTCTCCCCTGAGAGCATTTCTACAACTGCCTAAAATCCCGCAACTTTACCGGGGCTTTCTGCTTCCGTTTTAAATTAAGGATCACGATGGGCTCCCTTTACACACATCTCCCCCCACCCGCATTCCCCCTTATCTGTGTGTTCTATATGTTTCCTTACACAGCCACTAGATGGTGCTGTGGTCTAGCTCCTCTTATTGTGGGATTTCCTCTTTTCACGAGGGAACTCAGCGTGTCTAACTTGATAGCTCATTATCTCCGATATTATAATAATAAAAAAAAGGGATAAAGGTCATTTAGGGCGGGAGACTCCCTGGAAGTTGACCATGTCATGTAACTGTATCACCAACTCCCAGCGACTTGAAGAGACTGCTCCCTTCACCACTAACATATCCCTATGATTATATTGTACCTTTTGTGTAGATAACTGTAAGCTGCTTTGAGAGCCAATCTTGGCTGAAAAGCCAGGTATAAAAATAATACATGCATGAGTAAATCACGAGAAGGGGGCGGAAAAAGAGAATGAAATTCCATTGGCTAGTTGTGACGGCCATAAAATGTGAGTTTTTGTTTACTTTGCTGTCTAGGATTTTGAGACTAATGGAACAAATAGGTTTCAAGATGGAGTTTAGTGGGAAAAATCAGTCCATCATAGTCCCGAAGCTGGCGTTGGCTCTGATACGTCCAGATCCCATGAATTTCCAAGGTGTTGCTTTTGGGGTAATGTCCTACAACTCACATATGGATCCGGAGGTGAGGGTTACTCTTCTGTTCTGCCCTTCTCCCCATAACCTACCAATTTCTGCCAGAATTCAGTAAGTTCTGAATCAAAGTCTCCCAGTTGGTGCTCCTATAGTGATAACTGGGCACAGAAAACATCTTCGAGAGACAGAATAATGTGAATGAGAAGGATGTGAGATTCACTGTCTTTGGACGGACATGACTTTAGCTTCTCTTCCCTGCAGCTTGATATCTGTCAAGCCCCCTTCACAACAGCCCTGGCCTCAATTTTTTTGCCAGGATCCCTGAGGCGTTACTTAGGGGCCCAGTCTTTTGAGCCAGAAGATCTCACGAAGATCCAGTTCAGTTTCTTTGGTACAACTTCACTGTTTGAGGTAAACATGGCAGTCACTGAAAAGTATCAGTAGACTAGGAATGAAAGCAAAGGGTCTATACCACAAAATAAATGGTGGGGAATCTTTGGAGGAAACTGCGAAGTGCCCTTCTTTTCTGGGGGTGGGGCAAGAAAAGGAAAAATCTCAAAAATCTTCTCAGAAAAATTTCTTCTGAGAAATTTCAGCTCTACTCTAATTGGAATACCAGCGACTGCAGAGCTGTGAAACTTTATATCTGTCTGCATTTCTTTTTCAGGACAGCAGTTTCAAGAATGGAGTTCTGAACACCTACGTTGTGGGTGCCAGTATTGAAAACGCATTTGTTCAAAACCTCAGGGAGCCAGTGAATATTATTCTGCAACATATACAGCGAAACGTGGTACAGTACCCTGTTTTCTCCCGGTGAATTTATATTAATTATGCAGCATTGAAGTGCATTGCTTGACTGTTGCTTTGATTGATGGCAGATTGTGATGTTCTGCTTTAGGAATGCTCTGGACAAAGGAATGCCAGCTGGCTTCCAGAAAGCCTTTATTTAACCAAAAAACACTTATGTCATGTGGTGGACAGAAGTGCTGTTGGTGGGATGAAAGGGAGAAAAAGAAGGGAGGGGTTAATTTAATTAGCACAGAGGGGCAGAACCAAGGGGCACCCCATTTTGGCTTGTGCTGCCTCTTGGGGTTCTTCCAGAGGCTGGGGTCATGCCGCTGATGTGGCATCAGGGGTGAAGCCATGCCCTCTAACCTCATCCGGCAATCCAGAACAGTTCTGCACCCCTTCATTAGGGCTATTATTCATGTATTTGTGTATTAAACTACTTTTACTCTGCTTTTCTGTCCTTTCCGTGCCCACCCCTGAGGCATCCAACACACCCAATTAAAAACAAGAACAATAAAATGTCATCACAATGCACTTAAAAACAATAGCACAGCAAATAAAATAGTATAGAGTTAGTCTGAAAGGAGGGAGAACCAAACATCAGTTTTTACCCATGCCAACAGCAGGCAGGAACAACACAGTTTGCCCTAGCATCTAAATGCCAACAGGGTGGGAGTCAAACGAAACTCCCAGAGCATAGAGATGCACAGCCAGGGTGCCACAACTGAGAAGGCCCCATCCTGTGTACCCATCAGCCATGTCCTTGCTAGTGATGGGAAGTGGATCGAGGACTTGAGTGAACAGTCAGGATCATGATGGTGGAAACAGTCCATTAAGGCTGCAGTCCTATGCACATTGACCTCAGAGTAATCCCTGATGAACACAGCAGGACTTACTTCTGTATAGGATTGCTTAGCATGTAACTGGCACAAACTGTTTAAACAAAACTCCTTCTGTGGCTCTTGCTCCCCCCTGGACTGTGACATGGTGTGTTTTTAACAAGGTGTGAAGAAGAAGCTAAAGATCAGGTGCTCTCAAAGCAAACACATCCTAAGCCATTTCCTTTTCCCTTACAGGACAATGCCTCAGTGCGCTGTGTGTTTTGGGACTTTAAGAAGCATAGTGAGTATTTTATTTATTTATTTATTACATTTCTATACCATTCCAAAGCTGAAGCTCTCTGGGTGGGTCACAGAAATTAAAATCTCAAGGTACAGCATAAAACAATATAAAATATAAAAGCTTGTTGTCGTTGTTGTTCAGTCGTTCAGTCGTGTCCGACCCTCCGTGACCCCATGGACCACAGCACGCCAGGCCCCCCTGTCCTGCGCTCTCTCCCGGAGCGTGCTCAAGTTCATATTCATTTCATCGGTGATGCTATCTAGCCATCTCATCCTTTGCCGTCCCCTTCTCCTTTTGCCTTCAGTCTTTCCCAGCATCAGGGTCTTTTCCAGAGAGTTTTCTCTTTGCGTTAGGTGGCCAAAATATTTGAGCTTCAGCTTCAGTATCTGTCCTTCCAATGAGCACTCAGGGTTGATTTCCTTTAGGATGGACTGATTTGACCTCCTTGCAGCCCAGGGGACTCATAAGAGTCTTCTCCAGCACCACAGTTCGAAAGCATATAAAAGCTTACAACTACAATATAAAAGTACAACCAGCATAAAACCTAGCAGCAATGCAGAAATTTAAAATACAGATTTAAAACATCAGAGCTAAAAGGCTAAAATCATAGGGTTGGAAGGGGCCTACAAGACCATCAAGTCCAACCCCTGCTCAGTGCATGAAGCCTGATTCCCAGGCGGTCTCCCATCCAAGTACTAACCAGGGCTGACCCTGCTTAGCTTCCAAGATCAGATGAGATCAGGCATATCCAGCCCTTATCTCTAATGTGAAAATGCTGAAATGCTGGGGAAATCGAAAGGTCTTCACCTGGCGCTGAAAGGAGTACAACGTGTGTGCCAGGCGAACCACTCTAGGGAGCTCATTCCTCAGCCAGGGTGCCACAGCAGAAAAGGCCCTCTTCCTGGTAGCCACTCACCTCACTTCCTTTGGCAGGGGCTTCCAAAAACGACCCCTGAAGATGATTTTAGGATCTGGGCAGGTATGTAAGGGAGGAGATTATCCTATATTAAGGACATCAGGCAGGCCCTGCTACTGGATCAGACCAGGCCCAGGCTGGCTAGGGGATGCTGCGTGTTGGAGGACCTGGGTTGGGGGAAGCTGATGTATGCAAATGGGCATATACTTGCCACCCATCACCTTCTCTGATGGGCCCCCCTTTGGTGCAGAAGCTTCTGACCATCTCTTACAGCCAGAGAGCAACCATATGTGTCCAAATGAAGCTGCCTTAGCCTGAATCAGACCATCAAGTTCATTTTGCCCAGTTCGGTCTACTGTGACAGGGCAACAGCTTTTTGAGTTCTTAATAACGGAGAAGCTCTCTTCCAGCTCTGCTACCTGAGTTCCTTCTTATTGGAGATGCTGAAGACTCAACCTGGGGGCCTGTGGCATACACAGGACAAATTGTTCTACCACAGAGCGATAACCCTTGTGCATCAGCTTCAGCGTATCCAGGAGAAAAGATGGTTCAAAACCGCGGGGGAAAGAAGGTGTTCTTTGAACTTACTTTGCTTCTACCCACAAAGGAAATTTGGTGATTTGGCTAATGCCAGACCGAGACATTTTGCGGCCTGAAGGAGAATGCAAATGGAGTTCCCTTTTGCTTGGAGCAATGCTTTTAAAACTGTCTCATGAGCCGCAACCAGCCTGCACCGTCCTCCTGTTCTTAAAAACATGCAGAAATGGAGCATAGGCTGTAGCTCAGTGGCAGAGCCCCTGGTTTGCATGCAGATGGTCCCAGGTTCAATCCTCGGCATTTCCAGGTAGGGCTAAGAAAGAATCCTGCTTGAAACCCTGGAGAGCCATTGCTGCTGATCGGGCTGACAATACTGAGCTAGATGGACCAAAGCTCTGAGTCAGTATAAGCCAGCTTCCTGGGTTCCTAAAAAGAGGTGTGAAGGTGCTGTGCATATGGGTGGGTAGGTGTGAGAGAGTGTGTGTTAGGGATGTACGGATTGTGTAAAATCCGTTCTGTCTGTGTTTCACCGATTGTCAGGAACCTTTCGTTCTGTTGTCCACCCATCAATAGAATTGGATTTTTGTTGTTGCTGAACCTCCGCAAATTTGTATTTGTGCAAATTTGCTTGTGCGAAATGGACAAATTCCCCCCAAATGTGCATTTTCACGCTTTATCCTATGGGGGAAATGCTCATTCTTGTCCATTTTTAAAATTTTGCATATTTGTCAATGACAAAATTTATGTAAAATTTGGAAGAGTTAGAAAACCAGTCTGCAGAATGCACCCGACGGGGGAAAAATCGGTCCGCTGAGGAATCTGCAGGTTGGATTCATGAAAATCTAAATTCATTTCTTTCCATTGTGGATTTCTCCCACATCCCTAGTGTGTTTGTGGTAGTGATGATATTAAGAGGGGAAACAAAAAGAGTGGGGTGATTATGGCCCTGCCCACTGCCAAACGGAATACCCCCAGGGCATGTGGTCCTTGATAGAAAAAAGCCCCCCCCACTTTAAAAAACAAATCTTGCTTTTCCACTCAGACACCTATTCTTGTGTTCGTCTGTCCCGGTGCTGCCTGAAGCAAGTGGATTCACACTGCCAAATGTTAGGGCTGGCTCTAGATTTGCCAGTGAAAGGGTGGACGCAACTGTAATACACAGCTGAGTTCACTCAAATAGTTTTAGCCACGGCCCACAGCAACATAAGCTGCAGCACAGAGGGTTGGCTTGATACTGCCAGCGAATTGCTTTAAAAAATGTTATAAACCCTGGTAATAGTGCAGTTTGCAAGATGACCGTGATCAAGTTCAGCAAGATGCTTTGCTAAAGTGCAAAGAAATGTAATAAATGAATAAATACAGTGGTCGTCTGTGCTGTTGACCTAGGTTCACCAAGAGCCACGTAATTAAAAAAAGTGAAAGTGGCTGTAATTGAAACTATCTTTTTCATGGCCTTGAATGCCCATATTCAGTGGCTCCAATTTTGGTGGGGTGTGGGACCACGCTGGGTTTCAGTCAGAACCAGCCAGAACTCTAAAGAAGCTATCAAAGATGTGGAACCCAGAATGGATTCACAGCCCCACTGAAATTGGAGCCACCAGACTCCTCTGACCATATTTAATTCAGAATTCTGATGCAACTACTCTAGCCCACATAATCTATCAGGATTGATTCTGAGCGCAGGGAGATAGTTAGCAGCAGATTCAGAAGAGGAGCAGCCAGAACTGGGGGAGGCTTTTTCACAAGCCAGTTCAGATATGGGTAGGCGTGCTTCTCAGGTTACCAGCTCCCAGATGGCTGGGCATGAAACCTCATCCTTACCCCCCTCTGTGAGAATCAGCGAGCAGGAGAAGGAAGGGCTTGAGGACTGTGATCTAAGAGACGTGAGGCAGAGAGGCAGAGCTAAGAGGGAAACGTCAGGGGTGGAGCTCAGACGGTCAAGCCGGTTAGCGATGTGTGAGAGGCTATGCCGGGAAGCAGCATGCGAGGGGCGGGACCTCCCTCCCTAAGTTAGCCTAGCCAGATAGATGCCCTTTCAAACTGCAGGCAACTTTCAGTGATCCCATTTGAATCCCCTGGAGGCATTCCTTTGTAGCCAGAGAGCCTTCGAGGATTTGCATCTGTAATGAACCTGTGAATAATGAATTAAAGGCGTGAGACTGAAGCCTCTCCTTTTGTGTGCTTGTGAGTGCTTAAGGAAAGAGGGGGCCAAGGGAATCGTGACAGAATCTTAGGCATGTTTAGACAGAAAGAAGTCCTACAACAAGCTAGGAGTTGTAAGACTTATTTCTGTATAAACATGCACAGGATTGCACCCTAATAGAGAATTCTATGTCTCCCTTTAAACGGAACCCAGCCAAGTAAACAGCAGTTTTTAATCACTCTTCCTACCACAAGTTTAGCAACAGCAATCTAAGTGGGCGATCCAAGACACGCATGCTGGGAGTGTGAAACACTGAACACCCTCCCCGCCCACTCCAGTGTGGCGGTGGGTGTAGCTGAGCCCCAAGTCAGCATGAGCCTGTGCTCAGATTCACACGCCCCCCTGTCTTCAGTCAGGGACAGGGTATAAATGGCGTGGGGTGCGTGGGGCGAGGGATGACGCTCACCACGGTTGAAATATCTTCTTTCTATGCTGTGCAGATGGCTTGGGCGGCTGGAATACATCGGGGTGTGAAATGGAATACACGGACGCGAATTACACCATCTGCAACTGCAGCCATCTGACCCATTTTGGAGTCTTGCTGGTAAATTATCGGCAGCGTTCATCAGAACTCCTTGGCCCTGGGTTCTTGCAAGAAACTGCGGGGTGGTCTCAGTCTCTTTCCACTGAATTGTAGAGTTGTGTTTTTTTAAAATACATTCCTATACCGCCCAATAGCTGAAGCTCTCTGGGCAGTTCAAAACAACTGAAACCATAAGATACAGCATACGATACAATATAAAAGTTTAAAAGTTTAAAACTACAGTATAACACAAAGGTAAACACCAAGATAAAACCTAGCAGCAATGCAAAGATTTTAATTAATTAATTAATTTATTTATTTATTGCATTTATACCCCGCCTTTTTTTCCTCTTGCAAGGAACCCAAGGCGGCTTACATTATCTTCCTCCTCTCCATTTTATCCTCACAACAACAACCCTGTGAGGTGGGTTGGGCTGAGAATCTGTGACTGGCCCAAAGTCACGCAGTGAGCTTCCATGGCCAAGTGGGGACTAGAACCCGGATCTCCCAGCTCCTAGTCCAACACTCTTGCCACTACACCACGCTGGCTCTTTAAATACTGTAACAGATTTTTAAAAGAAACTGAAAGACTACAATGCCTGGGAAAATAAGAAGGTCTTCATCGGTTGCCGAAAAGAGTACAATGCTGAGGCCAGGTGAGCCTCTCTGGGAAGCTCATTCCAAAACTGTGGTGCCACAACAGAAAAGGCCCCCTTCTTACTCAGGGATGTTGGAGGAATCCGGTTAGGGTGTAGACCTTGGTGAGTTTTTGCTGGCTAGGCCTGCCCAGATTCCAGATCATGCATCTGTGAGCAGGCCTGACCCAACCAGCGTGAGTCAGGCCAGCTTCCGCCACCAGCCAACCCTTCGCGCCTCCTTGCCAATGCATGACGAGAGTGTGAAGGGTTGACAGGTGGTGGGGCAGGAATCCTACACCGCCTGCCAACCTCTCATGTTCTCTTCATAAGGAGAGCGTGAGGGGTTGGCAGGCAGCGATGAGGAATCCTGCGAGCCGCCATTCTGCTTGAAAATAGCGGGGATATACATTACAGAAACTGCAATTTTGGGGCAAAATGCCAGCCATAAATAGTGACATATCTGCAAACCTACACCCGTAAGTGGTCGAATTAGACCATTTATGCCTGCAATTTTGTGCAAATGGCGCTATATAATTTTATATATTATAATATATATATTACTCACGATTTCCGTAATAGTTATACCTCCAATTTTTGCACAAAACAGCAACTCAAGGAGGAAAAAAAGCTGTCAGGTCTCACTGGGCGTCTGTAGACCTGCTAGCGGTTCACCCCATGTGGTCATCAGGGTTGGGCAGCCAGCATGCCATCTGCGAGCAGGATGTGGGGGAGTTCGCCCATCCCTAAGCCTAAATCACGTGCAACTGAACCATCCCCCCATCCACAGAGTATACTAAAAGACAATAGGCAAACAGTCCTGCTTGCCCATTCTGTCTGCCTGGGCTAGGTAGCCTGTGCTGAGGCCCCGGTTCCTGCATGAGGAGCCAGGTCTCCCCAACCCTAACACTAACCTGGGCCTTAATCCTAACCCTTCCGTACAAAGGAAACATCCCCCCATCCCCCCAGTATAGACAAAGACAATAGGCATGCCATCCTGGTTGCCCACTCAGCCTGTCTGGCCAGGACAGGCTTTACCGAGGCCCTGGTTCTTGTCTGGAGAGCTGGGTCTTCCCAACCCTAACCCCAACCTGAGGCTTAGCCCTAACCCTCCCGTGCAACAGAAACATCCCGCCATGCACCCAGTATGGTCAAAGGCAGTAGGCAAGCCGTCCTGATTGCCCACTGAGCCTGTATGGCCAAGATAGGCTTTAATGAGGCAATGGTTCCTGCATGAGGTTTGGGGGCAGAGGCCGGCGAGGTTTCACCAGTGTGCCCCCCCCCCCGTTTCAACTTGCTCATCTGCAAGCTGAAACTCCGTGACCAGTGTGAGCCGGGCGAGCTCGTGGGCTTCTGCCACCTGCCACCCCCTTGCTCCTCCTTGCCGATGCAGAAGGAGGGCATGCACAAAATGGCGGTCATTAACG
This sequence comes from Heloderma suspectum, assembly GCF_057233095.1. Taxonomy (NCBI): domain Eukaryota; kingdom Metazoa; phylum Chordata; class Lepidosauria; order Squamata; family Helodermatidae; genus Heloderma; species Heloderma suspectum. Next base: position 6,017,793 of record NC_139466.1, read on the forward strand.
GCTGCCATTTTGCACAAGTTGTGATTTCCATAATATTCATACCTGTGATCGTTGTGCAAAATGGCGGCTCGCGGGGAAAAACTGCCACGAGCTCTTGCTGGGCGCCTGCGGACTCCCTGGCCACTTGCCCAACATACTCACCTGGGTCGGGCAGCTGGCTGGAGTCTGGTGAGCAGGCTGTGGGGTTGTTGGCCTATCATTATTTTTTGTAGTCACCCACCTCACTTCCTCTAGCGGGGGCTCCCAGAGTAGGACTGCTGGGGGTGATCTTACTGTCCAGGCAGGCATATACAGGAAGAGACAATCCTTCAGGTAACCTCAAGCCGTTTAGGGCTTTGAATAGCAGCACTTTGAATCAGGCTCAGATGTGGACTGGCATCCCGTGCAGCTGGAAAAGTCCTGGTGCAATATGATCCTGTTGGCCAGTCCCCATTAACAATCTCGCTGGCCTGTTTTGGACCAGCTGAAGTTTTCCAGACCATTTCCAAAGGCAGCCCCACATATTATACATTGCAGTAATCCAGCTGAGAGTTACCAGGGCATGGATAACTGTAGCTAGGCTATCTCTGTCCAGATACGGACGTAGTTGGTATATCTGCCTATGGTGATAAAAGGTACTTCTTGCCACCGAGTTCACCTGTGAGTCCAAGTTGTACTTCTTTTAAAGTCTCGCCTCCGACCTCAGCTAGGAAGCTGAAATCCACCTGTGGGTTCAGCACCTTTAGCCTGCTAGAATTGGTACAGCGCAGCCTTCCCAAACCTGGTGGCCTCTGGATGTGTTGGAGTACTGCTCCCCATCATCCCCAGCGTCAGGTGCGCCCTAGCAGCCTCCTTCAGTACACTCCAATAGCCAACTCAAGACACAGATGAAAAGATTCTTTTTAAAGGCTTTAATCCTTGTACAACTTAATGACTCTATCAGATGCTAATCACCAGCGACTAAGCAATGAACAGTGGAGTAGCCTATGCTCCGGGTAGGCAGTTGGTCCCCATTTGAAGGAGAATCACTTGAAGACCCTGAACTTATGGGCTAGGGAGAGATCCTCCCTCTTTCCCTTGGTTCCACGGGACGTGGCCATTGCTTGTGCACCAAATGGGCGCTACGCTTCCTTTCCGTGCCCTCCATCGCTTGTCACTCCCTGCGTCTACGTCGAGCGTCTAGCAAGCCCCCCTCCCGCACTCCTTCACTGCCCGGGTCACTATCTATCTCAGGAGTGCCGGCAGGAGGAATCTCTGCCAGCTGCTGTGCTTGTGAGGGATGAGCTGGCTCCTCTCCCACGGATTGCTGATCCTCCTCAGAATCAGAACTGCTCTGGGGTTCTATCGGCTCAGTTTCCACCCTGACACCCAGACAGCCAATGGCCATGCTGTCTGGGGATGATGGGAAGTATAGTCTAACACAACTGGAGGGGACAAGGTTGGGGAAGGCTGGTCGAGTGGCTAAGAGGCCCCCTGGTTCAAGTCTCAACCCACAGACTTGAAATTATTGGGTGGTGTGAGGAAGAGTAACATTATTTCTTAGTGTGGTATCCAGTGCAGGTTGGTGGCTCCGATGTCAGTGGGGCAGTGAGTCCGCTCTGGGTTTCAGTCAGAACCCCCTCTGCACCTTGGAGAGCTCCTTTAGAGTTCTGACTGAAACCTGGAGTGGATTCACTGCCCACTAACATTGGAGCCAACAGCCTCCACTGGTGGTATCTCTATGTTTTGTCCCATGGAGTATACAGCAGTGTCAGGGGGCAATTTCAATTTCAGCTAAGAAAATGCCACAGGCAAAACTCCCCGTCCCCCACTGCCATGGGCCCAATCCAAATTGCACCTGCTCCCGTTGGAGCTGCATGATCAGGAGTGGCTGGATCTGTGTGCAGCGCCTCTGTGTGGCGAACCTTTGAACTGGAGGTGGCAGCTTCTCAACTGAGGTGCCCTCAGGCCCTGGACGGACTCTGCCCACCGAGGCCAGCCGCTGGATCCTCCTGCACAGGGAGCAGTATAAAAGGGCTCCGCTTGAGCCTTGCTTGAGCAACACGGTCTTCCTGGGCTCTTGTGTCTTGTTGAAGCTCTTTGTTTGTCCTTTGGTCCTGATTTTGGCCAGTCCCACCAGCCGCTGGCTCACCTCCAGGGCCGGCCTTAGAGGTGGGCAAGTTGGGTGGTCAGCCAGGGTGCCTAGCTGAGCGGGGGGCACCAAGCTGAGCTCAGTAGCTGTGTTTTTTGAATGCACTGTCTGCAGTGAGCCAGGGTGGCAAAAACCAAGTGTCTGTAACCTTTTTTCAAGGTTCTAGAGGTTGTTTGGGTACTAACGACAAAAATGTTCTTCCTTCAGTTAGCTGTAAAGTTTGTTTCTTTTTCAGTTTCCACTTTGGTGTCATTTGTGCTAAGCGAAAATCAGTGGAACGCAGCTTTACTTTGAGGCAACGTTACCGAGCACTTAGCACTTCAAAGACTGTAAACACTATAAGAACTACATAAATAATAATAAAATAAAAAAGGCATAGGAATGGTGTGAGGCCAGGCCTTAAGGGAGGAATCCTTCCTTCCTGAGTAGTGGAGAAGGCCAGCAGCAGGCCACAGCCAGAAGACCTGTGAGATTGAGCCCCAAGAAGCACATAGGTTCCACATGGACCTATGGTTTGACTGGAGTCCACCAGGAGAAGAGCCTTCATTGTGGTGGCCCCCTTTCTTTGGAACTCCCTGCCCCTGGAGGTCAGGCAGGCACCAACACTGTGTTGTTTCTGGCACTTCCTGAAAACAACACGGTTCCAGGAGGCATTCCTTAATTGACCAGTCATGGTTTCTATTGGCATTCTGTTTTTTTTAAAGCATGATTTTATGTGGTGTTTTAATCTATTTTTTGTGTCCACCGCTCCGAAATCTGTTGTAGATATGGGGCGGTATACAAGTATTGAAAATAAATAAATAGATAAGAAGCAGAAAGAAGCTCTGGCAGAAGGGGTTTTGCATATGGAGGGGGTACTCAGGAGAAGCACAACCCCACCCCTTATTCCCATGTAAGACAAAATGAAGCACATCAAACCCAGGGCACGGAGGAGCTGCAGGCAAGACTTCTCAGACGTAGTCCGTGCATGCAAGAATTCTCACATGTGGTCCCCAGCTTTGTACATATGTGCATGGATCCTTGTAGGGGGCAGCATCAGGGCGCTCAACATCACAGCTTCACCAGGCCCCATCAGCCTGTTGGGTGGCCATGCAAAGCTGAGACTCCTGCCCGTGGCACAACACTCCCTGATGTGCATTTAGTATATTTTTAAAAAGTGCAAGAGTCTCCCCCATAATTAAAAAAAAAAATCCCTACAGGTGTGAAACAGGCATGTATATAACCTGTTACTGATATTCCAAAATCTGCAGTTCTGGCCGTAATGTGAATGGAGCAGAACCTGAAGGGTGTTGGAATAAATGGAATGGAACAAAGGTGATTGGCTCATCCTGAGCTTTAGGCCCTGTGGGAGTCTTGCCTTACATCCAAAATATTACAGGGGAAACTTGGGTGGGGTGAGGTGCGGGGAAAGAGGGGTCTGAGGATTCATGATCCCCCCCCTGCCCCCCAAAACATTTAGGCTTTAATTGTTGGTGCCAAAACAAAAGTCATGTTGCCTGTCTCTGAGCGAACTCTAATTAGAGGCTGTTTGCTTTCATGCTGGCTATTAGGACTTCTCTCGGACACCGATCAATGGTGCAGATGATCAGATTTTAACTTTGATCTCCTATGTGGGATGTGGCCTTTCCTCCATTTTCCTGGGCTTGGCTCTAGTGGTGTATCTCTCCATCGAGTGAGTATGGTTGCCTTCCAACGTGTTGCTTTCTGTGCACCAGGGGTCAGCAGAAGGTAGATCTGGATCTACTGGTAGATCTCTGGATGATTTGCAATAGATCTGTAGGGATTTCTGACTCCGCTTAACACTAGAAGTAACCAATGAACTCTCCCCTCCCCCACCCCAAATTATACTGCTGAAATGAAGAAAGCTTGGGGTGAAAATTAGGAATGGATTTTTGTGTGAAAGGGCTGTGGGATTCATGCAGTTTTTGGTATTCAAAACAAATTCCTGCACTCCGAATTCTAACTCTTTTGCACCAGGCTCTGTTGGGCAGATTGTGGGGGTTTACACAAGCCTGAATTCTGCCCAGTCCTGCTGTATAGCAACATTATTTATTTAGATTTCATATCTATTCTCACCTGCCCCTCCCCAATAAATTATGTCTACATGAGAGCCTCTTTGTTAAAGTTCTATTTGGGCCAAATCACACCTTATGTAAATCACACTTTTAAAAAAGGCAGGCTTCAAGATGCATCTTCTATTTCTAGGAAAAAGCAGCCACAGGGCTCCGATCCAGGGTGACGGACCCAATGTGGCTTGGAGTTACTTGTTTCTTGCTGAAAATCCTTCTCCACCCCAACTGCAATTTGCACTGGAATATGCGGCTTGGAAGAGGCCTTAAAGCAGCCTTTCCCAACCTGGTGCCTTCCAGATGTGTCAGACAACAACTCCTATCACTCACAGACTCTGGCCAGGGATGATGGGAATTGTAGTCCAACAAAGCTGGAGAGAGCTGGACTGGGGAAGGCTGCCATAAAGAGATAGCTTCTTGGCAATGGCCTTTTTGCCTTTCCAGGGTGAACAAGAGATGGCCAGATAATAGCAGGTACATCAAATACACACCAAATCTCAACATTTCTTTTCCTGACAAATGAAATGTGTTGGCAATTTTTTAAAAAATATTACCTTCATTATATTTGTCATAGCTGCTGGAGCCCTGATAAAGTTGTTTTAGGGTGGCCAGGTGTCCTACTTTGCAGAGGACAGTTCTGTGTTTGAAGGGCTGTCCAGGCCAAGTGCAGTTTGAAGGTAAAGAACCCTAATTAGGGAGAGCAGCAGGGGCCTTGAAGCTGCCCATCAATTATTAGCACAGACTGAGCAAGCACACAGCTCACCTGTTTGGTCTTCCCCACTATGGTAAGATGTCTTGTATGTCTATTTAAATTATAGCTATTATTTCTCAATTTTCATCTATGCACATGTCAGGATCCCCCTTATGGCCTGGACCCCCTGAGCAACCCCTTAAGGATCTCTTGCCTCCTTAAGAGTCCTACCTTCCTTCTTTTAAACTTCCCCTTCCCAGTAACGTGGGGTTTAGGCTGTAGGCATGGGGTGAGTGACAGTCTAGACACAGGGTTTAACCACAACAGTTTATTGGGATACTAAAGCAAGCAAATCACAACTAAAGGTATTTATCCAATATTGCTGAGTGATACAAAAGGCATTAAGAGAAAATAAAAGATGCAAAACGCAAGTGTCTTTACCCTAGTTGTCCTTAGACTTCTCCAGGCTGCTTCTCCCTGCTCCCTCTTCAGGCTCTGGTCTCCCTAACTCTGCTCTTACTGGCTCTCTCGCTCTCTTTATATACCCTCTTCCCTCAAAACCGAAAATACTGTTTCAAACCTGAAGAAATGAAACTTAACTGGGAAAATGAAACTACTCCTCTCAGGGATACCCCTCCCAACAAAAACCCCGGGCCTGTAGGCCTGACCTTTCTCTTGCCCTTGCTTCTGTAGGCCTCAGACCTTCACAACATATAAATTAGCACATGCAAATGTTATGCAAATTGGTGCCCTCTTTTTTGATGATGCATTTCCTTTTTTTTGGCAATGTGTACGAGGCCACTCTAAGAGGTTCTGAAGGCCAGATCTGGTTCACAGGCCACTGGTTGACAATCCCTGGCCCTTTAAGCTTCTAGAGTTGCTGGCCACCCAGTTCCAGAGCCTTAAACCTAGTAATGACTTATGCTCAAGAAACAAAAGCTGCATTGCAGGTGCGGGAAGTGAGATTGTGTCCTTCCTTCTACCTTTCTATTCCAGGAAGCTCCGTGGGGACTACCCTGCCAGAATCCTCATCAACCTCTGTTTTGCGTTGCTTCTGCTGAACCTCACATTCCTGATGAACACCTGGCTGGCCTCGTTCCACAAGCGTGGCCTGTGCATCACCGTTGCTGTGGTCCTCCATTACTTTCTGCTGGCGGCCTTCACCTGGATGGGCCTGGAAGCCATCCACATGTACTACGCCCTTGTCAAGGTGTTCAACACATATATTCCCAACTACATGCTTAAGTTTGCCATTGCTGGCTGGGGTAAGTATAGAAGATTGGGCCTGCCACTGGTACTTTTGTGTCCGACTGTGTCCAGCACAGTGGAGGCTGGTGGCTGAATATATGGCTCAGATATTGTAGAGCTGGAAGAAGTGCAGAAAAGGGCAACTAAAATGATCAAGGGGTTAGAGTGTCTCCCCTATGAGGGAAGGTTAGAACAGCTGGGATTATGTAGCTTGGAAAAAGGAGGGTAAGTGGAGACTTGATAGAGGTGTACAAAATTATGCATGGTGTGGAGAATGTGGGCAGGGAGACATTTCTCTCCCTCTCTCAAAATACTAGAACCCGAGGTCATCTTTGAAGCTGATTGGTGGGAGATTCAGGACAGATAAAAGGAAGTATTTCTTCACACACCACAGAGTTAAACTATGGAATTCACTATCACAGGATGTAGTGATGGCCACCAGTTTGGATGGCTTTAAAAGGGGACTGGACAAATTAATGGAGGAAAAGGCTATCAATAGCTACTAGTTCTGATGGCTATGTGCTACCTCCAGTACCAGAGGCAGTGAGCCTATGTTGCTGAAGAACATGGGAAGGGGGGTGTTGTTGCACACGTGTCCTGCTTGTGGGTTCCTGGTCGACAGCTGGTTGGTCACTGTGTGAACAGAATGCTGGACTAGATGGACCCTGGGTCTGATCCAGCAGGGCTCTTCTGATGTGCTTATGTTATGTTGTCCAGTTTTGGAGGGGCGGTGATTCCATTCTGGGGCTTAGTTAGAACCAGTCAGAGCTCTAAAGGCTCTATCCAAGGTGCTGAAACCTATCCCCAAAATGGGTTCAGCACCTTGGATGGCACCTTTGGAGCTCTGGCTGGTTCTGACTAAGACCCAGAATGGAATTGGGCCCTCCCTCCGAAATGGGAGCCGCCAGCCCCCTCTGGTCTAGCACCAAAGCAGGGAGAATTGTCAGCTCAGAATCGAGTTACAGTCCTTGGACCTGCAGATTGCACACGTCCATGTACGGTGGGTTTGGATGGTCTAATGCAGGGGCGTTGAACCTCTTTCAGCCCAAGGGCTGAATATGCCATTTCAGAGAAGCTGTCAGGGGCTGCATTCCAGTGATGGGCAAGGCCGAAGACAAAAGTGGTCTGGGCCAAAATGCCAGCCCATTTTAGCTTGAAGCTCTTACTGCCAGTAGCTCAGCCTTAGGAGAGGCATTTCAGGATTTCACAATGGGGGGAAAAACAACACAAAAGCTGGGAAACCACTACTGCTAGTCGTGGGAAAGGGGGCCTGGCTTTCTGGGGAACTCCCCCCGGTGGGTCAGATTTGCTTCCCAGGCCTGTTTGCCAAAACAGCCCCGTGTGGTGCAGAGTGGTAGGCGGCAGTAATGCAACCAAAACTCTCCCCACGACTTGGGTTTGATCCCAGCGGAAGCTGGGTCTTGAGTAGCCGGCTCAGGTCGACTCAGCCCTCCATCCTTCCGAGGTTGGTAAAATGAGTACTCACCTTGCTAGGGGAAAGTTAGTCACGACTGGGGAAGGCCTTGGCAAACCACCCCACTATACCAGTCTGCCAGGAAAACGCTGAGGAAAAACGGCATCCCTCTAGGGGTCAGTAATGACTCGGTGCTTGCACAAGAGGAACCTTTCCTTTCCTTTCCTTTCCTTTCCTTTCCTTTCCTTTCCTTTCCTTTCCTTTCCTTTCCTTTCCTTTCCTTTCCTTTCCTTCCTGAGGTTTGCCACCTGTGGCCTAATGCAGTGGTTTTCAGATTGTGTTCTGAGAAGCTCTGGGGTTCTCTGAAGATCAGCAGCCTCGATGAGGAGAGCAGGAGCACTTTCTCAGAAAGGCAGCTTGTGTACCACCTGCTGACCTTCCCAAATTCCCAGAAGTGAGCACACAAATGCACGGAGGAGGCTTGGTCTATCTATAGCTGTTCATCATGATAGCACTGTTGAGCCCCTAAGTTCAGAGGCAGTCTACCTTTGGATTCTAGTCGCTACTTCCTTCTAGGCGGCTGCTGCCTTCAAGTTTTGCTTGTGGGGTTTCCAGTAGGGTGGCCACTTACACATTGCCAAAAAAGAGGAACTGCATCAGCCCAAAAGATGACGGAAGAGGACGCCAATTACATATGCCTAACATTTTCAGATGTAAGTGTATATGTATAGGAGCAAATTTAGAAATAATAACTATAATTTGAATAGAAATACAAGAGATCTCACCGCAGTGGAGAAGACTGACTAGATGACCTGTGTGCCTGCTCAGTCTGCTGTCCCAGTGGTGTTGATGGGCAATTTTGAGGCTCCTGCTCTCCTTTCTTATGGTCCTTTATCTTTAAATTGGACTTGGACTGGACAGCTCTCCAAAACAGGGGACTGTCCTCCGTAAAATAGGATGCCCGGCCACTCTAGTTCCTATCGGGGCATTTGTTTGGCCTACTGAATCACGATGGGAGACGCAAAGCTTTTGATCTACAGCACAGGCAAGCAACCTGGTGCCCTCCAAATGTTTTGGATTACACCTCCCATAATCCTCAAACATTGCCCACATTGGGGCTTATGGGAGTGGTAGTCCAAAATATCTGGAAAGCACCAAAATATCTGGAGAGCACCTTCCCCACTCTCTGGGAAAGGCAAATCTAGAGGCTGTCTGTCTGTCTGTCTGTCTGTCTGTCAAAACACACCGGCAGGTGCTGGTGAAAGGGGAAAGCGAGCAAACCACACAGCAAAACTCCTTGTACCCACTTCTGTTTCCAGTGATGTGGGTCTGCAGCTGAAGTATGCAGGAGCCAGACTTCGAAATGTAGGATGATCAACAGCGGTGTATTGATTTCAGTGGGCTTTCTCACTGTTTGTATGCTGGAGCAAGCTGGTCCTTCCCTGCCTGAGGAGGACTCTTGCTTTCCTCTGTCAGCCACAATTACATCTATGCTCGTCTTTTTCCTTTTAAGTTAATACGTTTGTTTTCTCCTCTGTGTGCTGTTAGGAGTTCCAGTGGTTGTCGTTGCTATTGACCTCATCATAAGCCCAAATATCTATGGGACTGGATTTGTTTCTAAAAGCACCAGCCCACTGACGCTTTTGTAAGTCTCTTGTTTTGATAAACTTCATACCTGAAATTACAAATAAAGTGGGAGGCAGGAAGCTTTTTATTACAACACCCGTCTTGAATCAGCTTCACTGGCTCCCAGTTTGTTTCCAAGCCCAGTTCAAGGGGCTGGTTGTTACTTATAAACCCTTAAATATTTCTTACTTAAAAACTCCTGTGAACCTTGCCTGTCATTTGCAATTATCATCAGAGGCCCTGTTATATAGAATCATAGAATAGTAGGGTTGGAAGGGGCCTACAAGGCCATCGAGTCCAACCCCCTGCTCAATGCAGGAATCCAAGTCAGAGCATCCCTGACAGATGGCTGTCCAGCCTCGTCCTAAACGCCTCCAGTATGGGAGAGCCCACCACCTCCCTAGGGAATTGGTTCCATTGTTGTATTGCTCTAACAGGCAGGAAGTTTTTCCTGATGTTCAGCCGGAATCTGGCTTCCTGTAACTTGAGCCCATGATTCCGTGTCCTGCACTCTGGGATGAACCAGAAGAGATCCTGGCCTTCCTCTCTGTGAAAACCTTTCAAGTACTTGAAGAGCGCTATCGTATCACCCCTCAGTCTTCTCTTCTCAAGGCTAAACATGCCCAGTTCTTTCAGTCTCTCTTCATAGGGCTTTGTTTCCAGTCCCCTGATCATCTTTGTTGCCCTCCTCTGAATCCTCTCCAGTTTGTCTGCATCCTTCTTAAAGTGCGGTGCCCAGAACTGGACACAGTACTCCAGATGAGGCCTAACCAGTGCTGAGTAGAGAGGAACTAGTACTTCCCGGGATTTGGAAGCTATGCTTCTATTAATGCAGCCCAAAAGAGCATTTAATAATAATAAATAAATAAATAAATAAATAAATTTGCCTTTTTTGCAGCCACATCACATTGTTGACTCATATTCAGCTTGTGATCGACAACAATTCCAAGATCCTTCTTGCTTGTAGCGTTGTTGAGCCATGTATCCCCCATCTTGTAACTGTGCATTTGGTTTCTTTTTCCTAGGTGCAGAACTTGGCACTGATCCCTATTAAATGTCATTCTGTTGTTTTCTGCCCAGCGCTCCAGTCTATCCAGATCACTTTGAATTTTGTTTCTGTCTTCCAAAGTATTAGCTATCCCACCCAATTTGGTGTCATCTGCAAATTTGATCAGCATTCCCTGCACCTTCTCCTCCAAGTCATTATTAAAAATGTTGAAGAGCACTGGGCCCAGGACTGAGCCCTGCTGTACCCCACTCGTTACTTCTCCCCAGTTTGAGAAGGTCCCATTGATAAGCAGTCTTTGAGTCCGATTCTGTAGCCAACTGTGGATCCACCGGATCGTTGTTTCATCTAGCCCACTTTGAGCTAGTTTGCTCATCAGGATATCATGGGGCTCTTTGTCGAAAGCTTTGCTGAAGTCGAGGTATATGATGTCTACAGCATTCCCACAGTCTACAAGGGAGGTTACTTGATCAAAAAATGAGATCAGATTCGTCTGGCAGTACTTGTTTTTGACAAATCCATGTTGGCTTCGAGTCATCACTGCATTGTTTTCAAGGTGCTTCCAGATGGATTGCTTTATCATCTGCTCCAGAATTTTCCAAGGGAGTGATGTCAGACTGACTGGTCTGCAGTTCCCAGGTTCCTCCTTTTTACCCTTTTTGAAGATAGGGACAACATTAGCCCTCCTCCAGTCATCTGGCACTTCCCCCATCCTCCATGATTTCTCAAAGAGAATAGACAGCGGTTCTGAGAGTCCTTCTGCCAGTTCCTTTATTACTCTAGGATGCAGTTCATCTGGCCCTGGAGATCTGAACTCATTCAAAGTAATTAGGTGTTCCTTGACCATATGTCCCACCACCAAGACAGTGTAGGTTTTATTTATTTATTTAGTAGATTTATATCCCACTTTCGAGTAAAGTCCTCAAAGTGGCCTACAATATTTATAGAACACAACAGATCAACAAGAACCACATGCTCAAAAAACAAAACTGAACAACACAAGCAACTTCACTTGAGTAGGAGCCAGGATATTCCTTCCCACAGGGCAGTTGATGTCATTTTTGTCCCTGTGGAGAGGGGCAGTCCAAATGGAATGGGCCGTGATGTTCTCTTGTCACCCTCACTCCTTCTTTATCACATGTCATTGGGCTCTTGGGACAGGGCCTTTTTGGTAGCAGCACCCCAGTTGTGGAACTCCCACCCAAGGGAAGTCAGACTAGTCCCCTCCTTGTTATGCTTTAGATGGCCAGTGGTGACTCTGTTGTTCTGTTGAGCTTTTAGTGGTTTCTAATGTTGTGTTCTGATTTTGTTGCAATTAATGCCTGTCAAGGGCTCCTTGGAGGGCTCTCTCAGTCTAATCCAGTAGCCAAGTCCAGACACAGACAAAGGGATTCTTTTCAAAGCTTTATTCTTCTTTTAAAACTTAACAACATTATAGGTAGCAACTAGATCTGAGCAGCAGCATCGCTATGCCCTAAGTTGGAACAGTTGGTCCCCATTTGAAAGGCAATTACTGGCAGACCCCTGAATATAAGGACTAGGGAGAATCCCTCCCCTTTTCCCTTGGATCCTCTGGGCGCAACCGTTCTTTGATTGCGAACCGGGCACTACGCCTCCTTTCCGCGCCCTCCATTTGGCGCCGCTCTCTGCGTCTGCGCCGCGCATCCACCAAGTCTGCTATCTGTGCTGGGTCACTCCCTGGACTGCTTTCTAAACTAGGAATGTGGGTGGGAGGAATCTCCATCAGCTGTTGGTCCTGGGAAGGAGGAGCGCACTCCTCTCCCAGGAGCGACTGCTCTACCTCAGCATCAGAACTACTCTGGGATTCTATGGGCTCAGTGCCCACCTTGACAATGCCCTGCTCCTGCTTTCATTTTATTCTTATGATGTATTCATTTTATTCCGTTTTCATTGCTGGTTTTTATCTGAATTTTGTATATTGCCTTGTGTGCACAGTGGGTGGAGGGGTGAAGTTTAATATATCAAATAAAACAAATATTATGCCAGCCTGCACTCCCCCCACTACACTCTTTTTACCTGATAAATATATGGCTCAGTCAGTTGGCTGGCTTTTCTCAAGGGAATACATTTGTCCTTTAATGAGCTTCCGCCACACATTAAAAACATGGTTGTTCAGGCAGACGTTTGGGGTGGGTTAGGGTATTTTTAGAAAAATTATGTTTTTAATGTAGAATTTTATTGTTTTAAACTATTTCTATTATTGTACATCGCCCAGAGTGGCTGGGTGACCAGCCAGATGGGCGATTAATAAACTTAATAAATAAATAAATAAACAAGCAAACAAACGCTTGAATGTGGGAAACGCAGAACCAGCCAAAACCCAGAGTTCCATCACTTTGTGATTCATAGCTATTAGGACCATAGAGCAGGGCTGAGCAACTTCCAGGGGGCTGCATTGCCCCCCCGAACCCACTGTGGGCTGCAATCTGCCCCCACTGCTGCCACCGAATTTGCCACCAAAATTGTGGCAGTGGTAACGGGAGCAAAAAGCAGTAATTTTACAAGCATGCGCTTCATTTGGAAGCAGGATTCTCTTTCTTTGATGGGTATCTCACTGAAAGTATTCAAGAGGGAGCTACAGCTGTCAGGTACCTACCTCTTGTCATTAGTTCCCATAACAAAGAAATAATCCAGCTAGCAGCCATAACTAGGGATATACAGACCGTGTAAAATCTGCTCCGTCTGTGTTTCGTGGATTGTCAGGTGCCTTTCGTTCCGTCATCCGCCCACAGTGGATGTGAAGATATTTTTTTTTTGTCACAGGGAAAAATATGGAAGTAATTATGTAAATATTTACATAAGTATTTACATAAGTATTTACATAATTTACCTCAGTACGTAACATTTAGTGTATTGTCCCTCATTCCACTCAACATTTCCTCAGCAGAATTTCTATGGATTTATATGCGTAAAATTCGGGAAAGTAAAAAAATCATCCGAAAGTCCACGGACTCTGCATGGCCTGAGGGGGTTGCTCCACAGCGGATCCCACAGGTCGGATTCTTAAAAATCCAAGCCCCTTTTAATCCATCTCAAATTTCTCCAGCATCCCTAGGCATAACAGTATGTCCCTTGTCTTTCTTCAACAGCTGCTGGATTCAGGACGACGTTGCCTTTTACGTCTCTGTGGTGGCCTATTTCTGCTTGGTGTTCCTGATGAACGTCGGCATGTTCATCACAGTCCTTCTGCAGGTTCACACCATGAAAGCAAAGAATCCGGTGCGAGTACCTAACTGGAACCATGACTTCCTTCATGACCTGAAGCGTGTGGCCAGCTTGACGTTCCTGCTCGGATTAACATGGGGTTTTGCCTTCTTTGCGTGGGGGCCAGTGAAGATTTTTTTCATGTACCTCTTTGCCATTTGCAACACCTTGCAAGGTCAGCATTGCACGAAAGTGGATAAGCACTAAGCTTAGCTGGGATCCTTCAGTGGTGTAGTGTCCCCTTTGATGGGGAAGGTGTCGTGCAAACAGACTGGGCCTGTGCTGGAAGGACAGGGGTTTCCCTGCACAGTGCTTTCAGCAGGGGTTTCCCTGCACAGTGCTTTCAGCATGATGGGATTATTTAGTGATGATGCCTCCTGTTAGGAAGGCAATGAGCAGAGAAAAATGAAAAGGCAAAGGACACCACGCCATTTTTGGGTGAAGAAAAGAAAACAGTTTTACTCACAAATATTCTTGCATATACAATGCAGGCACAGCACAGAGTTTCAAAGGAGTTTGTTCAGTCCATTTTGTGTTCCATTACACTGGCAGGCGTGAAAGAGCAAACACACGTGCTCCCAGCAATGGTGAAAGTCGGGGGGGGGAAGGGGAGGAGCAAAAGGAGGAAATCACAAGAAACCACGCTGTAGGCTATAGAGATCATGAGGCTCGCTGTGCTCAAAATTCCCATGAATTAGCTAACTGCAATACTGCCCCCTTCCAGCAACTTCCAGTATTGCCAGCACAAGGGAATCCCCGCGGTTATCTCCAATCACAGACCAGAGATAACATCAGGGATTCCTTCAGGGGCAGGGCTTGGAGGTCAAGCTCCACCTCCTGGAGGGATCCCTGAAGGCACTATGGGCCAGATGGAGAACCGATGGGGGGATTACCGATACAGGCCAGATGGGGGTGCCAAAGGTTCCCATCCCCTGCTCTTGGGGAAAAGACTGCAAGTCAGTATTTTGCATGGATGAAGTCCCAGATGTAACCCTTACATCTCCATTTAAAAGGATAAGGTAGCAAGGCTGGCATAAACAACAACAGCAAAGGAGATCGTTACCTTGTCGTGGTGCTGGAGCTTGAGCACCTCAATGACATCGTGAGCTAAACTGTGAAGGGACACCCAAGACGGGAAGGTCATGGCAGAGAGTTCAGACTAAATACGATCCCTGGGGAAGGAAACGGCAACCCACCCCAGTATTCTTGCCATGAAAACTAAATGGATCAGTACAACCAGAGATATGTCGGTATACCATCGGAAGATGGGACTCCCAGGTCGGAAGATGGTCAAAATGCTACTGGGGAGGAACAGAGGATAAGTTCAAGTAGCCCCAGATGTGATGACACAGCTAGCTCAAAGCCGAAAGGATGGCTAGCAGCCGATGGTGCTGGTGGTGAACGACGAATCCGATGTTCTAAAGATCAACACACCACAGGAACCTGGAATGTAAGATCTATGAGCCAGGGCAAATTGGATGTGGTTATTGGGGAGAAGTCAAGACTAAATATAGAAATTTTGGGTGTCAGTGAACTGAAATGGACTGGAATGGGCCACTTCACATCAAATGACCACCAGATCTACTACTGTGGACAAGAGGACCACAGAAGAAATGGAGTAGCCTTCATAATTAATAATAAAGTGGCTAAAGCAGTGCTTGGATACAATCCAAAAAATGACAGAATGATCTCAATTTGAATTCAGGATAAGCCATTTAACATCACAGTGATCCAAATATACGCCCCAACCACAGATGCTGAAGAAGCAGAAGTAGATCAGTTCTATGAGGATCTGCAGCACCTACTGGATAGTACGCCAAACAAAGATGTTATTTTCATTACAGGAGACTGGAGTGCTAAGGTGGGTAGTCAAACGACACCTGGAATTACAGGCAAGCATGGTCTGGGAGAACAAAATGAAGTGGGACACAGGCTGATAGAATTTTGCCAAGACAACTCACTGTGCATAACAAACACTCTCTTCCAACAACCTAAGAGATGACTTTATACATGGACTTCACCAGACGGTCGACACCAAAATCAGACTGACTACATCCTTTGTAGCCAAAGGTGGCAGACATCTATGCAGTCGGTAAAAACAAGACCTGGAGCTGATAGTAGTTCAGATCACGACCTTCTTATTGCACAATTTAGAATCCGACTAAAGAGAATAGGGAAGATCCACAGATCAGTTAGATATGAGCTCACTAATATTCCTCATGAATATGCAGTGGAGGTGAAGAATAGATTTAAGGGACTAGATTTAGTAGATAGGGTCCCAGAAGAACTATGGGCAGAAGTTCGCAACATTGTTCAGGAGGCAGCAACGTCCCAAAGAAAAAGAAAACCAAGAAGGCAAGATGGCTGTCTGCTGAGACACTGGAAGCAGCCCAAGAAAGAAGGAAAGCAAAAGGCAACAGTGATAGGGGGAGATATGCCCAATTAAATGCAAAATTCCAGAGGTTAGCCAGAAGAGATAAGGAATTATTTTTAAACAAGCAATGCACGGAAGCGGAAGAAGATAATAGAATAGGAAGGACAAGAGACCTCTTCCAGAAAATTAGAAACATCGGAGGTAAATTCCAGGCAAAAATGGGTATGATCAAAAACAAAGATGGCAAGGACCTAACAGAAGCAGAATAGATCAAGAAAAGGTGGCAAGAATATACGGAAGATCTGTATAGGAAGGATAATACTATCGAGGATAGATTTGACGGTGTGGTCAGTGAGCTAGAGCCAGACATCCTGAAGAGTGAGGTTGAATGGGCCTTAAGAAGCATTGCTAATAACAAGGCAGCAGGAGATGACGGTATCCCAGCTGAACTGTTTAAAATCTTGCAAGATGATGCTGTCAAGGTGATGCATGCCATATGCCAGCAAAATTGGAAAACACAAGAATGGCCAACAGATTGGAAAAAATCAACCTATATCCCCATACCAAAAAAGGGAAGCACCAAAGAATGTTCAAGCTATCGAACAGTGGCACTTATTTCACATGCCAGTAAGGTAATGCTCAAGATCTTGCAAGGTAGACTCCAGCAATTCATGGAACGAGAATTGCCAGATGTACAAGCTGGGTTTAGAAAAGGCAGAGGAACTAGAGACCAAATTGCCAATATCCGCTGGATAATGGAGAAAGCCAGGGAGTTTCAGAAAAACATCTATTTCTGTTTTATTGACTATTCTAAAGCCTTTGACTGTGTGGATCATAACAAATTGTGGCAAGTTCTTGGTGGTATGGGGATACCAAGTCATCTTGTCTGCCTCCTGAGGAATCTGTATAACGACCAACTAGCAACGGTAAGAACAGACTACGGAACAACGGACTGGTTTAAGATTGGGAAAGGAGTACGGCAGGGTTGTATACTCTCACCCTACCTATTCAACCTGTGTGCAGAACACATCATGCGACGTGCTGGGCTTGATGAAGCCAAGGCTGGAGTTAAAATCACTGGAAGAAACATTAACAATCTCAGATATGCAGATGATACCACCTTGATGGCTGAAAGCGAGGAGGAGCTGAGGAACCTTATGACGAAGGTGAAAGAAGAAAGTGCACAAGCTGGGTTGCAGTTAAACCTAAGAAAACCCAAGATTATGGCAACAAGCTTAATTGATAACTGGCAAATAGAGGGAGAAAACGTGGAAGCAGTGACAGACGTTGTCTTTCTAGGTGCAAAGATTACTGCAGATGCTGACTGCAGCCAGGAAATCAGAAGACGTTTACTTCTTGGGAGGACAGCAATGACAAATCTTGATAAAATAGTTAAGAGCAGAGACATCACACTGACAACAAAGGTCCACACAGTTAATGCAATGGTATTCCCCGTAGTAACCTATGGCTGCGAGAGCTGGACCATAAGGAAGGCTGAGCGAAGGAAGACAGATGCTTTTGAACTGTGGCGCTGGAGGAAAATTCTGAGAGTGCCTTGGACTGCAAGAAGATCAAACCAGTCCATACTCCAGGAAATAAAGCCAGACTGCTTGCTTGAGGGAAGGATATTAAAGGCAAAGCTGAAGTTCTTTGGCCACGTAATGAGAAGACAGGATACCCTGGAGAAGATGCTGATGCTAGGGAAAGTGGAGGGCAAAAGGAAGAGGGGCTGACCAAGGGCAAGATGGATGGATGATATTCTGGAGGTGACGGGCTTGACCTTGGGGGAGCTGGGGGTGGCGACGGTTGACAGGAAGCTCTGGCGTGGGCTGGTCCATGAAGTCACGAAGAGTCGGAAGCGACTGACCGAATAAACAACAAGCAAGGCTGGGAAGTATCTTTCACACTCCTCCAAAGCCTGACTCAGTATATAACAGCCTCATGTGCCATGATGTGCACCATATGTGCACCATATCTTTGTCAGTGATGATGTCAGAATCTTGGCTGGGGTGGGGAGGAAATGTAGAATTCAAATGCAGAAATGTAGCATCCAAAGAATGTTGACTCTGCTTCCCTTTGTGCTTCAGGCTTCTTCATTTTTGTGTTCCACTGTCTCATGAAGGAGAATGTGAGGAAGCAATGCCAAATCCACTTCTGTTGCGGGAGGTTTCGTCTCAGCTATTCTCGTAAGATGCCGATTTGTTTTTTTGTTTCAAAGTCCCCCCCTGTCCTTCTTCCCTCCTCTGTCTGATGGATTCACACAAGGCCTGGGATGAAAGTCTCAAGGTGCATTGGGTAGGTTCATATGAAACTAGGAAGTTGTTCAGATACCCTGGTCCCAAGTTGTATAGGGCCTTATGGGTGTTATGATATATATTGTGAAGCTAATGCATTCAGAGCAATCTCAAATAGTCAATTCCTCCCCTTGGTAGCATAACATTTGGGAGCAATGATACAGCACAGTAGGTGTTATTCCATTTCAGAAAACAGGCATTCTAGATTAGTCACTCCTATTTTATACTTTTATTTACGTATATCCCCCACTATCTACCCTCCCATCTGATTTCAGACTGGAAGAGTTCTGCCACAACTCTGGGGTATCCTCACCCACGAAACCTTGAGTGGAAACCATCATCCCATTCTTTGAGGTCGCTGAGGTCTTGTGCGACCAGCTCTACATCAAACAGCTCAGGAGGTTTAGCAAGAAGAGCTAGTCCAGGCATCGGAGTTAAAACTGGTGAGTAGGGGTAAAAAATATACTCACTGGATTTGAGGCCTGGGTTACCCATGCAGCAGAATGAGGTGGTAGAGTCCTGAAGTGGCAACATGGATTGTGGTGCATCCCGTTTTTTGAATGGACTATACCACTTCAAACTTCAGGTGGTACATCATATTTTTTAATGCTTCCCTATGTAAAGAACTCCCCCAAAGTTAAAAAAAAAAAAAAACTAGCACAAAAAGAAGACTTAAAACAAAAGTTTTGTTTTAATCTGCAGAGAGTTTTTGCAGGGAGATGGCACACCCAAAAGTGGTATCTCGGCTTTGCAGTCTGAACTGGCATGCTCCAATCTACCACCTCAGGATTCTATCATCTCATTTTGGTGCATCTGTAATCCAGGCCTGAGAAACTTTTAAAATGGAATGAGTTGGCACCAGCACCTGTCTAAGAGCTATACATTCAGCAAAATCACGTAGATTCTTGGATTCTTTTTGCTATACATTCAGCAAGATCACATAGATTCATAGATTCTTGTACCTCTTCAGCTTGGAAGGGGTGGGGAGTGCTACATTTTATATTTTTCTAATATAAAACTATAGTTTACTAAATTCTGCAGACTGAAGTATTAGCATATTGAAAAGAGAGAGAAAAATAACATTATGATTAATATATTAATATTTATTAATTATATAAACATATTTCCAAAATATTTCTGATATAATTTTAAATCATGTGAATGTTTGGGCATTACCTTGCATGTTTATTGTTTCAAGGGAAAATCATAAGGAAATCAAACCCAATAAGAAAGGACCGACTACCAGCTCAGGGTGTGTGATGTTAAGAGGGTAAAGGGATATATATTTCACAAACGCCTTACAAATTCATATAACATATTTTATAAACACTGCAATTAAACAGAAACAGCTTGATAGAGACTCTTGAAAAAAATCAACATAGAATTCTTCATGTGTGTGATGAATAATCAAAAGTGTTTCCACCAAAATCTGTTTCCTTCAGTGGTCAAGTAAAGTAAAACATCCCAATTCACATATAAATATATGAAAAAATAGTCCCCCACCTCTTGACCAAAAGTGCCAAATATTATGAAACGATAATGGGATCATCTGCAAAATAAATATAATTTAATGGTTAAGAATGGTTAAAAAAGGGCATTTAAGATTTAACTAGGCCAATGAAGAAGACCAATTTTAGCCAAAACATTTTTGCTTGCTTAAGACTCACTATTACGGTGTTTGCTTTATTTGTTGTGGTTATAAAATTTGTTACACAAACTTGTAAGGTGTTTGTGATATGTATATTTCTTTACCTCTTTAACATCACACAAGATCACCTTGGCAGGTGGATTTTTATCATGCCAAAACATAATGAAGCATAGTCCATTTTTCAACAAACCAGTGTCCTGCTTGTCTTTGTTGCTTAACTTGACAATGTTAGTTGGTGTAATAATATTCATGACATCCCATATTTTCACTAACCATTCTATCATTCATGGGTGTTCTCCTTCAATTCCTATTGCAGCCATCCTGGCTGTTAAGGAGAGGCATTCCTAAATCACCTGAAACAACAGTGGGTTTTTTGTTTTGTTTTAAAGTAAAGTAGCAGAATAAAACCAATACTGGATCTTGTGACAGCTCATATAACTAATTTAAGTAACCCAGGATTGATTTCCAAATTTTACTCTTGCAACACTTCCAATAAATATGAAATGGATTTGATCAAGTACAGCCAGATCTCCAACAGATATTCCTCACTGTTGTATGTATTCTTTTCAACCTAGATGGAGTGAGGTACCATAGCCCAATGACAGAACATCTGCATTGCATCCAGAAGGTCCCGGGTTCAATCCTAGGCAGCATCTCCAAGCAGGGCTGGAAAAACTCCTGCCTGAAATCTTGGAGGGCCACTGCTGCCTGTCAGTGTTGCCAGTATTGAGCTAGATGGGCCAATGGGCTGATTCAGTATAAGACAGCTTCCTATCTAAACATGATCCAAACAGTTTCTTAACTTATTAAAAAATGGTCTCCGTCCACACAAAACCTGACCATATGCAAGGAATTCCATGTCTTTTTTAACCAATCTGCCGGCCATCACAGGCCTTTAATATTCTACTGTTTACTGACTAATTTAATTAACATCCTACCAAGAATGTAGGTTTAGATGAAAGGCTCATCAAGCTGGTTTAGATGAAAGGCCCATCAAGTCAGTTGTCTCTCAGTGGCCAACCGGAGGCGTCCAGGAGACCCCAACACAATGCAAGATGTTAGTAGCCTTCTCCCACTGTAGCTCCCCCAGCAACTATTATCTAAAGGTAGAGTGCCTGTAGACCTGGAGGTGCCATCTAGCCATCATGGCCAATAGCCATTGATAGACCTCCTTCTCCATGAATAGCCATGAATCCAGTCCCATTTTAAAGCCATCTAAGTTGGCAGTCATCACTACATCCTGTGACAGTGAATTCCTTACATTATGTTCAAACAGAATGTTGGCTGTGCCCACCATCGGAATGTGGCCACTGAGAGCTTCTCTGAAATTGAATTTGGTCCTCAGGCTGATAGAATTACCTGACCTCATAGTGGAGGCTGATGGCTACGATGTCAGTGGGGTGGTGAATCTGCTCCGGGCTTCAGTCAGAACTCTAAAGGAGTTGGAAAGCTCCTTTAGAGTTCTGTCTTGGTTCTGACTGAAACCCAGAACGGATTCACTGCCCCACTGACATTGGAGCCACCAGCCTCCACTACCACCCTGCATTATATTATAATATTCTCTTATGTTAAATCATTAATTCTGCCAGAAGATAAAGAAATGCTTATTCACCTTCTCACTGCAGCTAGGATAACTATCCATCAAAGTTGGAAATAAAAAGGTCTATTCATAAAAGAGTGGCTATTAATCATCTGCAGTGTAATGTACTGTATATAGTCAAGTTTTAAAACAATACTTTATCAGGTCTAGAGAAGGTCGACAATTAAGAAGTTTATAGAAAAAATGAGTATTTTTTATAATGCAGTGGAATATGCTGGTACAAGACTCAGTATCAACCTTTACCATGCTGTACATTTAATTTAATGTAATTTAAAAGGCTGTACATTTATAGCAAATCTATTGCTTATGTATTTGTTGGTTGGTTTTTGGAATGACTGAACTAATTCATAGGAGTTTTTCTTTATTAGTATAGGATAATTTGTTAAATTTGAAGGGTGCTTGCTTTATTACTTTACTTTAATAAAGTAACTTTATTAAATAAAGTTACTTTATTAATATGAAATAAAAGTTAAAAAGAATTCCACACACAGAGAAAAATAGAATGCTGGGAAAAGGGCTAGACCAGAAATTTTCTCTTTGAAGTCCTAGCTTTTTAGCTGACATTCCCCACCCTCTATGAGAAAGTATATCCAGTGACTGAAAATGACTCCCCATGTAACTTCTAGGCCACGTTTGCTGCAGCCTCAGCTGTGCATCCTTGACTGACCAGATGATCAAGCTTCCTCGTGTGAGAAGAACGTCATGTATGGGTGTCGAGCTGCAGTGACCTCAGAAAACCAGGTTTTTGCATTGAGGGCATGTCTGGTTCTTTGCGACCCTCTGGAAGACTGCTGTGTTCTTGTGGCCCTGACAAATCAACATCCACCTATGGATCTTTCGCAAAACTCAGTTGTCAGTTTTCTCAGAATAATCACTCAGAATTGGGACAATGCAATTAAACAAATTAGAGCTTCAGTGGCAGGTTCAGAAAAGTAACAGTTGAACAGGCAAGCGCTTGGCCAACCATGCCTGCACAACTCGTGACCCACCAGAGGCCCAAGAACACTCTCCCCCGGTTTTTTCCTGCCTAACTGGGAATGGAAAAAAAGTAGGAGTGGGGCTGAAGCATCTGTCCAGCCATGTTACAGGGCTGGTGGGCTACACCCACCGTGGGGTGGGGAGTCCAAACGGTGGGAGGCTTGCTGTGAGCCTCATGTCATAAGATCTTCTTGTGCTTCAGAGAAGACTGTGGCTTTGTCATGGGCCAAGATTCAAAGGCCCTGGTATCAGAAGAGGGGGTCTGATGACACAGGGAAAGCTGGGCTCAGGGACCACCGCAGGAAGGAGACTCTGAAGCCACTGCTGCACCAGAGACTCCCATGGGAGGGCAGCCCCGGGGCCAGCAAGGCCTCCATTCACTGTGCCTGAAAAAGTAGGGGCCCCTGCATCTCTGACTCAGATAATTCATTACCAGAACTGCTGGGAGCTCAGAAGGGTGCTTCTTCACCACAGCAGCATGTCCAGGAACAATAGGAGGCTTCCCAGCGCTATCAGAGCATTTACCTTCAGAACAGGGCATGGCCTCTTTAAGCCTAAGTAGTTTCCCTCTGAAGCAGCATTGCTGGAGGCAGCCATCTTGCGACAGGACTACCTGAGTTTGCATCTGGTCCCGGACTGTTGCTGGAGCAGCGCTCTCCAACTTCTGCTTTCCAGTTTGCCCTGCATCACATGACCAGCTCCACCCTGAGCTGTGCATGGTCCTGGACATGTGTCGCCTCCTGGACTCTTGCTGCACCTGGCCAGAATGCCCCTGCAGGCTCCAGCTGGGAACAGGACTCACTTGAGCAACAGGAATTCAGGGGTCAGAGAAAGGGATTCCACAGAGCCTTGAGAGCTGTGGCATATTGGGAGCAAGATATGCACCGATTAGTGCCACGTGACGCCATGGCTGAAGACCCGTGTTGGCCGACTCGATGATCTCAGATTCAGTTGTCTACAAAACCACCAGTGAACATATCACTTATAAGCTTTGATTGCTTCACAAATGCAATGAAAATAATAAATATGTATTTCCTGCTCTAAATGATGGATAAGGATAACATTTATTTATTAAGGCTTTTTTTAAAGTCACAACTTTCTTTCTAAAGACTCAAGGCAGTGCATATGGTTCCACTCCATTTTTATCCTTGCAGCAACCCTGTGAGGTAGGTTAGACTGAGAGATGATGACTGGCCAAGGTCACCCAGCAAGCTTTATTCCTGTTAGTATTTAAAGGTAGTGTGTGTGTGTGTGTGTGTGTGTGTGTTCCCCTTATGACCTGGACCCCCAGAGCAACTCCTTAAGGATCTCTTGCCTCCTTAATAGCCCCAGCTTCCTTCTTTTAAATGTCCTCTTCCCAATAACATGGGGTTTAGGCTGTAGACGTGGGGTGATTGGCATTTCAGACACTTGGGTTTTAACTACAACACTTTACAGCTAAATTAAAGCAAGCAAATTACAACTGAAGGTATTTACACAATACTGCTGAGAGACTCAAAAGGCATTAAGAGAAAATAAAGGTTGCAAAAATGCAAGTTCCTCTATCCTAGCTGCATTTAGACTTCTTCAGGCTGCTTATTCTCTCTTTGTGCTCTGCTTTTCCTGAGTCTGCTCTTCCTGCTCTGATCTTTCTGACTCTTTCTTTTTATACCCTTCTCCCACAAAACTGAAAATACTTTTTCCAACCTGAAGAAATGAAACTTAAATGGGGAAATAACTGAAACTTAACCGGGGAAATGAAACTACTCCTCTCAGGGCTACCCCTTCCCAACAACAACAACAACAAAACCCTCCAGGCCTCTGACCTTTTTCTTTTCCTTGCCTCTGTAGGCCTCAAACCTTCAGTGTGTGTGTGTGGGGGGGGGGGGACAAACACACACACACATACACACACACACACCGGCTTGTGAAGGCAAAGGCTTTTTAAAGGAAGACATAAACGGAAGGTACTTTATGGGTAGTCTCGGAACTGCCAAGTGTCCTTATGAATATTGTAGTCAAAGGTGTCTGAAGAGGGATGGGAAGATATTGGAACCGAAGAAGAGCCCTCCTAGATCAGACTGAAAGCCTGGATGGTCCACCATTGTGTCCCTACAGTGGCCACACAGATCCCTGTGTGAAGCCCACAGGCAGGACATGAATGCTCTAGCACCCTCCTGCTCATGTGCCTGAGCAACTGAAATACAGAGACATACTGTCTCTGATATCAGAGGTAATATTTAGCCATCATGACCAGTAGCCATTGATAGCCTTATCGTCCAGGAACTCCATTATCTGTAGGAGGTGCTGCTGCCGCCGCCCAGTTTCAGTCCCAAGAGGTGCTGCGGATCAAGGCGAGATGCCTCTCTGAAACTTCAGGGACTCCCATGATGTGCCAGATGCTTCAGCCCCCAGTGCCAGGGACTCCCTCCCAGAACGCCCACGCCACGGCTGCTCTCTTGCTTCCCAGCAAGGACGTGCCCTGTCTCCAAAGCTACTACAGAAGGGCCCCTCATCAGAACCACACCCCTCGCTCTGGAGACCTCCTCACCGCACCCCTCAATCCCATGATCCTCCAACATCTCCCCAATCTGTTCCACTCCTCCCTTTCAGGTTCCAGGACACAGTCTGAAGGCACAGGAGGCAGCCACCGTGCTGAAGCTAAGCAGGTCTGGGCCTGGTCAGTGCGTGGAGGAGAGGCCACCTGGGAACCCCATGGAGCCACCTTGAGTTCCACAATGGGAGAAAGGTGGGGTATAAATGTAATAAATAAAGACATAAAGAAGACACCATATAAGCCAATCCCTCGAGGAAGGTTTATTTCAGCCCAAGGACATGACAGTCCAGAAAGCTCTGCTATGCATGTGAAACTGAATCCCAGGTTCCCAGCACCTTATTTCAGCATCTCCCTCCCTACACCATCCAGCCTCATTACCCACCTCTGAAGACTGTTGCTAATTGCTCTTTGGCACCACCAAAGCCTCCTTAACAATGACAGTGATGCACACAGATAGTGATGTAGCGAATGTTTCAGAGCCTCCCCATGTGGGGAAGCAGAATACAAAAGGCTCTTTTCTTCAAGCAAGCGACTCCTACGCAGCAATTAGGGATGGGCGGGGAGGAGGAGGAATATTTCAGCATGTACCTTTCCCTGAAATTAAAGAACTAAAACTCCCAAACGGTTCCCTTGAATTGATTTGGTAGGACAGCCAAAGTGGGACAGGCCTCTTTAAGCAAGCAAAGGGATGCTGATGCTGTTAGCAAAACAAGCTAAATGACCTCTGAAAGGAAAAGGAGGAGATAGGTGATTAGGATTTCTGGCGATTAAAAACATTTTAAATTAATAGGAGCTGCAGAGTGTTACGGGTGGGAGTGGGAAAGCTAATAGTGGCCATGATGCAGGGGGAGGGAGGGTTAACTCTTTCCATTGTCCCATTTTCCCAGTTAAAATTCACCTTTCTCAAAGCTGATGTTTGCCCCTTGGGGAAAATGTGCAGGTATCGCAAAGGTACTGGTACAGTTCCCCCCACAGAGCAAGGAGCAGCTTCATGGGGCATCTCTACACCAGCCCCAAATCCTGCATTTAAAAGGGAGCTTTCTGCTTCCGTTGTAAATGCAGGATCATGACTCCCTTTTTTCACGTGCTTCCTTCTCCCCCACCCCCTTCCCCCTTCCTTCTCCCTGTATCTGAGTCTTCCATTGTCTTTCATTGATCTTGTTCCTCTTGCCGCTTTTACCCTTTTCACAGAGGAAACCGAAGCGGGACGCAACAGGGTAGTTTGATAGCTCATTATCCACGATCTATTTAAAAACGGAACAAAGGGCATTTCATGCAGGAGACGGCTTGAACGATCACGGCGTCATGTAAAGAGTCCGTGGAGGAGCAATCTCAGTCGCAGGACAAAAGCTCAGTGTGAAGGAGCCCCTGGTGCATGTCCTGCTTACTGGGACAGAGCTCCAGGGATTACGTCAGGGTCAATTCCAAAAGCATGGTCTGTAGGTAGTTCAAAGCCAAACACAGGGAGACCCAGAGAATGTGCTATCTTTACAATGACCTCTTTGAAGATGAGTAAGAATGGCTGTATGGGAATTGTATTAATTTTTAAAACAGTCTAGAACTCCTTTTTAAATTAAATGAAAGAGCAACTTTAAAAACAACAACCAGAGATCAATTATCCTTAGGAATTTTTCGCTTGCTGCCATTGGGGTTGGGAAGTAAATAGAAAACTCTACATAGGGTAGAATTCCCATTTGCATTACAAATTTGCCAGTCCTTGCTCAGCTGAGAATATAAACAGCAGGCGAGAGGCTCAAAGGCACTTTCAGCTTCAGATATGAGAACAAAATGTTCTCATAGTGGCTTCACACTTTACTAGACAGCACAAGTGCTCTGCACTTAATGCTTTCATCACTTAGGGCAGGGGTGTTGAACCTCTTTCACCTCGAGGGCAGAATTCAGTTGTGGAGAAGCTCTCAGGGGCTGCATCCCACTGTTGCATGGGGCTGAAGGCAAAATGGGGAAGGCAAAGGATATGAGGCCAAAATACTAAAATTACCAGCGTATTTTAGCTTAAATCTCTTACAGCCAGTAACTAAGCCTTAGGAGAGGCATTTCAACCTTTTAGAATGGGGTGGGGGAAACACATAAAAGTTGGGGAGCCACCAAGCAATTGGTGGTTAGGGCCATCTGAGAAACCTGGAGGGCTGGATTTGACCCACAGGCTTGAGGTTTTGCACATCTGACTTAGGGGAACAGGTAATGCGCAAAGAGAGAACATGACCATTACATGTGCATTTTCCCTTTGGGAAGATACAAGCATTCCGTGGATACAAGCACAATTTTAGAGCCTTAAGGGTCGTCAGAGATCATCTATTCCATCCCCCAGCTTACTGCAGGATCTACAATGCAGGACACAACTGCAGCATCCCTGACAGATGGCTGTCCAGCCTCTGCTTAAATACCTCCAGCGAAGACAAGCCCACCACCTCCTGAGGCAGACTATTCCACTACTGAACAGCTTTTACTGTTAGGAAGTTTCTCCTAATGATTAGCTGAAATCTGCTTCCCTGCAATTTCCACCCATTGGTTCTAGTCGTGCCCTCTGGAGCTACACAAATATGCATCGGTGTGTCCATGTGTGTGTCCCTCCCTCCACTTACAACAATGACAGTATAGCATGCCCGGCTCTTGAACGATCCAAAGCTCATGATGCTTGTAGCTCTTGGTTGAAACCCTAGATGCATTGGGACTCTTCCTTCCTTGTTGTAGCACAGGTAAGGTGGTGGTGGGAAGCAGAATTAAAGAAGGCAAGGTCGAGATAGGAGGTTTCCTAAATAACTTCCGAGAGCCGTAACAAAAAGAGCATTAAAACAATGTCAAAACATGAGCGCAGCACAAAATGTTCCATAGCAATTCTGTACCGGAGGAGACTAAAAGTTCATGGCAGACCTGCCCAGACAGGCTATCAGATTTGGCACCATGTGAGCCTTCGTGGGGAGAGCATTCCAAAGATAGGGCACCGCAACCAAGAAGCCGCTTTTGCCAATCACCAACCACCTGACTTCTGATGTGGGGGACCTGAAGAAAGATCTCAGTAGACAATCTTAAGCTGGAAAACATGCTAGAGACAGGTTTTGGGGAGATCATTGGGCAGACCTCTGGCTGCTAACAAGTTGTACATAACAAGTCTCAATATGGCAAGGGAGTGGGCATATCAGGACCTTAGTCTTAGGGAGAGGAGTGCTGAGTGAGTTAAGAGACAGGAACTGGCCCTTAGAAGGTTACAGAGTATATTAGTCAAGGGAGAACTGTGCATCAGTGACCTGGAAAAGGTAAAAGTCCAAGAGTAGAAGTGGACAGGGAAAAGACAACAAAAATGTGTGTGTGTGTCTATACCACAGCAGAGAATGTTAACCTTCATGTCATAAGGGAAGCTGAACTGGATAAAAATACAAAATGTGCCAATGCACTTCTGCTTGAACAAATGTTGGGCTCAGTCTTTTCAATTAACTTACAAAGGGGCAGCACACTTGAGAAAAGGTATGTGAAGTTTGATAAAGGAGAGTATTTTGTTGATGCACAAAGAGATCATCAACAAAGATGATCAGGGGACTGGACACAAATCCCTATGAAGGAACTGGGCATGTTTAGCCTTGAGAAGAGAACACTGAGGGGAGATATGATAGTGCTCTTCAAGTACTTGAAAGGTTTTCACAGAGAGGAAGGCCAGGATCTCTTCTCGATCATCCCAGAGTGCAGGACATGGAACAATGGGCTCAAGTGACAGGAAGCCAGATTCTGGCTGAACATCAGAAGAAACTTCCTTCCTTCCTTCCTTCCTTCCTTCCTTCCTTCCTTATTTATTTATTAATTAAATTTATTAATTGCCCATCTGACTGGTCACCCAGCCACTCTGGGCGATGTACAACCCACCATAAAACAATTTAAAACAATAAAATTTTACCATATTTTTTTTTTTAAATACCCTAACCCACCCCAAATGCCTGCCTGAACAACCACGTTTTTAATGCACGACGGAAGCTCATTAAAGAGGGGGCATGACGGAGTTCCCTAGGGAGGGAGTTCCACAGAGTGGGGGCCACCACAGAGAAGGCCCTCTCCCTCGTCCCCACCAGTCTAGCTGTCCTGGCTGATGGGACAGAGAGAAGGCCATCTGAGGCTGATCTTGTTAAGTGGCCTGTCTGGTGTTGCTGGAGGCGCTCCTTAAGATAGGCTGGGCCGGAACCATATAGGGTTTTAAAGGTCAAAACCAACACCTTCCTGACTGTTAGAGCAATACGACAATGGAACCCATTACCTGTGGAGGTGGTGGGCTCTCCCACACTGGAGGCATTCAAGATGAGGCTGGACAGCCATCTGCCAGGGATGCTCTGACTTGGATTCCTGCAGTGAGCAGGGGGTTGGACTCAATGGCCTTGTAGGCCCCTTCCGACCCTACTATTTTATGATTCTATGATTTCCGTCCTTAATTTTAGTCAAGATTATTTTTCATTTATTTAAAATCCTACCTTTTAAAGCAATTAGAAGAGTGTGCACGCACACACACAAAGACAATTTGTTAATGCAAAATGCAAAACACCAATTATTTTAGAAAGGAGCATCCAGTTGGTCCTGTTTTCGATTTTCTGTCTAATAGCTCCCTTGTCCCCCATTCCACAATTCAAGACCATATCATTTATGCTTCAAATGTGGCATTGTTTAAGTTGTCAGCTAGAATGAAGGCACATAATTTTATTATAAGGCATGAATAGTATCTCTTGATTTGACACCCTTTCATTTGTTCTCCCTTAATGCTGACATTTCATTGCCGAATGGTGGGTGATGATGCTACAGGTGCAGTGGCAGAAGGGTGGGGCAGAAAAGTGACAGACAAAATGGAATAATAAGGCCTGTTGAACTCGTGAGTCACTTGTTGTCACAAGGAGGGTCCGTGGCTCAGTGGTAGTACACCCGGTTTGCATGCAGAAAGTCCCAGGTTAGATCCCCGGCATCTCCAGGTAAGGCTGAAAAACTTCCTGCCTGAAACCTGGATAGCCGCCGCTGCCAGTCAGTGTCAACAGTACTAGGCTAGATGAACCAATGGCCTGACTCAGTAGAAGGCAGCTTCTTATGTTCTTCTGAGCACCTTAGGTCAGTGGAGCCACTTTGAACAAAGAAACGAACACATCCAAAAGGCAAGGGATGGAGGAATGAATTCCGCTGGGGGTGGAGGCTTAGTGGCAGCTGGAAGTGTGTTCATGATGCAGATATGTGTACCAAATTATCCTTTTATTGCATATTTACCATTTTGACTGTAAATCAGGGTTCTTTGTTAAATTGTCTCCAGCACAGCATATGTAGATACATGGCTTGGTGGAGTGGAACTTAATTAGCAGCATTGCCAGGAGTTGCCAAGGTGAGAACTAGGAACCTAGTGTACTGTTGACACTGACTGGCAGCAGCGGTATCCAGGTTTCAGGCAGGAAGTTTTTCAGCCTTACCTGGAGATGCCGGGGATCTAACCTGGGACTTTCTGCATGCAAACTGGGTGTACTACCACTGAGCCACGGACCCTCCTTGTGACAACAAGTGACTCACGAGTTCAACAGTTCCAAGTTCTTCCACATGAGGAGAGCCTCACTCATAAGTAGCCCTTTACTCATGAGGAGTTATAATTCTTAAATGGACATTCTTTGCCTGGCAACCAGCTGAACCTGCACCCTCAGATGCCTGCGTTCCCTAGGACTAGGTGGGGTCTTGGCTTCCATCTCTGAATCAAAAGGGGTGGGGGAGCTCTCCATATCCCAAGAAGATGGGTCTCCTGATGTCCCTCCTGAGGGCATGGGATCCCCCTGATTCCCCACTGGGGTTTCTTAAAACAGTCTGTTCCTCTGGGACGTTCAGCTCAGGGAGCTGCAGCTCCTCCTCCAACAAGGATCCCATTAGGTCGGCATGACAGAGACGCCCAGCAGTCTTCATGAATGTGTATAATCCTCTAAAGAAGCAATCTAAACTAGTTGTCATCACTGTGTCTGGTGGTAATGGGTTTCCTGTGCAACTTATGCATTGCTTCACTAAAGGCGCAATCCTATGTATATTTAGACAGAAAAAGCCCTACAACTCCCAGCATGCCCCAGCCAGCCGTGCTAGTTGGGATATGCTGGGAGTTGTAGGACTTTGTGTGTGTGTATCTAAACATGCATAGGATTACACTCTTCATATCATGTACAAGTGTAACCTCAGAAGGGGTGCATCTCTACCATGCATCATTGGAGTCGTCCCCCTGAGTTCCACAAGCGATGCAGTGATGGGTGAAGCCTGCTCAAAAATTTCTGTCCAATTTGGTGGAGATTTGTGGTGACATCTTTATATGTGCCTCATAGCAGGATTCAGCTGCACTGCAGCCCACCCCAATTAGTGCAGCTACTTGGATTTAGGGAAGCTGGAGAATTCCACCGTGGACTCAAATGAGGCTGGATTCCAAAAGATCTGACCTCCAGAGTCCACAGCAGAGTGGCTACACTTTCCTCTGGGTCTGGAGGAGTGGTGCTCTGGTTCCCTATAAGACGTGATAGACTAATGGCAGCTGCCATTAGCCTATTGCAGGAAAGTTACAGCCATAAATGGTGTACTGTATGCCATTTATGGCCATAAAGCACTTATTTTGTCCTAAGTACAGCTGTAAACAGCTGCAATTTAGGTCAAAGTCAGTGCTTTACAGCCACAAATGGCATACAATACCCCATTTACGGATGTATTTTTCCCGCGATAGGCTAATGGCAGCTGCCATTCCCCACCAGTGGGGCTGTTCACACAACTCACTAACCCACACCCAGTGGTTGAGTGTGGATTGTTTTGAACTATGGGTTGTTCGTTGAACTGTGGGTAGCATGTTGTCGGAACAGAGCCAGTGTGGCTTGTTAACCATGCAATGTGGCTTATTTCTCAAACAGGCAACCTTGAGAACCCATGGTTTGTTGTTGGGTTGTTCAGGATGGTTAACAAGCCACACTGGATGGTTAACAAGCCACCCTAGCTGCATTCAGACAACACAATAACCTATCCAGTGGAAAACATGCTGTGTTCAGACAATACACTAACCCATGGTTCAACAAACAAGTCATGGTCAAAACAACCCACACTCAACCACTGAGTGTGGGTTAGAATATTGTGTGAACAGCCCCAATGTGTAAAGGGAATGTTAAGTGTGTTTCAGTTGCATTCTCAATTCATACATGGCATCTCATGTGATTGAACGGAATGTGCATCCCAGAATGCTCCCCAGAATGCTTTGCGCCATGCAGTGATTCTACAGCAGATGTTCCTTCGCAGAAATCCTTGGCAGACAAATTGATGTGGATAGGTTATACTGGTGGAAATATTTGAAAAGCACTGCTAAAGTGGCACACTCTCTACTTGTTGGAATGTTAAAAGGAAGCTTTCTTTGATTGTTAAATGCAAAATAATGTATACTACTAGGTTAAATACGAAGTAATGGCAGAGATTTATGTAGAAGTTCTATTAAAGCACATAAAAACTGTAGAACATGACAGTTACCTCTTCCATAATGGTAGCTGTTAAACTCCAGATTCCTGAAATGTTTTCAACCATTGTATTTAGCATATACAGTAATTGCATGATATGAAGATGGAACATACAGCAGTGTTTTTAATGTGCACAAAAGGAATTTCTTGCATGCTTCCTTTTGACTGGTGAGCTTCTGAAGTCCCCACATTCTGCTACAGCAACTGCAAAATTTCCTTTCCCTGAGGTAGCATATCAATAGAGCAGTATTGCCCAATGTGGAATCCTCCAGATGTATTACAGCTTCCATCATCCCCAGCCAACAAAGTCCTGCTGGCTGAAGATGATGGAAGTTGTAGCCCATCCACACAGTATACTCAAAGACAGTATGCAAGCTGTCCTGGTTGACCACTCAGGCTGTCTGCCAAAGCTCAGCTTTATTGAGGCCCCTATTCCTGCACAGGGACCCAGGTCTTACCAACCCTAACCCTAACTTGAGGCTTAACCCCAACCCTCATGTGACACTGACACATCTCTCCATTCACATGGCTTGTAATAGTGTAGTGGCATTGGGAAGAAGCCACCCCCACCGTGCATCGTGCCAGGTTTGGAAGGCACAGCAACCCGTGCAGCATTGTGGACAATTATGCAAATCATGGTAAATGCATGTAGCATGTGCAGGGCCAGGAAAAGAAGCCACAAAGAAGCCACGATGGCTTCTTTTACCCCCTGTGATCTGAACATCCCTAGTCTCTCCAAAGCTGCTATATGCATTTCAAAGGAATCTCCCATTCACACAATTAGCTTTGGCCATTAGGTTGGCTGTCTCATTGCTGAGTGGAGCTGGCTAACCTCCATGGGATGTTTCAAAAGTCAAAACACAAACATGCTCACAATCCCAGACTAGTTTATAAGGATCTCTCTCTCTTTCAACTATTACATTCCAGTTCTATAAACTCTGGCATAATGAGGCACCTATTTATTGAATTAGTTTTCTGAAAAGGCAGAAGTTGAATTAGCTGTCTGAAAAGGCATTTTACAGTGAGCACAATCTTTTATTATCACAGTGACTCAAACCCTGTGAATATTAATATATACCAGAGAAGAATTGCCCCACTGGAAGTAAATCTAAAAGGAATAACGGCCTTTTAAATGATCCCATACTATGCAATTACAAAGCTTTAAAGGACTTTCAGAGTCCAAACATATCATTCAAAGGCACAATATCTAAGATAATGATTTCTTTAAAAATCCCATAGATAGACTAAGTAGACTTTGTATCGAGTTGCAACACATTTTGTTAATGAGAACTGGAGGGGATCTTTCTTTATTTAAAAAACAAATGCTGAAAGGACCCCAGACACATCTTTTCTTGGGAGTGATGGCCACCAATTCGGATGGCTTGAAAAGGGGGTTGGACAAATTCCTGGAGGAAAAGGCTATCAGTGGCTACTAGTCTTGAATCTTGATGGCTACGTGCTACCTCCAGTACCAGAGGCAGTGAGCCTATGTACACCAGTTGCTGGGGAACGTGGGCGGAAGGGTGCTGTTGCACTCATGCCCTGCTTGTGGGTTCCTGGTCGACAGCTGGTTGCCCCTGTGTGAACAGAATGCTGGACTGGATGGACCCTTGGTCTGATCCAGCAGGGCTCTTCCTTTGTTCTTATGAGAGCATGAGAGGAAGGATGGAGGATGTGCAGGAGTTCTGCTCTGAGGCACAAGATGCCCTCCGCTAGTGAGCCCTTCACCCTTGCTGGCCTGTGTGGAGCACTTTGTCCTTGCAGCCCCAGCTGCAGCAGCAGAGCTACAAATCCTGGTGGTGTTCTCTGTCTGAAATCCTGAGGTTGGGCACCTGTGTTATCCACCTGTCCTTCCTATCTTTGTTATCCTCCTTGCCACTCTGAAGATGTTGGGGAATGGGTGATGTGTCCCCATGTCTCATGTCTTAGATATATGAGAGCTATGTTCCCCTGCTGGGTTTTACGTATATACTCCCAGTGCTGTGCTTGTGTATTAGTTGGAACTAGTGGGGATTGCCACAAAAGGGTGCAGCGTGGATCACTCCAGTTCAGGTTTCCAGCCAAGCCCTCCTCCAGGAGACTCCATTTCATCCCTTCTCCTCTGGTTTTCCATCTCCCCCCCCCCCCGCCAATGTTAGGGTTAACATACCATTAATCCTAACTTACCTGGATCATATTTTACAGATTCCAGCACATACATTTATATTAACAAGCATATGTTACATATAGCCCTTTTCGTATTCCCGGACTCCCCCTATGTCAGACCCCTGCCCCCCAATAATCATCCCCTGGATCCCAAGAACAAGGATGGCAATGAACCTTCACAGAAGCCAGCTTTAATAGGTGGAGTGCTCCCCTGGCCACACAAGGCCTAAAATCCCCCAAGCACCTCCGTGCTTCCATGATCAGGGCCTCTACTGATGTACCGGGAAGGATGGGGCTGAAAGACCTCCTTACAGGAGGCAGCAATAGACAGTCCTTACAGATTGCTGCCTGGCTGCTGCTGCTGCAACACCCATCCAGTCCAGTTCCTCTAACCTACTTTGTGGACAGCTCCCCTGCTGTTTCAGCAATGGAGCCCTGACCCCTGACTCCAGGACTAGCTTTCCTTCTCGCTGGACAGCTTTCCTTTCCCACCTTCCTTGCTGGGTGGTGACTCCATGCCCCCCAGCTCCTGCCTGGTGGGAATGGGATAAAGAACTCCAGATTCTGACTGACATCTATTTCTTCCTCAACATGTCCCCAACTCTGCCCAGTTTTCTGCCTTGTGCTGGTGGAGCTCTGTAGTGGCAAGGCTATTGCTACACTTGTGAAATTTAAACATCCCCCCCGAGCATAATATTAGGATTTTGTAACAATCCTGATCTGCCCAGCAGGCATAACTTGAGGAAGGATGCTCAGTTCATCTGACAAAACAAACTAAATTCAAGCACCCCCCTTCCAGAGAGCACGGCAATGATTCCACCTCTCTCTGACACCTCTGCACACCATCACAGGCTGTCATTCCGCTTGGGAACGCAGGAATCCTGACAGCTCATCAGAGAGGGCCTGCCAAGTTGCAATGCTGAATGAGTGAGTGGGAAGGTGTTGTATCTTCCCCTGATAAATCTTTCTCCGGTGGAAAGCAAAAGCAAAAGCAACAAGCTAAACTTTGAACTAAGCTGGAGAGCCCTCTAATGAGACACTATAAAGCTTTCATGGTTCTCCCTCCAAAAACCTGCTCCGGTTGTTACCATGCAAGGCTTACCATAATCCCCATGGAATGACATGTTTCTCTGGGGTGGTCTCTGACAACAGCTCCAACAATTAACCTTTTTAGGGCAAGTACAGCTGTAATGCCAGAACAATGGATGCCACTGTATGAAGACAGGGGGACTAGGCAACATTTCAATGGGGGAAATTGCTTCTTCCGAAACCAAAGAAAACCCACATGCAAAACAGATAATTTCTTCATCTCCCTAATTTGTTTCAGTTGCCAAATTTGGGGAAGGTTTGGATTGCTGGAGAAAACACTGCATAGCAGAAGGGGAAAGATGTAGAAGGCACTTTGAATGAATGTCCATAAAGAGGCAGATGAATAGGGACAGAGAGCTATGAGGAAGAAAGGAAAGGGCATGAACCTTTGTCCCCAGCTACTAAAAGGTGTGCAGATTAGAATCATGTTTTTCTTTTCTAAAAGTATTAGAAAAGTGGTATTTTCAGGATTATACATATGATACAAAATTCAATGACTGAAACCATGCCAGGAGTTGTATGCTGGTATAAGGTTATGAGAGTTCCAATATACCCACAAATAATCCCGTTTAGAAAATGGACCTCTACTTTCACTCTTGGACCCTTAGGTGGCTAAGAATGACAGAGGAACAATTACCACACAGTTAAGTATAATAAGTACAGTGTATTGGCTAAGAGAATGAGTTGTAGCAATTCAAACCTCATTTATGGCAAAGGTATAACGAATCAGCTCACCAATGCAAGGATGTTACCACCCAACAACTGTTTTGTGAATGGCCGCTCTTAATACAGTAATTATCACTGTACTTTCTGCATTTCATTTTCTTCTGACCTCACTATTTACAGTTCCCGCTTCCTCCAGCCACCATGTGCCAACTTAGGGTAACACTTCATGCAGTCCATGAAAGCTTACACCATAATAAATTTGTTAGTCTTTAAGATGCCACAAGATTCTTGGTTGGTTTTGCTGCAACAGACTAACAAGGTTACCCTTTCTGGAAATGGTACCCTTAGCCAAAGCATTCTCAACTCCCAAATTAAACTATAAGGATAATTCTGACCTACCTTACAAGTTTGTTGTAAAGGATGTCTGAGATCACATATGTGATGTGGTTTCTGAACTCCATATAAAGGCTAAGTAAAATAGAAAACAAACATAAATCCCCTTTTTTGTTGCTGTAAGATGTCCATTATTTCTCTTTTGAGATAAAAATGCTCCCTATGTTTTCCTATTAATCTCAGATATTTACTAGACAGCCCTTCCACTTTTTATATGAAGCACTGGTCAATTCAATTTGCATAATGTGCAAAAAGCCATCAAACTAATAAAAAATAAGAAAGTACTGTTGACAAGGTAACATGCTGAGAAAAAGCAAATTGTCTCCCTTCCCTCCTCCTTCTCCCTCTTGTCTGCTTTTCCCCACAGTAGTTGGAAGGCATATTTTTTTAAAGAAAGTTCTCCACCTCCCACACAGTTCAGCAGTGAATCTGTGAGCATCCATCCTTCTTACACTTTGAGACTCCACAGAGAGAAGAAATGAGTTAAATATCCTGCGGAACTGGATTTCCACTGAATTCCTTGGGCATGCTCTGTTTTTAACTTTTTGGTTGACATGTTGCAGGGTAAGCATTAAATGTTTCTGACCAATTTAATTTCAACCTGAGCTGACAATATGTCTAGGGCACTGTTGCTGGAGACGGATGTAATTTTAGATAAATTTGCAAATGTTACTGAGCAACAGGCACCTGTACCTGGCAATGAAACTGCACAGGAAAGATGGTCTGAAGATGCTTCATTTGGGTGGGGGATACTCTGCACAATTTACATTACATACGCCACAATCATTTCGGTGGGTCTTCTTGGGAATGTGATCCTCATTAAAGTCTTTTTCAAGATCAAATCAATGCAGACTGTCCCAAATATTTTCATCACCAGCCTGGCTTTTGGCGATTTGCTTCTTCTGTTGACTTGTGTGCCAGTTGATGCTGCTTGTTATATTGTGGATACCTGGCTGTTTGGAAGGATCGGCTGCAAGCTACTGTCATTTATTCAGAGAATGTCTGTCGGAGTGTCTGTCTTCACTTTAACTGTGCTCAGTGCTGACAGGTGAGTTTGAAGGTCTTTTAACTGATCAAGGGTTGCTTGACTGTGGGATGTTATATGGAATAAAATTCACCTGAGCTGGATTCGGCCATTCAGTCCAGTATCCTGAACTCTCTCAATGGCCAGATCCAGACACTTTTACTGCACAATACATTGGTATTTGTTTCCAGCTCTTCACTTCCGATCTCCAGACATTTGATATTAGGGATGTCATTTGAACTGGAATGGATGCAAAAACTCCAACCAATGAGTTTTTGATATTTCCATGATTTAAAA
Source organism: Heloderma suspectum (assembly GCF_057233095.1). Classification (NCBI taxonomy): domain Eukaryota; kingdom Metazoa; phylum Chordata; class Lepidosauria; order Squamata; family Helodermatidae; genus Heloderma; species Heloderma suspectum. Next base: position 6,055,713 of record NC_139466.1, read on the forward strand.
GCTTTGTCTTTCCTGTAAATCTAGATTATTGTGCTTGTAGATTAAAACCTCCTTTATGGTAACATTAACAATGGTATGTTTTTAATGGTTCTCAGATATGTGAGGTGTTATTTCTAATTTGTGAAGTTGAATGTGGCAGAATTCTTACTAAGAGAAGAGAGTATGGGCTACTTGAAACCTGTCCAAAATTATTAGAGTTAACAGTTAGTATCTGGAAGAATTTTTTTTTTCATTTTAAAAAGCTTGAAAACAACTATCACAACCCTGCCTAAAGGCAAGGAGAAGCTATGCTGTATTTTGTTGCTATCTAGTGGTGTAGTAAAGCAATTCATGAGGCTCAAAAATGGAAGTGTTAAACATTTTGCAGCCAGTTTTCTGGTGTTCATGAAGCCAAACCAAAAGCTTTAACCCCCAACACCAAATCATCTGCTGGTTGACAGACTGAGACCAACAAATCCGGGCAACATTGAATTTATTTCTATTGCACACTAGCATGCAAAAAATAAGCATTTGTTACTTTGACAATTTAGAGGCCAAAACAAAACTTCTGGAGTTTGATGGTGCACAAAGAATGGTATTAAAATGTCAGGAAGACAGTTGTTGAGACCCTGGGGGGGCCTTCTTGTTCTTTTGCATAGCGTTCCTTGCTTTTAAACCTCTAATACTTTGACCTTAATTGTGATTCTTAGATACAAGGCAATCGTTAAACCCTTGGAACTGCAAGGGGCTGATGCAGTCCTGAAGACCTGTGGTAAAGTGGTCTGTGTTTGGATCATCTCCATGTTATTAGCTGTTCCAGAGGCTGTGTCTTCGGATCTATATGCTTTCCACATTCCTGAGAAAAATGGCTCCTTTGAAACCTGTGCACCCTACCCAGTGTCTGAAAGAATCTTGCAGGAGGCTCATTCTCTGGTTTGCTTCTTGATATTCTACATTATTCCACTAGCTATTATATCAATCTACTATTTTCTTATCGCCAAAACACTATACAGAAGTACATCCAACATGCCAGCAGAAGAACACAGCCACGCTCGTAAACAGGTAGGTAAAGATCTAGTGTCTCTGTGTCCTTGGAAGCCCGTACCAGGACTCCTTTCTGACCATTGTGAACTGCCCAGAGAGCTTTGGCTATTGGGTGGTACAGCAATGAAATAAATAAATAAATAAATAAATAAATAAATAGTAGATCAGCCCAATGAAATGGCATGATTGAGGGTCATATCAATGCATGATGGTGAAGCCATACACCTGGAAAGTCCCATTTTCACTTGTTAAAGGCTGCCCAATAATTAATCAATAATTAACCATGCAATTGAGATGTGTTTTGCACTGGATTACAACAATGGTTTTCAAACCACCAATCCTTAGTGATCCTCAGCTCTCCTGCAATGGGAGCAAAGGTCAGTCTTCCGCTCTTGGATGGGGAACATTGTTTTCCTCTTCCCCCTACATCAGACAAGACCTTATTTTCTCACTAGCATTAATGAACACTCAAGTTCGCAGAGACGGGATACGCCCAGTTCTGCTTCTGTGCTGATAAGGTGCAGAAAGCAAAGCAATAGATGTTTTCCTATACTGCAGAGAGAGGTTGATTGGAAGAGCTTTCCTTTTCAAGCTCAGTCATGCTCATATGAAAATACGAAGTTGTGTTGTACTGAGTAGCCCAATATAGTCCTGTAGCCCAGTGGTATTTATCAGCCATGATACTTTGAATCCTTTTAACTGGAGAATCCATAGATTAAACTGGGACCTTCTGCTTGCAAAGGATTGTGCTCAGCTGCTGAGTTACAGGTCCTACATCAAATGGCTCTCACTACTGGCTGGGAGACGTGGTGTGTCATCTCTCTCTCTCTCTGACCACAAATGAAATGTGGCATAAAGACCAGCCTTTAACACCGAGCCAAACTAGATGGCCAGTTTTCAAATGGAAAACACTGGCAACTATTGGAATTGGGAGTCTAACAATGCAATCCTATACATGTTTATTCAGATGTAAGACCTATTGCATTATATCGGGCTTACTCCCACATAAGTGGGTGTAGGATTGCATATTAAATATGCTGTAAATATAGGTTAGCATGCCGGCCAGTCAAATATTGTCAATTAACTGACTACAGTTAAATTCTGTAAAATATTCCATGAATCTTAAAATGCTTCTAAGTGGCAGCACACCTTTACAGCTACCTTTTAACAATTCAGTATTAGATTTTAAAGCACTTACCTGCTTTATTTCTGTTTTAATATGTTTTTTAAAACTATATGCTGATGGTGGTGTTCCAGGATAAGAGCCAGAGAGAAGATTTGCTCAGTGAATCTTTTGTATTTATAGAAATCTTACTTGACGCTGTTAATATAGTGCAGGTGATTCCATATTTTCAAAATCTTTCAAGTTTAATTAGTAATTCTAGATGTCTTTTTGTATAAACACCATCAATGAGCAAAGTATGTTTGATGAATTGTTGACTGTTTGTCTGAACTTTGTTTTAACAGTGATATGTTATTTAATTTTATCTTTCTTTTGTGTGCAAATAGATAGAATTACAGTGCAGAGAGTTCATTTTGTTTCCTCCAACACATCACCTATAGCTCCTATCCAAAGTAACTCTGCTACAGTCTATCCTTTGCTGCTGTGCTGACTTTGGTTTATTTCCTTTTAAGAATCATATGTAGATATTTAAAAAAAAACAAAAACTATTTGCACGTGTATTTATTTTTTTCTGCAGATTGAATCTCGCAAGAGAGTTGCCAAAACTGTGCTGGTCTTAGTTGGCTTGTTTGCCTTCTGTTGGCTCCCTAACCACATCCTTTACCTGTATCGCTCATTCACCTACCATGCTTCAATAGATACATCTGTCTTCCACCTTATTGCTACTATCTTCTCCCGGGCTTTGGCCTTCAGCAATTCTTGTGTCAACCCATTCGCACTCTACTGGCTGAGTAAAAGTTTCCGTCAGCATTTCAAGAAAGAAGTCCTGTGTTGCAAAACCAAGATCCCTGTACGACGTTCCAGCATCACCCAGAACAATACTCCTACCAGGGCTATGTCAGTCACAGGTTCGGAAATCAGTGTCACTTTGCTAACAGATTATAGTATAACAAAAGAAGAGGAAAGCGTATAATTCCATCTGTTCTGAGGACAGTTAACATGGCAAGATCCATCAGGACTGAAGTATGTCAGGATCTAGAAAAGAGCTGGAGTCTCTTCCTAGTACAAATGTCAGTGCCATCAGTGGGGCATTTTATCCTGCATTGCGCAGAACTCACACCCAAGCACACAGAGAACACTTTCACTGTAAACGATATCCACCTGTTCCACATGTTTGAGGTTTCCCTATCAAGCTGCTGTTCCAGTCCAGTTGAACATGATAGTGCTGCAGAAATATTTTTATATTCCCTTTGCGATTGCAGAGACAAGATGTATGTCCACAAGAGAGTGAAACAAGAGCCTGTGCTTAGATCTGAATGTTAAACTATGCTCGGAACATTGGAAGGTAGGTAGGGAGCTAACTAGCATTATTCATTGCAGGACTGAAATGCAATTAAAGCTGCAATCCTATAACTCTTACAAAGAACTAAGTCCCATCAAACACAGTGGGAATTACTTCTGAGCAAACATGCATAGGATCTAGCTGTATCACTCTTTTCAGATGTCAGAGGTGAAGAGAAGCAAAGGGGCAATCCAGGCACATAGCTCTTATCTTGCTGCCACAGGATACGTGGACCATCCTGGCCACTAGCTCAAATAGCTTTAGAAGGAGATAAGGCAAATTTATGGAGGAAAGTGGTTATTAGCCACCATCAGTAGTCATTAGCTACAATGGCTACATGGAACCTCTGTGTTAAGAGGCACTATGCCATGGAACATGAGTTATTTAGGAACAACAGCATTAGAGGCTTAATACTCTGCTTGTGGGCTTCCCATTGACATCTGGCTGTCTACTGTTAAGAGGCAGGATGCTATACCAAATGGACCTTTGCTATGTTCCAGCAAGGCTCTCCTTTTGTCCTTTATTCAAGATAGGTACTGAGATGCCCAATTTATCCAATATATTTGCTTGCAGATTCAGAACTGGGGAAGGTGGTAAAATATGAGGCACATAAATTCTGTTGATGGTTACTTTGCAGTAGAAAAATATATGGTAAAGTGAACGCCTCTCTGGCACACTGCCATTAGCATTTGTAATGTTTTCATTCTCCCTAAACAGCGGGTTTTTAGGCTTTTGCATGTTGCACTGCTTGAAGTATATACACCCCCCTTGTGATTCTTGAGCTGTTCTATGCATTCTGTGACTAGATAATTAAGTATGAGGATTTGTTGTCATTGACCCGGTTTGCACAATCACCACACCCACCATGGCTTATTTATTTAAGTCATGGTAGGTTGTGGCGCATGCTGGGTGAGTTTTGAACATTCAAGCTGCAACTGTGGCTTATTGTTTATTTATTTATTTTTATTTATTATTAAATTTATTAATCGCCCATCTGGCTGGTCACCCAGCCACTCTGGGCGATGTACAACATACAATAAAAACAGTTTAAAACAATAAAATTCTACAATAAAAACATTTGCTAAAATACTTTAACCCACCCCAAATGCCTGCCTGAACAACCACGTTTTTAATGCACGATGGAAGCTCATTAAAGAGGGGGCATGACGGAGTTCCCTAGGGAGGGAGTTCCACAGAGTGGGGGCCACCACAGAGAAGGCCCTCTCCCTCGTCCCCACCAGTCTAGCTGTCCTGGCTGATGGGACAGAGAGAAGGCCATCTGAGGCTGATCTTGTTAAGCGGCCTGTCTGGTGCTGCTGGAGGCGCTCCTTAAGATAGGCTGTGCCGGAATCATATAGGGTTTTAAAGGTCAAAACCAACACCTTGAATTTGGCCCGGAAAACAACTGGTAACCAGTGCAACTCCTTCAGCACTGGAGTGATGTGATCTCGCCGGCGGCTGCCTTTAATCAGGTGAGCCGCCGCATTCTGTACCAGCTGCAGTTTCTGAACCGTCTTCAAGGGTAACCCCACGTAGAGCGCATTACAGTAGTCTAAACGAGAGGAGAGCAGGGCATGTACTACCGATGGGAGCAGATGGTCGGGAAGGAAGGGGTGCAGCTGCCGTATCAGATGGAGTTGATACAGCGCTGTCCGGCTCACAGCTGACACCTGAGCCTCCATGGACAGCTGGGAGTCCAAAATGACCCCCAGGCTGCAGACCTGGTCTTTCAAGGGTAGCCGTACCCCATTCCGTATTGTGTTGGCTGAACCAAGCCACCCGGAACCCATGGGCTGTTTTAGGGTTGTGTGTGGTTTGTTAGCCATGCCAATATCCCACCCTTGCTGAGTTCGGCCAACACAACAAGCTGTGGTCACAGCTTCGATATTCAAAATGGCTGCCTGCCCATGCAGGCCCAGGGCATAGTCTGAAAGCACATGAGCCAGCCACCTTGCTGAAGCTCACCAGGTTTGGGTCTGGTCAGTGCTTGGAGGAGAGACTACCTGGGAACCACATGTAGCCACCTTGAGTTCCATGATGGAAGAAAGGTGGAATATAAATGTAATTAATAAATGCATGCATGCATGCATGCTGCACCCCATGGTGGCTTAAATAAGCTGTTTGATTGTGTGAACAGTCCCACTGTTTGTATTTTGCCCTTTTAATGCACAGCCATACATTCGCCCCTCTTACATACAGCTTAGTTTGCTTGCAGTGCAGCATCAACAGGCCAGGATAGGGAACGGCCAGGATAAAAAGAAATGTTCTGAATATTTTCATTTGTTTCTGGTACAATATTTGAGATTTGAAATCCATTTTAAAAAGAATACAAGTTAGCATAGAAGCTGGTTTTCCTGTGGTGTTATTCCATACAGTTGCAGTAATGCTCAGCTAGGGTGGGATTAGTGTGACAACCCCATCTAAAAGTTGTTCTATGACACAGGTAAATTATAAAATTTGAAGAACTCTTGCAATGTTTAGAACAAGAGAAAGATGCAGGTGGCTGCGAAGGATTTTATGGCTTAGTTGATGCTGTATCCTGAGTAAAAGTGTATAAGAAGTGGGAATCTAGATCTCCACAGTGGGAGAGCTTGGGCTCTGAAAGCCAACACCATTGATATTAACCTCTTCACCTGATGTTTTTCTCTCTCTGTTCTGCTTCTCATTCCTTGTTGCTCTTTTCCTCCAACCATTTTCTTTTCTTTTAAATATAATGTCATTATTTCTACTAATGCTACAAGTTGCATGCTCACCATTTGTCATCTGAGCAGGTTTACTGTCCTGTACTCAGTTGCTTTCAAGAATTTTATTCTGTGATTTCATTTATTACTAACATAATAAAGTTTGCCCTTGCTAGAGAAAAGCAAGATAAGAGACCAATTTCCTAAAATTCTGTGTACTGAAAGGTGCTATGGAAATTATGGATCACTGATTTCACTCAAGATTTTTTAGAACTACTGCCTTCCAGTTTCAGGAACTATGGCCCGTGTCCAGCTAAAGCTGGTTGTGACTAAGGGCACAATCCTATGCATGTTTAGATAGAGAAAAAGCCTACAACTCTCAGCATTCCCCAGAGAGTTGTAGGCCTTTTCTCTGTCCAAACATGCATAGGATTGCACTCTAAGGATGTTTCCAGAGGGGTTGTGTTAACAATGAGAAGGAATTGTGCAGCTATTCTTTTCAGATTTTCCATGATAAGAAAAAAGATGGAAGAAATAGTGGGAAAATACAGGCGGACAATGAGTGGAAGATGACATCTGAACCCCCCATAAAATTTTGTAAATGAGGCAGAGTGATGGCACAATAAAAGCCTTGTCTGGAAGCACCCTAAATCCTGTTAGCAGTGGAGAAAGTTAGTTGGGTTTAGTGCCATCACCAAAATTTGTAATTCCCTGATTCATAATATGAACCTTGGTGATTTGTAATGCTTGCCTTCAATATGAGGTGAACATTTCAGCCCTGTGAGTTTTTTTTCAGCATGGAATGTAAACTCAGCTGGAGAAGAACTCTTCCTCCCCTGCCTTCCTGCATACCTGACCTGGCAGCAGCAACCAGGAAAAATCTGGAGGTCTCCCTCTCTTACTGGCAGTTTGAACACTGCTACACAGCTGTACAAAGGATTCAGGTGCCCTGGGGAAATTACATTTCCCAGGTCCCTACAACAGTGCTACAACATTGTTCCAGTAGATGCAATTTATTTTATTTATTACATTTATATACCACCCAATAGCCAAAGCTCTCTGGGCAGTTTACAAAGATGAAGGGAGTAAGTTCCACTGAACTCTGCTAGATCTCCTCTGAGTAAACATGCACATGATTCGGCTGTAACTAGAGTCCCATTTGCTTTTGATGGAACTTACAGCACAATCGCATACATGACTACTCAGAAGAAAGTTTCACCAATTTTAATGGGGTTTATTCCAAGGTAAATGGATTGGGATTGTAGCCTTATTACAAATAACTTCATTTGGATTGACAACTATATCTTCAGCATTCATTGCAGCATACTGGGTCCCCTACATTATTGCCCTGTTCTTCTAAGCCATGCTATTACAGCCTCATAATAAATTCTAATTGGGATAAGTGGATGCCAGATTTTCTTAACTAGGCTGCTGCTCTGATTTCAACTATTTAATTTTGCCAGTGTTCCAGTTCAAGGGATTCCAGGCTTTGTTTTAAAAAAAATGTGCAACTGATCAAATTCAGTTTAGGATAATTAAAAGCATAATAACCATGGCCATTAGGTATCACAAAATATCACGAGCTCAGATTTCTCTCATGCTGTCATGTTGCATGACTTAGTAGTGAAACAATCTCTGGACCAACATTACCACAGCGCTTCCAAAAGAAAATTCTTGGAAGCATGAAGATATATCTAACTAGGCAGTACATATTTAAGTATACCAAGCAAAGGTTACTGACAATCTATATTTACAATTCCAGCAATCTCATCTGACAGCTTGTTGACAAGTCACTCATGGCTCTCTTGCTCAAGATTTTTCCCTTTGATTTTTGTTATCATTCTATTGTGTATGACAGTACAATATATTTGCTCTTGGGATGTTGATTTCAAAACCCAGGCTGCATGCTTTTCCACCATAGAGGGACTAGTTTAACTTGTCAGCATGATCATGATCAAAGTTTTATTTTCAAGGAACTAAAATAAATTGTATATAAAGACTGTGAAGCTTCAGGATGTTTCTTCATAATAAAAGCTCACATAATATATTGGTTTATTCTCCTAATTTGTTGCAGAGCAGGGCTGGGGAACCTGTGGCCTGTGTGAGTCACATGTGGGCCTCTGGACTCTCCCCAGGCCACACCCATTTTTGCAAGCCACATATTATAACCGATCCTGCTCTGGGTTATTTATAGTATTTGCTCCAACCTGTTCTGGCCAATTACAAAGCTGATGGAGGGAAACTTGCACAAGTATTCCTGGATGCCGATGTCTCTCTGTCCCCTTCCTCACCCTGGCATACTGAACAAGATAAGGGTCACATCTGTAACTTCACCTGCTTTGGGATCTGGCCACTGCTGGAATGTGGACCCTGACTCGTTTTGCTTGAGGTAATGCAATCATCATCATCATTATTATATTTATATCCCACCTTTTTTCCCTCTCACAAGAAACCCAAGGCAGCTCACGTAGTCCTCCTCCTCCCCATATTATCCTCACAACAACCCTGTGACGTAGGTTAGGCTGAGAGTCAGTGACTGGCCCAAAGTCACCCAGTGAGTTTCATGGCTGAGTGGGGACTAGAATCCAGATCTCCCAGTCCCAGTCCAATGCTCTAACCACTACACCACCCTGACCTAGACAGGAAAAAGGTTCCTCCCCCTGTTGTAGAGCAAAACAGGCACTCACTAAACTGACTGTTTTGCACATTGTTACTGAATAATACCATATGCTACAACTCTTCCTGTTTACCAGGGACAGACCCTATTTTCTAGAATCTGCCCCTGGAAAATCACAAGCCCTAGTTTGTCTGTTGGGAGATGCTTTGTTAAAATTTAGTGTGAGCTACTAGAACTGTCATTCTTCACCCTGCTCTCTACAAGTTAAATCTCTGAGCCTCTTACCTCTAGTGCACATGCAAGTAAAGGCATTTGCATGAACACTAAGCTGCCATGCAGTGCACAGCCTTTAATTTCACACGCTGGAGCTTCCGAGCTAATGATGACCTACTTTAGGACAACCATGTCTTGCTAGTATATCTTTATTCCAAAGAACAAAAATTATCGGGGGTTTTAAATTGTCAAAAGACTGAAGACCATTGGGTAAATGTCTACAGCATGCAGAAGGCAGAGTAGAGCAGAGTTAGGCAGAAGGTACATCTGAATCTACTGTAGATCTCTAGCTGATTTGTGGTAGTTTGGCAAGGATTTCTGACTCCCAGTTGTTTAACAAGAGCAGCAACAAAATGACTCTCCTCCGGTCTGAAATTATACTGCTGAAAAGAAGAAAGCTTGAGATAACCAGGAGGGGATTTTTGTGTGGGCGGACTGTGAGCTCCATTTAGTTCTGATACTTCCCTCAAAACAAATTCCTGGGCTCAGAATTCTTGAATTCTAACTATATATCTTTTTTATCTGGCTCTGGTTGGTGGATCTTGGGTTGCTAGTAAACAATTAAGTAGATCCTCCAGGCTTGAAGCCTGACCATCCTGGAGCAGTCTTCAAGCAAAAGGACGATAGTAGGGGAGGCCTGGCATAGCTCCTTGGCATGAGAATTGAGAAGTTACAGGCATGGCCTTGTTTTAGTCTGTAAAATGTTGGGAGGGTATGGAATACACACATCACAAAACAATGCCCTTGCTGCTATGACTTGGGTTACTCTAGAGCGGCCACAATGACTTCTACATGGGGCAAATGCAAAGTCTTTCCAAGATAACACCATTCTGTGCTTTGAAATTGTATCGCCCCACTTTTAAATCTCCGAGCATGATCCAGATTTAGCCTAATCCATGAGGCCCTAACCCTTCCCTAACCTGGTGCCCTCCTGACATGTTGGATTACAACTCCCAGCATCCCCATCTAACAACGCCATCTAGTTGGGGGAAGGCTGGCCTAAGCTGTAGAAATAAATGTAATGAATTTATTCCACCACATATCGCAAAGCTGTGTCAGCCTTTCTTAGGTACCAACAAGGGGCAAATGATAGGGGGAGTAGGATGGTGACTGGGGATGATGGGAATTGCAGTCCAACACGTCTGGAGGCCTCCGGGTTGAGGAAGGCTGTAAATCTAGAGCTATTTATACGAGGAGAGATTTCTGACAAGCACAGCGGCTTGTACAGATGAATATTTCACCTCAGGCTTGTTATTCCTTCTTAGGAATTTGGAAGATAATCTTACACAGGGTCAGTCGTCTTCGCCTGAACCAAAATAGGAGTGCCACCTCCTCACCAAAATGCCTCAGGGGGATAAAAGAAAACCACCACTGGTACGGCTGGCTGCATTCATTGTGTTAGCTACCTCAGTAGTTGAGAAACGTCTGCTTAAAACAAGAACAGTCGTTGTGTCATTATCCCTCGGGGCGACGACGAGGAAAAGGCCCTGCTGCCCCCTCATGAGGAGCGGCGGGTGGGGGGAGGGTGGGAAGGGCGAGGTCTATTAAACGGGGGGGGGCGACGACTCCTGAGCATGCGCACCGAGTTCCATTCTCTCTCCGTTAGACAGCGCGAGCACCCTCTAAGCTTGTCATTGGCTCGCTCATCTTGCGGCTGATTGGCTGCCTTTTTCAAAAAAATACTCGTGGCTCCCGCCGCCGCCGCCGCCACTCTCGTCTGCGGGTTTAGACTACGCCCGCCTCCTTTCCGGAAGCGACTTCCGCTCTTGCGCAGCGAAGTTTGTGTGACGAAATGAGGAAAGGGCGGAAATATCCCCCTCTCTCCCTACGCCATTCCGTATCCATGAATTACCGAGGGAGGGTAATTGCACGTTCTTATTTTATTTAAAAAAAACATGTTTATAAAATGTTTGTTGCAAGTTTTTATTTTATTTTTACGCGTGTCACCCACGCTGACACCCACCGATGACAAGCTGAGCCTGATGATGACTTATCGTTGTCAGGCAAGGAGGGAGTCGTCTACGCGCACGCGCAGTGCGCCTTCCTTTTTTTAAACCTACGGTGGAGCCGAGGGGCCTGTTTCTGCGCACGCGCACCGCGCCCCCCACTCTCTCTTTTTTTTTTTTAAACCTCCGATGCGGGCCCCGCCCCGTAGGGCGAAAGGCCGTTTCTGCGCACGCGCGCCGCGCCTCTCCCTTCGGTGTGAGGATGAGGCCGCAACAAACTTTCCCGATATGGAACGAGAAAGGTAGAAAGCGCGGGAGGCTCTTGAGCCCGCGTACATTTTGCCGAGTACGCCGGGAGAACCACAGCGACAACAATAAATAAAAGAAAATCAGCGAGCCTGGTTTCCTCAGAAACGAAAAGCATACCGGGGGGGGGGGGGGACGACAGAGAGAGAGAGAGAGAGAAAAAGGGCGGGACGGGGCCGCGCCTGCGCAGTGCGGGCGCCGCGCGAGGAGGCGAGGCGGCGAGGCGCGCGCATGCGCCCTAGCGGCGTCGGCGTCGCGCCTGGGGAAAGGCGGAGCGGCCTGCTGTGAGGCGCCTCGGCGGTCGCGCCGTGTCAGCCCGGGCGGCTTCGGCCTCTTGACGGGGGAGGAAGGCGGCACCATGAGCGTCGGGGGCTCGGACCGGAACGAGGAGTTCCACCAGCAGCTGCGTCTCCAGGAGCTCTACGGGAAGAAGAAGGAAGGCGAAGAGGGCGACGACCCGTTCACGTACACGGACCCGGCCGACGGGGCCCAGTACGAGTGGGACCGCGAGAAGAAGGCCTGGTTCCCGAAGGTGAGGCGGGGGCGGGGCTTGCCTGCGTCACGTTCTGGGGGGAGGGGGCGCGAAGCTCCTCGGGGGGGCGCCCCTGTTGCCATGAATATTAATGCGAGCCTGTTGATGTGAACGATGCCAAGGAGGCGCCTGAGAGGAGACCACCAGAGCCACCAGCATGTGAAATTAATGTGCTCTTCAGTGTGCTCATCAAGAACGGTATGTATATTTGATGTATTTAGGGCGCGATCCTACGCGTGTTGAGACAGAAAAAGCCCTACAGCTCCCAGCCCGCCCCAGCCAGCTGCGCTGGCTGGGGCGGGCTGGGAGCTGTAGGGCTTTTTCTGTCTCAACACGCGTAGGATCGCCCCGTTGCTATATAGCAATATACGAGCAGAAAACATTTATTGCCTCAAAACAGCCTTCCGAATTTTGTACGCCGGCTTTCGCAAGGCGCTGTTGTAAAAGGTGAGGGGTGAGGAAAGGAGACAATAATAACGTGAAAGAAGCGTCGTGATGAACGAACGCAGGAAGGGCTTATGCTGGATCAGGCTGAAGGTCCGTCTAGTCCAGCGCTCCGTTCACGCAGTGGTCAGCCAGCTGCCCGTGGGGAACCCGCGAGCAGGACGTGAGTGCAACAGCACCCTCCCGCCCATATTCCCCAGCAACTGGTGCACATAAGTGTACTGCCTCTGATGCTGGAGGTAGCACATGGCCATCAGGACTAGCAGGCGTTGATAGCCGCCTCCTCCAGGAATTTGCCCAACCCCCTTTTGAAGCCATTGAAATTGGTGGCCAGTTGTAGGTATCTTAGGATGCAATCCGATGCAAGCTTAGACAGAAAAAAGGCTAGGATTACACGCTTCGTAACCTAGCTTTCCCCATTCTGGTACTCTCTAGATGTGTTGGACTGCAGCTCCTGTCATTCCCAGCCAACATGACCGTGACCATGCTAGCTGGGAATGATGGGACTTTTAGTCCAACACATCTGGAGGGCACCAAGTTGGTGAAAACTCCAATAATAAGGCTGGGGTGGACAACTAGTGGCCCTCCAGATGTTTTGGCCTACGACTCTCATCAGCCCCAGCTAGCATAGCCAGTGGTGAGGGATGATGGGAGTTGTAGGCCAAGGCATTGGATGCCCGCACCTGCTATAAGGGATGACAATATTATAATATTACATAGTTAATATTGGGTGGTAAAGCAGCCTATGAAGGAAATATAAAGTTCCTTCCATCTATAACAAATGGTACTGTTAAAGCAGGCTGTAAAATATATCTTGCTTGTTTCATAGGCTGAGTTTTAGCTCATACTAACTCCCAGTAATGATTAACTTAATCTTTGTTTAAAATTCATTGCTACCCACCTTGCTACTATGGGGATAGGAAAGCCTTTTGGGATTAGTAAACTGATAAATAATATATGCTTGTAAATAAGTTACAAAAGTTGCTAGACTGCAGAGGTTTTTTTCCTCACTCTCCATCTACCATAGCCGTTAGCAGCTTGGAAGAGATTTGGTTCTGGTTTTTGCTCTTGAACTTACAAATGTTTTCCAGCCTAGTTCACAAATATACTAAAAATAGCCCTATATACAAAATATTATAATAATGTATAAACATAATAACATGGAGTACATGCAAATTCATAAAGCATTCTTCTTGTTTTGATGCTTGGTGACTGTCTCCGAATATATTTTTTTTGAGGCTGGTATGTTTTGAACTGAGTTCTCGTTTTTTACTTGTCTTGAAAATGAGTCCTTTCTAGGGCCTCTTCTGGCCTCTGTTGTCCAAGATCCCTCCAGCCTGTTTTCTGGTATGATCTCTAGAACAGTCACTTTCAATCCTGACCTCTTTATTTTGCAGCAGTATGACAAGACCGGGAGTGAAATTGGTTGTCTAAGAGAGGATTAGTTTTTAAAAGAAGTAAAATAAAAATAAAGGCGATGATGTGCTCTTGAGGAAGAACTCAGTTTGAAAAGTTTTGAGCTCAGTGTTTTATTTATGTGTGCACCTGGAAATTTCCATCCTTTTTCATGTTACTGGTGCCTTTTTTCTTTCTTGGTGGTTGACTGACAGCATCCCTGTGTCTTTAACAGGCAAATGACAAGTAGAGCTTCAGCACATGAAGCTTTTTCAAGCATTTGATGATGCCACACAGGGATATCAGTTAGCGTATTTCATCCTCCCTCCGTTGCCAAAGTTGGAAGGTACTAATTCCCAGCAGCCTACAAATTCTGGCTGGCTTTGGTAGCCAGCCCATATTTCTGGTTGCCTTGATCTTTCTCCTCCCCTGACTTGGTGGATGCTTCGGGACTTGAGTTTAATGTCACGCGGTGGACCACCTCCAAAGCACAGCATGTGGTCAGAAATGATCCTCCTACCCCAGCAATATTATCTTCCTATCAAGAAAAAAGTGAAAAGCATCGTTAGCACAAAAATGATGATCTGGCCTGCTTATTCTTCCCTAATTGTCTTCTACGAGGTCGAAGGAATAATGTAATTCAATATAGCATTCAGTGTGGATCCTGTGTATCTGACAGCTTAGATTCCATCTTTAAGGGCACAATCCTATGCATGTTTCGGCAGAAAAAAGTCCTACAACTCCTGGTTGGGGAATGCTGGGAGTTCTAGGACTTTTTTCTGTCCAAACATGCATAGGTTTACACCTTAAATGTTTCTGTTAGAAGTGGTTGGCAATCTTGAGGCACAACTTTATATGGTCTCATTTAACGTTCTTCATTTTATTATTGCTGAAACTTCATGGAATAATAATTTTCATTTGAACAACCCTGTTAGGAAGGTTACTTTTATTATTTATTACAATTTTGTTAGGTGGTGGCTTGTCAACATAATTCAACTGAATGATATTTATTCCATGTCTGAAATTGGAACCCCATGTCCAATGCCAACATTCTAGCCACGAGATTAAGCCAGCAGATGCAGATCACACTGTTCTGCCACTGAATCATTTATAAACAATTGCTGCTGAAAACACCCTGGCGGCTTTCATTAGGGTGCTAGATGGATATTTGTAAGAGTTTCACAGTCGCCTGCTCAAAAGGGTCTGAAGAGATAACATTACAAGGAAGTTGTTAACTGAGGATAAAAAGATATTACAAATTATTGTTGATGACTTGATCTCCTAGCTATATACAGCTGTTGTGGTTCACAAAATGGTTTGCACTAATGTACCTACAGCAGCATCCTTATAATCTGTAAAGGAAGCATGTCTGTCCTATCATTTGTAGTAGTGCCATTATGAAAGGTCACCACCCTATAATTTTAAAAATAGAACACAATCTGCATTATTTGTTTCAGAGGCTCATCTTAGATGTGTGCATGTAGTAGCTCAGACTGAATTCTTTATTTAGCCTCTGAACTGATATTACGAATTCTTTTTTAGGTTACTGAAGACTTCCTGGCAACATATCATGCTAACTATGGCTTTCCTACTGAAAGTTCAGAAAATTCATCTGCATCTGTTAAAAAGACTGAATCCAAACCTCCTGTGGATTCAAAGACTGCCAAGATCCAGCAGCCAGGAGAGCCAAAGGCATCACAGCCAACAGATCCTAAACAGAAAGGAGAGAAAAGAAAACCTGAAGCAGGCAAGGGATTTCATTGTGCATGACTTAGAAGTAGTCTGCTGCTCAAGAAGAAGTGTCTATTTCTATGGAGTTGAGCATTTAACAACTTCGATAGCAATGCTGCATGGGTGTTCTTGCTGAGTATTCTTGTAACCATCCAGAAACTACTTTATCTATTCTGAAAGTCTAATATCAAAGGATCAAATTACTGACAGCTTTTAGCGATTTATAAGCTTTGTTAAAACTTGATAGATGTGAACATAGGAAAGGACATAGGAAGCTTCCTTATTCCAGGGCAGACTATGTGTCTATCTAGTCCAGGATTGTCTCCTCTGATTGGCAGTGGCATTCTAGGGTCTCCTGTGAATTTAGTCTGAAGAGCTATTTCGCTTGTGTAGCACTGCACCATAACTAATAATGCTCTCCCCTTTAGGATGGTTTCACGTTGAAGAACAGAAAAACACAAATGTATATGTGACAGGTGAGGAACAGTATTTGTGCATTGCTAATGTTGTGTTATGAAATGCCAATGAAAGTTAAGCTCTGTGGTTAAAAATATGAAGGCATCTGAATATACTTTTATAGATATCACTTATGATTACATCAAGCCGTTGCAATTAAGCTAATACTCCTTGGAAGGAGAATAACAAGAAAATGCTTTAATTTTGCTGGTGGTTTTAATAATGTTTAGTTGGCTTGAACAAGGGTGGGGGCGGTGGGGAGGAGGAAGGAGATTAAATGGCACCAACAGGAAAATCATAGGAACACAAACAACGAAATTACCTACTTAAATATTGATTTATGCATATTTCAGTCATTCATAAAGTACACTTGCCAAATGCAAAAATAGTTAAACCATGTCCCACTTGTAATCGTTTTCAGCCTCTTCCCCTGCTTGTTCTGTTAGCTGAAGCTGAGTGTCACCCTTTGTCCATTTAATGATGACTGGAAAAGTTTCTGGAAAAGCACCTAAAAGTTTCTAAGGACTGTGCAGATATAAAAGGCAGTCTCTTCTCACAGACTCACAATCTAATACACATGATGCAAAAAGAAAAAAGAATGGAGAGGGAAGAGGAAAGCAAGTATTGGAGCTGCTACTCCTTCATAGGCTAATGGATGAGGCTAGGTGCCCCCACTGGATGGCAGGGGGTGCAGCCTTCCAGTGGCCTACGTCTGTTGTTCACCGGTGGAGGCTAGAGTGTGCCTTCCTTCATCTCTGTAGTCCTAGAGTAGTTCTCCAGGTTGTGCCAGTTTCACAGGAAACCTTTTTTTTTTTGTGGCACCAAAACAAGAGGACTCTTGAATGCTGGCCTGCCAGCTCCTAATTGTGCCAGACCAGAATTGATGCCATGGTTTTGAAGACCCAACAGCTTTCCATTAGCTCATTCTGTAAGGCTTACCTGCTCTGGGTCAGGATTGCCAGATTGCAGCCCTAGAAAGGAAAAACTGAGAGGATGCTGTCTGTCTCTCTGACTTCCCTGAATCCCACAAGAAACAGGTGCCTGCTGTCACTGATACAATTCCCTGCAGTGTCTTGCTCTTGTAGGGTTGGCATGTGAGCACAAAATCCAAAGCTAAGGCCCGGCCCAGGGAGTGGAGATTTTGCTGTGCAGAAGACAAATAGTGTGTTAAAGGTTTTATGATATGGGATGGGCAGCTAGATTTGAAATTGTCTTTCCAATCCTAGAGAATGAAGTTTGTTCTTCAGTATTGGGACACTTGCATCCTTTGGGATGTGCTGCTCTTTCCCCAAGTTCAAAAGCCAACAGATCATGTAAAAAGAAAGGGAGGAGGAAAATCTGGGATTACATGAACTAGCTGAGGGAACCTTCCAAAAATTAGAATCCTCTACTTGATTCTTCTATAAAAACTGAATTAGTGGTGCTGATAGGTGTACTTCTTGCATTTGTGTCTGTTCAAATTTATTCCTCCAGGTTTACCACCAGACATTACGAAAGATGAGTTTGTACAGGTTATGTCAAAATGTGGTATCATTATGCGTGATCCTCAAACAGAGGAGCCTAAAATTAAACTTTACAAAGACAAAGAAGGAAATCTTAAAGGAGACGGGCTGTGTTGTTATTTAAAGGTCAGTTGTATGCTTCAGTTGTATTTTCATGGTGATGATTCAAATGTTTATTACCAAGATACAAATCTTTCACTTGTCTCTTTTTGTTAGTTGAATTTTGTTTTTATTTTGGGCAGTCACAGGGACTTCAAGGTGGCTTATTATGGTATTTGTTGTCATTTGTAAATGTTACATTTTTACAAGGCTGTCTTTGTTTAGTTGGAAGTTCAGTCCTGAAATCTGAATTTCTTCTTTTTAATAGAGAGAATCTGTTGAACTTGCACTAAAATTATTAGATGAAAATGAAATTAGAGGCTACAAATTGCATGTGGAAGTTGCACAGTTTCAACTGAAGGGGGAGTATGATGCCAGCAAGAAAAAGAAGAAATGCAAAGACTACAAGAAGAAGATGTCTCTGCAACAAAAGTATGTAAATAAACTGGCTTTTCTGTATTGTGTGGCAATATAAGAGGCTAAAACCGGAACTCTCAAATTATTTCCTTTCTTAAAGCGAGTGAAAAAGAATTTTTAAACTGAACAGTGGACTTAGCAGTTAGTTATTCCATATATTTATCTTCTGTTATATAAACTTCACAATATTTTGTTGCGTGCGCTGCCTGTGGAAGCTATGGCCAGGCCTGTTTTTATATTAAGTAGTCATCTTACATTTTTACCAGAGTATTTACAGGAACTTCATGATAGTTTGGTCTTAAAATCAAGTGCAAATTTCACAAGAGTCTCACTTCTAGCCAAATATATACTTAGTAAAGGTGCCAGATACTTTTTACATAGGTGGTTTACAGATTACCTTTTAGATTGTTGTTGCTAGGAGACTAGCCTCGCAATAACTGCCAGTGCTGAAACCTTGATTTAAGAAATGTCAAATTAATGTTTTCTTTCAACAAATACTTTTAGAAACTGAAGAGATCAGCCCCAACCTCTTACTATTGCTTCATTTCATTAGACTGCTGGATTGGAGGCCAGAGAAGAAAGATGGTACCGTTCGATTGCGGCATGAGCGTGTTATCATGATCAGGAACATGTTTCACCCAAAAGATTTTGAGGTAGGGAAGCCTGCTTCCTTCACCCAGCTGTGTGGCTGAGTCTCTGAGAGAACCTGAGGAAAGAGGTCCTTCCATTGATGAAAACTGCAGGTAGCCATGTTGGTCCATTAGGCAGAAATCCAAACAGCAGCTGTGGCATAATACCTTTTAGGACCAACTAAAAAGTCACAAAGTAGTGAGCAAGTTTTATAGTTTACCAGAACTCCACTTCAGGCTGAATGCTAGGCAACCCTCCTCCCCAAATAGGAGGTATGAGTAGTTCACAACTGCTCGCCTTTACAGTTTGAAAGGCAGGATAGTCACAACATTTACTATGTATGCACTAAATAGAATCTGAAAAGAAAAGGAACAAACCTATGAGTGCAACATTTTATAACATTTAATATCTGTCTTCAAATTTAAGTCTATGGTATCCAAATGTAATTTACTGCCTCTCCCTGCTGACTCCTGTAACTTGACTTTTTAAACAAAAAAGTGGGTATCTTTTAATCCTAACTAAATTTTGAAAGGACATTTTATTTCAGGGTTAGCTGGAAATTCTGTTTGCTAAGATTCATACTTGCCCTATGCTGCTTGGGCATTGGCAACAGTGTAGCCCTGCTAAGGTTGCATTAACATTGACCAAGAGTTTTCTAGCTTGAAAATACGAACTTGATGTCTTCTGTTTCAAGATGTGCTTTGAGCATAAGATGAATATGGAACCTAACTGGCCTCTGAAAAATACTCAGGAAATAATGTTGGCCAAGATTGCTTGGTATCTCCAATTGCCTCTCAGACTGCTGTGGCCAGTGTGTGGAAATTCTGGTCCTGCAGCAGTGTTGGGAAACGCCTTTGAAACACAACTATGCATCTATTTGCAGGAGGACCCCTTAGTGCTAAATGAAATCAGAGAAGATCTTCGGACAGAATGTGAAAAGTTTGGACAAGTAAAGAAAGTCATTATATTTGATGTAGGTATATGTTTCCTGGTCATAGTTCTAAACCACGTGTGTCAGATACATTTTATTCAGTAATAATGTTTCTCATTTCACTTTTGATAAATTATGTTTTAAAACACTCCAGATAATTGCGAAGTATATTCAAAGTTTCTTAAACTTAAAATGCTTCACTTTATTTACCAATAAATCATGCCCTTCTGCCAAAGACTTCAGAATGGTGGGTGTCATCTTCACCTTGTTTTCTCCCCCATCCTATCCTCACATCCACCCTATGAAGTAGGTTAAGTAGGTCACTCAGTAAGAGCTTCATGGCTGAGCAGGGATTGAAACACAGCTCTCCACAGTCAAAAGTCCAATATTCTGTCTACACTAGGATGAGCTATCTGTGGCCCTTGGCATAATTTCAAAAGCCCTCTGCAAGTAAGCAATTCAGACTTCTGGCAAGAGTGATTTGTCCCTCCCTAAAGTTTTGCAGAAAAATTGTTTGTTTGTTCATTAACTGCTGGAATGATAATTACCAAGATAATGTATTATCCATTTTCTCTATTTGCATTTCTTTAATATTTCAGATTAACCAAGTTTATTTTCTTTATGTTGTGTGTGTGTGTGTGTGTGTGTACACACACACACACACACACACACACATATACACACATCTGGTAAAAAAAAAAAGGTTCCCCACCCCTTTACTATGACGTACGAGACAGTCAAAAGCTCCAGTCAGATGATGTCATGCAAGAATATGCTTAAGCTGCTATAGAACTCTGCTGTAATGCTTCCATTGTAGGCTGACAGAATGACGCAAATGTTTAGGAATAGGTTGTGATGATAACCATTTTGTTAATGATTTTAGAGTATGTTGCTTTCTGAAAATGATCTTGTGCTGAAGCTTTTTAATAGCGTTCTTCTTGTTCCTCATGTCCCAGTAGTCCTCTGAAATCAATCATTCTTTTAAGTGCACACAAGGCCTAGTTCGGAATTGATAGCTTCTGGTTTTCTTTTGTTTTTATAGAGGCATCCAGATGGTGTTGCATCAGTGGCATTTAAAGAGGCAGAAGAGGCTGATGTCTGCAAACAGGCACTCAACGGGCGATGGTTTGGTGGACGTCAGCTCTCTGTGGAAACATGGGATGGTGTAACAGATTATCAAGTATGTCTGGCTCTCTACTTCATGAGATATATTTTTAAAGCTGCGTATGTATAATGCATGAAGTTTCAGGAATTTTATTTTAGGTCAGAAAGTGATACGTCCACTGTGGCCAGCCAGCCTAGGTGAAAGCTGTGGCTCTCAAGTGTTCAAAATCATGAAACTTTGTAATCATATTTCTAACTGAGTACTTTTTTAATAATTGCCTTATTGTTTCTGAAGGACACACTGTGATCTTTCTTGGAGGCTTTGTTCTGCACTCCTGAAAACTTGGATTCCAGTAAGACTGGTTCATAAGGAGAAATTAGGGCCTTTTCCGTGGTGGTCCTGAAGCTGCCATGGAACTAGCCCCCCCCCCCCCGGTGCAGCACAGCACCTTCCTTTTTAACACTTAACAAAAAATGTAAAGTGCCATCTTAAATCTAGCCTTTGGGCATAAAATACTTATTAGGGTGGTATGTTTTTTCATGGTCTAACTACCACCATAACAGTAACAGCAATAACAACAACAGTATTATTGCTTTACACATAGCGGAGGCAACAGAGGTGGTAGGAGAAATGGTGGCAGGAGTAAACGGAGGGGATATGCAATTATTGCAGTTAACAATGGGTTGGATTCAACCTAAGTTGGTTGCACTTAGGTCCTAGAAGTTCGGCATGACTAACTTTTCATATTGATTTCAATGGGACTTAGGTTGGATCCAACCCAGTATTTTGAATTTTAATGAATTTTTTTGGGACATTTATAGTTACTGTTCATATATTGCCACATATAGAATATTGGCCACCTTTGAGTTGTGAGATAAGGAAGGATATAAATATTAAAATCCGATCTTGCATGTAGCCTGTATGTTTTTTATGTTGAATTCACCTGAATTTAGGTCAATCTAATATTTAAAGTCTTGTGTATGTTGAAAGGAATTAAATAAATTAATGGAGGATAAGGTTGTCAGTGGGTACCAGTCATGATGATTGCTGTATGCTACCTCCAAGATTGGAGGCAGTATTCCTCTGTACACGACTTGCTGGGGAATGCAAGAAGGAGAGTGCTAAGTTCTATGGTGTTTAGTACAGCTGATATAGCTGAAGTTAAGAGGGGCATTCCTGCAATATAAATATAATAGTGGTTAGGTTCCTGAAAGTATTGATTACTAAGCCTGCAAGCTAAACGCTCCTTTTTAGCTTCTTGCTGTAACATTTACAATTACTGTTGTCTGCAAACCCAGGTGGAAGAGACTTCAAGAGAAAGGGAAGAGAGATTGAAGGGGTGGCAAGCGTTCTTAGGTGATCCTAATACAGAAACGCCAAAAACCGCGTCTGATGCAGATTCTTCGGAAACTGGCAAGCAGTTACCTGAAGGAGTTCAGCCCTCTAAAGATAATGGTGCATCTGAAGGTGGTCCGAAGGTCGAAGCAACTGAGACAGAAGATAACGGAGAAGGTGCCAATGAAGATGTCACGGCATCCACGGACAGCAGTGTTGCAGGCAGTGACGAAGAAGCAGAGACATAACGTTAACTCCTTTGTAAAAGCATGTATTTAGGGTAACCTTTAGACCTCTGTTATCCTGTGCTTTGGAGCAACTGCAGGCAGCATTCAAGTGAATATATATGCATTTCTTTATTAGGATGTCATCAATGTGCTTTTGAGGTATTACATTAAAAGCAGTATTTAATGATGATCTTTTCCCAAAAAAATATTCATATCTGGCTGCTGTTCATGCTGTGTGTGTATGTGTCATAAGTTGCCAAGAGCCCTGCTGAACTGATCGGCTGTCTTAAGTTCTAACTTTGCTTGTCATTGTTCAAAGTCCATCAGTGTAAGTAGGTACAAACTTGAAGTTCCTATTAACGACACACCAACCTTTAGAAATAGAGGCATGAATATATATATTTGCTCTAATTTTCCCCCTGCCCTAACCTGCTGGTACTCTTCCTGTATGGTATAATTCTTTACCATCCTTGGATGCACCAGTATGTACTTTGATCAGCTGGTTTTCCTGATATTTTAAAATAACTAATAACAGATAATTGAGGATATGGTGTTGGCACTCTGGATGCATTACTAAGGGGTGGAGAAAAAAATAACCATCACACTGCAATTATGAAAGATCAATGAGATGTTCTGAAAGTACTACCCTGGTATACAGTGTCCTCCATTCATTTGTAAGTTTAAGCTGAGGGAGGCTAGATGACAAATGGAAAAATATGTAAATAAGATTAAGTCTAATCTTTTTTTAAGTTTTGTTTTGATTCATATTGGAAATATGCAGAAAGCTTGTGTGTTGGAAGTGATTTTTTCCCTCTGGTATTACTGTATTCATATGTAGTTAAGTTTAGGGCATTTGTCAGGGGCAATGAGTATATATGGAGCCTGTTCTTTTATACTTGGAGTGACTACAGGAGACTCTATGGAATAAAATTGTTTTGAGATTCATTCCCAAAATTGTTGCCCAGATTTCTAAATACAGATAGAGATTTTTACAGCTATTAATCATTCAGATGTAGCAAATGTTGGTTTAAAAAAATGCACCCAAGATTTTCCAAATGCTGTTCCTGAAATTATTTTCCAGTGCCCTTAACCAGGTATCCCAATTAGGGACTGAATCTTAGACTCAACTTGACACATAATGGGAAAAAACATGATCTGTCATGGCAAGAATGAGCAATGGGTGAGTCTCCTCCCCTTCCCCCTTTTCAGGTGAGGGGAGGAGATTAGAAGCTTCCACTTCTAGTTTGCTGTTTTCATCTGAATGGGGCAACCATGGTTTGTGAAAACTGTAGCTTGCCCTCAAACCAGAATCCCAAATGATGGCTTAGTCCTGGTTTGAGGGAAAATTAAGGTGCGCACAAATCATGGTTTGTGGTTTGCTCCAGATGTTAGCAAACTAGAAATGAATGCTTCTACTCTCCTCCCCTTGTGTGCAGTAGAAAGGGGAAGAGGAAGCGTATGTGCCTAAGGCTCACTGCTCCTTGATTTCACAAGGACAAACTCTAGTTTTTTGTTGCATCTCACTAGAGTCTGTGCATTCCCTGACAGGGGAATTTAGAAATGCAGCACTCGTGAAAATATTCGTTTGTACAATAAATGTAAGTGCTTAGCATACCTGGTTTGTATTTGGAATTTGTGATTATGTTAGTAGATTTTTTAAAAAAAATCTAATTTGCATCACATTTGAACTGTTTGCTCACAGGAACTTGCTGCCAACAGCTGAAATATTTCCCTCTGAAAACTGAGAATTTGAGTAAATGCTGAACAATCTATTAGTGTTATTTTGAGATATTTGTTCACCCAGACAACCAAGTTGCAGTTACTAAAGGGCTTCTTCCTGCACACACAGCAGCTCCAGTGAAAGTGTAGTGAAAAACATGGCAAGAGCTGAATGTAAAGACCAGGATTTTCTCATGCTATTTTGTGTCTTGAATGTTGTGGATGAGATGGCGACAGTGAGTGAGATTATTTGAATTGAAATATTTTTGTGCAAGTTTAGCTGCACCAGATTTTATTAACTAACTAGTGTGATAGTTCACATTAAATAAAATATTTCTGGAATTTAAATGGTTGTCCCATTATGAGAGTACCACTTCTGTGACTTAGCTTGTTGTGTATTATAACATTTTTGGTACAGCACAAATTTACCCTGGATTAAATATTTCAGATTTGGCTTCTAATGTTCGCTAGATAGAAGTTTACTGCAGTTATGATAGTCATTTAATTTTTGTCCAAGCCCACTACAGCCAAATCTGGTTCACGTCACCTGTTCAGTCTTCCCACGGAAGAAATACAGCTTTTTATAGTCACCTTCAATTTCTGTAGCTTTTGCACTGTTGAGCTAGGCAACTGTGAAGCATCAGGAAGGTTACCATTCATAAATAATTGTGAGTTCAGATTTTGAGTAATTTCACATGACAGGTACATTCTCCGCTGAAATGTTTGCTCTTAGGAAAAACGGTGGATGCATTTAGAGTACCAAAGCTTCCTTTTTCTTTGTATCAGTCAGTCCATTGTTGCTGTAACTTCTTTGCAGTGCAATCCTGTATGTAACTGGTGGGTAGTTCAATAGGGCTTTCTACCAGGATTGGAGCCTTAGGTTGCAATCCTATGCATGTCTAGACAAAGTCTTACAACTCCCAGCATTCTCCAGCCAGCCATGATGGCTGGGGAATGCTGGGAGCTGTACGTCTTTTTTCTGTCT
The DNA here is from genome assembly GCF_057233095.1 of Heloderma suspectum. Classification (NCBI taxonomy): domain Eukaryota; kingdom Metazoa; phylum Chordata; class Lepidosauria; order Squamata; family Helodermatidae; genus Heloderma; species Heloderma suspectum. The sequence goes on from NC_139466.1 coordinate 6,080,532, forward strand.
ACACATGTATAGGATCGTGCTCTAAGTTGGTTGTTACAGTCTATTGCTAAATAGGGGCAAATGCTAAATTAACATCTCCAAATGGAAATAATTTGTCCTATAAATTGCACACAAAAAGCTATTGTAGTCTGACAGAAGAGGAATGTTAAGCAAGAAGTTTAAGCAGGTATAGAATTATTTGGAGTTCTGATATGCTTTTTTTAACCCACAACATTATGATTTTGTAAGAAGTATCAAAAAGAAACTAAGAATGGGGTCTCCCATGGGGCACCAATGGGCCCGCAGACATGCCCACCATGCTCCCTGCCTCTCCTGATTTCTTTTAAGATTTTTTTTTAACTGGGAGGCTGGCATGATGCAAAGTGAAGTTCTGCCCTCCAGCACAATCTTTAGTTGGGTTCAAAAGAGTGGTTTTGTATTTTGGAGCTCTGACTTCTGTTAGAATACCCCAAGGTAAGTATTTAAGTTCTGTCATTGGGTAGCCTCTTTGAGGGCAGGGTGTTTATGCCCCTTCCTCTTCCTCTGTTTGCAGAGATTTAGCAGCAGCCTGTCCCTGAAAATACTACCAAGGGGTTATTATTCCCCATGGGCTTTGTAAAAGACAGATCAAATGTAGCATACAAGGGTGTTCCCTCTTCCTCGGGTCAGATGTAGTTCATATGGAGTTTTGACTCCACTCTTTCTGTAGCCCTACCAGAGGGGCTTCTGGCAAGATCAGCCTTAACTCTTTGCTGGATACCTATTCCACCTAGAACAGAGGGGCCATGGAGGCTACTTTCCTCCCTGAAGAAAGTGGTAGTATTTATATCACATTTGTGGTGTGTGCAGTTAAATGGCCAACATAGATAAGGCCAAGCACCCAAGGAGCTTATAATCTAAAATCAGACAGAAACAACAGCTAGAGGGAGCGTCACGGACAGGGAAGGAAGAATGCTGTCACACATGCTTAAAGCTTGGTTTCAGTGGGGAATGAGAAGAGGATGAGGCAAAGGTCATGTGGAAAAGGAAGGATGTGAAGGAAGGGAAGTGGTGGTATGTACATTTTCAGGGAAACAGTTCTCTTGGGAGGGGTCGGGAAGGGAAAGCAGAAGAGAGAAAATCTCAGGAGGGAGAAGCAAAGGGTTGCTTTTGCTGCAGTATCGCGGTATCCCCGCATGTTTCCCTGCTCATGTACTTACTGCCATCTCCACAGCTCAATCTGTAAGGGAGAAATGGGCATTTTTACCCATAGTCATGTACACCTGATGATACCAGGGGCTGGTCTTGCATAATAGACATCTCTCCCACAGCTTATGTGTGAACCATTGCCTAATGCAGTCTTAGAAATACACACCAAACAAGCCCTTTCATTTTCCTCATTCCTGAAACCGCCAAACCTGGTTGACTTGTCAGCATGCATTTCACACATTCCTGGTAACAAGCCTGAAGGAGACGCCTAGCTCACTCGTTGCTGGAGGGACGGCAAGCGACTGGCGTGATCGCACACAGCCCTCCCTTCACCCGGGGATCGCTGCAGTTCTCTGGTGTTGGTGTGGGGGACGAGGACCTGGTGGGCGGCTGCAGCATGAGCCATACTGAGCTGGATATTCTGCAGGGTGGCTAAACAGAAGGTGGTACATTACGGTAAGCGGGCCTTGTCCCATGGCCTCCCCATAAGGTGGTTTTGGAGACACATGCATGGGGAAATGTTGAGACATCATAATCCCAGAGGGTTTAGACCCATTTAATGGAGCAGACGTCTGTCAATGGCGATTGGTCATGGTGCCATTATAGAATCTCCATGTGTAGAGATATTTTTAAATATAGACAAGGGACTATAAATCCATTAAATTAATAAAAATAGATGTTCAGAGGCTATCTGCTGGGGACCAAGAGCAGAGGAAATCTATTGCATTCATGCTCTTTTTGTGGGTTGCACAGTGGGATGCAAGATGGTGGACTAGTTGGCCCCACCTTGGTCAGATCTGGTAGAGGGCTGCTCTTACTTTCAAGGGCACTGCTACCCCTGACAGTGGAAAAAGCATATTAGCAACTCCCTCCACTCCCATCTAAACAGCTTCTGTGCAAACACTACTTTTATCTTGACTATTGGGAAATTAAAAAGATAATTACTTGGAGGAAACTGCCCCTTCCGTTGTCATGGGCATATCCTGCGTATCTCCAAGGCTGAGCTAGATTTCTTTCGCTCAGGGGTCTGCACAGCTTGTGACTCTCCAAGGTGAATGGGACATGCCAGCCTTCATGTGTTGTGTCCCCCACCCCTGAGCATTTCACAGCCTTTGTGGCATGTTTTGCACTCCTGTGCAGGCAGCAGCAAAACCAGGAGGTGTATGGAGTCCTTTGTGGGTCTGTGTTCAGCTTGGTGGCTCAGGAGTGACCCAGGACTGGCTCAGGCCCAGACATGATGTAAAGTGTCAGTGGGAGATCCGTGATCAGATCACCCGCAGTTCTTAGAAATGCTCAAAACAGTCGGTGGTGTGTGTGTGCGTGCGTGGGCAGAGGGGTGGCCCATTGGTACTGATGCATGCCTTGTAACCCTCCAGACTGGGTTGCAAGAACTACATACACACTGCCATTTTGAATTTCACATAACGTCCCAGAATGACTCTACCTTCCCCCATTGCAGATCTGAGAGGCAGGGGCAACACCCTGGCATCGGCCTTAGGAGTGCCACCATTACTGTTGGGTAAGCTCATGGGTGGGGGACCACTCTCCCACGTGCGGGCTCACAAGAAGGGCCCTTGAAGCCTGGCGATCGGGTCATGGTACTTAAGAAGCTGTCTAATGTTGAGTGAGACCCTTGGTCCATCTAGCCCAGTGTTGTCAACACTGACAGGCAGGTTTCGGGCAGGATTCTGTCCCATGCCTGGGCCTACCTGGAGATGCCGGGGATCGAATGCAGGACCTTCGGCATCCAAAGCAGGGGCTCGACCACTAAGCTACGGCGCCTCCAACATACTTGTATGTTTTCCCCTGTGGGGCAAACAGCAACTATGACTGCATGGGGGTAGGGTGCCATTTGGTTTGAGGAAATGGTGTAGGGAAAGGATTAAATTCCATTCCCAGAAGTACTTGAACCCAGATCCAAATCCAACCCTTGTGGCTGCTTGTGGCATATTTAAAACAAACATGGGCGATCTGAGCATTGGTTTCCTCCTGAGGATGTGTCTGTTTTGACCCTTAGCTCCCCCTTTGTACCGTGTTATTTTCATGCCGGAAGATGTTGTGGAACATTTTAAATTAAAGCTCGTGTGCTTCTTATTCTCCGTTTCCTCCTCCTCCTTCATACTGCTGGGCTTGGGATAGCGCCCCTCCCCGCACCTGGCCCGCTTTCTTCAAATGAGAAGGCCATTGTGCAACTCTTCTGCCTTTTCTTTCTTAATGGATTATCTGTGGTAAGAGAAAAGATGGAAGAAGTGATGGGAAAATCTGGGAGGATTATGGGTTGAAGATGTGAGGATGACAATGTCTGGACCTCCCCCCCCCCCCGGTCGAATTCCATGAAGGAGGCCTGACAGTGGAGGCTGATGGCTCTGATGTCACCTTGGAGAGCTCCTTAGAGTTCTTCTGAGTGGTTCTGACTGAAACCTGGAGCAGATTCACTGCCCCACTGACATCGGAGCCACCAGCCTCCACTGGGGCTGTGTGATGGAGCCATAAAAGTTTCATCTGGAAGATTCCCCCCTCCCCCGTATCTTCTCCAGGGTCCTCTTTCTCAACAAGGCCTTTCCTAGGGTTTCCAAATGAGATTTTTATTGTGCCATCGCCCTGCCTTATTCAAAGAATTTTATTGGTGTGTGTGTGTGTGTGTGTCCAGACAATGACTGGGTTCACACAATATGACAACCCATATTCAAGGTTGAGTATGGGTTCAGTGTGGGTTGTTGAACCCTAGGTTGTTGTATTGTGTGAACTGAGGCGCATTAACAAACCTTGGTTTGTTAACCATGAACAAGCCACAGTTCACAACTCAACGACAAACCATGGGTTCTCTTTGTAGGTTGTTCATAGTAACTAAGCATGGTTTGTTGGTGCGGTTGGGTTAACACAACAACACACATTTCAACAACAACCCATGGTTCAATGACAACCCAACTCAATCCTAACTCAACCTTGAGTATGGGTCATTGTGTTGTGTGGACCCAGCCAGTGTTGTCTTCAACTTGTAACTGTCCTGTGTTTCTGCACTGCTTCTTCTGTCTTTCCACAAAATATCCATTAAAGGAGAAAAGATGGAATGGCTGCACAATGCCTTTGGATTGGTAGCACTAGGAACCCTCTCATCTGAAAGCCCCCGCAACCACCACAGAGTACCCATTGCTCTGCAAGAACATTCTCCCCACCACTGTAGCCATTTGCAAACAAAAAAGAAACCCTCTTATTATATTATTTTGTTTTACCTTCGTTTTTAGACACAGAGATGGAAGATACGAAGAATAATTCTGCAAAGCTGGGCAAAAGCAAGCAGCCAGTGAAAACAGAATGGGGAGCCCAATATGTGGTTTTTACTTACTTCCAAGGCGACATTAACAGCGTGGTGGATGAACACTTCTCCAGAGCTTTGAGTGCAACCAAAACCCCACAGGATCTGAGCAGGAAGAACAGCAGCGGGGACATGGTTGTAAAAAACGGTGAGCCTCTTCTCTGTGGCTTATGGTTGTTTATTACTCACTTCTTAGCAACTTATATAACAACTGGCTCTTGACGCGTTACTGACAAGAAACATGAGCAGACACAACTGTGCTGCGGCTTGGCAGAAGCTGGTGGCAACTCGAGGGACAGGGGTTCAATCTGGAATGTAGTTTGCCTCTTTTCAGTGCTGTTGCCTATCTAGGGAGGATGTGCAGTAATCGCAAAGAAACGCGTGCTTCTGAGTGTGTCCAGAGTGCCTTTTGCATATGCTTATCATTTGTCCACGACAGCAGAGGAATGTGGGGATCTCCCAAGTCTAGACCAAGGGTGGGCAACCTTTTTGCCCTCAAGGGCTGCATGCACCCATGGTGGCAAGCTGGGTGCCGCACGTAAATGTGCAAAGGTACACATGCACGCACACACACATGCACACACACAAGTCCAATTATGTGTTTATGTCCGGGATGTACGTCTGAAATTGTTCCTCTAACTAACAAACGCCGCTTTGCAAAAGGATGGACTTAGAGTTGCCAGGTTCTCCTTCAAAGATGGCATCCGTATTTCCCAGACACTGCAGGATGCCACTGTTGCTGCACCTTCCCAACCTTTTCTTGCACCTTTCCTCTCAGCTCCCTTACTTCTCCGCCTGACATGGGGGCCAAATCAGAGTCCTGCCAGCATTGGAGGTTAAATTCAAGGGATATCCCCTCCAACTGTCCTATTGACCAGGAACAGCCCCTGTTTTCTGGTACTTGTCTTAGCGGGAACCTAGGAAGCTGCCTGCTACCGAGTCAGACCCTTCGTCCATGTAGCCCAGTATGCTCGACACTGACTGGCAGCAGCAGCTCTCCAGGGTTTCAGGCAGGAGTTTCTCCAGCCCTACATGGACATACCAGGGATCGAATCTGAGACTTCTGCATGTGCTCTACCCATTGAACTATGGCAAGAAGCTGTAGCAAGGAGCATCCCGGAAGATGCGGCTGCCATGGCTGCACACAGTTTGCCTGGGGCATTGCTGGTGCAGCTGGCTCCTCCTCCCTCTCTGCTCTTGGACAGCTGGAGAAGGGAGGATGCACCACCCCAGAGCAATGCTATGTGCCAGGGGTGGGGTGGGGCTGGGGGCTGGGTAGAAGCAATAATACATTGTATTATTTTATGTGAGCTGCCAGAGATTCTTCTGGACTGAAAGGCAGGATAGACCCCCTCCTCCCCCAGCAAAATAAATAAATAAAATCAAATTGCATAGGTTCCACATGGGCCGATGGCTTGATCGGAGTCCACCTGGATAAGAGCCTTCAGCGTGGTGGCCCCCTTCCTCTGGAACTCCCTGCCTCTGGAGGACAGGCAGGTGCCAACACTGGATTGTTTTCGGCGCTTCCTGAAAACAGCTCTTTTCCAGGAAGCCTTCCTTGGTTAACCAGCCTTGGTTGTATTGGCACTCTGTTTTTTTAAAGCATAGCTTTAATATCATGTTTCATTCTTCTTAACTTTTGTTCATTTTATCTCTTATTGTTCATCAATCTGGAATCTGTTTTGATATGGAACAGTATACAAATTTTGTAAATAAATAAAGCAAAAAAGTCCCTATTTTTGCTTCTCTAGGAGATTTTTTGGAGATGCCTTTTTCAAAATGTTCATAGGAACATAGGAAGCTTCCTTATACCAGGTCAGGACTATTGGTTCATCTGGTTTACTACTGTCTATATCAGTCTTCCCCAACCTGATGTGTTGGACTGCAGCTCCCATCATTCCCAGGCAGCATAGCCATTGGACTGCAATTCCCATCATTCTCAAACCTAAGGAGCTAAACCCCCCACTCAAAAAGCTCAATGAAGAGTAAGCATACCCAGAGGCCACAGAGTGCTGAGTGTCTTTTGGGAGGGGGGAAACTGGAGTGGTGACGGTGGAAGAGGGAAGGTAAAAGTGAAATGGAATGTATTCTTCTGAAAGAAGGCATGGCTGGCACACTGAACAGGAGTACTCCATGCTGCAACATTTTGATACAGTTCCCACTTGTAATTATTAAACTGTTGTCTCCCTTTTTTTGACTTGAATAAAGTATGTGACCTGATTTGCATGCAACAACAACCCAGAGTATGGGTTGAGTATGGGTTGTTGAATCCTGGGTTGTTGTTACATGCGAACCCAGAACTATGGGTTGTTAACTACAAACAACCCAGGAGGAGAACCCATGGTTTGTTGTTGGATTGTGAACTCTGGGTTGTTTAAACCATGAGTGATTGTTACGTGTGAACCCAGAACTGTGGGTTCTTCATGGCTTGTTTTGCCAGGCTACAGAGTCAGCAGGCAAGAGTGGCCAAAAAACCCGGCCACTCTACAGTGCTGCAGAGGCATTTGGGATACAGGGAGGGAGCGGATAAATGAAGAGGGGATCAAACGACGTAGGAACTGAAAAACAACCCGTACTTTGTGCGATTGTCTGGCAGACTAACTCTGGGTGAACTCTGGGTAAGGCCACAACCCATACTCTGGGTTGTCGTTACAGATGAACCCAGTAAGTCTGCAAGTTTAGCCATCAGTGTAAGGAATCTGCACATCTCTGTTGGGATCTCAAATACATTAATAAATAACATTTCTTTTTAATGAACAGAAAACCACATGTCTCCCCATCAGTGGAATTTCTCACCTCACTGGGCTAAGCCATACCATACATCCTCTCCTTTAAACCTGTCCAGCTCTGATGGGAACGCGGCTGCTGACCCCTATGAACCTTCCGATCCCCAGGGCGTTCCTCCCTCCACCACAGAGCTGTGGCACTTGCCTTCGGGGGTTGATCCAAATTTGACTGCAGCTTCGGGGTATCCTCCCTCTATGCCTGACCTGCATATGGCACAGGGATCTGGGTCAGATGAGAAATACGGCTCACTACTCGGCCTCTTGCAACAAGAAAGGTGCCCCTCATCTCTCCAGCAGCCTCCTGCTTCTGGATCTGCTTGTCTTACCGGCTCTGCTAGGTTACCAGATATGAGCCAAAGTTTAACTTCTAGGGGAGGTAAGCAAATACTGGTTTACTCTTAATCCTTCAGTCTTTTACAAATGGAAAGTGTGTGTGTGTGTGTGTGTGTGTGTGTGTAGACAGAGCCAGAAGATAAATCACAAGCATTTGTTTCCTCTACTGAATGGACTGAGAATTGTTTGGTAGCAACTGGGGATTGTTAGGTTACACAGCCACTGGGAAACGTGTTTTATTTCATCCTACATGGCTGACTGATTTATTTATTTTATTATCACATTTATCCCCCACCTTTTTTCCTCTTGTGAGAAACCCAAGGCAGCTTACATGGCCCTCCTCCTCTCCTTTTTATCTTCACAACAGTCCTGTGAGGTAGGCTAGGCTGAGACTCAGTGACTGGCCCAAAGCCACCCAGTGAGCTTCATGGCCGAGTGCAGAACTAGAACCCTGGTCTCTTGAGTCCTAGTCCAGTTCTCTAACCACTTCACCACAATGGCTCTCAACTCATTTGAGAAATCCTTTTGGGGAGTTCTTTATTCTTAACCAATTTAAGCCTTAAAAAAGAGTGAATACCCAGAGTAGAAAAGGATAAATTAAACATGCACATACACACGGAAAATGAATTTCCCAGAGAATTCAGCAGGGGTAACAATATTTGTCTGTTACAGAAAACACAACCAAGAGTTTTGTGGCAAAGATGAATACATTTATGCCACAGATTAAAGTGCACTTCCATAAGACGAATGACGTGTCGTCTTCAGTTGGCATCCTATACACACTGAGCACACGTAGTCCACATTGGGCTATTTTGGGGGTTCCCAACTCCCTTAGGTCCCCCCCCCCCCCGATTGTTTGCACTGCTGGAAAACTTGGTGTTCCTCCAAGCATTGTACTACCTCCCTCTTGTGGACAGGTGGTGCTGTGTTAACTACATAAACAATGGTACTCAGCACCTGATCATTGGAAATAGAGGGAATGATGTGCTACATGAGAAGATCCCAAGTTGCAGTTTCTGACCTATCTTTAGAGGCAGCCCCATGTTCGGTGCATTGCAGTAGTCTAACCCGGAGGTTACCAGAAAGTGGATAGGGAGACATTTCTCTCTCTCTCTCTCTCTCTCTCTCTCTCATAATACTAGAACCCAGTGGGGTCATCCCATGAAGCTGATTGGTGGGAGATTCAGGAGAAATAAAAGGAAGGACTTCTTCACACAGCGCATAGTTAAACTATGGAATTCTCTGCCACAGGAGGTAGTGATGGCCCCCATTTGGATGGCTTTAAAAGGGGGTTGGAAAAATTCCTGGAGGAGAAGGGTATCAATGGCTACTAGTCCCGATGGCTCTGTGCTACCTCCAGGACCAGAGGCAGTGAGCCTATGTACACCAGTTGCTGGGGAACATGGATGGGAGGGTGCTGTTGCGCTCATGTCCTGCTTGTGGGTTCCTGGTTGACAGCTGGTTGGCCACTGTGTGAACAGAACGTTGGAGTAGATGGACCCTGGGTCTGATCCAGCAGGGGTCTTCTTACCAGAGCATGGGTCACTGAGGCCACTGGTTAAAGGTGCTCCTGACAGAAATGCAGCCTGCATCTCCCATGTGAGACAGTTCAAGGCGTATCCTGAAATCGCAAAACTGTTCCTTCAGATCAGGGCTGTCAGACCTCTGTCAGCCTGAGGGCCAAATTCCATTTTGGAGAAGCTCTCAGGGGCTACAGGCAGTGAGTTCAAAATACCACCATATTTTAGCTTAAGGGTCTTATTGCCAGCAGTTAAGCCTTAGGAGAGGCCTTTCAGCCTTTCAGAATGGGAGAAGAAGAATGGCAAAAGCTGGGAAACCACCCAAGGATTGTCAAGCAGGAGATAGCAGGTGGGGCCGGGGCAAAGGACGTGGGGCTGGAGGATGGGACCATCTGGGCAGCCCTGGAAAGCCAGATTTGCCCACCCCCAATGGGCCAAATTTGGCCCATGGAACTGAGATTCTACCCCCCTGCTTCAGATGGAGTGTAGCCCCTCCAAAACAGAACAAAGAACACCTACCAAGGTAGACAAACTACACTCTTATTGGGGTGGTTTTATTTCCTGTCTTCAATTTTGTTACTGGAAGCTGGCTTATTTTTATTATTATTAATAAGACATCTCAGTAAATAAAATGTGGAGGTTCCATTAATCGTTTCTCGACTTCTGTCCTTAACGTTCTTTAACATAATCAGTTTCACCACTGATCATCTTTCTTGTTTTCCAGGTATCCCAGCCAATGACAGGAGAAGAGATTTGTACTTTTAGAAAAATGGACACCTTAACTCATCATTTCTGCAAAGAGGACTTCCTGTCGACCCTTAAACAAATTCTAGCTGCGATTAAGAGGAACTGACGAACATCATTGGGTCCTCCTCCACATTCACCCACCATTTAGAGACGTTGATGTGCTTCTTTGAATGTGTACAAAAATAATTTGTACCACTTATACATCACTGTTAATTTGCCTTGTGCTTGCCTTCTCAATAACCCTAATTTGACATAACTGGCACACAGAAATACGTTCTCTCTGGAGTCATCCCATGTCCTACTTTTCATCCCAGCTGAAAGCTGGCATATTCAGTTTTTGAAGTAGTTGTGATGATGGATTGTGGCAGGGGACCAAGAGGAGCCGCACCAGAAGAGGAGGGGTGTGCCATGGAGGTGGACAACTGCAGACCGAAGGGCCCTGTGGGTGGGGTAACAAAATTGGGCTTTAGGGATGGTTCTGCCGTAGTTTGTAGTGCTAGTGTATATTCTCTAATATTGATATGCTGCGGCTCTGAAACTGTATCCCTGGAGTACAACTCTCAGTTCAGTTCAGCCTGTTACAGAATCGACAGCCCCATTCCTCTCCAAGAAAAATGAAGACTCTGTGGCTTGATCAAGGAAAAGAACCAATGGCTCTCTTTTCAAAAGCTTAGTTGAGATGGCAGCAAAGCAATGCATTAAGGGTGTAATCCCTATGCATATTTAGACAGAAAGAAAGGCCTACAACTCTCAGCATGAGAGCCAGTATGCTGGCTGGGGCATACTGGGAGTTGTAGGACTTCTTCTCTGTCTAAACATGCATAGGATTGCACCCTTAGGAACAAAGATAACTGATTTATACTGAGTCAGACCCTGGGTCCATCTAGCCCAGTATTGTCAATGCTGATTGGCAGCAGCAGGTCTCCAGGTTTTCAGGCAGGAGTTTTTCCTGTCCTACCTGGAGATGCTGGGGATCAAACCTGGGACCTTCTGCTTGCAAAGCAGGGGCTCTACCACTAAGCCATGCCCCCTCCCAAAATGTTTACTTTGTCAGAGGGCAAACATTCTACATATATGCAATGCTGCCTAACTTACATAAGAATCTGGGCTTTCTGCTTTCCGAACCCAGAGCTGTTTTTGAATTATAGAAATCACCATTGTGTCTTTCCAGCTGTACTTTGCTAGGAGCTGCTAGAAAGAGCTTAATCATCCCCCCGCCCCATTTAGCCACCTTCATGAGCAGAAAATGGCATTGCTATGGGTCCAAACAACAACCATCACTTGTCTCTCTGGGATGCTGAGGTGTTATCACACTTGCTGATGGTGTTTTCGTTCCCCTGGGCTCCATATATTTCTCTCTCACTCTGAAAGACTTGACAAAATATTATATTACATTGAACAGCCACCATCTGGTGTTGCTGGTATATATATTTTGTTTCCATTCCTCCCCAAAATTACAATCTGGAACTGTTGTAAAGCCAGCTCCTCTCTGATAAGCACCAGCAGCTAGCAAGTTCTGTTACTTATATCTTGGATAAACTCCAGTATCAGAAGTTAGAGGGAATCCATACACTTATTGGTATGTATGCTTATTGGCATTCTTCTCTCTGAAGCATGATATCCTGCATTTAAAGCAGTGGTGGCTAACCTCTTTGGCAAGCATGCTGAAGAGCTAAGCCTAATGGATGAGATAATGCCCTTGGAATGCACACTACAGTACCTATAGTACAAACCATCTAGGTCTTGGTGTAGTTTTGCCTCAAGCACAGGAGAGGAAAGTAACTTGGAGAGTATCAGGTTGGTTTAGAGCACCTACTCCATCTGACAAGTTGCTTAGCATGCCTGAAGCACATGAAGCAAATAAGGTCAACCAGACTCCTATTGGCTCCCCGGATTACCTGGTCTATCTGGGGTGCAGTATCCTTCTCTGGCCATTATCTGTGAGGTGCTATAGTGCAGCAGAGATCAGGATAACACCTCTCCTCTGCTTGAGAGCTACCCTGGGGGCACAGAGTAATATAGCTGGACTCGACTGACATAATTCTTGGTTTGAGCACCCAGATGCCTTACACCTACCTTGCAGGGCTGTTGCAAGGGTAAAATAGAAGACAGGAGAACCTTGCATGCGGCCGTGACCTTTCTAGAGGAAGGGCGGATGAACATAGATGAAGAATTTTTTAAAAATCTACCATAGTGTTGCCATTCAAGACCTCTTTGATGTCATGCATTGGGCTCTCCAGGTGAGCTACAAAGTACTAATTCCTGTTGGCCGCTTGTGACATGTGGAGCACAGGATGGGCCACGTATGGCTTAAAGCGACCACGCCTGGAATGTCGTGAATCTGTTCATTCCTTCTCCATCCTCTTTTGTATCATAAGAACATAAGAGGAAACATGCAGGATCAGACCAAGGGTCCATCTTGTCCAGCATTCTGTTCACACAGTGGCCAACCAGCTGCCTCTGGGAAAGCCACAAGCAGCACCCTACCACCCATGTTCCCCAGCAACTCATGCACATAAGCATACTGCCTCTGGTTCTGGAGGTAGCATATAGCCATCAGGACTAGTAGCGATTGATAGCCTTCTCCAGGAATTTGTCAAACCCTCTTTCAAAGCCATCCAAATTGGTGGCCATTGCTACGTCTTGTGGTCGTAAATTCCATAGTTTTCTCTATGATGCGTGAAGAAGTCCTTCCTTTGCTCTGTCCTGAATCTCCCACCAATCAGCTTCATGGGAGGACCTGAGATTATAGTATTAGGCGACAGGGAGGAAAATGTCTCTTACATTGTACGTTGGCCCAGCAGGGGGACTCATTCCCTCTCAGTGCTTGTAGGGTCCTCATCATGCACACAACTGCTTAAATAAATCACACCATGTGTCCATATATCTAAGTGCCCACTGGCTTGCTAGGCTACTTCATACATCTCACTAAAACATGGGCCAGAGTAAGTGGTTTTCTTTTCATGGCATTGCAGGGTGACTTCTTGTCCCCCGCCCCCCATACCTGCCTTTCTGCAGTTTGTCCAAGTGTGGACACAGCAGCAGCTTTTATTTCTTCCCAATATGTATATATTGCTGCTATAAATCAGGGGTGAAAAATCTCAATCCCAGGGCCAAATCCAACCCTCTGCAGTTCCCCAGATGGCCTTGCCCTCTTCCCCTTATCTCCAGGAGTCTGGTGGTTTCCCAGGTTTTGTGCAAATCCCCCCCACCCAATTCTAAACACTTGAAATGCGTCTCCTAAAGCTTAGTTTCAGGAAAAGCAGGAAGAGCTTTAAGCTGCAATCCTATGCATGTTTAGACAGAAAAAAGTCCTACACTGGCTGGTGTATTATGCATTAAGGGTGTAATCCCTATGCATGTTTACACAGAGAAAAAGGCCTACAACTCTCAGCATGCCCCAGCCAGCAGTGCTGGCTGGGGCATGCTGGGAGTTGTAGGACTTTTTTTGGTCTAAACATGCATAGGATTGCACCCTTAAGTTACAGTGTGCTGGCATTTGGGGCCCTACCCCGTTTGCCTTCAGCCCCACCCACCACTGGGAAGCGGCCAAGAGCTCCTACAAAACTGAATTTGGCCCTTGGCTGAGAGAAGTTCTGCTTCCCTGTCGTAAGTCTTGAACTCATGACTTAAATGATGGCAAATGAGGTCTCAGCCTGTGTGTCACCACCCAGCTCTGGCCTAAAGGTCGAACTGCAGGGAAGATTCTTTGCACTGATAGGCCAGGGTGAACATAGGAACATTGGAAGCTGCCTTATACCGAGTCAAACCATTGGCCCATCTAGCCCAGTATTGTCGACACTGGCTGGCAGCAGCTCTCCAGGGTTTCAGGCAGGATTCCTTCCTTTTCCTACCTGGAGAAGCTGGGGATCGAACCTGGGCATGCCAAGCATGTGCTCTATCACACTGAGTGGGTCAGGTGATACTCCCTGGCTCCTAGGAACGCTTCCATGACAAGTTGTCAGGGCTGCCACTTAGGCACACAAGGCAGATCCCCAGTATTTCAGTTTGTTTCTCAGGCCCCCCTTTGACCTCTGGGCAACTCATCAGCTCTACACATACAGACGATTGCTCTAGCGAGAAATGGAGAAATGCATGTATTTGCATCGGCCACCAGCTATTGTAATTGATATATATAAAATGCAATGCAAACAGACAACTAAACAGGTAAAATTACCAAATGAAAAATTGAAACAAATTAAGACTCAAAACACCACAGAAGACCTTATCTTAGTAAGGTGCTAAAAATGTTGTTGATTTTATGGTAACCGGATTGTCCTGATCTGCGAGAAGAACAGGCACACAAAAAAAAGCAGAATAGCCTGGGAGAGAGAATGATAGTTCTGTCAATTTAAATGGGCAATTGGGTGAAGTTAGGTATATGTGATAAAGGCGTACATCCCTTTGCTTAAAAAATAAAAGGGGAAACCCAGAGGGGATTCACTTCCCCACTGACACTGGGCATGGAAGTGGTGGTTGGCACAGGCAGCAACTGGGCAGCTAACAAGGGGAAAGGATTCTGTGTGTTACCCTAAAAGTAGGGGTGTACGAAACTCAAGTTACCTGGCTCTGCTGGGGTCCGCAGGTGGGGGGAGGCGATCCGTTCATCACCCCAGAATCCTCGACGGGGGGTGGGGAAGCGATCCGTTCCTCTCCCCCGGAATCCTGCCTGGCTGGCTCCGCTCTGTGGCCAGTCTGCAGAGCCGCCGGCCAGGACAACCCGCTGCCGGGCTGCTGCGGACACAAACGGCGTCCTGTGTAGGGGACGCCATTTGTGTCCCTATGCTAGCCCGTGATAGGCTATGTAAATATTTACGTAGCCTATCATGGCTAAAACGGGAACGCAAATGGCGTAGGGGATGCCATTTGCGTCCCTGCTTTACCCGTGATAGGGTACGTAAATATTTACGTAACCTATCACAGGCTAGCATAGGGATGCAAATGGCGTCCCCTACACAGGACGCCATTTGTGTCTGCAGCAGCCCGGCAGCAGCTGGACCTGCGCATCTGCCACAAGGTAGGTCTGTCCTGAGGGGATTCCACGGTGTGGCGGGGGGGGGGGGGGAGGCTGTGGATTCTAAAGAATCCGGCCTCGCTGGAGTCCATGGCAGAATTCTCCGCCATCCCTACCTAAAAGCAGATGATCTCCTTATCCTGCAGACTCCTGCCAGGACCCTCGCAGTGAAGATATACATCTACACTGAAGCTGACCAAGCTTTGCACAAAGTGATGTGGCTTTATTCCTCCCTCTCCCCAATTAGGTCTGAATGAGGCACTTTATTTGATGCTCAGCTCAGCCCTGTGGTGTATCTTCTCTTCCCCATGTTTCGACTGCATGTGAAGCCAGAGGAGCAAAAACAGACTAATTGGAACTAATTCTGGAGCCTGAGAACAAGGGTCCTCTGGCAACAGGAGCAACTGCTTGTTCCGTGTCACTGGGGGTTGCCCTAGGGGTTATTTTGAGTAGGCTGAGGGAAGCATCGCTCAAAAAAGCATCAACATGTTGCCAATTTGCCTGCCCCAGAGTGCTATTTGTTATGTACCTTGTCACTGGATCCTTGTACGGGAATGTTTTCCCCATCCATTACTCATGCTGCTTCCAAACCGCAAACTCTTGATCAAGGCGAATGTTCTCTTTCCCCAAGATGTACCTTTAATCCTTGCAAGGTAATCAGTTCTGGTGACCTTGAGCATCTCTACACCAGCCTAAAATCCTGCATTTAAAACAGGGCTTTCTGCTTCAGTTTTAAATGCATGATCACGATGGACTCCCTTTACACGTGCTGTCAGGGTGGACACTGAGCCCATAGAATCCCAGAGTAGTTCTGATTCTGAGGAAGAGGAGTCGCTCCTGGGAGAGGAGCGCGCTCCTCTTTCCCAGGGCCAACAGCTGACGGAGATTCCTCCCACCTGCATTCCTAGCTTAGATAGCAGTCCTGGGAGTGACAGAGCGCAGGAAGCAGACTTGATGGATGCATGACGCCGACGCAGAGAGCGGTGCCAAATGGAGGGCGCAGAAAGGAGGCGTAGTGCCCGGTTGGCACGCAAACAACGGCTGCGCCCAGAGGATCCAAGGGAAAAGTGGAGGGACTCTCCCTAGTCCTTAAGTTCAGGGGTCTGCCAGTAATTCCCTTTCAAACTGGGACCAACTGTTCCAACTTAGGGCATAGATACTCTGCTGCTCATATCTAATTGCTAACAGTAGAGTTGTTAAGTTGTAAAAGAGGAATAAAGCTTTGAAAACAATCCATTTGTCTGTGTCTGGACTTGGCTACTGGATTAGACTGAGGGAGGCCTCCAAGGAGCCTTTGACACGTGCTTCCTCCCGCCTCTTTCCCCCTTATCTGAGTCTTCCATATGTTTCATTATACAGCCACTAGACGGTGCTGCGGTCTAGCTCCTTGTATTGTGAATTTTCCTTTTTCATGGCATGAACTCAAGTGCAGTAATTTGATAGCTCATTATCTCTGATCTTTAAAAAAAACAGAATAAAGGTAATTTAGTGTGGGAGATGCTCTGGAGGTTGATGATGTCATCTAAAGGACCCACAAGCTTCCATGAGTAACCAATCTCAATAGCAGGATAGAAGCTCCATGTGAAGAAGCCCTTGTTTAACTATATTCTGAGATGGTATCCGTATCTTTGTTCTTTCTTCAACTGCATTTCTCAGGACCAGTTTTCCCCGCTCCCTTTTCTAGTACATTTACACTAAACACACATTTAACTGGGTTCACACATGCACATTCATCATTTCATGATAGCAACATTCAACAGTGACTTACATGTGTGAACGGGCATCGCAGGTCAAACCTTATAGGCAGATGGCTATCAATTTGGATGGCTTTGAAAGGGGACTGGACAAATTCATGGGGGAGGAGAATACTACTGATGGCTACTAGTCTTGATGGCTATGTACTACTCCAGCATCAGAGGCAGCATGCCTGTGTACATCAGCTGCTGGGGAACTTGGGCAGGAGGGTGCTGTTGTACTCATGCCCTGCTTGTGGGTCTCCCATGGGCAGTTGGTTGGCCCCTGTGTGAACAGAATGCTGGACTAGATGGACCCTTGGTCTGATCCAGCATGGCTGTTTTTGTGTTCAGAACCTATGTTCATAATCTCTGCATTGTTGCTAGGTTTTATTCTGGATGTATTGTTATACTGTGGCTTTAAGCTTTCAAATTTTGTTTTATACTGTGGTTCAGGAGTTTAATTTTTGTGAACCGCCCAGAAAGCTTCAGCTATTGGGTGGTACAGAAATGAAATGAAATGAAATAAATGATAAACTTTCATTGCACCTTAAACAACCCCAGTTCCCCCCCCCCCCAAAAAAGGACATGTTCACATGTTCAGATGCCAATCATCAACTATATGGTAGCTGAGACCAGAGAAATCAAGTGATATACATTCATGTGTGAACCAGCCAATATGCTACAGCAGGAGTGTTGAACCTGAGGCCCACAAGCCAAATCTGGCCCCTCCAGAGTGTCCCAGATGGCCCCTTCCCTTGGCCCCACTTTCCTCCTTCCCAGCTGTCAATCATTTGGTGGTTTCTCGGCCCCCCTCCATTCTAAAAGTTTGAAATGCTGCTCCTAAGGCTTAGTTTCTGGTAGCAAGAAGTTTAAGCTAAAATATAGTGGTACTGGAATGCAGCCCCTGAGAGCTTCTCTGAAACTGTATTTGGCTCCCAAGTGGAAAGAGATTCAACACAATTCATGGAGAAGGCTATGAATGACTATTGGTCTTGGTGGCTCTATGCTCCCTCCAGTATCTGAGGCAGTATGCCTATGTCCACCAGTTGCTGGGGAACATGGGTGGGAGGGTGCTGTTGCACTCGTGTCCTGCTTGTGGGTTCCTGGTCAACAGCTGGTTGGCCACTGTGTGAACAGAATGCTGGAGTAGATGGAGCCTTGGTCTGATCCAGCAGGGCTCTTACGTCCTGCGCTACAGTAATAAAGTATACTGATGAGCGATTTTCCTCTAGCTGAATGTGTAAATGACACCAAACACTCAACTCACTCTTGGTAGCTTTGCAGTTCTGTGCTGAATGTGGGTTGAACAGGGCATGTTCACACTCTGACTTCAGCCTGTGCCACCGTTTTGCTCCCAAGGCTCTACATTATGGGGCAGACACATTTAGGGGCAAGGCATTCTGTGTGGGTTGCCCTCAGCATGGGTGGCACCAGGAAGCCAAAATGCAAATGGGATTCCTGCATCTTCAACAGTGAATTGCAGCTGCCATACAACTTTTTGTAAGAAAATCAAATGGAGATTTGTTGTTATGTCTCCAATGGGCACCTCAATTTGGAGGGACAGATATTGTGGCAATGACAGTGAGGGATCTTTAAGAACATCAGAAGAGCCAGGCTGGGTCAGGCCTACCTAGTCCAGCATTCTGTTTTCACAGTGGCCAACCAAATGTGATGTGGCTGCAAAAAAGGCAAATGCTATTTTGGGCTGCATTAAGAGAAGCATAGCTTCCAAATCCCAGGAAGTACCTGGTTCCTCTCTACTCAGCACTGGTTAGGCCTCATCTGGAGTACTGTGTCCAGTTCTGGGAACCATATTTTAAGAAGGATGCAGACAAACTGGAGAGGGTTCAGAGGAGGGCAACAAAGATGATCAGGGGACTGGAAACAAAGCCCTTTGAGGAGAGGCTGAAAGAGCTGGGCATGTTTAGCCTTGAGAAGAGACGACTGAGGGGAGATAGGATAGCGCTCTTCAAGTACTTGAAAGGTTGTCACAGAGAGGAAGGCCAGCATCTCTTCTCCATCATGCCAGAGTGCAGGACACGGAATCATGGGCTCAAGTGACAGGAAGCCAGATTCCGGCTGAACATTAGGATAAACTTCCTGACTGTTGCAGCAATATGACAATGGAACCAATGACCTAGGGAGGTGGTGGGCTCTTCCACACTGGAGGCATTCAAGATGAGGCTGGACAGCCATCTGTCAGGGATGCTCTGACCTGGATTCCTGCAATGAGCAGGGGGTTGGACTCGATGGCCTTGTAGGCCCCTTCCAACCCTACTGTTCTATGATTCTATGAAATGTCCATGGGAAGCCCACAAGCAGGACATGTTGTTCCCCAGCAAGTGGTATTCAGAGGCAGCCATAAAGATTCCCCTGCTGAAAGTGGCTATTCCAAGAGAATTAAAGAGGCCCCCACAGGCCCAGTGGCCAGACTGGCAGATGGCTTTGACTTCTGCAGCAATCCTCAGGTGCCTTGTCTCGGTTAGATTGACTCTCTGTAGGGAAGCAGTGATGTGGACATGACACAACAGACAAGCCCAGGGCAATCCTTGTCAGCCTCTCCTGCAGCAGCCACTAGAGGCAACTCAAAGGCAAACAAGAGACGTTATTGGGCATGAGCATAGATGGGCACCTGTAGAAGCATTTTGTGACCTCACGATGTCTGGTTTATCGGAAACCTTGCCCAGAAGTTATTCATTGCTTGGAAAACAAGCACGAACGTTGCCCACCATTGATCTCTCTCAGATATAGGCATACAAAAAACGAGCCCAACTTTGTTTTGCAATTCGTCTGGCAAGCCTTGTTGGTCATTTTTTTGCGTTGGACCTCCAAAAGCAAGTGCTTAGGGCACCCTCTAGCCAAAATTAGGAACTTTTACAGCACAATTCCATACATGTCTGCTTTGCAGCAAGTGCCACCAGACTCGGTGGGGCTCACCCCCGGGGAAGTGTGCATAGGACTGTAGCCTTAAAAATCCATTGATTTCATTGAAAAGGAAGCACGTGCTTAAATCTTTCCCCGTTAAGAGAAATAAATCTTAAAATGGCTCTCAGCTTTGGCTGGATCATGCTTTTCATTGTACTTGAATTGGATGCACTTGGACTTTTAAACCAGCTGAGCATCACTGGCTGCTCTGTCCTGTTGCTGGCTGAGGCTCCCACTGTTTAAATCCCAGCTATTATATCCCATCTCAGATTTCTCCTGGGGGTGTGGTTTGGAGGCCAAACCTCACCTCCTGGAGCAGGCCTGGGCAGCCTCAGAACTGTGGGTCCCAATCTGGCCTGCCTGGGAAATCCTCTGGGATTCCCCAGATAGCCACGCCCACTGCCTGGCCCCACCCCTTTCCATCCTTTGGTGGTTTCACAGGTGTTGTGCCATTTCTCCTCATTCTAAGAGGTTGAAATACCTCTCCTAAGGCCTAACTGCTGGCAGGAAGAGTTTTAAGCTACAATAGGCTGGTGTTGTGGCTCTACCCCTTTTGGCTTCAGCCCCACCCACCACTGGAATGTGGCCCCCTAGAGCTTCTCCTAAAGAGGCCCTTGGGCTGAAAGAGGTTCAACACCCCTGCCCTGAGGAAACCCCAGGGGGCTTCACCGGCTGAATTGGAGAGCCCGGTCTGGACAAGGGCCTCTGCAGTGCTACTCTGCTATTGGGACATCTTGTGGCAAAGAATTCCATAAATCAGTTCTAGGCTGTGTGTAGCAGTGCTTCCGGTTATCTAACTGGAACAGGAACATAGGAAGTTGCCTTACTCAAAGCACTGGTCCATCTAGCCTAGTATAATTGCACTGACCGGCAGCAGCTCTCCGTGTTTCAGGCAAAATTTATTTCTAGCTCTACCTGGAGATGCCAGGGATTGAACCTGGAATGCAAAACCTACATGCAAAGAGAGAAAAAAAGAAAGAAAGAAAGAAGCAGCTGCTTTGCCACTGAGCTATGGCCCCTCCCCAGCTGCCAATTGCTTTCACTGGATGGCCTCCAGCAGAGGCATTATGGAAAAAGGTATAAAAACCTTTCCCCTCCATTTTCTCCAGGTTTTCTCCCGTCCTTGTTTCTCCGCACAAAGGTCGCTGTCCACCGAGTGGCAGAAGCGGAGGCAGCGCAGGATGACGGACAGTGAAACCTCAGCCCCCCCAGCCTTGTGGAAGGGGAGTTCCTCTTTCTCCACCACCTTCTCCCTCGCTCGTCTTGACCACGCCAGAGGTACCGCCGCGGTATAAAATCCACCGCGGCAAAGCTCCCCTCTCCAAATCGGCGCCGGTTTGAGCTGCGGTTCGGTGCCTGAAAAGGCGAGCGGGGCGTAGAGTCGGTACTAAAGCTTCTCTTTTCCCGGGAAAGGCGGCCTGCACGCCCCGCGACTGCCCCCTCGGGCCGGGTCCAATCGGGGGGCGGCGCACGAAGAAGTTTCGCTTCTCGAGACCCTCTTGGGAAAGGCGCATCGTGCTTGGGCTCTCCACCCAAAGCATCACAAGCTGCCCGGGGTTCCCGCCGCTGCTGCCCTTTTCCAGCCTCAAGAACAGAACCGCTCCCGCCCGTCCTTGAAGGGAGAAGGCTGGTGCAGAGAGGAACGCGAAAGGCAGGCTAAGCCGTGCCATAAAAGAAGCAGAAATGCGGACGCAGGTCATCCCTTCTCCATAAGCTTAAAGTTGTGTGTGTGTGTGTGTGTGTGTGTGTGCGCGTGCGCGCGCGTGCGTGCGCGCGCCCCACTAAAAAAGGGCGCAAAGCTGCGCTGCTTTTCTCCGATGCAAGGATCGCAGCGAGACAGGAAGGCGCAGGTCGCGCTTTTGTGTTGTATCCAATGCTAGTACTACTTAGCGTAGACCCATCGAAATGAACGAGGGTTAAGTTAGACTCATGTGGCGCAGAGTGGTAGGTGGCAATATTTCTACCGAAACTCTCCCCATGACCTGAGTTCAGGTAGCTGGCTCAGGTCGACTCAGCCCTCCATCCTTCCGAGGTCGGTAATGAGTACCCAGCTTGCTGGGGGAAAGCTAGTCACGACTGGGGAAGGCCATGGCAAACCACCCCGCTACAGTCTGCCATGAAAACGCCAGCGAAAGCGGCGTCCCTCTAGGGGTCAGCAATGACTCGGTGCTCGCACAGGAAGCACCTGTCCTACCTTTCCTAAGTTAGACTAATATTGGCTACAAGCCTTTGTGCCACAGTTTCCTTGCTTTTCCGACTAAGGGCCGGGCGCGCTGAAGTCTTCCCAGCGGACGAAGGCGCAGCTTCCTCCTTCCCCGACTCAAAAGGGGTGGGGTGACGGAAGCGTGCGAAACCCCAACAGATCCCACCCTTCGCCCCCTGAGCACACGCGCTCCATGTCCTTCAGAAGCCCAGCTGGGCGCGCGAGTCCGCTTGAGAAGAATCCTCGGTCTGTGCGTTCCGTTAAGGGATTGATTGATTGGCTCTCCAGTAGAGTCAGGGGAGAGACTGACCCCGCCTGTGGCAGGAGCGGGGCCGGGCGCGGTCTTCCGTGCCATCTTCTCGAGCACATGCGAGCAACGGCTCGCGTGTAATCCCCAGGAGAAACAGGGCTGGGCGCAGCGCCGACTTTTAGGCGAGAACGCCGAGCGCGCCGCGTGCGTAAAGGCGCACGGTTGCGCCAAATCCCCAAACCGAGGCGCACGGCTTGGAACCGGGTCGGGCGCGCCGCTGCTGCCATGAGCCTGGGGCTGGACGACCGGAGCCTCCGCCTCTCCGACCAGACCTCTGCCAGCAACCTGAGCTTCGACGGACCCCCTCTGCTGGCCTCAGCGGCGGGGAGCCTGGGACGGGCGGGACACCTGGCGGTGGCCGTGTGCCTGGTTGTCATCCTGCTCCTCGGCAGCCTCGGCAACCTCCTGGTGCTGCTGATCTTCGTCAGGTTCCAGGCCATCCGGACGCCCATCAACCTGATCCTGCTCAACATCAGCCTCAGCGACTTCCTCGTCTGCATCTTCGGAACACCCTTCAGCTTCGCCTCCAGCGTGCGTGGCCTCTGGCTGATGGGCCACGCTGGCTGCAGGTGATAAGGCTTTGCGAACTCCCTCTTCGGTAGGTTCGGAGTGCTCCCCGCCAGCGATCGACAAAAAAGCTCGGGGCTCTGGTGGGTGGGGAAGAGGGAGGTACCATGGTGGGGAAACCAGAGGGCTCGGCCTGCGTCTCTTCAGTGTATCCAAAGTTCCGCTTGAATGTTTAAATCAAAGTTGCCGAAGTTCCAGCTTATGGGGAAACCACACCAAAGAAAGCCGGAGAGTTGACTTGGATTTGACCAAGGCTATGGTAGGGATGTCAGAGAATTCCGCCACGGATCTGTGGCGGAACGGCCTACCCCCCCTGCAGATCCCCCCCGCCGGGACGAGACTTACCTGGGGCGGATCTTCCGGGCGGCGGCGGCTCTGGTGGCGGCTCTGGTGCCACCATTTCCAGGCTTGTGTGTGTGGGGGGAAAGACGTGATAGGCTACATAAAGATTTACGTAGCCTATCATGGCTAGGTTTAAAAAAAAAAGAAAAAAAAGACGAGATCATGGTTGGGGGTGGGTTTAAAAAAAAAAAAGTGTACGCAAATGGTGGCAGCTACGGCCGCCGCCATTTGCGTTCCTTCTTTTTGGCCGTCTTAATCTGCGTAAATATTTACATAGATTATGACGGCGAAAATCAAGGGGAACGTAAATAGCGTAGCGGGTGCTATTTGCGCCCCTTTTTCATTCACTGTTTTAGCCTACGTAAATCTTTACGTAGGCTAAAACAGGGAATCAAAAGGGGACGCAAATGGTGCCTGCTACGCTATTTGTGTTCCCCTTGATTTTTGCCGTCATAGTCTACGTAAATATTTACGTAGATTAAGACGGTAAAAAGAAGGAATGCAAATGGTGGCGGCCATAGCCGCCATTTGTGTACGCGTTTTTTTTTGGTTTTTGTTTTTACCCAGAGCCATCCGCGGCCGGAAATCCGGCTGCGGATGGCTGTGGCCTGGCCGGGCTGGGCCTGGCCGGCTGCTCCGCGGAGCTGCCGCGGAGCACAGCTGGCCGTTCGAGGATTCCAGGGGGAGGAACGGAACGCCTCCCCCCCCATCAACATAATCCGCGAAAGGTAAGTCACTTTCGTACATCCCTAGCTATGAGCAGTGGGCATTTATTTATTTATTTTCAGGACCCCACATTTGCAACTTGCATGAAGAATGCAAGTATTCTTAAGTTCCCTTATTTTGCATACTTTTTTCTTCCTGAAGCTGTGACGATTTTGCATAATTTATCCTGCCTGTCCTGTGGGGTAAACATTTATGCAAGACACTTAAGTCCTCCCCGCCCCCACTGGCAACTTGAGTCCACAATTCCTCTGGTCTCGAGTTTTAGCAGCGATGTCGCTCGTACATCTTTGTAGGCAAACAGGGGTCCCATCCAGGTGCTGACCAGGCATAAACCTGTAAATTTGTTGTGCCCTCTGCCCATGCCCTTGCACCTAGCCCTACCCGGCTTTCCAAAGACATGTTTCTCTCACTCACACTTTGCATTTTTAATGGCACATCAAAAATGCACTTTGTGAATTGGTCTTAATGGGTTACCATATTTTGAGTCATAAATTCTCAAGTATGGGATTGTGGTGGAACTGAGTGAAGGTCTGTCTGAGTTGCTTAGTATTATTAGTTTATTACATTATTATTATTTACATTTATATCCCACCCTTTTCCTCTTGCAAGGAACCCAAGGCAGCTCACGTAGTCCTCCTCCTCTCCATTTTATCCTCACAACAACCCTGTGAGGTAGGTCAGGCTGAGAGTCAGTGACTGGCCCAAAGTCACCCAGTGAGCTTCATGGCTGAGTGAGGCTTGAACTCGGACCTTCCAAGTCCCAGTGCAACACTAACCGCTACACCACACTGGCTCTCACATTGAATTTCTATACTGTCTTTCTGAAGCCAACCAAGGTAGTTTACAAAAAAATCGGAAAATAAAAACTATAATCTGATAAAACATAGTAAACCATCAAGAACAGCCTTTAAAACCATAACAATTTAAAAAGCCAAGTTAAAAACATGTGTCTTGAAAGCAGAGGGAACGGGGACCAGTTGCTGCTCCAGAGGGAGCAAGTTCCAGACTTTGGGAGTAACACAGGAGGAAGCCCTTTCCTGGCTTCTTTCAAAATAGCGGCAACATTTGTTGCTGGCAGGGATGTGGATTGGGTAGGATAAAGCATCAAAGTGCAGTCCGATTCTGCCAGAATCCCCCAGGCATCTCTGTCTCTGTAATTCAGCTATAGTTCATAATATCTGTACATGGTGCAATTACTCTCTCCAGCTGGGATGTGTTGCACTCTTTCAGCTTCAACCAGAGCAATTCGAAAGAGCAAGTTCTCCCTCTTCTTGGGTGTTTTCCCTCTTTGCAGAGGGCTGGCTACCTTTTCAAGCAGAGTGTGTTTCATAAATGGAATCTGTAATATTTTGTATACAAAATTTCAGAGAGCAGTAAAACCAAGAGCTGGGTTCACTGAGGATGGCAGGAATGTCTGACCAATTCCAAAACCCAGAAATAAGATGCTAAAGTGGGCTGAAAGTTACTCAAAGTTCATACAATTTGATTTGGGATGTTCCTAGCTCCACCAGCCAGAAGGCACTGTGCAGCTATTCTGACTTTTCTTCCTTAATGGATTTTCTGTGGTAAGAAAAAAGACTGACAAAGCAGTGAGAAAACATGGGAAGGTTATGAGTGGAAGACTTTATTGTCTGAACCTCCCATAAAATCCTTCTTGCAGATAATCGGTTAGGAAGGAAAAGATGGAATAGCTGCACAGTGCTTTCTCATTGATAGTGCTAGGAGTCCTCTGTCTGGAAGCACTCTATACTACAGGGTAGCACTCCAGTTACAATATTATGGACAGTCTTGTCTGTTTCCCAAACTTCCTTCTGTCACCCTGTTCACGTGTCACTTTCTGCCACTCCCAAAGTAACCCCTAGACCTGTTAACTCTGTGCTTCTCTGTTGTAGGCATTGTTTCCTTCGTATCTCATTCTGTCCTCTCCTACAAACGTTATGTAACAGTCCTGCGAAGGCACACCAGGGTGGTCATACCCAGTTACACCAAGTCTTGGCATTGCGTCACCAGCTCCTGGTTCTACTCTTTGCTCTGGACGGTGCTGCCTCTGCTCGGCTGGGGCAGCTACAGCCCTGAAGGGCCCAGCATTACCTGTTCCATCCTTGGCATGCCAGGACCCCCAGCAATGTCTCCTACATCATCTGCCTTTTCCTCTTTTGCCTTGTTTTGCTTCTCATGATGATGATCTATTGCTATGGGAAAATCCTGCGAACGATCAGAATGGTAAGGCAATGCTCTCTAACTTCTCTGATATACGATGTCACAGGTTTAACCCCTGAGGAGGATGTAACTCGCACAAAATGTTTTTCTCTCCCCCCACCCTTATTTATAGAATCCTGTCTGAATTCTCCATGGGAAGAACATTTACCCTTGGTGTAAGTTTTTGTGAACAACTGAATCACACAGGCATTTTTAGCTTCTGGGGATGGAGAGGTAGCTGTGAATTGTAACGGCTGGCAGTTATACACGAACTCAGAGTTGTTTCTCATGACGTTCAAAGTTATGCAGAAAAAAAGAGCCAACAATGTCTTGCACATTCTTAGTGGAGACATCAGAAGGGATGCTGTGCACGTGAAGGTGGATTAAGGGTAGGAGTAACTCAAGGAGCAGAGAGAGAGAAAGCACCTCCAGACGCTAATAACAAAATCAATACCTGTTTTCGAACATAAGAAGCTGTTCTTATGTTCGAGAGCCAGCATGGTGTAGTGGCAAGAGTGTTGGACTGGGAGCTGGGACATCCGGGTTCTAGTCCCCACTTGGCCACTGAAGCTCACTGGGTGACTTGGGGCCAGTCACAGACTCTCAGCCCAACCTACCTCACAGGGTTGTTGTTGTGAGGATAAAATGGGGAGAAGGAAGATTTTGTACGCCACCTTGGGTTTCTTAAAGAGGAAAAATGGCAGGATATAAATGTAATAAATAAATAAATAAGAAGCTGCCTTATGAATCAAACTGTTAGGGGAAGAGCCATAGATCAATGGGTGGCCTGTTAGACCCCTGGCATCTGCTGCCACTGCTGAAAAAAATCACAGTGGCACTGTTGGGGTTTCCCGTGCTGATTTTATTCATTCATTCATTCCATTTATATTCCTCCTTTTTCCTCTCGCAAGGAACCCAAGGCAGCTTACATTATTCTCCTCCTCTCCATTTTATCCTCACAACAACAACCCTGTGAGGTAGGTTGGGCTGAGAGTCTGTGACTGGCTCAAAGTCACCCAGTGAGCTTCCATGGCCAAGTGGATACTAGAACCCGGATCTCCTGACTCCCAGTCCAACACTCTCGCCACTATACCACACTGGTAGTATGTGCGCTACTGCTAGGAAGGGAATTCCTTCCTTATTTCTGATCTCTGATGAGAGATGAAAAGATTGGAAGATGAAAAGTCTTGCTATGGAAAGCCTGGGGTTTCTCTTGCTAGTGCTAGCAAGAGAAATCTCAGGCTTGTGTGTGTGTGTGTGTGTGTGGGGGGGTGGGGTGGGGTGGGGTGGGGGGTTGGGGCCCCCTGGTGCAGGGTTGGGGCCCCCTGGTGCAGGGTCGAAAAAGGTTGTGCACCCCTGGTGTAGACAGTACTGAGCCAGCTAGATGGACCAATGGTTTGACTTGGGAAAAGGCAGCTTCCTACGTTCCCACCAGATGTGTTGGGTTGTATGTCAGTGGCTGAGCATGTGCTTTGCTGGCAAAAGGTCCCAGGTTTAATCCCCACCCTCTCCAGGTAGAAGCAGGATCTTGCTTCCTTTTCTACAAATGGCATTCCCCCCTCCCGCCGCTCCAGCAACTGGCGGTGCTGCTTGGCCTGTGATGCCATGGAATGATCACAAACAGTCCTAACCACTAAGGAGTTAAACGGATAGCAACAAAAGTGGTCTAGGGAATCGTGCAAGATAAGTGGCGTAGGGTGATGATCAGGGGCATGAGGTATAGAAAAGGGCTTTCAAAACCCACCTGTTATGAATGGCTTTTAACGGATGTGTTTTAATGGCCATGCGGCTATTTTATTGGTGTGTTTTATTTATTTATTACATTTCTATGCTGCCCAATAGCTGAAGCTCTCTGGGCAGTCCACAGAAATTAAAGTGACGAAGTACAGAGTAAAAACCATATAAAAATATAAAAGCTTAAAACTACAGTATAGAAATACAACCAGAAACCAGATCCGGCTCTGGAAATATGTTTTATATACTGGTTGACCTAAATTGTAAAGTATTGTTATGCTTTTATTTTGTTCTCCGCCTTTGGTGGGCTTGGACCAGAATGGCAGCTTGTAACTATTTAAATCATAGAATCATCGGATAGTAGGGTTGGAAGGGGCCTACAAGGCCATCGAGTCCAACCCCCTGCTCAATGCAGGAATCCAAGTCAGAGCATCCCCGACAGATGGCTGTCCAGCCTCGTCTTGAATGCCCCCAGTGTGGGAGAGCCCACCGCCTCCCTAGGTCATTGGTTCCATTGTCGCATTGCTCCAACAGTCAGGAAGTTTTTCCTGATGTTCAGCCGGAATCTGGCTTCCTGTTACTTGAGCCCATGATTCTGTGTCCTGCACTCTGGGATGATCGAGAAGAGATCCTGGCCTTCCTCTCTGTGACAACCTTCCAAGTACTTGATATAAATGATACAAATAATATAATATAATATAATATAATATTCCCACCACCTTATTTTAGCAGGCTTGCAGGTTTCACCTGACGTCTGTCCAGAAAAGGGAACATCACATCTTGTTTATGGTGGTGACCATGGTGACTTGCTTCCTCCTCTGTTGGATGCCTTATGGGATTGTCTCACTGATTGCGACGTTTGGTGGGCCTGGAATGATCACCCCAGCCGTGAGCATCATCCCGTCATTTTGGCCAAGGCGAGCACCTTTGTGAACCCCATTCTTTATGTCCTCTTGAACAAGCAGGTAAGTGATCTAGATCTTAAAAGCCTCCATGCTAGTGTCCCAGTCCAGACTGGGACCTCTGCAGCTATGCTAGAGTAAAAACGGAGAAAACAAGACATAGCTGCTAGAAACAGATTCAAAGTAATGTCTGTTTTGGCCCTAAGTCAGAACCAAAGGACAATCAAACCAGAAGTCAGGACAGAAAGACTGTCACGGGATACAGAGCTGAGGAAGGCCATGTCACTCAAGCAAGGTACAACTGGAAAAGGAAGGCCTATTATACTCTTTCCTGTCCAATAGGATCCAGTAGCAACCCTGAGTGGGCAGAGTAAATCCAGGACCTGAGGGCAGTGGAGACTGGTGGTTCTGATTTTGGTGGGGCCGTGGATCCATTCTGGGTTTCAGTCAGAACCAGCCAGAACTCTAAAGGAGCTATCCAAGGTGCTGAACCTATTTTGGGGTAGGGGTTGGCAGCTGGGATAGCTCCTTTAGAGTTCTGGCTGGTTCTGACTGAAACCCAGAATGGATTCACAGCTCCACTGAAATCAGAGCCACCAGCCTCCACTGGGCACTTCACTGAGAAGGAACCACCATGCGGCAAGTTGTTGTTGTTGTTATTGTTATTGTTGTTATTTGCGTTTCTATACCGCCCAATAGCCGAAGCTCTCTGGGCAGTTTACAAAGATTAAAAACATTAAAAATACAATATACAGAGATTAAAAACCATTTACATAAAAAACACATGAATAGACAATATACAACAAAAGAAACATATTTCGAAAACAACTTCAAACAAACAATCTCAAAAACAAACAACCATAATCATAAGACATTCCATAAGTTAGTGACTCGCCACATGAAATAGCATTCACAAATCCCAGTGACACCTCCACATCTCATTCCTTCCCCACAACTTCCACCGTGATGGCCACTTTGAGCTTTAAAAAATCCCCGCATGCTGGAGATTCTAGTTACAAATCTACAGCACCAATTCTTGTCAAATCCTACCTCTGATCATCCAGGTATAGGGCTTCTTGTACCCAGGGATGCCTTTCATCATATCTATGGGGATTAGAAATTTGCCAGCCTCCTCATCAAATAATGGATATTGTGTTTGTGAATCAAATCCAAAGCTCAGTGGACTACACAGGGTCCTTTGACCTTTTTTGGGCTGGTGGGCACATTTTGGATCTTGAGGGAGTGTCGTGGGTACTTTCACAAAATGGCAGCCATGGGGACACCTTGCCCATTCATAAAATGGCTGCTGTATGGCAGGTCACAAAGCACTCATTTCTCAGAAGGCAAAAATGGGGAGACTAAAGGAAACTTGCCCAAGAACCAGAGTACAAGGCAGTCTGGGGGTTGAGCTCCAAAACACACAAACACTCTGTTGAACCCAAAGAAAGATGGTGCTGGAGAGCTGCACCTGGCTTTGCAGCATGGCAGCCTCCCGGTTAATTTTTTAAAAAAAGAAAACAAAGCATAAGAAATTAAATAAAAATCAGGAGGGCCAGAGCCTGGTGGGCATGAAGAGAGGTGCCTGGGCAGCATGCTTGAGACTCCAGGACTGCACAACGCACTGGTCATAACCTCCCCATCCCACCTGGAATGTCAGCTGTGCATCCATTTGTTCACCATTATAAATGTAATTTCTTGTTGACTGACATACTATAACAGAGTCTGCGATTAGCTGCTTTGTTGATGGTTCTGCTGTCTGGCTCTGTAGATCCCCCTCTTTTCCGGTACATTTTTGCCCCTTTTCCAAAATCCCCACCCGCACCCCATCTGCTTAGGATCTGGCAGGATGCTGCTGTGGTAGTGATGGGGTGGGGGGAGTAAAACCCTCCCAGCTCCCCCACTGATCTGTTTGAACTGAAATATTTCAATAGCTGGAATGAGTTGAGGAAACAGGTTGAAAAGCCTCTCCAGAAAA
Organism: Heloderma suspectum; assembly: GCF_057233095.1. Classification (NCBI taxonomy): domain Eukaryota; kingdom Metazoa; phylum Chordata; class Lepidosauria; order Squamata; family Helodermatidae; genus Heloderma; species Heloderma suspectum. Next base: position 6,111,034 of record NC_139466.1, read on the forward strand.
GCACTGAAGTGATGTATTTAAAAGAGTGTAGTTTAGCATTTTGTGACCTATTATGGCAAAATGCTGGTGATCTTGTTGGAGGGACTAGGGCCATGAACCTGAACCTGAAGGGTTAATATGCACCTGAGTGAGGTGGGAGGGGATCTCTGAGAGGTCATTCTGCCTTTGCCTTGTCTCCTCCCTCTACTTTCCTATATTCTGCCTTCTTCCTCCTGCAAGGGATACTGATGGGGGGCGGGGAGCTAATTCGGACTTCAGGTTATGTGGCTCAGCAGCCAATAAAGAAGAAAAGGTCTTTCACAAGGAATCCCCTAGAAACCTGTGAGCACTGTTCATCCGATAGACAAGGGGGGGGGGAATCATGGAGGGTGAAATGATGGCTGAAGGAAATATACATGCAGCCATAGAAAAACTAGGTACTGGGAACTCCCAGATGTGGAAGTTCAAGATGGAAATGGTGCCAGTAAAAGAGGGCTTGTGTGAGGTTCTGGAATTGGCTCAACCCACAGAAAACCCTCAGGACTGGGACAAAAGGGACAGAAAAGCAAGGGCAACAATTGTTCTGTCAGTCCAAAACAACCAGTCGCTCCACATCAGAAATGAGAAAACAGCTAAGGGAATGTGGGAGGCTCTGCAGAAAGTGCACCAGCCTACCAGCATAAATGCAAAGCTCTTCTTGAAGAGGAAGCTGTTTAAAATGAGGCTCGAGAAAGGAGCCAGCTTGCCAGACCATATAAATGCGGTCTTGCACGTTGTTGAGGAGCTGCGGGCAGTTGGCTCAGAGACCCCAGAGGAGGATGTCGCGGCCATCATCTTGTGCAGCCTAGATGGCTCCTATGAACCCCTCATAACAGCCTTGGAAGCACCCGCAAAAGCAGAACTAAAAGTGGACTGCGTAAAGGCCGGGCTGATTAGCGAGTGGAATCGCAGGATGGAAAACATGGCCGCCTCATGCAAGAGGACAGAGGCTAGGCCAGGGACAAAGGCCAGGAGGGAATCGGAACAAGCCCTGAAGGCAAAGGCAAGAGAATGCTACAAATAAGCCAAGACACATTTCAAGAGAGACTGTCCCAAAAATGGCTGCAAGGGGGAGCCCAAGAGCAACCGAGGGCAAGGCAGAGTCAACTGCGAGCTGCGAGTGGCCCATGCCGGCCGGTCTGTTTACCTCGGAGTAACCAGAGCTTAGAGGCACAACCTAGTTTGGTTGCTGGACTTAAGAGCTAGCAGCCACATGGCTAGCCAGAGGGAGTTCTTCCAGGAACTGGATCACCAAAAGCAGGGTTATGTTTACCTGGCTAATGGGAAACAGATAAAAGCAGCTGGAATAGGAGAAGGCACCATAGACTGTATAGCACCACCGCATGGTGGGAAGATGAAGCTAACAGGCGTCTTGTTTGTGCCAGACCTAGAGGGGAGCGTGCTCTCAGCAAGAAAGCTTACAGCAGATGGGTTTGTCCTAATTTTCGAAAGGGATGAATGCCAGATCTCCAGAGAAGGAAGGTTGTGGGGCAATGCCAGGCTGAGGAACTCTATATGAGATTGCTGGCAGCAGAGAAGAGGCCAAGAGGGCAGACCACACCCCCCATGACAGTTGCATCCACCTCTGGCACAGACGCATGGGGCACAGAAGCATGGAGGCAGTGAAGGAGTTGGTGACCAAGGAACTCACTGCAGACCTACAGATCCCAGCATGCAGGTCAAGGATGAGCCACCAGCAGGTGGTGCTGGTGCAGTTCCCCCGGTGGAGGCTTTGTCAGCACATCTGCCGCCATTTCTTCCGTGGGGCAATACTTCAGTTCAATCGCCCCTTGCTCTACTGATTCTCTTATCAGGTGACGCCTCACGTCCATGTGCTTCGTCCGTGGTCTCAGCTTCTCACTCAGTCCCAGCCCCTGAGAGTGAGCGGCGCAAGGGGAATCCCTATGTTATCTCCAATCAGAGATAAGCTGGGAATTCCCCTGCACCGCTTCCCACACTGCTCGCGCCCCAACTGGGACACAAGCAGCACAGGAAGGAGCAGCCTGAATCAGCCAGGGCTTGCAGGAGCTGGTGCGCTCTCTGTGCAGAGAGAGGCACGGAGCTCCAGGCCTCTGTCTGCAGGGAGAAAAAGACGCTTTTTAAAAAAGTACTGCGGTGGCGGCAGATGATGTCATGGGAGGGGCTTTGGGGGTGAAGCCCCTCGACATCATCCAGCCCGCTGGCTTGGTCTGGTGTGTGTGTGTGTGTGTGTGGAAATTTGGCCCCTGGACCCAAAGTGGTTGCCCTCCCCTGCTGTAGATTGTGTTACACAAAATGTTTCATACTATACATTTTGAAAGAATAAAATCTTGCCTTAAAAAGCATTTCATCCATTTCAAAAAAGAAAGTGTTTTGTAGGATTTTTTTTCGATGTTCTTCCAAACGTCCAATTTTTCCATTGGAATAATAATATCCCATGAAGCAGATTGGTGGGAGATTCAGGACAGATAAAAGGAAGTCCTCCTTCACACAGCACAGAGCTAAACTATGGACTTTGCTACCACAGGATGTCCACCAATTTGGATGGCCTTAGAAGGGGGTTAGACAAATTCATGGAGGGGAAGGCTATCGATGGCTACTAGTCTCGATGGCTATATGCTACCTCCAGTATCAGGGGCTCTATGCCTACATACACCAGTTGCTGGGGAACATGGGCAGAAGGGTGCTGTTGTACTCCTGTCCTGCTAGGGGCTTTCCCACGGGCAGCTGGTTGGCCACTGTGTGAACAGAATGCTGGACTAGATGAACCCGTGGTTATTAATTATGTACTTAATAGTAATTTAAAAAATCTTGAGAGGGGGAACAGGAAGAAAGCCTTTTCCCATGTATTTTTTGTTTGTGTGTTTGTTTTTATTAGACCCATCCATTTCTAGTGAAACCAACTGCTCACTTCTGCATGTTCTTTTGCAATTGAAGGCCGCCATCATTCTTCTTCCGGCTCCGCCCTGTCCCCTGCTGATTTCAAAAAAGGTACTCATGTGAACAAGGCTGTTGTCTGCCACAAGGTGGCAGCAAGCAACAGAGTATAGCCATGTACAATTTCTTCTGCAGGATCTGGCTGCTCTCCACTGTTAGCAACAGGATACTTAGTCCACCAAAGGTCCTAAAACGTTGCCTTTTGTTGGAGTCTAAAGCAAAGGGGCAGACCCCATCCAAGCCTCCTCAAGAGTAATTAGGGGCATTCACACCACCAAATCCCTGTGCTCATATCTGCCCTGAATCTCCCACCAATCAGCTTCATGGGATGACTCCGAGTTCTTGTACTATGAGAGAGGGAGAAAAATATATTGATACACTGACCTTCCCCAACTTTCAGGGCTGCAGCTCCCCCACCTCCAAGTAGAGCCCCCTCCATCAAATTTTCAGTCACTATAGAGGAGGGGTTAGTCATGTGTCCTGCTGTTTCATAGACAACGTAGAATGGAGTGGGAGAACGTGGTGGTGGTTGGGCCAGTCAAGATGGATGCAAGCTGGGTTAGAGGAGGAGGCGGGGGGGGGTGTCAGGGAGAAGCTAATGGTTTCTCTGGCAACCGTGGCCCCCTCCTCTGTGGCCACCTCTTCTCCATGCTTTGCAACACTTGGAAATAGAAGGCATTGAGACGTTTGCAGCCAAAGTGTGGGCTGGTTGGTTCCAATGAGCATGTGAAATTCAACACCCTAACCGTCGCCTCTTTGGCCTCACTGACCCTTTAGGGCCTAAAAGGACCGTGAGGGGCCAAGAGGGAGTGGCTAGGGTTAGGCCACAGTGCTGCACTGGTCATCGCTTTTGTGCAGTTTTTCCCTGCTCTAAAAGGCTGAAATCCCTCTCCGAAGGCTGAGTTACTGGCAGTGAGAGCTTTAGGCTAAAATACGCTGGTGTTTTCGGGTTTGGGGTCCTGCCCCCTTATGCCTTTGTCTTCGGCCCCTCCCTCCACTGGAGTGTGACCCGCAAGAGCTTCTCCGAAATTGAATTTGGCCTTAGCCTGAAAGAGGTTCCTTATCCCTGGTGTAAAGTTTTAACGGGTTACATCCCCCGCCCCCAACTCAGCATCACAGTTCCAGTTGAAATCCCTCCCTCCCCCCGCAACGTTTTCTTTTTGCAAATATGCCAGGAATCGGGAAATCCAGTCACAGATTGCCATTGTCTCTTTTGGTCCTCAGCCAATTGGTGATGGAGGCTTCACCACTGTGAACGTGATACACTGCAGGTTATTCCACCCAGAGAACTAAGGGAAGTCTGTGTTTGGTGCTTGCTTTGAGATCCTAAATGGCTGATTGAACATTATGGTTAAATAAAGAGAAAAAATTTCTGCACAGGGTAATCGTGGCAACCCTGTAAGGCTATTTGCATTTTGTTTGTCTTCCTTTTTTACTTTTTGCTTTTCAGTTTTCTCTGTGTTTTGTTGTTCTCCTGAAACGTGGGCGTCCGCCGAAGCACCTGGAAACCACTTTGAATTCAAAGCCAAGCCAGGATTTTAATACAGCCAGCGGAGTGGCCAAAATTCAGTTGTCCCGCATGCAAAGCGACGAGAAGCAGAGCCAAAGGGAGGCTGGATTTTCATCAGGGAAGCCAAAGAGGCTCGTGGTTCATTACACGTTCTAGCTTGATGGGTCTCCTTTGCCTTTTTCACCCTGCGGACCATTCGGCGTCTTACGCGGAGACTCTGAAACCTGGGTGCTTACGCAAAGCGTTGGAAAAGGAGAGGCTTGGATGGGAATCCTCCAACTTGGAAATGCAGCCAAGGGTTCAAATGTGCTGAATGATGACCACATTATCGGAGTGCAACACTAGAGTGAGAAGGTGTGACTTCTGCTGCTTGGGTAGGAAATCAGAAGATTCTGTCAGCTTTTTAGTGCAGCAGTGAAGAGCAGAATGAGTCATAGCTGCCACTGTCTGTCAGCACCCTCCAGTCATGCGCCTGTCTGCTCTACAAACTTATGCCAGTTTTATTCCACTTTAACTGTCATGGCTTCCCCCAAGGATTCCTAGGGACTTGTGTGTCAGACCATTTGTTCATGTTGCCCAGGAGCTGGGAACTCTTCCAGCGGCCTGCCAGATGTTGGACCTGAACTCACATACTCCCTGACTGCTGGCTGTGCTGCCTGGGACTGATGGGAGGTGTAGTCCAACTTCATAGAATCATAGAATTGTAGGGTCGGAAGGGGCCTACAAGTCCATTGAGTCCAACCCCCTGCTCAGTGCAGGAATCCAAGTCAAAGCATCCCTGACAAGTGTCTGTCCAGCTTCGTCTTGAATGCCTCCAGGGTGGGGGAGCCCACCACCTCCCTAGGTAAATAGTTCCATTGTCGCATTGCTCTAATAGTCAGGACATTTTTCCTGATGTTCAGCCGGAACCTGGCTTCCTGTAACTTTGGTAAGGCTACTCCTGATGTGACCTAATGTTGTCTATTCTAATTGGCAGCATCTGTCCCAAATCTCAGGCAGAGACCTGGTTTGCATGAGCTTTGCAGCCCACCATGGCTCATTGAAGCTACACCAAGCTGCAGTGCCCAGTTGCTATTTCAGCCCAGCTGCGGCTTGTCATGTCATCCAAACCCAAGCAGCAGGGCTTCTGAGGGTTAAACAACCCTCAAATAACCCATGGCCTATTTTAGACTTATGTGGTGGTTCTTTAACCCTCAAAGAACGCTTCAGCCCAGGTTCGGATGACACAACAAACCATGGCAACCCCCCACCGAGGGTTGAATATTCAAAATGGCCGCCCACATGCATGGCAACCCACCGTGGCCTAATTAAGCCATGGTGGGCTGCGCTGGTTGCGCAAACTGGTCCAGAGAGAGGGCTTTCCCGTTTGGTGGTGTAGTGGAGTCAGGGCTCACAGGGGTGCAGCCCCAGTGCTTTTTCATGAGCAGGGATGCTGACATAATCTGCCACCCCTGCTGCTTCTGGTCTCCCTCTAAGCTAGGCTGCAAATCCTCACAGTAGCTGTGGAGGAAGTGAATTTTCCCAACAACAATATATTGTTCCCTCTTGTACTGTGATGTATTTTTGGGTGGCCTGGTCCTGAATGGGCAATTCAGAGTCCTTAGCTTTAGAAAAGGCCTGCTGCTGGTGGAGATGAAAGCTGCTAGAACGGGTTTGTTGCCTCCGTTTTGGGACTGTCCTTCGGGGCATGGCTGTGGGGACTGTCCCGATGGGCCCCTTCACTTCCAAATGTATGCACTTCTACTACGCCACTGTTCCCATCACCTGATCCTTTTAAATTGGAGATGCCAGGAATTGAGTGTAGGGGCTTCTGCATATAAACCATTACTCTCTTCCACTGATCTGTGTGGCCCCCAACTTTTTTAACTGTGGGTGGAAGTACATGTTCCCAGGAATGCAGACCTACTCCCCTGCATTGGCTTTCCCCTCTCATAAGAACAGAAGAAGAGCCCTGCTGGATCAAGCCAAAGGCCTTTTAGCCCAGCAGCCTGTTTTCCACAGTGTTCCATGGTTCAACAAAGTGACTTGTAGTCAGAGGCATAGTGCCTCTGATCCTGCAAGTAGCAACCATTGATATTTATTTATTACTTCCTTACTTCCTTACTTACATGTTTATATTACCAAATAGCCAAAGCTCTCTGGGTAGTTCACAACTAAAACCATAAAATGCAACTTGACAAGACATACTATAAAACTTTTAAAAGTTTAAAAGTACTGTGTAAAACCCAGCAGCAGTTATAGCCCAGGGAATGCCTGTGTGAAACGGTGTGTTTTCGGGAGGCATTGAAAAGATATTACATTTTCTGCTCCCTGAACTGCCCGAGGGAGGGTTTTCCAGAGCGTGGGTGCTGCTACGGAGAAGGCCCACCATCGGGGTTCTTCGTGGCGACATTCCGTTCATTTTGGAATGACCAGCAAGACCTTCTCCATGAATTTGACTAATCCCCTTTTAAAGCCATCTAAATTGGTTGCCATCGCTACAACTTGCGGAAGTGAATCCCATAGTTTCAAGATGCACTTTGTGAAGAAATCCTTCCTGTTCTCTGTCCTGAATTTCCCACCATTCAGCTTCATGGGATGACCCCATTGAGTTCCAGTATTACAAGAGAGGGAGAAAAAAAAATCCTTCCTTTTGTCTGTCCTGCTGTGAATCTCCCATCATCCTCAACGTCAAGTGCAATGTCTAGTTCAATCCCTGCTTACTGATAACATTGCAATATGCGCTTTCCCTCTTTCCATGCAGGTGCTCATTATGGGTCTCCAATCCATAGCCATGCCCTGAAGGAAAGTCTAAAAATGCAGGCAACTGTGTTGATCCACAGCAGCTCTAGCTGTTTTCATCTCCACCAGGAACAGGTCTTTTGTCAAGCTAGTGGGCCTTAATTGGCCATTCAAGACCACCCCATCCCCAAAATTACGACAGGGAACAATACATTGTGCTGGGAAAATCCTCAAATGAGGATTTGCAGCTTAGCTCAGAGGGAACAGGGAAGTCTGAGGGGGGTGGCAGATGATGTCAGCGTCTGTCATGGCCTTGGTGGATTCTAGGGCTACTACCAGTTTTATGGATGAAGAGTTTGCTTGACAATGTAACATCTGTGCTCTGCTCCTGTCTGCTCCGTCGAAGGTAGAGACCATCGACGGGTGTCTTCTCTTGTCTGGAGCAGTCACTCAGATTACAACTCTAGTCACCTTAAGTTCCCAGAGACACATAAAACGAATTATGCTGCCTCTGTCGCGTCTGCATAGTGCTATCCCAGGAGGCTGTTCCAAGTGGTCTGGAGCCTGGTCGGTCCAGTAGCTCCGGAACCACTGGAGCATTCTAAGGCCTCCTGTGAGGCCTTGGCAAGGCACTTTGCAGATAAAATTGATCGGATTAGGAGCGTTACTCAGCACGCTGTGGATACAGTTAGTGAGCAAGAGGTGGCCTATGGCAAACCGGTTTTGTAGGATCGGTTCCAGCTTCTGCCTCCTGATGAAGTGGACGAGGTGCTTCATCTGTAACCTGACCACCTGCTTACTTGATCCTTGCCCATCGTGGCTCATTATGGGCTGCAGAGAGAGACTGGGTGAGGGGATCAGGGCGGTGGTGAACACCTCCCTTGAGGAGGGAGTGATGCCATCAGCCCTTAAGGAGGCAGTGATAAGACCACTCTCAAAGAAGCCCTCCTTGGATCCTCAAGTTCTGAACAACTTTCTCCCAGTCTCGAATCTGCCATTTCTGGGCAAGGTGATTGAGCGGGTGGTGGCGATGCAGTTGAAGGCACACTTGGAAGAACCGATTATCTAGATCCATTTCAGTCGGGCTTCAGGCTTGGGCATGGGACAGAAACGGCCTTGGTTGCCTTGGTGGATGATAGGAGGAGGGCTCTGGATAGGGGTGAATGCTCCTTCCTTGTTCTCCTCGACCTCTCAGCAACTTTTGATACCATTGACCACAGTATCCTTCTGGACCGCCTGGAGGGGTTGGGCATTGGAGACACCATATTGCGGTGGTTCTGGTCCTTCCTCTCCAGCAGGTACCAGAAGGTAGCACTGGGAGAGGAGGTTTCGGACCCGTGGCCACTCACTTGTGGGGTGCCACAGGGTTCCATCCTCTCCCCGATGCTATTTAACATCTATGTGAAGCCGCTGGGGGCTATCATCAGGAGGTTTGGGGTGCAGTGTCATCAATATGCAGATGACACGCAGCTCTGCCTCTCGTTCAAATCTTCACCAAGGTTGGCCATAGAATCCCTGTCCAAATGTCTGGAGACAGTGAGTGGCTGGATGGGGAGGAATAAGCTGAAGCTGAACCCTGACAAGACTGAGGTACTTTTGGTGGGAGACAAGAGGAGTCTGGGGGATGTTGACCTGGTGTTGAATGGGGTATGGCTACCCTTGAAAGACCAGGTCCGCAGCCTGGGGGTCATTTTGGACTCCCAGCTGTCCGTGGAGGCTCAGGTGTCAGCTGCGAGCCGGACAGCGCTGTATCAACTCCATCTGATAGAGCGGCTGCATCCCTTCCTTCCCAACCATCTGCTCCCATCAGTAGTATATGCCCTGGTCTCCTCTCGTTTAGACTACTGTAATGTGCTCTACGTGGAGTTACCCTTGAAGACGGTTCGGAAGCTGCAGCTGGTACAGAACGCGGCGGCTCGCCTGATTAAAGTTAGCCGCCGGCGAGATCACATCACTCCAGTGCTGAAGGAGCTGCACTGGTTACCAGTTGTTTTCCGGGCCAAATTCAAGGTGTTGGTTTTGACCTTTAAAACCCTATATGGTTCCGGCCCAGCCTATCTTAAGGAGCACCTCCAGCAACACCAGACAGGCTGCTTAACAAGATCAGCCTTGGATGGCCTTCTCTCTGTCCCATCAGCCAGGACAGCTAGACTGGTGGGGATGAGGGAGAGGGCCTTTTCTGTGGTGGCCTCCACTCTGTGGAACTCCCTCCCTAGGGATCTCTGCCATACCCCCTCTTTAATGAGCTTCCGCCGTGCATTAAAAACGTGGTTGTTCAGGCAGGTGTTTGGGGTGGGTTAGGGTATTTTAGAAAATGTTTTTATTGTAGAATTTTATTGGTTTAAACTGTTTTATTATATGCTTGTACATCGCCCAGAGTGGCTGGGTGACCAGCCAGATGGGCGATTAATAAATTTAATAAATAAATAAAATAAATAAAAATTCAATTTCATCTAGCCAAAATTCCCCAGTACCCAGTTGTTTATCCAGTTGTGCTAGACACATCATGGCTGGCAACTTCTCTAACTTCCACTTCGGCTCCTGTATTGATATTCGTAGATGTGTGGATTAGCTGGTTCTATGCAGCCTGAGAGTTTCCTAGACTTTACATTCAGTCAAGAAGTGAGCTGTTAACTAATAAAGTAGTGAGCCTGAAGCCTTGTTTCTCAGAGTATGTTGACTGCGAAGGGGAGGACAAAGGAACGCGTCCCTGCTCAAAAAATGTGCCAGCACAGTGTCCCTGTGAGCCCTGCCTCCGGTACGCCACTGATGTGGAGGGTTTAGGGGGGTGTAGCGTAATGATGTTAGGATATGAGCTACACTGAACTAGATTTTAAGGCGGGGGGGATTTCAATGCTGGGCTTCCATTCTTAGTTGCAGACTCTCATTATAACTTGTATGCGGTGTGTACATTCCTGATACCCTTTATGCACATGATAGGTCAGGGGCAGGGAACTCCTTTCAGCCCAAAGGCCAAATTCAGTTTTGGAGAAGCTTTGGGGTGGTGGGCGGGTTTGAAGGGAATGGGGGTGTGGCCAAAACTACCAGCATATTTTACCTCTTGTCCCTGGTAAGTAAGGCGAGGCATTTCAAACTTTTAAAATTGGGGGCAGGGGACTGCAAAAGCCAAGGAGCCACCAAATGAATGGCTGCTGGGGAGAAATGGGTGGGGCTAGGAAAAGGGTGTGTGGCCATTTGGGAAAGTGTGGATGGCTGGATTGAGACCCCAGGTGAACTAGATTTGTGTTAGTTGCTCTGCCGGAGGGCCCGATGGATACATTGGGTGACAGCCTGGATGAAGGCCAATAGTCTGGCGGCAAAGCTAGCAGTGACCGACCAAGAAAGAGATCTTGGGGTTGTGGTGGACAGTTCAGTGAAGATGTCAGCTCAGTGTGCAGCCACTGTAAAAAAGACAAACTCCATGTTAGGCACAATTAGAAAAGGAACTGAGAATAAAACTGCCATTATCATACTGCCCTTATACAAATCTATGGTGCAACCACACTTGGAATACTGTGTCCAGTTCTGGTCACCACTCCTAAAAAAAGAAATTGTAGAGCTGGGAACAGTGAAGAAAAGGGCAACTTAAATGATCAAGGGACTGGAGCATCTCCCCTATGAGGAAAGGTTACAACTGCTGAGATTGTTTCGCTTGGAAAAAAGGAGGGTGGGGGGAGACATGATAGAGGTGTACAAAACGATGCATGGTGTGGAGAAAGTGGATAGGGAGACATTTTTCTCCCTCATAATACTAGAACTCAATGGGGTCATCCCATGAAGCTGACTGGGGGGAAATTCAGGACAAATCAAAGGAGGTCCTTCACACAGTGAATAGTTCAACTATGGAAGTCACTACCACAGGATGTAGTGGTGGCCACCAATTTGGATGGGTTTAATGGGGATTGGACAAATTCATGGTGGAAAGCTAGTTGGCCATTGTGTGAACAGAATGCTGGACTAGATGGACCCTTGGTCTGATCCAGCACGGCTCTTCATATGTTCTTAGGAGCTGATTCCCCCTTATCCCTCAGCAGCAAGTTGCTCAGATTGAGGGAGAACACCATATTGGCAGGCTTTATGCAGCAAATGGCACCTGATTGGCCCTCTGGTGTCACCTGCCTTTCCATTCCAGGAGGATTAAAGGCTTCCATGTAAATCTCTAGCAGGAGTGGCTCAGGGAACCAGCGTGTGATGCATGAGGCTTACAGTGGCTCAGTGGTAGAGCCCCTGCTTTGCACACAGAAGGTCGCAGGTTCTATCCCCAGCATCTCCAGGTAGGGCTGGGAAAGAATCCCCTCCCTCTCTTCCAAACACTGGAAAGCTGCTGCCAATCAGAATAGACCAAGGATGGGGAATGTTTTCACCCTGTGGGCTGTATTCTGTCATGGATAACCCTGTAGAGGGGCTACATGCCAGCTGTGGGTGTATCCCAAGCCATATTCATTCATTCATTTATTCATTCTAAGTGAATGAATGCTCATAACATTTCCACGCCCATAAACCACTTACGCTTGAAAAAAGCCTCCCATTGGAGTCAATGGGAAGCTTTTTAAAAAGCCTAATCCCCATGCGGAGTGGATAGAGAGAGAATTGGGGGGGGGGGTGGGTTGTACCACCCATGGAAGAGAAGGATGGTCCTTCGTTACCAATCTGCTACCCCCGCCATAACTTCAACTAGGCCTGGGGAAAGCCTCCCATTGGCTCCATGGGAGGCTTTTTTCAAGCCTAACCATTGTGGGAGACTGAGGAACGGGGTGGGGGCTAGTCAGGGAGGCCCCCACAGGCTGCATCCTGGTTCCCCAGCCCTGATGTAGGCAAGACTGAGTTAGATGGACCCTTGATCTGACCTGGTCTAAGGCAGGTTCCCGGGTTCAAGTTTGAGCTCCATGTCTCTGCTTCAGAGCAACATCAATTACAATCTCTTGGTTTTTTTTAATTTGCTGATTTTTGTGCATTGATCCCCCTCCAATAACTGAAACACCCTCCCATCCACCTCTGAAGCTGACATTTGTCCAGCAGTATAGCTTTTGTTTCTGAGTATTCTACCCCAAGGAGGCAATCGTGAGTATATTTTTAATAGTGTCTTGAGGGTGCTCTTGCCTTGACCGAGGAATGCCATTTCAGCCTTCTTTCTGTGCAGTTCCCAACAGCTTGAAAGGGCCAAGGAGAGCATGAAAATTATGCCAAAGAATGTCTTTTTATCACGTTGTTCAAATAAAAAACTTGTCATTTGAGTCTTTTCTGGTACTGCACGATAATTTTTTTTTAAAAATGTACAGTCCTATGGTGGAAATGAGAAATGTCAAAGTTAAAACTATTTCCCCAGATTCTCTGATGAAACACTTCCAGAACCTATAGGCCGATCTACATTGCGCCCGCCATTGCAATGAATTCGGTGTCCTGTTGGGTTAAACGCTCTCGCATTAAAACATGATTATTCACACTCACCCATTTTCCCTATTGCAGTGCTTCATTGAATGCGTGAGCTCGGTTCACACTCAAGCACTGTGCTGTTTTCCTGTGCGCGCTTGTCTGATCTCGGAAGCTAAGCGGGGTCGGCCCCGGTCAGTAGTTGGATGGGTGACTGCCTGGGAATCAGGCTTCCTGCACTGAGCAGGGGGTTATTCTATCCCTTCAAATGAGATTAAGTTTTACCCCCTCCTATCCCCCGCTCCAGATGTTGTTTTTTTTTTAAAATTCAGGCATTATCCTTGCAGAATCGGGGCTTTTCCCTGATTTTTTTTTTCTAATTGAGGCATGATCTTTGAAGCTTCAAGGTTGTGAAGCTTCACAACTTCGAATCTTGGAAGATCATGCCTGAATAATAAAAAAAAAAACTTTGCAGAGAAGCCCCAATTCTGCAAGGATAATGCCTGAATTTAAAAAAAACAAACATCCTGAGTGGGGGATAGGAGAGGGTAAAACTTAATCTCATTTGAAGGGATAGAATAACCCCCTGCTCAGTGCAGGAAGCCTGATTCCCAGGTGGTCACCCATCCAACTACTGACCCCACCCAGCCCTTTGCTTGTTGCTGAGGAAATGGGGGCTGCTAAGGAAGCTATGCAATTACTAGCCAGAAGAAGACATGGGGCCGTCGAGAGCTGTGATTGGACAGGAGGGAAATACAAACACTACCGTATGTGGACAGGCGGGGGATGGGACTACGACCGGATACGGTAGCGAAGGCGGAAAATCAGAGCACATTAAGGGGAAATACTGGGATATCAGGGTATTGAAAGTGGGAGCACGGAAGTGGGAAATTCCGGTTCCAATTCGAGGTGGGTACTGCGTAGTGTGAAAGGTGGGTAGTGAAACCTCATTGGAAGTGAAAAAAGGCGGTAAGTGTGGATCCAGCTTATGTCCCAAACCTTGTTTGCTAGTCCCTCGGGGATTATTCCACACTTGGTTACCCTACACCATCCTTCCCTGACCTGGTGCCCCCCAGATGTATTGGACTGCAAGTCCCATCATTTCTAGCCAGCAGGGTCAATGGGAGTGATGGGAGTTGCAGTCCAACACATCTGGAGGGCATTAGATCGGGGGAGGCTGCCCTACACTTTTATTATTAATTTATAATCAACACAATGACTTGGGAATAAGTCCCATTTTGCTGCAGAAAAGCAAAATATTTTAAAGTAAGAATAATAAAATGAGCCTCTGTGTACATGATTGGCCACCACTATGCCTGAATATATGATTTTTTTTTAAAATAAGAAGAAAAGCTGCACATGGTGTCAGCCCAGGTGAGCCCCATCATCTGCTCCTCTGGGTGGCCATTCGTGACCTCAGTTCCATCTCCTAGCAGTACCAATGTCTCAAGTTGCTCCTGGTTGCTTTGTTTTTTTCTGACCTTTCTGTTTGTATGTCATCCAGTGGTCCCAGACAGCTGACTGCTGTGGAGGCACAGAGACCTCTAAATTATAGTACCAAAGGTTCATGCCACTCCCACATCTGGATGGATTAACATTTAGAGCAGCCTTCTTCAAGCTGGTGCCCTGCAAATGGGTTGGACTACAGTTCCCATTATCCCCATGCTGGCTGGAGATTTTAGGAGGAGGAGTCCAACACATTTCGAGGGCACCAGGTTGGGGGAAGGCTGTTTTAAATTATGAAACAGAAAAGCCGCCTGTCCTCAGAGAAGCTCCTAATACATTGTACGTGGCAAATGTAATATAAACAGCAAAGCAGAGGTGATGTATGAGATCCGTGATTAGCATCTTGTTGCTTCCCCGCAAGGCAAACCTAAGGAGTGGGGGCAGGATTTGCATTGGGGAAAGTCCATGGGATGACAGGATAAAACCCCCTCCTCCAGAACACCACATAATTAGATCCTAACTATGTCTCTCCGGGGTCACCTCTGGCTCGGCTCTAAGAAGAGCCCTGCTTGATCAGACCCAGGTGGGCCCATGGCTCTCCCCTCTTTCGGCATCTGTCAAGGTTCTCTGAGCGTGATGGAAAAGAGTGGCACTCTGAGCAGTGAGCAATGCAGAGGTGTGGCAGGTAGCCTCCTTTGGGGGTGCATAATTGTGATAGGTCTCTAGCAGGAGTAATTAAATGAGCAAATGGTGTAGCGGTACAGCAGAATGACTTGCTCCAGGGGAAGCTAATGGGAAGGGGGCAAGGTCTAAACAGTGAATCATACAGAGACACAACAGGCATTCGTTGTGGGTGGGTGCTTTGGGGAAACAGGAGCCTTTAGTTAAGCAATGGATTTCTTGTAGCATGCTCTCGGTTTGCTAGCAAGTACTGAGTTTGGGAATTGCAGCTCTCCTCCAAGGAGGCCAGTTTACAGCTGCAACTCCAGATTAAATGCGCCACACACGGCACATGGCTCTGCCATTTCTCCGTGGGCGTGAAAAGCATCAGTGGGGCCAGCAGCGCTTGCTTGAAGTAGCCAAGCAAAAGAAGGTGAAGAAAAGTTGCCTACCCAACAACCACATCCTTTCCTCTGCCTTTACTCCTCGGCAAGAAGCAAAAAAGCCGGTTAGCAGTTGTCATAAACACCCGGGAAGCTGATAAGAATTTCCGTAGAATGCAAAAGCCGAATACTATGAATGTATCTTTCTGCAATCTGCTCATCAGCAGAAAAAGTCCCATAATTAGGTCAGTGAGCATCCAGGTTGCCAGTTTCCTATTTTCATCCACAGGATAATTTCTGAGTTGTCTTGACCTTGAAATGAAGAAGGGAACTCCTGTTCAAGTGAAGCTTCGCTTCATACGTCTCTCTCTGTATGTGTATGGAGCTCCATGGAATTCTGGATCAGGATAATAGGGGCTTAAAAGCTTCATGACATTACACACTTCCCAAGCATATAAGGATCTGCACAAATTCTAGTAAGTGGAATCCATCTGAGAATCTACACATTAAAAATGTCTTAGGAACAGAAACAACAACAACAACAACAAAACTATGAGTTTGATAGACTAAGGGAGAGTGAACTGATGTGAGTAGTTTTGGAAAGCGTGCATCAAAAGTCACCATTGATAAAAATGGACACCCACATGGTAAAAGTTACAACATGTCTCTGTCTAAAATCAGTGGGGTTTGGACATGATAATGGTTAGCAAAATTGAAGTAAGTGATTATATCAGATGTTCCAGCATTAAAAACAACAACCCAAAACCCAATTCTGGGGTTGAGAGACCAAACTTGACTGAAATCCTGATTCTGTAATTATGACTTTGGAAAATCTTGCATTCTCTTCCCCTCAATCTCTTTCTTTCTTTTGTCCTTTCTCTGTGCTGAAATTCCAGATTTCATTCATTGACAGCATTTGCTTGACTTTCCAGTGTGAGTCAAGAGCTAAGCAACTCTTGCTTTACTCAGACACTGGCAAAAATCTGGTAAGTATTACAAGAAACCCTCCATGAGCAAACCAGAATTGCTCTTGTCAGCCATCATCGCGTATCATGGGTTTAGGAACCTCTAGGTGTTAAACCTCAACTCCTTTGCATAAAAACTTTCAGCTGTGGTTAGTTACACACCTTTTGGACTTGCTAAACTTGACTCAGCAGAAGCAATGCTAGAATCTGGCATTTTGGCATATGCGTTCCTTGGCTTGGGGGGTTGCTGTTTCATGGCAGGCTTGTCAATAGCCAGTTGCCTGGTTGCCCATGGCAAATAAGAATGGTCTCCAGGTAAACGATAACATCCACACCCTAGTTAATATCCAGGGTAGACTATTGCAATGCTGCATTGTATTTGGGTTTGCCCTAGGAGACGTCTTCAGAACTTTATTTAGCTGCCCATGAATACAATTTGATTACTAACTAGGGATGTCCAGATGGAACATATCCAATAGTTCTAACATAGCTTCACAGGCTGTTGGTCTATTTCTGGATACAATTTGAAGCACAGGTGCTTCCCTTTAAAGCTCCTGTATGGATTGGGACCCAGATGTCTGAAGGACTGCTTACCTGAACCTACCTGAATGCCTGTATCATCTTCAGAGGCCTTTCTTGCAGTTTCAGAGGTTGAGCTGCTAGTAACTGGATGAAGGGCATTTTCAGAAGTGGCGTCCCATTTATTGTATGCTCTCCCCAAGTGGGCTTGCTTGGTGCCAGATCTCTTGTCTTTCCCCCCCTGCCCCCCAATTTTAATTTACCCAGGCCTCTGTATAATGGTTGTTAAATCTGTTTTAAGTTTGCTGTTGTTATTTTAGCGGTTCCTGCTTTAACAGCACAATCCTATACATGTGTACTTAGAAGTAAGCCTCATTAAGTTCAGTGGAGATTGCTCCATGCTAATTAGATATAGGATTGCAGCCTTAGTCATCTTAAGGGCACAATCCTATGCAAGTTTAGACAGAAAAAAAGTCTGGTCCTGCAACTCCCACCTTTTCCAGCCAACCATCTTGGGAGCTGTAGGGATTTCTTCTGTCTAAACATGCATAGGATTTGCACCCTAAAAGTATTGTTTTAGATGCTGTTTGTTTTAATTTTTGTTTGTACACCTATCCTAGAATTAAAGGCCAGGGATATAACATTTTAAAATAACAATATATAAATATATGATGGTGAAAAGGGCCCAGGAGGTGGAGGATAATTTACCAATGCAATCATGGGAGTATCTCTGATTTGATTTATTAGATTTATTAGCCACCCATCTGGCTGGCTACCCGGCCACTCTAGGTGGCATACAATACGAATAACACAAAATACAACATAATCAACTGAACAAAACAACGTTGCTCTAAAAAAACCCAACCCACCCCAAATGCCCACCTGAACAGCCAGGTTTTCAAAGCCCGGTGGAAGCTCATCAAAGAGGGGGCATGGTAGAGGTCACTAGGGAGGGAATTCCACAGGGTGGGGGCCACCACAGAAAAGGCCCTCTCCCTAGTCCTCACCAGCCTAGCTGTCCTGGCTGATGGGACAGACAGAAGGCCATCCGAGGCCAATCTCGTTGAGTGGCATCCCTGGTTGCTGGAGGTGCTCCTTAAGACAGACTGGGTTGGAACTGTATAGGGTTTTAAAGGTCAATACCAACATCTTGAATTGGGCCTGGAAAATAACTGGCAACCAGTGCAACTCCTTCAGCACTGGAGTGATGTGATCTTGCCGATGGCTGCCTTCAGGCAGGCCACTGCGTTCTGCACCAGCTGCAGCTTCTGAACTGTCTTCAAGAGTAACCCCACATAGAGTGCATTACAGTAGTCTAGGTGAGAGGAGACCAGGGCATGAACTACTGGGGGGAGCAGAAGGTTAGGGACGTAGGGGCGCAGCCGCCGTATCAGATGGAGTTGGTACAGCACTGCCTGGCTCAGGCTGACACTTGAGCCTCCCTGGACAGCTGTAGAAAAATCCAAGAATAGAAAAGGGAGGTGCACAAGGACTAGATATGGTTCTCATTTCGAGGAAACTCTTCATTAAGGGAAAAGTTTAATGCTTAATAATAATAATAATAATAATAGTGATAGTGATAGTGATAATGACAATAATAATGAACTTGACAGATGGTTTAGGTGAGCTGCAGTAGAGAATGTGTCCCAAGCCGGTTTTATTTAAAAGCACTGGAGGTTTCCCTTGATAAAGAATTTCCTTGAAATGCAGTTGGGAACCAGATCTCGACCCTATCTCCACGACAAGAGAAGGAGAAGTGAAAGGAGACTTACCTGGATTTTTTCAAGGAATCAGCTTTGGTGCACTTTGGTCCACTACGCCATTTGCGTCCCTGCTCTTTGCCGTGGTAGCCTACGTAAATATTTACGTAGCCTATCACGGCCAAGGGCAGGGATGCAAATGGCATCCGCTACGCTGGACGCCATTTGCATGGCAGCGGCCGGAAGTCCGGCTGCGGCCGGGTCTGGCCAGCAGCTCTGCGGACTCGCCATGGACTCACTGTAGAGCGGAGCTGGCTGGGGAGTATTCCAGGGGGAGGGATGGATTGCCTCCCCCCCCGTGGACCCCTTCAGCAGATGGGTAAGTAGGTTTTGTATACCCCTAGTTGTAGGCAAGGTGGAGTAAATGCCATGAGGTAGTGCAGAACTCTGATGGCCACTCCTGAAATGGTGGAAATAGCAGGGAAACACAGGCAGGGAAAACACTGGTAGGGATGTCGGAGAATTTCTCCACGAATCTCCAGGAGGCGGAATGCCAATGCATTCGGCCCCCCGAAATTAGTGGGGAAATTCTCTGACACCCCCCCCCGGGATGGGACTTACCTCGTGCGAATGTCCCTCTCAGCAGCGGGTCCCGACAGCATTTCAGTGGCGTTTCGGCGGGGGCGGGGGCGGCGGCCGGTCTTCCGACCAGCTGCTGCCGCCGCCATTTCCCATTAAAGTAAAAAAACCCACAAAAAACGTGATAGGCTACGTAACGATTTACGTAGCCTATCATGGCTAGATTTTCAAAGTCAGCCGTGATAGGCTATGTAAATCTTTACGTAGCCTATCACAGCTGACTTTGAAAAAAAAAAGCGCATACGCAAATGGCGGCACCCATGGGCGCCGCCATTTGTGTTCCTTATTTGGGCATGGGTAGTCTACGTAAAGATTTACGTAGACTACGGTGAAAATAAGGGCAATGCTTATTTGCGTTGCCCTTATTTTCGCTGTAGTCTACGTAAATCTTTACGTAGACTACCCGTGCCCAAATAAGGAACACAAATGGCGGCGCCCGTGGGCGCTGCCATTTGCATACGCGCTTTTTTTTTTTTCAAAGTCAGCCGTGATAGGCTACGTAAAGATTTACGTAGCCTATCACGGCTGACTTTGAAAATCTAGCCATGATAGGCTACGTAAATCGTTACGTAGCCTATCACGTATTTTTTTTTTTTTTACAATTTACTTTTTTATTTTGCAGCCAGGGAGACGGGGCGCTCCCCTCCGGCCAGAATTTCGGCAGGGAGGGATGGGGTGCCTCCCCCCCGGCCTGAATTTTGGCCGGGAGGGGCGGGGCACCTCCCCCCCACCAAGAATTTTGGGGAGAGAAACGGAGCGCCTCCCCCCCCACCGAAAACAGCTGCAGAACCAGGTAAGGGACTTTCATCCATCCTTACACTGGGGAAACACCCCTTGACGGGGGTCAGTGAAGTGAAAGGCACACCCCCGGGCAGGGCTATCATGCCAGAGTAAATGCGAAAGGTGCACACCACAACAGAAGTGCAGACAAGCCGAATTAAGGAAAACAGGTGGACTGAAAGTAGTCTCAGAAGAACTGGTTTTTCAGCGTGAAACTCTGGAGTGGCTGTGAGATGGCCAAATGCAGGCAGCTTGGAATAAGTCGCTCATGGAGACTGCCCCCCCCCCCACTTCTACAACTGCTGTTTCCATTCTTGGATTCCAGAGCTGTCCTGATTATTAGGAAGGGCAAGGAAGTAGATTTTAGGGTACCATTAAAGGTTGGCAAGTGGTTATTTATAGGCCTAACACCCCATTAAAGAAATCTGGGTCAATTATTCAATCAATCATGTTGGTATAAATTGGCATACAAAATACCCCAGTAGTTTTATCTATTTATTTAATAGATTTGTAAACCACTTACCTTATTTAAAAAATATCTCTTAGCAAGGTAGTTTTGAAGTGAGAAGCAGATGTTTTTAGGTGGTGGACTCTTTTTACTAGAAAGCATCATTTTAAAGGAGGCATCCCTACTGCGTGCCAGAGGGGGGGAAAGGGAAATGCACCTTTTTAGTTTCCAACAGCACAAGAGGCGACTCTACACATGGACATCACCAGATGGTCAATACCGAAATCAGATTGATTATGTACTTTGCAGCCAAAGATGTAGAAGCTCCATACAGTCAGTAAAAACAAGACCTGGAGCTGACTGTGGCTCAGATCATGAGCTGCTTCTTGCAAAATTTTGGCTTAAATTGAAGAACGTAGGGAAAACCACTAAACCATTCAGGTATGACCTAAATCATATCCCTTATGAATATACAGTGGAGGGGAGGAATAGATTTCAGGGATTAGACCTGATAGAGTGCCTGAGGAACTATGGACGGAGGTCCATAACATTGTTCAGGAGGCAGCAACTAATCCATCCCAAAGAAATGCATTTCCCAAAGAAATGCAAGAAAGCCGAGTGGCTGTCTGATGAAGCTTTACAAGTAGCTGAGGAAAGAAGGGAAGCGAAAAGCAAGGGAGAAAGGGGAAGATATATCCAAGTGAATGCAGAGTTCCAGAGAACAGCAAGGAGAGACAAGAAGGCCTTCTTAAATGTACAATGCAAAGAAATCAAGGAAAACAATAGAATGGGAAAGACTAGAGATCTCTTCAAGAAAATCGGCGATCTCAAGGGAACGTTTTGTGCAAAGAAGGGCATGATAAAGGACAAAGAAGGCAGGGACCTAACAGAAGCAGATGAGATTAAGAAGAGGTGGCAAGAATACACAGAAGAACTATACAGGAAAGATCTTAATGTCCCTGATAGCCATGATAGTGTGGTCACTGAACTTGAGCCGGACATCCTAGAGAGTGAAATCAAGTGGGCCTTAGGAAGTATTACTAACAACAAAGCTAGCAGAGATGACAGTATTCCAGCTGAGCTATTTAAAATCCTAAAAGATGATGCTGTTAAAGTGCTGCACTCAATATGCCAACACCTTTGGAACACTCAACAGTGGCCACAAGACCGGAAAAGGTCAGTTTACATTCCAATTCCAAAGAAGGGCAATGCCAAAGAGTGTTCAAACTACCGTACAATTGTGCTCATTTCACATACCAGCAAGGTTATGCTCAAAATCCTACAAGCTAGGCTTCAGCAGCATGTGAACCAAGAACTACCGGAAGTACAAGCTGGGTTTTGAAGAGGCAGAGGAACTAGAGATCAAATCGCCAACATTCGCTGGATTATGGAGAAAGCAAGAGAATTCCAGAAAAATGTCTATTTCTGCTTCATTGACTATGCTAAAGCCTTTGATTGTGTGGATCACAACAAACTGTGGCAAATTCTTAAAGTGGTGGGAGTACCAGACCACCTTACCTGTCTCCTGAGAAACCTGTACGAGGGACAAGAAGCAACAGTAAGAACCGGACATGGAACAACCAATTGGTTCAAAATTGGGAAAGCAGTAAGACAAGGCTGTATATTGTCGCCCTGCTTATTTAATTTATATGCAGAGTACATCATGAGAAACGCTGGGTTAGATGAATCACAGGTCGGAATTAAGATTGCCGGGAGAATTATCAACAACCTCAGAGTCAGATATGCAGACCATACCACCCTAATGGCAGAAAGCGAAGAGGATCTAAAGAACCTCTTGTTGAGGGTGAAAGAGGCGAGTGCAAAAGCTGGTTTGAAACTCAACATTAAAAAAACTAAGATCATGGCATCTGGCCCCATCACTTCCTGGCATATAGAAGGGGAAGAAATGGAAGCAGTGACAGATTTTCTTTTCTTGGGCTCTAAGATCACCGCAGACAGTGACTGTAGCCATGAAATTAAAAGACGCTTGCTCCTTGGGAGGAAAGCTATGGCACACCCAGACAGCATAGTAAGAAGCAGAGACATCACCTTGCCGACAAAGATTCGTATAATCAAAGCTATGGATTTCCCAGTAGCAACGTATGGCTGTGAGAGCTGGACTATAAGGAAGGCTGAGCGCCGAAGAATTGATGTGTTCGAACTGTGGTGCTGGAGAAGACTCTTATGAGTCCCCTGGACTGCAAGGAGGTCAAATCAGTCCATCCTAAAGGAAATCAACCCTGACTGCTCATTGGAAGGATAGATACTGAAGCTGAAGCTCAAATATTTTGGCCACCTAATGCGAAGAGAAAACTCCCAGAAAAGACCCTGATGCTGGGAAAGATTGAAGGCAAAAGGAGAAGGGGACGGCAGAAGATGAGATGGCTAGATAGCATCACTGATGCAATGAATATGAATTTGAGCACACTCCGGGAAAGAGCAGAGGACAGGAAGGCCTGGCGTGCTATGGTCTATGGGGTCACGAAGAGTCGGACATGACTTAACGGCTGAACAACAACACCTTTTTAGTTAAACTTAAAACAACTGAAACTTAAAAAACCTTAAACTTTTAGAAACTTGAAAATTTTGAAGAGATGAAAACATAAAAAACAAATGATTCAGTGCTGCATATTTCCATCTGCCTTTGGGGTGGGTTTCAGTTTGGATCTTCTGCCTCTGGCACTAAAATATCATGGGCCATCTTTGGGGGTGGAGTATGTAGGCAGGGACATTCCTCTAGCAGGGACATTCCGTTCCCTTAGGACAGGGGTGGGCAACTGGAGGCCCTCTAGATGTGTTGGCCTACAACTCCCATCATCTCTCACCATTGGCTATGCCAGCTAGGACTGATGCGAGTTGTAGGGTAAAACATCTGGAGACATAACATCTCGCATAACTCCCCGCGATGCAGCACGGGTTGGCATGTCGTCTGAACCTAGCACACGATGTGGGTTCATACCCAGTCTACAACTCTTACTGCAAGTCGTGGGTTGTAGGGTGGCTACAAAGTCAGCCATGCTGCGCCATGCACCAGGTTCGGACAACACGCCAAGCTACACTGCATTGCAGAGAATTCTGCAAATGGCGGTCACGCATGGGGGTGGGGGAAGGAGCCACGATGGTTGCTTCTCCCTATGCGACTGTCTGAACCCTGTCAGAGTGTGACTTAGCGTGTTGTGTGAACCCAGCCAATGAATTTAATTTAAATGGAAATAGAATGTGTCTCACCCTGGTGGGAATGACTAAGGTTGTGACCCATGAGCTTGTTCAGGTCTGCTGTCCAGGTGCTAACTCAGGTGCCATGATCCATCACTGTTGGCCATGTTAGCTGGGGCTGATGGGAATTGTAGTCCATAACATCTGGCAGACACCAGGTTGGGGAAGGCTGTGCTAACTGTGGATGAGTGAAGTCGAAGTCCCTGGGCTCTCCCTTCTTATGGCTTTTTATTTTTAAAATGGCTTTTTATTTTTAAATTATTTCCATTCAAATAGAGAACACCTTCAAGCTGAGGACTATCCTCTGTAAAGTATGAATTATGGCCACTCTACTTGTGTGGCAAACTCCCCCTTGCCATTTGTCAGGACATTACAGATGACAGCTTGCCAAATAGATAAAGAGTCATCTGTATCCATCTATCCTGAATTATAACTTGCCAGAAATCAGCTTAAGAACATAAGAAGGGCCTTGATGCCGAGTGACCTGTTTCCAGCAGTAGCCATCCAAGTGCTTCCAGGTAGACCACAAGCAGGTTATGTTGGCAAGCAGCAGCTCTCCCCTGCTGCTTGCCCCCATGGAGCTGCGATTCGGAGGTCAGGGGATTGGCTGCCTCTTGACTCGGAGAATCCCTTGAGTTCCATCTCAGTGGCTGAATTCCATTCCAGAGAAGCTCTCTGGGCCACATTCCAGTGCTGGGTGGGCCAAAGGGAAAAGCAGCAGGGCCCAAACACAAATAAATCCCATAGTATTACAGCGTACTGATGGAAAACGGATGCAGATAATCAGAGCAAAGAAAAGCTTACACACAGCCCTCAACTCGCAGCTGCAGTTACTCCGGTTACTCCCATTCTCTTTCAGTAAGAGGTGTTGTCCTGGGGGGGCTGTTTATTTGAGCAGGTGGTGCACCTTCCCCCCTCTCAGATGAGAACAGGTAACAGGCCAATCTGCCCAGGTTTTTATAGGGCTTGTCTCACCTAGTTTCAGACTGTCACAAGATCCAGACACACACCTCCCACTCTTCACCAAGGAGGAGAAAGGGGGACCCAGCTTCTTGGCAGGAAAGAAAGTTTATCCCAGCAGGCAGGAAAGAAAATCTATCCCAGCAGAGAAAGAAACATTTCTCATCAGAAAGAACGTACGAACTGTGCCAGACAGCTACTGTGCATTGTCTAAGTTGTGTTAGTAGCAAAACAGCACTGACCTGCACTGTGCAGCTGTGTACACTAAGTCTAACTTCATAATAATTGCCAACTACTCTAATAAATTGGGTTCCGCGGTGGCTTAGTGGTTCAGACGCTGAACTGCAGGCCAGAAGGTTGGCTGGACAGCAGTTCGAGACCCGAGTGCCGCGTGACGGAGTGAGCTCCTGTCTTCAGTCCCAGCTCCTCCCAACCTAGCAGGTTGAAAGCAAGAAATTGCAAGTAGATAAACAGGTACCGCCTTGGCGGGAAAGGTAACAGCGTTCCATGCACCTCGGTGCTCAGTCATGCCGGCCACATGACCACGGAAGCGTCTTCGGATAGCGCTGGCTCTTCGGCTTAGAAATGGAGATGAGCACCACCCCCTAGAGTTGGACACGACTGGCTGGGGACACCTTTACCTTTACTTTAATAAATAAGAATACGTACGCTACTAGACATTGCATATGACTCTGTGTAAGTTCACACCTGACTCCTCACCATTCTTCTGAAACCAAATCCAACACAAAGTAGTGTCTAACAGCCTTGGATAAATCTCCATAAAGTTGTCTAAACAGCTTCCATCCTTGTGCTTATAACCATGTCTTATGGTAATACATTCCATAATGTATTTATTTATTTACAGTGCAGGCCTATACTCAAGAGGTATGTCTGATTGTGTTCAATGGGGCTTACTCCCAGGTACGTTAGTAGAGGACTGCAGCCTTAATGTGTCTGTACTGCACCATTTCCCCAACCTGTTGCTTTTCAGATGGGTTGAACCACAACTCCCCTCATCCCCATTGACCATGCTGGGTAAGGAGGATGAGAGTTGGTCCAACCTATCTAGAGGGTACCAGGTTGGGCAAGAGCTGTAGGGCAAAACCCTCTCTTCTGGTATTATAAGAGCCAAGCTACGCTTTAGGTTAGTAGGGCGTCTAAATAGCATGCTTAGACCTTTCTTAACAAAAAGCAGTGTTTGGCAGGTCCCAATCCAGACCCAGTCTGTAGTGCAGGGTTGGATGGCTGAATCCTGGGCTGAATTTTAAAATGGTCTTTTGACTATTTAATGGTCAAACAGTTTTAAACTCCCCCCCCCCACCTTAATTGTTTAAATGAGTTTTATATGTTGTGCTGGATTGTTAAATGTTTCAAGCTGCTCTTATAATTGATTCATTTTATTGGTATGGAGACATTGTAGTTTTATGTTTTGGGGGTGGTTTTGTATGTAAGCCACCTCGGGAAATCTTTGCCCTAAAAAGTGGCAGAGGTCAGTTGGAGATTATGCATATTGTCTGGAGAATGTATGAAATCCTGTCAGGATATGCACATTTCCTACAGCCTGTTGGAGAGTAGATATATTGACTGAGAAATGTGCATAATTCCCTCTTCATAGACACATTATTTTCACATTCGCCATGAGGCATGAATGGTTAATGTGCAGAAAAACCATCCATTGTGTACATTCTCAATGAGGCATGGAGAATGTATACAATGGACAGTTTTTAGGCACATTAACCACTGAATTTACATTACTTCTAATTAGGGATGTATGGATTTTGCAAAATCCATTCCGGCTGAGTTCCGCAGATTGTCAGGTGCCTTTTGTTCTGTCGTCCACTCATTAGCGGCATTGAACTTTGTTGAATTTCCTGAATTTGAGCAAATTCATGGTTGTGCAAATTTTCAGGTGCGAAAATGCGCAAATCCCCCCAAATGCTCATTTTCGTGCTTTAGCCTATGGGGGAAATATGCGTTTTCAGCTGGTGTTTTTTAATTTTACATATTTTTCTATGACTAATTCTGGAAAGTAAAAAAAACCAGGCTGCAAGTCCGTGGAACCCATGCAACTCAGGAAAACCCAGTCTGCTGCAGAATGTGCAGCTCAGATTCATAGAAATCTGACCTCATCTGATTCTGTTGCAGATTTCTGTGACATCCCATTCCTCAGCTAAGAAAGCCTCCCTGAGCAGCTTACAATCAATCGGCTAAAAAGGACTGTCCCTGCCTGCAGGGCTTACAATCTAAAAAAGACATGGCACACAGGGAAAAAGGGATAGGGAAGGAAGAGGAAAACAATTAAGTAGACTTCAGCCGGGCTGGTGGAATGGCCCTGCTTCCCCTGTCATCTCCCACATTTTTCTTTGCATTTTTCTCCGACATCCACTGAGATATGTATGAAACCAGGACCCATGGTTTCTACCACCCCATAGGATCGCTGGTTGGGAAAGGCACTGCTGGGATGGAAAGATGCTGACCCCAAACTAGTGTGCAGTGCTTTCAGCCCACCAGATGCAAAACAAACATCTAAATGAATAAGGGTGCAATCCTATGCATGTTGTTAAGGCAGAAAAAAGTCCTACAACTCCCAGCATTCCCCAGCCAGCATAACTGGCTGGGGAATGCTTGGAGCTGTAGGACTTGTTTTCAGTCTAACCATGCATAGGATTGTGCCCCAAATTATTTAAAATAAGTCTCGAAACTAGTGCTGTGCTGAAAATTTCTCCCACATCTTTTTTGACCATTCTCAATTTGATAGAAAAGAAATTGCTTTTGGAAAAAAAATTAAAAGGGGAAGAAAACGTTGGAGGAATTCTCATGGGTTGGGTTCAGTGTTCTTGTACTTACCTTACTTATGAGGAGGCCGAGGTGTGTGCGCGAGTGTCCTGTCTTTCATTGCACAGTCATCTCTCTGGCAGCCTGAAAACAAAGGAGAGATGTATAATAGAAAGAAAACGCATGCACACCCCACACACAATAAATGAAACTAAGTATGGGGCATGGTGAAGGATGCAAAATAGGGGCTAGGCTGCCAACACATTTGCTGCCATTGCCACTTGCAGAGGTAGCACAAAGAATGAAAACTCTGAGGAAAAAAGAAAAAAGCTGTGCTACAACCACTGCTAATCGTGAGTGCCACCAAGAAACTGAAAATTTCTCCTTCCCCTCAGCTTCTCTGTCCAGAAATAGGGTGGAGAATTTTGAGAGGCCATTTGTGCACTCTGCTTTCAACAATAAAATAAAATGGAGAGAAAGAAATCCAATAGGTATCTTAAAGGTAGGTTATTTCTTAAAATAAAACCTCTTTCTAGCTGTGCTGTCCAGGATTCAGAAGTAATTGTAGGCCTTGGTTACCGACAGTTGGTTCCTTGCCCTTTCTACCATCCTCAAATCCTCCTCTGCTTCACTGCTGAGTTTCAGATCAGTCTGTTAAGCTATTTTCTCAAGTCATGGAACATACTGCCTCAACACTCCACCCCCCAGATTTCTGGTTAAAATGGCGGAATGAGATTCAGCTGATGCACCTTTATCATAGGGACACAACTGTGGCCCTGTAATTACAATGAGGAGTGAGCAGTGAAGTGGCCAAGTTTGCCAGTGACACCAAATTATTTAGGGTGGTTAAAACAAAAAAGGATTGCGAGGAGCTCCAAAAGGATCTCTCCAAACTGGGAGTATGGGCATCTAAATGGCAAATCTGGTTCAATGTAAGCAAGTGTAATGTGTGATACACATTGGGGCAAAAAATCCCAACTTCAAGTATAACCTGATGGGGTCTGAGCTAGCAGTGACAGACCAAGAAAGAGATCTTGGCGTTGTGGTGGACAGCTCAATGAAAATGTCAACCTAGTGTGCAGCTGGTGTGAAAAAGGCAAACTCCATGTTAGGTTAGGAAAGGAATTGAGAATAAAAGTGGCAATATTATACTGCCCTTATACAAATCTGTGCTGCAACCACACTTGGAATACTGTGTCCAGTTCTGGTCACTGCATCTAAAAAAGGATATTGTACAGCTGGAAAAAATGCCGAGAAGGGCACCTAAAATGATCAAAAAGCTGGAACAGCTCCCCTGTGAGATAAGGTTAAAGCGGCTGGGATTGTTTAGCTTGGAGAAAAGGTGAGTCAGGGGAGACATGATAGAGGTGTACAAAATTATGCATGGTGTGGAGAAAGTGAATAGGGAGACATTTTTCTCCTTCTGTCATAATACTAGAACCCAATGGGGTCATCCCAAGAAGCTGATTGCTGGGAGATTCAGGACAGATAAAAGGAATTACTTCTTCAAACAGCAGATAAACTATGGAATTTGTTACCACAAGACATAGTGATGGCCACCAATTTGGATGGCTTTAAAAGAGGGTTAGACAAGTTCCTGCAGGATAAGGCTATCAGTGGCTACCAGTCCTGATGGCTATACGCTACCTCCAGTTTCAGAGGCAGTATGCCTATGTACACCAGTTGCTGGAGAACTTGGGCAGGCGGGTGCTGTTGCACTCCTGTCCTGCTTGTGGGCTTCCCATGGGCAGCTGTTGAGCCACTGTATGAACAGAATGCTGGACTATATGGGCCCTTGGTCTGATCCAGCATAGTTCTTCTTATGTTCTTACAAATGTTGAAAACGTACACATGGAAGAGCTGATTTTTTGCACCTGTGGATGGAACTGACCTGTAATTAAGAGATTCTGAAGGAAGAATGTACACAATTGCCATAATTAAACAGCACACTCCTTTTGACCTGCTTCCTAATTTACTTTGATATCTTGTAGAACTGATTGAACAACAACAACAAATAACCCATAAAAACAAAACCAACCAAATACTGGATCCAGATTTAGTCATATTTAGAGTAGACCCATTGAAATTAATGGGACTTAAGTTAGTCCTGACTAACTTATCTCCCACTGATTTCAATGAGTCTACTAAGTATGACTACATCTGGATCCAATGCCAGGAAGTACTGCGGAATATGATAGTGGCAGCTTTTAAGTCCTTGTCACCAAGAACTAATGTGAATCTATGGGCCCTTCACAGAACAAATGGCTTGGAAAGACTTGGAAGATTGCAGAGATGTCGAATGTGAATATATCCTCTAAAGAGATTGCAAAGAAAACAGAGATCCGAGTGGCTGCCTTTCTTTGGTTTTACGAAGAAGTAATACAATGTGGACATTGATTGATACAGGAGTTTTTTCTGTGTTGTGAATATCATTTATGAATGTACATATTGTCATTTTGTATGTTGTTGTGCAGTCGTTAAGTTGTGTCCGACTCTTTGTGACGCCATGGACCATAGCACGCCAGGCCTCCCTGTCCTCTGCTCTCTCCCGGAGCGTGCTCAAGTCCATATTCATTGCATCGGTGATGCTATCTAGCCATCTCATCCTCTGCCGTCCCCTTCTCCTTTTGCCTTCAGTCTTTCCCAGCATCAGGGTCTTTTCTGGGAGTTTTCTCTTGGCATTAGGTGGCCAAAATAGTTGAGCTTCAGCTTCAGTATCTGTCCTTCCAATGAGCAGTCAGGGTTGATTTCCTTTAGGATGGACTGATTTGACCTCCTTGCAGTCCAGGGGACTTGTAAGAGTCTTCTCCAGCACCACAGTTCGAAGGCATCAATTCTTCAGCGCTCAGCCTTCCTTATAGTCCAGCTCTCACAGCCATACGTTACTACTGGGAAAACCATAGCTTTGATTATACAGACCTTTGTCAGCAAGGTGATGTCTCTGCTTCTTACTATGCTGTCTAGGTTTGCCATAGCTTTCCTCCCAAGGAGCAAGCGTCTTTTAATTTCATGGCTACAGTCACCGTCTGCGGTGATCTTGGAGTCCAAGAAAAGAAAATCTGTCACTGCTTCCATTTCTTCTCCTTCTATATGCCAGGAAATGATGGGGCCAGATGACATGATCTTAGTTTTTTTAATGTTGAGTTTCAAACCAGCTTTTGCACTCTCCTCTTTCACCCTCAACAAGAGGCTCTTTAGATTCTCTTCGCTTTCTGCCCTTAGGGTGGTATCGTCTGCATATCTGAGGTTGTTGATAATTCCCCCAGCAATCTTAATTCCAACCTGTGATTCATCCAACCTGGCATTTCTCATGATATACTCTGCATATAAGTTAAATAAGCAGGGCGACAATATGCAGCCTTGTTGTACCCCTTTCCCAATTTTGAACCAATCAGTTGTTCCATGTCTGGTTCTTACTGTTTCTTCTTGACCCTCGTACAGGTTTCTCAGGAGACAGGTAAGGTGGTCTGGTGCTCCCATCTGTTTAAGAATTTGCCAGAGGTTGTTGTGATCCACACAATCAAAGGCATTAGCGTAGTCAATGAAGCAGAAATAGATGTTTTTCTGGAATTCTTTTGCTTTCTTCATGATCCAGCGAATGTTGGCGATTTGATCTCTAGTTCCTCTGCCTCTTCAGAACCCAGCTTGTACTTCTGGTAGTTCTCGGTTCACATACTGCTGAAGCCTAGCTTGTAGGATTTTGAACATAACCTTGCTGGCATGTGAAATGAGCGCAATTGTATGGTAGTTTGAACACTCTTTGGCATTGCCCTTCTTTGGAATTGGAATGTAAACTGACCTTTTCCGGTCTTGTGGCCACTGTTGAGTGTTCCAAAGGTGTTGACATATTGAGTGCAGCATTTTAACAGCATCATCTTTTAGGATTTTAAATAGCTCAGCTGGGATACTGTCATCTCCGCTGGCTTTGTTGTTAGTAATGCTTCCTAAGGCCCACTTGATTTCACTCTCTAGGATGTCTGGCTCCAGTTCAGTGACCGCACTATCATGGCTATCAGGGACATTAAGATCTTTCCTGTATAGTTCTTCTGTGTATTCTTGCCACCTCTTCTTAATCTCATCTGCATCTGTTAGGTCCCTGCCTTCTTTGTCCTTTATCATGCCTGTCTTTGCACAAAACGTTCCCTTGAGATCTCCGATTTTCTTGAAGAGATCTCTAGTCTTTCCCATTCTATTGTTTTCCTCGATTTCTTTGCATTGTTCATTTAAGAAGGCCTTCTTGCCGCTCCTTGCTGTTCTCTGGAACTCTGCATTCACTTGGATATATCTTCCCCTTTCTCCCTTGCTTTTTGCTTCCCTTCTTTCCTCAGCTTGTATATATTATAATATTTATTTATTTTTAAAAGGGGATAAGTCCCTCCACACCCCACTACTACTTGAACTCAAAGTTATCCTATGATATTGATGGGCAGTAGATTATGGATGGGGGGGGTTGTTGCCCCCATCTCTTGCTTCTTGGCTTCCCATAGGGATCTGATAGGCCACTCATGGGGGGCTGCATATGGCACTGGATAAGCCTTTGTCCAGGTGTTCTTGTAAAAAAGAAAGAACAGAAAGTACTTCTTTATACAACCCATCACTGAGTTATAGAACTAGTTGCCATTAGCTGTGGTGATGGCCAGACAAATTTATGGAGGAGGAGAGTTCAGTCAATGTCTATTAGTCATTATGATTAGAGGAACCTCCATGTTCAGAGGTAATATACCTGTGAATACCACTTCTGGAGTCAATAGAAACCATGCTCATGGGATTCTTGGAGGCATCTGGTTGACCACTGTTGGGAGTAGGATGTCAACAAGGCGGACATCCTGGTCTGATCTGGCAGCTCTTTTAAAGTTCTTATGTTGTTTTCCCATGATGGGATTCACATATTCAAAACGGACTCTTGTCATAGATTCCTCCTTTCTTTGAAGCCTGGAGGAGCGGGGGAATGAAATGGTTGTTTGTGATAGGAAAAAAAAGGGGAGGGGGCCAAAGAATGAACTCAGTGGAAGACGAACACATAGATGACTTTTGACGGAGCAGCATGGAAGTGAGATGCAAAGAGCGAGTTCAAACAATGACTTTGTTTTTGCTGTTGTTGTGGGAAAGGAGTGTGAACAAATCTCCCCACAATGGAAGGTTAGTTTGTTCCCCAGGAAGTTGTGGGCAGGTGCGCACTCTGCTTGTCTCATTGCCGTCTTGCTCAGGGTAAGAGCCAAGGCGGTATTCCTGCTGCTCACACACACACAGGACTTTCTAAGACGCAGACACATGGACTCCAGTGAGCCTTATTCCCCAACCACCCCCAAACCCACCAATCTAACTGTCACCATGAAGGCCTTCCTGAGTTTGATCTCACTGTTTGTGATTGTGCAGCTCATCGGGACGGTCCTGTTTGGCTTATATCTTCACACGAAGCTGGACAAGGTAAGGCTGGGTTGGTTCTGTGGCTCACGGCGGCGGCTCTGTGTGGATGGTTTTAACTGCTGAGCAATGCAGAGGCAAGACAGGCGTTTTTGCAGGTGTGAGGGCAGCTTCAGCGACCGCAGATGCACCTGTAAACAACCCCAGGAGAATGGGCTCCCCCGCTGTAGGGTTCCTGCTTCTCCCATTGATGGTTGGGGGTTCCAATCATTTCTCCCCCCCACCAGTGGTGTGATGAAGGCATTGATTTTTGTTTAATTATTACATTTCTGTACTCCCCAATTGCTGAAGCTCTCTGGGCAGTATATAGAAGCCTTTGTCACCATGGTACCCTCCAGATGTTTGGACTACAGGCCCTAGCATTCCTGACCATTGCCATGCTGGCTGGGGCTGATTGGAGTTGAAGGCTAAAACATCTGGAGGGCACCACAGTCAGGAAGGCTGGTGTGTGTGTGTGTGTGTATTCATGCCATGATTCTGTTGCTTGAATAGGTTTTCCTGGTATTCGTTATGCTTCAGAAACATTCATAACCTGCTTGATCAGAGATATTAATGAGATGAAAGAAATTACTTGTTGTACATATTATGGGCAGAACTGATGGCTCTGAATGCTTTGATCAGCAAGGATTTCTTACTCCCAGTTGTTTAACAAAGGCAGTCACAAAGTTACTCCACGCCACCACCTAAATTATATCGTTGAAATGCAGAATGCTCGGTGCAACCTCTCATGGATTTTTCTGTGGAAGGCCTGTGAACTCTGTTCAGTTCTGTTACTCAGAATAAATCCCTGGGCTCAGAATTCTTTAATCCTAAATGAATGTCTTTGGCACCAGGCTCTGATTAGCAGATCAGGGGGATTCTAATAAACCACATAGACATAGTAGATGCTGCACATTTGAAATCTGCCATTCCCTGGTCTAAAGTGTTTGGTACTTTTATTTCAGGGGAGGGGCAGGGGACAAAGGAAATTAAAGTCAGGGAGTTATGACAAAGGTTTTCAAAATGCATGGTGTGGAGAAAATGGATACGGGGACTTTTTTCTCCCTCTCTTGTAAAACAAGAATTCGGGTCCATCTGATGAAACTGATTGGCAGTACATTCAGGATAGACTCTAGAGAATGTATTTCTTCACATTATGGAGCATTAGTTTATGCAATTTGCTGCTGCAAAATGTGGAGGCAACCACTTGCTTAGGTGGTTTGAGAAAGGGATTAGACAAATGGAAGATGGGTTCTATTGATGGCTATCAGGCAGAAACGACGCATGATGCGAAACATGTAACTTGTAGTAACCAAAATCTTTTTTTAAACTCTAAGCAGCAGGCATGGGGGCGGTGGCTGGAAGGATCAGGACCTGGCCCACAGTGCACAGGTGTTTTAAGCCTTTCCTGCCCTGCCCAATGAAAATCACCTCCCAAAACTGTGCAAGAAATCCACTCTAATGAGTAGCGCATGCAGCATCCCCCTTCCTCTCTAAGGTGCTGTAGGGCAATGCGACTTTGGGACTCAGGACCATAGCACTGATTCAAAGTAGCTCCCACTGGAGTGCAGCCAGGTTGGCCACCACGAAGTTGTTGGGCACTCGGACTCATCCAGCAGGGATCGGTTTCTGTTCAAATCGGAGGGAGAGGAAAGACATTTCTTAAAACAACCACCTTGGCAATAGCGAATCCTCCACAACAGCAGAACCAGTTGCTCGCTTGCCCGAGTGAAATCAGAGAATGCGTGCCAGACACTGGCTTGGTTGCAGAACACCTCTGCTGCCCCTTTGTGGGAGAGGCATGGATAATGTTGATTTGGGGAACGTATTTTGGATGACGGACTTTAGAATGGTGATGGCTTCAGTGCAAAGAGCCACTGTATGTGCAGAAGAGGTTTTCGGCTCTTGGACGGTGAGAGGGGCGGCTTGGGTCCTCTCATCCCTCCTGCCCTTGCTTCTTCTGTAGGCGCAGTCCCCCGTGCCAGGTGACGCGTGATTCTGGAGGGTCCGCTGACCCCCTGGAACAGCTTTGCAGGGGGGTCAAGGGACCCCCAAGGAGGGCATGGAGGCAATGGGGTTCTCATAAGCACATCAGAAGAGCCCTGCTGGATCAGACCCAGGGCCCGCTTAGTCCAGCAATCTGTTCACACAGCGACCAACCAGCTGCCCAGGGGAGACCCACAAGCGGGACACGAGTGCAATAGCTCCTCAGGACCGGTATTCTGTGCCTCTGAAAGTGGTGGTTCTGTACAACCGTCATGACTGGTAGCCATTGATAGACTCTTCCTTAAATGTGCCTCACCCCCTTTGAAAGCCACCTAAACTACTGGCCGTCACCACATCATGTAGCCATAGTTAATAGTTAATAGTTAATCCGCCATAGTTAATAGTTAATAGTTAATCCACCATAGTTAATAGTTAATAGTTAATCCACCATAGTTAATAGTTAATAGTTAATCCGCCATAGTTAATCATGCACTACATGAAGAAGCCCTTCCTTCTATCTGTCCTGAATCTCCCACCATTCAGCTTTGTGGGTGGATCTGGGTTCTAATATTGTGAGAGAGGGAGAAAGACGTATCTCTGTCCACGTTCTCTACACCATGCATCATTTTGTACACCTCTGTCATGCCTCCCCTTACTCATTCTTTTTCTAATCTAAAGAACCCCAAATTTTGTAACCTTTCCTGATAGGGGAATTGCTTCAGCTCCTTGATCATTTTGGTTGCCCTTTTCCAGCCCTAGAATATCCTTATTTATTTATTTAAAATATTTCTTGGCCACCTTTCAGGGGAGAAGCCCTCCCAAGGCAGCTTACAACAATAAAATACATAGAAACTGTTAAAATATTAAAAATGCTAAAAACATAAAAACAAAAAAGCCAACAATAAAACCAACAAGTAAAACCAACAATAAAGCCAACAATGATGTTAACAGCAGCAACAGTAGCAGTCATATCAACAGAAGGCCAAGGTAAAACAACATGTTTTCAAGGCCTTATTAAAAGTCTGCAATGATGGAGCATGGCGGGCTCCCGATGGCAGCTTGTTCCAAAGGTGTGGGGCCACTGCAGAGAAGTCCCTCTCACGTGTGTTCACCCACCTGAAATGGAACAACCAGAATTGTACACAGTGTTCTAAATACAAGCCGCTCCATGGATTAGAGCCAGGTTTAATTTTACTTGGAGTAGACCCAATGAAATCAATGGGGTTTCAGTGAGTCATGACTAACTCAAATCCCACTGATTTCAGTGCTTCTACTCTAAGTATGGCTACATCTGGATCCAACCCATTATATTTGTATGGAAGGCGCTGCGATGTTGGCAGCTTTTTGATCCCTTTCTTAATAATCCCTTAATAATCCTTATGGAATTTTCCTTTTTCATTGCCGCCACTCAGTGGGGTCAATGTTTTCACTGAACTTTCCTCCGCTGGCTGGTGGCTGGGTCCTGATGCTCTTCTGCAGTAAGCTACAAGTGGGATTGCAACTGATTTACTGTAGGAATAGTGCACTTTTTCTGTCTGCTCATCCCGCTATGTTCCATCCAGCCCAGTGGGTGTGATATAGCTGCTGTCAGGGGACGGGGGGAGGGGAGGGCCCAATTCACTTGAGCAGCCATTTGAAGCTCAGCACACATTCACAATAACCTTTGCAGGGACGCCATTTTATTACTCCGTTTATTTAGGTTTTTTTTTTAATAATTTCTTTAAATTAGTTCTAAAACACTTTGTCCAGATATAATATGCATATATATTTAAGTATTACTGAAGTGCCACTTAAATAAAACAGTGCTATAGCTCTTTCATAATGGTAATTTTTTTTAATTCTTTCTGGTCACTGCTGTTAACCTCATTGCTGAAATGGCGGCACCCAGAAAGGGTTCCTTTCTTTCACCATTTCTTTGAAAAGTAGTATTATTGTGTTATTGTGCCATACTAGGACCAAAATATTATAATAGGACCTAAAGATGTATTTCCTCGATAGTCACAGTCAGTTCAGACCTCATCAGTGTACATGTGACGTGAGATGCCTCCCCCAAGTGTATGACTTTGCATATATTATATTGATGCTCATTAGCCATTTTTTATTTGTTATGAATGTACAAAATTTAGAAATAAAACATTATTGGAATTAGGTTTATTTATTTATTTATTTATTTATTTCATTTCTATACTGCCCAATAGCCGAAGCTCTCTTTATATTTGTTTATAACAAATATAGTAGGCAGTTCATTTAGCTTATAAACATGAAAACAAGGTATAAGGTTTCATACCAGCTTTCCCCAACCTGTTGCCCTCCAGATGGGTTGGAATACAACTTCCATCATTCCCAGCCAGTATGCTTTTTGTTGCCCATTTGCCCCTTAGAGAGATTTTGGGGGAGCTCTTATTTGTGTATTATATTTTAAATCCACCCAATAACAAATGTTCTCTGAATGGCTTACAAATTGTTGAAAGAATAAAACATGAAACAGGGTTTTTTTTAATTTAAAGAATACAATACAATCAAAATAACAAACAGCTCTTCACAGACCACTTGGTTTTTCACCATCCACAATAATTTTATATTAAATGTGGCCGCTTCACTGTTCACTTCGAAGTCCACGTAATATGTGAGCATGTTAAATAGCATTAGTCCTAATAGAAATCACTGGGAGACCTGACTTGCTTCCATAGTGAAAACTGCCCATTTCTTTCTACCCTCTGCTTCCTCTTCTTTAACCAGTTACCTATCCATAAGAGAAGTCATCCTTATCCTATGTCAGCTATGTTTACTCAGGAGTCTTTGGTGAGGCACTTTGCCAAAAGGGTTTTTAGAAGTACGCAAATGTAATGTCTACCAAAACATCCCTCACACTCTCAAAGAACTCTGAAAGGTTGGTGAGGCAGGACTTCCCTTGGAAGAAGCCATGCTGATTCTTCTTCAACAAGACTTGTACCCCTATATGCTTAATATTGCCATCTTTAATCATATTTCCTACCAATTTAACTAGGACAGATGTTAAGTGAACTGGTCTGTAATTTCCTGACTCACCCTGGCACCCTTAAAAAAAAATCAGTGTTGTGTTGGCTATTTTCCAGTCCTCCAGTACAGAAGCCATTTTTAGGGACAAACAGCATATTTTGTTGGACGATCAACAATTTTACATTTCAGTTCTTTAAGAACTACTGGGTGGATCCACCTGGGCCCAGTGACTTGTTTATTTTTAATTTGTCAATAGGCCTTAGAACTACAACTGTTGCCACATTTGTTTGACTTAGTTCTTTAGATACGCTTCCTGAAAAAATCCATTGAGGTGTGACATCTGGGTATCTGTCTTACATCTTCCGTAGTGAAGACAAATGCAAATAAGTCATTCTACAATCTCTTTATTCTCTTTTAGCACACCTTTCACACCTTTGTCACCTAACGGACAAACCACCTCTAGGGCCAGTTTCCTACTTCTGATATATTTAAAGAAATTTTTATTGTTGGTTGTATGGTTTTTAGCAATATCACCCTAAGTTCTTTCTGTGGGTGTGCTTACTTTTATCATCAATTTACATTTGTTTTGCCAGAATTTCAGCTCCTTTTTGTTCTCGTTTGGGCAAGACTTCCATGTTCTGAAGGAAGTCTTGCCTTTTATGGCTCCCTTTGACTTTGCTTGTTAACCATGTGTACTTGGTGATACCTTTCCTGTGGCTTACATTCTAGCTGAGCACCTATAATTGTGTTGTTTTTTTAAAAAAAAAAACCCTCCAAGCATCTAGGACAAGAGAAATTTGACTTCTTCTTTCTCCCTTTCAGCTTCCTTTTAACCAATCCCCTTATTCTTTAGAACTTACCTGTTTTGGAATCAAATGTTATGTTGGAGCTCCTTGACAACTTTCCATTGACATAGATGTTGAAATTGGTATCATGGTGGTCATGGTTCCCACTCAGAGTTTCAACCTTTATATTGCATGCAAGGCCCTGGGAACCACACAGGATTAAGTCCAAGGCATTTAGAGCATGACCAGACCATGGAATGGATTGTTCCTGGGTGACCCTTGGTCAAGACACCATCATTCAGCCTAAGCTACATTTCAGCATTGTTGCAGAAGAGGACTGTGTATGGTGCTCTAACCTCCTTGGAGATGGGGCATGATAAAAATGTAGTAAACTAAATGAACCTCCTTGGGTTCTGAAAACTCATCTGTTTGCAAGATGGAACAACTGAGTGACCGCTGCTGTGTATGCTTAGCTGTAACAAGGAATGATCACTGGCTGCAATCCAACGCAGAATTAAGTATGCTTCAGGCTATTGGGTTTTATCTAGACTTAGTCATACCTCGAGCAGACCCTTTGAAATCAATGGGACTACATTGTCCCATTGATTTTAAAAGGTCTGCTGTAAGTCTGGATCTAGTCCATTTATTCAATTCAGGGTGGGGACTGATTAACTCTTCTTGGATTGTGGCTATTGCTTGCGCATTGCGAGTCAGCAAATCACTTGAATCATCCCGAGTTTGTACAGAAATCCTTTACAGGAGGTGGGTTTGACTGTTTCTTTTTTTAATTTTTATTTTAGTAAAACAGTCAGAACCTTGTTAAGAGTTGGACCAAGGGTGAGTGGGTCTCAGGGCATCTTTCCTATCTGTAACACAACATTTATTTATTTATTTATTTATTCATTCATTCATTCATTTTATTTTTAAAAAAATAAACATTGCCTTTTCTTAAAATTCAAGTTTTATTACAAATGATTATTACCTATTTTCTAGGGTAGGCAATCTGGTGTCCTCCAGATGTTTTGAACTACAAGACCCATAATCCCTGACCATTGGCCATGGCCATAAGCTTGGGGCATATGGAAGTTATAGTCCAATACACCTAAGGGGAACTGTGTTGCTTATCCCTGGTTTAGGGGCTGTCACCTGGCTAAAGAAATCTTAGCCAATGAATCAGAGTAGTTTTAACAGATTAATTAGTCAATTCAATTTGCATAAATCTGCAGGTGACAAAAATAATACCTTTGAGGAGAAAGGCATGTGTGAGAGTTAAAGGGGAATGCTTCTACTAAGATGGTTAATCATCAATTAATTGGGGATGCCTTTTAACTCCATTATTAATTGCTTCTTTTAGCCCAGCCTTCCTCAGTCTGGTGCCCACCAGATGTGTTGGACTGACTGGGGATGATGGGAGTTGTAATCCAACACACCCAGAGGACACAAGATCAGGGAAGGCTGATACAGCAGATCAGTTGATTGAAGGTTTCAGCCCTCCTTCTGATGTCCAACAGCAGATTGACTTTCCCTGATTATCCCATTTGCCAGGTGGGAGACGAAATGAATTTACAAGAAGATTTCGTGTTCCTCAGAAGACTGCAGAAGTGTCGGAAGCCGCAAGATCCTGATGCTACCTTTCTGGATTGTACAAAGATTTTGAAAACCTTCCAAGATCTACAGGATGTAAAGAGCAAGGTAACAGGCTGTTGAGAATTTGCCTCGTGGATCTATGAATAGGCAATAAGCCCTGAAAAATCTAATGGGCCCTGTTGCTCAGCAGAGGGTAGTGTCGTTTCCTCTATGGTTGAGCTGTTCCTAGCATCTTTTGGTAACTCTCTAGTATGACCAAAAGACAGGGCAAGGCTGGGTGGAATAATGCAAAGCTTTGGACCGGGTAGTCCCAGTTTTCTGGGCTCATCCTGACCACTTGCTTGCTCTCCAGGCCTGGCCTTCCCTCTTCCTTCTTACCGTGACACTTTCACAAAATAGCGGCCATGAGGAGGGCCTTGCTCATTCATAACCTAGCTGCCATGGTGAGCATGGCCAGTGACAAAACACCTATTTCCCAGAAGGTAAAGTCCTCAACCCTTTAGTGTTGCTGGGTGCATTTGAAATTTTGAGAGAGTGTCATGAGCACTCTCACGAAATGGCTGCCACGAGGAAGGCCTTGCTCATTCAAAAAATGGCTACCATGGTGAGCATGACTGGTCCCAAAACATCCATTTTCCAAAAGAAAGAAAATGTAACTTACCCCAAAACCTAAGTACAAGGCAGAGATGGAGTCTGAGCTCCAAAACACAAAACGACTCGGTTGAATCCAAATAAAGATGGAGGGCAGAACTTCGCTTCATAGTATGGCAGCCTCCCAATTAAAAATAATAATGTAAAAAGAAAACAGAGGAAATAAAATTACCATCAGGAGGGACAGGGAGGCTGATGGGTGCCAAGAGAGGTGTCTGCGAGCCCACTGGGGCCCAGGGGTAACCGTGCTGGAGACTCCAGCTTCACGCCTTGGACATGCTTGCTGTGCTTGAGGAAAGACGTCTCTCTCTCTCCCTTCCTCTCTCCCCCAGCCAAGCCAACTCAATGAGAGTAAGGTGCTCCCTCTCCCCACGACCTTGCCCACACAATTCCCGGACTGTTTTGATGTGCAGCAATTTAGGTTGTGATTTCATGCACACTTATCGGGGAGTAAGTCCCGTCGAACTCAATGGGGTTTCCTTTTTAGTAGACATCAGGGCCGGCCCAAGTAATTTTGCTGCCTGACGCAAAGGACAAAATAATGCCCCCTCCATTCCACCTACAGAAGCTAACCAAACTGCCAGCTGAAACTTAACTCAATTGAATCTTAAATCAGTTCCAAGCTGCTTAATTCAGCATCTTCCATCTCAGCAGAGGGTAGCTCAGGGGGTTCAGGGCAGCCTGCCTGGAATGAAAAGCTTTGTCCTCCAACAGAGGGGAACGACCAGGGGTCTGCCATTGCTGCCCCCTCGGCACCACTAAGGATCTGCCGCCTGAGGCACCTGCCTCACCCTGCTCGATGGTAGGGCCGGCCATGGCAGACATGCAGAGGCACCTTTTCTTGGCCTGGAGACAAATCGAATGTATGTCAGTCAGGCAGCTGTTAAAACACAGGAGCGCTGCCAATGTAAAGCATTGGTAACCTTAAGATTGTAGTGGTGGTAGCAACCGAGGAAACCAGCGACACTGCAAACGCTTCTTAGAAGTTGGTGGTTGCATTTTCACACCCTCATTTTACTTGCGTTGGAAAGTCATTCTTGTACTTGCTACTAAATACAGACTTTCCTGTCCCAGCATTTTGACCATGCAAACCTAAGAAGGGCAAATGCTTTTCTTTTCTTTTTAAAATCTGATTCGTAAGCAGTAATTCTGCCACAGATAACCTTCAAGGAGGAAGGGCTTTTGCAGCCAGCAAGAGAAAGGGAAACAAAGCAGGCGGGCAGGCGCAGAAGTAGTTTGGTGGGGTGAATAGCTCTTTGGAATCACCTGGAGATCATTCTTCGTGAAGGACTGGTTTGCACAGGGCTGGCTCCGGGTTTCTGAGGGTCCTTGGGCAAGAGACACCAAATGGGCCCCCTCCCTCCCCTCCCTTCTCACTGCCATTGTCACCAGCTGCGATTGCGCCTCTTTCTCTCTCTTGTTGTTGCTGCCACTTGCTTGCTTGACAGGCAGAGAGCCAGGGAGCAAGGCGGCCGTGGCATCTCTTGCTCCTCCTTCTCGCCACCACCGTTGACTGGGCCAGAGTGAGAGGCAGGGGCACAAGCAGGTCACAATGGTGAAGAGGAGGAGCAACTTGGCAGTGGGTCCCTGCTGGGGTATGGGCCCTCAGCAGGTGTCCAACCATGCCTACTTTTGACACTGGCCCTGCACAGGCAGAAGGGGGCAACACGGGAGAAAAGCCAGAGTCTAAGGGTTGGCCCAAGATATTTTGCTGCCTAAGCTGAAGAACAAGATGGCGTCCCCCCCATTTCATGTACAAAAGTTGACTGGTCTGGCAGTTGAATCCTT
This sequence comes from Heloderma suspectum, assembly GCF_057233095.1. Classification (NCBI taxonomy): domain Eukaryota; kingdom Metazoa; phylum Chordata; class Lepidosauria; order Squamata; family Helodermatidae; genus Heloderma; species Heloderma suspectum. The sequence continues at coordinate 6,153,239 of NC_139466.1, forward strand.
CTTCAATGCTGGCAACGGGACCACCTCCTCCACCACAGCTGAAGGCAGCAGGCAGGCTTAGGAGGTGCAGGGCAGGCTGTGTGGCACGCAGCTCTCTCCTCCAACACCTTGCTGCTGCCTCTCAGCATCTGCTACCTGAGGCAGCTGCCACACTCTACCTAATGGTAGAGCCGGCCCTGCAGAGAACCTTGGATAGCTGAGCATGGTGGAAGTGGACAACAAAAGTCCCAAGCAGGAATATATCAGGATATGAGATTGCAGAGATAAGTTTGAGGCAAGCCATAGCAGGCTTTGAAGGTAAGGCGGGGGGGAAGCTTCCCTTGTCCTGGAGTGAACAGGAAGGAGGAGTGTCACATGATCAGAATGGTGGTGAACAATTTTGGCAGCAGAATGCTGGATGGAGGTGAGGGGACCAGGTGAGGTTACAGTTACAGACAACCAGAGAGGAGAAGGTTGCAGTAATCAAGGCACGAGGCGATCGAGGTGTGAAGCAGGCTTTTTGCCAAGGAGGCAGACAGGAAGAGCCGTCTTTTTGAAGTGTGGTTAAGAGAGAAATGGTATGAAGGTATATAACTATATGGTTTCCAAAGGGGTAAGCAGCCATGTGAGTCTGTTATAGCAAAAACAACGAAGAGTTGTGGCACCTGAAAGACTAACACATTTATTCGGGCATAAGCTTTCATGGGCATTGTCCACTGCATTAGATGCATGAAGTGTTAACCTGATATTAGCAGATTTATATACACATGCTGAGGGGAGGGGAGATGTAAACTGTGTTGTCAGAGGGAACTGAAATGCAGAAAGTGCAATCAGAGATAATTAATTACTGTAACAGTGGCCATTCACAAGATGTTGGGTGATAACACAGACTGAAACTGTGAACCAATATAGTGTGATTAAAAAAGACAAAACACCTTTGTCCTTATTCAGACTACTGACTTCATCTCTACACAAAAGAATGGACACAAATCTGCCAGTAGGAATGGCACAGTTCCGAAACCAGTGGGGGAACATTTCAACCTTCCACGACACTGTGAATGACCTCAAGGAGCCCATTCTTGAAAAAGGAACTTCAAAGACCGATATCAGTGCGAAATTGCTGAAGTATAATTCAACAAGACATTCAACTCCATTTCCTGTGGTTTGAATAAGGACAAAGGGTGGTGTGTGTGTGTGTGTGTGTGTTTATCACACTATATATGTTAATCGGCTCACCATTGCAACGATGTCTGTGTTATCACCCAACAACTTTTTGTGAATGGCCACTGTTAAAGAAGGGCCGCGGTGGCTTAGTGGTTAAGATGCTGAACTGCAGACTGGAAGGTCAACAGGTCAGCAGTTCGAGACCCGAGTGCTGCGTGACGGAGTGAGCTCCCGTCTTCAATCCCAGCTCCTGCCAACCTAGCAGTTCGAAAGCAAGAAATTGCAAGTAGATAAATAGGTACCGCCTCGGCGGGAAAGGTAACAGCGTTCCGTGCACCTCGGTGTTCAGTCATGCCGGCCACATGACCACGGAAGCATCTTTGGACAGCGCTGGCTCTTCGGCTTAGAAACGGGGATGAGCACCGCACCCTAGAGTCGGACACGACTGGTTGGGGACACCTTTACCTTCACCTTTTACTGTTAAAGTAATCATCACTGTCTGTACTTTCTGCATTTCAATTCTCTCTGACAACACAGTTTACATCTCTCCCTTCTCAGCATGCATATATAGATCTGCCCATCTGAGGTTAAGACTTTATGAATCGGATGAAGTGTCCAGTGTCCAGTGTCCATGAACGCTTATGCCAGAATAGATGTGTTAGTCTTTCAGGTGTCACAAGACTCTTCATTGTTCTGGCTATAAGATAGATCATTTTTGCACCTCCGCTTGACATTGATAAAATATGCCAGTTGGGCATGTCTTCTTCACTAGACATCAAGGAATACACATGTGGGTTTCCCACAGAGATTAAGTATTGGCTGGCTGCTGCCACTGGGTACTTTGGATCACTGGGGACATGTGTATTGTACAGATGCCATCATGCTTTTAATAATTTTTTTCTCTCTCTTCAAAAATTGTTCTAGGTTCCACAAGAGAGTCCCATTGCCATGCAAAAAGGTATGTTACTGACCGCTGGTGGGAAAGTTTCAATAGAAAGTAGGCAATAAAAAAACAGACGTCTGGAGGGATTGGGGTGAAGGTGATGCCTTTAAAACCTCTGTGCCAAAAAAGAGGAGAAATATTTTTGGAACGTTTTTTAAAAAAAGGAAAAGTCAGAATGAGTTGCGCAGAAAGGTGAAATGCTGCTCAATGTACAGCTGCTATTTGATGTGCATGGCCAGGGCTGGAGTCAAGGGTAGGTATGGTTGGACATGTGTCAAGGGCCCACACCCCGGGAGGGGCCCACTGATAAGAACCCCATGAAGCTGCTTCTCTTCTTCACCATTGCAACCTGTTTGCTCACCTGCCTCTCACTCTGGCCCAGACAACAGTGGTGGTGAGAAGGAGGAGCAGGAAATGCCACTGCCTACTTGCTCCCTGACCCTCTGCCTGTCAAGCAAGCAAATAGTAACAGTGAGGAAGAGGATGGGGAGCAATAGCAGCTGGTGATGATGGTGGCGGTGAGAATGTGGACTCACTGAGGGAGGGGGCTCATGGAGGGTGTCATGCCACCACTGGCCATGGGTGAGTACACAAGATGGTGCACTGGATGGTGGCTGAGTTATTGCATCCCAATTGGTCTTTAGAACATCTGGCAAGTCTACGTTGTTGTGCAGTCCCCCCTTCTTGAACAGGCTACTTCTGATGCCAGTGTTGCATTCTCCCTTCTTTGCCACTGGAGACTTAAGGTGTTTTGTAACATTGCCTTTAGTGACAAATATTCAAGCAGAGCACAAATGAAGGTAAACAGCAGGTACTGCAGAAGATGTGCCACATCAAAACCAGAGAGAGAGAGATCCCCAAGGTGTTTCCAGGCTATAGCTCACCTGTCCCCACCCTTGTGGTCTCCAGATGCATTGGACTACAACTCCCAAAAACCCCAGCCAGCTGGGTGGGGATGATGGGATTTATGGTCAGTGCTGGTTCCAGGTTCTTGAGGGTCCTTGGGCAAGACACCCTCCATGGGCCCCTTCCCACAGTGAGTCCACCTTCTCACTGCCATTGTCACCAGCTGCTATGGCTCCTCGTCCTCTTTCATATGATTAACACCATTTGCTTGCTTGTCAGGCAGAGAGCCAGTGAGCAAGTCGGCTGTGGCATCTCCTGCTCCTCCTTCTCACCACCACCACCACCACACAGCAAGAGACAGGAGATCAAGCAACTTGCAATGGTCAAGCGGAGTAGCAGCTTAGGGGGCTCTTGTCAGTGGGCCCCTAACGGGGTCAGCAGGTGCCCAACCATGCCTACCCTTGACGCTGGTCCTGGTTATAGTCCAACACATCTGGGGGTGCCAGGTTGAGGAAGGGTACTTTAGCTCATTTATGGTGCTCTCTCCCCCTATGCCCCAAACTACTGCCTTTCACATACATATATGAAGACGCTCCCTCACTGGAGCGTCCCTTGCATTGGTGGATCATTGTCAGATCATGCCCCTAAGGAAGGATTTTCTGAAATGCATTGGGCCTGCAAATAAATCTTTTTTTCAGCATCTGGAGTTTTCTTCTTCCATTTTTCCCTAGGTTGTCCTTAGTGCTTCAGTCTTGAAGGTCCTGGATTACAAATAGCCAAAGGGAATTTCCTATAGCATCTGCAATGGCTTGGTGAATGAATTAGAGCAGGGGTGCAGAACCTCAGATCCATGGGCCAAATCCGTCCCTCTGGGATTCTCCTTGCCAAATCCCCTTTCATCCATCCACTGGTCTTTGGGTGGTTTTCCTGCTTTTGGGCATTTTCCCCATTCTGAAAGGTTGAAATGTTTCTCCTAAGGCTTAGTAACTGGCTGTAAGAGTGTTAAGCTAAAATATTTAGGCATTTTTGCCCAGCTGCTTTGGCCCCACCCACCACTGGAATGAGGCCCCCGAGAGCTTCTCCAAAATGGAATTTGGCCCTCAGACTGAAAGAGGTTCTGCACACCTGAGTCAGAGTAACTGAACGTGGACAAAGCAAATGAGGACTGTTTTTATTTCAGGGGACAAGAGACCACCTGCAACCATTCACCTGGCAGGCTTGAAGGACAGCAGGAAAGGTGAGGACTGAGGGCGTGTGAGGGTGCATCAAATACGGGAGGAATATTTAATACAAAACTTGGGTCAAGCCCTGCCCATTGTACTCCTGAAAATAGTCCCATTAGGGAAATTGGTGACACAACAAGCAACTAAGGACCAAAGCAGACATGACTTGGAACCTGTGTCTAGCAGCTACATGGTTTTAGTGGGTTTTTTTTTACTCTAGCGTAGGTAAATTGCATGGGGCCCAGTTCGGATTGGGACACTGGCATGGGGGCAGGAGGGCTTTAAAGATCTGGCTTGGGCCCTCTCTAGAGTAAAAATGAACACAAGACGTAGCTGCTAGGCACAGATTTAAAGTAATATCTGTTCTGGCCCTAACGTTATGGAACCTTCAGGTTTGAGGCAGTCAGCCACTGAATGCCAGTTCCTAGGTAGCAACAGTGAGAGACCGCTCGTGCCTTTGTGTGCTTGGTTCATCTCCAAAGGCTGCTCTGCAAATCTACGTTGTCTGATGTGTGGTCTCTGATGTGTGGTCCCAGCAGCCATGCAGGAACTGTGGAACTCCCTTCTGAGGGGTGTTTTGAGGGCTCCTTCATTGGGGAATTCGATCTTTGTGAACCCTGATATGAAATGACGTAATTCGTACCTCTGATCAAAACTTAGGCATCCACCAGATTTCATAAGAACATAAAAGCCCTGCTGGATCAGACCAAGGGTCCATCCCATACAGCATTCTGTTCATACTGTGGACAACCAGCAGCCCATGGGAGACCCCCGAGTAGGTCATGAGTGCAACAGCACCCTCCTGGTCATTTTCTCCAGCAGCTGCTGTACATAACCATACTGCCTCTGATACTGGAAGTAGCACATAGCCATCAGGACCAGTAGCCATCGATAGCCTTCTCCTCCATGAATTTGTCCAACCCCCTTTTAAAGCCATCCAAATTGGTGGCCATCACCACGTCTCGTGGTTGCAAATTCCACACTTCAGCTATGCACTGTGTGAAGAAGACCTTCCTTTTATCTGTCCTGAATCTCTCACCAGTCACCAATGCTGCAATGCAATGTTCAACAATTTAAACATGTATTTAAATATTTGAGAGAAGATATACATATTTCAATGTGGATTAAAATATGAATTTTGAGAGGATTTTTTTTTAATTGTAGACTAATGCATAAAGGGAACTACTGATAAAAACATGAAAAAGTGATATGGACCAGAAATAGACACATACACCCATCCCTTGATTCAGGCAGTGTCTAACAAAATCTGACATTTCAGAGAATGTGGTGGTGGTGATGGGTCAATTTGAACTAACTTTGTTGCAACTTTGTATGTTTTGGCTGTTTGCTCTGCAGCCTCTTACACCTTTGTTGATAAGATTTTTTTTTACTGTCCATTTTATTTTGCTTTACTTGCTTGTTTTATGCTTCCATTAGCTGCTTTGGGATGGAAAGACTGGATATGTTTGAAATAATACCGTAAAATAACAATACAAACACAAATACATTTATATTTTAAAATTAAAATTTAGTAATATTATAGAGCCATGGAAACTGATCACACACTTGCCAAGTAGGGATGACATATCTGTCAATTTCAATTTTTCTCAGTTTCTCATTTTTCCAGTGTTAACTTCAGTTCATCCCAAACTTTTGAAAATTTTTAAATTAAAATTTACACAAAATTTCATATTAATTTCTGTGAGCATTTCTCCCAATACATGCAGCTTGCGTAATATATCGTTTTGCAAGCAATGTTTCCTAATATAATGCATTTTAATATATATATATATATATATATATATATATATATTTTTTACAAATATATACTTTTTTGTATGCATTTTGATCAAACATTGTAATTGACTGGAAAGGTGCTCCCAATTAACCAGGCTGCAGTGTTTTTTAAGTTATTATTTTTGATACAAGTACTTATAAAACAGCAGATGGCAAACCTCATCTTAAAAGAGGCATTCCCCCTTATCTCTCATGCAAGATGGAATGCCTCTTCCAAGATGGGTTACCTAAAAGCAAAGAAAGCAAGCTTCTAGCTTCAGAACTATTATTTCTTTCTTTGTTTTTTTCACCCATATGTAAATTTAATTGATAGATTAATCCACTGAGCAACTAACTGTACAATTCTATACATATTCACTCAGAAATGACTCCCACTTGTTCAGTGGAGTTTAGTCCCAGGTAAGAATTGCGCACTTATGTGAGAGTAAGGTATACAGAACACAGCGGGACCTACTTCAAAATAAAGATGCGTAGGCTTGCATTGTAACACTCATATGATTAATCAACATATGATTAATCAACTGGAGAGTATGCCACACTGAATATACTGAATTTCCTTCTGAGGAAACACACATAGGATTGAACTGTAAGTATTCTTTAATTGAGTGACAAATCATGAGCCATGATAGGAAGTACAGGGCACGTTATCTGTAGGATCGTCTCCTCCCACATATACCTGTCTGGACTTGAAGTTCATCTTCAGAGACCCATCTCTGGGTGCCAAAGGAGTTTACGTGGGCAGTGACTAGAGAAAAGGCCTTTTTGGTGGTGGCACTTCAGTTGTGGAATGCCTACATTGTGGTTCTTTTAGTCTTAAAAAATGTTATGTGCTTTTTTTTTTTTAGATCTTTTATGCTATTGTTATTCCCTGTCAATCATGGCACTTTGTTTTTTTTCCTTTTTCTTTCTGCTGATGTTTGGTTCTGTTTCATGTTTATGTTATATTTGTATATTTTATGGTTTTAACCCAGAGAACATTCTGTTATTGGGCAGTATATAAACATTGGTTTAGAGCTAGGATCTGCCTTCCGTGAAGGAAGTGCTCAGCTCATGGAAAGTGTCTCTGCCCAGTTTTCATGGATCCCTCCCTCCCCCACACACCACAGTTCATCCCATTCAGCAGGGTCCCTAAATCCATCATCATCATCATAATCATCATCATCATCATCATCATCATTATTATTATTATTATTATTATTATTATTATTATTATTATTATATTAATTTCATTTCTATGCCACCCCATAGCTGAACCTCTCTGTGCAGTTTACAACAACATCCTCCTATTGTTCTAGTAGTAGTGTTCTAGAAAATATGTAGCATTTTCAGGGGTTGGAGGGGCTGTGTCCAGAGCTGTGGAATCTACTTCCACCAGGTCAGCTGCACACACCTAAATCTGGATCCAACCCATCGTAAATACAACACATAAATAAATAATAGCGCAGGCTACATTTTCAGAGATGAGGCATGTAGATATCCCTCTGATGCTTGTCCCCTTCTGTGGTTCCTCGAGGCTCGCAGGGAAACTGGTAGCAAAATCAAGGCAGGAGGGAAGCAGGACCATGGATAGTTCCAAGGAAGTCCTCTGGCTGGAACTTTCTCCTACTAGAACAACGGGAGGATGTTGTCTCAGCAGGTAGCTAAAGCCAACTGAAGCCTTATGTAGGCTGGCAAGACCTGTAGTGTGATCAGCTCTGCCCCTCCTGGAGTTGCTGAGCGGATTGTTAAAGGGCTCTCACCTGATTTGGTTGCCTGAGGCTTCTGTGAGACTGGGGAGATGGAGGGACTCATCATCTGCGTTGGAGAACAATGGCAGGGCTGTGTTCTCCAGCCAGGAGGGCCCTGAACAAGGTGCTGACTATCCTACCCCTGAGGAAGTAGCCTGTGGGCTGGGGGTTGTGACACTGCTAAGCTAGAAGGGCCCCTGACCTTGTGCAGAAGAGCAGACAAAATGGTTCTTAAACACAGTCTGTTCTTTCCCACAGTATTGCAGTGGCAGAAGGCCATATACGGTCCAATGGATGACACGTTTTCCTACCAAGGTGGAAAACTCAAGGTTGCCAAAGGTGGACGCTACTACATCTACTCCCAGGTTGCCTTTTGCACCAACCTGGTGCCGCATGCGCCATTCAGTGTCTACGTGTATCTGAACCTGCCGTCTGAGTCAGATCAGCTGTTGTTGAAAGGGGTGGGAACGCACAGCAGCTCAGATGACTTGTGTGGCCTGCAGTCGATTCATCTTGGGAGAGCTATCGAGCTTCAGCCAGGCCACACTGTCTTCGTGAATGTGACGGACTCCTCAAGGGTGAATTACAACCATGGAAATACATACTTTGGCATGTTTCAGCTTTCTTAGAGGAGGCCACGAAGCTTCACTTTGTTGACCAAAGTGGCTTCTCCTGGTCCCCTAATACTATTTATAACCCACTTCATCTTTGTTTTATTTCCCTGACACCCTGTGTATTTTATTTTATTTATTAATAAGAGGCCGAGTGTTAATACTCAGAACCAAAGCGTAACACCGGTATCCCAGGCTGAAACGTCTGCAACGCTGGTGTCAGATGTTGCCGAACATTGCACCAGATGACCCATTGACCCGCCCTGTCCTAAACAGTTCTGCGCTGGCGCAACAAGTCTTTGGGCAACTTCTCCTATTTCTTCCAGTGCTATTAGCCAAAGCAGTTACAAATCTAAATGCAACACATATTTCACAGACATGACAGCCATGCCTTGGGGAAGGGCCATAACTCAGTGGCAAAGCCCCTGCTTTGCATGCAAAAGGTTCCAGGTTCAGTTCCCAGCATCCCCAGGTAGGGCGGAGAGGCCCTTGCATGAAATCGTGGTGATCAGTTGCCAGTCTGTGGAGACATTATGGAGCTAAATGGAACGAGGGTCTGTCTCTGTAAAAGGCACTTCCTAAGAATACGATATATCACATACAAAACAGATGCAGATAAATTTCTCTTTTAAAGAGTGATCAGACTATATATTTTGGTCGCTGATTTGAGAAGCGACTACTTCGAAGGCAGCAGCACCTTTATGTCACGGCCTTCCAGGAAGTATTCGCTTGTATGCTCAATACAGTGGTACTTTCTAAGGCAGGGAGTAGCACATTGGGAACAAATATTCTGATTGAGCAAGGGAGTTCCATGTGCGCGGCTGATGTGGCTGCAGATCGCAATGCTGACTCAGCCCCCTTGACCTTCAGGGCTGCATCCAAAGAGGAGCAACCCCTATCCAAATCCATACAACAAAGCATGGCTACAGTTGGATTGGAATCATTGGGGCAAGCCAAGAAATAAACAAGGCAGAACTTCCGCGGCTCCTCCAAGTCACCAATGTGTAAGCGTGTTTCATGATGAGTCTTTTTATAATAACTTTTCTGAATGTTTGTGACCATTGTTTGAAGCCTTAGTGAAGACAGTGTTGCTCCTACTCTGGGGCTGTTCACATAACATGCTACCCCACACTCAGTGGTTGAATGTAGGTTGTTTTGAACCGTGGGTTGTTTGTTGAACTGTGTATTAGCATGTTGCCTGCACAGAGCACATTTTCTGCAGGGTGGGTTATCGTGTTGTCTGGACACAGCCAGGGGGCCCTGTTAACCATGCAGGGTGGCTTGTTAACCACCTTGAACAACCCAACAACAAACCATGGGTTCTCAAGGTGTCTTGTTGAGAAAAATAAGGGTTAACAAGCCACCTTGGCTGCGTTCAGACAACACGATAACCCACGGTTCAAAACAACCCACACTCAACCACTGAGTGTGGGTTAGCGTGTTGTGTGAACAGCTCCTTTGCCAAGTTAAGCTGAAGACAAGACAATCGTTTTTATAGGAAACTGATGAGAGAGGATTCATTTCCTATGGGGTATTCAGATAGTCCTTTTGACCTGTTGCCATCTCTGGTCAAAGAGGTTTGGCAGGTTTTTGAAACCATCAAAAACACTGCAAAAGCTTCTAAGCAGAGGCTAAAGTGTACAGAACTCAAAAGCAGCGATTCCTCTTTCAAGCCTCCTTTGATTCTCTTGGAAAAAATTGATCAAGCCTTAATTTGACATTTCTCTGCTGTTACCGGCTCATTGGCTTTCGACTGACGGTTTTAATTTGATGTTTTTAACTGGATATTTTAAAAGGCTTTCTGACATATTTTCGTATTTTATGTAAATTGCCTATTGGTAATAAATGCATAACCTGGTAATTTTTAAAATTGCGTTGGAGGTGATTGAGCAAATGGATAATATCATTATCATAAAGGATAGTATGTTCTTCTGGGTTTTTGTCATGTTTGTTAAAGAGATTGAAAGATTGGTGAAATAAAGCATGGTCTTCTATTGATGTAACTCATTTATTTAATCTGCTGTAAAAAAGATAATTTTTGTTCAGATCAGCACCATTTTTGTGATCTGTTTGCAATGAATTTTAGTATTTCTTTAATCAAAAGGTTAATAAAACATGAACAAAGAGCTTGGAAGATGTGGTGTAAGGAAAATCAAGCCCCCACAGGTAAACTTATTGTTGTTGTTTTTTAAATCCTTCTTTATTTTGTTGAAAAACACAAGTTAAAAATTGCTCAAAATAAAAACAGGTTAGAAAAAGTTTAACTTGCTTCAGTCGTCATGAGAGTAAATAAAAAGATGACAAGACAGAAACTGGAAGGCAAAGAATGAGGTGGGGTGTGACAGAAATCTATTTACAAAGAAGTGTAAACGAAGAATGAAATCGGTTCACATGGCTTCTGTTCCTTTAGGATAGCTGCATATTCTTCCTTGTTTTAACAGTGCAATACTTACTTTCGATGTTTATTCGAAAGTAAGTCCCCTCCGCTGAATGGGACTTCCTCTTGAAGAAGCAGGTTTTAGGATTGCAGGCTTAAAAACATACACACACAACTTGTTAACCACTGGTACAAACAGTGCAAGCGAATGATGAATTTGGATAGTAAGACCAGCGTTTCCCCAAAGTCTGATACCTAGGGCACACTGCTTTTGCTGGATCTAGGGGAAGGGCCGTAGCGCAGTGGTAGAGCTAGTCACAGGTTCAAGGCCTGGCATCCCCAGGTGTGTGTGTGTTTTAAATGGATCTTAACTAGCAGCGCTGGCAAAGACCCTTGACCAAAATCTTGGAGAGCTGCTGCCAGATGGCATGTACGATCTGGGGCAAGACAATAGCCTGATGGAGCAACTTACTTAGGATAAGGCAAGTTTCCTATATTCAGAACTGGAGGCGCCCTTCTGTCGTAGAAAAAGGTTTTCTTGACCATCTCCCTTATAGGGCTTCCTAACATCCCGTCCTCCACTTTGCCCCATGTTTTCTGGTTGGAGGCAATGCTTCTGAGATTCCCCCCATGTCCGTCAGCTGTAGCATGAATCCCAGTGATCCTTACACCCTCCCCCAGGAAGATGTCACTGCCAATATATCGGGGGCTTCCTCCCCACTCTGATGGGCAAAGAGTGGTGGGTGCTTTAAACGGTTTCAAGCCACCCGCTCACATGCTCCACCAGCTCACAGTCTGGGAACTGCAGAGCAAGCCGTGTCTCCAGCACCTTTACCATTCTGCGCCCAGTGGTGGAAAGGAACCTACCATAGGGACCCCCCCCACACACAAGTAATTAATGGCTGAAGACACACAATGTTTTGGGAGGCGGTTCGCTAGATTCAGTTCAATCGTACCTCTTCCTCTCCAGGTTTGAGTTCTAGGGGTGGGAGGAAAAGGCGTTGCCAAGTTTGCATGGCTGGCTGTGCACAATGCTGATTGGCCAATACCTGGGGTGTCACGAAGGAACCCTCACCCCTACACACTCCCTAGATCGGTTCTGCACTTTTAAAATGTTTCTTTATAAGGTAACAAATGACGAAACACGTACGAATGTTTATGCAATGCTCAAAAAAGAAAGAATGAAAGCAAGAAAAATAAGCAGCCTGCCTGATGCACAGGCTGGGAGCATGGAAGAGAGGAGCAAGGCTGAGCTAGCATTCGATTCGCTGGTGCGCACGTCCTTCATTTTAGGTGCAAAGCCAGGAGGGGAGATGGGCTCTTGCACTGAGGCTGGAGAATTTTTGCTGCAAGTTCCATTTTTGCCCTGTGCTGCATTTGAATGAATATGGCTATGAAAGGGCAAACTGTGGAGCTGACATGGCTGGATGGGACCGAATCTCAGCTTAGCGTCCCTGACGTTAGTCGCTGGAGCCGAGGATTCTAGGCTGTCGTCTCCAGCTGGTTTCCTTGCCAATTAACATCTTCATTAACCCTGAGTCACGGTCTCCAACAAGACAGGTTGCTGCTCCCACCGCTGGATGCCTTGTACACACCCGTCTCCTTGTCCAGTCCAACTTTGCCATCCCATGGCATTAGACTCTCCATCGTCTTTTCCCTTCTGCTGGGCTGAGATGGCATCAGCTGCTTCAACAAACACACAATTTAGGGTCACCTGGTGATAGTATTTTGTGAGCATGGGGGTGTTTTTTCCTGCTACTAGCTCACTGTGGATGGATCTGGAAATGACTTGCTTTAGCAACTGTGAAATTCTTTTTGTATAGCTATCGATAAAATACAACTCCGCCAGCAAAAAGTTAAAAATAACATAAAACAATAAAGGGAACAACATCATCATTTGAGAAACCCAGGTGAAAATGTGACATGCAAGTCATAATTATTATAGGCAAAACTGGTTGGTTTGCATATTGTTAAAGTTAACTGATATTTCTTTATGAACACACACAGGAAGAGGGGTCCCTCTATAAACACAGGGAAAGTATCTATAATCTCTTCTTATATGACAGGGAGGTGCATGAACACTCATCCAGCTTGCGCAACATTCTGTACACAAATGCGAATATCTGAAATATCTTATTTTCCTATGGTAACAGAATATATTCTTCTCGATTTTTTTTTTTAAACTCTCTTCTGAGCACTAAACACACAGCATTCATCTTCTGCCCTTTTCACAATGAAAAGGAACGGTCAGCAAATACTCCACTGAAAGAGTTAAAACAACAAGGGCTGTCAACTGATCAACAAAATCTTAATCAATGAAACAAATGCGTTTTAAATGGATTAATTAAGTCGATTCAACCTGCATAAATTTGTCTACGAATAGAATTGTCCTGAGGGGAAAGTATGCTTTGTTTCTAGGTGATGGAAGTACATGTTACAGCAGCTATCATCTTAGGATGCCCTCCCACATGTGATGGAAGAGGGCATAGCTAAGGGGTAGCATACATGCTTTGCGTGCAGAAGGTCGCAGGTTCGATTTCTGGCATCTGCAGTTAAAAAGATCCAGTTAACACGTTCAGTCGACTAAAGCTTGAAGCCCTAGTAAAAACCCAAAGGGAATACTTGCGTGTGCATGCACACGCAATCGGGGTGAGTTCAGCTGGCTGCTGTGTCCTTAGCCCTTTCCTGCTCCAAAGCGGCATCGGGGGATCAGTGCAATCTCTTGGTGAGCCAAGGACAGCGACTCTAGATCAGGAACTCTGTCCAGCATGCTATGGGGCTCGTTGCATATTCTAATCCATAGAAAGGCCACACAGGAAAGCACTGTAATGCTGTGCTCTGTGTCTTGAGTGTGGGGCAAAAATTATTATGAGTATTTGGGTGGGTAAAACCTATCTCGTTTTCCTGATTATCTGAAAAAGAAGTGCAAATGACCTTTGGCTTTTACCTGATTGCAATTCAAGAAACCATTCTCCCCTCCCCTCCCCTCCCCTCCCCTCCCCAAACCAATGCATTATATAACAGGTACGTAAAAAGAAAAGAAGGCAGAGAAAAGTGTTTCTGCATTTCCTCTGAAGTTTCCATTCAGCAATCTTCACTCTGAGTGGCAACTGGTTGGTTGCAAAGTCCGTATTCCTGGAAAAAGGTGCGGTACTGGCAGTTGTAGATGGGTTTTGATGACTCAGGGGCCAAACAGCGGCTGTTTTTAGAAGTAACCATTTTGTTGTCTGTTGGTGGCATGCAACATTGACTCCTTGAATGGGGTGAGGGGAGATAAACAGAGCCGTTGCTGTCTCTTTCTTGTTTGAAACGAAAAAACAAAACAAGCAAAACACAAAAACCAGTATAATGAGGGAGAGGAATCAAACTCCACAGTTCCACTTCTCAAGAATACCTGATGTCGCATGCAAACTGCCTGTAGCGGTGTTAAAAATCAAGCCAGGACCGATGACCTCCGGCCTGTTTCGTCCCTAATGCACTCGTCCGTTTGCTTCAGTAACCTCCGAACTAATTTCTCTAAATCTTTCCTTGACTTTAGCTCTTCTTCCAAACACTGCTTCATTCTTTTATTCTCCTGTAGCATGGAAGAAGTGGGGGAAAGCAGGGGGATGTTAATATTTTTCACATGAATATGAAATTTCTTACCTTCTTTCTGCCCTGACAAACCGAAACCAAAAGACAGACATTGTTGGGCTTGCCCATTTCCATGTAAGGATGTCTGTCACTGGGGTATCATTTTTTTTGGCTCAACGGAGTTCCACGGCATGTACGAGTCGATTTGCATTGTGAGCTGAGCTCTGGGCTTTTCCCTGAACTCTAAGAACTTCTTTGCATTTTTTTCCCTGAGTGTTGAGCCGGAATTTGCACAAATTGGTCAGAAATTTGTGCAAACTGCAGAACCTGCAAGAAAAAATGCACAAAATGCCTGGAAAATCTGTGAATTGGCCCAACTTGCTGCAGACTGAGTTGGATGCCACAGTAGGAACCGGATAAAGTCTGGGCAACTGAAATTAGGAAAACCCATTGAACTCCACCCCCCAAATTGATTTCTCTGACATCCCTCGTCCCATGGAAATTAAGAGTCAGCCCCTCAATTTCTGAATTCATTTATTACATTTTATCTCTCTCTACAAGGATCTCTGGGTGGCATACTTGGTTTTCCCTGCCTCTCAACTTTTATCTTCACAACAACCCTGTGAGGTAGGTTAGGCGGACAGCTGGCAACTGGCCTCAGCTTTATGGCTGATCTGGGATTTGCACCTGAGTCTTCCCAGTACACTCTAACCCAGCCTTCCCCAGCCTGGTGCCTTTCAGATGTTTGGGACTTCAATTCCCATCAGCCCCAGAGAGCACAGCCGGTAGACAGGAATACCGTGAGTTGTAGTCCAAAACATCCGGAGGGCACCAGGCTGGGGTAGGCTGCTTTAACCACTATGCCACATCAGTCACTGTACCCGTATACGTATATTTTAGCTTATCTTTTCAGCAGTAAGAGCTAGAAATGTCATCTCCAAAAAAACACAAAATTATGAAATGTGATATTCTGTATGCTGAGTTATCGAGGCTCCTGCAAAAATGGTGGTGTGTGCACTGCCCTAACACAGAGTGATGCTTTTGATTACCTGCTTAAGTTCCTTGACCTCGTCTTTCAGTGCATAGACGGTGTCCACAAGGCTCCTAGAAAACAACAGAAGAAGAAGAAGAAGAGAAGAGCCCTGTTGGATCAGACCAAGGGTCTGCCTCACTGAGCGTTCTCAGTTCTGTTTGCTTAGTGGCCAACTGGTTGCTGGTGGGAAACCCACCAGCCATAGCACCCTTCCCCAGCAACTGGTGCACATAGGCATACTGCCTCTGGTGCTGGATGTAGCACATGGCCCTCAGGAGTAGTAGCCATGGATAGCCTTCTCCTCCTCCAGGAATTTGTCCAGTCCCCTTTTAAAGCCTTCCAAGTTGGTGGCCATCACTACATCTCATGGAAGTGAATCCCCCAGTTCAACTATGCGCTGCATGAAGAAGTCCTTCCCTTTACCTGTCCTGAATCTCCCACAAATCAGCTTATTATCCTTTTCTACAACAACAAGGTCCTTATTCACAAGTAAATGTGTTTAGCATCAGGGCAGCAAAAGCAAACTTTTTTTTTTTTAAATACAGTGGTGTTTTAATCTTTTTATTCTTTTATTCTTTAATCTTTTTAGTTCACCGCTCCGAAATCTGTTCTAGATATGGAGCGGTATATAAATATTGTAAATAAAATAAATAAAATTTTAAAACCTTGCTTTCATGATAATTTCACTATAATTTAAATGAGTTTAAAATGTGAAACTACACATGATCAGAGTATTTTTTTTTAATCAGGGCTGGCACACAGCCACCAGAAATGCAGCAGCAGTTGAAAAGCATGGAGCAGCACTTGGGGGGGTAATAATCAGAGAAATGTTAATTGTGTGCTTTGCAATGGCAGTAATACACATGGATGTGAAAAGCCCCCCCTCCCGCCCCCATACAGATGTATGGATTTTGTTAAATTCATTCCATGGCCTTCTCTCTGTCCCATCAGCCAGGACAGCTAGACTGGTGGGGACGAGGGAGAGGGCCTTTTCTGTGGTGGCCCCCACTCTGTGGAACTCCCTCCCTAGGGAACTCCGCCATGCCCGCTCTTTAATGAGCTTCCGTTGTGCATTAAAAATGTGGTTGTTCAGGCAGGCGTTTGGGGTGGGTTAGGGTATTTTAGAAAATGTTTTTATTGTAGAATTTTATTGGTTTAAACTGTTTTATTGTACGCTGTACATCGCCCAGAGTGGCTGGGTGACCAGCCAGATAGGCGATTAATAAATTTAATAATAAATAAATAAATGTATGTTTTGCGGCTTGTCAAGTGTCTTTCATTCCGTCATCCGCTCATTGACAGAATCAGATTTTTTTTTTACCAGAATTTTGTTCAACTAGTGCTAATTCACATTAGCATATGTGCATATCAGTGCATGTGTGCCATTGCACTAATGTGCATTAGTTAATTCAAATTGGCCCTAATATGCACTAACTAATGAGCATGTGCACAAGTGTGAAATTGTGCTAATGCACACTTGCACTAATGTGAATTACCGTCCCCCTCCCCCGTGAAAAATCAGTCCACAAGCCAAAATTTCCATTTTCTAGGTTTCCCCTCAATTCTTCTGTGGCTTATGGAAGGCTTCCTCCCCACACTTTAGGACCAATCTCACTCACTTCTCCTCTGTGATGGTCTGGCCATTGCTTCGCATTTCCTCAATTATAATTTTCTCTTCTTCCGGAAGCAGGACCTGGGGGATGGAATCTTTGCGGGTACCTGTTGGTAAGAGTTGACAAATCAGGGGAGGCCTTCTTCTTGTGCATGCCATGAGAACAAGACCGTTGGGGTAGCCCAGTTCAGGTAGAGAATTCCTCCTCCCATACGTACCTGCCTGGACCCTAAGATCATCTTCAGGGGTCCAAAAGAGGTAAGGCAGGTGGCTACCAGGAAAAAGGCATTTTCTTCTGTGGCACCCTGGCTGTGAAATGAACTCCCTAGAGAGGTTTGCCTGGCACCTTCACCATACTCTTTCTAACACTAGGTGAAGACCTTTTTATTTTCCTACGCATTTTTAGCATTTTAGCATTCCAGGTTTTTGTGTTTTTTTTTTAGCTTTGCTGTCTTAAATCTGCGATTGCATTTTAAACATCTGCACTGCTGCTAGGTTTTACTCTGGTTGTATTTTTATTCTGTAGTTTTAGGGAACAATCCTATGTGGATCAACGGTCGCCTCCAAGCCCGGGGGTGACTGCCTATCCCTTGCAGGGCGGGAGGAGTGGTGGGGAGAAGATCTCCTCCTTGCTCCCCCTGCCCAGCTTTCGCAGCTAGACAGCAGATTTCGGCTGTCCAGCCATGGGACCTTGGAGTGCAGGAAGTGGGGGCTGAACAACACATAAGATGTGTTGTATCGACATTTCTGACCTCCCTGCCCTGGCCCGCCCCTGGGAACACCCTGTTTTTGCTGCTCTGCACTGCTCTTATGAGCACAGGGCTGATCTGCGCTGCCTATGAGACAGTGCGGGAGGGGGTTGGTTTTCCAGGATCCAACCTCAGAGCACAGGCTCTGAGGTCGGTTCCCGGGAACTGACCTATCCTATGGCTGTCTAGCCACTGACTAGTGGCCATAGGATTGCGCCCTTAATCTATAATATTTTATACTGTATTTTCTGTTGTATTTTTGTGGTTTTAATTTTATGAACCGCCCAGAGAGCCTCGGCTATTGGGCAAGAAAGAAAGAAAGAAAGAAAGAAAGAAAGAAAGAGAAGAAGTCTCTCTCTCCCTTCCCTCTCAGGTACACGTTTTCCTAAATCTGAACCACCCAGAAGGTTGTACAAAGCAGTCCACATTCAGAAAGGGGGGGCTTAAAAAACACACACAACACATTGCTGTTTTACCTCCTCCCACTTTCTGAGAGTACACTGATTTTTATTTGCCATCTCAACACCTCTGACAAACATCTGCATTTCCATCACTTCAGAAAGATGTGAACACCTCACTCAGGAAGCAGCTTTTTCTGAAATGCGCAGCAGATTAAGTGATAGCGCCTTGTGCTTCCTATCCAAAGTTAACCTGTGTTCTGAGATTAGCATCAGCTTGTTCTCAGTGGGTTGGGAGGGGAGAGGGAGCTGAGAAAAAATCTGCGTCTTCTGCACCTCCTTCGCCACCCAGCCCTTGCTACTCCCGATTTCAGAAGTTGGCCTACTTGACTAATCAGTGTTCTAGAGTTGAATAACTTCTTTTGGGGGTGGGGGCGGCACCCAACAGCAGGGGCACTGAACCTGTTTCAGCCTGAGGGCCAAATTCCATTCTGGAGGGCTGCCTTCCAGAGGTGGGTAGGGTTGAATAAAAATGGGGCAGGGGCAAAACGCCCCAAATACCAGCATATTTGAGTGTAAAACTCTAACTGCCAATTATTAAGCCTTAGCAGAGGCATTTCAACCTTTAGGAGGGAGAGAAACCAGCACAAAAGCCAGGAAGCCACCAAACAATTGGCTATGTGGGGGAAAGGGGGCATGGCCATCTGGAGAACTTCAAATGGGTGGGATTGGGACTCCAAGCAGGTAGGGCTTGGCCCACGGGAGTGAGGCTCTGCACTCTGCCTTACAGAGTTAGGAAAGGGAGCATTGCTTAGTGGTGGAGCACACGCTTTGCACATGATGGCAGCTTTTAAAGGGGATTGGGCAAATCAATGGTGGGAGCCCTATCAGTGGCTGTTAGCCATGATGGTTCTACTGTACATTCTTGTTAGAGGCAGCATGCCACTGAACTCCAGATGCTGAGCAGCAACAGAGGGAGGATGTCTTCACGTTCAGCTCCCAAGAACACAAGAAAAGCCCTGCTGGATCAGACCCAGGGTCCATCCAATCCAGCCAGCCAGTTGTTGACCAGGAACCCACAAGCAGGGCATGAGTGCAACAGCACCCTCCCGCCCATGTTCCCCAGAAACTGGTGTACAGAGGTCCACTGCCTCTGATACTGGAGTCAGTACATAGCCATAAAGACTAGTAGCCATTGGTAGCCTTTTCCTCCAGGAATTTGTCCAGCCCCTTTTAAAGCCATCCAAATTGGTGGCCATCACTACATCCTGCTGTAGTGAATTCCATAGCTTAACTCTGTGCTGTGTGAAAAAGTCCTTCTTTTAGCTGTCCTGAACCTCCCACCAGTCAGCTTCATGGGATGACCCCACTGGGTTCTAGTATTTTGAGAGAGGGAGAAACATGTCTCCCTATCCACGTTCTCCACACCATGCATAATTTTGTCGACCTCTATCATGTCTCCCTTTACTCACCTTTTCTCCAAGCTAAATAATCCCAGCTGTTGTCACCTTCTCTCATAGGGGCGTTGCTCTAGCCCCTTGGTCATTTTAGTTGTCCTTTTCTGCACTTTTTCCAGCTCTACAATATCTTTTTTTAGGTGTGGTGACCAGAACTGTATGCAGTATAGTTTGCCAGAGGCAATCGGCTGGTCGCTGTGGGATGCTGGACTTCTAGATGGAAGTGAGGTGACTTCCAGATGTGTTGGACTACAACTCCTGGCATCCCCCAGCCAGCCATGGGGTCCAGAGGGCACTAGGATGTGCAGTGCTGGCTCCAGGTTTGGGAGGGCCCTTGGACAAGACACCTTCAATGGGCCCCCTCCCTCACCGAGTCTACCTTCTCACCGCCATCATCACCACCTGCTATTACACTCGTTCCTATCCTTGCTACCACTTGCTTGCTTGGCAGGCAGAGAGCCAGTGAGCAAGTCGGCCGTGGCATCTGCTGCTGCTCCTCCTCTCCACCATCATTGTCTGGGCCAGAGCGAGAGGCTGGGTGCAAAGCTGAGGAGGAGGAGCAACTCCAGGGGGCTCTTGTCAGTGGGCCCCTGCTGGGGTTTGGGCCCTTGGCAGGTGCCCGACCTTGCCTACCCTTGACGCTGGCGCTGAGGTTGGGGAAGGCTGAGCTAGGCCTTTGGTTTGGTCCAGCTCTTCTTATGTTCTTCTGATCTTCCCTCCCATTCCACTCCAGCCAATTGAGGGGGGCAACATCTGAGGATAATTTGCAAACAGAGCCCCTAGATGTTTTCCAGACTATCCATAAAGTATCTTCTGTTTATGTCATCCTGTTAAACTCCTGCATTCACACCTTCCACAGGGATCACCTCATTTATTTATTTATTTATTACATTTATATCCCGCCTTTTTTTTAGGGACGTACGAAAGTCACTTACCTGAACCGAGATTTGATTCACGGTGGGGGGGAGGCGCTCTGTCCCTCCCCCCAAAATTCTGGCCGGGGGGGAGGTGCCCTGTCCCTCCCCCCCAAAATTCTGGCTGGGGGGGAGATGCCCCGTCCCTCCCGCCGCGAATCCTGCCGGCCGGGAACGCAAATGGTGGCGGCTGTAGCCGCCGCCGTTTGCGTCCCTGCAGTCAGCCGTGATAGGCTACGTAAATGTTTACGTAGCCTATCACGGCTGAGTTAAAAAAACAAAACAAAAAACCGCGCGTACGCAAATGGCGGTGCCCATGGGCACCGCCATTTGCTTTCCTTATTTTGGCACGTCTAGTCTACGTAAACATTTACGTAGACTACGACGAAAATAGGGGGAACGTTATTTGCGTTCCCCTTATTTTCGCCATAGTCTACGTAAATGTTTACATAGACTAGACATGCCAAAATAAGGAATGCATTTGCGTACGCGCGGCTTTTTTTTTTTTTTAACTCAGCCGTGATAGCCTACGTAAACATTTACGTAGCCTATCACTTTTTTTTTTTTAAACTTGGAAATGGCGGTGGCAGCAGCTGGTCGGAAGACCGGCTGCCACCGCCGCCGGAGCTGCCGCCACCAGGGACATTTGCACAAGGTAAGTCCCGTCCTGGGGGGGGCGGGGGAGCGGCAGACTGTTTCGTCACCGATTTTGGGGGGCTGAATGCGCTGGCATTCGGCCTCCCTGAGATTCGTGGCGAAATTCTCTGACATCCCTACTTCTTTTCCTCTTTAAGGAACCCAAGGCGGCGTACATAATCCTCCTCCTCTCCATTTTAGCGTCACAACAACAACCCTGTGAGGTAGGTTGGGCTGAGAGTCTGTGACTGGCGCAAAGTCATCCAGTGAGCTTCCATGGCTGAGTGGGTACTAGAACCCAGATCTCCCGACTCCTAGTCCAACACTCTCACCACTACACCACACATTAGTCTTTAAGGTGACATACCACTCTTTCCATGCACAAGTTTGCGGTAGCAGACAGATTTATTGTGTCCTCAGCTTTCGTGAATTAGCGTCCACATCATCGGGTGTCCAAAGTTGGTTCCCGATTCTTTGTTCCTGCCGCCCTGTCCTATGAATGTTTGCTGAGAAGTAGGGATGTACGAAAGTCACTTACCTTTTCATGGATTATGCTGATGCTGGGGGGGAGGCGTTCTGTCCCTCCCCCTGGAATCCTGGCTGGGGGCGGAGGCACTCCGTCCCTCCCCCCCGGAATCCTGGCCGGCCGGCTCCGCTCCGCAGGGATTCTGTGGAGCCCCCGGCCAGCTCCGCCAGCAGCCGTACATCCAGCCGCTGGCTAGCAGGGACGCAAATGGCGGCGGCTGTAGCCGCCACCGTTTGCGTCCCTGCAGTCAGCTGTGATAGGCTACGTAAATGTTTACGTAGCCTATCACGGCTGATTTAAAAACAAAAACGCGCGTACGCAAATGGCGGCGCCCATGGGCGCCGCCATTTGCGTTCTTTATTTTGGCACGTCTTAGTCTACGTAAACATTTACGTAGGCCAAGACGGCGAAAATAAGGGGAACGCAAATAGCGAAGACGCTACGCTATTTGCGTTCCCCTTATTTTCGCCGTCTTAGTCTACGTAAATGTTTATGTAGACTAAGATGTGCCAAAATAAGGAATGCAAATGGTGGCGCCCATGGGCGCCACCATTTGCGTACGCGTGTTTCTTTTTTAAGTCAGCCGTGATAGGCTACATAAACATTTAAGTAGCCTATCATGGTGTTTTTTTAAAATCTAGCCATGATAGGCTACGTAAATCTTTACGTAGCCTATCACATTTTTTTGTTTTTTTTGTTTTTTTAACTGGAAATGGCGGCGGCGGCAGCCGGTCGGAAGACCGGCTGCCGCAGCTGCCAAACCACTGCCAGAGCTGCCGCCGGAGCCACCGCCGCCAGGAAGATCCGCCCCAGGCAAGTCTCATCCTGGGCGAGGCAGGGGGGTGGCAGACCGTTCCGCTACCGATTTGGGGGGGGCCGAATGCTCTGGCATTCGACCTCCCCGAGATTCGTGGCAGAATTCTGTGACATCCCTACTGAGAAGTAAGTCCACCTGAGTTGGACCATTTGGACCTGATTTGCATTGAGAAAGGGGTTGGACTCGATGGTCTTATAGGCTCCTTCCAACCCTACCATTCTATGATTCTATGGCTTCAGTGGGACTTATGCCCAAGTAACTGAGCATAGGATTGCTGGCTTCAGTGGAGGCTGGTGGCTCCAACGTCAGCAGGGCTGTGAGTCCGCTCCGGGTTTCAGTCAGAACCAGTCAGATCTCTAAAGGAGATATCTCCTTTAGAGTCCTGATTGAAACCTGGAGCCGATTCACAGCCCTGCAGATGCTGGAGGCACTAGCCTCCACTGGCCGGCCTACTGGCAGTTCCAGGTTCCTAATTCGATACGGAGATCAGCTAAAGAAGTGACTGACGAGTGCTGCATGCCTGCCACAAATCCTCCCACTCATGTACTCTTTTCGACAGCGTGAACCTTGGCCTTATCACACCACATCGCCTCGAGTGCTGTCTGATGCAGCTTGCTCGATTCTGCCCGATGTTCGATGTCGCCATGAACAACAGAAGTGCTACCTTTAAGCCACCGACCTGAACTGAGGGTCTGCTGGAAGCTGGCGCCACTGCAATAGGCTTCAATCACTTTAAGGATCTGGGCATCTTCCTCCAAGGCAGCGGTGCCTGTCAAAAGTTGCAAAGAGGGGTTAATGGAAGAGATGGCTTTCAAGACGCTACTGCTTGGCGTCTATTGGCTTTCAACCAGGGGTGTTGAACCTTCACCCTGTGGGCCAAAGCTGGCCCTCTGAGATTCTCCAGGTGGCCATGCCCATTTCCCCTGGCCCCGCCCGCTTCCCCCTGATCACAGACTGGCAGTAGCTCCCCAGGGTTTCAGGTAGGATTCAGGAACTGAACCTGGAACCTTCTGCATACAAAGCATGTGCTCTAACAATGAGCTATAGCCCTTCCTCTAAAAGTAACGGAAGATCCCAGGCCTCATGGTTCTAAATAAAGAACTGATTTAAATATTAACCAAGGAAGCTACCTCATATCAAGTCACACCAAGCTCAGTATCATCTGATTGGTGGGAGATTCAAGACAGATAAAAGGAAGGGCTTCTTCACATGGTGCACAGTTGAACTATGTAATGTGCTACCACAAGACGTGGTGATGGCCACCAATTTTGATGGCTTTAAATGGGGATTAGACAAATTCATGGAGGAGAAGGCTATCAGTGGCTATCTCCAGTATGTGCTACCTCCAGTATCAGAGGCAGTATGACGCCTATGTCCATCAGCTTCTGGGGAACATGGGCGGGAGGGGGCTGTCACACTCATGTCCTGCTTGTGAGTTTCCTGTGGGCAGCTGGTTGGCCACTGTGTGAACAGAATACTGGACTAGATGGACCCTTGGTCTGATCCATCACAGCTCTTCTTATCTGCACTAACCAGCAGCAGCTCTCCACAGTTTCAGACAGGGGTCTTTTCCAGCCCTACCTGGAGATACTGGGGATTGAACCTTGGCTTCACCCATTGAGCTATGCCCTTGTGGAACCCCCATTCATTCCTGCTGGACTTCTGCAAGAGAACTTCCTAGTGGACTGGGCCCTGTATTAACCAGCAATAAGGGATTGTGCTTTAAACTTTCTGCCACTCTGGTCCCAAAATGTCTTGGGTCAAGCGCTCTTCTCTTGGGGAGTGGGGGCAGGGGGGGGAATGCAGAACTCACACTGAGTCCTGTGGTTCAGGAGCAGCCAAATCTACTTACTGGGCTGCCCGGTTTACACACTGCAAGTGACAGGGAGCACTTTTGTGGCTCCACACAATCTCTCATATGAAAGCAGGTTTTCATATTGCCTGCAGAATCAAATTCTTTCTTGCTGCCTCCCCCTTTAGCAAAGAGTAGGAATCATGGAAACACAGCTTTATAAAACTATCTGGAAGCACCATTTAGTTCTAATTTGTTATTATCATATAAGGCCCTAAACAACCTGGGACCATGATACCTAGCAGACCTCCTTCCCATATATATATATATATATATATATATATATATATAAAATAAAGGTCATTTAGTGCAGGTGACGCCATATATATATATATATATATATATATATATATATATATATGGGAACATCTAAGGTCAACAGAGGAGGCCTTGCTGGTCATTCCAAAATGAACAAAATATCACCATGAAGAACCCTGACGGGGGGCCTCCTCTGTGGTGGCACCCACCCTCTGGAAAACCCTCCCCCATGCAGTTTGGGAGGCAGAAAACGTGGCATCTTTCAAGTGCCTCCTAAAAATGCACCTTTTCACCCAGTCTTTCCCTAAGTTGTAACGGCTATAGGGTTTTACTTTGGTTTTACATGCTCCTTTTAAAATTTGGGGGGCTTCTTCACACAGGTTTTTTATCCTGCTATTGCGACTGCTCGCTCACGGAAGTTTGTGCACCCTTTAGATGATGTCGTGAACCTTCAAGGCATCTCCTGCACTAAATGTAGGGATGGGGGAGAATTTCTCCCTGAAACTTCGGGGGGCCGAGTGCCAACGTATTCGGCCCCCCGAAGTAGTTTCGGGGAGAAATTCTCCGCACCCCCCCGCCCCCTGCACCCCCCCCCGGGATGGGACTTACCTTTCCCGAATGTCGCTCCCGGTGGCGGGTCGCAGCGGCGGTTCGGCAGGGCTTCGACAGGGGCAGGGGCAGCAGCCGGTCTTTCGACTGGCTGCCGCTGCCGCCATTCCAAGAAAATTAAAAAAAACCAAACGCCCCCGTGATAGGCTACGTGACGATTAACGTAGCCTATCACGGCTAGATTTGCAAAGTCAGCTGTGATAGGCTACATATATCGTCACGTAGCCTATCACGGGTGCCTTAAAAAAAAAAAAGCGCGTACGCAAATGGCGGCCCCCATAGGGAGCCGCCATTCGCGTTCCTTATTTGGTCACTGTAGTCTACGTAAAGATTACATAGACTACGGCAAAAATAAGGGCAACGCTATTTGCATTGCCCTTATTTTCGCCGTAGTCTACGTAAAGATTTACGTAGACTACAGAGACCAAATAAGGAACGCGAATGGCGGCTCCCTACGGGGGCCGCCATTAGCTGTACGCGCTTTTTTTTTTTAAAAGTCATGCGTGATAGGCTACGTGACGATTAACGTAGCCTATCACGGCTGACTTTGCAGATCTAGCCATGATAGGCTACATAAATCGTCACGTAGCCTATCACGGGGGCGTTTTTTTTTTTAACTTTTTATTTCGCGGCCGGGCGAGGCGCCTCCTCCCTGGCCTGAATTTTGGCCGGGCGAGTCGGGAAGCCTCCCCCCCGGCCTGAATTTTGGCCGGGCGAGTCGGGAAGCCTCCCCCCCGGCCTGAATTTCGGCCGGGCGAGGAGGGAAGCCTCCCCCCCGGCCTGTATTTCGGCCAGGCGAGGAGGGAAGCCTCCCCCCTGGCCTGAATTTCGGCCGGGCGAGTCGGGAAGCCTCCCCCCCGGCCTGAATTTCGGCCGGGCGAGGAGGGAAGCCTCCCCCCCCAGCCTGAACTTCGAGGGGAGCAGCGAAGCTCCTCCCCCCCACCGCGAAGCAAGCTGCGAGACCAGGTAAGTGACTTTCGTGCATCCCTAACTAAATGACCTTTATTCCATGTTTAAATAGATTGGAGATAATGAGCTATCAAATTACCCCACTTCAGTTCTGCTTGAGTTCCCTCCGTGAAAAAGGAAAAGCCGTAATAAGAGAAGCTAGACCAATGAAACATATGGAAGACTCAGATAAGGAGGAAAAGGGCGGGGCAGGGAGGGAGGGAGGAAGGACGCACATGTAAAGGGAGTCCTTTGTGATCCTGCATTTAAAACTGAAGCAGAAAGTCCCGTTTTAAATGTGGGATTTTAGGCTGGTGTAGAGATGCTCAAAGTCTTATATTATGTTTTATTGTGTTGTATTTTATAGTTTTAATGGTTCTTAACTGCCCAGAGTGCCTCAGCTGTTGGGCAGTCTATAAATGTAATAAATAAATAAATAAATAAATAAATAAATAAATAATCCAGACTTCCCCAGCCAGGCACCCTCCAGATGTGCTGGACAGCAACTCCCAGAATTCCCAGCCAGCATGGGTTCAGCCACAGTCCAACACATCTGGAGGGCGCCAGGCTGGGAAGGCTCCTTTACCGCCTGATTAACAATTAAAATAAAATAAAATCAGTCATTTCAAACACAAACCACACAGACAACTTACTTTTTCTAATGACAAATTCCTCGTCAGACGGTTTCCTCTCGGTTTTCCTTTTTGGGAGGAACTTTTTCATTGTCTTTGGACTCTTGCTGGAATCCTGTAAGGACACAGACTCAACTTAACAGGATGACGACAATGATGACAACAGGGTTACGACTTGATTTAAGAAATCTTAGCTAATGAACCGTATGAGTTTTCATTGATTCATCTATCCATTAACATTTGCATATGGGTAAAAACCCAATGTTTTTGAAGCAATATGTGTATTTTCAATGTTTTAGAAAATTCTGAAGCATGAAGATGCATTCCCTCCTGTGTGTGAGAGAAGGGGGAATTCCTCTTTTTAAGATGGTGCATCCCTTCTGCATTTTCTGTATTAACTCTTTTACACAAACATGCTGTTTTTTAATTGATTAAACTAAGCAATACTAGATTAAACACTGCAGTCCTAAATAATACCTAAACAGTGCTTTAGAGTGTCCAAGGTAACTCACAAACATCATCTTAGTAATCCTTACAACAACGCTGTAAGGTAGGCCAGTGTTATCATAACTATGCTGCAGGATTTGGCCTGCAAGTCTGAGGTTCAACAGCCCTGATATAAATGGACTAAGCAAAAAAACCTAGAGCCACAGACAGATGAAAATATTTTCGCTGCTCAGAATTTAGCTGTAATGTAACTGTCCTTTCCACATGTTCTTGGGAGGAAGTCCCACTCCATCCTGGAATTTATTAATGAAGGGCGGTATATATAAATATTTTAATTCAATAAATACATTTGCAATCAGTGGAACCTCTGAGGAAACATGCATAGCACTGGACTGTAAAAACACACACACACAAAACTTAGCTCTGGGAAAATATTACACACAAACGCAGGGCAGAAACTTGCCATTGGGAGGGAAACCCCCACCTGTTCTTTATTAAAGCAGACAAGATATGCTGCAACTTGGGAAGTTGCGGAGAGGTTTCCAACCTTACCTTTAAGATGTAAGACATCCGCTATGCACGAATATGTAAAGAAAGAGAAAAGGAGTATGAAACTGCGCTCCTCACAAAACTGCTCACAGGATTCAATGTTGCAATCTTAAAACTACGATGCTCTTGACACGGAAGATTCCCAACCTGTGTGCCCTATGAGAACTGCTAGCACGCTGGGAGAAATACGTTTCCTAATTAATGCAAGGCTCCTGTGGGCCTGGAGTATCTGCAAATTGAGGAGGCTGCCCTCTGAACCTCTGAATGAGTTGCCGTTCTGGCCTTCTCTCTTTCCTCTTCTGTAGAAAGGAGGTTCATTCTGCTACGCCTCCATATTGGGTGTGGTTGGCTCATTCCATTATTCTTGATGGAAAGAGGATCCCCCGCCTTCAAGAAGGGGCTGCCTGGTGCATCTTTGCCGGTTCTAGGGGTTTTTTTGGTGGTGGTGGTGGGGCTCGGCAAGTTGCTCTCAGTAAACTGCCGTCCCCAAGTGTACCCCCCTCCTTGCCATCGTCCGACTGACTAATGGCACAATCCTATGCATGTCTATTCAGAAGTAAACCCCACTGAGGTCAATAGGGCTTACTCCCATGTTACTGTGCATGGGATTGCCATCTAATATTCCATATATGTAATATATGTGTCTGTTGCTAGTTCTAATGTTTAATATCAAGTTCAAGAAGAGTTCCTATTTAAGTGTGGCTACTAATATGGCTATTTATAAGATCGTATGTATTTGGTGGTTAACAACATTTATGGCACTATTCTAATGTTTCTAACAATTTTCTTAATGCTGTGCTAAAAATGAATTCTAGCTATTTCTGCTGTTAATAACAGCACTAAATTAAGTTTCAAGAAATGTCTTGTTGTCTTGTTTCTATGTAACATCATCACCATCATGGAACGTATCAGCATGTTACACTTCTATAATGCATCTTAATTCTAAATGTTTTCCCCCAAATCCAATATTTACAACGAATTAGTTTACAAGTACACGATGCCAGACCGATTTTTCATTATTAGACCAATCAAGTCTCCTTAGGTGAATTTATTTATTTTGTTTAAAATTATTTATACACCCGAATTCCTAAAACATATCAAAATGGTTATATGCATTGCAAATGCACCAATAAGAGCAATAAAAGAACATGGCATTAAAACCAGGCAGAAAAAGAAGGGGAAAAAATAGCTAGAAAAGTTGGGTGCATAGAGCAGTCAACTTCTGTTTCCAAAGGATACCTGAAATAGGTTTTTACTGGTCTGCGGAAAGGCAGCAAGGAGGTGGTGGTATGAAACTCACTTGGATGGGAGTTCCAAAGCATTGGGGCTACTACGGAAAAGGCCCTGTTCCTAGGGGAGGCCAGCCTAGCCTTCCACTTAGCTGGAATCCAAAGCAGAGCCTTATCAGAAGGTCTTAAGTGCTGGGGAGGTTCATTTAGGAAGAGCCGTTCCTGAGAATAATTAGGACCCAACCATGTAGGGGTTTAAAGGAAAGAACCAGCTCTTTGAATTGGGCCTGGAAATGGACCAGCAGCCAGCACAAATGCATGAAGACAAGGGATAAATGTGAGTAATGGTCCATAACAGTTAACAGGTGGGGCGACACATTCTGCACTAGTTGAAGTTTCTGAGCCGTCTTCAGAGGCAGCCTACATATCTCTGAAGATGGATCAGTTTCAATTAAAGTAAACATTCCAAACATTTTTTTAAAGATCTCAGTTTGAATTTTTAAAATCCCGATCTGTCTGTCTGTCTATTAACCTAACCTAATCTAATCTAATCTAATCTAATCTAACTGTTGCAATATCCATGGCCCCTCCCATGTTAATCCAGGTACTGTGGCTCCTTCACATGGAGCTTTTGTCCTGCTGTTGAGACTGCTCACTCGTGGACGTTTTGGGGTCTTTTTCATGACGTTGTCAACCTCCAGGACATATCCAGAGGTATTTCCTGGTTATTCCATCTCAGAAAGATTGGGAAATAATGAACTATTTATTTAAGGCATATTGTTACACTATTAAAACAGCCACTAGATGGCGCTATTTCATTGATCTCTATGGAACCTTGAAAATTAAAAACTTCCCCTCTCAGCAATCAGGTGGTCGCCATCTGGAGGCCCAGTGTAAATGTGGAAAGGCTCCACAATGGGAGGACTGAAGGTTTTTTCTTTAGTGTAAAGGCAGCCTGTGAAGGATTCCACCCATGTGCTTTGTCTTCTGCATATGTTTACATAATACAGAATTGAACCTCATGGCCAGCTGGTTTTAATTTGGTGTTATGTGTTGCTTTAGTTGCTTTTATTTTATTTTAGATTTTTATGCTATAAGCTGCACTGAACCAGTCTGGCAAAAAGTGGAATAGAAATGGTACAAATAAATGAATAAAAGGGAGATCGCAGGCACGCAGGCTTCTGTACACCCAATAGTGTAATATTTCAAATAAAGACTCAAAATAGGACAGGCACGATGGTGACCCAATTTTAAGGGAAAGGAAAACATACAACTCACACGTCAGCAGGATTCAGAGGTTTCCTGAAAGTGGCCAAGTGTGGGAAGGGAAGCAGCATCCTCCCCACAAACGCACCAAGCTGCGAAAACACCTCCTATCCAGCTTATCAGGGGTCAACCTGATATAAATGTCTCGTTGCAACGGGGCCTTTTTTTTGGTCGCACTCCACTTTTTTCAAAGAAAGGTCCCCCCTTGCCAACACCCCTGCTGACCGCCTAACGTTCGAATTCTAAACTCCCTTTACGGCAGGGGTGTGGAACTCGTTTCAGCCCAAGGACTGAATCCAATTTTCGAGTTCCTAGGGACCGCATTCCAGGGGTGGGCAGGGCCAAAGGCAAAAGGGGTGAGGCCTAAAATACCAGGGATAGCAGCATATTTTAGCTTAAAGCTCTTACTGTCAGTAATTTAGGACATGGTCTGAAGGCACAGGAGACAGCCACCTTGCTGAAGCTAGGTCTGGGTCTGGTCAGTGCTTGGAGGGGAGACCACCTGGGGACCACGCCTTGAGTTCCACAATGGAAGGAAGGTGGGATATAAGTGTAATAAATAAATAAGCTTTAGAAGAGGCATTTCAGTCGTTTAGAACTGGGAAAAACCTGTGCAAAACCTGGGAAACTACCAAACAATTGGTAGTTGAGGGAAAGCGTCTGTGGCCATCTGGCAGCCCTGGAGGGCTCGATGGGGACCACAGCTGGGCAGGATTTGACCCATGCTTCTGAGGTTCAACACCCCTGCTTTACATGAAATAATGATTATTCATTTGCTTTTGTATGTCTTAAAACCAAAAAACAACCAACCAAACAGGTGTGATCTTTTGATCTAACTGACAGATGAATCATCACTTTTGTGTGTCTTTTGTAGGACAAATCCGTTCAATGAAATATTTGACCATTTCTCTACCTTGTTAGGCTAAATTTGGAGACAAGGATTCCATCTTGAAAACAGACCTGTAGTTTTTACAATGTCATGGTCGTTTTCGGAGGGGGGCAGGGTTCTTTAATGTATTTACAGATTAACTTTGCATATGCCTATTTATTCAGTAGTAAGTTCCACTGAGTGGAATGGGGCTTACTCCCAAGTAAATGCACAGAGGATTGCAGCCTACATTATCTTTGAGAGCTTGGCAATGCTTAAGAACACTTAGGAGCACAAATAAATTTGTGCTCCCAGTCCCCCGATTAGCATCGGGTATACAGAAACCATCAAGACCCTTGTGCAAGAGCACAAGCGGTGAGTCACGCTATGGGGAGCTATGTTTAAGGCATGAAGCTTGTAAAAAGTGAGTCATTAAAAATCGAGAAAGATTTAAGGGTGATTTTGTTTGTAGTCACACCACTCTGGGGTTGTTTCCTGTATGATGCAAAGATCTTCTCCCCACCCCAGTTTCCTGTGGGCTTACATTTGCATATTGTTTTATTTTGAGACTGCGTGGATTTATGTAACTAAGTGGGAGAGCAGTTTACTTTCTCTACCATAACTCTGGCTTCTAGAACAGTAATTAAGAAAAACACCTGATTCTTAAAAATCCCAACTTCTATGGGGTTAAAAACCAACAAGCAAAGCCCCAAAAGATGGTGCAAGTTTAAAGTTGGAGATTTGGCCTATAATTGTAGCTTTCATGGACCCACACGCGCGCATGCATACACACACATACACACAAAGCAAACGAGAGAGAGAAAGGTATGTGCATGGAAGCCTTCGTAACCAGAAGTGCGACCTAGCGTGTGTACTATGTATTTCTTTAACCTTCAGCGTTTCTAAGCACAAACCATGATTTTATGGGGCAGAATTATGAGATAGCATCGGCACCCTTCTTAGTAAGCTGTTGTGACTACAAGTTTGGATCAATGGAGTACACACAGGGCCAGCCCTACCATTATGCAGAGCGAGGCAACAGCCTCAAGTAGCAGATGCTGGGGGGCAGCTATTCCTCTGGGGCCCCTCACCATTTTGCACTGTTGGAGTACAGAGCTGTTGGAGTACAGTCTGTCTTGCGCCCCTAAACTAGCCTTCCGCCCTCAGGTGTGGCAGAGGAGTGTTGAAAGAAGGCTCAACTGCCCGTCCAGTTTGCTTCTATACATGGAAGAGGGCAACAGGCTCTTTGAGGGCTCTTTGCCTCAGGCAACAAAAATCCTCGGGCAAGCCCTGACTACAGAGAACCAGATGTTCCCGTTAAGGCCAAAGATAGACTTTGTGCATGACTGACAGGGCACGACTCCACGACAACGGCATGTCGGTGAACAGGGGTGCTATTTCAGCTCTTCCAGTCTGGATGGAACTTTGCTGGCTGCTCACTGGGCCACAGGGCTGACGGGGAACTCTGTGGGCTAAGTTGTTCACATGCGGGGGGGGGGGGCAGCGGTATGTCAATCATATGGCATGTCCAGAGAAAGCATACAAATGTAGAGAGCATTTCACAAGACACCCTAAGCTTGTCGTTTTACACCAGGCCCTGACAATACTACAAGGAGAACAAGGACTTGAGAGTAGGGAAGGTTGAATGTGCCATTCTTGGGTTCTCTCTATTTCTCATTTTCCCAACTGCAGGGCAGTATCCAATGGGGTGCTGTGCCCCCGCTGGTTCAGTCGCACATGCTGATTCCATTGCACATAAGGGAGCTCCACCGACCCGTCCTGAACCAAAAACAAGTTTTTCCACTCATTTCGGGGCTTCCTATAGGAAGTGTTAAACCTCCGTTGCACAAATGGTGGGTCCTGCTTGCACAAAGGGATCAGCGGGAAGAGCCGCTTGTACAACAGCCCTATTGGATACTGCCCATGAGTTCGGTTCAACTCGAACTTGAAGAATTTCTCCAGTCTTAAGTTTTGATCATCCCAAACTTTGAGACTGATTTTTTAAAGTTTGCATGAAAATTCATAAACATGTTTATGAATGTTTCTCCAAATGAGAAACATTTCTGTATGCATTTTTGCCTAACATGCACATTTTGTGCAAGTGGCTTTCCTAATATAATGCATTTTTGGCATTATTTCCCCTAACATACACATTTTTAGATGCATTTTTTTACTGGGGAACTCCATTGCAAAATTTGGAAAAGTGCAAATTGCGAAGGATAGCTGAGTTTCAGTTCGTGCAGTGTAGGGCTGGGGCAGATGTGGCTCTCCAGATGTTGTTGCACTGCAACTCCCATCAGCCTTTGCTGGCAAACCCAACAGTGAGGCATAATGGGAGTTGCAGTCCAACAGTATCTGGAGGGCCACATCCCTGACACAGTGGTTACTTTGCATTACAAACTGAACGAATTTCTCCCCCATCCGGGGAGAATGCATGTCCATCACCAGACTCAAACCTCCATGTTCAGAGGCAGTGTACCTCTGAATAGCAGTTGTTGAAGGACAGTGTGGGGGGCAGCTGTTGTCTTTGCACCCTGCTTCCTGGGAGCCATCTAGCAGGCCGTGGTGGGAAGCAACTTGCTAGACTCAATAGACCAGAGGTGCCAAACTTCTTTCAGCTTGAGGGCCAAATTCAATTATGGAGACGCTCTCAGGGGTGGGCAGGGCTGAAGGCAGAAGCAGGTGGGGCCAACATGCCAAAAATACCAGCATATTGTAGCTGAAAGCTCTTCCTGCCACTAACTAAGCCTTAGGAGAGGCATTTCAACCTTTTAGAATGGGGGCGGGATTGCACAAAAGCCAGGAAACCCCCAAACAATTGGTGGCTGGGAAAAGGGGCGGGGCCAGTGGAAAGGGGTGGGGCCATCTGGGAAACCTAGAAAACTGGATTGGGACCCTGGGTGGGCCAGATTTGGTCCGCAGTTCTGCAGCCTTACAATAAACCTTCAGTTTGATCTAGCAGGGCTTTTCTTATGTCCTAAGCTGAGCCAGAATTGTCTCCTGAGGGTTCAGGGAACTGGAGAGGCTAGAACTGCATCCCCAGTCCTTAAAACCAGAGCTACGTGGGCACAACCTACAGAGGTTCCATCAATCTCAATGGAAAATCTTGGCTTTGTGCAGCCACGTTGTTGTTCAGTCGTTCAGTCGTGTCCGACTCTTCGTGACCCCATGGTGTGCAGCCGCACTTTGACCTAAATTCATAATCCTGTAGCTTAGCACTGGGATAGGTGAATCTGTCCTGTTCGGTTTTGCTCGGTTTCTAATTTTTCCAATCCTGACGTTCGTTTTGTCCCACTTCCTCATCGGTTTGTGATTTTTTAAAAAAGTCTTCATGAAAATGTGTGTGCATTTTGTGCACATTTCTCTCAATATACACCTTTCTTGTACACCTTATTTCTAACACAGGCATTTTTTCCAGGTAATTTCCTTCAATATAATGAATTTTGGTACATTATTTTCACTAATATACATATTTTTGTGCATACTTTTCCCCAATATACACGTTTTGTTTGCACTCTCAGACTGAAGAACTGCATCGCAAAATCGGAAAAGAGTGAATATGGACATGTAACTGCATTACAGTCCCTGTATTGGTTCAGGAAGTGGGAATGAGGTATGTTTGTATTAAAATATGCGAATCTCATCAGCCGCTTCCCCCATCCTGCTTAGCATGCAAGCGACCTGTTAAACTTGTGCATTCTGCCACAGAATAAAAGAGCAGCACAGGAGTTAAGCGACTGCCACAAAACATGCCCATGCGTGACAAAAGGCCTCACCACAATTACCTCTTTGTAACTGAGTGCCACTGATGGTCTGAGCGGAGGTGCGGGCCGGAGGCAACTTAAGGTCCAGGGCTTAAGGATTTTGGGGGGCTCCAGGAGGCCACGAACTTGTCCAGTAGAGCTGAAAGTCTGATAAAACAGTTTACTGATTTAGCTTTTTGTTTTAACTCTGATTTATCAGGCCAAAGCCTATCAAAGTGGCTACTGAAGTATATTAAAAAAGCAAAATACATTATGCATCCAAATCTATTTATTATGGTCCATGACCAGATATACAAATATATATATATATATATATATATATATATATATATATATATTCTCTCACACACACATACACACGTACATACACACAGACATATAGACAGCCAGTGTGGTGTAGTGGTGAGAGTGTTGGACTGGGAGCCAGGCGATCTGGGTTCTAGTCCCCACTTGGCCATGGGTGACTTTGGGCCAGTCACAGACTCTCAGCCCAACCTACCTCACAGGGTTGTTGTTGTGAGGATAAAATGGAGAGGAGGAGGATAATGTAAGCCGCCTTGGCTTCCTTGAAAGAGGAAAAAAGACGGGACATAAATGCAATCAATCAATCAATCTAACATCCATGCTAGACAGATCAAGAACATGTATACACACTCTGGGTTCGGATGACACAAGGGTGGTTAATAAACCACAGTGGTTTCTTAACCACCCTGGCGTGCACTGGTAACAAACCACCCAGCAATCCTAAAACAGGCCATGGTTTCTGGGTTGTGTTAACCACCCCAGCCAGCCACCCTCGCTGGGTTCAGACATCATGATAAACCCTGCTCAGCAAGGCTAATTAGGTAACTTGGGCGGCACGTGCAGGGGTGCTTAACAAACCACTGTGGCTCATTAACCACTCTCCTGTCACGCTAACCCAGACACTATACATATAGATGCACACGCACACATAGATAGATATAAGATAGATGAACAACAAGAGTAATTTCAAAATATGTTACTGCCCTTATCAGTAGCTGTAATGTTAAACAGATATCAAGAGGGGCAAGTTTTAGGTTTAGATATAGGTTTTAATGTTTTACTATGTTTTGACTTAATTATCATTTTAATTTTCTAAACTTCTGTAAACTGCCTTCGGAAAGGCCTATAGAAATGCAATCAATCAATCAGTCAATCAATCAATACACACACACGCTTCCGCACCTTGGATAGCTCCTTTAGAGTCCTGACTGGTTCTGACTGAAACCCAGAGTGGATTCATCGCTCCACTGACATTGGAACCACCAGCCTCCGCTGCTCACTGCCAGACAAATCTCTCTGGGGACAGAGTTCCAAAGTCAGGGTGCCGTAACTGGCAACTGGGAACCTCAGGCAGGTTCATATGGAAGAATTAGATTAATGTAATCTAGCCCAAAGCCTTGTTGAGCTTGAAAGATCAACAACAGTACCTTGAACTGGGCTCAGAAACAAACCAGGAGCCAGCATCCCCGTTTGAGAACGGGTGAGGTGTGCTCCATGTGCCTGGACCCTGATAGTAACCTAGTTGCTGTTTTTTGTACTAACTGCCATTTTCAAACTGTCTTCAAGGGCGGCCCCACATACAATGCACTGCAGTAATCCAAACTCATTTTCTGTCCAACACCTGATCCTGGTCACGCTGGATTTCTGGTATATGTGCACCCCCTGCAGGAGAGGAGGGCAGACTGCACTGGCACGACCAAGATTGTCACATGGATTGGGGAACTTACAGAATGAGAGCTCCAGGAGTGTGTCTTGGAAAGGGTGCCACTTGAAGCTGTCCCTCTCGTCAGCCTTTGCAAATGGTCGAGCCATTCATGTAGATCCTGGCTGCTGTTGCAGTGTACCGTGATGCGGTCTATCATGCCCCCTGTGAGAGAGGAATGAGATGCGTTACTCGCTAGAAAAATGATCGGCTAGAGCCATGAGATGTGGTGATGGTCATGAGCTTAGAAGGCTTTGAAACATGGTTAGACCATCTTCCCTTATATATACAAGTCGATGTCTGAGATTCTGAGGAGGGCTTACGTGCCATTCCGTGGCCCATGGAATGCCGCCAGGTCATGGCGCATAAACGGGCCTTTTCGGTGGTAGCACCCACCCTTTGGAACATGCGTGGTTTGAAAGGCAGAAACAGTAGCAAATTTTAAACACCTCTTGAAAACACACCTATTCAAACAGGCTTCCCCTGACCTGTGAGGGACTCTGTTACCACCCTGTTTTACTGCTTTGGTATAGTAATTCCTTTAATGTTGATGTTATTATTATTATTATCATTGTCATAGTCATCTTTTTTTGATATTGTTAGGTCGTATTTTAAGGTGAACCACTGAGAGGTTTTAATATATTAAGCAGTATAGAAGTATTATAAATAAATAAACAAATATACAAAGCCTGGAGGATTATGTCTGGCTGCTAATAGTCATGATGGCTATCTGCAGCCATCAGGTTCAGAGGTAATATGTCTTTGAGCACAAGCCGCTGGAGAGCAACAAAAGAGGGTTATTGCCTTTCTGTCCTGCGTGCGGGTTTCCCAGAGCTGTCCGGCTGGCTACTGTGAGAACAGGAAAGAGCCGGTGTGGTGTAGTGGTTAGAATGCTGGACTGGGGCTTGGGAGATCCGGGTTCAAGTCCCCCACTCGGCCATTGAGTTCACTGGGTGACTCTGGGGCAGTCACTGACTCCCAGCAGAGCCTACCCCACAGCATTGTTGTTGTGAGGATAACATGGAGAGGAGGAGGAGGACCCTGTAAGCCACCTTGGGCTCCTTGCAAGAGGGGAAAAAGGGTGGGATATAAATGTAAAAATAAATAAATAAATCTAAAATAAAATGAAATAAAATAGGATGCTGGATTACACAGGCCTTTGGTCTGATCCAGCAGAGCTCTTCTGGTATTCATTGTGTGTCCTGCATCTAATGCCCATCACCTTCAAGTTCTAGTATTACTAGAGAGGGAGTAAGGGAGGTTCTGTAGCAGTGTGATCGATATTTATTAATACTGAGTAGCATCCAATGGTGTGCCAACTGACGTTGGGGCTAGTGTAGGGATGTACGAAAGTCACTTAACCTTCGCAGATTATGTTGATGGTAGGGGGGGAGGCATTCCGGCCCTCCCCCCAGAATCCTCGCCGGGGGGGGGAGGCGCTCTGTTCCTCCCCCCCGGAATCCTCCGCGGCCGGCTCTGCTCTGCGGCACCTCCGCGGAGCAGCCGGCCAGGCCCAGCCAGGCCAGAGCTGTCCGCAGCCGGATTTCCAGCCGCGGAGGGCTGTGGGTAAAAACAAACAAAAAAAAACGTGTACGCAAATGGCGGCGGCTACGGCCGCCGCCATTTGCTTTCCTTATTTTTGCCGTCTTAATCTACGTAAATATTTACTAGACTATAACGGCGAAAATAAAAGGGAACGCAAATAGTGTAGCGGGCGCTATTTGCGTCCCTTTTTCATTCACCGTTTTACATAGGCTAAAACAGCGAATCAAAAAGGGACGCAAATAGCGCCCGCTACGCTATTTGCGTTCCCCTTTATTTTCGCTGTCATAGTCTAGTAAATATTTACGTAGATTAAGACGGCAAAAATAAGGAACGCAAATGGCGGCGGCCATGGCCGCCGCCATTTGCGTACGCATTTTTTTTTAAACCCACCCAACCATGATAGGCTACGTAAAGATTTACGTAGCCTATCACGTTGTTTTTTTTAAAAAAAACCCTAGCCATGATAGGCTACGTAAAGCTTTACGTAGCCTATCACATCTGTTTTTCTTTTTTTTTTACAAGCCTGGAAATGGCGGTGGTGGCAGCCGGTCGGAAGACCAGCCGCCGCAGCCGCCGCAGCCGCCGCAGCCGCCGCAGCCAGAGTTGCCGCCGCCCGGAAGATCCGCCACAGATAAGTCTCATCCCAGGGGGGATCTGCAGGGGACGGGGGGGTGGCAGGCCGTTCCGCCACAGAGTTTGGGGGGCTGAATGCACTGGCATTCGGCCTCACCGAGATCCATGGCGGAATTCTCTGACATCCCTAGGCTAGCGTAATCCAACACTTGTGCAACTTAATGAGCCCAAAGGGAGAAAGCAACAATTTGCTGCCAAAATTCGCACCTGGTGGCAAATGGCTGCTCCTTTCCGTTGCGCTAGTTCTGTTGCACAAGGATTGGTTTATGCTAGTGCAACGTCAGTAGAAATAGCGGCAGTACAGCTTTTGGATCCCTCCCATTGTTTAGAATTTGACTTAGTTACTAAACAGTTGCTAGCCCTAGGCCACGGGTGGGCAGAAGGTAGATCTGTGACACAGTTAGGTGGGTGACCACATGAGAGGGCCTTCTCTGCAGGGGCACCACACCTCTGAAATAAGTTGCCATCAGAGGTCCGCCATGCTCCGTCATTCCAGGCCTTTAAGAAGGCCTTGAAAACATATTATTTTACTCTGGCCTTCTCCTAGTATGATTGCTGTTGCAGTATTTCTTGCTGTTTTCTTGCTGGTTTTGTTGTTTCATGGCTGTTTTTATTGTGTTCTTACTATTTTTATTGTGTTTTTAATATCGTATTGGTTTGATGTATTTTACTGCTATATGCTGCCTTGGGGGGCTTCTGCCCTGTAAGGTGGCCAAGACATATTGAAAATAAATAAATAAACAGATCTCCAGATATTTGGGGCTTCAACTCCCAGAAACCCCTGCCAAAGGTCAAGAATGCTGGAAGCTGAAGTCCAAAACATCTGGAGATCTACTTTCTACCCATCCTTGCCTTAGATTACTAGGAGCTGGTTCTCTTCCAGCTGCTGCTATAATTTTTCTACCATGTTGTATCAATAAAGCTTTCCCTAAGCAACATGCATCTAAATTGCCAATACCCCACTCACCTGAAATTTCAAAAGCGTGCTCGTTCCCTTCCACATCTTCTAACTTGGTCACCATCATTCCTATTAAAGGGAGTTTTCCCTGCTCCCCCCAAATAAAAAGAAATTAAAAATATATTATATCAGCATTATTCTGGGCATCCTTGACTGACATTTTTGCAATATGTAAATGCTAAGGCAGTCACTTGATTAAAGAAATGTTGACTGGAAATGAACAACTTTGAATCAATTAATCAATGTAACTATGCAATCCTATGTATGTCTATTCAGAGGTAGGGATGGTTCACATTTTGATGCAAACTTACCTAATTTGCACTCCCCAGACTTTTACTCCTATTTTCAAAAGTTGCAATCAAGTTCATTAGGAAAAATGCATGTAAAAATGCACGTATTAGGAAAATGTGCACACAAAATGCACATATTAGAGGGAAATGTACACAAAAACACTATATACTATCTGGGGAAATGTGCACATTTGAAAAAAAATGCATATCAAAATGGGTATGTTGGGAGAAATGTGCACGGAAACATATATGCATTCTTGTATTTTCTTTTTAAAACACAATTTTGCTAATTAAAATGGAAACAGAACAGAAGAAAGTTAATGGTGGAAACTGGATAAACCAAACAAAACTGAATTTGACAGGTTTGCCTATTCCTACTCAGAAGTAAATCCCTTTGAATTCAATGACTTCCTCCTAGGTAAGTGTGCAAAGGATTGCAGCCTAAACCTGCACAAAATGTGCGTATGACGAAAACAATAGTTTTGAAGGGGGACTTGTCACTGCAGGAGCTATTTTAGTCCCATGTGAGAATGAAAAGAGAATGCCTCTAAGATGGTGCCTGTTGTCAGCAGTTTTTGTAAGTACTTTCAACTTAAATAATTATCTTTAAAAAAATGTTTTACTCCATGGAGCGGGGGTGTCTTTTTAGTCAATTAGAATGTTTTTATAAAAGGTGTGTGGCCATCTTTGAAGCCCAGAAGCCCAGACTAGAACCCATAGGATATGCTCATTTCTGGGAAGTGACCTCGGAGCCCACGCTCCGAGGTCGGTTCCTGGAAAACCGACCACCCCGCTCGTCTGTGCTGCCTCGGAGGCAGCGTGGAGAAGCCCCATCCTCCACACTCGCAAGAGGAGCACGAAGCGACTGAAAAGGGGCGTTCCGGGGCAGGGAGAGCGGAGTGCGTGTACGACACATCCAATGTGTCGTACGGCAGCTTCCTCTCTCAGTTGGCCCCCCTGCCGCTAGACAGCTGGAAATGGCTGTCTAGCGAAAAAGAGCAAGGCAGGAGAGGTGTGGAGAGAACGATCCCCCCGTGCCTCTCCTGCCTTGCTTTGGAAAGGCAGTCGCCTCCAAGGTCAGAGGCGGCCGCCTATGTAGTTTGGATTGCGCCCTAATGCACCTTTAATCACTAGAGAACCTAGAAAGAGGCACCCACTGTACGGCCTGTCCCATCTCCAGCAACCTTCTGTTGCATTCATGGGTGCTTGCAGTAAACTAGTGGCAATGGAAGGCTAGAAACGGCCCCGGGCCCCTCTGCAGGCAGATTTAGAACTAGTAAGCCGTTTATTGATGGCAGCGAAAATATGCACCCAAGCTCTTGGGAGAGGAATGATGCTCCTCCTATTTCAAACTGGTGTTCAAAAGAAATGCAGCACATTGCAGTCATGTCTAGAATAACCTTTTTCTGAGGAATGAAGGGGATTTAATGGATTTATGAGCAGGTGGAATTTGTTTGTGGCATTCTGGGATAATAAGTTCCATAATGCAGTACAACCATTGGTATTTCCCCCCTTTATTATGAATTATACTGTTTCAGTATCTGGTTTATAAATGCAATTCAGTATTAGACAGATGAATGTCAATAATAATTGAATGAATGGTCTTGTCTTGTATATAATCTTTTTTATTGTTATTTTAAAAAAATAGTCCTTGCAAGATAAAGAGAGAAAGAAAAAAAGAAATGAAATAAAATAGCCATAGGGACCTCTGATTTGGGGTGTGTATTTAACTTGAGACCGTTGTATGCTTGGCCTCTTCCTAAAAAGCCAAATCCCAGAAATCCTAAACAGACTTGACTTACTTGATACATAAACCCGCTCATCCGAGGACTAGCTGAGAGTATCAGAAGAAGATTTGAAAACAACATGAAGTATCTTTCTTCTTTCTCCTGAAACAAAGGGGGAAAATCCAAACTTGTGTCCTGTCATCTTGCACAAAATCATAGACCTGGAAAAGATCTGAATGTACAGCACCAGGCACCACACAGAGAAGCAAAAATTCTTTAAAAGATTTAGGGTGAAGTCCTATAGAGACAGATGTCAGCTGAACTCAGAAGCTGACACCTATTCTATGCGGGTGGGCAGAGCATGGAGGGGATCCGCTCCAGCGTGCTCCAGCCGCCCTGCATTTGTGGCTAGATGCATGTTTTCGCGCATCTAGCTGTGGCTTCAGGGGTGGGGAGGGCAGGGGCCCGGAGACCTGACAGGAAGCTGTCTAAAGCAGCTTCCATGGTTTCCTCCCCTCCCCGCCCCCAGGACCGCTCCCTTTTCGCCCTCTCCATGCTCCGTTTACGAGTGCAGAGATGGGGGCAGCATGGAAAGAACCACACTGGCTACAAGGGGACGGGGAACATGGTTTTGGGGAACTGAAGTCAGATGACCTTGTTTCCCAGAGACCAAAAAAATCCTATGACCATCTAGACAGTATCTAGTGGCCACAGGATTGCTCTCCCTGCCATCCATCTCCACCCAGTCCCCACTGTTGCTTTTAAATGAAATGAGTCTCTTGTCTAGACTACTGTAATGTGCTCTACATGGGGTTAACCTTGAAGACGGTTCGGAAGCTGCAGCTGGTGCAGAACGCGGCGGCTCGCCTGCTTAAAGGCAGCCACCGGCGTGATCACATCACTCTGGTGCTGAAGGAGTTGCACTGGTTACCAGTTGTTTTCTGGGCCAAATTCAAGGTGCCGGTTTTGACCTTTAAAACCCTATATGGTTCTGGCCCAGCTTATCTCAAGAAGTGCCTCCAGCAACACCAGACAGACTGTTCAACAAGATCAGCCTTGGATGGTCTTCTCTCTGTCCCATCCGCCAGAACAGCTAGGCTGGTGAGGACAAGGGAGAGGGCCTTCTCTGTGGTGGCCCTCACTCTGTGGAACTCCCTCCCTAGGGAACTCCGCCATGCCCCCTCTTTGATGAGCTTCCGCCATGCGTTGAAAACTTGGTTGTTCGGGCAGGCATTTGGGGGTGGGTTAGGGTATTTTTTGAAATACGACGTTTTAATGTGTAATTTTACTGTTGTACATCGGCCAGAGTGGCCGGGTGACCAGCCAGATGGGCGATTAAGAAATTTAATACATACATACATACATAATCCTTGCGGTGGGAAGGGGGCAGGGTGGAGGATGGGGGGATATAATCTGTGGCGACTTGAGTTTTCCTTTCACGACTTGTCCTTGACCAAGGAGAAGAGAAAGATATGTAGAGGGGGGGAAAATAGTCTAGTACTCATGGTGGGTGTGGTTAAGCCCTGCCCCTCTCACCTCGCTGCCTCCGTACTGGACCATGACTTGCGACATATAAGTAACACTGCCCATGGACCTTATATCATCGCCTTCCCATCCTTGAATGGACTCCGAAAGGATCTGCAGCTCCATCTGCTTCCTCTTCCTCATCTCCTGACACTGG
Organism: Heloderma suspectum; assembly: GCF_057233095.1. Classification (NCBI taxonomy): domain Eukaryota; kingdom Metazoa; phylum Chordata; class Lepidosauria; order Squamata; family Helodermatidae; genus Heloderma; species Heloderma suspectum. Next base: position 6,196,603 of record NC_139466.1, read on the forward strand.
GACTGTCAAAAGAAGGGAAGGCTGATGTTAAACGTTGGATGGCAAACATTAGAAACACACACAGAGACACAGGGAACCCTGGGGAATTCTTTTCTCTCCCCCCACCCCCACCAAAAGGGAGAGAGAGAGATGTCCGGTTCTGGATGCTGCACTTTTAAGAAGGAAATAGACTGCCATTCTTAGAACATCTGCAGGTTAAACATGCAGAAAAAAGAGGAAGTACAGAAATTGGGAATCAGAATCAAAGGACTTATATAGACTGAGGAATCTGTATCGACAGGTTACAGATTCTGACAGTATAGCTGCAGGACTGAAGAGTGAAATGGCTCCAGCTCATGCAGACTCAATTGTTTGCAAGAAATGGGAACTGTAGTCCAGCACAACTGGGGGTGGGGCAGCACCAGGACGCGGAAGGCAGACAACTTCCATACCCTGACAACTTGGAACAGGGTATGGAAAACAAGTGCTAAGAGGAAAGGCTGAAACAACACGGGGACAACAGCACACACATATAACAGTGCCAAGACTTGTTCTCTGCTGCCCAAGCAGGAGGACCAGATCTAATGGACTTAAGTTAGAACTGGGAAAAGTGAAGAAAAGGGCAACTAAAATGATCAAGGGGCTGGAGCATCTCCCATATGAGGGAAGGTTACAACAGTTGGGATTGTTTAGCTTGGAAAAAAGGAGGGTAAGGGGAGACATGATAGAGGTCTACAGAATTATGCATGGTGTGGAGAATGTGGAGAGGGAGACATTTTTCTCCCTGTCTCATAATACTAGAACCCGTGGTCATCCCATGAAGCTGATTGGTAGGAGATTCAGGACAGATAAAAGGAGGTCCTTCTTCACACAGCGCATAGTCAAACTATGGAATTTGCTACCACAAGACGTAGTGATGGCCACCAATTTGGATGGCTTTAAAAGGGGGTTGGACAAATGTATGGAGGAGAAGGGTATCAGTGGCTACTAGTCCTGATGGCTGTATGGTACCTTCAGTACCAGAGGCAGTGAGCCTATGTACACCAGTTGCTGGGGAACATGGGCGGGAGGGTGCTTGTGGGTTCCTGGTCGACAGCTGGTTGGCCACTGTGTGATCAGAATGCTGGACTAGACAGACTCTTGGTCTGATCCAGCAGGGCTCTTCTTATGTTATGTTCTTAAGTTACAGGATGGTAGATTTTGGATGAACATTAGGAGAAATGTCTTCATGGTACAAGCAGTTAGACAATGGAACCAATGACCGAGAGGGCTTTAAGCAGCCACTGGTTGGAGATGCTCTTGCTCTGGATTTCCTGCAAAAAGCAGGGAGCTGGATTAAACGCTCCCTCTAACCATCCCTCCATCCTGATTGGTCGCTGCAGTGGAAGGAGCCAACCAGAATAATAAAGAAGAGCCCAGAATGCTGAGAGGGACCATGGCTTAGTGGTAGAGCCCCTGCTTTGTGTGCAGAAGGTCCCAATTTTGATCCCTGGCATCTCTAGGAAGGGCAGGAAAAACTCCTGCTGGAAACCCTGGAGAGCCACTGCTGCCAGTCAGTGTCAACAGTACTGGGCTAGATGGACCAATGGTTTGGCTCAGTATAAGGCAGCTTCCAATGTTCCAGAATCTTTGCAAGCTCGGGGGACATTAAAAAACCCCAAACCCTGAAAATACAGGAGGAGGAAGTGGTCTAGTTCCTATGATGCAGCCACTTTGATGAAGCTAAGAAGGTCTGTGGCTGGTCAGTATCCGGATGGGAGACTTCCTGGGAAGTCTTTTGAGTTCCAGTACAGAAGAAAGGCAGGATATGAAGGTAACAAAAGGCAGCACATGCATGAAGGTGCCTTGTTCTAAGTCAGACCATTCAGTCCCTCTAGGCCGGTGGTGTTGTGAAGCCAGTGGAAGCTCCAAGGTCAGCGGGGCGGTGAATCCGCTCCAGGTTTCAGTCAGAACCAGTCAGAACTCTAAAGCAACTTGGATAGCTCCCTTAGAGTTCTGACTGGTTCCGACTGAAACCTGGAGCAGATGCACCACCCCGCTGACGTCAGAGCCACCACCCGGGGCTCCCGGGGTCGAAGCGCTGGGAGTTTTCATTAGCGGGGCGATGATGCCATCTGCACCTCACCTTGCCCAAACTCCCCCATGCCCTCTCAGCTTAGCTGTGGTCCTCACAGGAGCTGCTGGGCAGGAAATGGTTCTTCCCAGCAACTATATATTTCTGAGAGCTATCCCAGTTTTAATGCAAAATATTTCGGAGTGGCTTGGTGTTCAGTGGGCAATGAAGACTCATTAGCTCTAAAAAAAAGACCTACAAAAGACATATACAATACAGAAAGAGAGAGACCAACACAGCTGCCTGAATTTTTGGACTCTCCTTGACAGTGTGGGTGCGGGGACTGTCACGCTGAGTGCCTGCACTTCACATTCACCACTGATATAGGCCAGCATTACTTACTCTGACTGGGTTCAGGGAGAGAGAGACATTTCCTTTTAACTGGGAATGTACCTGGGGACTTGTGTATGCAAAGGAGATGCTCTACCACTGAGCTTCGACTTCTCCATGCTTCTAAGTTAGCTCAACACCATCTTCCTTTCCTGTTTTTGATGAAATGTCACCTCCTTCTTGCTATCCGGCTTCAAACCTTCCCCTCCCCTCCCCTCCCCTCCCCTCCCCACTGCAACGTTTGCATCTACTCAGGAAGCAGGTTATCCTGCCTGGTTACAATGAAAGCAAAGCAACAGAAGAGACAAAAAAGAAACTTCCCTTTCCCAGGACCCGCACACCAAACCTTTGCTGGGGAAAGAGTCCCCCCTTGCGGACAACTTAGCTCCCTCTTTTTAAACATTTCTGGCCTCTGGCTTTTCTTTTACTGAACCTTCCTAGGGAAAGACAGCAATGTACATGGGGAAAATTAAAAAGACTTGTATTTTATCCTTCTACTGTTATTGTAAGATGCCCGGAAAACTTTGTTGTCAGACAGCATATCAAATATTGTAAACAAACAAACAAATATAAAGTTGCCTCGAGTCTCTCTTTTTTTGAGAAAGGCGCCCAAGAAAACTAATAAATAATATTAATCAATCAACCAATTAATTAATATTACTTCCTATTGCTGTGTACTACCTCAGCTGCAACGATCCCTACGATTTCATATGATTTTTTAGAAAAACTCTAAATGGAGACACCTCAATACGTGGGACTCTTAAGAGCTGGACTACACATGATATGAAACGCATCTATCTGTGAGCCAGAAAAGCCCATCTAGCAAAAAACCCAACAAATCAGAGGACGGGGAGGTGACGATCACCTCCGCTGCTCCTCCCCCCCGCCAGCTTCAGCCCAAGTTCGGGGGCTTCCAAGTAGCGAGGGCAAGGTCCGTTAAGTTTGTGCCCTAAATCAATCTTAGGGAGCCATCCATTGTGGATAGGCGGCCGCCTCCAAACTCGGAGGTGACTGCCTATCCAATGCAGGGTGGGCAAAGCACAGAGGGGATCTTCTCTTCTGCGCTCTGGCCACCCTGCATTAGCAGCTAGATGGCTGACTTTGGCTGTCTAGCTGCAGCACTTTGGAGTGGGGGGGGCTAGTACATAGGTAGTGTCGTAACGATGCTTCCGCCATCCTCCCTCCCCCCAGGAACACCCCCTTCCCCCCTGCTCCGAGCTGGTCTTACGAGTGCAGAGCCCGGGATGATCCATGCCCCTTACGGGGCAGTGGGGGCGAGGGCGGGGAGGCGCTTTTCTGGGAACTGACCTTGGAGCGCGGACTCCGAGGATGGTTCCTGAAAACCAAAAAATTCTGTGGTCATCTAGCGTGTGGGGTGGGTGGGTGGGGGATGATGTTTTGCCCCTGCAAGCCCTGGCTCCACTACAGCAGTGGACACAGGATAAGCAGAATTGGGAAACATGCCAGACACCCCTAGAAGAGCCACCGTAGTGTAGTGGCGAGAGTGTCGGACTAGAACTGGGCAGACCCAAGTTCAAATCCCCACTCAGCCACGACGCTCACTGGGTGACCCTGGGCCTAGCCTACCAAGTTCAGATCCTGCTGTAAGGGTAAAACGGTGAGTCAGGGTAGAACAATGTACACTGCCTTGAGCACCTTAGAGGAAAGGTGGGGCATAATTAATTAATTAATTAATTAATACAACCCGGCTCCAGTTTTTTCCGCCTGTCTGTGAGGGATGGGGAGAACTTCAGACTGGTCAGCACCTGCAGAAGAATCCAACGGGGCACTTATGCCCCTGCTGATTTTCTTGTGCCCCTCCAATGGTGTCGCGCACGCAGCCCCCACCAGTGGCACAATGGGAATTCAGCGTTTCCAGGGCAACCTGAAACAAGAGGAAACACTCATTTCTGGAAGGAGGCAGGTGGGTGGAGCTCGTGTAAGGGGAGTCCACTGACCCGCCTCCTTCCGGAAACAAGTGTTTCCACTCATTTGGGGGCTTCCTTCAGGAAGCATGAAATCTCCCCTGAGTGAGTGGTGGGTTCCACCTGCACAGCGGAACTGGCTGTGTCCTGTTCTGCACAGCGGAACAGGACCCACCACCTGCGGAAGGGATTCGACGGGGCGGGAAAGAATCAGTAGGGGAGTAAATGCCCATTTGGATCCTTCCCCTGGATTTTTACAAGATGCGTATTAATGTGTAGCCAGGCCCTAAATGGGGAAAAATGATTACCCCCTTAGTACGCCTTTTCAGTTGTGGAAGATCATTTCACCAGTCATGACATGTGACTCACGGACCCTGTTTTTGAGACCTACCACAAGAGACTTGAAGGACATGGCAGCTTTCAAGACGTCTTCATGGTCTGGATGTGCCTCCTAGGAAAAGGGAGGAACCCAGAGTCAGTTTGGAAGAGCAAAAAGGACTGAGAATGGCAGAAAGCCCACCTACCCCAAGAGGGCGCTATGATAAAAAAAACACCCAGATGCAGCAGGTCAGGTGGCAGCGGAACAAGGCCGACGTGTGTGTCTGTTACAGTCCTTATTGGTGCTTCCGGTATTAAACTTATTTGGTTCTCGGTCTAATTGCCAATGGAAGAAGTATAGGGTGCAGGGAGTATAGGAAGAGTAGATCCGGGGGGCTCTTGTCTGTGGGATCCCTAGGTGTGGGGCCCAAAGGTGTTGCAAAACAACAACAATATACTATTTTAAGCCTGAAATTGGTTTATTGTTCTTGGTCAGCAGTTGGCCAAAGCACATTTACACTGCTGAGAAGCTCAGCAGTGTAAACCCACAGAACAGCCTTCCCCAACCTGGTCACCTCCAGATCTGTTGGACTACAGCTCCCATCAGAGGCGTTGCTAGGTTTGGGGCTATGAGGTTCAGGCCCCAAATCTATTTCCCAGGGCCTCAGATCTATTTCCCAGGGAGCCAAATCTATTTCCCGGGGCCCTGAGTGTCCATTGCCAATTGAAGTCTTTTTTCTATCTCAGTTTAATTGTCATGAAGGGGGCAATTTCCAAGGGGGATTGAAGCTGGGGAGGGAAGGGTCAACTCTCCCCTCCCCACATCCTGCAATACCCCTCCCCACCAAAAATCTTCCCAATTAAGCTTAGAAAAAAAACCTTTTTCCTTTGTTCTGGGATGATTTGGGCAAATTAATTGAAGACTTTGAGATGATTTGGATGAGAAGTTAATTGGCTGGCTTTGCCTTCTATGGAATTTAAATAAAACCCTAGGAATTATTTCTAAATTTGCATATATAGAAATTAGCATATGCAAATTTTATGCAGATTTGTGCCCTATGGGCCTGGGCCAAGAACCTTTTAAGTGCCTAGCAACACCCCTGGCTGCCATAATCCCACAGCCAGCAGTGGGGTTATGGGAGTTGTCGTCCAACACTTCTGGAGTTGTGTTGGGGAAGGCTGCCATAGGAGCACAGCAGCAAGGGAAGAGGTCATGATCAGCAGGAAGGAGCCAACTGACTGCTCAGAGCTCACAATGGGACAAATCTGCAACTAACCAGCACTGCTAGGGATGCGTGCATTTTGTTAAATCTGTTCCGTCTGTGTTTTGTGGATTGTCAGGCATCCTTCATTCCATCGTCTGCACACTGACGGAATTGTGGGGTTTTTTTACCCAGAATTTCATTCTACTTGCGCTAATGTGCACTCATGCTAATTTGCATTCGCGCTAATATGAATTAGTGCAAATCCCTGCAAAAGTGAAAAACTAGACTGAAAGTCCACTGAATCCACATGACTTGGAAAAAGCTGCTCCACTGAGGAATTGACAGGTCGGATTCATAGAAATCTGGTCTTGTCTGGATCTGTTGCGGATTTCTCCAACATCCCTAGCCACTCCACACCCGCTGAGTGTACCTCCATGTGCCGCTCAAGTTCTTGCAGAAGGGAGATGTATTTATCCAGCCGTGTGAATGGTTTGCTGAGGCTCGTGGTTAAGGTCAGTATCCCTGGACATGCTGCCCCTTGACTTTCCATGAACTTCTCCAGTTCATCACTGGAAGACAGGTGCACGACAAGATACAGAACCAGACAATCCAACATGGCAGTTCTTGTTTTTTGTGGTGGGCACTCAGGGCCGTCTCAACACATTTTGCAGCCTAAGGCAGAGCAGCACGTTACTCCCCCAACCCCCGCATTGCCCCAGGTCAAGGTGTGCAGTACCCCAAACCAGGCAAGTCATTTTAGTACATGAGGCAGAAAATCCCATAAGGTCCTCTTTCCATCCCTGGAAGTAGAAATACAATCACAACATAGTGAATAACTAACCATTTACTGCCCTTACATGATCTGTTGCCTGAGGTGGCTGCCTCTCTCTGACTAATGGTAGGGCCGGCCCTGTGGCCATTTTCAATGGGTTTTGTGTTGTTGTTGGTTGTTGCTTTTTTACCTGTGTTGTGTCAAGACACTGACTGCAGAAGGATGGTTAGCGCAATAGGTGAGGTACAGAGATCTGAACTGGGGCATCAAGCTCATGAAGCATCCGCCCACCTTTTGCTGGTGTTCCAGATGCCTGCGGATGATATACAGCAAAGGTTTTTTAGAGCCCACTGGAAGGATCGTTACTGCACAGAGCTGAACAGAAGGAGCAGTGAGCTGGGATGTTCAAGGTTCAAATCTCAACTGGTTGCTCACCTTAGGGAAGCCCCTGTCATTCAGCTCCAGCCCACCCCTTCCCCATCCACAATATGGAGATGAGCAACTGAAGCCAAGAGACAATTTGCCCAACACCACAGAGCAGTTCGGAGGCTGCGAAGAATTTTGCAATTAGATCTCTTGTGTCCCAGCTAGGGATCAGTCAGATCTGTCAGTTTTGGTTTCTCTTGGCTTCTCCATTTTTCCCCAGTCTTCATTTAATTCCATCTTGTTTCCTCATCAGTTTGCGATGTTTTTGTCTATGTATTCCAAAGATCTGTGTGGAAATTCATACGGACCTTTGTACGCAGTCCTCCTAGTATAAGGGTTTTTGTAAACACTTTGTCCTGATATATGGATTATTGTATGCACTTTTGCCTAATATACACATTTTTTGCAAGAACATATTAAATTTCATTTATTTATTTAATAGATTTCTATACCACTGGCCATGTTTTAAAATAACTTTAACAAGTTTACAAAGCGGTTAAATACATTAAAATGCATTATGATATACATTAAAATACCTAAAATTGCTAAAACATTTATATAAAACATTAATAAAAACATTAACACCAATTAAAACCAATGCAATACCATAATTATAAACAAACACACTGGGCAGCACACTCACTCAGGGAAGGCCTGGGTAAAGAAATGGACGTTTAATTGGCACATAAAGCATGCTACAGTTTCCCCTTAATGCTCTTTTGCACTTTTCTTTCACCAATATACGTAGTTTTGTGCATACCTTTCCCCAATAATCACATTTCTCTGTAGTTTCTCCGTACTATACACAATTTTTGTATGGCATTTTAGATTGGGGAACGGCATTGCCAAATTTGGAGAAATGCGAATATCAAAGGACAACTGCATTCCGGTTTGCATGTAGATTCGCAATGTGCGAATTTTGGAAGTTCATATCAATACGCACATGGAACAAAATTCTCCTCCATCCCAAGTGCCCGATGGAAACCCTTCTCCAGTTGACCTCCGCTATCTCTCAATTAGTTAAGTTTTTTTAAAAAAAATGAAAACATTCTCATATATAATAGCAAGTACTTACTTCGCACACTCTTCCAGTGCCTGGTTGAGTGTTTGCTGAAAGGTGTAGATTTCATCCACGTTCCCAAGCAAAGAGGCAATATCCATAGCACTCAGCCTGGAAGTATTCAAAAACCAAGATGACATCTCCCAGTGGGCAAAGAAAACCTGCATGTAAAATGTACCTCTGGGGGCTAAAACAGCCCTTGTTTCATGCACCAAGCAATTTCATTTAGGCTCTGACCACCTCCTTTATAAATAATCCTCAGTGTTTTGGCCATTAATGGCCCATTCCTCCATTTCCTGTACACAGTTTGTGTACCATGAGTATGACTCTTTCCTCCCGTGCTGTTTTGCCATTTTGGGAGTCAGCTTAAATGATTAAGAGAGCATCCCTATGGCTCCTAGAGAGCATCTAGGGGCCACAGGATAGTTTGGATTTCTGGATCTGAGGTTGGAGGCAGTACTCTGACCTTGGACCCAGGAATCCAAGCTCCCCTCCCGCTCCCCCTCACAGCTGGTGTGGAGAGAACTGTGCCAGCTGCCTCTCCGAGGCTGGAGAGAAGGCGAAGAGGATGTTCCCGTGGGTGTGGAGGGAAAGGGACTGGGGAGACAGGCCTATGAGGAATCTTCCGGACTCCACAGCCTCCTTCCCTCCCCCTCCCGCCATGCCTCAACTAGACCGGCAAAAATGCCTGTCTAGCCGAAATGCAGAGTGGAAGGACAGCAGAGGTAATGATGGTGTCTAGGGGCCATAGGACTGCCCTCTTAAAAATATAAAATACAAATGATAAAACAACAACAAATAATAAAAACAGCACAGAATGAAACCAAGATAAAACCAGCAGCAAAGAATAAAACCACTACAACATCATAAAATCAACTTGAAACCAGCAGCAGAATAAAGGCACCAAAACACACATACCTACAAACAGTTCTTAAAGTTCCTGGGAGAATAGAAAGCTCTTCACCAGAAAAACCATAATGTAGGTGCCAGGTGAGCCCCTCTGGGGTGAGTGTTCTACAACTGGGGTGTCACCACTGAAAGGGCCCTCTCTCTCTCGTAGCCATAAAATGTTAAAAACAACAACCAGGAAAAAGCGGGGGGAGAGCAAAGTTCAAAAGCAGTCTCCATTATTAAAGTCTTCAGGATACACAGAAATGTGCATGGTCAAGTAAAATATATTTCAGTCTGCCAGAATATACAGTACAGGCTTTGGGGTTGGGGGAATCAAGTATTTACAATATTTTGAGAAGTTGTATCAATCAAGAGTAAATATCTACCCATGTTAATGGAGGAGATCAACCCACAATAATGCTAATCTTACTTGTCATAGGACTGGAGAGGCCTGAGGTACATTCCCAGAAGTGACTGCAGTTCCTTGGCATAGTCCCGCTCCGTTTCCAGAATATTCTGAAGAACCTGAAGTGAGAGAGTGTGTAAGTAAGTAAGAGACAGAGAATGCGTGTTATGAATGAACTGATGTAAAGGTGCAATCCTATGCATGTTTAGACAGAAAAAGTCCTACAATTCCCAGAATTCCCCATGCTGGATGAGGAATGCTGGGAGCCGTAGGACTTTTTTCTGTTGAAACATGCATAGGATTGCGCCCTAAATATATCACAAAGAGTGTTATCAATGAACAGATCTAAATAAACTGGAGCGCCTTCATAGGTGTCAAGGAAAAGGAGACTGGATGAAACACGGAGTGTATGACAGTTGCCAAGTTTAGTGTCTCTGCATATTTTAACATGCATGTGCAATCCAGATATCACATATATATTGACACATATATAGTTAATAACAGACAATAAGCAGCAAGTAAACTACACACACACTTAAAAAAACCCCAGTGGGATTTAAAACAATAAATAACATTGACAATCTTATGTACTTTAAAACTGCTGGTTGAGAAATGTTGATTAGCAAAGGGGAGGTCAGGCTACATTTGCTAGTTAACCCTAAGGCAGGAGTGCAGAACCAGTATTGAGTGTGTGTGTGGCGGGGGCAAATACTGTTTTATTGCAGGCGCTTTATTGAACTGTTGTTACTACTTGGCCCAAGCCATTTGGGAAACAGCAGGATAGAAATAAATTAAATCAGTAAAGAATGAATGACTTGGTTCGCATATAACATTAACCCATGGTTTGTTGCCTTACCCAGGGTTTGTCTGGCAGACGATCAAACAAACCGTGGTTTGTTTTCTCAATCCCTGGGTTGCTTGTTTCTCACCTCCTTTGCTTGCCCCCCCCCCGTATCCCAAATGCCTTTGTGACGCTGCGGTACTGGCATGTAGAGCGGCCAGTTTTTTTTTTTACCACTCTTGCCTGCTACCTCTGTAGCCTGGAAAAACAACTTATGAACAACCCATGGTTCTGGGTTCACATGTAATAACAACCCATGGTTTAAACAACCCAGAGTTCACAACCCAACAACCAACCATGGGTTTTCTTTCTGGTTAACTTTTTGTGAACTGCCCAGAGAGCTTCAGCTATTGGGCAGTATAGAAATGAAATGAAATGAGATGAAATGAAAGAATGAATGAATGAATGAATGAATAAATAAATACAATCATGGTTAAGAAACCATGGTTTGTTACCACGGCTGTGTTGGTAGACCACAACAACCCAGAATTCAACAACCCATACCATGGGTTAGTGTTATTGTCAGGGGTGCCTCTGAGCACAGGCAGTGGCAGAGTAGCTCAGAGTCCAAAGAGGAACAGCAAAACTGGGGGAGAAACTTTCCCAGACTTTTCTAGACAGGGAGGGACAGACTCCTCAGGTTTCAATAGTCCAGCTGGATGGAGAGAGCCTCTCTTAATACACCCCCTTGAGAGATAGTGAACTGGGAGAGGTGGGGCTTGGACAGCCTGAGTTCTTAAGACGCCAGGCGCAGGGCCAAGGGAGAGATGGCAGGTGAGGAGCTGAGGTGATCTGCCCGATTGGCCCGGCAGGAACAGCTACCCATAGATTCCTCTTGAGACAGAGGGAGATCCCCACCCCCACCCCTCAAGTTAGGGAAGCGTGCCCGCCTTTTCTCAAATGGTAGGCAACTTTCAATCTTCCTGGTTTCTCTTTGAACTCCCTGAAGGCATTTCCTTTGTAGACTGTGCGTTACTGACAATTAGCATCTGTATGACCCATTGAAGTAAAAGGATTAAAGAGTCGTGGACAGAAGCCTCTTGTCTGTGTTTTGATTTTGGCTACTGAAGTTCAGCAGGGACAAAAGAGATACCCGACAGTTATGTCCAAACCAGGCCACTGAGTCTGATGGCATAATAACACACATTCATTGAACGTATCTGCGCCATGGAAGTCTCTTCACTTCTGGAGGATCTTGCTACTGGGAGCTGCTGGGCTTGGACCCAGATTTCTGCATGTCGGGCACTTATTCATTATTCCTTGGGCCAACAAGGCTGCTGATTGGGGAAAGAAACTGCAAGCAGTGTCAGCCAAGATATTAACATCGCAGCCTAGACTCTTCCAGGGATCGGCGAGCCAATGATCTGATGCCATTGCTTACTATGGGACACTCCAGGGTCTAAAAAGCCAAGGGCAGTTAGCAAGGGGAGCTGTGAAATCCTTCCCCACAGCACCCCCTCCCCCAAATCCCTGCTCTCCATCCAACTCAGTCTGTGCATCTATTAAGATAGGCGGAACAGTTGAGTCACTCTCCGTTGCCAGACAAGGTCCCAGCTGCGGAGTTTATGAGGGCTGTGGCTGCTAAGGAATTTTGTACATCTAGGCATGGAACCCTTTATCTCTATTTCTAATAATAAAATCTTTCCCAACACATGCAGCACGAACACATTTAACCTCTGGCATCCCTTCTGGTGCAACCATTGCAACTTTAAAAAGTGACACTTATTTGGGTTAAAAAATAATATTAACCAGCCTCTCCTCAATTTCTATTCGAAGCAGGAAACACCGAGACAGGGAAATTTGACACACCAGAATACATTTCTTTTAAATGCCAATGTATTCTGTGTCCCAGTTCTCGAGACTTGCAATGTCTTCTGTCTGAAGCATTTCCTTTCCTCGTTAATGTCATATGCTATGCATCAACTCAGTCACATGGTAGGTACCAAGAAGTCTTGATGATCGGTCAAACAGATTTAAAGAGAAAGGAGAGCTGGAATCCTGAACAGGGGCATCCCATGCTGCAACAGTTTGTTGCAGGTTCCACTGGATCTAATATGAGCCTCTGCTATGAAATAAACTTTATGCCCCAGGTTTTAACTGCTAACATGCAATATCTCTTTCTCTGTGTGCATTTCAGGCTTCTGGATATTTCAGGTTTTTGGATAGCCTCCAGGTTCCATAAACATTTGTGGGATGCATGTTCGCCCCCTGCAGGCTTACAATAGTTAAAAATAAGTGATTAAGGGTGCAATCCTATGGCTGCTAGTCAGTGGCTAGACAGCCATAGGATAGGTTGGTTTCCAGAAACCAACCTGTGCTCTGAGATCGGTTCCCGGAGAACTGACCCCTCCCACCTCCTGTGCTGCCTCTTGGCAGCGTGGCTTGGCCCCGCACTCCGTGCTCATAACAGCAGTGTGGAGCGGTGAAAATGGGGCGTTACTGGGGGAAAGGTGGGGCAGGGAGGTTGGAAATACCGGTATGACACATTCTATGTGTCGTCCAACCACTTCTCCCCACACTCTGAGGTCCTGCGGCTAGACAGCCGAAATTGGCTGTCTAGCTGCAAAAGCAGGGCAGGAGGACCAAGGAGGAGATCTGCTCCTCACCACTCCTCCTGCCCTGCATCGGATAGGTGGTTGCCCCTGGGCTTGGAGGCGACCGTCGATCCAGATAGGATTGCTCCCTAATATAGCAATAATAATTCTAATTAATAGCAGTGAGTGATAATCGAGACTTTATGAGCTTACCACAGCATAGTAATTCTTTGTAAGTTGAGGACTTTCGGCCCCTTTCAAAGCTTTAGGAGAAAGCGGTTTATCTGGAGGAAAAGAAACAGCGGAAATTTTATATGCAATTGCCTTTATTCTGTTGGAGAACAAAAAGGCACATCAGCCGCTCGAGCAGCATTTAAATGATCACACAGACAAGAACCGGATCTTAATTGCAGGGATCTTAATTGCAGGGCTGCAGCATTGAGGGAAGGAGACAACAAAAACTCATGTGTCATTAGATCTAGCATACTGCAGGTGGCTTTGGAAATTCCTGAAAGAGTTCCACCCGTCAAATTGAGTCACTTCTGCATTTGGTTGGTGATGCATGCTGGGGGCATGGAACGTGCTTGTTGTCTGCCGGGAAAACAAAAGGGGACAGCCCCAAACGCCAGTGGGGTATTGGTAAATTTTGAAGTGCAGGAGCTCCTCACAATGGTCCCCATAGTCACACCCACAAGGACAGTCCCCCCAAATGCAGGCAGCTCTGTTGATCCATGTCCAGTTCTAGCACTTTTCATTTCCCCCAGGAGCAGGTCTTTTGTAGAGCAAATGGGTCCATTCAAGACCACGCCACCCCAAAATTCTTTCCACTATGACAGGGATAGCTCACAAGTATATATTGCTGCTGGGAAACTTCATTTCTGCCCCGGTACTGAGGGAACTGTAATTAAGCTCAGAGGGAACAGGGAATCCGGGGGTGGGGTGGGGGTGGCAGATGATGACAGCATTAGGGATGTACGAATTGCTTAAAATCCGTTCTGTCTATTTCATGGGTTGTCAGGCGCCGTGTTCTGCTGTCCACCCATCGATGGCATTGGATGTGTTTTAGTTTCTGAATTTCTGCAAATTCGCATTTGCGCAAATGTGAATTTGTGCAAATGTGCAAGTGCGAAAATTCGCCCCCCCGCACGCATTTTCATGCTTTAGTCTATGGGGAAAATGCACATTTTCAGCCAGGTATTTTTTAAATTTTTGCGTATTCTTCTATGACGAAATTTGTGGAAAATTCCCGAAGGTTAGAAGAATGGTCTTCAAGTCCATGGAATCCACCCGACAGAGGAAAAGCTGGTCTGCTGCAGGATCCATGGGTCGGATTCATAAAAATCTGAATTCATTTGGTTCCATTGCAGATTTCTCAGACATCCCTTTTCTGGGCCCCCGTTAATAAAAAAAAGTGCCAGAGCTGTGTCCCTGTGAGCCCTGGCTCCACTGCAAAACACACAGGTGAGCAAAATAGGAGATGGAGCCTCAAAATAGCATTGGAATGCATGATCAGTTTTAATCACACAGAAAAGCCTAACATGTTTAGGATTATACCTTCTCCAGGAGCAAAGGATATATCTTGCCAGAGCATACCATTAGGATATGATGTCATGGTCATCCACCATCACTGAGTGGCTGCCGGAGAGGTCGCGCTCATAGGGTTAACCACAAGGCACATGGTTGCAACATGGCGTCCAGGGCAGTGCCCAATAGTGGACAACTTGGGCTGATGATGCCATTGGCTCACACTGGATAATGCGATTGGTCAAGACCCAGCCACTCCTTAGAGATGTCCTTCTTCTTAAGCTGCCATCTCCTATCAGAGGTTAGCTATCATTACAGCTATTTTCATTTTTGATGCCACTGCTCTGAATAACTGTATAGAGATGTCGATCCGCTGTAAAGGCCACGATAGGGTGTGTGTGTGTTTTTGTTTGTTTGGGTTTGTATCGATTTTTATTGTGAGTTTCAACAAAAACAAACAAAAACATGAACAACAAAAAATTGGAAAAGAGAAAAACAATCACTGATATAACTACGTCCTTTAAAAGTCTCTGTTTCAATTGTTACAACATTCTAAAAAAGAAAAAAAAAGTAGATTATACATAAACATCAGTGAAAGCAGACCAAATATCCATATACGGATCCATTCATGAATGGTGCCTATATACCACCCTTTTGAATGTTGCTTGTGTTGTTAGTGTTTGGGGTGTGTTTGTGTTTGTGAAATGTGTCCATGGCACCCAGAAGAGCCCAGAAAATGTGTTATATATGATCTTTATCATGCCATCAATGTACATGGCATGCTACATTTTGTCAGCGCTCAGAAATGACCTCCACTCAAGAGGGAAGGCCTGTAGCTCAGAGATAGAGCAAATGCTTTCAATACAAAAGGTCCAAGGTTCAGTGCCCGGCATCTCTAGGTAGGCTGGGGAAAACCATCCTGAGATCCTGGGGAGCTGCTGCCAGTCAGGGTCGACAACACTAAGCTACACGGATCAAATCTCTGACTAGGAATAAGATAGCTATCTATATTCTTATGTCTTAAGGGAAGGGTCATAGCTCAGGATGTTGGAGAAATTCAAGACGGACTAAAATGAGCTCAGATTTCGAAGGATCCAACCCGTGGAATCCACTGAGGAATGACCCCCTCAGGCCACGTGGAGTCCGTGGACGTTTTTGTTTTACTTTCCCAAAATGTACGCATATTTGTTCATAGGAAAATACGCACGTTTCTGCTGAGGAAAAATTGAACGGAATGGGGGACAAGACACTAAAAGTTAAGTATGTAGGTCTATGATGTAAATTGTTACAAAACCTCTTGCAGAATAATTTGTGCATTTTCCTGCGTGACAAAAACAAAAATTTGCATCCGTTTGTGAGTGGATGATGGAACAAAAGCTGCCTGACAATCCATGAAACACAGAGCGGATTTTACACAGTCCATACATCCCTAGTCATAGCTCAGTGGTATTGCCATTTCTTTTTCAGAGAAAAGAACAAATTAAAAATTAATAATATGATATTTAAGATCTTCAGAGGAGGTCTTGCTGGTCATTCCAAAATGAACAGGATGTTTCCATGAAGAACCACGATGGCAGGCCTTCTTTGCTGTGGCACCCTCTGGAAAACCCTCCTTTATGCAGTTTGGGAGGTGAGAATATAACATCTTTTAAACACCTCCTGAAAACCCTTCCCTGGGCTGTAACTGCTGCTGGGTTTTACTTTGGTTTTATGTGGTACTTTTACACTTTTAAAAGTTCTGTATTGTGTCTTCTTAAGTTGTATTTTATGGTTTTAATTGTGAACTGCCCAGAAAGCCATGGCTATTGGGCAGTATAAACGTGTAATAAATAAATAAAGAAAATTGCCCCCGCTTTGCATGCAGAAGGTCTCAGATTTGATTCCTGGCATCTCCAGGTAGGGCTGAGAAAGACCCCTAGAGAGCTGCTGCTAGTCAGCGTAGACAAAACTGATCTAGGCGAACCGATGGTCTAGAAGCGTCCTATGTGAAATGTTTGCATCGGCGACCTGTTTGCTTCCAGTGCTGGTTTGTCCTGTAAAGCCCTCAAGGGTCAGGGATGCCAGCTGCTCCCATATGAACCTGCCCAGGTGCAAAGACCTTCTGCGGAGGCCCAGCTGTGAGTTCACCAAGAGCAGGGGGGCAGTACCTCCGGCCCACGGGGCAACACCATCTGGCCTCAAGAGGTCGTTCTGACCAACAATTATTGCTCTAAGCTACCTTGGCTTATGATATGCTGTACTAGCAAAATAAAGGCAGGATATCAATGCTTTAAATAAATTGAATAAATGCATTTTACAGTGTAGCACAAAATGAAACTGGAGCTTACAATCGGAGTTTAGAAACCTAATCTAGAAAGAGTTTATGGTGCTCCCTGCAGTGCAACATCTAATTTTAATGCAGAGCCAGGGGGAGCAGCGCAGATGCAAATTCAGTGTGTTGATAGAGCCCATCAGCTTTCCCAAGAGCACAGCTCTGCCCTTATTTATTGCTTCCCCCTTGCAGCATTTCCTCCTCGGTTACAGAGAAGCCCCTCACGCATTCCAAGCACGGCCTGGGAAGCATGACTGTGGCAAGCCAAACTTTGTGCCCCAAGGGCTCCTGACATCCCAGTGCCAGGAGAAATGACCGTCATATGACAGCCAGGCTGAAGGAGATCAAAAGCTCATCACAGAGACGCAATCAGCTCGGAAGGGAGAAGGAACTGCTCTCCGTGAGAGGCCTGCCGCCTGAGACAGTATCACATGACTTGGATGGCTGCAATGATAAGCCAGCTCTGGAGAGCATTAGTTCAATCTGATTTCCTCATAGCTGCCTGACAGACCAAAACTGTCCATCCTCATCTAGGGCAACAGGAACAAGGAACGTTTCTACTTCTTATGATAAGATTGTAAAGATGAATGCGCAGCGAAGGGCCCTGGAACAACAGGCCTTAAAATCATCATCCCAAGTTTCAACGAACACAAAAAGAGGCTAGATCAGGGGTGGGGAACATACGGTCTGTATACGCCCCCCCCCACATGGCTGTTTTTGCAGGCCCTGCCTCTTCCCCTGCTGCTACTGTTGCCACCGCAAAATCACCACATTTAGTGCTGCCACTGCCACCACCAAAGCGGTAAATTTGGTTGTGAGTTTGGTGGGTTCCAGGGGAGGCAATGCAGCTCCCTGGCCCCCAGACGTTGTCGACTCCTGTGCTAGAACTTATCGAGCTACCGCTTCTGTGAAGCTCTTTTACGTACTAGAACATATCAAGCTACCACTTCTGTGAAGCTCTTTTACGTACTAGAACATATCGAGCTACCGCTTCTGTGAAGCTCTTTAACGTACTTGTCTTTTTAGGGTATGGGCTGTCCTGTGCTTTCATGCCCCCTCCCAAATATTAAAATCTCCTAGCATATGCCAAACATATAAAACCCCCAAAGTGACATTAATAACAACAATAACAATAGTAACAACAACAATAATATATTTTTTAAAAGTTCTCCTACCAGTAGATTTAATTTCTCGGACGTAGTTACTGGGGAACCATCCTGTCCTCCCGTTGAGTGTCCCCTCCCACCAGCCCCCTTCCTCCACCCGGGTGACGTAAATGATGTCGCCTTTGTTGATGGACAGCTCATCCTCATTGGTCTGCTTGAAGTGGAACCTGGCCTTAACCACCAGCTGGTGACTGCCATTTTCAGTCATCTCCTAATGCAAACAGGTGTGAGAAGAGTACGGTCACGCCGACAGCAACAAAAAAACTGCAAAGAAGGATTGGGATAAGGAGTAGTCAATTAACATACTACTCACCATATCTAGAAATAAATCGATCAATCTCTAAGCAGTTTACAAATTCAAAAAGTAACACACATCATGATACATCATAATACCAAACTTTAGCAGTTAAAATTTTTGAAATATTTTAAAACCCAACTAAAAATACAATCAGTACTAAACAAGGGGTGTGGAATGTCTGGGGGTCCCCAGATGGCCACACCCCCTTCCCATTTCCCTCCCCTTTCTCCTGATCTCCTATCGTTTTGTGGTTTCCTGGCTTTGGTGCAGTTTCCCCCCATTCTAAAAGGTCAAAATGCCTTTCTTAAGGCTTAGTTTCTGGTCGCAAGAGCGTTGTATATGTAGAAGGGATGACTGTATGACTCAGGAGGCCTCAAAAACAACTGTCCTTTATTTATCACACACAGAACTGCAGAACTTAGCAGAAGCTCCACCCACTGCTGCTACTCCCAACTCTAGAGGAGCTGCCAAGGTTCAAAACAATAACTAACATGCAGTACCCCCCCCAAATGCATAACAAAGAGCTTTAAGCTACAATATGCAAGCTTTTCCTCCCCTTGCCCCTTTTGCCATTGGCTCCGCCCACCACCGGAATGCGGCCCCCAAGAGCTTCTCTGAAATGGAATGCTGCTAAAGGAGGTCCCGCAGCCCTGTACCAAACAAACTAACTAGGCAACACAGTCATTCAGGGAAGGCTTGGGAAAAGAGACGGGTGCCTAAAACATGACATACAGCAGGTACCTCCCGAATACCAGGGAGCTGATACCGTTTGACTGTGGACACACAGAAGGACCAGAGCTTAAGGTTTCCATGCGTGCAGTAAGCCAAGCCTCACGGAAGAACACAAGAAGAGCTGGATCAGACCAAAGGCCTATACTAGTCGTGCGTTCTGTCTGCACAGCGGCCAACCAGATGCCCCAATCCCACAGGCAGGGCAGGAGCACAATAGCACCCTCCCGCTCGGGGCTCCCATCAACTGGTATTCACAGGCATTTTAAATGTTTTTAATGTTTGTAAACTGCCCAGAGAGCTTAGGCTATTGGGCAGTATAGAAATGTAATAAATGAAATGAAACTGAAATGACAATTGAAAGGTTGTCACAGAGAGGAAGGCCAGGATCTCTTCTCCATCATCCCAGAGTGCAGGAAACGGAATGATGGGCTCAAGTTACAGGAAGCCAGATTCCAGCTGAACATCAGGAGAAACTTCCTGACTGTTAGAGCAATGTGGCAATGGAACCAATGACCTAGGGAGGTGGTGGGCTCTCCCACGCTGGAGGCGTTCAAGACGAGGCTGGACAGCCATCTGTCAGAGATGCTCTGACTTGGTTTCCTGCACTGAGCAGGGGGTTGGACTCGATGGCCTTGTAGGCCCCTTCCAGCCCTACTATTCTATGATTCTATAAAATAACATATTAGTATTATTTATTACATGTCTATACCGCCCCATAACTGAAGCTCTCTGGGGTGGTTCACAGAAGTTAAAAAATTAAAATTCAATATACAAAGTTTAAAAGCCATTTACATAAAAGCACACAGACAATATACTTAAATGCTTATTTCATTTTTTAAAGAATGAAATAAATGAATAAAAGTAATTTAAAACATACATGAAAGGTAGGAAGTTAAAGTACTAATCTTTAGTGTAGAAATACTTCCTCTGATACTGGGAGGAGCATGCAGCCATCTTGACTAGAAGCCATGAATAGCCTCAGGGCACAATCCTATGCATGTTTAGATAGAAAAACATCCTACAACTCCCAGCATTCCCCAACCTGAATGGCTGCCTGGGGAATGCTGGGAGTTGTGGGACTTTTTTTTTGTCTAAAGATGCATAGGATTGCACCCTTATTCTTCATGAATTTCTCTAATTCACTTTTAAAGTTATCCAAATTGGTGGCCATCATGACATCTTGCGTAATGAATTCCATAGTTTCACTCTGAGCTATGTGAAGTCCTTCCTTTTGTCTATTTCGAATCTCCCACCATTCATCTTCATGGGGTGACCCCATTGGGTTCTAGTATTATGAGAGAGGGAGAAAGACTTCTCCCTATCTGTTTTCTTCATGGAGAAGAAAACTCACAGAGGTTGGTGGATCTCGAGGTTCCAGTAAAAACCAAAACAGATCCTGCAAATCTGAAGTCTGTCTACCCTTGCTCATCCAGGCACAGAACCAGACCCAAACCTGCTCAAATTCAGCAAGGTCGCATTGTACATCCTCACAGCATGCCCTAAACTTGATTCTCACAAGAACTGGTGAGGCTCACTAACTGATTTCTTTGTTTTGTTTTGGAAAGAGGATTAATCAGTTCATGGAGAATTGGTCCATCAGCCATGACAGCCAGGTGGAGCAAAGGCAGTGTAAATCTCAAGAGGCACAAACAACAAAGCCACTGCCTTCTGCCCTGCTTGTGGGCTTCCCAGAGGCATCTGGCAGTCCACTGTTGGAAACAGGTTGCTGGGCTGGATGGGCCATTGGTGTGATCTGGCACCTCAACACTCAGATGTCAGGTCAGATCTCAAAGCCAAGATGAGACAATATCAATGAACGGGACATTCCCAGAGTGATCATAAGAATGTATGAAGAGCCCTGCTGGAGCAGACCAAAGGTCCATTAGTCCAGCATTCTGTTCACACAGTGGCCAGCAAGCTGCCCACAGGAAACTCACAAGCAGGACCATGAGTGCAACAGCACCCTCCTGCCTATGTTCCCCAGCACCTGGTGTACATAGGCCTCTGGTACTGGGGGTAGCACATAGCCATCCAGACTAGTAGCCATTGATGGCCTTCTCCTCCAGGAATTTGTCCAACCCCCTTTTAGAGCCATCCAAATTGGTGGCCATCCTGTGGTAGCAAATTCCATAGTTTAACTCTGCACTGTGTGAAGAAAGGCTCCCTTTGCAGTGGCTTTCAGAGCTCCTTTTGACCAGGCAGCAGAAGATGGCTTTTCTTGGCACAGAATCTGAGTCAAGGTTTTCTTTTTTAAAAGCAGAATATCAATTGCATAGCAAGTGATCATGGTTGGAATCAATAATCATCCTAAGCATTTATATCCAGGGTGCTGAACCTCAGGCCCATGGGCCAAAACTGGCCCTTGAGGATTCCCTAGATGGCCACGTTCCCTTCCCCTGGTCCCACCCCTTTCCCCCAAATATTTGGTGGCTTTCCAGCTTTTGTGCAGTTTTCCCCATCCCATTCTAAAAGGTTGAAAGGCTTAAGTACCGGCAGTATGAATTTTAAGCTATGGTATGCTGGTATTTTTGGTCCCACCACTTCTGTCTTTGGCCCTGCCTTCTTTTGCCTTTGGCCCCACCAACTACTGAAATGCGGACCCCGAGAGCTTCTCCAAAACGGAATCCGGCCCTCGGGCTGAAAGAGATTAGACAGCCCTGCTGTTTATAGAGCATCCAACTCTTCAAAGTGCCTTGCATACATTATCTTGTAGTACTCGCAACAGCCCTGTAAGATAGGTCAATATGATCATCGCCATGTTGCAGATTATTTATTTATTTACACCATTTATATGCCGCTCTACATCCAATAAAATATCTGAGCGGTGAATAATAAAAAGGAAAATCATCATCATCAAAATACAGAATTAAAGCCTTTCGGGGTGCTGAGAGAGAATGGCATGGCTGAGCGCATGGCAAAGGCAGAATTCAGACTGGGAAATATCTAATTCATAGCACAGCCGCCTAGCCACTGGGCCATGACACTCTTCTACACCAGACCTTCAGCTCTTTCCCTCAGCTTCTCTGGCCGTCTTTTCACATCTCTTTGGTAGATTTTGAATGCAACGTACCACAACTCTTGACTGCCTGTGTAATGTTCTTGATGATGTGGGAGACGTTGCTTGTGCAAGAGGATGGCTGTTCCCTGTGGTGGAACTAGCAGAAGGCCGGCGTGAGCATGGCCTGGCGGATGCCTGATCTGATTAAAGAAAAAAACAAAAGATTAAAAAACTGCAGCAGGGTGAATGCAAGAGGAGCCCTGCTGGATCAAACTGAAGGTCTATCTTCTCCAGCATCCTGCTTCCTATAGTGGACAACCAGATACTTTCAGGAAGCCCACAAGCAGAGCCGAGAAGGTAATATGTTTATTTAATTTAATTTAAAACATTTGTATCCCACCCTATATCATTAAGATCTCAGGGTGGTGTACAGATAAAATAAATGTAAACAGTATAAAACAGTAAATAATTTAAACAGCTAAAAGCATATTAAACATTAAACAAGCTAATATCAATTTAAATCTAAAACAATAAAACAGTTAAAACAGTGTGCTACTTTAGGGAATGCATTTAGCCCTCAAAGGGTTTGGTAAAAAGACATGTTTTTACTTGATGCTGAAATGAAACCATGTCTGCGCCAATTGGACCTCCAAGAGGAGGACATTCTACAATGGGGTGCCACAGCAGAGAAGGCCCTCTCCCACGTTCCACCATAGTGTATGTCTCACACTGGTGGGACGCAGAGGAGGGCCCCTCCA
Source organism: Heloderma suspectum (assembly GCF_057233095.1). Taxonomy (NCBI): domain Eukaryota; kingdom Metazoa; phylum Chordata; class Lepidosauria; order Squamata; family Helodermatidae; genus Heloderma; species Heloderma suspectum. The sequence goes on from NC_139466.1 coordinate 6,219,190, forward strand.
ACAGATCTCGGTCCTTGGGCAGGCATATATAGGAAGAGCCCCTTCGCGGCTCTTCCTCCCCTGTAACTGGTATTCAGAGGCAGACTGCCTTTGCATATGGCATTTCCATACAGCCACTGTTATATAGTCATTGTGGTTCATGAAGCTGTCCATCACGAATCTGTCTGAACCCCCTTTCAGGCCATCTACGCTAGAGAACATCACTGCATCTTGTAGCAGTGAGTTCCACAGATGAATGATGCAAGGTGCAAAGAAATGCTTCCTTTTATCTATCCTGAATCTACTGCCAATCAGAAGTATGAGAGAAGGGGGGGGGCTTCTCACTGCCCATTTTCTCCACACTGTGCATCATTTTATACAACCCCTCTCTCTAATCTCCCGTAATCCTGCTCTTAGTCATCCCCCCACCCCCTTTAAGCTACGTAGCCCCAAGTACTTTAGGCCAGGGTTGCTGAACCTCAGGCCTGTGGGCCAGATCCGGCCCTCTGGGGTTTGCCAGAGGGCCACACCCTTCTCCCAACCACTGTGGTTTCCTGGCTTTTGTGCAGGTTTTCCCCCCATTCAACAAGGTTGCAATGCCTCCCCTAAGGCTCGGTTACTGGCAGGAACAGCTTTAAGCTACAATATGCTGGTATTTTTTCATACTGCAGCTCTACCCCTTTGCCTCTGCTCCTGCCCCTTTTGCCTCCAGCTCCCCCTTCCACTGGAACACAGGCTCCTCTGAAGCTGAATTCGGCCCCTGGGATGAAAGAGGTTCAACAGCCCTGCTTTAGCCCTTCCTGACTGGAATGTGCTCGATCCCCTGATGATCTTAGTTTCCTTTTCTGTGACTGGGACTCTGCAAAACATTCCCCTGTTGAGTGTGCGCTCAGTGGGAAGACAAGGCTTGCTGCCACATGATGTGTGAAATGGCCCACAGAACATGCAAAGCCGCTTTGTGCCCAAATCAGAAGCCACCGGTCCATCTAGGTAGCAGCTCTCCAGGGGCTCCATCAGGCAGAGGTGGCTCTATATTTGGGGTGAATGGGGTGGCGGCCCTCTGCTGCTTCTCCACCCAGTTGTGGCAGGGAAATCCCATCACAAGCAGGTGCATTTGCTCCAATGCATGGCATGCGGCTGCCAGTTGCCACGCATGACCTTCTACTGCCCTCCTTTGACAATCTCTGCCCCACCAGCCCCAATAGGCACCAGCCGCCACTGCCAACAGAATTCCCCTCCTCAGTCCCTACTACCTGATCCTTTTGGTCGGAGAAGCCGGGTGACAGGGTTCCCCTTATGACCTGGATCCCCTGAGCAACTCCTTAAGGATCTCTTGTTTCCTTAAGAGTCTCACCTTCCTTGTTTTACCTTCCCCTTTCCAATAACGTGGGGTTTAGGCTTTAGATGTGAGGTGACTGACACTCTAGACACAGGGTTTAACCACAACAGTTTACTGGTAAACTAAAGCAAGCAAATCACAACTAAAGATATTTACACAATAGAGCTGAGTCATACAAAAGGCATTAAGAGAAAATGAAAATGGCAAAATGCAAGTTCTTTTACCCTAGCTGTACTTAGACTTCTCCAGGCTGCTTCTTCCTTGCTGCTCCCTCTTCAGGCTCTGGTCTCCCTGACTCTGCTTTTACTGGCTCTCTCACTCTTTTTTTAGACCCTCCTCCCCGAAAACTGAACATAATGTTTCAAACCTGAAGAAATGAAACTTAACTGGGGAAATGAAACTGAAATTTAACAGGGGAAATTAAATTACCCCTCTCGGGGATACCCCCTCCCCAAAACAACAATAAAATTCTAGGCCTCTGGGCCTGACCTTTTTTCACTTTGCCTCTGTAGGCCTCAAACTTTTCCACTGGAAATTGAACCTGGGACCTTCAACACACAAAGCATGCGCTCCACGACTGAGCTATGGCCCTTCCCTATAGCTTCCACGAGGCTTCCCCAACCTGGTGTCCTCTGGGTGTGTTGTACTGCACCTCCTATCATCCCCAGTCACCATGGACTCGCTGACCGGAGAGAATGGGGGTTGTAGTCCGATACATCTGGAGGGGACCTGGTTGGTCCAAGCTGGCTTACATCCTTGTTCCTCCATAATGAAGGCAGGTGTTTGCACATGAAAGGACAGGTTGTTTTGCTTTGGGCACATGGATCTGTACCTCCTCTCTCCACTGCAGCTTGGCAAAGTTGCACTGAGAGAGAGAGAGAGAGAGAGAGCGAGAGCGAGAGCGCAATTTTGGAGCCATTCATTCCATGAAGATAAGAGCTGATCAAATTGCTCACTGCCTTCCATGTTTCGCTTGTCAAACAGGACTCTGGAGTTTGGCAGCACAATGGGTGTACATAAAACCCACACTGCAGAAAACTCAAAAACATGCTGACATTTGACGTGAGCTGCCACAGCTTTTTTCTGTTTGTCAGCAAGTGGGAAGGAATAGCAAGCTGATGCAGATGGGTCCCCTCCTTCTTTCTTCTACTGACTAGAGAAAGCCCCCCCACACACACACATCAGTGAAGTACCCCCCGTCTTGTCAGCCAAATAACATATTCTACAATGCAACATTCTGGAGGTTTACCCTAAAAGATCAAATATAGAGCTTACCCCGATGAGCTGGCCAAGAGAGACACGCATGGATGCGACATCACGTTAACCACAGCCCACGCAGAATCTCTCCCAGAATGGCGTGCTGCCAAAGACCGCTCACCATATGATGCTGAAAGATGGTCTACCTAGCACAGTTCTTTCTGTTCAGAATGCTAGCTTGTTATGATTTGGAAGCCTCGGTATTATTCCCCTCCACCCTTCAAAAGGGGAACACAGCACGGAGGCAAGGTCCAGGGGCCAGACCTCCTATAATCAGGAGAAGGATCCAAGGACAGCGAGGAGGACCCCCTCCCATAATGCACATCAGAAGACCCCGCTCTGCTGGAAGCTCAGTGAAAAGCGGACACCACGAGCCTGCCCATCGGTCCTCCATATGGCTGAGAAGGTCTTCATACCATTCTCCTAAGATGCCACATTCTGTTCCTGAACCCTCAGAGGGGCTGGACCAAAACGGACAGAATTGTGCAGGGCCCCTTTAAGAACCTAGGGGTGGAGTTAGAACCCCTGATCTGCCTGCAGCCTATTTAAGCATTCAGTTGGCTTGAGCACTTAGCTGGAGCAACATCTGCAGCCTGAATCATGCTCAGTACCACGCAGAGCTTGCTGTGGTTCTTCTGCCTCTGCCCTTCTTCCTCAGTTCTCCCTGTAGACTCTGCCTGGAACAGGGTTCACAAGCCTATTTTATACACAGCTACAACTGGGGAGAGGCAGAGCCTAAACTTATTTAGATTTGGATCTGTTAAAAGTGGCTAGTCCTCATTGCTGCAATAAAAAGGAATGTGTTTGAAAGCCTCTGCATGTGTATTTTGGTTATTCAAACCTCACAATTAATTGTCCATCTCATGATTCTGAGACCAGAATATGCAGAGGAGGGCCAGAGAGCCATATTTGGCTGTGCAAACTTCCATTGTCCCCCACTTCCTGGACCTGGAGTACATAAAAGGGAAACCACAATGATCAAGGGGTTGCAGCAACTCCCTTACAGGGAAGGGCAAAAATATTTGGGCTTCTTACAAAAAGAGACAACTAAGGGGAGGGGGAATGGAATAGAGCAGGCTTCCCCAATCTGGCACCCTCCAGATATCTTGGACTACAACTCCCAGCATTCCTGTTGATTGGCCATGCTGGCTGGGGAAGATGGGAGTTGAAGTCCAAAACATCTGGAAGGTGCCAGGTTGGGGAAGACTGGGATGGAGGTTTAGAACAGGGGTGGGGAACGTGAGGCCCTCCAGATGTTGCTGGACTACAACTCCCATCAGCCCTAGCCAACATAGCCAATGGTGAGGGATGATGGGTGTTACATTAGGAAACAATGGTCAGTATAGAGAAAGGGGCCAAGGAGAAGATGTTCTCCTCCTCTCATAGTACAAGGACAACAACTAGTAAGTGTTTTACAGCTGCAAATGGCATAAAATACACCAATTTTACAGCCGTAATTTTCCCACGAAAAGCTAATGGCAGCTGCCATTTGCTTATCTCGTCTTTTATAAAGCCGGAGAGCCGCCATGTGAAATCTGGCGGATGGACCAGGGCTCCGGGGAAATCCACGGTGCCCTAAGTGGCCTGGGTTTCCTTGAGGTGGACCACCCCTTGACCGGACATCGGGGGATTCCCCCATCCCTAGTCACTATGCAGCAGCACAGGCTGGGGGAACAACCAAGCCACCACCTTGGATGTTTTAAGGTACCCAGTTATGAAGTCCAGCATTTGGGGCTATTTATTGTCTTGATGCATTTTTATTTCTAAGATGTATTAGTCACCCTATAGCTAATACCAGCCAACAATGAAAAATGCACAAATAAAATGCATATAAAACAAATTTTAAAAACCCAGCTTAATGCAGCTAATAGTACCAGAGACCTTTGCCATACCAGCCAGCTAAAACAGTCAGCTGGTGCGGCAGGATTTCATCACTATCAGGGCCTGGTCTCCACCCCAACCATACAAACAGCATTAGGCATGTTTACTGTGGTCGTCCAGCTCAAAATATACTTTTTCATTGTTTCTAGGTGAGCTGTACTGGACTGTGGAGGAGAGACCAGTGCCACTTCCCTGACTCCTTCCACAACAAAAGAAAGATCAGCAACTCTCAGTATTGAATCACTGATCACGGCTGGAGAATTCAGAGAGGGAACAAGCCCTCCGCGCCTCTCCAAAGGCAGTTCATCGACTTCTTCGACGAAGCGATCAGCAAGCGAAACGATGCTTGCTGAGACATCGGCGCCAGCAGCTATTCTTAGCATCTTGTTAGAACTGGAGTTGAAATGTCTATTCGGCAACAAAGTGCGAAGTGCCAATTGACAATTCAGTGTTTGCGTTTCCTAGCGATTTAAACTTTAAACATGGATTCCACTGCGCTTTATCAGCCAGGCAACAACTCCACATGAAGGGTGCCGCTTGCCAAATCGTTGGAAATAATCAGAACTTTGGATTTACTAGCTTCTCTGGCAGGGCCGGCCAAAGACATTTCACTGCCTGAGGTGAAGGAGAAGTTGGCTCCGCCCTCTCATCCCATGTACCAAACCTGACTGGACTGGCAGCGGAACCTTTCTTTGATACTGGCAACGGGACGGTATCCTCCACCATCCCTGAAGGCAGCAGGATAGCTTAGGGGGCACAGGGCAGGCTGTGTGGCCATAGGTCTCTCCCCCAATACCTTGCTGCCGCCTCTCACCATCTTCCACCTGAAGTGACTGCCTGACTCTGCCTAATGGTAGGGCCGGCCCTGTTCTCCAGTTATGATACCAAGGCTGTGTTTTAATGATTTTTTTGAACACAGGCACACCCCACTCGTTCCGTTCTATTCCATTGCAAATTTGCACTTCACTGTTTATTTATTTGCATTTATGACCTGTCCTATTCCATGGGCTACCTTGCATTTGAAAGCAAGCCCTTCCCCTCTGTGCATCTGATTTTACCATCCCAGAATGTTTTATTCTTCTAAATACCAGTGCTGGTGCTTGTGGGCTTCCCATTGGGGCATCTGGTTTTCCCCTGTGGGAAACAGGATGGTGGACTAGACAGGCCTCTCGTCCCATCCAGAAGAGCTCTTCTTATGCTCTTGCTACATTTATATACTGCTTTCTTCCAGTGTAGTCAAGACAGTTCACAGTTGCTGTCTCACCTCTCCCTTTAAAGGCAACCAGATGGAATGCCTGCTAATGGAGACAGTTCTGGGAGGGGAGGAACCAAATTGGGCCCAGCTAGGCTGATGCTGGGGGCCTCCCTGTCTCACCTTTAAGAGAGGAGTGGTCAATGTGTGGTACCTCCAGATGTTTTCGCTTACAACTCCCACCATCCCTCACCATTGGCTAGGCAACCTGGCTCCCCCCAGATGCTTTGGACTCCAACTCCCATCAGCCTCATCCATCATGGCAAGGGTCAGGAATGCTGGGAGATGTAGTCCAACTTGGAGGGCACCAGGTTGGGAAAGGCTAGGCTAGGCTAGGCTGATGGGAGTTGTAGGTCAAACCATCTGGAGGGTCACAGATTGCCCAACCCTTCTGTAAGTCAATCAGATGGAACATCTGTTAATGCAGACAGTTCTGGGAGGGGAGGAGCCAAGTTGGGCCCAGGTGGACGGATGCAGGGGGCCTCACTGTCTCACTCTCCCTTTAAAACAACCAGATGGGATGCCTGCTAATGGAGACAGTTCTGGGAGAGGAGGAGCCAAATTGGGCCCAGCTGTAGCACTTCTCCTTCTGAAGCTGCCAGTTGGAACATCTGCTAATGAAGACGGTTCTGGGAGGAACAAAACAGCAGTTGGTCCCAGCCAGGCTGATAGAGGGGGCCTCCTGCTGTCTCACTTCCCCATCTGACACAGCCAGGTAGAACAGAGCCGGAGATTTCCATGTTCAGAAGGTAGCACATCATGGGAAGGGGCATAGGTGCTAGCTTTCTATGGGGAGAAGGGTTTTGGGGAGAAGGGGGAAGCATTCAAACATGTGATTTCCCCTGCCTGTGGTACAGTCCCAGCAATGCATCACTTGACACTGAGATAGAAATTAAAGTAAATAAGGAACAGGAGTATAAACACAACATAGTAATATAATAAAAAAGGAATATACTTTCTTCTTTGGGTAGGAGTAAGAGCTAGTTTATACCATCAGCAGTCATGTGATTCAGCTTTTGGGGAAGGGCCATAGCTCAGTGGTAGAGCAAACGTTTTGGGTGCAGAAGGTCACAGGTTCAATCCCCGGCTTCTCCCGGGCCCTGTTTCCACGACAATGGAAAGAGAAGGGTGGAGTGGCTCACCCGCGTTTTTGTAGGAGCCGCTTTTGGTCCAGGCAGGGCTCCACAAGGGTGTACATCGCACCATTCTAAGTGGCTTCTCATAACTTACTTCCAGGTTGGGGGGCAGGGTTGGAGTGAGCATCATCTGAGTGGCAGGGGCTGCTCAACCAATAAGAGAGGCTCGCCCCCACCCCCGCCTTCCAGGCTCCATATGGAAGGTGCCAAGTAGTTACTTCCCCTTATGCCCATTTGTAAGACAAGCCTCCCAAGGAGCCCCAAGCCTCATTAAACACAATGGATGTTACTTCTGAGTAGACACACATAGACTTGTGCTGGGGGAGGCTGGGGGAATGCAGGGACGGGAAAGCAGCCCCCTTTCTAACCAAACCGATACTGCGCAGGATCTCTGTAACGAAGCTTGAATTAGTTACTTCCTAAGGCAATACAGCAAATAACGGAGAATCGGAGCCTCGAGATGGCGCTTAACTGCACTTAGGGAATTGGGCTTTAAACCGTGCCATTTCAATTGAGGGGGATCTCTGTAAGGGCTGATGTGGGCATTCAAAGGGAAAGCCTCACTGACCACAATGCGAGTTACTTCTGAGGAGACACTAATGAGTTTGTTGTGGGAAACAGAGGGAAAGGAAACACCCCTTGACCAGGATCACAATGAAAGGCATAGGCCTGTGCAGGGCTCGCATACCCAAGGTCAATGCGGAGGTTGGGGCACACAGCAACTATACTGGGATAACCCAACTTATGGAAAATAATCGGATTTAAGCAGCCTCGGGAAATCCGGGTTTTGTGCAATAAGCTCTGGGGTGGCTGCTGCTGGATGGCCACAATGTCATGTATCCCTAATGATCTCAACACGCAGCCGGCTCAGAGCAGATCGCTGGTGGAGACACCCCCCAGGTTGAGTTGGAAAAGCTCCTGCCTGAAACCCTGGAGAGCCGCCGCTGCCAGTCAGTGTCGACCATACTGGGCTGGATGGACCCAGGGTCTCACTCAGTAGAAGGCAGCTTCCTATGTCCTTAGATTCTATCATTGCAGAAGACGCGTGTGCTGTATGTTGTCCCTGAAGAAATGAAATTGGATCTCATACTGAAACTACTGTTGGGGAAGTGGAAACCCCGTCATGACAAGAGGGAGGTGTGCGGGGGGATGCTTCTCCTAGAAATGCCAGCAGTAAAGTATGAATACAACCCTTTTTCTTACCTTCAGTAGCTTTGTTGATAGCTGCAAGGGTATTCAGTACCTGGGGGAAATTGTCTCCCGTGTATAGATCATGTGCATCAAACAGCTGTGCAAAGAGAAACAAAGCCTGATGTCAGTCTTCCGAGCTCACCCCTTAGCAGCCTGTAACTCAGACTGAGACAAACAAAGCTATCAAAAACTGAATGTAAACAGAGACAAATTCACAGAGGAGGAGAGGCAGGAACTGCTAGCCATGATGCCTCAATGAACCTCCATGTTCAGAGCCAGTTTACCTCCAAATACCAGTTGCTGGGGGGTGAGCAACAGCTCTGGAGTCATTTACTTTTAGTCAGATGTAAATGACTGAGTTGAATGACTATCTTCAAAAAGGGCAAAAAGGAGGAACCTGGGAACTACAGACCAGTCAGTCTGATCAATCCCTGGGAAAATTCTGGAGCAGATCATAAAGCAATCCATCTGGAAGCACCTTGACAACAATGCAGTGATGACTCGAAGCCAACATGGATTTGTCAAAAACAACTCCTGCCAGACGATTTTCTGATCTCATTTTTTGATCAAGTAACCTCCCTTGTAGACCGTGGGAATGCTGTAGACATCATATACCTCGACTTCAGCAAAGCTTTCGACGAAATGCCCCATGATATCCTGATGAGCAAACTAGCTCAAAGTGGGCTAGATGAAACAACGATCCGGTGGATCCACAGTTGGCTACAGAATCGGACTCAAAGAGTGCTTCTCAATGGGACCTTCTCAAACTGGGGAGAGGTAACGAGTGGGGTACCGCAGGGCTCAGTCCTGGGCCCAGTGCTCTTCAACATTTTTATCAATGACTTGGAGGAGGAGGTGCAGGGAATGCTGATCAAATTTGCAGATGACACAAAATTGGGCGGGATAGCTAATACTTTGGAAGACAGAAACAAAATTCAAAGTGATCTGGATAGACTGGAGCACTGGGCAGAAAACAACAGAATGACATTTAATAGGGATCAATGCCAAGTTCTGCACCTAGGAAAAAGAAACCAAATGCACAGTTACAAGATGGGGGATAGTGGCTCAACCACACTACAAGCGAGAAGGATCTTGGAATTGTTGTCAATCACAAGCTGAATATGAGCCAACAATGTGCTGTGGCTGCAAAAAAGGCAAATGCTCTTTTGGGCTGCATTCATAGAAGCATAGCTTCCAAATCCCGGAAAGTATTAGTCCCCCTCTACTCAGCACTGGTTAGGCCTCATCTTGAGTACTGTGTCCAGTTCTGGGCACCACATTTTAAGAATGATGCAGACGAACTGGAGAAGGTTCACAGGGGGGCAACAAAGATGATCAGGGAACTGGAAAGAAAGCCCTATGAGGAGAGACTGAAAGAACTGGGCATGTTCAGCCTTGAGAAGAGAAGACTGAGGGGAGATATGATAGTGCTTTTCAAGTCCTTGAAAGGTTGTCACAGAGAGGAAGGCCAAGATCTCTTCTTGATCATCCCAGAGTGCAGGACATGGAATAATGGGCTCAAGTGACAGGAAGCCAGATTCCGGCTGAACATCAGGAAAAACTTCCTGACTGTAAGAGCAATACGACAGTGGAACCAATTACCTCGGGAGGTGGTGGGCTCTCCCACACTGGAGGCCTTCAAGACGAGGCTGGACAGCCATTTGTCAGGGATGCTCTGACTTGGATTCCTGCATTGAGCAGGGGGTTGGACTCGATGGGCTTGTAGGCCCCTTCCAACCCTACTATTCTATGATTCTATGAATTGGGTTTACCTTCCAGTATATACTCTTAGGGTGCAACCCTATACATAGTTACGTAGGAGCAAGTCCCACTGAAATCAGCGTGGCTTGCTTCTGCGTAGACGTGCATAGGACTGCACTCTCAGGACTGTAGCCTTACGCATGATCGCGTACTAGGGTTGTGTTAGGATTTTGTTGGGTTTGTTTCTTTTATAGGAAGTCACCAAAATTCACAAATTTCTTTATAAAGATGAAAAGAATGTGAGTTTAAAAACAAACAAACAAAACAAAAGTGGGAGAAACTGAAATGGACAGATTGGTCCATCCAGGCAAAGGGCTTTCAGTGCTTAGCTCTGAAAAGTCTGGCTTTGAATCCCCGCGTATTCAATCATGTCTGTGGTGCTGCATTAGCTAGGGTTGCCACTTATCTTTTTCTGAGAGGCTCCTAATCTTTAACAGCTATACGGCAGACAGGTACAACATGGGCCTCTCCATGCTGGGAATAGCTGTGCAGGTAGGTGAGGATTTCATTTCATTTCATTCTTGATAAGAATTTCCCAAGATTTGCAAATATCTTCATGTTCAGGATGGAAAGAACTTGAGATTTAAAAACTCTGAATGCAGGAGAAAGCAAAACTGATAGATTTGTTCAGCTCTACCTGGTAACCAGGGGACTGAGTATTGTTTAGGTTGGAATCCTATACATACTCCCAGATAAGTCTCATTAAACCCAGTTGGATTTGTTTCTGAGTAGACCTACATAGGACCACACTGTTAAAGTAGCACATTTTTCATTGGACTGTGAGTATATTACATCTGCCACATATTCCTAAAAAGTAGAGCTGCAACATTTAATTAATTTGCTGGTTAGATTAATCCGCAAAAACAACAACCTTTTTGATCCATAAGGCATCGCTAACTAATCAGGCAACTTTAAAAAAAGTTAATTATTTCTTAATATAAGTACTTGTAAAAGCTGCAGATGGCAGGCACCATCTTAAAATAGGCATTTTCACGTTTATTCTAGCACAGAAGGGAACGCCTGTTCCAAGACGGCATCTGCTGAGACCATCTAAAAGCAAAGAAAGCATACCTCCCCCACGCCCCACATGAGAACTATCGCTTTGAGTCGCATGCAAAACTTATGCAGAGTTAAGGCACAAGCCTATGCATCTTTAGACAGAAAAAATGCCCTACAACTCCCAGCTTTCCCCAGGCAGCCATGCAGGTTGGGGAATGCTGGGAATTGTAGGACTTTTTTTCTGTCTAAACACGCATAGGACTGCTCTTGGAGGGAGCAATCCTACCGAGACAGGCGGCCACCTCTGAACTCGGAGGCGACCGCCTATCCAGTGCAGGGCAGGAGAAGCATGGAGGGGATTGTCCCCTCCATGCTTCAGCTGCCCTGCATTTGCGGCTAGACAGCAGATTTTGGCTGTCTAGCCGCAGGAAGGCGGAGCAGGGGAAGTGGCTGCTGGATGACACGTCGGATGTGTCATACTGGCATTTCCGCCTTCCCCACCCTGGAATGCCCCGGAATGCCCCGTTTTGACCGCTCTGCTCTCCTCTTCTGAGCGTGGGACCGTTCCGAGCTGCTTGCGAGGCAGCACAGGAGGGGGGGGGGAAGGTTGGTTCTCCAGGAACTGACCTTGGAGCGCGGGCTCCGAGGTTGGTTCCCGGAAACCGATGTATCCTATGGCCGTCTAGCTGCTGACTATCAGCCATAGGATTGCTCCCTCAGTTGATCAGTGAACCAAATACAACTTGATGAATCGACTGTCAGGGATGCTCTGACTTAGATTCCTGCATTGAGCAGGGGGTTGGACTCGATGGCCTTGTAGGCCTCTTCCAACACTACTATTTTATGATTTGATTCTATGACTAAGACTTCTTGAATCCGATGGCAGCCTGACTCTACTAAAAAGTCAGTTGTTGAGTTACGAAGGCAACTGGCTACTGCAGATGTCTCAGTGGTTTGTGAAAAACTAAGTGGGGGCGGGGGGGGGAACTCCCCCCCCGTGTCAGCAATTTTACAGCTGTACCCCTGAACTGCCAAGCTCTGTGGTTTTGCCTTTGCAGAGCATACAAGCACCCTGACACGACAGCCTGGCAAATCCCATCCCATCGCATGCATTCCTCTAACCACGGCCTCAGGCACTGGCCTATAATTTAGATCAGGAAGGGGGACATTTCCTGAGTCCAATGGCTGTAGACTGTAAACTGGCCTATGAATTGTACCCAAATGTGATCCTGGATTACAGGTCATTTGAGTTGTGCCTTCTCCTCTTGGCCTGCGGTTTAACTCACTCAAGGCATCTGGACTGAGTGATTCCAGCAGCAGTTTAGAGACACGTATATCGTGGGCTCTTGCTCTCCACCGCGCATGACGCCCTGTGGTCTGAGTTATGTGGGAATCTTCTGGGAAGGAGCGATCGGATCTGTTTCACTGGATTCATTATAGTCATTTAGATCCCACCCAAGGTAGCTCATGACAAAACATACATATGATAAGAAAGACAAGCCAGAAGAGTATCAAATCCTCAGCCATTAAAACACATCAGAGAGAATGCACAAAAACAGTGGCAATTTGTAACAAAAGGCCTTGTGAAAGAGAAAACTCTTCAGCGTCCTTTGAAAAATGGGGGGGGCATGATGGAGCAAACACAAGTGGAGCCACCACTTAAAAAGCTCTGTCCCTAGTCACCGCCAGCCTGATCTTCCCAGCTGGTGGAAGACTCATAAAGGGATGGGTGGTCCTTGAATTAACCTGGTCCTAGGCCATTTAGGGTGGGAGTTGGGGAATGCTGGGAGTTGTAGAACTTTTTTCTGTCTAAACATGCATAGGATTGCACTCTTAGGGCTTTAAAAGTTAAATCACCCCAGGGCTCTTTTGTATGCTTCTATAAAAATGTGTACCTGTTCATTCTCTCTCTCTCACCCACAGTGCCAGCTTTTTCAACCATAAATGCTTTGATCCATGGGGAGATTCTGAGAATGATTTCTTTAGAGAAGGGATGGACAGAGACTAGCTCACGTGGAAGCCTCCCAGTTTCCCGCCTCCCAGCTGAGCAGAGCAGAGCAGAGCAAGCTGCTCCAGCTGGTCCAGGGACTACAGAAGCAGGCAAGCTCCCAGAGAGCGAGCGAACAGAGCGAGCGAACAGGGGGAGCAAACAGGAGTTGGCCAGGGGAGTTGCAGTGGTTGAAGAGACAAAGGAGACAAAGGAGACAGAGGCTAAGAGGCAAGTGGGTTGCAGGAAGCCCAGGGCGCTGCCCTTTATCCTTCTGATTGGCTGTGAGCTCACCAGGTGCTTCTGAGAGCTCCAACTGAATTGGAGGGGTGTGGCCTGAGTACTCCCAGCAGCTGACTGGGCGGGAAGCTTCAGTCTGTTTCCCGCCTCCCAGCTGAGCAGAGCAGAGCAGAGCAAGCTGCTCCAGCTGGTCCAGGGACTACAGAAGCAGGCAAGCTCCCAGAGAGCGAGCGAACAGAGCGAGCGGACAGGGGGAGCAAACAGGAGTTGGCCAGGGGAGTTCGGCAGGGGAGGTCAAGGGGGAGGCCCCTAACATTTTTTTTTTTAACTAACTTTTTCCCATTTATTTGTCTTGTAACACACACTTCCACACCAGTGGGACTCTGCTTTTAACCTCTACTGAGTAGAGGAGCAGGCACAGGCTAGTCTAGAACAATCACAAAGCTAGACACAAAAAGGGAAAAGGGGCTATGGAAGGACAAGACTCTCCAGTGGTGGTGACCTGCAAGGTGTGTGCAATGTTTGTTTTCTTGCCTGAGAACAACATGGCCTACACCTGCAACAAGTGCAAGTTGATCACGCTGCTGGAGGAAAAAGTAAGTGGACTGGAGCGGCGACTGTCAACCCTCCGGGGAATAAGAGAACACGAAGAGTTCTTGGACAGAATGGGGGAACTACAGCAGCAAAGGGCAGACCAGAAGCTTGAAGAGCAACAGCAAGATGAGGCAGAAGTGGGAAATGCTGAGGAGAAGAAAAATGGAATAGAGGATACTCCTTGGAAAACGGTGACAGTTAGGAGAAGAAGAACTAGACGCCACTCTGCACCAGTGGAAGCGGTGGAGCTGTGGAACCGATTCCAGGTACTTGCAGATGAGACTGGAGGACAGCCTGCAGAGGAAGAATCACAGGGGAACCTGCATGAGAGTGAGCAAGAGGCTAAAGGTCAGTCAAACAGAGGCGATGAAACCCAGGCCTACAAGAAGAAGAAGAGAAGAGTGGTAGTAGTGGGAGACTCCTTGCTGCGTGGGATCGAGACCCAAGTATGTCGCGAAGACCCGTGGACTCGCCAGGTATGTTGTCTCCCGGGAGGACAGATTAGAGACGTGACTGAAAGGTTGCCTGCACTCATAAAGCCCACTGACAGGTATCCCTTTCTTCTCATCCATGTGGGAACAAATGATACCGCCAAGCGGAGCTACGAAGAGATCACGTCAGACTTTGAAGCTTTGGGAAGGAAACTCAAGAACTTTGGGGCCCAGATAGTTTTCTCATCCATCCTTCCAGTAGTTAGAAGAGGGATAGAAAGGGAACGAAAAATACTCCGGGTGAATGACTGGCTACGAAGGTGGTGCCGACGAGAGAGATTTGGATTCTGGGACCACGGGCTATACTTCCTGGAAGATGGGCTGTTGGCTAGGGATGGGTTGCACCTCACAAAGGCTGGGAAGAATGTGTTTGGACACAGCATGAAGAACTTCATCAGGAGGGCTTTAAACTGAATCCTACGGGGAAGGGAGATGTAATGTTGGGGGTAACAATGGACGTAGGCGCATGCACTGCAATGGAGAGAACAGCGCTGATAGCGCCCAATAATAGTCTTCAGACACATGTAGGAAGAAAGCCAGACTATGAAGCACATGGTCTTCGATGTCTATATACTAATGCCCAGAGTATGGGAAACAAACAGAATGAACTTGAACTCTTAATACAGGAGGGAAATTATGACTTGATAGGTATAACTGAGACTTGGTGGGATGACTCTCATGACTGGAATACAGCAGTTGAAGGATATAACTTGTTCAAAAAGAACAGGAGGAACAGAAAGGGAGGCGGGGTTGCACTGTATGTGAAAAATACATATCTCTGCACAGAAATACAGGAGGAGGAGCTTGGTAGCCCCATCGAGAGCATCTGGGTTGAAATAAATGGAGCAAAGAATAAAAGGAACCTGGTGGTCGGAGTCTACTACCGGCCACCCAATCAAGGAGAAGCCAAGGATGAAACTTTTGAAAAGCAAATAGCCAATGTTTTAAGGAAGCATGATGTAGTAGTAATGGGGGACTTCAATTTCCCCGATATTTGTTGGGAGACAAATTCTGCAAAACATGGCCCCTCCAGGAAATTCCTGACTTGTGTGGCGGATAACTTCCTCCTACAGAAAGTAGAGGAAGGAACTAGAGGATCGGCTATCCTTGACTTGATCCTAACCAACAGAGATGACTTAGTGGATAAAGTAGCAGTTACAGGAACTCTGGGGGAAAGCGACCATGTTGTACTTGAGTTCTTGGTTCTAAGGGAAGCAAAAGCCGAGTGTACTCAAACGCGTACCCTGGATTTTAGGAAAGCTGATTTTAATAAACTCAGAACAATGATCAGTAAGGTCCCATGGCAAACAATGCTAGCGAGAAAAGGAGTCCAAGATGGGTGGGAACTTTTAAAAAAGGAAATTCTCAAGGCACAATCACAAACAATTCCAACAAGAAGAAAAGGTGGAAGACAACAGAAGAAGCCAATGTGGCTTCACAAAAAGCTTAGGGATGACCTGAAAACAAAAAAGGACACATATAAGAAGTGGAAAGAAGGCCAAGTAACAAAGGAAGAGTACAGGCAGGTAGCACAGAATTGCAGGGATGGCGTCAGGAAGGCTAAAGCGGAGAACGAGGTGAGGTTAGCGAGGGATGCTAAAAACAACAAAAAGGCTTTCTTCAGCTACGTGCATAGTAAAAGGCAGAGGAAAGAAATGGTTGTTCAGCTATTAAATAAGGATGGCAAAATGATAACAGATGACAAAGAAAAGGCAGAGGTGCTCAATTCCTACTTTGGCTCAGTCTTCTCCCAAAAGAGGGTCTATGACCCCCCTGGCAAAGGCGAAGTACAGGCTGAAGGGGCAGGATTGCAGCTTGAGATCGACAGGCATATGGTCAAGGAACACCTCATTACTTTGAATGAGTTCAAATCTCCAGGGCCAGATGAACTGCATCCTAGAGTCATAAAGGAACTGGCAGAAGAACTCTCAGAACCGCTGTCTATTCTCTTTGAGAAATCATGGAGGACCGGGGAAGTGCCAGATGACTGGAGGAGGGCTAACGTTGTCCCTATCTTCAAAAAGGGTAAAAAGGAGGAACCTGGGAACTACAGACCAGTCAGTCTGACATCAATCCCTGGGAAAATTCTGGAGCAGATCATAAAGCAATCCATCTGGAAGCACCTTGACAACAATGCCGTGATTACTCGAAGCCAACATGGATTTGTCAAAAACAAGTCCTGCCAGACAAATCTGATCTCATTTTTTGATCAAGTCACCTCCCTTGTAGACCGTGGGAATGCTGTAGACATCATATACCTCGACTTCAGCAAAGCTTTCGACAAAGTGCCCCATGATATCCTGATGAGCAAACTTGCTCGAAGTGGGCTAGATGAAACAACGATCATGTGGATCCACAGTTGGCTACAGAATCGGACTCAAAGAGTGCTTATCAATGGGACCTTCTCAAGCTGGGGAGAGGTAACGAGCGGGGTACCGCAGGGCTCAGTCCTGGGCCCAGTGCTCTTCAACATTTTTATTAATGACTTGGAGGAGGAGGTGCAGGGAATGCTGATCAAATTTGCAGATGACACAAAATTGGGAGGGATAGCTAATACTTTGGAAGACAGAAACAAAATTCAAAGTGATCTGGATAGACTGGAGTGCTGGGCAGAAAACAACAGAATGGCATTTAATAGGGACAAATGCCAAGTTCCGAACCTAGGAAAAAGAAACCAAATGCACAGTTACAAGATGGGGGATACGTGGCTCAACCACACTACGAGCGAGAAGGATCTTGGAATTGTCGTCGATCACAAGCTGAATATGAGCCAACAATGTGATGTGGCTGCAAAAAAGGCAAATGCTATTTTGGGCTGCATTAATAGAAGCATCGCTTCCAAATCCCGGGAAGTACTAGTTCCCCTCTACTCAGCACTGGTTAGGCCTCATCTGGAGTACTGTGTCCAGTTCTGGGCACCACACTTTAAGAAGGATGCAGACAAGCTGGAGAGGGTTCAAAGGAGGGCAACAAAGATGATCAGGGGACTGGAAACAAAGCCCTATGAAGAGAGACTGAAAGAACTGGGCATGTTTAGCCTTGAGAAGAGAAGACTGAGGGGAGATATGATAGCACTCTTCAAGTACTTGAAAGGTTGTCACAGAGAAGAAGGCCAGGATCTCTTCTTGATCATCCCAGAGTGCAGGACACGGAATAATGGGCTCAAGTTACAGGAAGCCAGATTCCGGCTGAACATCAGGAAAAACTTCCTGAGTGTCAGAGCAATACGGCAATGGAACCAATTACCTGGGGAGGTGGTGGGCTCTCCCACACTGGAGGCCTTTAAGACGAGGCTGGACAGCCATTTGTCAGGGATGCTCTGACTTGGATTCCTGCATTGAGCAGGGGGTTGGACTTGATGGCCTTGTAGGCCCCTTCCAACCCTACTATTCTATGATTCTATGATTCTAAGCCATAGCTTAGTGGTAGATACAGAACATGCTTTGCATGAAAAAATCCTAGGTTCACTCCGTAGCATAGCCAGACAGGGTCTGTCTGAAACCCTGGAGAGCCACGCTACTTGATCTGCGCTAGATGTACCCTTGGTCTGACTAAAGTAGACCATGGGCCACTGACTCTTCTGCTCAACCACCTAGCACTTGTTAGTTGCTGGGATATTTCTCACCAAGAATGCCAGACTAGTTAGACCTAGCATTACCCTGCAACATGTGCCAAACTTGTTTCCCCCCATTTCTTTAGTTCCCACACCAGGGGGGGGGGATTTAGGGGGATGAAGGGGCTGGGTGGGAAGGTATAACTCCTCCCTACTCGTGTGTGGTGGTCCTGATTCAGATCGGGACATTGTATGCTTACAATAGAGTAAAAAGAAGTTCGGATCACCTATATCAGGGCTGGGGAACCTCTTTCCACAAGGGCCTAATGCAATTTCGGAAAAGCTCTTAGGGGTTGCATTCCAGTGGCAAAGGAGGCCAAAGGCATGGATGTGGCTAAAAATACCAGTAAATTGTAGCTTAAGGCCCTTCCTGCCAGCTACTAAGCCTTAGGAGGGGCATTTCAACCTTTCAGAATGGAGGAAAAAGCTGCACAAAAGCCAGGAAACCACCCATTGATTGGTATTCGGGAGAAAAGTGGGGCCAAGGGAAGAGGTGTGACCATCTGGGGAACCCCGGAGGGCTGGATCGGAACCCCAAGC
Organism: Heloderma suspectum; assembly: GCF_057233095.1. Taxonomy (NCBI): domain Eukaryota; kingdom Metazoa; phylum Chordata; class Lepidosauria; order Squamata; family Helodermatidae; genus Heloderma; species Heloderma suspectum. The sequence continues at coordinate 6,237,450 of NC_139466.1, forward strand.
AAGCTGGATTTGGTCCTCGGTCCTGAGGTTCAACACCCCCAACTGGTGCAGGCTGGTGGCTCCGATGTCAGTGGGGCGGTGAATTCGCTCTGGGTTTCAATCAGAACCAGTCAGAACTCTAAAGGAGCTGTCCAAGTGCAAAGCACCTTGGATAGCTCCTCTGGAGTTCTGACTGAAACTCGGACTGGATTCACCGCCCCACTGACATCGGAGCCACCAGCCTCCACTGCCCCTGACACATGCTGTCTCTTTCCCCCATACTACAATATGCCATACCAGCAATCTTTAAACTTTGTGGGCTGCTCTTTTGTTTTTCTCTTTCTGGGAACTCTGCATTTTCTTCCACTGCAGCTGCTGAAAGTCTGCCTCACCTAATTTTGGATCACTGCAGTGTGTTATACATGGGGCCCCTTTGCAAAGCGGTCTGGAAACCTCAGTTAGCAGAAAACAGATCAGCCAGTGAACTGATTGGGATCCCAGGAGGACAGGATTTGGTGAGCAGACCTGAGGTTCCCCACCCCTGACCTAGATGCTGCGTGTACAACGTAGCATCTAGTTTAGCCCTTACATTCTTAAGCAAGAGCGCACTCACAGATTAGATCTGCCTTTACTGGTCAGAAATCCTGGGGAGGCATCCTTGCTTCAAACATTTAAAACCCATTTGTGGCCCATGGAGATTCGAATAAAGACGTTCACCCACGCCTGCTGTAGAGGCCTAAACTCCAAAGATATTGGTCAACCCTGTGGGTTTTATTTTTCAGAAATGACCCATCAGGAATCAGCAGCAGCTGGATCTCTTGCCCACAGATCCTTCCTGATAGCTCTCTCTGCATGTTCGGTTGCAATGCCACTTACACACAGGGCTGGATGCACTCTGCGCTTTGAAAAAGCACAGTTAAGATTCTGCACCGTGAAAAATATTTCTGCGACCGCACTTGTATACGAGGGTGCAAATAGGCATAGAGTTACTAATTCTGCATCATTCGTTTCGCTTCTGCAAGTGAACTGATAACGCCATATAGCTAAATTCTGTTCTCAATTCCAAATGCTCCACTGATGTGGAATACGCACAGCCCTGCATATATTTCTGCCAGAGGAAGCTCTCTCATGAATCATGAATATATCAGAGGGTTGATTTGGAAGGAACCCATTTCTCTCGGTTTCTGGAACTTTCTGCCTTTGAGTCGCATCGCTGGGACAACGTGGGTTTGTCGCCTGATTACAAAATTCTGTCAGTTAATCCCATGAACTTTAATTGGTTACCTCGGCATATAGTTACATTTATTTATTATTGCACGTATATCCCGCCTTTTTTTTTCTCTTGCAAGGAACCCAAGGTGGCTTACACAGTCTCCCTCCTCTTCATTTTATCCATTCCCATTTATCCTCTCCATTTATGCATATGAATAAAATACAATAGTTCTGAAGGGGGAAAAAGAAGCATTCTCCTTCTGCCTTTTCTCTTACTCATGTACATAGCACATCGAGCGCCATCTCTGAAGAGGCATTCCATCTTCCCAAGAAAGAGAGGGGAAAGCCTCTTTTTATTTTATTTCATTTTATTTTCAGTAGCATTATTTATATACTGCTCTTATACAAGGCTCCCCATTGGTCTCCCCATTACGGATCTGATCAAGTCAACAGGCCCATTTAGCTTTATAATGCTGCAGCCTCAAATGGAGTCCTGGACCATTCATCAGGCTCCAAGAATGCCTCTTCTAAGGTAGCCCTTGCAAACTGCTGTTTTTGTAAGTATAATAATTTCTTAAAATAAGGAAATTACTGCTTGTGATTAATTGAGGACACCTTTTTAATGGATTTCATTCATTCACTTTTTTTCTGTCTAATCATCCATAAGATTGTGCCCTTAATGCATTAATCTGATCAGTTATGCATCCAAACAATGCTTCCCTAGGAGTAAAATTATGCATTCAATTGAGAGGTTTGGAACAGCTTGGCTCAAAGGCACAGGAACGGAGGGGAAAGGAGGAGGAGATATGGTGGGCAAAATGTCACAAACTTTTTACTCTATAGTTTCATACAAAAAACATACATTGATCTACAGAGGCGTGAAACAGAAGGTAGGATACAGGAGAGAGAGAAAACTTTCCCAGAACAGCAAGGAAGAGACATGAGATAGGAAGACACGCATGTAAATCAACCTTCCCCAACCTGGTGGCGCCCTGCAGGCATTTTAGACTACAAGACCCATCACCCCAGCCAGGACGGCCAATGGGTGGGGACGATGGGCAGTGTAGTCCAAAACATCAGGAGGGCCCCGCCAGGTTGGGGAAGGCTCAGGCTGCTGTAAGCCACGTCAAAACAAGTTTAACTTGCCTCCCTGTTTGCCCCGGTCTCCGCTTCCACTTCCCGACTGTAAGCTCCCTCGGGCAGGGACCTGCGCTACGGCTCCGCACGCATACGCGCACCGATGATAGCACTATATAAATATAACAGCTCACAACAGCGGAGAGGACGGGCAAGCGGACCGTGCGCGAGGGGAAGCAAGCAGGGCACAAAAAGGGATGCGTGGAATCGGAAGCGTGGGGGAAGCCGGCCGTGGTCCGGAACTCGCCCCAGCAGGATGGAACAGAGGGCAGCATCCAGTGTGAGCCCTGCTTCGCGTAGACCCATTGAAATGAATGGCGCTTCAGCCAGTCATGACTGAAAAGAATGGGGCGTATGTCCATGGCTAGCTGAAGCGCCACTCTTTTCAATGGGTCTACTCCAGGCAGGGCTAACACTGGGTGCTACTCAGAGGCTCCGCAGCCTGCCAGGGGTCCGGCAGCGGCCGTGCGGCAGCGGCAGCGGCAGCAGGGGGGGAAAGCGGCAGCCTCCCTTCCCCGCGAGCGGGGGAGATCGCCGAGCAGAGCCGCGGCGGGCGCGGGCAGGGGCGCGCGGCAGGAGGGCCGGGAGAGGCGCCGCGGGGCGCGGGCGGGGGCTGCCGCGAGGGCCGGCCGCGCGCACTCACCCGGCTCAGGCGCTGCGCCGCGGCCAGCCCGAGGCGCCGCCAGCAGCCGCGGCCGGGGCGGGACGGAGGGCCGGGACGGAGGCGCCGCGCTCTGACCCGGAGCTGGATCGCAGGCGGGCGGCGCACGGAGGGGAAGTGACAGGCGGCCGCGGCCAGGGCTCGGGAGCGCCACCCCCAGCGCGCCGGGACTCCCCGGCGCGCGGGAGGAGGGAGGGAGGGAGGCCAGGGGAGCCCCCCGCTCCGCTCCGCTCCGCTCCGCTCCCACGCGCGGAGGCGGCGCGCCCTCGGGCCGCCTCCGGCGCCACGCCTTGGAGCGGCGCCGGGGCGCGCGCAGAGCGCTTTTCACGCGCCCGCCGCAGGCGCTGGCCGCCCTCGCCACGGCGGCCGAGTGAGGGCGAGAGGGCGCCTGCTTCCAGCGCCGCCTCCTCCTCCTCCTCCTCCTCTCCGGCGTAGTGGCTGCGAGGGTTGGGCTGAGACTGGGGAGACCCGGCTCTAGCCCCCCACTCCAGCCAGGAAGGAACCGGGGTGATTGGGGGCCAGTCACTGCTTCTCAGCATGGCCTGCCTCACAGGGGTGTTGTGAGGGTAAAATGGAGAGGAGGGGGACCGTGCAAGCCGCCTCGGGTCCCTTGCAAGGAGGGGCGGCGGGGGAGGCAGAATATAATCGGCGTTGCCGCGGTGGCGAGGCTTGAAGCCCTCTGCGCGCGCACTCGCGGAGACGGACACCAGGAAGCCGCAGGGCCTGTTGGCCAAGCCAACGCCGCCGCTGCCCCCCCCCCGCCCCGCTGTGCCCTTCCTTGCCCACCACTTTGGCTTCAGCAATACTTGGACTGCGGGGAAAGGGAGCTCTGATGGTGAACCGTCGGGCTGCTTTCTGCCAGACTGGGAGGTCACACTTGCTCCCTGGAGCTCATGGTGGCATGAGCGGCTTTCCCCCGTACTTTTAAATCTTCACCACAACCCTGTGAGGTGGGATAGGCAGAGAGAGATTGGCCCAAGATTGCTCTAAGAGCTTCCCAGCAGGGATTTGAACATTGCTCTTCCAGGTTCAAGTCCAGGACTCGGACCGGGGGCACCAGGTTGGGGAAGACTGGACTGCATAATAACCACTGTACCTTGCGTAGTACCAGAGGACAGGGCCCTGCCCCAAGGAGCTCACAGTTCAAAATTCCACAAAGGGCAGAGAACTGAGGAAGGGGAGGGGGATGACAGCAGGGATAAATGGGTGCGGGGGGGGGGGAGGGATGTGTGTTCATTTCCATTACGCATACTAGAGCTATCTTATGAGGACTTAACAGAAAAGATGGTGTGTATGTGTGTTTTTAAAGGAGCGGGGGGGGGGGGGCTTCTTGCACAAAAGGCAATGAGCTTTGGGATTCCAAGGGTCCAGCTTCCTTTAGGGCAGCTTTCCCCAACCTGGTGCCCTCCAGATGTGCTGGACTAAAAACCCCATCATCTTCAGCCAGCATGGCCAGTTTGGAGAAGGCTGGCCAAACAAGTAATGCCAGAATTAGCTTAACCCTGAATCTGTTCTCATCTCTGACAGTACCAAGAAATGCCAAAGAAAAGAGTGCCTCTGCGCACAGGCAGATGCACATTACCTGAGTGTATCCACAGACAGTTTCTAAACCAGCCCCCACCAACCTGGTATCCTCCAGATGTGTTGGACTGCAACTCCCATCATTCCCTGCCTGCATGGCCAATAGGTGTTTGCGGTCCAACACATCTGGAGGGTGCCAGATTGGCGGAAGCTAATCAGAACACATCTGGGATTTGTGAAGGCCTTCCACACCGATCTGGAGGCCTTGCCCCTGTTTCTTTTTAACCGTTTTGCACAATGTGTGACCTGTGAAGCAGAACGCAACCCGGAACCCGGTATGCTGCTGTGCTAGCCAACCTTCCTGTTTCTGCTATCTCTGTGTGCCTGCAAAACCAGGCCGTTTATCATGCCCTTGGTGGGCCACCCTACATGCCTAGGGGCTTGCATTCCATGGGGTGGGTCATCTGTTGTCCTGAAGTGATGGGATTGCAAGCATTACTCATGGGAGGGCTAAGTGCAGGGGTGAGGAAGTGCTTAATGCCACTTGGAAGGGTCGTTTCAATATTCCATGTCATCTCCCAAGCTGCCAAAGCATCCACTAATGATGGCCGGATAGAATCCAGACATCTGTCTCAGTTTTTCTCTCTCGAGTCCCTGCCTTGGTGCAGAAATCTAGTCATATTCAGAAATGATTGTCGCAATAACAATCACACTCAGCTGCTAAATACAGTTTCCACATTTGTCTCCCCACCCCGCTCCACACCACTTCTTGTTAAAAGAATCAACTGTGTCCCCCCCCCTTGCGCACACACGCACACACACATGGCACCTGGTGGAAACTGCCATATGTACCTACTTCTTTTTCTATTCTTTTCCTCCTTTCCTCCTGTCTGAACTCTCCCCCTCCCTCTCTCCCTGCCATCACACCTGTAAACCCAGTAGAAAGACCAGCAAAACCAGCATTTCTAAAGATAAACTTTACTGGGGGGGGGGAATATGACCCACATGATGGCGATGTTGCAATGCAATGGTGAAAAGTGAAACCTGTGATTCCAGACCTTGCATAACTGGACTCAAGGGAAGGGCTGAACTTGTTTCCAGGGCTCAACCTGAGAATCTGTTTGCAATATAGGGCCAAGCCAAGACATTTTGCTGCCTGGGGTGAAGGATAAAATGGTTCTCCCATTCCCCATCCCGCATATAGCCAATAGGACAGTGTCCTCAGCACACCGCAGGACAGCAAGCTAGCTTAGGGGGTGCAGGACAGGCTCTTCCCTCCAACACCTGACTGCTGCCCCCCAGTACCTGCTGCCTGAGGTGGTCGCCTCGCTCTGCCAGACAGTAGGGCTGGCCCTGTTGCAACACCAGCACCCCCCTCTCCCATTCCATTCAGCCCCCTAGTTTGTCAAATCTGGACAAAAACAAAGGGCTTCTGCTCTGAAAGGCAGCCAAGAAATATTTCTAATAATATTTTTTAAAAAAAATCAGAGACATACCTCTGTTCTTACACACACATTTCAGGGTCACCCACCAAGTGTCCTCCCTAAACCCGCTCCCATGGGATTCAGTTGTATAGGTTCATTTTTTTACATGAATTCAGAAATACCTAGCATTTCCTCATGGTTACTCTTTCTTTCTTTTTTAAAGCCTTGCTACAGTTAGGTGTTTTTTTTTAACGGTATTGCTTGGGTTTTTATTATGCAAACATTATTTTAAAAAATAATCTTAATAACGAGCATGCCCAAACCATCTTCCAAATTGCTTCTCTCAAGCAAAATTCTGAAATGTATTTTACAAATCATGGAAGCACGTCTGCTAAATCAGGAACGTTGAACCTCGTTCAGACCAAGGGCCAAGTTCAGTTTCGGAGAACGCAGCTTTGCGGGCCCACATTCCAGTGCTGGGCGGGGCCGAAGGCAAACGGGGCCAAATGCAAACGGGGCAGAGCCAAACACCCAAATGCCAGCCTATTTTAGCGTAAAGCCCTTACTACCAGTCACCCAGCCTTAGGAGAGGCATTTCAACCTTTTAGGATGCGTGGGGAGGGGGAGAAACCGGGAAACCACCAAATGACCAGTGGTCGGAGTGAAAGGGGAAAAGGCGTAACCACCTGGGGAACCTTGGAGGGCTGGACAGGGACGTGAGGTTGAACATCCTTGAGTTACAGGATCCCAGGTCTCCAGGGTGGGAAAACACCCCTGCCTGGGTGAGTTGACAGGACTGGGCTGGATAATGCTCTGACACGTACCTCAGCTTCAAGTGCTGCACACCCGTGGAGGAATTCCTTGATGTTGCCAATGCAGTCGGCTTCAGTCTTGGGCTCCAGGCAATACTAAAAGAATCAAAACCCAACAAGACATCTCATGAAGCTCACGACAGCTCCTGTCAGGGTAGCCGGGTTTGTTCTCAGCAAGCCGGGGTGAATATTAGACTGTGTATTTGTAATACTGACTGAGGCAGCTTGGTACTGGGTAGATTTTCACAAGAAAGTGGGCTGTGGTGGGTGGGAGGAAGGCAGGCAGGCAGGCAAGCTGTCAACCCAGGCGGCATGAGCGGAGCCAATGGAACAAGTGAACCATAAAAGCGACGTGGCTGGCGTCTTTGCTTTGAGCGCCAGAGGATGGTGACACACGGCCCAGGAAGGTCCTGCTGCCCCAGTCAAAGCACGGCCGGAGCCCTGCGGAATGGGGCGAGGAGGGGAGAACTCCAAAGCTGGCCTTCTGTAAAAGAGGATAACCAAAGGAGTCCTTCAGAACATAGGAAGCTGCCTTGTACTGAGTCAGAACCTTGGTCCGTCTAGCCCAGCGCTGTCGATGGCTCTTCAGAGTTCCAGGCAATTCCCTGGAGACGCTGGGAATTGAACTTGTGTGACCTTCTGCATGCCAAAGCATGAACTCTACCATTGAGCTACGACCTTTTCCTGAAGACCTAGGAACACAGGAGGTTCCCTTATCCTCAGTCAGACTCTCGGTCCATCTAGCCCAAGTATTGTCAACACTGACTGGCGGCAGCTGTCCAGGATTCTTTCCCAGACTTACGCGGAGAGTCTGGGAATTGAACGTGGGACCTTATGCAGGGGCTCTATTGGTCCCTCCTTTTTAATAGGGGGGAATAAAGACTTGACTACTGCAATTATACAGGGATAAATTATAGGGAGATAAACAGGGGGTGTGGTGTGCCTCCCTGCAAATTCGTGGGGCCATCTTTGCAGACAGCTCAACAAACTGCAATTACCCCCAAAATAGAGCAGAGGGATTGCTGGCTTGGACCAGACCAGTGGAATGCATCTCGTCAGTTCTAAAACAGTCCCACTGGCTTCTGGTCCATTTCCAAACTGTTTTACCAGTTGCTGGGAAGCTACAGTGGAAGAGAGCTATTGACCTCATCCTGTGTGTGGGCTTTCCCAGCGCCGTCCGGTGGGCCACTGTGGGGCGAAAGGAAGCTGCTGGACTAGGCAGGCTTTTGGTCTGATCCAGCATGGCTCTTCTTAAGCACAAATCCAAGTGCTGGTTTTAACCTTTTAAGGCCTGGGACTCAGCTCTTGGGTGGCCATGTGTCCTACTTTACAGAGGACAGTCCTCTATTTGAAGGGCTGCCCAGTCCATGCCCATCTTAGGGAGGGAGAGCAGGGGGCGGGCAGGCTTGAAATGGCCCTTCAACAGGTCTGGACAGCAAACTGAGCAAGCACACAGGGCACCTGTTCCGTCTCCCCCACTATGGTGAGATGTCTTGTATTTCTATTTAAATTATAATTATTCCTTCTAAATTTGCAGCTATACGTAAAAATCATCATGTGCAAATGTGATGCAAATTGGTGTCCTCTTTATTGGTGATGCATTTCCATCTCCATGAGGAAATCTGAAGGACCCCACCCTCCTGCCCCCAAGTGAATTTGCTAGATCTTTTAGTGTATTGGGTGCCTGTTTTAACTTGTTTTCATTGTGTTTCAGATTTTCCTTGGGTAAGCCCCCTGGGAACTTGTTTGAAGGGCTGGTTAGAAATTCCCATAACAACGCAAATAAACAAACCATTGTCTGAGGCCATTCTCTGTGGCCCCTACTATCAGGAGGTTAGATAGGTGGTGACCTAGGAAAGGACCTTCACAGCTACCATGTCATTTATGGAATGTTCTTTTGAGAAATTTGTTATAAAACTTGAGGCTTTTCAAGTGTCAGTGTTGTTGTTGTTTTAATTTACGCTGTTGTTTTAAAATATTTAATTATTTCCAATACTGCTGGGTTTTGTTTTGTTTTCCCTGTTGACGTTACTGTTTCCTTGCGCTACTGTTTTAGCATTGCCTTTTTCTATTTGCATGTAGTTTTTACTTGTCATGATGCATTCTTCCTCCCTCCCCCTTGCTTTTCCTTTTGTGTCATGTCCTTTAGATTGTAAACCTGCGGGCAGGGAGTGCTTTGTTTAACTGATTATATTAAGCCACTCTGGGAGCCTTTTTTGGCTGAAGGGTGGGATAAAAATGTAGTACATAAATAAATATATTTGTAAGCTGCTTTAGAAGTGTTGTTTTTTTTTAAGAAAAGTTGGGTTAATATATTCCAATAAATAAATATAAAGAAAGCTGCCTTATACTGAGTTTGACCCCTGGTCTGCCTACCTCACTATTGTCTACAACTACACTTACTGGTAGTAACTCTGTGGGGTTTCAGGCACAGGCCTTGCCCAGCCCTTCCTGGAGGTGCGAGAGATTGAAGCAGTACAGTGTAATGCTTAGAGCAGCCTTCTCCAACCTGGTGCAGATGTTATGGACTTCAACTCCCATCAGCCTCAATGGGCATGGCCAATAGTCAGGAATGTTGGGAGTCCTGTTTCAAAACATCTGGAGAGCACCAGATCGGGGAAGGGCGGTTTAGAGCATTGCACTAGGACTGGAGAGACCTGGGTTCAAATCTCCAGTTGGCCATTCGTTTCCTTGGGGGAGTTATTGAATCTCTGCCTAACCTACCACACGAGGTTGTTGTGAGGATAAAAAGGGGTGTGCGAGGAGGACCATGGATGCCACACCTTGAACCCACTGGAGGAAAGGACAGGGTATAAATTAAAAACAAATGATAAAACAAATAAACTTGGGATTTTTTTCATGCAAAGCGTGTGCTCTGCTGCTGAGCTATGACCCTTCTGCAAACATATCCATGCAACTCTGGAGGGAAAAGGATATAAAAAGCCTCTTTTTAGAGGGAGGAGATGCAAAAGAGGAGTTAAAACTTTGCACTTAATTGCTGCAGTGCATAAGAGCTGTGAATGCACTGCATTTCTGCCTAAATGCAGAAAACATGCAGGCCCAAAAGCAGCCTTCCCCAACCCGGCACCCTCTAGCTGTGATGGACTACAACTCCCATACTCCCCAGACAGCATAGCCCTAGAGGCACTGAGCTTTCGCAGTTGCAAGCTACGCTTGAAAGCATGCAGGCATGGCGTGACAAAATCTCAGAAGCCACACACGTTGCTCAATAAGATTTCCAGGGCTTAGGGGGTGGGGTGGGAATGTGTCCTGCAGCGGCCTGCAGAATGCCTCCCCACCCCCCAAAAGACTAACAGAACCAGGATCCATGATGTGAATCATGCAGCAGATATTTTAGTGCAAAGGAGGCAAGAGAAGAGTAAACCATGCATATTTCCAGAATTTGGCTGTATTTGGCATCACATTTGGGTCTCCTGGGTGTAGAACTTTGGAATATTATTTGGTGTGTGTGTGCGCGTAAACACGGAGCACACACATGGCCCTGCTGTTCAACGTTCTGTAGCAGAAGCAGCTTGTTACACAGGGCAAAAAAGAACCAACAAGGAAACACCGCTCTGAACGTTTCTGTTCCACCTCACACCCTTGTATCCTTCTATGGAACAACTCAAGTATATGAGCTGTTGTTGAGGTATACATGTAACTCATTCGAGTCGTTTTGCAGTTAAAAGGTTCCCTTTTTTGTTTTTTGAGAGTAGGAAGTAACTTGGAAGGCATTGGGGGGCAGGGGAGATATTGACTACATCTCACTAACTGTCATTTATTTCATTACCATTTCCTCTTTCTTGTCAAGCTCTTTCCTTTGTCTTTTACGCTTTGCAAATATTTCTGATTTGGGCTGTGCTCCACAGATCTGCAGGTTCAGATCCATTGGGTATGGGGTATTATCAGTTCATAAATTCAAATACTCACTCTGCTATACCACTCATGCCAGGGGTGTTGAACCTCTTTCAGCTCAAGGGCCGAATTCCATTTTGGAGCATCACTCAGGGGCCGCATTACAGTGGTGGGTGGAGTCAAAGGCAAAAGGGGGTGGGACCAAAAATAGCAGCTTATTTTAGTTTAAAGTTTCTACTGCCAGTAACTAAGCCTTAGGAGAGGCATTTCAACCTTTTAGAATGGGGGAATAACAGCATAAAATGTTGTACCAAATCAGTGGTCAGAGGAAATAGTGGGTGGGCCCGGGGAAGACTTGTGGCCTTCTGGGGAACCTCAGAAGGCTGGATTGGGGCCCCAGAGAGGCCAAATTTCGCCTGAGGTTCACCACCCCTGACTTATGCCATCCCTTCTCTCCAAATTACAGTATGCCATAGCAGCAGTCCTTAAACTTTATGGGCTGCTCTTCTCTTGTTTTTTTCTTTCTGGGAACTCTGCATTTTCTTCCACTACAGCTGCTGAAAGACTTTGCCTCACCTCATTTTGGGTCATTGCAGTGTGTTCTATAGGTCTGCTTTTAAAAACGGTCCAGTAACTTCAGTTAGTCCAAAACAGAGCATCCAGACTGTTAACTGGGACTGGCTGATACAATCATATTATGCCAGTACTTTGGCATTTGCACTGGCTGCCAGTCTGTTTCCTGGCCCAGTTCAAAATCGCTGATGTTAGATTGTAAAGCCGTAAAGGGTTTGGGGCCAGGTTACCTGAACGAGCATCTCCTGCCATGTATATACTTACCTGGACCCTAAGGTCATTGTTGGAAGCTCTCCTCCAGGTATCTCTGCCAAATGAGGTGAGACAGCCAGCTACAAGAGAGAGGGCCTTTTCAGTGGTAGCACCCCATCAGGTCAGACTACTTTGTCCACTTGGTCTAATGGGCAGCAGCTCTTCAGGGTCTCGGGCAGAGAGTTGGTTTTTCCTTGCCCTGCTATCTTTACCCGGCTATGTAAGGGATTGAATCTGGGACCTTCCGCAAGCAAAGTATATACTCTGCTACTGATTCGTGGCCCCTCTATTGTGTCTAGCATTCTCAGCCACCATACTGCAGCAGAAATACCTACGATCACTTCGACACAACCTGCAAGGAAGACTTTTGGTGCTGAGCAGGTGAACATCTCTTCATGGCCTTACCTTTTCTATCGATCCTGGGAAAAGTCGGAGAATCAGTTTACACAGCACAACCCCATCTTTCAGAGATGTTTTGAGAAATTGCACTGGGTCACCAATCATCATTTTGGGAGAATTTAAGGCTCCCAGTGAAATCAGCCAGGTCACAATTCGCTCTTCTGGATTCATGGTTGAAGATTTTCTGTCTTTAGCCTCCTTGCTCTTATGTGCAATGACAAGGCCTAACCCACATCCGTCTCTGCATCTTCCTGCTTCTTCTGGGGTGGGTGAGTGAGCAGAGCAGCTCTAGAGGTTACTTAACTGCCCTGCACTTAAAGCCACAAACCGGATGAATTCTTAAAAAAAAAATCACCAGAAACTGAATTTGCTCTGACTGGAGGAACGGGTTTGTGTGTATTTGCATTCATGGTTTCTGGTCTTTTGCGATTATGCCTGCAGAAGTACGAAGGGGAAGAGCTTTTGTGCTGGATGTTTTGCAACAGAGATATTCTGTATCTCTGTTAACACTACACCCCTCACAATATAGAATACAGACCCAGACTACACTTGCAACATCATGAGGTGGTAGAAGGGACTGGGGGGAATGCAATTTTTTTGTATACTTCCATGGGTAAAAAAATCGCCTTGAAAATAATAAAAGGGAAGGACACCTGGAAGAAAGGTTGCAGCCCAGTCTGATCTTCATTGAACTACCGCTCTACTTGCAGGGATATTTTTTAAATTCAGGAAAGAATTAAAAAATGTCTGCTTGCAATCTGAAGTGGCATACTTGAGTCTACCACAGGACTCTGTCACTATTCCATTCTGCTCAATGTATAGACCAGACTAGAAATTCTATTTAAGAAGCATTAACTGCAGTGTCAAAGACTGCAACCAACTTATTACAGACATAAGGTCCCCTTCATGGATCACTGCCTTGTTGTGGCGAAGGGGCTTGCGTAACTCAGTGAAGCCATAAGCTATGCCGTGCAGGGCCACCCAAGACGGACAGGTCATGGCAGAGAGTTCTGACAAAATGTGGTCCACTGGAGAAGGAAATGGCAACCCACTCCAGTATTCTTGCCAAGAAAACCCCATGGAACGTATCACAAGGCTAAAAGATATGATGCCGGAAGATGAGCCCCTCAGGTCGGAAGGTGTCCAATATGCTACTGGGGAAGAGCAGAGGGTATTTCCAAGTAGTGCCAGAAAGAGTGAAGCAGCTGGGCCAAACCCGAAAGGACACTCAGCTGTGGATGTGTCTGGTGGTGAAAAGAAAATCCGATGCTGTAAAGAACAATATTGTTTAGGAACCTGGAATGTCAGATCAATGAATAAAGGTAAGCTGGAGGTGGTCAAACATGAGATGGCAAGATTGAACATCGACATCTTGGGAATCAGCGAACTAAAATGGACAGGCATGGGCGAATTTAATTCAGGTGACCATCATATCTACTATTGTGGGCAAGAATCCCTTAGAAGAAATGGAGTAGCACTCATAGTCAACAAAAGGGTGGGAAAAGCAGTACTGGGGTACAATCTTAAAAATGATAGAATGATCTCAGTACGAATCCAAGGCAAACCATTCAACATCACAGTAATTCAAGTCTATGCCCCAACCACTGAGGCCCAAGAAGCTGAGGTTGATCTGTTCTATGAAGACCTACAACACCTTCTAGAACTAACACCAAAAAAAGATGTCCTCTTCATCATAGGGGATTGGAATGCTAAAGTAGGAAGTCAAGAAATTCACGGGATAACAGGCAGGCATGGCCTTGGTGTACAAAATGAAGCAGGACAAAAGCTAATAGAGTTTTGCCAAGAGAACATGCTGATCATAGCAAACACTCTTTTCCAACAGCACAAGAGGCGACTCTACACATGGACGTCACCAGATGGTCAATATCGAAATCAGATTGATTATGTCCTTTGCAGCCAAAGATGGAGAAGCTCCATACAGTCAGTAAAAACAAGACCTGGAGCTGACTGTGGCTCAGATCATGAGCTGCTTCTTGCAAAATTTCGGCTTAAATTGAAGAACGTCGGGAAAACCACTAAACCGTTCAGGTATGACCTAAATCATATCCCTGATGAATATACAGTGGAGGTGAGGAATAGATTTCAGGGATTAGACCTGATAGACAGAGTGCCTGAGGAACTATGGACGGAGGTCCGTAACATTGTTCAGGAGGCAGCAACGAAATCCATCCCAAAGAAAAAGAAATGCAAGAAAGCCAAGTGGCTGTCTGATGAGGCTTTACAAGTAGCTGAGGAAAGAAGGGAAGCGAAAAGCAAGGGAGAAAGGGGAAGATATACCCAACTGAATGCATAGTTCCAGAGAATAGCAAGGAGAGACAAGAAGGCCTTCTTAAATGAACAATGCAAAGAAATCGAGGAAAACAACAGAATGGGAAAGACTAGAGATCTCTTCAAGAAAATTGGAGATCTCAAGGGAACGTTTTGTGCAAAGACGGGCATGATAAAGGACAAAGAAGGCAGGGACCTAACAGAAGCAGATGAGATTAAGAAGAGGTGGCAAGAATACACAGAAGAACTATACAGGAAAGATCTGAATGTCCCTGATAGCCATGATAGTGCGGTCACTGAACTTGAGCCGGACATCCTCGAGAGTGAAGTCAAGTGGGCCTTAGGAAGCATTAGTAACAACAAAGCTAGCGGAGATGACAGTATTCCAGCCGAGCTATTTAAAATCCTAAAAGATGATGCTGTTAAAGTGCTGCATTCAATATGCCAACAAATCTGGAACGCTCAACAGTGGCCACAAGACTGGAAAAGGTCAGTTTACATTCCAATTCCAAAGAAGGGCAACGCCAAAGAGTGTTCAAACTACCGCACAATTGCGCTCATTTCGCATGCCAGCAAGGTGATGCTCAAAATCCTACAAGCTAGGCTTCAGCAGTATGTGAACCGAGAACTACCGGAAGTACAAGCTGGGTTTCGAAGAGGCAGAGGAACTAGAGATCAAATCGCCAACATTCGCTGCATCATGGAGAAAGCAAGAGAATTCCAGAAAAACGTCTATTTCTGCTTCATTGACTACGCTAAAGCCTTTGCTTGTGTGGATCACAACAAACTGTGGCAAATTCTTAAAGTGATGGGAGTACCAGACCACCTTACCTGTCTCCTGAGAAACCTGTACGAGGGTCAAGAAGCAACAGTAAGAACCAGACATGGAACAACCGAGTGGTTCAAAATTGGGAAAGGAGTACGACAAGGCTGCATATTGTCACCCTGCTTATTTAACTTATATGCAGAGTACATCATGAGAAATGCCGGGTTGGATGAATCAGAGGTCGGAATTAAGATTGCTGGGAGAATTATCAACAACCTCCGATATGCAGACGATACCACCTAATAGCAGAAAGCGAAGAGGATCTAAAGAGCCTCTTGTTGAGGGTGAAAGAGGAGAGTGCAAAAGCTGGTTTGAAACTCAACATTAAAAAAACGAAGATCGTGGCATCTGGCCCCATCACTTCCTGGCATATAGAAGGGGAAGAAATGGAAGCAGTGACAGATTTTACTTTCTTGGGCTCCAAGATCACCGCAGACGGTGACTGTAGCCATGAAATTAAAAGACGCTTGCTCCTTGGGAGGAAAGCTATGGCCAACCTAGACAGCATAGTAAGAAGCAGAGACATCACCTTGCCAACAAAGGTCCGTCTAATCGAAGCTATGGTTTTCCCAGTAGTAATGTATGGCTGTGAGAGCTGGACTATAAGGAAGGCTGAGCGCCGAAGAATTGATGCTTTCGAACTGTGGTGCTGGAGAAGACTCTTACGAGTCCCCTGGACTGCAAGGAGGTCAAATCAGTCCATCCTAAAGGAAATCAACCCTGAGTGCTCATTGGAAGGACAGATAATGAAGCTGAAGCTCCAATATTTTGGCCACCTAATGCGAAGAGAAAACTCTCTGGAAAAGACCCTGATGCTGGGAAAGACTGAAGGCAAAAGGAGAAGGGGACGGCAGAGGATGAGATGGCTAGATAGCATCACGGATGCAATGAATATGAACTTGAGCACGCTCCGGGAGAGAGCGCAGGACAGGAAGGCCTGGCGTGCTATGGTCCATGGGGTCACGAAGAGTTGGACACGACTGAACGACTGAACAACAACAACAACAACATCGGAAAGGCATCTGCTCACAAAAAATCCAGATAAATCAGATTAAGGCTCACTTTACACAACACATCCTTTAAACTGTACACAAACTTTTTTGTGTACATCTGAGAGTACAAGGTGTAAAAGCAGCAGACACAGCTAGCTTTGGTTAAAGCTCCCTGTTGAGTTACTTGAAGATAAACACAGGCCTTCCTTTGCGTGAGCTTTGGAATTGCCAAACGCTTAGCGTGTAAACCGTACATATATTTTGCTGCAATCACACATGATGTAAAAATCTCTGAATCTAACCTGTTTTACAGGGTATTGGGGAAGAACCCATGAATATGGTTAATGAAAACATGTTTTTGTGAAAGTCGGCTATTTTGAGCACTACTTGATGGAAAGGCAGGACACAAATTTAACAAACGATTTTTTTTTACTATTGTGGAGTATAAGTAGGGTACAATTTGAGAAACTGTTATTTAGATATGGTTGCTGCTACCATTACCTTTGTCTTGGTGTAGCTCTTCTGCCTTTGCGGACACACAATAGAAAATCAACCAGTAAAATATTTCCAAGCATAAGAAATACCACCCCATTTTATAATGCAGGTGAGAGATCAACAGCGAAGGTGATTTATGACTGTTTTGCACAGCAGCCGCAGTTCCTTTTCCTTTCACTGTTTCTAGACCCTCTATTGGATGCTTCAAGGAAGCCCTCCATCTCCTGTGACCGATACAAGCTGCCAGACGGTTTTTAACTCCGTAATTGCTCTGGTTGGGTTGCTTAAGGTTGATCAACGTCCCCACCTACTGGCACATTCAGAGGTGGGTTGAACTTCAGACACCATGCAGTTGAACAGACTGCAGTCCTCAAAAACACATGCCACAACGTATGAAGTTATCTAAAAACAAGAGCCATGTGGCACCTTAAAGACTAACAAATTTATTCCGGCACAAGCTTTTGTGAATGATGTAGTCCACTGTTGCAGTAGAATACTGCTGCCACTCTGGAAATTCAGTATTGTGGTTATCGCTGAACAGCCAGAGTTGTGTAGTGGTTATTGCTGGACTGGGATTCAAGAGACCCAGGCTCTAATCCCCACTCTGGGCCAGTGACTCTCAGCTTAACCTACCTCACAGGGATGTTGTGACTTGTGAGGATAAAATGGGCAAAAGGACTGTGCATACTGCCTTGGAAGAAAGGCAGGATATAAATGCAACCATCAAAATATTGTGAACATTGATTATATTCCTCCTGAGGCTCTTCCTCTTCTAGGCATTATAGATTTTATGTTCTGTTGTAGTCAAAAAGGTGACTTCCCCCACCCCCAGATTTCAAGCAATGAACATCCAATAGTTAGAACTGAGGAATTACCTCTGCATGAAAGGGGACATACCTCAGGTAAAACTTGCAGTGTCATGTGTGCACCCCTTCCTCCGAAAAGCATCTTCTGTTCCCCCACCCAGAATGCAACTTATTTTGCAAATGGAGTACCTGCTTGAAACATTCCCATTAAAGCCAGGTTCTTCTAGATGAAAGCAATGCCCATTTTGACAATGCAGTGAGGTT
This sequence comes from Heloderma suspectum, assembly GCF_057233095.1. Lineage (NCBI taxonomy): Eukaryota > Metazoa > Chordata > Lepidosauria > Squamata > Helodermatidae > Heloderma > Heloderma suspectum. Next base: position 6,254,947 of record NC_139466.1, read on the forward strand.
TATTTGTAATGGGTTAGCACCATATAGCAAATGGTTGTTTTTATTACAATATACCTAATGCCACTTTGGAGGAAGGAGCCAGTCGCCAGGATGATGTATTGACAGAATGTAGACATTACAATCCAGGGATCCCACCTGGCCCTTTTAAGATCACAGTTGCATGGTTTTAACGGGAGTAAAGCACAACTGAGTTGTTTGAGCAAAGCTTTAACTCTATGGATTGGGAATAAGTCCCATTAAGCTCATTGGAGTTTATTTCTAAATAGGTATACAAGGGTTTGTGTTGCATATATTTAAGGGGCAGGCCATAATCACCCCAGGGAACCAAAAGCACGTTAGCCAATGTGCCTCCCGCAGTTCCTTCATCCATCCTGTACACACCTGTAGCGAGGACTACACAAGACCTTTCACCTGAGCCTGCATGCCCAGTGAAGGTTTGGCTAGGAAGCTCTTACAGATTCAGCAAGCTACCACTGAAATTCTTATTTGCAGGTGTTATTGTCTTGCCAAAGAAGAATATGAAAATATATGCGAGCCAAGGGAAAGACCCTTGTTTAGGAATTTCCCACGTGGCAGAAAGGGCATTCAACATTTGTAAGGTGTTCAAATCTGAAGTTCATATAATAGCAGGGTTGGAAGGGGCCTATAAGACCACCCAGTCCATCCCCAAGTTAAGATAGGATGGAAAGATACAGAAAGCTTAAGAGCAATGATACTAGCTCAACAGCAAACGTACCTACATTTGGAAGTACTTGAGGATTTATCACCTGGAGTTTGGCCGCCATTGCACTGTAGAATCATAGAATAGTAGGGTTGGAAGGGGCCTATAAGACCATTGAGTCCAACACCCTGCTCAATGCAGGAATCTAAGGTTACTGTAGTTTATTTTGAAACTAGAATCCTCATTTAAGGACATACAACTTCAAAATAAGGAAATGAGACTGAGAATTTAACACTTTATTTAGACAATGGATAGAATACAACCATCTTGGCTTCTTGGGCCTTTCAGTTGTAAGAATCTGCTACCATTTGGGGATTGGGAGTTTTTTCTGGTTGAAATACACATTCTTCCCCTTTTGAATTTGAAAGCTACTGTTTGTTTGCAGCTAGCTCACTTCTCGCAGAACTCATTGGAGCGTGGATGACCCCCCACCTAGTTTGTTAAAAGATTCAGTTTAAAAATGTTTACTAGTATTTTCAAACTAATTTCTTAAGCCCATGCAAGAACTTTCTCAAACTTACAAAATTTTATTCGAACTGAACTTTATTCAGTCTACTTTATTTCATGAGACTGCCATGAAATTGTAGCTTCCTGATATATTCCTGACTTAAAAATCAAATCAAAACCCATTTTAAACCCTGGCCAATGCCACTCTGAATGTGAAGATTTAACTGAGACTACTGGAAATGCTCTGGAAAACCTCTACTGGTTTATTATGTGAGCTTTCAAGTCCAGAACCTTGATCAGCCACTTTTAAAACTCTCCTCCCGAAGCTATGTGGTCCAGACCATGGTTGTCATGGTTTCATTAAGTACCTCGAGTTGGGGGTAACTATCTCATATCACTTCTGCATGTCTAATTCAGAGAGACCCAAATGTGGATTCTTTGTTGCTAGTAAATAGCAAGTTACATGCTACAGCCTATGCTACACATCTGCAGGATCATAAGAATGACATTTGTAAGACAGACATAATTTCCATCCAACTGCCGTGATATTTAGGACTCGTCTTGGGGACATGCAGGGCCCATAGCCAAGACTGACAATGGCATTTAAGATCCGACTTTCCTCCAAAATGTCTTCATTAAACATTACAGCCATATTTTAAGTCTGCTCAGCCGCTGCATTCGCTACACACATCCACTCTTCAAATGTCAGCCACAATTAACCTTGCACCTAAAATATAAGAGAATAATATTAGCAAAGCGTGTCAAAAGCAGGAAATTAGAAAGCTATGACCTGTTCAGGGACATTAAATCAGGAGTGGATTTGTTTTGATGTTGATACAAACTCAAAAAAATGGCAGGCTGCAGAATACCGTTTACTGGAATATTTCAGTAGTATGCTATACAACTCCAGCCCTTGAATGATTTCTGGAAGTGTGATCTTACAGTCAGAAGTGGGCATTCCAGCCTTAAAAGGATAGACTTGACACAATGCTATTTCTGTAATGTCGTATTGCACAGGATAAAGAAACCCATATTTAGGATCTTTATTTAGGTGCAGCTTGGCTACTTACAGCCCCCCCATTAAGTTACTCCACTCACTACCTCCTAGAGTACTGAACAGCACTTCTGAAAAACAGCTGGCCTTAATATTTTCAGCAGCTTTCAGCAGAGATTTAAGATAACAGCCTTCCACTTGCTACCATTAAGGGTACGCGGGTATCAGTGCAACTGTCAGCTGCACTGGTGAATTCAGAGAACAAGTTTAACTCTCCTTGCAACACCACACACATTTCTAATCAAAATTTAGGAAGCATTTTAACAATGACATTCAAAAGTCAGAACCAACACTCATTTAAAGTAGCTAGATCAGCCATAACCTCAGTGGGAATAAATAAAAGACCCCCAAATCATCATATGTGATATTGAACCCAGTCGCTATTTCTACCGAAGACTCCCTTTAGCTTGTGCTCTTATGAACAGCACTTGCATATAAGTTTCCAAAATTAACTGGAATATGTTCTATTTTCTTGTTTTGCTAGAATGGAGCTTTGCACTTCAAACATACTGGGCATTTAAAGGTATTTATTGCTCTTGGCCTTAAAAAAATCCAGATATTTATCCCCTTTTGCTCACAGTGGGGATATGCAGAAGGTAAGTCTTCAAACTGGGGTGGTTTTCAGCTTATCCAAATGTTGTCCCCTGAAACTTTAATACTCCAAGAGCTTAGGTAGTGCCAGCAATTTTAAGTTGTGCATTATGTGTTCATCCAATTTCAACTTCTCTTGCAAAAGATTAATCTAAGCAGTTTGCAGTGTTCTTAGAACAGCACCAATTTAGGGCTTACCTGTTTTACTTTTGCAGCCAACATCCATGTTGTCCACTACCAATGCACACACGTACCGTGTCCCAGGTTACTTCATCTTAAAAGCAGTGGTCAGCCTGCAACAATTAAAGTAGGTATGAAAATTACGCTAGCACAAAGTGCCCAAGCCCATGACCATCCCCAGAAACACACCAAATACACCTGGGTTTGCCGATTAATCAGCTTCAAGATCTAACTCTTTAGTTTGAGAGGTGGAAGGTTCACTGGATTGGAATGAACTGGAATGGCTTAGTGACAAGTCGCATGGCTTATGGATTCTTATTTCCTTTCCAATGGCGCTTTTCATGGTAAATCCATAACTTGACTGGCAAATATGTTTTGAGGATTATAGTAGAACTTTAGTTGGAGGTCTTCAAGTCTTACTACATTTCAAGAGCATCTTTTGAACTTCCCGGCTGCACCTGGGTCATGACAACTTGCCACAGGTTCTGCCATTTGTATCAGAACTCCCCACACAAGACTACAGTATAAGGAAGAAAAGCCAGGCATCCAACTAAACATCAGGATGTAATAATGGCTTGTTTGACATTCCCCAAGCTGGTATAGATTTTGGCAATTTAAGCCAATTTCTGATTGTGTTACGGTTTTAATTTCTTAAAATATAGTACAGGTAGCCTGTTTTCTGTTTTTTTTTTTTTTTAAGTATCTTCATTGAAACACACTGGGCAAAAAACAACCCCTCCCAACCCTTTACAGGAATGTCTACAATGAGCTGCTTTAAGTGTCATTTTCAAAAGTTTTGTGCCATACATACTTTCATCCAAGATAAGGTTATGTTGAATTTGGAAGGCTTCGCCTAAGGCTATCCAGCACAGTTTTTCCATTGGGTGCTGCTTTAAAATCTAGAAAGAACTTCCATTGCCATGATGTACAGCATGTCCCACCGTACTAAGGACGACAGTTTTGGTTTCACGTTTGACTTAGACTGAAAAACTAGTTTGCTTTGCTTACCATCTTTGCTGTTTCACAGGCATTTGATGCTTTAAATCTGTTGTGGAATGCTGAAAGTTTCACTTGTTTATAAGCCTTTCAGAAGTTGGAGAGAAAGACTTCTTTGCTTATCTTATTTTCTCCATTTTGCCTTTGGAGTCAAAGATGTTCCTTTAAAAATGAGACACTACAGGGTTGCAAAAATTTGAAACAGTAAGAGCAAGTATCGTTTTGCAGCTTCTTTGATGGAACTGGTCAAACCTCTTACTTACAGAACTCTGTAGCGTGCTCACTACAGGTTAATATGTTATTTGGGGGGTGAGGCTCTTGTAAATTCCCAATTGAAATACGTAGAAAGGTACTATGTACATTCAGCATTATCCATTTGTTGTTTTGATTTAATGACTGAATGGTATCCTGAATTTTACACAAGACTGAAGAAATTTTGTATTTGGGAGCATTGTGTGCATTTCAGCATTGAGAAGACACTTTACATTTTAGTTTGGCACACATCCCCACCACCCTCCAATAGCTAATATGGTTTGCCTAGAAAAGAAGGCACGTTTGCATGTGTAGAACAATCCATGGCCATTTTAGATGGCTGCACGTTGTATGGGAAGCCTTAGGTTTTGCTGGTCTCATTGAAGAGGTGAGAAGTGTGGCATTTCAGGGTTAACGTTTACTTCGAAAGGTTACAACACTAGTACACAGGCTCAAAATGTCATACATTAACATCTGCTTTTTGAGAGAAATATTAACAATTTTGAAATGAAATTTAAACATGTTTACTTTTTCCTCACAAAAAACATCAGTAATGGAGGGGAACTTAACAAGCAACAATAAAAAAGGTAAAAACAATGTTTCAGTAGTCCTCTGGGAGTGAAGGTAGAATTTCCACATTCCATTTGTTGGAGGAAAAAACTGATTTGGTCCAATAGTTTCAAAGGTTTTAGTATCTGCTTCGGCCTCCACCTCTATCAGAGCGGCTCCCTCCACGGCCGCCACCTCTGGGTGCTCCGCGGCTTGAGCTGCTGTATGAATCACGTGGAGGAGGATAGCCCCTTTCCATGGAAGGGGGAAGCCCTCTGTCTTGTCTTCCAACACGATCACGGCCACTTGAGTAGACATCACTTCTGCTGCTTGAGTAACTGTCTCGACTTCCACCATACCCATCTCGGGTGCTCCCGTAATCGTCATAGCGACTGCTTCCACCATAAGATGGAGGGGGCCCTCGTGCAGGTGGAGCACTACGTGAGTTACCTGCAGGTTCAATGGTCAGGTAATAGGGCAACACTATAAATCATATCACAATTTTACATCTGAGTTTAAAAGAATTGAATCAATGGCTTCTGTTACTCTTTTGTATTAACTGAGATGTTTTAATATAATCTCACATGTTGGGACATTTGGCAGGGGAGTATCGGGCAGTGAATGAAATAAACAGGCTGTTTGAAGACGCTGGTTTTTCTCAAGGCAGCTCTTTTTGGGGTTATTCCAGAACAGCTTGCTATTTTACAGAAGGAACTCAGCCATTTTTTTCCAGTGATAGATGCAACTCAGAACTGTTGAACTTTGCTTCGTTAGGTTATGGGAACTGTAATTCAATCATTTTGTTAAAATAAAATAACTGTACGTTTTTTCACTGCAGTGGGCAAGCCCAGCATACTAATTCCCCACTTAAGTTGAAGCAGTCTAGCAAGTCAGAAGTGAAGCCTACTAAATGCCTTAAGACCCTCAAAATGAGCACTTACCATAACTCTCATATGAATCTCTGTAAGAGCCTCCACTGGGGTGATCCGAGTAGTCCCGGTCACGCCCTCCGTAGCCATCACGATCGCTGTAAGAGGAATAACTGCTAGGATTTAGTACAGGCAGTCAAACAGATTTTCAAGTCTCTAGTGGGTATTTTTCTTCAGAGCTTACGTCTGGTTCCTGGATAGTCTCTCTCTTCTGTGTAGATAAGGGATAAACTACCCCTTAGACCCAATACCCTACTGTAACTTAGTCTAAGTACATGTCAATGGAGTAAGTACATATCGGTATTTACCCCAGCCTCCATTTCTTTCCTCTCCTTTCATTTCTTGTGTGTGTTTTTAGACTGCAAGCTCCTTGGAATAGGAATTTGTCAAACCTGTTCTCTGTAAAGCGCCATGTACATAAAACGGTGAAATAGATGAAAAATAATACCTACTTAACTTCCACAGAACTATGTCTGTGCACTAGATATGCTAGTGGCTTTAGAGCGGTTTTTATAAAAGCAACCTGTTATTCTGGCATGAACTACCATGAGGTTTAGTGATTACATTTGGTCCAATTAATCTTTGTCATATTGTTTGATTCTGTTAAGTTGTAGAGGCCAACTGCCAATTCAACAGTAGGCTTGATTAGATCGTTCTGTTGAATATTAAGAGATTTGTTTGAGAAAACAAAACATTGAGCTCTAGGTACCTGTAACCTCGGGAGGGGTACTCATCACGTGAGCTGGAATGACCATAATCCCGGTAGGCGTAATCTCTTGGAGGCGGAGCATAATCCCTTGTGTCTCTGGAACTTGGATAGTCTCGACTTGAATAGCTATGGAAGTTGAGATCAAATTACTTTTGCTACTGAAGAGCACAAAAATAGGAAGCTCAAGGATACTATAGGTCCTTAATCTGAAAATATTCAACGGGATTTGATTTTACCTGTCTTTAGTACTATAACCATCATCTCTAGGAGACAAGTAGACATCTCTTCGCGATGGCAGCGGTTCTCTGCGTGGAGGTCCTCCATAACTATCTCTGCCACGTGACAGGGGCGCTTAAGTCAAGCACAAAATGAAATATTCTGAAAACAAGGTACCAGTAGAGCATTGTTCCATGTTAATCTGAGAGAATACATCAGATCGGACCAACTATTTTTGTGGCAGTATAGGATTAATCCAGCCTCTCTATCAGGAGGGAGAAATTGTCAAGTCCCACATTATATGGAGGGCAAAGTTCCTCCAAATAACAAGAACTCATTTTAAAGGTGTTACATACAGTTCTTTTCATAGTACACAGTGAGGAATGCAAGGAAGAGATGTGGTCTACTGGGAGATATACATTGAAAGGTGCTAAGACTAATCACATAACCTAGCAGATTCTCAGTCATTTATAACTTGAAGGGATTGCACTGAATACCATAGTCATACAGTAGCTAAGGACTGGGAATCATAGATACCTCATTTTGGCAGATTTTTGATGCCTACACCAGCTCAAAGCGAGGACATAAACAGGACTTGCTTCCTTACAACTGTGTTGCTAGAAAGTTCCTGAAAGCAACATCATTTCACTGCTTCTGAACACACACAAAGTTCAACAAGACCGCAGAGACAGGCTCTAATCCCTCCCCAACTGCAGGGATCCAAAGTTTGTGGACTCTGTCCATCGTAAGACCGAGGGAACGCAGAAATTTCATTACCCCATTTATGCTTGCGAGTTGTTTTGCACTAAAGTGCTTGAAAAAATCCTTACCTCTCCCACCCATTCCACTACTGCTACGCACAGGTCCTGAAGGGGCAGGTCGCTTAGGTGGTGGGCCCCCACTACGTGGAGGTGGACCCCTCTTCATTGGGAGAGGGCCTCTAGAAGAACCTAGAACAATGGCAATGAGTATGTCAGCTAGATAACTTTACAGTTTCAACCGCTGGAATGACAGAAATAAATACCAATCCACAAGTGAAAATCAAGTGGAAACAGGATTCCTCAGATAGAACTGCCTCACTGAGAGCATGCCACATTGCTGTGGGGGGAGAAGGGGCAGCTCATGTAGCAGGCAGGATGCACACAGAACACTTAGGGCATTTCTACACCAGCCTAAAATCCTGCATTTAAAACGGGGCTTTCTGCTTCTGTTTTAAATGCAGGATCACCACTGACTCCCTTTACATGTGCTTCCTCCCCCCCTCTTCTCCCCGTATCCGAGCCTTCCATTATCTTTCATTGATCTCGCTCCTCTTCTTACCACTTTAACTCTTTGTATGAAGGAAAGTGAAGAAGAGAAGGGGGTAATTTGATAGCTCATTATCTGCAATCTATTTAAAAATGGAACAAAGGGCATTTAGTGCAGGAGATGCCTTGAATGATTACGGCATCATGTAAAGAGCCTGCAAACTTCCATGAAGGAGCCATCTCAATTGCAGGATAAAAGCTCTGTGTGATGAAGCCCTTAGATCACCAAGCTTCCACTGTACTGGATCAAAGCCAGTGAATAGGAATGCAAAATAATAACTTACTAAAGAGGTAAAATTTAACAGAAAGGAATCACTCATTAATAATTTAACATGGGCTGCTAAAATTTACAATGTCCACCCGCCACTGGAAAGAAAGCAACTTTTCAACATTTATTTGTTCTTTGCTGGACCAATAGTCCTTTCCATGAACTGCTAGATACAGTGACGAATTCAACGAAACTAGGTGTAATGGATTTCACAACTGTTCTAAGACAACCCATCAAGTTATACACTCTGCTCTAAAATCCAGTATTCAGGCAAGCAACACCAGACTACAATGTGCACCAAAAAGTGGACCCACTAACTGGGTAATAAGCAGAGTCAAATTGCTGCCAACTGTTGAAACTCAAAACAGCAAGCACAGCAATATGAAAAAGAAAACTCAACTTGACTTAAGGTATTTCAAACACACAAGAACAAAGTAGGAGTACCGCTTGAACTTACTCTGACTTGTAGAGCCTGCAATATTGCTAGCCATCTATATGCAAGAGCCTAATGAACTCAAGAACAGCTTTTACCCTCTGAAGTAGAGGGTAACCATCTTTTTCTGACACATCAGCAAATCCCCCCCCAATCAGATGTTTACTACTTGTACTGTACCTCATTTTTACTTTTGGAGTACAATATTCTTTGTTTATAATACTGTGATTTTCCTAGCATGCTATCAAGTATACTCTATATGCTGTCATGTATGCTGCCCAATTACATGTGGGAATACAGAACATACCCAAATGATTCCCTCTTGAAGGAGGCCCCCGTGTTCCGCTTCCGCCTCTGCCACCTCTAAGACCTCTTGGAGGACCTCGGCTCCGTGGAGGGGGTGGGGGCCCACGCCTACCAGTTTCAAAGGATGGCTTGGTAGCTTGTTCAACTTTAATGGCTTTTCCATCTAAAGACTAAACAAAGGACTCTGACTCAGCGTTTGTGCCAAATGTTTGTTTTTAGGGCAGTTCTTAAATTCTTAATTCTATGCTCTTTGTGGCAATTATATTTTTATTACAAAGTGTTAAAATTTAAATGGCTATTCTGGTACAAGCTGAAGTGCTTGTAGACTGGAGTATTTTTGAATTATCAGCAGTTGCTAAAGATGATCAGCAGATAAATTACATGGGATAGTTCACATTTCCGAGCCCTTGTTACAGCCTGCATTCATAAGATGCCTCACTGAATTTTATAGAGTGCTGTCTTTCAAGGCTCTTTACAATTAATGAAGCAATGTAAAAAACACACTAGTGCTAGTAACTTGGTCACAGATGTTGCCTGTGTTGGATGACTTTTATGTTTGATTATCTTAGGTAGTAACACACCAGGCTCACCGTGGGTGCCATTCTGAATATGCAACCCCTCATTGGAGGTTTGCTGTGTCATCCGAACCTGGCCACCATGGGTTATTCGAGGGTTAAATAACCCTCACATAACCCAGAGTTTGTAGTACAGTTATGCAAGAGTTGTCCCCCCCCCTCGGTTTTTTTTTTGTATATTCAAAGCAGCAACTGGTTAAACAACCCATGATGAGCCTGGCATGTCTTGTGAACCGGGCCATACTAGGGCTGGGCAGAAGATAGGTTGGGATGCACTAGTTATCTCTGGGTGATATGAAACAGACTAGCGAGGATTGCAGAGTCCCAATTGCTTAAAAACAGCAACTAAATTATTCACTCTGCTCCCCACTGCCTTTAAATTATACTGGTTAAATGAAGAAAGCTGGAATGAGGGGTGGGGGGGAAGGGATTTCTGTATGGAAGGACTATGAACTACGTACAGTTCTGGTACTCAACAGGTTTCTGGACTCAGAATTCTTTAAGTCTAAATGTATTTTGCACCTAGCTCCAGCTGGTTAACTCATCCACAGGGCACATAATACTTGCATAATATTTAATTGCCTGCCACTTACTGAAAAGTTAACTATTTTACTGATTTTATACTGGTGGAACTCAAGTATACTTGTAACTACATTACTGCAGCACTGTTTTGTTTGTCCTTTAACATTTCCACATCCCTAAGTTCCAATAATGACAGATAACTGAACACGCTTGCCTAGTTTTAACTTACAATAAGACAATACTACATGCAAGTCTTTTTTGCCCTTGCATTTCCAACTGCACTGAACAAGTTTTCAGAAAAACATGCTTTGACATGTTTCACATGGTATTTAATAGGGACACTGATTTTTCTAGTGCTTTATTTTTTCGTGGAAACATTTCCATCTTATTGTTAAAAATAAATGTATGCCAATTGCAAATACAGTATTAGCTGACCTTGCCAGTTTCAAAGTTGTCAATAATGGTTTCCAGGTGATTACCCTAGCAACTATGAGAGACTAGTGTATGTCATTGGAACACATGTCTTGCAGTGAAATGGAACTAATCAATAGCAGTAGTGAAACTGAAGGTGCACTACAACCTTAGTGGGAGAGAATTGAAGCCTGCTGAAAAAGATAACTCGTTGTCAGCAAATCATGCACAGTTCTTTCAGAGTAATAAAATTAGTGTGTCAACAGCTTTCAGTACCTTTGTTTTTTCTTTAAATTTAAACAATACAAGGGAAGTACACTGCTATTTTCTTTATTTTTTACAAGTATTCCAATAAAATTACATGATATAACATTTAAATTATATTAAGGGTGCTTTAATCTCCCCCACAAATATTTGTGGTGTATTGGGACAAAAATGTAACACGAGCTACTTTTTTTAAAGTTTTATTTACTAACTACAAGTAAAATAAACATGCTAAGTAAGATCTCTCTAGGGCAGGCAACTTGTGGCCATCCAGATGTTTCGGCCTATCAGCATAGGATGATGGGAGTTGCACGGCAAAACTTCTGGGGGGCCACAACTTGCCACCCTCGCTCTAGGCCATCAGAACATTTTCCAATACGAACTGAAAAATTTCTTATGCAAATTAAACTAATTTGAATTGGAAAAAATTCCAGTTCAAAACTTTCCATAAAACCCACATCACTGCTTTGGAGAGTATTCAAGCATCCACTAATTTATAGTTTTGTCAATGAATTTCCCTTATTAACTGAATAAAAGCCACTTTGGGCCAGACACCTATCCAGTCACTCTTAGCTTGGTTGGCTGCAATAAAAGGAAGCCAACACATTAGTTCCTACCTTTCCATTCATATCTCTGGCAGCATCCTTGGCATCTGCTGGGCTCTCAAAGGTGACAAAAGCAAATCCTCTTGACTTGTTGGTTTCACGGTCTTTCATGAGAAGAACTGAAGAGAGAGCAAAGTGTCATTCCACTTGATCATATAATTACATATCCCGAATTTTACACAAACCTGCTCAGAACTTCTTAGAGGACATATAAGCTCTATCATTTCAGCAGATCAAAGCTGTTGGTTCATCACAGCAGTACTTTAACTTGATCCCCCCGCCCCCCGGGGCACAATCCTATACATTTTTAGACAAAAAAGCCCCACAACTCCCAGCATGCCCCATGTTTGCTGGGGTGTGCTGGGAGTTGTAGGTTTTTTCTATCTAAACATGCACAGAATTGAGCTTTACGATGCTTTCTGCTTACCTTCCACTATGCGACCATATTTGCCAAAGACAGATTCAAGAGCCTTCTCATTGGTCTCAGTGTTCAGCCCACCAATGAACAGTTTTCCAGGACGATCTGCTTCAACCATTTTGAAACTGTTTGGGATCTGGAGCAATATACATTCAAACTTTAACTACCAGACAAAGTGAGAATGTTTCCATACTATATAAAACTTTATAATGCCCTTCGGGATTTGATGCATTAAAAAAAGAGAGACCTGCCCAGACAATATTATGCTGATATTGAAGGAAATGATTGGGATCCAGACCTGGAATAGACTCACTGAAATATAGGGGACTAAAGTTATTAAGGTAAGTCCCATTGATTTCAATGGGTCTATGCTAACTATGGCGATCTCTAGATCCAGGTTTTATTTCTCACCTGACCCAAGTTTGTCCCCTAACACCTCATCTAACACCTTAACTATTAACTAGGAAAAGCTTCATCATCTCTGGTGCAACAGAGGCCTTGATAAAGTACAACTTATCTAGAACAAGTCCTGAAATGTCCCAACACATCATCACCCTGCCCCCAAATCAAGAGACAGCAATGGCCCTTCAATCACTATGTACAGGCAAAGGTCTCAGTGCAACAAAACTTTACATTTGAGCTAACCAAAACTAATGTGATCAGGAACAACATTTGAGGAAATAACACAATTCCCCTATGACTGAGGTACATAACCTCTTTCAGCCCAAGGGACAAATTTCATTCAGAGAAGCGTTTGTGGGCCACATTCCAGTGGGGGGGTGAACCTGAGGGCAAACTGGCTGAGGGTAGAAATATCGAAGATACCAGCATATTTTCACTTAAAATACTTACTGCGAGTAAGTAACTATTAGGAGGCATTTCAACCTTTTAGAATAGGGAACTGCACAAACAACAGAAAAACACCAAACAATAAGATGGTTGGGGGAAAGGGGGAGTGGCCATCTGGGCCAAAGGTTCTGCACTTTTTTGGAACAAGGTTCTGCACTTGAAGTCTTCTCCTACTGAGTGTACCAAAGAGAGCTGGCTGTTAGCATAATGGGAGCTGGATATGCCAGCCCCCGACACTGAGTTTTCAGCTTCAGTTTTTGTAGGACAAAGGCCCTTAAGAAAAGGCATACAGTCACAATGCTACTCAGCTGCTCATTACACAATATGATCAAATGGATTCAAACATTTTAAACTAACTATATCTATGTTATATCTGTTCTATAAGGATTTACCCTAATCATAGAATTTCTGGCTATAAGCCTACTCAGGATGGTCAAGGTATACCCACCCCTCGAGAGCACACTTTAGGAAGGCCTGGAGAAAAATGTATAAGCTTATTCAATAGCTTAGGAGGGAAAAAAGCAACTGCAGTACATTAGAATTTACAGCTGCACTACAGCCCAATTCCACCTATGCATGCTGCAAAATATCAAGCTACACCGAGTTCAAAAGATTGGGGGGGGGGGCAAAGAGAAGACGCTTAAACCGCCAAGCAGTGGCGCTTCATTAAGAAAGTGGGCTTTGCAAGTTTGAAAGCGAAGACCCGACACACCAAACCCTTCAGACCTCCTTCACCAATTTCCCTACCAGGTCAGAAGGAAAAAACAAAACCCCCACAAGACAACAGGTTGGCGAGATTGGGGGGGGGGGCGCCCGCGGGTGAGATAAGAAAAGCAAGGAAGAAAAAAAACCCGAATGGCGACAAAAACACCCATGATAAGCAAAATAAGAATCCACGCTCAATTCACAGAGGGGGACGCGCATAACCCCGCGTGCTCTGTGAACTGAGCAATTTCGGAGAATTACTCTTTGAAATTGCGTTGAGTAATTGAGCGCAGGCTCACGCGGGGGACGCGCATGCGCGACTTGCGACGGCCGCGGGGGAGTCTCGCGCGCGCGCCAATGATGGGGGAATGGCGCATGCGTAGGCGCTCGAGTTTCTGTTTCTCCCCCCTCCCTCCGGCGGACCCCTCGCGCGCGCTCGAGAGGAGGGGCGGGAATGGGAAGAATAAAGGAGCGCCGCGAGGCGATCACAAAATGGCGGCTCTAGTAACCCCCCCCCCCGGCTCAGCCTCGTGGGAGGCTCACGGCCTCGGGCGGGGAAGCCGGCGGCGGCCAGCCGCTCCGACCGTTAAGCCCTGCCTCCGCCTCCTCCTCCTCCTCCTCCGCGACTTAAAATGGCGCCTCAGCAACCATGAGAGGGAAAAACGCTGAGGGGATAAACCGCGGGGAGGCCAATGAAGGAGCAAAAAACCCCCCAAACCCACCAGGGGTGGGAAAGAAGAAGAAGAAAAAAAGAACAGAAAGGGGAAGGGCGGGCACTTCATCCTGGCCACCTCCTGTTAACAACATTCGTCCCCCGCACCCCGCACGGGCGCCCACCTCTCTCATGCTTACCACGACCCCGCCGGCAGAAGAGCAACGACGCACTGAGGAGGAACAAAGGGGCTGAGGGCCTTTATATAGCTGACGTCAGCGCGTTCGAACGGGGCCCTGAAGCCCGGATGGAAGCGTGAAAAGGACGCGGGGGAGGGGCACGGTCGGAAGGGGGCGGGGCCGAGAGGGAGAAGTCCTGGAATCCGCCCTTGGGAGCTTCGCCGAAGGGCGGCGGGTAGAAGCCTGGGCAGGAGCAGTGCACGACTCAAACGTGCAAGGATCTGGATGTGGAAATAGTTCTAGCATATAATTATAGTTATTTAAAATAATATCACTGTTTGCATAAATAAAATAAGTAGGCTTGTGTGTACAATATCAGTTATGTATTTATACACACTTGGGTATGTATCTTAGGGCATAATCCTATGGCTGCTAGTCAGTGGCTAGACGCTGTAGGATGGGTCGGCTCCCGGAGAGCTGCCTCGTGGGCAGCGCGGGTTGGCCCACGCTCTGTGCTCGGAGGAACTGCGCAGAGTGGAGGAAACGGGGTGTTCCCAGGGGTGGGCCGGGGTGGGGAGGTTGGAAGTGCCGGTATGACATCCTATGTGTTGTCTGGCCTCCCCACCCCACGCTCTGAGGTCCCATGGCTAGACAGCCGAAATCAGCTGTCTAGCCAGGAGAGCAGGGCGGCAGGAACAAGGAGATCTGCTCCTCACCACTCCTCCCACCTTGCACTGGATAGGCAGTTGCCCCCAGGCTCAGAGATGACCCTCAATCAGCACAGGATTGCTCCCTCCATGTGCATATAATCATGTATACACAGCTGTGCATATAATGAACATTTTTGTTGTTGTTCAGTCGTCGTGTCCGACTCTTCGTGACCCCCTGGACCACAGCACGCCAGGCCTTCCTGTCCTCCGCTCTCTCCTGGAGTATGCTCAAATTCATATTCATTGCATATAATGGACATTATATTGCCCCATATAAATGGAGATTTATATGTGAGTTTTATTTAGGATATTCATGAGCAATCCTATGTATGTCTACCCAGAATTAAGTTCTAGAGTAAGCGTGCATAGAATTACAGCCTTAGGGCGTGTTAGAGAAAAACTCCTTTTCCTTTTGAAGAACAGCACCTCAAAATATTTTAGGTTCAGGCAGATGTTTATTGTTTAAGACACCATGGTGTGATGCAGTCAGGAGTGACCAACATTGCCCCTCAGGACTGAACCCAGAACAACAGGCAACTCTGGTATTTATACAAACAAGCAAGGGGGAAAAAGCTTCCTTACAGGGAGTTTTTCCGGTTTCCAGAGACAAGGGCTCTGATAGGCATTGTGACTCATATGCAGAAGTTAATCAGCCAGTAAGTTAATCAGCCACTGTCCTCTTTCCTACGTGACTCTCAGCATGTAGTATACCAAAAGCCCCCCCTTTTTTAACTTCAGGTGCAATCCAGTGGGAATAGGTAGTCGCCTCCGAACTTGGGGATCTTCTCCTCTATGCTTTGGCTGTCCTGCATTAGCAGCTAGATGGGTGATTTCGGCTGTCTAGCCAGGGCAGGTTGTGTGTGTGGGAGGCTGGATGGTGCATAGGAAATGTAATGATGCTTCCACCATCCCCTCCCTGCCCCCAGGAACACCCCCCCCCCCGCGCTGCTCTTATGAGCACGGAGCTGGGCACGAACCACACCCCTTACAAGGCAGCCAGGGCATGGAGGCATTTTTCTGGGAACCAACGTGGGAGCACTGGCTCCGAGGTCGGTTCCCATAAAGCGAAAAATCCTACAGCCATCTAGCTGCTATCTAGCGGCCGTAGGATTGTACCCTTAGATGCTGCTTTTTGACTGGAGTGCTTTGCTCAAAGTGGCTCAGAGCATTTATAAAATGCAAGAGGTACATTACAAACCATATGCTTAAAACAAAAGCAACGCATTTCAGCTGAGACAGGGATCTGAAGTTGTCTTCACTTTCTGTTCTCGTTCTTAGAATCATAGAATCATAGAATAGTAGGGTTGGAAGGGGCCTACAAGGCCATCGAGTCCAACCCCCTGCTCAATGCAGGAATCCAAGTCAGAGCATCCCTGACAAATGGCTGTCCAGCCTCGTCTTGAAGGCCTCCAGTGTGGGAGAGCCCACCACCTCCCCAGGTAATTGGTTCCACTGTCGTATTGCTCTTGCAGTCAGGAAGTTTTTCCTGATGTTCAGCTGGAATCTGGCTTCCTGTAACTTGCGCCCATTATTCCGTGTCCTGCACTCTGGGATGATCAAGAAGAGATCCTGGCCTTCTTCTCTGTGACAACCTTTCAAGTCCTTGAAGAGCACTATCATATCTCCCCTCAGTCTTCTCTTCTCAAGGCTAAACATGCCCAGTTCTTTCAGTCTCTCTTCATAGGGCTTTGTTTCCAGTCCCCTGATCATCTTTGTTGCCCTCCTCTGAACCCTCTCCAGTTTGTCTGCATCCTTCTTAAAGTGTGGTGCCCAGAACTGGACACAGTACTCCAGATGAGGCCTAACCAGTGCTGAGTAGAGGGGAACTACTACTTCCCAGGATTTGGAAGCGATGCTTCTATGAATGCAGCCCAAAATAGCATTGGCCTTTTTTGCAGCCACATCACACTGTTGGATCATATTCAGCTTGTGATCGACAACAATTCCAAGATCCTTCTCACTTGTAGTGTGGTTGAGCCACGTATCCCCCATCTTGTAACTGTGCATTTGGTTTCTTTTTCCTAGGTTCGGAACTTGGCATTTGTCCCTATTAAATGTCATTCTGTTGTTTTCTGCCCAGCGCTCCAGTCTATCCAGATCACTTTGAATTTTGTTTCTGTCTTCCAAAGTATTAGCTATCCCGCCCAATTTTGTGTCATCTGCAAATTTGATCAGCATTCCCTGCACCTTCTCCTCCAAGTCATTAATAAAAATGTTGAAGAGCACTGGGCCCAGGACTGAGCCCTGCGGTACCCCACTCGTTACTTCTCCCCAGTTTGAGAAGGTCCCATTGATAAGCACTCTTTGAGTCCGATTCTGTAGCCAACTGTGGATCCACCGGATCGTTGTTTCATCTAGACCACTTTGAGCTAGTTTGCTCATCAGGATATCATGGGGCACTTTGTCGAAAGCTTTGCTGAAGTCGAGGTATATGATGTCTACAGCATTCCCACGGTCTACAAGGGAGGTTACTAGATCAAAAAATGAGATCAGATTTGTCTGGCAGGACTTGTTTTTGACAAATCCATGTTGGCTTCGAGTAATCACGGCATTGTTGTCAAGGTGCTTCCAGATGGATTGCTTTATCATCTGCTCCAGAATTTTCCCAGGGATTGATGTCAGACTGACTGGTCTGTAGTTCCCAGGTTCCTCCTTTTTACCCTTTTTGAAGATAGGGACGTTAGCCCTCCTCCAGTCATCTGGCACTTCCCCCGTCCTCCATGATTTCTCAAAGAGAATAGACAGCAGTTCTGATAGTTCTTCTGCCAGTTCCTTTATGACTCTAGGATGCAGTTCATCTGGCCCTGGAGATTTGAACTCATTCAAAGTAATGAGGTGTTCCTTGACCATATGCCTGTCGATCTCAAGCTGCAATCCTGCCCCTTCAGCCTGTACTTCGCCTTTGCCAGGGGGGTCATAGACCCTCTTTTGGGAGAAGACTGAGCCAAAGTAGGAATTGAGCACCTCTGCCTTTTCTTTGTCATCTGTTATCATTTTGCCATCCTTATTTAATAGCTGAACCACCATTTCTACCCTCTGCCTTTTACTATGCACGTAGCTGAAGAAAGCCTTTTTGTTGTTTTTAACATCCCTTGCTAACCTCAGCTCATTCTCAGCTTTAGCCTTCCTGACGCCATCCCTGCAATTCTGTGCTATCTGCCTGTACTCTTCCTTTGTTACTTGGCCTTCTTTCCACTTCCTATATGTGTCCTTTTTTTGTTTTCAGGTCATCCCTAAGCTTTTTGTGAAGCCACATTGGCTTCTTCTGTTGTCTTCCACCTTTTCTTCTTGTTGGAATTGCTTGTGATTGTTGCCTTGAGAATTTCCTTTTTTAAAAGCTCCCACCCATCTTGGACTCCTTTTCTAGTTCTTCTTCTCCTGTCACCCTTTTCCAAGGAGTATCCTCTATTCCATTTTTCCTCACCTCAGCATTTCCCACTGCCTCATCTTGCTGTTGCTCTTCAAGCTTCTGGTCTGCCCTTTGCTGCTGTAGTTCCCCCGTTCTGTCCAAGAACTCTTCGTGTTCTCTTATTCCCCGGAGGGTCGACAGTCGCCGCTCCAGTCCACTTACTTTTTCCTCCAGCAGCATGATCAACTTGCACTTGTTGCAGGTGTAGGCCATGTTGTTCTCAGGCAAGAAAACAAACATTGCACACACCTTGCAGGTCACCACCACTGGAGAGTCTTGTCCTTCCATAGCCTCTTTTCCCTTTTTGTGTCTAGCTTTGTGATTGTTCTAGACTAGCCTGTGCCTGCTCCTCTACTCAGTAGAGGTTAAAAGCAGAGTCCCACTGGTGTGAAAGTGTGTGTTACAAGACAAATAAATGGAAAAAAGTTAGTTAAAATAAAAAATAAAAAAATGAAAAAAAATGTTAGGGGCCTCCCCCTTGACCTCCCCTGGCCAACTCCTGTTTGCTCCCCCTGTTCGCTCGCTCTCTGGGAGCTTGCCTGCTTCTGTAGTCCCTGGACCAGCTGGAGCAGCTTGCTCTGCTCTGCTCTGCTCAGCTGGGAGGCGGGAAACAGACTGAAGCTTCCCGCCCAGTCAGCTGCTGGGAGTACTCAGGCCACACCCCTCCAATTCAGTTGGAGCTCTCAGAAGCACCTGGTGAGCTCACAGCCAATCAGAAGGATAAAGGGCAGCGCCCTGGGCTTTCTGCAACCCACTTGCCTCTTAGCCTCTGTCTCCTTTGTCTCTTCAACCACTGCCACTCCCCTGGCCAAGTCCTGTTCGCTCGCTCTCTGGGAGCTTGCCTGCTTCTGTAGTCCCTGGACCAGCTGGAGCAGCTTGCTCTGCTCTGCTCAGCTGGGAGGCGGGAAACAGCCTGTGTATATATGTGTATATAAGTGGTCCACTTTCCCGGTAGCAATGTATGGCTGTGAGAGCTGGACTCTAAGGAAGGCTGAGCCCTGAAGAATTGATGCTTTCGAACTGTGGTGCTGGAGAAGACTCTTATGAGTCCCCTGGACTGCAAGGAGGTCCAATCAATCCATCCTATAGGAAATCAACCCTGAGTGCTCATTGGAAGGACAGATACTGAAGCTGAAGCTCAAATATTTTGGCCACCTAATGCGAAAAGTCACTGGAAAAGACCCTGATGCTGGGAAAGACTGAAGGCAAAAGGAGAAGGGGACGGCAGAGGATGAGATGGCTAGATAGCATCACCGATGCAATGAATATGGACTTGAGCAAGCTCCGGGAGAGAGCGCAGGACAGGAAGGCCTGGCGTGCTATGGTCCATGGGGTCATGAAGAGTCGGACACGACTGAACGACTGAACAACAACAACAAGTGGTCCACAATAATCCATGCATTGGTAACCTGAAATTTGACTACTGTAATGTCCCTTATGCGGGGCTGCCCTTGAGATTGGTTCGGAAGCTGCAGCTAGTGCAGAATGCAGCAGCTAGATTGCTCAGTGGAACTTCTTACCAGGGCCCCTTCCAGGTTTTGGAGGACCCTTGGGCACGGCACCCTGAATGGGCCCTCCACCCCCAGTGAGTCTACTTCTCATCACTATTGTCACCCGCTGCTGTTGCTCCTCAGCCTCTTTCTCATCATGGCTCCCACTTGCTTGCATGACAGGCAGAGAGCCAGTGAGCAACCAGGCCGTGGCATCTCCTGCTCCTCCTTCTCACCACCACCACTGTTGTCTGGGCCAGAATAAGAGGCAGATGAAGAAGCAGTTTGCAATGATGAGGAGGAGCAAGTCCTGTGGGCTTTTGTCTGTGGGCCCCTGCTGGGGTGAGGGTCCTCAGCAGGTGCCAGACTGTGCCAATATTCGGTGCTGGCCCTGACAGTAGTCCTGCAGGTTCAGATGAAAAGTCTATTCAGCCCATGTGATCAGAACAAAGCTGCAGCATGTGGTGCCATCCTGGGAAAGGGCAGCTTGCCTGGCCTTGCTCACCTGCCTGCTTAGTAAAGCCAGGGAAGTTTTGCAGGAGAGCCCCCCCCCCCCGTTTTTTTGCAAAGGCAAAAAAAGGGGATCGGAGACATGAGCAAAATCTGATCAAGCGGACAAATGTTTTGCATTTTCATTTCCAATGCTCTGGGTTGTATCCAATATCAGTCCTACTTAGAGTAGGTCTAACATTGAAATGAATAGCACTTAAGGTAGGCTACTATTCCATACAAGCCAGTGTTGAAACAATATTTAGTTATTGTAATCCTGCACTCTTGTACGTTTTGCTCCTATCTCGCGTCCTCCTTTTTTCAGAAAAAAAGCGTCCTTTCCTTCTCCGGCAGCTTTCCCACTGCAACTTCGCTCGATCCCGGGGACAAGAAGCAGGTAGGAGAGCGAGCAAGGTCGGGCAAGCTGCCCTCACTCAACAAGGCGCCGCGCGCCTCGGCCGTGTCGCAGTCACGTGGGCGGCCGAGGCGCCGAGCGAGCGAGCAAGCAAATCCCGGCCGCTCCTGGTGAGCGGGTCTGACGCGGCGACGAGGCGGGCAAGCTGCCCTCCCCCAACATGGCGCCGCGCGCCTCGGCCGTGTCGCAGTCACGTGGGCGGCTGGGGCAGCGAGGGAGGCCCGGCGGCTCCTGCGGGGCGATTGTGACGCGGCCGACGACGGCGACGAGGCGGGAGCTCCGCGCGCCCGCCCCGCTGGCCTCGGCCGCTCCGCCCGTGAGGTGATCGCCGCCGGAGGAGAAGCCGCGATGGCGAGGCCGCGCCCCTGGCTGCTGGCGCTGACGCTGGTGCTGGGCGGCCCGGCGGCCCTCGGCGGCGCCTTCTACCTGCCCGGCTTGGCGCCCGTCACCTTCTGCGAGCCCTCGCAGGCCCAGCAGGACGGGAAGCCCGGGTGCAAGGTGGGTGCGCGCCGGGCGAGCGGGGGGAGCGCCGTCGAGGCGGCGGCCCCGGGCCCCTGGGAGTAAGGCCCGCTGAACTGTGGGCCTTACTCCCAAGTGGACGCGTATAGGATTGCACGGTGCGTCAGGTAAGGGCGAGGGGGGCGGAGGCGGCCCGAACGGCCCCTTCCCCCTCACCACGGGTGTAACCCACATCCCCTCAGGAAGCCCCCCCCAGCCCCCTCAGGAAGCCCCCCCCAGCCCCCTCAGGAAGCCCCCCCCAGCCCCCTCAGGAAGCCCCCCCAGCCCCCTCAGGAAGCCCCCTTATGTATTTATTACATCAATATTTCTCCGTTTTTCCTCTGCCAAGGAACCCAAGGAGGCTTACATGGCCCTCCTCCTCTCCATTTTATCCTCCCAACAACAACCTTGTAAGGTAGCTCAGCTGGGAGTCCGTGACCGGCCCAGGGTTGCCCGGTGAGCTTTATGGCCGAGTGGGGGACTTGAACCCGGGGCTGCCCAGCCCTAGTCTAACTACTACACCACCCTGGTTCGCACTCTCTCTCTCTTTGTATCCCAGCTTCTTCCTCAGGGTTCCTCTGCCAAGCTTGTTTTCAGAAAAGGAAGGAAAAGAAGCCCCCTTCCCTTAAATTGACTGGGAACACCGAGTGTGTAACTTTCTCCCCCACGTTTCTTTTGGAAACACAAATAGGACTTAAATAGAAAGAAGTGCCTTATAAAAATCCCCTCCCCTTAAAATGTCTTTTGGGAACATGAGCTCACCTACATCTACAGAGGGCACTTTTAATACACATTTTAAAACATGCTGTTACCTATTATCTGTACTTTTGGGGGGTAAAACATCCTGAATCTTTATACCTCCAAATTTTCCCTCTCCTCCATCCAACGTTCACCCTGAGAGGAGTACCTTTCAACTCATGTGGAACCCTGTTCCAGCTCTGTATTGTGGGAAATGTGTTGCCTGATTGCTATAAATGCTTACTCAGAAGTAAGTTCTTCCTTATTCAGCATTCAGTCAGCGTTCTGCCTAAGATGCCCATCCTTTACTACGCAAGCTGAAGTTCCTTGAGAAATAATTGGCGTGCCGGATGTAAGGCTGTATTTGGTGAAGCTTTTACTAGAGCAATTCAGGTGGAGTAACTAGTTGCACTGGTGCTCCGAAGAAGGATTCATGGTTTTTTTCTGCAGGTTTTGCCCTTTTCTTTTTTCCCTCTGTACTTCCTGCTTCAAAGAACAGCTGTTTGTTTCTGTGATGTGTCATCGTAGTGATTAGCTGGATAGATTTGTGTTCAGAAGACCTGGTTTTCTGACATTTGAGCCTACAAGGGTGACTTTGAGCAAGTCACTATCTTGGACTTCATTGGTTCTCTGTAAAATGTCCATATTAGTCTATGACTTGCTAGAGTTCTCTAAGGAAATGCATGAACATAAGACAGTAGAGCACTTTGTCATATTAAAAGTGTGCTATCTAATGATAGAAAAGACTGTGTTGCTTGGAACATGGGGTAGCTGTTGCGGGGTGGGCAGCTTGCTAGTAAATTATAATGTGCATAGGACTAAGAATTTCTTAGCTGTTTTATAAAGACTTTGGTTTTGCCTGTGGGGTTGTATTTCAACTAGATTGAATATTCCTGTGCTTGTAATGTAAAACAGCTTCAAAGTGTCTAGGAAGTATTTAGTGGAGATCTTTTAGCACTGCAGAAGCTGGTATTTTTTATACGGAAACATTTCACATTTTAAAATCATTTAAATATATTTTAATTTTTTAAATCTATAACAATTTAAATTATGTTTTAAAATCTATAAGGGTGCAATCCTGTGGCCGCTAGTCAGTGGCTAGATGACCATAGGATAGGTCGATTCCCTGAGAACCAAGCTCCACCCCTTCCCATGCCACCTTGTAGAT
Organism: Heloderma suspectum; assembly: GCF_057233095.1. Classification (NCBI taxonomy): domain Eukaryota; kingdom Metazoa; phylum Chordata; class Lepidosauria; order Squamata; family Helodermatidae; genus Heloderma; species Heloderma suspectum. The sequence continues at coordinate 6,278,002 of NC_139466.1, forward strand.
AGCACGGAATGGCCCTGCGCCCCACGCTCGGAAGAGAAACGCGGAGCGGCAAAAATGGGGTGTTCCTGAGGGCGTGCTGGGGCAAGGAAGTTGGAAATGCTGGTACGGCACATCCTATGAGTGCTTCCTGCACTCTCAGGCCCCGCGGCTAGACAGCAGAAATTATCTGTATAGTGGCAAAAGCCGGGTGGGGGAGTGAGGAGGAGATCCGCTCCTCACCGCTCCTCACCACTCCTCCCGCCCTGCACTGAATAGGTGGTTGTCCCTTGGCTCGGAGGTGACTGTCGACCCAGATAGGATTGCTCCCTCCATGTATAAACTGGATGTGCTATTGGTGGTCGTTTGTTTTGTTTTGAAGTATCTTGATTTTGTGTTTTTTTTATTCATAGGGTCTGATTGGTAGGGCATGGGTGTAAGATGTTGTTATTCAGACTACCATTTGGTGGCTAGTGAATGACAGTGAGTATAGAATAATTGGCATGCTTCTTAGGCAGCCTCCCCTTGGGAGGAGGCAGGGTTAAGTCCAGTAAAACAAACTCTTGGTCCCTCGAGAGGATGTCGTAAAGTATTGGACTTGAGTCATGGATCCACACAGAAGTAGCTGCATCTCTTGTCTGATCTAGCCAGGTTCATTGGATGTAAGTCCTATTGATTCTAATGGGATTTATTTCCAATTAAGCTAGCCTAGTACAACAGCATTATGAAGAAATCCTGAGTACACTTATTAGGGAGTAAGACTCACTGAGTTCAGCCAGGCTTACTTCTGAGTAAACATGTTAGAATTGTGCTGTTGGTATAATTTACTGTAGAACAGTGCAGAATGCTTTAGCACTGTTCTTTCATACTTTAAACAAAAAAATCAATTGCAGATTATTATATTCAATTCAAAGCATCTAAACAGCTTTTCCATTCTTCTAGTCACAAATTCAGCTGTTTGTGAACAGATTGGACTCAGTTGAATCAGTTCTGCCGTATGAATATGATGCGTAAGTATACCCCAAAACCAGTTAGCCAGTGTTTACATTTTCCCCAAAGTATTTAATTAAGCAATGTGGTGTCCAATTTGTGTAGCCTGAGAATGTGACATGACTTAACTAGTTGCGAAACTTCTGTGGCGGGGTGGGGAAGGTGTGACCCTCCAGATGTTGGTTGACTGCAGCTCCCATCAGCCCTAGCCAGCATAGCCGGTGGTGAGGGATGCTAGGGGTTGCAGTCCAATGACACTTGGAGGGCCACATGTTCCGCATCACTGTTCTGTGGTATGGTATGTGTTGATTAAAGATATCAAGCAGAATTGACATTGAAATGGTTCAGATGTCTAACCAATACCACTGGACAAAACATGGTTCGAAACCACAGTTTAGGCAATCTGTGATTTTGCTTTGCATTTGACCATGCAAGCCATTGTTTGGGAAGTTTCTCCCCCCTTGGAGGCCACTGGTTGGGAAGGGATTCTTATGGAAGGCAAATGAAGGGGGAAAGCACACAAATCATTATTTGCTTGTATATTTGGAACACATAAAGGGGTCGCAGTGGCTTAGTGGTTAAGACGCTGAACTGCAGGCCGGAAGGTCAGCAGGACAGCAGTTCGAGACCCGAGTGCTGCGTGACGGAGTGAGCTCCCGTCTTCAGTCCCAGCTCCTGCCAACCTAGCAGTTCGAAAGCAAGAAATTGCAAGTAGATAAATAGGTACCGCTTCGGCGGGAAAGGTAACAGCGTCCCGTGCACCTTGGTGTTCAGTCATGCCAGCCACATGACCACGGAAGCGTCTTCGGACAGCGCTGGCTCTTTGGCTTAGAAATGGAGATGAGCACCACACCCTAGAGTCGGACACGACTGGTTGGGGACACCTTTACCTTTTTTTGGAACACATATCCATGGTTCGGAATTAAAACTACAGTTGGTGCAAACTGTGATTTGATATTGCCTCTGAATACCAAAGTATCTACAACATAATCCATTTATTAAAAATATTTATGAACTGACTGTAAGTATAACTCCTACAATATTAAGAGTAAATGTGCTGAGACAGATTTTTGTTATTGTTTTGTTTGTAGTTTTGACTTCTGTAAAGATGCAACAGAAAAAAGGCCTTCTGAAAACCTTGGGCAAGTCTTGTTTGGAGAGAGGATAGCCTCATCGCCCTACAAGGTTACTGCAGCCTTTCAATACTATTTGGTTGACTTGTTTTCTGCGACTAAATCTGGTTTTGCACAAATGTTGAATTTATGTTGGGTTCATTCAGGTTCAAGCATTATAGTAAAATGTTAGGCAATGCAAATTCATCTTAGGTGTGGTCCCTTTTGCAAGCATATATATTGGGATGCTGTGTTGATAATGATAGAGCAATATACTCTTGCCATATGCAGTAAACTGCATAAAATATGATTGAGATAAAAAGCAGCAGTTTTCTTTTGTCTTGTAGCATGGTTAAAAATAACTATTTGTGTGGTTTGGATGAAGAATTCAGGAGATGCCCCAGGAGCAAAGATATTTTTTTTTACAAGTGTTGCAGAACCACTGCTGCTCCATCTGTGAGCTTCCCAAGGACGTTTTCTGGCCACTGCTAGAAACAGAGCACTGGACTAGATTGACCAGCAAGATGGTTCTTATGCAGCTTTAGAAAATCTAAATGAATGTAGTTTTTTATTTACGTGTCGCCCTGTTCCCAGGAATTTAGTGCATTTGCCATTGTTCATTTTTCCTGTTCATAAAGGCAAGAAACCCTTTTTTGAAAATGGAAGCTGAGAGTCTTTGAATTCCAGTAGGAGCTTGTGTGCTACACAACTTCTGTGTAATAGCATGTTGTAGTGTAATCCACTACACTACTGTGTGTGTGTGTGTGTTGGACAGAAAGAAAGAGGGAAAAAAGATTTCAGGAGCATTGATTAGAAAATGAAATCGTACAGAATGTAGAGGTATTTAGATGCTAATTGTCAGCTTTTAAGTTCCAATAGACTCTTCCTTAATGGCAATCTTGAATGAATGTCAAATGTGTCTTTTTAACAGCATGCAGCAATTTTTTTTAAAACCCTTCTATTTTTATATCAGTTTACATTTAACAAAGAAGAAAAATGCAAGAAGGTCTGTGTAAGATCTTACGACCCAAAGAACACGGGTGACAAAATGAAGCTGGAGTTTTTGAAGAAAGGAATGCAGTTGAATTACCAGCATCATTGGTGAGTGGATATGTTGGCTCAGTTTGCACAGTCATTGTGGCTTAAACAAGCCATGTCAGTTTGTTTAAGCCATGTAACATCCTGGGCACCATTTGCCTATTTATCCACCCAGTCACAGCTTGTCGTGTTGCTTGAACCTGGGCAGCATGGCTTGTTTGAGGGGGAAACAACCCTCAAATAACCCATGGCCTTTTGCATGGTTTGGGGAACACAATTGGCATACATGCTACAGCTTAAACAAGCCACTGTGGCTTGTTAAAGCCATGGTGATCATGCAAACCAAGCCATTCGCTAAAAGCACTGATATCTGGAGAAAGAATAAAAATTAACAGTCTTAACCAAATACTAAAGATAGAGATTAGAAAAAGATAGAGATTAGAAAAAGATAGAGATTAGAAAAAGATAGAGATTAGAAAAAGATAGAGATTAGAAAAAGATAGAGATTAGAAAAAGATAGAGATTAGAAAAAGATAGAGATTAGAAAAAGATAGAGATTAGAAAAAGATAGAGATTAGAAAAAGATAGAGATTAGAAAAAGATAGAGATTAGAAAAAGATAGAAAAAGATAGAGATTAGAAAAAGATAGAGATTAGAAAAAGATAGAGATTAGAAAAAGATAGAGATTAGAAAAAATCTTAGTCATCTCATAAGAGTGTGAACTAATTAACATGTATTTGCAGTGGTAGTGGAAATACAGAGACAAGCCAACTGTGTTGGATGGAACATGGGCTACATTTATTTAAATTATTAACCAAAATCTGCGGAAGGAGGGAGGTTGATTGTGTGGGAGGCTAACTCATTCCATTCAGGTCAGACATCAGCCTATGAGTGATTAGGGCGATACACCGTGCCTTGAGAAAGGAGTGGCTCAGGTACTCCCATTCCTTCCTTAAGCTACACCTTCCAATGTGGAGGGTGGTCTTCCCGGATCATCATCCCCCAGTGCTGCACAGCTCCAAGTGGATGATCCAGGTTTGCTCCAGAAGCCATCCTTACCCTGCCACTAGGCTGCATAGCCCTGAGTGGACAAGTCTCAGGAATAGCTAATCAGAATAAAGGTGTCTCAGGGTGCTCCCCAATCCCTAATCCTACCTGACACTTCCTGCACATCCCTGCCAACCATATCAGCAACCAAATGTGACCAGATTAACCTGCCTCAACTTTACTAAATTAAACCCATCTCCTGCACCTCTGTACAGAGTAGGTGAAAAATACACTAACATTGCCAATCAGTTGGTGAAAAAATTCCTACTCGGCCCCCGGAAAGAGTGACCAGCTAATCCTGTACTGCAATAGGGAGGGAGGGTGCAGCCAGAAGGAAAGAGGCTGCGTTGGGGCGGGGCAGGCTTATAAATCCTAAGCTCCACCCCACCTCACAACCGCCGAATGCCATGCTGGATAAGCTTCATCTCTCTCTTCCAACCCTGCAAAGGCATCCCCAACCGGCACGTTCCGGCCAATCAGTGGAACTATCTTCTGACATGTATGTTAAAAACAAATACACCTATAAGCTCCACAACAATTCTGAGTCTACAATGATCTTCCTTGCTTAGGATTATTGATAACATGCCAGTGACATGGTGTTATGAGGTGGATGATGGACAAAAATATTGTAATCCAGGATTTCCAGTTGGATGCTTCATTGCTTCAGATGGCCGAGAAAAAGATGCCTGCATTGTCAGCGTAAGTGGCCAAAGCTTATTTCTCTATTATTGTTAGATAATTCTGGTTCAGACCTTACATAGTTTGGCATCCAATAGCATCCTATGGGTTGGAAGCAGCTTCCCAAGAAGGAAATGACACAAATCAGAGTTTGTACGTTTGGAGCACAAATCATGGTTTGGAGTCTATGGCTAGCATAGACCATGTTTTGGCCTTCTATTTGAACCATTCCCCCACAAACAATTCAGAAGATGTTGGGTGGGGGAAATAAAAAATGGCCATATTTCCAAATCACACTAAACTATGTTCCTGAACAGCAATGTGCTGCAGTAAGCGATGGGCTTGTGTGCTCTCCCTCCCCTCTACTCTTCCCATGTGGCTGGGAGAAGGAGTCTGGATGTTTTCACTACTTTTGCTTTTGCTTAACCATGGCTTCGTGTGTTTTCCAGACCAACAAGCTGTGGCTAATGTTAACTATGGTTAATTTAAAACAAGCCAATGTCAAACCATGGTTTGTGGAGGTGGCTTATTTAAACTAACCATAGTTAATATTAATCACAATTCTGGGTCTGGATGACATGGCAAACCACGGTTAACCAAAAGTGGAATCAAAATCTTCTCCGGGCTACGTGGAAGGAAGAGGGGGGAACATGTGAGCCCAAGGCTCACTGTGGCTCATTCCTGCTTGTGCATGTTGTGTTAAACCATGGTTTAGCACAGCCTTCCCCAATCTGGCCCCCTCTAGATGTTTTGTACTACAACACCCACCATCCCCAACCATTAACCATGCTGGCTGGGGATGATGGGGGTTGTAGTAAAAAAACCATCCAGAGGGCATGACGTTGTGGAAGGCTGGATTAGTATGACCTTTGAACACAGCCAGTGGGTTTCTTAAGGGGTGATTCTAAGAATGTTTACTTGGACACAAATCTCATTGAGTTCAGTGGACTTGCTCCCAGATAAGCATGCATAGGATTGCAACCTTGTCCTTGGTATCTCTGTGGGCAATTGCAGGAATTGGTAGGCATTACAGCTGGTTGAGCTATTAAACAGTTCCATTGATGATCCCTTATCACTATGTCTGCTTTGGATTAAATTTTTGACCCTTGGAAGAGAACTAACACTAAGCTGTAAACGAGAACCTATAACAATAAAAAAAAGTAAATGTAGGGTACAAATGACAAAAGGTAACATGCACAAAGTGAACCCTAACACACAACCTAAATTATCTGAACAGAGCTACGTTTCACTTTCCCAACCTTTATTCACTTTGGAATAACTTAGTTGCAATATCGAAAAGCAGTTTTGATTCTAAGGCTAGTTTCCAACACATTTTGCTCCTGAAAGTTGTTATGGCTAACCCAGAGTATGCACTACATGCACAAAGGTAATGTGTAAGTTGGGTGCTTGTGGTTCTGGACTTGCAGGAGCCATAAACACTATGTCTGTACTGGCAAGGATGTTCAGTTGGTGCCTCTGGGACTGGAGTAACTACTGGGAAAAAGAGCTCTGTAATGTCTTCTGTGCACTGGCAAATTATATTGGATATTAAGATATTATTATTGACGACGCACGAGACCAAGAAAACAATCAAGGATGATCACAGGAGAACACATTGCAGCAGATCTTCTCTACAAGTTTAATTTACAAGGGTAGGAGAGAGCATTTTTATTTCTACTGCTTTTAGGCTGTGTCCAAGGAAAGGCAAATATCTCTGTCAGTGTAATAAAATACTTTCAGACCTTTCCTTAACACTATAGATTTTCTGAAATGGTTGAAGGACTTGTCCTCCAAAACAGTTATTTTTAAAAAAAATTGCTTTCAGTCCTTGAAGCTGCTCTCTGAAATAAGTTCTTCTTTTTAAAAAAAGATTGAAAGGTTCTGCAGCAGACTTCTCAGAGTCATTTAGCTTTGTACCTTGTCCTAGGAAAGGTTGTTATAGCTGCTGAGGTTTCTCCAAGTTCATCCTTGGTATTGAGTAAGGGCCATTGTGTGCCATAAATACAGGGCTGCTTTTTGTGTTGCCTTTGAAATAACAGAGGTGCATTCTCAGGAGAGGCTAGAGCTGCATGAAAAAGTCATGCCTGAGTGGTCAGCTGGAGGCAAGGTGCACATGGGGCATGAAGTGGAAAGTTCTCTTGTTCGGTTTCTCCTCCAAGAAAAGCATGCCTACTCCAGTGCTTCCATTTTTGCTCTCCTTCGAGCTTTAAAGTGACTCCCAAGATTATATCTACCTTCCCATTAAAAATCGAAGGCAATGGATTGTACACGAAGGCCACCTAGTCCAACCCCAATGAAGAAGAGCTTAATTTTGGATGCATATTGGAGGGAAAAAAAGTGAGATAAGCCTATTCAGGTGTCCTGTGTGGTACCAATTTCGCATATGCTCTAAGGGTGACTGCTGACCTACATCAAAATATAGTGGTTTGTCACACTGCCATATAGCCATCATGGTTAATAGCTATCGATAGACCTCTCCTCTTCCATGAATTTGTCTAATCTCTTTTTCTTTAATTTATTTACATACCCCTTAATATAGTGACTCTTACACAGTGTACACACTATACTATAAAAACCACAGCTGAAATACACACACTATAGGTAGACTGATGATATTTATTTATTTGTGGTATTTCTATACTGCTGAATGTAATAAAATCTCTTAGTGGTTCACAAAATTAAAAGCACAGCATTAAAACACACCATTAAAATCACTACCAACTACAGTAAAAAACCAACGAGCAGTAAAATGGAGTGGCGTAATGAATTTACAGCCCAGGGAAAGCTTGAGTGAACAAGTGTGTTTTCAGGAGGGGTTTAAAAGGTGTATATTTTCTGCCTCCTGAACTACATGAGGGAGGGTTTTCCAGAGGGTGGGTCTGCTACAGAAAAGGCCCGCCATCTGGGTACTTCATGGTGAAATTCTATTTGGTTTGGAATGACCAGCAAGGCCCACCTGAGTATATATAAGGGAAGGCGGTCTGCTAGGTATCCTGGTCCCAGGTTGTTTAGGGCTCTGTATGACAATAACATGACCTTGTACGTGGTTTGGTAGCTAATAAGCAGCCAATAATACAACACAACGTTATAAACACTTAACAACTTACTGAAGTTGGTAGTAGGTGCTCTGGTCACCAGGGCTTTCATGTCAAGGATGGATCCAGGAGCATCTTTAAACTATGCACCTGCTCCTTCAGAGGGGGTGCAACCCCTTCTGGCACAGGTAAGCAACCCAGTTCCTGGACCTGGGAACTGCCCACCCATGTGGCATCTAAACTAGTGTCCATCTTTATGGCAGCCAAGTCCACATGAATTACACGTTTTGTGAATGAGGGCTTTCTTTTGTCTGTCCTGAATCTGTTGCTAATCAATTTCATCAGGTGCCCCCAAATTCAGTATTATATGAGATGGACAAACCTCTCTCATATGTCCCCTTAGTAGTCTTATGATATTGACTGTGTCCCAGCTTGGCTGGGATCCAAAGAGCTGTGCTACTAGTCCCTCATAAGCCCAAAGCCTCTTTGGGCATGTTTCTTGCATGGCAGCTCCCTGTGCAACTCGGCTGCCACTTTTGAAACTGAGAGGAGTTTTGTAACTGTTTGTGATCCAACATTTGAATGAAGGGGCAGCTGCTGTTCAGAATAGAAAAGAACAAATCACCCTGGGCATGCCAAAGTGGCCTTGGCATGCCTGCAGTAATTCTTTGGGTCCTGGTTGTTGTTAAGGAGGTGTTGTTCCCAGGGAGCCCAGTTTTTCTTCTTTTCTCCTCTCATAATACTAGAGCCAAATGGGGTCATCCCATGAAACTGAATGGTGGGAGATTCAGGACAGATAAAAGGAAGGACTTCCTCACATAATGTATAGTTAAACTATTGAATTTGCTACCATAAGATGTAGCAATGGCCACCAACTTAGACAGCTTTAAAAAGGGATCATACTGATCCATGGAGGATAAGGCTTATTCATGGAGGATATCGCTATCCATGGAGAATACAGCTATATTCATGGGGGATATATTACCTCCAGTATCGGGGCATTGTGCTTCTTAATACCAGTTGCTGGGGGACATGAGTGAGAGGGTGCTTTTGTGCTCATATCCTACATGTGGGTTTCCTGTGGGCAGCTGGTTGGCCACTGTGCAAGCAGAATGCTGGACTAGGTAGGCCTGAGGTCTGATCCAGCAGGGATTGTCTTATGTTCTTACGATGCTTAAGGATTTCTTTTGGTCAGGATTTCAGTGTGAACCAGCCACCTGGACTGATGTGTGGAACTGATAGCAGTTATCCTTTGGACTTTGCATTTCTGTGAATTTTGTGGTACAGTTCTTGGCTCAAAAAAATACCAAAGTGCATATTAAAATGTGTATTTTAGGACAGAATAAGTTTAGAAATCATATTTTGTAAAGAAATGCATTAACAAGTTTTTGTGGGTGTTATTTTTAAAGTCGCAGATTAATGGACTGGATGAACACATGCATAACTTTCATTCTACTGGAAGCTGATGAATCTGTCCATCCTTAGTTGACTGAGATTTTTTACTAGTCTCACATGCCCAAGGAGGGCATGTGGGACTATAATGAACTTTGTTGCTTGGAAGTGAACACTTGGGAAACTTGAATGGGGATTTCTAAGTTCTATATTCTGTGGAAGTCAATTGTCAAATTTCAGTTGAACTTCAATTGGCCAGTTTGCATCTCATGGCAGAGCGCCATGGGTTAATTAACCCCTGATTTGCTGGGATGCATGTAAGCCATTTCTACTTCTTGTAAACAACCTCTGCTTGGCATGATTGGAGGTTATCAGAGTGACATCTGAACCCAGATCGCTGAGTTGTTCAGGGGTTAAACAACGCAGTGGTTAACCCAACAACAAACCATGGGTGAACTGCTGGGTTGTTCATCCCCTAAACAACCCATTGGTCCAGGTTTGGATGTCATGCTCACAACCTCCGATCATGTTGATTGGAGGTTGTTTACAGAAACTAGAAGCAGCTTGCAGGCGGAGCACGTCCCTGGGCCCTGATTTGCCACTGTGATGTGCAGTACAGGTCAGTATATCTAGGTTGTACTCTGTTATTATTTTTAGCACAGCTACACTGTTGCTACCACCAGCAGTACATGTTGCAAAAAAAGAGCTTTGGGGACATTTAACGGTAACTTTAATATCTTTCAGTCTGAATTCAACAAGAGGAATACTTTCTACCTCTTCAACCACGTTGATATTACGATCACTTACCACAGTGGAAAGGAAGAGAATTGGCCTGGTGCTCGGCTGGTTACAGCAAGGCTAGAACCCAAAAGGTAATCCTGGGCATGTGCTACTTTATGATGCAGTTGGCAGGCTCAAATCATTTGTGCTGAACTCTGTTTTGGCTATGTGCTCTGTTTTGTGGGAGTGTGCTAATAATGGTTGAGTTTGCACAACATGACAACCCACCCTGTGAAATAAATCACGCAGTGTGGGTTGTGGGTGGAACAACCCACAGTGAGCCTGACAGACAATCGGTTCACCGTGGGTTGTTCTCCCTCTCCTTCCCCCTCAGTCCTTCTGCTGGCTCCGACAGGTATCCCAAGGGACTTGGTGGCAGAATCCAACTTGTTTGCTGTCAAGTCCCCCTCCTCCTTGCACAACTCTGAACCCCCTCCCCAAAATTAAGGGGACATCGGCACACATTACTGGGGTTGGGGAAAAATGGCCCCAATTTGGGCAAATGTCCAGAGGACAAAATTAAAAAAAACAGGTTAATGAACAAATGACAGCTCCTCCAAAGTGCTGCTTGGGCACCGTTGGAGGGGCTGTGATTCAGTCATGGGCAAGATTGCTCGACCAGAGCGGCAGGGGTTTCTGCCACTCTTGCTAATTGCCTCACTTGCCAATGCCTGCGGTCCATGATGGGTTGGCATTGCCGGGTTGGGATGACACGCCAAACCAATATGGGTTAATGCCAACAGTAAGCCATGGGCTGTTAAGGTGGGGAATGAGAGTGGGCTTCTTTCACATGCTTGTATATGTTTGTGATGATCCTTTGTAGGCGGTTGACAAAATAGAACTCAATTTAAAGAATGTATACACACAACTGAAAACTCAGGCCTCCAAACCGCTTTAGCTAATTCCGCAGGGCCTCCTTAGGAGGTACTTCCCCAGTTGCAAAGGTCCCTTGGGCCAGGACAGATTGCCTGGCAGCTATTTTTATTCTTTGCTTTGCTTTCATATGTTAAAGTAGAGAACATGAGTTTGGTTTCACTTGGCATCTGACATTGTAATGACCCCTTTGTGCATTTAATTCCGTAATTTGGACCCTTCCAAAAGCACCTTAGCTTTCTGCATCTAGAGAACAAAGACTAAATTAAAGAAAAATTCAATGTGGCCTTTATGCCATCCTGTATTGCTCTATCCATTTGTTTCTTTCACTTTCTCCATTATATTGGATAATGAATTCATTATAACAGTCACCGTGAAGCTCAGTTGCAGGAGATTCTTTGAGTGTGTGTGAGTCTGTGTAATGGATGTACTGTCCAAATGTACCCTACTCACTGGCTTATAAGCAATATCTTGGTAATCAATTCCACAAGGGGGCATGGTTATGTCTTTTGTGCTGCCTTATTTTTGCCCATCTCTGTATCCCTCATTCTCTGATGTCTGTTTTCACTGGGAGGTGAAGTGTGTTCTTTTGTGTTCCACTAAGGCTTAGCCATGTCCTCATTTTTTTTTTTTTTTACAAAATATTGCTCTTTGATATTTTTTTAAAAATATTGCAAAGTCTGAAGACAGCAGGAACAAGTTGAGATGCTTGAAAATCAGGGAGATGTGATGCTACAAGCTGTGATTACTGCATTATTTTGTCCCCCCATTAGGTGGCCCTGAAGTCCCTTGTAAAAAATACGGATCGTACTTTGTTGCAGGGAGAGGAGAGGAGGAGATGTGTTAGAAGTGTTTTTTTTCTTTTACGTTTTTCTGCCCTTTTCTTTGTAATTCAGCTTTGCCTGGGCTATATTTTGTGTTGCCGTTCAACCAGCTGTGCAAGTAGTGGAAAGGGCAGCTTAGAAATATGCTCTGAAAGGCAGCCTAGAAATGTTTTAAATAAATTAAATTAAATTAAAAAGGGGCAGGTTTCTTAATTCAGAAGGAAGAGTTTTTTTTGTTAAAAACAGCGACAACCTTGTTGTGTTCTGGATCAAGTTACTTAATGTTATATGGCGACTCAGAGAAATAATATTGTTAAAATGGTGAATTTAAGAGTTTAGGCAGTGATTCCCGGAATGTGAGTGCTTACCTGTAGTTCCAGCAGGACCATGGGAGAATTGCTCCAGGACTCTCCCTCAAGGGTGGGTTCTCTTCCTCAGGCTGTCTTCTGCTCTTTGCTCTCTGGTGTGCTTTCTGTGTGTTCTCATGAGATCTGCCTGTGAAAACACTTTGCCACCTGCAGCAGAACAGTGGGCAAGGGGGAGCCAAAGCTAAAAAGAAGTCCTTCTTCACACAGTGTTTACTTAAATTGTGGAATTCATTTCCACAAGACGTAGTGATGGCCACCTATTTGGATGGTTTTAAAAGGGGACTGGACAAATTCATGGAGGAGGAGAAGGCTACCAATGGATACAATTTCTGGTGGCTATATGCTACCTCCAGCATCAGAGGCAGTATGCATATGTACAGCAGTTGCTGGGGAACATGGGCAGGTTAGTGCTGTTGCACTCATGTCCTGCTTGTGGGTTTCCCATGGGCAGCTGGTTGGCCATGGTGTGAACAGAATGCTGGACGAGATAGACCCTTGGTCTGATCTAGCATGGTTCTTCTTATGTTCTTAAAGCGGTGTGTGTGAACTTTATACAAGACCGGTGTGTACGCACACATACATTAGAGTTAGCATATTCAGATTCAGCTGTAGGCAGCCTTCCCTGACTTGGTACCCTCCAGATGTTCTGGACTGCAACTCCCATAGTCCCTGATCATTGTCTGTGCTGGCTGAGGTTTATTTACTTATTTCTTTATTACATTTTTATACTTCCCAATAGCTGAAGTGATTGGGAGTTGTAGTTCAAAACATCTGGAGGGCACCAGGTTGGGGAAGGCTGTGGCTGTATGGTCTACTCATGTCCCTTCCCTTTTGAGAACTCTCTGGGGTAGGAAGCAGTTCCACAGCTGTTGCTTTTTCATGGGCTTGCAAGGATGGGGGCGGTAGCATCTCCTAAACTCTTCGCAACTGCTACGGAAACCCTGTTCATAGTGAAATCTAACAACCATAGGCTGGGGCATTTGTGTGGAAGAAATATCTGGATATTAACCTTAATCAAATGCTTCTCCTTTCATCAAGGAGTCCTAATATTTTGCCACTTGTTCCTATGTAGAGTGTAATCTATGAATTGTGGTGCAATTATTTTTCATCTGTAGTTCTTAGGACCAGAGAGCTAATAAATGTTGTGGCTTAACAGCCTGTGTATTCCCCCCAAAATGCTGGTGCTTCATAACTTATGACTTTGTTGCTTTTTAAAATGAAGTTGGTAATTGGTAACCTATGATGTGATCGTGAATCCTGACCTGCTGCTTCCGATTCTGTGGATCGTCTCAGTTCTGAATGGATATTGAAACCCATGTTGGGTAAAATCTGAACAGTATAGTGTGAGGGATGACTCTGTAACTGCCACATTGCACCTCATGTGCATGTTGGAATGCCTGGCACCCAACCCTCCTACATGTTATGTTTGGTGCTACTGGTACTAATACACCTTTTGGAAAAAGTAGCATGTGTTGGGACTCTGGGTCTTTCATATACGTGGTATGGAGTTCCATAAGCTGGCTGGTGGTTATGAAGTTATAAGCCCAAACAACCCAGAGTTTTCATGCAGAGCTCTTCTTGCATTCAGAAGCCACATCTTTTCTTTTTGTTCAGGAAGAAATCTGCACAATGTGCATTTAATCCACAGGCCTTGTGTGGACTTTGCCAAACACTTGGCACTTCAAGCACACAGACTGAAAAACAAAAACACATGTAACACGTAGCTAATGCATCTTTTAAAACTGTAGAGTCTTTGCATCATCCAGTGAGTGTGATATTTATATATATTTATCTTTGCAGTTATAAACATACCGACATAAACAGCTTATCCTGCGAAGAACCTCCTATGGAAATTCCTGCAGACTCTACCAACAAGGTGGATGTGATCTATTCTTACTCGGTGAAATTTGAAGTAAGTACAAGAATTGTACGTTTGCAGCATTTCTTGAGGTGTGCAGATTTTCAGTTGTTACGGGCCACAGGATATGCAGCATAGATACTTGTTCCATGTGCACAGCTGAATGTGTCTTGTGCCTGAAAATCCCAATGTTGTTTAAATATATATTAATTGCTATAAGTATAAACTTTCCCAATGGGGAATACCTGTGTGCAATGAAGCCAGGTCCCCAGCTGAAGCATTAGGTGGATGATCCTCCCAGCACATTGGCTGGGCCCCCCCTGACATCACTGGGTTGTGACCCCACCCCCTGAAGTCATTCAGCCCCTTACTAGAAACCATTTTGCTACCCCTTGTATGAGTAGTACTACAAAAAAATCACATTTAAGCGCGCATACACACAGAAATATAGCAAGCTGAGCAAAAACATTTGTAGTTCTCAAAATAGAGCTTTTATTTTTCGTAATTATGTTTGCTATATACCATGTCCTACCTAGGTATTCAACTGCAGTGTTCACACGTGACAAAGGTCTAGTGTTTCCCTCCTCTAGATGCTGGTTGTGTGACTTGTAGGGTGTTTTAGCTATACAGTTCACAAGGAACTGCCATGAACATGTGAACACCAGAGCAGCTTTGGATTCTCTAAGGGAAAGAGGAAAGCCCTTTGTCACTAACTAACAGATGAAGAAGCACTTCTGTTTTAGTAGCTAAACCTGCATTGAGCATGCATTTAGTTCTGATCCTAATTTGGCGGGGGGGGGGGTGGACTCTGCTTCAGTTTCTTAATGACAACTTAGTGTTGGCACCGAGAATGTTGATTGACAGCCATCTGGAGGCTGGTCCTGATTGAATATGAGACAGCATGGGCAACTGCAGAGAAGGGCTTAAGGCATTGATTTCTGTCCCCTCCCCTATCCCGATGGCTGTGTTGAGACTAGCCCTAAAGGGCGGCAATTAAGGTTAGTTTTTTGTGATGTAAGACACCTGCTTTGCAGGGGAAGTCGGCAGAGACCTTTAGCACCAGCCAAACGGATATCATATACTAACAATTTTCCCTTGTTCTTACAAATGAAAATTGACTTGAACCCATGACTTTGAAGTGAAAGGTTCTGTATCCTGTTACTGTTGCCTTGAGCCATCCAGTCCCCTTAAACTGACAACATGAATGAACTGCCTGTAGGGGTGTGCGTGCGTGCGTGTGTGTGTGTGTGCGTGCGTGTGTGTGTGTGTGTGTAAGTTGATTAGCCTTGGTTATGTAAGGCTTACTTCATTCAAAAACCACAAGATGCATTATGCCTTTTGGGAGTATCCACTTTTACAGAGGACAGGTAATCACCCAGGACCAGCAGCAGCCATGTGCATGCCAAGTTCTCTATGCACAGGTCCTGCTCCCCCATATAATTTTTATGAGTTGAGGAATTCTCTGCCCATTCCCATTGAGCATTCCCCACTATAGAAAAGTCCTTGAGCGCATGGAAGCTCCATGTCTGGATTTGGGAGGCTCTTAGAGCTTTGAACATAAGAGCCATGCTGGATCAGGGTCCATCTAATCCAGCATTCTGTTCACACAGTGGCCAACTAGATGCCCACAGGAAACCCACAAGCAGGACCTTGAGTGCAAGAGCACCCTGCCACCCATGTTCCCCAGCAACTGGTGTACATAGGCATACTACTTTTGATACTAGAGGTAGCATATAGCCATCAAGTCTAGTAACCATTGATAGCCTTCTCCTCCATTAATTTGTCAAATCCCCTTTTAAAGCCATCCAAAATGGTGGCCATCACTACAGCTTGCGGTTGCAAATTCCATAGCTTAACATATGCTGTGTGAAGAAGTACGTCCTTTTATCTGTCCTGAATCTCCCACTAAGCAGCTTCATGGGATGACCCCATTGGGCCCTTGTATTGTGAGAGAGGGAGAAAAATGTCTCTTACCCACTTTCTCCACACCATGCATAATTTTGTACACTTCTATCATGTCTTTCCTTACTCGTCTTTTTTCTAAGCTAAACAATCCCAGCTTTTGTAACCTTTCCTCATAGGGAAGTTGCTCCAGCCCCTTGATCATTTAAGTTGCCCTTTGGGGTGGGGGGTCATGGCCAATGGTTTTGTATAACTGGTTTGAAACAAATGGACCCAGTTGCAGCCTTTCCCAACCTGGTGCCCTCCAGATGTGTTGGACTAAAACTCCCACAATCCTTAGCCAGCATGAAGGGGGCTGGGTTGGGGAGGGAGGCACTATTACCCTCTTCATGGAAAGTGTGGGTGCACATACTAATGTGTATTAGGATGTATGCAGTTGTAATGTGGGAAAGGTGGTGCCTGCCCAAGGAAGGAACCATTTGTTTGTTAAAAAAAGCAAATGCTGCCTTCTGATCTGCTGTGTCTTCCTGGGGAATCAAGCAAGATGTGGGATGGCAGAACATTGCATTCAGACTTGCAAAAATAAAAGTGGATGTGTCCCTCAAGGACTGCAAAACACATGGAAATAACACCAGTATTTGCCTGTCTTAGAAGCTTACAGCCATGAGAATCAAATTTGTATGAAGGCTTGCTTTTGGGGAAGTGGCACCCATGATCTGACTTTTCCTTTGCGTCCTTTTTCCATACAGGAGAACAACAATATTAAGTGGGCTTCAAGGTGGGACTACATCTTGGAATCCATGCCCCATACCAACATTCAGTGGTTTAGGTAAGAGATGTTAAGTTCTGAAAGAAATAGCTTGTGGCAAAACTGGGAAGACCTCAGTATCCCTCTGCTTATTTCAGGAATTGTTGCTTCTATTGTGGTTAAAAAGAAAATAAGGTTCCATCCAGTGAACTTTTCATGTTATTGTTTGTGGAGTAACTTTCCTCAGTACTGGCCCTCTTGGGAGCAGCTTGAAGTATTGTATTTCGCCCAAGGAATATGCCTTCTGTATCCCAAAGAAAAGCAATATCCATATTTTACTTTTATCATGTTGTTTCAGAGAATTTCTGAGATGTTAGAATTGATCAGCTTCGTAAAAAAAATTCTGTCATGTGGCTTGCTTTGGAGTTTTTTCTCTGTCTAAAGCCAGTATTTACTGTTAAGAAAAAGTTACAGTGAACATGGGAGGAGAAAGAGAGAGAGAGATTCTTTTTAAAAACAATAAAGTGGAAATCTCTTGCCTGCCTTAACATCTGAAATCAGTAAACAACTTACGAGGTGTTTTAGATGTAATGCCAAACCATGGTTTGAAAACTTAGACCACGATTTGTTGTCACATCTGACCCATCAGTATAATTTACAAACCATGGTTTGAAATGTAGGAGCACAAAAGGCATATCTGGCTTGTACACATACATAAATATTAATTATATACTAGTAGCATAGATGTAGCATAAGCATAGGTCATAGGTTATAAAGGCCTGTGAATAAAGGCCTGTAGCAGCATAGCAGTAGTAGAGTTTGGGTTAGCATAACAGTAAGTGAAGTTGGCATATGTACATCTGGAAAGTTACAAAAGAGGAACTTAGGAGGCTGCACCAACATGGAGATGGGTCCATCTTGTAGTCAGAAGAAAAGTACAAAGAACTTAGTAAGGGCACAAGAAACAAATGGTGGAATAAAGAACAGTTACTGGAAGATAGGGAGGAAACAATTGACATAGGTGGGAGGTATGGACAGGTGAGAAGAATAAGTGATTAAAACAGGCATCATAGACAAATTTGGCATTTGAGGAAAGGTATATTAAGGAATGAAAGGAGAAAGGAGGGGTTGCTCTTGGCAGGGGGTTCCCGCTGCTAGCAGTCTGCTGTAACTGGCAATGTAAGGGCTATATTTTGGTGTGCTTGCATGTTTTGTTTTAATCTCATGCTCTATATACTCTGTTAACAAGTACTGTGGTATGTTTTCTTTACATTTGTCATGTATTAACTGGTTGCGGTGCTTTCTGTCAGTAAAACTTATAAATTGCAGCCAGTTGTGACTGAGTGTTCTTGACTCAGGAACTGTACTGTTCAGCCCATAAAGTGGGCAGCAAACCACAGGCCAGTTTTTTCCTGCTAGGCAGGTTTATAGGACTTGTCTCTATGTTAAAGCGTCTCCAGGCATAGCAATTAAATATGGCTAAAAATAAATTTCCTACAAAATAGCCACCAGACCAGGATCTGAAGCTATATGTTTGAAAACTACTGTTGCGGCAAACGGTGGCTCGCTGTTAACATCCAAACCAACAAACCATAGTTTGAGATGTTGCTCTTCACTCACAGGCCACTGTTTGGGATATCATCTGTGGAAGATTGGGGGAGAGGGAAACTGCACAAACTATGGTTTCCTTATAGGTCTGGAACCATATTATGGTTTGGAGACTAAACTATGCTTAGCGCAAATCATGATTTGGCATGATGTCTAGACTAGCTCTGTATCTATAAAAGGCATCGATACGCTTTTAATAAGTGTTAATCTCACTTGTAATGGAAGTACATGGGCTTCGCTATTTCATGTCTTCCTCATTTGATGCATCTCTAGCTCTGAGCTCTCTAGGACAGCGTGTGGTTTCCCAAGTCTTGGACATGACACATTTTTTTAAGCCAGCCTAAGATACTCTTGTCCTTTTTTATACCAGAGCATCATAGGTGCTGGGTCTTGTTCAGTTTGCTATCCAATATGACTACTAAATCCTGAAGAATCTAAACATTGATTTCCTGCTCTTTACTTAAGCACTTGTAGACCTGAGTCCATTTGTAGACTTTGAAATTGTGTCTGATGCTAAGACATATACGCTGGGATTGGTGTGAAATCCCCATTTTTTTTCTTCATCTGCAGCATCATGAATTCCCTTGTGATTGTTCTCTTCTTATCTGGAATGGTGGCCATGATCCTTCTGAGGACCCTGCATAAAGATATTGCAAGATACAACCAGATGGACTCCTCAGTAAGTAAGACAGAGCTTCTTTAAGCTCTCTAAAATTGAGAGAACAGACACATAAAAGTGCATGGGTGCTGTGAGACCTATGAGAGTCAACCTTAGGAACACTTGTGAATTCTGGAGGTTAGTGTAGTTGTCTCCTTCAGTGTAAAGGGCAAGGCTGTTGCAGTATTGGGAAAGAGAAGGTGGGTATTTTGCCTCTTGTTTTTGTCAGGCTGCACAGATAATGCTGGGCTGAGAGGAGGCAGTGAAATGTTCATACTTTTCACAGCAACTGTTTCTGTCTTCCTTGAGGAGGGCCAGCTCGTGCCTTGAGTACCATCTTTCTAAAAGGACAGGATTTTATTTTGAGAATCTTTCCTTTTCCATTTGCCTGGATGTTCCCTAGAAAGCTACAGGTGGTCTGCATGGCAAACAGCTCCTGCGGCTGCTTTAGTGAAGAGCTCTTTAAAACTTAAGCCAAATAGATAGTATTTACTTAGCTAATTAAAACAAAAGTCTGCAAAATACAGACTTTCCATCACCTGTAATTTGGAAATAATGAATAGGCGTACAAAAATCCTGCTTCCCCAAGGTGAGAAGTGCCTTGCTTCATATGAAACAAATCAAGGGCTCAGCTCTTGTGGCTTACTTAGGTAATTTGATTTCTTTCCCCCCTAAACAGGCACTGTCAAGCTTTCAAAGCAAAATAGGTTTTGGCGGGACTAGAACTGAACTGCCAGGTTTCTAGGGGAAAATGGTTTTACCCCACTGCCTTTCTGCATCAGGACCGGCTTCCCCTGATATGCCACGCTAGGAGTGTTTTAACATCCTAAATGTCAGGTGTTGGGGATCCTCAGACTTCATTCTTTGCAGACACTGTAGAACAGCCTTCCCCAACCTGGCACCCTCCAGATGTGTTGAGACTGCAGTTTCCCTAATTCCCAGTTGGGAATTAGGGGAGTTGCGATCCCATCACATCTGGAGGATGCCAGATTGAGGAAGGCTACTCTAGGAGCTTCCCTTCCGACTTCCTAGGAGTTTGGTTCCCATCATCCTACCCAAGTGGTAATAAAGCATCCCGCCACTATGCCACTACATCTAAAATGCCTGCCCTTTGAGGATGGAAGAAATGCTGGGCAGCTGAGTAAAGCTGATTTTAGTGCAGGAATCACTGTACAGAGAGCAAAAGGCAACTTCCTGTCTGTGTTTCCATAAGGAATGTGGCCAGTATCAGTCAGGTTGGGGGAGTGGGGGGGGAACATTTTAAGCTGTTCTTCTGTTGCTTGCTAGTCCCATCTGTAGGAGTGCTGAACTGCCTCCTCCCTCCCAGTTGCCAATCCAATAGTGGGAGAGGGGGTTTGGAAAGCAGAGCATCATGACGATAGGGTAACTTGGAGGATGTATTGGCAGGCAGGTGTGCCCTCTGCTTTGGAGCATAGTGAACTCCTGTCGCTTTGGTGTGGGGTAAAACTTAAGTCGAGGAGTCATATGAGTTATAATCAGTTTAAATCCACAAACTTGCTTTTGACTAACATCACTGTTTTGAAAGGAGTGGGCAGGGGAAAGCATGCTTCATTTTTTCAGAAGTTGTATGTATATGTTGCCACAAGTGCCATTTTATAAGAGGTATTCCCTTTTGCGTGAAAATTAAGGGGAGAATGCCTCTTCTGAGACATGCTGTCTGCATTTTTTTACAAGCATGTATTATTTTTTTTTTATAGTTGGCTGATTAATTGTGGTGCCCTTTTGGTCAATTTAAAAGGGCTTTCAGCTGACTGATGTAACCTAGTTTGCCGTTTTCCTCTTTATGGTGTTTATTCAGTTTATAGTTGCCCTATGGCCAAAGCTCTCATATCGACATGCATAATAAAAACAAATGCAATATAACCAATGATAAAACACCTTTGAAGAGTATTTCTAAAGTTTTAAAAGCAGCAACAATAATTTAAAATAATTTTAAAAGAACAGATAAATATCCAAGCAACTAAAACATAGAAAAATACTATTTTAAAACACAACATTAAACATATCATTAAAAGTAAGACAAGTTCCAGGCAGACCTCTAGGGAGGGCATGCCCCAATTTGGGAGCCACTACAGAAAAGGCCTGCTCATTGAGTGTTGAGTTTCAGGAATGTGTCACTTCTGTCCAACAGTGTTAAAACATTGGCAGAGTTTATACAGGACTCCATTCATGAGAGAGGCAGCTGTACATTGACTTTTAAAGACATACGTGTATATACAACTTATAAAACCCTTTTTTGATGTATCTTGTTGCACTCCGTGAAGCTCTCTTCCCTTGGAGGCTCACCAAAATCTGAGGCTTTGTGTTTTCCAAACAGACAGTTAAAATCTCCTTTTCTAGGCTGGCTTTTGGTAATGGTGCAATGGGATAGTCTTTAAAATAGCGACCCCAGCATAGCTGAGCCTGTTTGGGAACGTTGCAGAATGTTTGAGTCAATAGGAAATGCAGAGCATGGAGATTCAAAAATAACAAGCATGTTGGTACAAAAAGGAAAGGGGGGAACTGTTCGATGCATGTAAAACCTAAAACCTAGCCATGATAACATTTTTTGCCTTGGCAAAGCTCCGTCTCCCACTGGGAACGGGAGTAACAGTACCTTAGAATTATGGATCAAGAAAAAGGGGCATTGCCCTGGGAAGGAGACGCATTCTGCACCGAAGACCTACTTGGAGAACTTTAGTGTTTGATCACACCTGTGCAGTAACTAAGCCCAGACAAAAAAGAAAGAAATGAAGGCTGCAGAACTATTGGGGTGGGGTGCAGAATGGAGAATATTTAATTTGAAGCAAACAGCTTTTTATATTTAGTGAGTATTTTATTCCATTGGCTTTATTGTCATTAAAAATACCCCTACTGTGTGGAGAGAACAGGAAGACACTTGAGGGTACTTGGGCCCTGAGTTGTGATGCGATCTTTTCTTTTCTTGCAAGTCAAATTTGAAACTGGCTTGTTTGGCAGTAGGAGACAAAGGCGGATAAATATGTTAAATGCTTGCGATGCAGCTTAAATTAAACACAATCTTTTGTTTAATATCAATTAACATTGCGGTACTCTAGCTAAGCATGTTAATGTTGGTTTCCCCTTCTCAAGATAAGCGTTCCTTAATAAATCTGCATCCTCCACCCCCAACCAGCAAGTCCATTAGGGAGTTGTAAAATCAGTGAGTAACGAAGCTGATGAAATTACTCCCCTTCAGAAACGAAACCTGAAAGATAATCAGGCCAGGAAAGTGATTTTCACGTCTGCTTGTACTAATTCACTGTTGCATGATGTATGTCTAATAAAGATATTATTGCAGGAGGATGCCCAGGAGGAATTTGGGTGGAAGTTGGTCCACGGAGACGTGTTCAGGCCTCCCAGGAAGGGCATGTTGCTGTCTGTCTTCTTGGGCCAAGGGACACAGATTTTCATAATGACATTTATTACTTTGTGTAAGTAGCACTTGATAGGCTAAAACTGTTGTTGTTTATGCATTGCCCACAACATATGAGGTACTTCACAGAATAAGTAGAAAGTGACAGATCCTTGCCCCCAGGGAATTGCAATCTAAGGTTTGACAGTGGGGCGGGAGTTGTGGGGACTGAGAGAGAAATCAGAGGTGGTAGCAATAAGCAATGACTGTAAGCCAGCTGTAGAACTGCAATGTTAACAGCATCATGATAGCATAATACAGGGCTCTGTGGACACCGTGTAATTGTTGTTTCCTTTTGGAAATTCAGTGGTAACGAGAATACCATGGACCAAGCCAGCATTATTTAGCTGGCAATTAATAAGTTTAAGGGCTATAGTGCTGAGGCTCCTTCCCATCCCAAGATACCTTTTTGGGCCGTGGGGAAATGTGGCAATTTGAGAAACTGTTGTGGGCACCACCACAAAATGGTTGCCATGGGAGGTGTGGCAGAGGACAAGTAACTTGCCCAAGGGACTGAGTACAAGACACAGGTGGGGGCTGAGCCCGAACATGCTGAACAGCTCTTTTGCACCCACTGTTTTCAGCAATTTCACAGCAATCCCAGCTGCTGGTAAGAAAGTGTATTTTAAAAAAGCAGGGAGAGAGCCAGTGTAGTGGTTAGAGTGTTGGACTGGGACTCAAGAGATCCGGGATCTAGTCCCCACTCGGCCATGAAGCTCACGGGGTGACTTTGGGCCTGTCACTGGCTCCTTGCCCAGCCTACCACAGAGGGTTGTTGTGAGGATAAAAATGGAGAGGAGGCTCATGTAAGCCACCTTGGGTTCCTCCAAGAGGAAAGAATGAGGGAAATAAATGTAACAAATAGATACTTTTAAAAAAAGGGGTAGGACACCTTGCTGGCTGCCACGAAGGGTGTCCAGGGGTGCATTTGTGCCCTTGGGCACCACGTTACCTTCCTCTGCCTTATTGCTGTCCTCATCCCCCTGCATGCTCTGCTTCCTGTGTCTTGCCAGTCTTGCATAATCAGTTTCCTTAATGCAAACCTGGTGACCATTGTTCAGTCCCACCAGGGAAGTGACTACCTGGTCATGGAAGGTGCCATCACCAGAAGGCAGTTATTTAACATTGTGTGTGTTTTTTCGCTCCTTGCAGTTGTGCACAACTGAACTCAGTGGCCATGAGACTGTCTGAGAGCCTGGCAGTGAGAGCTCATGCGTTGCTATTTAGGCAGTGGTTTTTAAAGAGTTCTTCCAGGAAACCCTGAGCTTCCTTGGGAAGCTTGTCAAGGATTGCACAGAGAGGAGGGTATTGGCAAGCAAGCTTCCTTTGAAAAAGACAGCTGCTACCAATCATCTTCGGCAGTCAGCAGCTGTGGGGGCAACAGTGAGGCCTAATTGGTGTGCCCAAGGACATCTCCCAGTAAGCGTCTGCAACATACTGGGGTTCTGTGGTAGACGTGCAGGGGGCTCCTGTGCAGATAATTCAGTCTAGGAAAGGTTCCCCAATGCTTAGAAAGTTGTTTTTTGGTGTGTAACTTTGGGAAGGACCATATCTTAGTGATGCAGCACACGCCTTACATGTAAGAGGTCCCAGGTTCAAGCCCCGGCATCTCCAGGTAGGGCTGGGGGAGACACCTGGCTGAAACCCTGAGGTTGCCAGTCAGTGTAGATCAGCCTTCCCCAACCTGGTGCTCTCCAGATGTGTTGGACTATGACACATAGATATACATCTGGAAGGCACCAGTTGGGCAGTCTGGTGTAGATGGTACTGAGCTGGATAGACCAAGGTCTGGCTCACTATAAGGCAGTTTCCCATGTTCCTATGGAAAAAGATGTGCATCAACATTTGAGGAACGTTGCGTTGGTCAATGTTCTCTCCCAGCATCTCTCTCTTCCACCCAGAGCTGGCCCAAGGCATTTTGATGCCAGATGCGAAGAACAGTATGGTGCCCCTTCCCATTCCATGTTCAAAAGCCAAATGAATTGGCAGTTGATTTTCCTTCAACACCGGCCATGGGGCAGCATTCTCCATTATACCTGAAGGCAGCAAGCTAGCTTAGGGGGCACAACGCGGCCATTTGATACACAGTTTTCTCCTCTAACACTTTGCTGCCTCCTGCCAGCATCTGCTGCCTGCGGCGACCACTCCCCTCTGCCTAACGGTAGGGCCAGCTCTGCTTCTATCAGCACTGCTGAAAGGCCTTCCTCATGAAGACTGCTCCTGCCTCAGCTGTAACCACCACCAGCAGGCTGAGATGAGAGGGCGAGTAGAACCATTCCTTCAGCCCTGCTAAAATAATTAATTTTCCTCTTCCCTCCTCATCTCTTTTTGTGTGTGTTGCATCTTTTTAGACTGTGGTCAG
Organism: Heloderma suspectum; assembly: GCF_057233095.1. NCBI lineage: Eukaryota > Metazoa > Chordata > Lepidosauria > Squamata > Helodermatidae > Heloderma > Heloderma suspectum. The sequence continues at coordinate 6,302,684 of NC_139466.1, forward strand.
GGACTGTCTTGTTTAATTGATTATGTGTAACCTGCTCTGGGAACCTTTCTGGCTGAGGAGTGGCATAAAAATACTTTAAATAAATAATAAATGGCACGTTGTTTGTATTCACACTTTCAGTCCTTGCCTGCCTTGGGTTCCTTTCGCCAGCCAACAGAGGGGCCTTGATGACCTGTGCGGTTGTGCTTTGGGTCTTGCTGGGAACTCCAGCAGGTTACGTATCTGCTCGAATGTATAAAAGTAAGTGCAGACTTTGCATTCATGTGGTGTAGTCATTCAAATCCCTGCCTAGCACTTGCTGGATGGCCTTGGCCAAATCCCTGTCTCTTCTCCTCTCTTCCATCTTTGTCAAATAGGAACTACAGTGGCGGTTTGCAGGGTTAGTGAAGAGGGAAAGATAAATGGCTGTACTCTAGAAACATGGAACTGGAAAATAGTGTTCTTAGCAGTGTTGTTGTTGTTGTTGTTGTTATTAAATTTATTAATCGCCCATCTGGCTGGTCACCCAGCCACTCTGGGCGATGTACAACATACAATAAAACAGTTTAAAACAATAAAATTCTACAATAAAAACATTTTCTAAAATACCCTAACCCACCCCAAATGCCTGCCTGAACAACCACGTTTTTAATGCATGACGGAAGCTCATTAAAGAGGGAGCATGGCGGAGTTCCCTAGGGAGGGAGTTCCACAGAGTGGGGGCCACCACAGAAAAGGCCCTCTCCCTCGTCCTTACCAGTCTAGCTGTCCTGGCTGATGGGACAGAGAGAAGGCCATCCGAGGCTGATCTTGTTAAGCGGCCTGTCTGGTGCTGCTGGAGGCGCTCCTTAAGATAGGCTGGGCCGGAACCATATAGGGTTTTAAAGGTCAAAACCAACACCTTGAATTTGGCCCGGAAAACAACTGGTAACCAGTGCAACTCCTTCAGCACTGGAGTGATGTGATCTCGCCGGCGGCTGCCTTCAATCAGGCGAGCCGCCGCGTTCTGTACCAGCTGCAGTTTCCGAACTGTCTTCAAGGGTAACCCCACGTAGAGCGCATTACAGTAGTCTAAACGAGAGGAGACCAAGGCATGTACTACCGATGGGAGCAGATGGTCGGGAAGGAAGGGGCGCAGCCGCCGTATCAGATGGTGTTGATACAGCGCTGTCCGGTTCACAGCTGACACCTGAGCCTCCATGGACAGCTGGGAGTCCAAAATGACCCCCAGGCTGCGGACCTGGTCTTTCAAGGGTAGCCGTACCCTATTCAACACCAGGTCAACATCCCCCAACCTCCTCTTGTCTCTCACCAAAAGTACCTCGGTCTTGTCAGGGTTCAGCTTCAGCTTATTCCTCCCCATCCAGCCACTCACCGTCTCCAGACATTTGGACAGGGATTCTACAGCCAACCTTCGTGAAGATTTGAATGAGAGGTAGAGCTGCGTGTCATCCACATATTGATGACACTGCACCCCAAACCTCCTGATTATAGCCCCCAGCGGCTTCACATAGATGTTAAATAGCATCGGGGAGAGGATGGAACCCTGTGGCACCCCACAAGTAAGTGGCCACGGGTCCGAAACCTCCTGTCCCAGAGCTACCCTCTGGTACCTGCCGGAGAAGAAGGATCGGAACCACCGCAATATGGTGTCTCCAATGCCCAACCCCTCCAGGCGGTCCAGGAGGATACTGTGGTCAACGGTATCAAAAGCCGCTGAGAGGTCGAGGAGAACAAGGAAGGAGCATTCACTCCTATCCAGAGCCCTCCTCATATCATCTACCAAGGTGACCAAGACCGTTTCTGTCCCATGCCCAAGCCTGAAGCCTGACTGACATGGGTCTAGATAATCAGTTTCTTTCAAGTGTGCCTTCAACTGCACCGCCACCACCCGCTCAATCACCTTGCCCCAAAATGGCAGATTTGAGACTGGGCGAAAGTTGTTCAAAACTTGAGGATCCAAGGAGGGCTTCTTTAAGAGTGGTCTTATCACTGCCTCCTTGAGGGCTGATGGCATCACTCCCTCCTCAAGGGAGGTGTTCACCACCGCCCTGATCCCCTCACCCAGGCTCTGTCTGCAGCCCATAATGAGCCAAGATGGGCAAGGATCAAGTAAGCAGGTGGTCGGCCATACAGATGAAAGCACGTTGTCCACTTCATCAGGAGGAAGAAGCTGGAACTGATCCCACAAAACCGGTTTGCCACAGGCCGCCATTCCCACTCCTTCCTGAACTTCAGTCTCCCCTCATCCAATCCCTAATGATCCTTTGCAAGTTGGTTTTGAAATTTGGGGAGTTTTAAAAAAACTGCTTGCAATGTAGTGCAGGGCTGTAGGGTTGGAAACAGAGGCTAATAAAGCCTAGCTTGAGTACCTGGTCATTGATTGTGAATGGGGTGGAACTGACCCAGTTTGAATTTTGGTGGGTTATTGGAGAAAGGTTATTAGTGTGCATTTGGGTTCTGTTGAAGTTCTGTTCAGTTTCTGTAAGTATGGCAGATTCTAAATGGTTTGTAATGTTATGATAAACAAGCTAGTGTTAAAATTTCATGTGTTTAAAAGTAGTAATTTTCTCCCTTATTTCTCAGCATTTAGAGGTGAAAAATGGAAGACAAATGTGTTGCTGACAGCACTGTTGTGCCCTGGGTTAGTATTCAATGCTCCTTTTCTTAGATAGAACTCATTTTCCATATGGTTGTCCTTGAGAATCAGTTAATATGGGCAAAGTCTCATATTGCTTACCATAATTAACTGTCAGTCAATTATGTTGTACTCACACAGGTTGTACTCACACAGGTCCTCTTGATTTCCATTTACTTGTGAACTGGATTGCCATGATGCATTTCTTGTTCATCTTTTTCTGTTTGTGGTTTTTTTTTTTTCCAAATCCTTTCCTATTTTTGCAAATTGACATTTGGGAATTCTTAAGTGCCTTAACCATGATCTTCTCAGTGAAGAAGTAATGTTTAACTGTGGTTAACATAAACCATGATTTGCAAATCCCCTTCATTGTGTGTACCCTTCATGGTTTGCTCAGTTCAGCTGTGAAGGGATCTTACTCTACCCCCGCATTGAGTAACTCCTTGCGGGGAGCAGAAGAGCTCAATAGGGGCTGCCCTCCTGAAACAGACCATGGTTCCTCCTATTTCTCCCCTTTCTGAAAGGAAGGGGAAGACCAAGCAGACAGTTCAACAGACCCTAATGAACAGGGGTAAACGTTATCGGCCCTGTGCAGACATAACACTTAATCATGGTTTGCTGATTTACATACCATGGTTTGTGTTAACTGTAGTTAAGTATTACTTCTGCACTGAGCAAACCATAGTTAAGGCAATTTGCCTGCCTCATTAATGTGTCTGCTTGCAAGCCGATTTAGTTTCAAAATTAAGAACAAAAAGAATCAGTAAATAGTGTACTTGAATAGACTACAGTTAGATAAGTTGAGGTGTGTGAGAGAGAAATAGATACCAATTGTTGTTCTGACACCATAAGCCCCAACCAGAAATGTGCTTCCTGCTGTCATTTAGATGCTATCTTGATAGAGCCCCAAATGGTAAAATATCATGCTGTTCGCTTAAATTCCAGTATATAGATTCCATTTCATAGAAGTAGAATGATTGCCTGGAGTTGGGGTGGTGGGGGGAAGAGCACAAAATAAGAACAGATGTCTTGATTATGCTATGCTAGTTCAGCAAATTTGCATAATGTCATAAACAGCCTGAGGCAATTACGTACTCTGTGATTTTGAGAATTTGTAGGTGGGCAAGATTTTCCCCTCCCTCTCCCTTTGGAGGAGTAAAGGAGAAATTTGCTTTGCTTTCTTGGGCAGAGCTTTAACATAATAAAAAGTGCTTTCGTACATGACAGTGATCAGTTTACAAGATGTTCATCTTGCAGGAAATTAGATGGCATTTATACGCAGAACAACCTTCCCCAAACATTTTTTGGCTGAGAGAAGGCATCTTTCTAAGGCTTTAATGGAATTGGCTGCTGCTTTTGGTCCAATATTGCGTACGATGGAGCTGCTTCAGAGAGGATTGTAGATTTGGCTGTAAGAATACTTGGGTAATGAGTCCCCGGCTGCTGGGTGTTTTATTGACCCTTTCTGAAGCCAACTCATGTGCAGCTAACACTCCTTCTGTTCGCTGGACAGTGCTTTTTTCAGCTGCCAGGCTGTGCTGCAGTGGAATGATAGCTTCTTTAGAGGACAGGGTCCATTTGTCAATGGCGTATGCATAGATGTCACTTCAGGGAGGGAAATGCATCCCTCTCCATGATGGACTGTTATGTGCACACATTAATTAGGAGGAGGATTTGTTGTTTATTCGGTCAGTTGCTTCTGACTCTTCGTTACTTCATGGACCAGCCCACGCCAGAGCTTCCTGTTGGCTGTCGCCACCCCCAGCTCCCCCAAGGTCGAGTCCATCACCTCCAGAATATCATCCATCCACCTTGCCCTTGGTTGGCCCCTCTTCCTTTTGCCTTCCACTTTCCCTAGCATCAGCATCTTCTCCATAATTCTTCTCATTATGTGGCCAGAGTACTTCAGTTTTGCCTTTAATATCATTCCCTCAAGTGAGCAGTCTGGCTTTATTTGCTGGAGTATGGACTGGTTTGATCTTCTTGCAGTCCAAGGCACTCTCAGAATTTTCCTCCAGCCACAGTTCAAAAGCATCTATCTTCCTTCGCTCAGCCTTCCTTATGGTCCAGCTCTCGCAGCCATAGGTTACTACGGGGAATACCATTGCTTGAACTATGCGGACCTTTGTTATCAGTGTGATGTCTCTGCTCTTCACTATTTTATCAAGATTTGTCATTGCTCTCCTCCCAAGAAGTAAAGTCTTCTGATTTCCTGGCTGCAGTCAGCATCTGCAGTAATCTTTGCGCCTAGAAAGACAGTCTATCACTGCCTTCACGTTTTCTCCCACTATTTGCCAGTTATCAATCAAGCTGGTTGCCATAATCTTGGTTTTTTTGAGGTTTAACTGCAACCCAGCTTGTGCACTTTCTTTTTTCACCTTCGTCATGAGGTTCCTCAGCTCCTCCTTGCTTTCAGCCATCAAAGTGGTATCATCTGCATATCTGAGATTGTTAATATTTCTTCCAGCAATTTTAACTCCAGCCTTGGCTTCATCACGCCCAGCACATCGCAAAATGTGTTCTGCGTACAGGTTGAATAGGTAGGGTGAGAGTATACAACCCTGCCATACTCCTTTCCCAATCTTAAACCAGTCCGTTGTTCCATGGTCTGTTCTTACTGTTGCTACTTGGTACAGATTCCTCGGAGGCAGACAAGATGACTTGGTATCCCTATACCACCAAGAACTTGCCACAGTTTGTTATGATCCACACAGTCAAAGGCTTTAGAATAGTCAATAAAACAGAAATAGATGTTTTTCTGAAACTCCCTGGCTTTCTCCATTATCCAGCGGATATTGGCAATTTGGTCTCTAGTTCCTCTGCCTTTTCGAAACCCAGCTTGTACATCTGGCAATTCTCGTTCCATGAATTGCTGGAGTCTACCTTGCAAGATCTTGAGCATTACCTTACTGGCATGTGAAATAAGGGCCACTGTTCGATAGTTTGAACATTCTTTGGTGCTTCCCTTTTTTGGTATGGGGGTCATCTCCTGCTGCCTTGTTATTAGCACTGCTTCTTAAGGCCCATTCAACCTCAGTCTTCAGGATGTCTGGCTCTAGCTCACCACACCGTCAAATCTATCCCCGATATTATTATCCTTCCTATACAGATCTTTCGTATATTCTTGCCACCTTTTCTTGATCTCTTCTGCTTCTGTTAGGTCCTTGCCATCTTTGTTTTTGATCGTACCCATTTTTGCCTGGAATTTACCTCCGATGTTTCTAATTTTCTGGAAGAGGTCTCTTGTCCTTCCTATTCTATTATCTTCTTCTGCTTCCGCGCATTGCTTGTTTAAAAATAATTCCTTATCTCTTCTGGCTAACCTCTGGAATTTTGCATTTAATTGGGCATATCTCCCCCTATCACTGTTGCCTTTTGCTTTCCTTCTTTCTTGGGCTGCTTCCAGTGTCTCATTAGACAGCCATCTTGCCTTCTTGGTTTTCTTTTTCTTTGGGACGTTTTTTGTTGCCGCCTCCTGAACAATGTTGCGAACTTCTGTCCATAGTTCTTCCGGGACCCTATCTACTAAATCTAGTCCCTTAAATCTATTCTTCACCTCAACTGCATATTCATGAGAAATATTAGTGAGCTCATATCTGACTGATCTGTGAGTCTTCTCTATTCTCTTTAGTCTGATTCTAAATTGTGCAATAAGAAGTTCGTGATCTGAACTACAATCAGCTCCAGGTCTTGTTTTTACTGACTGCATAGATGTCCGCCACCTTTGGCTACAAAGGATGTAGTCAATCTGATTTTGGTGTCGACCGTCTGGTGAAGTCCATGTATAAAGTCGTCTCTTAGGTTGTTGGAAGAGAGTGTTTGTGATGCACAGTGAGTTGTCTTGGCAAAATTCTATCAGCCTATGTCCCGCTTCATTTTGTTCTCCTAGACCATGCTTGCCTGTAATTCCAGGTGTTGTTTGACTACCCACCTTAGCATTCCAGTCTTCTGTAATGAAGATAACATCTTTGTTTGGCGTACTATCCAGTAGGTACTGCATATCCTCATAGAACTGATCTGCTTCTTCAGCATCTGTGGTTGGGGCGTATATTTGGATCACTGTGATGTTAAATGGCTTACCCTGAATTTGAATTGAGATCATTCTGTCATTTTTTGGATTGTATCCAGGCACTGCTTTAGCCACTTTATTATTAATTATGAAGGCTACTCCATTTCTTCTGTGGTCCTCTTGTCCACAGTAGTAGATCTGGTGGTCATTTGATGTGAAGTGGCCCATTCCAGTCCATTTCAGTTCACTGACACCCAAAATGTCTATATTTAATCTTGACATCTCCCCAATAACCACATCCAATTTGCCCTGGCTCATAGATCTTACATTCCAGGTTCCTGTGGTGTGTTGATCTTTAGAACATTGGATTCGTCGTTCACCACCAGCACCATTGGCTGCTAGCCGTCCTTTCGGCTTTGAGCTAGCTCTGTCATTACATCTGGGGCTAGTTGAACTTATCCTCTGTTCCTCCCCAGTAGCATTTTGACCATCTTCCGACCTGGGAGTCCCATCTTCCAATGGTATACCGACATACTGGTTGTACTGATCCATTTAGTTTTCATGGCAAGAATACTTGGGTGGGTTGCCGTTTCCTTCCCCAGGGATCGTATTTAGTCTGACCTCTCTGCCATGACCTTCCCGTCTTGGGTTTCCCTTCACGGTTTAGCTCATGACGTCATTGAGGTGCTCAAGCTCCAGCACCACGACAAGGTAACAATCTCCTTTGCTGAAGAGGAGGAGGATACCAATGTCAAAAAACACTGGTGGTCCAGTCTTGAGATGTAAAATCTCCAGATATTTTGAAACCATGGAAAAGAGCTGGTGTTTTTTCAGTTTCTCTCCCCACCGCCCCAAATATTGAGGGAAATGGAAATATATGCAATACTTACTTGTCAAACCTAAACTTAATGTACTGTTTTAAAACATAAAATGCATTATTAGTAACTTAGCATATGAAATGTCATTATTTGGCATATTTATTAAATTTACTGAGCAATTTTATTTAAATATTTTTAGGCCACCTTTTAGGGTAAACCCTCTCCCAAGTTAGGTTACATAAATGAATCTTATGCATGTTTATTGAGAAATAAGACCTAGTCCGGTTAGTGGAGGTTATGTCTAGCTAAGCTAACATAGGATTACCACCTCAAAAGTATAAATGCATTAGTTTTGTATTTGTAAAATTATGACTATATCTAACACTATAAAGAAAGAGAGCTGTGTACTGCTGCACTGTATGCTACCTAAGCCCATGTATCTTGGCTTTTGCCATCTGAGAAGTAGGAAACAATAAAACTTGAAAATAGAAACCACAAACTTTGTAATGAACAAAAGTGTATCATTTCGTCGGACTCCGTCTCATACAATCACAATTTCAAGGACTAGCAGTATATTTGGATATGGAATTAAGCTTTCTAAGAACATTGAAAACATTGAACTGTGCAGTGTACACAGGAATTATCATTCCCCAATGCTGTAGAGCAGGGGTGGCCAACTTCTAGGGGTTGGTGGGCCATATGACCCCCCCCCCGACCTCAGGAGGGGCTGCACCCCTGCCTCCACTTTCCCCTCCACCACCTGCTGTTGCCTGCTTCTGCTGCTTCCTGTGGGAGTCCTGCCCTTACAGAATCGGAGCTTTTTCAATTTTTTGTGACTTCATGGCTTAGTAAGCACAGGGGGTTTCAACCGCTCAGTAAGGATGTGTTCTCATCTTCCACTGCTGCTATTTTGAAGAGGCAGAAACCGTAGGACACTTGTTTTGGAACCTTTGAAATCTAGGGACAGGTGGTGTGGGGTAGCCCAGCATTGACATCCCTCCAGAAATCTTGCAGACTCTTTGACAAGTGCGCCCATTATCATGCTGGGCTATGGCTTGCCTCGCAGCTGACATGCAGGCCAAACCAACTGGGCATGCATTGTGACACAGCACCTGCAGGGAAGGCTGGTGCAGACTAAATCTAAAACTGGTGAATCTTTGGGATTGTGAGTGTCAAAGCATCCCAGGATTTCTATTCAGCAATAGAATTCTGTTTTTTTTTTTTAATGAACCCAGTACATGGATAAAATTCAAAACCCACACTAAGGTAATTTTTTTATTAGTCTAAAATGTCACAAAGTAGCAAGCACGTTTTCCAGAAATCTCCCAAACACTTTGTCAGGCTGAATGGTAAGCAAATCCTGGGGGGTGGGGGAGGAGAAACTGGGCATGAAGTTAATGTCCCAAAGCCTCAGTTTCTAATCATCTTAAAATAGAGTGCAGAAGGTGTTTTGGAGACCTAGGGTGCAATCCTATTACTTCCACACCCGATGCTTGTAAGCATCTGAACTTGGAGGCTTCCGAGCATCCAGTGCAGATCGGGAGGAGCAGCAGAGGTGATCGTTGCCTCCATTGTTCCTCCCACTCTGCATTTCAGCTAGATGGGCTTTTTTGCCTGTCTAGCTGGGGTCTGTCGGAGGGGGTGAGAAGGAAGCTGGGGAGGCCTCAGGATAGCTCATATCCCAGCCTCTCCAGTCCCTTCCCTGCTCACTGGAATGCACCCTTCCCCCCCTCTCTGAGGTCGCTGGCACAGTTCTTTCCACACTGATGGAGAAGGGGCGAGGAGTACAGATTCCCAGATCCGAGGTCGAACCACTGTGTCCGAGCTTGGATCCAGGAATCCAAAGTATCCTATGCCCCCCATGTGCTGTCTAGCGGCCATAGGATTGTTCTCTCCATTAGGTTACACTCTATTACAGTCTTCCTTCCCTAGAGCCCTCCAGATGTTTTGGACTTCAGTTCCCATCAACCCCAGCCAGCATAGCCAATGGTTAGGAATCCTGGGAGTTGTAATCCAAAACATCTGGAGGGAAAGCTGCTCTATGATGTGGAAAATGTTACGGTTCCATTAAAGACTACAGGAACAAAGAAACAGAATAGCTTTAAAGAGGCATAAAATCTAGCAGTTACTCAGATCTGTCTCATGGTTGATAGTCTCATGGCAGCTTGCTTTAGTCTACTTTCGTAACAATTCAAAAAAGTGGTTTTTTTGACAATAGAAGTGCTCTTCCGTGCCTCCTTCCGATAGCTTTAGTTTGCATTAACTGGAAGCTGGTTGGCTTCTTGCGCAATGTTTGTGCAGAATGGAGGCATGGCTGTTGGAGCGGGTTTGTGGTAATAATCATGGTGGGGATGTTAATGCTAGTAATGCTGGTGATGTGATGCCTTACTCTTTCTGGGTCTGAAAATTCTTGGGATTGTGACACGATTCCACAGGGTGAACCGCAACAAATTGGGAGCTACATGTTAACCCCGAATGGAGTGGTTTTATGTCCTCATCTTTTTCTCCCCCAGAATTGTCTTTGCTGACTTCTTCATTATGAACCTTATTCTTGGGGTGAAGGGATCATCAGCAGCTATCCCCTTTGGCACACTGGTTGCTATCTTGGCCATGTGGTTTGGGATATCTGTCCCATTAACCTTTGTTGGTGCATACTTTGGATTCAAGGAGAAGGTAGGTTAGAAATGCAGTATAGTACATATATTATCCTTTAACATGTTCTGCTACTTCAGAATGCTCAAAACAGCCATAGACTGGATCACTGGATCAGTGGAAATGTCATAGTGCTGTTCCAGGAGTGCTTGTGCAAGCCGCGGCAAAAGACATCTTGTAGTGGCACCCTACAGTATGTGGCTGTTGCATTACAGCATGAGAAACAATATCATTAACATTTATATGCCACCATATATGTTTAAAAAGCCATCAAGGTGGTTTATGGCAATTTAAAGCAATAAAACCTTAAAACAATTTAAAAAAAGGAACAATTAGAAAGAGTAAAACATCAGAATGTTAAAATGACTACATAATTTAAGGCTAGATTAAAAAAGATGTGTCTTCGCACCCTTTGTAAAAGACAAGCAAGCGTGTGGCAATCACAGTTCGTGAAGGAGTGCATTTCACAGTTTGGGAACGACACAGGAGAAAGCCCTTTCACGTGTGCCCGGCAAATGGCCCTCCAGAGATCATAGTGCTGTCAAAAGGCTCTCTTTTGCGGGTCTTTGTACTTGAACAGGTTCATAATGAGACAGGTGGTCCCTTAGATATCCATCCCCTAAATCATTTAGCGCTTTGAAGGTTAAAACTAACACTTTGAATTGCACCTGGGAAGTAATTGGCAAGCAGTGCAGCTCTTTCGGGACAGGTGTAATGTGGTCTTGATACTGTGGACCAGTTAGCAGCTTAGCTGCCGCATTTTGCGTCAATTGTAGCTTCTGGATACTCTTCAAGGGGGTAGTCCAACGTAGAACACATTGCAAGAGTCCTAACATGATCTAACAAAGGCACGGATAACTGTTGCCAAGTCAGACTGACACAGGAAGGGTTGTAGCTGACGCACCAAACGCAATTGTGTAAACCCACTGCTTGCCACCGCTGCCACTTGAAGATCCAGGGACAGTGTAGGATTCAGGAGCACTCCCAAGGTATGGACCTGATCCTTCAGGGGGAGCACAACCCCTTCCAGAACAGGCAGAATCCTAATCCCTGAGTTAGGCTTTCTACTGACCACTAACAGCTCTGTTTTGCCTGGGTTTAACTTCAGTTTTTTCACTCTCATTCAGCCCATTATTGAACCCAGGCAGTGTTCAAGTATTCAAAGCCTGTAGTATTATGAACTCCATTGGGCCATATTAAAAGAGCTTGAGGGAATGGAGGAAGCTCTCTGGATTTGAGGCTACTTTTTTCAGGCAACACTCTTCCACTAAGTGAGAATCAGCCTGTCAGATGCATTGATGCTGCAGACATAATGATTTCCCCATTGTGGAAATAATAACATTTTTGCATCTTGTATTCTTTGCAGCCTTGGTGGTGGGGGCATTCTCCAACTGAATTGTTTTGCCATTTGCTTATGTGTATTTGTCTAGTTAATTCTGTTAACTTTCTCTCTAGCCCATTGAGCATCCAGTGCGTACAAACCAGATTCCTCGCCAGATTCCAGAGCAGTCCTTTTTCACAAAGCCACTGCCGGGGATCATCATGGGGGGCATCCTGCCCTTTGGGTGTATCTTTATCCAACTCTTCTTCATTCTAAACAGCATTTGGTGAGTGCAGACGCCTTTTTGTCCTGAATCTGCAGTTCCCAAACAACATGCTAGGCAGTGGGCAGGCTCATATACTGTGAGAAATAAGATAATTAACTGATTACGCAGGAGTGGGAAACTCGTAGACCTCCAGATGTTGGACTCCAGCTTCCATCAGCCTCAGGAAGCATGGCCAGTGGTCAAGGATGATGGTAGTTGTAGTCCAACTGGCCTTTCCTGGACAGGGATAACCTAGCCACAGTAGTACTTGCACTGGTGACTTCCTGATTAGACTGCCTCAATGCACTTTATGTGGGGCTGCCCTTAAAGATGACTCGGGAGTTACAGCTAGTGCAAAATGCAGCAGCTAGACTGCTGACTGGAACATCTCAAAAAATCATGTAACCCCAGGTTTAAAGGAATTGCACTGGCTGCCAACATGCTTCTGGTTGGAATTCAAGGTTTTGGTGATGACATTTAAAGCCCTAAGCGGCTGGGGACCTCGATATTTGAGGGAGCGCCTCTCTCTACATATGCCTGCCTGAGGACTGAGATCTGTTGGAGGACCCCTCCTCTGCATTCCACCAGTGCAAGACATACAGTATGGTGGGACATGGGAGAGGGCCTTCTCTGCTGTGGCACCCCGGTTGTGGAATACCCTCCCGGTTGTGGAATACCCTCCCCTTGGAGTCCTGATTGGCGCAGACATCGGTCTCATTTCAGCGCCAAGTAAAAACATGGCTTTTTACCAAAGCCTTTGAGGGCTAAATGCATTCCTAAAGTAGCACACTGTTTTAACTATTCTATTGTTTTAGATTTTAATTGGTATTAGCTTGTTTAGTGGTTTAATAGGTTTTTAGGTGTTTAAATTATTTTTTGTTTTATACTGCTGAAATTGATTTTATCTGTATGCTACCCTGAGATCTTAATGATATAGGGTGGGATACAAATGTTTTAAATAAATAATAAATGAATAGTCCAGCAACATCTGGAGGATCACAGGTTCCCGGGATTAAAGGCTCCTGCCAGAACCTGAAGCACCCATTCATAAAAGAGATTGCCTGCTGTGTCTCTGCATGATTTCCGGGTCTGGTCTTGCCTCCTTCCCATCATTGATCCCCTGCTGGGGTTTGGCAATTCTTTAAAACCTTTTAATACCACTTTCCCAAAAGCTTGAAGTGGCTGTTGTTGTTGTTTTAAGAGCAAGCTGCCGTTACTCTGCCACAGGCACGGTTGGTTCTTTCCACTGTTCTCAATGCAGAGCCATCGGGGGTTGCCTGTTGGCGAGAGTCACTGCTCTGAATTCAGCTTCTTCCACTTGGTAGTCCATGTGCAGAACAGGGACTGAGCCAGAAGCGTGCGTGTGTGTGTGTAACTTCTGAGGGCAAGTAGGTGGTGAAGTGGGCAAGCCTGACAGCGGATTAGATAAAGCCAAGTCAACAAGGTTGCGCATCGGAGACTATGAGTTTGCAGAATCACAGCCAAATCACAGTCTTGTTAGGCCTTTGTGCTGACAAATCCACATACTTGTGAAGGAGGGTGAGTGAGGAGGACTTGGATGCGAGATGACTAAGTGCATTCTTTTGTTCCAGGTCTCACCAAATGTACTACATGTTTGGCTTCTTGTTCCTCGTCTTTATCATACTTCTGATTACATGTTCAGAGGCAACGGTCTTGCTGTGCTATTTTCATCTATGTGCAGAGGTAAACAGATGGGGTCCTTTTGTTACCAAAGCTAGTGCATTGCTGGATGGGATAAGCCATCAGCCGGTGGCTTCAAGGGGGCTGAGTCACATCTGCAGGCTGCTAGTTCTTCAGTGCTAAGTTGCATTGGAAGGATATATGGGGTTGGGGCTGCCAGCTGCTCAGAGACTCAATCCTTGGAAAGGGAAGCGGGGTGATTCTGGGCCTGGAAAGGCAGGACTTCTTTCCACGTAATAAGCCGCTTGGTTATGGGCACTTCTGCATGGTGGCATGAGGCCAAGATGCTAAAGGGGAAGAGGAACTGAGATATGTATATTCTATTTGCTGTTGCCAACGTAACAGACTGCCACAGTTTTCAATGCCAAAACGGCCTTCCTGATATACTATCAAGATAGAATTGCATCTGTATTACCAGCTGGAACATTAAACAACAACAAAAAAAGCATAGGTTGTCCTGTAGTTGCATTTGCCATCTTCATTTTTGAGTTTCCTGTATCTAGCTAAATAGCTCCGTCCTGAAAGTGGCTAACTGGGGCCCTTGAGATCCGTAGTTTTGAGTACAGATGTCAGTGTCCTCAGAGTCTTAACAATAAGGGAAGAGAGGGAGAGCAAGTTTCTGGCTCTTAAGGATGGACATTACGCTTGAGAGTATATAGGCCATGCTTAGTGATGATTTCTGCCAAAGGGGGTGAATTGGTCAGGGCTTCAGTGAGTTGTACAGCTATTAACACCTCCCTATGATTAGCAGGAGCAGAATAAATATATGCAGAACTGTAATACAGAGGCAGCAGGATGTTGAGGTTTTCTCGGTGCTAATTTTTTTGCAGAAGGGGAGGGTCACACTGATGTGGTTTCTTGGCATCGCTCCTCCTTATGTAGCATACTTGGCTAGCTCGCAGCCCATCATTCCCACATCTGTGCTAGACAGATGTGGAACCATCCAGGCTGCATACAGATGCCTTATGGCTTGTGGGGGAACAGCTATGTTGAATGACGATACCCGAGACCCACCAAAACAAATCCCCATGCAAAATATGCACTGAGAGCAGGAGTTAGTTTATTATTTTCTAGAGAATTTGGATCAGCTACAAAGCAGGTTTTAAATGTCTTATTCTGTATCCAAACTGACAACCAGTAGCACTAAGGAATTAAACCAAACATAGAAATGTGGAAACCCATTTTTAATAGAGCGTAGTTCAGACTAATTAGTACAGATAGATGCAAAAAAGGATTAACTTTAGCCCATTGACTATACATGGGAAGCATTTGTTAGCAATTGCAAGGGTGGGAAGAAGGTAGATCGACAACTTCTGGTAGATCTGTGGGTGATTTGCAGGAGGTAGGCAAGGATCTGCAGCTCCCAATTGTTGATCAGTAGCCATTTTTAAGTCTAAATTAGACAGTTACAATCTCTAGTTTCTAATAACTCAAGATTTGTGTATGCAGGACATCCCAATGTACGACTCATAGGGTCTGGCAGTTACTTAGCTTCACCTCCCAAGCCACCATTTTGCACCAGGCTCCACTTGATGGACTTAGCGATTCTACTAAAAAAAAAAGTCGTTTCCGCAAGCCTGCAGTCTACCCTCTGCTGTTGTAAAGGATTGTTCTGCTTTGCTTGCTTTGTTTTGTTTTTCAACCTTTGTTGATTTCTTTCTAGGATTATCATTGGTGGTGGAGATCTTTCCTAACCAGCAGCTTCACAGCCGTTTATCTCTTCATCTACGCTGTTCATTATTTCTTCTCAAAGCTCCAGATCACAGGAACTGCTAGCACCATTTTATACTTTGGGTATACCATGATCATGGTCTTGATTTTCTTCCTTTTCACAGGTGAGTCGATCTCTCAAGTATTTGAGCAAGTCAGGTTGGGAGATCTCTTACGTACAATATGTTATATACTGATCTAGACTGTGGTCTGTCTAATGCTGCATAGGGATGTCAGAGAATTCCGCCACGGATCTCGGTGAGGCCGAATGACAGTGCATTTGGCCCCCCCAAACTCCGTGGCGGAACAGCCTGCCGCCCCCCCATGGATCCCCCCCGGGACGAGACTTACCTGGGGCGGATGTTCCGGGCGGCGGCGGCTGGTCTTCTGACTGGCTGCCGCCGCCACCATTTGCATTCTTGTCTTTTTTTTTTTTTTTACAAGACGTGATAGGCTACATAAAGATTTACATAGCCTATCATGGCTGGGTAAAAAACCAAAAACAAAAAAAAACCGCGTACGCAAATGGCGGCGGCGGCTGGTCTTCCGACCGGTTGCCACCACCGCCATTTGCAGTCTTGTCTTTTTTTTTTACAAGACGTGATAGGCTACGTAAAGATTTACGTAGCCTATCACGGCTGGGTAAAAAACCCAAAAAACTGTGTACGCAAATGGCGGTGGCTATGTCCGCCGCCATTTGTGTTCCTTATTTTTGGCCGTCTTAGTCTACGTAAATATTTACATAGACTATGACGGCGAAAATAAAGGGGAACGCAAATAGCGTAGCGGGCGCTATTTGCGTCCCTTTTTGATTCGCCGTTTTAGCCTACGTAAATATTTACGTAGGCTAAAACGGTGAATCAAAAAGGGACGCAAATAGTGCCCGCTACGCTATTTGCGTTCCCCTTTATTTTCGCCGTCATAGTCTACGTAAATATTTACTTAGACTAAGACGGCCAAAATTAAGGAACGCAAATGGCGGCGGCTGTAGCTGCCGCCATTTGCGTATGCGTTTTTTTTTTTTTTACCCAGAGCCCTCTGCAGCCGGAAATCTAGCTGTGGACGGCTCTGGTCTGGGCCTGGCCGGCTGCTCCGCGGAGCTGCCGCGGAGCACAGCCGGCCATGGAGGATTCTGGGGGGGAGGAACGGACCGCCTCCCCCCCCGTCGAGGATTCCGGGGGGAGGGATGGAACGCCCCCCCCCCCCCACCATCAACATAATCCACGGAAAGGTAAGTGACTTTCGTACATCCTTAATGCTGCATTGGCTTGGTTTGCACATACTGGCAACCCATCAGTTTAAAAGCTGATGGGTTGTCATGCACGAGTGGGACTGAGCAGTGCAGGTGCCTTTTCTGCTTTTACTCAGCAACCCATGATTAGCTCCTGCTAAGCATGATGTCAGAACGGAGACCATTGGGTTGTTCACGGGCCAAACAACCCAGCAGGTAACCCATTGTTTGTTGTTGGGTTAACCTCTGGGTTCTTTAACCCCTAAACAACCCAGTGGTCTTGGCTCAAATGTCACGCTCAGCAGGAGCTAATCATGGGCTGCTGAGTAAAGTGAGTAAAGTGGAAAAGCCAGGCACACTGCAGGCAGTGCGCCTGTGTCCCCCCGACAACCCATTGATTTAGGTTTTTAAACCAATGGGTTGTTGTTACATGCAGACAGCCCCAACATCTCTTCTGTCTTAAGCAAAGAGGGGACTTTCCCAACTCTGCTACCTGAGGTCCTTTTAATTGGAGAAAGGAATTAGAAAAGGAATTGAAAATAAAACTGCCAGTATTGTACTGCCTTTATACAAAGCTGTGCTGTGACCACACTTGGAATACTGTGTACAGTTCTAGTCACCGCACCTAAAAAAGGATATTGTAGCGTTGGAAAAAGTACAGAAAAGAGAAACTAAAATGATCAACAGGCTGGAGCAAGGTTACAACATCTGGGACTATTTAGCTTAGAATAAAGGAGAGTAAGGGGAGACATGATAGAGGTGTATAGAATTATGCATGGTGTGGAGAAAGTGGGTAGGGAGTCCGCTATCAGCATGGCAGAATATGGGTTTAGAGCATGTGACACACAGGACCCATTCAGAGCACAAGTGCAAACGTAATTAAGTCATCATTTCCTGGACCATTTTTATTTCAGGTGCTCCCTTTCGAGGTGTTAAATAGAGGCTGTGAATCCTTATTCACCAAGTAAAGGGCCCATTCAGTGCTGAAAAGATGGTTCTCTCATTCATTTGCCGGTGATCAGAAAGAAAGTGACATACATGCATGTGTGAACCAGCCCTGTGTGTGTTTGAAGGGAGGATCAGTCTTACAATTGGGTTTGGCGTTTGGGGAACATGAGGATATAAAGGCCATAAAGTTTCCTACCAAATTCTGCGACAGTCTTTTTTTGTTAATGGTTTCCCTCATCACAGCAGCCTTGCCGAAGGATTGCTCCTTTTGTTATCATCAGTCGGATGGAAGCAAAAAGCAAGCAGGATTCAATCTTGCCAATTTAAAATTATTAGGAAGTAAAAATGGGAATTGTTGATCCCAGCAAAACCCCTGTTTAAGTCCCCATCTCTGCGGGCAAGCTCCAGGTGGCTCTCTATAATTTACCCCAAATAAATTTGAGCATTAAAACATTGTTTTAATTTTGAACTAAAACAGTAAGCTAATGCCTGTCTGCGTTTTAGCTTGGTTTAGCTGCCAGTTTCAGTTTTGCTCGTCTGATGTAAATTGCTAGAATTAGAACTGTCCTTTTCATATAGGAAATGATAATTGTGGTTGTCACGGCAGCTGCTGAAAGGGCTTAAAATCTCTAGATATGTCGACTCTAGTCTTCTTGATATGAAGGGCAGTGAGGCCAAAATGTGCCGAGGTAAAAGTTTATATTTGTGCATTCTCACGTTAAGTTCTGGTTCAGACGTCATGGGTCGTTCATGGGTTGGAGGCTCAGGAATATGTTGTATGCTCCTTCTTCCTGGATTATTTTCACCCTACTTTTTCCATGACGTCTGAATTGGGCAAACTATGGTTAGTCCTAACTGGGTATTGTCTCCAAAACTGGTTTGCAAATCCAGTTCAAACCATAGTTCATAGCTTAGAGGTAATTTCAGGTTTGCACTAACCAGTTTGCCTGTCTCATATATCATTGGCAAGCTATGGTTGGATCAAACCAAGAAATGGAGAAGAGACCTGGTATGTTTCTGAACTTCCTTAAAAAAAAGTGTTTTGGAGGATTGGAATGTGGTGTCTAACTGGTCTTAGAGTTACTGCTCTACCAAACCAGTTTCATGAGAAACAGTAAGCAGCCATTATATGAATATATGAAGCTGCCTTCTGCTAACTATGTCACACTCAGCTTTGTCTATTCCGACTGGAGTAAGCATTGATCCTGGAACTTGAGCAGAGAAGAGACTTTCCCCAACCCTGCTCCCTTAACTGGAAATGCTAACAATTGGACCTGGGAGTGGAGATCCTCAAATATGCAGAGCGTGTGCCATCTTGTTTCCCCATCTTTGTGGTCTCCATGTCCAGCCAATAGGAGGCAGACTGGTTCTGGACACCATTTAGAAGCACCATCCCTTCCTTGGAGGCATAGCAACTTTCCTGGCTGAGATGTTCTCATTGTGGGGTAGCAGTGCCTGGATCTATGTATCTCTCCCCCCCGCCCCCTTTCCTTTGGTCTCTTGTTGGGACTTCCCCAAGGTTCCTGCAATAGCCTATGGTGTAATGCAGGAACTTGTTACGCTGGCCTAACACCATGCTGTTTCTTCCAATTATTTTTCTTTTTTTCATTTTTTAACATGGAGCTAGCAGTTTGCAGTATGATATTCAGGGTAATAATATGGTAAGTGAATGAGTATACTTTGAGCAGGGATAGCTTTATGATTACTGCCCTCCTTACTGCTCTTGGGTATAGGAGAAAATGCTGCATTTAGTCAAAGCTCATGGCTACCTTGTACCCTGTTTTGTGATCATCATTTTCACTTGTGAGTTAATGCCATTTTCAAAATTGAGTTTTGATCTTCTGAGTAAATTGTGTTTAGAATTCCGGAGTTTGAAAGCAGCCACCACTGTGTGGTGATTGAAAGCAGTATGATACAAAGAGGCCTTGGGTACAATATATATGTGTGTAGAATGTGTTCCGTTTTGCTTTCTTGCAATCGCTCCGTGCTTAGAATTTTTTCTCTCTATTAAATGGCGAAGAACCACGTGGAATGCAGACAGCCTCCTTCCAAGTCTTTTGGCCTGTCTTGATGTGGTGATACAATGGCTTTTTAAAAACACCTAAAGATGCAGCTGGTTAAGCGTCAGCATTTTTCCATGTTAACACAAAGTACTTCTGTAGAGTGCACAGACTGAAATTGTTGCTGATCCATTGCATTACTGACTTACAGAACGTTTAGAGGAGGTAAAGGACAAAAGATCGCAGAGAAGACATTGAGGGGTTAGTCTGAGTGTAATAAGATGAATCTGCCTGTTGGTGAGAGAACCACGATTTGGCATTTGGAAAAAACGAAGCAACCCAATGTCCAATAACATCCCATCTGCCTGTTTTGTGGCTGAGTGGATGTTCTGCTGAACTGTCAAAAGGAGGGCAGTGTGCGGAAGATCATTTCTGCATCTGTAGATAGAGTTGGAGAATAACAAATACAGAACTACTTGCAGTTAAATAGTATTCTGGTTTTCATTATTGGTTTTCCAGGAAGCTGCCTTATACTGAGTCAGACCCTTGTTCCATTTAGTCCAGCACTGTCGACACTGGCTGGCAGCAGCTGTCTAGGGTTTCAGGTAGGATTCATTCATAGCCCTACCTAGAGATGTGGAGATTGAACTTGGGACCTTCCGCATGCAAAGCAGGGGCTCTACCACTCTGCTTCAGTCCCCCCCATCATCCAAAGAAGCTGATTGGTGGGAGATTCAGGACAGACAAAAGGCAAGACTTCTTTGCAGTGAATAGTTAATTGAATGGAATTCACTGCTGCAAGATGTGGTGTTGGCCACTAGTTTAGATGGCTTTAAAAGGCGATCCATTGCATGGAGTTGGAGGAGAGATCTATAAATGGCCACTAGTCATGATAACTCTGTACTGCCTTTAGGATCGCAGGTGCCAAGTACTGGGGAACAGTAGTGGGAGAAGGCTGTTTCCCTTATGTCTGGCTTCTAGTCTTCCCAGAGGCATCTGGATGACTGCTGTGGGAAACAGGATGTTCGACTAGATAGGCCTTTGGCCTGATCCAGCAATCTCTCCTTGTGTTCTTCGGAACGGTTGATTTGCAGGAGTGACTCTTTAATTGTGATGCGTCACCTTTTTTGGAAGCACATTTCCACACATCCAAGGAGGAAGCAATTCCCAGTGCATTGGCTTTTGTTTCTGTAAGTGCCCAAGTAGAAAACCAGCATGGCTGGGTGATGTGCCTGCTGCAGATGGGACACTGACTGTTTCAGCCCCCCTCCCCCAATATATGTTAAACATTCCTTGTGTGCACACAGTGCTGACGTGTAAGGGAGAAAGGATTCTGCTGACCACGTTGCTTGGCTATAAACCTTCATGTTGTGGAGATCCACACATTCAGCCAAGCCTTGTTTGGCCTGACCCTGCCTAGAGAGTCTCTGCTTTGCCATGTCCTTTGGATTCTTCATGCAGGATTATGTATGTATGTATTTATATACCACCCGATAGCCGAAGCTGTCTGGGTGGTTCACAAAAAATTAAAACCACAGACTGCAGCATAAGCAATACAAAATATGAAAGCTTAAAACCACAAAATAACAGCACGACCAGAATAAAACCTAGCAGCAATGCAGAGATTTAAAACACATTTAAAACGCCAGAGCTAAAAGACTAGGAAGATAAAATGCTAAAATACTGGAGAATAAAAAGGTTTTCACCTGGTGCCAGAAGGAATACAATGTAGGCACCAGGCAAACATCTCTAGGGAGTGCATTCCACAGCTGGGGTGCCACAGCAGAAAAAGGTCCTCTTCCTGGTAGCCACCCACCTCACTGTCAAGGGCTCCTTGGAGGGCTCCCTCAGTCTAATCCAGTAGCCAAGTCCAGACACAGACAAAGGGATTCTTTTCAAAGCTTTATTCTTCTTTTACAACTTAACAGCTCTACAGGTAGCAACTAGATCTGAACAGCAGCATCCCTATGCCCTAAGTTAGAACAGTTGGTCCCTGTTTGAAAGGCAATTACTGGCAGACCCCTGAATATAAGGACTAGGGAGAATCCCTCCCCTTTTCTCTTGGCTCCTCTGGGCGCAACCGTTCTTTGAGCGCCAGCCGGGCGCTACGCCTCCTTTCCATTTGGCGCCGCTCTCTGCGTCTGCACCGCGCATCCACTAAGTCTGCTATCTCTGCTCTGTCACTCCCTGGACTGCTTTCAAATCTAGGAATGCTGGTGGGAGGAATCTCCGCCAGCTGTAGGCCCTGGGAAAGTGGAGCGCACTCCTCTCCCAGGAGCGATTGCTCTTCCTCAGCATCAGAACTACTCTGGGATTCTATGGGCTCAGTGTCCACCCTGACACTCACTTCCTTTGGCAGGGGCTCATGGAGAAGGACCTCTGAAGATGTTCTTAGGGTCTGGGCAGGCACATAGGGGAGGAAGCGATCCTTCAGATAACCTGGCCCCGAGCCATTAAGGGCTTTGAATGTTAATACCAGCACTTTGAATTGGGCCCAGACATGGACTGGCTAGAAAAGCACTGGCATAATATGATCTCGTTGGCCGATCCCTGTTAGCAATCTCGGTGCCCTGTTTTGGACCAGCTGAAGTTTCCGGACCGTTTTCAAAGGCAGCCCCCTGTATAACGTACCGCAGTAATCCAGACGAGAAGTTATCAGAGCATGGAGAACTGTAGCTAGGCTGTCTCTGTCCAGATAAGGACGTACTTGGTATACCAGCCTAAGCCGATAAAAGGATGTACTTGATGCAACGGGAACAGGAGGGCAAAAGCTGTGGCTTGTAAAATGTTGTGGTCAGAGAAACACTGTGTCCTTTCAATAATAATGGGCATTCTGAATAACAGGCTGTTTCAGACACTTGTTAGAGTGATGTCTATAATGCAATAAAGGTGGGGGATGTAATCCAGACAAGATTACATCTGCTACCAGATGTGTGTGTGTCATTCAAAGCTGGCTTTAATCAGAGAAGTGGTCCCTGTAAATGCATGGTTTGGAAATGGCTGTTTCTCGTTGTTCAGGCCAGTTGCTAGAAGACACTGTTCCTAGAGATTAGGAATAGGTGGTGGATTGGAAAGCTACCCGTCTATAGGGAGAGAGGTGCGTGAGGGGCAGCATTTGCAAAAACATACACTGCAACATGGGAGCAGAGAATGCAAGTGGGTTCTTGACTGATGTTTCCAATTATTCCTTTTGCTTGCACTAATTGATCACAGGTTTTTGTGTCAGCAAGGACTGCTGAGCTCAGATAGTTAACAGTCTTATTGAGTTTCCTTTTAGTTACTACTGTATCATTAGATCACTGACATGTGGTTTGGCCGAAAGAACTTGGTTTGTAGTAATTTTGTAACAATGAAATTCTGACCTTATGCTCTACCACGATGGAGACTTTATAAGCCACATCTGGCTTCAGATTCAAAGTATACATGAGAATATCCACGTTATTCATCCGATAGGATTCATACACGCTCCACTTGCTTGAACTCCCATCTACACCTGAAATCTTGAGCTGTTTTGCTGGGGGTGCAATATGTTTATGGCATACTTGAGTTCGTAATAGAAATACCAATAGATCCTTTGCCACCTTTGTGGCAAAAGTGCTGTGCTTGATGTGGCGGAGTTGGCAGGATTGGGGGGTGGGGTGCGACTAAGATCTAGGGAGGCTGGAATTGTCCCCTGTCTTAATGGAGGACGCAGCCATCTGTTACCACTAAACTTGAGTGGTCTAAAGGCTCTTTATGGAGCTACCTGCAGAGGAAAGAGAGCTTCATCTAAAAGTCTTGGAGGCTCTGAGAGTCTGGGGCAAAGGGATCTTGACCTTCCTCCAGCTGTAGCCATTTGGCCTGCTGGTTCCTTTTTGGAGTGACTGCTCAGACTGCAGCAGGCTTGAGACCCTCCTGCATAGTTGAGTTACAAGTGTCCACCCGGAGGTTTGCCTGTTGCTTGAAGAGCTCGGAGGAAGTGAGAGAGAGTACAGAGCAATGGCCTCACTGCCAGTCCGCGCCAGTGGTCTCTTCTACCCCTGTATTCTCCTCATTCTGCTTTCTTTAATCAGCTCCCCTTTTGAGATTGCCACGTTGAGAGCATAAACAAACACCCTCTATTCCCACCCCACCCCCATAAGCCCTAAAACTGCTTTCCCAAACTTTGGATTTGCCCCAGTTGAATCCATGTTTTTTACATTTTTAATGCACCCCCACCCCTTAAATGGCCAGTTCATCTGTTTTGTCCCCTGTCCTGCTATTTCATGTTCTGAGGGCACCTATAATGCCGTTGTGCCTGAGACCCTTCAGACTTAGGGTTGGCTTAAGCCTTTGTATGCCGTTTGAACTATCCTCCTCTCCTGCCTTTGTAACATAGTACTGCATTTTTCTTACTGGAAAAGTTAGCTGATTGGACATGTCTTTTCTGTTTAAAAGAAATGTATCATGTCAATCAGTGTTGCTCAAGGAATTTTTGAAGGCTTAAAATGAGGCACTGATGATAGATGGGGGGAAAAACCCCTGAGGGGCCTTGTTGCTTGGGTGCCTAAACATTAGGCAGTGGTGCTTAAGAATCTGAAATATTTTTTCAGTCTGTCAAAGGCTCCCAAAATGTGCTCTCTGCCATCTGGCTATTGGAAATCCGTGTCTGTAAGATAAGCAGGCGGATACCTAGGAAATTAGAAATGAGGATTCCAAATGCAAGACTCAGGAGGCCATAGAGGTCACAGCAGTGCCAGATAGGAGTGCCTCACACAGTGGGAAGGAGTGCGAATTGACCGTAAACTGGAAAGACTTTGAGATGTCAAGCCCATAAAGGAATTAAATTCCTTTTGTGGCTGGCGTATGATCTCCTATCAAGCGCAGTAAATCTGCCGTCCCCCCACTGTTTGAGAGGATGATAGCTGCAAACTCAGAAGAAGAGGGTAATCTGCAGATTATAATAGCAGGCTGTGGGGAAAAAGATTTAACTAGAAAAAGAGAATAGGCAATATGAGGGACTGGAAGAACCAGCCAGGTGCACAGTGGTGGTGGGGAAGGGCGGGGCGTGTGGGCCTCCTCACCTATTCCCATCGGCAAGGATATCTTTTTAATTAGTAGTGGCTGCTAACCTGACCTAACTTGTAAGGGAACATATGGAAGAAATGCAGTTCCAATGGTGAGATTATGCCTCTCGTCACTTGCTTTCTAGGAAAGAATATGGAACATACTGGTGGTAGGGACGCTCAGTGCAAGCGCCAGTGTCTTGGCAATGGGAAACAAAATGGAGCGATACACATATCGAACAGCCAAAGCTTCTGCCCACCCTGTCTTCCCAATCCAGAGATCCACAAGAGCAATAGTGTTAGTAGAGTCGTCCCCCGTCCCCCCCAACCCTCCATCGCAGGAGACGTTTACTGGTCAGCTGTTAGGAGAGCCTGTCTGCTATTACTAATCTTCTCATTGAGGGTCCCTCATAAGCTTCTAGGGAATATCAGGATTCCCTGGAACACAGTTTGGAAATTACTAGTCTAATGGTTGCCTATGAAAAATTCTCAGATGGGAAGAGCCACAAGAGCAATAGCTCAGAGGTCCGCGCCCTTTATTTTACTTAAAATGTGTTTTAATACATAGTATCACCAGGTTCACTGTGTTGCCTTCCCAGAACCACTCGCACATTCATATGTCCCTGCCAGGCAAGCATGTCATGCAAAGGGGCACTTATGCGTGCAGTGTGTTAGGGGGAGGGACCAAAGTGGCTGGCCTGGCCCCCACTGTTACACGCTTTGCTAGCCTCGTCCCTGGTGTCCACACATTAAGTGGGATGTCGGAAAGAGACACCTAGGTGTGTACATGTTCCACACAGTCGGGACCCCTGGATCACGCAGCATCCCTGATTGCATGGAGCATCTACACATCCCAGTCGAGCTCAGGTGTCGGGGTGTGACCAGCAGGCATGGTTCCCCTTTGGCGTTTAGGGAACACTTAGAGAGAACATGTGAAGAGGACTTTGTCTTGTAGTAATTTGGCAGCACTGGAATTCAGACTTTATGCTCAACCGCGCTAGCCCTTTGTTAAACTACACTGGTTTTGAGTCTAGAACGTACAAGAAAGAGGATCTTGCACACCATGCACAGGCAGGCAGATCCATGTGCTTCTCAGAGTTCTGTGAACAGCCTTTTCCCAAGGCTATTCAGGGAATCCAGGATGATGAAGCAATAACTTGGGTCCCAATCTCCCCATCCCCATGTATTGCACACTGTGCACTGCTTCTCAGAAGTTACTTTGGACAGTGAGTTGCAGGGATAGGCCGATGCCATGGCCACTGAGAAATGTTGTGTTTTATCGTCAGGGTCAATTTAACTATGAATATTCAATCTGTGTGGTAAGGCTTAAAGAAAACAAGAGGTGCTTTTCAGGTCTATATGGTGGCTGCAAGATTAACAAGAACCTTGATTCTTCCTGGACAAGGGTGGGCTAACTTCAATTTTGTGTTGACTACTTACTCTTTTTTAATAGCGTTCATGTGATCCACCGATGTGTATTAGATTTTCCAAATGACAGTGCATTTCTTAACAGTTTAGGCATAACTGATGTGACCCAGTCCATGCTGGCTTGCTTAAGGGCATACATGTACCATTCATGCTCAGATGAAACCTCCCACTAGCCCAATATTCACTGTCATAAAAAAACAAACACCCAAACCCTAGCAGGTGGTCCAGCAGGGAGTGGCCAAAAGTCCTCCCCTGTGCTGGAAGGTGACTGATGCATTCCAGGAGCATGTTGGAAGACATAAACATCTTAACTTCTTTTTGATTTCTTCTTGATTTTTAGGAACGATTGGATTCTTTGCTTGCTTCTGGTTCGTTAGTAAGATTTACAGCGTTGTGAAAGTGGACTGAAGAATTTTCATGTTGCTCTTGAACATATCCCTTGAGTCGCTGGATATATATATATATTTTTAACCATGTACCAAGGATAAACATTACATCTTAAAATAGTTAAAACATGCAGAATTTCTGTCTTGGCACCAAAAGGCAGGCCTTAAACAGAATGGGACCGAAGGCGCATGAGCAGTTCTGAAGAACTTGACTGGAATTGCATTTTGCAAAATGTTGCATTCAACAGAGTTTTTTTGTTGTTCAAAGCTGAAAGAGCAAAACCAGTTTAACGACAAAAATATGTGCATTGTACTACCCCTCCCCCTCCCAAGCTGAGATTTCTTGTGACTTCTCTTTTTACAGTTACTTATTCTGTCACACTATAGGACCATCTTGTAAAATCTTATGTAAAAAAGTGACTTTTTTAACTTAAAAAAGGTACAACTGTACATAATATTCTGTATCTCTTTGGCAGATAGTTGGTCACCTTATACAAATGTACAAGCATTTAGTGTTAAGTGCAGACTTCTGGAAAAAACAAAAACTTCTTTGTTTTAAATAAAAGTACACAATTCCAGCAGGTTGGTGTGTGGCTCAGTTCGCTTGAATTTGTTTGTTTTGCTGAATTCCCAAAGACATTGATTTATAGTGTATAATTATAGGAACATAGGAAACTGCCGTATACCAAGTCAGACATTTGGGTCTTGTAGTTCAGTTTTGCCTACTCTGACAGTAGCTGTCCAGAGTTTCAGATGGGAATCCTTTCCCAGCCCTACCTTCAGATGCTGGGGATTGGATCTGGGACCTTGTGCTACACCACTGAGTTACATCCCTTCTGGAAAAGTACAGCCTCCTATCCCCTCTCCTACAACAGGGCTAGAACTAGGGGTTCATGAGAATTTTGTGTCAGTTTGTTTATGATCAGGATTTATCCAGTTCACATCTCCCGGACCGAACATGATCTCAAACGCAACGTGTGGTCAAATGTCTGAGCTTCCAGTGTGAGTTGTGTGAGATGAGTAACTTCTTGCTTCATCCGACTAGCTTGTTTCCCAAACTTGAACAGGCATATCTGAGATTCACCAGATCAAGAGAGAATGCAATGGCTTTAAGGATAGACCCCACGCAGTGATAGATTTGCAAATCTCTACCAAGTGTTTAGGGCTTCAAGAATTAATGTATGGGTAGCGGTCCCTGAAATCTCTCTCTAGCCAGACAATACATTGGTTCTCTCTCTCTCTCTCTCTCTCTCTCTCTCTCTCTCTCTCTCTCTCTCACACACACACACACACACACACACACACACAGAGTCTAAGAGAATAACAAGCTTTAACTAAGATGAGGCAGATTGCAAACATCCCTAAATACACACAGGTTATAATCCCTAAAAGTATAATGAAAATAATAGCAATCCTGTCAATCTAACAGTCAATATCAAAGTTTCATATTTACCTAAATGGAAGGCATGGTGGGTGAAGCCAGCCTAAGGACGTAAGGCAAGCTTCTTGTTCTCCCAGGATCTCTCTCCCAAGCAAATCAAATCCTAGTCTTTCATCCCCCTCATAAAGTCAATGACCTCATCCTTAGTTCCAGACCTGGACTTACCACTATTCCCACTGTTTTCAATGTAACCAGGCCTGCCATTGACACCAGTAGCACCTAGACAAAGGTATCCCTGCTAAACTAAGCAGTGTGCTGCTTCCAGTACCTAGCCGACCCACTTGTAGCAGCCTTCCTTCAATTCCAAGAATACATTCCATTACTCATAGTTATATCTCATAATAAATACACATGGAACTAGTTATGTCTACAACATATACTTATCAGTTCCACACAGTCCAATGCATAGTCCGCTATATGTGGAAAAAAAACAGTGTTCGACATGTAGGTTTGAAAAAACGCACATGATAAATGTGTACTTACAGAAAATGTGTACAAACACATTTTAATGGGAGAAGAATGCCTACACTTCAAAGCTGCACACAACTGGTGCATACATTTGGGGAAATATGTCTGCATTTTCATGCAAAAACCACATTTGCAAACTAGAATTTGGATTCACCCAATGGAGTTGATTGGTGGAAGGTTCAGGGTGTGCACAAATAAGTCTTTCCCTCAGTTCGTAAGGGAGGACTTAGCTACCCTAAGATGTGGCAGGGGCCGTATTGCTGAAGATGGTGTTAAACAGGGTTAGACGAGCCTTCCCCAGCCTGGTGCCTTCCAAATGTGGACTGGAACTCTCATATTTTCCAGCCAGCATAGTGATGTGGCTAGGAATTATGGGAGTTGCAATCCACCAGAACTGGACGCCACCAGGTTGAAGAAGGTTGGGTTAGACAAATCCTTGGAAGGCAAGAGCTATCAGTGACTTTTAGCCTTTGTAGCCAAATGGATATGTACAGAGGTAGCATTCCTCACTACCAGCATTCCCATTGGGGGCCAATGGGGGCAACTGGCATCCTTTAGGCCATGTTTGGGAGCATTTGGAGTAGGGATGTTGGAGAAATCTATTTGGGGAGGAGTTTGACAAGTTGTTCTAGGCCTGGTCCTCCAGACTTCGTTTCGGTTCCTGCCATGGCGCCTGACTCAATCTACAGAGAGTTCAGCTAGTTCATGGATTTTTTGGGAATTTTGTGCATTTTGGGAAGGTTCTGCAATTTGCACATTTCTGGGCAAATTATGGCCAAATTTGTGCAAATTACAGCTGAATGTGCACAAATTGCTCAGAAATTTGCACAAATTGCAGAGCATCCCCCCTGTGCACAAAATTCCTGGAGTTTGGGGAACAGCCTCCAGCTTAGCTCACAGGCACAAAGCAAGACGTCCACGCCACAGAACTCTGTCGAGATGAAAAAATAACCAGATTTCCCAGCGACGGACATCCCTAAACTGGAGGCATCCAGCTTGCTGGTTGTTGGAAACCGAATGCTAGACTGGATGGAAGTTTTGGCCTGATCCAGAGGTGGGATAGATCTTACTAAACTAAAACATCAACAGTACCCAATGTTGGATGCAATCTATATGGCTGCTATACAGAGTTATACCCTTGGTCTGTCTTTCTCAGTTTGGTCAACACTGACTGGCAGCAGCTCTTGAGGGTTTCAGGCAGGGGTCTTACCTGCCCCTACCAGGAGTTGCCAGCGTTTGAAACTCTTCCCTTTTTTTGGTCTTGTAAAGCTAAGCAGGCTTGCCCCTCTACAGTGGTGGAGCCAAGGTTTTATAGTTGACATGAGCATATGTACTAGCCAATGTAATTTATTGTCTGTTTGCAACCAGAGGAAAAACACTTAGACGTCTGACTTGCCGCAGTGAAAACACAGATTTATAGCAATTACGAAGCAGAAGGGGCCCTTGGGTGATTCTTGTTTGCCATAAAAAGTCAGACTAATCAGTTGTGCATGCTGGCCATATTTTTGTGTTTTGTTTTACTTCCCCCTCCTGTGCTGTTTGTCGACAGGCATCTTAATATATTGGAAGGCCATGGAGCCATTGTCAAAATGCCTTAGACTATATGGCCCAGAGATCATATATCTTCCTTTTACATCTAGGGAATACTTTTGGCACCAACAATGGGCAAATAAACGTACAGTGTCAAAGCTCCCATTGAGATTAGAACATCTAGAAAGGGATGGGGGAGGCAGGGGGAAGCCACCTTACACTCAAATTGTAGAAAATGACAGTCCTGGAGCCAAATCGGTAGTTTATTGGTATTGGGTTTTTTTTCCACACATATTAGTGTTGCTGTCACTCGAAGGGAACTTGCACAAATGGGTAAACACTTTGCTTTTGGTGCCAATTGCAGAGGGGAAAATAGAGGAAAATTTACCTTTTGAGAAGACAAAGAGAGAATGAAATCCAAAGGTTGAACTTTTGAACACTTTGTTCCAGGAAGATTAAGGAGTTGATTCCTTATCACTGCCTCTCAATTGCCCAACAATCTTGAGCCAGTGGTACAGGTGATGGGAAAACGTTTGGAGAGTTGCATTTTAAAATGTCAGTTTGTGCATTCAGGATATGCCTTCTTCCTAAATTCTAACTATGGTATTGTTTATAATAATTCTATTGAAACTTTAACATGCATTCCAATCATAATTATATCATCCCCTCCCCTACATCTACAACTGCATTTTTGGAAACCACATAGGCATGCCAGTGGTTCCCCCCCCACAACTCCAGCTTGACTCCCCCCACCAAATAAATAAATCCCTTCCACCTGCATAAGTAATGAACACTTAAAATTTAGTATATTCAAATCCTTCCACATGGCAGCAACTAAATATATAGTGAATTGAACCTTGATCTTCACTACCTTGAATGATACCAAGTACTAACACTTTGGTATCAGGCTACTCTCTGTAAGAGAGGGAGAGTAGGGTGTCCCTAGCTGCTACTGACATGTGGCCCCTAACATGCTTCCCCAGACCAATGCGGCCCTCTGCACTAGAGTAAATAGCACGATGACATAAATTCCGCTATCTCGTAGGTCACCACTGCAGCCCGCTCATATTGGAGAATTGGCCACCTATCTCTGAGTCTTAAAGCCAGTCCAGATGTTGATAACCATGGGGAATCACCATCTCACCTCTACCTTCTGCCATATGGCTTTGCAGAGCTCCCCATATATACCTTGTGCACACTGATGGCTGCCACTGATTGTGGACGGGTGAAGCTAGATGATGAGCAGAATCCATACAGTGATTTCAACTCTATGGCACAGGAGTAGGAAATGCACCACAGGGTTTGGCACATAATACCCAGACCGCCTGTTCTTGTTGTTGTTCAGTCGTTCAGTCATGTCCGACTCTTCATGACCCCATGGACCATAGCACGCCAGGCCTTCCTGTCCTGCGCTTTCTCCTGGAGTGTGCTCAAGTTCATATTCATTGCATCGGTGATGCTATCTAGCCATCTCATCCTCTGTCGTCCCCTTCTCCTTTTGCCTTCAGTCTTTCCCAGCATCAGGGTCTTTTCCAGAGAGTTTTCTCTTCGCATTAGGTGGCCAAAATATTTGAGCTTCAGCTTCAGTATCTGTCCTTCCAATGAGCACTCAGGGTTGATTTCCTTTAGGATGGACTGATTTGACCTCCTTGCAGTCCAGGGGACTCGTAAGAGTCTTCTCCAGCACCACAGTTCGAAAGCATCAATTCTTCGGCGCTCAGCCTTCCTTATAGTCCAGCTCTCACAGCCATACATTACTAGTGGGAAAACCATAGCTTTGATTAGACGGACCTTTGTCGGCAAGGTGATGTCTCTGCTTCTTACTATGCTGTCTAGGTTTGCCATAGCTTTCCTCCCAAGGAGCAAGCGTCTTTTAATGTCATGGCTACAGTCACCGTCTGCGTTGATCTTGGAGCCCAAGAAAGTAAAATCTGTCACTGCTTCCATTTCTTCCCCTTCTATATGCCAGGGAGTGATGGGGCCAGATGCCATGATCTTCGTTTTTTTAATGTTGAGTTTCAACCCAGCTTTTGCACTCTCCTCTTTCACCCTCAACAAGAGGCTCTTGAGATCCTCTTCGCTTTCTGCCATTAGGGTGGTATCGTCTGCATATCGGAGGTTGTTGATAATTCTCCCGGCAATCTTAATTCCGACCTGTGATTCATCCAACCCAGCGTTTCTCATGATGTACTCTGCATATAAGTTAAATAAGCAGGGTGACAATATGCAGCCTTGTCGTACTCCTTTCCCAATTTTGAACCAGTCAGTTGTTCCATGTCTGGTTCTTACTGTTGCTTCTTGACCCTCATACAGGTTTCTCAGGAGACAGGTAAGGTGGTCTGGTACTCCCATCACTTTAAGAATTTGCCACAGTTTGTTGTGATCCACACAATCAAAGGCTTTAGTATAGTCAATGAAGCAGAAATAGACGTTTTTCTGGAATTCTCTTGCTTTCTCCATGATCCAGCGAATGTTGGCGATTTGATCTCTAGTTCCTCTGCCTCTTCGAAACCCAGCTTGTACTTCCGGTAGTTCTCGGTTCGCATACTGCTGAAGCCTAGCTTGTAGGATTTTGAGCATAACCTTGCTGGCATGTGAAATGAGCGCAATTGTGCGGTAGTTTGAACACTCTTTGGCGTTGCCCTTCTTTGGAATTGGAATGTAAACTGACCTTTTCTAGTCTTGCGGCCATTGTTGAGTGTTCCAAATTTGTTGGCATATTGAATGCAGCACTTTAACAGCATCATCTTTTAGGATTTTAAATAGCTCAGCTGGAATACTGTCATCTCTGCTAGCTTTGTTATTAGTAATGCTTCCTAAGGCCCACTTGACTTCACTCTCGAGGATGTCCGGCTCAAGTTCGTGGCCGCACTATCATGGCTATCAGGGACATTAAGATCTTTCCTGTATAGTTCTTCTGTGTATTCTTGCCACCTCTTCTTAATCTCATCTGCTTCTGTTAGGTCCCTGCCTTCTTTGTCCTTTATCATGCCCGTCTTTGCACAAAACGTTCCCTTGAGATCTCCAATTTTCTTGAAGAGATCTCTCGTCTTTCCCATTCTGTTGTTTTCCTCGATTTCTTTGCATTGTTCATTTAAGAAGGCCTTCTTGTCTCTCCTTGCTATTCTCTGGAACTCTGCATTCAGTTGGATATATCTTCCCCTTTCTCCCTTGCTTTTCACTTCCCTTCTTTCTTCAGCTACTTGTAAAGCCTCATCAGACAGCCACTTGGCTTTCTTGCATTTCTTTTTCTTTGGGATGGATTTCGTTGCTGCCTCCTGAACAATGTTACAGACCTCCGTCCATAGTTCCTCAGGCACTCTGTCTATCAGGTCTAATCCCTGAAATCTATTCCTCCCCTCCACTGTATATTCATAAGGGATATGATTTAGGTCATACCTGAATGGTTTAGTGGTTTTCCGTACGTTCTTCAATTTAAGCCGAAATTTTGCAAGAAGCAGCTCATGATCTGAGCCACAGTCAGCTCCAGGTCTTGTTTTGACTGACTGTGTAGAGCTTCTCCATCTTTGGCTGCAAAGGACATAATCAATCTGATTTCGATATTGACCATCTGGTGATGTCTCGCACCTTTCAGACCAAACACAGATTTGGACACAATCTGCAGTCGAAGTCTGTACATTTCTGAGCTTGGAATGTCATTCACAGACATGCAAAATGCACATGAAAAATGTGTACTTTTGAAAGCTACACACAAATATGCTTTAATCAATGGGAGAAGAATGCGTACGTTTCAAAGATGTGCACAATTGATGCGTCTGGAAAAATGTGCACAAAAATACAGATGGCTTTTCATGTGAAAAGAAAAAAAACAAAGCTTGCAATCTGTTATGGACTTGAGTTGGAACGAGCTTGGAGATGGAGCTTGGAGAACTTCAGTAAGCTCAAGTTTTTCTGATTTGCACATAGAAATCATAGAAATCACAGAATCATAGGGTTGGAAGGGGCCTATCCGACCATTGAGCCCAACCCCCAGCTCAGTGCAGGAAGCCTGATTCCCAGGCGGTCTCCCATCCAAGTACATCCCTAGTTATTTCATGTTTATCCTGTCCTTCTTCCAAGAAACGCAGAGCAACGTATATAGATCTCACCAGCCCACTCTCCATGGTATTGGATGGTATTGTCCATCCTCATAATAATAACACTGGGTTGATCCAGTTAACCAAGCCAGTGAATCTCTATCGCGGTCTTTCCCCAACCTGGTGACTTCCAGAAGTTTTGGACTACAATTCCCATCACCACTGGCCATTGTCCATTCTGGGTGGGGCTGATTGGAGTTGTAGTCCAAAATATCTGGAAGGCGCCAATTTGGGAAAAGCTGCTTCATTGAATGTCATCACCATTTTGATATTTTGTTAACAGTCTTGCATCCTATGGATGCACCAGGCCAATACAGCAGCTGTGATGGGGAAGAGTGTTTGGCCAATTGGCCATTACAAATCACAGCAACAAAGGAATCTGTATTCCTTTTATAGACAACAAGTAACAACAAGATTGCGTTCTGTTATTATGGGTGCTTCCTGTTCTGCTAATCCCCAATCCTATTTCAGGGCTTCTGTCCTATAGTATGGAAATGAGTATCATTCTGATATTTAGGATGTGTAACACAGTATTATTAGGAGATGATCTCTGTTCTTATGCTCCTTTTACAAAGTAACAGAGAAATATATTTTTAAACCAGAACTTGTTAAAAATGGTTAATCTTTATACAGAAAAAAGGGGGCAGCGGTGGGGAAACATAACTTGGCTTCCTGTTTCACCTGCAGCAGAAACCATAAAGCTATATGTGTGACATAATTTCTATGGTGGCCTGCTGTGATTTCATAAATGCAAGAGGGTGATTATAGTGTAAGATCAAGGTGAAGCTGGATTGTGGAGGAAAAAGAGCTTCTATTCAAATGCAAATTTTCCAGTAATAGCAAAAGGGATGCCACAAATTACCTGCAATTTGTTTTATTTGTGAATAAGTGTCCCATTCAGCTTTTTTCCTCCCTCCAGTGTAAGATATATGTGTGTGTGTGTGTGTGTGTGTGTGTGTGCAGAGAGAGAGAGAGAGAGAGAGAGAGAGAGAAGGGGGTAACGTATGGGGGGAAATAAGAGGAAGAAATAAAGCATTAAATTCAAGGGAACAAAATAAATTTGTGGAGCAGTGATCAAAATAATAATTGGCTCATTCTGTTAATGTACCCTAATTCAGTTCTTCCTCCTATAAATTCTCTTGAAGTGTTTCCCAAACATTAGTGGATTAGACTTTGCAGATTTTCCAATGAGGAGAATCATATTAATGGCCCTCCCTCCCACTTAAAAAAAAAAATGCATTTCAGGGAGGGTGAAAACAAAGCATTGAGGTCAAGAGTGTTGTCCAAGGTTAGACAGTGAGGAAATGTTGAACAGAGGATTTATTTATTTATTTATTTATTTATTACATTTCTAATCCAGCCCAAATACTAATGTTCTCTGGATGGATACAAACAGTTAAAAGACTAAAATGCCATAGAACAGTTAAAAATATAAAATACAATACAAATATTTAAAAGAATAAAACACAATACAATATAAAACAATAAACAGCACAGGTATAGATAAAACAGCCATAAAAATCTAGAAGTAGGTTCTAAAACACCTGGAAGAAAAGAAACGTAGGTGCCAGGTGAACCTTTTTGGGGACTTCATTTTAAAAGTGGGGTGCCTCCACTGAGAAGCCCCCCCCTCTCTCACAGCTACCTGTCTAGCTTCTTTTGGTGGGGGTACCTGGAGAACAGCTTCCAAAGATGCCCTAAGGATATGAGCAGGTACATAGGGGAGGAGACATGCCTCTGGCCCCAAGCTGTTTTGGGCTTTAAAGGTCAACATCAACCCTTTGAATTTGGCTCAGAAACAGACTGGAACCCAGTGTCACATGATCAAATTGGGCAGTCCCAGTTAGTATCCTAGCAGCTCTGTTTTGAACTAACTGAAGCTTCTGAACCCTCATCAAAGGTAGCCCCACGTGCCATACATTGCTGTAGTCCAACTGGGAAGTTACCAGAGCATGGATAACTGTTGTCAGGCTATCTCTAACCAGATAGGGTCACAGCTGGTATATCAAGCTAAGCTGATAAAAGTGACTCCTGGCTACCAAGGCCACCTGGTCCTCAAGTGACAATGATGACCTCAGGAGCACCCTCAAGCTGCATGCATGATCTTTCAGGGGGAATGCAGCCCCCTCCAGGACATGTTGAACACCACTCAGCTGGGCCAATGAACCACCAGCTAGCAGAACCTCCATGTTGTCTGGATTGAGATTCAGTTTGTTGGCCCTCATCCAGTCCATCACGATTCCGGACATCTACTGCCTCCACATGGGTTTGATGAAAAGGAGAGGTAGAGCTGGGTGTCACTGGCACATTGATGGCGTCTCAGTCCACGTCCCCAGATAACCTCTCCTAGCGGTTTCATGTACATGCTAAACAGCATGGGGCAGGGATGGGATTCTATCTCAAACTAAATTCTCTCCATAGACCAACCTTCTGTCTTATTTGGAAGGACAGCAATTCCCCCCCCCCCCCAGTAACCAAAACGGCAATGCTAAACATGCTTAGGACCCAGTCCTATGGTCCAGGGCCTGCGTCAAGGGCATGGTCGGGCACCTTTTGAAGGGCAAATGCAGTTTAAGTCTGGTTTAAGAAATCAAGAACCATCAGAAAAGAGACTCAGGGCCTTGAAGCAGCCCCTGGACAGCAGAATGAACAGGCACACGGGCCATCTGATCAGCATTCTCCACTGGGGTGAGATATATTGTATTACTATTGACACTATTCATTCATCTGTTTATTGTTACATCTATATCCCACCTTTTTCTTCTTCTTGTAAAGAACCCAAGGCAGCTTACACAGTTCTCCCCCTCTCCATTTTATCCTCACAACAACCCTGTGAGGAAGGTTAGACTGAGAGTCAGTGACCTGTGGCTTGTTTAAGCCGAAATAGGCTGCGGCACATGCTGGGCAGCTTGTTGTGTCATCCGAACCCAGGCAGCATGGGTTGTGCAAGGGTTAAACAACCCTCACATAACCCATGAACAGGTCACAGGTTATTTAACCCTTGCACAACCCCCACCACCTGGGTCCGGAGGTCCACCTGCATCGGCACATGCTGCAGCCCACTGTGGCTTAAATAAGCCATGACCAGCTGTTTGATTGTGCGAACCGGCCAGTGAGCTCCATGGCTGAGTGGGGACTAGAACTTGTATCTCCCGGGTCCCAGTCCAACACTTGAACCACTACACCACAGTGGCTCTCAATAAATTATTGTTATTATTTCTAAATTTGCATCTATACATATAAATGTGCAAGTGTTATGCAAATTGGTGCCCCCTTTTGTCCTCTTTTTAGGTGATGGATTCCTCTTTTTTGTCAATGCATACACGGCCCTACTGTGTCTAGGACTGCATGGCATGTGGCGATTTGAATATGACTGGCAAGTCAATGAATCTAGGGAACTACAGATATTCTAGGAAAATAACATTAAAGTTGGGCTGTTCAAACAACATGCAAACCCACACTCAGTGGTTGAGTGTGGACTGTGTTGAACCATGGGTTGTTTGTTGAACCGTGGGTTAGCGCGTTATCTGATCACAGCACATTTTCCACAGGGTAGGTTATTGTGTTGTCTGAATGCAGCTAGGGTGGCTTGTTAACCATGCTTGCTAACCACCCTGACCAACCCAACAACAAATCATGGGTTCTCAAGGTGGCTTGTTCAAGAAAATAAACCACATTGCGTGGTTAACAAGCAACCCTGGCTGCCTTCAGACAACATGCAAACCCACAGTTCAATGAACAACCCATGATTCAAAACAACCCACACTCAACCACTGAGTGTGGGTTAGCAAGCTGTGTGAACAGCCCCAGTATATGTTAACAGAGGGCAGGGGCAACCTCTCTAAGCATAGTCCAGGATCCCTCCCAGAGTGTTCAGCTTTCATCAATCAATCAATCAATCAATCAATCAATCAACTCTAGCCCTTTTACTTTTGGAGAATATATAAGGAAAACCAGGCAGTATTTTACCAAATCGCTCACTAAGGCATAATGCAATTAATAACATTAAAGCATTTTAGTCTACCCGTGTTTATGGACTGGCTGTTCCGCAGTGCTTCCTTGCCCCACCCAGGCCCTCCTTCTCTCCCAGTAACTGCTTATGGACCCATATGGTACCTTCTGGAATTAAGCAAAAGAGCCCAAAGCTCACTTATTTCCTAGATGGGATGAAGGGGCAACCAGTGGGCAGACCTGTGCAAAGGCAAAGCTGGAGGTGGAGGAATGGCACCAGTGCGCATGCGAGGTGAGTTATTTATTTATTTGCTCCAAACAGGCTGGCATTTAAATGGTTTAGTTTAGGATTAAACTAATTGCTTCTGTAAAAAACACCATTCCCATACCACCTCGACTGCATCTGTTAACCCTAGGAAGGCGTGTGTGTGTATTGGGGGAGGGGGAGGGAGAGAGTAGGGATCAATGTGATTCAGGAGGCAGATGGTCTCTTGGATTTGAGTGGCTCTCTGCCAAGCAGATGCCATTTGGCCGCTGGCGGAGATGGAGCAAAGTCATCCCGTGAGCGAGCGAGCATTCCCTGCCCAGCAGCCACCACGGCTGCACAGCTTTCAATGAATGCATTAAAGCGGACGTTGCACAATGGACGGAGGCTGGAAATCCTGTCTGGGGAGGGAGGGAGGGAGGAAGTGAGTGAAGTTTTGATTTGATTTATTCAAGGTTTTTCTTTTTGGTATACCCTGCCCTTTGGTATTTCCACTTCCAGAGCAGCTCACACAGACTATGAAATGGTTAAAAACTATGAAACCAGCGTATCGAAAACCACAAACAAAGCTTGTGAAAATAGCTGTGTCAGTAAAAACATGGCTGTGACAAAATACAACCCGTTTGGACAATATTGTAAAAGGATATCAATGGCTGCTAGTCATTAGCCTATCTTGCCTTTTATAAAGCTGGGGAGATCCCACGCGAAATCCAGCAGACACACCGGGGCTCTGGGGAAATCCAGGAGGCCCCAAGCAGCCCGGATCTCCCTGCAGTGGACCAGATGTCAGGGGGTTCGCCCATTAGTTAGGAAGTTGGAGGGCAGGCCCAGTACAGGCAGTCAAGGCATCTGTCTGGAGCAACACCAGTCAAAGCCACCCAGCTCCCCGCATGAGCTTGTTGCATCCCCAAATCCTCACCAGCATTACAAGGGGTTCTGGAGTACACATCCAATTTCTCTGGCAATGACCGTAGCCCAATCTGCTTGAGTCAGCAAAAAAGCCCAACCCAGTTGAGTCAGCAAAAACCCCCAACCTGGTTCAGTCAGCAAAAATCCTTGAGCTGGCCCCAGGCGACTCTCTCTCTCTCTCTCTCTCTCTCTCTCTCTCTCTCTCTCTCTCTCTCTCTCTCTATATATATATATATATATATATACACACACACACACACACACACCCCACTCCCTTTTCTATTACCTGCAACTTTCATAACTGCTTTTCCAGCCTCCCAAGCACAAAGCCTCCCAGCTGGTGCAGCTAGGTAATTTTAGAACTCTGGACTTAATTGTCTTATGGGACCCCCTTTTTTAGAGGCATAGCCAGACAGTGCAAGAAGACCATTACAGCAGGGACAGACAGAGAAGGTAGATCATGACCCACCGGGGCTTTGCCAGCTAATTTCCGGCAGACCACCTAGTGCTTGCTGATTGCTGGGAATTCTTTCAAAGAGTGCTCAGCTCTGCAGAACATGGTCTGATCCAGCAAAGGCAGTTACAGTGTTCAGCAAGTATCTGGCTCATTTAACGCAGATGGTGATTGCTAGCTAAGAGATCCTGAATACGCTTCCTTGCTTTGTTAATTTAAAAAGTGTTGGTGGGCTGTACAAGGTTGATGTCAGCCCAGCCCGGCTGTAGAAGAGAAGACCCAGAACTTTTCAGCAAAAGATATTCACGGGTCATGATTTACAAGGTAGGGATGTTAAACTTCCATTTTTTATATTATGTTTTACTATGCTATTGTAGTTTATGGTATTAAATTTTATTCTGTGAACCGCCTAGAGAGTTTGAGCTACTGGTTAGTACAGAAATGTGAGCAATACATAAATTAATCAAATTAAATGTTTGAAGAATTTGATTTTTGTGAATCCCTATATGATAGGAGTAGGGGACCTGAACCACTCTAGATGTTGGACTACAACTCCCATAATCCCTGGGAAAGATGGTGTAGATGAATGAGGGAATGGAACAGAATGGCACTAAGGGTAAAAACATGTGACACTGACATAGGCTGGGAATAGACAGGTTTGCCCATCCCTATGACAAGGTATGTGTTTCCTTTCCTTTTCTGGTTAGGACGGTGAATGGGGGGCTGCTGAAAGAACAGACAGATTCCTGCTTGCTGATAAGAAGGAGTCTTCTTAATTTTGGCCAAGCAAAGGTTATTGCTGAAGCGTATCCTACAGAAAGGGATACAGGCAAACAAAGATATTAAGAAGGTGCCCATATGGGAAGGAGACACCTTCTGGAAATTAGTGGCTTACAAATCCAGGCAGGTTTGGTGGGGCGGGGTGGTCCTGTAAGAAGATTACCCAGAATTGCCACCTAATCATGATGAACCCAAGCTCCCTCCAACAAGCTGACCTTCAGCAGGAAGGCTCCTTGAACACCTGGGCGCATGTCAGCAGAAGGAGCATATTATTTATT
Organism: Heloderma suspectum; assembly: GCF_057233095.1. Classification (NCBI taxonomy): domain Eukaryota; kingdom Metazoa; phylum Chordata; class Lepidosauria; order Squamata; family Helodermatidae; genus Heloderma; species Heloderma suspectum. The sequence continues at coordinate 6,342,967 of NC_139466.1, forward strand.
TATTGCATTTAAATCCTGCCTTTTTCCCTCTTGCAAGGAACCCAAGGCAGCTTACATGATCCTCCTCCTCTCCTTTTTTTATCCTCACCACAACAACTCTGTGAGGTTGGTTGGGTTGAGAGTCTGTGACTGGCAAAGGTTATATATATACACACACACACATACATACACACACATACATACACACACATACATACACACACATACATACGTACATACACACAGTACTGTGCAAAAGTCTTAGGCCACCACCAGCTTTGTTGTTTTAGCAAAGTTTTAATGACCATCCATAATTATTTTTTGGTCTCTGTATTAAGAAACAAACAGAAAATACAGGAAATATGTACAGGCAAAAGTCATTATTTAGGGTGACCTCCCTTGGCTCTAAGCACATCTTGAACTCTTTTGGGGAGACTATCCTGAAGTTTAATCTTCTGGTATATTATACCAGGCTTCTTTCAGCGCTTCCCAGAGTTCTTCTTTAGACGTAGGTTGTCTTTTTTCCCCTTTCTCTGTCCAGGTGATCCCATACTGCCTCTATAATATTCAGGTCTGGACTCTGTGAAGGCCAGTCCATGACTGTCAGTGTTTCATCAGCTGTTTTCCTCACTAAATATGATTTCATTGCATTAGCAGTGTGCTTGGGATCATTATCATGCTGAAAAATGAAACCATTCCCATTCAGGCGCTTTCCAGAAGGAATGGCATGATGAATTAAAACCTGTCTGTACTTTTTAGCATTCATGATCCCATCAGTATGGACAAGATTGCCAACACCACTGGCAGAAATGCAGCCCCAAACCAGGACAGACCCTCCACCATGTTTCACTGAAGGCCACAAGCACTCATTCGTCCATCTCTCTCCAACTCTTCTTCTCACATATTGTCAACGATTGGACCCCAAAATTTCAGACTTGGATTCATCACTCCATAATACTCTTTTCCACTGATCCTCATTCCAATCTTTGTGAGCTTTAGCATATCTTAGCCTTTTCACCCTGTTCCCCTTCCGCAAAAGTGGTTTCTTGGCTGCTACCCTTCCACGAAGACCATTCCTGGCCAGGCGCCTGCTGTTACTCTAGTGTAACGGGAGGTCACACTAAATACTTGCCACTTTTGCCACTTTTTCTGATTTTTTTTCTATTGTTGAATACTGCATACAAATTTCCTGTATTCTGGTTGTATTCTAATGAAGAGACTGAGAAATAATTATATATAGTCATTATACCATTGTTAAAACAACAAATCTAATGGTGGCCTAAGACTTTTGCACAGTACTGTATATATATATAAAAACCGAACTTGCAAGATGAATAAAATTCTCCTTTCACTCCCTCGGCTAGCTTTCAAGTCTCTTTCTCAGTGGAGGGGTGCCTTTGTGGATTACGAACGGTTTAGACGCAGAGGACAAATGTTAACGTGTTTGCTTTAAATGAACAATTAACCTAATTATAGGCGAAATATAGATGATGAATGCTGTGGTGGGCTGCTAACGAAAACGCCGGGTTCCTTTGAGAGGTGCTCCTGATGTAAGAACGCTCAAAGGACTGCCGTTTTCTGCCAGCAGAGGGTGCTTCTGTTTTTAAAGCAGAAACTCTTTAAAGCCTTGTGTGAATTTGAAACCTTATTCATCCCTTTACTGAAACGGACTTCAATTTGCTTGTTTGTCTTTTTGAAAGCCTCCTGATTTTGACACGGTCTGATTTCTTAGAGTTGCCATATCAAAATATCAAAAGAAAGATATTTCTGCTGGTGGGGGCTGGGGGCAGCGTGATGCCAGTCAGAGAGGGCTAGAAACAAAGGATTTGTTTGTTTATTTATTTATTTATTACATTTCTACACCTCCCAATAGCCAAAGCTCTCTGGGTGGTTTACAAAGGATGTCATGTCAGCTTTTCCTAAGCTGATGCCCCGTAGCTGTGTCAGACTACAACTCCCATCCTTCCCAAGCAGCATGCCAGAGGGATGGAGATGATGGGAGTTGTACTCTAACGCAGCGGGAGAGCTCCAACGTGGGAAGGCTGTACTCTGTCATCACCCAGTATTGTGATGATCTCCTTCGAGTAAGGAATGCCCCACTTAAATAAGGTTATAAAATGATGACAGATGTCTGGCAAGCTTCCTTCCTTTCTACATTCAGGATATTCCAAATTCTGAGTCCAGAAGAGGAGATTTTTGTGACTTGCGTGAGTGATACAACTTTGAATCGAATTGCATAATTTCTCTCACTACACTGAAGTGTATTTGGAATTTGGCCAGTTTTGCATAATGGATTCTGCTTGTGCTGATCACAGGCATGTGGCTGGGGTGGGCAAGAACAAGATGGCTTCTCTCCCCCTTGCTGAAAATCTTATTTGGCCACTTCTCTGGCTTTTAGAAATGTCAGCATGTGTCATATGGACTATGTTGTTGTTTATTCGGTCAGTTGCTTCCAACTCTTTGTGACTTCATGGACCAGCCCACGCCAGAGCTTTCTGTCGGCCGTCGCCACCCCTAGCTCCCCCAAGGTCGAGTCCGTCACTTCCAGAATATCATCCATCCATCTTGTCCTTGGTCGGCCCCTCTTCCTTTTGCCTTCCACTTTCCCTAGCGTCAGCATCTTCTCCAGGGTATCCTGTCTTCTCATTATGTGGCCAAAGTACTTCACATATGGACTATAACCTTGCTTTAAAAAGGAAAAGAAAATGGTTTTCAGGAAGCAGAAACCTGCACACATGATAATACCTTCTGTGCTTTTTCTGCATTCCCACAGAATCATGGTGCATCTCTTCTCACCCCGCCCCCTGCTTAAATCCCTCCCTTTCCCTTTAATATGTTGCTTCATATTTCCAAATGCTTTTGGTGGATTGTGTCACTTAGGTCTAGAGATGTTTGTACTGTGTAAAACCATTCCATCTGTGTTTCACGGGTTGTCAGGCACCTTTCATTCTGCCCATCAATGGAATTGGTTTTTTGCTTTTGTTTCTGAATTTGTGCAAATTCACATGCGCAAAAATGCGCGAATTCCCACAAACTGTGCCAATCCCCCCCAAATGTGCATTTTCATGCTTTAGCCAATGGCGTAAATGCACATTTTCAGCTGGGTTTTAATTTGCGGCATGGGGGGGGGGATATTTTTGTACAAAGAGATTTGCACAAAATTCCCAAAGCTTAGAAAAACGGTCCACAAGTCCACGGAATCTGCCTGACGGGGGAAAAGCTGGTCCACTGCAGAATCTGTGAGTTGGATTCATAAAAACCCAAACTCATTTGGTTCCATTGCAGATTTCTCTGATATCCTTACTTGGGTCAGAAATGGGGTGGCCAGATGCAAAAGGGGACAGGGCTTTTGCACCTTTAATAGCCGTGCAGAAAAGGACATTTCAGCAGCTATTACTTGTCATGCAAGCTACACCCATTGAAATTTCTTTTTCTATACAAATATTTGGAGTCCTGTTCTCTTTGCATCTGACCATGCTATTTGGAGAGTCCTGGGTTCGAATCCTTCATCAGTCCAGAGGGTTGCTCTAACGCAGCCTGAGGATTCCCCTGTATGTCAAAATCTGAGCTAAATCAGGAGATGAGACCGCCACAGCTCCTCTTGCATGTCCTCTTTTTCAACTTGTTCATAAATGATCTGGAATGAGGAGTGTTCATTGAGGTGGCCAAGTTTGCTGATGACACCAAATTATTTTGAGTGGTTAAAACAAAAAGGGATTGCAAAGAGCTCCAAAAGGATCTCTGCAAACTGAGAGAATGGGCATCCAAATGGCAAATGTGGTTCAATGGAAGCAAGTGTAAAATGATGCATGTTGGGGCAAGAGGAGACCTGACTTTGTGAATGAGCCATCTCAGATCAAGTAATTGTACTGGAAACACAGAAGACCATTGAATATCAAGGAGTCAGTGGTGCATCAGTTCTCCTGCCCATGTCTAGAGCACCTATTTGTTGAGCTGATCGGGTGGGGTAGCTATGAACTTCCCAGACAATCACTTGCTGATGCTGTATTCAGGGCTTGTAAATAAAGACTTTGGCAGAATGTCAAGGCCAGCCCCGAGCAGAGATGGGAGCTAGCTGTGTTGGGCTGCCTGCCTGCCTGCTAATTGTTAAGGCTGGTTGTTTTCTAGTCTACAGGAATGTAGAATGTATGAAGTCATGGTCCAAAAAGAGAAAGATCAAGGCGGTAGTATATGATTCCCTGGGACCCTTCTGATTCAGAACCTCTCTGTGAGCCAAGTCGACAGGTACCACGGGCCAGGCCTTTGGAGCCATTCATCACCACTCTTATCTCATTTGCTGATCTTAAGATAAAAGTATGGGGTTCACAGTGACTGAAAGAATGTATGCTTTATGCTTTGAATGTCTTGTCTTGCTTTTTCTTGCTTTCTTAGCCTATTTCAGCTAAATACACTTCTTTGGTTCACCCATTGGAGTGTTCATTGCCTCTGAATATCCAAAAAGAACCATTGCCTGTTGACAAAACAGTAACCCAGTGAGAACCTTTTCATTACAAGAGTCAACATGGTGTAGTGGTGCGAGTGTTGGACTGGGAGCTGGGAGATCTGGGTTCTAGTCCCCACTTGGCCATGGAAGCTCACTGGGTGTCTTTGGGCCAGTCACAAACTCTCAGCCCAACCTACCTCAGGGTAGTTGTTGTGAGGATAAAATGGAGAGGAAGAGGATAATGTCAGCTGCCTTGGTTTCCTTGCAAGAGGAAAAAAGGCAGGATATAAATGCAATAAATAAATAAATAAATTACATGCTGCTTTTGTGGGTAATTGGTCCACACATTCTGATGGAAGTTGCATGCAAAATAATCAAGAGATATACATGCATGCGTATATCTCATTCCTTGGAGACATTCTCCAGACTGCTTCAGACCCTGGGTCTTTGACATCTCTGAATTTAGGATGTGTCTGTGTGTGTTTTGTAAAGCAGGGCAGAATTCCAAAGCTTTGATTGTGTGTAACTTAAGCTTCACCTTGGTTGACACCGTTTGTGATGGGAAGATCTGGTGGCGGCAGAATGACCTTCTGAAGATTCATTTAATCACTTCTCCTGCATTCACTTCGGCCTTTAAAAAGTTACTGTGTCGGAAAGCCATCGGCTGAAAGTTGCTTCACTGGGCTTGTTATAAGTGTGCTTTTGCACCTGGACAATGGGCCATATTGTATAACAAAACATTTCAGGCTCAGAATGATGTGAAAATAGCTTTGTATAAATGTGATAATTAGATAAAAAGGGGCATTTGGAGTCGGGCTTAAAGACCCTAATTAAATTCACATTGACAAGTCAATGTATTGGCCTCATATGGATTAAAGATCCCCCCCCCTTTTAGGTGCTTCTTTTGTTTTGATAACAGTGATTACATTCACACATTTTGCCAATATGAACGGGTTACTTTTTTTTTTTTTTACTGCTCTGAAGGCAAAAGTTTGAATTTCCCTTCAGTGTGAGCCTTTAAATTGGAACACCCCCCACCATTTTTTTTTCCTTTTCAAACGGATGTTTTCTCTCCTGCCACCATTTTTTAGATTTTCGAAAGGGGAGAATTGCATGAGATATTGTCTGAGGATGAATCGCTTCCAAAAATTTGATTCCTGCATAGTGAAATCCTGTCAGGATGATCCATGCCTGTTGTTTAAAAGTCAAATTCCTAACCGCAGCTTTAAATTACACTCAGTCGTTGAGAGGTAATAAAACTGTTTCAGTAAATATGTCTCAAAGGAGAACTTGGCAGAAGAAAAACACACACACTTCGTCTTAGTAGCCAGTATGTTTGGGTCACTGATGAAAAATGGGAGGTCACTCATTAGAGAATTATGACCTGTTGCTGGTCATATTTTTTCGAAGTCATGGCTCTATAAAGGCATCAAGAAACCTGAGCGAGGTTGTCCTAGAATAGTGAACAAATGTGGCAGGATTTTTCTTTTTGTTTTTTCTCCCTTCAAACTAAAATGTCCTTTGCAATAGAACAGTGAAGTCTATAGGCTCACCTCTGTATGTCTGCAAACACTAGGGCTGCAATGTTTGACTGACTGAGGGAGCAACCCTATGACCCCTAGGCAGTGTCTGGGGGGAGAGGGGATAGGATTTTTCGGATTCCTGGATCTGAGGTTGGAGACAGCCATCCAACCTCGGGCTCAGGAGTCCGAGCTCCCCTCTGCCTTGCCCTCACAGTCAGTGTGGAGAGAACCACACTGACTGCTTCTCCGAGGTTGCAAAGGGGGTGGTTCTGTGGGCTGGGAGGGGACTGGGGAGGCCAGCTTACAAAGAATCCTCTGGCCTCCCCAGCTTCCTTCCCTCTTGCTCCGCAGAACCCCAGCTAGACAGGTAGAAAAGCCCATCTAGCAAAAATGGTGAGTGGTAGGAGCATGGAGGTGAATATTGCCTCCATGCTCCTTGTGTTCTGCCTAGGATGCCCATCAGACTCCCAAGTTCAGGGGCTGACGGTCACCCTGATAGGACTGGTCTCTTAAATGGTTCAAAAACATGTTATCGCCTAAAAAGAAGGCCTGATTAATCAGGCAGCAGGTTTTAAATAACATCAGAAGAGCCCAGTTGGTTCAGATGAAAGCCTTATCTCGCCTAGCATTCTGTTCCCACAGTGGCCAACCCGAATGTGGCCAACCCAAAAACCCACAAGCAGGACTTAAGTGCAATAGTACCATCCAGTCCATGTTGAGTGCAATAGTACCATCCAACCAGCGTACAGAGGTATACTGCCTCTGAGACGGAAGGTAATATATATAGCCACTATGACTAGTAGCCAGTGATAGTCTCATCCTCCATGAGTGAAGCAAGTATTAAACTGCAGATGGCAAGAACCAGCTTAGAAGAGGCATTCCCCCTTTTCTCTCCGATGGAAGGGAATGCCTCTTCTAAGATGACGCCTACAACAGCACACATTGGAGGGGCCTCAGCACATACTTTGCATGCAAAAAGTCCCAGGTTCAATCCCTGGAGTCCCCAGGCTGGGAAGACCCCTGTCTGAAACCTTGGAGAGCCAGTCAGTGAGCTGGTTCACATGACACAAGGGTGGTTAATAAGCCACAGTGGCTTGTTAACCACCCTGTGCATGCCAGCCTGATCTGCGTAATTACCCTCTCCAGGCACAGCTTGCTGAGATGTCCAAACCCAGCAAGAGTGGTTGGTTGGGGTGTTTAACAAGCTATTCAGCAATCTTAGAACAGGCCATGGGTTCTGAGTGGTTTGTTAAAATGCTAGGAGGCATGGCTCAGTGGTAGCACATTTGCTTTGCCTGCAGAAGGTCCCGGGTTCAATCCCTGACATCTGCAGTTAGGGCTGGAAAAACTCCTTCCTGAAACCCTGGAGAGCCACTGCCAGTCAGTATTGACAATACTGGGCTAGATGGACGAAGGTTCTGTCCCTCATAGCACCCCTCAGCTAGGGATGAGTGAGAAATTTGTTCAGTTCACAATCACATTTCAGAGCAAACATACCAAATTTGCATGTCCCAAACCAGAACACAGTTTGCAGTTAACATCCGTACATTTCCAAAGTTTATGATGCAGTTCACACATAAAAAGAAACATGCACACAAAAGATGCATACATCTAAAAAGAAAATGCTCACAAAAACACGTATATTTCAAAGGGTGTGCACAAAATCACTTTATTCATTTGGAAAACCACTTGCAAAAGTGCAGAGAAAAATGTGCACATCTTAAAAAATGCCCACAAAGATACACTCGAATTTCCATGCAGACGTGTGTGTGTGTGTGTGTGTGTGTGTGTGTGTTTCACAGTCTAATGTGGAAACAAGACAGAATGAACTGAACAATTTGACAACTTGAGTGAAATCGAGTTTGACAGATATCTACCCTCAAGTCTACCATGAGCTCCATGGGTATATCTTGAGCCTTCCGCTTGGGGTGTGTGTTTTTAATCATAAACAAACAAATATTAAAACATGAATATCTTAATGACCATGTTAAAATGCAGAGGTTACAGACCCAGTTGGAGCCAATGCAATTTCTGAAAAGCAGTCACACGCGTCCCTTCGCCTCCCCAGCCTTGCTTGGAAAACATCACCTGACCGAGAACTGATGCAGTTGAGTATTTCTGAGCCTCTCCCAAGGTTTCCAGCATGAGTGCATGTGGAAAACGCAGTCTGGAGCGGGGAGTATCATGGCTTCCTGGACCCCCAGAGGGCACTTACCATATGTTTAATGGTTGGTAAACTGACAGTTTTTTACACACTATGATTCTGATGTGATTTGAACTTCACAAAATTCTGGATTACAAATCAAGGCCAGCGAAAGGTCAGCCAGTGCCCCAGATGACTTCAGAAAGTACCAGCGCCTGCCTCCCTGCTCCGGCGCTTTGAAACAGGCACGAAGCAAAAAGTCAATTGTCCATTTGAATCAAAATCCCACCTGAATTTACGGTGCAGCGTGCAGAGGAGCCTTTGGGAGGTGGGAGCGCTTTGAAAGTGAGGTTTGTGGTTCTCCAAGTTTGCCTTGGTGCAGTGGGAAGGGGAAGCCGGGGGGGGGGGGGAGAACACGCAACCACGCAATGGTGAAAGAAGAGCACATGACTCAAACACAGCAGCAAAGAAGCCCAGGCGTGGCTGGAAATCCAGATGGCCAGTTTTCTTCCAGCCAAAGGCACAGACGGTGGATTGCATGCCACACGCACAACACACCCTGCAAGGAAGGCAAAACCTGGCAACAGAGGGTCACCTAGAAGTCATATGTGGCACAAGATTTTTGCCCAAGGTAGAGGGAATAGCATGCGACCACAGAACCAGCTGTGCCCCAAACACATCCCAAATATCTTGGTCATTTTCTGCAAGATGTGCACTGTTTTTTTTTTAACCCCCCCCAACAAAGCATTAGACCAAGATGGACAACTTGTGGCCCTCCAGATGTTTTGGCCTACCACTACCATGATCCCTCACCATTGGCTATGCTGGCTAGGGCTGATGGGAGCTGTAGGCCAAAACATCTGGAGGGCCGCCCCTGCATTAGACAGGTTCAAGGAGAAAGAAGTCTATCAGTGGCTCAGAGACTTAGCTCAGAGGGAGAGCAGACGTGTTTGGTGGCACAGGGCCCCAGGTTCCATCTCAGACATCTCAGTTTTTTGTTTTAAAGGATGTCTGCTGGCAGAGGCAGGGGTAAACTATGCCAGAGAAAAGCTGCCAGTCAGATGAGGCAGTTCTGGGTCAAATGCTCCAATGGTCTGTCTCAGTAGAAGGCACCTGCACAAAGGCAGCCAATCCATGAAGCAGGCCGAGGAGCCCTCCTGAGGCAGCAGAGCTATAGGACCATGGGATTGCTCCATTGCACACCGCCTGCCACCTCCAGTGGGTGCTCTAGAGAGCCACGCCAGCCACTCATCTGCTGTGGCATTTGCCACAGTGAGAGGGCACCTGGCAGGGCTGTCTGGAGCAGCCACCGGCCCTGTGTAGCTGCAGGGCTCTGGATGCAAGATCTCAGCCATGTCCCACGAGACCTAGCCCAGGTGTCATAGAATCATAGGATAGTAGGGTTCGAAGGGGCCTACAAGGCCTTCGAGTCCAGCCACCTGCTCAATGCAGGAATCCAAGTCAGAGCATCCCCGACAGATGACTGTCCAGCCTCCTCTTGAAGGCCTCCAGTGTGGGAGAGCCCACCACCTCCCAAGGTAACTGGTTCCATTGTTGTATCGCTCTAACAGTCAGGGCATTTTTGCTGATGTTCAGCCAGAATCTGGCTTCCTGTAACTTGAGCGCATTATTCTGTGTCCTGCATTCTGGAATGATCAAGAAGAGATCCTGGCCTTCCTCTCTGTGGCAACCTTCTAAGTACTTGAAGAGCACTATCCTATCTCCCCTCAGTCTTCTCTAGTTCTCAAGGCTAAATGTGTCCAGCCCTTTCAGTCTCTCCTCAAAGGGCTTTGTTTCCAGGCTGCGACCTCGTGAAAGCCTTGCAGCCAGAGCCCCGGCAGGGCAGCAAAGGGAAGTGGAGGACAGGCTTGTGCGGTGGCGGCAAGGAGGGGAGGGTGCGAGCAGCAGTGGCGCGAGTTCTGCTTTAGAGAGCAGGCACCAGGCCTGAACCTGCCTACATTCCTGTGTGTAACTTGAGCCCTCCATGCTCTTTGCACGTACATGATCTGAAGCTGCCTTGTAGTACCAGAGTGGTGGTGGTGGGGGAATGACACACAGCCAACAAATTCTTCGGCCACGGCACCCGCACTTATAGAACACCCTCCCAAGGGAGGCTTCGCGGGTGCCCAGTGCAGCATCATTCCATGCCAGGTGAAGACATTTCTGTTTTCCTAGGCTTTTAGAAGCAAAAGGTGATGCAACCTTCCCCAACCTGTTGCGCAGGGCTGGCGTCCAAGGGAGGCATGGTTAGGTGTCTGCTGAAGGCCCACACCCCAGAGGGGCCCCCCGACAAGAGCCCCCCGGACTTGCTCCTCCTCTTCACCCTCGCAACCTGCTTGCTCACCTGCCTCTCTCTCGCTCTGGCCCATGCGGCAGGGGTGGTGAGAAGGGGGAGCAAGAGATGCCCTGCTTGCTCTCTGCCTGCCAAGCAAGCAAGCAAGCAAGAGGGAGCAGCGGTGAGAAAGAGCTGAGGAGCAAGAGAAGGTGCACTCACTGAGGGGGGGGGCTCAGGGAGGGTATCTTGCCCAAGGTCCAGCAAAAACCTGGAGCCCGTACTGCTGTGGTCCCTGACGGGCTTGGTCTGTAGCACACAGCACAGCAGAGTGTGCAGTTTGATCAGTGATTAGTAGTTTTGTATTACTGTTGTGTAGCTTTATTTTAAAATGTGATAGCATGATACCAGCACCAGGGTCAAGGGCAGGCATGGTTGGGCACTTGCTGGGGGCCCACATCCCAGCGGGGGCCCACTGGAGTTGCTTGTCCCCTTCGCCATTGCAACCTGCTTGTTCACCCGCCTCTCACTTTGGCCCAGATAATGGTGATGGTGAGAAGGGGAGCAGGAGATGCCATTACTCCCTTGCTCCCGGGCTCTCTGCCTGCCAAGCAAGCAAGTGGGAGCAATGATGACGGGAGAAAGGAGGAGGAGGAGCGAGAGCAGCTGGTGACCGTGGCGTCGAGAAGGTAGACCCATGGAGGGAGGGTTCCCATTGAGGGGTTCTTGCCCAAGCGCCCTCCAAAACCTGGTGCAAAACACTGCTGGTGCCCTCCTGATGTGCAGGGCCACCCCTCCCAGCATTCCCAGCCAACATGGCCAATCCAACCCATTGGGAGGGTACCAGGTCAGGGAAGGCTGATCAATTGCATGACGTAGCAACCAATATGCTTTGTGGAAGTTTTATGTTGCACTGTTGTTTTGTTAAATGCCATTTTTTCTGCCCTGTTGCATGATTTTATGCAATCAAAATTTATGTTTTATTTAGCCTGGTTGTACACCATCCTGACAGCTCCCCTGAAGGGCATCCTAAAAATACTTTTTTAAAATAAATAATTAAATAAAACCAGGGAAGGCTGTTGCTTTTGTGCTGTCCTTGTGGGATTTCTGGCAGCATTTCTGGCCATTGTGGGACCTTTGGTCTAATCCAGCAGGGCTCTTCTGATGTTCTCTGGAGGCACTTGTTTGGGCCAGACAGATTGGGGGCATTACCTTGTAGATTGGGGTAACTGTGCATTTGGACTGTAGCTAGCATCTCACACTAGTTCCAAGAGAGAACTCTTTTGCCTAGGCTGCACCATGAGAATACGACCCATAGCATTGCTAGGTAGGATGGCCATCTGCCAAAAATAGGAAATGCATCACCAAAAGAAGAGGACAAAAGGGGACAGACTTGCATTAAATTTGCATGTGTTAATGTATACATACAATTTTAAATTCAGAAATAATGACTGACTATAATTTAAATAAAAATACAGTAACTCTCACTGTTAATGGGCAACTTCAAGGCCTGTGCTATACTCTCCCTCCTTGTGGTTTTTTCTCTTTAAACTGGACTTGCCCTTCAAATAGAGGACACCTTCAAGCAGAAGACACTTTCAAATAGAGGAGTGTTCTCTGTAAAGCAGGAGACCCGGCCATCCTACAGGCAGGATGTTGGGCTAGGTGGCTTACACACACATATACCTCCAAAACTATTATTTATTGATGTCTTCCAAAGATGGACAGCTTCTAGGGCTGAGCACTGATGACTCCAATTATTTATTGATTTATCCATTTAATTATAAATATAATTTGTATTGTGCCTTTTTTCCAAGGAGTTCAAGGCGAGTTGTCTCACAACAGACAACTCATGAACCCAGGTTTCCCCACCACATCCAAGCCCGATTCTCTCTATCCGCCACTACACCATGCTGTGTTCTATTTGCCAGTCAGCTGATAAAGTGAGATAATGGGCAAAAGATTAACATAATTAGCCCAAAAGATAAGGGTTTTCTCTTTAATAATGTTTCATTGCCGTTTATCCGTCAGAACAATATTCCAAATTAAAATACAAAAAGAGAGAGAGTGAGTCGGCTAAGTGAGCAAGAGCGACGGAGCTTTCTTCCTGGCAGAAGCTGTCAGAGTTTATGGGTATTCATTAAAATCCTGTCCTAATTGCTCCCTCATCAGCTATGAATTTTAAGAAGCTTAGGTACTAAGTGCTTAAATTCCATTTATTGACAGAAAATAGAATATCCGCTAATGACTACAGGGTGATGAGTCAGTATTATCGCATACCGTGCTTGTTTTACACCCCCGTACAAAGGGGCCTAGTTTCAAGATTTCACGCTTCCTGATAAAAAGCTATCACCATGAATAGCCAGCATGGAGTATGATGTGCCCAGACAGTTTCAGCTGACGGGAGGGCGGCTGGCTGGCTGATGCTGCTTTCAGAATCTGAATCACCTTCAAAAATGAAGCAGGTCTGACTTCACCATCACGCCAACCATGCCTGTGTAGGGGTCACGTTACCCATCCCACAATGAGGTGTCTGCCATAATGCTTTTAAAGGGTGCCCCTGGCTGTGTAAGGTTGAGGGATACAAAGGGTGTGCTTGCTGGGGCCATCACTGGATTAAAGAAACTGTAGTCGACAGATTCATTAGTTCATTCAGTTTGCATGTGAGTAAGACAATCGATCTTAAGCAAAAGCATAGGTGCTTCGATTTTAGGTGCATATGAAACTGCGTTATTCTCGATCTACAGCGAGCGGCATCAGCTCAGGACTCTTTCCTAGCCCTACCTGGAAATGCCAGAGACTGAACTAGGAACCTTCTGCAGGTAAAGCATGCACTGTACCACAGATCTCTGGTCCTTCCTCTAAGGGTAAAGTAAAATTCCAGTCCTCATGATTCTAAATAAAGTGCAGATTTAAACAGGAACAGAAGAAGCTGCCTTATACATACTTGGAGCATTTCTATACCAGCCTAAAATCCTGCAACTTTACCAGAGCTTTCTGCTTCCGTTTTAAATGCAGGATGACGACGGGCTCCCTTTACATGTGCTTCCCTTCCCCCATTCCGCCCCCATCTGCGTGTGCTACATGTTTCCTTATACAGCCAGTAGATGTTGCTGTGGTCTGGCCCCTCTTATTGAGCAACTTCCTCTTTTCACAAGGGACCTCAACACACATTTATTTATTTGTTTGTTTGTTTATTGCATTTATACCCACCTTTTTCCCTCTTGCAAGGAACCCAAGGCGGCTGACATTCTCCTCCTCCTCTCCATTTCATCCTCGCAACAACAACCCTGCGAGGTGGGTTGGGCTGAGAGTTTGTGACTGGCCCAAAGTCACCCAGTGAGCTTCCCTGGCCGAGCGGGGACTAGAACCCGGATCTCCCGGCTCCCAGTCCAGCACTCTCGCCACTGCACCACACTGGCTCATCATTTAATAATTAAATATTAATAATTTAATAATTTAATAATTTAATAGCTCATCATCTCAATTTTTTACAAAAAAATGGGATAAAGGTCACTTAGCGCGGGAGATGCCCTGGAGGTTGATGACATCATGTAAAGGACCCACAAACCTCCGTGAGTAACCAGTCTCAATAGCAGGATAAAAGCCCTGTGCAGAGAAGCCCCGAGTCAGACCTCCGGCCTATCTAGCTTGGTATCGTCTACAGTATTGCAGCCGAGGAACATTGGAAGCTGCCTTATACTGAGTCAGACTTGCATCCCCAGTGTTTCAGACAACAAGTCGTCATTGCTGAAGGGCACCAATCCGCTCACTGGTTCTACACACTGAGGCTGCAAACTTATATACACTTACCTGGGAGGAAGTCCAAGTAAAGTCAATAGGACTTGCTTCTGAGTAGAGATGCATATGATTGCACTGTGCCTGTGCTCTTAAAGCACTCCATGGGTCCATATCAGCCTTCTCCAGCCCCATGCTGGCTGGGGATGATGGGTGCTGCAGTCCAACATATTTAGAAGGCACCAGGGTGAGGAAGTCTGAACTATATAGCAGCAGCACGCAGTGGAGGCTGGTGGCTCTTATTTCAGTGGGGCAATGAATCCACTCTGGGTTTCAACCAGAACTCTAAAGGAGCTTTCTAAATTGGTTCAGTACCTTGGATAGCTCCTGTAGGGTTCTGACTAGTTCTGACTGAAACCCATTGCCCCACTGAAATAGGAGCCACCAGCCTCCACTCGCAGCGCATGGTTAGGTGGTCCTAGGGCGTGGCACCAGACCCCCTTCTGGGGCGTGAACCTTGACAAATGCCTGACAGTGCCAACCCTTGGTACCAGGCCTGTTCAGTTCCTATCTATGTTGTTGTTGTTGTTGTTGTTGTTATTTTTATCCCCCTCCCTCTAAGGAGCATAGGGAAGCATGGAACTGCTCAGCACACCCATTTCATCCCCCAGCAACCCTGTGACGTAGATTGGCTCAAGAGGTAGTGGCTGGCTCAAGCCCACCCAGTGACCTTTATGGCTAAGGTGAGGATCTGAAGCTAGGTCTTCCCAGTCCTAATCTGACATTTCAACCTGTGCCCCACTCTGGCTCTTGATCCCTTCTACCTACCTTCCTTTCACAAGTGTCAATATGGCAGATGATGCCATGTGTCAAGTGAAGAAGTACTTTGAAGGTAACTTTGCAGCTGCTAAATAAGAATAGGAAAGCAAGGAAGATTGTGATATCGCCAGTGACTACTGTGTCATGAATAGTCACTGTGCTTCTCAGCTTTGCCTAGAAACATTATGGATTCTAGCCCTATTCAGGTGTTACAAAGTTACATGTTTGTATATGTGTGAGCTTCACCTAGAAACATCACAGATTCTAGCCCTATTCAGGTGCTACAAAGTTACATGTTTGTATATGTGTGAGCTTTGCCTAAAAACATCACAGATTCTAGCCCTATTCAGGTGCTACAAAGTTATTTGTTTGTATATGTTTGAGCTTCACCTAGAAATGTCACTGATTCTAGCCCTATTCAGGTGCTACAAAGTTATATATTTGTATATATTTGAGCTTCACCTAGAAACGTTACAGATTCTAGCCCTATTCAGGTGTTAAAAAGTTATATGTTGGTATATATTTGAGCTTCGCTTAGAAACATTACAGATTCTAGCCCTATTCAGGTGTTACAAAGTTGTAAGCATGGAGGGGACATGGCTGTGCCCCCTCCACCTCTGACTTTACTGGGTTGAACCAGAAAAGAGGCTGTAATCATGTTCGGCTGAATGACAGTGCTCCACAGAGATCCCTGATGGTGCAGGGGTCCCGCTAGCGTGGAAGACTGCAACTGCACTCACCCAAATGTGATTACAGCCTCTCTTCAGACATTCTGGTTTCACCCAGGAAGGTTGGGGTGGAAGGGCAGGGCTGTGCTGCCCCCTCCACACATAAGTGCCAGAACAGAGCATGAACCTCCTGCATTTCATGACTCTTTGACTTTATTGTTTACAAATTACAATTTCTTTCTTTATAACCAAGACTGGAGACTGTAAAGCTCTCTAGTGCAGAATGCTCCTGCTATGTGCAGATAACACATGTGCTGAAAGAGCTACACTGGCTGCCAGTTTCCCTCTTTTATAATACTTACTCAGGGTCATCCCATGAAGCTGATTGGAGGGAGATTCAGGACAGATAAAAGGAAGGACTTCTTCACACAGCGCAGAGTTAAACTATGGAATTCACTTCCACAAGATGTGGTGATGGCCACACATTTGGATGGCTTTGAAAGGGGGTTAGATAAATACCTGGAGGAGAAGTCTATCAGTGGCTACTAGTCATGATGGCTGTATGCTACCTCCAGTATCAGAGGCAGTATGCCTATGTACACCAGTTGCTGGGGAACAAGGGTGGAGGGTGCTGTTGCACTCCTGTCCTGCTCGTGGGTTCCCATTCAACAGCTGGCTGGCCACTGTGTGAACAGAATGCTGGACTAGATGGACCCTTGGTCTGATCCAGCAGGGCTCTTCTTATGTTCTTATGCTACCCAGCCAGGTTCAAGGTATTATTATTGACATATAAACCCCTAAACAAATTAGGACCAGGTTACTTGAAAGATCATCTTCCCCCTATGTGGACGGGTTAGAGAAACTACGATCTTCATGGGAGGCCTTGTTGTCCATGCCACATCTTGCAGAGTTCCATCCGGCAGCAACATGGCAACGGGCCTTCTCAGTCGTGTTGCCCTCTCTCTGGTATGACTTCCCTTCTGTGATGTGTCAGGCACTGACTTTCTTGTGCATTGGATGATTATTAAAAACTTACTTGTTAACCCTGTCTTTTCCCAACCACTAATTTGTCTAAACATTGTTGTGTTTTTATAATGATGCATTGCTTTCTAATTTGCTGTACATCGCTTCTGGATTTTTAAGAAGGGAAATGGTATATAAATATTCTAAAATAAATACAAATAAATAACCATATGTGTCTGTATGTATCTGCCAAATGAGGATAGCACTTCATGCATCTGATGAAGTGGGTTCCAGCCTGTGCAAGCTGCATGCCACTGTGACTAAACCTGTTTGTCTTTAAGGCGCCATAAGATGTTTTGTTGTTTTCATCAGAAATGGCCTTTGGGAATTGCAGGTTGGTAGAAACCCCAAGATCTTCCCAATTTAAAATGGGCAGAGAAGATGCTTTTCTTGCCGGGCAATTTCCCCTCGAAAGGAAAATCAATTTGCTTACTCTCGGCCTGGTCTCCCTGGACTCCAGTGATCTCCTGAAGCTGCTGAAATATTGACTTACTGGTTGCTGATCCGTTATGAGATTCTAGAGATTTTTTTTTAAAAAAAATCTACAGTGGATTGGCAATCCATGGTTGGAGAGGGAAAGTGCCAGGTATGTGAGTGGCTCATGGCCTTGTTCCTTATGCAGATTTTTTTGAGTGTAGAAGGAGAAGATAAGGTAGAATTATATATTTTTAGAAAGGGGCTTTCCATAAACACGTAATAGACGGGGCCTCAGACATCTGTCATACAGTGGAGTGGAATTTAGCTTTCTAAATTTTTATCTTTGCTGTTTTAAATCTGTATTTTAAATTCCTGTACTGCTGCTAGGTTTTATTGTGGTTGTATTGTTATATTGTGGTTTTAATGTTCTGTATATTTTAAATTGTTTTATTGTGTGTTGTTTGGTTTTAATTTTTGTGAACCGCCCAGAGAGCTTCGGCTATTGGGCAGTATAGAAATGAAATGAAATGAAAATGAAAATGGAGTAATGTGAGCAAGAAAGGAAATCCAGAAAGCTTGATGAGAATAAATTTGTGCATTCCAAGTTTTAAGTGTTTGGTTTATATAAGGGCAAAGGAAAATGTATAATGTGAAGTTATGCTATGTGGTGCCATGGTTGGGACTGGGAGGGAGTTAATTGGGAGTTCATGTGGGTGTGCTCACCCTGACCAGGTGGGTATTCAAGCCAAAGCCCTGAGGGCAGATGGAGAGAGAAGGGGAAGTATTTCTGCTGTTGCTGCTAGTTCTTGTTCAAAGGATATTTGAAATAAGAAGAATATAATGGACAGAATGTGGCAGTGGAGGCTGGTGGCTCTGATGCCAGTGGGGCAATGGATCTGCTCCGGGTCTTGGTCAGAATGAGTTAGAACTCTCCTTTAGAGTTCTGATTGGTTCTGACTGAAACCCAGACTGCATTCATTGCCCCAGTGACATTGGAGCCACCAGCCTCCACTGGAATATGGTGAACTTCGATAAAGAACTAGAAGTACTAGTTCCCCTCTACTCAGCACTGGTTAGTCTTCATCTGGAGTACTGTGTCCAGTTCTGGGCACCACACTTGAAGAAGAATGCAGACAAGCTGGAGAGGGTTCAGAGGAGGGCAACAAAGATGATCAGGGGACTGGAAACAAAGCCCTGTGAGGAGAGACTGAAAGAACTGGGCATGTTTAGCCTTGGAAAGAGAAGACTGAGGGGAGATATGATAGCTCTCTTCAAGTCCTTGAAAGGTTGTCACAGAGAGGAAGGCCAGGATCTCTTCTCCATCATCCCAGAGTGCAGGACACGGAATCATGGGCTCAAGTGACAGGAAGCCAGATTCCAGCTGAATATTAGGAAAAACTTCCTGACTGTTAGAGCAATATGACAATGGAACCAACAAACTAGGGAGGTGGTGGGCTCTCCCACACTGGAGGCATTCAAGACGAGGCTGGACAGCCATCTGTTGGGGATGGTCTGACTTGGATTCCTGCACTGAGCAGGGGGTTGGACTCAATGGTCTTATAGGCCCCTTCCAACCCTACTATTCTATATTTTCTGGCCTTCTGGAAGAAAAAGACTGCTCTGAATCATGCCTGGGCTGGAAGTGTCTTTGCAGTGAGCTGCTGATACAGCAGTTTTTCAAAGAGCGAGAACCCATGCTACAGACTGGGTTCTAGTGGCTGCTATGGAGCTGGAGTCTGGTGGCCTCCTGAGCCAGTGTGGAGAGTGACTATAATTTGCTATCTTTTGTAACTGCTACAAGACTCTGGTTTGGGATGTTTGTGACCAATCCATCCATGGACATATGAGGAATTGTCCCAGGTCATAGTCTGAAGGCACATGAGGCAGCCACCTTGCTGAAGCTAAGCAGGTTTGGGTCTGGTCAGTGCTTGGAGGGGAGACCACCTGGGAACCCCATGGAGCCACCTTAATGGGAGAAAGGTGGGATATAAATTTAATAAACAAACAAACAAATAAAATTGTGCTAAGCCATTCAGTTCCATTTGGCTATCCTGCAAAGGGCTCATTGGGGTTGCCCTTACTTGGCATTCTGTTGAGTGTGTGATTTATGTTTGAGGTATTTTAATAAATCTCTTGTTAATTGACTTGCCCTTGTCCAGATGTGTAAGTAGGGTTAACTGCCTGAGTTGTCAGTAGTAAGACTCAGGTTACAAACACTCAACGCAATCTTTAACTTTCTTACTTGGAAGGGAAACTTGCTGCAATCAATTGGGTGTTGTTGTTGTTGTTTTGCTTCTGAATAGACATGAAGAATATAATCCTGCACAAGTCAAGTACTTAGGGCTACACACTTAGAAAATCTCACTGAACTCAGTGGGAATGACCTCTG
Source organism: Heloderma suspectum (assembly GCF_057233095.1). Lineage (NCBI taxonomy): Eukaryota > Metazoa > Chordata > Lepidosauria > Squamata > Helodermatidae > Heloderma > Heloderma suspectum. The sequence continues at coordinate 6,362,382 of NC_139466.1, forward strand.
AGTTAACATGCTTAGGACTGCATTATTAGTCTCATTTATTTCAATGGGGTCATTAAGCATGCAGTTAGTTTTGTTTGGGCAGTATCTGATGGTGTCATTCCACAAACTCAGATAGTGCTAACAAAGCTCTGTGGAATGTTGCAGTTGTTCAAGCACTTATGCAACCAGTTGCATGATGGTTCGTGCAACCAGGTGCACAAACGTAACTTCGGTTGGATTCTCCCTTTGTGCATAGTTTGGGACCTAGTTTCTGCTAGTGCAACATCATTTGCACTAGCAGAATGGCCCCGTTGTGTTTGTTTATTATAATTTTAGGGTGCAATTCTATCCATGTTTAGATGGAAAAAAGGCCTACAGCATCTAAACAAGTATAGGATTGTGCCTTTAACCTGCCCAATAACACAAGTTCTGTGGGCTTGGGATGGACAGACTCACCTCCATCTGTCCTCACCAGGTGCTCACCAAACTGCCACTGCCCTTGCCACACGAGCTGCTGGATGGCCAAGAAAGCACCTAGCAAGTTCCTGGCGGCCACTAGTCTCCTTTACGGCCACATTTATGCAACATTTCATTTTCTGAAAACCCCAAGCCACCATTTTTATGCAAAATGGCGGCTTGCTACGGGGACAGGAGGTCACTGGGTGCTTGCACACCCCATGGTGCTTGGCCAACAGGCCCAGTAAGCATGCGGCAGCTTGATGAGCGGGGTCCAGGAGGCCAAGCAGCGGGGAGTTGGCCAGACTCCACCCCCCTCTCAGACTCCCATGACATCTCTACTCTGGGCAGTGTACAAAACATCAACAACATGAAATATAAACAATAAAACAATGAATAAAAAACACACATTATAAAACCAGGATGAAGTCAGCAGCAAAGAGTAAAAACACTACAGCACATAAAAGCAAAGTAAACTCAGCAGCAATAAAAGCGCAGTGATCCAAAAGTAGTTAAAAATAGTTCTTAAAATGCCTGAAGGAATGAAACTCTCTTCCATTCAAATGAATGGGCTTAAGGCTTAACAGGACTGGCTGGATTAAACCCAATGGGTAGGACTGGGTTTAGGGGCATCATCTATGAAGGACATGAAGCATCATCCCTCCGAGTTTAAGTTGGGCCACATGCAGTTTACAGCCCAAACTAGGCCCTGTTCAGGTATTCCATTTCTGGTTATATTCAACACATGGGAGAGGGAGCATGGATACAGGAGTCTCTTCTCTTCCGACTGTCACCTTGTACAAGTTGAGGCAACAAACTCAGTGAGGGAAAGGGCAGGGCTGGAGCACGCCTCCTCCTCACTGAACACCTGAATAGCATTCTAGCTCAGCATTCCCCAGCCTGGAGCCCTCCAGATGTTTTGGCCATGCAGTCTGGGAATTATGGGAGTTGCAGTCCAACATATCTGGAGGGCACCAGGTTGGGGAAGGCTGCTCTAGTTGTCACCAGAATGTGCAGCTGCCACTGCCCATGTCGCTCCCATGAATCACAGCATCAGACTCGTCATCGTGAGCCACAGGCAATGAAGTTGAAGCCTCCCTCTCCTTGGGCTTACCCAGTGGCGATGCTCCTCCCACTGATGTTGAGCACTGCCCTTTTAGTTGTCCACAGTGCTGCTGATGTAGTGTTGCTCTGGAGCACTAAAATGGTGATCCCAGTGGAATTGGCTGCTGCAAGATGGTGGTAACAGCCACTAGTTTAGATAGCTTTAAAAGGTTATTAGAGGAGAAGTCTATCAATGGCTACTGGTCATGATGGCTCTATGCTACGATCAGAATCAGTATGCCTTTGAATATCAGTTGCTGGGGGACATGAGCGGGAGGGTGCTATTGCCATCATGTCCTGCTTGTGGGCTTCCCATTGGGATTTGATTGGCCACTGTGGGAGACAGAGGAGGTATGCCTGTGTACACTAGTTGCTGGGGAACATGGGTGGGAGGATGCTGTTGCACTCACGTCCTGCTTGTGGGTTTCCTCTGGACAGCTGGTTGGCCACTGTGTGAACAAAATGCTGGACTAGATGGACCCTTGGTCTGATCCAGCAGGGCTCTTTGTCTGTTCTTTGGACTTATTCAACAGGGCTTTTCTTATAGTCTCTCCGAGCAGCGACCAGAAGCACCATCCTCCACTTACCTCACCCTCACCTTCTGGGTGATCACAGGGGTTGGGCCTACCTGTAGGAGCCTAGCAAATGGACAGTGGTGACAGGGGCAAAGAGGAGGTGGGCCTGCTCAGAAGCGGGGCCCACTGAGAGCACTTCGCCAAAGGCCCAACCCACAAACCTGGAGCCGGCCCTGCTTTCTCCTCCCTGCAAGGGGAAGCCAAAAAAGTAGAGTGGGGGCAAGAAAATGCTGATGTGATGGTCACATGTCAGGTGTCATCACCGGGGAGATGTGGGGGACAGACGTGGGTCATCTCCCCATTATGTGAAGTTTGGACCTAAGGATAAAAGTATTACTCCTATTTCTTAACATTTTCCTTCTTTTATATTCTTATTCTTAAACCATCTGTATAGTGCTTTCAAGCGTTCGAACTGCTTCTCCTGCATTAATGAGCTGTAATCCTTACAACAACCCTGTAAGGTCAATCTTATCTTCCCCATATTGCAGATGAGGAGACTGAGGCTGAGAGAGAATGGCTTTCCCCCAAGGTGATCTGTCTGGACTTCCTGAGTCACAGCTCACAGTGCAATCCTAAATGTGTCTACTCAGAAGTATGCTCAATTGAATTCAATGGGACTTACGCCCAGGTAAGTGTATACAGGAGTGCAGCCTCGTTCTTTTAGCCACTATGCAACATCAATAATTATTATGATGATAATTACTACACCAGTAATTATTATTTGGCTAATGGTGGTGATGATTATGATGATAACAATGATAATAATGATAATAATAATTTGCAATCCTTTTTCTTCTCTGCCCCTCTTTTTCCTCCATAGAAAGCAAAAAGAAAAAATAGAAAGAAAGTTTTGTCAGCACTCCTGTCTCTTTTGTTGTTTTCTTTTTCTCAGAAGTCTTTGCTGCTTTTATCCTAATCCCAGCCATGCATGAGGGAGCAGTTGCGCCCCTCTTGTTTGTCTGTTCTGCTGGTTTTGAATCGGCAGGACTCCTTCTTTGTTCTCTTTATTTTCGGAACACAGAAAAGGTAGAAGAGTAGGAACAGTGATTGAAACTCTTAAGAAGAGTAACCTTTGATAGTTATTTAGATTTCATTCATTTTTGCCATGTTGGTAATTATGAAGGGGCCATGGCAATTATATATATAAAAAAAGAAGTGGAGGAGAAGGGAGAGAAAGGGAGATGAGTTGGCTTAAACTTTAAAACTTTATAGCCGATGAGAGAGTATATCATTTAAGAAACAAACACAGCGAATATCTGAGGGAAGGCAGTGCCACAACTCATGCCATTATTTTGTGTGGGTTTTACACTCTGTTGCGTCTTTGTAGTGGATGTTTTATGGCTCCTGCCTATTTCAATTTTTTTTCTTTTAAGTCATCAACCTGCGTGTCGGTGTTTCTAAGCCAGAATATTCCTACTTTTTGCCATTTGGGAGCAACTTCGAACCAATAATACATTGGTGCAACTTTGTAATGTGGAGGCCTGTTTGTTCAACATGTTGTTCCACCATTTATTTCAGAAACGAGTTGACACACCTGATGCTGTGAAGCATTTAACATATTAACACAAAATAACATCCAACGGTAACGTCTGTTTCTTTCATCTCTTATGATTTTGGTATTTTCCCTCGACTCCAGTCATCCCACCCTCTGCACCACCATGTGCTTGCTCCCTTGTTGCCATGGAGATGTTACAGGCCTGAAATTTTTCACAGGCCTTTAACTATGAAGTTTTTGGGGGCAGAAGGGGGGGGGAATTAAAAAAAACCACACCACTGTTTTGATTAATCCTCTCCCCTCCGCTGCAACTTTCTCTCTTTCTCACTCTCACTTAAACTGTTTTCCCTATTGTTCGCCCTTGATTTACGGCAGGTTGCTGTCGATTAAATAGATGTGGGCTTTAAAATTTTTCCTTTCTGTCTCTAATGCAAAGAAGAAGGGGGAACGAAGAAGGAGAAGAAGAAGACGAAGGGGAAAAAAAGAACCCCTCTAAGCCCTGCAAGTCAAGCTCAAAGACTTGGTTATTGTTGCTTGCTGTATTTTTCTGTTCTCTGTGGTTGTCGGGCCTAATTCAAAGTAATTCAGGACACTCAGTGGGGGCAGTGCCTAGCGCCACAGGAAATTATGATAGCAAAAGTCTTCCTGTAGCGTTGCAAGCCGGGTACTACAAAGTGCCTTGGGCTGCGGTTACCTGAATAGGGTTGAATTAGACCAGACAACCGCATCATCCCACTTCTTAATCTATTAGAGCGATATACAAGTGCAATTGTTGATTGCAAAAGTGGGATTAAGGAGATCTTCAAGTGAATTGATTTTCTTGTGAGAACAAAAAGAAGGGGTGTGGGGCGGGGAGAGAAAAGAGACGCTTCATTTGAGTCGCACAGTCAGGAAAGTTTCGTGAATGAGTTCCACCCCAAATGTTAGCATTAAAGCAATCATCAGATATTTTTGTGTGTCCATGTCCCATGAGTAAGGACGTATGAGAAATTCATTTCAGTTCATTTTTGATCAGGAATTTACCCAATTTGCACCTTCCAGACTGATCATGGACTCGGATGCAACCTGCAGTCAAAGTCCGTATATTTCTGAGCTTGCAGTGTGATTTGCGGGTCCCGCCAAATGTGTTTGACAGCATGCATACATTTGAAAAAATTTGAAAAATGAAACATGCTTTAATCAATGGGAGAAGAATGCATACATTTCAAAGATGCGCACAATTGATGCACACATTTGGAAAAATATGGACAAAAATATGCACGGATTTTCATGCGAAAAGAAAAAACAATGCTCGCAATCTAATAGAGACTCAAGTTGGAACGAGCTTCGAGCTGAAATTCGGAGAAGTTTGGTGAGCTCGAATTTTTCTGATTTGCACAGCTCTACCCATGGGGCATGCAGGTGTGTGTGTGTGTGTGTGACAGAGAGAGAGAGAGAGAGAGAGAGAGAGAGAGGAATAAAAGACTGGAGAAGTCTGAAATTTAGAAAACGTGTGAAAAGGAAACTATTATATATTTTAGTATTTTGGCAATAAGAGTTTTCCGGCTGAACTTTTGAATTCTTGTGATTTCCTTGGACTGAGCCAAGGATTTCCCACAGGAAGCTGGTTGGCCACTGTGTGGACAGAATGCTGGACTAGATCCTTATGTTCTTAAAAGCAAAAACTTTTATATAAAACACTTTTATATTTCTATCACAGGGGATGGGAAAGCTGTGGCCCAGGGGCCAAATTGAGCCCTCTGGGGTTCCTCAGATGGCTCTGTCCCTTTCCCTGGTCACACCCTTTTCTCCAGCCACCAATCATTTGGTGGCTTCACGACTTTTGTGCAACCCCCCTCCCCATTCTCAAAGGTTGGAATGCCTCTCCTAATGGTTAATTACTGGCAGGGAGAGCTTTAAGCTAAACTATGTTGAGGGTTTTGGTGTTTTGTCCCCACCCCTTTTGCCTTGGCCCCAGATGGCACACCTCTGGGGTACAAGAACACACACCTGAAGTCCCCTGATTCTTCTCCTGCTAGCTTGAGGATGGGCAAATTTGGAAGGTCCAGGGACCACTTTTGCCCCACAGACCTGTCTTGTGGGTGGCACCTCCCCCCATGCAAAAAATGAAAGAAAAAGATAGTTTTTTTTTAAATAAAAATTTTAAAATGTTATCCAGAGCAGCTACCAAGCAACAAAAGGGTTGAATAAGCTGAGTGCTCTTTAGCAGTTACAGAGCCCTAAAAGGCTCAACATTGTTTGCAGGTAAACAAGCTAATTTTGATGCTTTTGATGCTCTGTAGCTATTCCGGGTGCCATTAATTTCTGAATGCCATTTATATATATAAACAGTGTGTGTGTGTGTGGGGGGCACATGTTGTCCACCTTTGCGCTAGCTGAATTTTTGCAATTTTGGAAGGCCACACACAGCCCGTGACCCATGTGTTGTGCATCCCTGCGCTAACACACGACACCACCATCTCCATGTGGTTTCTCAGGCTAGCGATCTCAACCATGAACTGGGGGCTGCAGATGAATCTTCACAAGACCTGCTCATCATCGGTGATCAGAATGCCCCACCTCCTTAGAGAACTCCCTGCCTCCTTAATCCTCAGTTCTATAAAGGGCATAAATATATATAGGAAGCTGCCTTATACTGAGTGAGACCCTTGGTCCACCTAGCCCAGTATTGTTGTCACTGACTGGCAGAAGTGGCTCTCCAGGGTTTCAGGCAGGAGTTTTTCCAGCCCTACCTGGAGATGCTGGGGATCGAACCTGGGATCTTCTGCATGCAGAACAGGGGCTTTACCACTTAGCCACAGCCCTCCCCACATTCCCTTTATAGCATATTCACAAAACAACATTTAATTCTTCAAAACTTCACCCACTGGAGTTGATTGCACTGGCTCAAGTCCTCCCTCCAGTCCATTTGATTTTGCATTCAACGATATGGATGAATCCGATTGTCTTCTGAAGCAGCTGGATAGCTTTTCTCTTAGGATGTCGCACGTTCACAGATGCCTCAGTTTTATTGTGAGGTCTGTTGCCCCGATCGATAAATTGATTGATTGATGGGGAAGAGCACTGGCCAGCTAAGGCAAAGAGTGGGGCAGGACTCAGCTTGGACTGTGCTGATCTGGTCTTGTCCTGAGGGTGGCAGCATGCCCAGCGAGAAAGAATGGCCAGATGTGGAGATGGCAAGTGATACTCAACCAACAGCAGCAGCAACAGCTAAAACAGGAATTGCCCTGCTCCAGTGACAAACCAGTGTGTTCCTTTAACATGTGATTCGATAAGAACTAGGAGTGCAGACTTTCAGTCAGTTAATCAGTTAGATTAAAAACATGTTGATCGACTAAAATGGCATCCCTGTTTAATTGGGCAACACATTCTTTTTTTAAAAAACCACGCACACACAGCCATTTTTTAAAAATGCGACTGTGTATAAAAACTGCACGTGGTTGGCTCCATCTTAGAAGAGGTCTTCCTGTTCACCTCTCACACAGGATAGAATACCTCTTCTAAAATGACACCTGTTATGATACGAACATGCAACCTCCAAAACTAAAGAAAGGGCGACTTTCCCCCTCCAAAATGATAGTTTCCTCATGTGTGCACCTACGCAGATTTAGGGTGCAATCCTATGCCTGTTTAGACAGAAAAAAGCCCTACAGCTCCCAGCATTCCCCAGCCAACATAGCTTTTAGACTTTTTTCTGTCAAACAGGCATAGGATTATGTCCTTAACCAATTAATTAATTGACTCACCAGTCAAAACATGTATGATTAACTGCATAACGTTCACTTCACCGGGTGATAGCCCAAATAATTACAACGAAGTTTACAATAACTTCTGTATCTACAAAAAGAGTGGGAAGAATTGTTCTGAGCAGTGTTGCCACCAGAATTTTGGGATTTTCCAGGAGACATAAGATGGGCAAGCTAAGAATTACTGCGCTGTCTTTCTGGGTGCCCCTTGCAAGGAGAAACATGAAGGACACCAATTTCCATAACATTTGCATCTACACATTTATATGTATAGGTGCAAATTTAGAAATAATGCCAATAATTTAATCAGAAAGAAGGCGGACTAGGTGACCTGTGTACCTGCTCAGTCTGCTGTCCAAGTGCTAACTGTTGATGGGTAATTACATAAAGTAGAATGTATTGCATGAAGCAGATTTATTACATAGGTCCCTGGGTTAGAAGAAGCACCTTCCATTTTGAATGGGTTCAGTCTAGTGAAATGTAGTCAGAACTCAGTCCCAGTTCTCATACATAAAGCAGGGCCAAGGGCTGCCCACTCAGGGCCAAGTAGTGGTCAGAGGGTTGGGCTAGGGAGACCTGAGTTCAAATCCCCACTTGGCCATGAAGCTCACAGGCTGACTTGGGGCCAGTCACTGACTCTCAGCCTAACCCACCCCACAGGGTTGTTGTGAGGCTAAAATGGAGAGGAGGAGGATCATGTATACTGCCTTGGGCTCCTTGGAGGAAAAGGTGAGATATCAAATAACAATTAATTAATTAAATGAGACATTAGGGAGCTGTGACTGGATTTTCCACCTCTTTAATTAAAACAAAAAGATTCTACATTGGGATTGTGCTACTAGGGGAGGGCTTCTTAACCCTCCCCCCCTCCAAGCCATTTTCTTGATGTAAATCCCCCCCCCCCACTGCTATTTGTTTTGATCAGGAAAACACATGGATACTCATCAGTTTTCCTTACTGGGGGAAATATCCATTTCCGCATCTGTGTGTGTTTACACAGACATGGAAAGCAGTGTGTGCGCATGGGAGAAGGATTAACCTTCCACAGTACAGTGGGCCCAATCTGAATCGTGCCCCACCCCATGGCTACTTTAAAGAAAGAGAAAAAGTGGAGATCTCCACTTGGAGATCTCCAGCACCTCATCTTGATTGGCCCTAAATGTGCACCCTTCAGGTGTATGTTTAATAGTAACGTTGATTATTATTTTGGTAGCATTTCCTGTGCCTGTTTGGTGCATTTTCTTCCCTTCCTTTTGGTTTTATACTGAGATTTTATTCAAATATATGCTTTTGTGACAGGGATTTGTTGTTTTATTGTGCATTGATGGTGCTATATAAATAAATAAATACAACAACAACAACAACAACAAAATAACTCTGGCCAATGCCCAAGAAGTGTACTTATATGATCTACAGGTTTGCTGTATTCACACATTAATATGTTTTTAGCTGTCTACTTAAAACACCTTAGGTGCAGAAAAAATAATGTCTGACGTAGCTGCATTCCATGCAAACTTCCTCAGGAATAAGCATAATTGAACTGAGTGGGCGTTACTTTTGAGTGAACGTGCATATGATCTGGATGCTTGCCCCACTGAAAGCAACAGAATGCGACTTAGGGCACAACCCTATGCATGTTTCGACTGAGAAGAAGTCCTACAATTTTCTGTCTAAACAGGATTGTGCCTTTAATCGTCTTGGCTTTCGAGGCCTGTTATTTTGATGTTGTGTTTGCTTTCTGATGGCCAGGGGTTATGCTTTAGTATGTTTTACTTATATTGTATATTTGTATAATTGTATATGAACAGTGTAGTTTTATTGCTGTAAACTGCCTGGATATGTTTTACAGGACAGGTGGTATAGAAATATAGGTAAGTAAACATATAATAAAGTCTTGCTGATTTCAATGGGATCTTTGGTCGGTTGTGCACCTTCTCCCTTGTGGAGGTTTCTGCGGTTCTGACAATTTCTGAAAGCAGCCTTTCCCAACATGGTGCCTTCCAGATATTTTGAACTTCAATGCCCAACGCCCCGAGCCAGCATGGACAATGGTCAAGAGTGCTGGGAATTGTATTCCTTATTTGTTTGAAGTATTTTTGTGCTGCGTCTCTGCCCAAAAGGCTCCCAGAGTGACTTACATATAATCAATTAAACAAGACAGCCCCTGCCCACAGGCTTCCAGTGTAAGAAGTCATGGCACGCAAGGAAAGAGGAATGAGGAGGGAAGAGGGGAAAATAAACAAACATCTGGAGGACACCATGTTGGGGAAATCTGCTTTAGAAGACAATGTTTCCATGCAAAACATTCTTTTTGGCATTGCAAAACCTCTAACTATAAATATGACATTGTGTGTGTGTGTTTGGAAAACATTGTTAATGTATCTAAGGCTGGAGAAAGACAATAGTGTTTTCCCAGATAGTCATAAGTGGAATGAGAGAGAACCATTGTCGTATGTAGCACACACGCTCTCCCCCTGTTAGTGTTTCTAGTCAATAAGGTTTTGCAGGTTTTTGAAACACTGCAAAAACCTGCACAAAATGTTTGATTATTGATGATAGCGGGACAGAAAACAGCAACTGTGCACACTCTGAGCAGCAAACCGGGGATGGCTCCACTGTAGGACTCTGAAAGAGCTGTACTCTGTATCCAAACTATGGATGGAACACACCTTCTGATCAGCGGCCTCCCTCATGGTGGTAGTGTGTGTTGAGGGCATTTTCAGGGGATGGTGAGGATAGTTACAAGGGAAAATGGGTGTGCAGGGATGGGGTGCTTAACACTTCCACTGCAGACTTATTATTTTTTCTGTAGAGGCCCTCCCAGCTGTTTTAAATCCTTCCCTCCTGCTGAAACCCCAAACCAACCTAGCCTGAGAGGCGGGCAGCTTGTAGGGCTCTTTGTAGAGGGAAAGGGGTGGGCACGGGAGGGATTAAACACCCCCCTCTCCCTGTCCTACACAAGTGCCCCTGTTCCCACTGTATGCACATTCCCATGGCAAACACGGGTTTGCGTAATTCATGGGAGCTTTTCTGAGTCTTTATTTCCTTTCCTTTCCTGGCGGTGGGGTTAGGTGATGTGCTGCTTTGTGTCTTTCGTGGGTGATGTGGCTGGCTCACCTCCTGAAAACAACAGCCTGCCTAAGAGATGTTTACGCGAGAATTCACTGGCCTGTTGCTATTGTCTTGATTCCTCCCATTGCGGCTCCCATCCAATATTTTAATTTCCTCCAGCGGCATGAGGCTTCGGCCTGGCACTTTTGTGCAGGGCACCATCAATTATGTCCTAAGACATTAATTTACTTTTCAGGATTCCGCCCCCCCTCCTCCCCCCCCTCCGCCGACCATGGCCCCTCTTGTTCCTCTTCTTGACTGTTCTGACTTGGAACAGGTTTAATTCAGCTGCTGTCTGTTAAGCCCTGCAGAAAAGAACAATGTCTTCCGATCTGCCTTTTATGGTTTATTAGAAACTGGTGGTCCGCACTGCAGCTTTGGCTGGTGATTAACCAGAGTGAAAACAAACTACACAAGGCTAAGTTGATGTTGGAGAAGGACTGAGCCCACTTCATTAAGGCCTTAAGAAGGGCCCTTTTCTTCTTCGGCACTTGTTCAAAACTTTTCAGGTCTCAATTTAATCACGTAATTCTCCCTTAAGTAGCAAGAGAATCTTGCTGCACAGCAGGGGGTCTTTTGCCAGATGACAACTTCGAAAGATAAATTATATATAAATATCTTCATGGGCTTGGCTGGAGGAAACGGTTGTGAGTTTGTAGTGCATTCAAACAAACAGGCTTGTTTCTTACAAGGGTATATGTGTGTGTGTGTGTTTCAGGCATTCTGTGATTGTCCTTGGGAAAAAAAGAAAGAAAGAGAAATAGTTTCTTTTGAAACAGATGCAAAGCGATCAGATTTGTTTCTTTTCTTTGCTCTGTTTTCAATCAAAACTTGGAACAGGGGAAGTCAAAAAGGACCATCAACAATGGCCCCAAACATGAAAATTGGGGTTGTCACCTGATTAAAGACATCCTAAGTTGATGGATTGTACAAGTCAATAAATCGAATTTGCATTTGAGTAAAAATGTTCTACTTCCAAAGCAAAGAAAACATCCTGGATTTGTTTTTCAAGGACACACACACAACAGAGTGGTTTCTTCCCATGCAAGAGAGAAGAGGGAACACGTCTTCTAACATAGCCCCTACCAGCCATGGTTTATTTGTAAAATATGAAATATAGACTATGCTGCTTTCTCCATCCTCTCAGCTAGTTGTTTGTTTACCGTGGACTGACATACAATAGAGCTATGGATCAGATGACAGGCCAGAATGACTGCTTATGTGGCTGTTTTGCCACAGTCTGCATAGGCCAGGGCTGGGGAACCTGTGACCCTCAAGATGTTGATGGACTACAACTCCCATCATCCCTGAACATTGGCCATGCTGGATAGTGCTGATGGGATTTGGAGTCCAACAACATCTGGAGGTTCACAAGCTCCCCACCTCTGGCATAGGTAAGCCGTCGTGCTGGTATAGTTGATGTCTTTAAATTTTTAGTCTGCATGATTCCAGTTGGGTGGCATAATGTTAGAAGTCTTCTCTAGGTTTTTCTAGTAGTTCTAACATACTAGAATCTGGAGCAGTTCCAACCCAGTTTCTACTTAGGACTGGGGCTCTGCCTCGTTCTACAATTGTGCTTAGGCTGATGTGAAAGTTTCCGCGGGGCTTCACTCTGTAATTCTGTTTCTGCCAAAATCATTTTAATAAAACTGTGCTTTGCCCTGAACACTTTCTTTGGCTTTTCTGGTGTCCCTGAAGAATCTCCCAGGTGCTTTAGGCAGCTGGGAGATTCCCATGGTACACACGGTACACAGCCAGACAAATTAAAACAAAAAGAGAGCCAGGTACATATATGCCCTTATTCTGGAACTCAATATATCGACTGGAAGCTTGGCTTTTAAAAAATGAACCTTGATGTTGTTATGGACCCAGATCCTACACCATGTAGCACATTCACTGTGGAATCACAGAAGATGAACAGGTGTATTTAAATCACTTGTTGGTAAACTATGCATGAACTGTCCAATGCCAGGGTTCAGGGTAGAACCCATTGCTGTTTGGCACATGGATGGGCAAACTTGCAGCCCTCGGCCTAATTTCAAAAGCCCTCTGCAAGTGATCAATTCAGACCTCAGGCAAGAGTGATCTGTTCCTTCCCCAGCAGGGGAGTGGGAGAGAGAGAGAGAGAGAGAGAGAAATAGAAAGGGGTGTCAGAGGAAGAGAGAGAAAGGGATGCCAGAGGGGAGGCAGCGTGGAAGAAAGAAAGACAAAATGTGGCCCTGGCCACTTTTGGCTCTCATCCTGCTCACTACTGGCTTTGGCCCCAGCCAGTGGCATGCAGCCCCCAACAGGTTACTCCAAAGGGAATGTGGCCCCCAACAGAAGGAAGGCTGCCCACTCCTACTTTCACACATATCTAAGTTTGTGATAATTTGGCAGAGAGGACACAGATGCTTGGGGACGTCTGGAATATGAGATTCCCTTCCTCCACCATTTTCAGGCAGATGACATCTCTCAGTACCCTAAGGATGGGAGCTCTTCCCTCTTTGTCTCTGACAGTGAGAAAGAAACCTTTCGCTGTGCAGATCCTAGGTAGAGAACAAAGGAGAACTCCAGGGAACTCTCCATTATCCACCTGAGGTTTTTTGTATTTCGGAGTCCTGATGCCACCATGGCGTGCTGGGTCTTGGATCGATGAAGTTGAGAAGAAAAGCAGGTGGCACTGGGTCGTAAAAAGCTCTCACTGGCATTGCGCGCGAGTGTCCCAGCCTTGTGTTTCAGCCCATGCTGTGCCCAAAGGAGAGGGAGCTCTGGGTTCCCAGCAACCCCTGAAGCCACGACGGAAGGAAAGTTCGACCAGAAAGTAGCACTGATGCAGTTCATGGTGAGAACGAATTATGCGATTGTGTGTGTGATGAGGCGCCTAATAGCAGCAGTACCTGCCGTACCAACTCTGTGTGAGACTAAAAACCCTGTGAAACTAATTTCAAGCTCTATCACCAACATTGAGTCAGGCAGCTCAGGAAACCATCTCCTCTCATCTGGTGTTGCAGAATTTCCTCTGTATTAAATGTGCATTCCTTTCTTTCTTCTGAAAAGCATTGAGTATCTGGGGGTTTTCTTTAAAATATGGGATTTCTTCACCCCAAAGACCTAGAGATAAAAAAACCCCCACACCTTCCCTCTCTTCCAAATAAATGGAACAATCACTCTAGTTCAGAATACCTTTTTTTTAAGACACTTTTTTTTCTTCAAATGGTCACATTTTGACCTATGGGGTGTTTACGGCTGAAGCCAAAGGAAACAAATGTTGAAAATTTTGGCATTTTACATGCAAAGCTTTAACAGGATTTTGTAAAGAATGCCATGACTCTTGAAATGAAGGGGTAATGGGAAGTTTGTTTCAGGAAAACATTTGAACTGATTTCTTGCATTCTGTTGGCTTCTGCATATTGCAAGGAAGCCCTATAGAGAGGGTTCAGGAAGTGTATGCACCATGTGTATGGGTTAGTTAATCTGTTAGTTAATCCCAAACTGCCCCCCCCCAGGTTCCCAACATGGCCACCGGCCTCACCCTCTTTCCCCTGACCCCCAATCATTCGTTGGTTCCAGCTTTTGTGCCATTTTATACACATTCTAAAAAGTTGAAATGCTTCTCCTAAGGCTTAGTTACTGGCAAAGGTATTGAATCTCTTTCAGCCCAAGGTCCAAATGCCAATTTGGGGAAAATCTCGAAGGCTCTATTCCCCTAGTGGCCACAAGGGGGCGGGGCCAAAATTTCCCTCAAATACCAGGGTATTCCAGTTTAAAGCTCTTGCTGCCAGTAAATGAGCCGTGGGAGAGGCATGTCGACCTTTTAGAATTGGGGAAGGAATCGCAGAAAAGCTGGGAAGCCATCGAACAATTGGTGGTTGGGGGATACTCGGTGGGGCCAGGGGATGGGGGTATGGTCAACTGGGGAACCCCGAAGGGACAGATTGGGACCATACAGGACAGGCTCAAGACATTTTGCTGCCTGAGGAAAAGAACAAGATGGCACTCCTTTCCCATTCCATTCACAAAAGCCAGCTGGACTGACAAATGAATCTGTCTTCAACACTAATGATGAGACAACATCCTTCACTGCACCTGAAGGCAGCAGGCTAACCTAGGGGGGTGGAGAGCAGGCCGCACGGCACACAAGACTCTTCTGCAACACCTTGCTGCCACCTCCCAATATCTACTGCCTGAGACAACTGCTTCACTCTGCCTAATGGGAGGGCCGGCCCTGGGACCATAGGCAAGCTGGATTTGGCTCCCTGGCCAGAGGTTCAACACCCTTGGTATACACACAGTCCTTATGCAACTTTACCCTGCCACACTTTCAGAAAGGAGTATGAGGGTGTTTCCAAATGAGGCTTTCATCATGCAATCACCCTGCCTCATTCACGGAGTTTTACAGGGGCTCCAGATGATGCCAGTTGAACCCTCCCACAGTTTTCCACCACTTCTTCCATCTTTCCCCCCTCCCCACAGGAGGTCCATTAAAGGCAGAAAGACGAATCAGCTTTGGACTAGTAGCGCTAGGAGTCCTTCTATCTGGCATTGCCTGATCAGACTTCTCGCAATTTCTCAGCAGTTGTTCATGCTTAGCAAGAGGAGGGGATACATTTTAATAGGATAAAAATATAATTGAAAACAGAATGACTGGGGAAAGCTGAACTGGCCCACAGTAAAACTACTTCCTGTCGCCTATTTTGCAGAGGTGCAAGAGGTTCTGTAAGTCTTGCAAGGGAGGGAGGGGGAGAGAGGGAGAACTGGTGATGCGGAGTAAGGGCCCCAATTCCCCCATGGGGCCTGGCCAGTCTCTGCCCTGCTCTCCAGCGACTGAGCATTTGGGGGTCTGGGTTGAGTGCTTTGTGGGTGAATTTGCAATTGTCAAGTCCCAGCTAGCTCAGCCAGGGTTGTGATGAAAGGGAATACAGAATCAAATGCCTCTGCCTGAAGCTGGATTAACTTTGGGAGAGGAAAAAAAAAAAGCTTCTCTGTCAATGGGAGGAGAATTTCTGGGTCTGTCAACTCAGGATTAGCATCTTCTACAAAGGCAGGTGGAGAGCACTGCAGTGAAATCTAGACCCTGAGCTGCTCGCTGTGGAAGGCACCTACAGATCTTTGCAGATGAAGAGGGAGAAAAAGGCCGCATGTGTCCAGGCCAGCTTTCCCGAGGATGCCACGAAAACCCTCATGGCTGCCTTGAAGCAGGTGTAACACTCCCCTTGAATAGAGATTTCGTGTGAGTGAACAAAGGTAGAACACTCGATTCTGGTGGGTTCACCAGACCGAATACGCCCTCTCGCAAGGCCAAGAGATCTTGGCCCCTTTCGGCTCAGCAAAGAAAGAGATGCACGAGAACAAATATGATGGTGAATTCAGCCAAGTACAACCTCTAGGCATGTATTTTTCCATGTCAAACACATTTGGCCTTCTTCAGAAATGGCCCTGCTGAATCTACAATGTCATTTTACAAAAGATACATATAATACCCTCCCATGTATTGGAGATGGCAATATTTATATCACTCCTTTCCATGGAACTCAAAGAAGCATACCCACCAAACCTGGTGGAGTAAGTAATACCTTAGGGGGGAGAACTCGACCAAAACAAAGAACACAAGAAAAGCCATGCTGGATCAGACTAAGGGTCCATCTAGTCTTGCATTCTGTTCACACAGTGGCCAACCAGCTGCCCATGGGAAGCCCATAAGCAGGACATGAGTGCAACAGCACACTCCTGCCCATGTTCCCCTGCAACTGGTATACATAGGCATACTGCTTCTAATACTGGCGGCAGCATATAGCCATCAGGACTAGTAGCCATTGATAGCTTTCTCCTCCATGAATTTATCCAATCCCCTTTTGAAGCCATCCAAATTGATGGCTATCACTACATCTTGTGGAAGTGAATTCCATAGTTTAACTGTGCACTGTCTGAAGAAGTCCTTCCTTTTATCTGCCCTGAATCTCCTACCATTTGGCTTCATGGGATGACCCCAGGATCTAGTATTATGAGAGAGGGAGAAAAATGGCTCTCTGTCCACTTTCTGCACACCATGCATAATTTTGTGCACCTCTACCATGTCTCCCCGTACTTGCCTTTTTTCTAAGCTAAACAATCCCAGATGTTGTGTCTTTTCCTCTTAGTGGAATTGTTCCAGCCCCTTGATCATTTCAGTTGCCCTTTTCTGCACTTTTTCCAACTCTACAATATCCTTTTTTAAAAAACAGAATAACTTATCAAAATGAGTTTCAACAGAGATAAATGTGAAGTTCTGCATTTGGATAGGAAGAATCAGGTGCACAATACAGGATGGGTGATGCTTGGCTCGACAGCTAAACATGCAGAAAGGATATTGGGGTTTTAGTAGACTACAAACTCAACATGAGTCAGCAGCATGATGCAGCGACTAAAAAGGCTAATGTTATTCAAGGCTGCATCAACAGAAGTATAGTGACCAGATCATGAGAAGGAAAGGTACCACCCTATTGTGCTTTGGTCAGACCTCATCTGGAGTACTGAGTCCAGTTCTGGACAGTGCATTTTAAGAAGGATATTGAAAAACTGGAACATGTCCAGAGGAGAGTGACAAAGATGGTGAGCGGGTCTGGGGACCAACCCCTAGGAGGAAAGGCTGAAGGAGCTGGGTATATTTAGCCTGGAGAAGAGATGATTAAGAGTTGATATGATAGCCATCTACACATATTTGAAGGGCTATCCTCTAGATAATAGAGCAGATTTGTTTTCTGGGTCTCCAGGGGGTGGGACGTGAAGTGACAGGTTCAAATTACAACAAGAAGGATTTAGATTAAATGTTAGGAAGAACTTTCTCATGATACACGCTGTTCAATGGTGGAATAGATAGCCTCAAAAGGGGTTTTTAAGTAGAGGCCAGTGGAGGCTGGTGGCTCTGATGTTAGTGGGATGGTGAATCCACTCTGGGTTTCAGTCAGAACCAGCTAGAACTCTAAAGGAGCTATCCAGGGTGCTCCACACCTCAGAGTGGTTGAATGAACTGTATTAAGGGCCACAGCTTAAAAACCTTGTTAAGAACTAAAGAAGAGACTACTTTTGAATGACTATTCCTTTGCCATTAGTACACCAGTACATGACACCAGTACATGCATCAAACTCACCATGCCATGCCACCAAAAACAGCTTTCCCAAGGTCAGTCATCTCTGTTTCAATGGGACCCTGTTTTTCCCCCTAATAATAATATCACATACCACATTTCAAGTGTCTAAACTGTTTCCACATACATGCTCTCACCCAGTTCACATGTAACAGCCAAGTCCAGGGCTAAACAACCACCTGCTAGCCCGCTAGCCACTTCTAATTTTGAAACATGGCATTCCTGGGTTGTTGCCATGACATGCCAACCCAGCACTTTGGGTTGTTCAAGGTTAAACAAACAACAAACCATGGGTTAAAACTCTAAACAACCCAGAGTGGCAAGTTCACATGACATGTCAACAACCCGGGAACGGAGTGTTCTTGGGCTGTTTGCAAAATCAGAAGTGGCAAGCAGGCAGGAAACAGCACACTTGAATGCTCCCATGTAGCTACGCCAATTCCTGGGTTGTTTAACCCAAGAATGGGCCATTATGTGCAAACCAGGCCAGTAATTTCTACAAGATCCTTGTAAGGTAGGACAGCAACTTTTGTGAACATGAGGATTGCACACATAAAATGGCATGTTAGTTCTTTTTTTAGGATCACAGCTCTATGATCTTGTCAGTTCTTCACTTCCTACCTTTTCTCTCCTCTCTTCCAGCGAGAGGTGCATCCAACTCATTTAAACATTTTTGGGTCAAAACATTGTATGCCTTTTGACTTGTAAGAAGGTACTGAATGCTGATGATATACTATAACTGCTTTGGGGGCAGATATTGCCCCTGAGGCATAATAGGAGTTCAGCATGTGGAGGGCATTGAATTTGCAGAATAAATGTTTTACATTAACATCCAGAGGAGGCTGGTGGCTCCTATGTCAGTGGAGCGGTAAATCCACTCTGGGTTTCAGTCAGAACTAGTCAGAACTCTAAAGATGCGATCCAGGGTGTGAAGCAACCAGTTCTGACTAGTTCTGACTGTAACCCGGAGCGGATTCATTACCCCACTGACATCCGAGCCATCAGCCTCCTCTGTATGCACATGTAACTTTGATATTTGCAGTGGACATTTCAAAGAATCCACCATCTTTGTCCAAAGTTCTCTTCATCCCCACTTCCACAGATATGTACAGGCAAGTTTGATTATTCATGGCCCTAGAAGACAAAGGCTGAGTTGTAACTGGGAATAATGGGCTCAAGTGACAGGAAGCCAGATTCTGGCTGAACATCAGGAAAAACTTCCTGACTGTTAGAGCAGTATGATGATGGAACGAATTACCTAGGGAGGTGGTGGGCTCTCCCACACTGGAGGCCTTCAAGATGAGGCTGGACAGCCACCTGTTGGGGATGCTTTGACTTGGATTCCTGCACTGAGCAGGGAGTTGGACTCAACGGTCTTATAGGCCCCTTCCAACCCTACTATTCTATGATTGTGTATTTTGGACTACAACTCCCATCATCCATGACCATGAGGCCTTCAAGACGAGGCTGGACAGCCATCTCTCAGGGATGCTCAGACTTGGATTTCTGCATTGAACAAGGGGGTGGACTCAATGGCCTTGTAGGCCCCTTCCAACCCTACTATTCTATGATTCTATGAAGCCTTTGAACAATCCTTCCCTATGAGTCATTTTGTCTGACACACCAAGCCAAGATGTGCAGCTGCTACATATAGTGGCCTGCCAAATGCCAGACCACCTTGTTTGGCTGTCCACAAAGCTGTGTGCTTTTCCATGAAGAAGAAAGACGTGACAATAGCAGTCCTTCACAACCACAAAAGTTAAGAAACTCCAAGAATCCCGAGATGGGTTGCCAGGTATAAACCCAGAGCAGACCTCTTGCTGTGAATTCCAGGAGGCCTTTAAGTCTGCAGCAAGCCAAGGCCAGCTTCAAGGTTTTCCGCCACCCTAGATGGGAGAGGGTATGGTAGAGATGGCCAAGAACCAGGAGGACAGCTGCGCAGCGCAATAGAGATGGTTCCCAATGTATTTTGAGTTGCCTTTTTCTATCAAGGGAATGTTTAATGCTAAGAACTGCATGGGACAAGCTTTCTACTTCAGCTCACCGAAGTGGATACTAAGTAGAAAAGTTGTCCCAAGCATTTTTCAGCATTAAACATCCCCTTGATAAAGAGGTTCCTTGAAATGTGTTGGGAACCATAGGCCCAGCGTCATGGGTTGGGAGCACTGGGTTGTTGCTGATGTTGCCCAGTCTGGGCACTGCTGTTGATTTCAAATGCAGGCTGCAGCTACCTGGGCACTGTGGTCCGCTCAGTACTGATCAGGCACCGGTTTTCCTTTGCTGCAGCCCCAGCATCTGTGGCTGGCATCTTCTATGCTAATCCCCCCACAATGCCTCTGGGCCCCATTCCTGGTCCTGGCAAAGAAACATTGTGACTCCACCCACAGACCTGCCCAAAGCAGCTGGGCTCTGGACCCAGATGATAGGCTCCACCCCTATCATCCACAGATTGATAGGCTCCACCCCTACACTTGATTTATGCTCCATCCCCTGACGCAGCAGGTACTACCCCCATGTGCCACTAAAGTGCCAGATTTTTTATTTTAAAAAATAATTTAAAAAATGCTGGTGGCACCTTATCTTTGGAACTCCCTCCTCAAACAGATCTGGGAGCATGCCTTCTTTGATGTTATGTAGGCAACAGGTTAAAAACTTCAACGAGGCTTTTAACTGAGCTCTGCAGTTTTGCCATTGGAGCAGTTTTGATTTTTAAAAATGGCTTCTGTGGATTGGATTGGTGTTTGATTTTTGTAGTTTTTAAAACAAATATTTTGATTGCCTAATCTTATTGCTGTTTAATGGTT
This sequence comes from Heloderma suspectum, assembly GCF_057233095.1. Taxonomy (NCBI): domain Eukaryota; kingdom Metazoa; phylum Chordata; class Lepidosauria; order Squamata; family Helodermatidae; genus Heloderma; species Heloderma suspectum. The sequence goes on from NC_139466.1 coordinate 6,382,758, forward strand.
TTGCATCTCACTTTGGACAGGTTGTAGAAAAGTGACTCACAAATACTTCTAAGAAACAAATAAAAAATACCCAAGATAAATTCACAATCCATCAAGGCAATGGGGAAGACAGATTGTACCTAAGGATGCTTGTTTGGTTTGGAAGCCAACCTGAGTAATAGAAATCCTAAATCCTCCTCCTCCTCATCACCATAATTTAATATTTAGGAACATAAATATTACACTGAGTCAGACACTTACACTTGGTCCATCTAGTCCAGTATTGTCGACCCTGACTGGTAGTGGCTTTCCAACGCTTCAGCCAAGAGACTTTCTGAGCTCTACCTGTTGATGCTGGGAACTTGGAACCTGGAACTTTTTACATGCAAAGCAGATGCTCTCCCACTGAGCTGTGGTCCTTCCCTTAAAGATAAAATAAAATTCCAGTCCTCATGATTCTGAATAAAGGGCTGATTTAAATAGAAACATTGGAAGCCACCTTGTATTGTCAGAACCTTGGTCCATCTAGCTCAGTATTGCTGACACTGACTGGCAGCGGCTCCCCAGGGTTCCAGGAGTTTTCCCAGCCCTACCTGGAGATACTGGGAATCGATCCTTGGACCTTCTGCATGCAAAGCGGGGGCTCCCCCACTGAGCTTCACCCCTTCCATAGCACCTGTGTCATATGATGTGCTTGAGACCCTGCCTGCAGGCTTACAATCTACATACATAACTAAACTGTACATACCTGGTTGTCCTCTGGTGTAACTCTGCCCAGGTAGGGCCTATGAGGGATATGAAGACAAGGATGCTTCTTAAATGCTTCTCTTCTCCGTCAGGGGCAGTTAACTGGCTCCTATATGAATGCAAAATTCCGTTCAAACATCCCCTTTGTAAAATGTCTAACATGCTCAGAAGAGAATGGAAAAAATATCATCTATCCATTTTCTAGTGTAGAGACTTGGAAAGGCTCTTTGTAAGGTTTGAGGGTTACATCTGATGTGGAATGTTTCTCAAATGGCTTCAGATTCAGAACGGGGTGCTCCTACTTTGCTCCGTTTTGACACTGGCTTAGAAGGAAAAGGACTAACCCAGGAACCCCCTCTTTCTTTCCCTCCCTGGGAAAGATTCCATCCCTCATTCCACCAGCCCCCCCTTGCAACAATTGTGGTGTCTATGCACCCTTCTTGTGTCCCTTTCCCAGGGGACTTTGGGAAAAAAAATGTAAACTTGTGTGTTTTTGTGGAAAGGAAATTTGCTTGGCCTTTGCGTGTTTATGCTGGCAGTGGAAACAGCCACCAACAAAATCTACTAAACTTTAGGTGTTTTTTTTTTTGCACCCTCCCATCTCTCCAAATTCAAGGGTGGAATCTCTCTATGAATGGAGGGTAAATACAGCACCAAAGCTCATGAATCTTCACTTTGCCTCAAATTTTGGCTCGGCTGTTTCTATAGAGACCAAAAGGAAGCTTTTGGTCAGCTACTCTGCTATTAAAGTGTAAAGCATTGAGGACTTTCTTCATGCTGTGATACCCATTCAAGAAACAGAATAGGGTCTGAACTAATCCATGGAAGTTGTCATGCTCTAAGGCAGTAGCCGGCCCTTTTCCTTTCAATCTGGCCTAAAACTATACTGTACTTCACACTTGATTGGTCCTTCAGATAGAAGGACTCAATATCCCTGCAGGAAATAAGTCTGTCTCTCTGAACAGTGGTGGTGTTGAACGTGGAAAGACCTTGTTACTCTACTTGGACATAATTACTAGCTCTTAAGAAACGAGCTTCAAGTTTAGGGGAGATTCCTCTCCCCCCCCCTTGCTGTATGTGTGTGTGTGTGTGTGTGTGTGTTTTCCTAACTCTCTAAACTTGACTTTAAAAAAAATAATCTTAAGGCTCAGTTTGGCAAAGTTTCAGTGTTCATGGGGAAACTCTGGCTTTCACTACTAGGAATTTCTTCCAGCTCTTAAAAGTCTTTTTTCTTCCATGTAAATGTAGAAACCAAACACCTGACAACAAGGAACTAAAGTGGCCCTGTTGAATGCACTGTAGCCAAGGTAAAAAGTGGCATTTTGCTTTCTGTTAACGTGGCTTCCATAGTTTCTGTTGTGGAAAAAGGAAATGTTGCTGTATGCAGTTTTGTTTGGGTTTTTCTTTCTTTCCCCAGTCAGGAAAGGGGGAATTTCCTTTGAATTCCAGATAGAGAGCTTTGTTTTAATGTATGGTTGATCAATTGCTTATAATAGCGCTAGAGAACAATGGATGGACAAGTCAATAGCAGCCTAAATTAAGATTTCACCAGTTAAACACTACTGTACTTTATTAATTTTTTAATAGAAAATGTCTTGAACTGTGTAGTCCAAAAGGGGGCACCAGGGTATTAAAAAAATTAGAAAAGAAGTTGAGGTGCTTTGGGCCATTAACGTGTGAAATTAAAGTTTCATTTTTGACTTTGCTTCTCACTTTCTCTAGCTATTGTTAGGGACATGGTGAAAAAAAGACTCAGCAAAAGTTTCTAAAGGGTTTTTTTGCGGGGGGGGGGATTGGGGAAACAACTCTTTGATTCAAAGCAGCTGTACGTTTAAGTAAGTGTTTTATTAAGTTATTTTATTAAGTTGTTACAAGTTTATAAATAGCAAAGTCTGAGCTTGATTTGCTCTGGGGGAAAAAAATAACATGAAAATGAACCAGTGTTTTAAATGCATTTCTTTTAAAAGTTTCATTAGCTGTGTAATTGTTCAAGATTAGGGCCTGTTCTCTCTCTCTCTCTCTCTTAAAAAAAACTTAAAAAACAACAAGTATTTTTTAAATGTAATTGTAGATGTCATTATCTGCATTATGCTGTTTCAAAGTGGAATGATTCCTGCACTCCATTTAAAAAGGAAATCTAGTGACTGCAGAGGAAAATGTATGTGTGGGCGTGAGTGTGTGTATGCTTAAAATTATGCTCCCAAGTACAGAATGATTGTGCCAGTCCAAAATTGAAAGGGTTTATTCCTAGTAAACAAGCAACACAGCAACCAATTTGTACCCTGCTTCCTTTTTAAGTAGCTACATCTATGGATTTTTGTTATAACACTCTCTTTGCTGAATTAATAGGAAATCTATAAAAGAAAGATGTTCCTCAGTTGATGTTGGGATATGGCTTCCTTAATGGATGCAAGATTTTGCTCTTGGTTGTTATATGTGGACAAATTTGAGCCAATTTTGTTAAATACATTCTCTGCTCCTGACTATGAATCAAAGCATCTTTTTAAGATGTGCAAGGTTTTTGTTTTGTTTGTTTTTTGCTGCTCTATTCCCTCTTCATGCTGTCATTAGGCTCCTTTGGACACAAATTGTTAACAATTTCATCCTCCTCTGTCTCTTTATACATTGCGTAAAATATATATTATTTTTGTATTTAAGTTTGAAATGGTCTGATGATGTGAAATCTGTAAAGGTACTCTCATTTAGGACAGTGTTATTTAATATTGTAATCTAAGTCAAATCTTATTTCTTTTATTTCCTCCAACATGAAATCCTTATCTATTATAATATATAAAGAAGAGCCAGGCAGTATGACATTAGCAATTAAGATTAATGTAGCTAATTTGTTTGTTTAAATGGGAGAAATCAGTTTGTGAAATCTAGAATTCTGAATATTCCAGAAGTATATAATTCATCAGCAATACAGTTTAAAATATTATTATTGGTTAACAACAATTACACAGAGTGATTTCTGATTTGCTTTCAACATTTAAAAAATAATAATGTATCAGTTTGTTGAACTTTTATTCAGCTATTTCACTTTATTTTAAAAATATTTTAAAATGCTCTAACATGGAGGACCATTTATCAGTTTTGTTCTCTGAGACAGCTACATTAACTTCCAAGTTTATGAAACATGTATTGTTCACTTATAATTAACGCTTGAACCCTGGGATATTTCTTATAGATGCCAATGCAGTTGGTACAAAGGTAGATTATCCTGTGTTTTGTCTTTGTAAACTGTTTTCACATGTTGTCAGTTTCAAATTTATTCTAAATACTTTTACCCTGTAAACATATTGGCTGTTGATCAGCTAAAACAAAAAGCAAGAGAAGCAGGAATTTCTCCTTTAAAAATCAATTGTACTTATCCTGAACATTAGCTGAAAAATATCTAGCAATTCTAGGAAAATACAACTTATGCTTTCATGTTAAGTACTTCCGGGTTCATCACTTGTTACAAAGGACTGACAACAAAGGCCAAGGAAATCAGTTGCTAGAAAATACGAAATAAAGAACAGGCTGGCTACCAAATGTTTGTTGCCGAAACATAAAACTTCTTAGTCATAGGATACATAAAGTCATTCCACTACAATAAACTGTTGGGGTGAAATTTGGTCTAAGCACAAAACTAAAATAAAAGACAAAATAAAAAAGGAAAGAGATGCTTCTGTGACAGGGTATGTGTGTGATGGGACTGAAAATGTATATAATCATTTATATTTGTTAAAAGGAAGGCAAAGGAATAATTTTAAACCCTTGCTTTTTGGATAAAGCATAAGTCTTACACCGATCTGGTTTCTGACATTACACAACTTCTCAAGGTAAATTGTAGGTCTCCTTAACAGTCACTTGGAATTTATGGATGTTGGACTGGGTGTGACCTCATGTTACCTTCAACCCCATTTGTCTAACCATGGAAGCTATTTTTGTTATATCCGATATGTTTCTATACACACACACACACACACACACATACACACACATGAATTTATTGGTCGATTGTGTTTTTTGGATGAATTTTAAGGATGAGTCCCCCCCCTCCAAGTTATGGATATTTGTCATTTATTCATTTTGGGCACCATTTCAAATGGGGCCAACTGGAAATCACCACTGAAATGCGTAGAGGAATTTCACAAGGTCACAACAGTTATTTTAAGGAGTACCCACCCTATCTCATGCCATTATCATACAGAATAGCAATTCTCATTCCGGCCATGATATACTAGTGGTTCTAGTATATCATGCATGGCCTGACAAGTTCAGCTGAAATGAACAAAAAGCATTCTTGCGCAGCTCTCATTCATTTCAGAGAGGTTTGCTTTGGGTAACCTTTTTGAGACTGTGTCCTTAATAAAGAACCGTAGTTATTCTGTCTGCTTTCGAGAGTTCAGGGCAGATCGGCACTTTTTGCTTGTTTGTTTAACCCAAATGCAATGCATGCCAAAAATTAAAAAAACAAATCGAACGAGAAGAAAAGAAAGAACTTGCCAAAAAGATTTAAGTGCAAGCTGATATCTGTCTGCATCCAGGTTAGCCCTAGCTGTTCTGAGGAAGAGACTATACTGTCTGTGCTCTCGTCAAGACCCTCTGATCACCGCTTTGGATGTCTTACACCACTAGAAGCTGTAGCTTGGTTGCATGTTGGAATGCCATCATAGGAGCACGGGTGCTCTTTGGTTAACCTACATTGTAAGAAAAGACTCTCATGTGCGCTTGCCCAGGTATAGAAAGCAAGGATCCATGTTCCCCAGAGTTCTCTACTATCCCTTGTTAAAAATCAAGGCCGTCTTTAGCTTTCCTGAGATTTTTTAAAACGACGACAACGAAGTATGTACACTTCCTGCTTTTTTCCCTCTCACCTTCTCTTCCTTCAGTGACTTTGGGCGCAATCCAACCTGATGTCTTCTTGCTCAATGCTCATTGGAATGGAAGGCATGCTAGAAGACTGCCATTTGGTTCCATACGGGCTGTGCAGGAGAACATCCTACTGGATTGGGACCTTTGGGGTTAACCCCTGATGGGAAGAGGGACCTTCCTTTTGTGTGGCAAGATCCAGCAGGGCTGTTCTTCAGTTCTTACCTCTTTGTGTGTGATGTTCTCCATCCTTTGGAGAAAAGTCCCCACTCATTGGCATCCTGCTCCTGAAAATGCGACTCAAAAAGTAAGGCTCTATAGTTTCTGCAGAACAGACTTCCATGTTAAGAGCCCCAAACATGGATAAATTCTCCTCTGACCAATGTGTTTATGATCAAAGGTTAAAGATCTTTCTTTCTTTCTTTCTTTCTTTCTTTCTTTCTTTTTCTTAAGAATTATTCTGGCTATAAATATATCTGGTTACACATGGTTTCTTTCTTGAATGCAAGTGGAGACAGTGGGAGAGAAAACTGGAAGTGATCCTGTGGGCTGTTTCTGAAATGTAAGATGGTTTTTCTGACTGAAAGGCCAGAAATTGGGAACGGGCTGTGATGTTTGCAGCTTACACGTTGCCCAAATGAAAGACACCAGATTGATCTCAGCTCTTGATGCTTTGCTATTAAAAGTCTAATCAGATGCATGATCACTTCTAAATCTCTGTTTATTTTTCTTCCTTTTCTTATGCTGTGTAAATATAATTGAGTGGCTATTTAAAGGGAATAACTGAAGATGGGAACACAGATGTGCAAAGTGCAGATATGTGTAAAAGTAAATCCAGCACCTCTGTATGCTGATGTTAGCAACTGGTAGAAATGGAAGGAGAAAATGAGAAAAAATGGCTATTTTGGAGGTGGGGGTAAATATTCATTGTTTTAGTAGAAGAGTTTTGAGGCCTTGTGATATCGATGGAGGAACACATTTGCTTGCTGTATTTTCATGATGCAAAACACTTATTAATCTAATATGGCTGTTGAACTCTTCTCCACTGCAATTCCTAAAATGGTTATGGCCTATGATGAAAGCCCATTGGCTGGCCTACTGTTGGAGAGATGTTTAAAAATGTTTGCACAAAAATGATTGTACTAAGAAATAATCTCTCCTGAGGTGATAACAATCTAAATGAAATACAGGAACTCTAGGTAACTTTGTATATCATTTTTGTTTGCTCAACGTTTAACGTGTGTATGTTCAGGGGGCAGGGGGCTCACACCCATATCAAACAAGAGAAGAGAAGGAACAGCCTATATTTCCATCTTGCATTCTGAGCATTTTGGGGCTGAGTTATGAAAAGAAAAGAAAAACCCGATGCCCATCTTGTGTGACAGGAAATAAAGCCCAGAATGTTTTTGTTCCACATTAACGAAGTTAGCTTAAAATGTGCCACTCATCTAGGGAAGAATCAGGCCTCTTTTATATTTGCAGAGTTACTGTTAAATATGATATAGACACAAATGTCAGTTTTCTGTGTAATAATTTGTTGAAAGAGAAACATTCTGTGAATAAACCAGTGTGTTTATTTTTAACACCAAAGAAATTACTGAACATTTGGCATGCACTTCGTGACTTTATTTCAGAAGGGTTTTTTTAAAAAGGGTTTTTAGTTGCAACCTCTAATTAAGTCCAGTGAGAAGTATTTCCTGACCCTTCTTGTTACCTAATTCTTTACAGGTGATTCTGCAACTCTGCTAGCCATAGCAAAAGATGTTTACCTTACCCCATGATTTTTTTTTATTTTTTTATTTTATCAAGCAGCAAACAAAAGAGTGAAGTTGCAAAGGAGCGGTGGTGGTGGTGGTGATGCCTGGGAATACAGGACAGATAGCACTTTCTGGTTTCTTAGGTAGCCAAAACAGATATTTCTTTATACAAGGGAAATCTTATTTTACATTCCTATAAAGGTAATTTTGAAGACTGGTCAGTCACCATGCCCGTCCAATAGGGATTAGAGGTTTTTTGTATGTTTTTAATCCCCTTTCCATGAGTAGCCATTTGGATCCTTGATTTAATTATCAAATTGGGGTGTCATTCCCTTTCCCCATACTGAAGAGACCCCCACAAAAGGAGATAGTTTATGATGGAGGCAAATAGGTATTCCCCCCCGCAAAAAAACAAAAAACAAAAACAAAAAAAAGCACAGGAAAAGGGTTGTTGTAGTCATCCATTCACTCATATTCAAATAAGACACACAATATGATGTTTCCTGCAGGTGTGTGTGTGTGTTTTAAAGGGGAATGCATTAAAATCCAAATATAGGTGTTCACACATGTAGATGTGTAAACTAAACCTAATTCACAAAGCCAGACAGCCAGGTTAAAAGAGCTCATTTGCTTTGCAAAAGAAGAACCATTCCTTCATGTCCCGCCCACCCAAATGTTAGAGTACCAAGAATTTTGACCTTTGCTTGAATGACCCTCCCCCCATCCTAAGAATAAAATAGTGTCAAGAAACACAAACAACAAAGTCAACTGTGATTTCCTTCCCCCTTTGCGCACACAAAATTTGCACTTCTTTTTCAACATGAAAGATTGGCTTGATGCATGAGCTTTGTATATCTCCCTTCCAGGATCTACAATTTAAATCAGATTTCCACTTTTGTGTGTGTGTGTGTGTGTGTGTGTGTGTTCAAAGCTCAGTATGATGAAATACTTTCCTTACATTTAACAATACCCTTCTTAAAAGATAGCACCTCAGTCAACAAATTAGAACCATATTTCTTGCATGCTTTAAAAAGAAAGAGCATGAAAAAAAAAGATCCACCAAAGCAATGCAACAGAACAGCATCAAAAATAAGATTTGGATATTTTGAGTTACGCAAACTCACTTTTTTTGACAAATACAGACCCACCAAAGTTCTACAGATGAAAACAGAAACAGGCTTGTAATACCCCAATCATACCAAAGAGCACCCCACCTCTGTTATTCATTTCATTTATTACAGTTCTATACTGCCCAACATCCAAAGATCTCTGGGCGCTTTACAAAGATTAAAACCTTAAAAATACAATACAGTAAAATTATATATATATATATATATATATATATATATATAAATAACAATTTAATAAACAATATAAATTGTTTATATTTATTGTATATTTATACAATAAATATAAACAATTTTAACATAAGAAATCCTAAGACCTATTAAAAACCCTTATCATATGCTGTTAAATGCTTGGGAGTAGAGTAAGGTCTTAAGCTTGCACTGAAAAGATGGCAATGTTGGCAACAGGTGGACCTCACTGGAGAGGGCATTCCGAGATCAGGGGGCCACCACTGAGAAGGCTCTCCCTCTTGTTACCATCCTCTGAACCTCTTTGTGAGGAGGCATCTGGAGGAGGGCCTTAGATGATGAATGTAGCGTACAGGTAGGTTTGTACCGGGAGAGCTGCTCTATCAGGTATTGTGGTCGTGTAAGGCTTTATAGGTCAAAACCAGCACCTTGAATTGGACTCAGAAACATACAGGCAGCCAATGCAATTGGACCAACATTGGTGTTATATGTTTGGACCTTCTGGGTCCTTATTTCATATTCCCACAACATCCTGCAACATTTGAGAGCTAAAAATAGGGATCCTCTTATGTGAACATGTACACCTTTATTCTCTCATGAAGGTTCACTGCCTGATCTCCCACACCCCCATGGCTCCCACCCCTTATATACAAAAGGAGGATCTTCTCTGGCTATTTTATGCTGTATTGATTTTCTCTTCAATAGCCTCTCCTGCAAGGGCATGTTCATAAATGGGCCGCAGCAGTTTCTTTTCCTTAAACATTTTTTTTAAAGCATTACCTCTTACAATGGATCTGATTGTACTTCCTATATATTTTATTGTTATTAATTAATTAATTAATTAATTAGATTTATATCCCACCTTTCTTCCATTATAAGGTGTTCCATTATAGAGCTCACTGTTGCATATGCAGGGTATCCCCAGGTGGTCTCCCATCCAGGTACTGACCAGATGCAGACTTGCTTAGCTTTAGCAAGGTGGAACATTGGAAGCTTCCTTCTTCTGAGTCAGACCATGGGTCCATGTAGCCCAGTATTATCAACACCGACTGGCAACAGAGCCTCTCCAGGGTTTTAGGCAGGATTTTTTTCCAGCCCAGGCTGGAGATCCTGGAAATTGAACCTGGGACCTTCTGCATACAAAACCTGTGCTCCACCATTGCATCTTGTGCCTTCAACCCATGAGCATCCCATAGACACTATGATTTTGTGGCCACTTGTAAGCCCTGAATGGGTGGATGGCCAATTGTGATGGCCTGCCCTCTGAGACTGAGGGTTCCGGAAGGTTTTCTGAGGTCTCTGGGGGAGTTTCTTGATGTTCTAGCTGGCAATCCTGCTGAGGCCCTTGTCTGTGTGTGGGCAGGGAGATGAACATCAATCTCCCAAATGCCCTTCTCCCAATGTTACAGCCATGTCTGCTCCTTGGAATTCTAGAGAGCTGCAGGCAATGAAATGGTTTGGTTGATGACTAGAGCACAAGTGGCAAAAGATTCATGATGTGCAGGACCTGACACAGGTAAGAATCTGCTACAGGACTTATTCTGTGGTGGTGATGGCAGCAAAGAACTCTTTCTTCTCCACCACTGTTGTATCTCCACAATGCCAGTCACAGAGCATTTTTGAGTGGTGAAGAACCTTTCACATATAGGCTTGAGGCCAAAACAGACAATACTTTAAATACGTTTCTAGCAGCTACATCTTTTTCCCCTATGCCATATTTACCCTAGAGTAGGCGCAGGGGCTCTGCTTGGGTTTGGGACCCTAGCATGGGGGTTAGAGAGGCTTTTAAGATCCAGATTAGAGGCCTCGCGCATACTGTAGAATAACAGCACTGGTTAGGCCTCATCTTGAGCACTGTGTCCAGTTCTGGGCACCACGCTTTAAGAAGGAGACAGAGAAACTGGAGAAGGTTCAGAGGAGGGCAACAAGGATGATCAGGGGACTGGAAAGAAAGCCCTGTGAGGAGAGACTCAAAGAACAGGGCATGAGCCTTGAGAAAAGAAAACTGAGTGGAGGTAGGATAGTGCTCTTCAAGTACTTGAACGGTTGTCCCAGAGAGGAAGGCCAGGATCACTTCCCGATCATCCCACAGTGCAGGACATGGAACAATGGGGTCAAATTACAGGAAGCCAGATTCCAGCTGAACATCAGGAAAAATGTCCTGACTATTAGAGCAATACGACAATGGAACCAATTCCCTAGGGAGGTGGGGGGCTCTCCCACACTGGAGGCCTTCAAGACGAGGCTGGACAGCCATCTGTCAGGGATGCTGTGACTAGGATTCCTGCATTGATCAGGGGGTTGGACTCGATGGTCTTATAGGCCCCTTCCAACCCTACTATTCTATGATTCTATGAAATGACTGTGCCCTCGAACAGTTGGTCATGGAACCGACCAGAGGGGAGGCGAGCCTGGATTTAATCCTAAGTGGTGTTCCCAGGACTGAATCTGGGATATGAGTTTGTTGAACCGATTGGAAACAGTGATCACAGTGCTATCAGATTTAATATGAGGGTCAGTGGGGTGTAGCAGTTAGAGTGCTGGACAGGGACTTGGGACACCTGGGTTCTAGTTCCCACTTGGCCATGAAGCTCACAGACTTTGGGCCAGTTACTGACTCTGCCTAGCCTACCTCACAGGGTTGCTGTGAAGATAAAGGAGAGGAAGAGGACCATGTAAGCTACTTTAGGTTCCTTGCAAGAGGAAAAAGGGCAAGATATAAATGTAAATACAAAAAAACCTCTGGAAAATTGTCAAGGAAATGCAGCGCAGTCACATTTGACTTCAAAAGTGGGAATTGATAAAAAGGAAGCTGAAAGGGGGAGTCCAGATGCTCTACAAAATGTTTGGAGGTTCCTCAAAACCACACTAATAGAATAAATCACCGGGTCCAGATGGTATCCATCCTAGAGTTCTTAAAGAACTCAAATGTGAAATCGCCGATCTTCTAACAAAAATATATAACAGATTGAATGATAGATGTGGAGCAAACAGTGGCAGAGGCAGAAGGACTCCAACATCCAGCATTTACCAAGCAAACCAGAACCTGATGCTACAGCCTCCCAGGTCCTACAGACTCCACCATACCTCTTTTAAAGTCCATGCTCCTGGGAGAGAGAACTAGCAAAGCATACTGAACATGGGATCAGTCCTGTGGTATATTACTTCCACATCCCTCCCTTAAAGCGCTGGGATTGGAAAGCTCTGGTAAAACCATTTAATGTGTGATTAGAAGCTAGAGCTGTCAGTCACAAAATGACACCCCCTCCTCTGCCTCCCCACCCTGGTGTTTTCCTTATACAGAGAGCTTGGGGAGAAATGTATCCAGTTTTGGAGACACTCCCTGCATCTCTGTGTCCCTTTGAATTTTCACAAACATTCAGATTTGGATTTGTTCCGCTTTGAAGGAGCCCCACTTGAATTTGGGCATCTCCTGAATCTGTTGAATCAACCCAGTTTGGTTTGGGATTCGGCTGAATCCAAAGCATGCCTCTAATAAAAACATTAACATTCAAGTGGACGGTACAATTTAAAACAGCATAGAAAGAGTGAGATGAAAATATAGTTACTAAAAGTTAGAAATGAAACATGTTTAGACTCTGGATGTATGGATTTTGTTAAACCTATTCTGTCTGTGTTTTCTGGATGTCAGGTGTCTTTCATTCCATCATCCAGAGTTGGATTTTTTTTCTGGGATGTACGAGAACTTTGTTCCACTTGTGCACGTGTGTATTAGCGCTGATGCCCATTAGGGATGTCAAAGAAATCCGCAACAGAACCAAATAGTTTGGATTTTCATGAATCTGACCCATGGATTCATCAGCAGACCAGTTTTCCCCTTGTTGGACAGATTCTGTGGATCTGCAAACTGGTTTTCTAACTTCCCCAAATTTTGCGCAAATTTTGTTGTAGAAAAATATGCATAAAAAAAAAAAACTGGCCAAAAATGAACATTTCCCCCATAGGCATATGGGGGGGGGGGGGAATTTGTCATCCCTAATGCACATTAGTGCCAGTACACAATAGCACGAATGCGCATTACAGGTGTGTACTTGCACCAATGTGCATTTGCGCTAATGCACTTAAACATGAGTGCAAATTTGGGCAAATAACACCCCCCTCCCATTAAAAAAAATACCTGGTCTACAAGTCTATGGAGTCCATGCAACTCAGAAAAAGCCAGTCTGCTGTGGAATGCTGTGGGGGTTGGACTCGATGAGGGGGTTGGACTCGATGGCCTTGTAGGCCCCTTCCAACCCTACTACTATTCTATGATCCACAGGTCGGATTCATAGAAACCTGAACTTATTTGAATCCACTGCAGATTTCTACGACATCCCTACTATACACAGAGGCAGTCTACCTTGGAGTATCATGCTGGAGACACACAGCAGGGGAGGGCTATTGCCTTACTGCCCTGCTTAGGGTTTCCCATAGGCATCTAGTTAGCCACCATGGGAAAGCGGACGCTGGACGAGATCCCGATCCTGCAGCATCCCTCTTATGTTTTTAATCCTCTTTTTCCTCCTCTCCTTGTTTTTCAAATCTTATCGACTTAGAAACTTTTCTGACTGAACCTTCCCCCCACCTCCCTTCTTTTGCTTTTGACCAACAAGGAAATGCAGAATGATGTGAGCTTTTAAATTAAGATTATAATGGGAGGTGAGCAAGTTGCTGTTTTTTCCTCTGGAAAAACAGAATGAGGCAGTTAAAAATGATTCTCTCTCTCTCTCTCTCTGTTTTTTATCTTTATTGATTTATGGGTATTTATTTATGTTTATTTTCCTGATGTGATTATTTCACACAATCTAAAAGACTCAGTGAAGAATGTGATCAATGGAGGAAGGAGGAAATGTAAAAGGAGCCTTGATATTTCAAAACACAGGCGTGAGTTTTGGTATTTTGCTACCCTGTAATCTGGGCTGTGTATTTTGAGATTCTGTGCAGAAGCAGAAATTTGGTATCGGGTTCAGAATTCAGCATCCTCCCAGGAATTTCAGGTTCCATCAAACCAAAAACAAACCCCAAATGAGATGCTCCTAGTCCATATGCAAAGCAAGCCAACATCGCTCTTGACCTCATCAGGTGTCAAGTGGTTTTGAACCAATCCCAAACATTGTGGGTTGGCTCCAGGATCTGCCTTCCACAAGAGGAAGGAGCTTTCTGTGAGAGGAAGGACTTTCCATGTGGAAGGTCCCTTCACCTGATTTTGGGGGATCCTCCCCTGACACCAGAGCTCATCCCATTCAGCAGGGACTCCTGACCCTCTCTGTAGCATTTTCAGGGGGCTGGAGGGGCTGCCATGCGAAGGACAGGGTGTGGAAGTCCACTTCTGCCAGCGCAGTTGATCCAGCATAAATCTGGATTCAACCCTTTGACTACGTTTCAAATTGGACGAATTCTTTGAGATTGCCCATTATGAGGAAAAGGGGCAAAAAGAGCTTCTTGCCTGGTAGAGGCTGATTAAAACATGTCAGGGATCCTTCCAAAGGTTCTCCTGCAAGTGGACCTGAACTGATGTGGAATCAACATAGTATATCCAGGGTGGATGAAAGGTAGCTCTGTTTGAGGTTGAAAACGTAACCTTTGCTCTGGTGCAGAAGACATGACATACAAACAAATAATACCCGCACTTTGCTCAAGAGGAATACCAAAATTATTCCTTAAGTCTTGTAGCTCAGGAGTAGAGCACCTGCACTGCATGCAGAAGGGTCCCAGGTTCAATTCTCGACATCTCCAGTTAGGTGTCAGAGTGGAAACTGAGCCAATAGGACCCCAAAGCAGTTCTGATTCTGAGGAGGACCAGCAATCTGTGGGAGAGGAGCTCGCTCATCTCTCACAAGCAGAGCAGCTGGCAGAGATTCCTCCTGCCAGCATTCCTGGGATAGATAGTGACCCTGGCAGCGAGAGAGCGCTGGAGGGGGGCTTGCTGGATGCTCGGCACTGATGCAGGGAGTGACGACCGATGGAGGGCGCGGAAAGGAGGCGTAGCGCTTGTTTGGCACGCAAGCAACGGTCGTGTCCCGAGGACCCAAGGGAAAGAGGGAGGATCTTTCCCTAGCCCATAAGTTCAGGGTCTTCCCGTGATTCTCCTTCAAACGGGGACCAACTGCCTTACCTGGAGCTTAGGCTACTCTGCTATCTTTCCCCAGGGCTGTTCCTTGCTTAGTCGCTGGTGATTAGCATCTGAAAGAGTCATTAAGTTGTAAAAGGAATAAAGCCTTGAAAAGAATCCTTCTCATCTGTGTCTTGAGTTGGCTATTGGAGGTGACTATAAGAGGCAGCTAGGGCGCTCCTGATATTAGGGCTGGAAAAACGGCTGCCTGAAACTCCTGCCTGAAACCCTGGAGACTTATTGCTGCTAGTCAGTGTTAATGATGGACCAGTAGTCCAAATCAGGATAAGGCAGCTTCCTATGTTCCTATGCTTTGTTAAGGGCCATAGCTCATGGGTAGAGCCCCTGCTTTGCATGCAGAAGGTCCTAGGTTCAATCCCCAGCAGCATCTCCAGACAGGGCTGAGAAAGATCTCCATCTCAACCTTGGAAAGCTGCTGATGGTCACTGTGGACAATATTGTGCTAGATGGACCAGCGGTCTGACTTGGTATAAAGCAGCATCCTATGCTAGTATTTAAATTGACTCTTTATTTAACTTTACCTGTAAAGTTAGAATCATGGGGACTGGAATCTTGCTTTACCTTTGTGCCCTCAGATCTTCAGGGGAAGCCCCTCTCGCCATCCCGCCATCATCACAGGCACGCCTGGTGGGAACGCGGGAGAGGGCCTTCTTGGTGGCTGCCCCAAGGCTCTGGTACTCCCTTCCCAGGGAGGCGAGAGTGGCACCCTCCTTGATATGTTTTCGTAGGCATGCAAAAACTTTTTTGTTCCAGCAGGCCTTTGGGGATAACTAGTCTGGACCTGGGAAAATGCGATGTATGGATACCATTTTTGTTGTTCTGGTTGTCTTTTAATGTTTTAATATTTTTACAATTTTAATATTGATGATTTAATTATACTTTTAACTTTTGTACAGTTGTATTTATATTTCTATTTATAGGTTTTAATTGTAGCAGTTTTAACGTTGTAAGGCCGCCTTGAGTCCCAGTATTGGGAAAAAGGTGGGATATAAATAACAACAACAACAACAACAACAACAACCTTCAGTGGACACCCATGGAGTACCATCTTCCAGGACATTCTGCACAAGCCTTACTGCAGGGGTGCAGAACTGTGTTGGGGTGGGGGGCTGGATTGTCCTCGGTGTGGGCAAGTCAGGTCCGGGCCGCCCAGCATCTCTGCTTCTATCTCCAATCTCAGATCAGAGATAACCGTGGGGATTCTGCTGCTCCATTCTCTTGGTGATAGCAGTGGGGATACCCTCCAAGGGAGTTCCTCCAGGGGGCAGAGCTTGGAGCTGAAGCCCCTCCCCATGGAGGAGCTCCAAGAGGTGGTGTGGGCAAGATGGGGGGGCATGAGCTGTGTTAGGCCCATGGTCCGGAGGTTCTGTACCCCTTGTTGGGAATATTGCAACCTTTCCTGCAAGTTACTGGAAGGGGGCAGCATTGCAGTTAGTTAGGTCATGGGATTTTTGACCCCAACTAGCCTCAGGATCTCTATAGTCTACAATGTGCTTTCCTGTGGTTTCTTCCTTTTGCTCCTCCCCTTCCTTCTCTCCCCACTTCTCTGACTTCCACCATTGCTGGGAGCACGTGTGTTTGCTGTCTCGCTCCTGTCGGTGTAATGGAACACAAATGGATTCAACAAACTCTTTTGAAACTTTGTGCTGTACCTGCACTGTATATGCAAGAATACTTCTGAGTAAAACTGTTTTCTTTCCTTCGCTGAAGAAGGGCGTGGTCTCCTTTTATTGTTCTACGATAGCCTGTGTACCCATGGGACTGGTAAACGCTCATTCTGTTTCGTCTTTTTGTTCTTTGTCTGCTAATTGCCTTTCTAACAGCAGGCATCATTACTAAATAATCCCATCACCCCTGCTCTACTCAAATGAATTGGGTTGATGGTATTTATTTGTTTATTTGTTTGTTTGTTTATTTATAACATTTGTATCCCGCCCTATATCATTAAGATCTCAGGGCGGCCTGTAGATAAGGTGTCTAGTGTGCTCCTGTTCATTCCAATGAAGGCAGGTGAATGTCTGCTGAATGGTGCTCTGCGTTGGTTAGTGGCAGGAGAAAGATGTCATTTGGATTTCCTGCCTCTGGCCCCCAATTCCCTAGATTGGCTTGCTTAGTGCCTGCTTTTGGCTGTTTGTTGGTTTGCCACACAGGAATGATGTGCTCAAGAAAGCGACCAGTTATTTCTGTAACTTTGGCACCAACGTCAGTTTCCCGTCCGACACAAATAACAGTACTTTGTGTGTGTGTGTGTGCGTGCGTGCGCGCATGTGTGTGTGAGAGTTGCCACGACTGCGTTATGAGAGTAAAATAACCCTCCTCCTCGCCATGGGCTTGATCCTCATCAAACTATTCGATCCTGCTATTTACAAACAAAAAATAAGCATGCGGGACCAACCGACACATTTAATGTTGCTTGGTTGAAATGCAAGGGTGCCTATTTTAGTCTCTCTTCTGATCCAATAAGTGAGCTTGGCTCTTTGCTTCCAAATTAAACACTCAGATTGGACAACCTGCCTTTGTCAGCCAGACCTCCTGTGGAGAGAGTCTTCTGGTTCTAGATGTCAGAGCGCTTTTCTTTTTGTTGGAGTTCAAACAAACTCGCCATTGCTTTTTTAAATTTATTTTTTTAAGAGGAATAATCAAAGAAGAGTTGCAAATATTGTAACTCAATTCTCTCCTCACTTTCCTGATCTGAATGGCTGCCTTCACATGCAATTAAATTAAACCAGCTTTTTCTTCTCTTACGTGGTTTGCAAATTCACCTGTGTTGTGCTGCCTCTTTTTCCTAAGCGGTGTTCTTTGCACTTTGGACTGCTTGATTGCTAGTGTCATTCGTCAACATCATGTCCACACAGGTCTGGGCAACATTACCTAAACTTTTGACTCTTGGGGCACAGGGCTCCCTGCCCCTGGGGTTAAAACTGGCAGCATGCCGCACTCTCATGTCCACAATGACACCAGCCTGTTTTCTCCATCAGCTAGGGTGGCCACTTACGCATTGCTCAAAAAAGAGGATACAGATTTGCATAGAATTTGCATCTGCCAACTTGTAGGTATAGCTGCAAATTAGAAATCATGACTATAATTTAAATGGAAACACCATACATCTTTTTGTTTTATTCATTATATTTCTGTATTGCCCAATGGCTGAAGCATCTTACCATGGCGGGGAAGACAGTGGCCGGATGATCTGTGTGTTTGCTGCTCGGTCTTTGTCTGCTCTCCTTTCGCATGGTTCTTTATCTTTACGTCGGACTGGACAGGTCTTCAAACAATAGAGGATGCCTTCAAATAGAGGACTGTTCTGTGACAGTCATTCAAATAGAGGACTGTCCTTTGCAAAGTAGGACATGTGGCCACTCTCCTACCATTAGTTTCAGGAGTAATGGGCAGGCGTGAAATGGAGGGAGAGGCCCAGTTCATGCTGTCACCTGGCATTCCAGCCTTCTGCTTGCTCAGTCATTCAAGGCATTCTGAGAAATGGGGTGATGGCCCTAGGATTCCCCTGCAACTGTCTTGGAAAACTGGTGCATCCGCTCTCTCCCAGGATGACACTGCTCCCATGTACTGGAGGTAGGGAGTCAATGAGCATGGGCCTCCTCATATGGACAGGCATTGACTGGTAAACCATTGAACATGGCAGCCTAATTTCGCAAGGTAAACTTCTGCCTCTTCTCATAGCATGCTAGCGTGCCCTGAAACGTACCTTCCAAGCTCCACAATGGGTATAAATGCTGGCCAAGCCATACCAGCCATATCCTTTTGTCAGGAAATTGCATGTTAATGGCTCAGGATGCCCCCTCAATGGTAACAAATGGCTAGACTAAGCCAGGAGTGGGCAACCTGTGGCCCTCCTGATGTTTTGGCTTAAAACTCCCATGATCCTTCACCATTGACTTTGCAGGCTAGGGCCTGATGGGAGTTGCAGACCCAAACATCTAGAGAACCACAAGTTGCCTGCCCTGGGACTAAGCAGCCTTCCCCAACCTGGTACCCTTCAGATGTGTTGAACTACAACTCCCATCCTCTCTGATTATTGGCCATGCTGCCTGGGACTGGTGGTAGTTGGAGTACAACACATCTGGAGGCCAACAGGTAAGGGAAGGCTGCTGTTAGAACAGGGGTGTCGAACCTCTTTCAGCCTGTGGGCTGAATTCAACTTCAGAGATGCTCATGGGGCTGCAGTCCAGTGGTGGGTGGGGCCAAAGGCAAAAGGAGTGGGGCTAAAATCTCAAACTATTCCAGATACCTGCATATTTTAGGATTAAACCTCTTTCTGTCAGTAACTAAGACTTAGGGGAGGCATCTCAACCTTTTAGAATGGGAAAAACAGGCAAAAGCTGGAAAACCACTAAATGATAGGCAGTTGAAGATAAAGGGGTGCGGCTAGGGGAATGGGGCATGGCCTTCTGGGGGACCCAGGAGGGTCCTTCAGGGACCTATGGAAGAACATTTCAGTCTGCCAGGACACCCTGTCACTGATCTTCAAGTGGCTCTTGTGGAACTTTAAACAGAGATTAGAGCAAAAAACTGCTGAGTTAGAATTCATCACCAGGTTTAATTCTATTGGCAGAGGCTTGAATTACAAGAAAGGTTTTTTTGTTTTGTTTAATCACACTACATGTGTTAATTGAGTTAGCTAGTGCCAGGATGTTTATTTGGCCCATTGGTCTGAGGTTCAGTGACCCTGTGTTAGAGAATGATTTCTTGATCATTCCTGCAATGTGATGGCCAGCTGGGAACGGTGACTCCTCCCTTCTCCTCCCTCCACCTGCCAAGGTTCTTAAGGTCTGTGTAAGGGGGAAAGCGCAGTTTAGGGGAACACAGCAGGAGACAGGGAGAGAAGCTGAGAGCAAGAACGAGCGAGCAAGAGCTGAGCTGTGAGCTGATGGCATCTTGGGGCCCCGCAGGTAGAGCTGTGCACAAACGAACTCGCAAAATTCTCTAGTCTATCTGTGGACAGACAAAGTGGAGGGACAATTTCACCAAAAATCTCCTAGGGGAGGAGAAATTCTCCAACAGTTTCTCACAGATGGGGCTCACTATTGGCGGGGGTTGTAGCACAGGTCCTTTCTCTTTTTCCTGAGGGTTTTTGGTTTACTGCACTGCTTCTGTAGGTGGCAACAGCATCGGCTGTGATGAGGCTTCCACTTTTTTGAGGCAGAATTTTGAATGCCTTTTGGTGGCATTTTTGAGCTTCCCTAATCACTGCGAGGTGGCCGAGGGTGCTGTGTGTGCTTTCTCTCCATTGCACATCTCTCCACAGTTCTGCAGCCTCCCGGCCACCTACACTTCCCGAACTGAAAAAGCCCCATGGGAGGAGTTGCCTCATGACGTCTTCCTCACGATGGCTTTAACTGATGTGTGGAAGCTGCGGAGGCTACCGGGTGCCACAGAGGTTACCATACAATGACAGACAGGACAACCGCACACACTCCTCAGCCACCTCATAAGCAAGGTAAGCACAAGCACCCTGAACCCAACCCATGAGAATTTCTCCAAAATTTCTCCTCCTCTGAATTTATTTTCGAAAGCAATTTCTTAAAAAAAAACAAAAAAAAAACAGATTGAATGAGAATGGTCGAAAATAATGTGGGAGAAATTTTTGGCACAGTACTAGCTGCAGGGACCTCTCTGTGGGGAACTGATGTGAAGGAGAGTGGGTCTGTCTGTTGCCTGCTAGGAGTGGTTATGCCAGTCATATTCACCTATGCTCTGCTTGCATATTTTTAAATATATCAAATATTACAGAGCACCCAGTCTCCAGTGATCTCTGCTCCCAAAGCAAGCCAAACTTGGGTGGTGCTGCCTCCAAAACTCCTCACTGCTCAGGGAGGTGGGGGAATGCATAACAGTAGGGACACTTTTGTGTACATATAACTAATCGCCCCGTTCTCACATTGCAGATCACGACTTTGAGCAACTCCCCCCTTTCTCCATCTCCTGTATGCTGTATTCACTGACATGGGCAGCCAGCATAACTAAGACATCTACCAAGCCCCGTACAGATGTGGCTGCCTTGCCCTGCACTTGGCTTGGTGACTTGCAACTCATACTGGCTTGTTGGCATGTTTACGATGGCAGAAGGGCCATAGCTTAACTTTAGAGCACGTGCTTTGCATGTGGAAGGTCCTAGGTTCGATCCCCGGCATCTCCAGACAGGGCTAGGAAAGATCCCTATCTAAACCCTCTGAGAACTGCTGCCAGTCAGCGTAGACAATACTGAGCTAGGCAGACCAATGGTCTGGCTCAGTACAAGGCAGCTTCCTATGAGTAAGTCCCACTAAGTTCAGTTGGACTTTGTTCCAGGTGAGTGTGCACAGGAGTGCAGCCTGAGTGTGGCCATTGTGAGTCTTTCTTATGTATGAGCGAATGGGTGAATAAATGGGAAAAAGCTAACTTGAGTTGCCACAGGGATTAAGGATATCCTTTCAGCAGTCTCCTTTCTCCCTCATGCTCCTCCTGAAGAGGCTTTCTGACCTAGCTGAAGGAATGTCTGTTCTGCCTCTGATCCACTCCCCTATTGGCGAATGACCCTTGAAACAAGTTTCAAAGTTGTTCCAACTCTGCCAGCTTCTTTTTCTTGCTGAATCAAAAGATGTGAGGAGCAAGAAAAGTGAGCCCTGAAGTGTGCTGAGAGAGAAGGGGGTGGGAGAGAGTGATGTAGGAAACCCTTTGTCCCTATCCTTCTCCAAACTGGTGCCCTCCAGAGGTGTTGGACTAGACATGCTGGGGATGATGGGAGTTCTAGTCCAACACATGTGGAAGGCACCAGGTTGGGGAACGCTAGTTTTCTTCACTGAAATAAAAATGGCACAGGGTCAGTTTTTACACAGAGATAATAGTGGGGTAGAGTTACCTGAATGTCTCCTCCCATATTTATCTACCTGAGGTCATTGTCCCAGGTGCTCCTGTCAAATAACACAAAGTGGTTGGCTACAAGAGCCTTTTTAGTGGTGGAACCCTATCTGTGGAATGCACTCCCCAGAGAGGCCTGCCTGGTGCCTATGGTGTAGTCTTTTCCACACCAGGTGAAGACCTTTTTATTCTCCAGGCATTTTAAGACCACTAAGTGCTTTTAGATCATGGCACTTTTACTGCTGCTGGTTTTACTTTGGTTTCAGGTGCTGGAATGGTTTTTACTGTTTGCTGCTGATTTTATCTTGGTTTTATGATGTGCTCCTTGTATTCATTGTTTTTACCGCTTGTACTTTTATGTTTTTAATGTATTGTGCACCATCCAAAGAACTTGGGCTATTGGGTGGTTTAAAAGTACAATTGATCTGTCAATCAATCAATCAATCAATCACTCGAAATACATAAAGAATTGCAAGGCCCCTGCTTCAGGCTGGCAGTCCAGAGCATGATTGGAAGGAGGGCTCTTGGACAATGGTTGTCTGCAATCTGCAGTCCAGATTTCTGGAATTTCTGGATTTCTGCAGTTTCTGGATTTCTGCAGTTTCTGGATTTCTGCAATCCAGAGCATGATGTAGAAGGAGGGCTCTTAGACAACAGTTGTCTGCAATCTGCAATCCAGACTTCTGGATTTCTGCAGTTTCTGGATTTCTGCAGTCCAGAGTATTATATAGGAGGAGGGCTCTTGGACAACAGTTGTCTGCAATCTGCAATCCAGATTTCTGGATTTCTGCAGCTTCTGGATTTCTGCAATCCAGAGCATTATATAGGAGGAGGGCTCTTGGACAACGGTTGTCCAAAATATGTTGCCCCTGTGCTCTCACCTTGTTGATTCCAGCCCTTTTTAATGGTGGGGATGGTGCCACTGCCATTGATATGGCTGCAGGTGTTGCTGCAGATGGCCAAGCTTTTCAAAGTGTGTGACCTTCCCCCCGTCATTAAATTCGGAAAAGGTGAGAGTTACATACATCCTGAACTGCCTGTGTGAAACCAAAATCTGCCATCAGCCATGGTCCCCTGATGATGAACAGAGGGGTTTCTGTTCAATGTAGAGGGCCTGGCATCTCTACATTGAGGGACATCATATAGCAGCCTTCCACCATCCTGGTACTACCTAAATGTGCTGGACTACAACTCCCATCATCTTCAGCAAAAACAGCACATCTGGAGGGCTCCAGGTTGGGGGAGGCTGTCAAATGGCTTGTACTGGCAGTTCGAGGCGTGCAAACAGTTCCATTTCATACCAGCAGAAGTTCCCGTAAGGGTTGCAGCGGGACTATACTCCCTCACCTGCTAGCTTATTATTAGTGGCTGGGGCATAGCTCTGTTGGTAGAGCACCTGCTTTGCATGCAGAACATCCCAGGTTCAATCCCCAGCATCTCCATGGAGGTCTGGCAAAAGTCTTGCTTGGAACCCTGGAGAGTTGCTGCCAGTTGGTGTTGGCAATACTGGCTAGATGGACCAATGATCTGACTCAGTATAAGGCAGCTTCCTATGTTCCTCCATAATAGAGCACATGCTTTGCATGCAGAGAATCCCAGGTTTGATTCCCAGAATCTTCAGCTTAAAAAGGATCAGATAGTGGTGGTGGGGATAGCAGGACTCTGGAGAGCTCAGCTGCTCATAAGAACATAGGAGCCACACTGGATCAGACCAAAGGCTTCCCTGCTCCAGCATTCTGTTCCCCCAGTGGCCATCCAGATGCCACCCGTAGGCCATGAGTGCAAGAGCATCTTCCTGCTCGTTTTCCCCAGCAACTGGGATAGAGGAAGGTAAACAATGGGATCCCCGAAGGACAATACTAGGTTTGATAGATAAATTGTTTGACTTGGTAAAAGGCCGCTTTCTATGTTGCATTTAGCACTGCAAGAAGAGGGTGGCCATGTGTTGTGGGGACAGGGTGGGTGAGGACTGTGGAAGACTCCAATGAGATGAAGGGCGCTAGAGAAGGTGGCTGATTGAAGGGGCTGCAATGACATAGTTTCCCCCCTCTTGGGTTTATTCACTTTGCCCATTGAGAAACAAAGGGCTTCTGGGTGTTTTTGGACCCCTGGCCCTGTTAGATTAAGAAAAAAAGATCAATTACAGTCTTTGTGTAAATGCTTGTCAGAAGCAGAGAGAGTTACTTTGCCAGATAATGTTCAGACAAAGTCATGGGTCCGTGGATCCATTACTCTGCTTCTGAATAACTTTGTACATCTCTCCCCATCTCTCATCACACACATAAAAAGCTCTTGCAGGGAAAGGATGATAACAGGTGTACAGTGATGCACAGTCTAAACACACCAGTCAACAAACCAGCAAAGGTAGATACTCAAAACGTAAAATGATAAATCTTTCCCAATTGCCTAATTTTTTGCTGAGCTGGTTCCAACAGTGGAGCATGATATAAATCTTTATCAATCATTTGTTCTTCAAAATCTCCCCCCCCCCTGTGCTAAGGAGCTCAGACTGCTCCTTAACGAAAGAGCTTGGCAAAGGAACAGACCTGACAAGGAATATTTATTTGCATTCAGTGGAGAAGAAAGTACTGGCTTTGTATAACAACAACAACAATAAAAACAAAGTCTGTACTACTACTACTACTAATTCTCTATTTAAAAATAGTGAAGTGAATATTGCCTGTATCAGAAGACTGAAAAACTAGAAAAGTTTAAAGCATTTGAATCTTCTGAGTGTGGTAAAAAGGTGAATTAATAGGGGAGATGAGACCCATTGAATGGTGAACATTGTGTAATGATGAAAGGCATGGAAATAAAACAGCCTTTCTCCAACCTACCTAGCTGGGGAACAGAATGAAATTTAATAGGGATAAATGCCAAGTTCAACACCTAGGAAAAAGAAACCAAATGCACAGTTACGAGATGGGGGGATACTTGATTCAGCAACACTACAAGCGAGAAGGATCTTGGCATTGTTGTAGATCACAAGCTGAATATGAGCCAACAATGTGATGTGGCTGCAAAAAAGGCAAATGCTATTTTGGGCTGCATTAATAGAAGTATAGCTTCCAAATCCCGGGAAGTGCTAGTTCCCTTCTACTCAGCACTGGTTAGGCTGCATCTGGAGTACTATGTCCAGTTCTGGGCACCACACTTTAAGAAGGATGCAGACAAGCTGGAGAGGGTTCAGAGGAGGGCAACAAAGATGATCAGGGGACTGGAAACAAAGCCCTATGAGGAGAGACTGAAAGAGCTGGGCATGTTTAGCCTTGAGAAGAGAAGACTGAGAAGATATATGATAGCACTCTTCAAGTACTTGAAAGGTTGTCACAGACAGGAAGGCCAGGATCTCTTCTTGATCATCTCAGAGTGCAGGACACAGAATCATGGGCTGAAGTTACAGGAAGCCAGATTCCGGCTGAACATCACAAAAAACTTCCTGGCTGTTAGAGCAATACAACAATGGAACAAATGACCTAGGGAGGTGGTGGGCTCTCCACACTGGAGGCATTCAAGATGAAGCTGGATAGCCATCTGTCAGGGATGCTTTTGACTTAGATTCCTGCACTGAGCAGGCGATTGGACTCGATGGTCTTATAGGCCCCTTCCAACCCTACTGTTCTATGATTCTATGATTCTAGTGCTCTCCAGATGTGCTGGACTATAACCCCCATCACCCCAAACAGTGGGCATGATGGGATTTGTAGTCCAATGCATCTGGAGGGCACCAAATTGGGGAAATCTGAAATAGTGAATTGCCTCATAACACTAGAAATTCTGGTCACCTAATGACATAGATGAGCTATAGATTTGGGACAGATCAAAGGAAGCTGTCCTTCACGCTAAGCATCACTAGCTTAAAGAATTCATTGCCACAAGTGGTGTTGATGATGACCACTAGTAGCCTAGATGGCCTAATCCTTAAAGGATTAGGAAATCTATGGGAAAGGGTAGGTCTCTCGATGGATATGTGCCTCAAGGGTGTTCTGGCTAGGTCATTCTTATACTTAAGAATGACTTCTTTTCTGCTCCTGCTGCTGTGCATTTAAGAGAACTTTGACCCAGATAAATGAAGCAGAATTTCCCCCTATCCCTGGGATTCATGGCTGGAAATGTTTTCTAGGATACATTTCTCTGCATCATGCTGTTATTAAAAGTGCAAGGCTAATTTTAAAAAGTTGGCAATCTTTGACACAGTGTTTAGGAGCTGCACATCTCCATATAGTCAAGTGGATGCACGTCTAGAAATCTGAGTGTGTGGAGACTGCATCATCACATGGCACGATATTTGGCAGTGCAAACACTGGTGTTCGCTCTGGGAGCGCACATGCCCCATAACTGGGTTCTTCCTGGGTTCTTTCCCCTGCATCCACATGCATCTAAAAGTTGAGAAGACTCCACAAGTTGGAAGGCTAATTTAATGACATTTGCTCTGAGCACAGCATGGCAGAAAATCAAGCCATGTATTGACCGTTCTCAAAGTGATGTTAAATTGTGACATATTCTTTTTGCAGTAGTGACTAACTAAGCACGATTTCAAAATGATGAACAGCCAGATTTGAACTTGCTTGGAGGCTTACTGATGGCAGCCAGCTGGGCAGAGTGTTGCCTGCAGCCTAACACGCAGCCACTGAGTATTTCTAGAGGGGAAGGAGAAAATCAGATGCATGTGTTGCTGGAGATTAGCAGCCAGCAGGGAACACTTTGTGGAGGAGCAGTCTATCTAAGCAGCAAGAATTTGGGATATCTGTAGCAGTACCCTACAAAGATCCGCAGCCATTCTGAACTGCCCTACATACTGGTTGTGACGGACAGAACTGGGACCCTTATGTGAGTGTAGGGATGCCTGTTAACCCTCTAAAGAAACTTTGGTTCAACTTCTCCTTAATAAAATGTTTTGAGCAGTGCAGAGCAACAGGTTTTGGACCTAAAGTCTTGAACAGAATTAGGGTTAGCACCTCATACTCAGGTATGCTGCTCCTGCATTGCCTGCTGAGTTTCCATGAAGATGTTAACAGTTCAGCAGACGCGGGTAGGTGTGGTCCCGACACTCATTTGCATCCCCACTCAGAAGTAGATTGGGTTAAAAAATAAATCCCCTTGATTTCAATGACTAGTTCTTAGAAGCCAGAGCGTGAAGGGCTCTGATCCTTGGTTGAAAGAGAACTTCAGCGCTTCGATACACCCGAGCTGCTAAAAAAACCCAGTCTATCAATATCAAACCCTACTCCACTCCCCCCGCCCCGGGGAAGGCTTCAATAGAACGTTTTGGGGGAGAACAGGGGTGTATTTGTGGGGGAGGGGGGTCGTTCAGAGTGAAAAGTGAAGGGTTTTTTTTTTTAATTTCCTTCTATTTCAGTGCGGAATTTTTGAGCACGTGCTTAACAGATCAAGGGGGCATAACTGTAGCCAGGGGTCGGTTGGGGGGGG
The DNA here is from genome assembly GCF_057233095.1 of Heloderma suspectum. NCBI lineage: Eukaryota > Metazoa > Chordata > Lepidosauria > Squamata > Helodermatidae > Heloderma > Heloderma suspectum. The sequence goes on from NC_139466.1 coordinate 6,409,838, forward strand.
AACTACCCCCCTAAATTTTCTCTGCCCCCATAAATTTTCTCTGCCCCCCTAAACTTTGGATTTTGGAGGGGGCTGAACTCGGTGGTCTTATAGGCCCCTTCCAGTCCTACTATTCTATGATTCTCGCCCCCCGCCCACATTTATTTTTAATAAGCACACAGTTAAAAAACAGTTTGCAATTTTGTCTTTAAAAGGTCTGCAAACCAGATTAACTGCCCCCTCCTTTTTTGCCCCCCCCCCGAACTTTTAGGCTGGCTATGGGCCCGAGGCTGAAGTCCCCCCCACTCAAGAAAACCCCATATCATTGTGACTGGCCCCGATCGTACTCCAGATTCTGAGCAAGAAATGAAGTCTGAGAAAGAACTGCATGCTAACAAGAAATGAACGAATAAAGCTGGTAGAAATACGAGAAATAGAAAAGCCCCTTTCCTTGGTCCGGGAAAAAGCATCGCCTGTTTAGAGGTGGTCTGTTTGGCATTCTTAAAAGAAACTTTACACTGATGGTGCTATTGCGATCCTTACACATTTTTCCTGGGAAGTATATAAGTTCCATGTAATTCAAGGGGGATTTGCTGTCAGGTAAGGGTGTCTAGGATCGGCGCCTAAATGAACCTGCCCATAAATAAGACATCAAAACGAAAATATAGACATCTGCTTTGAAACTGGGTTTGTTGGGTCCTTGTCTCCGGTTTCCTCTGTCTTGGGGTGTTACCTAATGCTCTCCAGGTGTGTGGGACTACAACTCCCATCTCCCCCAGCCAGCTTGGCCATTGGGGATTCTGGCTAGGTTGAATGGGAATTGTAGTCCAAAACATCTGGAGAGCACCAGGCTGACGAAGGCTGCAAATTGTAGGATGTTTATTAACACCGTAGAAAGGAGAAACGTTAGTATTTTCTTCTGGCTCTGCATACAGAAACACGTTTAAAGCAACCGCGTGACTGTTGCTGGTTAGAACGACTGCCAAGTTGAAGATTCTTCTCTATCTTTTGACATATTGATTCAGTGATTCTTTATTTCTAGTTTATGAAGCTGTTCCCCAATGAAATCTGAAAATGCAATATACAGACGAGGGGCGGAAATTGCTTCCATTTCAAGGCATTCCCATACTTTTAATAAACAATATCCCCTCTGAAGTTCTCCCCACTTGGAGTTAACACCCCCCCCTCCCATAGTCCTACGCATTAAAAGTTACTTTTGATAGGATTTATTTGTGGCTGCATTTTCATCTCTAACTACTCAGTGTGATCCATCTCTTTTGGTATTTTCAAATCTTGGACCTCCATCTCCTGCTGTTAGTTTATTCTATTCGATGAAAGCAGATCAGAAAAAGGTGCCCAGCTTTTTGTTTTTTGTTTTAAATGTGGGCTTAAAAAAAAAAAAATTCTCCTGAAAAATGGGCAAGCTGGAAGTAGGGGAGGGTGGTGCGTGCGGAGAGGACACAATCCAGAGGAGATAAATCGAGATATTACAGTGCAATCCAATGGATGTCTACTCACAAGTAAAAACAGCAGATAAGTGCGTATAGAATTGCAGCTTTATTCTCTATTGCATTAGCCTTTGGTCATAAGAAGTACAATATATAATGCATTAGATAACATAACATGCATGTGTAAATAGCAATATTATTATTAATGCAAAAATTAGTCATGGCTCAATAGGCCTACTACACTTACTTGGAAGTGATCTCCATTGAATACGGTGGGGTATATTTCCGAGTCAACAATAAACGTAGGTCCCATTTATTTCAGCAGGACTTAGCCGCAACGAACTTTGGTTGGATTGGTCCCAATTCACATTTCTCTCTTGTGGTATGTGTGTTTAGGACTGCAACTTCAAGAAGTTAAGAAACGTGGTGGAACAGAGAGAGTAGCTCAGATATAGTCCAGAATCATTCACCCTAGCAAGGCTGAGAGGGAATTATCATTATCATAATGTTGACGATGAAGTTTTGCTGCAACTGTGTGGGAAACCAAATCATCAGGACTAACAAACAACCCTCTCCCAACAACACAAAAGGGTTTGTGTGTGTGTACATTAATGGGTGTACATTAAAAAATGGATCGTCCCCTCCAGTGTCCCGTCTCAATCCAAAATACATTTTCAATGGAAATCATTAATGTCACTCTGGTTTTTGCAGGGGCTGCTCGCGTTTTGTCCCATAAAGGCTACAATTCAATCCTACTTGCATTTACCTCGGAATAAGCCTCCATGAACTCAGTGGGGCTTACTTCGGAGTAAACGTGGCTGGCTTTGGGCTGGGCGAGGCTGCGATCCTTTGCAAGTGGTTACTCTTGGGGAAAGCGCGTGGAAAATGCCGACATTTCCTCTGCTGCTTCCTTGGGAGAAAAGGCGGCAGTCAAATAGGTTTCTTAAACAGCAATTGAGACTGATAATGATCATGATATAATAAAATGGTAATAAAAAAGAAGACTAGAGGTTGTATTGGATTTACTAATCACATTTAGAAATAACAGTGTTAAAAGCCTCATTGAGGCTATATTTTAATTTATTATCTGAATTCAGCCTAGAGATGCGACAAGTCTAAAACGCTGTTACAAACGAACCTGATTCGCATTCCCTCCAGGTTTTTTTTTATCATCATTTTAAAATCGAATAATCTCCGGGCCACGGATGTTAAGAAACCCCTAACAAGCCTTTCCCATCCCTGAGTTCCCAGATGATGTTGGACTACAAATCCCACCGCTCCTAACCATTTGGCACTGCTGGTTTGGGATGATGGGAGTTGTAATTCAGAGCCATTTGGGGACCCTTGCAAGGAAACTCCATTCAAATGAACCGGTTTGCCTGCCCAGTTCCGTGCGTGCTGTGCAACTTTGGAGACACACGAATATAATGTTCTTTGAAATCCTCGCAGTTAAACGTTTCCCGTTTGGTGAACATAATTGTGTGTGTGTGTGTGCGTGCGCGTGCGCGCGCGCGCGCCTGGGAGGGGGATTGGAGTTTATTTTAAGGGAAGGGGGAGGTAAATTTTATTTCTGCCATCCAAACTAGAATTTGATTTAAAAGAAGAAGGAAAAGAAAAGTGGGAGACAAAAAACCTTCTACGTTTCCCAGAGGTTTGTATGGCCAGAGAAGAATCTGTATGAGAAAAGTAATTGCCTGGCAACAGGTGATAACGGGTCTTGGGTACCACTCTGGAAAGGATGTTGCAATGTTAGTGGGATGCAGTGGCTGCTTTTAAAAAATCATTCATTCATTCATTCATTTATTTATTTAAAATACTTATTTGTCCTACTGTCCTTTATTTCGTTTTTCCTCCTTTACAGCCTGAACCCCACCCATCACCATGGCTTGCAAGCTGCTGAAGCCAACATCGTAGGGAGCTGATCCACACCTGTGTGTGCATCACTCCTGCGCTGCAGCCTCTAGCCCTGCCTTGCACGTGTGAATGAACTCGGGGCACCTTAACAACTGCACGTACAGCTGTCCCTTTCACCGGATATCAACTCAGACAAGATGGGGGCGGCTTATTGAATGCGGAGAAATTTCCTAGTGCCTGTACACGTGTAAAGGGGGATCCCTGGATGATCCGTTTGATCCTTTCGGCCCTATCATTCAATCACAGCAGTGCACTGCAGCGCCTCAAGACTTCACAGGGTGTGGGTGTAAACCAGGAGTCCTTAAATCTCAGAGTTTAATGGTTAAGTGTGTCGTTTTAGGATTTACATTTACTTTATGGAGGTGATGATGATTGATAATTATGGTATAATTAAAGGGGAATTCATTACATTTGGGGTAGGATTTGGGTGGGAATTGGGAAATGAATTCTCCCTTGGCTTGCTTTGGGATTAACACTTGTCAAATTTCTGAAACTCCACATTGGTGCAAAAGTTGCCATTTTGAGGTGTGTGTGTGTGTGTGTGAGAGAGAGAGAGAGAGAGAGAGAGAATGGGCACATGAAAAAACCCTCCAGCCATTCTCAGTTTTGCATTTTTTTACACTATTGGAAATTAATTTTAATTGAAGAGGAACTCCTGATTTAGGACAATCAGAGCAGGGTTCAAATTAATGGAAGGATTTATTTTATTTGAGGTGACTAATAAATTAATTAGCTGGCTTTGCCTCCTGTGAAATTTAAATACATCCTAGTAATTATTTCTAAAGTTGCATATATAGATATAAATTAGCATATGCAAATTTTATGCAGATTCACATCTTATGGGTCTCAGCCCTGGATTTTTTAAGTGCCTAACAATGCCCCTGTGTAAATATATGCATGCTGCAAGAAAGTAGACACCACTGTATACTGTTGTTGTTTTGGGATTTTATTATTGGTTTTAATGATTGTTGTAGCTTTTCTGAAGGACAGGATATATAATTTTTTATAAATGAATAAATAAATACCTCACCCCCTAAATACTAGAATTCAGATTACTGAGTGAAGTCAACTGGAAGATATTCAGGACAGGCCCAAGAAAGGACTTCTTCACACATCACAGTCCTATGCATGTTTATGCAGGAGTAAGCCCTACTAAGCACAATGTGGTAAGTGTGTATAGCAGGGATGGGCAACTTATGCTCCTCCAGATGTTTTGGCCTACAATTCCCATCATCCCCAGACCATTGGCTGTGCTGACTAGGGCTGATGGGAGTTGTAGGCCAAAACGTCTGGACGGCCCCAAGATGCCCACCTGTGGTGTATAAGATAGCAGCCTGGAATGTGCTGCCAGAAGGTGTACTCATAGATCTCATAGAACCATAGGGATGGAAGGGGCCTACAAGACCATGGAGTCCAACCCCCTGCTCCATGCAGGAAGCCTGATTCCCAGGCGGTCTCCCATCCAAGTACTCGCCAGGGCTGACCCTGCTTAACTTCTGAGATCAGACGAGATAGATATCGTTATAACTACTGCCACTGGCTTAGATGGCTTGAAAACAACCTTTCCCAGCCCAGTGACCTCCAAATGTTTTGGACCATGACTCCCAGATTCCCGACCGTGGGCCATGCTGTCCAGAGCTGAAGTCCAAAACATCTGGAGGGCACCAGGTTGGGGAAGCCTGCTTTAAAATGAGATTAAGGTGCAATCCTATGCAAGTTTAGATAGAAAGAAGTCCTACAACTCCCAGCATGCCCCAGCCATGCTGGGAATTGTGGGACTTTTTCCTGTCCAAACGTGCATGGGATTGTGCCCTTAGGCAACATAATGGAAGCTGGGCGTATGGGTGGCTGTTGATAGCTAAATGAAGCCTGCATGTTTAGAAGCAGTGTGCCAACTGCCATGGCATACCAGCTGCTGGTAGGAGCAACATTCAGAGGCCCATTTCCTCAATGGACCTTGAGTCTGACCCATGAGGGCTCTTCATAGAATCATAGGATAGCAGGGTTGGAAGGGGCCTAAAAGGCCATCGAGTCCAACCCCTTGCTCAGTGCAGGAATCTAAGTCAGAACATCCCTGACAGATGGCTGTCCAGCCTCGTCTTGAATGCCTCCAGTGTGGGAGACCCCACCACCTCCCTAGGTCATTGATTCCATTGTCGTACTGCTCTTCTGAGGTTCTTATTATGAACCACCAGATATAGCAGGGATACATGCCTGGATTTCCCAGTGACCTTCAGGGACACTTCCTTATTTTTCCCTCCATATTTTGGCTTTGGTTGGCCTGCTGCATCATTCCTGGCAGTGCCCCAAACATACAGAAAGTTTCGGGCTGTGCAGAATTCAATGCCATCTTTGGGGAGGGGCACTCTGCTGGATGTGTGGGTATGTGATTTGAGACAGCCCAAAGGTTATTATGGGGTGTAGAGCCCCAGTTCCTTATGTGTTGTTGTCATCTGGGGTCATCATGCGTTAATGGGTGTTGTACAAGAAGGACTGTTTTGATGGGATATAATTTGATTGGAGATTGTTGTTGTTTATCATGAAGGGGACAGTATCCCAATAACAGAGATATATTATATGAGGTGGCCCTAAGCTAAGCTTTAGGGTGCAGGGTCATTTTGAACAATGTCCATGCATGCACGCTGGCTGGGGAGTGTGTGATGGAAGTTGTAGTCCAACACATCTGGATGGCACGGGTTGGGGAAGGCTGGTTTAAAGATGTCTTCCCTTTCCAGAATCTAATGATGATTTCAGAACAGGGCATTCCCCTCCCCAAAGCTGTCACATTCCACTCTTTGAAATCGTGTGTGTGTGGCCATGAGCCTAGTGGTGCCATTTGGCTGAGCTGTTGTGCCTGCACAGAAATGTTCATTCCAACTGGTTAAGGGGAAAAAAATGTCAAGGCGAGAGAGAGAAAAAGAAGGTTCCCAGCTCAGCTTCTGTTGGAAGGGAAGGGTTGTTGTCAGTTTGATGGGATTAAAACTTCACTGGGAGGAGGAGCTGGGTGGGTCAGGCTAAGGAAAGGAACGCTGGTGGAGAAGGCCCCAGAAATCAGGGAACCTATGGGCACAGAGCACAGGGGGTCAGGATGGCCAAACAAAAGGAGCAAAGTAAGCAGTCAGGTGATAATATATGAATTGAGGGATGGGCAGGTGGGAGAAGCAGAGCTTGGCCAAGGGGCGTGTGCGCAAAGGATCAGCTGGTCAAAATTCTGAGAGGGCCCCTGTGTTTGCTTCTTGAGTGCCATTTTCTTGGTGGAAAGGTGGGGGCAGGGTTTGCAAACTGAATAAAGAAATAGTAAATCCCTGCAGTACTGTGGACCAAGAGGGCAAAGAGAGTCGAAGGGTGCTGGTGGGGTAGGTAGGGGGCTGAATTGCACAGCACCGATTCAAATGAACCCGGCAGTACTTGGCCTGCTGCTGCAGCAGCAGGCTTCTGGTCTGGATGTAGCCCAGCCTTTGCCAAGCTGGTGGTGCCGTCCAGAGGTTTTGAACCACAACTCCCATCAGCCCCAGCCAGCATGGCCAATGGGCAGGACTTCTGGGGGCTGTAGTGCAAAACGCCTGGAGGCTACCAGGTTGGGGAACAGTTGGTCTTATAGCTGCTCCATAGGCTCACCTTGAATTGCAAAGGGAAGCTCCCCATATATCCATTGTGGGCTAGAAGGACCATCTGCCTCCCTTTTCCCGGCCTTCCCAACACTCCTCATCAGTGGAGGCTGGCGGCTCTGATTTCAGTGGGGCTGTGATTCCATTCTGGGTTTCAGTCAGAACCAGCCAGAACTCTAAAGGAGCTATCCAAGGTGCTGAGGCCTAGCCCCCAAATAGGCTCAGCATCTTGGATAGCTTCTTTAGTGTCCTGGTTGCTTCTGACTGAAACCCAGAATGGAATCCCAGCCCCATTGAAATTGGAGCCACCAGCCCCACTGATTCTTACCAACCTCTCTGTCACCACCCCTCACCTCTCACCTCTCTCCCACCCCTGCACCACTTCCCCCTTTATTTATTTCATTTCATTTCTACACCGCCCAATAGCCGAAGCTCTCTGGGCAGTTCACAACAATTAAAACCAAAAAGCACAGGATAAAACAATATAAAATATAAAAGCATTAAAACCACAATATAACAATAAAGCCAGAATAAAACCTAGCAGTAATGCAGAGATTTAAAATAAAGTTTTAAAACACCAAAGCTAAAATACTAAGAAGCTAAAATGCCTGGAAGAATAAAAAGGTCTTCACCTGGCTCTGGAAGGAATACAATGTAGGTGCCAGGTGAACCTCTCTAGGGAGCTCATTCCACAGCCAGGGTGCCACAGCAGAAAAGGCCCTCTTCCCCCTTTTCTCCACATCTGTCTTTCCCTCCCTTCCATCATAAGAACATAAGAGCGTAAGAGGAGCCCTGCTGGATCAGACCAAGGGTCCATCTAGTCCAGCATTCTGTTCACACAGTGGCCAACCAGCTGCCCAGAGGAAACCCAAAAGCAGGACATGAGTGCAACAGCACCCTCCCGTCCATGTTCCCCAGCAACTGGTGCACAAAGGCACACTGCCTCTGGTTCTGGAAGTAGTACATAGCCATCAAGACCAGTAGCCATTGATAGCTTTTTCCTCCAGGAATGTGTCTAACCCCGCTTTAAAGCCATCCAAATTGGTGGCCAGCTCTACATCATGTGGTAGCGATCCATGCAGTTTAAGAGTCGGAAAGAAACGACGCAAGACGAGTCAATGGAGCCGGACAGCAAACTCAGCGACAGCAGAGGAGGCGGGCTGTTGACACACGAAACTGACCAGACTTTCGGGCGTTCAGTTCTGAAATTGACTAGGGAGGGAATTCTCAGCTTCTCGCCGAAAAAACGGCCAGGAGGCGAGAGGCGGGAATTGCGCACAGCAGGAAAAAGGAGAAAACAAATCAACCCTTCTCCCCCTCGACCCCCCCCATTCCTGCTACACGAAGTGCGAACCAACCCTGGATCACGCTGAATATGTCGTTTGTTCTCTCTCTCTCTCGATTGTGCCCCTCCCTCTCCCACTTTTGCCCTTGGAGGGCAATTAAGGAAACAAACGAGTTGTCCGGGATGGCTGGCGAGGCGCCGCTCTGCATATTAAGACACCATCGCCGCTGCGCTCCCTCTCGGACCACTCTCATTAATGGAACGCGGCGGCGCCGCCGATCCACGCTGGCTGCGTTTGGAGGAATACACGCCGGTGGACTGGGCGGGGAGAAGGTTGTGGGAAGGAGTGGGAAAGCTCTGGCGGCAAGCAAAACATGAATAAAATAAAAATAAACATCGCACAGCCGCTCCCCCCCCCCCAACGCAAAATCGGCAGAGATGCACAAAACCAATGAAGAACAGAATGTCATTTGCAAACGTGGTGCGGAGTTTCGCTTGGAGGAACCGACGGGGCACCACCGAAGAGGCGTGACGCGATCGACGGGTCGACGCGGAAAAGCGCCTTTCCTTTCTTTGCTCCCTCTTCTCCTCCTCCGCCGCCTGCAATCTTCCGTGGCGTTTCGTGCATCCGTATCTTCTAAGGGCTTCTCGTGTGCTCCTCTGCCCTTCCGTGGAATGTGCGCTTTTACATCTGGAGCTTTCAAAAAATGGCATTCCCCCACCTCCAGCCCGAAGCGGCATCACCCGCAGAGTCACCCCGAGGGCTTTACCGCCTCATTCTGCTGCAGACTTGGGGTTGTGCTCATGTGTGGTTGTGCAGTTGAAAAAAGTAAGAGGGACGGCAGCTTTGCATTTCCACTATCCAAGAATGCTTCACAGAGAGAGAGAGAGAGAGAGAGAGAGAGAGGAGGGGGGAGGGAGAGAGCAGTCAAACGGTGATCGCTTCTGTTCACAATGCAGGAGGAAAATATGCAAGTTTATCAGCTAATTGTAGTCACAGGTGAGTTGCAGAGATTCAGCAACCAGATAGGCTGGTGTTAAGTTTAAGAATGAAGACCTACGAGTGTGCCCCCGCCCCCTGCTGCCCAGTTTCCTCATGTTTGGAGTGCCTTACAAATATTTCAGGTGCAGTGGTGGAGTGGTAAAGGTTGAAGTGCAGACGCTCACCATGACAGTCAGGAGGGACTGTCATATTGAGCAGACACCGTGTCCCCAAACAATCCAGGCCACTGTGTCGATCCATATCAACAAACCAGTTCTAGCAGTTTTCATCTCTACTGGGAGCAGGTCTTTTGTAGAGGTATTGGACCACAATTGCCCATTCAAGACCACCCCAAAAATACTTTGCACTACAACAGGGATAGCTCACAACTATATATTATTGCTCCTCCCCCCCCGCGCTATTGTGAGGATTGCAGCTAAGCTCAGAAGGAAATAGGAATTCTGACGGGGTGGCAAATGATGTTAACATCCTTGCTAAGCCCTGACTCCACTACAGCTGGATTTTTGCCTCTACACCATGCCCTCACCACCCTTCCCCAACCACCCTTCCTCCAGAGGCATCTGACTACAATTCCCATTGTAATGAGCATTATAATGAGCACGCTGGCTGGGGATTATAGGAGCTCCAGTCTGATACCAGGTTGGGGAAGGCTGTGAGCAAACTGGAATCCCCCCCCCCCCCGGACATTTAGGCCTCTAAAAAAGAAATAGAAAGAAAACCTCCATTGACAGTTGAGTTCTATGCATCTGCAGAATTATCTCCTGCAGGAATTGATACTGGAGTTCCCATTGTGCATAAAACTGGTACAGGGATACTTTAGGGAATAGCCCAGATGATTGACATGAAATGATTTAATAGAATGCCCTCCATCTTTGTCTTTAGATTGTAAGATCTTCTCCAGAGTAATTGGCCTCTCTCCTTGGTTACCCCTAAATGCACCCATTACCAGCCCTTCTAAGTGTCACATCACTTGTGCTTAATGGGCTTCTCTTTTCCCTGATATGGAAGATTAGCATCTGAGATTTGGATGGCTTTAAAACATACATTTAGCTATTCCAGAAAGCCAGCAACCAAAGAAACGAGGGGACTTCCAAGGTCCAGAGTGATCAGCTTTGGATAATGGCCCACCACTGTGATTTGTTTGGGATCAATCCCCTTTTCTAAGAGAGGTCATTTTTAAACATTGTACAGAAGTGATTCTCCAGATCTCCAGTGGCATCCAACGGTGGGCTTGTTGCACCCTGGCAGGTGGGCACCTGTTGGTCTGCCCCAAACTCCCAACTTGGAACTGCATTCCTGATTTAATTGGTGTGTGTGTGTGTGTGTGTGGGGGGGTGACGACTCACTACCACAGGATTTAGTGATGGCCACCAATTTGGATGGCATTAAAAGGGGGTTGGACAAATTCCTGGAGGAGAAGGCTATCAGTGGCTACTGGTCCTGATGGCTATGTGCTACTTCCAGTATCAGAGGCAGTGAGTATACCAGTTGCTGGGGCACATGGGCGGGAGGGTGCTGTTGCGCTCATGCCCTGCTTGTGGGTTCCTGGTCAACAGCTGGTTGTCCAATGAGTGAACAGAATGCTGGATTAGATGGACCCTTGGTCCAGCATGGCCCTTATCTTCTTATGTTTAAGCTAAAATATGCTGGCATTTTAGATATTTTAGTTTCTCCCCTTTGCCTTTGGCCACACCCACCACTGGAATGCAGCCTCCAAAATTTTCTCCAAAATTGAATTTAGCCATTGGCTTAAAAGAGGCTCTTCATCCCTCGGCTATAAGACAGACCATTGTTTTGACTCAGTTTTGTATTTTCAAATGATTAATCTGAAGTAGGAAGGAAGCGGGGAAGAGGAAGCAGGAACTGCAGAAAACTGGCTTGGAAAAACACATCTGCTTAATTCTGAAAAATGCTCTTCTTTTATTTCCTTCTTGTCCCACCATTTTTTTTTTATGGGTGTCCCTGTATTTTTAAGTAATCCTTAAATTCTCTCAGATACGGAGGGCGGGGTGAGGGAGACCTCAGGAGCACTAAAGCAACATGGACATTGGAGCTTCTAATGGTATTAGGGATTTATGCTCTGAGTTAGTGAGATACCATATGGCATGCTGGAAATACAATATGCTGTTTTGCTAATAGGCTGTGTAAAGCTGCTAACAGGATACAAGCTCATAAATGCATCTTTTATCAATGCTTTTCACTGTATGTTCTGCTCCATCTTCCACCTTGTGTTTGGTCTGTCTGTCTGTCTGTCTGTCTGTGTCTGCAGTTTCTGAGCTCATCTGCAGACCTCTCAGGGTATGTCGGTGATTGGCTTTTCCCCTAGTATACATTTAGGGAAAAGTCATTATTTGCAACAAATCCCTAGTGGAGTTATTAGTTGAGGCTCTGCTTCCATGTCTGGACATGGCAATGCGAGTTCCTTGCTAAACTGGTTCTTGCATCCTCAGGTTGTTCTGTGCGGTCAGAGAATCTGGACATGTCGGGAGGGAAGGACCATAGTTCAGTGGACAGAGAAGATGTTTTACATGCCAAAGATCCCAGGTCCAATCCGAAGCAGCATCTCTGTGTAGGGCTAGAAAAGAATCCTGCCTGAAACCACAGAGAGCTGCTGGCAGTCAGTGCAGACTCGGCTGAGTGAGGTGGACCAAGGTCTGACTCAGCACAAGTTGGCTTCCCCTGATCCTGTTTAAAGAAGCCCTTTACACAGAACCAAGAGGACATTTTATTTTTAGCGGAAGGGTTCCTAGCTATGTGACAGAGCAGATAAGCGAAGGCTGGGGGCTTCTATTTCAGTGGGGCGGTGAATCCACTCTGGATTTTAGCCAGAACCAGTCATAACTCTAGTGGAGCTATCCAAAAGCTGAACCTTATGCCCCCAAAGGGTTCAGCACCTTGGATACCTCCCTTAGAGTTCTGACTGGTTCTGACTAAAACCCAGAGTGCATTTACCGCCCCACTGAAATAGGAGCCACCAGCCTCCACTGGAGCAGATGCTTTGCATTCAGAGAGGCCCAGGTTTCATCCCTGGCATCTCTAGGGAGGGCTGGGAAAGACCCCAGCCTGAAACCCTGGAGAGCGGCTGCCAGTGAGTGCATGGACAACACTGAGCTAGATGGTCTGAACTGGTATGAGGCAGGGCCAGCCCTCCCATGAGGCAAAGTGAAGGAGCAGATACTTGGAGGTGGCAGCAGGGTGTTGGAGGAGAGAGCTGAGTCCCATGAGGCCTGCTCTGCACCCCCTAAGCTATCCTGCTGCTTTGGGGAGCAATGGAAGATGCTGCCCCATCACCAGAGTTGAAGACAGAGTCAGCTGTCAGCTCAGTCGGCTTTTGTACATGGAATGGGAGGGGGCACCATCCAGGGGAAGCTGGTGACTCCGATGTCAGTGGTGCATCCTCTCCAAGTTTCAGTCGGAACCAGTCGGAACTCTAAAGGAGCTATCCAAAGTGCAGAAGCCATCCTATGTTCTACCTCTAGCGGCCAACCTGGTATTCTTTGTTCCTCACCTGTCCCACCAGCACACAGATTGGTCTCTTGGGCAGTTCTTAGGGAAAGGCCATGGCTCAGTGGTAGAGCACAAGCTTTGCATGCAGAAGGTCCCAGATTTGATCCCCGGCATTTCCAAGTGTCTGGCTCAGTTCAAGGCAGCTTCCTGTGCTCCTAGTTCTGCTTAAGAGAGAATCGCCCTCTCCTCCTTTGCTGTGGACTGCAACGGTGACGAATCAACAAGCGACAGAGGTGAGGCGCCAGAGACAGGTCTGTTTGTGCAGATCTGGCTAATTTTTGAAGCTGTTGGGATGACTTAGTTGATTTGAGCCAGGCCTTTTTAGGAGTGACGTCTTGAATTATGCAAATCAGCCATCAGCCTGAGGCAGGAAGTCTGAGGAGTGAATGATGGGAGAATGGAGAACAGATGAGCTCTTTTAATAGAGATCTATTTACCTCTCTGAGAGTTGGATGGGATGGGTGGGGGAGAGACATGAGGGTATGGACAAATTTCCTTGTCAGATAGGAGGCAATGAGCCATCTGTATAAACTTGTTTTCCATTTTCGGAGTTGTTTTAATAGTAATATTGCAGCTTGGCCTTCTTCCCTGTGTGGGTGTGATGAAAAAGATGGCATGAATCTAATCCTACTTAGCATTTATATCAAGGGCGGGGAACCTCTGACCTGTGGGCCAAATGTGGGGCTGTAGTCCTCTCCCGAGGCCATGCCCCATTTCCCCAGGCCAGGCCCCCCATCATCTCAATTCTGGCTTATTGGTATTACTTACTCCGTCCTGCTACATAGCTGATGGAGGGAATCGTGCACAGATCGGGGATGGAGAATGCTTGGATGCCAATGCCTGCCCCTCCCCCAGAAGTGACACATCTGTAACTCCACCCACTTTTAGCTCTGGCTCTGCCTTGGACAGGAATGCAGGCTCTGACAGGTTTTGACTGAAGTGATGCTGACCCATGAAGGGTTGCCACTGTGTCTCTGAGGTTGACAGTGGGTGCTACGAAGAAAAACTTCTTCCCATTGCTGATTCATCTGGAATGGCTCATTCAGACATTACTTGATGCTGAAGTCCATGAATGATGGCAGTGATGTTGTCTGACTGAACTGGACCTGTGTCCAATGGAAGGTCATAGGAAGGCTGCCTGCCTTATCCTGAGGCAGACAATCAGTATATCAGAGTGAGTATTGTCTGCTGCAGCCTTCTCCTTTGAATTTTTTCAAAAGCCATTTCTTTTCTAGCAGACTGAATGAGAACGGTCCAAAAAGATGTGGGAGAAATCTTCAGCACAGCACTCATGAATTCCTAAGGTAAACAAAGATGTGCCTTTTTTTGTTTTGTTTTGTTTTCAAGAGAGAATTTGAGGATAAAAATGTAACTTAAAAACAACAATACTCACCCCCCAGAATTTAAAGGGGGAAAGTAAATTCCCCTCAAACCAAGCTCTTTATTTGGTCTGTCTGTCTGTCTGTCTGTCTATCATCTATCTAATCTATATATTTATAAGAAATCTCAAATAAGTTTTCAAAGAAAAAACAACAATGCAATACAAAACACAAATGAAACAATACTGTTAAACTGTAAAAATGCATCAGCTCTGCCTGTCTGTAATATGCTAATAATAAAAATACTGCTTTACCTTATAAGGCTGATATAAGGATTTCCGGGATGATGTAAGCATGAGTGTTTAGAATGGGTGGGAGTGCTGGAAAAAATGTAAAGTCACCTTCTAGATCCCTTCCATCCTTGATCAAACATCATCTTGATTCCAGGAAAGTGAATGTCCCAGGCTATTAAAAAAAAGAAGAAGTAACTGTTGAAGTAGACTTTGGTGAAATGGGCTAATAAGGTGGCAGTAAATTCCGGAGCAGTGGATATTATTTGCTGATTGACCTGCTGAGTATGTTAAACAGTGTTCCCATTTGCCTTGGGGCATCTGGTGTCCTGACACGGCCAATTATGCCATGATAACATCAACTTAACCGACACTCGTATGAAAACTCTTGAGGTTGAGAATTGCCTCCCGATTAGCTGGGGGAACAGATTATTCTCCATGAGCTGACTTGGAGGGATGGAGGGGGCCTTAGTTCCAACCTTCCAAATTGGGCACCTTGCTTATCTTCTTTGACACCAGCACCCATGGAAATGGACTTCCAGGGAAAACAGGATGAGTGTGGCGGCTACGGTGGGGGCTCCTTAAGATGAACGAAAGCTGTAATCTTCTTTAATAACGTCACACACTTCTATGCCTCTGTCCTGTCCCTTCTCTCTGCTTGAACCATTTTGCCAGCAAGTGTGGGAGACGGAAGTGTGGTCAGGGAGCAGAAATAGTAGACTGAGTTTTGGATACTTGTAAGCTTTCACCTTGGAGACAGCACCCCCACCCCCCAAAGCCCCTTCCCCTTAGGAACTGATATCACAGCCCCCCGCCCCCACTGTAGGCATCCACCTAGGGATGTTGGAGAAATTTGGATTAAATGGATTCAAATGTGTTCAGATTTCTATGAATCCGACTGGCAGATTCTGTGGCAGACCAGATTTTTTCGAGTCACACAGATTCTGTGGACTTGCGGAAGGGGTTTTCTCTTTTGCGGGAGGGATTCGCACTTATTCGCATTAGTGCTAGTTCTCATTAACACTAATTCGCATCAGTGCTAATATGAATTAATGCAAGTACAACAAAATTCTGGTAAAAGAAATCCAATTCCATGAATGAGCAGATGACAGAACAAAAGATGCCAGACAATCTGCGAAACACAAACAGAACGGATTTAATACAATCTGTACATCCTTAGATCCAGCAATGCCTTGGCAACATCAGCAGATATTGTTCTTTTCTGCCTTCTCAGGCCAATTTGCATGTCTAGCAACCAACCCATTTCACATCACATTAAGCTTGTAATCCTATTCACACCTACCTGGAGTAAATTCCATTAACTTACTTCTGTGTAGATGTATAGAATTGTGTTGAAATGAGAGGGACAAAGGTATTATTGCTCATGATGCAGATATACAATGATATACAATGGGATATACAATGGCCATCTTCACATGCTTAAGAGGTTTTACTGGTTCACACTTTCCTTTTCTGACATGGAGTTTAATAATAGGAAACATTTTTGCATGGATGACTCATGTTTTTGCTCTGATTACATGCAAAAAAAAAAAAAAAGTTTGAGAAGTGAACCTTAAGCGAGTGCCCCTGTAAATTGGATGCAAAATGCCACAGAAGGCATTCAGGATGATTAAATGAAAATGTTCAAATGTCAAGTCTTGTAAATTTAGTTGCAACACAGTCCCTGTGGAACACCTTCGCTGACTGTACGGCCACAATGTCAGTTTCTCTTCCCGCTTGGGTAAGTGGGTAAGGCTTGATGAGTCTTTCGCATAACTTTTGTTTCTTTTTAAATAGCATTTATAGCATAATTTCACTATTAAAACAAGAGTGAAATTATTACTCATATATTATTGTATTTATTGAATATCTTATCAATAAGACAGTGGCAAAGATGTAACCCTTTTGTATGCTGTATTCTAATTTTCAAATTGCGGAGGTGGATTTGCACATCAGCACCATAAGGTGTTGATATCACACATGGTTTCTTCTGCAGCTGGAATTCTATTCATGAAGAATGATACAACGATAACATGTGGGATTTTGCCGTTACGGCTATATTGACACATTATGTTAGAGTAATGGAAAATAAACAAAGATAGAGTGAATTCATGGGAAATTGGAAATGATTTCTTTGTGTGTGTGTGTGTGTGTGTGTGTGTGGTAAAAGTAACAACCCAAATACACAGTATTGTTTTCATTACTATAATCCTATTAACAGAAAGAAATGGATACAGATAAGAACCGTTTAATTTCTGAAAATATGAAATAAGATAAGAGGGAGGGAGGAAATTTATGAATCAGCTTATTGTCTGTATTTGTATTTCGGAATAAGCTAATTGTCTTTCTGTTTCATAAAAGAAAAAGGCAAAGCCTGAGAATAAGTCAGTAATTAAAGTCTCCCCCCTCCCTTGCAAGGAGAAACTGACACTGGGACAATTCATGGAGGCTATTCAAGGGGAAATCAGAGGCTATTTGCCACAAATCCCCCAGACTGGATTCAACAGGAAATAATAAAAGCAACTTGCAGGGAGGAAGTGTTCAATTTAAAGCCATGGGATTCCTATCTAATCAGAGGCGCAACGTTGTTTATGAGAAAGCTAGCCAGCAAAACAAAGTGGATTTCATTTTACAGACTTACATTTCCATAGGCAGCAGAGTAAAATAACGATTCTCTGTGTAAATGTCACTGTGATGACTTATCCTCTTACTCTCAGATTAATGAGGGTGAGGGGAGGGGGGAGAAGAAAAAAAGATACAATGGCTTCTTCTCCTGCATTTGTTGCATAGATAGCAAATCAAAATGCAGCGTTTGAAAGCCAGCATGGCCTAGTGGTTAAAGCAGCCTTCCCCCCAACCTGGATGTGTTGGACTACAATTCCCATCCAGTGGAGGCTGGTGGCTCTGATGTCAGTGAGGCGGTAAATCCTCTCTGGGTTTCAGTCAGAACCAGTCAGAACTCTAAGAGAGCTATCTAAAAATGGAACCCTATCCCTAAAATGGGTTCAGCACTGTGAATACCTGACTGGTTCTGACTGGTTCTGACTGAGGCTGCCTTAACACTAAAGAAAAAAACCTGCAGTCCTCCCGTTGTGAACCCTTGCTGCATTTACAGTGGGCTCCTGGACAGTGACCATGTGATTGCTGAGAGGGGAAGTTTTTAATTTTCAAGGTTCCATACAGATCAATGAAACAGCACCACTAGTCATTGTTTTGATAGTGTAACAAACTGACTGAAATAGATAGTTCACTATTTCTGGATCTTTTTGAGATGGAATAACCAGGAAATACATGGCATTTTTTTCTAACTCAATTGAACACAATGAACTCAACTGAAGTCAATGGGTCTTACTTCTGAGAAAACATGCATAGCATTTTTCTGTCTAACTCAATGAACTCAATTGAACTCAATGGGTCTTCTTCCGAGTAAACGTGCATAGCATTTTTCTGTCTAACTCAACTGAACTCAATGGGTATTACTTCCAAGTAAACATACATAGGACTTTTTTTCTGTCTAAACATGCATCAAATTCTGCCTTAAGGCTGTCATCCTAAACACGGTTAACTTGGGAGTAAATGCCATTGAACTCAATGGGTCTTACTTCTGACTAAATATGCATAGGATTCTAATGCATGCCCGCCTAACTGTGAATGAGCTAAATTTGACCCTTTTGGCACTCCATTGGTGCTACTGACACATTTTTTAAAATTATTTTTTACATTTACCCCCTGAATTCGGGGATGACCACCCCCGGTCAAACACTTCCTGTATTCCATCATAACTCTTTTACAAACTTCATACTTTGAGGATTTGATATAATGCCGAACCTTTTCTCTTCCCATGCCTTCCTGTTTCATTTAAAAGCCATTCTAGTCCTGGGGAACTCAAAAGCTTGTTCACTACTTCGCAACATTTTAGTTGGTTCTGACAAAGCTATTACCCTACTGTGGCTTTTGAGTTATGGTTAATCATGCCTGCAATTCATAGAACTGGGAGATATCCCATTACTTCATGCATTTTGCTACATTAATTCAGTAATAAGATTACCACCCAATGTCAGAGCAGAATAGTAACTTTATCTCTCCATTCAGGATTCTCTCTCTCTCTCTCTCTCTCTCTCTGTATATAGCACCGCATACCAAATTGATATTGAAATGCAACATTTCCAAAGCATTTTTGTCATCTTAAATGAAGACTCTCCTGTTAATACCCCAAGTCCCATTATTCTTTCTGCAATAACCCTTCAAAGGTTCTTCTATTTACTTAATGGTCTCACATCAAACCACACAAAGCTGATGTTAATAAATTACAAAGGATTTTGCCTGTTCAGAAAATTAGCAAGCTACTTCCTCTCCACCAACCCTGGGTTTTATCTGCTTAGCAAATAATGATATATTTTAAAAGTGAATGCATATTTTATCTGCTAATGTTTTTGCATTTAATCATGTTGATTTCCCCTTACGGCGAACTTACAAGCCAATAGAAAGAACTGGTGATTTTGGCATGTCTCTTTTAGATGGATTGTTAAAAACACACACCAAACCGAAACCTCTTTAACGTTCAGAACAAAACTCTCTGTGCCACCAAAGGAGGGAGTTATACAAATTGAGAAAGGCCACACACCAAGATAATGGGTGTCTTTGCTATGAATATGTAGTGAAATCAGATTTTTTTCTGTTTGTCTGCATCCACTGTCTTTGCAAAAAAAAAAAAGTTTTTCTTGATCTTTTAATATTCTTCTGGGCCAGATTAAAAAGCAACTGATGTCAAACTCTTGTCAGTGTCTTGCCATGGGTCAAATGATTGCTTTCACCCTGTCTTTCATGCACCTCAAAGATGAGCAATATATCAATAGCTGAGTTTCCGTGTCTGCTTTCTGATTCTGACTTCACATCAAAAGTCTCATCAAAAGTTCTGGCTTCTACCATCAAATTCATTTGACCCATACTGGCATCTTTACATTTTTCATCTCATGCACACATTCAACCATTTTAATTAGGCCAGGGGCGGGGATAGATCACAAAGAAGAGAAACGGGTTCTCAGGATAGAAGACTGAATGTATATCTTATACATTCTTAAGCCCAGTGCATTTTGGCCTCCCCCCCCCCTTATTTTAGGCCTTCTTCAGGAGGTAAAGAAAAAAGTCTGCAGAATTATTTTAGCAAAAGATTGTCTCCTGTGTCAATCTACTGGTGATAGTAGATTCAATCTTGCATCCTGAGAACCTGTTTCTCTTCTATGTGATCTCCTTTGGATGCTCACCTCCTTCTGTTTTCCAGGTTAGGGGGTGGGTGGGTTACCATGGTATATTTACATTCGGATGCATCGCTGCCAGCCTTCCTTCCTTGCTTCCCTCCTTCTTTCTGTTTTTTTTTTGGGGGGGGGCATGAAGTTGAATTATGTCCACATTTGTTAACAGATCTTCAAGCCGCAAATTCAGAGTGCAGAGTGATTTGTGCTTTCATGAGTAATCATAGCATGTACACATAGGATCTGATCTCTCTCTCTCCTCTCTCTCTCTCAAATATAGTCAAGTTAGCTTATGAATGTTCAGGGCTGGCCCAAGACATTTTGATGCCTGAGGTGAAGAACAAGATGGTGCCCATGCCCTTCCCAAGTCCAAATCCAACTGGACTGGCAGTTGAACCTTTCTTCAACTCTGGTGATAGAACAGCATCCTCCTCTGTACCTCAGTGCAGCACAGTGGCTTAGGGGGAGAGGGCAGGCTGTGTGGCATGCAACTCTATTCCTCCATCACCTTGCTGCCACCTTCCAGCATCTGTTGCCTGAGATGACCACCTCATTCTGCCTAATGGTAGGGCTGGCCCAGTGAACGTTTAAACAGTAAGAAGTTAGTAACTAACAAAAACCTAAAACCCAAAGCCACCAATTTAAAAGCAGCAGCAAATACATCTTTATCAGCTTCATCCCCGCCCCCCAGCCCCTTGAGACAAGTCAAATGTTGCTGTCCACATAAATATGAGCAGCAATGGAGCTAGGTGTACCTTTCTGAGGAGGTTGTTCCAGATTCTGAGCACCAAGATCTAAAAGCCTTTATCTCTCATGCCCTCCTGCTGGATACCGAGGGTGGCCAGGTGTCCTACCTTACAGAGGACATTCCTCTATTTGAAGGTGTCCTGTATTTTGAGGGGCTGTCCAATAGCCCATCAACAGCAGGCTGAGCAAGGCACATAGGTCAGCTAATCACAGTCTACCACACGATGGTGAGCTGTACTGGATTTCTATTTAAATTATAATAATTATTTCTAAATTTGAATCTATACATTTAAATTAGCATATGCAAATTTTATGGAAATCTGTGTCCTCTCTCCCCACTCTTTTTTGGCAATGCATAAGTGGCCATCCTACTGATGATGGAGGGATCTGGAGCAAAGTTCCAGAGGTGCATCAGAGGTCCCGGCAGTAGAGATGTCAGAGAATTCCGCCACGGATCTTGGTGAGGCCGAATGCCAGTGCATTTGGCCCCCCGAACTCCGTGGCGGAATGGCCTGCCACCCCCTGCCCCCCCGTGGATCCCCCCCAGGACGAGACTCACCTGGGGCGGATCTTCCCGGCGGCAGCGGCTCCGGCGGCGGCTCTGGCGGCGGCCGGTCTTCCAACCGGCTGCCGGCACCGCCATTTCCAGGCTTGTATAAAAAAAAAAAGACGAGATAGGCTACGTAAAGATTTACGTAGCCTATCATGGCTAGGTTTAAAAAAAAAGAAAAAAAAGACGTGATAGGCTATGTAAATCTTTACGTAGCCTATCATGGTTGGGTGGGTTTAAAAAACAAACAAACCGCGTACGCAAATGGCGGCGGCTATGGCCGCCGCCATTTGCGTTCCTTCTTTTTACCATCTTAATCTACGTAAATATTTACGTAGACTATGACGGCGAAAATAAAGGGGAACGCAAATAGCGTAGCGGGTGCTATTTGCGTCCCCTTTTGATTCGCCGTTTTAGCCTACGTAAAGATTTACGTAGGTTAAAACGGTGAATGAAAAAGGGATGCAAATAGCGCCCGCTACGCTATTTGCGTTCCCCTTTATTTTCATAAATATTAATATTTACGTAGATTAAGACGGCCAAAAAGAAGGAACGCAGATGGCGGCGGCCGTAGCTGCCGCCATTTGCGTACGCGGTTTTTTTTTTACTCAGAGCCTTCCGCGGCCGGAAATCCGGCTGCGGACAGCTCTGGCTTGGCCGGGCCGGGCCTGGCCGGCTGCTCCGCAGAGCTGCTGCGGAGCACAGCCGGCCATTCGAGGATTCTGGGGGGAGGAACGGAGTGCCTCCCCCCCCACCATCAACATAATCCGCGAAAGGTAAGTCACTTTCGTACATCCCTACCCGGCAGGCTCATATGGGGAGACATAATAAGAATCTGGCATTTTGGTCTTAAGCCTTTTAGGGTGCAATCCTATGCATGTTTAGGCAGAGAAAAGGCCTACAACTCCCAGCATGCCCCAGCTACGGCATGCTGGAAGCTGTAGGCCTTTTCTCTGTCTAAACATGCATAGGATTGCGCCTTTAGGGATTTAAAGGTTGAAAACAGCTCTTTGATTTAAGTCTGGAAGCAAATTGTTAACCGGTGTGGCTGGTAAAGCACTGGTGTTATCAGCTCTCTGTCAGGGTGGACACTGAGCCCATAGAATCCCAGAGTAGTTCTGATTCGGAGGAAGAGCAGTCGCTTCTGGGAGAGGAGCGCGCTCCTCTTTCCCAGGGCCAACAGCTGACGGAGATTCCTCCCACCAGCATTCCTAGCTTCGATAGCAGTCCAGGGAGTGACCGAGCGTGGGACGCAGACTTGGTGGACGCGTGATGCCGATGCAGAGAGCGGCACCAAATGGAGGGCGCAGAAAGGAGGCGTACTGCCCGGTTGGCTTGCAAACAACAGCTGTGCCCAGAGGATCCAAGGGAAAAGGGGAGGGACTCTCCCTAGTCCTTAAGTTCAGGGGTCTGCCAGTAATTCCCTTTCAAACGGGGACCAACTGTTCCAACTTAGGGCATAGGTACTCTGCTGCTCAGATCTAGTTGCTACCGGTAGAGTTGTTACGTTGTAAAAGAAGAATAAAGCTTTGAAAGGAATCCCTTTGTCTGTGTCTGGACATGGCTACTGGATTAGACTGAGAGAGCCCTCCAAGGAGCCCTTGACACTCTCCTTGGTCCAATCAAGACTGGCAGCCATATTGTGAACAAACCAAAGCTTCCAAACTGTCTTCAAGGGCAGCCCCAGGTAGATTGCCTTGAAGTAATCTAACTGGGGAAGTGACTAGTGCATAAATGACTGAGGCCAGGTCAGATTTCCCCAGGAAAGGGTGCATCTAGTGTATAAGACGGAGCTGATAAAAGGCACTCCTGATCATGGCCACTCTCTGGGCATCCATGGAGTAAGTAAATAAAATAAAGAAACCCATGCGTGAAGTGGACCATACATAGATGCAGCCTGTGGGAGCCATTTCTACAACTGTAATGCTGGGGGTTGGGGGAGAAGAGCCCCTGTGATCACCATCCATGAATATGAGGCCCATGAACTCATGATAGGTTGGAACAGAACAGCATCCACCAGCCTGGTGCCCTCCACATGTATTCGACTCAGCTACTTTGCTAGGCTTAGAATCATGGGTCTCTGGCCCAGAATCTAATTATTATTACATTTATATCCCACCTTTTTTCCTCCTGCAAGGAACCCAAGGCAGCTGACATTATCCTCCTCCTCTCCATTTTATCCTCACAACAACCCTGTGAGGTAGGTTAGGCTGAGAGTAAGTGACTGGCCCAAAGTCACCCAGTAAGCTTCATGGCTGAGTGGGGACTAGGGGTGTACGAACCCCACTCACCCGTCCGGTTCAGGGCGTCCACGGGGGCGGGGCGGGGAGGCGATCTGTCCCTCCCTCTGGAATCCTCCCCGGCTGGCTCCGCTCCGCGGTGAGTCCACAGAGCCACCAGCTGGGCCTGTCTGCAAGCGGACGTCTGTCCGGTGCCAGTCTGCGGCCACAAATGGCGTCCAGCGTAGCAAACGCCATTTGCGTCCCTGCTTTAGCCATGATAGGCTATGTAAATATTTACGTAGCCTATCACGGCAAAGAACAGGGACGCCAATGGCATCTGCTATGCCATTTACGTCCCTGCTTTAGCTGTGATAAGCTACGTAAATATTTACATAGCCTATCATGAAAAGAGTAGCGATGCAAATGGCGTAGCGGACGCCATTTGCGTCCCTGCTCTTTGCCGTGATAGGCTATGTAAATATTTAAGTAGCCTATCACGGCTAAAGCAGGGACACAAATGGCATCTGTTATGCCAGATGCCATTTGCATCCTCAGACCAGGGCAGTGGATGGCAGCGGATGGACCCGGACCGGCCGGCGGCAGGTAGGGTCTGTCCGGGGAGGATTTCGTGGGGTGGCAGGGGGGAGTAGTCCATTCCGCCATGGACTCCGGGGTGGGGGGTGGATTCTACAGAATCTGGCCTCATTGGAGGCCGTGGCGGATTTCTCCGCCATCCCTAGTGGGGACTAGAACGTGGATCTCCCGAGTCCCAGGCTGCCTTTGCACTAAAGAAAATCCCCACAGTCCTTCTTTTCTGGAGCCTTTCCGTGTTTATTGCGGGCTCCCAGACAGCGAGCATGTGCTTGCTGAGAGGGGAAGCTTTTAATTTTCAATGTTCCATAGACCTCAATGAAACAGCACTATCTAGTGGCTGTTTTAATCATGTTACACTCCGAGTTTAAAAAATGGTCCATTATTTCCAGATGCATTTGAGACAGAAAAACCAGGAAATACCTCTGGATGCACCCTGGAGGTTAACAACATCATGAAAAGGACCTGAAAACGTCCGTGACTGAGCAAACTCAATAGCAGGATAAAAGCTCTGTGTGAAGGAGCCCTCTGTCCAACACTCTGACCATTACATCACACTTGCTCTCAGTTTGCCCTAGAAGTGGGGAGGGGGTTAACTCTCCCCTCCCCACATGCTGCTACACCCCCCTTCCAAAAATCTTTCTCTGCATGGCAATTAAACTTTAAAACATACACTTTTTCCATGGGTTTGGAATGATCTGGGTTAATTAACCGAAGAATTAATTTTATTAGAGATGATTTGGATGAGTAATTAATTCACGGACTTTGCCTCCTGTGAAATTTAAATAAAATCCTAGTAATTATTTTTATGCTTGCATATATAGATATAAATGAGCCTATGAAGATTTGTGTCCTATGGGCCCAGGCCCTGAATCTTTCCCATGCCTAGCAACTACAACTCCCATCATTCCCAGACAACATGGGAGTTGTAGTCCAGCACATCTGGAGGGCACTAGGTTGGTGAAGGCTGGAACAGAGGACAATTTGCAAAACACATTAGATTCCCTAATGAGGAGAGAGAGCAGAACAGGCTTCATAACAAGGAAAACAAATGTGGTCTCTGTGTCATCTTGTGGAACCTTTAAGATGGATTGTTGGGAAAATGGCCTTTGCCCTGCAATTATGTCAGGAGGGATCAGAGCAGGAAGCAGGAGAGATCCTATCCCCTCAAATGGTCTTCAGAATACATCACAAGAGGGACTCCAGTTGTCTTGAAAGACTTTATCCATCATAAAAAGGTTACATTCGCCAGTCATCTGTTCCCACCCTTGTCATCTGTTCTAATTTGCTACAGTTTGACATGCGAGTGGACTCTTCCAGCCACATATTAGGCTCAGAGGTACATTTACTCACAAGTAACTCTCGCTGTGGTTAATCTAGTTTACTTTCTGGTAAGCACATATAGGATTGTGGCCTTCAGTCATTGAGGATGAATCCATTTTATTTTGAATTTTTCAGGAAAGCGTTTTGAGAAAAGCCAAATAAAATCAACAGAATGATGTGTCTGCTCAATATAAAATAAAATACTGTATTATTGTGTTGTTGTTGTTGTTGTTGTTGTTAATGCATGAAATCCTCTGGAAGAATTGCATATTTTGCGGTTCTGTCTTCTGTTCTTGAATTGTGGATTTCTGCCTCCCACCCCCAGTTCCAGCTTCCAATTTGAATTTCAGCACATTCTGAAATTTAGATTTCACATGTCAATTTGCTAAATATTTTCAGTTCCTAGGTTTAACAAAAGAGCTCAGGTATGTTGTATAGATACTTCTTTTGCCCACCAACATACCTTGCTGCCTCCCAGAACACCTGTGTGATGCCGTCTCCCTTATTTCCTTCGAACACCAACTGAAAACCATCTCTGGTGAAGCCTTTAACACTTCCCTGCTGGCTCCCATGCCATAGTCTAACTAAGCTTAAGTTGGTACTACTGAACATGGGAATAAAGGGCAAACCCCAACATAAGTCCTACTTAGAGTAGACCCATTGAAATGAATGGGACGTAAGTTAGTCATAACTCACAAGCCCCATTCGTTTCAATGGGTCTACTCTAAGTAGGATTTATGTTGGGGTTTGCCCATTATTCCCATGTTTAGTATTGCAGTTACAGTGCAATCCTATGCATGTCTACTCAGAAGTAAGCCTTAGTGAACTCAATGGGACTTACTCTCTGGTAAGGGTGTATTGGATTGTAGCCGTAGGTAATTTTTAGATCTAAGGGGCCCCCTCTTTAGATGGTGATGTGTTTTACATCACTTACTTCAAAACATGTTAAGACAGTCCTGCTGTGTTTGGGGGTCTTCCTGCTTGTTCAGCTGATGGAGCCCTGGACTTCTACCCTGAAGTTCTGCTTCTGTGGCACCAGTGCCCCTGTTTATCCATCTCGGTGTCCATTTTCCTTGTCTTCCTCTGTTGTCTCACCTGTGTCAAATTTTAGATGGTAAGTTCCTCTGTTTGTTTGTCGATAGTAAAGTAGCATGCACATGGACATATAATGATGACAACAAGAACATTGCATTATAGGTTTTATAGTCTTTCTTGTACATGCAACCAGGAATGGGTGACCCCACTAATGTATGGTCTGGGGGGGGGGGTCCGCTGCAGGGAAATCTGGGCCACTTGCAGCCTCATAGATTTCCCTTGAGTCCTGGTGTATCCATCATATTTCACATGGTGGGTCTCCAGCTTTCTAAAAAGCCCATTAGGTTAATGGCAGTTGTCATTAGCCTATCGTGGGGAAATTACGGCTGTAATTGGTGTATTTATTCTATTTGTGGCTGTAAAGCACTTCTACCTAAATTGTGGCTGTTTATGGGAACTCTGGGAATTACAGGAATTCTGAGGGGGGTGGCTGATGATGTTAGCATCCCTGCTAATCAAAGTGTTGGTGCAGCATCCCTGAAAACCCTGGTTCAACTACACTGGGTTTAATACGAACCAATGTTATTTTTTAAAACAGTAGCAGCAGCAATGGCACTTCCTATTATGATGTTGCATATTTATTTATTTGGCCTATATGCACAACTGGTTGACAGTGGACTTGGCCACGATTCTGGACCTTGCCAGTGTTCCATCAGCAGCGCCTATGACACACTCCACCCAAGTTCAAGTACACAGGAATCCATTGGTCACGAACACTTAACTGAAAGGAGGGAAAACATCCCATCAATCTCGTTGTAAAGCAGCGGTGACCTCAGCCTGCACTGGGGATGTTCTTTTCTTTTCTTTCTTTTTCACCAGAAGCTTCTGGATAATTTTCCGTCCGAGGACAAAGTCTGGAAACAGTCAACTCCAAGGTACCTCCCCAGCCAGTGGCATCCATCAACTGCAAACAGTAACACTTTGTTATGGGCACCACCGACACACAATGCTCCTGATCCAACAGAAAGACGTATTTATCGCAGCTGCATTAACACCAATACATTTGCTACGGTCGGTCTTTTGGAGTGAGCGCTGAGTAAATGAAGAACAGGTCAGCACAACGGCCCTTCAGTCTGAGAACACAGCGTTTGAAATGAGACGCAAATTGCCAAGGACGGTTAAGCAAAGTATCCCCAACTCTTGTTGTCAATGGCCAGCTGTAAGCAGATCTGCCATCCCAACATCTTCAGCTAGCTATACTATAAGTGAATTAGGGTGATCCAATGCAGGTTTAGACAAAGTCATATGACATGGATGACTGGGGAATACTGGGAGATGTAGGGCTTTTTTCTGTCTAAACATGCATAGGATTCCACACTTAATCAGAATGTCAACAGCTCTATTAAGAATAAATAGCCTTTATCTGAGGTCTTTGCAAGAGCTCATATGGGAATTGTTATAGTCAAGATAAGCTGCGAAAGAGGTCAGATGCAGAACTCATTCAAGAGCTAGTCTTACAAAAAGTAAAGAACCAAAATACATACATACATACATACATACATACAAACAATCCAGGTTTGCTCAGTCTTAACAGAGGCAATATGAATGGTTTTTGTTGATGTTTGTTTAACCTGCATATAGGGATCCCGGTGATGATGATTTTCTTATTTGTACTTCTCCAGCCCCTTCATGGATCACTGCCTTGTTGTGGCGAAGGGGCTTGCGTAACTCAGTGATGCCATAAGCTATGCCGTGCAGGGCCACCCAAGACGGACAGGTCATGGCTGAGAGTTCTGACAAAATGTGGTCCACTGGAGAAGGAAATGGCAACCCACTCCAGTATTCTTGCCAAGAAAACCCCATGGAACGTATCACAAGGCTAAAAGAGATGACGCCGGAAGATGAGCCCCTCAGGTCGGAAGGTGTCCAATATACTACTGGGGAAGAGCAGAGGGTATTTCCAAGTAGCGCCAGAAAGAGTGAAGCGGCTGGGCCAAAGCCAAAAGGACACTCAGCTGTGGGTGTGTCTGGTGGTGAAAAGAAAATCCGATGCTGTAAAGAACAATATTGTTTAGGAACCTGGAATGTCAGATCAATGAATCAAGGTAAGCTGGAGGTGGTCAAACATGAGATGGCAATATTGAACATCGACATCTTGGGAATCAGCGAACTAAAATGGACAGGCATGGGCGAATTTAATTCAGGTGACCATTATATCTACTACTGTGGGCAAGAATCCCTTAGAAGAAATGGAGTAGCACTCATAGTCAACAAAAGGGTGGGAAAAGCAGTACTGGGGTACAATCTTAAAAACGATAGAATGATCTCAGTATGAATCCAAGGCAAACTATTCAACATCACTGTAATTCAAGTCTATGCCCCAACCACTGATGCCGAAGAAGCTGAGGTTGATCGGTTCTATGAAGACCTACAACACCTTCTAGAACTAACACCAAAAAAATATGTCCTCTTCATCATAGGGGATTGGAATGCTAAAGTAGGAAGTCAAGAAATCACTGGGATAACAGGCAGGCATGGCCTTGGTGTACAAAATGAAGCAGGACAAAAGCTAATAGAGTTTTGCCAAGAGAACATGCTGATCATAGCAAATACTCTTTTCCAACAGCACAAGAGGCGACTCTACACATGGACATCGCCAGATGGTCAATATCGAAATCAGATTGATTATGTCCTTTGCAGCCAAAGATGGAGAAGCTCTATACAGTCAGTCAAAACAAGACCTGGAGCTGACTGTGGCTCAGATCATGAGCTTCTTCTTGCAAAATTGTGGCTTAAATTGAAGGACGTAGGGAAAGCCACTAAACCATTCCGGTATGACCTCAATCATATCCCTTATGAATATACAGTGGAGGTGAGGAATAGATTTCAGGGATTAGACCTGATAGACAGAGTGCCTGAGGAACTATGGATGAAGGTCCATAACACTGTTGAGGAGGCAGCAACTCAATCCATCCCAAAGAAAAAGAAATGCAAGAAAGCCAAGTGGCTGTCTGATGAGGCTTTACAAGTAGCTGAGGAAAGAAGGGAAGCGAAAAGCAAGGGAGAAAGGGGAAGATACATCCAAGTGAATGCAGAGTTCCAGAGAATAGCACGGAGAGACAAGAAGGCCTTCTTAAATGAACAATGCAAAGAAATCGAGGAAAACAACAGAATGGGAAAGACTAGAGATCTCTTCAAGAAAATTGGAGATCTCAAGGGAACGTTTTGTGCAAAGACGGGCATGATAAAGGACAAAGAAGGCAGGGACCTAACAGAAGCAGATGAGATTAAGAAGAGGTGGCAAGAATACACAGAAGAACTATACAGGAAAGATCTGAATGTCCCTGATAGCCATGGTAGTGCGGCCACTGAACTTGAGCCGGACATCCTCGAGAGTGAAGTCAAGTGGGCCTTAGGAAGCATTAGTAACAACAAAGCTAGTGGAGATGACAGTATTCCAGCTGAGCTATTTAAAATCCTAAAAGATGATGCTGTTAAAGTGCTGCATTCAATATGCCAACAAATCTGGAACGCTCAACAGTGGCCACAAGACTGGAAAAGGTCAGTTTGCATTCCAATTCCAAAGAAGGGCAATGCCAAAGAGTGTTCAAACTACCGCACAATTGCGCTCATTTCACATGCCAGCAAGGTGATGCTCAAAATCCTACAAGCTAGGCTTCAGCAGTATGCGAACCGAGAACTATCGGAAGTACAAGCTGGGTTTCGAAGAGGCAGAGGAACTAGAGATCAAATCGCCAACATTCGCTGCATCATGGAGAAAGCAAGAGAATTCCAGAAAAACGTCTATTTCTGCTTCATTGACTACGCTAAAGCCTTTGATTGTGTGGATCACAACAAACTGTGGCAAATTCTTAAAGAGATGGGAGTACCAGACCACCTTACCTGTCTCCTGAGAAACCTGTACGAGGGTCAAGAAGCAACAGTAAGAACCAGTCATGGAACAACTGAGTGGTTCAAAATTGGGAAAGGAGTACGACAAGGCTGCATATTGTCACCCTGCTTATTTAACTTATATGCAGAGTACATCATGAGAAATGCCGGGTTGGATGAATCACAGGTCGGAATTAAGATTGCCGGGAGAATTATCAACAACCTCCGATACGCAGACGATACCACCCTAATGGCAGAAAGCGAAGAGGATCTCAAGAGCCTCTTGTTGAGGGTGAAAGTGGAGAGTGCAAAAGCTGGTTTGAAACTCAACATTAAAAAAACGAAGATCGTGGCATCTGGCCCCATCACTTCCTGGCATATAGAAGGGGAAGAAATGGAAGCAGTGACAGATTTTACTTTCTTGGGCTCCAAGATCAACGCAGACGGTGACTGTAGCCATGAAATTAAAAGACGCTTGCTCCTTGGGAGGAAAGCTATGGCAAACCTAGACAGCATAGTAAGAAGCAGAGACATCACCTTGCCGACAAAGGTCCGTCTAATCAAAGCTATGGTTTTCCCAGTAGTAATGTATGGCTGTGAGAGCTGGACTATAAGGAAGGCTGAGCGCCGAAGAATTGATGCTTTCGAACTGTGGTGCTGGAGAAGACTCTTACGAGTCCCCTGGACTGCAAGGAGGTCAAATCAGTCCATCCTTAAGGAAATCAACCCTGAGTGCTCATTGGAAGGACAGATACTGAAGCTGAAGCTCCAATATTTTGGCCACCTAATGCGAAGAGAAAACTCCCTGGAAAAGACCCTGATGCTGGGAAAGACTGAAGGCAAAAGGAGAAGGGGACGACAGAGGATGAGATGGCTAGATAGCATCACCGATGCAATTAATATGAACCTGTGCACACTCCGGGAGAGAGTGGAGGACAGGAAGGCCTGGCGTGCTCTGGTCCATGGGGTCACGAAGAGTCGGACACGACTGAACGACTGAACAACAACAACTTCTCCAGCAGTGGTGTTAGGTCTTGCTCTGAGTATCTTAGGGTATAAGCCTATGACCGCTAGACAGGGTCTAGATGGCCATAGTCATAGTATTTTTTTGGTTCCCAGAATCTGACTCCTCTCCCCCTCCCCTGCCACCTCATAGGAGGCATGGTTTCTTCCCAGCTCCGCACTTGGAAGAGCGGTTTGGAGCAACCGAAAAGGTGGTATCCCTGGGGGCAGGGAGGGGACCATGTAAGTGTTGGTATGATGCTTCCTATATGCCATTTGGCCTCCCTTCCCCTGCTCTGAGGTGCCCTGGTTAGACAGCCAAAATCAGCTGTCTATCTGCAAATGCAGGATAATCCCCTCCGTGCTCTGCCTGCCCTGCATTGGATAGTTGGCCGCTTCTGAGTTTGGAGGCGGCTGACTATCCCATAGGATTGCACCCTCCCAGTCTAAATGTTGACATAGAGATGGGGGAAGATGAGAATGGAAAGGCAAGAGTGAGATGGGCTAACTCCAAACTAGCTTAGATTTTACTTTGGTTGAAGGTGAAGACAAGAGGGGCTTCATTGTATTGATACGAACAAATATAAA
This sequence comes from Heloderma suspectum, assembly GCF_057233095.1. NCBI lineage: Eukaryota > Metazoa > Chordata > Lepidosauria > Squamata > Helodermatidae > Heloderma > Heloderma suspectum. The sequence goes on from NC_139466.1 coordinate 6,441,392, forward strand.
TATTGAATATCTAACTCTGTTTTATGGCTATACTTTTAGTATAATGGGCCATAGACTAGGAACTTCAAGGATACAAGTGCCCTATATATAAAAGATTGTCAGCGAGGGTGGCCTAATGTGTCCTACTTTACAAAGGGCAGTCCTCTATTTGAAGGATTGCCCTGTCCAAGTCTGGTTTAAAGATAAAGAATCGTAAGAAGGAAGAGCACCCGGGGCCTTGAAGTTGCTCATCAATAGTTAGCCCCTGAACAGCAGACCTAGCAGGCACACAGGTCACTCTGGTCACAGAGCTGGATGTATTTCGGTTGAAAGTATAGTAATTCTTTTAAAATTTGCATCTACTCTTACACACATTTTATGCAATCAGCTGTCTTCTCTTATCCTCTTTTTTGACGATGTGAAAATCGGTGGCTGGTGTCATGAGATCTCCCTTTATCATCCCCCTTTCCTCAGTTGTCTACAAAACTAGGACAGATTTAGGATTGGTTATTTAGGATTGGTTAAATACCCTTATTTAGGATAAGCTCTGGCATGGGCTGGTCCATGAAGTCACGAAGAGTTGGAAGCGACTGAACAAATAAACAACAACATAAGATCTATATCGCTTATAGGATATATACACTTATATAAATTATAGAAGATAAATTAGGGTAACCTATATGTACGAACAGTGAACTCATTCTCTGAATGTGGATCTTTATGTAGTGAAAACAGCATCACTCACACACCAGAGGGAGGTATCAGCAGGTGTGGGGAACTCCAAGGTACAAAAGTACACCAAATCTTTAGAGAAAAAGAAACCTAAAAGGAGAGGGGGAAGGGACACCCCCCGCAACAGTTCCATGAATAATGAGCATGCATACAGGACATGGAATGCTGATTCACTAAAAACAGATAGCCAGTAAAGAGGGGGAATGGAAAAAAGTGTTCTGGAAAAGGGCATAGCTGTTCAGCTGGTACCCTGAACAGTACTACTCCACACTGTAATATTGTGTTACAGGTAAATATATAAAATCCTTAGCCGATGCTGATGTGATAACATTCCCTTTCCTCCTTCCCCCACAAAATTAGAATTAATTTGTTTTGTAAGAACTGTGACCTTAAAATAGACACGCGTGCACACACACATGCACTCACGCACACTGGTTGGGCTAAAGGAAGTTCAGAGGGGGACAAAAAGCATGTAACACCATGAGAAGTCATGCAAACCAAGGAATTAATGCAAGGCAGATGAAAGACACAGAGCCTCAAAAGTGCATGCGCACAGCCCACACGTTTCCATGTGCTTGCGATCTGTATTCAACAGGCATTGTCAGAGGTGCAGGCTGGAACCAATGCAGTTAAACTTCAAAGATTTCTTCATTCTCTTCAGCATGGATCCACATTTGCTGGGGTCTCTTTCTCCATCCCCCAGTGGAGATTAAATATATAGATAGATTAAAGCAATTAAAGTACACACAGTATATGGCCCTTTCCAGGCTGTGAATTACATCCATGCCTTTCACCCCACCCCCTGCCTCCACAACCAGCTTTGTACTCAACTGTCACACACAAAAATGCAGTCAAGACTGGCCCAGCTGTATGTCCATATTATCTTTGCTGTCTCCCTGACAGATGTTAATATATGGAGCTTTAGCAAGCTGGGACTGTTGGATGAATGCATGGAAAGTGGGGGAGGGGAGGTTTTGAAAAGACCTGCTGATGAACAAGGTTTCAGATGTTTAACTGAAGTGCAGAGCTATAAACTTGGAGCTGGAAGGGGGGAGGCTGTCTGAAAACCACCTGAATATTTAATTGAAGTGGAGGGATCCATATTATCCTGTCTGGTGGTGAGGAGAACTCATGCTTCCCTGGATTTGATGGGTGAATTCAGATGACCATTATCCAAACACAGACCTGGTTCACATGTAACAACAACCCAGAGTATGGGTTGAATATGGGTTGTCATTGAATCGTGAGTTGTTGTTACAGGTGAATTCTGCACTAAGGTTTAACTATGGGTTGTTTATTGTTAACCAGGAAGAGTATGCATGGGTTGTTGTTGGGTTGCGAACACAATTCAACAACAACCCATGATTCAATGACAACCCACATTCAACCCATACTCTAGGTTGTTGTTATGTGTGAATCAGGTCACAGTGTACATGTAAACATGTAATAAGCTGGTCTGATAGGCAACAAAACCAATTTAGATCTTGAGCTCCCTTTCTCAATGGTGACTTTGTCATCTCTGTATCATCTTGCCAAGTGTTCCTAAAAACAAAACAAAAATCATACATGAGGTGGTAAAATGTCTGATAAAATGGTTGCCCATATAGACTCCTTCCCATCTGGACCTGAATGAAAACTTTGAGGAAGCAGGGGAGAAAAGTAAATATTCCCTCACCTCTTGGCAGAGCGATCATACAGAAGAGGGCCTTCTCTGCAATGGCCCCACACCTATGGAACAAGCTGCCATAAGAGGTCCACCATGCTCTGTCATCGCAGGCTTTTAAGAAGGCCTTGAAAACATATTATTTTACTATGGCCTTCTCTTGACATGACTGCTATTGTTGCTGTTACTGCTGTTAACATTGGGCTGATCTACACTTAATGGGTTTTTTCACTTCCAATGAGGTTTCACTGCCCATCTTTCACACTACACAGTACCTGCCTCAAATTGGAACTGGAATTTCTCACTTCCGTGCGCCTGCTTTCAGCACCTCCTGCTTTCAATACCTTTCAATATCCCGGTATTTCCCCTTAATGTGCTCTGATTTTCCGCCTTCGCTACCATATCTGGTCATAGTCCCCTCCCCTGCCTGTCCATATATGGCAGTGTTTGTATTTCCCTCCAATCACAGCTCTCGATGGCCCCATGTTGTCTTCTGGCTACTGATTGCATAGGTTCCTCAGCACTCAATGTTTCCTCAGCAACAAGCAAAGGGCTGGATGCATGTGCACTTGTCTGATCTCGGAAGCTAAGCAGGGTCGGCCCTGGTCAATAGTTGGATGGGCGACCGCCTGGGAATCAGGCTTCCTGCATCGAGCAGGGGGTTGGTCTATCCATTCAAATGAGACTAAGTTTTACCCCCTCCTATCCCCTACTTCGGCTGGTTTTTTTTTTAAATTAAGGCATTATCTTCGAAGAATTGTGGCTTCTCTGCAATTCCCCCCCCCCCATTCAAGCATGATCTTCGAAGATTTGAAAATTCAAAAATTTGAAGACTTGAAACTTCAAATCTTTGAATTTTCGAATCTTCAAAGATCATGCCTGAATGAGAAAAAAAAAATTGCTGTTTTTATGTATTTTATTGCCTCGGGAAGACTTCTGTCCTGAAAGGTGGCCAAGAAATGTTTTAAATAAATAAATTAATAAAATATAGGCAACTGGCTTACCAAATTACTGTTCCAACAGTGGTCAACTGGATGCCTATGGGAAGCCCACATAAGGGGAATAGCACTCTCCCACTTGCATTGAGATGCTTTGCACCATTTTGCACTGCAGTTTAATTCTGGTTTATCAGTAAGTAGGATGGCCAGGTGTCCTCTTTGTCAGAGGACAGTCCTCCATTTGAAAGGCTGCCAGAGGGCTATCCTCTATTTGAAGGTGTCCTCTATTGGAAGGTCCGCCCAGTCCAAGTACAGTTAAAATATAAGGAACCATATAAATTGTTGGACAACAAAGGTCCGCATAGTTAAAGCAATGGTATTCCCCATAGTAACCTATGGCTGTGAGAGCTGGACCATAAGGAAGGCTGAGCGAAGGAAGATAGATGCTTTTGAACTATGGTGTTGGAGGAAAATTCTGAGACTGCAAGAAGATCAAACCAGTCCATTCTCCAGGAAATAAAGCCAGACTGCTCACTTGAGGGAATGATATTAAAGGCAAAACTGAAGTACTTTGGCCACATAACAAGAAGACAGGATACCCTGGAGAAGATGCTGATGCTAGGGAAAGTGGAAGGCAAAAGGAAGAGGGGCCGACCAAGGGCAAGATGGATGGATGATATTCTGGAGGTGACGGACTCGACCTTGGGGGAGCTGGGGGTGGTGACGGCCGACAGGAAGCTCTGGCATGGGCTGGTTCATGAAGTCACGAAGAGTTGGAAGCAACTGAACAAATAAACAACAACATAAACTGTTGCCATCAAACAGTTTAGCACTTGGACAGCAGAGTGAACAGGCAGCAACACAGGTCCCCTGGTCACAGTCTTCTGCACTATGGTGAGATGCACTGTATTTCTATTGTCTAATATTTCTAAATCTGCATCTAGTACTGCTCAATTAGCACATGCATTTTTATGTAGATCAGTGGCCTCTTTTCTCCTCTTGTTTGGTGATGCATTTCCCCTTGTTTTGGCAATGCATAAGTGGCCACCTTAACCTGTCATTATCAGCACACCATTGTAAAATGCTACTTTGTAAATAGACATCTGAATTCATTCACCTGACAATAAACAGACAAAACAGAAGAGGTGGGGGAGAGAAGCCAGGGCCTAAAATGAGTAGTGGGGACTGGGTAGTAGAAGAAAGTTGAATGGTAGTAGAGTAGACAAAGTGAGGCAAGGTTGCCATGGGAACAACCTGAAGACCCAGGTCACTCTTTAGATAGGCCATGAGGGAATAAGAAATCCTGTTGGTGCCATCGGACTCATAAACCAAGGGAGGGCAAAACATCCTTTGGTCTCCCTCACCTCTGTCCGGTTTCCTGAAGTGCATTTATTTCTAACTCCTTCTGATCCGTGGTCCCCATACCGTTCCTCCAGCTTTCTCCTGTAATCATGTGTCTTTATAGCAGCAAAAGAGTCCCTAGATAACTATTTAGTATAAACAAACCATGCAGCTTTAATGGAATTACCTCAGCCTTGCTAGTAAATAATTTATAGGCAGCAGTAAATAAAATATGTTTCTTCATCTCTCTCTCTCTCTCCATCTCTCTTAAACAGAGAGATGGAGAGAGTGAGTTTGGTTGTCAAGAGGAAAACACCCACCAGAGGAACGTTAACTGAGAAGATTGTAAAAGAACTCCAAATGAATGGGGTGGGTCAGTGGGGGAAAACATGGTTGAAATAAAAGACAGAAACCAAACAAAGCTTGTTGTTTCTTCTCTGAAGGGGAGACATGAAATGAGGGCCTTCAGTGCCATTGTGTGATCTAAGGGCAGGATGACCCATGCACCAAACCCAAGAAGAAAAGAATGAAAGGGCTGTATCCATTCAAGGGGCTATCGTGGTGTAAAATGGCATCTGCTCTAGGTGTATGAGTGGTGAATATGGAAGGCCTTAGCCTTGTATGTTGTGTTAATTATTTCAAAATAACTACAGCCCCTGGTACTTAACTTACAGTCACTAACTTTTATTGGAATCCTCACTTCCTTTTGGCTCTGCAAACTGATGACAGTTTTAGACCACTTCCATGGCCATGGCAGCCTGCAAAGAATTGTGGGAGTTGTAGTTCTGTGAGGATGCTGAGAATTCTAGCACAGAGGTGGGCAGACTTCAGGCTTCTTTTTTACTAGGACTTCAAGGCCTATCAACTGGCATCAGGCGCAAAATACTGGCTCAGGGTAGACATTGTACAGGGGTGCAGACTCAGGTTCAGTCCAAATCTTTATATAGATTAATATGGGCAAGACCTGGGTCAAGGCTAATGGACTGATTAGTAATTTTCTTAATTTCATTTTCAATCTCACCCCAAAAGATTTGAGCAAATGGGTAAGTCCACCAATGATGACGGTACGTACCAATGGCTCTATACCCTCTCCAACACAATGGAGATTTACTTTTGCTTATTCTGGAGAGCTTCACTGGGGTGAGATGCCGTCTATAAACCACCTTGATTGAGCTCTCTCTAGTATGGGCCGAAATTGATTTCAATGGGTGGGCAGACCAATTTTTTTTGCCAGTTTTTGTCATTTATTTCATATCCTAGATCTTGTTCCCAGGCTATCTTTAAACCTCTCATGGTTTAGCAATATAGAGAAGGTACAGGCGCAGTCCAAATCTGACACCACAGAGGTCACAATCTGGCTCTCCAGGGTTCCCCTGAAGGACATGTCCCTTCCTTTGGCCCCTTTTCCCTGGCCATTAGCCACTGGGATGGTCCCCTGGCTTTTGTGCAGGTTTTCCGCATTCTAAGAAGGTTGAAATGCCTCTGCTAAGGCTTAATTTCCACTAAAGCAGCAAGAGCTTTAGCCTAAAATATGCTGATAGTTTGGGGATTTTGGCCCTTCTGCTCTTGTCTTTGGTCCTGCCCACCGGAATATGGCCTCTGAGAGCTTCTTCAAAATGGAATTTGGCCTGCAGGCCAAAAGAGCTTCAACAGCCCTGCTTTAATCATCCCGACTGAATCATTCTAGGACAGGGTCCCAGTTCTTTTATTATTGACATACCTGCAGGAACATCTCCTCACATATGAGGAATATTGAAACTTCTGTGTAGGTTTTCCCCAGAGCCTTTTTTTTTGAGAGGTAAGAACTAGTAATGGCTTGGGCAGGACTTTCTCTGAGGTGGGGAACTCATTGCCCTCCACATGTTGTTGGACTACAACTCCTATCATTCCTGACTATTGGCCATGCTGGCTGGGGCTGATGGGAGTTGGCAGCCAACAACATCCGGATGGCCACAGGTTTCCTAACCCACATTCTAGTAGAATAGCCTCTATATAGGGAACTATCAAATTTCCTAATTGCTGAGTTTTAGGGCATCACTAGACATTAGGTGGGACTAGTTCTGTGATCTTCTAATGTAATTTTCTTCTTCTTCTGATAGCAGTTGTGGACTCCCTGATTTAGAGTGGAGCCATGGAACAGGGCGTATGTGTGACCTTTTCTCCTTGCACTGCAGCCCCAGTCCAAACAGCACATTGCCTGAGCTGCTATAAGTCATGGAGAGGAGACTGGGGCTCAAGACAAGGAGGGAAATCCAAATTGCCCTCCTTCCCTGGTGTAGGTTGTCCACTTATGACTCGCCAAAAAAGAGGGTATGCATCATCAAAAAGAGGACAGAAGAGGACAGTAATGTCCATAGAATTTGCACATACTAATTTATATAAATAGATCCAAATATAGAAATATAGAAATGCATTACTATAATTTAAATAGAAATACAGCACATCTCACCATAATGTGGACGACTGTGACCAGGTGAGCTGTGTGCCCACTTGGTCAGTCTGCTGTTCAAGAGCTAAGTGCTGATGGGCAACAGTGCTTATGGTTCTTTATCCTGGACTTACAGCAGGGAGCCCATCAAACAGAGGATGCCTTCAGATAGAGGACTTTCCTCTGTAAAAGAGGGCACATGGCCACCCTACCCTGGTGATTACTTTTAGGAGACGGTTATTTTGGGAGATCTAGTTGTGGGTCTTCCATGTAACATTTAGTGTGGCCTTTAGGCATGGGGTTGACAGCGTATTAATTTATGCAGGCAGTTGAAGCATTCCCTAGGTGAGAGTGGCTGTTTCCTCCCTGTTGCTATTGATGGTTGCCTTGCTTGGGATGCTGTTTTCTGCTTTGTACTATTATGTAATGCCTTTATTCATTGTATGTTGCTGGGAGTATCCTCCACTAGAAGGTCATACATAGAAATCAGGGCTGGCCCAAGACATTTGGCTCCTGAGAAAGGTCAAGATGGTGCCCCTCCCATTCCATGTACTGAAGCTGACAAGATGGGCAGCTGAATCTTAGGCTCTGTTGGTCTGGAATGGGCAATTCAGTCCCATTAACCCTGCAACATACCTGCTCCTGGTACAGATGAAAACTGCTAGAACTGGTTTGTTGATATGCATCAACACAGTCGGCTGCCTGCATTTTTCAAGTGTTGATGAGGATGTGGCTACGGGCGGACTGCCATGATGAGAACGTGGCTACGGGCGGACTGCCATGATGAGAACCTGCACTTGAACACTGTTCCCCAAGCCAGAACCCTCAGACCCCTTAAACATGTTTCTTCTCCTTTGTCAACCCTTTCCCTGCCCTGCCAGTAGCATTTCAGTCACTGAAGAGGTCTTTACATGTTGGTCTTCAGGAGTTGTGGTGGCTGGCTCTTACGATAGCCTTGACTGTGAAACCGGAGACCAGGATACTTGACCTACATTTCCAGTGGTGTCTGTTTCAGCCCATAATTGTCACCATACTTCATCTGAAACCTGAAACTTTTGGCTCTAATAGTATTAACAGAGAGAAGCTCTGGCTTTGAGTGAGGAAGCATGACGAGTCATCTGTGCTCAAACAATCCACAACCATGCTAAACTGGGATATCAACTGCCCTTTCAAAGTTCTGCAGACTCTGCTTATGGTCATTCCCACTTCATTCATTGGAGTGGGGATGTGGTGTTGGTGGGGCATGGAGAAGGGTGGCTTTGCTTCTTATTAGATGAAAACTGGGAACTTGCGTCAGGGGTAAGTATGGTTGGGCACCTGCCAAGGGCCCACACCCCAGCCCAATGACAAGCCCCCTGGACTTACTCCTCCTTTCCACTAGTGTAACCTGCTTGTTCCGTCGCCCCTCCATCTGTCCCAGAAAAGGTAGTGGATGCCTCTGCCTACTGGCTCATTGGCCATCAAGCAAGCAAGTAGTAGCAATGATGAGAAAGAGGATGAAGAACAGGAGCAGCTGGCAACCATGGTGGTGTCCTTGCCCAAGGACCCTCAACAAACCTGGAGCTCACTCCTGGCCTGTTGGTTTTATTGAGCAAATGAACTCTTTAGATGTTTCTACGGCAAATCCAGGTGATGTACAAGAAAGCGATTCAATCAATGGACAGGATAAAACAAAACTGTCAACCATCACCCTAAACTACGAGGAGACAGTGAACAAAAGTAAATAAATACAAATTTGAAGGTAGCAAGAACAGCAAGAATTGTAGCTTTTGATTTAAAAATATTCATTTTTGAGCTACATCTCATTCGTGGCACTTCATGAAAATACAGTAGAAGCTACACACAGGCATTAAAATAACATCCCATCATATTAAATATATACGACTAATAATTAAACCCATTCATCAACAAGCACGAGATCCATTCTGCCCCTTTAACAGATTCATGTCAGTGTGGCAAGAAAAATGCTACCTTATTCCCATCAAAATGCTCATATTTCTATGGGTACATTTTGATTAAACCATCCATTCAAACCAGTTACAGACTTCCAGTTTTCACAAAACAGTTGCAGTTTACCAGCAATTTGCATCCGCAGTTTGAGTTCTTAACCACCTCAGCATTTACTGGGGGCAAAGCCATCCAGGACAAAAGCTGGCAGAAATTTGGCAGTGTGGTCCAGATGGAGGAGGCAGCCATCCTACATCAACAACAAAGACGTTCAAGGCAACAGTCAAATATGCTGAAAGTTAGTTATTAAATTTAATTTTAAGAATATTGAAAAGTTAGGTCTGAGCGTTGGTCAGTTTTACCAGTACCTTTGAATTCATTGATCGGAAGATGGGAGTCGGTTTGCTTCTGTCATGCCGCAAAATTGGATAGAAGAATGCTGAACTGGTATAGAGCCAGTGTGGTGCAGTGGTTAGAGCAGGGGGTCTCTTTTTCCTCTCCAGGTCTGCATTACTTTGGCCAAAACCTTCCAGGTCTGCATTCCAGCAATGAGTATGACCAGAGCCTCAAATGGGTGGAGCTGGAGATAAAGTGGGCGTAGTTTGCAAAGTGGGTGTAGTTTGCGACACAGGCTGAGGCCCTCATGTGTTGCTCGGGCCGCGGGTTCAAATCCCTACCTCAGTCATGAAGTTCAATGGGTGACCTATTTTTCAGCCAAACCTCACAGGATTGTTGTAAGGATAACATGGGAGTAGGGAGAGCCATGTATGTTACCTTTAGCTTCTTAGAGGAGAGGCTGGGCATAAATATTTATGAAATGTGCCTCCTGCCTTTTTAGTTCAGGGTGCTGTTTGTTTTTTTTTATCATGAAAGCTCTCCACCAAGGTTGTTGAAGGAGCGCCTGTCTCCACATGTACCTACCCATGCATATTAAGATCTCCACTGGAGGACCTGCTGTGCATGCCCCCTGCATCTGAGCTGCCAGAGAGAAAGCCTTCTCAGTGGTGGTGCCCCAACTGTGGAACGCTCTCCTCAGAGACCGGCTCTATTGCCCTTTCAGTTCCAGGCAAAGAACTTTTCGTTTTGATGCTGTGTGACATGGAACAGATGCTGTTGCCACAAGACCAAGGTCTGCTACTGCTGGAGTATGTGTGGTATGTGGGTGCGAGTGAGTGAGTGCGAGTGGTGTGTTTGAGTGGTGTGAATGTGCATACGTCTGTGCGTGTGAGTGAGTGAGTGAGTGTGAATGTGTGTGTGAGTGGTGTGTGTGAGTGAGAATGTGTGTGTAAATGGTATGCGCATGTCTGCGTTGCATTGTGTGTGAATGTGTATGTGAATGGCACATTTGAATGTGTGTGTGAGTGGCGTCTGTTGTTTGTGTGTGAGTTTGTGTGTGTGTGAATCTCTGTGTGTGAATGTGTGTGAGTGGTATGTGTGTACATGTGTATATGTGTGCATGTACATCCCTTGCCATCCCAGCAAACACCTGATGTGGCCCTTGAGGCCTGATATGTATGTATGCATGTATGTATGTGTGTATTTATTGTATTTATATCCCGCCTTTTTTCCTCCTGCAATGAACCCCTAGGCGGCTTACATGATCCTCCTCCTCTCCATTTTATCCTCACAATAACAACCCTGTGAGGTGGGTTGGGCTGAGAGGCTGTGACTGGCCTAGTCACTCAGTGAGCTTCCATGGCTGAGTGGGGACTAGAACCCGGATCTCCCAGCCCCCAGTCCAACACTCTCGCCACTGCACCGCACTGGCTCTGTGGCGTTGTTTTAACTGTAGATGCCAAGGACTGAGCCTTCTGAATGCAAGGCAGGAGCTCCCCAACAACTGAGTGACAGCCCCGCCCTCCGCCCTGCCCACAGGTCACCCAAAATGGCAATGCGAGATGGATTCGCTAACCCAGCCTTTTCCTACTTGCTTGCTGAGTTGAACTCTACGCATCACAGCAAAGGTGCCTTTTCCTCAAATACCCACAAAGCGCCAGCCAAGCAGCCCAAAATGGTATCATCCAACCAAAACTGTTCTAACACTTGTGAGTTTCGGAGTGTGTGTGTGTGTGTGATCCCCCCCTGCCCGCAATGCCTCCTCTGGCCCAGCCTGGCTGCAAGATTTAATATTCAAGCCGAGATATATTTCACGAAAACACGGTGCTCCGTCTGTAGCCACATCTGCTCCATTATATTAGGGGAAAGTGAAGCATTTTGATACTAATTGCAGAGAAATGATGATGTGTTCACCTTGTAATTGACTTAATGAAGTTCATATGAAACTTCTGAAAGTGGTCCGGTAATAGGCACCCCGCTGAGTCCATTGTGGGTGGGAAGGGGTGTGGGGAAAAGCTGCTGCACTATAGAGGTAACTTGGCTAAAAGGGTCAAAACATGCTATTGAAGGGGGAAAAAACTTCCAGCATTCTTGCTAGTATTAAAAGTGTATGTGTAATACTCTAATTACGCTGCCCCCTCCTTCAAGGAAAAGAGAATTAAAAATAAGAATTCCCCAATTAAACTTGTTTTTGGAACTAGCTCAACACCTCCCCCGTCCAGGCAGAATATATAATAATTGGTTCATGGTTATGCAGCAGTCATTTTCATTACATCTCGATATTGGCATGGAGCAATAAGGAGCAATACTGGCAGGCCTAGGTATCAAGCATCCTTTGCACCGAATGGGCAAAGAGTTAGGATTCACGGTTGCTTTTTCAGATGATTCCCAAGCTTGTGAATGGCCATCCATGCTTTGTAAGCTTTTGGTTTTGAATGACAGGAGGAAGAGAAAATGCTTGAAAATAGATCCCTAAGAGCCAAAAACCCAGAATTGTGTTTAAGCATTTGCCTGGTCACCACAGGAGACTAGAGACACAATGCCAATGGTTATGGGCACTTGGTAGAGGAGGAACAGGGTGTTCTGTCTCAAGCCTGCTCACTCACCTGCATGGAATTCCTGGTTGCCTATGGTGACCTGGCGGATGTTTAAATATAAGAGTTATCGAAGCCATTAAACACTTACCTGGTGGTTTTCCCTCATCCACAGAGTGGAAATGCAGGCTACTTAGCAGGCTAGAATTTTTTTCCCTTTAAGCTAGTAACTTTTGTGTCCTTATTTATAAGGCTGGCCAAACTAGATGCTCAGAAATATTACATATTTATTTGTTTATTGTATTTATGCTTTGCTTTTCAGCTAAGATGGACTCCCAAAATGCGTACAAAGGTACAATAGAAGTATTTTTTTTTATGCTGCCTTTTCTACAAGGAGTTCAAGGCGATGTATATGGTTCTCCCCCCGCATTCAGTGTTAACATAACAAGAACCCGGTGAGGTGGGTTAGACTGAGAGATAGTGATTGGCCCACAGGCACCCAGTAAGCTTTGTGGCTGAGTGGGGGCTTGAACCCGGATCTCCACGTTCCCGGTTTGTCACTCTAACCACTACACGATATGGATGGGAAGCAGCTTCCATTGCCCTTGACAGTCAGTGATACAGACTAGGTTCCAGGTGCTTCTTTCAAGAGCAGCCTTCCCCAAACTGGTGCCCTCCAGATGTTTTAGACTACAACTCCCAGCATTCCTGACCATGGGAGTTGAAGTCTAAAACATCTTGAGGACAGTTTGGGGAGGGCTGCTCTAGAGGGAGGGCAGGAGGATCTGTAGATGGAATATTTGAACCTCACAGGATTTAGCCCTTGTAGGGCTGGACCAAAGTAGAAGGCAGACAGGAGAATTGGGTGTCCAAATACTACCACATTGTAAAAAAAAAAAAAAAGGAAAATCCTCTGCATATAGAGAGCTAGTATATCAGGGATAAGGCTAGGCTGGAGCTCTTATCATCATCATCATCGTCATCCCTTATTATGTGCAAAAGCCCTTAATTGCAGAAATAAAATGAACTGCTCCTCGCTGGTAGGTTCACAATCTTCCCCTTGACATGCTAGCTTTCCACATGCAGGTGGTCAAAAATAGATATGCAGCCGGGCTGTGTTTCCACATTTTGATTAGCTCCTCACCTCCAGGGATAGTAGAAAAGGAATACATTGTACTACAGAAACAAGATACATGTGCTTAAAAAGAAATGCATAATTCATGCAAGTACAATCTTGCTTTTCTTGGAGGAGAATTTCAATGTTCCCTATAAGAGCACACACTATGCTTTATATGCATAGTGGACTGATTTATTGCCCAAACTGCAAATTCCTTCTCCCCACCCCCGATCTCCCCTGCAGTGTGTGAATCACTGTAAAACCAGGGAATGTATTAAACTTTAACTGCTGTAATCCTAGATAACTCTCTTGTTTGCTTTTACTGCATCTGTGTCGAAGATTATAGGGGGGAGCGTTTTTCTGATCAGTGATCTCAACACCTACAAAATCTCGGATGGACAAAACTGATACAGTGCCAGCAAAATCAAAGACAGTGACTGTACAAAGAGTACAGTCCTTATCATACCAACAAACTAGGATGGACAGAAGAAAACCTAGCAGAAATGTGGGGATTTAAAATACAGATTTAAAACTCCAAAGCTAAAAGACTAGGAAGCTAAAATGCTAAAATACTTGGAGAATAAAAAGCTCTTCACCTGGAACTGGAAGGAATACAGCATAGGCGCCAGGCGAACCTCTCTAGGGAGCTCATTCGACAGCTGGGGTGCCACAGCAGAAAAGGTTGTCTGTCTGTCTGTCTATACTCAAGATTGAAATATGCAATTGTTAGTGATGGGCAAATATACCCTGAGTGAATTAGTTATTTCATCAGAAAGTAACAAATGTATCTGTTTGAGCTCAGATATGAGATCTCCCCCCTTCATGGATCACTGCCTTGTTGTGGCGAAGGGGCTTGCATAACTCAGTGAAGCCATAAGCTATGCCATGCAGGGCCACCCAAGATGGACAGGTCATGGCAGAGAGTTCTGACAAAATGTGGTCCACTGGGGAAGGAAATGGCAACCCACTCCAGTATTCTTGCCAAGAAAACCCCATGGAATGTATCACAAGGCTAAAAGATATGACGCCGGAAGATGAGCCCCTCAGGTCAGAAGGTGTCCAATATACTACTGGGGAAGAGCAGAGGGTATTTCCAAGTAGCGCCAGAAAGAGTGAAGCGGCTGGGCCAAAGCCGAAAGGACACTCAGCTGTGGATGTGTCTGGTGGTGAAAAGAAAATCTGATGCTGTAAAGAACAATATTGTTTAGGAACCTGGAATGTCAGATCAATGAATCAAGGTAAGCTGGAGGTGGTCAAACATGAGATGGCAAGACTGAACATCGACATCTTGGGAATCAGCAAACTAAAATGGACAGGCATGGGCGAATTTAATTCAGGTGACCATCATATCTACTACTGTGGGCAAGAATCCCTCAGAAGAAATGGAGTAGCACTCATAGTCAACAAAAGGGTGGGAAAAGCAGTACTGGGGTACAATCTCAAAAATGATAGAATGATCTCAGTACGAATCCAAGGCAAACCATTCAACATCACAGTAATTCAAGTCTATGCCCCAACCACTGAGGCCGAAGAAGCTGAGGTTGATCGGTTCTATGAAGACCTACAACACCTTCTAGAACTAACACCAAAAAAATATGTCTTTTTCATCATAGGGGATTGGAATGTTAAAGTAGGAAGTCAAGAAATCACCGGGACAACAGGCAAGCATGGCCTTGTTGTACAAAATGAAGCAGGACAGAGGCTAATAGAGTTTTGCCAAGAGAACATGCTGATCATAGCAAACATGCTTTTCCAACAGCACAAGAGGCGCCTCTACACATGGACATCACCAGATGGTCAATATCGAAATCAGATTGATTATATCCTTTGCAGCCAAAGATGGAGAAGCTCTATACAGTCAGTCAAAACAAGACCTGGAGCTGACTGTGGCTCAGATCATGAGCTTCTTCTTGCAAAATTGTGGCTTAAATTGAAGGACGTAGGGAAAACCACTAAACCATTCAGGTATGACCTCAATCATATCCCTGATGAATATACAGTGGAGGTGAGGAATAGATTTAAGGCAATAGACCTGATAGACAGAGTGCCTGAGGAACTATGGACGGAGGTCCGTAACATTGCTCAGGAGGCAGCAACTCAATCCATCCCAAAGAAAAAGAAATGCAAGAAAGCCAAGTGGCTGTCTGATGAGGCTTTACAAGTAGCTGAGGAAAGAAGGGAAGCAAAAAGCAAGGGAGAAAGGGGAAGATATATCCAACTGAATGCAGAGTTCCAGAGAATAGCAAGGAGAGACAAGAAGGCCTTCTTAAATGAACAATGCAAAGAAATTGAAGAAAACAACAGAATGGGAAAGACTAGAGATCTTTTCAAGAAAATCGGAGATCTCAAGGGAACGTTTTGTGCAAAGACGGGCATGATAAAGGACAAAGAAGGCAGGGACCTAACAGAAGCAGATGAGATTAAGAAGAGGTGGCAAGAATACACCCAAGAACTATACAGGAAAGATCTGAATGTCCCTGATAGCCATGATAGTGCGGCCACTGAACTTGAGCCGGACATCCTCGAGAGTGAAGTCAAGTGGGCCTTAGGAAGCATTACTAACAACAAAGCTAGCGAAGATGACAGTATTCCAGCCGAGCTATTTAAGATCCTAAAAGATGATGCTGTTAAAGTGCTGCACTCAATATGCCAACAAATTTGGAACACTCAACAGTGGCCACAAGACTGGAAAAGGTCAGTTTACATTCCAGTTCCAAAGAAGGGCAACGCCAAAGAGTGTTCAAACTACCGCACAATTGCGCTCATTTCACATGCCAGCAAGGTGATGCTCAAAATCCTACAAGCTAGGCTTCAGCAGTATGTGAACCAAGAACTACCGGAAGTACAAGCTGGGTTCCGAAGAGGCAGAGGAACTAGAGATCAAATAGCCAACGTTTGCTGGATCATGGAGAAAGCAAGAGAATTCCAGAAAAACGTCTATTTCTGCTTCATTGACTATGCTAAAGCCTTTGATTGTGTGGATCACAACAAACTGTGGCAAATTCTTAAAGAGATGGGAGTACCAGACCACCTTACCTGTCTCCTGAGAAACCTGTACGAGGGTCAAGAAGCAACAGTAAGAACCGGACATGGAACAACCGATTGGTTCAAAATTGGGAAAGGAGTATGACAAGGCTGTATATTGTCACCCTTCTTATTTAACTTATATGCAGAGTACATCATGAGAAATGCCGGGTTGGATGAATCAGAGGTCGGAATTAAGATTGCTGGGGGAATTATCAACAACCTCCGATACGCAGACGATACCACCCTAATGGCAGAAAGTGAAGAGGATCTAAAGAGCCTCTTGTTGAGGGTGAAAGTGGAGAGTGCAAAAGCTGGTTTGAAACTCAGCATTAAAAACTAAGGTCATGGCATCTGGCCCCATCACTTCCTGGCATATGGAAGGGGAAGAAATGGAAGCAGTGACAGATTTTATTTTCTTGGGCTCCAAGATCACCACAGACGGTGACTGTAGCCATGAAATTAAAAGACGCTTGCTCCTTGGGAGGAAAGCTATGGCAAACCTAGACAGCATAGTAAGAAGCAGAGACATCACCTTGCCCACAAAGGTCCGTCTAATCAAAGCTATGGTTTTCCCAGTAGTAATGTATGGCTGTGAGAGCTGGACTATAAGGAAGGCTGAGCGCTGAAGAATTGATGCTTTTGAACTGTGGTGCTGGAGAAGACTCTTACGAGTCCCCTGGACTGCAAGGAGGTCAAATCAGTCCATCCTTAAGGAAATCAACCCTGAGTGCTCATTGGAAGGACAGATACTGAAGCTGAAATATGTTGGCCATGTAATGCAAAGAGAAAACTTCCTGGAAAAGACCCTGATGCTGGGAAAGACTGAAGGCAAAAGGAGAAGGGGACGGCAGAGGATGAGATGTCTAGGTAGCATCACCGATGCAATGAATATGAAATTGAGCACACTCCGGGAGAGAGTGGAGGACAGGAAGGCCTGGCGTGCTATGGTCCATGGGGTCACGAAGAGCCGGACACGACTTAACGACTGAACAACAACAAGTGAGATCTCCCTCAAAATGAGAGCCCATTCCATGTATACACATTTTTGTGCATGATCAATATCAAAATGCCTCTTGGGAGCTGTAGCCTCATAGTGTGGCTTGATGTCATGTGTCACCATATTATGTACCTCGTTCCTGATGGGTTGTTTTTGTATGGTCTCCCTACGTGATGTGATGTTTACTTGCCATCACCAATAGCTGGAGAGAAGAAGATGGACTTGTGGTGTCCTCCTCTTCTTCGTGGAGCCAGAGCTGTGGCACTGATGACGATGAGGGAAACAGTGGTGGACGCACCAGCTAATTCAAGGGTTAAACCAACCAACGCATGCACAGAAACTGCATTTAGATGTACACTGTGCATGCCCCAAGGCTTGCAATCCATTCTGAAGTTAATAGCAAATTCATGATACATCGATCCAGGTTTGCCACAAATGTGAACATTACGAACGGACAAGTTTTCACCAATGAGCCAACTGTTTACAAAATTTGGTGCATCGCTAGCAATTGTTTGATTTGTTTCATTGTAAACAAATATTCTATTTTGCCATACTTCTGTAGTTGTTGCTGTTGCTGTTGTTGTTACATTTAAATCCTCCCTTTTTCCTCTTGCAAGAAACTCAAGGTGGCTTACGTGGTCCTCCTCCATGTCATATTAGCACCCTTCATCGTGAAGGGTCCTAATCCAGATATTGAGGCATGTCAACCAGTTCTGGATGGGATTGCACTCCCCCTGAAGGAGCAAGTTTGTAGCCTGGGGGGGCCTCTTGACCCAACCCTGCTCCTGGCACCCCAGGTGGAGGCAACGGTGAAAAGTGCCTCTTATCACTTTCGGCTGATATGCCAGCTACACCCATTCCTGGACCGTGTGGACCTGGTAAAGGTGGTGCATGTGCTGGTAACTTCTACGCTTGATTTCTGCAATGCGCTGTACTTGGGGCTGCCTGTATATTTAGTTCAGAAACTTCAACCGGTACAAAATATGGCAGCCAGGTTGGTGTCTGGGACAACCCGTGGAGACCATACTACACCGGTTTTAAAATCCTTACACTGGCTGCCAATTTGTTTCCAAGCAAAATATAAAGTGCTGGTTCTTACCTCTAAAGCCTTACATGGTCTACGTCCAAAGTACCTTAGGGAGCTCCTTCTCCCCTGCGTCCTAGTCCGCCACCTAAGGTCCTCTGAGGGCTATTTGCTGCGGCTGCCTAATGTGAGATTGGCAGCCACACGCAAGAGAACCTTCTCCTTCGCCGCCCCTCAGTTGTGGAACGACCTGCCGGTTGAAATGCACCTGCTGACCTCGTTGATGGTTTTTAAGCAGGCATTAAAGACTCTGTTATTCCGGCAGGCCTTCCCTGTTTAGAACTCTGGTTCCTTTTGCTGACTCTTGCATACTGTTTTAAGCAGTGTTGTTTTAAGCTGTGTTTTATTGTTGGACTTTTAAAAAATTGTTTTTAGTTCAAAGTTGCTTCTAGGTATGTGTAGTTTGTATATATGCTCCATATGTTTTTATGTAAATGTTTTTAAACTTTGTATATTGTATTTTAATGTTTTAACTTTTGTAAACTGCCCAGATGGATTCGGCTATGGGGTGGTATAAAAATGTTAATAATAATAATAATAATAATAATAATAATAATAATAATAATAACGTGATCATGAACAAGCAACACTTTGGTTAGTTTTTAGATTTTACTGGACTCTTTCTGAGTAGCTAGGAGTGCAGGTGGCTACTGTAGCTTAACACTTGTACTCTTCCAGAATTCAAACAATGGGGGTTGGGGAAACTGGGTAGAAATTAATTAAAAATAGAAAAAGGACTATTTTTGAATGGGAAAACAATGGAATAAATATCTGTGGTTAAGTCATCCTGGGTCTCACGTATGAGACCGTTTCAGGTTGACTGGACCTTTACAAAGTTCATTTTAATAATGTCATACAAGATTGAATGCAAAGCCCTTGAAACGCCTGGCCAGGAGCGAGTCTGGCTGCTGAACTTTGTAAAAAAGAAAGAAAGAAGAAGAGCCAGAAGAACAGTCAGGTTTGTAATGTGTGTGTGAGACTCTAGGATCAAATCTCTCCCCCCACCCTTTCTTAGTCAAAGAAAATGTCCAATGATATTTGCTACCTAGTTCAGAAAACACACCCAACAGCCCTAGGGTTGAGCAGTTTAGTCAGATGAATCAATTAAACCCCTTTTGATTGATTAAAAAGGTTCCCCCTGCTGATAAATTTTAAAATATTCATTATTTTTAATAGAAGTACTTACAAAACAGCATGGCTGGCTTTTGTGGTTTTGAATCCCGCTAGCTTTTTATGCTGCTGTTTGTTGCCTTGGTTTTTATTGTATGAATCGATTTATTGTAATTAGCTGTCCTGAAAGTTATGCTCCTCCGCTTTTACTTCCAGGACATTGCTGCCCACAATCTTCAGTCCTTCTGCTGCACCACCCTCCACCATCCAAAGGTCTCCATAGGCAGTATGACACTGACCCCTGGTTGCTGGAACCATGTTAGGATCCAAAAGGGAAGCCCATGGGGCCCAATTGGCCATCCAGGACACCAATTGCCTGACCCTGCTTTATACTCATGCTGACTTGGATTCCTGCACTGAGCAGGGGGTTGGGCTCGATGGTCTTGTGGGCCCCTTCCAACCCTACTATTCTATGATTCTATGATTCCTCCTTCCTCAGTTGATTCTGCCCTTTCTCCCGTGCTGCCCCATATGCCTGGAAATGCTTCCCAGGTCATCTTATGTGATGCTGCCTCTCTAAAAGGTAAAAGGTAAAGGTGTCCCCAACCAGTCGTGTCCGACTCTAGGGTGTGGTGCTCATCTCCATTTCTAAGCCGAAGAGCCAGCGCTGTCTGAAGATGCTTCTGTGGTCATGTGGCCGGCATGACTGAACACCGAGGTGCACGGAACACTGTTACCTTTCCCGCCGAGGCGGTACCTATTTATCTACTTGCAATTTCTTGCTTTCAAACTGCTAGGTTGGCAGGAGCTGGGACTGAAGACGGGAGCTCACTCCGTCATGCAGCACTTGGGTCTCGAACTGCTGTCCTGCCTCTCTATCTTCTTTCAAATCCCTCCTAAAAACCCACCTTTTCTGCAAAGCTTTTGGCACAACCACCTTATTCCCATGCCCTACAGCTGGGGTGGGGAACCTATTTGTGTATTGTTCCAGACAAGCGTATGGAAAGGGCATACCAGCAGTGAGTGGGGCCATGGCTCAAACTGAGTGCCCCCCCGTTGGCATGTGCCCTGATGCACTGCTACCCCTCCCACACAATCACCCACAGACACATGCATACATACACACAGAGAACCATACATTATGTTTTTAGATCTTTACACTGCAGAGACCATAGGATTGCAGCCTTAAAGAGAAAAAAATGCCTGCAAACAGAAAGATCACATATCTGGAAGAAATGGTTTAGCCTGGTTCACTCCTTCCTCTGCTGGTTTGCAAAGAAGGCAGACCAGGACCTTGAGCAATTGGTAATATTGCAGTAGGCAACATCAGGGGTGCGTAATGGGCAAGGATAATTGGCAGGAGCACTGAGATGTAACACATGTGAAATGTGTACTTTTGAAAAATGGGCTCAAATACACTTTAGTCAATGGGAGAAGAGTGACTACAGTTCAGAGATAATACGCACATAATTGATGCGTACATTTAGAAAAATGTACACAAAAATATACATGGATTTTCATGAGAAAAAGCAAACAAACCAGCAAGAGGTGTACCTAGGCATACTGCCTCTGATACTGGAGGTAGCATATAGCCATCAGGACCAGTAGCCATCAATAGCCTACTCCTCCTGGAATTTGTCTAACCCCCTTTTAAAGCCATCCAAATTGGTGTCCATCACTACATCTTGTGGCAGCAAATCCATACTTAAACACATACTGCATATGTGAAGAAGTCCTTTCTTTTATTTGTCCTGAATCTCCCACCAATCAGCTTCATTGGGTTCTAGTATGATGACAGAATGACATTTAATAGGGATAAATGCCAAGTTCTGCACCTAGGAAAAAGAAACCAAATGCACAGTTACAAGATGGGGGATACGTGGCTCAACCACACTACAAGCAAGAAGGATCTTGGAATTGTTGTCGATCACAAGGTGAATATGAGCCAACAATGTGATCTGGCTGCAAAAAAGGCCAATGCTCTTTTGGGCTGCAAAGCATAGCTTCCAAATCCCGGGAAGTACTAGTTCCCCTCTACTCAGCACTGGTTAGGCCTCATCTGGAGTACTGTGTCCAGTTCTGGGCACCACACTTTAAGAAGGATGCAGACAAACTGGAAAGGGTTCAGAGGAGGGCAACAAAGATGATCAGGGGACTGGAAACAAAGCCCTATGAAGAGAGACTGAAAGAACTGGGCATGTTTAGCCTTGAGAAGAGAAGACTGTGGGAAGATATGATAGCACTCTTCAAGTACTTGAAAGGTTGTCACAGAGAAGAAGGCCAGGATCTCTTCTTGATCATCCCAGAGTGCAGGACACAGAATAATGGGCTCAAATTACAGGAAGCCAGATCCCAGCTGAACATCAGGAAAAACTTCCTGACTGTAAAAGCAATACGACAATGGAACCAATTACCTGGGGAGGTGGTGGGCTCTCCCACACTGGAGGCCTTCAAGACGAGGCTGGACAGCCATTTGTCAGGGATGCTCTGACTTGGATTCCTGCACTGAGCAGGGGGTTGGACTCGATGGCCTTGTAGGCCCCTTCCAACCCTACTATTCTATGATTCTATGCTTCTATGACAGAGGGAGAAAAAGATCTCCCTCTCCACTGTCTCCACACTGTACATAATTTTGTACATGTTAGAGGGGATGAGAGAAGTCATATTTCACAAGTCAACCTGTACTCTTCACTGTTGTCTGTATATTTTTCAAGCCATCACTCCAAAGCCATCATCACTGAATGGTGCACGCTGTCACATCTAAACCAGAGTAGTACAGAATCCCAGCTGCAGGTGCAGAGCTGTGGGTCAGAAGTGTAAGGGGACAGATGTGTGGGGAGGCCCTTTGAGTAACCTTTGGCCTTTGAGAGTGAGATTTGGCTCGAGTGGGGAGGGAGTGAGATTTGAGAGGGCCGCACTGCAGTGGATGAAGGAGGATGGAGCATGAAAACCTGAGGGTACCATCATCATCAGGATGGGTTGAAAGAGATGAAAACATATCTGTAACAAAAAAGCGTGGCTTTGCAAGAGAGCTGCGTTGTTAGGACGACGCAAACTATCCTTGAAATGATTAGTTCCACTTCAAAGGCATTTAGATTTGACAGGAGCAAATGCAGCAGTCTCTTTTCATGTCTTAGAAAATGGGGGAGGGGAGAAGAGAACTGTCTCTCTCTGTGTGTGTATTTCACACTAAGGAGATCATATGTCTACACCTATTATTTATTTTTCATCATTTAGGGGGCACTTGTGGAAAATAAACAGAAAGGCAGCTACCAGGCATAAAAGGAAACTGGAGTTTGGGGAAAGCAGGTGTGGTGATAGATAACTGATGTGCTGTGCCCCGCAGCCAGGGCCAGCTCCTGAAGGTGGCAAGATTGGTCATTTTCTGGGAACCCCAAGATGGGCAAGGGATTCACTGCCCTGACAGTGACACCATTCTCATTTTGCATGGAGCACCCAAGAAGGTCAGAAGAAGCATGAGAGAATTCTGAATTCTCTGTTATGTGGGGCCTGCTGCGGGCACCTTGCTCCCAGACACTCCCTCCACCCAAAAAATCCTGGAGCTGGCACTGTTTGCTGTTCTAGGGATGTATGAGAAATTTGTTTCAGTTTTTTTTTGATCCGGATTTACCCAATCTGCACCTTCTGGATTGAACACGGACTCGGACACAAACTGTGGTCGAAGTCCTAGATTTCCGATCTTGCAGTGTGATTCACAGACCCCCAAAATGCATTCGACAGAATGTGTACATTTGGAAAATGTGCATGAAGAAATGTGTGCTTTTGAAAAATGTGCAGAAATACACTTTAATCAGTGGGAGACGAATGTGTACATTTCAAAAATGCATGCAATTGATGTGTACATTTGGAAAATGCTCATGAAAATTGGCATGCATTTTCATGTGAACAAAAAAACCAAAGCTCAGAATCTGATACAGATTCGAGTAGGAATGAGCTTTGAGATGGAAATAGGTGAACTTTGGCAGGCTCAGGGTTTGCTGATTTGCACATCCCTATTGACTGTTCACAGCTTCAGTATTATTGCATATCAAGATGTGGAGAGATGAGTCACCTTGAAATAGAAGAACAACCTTTATGCATTTACATCCTCAGCTTTTGGCCAGTTCAATGAAGTTGGCTTGCTCAGTTGATTTATATCTGACTTTCTGGGGTTCACCAGATGGCCACCCCCCTTTTCCTAGACCCAGCTCTTTTCCCCAACCACCAATTTTTGGGGGTGGGTGGGTGGGTGTGCCGGCTTCTGTACAGTTTTTCCCCATTCTAAAAGGTTGAAAAGCTTTGTTGTTCAGTCATACTGGCAGTAAGATGTTTAAACTATAATATGCAGAGATTTGGGGTGTTTTGGTCAGCCCTTCTCTTTTTGGGCCCACTGATTACTACCATTCTGGCAAATGGTAAGGAGAGTTTGTTTGTTTGTTTGTTTATTTATTTTATTACATTTATTTATATATTACATTTATATCCCTCCTTTTTTCCTTAAGGGTTGAACCAAAAACATTTGTAGAAGGCACAATAAAATGGTTGTCTGGATGACTTCCTACGCTTGGATTGTGGTGTATCTACAGCAGCATCCCCCAAACTGATGCCCTCCAGATATGTTGGGTGGTATAGCCTTTGCCCATATTGGCCAGATAATTATGGGAGTTGCAGTCTAATTCATCTGGAGGGCAGCAGGTTCGGAAAGGCTGCTTGAGGGAAGGGCATTTCCAGAGCGGAGAGCCAGGCACTAAGCAATGCCCATGTGATCCTGACTTTACGCACAGTTGGTAAGCTTACGACATTCCTGAAGTCATGATGGGATACAGGAGTGTGTGTTTGTGTGATCTCTTAGGGACGGTGAGTCCTGGCTTTTTTCTTTTTTTTTTTTGCCTTCATGGACCTTCATTGCCAGCCTCTTGGAAGTTGCTGGAAGGCAACAAAGAGCCAGTGCAGATGTGGGGACACTTGCGTGATGTGCTTGTGATGACTGATTGTGTATCCTGACCTGGATGTCTAAAGCAGGTGCAGGCAGAAGGTAGATTGGGATCTACTGATAGACCGATGGGTGATTTGCAACAGATTGGCAAGGGATTTTGACTCCCAATAGTGTAACAATAGCAAGTAAAGTGGAAAGGTAAAACAACAAGAGAGAGCCAGTGAAGTGGTTAGAATTTTGGATTGGGACTTGGGAGATTCGGGTTCTAGTCCCCACTTGGCCATGTACGTCACTGGGTGACTTTGGGCCAAGCCCTGACTCTCAGTCTACCCTACCTCACAGGATTCTTGTGAGAATAAAATGGAGAAGAGGGGGACCACGTAAGCCGCCTTGGGTTCTGTGCAAGAAGAAAAAAGGTGGGATATAAATGTAACGCATGTAGCAACAGCAACAATAACAAACACTCTGCCATGGTTGGCCTTGTACTAACTGCTTATCTCTTTGCTTCAGTGTTTCTCATTGGTAAAATGGGCGCATGAATTGCTTGGCTTTGGCCAAAGTGGCTCTACTGGCCACTTTGAGAGTTTTGTGGTAGAATCGCTGATGTACAGTAACTCAGAGAAGGCTTTGTATTTGTATATACAGTGTATATCATGTGGTCGTTGACTTCACTCCCCAACCCCCGCTGCCCAAAGCCTGTAATTTGCACCTGGGTCTGATTAATGGACTTTGGGGTTCTAGAAAAGCAAAGTAGATCCTACAAGTCAAACGTCCCCCCCACCCCCCATCTAAAGGACCACCTTCTCCTACCTGAATCTACCCACTTGTTAAGAGGTTTTTGGGAAGCCCCTTTCCCTGTAACCCCACTGTCTGAGGTTTGGCAGAGACAGTGGCTGCAGGAGAAAGGGCCTTCTTTATGGTGGTGCCCATGTTGTGGAACTTTATGTGTTTATTTGTTTATTACATTTCTATACCACCCCAGAGCTGAAGCTCTGTGACTCCCAAAACATATTCTTCCCAAATTATATTCACCAGGCACCCTCATTACAACCTTTTGGCCACCTAGCAAAATCCACCCTGCTCTCATAAGCTTTTGATGGCATTTAATTGCTTTTATGTTCTTGGTCTCTCCCCACTCACTCCAGTTACTATCAACAAGTGGAATCTGTAACAGAACACTGCAACATGGAATGCTCCTGTTCACCCATGCTCTCTTCCAGCATACTCCATTCCATTTCTCCTCTCTCCTGATTTTCTGTCCCCTTGCACCAGTCAGTCAGCATGCTGTGCCTGCTGCGCACGCACAGATCCCACTGAGCTGTTTTGGGATTTCCCCCTTTTTTGTGGTTCTACAAACCTTGGGGTTCACCCAAGTCTGCTGATACCTCCCCCTTGTGCATTGGCCATTTTGCTTAGGTAAGGACAGGCACTCAGAATTTGTCATTAGTCTATAGGATTCTTCTTGGCTGCTTTCTGTTTATTTGCTGCTTTTCATGGGTTTCAAGTGTTTGTTTTTCTGTTTACAGTGACTGTGGTTAGCCACCTTGAGGCTTTGGCAATATGGTGGAATATACGTTTAGAAAATAGACAACAAATAAAAGTGCTGTCCCCACCAGCTCATAGCATTAAACACGAACCAATGCTTCAGAATTGCTACCAGGTTATTAAGCTGAAAGAGGTATCTCTCAACTAGGGATGGGGGAGAAATTTGTCCAGTTCTCATTTTAATGCAAACGTATCTCATTTTGCATGTTTGAACCTATATGCAACCCCAAACTCGGTTATCCTTCAAAGTTTGCACTTCTCTGAATTTTGCAATGGAGTTCTCCAACTCCAAAATGTGTATGAAGAGATGTGTGTTAGGGAAAAGTGCATACAAAAACGAATATATTCATGAAAATAATGTTGACATGCATTCTGTTAGGAAACATGGCTTGCAAAAATGTGTATGTCAGGCAAAATTTTGTAAAAATGCATGCATTTGGAGAAATGTGCACAAAAAGGGTTAGAAATTTTCATGTGAACATTAAAAAAAAATCTCATACTACAGGGCAAACTGAAGACTGGAAACATGAGAAACCAAAAGAAAATGAAATTGACAGATTTATCCATGCTTATTCTCCACTGGGGATGTCAGAGAAATCTGCAATGGATTCAAATGAGTTCAGATTTCTATGAATCTGACCTGTGGATTCCACAATGAACCAGCTTTTCCCAAGTCACACGGATTCTATGGACTCGCAGACCATGTTTTTCACTTTGGGGGGTGATTTGCACTAATTTGTATTAACAATGATTAACATTAACTATGCGCATTAGCACATATGCACAAATGCACATTAGCACTAATGCACATATGCGCTAATGTGAATTAGTGCTAATGCAAATTAGCACAAGTAGAACAAAATTCTGGTTTTAAAAAATCTGATTTTGCCAATGAGCAGACAATGGAACAAAAAATGCCTGACAATCGGTGAACACAAATTGGCGAAACAAAATCCGTTCATCCCTACTCTCCACTTGTTTCTGCTATATGTTTGTGATGACCCATGGTTTTTAGCAAATAAATTTGATGGAGTGACTGACCAAAACAGGAAAGAGCAAGTGTCTGTTCTGCTGTTCCTGGGGAGGATATGCCTCCCTCTACATTCAGCCCTGTGTGTCTTTGCAAGTGGAGGGCCATTAAGAAGACCAGTCCAGGAAGAGAAGAAAATTGAATCCCACCTTTGCATTCAGCCGGCAGAGAATCTGGGAACTGAGCTGACATGAGGCGCTTTGGAAGTATTTTGTCTTGCCGACAAACCTCCGAGACCATATGCCCTGAATTAATTTTCAACACGGGTGCAACTCAAGCGAATGCTTCTTTCAAGTTCCTGTTTGTGCAGGGACATTAATACTTTACACATTTAGAAACTTGACAGCTATTGTTGCGGGGGCCTTGAGTCTGTTGTCTGTGATCTCGGCCCGTGTCTCTGTTCTGTCTTTTTCAAATGTGGACTTAATCTGTAACTGTTTATTAAATAAAAGCTGGCATGAATAGCTGCAGATGACCACTGGGGACCAGACCTTGCTGCCGTGGATGCAGCAAACCTATCTCTGTAGGGAGGTTTTACATAGTTCAGTGATCCTTGGTAATTTCAGTCCTGAATTGGGTGCCTGCTCTCTCTCCCTCCTCCCCACCCATGTCCATCACAACACCAGCCCTGTTACATCCTTTCCAGGCCTTCAGCTTTTCCCTTGGCTGATTCACATGGGCATGCCATTCCCTTGATGACTGCAACATGATTTGCATGTGTGCCTGCTAGGGATGTGTGACACAGCAAAACCTGAGCTTGCCGAAGTGCCCCAAATTCCATCCCAAAGCTTGTTCGGACTCGAATCGCTCTCAGATTGTGAGCTTTGCTTCCCCCCCCCTTTTTGTATCAAATCCATGTATATTTCCATGTGCATTTTTCCAAATGTATGCATCAGTTGTGTGCATCTTTGAAATGTACATATTTGTCTTCCACCCATTAAAGCATTTCTGCATTTCCAAAAGTACACATCTTTTCATGAACATTTTGCAAACGCACACATGCTCTCGGATGCATTTCTTTTGGTTAGTGAATCAGATTGTAGGCTTGGAAATATATGGACTTTGACTGCTGAGTCCATTTTTGGTCCAGAAGGTGCAAATGGGTAGATCCTGATCAAAAACAAATTGAAATGAATTCCTCATACATCCCTAGTGCCTGAGTAATCACAGCTCTAACTCCACAGATAACCAGTTCACATTTGAGGCACCAGAGAAGAGGGTTTATAGTAGACCTATGTGGGCTAGGGGTTGGATCCAGGTTTGAGCTGGATTGACTGCACTGGGAGAAGTGAAATTCCTGACTCCCTCCTCCCCAAGGCAGCCTCTCCATCCCACGGAAAATGCTACACAGACAGTTAGGAGACCCTGAGGAATGGGCTGAGCTGTGGTGTGTAGGGGAGGGGTCAGCCCCCCAAATCACACAGAGGGATCTTTCACAAGTGTAGCTCTTTCTCTTGAGGAGGGCAGATCCTGGATCTAACCTTATGGCTGAAATGTTTGATCATTTGTCAATAAAACATGATGTCAGGGTGGACACTGAGCCCATAGAATCCCAGAGTAGTTCTGATTCTGAGGAAGAGGAGTCGCTCCTGGGAGAGGAGCATGCTCCTCTTTCCCAGGGCCAACAGCTGATGGAGATTCCTCCCAACAGCTGACGGAGATTCCTCCCACCAAAATTCCTAGCTTAGATAGCAGTCCTGGGAGTGACAGATCGCGGGAAGCAGACTTGATGGATGCGCGACGCCGATGCAGAGAGCGGCGCCAAATGGAGGGCGCAGAAAGGAGGCGTAGTGCCTGGTTGGCGCTCAAACAATGGCTGCGCCCAGAGGATCCAAGGGAAAAGGGGAGGGACTCTCCCTAGTCCTTAAGTTCAGGGGTCTGCCAGTAATTCCCTTTCAAATGGGGACCAACTGTTCCAACGTAGGGCATAGGTACTCTGCTGCTCATATCTAGTTGCTAACAGTAGAGTTGTTAAGTTGTAAAAAAGGAATAAAGCTTTGAAAAGAATCCCTTTGTCTGTGTCTGGACTTGGCTACTGGATTAGACTGAGAGAGGCCTCCAAGGAGCCCTTGACACATGACTAATTTACAGTGCAATCCTATACATATTTAGTCAGAAGTAAATCTCATCGAGTTTAGTGGGGCTTATTCCCAAGTAAGTGTACATAGGATTGTAGCCTTAGTCTGGATCCAACCTAAGGGATTGGATCCAGATTTAGGCACATGCAACTGGGCTGGCTAAACTGACTTACCCTCCATCCATTGGAAGCTGGTGCCTCCAATGTCAGTGAGGTGGTGTATCTAATCCAGGTTTCCATCAGAACCAGTCAGAACTCTAAAGGAGTTCACACCTTGGAGAGCTCCTCTAGGATTCTGACTGGTTCTGACTGAAATCTGGAGTGGAGTCACCGCCCCACTGACATTACAGCCATCACCCTTTGCTGACTCTATTCTTCCTGGCAGCCCCTCCGGACCACCTAAAATGCTACACAGAGTTTTGGGGGATTCTGCTGAATGGGCTGAGCTGTGGTGGTGTGTGGGGAAAGGAATCCCCCAAAATTGAAAGACGCCGTTCTTGTCCAGAGCCATTCCATCCACAGATGGCAGATCCTGGATCCAAGCCAATCTGTTTTTCATTGAAACGGTTTATTTTATTTTACAAAAGCTCAGAAACATCAGAACTTTGGGGACGTCCCTGAGAACTTTGTGAAGTTCACCCCTCCTTCTACTTTGTGCTTAAATGTTGCCACGTTCAACAACCCTATCAGGAACTGAAATCTAATACCTGCCTTAATTTGAACATGGCCTTTTGTTGGAGAATCACCTCTAGATGTTAACAGCTAACATTTATACATATGCATGCTTCATCCCTCCATTCCTCAAATACACCGAAAGCTATGTTTGAGTTCAGAAAGGGTGTGAGTTTCATTGCCTGTCCAGCTGCTAGTGTGTGCAACATAACACACAAAACAGAAACACGCAAAATCTTTGGTTATGTTTGTAAGTATCGAAAGTCCGATGAGTTACATATTTTTTTAAAAAAATTATTAATACAACTGACTTTGAAACTTTCAGCTTTCACCTTACCTTTCCTATGCTTTGTCCCCAAAGGGATATAAAATGTGTATCAACCTTCCTGCCCTGGTGTGTGTGTGTGTGTGTGTATGAAATTGATGGCTTTATTGAAATAGCATTGGGGTCAATTAAATCCCAAAATGAAAAATGAAAAATGAAATACCCCCCCAAGGTATTTTTTTAAATGGATTGTCAAAATTCCTCTGCCGCCGCCACCACTGCCGCCGCCGCCGCCGCTGCTGCTGCCGCTGCTGCTGCTTCTTCTTCTTCTTCTTCCTATTTACAACATTTATATACCACTCCACATCTAGATAGATTCTGGAGTGCTGGACAGTAAAAGATAAAAAAATATGAGGAAAAAAGAATAAAACTCAATATTAAAAATGAAACCGATATGGTTAAAATGCTAATTTAACAACCCCATCACTAATTAATGTTGATGCGGCAGTTAAGATAAGGAAGTGTTAAACATTCAGTTTTTTTTAAAAAAAATACATACCTCCAGGAAATTTTGAGTTGAATGAAAAGCATTCAATAACCAATCAGTCCATCCATCAACCAACCAATGGTGCATAAGCAAGTTATGTGGAGCCTAAGAGATTCCATAGGAATTAACACGGGGGAGGTCATTATTGACTCCAGATAGCATCCTTTTATAGCTGTACTCCTTTACTTAAACTATCATATTTTGACATTCAAAGTAATTTCAGCTCCTTTAGCATAAGAGTATTAACAAAGTGGGAGGTGGGTGGGGTGTTGTTGTTGTTGGTGTGTGTGTGTATGTGATTGCTTGTTTTGACAATGTGAATGCTAGGCCAAAGAAGCCACAGTTTAAGAACCAAGACAATGGAGACATTCAGCTAAATAATCTCTAGGAATGTACAACATATCTTTCCACCCAAGTGGCCTGAGATGTCATTTTATTATATTCTTGCTGGGGGTCTGGGAAAAAAAGAGAGAGAGAGAGAGAGAGAGATGGTGGGCGGGGTGAGGGGGAGAGAAAGAGATGGAAGGAACGTAAGCAAGGAGAAAGACAGAACAGGGTGGGTGAAACTCTGTGCAGGAATGAAAAGTCCAATTCAGGTAGGTAAGGCCCATCACACATGTTCCACCCTATGGGGGTTATTTCCCCCCCTAGTTACAAAATCATATTCACCTTTCTTCAGTTTGAATGTGTGTCTGTCTCTCTTTCTCACCTCCTTCTTATCTTTGCCTCTCATCTCCCTGCCCTCACTCTTGTCTGCCTCATCCCCTTTACCCCCTTTTGTCCTTCTTTGCTTTTTGTGTGTGTGTATTAATAGGAGCCGAATAAAAAGTGAGCCAGACAATTCTCAGCTCTGAAGCCCCCTCGGCGTTGAGAATCTTATCGGGGCCTAAGAAAGGTGGGTTGGCATTTTGGTTCATTTTCACTTTGTAAAGTCTCATCTACACAGATGCACAGGGTAAATAAAAATGGCATTTTGGGGGTAGCCTCAAAGATCCCATTTCTTGTAACAGCTGAGACAAAAAAGAAACTAGGGAGTCAGTGCTGACACTTACAGTACTGTCTTTGATTTCTGCCCCACCATATTTCTTGGGCTCAAGGCAAATAATAATTATCCAGATTATAGATGAGATGAAAAATATAAAGCATTTCAAAATATAACTATATAACTATATATATATATATATATATATATATAGTTATATAACTATAAAAAAATATCATTACTGTGAGCCGGCTTGGGAGGGCTTCTGCCCTGAAAGACGGACAAGAATTTTTTTAAAAAATAAATAATCATTAGGGCTACTATAATTTTTCTTAATTTAATCAATTAGATTTTTTGATTTAAAAACCTTTACTCAACCATAATTTAAAATCTTAAAAGATGATGCTGTCAAAATCGGGAAAGGAGTACAACAAAGCTGCATATTGTCGCCCTGCTTATTTAATTTATATGCAGAATACATCATGAGAAATGCCGGGTTGGATGAATCAGAGGTCGGAATTAAGATTGCCGGGAGAATTATCAACAACCCCCGATACGCAGACGATACCACCCTAATGGCAGAAAGCGAAGAGGATCTAAAGAGCCTGTTGTTGAGGGTGAAAGTGGAGAGTGCAAAAGCTGGTTTGAAACTCAACATTAAAAACTAAGGTCATGGCATCTGGCCCCATCACTTCCTGGCATATAGCAGGGGAAGAAATGGAAGCTGTGACAGATTTTATTTTCTTGGGCTCCAAGATCACCGCAGATGGTGACTGTAGCCATGAAATTAAAAGGCGCTTGCTCCTTGGGAGGAAAGCTATGGCAAATCTAGACAGCATAGTAAGAAGCAGAGACATCACCTTGCTGACAAAGGTCCGTATAATCAAAGCCATGGTTTTCCCAGTAGCAACGTATGGCTGTGAGAGCTGGACTATAAAGAAGGCTGAGTGCCAAAGAATTGATGCCTTCGAACTGTGGTGCTGGAGAAGACTCTTATGAGTCCCCTGGACTGCAAGGAGGTCCAATCAGTCAATCCTAAAGGAAATCAACCCTGAGTGCTCATTGGAAGGTCAGATATTGAAGCTGAAGCTGAAATATTTTGGCCACCTAATGTGAAGAGAAAACTCCCTGGAAAAGACCCTGATGCTGGGAAGGATTGAAGGCAAAAGGAGAAGGGGACGGCAGAGGATGAGATGGCTAGATAGCATCACCGATGCAATGAATATGAACTTGAGCACACTCCGGGAGAGAGCGGAGGACAGGAAGGCCTGGCGTGCTATGGTCCATGGGGTCACAAAGATTCGGACATGACTTAACAACTGAACAACAACAACAATCAACCAGAAATAGATTCCCTGATTAATCAGGCTGTAGATTTTAAAAACAATATAAACTAGGGGTTAGGGTGCTGGAGAACCCCAGAGGGCAGGATATGGTCCTGGTGCCTGAGGTTCTGAACTCCTGTCCTAACATATGCAAGCTTTTTTTTCCTTTTCTTTTAAAAACCACCACTGCATTGTTGCAGTAAGCTTCAAAGCCCTAAATGGCCTGTTTCCAAATGATTTCAGGGAACATCTCCTCCAATTTGATCCTCCAGCATTTAAGATCTGCTGAGGCAGTCCTACTCCAGATTCCATTTCCATGAAATATTGAGGCTAGATTAGCCTCTACAAGAAACAGCGCTTTCTCCGTAGTAGCCCCAGTGCTGTGGAACTCTTTCCCAAGAGAGATCCATTTGGCTTCCTCCCTGTGCTATATTTTCAAAGACACCCGAAGACCGCTGTTTTTCATATGTGCTTTGTTTCCTGAGGCTGCTCACCCAAGTTGTGCCAGTGAAACTGGTTCTGCTGCTGTTTATTGAGATTGTTTTAATGATCTGATATGGCTGTTTTATTGAATACTTTTAAAAATGGTTTGGTTTTGTAAATCACGATAAAATATTATGAACAGAGGTATTAGCAAGGCTTTCAAATAGGATAAACAAAATAAGCAAATATTTACACCAGGGAAAGTTAAACACAGAGTGTCGTATCCAATGTTAATCCTACACAAAGTAAACCCATTGAAATGAATGGGACTTAAGTCTCATTCATTTCAATGGGTCTACTCCATGTAGGACTAACATTGGATACTATTCAGAATTATCAAATTAAAGAGTTGGAAGGGATCTTGGCAATCATCTAGTCTGACCCCTCTGCTCAATGCAGGATCTCCAATACATGGTGCAGCTACAACATCCTGGACAGATGGCCATCCAGCCCCTATGTCATCTTCTTCATCCTCCTCATTGTCATCCTCCTCATCGTCATCATCTACATTTCTATACTGCCCCATAGCCGAAGCTCTCTAAAAACATTAAAACCCCTCACATTATCTCCAGCAAAGGAGATCCTTCCACTTCCTGACACTGTCTGATCCACTACTGAACAGCTCTTACCATCAGGAATTCCCCTGGTGTTCAGCCAAAATCTTGCAGATTGGGCTGTCTGTATCTTTTTCCTAGGTGAGAAACTCTGAATTTAGAACTCCTCTTTCTGTGTGTGGTGCAAATCTTCCTGGAGTGTCACATGTTTTGTTACCTCTTATACCCAGTGCTGGCTCCAGATTTTTGAGGGTCCTTGGGCAAGACACCCTCAACGGGGCCCCTCTCTCAGTGAGTCTACCTTCTCCTGGCTCCAGATTTTTGAGGGTCCTTGGGCAAGACACCCTCAACGGGGCCCCTCTCTCAGTGAGTCTGCCTTCTCTTGTCATGGTCACCTTCTGCTATTGCTCCTCATCCTCCTTGTCACAATTGCTACCACTTGTTTGCTTGACAGGCAGAAAGCCAGTGAGATAGTAGGAAGTGGCATCTGCCTCTCCTTCTCACCACCACCATTGTCTAGGCCAGAGCAAGAGGACAGTGAAGAAAACAGGCTGCAGTGGCAAAGATGAGGAGGCTCCTGTCAGTGGGCCCCTATGAGGATGTGGGCACTCAGCAGGTGCCCAGCCATGCCTACCTTTGGCGCAGGTCCTGCTGATACCTTTGGTGGCTTACCTTGTCAAGTTGTTTCCCATTTTCAGCATGCCATTTTTGTATTTATGTACCAGCTTTCTTCCTTATCCTGCTTTCCTATCAGAATCATCTATGTATTTAGTGGAAGTGGGAGGGGGGAAGAGGCAAGAGCAGATGCATTTGAGAGAAGAGGACACGAGAAGAAATACAACTGCAGCAGAGGTGAAGGGCCTTCAACGGAATTAGCCACTCCTTTGAAGATGATGGAAAACAGAACACAAAGCCAGTACTGGAAGAGGGCAGGAATACAGAATTGTTTCACATGTAGGGATCTTACTCCATGTACGGTTTAGACACTGGGGTGAATTCAATGTCAGACCTACTTAGAGTAGACCCACTGAAATAAATGGGATTGAAATTAGACGAACATTGGATACAACCCACACTTTGGAACTTTCATAGACAAGCTTGCACAAACCATAAGACCCCTAACTCAGGAGTAGGCAACCTGGTGCCCTCCAGAAGTTTGGGACTACAGCTCCTATAATTCCTGGCTATTGCTAATTGGGCTTCTCCACAATACACCATACTCTGCACTGTACACTTGTGTGTTTGTGGGATTTCCTGTTCTTTAATTTTTACTTTTTTAAATTTGTTTATTACTACATTTATATTCTACCTTTTCCCCTCTTGCAAGGAACCCAAAGCAGCTTGCATGGTCCTCCACCTCTCCACTTTCTCCTCACAACAACAACCTGGTGAGGTAGGTTAGGCTGAGAGTCAGTGACTGGCCCAACATCACCCAGTGAGCTTCATGGCCAAGTGGAGACAAGAATCCAGATCTCCTGAGTCCTAGCCCAACGCTCTAACCATTACACCACACTGGTCGATTTGCCGCTGCTTCTTGATTCACTCATCTGCACTTCAGTGCAAGGTTCTGTCCCATACATTGCTGTAACTTGGAGGGCTGGTTCAAGGGCTGGAGGGCAGGGCTGAGCCAGGAGGCAGATGTAGAGAGATGTCCATGGAAGCATTGTCAGGGCCTTGAACATAAAGCCTCAGAAATCATTTCTGCTAGTGCCACGGTTTGGAAAGCAGCACACATGCAGAATATCATTTGCCAACACACAGAGTGGGAAGTCACCTCCTCCGCCTTCCATGCAGTGCTCAAATCATGGTGAGGGGGAAAGGGGGGCAGGCGGCTCTAATGAATTCCACAAGCCCCCTGGCTCCTTCAAGTTTAGCCAAATCATCCCTGTAGTCTTCTAAAAACAGTCGCTGAAGGCGCCAACACAAAAAGGAAGCCCCCCTCCCTGCTTTCAAATACAACATCTGTTTAGGGTTCAGCCAGCCCAGCTGAGAGCATCAGTCAGCACGAAGTGGCTGGGGTTTCCTCTGTTGCATGGGCTAACAATTTTGTGCTCCCCCCTCTTTCTTTCCAGGGTTACTAGCTGCAAGTCCCAGGAGGGAGCCTTTTGCTACTTTTCTTCCTCAGCCCTGGCAGAACTGCTTCATTCTTAATCACTGCCGTCCACAGAGACGAGGCTCCCGTTGCTCTTGGGAACTGCCACGCTCAGCCGAGCGTGAGCCGGGAACCCTCCAGCTGTTCTAAAAAGGAACAGGGAGGGGGACCATGTTCTTCTTTGTCTGCAAAGGCAGAGAGAGAGAGGGAGAGAGAGAAGAGAAGAGAAAATGTAAAAGAGAAGTGCATGTAGTTCTGAAGATGGGGTCTACTGTAATGGAGAAGACAAGGCCTATTCATGGCAAACACTGAGTTGCCAATAGTTCTAGGGAAGGAGGGGAGATGCCAAAGAGATTAGGGACTGTCTCTGCTCCTTCTCCACTCACTCAACTTCTATCTATCTATCTATCTATCTATCTATCTATCTATCTATCTATCTATCTATCTATCTACCCATCTTCTGCTAGTCCAAGACCTTCCAGGCCAGAGGATGTGGCTTTACCAGGTTCCTCAGACCCAGAGGGCACCCCTCCAATGCAGTCATCACTGCCTCCATACTATAGGAGCCAACAGCTGAAGAGTTGGACAATAGTCCTTTAATAAGTGGATAGCTTCTCAGAGGGGGTGGAGTTAACAGCAGGTCCAGGCCTGGCAGCCTTCATAGGGATCCAGAAGGCCTCTGCATGTTGCTGAGACAACTGCTCTTTATGGGTGAGTTTCAGCCAGTGAGCTGTCCAGGGTCCTGACAGGCCTTGGCCTGTTGGGAACCTGCATTGTCTAACATGTCTCTGCTGGTAGCCCCATGCCAAGCTAGGATAGGACAGACAGTAATAGAACCAGCACCCAGGGTTGGCTCTAGGTTTGAGAGGGCCTTTTCTCCCAGGTTCTCCCTGGTAGACCTCTCCCTCCATTGGTGGGCTCCAGTGGGCTTAGCTGGTGGTGGCAATGACAACAGTGGTGGGCAGCAACACTGTGTCCCATGCCAGTTGGATTGGAGATGCCATTTAATTTCCCACAATGTCCCAGAACAATGCTATGTCAAGAGCATTGTGGGAAATTGAAATGGCAGTGCTGAGACCCAGCCACCAACTGAGGTGGGCAGGCTGGGTAGGCATCAGTACAGCAGTGGGCTTTTCTAGGGTGCTGGGACCTCAGCAGTGCCTAATGATGCTGTGAGACACCATGATGGCCAGTGGCATCAAAATCAGCAGGGACTTAACAGCAAAAAGATTGTGTTATTATTTGTCAAAATCTCAAGTGTGTGTGTGTGTGTGGTGGGGGTTAATAGGATGCCTCAAGGCAGTGGAGGCTGGTGGCTCTGATTTTGATGGAGCTGTGAATCCATTCTGGGTTCCAGCCACACCCAGCCAGAACTCTAAAGGAGTTATCCAGGTGCTGAATCCCAGCCCCAAAATAGGTTCGGCACCTTGGATAGCTCCTTTAGAGTTCTGGCTGGGTCTGACTGAAACCCAGAATGGAATCACAGCTTCACTGAAATCAGAGCCACCAGCCTCCACTGCCTCAAAGAAGGGCTGGTACCAAATGAGAGTTTCTGGGGATGCTGCTTCATAATAGGGTGCCACCACAGAGAAGACCCTTTCCATCTCTAGTAGCCGCTTGGCTAACCTCCAATGGTGGGAGCAATCCCTGAGCAGGGCCTCACATGCTAATCTCCGTGAATGGGAGAACGTGGTCCTTCAGATGCCCTGGCCCTCAGCCATTTCTGAAGGATTAACTGGTCACCTCAGCTCAAACACAATGCTTTCCGATGCAGTCAGGTGCACAGAAATCCTGAGATGGGCACACGTGTGAGAATAGGGTGGCCCTTTACTCATTGCCAAAGAAGAGGAAATAGATTACCAAAAAAGAGGTCAAGAGAGGACACCAATTTGCACACCATTTGCATAGGTATACATGAAAATTTTAAAATAGTTAGTATAATTTGAACTGAAACACAATGCATCTCACCCTGTGACCAGGTGACCTGTGTGGCTGCTAAGTCTGCTTTCTAGGGGCTAACCGTTCATGAGCAACTTCAAGGACCTGCTTTACTCTCCCTTCCATGTATGTATTTTTCAAAAGTGTGCATTCCCCCCCCCTTGACTAAAGCATAAAAATGTGTGTTTTAAAAAATAAAATAAAAGAAATGCATTTTTCAAATGACTAATAGTAGGCACCAGACAGGGAGGTGGTTTCCATCAGGACTCCAATGGGGCAGGAAAGGGCTGAATGCCTCTTTCTCATACGCTGTGATCCTGGTGAAATTTCCCCCCAGCTTGCATGGTTGCAAATGATGCCTGTAGAGCAGGGGTGTTGAACCTCAGGCCTGCAAGCCAAATCTGGCCCAGCTGGGGGCTAAATCTGGCCCTCTGGGTTCTCAGAGGGGCCATGCCCCCTTCTTTTGGCCCCATACCCTTTCCCCAGCCATCAATCATTTGGAGTTTCCCAACTCCAGTACAGTTTCCCCCCCATTTTAAAAGGTTGAAATGCCTCTGCTAAGGCTTCATCATGGCGATCACTCGTAACCGAGTAAGATTGTCTTCCAGGGATTGGAAGATGCCTGTGCGTGAATTTGTTTTATGTGTGGAGATCAGTGCACAATGATCAACACACAGTCTTCACAGAAAAAGGCTCTAAATCCAATGGCATGAATAACATGACGGTTGGTAGTCCTTTATCTGCTGCAGCCTTCATCTGCCTTCACAGCAGTTGTAACATACACCTTGTTATCTTCCGCCTGTTCTGCCATTGATGACTTTCTTGCTAAGGCTTAGTTACCCACTGTAAGGGCTTTAATCTAAAAGATGCTGGTATTTTTGGCTCCACCCCATTTGCTTTCAGCCCCGCCCACTATTGGAATGTGGCCCCGGAGAGGCTGAAAGAGGTTTGGCACCCCTTAAAGTCAATTCATTCATCACCAACAAACAAAGGCTGCCTGTGTATGAGTTGCAAATGTATGAGTTGCCGAACATTTTCAAATCCAGTGTTCAAACTACAAGGCCAGAAATGTGTTAGTCTCTTTAGCAATTGCTTTCAGAAGTCTGGGGGGTGGGGAAGATTTGGCTAAAATTTGGGAGGAGTCAGGAGGTGGAACTTGCAGATTACATTAAGACCATCCCTACATTTTCTCCCATAGTTCAAACACTGTCCAAATCCCTCCTTGTAATGTAATGCTGAAGGACGAATCACAAGAGACGATGGAAATTTGCTCCAGGGGTCCCACAATGAGGTTCAGGTGCTGGGGCAGGGGGAATTCAACCCTCTCCCCCTGCACCATTTTCCAAATGAAAACTGACACTCCCCAAATGGACACACACACCCTTCCCCAGTTTTGACCTGTTAAAAAAACCTATGGATACCCAGTCTGAATTGCACAATCCCACGGCAGCTGCTTCTTACTAAAATTTAAAGAGACAGGAGGTTTGATTACGGTTCTCCATAATCTCATCTAGTTTGGCCCTAAGAGACTCATTTATTCTTAATGAACACAGGATGGAGACATAAAGCATTTACGTCTGGAGCTACTGCCTGCCTCAGGCTCTCTTTGTACCATTCCATGTACACCTAAAAATCAAAAGTGTGCTTGCAAAAAAGAAGTATTTGAAAACACACAAGGGTCATGCAGGTATGCTCACCAGCAAGCAGGGATTGGCTCCCTTTTGAACATACATGTAGAGGCCAATGTATGGAACAGCATGCCATGATGCAGCTAGGTAATTTTAGACCCTGGACATAACAATCCTGTGGTGAGGGTTTAGATGGCCATTTGTATTACTGCATTTCTGAAGCACACAGTTAACATTGCTCTTGTCCCTACTACCACAACCATTCCATGCTTTACAAATGTTTCTACATTACTGATATTTTAGAGGGGGGGCAACTGTTTGCCAACCCAGATTAAAATAATTATACTCAGAACATGTTGTGCACTGTGGCATCTTAAATCCGCTTCGAACATAGCACCATTAGGACTCCAGGAATAAAATGGAGTTGCTTCTGCTGCCCAGATGTTGAACACATCCACTTGGGAATAAGCCCCTTTTTGTTGGAGAAAAGGATACTACATTTTAAAAAGCAAAAATAATAAAATAAGTGTCTGTAATTATGTACATGCCTGGCCAGCCACCCCCTGACCATAACATGGTTTTAAACATAAGAAAAAAGAAGAGGTGCTTTGGCGACCAGCCCCAGGCCTGGTGGGCCCTGGTATGCCCTGTTGGCCCAGTGCTGACCTGTTTGCTGCTGTCCCATCACCTGCTGCTCTCTAGGTCATCATTTGAGCCCCCCTGCATTTTGGGGCCCTCCTCTTCAGCCCTGAAATCCAACCTGTGTGTACCACTGACAACGCTTCAATCTGAACGATTTAACCAAAAGAGCTAACAACAATGACAGAAGCTGCCTTGTATCAGATCAGAGCATTTGTCTATCTAGTAGAGCTGTGCACAAATGGACTCTCAAAATTCTCCACCTGATTTGTGAGCAGAGAAATGGGAGGGGGGAGAGATAATTTTACCAGATTTCTCCAGGGAGAAGGGAAATGCTCAACAGTTTCACACAGGTAGGGCTCACCATTGCCGGGGCGTGTTGCGCAGCTTCTTTCTTCTTTTTTTGGTAAGGGATTTGGAGTTTTCTTGTGGTGCCACTGCAAGTGACAAGAGCATCAACTGTGTTGGCAGCTTGGCCCCCATTTTGCATCCACCACAATGCAGGTGTGAGGCAGTGTTGTGTCCAGCTCTAGGGAAGAGGTAGAGCTGGTGGTGAGCAAAAATCTGTCCTCCAATTTCTTGAAAGTTTTCTTCCCCCATGAAAGAGGCTTCCATTGTTCTGCCTCATTCTCAGGGTGTTTTATAATTTATTTTGGTGGTGTTTTTGAGCTTACTTAATCACTGTGAGGTGGCTGAGGGAGCTGTGTGTGTTTTTCTTTCTATTCCACATCTCTCCAAGGCTCTACAGCCTCCCAGGCTGCCTGCACTTCCTGGTCTGAAAAAGCCCTATGGGAGGAATTACCTCATGATGTCTTCCCTTGGGCTTTAATTGAAGTGTGGGAAGCTGAGGTGGCTAGAGACCACCTGAGAGAAGATTGTACAATGAAAGGACACACACACACACACACACACACACTCCTCGGCCACCTCTGAAGTAAGGTAAGCACAACCCCCCCAAACCCAACCTATGATAATGTTTCCACAATTTTCTTTGTGATTAAATTTCTTTTCAAAAGCAATTTCTTTTCTATTAAATTGAATGACAACGGTCACAAGAAATGTGGGAGAAATTTTCAGCTCAGCACTACTATAAAGCCCAGGATTATCTATTATCACCATCTCTCCAGGTTTGCAGGTAGGTGGTTTTTCCAATATCCTGCTACCAGATCCTTCTTTTTAACTGCTGGAGAAGCCTGAAGTCGAACCTGAGGTCTTCTGCATGCCACTGAGCAATGGTCGCATTCTCAAAGCTATGCCCCCCCCCAGCTACAGCAACAGCAAGACAACAACAATGATGCATCTACTGTTCATAGGATCACAAGATCCTTGTCTCTTGTACAACACCTCTGGACAATGGAACTATGGGGCTTTTATTCCCATTTTACAAGTGGAAAGACTGAGGCAGAGAGAACCGAGAAAATGAATATAAGTTTCCTGGGTGCTGCTCACCATCCATGAAGCATCAACACAGAGGCTGAAACTACAGATGTTCAACAGACCAAAGTTGCAACTGTACTTTTTCTATTGTCTTTCTTATTTCCCTTGATAATGCTCTTTTCCTCTTCCAGTTCTAGTTCTTCTCCAGGTTATATTCCATCATGAGAAGTACCTGTTCTTTTGAAACCTTGCTGCTTGAAATGTCTGGCATTTTGCCTCCATCACTGAAGCAAATTGGCAACCTCAGCATGGGCAGCCACACACTTGGAATGTCATCTCTGTACTCTAGTCTGAAGCCAGAAGTCCGGCACCTCAAGCTAAATGGTTGACTTGTCTTCTACCATACCTTCCTGCAGGTATGCGAAAGGGCTATCAAAATTCATGTGCTTCTTTGGGGCAAAGCAGACAGAGCGCAAGGAGGATGCTGTTCAACCTCGAGGACCTGTGGTGTGTGTCTCCATAGCAACACAGAGAAAGTGCAATTAAGACCCCATGGTAACAGAGCGCTGCTATTGCTCGGGAAACGGCATCAGTCATGAGTCCATATTGGAAATCCTAATTTCCTCAGGTATTTTCCCTCAGGTTTTTTATTGGACCTGTTGTCTTTCATACTCTGCATGTGCCGTTCTTTGCTGTAGGCCTCAAACCCTCAAGAAATAACCACAACTGGACAATGAAGGGTCTGGAACAGCACTTCATGGAACAAACCACTGAATCCCTCCTGCCACTCCCCCTGCCACACCCACTGTGGCTAAAGGCCCATTCCAAAATTATATAGGTTGGCATTGTGGTGGCCAGGCTTCCCTGCCCCCAGGAGTTATGCCAATGTGAAAGCACAAGTGGCTAGTTAAAATGACCATGAGTCAGCTGTCATTTACATGGCACGCTTGTGAAATGTTCATTCTGTATACCAGGGCTGCAGCATGTCAGGCCTGCTGGCTAAATTCAGCCCTCCTGGGGTCCCCATCTGGCCCTCTGAGATTCCCCAGAAGGCCATGCCTATGGGCCATGCCATCTTTCCCCTAACTACGAATCATTTGGTGGTTTCCTGGCTTTTGTGTGTGTGTGTTTCCATTGTAAAAGGTTGAATGGAAAAGGCTTAGCTACAAGCAGGAAGAGCCAAGATCAACAGATGTTGTTAAATCCATTCTGTCTGTATTTTGTGGAATGTCAGGTGTCTTCCATTCTGTTATCTACTCATTGATGGCATCTGATTTTTTTTAACCGGAGTGTCATTCTACTTGCACTATTTCACATGAGCGCTAAAAGTGTGCATTAGTGCTAATGCACACCAGCGCAAAGGCGCATTAGTGCTAATGTGGATTAGCACAAATCCACCCCCCAAAGTGAAAAAATCCATGGAATTTGCAACGTCTGCAAATCCATGGAATCCACTTGACTTAGAAAAAGCTGATCTGCTGCACAATTTGCAGGCCAGATTAATAGAAATTTGAACTCATTTGAATTCATCATGGATTTTTCTGATACCTCTCGTGAGAATTTTAGCTAAAATTTTCTGATTTTGGCCCTGCCTCTTTTGCCCCA
Source organism: Heloderma suspectum (assembly GCF_057233095.1). Lineage (NCBI taxonomy): Eukaryota > Metazoa > Chordata > Lepidosauria > Squamata > Helodermatidae > Heloderma > Heloderma suspectum. The sequence goes on from NC_139466.1 coordinate 6,484,320, forward strand.
CCCCTTTTGCCCCACCCACCACTGGAATGTGACCCCCGAGAGCTTCCCTGTAATGGAATTTGGCCCTTGGGCTGAAAGAAGTTCTGTACCACTGCTGTATACAAATAGTAAATTCCTGCTTGGAGTGTAGATCCTTATGTAGCCAAAATGGCACTACTCCTGCACTAGGGGATGGTGTAATTAGCAGGCCAGGGGAACTACAACTCTGCAGAACATTTTTAAAAATAAAACTTAAGGAAAAAAATTAAGGGGGGAACACCCCCACCCCCCAACACCCCCAGCCCAATGATGGCTGAGCATGCTGAGTGGCTATGAAATACTGACTGACTGTTGAGAGGGAAAAATCGAAGAAAAAAAAACAGGGGGGAAGAGAAGGCGGAATGGAATAGAGCATCCTTGAAGAGGATATGGCTGGCTGGAACTCTGAAGAGCAACACTCCACACTGCAACACTTTGTTGCTGCTACTACTTGTTGTTCCAAAAGCTCGTCTGACATGAAGACTAAAACCTTGTTTAAAGCCTTATTATTTTGAGACATGTTCCTCGTTTATGCACGTGGCAATGTTGAGGTTAATCTCCTGCAGTTTTTAAAATACATATTTGTGATTCCTTTGACTAACAAAGCCCCATTTTGTTTCCCTTGCGAACTGCCTTGATAAAGTGAACTAGGCAAACAGGCGTGATTGCACTGGAGTGAATCTGTTTAATAAATTAAGGCAATCAGTTTTGTGCTTTGCAAATTTCATTTATAAAATGGAAATTAAGCATTTCATTAGCAGCGTCTTAAGCAAAGGAACTACTCTCTCTCTCTCTCTCTCTGTGTGTGTGTGTGTGTAGATATGAATATATAAATATGTATGTGTGTATATATTTCTGAATAATGATAATTTATATTGGCTCACCATGGTATCTGGAGACTTCAAAAAAAGTTTAATATTTTAACCCATTAAAAACAAACATCACAGTGCTTGGGAAACTACTAAATATAGTCCCTCTTTTGCTCCCTCTCTTGTTCCTGATCTGCTCTATTAAAAGAATATACCAAATTTCCAGAAGTCCCCTCTACACAATCGGTTAATTGTGAACTTTTAGTTCAGGGGTAGGAAACCTTTTTCAGCTGTGGGCGCATTCGGCAGTTTGAGAAACTATGCTGGGCACCACCACAAAATGGCTGCCATGGGAGGTGTGGCAAAGGACAAGTCTGAAAGACTGAGTACGAGGCAGAGGTGGAGTCTGAACCCCAACATACCTAACAACTCCTTTGAACCCACAGTTCTGAGCACCACTAGAAACATATTTTATAGCAACCCAAGCTGCTGGTAAGAAAATGTGTGTGTGTGTGTTTAAGTGAGAGGGTTAATGCAACTTGGTGGGCACCAAGAAACGTATCCAAGGGCACCTGCTCCCTGCTTTAGTTGCAGCAAAAATGGTGCTCACTTATCCATGGAAATTTGTCTGTACTGAAGCTGGTGAAAAGCAGCCTTTTGATCAAAAATTTGTGAAAAGCAGGGCCAGTCCTACCATTAGGCAGAGTGAGGTAGCTGCCTCAGGCAGCAGATCCTGGGGGAGGTGGGCAGGGCGTATCAGCAAATAGCAGCAAGGTATTGGAGGACAAAGCTGTGTCACACCGCGTGTTCTGCTGCACCCCCTAAATTAGTCTGTTGCCTTCAGGTAAAGATGCGAAGCTAATTAATTCTTCCCCTATCCAGAAATTCCATACAGTTCCATTGCAAGAAATATGGCCAGTGATAGAACTATCCACCACAAATTTGTCTATATCAGAACAGCTGGATAGCTACAAATGAAGGAGAATTCACACCATTTTGCCAACAATCTAATTTTTGTGTTTTTTGTAAAAAAGAAGACAAGACCAGGTGAACTAAGAGGTATTTGCCAAAAGGAAGGTTGTTGTGGGATACAAGACTGTTACTTAGAACTGCTGCCAAATGCAAGCTTTGAAAATAAAGGAGGAAAGGCTTGTTAAATAAGAAGCAAATCTATGGTAGGCTGGCAAATATGGGCTTTTTTAAACAATATTCTGATCAGTAAGCCAGACACTTAAATAACTGAACTAAAAATTTAACCAAGGCTAAACCCTACAGGGTTTGCAGTTTGGGAAATGCGTGTACTAATTACACTCAACATAGCATCATTTCAAATGATTTTGTCAAGCAGTCATTTACTACTGGTGAAAAACTCCAGTTGTACCATTGGAGCACATCTGGAAGCAAAACAAAGCAGAGAGGCCCAGTAGTCATTTATTAATAATGGACTTCAAGCCATTATAAAGCTGTCCCCAGAACTAATATATACATATACCTGAGTTCCCAGAAGCATTTGATTATGTGAAACAGGTCTTAGTTTAAAGGCAACCTCTTTTTTTCTGTACTGTAGAAAGCTGAACCATTCCCTTGCTTGCAATTACATTGCTGGAACTATGATCCAGCCATAAAATAAAAATCAGAATATTAAATATTCACCAGCACAAAAGAAAAATACGAAGTCAGAACTGTCTAAACATGCATTTGTGCCTATTTAAAAATCGCTCTATCCCCCCCCCCCCTGCAGTTTTATTCTACTGTGCAAGGAGCATGTTTGGAGCTGTGTGATCCACAAAGCCTGATCCACAAAGCCACTCAAACAAACGTACTTGGATTTATTAAGCCACAGCAGGTTATAAGATAGTATTAGAAGGGAGCATTAAAATAAAAGCTTGCCAAATTATTGGATTCCTACCGCATGCTTTGACTTGCTTTCAATAATGTGAATATGTTTACATATTTAACCAACCCTCCTATGTTTGACAGATGAAAGTAGGGTCCTGCTTGTAACCCCCCCATCTGACACAAACGATTGATGTCCCCCCTACTCTACTCTGTCTCCTATCCTTACAGAGCAATCCTATTAGCCATAGTAGAGAGATCCAAAGGCAGATAAAGTGTTTCATCCAAAACCCTGCTGGGGTTGTGCCAGCTGAGCGAAAGAGAGGGAGGAGAGGCGTTTTCCCTCTCTCCCTCTGTTCTGTTTTTATTATCATAAAATCATTAGTGCTTCTCCTGGCATAAACCTACCATACGCTACGCTCATCATCTAAGAACCTTTTCCAGGTTCCTCCTCTGCAGGAGGCCCAGAAGGTGGCAACAAGAGAGAGGGCCTTCTCAGTGGTGGCCTGGCAATTATGGATTACTCTCCCTCACAATGCCTGCCTGGTGTCTTAACGTTGTTGTCTTTTTGACACCACGTTAAGACCTTCCTTTTAGGCATTTGGCAGCATATGATGGGGTTTTAAGATCCTGGGGGACGTGGGCAGGGCGTATCAGCAAATAGCAGCAAGGTATTGGAGGACAAAGGTACTGGAGGAAAAATGGATTTTTCTTATTGCAGATTGCATAAAGTTGCTTAGATATACATACGTGTGTGTGTGTGTGTGTGTGTGTGTGCTGTCTGTTTATATGTTTGTATGTAAATGGTTTTTATACTATGCATAATATTGTATTTTTAAAGTTTTTAATCTTTGTAAACTGCCCAGAGAGCTTCAGCTATTGGGTGGTATAGAAATGTAATAAATGAAATGAAAAAAATGAAAATCATCATGATCTTTGGAACAATTTCCCTCCCACTGCAACCAAGAGGAGGGAAATTTTTTACACCTGATCCAGGACTGATGTACATTTCCTCCTATGTCTTGGGACTAGGAAGGCTTCTCCTAGTCTACCCATACCTGATGTCCAATCTCCCCCCGCCCCAATCTTTGCCTCTGAGGTTTCCACAGGGGTTGAGAAAGGACATCTGAGATTTGATCTCCCTCTCGGAGGGTGGACCTCACTCTCCACTTTAGGATGGGGAGATCCAATCTATCCTATGGCCCCTGGGATGCCCCCTGTCAGGGTTCCCCTTATGACCTAGACCCCCTGAACAACTCCTTAAGGATCTCTTGCCTCCTTAAGAGTCCCACCTTCCTTCTTTTACTTTCCCCTTTCCAATAATGTGGGGTTTAGGCTGTAGATGTGGGGTGACTGACACACCAGACACACACACATGGTCCCACAACCTGTGATCAACAATTCAAAATGAGCCTCACCAGTATGTGAAATGGTACCTTGATGTTCATACACATGCATCTGTGAGCATGTGCATTGGATAGAAGGTTGTTGCACATGTGACCCATGTGTGAAAGTACCCATGTAATTGTGGCTGGATGTTAGTCCATGCATGCTCTGAACGACAGGCAACAAGTCAAGCTCAGTCCTATGCATGCCTACGCAGATGTAGACCCACCCACCTTCACTCAAGAGATTGCCCTTCAAGAGACATAGGAACATAGGAAGCCACCTTATACTGAGTCAGACCCTTGGTCCATGGAACCCAGTGTTGTCAAAACTGACTGACAGTGGCTGTCCGGGATTTTGGGCAGGAATTTTTTCAGCCCTATAGGGAGATGAGGGGCCATAGCTCAGTGTGATAGAGCACATGCTTTGCATGTAGGAGGTCCCAGCTTCGATCCCTGGCTTCTCCAGGTAAGCCAAGGAAAGGCTCCTGCCTGAAACCCTGGAGAGCCGCTGCTGCCAGCCAGTGTCGACAATACTGGGCTAGATGGACCAAGGCTCTGACCCAGTAGAAGGCAGTTTCCTATGTTCCTATGAGATGCCAGGGTCAAACCTGGACCTTCTGCATGTGTGGTGCCACTGAACTATGGAGATGAACTATGAAGAACAATGACTCTAGGAATTCACACTAATGAAATCTTAACATGGCATCCCCAGAAGACAGAAATAGCGACAATATCAGGATAGTGATTTACAAGAGACACAGACTAGAAAATACAGGCTTCCCTCCAGTAAATAGGGATACAGTTGAAACATATAATTTAATATTTAGTATCTTTAATATTTAATATTTAATAATTTAATATTTTTATTTATGTTTCTCTATACCCAGGTACAGCTATCATATTTCAAATTTTTGAATCCATCCTTCTAACAAACTGTTTGGAAATATACTTGTTTTGTAAGGGGAAAATGGTATATAAATTCTTGTGTTTCACCAGCACTTGGCTGCAATGTAAATGTTACCATTTGGTTACAGCTTATCTTGCTTTTGTGTGTGTTGTTTTTAACTTCCAACAAATCAAATATTAACATGATTAACCATTCAGATTGACGTCTCAGGCAGAGAAGAGCAGTAGGAGGTGATGACAGGCAGATGATATCTGTTTGATCTGGCTGTATTTCATCTGTGCCACCATTTTATCCCAGATTGTGAGTGAGAAAACAAAATGGCAGATTCTCCTTCAGTGCCACAATGATTAGAACGAGGTGTTGAAATGGAAATCCATGGTTGGGAGGGAAAACTGAAGTAAGTCCTGACTCACACAGGAACAATGCTAGAATAAAGGATCAGTTAATTCTTTACACGTTTCAGTTTAAAAAAAAAATTGGGCACAGATGAAAGCATCTGTATTTTGCTTTGGCTTGCTGCCTTTTAACCTGGTAAATCCGAAAAAGGATATTGTAGAGCTGGAAAAGATACAGAAGAGGGGATGACTAAAATAATCAAGGAGCACATCAGCTATAAAGTAAAGCCTAAAGCACTGGGTTCTTATTAGGTTCAGAAAAGAAAAGAAAAGACCGGACCGGACAGGACAAGACTTTGGGGAAAGATATGACAGTGGTTTATAAAATTATAAACAATATGGAGAAAGGGGATAGAGAGAAATATTTCTACCTCCCTCATCATACTAGCATGTAGTTAGGTTGGCAATAGGTTCAGAACTGACAAGATGCTGTGCTCCTTCATACCATGTGTGGTTAACATTATTTTTTTTATTTCATCCGTATTTAAAAGAATTTTAAGCCAGCTTTTTAGGCTAGCCCCTCCCAAGGTGGTGCGCAACACATTTTAAAACCACAGAACACAATACAATGTCACAATACAATGATGTTGTACACAAAACAAGAATAAAAGCAATTATTAACAGCCAAACAGCTGAAGTCAGAGAGTACCATATACGCCGTGGCACCCGATGAAGCTGTAACTCAGTTATAGCCAGCGGTGTAGTGGTGGCGGATCACGCCGGGGCTTCGCTCCAGCACTACTTTTGAAGCCAGGCCCCAGCCAGGCCGCAGTCTGCTAGGGAAGGGGGAGGGAGCAGAGGGAGTGCGGGCGGCTGCCTCTCGGCTGCCTCTCGTCTACTACGCACTGAGCTGCCCAGACCAAGGGAGCGAGTGAGAGGGGAGCCTGAGGGAGCTCTGCAGCCTCCTCTCGCCCTTGCCTTTCTCCTCCTCAGCTGTTGGCTCCTCCGCCCGTCCCTGCTCTGTGCCTGCGCTCCCGGCGCTGCCCTCGTCTCCTGCAACACTGGCCACCCGTTCAGGGCTGCTGCTGGCCATGGCAGCAGCAGGAGTGTGTGTCCGTGTCCGTGTGTCCGTGTGTGTGTGTGTGCTGCCACCATTATTTACTTATGGGGCAGGGCAGGTGGCTGGCTTGTGCCAGTTTTTAGGATTTATCACACAATCCTATGCATGTCCTCAGAAGTCAGTCCCACTATGTTCAAGTGCCAGTTGGGCTTTCTCCTGGGTAAGTGTGTGTAGGATTGCAGCCTTAGCTGCCTTCCCAAGAGCTCTGTAGATTTAATTCGAAATAAACACCCATCGGATTGCGCTGTTAATTCTTGAACATTAATTTCTACAGTAAGCAGAATTGCCAAATGCAACCTGCTCTGTCAGCTACACTTTTTGGTACAGGGTTGGCATGTACCTGGGCAGACAAACCCTGGTGGAGGGGAGGGAAACAGAAAAAAATCAGTTGGAGGGAGAGGAGAAGGAAGGTAGGTGTGCGTGTGTGTGTGATTCAATCCAGCTGGGTGTGTGGACGTTTCTGTTGTGGGATAGGAGAGATCTAATGAAGGAGCTTAGGGAAGGCTAATGGGTAATGTTGGGGTGCTAAGGGAGTGTGCAAGGGGGCTGTTCAAATGGGAAGGGATTTGTCCATGAGGGCTGAGTTGAGAGGGTGAAGCTTCCATAGAGTATCATATTTTGAAAACCTAAAATGTCTGTGAGTGAGTGAGTGAGTGAGTGAATAAGATTAACACCCCTGCATCTTTTCCCAGACATCCAATTGAAATACCCCTGCCTTACTCTCAGCTGCACTGTTTTTGGATCCCAGTTGAAGGCTGTATATCTTGCAAGGTTGTACAATCTTAGAAGGGGGCCTGGCTGTGAGGGGGCGAGGTTGTGACTGTTACGAAGGGACCCTGCACTTCTGAATGTGCCACGACACTACTGATTATAGCCCAAGGTAAATGAGCAAGTCTGTAGGTTCCACTTGGAGGCCTGTAATGAATGATGGAGGACATCAACTGGAGGAGAGTTCCGCAGCTAATTTTTATGAACTAAAAATATATGTCGGAGTGAGCTCAGCCGTAGGTTCTTAGCAGTGGAAGTTGGTGGCTCCGATGTCAGTGGAGCAATGAATCCACTCTGGGTTTCAGTCAGAACTCTAAAGGAGATCTGCAAGGTGCTTCACGCCTTGGTTCACACCTTGGATAGCTCCTTTAGAGTTCTGACTGAAAGCTGGAGCGGACTCACCATCCCACTGACATTAGAGCCACCAGCCTCCACTGTTTCTTAGCCTTGATAATTGAATAGTTCATAGGAATCTGCCTTATACCAGGTCATACTCTTTGTCCATCCAGCCCAGTATTGCCTACTCTGACTGGCAGTTGCTCTCCAGGGTCTTGGACAAGAGGTCCCTCTGCTATCAAATCATTTAACCGGAGATATGAAAGACTGACCTGAAGAACTTCCATATGTAAAGCACGTGAGCTATGGTTCCTCTCTCAAACAGTGCCTATGAATAATGGAACCTCCATGTTCAGAGGCAGTATATCTCTGAATGCCAGATGCTGAAGACAAACATGGGAAGGCCACCGCCTCCATGCTCCACTTGTTCTGGCTGTCCACTGTTGGCAAGAGAACACTGGACTAGATGGACCCTGAGTCTTATCTCATGTCTTACTGGGCATGTCTTACTGTGACAAACCAAACCCTTGTAATCTGATGTAGTTCAACAGTGCCCCCTAAAGTATCTGTAAGTTGGCACCATGCTGGGAAACCTGAAGAGGACCTGTCTCAACTTTTTGTTCTCCAATACACAATGAATACTTTTTTTTTGCTCAATGTCTTGTCCTGTCAGAACTGGCCAGTTCTGTAATTCCAAGTGCAGGATCATTACAAAGATAGGTCCAACTGCTAAGCAATTTTCTGATTTGCTGGCTAGGCTAGTGACATCAGAAGTAGATGGTATCATACTATTTGATAAAACAAGTCAGTCTCTGCTAGGAGATTGGCTTTCCCTGATCTCAGATTCTGATAAATATGTGAGCCTTTGCTCTTAGTCTGCATCTTCCCAACAACATATAACCAGGACCAAAGATGCTCTTCTCAAACACTCCTCCCTGCAAGGAACTCTGCATATACTCAGAAACCCAACACTCTACTCAAACAGGTAACATGTAACTAGCTACATTAGATTGCCTTTGTTTATTTTATTTGGAGTTCTCTCTCTCTCTCTCTGATGGTTGCTTCCCCCCACTTTTTCTTCTCACACAGTAAACTCCTTTTTTTAATATTTGGACATTTGGCAGTGTTGTTTTAAAAGGGTATTTCTCACTAAAATCTTCCCCATGTGAAGCACCGCATGGCTGCAAAGCTATCAATTGCATTCTTCATTCAGTATCTTGATTGCTTCCCCCCACCCCCCACTGCAGACGGTATTCAAAAACTTAAAACTAGATATGTTAATTGCAATCAAGCAATTAATGTTACATTTAGTGTGTCCCTAATTAAGGTGCTCCCAGGTGTGGCTTTTATCTGCTCTGCCTCGTTTACAGACTTTTATGGGGGGTCTCGATGACTTCATCATCAATTTCTAACCCTCCCGTGTTGTCCCACAGTATCTTCCATCTTTTTTTTTCTTGTCTCAGAAAACCCGTTAAGGAGAAAAGGATGGAATAGCTGCACAATGCCTTCTCGTTGGTAGTGCTAGGAGCCCTCCATCTGAAAGAGGGGCAAAAAAATCCCGACTTGGGGTTGTGGTGGACAGCTCGATGAAAATGTTGACCCAGTGTGCAGTTGCTGTGAAGAAGACAAATCCCATGTTAGGCATAATTAAGAAGGAGTTGAAAATAAAACTGCCAAGATCATACCCTCCTCATACAAATCGGTGGTGTGACCACACTGAGAATATTATGTATGGTTCTGGTCAGCGCACCTAAAAAAAGGATATTGTAGAGTTGGAAAAAGTGCAGAAAAGGGTAACTAAAATTATCAAGGGGCTGGAGCAACTCCCCTACGCGGAGAGGTTACAATAGCTGGGATTGTTTAGTTTGGAAAAAAGGTGAGTAAGGGGAGACATGATAGAGGTGTATAAAATTATTCATGGTGTAAAGAAAGTAGGTGAGCCATTTTTTTCTCCCTCTCTCCCATAGTAGAACCCCAATTCATCATCCCATGAAGCTGATTGGTGGGAGATTCAGGACAGATAAAAGGAAGGGCTTCTTCACATGGTGCAGAGTTAAACTATGGAATTCACTTCCACAAGACATAGTGATGGCCACCAGTTTGGATGGCTTTAAAAGGGGATTGGATAAATTCCTGGAGGAGGAAAAGGCTATCAATGGCTACTAGTCCTGATGGTTCCATGGTGCCTCCAGTATCGGAGGCAGAATGCCTATGAATACCAGTTGCTGGGGAACATGAGTGGGAGGGTGCTGTTGCACTCATGTACTGCTTGTGGGTTTCCCATGGGCAACTGGTTGGCCACTATGTGAATAGAATGTTGGACTAGATGGATCCTTGGCCTGATCCAGCATGGCTCTTCTTATGTTTTTAACGTACTTGAGTGCTCTTAGAGTGCATGGGTTGGATTAAGGGCATCCCAAAGTGTGGTGTCATCAGGGAAGGACTTCAGGACTGATGTCCAAGGATCCACTTAGCAGAATGAGGAAGGGGGCCTCCAAACGTGGCAGGGCTGGCTTACCCCATTTTGATGTCAGTGAAGTATTACACATGACCATCTAAAGGGGAGGGGCAGGGCCGGCCATACAGTTGGGCAGAGTGAAGCAGTCACCTCAGGCAGCCAGTGCTGGGAGGCAGCAGCAAGGTGTTGGGAGGAGAGAGCTGTGCACCACCCAGCCTGTTCTGCACCCTGTTAGTTAGTCGGGTGCCTTCAGGTGCATTGGAAGACACCGTCATATCATCAGTGTTGAAGACAGATTCACCTGCCAGCCCAGCTGGCTTCTGAACATGGAACAGGAGGAGGCACCATCTTGTTCTTTGCCCCAGGCAGCAAAATGTCTTGGGCCAGCCCTGCAGAAGGGGCTTTGCAAGGCCATTAAAGGACTTTGCAAGTGCAGAGTCTAAGACGATCTTAGTGCACCACCGATCCCAAATGAAACTGTGAGCACACCCCAGTCAGAATCCCCGGTAATGTCATTGGAGATTTTGGGTTGCCCTCAGTGAACAAAGATGGGCCTCATTATGCAAACGTATATTACTTTTGTTGTTAGGCTCCCCTGCCTCTGTTTGGACAGACTTTCACTGGGACTTGACCTCTCTGAACCCGAGCAGCTCTAGTTATGTAGATAACAATCCTTTAAAACATTCTTAGCAGTGACACACGTATGTCTATATGACCTGGTGGTATACAAAGAAAACCACAAGAGGCAGTACATCAGATAACAAAACATGTCAACATAGCTATCGGCTGGGTCACTCTTTGAACATGATGTTGAGTGCTATGGAATGAGGGTGCTGATGACTCGTGGGGCAGGTAATGGGATATGGAGCCTTTCACCTCCAGGTTGTGGACGTCATATCCCATCGAAGTCAGTGGCAATTCAATCAATAGGGCTCGACACGGTGTCAGAAGGGCACTTGTAGTGATGAGTGGAAGCAGCAGTTGGGGGGCAAGATGGCAACTGAAGAGAGGAAAAGCAGTGATGTACCTATCAAGTGATGGGGCAAACTACTAGATCCCAGGTCAGTGACTGAAAGGCAAAGCGCTAAAGAGTGGTGTAAATAATTCCATCCTATACACCAGGGGTGTTGAGCTTCTTTCAGCCCGAAGGCCAAATTCAATTTCAGAGAAGCTCTCAGGGGCCACGTTCCAGTGGTGGCCAAAGCCAACGGCAAAATAGCCAGGGCCAAAATATAAAAAATACCAGTATATTTCAACTGTAAGTTCTTACTGCCAGTAACTAAGTTTTAGGAGAAGTATTTCAACCTTTTAGAATGAGGGAAAAATGCACCAAACCCAGGAAACCACCAAATGATGGGGAATTGTGGGATAGGGTTGAAGCCAGGGGAAGGGGGCATGGACTTCTGGGGAACCTTGGAGGGCTGGATGTGGCCCCCAGGTGTGCCGGATGTAGCCTGTGGACCTGAGGTTTGACACTTGTGGTTCATGCCATACGAAATCCCCTGCCACCACGTTCATCTCCTGAACACCTATAAACAAAGTCAGTGGCAAACCTGGACAGAAGCCACTGATAGAAGGCAGATCACTTGCCTGGCAGCATGGAGACTTCCATTCCCAAGCTCTGCTCCTCAGGATGCATCCTGACTTATGTATTTCCAGGATCATGGCCTCCCTTGATGTCCCAGGAAAGATGGGGCCATAAGGCTTCCTATATGTACCCTCACTTGCTGCCGGGCTGGTGCTGATGCAACACCCATCCTGTCCAGCTCTTATCCTACATCTCAGGTATTTTGTGAACTGCTCCTCCATTGTTTCAGCAATTGTGTTCTGGACCCTGGCTCCAGCGCTAGCCTTCCCTCCCAGCTGGATAGCTATGCCATCTTGCAAGCAAGCCCAGGGCTCCAGACTCAACAGCTCCAGTGGCTGCCATAACAGGACAATGTTCTTCATGTAGGACCTTTGGCTGGGTGGATGGAAAGGCACGGCTGTTGCTGTAAGCAACATGAGTACTGGTGAGGCATAGAATCATAGACCTAGTGGGGACATCTAAAGTTCACCTAGTCCAACCCCCTGCTAATGCAGGAAATCTAGCATTGCAGGACCTCTGGTAGGTGGTTATCCATCCTCTGCTTAAAACCCCCTAATGAAAGAGAGTCCACCACATTTTGAGGCAGTCTGTTCCATTGTACCATCAGGAAGATCTTCTTAATGTCTAACTGAAATCCTTAGCCTTGTATTTTGAATACATAGGTTTGGGTCCTAGCTTCTGAAGCACCAGGAAACAAATTTGCTCCATCATCTATGTGACAACCCTTCAGATGTTTGAAGATGGCAACTACATCACCTTTTCATCATTCTGTTCTCCAGGCAAAACATACCCAACTCCTTCAACCTTTCCTTGTAGGTTTCCTGATTGGTCCCCAGATGCTCCACCAGGTTTGTTGTCCTCCGCTGGACACGTTCCAGTCTGTCAATAACCTTCTTAGACTGTGATGCCCAGAACTGGACACAGTACTGCAGCTGATGTCTGAATCCTGAACGTTAAGGGGAAATGCAGATGCAGCATTGCAATGTGGCTGCTGCTACAGATGTTGCAAGACAGCCCATGGGCAGGAAGAGCCTCTTACATGTAAGAATCAGGCTTAGAATTTTCCACAGCAGGAAATTCAAGGCCAGGTAATAGTTTTCCATATATTAAGCCAGTATGGTGCAGTGGTTAGAGCAGCTTTTCCCTAACTTGGTGTTCTCCAGATGTGTTGGACTAAATCTCCCAGAATCCCTAGCCAGACCATGCTGACTGTGGATGGTAGGAGTTGTAGTCCAACATGTCTGGATGGTACCAGGTTAAAGAAAGCTGAATTAGAGTGTCAGACAGGGGAGGCCCAGGTTCAAGTTCTCCAACAGCCCTGAGGCCTGCTGGGTAACTGAGCTAGTTGCTATCTCTTAGCCTAACCTACCTCACAGTGTTGTTGTGAGGATAAAATGGAAGGTGCAGGGAAAGAAGAGAACCATACATGCCACTTTGGGCTTCCTGGAGGAAAGGTGGGATAAAAATGTAATAAATATAGAAAACACCTTTTTTTTAATGGGTTGTACACTTAACATCAACACATTTGAGGTGCAATGGATTTCAATGTGTTAAAAAAACAACAACAACAGAGTGCTACTGAAATACCTTCTGGGCTCTCTTTTTTGGGGGTGGGGATCATTTACATTACAGCATGTAATTACGAATAAAAAAGAGTCCTTAAAAAGACCTTCCAGCTTCTAAGGAAGAAGAGAACAATAGGACCGAGATTGCAAAAGATCAGTTTCTCTCTGTAATTGTTTTTACTAAAATGGCGAGATAGAAGAACACACCAGGAAATTAGGATAATAATCTATTGTTCTGCTGATACACATTCCTTATTATCTCTACTGCTGCAAAGTAACACAGGAAATGGTTCACAGGATGAGCAGAAAGAAGAAACCTTAAAAAGAAGAAGAGAAGTCTGTTACATATTAGACCAGCCTTCCCCAACCTGGTGCCCTCTAGAAATTTTGGACCAGGGATGGGAAGAATGTAGATTTCTAGATGTTATGGACTCTGACTTCCAGATTTCCTGACATTTGGGCATGCTGAGTGGGGCTTCTAGGAGTTGAAATCCAAAATAATGGGAGATCTACCTTCTGCCCACCCATGTTTTGGACTGTAACTCTTCTGTGTTCCTTTGCTGAGGAACACAGAAGCTACCTTTCTTACACCGGCTCAGACTTTGTTTATCTAGCTGAGCAATAGCTGCTTTGATGGACAGAAGCTGATCAGGGTCCCTGTCAGACAGAAGGGTCATGCCCATCACCGACTACTTGTAACTAGAGATGTTGGGCACTGAAGCATGCTGAGCAGCTCCCTGAGTCAATACTGGCAGGCTGGGGATTGCCATTTTAATGTCCCACAGTGACATAGTTTTGCTCCAGGGTATTGTGGGTAATTAAAAGGATGGCTCTCAGACCCAGCTGCTTTTTAAAAAGTGGGCCAAGGGGTAGGTGTCAGAGGTGGGCCCCCTGTCAGGACTCTGGGGGTAGAATCCAATGAAAGTCCTACTTAGAGTAGACCTATTGAGATGAATGGGGGCTGCGGTGGCTTAGTGGTTAAGACGCTGAACTGCAGACTGGAAGGTCGGCAGGACAGCAGTTCGAGAACCAAGTGCTGCGTGACGGAGTGAGCTCCCGTCTTCAGTCCAGCTTCTGCCAACCTAGCAGTTTGAAAGCAAGAAATTGCAAGTAGATAAATAGGTCCCGCCTCGGCAGGAAAGGTAACAGCGTTCCGTGCACCTCGGTGTTCAGTCATGCCGGCCACATGACCACGGAAGCATCTTCGGATAGCGCTGGCTCTTTGGCTTAGAAACGGGGATAAGCACCGCACCCTAGAGCCGGACACGACTGGTTGGGGACACCTTTACCTTTTTTACCTTTTTATTGAAATGAATGGGACTTCAGTTAGATACAACTTTGCACCTTGGAGAGCTCCTTTAGAGTTCTGACTGGTTCTGTCTGCAACCCGGAGCGGATTCACCACCCCACTGACATCGGAGCCACCAGCCTGCACTGCTGACCACTGATGGTTTGGTGGTTTCTTGCCTTTTGTACAACTGCCCACCCCACATCATCCTAAAAGGCTGAAATGCCTAAGGCTTAGACCAGATTGACACCTTGAGTCATATCATTACGATCCCATCATGGTAATGCTATATCCCTCTTGCGCATTTATACCTTGTAGGACACACGGAGATACTTGTTGTGGTATGTTGGATAATGTGGAATAAAAAGCAGGAAAAAACACTACATTAGCGGTATATCGAATGTGTAATGTGTCCCAACAGTTATCAGTGCACTTCAATACCACTGTAATGCAGTAGTGTAGATCTAGCCTAAGTTCCTGGCAGTAACAGCTTTTGGTTAAAATACGTGGAAATTTTTTGGTATTTTTGCCCCTGCCCTTTGGCCTTCGGCCCCACCCACCACTGGAATGTGGAACCTGAGAGCCTCTCTCAAATGGAATTCAGCCCCCAAGCAGAAGGAGCATCAACCCACCTTACCTAGAGACTTTCACTTTTCCATCATGATTTTACCAATGAGGATGGATTTGAACACAAAACTTACTTACTTACTTACTTACTTACTTACTTATTTACAATATTTCTATACCGCTCCATATCTAGAACAGATTTCAGAGCAGTGAACACAAGAGATAAAACAGTAAAAGGATAAAAAGATTAAAACACCAGATTAAAATATGCTATTTTTTTTTTTTAAAAAAAAAACCCAGAATACCAATAAAAACTATGACTGGCCAATTAAGGAATGCCTCCTGGAATGGTGCTGTTTTCAGCAGGCACTGAAAACAGCATAGGGTTAGTGCCTTCCTGACCTCTAGGGGCAGGGAGTTCCAAAGAAAGGGGGCTACCACGCTGAAGGCTCTTCTCTTGATGGACTCCAATTGGGTCATAGGTCCATGTCGAACCACCAGGACCATGTCCTCCGATGACCTCAGTGACCAGGCAAGGTGGTAAGGGAGAAGGTGCACTCTCTTTTTTATAGACAGTATATTAAAAAACACACACCCCACTTTAAAAATGCTTACAGACATTGAACAGGAACCATTACATCTATGAAGCTTGAGAAATAGCTGGGGAGCAGGGAGGCAGGGCAGCGTGTTTCAATGTGGAGTTAGAAGCGCTCCGATATTCTGCAGGCACATTTGTACACTAGCTAGCTTGTGATGCCAAATAGCTCCATCGCTTGAGTGGCACGCTAAACACGTGTCAGTCTTCTAAACAAAATTCTCTTTGAAAATCCCTAGCCATACATTTGCTTGGCTAAAAGGCGATGCTGCTTACTGTTTCGGCCTCTGGAAAAAATTAATCCCATCAGGTGAACTATTACACATTCTCAGGTATGCAAAGGGGGTGTGTGAGTGTGTTTGTGTGTGCGTTGAATGTACCAGGAAGTCATCAGTTATATCATTATATTTCTTACTTGTGGGAGGTGCTCGTGCAGCAGGGGAAGCCCAATGGGGGAAGATGTAGTGCGGGCAAAGCTGCCATACTTGAATTGGTGACTGCAGCACTGGATGACCCAGAGATCCTTCACCACCTTGTCCATGCCACATCCCCCCCCCCAATGAGGGAAGGTGCAGTGCAGGCAAGTCCCTGGCTTCACACACTGTGTGTTGTCCCTTGGGGGCAGCACGCAACATGCAAATGGACTTGGGCGGTGCTCAGAGCTCCCCCTCATCCCCGCTGTTATCTCTGATCTGTGATCAGCTGCGATTCCCTTGTGCATTGCTTGCACTCAGGGGAATACCTGCTGTTATCTCTGATCACAGATTGGAGATAACAGCTGCAGTTCCTCCAGGAGTCATGGGCTTAGAGGCCAAGGAATGCAAGGAAGCTCCACAAGCTGGATGGGGGACCTCCACAGGCCAAGCTAGGCCCAAAGGCTGGAAGTTCTTCACCCCTGCCCTATATCCTCCCCTGTCATGCCCATTGCCGAGGCACAACATAAATCAGACAGAAGGGCCTTTTAAAGAGCAGCCATAATAAAGTGCCATCTGATTAAAACAGAATCACATTTAAGTCCAACAGATTAACATGTAGTCCAATTAAATAGTCTACTATGCATGTTAATTCATTCATAAATACGTTCATAAAATACAATGTATTAGTCTATGAGAGTAAAATGTGATGACAAAGCTAGGATGTTAACAAGGCTGTGGTGTTAAAAATATATAATAAGTTTGGCTATGATACTACCATGTAACAAAATGGGCTCTGATGTTAACTATTGAACACCCCAGGAATGTTTAATTCTCTCTCTCTCTCTCTCTCTCTCTCTCATCTATTAGATTTATCATCTATTAGATTTATATCCCACCAGGTTCCTAGATTTCTCTGTAAAGACTTATTTGATTTACGGGGACCTCTCTCTGCCTGGGACCCTAAGAAACCACTGCCTGTCAGAGAAGACAATAACTGGGCTAGAGAAACCAAAAGTTTCCTAAAGTTGCACACTGTTTCAACCGTTTTATTGTTTTAGAATTTTTAATTGGTATTAGCTTCTTTAACGATTTAATATGCTTTTAGCTGTTTAAAATATTTATCATTTTATACTGTTTAAACTGATTTTATCTGTACACTGCCCTGAGATCTTAATGATATAGGATGGGGTACAAACATTTCAAACAAACAAACAAACAAATCCATAGATGTGACCTGGTATAAGGCAGCTTCCTATGGAGTACAAAGGTATGATCTTCTGCAGAAGGCCTCTTTTGAAAGGAAGAGTTTGACACTGGTTTCTCCTAACACATTGTCTCTCGCTCCATTGTTAGCATAGGGTCCTTTGCCGCTGTAATCCTTATCAATATTATTTGCCACTCCAAAGAAAAATGGCTCATCCGAGAGTCCAGCAGCATCACTGGGAAGGGTGAAACCGGCGATGGCATTTGTGAACAAAGTCGAGGAGCAAACTCAGAGCCGTAATGAATGGAGCATGCTGAGGGTAATCAATTTACATAAATTCCCCATGTCAGGAAGGCAGGCAGGCTGAAAACGTGGTGATGGGCATGGAGACCCTTGTGCCACCTTGATTTACATTTTACGCTCGGGACCTACTCATTACCCCGATGTCTCGTAATCATCATAACCCCATGATTGCTACACGTCTGAAAATGGTCCGCATGGCTCCCATGGCGATTAGTCTCACCGGCATTATCGGAACTGATTGTTTTACAATTATTGTGATATGACAGATGCAAGGAAGGGCGGGGTGGGGGGGTTAGGGAGGGGCTGAGGCATTACATCACACGGTGTGAGCAAATAACAAGAAAATATAACCAATAAGAAAAATGCAGGTTCCTTTGCTTATTAGTACCACGCACCACTTTGTTCATGGACTGCAGTGGTCCATTGGGTTCAGTGAAGTGTGGGTAGTTTAGCCATCAACTATGGCTAAAAGCCAGAGTTGGCAAAAGAATGTACAAATGAGGCAGAAGTACCCTGCATATGTGTGTGTTCCGGCCTTTTGCAATCTGGGAGCCTCCAGATGTGTTGGACGACAACTCCTTTGACCATGTTGTCTGGGGACAATGGGGACTGTAGTCCAACACCTCCAGCACCAGGTTAGGGAAGGCCAGAATTTAGACATGGCTGTATCATTTATTCAAACAGAGTTTGATCTTGTTCCTGCAAAATATTAGACAATCAGCAGTATGAAACAATGAGAATTTACACAGGCTTACACTGACGTGAAGGCAAACACAGCACATGTCAAAGTAATTTTATAATTGATCTTTTGATAGCATGGGCTAGGATCCCTTGGTACAAATCCAAGCTCTCTAGCTTTGGCAACCTATTCTTTCCCAGCCTCCCTTTGTAATATGGTCTACCTTGCAGGTTTATTGTAAAGTTTATTGAGATAGTGTAGGGATGTAGGAAGTTGCCTTATACCAGGTCAGGGCATTGGTCCATCTAGTTCAGAATTATCTACTCCGACTGGTGGAGACTCTCCAGAGGCAGAAATACCTTCCCCATCACCAGCTATCTCATCTGCTTAACTAGAGGTACCAAGGAATGAAGCTGGGATCTTCTGCATGCTAAGCATGTGCTCTGTTTTCCCCACCATAGCTGTATAGGAATGCCCTTGAGCACTTCAGGAAAAGAGCATGTAAAGTATAAGCAGCTTGGCCTGATGATAATGTCTTGCATCACATTCAGGAGATGTGCAGTTTTCATAGAATCACAGAGCTGGAAGCGAACCTGGAGGTCGGCTGTTCTAACCCCTCTGCTCCATGCAGGATCTGCAATGCAGGATGGAGCTGTGGCAACCCTGACCAATGGCTCATCCAGCATCTGCTTAAGTACATTCAGTAAAGTGGAGGCCACCACCACCCGAGACAGTCTGTGCCCCTGTCAAACAGCTCTTACTTTTAGGACATGCAGCCGCCATGTGACGTGGCTGCAAAAAAGGCAAAGGTTATTTTGGGCTGCATTAATAGAAGCATAGCTTCCAAATCCCATGAAGTACTAGTTCCCCTCTACGCAGCACTGGTTAGGCCTCATCTGGAGTACTGTGTCCAGTTCTGGGCACCACACTTTAAGAAGGATGCAGACAAGCTGCAGAGGGTTCAGACGAGGGCAACAAACATGATCAGGGGACTGGAAACAAAGCCCTATGAGGAGAGACTGAAAGAACTGGGCATGTTTAGCCTTGAGAAGAGAAGACTGAGGGGACATATGATAGTGCTCTTCAAGTACTTCAAAGGTTGTCACAGAGAGGAAGGCCAGGATCTCTTCTCGATCATCCCAGAGTGCAGGACACGGAATCATGGGCTCAAGTGACAGGAAGCCAGATTCCGGCTGAACATCAGGAGAAATGTCCTGACTGTTAGAGCAATATGACAATGGAACCAACAACCTAGGGAGGTGGTGGGCTCTCCCACACTGGAGGCATTCAAGAGGAGGCTGGGCAGCCACCTGCTAGGGATGCTCTGACTTGGATTCCTGCATTGAGCAGGGGGTTGGACGATGGCCTTGTAGGCCCCTTCCAACCTTACTATTCTATGACGTGTTCCCTAATAGTTAGCGAGAATCTGCTTCCTTGCAATTTCCACTCATTGGTTCTAGACCTGCCATCTGGAGCAACAGAGAAAAGTCTGCTCCATCTTCTCTGTGGAAGCTCTTCAGATACTTGAAGGCAGCTGTTGTGTCACTTCTAGCAATGGACAAACTTAGCCCAAATCAATCTGTCATTTCCTTGGAAAGTAACAAATTCAACTGTGTTCTCTCAGATGAGAGTTCTCCTTTAATTCATGATCTTGTGCAGTGTATATGAGTTTTTGCGCGTACACAGTATCAAACTGCATCTTGGGAGCTGTAGTTTGGAATCGCGTAATGCATCATGACGTCATGGGTCACCATGTTATTTACCTCTTCCTGGTTGTTTCTACATGGCCTTTCTACATAATGTGTACTCACTGTCACCAACTGGTATATGGAGGAGAGAGAGATCAATTGGTGTATGGATCTACGTGGCTGTTTCTGCAAACTTGATTGCTTTGTGGAAAGAGGTCCAATGGCAGCCTTTTGCTAAAGAGTTAAAGTGACATCATCACATTTCCTCCTGAATGAATGGGGTTAAACAAACCAACTCAGTGCATGTGCAGAAATGCCATGGTTTAGATGCAGATGTTGAACCTGGTGTCCCTTGGTTCTGGTGTTCCTTATCCATGTTCACCTGTCCTCTTCAAGTACACCAGCAGAGACAAAAGTGTGTTTGTTGTCCTGGTTTGAACTTGTAACGATAATTGAACCTGTAAAATCAGCCTATTCCTGTTCTAAGGACAGGCTGACTTTCCTTAAAGTCAGCTTTTTCCTGAAGCTGAAAAAGAAGTTGCATCGTTGTGGGTGCCGCCATCCACAATGATGCGATGGGTGGCTACCAGGGAAAGCGCCTTCTGTGCAGCACCCCCTGTACTTTTATCCTTATATGTGGAACAAACATATAAATAGAGCTGGCACACAAACACACACACATGCCTCCAAACAATATCCCATGACCTGATTAAAACCTATCATATGCTCCCAGATGCCTGGGAGTAGAGGAAAGTCTTAACCTGGCACCAAAAAGGTTACAAGATTGGCGCCAGGCAGGCCTTGCTGGGGAGTTCATCCCACACTTGGGGGGCTGCCACCAAGAAGGCCCTCTCCCTTGTTGCCACCTTCTGAGCCTTGGAGGAGGCACCTGGAGGAGGGCCTTAGAAGATGAGTGTAGTGTATGGGTAGGTTGATGCCAGGAGAGATGCTCCATCAGGTTTTGCAGTCCTGAGCCATGAAAGGCTTTATAGGTCAAAACCAGCACGTTGAATTTAATCTTGAATTTAATCTTTAATCTGTTGTCCTGGGTATTAACTTCACAACTGGCTCTTTGAATTGAATAAATAAATAAATACCCCAAACATACCATCAAACTGTCTGTCTATATTTCCTAACTTGTCAGAGTGAATATTATAGTTTTTAGTGACTTATGTTCAGTGATTAGTGAATTATTTCCCCCCTTCCTCCACGATGCTTTGAATATATTTGCAAAATCCTGAGGGAGTTTAAATGTTCTATAGAAAGATTTCTCCCCCTCCCCTCAAGTCATAAAGAAATGTTGTCCTCCCCAATCCTTCAGCTAGCTAAATATCTCAGGGAAATAAGGTGATGAGAAAGCCATTTATGCAATGTTGACATTAGCGTATCTCCCTCACTGTCTCACAATGAGAAACGGTGATGTGGATAGAATAGTGATGCTCCCATCTCTTCTTTGGGAAATTTCTTACATTACACAGAATGAAAATAATTTTTAATTGGGCTCATTTTGTATTATTATTATTATTTTAAACAGAAACCAGACAATGCATATGACCCCCTGTAGTTCCTCAAGACTTCAGTAAGCCACCAAATAATATTACGGGAGTTATAACTGGATTAATGAAAAGCTTGTAACAAAATTATCATCATGAGGAGAAATCCTGTTGGGGACTTCAGTTCCAATGGGGGAAAACAAAATCAGTGTCAAATGGGAAGAAAAGCAGCAACAGCCAAACAGAAAAAACAGAAAAAAGACAGAAAAAAGTCCTACAACTCCTAGCAGGTCCTACAAGTCCTACAGTCCCCCAGTCAATCTGGGGAATGGCAAGAGTTGCAGGACCTTTTTCTGTCTAAACATGCTGTGAAGGTTGGAGGCCTACAGAGGCAAAGCGAAAAAAGATCAGGCTTAGAGGCCTGGAGGTTTTTTTTTGTAGTTGGGAGAGGGTATCCCTGAGAGGAGTAGTTTCATTTCCCCAATTAAGTTTCAGTTTCATTTCCCCAGTTAAGTTTCATTTCTTCAGGTTTGAAACAATACTTTCAGTTTTGAGGGAGGAGGGTATATAAAGAGTGTGAGAGAGCCAGTAAGAACATAGTCAGAAGACCAGAGCCTGAAGAGGGAGCAGCAAGAAGCAGCCTGGAGAAGTCTTAAGTACAGCAAGGGTAAAGGAACTTGGTTTTGCTACTTTAATTTTCTCTTAATGCCTTTTGTATCACTTAGCTTTGTTGTGTAAATACCTTTAGCTGTGACTTGCTTGCTTTAATTTAAAAGTAAACTGTTGTGGTTAAACCCTGTGTCTAGAGTGTCAATCACCCCACGCCTACTGTCTAAACCCCATGTTATTAGAAAGGGGAAGGTAAAAGAAGGACCGTGAGACTCTTAAGGAGGCAAGAGATCCTGAAGGAGTTGCTCAGGGGGTCCAGGTCATAAGGGGAACCCTGACACATGTATAGGATCGCACCCTAAATATGCCTTTTTCTGGTTTTCTGAGCAAGGAACGGGAGCTGTCCAATGGTGCCAGAAGTCACAGGGTCTAGTACTGAGCAGGAAAGGAACTGTCCAGAAGGAAGCTTGACAAGGAACAGATATATGGAGTTTGTTGCATCAGCAGCTTCCAAGCTGCAACTGAGGTTTTAAAACTTAACCTGTCTGCCCCACCCTTCCTGATATATTAATGGGGGCCATGATCCCAATTGCACTTGGTGTCATGTGTCCTCCTCCCAAGTAGGACTCTAACATGGGATGCCTTGTGCTTCCAGGAGTGCTGTGCTGTTGGGACTGAGCACCCCTTGAATTATGCTTGCTTAGGCAGTGGCTTAGTTTGCTTATATAGTCAAACCACTCCTGTTCATAGGACATATGGCTCTAATTTAGGAAAATTGGTGCGTTCATCAGCACATCCAATCCCCATGGCTTTCAGATTCCAAAGGGTGGGTTCAGATTCCAAAGTTCACAGCATATTCCTGGGATCTCCTCTTCTAGACTCATTTCCATGCACAGACACAAATGTCAAATTTGTTCACTTCCAGAACACTGGCAGCTCATGTGCACATTAGGTTATAAATGTACTTGCAAAAGATTTGCAAAAGTCTTTCCTTTCCCTTTTATAATTATACTGAGCCAGGCCTTGACTAACCCCACAGATCTTTCAGTCTACATATATTTTAATCCGTTGTTTGTCTATTGTAGTGTGAACCTCATCTCCTTCAATATTGCTAGTTTTTCTCCCATGTCACTCATCTTCAAGTTGGAAGCAAATGCAGTGCGCTCTCTCTCTCTCTCTCTCCCCCTCTCCCCCTCCCCCTCTGTTCTCTCTCTCTCTCTCTTTCTCTCTCACTTCTCTCTGTTTAAACCTGTAAATCCATTGTCCTCTGTCAAAGGTCCCTCAGATATTTGACAGATTTTCCTCTCTGCATTTACCAAATCTGCAATCATCTTTTCATCTTCTACCTTTGTTTTCCTTATGGTTTGTTTGGGGCTGTGGGTTTTGTTTTTGTTTTTTTTTGCACTTCATTAGGCTTCCTTGTCTAATAGCATCACTTTGTTACCCCAAAGTTTTTGGGTCTCTCTGCCCCACATGCTCTCCTTTCCCCTCCCTTCTTATGTCTCTTGTTACAGAATCCCAGGCTATGGGTCCAAATCCAGCCTCCCTGTGTCCTAATCTGGCTTTCTGGGGTTCCTCAGATGGCTACACCCTTTCCCCTGACCCACCAGTCATTTGGTAGTTTCCCAGCTTTTGTAGAATTATATCAGATATATCAGATAACTGTTTTTTGTGTCTCTTAAGTAAGGGGTATGACAAAAAAGGGAACTGTTGCTTTTATTCAGCGAATTATTCATTTCATTTATCAAATTTCTATACAGCCCAATAACCAAAGATCGTTGGGTGGTTTACAAGGATTATGTTTGTTGCTGTGATGAACTGTACTGATGGTAGGGATGTCAGAAAAATCTGCAACAGATTCAAATGAGTTCGGGTTTCTATGAATCTTACCTGCAGATTCTGCGGTGGACTGGTTGTTTCAGAGTCACTTCAATTCCATGGACTTGTGAACCAGTTTTTCACTTTGGTGGTGGTTGGGATTTGCACTAATTTGCAATAGTGCTAATGCACACTTGCACTAATTTGCTGTAGCACTCATTTGCATTAGTGCTAATGCAAATTAGCGGAAGCAGAATGACATTCTGGTTTTAAAAATCCAATTCAAACATGGAAGAAAAGATGCTTGACAACCCGTGAAACACAGATCCATACATCCCTAACTGATGGTAGAAGTGCATTGGGATTGGGTATCTTTGCTGAGCTCAGATTGGTCATTGGGGTGCTGAAGACAAGTATGACATTTGGGGATAAGAACAATTAAGAGAGTATCAGAAGCTGAGGAAGAAAGGAGCTGGATATCTTTGTGCATGCTGGTTTTATTATTTTACTTGGCTTTGGAAGCATGTGAACTGTTACTTAATAAGAAAATAAACATGTGGATGGGGAGATATTTTCCTTCCTTTCTCCAAATACTAGAACCCAATGGGGTCATCCCATGAAGCTCATTGGGGGGAGATTCAGGACAGATAAAAGGAAGGATGTCTTCACACAGCACATAGATAACCTATGGAATTTGCTACCATAAGATGTAGTGATGGCCACCAGCTTGGATGGCTTTAAAAGGAGCTTAGACAAATTTCTGGAAGAGAAGGCTATCAATGGGTCCTAGTCCTGATGGCTATGTGCTACCTCCAGTATGACAGGCAGTATGTCTATGTGCTCCAGTTGCTGGGGAACATTGGCAGAGGGTGCTGTTACGCTCATGTCCTGCTTGTGGGTTCCTGGTTGCAGCAGATTGGCCACTGTGTGAACAGAATGCTGGACAAGATGTACCCTTGGTCTGATCCAACGTGGCTCTTTTTATGTTCTTATGTTAAATCCATTGTTATTCATCCAGTGTGGCTTCATGAAGGTCAATACCTACATGAACTGGAGCTGTGTATACACCATCAACATAGTTGCCGTGGTATTCTTGAGGGTGCAGGGCAATGGAGAAGAAATACCTCAAGTGGTGGCAGCAGGCTAGTAATACCAGCGTGAGACCTCTAACTACCACAGGATGAGGCGTCATATGTGGTGGCAATATTGGTGGGATCAAATCCATTATAAGGGAAAGGGAGAAAGCTTTTACTCTGCATGTTTTCAGAAGTGAAGCAACTGGATAAGTAGCTTGGAATACCTTCCATTTACTTCCTTTCCACAAATATGGTGGTTCAAACCGAAAGGAATTTTTTCTATATTGGCTCATGTGCTCAATATCCTGTTTCTATTAAGAAGTTCAAGTTCTAAAACATCCACAAGAAGTCCCCCCCCAAAAAAAATTATTGCTCCTTCTTGCCCATGTCACTAAGTGATTGGTTTATGAGCTGGCTGGCTGTAAACAATCCTTTTCCTGATGAATTTTCATCTCCCCCAATTAATCTTGAACTTGGACATTGTTCGTCTGTAGACAGAGAGTGAGAGAGAGATTATTATGAATAATGTATCATGACAATGTCACCCCTGGTTCTGTCCGCAGCTTGTCTGCAAACAGGGTAGGATTTTCTCAAAGCCTATTCATTATTCAGAATTATTTGTGGTCTGTAATCATTCCTGAGCATAGATTTTCTGGGTGTTTGGTGCTAAAAGCTGAGGGACTTGCATGGAAAGACAAGACTGATCAGGGGCTCTCTTTATACATAGGAAAAATGGTAGAGGATTAAACCAATGGTCCATTTTGCCCATCATCCTGTTTCCAACACTGGCCAGTCTGTGGCCAGTGCCTCTGGAAAGCCCACAAGCAGGACACAAAGGCAACAACTGTGGTTTGTCCCTCCACAACTGGAATCCAGAGATAAACTACCTTTGAACCTCAACATACCAAGGAAGCAGGCAGCCCTTGCTCAAAGCCAAGGGTGCTGTGACTGCAGAAGCAGTGACTCGAGGTGTTGCTCAGGACAACAATGATTGATGGAGACCCATGAAGTAGCCATGTGCAATTTGGAGAGGTGGGTCCAATATAAAGTAGCTTGTATGGTTCCTGGCAGCCAGTCTCTGATGCCCTAACTCCTGCATTGCATTTCCACAGCCAGCCTAGCAGAGTGAACTCTGCACTCCAAGGGTGCCACCTAGCCTGTAGGACCAGCCTGCTTGATCATTTTGTCAGCTGATCCCTATGGGCCAATCCCTGTCCACCAAGTCCTATAAAACCCTAGCTTCAGAGTTTTATAAAAAAGTTTCAGAGCTCCCTGCTTTATAGGAATCAGCCAATGCTAATACATGGGTCTGCTTCCGCAAACCTAGGCACAAGGTCACACTCTGAAAAAGAGCCAAGAATGTTAACATGATAGAACAACTCTCTCTCTCTCTCTCTCTGGGTGTGTGTGTGAGAGACAGAGAAAAAGAGAGAGAGAGAGAGAGAGGGAGAGAGAGAGAGAGAGAGAGATCCCATGGAACATAACCAAATCTGATGCTATCTTGAAAGAAGACAGAGAGAAAACATATTGATAAATAGGTCTGAACATTCCAGGGATGAGGAGCAGAAAGATCTGAAAGTTATGCAGAAGAATTATGCTTCATGTGCACTCAGTAAAAGATGATGAACAATAACAAATTCATCGGCTAGTTCACATTTTGGATACAGGATGTCTGGGCAACCTTTTGATGGCCAAGATGATAAAGGGAGCAAGGGAGTATACAAAAGACTCTGGATATGAGATATAGATCTGTATCACAGTACTATGTGTCTATTTTAACACAAAGTTCAGAGGGATCTGTGTGTGTGTTCGTTTTTAAAACAACCCCCTTTGTTTTCTGCTAAATGCTTGTCATTTTTCTAATGCATGGATCAGGAACTGATCGATAACCAGCCAAATTTAATAAGAAGAACTCTGTTCTTGTGGGAACTGAGGCTGGTTACCATGCCAACTATTGATCATTCTCTGACAAGCTGTCAGGTGTATGTACGTCACAGAATGGGGTCCTGATGAGGTAGGCAGTCCTCCAGTCTGGTTGCAGGAAATGAGTCCTTCCTATATCAAGTCTTTTCTTCCTGAAAGGGTTTAAAGGCTTTTAAATGTAATGTTTAATATTACATCTGTTGTTGTTGTTCAGTCGTTCAGTTGTGTCCGACTCTTCATGACCCCATGGACCATAGCACGTCAGGCCTTCCTGTCCTCCGCTCTCTCCTGGAGCATGCTCAAGTTCATATTCATTGCATCGGTGATACTATCTAGCCATCTCATCCTCTGCCGTCCCCTTCTCCTTTTGCCTTCAGTCTTTTCCCAGCATCAGGGTCTTTTCCAGGAAGTTTTCTCTTCGCATTACGTGGCCAACATATTTCAGCTTCAGTATCTGTCCTTCCAATGAGCACTCAGGGTTGATTTCCTTTAGGATGGACTGATTTGACCTCCTTGCAGTCCAGGGGACTCATAAGAGCCTTCTCCAGCACCACAATTCGAAGGCATCAATTGTTCGGCGCTCAGCCTTCCTTACAGTCCAGCTCTCACAGCCATACATTACTACTGGGAAAACCATAGCTTTGATTATACGAACCTTTGTCGGCAAGGTGATGTCTCTGCTTCTTACTATGCTGTCTAGGTTTGCCATAGCTTTCCTCCCAAGGAGCAAGCGTCTTTTAATTTCATGGCTACAGTCACTGTCTGCGGTGATCTTGGAGCCAAAGAAAGTAAAATCTGTCACTGCTTCCATTTCTTCCCCTTCTATATGCAAGGAAGTGATAGGGCCAGATGCCATGATCTTAGTTTTTTTAATGTTGAGTTTTCAAACCAGCTTTTGCACTCTCCTCTTTCACCCTCAACAAGAGGCTCTTTAGATCCTCTTCGCTTTCTGCTATTAGGGTGGTATCGTCTGCATATCGGAGGTTGTTGATAATTCTCCCAGCAATCTTAATTCCGACCTGTGATTCGTCCAACCTGGCATTTCTCATGATGTACTCTGCATATAAGTTAAATAAGCAGGGTGACAATTATGCAGCCTTGTTGTACTCCTTTTTGAACCACTCGGTTGTTCCATGACTGGTTCTTACTGTTGCTTCTTGACCCTCATACAGGTTTCTCAGGAGACAGGTAAGGTGGTCTGGTACTCCCATCACTTTAAGAATTTGCTTCAGAATGAGGAGGCACTGGGTGGAGGACCTCTGTGGATGACCCTTGGGCAGTGCCGGCTTGAGGATTTTCAGAGCCCTTGGGCAAGACACACTCCATGGGCTCCCTCCCTCAGAGAGTCTACCTTCTTGCCACCATTAAGCTGCTATTGCTCCTCATCCTCTTTCTCATCATTGCTCCCATTTGATTGCTTGACAGGCAGGGATCCAGGGAGCAAGTAGGCAGAGGCATCCACTGCTCCTTCTCACCACCACTGTTGTCTGGGCCAGACTGAGAGGCAGGTGAACAAGCAGATTGCATTCAGTGGCGAAGAGGAAGAGCAACTTCAAGGGGCTCTTGTCAGGGGGATCCTGCTGGGGTGTGGACCCTCCGCAGGTGCCTGATCATGCCTACCCTTGATGCCGGTCCTGCCCTTCAGGCACAGGTAGGCGCATATGGGAGGAGGTGTTCCATCAGGTACTGAGGTCCCAGGCCATGAAGAGCTCTAGAAGTCAAAACCAGAACTTCGAATTGGGCTTGAAAATGAACTGTGAGCCACTGCAAGCAAGAAGGACTGGCATGGATTTCTTTGGCTGAAAGGTTGACCTAGGGACTTCTACAACATTCCATAACCTACAAGTTGCATAAGGCTGTAATCCTATGCACCAGGAATGGGCAAACTTTTAGGATCCCAGACTTTGGGGGCTGCCTAAGTGGACAGGGCTGGTGAAGAATGGGGCAGCAGTGGGTGGGTCCAAGACCCACGCACATACCCATCTATACACCCATTCCAGTGGACGATGGTGGCTCCAATGAAATCCACTCTGGATTTCAGTCAGAACCAGCCAGAACTCTAAAGGAGTTATCCGACTTTGGAGAGCTTCTTTAGAGTTCTGACTGGTTCTGACTGAAACCTGGAGTGGATTCACCACCCCACTGACATTGGAGCCCCTAGCCTCCACTGACTAAAAGAAGGGGGGACATTGCCCCACTGACATTGGGGCCCCCCAGCGACCCTGAAAGCAAAAGGGGCATGGCCAAAAATACCACCATATTTCACCTGAAAGCTCTTAGGGCCAGTAGCTGAGTCTTAGGAGAGGCATTTTGACCTTTTAGAATGTGGAACAAACTGCACAAGATCTGGGAAATACAGAAACCACCAAATGATAGGTGGTTGGGGAAAAGAGGTACTTCTAAGGGAAGGGGTTCTGCACCTTTAATTTTGTCATGGAAAAATTAATCCACTCACGTGTTTTGGAGTACAATTCCTTCAGAGACTTTATTGGCCAAAGAAAATCACATCTCAACAGCTGTTGGGGAGGAAACTCATGAAACCACAATGGCTAGGCTGTGGTACATAGCTCCTCCCCTTCCATTCTCAAGATTATATCATCTCAAGATTATATAGTTTTGCAATTAACATATGAATCATAGACCAATTTGACTTATTGATCAACTGATTAACTGATTCATTAGCAAGTGATAATGAGGAGTCAGCAGCTACAGAAGGGTCAAGCAACAATTACTGAAAATTGTGAATCACACAAAGACTGCTCTTCCTGACTGTCACAGATTTTCAAGTTGCTAACCGCAGTTTGTACTTCCTTCTTCTAAAAATGTTATTAGTCTCCAGCATTTCATAGTTATAAGCATATTTTTCATCCCTTATTACTTTCCTTTGCAAGCTTGTTGATTTCAGTAACGCAGCCTAGTAATCTTTAAAGCCTGAATCAAAAATGCTAAAGCTTGAATCCCCATTTTATCATTTCTTGCCATTTTATTTTTCTCCTACAGTTTAGAGCACAATCCTATGCATGCTTAGACAGAAAAAAAAATCCTACAACTCCCAGCATTTCCCAGTGAGCCATGCTGGGTGGGGAATGCTGGGAGTTGTAGGACTTTTTTCCTGTTTAGACATGCGTAGAATTTAACCCTTAGAGTCTGTGTAAGTCAAATGTGTAGACAGATAGGTAGATGGGTAGGTAGGTAACAAAAGTAGACAGCTCTGTCAGCTGGTAATCCTGGGCTTGAGGACAGGCAGTGGTAAGAAAATAAGAGGAGCCCTGCTGGACCAAAGCTCCATGTAGGTAAGAAGAATCCTTTTCCTTGGTATGTCAATGTTTTGTGTGTGATAGGAAACCTTTTTGATGGAGTCATGTGATCTCCTACCTGCAGTCTAAAGTGGTACAGCCCAGTCTAAGTGGGACAGTCCAGCCCACTTCATCTGCTGTTTGTGAGAAATCAGCCCATGACACTCTTTCCAAAGAAGGGAATATTAATATATCTCAATGTTCTCCTCCAGATATTTATTTTTAACAGATGTGTACAGATGTAATCCCCTTCATGGATCACTGCCTTGTTGTGGCGAAGGGGCTTGCATAACTCAGTGAAGCCATAAGCTATGCTGTGCAGGGCCACCCAAGACGGACAGATCATGGCCGAGAGTTCTGACAAAATGTGGTCCATTGGAGAAGGAAATGGCAACCCACTCCAGTATTCTTGCCAAGAAAACCCCATGGAACGTATCACAAGGCTAAAAGATATGACGCTGGAAGGTGAGCCCCTCAGGTCGGAAGGTGTCCAATATACTACTGGGGAAGAGCAGAGGGTATTTCCAAGTAGCGCCAGAAAGAGTGAAGCGGCTGGGCCAAAGCCGAAAGGACACTCAGCTGGGGATGTGTCTGGTGGTGAAAAGAAAATCCAATGCTGTAAAGAACAATATTGCTTAGGAACCTGGAATGTCAGATCAATGAATCAAGGTAAGCTGGAGGTGGTCAAACATGAGATGGCAAGATTGAACATCGACATCTTGGGAATCAGCGAAGTAAAATGGACAGGCATGGGCGAATTTAATTCAGGTGACCATCATATCTACTATTGTGGGCAAGAATCCCTTAGAAGAAATGGAGTAGCACTCATAGTCAACAAAAGGGTGGGAAAAGCAGTACTGGGGTACAATCTTAAAAATGATAGAATGATCTCAGTACGAATCCAAGGCAAACCATTCAACATCACAGTAATTCAAGTCTATGCCCCAACCACTGATGCCGAAGAAGCTGAGGTTGATCTGTTCTATGAAGACCTACAACACCTTCTAGAACTAACACCAAAACAAGATGTCTTTTTCATCATAGGGGATTGGAATGCTAAAGTAGGAAGTCAAGAAATCACCGGGATAACAGGCAGGCATGGCCTTGTTGTACAAAATGAAGTGGGACAAAAGCTGATAGAGTTTTGCCAAGAGAACACGCTGATCATAGCAAACACTCTTTTCCAACATCACAAGAGACGATGCTACACATGGACATCACCAGATGGTCAATATCGAAATCAGATTGATTATGTCCTTTGCAGCCAAAGATGGAGAAGCTCTACACAGTCAGTCAAAACAAGACCTGGAGCTGACTGTGGCTCAGATCATGAGCTTCTTGTTGCAAAATTTCGGCTGAAATTGAAGAACGTAGGGAAAACCACTAAACCATTCAGGTATGACCTAAATCATATCCCTTATGAATATACAGTGGAGGTGAGGAATAGATTTAAGGCATTAGACCTGATAGACAGAGTGCCTGAGGAACTATGGACGGAGGTCCGTAACATTGTTCAGGAGGCAGCAACTCAATCCATCCCAAAGAAAAAGAAATGCAAGAAAGCCAAGTGGCTGTCTGATGAGGCTTTACAAGTAGCTGAGGAAAGAAGGGAAGCAAAAAGCAAGGCAGAAAGGGGAAGATATATCCAACTGAATGCAGAGTTCCAGAGAATAGCAAGGAGAGACAAGAAGGCCTTCTTAAATGAACAATGCAAAGAAATTGAGGAAAACAACAGAATGCGAAAGGCTAGTAATCTCTTCAAGAAAACTGGAGATATCAAGGGAACATTTTGTGCAAAGATGGGCATGATAAAGGACAAAGAAGGCAGGGACCTAACAGAAGCAGATGAGATTAAGAAGAGGTGGAAAGAATACACCGAAGAACTATACAGGAAAGATCTGAATGTCCCTGATAGCCATGATAGTGCAGTCACTGAACTTGAGCCGGACATCCTCGAGAGTGAAGTCAAGTGGGCCTTAGGAAGCATTACTAACAACAAAGCTAGCAGAGATCATAGAATCATAGAATCATAGAATAGTAGGGTTGGAAGGGGCCTACAAGGCCATCGAGTCCAACCCCCTGCTCAATGCAGGAATCCAAGTCAGAGCATCCCTGACAAATGGCTGTCCAGTCTCGTCTTGAAGGCCTCCAGTGTGGGAGAGCCCACCACCTCCCCAGGTAATCGGTTCCATTGTCGTATTGCTCTAACAGTCAGGAAGGTTTTCCTGATGTTCAGCCAGAATCTGGCTTCCTGTCACTTGAGCCCATGATTCTGTGTCCTGCACTCTGGGATGATCAAGAAGAGATCCTGGCCTTCTTCTCTGTGGCAGTCTTTCAAGGACTTGAAGAGCGCTATCATATCTCCCCTCAGTCTTCTCTTCTCAAGGCTAAACATGCCCAGTTCTTTGAGTCTCTCTTCATAGGGCTTTGTTTCCAGTCCCCTGATCATCTTTGTTGCCCTCCTCTGAACCCTCTCCAGTTTGTCTGCATCCTTCTTAAAATGTGGTGCCCAGAACTGGACACAGTACTCCAGATGAGGCCTAACCAGTGCTGAGTAGAGGAGAACTAGTACTTCCCAGGATTTGGAAGCGATGCTTCTATGAATGCAGCCCAAAATAGCATTTGCCTTTTTTGCAGCCACATCACATTGTTGGCTCATATTCAGCTTGTGATCGACAACAATTCCAAGATCCTTCTCGCTTGTAGTGTGGTTGAGCCACGTATCCCCCATCTTGTAACTGTGCATTTGGTTTCTTTTTCCTAGGTGCAGAACTTGGCATTTATCCCTATTCAATGTCATTCTGTTGTTTTCTGCCCAGTGCTCCAGTCTATCCAGATCACTTTGAATTTTGTTTCTGTCTTCCAAAGTATTAGCTATCCTGCCCAATTTTGTGTCATCTGCAAATTTGATCAGCATTCCCTGCACCTCCTCCTCCAAGTCATTAATAACAATGTTGAAGAGCACTGGGCCCAGGACTGAGCCCTGCGGTACCCCACTCGTTAACTCTCCCCAGTTTGAGAAGGTCCCATTGATAAGCACTCTTTGAGTCCGATTCTGTAGCCAACTGTGGATCCACCGGATCGTTGTTTCATCTAGCCCACTTTGAGCTAGTTTGCTCATCAGGATATCATGGGGCACTTTGTCGAAAGCTTTGCTGAAGTCGAAGTATATGATGTCTACAGCATTCCCATGGTCTACAAGGGAGGTTACTTGATCAAAAAATGAGATCAGATTTGTCTGGCAGGACTTGTTTTTGACAAATCCATGTTGGCTTCGAGTAATCACGGCATTGTTGTCAAGGTGCTTCCAGATGGATTGCTTTATGATCTGCTCCAGAATTTTCCCAGGGATTGATGTCAGACTGACTGGTCTGTAGTTCCCAGGTTCCTCCTTTTTACCCTTTTTGAAGATAGGGACAACGTTAGCCCTCCTCCAGTCATCTGGCACTTCCCCCGTCCTCCATGATTTCTCAAAGAGAATAGACAGCGGTTCTGAGAGTTCTTCTGCCAGTTCCTTTATGACTCTAGGATGCAGTTCATCTGGCCCTGGAGATTTAAACTCATTCAAAGTAATGAGGTGTTCCTTGACCATATGCCTGTCGATCTCAAGCTGCAATCCTGCCCCTTCAGCCTGTACTTCGCCTTTGCCAGGGGGGTCATAGACCCTCTTTGGGGAGAAGACTGAGCCAAAGTAGGAATTGAGCACCTCTGCCTTTTCTTTGTCATCTGTTATTGTTTTGCCATCCTTATTTAATAGCTGAACCACCATTTCTTTCCTCTGCCTTTTACTATGCACGTAGCTGAAGAAAGCCTTTTTGTTGTTTTTAACATCCCTTGCTAACCTCAGCTCATTCTCAGCTTTAGCCTTCCTGACGCCATCCCTGCAATTCTGTGCTATCTGCCTGTACTCTTCCTTTGTTACTTGGCCTTCTTTCCACTTCCTATATGTGTCCTTTTTTGTTTTCAGGTCATCCCTAAGCTTGTTGTGAAGCCACATTGGCTTCTTCTGTTGTCTTCCACCTTTTCTTCTTGTTGGAATTGCTTGTGATTGTGCCTTGAGAATTTCCTTTTTTAAAAGCTCCCACCCATCTTGGACTCCTTTTCTCGCTAGCACCGCTTGCCATGGGACCTTACTGATCATTGTTCTGAGTTTATGAAAATCAGCTTTCCTAAAATCCAAGGTACGCGTTTGACTACACTTGGCTTTTGCTTCCCTTAGAACCAAGAACTCAAGTACAACATGGTCGTTTTCCCCCAGAGTTCCTGTAACTGCTACTTTATCCACTAAGTCATCTCTGTTGGTTAGGATCAAGTCAAGGATAGCCGATCCTCTAGTTCCTTCCTCTACTTTCTGTAGGAGGAAGTTATCCACCACACAAGTCAGGAATTTCCTGGAGGGGCCATGTTTTGCAGAATTTGTCTCCCAACAAATATTGGGGAAATTGAAGTCCCCCATTACTACTACAACATGCTTCCTTAAAACATTGGCTATTTGCTTTTCAAAAGTTTCATCCTTGTCTTCTCCTTGATTGGGTGGCCGGTAGTAGACTCCGACCACCAGGTTCCTTTTATTCTTTGCTCCATTTATTTCAACCCAGATGCTCTCGATGGGGCTACCAAGCTCCTCCTCCTATATTTCTGTGCAGAGATATGTATTTTTCACATACAGTGCAACCCCACCTCCCTTTCTGTTCCTCCTGTTCTTTTTGAACAAGTTATATCCTTCAATTGCTGTATTCCAGTCATGAGAGTCATCCCACCAAGTCTCAGTTATACCTATCAGGTCATAATTTCCCTCTTGTATTAAGAGTTCAAGTTCATTCTGTTTGTTTCCCATACTCTGGGCATTAGTATATAGACATCGAAGACCATGTGCTTCATAGTCTGGCTTTCTTCCTACATGTGTCTGAAGACTATTATTGGGCACTATCAGAGCTGTTCTCTCCATTACAGTGCATGCACCTATGTCCATTGTTACCCCCAACATTACATCTCCCTTCCCCGTAGATGACAGTCTTCCAGCTGAGCTATTTAAAATCCTAAAAGATGATGCTGTTAAAGTGCTGCATTCAATATGGCAACAAATTTGGAACACTCAACAATGGCCGCAAGACGGGAAAAGGTCAGTTTACATTCCAATTCCAAAGAATGGCAACGCCAAAGAGTGTTCAAACTACCACACAATTGCGCTCATTTCACATGCCAGCAAGGTGGTGCTCAAAATCCTACAAGCTAGGCTTCAGCAGTATGCCAGAAGTACAAGCTGGGTTTCGAAGAGGCAGAGGAACTAGAGATCAAATCGCCAACACTCGCTGGATCATGGAGAAAGCAAGAGAATTCCAGAAAAACGTCTATTTCTGCTTCATTGACTACGCTAAAGCCTTTGATTGTGTGGATCACAACAAACTGTGGCAAATTCTTAAAGTGATGGGAGTACCAGACCACCTTACCTGTCTCCTGAGAAACCTGTATGAGGGTCAAGAAGCAACAGTAAGAACCAGTCATGGAACAACCGAGTGGTTCAAAATTGGGAAAGGAGTACAACAAGGCTGCATAATTGTCACCCTGCTTATTTAACTTATATGCAGAGTACATCATGAGAAATGCCGGGTTGGATGAATCACAGGTCGGAATTAAGATTGCTGGGAGAATTATCAACAACCTCCGATATGCAGACGATACCACCCTAATGGCAAAAAGCGAAGAGGATCTCAAGAGCCTCTTGTTGAGGGTGAAAGAGGAGAGTGCAAAAGCTGGTTTGAAAACTCAACATTAAAAAAACTAAGATCATGGCATCTGGCCCTATCACTTCCTGGCATATAGAAGGGGAAGAAATGGAAGCAGTGACAGATTTTACTTTCTTTGGCTCCAAGATCACCGCAGACAGTGACTGTAGCCATGAAATTAAAAGACGCTTGCTCCTTGGGAGGAAAGCTATGGCAAACCTAGACAGCATAGTAAGAAGCAGAGACATCACCTTGCCGACAAAGGTTCGTATAATCAAAGCTATGGTTTTCCCAGTAGTAATGTATGGCTGTGAGAGCTGGACTGTAAGGAAGGCTGAGCGCCGAACAATTGATGCCTTCGAACTGTGGTGCTGGAGAAGGCTCTTATGAGTCCCCTGGACTGCAAGGAGGTCCAATCAGTCCATCCTAAAGGAAATCAACCCTGAGTGCTCATTGGAAGGACAGATACTGAAGCTGAAGCTCAAATATTTTGGCCACCTAATGCAAAGAGAAAACTCTCTGGAAAAGTCCCTGATGCTGGGAAAGACTGAAGGCAAAAGGAGAAGGGGACGGCAGAGGATGAGATGGCTAGATAGCATCACCGATGCAATGAATATGAACTTGAGCACACTCCAGGAGAGAGCAGAGGACA
This sequence comes from Heloderma suspectum, assembly GCF_057233095.1. NCBI lineage: Eukaryota > Metazoa > Chordata > Lepidosauria > Squamata > Helodermatidae > Heloderma > Heloderma suspectum. The sequence continues at coordinate 6,520,781 of NC_139466.1, forward strand.
GGAAGGCCTGACGTGCTATGGTCCATGGGGTCATGAAGAGCTGGACACGACTGAACGACTGAACAACAACAACAAAATCTTGGCTTGCTTTTTATTGTCTTATTGTTGGGTTTTAAAAGAACTGTATGATGCCTACAGAATTGGCTTTATAGGCATCTCATAAATATAAATCATATAGCAAATAATAATGGCTGATTTTCACCAATTCACTGACTGGATAAGTGAAATTATCATCATAGAATCATAGAATCCTAGGATAGTAGGGTTGGAAGGGGCCTACAAGGCCATCGAGTCCAACCCCCTGTTCATTGCAGGAATCCCAGTCAGAGCATCCCTGATAGGTGGCTGTCCAGGTAGTGCTCTAAAAAATCATCCAGGTAGTGCTCTAAAAAGTCAATATTTCTCTAGCAGTTACATTTTCACAGCAGAATCATTTACCGTTAGGAAAAATTTAAGTACATTTCCTGAACTGAGAGGAAATGCTTTATAACAATGCCACTTATTTAATACAAAAACCCTCTCATGAGGGGTAGCAATTCCTATTGGCATGGATTTAAAAACCACAAATTTAATCTGTGATTAATGCACTGATTGATTGATTGATTAATTAATCCTTCCTATTAATCAGTAACCCCTTCATGGATCACTGCCTTGTTGTGGCGAAGGGGCTTGCGTAACTCAGTGAAGCCATAAGCTATGCCGTGCAGGGCCACCCAAGACGGACAGGTCATGGCAGAGAGTTCTGACAAAATGTGGTCCACTGGAGAAGGAAATGGCAACCCACTCCAGTATTCATTGACTACGCTAAAGCCTTTGATTGTGTGGATCACAACAAACTGTGGCAAATTCTTAAAGTGATGGGAGTACCAGACCACCTTACCTGTCTCCTGAGAAACCTGTACGAGGGTCAAGAAGCAACAGTAAGAACCAGACATGGAACAACCGATTGGTTCAAAACTGGGAAAGGAGTACGACAAGGCTGCATATTGTCACCCTGCTTATTTAACTTATATGCAGAGTACATCATGAGAAATGCCGGGTTGGATGAATCAGAGGTCGGAATTAAGATTGCTGGGAGAATTATCAACAACCTCCGATATGCAGACGATACCACCTTAATGGCAGAAAGCGAAGAGGATCTCAAGAGCCTCTTGTGGAGGGTGAAAGAGGAGAGTGCAAAAGCTGGTTTGAAACTCAACATTAAAAAAACGAAGATCATGGCATCTGGCCCCATCACTTCCTGGCATATAGAAGGGGAAGAAATGGAAGCAGTGACAGATTTTACTTTCTTGGGCTCCAAGATCACCGCAGACGGTGACTGTAGCCATGAAATTAAAAGACGCTTGCTCCTTGGGAGGAAAGCTATGGCAAACCTAGACAGCATAGTAAGAAGCAGAGACATCACCTTGCCGACAAAGGTCCGTCTAATCAAAGCTATGGTTTTCCCAGTAGTAATGTATGGCTGTGAGAGCTGGACTATAAGGAAGGCTGAGCGCCGAAGAATTGATGCCTTCGAACTGTGGTGCTGGAGAAGACTCTTACGAGTCCCCTGGACTGCAAGGAGGTCAAATCAGTCCATCCTAAAGGAAATCAACCCTGAGTGCTCATTGGAAGGACAGATACTGAAGCTGAAGCTGAAATATTTTGGCCACCTAATGCGAAGAGAAAACTCTCTGGAAAAGACCCTGATGCTGGGAAAGACTGAAGGCAAAAGGAGAAGGGGACGGCAGAGGATGAGATGGCTAGATAGCATCACGGATGCAATGAATATGAACTTGAGCACGCTCCGGGAGAGAGCGCAGGACAGGAAGGCCTGGCGTACTATGGTCCATGGGGTCACGAAGAGTCGGACATGACTGAACGACTGAACAACAACAACAATTAATCAGTAAACCTTTCTGTCTAGCAATCTGTCAGCCTTATATCTCTTCATTTCCATTTACACTTCCTTTTACTCCATCTTTATAGCTATGCACAAAACTCTATATGTTCCTTCCCCACTTCTCTCCATTTCATATTCCTTCTTTCTTCTAAATTCTTCATCTTTCTGCTGTTTTATTCTATCTATTGTTGATAGTGTTGCATTATATTATATTATATTGTATTGCAATTGTTTTATAGTTGTTAGCTGCCTTGTATGGAAAGGCAGGATATGAATGCATAAAACAAACAAACACATTCCTCTCCTAGCTAAAGAAAGAGAAAGTTATATTTTGTAAGCAAATATTAGAAGGTACCCTCCCCCCACTCCACACACACACACATCTGACCAGTGAATAAATAGTATATTGTGTTCACAAAGGGCTATTGGCAAGCAGTTATCATTGGAAATCTAAATATATCAAATATATTTTTAAAAGTTTCAGAGGTGTACCATTAACACACACACACAGAAAGAAGCCAGCTATTGGCAAAAGCAAATCCCAGTTGCAACAATGATTAGAAGAGGAGTGCTTTAATATCAGGTGCTTTATCATACAGAAAGAAGCATGCCCTACCACTGAGCCATGGCCCCTTCCCAAAGACCCAAACATTTGAACATGATTTATACTCAGTCCATTAGTCCACCCAACCCAGTATTGTCGACACTGACTGGCAGCATCTCTCCAGGGTTTCAGGCAGGAAGTTTTCCAGCCCTACCTGGAGATGCCAAGGATCTGCATGCAAAGCAGGTGTTCTACCACTGAACTAGGATCCATCCGGATGCACCAATTAGTTGGTGTAGATGGAAATAGGCAGGTAGGTAGGTGTGTGGGAGAGAGAGAGAGTGAGGGGTCCTGGAAGAATGTTGAAAAAAGTGTCTTTGGGAAGCCCAGACGACATGTGTGTGCCAAGGAGAATGCACCCAAGAGACAAATAATGCCGATGTACAATAGATAAATACCACGGGATGGGCACAAGCCGGCTGTTTGTGCTCTGCTGGAGGCTTCAGTACTAACTTTGCCCATCTCGTGTTTGCTGGCGTGCATGGGTAAAGGGGCAGGAAGAGGGGGTGCTCTGCCCTCTGCCCTCCCCCTTTCCTCAGGTGGTGATGAGCCCTCCTCTGTCTGTCCATCCGTCAGCCCGGTCAGGAAAATGACAGGCGGGGTTCAGATGGAGACGCCTTTTTGGCCTGGCTGTCCTGGTTTTGGGAAGGTGAGGTGTGTGTGTGTGTGTGTGTGTGTGTGGGGGGGGCTCCTTTTAATTCCCTTTGTGCCTGGGTACCTGGCCAGGAGGCCCATGTCCCTCCCCCCAGGTCCCTCGAAGTGGCGATGCAGACGTAAGGAAGGGTCAAGGGGGCAATGACTCCCCCAACTAGGGTATCTTCTAGGCAGCAATGCAATGTGAGGTGCTTCCGGAGGTTGGAGGAGGATTTCCCACAGCTTTCGTCTTTGCTTGGCACAGGAATAGAGGCGGACGTCTCCCCGCCTCCCCGGTGCTGCTGTTGGCGCGATCCCGCCACCGAACTCTCGCCTAGACCAGCCGACAGGTTGGGGGACTGCTGAGATGTTTCGCCGTTTCTCCCCCGCTATATTGCATATGGGGTGGGAAGAGATGGCGGGGGGAAGAGATCTTACACATTATCTTTTCTACCCTATACATGTGCCATGTTTTTAATTGTGTTTTAATGGATCTATTTTTATATTATGTTTCAGCGAAGATGTTGTTTTAAATCTATATTTTCTTATGGTTAGCCCCCTTGGGGGCCATTTTTGGCAGAAAGGCGGGCTATAAATAAATAAAACAAAAAAATACAAGGCGCGCGCGCGCGCGTGTGTGGGGCGTGTGGGCTTGTCCTTCTCTTCTCTTCCCGCCCCCGCGCCCCCGGCCCTGGCGCTGCCCCAAGCTCTCTGCCTCTCGGTCTCTCTGATCATTTCAGCTCCACTGTAGAAAGCGACACGTCGCTCAGCGCCAAATCTCGAAGCGGATCTCAATCCGGATTGAGATCAAAGAGCAACATTCTTTTTGTTTTCCCATCAGCCTTCCTCTACCTGGCGCCCTCCAGAGGTATTGGACTGCAACTCCCATCACCCACAGCCAGCTTGGCCAATGGATGATGGGATTTGTAATCCAAGAAATCTGGCGGGCGCCAGGCTGGGAAAATCTCCGGGCCTAACTCTTTTCACACACTCACTTAACCCTGTTTACTCTCCCCTTGTTTTCAGACTACTTCTGAAATATATTTCAGAAATATATTTATATTATATTTATATTATAATTATATATAATTATATTATATATTTATAATATAATATAAATATATAATATATTTATATTATAAAACGGAAATATATATATTTCCGTTTTATAAAGATTCATAAATATTTTTCAGTTGGTGATGGTGGGAATCCTCCCCCCCTCCCCATTTTCTTTTTACAGCTAGAAAAACATCTCATTTTATAACTCTCCATTCTTTTCTCTGAGTGGATAAAAGTCCTTCTATTGATCAGTTCATTAATCGCAACGCACCCCGATGCCTATTTTATCGGAAGTGAGTCTCACTGAGTTTATTTCGAGGCAAGTGGGGTTATACACATAGTCGTCTGAAGAGCCGCCTCTCTTAAGACCCTGGATGTCGAAAGTCTAACGATCCCTAAACGCAGTGGAGGCTGTCGGGTCCAATGTCAGCAGGGCTGTGAATCCGCTCTGGGTTTCAGTCAGAACCAGTCAGAACTCTAAAAGAGCTATCCAAGGTGCTGAACCCTTCCCCCAAAATAGGTTAAGCACTTTGGATACCTCCTTTAGAGTTCTGGCTGGTTCTGACTGAAACCCAGAGCGGATTCACAACCGCACTGACATCGGAGCCACCAGCCTGAATCTCTGCGGCGGGGGGAGTTCGGAATATTTTGAAGCTTCCCGACCAGGCCTTAGGCAGCCAGAGCTCTCTAGATTCCAAATACGCAAGGGAAGAAATACAGAAGCATTTTAAGGAATATTGGAGTGCTTCAACAACAACAACAACAACAACAACAACGTGAGTCTAATTGGAGTCTAATGAATTAATTGACCTGTTCTCCCCCCCCCCCCACCCGCACACGCACACGCACACACTGTAAGGACTGCGCTCGCTGTTGCCACAATTTATTCGCGCCGTACTCTCCTAACGGGCACATAAAGAACGCCTTCCCATCAAGGGGAAGAACGGGAGCGCATCTGAAACCTCAGTCACACGACATTAAAAAGCGCGGAGAGGTGGGCGCACTTAGACGTCCATTCCTTTTCTTAATATATAACCCTTTGAGGAGCTGTTGGCGGCGGCGTTTGCTCCCTGCTAGATACAAAGAAGCAGGGAGATTTGGGGGAGAAGCGGTGACAGGCGATGAGAGTTCTTCATTTGCTTTTTCACCTGCGTAGAAACAATAATCAGATCTAGAAGTGGTGTGGCTTCTGGTGCCACCGTTTGGGAGAGGGCTGGTGGAGGACAGTGCTTTTGAACATTAGTTTGGGGATTAGTTTTATTTCTTCAGTATGATCTCTCCTCCCTCCCCACCGCCCGCAATCCCAGCCGCCCTTTCTCTTTCATACACACACACACTCCGTAACTCACTTCCAACGCATTTGCTAGTAAGAAAGTCCATCCAGTGTGGTGCAAATGGGAAAGAACCAACGAAAAGGGTGCTTAGGAAGAACATCAGCCCGAGTTTATGCATGTTTACTCACAAGTAAAATCCCACTGACTTCAATGACATTTTCTCCCAAGTAACTGTGCATAGGTTTAAAGGCTGACTTGGGAATGCGGGGGCATTTCCTTGTGTGTGTGTGAGTGAGTGAGTGAGTGAGAGAGATTGTGTGGTGTATGTTAATGACCTTTTCCTTCGCCACTCAGGGATCTCTCTCTCTCTCTCTCTCTCATACACACACACACACACACACTCACACACACTGTACCTCCCCCCGCCCCAAGTATCCTTTCTCTGCTGGCTGCTAACTAACCTGTTTGGATTCTTTTGTGAAACTTCGACCGGGGCGGCGGGGGGGGGGGGACTTTCGGGCAGCCCAAGTCAGGCAGAGACTAGAGGAAGGACAAGAATTGAAAAGGCATCTCCCCTCAAGTGCAGCCTCCCCAGAAACAGGCGTGCTGCTGCGGGCGCAGATCGGCTCGGGTCCCCCGACGGCTTCCGTGGTGACCCGGCGTGTCCATCAGGGCGCACGTGGAAGAGGCGAGGCGTCTGGAGCGAGTATCTTCGGAAGAAGGGCAGTCCCTCTCGGCTCGGGGAGCCAGCTCTACCTGAGGGCTAGTTTGATTTCCTCGGTGGTGGAGCCACTGCGGGTTGCCAGCTCCAGAGAGAGGTGGCAGAGGCGGTGGGGATGATGGGACTCTTCCAGGAACAAGGAGGTGCCCAAGCGGGGATCGTCTTGAGCCTTAGCTCCGGAGATGGAGGGATCCTAAGACCTTGCTGCACCAGGTCTTCCCAGTTGCCGATGGCCAATTGACTGGAGGGGCCACTTTGCAGACTTTCTAGGCGTGGTGGCCACCAGGGACCACGTCCAGGCACTTTTCTCATTGCTTTTTGTTTAGGTAGAGACAGGTCTCTTGGCTTTTTTTTTTATATATTTTTCCTTCTGGATCTTGCCTGGGTCAACCATTCTCACAGCTAGGAGGAGAAAGGCGGCCAGAGGGAAAGAGGGGTGCGTGTGCGCGCTGGGGGGAGCGGGAGGGGTGGCGAGAAGTGAGTGGACGTCTCCTAGCATCCCGAAAGGTCTGTGAGCGACCGTGTCAGACAGCTCGGACTGTTAAAAACACTGTTGCTGGTGGGGTGCCCGGTCTTGTTTCCCTCACGACGAAAAGGTGGCAGGCCCTACCCGCTGGCTTAGAGGGTTGCGAACCTCAGGGTAGGGTTACTGGAGAGAGAGGGGGGTGGAGGGAGGGAGCGAGTGAGAGAAGCGTCGTTGTTTGAATTGGCGAGGGAGGGAGAAAGGCAGACAGACATCGACAGAAACTCTGAGGCCTGTCAGCTTTCACGAGGGGAGTGAGGGCGCCAACCTACACAATTAGTTACTTTCTAGCCCCCGGTTTTATCCTCTGCTGCCTATGTGTGCTCTTTCTCGGGAGTCCACTATCCGTGCAAACCAACCCCTGCGCAACCGCAAAACCCACCGATCCGATCAGACACAAACAGATGTACTGCATTTGCAACAAGCCCAGAGAAATGGGTTAGCGGCAGGGAGAGTGAGAATGGAAGTGCGCGCGCGTGTGTGAGACACAGAGAGAGGCGGGGGAGGAGGGGTGGATTTGGGGACGAGGAGGGGATCCCCTGTATTTTAGCCATGCCTTTCTCACTGAACCCTCCTGAAGAGGGTAGCAGTGAGAGGGAAGGGGGGGTTGGGGTCTGGAGAAGATGGTGGGGACACACACATACTCACACAGAAGGGCAGCCTCTCTCCAAACATGCTGAGGCGTGTTCCATAAAAGCACAGCAGGAAGGGTGGCTGGCAGGAAGGGAGCGCGCGGATTGGCTGGCCCGGCGGCTGATGGACAGCAGCTTAGTTTGGTAAAGAGGAGATACGCCAGCGATCCCAGCGGGGCATCTTTCGGCAAATATATACCGCCGTTGCCTTTGAAAGGCGCCGCGCCTTCTAGGAAAGATGGGGGGGGGGAGGTGTTCCTTCTTTCCCCTCGATGGCTTTTTAGTGCGCTGACATTTCTTTAAAACACAAGGAAGATCTAAAAAAGAACTCCGATGTGGCCCAAACACTATGTTTTAATTCGTTTATTCCGAGCCGTCGCCTTTTATCCGGTGTCCTATATCGCCCATCTCCTTCTCTCTCTGTGTCTCTTTTGCACCCTCCGTCGCCAAAACCTTTTAATCAAAACAACGGTGGTTTCCTCGGCTGAGAGACAACGCCTTTAACTTTTGTGTTGGGGTGGGGGGAGAAATAAATAAGACTGGTTGGGAACCAGCTTCTGGCGACATTCAATTGAATGGGTTGTGGTGTTGTTTTTTTAACAATTTATATGTAGAAAAGTTCATATAAGGACGGGGAAGGAGAGTGATTCTTGTGTTTTTGCGTTTTTGCGTTTTTGCGTCGGGGGCAGAAATTCGGGAGAGTTATATAGGGATAAAAGGAAAACGAACTGAAGGAAACACAGAAGGAAAGATGGAGAGAGATGTTTGCAGAGGGGCGGGAATTCGAGAATGACATGAACCTCTCCAATTCCCGTCCCAGTGCCAAAACAAACAGCCAAAAACAAAAAGAAAAAACCAAAACCACCCTCTCCTTCCACCTCTTCCTACATCCCCTTTGGCTTTATTTTCCTATATGGTTTTGGAGGGGAAAATGGCAACGTGTGAGGATAAAAACTACACATGGGGAGCGTGGTATCCGTCTGCCCCTCTGACCTTCTCTTCCCCATCGCGGGTTTCTGCGAAGTGATACACCGATCGGAAACCCACTCTTTAAAAATAACTAAGGGTGCAATCCTATGCAAATTGAGATAGAAAAAAGTCCAACAACTCCCAGCATTCCTGATGGCTGGGGAATGATAGGAGTTGTAGGGCTTTTTTCTGTCTCAACATGCATAGGGTTGCACCCTAAATAACTAACCAACTAGACAGCTATTTTCAACTAAGCTAATCTCTACGATCCAGCCAAATGGAGATTCCCCTCCCTTAGAATGTTATTTCCTTTGTGTGCCTGTGCGTGTGCAATTGTTTGTTTTTGTGAAAGTTCCCTTTTAGGTTTTTTTCTGGAAACGCCCCCCTGCCCCTCCCCCTCCCCCTTTAAGTATCCCATCGACCCAAGTTTCAAGCACTTCATCCCATCATCTATTAATTAAAATCGCATGGGGGAGGAGGGGCGAGATCCAGAAACCCACTACTCGTTTTACTGTAATTCTGAGCCTGAAAGCAAAATAAAAATGAAAACTGAAAGCAAGTGACATCATACTTCGATCGGAACATTTGTTGTTATCATCGTCATCAGCTTCATCATCGACCTCACCAACGTTGGAAACTTTCGAGTTACACAGGACCCTTCTCCGAGCAACGTTGGTTAGAGAACACTTTTTTAAAAATGAAGAAACCTAATTTAGTATGACACAACACGTCTCTGATCACATTTCTGCTCCTTTGTTTGAAAGAGACCCGATTCTGAGGATATAACACTAATCTGCCCTCTCTGTGTATTAAATTTTGCACTTGAAGAAATGTGTGTGTGTATGTGCGTGGGTGGAGGGTACCGCGGAGGCTCGATACCCAGAGACTCCAAATGCTTTCGTCCTCAGTTTAATGGTACCCTCAGATCTGTTCCCTTGGGGCAAGGCGGCCGGATTCTCTTCCAGCATTTCAAACATCCATTGTTCTAAGTACTGCAAGATACGGCCCCCTTTGGTCGTTGTTTCTTAGCCAAATCCTGAAGGCCCTGATTTGGATTGGACTGCGTCTTCCCATTTTCCACGGGGAACTCGTTTTCCAAGTCACACAACGTGTGACGACGGCAAGGATCAGGCCTGTCTGGAGTAGTGGAGGTGAAATCGCAGCGTTTCTCCGATTATTCCCCTCCAGTCCTCCGGAAAGATACCCCAGTACAACCGAGGCGTTTCCTTGGCCGTTTCTGGAAGGAAGGAAGAGAGAGAGAGAGAAAGAATAGAAAGATGGAGAGGGGACAAGAGGGCAAGTGGAAGAGAGGGCGGGAGGAAGAAAAAGGGGAGGGAAGGAAGGCGAAAGAAAGGAAGAAAGAAAGAAAGAAAGAAAGAGGAAGAAGGGAAGGGAAGGGAAGGGAGGAAGAGAGAGAGAGAGAGGAAAGGAAAGGAAAGGAAAGGAAAGGAAAGGAAAGGAAAGGACCAGAGCACCTCCTAACCAATGGATGGGGAGAAGATGCTGTTGTAAATAAGAGGGGTGATATAAGTAGCAGTCAGATTTGTTGAACGAGTTTGGCACGCACAAACATGTAAAATGATCTGGAAAGACAATAGTAGGTATATTTCCTCATGTTCGATTTTACATGCGAAATGTATTTTTAAGAACGCACACTGGGGATGGGAGAATGAAACAGAAGGCACCACCAACAGTCGCACGGTATATGGAACCTTTGAATCATTCCAATCCATTTAGGAAAAGTAAAAATTATTGGGGTTCGTCACCACAACTGATGAACCCCCCCCCAAGGGGGGGTCCCTTACAAAATAAAGCAAAGCAGCTGGCAACCTGCAGGCAACCTGTTACAGAAAGGAACTAACTGATGTGGAGAATGAGAGCTGATTCCGGTTTCTTCCCTCAGTAAATACTGATTTTGTTTAAGACTTCAGGACTCTTTTCTTATCCACGTTCTCCCAAGAACTAATTGCATCTAGGTGTGTAAATGTGCATCTAAAATACCAGCCTAGCATCTCCACAGGAGCCCCCCCTCCATGGGGAGGGGTGGAGTGGACAAAGGAAAGAGTATTTACTTTGTAATCACCTAATGATAATAATTATAACCCCAAACCCAACAGAATTGTTCAACTGACTTTTGGCATCAAGAAGAAAACGGATGTCTTGGCCTGATTTTGCTCCAGAGACAGACTTTACATTTTTCACTGCTTAAAATGTTCTCTCAAAGTCTCTCTCTCTCTCTCTCTCTCACACACACACACACACTCTCTCTCCTTTCCTGCTATCCGCTATGTATTCATCCATTTTTGCATCCCCCACCCCTCGCCCTGTCGATTTCCCATGTACCGTCTGTCTGGGTCACAGCACAAACTTAGCCATGTCTCCTCTGAAGTCAGTCCCATTTAATCCAATGGAGTTTACTTCTATAGTTAATAGATTGCAGCCTTAATGTCTCTCTCGAGTCCTTCAATTGGCCGATATTTTATTTTTTGTTTAAAACAACCACTCAAATCTTAATATAAACTGAGTCAAGGATATCACTGAATCTAAAAATCAAAATGAGACGTGAAAAGAAATTAAAATATTGCTTTCATTTCGGCTTTGTGTGTGTGTGTGTGTGTGTGATTTTATTTCGTTCAGAAACATCTACCTGTTTAGTTGTTTTAAAAAGTATAACACCGCCCTCCCCTCACCAAATGACGTCAGTGCATCCGAAACCCTTTTGCAACTAAATAGTTAAATATAGATATCCCCGACAGATTCTTTTGACTGTGTGTGTGGGGGCGGGGGGGGGGGAGAAAGAAAACTAACGTCGCGTTTTAAGTGACTGCTTTTGACTGGGATGAGCAAAGCTGAATAAATTAGAGTGTGTGTGTGGGGGGGTTCTCTTTAATTTCTTTAGAAGCTTGGTGAATTTCTTTGGGGGGGGTGGGTGGGTCGCTAAATTATTTTGCAGGTATTTCAGAACGACGAGTGATAGGAAGGAATAGATACAGGTCCTCATGCTTTCTTAGCCTAGTTCTTGGAGCTAACAACGCTAAAGCAGACACGAGCGGAGTAATATTGTGTCATGTTTGTGTCGGTGTTACAACAAATAATATATCAGACGAAAATCACACGCGCGCTCCTGGCGCGCACACACACATTTACACACAGAGAGAAAGGCACACCAGTTTTACAGACAAGGTTGCGAAAGCAGGAGTAGGAGCCAAGCCAGCTCTGGAATCTGATCCACGCGACCCAGTTAAGTCGAAGTCCCTCGTTGTAAGGCGATTGACGGCTGCCAATTTAGGATATGCCCTTGGAAATGCCCTTGGATTGAAATTAACGGGGCGAAGGAGTCCAGTTCGCGCACGCGCCCGTTTCTTCCGTGCTGGTTCGCTGCGCGTGTGAATGCGCGGTCACAGATTCATCATCCCCCCCCCCCCAATAATAATTTCCAGAGGGGGCGGCTGTGTTAGTCCGTTGCAGCGAAAACAACGAAGAGTCTTGTGGCTCCTGAAAGGTTAACACATTTATTCCGGGATAAGCTTCCATGGACACGGGGCACTTGCATCTGACGGAGTGGATGAAACTTTATCCTGGAATAATCCTGTCAGTCTTTCAGGTGCCAAAAGACTTTTCCTTCTTTTATCACCCCCAAATAGCTCTTGGGTATCACTGGGTATAAACTGAATAAAATGTTATATAAATAAGGGTGCAATCCTATGCATGTTTAGACAGAAAAAAAGGTATCTTCCCTGTCCAAACATGCACAGAGTTGCTCCTTAAATAAACACATACATCACAGTATTTTCTCAGAGCTGCCCCCACCCCACTCCAGCCCAAGTTCCATGGAAATAGTTCACACGGCTGAGAGTCAGGGAGCGACCAGAGATCACGTGATGAGAAATCAAGTGTTTGAACTGCATGTGCGAATCACCCCTTTCTGCTAAGTCCATGTATACTATTAAAGTTTTAGTTCCCCTTATACACACACACACACACACACACACACAGAGGAGCCTTCTTGGATTATATACCAAAATTCGACCTAGTCTAACATCCTGCTGAAAAGCTGTTCCCCATCAACCGTTGTTCCCCGTCAAAAGCTATTGAAAGATATACCGCCTCTGAATATGGAGGTTCTATACAGTCATCGTGACTAATAGTCACCGTCTACCACGGCTCAATGAACTCCTGCGTACTTTGTTTAAACTGGCTTGAGTGAATTCCTAACCGGTAAGAACGACAAAGAAAACAAGGCATCCTAGACATTGGGAGCTGGTTGGTTCCTGACGTGGCTTCGATTTTCAACCAGGATTTCATTAGAACCCACTCGGGATGCTGTTTTCAGTTCTACAACACGGGAAGAGGCAATAAAGAGGGAGATGGAGAGAGAGCCTTCTCCAGTAATCTCAATCACTCCCTGTCATTTCACCTACACCCGAGATTGGGGTGATCCTATGCACCCAAATTTGCAGTAAGTCCCAATAAAATCAGCGGGACTTAATTGCTGAGTGAACGGGCAGAGGATTGCATTGGGCAAGAGGAACCAATCGTTTCAAGAGGTAGGCGTCGGATCACTTGAAAGAAAAAACTTTTCCTCCCCTCTCCTTGATTTTACCATCTGTTTTTATCTCCCCCACCCCACAATGCTGTCTAAACCTAAACCTGAGGATACTGTTAGAAAGGTTAATCCAAGTGTACCAGAACGCAGACAATGAGGACGTAAATTCAATGTGATGTTACATTTTATTTTGTCTTAAGGGTAAGTTGCTAGACCTCATGGTCATAAAGGGCTGGGGGGGGGGCGTTTACGGTTAAACAAAATATACAGTTAAAGGTGTGGGTGGTTGCTCTTGTTGTTGAACACTCCCAGGTTACAAACGGTGTGTTTTCCTTGTGTTTCTACTATACCCTTGCATTGTTCAGATGATTTTTCTGTTTTCACCCCTCCTGGCAGGGTCCTCAATTTCCTTCTTGAGAAAAATTCCTTTCTCAATTTTCAATTCTTTTATAATAGAATAATCAATTTACTGGCAAAGAGCTTGCATCTTTGAGAGCCAGTATGGTGTAATGGCTAGAGTGTTGGACTGGGAGCCGGAGATCCGGGTTCTTGTCCCCACTCGGCCATGGAAGCTCACTGGGTGAGTTTGGGCCACTCACAGACTCTCGGCCCAACCTACCTCACAGGGTTGTTCTTGTGAGGGAAAAAATGGAGAGGAAGAGAGAGAAAAAAATAACGGAAGCATTTTCCAGTTTGTTAAGCGAAAAGATAATCTGCCCAGATAGCACTTTTTTTTGTTTTGTTTTCGGAGAGTGTCCTCCCCCGCCAAATCTTATCTAGTTAAATCTTATCTAGTTATCATTTATATACCAAACTAAATTGCCAAAGCGCTGTAAGTCCTTATTCTCGATTCTCTCTACTGAGACTGAGAGAGAGAGTAATTTGCCCAAGGACACATTAAGGAATTGGTAGCAGAACTGTGAGTTGCGTTCAGTAAATCCAACCGAAGTACCTTCTTATCCATGGTTGGAAAACCGTGTCCTCGTCAATATCTAAGCGGGTGATGTTATTTGGGGCGGGCGAAGGAAAAGAGGAGGGCTTAAAGGGGTGGCTGAGAGTCTTACCACACGGCAACAAACACACTTTTTAAATGAAAGCACAAGTTGTCCGTCAAAGTTACACCTGCTCTAAGGAAGGGCAAATAGGAACGGTCAGACTATCCCTAAAGGGTTCAAAGAAAGTTAGTTCTCATGGGGAGCTCCGCCTTGCCCCTGCCGAAGTCGTAAAACCTTTCACGGTTTGCCCGTCTGCCTGTTTACTGCGTTTATATGCCGCCTTTCTGCGAAAGCGCTGGAGGCGGTTCACAATTTCAAATGGTAAAAAGCAGGGAAGCAAGCAAACAAAACCTCAAACAAACAGAAAAGTTACTTACAGGAGATAATTGTAGGAGTTGCAGAGGCAGCTTCTTCTGGCGTGGAGAGTGGGGTGAGGGGGGGGGAGCTGCATCTGTTGAATTTCAGCTGGCCATGTAGCTGCTAAAAGCCGAGACCCTTTGTCTTCCACAGGTGCGGGGCGGAGAGAAAAGCGGGGGGAAGAAAGAAGGAAGGAAAGAAAGAAAGATCTTTTAACTCTACCCGGGTCCGCAGTTTCCATCCCACTGAAATCAACCGCGAAACTCTCTTGGGTTGTATCCAACGTTAGTCCAACTTCAGTCCCATTCATTTAAATGGGTCTACTCTAAGTAGGACTAACTTTGGGTATTTTAATGCGCTGTCCTCCCCCCCCCCCACACACACATACATACACAGTCCTCTCCTAAGAAAGACTAAGTCCCACCGAGCCTACAGCAGATGGACCAGTGGCACGGCGAGGGGGCAGGATGGGGTAAAAGAAGAAAGAAATTTGTTCCCCATCTTAGTTTGACAAACACATTCGCCAGCCCCTGCCAGCCCCGAACCTGTTTTCAGTGCTGGGGGTCAGCATGAAACACGTGAAAGTAAGATTAAAGTAATGCCTCTGAGCATGTGCAAAGTGTCTTTCCCGTATTGAGGAACCATGGACAGCTCCCAGATACCTCGCACACCAGAAAGGCTCGGTCTCTGTCGCTCCCTCTCTTTTTTAAAAGAAAGGATCCACTGGTGTGTGTAGGTAATATCTGAATAGTTTTTGAAGGCTTCTACCCTCCCCTCTAACGCTCTCTCCTACACCAGCTGATGCGATCCTTTAAGGAGAGGTGCCTCCGGGCTTAAACCACGTATCTTGTTCAGGAGTAGCTGGAGTATCATAGGACACTACCGTCTGACTCGGTATTGTCTACACACTGGTAGCAGCTCCGTCGGGTTTCGGCGAAGGATCGTGCCCACCCCTACCTTGAGATACGAGGGAGGGACTGAACCTGGGACCTTTCACACTCAACGCATATGGTCTGCTGCTGAAGTAGAAATAAGGTTCCAGTCCTCATGGCTGATGTAAACAGGAACATAGCAAGCTGCCTGCCTAATACCGAGTCAGACTTGGTCCATCTCGCTCAGTGTTGTCTGGTAGCAGCTCTTAGAGGTTCAGCGAATGCCAAGGACGGAATCTGGAACAGTTAGGGTGGTTCACACAAACGCCTTCCCTGCTCAGTCGTCACAGCACGGCACCAAGAGGCAACTTGCACGTGTGAATGAGCTCATTCAGACACCACGGCCAGAACTTTCCAATAACCTGGAAAGTCACCGCGGACGCAACACCTTCCCACGGAGCCTGTTCACGCGATATATCGGCTGCCGCCCGTCTTCCCGAGCCGAGAAATCAAGTCATGTTACGAGCGAGTTTCAAGCAGCCCGGAGAGGAACGCCTGCAGTATCAGCCGCCCCTACTCAGTAAAGCCTAGCTACCGGATTATGCCTATTTATACATCATCCTAAAGACTGGGAACATGTGAGAGTGATTCCAATTTGAGCCTCCTTCGAGGGAAATATAGTTACACTAAGAATCCGTATAGGTTTAAATCCAATGGGCGTCCAAGGGATTACATGGGTTTTAGCACTTGCCAAACCTGGCTGCTAGTTTCTGGCTTGTAGCAAATGCTTCTTTCTTGTTGCTACTATGAACTGTTATTACTCTCTTTGTGAAAGGGAGAGAGGGAAGGGGGAGAAAGAGGGAAAGAGAAGGTGGCGGGAGGGAGGGAGAAAAAGAAGGACATTAGGAGGGAGAAAGGGACCAGGACCCGCTGCTTAGATCATGGAATAAATGGAATGTATTAGTTAGCTAGTTAATTAGTTTATTTCCTTGCATCCAGCACAACTTCAGGAAGACTGGTCCTCTTCCTTGCATTTTACCCCTTCACTGTGTCCTGCAAAGTCAACAAGGGCAGCCCCATGCAAGGTCTATGGCAGTAGTCTAGCTTTGGCATTTTGAGGGTGGCCACACAAATGATGATTGCTAGGCATTCTGAATCAGCCCCAAATACAATACGATACAAATGGAGAATCAGTAAAACTGAGTGTAGAGTAAATTAAGTGCCCAAGTATTTGTGTTTAGCCAAATGGTTGTGGAGCCTGGGATTATTTTTGTCATGTATTTTATCACTCACTTTGACTGAAGTCAGTGAAACTCAGTGTTCTGGCAGGCACATTATGGCTTTAACCCCTAATGTAAATCTTACAAGCTTTCAGCACTAAATAAGACCTTCCTTTGCTAACAGAAGGCTCTTCCTGCAGTTTGATGTTCGCAGGATTCTTTGAGGGGCTGTTCATAAGAAGATGTACATTGAAATGCTGCTGTTTTTAGATTGTTTTAGAGGGAGGTGTTGTTGACCTGTGAATTTTAATGCATTAAAAATGTGTGTCATTTTGGATACCTTTAAAATAGAAAAGCAACCTAGGAATACAATTATCACCACTAACAACAACAAAACTAGCAGTTTTGGGTTATAGATGCAATTCTGGAGCCAATCAGTGCTGTCAAAGTTGACTGCTCCAATAACCCATCCTGGAGCCAGCAATGGGAATGAAAAGCAGGCCTCTAACGTGAGCAAGCATTAAGCCCGCTGCAGTTCAAGAGGATTTCTGTAGGATGGCTGGGAACTCCTGGGAAGGAACATAAGACTGCGGAGGTGGGGTAGAGATCAGCAGACAGGTAAGGTGGATGGGGGGGGGGATGATGAGTTGTTATGGAAACAGAAGCACCTATCACAACACTGTGACTCTTAGTCATGCATATACTGCTTTTTGGCCTCGAAGAGGATGGGGTTGGGGGCCACACCCATGCAAACATACCCCAGCAGTGGTGCAGAAAGAGTGATCAGTATGGGGAGCATCAGGGGAGGGAGTGGAGACTATGGGGGGATTTGGTGGTGGTGGGAAGTCACGGCACCCTTGGGGTGGTGCATGCAGACCCCAGAGCAAAGGTTATACACCCCAGGTCACAGGTTGTGCACCCCAGATGTAGATGTAGGAGACATTGGGTGACAGGGAGACAATATGGTGTGGACTAGGGAGGCACTGAACCTCACTGGGTAATCATGAACCAGACAAGTGATGGCTCCAGCATTTGGGCCAGGTGAGCGCCATTGACCTGGAATGGGCAGGGAGCATGCAAACCGATCATTCTCTCATGCGCCTTTTGACCTTTGGAACTCCTATACCGTCTATATCAATGAGACATCCTCACAATGTAGTCCCCCTGCTGCCCAGCTCAAATTTTGGAAGGATGCTTTTTGACACTTTATAAAGGACAAAAATGTCTGCTTTGAATGGATGCCTCCAGCATCATTCCTTGACTGTTCTGTTTTATTTTCTTTGTGTGTTTTATATGACTTGCTTGGTAATAGAAACATGTATTATCCAAAAAAAAAAAAAAAAGCACAAAAAAAAAGATAAAGAAAAATGCAGATGCAGCTGGGGGAAGGGTCCCCCTTGCCCATGTTGGGGACTCACTGAATGGCCAGTATGGGTGCACACTAGAGTCAGCTCCACCAATCACAAACTCTGTGCAATATAGGAAGCTGCCTTATATCAGTTTGCCGGCCAGTTGTCTGTCAAGGCCAGGATTGTCTACTCTCCAGGGTCTCAGGCAGAGAAGGTTCTTTTCCATCACATGCCACCTGACCCTTTTTAATCTGAGACCTTCTGCGTGCAAAATGTGAGCTCTGCCATGGAGCTATAGCCCCCCCAATCCAACTCACAAGGTTGTTGTGAGGATAAGTGTGTGAGTGTGGGAATAGCACATACTCCCTTCCTTGAACTCCTTAGAGAAAGGGAGAGAGAATCAAATGTAATAATAAGGCAATAAAGTAATTTGTAGCTTGTGATCCCAGTAGGAAGTTGCAGTGTGACCAACTGAGCATAACCTACACACATGTGCATTTTGAGATGATGTTCATACTCTAATGAGGTATTGTGGAATGTGTACTTTTATGAGTTGCAATGTGTCTTGCATGGAGAGGGTTTCCTTCCCACTCCCACATAGAATGGCATCTCATTTTAACTCATGCCTGTGTGTGTAGGGTGACACAGAATCAAATACACTAGGTTTTGGTTTGGAGCAATGCCATGGGTCTATGAGTATGTGAATGTGTGCACCAGAGAGAGGCCTGTGATTATATGCATGCATAAAAGAGAGTGGAGGGTTTGTGGTTTGTGGTTTGTGGTCCACAGGCAAGGGAAGAAAGTTTTGTGCTTGGAAGCACTGTTTGATTTTCTTGGGTGTGCACTTCTGCAGGAGGAGTGCTACATATGTCTGTAAAACAGCTGCCCCCAGTCCCTGCACATGCAAAGGTGCCTTAAATGCTTGGGAAAGACAGGTTCCTAGGCTAAATTCAGCACTGTGCCTTTTTAGCAGTGTAACAATAACCCATTAAGGGTGCAATCCTATGCATGTTTAGACAGACACCCCCCCCACATCCTACAACACCCAATATGGCTAGCTGGGGAATGCTGGGAGTTGTAGGACTCCCCCCCCCCCGTGGAAACATGCATGGGGTTGCAGCCTAAAAGTAGGCTACTGCATGTAGCATGCATGCTATCAATGGCTACTGGTCCTGATGACTAGATGCTACCTCCAACATCGGAGGCAGTATGCCCATGCACACGTTGCTGGGGAACATGGCCTGGAGGGCGCTGTTGCACTCATGTTCTGCTTTTGGGTTTCCTGTGGGCAGCTGGTCGGCCACTGAGATTGCAGCCCAAGGATTGACTTAGATAATATTTTCATATTTTTCTTTTTAATTTCAGTATAGTCTTATGCTGTCCCCACCTCCCTCTATATTAGCTAATCTGGATTAAATACTATCCGCCCAAATATCAGGCAGACACCTCCTCTAGAATTGCGGGCAGTGGTTCTCTGTCTCCCCAAGACATGGGCAGGTGGAGTTTTGGCACCTAGGACTGTTGCCTATATTGCCACTATGGCTGGGCTCAGCTTAGCTAGATCCAGGTAGCAGGGAGCCAGGTGAGCAGTCCAGAAAACCTCAGGGTGGTCTCACAGTGGACCCCCATTAGCTGGACTAGCATGGGGGTGGGGGTGGGGATGTCCTATAGCTCCATGCTTTACCTGAGATGGTGGAGAGCTCACATTTTAAGGTGGAAATTGGTGGACCCCCCCATCATATTACAGCCAAACACCCCAGGATAGTTAGCTCGGTCATGTGCCTATAACCAGCATGCTTCTTTTAGAACAGGGGTACAGAAGCTATGGCCCAGGGCCCAAATTCATCCCTCCAGGGTCCCAATCTGGCCCTCTAGGGTTCCCCAGAAGGCCCCACCCAATTCCTCTGGCCCCACCCCCTTTCCCCCCACTGCTGATCGTTTGATGGTTTCCTGGCTTTTGTGCAGTTTTTTCCCCATTCTAAAAAGGTTGAAGTGCCTCTCCTAAGGCGTAGTGACTGCCAGGAAGGGCATAAAGCTACAATGTGCTGGTATTGGGGTGGGGTGGGGTGGGGTGGGGACATATGTTTGGCCCTGCCTCTTTTGCTCCCCCCCTCCAAATGTGGCCCCAAGAGCTTCTCCAAAATGGGATTTGGCCCTCCGGTGGAAAAAGGTTCCACACCCCTGCCTTAAAAGGAGGCGCTAATGTAATGCATTACATTACATTACTTGGGGCCGTGGTGGCTTAGTGGTTAAGGCGCTGAACTGCAGGCCAGAAGGTTGGCAGGACAGCAGTTCGAGACCCGAGTGCTGCGTGATGGAGTGAGCTCCCGGTCTTCAGTCCCAGCTCCTGCCAACCTAGCAGTTCAAAAGCAAGAAATTGCAAGTAGATAAATAGGCACCGTGCACCTCGGTGTTCAGTCATGCATGGAAGCGTCTTCGGACAGCGCTGGCTCTTCAGCTTAGAAATGGAATGAGCACCACACCCTAGAGTAGGACACGACTGGTTGGGGACACCTTTACCACC
This sequence comes from Heloderma suspectum, assembly GCF_057233095.1. Classification (NCBI taxonomy): domain Eukaryota; kingdom Metazoa; phylum Chordata; class Lepidosauria; order Squamata; family Helodermatidae; genus Heloderma; species Heloderma suspectum. The sequence goes on from NC_139466.1 coordinate 6,540,941, forward strand.
TTTAATGTAATGCAATGGGGTTTCACAAAGGCCTCACTTACTTTCCCCTCCCTAGAAGGAGCCATGGGCAGCCAGCACCCTGCCAGATATCTAGCTGCTGGTTTTTGGCCTTCTCCCAACACTAATCTATTTGCTAATCTCCAGTGTTCTTCCCTTTTATACACAGAGGCGCTAATTTAAGGCACCCCTTTTCTCCACTGCTCTGTCAGTCCCTCCAAATTCCTCCCACTCCAGCCCCCGTGGTACATAACGACACCGCCGCTTAAAAAACGAAAAGAGACAAAGGAGAAAATAGCAGCAGCAGCAGCAACGCTCCAGTCTTGTTTGCTCAAATAAGAGACCCTGCTCTTCGATACACGCCCTTCTTCCGGTGGGAGAGGTGACACCCCCCCCCCAAAGAGCCCCCCAAAGAACGAAACTTTCGCCGGAACAAACAAACGCAGGAAGAGATGCGCGACGTTCGAAATTGGAGCGTTCGGAGAGGGGGCGTGGCCGGAGACAGCCAAAGAGGGCTTCCCTACCAAGATCAAAGGATTCCCTTCCCCGGTCCAAAATCCACTATTACTATTTTATAATTTTGAGGGGCGCGGGGAAGGGGGAAGAACACATCCGATGACTTTCCCTTATTTCGTTCGGAACTGTTTAATCCCGATCCGGCCCAGCTCCCGGCTCTGCACGCTGCCTTTCCTTTCCACACACGTCTTCCCTACAAGCCCCAAATGCGCAGGTTTGGGGGCCTCGTGGAAAGGTAGCCTTCCAAGGAATGGTGTCTTTGGGACGGGGAGGGGATGGGGGGTCCGCCTGCCCAGACAGAGGCAAAGTCTCCAAAAGCTTCCCAGCTGACCCGAGAGGAAGGATGGCGACTTCGCCCTAAGCCCCCAAATGCCTTCGGAGGGTTTGTTTGCTTCGGTTGCCCCTCAGGACTCAATCAAGCAGAAAGGGTCAATACAGGGTATGTCCCACGCAAAAGAAGGAGGACAATAAAGCCACCCTCCGGGTCACAGGGCACCTCGTCACTGATTGAGATATTCGCAACTTTCTTTCTTTCCTTCCTCTCCCTCCCCCCACCCCACTTTCACTCTCCTCCTCCTCCTCCTTCAAGTTAGCTCCGAAAAGAAAGAAAGAAAGAAAGAGGAAGGAAGGAAGGAAGGAAGGAACAGAGAAAAGAAGGAAAGGAAGGAATAGGAAAGGGAAGGAAGGAAGAAAAGTAAGGAAAGAAAGAGGAAGGAATGGATAAAAGAAGGAAGGAAGAAAAAAGAGAGGGAAGGAAGGAGGGAGGGAGGAAAAAGAAAGAGGAAGGGAGGAAGGAAAGAAGGAAGGAAGGAAAAGAGAGAGAGAGGAAGGAAGGAAAAAGAAAGAGGGAAGAAGAAAGGAAGGAAGAAGGAGGAACGGAGAAAAGAAAGGAGGGAGAAAGAAAGCTGATCATGGGGAGCGGGAGGAGGTTTTGCTTTTGATTCGGGCATCTTTGCAAAAATGTACCTTAAATAAGCATCTATTGGAGAGACAGGGAAAGCTATTACCGTCTCTCTCCCTCTCCTCTCATGCACACACATGCTTTTCTAGGGAGGATGAAGGCAATAAGGGTTACGTTATTAACTGAGGAAAAACGAATGAAGTATTTTTCACTACTCGAAAGCATGTGCCATGATACCTTTGTTCGTCTTTAAGATGGTACAAGACGTTGTTTTTGTTGTTATGTTGTTGTTCGTGGTGGTGGTTGTGTGTGTGTGTGTGTGTGTGTGCGCGTGCGCGTGTGTAGGTGTGCACGTTAATATACTATTACAATCCATGTGTAAAGGTCTATCTGTACACGCACACACCAGGCTGTTAAATTACATCGGTACACGCACTGAACAGGAAGGGAGAAACCTCGTCTGCGAGCCTAAGGGATATATTACCATACAGACTGAAAATGAAGGGCAGGCAGGCAGGCAGATAAAGCTTATGGACTGAGGCTGCAGTCCTGAATACACAAGAGAGTAAAGACACATTGAAATGACTGCATCTTACCTCCAAGTAAGCATGCAGGAGAACATTGCTCTGTCAGTCCCCAGGAAAAACGAACAAAAAACATCAAGTTCTTCACTGGGGTGTGTGTGAGTGGAGAGTTATTAGCTACCAATCGTCCATCTTTTATTCTTCATCGTTATTTTCAAAAGTATTTGGGTTGGAGGGGCTGTATTCTGCCAAGCAGAGAATGGTAGGAGTGGGTTCTAGGACTCTTGTATTTTTTGCCTTCGAAATGGATTCTTCTTGTAAAACTGGATTAGTGTGGGCAGGGAGGGGGGAATCTGATGATATTCTGGGGTGCAAAAAAGAGAGAGAGAAGCTCTGATTCCACACACGCCTGACCTCCCCGGCTTTCTATACCCTCCCCCATTTCATAATTATGGAGGGAAGATATAATAAAATATGTTTTTAATACAGCAAAAATCTAATGGGTATGAAATTGCTGGATATGGGGGCGGGGGGCTTCCTAGGAAGGATGGAGTTCAATATGGTTTTGGAGGTAGGAAACCTCAAAGCACTGTCAAGAGAGGAGAAAAGATGTCTGTATGCATACATCATAGGGCATAAACCAATCGATTGGCTATATGTGATGGCTGTGTGCATGAGCAAATATTAGAAGACAGTCCTTCCAGAATGTGCTCATAAATGTTTGTAGCTCTGGGCCTAAAGTATGCTAACAAATAATCCACTCAGCCACCCCACCCAGCAGTTGCTTACGTGTCCAGAGTATCCTAGCATCAGCGATTTAGGACAGCATCAGTCACCACCATAAAGTAAAACATCATTTATGAAACATTTCATTTGCCCATTATGAAATCCAATAGTCCACAGTCCCAGAGGGCATGGAAGCATCGTATAGAAAGTCTGGGTGCTTCCTTCTGAGATACCTTTTAGGTTTGGCCTTGTTTTAACTTCCCCCTCCAGTTGCAAACACCACACTCAACCTTTCTCACATGCCACTTAAACTCCAAATGGCTTGAGTTTAATTAATCTTGCACCTCAGTCCATATATATATATATATATATATATATATAGAGAGAGAGAGAGAGAGAGAGAGAGAGTTTCCTAGGACTTTCAGTGGAAGTGATTTAGAAGTAAGCAGGTTCGTTTGCTCCCCCCCTTTTCTAAAGGGGATCATCACAGCTAAAACACCCCCATGCAATTAAAACATTTCAAATCCACCTGCTTTATCTTTGCCTTAATACTGATGCTGGAAACCTCAAAGCACGGCAACTGTCTGAATCCATAACTTAGAAGATTAACATGTGAATTGGGGACACACACACCCTTCACAGAGTTAGAAAAGAGTAGGAAGGAGCAGAGGGGAAGAACTTACAGCAGTTCCCCAAACAACATGTACGACATCTTTCCCAAAGTGGACAGAGACTCTAAGCTTGTTTTTGCAAAATTAATTGTGATTTTTCCCCCTCACGTGATTTGCAACTTTGCAAATAACCTCGGGCTATTCAGCTCAGATGATGAAGGTGGTAATAATAATAATAATAATAATAATAATAATAATTTTAAACAGTGCAAGACTGAATAGATCATATATCAAGCTTATCGATGTATCTATCAATCCTCCTTGCACCCTGCATCCTACTTAGATTGAGAGTGTCTACTTTGAATACCAAGTCCTGAAAACCACATTTAAGACAATTCCCATGATTTTATCCTAGATTAGTTGATAAAGTTCGTGCCTCCATATGTAATTTAGTAAGATTCTATATTTAAGCTAAAATATCTATCTATCTATCTATCTATCTATCATCTATCATCTATCTATCTATCTATCTATGTATGATAGACAATGGTATGTCCGTCCGCCTGTCTTGAATTCAATGTCTGCATGTGTCTTACATACGTTGACTATATCAGTTTAATTTTGGGGATGGTGATCAAAGGAATTGTGTTTTTCATCTGTTTCTTGTTTTGGTAAGTGATGCACAAGTGTGGCATATGTGTGAATAACCACCCTGGATGAATGGACAGATAGATAGATGATGAATAGATACATGATATGGCTAAGAGCCGAGACAAGAGTCAAAGAAACCGGACCCAGAAATGGCATATATTTTTATACTAGTGTTTCTGACCTTCGACTCGCTTCGAGTGAGGGTGCCAAGACGGAGAGAGTGCGAGGTGTGCGTGCATTTGTATCTGAACAGATCCTAAAATTAGCTAATCATTCCAAAACTCCCCATCTCTAGAGGGATACTCAAAACCGTTCCCTGTTTCCAAAAACTTTTGAACACAACCTAAACTAAGACGCGCTGCCATACGACCCCACCCACAAAACCCTTTGCAAAGTACCCTCCGTTGAATTTCCTTCCTCCCATCTGCACCCCAAGGATCCATTGCCCACCAATCTTTCACGTGTAGCGTCACCCCCCAATTTTTCACGTGTAGCGTCACTCCCCCCCCCCCAATTTTTCACGTGCACTGCTCCTTTAAGATCGTGTCCCACAGCTTTGGATCTATAGGGCATCGCATTTCCACGATCACATTCCCCAACTTTAACTGTGCCATTCAGTGCATGGCAGTATATTGTAGTTTTGGGTTCCACATATCCCGTTTTTTGTTTTAATAAACCCCCTTCCCTTGTCTCAACGCTCCCAAACTCTCTCCTCAGTTCCATTAGCACTTTCCCACCCCACCCCACCACCCCCTTTTTCTTTGTCGGAGTTCAGACTTGTTTACCCCAGCTCGGATCTCTGAAGTTCAAATGTACACGTGATGCCTTTTGCTCTGACTGAGCGCGACAATGAAAACGTCTCCTTCGCTTTTGTGGCTTGCATTTAATTACGCCGGAATCGCATACATGTTTATGGCAGACGAATAAACTACTTCCTCGAACGCTTATTAGCCACCGCCTTTTGGCCTGCGAGCTGATTAAAAACATTGGGCGCATTTTGGGGAGGTTATTATCAATGGTTTGCAGTTATTCCACTTAACTTTTAAATTAGCGTGTGTGTTTTTTGTTTGTTTATTTTTTGGCGAAAGCAGCCCCTGGTCTGGAACAGCCACAAAGGAAGTGAGGACCTAAGCAGATCAGTAACTGGGAATGTCACCTGTAAAGGGTCCCGAAGTGAAATTGACGAGAGGAACTTGGTTAGACAGAGAAATTGACCAGAATGAATAAGGCGTTAGTTGGGGGTCGGTTTTATTTTCTTTTAAAACGTGTTTCAGGACGAATGGAATTACCCTACAAGTTTCCAGTGTTGTGCAGGTATTGGGGTGGTGGTGGTATTTTTTGTTTTGCTCGGGCAGAAGGGAAGTTAAATTTTTAACATTCTGATTTCTTTTCGGAGGGACACTTCTGAGAGCCTTAAGAAATGACCGAAAGAGACGTTGCTCCTTGTTCCACCGTCTCAGTGTGGAACATACCATTTTCTGGAACTAAACATGGAAAAGGGAAGGAGGGCAGGGTTCTGTATGGTGTCCTCTAGAAAGTGGGTGATCAACCCTAATGGTGCTATCCAGACTTGGGGGCAGAAGCCCAGGGTGGAAAGAACTGGAGGGGGCCCCAAACGCAGCAGGGATTCCTTACCGCATTCGGAAATGGGTGAAATAATACACATTACCATCTAAAGTCCAGAAACGAAAAGTAACTAACGCCCACTGATCAAGTCCACTTCACTCAAAGACACAAATTCTACTGCCTCTGTTATTTTAGAGTAAAAAACTAACTGGTGTGTTATCCTTGCCTTGTTTTTTTCTTGTTCCCCGGTGCAAACAGTGCAAGGATGCAAAACCACACACGACCAGTAGCGTTCTCCTGATACTTTTTTTTTTTTTTTAAGTGTATTTGTGTGTGCTTTGTTTGGTCTTTCAAATGATCTCTAGATCGTAGCAATTCGTTGTCTTGATACGAAAGCGTGGAATACACAGAAACACGTGCAAGCGCCGGGGCACACAAACACATCTAGACAGAGGGGCAAATATAGCTAACTATCCAGGTAAGGGTGCAATCCAATACACATTTACCTGGGAGAATTGAACTTAACGGGACTTGCTTCTAAATAGGCATACATAGGATTGCACTGTAAATATCTACCTAACTAATTAACTAAATAAGTATCTACCTAAATAATATTGGGACTTGATCCAGCCAGGTTAAGCACTTTTAAGTCCCATGACTTTCAACGGGAAGAAGTTAAGCAGGTACTTAAATTTCCCACTGAAATAAATGGGACTTAAATATGGATTTATATTGGACACACAGATAAACACTGAGTAAGAAAACACCACCCACACAGTTGACTACATCTGTGGAAAATAAATCACTTTGGGCTTTTTGGGGGGGGGGGGAGGAACAGACGACAGATTTCCTTTTACAGTCAACATCCAAAGCTTTGCTTTTATAAAATCCATCTTTATGTAGCCGTTTGTTACATAATTTAGTGGGTCTTTTAAATAAAAAAAGGCTGGGGAAGGGGGGGACACACACGACACCCTCCCTCTTCCCCAGTCTAGGTAAACTATTTTGGCCCATTCTTATGTACTCATATATGACTTCCCCAGTCCCACAGGCATGCACAGCCTCGACAGAGTCGATCGGGGGAAATGAATAAAAAAGATTTATAGGTTAATTTATGTTGCCTAATCTACAAGTAGATCCCACTATGTCAAGTTTGTCTCCTCCACCTCTTTCTCCTCCCCTCCTGCTTTTCCACTCCTCCCTTCTTCTTCCTAAGCAATTAAATAGTTCGAAGGGACCACTATCCCTTGTTTAAAGGTACGACTTATTTCCGCCTTCCCCCTCCCTTTGAAAAACTTAAGAAGTTCGGCTATTGGGCGGTATAGAAATGTAATAAACAAACAAATAATAAATAAAAGCCAAAATCTCCCCGTTTTTCTCGGGGAAAACGCCTCGCCTTCCGAAATAAACTATTTTTTTGATTGCCTCCCCCCACCTCTCCAATAAATAAACCCAGCGAGCATGTATTTTTAACATGCAAAAAAGTGTCTCTTGCCTTCTCCCTACAAGATAAATCCGGATTGCTTTACCCACCCCCCTTTTAAAAATAAAAATATGTTTCCTATGTCGTAACTATTCAAGCGTGCAAAATGATGGTGCAATTCTTAACATTTTTTTACTTCCTCCCATAACACTCGGTTATACAAATATAGGGGGTCGAGTTGGCCCAAAAGGACTACGATCTTGAATTTCTCGTAGGTTCAGGATTCGTGTGTATGTGTGTGTAGACTTCCACGTGTGTATACGTATGTATGTGTGTGCATGTACGTACACACACAAATACATACCTATGTATATACATATATATATTCAAATCTAAATATATGTATATCTTCTAAGAAAGAAAGAAAGAAAGAAAGCCCTCCTCATCGATTTTTGCCATTGTATTCCCACGAAAGTTGCTCTTGGAGGAGCCGTACGCTGGAAGTTGTTCGACATCATCTCAGAGCCAAAGACAATGAGGAAAGGGCTACGCGTGAGGCCTTTTGCCCTACCAAAGGTCATTCGCCCCAGCTCGCCCGAAGCCGCAGCTTCATAGACATCCCCTAACCCAAGACTCCGTTGATGATCTAATTGAATTACGCCTTTTTGTGTGTGTGTTGCAGAGACAACGGAACACGTGCTGGAGGTAATTAATTATCTGACCGAGGGCTTCGGAAGACAGGCCACGGCTCAGGTAGAACACTTGGGACAAGCTCAAGTTGATGTTGACAAGGGGGACAAAAAAAGGCCTTTGAGAGAGAGAGAGAGAGAGAGAGAGAGAGAGAGAGAGAGACCGACCCACCCTAAACAGTAAAAAGAAAAGAAGGGGGTGGTGGTGGAGAGTGTGCGTGTGTTTTGGTTAGCCAACTCGATTTCTTCCATGACCTTGAGTAGCCCCCAGGAAATCTCGGCAGGAGCAGAACCCTTGCGTGGCCAAAAGAGACCCCCATTCGCTTCAACGCAAACCCCAATTTTGTTGTGTGCTCTACCCCTTGTTCCTTGTTCCTTCCAAAGTGTGCCCCCTGGACCATTTTATCAGCTTTGTCACTCTATTTTCCCCACCCCACCCCCAGCACGAAGTATGACAGAGGCCCAGAGAAGAAGACTCATTTTAGGCGCTTTGTAAGATGATCGTAATGATAACGATGACAATAATAATGCAGATATTATGCACACATAATCCATTCGAAATCTCTCTCTCTCTCTCTCTCTTTAAACCCTTGGCTTCATAAACATGGGAAGGATGCAAAATTCCAAACTTCTCTCCCCCCACCACAAACAAACAAATCTACTCTCATAGTCCCACAACCCCTTTCCTCCCCCAACCCTCTTCTTCTATTGCTCCTGTCTGTCATCTCCCCAAAAGGAAAAAAAACAAGGGAGTGAAGAGGTGGTAGGGTAAGTCAGTTAGTAAATCAATAAACAAATCGACAGCGAAAACTGGACCGAACAGACTCACCTTCTTGGGGATGGGAGAGGGGCTCTTGATGGCTGGTTGGAGGGAGGGGGGATTTGTGATTGGTGTAATGTGAAATGGTGTTGCTATGTTCAGCTGTCCGCCTATCCGTCTATCTATCATCTAATAATCTCGGAGGATTTAATTTTTTTCTTTTTAATCCCCCCCCCCCCCCCGTCTCTGCTGTCTCTCTTTCTCCTTTTAGGCAGATCCTGAAATAAAAAATGTGAAGTCTTTTCCTGGGGCTGACTGTGTATGTGCGGAGAAGGTTGTGAAAAGGGGGCTGTATTTTATAAAGCGCCGTTTGAAGCACTTTCTCAGTGCGTTTCTGAACCTGATCAGATTGTATGTTTCCTGCGGAGAGACGGCGGCAAATCCTGTGAACGGCCTTCAATGGGAAGTCTTCGGGGCTCGGGAAATCTCAGGATATTACAATTACTGGCATCTTTCTTTCGGAGCCTTTTCTTTCGACACTTGGTTCCCCCCCATCGTTCTTTGCAAATGCTTTCCAGAATGAGAAAATGACTGGATTTATAGAGTTGAGGGGGTGGGGAGCTGAGCATGCATGGCTGCCATCGAGGACCGTTAGACCCCGACATTAAAACCGTGCACTTGGTAAAAAAATATATCCATAAACTACACACACACACACACACGCACACACACACGCACACACATATCAAAGGGCCTTTGATTCGCTAGCCTCGGATTTCGGAATAAGATATCCGCCCCCCCGAAAAAGGGAGGTGTCTATTCGGTTTGTTATCCGAATATCCCAAGAACCAAAGAAGCTTAGCACAGCACGATCCCGTATATGTCTACTCAAAAGTAAGCCTGATCGGCTTTTAATGAGGCTTACTCTCGGGTAAGTGGGCATAGGATTTCAGCAGCCTGAACTGCGGAGGGGTGGCTGTCTTTTAGGCTGCAATCCTACGCACTCTTTCCTGGAAGCAAGCCCCACTGAATCCAATGGGACTTACTTCTGAGTAGGCGCGCATAGGAATTCCCCCCCCCCCCATTAGATGGAGAGCGGGTTTCTTCTTCCACTTCGACCGTGAAAGGGTGTGCGTGTCCGTGACGCTGGGAGAGAAAAAAATTCGTACTCATGGGAAGCCATACACACACGCGCGCACACACATATATAACACATATCTGTATCATCTATCTATCTCACCCCAAACTACTGACACTTTGGGTATGGAATACACAAAACAAACATAGATTTTTTTTTTTTTAAGTTCATAATCCACCTTCCTAAACACACCATCCTTCTGGACAAGTGTAAACAACCTCTCCCTAACTCGTCCCCCTTTTCCTTACGCCTTTAGATTTGGTCTTTTTCTTTGGTTTTATTTTAAAATAATATATTTGTTTTATTTTATATTTTAAAAATCAGATCGGTTTGACGGCCAGGCTTTTTTGAACGGGGAGCCAGTGGATCTATTTGCGTTGCGATCGTGGTCGCTGCTGCTACTGCGATGGCTGCCTTAAGCAACATTTTAAAAGATAAAATAAATAATTGGGAGGCTCTCGCGGGGAGGGAGGCATCTTGTCCTGTTCTTTTAACTTTCTCCTCGCTTTTAAGTTCACCCATCTCCCCTACACACACACACACACACACACACAGTTTTCTACCCTCTTTTCTTTGAAATCTGAGGGGGGTTTCCGTCTTCTTTCCACATTGTTTTTGGAGGTGGAGGCGGTGGGGAGATAGAAACACCAAACGAAAATGATGAGTACAGTAGAGGAGGGAGAGAAACCTGTATAGGAGCCGGCGAGGGCAGTTACATCCAAGGAATCGAGAGTTTCCTTCCTAAATGCTAACTAGGCAGAGGCTGAAGGAATGGCACTATACTTATGGAGTCAGAGTCTCTCTTTCCCTTCTCTCCCCTTTGGGCTGAGCAAGAATGATGCCCAAGTCATACGCCCCAAGACCATCTCCCCCTCCTCCGCCAGCCCCTCATCTCTGCCCCCTCGCTGCCCCCCAGTTGTATCTCCAGTAAACAAAACGTTTGGAGGTTGGCGGACACCCTTTAACCTTACCTGCGCCTCACTAAACCCAGCCCGGCCAATCAGAACGCGGGGCTTAAACGGAGCTGCCATATTCAATGTTAAACGCTGTCAATCACGCGGCCTCGGTCCAATGGGCAGGCCCGTTGAGGGTCAGGTGACGGCTAGGCAGGCGGCTCCCCATTGGCTTGCAGAGAAGCTGCCTCCCGGAGTTCGGCACTCTTTCTCTCTCTCTTTCGCTCTCGCTCTGCCTCCCTCCCCCTCTCTCTTTTTCTTTCTCCCCCCCACCCCTTCCATATGTGTTAGAAAGGGAGGAGCGCCTGACTTTGGCCAGTGCAAGGACGTCGTTCAGTTGGAGTGGAGGGAGCCCTCCTGGAAAGCAGGGGTGGAAAGAGGCAGCGGGGATCCCCCGTGGGTTGCGTGGGCGCGCATCTTTGCCCCAGTGTGCAGGGCAGAGGGGGTGCCTCCATCCTTGGCCCTCTAGAGCGAGTGGGTGGGGTTTGGGGCTGTTGGGAGGGTGCCCCGCTGTTGTTGTAGGTTTCTCTCTCCCCCCTCCCCCCCGCGTTTTGGAGAGGTTTGGAGCGCGTGTGAATGCGGCATTTGGGAGGCTGGCGCGCGAGCCCTCCTGCCGCCCTCTCCATTGTGTGGGGCTGATCTAGGAGTGGTGGGGGGGAGAGAGAGCGGAGAGAAGGGAAGGGACAAAACAACAACAACCCCGGCTTAAAGCCGCTGCGGCTGTTGTTTGGAGGGGGGGGGGCGGGAAGGGAAGAAGACGCAGGAGACGATCGCCGTCGCGGGGCGGCCGCTGCCTCGACCTCTCGGCCCTCCTCTTCCTCCTCCGAAGGCGGGCTATGGCCATGTTGTTAGACGGCGGGCCTCAGTTCCCCGCGCTGGGAGTCGGGGGCTTCGGAGCGCCTCGCCACCACCCCCACGACGTGGCGAACCGCGACGCCGCGGCCGCCGCCATGGGGCTCAACCACCCGTTCGGCGACTCGTCCTTTAAGCTCAGCCCGGCCGCCCACGACCTGGCGTCGGGGCAGGGCTCGGCTTTCACGCCGCAGGCGCCTGGCTACCCCCACCCTCACCACCACCACCACCACCCCCCGCACCACGCCGGCCAGGTGCCTTCTCCGTACGCGGCCGCGGCCGCCGCGTTCAACTCCACGCGGGACTTCCTTTTCCGCAACCGCGGCGGCTCAGCCCTGGGAGACTCGCCCGCCCCGGGAGGGGGCTCGGCCGCCGCCGCCGCCCAGCACGGCCTCTTCGGCGGCAGCGCGCCCGCCGGGCTCCACGCGCCGCCGCCGCCGCCGGGCATCGCGGAGAGCCCCGGCGGCTACCTGCTTTTCCCGGGCTTGCACGAGCAGAATCCCAGCCACGCTTCGCCGACGGCGGCCCACGCGGACAGCGGGCAGATGCATCTGGGCTTGCGGGGGGACCTGTTCGGCCGGCCGGAGACTTACCGCGGCGTCTCCAGCCCCCGGGCGGACCCTTACGGGGCTCCGGCCCAGTTCCACAACTACAGCCCCATGAATGTGAATATGGGCGGCATGAACGTGGCGGCGGCGGCGGCGGCCGCGGCGCACCACCACCACCACCACCATCACCACCACCACGGCGCCGGCGCCTTCTTCCGCTACATGCGGCAGCCCATCAAGCAGGAACTGTCCTGCAAATGGATCGACGAAGCGCCGCCGCCGCCGCCGCCGCCGCCGAGCCGCCCCAGAAAGAGCTGCGACCGGACTTTCAGCACCATGCACGAGCTGGTCACCCACGTCACCATGGAGCACGTCGGCGGCCCCGAGCAGAACAACCACATCTGCTTCTGGGAAGAGTGTCCCCGCGAGGGCAAGTCCTTCAAGGCGAAGTACAAGCTGGTCAACCACATCCGCGTCCACACGGGCGAGAAGCCTTTTCCCTGCCCCTTCCCGGGATGTGGGAAAATCTTCGCCCGGTCGGAGAACCTCAAAATCCACAAAAGGACGCACACAGGTAAGGCGCCGGACACACCCCTGGCCCGCCGCCGCCGCCTCCCGCCCCGGCCCCCGAGAAACCTGGACGGGAGCAACAAAATCCAGCCAGACTTTGATTATTCGTAACATAAAAAATGTTTTGGGTTTTGGATGGCCGTAAAAATAAATGGTGGGGGGGTGGAGAGAGACGGAGCGGACATACAAGGGGGTATTGGAGGTGGAGGGGTGGCTGTGTGACACTAGAGGATCAAAGGATCGGGCGTGGGGGGCGGAGCTGGGGAAAAGAACTGGAGTGGAAATAAACAGAAAGACATGAAAGCAATGAAGCGATTTGTGTTGTTGTTGTTTATCCCTTTTTAAAGTGAATCTTTCGGAGGACGCTTCGTTCACTTGTCAATTTCACGCGAGGAGAAGAAAAAAAGTACTCCTGTTTTGTTTTGAACTTCGTCTGAAGATGAGATTTTGGAGGAGTTTCCCCTCATCTTTTCCCTATGTTCTGCCTAGCCTCCCCCCCCCCCCGCCAACGCCCAGTTGCTTTCATACATCTCCCGCTCTTATTTCGTATCTTTAATATGACGGAAAACTAGGGAAGGGGGACGCACTGGAGGGAGGGGGTCTTTCCCCCCATTGCTTTTTTCAAGAGACTTAGGTCTGCATAGACATTCTGTTGAAGAAACCATACAAATGCTAATAGACTCTAATTTTCAGTTACTTCCGCTCTCTCTTTTAATGCTTTGATTGGCACATCTTCTAATTAAATCAGTGATACTTTTTGTCCCAAGTATTTTATATCGTTATTCTTTTTTAAAAAAATAAATGGTTCCGTGTTCAATTCAGTTCCTCCATGAAAAGAAACAAACATAAAAGAAAGCAATACATTTTCTTGTCTTCTTCAACACCTCCTTATAAAACCGTCTGGATCTCCACAATTTACCTTCAGAGGAGTTTCCTTCTCCACCTCCTCTGCTCCTGCTCAGTTTCTCCCTACCCAAATCACCCAAAGGTCTATTTCTACGCTCTCTTTCCCGTTAACAGACCCCTTAGAAGAACCGTTGCATTTGAACGGCGCAAATTAAAAGCTACGAAGGGGCATTTTGATTGATCTGTAAGGTAACAAACTCCATTGTTTGAGAATAAGTTATCCGTATGTCGCTCCCTGCTTGTTCCTTCTTCCTTTTAACATACTGCAGACACTTCTTCTGTTTCAAGAGATAGTTTAGGCAGAGAGAGGAGAAAGAAGGAGCCGTAAAGTTGCAAAGAGGGAAGAAAGTTTTTCTGTAAGCAGAAAGGGGGGGGGCAAAAAAGCGGGAAAGCCATCTGTCCTCTCTGCATGCAACAAACTAACCCTCTCCTTTGCAAAACGAGCATCCAGCAGTTGATTTTTTATTTTTTATAATGTATTTTTTATTTGCAGGAGAGAAGCCCTTTAAATGTGAATTTGAAGGCTGCGATCGGCGTTTTGCAAACAGCAGTGACAGAAAGAAACACATGCATGTCCACACATCAGACAAGCCATACATCTGTAAAGTCTGTGACAAGTCGTACACCCACCCCAGCTCCTTAAGGAAGCATATGAAGGTAATTAAGCAAGCCCTGCTTTCCCTTTAGACCTTCTGGAAGCCTTGCAAGATCTATCTATCATCATTTATCTATCTGTAGAGTGTGTGAGTGTGTGTGTGTGTGTGTGTGAGAGAGAGAGTTATATCTATTTATATAATTGTGTGTGTGTGTGAACACAAGTATACATATATGTGTGTGTGTGTGTGTGCGTGCGCGTGGGAATTATATACATGCATTTATTTATATAGTTACACGTCTGTGTAGGTATATATGTATATTTAATATTCTCTGTGTGTATATGTATAGAGAGAAAGTGTGTGTTAAATAATTATGTATGCATATATTTCTATGGTTATATGTGTGTACTTGTGCATGTAGATTTCACACATGAACATGTTTGCCTGTGTTTTATTTTTCTGAACTCATATTGTGTGTGTTAGTATGTGTAAGCTTCCAGTTTGATATAACTCAATACAGGAAACTAGATTTTTCCCTTGGTGAAACAGACCCTATTTCAGCTTTCAAGTAACTGTTCGCTTTGGAGAGATGGAAATTAAAAAAAGTTGCGTGCACACACATTTGGGGTGTGTGTGTTAAATTAAAAATGTTAATTTTCAGATGGCCTTGTTCCATCAGAAGCTGAAGGGCTTGGTTAGTAGTGTCCCCCTTGCTGAGTAGCATTTCATCATGTGTAACTATTTGCTAAACTTCTATCTTAGTTTGTGAATGAGTAAATTTTGCCTCCAGAGGACTGCTTAGAGGAGGCTTGTGGGAGATTGGGGTGCAATGGAGGCCCAATTCACACACGTACACACAGACAACTGCTGAAATATAAAATCCCTTACAGTTTACTTAGACCATAATCTAGCCCTGAAGGTGCTTAATGGAGAAGAGAGTGCTCTGATTTTGATCAGATGTGTGTTCATCTAATGTGTTACACTGTTTCTGTTTTTCAGAAGAGTGGCGGGGTGGGAAGAGAAGAGAGATCCTCCATAAATCCCCCCCGCCCCAGATTTAGTTTGAGGATCAATTTGGCAGCTTGGACACCTTTTCTATTTCTCCAATCATGCCTTAAAAATAAAAATAAAAATGCATATATTGATCTAGTCTTCACTTTAATCTTTCACTTCTCCTTCCGCGCAATGTCTGCTCACCAGCCAAAGACAAGGTGATAGCTCCTTTGCTCTTGGCCTTGCCTGATTGTGTCTGTCTTCTTTTCAGGTCCACGAAACCCAGGGGTCCGAGTCTTCCCCAGCAGCGAGTTCTGGCTACGAATCGTCCACTCCCCCAGCCATCGCTGCCGCCACAAGCAAAGACTCTGTGAAACCTCCCCCTCCCACCCTTCAGACTGCCAATCCTACTCACAACCCTGGACTGCCCCCCAACTTTAACGAGTGGTACGTCTGATGGGGGCAAATTCAACTCTCTGCAAGTAAACCCACCGGACTGGACCAAAAGGATTTCTGGTGACATTAAAGGACAGCAAACTTATCCCTGACCTGCCATTGGAGTTTACAGGACAAACATTGCAGGAGGAAAAAAAAAGGGGTGTGTGTGTGCGTGCGCGGGGTGTGTGTGTGTGTTGCTTTTTGGTTCCCCCCACCCAAGAGCTGGAGGCTGGACTTTATCATGTCTATTTTTCTCAGGATTAGCAATTTCTTCTTTTTCTGCATCAAGAGTTATTTCTTTTGAGGTTTTTTTTTTTTTAAATCCCTCTGATTCACTATCTTTTCTTTCCCAACATTCTTGCCTTTTGTAATTTGACTTTAGTGGATATGCTTTCTCCTCCTTGCTCCTTTAGTGGGATGCTCAAAAACAGAAAACTGACTCCCCCCCTTGGCCTTAGTTGTGATTAAAAATAAGAGAAAAAAAAACCCCACAGTCTTAAAACTTGCCAAAGTCCTGCATTGTCTTGAAGTCTCGTGTCTGTCTGTGTCTGTCTGACTGTCTCTCATTCTCTGCCATTCTCCTCTTTTTCTCACTCTCTAATAACATTATACTTGTGAATGTATTTCATCTGATTGGGGAACAGGGAGGGGGTGTCTTTCAGTATATTTTTAAGGATGAGGGGGATGTGATATTAATTTTACCCAGCTCCTGGCAATTTAGTATAAACAGTTGCCTTTTTGTAATAACTTGTTTTGTATGTAAATACATATCCACGATGCCATATTTATCATTTGTAATTTAATTATTGAGACAAGTGCCGGGAACTGAACAATATTTATGAAAAACCCACAAAAAGAAGTAATTTTGTTTTCTAACAAAAAAAAAAACAAAAAACCCAGACAAACTCTGTACAGCTTTTGGTTATATAACTGCTTTAGCATTAAAAGTTTATTGTTTTGGAAAGAACACAGTAGAACCATTTCCTTTCCAAGACTTATCTGTTCCTTTTTCTTTTCATTATTATTTCTGCCTTAGTTTAGACAACTCAAACAGCTGCCAAAAAACAAACCCAAAAGGAACAAGGGCCTTAAGGTTTCTAAAATGACTTCCAATTTTTCCCTGTGCTGATCCCCCCCCCCACTCCAGTGTAAGGGTTTATGGTGTTTACTTCTTCCATTGTGGGAAGGAACCATCTTCCTGTGTATATGGTCCATCCTTCCCCTCTTTAGATGGCTGCTTCTCCTCACTGCAAACATCTTCTGTTGGTTTCTGGATTCTGCTCCACTTCACAATTCAGTTAACAGCCTGGACATCATGAACTTCAAAAGAAAGGAGAGCTTCTTTAACCTGCCAAGACACATCTAAATGCACAAAGGTAAACCGAGTTAGTTTTTCTTGGGTGCTTGTGTGAAGGCCATCCTGTGCATGTGCGTGCATCTGTCTATGTAGTAGTACCTGTGAACAAACTTCCAAGAGTTCACTCCCAGATTAAATATCTATCTGATTTATGTATCTGGTCTTATCCTGCATCCTAAACAAGATTAATTGGCAGAGGAGTCTCCTTAATTCCAGCGGAACTTACTCCCAAGTAAGTAATGGTTTATGTGTGTTTTTTTCCAGTTTTTTTTCCTGTTTTCTAATAATTAACAGGGCAGTCCTATACATGTTCACTCAGAAATAAGTCCCGCTAAGTTCAAGAAAGTGGGTATAGGATTGCATCTTAAGTGTTGAATATACAATGTGTGTGTGTTTAAATTATTGCACATTAAGCCAATTGTTCTTTTATAGCATTGTAAACTATATGGATTAGAGAGATCTAAATTGTCTTGGAACTGTGTGCCTGTGCGTGTGTGTGCCTGGTTTGTGCAGGGTTGCTTCCACGTTGGTAGCTAAATTCTGTCTGTCTGACTCTATATATAGAAAGAGAGGGGTGTGGGGTGGGGAAGATGTGTGTGAGAAAAGTACAGGGCCTGTTTGCAGTATAATATTTATATTTATGTATTGCTAGAAAACGCATCATTTGATGAAATTGTCTTACTAGATAACCCTGGCAGTGTTGGGTTGGCAATTTTATTTTAAAAGCATGATAATCCCTGTTTAGTGAGCTCTGGGTTCTTTTCATACGGAGTCCTGACTTAGTAGAAGTACGTTATATACTGAAAAAGCAGAATAACATAAAGAGATGAATAAGCAGAGGGTTAGGAATATTTTTAAAGCAGCCTTTTGCCTGTCCCTTTTTCTAAATTATAATTAAATAAACTTTATTTACTCGGAAAATAACAACCCCCCCCCCCAGCTTTTAATAAAGCGTTTGGAAAGGAAATAGTTGGACATTTACGAAGATGTTTCGATTTTACCCGATTTGCTCTGTTTGAAATCAACTTGGGGCTCAGTTCTATGGCCATTGACCTGGGAGTAAGCCCTATTGAACGCAGTGGGGCTTACTACTGAGTAGACATGGATAGGATTATTCTAGTTTAATTAATCGGTTGGTCGCTCGAAAAGGAATCAGCCTTTTCCACATGATGTGCGGAGCCTCTCAACTTTTCTCCAAGTTTAAACTGAAAGCTCCTGCTTCTCTCCCAAGAGGTGAGGTCTATACACGAATTTACTTTACCGAATTAAGTCAGATTTACTTTACTGAATTAAGACCTAAAAACCCCAAACAAAACGTTCGCCCCTTTGTATAGCCAGATCCAATCGGAAAAAGTAATTTGAAGTGGTCTGACGGAGAAACTGGTTTCAAGGCTGTACGTGAGAAATGCGCGACCATGAGCCCAACGGCTCTTCGGCTACTACGCAAAACAGATTTACGCATCAGGGGTTCGGCGCCCTCCCTCCCTGAAATCTGGGGGCCCGCGAGAGTTACTTCGGATCAAAAGATCTGGCGCGTTCGAACACGCCGATTCCAATGGCATTTTGTTGGGGAACAAGGCCCGTTTGGAGTCTACTTGGGACCCGCTTCCAAGTGTGCCCGCTGACAGGGTGGAGATGGAGGTGATCAGGAAGGTGAGAAACGCGTGCACATTTGCTCCGGCTAGTTTTCCTTCTGCTCCAATGGAATTGGAAGTTCCAAACTTCCAGTTGGAAGCTCCAAACTTCCAATGGCGAAGTTTGCATCTCGGGGGTTAATAAAAAAAGTAAAAGTTTGGTTATAGGGTTTGGGGAGAGGAGGCTCCCCTCACCTCACGATTCCCAGAACCTCCGCAGAAGTGACGTTTGCCTTCTGCTTCTGAGATAAAGCTGGTTTTTGGATTATGATTATTTTGCAACTTCAGCGCCCTTGGTAGACTCAGCCGGGGTTTGAACTTGACCCTGGTCTGTGGCGTCCTTCGTCTCCCCA
This sequence comes from Heloderma suspectum, assembly GCF_057233095.1. NCBI lineage: Eukaryota > Metazoa > Chordata > Lepidosauria > Squamata > Helodermatidae > Heloderma > Heloderma suspectum. The sequence continues at coordinate 6,559,643 of NC_139466.1, forward strand.
GCCGAGGCCGCTTCCTCAGTTCAAGTCCTCGGCCCCTTGGAAGGCCACTTAAATATACCTAGCCACTTAAAAAAAACAAGAAGAAAAAAGTAATGATGTCCATCGCAGACTTAATAAGCATGTTTACTCAGAAGTAAGGCTTCTTTGTGCTCGACTTTCTCCCAATGTGCTTTGGAGTTAGTATTTGCAATTCTGTCCCATGCTTACATAGGAGTAAGCTCGAGGGAGCTGGGGGTGGGGTGGAGAGATTTGCTTCTGGGCAAAAGCCTAGTTTACAGTGGAGGGTGGCCACGTGGAGCTCAGGGCGGTGAGATTCACTTCTGAGAATGACTTATGAGTAAATGCACTTAACTTGGGAGTAAATAACTCCAGGCAGGCATTTCTGAGAAAAGTTGCATAAGCTGGATCTGGAGAAGCCACAAGTTTGTCTGTTGGAAGTGGAGCATTTCTTACTATTTTTTTTTTAATTTATCTACCCCCTTCCCACTTGTTTCGTTTTTTAAAAAAATCCCACAGTACTTCTGTTGTTGTTGTTGTTGTGTTGTTGTTGTTGTTATTATTATTATTCTCCTGCATTTCTTTGCAACTAAACATTTCTTTTGCTATACACTGCAGGAAAAGAAAGGCATACCCCCAGGACAGTGGACTTGAAGTCACCATGTAGGATTAAGTAAAGAAACCAAAAAGTTACCACCTTTGCAGCTCAGGAAGAAACTTGGAAAGGGGGAAATCACAAATAGGTGAGGTACTTGGTCTGTTCTTAAAGATGCCCACCCAAGGGGTTGGTCTTAGCATATTCTTTCCAGAACTTTAAACTTGTTGGATTCCCTCCCTTCTCATCTCACACACAAAATATTCATTAGAGATCCTTGTTGTAACTTCCAAGAGAGCTGTTATCGTTGCTATTTAATTTTTAATGTAGAACTATTCTTCCATCAGCCCATGACAATTTCTGGGCACAAACCACCCCCATATCAATAATTCTTGATGTCAGTGAGAGGAACATATTAATGTGGTCCTAAAATATATATATTCTGGAGCAAGTGTGCATAGGATTTGCAACCCTTTTCTTGTGTGTAAAAACGATCAGTGGGACTTAAAATGGTATCACTTTGGTTGGAATAGATGTTATGAATAAGAAACCACTGCTTGGTTGGTTGTTGTTGTTGTTGTTGTTGCTAGTAGTTTCCCCACTACAGTATTGTTCCCTGTTATTAGCATATTTTAGTATCAATAATGATAAAGATGGTCTATTAGTTTGGCATACATGACTTCCAGGACAACGTTCTGCATTTTAGTGGGGGAAGGAAGCTTGTTTATACATTTTATCCCATTTTTCCCATTTCCTCCCCCCGCCCGCCCGCCTGCCCTCAAGTGTTTGCCCAAAGGCCAGCCATCTGCACCAAGAAACAGATACTTGAGTTTGTCTGGTTGCTTTGTATTGCAAATGAGAAAGGTGCAGTTTAGATAGATGGTGCAATTTGCAAAGCACAGACAAGGGTTGATAGTTTGGTAGGTGTGACCTTTCCTTGTGGATCCCCTAGTCTGTTCTTGATTTGGGGGGAAGGGGATGAGATTGTGCTCAGAAAGCAGAGATGGTGGTGGAAATGAGAGGTGGGTGAGAAGGGATTTGCTTTTCACCCTAGCGATCAGATTCCTTTTGAATTATTTGGTGATACTATTAAAAGGTGGCCAGGTTTGTTTGTTTCAAGAAAATGTCTGTTAGTTTGTATGTGTGTGAGAGGGCATTCTTTCAAATGTTGGTGGATGTGGAAAATATTTCTGTGTGTCTCTTTCTGAAGCTTCTCCGTAAGGCTTAGTCTACAGTTCTATATACAAGTCCCATTGAACTTAATGCGGCTTACCTCTGAGTAGACATGTATCGGCTTGCATGACACAAGGCCTGTTCTTTGGTATGTTCAAGGTGAACAGGGTAAAACCCTGTGCATGTTTAGCAGTGTGATCAATGGAGCTTGCTCCCCGGTAACTCTGTGTAAGATTGCAACTTAAATTGCTCACTCCACCAAAAAAAGAAACAAAAAAGAAACAGAAAAACACACAGTGCACTGAGAGGGTGGGGTATATAATGGTGACCTTACATTTTTAAACGTCTTGCAACTAAATCAATATTAATGCAGGTCAGGAACTGTTTTTCATATTTTTAAAAGCAAAAGATGGTGTCTTTTTGGCATGCACATCTAGTATATGTTTGCATCTTTGTTATTGTGATGGTGTATTAAGATCAATACTAAGCTTATTTCTTTGTATAAAGGGATAATAGTTCATTGGATAAAACCAGTAGACTGGCCAGAAATTCAGGTGTTCCTTAGCAAGAACCACATGTGGTCTGAAATGCAGGAGGCACTGCATTCCCCTCCCTCATTGGTGCTTCTGGGGTGTGTGTGTGTTTATAATTCAGCCTTCCCAAACATGGTGCCTTCTGATGTTTTGGATTACAACTCCCATCAACTCTTGCCAGTATGGCCAATGGTCAGGAGTTGTAGTCCAAAACATCAGGTTGGCAAAGGCTGGTATAAGTGATCTCACTTACACATACATATATACATACCAGAAGCACTAAATAATAACAACAACAACAACCTGTGCTTGAGGTCTTGTCTGTCTGTAGCCTTATCATAACCATGTTTGCTCACAAGTAGGGATGTGAAGGCCCAGGAAAAAACTGGAAAAAAATGAGGGTATTTTTTTTAAACATGCCCGCTAGGGATTGTTTTAAAACTTGGGGGAATATTTTCCTGATTTTTTCCTGGGTTCCTCCTGCAGTTTTCTCATTTCCCCCCAGGTCTTCACATCTCTACTCAGGAGTAAGTCCTGCTGAGTTAAATGGGGCTTTTATTCTCTGCCTGATAAATCCATGTAAGATTGCAGCCTAATGGCTCAGGCCTATTCACATTTACTCAGATGTAGGCTCCATTTTGATTCCATACTTGGAAGTAAGTCTGTTCTTTTGACACTTAAGGTGGAAGTAAATTCCATCAAAACAAGTGGGACTTGTTTCCAAGTAAGCACAGTCCAAAAATGGGCACATATTTGCATAGAATTGTGGTTTTGGGATGTGGTTGAGCTCATACTTAACTTGGAAGCAAGCCCAGTTGAAATGAATGGGATATACCGCTGGATAGATAGGCTGTTAGTCTGACACAGCCTGATCCTATGCACATTTACTCATGAGGATGCCCCAATCAGTTCCATGGATGGGACATATGCCCAAATAAGTGGGTTGAGGACCTCAGGCTTAAATTTCACCACAAACAGGAGATTAATTCTACCTCTCTCATCCCTCCTTTTCAAATAGGGTCACCAACTGACCAGTGGAGGGAAACCCCCCCCAACACTCTGCTTTTGTGCCTTTGTTAGCAACTTTATGCACAGAAACCAGCAGATAAGGGTTTTTTTCAACACATGGCGAGAAACGTGATCCTCCCTTAATGTCTATCCCTCAAGCTGCTGTGAAGGGCATAGCTATAGAGGCTGGCTGAAAATCTGGCAATCCTCTTGCTGCCCTGTTCCATCTGTGGCTGCCTGGATTGGCTTGTATTTTCGTTCCTCTACAGAGCCGCTTTTAGGACTTGGCTAAGACAGCTTATTTATAGACAGACAGGGCTTAAAAAAATGACCAGCACCCAATATAACTCACCCCTCTCCCTCATGCAACAGGAAAGCACCATAGCAGGACATGCATGTGACAGTAGCAGTTGGAGTGCTGATTCCCCCAGGCTCCCTTCTAATAGATTTTTGAAAAGAACTGCAGCTTTGGGCTCTTTTGCCCTACTTAGGTCATGGATGATCAAAAATATAGCATTGGTTTTGAGAGTATGTTGATGTTGTTGATGTTGTTGTTAAATGCAGCAAACATTTAGCCCCAACAGGGATTTGAACCCTCCAAGTTGGCGAGTGCATCATCAGGAGAGAAGAATAGGGGAGGGAAGGCTCTGGGATCTGTCCCCTTTAAAAGCTATTTTCAAAGGTGCCCTGTTTGGTTGTTTTGCCTGCTTCTGGGTCAGCCAAAGAGCACGATGCTGCTTACCCTGGAGAGAGATTGCTGGGGGTTTTGCAAAGTCTCGAGCCAAATGGCCGAGGGTTTTTGGGATGCCCTGTGGAGTGCTGAGAGGGAAGCCCGTTGGAGTCGCTCTGCTTGGCCTCTGAAGCAGCTGCTTTCTCCCCCTGGCAGGGAGCCAGGAGAAAACAGCAGGAGCCAGACCCATCAGCGACACTGTGGGAAGCAGGTTGACTGATGTGAGACCTTCTGGATGCCTTTTGAGGAACTCTAGGCAGGAGTTTTAAATAATTTGAGGCAGAAATCAGGATTCCATCTAGAATCTGGAAAATCCTAGGGAGGGTAGGAGAGAGAGTGTGGCTGCAATTCAAGACAGAGTTAGTAAGTCTCTATAAAACTATTTGATTGCAGTAGGCTTAAGTGTGCCTTACTCTCTGTTGGAATGTGGCTGCTACCCTGGAGCATGTGCAGAGTGCTTTAAGGATTCGGTGCTGTCATGTGGTTGGAATGAATGGCTTCCATTTTCTATGGCAAAGCTATATCTGGCAAAATTTTCTCTTCTCTGCAAGTCGGGTATGGGAGCCCTGGTCTGAGTCAGGGCCTAGTAACTATATCTGATGGGGGAGAGGGTTAGGCTTCTCATTTTAAAGGGCCAGCCCTTATTCCAGAATGCAGTGTGCAAAATGAAGGCTCTCCTTTAGTCCTCCCCTCTGTTGATGGATCCATCGATCATGATGATGTGTATCAGACACAACAGGTGCAACACAACCTCTTGTTTTTAATATTTTGATCTGGTAATGCTCCAGAGACTGGTGTGTCTCATCCATCTGGATGAGTAAGCAGAAATGGAGAGGGAAAGAGCACCATGGACTAATGATGAAAAATGGGGAGACAGGCTCCGGTGCTTGAGAAAACCAAATGTATTGTGCTCTATGTGTTTCGGAATATTTCCTTCTTTAGGATCTGTTAAAAGCCACTTTGTCTCTTGTTCTGAAATATACCAATATTCTTTCCTCTAGATACTTGCACACACTACTCTTGAAGACTGTTGATCTCTGGTGAGAGCAATACACCAGTCTTCTTTCCTCTGGGTACTTGCACATGCTACTCTTGAAGCCTATTGCTCTCTGGTGAGAGCAATAACCAATATTCTTTCCTCTGGGTACTTGCACATGCTACTTTTGAAGCCTATTGCTCTCACCAGAGATCAATAGGCTTCAAGAGTAGTGTGTGCAAGTATCCAGAGGAAAGAAGACTGGTGTATTTCAGAACAAGAGACAAAACTGCTTTTAACAGCTCCTGAAGAAGGAAATATTCTGAAATGCGTAGAGCACAATAAATTTGGTTTAATCCAGCCCCGGAGCCTGTCTCCCCTTCTTCGTTGTGTCTCATCCATCTACCAGCAGGATCATGGGCATTGCTTTTCTCTGTTTCAAGGTTCCACGCCATGGCAATCCATGTGTGGATACTGGAACTCCATGGGCAGGGCCAGTATTGTGGGTCAGTCTCCAACCAATCCTTGCCTGCTTTGGTCAGAAGACGTTGACCAAGCAGGAAGCACCGGTGCCATTGGCTCCACCCACATAGTTCCGGCATTCACACGCATGCTGCAGTGGTGGGAGGTCTTAATACAAGAAAGTAGCTACAGGCATGTGAGAAGGGGGCTTGCATTTCAGGGAGTGTAGAGAGGCATCCATTTAGGAGTTCTTGCTGGGGTGCCTATTCTATGGGGATCCTTGGGGCTGTGAGTGTTTTTGCATGAAATGGTCATAGGCTATGGGGTTGCGGTGTCTATTCTAATGGAAAGGTCCATATCTCCAATTTTGGGGTGGTGGTGGTGGTGGTGGTGCAGGGTGGAGATGAGAACTGACCAAAACTTATGGAGTTGGAGCTGCTCAAAACTTTTTGGAACTGGACCGCCTGTTCTAGACAATCTACAGTGGTTCTATCTATGAGCATGCTCTTTTGTGGAACAGGGGCTATAGCTGTGTGTGGCCTTATGGAATAGTAGCTGTTCCTAACAGAGATTTCAAGCATTTTCTCTTCTGTTCTTTGAAGCTTGCGGCATGTGCTTTCTGGGTCAATATGAGGCTGCTATTTGTTGGAAGAAAGTGTATGTGGAATTGCTAGGCTTTGGGGGTCATGGGTTCTATTGCATGCCTGCTCCATAGAACATTATGGTGTGTGTGTGTGTGTGTGAGTGAGAGAGAGAGAGAGAGAGAGAGATGCTGCTGGGAGATCTAGAACATAAGAACTACCTTGCTGAATCAGACCAAATGTCCTTCTTGACCACATCCTGCCTCCCCCAATGGCTAGTCAGATATTTTGGGAAGTTTCCAAGCAGGGAAACATGAGTTTTGTTAAATCTGTTCCGTCTGTGTTTCATGGATTGTCAGGCGGCTTTTCTTCTGTCATCCACTCATTATAGGATCAATTTTTTTAACCAGAATTTTGTTCTACTTGTGTAAGTGCACATTACTTAATCCACATTTGTGCTAATGCACATTTGCAGATTGCATGGACTTGCAGACTGTTTTTTCACTTTTCGGGAGGATTTGTGCTAATTTGCATTAGCGTAAATACGCGTTAGCACTAATGTGAAGTAGTGCAAATCCCCCCCGCCAGTGAAAAACCAGTCTGCAAGTCCACGAAATCCACAAGTATGCACTAATACAAATGTGTATTAAGTCTGTGGAATCTGGGTGACTTGGAAAAATCTGATCCGCTGCGTAATTGGCAGGTCAGATTCATAAAGATCTGAACTCACCTGAAACCATAGCGGATTTCTCTGACATCCAAGCAGGGCATATAAAAATGATATCATCCTCTGATGTCATTCAACCCCAGAGGTGGGAAGTGAGGAAAACTACCTCTAAACCTGGAGGTTCTTTATGGCTAATTACTTTCATTAGACTTATCTTTCATTTATTTATACAATCCTTGTTAAAAACAAGCTACTTAAGGCAGTGTCACTCACCACTGTTGCTTATTTTGGGCTGAGTCAGTCTCTCTCTCTCTCTGTGTGTGTGTGTGTGTGTGTGTGTGTGTGTGTGTGCATGTGCGCAAGAGACATTCAGGCCCTTCTGAACTCCCCAGGCAGAGGATGTCACCTTGTGGGGTGCTGGTGTGTCCCTTTTGTGTGGTGTTTTATGCTGTTAGTCTGCTCTGTCAAGCTGCATAGGTGATGTGTGTGTGATGGGGTGTGTGTGTGTTAATGAAATGCACAAGCATGATTCTCAAACCTGCTCCAGTTTTAGACAAATATTTGTTTATAATTGTATGCATTTATTACACCTTTAGACTGCCCAATAACTGAATTTCTCACTGATCCCCTGTAACATTTTAAAAACATCGCTGAAGGGGGCTGCTGACTTCTGTAATTCGAGCACAGATGCCAGGGTTTGATTCTGGAGCTTGGCCTATCAGGCTTCTGTGGGTGCTTAAGCCTTGGGGTCCTCTTCAGGCACAGAAAAAGAATAGGAAAGGACTGCGGCAGAGCCCCTGTTTTGCATGTAGACGGTCCCGGGTTCCATCCCTGGAATCTCTGGGTAGAGCTAGAAAAGAATCCTGCCCGAAACCTTGGAGAGCCATTGCTGCCAGTCAGTGTTAACAGCACTGGATCAAGGTTCTGACTCAGGGTAAGACAGGTTCCTGTGTTCCTAGGAAGGTTCAGCATTCACCCTTATGATTGGTCAGTATGAATCCTCCAGATTGGCCAGTTGTACAATAAATACCGGTTTCTTGGCCTTCCACTCTTGCCTTTTCAACAGAGCAGGAAGGCCTCTTCCTTGCCAGACTTCAACCTCCCTACTTTCAGCAACAGAGTGCAGGGACCCTTCCTCCATCCCAGCTCTTGTCTGGATTCGGCCATAGCTACCTATTGGCTTGGCCTGGCCTTGATTGTGTGTTTCCCTCGGTGGTGCAGCATAGTGATTTTAGACTCTGGACTTCACAGTTTTATGGGAGGCCTCCTTTAGGTAGCCATGTGTATTACTTTAGTTGTGAGGCACTGTGAAGGTTTGAGGCCTACAAAGGCAAGGTAAAAAGGTCAGGCCTAGAAGCCTGGGGTTGTTGTTGTTGTTGTTGGAAGGGGGTATCCTTGAGGAGTAGTTTTATTTTCCTAAGTTAATTTTCATTTCTTCAGGTTTCTAACAGTGCTTTTCGGTTTGGGGAAGGAGGAGTTACAGAGAGAGAGAGAGAGAGAGAGAGAGAGCTAGTAAGACCAGAGTCAGGAAGATCAGAGCATGAAGAAGGAGCAGGAAGAAGCAGCCTGGAGAAGTCTAAATGCAGCTAGAATAGAGGAACTTGTGTTCTTGCAGCTTTTATTTTCTCATAATGCCTTTTGTATCAGCCAGCTGTATTGAGAAAATACCTTTAGTTGTAATTTGGTTGTTTTAATTTGCTAGTAAACTGTTGTGTTAAACTCCAGGTGTCTGAAGTGCCAATCACTCCACATCTACTGCTTAAACTCCATGTTATTGGGAAGTGGAAGTTTAAAAGAAGGAATGTGGGACTCTTACGAAGGCAAGAGATCCTTAAGGAGTTCTCAGGGGGTCCAGGTCATAAGGGGAACCCTGACAAGCACTCAGCTAATATTTCTTTTCTCCCATACCCCACTGCCATTCTGTGCTTTTCAACTCCTTCTACATCCCGTATGTGTTTGATGAACAACAACACACTGTTTGCCAACCCTGATTATTTTTTTAAACCCAAAACTCAGAGCAAGTGTGGTTTTGTATTTTAGATGTACTTAAATTAAAACACCATCATAACTACAGGAATAAAATTGAGTTTGCTTCTGCTGCCCTCACCACCTGCTGCTCTCTGGGTGGTTATTTAGCCCCCCTCCCAGAATCTGGGAGCCCTGGATTTTTGCCCCAAGGTCCTGCCCTGATTGTGCCACCAGTTTCCCTGTCAGTTCATTGTCATTAGTTCCTAGTTAGGCCTCATCTGGAGTACTGTGTCCAGGTCTGGGCACCACACTTGAAGAAGAATGCAGACAAGCTGGAGAGGGTTCAGAGGAGGGCAATGAAGATGATCAGGGGACTGGAAACAAGCCCTGTGAGGAGAGACTGAAAGAACTGGGCATGTTCAGCCTTGAGGAGAGAAGACTGAGGGGAGATAGGATAGCGCTCTTCAAGTACTTGAAGGGTTGTCCCAGACAGGAAGGCCAGGATCTCTTCTCCATCATCCCAGAGTGCAGGACACGGAACAGTGGGCTCAAGTGACAGGAAGCCAGATTCCAGCTGAACATCAGGAAAAACGTCCTGACAGTTAGAGCAAGACAACAATGGAACCAGTTACCTCGGGAGATGGTGGGCTCTCCCACACTGGAGGCATTCCAGATGAAGCTGGACAGCCATCTGTAAGGGATGGTTTGACTTAGATTCCTGCATTGAGCAGGGGTTTTGACTTGATGGTCTTATAGGCCCCTCCTAACCCTATTATTCTATGATTCTGTGACTCATGTTTTATAGACCCGATGGGCTATTCCTTCAGTGACCTTGAGTTGGGTGTCTGGCTATAAACCTGTAGTTCAGAATCCCACGTGGATATATTTTTGCACCTGGCATCCTGTGCAAGAGTGGTTTTAGCCTTCAGGAGTGACGGTGCATGGAGAGTTGTACCAAAGGAAAATAATAAAAAAGGGCAATGCTTTGAAAATGCCTGGTTCTGCTGCATTTCAAAACCACTGCTTTTCTTTTTTTAATAGTAAATTGGATTCAGAAGACGAGCCATATGGGATTCTTGCTTGTGACAGGTCACCTTTTTGTGAGGGAAAGGTCAGCTTTGACCTTATACTGACATTACTTGGGGATCCTGAGAGCTGCAGTAGCTAAGGATGTACTGATTGTATAAAATCCATTCCGTCTGTGTTTCATGGATTGTCAGGCACCTTTTGCTCCGTTGTTCGCTCATCAATGGAATTGATTTTTTTGCTTTTGAATTTGCACAAATGAGAATTCGCACAAATCTGCATGTGCAAAACTGCTCAAATTCCACCAAATCGCGCATTTTCACATTTTAGCCTATGGGGGAACTGTGCATTTTGGGCTTTTAATTTTTTTTTGTGTGTATTTTTCTATGACAACATTTGTGCAAAATTCCCAAAAGTTAGAGCAGTGGTCTGTAAGTCTGCGGAACCTGCCCAACAGGGCAAAAGCGGGTCCGCTGTGGATCCAGGGGTCAGATTCATAGAAATCCGAACTCCTTTGGTTCCATTGCAGATTTCTCTGACATCCCTAGCAGTAGCCTTGCTTCTTCCCATGTCTCCATGTTCTTGTAAGAAGTAGCGTGGTTGGTTGTAGGTCACCAAAAAAGAAATGACAACAGTGGGTACCAATTTGCATAAAGGTTGCATATGTTCATTTATATGCCTTAGTCATTATTTCTAAATTTGCACCATCCTTGAAATACAAGACATCTCACCTAGGGATGCTGGAGAAATCTGCCATGGACTCAAATGAGGCTGGATTCCAAAGAATCTGACCTCCAAAGTTTGCAGCGGATGGGCCGCACTTACCTCCGGGTCCAGAGGAGTTCCCAGGGAGCGGCTCTCCAGCTTCCTAAAAAATGCGAAACACTAATGGCAGCTCCCATTAGCTTATCGCAGGGAAGTTACGGCTGTAAATGGCATATTGTATGCTATTTGCGGGTGTAAAGCACTTACTTTGACCTAAATACAGCTGTAAACAGCTATAAAAGTGCTTTACACCTACAAATGGCATAAAATACACCATTTATTTATTTATTTATTTATTTATTTATTTATTTAAAGCATTTCTATCCCGCCCTATATCATTAAGATCTCAGGACAGCATGCAGATAAAATCAATGTAAACAATATAAAATAATAAATTAATTAACACCTAAAACATACTAAACTATTAAACCAGCTAAAACCAGTTAAAATCTAAAACAATGAAACAGTTAAGACAATGTGCTAGGGAATGCATTTAGCCCTCAAAGGCTTTGGTAAAAAGCCACATTTTTACTTGGGTTGAAACGAGACCAATGTCTGCGCCAATTGGGCCTCCAAGGGGAGGGCATTCCACAACTGGGGTGCCACAGCAGAGAAGGCCCTCTCCCACGTCCCAACCTAGTGTATGTCTTGTACTGGTGGGACGCAGAGGAGAGCCCCTCCAACAGTTCTTAGTTCTCGGGCAGGCATCTACATTTACAGCTGTAGTTTTCCTGTGATAGGCTAATCGCAGCTGTCATTAGTGTATCGTGTTTTTTAGAAAACCGGAGAGCTGCTTTACCAACTCTGGCAGACACGGAAGGGCACTGGAGGACTCCGTGGGGCCCCAAGTGGCCTGAATTGTCCCACAGCGGACCCCCCCCCGACCAGACCAGCCAGTGGGGGTTTCATATATCCCTAATCCCACCATAGTGGCACTGACCAAGGCTAGATCTTCACTAGTGCTTTTTATTGGTATTGAAGTGCACTGATAACTGTTGGGGCATAGTAGGCATTCAGTAAGGGGCCGCGGTGGCTTAGTGGTTAAGACGCTGAACTGCAAACCGGAAGGTCGGCAGGACAGCAGTTCGAGACCCGAGTGCTGCGTGACGGAGTGAGCTCCTGTCTTCAGTTCCAGCTCCTGCCAACCTAGCAGTTCGAAAGCAAGAAATTGCAAGTAGATAAATAGGTACTACTTCAGCGGGAAAGGTAACAGCGTTCCGTGCACCTCAGTGTTCAGTCATGCCGGCCACATGACCATGGAAGCATCTTCGGACAGCGCTGGCTCTTCGGCTTAGAAATGGAGATGAGCACCACACCCTAGAGTCAGACATGACTGGGTGGGGACACCTTTACCTTTTACCGTTTTTTTAGGCATTCAGTATGCCACTTGTCTAGCATTATTTCCCACATTTTATTCCATATTATCCAAAATACTGCAACAGCTGTCACTGTGTGTGCTGCAATGTATAAATGCACAGGAGGGATAGAGCATTGCCATGAAAGCATCGTATTGATATCACATGAGGTGCGGATCTGGCCCAGGAGACCTGAGTGCCTGCTCATTCTCCTGTCCAGGTGGTGCTAGCTGTTGATCGGCAACGTCAAGGCCCCTGCTGCTCTCTGCTGTCATGGTTCTTTACCTTTAAGCTGGACTTGGACTGGACAGCCCTTTAAATAGAGGACTGTCTTCTGTAGAGTAGGATACATGGCCACCCTAGCTAGACCACTCTCTACTCCAGCCTTAGACTCGGTGGTGTAGTGGAGCCAGGGCTCACAAGGACACAGCACCAACACTTCTTTGTTCGCAGGGACACTGATCTCATCTGCCACCCTGCTCATAATTCCCTGTTCCCTCTAAGCTTAGCTGCGATTCTCACGGTAGCTGGGGAGAAATGCATTTTCCCAACAACAATACATTGTTCCCTCTTGCAGTGCAAAGTATTTTGGGATGGCTTGGTCTGGACTGGGAAGACCTGTGATCCCTTAGGTTTACAAAAGACCTGCTCCTGATGGAGAAGAAAACTGCTAGAGCTGGCCTGTTGATATGGATCAATGCAGTCGCCTGCATTTTTTTGGACTCTCCTTGGGGGCATGGCCATTGGGGCTGTCACGCCGAGTGCCTGCACATCCAAATTTGCCATTGCACATCCAAATTTGCCATTGCGCATCTGCATTAGCCCAGTTCCTTGATGTTGCTGGGGTAATGCACTGGGCCTTTTGAACAATGACAAATCTGAGGAAATGAAGCAGGTTGGGGAAGGGATGACGGAATTCCAGCATAAGGTTTAGCAATCATCTAGGAGTTCCAAGACTTTCAGGAGAAAGTTCTAAGGCTATCCCCCCCCCCTTATTGTCTAGGGTTTTTATCTGTGGTTTGGGTCCACTTTCTGTCTGCTACGAAGGCATAAATGTAACCAAGTATGTTATATTGAGGCTAAGTTGTTTTCTTTAAACAAGAGCCATGTCCAAGGGGGGAGACAGTCACCAAATGGGTGTGATCAAAGGAAGCCAAGGACGAAACTCGGACCAACCTGCAAGAGACTTTTGGGGTTTATAGTCTTTATGAGAATTTTGAACTGTAATATTCAAAATGTGCTATTTCAGATACAATTTTGCTTTCTTTTTCATATTCAGCTTAGTTCTAGTACAATGCCAGGGGTAACATTTCAGTTAATGTACAACAAAAGATCATTTTGAATAATAAACAGTCGCTCTTCTCCTTTTTGGTCTTTCTGCAATGTAGAAACTTTGTTGGGGACAGTTGAACACACACCATGCCAATGTAAACCTCTGGGAATGGATGGCACATTCATTCACCCAAGCATCTATCCCCATCATTTTCACCTATCTTGGTGTCCTTCATATGTGTTGGACTACAACTACCGTAGTCCCCAGCCAGTTTGGCCAATGGATGATGGTTAGTGTAGTCCATTGCGAGGACACCAGGTAGGAGAAGTCTCCTCCAAATAATGTGGACACTGGTAATTTATTTGAATGAAGAAGATTTTACATTATTTTGAAACTTCATTGTTAACATTGGACTGACTTTTGCCCAGGTCACTGGCACCCAAATGTATGTGTTTTGTCTTTGTAAACCCAGGGTCAAGCTAGCAGTCTTTTTCCACTTTCTGTCTTGCAAAAGCTGGATTGGGCCATCTATGCTTATTTTTTAATAAAATAAAAACAGAAAGGGAGCTGCATGTTACATATTTAACATAATGTGTAGTTGGTTTATAATGATTCTGGAATTCCTGCTTTGTTCTGGTTTGCCTGGAATACTTCAGCTTGTATGGATAGCATTTATGCTGAATTTGTAACAGTTCATATACCACTTGGGGGTAACATGCATTGCTGTGGGATACACTGCATTTTGTAACCGTGTTTAATTTAGGGTGCTCCCTTCACTTCATTCTCGCCCTTCATGTATTCCTGGGAGGTGATTTACATGTGTGTGGATGTATGCTCAGAAGGTGATTAAGTTCAAATATTAATGAGATGAATGAAGCTGGCTCAAAAATAACAGTGCTGCATTTCATTTTTTAGTGAATAATACGTGTCATGTGATTCATCCATTGCTTTTAGCCTTCAGTTTAAGAATTCATGTTCAAGTTACTAGTCTGCCAAAATAACAGCAGAGAAATTTACTGAATTTGTTTACACTGATTTGTTTGCACTGAAATCTATCGGTTCTCAATTTTGTTTACTTAACCCCCCCCCACCCAACAACCATATCCCTTGACTAGAAATGCTAGGCACAAAAAACGAGAACCCCTCACCCTCTGGCCATTCCAGCGGAATTCTATACTTGTTTTACTCCAAAGTTAAGTCCATTGTTTTTCATTGGACTTGCTGTAGTAAGTGTGTCTTTTAGGACTGTAGCCTCAATCAAATTGCATAAAAGAGCTAAAATAGTACAATTGTTATAAATCCACACTTTCAGACAACATTTTCCATGTTGCAGGAGAAACAAGAAGGTTGCAGATGGCCGATTGACATGTATGTAGATCATTTGCTTGCCCAATTCCTGATGAATTGCAGCTGACTATATGAACTTACTCCTTTGATGAGTATATTGTCAGAGATATTTGGGGGGGGGGGTGAGAGAAAGCATATTCTCTAGGATGGCAGGTTGAGTGTGGAATGCCCGCCCTCTGGAGAGACCTGCTATGTTGCTTCTGTGTTTGCCATTGTGTAGGTTTGAGGCCTACAGAGGCAAGGAAAAAGGTGAGGCCTAGAGGCCTGGAAGGGGGGTTGGGTTGGGAGGGGTTATCCTTGAGAGAAGTAGTTTCATTTCCCCGGTTAAGTTTTATTTCTTCAGGTTTGAAACAGTATTTTCAGTTTTGAGGGAGGACGGTATATAAAAAGAGTGAGAGAGCCAGTAAGAGCAGGGTGGGGGAGACCAGAGCAGGAAGAAGCAGCCTGGAGAAGTCTAAGTACAGCTTGGGTAAAGGGACTTGCAGTTTGCAACTTTTATGTTCTCTTAATGCCTTTTGTATCACTCAGCTCCATTGTGTAAATACCTGTAGTTGTGATTTGCTTGCTTTAATTTACCGGTAAACTATTGTGGTTAAACCCTGTGTCTAGAGTGACAACCACCCCATGTCTACAGCCTAAGCCCCACAAGGGGAAGGTAAAAGAAGGAAGGTGGGACTCTTAAGGAGGCAAGAGATTTTTAAGGAGTTGCTCAGGGGTCCAGGTCATAAGGGGAACCCTGACAGCCATTTAGGCTGGTAGTTAAGACTTTTTGTTCCAGCAGGCCTTTAAGTTTTGTTGGCAGCTGCAGTGTCTTGTTTATAGGGATGAATACCGAATCCCCTACCTGCCAGTCCGGGGGAGGGGGTCCGCACAGGGGGGGGGAGGCAATCTGTTGCTCCCCCCAGAATCCTCGCTGGCCGGCTCTGCTCTGCGGTGATTCTGCGGAGCTGCTGGCCAGCTCCAAAGCGCCAGCGATACAGCCGCCATGCTGTATTGCTGGCTGAAGGAGACTTGACTGACTGTGGATGCAAATGGCATCCAGGACGCCATTTGCAGCTGTAAAGGCCTTAGTTTAAGGTAAACGCAGCTGTAAATGGCTTCATTTACCTTAAACTAAAGCCTTTACGGCCACAAATGGCATCCTGGACACCATTTGTGTCTGCAGTCAATCCCCTTCAGCCAGTGATACGGCATGGCGGCCGTATCGCTGGCAATCCGGAGCCGGAGGATCTGGCCAAAGAGGATTCCGCGGGGAGGTGGAGGTAAGTCTTCCGTTCTGCCACGGACTCGGGGGGGGGGGCAGATTCTTTAGAATCCAGCCTCATTGGAGTCTGTGGCGGAATTCTCCGCCATCCCTACTTGTTTATGATGTCCTATCATGATTTCAGTAATTTTTAGAGCTGTGTTTGTGATCATGTATTGTTACCAGATTGGATGTTCATACACTTGGTTGAAAAAGATGCATTTCCTAGCTTATAAAATACTTCTTATATGAGTAATCTCTAAGATTACCAGAGTAGTGCTATCAAGGTTCATCAGAATAAATAATTATATTATCAAGAATTTAACAAATAAAAAAGCACACATACTAAATGATTATCAGGGGGCAGGACTGAATTCCTCCTTACGTATAAATAAGCAAACTGCATCTGCTGAGAAATAAACTAATTTAAGTAAAGGGCTCTGTGAATCCAAAGGTCCCACCCATAGAGGGAGCTGACCATTGTGTCTCTGGGCTGGTTCTCAGGACGTGACAGCCCACCATGGCTTAATGTAGCCAAGGGGGCTGTAGCATCGTGCAGGGGACCCATAGGGGGCATTTCTGCATGCCACCCATGGGTGCTTGGGTGACCGTAGCTTGTTGTGTCATGTGAACCTGGGTGGCATGGCTGGTTGGAAGTGGGCAGAGACCCAACACCAGCCCATGGCTTATTTGAGGGGTCACATGGCAACAGGGTTGCTGTGCCATGTGAAGTCAGGTGGCATGGCTTGACCCAGCAAGCCATGCTACCTGGGTTCACATGACACAGCAACCTGCACTGGCAAGGCTAATTAGGCAAATTCCGCCAGCATGCAACTTGCATGTGCGGTGGGAAAAATAAGCCACCATGGCTTATTTACCCCACCGTGATTGTGTGAACCTGGTCTCTGTGTGATTCATTGACCTGGAATGGTCTCTTTTCAATCTGCCTCAGCTGGAACTAATGGCTAATTTTTTGTCCTGCATTTGCATTGTGTATAATTGGATTCTTCATTTCATTTACTGTATTTCTATACTGCCCCATAGCCGAAGCTCTCTGGGTGGTTCACAAAAATTCAGTCTTCAGTTCTTCAGTCACTCTCATTTTAAAGATGTAGCACAATTTACCTGCACTCGGAGAAGGCTGCGTATTACACTTCTGCATGAGTCACTGGTCTATGCTGGCCTCCTTCTAATCGGGAAGCCCACCCAGACTCATGCACAGGGGCATGGACTCCTCTTTGAGTGGATAAGTCTTTCCATTTCACACTTCCAAATAAATCATGCGTGGGTAGAAGAGCAGAATGAGTCTCCAGATCAGCCTTCCTCATCCTGGTGCCCTCCAGAAGTTTTGGACTCTCACTTTCATCCCCAGCCAGCATGGCCAATGCTCAGGGATGCTAGGTGTTGTACTCTAGAACATCTGTAGGGCATCAGCATGGGGAGGGCTGCTACAGGTTATAATTCAGAAGGGGAAACACCTGCTCCAGATCTTTGGGAAAAACCAGACTGATCTAAGGTCACTTGCACAGATAGGATTTGTGCTGTGTTTGTGCTCTTCAGGGAATTGTTATTGTGCCATTGATGTCTGTTCTGGATGTGATTCAAAATGCTTCTGTCACAGGAAAACATAGGAAGCTATCCTATGCCAGGTCAGATGAATTGCCCAGTATTGCCTGGTCTGACTGGCCATGGCTGTCTAGGGTCTCACACTGAGACGGGTCTTTCTGATCACCTACCACCGAAGATCTTTGGAGAGGCGATGCCAGGGATTGAATTGGGGAGGCCAGCATGTAAAGCATGCGCTCTGCCACTGAGCTATAGCACCTTCCTGCACTGTGGCCAAGGGAGATCTGTTAGTGCCAGGTGTGGCCGCTTGTGATACCCATCTCTGAGATAAAACTGAGGAAGGCCAGGTGCATGCATGTGTGTGTTTCAAGGCTGTTTTGACAGCCAGGTCTGTGATCCCAAGCTTGTCCCACAGGGCTGGTCTTTAAAATTGCTGTGTGAGCGAGACCCAGTGCATGTCTCTGAACAGGAGAAGATGTTTGCCATGAGACTAGTGCTCAGTGTTGTTGGGTTTTCTTGAAAAAATGAAACCTTCAGTTTTTTCCTTAGCCCAAGAAATTAGAGATCAGAGGATTCCACCCTGTTCCATTCCTGTATTTTCCCTCTGAGTTGCGTTGACCCAGATTCTGCTCCTTCTGAACTTCAGTTTAAGTAGGAGAATTTCTCAGGTCAACATTGCAAACTGGAGCACGTGCAGCTGGCCATCAGCTTTGGTTCTTTCTGTTCATTTGCATTAGTGGCCCAGTTCCAAAGTAATGACAACCTATGGTTTATTTAACCCATGGGTTGTCGGGACCATGCAGGCTGCGTCCTGACCACTCACTGCTCCTGCTTTGTTTCTGGTTTTCAAAGCAACCCTGTGGTTTGTTGAGTAAAAACTCTGGGTTGTTTCTCCCTCAACAACCCAAGGATTCCAGGTCTGCGCATCATGGAGCACAACACAGGAACAGGGCATTGCTGGGCTGTCAGTGGGCCCCTGCTGGGGTGTGGGCCCTCTCCGGGTGCCTGGTCATGCCTTCCCCTGGCTGAGCATCATCATTTGAATCTGCCTTTGTGCTGCTCTTGGCAAAAGGCCGGCTCTGTGAAAGGCGAAGGGGAGCAGGCAGATTGGGATGCAGCATAAGGGCTGGCAGACTTTGGACAGCTATTCAAATCCTTCCCCTCTTATATCCTGCTGAAAGACCTTTCTCATAAAGGCTGCTCCTCCCTCAACTGTCACTGCCACCACCAGCCATTCCAGTAGGTACAGAGGGAGGTGAGGGGGGGCATGGGGGAGCTCTACCAGCCCTGCTAAAAGGCTACTTTGTTTTTCCTCTGCTGGCCTCATCCCCTTTTCTTTGTGTGACATGTCTTTTTAGCTCCTAAGCCTGCGGAGAAGGGCTGTCATGTTTAACTGATTGTTTGTAAGAGACTTTGGGAGCCTTTTTGTCTGAGAAGCGGGATAAAAATTACTTTAAATATCTGTATGGCCATTGTTAAAGATGGGGAGGGAGACCGACAACATCACGGATGAGGTCCTGTGTTGTTTGCTGGAAGTAACTTCACAGATATGGCCTTGTTGTAGTCTGGTGGTGCTCTTTTCATTTCTTGGTTGCTGGAAAGCAAGAGAAGCCCTCTCCCTCCTTTGGCCTCTGTGCAGACCTCACCCTCACATTTGAATTTCTTTCAGGCTACACAAGACTGATAATGGGTATGTGCAGACAGGCGGGCAAGGCAAAATCTTGTGGACTACTCACTTGGATAGCAAGGCTACTCTGTCTGCTTGTTTTTCATTTGGCGGTGAAAATGCATTTCTGTAGGCTAAGAGAATGATGCCTTGGCAAATACATGAAGCCTCTGTATTAATGCCCCCTGCAAAGTCTGACGTCCAAGCTGAATTGGTGAGCATTCTTTATTGTTCTGAAGTGGGCAGGGTGTTTTTCATAGATGTGGTAATTTTCGGCTCTTAATCATGGCCAATCTCTCGCATGAAAGTGAAGCTCCAATGCTCATGGAAGTAAATGGTGTTCTACCCAAAGCAAGTGACATAATGAAAAGGCATACAAGAAATATGACATTTCATAAACACAATTGCTGGCACTTTATGAGAGCAAACATGTGGTTTTATGAAGAGACTGATGAATATTTAAACATGCAAAATGAAACTGTTACTAAATGTCTGTTTTTCATTATCTTACGATGAACATTTTCATTCCCAGGAATGTTAATAGCTGTCGGCAGAATGGAGTTGTCCTAGTAAAAAATGAGGGAGGGAGGGAGAGAAAGAGAGAGAGAGAGAGATAAAGAAAGAAAGAAAGAAAGAAAGAGCGATGAGAAAAGATGAACTTGAGTTAAAATATGTTGACTTGGAGATAATGGCTTGTTGACTGGATGTCTCCTCAGTGTCTTTCCAATAACCTGGTTCTAGTTACTGTTGGTATGATGGTGAACCTAGAAGTGGAGCAGTAGGCTAGGAGGGGTGTGTAGATAAGGTGTCCTGGGGGCATTAACTAGCAGAAACTGGCAATCAACCAAACAAAGACCCCTCCCATCTGAGACATGGTGTGAGTCTCTCATCCAAGTGGCTATCACATGACACCAGTCTTATCCAACCTGCTGCCCTCCAGATGTTTTGGACTACAACTCCCATCAGCCCTAGTCAGCATGGCTAAAGGGCAGGGTCAATGGGAGCTGCATTCCAAATTATATGGAGGGCTCCAGGTTGCAGAAGGTTGGAAGACACTGTCTTTGACGCATGGCTTTTCTCAGGAGGAGCATAGCTGGGCATCAACCCCAAGACCTCTTGTATGTTATGGCTCTCTTAGGACCTGTTTGGTACTGGGCTATATGGCTGAGTGCAAATGGAGCTGGGAAGAGGCATGGATGAATTGCCAAAAAGGAGGAAATGCATCACCAAAAAAGAGGAAGAAAAGAGAACAGATTTACATAGAAGTTGTATATGCTACTTGATGGGTATAGATGCAAAAATAGGAATAATGATGATCATTTAAATAGAGACGCAGTCCATCTCACCACAGCATGGAAGAAACTGCAGCCAGGTGGCCCTTGTGCCTGCCTGCTCAGTCTCCTGTTCAAGGCTAACTGCAGACGGGCACCGGTTCTTATGGTGCTTTACCATTCGAACTGGAATTTGACCAGACAGCCCTTCAAATAAAGGCCACCTTCAGATAGAGGACTGTCCTCTTTTTTTTTTTAAAGGACACATGGACACCCTATCCCCCATCATGAGCCTCTCCTCTACCTGTCCCATGCGCTATGTGGTGAGGGTGTTGCTTTTCAGAGCTGGGATCATGGGTTCTAATGCAGCTGAGTCTCCTTTTCCCATCTAGAATTGCAGCCAGACCTCTCATAGTTGGGGTCTGCCTTGCGGTATGCCTATGTGTATCCAAGACATTTTGCTGCCTGAGGCAAAGGACAAGGAAGCGCTGCCTCCATTCTGCCTAGCGAAACTGACAGGAATAGCCGTTCAACTAGACTTCAGCACTGGCAATGGGATCGTGTCCACCCCGGGGGGTGGGTGGTTTTTCCCCAAGACAGGCTCTGTGGCACAGACAGCTCTGTCCTCCAAGAGAGGAGAGTGCCCAGGAGGCTTCGGAGGAATGGCCTTGTGGCTGCCACTGCTGCTCCCCAGTGTCTGGACAGAGACAGCCTTGCTACAGTTCTCCATGCTCTCATAACCTCTCGTCTGGATTACTGCGGTACGTTATACAGGGGGCTGCCTTTGAAAACGGTCCGGAAACTTCAGCTGGTCCAGAACAGGGCACCGAGATTGCTAACAGGGACCGGCCAACGAGATCATATTATGCCAGTGCTTTTCCAGCCAGTCCATGTCTGGGCCCGATTCAAAGTGCTGGTATTAACATTCAAAGCCCTTAATGGCTTGGGGCCAGGTTATCTGAAGGATCGCTTCCTCCCCTATGTGCCTGCCCGGACCCTAAGATCAACCTCAGCAGTCCTTCTCTGTGAGCCCCTGCCAAAGGAAGTGAGGTGGGTGGCTACCAGGAAGAGGGCCTTTTCTGCTGTGGAATGAGCTCCCTAGAAGATCACCCAGTGCCCACGTTGTACTCCTTTCGGCACCAGGTGCAGATCTTTTTATTTTCCCAGCATTTTAGCGTTCTAGTCTTTCAGCTCTGCTGTTTTAAACCAATAATTTAAATCTCTGCATCGCTGCTAGGTTTTATGCTGGTTGTACTTTTATATTGTAGCTTTAAGCTTTTATAATGTGTATTGTTTTACGCTGTACCTTGAAGTTTTAGTAGTTGTGAACTGCCCAGAGAGCTTCAGTTATGGGGCAGTATATAAATGTAATAAATAAACGAAGAAACAAATGAAATAAATCTGGCTCCTAAGCCAGTCGCCTCACTCTGCATCATGGTTGGGCCAGCCCTGGTATCACCCCAGAGTGGGCCTCAACTGTGTGTTGCCTGTTTCCCCACTGCATTGCCCTTTCCCCTCTGAGTTTGGAGAAATTCATGGACGATAAGGCCATCAAGGTCCGCCAGGTATGATGGCCTCCAGTATCAGAGACAGTATGCCTCTTTATACCAGTTGCTGGGAACATGAGTGGGAGGGTGCTGTTGTACTCATGCACTCATCCTACAGGAAGCTGGGTGGATCCTGTGTGAACTATGCTGGACTAGATGGCCCCTTGGTCTGATTCAGCACAGCTTTTAAGTTCTTATGATGTTCTTGCTCTTGTCAAACAATTGGGAGTCAGAAATCCTTGCCGATCTATTGCAAACCACCCAGAGATGTAGCAGTAGATCCCAATCTATCTTCTGCCCACATCTGATGTAAGATATAGGATCCCAGTGCACAGCAAGCTAGTACATCAGGAGATGCTAGAACCCAATCTCCTCGACCTGCTTGCTTTCCTTCGTCGTGGAGTTTTGGATATGGGGGAGCAATGAGTGGTGCAAAGCCTGACCTACATTCTGAAGCAGTACAACCTTAAGAGGGCCTTACCCTCCCCCGCAATATTTAGATCGGCCATCAAAATGCTGCATCTGCACCATGTTGTTGTTGTTCAGTCGTTCAGTCGTGTCCGACTCTTCGTGACCCCATGGACCATAGCACGTCAGGCCTTCCTGTCCTCCACTCTCTCCCGGAGCGTGCTCAGGTTCATATTCATTGCATCGGTGATGCTATCTAGCCATCTCCCAGAGTGGCTGGCATCGCCCAGAGTGGGCAGAGTCAGATGGGCGATTAATAAATTTAATAATAAATAAATCTCATCCTCTGCTGTCCCCTTCTCCTTTTGCCTCCAATCTTTCCCAGCATCAGGGTCTTTTCCAGTGGGTTTTCTCTTCGCATTAAGTGGCCAAAATATTTGAGCTTCAGCTTCTGTATCTTCCGCACTGTGACTTCCTGTTTATTTCTTTGGCATGCAGGGATGGCTACTTCCAACTGGGTGATCTCTGTGGGAAGCCACAGAGGCAGGGGGTGTTGCTGCTCGGACTCCTAGGAGACCAGGAGTGGCTTAAACACCTCACACAGTAGACCTGGAAATGCTGACTACAGCACGTAGAAATTGGAGACATTGGAACACAACTGGATAAGGAGGCAGCAAAGGGAGCTGACGGAACATGCTGTATGTTACGACTGGGGCCTCGTTTGCATTTTTCCACCTTGGCTGTACCCTAACTGTTTCCCTGCCCTACCCTGCCTCAGCCAAATGTTGAAAACAGGCTCTAAAGACAGGCTCTTCAGTGCCCATTAAAGATTTCCTTTTGCAGGTTTGATCCCGAAGGCCCGGATGGTCTTGCAAGCCCTCATTGCAAATGGTCTTGTGAGGACGTCTTCACGCTCCGGCTGAGCATCTGGGAAATGAAACACCCTGCTGGGTCTTTTGTTTTATTTCTTCTGTTCTTCTTTTAAAAACAACAACAATGACAACCCATTGACCTCAAGTGTTTAATTGTGCTATAAATTAAAACTGGAGGAGTGGGGTGGAGGAAAGTCACCATCATTTTTAATCGGACAAGGAGTGTCAGCTACTGTTAGGGAGACTGTTGGTTCCCTTTAATGGCTTCCTTTTCCAGTCTGTCAGGGCCAGATTAGGTGTGACTGGGAGAAGCTGCAATTCTGAATTCAGTCATAGGTAATAGACTCATTGGGTTGGAAGGGCCTACAAGACCATTGAGTCCAACCCCCTGCTCAGTGCAATTCTATTTATATAGTATTGTCAACGTGCATGACATTTCACAAAAGATGTGAGGAAAGGGACCTGCCCCAGGGAACTTACAATCTGAAATTCTACACAAAGAAGACAATGGAGGATGGGGATGGAGGCAGAGTTGAACAGGGGAAGATAGTTGGCTCTCCTTACCTGTGCATACCTTCTATTGTAAAAAAGAAGAAAAAAGGACACCCATGCTCATTACGCAGGAACTGGATGGACTCATCACGCAACAAACATAGCTGCCCTAGTGGGGCTCTTGGCAATGGTCTGAGGCATTTCGGTACCTGAGGGAAATCTAAATCGCACCTGTGATGGTGGTATAGTACTACTACTACTAATAAAGACTACAAATCACTGACTGTTTTCTGACCTCCGATGGTGCCTGGCCAAAGCAGGCTGCCTCGTAGCAAGACCAGCCCTCTGCTTAATGCTCAGAAGTCTCTTGTTCGCTACTGCAGCTGTGAAAAAAAAAAGGAAAGATGCAGTTGGCCAAAGGCTTCTGCTGACAGCTGCAGTGGTGTAGTGGAGGGAGAACCTGAGGGAGAGCAGCTCTAGGGCTACTTTTCAGAGTAGGAGTGGTGATCAGGCTGATGGATGGATCCTCCTTGCTCTGGCAAGTGAATGAGGTGATAATGAGGCTTTCAGGCTGTACTACTGTTTTTGACAGATTCACCTAGAGAATGTCAGAGGATGAGGGGAAAAAAAATCAAATGGAGGCTGGATACTTCTCTCTTTTTCTTTGAGAGATTTCCAACTTCATGCTAGTCCTTAAAATGGGAACACTTCTTTGCAAGGATGTTTGCATTTCTAAATAAATGCCAGTGGTTTCCTTTCTGCTGGCTGAAGGATGTTTCTTTGTTAAAGCTCAATGTGTTTTACAAGCTGAACTTGGGCATTCCAAAATAAGCAGGCATCACTAATTTCAATGGAGCTGGCTCCCATGCATAGGATTGCAGTCATGCTGATCCTAATAAACTGGGTATTATACTGTGTTCTGCTGCACTATGTAGTGCCATGATGAGTCTCCCTCCCTCCCTCTGCATGCATGCACACTGTCTTGGTTGGAACTTCAAAATTTACCATTATACCACTGAGAAGCACAGCCATCTCCAGAAGGTGGTGGGGTGGACATGAGCGCAGCCCCAAAGACCGCATTGCAACAAACAGCCCTGCTGTTCTCTTTTTGCATGGTGCATCAGCCCTACCATTAGGCAGAGTGGGGCAGTCCCCTCAGCTTGCAGATGCTGAGAGGCAGCAGCAAGGTAATGGAGAAGAAGAACGGCGTGGCAAGCATCCTGCCCTCTGCCCCTTAAGCTGGCCAGCTCCTGCCTTCAGGTGTGGTGGGGGATGCTGCCCCATTGCTCATTGTGAAGGTTTGAGGCCTATAGAGGCATGGAAAGGTATCAGGCCTAGAGGCCTGGGTTTTTGTTGTTGGGAGGGGGTATCCCTGAGAAAAGTATAGTTTCATTTGCGTGGTTGAGTTTCGTCTTCCTGAGTTAGGTTTCATTTCTCCAGGTTTGAAACAGTACTTTCAGTTTTGGGGAAGGAGGAGATACAAAGGGAGAGAGAGCCAGAGAGAGAGAGGAAGACCAGAGCAGGAAGGGAGAGCAGGAAGAAGCAGCCTGGAGAAGTCAAAGTGCAGCTAGGGTAGAGGAACCTGCATTTTTGCAACCTTTATTTTCTCTTAATGCCTTTTGTATCACTCAGCTCTGTTGTGTAAATACCTTTAGTTGTGATTTGCCAGCTTTAAATTTCTGGTTAAACCCTCCATCTAGAGTGTCATTCACCCCACAGCTACAGCCAAACCCCCATGTTATTGGAAAGGGGAAGGTAAAGGAAGGTGGGACTCTTAAGGAGGCAAGAGATCCTAAACCAGTTGCTCAGGGGATCCAGGTCATAAGGGCAACCCTGACACTAGTGTTGAAGAAAGATTCAGCTGCCAGTGCAGTCAGCTTTTGAACATGCAGTGGCACTGAGAGGGCTAGACCTCTGGGGCCAAAGTCTGCGACTCCGCAGCCCCCCCCCCGAATGTCCACCCAGAGAGTGGCAGTTGATGGTGGGCATAAGGGTAGCAAAAGCGAGCTCTGTTTTATTCCTGTAATCATGACCGTGCTATGATTTAAGTGAGCTTACAATACAATTTTTTAGAATGCTCAGAGTATTTATTTAATCGGGGTTGGCAAACCTAACATATAAGGGAGGTGGAAGCTGTCTTAAAGCCTGGAATGGCAGTTAGGGAAGGGGAAGAAGGGAGATGTTAGCTGTGTGCTTCACAAGTGAAGCAAGACACATGGCCCTCTAAAGGATGCCCCCCATAAAACCTTTAAGTCCAGGGTCTAAAATTCCCTAGCTGCAGCACTACGTATATGGGACGGGAAAGGGACCCACCTTGTTCTTCACTTTGGGCAGCAAAATGCCTTGGGTCAGCCTTGTGTACCAGAAAGTATTAGATGCAGTGTTGGAGAATTCTGAAACTCCCGGCACCACCTCCTTCTAGGTTAAAGGTTGCAATGGAATGGGTCCTGCCCAAGTTTACAGCTCGAGAATTTAGGGGACTGGACCACCCTACAACCCCTCTTGAGTGCAATGGCACTTTTGCAATGCTGTTATTCCCTTCCACAGGACGTGCAAAGGCAAAGCTCCCCAGGGCTGGTGCACTGGATCTCTCATTAATATCTGGCCATTGATATGTTAAAAGGGAGATCTGTCTGTGAGTCCCGTCAGTCATTCTAATTGACTCTTCAGTTGCCATCACACAGGACTTCTCAGGTTATCTTTTGCTGACAATCCAATTTGACATCAGATGCCAACCCAGCAGCCCTTCAAACAAATGGCATATATGATTGAGAAATCTTGTTTGATACATTAAGCACTCTCGTGTCTGTCTTTGCACCTACCGCACCATCTGTTATGGTGTCGTAACTTTCCTTGATCATAGCTGAGCCTCCAACATTTTGGGTTTAAAAAAAAAAGTGTGCGGTTCTGCTATCTGCATGCGATGTGAGAGAAATGAGAGATGAACAACCAGGTAGGCATGTGCAGAAACTGAAACTTCCACAGAGGATCCATTGAACATGATGGAGCAGACAGCATTAAAGCCATTTCATTTATCTACTCGTATAACAAAAAGACGATCTGGATGAACTGAGCACCCAACTAGGTTTTTGGGGTTGGGGTGGGGGGACGGGGCAGAAAAATAAAGATAAGACTTTTTTTTTTTTGGAGAAAAACTGCATTTTACAATAGCTTCTGCACAGCCTTAATTCTTTATAGCTCTTCTTTATAGTCATTCCACTGAAATATAGTCATTTCTTGACTGTACCCTACAAACCTGAGTTTCTTTTGTACCTCTATAATGTTATTTATTTATTAATTAGATTCATTAGCCGCCCATCTCGCTGGCTATCTGGCCACTCTAAGTGGTGCACAATACAAATAACACAAAATACAACAATTTACAGAATTAACTGAACAAAACAACATTGCTCTAAAAAACCCTAACCCACCCCAAATGCCTGTCTGAACAGCCAGGTTTTCAAAGCCCAGTGGAAGCTCATCAAAGAGGGGGCATGGCAGAGGACACTAGGGAGGGAATTCCACAGAGTGGGGGCCACCACAGAAAAGGCCTTCTCCCTAGTCCTCACCAGCCTAGCTGTCCTGGTTGATGGGACAGACAGAAGGCCGTCTGAGGCTGTTGAACGGCATCCCTGGTGTTGTTGGAGGTGCTCCTTAAGATAGACTGGGCCGGAACCATATAGGTCAGACTCATTTATTTAAATATCTCTGAGTCTAAACTCCAAAGAGTAAAACCGGGTTTGAGATTGGTCATCAACTAGCTATTGAACCACCCCTACTCCCAAATTTTAAATTTCGACCACTTTTTAAAGGAAGGATTTACCCATTTTTACAGGGTAATCTGTACACACCTACTTCAAAGCAAGCCGCCCTGAGTTAAATTTACTCTCAGGGATGTGTGTCTATAGCAGCTTTCCTTGACCTGGTTCCTTCCAGATGTGTTGGACTACAATTCTATGTTGGCTGGGGCATCCTGGGAGTTGTAGTCCAACACATCTGGAGAGAACCAGGGTGGGGAAAGCTGGTGTATAGGACTGCAGTCAAAGAAGCACAGGTTGACTAATTTTGACCCTCTAGTCTGGTGTTGTCTATGTTGACTGGGAGCAGCTGTCCAAAGCATAGACAGAAGAGTAGCTCCTGTCACTGGACCCTTTTAACTGGAGTTGCCGGAGAATGAATATGGTGTCTTTCTGCATATTCCATGGAGGGATTTTCCCACTGAATTGCAGTCCAACTGTGTGCAGAAAAGGGACATTTTTCTTTATGCCTCCCAAAAGGGCTAAAATGATGGGATCGTATTGGGATACCAATCAGCCACGCATTTTTGGTTTTGCCTCCATGTCAAAACATGAAGATCTATATATCTGTTCCCCAATTCCATCAAACTCTAGCTAGCAAGACAAAGAATCAAACTGCACATTCCATTAATTATGTAGCATGTAGCTGCCCCCTCTCATGCTTTCTTACATGAGAGTAAGTATGTGTGGTCCTGATTCAGATTGGGCCAATGTGCACCAGGAGGGGAGGATTAAACTCTTCCCCCCCCCCACATGCAGGGATTAAAAAAAGATTTTTCTCTCTTTTTTAATCCTTGCATGTGCAGGGTGGGGATTTTGGGAAGCAAACAGCCAGGGTGGAGGTTTAATCCCCTCCCAGTGCTTGCTGGTTCTGATCCAAATCAGGGCTGCACACACTTAGTCTTGAGTAAGAAAGCAAGAGTGGGGCCAGCTATATGTGATGTAATTAACATTATGTGTAGTTGACCCCAAGAGAGGACCTATGGTTTGCCTAAGCAAATTTTATTCATTAATTACATTTCTATTCCACCCAATAGCTGAAACTATTGAAGGGTGGAGCTATGCAGATATATTCAGGTTTTATTCTCAATGGCTGGTGTCCCCAGGTAAGGAAGCAGGGTTAGCTTCCATCCCAAAGGTGTGTCTGGATGCCTCCCCCTCCCAATAAATAAATGTTTGTTATTCACTCCTAGGTGTATGTTGCAACTAAAGTGTTGCTCACTGCTGTGGCAAGAACGAAACATGCCTGGGTCTTGTCTTCGGGCCCTCAATGATATTACAAGGGAATGCAGTATGTCTTTTGTGTTGAGGTGTATTTCACCCTCTAGTGAGGTGCTTGTATATGACAAAGTTTACCCCTGGGAGAGGGGTGAAGTAAAAGCAAGAGCCATTCCATATGTTTTGGCCAGCAAAGCCAGTAGTGAGGGCTGATAGGAGTTGTAGGCCAAAACACCTGGAAAGCTACAAGTTGCCCACTCCTGTTCTAGGGTAATCTTTGCCATATACAAACACCCCTCCCTCTCCCCCCACCTCTATGTCCATCATAATAATGGACATTTTGCTAATTAAAAATAATCTGAAGATGTCTGAGCCATTCTAAATCCCTGGGTCATTTTTAAAGCTGTGCTAGAAAGGGACAAAAGTCATAGTTCTAGTGTTATTTTCCAAGCAGTTTAGCTTATGTACTAAAAAATGAAAGTATGGTCTGTGTAAGTGAGGCGGTGGTCTGATTCAGAGGTGTGGCTTTTGGGAAGTCTGGGTTCAGCCCTTTTGTTACCCAGTTTGCAAAATGGGAATGGGAGTGATCTACTGTGGACAGACTTCTTACAAAGACAAACAAGATAAGGTCTGCAAGCCTTTGCGAATTTGTCTGCTTCATGTTCCTCCTGGTTTGTTTTGGAACAGAGTCATACTGTTCAGTGCCACACCTGCACAGGTACCTGACGTGGGCCTGGGACACTGGACTCATGGAGGTAATCAGCTGCTGCTAAGTGGGAAACCGGTGCAGGACCTTGGAGAGCTCCTAGGGAACAGACACATTGCTCCAAGGAAGAGCACAGTGGAGCCTATTTACTACCAGAGTAGTTCTGATTACTGTCCATGCCCCAACTTAAGATAAACTCAGATATTAATAAGGCAGAGCCCTGCCTCAGAAGTGTGCATTCTAACACTCAATGGGTTAGATCCAAATTTAGTTATACCCTGAGGAGACCTATTAAATTAATGAACATAGGAACATGTTCACAATGCACATAGGATCATTGGAAGCTGCCTTATACTGAGACAGATCCTTGGTCTATCTAGCCCAGTACTGCTGACACTGACTGGCAGCAGCGGTTCTCCAGGATTTCAGGCAAGAATTTTTCTAGCTGTACCTGGAGATGCTAGAGATTGAACCTGGGACCTTGTGCATGCAAATCAGTCATGATTAACTGAAGTCCCATTGATTTCAATGGGTCTACTCTGAGTATGGCTCAATCTGGATCTGTCCCAAGGTGCACAGTCTGAGAAAAGTAAGTGGCCTTGAATGGCTAGGGAGGGGGGCAATAAATCTACTATGGGTCTTGCCCTGTACATTTTCTTCTCTGTTGATTAAATGGGATGGTTTTTCTGGGGGTGGGGGGAAGGATAGACTTTTTTTTTTTACTAAAGACTAAAGCCACCTATGCAGACACACAAAGAGAGAGGTGGAGGCCTTGTGTCGCTCTGTCTGGCCAGGTACACAGCTGCATATCTAGCACTGCAAGAGGAAAGGTCAGAAACATAACTGGTACTATTTATTTAAAATTATTTGTATCTTATACTTCCTCCCTAAGGACTTCATAGCAGCATACACTAAAAACAGTAAAATGATATAGACAAATCATACCAAATGACAAAGCTCACAGGACCAAAATTATTTAGAAGGGCTCAAATCTTGACTTAAAAGAAAAGTTTCAATTGCTCTCCTAAAAGCAAGCAGTGAAGGAGTCATATGGGTCTCCTAGTGGGGGGAGTTCCAGAGGGGTGTGTGTGTATGCATGTGTGTGTGTGTGTGCACGTGCACACACACACACACACACACACACACACACACAGAAAAGGCCTTGTCATATATTGTCATCATATAAATATTTTGGGGAACAGTGAAAAAGTCCTTGGGGAAGCTCTCAAATTTTGGGGCAGGATGCTATGAAGAAGGTGGTCTTTTGGGTACCCTGGTCCCAAGCCATTTAGAGCTTTATAGGTCAAAACAGGATTTCAAATTGCGCTTGGATATGAAAGGATGTACCAATGCTGTTGGTACTAAAGGGGAGTAACATGACCCCTGTTTCCCAGCACCTGCCTGCAGCATTCTGTACCAACTGAAATTTCCAAATGGTCTTTGAAGGCAGCCCCACATAGGGGGTGTTACTATAGTCAAGATGGGAGGTGGTAAGGCATGGGTCACTGTAGAAGGTTACAGAGAGGGACATAACTGGCACATCAATCTATGGTGTAAAGGTGCTTCTGGCCACAGAGGAGGCCTGAAAGCCCAGGTCTAAGTCTGGGTCCAAGAACACCCCCAAACTGCAAACCTGAGCTTTTGGTGTCCAACACTGGTTGGACATCCATTGAAACCATTCCTACTAATTAGAAGAACCTCTGTCTTACTTAGATTTAGTTTCAGTTTGTTAGCCCTCATCCAGCCCATTACTGACATCAAACATTGGTCTAAGACCTCTACAGTCTCCTTGGGGTCATTAGAAAGGGAAAGATAGAGCTGAGTGTCATGAGCATACTGGTAACACTGTACCCCCAAACTCTGAACAACTTCTCCCAGTGGTTTCATGTAGATGTTAAAAAGCATGGGGGACTTTATAGAACTCTGATGAGCTCTACAAGCCAAGGCCCAGGAGGCTGAACCAAAGTCTTCCACTACCACCTTCTGAAATGTCCCTCCAGGAAAGCTTGGAACCACTGCAAAGTGGTGCCTCCAGTGCCAAACCCAAAGAGATGACCCAGAAGCATGAATTATCAATTGCTGCTGAGAGGCCCAGCAGAATGGACAGGGATGCACCCCCTTGTCTAATTCTCAGTGAAAGTAACCTGCTAAGGTGTCCATGTCCATTTCATTTCCATGACCAGGCTGAAAGCCAGATTAAAATGGGCCAGAAATCAGTTTCATTTAGGACAAGCTGGAGCTGAAATACCACCAGCCACCTTGCCCAGAAAAGGAATGATCTAATACTGTTGTGTCCAGATAGGGTTTCTTCCTTCCTTCCTAAGCTGTCTTCCCACCACTTCCTTGAGGCCCAATGGTACCATGCCTTGCTGAAGAGTGCCCTTAGCCACAACACTAACCCACTTGGCCAGTTCCTTTCTGGCAGCTTTTATCAGCCAGGATGGGCAAATGTCTACCTCTGAGAATTCTATCCACATCTTTGGACAGCAGAAGCTGAAAAGAATCCATACACACAGGGCAAGCAGGAGCAGACGTCACTGTCAGAAGAAAAAACAGAGGCATCTGAGTCAGAACGAAGACAAGAGAAAGAAGACAGTATCTGTGATATGTCTTGCAAACAGGGTCACAGCTATTTTTAAAGTGATAGGAGCAGCAACCCTTTACCCCAAAAGGGCTGTGAGTCATGGTGGCTGTATGCACCTCCAAGTTCAGAGGCAATAAATTACACTGAATATCAGTGGCTGGGGAACAACAACAGACAGGTTTTACTGCCTTCATGCCCTGCTTAGGGCTTCCTGGAGGCATCTGGTGAGCCATTGTGGGAACAGAGTGCTGGACTAGATGGACCATCCTTTGGTCTGATCTGCTGGGGCCCTTCTTACATTCTTACGGACAAGAGCCTTTTTTTTAAAAAGGTTAAAATTCCCCATTTTAATTCTGATTAATGGAGTGACAGCTGAAAGGCAACAGTCAATCTTGACATGTTATCAGCACTATTCATAGCCAGGGTGTGGCCCATCCCCTCCACGCTCATCCCTGCCCTCAGAGTGAAGCTTGATCCCGTTATAAAATCTCAGCAGAGCAGCAAATATAAACCACCAATGTCTTTTTTAAAGGCTTGTAAGGGGCAACTGATCTGGTGGGATAAGTGTCGTGGTAACACCTGAGGCTCCCAATAAGACAGTTGGCATAAGCTGCATGTCTGTATTTGTCAAGTGTTCCTGTGCAGATTGGTCTCTCCTCAGCAGTCATATGTGTGTCTCATTCTGGGGACCCCTCTGTAACTGAGCAACTGAGACTTGCAAGGGTGGAGGGGGTGCGGGAATCATGTTGGCTTCAAGCCAGTAGCATTCCTCTTTCCCCTGCTCCATATTACCAAGAGGAGAATGGCACGGTGAATTATGTGCATCAGATGCTGCTTATCTTTGCAAGATGTGCCATGTCAGGAAGACTTTCTGTCAACTGGGTACCATTTAGCATGTTTGTCCCCAAGTTCAAAGCAGCACCACTCCCAGCCCTCCAGCTCGGGATGTTTTCTGCCCTTTAACCTCTGTGTTGACTCAGGCCTCTTCCCTTTTGAGGTCAACATCAAAATAGAGATGTATGTCTCTCTGAGCTGACCATGGCTCTGACTCT
The DNA here is from genome assembly GCF_057233095.1 of Heloderma suspectum. Lineage (NCBI taxonomy): Eukaryota > Metazoa > Chordata > Lepidosauria > Squamata > Helodermatidae > Heloderma > Heloderma suspectum. Next base: position 6,592,521 of record NC_139466.1, read on the forward strand.
AGAGATCAAGGATTTTAAGGCCCATTTGTCTTCCCATCTGTCAAGCAGCATTTGAAGCTCTCTTACTCTTCTATTCTTTTGGATAAGTGTGAAAATGGGGAGGTTTCCCCCCTTCTGTTTGCAGTCAAGGTTTTGGTCTTTTTTTTTTAAAAGCATTTTACTCAATGCTCTCCTATTAAGAGACATTGATGGCACTGTGAATAGATCAAAAGCCACCGGCAGGTCTCCTCTGAAACGTTTAATTTGACCCGATAGGATGTTTGGGTGAGGTAGGCTAGTAGAGTTTGGATTTAGTTCCATGCTCTTCCTAGTGAATCAATCCAGGCAGTTTAATACTGATGCTTTTCTTCACAAAAGGGGCTCACTTGGCCACTTAGTGACCCAAAGTGACTGTCTAGGACTGCTTTTTCAGGAGGCAACATGTCTGTTGCACTAGGAAATAGGGAGATTTATTTTCCTTTGCAGCCCAGCTACCTCTGTTTCAGCTTCTCCAAAACAGCAAGAGGCAAAGTAAAGTACAGAGGCTATGATCTGATTTGAGAGGCCATTGAGAGTTCATAGAGTTCATAGAATCATAGGGTTGGAAGGGGCCTACAAGACCATCGAGCCCAACCCCCTACTCAATGCAGGAGAGACATGTTAAATCACAAATCTAGGACGCATGAGTGAGGAGGGCCTAACCTACCCTGGGTCATAAGGTTCCTGTTTGTGGGGGTATGTATGTGACCTGGTTCACATGTAATGGCAGCCCATGGGTTAAAGAGCCCATGGGCTGTCGGGCATGAGCAGGAGAGAACAGACGTGTTGACTGCAGAACACCAGTCACTTCTGCCACTTCAGCAACCCATGATCAGCTCCTTCGTAGGTTGCTGAGCATGACATGCAAACCTGGACTGCTGGGCTGTTTAGGGGCTAAACAGCCCAGCAGTTAACCCAACAACAAACCATGTTATTATGTGCGAACTGGCCCTGTGTCTGTCTGCCTGTGTACGTCACTTGACAGGTCTGCTTCCCCTCCCTTTTCTTGGAATGTAATTCATGCATATAAATTCAAACATCATACAGTAGTGTGATGCCCTTATTAGGAGCAACCCAAATGTCACAAAGCTGTGAACAAGCTGTTGAGTTTTCTAGAACTCTTGTTCAGTTCAGATGTTAAACAAAATGAAATGGGGGTGGGTGAGACGAAAAGTAAGGCATGGTGATAAAGCCCCAAATACTGCAGTTTGTAAGATGGGAGTTGTGCAGACTTGATTAGATTAGTCTCTGCTGGGTGATAAACATATTTCAGGCTATATCAAGGGTTATTGGGACTAAGAAGAAAAAATGACTGCTCCCCCATTAGTCAGTCAGTCTCTCTCTCTCTCTCTCTCTGTGATCGATCCATCGATCCATCGATCCATCCATCCTCCTCCTCCTCCTCCTCCTCATTATTATTATTATTATCATCATCATCATTATTATTATCTATCTATCTATCTATCTATCTATCTATCTATCTATCTATCTATCATCTATCTATCAATGTAGGCTGGTGGCTCCGATGTCAGTGGGGCAGTGCAACAGCTCCAGGTTTCAGTCAGAACCAGTCAGAAGTCTAAAGGAACTCTCCAAGCACCAGAGCAAATTCACTGACATCAAAGCCACCAGCCTACACTGCTATCTATCTATCTATCTATCTATCTATCTATCTATCATCTATCTATCTATCTATCTATCTGTCAATCATCTATTCTCTCTCTCTCTCTCTCTTTCGTAACTGTCAACTCTTTACAAGTCTGTCTTCATTTTCCTCTAATCATTTTATAGAGACCACTCCTTTGCCACACTACAGGAAAATAATCAGGTATTCTACATGGTTTAGATCTCTAGATGTTGACGGCTACCCACTGATAATAAACACAACACTGCAAAATGGTATCAAATTTTTAATAAACTTCCACTGCAATTTACTGAATTCATTATGTCTCATGAATGCCCTTTGTACAATAGGCTCTCCCCACACCCATACAATTCCTTTTTACACCCAGGCCCAGTTATGCAATGCATTTGTGATGACAACTCATTGAATTTTATCTGGAATACGTAATATGAGATATTCTTGCATTCATTCTTTCTGTCTCTTATTCACAGAAACCAGGTACCAGGGGCAGTTTACATTTTGTTACATTGTAGCCCTATTGATGTACATGGTGTTTTGGAGAGTCAAAAAAGAGAGAGCCCTGCCTCAAGGCATTTACAAGTAAGGCAATGTGTTTCTTATACAGTACTAGCAAGATGTCCTCCAAGCAGTGTGGGCTTCAGGTTTTTGAGGGCCCTTGGGCAAACACCCTCCATGTCCATGGGCCCCCTTCTTCAGTGAGTTTACCTTCTTACTACTGCTGTCACCAGCTCCTCCTGTTCTTTCTCTTCATTGCTGCCACTTGCTTGCTTGGCAGGCAGAGAGCCAGGGAGCAAGGAGGCCGCGGCATCTCCTGCTCCTCCTTCTCACCACCACCGTTGTCTGGGCCAAAGTGAGAGGCAGGTGGGCATGCAGCTTGCAATGTTGAAAAGGAAGAGCAACTCCAGGGGGGTCTTGTCAGTGGGACCCTGCTGGGGTATGGACCCTCAACAAGTGCCCGGCCATGCTTACTCTTGACACCAGCCCTGCCTCCAAATGGTGGGAATGTTGCAGCATGAATGGCTTGCCCTTGTGAGCTTGGAATTTTCAAAGATGCAAATGGGGGAAGAAGGCAAAGCAAGCTTATTGGTTTACTGACTGCTGATGTCACAGCAGCTCAGAACTCTGCACTGAGAGAGCTCTTCTCCAGCCTTTTGTTCCTAAGAGGTCAGGGCATCTTGAAGGTCTCTTTCCCAGGTGAAATACACAGTCTATTACCTTTTCCTCCCTCCCAGTTATTTATCAATGCATTTCCTGCTGTTCAGGAAGAAGAAGAAGGGACAGATTTCACTCTTACATATTTGGTATGTTATGATATTTTTAAAAATACAGAATAGGTTGCATCCAGTGGTGTAGTGGCACATTTTGAAGTGCAGGCACTCATCATGACAGTCTCCACAGCCACACACCAAAGGAGAGGCCAAAAATCCAGGCACAAACCAATTTTAGCACTTTTATCTCCACCACGAGCAGGTCTGAAATGCCCATCCGGACCGTTCAGGCACCCCAAGGTACTTTGCACTGCAACAGGGAACAATATATTGTTGTTAGGAAAATTCATTTCCCCCCTGCTACTGCGAGAATTGCAGCTAAGCTCAGAGGGAACAAGAAATTCTGAGTGGGGTGACGGATGTCATCAGCATCCCTGCTAACTGAAAAGTGCTGGCACTGTGTCCCTGTGAGCCCTGGCGCTATTACACCGCTGGTTGCACTATAGATATCATTTTATAGATACATTTGTCTTCTGTGGGAGCTGCAAGACAAACTTGTCTGGTGCTTAAAGCAGCAATGAATGAAAACACATTGCTTCTGTCAATTTTGGAAGTTTGTCCTCTTTTCTTTGTACTGCACACTCAGTTCTTTGGATCCTGGAGCAGTGGTCCTACATCTCCCACCCCTGAGAAAAAAGTGGTGGTGGGGGTGGGGGGAGTGGGGGAGAAATCTTAGCTGTGGACATTTTTCTTCTTTTTCATCAAATCTTTGTTTTGAAATGCCCTAACTCAAACCACACGGATGTGTGTCAATTCTTAAACTATGGATGTTTACACATGGTTTTCATTAGGACCCACATAAAACTGAAGTATACTACAGCAGACATTGGTGATAAAACCAAGTGAATCAGAGATTAAAATTTATTCTGGGGTCTGGAGATGGATGGTTTCCCTTTCTTGAGCTCTTCAGATGAATAGCCTGCTTTGATGGAATGAAGATGAACTGAGAAGAGGCTCAGCAGGTGAGATGTTGAACTGGAATCCTTTGCCACCTGGAGAATGGAGAAGCATTGGGCTTATTGTTGTCCTTGTTTTTGCAGAGGTTGAGAACTGAATACAGCTGTGAACCTCTGACTATCTGCACTGGCCAAAAATATTTTTAGTGTGCTCAGACCGCTCTGTCACTGCTGCTGTGCTTGTGATGACTGTGATTGCTCAGATGAGGTGGGTAGCTCCATGGAGATTGGCGATGGCATGGTGCGGACAAACCCAGCACTTACTACACCCAAATTCGTGCGCAAGGTATGGATCGGTAGTTGCACAAGCTGCAACACCAAACCACTATCTGTCACCAGGGGTTCAGTTGTGGATGCACACGCTGGATGGGCAACTGTTGATCACAGTATGGTGCAAAGCCATTTGCACACTCAGCGTTAGACCACCCTGCAATTGTGCACCACTGTGGGCACAAACTAAAAAACAACTGGAGTCCTTTTAACTGTGGGTGCTTCTAGATAGCGGACTCCTTGAAGTTCCAGTCAGAATGCATTGTGCAGCTATTCTGTCTTTTCATCCTTAATGGATTTTTGGGAGTGAGACAAAACATAGAAGAAGCCATGAGAAAAAACAGGAAGGTTGCAAGATGAAGATGTGAACCTACATGGTATGAACTTACCCATATACTACAATCTTCATCTGAGGCCCTTCTCCAATTGCCTCCTCCAAGGGAGGTTCAAAGGATCGCAAAAAGGAAAGGGCCTTCTCTGTGGTGGCCCCTGATTGTGGAATGCTCTCCTCACTGAGTTCCACCTGGCACCAACATTGCCATCTTTCCAGTGCCAGGTTCAGACTTTCCTCTATTCCCAGGCATTTGACAGCATATGATGATTTTTAATGGGTCCTGGGATTTTTGTTGTTGTGCTGCTTGCTGAAATTGTTCTCTCCTTTTGTATGCAAATTGTTGTATATTTCATTATCATATTGTATTTTTAGGGTTTTAATATTTGTAAACCACTCAGAGAGCTTTGGCTGTTGGGCAGTATTGAAATGTAATCAATGAAATGAAAAACGAAATGAAGGGGACAGCATCTAGATCCCCCCGCATAAAATTCCACAAATGAGTCAGGGCAATTGCTTTATAAAAGCTTTGTCTGGCAGGATTCTCTACCACAGGGTAGTGATACCAACAGCCACTAAGTTGGATAACTTAGAGTGCAATCCTATGCATATTTTGACAGAAAAAAGTCCTACAACTCCCAGCATTCCTCAGCCAGCCATGCTGGCTGGGGGATGCTGGATGTTGTAAGACTTTTTCTGTCTAAACATATATAGGACTGCACCCTTGTACTTACAGTAGAGCATTTAGTATTGCAGCACCCACCCGCTGGAATGCATTACCAATTGATATTAGACAGCTCCCCTCACCCTCCAGTTCTGACAATCAGATGTCTTCTCAAGACCCATCTCTTCACACAGGCTTTCCCTGAAGTGTGATCCAGCCTGCTATGTGGGGCAGTTTTATTGCCTGATTGGCATCAATGTATTATTGTGTAGTTTTAGTGTTCTTTTGATGGTATTGACATTGTATGTTCATGGCTTTGATAGCTCTGTGGAAAGCAGTATATACAGTATATACAATAAACAAACAGACAAGCAAACAGCTTCAGAGATGATCAGACATATTCAAGGAAGATAAGTACATCAGCATTTTTAAAACACAGTACCTGTTCACAACACAGTATTTATCTGAGTCATGGATACAATTAGTATTTATTACATTTATATCCTACCTTTCTGCAAAAAATGGTGCTAAAGTTGCAAGGGATGGAAGCTACCTTCACGATCTGCTCATGAGCTAAAGGCACCCAGCTGGTTTATTTTGGAAACAGAACCTGGAATCAGGCACAACTTTGATCTATCAAAACAATTCTGATGTTTTTTTTTTAATATAAAATTCCAAATAATAATTTGTAGGATTTCTCTTGAGGGCCAGTTTCACAGAGGGCTTCCTTTAATTATTTGTATGTCTCACTCCTTTACTATCCTTCCTCTCCTTTTTCTCCCAGATGTTAGAGGGGTTTTAGTACCAAACCTAAACCAATAAGAGTAGAAGAGAAGGATGGTGATGGGGATAGAACTGGGCTTAGGGCGTTGTCTTTTTTCCCTGGTTGTGTGGAAATGACTAGCTAGTAGGCCATGCTCCCTTCTTCCTGTGACTGGCAAGTTGGCTGGGGATGAAATGTAGCCAAGGCAAGCAGCAGGAAGATTGAGCAATTGGTGGTTTGATGCCCACTGCAGAACTAGAGATGCGAATGCCTAAAAATAAATAAAAGGGGGGTGTTTCTAGAAAAAATTAGGGGGGAAATCCCACCGCGTGATTGTTGTTGCTGTTGTTTTTCCAGAGATTTTTGGAAAATTTTGGGAAAATGGGGCAGTATCCAATGGTACTCCTACACAGAGTAGACTCATTGAAGTGAATGGGCCTAGTTTATGTAGCACTACCGTTGGATTTAGCCCACTGTTTCCCTCCTGAATTTCTCTGCTCCCCCCTCCCCCGGTTCCCCCTCAAGCCTTCACTTCTTTATGTAGAACTAGCTTTCTGGACACATGGCCCATTTGGCCAATGGATGGGATGCTCCTTGGTGGAGAACAAGATGGAGATGGTTAAAGTCAAAAGAGCAAGTCCCCTGGCTTCTTTCCTCTATCCTGAGCCTCTCCCAGCCAGGGTCCAGTTCTCTGAATTGCCATACCTTGGCCCGGGCTTCTATCTTTGAGTTGCTGATGCCTTTCTGGTGTATGACATTTCTTCAAGAGGTGCTCCACGTATTAATAGTGCAACCCAAAATAAATTAATTACCAATAAATCACTTCCATTTTAGAATGTCATGTATGAGTCTTGCTCTCCGGCCTGGAATACAGCGACCAGCAGTTATGTTTATCCCACACAGGGCTGGTCACGAGACGCTGTGGGGCCCCGAGGTGGACAAATCCAAACTGCGCCACTCTCTCTCTCCCATGGCCAAGTTATAATGATAAATTAAAGGTGCAATCCTAGGCATAGAATCATAGGATAGTAGAGTTGGAAGGGGCCTACAAGGCCATCGAGTCCAACCCCATGCTCAGTGCAGGAGTCCAAGTCAGAGCATCCCCGACAGATGGCTGTCCAGCCTCGTCTTGAAGGCCTCCAGTGTGGGAGAGCCCACCACCTCCCTAGGTAACTGATTCCATTGTCCTATTGCTCTGACAGGAAGTTTTTCCTGATGTTCAGCCAGAGCATCCCAGCATTCTTGAGCCAGCAGAGGATTTCTTTTCTGTCTAAACATGCATAGGATCGTACCCACATAACTGACCATTTATGACAGCACTTCACATTTTCTGGGTGAGTGAGTTGCCACCCTTTACCTAATTGCTAATGTGACTGAATCATGACAAATGGATTGGGAGGGTACGCAGGGGGATGCACAATCATAACCAACGTATTGTTTTTTATTTTAGGAACAGGAGCTGTTTATGCATAGAAGGCTATTAGTCATGACGACAATATGGAACTTCCATGTTCAGAACCAGTATACCTCTAAATATCAGATTCTGGGAGCAAAACAATCGGGACACATTAGTAATGCAGAGAACGGGACCCTGGCTGGGAGAGACGCAGGACAGGTGAAGAAAGCCAGAGGGCTTGCTATTTTGGCTTGAACTGTCTCCATCTTGTTTTCTACCAAGCAGCAGCCCATCCATTGGCCAGATGGGCCATATTGTAGGGTGGCCAGCTGTCCTCTTTTACAGAGGACAGTCCTCTATTTTGAAGGGCTGCCAGAGGACCTCTGCTTGAAGGTGTCTTCTGTCTGAAGGGCTCTCCTGTCTCATTCCAGTTTAAAGATAATGAGCCATCAGAACTGTTGCCCATCACCAGTTAACCCCAGGACAGCAGACTGCACAGGCAGGCACACAGGTCACCTGGTCAGTCTTCCACACTATAGTGAGAGATGCTGCATTTCCATTTATATTATAATAATGATTTCTAGATTTGTATCTATGTATGTACCTGGTGGTTCCACATGGACCCATGGTTAAAACCCATTAATAAATAAAACCCATGAGCTTTGCAATAGACCTGCTCCTAGCAGGTGAAATTGACTTGTTGATATGGATCAACACAGCTCCTCGTAATTTTGGACTCTTCTTGGGGGCATGGTTATAAGGAGTGTCACGATGACCACCTGCACTTCAAAATCTACCACTACGCTTCTGGCCCTATTGTTCTGTCCTTCCACTCTCCTCAGATGACAAGTCCTGCTGAACCAAAATCTAGGAATGATCACTACCCAGTGAGGGAAGTGTATTATTTAGCAGCTCTTCAAACCTCAAAGATCAGGCTTGAGATTGTAGGGGAAGTCTAGTTTTTTTTACACACACACACACACACACACACTTCCTTTTTAACCCTGCCAGATTGCAAGAAATTGCACGCTGAAATTGACACATTATATTTTCTAGGCATAAACCGACCTTAGGTAATTTGGAGACATTACACTGGTCCAGAAGTGGCAGTTGGTGGGCGACTGTAGCAACAGAATGCTCAAGCATCTTTCGAAAGCAATTTCTTCCTGTTAAAACAGGGCCATTTGCAAACTTGACAGCCAACTGCAAAGCAATCTTGCTGAAATAAAACCACCTGGCCATGCTGTCAGAAGTTCGGTGCTCACCTTTCGCATGGTTTAATGCTTTTGAAAGCATTTCTGAAAAGACAGCCATTTAGAATCATGGATATCTCAGCAGAGGAGCATCCATTTCTATTTTCCTTCTGTCCTCATGGCTGACTTGTATCTTAAGTACTATGACATGTGTCCTTGCTCCATCCAATCTCATCTGAAGTGTTTTTTTCCCCCTCACTGTTGTTTCCTAGAGTATGCCTCTGGCAATGAGATAAGCTTTGCAAGAAATCATCTGTTGTATCCAAACAGGTCTCTCTGGGTGTTTCTACATTAAGCAAAACCCCTGCAAAAATCCACATCTTTTCCGGAGCTTCCTGCTTTCGGTTTCTTGGCGGGATTAAGAAGGGCTTCTTTACATGGCAGCCACGTGGTTTGAACTGAGGGAATGCTTTCCTCCCTCTCTGGCATGTGTGCAAAGGAGCGGGGTGGGGGTGGGGTGGGGGTGGGGGTTCTTGTTTTCGTATCTTCACTTCTCCTGTACTCTTTCCTGGCAGCCCCCAGGAAACCTCTGACTTACTTCTAAGCAGACATAAAATGTAAGATCACCCTGTAAGTCTGCAAGCCTCAGCACACTTACTTGGGAATAAGACCCATAGAACTTAATGGAGTGGTCTGAATCAACAGAGGACGTTGCTTCTGAGCTTGGTGGGGTGGAAAAAATACCACAATTATTGTGTTTGGGGAAAACATGGGATGGGCTGGGGAAAATGGCAGGAGACACCCTGGAGGGTAACAGCGTTGTCTAAAGAGCTGGCAAACTTCTGTGACAGAGCCATCTCAATAGCAGGATAAAAGCTCCATGTGATGAACCTCTCTGCAAAAGCCCAGCTTTTTTTTTTGCCAGTTAATAAACATAACATAACTGAATAGAAGTTTAGAAAAGCAAAATAAGCTTTCCAAACTGCACAATCAGAATAGATCTTTAAACTTAACAACAACAATCTTTGAAGACTTAAAATATACCAATATGAACTGGTGTAAAGTTTTTTAAATTTTATTTTTATTTACCTAAAAGTCATTTAGGGTGCCTTACAGGACAATGTCCTCTCTGGGCAGGCTTACAGACACGTAACAAATAAAACATAATCCCAGTAATTTCATATAAAATGAGGACTACAACAACAGAATAGCAAACAGCCAGCAAGCAACAAACAATTAACCAAACATTTAAAACTGTGTAGCCTAGCATAAATATAATAAATAACTAGCAGTATAAAAGCAATATTCTAAAACCAGCATCAATGTTCATGAAATAATTTCAAATAATTTCCATTTGGAACAGATGGGTCTTCATGGGCCAATCACACATCCCTTTGGAGGGAGGTCAATTAAATCAGGAGCCACCACTGAAAAGGCCCCTTAAACTAGGAGTCACCACTAAAAAGACCCTGTCTCTAATGCCTGCCAATCTAACTGATCTTAACAGAAGGCCAGTGAACAGTGTCTGTGTGTCCAGAGCCAATCTGAAGGAGTGGGCAGGTTTGTATGGGTGACATTGGTCTATTTTGGTGGCATGATAGAGCAATCAGCCAAGTCACCAGGTGTTATGCACATTAAGCTTAGGTGTGATGGGTTTCCCCCCATCCCATTGTGTTATTGCAGGGATGCAGCTCTCAGGCCCTCCTGGGACCCAATTTGGCCCTCTAGGTTTCTCTAGATGGCCATGCCCCTTTTCCTGACCACCCATCATTTGCTGATTTCCTAGATTTTATGTGTTTTTCCCCATTCTGAAAGGTTGAAATGCCTCTCCTAAGGCCTAGTTGCTGGCAGGAAGAGCTTTCAGCTACAATATGCTGGTATTTTTGGCACTACCCCTTTTAAGAACGTAAGAACAGAAGAAGAGCCCTGCCGGATCAGACCCAGGGTCCATCTAGTCCAGCATTTTGTTCACACAGGGGCCAGCCAGCTGTTGACTGGGAACCCACAAGCAGGGCATGAACGCAATAGCACCCTCCAGCCCATATTCCCCAGCAACTGGTGTACATAGGCATACTGCCTCTTATATTGGAGGTAGCACATAACCATCAGGACTTGTAGCCAATGATAGGCTTCTTCTCCATGAATTTGTCGAAGCCTCTTTTAAAGCCATCCAAATTAGCGGTCATCACTATCTTGTGGTAGTTTAACTCTGCGCTGTGTAAAGAATTCCTTTTATCTGTCCTGAATCTCCCACCGATCAGCTTCATGGTGTTCTAGTACTATGAGAGAGGGAGAAAAAATCCACACTCCCCATCCACATTCTCCACACCATGCACCATTTTCCTTCAGCCACCGCTGGAATGTGGCCCCCGTTATCTTCTCCAAAATGGAATTTGGCTGAAAGAGGTTCAACATTTTCCGTGTTGTTTCCCCAGCTCTATGCCCTGTTTTCCTCTCCTTCTGAATTCCAGTTTAATTAAGTGAATTGTTGTAATGAATTTTGGAATTGGAGCCTGCACCATGGATTTCTGCTCTGTTAGTTCATTTGCATCCTTCCCCCTGCTCTGCATTCCCAGTGCATATTGCTAAAACACTGCCAAAAACAAACAAAAAATACCCAATCTTGATGTGATCTATATCCATGCTTGCATCAAGATGCTTTGTGTTCAGTGTTCTGCATACATGCATTCTTGCTAACTGGCAAAACACCACACAGAAAGGATAGATGCAATCACACGTATGGTCCATAATGTAGACTGCTTGCATTAGGTCCATGGTCTACAAGCTCCATTCAGGTGGACTGAGGGACATGGAAGAATTGGAAATATCCGTGTTTGGCCCTGCACTTGATGTCTTTTTTTCTGATGGTGAAGGTTGCCCTCTTTGATCAGGGCACATACCTGTGCAATACTGGATTTTCATCACTTGCTGCCCTCATGTCAAAATATAGAAGCAGGATGAATGCTAAACTGACAAACGTTACTCACAGCTTCTCAGAACTTGCTTGCAAAAACAAGCACATCCATCGCACTAGAAAGGCAAGTTGATGGTTATTAAAATATGAGTTATGAATGTGTTTTGGTTTGTAAAACAATAACAAGTTTATTAAGTGGTCTACTGAGATACCCCACAATTTTCAAGTAGTCACCCCCCACAAAGGTTTTGAGACCTACTGCCTTAGGTCACCTAGTGCATTCATGGCTAAGAATCACTTATGGCAGAGGTGAGATCTGAACCCAGGATTTGTCAGTTTGCAGTCTTAGGCAGCAATCCTATGGGGATAGGCAGCCTCCTGTGAGCTTGGAGGTGACCGACTATCCAATGCAGAGTGGGTGGAGTGCGGATGGGATCTTCTTCTCTGCACTCTGGCCACTCTGCATTCATGGCTCGATGGCTGATTTTGGCTGTTTAGCCACGGGACTTCGGAGCGAGGTGCGGGGGAGGCTGGATGATGCATAGGAAGTCTTGTACCAGCACTTCTGTACTCCCTGTCCCTTCCCACCCCCAGGAATGCATCCTTTTGCCCTGCTCCATGCTGCTCATCCAAGCGCAGAGCCCGGGGTTGATCCATGCTGCCTATGAGGCAGTGGGGGCGGGGGTGGGGAGGTGGTTTTCCGGGAACCAACCTTGGAGCATGGGCTCCGAGGTCAGTTCCCAGAAACTGAACAATCCTATGGCCATCTAGCTGCTGTCTAGCGGCCATAGGATTGCGCCCTTAGCTGCTTATGCTGAATTTGTTCTGAATGACGATGTCGTTGACATTCTCAATGACAATGAATGAGAATGGCTATTTTTTCAAGGGTTTAGCAACTTCTGCTGAAACACCAGGTAGGGCCCGATCGGGAGGACGGAGTCTTCTTTGAGAGAAGTTGCCTGAATTAAAGGGGTTCTCGACATAAAGTAATAATCAGAAACTCATTGTTTATAAACATGTAAACAAGTTGATTACAGCTAGTGCCTGAATCAGTCTAATAAGCACTTCTGAGTGTGCAAATTAGCCATGGTTCACAGACCATCCATGAGTTACAAGTAAGTTATAAATAAGTCATCCTTCTTCTGATGCTTGCTCAGGCTATCCTGCTGCTGCCCTTGGATGTGGAGTTTCTCCACAGAGTGGAGATCTGTGAACATGAGTGAAAAGGGTGAACTGGGTGGTTTGGAAAGACTGTCATAAAACTGGGTGGGGAAATTCAAAGGGTGGCTTGTAGGTAACAGGCTGTTAAGGAAACAGGGTGCTAGCACAGTGGTGGAATACATGCCTCGCATGCAGAAAGTCTCGGGTTCAATTCCAGGCATCTCTGGTTAAGACCCTTCTCTTCCTGACAGCCTGAAGATCCTGAAGATCCTGCCAGTCAGAGTAGACCAGGGGTGGGCAGAATTGAGACTTGTGGGATCTACTTTGGGTTTTTTTTAGCTGAAGCCCAGGACCCACCAACTGAAGTCTGATGCAAAAGAAGTACCTAGAGATACAACCATGCGAAGAGCCCTGCTGGATCAGACCAAGTCCTGCATTCTGTTCCCACAGTGACCAACCAGATGCCTATGAGAAGCTCCCAAATAGGACATGACCACAATAGCACCCTCCCACCCATGTTCCCCAGCAACTGGTGTACATAGGCATACTGCTTCTGAAGCTGGAAGTAGCATATAGCCATCAGGACTGGTAGCCATTGGTAGCCTTCTCTTCCTGGAATTTGTCTAATCCCCTTTTAAAACCATCCAAATTTGTGGCCATCACCACATCTTTTGGTGGTGAATTCCATAAGTGAACTATGCGCTGTGTGAAGAAGTCCTTCCTTTTGTCTGTCCTGAATCTTCTACCATTCAGCTTCATTGGAAGACCCAGATTCTTCTGTTATGAAAGAAAGTGTCCACTTTTTCCACACCATGCATCATTTTATGCACCTCAATCATGTTCCCCCTTACTCACTTTTTCCTAAGCTAAAAAGCCCCAAATGCTGTAACTTTTCCTCACAGCCCTTGAATGTTTTGGTTGCCCTTTTCTGCATCTTTTCTGCCTCTACAATATATGTATATTTAAGGTGCAGTGACCAGAACTGTTCATAGTATTCCAAGTGTGGTCAAACCATAGACTTGTATAAAGGCGTTATGAAATTAGCAGTTTTATGTTCAATTCCTTTCCTAATTATCCCCAACATGGAATCTGCCTTTTTCTGAGCAGCCATAGCTTGAAGCTTCATTAGCTTGAAGTTTTCATCAAGCTATCAACCCTAACCCTGAGATCCCTTCCCTGGTCAGTCACTACCAGCTCAGACCCCACCGGCACAAATAGGGATTTAGGTTTCTCTGCCCCAATGTGTATCACCTTACACTCGCACTTACCAGTAGATCCTGATATACCGGAGGAACACGGGCAGGAAGGTGTGGTTGCACTCATATCCTGCTTGTGGGTCTTCTGTGGGCAGCTGATTGGCCACTGTGTGAACTGAATGCTGGACAAGGTGGACCCTTGCTCTGATCCAGCATGGCTCTTCTTATGTTCCTATGTGGCAGCAAACTTGGATTCTCTGCACTGGAGGGAAATCTAGCCAATCCTAGATGTCTCTTGTGATTGTACCTGTGCAATTTTATTTATTTAATCATAACATTTCTGTGCCTCTTTTCTGCTCAAAGCCCCCCGCCCAAGTGGCCATCAATGTGGATGGCTTTTAAAAGGGATTGGACAAATTCCTGGAGGAGAAGACTATCCATGGCTACTGATCCTCCAGTATCAGAGGCAGTGTGCCTATGCACACCAGTTGCTGGTGAACATGGGCGGGAGGGTGCTGTTGCACTCATGTCCTACCTGTGGCTTCCCACAGGCAGCTAGTTAGCCATCGTGTGAACAGCATGTTGGACTAGATGGGCCTTTAGTTGGCCATGGTGATCCAGCATGACCTCTTAGGTTCTTGCCTTCTGGCCCACCCTTGGAGTAGACAGCACTGGGGAGAGCTGGAGAAATAGTTCGATATCTATGTATCTCATGGGAGACAAAAATGAGATGGTGTCCAGTTGCTGTCACTGGCTGGGCCTCTGTCTGTTGTCTTGTGGAGAGAAAACAATAAGAGAGAAGCAGATGGGGAGAAATTTGCTTCCCAAACATCTGATCACTGAGGGACATTTATTTTCTGAATTAAAATCAGAAGCACACTTGCCTCTTTTAAACACACTTACCTCTTTTAAACACACACACACACACACACACACACACATTTATTTTTTGAGTGGAATAACAGCAACAGCAATAACAACAACAACAATTCCTTCCCCCTCAGAGAAACCCCTTCTCTTGAATTTTCATACAGTTTGCTGATCTCCTCCTGAGTAGAAGGGTATGAGCTTAAAAAATGATAATTTATTAATGATATTCATATCCCATCTTTCTTTCAAGGAGCTCAAGGTGGCATGATGATTTTTCCCTCCCCACCATTTTGTTCTCACAACAACTTTGTAAGGTAGGTTAGGCTAAGAGACAGTGACTGGTCCAAGATCACCCAGTGAACTAGCTTCATGGCCAAAAGAGGATGTGAAGCTGGGTCTCCCCTGTCCTAGTCCAACACTTTCACCGCTATACCCCACTGGCCCACTCATGCAGGTAGTGGGTAATTGTTGCAGAGCCTCTGCAGGAGATTCAGGAGAGAGAAAAGAGAGCAGAAAATGTTGCATTGTATGTAATTCTTTGCAACGTGCGTGCCTTTCTTGCCAATGAAGATGCAATCGCACAGGGCAGCATGTTCCACATAATTGGACCATTTTGGGACACAATTTGAAATTACACTGCAGATTACAAGCCAACCTCCCCAAAGGGCTTTGACTTTAGAACTGTGTGTGAGTTTTGAAGCAATGAAATTAACAGAGCCTGCAAGTGATCTATATCTGCTGCTGTATTAATTGTGCACATCTCCAAGGGTGTGGCTCTTGTACATAACCCCAAATCCAATGTTATTTTTCTCTCTCAAAATGGATGGAAGGGGAAGGGTGCCTTTGGGTTGTGCATACAGTTTAAAGCCAAGCTCAGGAGGATGGGCTTTGTTCCTCTTCTACTGAAAGTTTTGAAAGAATAAACTGTCATCAGTACGATGCATCACTCTCTACTCCTGATGTTCCATTTGTGAGTGCTATCGCTTATGTGGCCAAAATTATACCACCCACGCATTAAAGTAGGGATGGGGAACCTCAGACCTGGTTTGGGGGGGGGGAATCTGGCTATCCTAGGACCCCAGTCCGGCTTTCTGGGGTTCCACCGAGGGCCACATCCCTTTTCTCTAAGCACCAGTCATTTGATGGTTTCCTGGCTTTTGTCAGTGGAGGCTGGTGGCTCCGATGTCAGTGGGGTGGTAAATCCACTCTTGGTTTCAGTCAGAACGAATCAAAACTCCAAAGGAGCTATCCAAGGTGCTGAACCCCATCACCAAAATGGGTTCAGCACCTTGGATAGTTCCTTTAGAGAATATAAGAAAATAAGAAGAGCCCTGCTGGATCAGACCAAGGGTCCATCTAGTCCAGCGGTCTGTTCACACCGTGGCCAACCAGCTGTCAACCAGGAACCCACAAGCAGGGCATGAGTGCAACAGCACCCTCCCTCCCATGTTCCCCAGCAACTGGTGTACAGAGGCTCACTGTCTTTTGTACTGGAGGTAGCACATAGCCATCAAGACTAGTAGCCATTGATAGCCTTTTCTTCCAGGAATATGTCCAGCCCCCTTTTAAAGCCATCCAAATTGGTGGTCATCACTACATCCTGTGGTAGTGAGTTCCATAGTTTAACTATGCCCTGTGTGAAGTAGTACTTCCTTTCATCTATCCGGAATCTCCTGCCAATAAGCTTCATAGGATGACCCCATTGAGTTCTAGTATTATGAGAGAGGGGGAAAATGTCTCCCTATCCACATTCTCCACACCATGCATAATTTTGTAGACCTCTATCATGTCTCCTCTCACCCTCCTTTTTTCCAAGCTAAGCAACCCCAGCTGTTGTCACCTTCTCCCATAGGGGAGATGCTCCAGCCCCTTGATCATTTTAGTTGTCCTTTTCTGACTGAAACTCAGAGAGGATTCATAGCTTCACTGACATTGGAGCCACCAGCCTCCACTGGATTTTGTGTCACTTCTCTCCCCCCGCCCCCAATTTGGAAAGATTGAAGTGCCCCTCCTAAGGCTTAGTTCCTGGCAGGAAGAGCTTGAAGCTACAGTTTGCTGGTAGCTCTTGTATTTCTGACCTCACCCCTTTTGCCTTCAGCCCTGCCCTCCACTGGAGTGCAGCCCTTGAGAGCTTCTCTGAAATCAAATTTAGCCCCTGGGCTGAAAGAGGTTCCCCACCCCTGCACTAAAGGGAGGTATCAACAGGATTTGGGGAACTCCCAAGATTTGCAGAAGTACCAAACAAAATCATTAGAACCCCCCCCCCCACTAAGGTTGGGGAGGAACCCTCAAAATATCCCAGTGAAGACTGTGAACACTGTGAAGACAAGGAACAGAAGTCTCTGACCCAAACTTGGGGATGTATGGATTGTTTAAAATCCGTTCCGTCTGTGTTTTTCAGATTTTCAGATGCACTTCATTCCATTGTCCACCCATTGCCAGAATTGGACTTTTTTTTTGTTAGTTTCTGTATTTGTGCAAATTCCCCCCAAATGTGCAAATCCCCCTAAAATGTGCAAATCCCCCCCATGCACATTTTTCACGCTTTTGCCTATGGGGAAAGTGTGTATTTTCGGCTGTTTTTTTAAATAATTTTTGCATATTTTTCTATGGCAAAATTTGCACAAAATTCCTGAAGGTTAGAAAAATGGTCCAGAAGTCCATGGAATCCACCTGACAGGTCCAGTATGGAAACTGTCGCTTGGATTCATAAAAATCCGAACTCATTTGGTTCTGTTGCGGATTTCTCTGACATCCCTACCCAACTACATGTTTATTTGTTTGTTTGTTTGTTTGTTACAGGTATCCCACCTTTCCCCCAGGGAACGCAAGGTGGCATACATGATCCTCCTCCTTTCCAATTTAACCTTACAACAACCATTACATTGAAGCCATAGCTAGCAGGGATGTCTTTCTTTTTTACTCTGGGTGGGGGCCAAATTGCTCCCCACCCAGCCTTCTGTGGGCTGGATTACATCAGTAGGCCCCACCCACTGATACCATTGCCCTGCCCCCTGCCTATTTTGTCTTTCTCAGTGCTAAGAAAGGCATGTGGTTTCTGTCATCTCAGTGTTGGTTGAATCCTCTGTCACCTGCATTCCTGCTGTTCTATCCAAACTCAGATTGCAGATAACTACTGGGTGCCTCCCTAGAGGAACCCAATGAGGCTCTGTGGGCCAGATGCAGAACCTCTCTTGGGCAGAGGTTCTGTATTCCTGCTGTAGAGAGATGGTGAGATAGTTAGGTAGATTGTTCTCCTGAGTGGTCAAAGCTCTCTCTTCCCAGAGCCTTCTGCAACAGTATTCTACCTATGTACCACATCTATAAAAAATATATGATAGACTGTGTCAAAATTCCCCTTATGACCTGGACCCCCTGAGCAACTCCTTCAGGATCTCTTGCCTCCTTGAGAGTCCCACCTTCCTTCTTTTAAACTTCCCCTTCCCAATAACATGAGGTTTAGGCTGTAGATGTGGGGTGACTGACACTCTAGACACAGGGTTTAACCACAACAGTTTACTGGTAAATTAAAGCAAGCAAATCATAACTAAAGGTATTTACACAATAGAACCAAGTGATACAAAAGGCATTAAAAGCATGTCCCTTTACCCTAACTGTACTTAGATTTCTCCAGGCTGCTTCTTCCTGCTCCCTCTTCAGGCTCTGGTCTCCCCAACTCTGCTCTTGCTGGCTCTCTCTCTCTCTCTCTCTCTCTCTTCCCTCAAAACCAAAAGTATGGTTTCAAACCGGAAGAAATGAAACATAACTAGGAAAATGTAACAGAAACTTTACCAGGGAAATGAAACTACTCCTCTCAGGGGTGGCCAGAATGTAGATCAAAATTTACTGGCAGATCTATGGGTGATCTCCAATAAATCTGTTTCTGCCTCCCCATTTTCCAACAACAGCAACAACTAAAACATCCTCCTCCTCCTGCTATAAATTGGGCTGCTCTAAATAAGAAAGCAGTGGGGAGAAAACCAGTAGTGGATTTTGGGGGTGAGAAAATGGTAAGCTCACTTTTCATACTGAAAACAAATTCCTGCACTGGGCATGTGCAAAGAGGCTCCCTGTTCCTTAATTCAAAGTGCACATCTGTAAACCACTATTTGTCACCTGGCTATAATTGGTGGACCTTGGAGTGCTGGTAAACAACAACAACAACAACAACCCCAAGTAGATCCAGGAAGCCTGAAATTCATCCTCCTCTGGTTTAGGTTGTTTAGAATCATAGAATCATAGGGCTGGAAGGGGCCTACAAGACCATCAAGTCCAACCCCCTGCTCCACGCAGGAAGCCTGATTAGGAAGTTTCATAACCACCATGAAGAACAATCCTTTTGTCCCAAGCCCCAGTTATTTGGGATCAAGAGCTTCCTTAGTTTATGTGTTCTCATATTGCTATGCTGAATCCCGCTGCTCAAAGATGAGATGAAGTAGTGATGAAAGGGGGTTTCAGCCTGTACATTCTTGAGAATGGTTGGCTTGTGTTTCTGGGATGTTAAGGCAGCCCTGTGTCACCTGGCCATATTTCACCATGCCTCATTCCGAGGGCTCGACACAGCTTCCTTATTTTGGACACTGCAGTGCTTCTGCCTCTCAGGATCTGATCGCTTTCATCTTTCAGTGCTCTCTCCCAAGGGGGTCACATGGTGAAACACTTCCAGTTTCTGATTGGCTATGTGGAAATTACACTCTGGCACCCTATCCATTGGCCCAGGGACCAAGGGATCAGAGATGGCAGCCTCTGCCTCCCAGCAAGAATACCAATGCAAGGAGAAGACCATCCTGGCCCCATCCCTCAGCCAGAGAAGGAGCAGCTGCTCCAGTGCTTGAGTTGCTCTTCCCTCTCCATCCCCTTTTCCTTTTGTATCACATCTATTAGATTGCGAGCCTGTGAGCTGGGTCCATCTTTTTAAAATATCTGTTCAGTGCTTAGAAAAGCTGTATAAGTGATGAATTAATAATAATAGTTTGGGATATCCAATTCAAAGAAAGAGGATGGGGCACCATAGAGATATTGGGTAGTGTATGGCTCCTTCATTCTGCATTCTGCTCCTAAGCTATATATGGCAGCATTCAAATGGAATCCAGAAGTGAAGGCCACATGAATCTCTTGCCCTTTTCTTTCGCTGTGCTTCCCAAGGACAAATTGTACCTGATTATATTATAGATGTGCCCGATCTCATCTGATCTCAGAAGCTAAGCAGGGTCAGCCCTGGTGAGTACATCATCAGCGGCCCTTCTCCGTGAGCCCCTGCCAAAGGAAGTGAGGCGGGTGGCTACTAGGAGGAGGGCTTTTTCTGTTGTGGCACCCCGGCTCTGGAATGAGCTCCCTAGTGAGGTTCGCCTGGCGCCTACATTGTACTCCTTTCGGCGCCAGGTGAAGACCTTTTTATTTTCCCAGGCATTTTAGCTTTCTAAATTTTTATCTTTGCTGTTTTAAATCTGTATTTTAAACCCCCGTACTGCTGCTAGGTTTTATTGTGGTTGTATTGTTATATTGTGGTTTTAATGTTCTATATATTTTAAATAGTTTTATTGTGTGTTGTTTGGTTTTAGTTTTTGTGAACCGCCCAGAGAGCTTCGGCTATTGGGCGGTATAGAAATGAAATAAATAAATAAATAAATAAATAAAAATACTTGGATGGGAGACCGCCTGGGAATCAGGCTTCCTGCATTGAGCAGGGGGTTGAACTCGATGATCTTGTAGGCTCCTTCCAACCCTATGATTCTATGATGTTGAGCAAAGGGCTGGATGTGCCTGATCTTGTCTGAACTCAGAAGCTGAGCAGGGTCAGCCCTGGTGAGTACTTGGATGGGAGACCTCCTGGGAATCAGGTTTCCTGCACTGAGCAGGGGATTGGACTCTATGGTCTTGTAGGCCCCTTCCAACCCTATGATTCTATGATACTATGACCTTCGCCACTCCAGGCACATCGACACAGAACAAACTGTATCCACTGATACCGGCTGGGCCACAAAGACTGGAGCTGCAGTCTTGGTGTGCAGAAAGTCTACCTGATTTAATTGGCAGATCAATCAAATACATTTTAGTTGATTGATTGGTATGGCCAGTTATACCCAAAGATGGGTAATGCTGTGGAAGTGTAAGATAACAGTTGCTGTTAATGTTGCTGTTTTAATGTGATTCTGGTTCTGTTGTGTACAGAAGCAGGGGTTGAAAAAAAGGCAGTACATTTGACCTTTTCCTTCTAACAAGGAGCAGTATCTTTTGTTTACTAAACTGTGAGTTATCTCACCCTTCATCCAATATATCTCCCCTCTCGCGCCCCCTCCCAAACATTCATAGGTTTTGGTAATGTGTGGCTATTTTAAATTTAAACTGATGGATTAATTAGTTAAAAGACAGGTGAGGAATTACTTTAAAAGTCTTTAAGTGGTTGACGGCCCCTCGTTTTAACAGAAACATGCTATGTTGGTTTGCAGGCAGTCAAGGGAAGGAAAAACTTGCATGCATCGAGTTGCCCTGTGTACATGAACCCCATAAGTGTCTTGCATAATGTCTGCTGATGAGGTCTTTCACAAGCATGGCTTGCAGTGATCAGTCAGATGAGTCAGCACAATGTCAGAGCATGGATTGGTCTTAACAATGCTTCCAGGCTGGTTCTTTCATGAGCAATTTGTTGATCCGGCATCAGAGTTTTATGTAAATGAATACAGTGTACTCGAGTGATTAAAAATACACTTGAAAGTCAGACAAAATTTCTGGCACTGGAATTTGTCTGAGGAAGCATGCATCTAACAGACAATGCTTCAGGAGGATGATCTGACAGCTGTGCAGAGAGAATCAAATTCCATCAAGGCGACGCGGGTGTGGAGGTCTGATGGGTCATCCATACATCTTTTCACCGAGCATGGAGCCATCCTTGCTGCTGGAATTCACTGGCTTGGTCCACATCAGTGTTTTCTAGGTTTGCTTCATAGCCTGTTAATGCTGAGTAAAAGAACAGGCCCATTGGTTATAACTCGGCGGTTATGTCATTTCCAATTTGAAGTTCCGCAGGTCTTGCTGAGTCATGCAGAGTTCACTGTCAGTGCGATTCATTCTGGTGCTGTGTGGTTGACTGAACCTGTCGATCAGCATTAGCTGTGGGGTGGGGGTGGGGGTGGGGTGGAGAGCTGGCTGTAGGAGGTGGAATGTCATTGCGGCAACCCAGGTGTGAAGGAGCAGACAGAGTGTGTAAGAGCGGGGGATCAAATGGAAATGGAGGAGCATGAGCTAAATCCTCAGCTTGGTGGAAGGGGACAGATACCAACATGTATGGTGCTTCTAAGTTTAGCTGTCTCTCTCTCTCTCTCTGGAATCTTGGTGCCAAAAATGGATGAGTCCTTAAAACTGGTTCTGTATGTAGTGAGTAGTATTCCAAATTTAGTAGTGAGTTAAGGCAACATATGATATTTCAAGCCAAAGATGGCCCAGCAGTCTGGTTTGGTGGCTCACTGAAGGCTCAATCAATCTCCTGTTTTGATGCCTGTTTGGGACTGCAAGAAAGAAAAACAACAACCACCTGCCCATCTCTTCCAGGAATGGTCCTTCTTTTCTGGAGCCTGCCTCTTATAAATTGCTGTAGTCTTACAGGCTACTCCCTGGCCCCCTCCACACACTCTTCAAATGGTAATGTGTATTACTACTTCCCAGTGGTGTAGTGGTGAATCATGACAGCCCTAGGGATATATAGATGGTGTTAAATTCATTTGATCTGTATTTTGTGGATTGACCAGCAGCTTTTTTGTTAATGGAATCAGATTTTTTGTGTGAGAATGTCATTTGTTTGCAAATGTGCTGTTGCACTAATGCGCATCAGCACAAGTGTGCATTAGCGCAAATGCACATTCATGCAAGTGCACATTTGCAAACAAATAACATTACACAATTCTCCCCCCCCATAAAACAACAACAACAACAACAACCAGTGCGCAAGTCCAGGGCAACCACTCGACTTGGAAAAAGCTGGCCCGCTGTGGGATCTGCAGGTTGGATTCAAGAAATCCAAACTGATTTGAATCCATTGTGGAGTTCTCCAACATCTTTAGACACTGTCTAAAGGAGGCTCCCTAAATATGTCAAAGAAATCCGCAATGGATTCAAATCAGTTTGGCATTTTATGAATCCAACCTGCATATTCCACAGTGGACCAGCTTTTTCCAAGTCGAGTGGTTTCCTTGGACTTGAGGACTGTTTTCTTTTTTATGGCCCCCCCAGTTTGCACAATTTCATTTGTTTGAAAACATGCACTTGCATTAATGTGCATTTGCGCTAATGCTCACTTGGGCTGATGCGCATTAGTGCACGTATGCATTTGCAAACAAATGACATTCTCATACAAAAAATCTGATTCCATTAAAAAAAAAAGGAAGTGCTTTATGGCCACAAACGCCATAAACTGCGCAATTTATAGCCATAGGCCAATGGCACACCTTTGAGACAGCCAGAGAGCCCCCCTGCTAACTATGGCAGATGCAGCGGGTAAGGGAGTGCCGGTCCGCTGCAGAATCTGGAGGCCAGATTTCTGGGAATTCAGCCTCATTTGGGTCTGCAGCAGATTTCTCCAGCATCCCTAGCAGGGACTGAGGCTGAGAGAGAGAGAGAGAGAGAGAGAGAGAGAGAGAAGCTTGCCTATCTTCCTGGCCTGGCACCCCAAACCAATGATCAGCAAGTTTGCATTAATCCTATCGACATCAGTATTGCTTCACATATCTTCCAGATCAAATCTGTTGCCTCAAGGATTCATAGAGCAGTTAGATACCCCCACCCCCACCCCAAGACTTTAACCCTGAGTAAATAGAATCCTATGAGATTTGGTCCTTGCTATAAAAAGAATGTTCTGTTTCTTTTTAGTATTGCAATAATTGGAAAAACTTGCATTTTTATTTTGGAATGTTTATGTTTTGGGTAATGTATTTTATGCATTTATATTTGTGTTTTAAAAAGAAGAAGAAAGAACATGTAGCTCAAGGCATCGGCGCAGGATATTCAAAGTAACCCTACTGAAGCATGTTTCACTATTTGCAAATTCTAAAGTAATGCATACCAGACCAGACAGAGCCACAGGAGAGTGAGAGAACTGTAAAATCATCTGTGTTGGTGTGCATGCGTGCGTGTGTGCATGCGTGCAACACAAGCGGCCATGTAGTCTGTAATTTGTATTGAGCTAAATTAATGTTCCTGTTCCAAGCATATACATTTATTCTTCTCCTCTGGTGGGGATTTCACAACCTACCAGCAAAACTTCCAAGATGATCCATCCAAGATGGACTCTTGGTCTGATCCAGCATGGCTCTTATGTTCTTAACAGTGTTTACTCAGAAGTAAAGCCAAATGAATTCAATGGGGCTAACTCCCTAGTCTATTGGTCTTCAGCTCTTGGGTAGTCTAGTCTAGTGGTCTAGCCTTGTGGACTTTGGCAACAGTAGCTACAGCTCTAGGAAGATCTGATGCCCTACAGATGTTTTGGACTTCAACTCCCCTCAGCCCAGCTAGCATGGCCAGTGGTAAGGATTGCTGAGAAATGTAGTCCAAAACTTCTGCAGGGCACCAGGTTGGGGAAGATTGCTCTACTAGGTCTCAGCCTGACCCAAGGAGGGTCACAACAGCAGCACATATATGGTATAAAATTAAGCAGTGAGTCCCCAAACGCATGCTTGGTGTACAGGTGTTAAAGGGGTTAAAAGGGGGTTGGAAGAGGTTGAAGCCAGCTGCTTTGGAAACCTGAGTTCCAATGCATTTCTGCTGCCAGTGAATATGGTTGGCGGACTTCACCCTGAATGAGAACAATGCAGCCCTCACACAAAAGTGGGTATGATAAAAGGAAGCCCACCTTCGAGAACCTCCAAATTTGGGAAGGCGGTACCCATTTTCCTAGACAGATAAGAACAATGGAACAGGTTGTCTTTTGTTAGAATATCCCCCCTTTTGCATCCTCTCGCATGCGAGCTCACACTGTACTATCTGCTCATTGAGTCTCTGGAGGCTGCTTGTCGACTTCGCAAATGCGAATAGCTATCATTAATGTTAACGGGACTTACATGTGTATCAAGAGGAGAGCCACGGTCCCAGGCGGTGTCTTGGGAGCGAGGTCTAATGTATCCATGACATGTAATTATTTGGGCAAGCCAAAGTGGCATGTGATGTCTCTGTTAAATGACATTTATGATCAGGATTGTGTCGACAAGGGGCTGGGTTTTGTTTTGTTTTTTTCATTTGCTTCTTCCGAGTGATACCCTGTTTTCCTACATAAAATATTCAGGGCAGCTCACAAATTTCAACTAACTAACGTCACATTTGGTGTAAAAATGATTGCAATCAGGATGACAATCGTTACAGAAAGACAATGCCCAGAATGGAAAGCGGAATAGAAAAGCAGCGCCGGCAGGTCGGAGTTTTAGATACAACATTCGATAGGAGACCAAATGCCTGCTCAAACAAATAACTGCTCTTCAAAAAGCAAGCAACAGTGGGCCAATCTAGGCACCACCTTTGGAAAAGGCCTTCTCTCATAAGCACACAGGGGCAGCCCATTCATACAGGTGAACTAGGCAGTCGGCTAGGCTGGCAAGTTAAGTGGGGTGCCAAATTTGAGTGGGGGGTGGAAATACACCTGCGTACTGAGGGAATACAACTGAGGCTGTGGAGGTGAGTGAGGCAACACGGGATATCCCCCTGCTATGCTGCTGCTCTCAGTTGGAGGCAGGGGGTAAGAGGCTCCCCCGAGAATAGCCACTTCTCTTGCTCTCGGAGGGCTGAGCCTAGTTGCTGGTGGTGCCTGTTGGCCGTGTCGCCTTGAAGATGCAACGGGGACTCTTCTTCCAGGATCTCCCTTGGGTGTTGTGGTTGGGACCTCTGTCCCTTCACAGAGTGGACAGCTGTGCCATCTCCTTTGCTGTATTTATCAGACCCTCTGCGCTGATACAGTACTTGGTTGAAAAAAAAAACCCAAACCCAAAACATTTGGGGTGTGTTTTATTATAAATGATAATATTTCTGCTTTCAAAGATTGGAGGGAGGGGGGTTTGCCTCTTAATTACACAGAAAGTAGGGGCAAAAGGTTTCCCAGTTTATCCAAAACCTCCACCTAGAGGTTTTTGCCTTTGGTGCTTGGGGGCACTGACTGCATGGTTCTCCTCTGGTGCCATTTGCTCCCCATAACACAGTCTTTCCCGTTCTGGTTCCCTCCAGATACGTTGGACTAAGACCACTCATTATCCCCAGCCAGCATCAGCCATGCTAGTTTGGAGTGATGTGGGTTGTAGTCCAACACAGTCTTAATGCTCAGACACGTTCATTGGGGAGAAGACGATTCTTAAGGTATCTAGGCCCCCTAGGCTATAGAGGGCTTTACAGAGCAACCAGGGCTTTGAACTGGGCTTGGAAACAAACTGAGCTCAGAAACCTGATCAATGTTGGTCAGGCTGGCTCAGAGTGATGGGGATTGTACTCCAGGACATCTGGAGGGCACCAAGTCACGGAAGGCTGCTTTAGAAAGCTTTGATGTTTGCCTTATTTTCCTGCCTGTGTATAAGTGTTCGGTAGCAAAAATAATATGCAAAAAAGAGGAAAGCTGTCTAGCTAAGTGTAGTTCAGCAAGTTCTCCTGCACTAGCAGCCCCATCCAAATGAATGGGAGCGGCACAAAGGGAATGTCTTCCTTCTCCTTCCTTTTCCCATTTGTTCTCGGTATCAGAATGACAATAATTCCGCTTGGCCAGCCTTGCATTGTAGATCATGATTTGGTAGCCAAAACAAAAGAGAAAGATTACGAGCAAAGGGAGGGCTAATGGGAGGGGAAATGGCTTATTTGGAAGGTGTTAAAGCAGGATTCCATTTCTAAACAAGAGAATTTATTGCTCTCTCTCCCCTAATCCCTTTATAATGTGTGACACACTGCCCATTTATTTCAGATCCTCTTAAAGAATGTCTTCAGTTTGGTAGTTTCTCTCCTCTGGTTTTTGCCTGCAGGATTGAAAGGCTGATGACATCTGTGGGTGTAGTTCAGGCTTTTCCTTTCTGAGCAATGGCATTTCCAAATTTACAGGGCACTGGGGAATATGGTTGACTCATGACTCTCGATGGTGGATTGATTGCCTGACTCCTGGCTCTATGGGCCAAACTAGACATTCCTTTGATACGCACCTTGTTTTCCTTTAATTACAGGTGGTGCTGGGTGTGTGTGTGAAATCTTACTTGGAACACAGTACATGGGGAGCAGAAGCTCAGCAGTTCCCTGCCCAGCACAGTTGGAACACACACGTGTGGCTACAACCCTTAGATGAAAGTTCTCCATTGGCACCAATGGAATGTGTTCTGATTGCACAGGGGAGGGAAGAGATAAGAGATCTTTTGGAGACGTTGTAGATAGTGATAAAGCGTAAGAACATAAGAAGAGCCCTGCTGGATCTATCTAGTCCAGCATTCTGTTCACACAGTGTCCAACCAGCTGCCTGTGGGAAACCCATAAGCAGGACATGAGTGCAACAGCACCCTCCCACCCATGTTCCTCAGCAATTGGTGTACTGCTTTGCATGCAGAAGTTCCCAGGTTCAATCCCTGGCATCTCCAGGTAGGACAAGGAAAGAATCCTGCCTGAAAAGATGGAGAGCCGCTGCTGCCATTCAGTGTCAACAATACTGGGCTAGGTGGACCAAGGCTCTGACACAGTAGAAGAAAGCTTCCTTTGTTTCTCTCCTCCTCATGTACAGTATTTCAAGCAAGATTTCCCCTCCCCCCACCACACATAATCAATTAAGGAAAAATAAGATATGTAGCTGCATGCTATATATTGAGAGGATGTCTAGTCTAGCCCTATGGAGTACTGCAGCCTCTTCCACCCTGGTGCCTGTCAGATGTGTGGGACTACAGCTCCCATTGTTTGAGTGGTAAACATGCCCATGTCAGATCACCCGTTTTCTTTAATGGGCCACAAGTGGTGCAAAGGTAGAAATCAAAAGCAACCAGGTTGCAAGAATGGGTTCCAATTTGCAACAGATTTATTGGCTATACTGTTGAATGACAGTCAACCCATAAAAACACATACAAAGAAATCTTAAGCCGGTGACACTGCAGTGCCAATGGAGTTAATACAAAAGATGTAAGTAGCCATGTTGGTCCATTATAAATAAATAAATGACTAAACATCCACACTCAGTCAACAAATTTATTAGAACCAGCTGAAAAGCTACAGAGTTGTGAGCAAGCTTTGGAATTCTTCAGAACTCTTCTTCAAGCTGGATGTTAAGCAAAACAGGGAAAGGGGTGGGGAGAGAGACAGAGAGAAAGAGCATGGTACTGAATCCCATTATTTATGCACCTATCATCACCTTCTATTTAACTCAGTGGGACTTACTTCTGAGAAGACTTGAATATGATTGCTCTAGCACTCACCTCTTTAAAAAAAAATTAAAAATACACACATCACTTTTTAATGCAAAACCACACACAAACAGATTGTCTGAATCCCACTTTGGGGGCATACTCTATTGGGCTGATTGCTAACTTTTCTTCATCATTAGTTAAAATAAGAGTTTTTGTTTCACCTGTGGGAATGCCTGGATATCAGCCTTACACACACACACACACACACACACACACACATCTTTAAGGTCAACATTCCTTCACCACACTAACAAATAGGCAATATTTGCAATTGAAAAGGCATTAAAAATGCTTTTGTTCTTTTAGCCCCACAGAAATCCCCTTAGGCTTCACACATCTTGCCCCAAGGAACATGCAGTCAAGTATTAGATCAATGCAGTCTCCCTAGCTGCTTTTTATCATTCAGTTTTAAAATCTGAATATTCAAACAACCATTCATATTTCAGACAGCTGCCTCAAAGACTGCAGTTGTGTTTTGTTTTTTGGGGGGTGGGGGTTGAGATAATGTATGGATTTTTAAAACCCTTTTATAGTTTGCAGACATGATTCCCTGTGGTTTGGAAAGATGTTTATGATTTTTGAAATATCCAGTTGTAGCTTTTAAAACAGGTCCTGTATAGATTTTAAAACAGTTCTGAGGACAATGGAAAAGAGCAAATTGCTTCCAGTGAGGTGTTGTCCTGACATTAAGAGTCTTGATTTCAGGGGTCCAGTTGGAGCTTATCTGAAAGAAAAAAATAAGACAAGGGGAAAATAATAACAACAACCACTCTTTTAACATGATGTGGAAGCCCTGCATTACATCTCAGTTCATGCTATGCATGGATCATAGCTTGCCACTGCACTATGCAAACTGAGCGTAGGGTGGACATAAATCCTGCTTTACAGAGGATGTTCCTGTATTTGAAGGACAAGGTAATGCATGCCATATGCCAGCAAATTTGGAAAACACAAGAATGGCCAACAGATTGGAAAAGATCAACTTATATCCCCATACCAAAAAAGGGAAGCACCAAATAATGTTCAAACTATCGAACAGTGGCACTTATTTCACATGCCAGTAAGCTAATGCTCAAGATCTTGCAAGGTAGACTCCAGCAATTCATGGAACGAGAATTGCCAGATGTACAAGCTGGGTTTAGAAAAGGCAGAGGAACTAGAGACCAAATTGCCAATATCCGCTGGATAATGGAGAAAGCCAGGGAGTTTCAGAAAAACATCTATTTCTGTTTTACTGACTATTCTAAAGCCTTTGACTGTGTGGATCATAACAAATTGTGGCAAGTTCTTGGTGGTATGGGGATACCAAGTCATCTTGTCTGCCTCCTGAGGAATCTGTATAACGACCAACTAGCAACGGTAAGAACAGACCACGGAACAACGGACTGGTTTAAGATTGGGAAAGGAGTACAGCAGGGTGTACTCTCACCCTACCTATTCAACCTGTGTGCAGAACACATCATGCGACGTGCTGGGCTTGATGGAGCCAAGGCTGGAGTTAAAATCACTGGAAGAAACATTAACAATCTCAGATATGCAGATGATACCACCTTGATGGCTGAAAGTGAGGAGGAGCTGAGGAACCTTATGACGAAGGTGAAAGAAGAAAGTGCAAAAGCTGGGTTGCAGTTAAACCTAAGAAAACCCAAGATTATGGCAACAAGCTTAATTGATAACTGGCAAATAGAGGGAGAAAACGTGGAGGCAGTGACAGACTTTGTAGGCGCAAAGATTACTGCAGATGCTGACTGCAGCCAGGAAATCAGAAGATGTTTACTTCTTGGGAGGACAGCAATGACAGATCTTGATAAAATAGTGAAGAGCAGAGACATCACACTGACAACAAAGGTCCGCATAGTTCAAGCAATGGTATTCCCCGTAGTAACCTATGGCTGCGTTAGCTGGACCATAAGGAAGGCTGAGCGAAGGAAGATAGATGCTTTTGAACTGTGGTGCTGGAGGAAAATTCTGAGAGTGCCTTGGACTGCAAGAAGATCCAACCAGTCCATACTCCAGGAAATAAAGCCAGACTGCTCACTTGAGGGAAGGATATTAAAGGCAAAACTGAAGTACTTTGGCCACATCATGAGAAGACAGGACACCCTGGAGAAGATGCTGATGCTAGGGAAAGTGGAAGGCAAAAGGAAGAGGGGCCGACCGAGGGCAAGATGGATGGATGATATTCTGGAGGTGACGGACTTGACCTTGGGGGAGCTGGGGGTGGCGACGGCCGACAGGAAGCTCTGGCGTGGGCTGGTTCATGAAGTCACGAAGAGTCGGAAGTGACTGAACGAATAAACAACAAAACCCCTATTTGAAGGTGCCCTCTGCTTGAAGGGCTGTCTAGTCCAATTCTGGTTGAAAGATGAAGAACTCTAAGAACTGCAGCCCATAACCAGTTAGCCTCTGGACAGCGGAATGAACAGCCAGATACAGAGGTCACCTGGGTACAGTCTTCTACACTACGGTGAGAGGTACTGTATTTCTATTTAAATTATAATAATTATTTCTAAATTTGCATCTATACATATTTGTTTATGTATTACATTTCTATACCATCCAATAGCCAGAGCTTCTAATATATGCAACGTTAGAATATGCAAATTTAGTTGAAGCTCTCTAATATTTGCACATTTAGAAACAATTATGAGGGTTTATTTAAATTTCACTGGAGGGCAAAGCCAGCCAATTGATTTCCCACCCAAATAATTCCAAATAAAACATTTTTTTCAGTTCAGTTGCACCCTGCTCTAGATAATCTCAAACCAATGGAAAAAGCATTCCCCTCTCCTAAACTTAATCGCATGCAGGGAAAGATTTTTTTTTTTGCAGGGGGTCCCTTCCAGCTGCAATCCCCCTTGAAAATTACCCCCCTGCATGGTTACTAAGCTGGGTGGGGGGACCTCTATTGGCACCAATGGACACTCAAGGTTCTGGGGTATAGATCCTGGGCCCTTTGAACTAGATTTTATTTTATTCATTTTATTTTTATTACATTTATATCTCTCCTTTTTTCCTCTTTAAGGAACCCAAGGTGGCATACACAATCCTCCTCCTCTCCATTTTATCCTCACAACAACAACAACCCTGTGAGGTAGGTTGGGCTGAGAGTCTGTGACTGGCCCAAAGTCACCCAGTGAGCTTCCATGGCCAAGTGGGGACTAGAACCCGGATCTCCCGGCTCCCAGTCCAACACTCTAGCCGCTACACCATGCTGGCTCTCACACCACGCTGGGGCTGGGGCTCCTTCAAGGCCTAGCAATGGCCCTGTGGTGGTGGCTCATAGCCACCTTCTGCGGTTTGCACCACTGCTGTTGCTGAATGTTGCCGGTAAGGCCCTCAGGTTGGCCACTGATGTCCCAGGTGGAGGAGAGGAGTCCCATCAGGCACTACTTTGCCAGGGCTTTGTGTGGGGTATCCAACCGGGGGCTCTGATAGCAGGCGCCTTACTGGGTCAGCTTTCAGACTGAGGGAATTACCATCCTAATCTCTGCTGGCCTGAAGCACCACCTATAACAATGGCCAGAGATGGTACTGCTGCTATTTGTCCTTGCTGGACCAGGTGATCTGGAGAACCAATAGGGCTCTGCCAGGCTCTATATAACTGTTGCTTCAGGGCTTGTTCTCAGTCTAAGTAATTCGTCTCTGTGGGTAACTGCCCAGGCTCTCTCACATTGGGAACCTGACTGCAACCCCATCTTCTGCCTCTGGCCTGCTGGCCCTCATTTGGTTGGGCCAGAGTTGCAGCCTATAATTGCAGCCAGTCTCCGAGGCCCAATGGATATAGCTGCAGTGTCCACAGCCCAAGTTTGGTCTTGAGGTAATGAATATTTGACAGGTGACCTCTTGCACAGCTCCCCTTGGCTTCAACAGGAGAATATTTTCCCCTGGAGTTAGGCCTGACACTACAAGAAGCTCAAAACACTCTGTTCCCCCAACTGGAGCAAAATGAGCACAAAATGGGTTTCAAAATGTGTCCCTTAATTTCAGATTTGGTAGTGATTTAAAATAGAAGGAAAAAACCCTCCTCCACACTGGGATACAGTGTTTAGAGACTACTTTATTTCCCGGTAGAGGAGTAGTTTAATATCTTCATTGATAAGACTTCTCTACAGCAACTGCATGTGGAAAAAATGTAAAAATCAAATAACAAATTGTAGCTTTAATTACAGTCGACCGTTCTTCCAAGCTCTCATGTGCAGAAGGCTGATTAAGCCAGAAAGTAATCTAAAGGGCTTGAATTAGTCAGAGGTCATTCCCCCCTCCCACCCACCATCTCCCTTTTTAGTGAAATTAGAGATCTCTTAAGAGTAACTTTTCTTTAAGCTGTATGCTTCCATTTAAAAGTATCAGGGAGGGAGAGAGAGAAATCTAGTTCACAGGTGGCAAACTTCTGTGCCGGGCTTCCCCCTCCCCAAAGCTGGTGCCCTCCAAATGTGCTAGA
Source organism: Heloderma suspectum (assembly GCF_057233095.1). NCBI lineage: Eukaryota > Metazoa > Chordata > Lepidosauria > Squamata > Helodermatidae > Heloderma > Heloderma suspectum. The sequence goes on from NC_139466.1 coordinate 6,625,001, forward strand.
CTGCAACTCCTATCATGCCAGCATGCTGGGAATGGGGAGGGTGCAAAGTACAGTATTTTGTCCCACAACCCTTGGGGGCTCTTGTTAGCGGGCCCCTGCTGGGGTGTGGTCCCACAGCAGGGGCCTGACTATGCCTACCTTTGAGGCCAACCCTGTATGACAGTATAAAGAAGCTGCTACTCGGAAGCTCTGTCTCACCTTCTTCTTATGTAGGTTGTCTTGTCCTCAACCCTTCTCCCTGTCTCTCTCTCTGTTTGAGAAGCTGTGGGTAGGGATCTGCGAGTTCTCTATTTTTGCACAGTTCCTAGCAAATATCGGGTTCTCTTATAAATAATAAATGGTGGTGATCTTGTATTTGTATGGAAGATTCTAACTTTCCTGTACCAGCATCCACAAGCCTTTCTGCATAAGCCAATGGGAAAGCAGTATGTATAAGTGTGTGTGTGAGAGATATCTAAGAAAAGACTATACCCCCCCCCCCCGTATGATAGGTGTCACTTGACTGTCAGTTTTCCTTTGTTAATCATTCAGATGGAATTATAGAATGTTATGTCGCTGTATAAGGTTGGGAGGAAATTCATGCCAGGGGAACACCCATTTGACAAGTCAGGTGTGCCCGTGTAATTTATAATGCTCATGCTGTCAGCTTTTTCCCTACAAGCAAAACTGCTAATTAATATATTGTTTCCCCTTGAATAGGTGTTTTCAAATATCCTTTGGAATGGCTTGCACTATCAGTCTGGTGAAGTTTTCTTTCTGGTTTCCATGTCATTTACCAGCAGAGGCAGAACTTGAAAATGTTATAATAAAGTATAGACTTCCTAGGCAGCACTGACAACTGTGAAGGCTGATGGGAGTTGTAGGCCAAACCATCTGGAGGGCCACAAGTTGCCCACTCATGCTCTAGAGAGGAAAGCTGCAATTCTGTATCTGCTCACCTGGGAGTAAGACCTACCGAATTCAAATAGCTGAAATAACTTGAATTTAGAGAAGATTCCCCAACCCGGTGCCCTTCAGATGCAGTGGACAACAAATCCCATCATTCCCAGCCACCATGGCCAATGGTGGGCATCAGGTTGGGGAAGGCTGATCCAGAGAAAAAGCCTACCAGCAAGGATTAGTCATGGAAATTCACCTCCATGTTTAGTGGTACTCCACCTTGGAGTGCCAGTTTCTCAGGATGAACAGTGGAGGAGAGCTATTAACCTTCATATGTGCCATTTGTTGGCTTGCCACTGAGAGAAGCAGGTTGCTGGACAGCATGAGCCTTCAGTTTGATTACAGCAGGGCTCTTATGTTCTTAATTTTGCTAGGCTGCAATCCTAGGCACATTGATTTACCTGAGAATAAGTAGGGATGTACGGAAGTCACTTACCTTTTCGCAGGGGTGATTTGTGGTGGGGGGAGGCGCTCCGCACCTCCCCCCAAAGTCCTAACCTGGCCAGCGCCGCTCTGCGGCAACTCCGCAGAGCTGCCGGCCGGGTGCATTCGCAGGCGTGTGGAGCCTGCGGACACAAATGGCGGTGGCTACAGCGGCCGCCATTTGCGTTCATGTTTGCATAAATATTTACGTAGCCTATCACGGCGAAAGACAGGGGCGCAAATGGTGGCCGCTACGCCATTTGCGCCCCTGTTTTTTTACCATGATAGGCTATGTAAATATTTACGTAGTCTATCACGGCCTCCGCAGGGATGCAAATGGCATGCCTGCATTAGCCGTGATAGGCTATGTAAGTATTTACGTAAATATTTAGCCTATCACGGCCTAAATGGGGAAGCGAATGGCGGCCGCACATGCGGCCACCATTCGCAAAGCAGTGCGAACGGCACCAGGTAAATGCTCCATTTCATGTGCCTTTCGCGGGGGGGGGGGAGGGGGGCTTTGTTCCGCTACGGATTTCAGGGGGCCGAATGCACTGGCATTCGGCCTCACTGAGATCCGTGGTGGAATTCTCTGACATCCCCAAGTCCCTTGGAACTCAGTGGGGCTTACTTCTGAGTAGACATGTATAGGATTGCAGTGTTAAGGTTCTTGCAAAGATTAAAAGATTCTATTCTTGCAATATGACTTTCTCACTGCTTCCAGTATGGAATTCTGTTAGGTTTCAGAGTTTTGTTTTTGAAAGAAGAGAAAAGTATTGAATTCATCAATCTGATTTATTTAAAATCCCTTTGATCAATTGAATACTTTTACTTAAAAAAAAGAGTCTTAAACCTAACAGCTTTCCAAATTGGAAGCACTGAAAAAGTTACGTTACATGAATATATTTCAAATAGTTTTCAAATATCCCTTTTGAAATTGAGGGATACTTAATTCTTCTTACATCTTGGTGATTCATCTAAGACCATGGTTTTCAATTTTATGGCTTATATTTCCTGTGCGGCTTGTTGCATTTGTTGTTGTTCAGTCGTTCAGTCGTGTCCGACTCTTCGTGACCCCATGGACCATAGCACGCCAGGCCTTCCTGTCCTGCGCTCTCTCCCGGAGCATGCTCAAGTTCATATTCATTGCATCCGTGATGCTATCTAGCCATCTCATCCTCTGCCGTCCCCTTCTCCTTTTGCCTTCAGTCTTTCCCAGCATCAGGGTCTTTTCCAGGGAGTTTTCTCTTCGCATTAGGTGGCCAAAATATTGGAGCTTCAGCTTCATTGTCTGTCCTTCCAATGAGCACTCAGGGTTGATTTCCTTTAGGATGGACTGATTTGACCTCCTTGCAGTCCAGGGCACTCGTAAGAGTCTTCTCCAGCACCACAGTTCGAAAGCATCAATTCTTCGGCGCTCAGCCTTCCTTATAGTCCAGCTCTCACAGCCATACATTACTACTGGGAAAACCATAGCTTTGATTAGACGGACCTTTGTCGGCAAGGTGATGTCTCTGCTTCTTACTATGCTGTCTAGGTTTGCCATAGCTTTCCTCCCAAGGAGCAAGCGTCTTTTAATTTCATGGCTACAGTCACCATCCGCGGTGATCTTGGAGCCCAAGAAAGTAAAATCTGTCACTGCTTCCATTTCTTCCCCTTCTATATGCCAGGAAGTGATAGGGCCAGATGCCATGATCTTAGTTTTTTTAATGTTGAGTTTCAAACCAGCTTTTGCACTCTCCTCTTTCACCCTCAACAAGAGGCTCTTGAGATCCTCTTTGCTTTCTGCCATTAGGGTGGTATCGTCTGCATATCGGAGGTTGTTGATAATTCTCCCGGCAATCTTAATTCCGACCTCTGATTCATCCAACCCGGCATTTCTCATGATGTACTCTGCATATAAGTTAAATAAGCAGGGTGACAATATGCAGCCTTGTCGTACTCCTTTCCCAATTTTGAACCAATCGGTTGTTCCATGTCTGGTTCTTACTGTTGCTTCTTGACCCTCGTACAGGTTTCTCAGGAGACAGGTAAGGTGGTCTGGTACTCCCACCACTTCCAGAATTTGCCACAGTTTGTTGTGATCCACACAATCAAAGGCTTTAGCGTAGTCAATGAAGCAGAAATAGACGTTTTTCTGGAATTCTCTTGCTTTCTCCATGATGCAGCGAATGTTGGCGATTTGATCTCTAGTTCCTCTGCCTCTTCGAAACCCAGCTTGTACTTCCGGTAGTTCTCGGTTCGCATACTGCTGAAGCCTAGCTTGTAGGATTTTGAGCATCACCTTGCTGGCATGTGAAATGAGCGCAATTGTGCGGTAGTTTGAACACTCTTTGGCGTTGCCCTTCTTTGGAATTGGAATGTAAACTGACCTTTTCCAGTCTTGTGGCCACTGTTGAGTGTTCCAGATTTGTTGGCATATTGAATGCAGCACTTTAACAGCATCATCTTTTAGGATTTTAAATAGCTCAGCTGGAATACTGTCATCTCCGCTAGCTTTGTTGTTACTAATGCTTCCTAAGGCCCACTTGACTTCACTCTCTAGGATGTCCGGCTCAAGTTCAGTGACCGCACTATCATGGCTATCAGGGACATTCAGATCTTTCCTGTATAGTTCTTCTGTGTATTCTTGCCACCTCTTCTTAATCTCATCTGCTTCTGTTAGGTCCCTGCCTTCTTTGTCCTTTATCATGCCCGTCTTTGCACAAAACGTTCCCTTGAGATCTCCAATTTTCTTGAAGAGTTCTCTAGTCTTTCCCATTCTGTTGTTTTCCTCGATTTCTTTGCATTGTTCATTTAAGAAGGCCTTCTTGTCTCTCCTTGCTATTCTCTGGAACTCTGCATTCAGTTGGGTATATCTTCCCCTTTCTCCCTTGCTTTTCGCTTCCCTTCTTTCCTCAGCTACTTGTAAAGCCTCATCAGACAGCCACTTGGCTTTCTTGCATTTCTTTTTCTTTGGGACGGATTTCGTTGCTGCCTCCTGAACAATGTTACGGACCTCCATCCATAGTTCCTCAGGCACTCTGTCTATCAGGTCTAATCCCTGAAATCTATTCCTCACCTCCACTGTATATTCATCAGGGATATGATTTAGGTAATACCTGAACGGTTTAGTGGTTTTCCCGACGTTCTTCAATTTCAGCCGAAATTTTGCAAGAAGCAGCTCATGATCTGAGCCACAGTCAGCTCCAGGTCTTGTTTTTACTGACTGTATGGAGCTTCTCCATCTTTGGCTGCAAAGGACATAATCAATCTGATTTCGATATTGACCATCTGGTGACGTCCATGTGTAGAGTCGCCTCTTGTGCTGTTGGAAAAGAGTGTTTGCTATGATCAGCATGTTCTCTTGGCAAAACTCTATTAGCTTTTGTCCTGCTTCATTTTGTACACCAAGGCCATGCCTGCCTGTTATCCCGGTGATTTCTTGACTTCCTACTTTAGCATTCCAATCCCCTATGATGAAGAGGACATCTTCTTTTGGTGTTAGTTCTAGAAGGTGTTGTAGGTCTTCATAGAACCGATCAACCTCAGCTTCTTCGGCATCAGTGGTTGGGGCATAGGCTTGAATTACTGTCATGTTGAATGGTTTGCCTTGGATTCGTACTGAGATCATTCTATCGTTTTTAAGATTGTACCTCAGTACTGTTTTTCCCACCCTTTTGTTGACTATGAGTGCTACTCCATTTCTTCTAAGGGATTCTTGCCCACAATAGTAGATATGATGGTCACCTGAATTAAATTCGCCCATGCCTGTCCATTTTAGTTCGCTGATTCCCAAGATGTCGATGTTCAATCTTGCCATCTCATGTTTGACCACCTCCAGCTTACCTTGATTCATTGATCTGACATTCCAGGTTCCTAAACAATATTGCTCTTTACAGCATCGGATTTTCTTTTCACCACCAGACACATCCACAGCTGAGTGTCCTTTCGGGTTTGGCCCAGCCGCTTCATTCTTTCTGGCGCTACTTGGAAATACCCTCTGCTCTTGCCCAGTAGCATATTGGACACCTTCCGACCTGAGGGGCTCATCTTCCGGTGTCATCTCTTTTAGCCTTGTGATACGTTCCATGGGGTTTTCTTGGCAAGAATACTGGAGTGGGTTGCCATTTCCTTCTCCAGTGGACCACATTTTGTCAGAACTCTCTGCCATGACCTGTCCGTCTTGGGTGGCCCTGCACGGCATAGCTTGTATCCTATTTTTTAGCTTTGTGCAATCCACCCAGAGAACTTGTGTTTTTGAGTGGATTAAAAATATAAATAAGGATGCAATCCTACCAAGATAGGCAGCCGCCTCCAAACTCGGAGGCGACCGCCTATCCAAAGCAAGGCAGGAGAGGCACGGCGGGGGGGGGGATCATTCCCTCTGCACCTCTCCTGCCCTACTATTTTCCCCTAGATGGTCATTTTCGGCTGTCTAGCCTCAGGGGGGCCGACCGGGAGAGGAGGCTGCTGTACAATACATTGGATGTGTTGTGCACACAGCTTTTCTCTCCCCACCCTGGAACATCCTCCGGAACACCCCTTTTCAGTCACTCTGTGCTCCTCTTCCTAGCACGGAGGACGGGGTTTCTCCACGCTGCCTCTGAGGCAGTGCGGAAGTGTGGGGAGGTCGGTTCCTGGAAAACAGCATATCCTGTGGTCCTCTAGACTAGTTTAGTGGCCATAGGATTGCTCCCTAAATAATATTAATTTCCAAGACTTAAGAGTTCTATTAAGTATACTTGGAGGATCAATTTTAAAAGATATAGTTTCAAAATATTTGACAATCCTCCAAATACAAATTCTAGATAAGAAATATCTACATACATAGATGTTTGGGAATTATTTTATTTTTTGTTCCAGCTGAATTATATGTCATACACACACACACACACACACACTGACTGTGTGTGTGTCTGTGGTAAAGGTGACACGAGTGACTTTGTGTTAATCTTGTGAATTCTCCTACACACATCCTGCTTTGAGTCAAAGTCCATAACAGTTCAACCCAGTTCTCAGTTTCTCATTTGTTTTGGTATCTGATGGGCTGTTGCCTCAACAGGAGTCAGGTAATTCACAGCACCTGTTCAACATACCAATCTCTGGTGGAAAGGTCCCGTGACCTTTTAAAATGGTCATGTGAAGCATCCCTTCACATTAGGCTGTTGATCGCCTAGAGAGCACTCCGATAAACTAAGGAACCCAGCTGTCTACTTAATTAAAAAGTCATCTCACCCTAGTGAGGGGATATGGTGAAATTCTTTATACTAGGGGTGAACTAGAGATGACAGGCTCTGGACTGGTGTGGGTGGATTGGGAAGGGAAATTTAACTCTTTCTCTCCCTGCCACAATCCCAACAAAAATCTCCTCCCTGTAAGCCTCCATTGGCACCAATGGGATCTTCCCTTGAAATTCAAGTAACAGTTGCAGAGAAAATATATTTGGTTAATGCTCCCTCACAACCCTGCCCCCAGTCTGGAGCGGGCTCAGGCTTGTCCCATGGCTGCTATTTACATAACAAAACTCACACCTTAATGTCATTCATGTAATTAAGGTTGTGTCTGCTTTGGCCATAGGGTGACTCTGAAAACTGAAATGGCAAAATGACCTAAATACAACAGTATTTGGCTGTTGGCATTTCTTTGGATTCTGCTGGATAACTCTTTTGAAAATGTTTGGATCCAGTGTTAGATTTAGGGTCCTCAGCCATTTTGGTTGGGCACATTTGGGATTTTGAGAGTGTTGTGGGTGCTTTCACAAAATGGCTGCCATTGGGGTGGGGCTTGTCCATTCCTAAAATGGCTGCCATGGTCCTTCTCCGGGAGCCCTGCCAAAGGAAGTGAGGTAGGTGCCTACCAGGAAGAGGTCTTTTCTGCTGTGGCACCCCAGCTGTGGAATGAACTCCCTAGAGAGGTTCGCCTGGTGCCCACATTGTACTCCTTTTGGTGCCAGGTGAAGAACTTTTTATTTTTATTTTTAGCATTCTAGTTTTTTTAGCTTTGCTGTTTTAAATCTCTGCATTGCTGCTAGGTTTTATTCTGGCTGTACTCTTATATTGTAGTTTAAGCTTTCATATTTTATATGGTCTTATGTTGTACTCTGTGGTTTTAATTTTTTGTGAACTGCCCAGAAAGCTTCAGCTATTGGGCAGTATAGAAATAAATAAATACATGTATACATACATAAAATGGACAGTCACAAAACACTCATTTTCCAGAAGGCAAACTGGTGAGGCTAAAATAAAAGTAACCTGATCAAGGATCTAAGTACAAGGCAGAGGTGGGGGCTGAGCTCCGAAATACATAACCCCTCTTCTGAACTCAGATGAAGATGGTGCTGGAGGGCATCATTTCACTAAGCAGCATGGCAGCTTCCCAGTTTTTTTTTTTTTAAATCTAAAGAAATTACAAATCAAAAGGGGGCAGGGAGCCTGGCAGGTGCCAAGAGAGTTGTTCATGGGTGCCATGTTTGAGAACCCTAGGGCTGTGGGCCCAGTCAAGGCAGTAACATCAACAAAAAGTCTAAAGAGGGGTCTATATAATATATTTATTTACAATATTTATATATTACTCCACATCAGAAGATTTCAGAGTGGTGAGCAACAAAGATAAAAGAATAAAACACTAGTTTAAAACAGTTAAAACATTTCTTAAAAAGACAAATTTCACTAAGGTCGAATTTAGTAAACCGCAACTGTTCAGGCAAGGAAGGCCTCTCGAAATAACAATGTCTTCAGGAGGTGCCAGAAGGAATGGAATTTTGGCACCAGCCTGACCTCCAAAGGCAGGGAATTCCACAGGAAGGGGGCCACCACACTGAAGGCTCTTTTCCTGGTGGACTCCAACTGGGCCATGGATCCATGTGGAACCACCAGGAACATGCCCTCTGATCACCTCAGTGACTGGACAGATTGGTAAAGAAGGAGGCACTAATAATATTGTTCTATTCAATCATCAAAAAACCTGCCATTTAAAAGATCAGACCAAAGGCTATCTCATGGTGGTCCAAACGCCACACAGCCAGGAAATTGGAAGCTGATGCCTTATCTGACATGCCCAGTGATCAGTCATGATGTTTTGCGATGTCACAAATTGTGCTTGCTTACAACTTACCCTACACACACACACACACACACACACACACACACACACTTTTCCTGGGTCTTTCAGTCCCAAATCCAGATTGGGAGGGTGGAATGCCTGGGATTCACACCTTTATTCTGTGAATTGACCAATGTCTTTACTGGGTGTGTCTATAGTGAGAGATGGGTGTCTCCTTTAACACAGCTGGGCTGAGAGCAGTACTACTGCTAATAATGGTGTGTGGTACATGTAGCTGCATTTCTTAGCAACAGTATGACCGATGATGTTGCCAGTTCTGGTCAGAAATGTCCAAGCAGGTTGGGGTGAGGGGTAGGGGAAATTGTTTTGAAGATTATTAAGAGGCATCCTGAAAAAGTGGGACTTGGTAGTGTGGGGGTGGGGAACATAATGATTTTGAGCAGAAATTGGTTGCTTCATTTATTAAACGTAAGTATGTTTTTAGAGCAGTGCCTTCTCCCTACTAAAATATGAATATGAAGTTAGACATTTGAATATGAAGTTAGACATTTGAACCCACAAACCTGAACCCATACATCTTTACTCGGGTGAAGTGATATTGGGAAGATGGTGTCTGAAACAAATAAGTAGTGTGCTGGAAGAGGGTGCTTAAGCCTTCCACTGATCACTTGTTTTAACCTACAAAACCATATTACCACATTGTTTTGTCTTCACCAAGTATCTCAAGTTCCAAAGCATCTATGGGTAGGTCCTGCAGTATGTGTACTAGTGGAAACCTCACTATGGTAGAGGATGAATATTTTCCTTTCAGATCCCTAACCTATTCTGTTGCAACCAAACATCTCATATTAGAAAGCAATGCCAAAAATCTTTCAGTAGGCCTGCTGCTGGAAATCTCCATGCAGTGCTGGATATTTTTTTGTTGTTGTCTCGTTCCTGTTGATGCAGTAGAAAAACGAGAATAAAAAGCTTGAATTACAAGGTAATACAGGCTTACCTTGTAGTGACACACACAAAAGTAATATAAGGATGGTGAGCGGTGCAAGAAGAGGGTTCCCTCTCACTGTTCAACCCATCCTGCAAGCTACTTGTGTAAGCAACAAACACGCATGGGTCACCTCACAGTAGGGTTCCTCTAGCAATACAGTAAGGCTCAGCTGCTTCCTAAGGCAATACAGGACCAGGACAATGTGGAGCTTCTTTGCTGGTCCCAGGCACTCCATCCTCCCAATCTGGACTTGGGACTGAAAGACCCAGGAAAAGTGTGGGTGCATGGTGGGTAAGTTGTAAGCAAGCACAATTTGTGACATTGCACAACACCATGACTGATCATGGGGCACGTCAGATAAGGCATCAGCCTTAGCTTCCCATTTTCTGGCTTTGTGGAGTTTGCACCACCGTGAGATAGCCTTATCGTCTGGTTTTTTAAATTGGCAGGTTTTTTGATGATTTAATCCTTTTTTGACTGATTGCCTTATCTACTGGAGGCACAACTGTGCCTCCAATAACCACCAGCAGCATCTGCCAAGCCATCTTAGAGATAGGAGCTACTGTTGACCATCTGCCAATAAGAGGCCTACAAGACTCAGTGGATGTGAAACCTTAGTGGAAACTTTAGCATTAAGATGTTTTAGGTGGCAATCATTTTATAGACGACAGCCCTCGATTTGACGGGATCCTCAGTCTGAAGGACTGTCCAGTCTGAGTCCAGTTTAAAGATAAAGAACCATCAGAAGGAAGAGCAAATGGGCCTTGAAGTTGCCCGTCAACAGCCCTTGGACATCAGACTGAGCAAGGTGCGCAGGTCACCTGGTCATAGTCTTCCACACGAGGGTGAGATGTACTGTATTCCTTTTAGAATGATAATACTTTCTAAATGTGCATTTATACACATAAATTAGCATATGCAAATCTTATGCAAGTGACCTTTTTGGTGAAGCATTTCCTCTTTTTTTGGCAGTTGATCAGTGGCTACCCTAAAGCCCCTTGAAGAAGCCAGCCCTTTGAAGTGGATCATGGCTAGATCTACACTAGTGCTTTTTATCGGTATAGAAGTGCACTGATAACTGTTGGGGCACATTACGTATTCCATGTACCACTTTCCTAGCATTATTTTCCAGTTTTTATTTCTGTAATATCCAAAATACTGTAAGAGATGTCATTATGTGTGCCACAAGGTATAAATGCACAAGAGGGATATAACGTCATCATGATGGGATCGTATCGATATGACATGAGGTGTAGATCTGGCCCTAGAAACAAAGTAGGAAACAGGGCAGATCTGTGGCCATTTGTTGTTGTTGTTGTTGTTGTTGTTCAGTCGTTCAGTCGTGTCCGACTCTTCGTGACCCCATGGACCATAGCACGCCAGGCCTTCCTGTCCTGCGCTCTCTCCCGGAGCATGCTCAAGTTCATATTCATTGCATCCGTGATGCTATCTAGCCATCTCATCCTCTGCTGTCCCCTTCTCCTTTTGCCTTCAGTCTTTCCCAGCATCAGGGTCTTTTCCAGGGAGTTTTCTCTTCGCATTAGGTGGCCAAAATATTGGAGCTTCAGCTTCATTATCTGTCCTTCCAATGAGCACTCAGGGTTGATTTCCATTAGGATGGACTGATTTGACCTCCTTGCAGTCCAGGGGACTCGTAAGAGTCTTCTCCAGCACCACAGTTCGAAAGCATCAATTCTTCGGCGCTCAGCCTTCCTTATAGTCCAGCTCTCACAGCCATACATTACTACTGGGAAAACCATAGCTTTGATTAGACGGACCTTTGTCGGCAAGGTGATGTCTCTGCTTCTTACTATGCTGTCTAGGTTTGCCATAGCTTTCCTCCCAAGGAGCAAGCGTCTTTTAATTTCATGGCTACAGTCACCGTCTGCGGTGATCTTGGAGCCCAAGAAAGTAAAATCTGTCACTGCTTCCATTTCTTCCCCTTCTATATGCCAGGAAGTGATAGGGCCAGATGCCATGATCTTAGTTTTTTTAATGTTGAGTTTCAAACCAGCTTTTGCACTCTCCTCTTTCACCCTCAACAAGAGGCTCTTGAGATCCTCTTTGCTTTCTGCCATTAGGGTGGTATCGTCTGCATATCGGAGGTTGTTGATAATTCTCCCGGCAATCTTAATTCCAACCTCTGATTCATCCAACCCGGCATTTCTCATGATGTACTCTGCATATAAGTTAAATAAGCAGGGTGACAATATGCAGCCTTGTCGTACTCCTTTCCCAATTTTGAACCACTCGGTTGTTCCGTGTCTGGTTCTTACTGTTGCTTCTTGACCCTCGTACAGGTTTCTCAGGAGACAGGTAAGGTGGTCTGGTACTCCCATCACTTCCAGAATTTGCCACAGTTTGTTGTGATCCACACAATCAAAGGCTTTAGCATAGTCAATGAAGCAGAAATAGACGTTTTTCTGGAATTCTCTTGCTTTCTCCATGATGCAGCGAATGTTGGCGATTTGATCTCTAGTTCCTCTGCCTCTTCGAAACCCAGCTTGTACTTCCGGTAGTTCTCGGTTCGCATACTGCTGAAGGATTTTGAGCATCACCTTGCTGGCATGTGAAATGAGCGCAATTGTGCGGTAGTTTGAACACTCTTTGGCGTTGCCCTTCTTTGGAATTGGAATGTAAACTGACCTTTTCCAGTCTTGTGGCCACTGTTGAGTGTTCCAGATTTGTTGGCATATTGAATGCAGCACTTTAACAGCATCATCTTTTAGGATTTTAAATAGCTCGGCTGGAATACTGTCATCTCCGCTAGCTTTGTTGTTACTAATGCTTCCTAAGGCCCACTTGACTTCACTCTCTAGGATGTCTGGCTCAAGTTCAGTGACCGCACTATCATGGCTATCAGGGACATTCAGATCTTTCCTGTATAGTTCTTCTGTGTATTCTTGCCACCTCTTCTTAATCTCATCTGCTTCTGTTAGGTCCCTGCCTTCTTTGTCCTTTATCATGCCCGTCTTTGCACAAAACGTTCCCTTGAGATCTCCGATTTTCTTGAAGAGATCTCTAGTCTTTCCCATTCTGTTGTTTTCCTCGATTTCTTTGCATTGTTCATTTAAGAAGGCCTTCTTGTCTCTCCTTGCTATTCTCTGGAACTCTGCATTCAGTTGGGTATATCTTCCCCTTTCTCCCTTGCTTTTCGCTTCCCTTCTTTCCTCAGCTACTTGTAAAGCCTCATCAGACAGCCACTTGGCTTTCTTGCATTTCTTTTTCTTTGGGACGGATTTCGTTGCTGCCTCCTGAACAATGTTACGGACCTCCGTCCATAGTTCCTCAGGCACTCTGTCTATCAGGTCTAATCCCTGAAATCTATTCCTCACCTCCACTGTATATTCATCAGGGATATGATTTAGGTCATACCTGAACGGTTTAGTGGTTTTCCCAACGTTCTTCAATTTCAGCCGAAATTTTGCAAGAAGCAGCTCATGATTTGAGCCACAGTCAGCTCCAGGTCTTGTTTTTACTGACTGTATGGAGCTTCTCCATCTTTGGCTGCAAAGGACATAATCAATCTGATTTCGATATTGACCATCTGGTGACGTCCATGTGTAGAGTCGCCTCTTGTGCTGTTGGAAAAGAGTGTTTGCTATGATCAGCATGTTCTCTTGGCAAAACTCTATTAGCTTTTGTCCTGCTTCATTTTGTACACCAAGGCCATGCCTGCCTGTTATCCCGGTGATTTCTTGACTTCCTACTTTAGCATTCCAATCCCCTATGATGAAGAGGACATCTTTTTTTGGTGTTAGTTCTAGAAGGTGTTGTAGGTCTTCATAGAACCGATCAACCTCAGCTTCTTCGGCATCAGTGGTTGGGGCATAGACTTGAATTACTGTGATGTTGAATGGTTTGCCTTGGATTCGTACTGAGATCATTCTATCATTTTTAAGATTGTACCCCAGTACTGCTTTTCCCACCCTTTTGTTGACTATGAGTGCTACTCCATTTCTTCTAAGGGATTCTTGCCCACAATAGTAGATATGATGGTCACCTGAATTAAATTCGCCCATGCCTGTCCATTTGAGTTCGCTGATTCCCAAGATGTCGATGTTCAATCTTGCCATCTCATGTTTGACCACCTCCAGCTTACCTTGATTCATTGATCTGACATTCCAGGCCATTGGGGAGCAAGAAATCCACACTGCTTGGGGCCATTGCTCTTACGTGATCCTTGCAACAAGCCCCCCCCATCCATCTGGAGTACTGTGTCCAGTTCTGGGCACCACATTTTAAGAAGGATGCAGACAAACTGGAGAGGGTTCAGAGGAGGGCAACAAAGATTATCAGGGGACTGGAAACAAAGCCCTCTAAGGAGAGACTGAAAGAATTGGGCATGTCTACCCTTGAGAAGAGAAGTCTGAGGGGAGATATGATGGCGCTCTTCAAGTACTTGAAAGGTTGTCACAGAGAGGAAGGCCGGGATCTCTTCTTGATCATCCCAGAGTGCAGGACACGGAACAATGGGCTCAAGTGCCAGGAAGCCAGATTCCGGCTGAACATCAGGAGAAAATTCCTGACTGTTAGAGCAATACGACAATGGAGCCAATTCCCTAGGGAGGTGGTGGGCTCTCCCATACTGGAGACATTCAAGACGAGGCTGGACAGCCATCTGTTGGGGATGCTCTGACTTGGATTCCTGCATTGAGCAGGGGGTTGGACTCAATGGCCTTGTAGGCCCCTTCCAACCCTACTATTCTATGATTCTATGAATTCCACAGATGCACTATCCACCCACCCCTCACCTAGGATAGCCACTTATGAACTGCCAAAAAAGAGGACAAAAGGGGGCACTGATTTGCATTTAATTTGCATGTGCTAATTTATATGTTTAGATGCAAATTTAGAAATATTAACTACAGTTACAATAAAAACACCATACACCTCACCACAGTGGAGAAGATTGTGACCAGGGGACCTGCACGCCCGCCTGTTCAGTCTGCTGTCCAAATGCTAACTGGTTTGATGGGCAACCGTGTTTATGGTTCCTTGTCTTTAAACCAGAATTGGACCAGGCAGCCCTTCAAATAGAGGATATTCCTCTGGCAGCCCTTAAAATAGAGGATTGTTCTCTGTAAAAGAGGACATTTGACCATCCTATGATTCCCCCCCCCTTCTGAAACAACAACAGAAAAATCAATTCCGTTCAGCCCAATTGTTTGGCACAACTGCTGTCCTAGAGAACTTCAGCCCTCGGGAACAAAGCGACATCAGGAATTCCAGCCCCTGCCTTTGAAATGGGGGCTTGACCATGAAAGGGCATGAACTCCCACTGTTTGGCCTTCTTTGTAGTGTTAATACACTGTCCAGAGAAAAGCGAAGCAAGAAATTGCTCAGATTTCATCTCTTGGATTTCGTCTTGTACCTCTGCCACCGCCAGGACAAGTCAAACCAAAATGCCCCCCCTTCTCCTGGCTTTGGGGGCTGCTGCATAGCTGAGAAAGGCGTTTGGTTCTCGCCAGTTGATCTTCCCTCAAAGCTGTTTCTTCTGAACAGGAAAAGCTTGAATGGAAGAAGCAGAGGGCGTCTGATGTGGCGCTGCTCTACAACCAGGGCTAGCTCCAGGTTTGAGGGGTGGGGTGGCCCCTGACACATTGCCAAGAAGGCGGAAATGCATTGCCAAAAAAGAGGATGCCCTTTTGCATCAAACTTGCACATGCTGATTTATAGATATATAAATCATTAGATGTATAGATGCAAATGTAGAACTAATGACTACAGTTTCAGTAGAAATGCAAAGCATCTCTGGCTAGCGGGGAAGACAGTGCCCAGGTGGTCTGTATGCCTGCTCAGTCTCCAGCCCAGTTGCTACCAGGGCAACTTCAAGGCCCCCGATCTCCTGTCTTATGGTTCTTTTATTTTAGATGAGAGTTGAGCTGGATGGCCCTTCAGTAGAGGATGCCTCCAAAAAGAGGACTGTTCTCTGTAACCTGGGACAGATGACCTCTCTTTCGAGGGGATCCCTCCTGGCAAAGTGACCTCCATGGGTCTCTCTACCCTGCTGTCAGTGTTCCCCCACTTCAGGTGCTGGCTTACTCATTGGCACCAGTAGGAGGCTACAAGCCACCATTTTGAATTTCCCACTTCAACAGTCCTCATAACAACCTTGTAAGTTAGGTTAGACTGTAAGTGACTGGCACAGCCTTCCCCAACCTGGCTCCCTCCAGATGTGTTAGACTGGAACTCCCATAATCCCCAGCAAGCAGAGACAATGGGATTGGTAGTCCAACACATCCGGAGGGAACCGGGTTGGGGAAGGTGTGGGCTAGCATAAGTCAACAAGAAAGCTAAGCTTTCTGGCTAAGGAGAGAGTCTCCCGAGTCTTATTCTAGCCACAACACCACATGGTCTTCTCTACTGACAGTGAAGTGTAGGCAAAGAGGAAAGGGAAAGGAACTAATCAAATGCAATTACATCAATTTAGGTTTAATTTCAGTTGCAAGGGAGGACATTATCAACATCATCATCATCATCAGTTGCCATTGGCAATCATAACAGTTATAATGAAGTATACAAATGAAGAAAATGACCAGAACAAAACATTACATTGTTAAAATACTCTGCAAGGCATAGCCCCATTTTTGATGTCATTCTGCTGGCTAGCCAAGACATTTGTATTCAGATAGGTTTGGGACACTTAAACTAGTTAGGTTAGAAAGGGAAAGAAAAATACTCTGGGTGAATGACTGGCTACAAAGGTGGTGCCAACACAAGAGATTTGGATTCTGGGACCATGGGCTATGCTTCCTGGAAGATGGACTGTTGACAAGGGATGGGTTGTACCTCACAAAGGCTGGGAAGAATGTGTTTGGCCACAGCATGAAGAACTTTATCAGGAGGGCTTTAAACTGAATCCTATGGGGAAGGGAGATGTAAAGTTGAGGGTAAGGATGAAGGCTCATGCACTGCAATGGAGAGAACAGCTCTAATAGCACCCAATAATAGTCTTCACAAACATGTAGGAAGAAAGCCAGACTGTAAAGCACATGGTCTTTGATGTCTGTATACTAATGCCCAGAGTATAGGAAACAAACAGAATGAACTTGAACTCTTAATACGGGAGGGAAATTATGACTTGATAGGTGTAACTGAAACTTGGTGGGATGAATCCCATGATGGGAATACAGCAATTGAAGGATATAACTTGTTCAAAAAGAACTGAAGGAACAGAAAGGGAGGTGGAGTTGCATTATATGTTAATAATACATATCTCTGCACAGGAGGATGAAATACAGGAGGATGAGCTTGGTAGCCCCATTGAGAGCATCTGGGTTAAACCAAATGGAGCAAAGAACAAAAGGAACATGGTGGTCGGAGTCCACAACCAGACACCCAACCAAGGAGAAGACAAGGATGAAACTTTTGAAAAGCAAATTGCCAATGTTTCAAGGAAGCAAGATGTAGTGGTAATGGGAGACTTCAATTTCCCCGATATTTGTTGGGAGACAAATTCTTCAAAACATGGCCCCTCCAGGAAATTCCTGAATTGTGTGGTGGATAACTTCCTCCTACAGAAAGTGGAGGAAGGAACTAGAGGATCGGCTATCCTTGACTTGATCCTAACCAACAGAGATGACTTAGTGGATAAAGTAGCATTTATGGGAACTCTGGGAGAAAGTGACCATGTTATACTTGAGTTCTTGTTTCTAAAAGAAGCAAAAGCCGAGGCAGCCAAACCTGTACCCTGGATTTTAGGTGAGCCAATTTTAATAAACTCAGGACAATGATAAGTAAGGTCCCATGGCAAGTGACTCTAATGAGAAAAGGAGTCCAAGATGGTTGGGAGTTTTTTTAAAAGGAAATTCTTAAGGCACAATTACAAACAATTCCAACAAGAAAAAAAGGGGAAGACAACAGAAGAAGCCAATGTGGCTTCACAAAAAGCTTAGAGAGGACCTGAAAACAAAAAAGGGACACATATAGGAAATAGAAGAAAGGCCAAGCTACAAAGGAAGAATACAGGCAGGTAGCACAGAATTGCAGGGATGGCGTCAGGAAGGCTAAAGCTGAGAATGAGCTGAGGTTAGCGAGGGATGCTAAAAGCAACAAAAAGGCTTTCTTCAGCTACGTGCATAGTAAAAGGCAGAGGAAAGAAATGGTGGTTCAGCTATTAAATAAGGATGGCAAAACGATAACAGATGACAAAGAAAAGGCAGAGGTGCTCAATTCCTACTTTGGCTCAGTCTTCTCCCAAAAGAGGGTCTATGACCCCCCTGGCAAAGGCGACGTGCAGACTGAAGGGGCAGGATTGCAGCTTGAGATCGATAGGCATATGGTCAAGGAATACCTAATTACTTTGAATGAGTTCAAATCTCCGGGGCCAGATGAACTGCACCCTAGAGTAATAAAGGAGCTGGCAGAAGAACTCTCAGAACCGCTGTCTATTCTCTTTGAGAAATCGTGGAGGACAGGTGAGGTGCCAGATGACTGGAGGAGGGCTAACATTGTCCCTATCTTCCAAAAGGGCAAAAAGGAGGAACCTGGGAACTACAGACCAGTCAGTCTGACATCAATCCCTGGAAAATTCTGGAGCAGATGATAAAGCAATCCATCTGGAAGCACCTTGAAAACAATGCAGTGATTACTTGAAGCCAACATGGATTTGTCAAGAACAAATCCTGCCAGACAAATCTGATCTCATTTTTGGATTAGGTAACCTCCCTTGTGCACTGTGGGAATGCTGTGGACATAATATACCTCGACTTCAGCAAAGCTTTCGACAAAGTGCCCCATGATATCCTGATGAGCAAACTAGCTAAAAGCGGGCTAGATGAAACAACAATCCGGTGGATCCACAGTTGGCTACAGTATCGGACTCAAAGAGTGCTTATCAATGGGACCTTCTCAAAGTGGGGAGAGGTAACGAGCAGGGTACCGCAGGGCTCAGTCCTGGGCCCAGTGCTCTTCAACATTTTTATTAATGACTTGGAGGAGGAGGTACAGGGAATGCTCATCAGATTTTCAGATGACACAAAATTGGGCGGGATAGCTAATACCTTGAAAGACAGGAACAAAATTCAAAATTATCTTGATAGACTGGAGTGCTGAGTAGAAAACAACCGAATAACATTTAATTGGGATAAATGCCAAGTTCTGCACCTAGAAGAAGAAACCAAATCCATAGTTACAAGATGGGGGATACTTGGCTCAACAATATTAGAAGCGAGAAGGATCTTGGAATTGTTGTTGATCACAAGCTGAATATGAGCTTACAATGTGATGTGGCTGCAAAAAAGGCAAAGGGTACTTTGGGCTGCATTAATAGAAGTATAGCTTCCAAATCACATGAAGTACTAGTTCTACTCTACTCAGCACTGGTTAGGCCTCATCTTGAGGACTGTATCCAGTTCTGGGCAGCACACTTTAAGAAGGATGCAGACAAACTGGAGAAGGTTCAGAGGAGGGCAACGAGGATGATCAGGGGACTGGAAATAAACCCTGTGAGGAGAGACTGAAAGAAATGGGCATGTTTAGCCTTGAGAAGAGAAGACTGAGGGGAGATAGGATAGCACTCTTCAAGTACTTGAAAGGTTGTCACAGAGAGGAAGGCCAGGATCTCTTCTCAATCATTCCAGAGTGCAGGACATGGAATAATGGGCTCAAGTGACAGGAAGCCAGATTCCGGCTGAACATCAGGAAAAACCTCCTGGCTGTTAGAGCAATACGACAGTGGAACCAATTCCCTAGGGAGGTGGTGGGCTCTCCCACACTGGAGGCATTCCAGATGAAGCTGGACAGCCATCTGTCAGGGATGCTTTGACTTGGATTCCTGCATTGAGCAGGGAGTTGGACTCGATGGTCTTATATTATAGGCCCCTTCCAACCCTACTATTCTATGATTCTATAAGCTGACTTGTCAGTTGCTGAAATACTATTTTTAACTGGTGGGTACAGCTTATTTCTTCATTTTATCGAACTGTTTTAACTGATTTGATTGTATGTTTATAATTTTTTATGGTACCGTTCGAAGCAACTTTGAGCACCATTTGGGGTGGAAATGTGGGAGATAATTTTTATTAGTTGTTGTGCTGTGGTTTTATTAATGTTTGTTTTTCATCATTTTATTCCTTTATTTTGGATCGCACTGCCTTGGTGGATTTTTTTTGGCAAAAAGGGTGGCATAGAATTACTACCGCCACCACCACCACCACTACTATTATTATTATTATTAATCAACAGCAACATTAATTTGAAGTCCTGGTTTTAACCTTTGAAGCCCTAAACCTCTTGGGTCCAGGTAACCTGAAGGAACATCTCCTCCTATATTTACCTACCCAGATATTAGGGTCATCACCTGAGGCCCTCCTCCAGGTGCCCACACCAAGAGAGGGCTTTTCAGTGGTGACTGTGGAACGCTCTCTCCAAAGAGGCTTGCCTGGCGCCTGCGTTGTGGTCTTTCTGGCACCAGGTGAATACCTCTTTTTTAAAATTCTCCCAGGTAGTTTAAGAACTATTTAGAGCTTCTAGTACTTTATTCTGCTGCAGGTTTTAATTTAGTTCTATGATGCTGTAATAGTTGTATTCTCTGCTGCTGGTTTTGTATTAGTTTCACTTTGTGCTGTTTTTCTTTTTTCTTTTTTTAATGTTTGTACTTTCTTTTTAATGTATTGTACACCACCCAGAGAGCTTCATGTACTGAGTGGTTCAAAAATACATTCAGGGCACGATCCTATTGGGATAGGCAGCCATCTCCAAACTCGGAGGCGACAACCTATCCAAAGCAGGGCAGGAGAAGAGCAGAGGGGATCGTCCCCTCCATGCTTCAGCCACCCTGCATTTGTGGCTAGCCTTGGGAAGGCAGAGCAGGGGAAGCGGCTGCCAGACAACACATAGGATGCATCGTACCAGCATTTCCGCCTTCCCTGCCGCAGAATGCCCCCCGGAATGCCCTGTTTTCACTGCATGACAAGGAAAGGTGTATCCAAAATCAGTACCTCTCTGTGTGCAGAACTCCATATTATCTGGGCAGACATGTGTTCCCAAATCCAAATCTGGGGCAGAGGAGGTCTTTGCATGCCAGCGCGGTGTTGTGTTTGTCTTGCTGGGCTGGGATCCAGGTGGTCTGAGTTTAAATCTGCCCACCAGTGGGAGAGGAAGCAGCAGCCAGGCACCATCCACCATGCCTGGATTTACCTCCAGCTGAGAGCCCTCCTCTGTCCTGCTACCACATTCCACTTCTGAGGATTTCAGAGGAAGCAGCATCCCTTCCACTGGGTTCTCAGCCCAGCTGAACTTTGCAAATAAGAGTCTAGTGCCTGAATTTGTTTTTTTCTCCTCCCTCTCAATCCCATTTCCTTTTGTGCCATGTCTTTTAGATTTAAGGCTGCAGGCAGGGAATACCTTCTTTCTGACCTTCGTAAGCTGTTCTTGGAGCCTTGGTTGGAGAATGGGGTAACAAAGTTTTGAATAAATAAACAAATCCCCCACTCAGGCATAAAAAAGCTCACTGACTGACTTGGGCCATTTTTTTTTAAAAATCTCACAGCCTATCCCTACCTCCCATGATTAAAATGATAAGGCATGAGGTGTTTGTGTGGGGGAGAACCATGCATGATATGCTAAACTCATTGTAGGAAGTTTGGAATAAAAATGATAAATCTGTAGAGAAGAAGGGGTAGGTGAGAAAGTTGATTAATCCCCCCTGTGCCTACTGATTCACCACTGCAACTACTCCCCCCCCCCAGATATTTCTCCAGGTGTTGGAACTAGGCTGGGTGGAAGAAAATCTATTAACCAGCCAGGAAGAGCATTTGCAGGGAAACCCAGAGCATGGCGGGGCGGGGGGGGAGCGTATGTGTTTCTTCTCCATCTGACCTTTCCATGGAAGTATCCACACTTTCCCATGCCCCCACATTTGCCACACAAGGAAAACCAGGTTTGAGAATTTCATGTTTGCCTTGTGGCACATAGATGCACCCTTTGTTACTGAACATCACTTTTTTGCATTGAGTAGAGGCATTATGCAACAAATACACTCCACCTTGGTGGAATCTCCTTTTTAACAGCCTAGAGCAAAGAAAAGAAGCCTCCCTAAACAGTCACAAAGTGCTGATTCCCAAAGAGAAGGGAGGGGTGTTAAAAGGTCAAGTGCCCTCAGAGGTTTTTATTGTGACAGGCACTTAACCCTTTCCACTCCTGCTTATCCGCTTCAGCTGCCCGGCTGGCTCATTAAACTGAAATGTCATTTCCTTCCATGGGGAGTTGGAACTCCGACGAGCTGGAGGAAGTTCAGTTCTTCTTCCCAGGCCCACCTGGTGTGATGGGAAGCAGCCAGTGAGTATCAGTAGAGAGTAATTTGGTGGAGTCAGACATGGTCAGAGGGGAAGTTTAGGAATCTGTTCTTCTCCAAGAATAGGGTTTGTCTGTGGCCAATTGTATCAATATTTAAAGGAAGAAGCCATGATTCTGACCACCGTATTTTCACCCCCAGACTTCCTCCATAGCTTAGAACAGCCGTGTACTCTCCAGATGTGTTGGACTACAGATGTGTTGGCTATGCTGACTGAGGTTGATGTGACTTGTCCAATGTATTGGGAGGGTACCAAATTGGGAAGGTTGAAGTAAAGGAATGCAGCAAGCCCGGTACAGCCATTAGCATTGGGTATATAACCAAGAAAAGAACAGATGCACAGTCCTTTGTTTGTTTCGAATGACTTGCATGGATTCATACTCTAGTAATACAAGGTCTGGCATTTTTGCCTTCTGTTCAAGCAAAACTACTGTTTTGAGAAGGACTTGCTGAAAAAGCCAGTGGGGTCCCATGATGGCTGCCTGCTCCTTTTCAGAGTCCACGTTGAACATGGCACCTGTCAGCGTTTTGAAATATTCTGCACCAGCAGATCCATCCAGCGTGGAGTGAATTTGGCTTCCTCTTTCCTTCCTAGCAGGGGACATTTCAGTGTGTGCCCCTAGACGCACCAGCCGGGCATTTGAAGTAGCAAGATAGCCAAGGATATCAATGCAACAGCTCCAAAGGCATTAGGTCAGCCACTGTCAAAATGCGCAGGCTGAGTGGAGACAGTTTGCTTGCAGATGCCAGAAGACCGGCGTACCCATGCCCAGAGACTGCTGCGTTGCTAAGAAGTCGAAAGCCAAGCAAAGGCTGCATGTCCCAGGTGAAGACTCCCAAGGTATGAGCAGGGTAGTTCGTGGCCTGTGAAAAGAAAATGAACAAACCAATGATGCAGCTCAACATTATGCACAACAGGACACATCCGCATAAGGACTTCATGTTTAAAGTGTCCCAGGCACGTGTTCTACTCTGAGCCGAATAAAATGATGTTTCTGGCAGGACTGGTTGGTAGAGCAGTGTGCCTCAAACACAAACCGAAGGTGCACAGCTGATCACAAATGTACAGGGCCTCTTTTATGGTTTGCTTGTGTGCATAAGCCCTTATAGGTTAATCACCACAAATCAGTGGTGGTCATGGGTAATCTTAAACTCTGGGCATAATGGTCTTATGGGAGCACAGCACCACTGTTTAGGCCAGAGGTCTTCAACCCTTTGTGCTGGCGGGCATATTTTGAATATTAAGCAAGGGTTGTGGGCATTGGGAAAGAAATGCTGATTCACAAAACACACACAAACACCCAGCTAACCATCCTACACAGAAAACATATGTTCAAAAATGCACCTACCCACCTGACACAGAACAGACACACATGGCAAGCAAAATGTGCAGACACTTAAAAATGCACACACAGGCAAACTGAAAACGCAGACACATAATTCATGCAACATGCACACAGGCAAACAAAACACACAGGCACATAATACAAAACACACACAGGCAAACAAAAAACCACAGAGACATACATATAAACAATATCGCCCTCACTTCCAGCTGTGTTACCCACCCTTGCTGGCTTCCTGAACCCCATGCTACCCTCCCCAGCCCCCCACACCTTCCCCAGCATTGTGCTGCCCGCCCCCTCTGGCTTCCCCTAAGCTTTGTGCTGCTCTCCCTGCACCGCCATGGCTTCTCCTTCACTTCCACATTGCTCCTCAGTACCCCCCCTCCACCTCCCTGGCTACTTATGTGACAGCAGTGATGGAGGTCCTTTTAATTTTGGGGGGGCAGCTGGGAGTGCTTCACCTCCAAGTTCTGTCTCCCATCCGCCAACCATCTTTACTTGCTAACAATGCATTTGAGTCCAGTTGGGGCCCAGAGACATTCATGGAAAATGAAGAGGGGGGTGGCTGGAGGCCCTCCCTTTGCTTTGAAGCCATCTAAGCCACCAGGAAGACATTTATTCTTTAGTTATTTTTTTAAAAAGCATTGGGAGGGGTTGGGTGTCACAGGGGGGCACCTTGGCACCTGTGGGCACTGTGTTACTGACCTCAGGTTTAGAACATAAGAACATAATATTCATACTGGATCAGACCAAAGGCCCATCTAGTCCAGCATTCTGTTCACACCCTGGCCAACTGGCTGCCTGTGGGAAGCCACACGTAGGACACGAGTGCAACAGCACCCACCCAGTTGTGTTCCCCTGCAAGTGGTGTCCATAGGGAGATTGCCTCTGATACTGGAGGTAGTACATAGACATCACAGGACTAGTAGCCATTGATGGGCTTCCCTCAATGAATTTGTCTAACTCCCTTTTAAAGCCATCCAAACTGATAGTCATCACTATGTCTTATCCCATAGTTTAACTATGCACCGTGTGAAGAAGTCCTTTCATCTTCCTGAATCTCCCACCAATCAGATTCATGGGATGACCCCATTGGTTTCCATATTATGTGAGAGGGAGAAAGAAATGTCTCCCTGTCCACTTGCTCCACACCACACCTCATTTTGTACACCTCTAAACTTGTACACAGGTTTAGATGATAATGTGTATCACTTCACTGACTTCAAAATGTGGTAAGTCAGTCATGCTGAGTCTGGGGACCCTTCCGTTCAATCTACTTAGTGGGGCTCTGGGTTATTTGCCTCAAAGTCCTTCCCTGACTGTACTACTGCCATAGGTAGAACTTCTGCTATCACCCATTGTCAGTTTCAGTACAATGGAGCTACTTCACATGTTGAGCTATGAGCTGTCAAGGATTCAAGTAATCAAGATGCACATGCATATGCAAACTGCACCTAAAATTCAGTAATATTTGGGTTCGGAAGCCTGACTAGAGGCCAGGAGGAAGGGGCAGGGAGATCAACAGCATCAAAGAAGTGGCATCTGTGGAGCTCTCTACAGAATATTGTCTTCTCCTGTACTATGAGGTCTAGAAGTGTCTTAAAAGGGGATGGGTTGAGATTCTCACATACATTTTAGAACTCAAAATGTCCCATGGCTGTAGATTATATTGATGGAAAAACTCCAGGAGATGGATGGGTCAGTGGGATGCCTCGAAATTCACTACCAGCACTTAGGAATTTGAGACGTTTTCTAACCCTCTCAAGGGCCTCTAATAAAACCAGGCATTGGGGCTGGAACAGAGAGTACACCTCAGTCTGAATCTGTTTCATTTTTGTGCTAACATTATGCTTAACTTTTCCCTTAGAACGTCCTAGCTGATAGTTTGCAGTAATTTTGCAATATCTATTTGGTTTTTAAAGGAGGTGGTATTTTCTGAGCAAGATTTTCTGCCTAACTTTCTAAAGTCGAGCTGAGTGTTGTTATCACAAAGAGAGCACCCCCATCCCCACCTAAATTTTCTCACAAATATTTCCCTACTACATTTTAAAACAAACCAAAAACAGTGCTGAAAAGCAAAACGAGACACATAACCTACACTTTAGTGAGCAAAAACTTTCAATGGAAAACACTAGGCCTGAATTTGAATTAACTATGACAGGAGGGAGTTGGTGCTTTGTTACTTTTGGATTGATTAAGCACCTAAATTTAGAAATGTCATTCCTGTTAGTTTAACTAGCTAGTTGGCTTTCAAATAATCTATGCTGAGCATTGAACAACTATACCATTATTCAGTGTAATGGATCCATCTTTTAAAATGAGTAAAGCTGCTGTATACTAACCCAGACCAATGTTCCATCTAATTCAGCACTCTCTGTACCAGGGAGTCCAGAACCTCAGGTCCATGGGCCAAATCCAGCCTGTTTGGGGTTCTAGTCCAGACTTCAGGGGTTCCCCAGATAACCTTGCCCCCTTTCCCAGGCCCTGTCTCCTTTCTGCCAATTGTTTGGTGGTTTTCTGGCCTTTGCATGTCCCTCCGCTTCCACATTCTAAAAGGTTGAAATGCCTCTCCTAAGGCTTAGCTACTGGCAGTAGGAGCTTTAAGCTAAAAGATGCTGGCATTTTTGGCATTATGGCCCTGCCCCCTTTCCCTTTGGCCCCACCCACCACCGGAATGTGGCCCCCGAGAACTTCTCTGAAATTAAAGGTTCAGCACCACAGTTCTACACTGACTGGCAGTGGCTCTCCAGGTTCTCAAGCGGGAGGTCTTTCCCAGGCTGACTTGGAAATGCCACGGATTGACCCTGGAACCTTTTGCATGCAAAGCATGCACTCTGCCACTGAGCCACTCTACCACTACCCTACAAATAGGGATGTAAGAGAAATCAGCAATGGAATCAAATGAGTTTGGATTTTTATGAACCCGATCAGCAGATTCTGCAGCAGACCAGCTTTTCCTGAGTTGCACAGATTCTGCGGACTTCTGGATCAGTTATTTTTAAAACTTTCTGGAATTTTATGCACATTTCACTGTAGAAAAATATATTTTTTAAAAAACCACCTTCCGAAAATGCGGATTTCCCCCATAGGCTAAAGCATGAAAATGCACATCTGGGAGGTGGGATTTGCATATTGTGTGTGTGTGTGGAGGGTGAATTTGCGCAAGTACAAATTTGCGCAAATTCAGAACATTGGGGAAAAATCTGATTCTGCCTATGAGCGGACAACGGAATGAAAGGCACCTGATAATCCACGAAACGCATGTGGAATGGATTTGCCCAGCA
The DNA here is from genome assembly GCF_057233095.1 of Heloderma suspectum. Taxonomy (NCBI): domain Eukaryota; kingdom Metazoa; phylum Chordata; class Lepidosauria; order Squamata; family Helodermatidae; genus Heloderma; species Heloderma suspectum. The sequence continues at coordinate 6,651,323 of NC_139466.1, forward strand.
ACTGTCATGGTGAGTCCCTGCGCTTTAAACTTTACCACTGCATCACTGCCTGGTGCTGAAAATATAACATTGTTGCCTCCAGTCCACTGCGGAGGGAATCCCCACAAACGGGGAGTCACCCCTGAGAAGGTTTCCCCTGGTTCCTACCTTCCTGCCCTTAGATGGTGGGGGCACCTACAAGAGAGTTTCTGAAGATGACTTCTACACACAGACAGGCTGGTGTGGGGCCAAGCGTTCCTAGTTCAGGTACTTGGAAAAGAATAAACAGTTAAGCTGAACCCAAATGTGCTTTGCACTTGGGCTATGGTCCAGCCAAAGTTATTTGGTTTCCTACATGATTAGAAGAGAGACACTGTTCGTTATTTGGGTGGAACGCTCTTACTGTTCCTCTTTAAGAGCACCCACAAATTCCCCAAACAATGCATGGCTCTGATAGGCTAAATCTGTTGCACATTTGAGACTAGCTGAGAAGCTTAATTACGCTGGATGCAAATAGCCGCTTCAAAGCACTTGATCCTCTTTTATCGGGGGGTTTCCTATTTTATATTTTGGAAGTCCGTAAGCAACAAGGGAGAAAAATGAAACAGAACATGTTGAGATCTTCTTTGCAGCCACATGATTACCAAAAAGAGAGATTCATATTGTGATTCCCATGAAGAACTTAAAATGCACACACACACACTGAGGGGACAAGAGAGGACTCCGAGCCCTCAGTAAAACAGAACAGGATGTTGGTGGCTTGCCGGTGTGTGTTTTTGGCCTGACAGCAAAGATTTGATGTTTTTGCACAGGGCAAAGTTTACTTCTTCATAACCCTTACAATGGGGGACCAGCAACTGGCAGCCTCTGGGCCAAATGTGCCCCTTGGAGTAGAGTCACCTGACTTCCAGAAAGCAAAAGAGCTGGTGAACAGCAGTCTCTGTGATGACCATACTTGGTGGTAGGCTACGGCTGCAGGGCTTGGCTCACCACTCTCCCCATCGCAGTCCAACAAAATGACAATTCTTAACATCCCTCTGGTACCTTGGACTAGCATTCTAAATACTTTGTGGGGGAAATGTACATGCATTCCACGTTAGGCATAATTAGGAAAGGAACTGAGAATAGAACTCTTTAGATAAAATGGGCATCTAAACTCTTGGCATCTAAAACTGCACATTTCCAGATGTTTCTCTCTGCAACAGTGAGGACTAGTTGCATTATTCTGACTATCATCCAAGGTCTACCAGTTTCTGCTTTAGCAGCTTGTTGGCAGCCATGTAGATTCCTATAGTCCCTGTCAGTCAAGGACTCCTCCTCTGAGTAAACCTGAGGCTTACAGTTCCTTAACTTCTGGCACTCCAATGATGAACAGTCAATTGATTTTATTGTGAAACAGTCGTCCAGGATCTAGCCTTCTTTCCCCCAACTTGGCCCTCTTGTTGAAATATTTTTTTGCATAACCAAGAAGTCTAAGGGGGAAATCTTTGGAATGGCATGGTGCCATTGTGTCTGCTAACTAAAACACATTGTTAGCTATTGTGGAGATGCCCATTTCCTCTCTTTACTACTTCTTCCTTTTTTAAAATCATGGGAAAATGCCTGTTTTGAAATCCACAAGTTCCCAGAACTTGCCAGGCTGAAACAGTGTCTGCATTCTCGAAGGATGCTCCAGTTTTTCCTACTCTGTGTTCACTCTTCTGTGAATCTTTCCTCTCTCTCCCAGGTGTCTCTCTTTTTTCCTCCTCAGTAACTATGGACGTGCCAGCAGCAGATATGTGGAGAAGAGATGGTTTATGATGTATGGCTTCGAAATGAGAAATAAGTATATAAAGTGAATTCCCAAACTGGGGAGAGGCACTAGCTTGCAAGAGTAAGGGAAAGGGAATCTATCACTTACGTCCAAGCAAATCTGAGCAATTTGTTGTGCCCCTCTCCCACTCTTGATGATTACACCAACACTCTGCTGACAAAATTCTGCACCCAGACAATCTGGATTCTGCAATCAGAGCAAGGAATGCAAATGAAGCATGACTTGAAAATCTTCCTACCTGATACAATTAAATCGGCAAGTAGGAAATCACATATGTGACTCTTCCTCCGTGTACGTTAACACCCTTCCCTGCAGAAAGCTAGCATGTCAAGAGGAAGTGGGGACAGCATTTGGGATTTAACTGTTGGGTTTTAGACCTTTACAGACCTTGGTAACAATATCAACACGACTCAAGCAATCATCCTTTTTTTATTTCTTTAAGATACGGCTGCTTCTTATGCAAGAGTGGGCAGACTCACAGTATCTACAGTGTTGTTGTTTTGTGTTTTGTTTTATTAAGAGCTCCAAGATCCAGCAATTGGAGACTGGTACCAAAGACATATTCTTAGACTCCTGAGCCAGAAATTTGTTCTGAGTGCCAGAACTGGATGGAGCTGACAGTCCTTCCACACAAAAATCCACTCCCTTCATTTCAGCAGGACGATTTAAGGAAAGGGGGAGTCATTTTGTTGTTGGTAATGTTAAACCATTCAGAGCCTGAATTTTTTGATTATCTACTGGAAATCACCAAGAGATCTACCGATAGATCCAGCTCCACCTTCTGCACAGGCTTGTTCTTAGGAATAATCACATGATGGGTGAAACAGTGGAGGCTGGTGAATCCACTCCGGTTTTCAGTCAGAACCAGCCAGAACTCTAAAGGAGCTATCCAAGCACCTTGGAGCTATCCAAGCACCTTGGATAGCTCCTTTAGAATTCTGTCTGGTTCTGACTGAAACCCGGAGTGGATTCACGCCCCACTGACATTAGCGCCACCACCTGCCACTGGACTGAAATGATCATATAAAGCAGGGATGTTGAACCTCTTTCAGGGGAAGGTGTGGCCACCTGGGATCCCTAGGCAAGCCAGACTGTGACCCCAGGTGGGCCATATTTGAGGTCCAACATCCTTGCCATAAAGTCTGAAATACAGCAGGGGTGGCAATGCTCCCCCTGTAACCCTTCTTAATGGCATGCCTGCAGAGAAGATTTTTTCCTTAGCCTCATCATCACATGCTACTTTTCCTTGTACATAATACTTTTCCTTGGGAGAGAATTCTTAATTCAATGCATCTTTAGCTTATGGAATTCATTGTCACAAGATGTAGTGATGGCCATTTAAAGGTGAGGAGTAGATCAATTAATGGAGGAGGATGGGTTTATCAGTGGCTGTTATGTCAGTTTTATGGAACCTCTGTGTTCAGAGACAAATGCTGGGAAGCAAAGTGGGAGAATTTACTGTCCTCTTCTCCTTGCTTGTGGGCACCCAGTGGCCACTGTTGGACTAGATGGACTAGATGGACTAGATGGACCATTGGTGGACTAGTTGGACTAGATGGACCATTGGTCTGATCCTGGGGGGCTGTTCTTGTGTTATCTTTTGAATACGTAATTCCCCCCCCCAGCAGACTAAGATGATGCCGTCCAGGGAGGACTGTAGCTGGTGATATTTCTACATTAATAGATTGGCTTTGACCTTAAAGTAGGGGTTTGTGAAAGTTTGCAGCCTAAACCAGCAAGAATATCTCCAAAATATCATGACAGTTATTTCTGTCTTTCCCTGCCTCACTCAGGAGTTTTGGCGTTCTGTGCTCAACTCTGGCTATAATGAAATGTATTGATATCACATGATTGCAGCGTGTGCTAAACATAAGCAGCACTTTCTGCAGAAGAAGGGGGGTGAGGGGAAACACAGCTGATCCCTGTTATGGTGTTTATAATTAAAACTTGCAGGCAACTCCGAAAATCAAAACTGATTACCTTATTCCCTTTTAATTCCATCTCCTAAAGTTCCTACTTAGACTTTCTCTCTGGCTGTGGTTTACCAATATGCTTAATTCTGAGATAAACTCTCCCTCTGTGGAACGGCCGAACATCCCACCCTTTTCAAAAGAAACATTTACTGCCTCAGATAACTCTTAAGCACACCGCTGTCAAAACAAGTAGTGTTATTTTTCTATTATCCTCCTATTTCAGAATAAATAGACATTTTCATGAATATGTTAATTGCCTGGTAAGTGGAGAAGATAAGTATGATGTTGCAGTTCCACAAACAAGAAGAAATAATCCATTGTTTAAGATGTTTTGTATATTATCCATGCAGGAATACTTTGGAAGCTGCTATACATTTCTGCCATTGCAAAATGAACAGGTCAGGATGAAACATTTCACAATGCAAGGTTATGCCAAAGATTAATTAAAAAAAATACAAATGTTGATTGCATCTCTTTTAAAATTACAAGCTCTATATCTGTTCTTATATAGCATGTTAAAAAGAGTGAACAAAGTGACATCCTGCTTTTTTTTAAAAGCATAATACATTCAAAAAACAAATCTCGTTTTTCTATCTATCTGCTCTTTCTTTCTCTGACCTTGTGTCTTTGAAATCTTTCAGCTGTACTTTAAAAGTGTGTGTGTGTGTGGGGGGGGGGGGGATGGCTAAAGAGAAAGCTAGATTGTTTTATTTAAATAATGCCTTGGTAAAGCAATAAAACATCATTTTGGCTTATTCTTGGAATGTAGACCAAGGCACTAGACTGGACTCCCAAGGCAGTCTCTAAACACATTTTTAAAAGGGGAAAAAAAATATTTGGAGAGGCAGAAAAATAAGAAAAGTGGGGATTACTCTTGGAAATATGTATTTAAAAAATAGTGCAAAAGTTTTGGGAAAGTTGAATGCATAAAAGTGCTTTTTTAAAAAGTTGAATGTAGCATTCAACTGTCAGATAATTAAAATGTAAATTTAAATATCTGTGCTTTGCTTTTGTGATTCCTCCCACTTCTCCCCCCTCCATACTTTTAAGTTAGTTGTCTTTGCAAACATGTGGTCAGCTGTTGTATTCACATATGGTCAAATGATCAAAGTCTGAAGTCTTCTCTAATTGTCCCCTGCTGCTCCTCTTCTCTCTCCATGATCAAGGCCTCAGCAGGTGATAAGAAAACCATGAGAACAGCTTCCAAGGAGAATGAACTGCAGAGAGGCCCAAGCCGAGAGCAATAAAGACTTCCAGTACATCACCCTGACAGTAAAGCGCCAAGCAAAAAGTGAAGTCTGGTTAGCTCTTAGTTGTTGTCTCCCTGCCCCCCCCCCACAACCCCATTTTCTCCTTTCTTTCCCCCTGACCTCATCAATCTGCATATAATTTTGAAAGACACAATGCTCCCCCCCACCCCGCCAAAGGTTTTGGTTGTTCCCAGTTTTGATGAATAAAACAGCAAAGCACAGAACTGAACCTCACCATCCTCAGAGTCGGTGCTGCACAAGCCGCAGTGTGTGTTTGTTTACTTGACTGGCCCTTGAGGAAGCTGCTTCAAGTTTCCCTCTCTGTCTTTCGTTTAAAAGGAGTTCACGTATTTGTGGAAAATCATGACAGGTCTTTTCACTGGGGTTTGTCATTGTTTGCCAAGCCGGCCACTTTGCCAGATGGCTTCTTTATTGTCACCCGTGTTTACACCTCCCGATTGGATCAGGCCCAGCACCAAATGGTGTGAAGGGGGTTTAAGACTTAGAGGATTTAAGAAAAGTAAATCCACACTCCTAGGCCTGCTTTGGCTATTCAGACTGGGCCCCTAACACTCCTTCCTGCATGTACCCGAGTCAATGGAGAGAAGCTCAAAAGTGGCTTAGTCCATTTTCCTCAACCCCCCTGCCCTTCCCCATTCATCTTTTCTGCCATCAAAATTGCTGGCAAGGTTTTCCTGCAATAAAGGAGAAGATGGCTTAAAAAGAAATAGGGAGGTGAACGAAAGGGGGAATCCTGAAAAAAAAAGAACCCATCTTTTCTCTGTGCTTGGCTACTGGGCCCTTTTCTAAATAGGTTTATTACATTATTCATGTTAATAGACATATTTTTGAATGTGACTTGGGACATTTTTTTTAAAGTTCTGCCACGCGGGCATGCTTAATTCTTTGTGCCTGAATACAATACTTAGGTTAGCTAGGCAGGTTTTAAAAAAAATCCAGGTTGAGGAATAAAAAAGAAGGGGGGGATATGAAGCAATTTTTCTTGGGATTTTGATGGCATCTGTAGGGTCCATCCAGGTGATAGGTGTTTGTATGTCAGAACTGGCCTAGTTATCTGGATTTAATGTGCAAACTAGATAGATCTCTTGTGATATGAGTATTATCTTTGGAACAAACAGGAGCTCAGTTACTTGGGTCACTTCGTTTCATTTCATTACAGTATTCCTCATCCCAAACTAACTGTTCGAACAGCACCACTTCCTTCCTAGATCGAGACTGGTGATTACACTTACAAGTGTCGCAAATTCAAAGTTCCCAATTACAAACGACAATGAGGATTGAAACATTTGGATTTTGACATGGATCCAGGCTTACTGTAGGTCAGCCTGTCCCAACGGCCAGCTGGCGGGGTATGATAGGAACTGTAGTCCAACATAAATTGAGGTCACCAGGATTGGACAAGCTGTTGTAGGTTATTACCCATGACAGCTAAGAGGGATCTCTGTGTATAGAGGCAGTATATTGTTGAATGCCAGATGTTAGTCAAACAATCTTTATGCCTGGAATGCCAAGAGGTGCTGTGCTAGCCATAGTCAGAAGCAGGACACTGGATTAGAAGTCCTCCTGCTTATGATACAGGAACGCAGTTTGTATATCCTTATCAGGCCAGGTAACTTTCCCATCTCTGGGGTCTATTTTAACTTTTTAGGCTGCAATCCCATCCTCACTTAACTGGGAGCAGGCCCCAATGAACTCAGTGTGACTTACTTCTGAGTAGACATGCATTGGATTGTGCCATTAATGTTATGGTTTTTGCCCTCTGCCCTTGTGTGTAAGTGATTCCCTCTCTTTCTCCTCATCTCAGAAATGGGGCCGAATAATGCAGTCTAAAACCCTGGCCGTGCTTACTACAATGTACAGGCAGAAGTCTTGTGGCTCTGAAGTTAAAATGGCCTCCTTTCAGGATTAGGACTTAGATTTAGATACAGCTTAATGAAAGCTGATCAATGAGGATGGGAAAATCACAGGGACAGGAAACCATCAGAATCAATGCAGAACAAATTACCAATTAATATTAGCATTTTTAAAGCTAATGTGACATTTGATAGGCTGAGGGCTGGCAAAGACCTAGATAAAGTTGCCAGATATTTTAAGAGGCACTGCTAAATTTTAAAGAGGTTTGCTCTTGTTTCCAAACCATCGTCACCCCATTGCCTAGAATGCGCTTGGCGTATTTCAAGCCCTTCACATCCATAAATGAACTCCAGATAGGAGGTCAGGCTGTAGTGTGGTTGGTTTAGATTCATGGACTATGTTGTGAAACCTTCAAGGTGACCATGTTACATAAGTTCTTTGTAGCATGTTTACACTGCAATCCTAGCCATGTCTACTCAGGCATCCCATTGAGATCAATGAGACTTACTTCCAGGTAAGTGTGTGTAGTATTGAAGTCTTTATATTTTACACCTTTTACATATTTCCATATTTTACATCTTTTTCATAGTCCCTTGTGTGTGTGTGTGTGTGTGTGTGTGTGTGTAGAGTGGAACATATGGAGCTGGCTTGTACCGAATCAGAGAAATGACAAATGCAAAGGAGAAACATCCCCTCCCCCAAAAACATGAACAGGGGACTCCTCTTAGGGGGTGACAGTATACCTCAAGGTTGTGTTGCAGGTTCTCATTGTCTTAGCCAATAGCTATCACTACACCCCATGTCAATGAACTCCAGAGCCACGGCTGGGATGGTCATCTGCCAAGGGCCCACACCCTAGCAAGGACCCACTGACAAGAGCTCCCTGGATTTGCCCCTCCTCTTCACCATTGCCATCTGCTTGTTCACCAGCCTCTCACGTTGGCCCTGACAACAGTGGTGGTGAGAAGAAGGAGCAGGAGATGCCACGGCCTACCTGCGTCCTGGCTCTCTAGTGGTTGCAATGACGAGAAAGAAGATGAGGAGCAATAGCAGTGGGTTTCAATGGCAGTGAGAAGGGAGACTCACTCGGGGGGGGGGGGATGACTGGTGTCTTGCCCAAGGGCCTTGAAAAAGCCACTGCCCAGAGCAATTGTTTCATCTCTAGGTAAACATGGCAGATTCTCTCCCATCCCATCATTTTCTAAACTTAAAAGTCGCATAATAGCAAAATACTGGTTCGTCCTACCAGACGGTCTTTCATCTGAAAGGAACTCTTGGCTTGCACGCCTATTATCCCTGCTGAGATAAAGCAAGCAAATGAAACAGTTGCAAAAGTACAGAGTATGCAAATTAACTGCAAATAAGCTCTGTTCCTCCACCAAATTCTGATGGAAAGTGATGGTCTGGGGGTGGTAGTTGTTGGAGGGGGCGGGGGCTGCTGCGGCGAAGGGTTTGAAGTCTCTGGATCCCCAAGTATTACTTTCAGAAGAGTGAAATCTGTTTTCTTTCTGACAAGAAAGGAAGTTGGGTTATGATAATGCAATTCTGGTAACCATGGAATGTGGGGACTCTCGAAAGTGAAAGATAAAAGGGAGAGGAACAATAGAGTGGAAAGACATTATGTTTTTTTGGTTTTTTTTTCTATTTTCCATTAGAAGATCATTTTTGCAGCAAATAGATGCCGAATGTGAATGCAGAACAGCCCAGAGATTACAACATCAGCGTGGCTGAAACACACACATGTCGATCAAGCTATTCCATGGGTTGTGACTGCTTGAGGGCCAAAGATGGACTTTGTTCCCCTACCCCAAAAGTCGGGCCTCCTGGCTCTGATTAGCAAAAATGTTTGAATTATTAGAAGTTAATCTATATATAAGACACTGTGCTCTATTTAGGAAGGCTCCATAGTTCAGTGGTAGAGCATGTGGCTTGCAGCCATAACATCCCAAGTTCAGTCCCTGGCATCTCCAGCTAGGAGCATACGATTCCATTGGCGGCTCTATGCTACCTCTAGGTACAAATAGTCAAATGAATGATGTTTGAAAGCACCGGGATTCTCCAAACATCACCTCACCACTCATGTCATGCCTCATTCCCATTTGCGTTTGCGATGTTGCTCGCTCTGCATGAACGAGGGACTTACACAGACCGAGCAGCAATCGAACGGGAGACTTGCACAAATCTCCTCCATAGACTAAAGAGGGGCTGATTTGGTCTAGTTAGGAAATTTGCACAAATCGAACTGGGGATCGCAGATGAGACAAACGCAAGCATGATGTTCACAACAAATGTGAGCAAAGTGTTGGACCAGTTGCAAATATTTTTGGCGGACATGTGCCTGTGCCCGTGCTCACATTTGGGGCTATGAACAGGATATGTTCGCATGTTTTGCAAGCAAAATGAAATTCTCATACATCCCTGCCTCTAGGATCAGAGGAAGCATGACTCCACATACCAGTTTCCAGGGAACAACAGTGGGAGAGAGGGCTATTGCCTTCATGTCCTGCTTGTGGGCTTCCCAGAGGCCTCAGGTTGACAGGGCCGGCCCTACCATTAAGAAGGGCGAGGCAGTCGCCTCAGGAGGTGAATACTGGGAGGCAGCAGCAAGGTGTTCAAGGAGAGAGCTGTGTGCCTTGCAGCCTTCTCTGTGCCTCCTATGTTAGCCTGCTGCCTTCAAGTTCCCACCATTGGTGTTGAAGACAGATTCATCTGCCAGTCCAGTCAGCTTTTGGGCACGGAATGGGATGGGGCGCCATCTTGGCCTTTGCCTCAGGCAGCAAAATGTCTTGGGCCAGCCCTGCTGGTTGGTCACTGTGGGAAACCAGATGCTGGACTAGATTGGGTCTTTGGTCTGATTCAGCAAGGCTCTGTTTATGTTCATGTCAGACTTATTTGTTGATCTAACCCAGCCTTGACTACTCTGACTGGTAGTGGTTCTCCAGGCCTCTGGCAGAGACAGAACTTTCACATCGCCCAAGACTCTTTGGACTGGAGATGCCAAGGACTGAACATCTGCTACTGGGCAGATTAAAAATATAATAAATAAATAAATAATAATAAAAAAACCAAAACAAACTTGTGACTGATGACATCTCCTCCTGACCCCTATCTGCTTCCATGCCCAAGGGAAGCAGAATCAGATGGGTTGCATTTCTGGATGGATGAGATGTCTTAAAATTCTATGTGGCACAGTCTGTTAATTGGACCACTCCCTTATTTTTCTTGGGGGGTAATACACTGGACTAAGCAAGAGCCTGATGGTAGAACAGTGAGTTTAGGAGGCCCAGGTTTTTGCTGCACCCAACAAATAAAGATGAGTTTTAGGCTGTGGCCAAAGCAGAAAGGTTCTTATTGCCATGGTGGTGGGACTCTCACCCTAGTCACAGGTGGTATTTATTCTAGGGTTATTTGTGACTGTCCAGTTCCTCCAGTTTTAATGTTGTAAAGCCGCCTTGAGTCCCAGTATTGGGAAAAAGGCAGGATATAAATAAATACATATAAATATAAATATAATAATAATACTTGCACTCTTATAATCCCTTACCTGGGGTAACAGCCTGGATTGTCAAGACCAGCTATGTCAAAATCTTTCATCTGAGCCACTATCAACGTCCCTGGTTCAAGAATGAAAAATCAGATGGCTAATGCTTTTGGGAGCTGTCCATCCCAAAACACTGACTCTCAAGATCTTATAATCTGAAAATGGTATCTGTCCAGACACCAATTCCTCTCCTGCAGGCAACTGGTGGCCCTCCAGATTTGCCCACAACTCCCATGATCCCTCACTATTGGCTATGTTGACTAGGGCTGATGGGAGTTGTAGGCCAAAACATCTGGAGGGCCACAAGTTGCCCACCCCTGCCTTACCCAGGCCACTACCCTTCTTTACTTGAAATAACAAGTGGTCTCTTATACTTTGATTTATTGTTGAGAAAGGTGACTTCTCCAGACCTTTCAGTTGTGGGTTTTTTGGAATTTAGATGTGTGTCTTGCGCTCCAAAGTTGTAGGGTGGCTTTTGTCTGACCTGCTTGCCTCACCTGAAAATGTGGAGTGACATTTGGAGTCCTGGAGTTACAACGTTTGTCTTTGGCCCATAAACAGGGATGGCCTTGGAGGGGGTTGGAGTGGGATTTGGGCAGCTAAATGCTGTAGGATGACTTTCAGAGTGCAGATAGGTATAGTGACACTTTGGGGTGTGTGGCTAAATGTCTTGGTTGATTGTCCAAGAATGGGTAACTGTCAAAGTCTTCTGCTAGCCCACTGTCTCCTTACCTGGTAGCAAACTCAGACAGTGAGTGTTTTTGGCCAAGTTGGTGAGCATTTGGGGCCAATCAGAGTCTTCTGCTTGGCCCTTAGGGAATGGAGGTGGTTTGCAAGGAATATGCTTGCGCTGTTAAACATCGGAGAAGAAAATTACTAGAATCGGTTTGTTGATATGGATCAAGTTAACAGATCTTCCTGCATTTCTGGACTGTCCTTGGGGAGGTGGCTGTCATGATGAGTGCCTGAATTTCAATGCATCACTACACCACTGTGGATAACTCAAAATTATATTTCAGGTTTCTCTCTGGCTCTCCACTGGATGCAATTCAACATGAATCAAGGTAGCTAATGACAATTCCATGAAAGGCAATATTCACAGTGGACAATGCATTTATATACTGCAGTAGGATGCCGAAAACATGTTTCTTCAATTTAAATTTTTTCGTGTGTGTGTGTGTGTGTAAAAAAGGAGTGGTGGTGGAAAAGTTAACACAGCACTGGGAACAGGGGACAGATAACTTGCAGGAAGATTTACCTAACTGCATCTCGTACTTTTGTTGTTCAACACAGAAGCAGGCACCATAGCAACCGCTCGATCCCATACTGTTATGATACCTCAGAGAGACGCATTGTCTTGTAAAAAGGAGCACTAACCTTCAGATTGGTATGGCAATGCCTGGAGCATTAACAGCCATTTCCCTTTTAGAGCCGCTCTCTGTCTTAACAGCTTCTTACTTCGTGTCAATCCACGCTACGCTTCTGGAAACTGGCTCCTTTTTGAATCTTTTTGAATTTATTTTTTATTTATTACATTTCTATACCGCCCCATAGCCAAAACTGTCTTGGAGGTTTACAGAAGTTAAAACATTAAAATACAATATACAAAGTTTAAAAGCCATTTACATGAAAGCATATGGAAAATATATGCAAACAACATATAACTAAAAACAACTTTGAGCTAAAAACAATTTGCCAAAAAAATAAAATAAAGATAAAAATAAAAATCCAACAATAAAACAACACAGTTTAAGACAACGGAGCTTAAAAACAATATGCAAGAGTCAGCAAAAGGAACAAGAGTTCTCAAAAGGGAAGGCCTGCAGGAATAACAGAGTCTTTAATTCCTGCTTAAAAACCTTCAACGTGGTCAGCAGGCGCATTTCAACCGGCAGGTCGTTCCACAACTGAGGGGCGGCAAAGGAAGAGGACCTCTTGCGCATGTCAATTAGTGTCAAAATACATGTAACAAATGCACAGATCAGATTTAAGTACACACACACACCACCACCACCATTACTGAGACAAAACTCCTGGCTATCCAAATAACACCTCAGCGTGGTTTCTTCACATGCTGGTGCTTATCCTTAGACCTTAAATTAGGGGTGCAGAAGCTCTTTCAGCCTGAGGGCCAAATTCCATTTTGGAGAAGCTCTTGGGGCTGTATTCCAGTGGTGGGCGGGGCCAAAGGCAAATGGGGGCCGGGTCAACCCCCCCAAATATGCATATTTCACTTTCAAGCTCTTACTGTCAGTAACTAAGGCTTAGGAGAGGCATTTCACCTTTTAGAATGGAACTATGGCCGGACTGGAGTCCACCAGGAGTAGAGCCTTCAATGTGGTGGCCCCCTTCCTATGGAACGTCTTGCCACTGGAGGGCAGGGGGGTGCTAACACTGCATTGTTTCTGGCACTTCCGGAAAACAGTTTTCAGGAGGCACCAGAAACTGACCAGTCACGGTTTTTATTGGTACTCTGTTTTTTAAAATTATAATATTTAATACGGTGTTTTATTTCTTTTATCACTTTATCTTTTATCTTTTATTGTCCACTGCTCCAGAATCTGTTTTGATTTTGACAGTATATAAATGCTGTAAATAAATAAATACAATAAAATAAAAACGGCACAAAAGCCACATTATCAGTGGTTGGGCAGAAGAGGGTGGGGGATGGGGAAGGGGGCATGGCCTTCTTGGGACCCCAGGAGGACCACATTGGAACCCCCAGAGGGGCAGGTTTGGCCCCTGGTTCTGAGGTTCTGCACCCCTGCCCTAAATCATAGCTTGTGACCTAGGAATCTTCAGGACTCCTTTCTCCTGAAGGAACCTACTGTGGTGTTGATTGTCCTCAGAGGCACCTTCTCTGGCTTACCACCACCAGTCCTCTGAAGTCAGGCAGGTAGTGACCTGGGATACAACATTTGTGGTGTCCTGTCTTTGATAAGCCTTCTCCCGGGAGAAGCACTCATAATAACTCTGATGTCTTTCGGACAGACAAAAGGAAGGACTTTTTTTACATATCAACTGCATTCACCCATATTGCTAGGCTATGGTTTTTGTTAACCATGGTTTGTTGCTTTAGCTATGGCTCACCTTGCAGACATGCAGACAAACCATGGATTGCTTCCCCTATTTCTGGTTTGTCTCTCTCCTGCCCATTTTGCCAACCTTCAGAGCAGTTTCATGTTCAGGCTGTTCTTATTGGATGCTTCTGTTTCAGGGCAGATGGTATCATAAACAGGTCAGGGATAAGCCATGGGTCTGGGTTCAGATTTCATGGCAAGCCATGGTTTAAACAAGTCAGACTTTGTAAGCCAACAACAAAGCATGGCTTCTATTTGTGGCTTATAGCTGGTTAACAAACCTCAGCATCTCAGATGGTACCAGGGTGTGGTCTGAAGGCACATGAGGCAGCCACCTTGTTGAAGCTAAGCGGGTCTGGGTCTGGTCAGTGCTTGGTGGGGAGACCACGTGGAAGCCACATGGAGCCACCTTGAATTCCATGATGGAAGAAAGGTGGAATATACATTAAATAAAGATAAGTAAGTAAGTAAGTAAGTAAAATCTCCAGGTTGGGATGGCAGAGGCTCATGTCTGAAACCTGGGAGAGCTACTGCCAATCAGTGGTTTGATTTAGTAGGAGAAAGCTTCCCAATGGATCTTACTTGCTGGCAAGTGTGTTTAGTCTTGTTGCAGCTGTGGCATTAGGGATGATGAAGAAATCCACAATGGGTTCAAATAAGTTCAGATTTCTATGAATCGAAACTGTGGATTCCACAGTGAACCAGCTTTTTCTGCTTCATGAAGATTCTGCAGACTTGTCGACTTTTTTCACTTTTGGGGAGGATTTGCACTAATTCACATTAGTTCCAATGCAAAGTAGCACAAGCAGAACAGAATTCTGGTTAAAAAGAAAATCTGATTCCATCAATGAGCAGACAATGGAATGAAAGACATCTGGCAATCTGAGAAACAAAAGATGGGATGGATTTAACAAAATCCATGCATCTCTAAAGTGGAATGATGCTCCTGATGAAAACCAAGCCAAGCATCCAAATGAGATTCTGGACTAGCACTCCCCGGTTTCTTCCTTTTCACCATCTCCTTGGTGGTGGTGATGTTGAGGATGGGGGTGTGCCATTTCATAAGTGCTGGAGCCATGGGGCGTAATCCCACACCACGGTGAGCATGTTTGAGAAGTTGTGGATGACAACACATTGCTGTTTCATTGCCCTTTGCTCTTTCCACCCTCCTGGGTTTGTCACATTGAATCACCAGCAAAAAGGGGGAAAAAAAGTTTGTGAGTTGTACCACTGAGCATGGGGAATGTGTTGGGCTAAGATATTATCATAATTTGGGGAATGGAAAGGGGGGCAAGGGGAGGATTTGTTCAGAACGATGAGCGGTTCAAGAATGAGGTTGTTTTCACACACTGCATTTCACACACTGCATTCAGGACAGATAAAAGGACAGACTTCTTCACACAGCACATAGTTAAACTATGGAATTTGCTACCCCAGGAAGTAGTGATGGCCACCAGTTTGGATGGCTTGAAAAGGGGGCTGGACAAATTCCTGGAGGAGAAGGCTATCAATGGCTATTAGTCTTGATGGCTATGTGCTACCTCCAGAACCAGAGGCAATGAGCCTATGTACACCAGTTGCTGGGGAACATGGGTGGGAGGGCACTGTTGCACTCATGCCCTGTTTGTGGGTTCCTGGTCCACAGCTGGCTGGCCACTGTGTGAACAGAATGCTGGACTAGATGGACCCTTGGTCTGCTCCAGCAGGGCTCTTCTTATGTTCTTATTTTTATTTTTTTATTTAAAATATTTCTTGGCCTCCTTTCAGGGCAGAAGCCCTCCCAAGGTGGCTTACAACAATAAAATACATAAAAACAGTTAAAATATTAAAAGTGATAAAAACATAAAAACAATAAAAACAACAATAAAAGCCAACAATAAAACCAACAGTTAAAACCAACAATAAAAACCAACAATGATGTTAACAGCAGCAACAGCAACAGTAGCAGTCATATCAATAGAAGGCCAAGGTAAAATAATTTGTTTTCAAGGCATTCTTTAAAGTCTGCAATGAGGGAGCATGACGGACCTCTGATGGCAGCTTGTTCCAAAGGTGTGGGGCCACTGCAGAGAAGGCCCTCTCATGTGTGTTCACCCACCTGACTGCTCACATGGGTGGGCAAATGAGAAGAGCCTCTCTCTCTGATCTTAAAGTATGGGCAGGCTGATAAGGGTGTAGGCAGTCCTTCAAATAACTTGGTGTAGGCAGTCCTTCAAATAACTTGGTCCCAAACTGTTGAAGGCTTTAAAGGTCAAAACCAGCACTTTGAATTGGGCTTGGAAACGCACCGGTAACTAGTGCAGCTGGCGCAGTATAGGCCTTATCCACTCCCTCACTGTTTTCATACCATCATACCTCATTGATTGCAGGAGAAAAAACCCAGAGAATTAGCTGGGATGTGTCAGAATACTGTAGCTTCGAAAGTAATGCAGGTACTTATGATGTATGTATTTTATTTAAAGTATTTCTTTATCCGGCTTGTTAGCCGAAATGGATCCTGGAGTGGCTTCATTTGTTGTTGTTGTTGTTCAGTCGTTCAGTCGTGTCCGACCCTTTGTGACCCCATGGACCATAGCACGCCAGGCCCTCCTGTCCTGCGCTCTCTCCCGGAGCATGCTCAAGTCCATATTCATTGCATCGGTGATGCTATCTAGCCATATCATCCTCTGCCGTCCCCTTCTCCTTTTGCCTTCAGTTTTTCCCAGCATCAGGGTCTTTTCCAGGGAGTTTTCTCTTCGCATTAGGTGGCCAAAATATTGGAGCTTCAGCTTCAGTATCTGTCCTTCCAATGAGCAGTCTGGGTTGATTTCCTTTAGGATGGACTGATTTGACCTCCTTGCAGTCCAGGGGACTCGTAAGAGTCTTCTCCAGCACCACAGTTCGAAAGCATCAATTCTTCGGCGCTCAGCCTTAAAATAAGATGCCCCTGCCTGAAGGCTTGCAGTCTAAAAGACATGACACATAAGGGAAAAAGGGATGTGGGGGGGGGGAGAAAAACGTTAAGCAGCCTTTCAGCAGGGCTGATGGAATGGCCCTGCTTCCCCTCTCCCCTCCCTCAGTACAGCCTGCTGGGATGCACGGCTGAGGGAGGAGGAGCCTACTTGCAGACTCAAATGCACTCCGCAGACAGTTGTGAACACCGGAAGCTGCCTTATACTGAGTGAGGCCATTGGTCCATCTAGTCCAGTGCTGACTGGCAGCAGCTTTGCCGTCAGGTCTTACCTGATCCCTTTCCCTTGGGGTGGTTGTGATGGAACCTGGTGTCTTCTGTATGCAAAGCATGTGTTCTGTCACATGTGCTGGTGATGGCCTCTAGTCTAGTTGGTGCATTTTTTTTTTTTAAAGGGTAAGACAAATGATGGTGGATAGGTCTGTCATCATGCACCCGCTGAGGTGATGGCCCAGACCCCATTACTTTTCATTTCATTTCATTTATTACATTTCTGTATCACCCAATAGCCAAAGCTCGCTGGTCAGTTCACAGCATGATCAAACATGATGTAAAACCTTTAACATTAAAATAATAATAATAAAACAGTTCATAAACAAGTTCAGAACAATTGACAGTAAAGCTACCAGGCCCTGATTAAAAACAGAACAAAACAACCTAAAATGCCCCATTATATGCTGTCAAGTGCTTGGGAGTAGAGGTAAGTCTTAAGGAAAGGAAAGGTTCCTCTTGTTCAAGCACCGAGTCATTACTGACCCCTAGAGGGATGCCGTTTTTCCTCAGCGTTTTCCTGGCAGACTGTATAGTGGGGTGGTTTGCCATTGCCTTCCCCAGTTGTGACTACCTTTCCCCCAGCAAGCTGGGTACTCATTTTACCAACCTCGGAAGGATGGAGGGCTGAGTCGACCTGAGCCGGCTACCCGAGACCCAGCTTCCGCTGGGATCAAACTCAGGTCGTGGGGAGAGTTTCGGTTGCATTACTGCCGCCTACCACTCTGCGCCACACGAGGCTCTAGAGGTAAGTCTTAACCTGGTGCCAAAAAGATGGCAATGCTGGTGCCAGATGGGCCTCACTGGGGAGAGTATTCCACAGTCAGGGAGCCACCAGCGATAAGGCCTTCTGCCTTGTTGCCATCCCCTCAGAGGAGGCACTTGGAGGAGGGTCTCAGATGCTGATCACAGTGCATGTGCAGGTTCATATTGGGGGAAATGCTCCATCAAGAATACTTAAAACGTATGACCAGCACTTTGAATTGGCCCCAGATGCAAATAGGCCACTCGCATAGCTGGAACAATACTTGAGTGATAGATCACAATATATCACATGGCATAATAATCTCACTGATGTATTCTGCGCAACTGAAGCTTCAGTTGTTGTGTGCCATTGCACACAATGTTGTGTGCCCTTGCAACAAACCAGCCTTCACCAACCTGTTGTTTTGGACATCAACTCCCATTCAGTATTGGCCAATGGTCAGGAATGCTTGGTGTTGTCATCCAAAACATCTGGAAGGCATCAGCTTTGGGGAAGTCTTCAATAACCTTGTCTGGTCCTAACTAGGCTGTGGCCAGGTCTGATTTCTCTGAGGAGAGATGAAGCTTTGGATACTGACCACCCCAGACACCTGAGTATCCAGGAACAGCATTAGATCCTGCAGCAACATACCACTTTTTGCCACATGTCACATGTGAAACCACCCTTGTGGAATATGACTTTGATAAAAGGGGAGTAACAATTGCCCAAGGCCCCGCTTCCATCCCCAAGGAAAAAACCTGAAGTATCTATACTATATACATAAGAAACTGGTATACAATTCACTCTATGCTGCCTTTTTTTCTGCTTGAGAGCAGGATGTCTGAATAATTATTTTCTGGCTGCTCCTGAAGGGGAACTGCCCTCAAGATTTCTGTATTTTTAGGCCAATTTTTGTTCTGCATGGTCTTTTTATAAAGCACTTCTCTGTCCCTCAGAGAAGAACAGATTATTTTAGTGGGAAAACTATAAGATAATATATGATTCATTCCCCCTCCCCCCTTTTAAGTGCATTAATTCTAAGGAACAGGTCATTCTGCATATGGTCATATTTATACAAGTGACAGGTTGGAACCACATGGTAACTTTTAGGCTAAAGTCCCCCCAAATACAATTTCATCCTGAGAGTCTGTGATGTATATCAATAAAAGAAACAAAAGGGGTTCTTTTCACCCTCCTTTTTTTCTGTGTACATTACTTTTTCTCTTGGGAACATCAGAAATGTGGAGCTTGCCAAATATCAGTTGCTTTATTGCAGCCTTACCCAACCTGGTGCTCTCCAGAGGTACTAGATCTAGGGACATACAGTTTTTGTTAAATCCGTTCCACCTGTGTTTTGCAGATTATCAGACGACTTTTGCTCTGTTGTCTGCTCATTGATGGAATCAGAATTTTATTTACCAGGATGTCATCCTACTTGCGCTAATTCACATCAGCGCTCATGCACGCTTGTGCAGATGCGCTAATGCACATTAGTTAACGCAAATTAGTGCAAATACCTCCCCAAAGTGAAAAACTGGTCCACAAGTCCACCCAACCTGCATGACTTGGTAGTGCCAATCCACTGTGGTGTCTGCAGAACAGATTCATAGAAATATGAACTCATTAGAATCTGTTGCCGATTGCCCCAACATCCCTAACTAGAACTCCCTCCAGATGTACTACAGTATGGTCCTCAGCCCAGCCCAGGTGTTCCAAATTCTGCTGCTGGTTTTAAAAGCTGAGACAGGCCAGATCTAAATAGCACCCCCCCCCCTCCACATCTCACAAATGGCCACCAGGAAAACCTACGTATATCTCCATAGTATATGTGCACAAGTGGGACATGCAACATGTTTTTCTAGTGTGGAGTGCTTCTGATCGGGCTGAGAGTCAGGGCGCCAGCCAGCCATGCCCAGGTTACTCCATTACATCCCCCACCCACTTTTCCATCCCCCTATCACTCAACATTCTGCGCATGCTCAGTCTTCGTTGGACTGAGTTGTTTTTTTCACTGTTAGTACATAGGAATTCTATATCATCTTTGCAATACACAAGCAAGTGATCAGATAAATGGATCAAGTCCTTCCTTGAGGTGGAGACACTTAAGGGACACTCTAGCCACAGAGATTTGTTGAAAAAATGGATTAGGGATAAAACCTGGCATGGAGAGACAGTAGCTGGCATAACTGAATTTGTGATATACGCAGGACTGTTCTGTTTCATAGCTCTGTCTCTTAACTCCAGTGTTGTTAGGTGTTGTCCATACAGCTGTACATGTTGATTTATTTTATTATCCTCCATTTCATATTTTTATGCGGTTATAGTAGGTAATCCTTTTTCTGGTTTTGCATTATTAGCTCCAGCTACTTTCTGCCCCACCCTCTCTTCCCACTTCTATTTTGTTTATAATAGGGATGTATGAGAAATCCATTTCAGTTCATTTTTTGATCAGGATTTACCCAGTTCTCACCTTCCATTCTGAACATGGGCTTGGATGCAATCTGTGGTCAAAGTCTGCACATTTCCGAGCTTGCAGTGTGATTTGCGGGCATGTGTTTGACAGCATGTGCACATTTGAAAAATGCCCATGAAAAGAATGAGTATTTATGAAAAATGCGTATTTTTGGAAAATGTACATAAATATGCTCTAATCAATGGGAGAAGAATGTGCACATTTCAAAGATGCACACAATTGATGCACACATTTGGGAAAATATTCACGAAAGTATGCACAGATTTTCATGTGAAAAGAAAAAAAAAAGAGCTCGCACTCTGAAACAGACTCGACTCAGAACAAGCTTTGAGAGGGAATTCAGAGAACTTTGCAAGCTCTAGTTTTTCTGATCTGCACATACCTAATTTATTTATTTATTTCATTTCATTTCTATACCGCCCAATAGCCGAAGCTCTCTGGGCGGTTCACAAAAATTAAATCCAAGCAACACACAATAAAACAATTTAAAATATACAGAACATTAAAACCACAATATAACAATACAACCACAGTAAAACTTAGCAGCAGTGCAGGAGTTTAAAATACAGATTTAAAACAGCAAAGATAAAAATTTAGAAAGCTAAAATGCTAAAATGCCTGGGAAAATAAAAAGGTCTTCACCTGGCGCCGAAAGGAATACAATGTAGGCGCCAAGCGAACCTCACTAGGAAGCTCATTCCAGAGCCGGGGTGCCACAGCATGTAATAATGTATTATTACATTTATACCCTGCCTTTTTCCCTCATGCAAGGAACCCAAAGCAGCTTCCATGGCCATCCTGCTCTTCATTTTATCCTTACAACGCTGTGAAGTAGGTTAGGCTCCATGAGCGAGTGGGGACTAGAACCCGGGTCTCCCCAGACCCAGTCCAACACTCTACCCACTACACCACACTGGCTGTCCTTCCATGATAAAGGGCAAAACTAAAGGCTACCATGAAGAGGGAGAAAGGATATGCTGGGGTGAGGTTCAGTTACAAAGCCTTCTCAGTACATGAGCGTCCGTCAGTGCTTAGCAAAGTGTTACAGTAACCCTCTGGAGAACAAACCGCCCCTGACAACATTGGCAAAGCACAAAGAAAGAAAGATCTGAAGGTTTACTTTCTAAAAAAAGTGTGCCTTGATGAAGACGGGCATTGCAACAAACTAAATATGTGACCCTGGCTGTAGTGATGTCACAAGTAATAAGAAACACAATTGCCATGTTTTCGTTCAGTCATTCCCTCCACTCCCCGCTTTTCGCACTGAGTAGATCTTTGTAAAGTGCTGGGTGTAGAAACAGTGCAAGACTTCTATTTCCTTATCCCTTTGAAGATCTAAACTGAAATAAATTATTAGGATAACACTAAATGATAAAGCAATTACCACACCAGCATGGTACATCTTTGCCATTAGTTGGGGCTGATGTGGAGGCACAGTGCACAATTACGCTATTTGTGCATCATAGGAGTATCTAAACATTATACTCACCCTGAGGAGCATGGTGGTGCTTGGCATCCTGCCCATGACATGGTGGTTCTTGTTCTCTAAGTCTCAGTTCTCCATCAGTAAATCGGGCATTATAATATGAAGCAGTAACATAGTGCTTGGAGCAGGGGTGTTGAACCTCTCTCAGCCCAAGGGGCAAATTCAGTTTTGGAGTAGCCCTTGGGGGCCGCACTCCTGTAGCGAGCAGAGCAGAAAGCAAAAGGGTCAAAGCCAAAATAATAACAATACCAAAACATGCCAGCATATTTTAGCTTAAAGCTCTTACAGCCAGGAATTAAACCTTTGGAGAGGCATGTCAACCTTTTAGAATGGGGAAAAAACTGCAAATGCCAGGAAACTATGAAAACAATTGGTGGTTGGGGGAAAGAAGGCAGGGCCAGGAGAAGTGAGCATGGCCATTTGGAGGGTTGGGAATATTGCAACCTTGTCTGTGAATTAAAGGAAAAGGGCAGTGTTGCAATTAGTTCATTCATGGGAATTTTGAGCTCAGCTAGCCTCAGGATCTCTATAGCTTACAATGAGGTTTCCTGTGATTTCTTCCTTTTGCTCCTCCCCTTCTTCCCTCCCTCTCTCTGACTGTCACCATTGTTGGGAGTACATCTATTTGCTCTCTCACTCCTCCCTGTGTAATGGAACACAAAATGGACTCAGCAAACTCTTTTTGGAACTCTACACTGTACCTGCATTTTATATGCAAGGACATTTGTGAGTAAAACCATTTTACCTTTTCTTCACCAAAGAAGAGTGTGATAGACCGTGTGCATGTGCGACTGGTAAATGCTCATTCTGCTTTGCCTTTTGCTTTTTCTCTGCTAATTTAATTTTAATTTTTGTGAACTACCCAGAGAGCTTTGGTTGTTGGGCGGTATAGAAATATAATAAATAAATAAATTGCCTTTCTAACAGGAGGCATCAGTACTAAATAATCTCATCATGGGGAACACCAGAAGGTGGGATCGGGACCCCAGGTGAGCCAACAATGGCCCATGAGCCTGAGGTTCAACAGCCCTGCTTTGAAGTATCCACAGTGTTTTCACATAGATGATCTCAAGTAACTGGTAAATGACAATGTACTTGACAGGGTCTCGGCAGTGGGGCTTCCATTCAGGTAGGCGAATATAGGATTGCAGCCTAAGGAAATATTGCTAAACCTAAGGAAATTACATGACAAAGGGGAAGGAGGGGAATACACACCATCGAAATAACCAGAGTTCCATGATTACAGGTTAAGTCTACTTAAAGCATTCATATCAGAAAGAAATCACACTTCTGGCAAAATAAAGGATGCTTGTTATCCATCATCCACATATATACTTACCATTTCTTGCATTGATTTGGTCACTGGGAAACAAACTCCCCCATGACATTTTTCAGCAAATTAGGCTTGCGGTTAGAGGGGTTTGTAGCTAAATCTAATGGATGGAATGTCGCCCTTGAAATATTTATTGCCTGGGTAACTCCAGATATCACAACACATTTTGAGGATAAGGCTGTACTAACATCACTAGACCAGGTGTATCTGTGAATGGGGCTTGTTAAGCATTTAATGATATCTATTTCCAAGGAACCTCATTTGTGTTCCACCACTGATTGCTTAGCCGTCATCCTCCAGGTTTTTTCTTTTTCTTCTTACAGAAACTGGAATAATACATATGCACGAACTCCTTGTGCCAATCAAAAATGGAAAACAGAGAGCTCCCTGATGGTGATCAGAATCATCCCTGTCTGCAAGGGCATAAATAATGGGGTGAATAAAGAGACAGTGTGTAATCATTCAGGGGCAATTAGCCTTCCCATCTGAATGTTGGTCATACACAATGTGGCATGGATCCAACACATGATGGCAATCTGTTTGGACTTAGGGATGTTGGAGAAATCCATAAAAGATCCAAACCAATTCAGATTTCTATGAATCCAGCCTTTTCTGAGTCACACAGATCCCAGAGACTTGTGGGTTGGTTTTATACTTGGGGGGGGGGAATGCACAAATTCCCACTTGTGCTAATGTGCATTGGTGCTAATGCACACTTGTGCTGATGCACACTTGGGCAAGTGGAGCAAAATTCTTGTACACCCCTGAAACAATCCGATTCCATCAATGAGCAGACAACAGAACAAATATATGCCTGACAATCCAGCAAACACAGACGGAATGGATATAACAACATCTGTACATCCATATTTCAGAAACAGGTGCCATCTCCCTCAGTTTTGGTGAAGGGCCAGTTTTGTTAAAAGAACCCTGCCTGAAATCCTGGACAGCCGCTGCCAGCCAGTGTTGACAATACTGGGCTAGACGGACCAAGGGTCTGACTCAATATACTGTAAGGCAGCTTCCTATGAATATAGGGTTGGTGTATATTGCCTCCAAGATCAGAGGCATTATGCCTCTGAATACCTGTTGCCAGGGACCACAAGTGGGAGGGCACTATTTTGCTCGTGTCTTGCTTGTGGGCTTCCCATTTAGGGTGGCCACTTATGAATTGCCCCAAAGAGAGCAAATGCATCACCCCAAAAAGAGGACAAATGAGGACACATATTTGCATACAGTTTACATATGCTAATTTGTATATGTAGATGCAAATTTAGAAATAATTATTGTACGTTAGATAGAAATACAGTAAATCTCACCTTAGTTCGGAAGACAGTGACCAGGGGACCTGCGTGCCTGCCTGTTCAGTCTGCTGCCCAGGTGCTCACTGTGGACTGGCAACAGTTTCTATGGTTCTTTGTCTTTGAACTGGACTTGGACTGGACAGCTCTTTGAACAGGGGACACCTTCAAATAGAGGACACCTTCAAATGAAGGACAGTCTCCTGACAGCCCTTCAAATGGAGGAATGTCCTCTGTAAAAGGCTATGAGTAGAGAAGCCTTTGGTCTGATCCAGCATGGCCAAAGCCAGCTGGGCCAAAGCCGAAAGGACACTCAGCTGTGGATGTGTCTGGTGGTGAAAAGAAAATCCGATGCTGTAAAGAACAATATTGTTTAGGAACCTGGAATGTCAGATCAATGAATCAAGGTAAGCTGGAGGTGGTCAAACATGAGATGGCAAGACTGAACATCGACATCTTGGGAATCAGCGAACTAAAATGGACAGGCATGGGCGAATTTAATTCAGGTGACCATCATATCTACTATTGTGGGCAAGAATCCCTTAGAAGAAATGGAGTAGCACTCATAGTCAAC
Organism: Heloderma suspectum; assembly: GCF_057233095.1. NCBI lineage: Eukaryota > Metazoa > Chordata > Lepidosauria > Squamata > Helodermatidae > Heloderma > Heloderma suspectum. Next base: position 6,675,966 of record NC_139466.1, read on the forward strand.
AAAAGGGTGGGAAAAGCAGTACTGGGGTACAATCTTAAAAACGATAGAATGATCTCAGTACGAATCCAAGGCAAACCATTCAACATGACAGTAATTCAAGTCTATGCCCCAACCACTGAGGCCCAAGAAGCTGAGGTTGATCAGTTCTATGAAGACCTACAACACCTTCTAGAACTAACACCAAAAAAAGATGTCCTCTTCATCATAGGGGATTGGAATGCTAAAGCAGGAAGTCAAGAAATCACCGGGATAACAGGCACGCATGGCCTTGGTGTACAAAATGAAGCAGGACAAAGGCTAATAGAGTTTTGCCAAGAGAACACGCTGATCATAGCAAACACTCTTTTCCAACAGCACAAGAGGCGACTCTACACATGGACATCACCAGATGGTCAATATCGAAATCAGATTGATTGTGTCCTTTGCTGCCAAAGATGGAGAAGCTCTATACAGTCAGTCAAAACAAGACCTGGAGCTGACCGTGGCTCAGATCATGAGCTTCTTGTTGCAAAATTGTGGCTTAAATTGAAGAACGTCGGGAAAACCACTAAACCATTCAGGTATGACCTAAATCATATCCCTTATGAATATACAGTGGAGGTAAGGAATAGATTTAAGGGATCAGACCTGATAGACAGAGTGCCTGAGGAACTATGGACGGAGGTCTGTAACATTGTTCAGGAGACAGGAACTCAATCCATCCCAAGGAAAAAGAAATGCAAGAAAGCAAAGTGGCTGTCTGATGAGGCTTTACAAGTAGCTGAGGAAAGAAGGGAAGTGAAAAGCAAGGGAGAAAGGGGAAGATATATCCAACTGAATGCAGAGTTCTAGAGAATAGCAAGGAGAGACAAGAAGGCCTTCTTAAATGAACAGTGCAAAGAAATCGAGGAAAACAATAGAATGGGAAAGACTAGAGATCTCTTCAAGAAAATTGGAGATCTCAAGGGAACGTTTTGTGCAAAGACGGGCATGATAAAGGACAAAGAAGGCAGGGACCTAACAGAAGCAGATGAGATTAAGAAGAGGTGGAAAGAATACACAGAAGAACTCTACAGGGAAGATCTGAATGTCCCTGATAGCCATGATAGTGCGGTCACTGAACTTGAGCTGGACATCCTAGAGAGTGAAGTCAAGTGGGCATTAGGAAGCATTAGTAACAACAAAGCTAGCGGAGATGACAGTATTCCAGCTGAGCTATTTAAGATCCTAAAAGATGATGCTGTTAAAGTTCTGCACTCAATATGCCAACAAATTTGGAACCCTCAACAGTGGCCACAAAACTGGAAACGGTCAGTTTACATTCCAATTCCAAAGAAAGGCAATGCCACAGAGTGTTCAAAGTACCGCACAATTGCTCTCATTTCACATGCCAGCAAGGTGATGCTCAAAATCCTACAACCTAGGCTTCAGCAGTAGGGATGTACGAAAGTGACTTACCTTTCTGCGGATTATGCTGATGCTGGGGGGGAGGCGTTCCGTCCCTCCCCCCGGAATCCTGGCCGGGGGGGGGAGGTGTTCCGTTCCTCCCCCCTGGAATCCTGGCCGGCCGGCTGTGCTCCGCAGGGATTCTGTGGAGCTGCCGGCCAGCTCTGCCAGCAGCCGGACATCCGGCCGCTGGCTAACAGGGATGCAAATGGCGGTGGCCATAGCCACCGCTGTTTGCGTCCCTGCAGTCAGCCGTGATAGGCTACGTAAATGTTTACGTAGCCTATCATGGCTGATTTAAAAAAACAAAAAAAAAACACGCGCGTACGCAAATGGCGGTGGCCATGGCCGCCGCCATTTGCATTCTTTATTTTGGCACGTCTTAGTCTATGTAAACATTTACGTAGACTAAGACGGTGAAAATAAGGGGAACGCAAATATCGTAGCGTCTACGCTATTTGCGTTCCCCTTATTTTAGCCATCTTAGTCTATGTAAATGTTTACGTAGACTAAGACGTGCCAAAATAAGGAACACAAATGGTGGTGACCATGGCCGCCACCATTTGTGTACGCACTTTTAAATTTTTTTTTAAAGTCAGCTGTGATAGGCTACGTAAAGATTTACATAGCCTATCACGGTGTTTTTTTAAAATCTAGCTGTGATAGGCTACGTAAATCTTTATGTAGCCTATCACGTTTTGTTTTTTTTTTAACTGGAAATGGAGGTGGCAGCGGCCGGTCAGAAGACCGGCCGCCGCAACTGCCGCCGCCGCCCCACCGCTGGAGCCGCCGCCAGAGCCACCGCCGCCAGGAAGATCCACCCCAGGTAAGTCTCATCCCGGGGGGGTGGCGGGGGGTGGCAGACCATTCCGCCACCGATTTCAGGGGGCTGAATGTGCTGGCATTTGGCTTCCCCGAGATCCGTCGCGGAATTCTCTGACATCCCTATTCAGCAGTATGCGAACCAAGAACTACCGGAAGTACAAGCTGGGTTTTGAAGAGGCAGAGGAACTAGAGATCAAATCGCCAACATTCTCTGGATCATGGAGAAAGCAAGAGAATTCCAGAAAAACGTCTATTTCTGCTCCATTGACTATTCTAAAACCTTTGATTGTGTGGATCACAACAAACTGTGGCAAATTCTGAAAGAGATGGGAGTACCAGACCACCTTACCTGTCTCCTGAGAAACCTGTATGAGGGTCAAGAAGCAACAGTAAGAACCAGACATGGAACAACAGAGTGGTTCAAAATTGGGAAAGGAGTACGACAAGGCTGCATATTGTCACCCTGCTTATTTAACTTATATGCAGAGTACATCATGAGAAATGCCGGGTTGGATGAATCACAGGTTGGAATTAAGATTTCAGGGAGAATTATCAACAACCTCAGATACACGGACAATACCACCCTAATAGCAGAAAGCGAAGAGGATCTAAACAGCCTCTTGTTGAGGGTGAAAGCAGAGAGTGCAAAAGCTGGTTTGAAACTCAGCATTAAAAAAACGAAGATCATGGCATCTGGCCCCATCACTTCCTGGCATATGGAAGGGGAAGAAATGGAAGCAGTGACAGATTTTATTTTCTTGGGCTCCAAGATCACCGGAGACGGTGACTGTAGCCATGAAATTAAAAGACGCTTGCTCCTTGGGAGGAAAGCTATGGCAAACCTAGACAGCATAGTAAGAAGCAGAGACATCACCTTGCCGACAAATGTTCATATAATCAAAGCTATGGTTTTCCCAGTAGTAACGTATGGCTGTGAGAGCTGGACACAGCCTGAGTCCAGCTGTGTGCCGAAGAATTGATGCTTTCCAACTGTGGTGCTGGAGAAGACTCTTACGAGTCTTACGAGTCCCCTGGACTGCACGGAGGTCAAATCAGTCAATCCTAAAGGAAATCAACCCTGAGTGCTCATTGGAAGGACAGATACTGAAGCTGAAGCTCAAATATTTCGGCCACCTAATGCGAAGAGAAAACTCTCTGGAAAAGACCCTGATGCTGGGAAAGACTGAAGGCAAATGGAGAAGGGGATGGCAGAAGATGAGATGGCTAGATAGCATCACTGATGCAATGAATATGGACTTGAGCATGCTCCGGGAGTGAGTGCAGGACAGGAAGGCCTGGTGTGCTATGGTCCATGGGGTCACGAAGAGTCGGACATGACTGAATGACTGAACAACAACAACAAAAGCAAGAGTGCCTCCATTTTCTCACTCATGTGGTGTTATAACTGCATGAGTGATGAACACCAGAAGAGGGTTCACGAACTCAGTCCGTGGTCCAAGTATGGTGGTCCTATAGGGCATTGATAAATTTCCTGTTTTTGTTGCTGGCATGGGACTGCCAAAATAGGGAAGTGCTCTAGGTCAGTGAGGTCAAGAGGTCAGTATGGGATAGTGGTTAGAGTGCTCAACTTTGACCAGGAAGGCATGGGTTCAGTGGTCTGCTCAGCCATGAAGCTCACTGGTTGACCTTGGGCCGGTCGCTATTTCTCAGCCTAATGTACATCAAAGGGTGGTTGGGAGGATACAAGGATGACTGCATACATCATCTTGAGCTCCTTGGAGGAAGGGGAGAATGAAATTCAGATCTCTCTCTAGAGAGTATTGAGCTGAGGGATGTCTGTTTAGTTAGGGCTGCCAGGCTACATTTGATTTGGTGCATTACAAGCGGTGTGCAGAGGAATCCAGAGTGCTAAATTTCCACAGGTTGGGAAGGGAGCTACATTTGTGTTAGCAATTTACACAGTGGCCACCTTGCTATGTTTTTAGGATGGGGAATAACTCGTGTGTGTGTGTGTGTGTCAGGGTGGGGATGCTTCTCAGTCTAGTGACTGTAATGCGCAGATTGGTCATGCACAAAGCTCACTGTTGTGCAGCTCTGTTCCCCTGTGAACATCACTCCAAGACAACGCTTCAGGATGAAGCACGTTTGAAACATTAATGAGCGAGTAATGTTTATTGCAAATAATTGAAATACAGAGTGATTTCTAGGGGGGTTATTAATTTCTCTCCCTGAGGAGAAACAAATCCTGGAATTGGTTAGCTTAGAAGGGAGGAGGGGGCAGGGAGAGGCCTTCATGTAGCTCCTGTTGACCACCCTGGGATTAAGACCTCTTGTCAGGTTGGGCATGTGGAAACTTTCAGGCGTAAACTGATTTCTTGTGAGAGGCATCATTACAAGTGAGTCTCTGGCCTTCCCACAATTAGTAGATAGGTAGCAGAAGAAAGTCCACGTATGGAACTAGATCACTTATCCACCATTTCAGCTTCTTTGTCAGGTGATTTGAGGGCCTCAAACCATGCACATGTGTGTGTGTGTGTGTAAAACAGAACCTAATCACAAGTTATACATTCCCCTTTTCCAGTTATTAAATGTACTCATTCCTAGTTGTTTGCTGTGGAAATAGCTACAGTATTGGACCTTGGCAGGATGAGAAGCAATTAAAATACCAAGATGCTTAGCCGCGTTCATATATTTTCTCACAGGGAGACCTCTGAGCTTTGCCTGCTCCTGACATTGTTAATTATCGAATCAGTTACAGGAGAGGGCTTTGACAGGTGTAATTATATATTTCTAGAGTGATTAGGTGTGACCACTGAACAAGCCCATTACTTGGCATTCTTTTCAGCTGTCAGCTTCGCAAGAGGAGCACAGAAGTTGGACAGGCAGTTTGGAAGAGAAGGGAAACAATGTGGAAAGCTATTGGCCAAACAGGATAGATCCATCTGCCAGCGTGTGCAATGGTTAGGAATGTGAGCTGGGACCCCCCCCCCCCCGTTCCTGCTCTGTCCAGTGGGGCTTTCCTGCCTCCTCTTGTAGTCCCCTTAAGCCACTGAAAATCTGTTCTGGTGGGGAAGGTCAGCAGACCATCTGGAAGAGAGTGGGCTATGGTGTGTGTGGGTGCAGTTGGAGAGAGCAATTGGAGCACCCCCACACACACACACACCATGCAAGAAGTGTTTTCCAATTGTGGGAGGGATTCTACTGATCCCATCTTATAGGAAGAGACCAGAGTATTTATGAGATCCTGACAACTTTTTTTTGTTTATTGATTGTATTTCTAGATCACTGTTCTGAAGCCAACCGGGGTAGTTTACAAAGGTTTCAGAAAATAAAAACCATAATCAGATAAAAACCTAGGAAACCAGTAAAAAGACAAAAAACAGCCTTATAAAGCCATAACAACAATCAAACCATTAAAAAAGCCAAGTTAAACAAATTAAAAGCCAAGTTCAAAAGATGCATCTTGACCTGCTTCCTGAGTTCAGAGAGAGTGGGAACCAGTTACAATTTCAAAGGGGTACATTCAAGAATTTGGGAGCACTAAAGGAGAAAGCCTTTCTCTTGTGCCTGACAACTGGGCCTCTGCAAGCAAAGGTGTCTTCAAAAGGGTTTCTCCTGCAGGCTAGTTCATACCAAGATAGGTGGTCCCTCAGATAGCCAGGCCCTGAGCTGTTTAGAGCTCTGCTGGTTAAAACCAACACTTTGAACTGGGCCCGGAAAACAATGGGCAACCAATGCAGATCTTTCAGTCTTGTGCATGATGTGATCATGGTACCCTGCACTGGTGAGCAGCCTAACTGCCATATTTTGCACCCATTGATGCTTCCAGACGCTCTTCAAGAATAGCCCCATGGACAGGGCATTACAAATGTCTATCCATCATGGTTAGTTCCATTGCTAATGTCGAGTGACCGGGAGGATGAGAAGCTATTGCAAGGCCACCCTTGCTAACATATATGTTTCTTGACTGGTGCATTCACTTTCTTTTCTGCCTGTGGTGTGAAATTATATCACATTTTCAAGGATAGCAGTAAGGATGAGGTCAGTTGCAGCCCCACTGCCAAATATTTATTTTGCCTGCTGACTCCATAGACTTGTTGAAATTGGGAAAAAAAGAAAAACAATCATGTAAGCGGCACGGAGAGCGAGCAGAAGGAATTGGACTTAAGCCATGAAACTGGGAGAGATCTGAGTTTTGAGTTGCCTCCTCTTGGTAGATGTTTCTATTTCAGGTTGGTCCAACTGCTGTTGGCAGTGCCAAGTCAAGCTCCCAGCTGCCTTTCTGATCTCTCACTCCGCAATGTGTGCAGAATGCAGGGATATTGCTGCTGTTCCCAAAGATGATTCTCAAGCGTGCACTCTTAGGCATGAAATCCCAGAAGATACCTGGGATATCTTCTGCTTGGATAGAAGCCTGAGCAGCATATGCTCTTCCTGACCGTAGGGGCAGTGGTGTGGTGGAAAAATTTGAAGGGCAGGCGCTCCTCATGACATTCCCCACAACCACACCCTCAAGGAGAGTCCAGGGATCCAGGCTGCTGTTATCCATATCAACAAACCAGTTCTAGCAGTTTTCATCTCCACCGGGAGCAGGTGGGTTTTTTTGTTTTGTTTTTTGGTAAAGCTGCTGGGAGGATTGCAGCTAAGCTCAGAAGGAACTGGGAATTCTGAGGGAGGTGGTAGCAGATGACATCAGCATCCTTGCCAATCAAAAAATGCTGGTGCTGCGTCCCCGAGAGTCCTCGCCCCACTACACCACCACATGGAGCGTGGGCGCAAAACCTCTAACCTGTGGATCTAATCCACCCCTATCTGGCCCATGCAGCCTCTTGAGGCACCAATCCCACCCACCCCCTCGGAGCCCCCCCTTGCTGCTATCTCCAACCAGAGATTGGAGCAGCTGCTGTCCCTGTGGGTGAGCAAGTCCCAGCGCTCCTAATTCCTGCTGCTAGCTCTGTGATTGGAGTTAGCAGCAGGGATGAGGGGTGGCAGGCCTCTTCTCCTTCACACACTCTGCCTCTTGCCCGCAATGGGGGAAGGAGGCAGGGAGGGTGAAGCGCCGGAGCCCCCTTGGCTCCTTTGTCAGAGAAGCAAAGGGGATTCAGCCGCTTCTCCTTCATGCGCCCTGCCTCCTTCCTGTTGGCTAAGAGGAACAACTCCGCATGCTTCCAGACACCAGGGGGCGATAATATGTTGCATCAACAGCCACTTGTCTTGTTTATCCCCCTTGCTGTCTGTAGCTTGATCAGTTCCTTTTCCCTGCTCAGTCCCCTTCAGTTCCTTTTTTTCTGCTCCCACCCAATCCCTGACAAGGAGCAAATGATGTCAGGTGGCCATGGACACACCCATGATGTCAGGAGCTATCAAGTGTGTAATCCCTCACCTGCACTCTGAAGTGGTACAGTCTTCCACAGCAATTAGTAGGGGACTGCATCCATTTAATAGACCGGTATACTCCGAGATGCATATGTGGCTCTCTGAATTCATCTGTAATGGACACTGAGGACTGGAAACTTGAGATCTAAATAGAAATGAATCTTCAAAGGAAGCTAAAGATAGAGCGAACAAATTTTTCTTTAAAACGCCATCCAAAGGCAGAGAGCAGTTATTCCCAAGCTTTATACACAGGCATTTTATTTGTAGCTTGGCTGAGTTGCAAAATAGTATTTAATTTTTAAAAAAAAGAGAGAGCGAGTGTGTTGAAAGAATCTTCTGACAGGTATCGGCTGGCAATCCTTTGACAGGAGCTGTGACCAAGTTAGCAATGCTGCTTCCCTGGTTGGTTGTGCTGGGTTAATTCTTGTCATTTGTGCATCAATTACCTTAACACATTGATGTGAGAATTAGGCTTAATTCTCACTGAGATAGAGAACTTGTGTCTATTCGTACCACTTCAGGGTGCTAGTTGGAACTGACATGATTGAATTCTGCTCCATACCAAAATAATAATTTTAAAATATCCGCAGATAGAAGAATGGCAAATTGGGGATAAATATAGGCTAACATCCTTCCCTCTAGCATCTAGTTTTCTACCTGCAGAATTATTTTGTTTTAATGGAACAGATTTCAGTCACTGAACCCGCATGGTGACTCTGAAGTGGGACATCCCAGATGAAGGTTGACTACCACAGTAAGAACTAGACCATAGTGGGTTATATGTAAGCAGTTTCACAGCTAAAGAGCTTTCCTCCTCTCTCAGAAGTTCAAATAAGCATGTGGTGTGCAGGGAGCTCTATGGGGGGAAAGGAAATCAGCCTTCTTCACATTGGTGCCAGTTGACTTTCATCTTTGGTGGTGGCTTGTTTTTTTCCACCTTTCTTGCCATGGCCTTGCATCATTTAATGAAAGCACCTGCCCCCAGTCCATTCAATGTGCCATGTCATCATCGTCACCCCCAGGTGGTCAAGCACCCTGCTAGAAAGGGTGATAGTGCTACAAATGGTTCAACATCTACAGAACATGCATGGCCATCCAACCAGATGGCTGGCTTCATAGGCAATAGTTCTCAGAAAGAATCAGGAACATAAGAAGTGGCCTTATATTGCGTCAGACCACTGGTCCATCTAACCCAGTATTGCTGACACTGACTGGCAGCAATGGCTCTCCAAAGTTTCAGCCAGGAGTCTTTTCCAGCCCTGCCTGGGGATGCTAGGAATTGAACTTGGAACCTTCGGCATACAAAGCATGTGCTCTATCACTAAGCTATGATCCTTCCTCTAAAGGTAAAGTAAGATTCCAGTCCTCATGGACTTCTAAATAAAGAGCTGATTTAAATACTAATATAGGAAGCTGCCTTATATCAAATCAGACTATTGGTCCATCTAACCCAGTATTACCAAAACTGATTGGCAGCCACTGACTGGATCCAGGGTTTTAGACAGGAATCTTTCCCATCCCTACCTGGAGATACTGGGGATTGAACCTGGGACCTTCTGCTTGCAAAACATGATCTACCACTGACTTACAGAAACTTTTTTCATCCAGTCAAGTACATATCCAGAGTAATGGCGTAATTGCTAAACACATTAGTTCCCCCTCCCCAAAAGGAGTGGGGGAGTTATGGGGCAAAATCCATGGAAGTCCTATTTAGAACATTAAAAATACTAAGATCATGGCATCCGGCCCCATCACTTCCTGGCATATCGAAGGGGAACTGGGGAAGAAATGGAAGCAGTGACAGATTTTATTTTCTTGGGCTCCAAGATTCCGGCAGACGGTGACTGTAGCCATGAAATTAAAAGATGCTTGCTCCTTGGGAGGAAAGCTATGGCAAACCTAGACAGCATAGTAAGAAGCAGAGACATCACCTTGCCGACAAAGGTCCATATAATCAAAGCTGTGGTTTTCCCAGTAGTAATGTATGGCTGTGAGAGCTGGACTATAAGGAAGGCTGAGCGCCCAAGAATTGATGCTTTCGAACTGTGGTGCTGGAGAAGACTCTTACGAGTCCCCTGGACTGCAAGGAGGTCAAATCAGTCAATCCTAAAGGAAATCAACCCTGAGTGCTCATTGGAAGGACAGATACTGAAGCTGAAGCTCAAATATTTTGGCCACCTAATGCGAAGAGAAAACTCCCTGGAAAAGACCCTGATGCTGGGAAAGACTGAGGGCAAAAGGAGAAGGGGACAGCAGAGGATGAGATGACTAGATAGCATCACCGATGCAATGAATATGGACTTGAGCACACTCCGGGAGAGAGTGGAGGACAGGAAGGCCTGGCATGCTATGGTCCATGGGGTCACGAAGAGTCGGACATGACTTAACGACTGAACAACAGCCACTGAAATGAGTGGGACTTAAGTTAGTCATGACTAAGTCAAGTTCCATTTATTTCAATAGAAATAACTTCAGAGAAGTGATGTCAGTTTTCTGGAAAAATTGGAACTGGAAGATTTTCCACAATGTTTTCTGCTGTACTAAACCAATAGATGCTTGATTTAGCATGTTTATTTGGCTTACTTTTGGTTTTAGTTTTGTCTCCTAAGGAGCTGGGGAATGCTGGAAGTTGTAGTACATCTCATCTGGAGGGCACCGTGTTGGGGAACGTTGCTATACATACTTACTGTGGGAGAAAATCCCATGGAACTTAATGGGACTTACTTCCAAGTAGACATGTCTAGGATTGCATTGTAAGAGTGGTTGAAACGTTATATTCAAAGATTTACTGGGAAATTATTTTTAAAGACATGAGAACTCAACAGCATGAATTTCCCTTGTATTGTTTATAGTTTTAAGGGTTAATTACAAGAAAGTTAATTAGAACTGTGATTCTACATTTGGCCTGTTTGACACAGTAACTAGAGCTGTGCACAAGAGGCCTCTTGAAATCCTCCACCTTATCTGTGGGCAGAGAAACTGAGGGGACAATTTCATTGAATTTCTCCAGGAGGAGGAGAAATTCTCAGCATTTTCTCCCAGCTAGGGCTCCCCTTTGGCAGGGCTTGTAGCAAAGCTTTCTTTTTAGGTAAGGGTTTGGGGGGTTTCATGTTGCAACAGCATCAACTTTCTTGGCAGGCCAGCCCCCAGTTTGCATCCACCACAATGCAGGTGGGGGTAGTGTTGTGTCTAGGTCCAGGGATGAGGCAGAGTTAGTGCTCAGCCAAAATCTGCCCTACAATTTTCTGAAAGTTTTCTTCCCCCATGAAAGAGGCTTTGATAGTTCTGCCTCATTCAGGACTTTTTTAATAATTTATTTTTGTGGTGTTTTTGAGTTTACCTAATCACATCTAGCCCCCCAGGTCCTGATCTGAAAAAGCCCTATGGGAGGAATTACCTCATGGTGCCTTAAAGGGCTTTCAGTGAAGTGTAGGAAGCTGAGGAGGCTACAGCCTGCCAGAGATATGATTGTACAATGAAAAAAGGACACTTGTGCTCACTCCTCGGCTACCTCCTAAATAAGGTAAGCCCAAGAAACCCAAACCCAACCCATGTGAATTTCTCCGAAAGTTCTTCACCACTGAATTTCTTTTCAAAAGCAATTTCTCTTCTATCAAATTGAATGCGAATGGTTGAAAAAAATGTGGGAGAAATTTTCAGCACAGTGCTAATAGTAACATGATGAATGTTGTGACTAAGCCACCCCAAAATACTTTGTGTTACAACAGGAAGCAATAGAAGTAATTTAAATAAATAAAATATCCCCCCTGCCCCAACTGTGAGAATTTCAGCTACGCTTAAAGGGAATAGGGAGGCCTGAGGGTGGGGTGAGAGATAATGTCAGTGTCCTTGCTAATAAGAAAGTCCTGGCACCGAGTCCCTGGGCCAGGCTCCACTGCACCACTCTGTATTGCCTCTGAACTAGGGCCAGCTCTACCGTTAGGCATTGTGAGGAAGTTGCCTCAGGTGGCATATTCTGGGAGGTGGCATCAAGGTGTTGGAAAAGAGAGCTGTGGACTACACAGCCTGCCTTACATTCTGCTAAACTAGCCTGCTGCCTTCAGGTATGGTGGATAATGGTGGCCTGTATTGAAGCAAGATTCAACTAACAGCCCAGTTGGCTTTTGTCCACAGAAGGGGAGGGAACTCCATCTTGTCATTTGGCTCAGGCAGCAAAAGGCTTTGGGCTGGCCCTGCTCTGGACACAGAGGTAGTACTTAGCGATTGTGATTAATACCCACTGAGAAACCTCTTGGATAACCTGCTTTTGAAACCATCTAATGTAGTGATAGGGTGGCAGCAAATTCCATATGCTAATTTTGCAATGTTTGAAGGATGTTCTTTTGTTTGACCCAAATTTCCTGCCAATCAGCCTCATTGGCTCCTCTGAGGTTCTCCTGTTACAGGAGAAGGAGAGGGGAAAAAAATGAGATGGGAAAATAATTCTTCTATCCACTTCCTTCACATCATGAGCAATTTTATACACCTCTTGGAATAGGGAAACCCTAGTAAAAGTTTTAGCAGAGCATCCTTAGTGATGGTCCTGGAGGTATTGTCATCCCACAAGAGGGGCTGCAGAGTCATCTTGAAATATAATTAGGCTAGGATATGTAATAAGAAGTAGTACAACCTCGTTACACTCTTTTCCCTCTGTGTGTGTGTGTGCACGTGTGTGTGCGGAGATAAAGCAGTTGGGTTCTGTCTCAAAAATGATCCCTTGGGGTTTACTGCAGTTTTAACCAGATGGCTAGATCCAAGAACTTCCCTGTGTCTTTCTTGTCTGACATGAGATGGCCACATGGTGAATAACTTTATTTTCTCATAACCCTTAAAAAAACCCTGATTTTCAAGGACTGGCCCCTTTGACCACCTTTTCGAAAGCAAGGGTCACTTTTTAACGTGAGGAATATTTGCTCCGGTTTGGTCCTCGGACATCACTCTTAATGACTTTTTGACCAGTTCCACATGACGGGCCAGGAAATGGACTGCTGTCCCTGACCCTCTGAAAGTTAGAGAGAGCCAAATGATGGCATTTCCATGTTGACGTTTCCTTTGCCGCTGTGCCAAATGGTTTAAGATGTTCCTGGTTGGGACTCTCAGCTTGAATAAAGCAGCAGCTTCTTTTTCAAAACGTTCCCCCCTCTTGACTTTCCCAGGCGACAAAGACAAGGAGAGTCATCCAGCATAAAAGCCTTTACACACATAAAACATCAACGTCTGGATGGGTCAAGTTACAACCCAAACAAGGCAAATATTAAAAACAGTTTTGGAGCCAAAGGCTGCAAGTCTTGCTGTAAAATGAGAAATAACTCCACATTCCCTCCCCCACCCTGCTTTGAGTCTCTTCTCTCTGATGTTAACCTTCCAGTGTGCTAAATCTTGCTACCTCAATTTATCCACTGAGGTTGGAATCCTAGACACACTTTCCTAGGAGTAAGCATCATTGAACTCAGTAGGACTTACTTCTGAGTAGATGGCATAGGATTGCACTGTTACTCATTTATCCAGCTTTCTTGGATTTGTGTGTTTGGCAACCCTAGTGATGTGGTCATCATAAATTGCTGGGTTGTAGGACTGAACATTTATTTCATTTAGTCTTGACTAAAAACAACAACAAAGCAACACCTTTATTATCCTATCAAAAGGATTCCACAGTGGTTCACTACTGTCCTGTTTCCAGTGGTGCAAAGAGGCTGGAGGGGGCTGTGAGGACCTCTCCCCACCCTCACTACAAATAGCAGTGTTCAGGAGGAGGATTTTCATAGAGATCATGGTGGGGGGGAGGGTTTAACTTCCCCTTCCCATGTGCCACCATCATTGTCCTGTTTTCCCCACCCATCATGTCTATTTGTATATATGCAATAGCACATTTAACCTCACATTTAATTTGGCCCTGTGTGATCAGGCCCACATTCTCTAGGGGCCAGATTGGATGATACGTCTTCCCCAAACAAGCCTATCACATAAAGGGGAGCAAGTCTCCTCTCTTACGGCCCTGCCCACTCATCTGCTCCCACAGCCTATAGTCTGTCTATCTATCTATCTATCTATCTATCTATCTATCTATCTATCATCTATCTATCTATCATCTATCAATCATTTGTCTGTCTGTCTGTCTGTCTGTCTGTCTGCTTGTCTAATCACATAGATAAACCAGCCTATCACATAGAGGGGAGTGAGTCTCTTACAGCCCTGTAAGAGCCACTCATCTGCTGCTTCAGCTCTGCCTTGTCATCTCTGCCCACATCTGCAGGAATGGAGCATCTGAATATGGCTTACATACATACAGTCCAATGCATGAAGGCCAAAATACATGGTTGATCCCCCAGAGAAAAACACCCACCAGTTACTAATCTTGTGAGTTTGGCCTACATATGTTGGATTTTATTCACATAGGTTGTTGCATTGGGATGTCCCACACCCATGGGGGATGGTGAAGGCATGACCGGGTTCATGCTGTGGCTTGCCATGCATTATTTAACCCATGATGAGCTGTGGCATCCATGGCCACCAGGATGAATATGCAGCTTTACCCTGGGCTAAATAATCCACAGTGGCTGTTCTGTCATACAAACAGCCCTACCACATGGGTAGGGAGGACAATTAGTGTGAGCAGGTGTTCTATCTTAGAGGGAACAGTCCTCTATTTTCAGGACCTGGCAGAGGACAGTCCTCTATAGGATGAGCACTTATGAATGGCCAAAAAAGAGGAAAGGCAGCACCAAAAAAGAGGACAGGGATTTGCATAAAATTTGCATATGCTAATGTATATTTGCAGATGCAAATATAGAATTATAATTCAAAAAGAAATGCAGTGCATCTCATTGTAGTATGGAAGACTGGGGCAAGGTGACCTGTGCTCCTTGCTCCGTCTGCTGTTCAGATGCTGTTGATGGGCATCTTCAAGGCCCTTGAGCTCTTTCTTCTTATGGTTCTTTATCTGTAAACTGGACTTGGACTGAGCAGCCCTTCAAAAAGAGGCCATCTTCAAAATAGAGGATGGTCTTCTATACAAGAGGACACATGGCCACCCTAGTTCTCTGTTGGGAAGTGTTTTTTATTTGATAGGATCTCCAGTCCAAGTCTGGCTTGAAGCCAGAGGAACATAAAGAACAGCATGGGTCTTGAAGCTGCCCATCAACTATTAGCACCTGGACAACAGACTGAACAGCTGGCATACAGGTCACCTGGTCAGTCTTCTTGATTATGGTGAGATGCATTGTATTTATGTTCAAATAATAGTTATTATATACAAATTTGCACTCATACATTTGCATATATATAGGGAGGGGCTGTAGCTCAGTGTGATAGAACGCATGCTTTGCATGTAGAAGGTCCCAGGTTCGACCCCTGGCTTCTCCAGGTAAGATGAGGGAAGATTCCTGCCTGAGAGCTGCTGCCAGTCAGTGTCAGCAGAACTGGGCTAGATGGACCAATGGTCTGATTCGGGATAAGGCAGCTTCCGATGTTCCTAATGCAGATCTATGTTTTCTTTTGTCCTCTTTTCAGGTGGTGCATTTTCCTCTCTTTTGGCAGTTCATAAGTGGCCATCCTAGCAACCATGGACTCATTTCTCTCCATGTGATGGGCCAGACCAGGGAAGAGGTATCATCTGATCCAGACCTAGGAGAAAGTGACATTTTAAGCAATCACCAAATTCTGATGGTGGCAGATCAATATTTATGGCTGGCCCTGTTTCTCCAGATGGGACAGGCAGATATGGAATTTGAGAGAACAACAGAGTGAAGGAAGAAGGCTGCCAGAGTGTGTTGGTATTTCCTTCTGAGTGCTGGGTTGCAAGGACATGTCTTAACTCCTGGTGACTTCCATTGCAAATGAACCTATCACCTAAACTGTGTTGGAGGTCAGTGGGAATTTAACACAGGCATACCAGATTCCTCAGAGGTGATAATTGCCCGTTTTCTCTGCATGGGGTGTGCATAGAAAAACAACCGAGACCATTTTGTGGCTTGCAAAGGCTTAGGAGCCATGCCCGAATAGTTACACTGCTTCTGGAGTAAAAAAATAAAAATAAAGGATTGCCACTTGCAAAAGTAGTGGGAGGCGAGTGGTGCCTTAATTTCAACAGCTGCCTGGATTCTTGACGTTTACATGGCAAACGTAGGGGCGAGGGTGGCTGAATCACTTTCTGAAGAGCACTGAGCAAAGCACAGAGTGTGGCAAAAGGATGTGTGTTTTGCGGGCCAAGAACAATTATCACGTTGCAGAGACATGAACACTAATCATGGCGAATTACTGCATCTTGTATATTACTTGTATATTGAACCATCAGCAGAAACACCATTCCATGTTTGTGAGACAGTCCCTGAAATTTGTGTGTGTGTGTGTGTGTGGGGGGGGGGCTAATGTTCAGTGCAGACTGCACAAATTGACAGCTCACTCAATGAGCTCATACGTTTGTGCACAGCAGTAGCATCCATGCAAAGGTCCACATGTGGCAGAATTCATGAACTGGCATTGGAACTGAAGATATACTAGATCACAGAATCATAGAATAGTAGGGCTGGAAGGGAGGGTCAGGTCGTCACAAGGTGGCATACACCACTGATGGGTAACATATCACCCTCCAGATCTTGCTGGACTGCAACACCCATCATGCCTCACCATGGCTATGCTGGGGCTGATGGGAGTTGCAGTCCACCACTCTCTGATGGACTGTCCACCATCTGCCCACATATTCTTCAACCCTGGTTTATACAATTAGCCATAATTAAATGGTTAAAAAAATGAATGTCAGGATGATCTACAAAACAGCATCAGATTAAAATTTAGTGAGCCAAGAAAAACATCAGTTCTTGAAAGAATAAAGAAGTTTCCAGGATCTCTTTGAAAACCCCAAGAGAGGGACCCAAACCAACTTCTCCAGGGAGGGAGTTCCAAAAATGCAGGCCCACCACTGGCTCTGTCTCTGCTACCCATTAACCTGATCTTACTTAGTGATGGATCAGAGAATAGGGCTTCTGAGGCTGATCGTAGGGCCTTGATGAATTCACAGGGGTGTAGGTGATAAACAAATCCCAAACTTCAAATAAACAAATCCCAAACTGTTAAGAACTTCGGTACTGACACCTTCAATTGAGCTCCCTGGAAATGATTAGGTAGCCAGAGCAACTGAAGCAATATGGGAGTAATAATGTCCTACACTATGTGAAAGAGGAGAGTGCAAAAGCTGGTTTGAAACTCAACATAAAAAACCCGAAGATCATGGCATGTGGACCCATCACTTCCTGGCATATGGAAGGGGAAGAAATGGAAGCAGTGACAGATTTTATTTTCTTGGGCTCCAAGATCACCACAGATGGTGACTGTAGCCATGAAATTAAAAGATGCTTGCTCCTTGGGAGGAAAGCTATGGCAAACCTAGACAGCATAGTAAGAAGCAGAGACATCACCTTGCTGACAAAGGTCCGTCTAATCAAAGCTATGGTTTTCCCAGTAGTAATGTATGGCTGTGAGAGCTGGACTATAAGGAAGGCTGAGCGCCGAACAATTGATGCTTTCGAACTGTGGTGCTGGAGAAGACTCTTACGAGTCCCCTGGACTGTAAAGAGGTCAAATCAGTCAGTCCTAAAGGAAATCAACCCTGAGTGCTCATTGGAAGGACAGATACTGAAGCTGAAGCTCAAATATTTTGGCCACCTAATGCGAAGAGAAAACTCTCTGGAAAAGACCCTGATGCTGGGAAAGACTGAAGGCAAAAGGAGAAGGGGACGGCAGAGGATGAGATGGCTAGATAGCATCATTGATGCAATGAATATGGACTTGAGCACGCTCCGGGAGAGAGCGCAGGACAGGAAGGCCTGGTGTGCTATGGTCCATGGGGTCACGAAGAGTCGGACACGACTGAACGACTGAACAACAACAACAACAAATGTTATTAATAATTCAAAATACAGCCCAGTGGCTGTGGTGTGTGAAAAAGCAGGCCGTAGGGTGCCATAGTTTTTCATGCATGTGCACTTATAATGCCCGCATGCCCTAGAAACAAGATGCTGCTGCCACCATCTTAGGACACACCTTGAGATGTGCAATGGAGGCTCTTCTCAAGGTTCCTTCGACACATTGTATGGGGATCTGGGAAGGAGCCTTCTCTGTTGTGGCATCCCATTTCTGGAACACCCTCTCAAAAGAGGTGTGACTGGCACCAACCTTGCAACCATTTTGGTGCCAGGGCAAAATTGTTTTTGTTTCCTGGGCATTATAAGCTGGCCAGTCTGCCATTATATTATTACTGCCCTTTAATGCTGTTTTATGATGGCATTTTATTGTTTTCATTGCTTATTTATTTATTTATTATTCATTTATTAGGTGGAACCACACTTTAAGGGGGACCTCTCCCAAGGTGGCATGCAAGATAAAAACCACATGAAGTGGATGTAATAAAAATCAGTAAGAACATATGCAATAAACCTCCCATAAAAAAGAGATTACCAATAAAAATCAATCAATAAAAATAGAACTTTCCAATAAAACCAGCAGCACAGACTTTACAGGAAGGCCAGTGAAAACAGGTGGGTCTTCAGGGCTTTCCTGAAGACCTGCAAAGCAGGGGCCTGACAAACCCCCAATGGAAGCTGATTTCAGTAGTGCGGGGCCACCACTGAGAAAGCCCTCTCACTGGTACTCACCAGCCTAACCACCCATGGTGATTGGGCAAGTGAGAAGGGCCTCTGCTGGTGATCTCAGAGAGCAGGCAGCCTGGTACAGGAGAAAATGGTCTTTCAAGTAGTTTTTGTGGTTGTATCCCATCTTTTCATTATAGTTATTGTTTACTCCCCCTGATATCTTTTGGTGAAGGGCAGCTTATAAACATCCAAATAAATCAACCAACCAATAACTAAATAAAAACACACACATATCCAAATAAACCCACTGACAAATAACTAAACAAAATCACCAACCAACCTGGAGATAACTTGGAGAGGGAGCTAAACCTTGAGGGACAACAACAACTCTAATGTCCCATACTAAAATGGTTAACAAGGCATCCTAAAAGGACATAATAAGGGCAATGATTTATCAGGCGCAGGGGCCAGAAAACAAGGACTATCCTTGCTAAATAGGGAGTATAACACTATTTGTTTTGTACATCAGCTAAACTGGTCCTGGTGCACCATTTTAAGGCTGTTTGGATTCTCATGTTGCCAAAGGGGTTCCTTTGAAAATCCGAAGTGGGATATTGTTCTAATCTCTGCACGATCAGCAGCTGCAACAGTTTTCAGTATGAAAAACAGATTCTGTTGCAACGAACCTGCTACTGGGAATACAAACCTCTTCCCATTGGCACTTCTTTGCTTTTAAGGCCCTTCTTGTCTTTTCACAATATTATCACATTTCACAAAAGATTTGGAAAGATGAAGCAAGAGGAAATCTTTATGAAAATCTGTGGCACAGCTGCCTGAAAATAAAGAACATATCGGAATATCTCATAATATTGGGGATGTAATATTTGTGTATTTGGAGTGGGGAGGCTGTGTTTTCGTGCATGAGTGTGCATGGATGATAAGTTGTTGACTTAAAGATTTTTTTTTTTTAAACCCACCACTTTAAATGGAGTCTAACAAAAAGCTGGTTCTCAGGCATCCATTTTCATGGCCTGGGCACAATCCTGGAAGTTGGGAAATGATCATACAAATGGGAATGTTTCTAGGCATGTACAGGTGCCATTTAGGCTCTAAATGGCACTCTGTACATGCCTAGAAGCGTGACTCTTTCTAAGATGATCTCATCAAGTTCAGCTCATTACAGCATCCTGTTGGCCCCTGGCGTATGTAAACACAACCCATGGTTAAAGCTTTTTACATTACCCTGAGAAAAGTGAGACATCTGTGGGTTAGAAAAGTGTGCCTTGCCTCTCAGAAACCCTGGCATGCTCCCTGATGTCCCTGGATGTCAATGTGGGGTGGGCATAATGTTCAAATAGAACTGACACATATAAAATCCAATGAGCATAGGTCCAGATTCAGCCAATCCAGATTTTATCTGTCTCCAGACTTCTGGCTCCTGCTCAATGGCTTGGCCATATACAACTTCATGCGGAGATGCTGATTTTATTCAAACAGCTCCTCTATGAGATCTAGGGATGTAAGAAAGTCCCTTACCTTTGACGAAAGTTGATTCGTGGTGGGGGGGAGGCGCTCCGTCCCTCCCCCCAAAATTCTGGCTGGGGGGGAGGCGCCCCGTCCCTCCCCCCAAAAATTCTGGCCGGGGGGGGAGGCGCCCCATCCCTCCCACCACGAATCTTGTCCGGCCGGGACTGCAAATGGCGGCAGCTGTAGCCGCCGCTGTTTGCATCCCTGCAGTCAGCCGTGATAGGCTACGTAAATGTTTACGTAGCCTATCACGGCTGAGTTAAAAAAACAAACAAACCGCGCGTACGCAAATGGCGCCGCCCATGGGCGTCGCCATTTGCGTTCCTTATTTTGACACGTGTAGTCTACGTAAACATTTACGTAGACTACAGCGAAAATAAGGGGAATGCAAATAGCGTAGACGCTACGCTATTTGCATTCCCCTTATTTTTGCCGTAGTCTACGTAAATGTTTACGTAGACTACACATGCCAAAATAAGGAACACAAATGGCGGCGCCCATGGGCGCTGCCATTTGCGTACGTGCGGTTTTTTGTTTTGTTTTTTAACTCAGCCGTGATAGGCTACGTAAACATTTACGTAGCCTATCATGGTATTTTTTTAAAATCTAGCCGTGATAGGCTACGTAAATGTTTACGTAGCCTATCACGTTTTTTTTTTTTAACTTGGAAATGGTGGCAGTGGCAGCCGGTCAGAAGACCGGCTGCCGCCGCCGCCGCCCCGCTGCCGAACCGCTGCCGAACCGCTGCCGCTGCCACTGCCACTGCCCTGCTGTTGAACCGCTGCTGGAACTGCCGCTGCCAGGACATTCGCACAAGGCAAGTCCCGTCCCGGGGGGGGGGGGGCAGACCATTTCGCCACCGATTTCGGGGGGCTGAATGCGCTGGCATTCGGCCTCCCCAAGATTCGTGGCGAAATTCTCTGACATCCCTAACCTGGGCCTGGATGTGGGTCTGCTTGTTCCTGAGGTGATGATGTGGGAACCTCCCAAAGTGTAGTAGTAATGGTAGCATAAAGAAGGAACCAGTGTTTTCCAGGACTTGTACTAAGGGACGCAATTGTAGGTGACCCTCAAAGAAACAAATAAAGAAACTGGAGCAGCTGCCATTTTGTTTTTATACAAGAATACCGTAGTCTCCTGGCTGTGGAATCTGAGTAGATTAGAGGAACAAATGTTATGTCAAGGACTTATTTATTTTATATTTATATAAAGATTTCTAGCTATCTAGCGAGAGGATGCAGCCAGGAGTGGGATCCTGCAGCCCTGGCATTTCACTGTATGAAATGTGTGTATGGCAACACAGTGAAAACTAAAGAATGCAGGAGAGAGAGGAGGTGGCTGGCGGCAGCAGCAGCAGCAGTGCTAGTAAAGGGAGGCAACTCCAGCCAGCCCTTTCCCTCTGTGCAGAGAAGCAGCAAAGTTACACAAGCATCAGAGAAGGCTCTCAAGGGGGACAGGCTGAGAAATGGAGGCTAGTTACTCCCACTGGTGAAAAGTGTCGGGGAAATCGTGGTCCAAAAGACTGGAGGTCACATGTGTCTGGAAGATATGGTGAAGCACTTTATTCATGCATGAGGTTGCTCTCCGGAGAGAAGAACAACAACTCCAAAATGGTGGTGCGCGCGCACACACACACACACACACATATATACAGCCAAGAGGTGGCCTCTGGGTGGGGTGGTTCAGCCTTCAAGGCGGCCTCCATGCAAGGGTTACACAGCCAATAGCAACATTTGGTGGTAACTTACAACCAATCATACTAAGATAACAGAGCAAAGGTTCTGCCCATGCTCAGTTATACCTTACTCACATGGGCATGATGATCTCATCATGACTCTTGGCACATATGCAAAGGTATCTGTGGTCAGATACCTGAGTACTTCAAGGCACTTCCTTACATGAACACAGTAGAATTGCAAATGTTCTTTGTCCATCTCCAGCTACTGGAGGCAGTCTCTTACTGTTCGCCCACAGGAGCTTGTTTGCTTGTGTGAAGTATTTTTATCCTGTCCCTCAGCCAAAAAGGTTTCCAGGGTGGCTTACATATAATCAGTAAAACAAAATAGTCCCTGCCCACAGGCTGACAATCTAATCTAATCTAATCTAATCTAATCTAATCTAATCTAATCTTTTGCTAACATGATCTGGAGAAATCAGCAAGGTGAAGCTTTCCAGGGCATGGAGATAAGCATTACCACTTGCTGAAAACTATAGATCATCAAGCTACTTTTAAGGGCATAGGAGCCAGTTGAGAAATTGGCAACCCCTAATTTTCTAGGCCCTTCTAGTCTTTTACTGCTTCCCCCACAAAAGGAAGTCCAGGACAACTCTGAAGGCATGGAATAGCGCTCTAGCGCTTTGATGAGTTGGAAAGGCAGGCTAGTTACTCTTGTTACCTAGGTCAGCCAGGTGAAAGACACCCCCCTAGGAATGCCCCATCATAAAGAATTTAAAGTGAAGGCATGGGCACACAGCAGTGGAACTGCAGGGGAGCTGAATTAAAGAAAAACAATGGAGTAAAAGTACTCTGCAAAAATGTGGCTTCCCCACGGGTAAACTCTGGGGTGGCTGCAGACTGGCTACAATGTCATGTGGTACAAAGGACCTCCAAATAGTCCCAAATCCACAGCAAATCACCCATGAAGCCAGGTCCAATTTCAGGACTTATCCTATGGAGGATAAGGCTATCAATGGCTACTAGCCATGATGACTCGCTATACCTCCAGCATCTATAGACCAGTGGCTGGGAAATATGAGTGGGAGGGTACTATTGCGCTCATGTCCCACTTTGGGGCTTCTCAGAACATCTGTCTGTCCACTGTGGGACTGGGAACAGAATAATGGACTTGATAGGCTTTTGGCTTGATCCAGCATGGATCTTCTTATGGCTTTCTTCCAGAGCGGCCATGTGTCCTACTTTACAGAGGAAAGTCCACACGCAGTAGGTCCCAGCCAGATGAGGATCAGATGATGTCAGTGGGTATGGCCCTGCCCCTGATTTCAGGGGTGTGGCCTTGCTGACTGACATCACCCAACCCACGGAAGGGTTGGTGGGAGGTTCATCCAGCCCCCCCCAGCCCCCCCCAGTTCTCCACCCATGCCCTAAAAAATTAAGCCCTATTAAAAACAAAACTACCTTCCAAATTCTTAAAGTGTTAATGAAAGTAAGAAATGTCCAGCATCTTTTGACTTAATGGGGCAGGGTGTGTGTTTGGTAAGACCTATGCTATAGGCATTTGAGACAATTACTTACTTACTTACTTACTTATTTATTTATTTATTTATTTATTACATTTCTATACCACCCAACACCCGAATACAGAAACCAGTTGAAAGCAACCCTTGAGCCTCATGATGTGGTTGCTTGAATGCAGGCTGTACATTTTTAATATGTTCTTAACTTGTCCCTCTCCCTTCAGCATTTAAATAGCGCAAACATTTTATTTTCTATTGTGATCGTGAATTTCTCAGCCTTTTGTGGAGCAAAACAGTGTGACTTTTCTGAAAACTGTAGCACTAGGGTATCCAACCACACCTACTTCTCCAGTTGTTTTTCTTTTTCTTTTTTCTGAGTCAGGCACAGTTTAACATGAATTACGATACACTGAGATGTCTCGGGTTTAGGGTTTCAATCTATCGTTGCCTTGGTGTCTCGTGCCTGTCATCTATTAGCAGACCTCCTTAGGTGAGCTTTCATCATTTAGAATATATTATGATTTTCTTAGCCGGTTCAACTAATTGGGAGTGACATTGGCTTCCAAAACCTAAAAGTTGTGTTTATAGAGCTCTGGATCTCAGGCCTAGTTTAAAATGTGCGCTTGTCTTGAAAGTAATTTCACTGGAACTATAGAAATCACAAATGTGCCATTACATTTCAGTGAAAAATAAATAAATCTAAGGCTGCTTTTACTTCCACTATGCTGTTAGGAGCAACTGTGTCCTTCACCCATCACAGCAGTTAGGGAATAATGGCTTTTTATTCACTCCAATGAAAGGCCTGTAGCCTTAGCTCTTTCCAATTTGCTGAATGTTTTCCACAATTCTTTTAACTACAAATGGTTGGTGAGCTATGCTGAATGCCTTCATTATATTGTTATAGGCTAGTATCTCTCCAAGTGGCTCACATTTCATGTTTAGTACTATGCGAAGCTGAACCACTGAAGCTGAAGGCAAGGACATAAAAAAAATGCTTTGTGATACTGCTGGAAGGTGAAATCCTTACCACTTAACAACTCAAGTGCAAAGGTCTGATTGGCTGTACCCTTGCCTAGGAGCAAATACCACCCCACCCCACTCCTGCTCTAGGGTGGCCACTTATGAATCACCCCAAAAAGAGGATAGTGGTTTCCACATCATTGGCATATGCTAATGTATATGTACAGATGCAAATTTAGAAATAACTATTATCTTTTAAATAGAAATACAGTACATCTCGGTGAAAGTCTGTGACTAGGGGAAACCCAGAAGAGTACCCAAGGATAGTCCTGTAGAGTAGACCCACTGAAATGAATGAGACTTCAGTTAGTCACAACTAACTTAAGTCCCATTTGTTTAATTTTCAAAGGGTCTACTCTACATAGGACTAACATTGAATCCTACCTCCAGAGGCTGGAATAGGGACCCCATACATGTTCACTGAGTAGGGCTTTGCCATAGGAAGATGCCCTGAACTGAGTCAAAACATTGTTCAGTCTAGACAGTATCACGTACACCAGCCTTGACCATGCTGCTGGTGATGATTGAAGTTGTAGTCTAACCCATCTTGAGGGTGCCAGGTTGGACTAACAAGGATCTTTTCCACCCCTATCTGGAGATGCTGGGAATTGAACCTGGGACCTTTTGCATGCAAAACTTGTGCTCTACCACAGAACTACCACACCCTTTCCCCCAAAGAAACAAAGGTGCATTTGGATATCTGGAAAGGGCTTCAACTGCCCTTTCAGGTGCTGATTTCTGCCTATTTTGTTGTTGTTCAGTCGTGTCCGACTCTTCATGACCCCATGGACCATAGCACGCCAGGCCTTCCTGTCCTGCGCTCTCTCCCAGAGTGTGCTCAAGTTCATATTCATTGCATCGGTGATGCTATCTAGCCATCTCATCCTCTGAATAAAAAGCTTTCTCCTTTTGCCTTCAGTCTTTCCCAGCATCAGGGTCTTTTCCAGAGAGTTTTCTCTTCGCATTAGGTGGCCAAAATATTGGAGCTTCACCTTCAGTATCTGTCCTTCCAATGAGCACTCAGGGTTGATTTCCTTTAGGACTGACTGATTGGACCTGCTTGCAGTCCGGGGGACTCGTAAGAGTCTTCTCCAGCACCACTATTTAGTAGTAGTCAAAAGCATGGGAGCTCTTAAAAAGAGGCAAGCCTAAAGTAAAAGTGGCAGTGGCTCAGTGGTAGAGGCCCTGCTTTGCATGCAAAAGGCCCCAAGTTCAATCCCCAGCATCTCCAGGTAGGGCTGGAAAAACTCCTGCCTGAAACCCTGGAGAGCTGCTGCTGCCAGTCAGTGTCGACAATACTGGGCTAGATGGACCCAGGGTCTGACTCAGTGTAAGGCAGCTTCCTTTGTTCCTAAGGGTGAGATTTTAAATGGTGTGTGGGGGTGGGGGTGGGGGTGATTTGCAACCCAACGCTCACTGTATCTGAATGATTCTACCTAGTTTATGTGCAGGCAATATGTGTCTACGCAGAAGTAAGCCTCATTGAGCTCAGACTGATTTTCTTCCAAGTAAGCGTACACAGGATGGGAGCCTAAGTATGCATACTGTTCTCTTGTAAAAGTAAGACTGGCTTCCCATTGCCATGATACCTACTATCTCATGTACTTGCTTTAAAGATGCATTTTATTTGCATGTTGATAGTTGCCTGTCTCTGTGTCCTATTATTATTCCTATTATTGTTGTGTGTGTGTGTGTGTGTTTTAAGGCAGGGTTGGGAATGGCGGTGGGAACAATAAGTAGCATTATTGAAAGCCAAGCCAAAAAGCATAGAGATCTTCTTCTTTTAAATGCCCATTTGGAACTGAAGGAACTTTATGCCACTTAACTTCCATCTGGTACAGTGGTCGTAAGTAGACTCAGTGATAGTTCATTTATTTAGTGGTGCAGAAAGATTCCAAGGTGACATTTTTTCCATCTTCAAAGTTTTTGTGTGTTTGAGCTATTTGTACAAAATGTTTTTTTAACGTGGTGGGTTTTACCTGTGTTTGCTTTGAATTCATGAAATTCACACTTCCATGATAACCATGGGCTGATTCCCTGTGTTTTCTTACATTTTTTGGTATTAGTTCAGAGGAAGCAAAGGGAACATTTTACCCATTTGGACAATCAAAGTATGAAAGGATCGTCACAGGGGAGACTGGATGTTTTGAATCTATGTTTGCTGCTACCCACACATGCAACATATTTTTGAAAGGTGGCTTTTGATCCAATAATGATTATAGTCTTACCTGTCAAAATGTATTTAAGGATCCTTTAAATCCACAGGTAATTTGAGTGCTAAATGCACAAACCAATTCCTTATGCCAAAGTAAACTGTTTCTTGCATTTATATCAAAGAGGGGAAACTGTTTTCTTTGAAAGATGGCTTTCACTCATGGTTCCTTTCCAAAAGTAATGCATCATGTCATTATTTAGGGTGGTAAAACTGGAGCTTTCTGGATATTAATCAATGATCAATGATACCTAAATAAACAACCCAAGATGTTAAAGTGAAAGTCTGAATTTCTAAAAACAAAACCAAATGAAACAAAAATACATAAATATGAATATGTTTTGAAAAACTAGAAAGTTAAGACTGAAAAAGCAATTTCCATTCCCTTATTCAACAGGGAAAGAGGAAAAGTGATTTCCATCCCAAATCTTTCCCCTTCTTTCTCATAACATCTAGGTAAACACAAGACAAGGCATGACATCTTTGTGATGTGTGCTGCCACATCCCTGCTTCATATCATTGGTTGTCATACATTTCTGACCACCACACCTAAAAAAGGATATTGAGCTCAAAAAGGTGCAGAAAAGAGCAGCCAAAATAATCAAGGAGCTGGAGCAACTCTGAACTCCCCTACCAGGAAAGGTTACAACATTTGAGGCTTTTTAGCTTAGAAAAAAGGCTGAGTAAGGAAAGATATGGTAGAGGTGTGCAAAATTATGCATGGTGTGGAGAAAGTGGACAGGGAGACATTTTTCTGCCTCAGAATTCTAGAACCCAATGGAGTCATCCCAAGAAGCTGATTGGTAGGACATTCAGGACAGATAAAAGGAAGGACTTCTTCACACAGCACATAGTTAAACTGTGGAATTCACTACCACAAGATGTAGTGATGGCCACCAATTTGGTTGGCTTTAAAAGAGGGTTGGACAAATGCATGGAGAAGGCTATCAATGGCTACCAGTCCTGTGATGGCTATATGCCACCTCTAGTGTCAGAGGCAGCATACCTACGTACACCAGTTGCTGGGGAACATGGGTGGGAGGGTGCTGTTGCGCTCATGCCCTGCTTGTGGGTTCCTGGTTGACAGCTGGTTGGCCACTGTGTGAACAGAATGCTGGACTAGATGGACACTTGGTCTGATCCAGCAGGGCTCTTCTTACATTGTCACATGCTATGTTTACCTAGACATTAGAAGGAAGAGGTGTGGGAAAGAAAAGACACAGAAACAATGGTTCTCTTATAAGATCTAGTTAAGCCCTAATGTAGAAAACAGAATGAACACGATTTAGTAGATTGAATGAATACAAATTCTAGGGCTGTTCAGACAAACATCTTCATGAATGGGGTTGGGGCAGAAGTGGGATCACACCCACTTCCCACTCCCCTCTGATGCCAAGCCCTCCCCTGCTTTTTGGCCAAGCTGTCCCAGCAGCCTGGCATGCTGCATCAGCATAGGGCTGTACAGGGCTACTCAATGGGATCAGGAACCCTGGTTGTCCATGTGCATTGAACCCCTGAGGGCCTTCATCTGAACTTACTATAAAGTTATTTCTTTCTTTATTTTAAATGATTTTCAGGCCACCGTTCGGGGTAGTACCCTCTCAAGGCCACACATAATGTAGAAACAATGCAAAACTATGCAACATGAACACAACAGAAAATCAGTCAATCAATATTTGATAAAATGTACTAAAAGCCTGGGAAAACCAATACAATTTGCAGCCCACAGGCGATGAAAAGGCCAACGAAAACAAGTGGGCCTTCAGAGCCTTCCTAAAGACCTGCAAAGAAGAGGCCCAGTGAAGCCCTCGTGGAAGCCAATTCCAGAGGAGCAGGGCCACCACTGAAAGGCCTTCTTCCTTGTACTTACCAGCCTAACTGCCATTAGTAGCAGGCAGGCAATGTAAATAACTAATCATTCGCTGCCCTTTCCTGACGCCCAAAATTTGCTGCCTGAAGTGGCTGCCTCACTCTGCCTAATAGTAGGGCCGGCCCTGGTTGTCTGGATCTAGTAAGGAGCATTTTACTGCACATCTGCCAGTAAGGTGGCCAGTTATGAATCACCCAAAAAAAGGACAAAAGAGGGCACTGATTTGCATTCAATTTGCATATGCTAATTTATTTGTATAGATGCAAATTTAGGAAGAATTACTATAATTTAAGTAGAAATACATCACATCATAATAGCAAAGATGGTGATGGTGTGCCTTGCTCAGCCTGCTGTCCAGGTGCTGTTGATGAGCAACTTTAAGGCCCAGCTCTTCTTTTTGATAGCGCCTTTCCTGGCATGAACCTACCTGTACACTCCTTTCATCATCTAAGGCCCTCCTCTGGGTGCTTTCTCCAAGGGAGGCTTGGAAGGTGGCAACAAGGGAGAGGGCCTTTTCAGTGGAGGCCCCCCAATTCTGGAATGAACTCCCCAGTAAGGCCCGCCTGGCACCAATATTGTTTTCTTTTCCGTGCCAGGTTAAGAGCTTCCTCTGTTCCCAGGCATTTGGCAGCATATGATAGGTTTTAATCAGGTCATGGGATATTGTTTGGATACGTGTGTGTGTGTGTGTGTGTGTGTGTGTGTGTGTCTGCTCTGTTTATATGTTCATAGCTAAGCTGTTCTTATATTATGCATAATACTGTATTTTTAAAAGCTTTTAATCTTTGTAAACCACCCGGAGCTTTGGCTATTGGGCTGTATAGAAATGTAATAAATGAAATCATACTTCTTTATCTTTCTACCAGACCTAGACTGGACAGCCTTTCAAACAGAGGATGCCTTCAAAATAAAGGACAGTCCTCTGTAAAAGTCCTGTCAGCAGGCATATCTGGCATGATAGCCTGCTAACACCTTTATTATTTTTGCCTGTGTGTACATACCCGAAGGCCCCTTCATGGATCACTGCCTTGTTGTGGCAAAGGGGCTTGCTTGCATAACTCAGTGAAGCCATAAGCTATGGCATGCAGGGCCACCCAAGTCGGACAGGTCATGGCAGAGAGTTCTGACAAAATGTGGTCCACTGGAGAAGGAAATGGCAACCCACTCCAGTATTCTTGCCAAGAAAACCCCATGGAATGTATCACAAGGCTAAAAGATATGACACCGGAAGATGAGCCCCTCGGAAGGTGTCCAATATACTACTGGGGAAGAGCAGAGGGTATTTCCAAGTAGTGCCAGAAAGAGTGAAGCGGCTGGGCCAAAGCCGAAAGGACACTCAGCTGTGGATGGGTCTGGTGGTGAAAAGAAAATCCGATGCTGTAAAGAACAATATTGTTTAGGAACCTGGAATGTCAGATCAATGAATCAAGGTAAGCTGGAGGTGGTCAAACATGAGATGGCAAGATTGAACATCGACATCTTGGGAATCAGTGAACTAAAATGGACAGGCATGGGCGAATTTAATTCAGGTGACCATTATATCTACTATTGTGGGCAAGAATCCCTTAGAAGAAATGGAGTAGCACTCATAGTCAACAAAAGGGTGAGAAAAGCAGTACTGGGGTACAATCTCAAAAATGATAGAATGATCTCAGTATGAATCCAAGGCAAACCATTCAACATCACAGTAATTCAAGTCTATGCCCCAACCACTGAGGCTGAAGAAGCTGAGGTTGATCGGTTCTATGAAGACCTACAACACCTTCTAGAACTAACACCAAAAAAAGATGTCCTCTTCATCATAGGGGATTGGAATGCTAAAGTAGGAAGTCAAGAAATCACCGGGATAACAGGCACGCATGGCCTTGGTGAACATAATGAAGCAGGACAAAGGCTAATAGAGTTTTGCCAAGAGAACACGCTGATCATAGCAAACATTCTTTTCCAACAGCACAAGAGGCGACCCTACACATGGACATCACCAGATGGTCAATATCGAAATCAGATTGATTGTGTCCTTTGCAGCCAAAGATCGAGAAGCTCTATACAGTCAGTCAAAACAAGACCTGGAGCTGACTGTGGCTCAGATCATGAGCTTCTTGTTGCAAAATTTTGGCTTAAATTGAAGAACATAGGGAAAACCACTAAACCATTCAGGTGTGACCTAAATCATATCCCTTATGAATATACAATGGAGGTGACGAATAGATTTCAGGGATTAGACCTGATAGACAGAGTGCCTGAGGAACTATGGATGGAGGTCTGTAACATTGTTCAGGAGGCAGCAACTCAATCCATTCCAAAGAAAAAGAAATGCAAGAAAGCAAAGTGGCTGTCTGATGAGGCTTTACAAGTAGCTGAGGAAAGAAGGGAAGTGAAAAGCAAGGGAGAAAGGGGAAGATATACCCAACTGAATGCAGAGTTCCAGAGAATAGCAAGGAGAGACAAGAAGGCCTAAATGAACAATGCAAAGAAATTGAAGAAAAAATAGAATGGGAAAGACTAGAGATCTCTTCAAGAAAATCGGAGGTCTCAAGGGAACATTTTGTGTAAAGACGGGCATGATAAAGGACAAAGAAGGCAGGGACCTAACAGAAGCAGATGAGATTAAGAAGAGGTGGCAAGAATACACAGCAGAACTATACAGGAAAGATCTTAATGTCCCTGATAGCCATGATAGTGCAGTCACTGAACTTGAGCTGGACATCCTAGAGAGTGAAGTCAAGTGGGCCTTAGGAAGCATTAGTAACAACAAAGCTAGCGGAGATGACAGTATTCCAGCTGAGCTATTTAAGATCCTAAAAGATGATGCTGTTAAAGTGCTGCACTCAATATGCCAACAAATTTGGAACACTCAACAATGGCCACAAAACTGGAAAAGGTCAGTTTACATTCCAATTCCAAAGAAGGGCAATGTCAAAGAGTGTTCAAACTACCGCACAATTGCGCTCATTTCACATGCCAGCAAGGTTATGCTCAAAATCCTACAAGCCATGCTTCAGCAGTATGTGAACCAAGAACTACCAGAAGTACAAGCTGGGTTTCGAAGAGGCAGAGGAACTAGAGATCAAATCACCAACATTTGCTGGATCATGGAGAAAGCAAGAGAATTCCAGATAAACGTCTATTTCTGCTTCACTGACTACGCTAAAGCCTTTGTTTGTGTGGATCACAACAAACTCTGGCAAATTCTTAAAGTGATGGGAGTACCAGACCACCTTACCTGTCTCCTGAGAAACCTGTACAAGGGTCAAGAAGCAACAGTAAGAACCAGACATGGAACAACCGATTGGTTCAAAATTGGGAAAGGAGTACGACAAGGCTGCATATTGTTACCCTGCTTATTTAATTTATATGCAGAGTACATCAAGAGAAACGCCAGGTTGGATGAATCACAGGTCAGAATTAAGATTGCCAGGAGAATTATCAACAACCTCCGATACGCAGACAATACCACTAATGGCAGAAAGCGAAGAGGATCTAAAGAGCCTCTTGTTGAGGGTGAAAGAGGAGAGTGCAAAAGCTGGTTTGAAACTCAACATTAAAAAAACGAAGATCATGGCATGTGGCCCCATCACTTCCTGGCATATAGAAGGGGAAGAAATGGAAGCAGTGACAGATTTTATTTTCTTGGGCTCCAAGAGCACCGCAGATGGTGACTGTAGCCATGAAATTAAAAGACGCTTGCTCCTTGGGAGGAAAGCTATGGCAAACCTAGACAGCATAGTAAGAAGCAGAGACATCACCTTGCCAACAAAGGTTCGTATAATCAAAGCTATGGTTTTCCCAATAGCAATGTATGGCTGTGAGAGCTGGACTATAAGGAAGGCTGAGCGCCGAAGAATTGATGCTTTCGAACTGTGGTGCTGGAGAAGACTCTTACGAGTCCCCTGGACTGTAAAGAGGTCAAATCAGTCAGTCCTAAAGGAAATCAACCCTGAGTGCTCATTGGAAGGACAGATACTGAAGCTGAAGCTCAAATATTTTGGCCACCAAATGCGAAGAGGAAAACTCCCTGGAAAAGACCCTGATGCTGGGAAAGATTGAAGGCAAAAGGAGAAGGGGACGGCAGAGGATGAGATGGCTAGATAGCATCACCGATGCAATGAATATGGACTTGAGCACACTCTGGGAGAGAGCGCAGGACAGGAAGGTCTGGCGTGCTATGGTCCATGGGGTCACGAAGAGTCGGACACGACCGAATGACTGAACAACAACAACATACCCGAAGGACCCACATTTCTGGAACAGTAGTAGCTTTAACCTTTTTATTTCTGCCCTCCACCCACACTCACATGCACTCCCAAGAAAGACTGCTTTTAAAAGCTGTGCAAGAATGACATGGCTGTAGGTTTGCAGTGATACCTGGTTGTTAACAGATGACTGACACTGATTCTCTACTGTGCTTGGTACCACCTTCACAAAACCCAGTTCCTGTCTAGGTAATTGTCAGAAGCTTAAGCTTGATGGGGTTGGAATTGTAGTTGTACTTTTTTTACTCAGCAAAATTTACACTTTGCAAGCAGATGCACTACTGGCAAATTTTCAGATCTCCTGTGACCATCAAAAGCAGCTGATGTGTGTTTTTTGGAATTCTCGGAAGCCTGCCAGAGCATGACTTCATATCACAAACACGCCAGTTTGCTGCAGCTTTTGACTCCTGTGAAACCTAAAAAGGATGTTGTCTTGAGATGGGGGTGCGGGGGCGAGGGGGAGGAATCTAGGTATAGCAATGCATCCATGAGATATGTTATGAATCAGAGAGCAGGGATGGCTTGTCCTATGAGTGGACCCCTTCTTTACAAGGGTTCCCCCCAAAGAGTTGCTGATAGGCTGGCACAGTCAGGTTGAACCTCGTGACACACCCAGTCCAGCTGCTGGGGGAATTTCTGAGCCCTTTTGCCAAGGACCCCTCCCTTCAGCCCAGTTCTAGGTGGGGAAAAAAGTAAAAAAGAAGATGACACTTTGGATTTTCTTGCCCCAAAGCCAGGAACATAGGACTTCATTTCATTTCAATTATTATATTTCTACACTGCCCCATAGCCGGAGCTCTCTGGGTGGTTCACAACAATTAAAAATCATTAAGATACAATATATAAAGTATACAACCATTCATGTAATGACATAGAGCAAGTAACAAGCACAAAAACAACATATATGTAAAATAAATTAAAACAATCAGCCAGAGACAATCAAGAGACTCATTATATGCTGCCAAATGCCTGAGAGAAGGGGGCAGTTTTAACCTGGCACAGAAAAGATGACAATGCTGGTGCCAGGTGGGTCTCGTCGGGGAGATTATTCCATAAATGGGGAGCCACCACCAAAAAGGCCTTCTCCCTTGACAAAAATCATGTTAAAACCTTAAGAACACAGGTGGTTGCTTTGTAGCCATGCAGTCCTTCATGCGAGGAAAGGTTTTAGTGAGAATTTCCCTTTAAAACAGTGCACCAAATGTCCAAATATTAAAAAAAGGGTAGGAAAAACTCCTGCCTGAAACTCTGGAGAGCCACTGCTGCCAGTCAGTGTCGACAATACTGGGCTAGATGGACCCAGGGTCTGACTCAGTACAAGGCAGCTTTCTATGTTCCTATTTAGATACAAGTGGGACTTGCAACAGAATCCTGCAGTGTGGAGAGCTCCTGTTCCAGGTTCCAGCCAGCCAGCCAGCCAGCCAGGCATATCTTCTTCTAAGATATTCCATTCTATTCACCATCCCCCCAGTTTTCTATTTCCCCACAGACCACATTCAATGGTCACTGAGCATGCTCAGTCCTCATTGGCCTATTCTGATTTATTTTTCCCCTTAGATTATTTTTTAATTTATGTATTCATTTTATTTATTACAGTTCTATACTACCCAATAGCCAAAGCTGTCTGGACAGTTCACAAAATTAAAACCCTAAAATAACAATGTTCCCTAAAGTGTTTTGCACTTCTGTAAACCCTGGGGTTCCCCATAGCATTCTGATACCTCCCCTTGTTTCTCGCTGGCCCTGTTTTGGCTGTAATCCTGTCATCACCACTCACCGCTTGAATTGGCTATTAGAAGGATGTCTCAAAGGCTCCCCTTCTCTCCTCTACAGAGTAATCTGAGTCAGTATAGGGTACTTCACATTTTTCGCTGCTCAGGGAGAGGGGGAAGTGGAAACACGCTTTAATAAGGAAGCATAACTGGAGAAAAGTGATCTCTGTGATGCCGTTCAACCAGAAATATAGGCCAAGCCTCACGAGTTTTCCAGTGTAGCATTCCTAAGACCATGGCCTCACATCAAACAATCCTCATTAAAACCTGATCTTCCTACTGTTGCTTCACTCATCATACTACAAGCAAGGTTTTTTTTTTGGGTTTTGTGTGTGTGTGTGTGTGTATGTGTTTTAAAGGAAGGGATGAAACAACAATCTCTCTTGTAATGCAAAAAGAAAATGAGCTAGCAGGAAAGTCTCTGCCTGCCATTGGGTATGCTTCTCTGATCTTAGAGGCAAAGTGAAGGGATGGATCTTTGGAAGAAGAGGAAGAAGAAGCAGAGGTTTAGGAGTCGAGTTTGAAAAGGAAACAGGTGGGCAGGATAGGAACATAGAAAGTGGTCTTATATCAGGTTATACTATCAAGCCCAGATAGATAGCATAGAATAGATAGGATCACCAGGGTTGTAGACAGAGGGCAACCTCAGCTTTGGATTTTCTGCATGCAAAATATGTGCTGTCCCTCCATTAATTCAGGGCATTGAGCAGTTTAAGAGACCAGAATTAAAGGGGACTGGTCCAGAGCAGGGGTGTTGAACTTCTGGCCTTCAGGCTAAATCTGGCCCACCTGGGGTTCCAATCTGGCCCTCTGAGGTTTCCCAGATGGCCACACCCCTTCCTTGGTCCTGCCCCCTTCCCTGGCCCCACCACCTTTCCCCTGACCACTGATCACTTGGTGGGTTCCCAGCTTTTGCATTCTCCCTCCCCCCATTTTAAAAGGTTGAAATGCCTCTTAGTTTTAACTAATGGCTTAGTTACTGGCAGTAAGACCTTTATGTTACTATATGCTTGTATTTTTTGCTCTACTCCATTTGCCTTCAGCCCTGCCCACCACTGGAATGCGGCCCCTGAGAGCTTCTCTGAAATGGAATTTGGCTCGCAAGTTGAAAGAGGTTCTGCACCCCTGGTCCAGAGGAATGAGGTGAAAGAAGAGGGTGAAGTCTGACAGGGTAAGGGAAACTGGAGCGAGAATGGGAAGAGAAGATAAAGTACACATGACCAAGAGCAGCAGAGATGAGGAAGGCTTAATTCCACATATCCGTTTGGAAATGACCAACTAACCCTTCGGCTGCAGCCTGCAGGAGAGAGGCATGAGGAGCCACTGTCGTTGTTGTCTGACTTATTCCCAGTTAAGAAGGAAACTGAAGGTCACAAATCCCCCACAACAAATTTGCCCATTCTCCAAAGAAATCGAGCGCTTGAGAACAATTTTGCCCAAAGATGCGGCTGTCAGCCATCAGGCGAGTGGAAGAAATGTGAAGGAGAAAATTGATGTGTTTTGCTCCACAGATCTCTGAGATGGAAGGTTCAGATGAACTTCTGGAAGACAGCTTAATCACTGAGGAGCTGCCATCAACAGTGAATGTTAAAATCTGAATTGTAGAGTATCTGCTCTCTCAAGGACTTTAATAAAAAGGAAATGCATTGCTTCTTAGGAGTGCCGGGATAAGAAAATAGCACCAGAAAGTAAATGCAAACCATCACCCAACACCCCTTGATGCCTCCCTTGTCTCCTGTCTCCTGTCTTTATCCACCTTTGGGCTGAGTCGTCCTCCTAAGCTATCATTTCCTCAGCCCTTTTATGCAGATGTGTTAAATGGACTAGCGTGCCAACAAGGCACCTCTCCTTTAGCTAGTCATCTGTTCAGCTTCATCATCTCCTCGGGTTATAGTCCTGTGTAATATTCCTTGGCAGCTACTCCAGTTAAGCCCATATTTACCAGTTTTTTTTGTATAAAACAATTGACAATGTTTCTGCCACTAGCAGCTGGGGGGTGGGGCTCACACCTACTCACATTGGCAGTGCCCAAACTGAGAACAAGATTGTCCAGAAAATATGAAACCCTCTTAGAACCAGGCCTTGAACTTAAGTGTTCCCCAAGATTTCCCATAAATGCCTGTGGATGTGTCCATCACTGTGGTGTTCATTGTGTCTCCTCTGGAGAGGAGCCATGTTCAGAAATCTATGGTATACACCTACCATGCAGCTGGTGGGAGAAGGCCATGTTCCTTTGGTTGAGGCCATTGCTTAATAGTCATAGAGCACATGTCTTGCATACAGTGTCCCCGCTTTGGACTCTGGCAACTTCAGGCAGCAACACTAGGAAAAAAAAACTTCTCTGTCTGGGACCTGGAGAGCTGTAAGAACCCATGTCCCAAGTGGTTTAGGGTTTTAAAGTTCAACAGCAGCTCCTTGAAACACCCTGAGAGGCAGTGAAGTTCTCTTCACACACGTCTATTGTGATCCAACCAACAGGTCCCAGTTAGTAATTGAGTTAGTAATTCTGAAGAAGCTGACATTTTCAAGGACAGCTCCACAAGTAACATGAGAACTTAAGAAGAGCCCTGCCAGATCAGGCCAAAGGCCTATCTAGTCCAGTCTTCTGTTTATACAATGGCCAACCAGAATCCCATGGGAAGCAGACAAGCAGGACATGAACACAATAGCACCCCCCTCCTGTGTTCCCCAGCAACTGGTATACAGAGGCATACTGCCTCTGTCAATGAAAGTAGTCTATACCCATCAGGACTAGTAACCACTGATAGCCTTCTCCCTTGTGTAATTCTCTTTTAAAGCCATCCAACTGGGCGGCCATCACTACATCTTGTAGTGATGGCCACAGTCCATCCACAGTCTGACATTGTACATTCTGACATTGCAGCAATCTAATCTGGATGCTACAAGAGCATGTAGGTGCAGGATTTCTGATGGAAGGGCTGGGGAAAGACCCTTGCCTGAGATCCTAGACAGCTACTCTCAGTCAGAGTAGATCACGTAGACCTAGAGAGGGATAAATGGTACGGCTCAGCATAGGGCAGCTTTGCATGGTAACAACCCAACAGTTCTTGAGATCTCCCTGTCACATGCTCCATGCAGTCTTCATTTAGAAGCATGTGCTAGAAAAGGGACAAGACCCATAACTGATTCACCTCTTAAATCAAAAGATGATTTTATGTTCTTTTTCAAATGAACTGGTGTGGTGTAGTGGTTAGAATGTTGGAATGGGACTTGAGAGATGCCATGAAGCTCACTGGGTGAGTTTAGGGCAGCCCCTGACTCAGCCTAACCTACCTCACAGGGTTGTTGTGAGGATAAAATGGAGAGAAAGAGGACCATGTACAGTTCCTTGCAAGAGGAAAAAAGCAGGGTATAATGTGTAATAAAATGTTGTGTGCATGTGTGTACACACACCCATATGCATGCACACCTCTGAAACCCTATATTAGAAATATCCAAGGCTGGGCTATAAACTCACAATGGCGATAGAAGGTGAACATTTGGGTGTGTGTGTGCAAGTACTCCATCTGTTCTTCAGTGCTTAAGCCCAACTGGGTGCCATTTTAATGACTCTGAACACTCCCTGTTGTTCCTAAGTACTGGAGAACATATGGTCCGTTTCCCCCTTTTAACTGTGGATTTCCTTGTTTCTGCCAGTTGGTGTTCTGGCTGTAATGTATTTTAATGTAGTTCTTGTGTGCGTGAATTTAGTCCAGTGTTGTTCTTAGAGAGGGGCTGCTAATGGTGGAAGCAAATGTCAAATATATCAAAGGTCTCCTAGGCTGGGGGATGGGAGGAGGGAGAGAGCAGAATCTATATACGTGTTTTTGTTTTTGTTTTGTTTTTAAATTCCCTCATTCCCTTGAAAATATTAACAAGGACTCCTTTAGAGAGTCCAAAACAAAACAGAAATATGATATTATTATTTTTTGCACCAGATCGAGCCATGGATGATAAATGGCCACTTAGTTGCCAATACAGCACAATATTTCAATTTCCTGCCTTCACAGAGGTATTCCAAAGGTTGTGTGGAGTTCACGCGCACAGTATGGGTTGTCCAAAACGTTAAGCTTTAACCGAAACCTTTTCAATTAACTGGATGCATTCCTCACGCAATCCAGCTGGCTGAAAACCTAGATGAATATAGCTTCTGTGATGTTTGACACATGCATACGCTGGTCCTAAATCAGTTGAACATGCTCACCACAGGACTCAGGTGAGGCCTCTTTGGTCTTGCCGCAATGTCGAGTTGTGCCCAAGAATACCCAGACATTCATTTGTGGCTGTGTATACATAGAAACATAAGAACATAAGAAGAGCCAAGCTGGATCGGACCATATAGTCCAGCATTCAGCTCACACTGGCTGTAGGACAGTACTGGCTGTATGTTTTTGTAGACCCTTGGGCAAGGCACCCTTTAGTGACCCTAACTTCTCACCACCATTGTTACCAGCTGCTGTTGCTCATCCTCCTCTTTCTCATCATTGCTACTGTTGTCTGGAGCAGAACAAGACGCAGGTGAACAAGCAGGTTGCCATGATGAAGAGGAGGACCAACTCCAGGAGGCTTTATCAGTGGGCCCCTGCTGGGGTGTGGGCCCTTGGCAGGTGCCCAGCCATACCTGACCTTGTGGAACACTCACAAAAAGCACATGAATGCAATAGCACACTCCTGCTCATGTTCCCCCACAACTGGTGTACATAGGCTCACTGCTTCTGATCCTGGAGGTAGCATATAGTTATTATGACGAGTAGCCATGGATAGCGTTATCCTCCATGGATGTGTCTAATCCCCCTGTAAAACCATCCAGATTGGTAACCATCACCACATCTTGCAATTGCAAATTCCGTAGTTTAACTATGTGCTGTGTGAAGGAGGCCTTCCTTTGAGCTGTCCTGAATCTCCCACCAATTGGCTTCATGGGATGACCCCACTGGGTTCTAGTAGTATGAGAGTCAGAGTACAATGTCTCCTTATACACTTTCTCCACACCAGGCATAATTTTGTACACCTCTGTCATGTCTCTCCTTTTCTAAGCTAAATAGTTCCACTATTGCAAAGTTTCTTCATAGGGGAGTTCTTCTAGCCTCTCGAAAGAGAAGATCAGTAATGGTAGATGACCTGTCTTTCTTGTCCATATTTCAGGTAACTTGTCCATATTGACCAGATAAGCTTCCAAGAAACCCAAGTTTTTTGGGTTTTCCAGAACACAGCTGGTGATCCACTGTCCTATGAGATGCTCTGGAGGGACCATACTTACTTGTAGGACACATCTTTTGTATGCAGAAGGTCCATGATTCATTCCTGGCATCTCTCTGGAAATACCTTTCTCTGCCTGAGAACCTGGAGAGTTGCTGCCAGTCAGAACAGACAATATTGTTCTCGATGGACCAGCAGTGGTGCAGCCAGAACTGGACCTTGGGTCCAAAGTCTAGGGCACCACAGCCCAGGAGTACCCCAAATGACTACCCAGAGAGTGGCAGGTACAGAAGCAAACCCCATTTTATTCATGTAGCCATGATGATGCTATGATTTAAATGATGCTGGGAGCTGTAGTCCAAAAACATCTGGATGGCACCAT
Organism: Heloderma suspectum; assembly: GCF_057233095.1. NCBI lineage: Eukaryota > Metazoa > Chordata > Lepidosauria > Squamata > Helodermatidae > Heloderma > Heloderma suspectum. The sequence continues at coordinate 6,715,569 of NC_139466.1, forward strand.
GATGGCAAAAACTGTGGCAGGGTAACTACTTGGCACTAATCATCTCTTGCACCAATGCCATGTTCCTGTTCTAATTTCCTCCTTGCCCACCTGCTCCTTTTTCTTTTTGGCTCCCCACATTCCTTCCATGACTGTTCTGGTTCCTTAAGTAGCTTCCATGCTGAGTCAAAGGATTTTAATTTCCTCACATTTGAGTCCAGGGCCTCTTGACTGGCCTCCTTTTCTTCAACCCCCCCACCCCCCCACACCTCAGCTCTTGGGGATTTAACAACAAAGTACGTGTGTGTGTGTGTGTGTGTGTGTGTATGTGAGTGTGTATGTAACAGTGTGGTCCTTTTGCAATGGGTACTCTCTCTTTACTGACTCCAGCAAACTCATTTCATGGGGGGCTCTGAGATTGCTCTTGTGCATGAACAAAGGCAAAAATGAATTGACATGCCTGAGAAGGTTCATAATCCTATATGGCAGGCAGGATGACAGAAAAAGGGTAGGAGAGCAAAGGACCATCAAATAACAGAATGATAGAATTTCTGTGGAGGCTGGTGGCTCTGATGTCAGTGGGCTGGTGAATCCGCTCGCACCTTGGAGAGCTCCTTTAGAGCTCTGACTGGTTCCGATTGAAACCCAGAGTGGGTTCACTGCCCCACTGATGTCGGAGCCACCAGCCTCCACTGGAATTGGAAGGTATCGTGGAGGTCAACTCGTCCAACCCCCTGCTCCATGCAGGCTCTGCAACGCAGGGTGCAGCTACAGCATCCCTGACAGGTGGCCACCAACTTCTGCTTAAATGTCTCCAACAAAGGACAGCCCATCACCTCCCAAGGCAGTCTGCACTGGCAAAAGAGAAGGAAGCACATCACCAAAAAAAAAAAAAGGTGGGGGGGAAGAGGACTGATTAGCATAACAGTCGCATATGACGATTTATATGTATTGAGGCAAATTTAGAAATAATTACCATAATGAAAATAGAAATACAATGTATCTCATCTCACCAGAGTCATGATGGTGGTGACCAGTTGACCTGTGCGCTTGCTCAGTCAGTTTCCCATGTGCTGTTGATGGGCACAATCAAGGTCATAGGATCTTAGGAGGATCATAGGACCCTTGGTCCATCTACTTCAGTATTGTTAATACTGACTGGCAGCAGCTCTCCAGGGTTTCAAGCAGGAGATTTTCCTGACCTACCTGGAGATGCCAGAGATTGAACCTGGGATCTTCTGCATGCAACACAGGGGCATTACCACTTTGAGCTACTGCCCCTGCTCTCCTTTCTTAGGGTTCTTTATCTTTAAACTGTACTTGGACTGGATGCAGTCCTTCAGTAGTGGACAGCCTCAAATAAAGGACTGTTCTGTGTTAAATAGGGCACATGGCCAACCTATGAGGCAGAGTATTCTATTGTCATGCACCTCTTACCATCAGCAAACAGTGGTGGGGTTTGACAGACTTCAGCTAGCAGCGCATTCCAGTGCATGTTCTTCATATACACCAAAAATAAGTGAATGTGAGAAACATGGGTATCATAGAAATATACCAATCAGGGATCCCAGATGGCTGCAGCTCCCTGTTGATTGTATGGTCATTGAGATCGGCTTAATGTGTGGATGGCAAACCTGTGTTTGTTTCTGCTCTTCATGTGTGAAATCAAGGATTCTGGGACCTGAAGATAAATCTTGATCTATGCTCAAATTGTAGGGGGAAAGCCTCCTTACCTTTTGTGATGGCTCCCTTGGCTACCGTTTTTTTCTTTTTCTTTTAAGGTCACTACAGAAGGTGACATGGTTTGGCTGATAAAAGAGGGAGGAGTCAAGGTGTGGGGCTTCTCTTAGCAGAGCTGTCTAACTAGATACTAGATTTTATGAAAGGACTGCTGCCTTCCCCCCTCACTGCCACACATATTTCTAGCACTGATCCTGACCAGGCAGTGGCAGATTTGTAGTGCTGAATGGCATTATTTACTTCCACCACACTGATCCCTGAGGGTCTTTTGTGGTGGAAAAACATCTTTGCCCTGGTAAACAAAGGATGTTGATTTGGGACAGCCTCCTCGGAAGCAACGTCTGAGCCTTCCTAACCACATAAACAAGTCATTATTAGGGGCCCTTTAACAGAGAGTCACTCTTGATCTTCTTTCCCCTTCCTTTGTGATCATTTAAATATTGTCTTGATATTTTGCCTCCATCACAGACATGTAAATATGAGTGCTGTTCTGAGTTCAGGAAGCTCCAACAAGAGAAAGAGAGAGAGAGGGGGAAAAAGTACAAGAACTTGGGAGACAAAGTTAGACAGCTCTGCTAAGAGATCTACATGAAACACAGGAGGAGTTTGATGGCGAAATGAACTTGAACCCAGAAATAAATGCTTCTTGTGACCCCTGGTTAATGCTGCACAGATTCATTCATCTGGCTGCCTTTTGATCAGCTTCTAGTAGCTTTTCCCATTTTTAGAAAAGAATCTTTGAGACTGCATTGGGGCCTTATTTCTTTTATTTTTTTTAGGATGTATGAAATATACTTACCGTCCCGATCTGGGGTGTCTGTGGTGGGGGGGAGGTGCTCTGTCCCTCCCCCCAGAATCCTCCCTGGCCAAATCTGCTCCACGGCGACTCCGCGGAGCCACTGGCCGGGGCTGCCCGCAGCCGGATTCTGGCCACTGCCGGGCTGCTGCGGTCGCTATGCCGGCCGCCATTTGCGTCCTTGCCAAGCTGTGATAGCGTAGCGGCTGCCATTTGTGCCCCTGCTCTTTGCCGTGATAGGCTACGTAAGTATTTATGTAGCCTATCACGGCAAAAGGCAGCCATGCAAATGGTGGCCGTTACTACAGCCGCCATTTGTGGCCGCAGCAGCCCGGCAGCGGCTGGAAGAAGAGCCGGAGCCACCACCGCATCCGCCACCAGGTAGGCTCCATCCCGGGGGGATTCCCCAGGGTGGCAGGGGGGATTGCCCTGTTCTGCCACAGACTATGGGGGGCCGGATTCTTTAGAATCTTGCTGTGACTGTCTTGCTCAGGCTATGCTGCAGCGGCTATTCACAGGCACTGTCCCACTACTGATCAGCACGGGAGTTTTGACCTGCTATGTCTCTGACCTGGGCTGGTTCACCCCTCCTTAGGCAACCTGGTGGCCCCCGGCTCCCCGGGGATCACCATATTGATGCCGAACTTAGTGCGGACACCCGATTGGCATAGCCCACTGCAGCCCAGAACTCCTGAGCTCAAACGATCCGCTGGCTCCAGCCTCCCGAGTAGCTGGATTACAGGCTCGCGCCACTGCATCCGGCTCATTGGGGGCCTTATTTCTGAGCCACAAGGGTGTACAAGCCTTCCTTGAAGTGGTGCTCTCGAGATGGGTTGGACAGCAAGTCTCATCATTGCCAGCCAGCGTGGCCTAATAGCCATGCTGGCTGGAATGATGGGAGTTGCAGTCCAACACATCTGGAGGGCACCAGATTGGGGAACGTTGGTGCAGGCTACAGATAGGCTAACTGAGAGAGTTTGGGGGCTACTGGCTGAGCTACATGGTTCTTAATGAATAGTGAAAACAAGACAGTTCCTTACAGGAGGGAACAGAGTATTACAGCAGGGAGACTGATCAGGCCTAGCGCCAGGTTTTGAGGGGCCCTGGGAGAACTGCCCCCAGTGCCCCACCTGCCAGTGACTGGTATACCACAAGGTGTCATGATGGCCACCAATTTGGATGGCTTTAAAAGAAGGTTAGACAAATTCATGGAGGAGAAGGCTGCCGAGGGCTACTAGTCTTGATGGCTACGTGTTACCTCCAGTACCAGAGGCAGTGAGCCTATGTAGACCAGTTGCTGGGGAACGTGGGTGGAAGGGTGCTGTTGCGCTCATGCCCTGCTTGTGGGTTCCTGGTCAACAGCTGGTTGGCCATTGTGTGAACAGAATGCTGGACTGGATGGACCCTTGGTCTGATCCAGCAGTGCTCTTCTTATGTTCTTACGTTCACACCTTCTTCTTCTTCTTCTTCTTCTTCTTCTTCTTCTTCTTCTTCTTCTTCTTCTTCTTCTTCTTCTTCTGGATAGGCACCTACAGTTACGACTCTAAGCAGTTCCAAGCCAGTGCAGTTCACCTGTATTTTCTAGTGCCATCTTAATTACACCAGCCCTGCCCCTGATACACATACATCAGGGGAGGGCCCCCCCTCCACGAATTGCAAAAAAAGAGAGGAAATGATTCACCCCCACAAAAGAGGACACACATTTGCAGAAAATTTACATGTGCTCACATATAGGTTTAGATACAAATTGAGAAATCATGGCTGATTTATACAATATACATCACCCTAGTGACAAGCCTGTGAACAGGTGACCTGCATGCCTGGCTCAATCTATTGCCCAGAAAGATAGGACAACCTCTTGAAAGGCCACCTTGAGGCTCTTTAGCTCTCCTTTCTGATGAGTCTCTATCTTTAAACCGGACTCGAACCGGACAGTCCTTCAAATTAGAGGACACCTTCAAAATGGCAGATTGTCCTCTGGCAGCCCTTCAAATAGAGGGCTATCCTCTGTAAAAGAGGACACATGGCCACCCTACATCAGGGGCAGGGCTGGTGCAATTAAGACGGTGGTGCCAGCAGGCATATCATGGACCCAGGTTTCATTCAGTGCTGCCGCTGGGCTGCCTCCCAGTCTCTGCCCAGCAGCAGAGGTGGCTCACAGGTAGCACCAAGTCAGCCTCCAGGCCCATGTGGTTAAACGTGCCAGCACCATCGCCTTCCTTGCATGGAGCTCCACTGCATTCACCCAGTAGGCCACATGCTTGCGTTGGGCCTGAGTTCAGTGGCAGAGCGCTTCGTGTGTATGTTGAAGATCCTACGTTCTTAGCATCTTCAGCTAAAAAGATCAAAGAAAGAAGGATTTGGGAAAGATCCTTGACCAAGAACCTAGGGAGCCCATGGCAGCTTGAACAGGTGGCACCAAGGCTAGATAGTCCAATGGTCCAACTCAGTATGTGTAGCTTCCCCATGCCCATTAGAATACAAGCCCCAGCCAGCCATGCTAGCTGGGCAATGCTGGGATTGTAGGACTTTTTTCTGTCTAATCATGCATAGACCTAAGACATGTATAAATAAATGAATAAGTGGAATATATATATATATATATATATATATATATAATCATAGAATCATAGAATAGTAGGGTTGGAAGGGGCCTACAAGGCCATCGAGTCCAACCCCCTGCTCAATGCAGGAATCCAGGTCAGAGCATCCCTGACAGATGGCTGTCCAGCCTTGTCTTGAATGCCTCCAGTGTGGGAGAGCCCACTACCTCCCTAGGGAATTGGTTCCATTGTTGTATTGCTCTAACAGTCAGGAAGTTTTTCCTGATGTTCAGCCAGAATCTGGCTTCCTGTCACTGAGCCCATGATTCCGTGTCCTGGACTCTGGGATGATCGAGAAGAGATCCTGGCCTTCCCCTCTGTGACAACCTTTCAAGTACTTGAAGAGCACTATCATATCTCCCCTCAGTCTTCTCTTCTCAAGGCTAAACATGCCCAGTTCTTTATATGGGGATGATGACGGCAATGACAACAATGATGTATGCATGTGTGCGAGTTCTAAGGGATGAGGTCAATCAACTCAGATGTCATTATTCTTTTACTTTTACATCAGATCCAAGAACAGCAGTGGTTTCTTTAAACTAGTGCATGGATTCTGTTATGGGCTGGATGAAAGTGAATCAGAGAGTAATCCTATGGCTGCTAAACACTGTCTAGATGGCCATAGGATTTTTCGGTTTCTGGAAACCAAGGTCGTCTGACCTCAGTGTCCAGAAACCATGCTCACTGCCCCCTTATAGCCGGCGCAGTTCTTTCTGCACCACCGCTGCTCATAAACAGAGTGAGGAGAGGGCCCAAAGGGGGTGGTCCCAGGGGTGGGGAGGGGAGGAGACTGCAGAAGTGGCTTTAGACAGCTTCCTATTGGGTCTCTGGCCCCTTCCCGCCCCTCCTCGAAGCCGCGGCGAGATGCGCAAAAACACACATCTAGCCAAGATTGCAAGGTGGGCAGAGCATGGAGGAGAGGATGCCCTCTGTGCTCCATCTGCTCTGCATTGGATAGGCATCAGCCTCTGAGTTTGTAGGCTGACCTCTATCTCGAAAGGATTGCACCCTAAATGCATCCAGACAAGATGTAAAAGACATCACTTAGTAGCTCACATGAGTTGGGAGAGATGGCATTACCTGTGTGAAACAGTTTCATGCTCCCCTCTGAAAGAGCAGATCCAGGATGCAAGGAGCTCCGCTTGCATCCTGGAGCGGCATCCTGTCTTCCTGCTTACCACCGTAGCCGGTGGCTACTTTTTATTGACAGTGTTGGTGATGCGGTTGCAGGCCTTCCTCAGTACCACCAAGGATTGAGCCATAAGGTAGTTGCAGCTTTGACTGCTTTCCCCAACCTGGTGTCCTCCAGGTGTGTTGGACTTCAACTCCCATATGCTAGCTGGGAATAATGGGACTTGCAATCCAACACATCTGGACAGTGCCAGACTGGGGAAGGCTTTAAAGAGACATGCAAACAAGGAGCAAAAAGGAAATATCATTGAACTGTGAAAGTGAACAGGTGCTGGAACACTGGTGGTTTGAGGGAAATAATCTAAGTATGCTTTGAAAGGGTTGGGGAGCTTTGCTTTGGGAATGTACCAAACAGAGAGCTAGACCTCATTTCACCTGCTGTTTTAATGACCATGCCAGTAAGAAATTAGGGTTGCAATTGGCTCTCCTGCACTCCATAAACACGGTTTGCTCCCTTACCCAAGAATGGTCCAATTAATTTAATGGATTTTTTTTGTTGAGTATGCAATCAGAAAACTAGACAGGGTTGCCTGCTAACACGCGGATGGTAGAATTCCTTTTCTTGCATCTCTCAGGTAGAGCTGGCTTTAATTTGGAGCCCTGGCAAAAGGCTTGCATGCGGGATTCTGCCATGGAAGAATGTAAGAAGAGCCCTGCCTGGTAGGACCAGAGGCCCACCTAGTCCAGCGGACTGCCTCGCCAATTCTCCCCCAACCGCTGTTTGGTGGTTTCCTGGGTTTTGTGCAGTTTTTTTTCCCCAATTCCAAAAAGTTGAAATGCCTCTCCTAAGGCTTAGTTCCCTAGCAGTAAGAGCTGTAAGCTAAAACATGCTGGTATTTTTTGTATTTGGGCCAACACTCCTTTTGACTTTGGCCCTGCCCAGCACTGGAATGCAGCCAGCAAGAGCTTCTCTGAAATGGACTTTGGCTTTTGGGGTGAAAGAGGTTCAACACCCCAGGCATGACTGTGTCAGTCAGGCCGGCATTAGGAGTTGTCATGGGTGGGAAGTTGCCAAGGGCCCAGGGGCTCATTCTTGCCCCTAAGTCTGCTGCAAATACTGCCATCCTCCTCCTCACCAACCTGGCTGGCCCTGCTGGCAAAAGGGAGCACTATGGCTGAGCCTGCAGTCCCTGCAGTGCCACATTTTATAAGTTTTTCTTTCTTTCCCAGCTTAAATTTTGAGTAGCAGCTATCTGAACCAATCAGAGGCTGCCTTTGGGAGGGACACAGCCAATGAGGGCATAGGGAAGTCCTTACATTGCTCCTGTGCTCTCACTGGCCAGGTCCTCCCCAAAGGCAACATCTGGTTGGTTCAGATCACTGCTACTCAAAATGTAAGTTGAAATTTTGATTGTTTTACTTATATTTAAATAGCAGCCATGGCACTTTGCTAGGGGAGGTGGCCAGGTGAAGAAGAAGAAGAGGAGGAGGAGGAGGAGGAGCTGCTGCTGCTGCTGCCACTGACCCCACCAGGTAAGAAAAATGGAGGAAGAGCCAGCGTGGTGTAGTGGCGAGAGTGTTGGACTGGGAGCCAGGAGATCTGGGTTCTAGTCCCTACTCGGCCAGGGAAGCTCACTGGGTGACTTTGGGCCAGTCTCAGACTCTCAGCCCAGCCTACCTCACAGGGTTGTTGTTGTGAGGATAAAATGGAGAGAAGGAGGATTGTGTACATCGCCTTGGGTTCCTTAGGAGGAAAAAAGGGGGGATATAAATGTCAATAATAATGATAATGATAACTGGCAGCAGGGGACTTTAGCCGCTGGGGGCAGCAGGGGGCCCACTGGAGTCTGACGCTGGCCCTGGTGTCAGTGAAAGTCCCCTTGCTCATCATTAATCATTTTGGTGGCAGGGATGAAGGAGTCAGCACATCTGTCTGGCCCACCTGGAGTGGATGCTTCAACAAGTCTTGACCTTTAACTTCTTCTTTCAGACCTGCTGTGTTACAGCCAAGCTTGGACCATGGGTGGTTGTATCAAAGTCTAAACTTTGAGGGTGGATTCTCCACTCAAGGGCCTTTGAACTCAATTGCTGCAAGCCTGAAGTACATCTGGCCGAAGGCATTGCTCTGTTAACCAGAAACAGATAGCAGGTCGGTGGTTTTACCATGGCCTGGCCAATCCAGAGACTTCATATTGCCTGACACTTACATATCCTATTCCCTTTTGTGTCTGAAGAAGGTGCTGATGATGCTTCAGTATGCAGCATCCCAGCTCACTAGGCTAGGCTGAAAGACAATGATTGGCCCAAGCCCACCCCAGTGCCCTTCATGGCCAAGTGGGGATAAAAAGTTGAATTCATACATGCCTCAGCTCAATCTCCTTTGAAGAAAGGCTCATGCTATATATACTGATTGCTTTATGCATAAGGGTATGGAAGAAATCTGAGCAAAGCTGCAAGATCCCACGTCCCGAATGCCTCGTACAAATGAGAAAATTAATTCCCCCTTTTCCTCACTTCATTTTGCATGAAAGAAGTATCATTAAAGAGAGGAGGTGGTAAAAGAGAAAACTTTGGCCATATGGGACCTACAATCACAATGTAAGTAAACCCTTTCAATGTCTTCTTCCATCAAGACGTATTTCCCCATTGGCTTTCTGAAGAAGAAATTACCTTCTTTTGAGAAAGAGAGAGAGAGAGAGGAAAGTATATAAAATATTTATTTAATTAGCTGCTGCGCAAAGGTTCCTTGTCTACCTTTGCCATCACAGAGCCAAGGGAGGAAGAGGTGTACCTGAAGGGCAGCTCCTAGTGGGGCTAATTCATTCCAGACCCTTCCAAGGATGTTCATTAGAGCCCTTTCTGGGTTTCACGCAGGTGAGGCAGGCTTAGAGTGCAGATAGAGAAAGGCAGGGATTGTGTTAAGCAGATGCCTCCAGCTGTTTCACAAGTCAGCAACTGGAGGTGTGGGGGGGAAACCACAATCTGTGAGTCTTGACTGATGGGTCCCATCCCAGGGCTGTTATGTTGTAATCTTTTCTCCTTCGCTACGTTTCTGAGCTATTTTGAAAAAAAGTGGCTGAAAATCTTGAGAGTGTAAATTAAGAACATTCCCAGAAGGATGCTGAATCATGAAGTGCTGAGAGTAGGGATGGGGGAAAACTTCACTCAGGGCACATATTAATGTGAACTTACCTAATTCACACTTAGGTGAACCAAAACTCACTCATCCTTCAAAATTCGCACTTCTCCGAATTTTGCAATGTTCCTCCAATCCAAAAATGGCTAAGAATATGTATATATTTGGGAAAATAATGTTCAAAAATGCATTCTATTAGGAAGACTACTTGCAAAAAATGTGTATATTAGGGAAAATTGCATACAAAAATGCATGTATTAGGAGAAACGTGCACAAACATGCTTATGAATTTTCATGCAAACTTAAAAAAAAAACATGTTTCCATGTTTGGGATGAGCTAAAGTAAGAGCGCAATGGTATCGGGATAGGTGGCTGCCTCCAGACTCGGAGGCAACCGCCTACTCAATGCAGGGCAGGAGCAGCGCGGAGGGGATCTTCTCCTCCGTGCTTCAGCTGCCCTGCATTCGCGGCTAGGCAGCTGAATTTGGCTGTCTAGCTGTGGGAAGTCTGATCCGGGTGGGTTGAGGGTGGAGGCCGGATGACACATGCGAAACCTCAGAAAGGCACTTCTGCCCTCCCTGCCCCACCCCGCCCCCGGAACGCCCCGTTTTCTCTGCTCTGCGCTGCTCTTATGAGCGCGGAGTGCGGGGCTGAACTGCGCTGCCTACGAGGCCGTGTGGGAGGGGGTGGAGGTCAGTTCCCTGGAACCGACCTATCCTATGGCTGTCGAGTGACCATAGGATTGCTCCCTCCAGATAGAAAAAAATAAGAAGCGGAGAGAAACCGAAACTGACACATTTGTCTATCACTAGCTGGCCAAACAAAGGATATGAAACCTGTTAAGTTGAGATCTGTGGGTCTGCACAGAAATGACTGATAACTGGATAGTTGTCAGCTCTGAGGTTCTTGTAGTGTCCATCAATGTCCATGGCAATTAAGCTTACACCCTAAATTTTGGCAGAGGCAGACACAATGATGGGAGAGGCAACATGTTAACAATGCATGGATGGGAATTAATTAATTAATTACATGTTATCCCATCATTTTTTCTCTTGCAAGGAACCCAAGGCAGCTCACATAGCCCTCCTCCCCTCTATATTATCCTCACAACAATAACCCTGTGAGGTAGGTTAGGCTGAGAGTCAGTGACTGGCCCAAAGTCACCCAGTGAGCGTCATGGCTGAGTGAAGACTAGAACCCAGATCTCCCAAGTCCCAGTCCAACACTCTCACCACTGCACCACACTAGCTCTCTACAATTTATCTACATTTTAATTTAGGGTGAAGAGTCTTAAGGCAATCCTGTGCATGTTTACTTGGAAGTAAGTCCCACTGGGTTCAACCGTGCTTACTCCCAAGTAAGTCTTCCTTTGTTTTTTCATCCCAGCAGTCCTAGGGGTAGTCCCAAGTGCCATCTGGAACCATCACATCTCTTGTAGAGCCTAATCTGAATGTCTCCAAGCCCTCACCCACGTTTCATCTCAACGCTCACCATGCAGACTTCAGAATCAAGGCACCCCTGTTTCGCTCTCCTTTCCCCTCTTCCCCACCTGCTTTTTGAAACAGTTTGCCTGATGAAGAGGTCTGGACATTTCAAAAGCTTGCACTGTTTCATAACTTTGAATTGCCCTTATAAAGACAGTATCCAAGCATGGAATCTGGATTTTTTCCCCCGCTTATGGCCAACATTCATTCATTCATTCATTCATTCATTCATTCATTCGTTTATTATATTTCTATACTGCCCCATAGCCAAAGTTGTCTGGGCAGATCACAAACTTAAAATTAAAAATTAAAAATATGAAGTGCAAAACCATTGATACAAAAACTATATAAACAGATAGCACACAGAGAAAACATATATCTAAAACAGTTTGTAAATAATCAACCAAAGACTATCCAGGTCCTGACTAAAAACTCATTAAACATGGCTACCTTTGCTTTTTAGGACAGTATGGTAAGGCTGCAACTGTATGTACACTTACCTGGGAGTAATCCCCAATGAATACATTGGGAATGACTTCTGAGTAGGCATGCATAGGATTGCACTTTCCTAATGGGAATCGCTGTCTGACAGTGGAAGAGACTTCCTCAGTTGATGGACAGGCACTCCTTTGCTCGAGTTATTCAAGCAGAGGCAACGGCCATTTGTCGGGGATGCTACAGTTGCACCCTACATTGCTAAGCCTTCACTGAGCATGAGGTTGGGCCTGATGACCTCTAAGACCCCTCCCATGATTCTAAACATGCTACATTAAATGTACCCTTCAGTGCTCCATGCTTAATTCTTCTGCTTCCAATTGCTGCTGCAGGGGAGGGGAATCAGCATTGGGACCACTGTGAGGGGAGAGGTGGTTGTTGTTTTTTACTCTTTACCCCAGGGGTGCTCCACACCTTGGATAGCTGTAGAGTTCTGACTGGTTCTAACCGAAACCCAGAGCAGAATCACTGCCCCACTGACATCAGAGCCACCACTCTCCGCTGGCCTATCCGATCACTCCTAGCTAGCATTTTGAGGGATGATGGGAGTTTGTAGGCTATAAGTTGCCCGCCCAGGCTGTATCCCATGGCATGATCCTAATGAAAATCTCCCACCCCCAGCCAAGCTGGCATTTGTGCTGAGAAGGCAGCAGCCACTGGCATCAAAGGCAGCTTCTCACCTGAAGGGAGCAGCCATAGTTCAGTAGCAGAGCATCTGCTTTGCCTGCAAAAGGTCCGAGTTTCGATTCCTGGCATCTCCGGGTAGGGCTGGCAAAGACTCCTGCCTGAAACCCTGGAGAGCCGCTGCTGCCAGCCAGTGTCAACAATACTAGATGGACCAATGTTCTAACTTGGTATAAGGCATCATTCTATGTTCCCTGCCCCTTGGCACACCTTGGTTGAGGGATGTGTTCCTGAGATGTCCTCCTGAGATGTTGTGAAGGTTTGAGGCCTACAGAGGCAAAGGGAAAAAAAATCAGGCTTAGAGGCCTGGGTTTTGTTGTTGTTGTTGTTGGGAAGGGGTATCCCTGAGAGAAGTGGTTAAGTTTCAGTTTCATTTCCCCAGTTAAGTTTCATTTCTTCAGGTCTGAAGTGGTACTTCCAGTTTTGAGGGAGGAGGGTATATAAAGAGAGCGAGAGTGTCAGTGTCAACAGCACTGCACTAGAAGTCTCAAGTCTCTGACTCGGTATAAGGCATGTTCTGATGTTCCTATAGCAGCTGGACAAGGAGAGAGATCTTCATCAATATCACACCACATTCTGTCTCCCCTCCCCTGCCCCCAGAGAAAGTCCTAGTCCTTGTCATCCCCATGACTGCTATTTAAAGTAGAAAAATTAAGCACACCCGGCCAATGTACACATTGGGTGTAACATGCACCATGGCTTTCAGCAGAGGTGCAAAACCTCAGGCCTGTGAGGCAAATCTGGCCCTCCAGGATTCTCCAGATATCCATGCCCTCTTCCCCCACCCCTTTCCCCCAATTGCCAGTGGTTTGCTGTTTTACCAGCTTTTGTGCATTTTCCCCCATTCTGAGAGGCTGAAATGCCTCTCCTAAGGCCTAGTTACTGACAGTAAGAGCCTTAAGCTAAAATAAGCTGCTATTTTTGGTCCTTCTGCTTTTGCCGTCAGCCCCGCACACTACAGGAATATGGGAGAGCTCCTTCTCCCTTACCAACCTGCCCAGTCACTGAGGTCATCAGAGGGCTTACTCTTGGTAGTTCCACATGGACCTATGGCCCAGTTGGAGTCCACCAGGACAAGAGCCTTCAGTGTGGTGGCCCTCTTTCTTTGGAACTCCTTGTCCCTGGTGGTCAGGCAGGCATCAATACTGTGCTGTTTCCGGTGCCTCCTGAAAACAGCACTCTTCCAGGAGGCATTGCTTAATTGACCAGTTACAGTTTTTATTGGCATTGTGTTTTAAAACAAGTGTAATTTTAATCTGGTGTTTTAATCTTTTTATACTTTTACCGTTTTATCTTTTGTGTTCACCACTCCAAAACTGTTCTAGATATGGAGCGGTATATAAATACTGTAAACAAACAAGCAAACAAATAAATAAATATGTCTCCCAGGATCTTCTCCGAAATGGAATTTGGCCCTCAGCTGAAAGAGGTTCAACAATCCTAGGTCATTGATTTGGAAGCATGATGTCCCTAGGCCAGGATATACTGGAAGATAAGGGATAGGGATGTACGAAATGTACTTACTGCCCCGATCTGGGGTGTCCATGGTGGTGGGGAGGTGCTCCGTCCCTCCCCCCAGAATCCTCCCTGGCCGGCTCCGCTCCGCGGCGACTCCATGGAGCCACTGGCTGGAGCCACCTGCAGCTGGATTCCGGCCACTGCCGGGCTGCTGCGGCTGCAAATGGCGGCTGCTACACCGGCCGCCATTTGCGCCCCTGCTCTTTGCCGTGATAGGCTATGTAAGTATTTACATAGCCTATCACGGCAAAAGGCAGCCACGCAAATGGCGGCTGCTACGACAGCCGCCATTTGCGGCCGCAGCAGCCTGGCAGCAGCTGGAAGAGGAGCCAGAGCCGCTGCCACTGCTGCCGCCGCATCTGCCGCCAGGTAGGCGCTGTCCCGGAGGGATTCCGCGGGGTGGCGGGGGGAATTGCCCCATTCCGCCACAGACTCCGGGGGGCTGGATTCTAAAGAATCCAGCCTCACTGGAGTCCGTGGCAGAATTCTCCAACATCCCTAGTAAGGGCAGAAAGATTAGGCAAGGTTGAGTTGAATGTGAAAGGCAGGCATTTGCACTGGATGCACCAGGTGGGTTGAAAATTTGGTTTGGCAATCTGAGGTTGTATGTGTGTGTCACACTGCAATTTTGGGAATTATTTTGGAGAGCAAACGGTTTTGCAATAGAGTTGTGCCACAACATCAACGTCCCAGACATCTGATGGCAGAAAGTGCCACAGGTTGGTCATACATCATGCAATGCTTCTTCTGATCAGCTTCCAACTTGCCACTGGCCCATCCACATTCTGCCTCTGATGGCTGATTTATGACCCAGAGAATAAAGAAGGCAGAAAGCCTCATCGCCTGTTTAATCTTCCCAGTCTTTGGCTTCAGTGCACCTAAGATGGTCATATACAAGAGTTTTAGCTCACGTTACTAAAAAAATAAATAAATAAAGAAATGAAACAGGCCAATATTAATTTAACATACTTAGAGGATCTTCTGTGGCATCACGGCCTAAGGCCAGTGTTGTACAATATCCAGCTGAGACAGCCATATGGGAATGGAACTGTATCAATGCTGAAAATGACCCTGCTGGGGTGAGGCGTAGCATACCTCTAGGGGTGGTTGCAAATGATTAATTAGGGTGCATCATAATTTTTTTAAAATGTCACCCCAAGCAGTTCCAATATGGCTGTTGTAGCTGTAGCAAGCAAAACGAGGTCCAGTCCATCACCATCTTCACCGTGAAATGGTATCATTGCCTGCCATCTTGTGGCCGAGGGCACAAAGTGAAATGGAAAACAATGTCTTACCTCTTTTGGCCTTCTTGGCAATGAGTCTGCAGGGACTTACACGCCCTTTAGCAGAGGCAGTCTCAGGGCCAGACTCTCATCAGTTAGTTATTGTCCCTGCTTTGCTTTTACGACAAATTCTGGAAATGCTCCCCCTGCCCCAAGTCTGCTGGCATACGCATAGGTGTACTAGAATAGAGGTAGTCCAACCACAGCCTGTGGGCCAAGTGTGGCCCTCAGCCACCATCTGTGCTTCTCTCTCTCTCTCTCAACCCCCTGCACCCCAAATCAGGGAGTTCACCAAAGATGGAGAAAGAGCAGGGAAAGAAAAGAGTCAGCCAGCAGGGCAAGCCAACCACAGAGTGCAGCTGCTAGAGAGGCCTTTTGGAATGATGCTCAGGGCGCCGTCTTCTGTAGTTTGGCCTCTGAGCACATGCGTGCATCTGACTGCCTCTTGATGGTCTGCTCCCTCTTCTGATTCTCCAGCAGCCAGGGTGCTCTGCTCTTTCTCTGTCTTGGATGAACCGCTGGGGGAGGAGGCATGGATGGAGGAAGACAAGAGGGGAGTGGGGCAGAGAGGCAGGAGGACGCTTGGTCCTAGGGAGAAATAGGTAGGCTGGAAGTAGGCTGGCCAAGGGTGAGCAGAGGCTGGGGGTTGCAGGGGAAGGCTGGCAGGCTGGCTTGTGCAACGGAGCCACAATGGGCTTTTTGATGCTTTGTGTCTGGGTGTTCTGTTCGTGTGACATTCCCCCACATGAAAACATGGATGAGTGCAATACGCAATGGTGTGGTGGAGTCAGAGCTCACAGGGAGGCCATGCCAGCACCTTTTGATTAGCCCGGACACTGACACCATCATCTTCCATCACCACCACCTCCCTCTGAACTCCTTTAAGGTCTAAGCTAAAATGTGACAGTACGTTTGGAATTTTGCTCGCCTTTTGCCTTCTTCACCACCCACCACTGGAATGCAGCCCTCAACAGCTTCTTTGAAACAGAATTCAGCCCTCGGGCTTGCAGAGGTCCAATATCCCTGATCTAGGGGTGTGCTTACAAACCTCAAGCAGAAGATAGGGGTGAATGCTTCTTCCTTGTTCTCCTCGACCTCTCAGCAGCTTTTGATACCATTGACCACGGTATCCTCCTGGACTGCCTGGAGAGGTTGGGCATTGGAGACACCGTATTGCAGTGGTTCCAGTCCTTCCTCTCCGGCAGGTACCAGAGGGTAGCACTGGGAGAGGAGGGTTTGGACCCATGGCCAGTCACTTGTGGGGTGCCACAGGGCTCCATCCTCTCCTCGATGCTATTTAACATCTATGTGAAGCTGCTGGGGGCTATCATCAGGAGGTTTGGGGTGCGGTGTCATCAGTATGCGGATGACACGCAGCTCTACCTCTCATTCAAATCTTCACCAAGGTTGGCTGTAGAATCCCTATCCAAATGTCTGGAGACGGTGAGTGGCTGGATGGGGAGGAATAAGCTGAAGCTGAACCCTGACAAGACCGAGGTACTTTTGGTGGGAGACAGGAGGAGTCTGGGGGATGTTGACCTGGTGTTGAATGGGGTACGGCTACCCTTGAAAGACCAGGTCCACAGCCTGGGGGTCATTTTGGACTCCCAGCTGTCCATGGAGGCTCTGGTGTCAGCTGTGAGCTGGACAGTGCTGTACCAACTCCATCTGATATGGTGGCTGCGCCCCTTCCTTCCTGACCATCTGCTCCCATCGATAGTACATGCCGTGGTCTCCTCTCGTTTAGACTACTGTAATGCGCTCTATGTGGGGTTACCCTTGAAGATGGTTCGGAAGCTGCAGCTGGTACAGAACGCGGCGGCTCACCTGATTAAAGGCAGCCGCCGGCAAGATCACATCACTCCAGTGCTGAAGGAGTTGCACTGGTTACCAGTTGAGGCCAAATTCAAGGTGTTGGTTTTGACCTTTAAAACCCTATATGGTTTCGGCCCAGCCTATCTTAAGGAGCGCCTCCAGCAACACCAGACAGGCTGCTTAACAAGATCAGCCTCGGATGGCCTTCTCTCTGTTCCATCAGCCAGGACAGCTAGACTGGTGGGGACGAGGGAGAGGGCCTTTTCTGTGGTGGCCCCCACTCTGTGGAACTCCCTCCTTAGGGAACTCCGTCATGCCCCCTCTTTAATGAGCTTCTGCCATGCATTAAAAACATGGTTGTTCAGGCAGGCATTTGGGGTGGGTTAGGGTATTTTAGAAAATGTTTTTATTGTAGAATTTTATTGTTTTAAACTGTTTTATTATATGTTGTACATCGCCCAGAGTGGCTGGGTGACCAGCCAGATGGGTAATTAATACATTTAATAAATAAATAAATAAATAAACAAACAAACATAGTGCTAAATATGCAAAGGTCTTTAGGGGCATTCATATGCCCAGTGAGATGGGGCACGGTTTGTATGCACACCCTCACCCCCCTGTTAAGTTGTTTAGGTATTGGTTTATACTCAGTACCTGATTCCCTAAACAAAAACCTTCCCTTTTATCGTCTGCCTCTCTGTCTCTGTCTCTTCCAGATGCAGTTGGGACCTTGCCACAGAGTGACCAATAAGACTCTCCTCCTTGATTACATAAAATCTGAATACCAGCCTCAGAACATATTTTTCATATATGTATGCATGCATGCATGCATGCATTACAGTTCTATACTTCCCAATAGCCAGAGAATATTCAGTTCAAGATGGTGATATTTTCTCCATACAGCATGTTCCTCAGTGCCAATGATCCAAACCCATAGACTGTTCCCAAAATGGGTTGTCCTGTTTCTGAAATGGTTTGTCCTGTTTCTGAAAGCTCCCGGTTCAGATTTCAGTTCTTTACCAAGGAAGGAGTGAAATGGTGGGAGGCAGGTGGATGCAGTAACTACTTTAGGGGGAGAAGTGAGGGGGGAAAGAGATGAATAGGCTTGATGGCTGAAGCTACGGGGAATCTATTGAAGGCCCAGATGCAAACGCTGGCCTTACTTCACACACAGTTCAAAGTGGGGTGAAGTAGCCTGGGTAATTGCCTATAAAATAACTAACCTCTGGGAGAAAATTGCCCTGGCTCTTAATTGCTTCTGTTGAGAGTGGCATGTGGCCACCTGGCCTGGAAATTATTGCAACAACAGTGGTGTGGTGGGGATGTTGCAGATGAAATCTAACAATTCATTACTCCATTTTTTTTGTTATCTAGGTCTGTCCCAACTGGAGAGAAAAGATGCAGTTCCTGCACATCTTTGAGCTTGCCGCAGAACAACGGTCTAAGATCAAGGGAGGAAGTAGGATATTGTTAGGGGTTTGCAAAGCAAACTGGATGGGTGGGGAAGGGAAGTCTAGAGTAGAAAATACTCCATCCATAAACAAACATAATCTTTGTAGCAACATCCCAACAAACTAATGCTGAGGCCTCCAGTGTACCCATGTGCTCACAGACACCTCTCTTGGAATCCACCAGGTTCCCTGCCCAACCTGATCTGTATTTTATTTCTAGAAAAGAAAAGATTTTTCTTTTATATATATTGGGAGGCTGGCACGTTGCAAACTGAAGGGCTGCCCTCCAGCACCATCTTTATTTGAGTTCAACAGAATGGTTTTGTTTTTTGGAGCTCAGCCCCCACCTCTGCCTGGTACTTAGATCCAGCAGGTAGGGTGGCCACTTGTCAATCACCACAAAAGAGGACACCTATTTGCATAGAATCATAGAATAGTAGGGTTGGAAGGGGCCTATAAGACCATCGAGTCCAACCCCCTGCTCAATGCAAGTTATTTGCATAGCCAAGTTATTTTTCTTTTAGCCTCACCAGTTTGCCTTCTGGGAAATGAGTGTTTGGTGGCTGGCCATGCCCACCATGATGATCATATTATGAATAGGCAAGCCTCCTCTGCAATAGCAGCCATTTTGTGAAAGCACCTACGAGCCTTTTGAAATTCCAAATGACCTGATTTGAAATTTTCAATGAATGAAATTTTCACTGAGCTGAAAAGTTTGGGGACCCCTGGCCTAATGGATCATGGAAGATTCAGGCCAGATGAAAGAAAATAATTTCTTCTCACAAGGAATCATTCTTTTATGGAATTTTCTGACATGGGATGTGGTGATAATCACTAGCTTAAATGGCTTTGCAAGGAGTTTACACACATCCATGGAGGAGGAGAGGTTATTAGCCTCAGTGGGTTGAGAGAACCTCCATGTTCAAATACCATAAGCCCACTGAATACCATTTTGGGTGTAGGGACAGCTGGAGAGGGTGCTCTTCCTTCCATACCCTCCTTGTCGGCTTCTTGGAGGCAATTGTCTGGCCACTGTGGGAAGTGAGATGCCAGAGTAGATGGACCTGTTGTCTGAACCAGCAGGTAGGGTGGCCACTTGTGAATCACCAAAAAAGAGGACACCTATTTGCATAAAATCATAGAATAGTAGGGTTGGAAGGGGCCTACAAGACCATTGAGTCCAACCCCCTTCTCAATGCAGGAATCCAAGTCAGCATCCCCAACAGATGGCTGTTCAGCTTCATTTTGAAGGCTTCAAGTATGGGAGACCCCACCACTTCCCTAGGTAACTGGTTCCATTCTCGTATTGCTCTAACAGTCAGGATGTTTTTCCTGATGTTCAGCTGGAATCTGGCTTCCTGTAACTTGAGCCCATTGTTCTGTGTCCTGCACCCTGGGATGATCAAGAAGAGATCCTGGCCTTCCTCTTTGTGACAACCTTTCAAATACCTGAAGAGCTCTATCATATCTCACTTCAGTCTCCTCTTCTCAAGGCTAAACATGCTCAGTTCTTTTCGTCTCTCCTCATAGGGCTTTGTTTCCAGTGCACGTGCTAATCTATATGTATCTATAAATAATTATTATTACTTAAATAGAAATACAGTACATTTCACCATAGTGTGGAAGACCTGTTGTGCCTTGCTCCATCTGCTGTCCGGGTGCTGTGGATGGGCAGTTTCAAGGTCCAGCAATTCCTTCTGCTGGTTGTTTATCTTTATACTGGACTTGAAATGGACAGCCCTTCAACTAGAGGGCTGTCCACTTCAACTTTTCCTCTGTGAAAGAAAAAGCATGACCAGGGTTCTTCTTATGTTCTAAGCTGGGGTGGGGAGTAGGTAGATCTGGAATTATTATTATTATTATTATTATTTATTACTACTACTACTACTACTACTATTTCTATACCACCCAATAGTCAAAGCTGTCTGGGCAGTTACAAAAATTCACAAAAAATGCATACAACAGCATTGTACAAGAGTAAAAAATACAATATTATAACAAAATATAATTTAAAAAAGTAACATTCCAAAATTAAAACAATTTAAACAAAATGTTTTATTAAAGAATTTTAATAATAGATCTGTTCAAGACAGCTGACATCAGTGCCCCATCATATGCCATTAAATACCTGGGAGTAGAGGGCAGTCCTAGCCTGGTGCCGAGAAGATGAAAGTGATGGTGCCAGGCAGGCCTCAGTGGACGGGTGGGGAGTAACCACAGAGAAGGCCTTCTCCCTTGTTGCCACCTTCCTGAGCCTCTAAAGAAGTTGTATGGATCAGGGTTTTTGGTGCTTGAAAGTTTGAAAATGGATTGTCTTGGAGCCAATGATGTTGATAATTAAGGCTAAATTCCTTCCTATGTCCTGGAAACTGATATAGCATTAACTTCAAATTGGAGTCAATCACGCTGTGCATATAAATACATCTGTAACAAATGAAGAGTCAGGAAAGGGTGATTTCTAGCTCTCTTTTTTTAGGATTATGGAGAAAGTGCATAAATTCATGGGATGGAATGAGAAATTGTCTCCTCTGACATGATCATGTTATAATGAGGACCTTCTGTGCACCTTTTAAAAAAATGGAAGCATCAGAACTTTGCCACACAAAGGAATTCCTACTATTTAAGATTTGTTTAACAGTGGGCATTTTAAACCATTAAATCAATTTGGAAATGATTTTGATATTCTCAGAGCTCAGGGTTTATCCCCATCCCTCCCCTCCCCTTTCCCCCCATTTCCTTCATTTAGAATGTGCTATTCTTTGCAAAAAAAATTTAAAGTATAGAAATGTAAATGTCACAGATTGAAAAGCTGTCACATAATCAGTCAGTCTCAATAAATTGATTGCAGGGCTGTGAGGGATGTTCTCAGCATCCTTTGACAATAGCAAATTGGAAGTTATGGAAGTTATGGGGGGAAAAGTTTAGCTAAAGAACTTAATCCAGAAGAATGAGGAGCAGATACTTAGTTCAAGGTGATGGATTTCTACACAGGTATGGCACCTGGTTATTCAATGTAATTATATACCATGGGTGGAATATATTTATATCTTGTGAAATGACAAAAAATACAGTAAGACCAGCATGATCATAATACCATTATATATGTCACTGGGTGCACCAATGCTTGGAATTCTTTGTAAGGTTCTGGTTGCCTCATCTCAAAAAGGATATCATAGCAAAGAAAAGGGCAGTCCAAATGATTAAAAAAAAATCCCACATGCAATAGAATCTTGTGGCACCATAGAGAGTAACAAATTTAGTATGGTATAAGTTTTTGTGGACCAGGGGCCTCTTCCTCAACATTTGATCATCATGGATCTGATGAAGCATAAGAACAGAAGAAGAGCCCTGCTAGATCAGACCAAAGTCCATTTAGTCCAGCATTCTGTTCACACAGCGGCCAACCAGCTGCCTGTAGGAAACCCACACAAACAGGACCTGAGTGCAACACCATATACCATAATAAATTTGTCCATCTGTAAGATGCCACCAGATTCTTTATGTGTTTGTTTGTTTGTTTATGTATGTATTTATTTATTTATCTATCCTTGTTAGTTGCCTTTAAATGAGTTCCCAGGCATCAAAATTAATTAAAATATAAAAAGAATACAGTAAACAATTCCAACAATACATCTTTAAAATCCAACCCACCCAATGCCCCCCTCCCGCTGAATACACAATATCAACACATTAAGCATACAGTACAAGTTGCAGGAGCTAAAAGCAATCAACCAATACAGGAGCAAAAACCTCCATCAATGTCTCTGGGTCTAAAATAATACAATCTTGAAAAGCCTGGGAGAAGAGAAAATTCTCAGGGCACCAAAAAGACAACAGGGTGGGTATGACATTCCCTAGGGAGAAGATTGTATAACTGGGGCTATGGCCAAAAAGCTCCTTTCTGATGGCCACCCTCTGAACTTCAGATTAAGGGAACACACAGAGAAGGGCCTTTATTAGGGTGAGCAGGTGCCCTGCCTTACAGAGGACTGGCCTCTTTGAAGGGCTATCAGAGGACAGTCCTCTATTTGGAGGTGTCCTCTATTTGAAGTTCTGTCCTGTCCAAGTCCAGTTTAAAGAGAAAGAGCCAAAGGAAGGAAGAGCAGCAGAGGCCTTGAAGCTGCCCATCAGAAGTCAGCATCTGGACAGCAGACTGAGCAGGCATGTAGATTACCTGGTCTCTTTCTTCCCCACTATGGTGAGATGTCTTGTATTTCATTTTACATTATAGTCATGATTTGTAGAGTTGCACCTCTGCCTATAAA
The DNA here is from genome assembly GCF_057233095.1 of Heloderma suspectum. Lineage (NCBI taxonomy): Eukaryota > Metazoa > Chordata > Lepidosauria > Squamata > Helodermatidae > Heloderma > Heloderma suspectum. Next base: position 6,737,949 of record NC_139466.1, read on the forward strand.
GGAACACATGCAAACGTGACACAAATCTAGGCCCTCTTGCTTGGTGATGTGTTTCCTCTGATGCCTAAGTAGCCACCCGAGCCTCTGTAGATGACCCTAAGGCACAGGTAGGGAGGTACACGAGAGGAGGCGTTTTGCCAGGGACTAAGGTTCCAAGCTGTATAGATCTGTATGTCAAAACGAGCACTTTGAGTTGGGCCTGGAAATGAATTGGAAGACAATGGAGGTGAGAATGGACCAGTGTCATATGCTCATATGATCTTTGTTGTTATTTTGCTGCAGCAGGCTATCCTGCCTAACTTGTTCAGGGGACTTTTAGTTTAGCAGATTCAGGAATGGGACATGACAGAGTATGGATTGTGTAAAATCCTTTCCATCTGTGTTTCATAGAGTGCCAGGCGCCTTTCATTCCATCATCCACCCATCGACGGAATCTGGTTTATTTGCTTCCAAACTTGTGCAAATAGTTCGTGTGAAAATGCATAAATTCCCCCCAAATGCACATTTTCATGCTTTAGCCTAGGGGGGAAATGCACATTTTTGGCTGGGTTTTTTTTTGTGTGTATTTTTCTATGATGACATTTGTGCAAAATTTGGGAAAATTAGAAAAATGGTCTGCAAGCCCACGGAATCTGCCTGACAGGGAAAAAGCTGGTCTGCTGAGAAATCCATGGGCCAGATTCATGAAAACCCAAACTTGTTTGATTTTGTTGCAGATTTCTCTGACTTCCCTATGATAGAGGCCTATAGCATCATGAATGGTGTGGAGATAACATCTAAACAGAATCCCCCCTCTCACCATACTAGGTCTCAAGTCAAAGCTGTTGGCAGTGTGTTCCGGCCACACTACTGGAAGTCATGCTTCATGCAACATGTAATTAATTTATGGATTTTGAAATCCAAATTTGGTGGGATGGCTGCTTAAGGTTTTTTTTTTTTAAGATTAAATGAGGATGGGTCTATCAACAGCTAAGGGCCATGCTAATTCAATGGGACCTCCATGTGCAGGGGCAGTGTACCTTTCATGGCCAGGCCACATGTGTTCTAGAGTGAAGAAATGACAAAGAACAGGAGATGTTTCACTTCTTCAAACTCTGAACTTGTCCATGTGCTAATTCCCAAAGTGTGCTAAATGTGCTAAAAGTGTGCCATGTGCTAAGTCCCAAAGTCCTTGGAAAAGAAAAGTCTCCTTTTCCAAACAAAGGTGTGTAGTTTGAGCCCATCACTTGCAGAGACTGTGGATCTATTCACAATGGAAGTGAATGAGCTACATAATTTTTGAAAAATAGTTCAGAATGGAGAAAAATGGCATTACTAATGAGTTAATCAGCATGTTTAAATGTGAATAGTCACAAGTTGGAAACTGGAGCATTTCCCCCCAGTTATTCATGGGAAAAATGGCACTTAACAAATCCAGCCAGCATTCTTATTGTCTCCATTATCTCAATGTATTTTTTTTAAAAAAAACTTTGATGGTTAAATCTGCTGGACAGCATTGCTGTTAATGCCCTCTTCTTCCCTCTCTTTGTCTGCATGAACAATTGCTGTGCATTTAATAAATAAAGGGGATAGAAGAAATAATCCTAATTATGAATTCTGCACTTAGCAGGGAATGATCCTCATTAAAGCCAGTGATCCATGCTTTTGTTGTTTGAATAAATGCCTGTAATTCCACCCTGTGCTTTCTGAGGATTTCTCTTCCTTCGGTGAGCACAGTCCTATCTTGATGACTCTCTATCACAAATTGATCTTACAAATTGATCTTGAACATCTGAGTAACTGGTAATGGGAATTTAGCCTATGTGCCAACATCTGGCCTTGCTAGTGCAAAGTGGCCTCCTTGGCTGGTGTGTCTGATCTCCCTGGATTTCTACCTTCTACCCAGGCCATGGCACACTGCCTAAATGGCCAAAGCAGGTCAGCTGATATGCAGTGGTGTAGTAGTTCCAGGGATTGCAGGAACGCAGCACCAGCACTTTTTAATTAGCAGAGATGCTGATGCCATCTGCCACCCCACTCAGAATGTCATGTTCCCTCTGAGCTTAGCTGCAATTCTCTCCATAGCTGGAGGGAAATGAATTTTCCCAACAACAATATATTGTTCCCTATTGTGATGCAAAGTATTTTGCAGTGGGTTGGTCTTGAATGGGTGATGAACATCCATTAGCTTGCAAAATACTTGCTTCTGGTGGAGATGAGAACTTCCAGAACTGGAAGTTTCTGTTTCTCTGCCTCTGCAAAGCTCCAGGCAGCTTCCAACAGATGCAAACAACGAAGAGAGCAATCACACCATTTTAAAACAATAATTTTTAAAAATGCAATTGTATTGATGCAGGGCCACGGTGCTGACTTGGCAGCAGGAAGAAGTGGGTTTGCTATCTTCTCTGAAATGCTAGAAGGCCAGAGCATAAGAAGTACCAAGTTAGACTGCTGGTCCGTTTAGTTCAGTGCTATTTGCACCGGCTGGCAGCTGCTCTCCAGGGTTTCAGACAGGGTTCCCCACCTCCCACACACAAGACTTAGCTGCAGATGCCTGAGACTTCCTGCATGCAAAGCAGTGCCCTACCCCTGAACCACAATCCTTCTCCAAGTGCTCCAGGACAAACTGTGCTGAAGGTCCTTCTCCTTGCTGCAGATCATAGAATCCTAGAACAGTAGGGTTGGAAGGGGCCTACAAGGCCATCGAATCCAACCCCCTACTCAGTGCAGGAATCCAAGTCAAGCATCCCTGACAGATGGCTGTCCAGTGTCCTCTTGAAGGCCTCCAGTGTGGGAGAGCCCACCACCTCCCTAGGGAATTGGTTCCATTGTCATATTGCTCTAACAGTTGTCCTCACTAAGGATGCACAAGGATTCCTGAGCTCACCCCATGAAGGACGAACTCTGTACATAACTTACCTTCAGGCAGAGGGAAGGCACAGGTGTTGGTTTCAGTCCCTAGGGGAAAATGACAATGTGCACACCATACCATCTACCTGCCTGCCTGGTCACTGAGGTCATCAGAGGGCACGTTCCTGGTGGTTCTACATGGACCCATGGCCTGACTGGAGTCCAGCAGGAAAAGAGCTTTCAGTGTGGTGGCCCCCTTCCTAAGGAATTCCCTGCCTCTGGAGGTCAGGCAGTTTGTGCCAACGTTGTGCTGTTTCCGGCACCTCCTGAAGATATTGCTATTTTGGGAGGCCTTCCTTGAGTGACCAGCCATGACTGATCAAAACTTGGTTTTATTAGAACTCTGTTCCTTAATTGTTTTTTTAACTTGGTGTTTTTATTCCTTTATCCTGTCCGCTCTTCACCACTCTGAAATCTTTGGATGCGGAGTAGTATGCAAATATTATAAATAAATACCACTACTTATATCGTACCTCCGTATGCATTTGAATTGTAAGCCACTTTGGAGGCCCACCTTGGCTGGAAAGCAGGGTATAAATCTAACTCCCACACCGCCCTCCTTTCAGTTGGATGCGCAATTGAATGTGCATGGCCATCCACATTCTGGTGCAAGACAGACCTATGCGCAATTAGATCGGTGCATAACTGTATTTTGACAGCCACAAATGCTAGCCTCTCGAGATACATGCCTGCTTCATTTCTCTCTCGCTGCTTCTCAACACCTCCCCAGTAGAAAAACAATTTAGCTTTGCCACCTAATGTTGTTGATGCCATTAAAAGTAATACTGCAATGGATGTTATATCAAACCCAATTACTCGAGTGTGCTGCTTTCTGTGTCCCCCCCCCCATGCCTTTCATGCTGTGGCATTTCCTTTCCCCTGAAAACACTCCTTCACTCTGTCTAGCAATTAACTGCTTGAACAGTATAATAAGGAAGCAATTAAGAGGTGACAGAGAAAAATTAACACTCCATTTCACATTAAAGGCCAAGTGAGTATCCGTGCCATTGTGAGTTAAATGTGTCTTTGAAAACGTGTAGTTTTGAATGTATTTTCCTTTTGAATAAGAAGCTCCATAGCTCCCCTCCTCTCTCAATTTCTTCTTTTTTTGGTCTAGAATCCGAGTCTGAAAATGGATGATAGCTAATTGGGTGCTGTCTGCTTAAACAGGCTGTATTAATTGCAGTTTGCTCTCCTGTTAAGTGTCAGGGAAAACAAAATCTTTGTAATGTGTAAGAACATTGTACCCAGGCATACTTGGAAGCTGTGCAACATATAGCAGGGGCAAAGGAAAGGGGGAAAAAAACTGGAGCAATGTTGCCTTGGCAGAAATATTTGCATAATAAATAGCAGATGTCATGAGACCTCATGAAGCCCTTGCTTGCAGTTGTCTGCCAGCATGATGCACAATGCTGGAAGAAGGGATTTTGTGGCCCACAAACATGCTACCAACCACAGCTGCTCAACCATGTCTTAGTCATGCAAACAAGTGGTTGGCATCATTCCACCCATGAGCTGCCTTCACTCTCATTTTCAGTGCTGTTACAATGTGGCCACGGAATGTTATGTGCCTGCATGGGATTTGTTGGCTGGTTCAGCTCTTGTAAGGAGGTAGCTTTTCCAGTGGAGATCTGGGAATTTTTGGGAGTTCCTTGGTGAGATTATCCATAATGACAACCAAATTTCCCTGTAACACAGCTTACCCACCACTGCTGATGTGCTGTGGGGGGGGGGCAGGGTGTGTTGTGTGTGTTCTTATGGGCACTTCTGTGTAGGGGCACATTCTCAGCTTGTGGCTTGTGTGGCAGGGTAACAATTAAGGCCTAGCCAGAATACCACATGAACTGAGTGGACAATCAAGAGCATGGCCCAGAATCCTTCGCAATACGCAGGGGTTCTGAACCAAACATTCAGGCAAACAAGGTGATATGGAAAGCATGCCCTGAAGGTAGAAAGTTTGAACAGCTTTGCTCTAAGGCAGGGGAGGATAACTTGTGATCCCACAAATGTTTTGGCCTACAACTCCCGTCATCCCTTGCCATCACCTATGTTGGTTAGGGCTGATGGGAGTTGTAGACCAAATCATCTGGAGAGCCAAAAGTCGCCCGCCCATGCTTGAAGGCATTCTCTTTGCATCACTTTGCAAATCCTTTGCATCACTTCACTGCTAAAGCCTACAGGTAGCATTTTAGCAATTCTTTCCCAAAGATTCCTTGGTTTTTGGTCATTCCTGATTTAGATCTAATATTCACACACAGCAGTTCAATCTCTAGTTGAATATCACTAGTGTTATAATTAGGGCTGCACAGATATCTCTGGTTTGGGGCAAAGGCAGTGCTTTTAGACCGAGGAAGGAAGAGGAATGTACCCCAAGAAAATTACCTCTGAGAATGTTTACCTTTTCCATTCCTGCACCATCATTGCCTCCCCCACCCCACCTCACCCCACCCCACCCAATCTGCTCCTTCTTCCTTCTTCAATACCTTTGCTTCCCTGTTTAAGAGCTTTTGAAGGGCATTATCCTAGCCAGTCAGCGATCATGCAGTATATAATCATCATATATAAAACCATTTCCAGCTGATGAGCTATGTCTACCTGATTCTGAAAATACTGCTGGACTAAGATATTCAGCATAGATTTGTTTGTCCATTTCCGGATGGGTGGGTGAAAACCTCCCCCAAAGATTGATTAGTCTTGTTGTAGAAAAACTCATTTTCCTCTTGAAGAACAACGCTTAAAAATGTTTGAAGTTCTAGCAGATGTTTATTGCTTAAGACACCAAGGTGTGGTGCAGTCAGGAATGACCAGCATTGCCCCTCGGGTCTAAACCCGGAACAATAGGCAACTCTGGTATTTATACAAATAAGCAAGGGGGGAAAAGCTTCCTTACAGGGAGTTTTTCTGGTTTCCAGAGACAAGGGCTCTGATAGGCATTGTGACTCATGCCACTGTCCTCTTTCCTACGTGACTTGCAGCATGCAGTATACCAAAAGTCATTTTTTCTACTTCAGTCTTTAGGGGGTGGGTATCACACATCACTTTCAGGGGGGTGCACTTAATTTTAGACAAGGTGGTTCAGCCCCTGTAGCAATGCTACATTATAGTTCAGCATCATCCCCAGAAGGCATTCTTGGTGCGGCGAAAGACAGTTGCTCCATGGGTTGCCCATGTTCCTGGTAAATGGGGACACTTAGCACATATGTTGATATTACACCATTAAGGATGAACATACCGATCTAATTCCCATCTCGGTCACCTTTGCATGCATTCAGTCTTCTACACCAGTCTGCAATAATTGAAAAAACACACGACAAAATTCACATCCCTTTTCATATATGATTTCCCCTAATATACACAATTGTGTGTGCAGTTTTTCCTAATACATGCCATTTTGTATGCAGCTTTCCCTTATATAACCATTTGTATGCAACATTTGAGCCAAGTACTGCATCACAACATGTAGAGAAATGTGCAGCCCAAAGTACAACTGCATTCCGATCCGCATATTATTTTGGGAAGTGTGTATTAGGTCAGTTCTCTTAAGGAAGACCAAACAAAGTCCCCCACCCCAAACCTATGTACCACGAGACTGAGCAAAATGACTGCTGTTACCAACAAGAGGAGGCAGTATCAAAAACTTGACCTCTTCCCCTGCTGCATTGGTCAGTGCATACCATGGGCCTTCTCGGCAGGGAACCTTTCATTGGCCTGGTTCGCACATAACGCAAAGCCATGGTTTATTTAACCAATGGCTTGTTACCCTCTCCAGGGTTTGTTTCTAGCCCACCACCTCTGTAGCCTGGTGAAACAGCCCATGAACAAGCTACATTTCTGGGTTCACATGTAATGACAACCTACAGTTTAAACAACACAGGGTTTGCAACCCAACAACAACCCATGAGTTCTCTTTCTGGGTTGCTTGTGGTTAACAAATCAACACAGGATTCATAGAATCATAGAATGGTAGGGTTGGAAGGTGCCTACAAGACCATCTAGTCCAACTCCCTGCTCATTGCAGGAATCCAAGTTAGAGCATCCCTGACAGATGGCTGTCCAGCCTCATCTTGAACACCTCCAGTGTGGGAGAGCCCACCACCTCCCTAGGTCATGGGTTCCATTGTCATATTGCTCTAACAGTCAGAAAGTTTTTCCTGATGTTCAGCCGGAATCTGGCTTCCTGTAACTTGAGCCCATGATTCCATGTCCTGCACTCTGGGATGATTGAGAAGAGATCCTGGCCTTCCCCTCTGTGACAACCTTTCAAGTACTTGAAGAGCGCTATTATATCTCCCCTCAGTCTTCTCTTCTCAAGGCTAAACATGCCCACTTCTTTCAGTCTCTCCTCATAGGGCTTTGTTTCCAGTCCCCTGATCATCTTTGCTGCCCTCCTCTGAACCCTTTCCAGTTTGTCTGCATCCTTCTTCAAGTGTGGTGCCCAGAGCTGGACACAGTACTCCAAATGAGGCCTAACCAGTGCTGAGTAGAGGAGAACTAGTACTTCCCAGGATTTGGAAGCTATGCTTCTATTAATGCAGCCCAAAATAGCATTGGCCTTTTTTGCAGCCACATCACATTGTTGGCTCATATTCCGCTTGTGATCGACAACAATTCCAAGATCCTTCTCGCTTGTAGTGTGGTTGAGCCACGTATCCCCCATCTCGTAGCTGTGCATTTGGTTTCTTTTTCCTAGGTGCAGAACTTGGCATTTCTCCCTATTAAATGTCATTCTGTTGTTTTCTGCCCAGCGCTCCAGTCTATCAAGGGGCCTACAAGACTCGATGGCCTTTTAGGCCCCTTCCAACCCTACTATACTATTCTATGGTAAGGTCACTTTGAATTTTGTTTCTGTCTTCCAAAGTATTAGCTATCCTGCCCAATTTTGTGTCATCTGCAAATTTGATCAGCATTCCCTGCACCTCCTCCTCCAAGTCATTAATAAAAATGTTGAAGAGCACTGGGCCCAGGACTGAGCCCTGCGGTACCCCGCTCCCCAGTTTGAGAAGGTCCCATTGATAAGCACTCTTTGAGTCCGATTCTGTAGCCAACTGTGGATCCACTGGATCGTTGTTTCATCTAGCCCACTTTGAGCTAGCTTGCTCATCAGGATATCATGGGGCACTTTGTCGAAAGCTTTGCTGTCGAGGTATGTTATGTCTACAGCATTCCCACGGTCCACAAGGGAGGTTACCTAATCCAAAAATGAGATCAGATTTGTCTGGCAGGACTTGTTTTTGACAAATCCATGTTGGCTTCGAGTAATCACGGCATTGTTGTCAAGGTGCTTCCAGATGGATTGCTTTATCATCTGCTCCAGAATTTTCCCAGGGATTGATGTCAGACTGACTGGTCTGTAGTTCCCAGGTTCCTCCTTTTTACCCTTTTGGAAGATAGGGACAATGTTAGCCCTCCTCCAGTCATCTGGCACTTCACTCGTCCTCCATGATTTCTCAAAGATGATAGACAGCGGTTCTGAGAGCTCTTCTGCCAGTTCCTTTATTACTCTAGGGTGCAGTTCATCTGGCCCTGGAGATTTGAACTCATTCAAAGTAATTAGGTGTTCCTTGACCTTATGCCTATCGATCTCAAGCTGAAATCCTGCCCCTTCGGCCTGTACTTCACCTTTGCCAGGGGGGTCATAGACCCTCTTTGGGGAGAAGACTGAGCCAAAGTAGGAATTGAGCCCCTCTGCCTTTTCTTTGTCATCTGTTATCGTTTTGCCATCCAACAACCTATACAATGGGCTAGAGTTATGTGTGAATCAGACTGGAGTTTCTGACTCTGACTATCCTCCTAACATTTTGGTGAGCTGTAGGAATGCTGGAGAAATTCAAGATAGACTAAAATGAGCTCAGATTTTGAAGGATCTGACCTGTGGAATCCACTGCAGACTGACCTCCTCAGGCTGTGTGGAGTCTGTGGACTTCCGGTTCTCTTTTTTTTCCCCCCTTTCCCAAAATTTATGCATATTTATTCATAGGAAAATTCACAAGTTTCTGCTCAGAGTAGTAAATATGTGGGGAAAAGTTGAATGGAATGGGGGACAATACACTATATTTTATGTACTAAGGTAAGTTATGTAAATTACTGCAAACTCTCTTATGGAATTATTTGTGTATTTTTCCACACAACAGGAAAAAAAATTCATCTGTGAAAGGACAACAGATTGAAAGGTGCCTGACAGTCCGCAAAATACAGAGTGGATTTTGCACAGTCTGTACATCCCTAGTGAGCTGATACCTTTTAAAATGGAGATGCCAGGATTCAACCTGGGACTTTCTGCATGCAAGAACCTAAGAAGACCCCTACTGGGTCAGACCGAAGGCCTCTCTAGACACCAGGGCGGTCCCTACCATTAGGCAGAGTGAGGCTACTACCTCACGCAGCAAATTTGGGGTGCCAGCTATTTCATTTGTTACTGTTGTATTTTTTTACTGCCAGAAATGTCCAATCTGGGACATGGATGTAACAAATGGCATATACATCAGGCGTTAGTGGCATACCTTGGCAAGTGCAGGATTAGTCCTCTGAGCTTGGCTATGGCATAGAGTCAGTATGGCACTTCCAGCCTGCTTCTGCAGTGATGTGCGATCCACATTGTCTGGATTGTGCGTAAGAAGTTTGTAACATGTATTGTAAGGATACTTAACATATTGCATGAGTAAGGAGATGTAATCCAGAACACATCAACATGTAAATCTTTGTATCTTAATTTTTTTAATCCAGTGCAAGAAACTCAGAATGGCCAGAGAGATTTTGAAATCCCAGGGTTCTTGTATGTTTTCTCTTTCAGCATTTAAAAAAATCCTTCCTGGATACCTTTTAGCTAGAGCTGTGCTGAAAATTTCTCCCATATCTTTTTTGACCATTCTCCTTCAATCTGATAAAAAATAAATTGTTTTTAATTCAAAGGAGAAGAAATTTTGGGGAAATTCTCATGGGTTGTGTTCAGGGTTCTTGTGCTTACCTGCCTTATGAGGTGGAGGAGGAGTGTGTATAATTGTACTTTCATTGTACAATCATCTGTCTGCACCTGCATGAGAGACAAGATGTATCCACAATCACCCCTTGGAAATTTTATTCATTTGGAAGATCCTGGGGAAGGTGCCGAACCCTAAAGAATGACAACTAGAGCAGAGCTAAACTATCTCAGAAGACATTTTTCTCAGAAATCTCCTGAGATTTTTCTTTCCTCACCCCAGTAGAAATAAAAGACCTCTTTGCTGAATTTCCCCAAATTTTCTTCCTTATTTTTGGGTGAGTTTCTCCTTCCCTCTCCTCCCCCCAATGCTATGTATGGGGCATTGTGGAGAATGCAAAAGGGGGGCCAGGCTGCCAACACAGTTGCTGCTGTTGCCCCTTGCAGAGACAGTGCACCCACCACAAAAAAAACCTTACAAAAAAAGAAAGCCATGCTACAACCCCTGCCAATGGCAAGACTTGTTAGAAATGGTTGGAGAATTTCTCCTCCCACTGGAGAAATTCAGTGAAATTGTTTCCCCATTTTTTTCTGCCCACAAATAGGGTGGAGAATTTCAAGAGGCCATTTGCACACAGCTCTACTTTTAACTCGAGCCAAGTCAGTGTTTTAGTTTCTCCAGTTCCCTTCTCCTGATTTCCTTTACACTAAGTTCAAGCCCTTTATGGCAACCTAATTGCCAGAAGCATCCAATCCCCCACCCCACAATACAACCATTTATTCTGCCCATCTCTCCCCCAGCCTCTGGTGGAGGTGACAGTTAGATGTCTCTCTCTCTCCCCCTCTCCTCCTGGTACTGTTTCATGAAGGAAATCTGCTAAACAGCACCTGTTTTCCATGCTGACCTGCAAATAACAAAACACTATCAACTGGCAAAGATAATTACTCACTTGTCAAAGCAAGTGCTGTTCCTTCGTTCAGCACTCTGCACACAATAAAAGCACCACCTTAAGTCAGGTTGTATTAAACAAGTCCTTGGTCACGTGGCGCAGTGTGCGAAGCAACCCATGCTGTGCTGTTGCATTAGATCACCTGGCTGCTTAAATAAAAGAAAAGATCGCAGATACCAAGGGCTTGTGCTGTTGGTGACAGGCTGTTCTTCCATGAGCTGATATATCAGCAAGTGTATCAGATTTATTGGTCATCACTTAGCAAAGCCACAGCAACTGATGATTGCATTATAGCCACAGATCCCTTTACATTTCACTATCCTTGCTGCTACATATCTTTATAGTACTGTTCACTTTTTCTTTTCTTTTCTTTTCTTTTCTTTTCTTTTCTTTTCTTTTCTTTTCTTTAGAACCAGACTGCTAAATTAATTCTACATTGTGACAATGGCCTGGTTTGCACATAATGCTAACCCCTGGAATGGATTGTCGAATTCTGGGTTGTCGTGAAGTGCAAACCCAGTCATGCTAACAAACCATGATTTGTTAACCACGAACAACCCTGAGCCCATGGTTTGTTGTTCGGTTGTGAACTCTGGGTTGTTTAAACTGTGGGTTGTCATTACATGTGAACCCAGAAATGTAGGTTGTTCATGGGCTGTTTCACCAGGCTACCGAGGTGGCAGGCCAGAGAAGTCAAAAACCCCAGCCACTCTGTGTGCCAGTATTACAGTGCCAGGAAGGCATTTGGGATACAGTGAGGGAGTAGGTGAAGAAAGAGGGAAAGAAACAACCCAGGGATTGAGAAAACAAGCCAAGGTTTGTTTGATCGTCTGCCAGACAAACACTGGGCACAGCAAGAAACCATGGATTAACTATGGGTTAAATAATCCATGGATTAGCATCATGTGTGAACCAGGTTAACATGAGTCAGCTTTGTATGTATATGTCAAGGGCTCCTTGGCAGCCTCTTTCAGTCTACTCCAGTAGCCAAGTCCAGACACAGACAAAGGGATTCTTTTCAAAGCTTTATTCCTTTTTTACAACTTAACAACTCTACTATTAGCGACTAGCTATGAGCAGCAGAGTACCTATGCCCTCAGTTGGAACAGTTGGTCCCCATTTGAAGGAAAATCACTGGCCGACCCTGAACTTATGGGCTAAGGAGAGTCCCTCCCCTTTTCCCTTGGATCCTCTGGGCGCAACCGTTACTTGCGTGCCAACCGGGCACTATGCCTCCTTTCCGCGCCCTCCATTTGGCACTGCTCCCTGCGTCGGCATCGCACGTCCAGCAAGCCCTCTTCCCGCACTCTCTCACTCCCAGGACCACTATCTATGTCAGGAATGCCGGTGGGAGGAATCTCTGCCAGCTGTTGGCCCTGGGAAGGATGAGCGTGCTCCTCTCCCAGGAGCGACTCCTCTTCCTCAGAATCAGAACTACTCTGGGATTCTATGGGCTCAGTGTCCACGCTGACAGCATACAACACCACACACAGCTACAACATCAGAACTAATTTCTCATCCTACTCTGAAGATAGCAATCTGTTTGATCTTGCACATGAAACAAATGTGACACAGGCCTCATTTCTTTCCATATTCCCCCCCCCCCCCAACACACACACACACCCTACTTTCCCACAGACTGGATAAGATTCTGAGAAGCACCTTAAGCTTGGCAGTGTCACCAAATCGAACATTTCAAGCATGGGCTGACCTGCCAAGAGTCATGCCTGTTGAGTGATCCTTCTGCATCTCTTCTTGTCAGCCATGCTTCCTCTCTAGAATAATTCATACATGGCTGCAGAAAAATGAGCAGGAGATGGTTCGTTGGGGCTTGAGGGCTCATTTTTATTCTTTCATCAAGGGACAGGGAAGACTTTCTCAAGTTTGGAATCCCAAGGCAAATTCACTGGTCCTAAAGAAGCTGCTTTCAGATGGGAATATTCCACAAGTGTCAGACCCACCTCTGGCCTCCCAGTTGCTACTGGGAAGAGAGAGGCTTTGCCCTGGAGTTTTAGCTTTCACTGCCCAGCAATTTCTCAGGGTTTTCACAGAGTGGGGGCAAGGGGGGAATATAGAGTTAGGTTACAAACTTCAGTTAAATCACAGAATCATAGAATTCTGGTTGGAAGGGGCCTACAAGACCATCGAGTCCAACCCCTGGCTCAATGCAGGAATCCGGGTCAGAGCATCTCTGACAGATGGCTGTCCAGCCTCATCTTGAATCCCTCCAGTGTGGGAGAGCCCACTAATTCCCTAGGTCATTGGTTCCATTGTCACATTGCTCTAACAGTCAGGAAGTGTTGCTCCTTAATGTCTAAGGGGGAGATACAGCCCAACCTTGACCAACCTGGTGCCCTCCAGATGTCTTGGACTACAAATCTCAGCTTCTCCCAGCAAGCCATGGGAGGGCACCAGGTTGAGCAAAGGTGATATAGCCCATCATTGCTAGAGCCAGCATGGTGGCTTGGATTCAAATTCCTGTTCTTGAAGCCCTTTGTTTGACCTTCTGCAAATAATGACCTCCTAACCGAGGAGTCAGCAAATGGAGACCCCTCCCCAAGCCATGCTGGGTGTCACTGTCTCCAGCTGCTAGCCTAGAGGCAAAAGAGGGGTGCAGATACTGGGTCTTCTTACACAGCTTTTCTCTGCTTACATTGTAGTGTATCTTTCTTTTGAGGATGTGTGCGTCATTTTTCCACAAAAGCATCCAACATGACAGACGGCAACAAAAAAAAAGGCAACTGAGCGCTAATAAAAAAGTAAACCATTTAAACAATAAAATTAGAACATGAATCAATAACAAAAACAAGCACCAGCTAGAGTCAATAAAACCACAGGTCATAAAGCTGAGAGCTGCTCAAACAATAACACAGCAGAACAGATTGCTTAGCAACCCCGACTAATAATAATAATAATAATAATAATAAATTTCCCCCTCCAAAATCAGTTTCATATTCAAAATATGAGGTGCCACCGAGCAAAAGGACTTCTCCGTGGTAGCCACCCAGAAGAGGTGAAGGAGATTCATAGGGCATGCAGGGCCAGCTCCTGGTTTTGGTGGACCTTTGAGCAAGATGTCTCCACTGCTTGTCCTCACTCATGCTACTGTCCATTCACTTGCCCTCTTCTTCTAGGGCTGGTCTACAACACCACCCAGAAAGAAAGGGCCAGGAAAGCATAGGCTGCAGTTTCTCCTCTATCTGGCACTTGTTGCTACTGGGAAAAAGTGCAGAGAAGAGCAACTAAAATGATCAAGGGGCTGGGGCATGGTGGGAGTTGTAGGCCTTTTCTCTGTCTAAACGTATATAGGATTGTGCCCTAAGGTTACTAGTCCTTATGGCTATCTGCTACCTCCATTTTCAGAAACAGTATGCCCATGTACACCAATTTCTGGGGAACATGGGTTGGAGAAGGTGTTGCACTCATGTCCTGCTTTTGGGTTTCCTCTGGGCAGCTGGTTGGCCACTGTGTGAACAGAATGCTGGACTAGATGGACCCTTAGTCTGATCCAGGATGGCTCTTCTTATGTTCTTATGATCCTCACCCAATGAGGTGAGGTGAATAGGGAATGGCAACAAGGGGAAGTGGGGCCAGGAGCTCTGTGGGTCTGCAGTGGGCCTCCACACTCATAGGTAGGCCTATGACTCTACCACCTAATGCTGGCCTTGAAAACATGGTTAGAAGGCACATGTTAACTTCATAACGTCATAGATTTGGCAGGGATCTTAGGGGTCATCTAATCCAAACCTCTCCTCAAGGCAGGATCTACCTTGCAGGATGCAACCACAGCATCCTGGCAGATGGCCGCCCAGCCTTTGCTGACATACCTCCAGCAAAGGTGGGACCACCACCTGCAGAAGAAGTCAAAGAGCTCCGGCCTTTGGGAAATTTCTCCTAGTGTTGGGCTTAAATCAGTGTTGGCTTCAGGTTTGTGAGGGCCCTTGGGCAAGGCACCCTCAATGTCAGGGTGAGTCTGCCTTTTCACCACCATTGTCACTAGCTGCTATTGCTCCTTCTCCTCTTCCTCATCATTGCTACCACTTGCTTGCTTGGCAGGCACAGAGCCAGTGAGCAAGTTGGGTGTGGCATCTCCTGCTCCTCCTTACTTCCTCCATTGTCTGGGCCAGAGTGAGAGGCAGTCGAACAAGCAGGTTGCGATGGTGAAGAGGACGAGCAGCTCCTGTGGGCTGTTGTCAGTGATCCTTTGCTGGCGTGTGGGACATTAGCAGGTTCCCAACCATGCCTAATGTTGACACCAGCCCTACTGTGGGAAACACACAAGTAGTGCATGAGTGCGCTAGTCCTGCCCAGTGGAGCAACAGAGAACAAGTCTGTTCCCTCTTCTGTGTGGCAGGCCTTCAGATATTTTGGGATAAGAGGAGCCCTGCTGGATCAGACCAAGGTGGGCCCATCAAGTCCAGTATCGTGGTTCCCATAATGGCCAAATGGTCACCTCTTGGAAGCCAACAAGTGGGCATGTAGACACCAGCTCTTTCTAGCATCTGGCATTCAGTGGCATATTGCCTCTGAAACATGGAATTCCATATCGCCATCATTCATGACCAATAGGTGTGGATAGACCACTCCTCCCCCACGGATTCATTGAACTCCCTTCTAAAGTCATGTAATGTAGCGGCCAACTCGCACCAGCAAATTCCATAAGTTGATTCTGCATTGTGTGAAAGAATGCCTGCCTTTGTCTGCCCTGAATTTCCCACCATTCAGCTTCATTGGATGACCTCACTGGGTTCTAATATTATGAACAAGGGAGAAAATCTTCTCTCTAACTACTTTCTCCATGGCAGCGATTTTGTACCTCTTTCAGCATGAAGGCTCAGTTCAGTTTCAGAAAAAGTTTTGGGGGCCACATTTCCAGGGTGGGCAAAAGGGTAGCCCTGAAATACCCCAAATATCTGCACATTATATCTTAAAGCTCTTACTGCCGGTAGCTAAGCTTTAGAAGCTGTGTTTCAGCCTTTTAGAGCTGGGAAATTGCAGAAAAGCCAGGAAACCATTCAACAACAGGTGGCCAGGGGCAACTGGTGTGGCCCTCTGGGGAACCTTGGAGGGCAGGATGGAACCCCAGATGGCCCCTGGACTTGAGGTTCTGCACTCCTGCTCTGTGCCATGCATAACTGTATACACCTGCCTCATTACCCCACATAGCTGCTTCTCTGCTTAAACAATATGCCCATGTATGCAACCTTGAACTCCTTGTAAAGGGAAAGCAAGATGTAAATGTAATAGGTACATAAATAAATGATGCAGTTAGTGCTGGAAACCAACATTCTCCAAGTATTTGCCAGAATTGGCATTTTATTTTGCTAACCCAAAGATCTGGAGCAAATAACAACCACAAAGTGTTTGTGCGTTAATCAGAGGAGCATAAATACCCCACGATGGCTTGAGAAAAGATACACAAGAATGGCAAGGCAGAGAATGAAAGTCGGTGGCAGACAATCCAATGTTCTCTTTCACAAAATCCTGTAGACTGAGAAAGAGAGAGAGAGAGACTCTTTCAGAGAAGTCAATTCCCCTGAGAAAGAACAGGCTAGCATTGGCTGGGTGACAGGAAGTGATGGCTCTTTCATGTGCACCAGTATGACAAAGGGAGAGAGACTTTAGAAACTCAAGCTAGGTGACATCCCATCTCCTGTGCAACCAGTTCAAGCACCAGTACCTCCGTGGAGTTTGGGCAGCAATGCTAACAAAACCCTCTCCCTCTGCGATTAATCCCCTGTTGCAGCGGATGCCCTAATGAAGTACCCGTATCAGGGCTGTTGTGCGACATGTTGCTCTGGCATCCCATTTTAAATTTGTGCAGGATTCAGGGTTCTGTGGCAGCACATGCAGGGCGACACTGAAGAAGCCCACATGGTGATGCTAGCCGGACGAGAGGACTTTTCCTCTTCCAAGTAAGTTCCACACCTGGGTACAGATTTCAAGCGAAGCCTCACTTGTTCCAAGCCCTCCTACATTATAGACAGCAGCTGATGGGATTCCCTCTTCTTCTGTGGGTGGGTGGGGATCTCTTAGGGGCAGAAAAGATGGTGGACTAAAGATGTAATCCTATGCCTGTTTAGACAGAAAAAGTCCTACAACTCCCAGCATTCCCGGCTGGGGAATGCTGGAAGTTGTAGGACTTTTTTCTGTCTAAACAGGCATAGGATTGTGCCCTAAGAATATACTGATGCCTGAATATCTGCAGTACATGAACGGTAGAGCAACTGTCAACAGAGAGAGCCTTTCAGGCAGTGGTAACATCCAGGCTAGACTGCTGCAATATGCTGTGCATAGGACTGCCTCTGAAAACAGTTTGGGTATTCCAATTTCTGACTTTCAGTTTGTTTTCAGGTACAGTCCAAAGTGCTGGTTTTGATCTTTAAAGCCCCCTTTGGCTGTTAGGACCAGAATATCTAAAAATATCTGGTCCCATATGAACTTGCTTGCTTGTGGAGGTCATTGTTTAAGGTCCTGCTTTGGGTGTCCCAACCCTTCCGAAGTTAGGTGGGTGGCCTTTTCTGCATTGGCACACATCTTTGAAATTTCCTTCCAGAGATGATGAGGAGGAGGGGGAGGATGAAGAGGAAGAAAACATGCATTGCACCTAGATGTGCCCAAAGTGGATCACAACAGAAGAATGGCATCACAAGAATTGGAATGTATTTACAATAAACAGTCTAGTACCAATTAATTGCCAAACATTTTATTTATTTATTTTATTTATTTCATTTCTATACCGCCCAATAGCCGAAGCTCTCAAACATAATATAACAATCCAAACAGCAGTTCATTTTAAGTATATCTAGGGCACAATATTTATTTATTTATTGCATTTATACTCTGCCTTTTTTTCCTCTTGCAAGAACCCAAGGCGGCTTACATTATCCTCCTCCTCTCCATTTTATCCTCACAACAACATCCCTGTGAGGTAGGTTAGGCTGAGAGTGTGTGACTGGCCCAAAGTCACCCAGTGAGCTTCCATGGCTGAGTGGGGACTAGAATCCAGATCTCCCAGCTCCCTGTCCAACACTTTCGCCACTACACCACACTGGCTCTCAATCTTATGCATGTTTAGACCAAAATAACAGCAACCCTCGCTCAACTCCCAGCATTCCCCAGCCAACCATGCTGGGTTGTTCTGTCAAAGTTCTGGGACTTTGTTCTGTCTAAATATACATAGGATTGCACCCTCAATGTTATACAATGTTGGTATGCTGTAACGTTTTAAACTCTTCACAAAGTAGGCAGTATCAATCATTACAACACAATATTGACTGATAGTATGAATCATTCATTAAAGTGTGCAAGCAGGAATGGGATAGGATTACGGGTGTACAAATTTTGTAAAATACATCCTGTCTGCATTTCACAGATTGTCAGGTGCCTTTCATACCATCGTCTGCTTGTTGATGGAATCAGATTTTTTCCAATTTCACAAATTTGTGCAAATTCACATTTGCACAAATTCACCCTTGTGAAAATGCAAAAATCCCCCAAAATGCACCCCCACACACACACACAAAATGTGTATTTTCATGCTTTAGCCTCTGGGAGAAATGTGTATTTTCAGCTGGTTTTTAAAAATTTTTACTTATTTTTCTATGATGAAATTTTTGTAAAATTACAGAAAGTTCTTTAAAAATGGTCTGCAAATCCATGGAATCTGTGTGTGACTTGGGAAAAGCTGGTCTGCTGAGGCATCTGCTGGTCAGATGCATAGAATTCTGAGCCCATTTGATTTCGTTGCAGATTTCTGTGTCATACCTAGATATATTTATTTTCACTCATTTAAAATGATTTTGAACCCACCTTTAAGGGTAGAGCCCTCTCAAGGCAGCATGCAAGATAAAACACAAAAATATGCAGAAAGAAATAGAAACAAATGATAAATACTCAACAAAATAAAGCAATAACACTTTCTGGTTCAGTCAGCTATTAATAAATAATATGATTAACAACTAGTTCCTCAAAAGTGCCAAGTATAAGGAGATTTCTTACAGCTAGATTTCTTGTAATGGCCAACATAGAAAGCACAAGACATAGAGGTATCAAAACAATCCTACTTAAAGATGGCGGAAGGGCTGTTTACACAGAGTCCAGCAGTTACCCCAAACTGAAACATGCTAGGGTAGGGCGTCTGTATAAGTAACCAGCCGTCATATCCTCCAAGGTTGTTCTGGGCCTCCAGGTAACCAAATGGACACTTTCTCCTCTCACCAGGAGAGTCACTAGTACTACCTTCCTCAGCATGTTGCCCTTGAGATGTATTGGACTACACTTCCCATCATTCCTAGCCAGCATGGCCCCTCTTTTTTTCATATGTTTTCAACTTCTTGAGGATCCCACAAGCATGTTGACACCTCCCTCTTGTTTCCTTGTTTCTTAGTGGCCCTGTTTTGGCTCCAAGCCAGTCAGCACTCAACTATTAGACAAAATGATTTGATAGTTGACATGTACGGTACTAGTTCTTTTGTAGCATTTCATAGATAACATTCATTGGTGATGACTGATATCTGATAGTTGACAGCTTAGGAAAGATTAAACTTGAAGCCTGCCAAAATCAAAACAAATGAGAGACCAGGAAGCCTAACAGTGCAATCCCATACATGTCTACTCGGAAATAAGTGCCCTTGAATTCAATGAGTCTTGCTCCCAGGTAAATGGGTAAAGGACTGCAGCCTCTATCATGCACTATTTGAGGTTTTTTTAATGTTCAAAATGCAGATTTGAATTTTACTCTGATATTTCTCTTTTGGTATAACAGAATGACAAAATCAGAAATGTCAGCCATTTATTTATTTATTTATTAGAATAATTCATAACTTGCCTTTCATCCGTATGGATACCAGGGTGGTGTGCAATAAGTATTCTGCCAAATCATTACAAATACACGTGTCAGCTCTAGATGAGCTGCTGCTTGTTCATGAAAACATTGAACTTTCAGCTGCAAAACTCACACACTCAACCAACTAGGATGAGAAGGGCTGGAGGGGGAGGGAGGCAGGAGGAAGGAAGAGAACCAAATAAGAACCAGCAAGCCAGGGTCATGTGATCTCTTTCCATTTTGTTTCCAGCTGTTTTCTAGTCATTAGCTTTTAATTTCAACAGCTGCCTCTTTGTGCTTCTTCTCTTTGCCTCCCTCCTGCCCCAGCTCAGGTATTTTGTGCTGTTACAGTGATTGTCAGTTCTGTTCTGCTTGAAAGGTTTCAGTATATGTTGCCATGGCCACGGGAACCAGAATTGGAAATAAATGAAGGGGGGGGGAATCTACGAATTGACGTGGTGCCGATGGGGGGCTTATTGCCAAAAGGTTGCCTATGACATTGGCAGATTCCAAGATATCTGTAGGTAAATCTATTTTAATGGAATATTGAAATGCTTCTTTGAATATAGATTGCAACCAAATTGAGCTATCTATGCCTGGATTTATAGTAAATGAATATCTTTAGAAAGAAAAAAGAGGGAGAATCAATAATATATGGTAACCACATGAACAGAGTCCCCCAAGTGCATACCTGTGCTGGGCCATTAGCTTGTTCTGTTAGCATGGTTGAGTCGGGCTGGAGGCATACAATAGTCTTTTCCCCCCAGTGTTGAAATTGGAATGGCCCATTATTGTCTCTGATCAACTCAGTTTTGTAGTTCTTTAAAACCCTGCAAAAAACATTAGACCCAAGACCATAGCAAGACAAAAATGGGCTAGAAATCTCTAACAGCAGGCTCAGCAAATCACAACTCCCAGCATCCTTCGGGGGGAGCTGCCCTAACAGTGAATGTGTTGGACTCTTTGGATGGCTCCCCCATAGCTTATCCAGACCCTTGGTCACACACAGGAGCATGAGGCTACAGAAATAGCCCTGGGTTGCAGCTAGTGTCCAGCAGGGTGGAGCCTCTGAAAGGTCTGTGCCTACCAGCCTTCTTAGGGCCTCAGTTGCTTGCTGGGACAACAACTCTCCCTGTGAGGAGAGACTCCAATCAGTATCCCCTGCAGTACGCTGACCAGGGTCCTGACCATTCCTTATCTTGCTATGACCTTGCTTTCCTGAACCTGGCGATACTTTACCAGATGTGATCCCTCTCTACATGTCATGAAACTGTTTGTGAATACATGCAGCAAAAGCTCCTTCCCTTGGACATCTAGCTTAGGTAGAACAGGGCCTCAATAAGTAGTCATATGAGGCTACCTTCTACTGATTCAGACCATTGGTTCATCTAGCCTAGTACTCTCTACTCAATCAGGCAGTGGCCCTCCAAAGTTTCCAGCAGAGGTCCTTTCCATCAACTGCTACCTGACCATTTAAGTGAGATGCCAGGGGATGAACAAGGGACCCTCGGAGTTTTTGCTCCCTTATTGAGCAATAGCTTTTATAGCACAGAGGAGGTGATTCAGAAAGAGGTGGTGAGGATGCTGCTCTGGTAACACTGGTGGGCTCATAGGTCAATGGGAGCTTGAACTCATGCCTTTACATCATTGATGGTTCCAGGTTCTGTTGTTGGCATCTCCAATTAAAAAGTTCTAAGGTAGCTTGGCTGGGAAAGACACCGGTTTGAAACTGGGGCAGGGGAAATGTTGTCAGTGAAGACTAGCCACTTGACATGAGTCTTGACTTGGGATAACTAATGTTAAGAACATAAGAACTGGCAAGCTGGATCACTACCATCCCCCCCCCCCGACCCCAAGGCTTTTTAGTTCTTCATCTGAATTTTTAAATGTGTTATGGTATTTTTAGATCTTTTCTGCTGGCTTTTGCTCCAAATTTTACTTTGGTTTAATACATGTGAAGCCTTTATATTTGATCAGGTTGCACATTGAGGGTTCTAACTTTTATGAACTGCCCAGAGAGCTTTGGCTATTGGGTGGTATAGACATGTAGTCTATGAAATAAAAGAAAAATCTCCATCACTGGAGGCATTCAAATGGGCAGCCATCTGTCAGGGATGCTTTAAACTGGATTCCTGCACTGGGCAGGGAGTTGGACTCGATGGCTTAAATGCCTCCAACTCCATGGTTCTAGTCTAAAATACAGTTTTCATAAGCAACCAGCCAAACATTTCTGGAAGCCCAGCAACAAAGATGATCAGGGGACTGGAAACAAAGCCCTATGAAGAGAGACTGAAAGAACTGGGCATGTTTAGCCTTGAGAAGAGAAGACTGAGGGGAGATAGGATAGCGCTCTTCAAGTACTTGAAAGGTTGGCACAGAGAGGAAGGCCAGGATCTCTTCTCGATCATCCCAGAGTGCAGGACACAGAATAATGGACTCAAGTTACAAGAAGCCAGATTCCAGCTGGACATCAGGAAAAACGTCCTGGCTGTTGGAGCAATATGACAATGGAACCCATGACCTAGGGAGGCGGTGGGCTCTCCCACACTGGAGGCATTCAAGACGAGGCTAGACAGCCATCTGTCAGGGATGCTCTGACCTGGATTCCTGCATTGAGCAGGGGGTTGGACTCGATGGCCTTGTAGGCCCCTTCCAACCCTACTATTCTATGATAAGTGGGACATGAAGGAAATACCCCTCCCCTGTTTGTTTATTTACAGTGTATGGTACTCAGATGTATAGTATCTCACTAGATGAAGGATCTATGGAGGATTTGTGAGACCCCATATCCGCCATTAACATGTCCAACCCAGCAGTGGTCAACCTGTGTCCCTTTATATGCTGTTGGACTGCATTTCCCATAATCCCTGACCATTGGCCATGCTGTATGGGGCTGATGTATTTATTTTAAAAATTTCTTGGCCACCTTTCAGGGAAGAAGCCCTCCCAAGGCGGCTCACGCCAATAAAACACATAAAAACAGTTAAAATATTAAAATGGATAAAAACATAAACACAATAAAATAGCAAATGAGAGGTGAACTCCAGCAACACCTAGAGGGGTGCATGTTGTCTGCTCTTGATCTAATGCTTTAATGCTGGTAGCCATCGCCAAATCTTGTGGTAGTGAATTGCAAAATTAATTTTTGTCGTTGTGGGAAGACGTTTTTCCTCTGGTCAGTCCTCGGTCTACTCACTGCCAATTTCACTGAGCAACACCTATTTCTGGTATTATTTGTCTATCAGAACTAGGTAGTTTGACTAGGAATCCGAGTTTTTAATTGGAGAAAAGAAAATGTTGTTGAAAAGTGCAACAGTGACCACTTGTGGCAGAAAGTATCCTTTCAAGAAGAAGGCTGAGAAAACAAAAACGGAACCCAAGTCACATCTTGGTTTGGTTTTTAAAATATAACAAAACAAAAAACACGATTACTATAAAGTGATCTGCTTTTGTTTTTCAGATCAAGTTGTTCTCCTTGGGATTTTTTGCTAATGGAATTTTGAAAAAGAAGAAATACCTTGCTCTTCTTTGCATTGGATCCCTGTTTTACAGCTTGTCCAACATGAACACTCTGAAGAGGCATTGTATGTCAAAATCTTATCTATTTAGGAAGGTGTGTTCTCTTTAGAGAAAAGAACTTTTTCTAAAAATAAAGTTAACTTTTTCGAGTTAACTAACAACACCTCTGCCTGGTGAGAAGTTAGATGGATTTGGGAAGCTTTCATAGTTTGTTTTCATTAAAAAAAAGAAGAAATAATTTATTTTGTGTAACATACTTATTTTATTTTAACATGTTCAAAATGTACAGTTAACAGCTAAGTTAAGACAAATGCAGACATTTTAAAAACATCTGAAGTATTTCAGGATCAGACTTACACTGGCATTCACATTGTCCTACTATAAGCTTGGATATATAATGAGCAAAGGGCTGGATGTGCCTGATCTCGTCTGATCTCGGAAGCTAAGCAGGGTCAGCCGTGGTTAGAACTTGGATGGGAGACTGCCTGGGAATCAGGCTTCCTGCATTGAGCAGGGGGTTGGGCTTGATGGTCTTGTTGGCTCCTTCCAACCCTATGATTCTATAATATATTTCTATTGTAACATGGCCCCTAATGTACTCTTGATGGGGAAGGTGTCTGGGAAATTATGTCCTTCCTTACATGTCTGTATTAGCTGTAGTTGCTGGAGGGTCTAAAAATGAGGGTCCAAGAAGCCAGGCTGTGGTGCCTTACCTCCTGAGAACAGTGCTGTGTTCTCATGGCAAGCCCCACAGACTGAGCGCCTGGCATTGAGGGCACCATCTAGGCTGCGGTACCGCCTTGTCTGAGCTTTCTGTCAGCTGACCTCCCCAAAGACCAATCCCCATCCACCAGGCTCTATAAAGCCTTGACCTCAGAGTTTGCTTCTCAGTCTGAGCAACTTGTTTTTAGGATGAGGCCACTTTTTAGGATGAGGCCACTCAGTTTTTGGCTCCTGATTGGTTCTGACTGTGCACCTGATCCGGGTTCATCTCCTGTGGAAGTTGACCCTTGCCTGTTTCACACCATGCTCCTGTCTCTGGCTGACTTGGGCTAACAGTCAGCTCCCCTGTGCTCCAACTACTTAGATGAAGGCAGAGACATTCTCAGAAATAAAGATAGCACTGGAGGCTAATGCTTTATTTTGCGGCCTGCCAACGTCCCAGTAAAAAATGAAAATAAAAATCAGAAGGGACAGGGAGCCTGGTAGGTGCTGAGAGAGGTGTCTGCGGGCAAATCTAAGAGCATATTTCACTGTGCCTTGACCTACAAGAAAACCCACACTTGCTTTCTATGTAAGGGTGTAAAGCATGAATTTGATTAAGGGATTCATTGTGAGAGGTGTGAGGGAATTTACTCCATAGGCCTGTCTTTACCAGTGCCAGTGTGGCTTTTCCCAACCACTACACTTTTTAATAATCTCTGCAGTTTGTAACTGAAGGAAAGCCAAAGGCACCTGGCCAAAGTCAAGAGAGGAACACGGAACTTGGGCCAGTTTGCCAGTAGCTCAACAGCTGTTAACTGATAGTTCCAGGAAGTCATAAACATGTACAGATCAATCGCACCCTTTTTGTGAATGTGTATGCAATAACGTCAACTCCTGTCTGTCTCCTGCAGCATATTATTTTTAAATTAAATAACCACACAGCCCATTAAGATCCAGAACAAGATGTAATGTAACACATATAACATTTTGCAGAGCTCGCTACTAAACCAGCCTAGAAAGTACAAAGTGGCATGGGGCTGGTCCAGATATAACAACAAACTGCTCTTGTTAATGCTTGTGTTGCAACTCCTTTTCAGTGGTGCCTGTTGCCCTATGCCCATCCGCCCCCACACCTCAAAGATAGAAAGTCGTGCATGCTTTGGTACCCAGAGCAGTGGAGCCCTTTTGCTCCTCTGTGAGTGAATTTCCACTTGAGCTGAAGCTCAGCATTCTGGAATATCTAGACCCGGCTGTTCTAGGATGTGATGTAACTCCTCTTAGGTATTTAGAAGTCTAGCTTTTACTTCCTGGAAACTTTGGGAATGCTGGTCCCAAACCCAGAAAAGGGATCAGGACTCCTAAGGGTGTTGAACCTCAGGCTGGTGGGCCAAATCCGGCTGACCTGGGTGAGGTCCCAAGCCAGCTCTCCAGAGTTCCCCAAATGGCCATGCCTGTTTCCCCCAACCACCAATCATTTGGTGGTTTCCTGGCTTTTGTTCAGCTTTTTCCCCATTCCCAAAGTTTGAAATGCCTCTCCTAAGGCCTCTCCTGGCTACTGGCAGGAAGAAATTGAAGCTAAAGTATACTTGTATTTTTGGCCCCACCACTTTTCCTTTGGTCCCACCCACCACTGGAATGTGGCTCCCGAGAGCTTCTACAAAATGAAATTTGGCCCTCGGCCTTAAGGTGGTTTGACACTGCTGCCATAAAGAGCAGGATCACTGAAAGCCTCCATTTCCCATCTTTCACCACACATTACTACAAGCACAATTGTAGGAACTTGTCTTATACCAGGTTATACTATTTGTCTGTTCTGTCATCTGTCTGTCTATCTATCTATCTATCTATCTATCTATCTATCTATCTATCTATCTATCTATCATCTACCTCTCATCATCTGTCTATCTCTGTGTAGCTCAGCCTTGTGTCTACTCCGGCTGACAGTAGCTATCCAAACTCTTCTTTACCATCACCTGCTACTTCATCCTTTAAATTGAAGTAAATTAAACCCATGCAAAACATGTGGTCTACACTTTAACCCTGTCTCCTCCTCCACCACTGAATAAGAAAGAATAGTTAACATGGATTAAAAGAGGAAGTGGAGGAAGCTGGACAATAACATGTCTCAGAAACCATAGTAACTCTGGCAATACTCCAGTGAGTTCAGTGTATTCCCTAATCACGGGTAGGGATGTCAGAGAAATTCACAGTGGAACCAAATAAGTTTGGATTTTGATGACTCTGACTGCAGGCTTTCCCCCTGTCAGGCAGATTCCACCAGCTTACAAATCCCTTTTCTAACTTTCCTGATTTTGTGCAAATTTCATCATGAAAAATATGCAAAAAAATTAAAAAGGCCAAAAGTGCACATTTCCCCATAGGCAAAAGCATGAAAATGCTTGGGGGATTCTGCTCATATGGAGGGGATTTGTGCATTTTTGCATTGTGAATTTGTTCAAATGCGCATTTCTGCAAATTCAGGAACTAAAAAAATCTGTTTCCTTCATTGGGCAGACTGCTGAATGAAAAGTGCCTGACAATCCGCGAAACACAGAAAGAATGGATTTTATACAGTCCGTATATCCCTAACCATGGGTCTCCCAAGCTTGTCCTGATTCAAGGCTTGGTGTACATCCATCACTATGGCTGCTACAATTGCCACCATCAAAGAAGAGGGGGGAGCTAAAATGCCCCTCCTGTACAGGTGCAATTGTGCAAAGTGCCTCACTAGCACCACAGAGAGAGACCTGAGGTATCAGTTAGATATATGCTCTCTACCCACATAGGAATGTCAGAGAATTCCGCCATGGATCTCAGTGCATGTGCATTTGGCCTCCCCAAATCCATGGCGGAACGAAGCCCCCCACCCCACCACCCCGCGAAAGGCACGCGGAACAGAGAACTTACCTAGTGCCATTCGCGCTGCTTTGCGAATGGTGGCAGCGTCTGAGGCCACCATTTGCTTCCCAATTTAGGCCGTGATAGGCAATGTAAATACTTACGTAGACTGTCATGGCTAACACAGGGATGCCATTTGCATCCCTGTGGAGGCCATGATAGGCTATGTAAGTATTTACGTAGCCTATCATGGCAAAAAAAGGGAATGCAATTGGCGGCCGCCATAGCCACCGCCATTTGTGTTCCTCTTTTTTTGCCATGATAGGCTACGTAAGTATTTACGTAGCCTATCATGGCAAAAAAGGGAACGCAAATGGCGGCTGCTGTAGCCACCGCCATTTGTGTTCCTGCTTTTTTTTGCCGTGATAGGCTACGTAAATATTTGTGTAGCCTATCACGATAAAAAAACAGGGGCGCAAATGGCGGTGGCTACGGCGGCCGCCATTTGCGCCGCTGTCTTTCTCTGTGATAGGCTACGTAAATATTTATGTAGCCTATCATGGCCAAAAACATGAACACAAATGGCGGCTGCTGTAGCTGCCGCCATTTGCGTCCGCAGGCTCTAGATGCCTGTGAATGCACCCGGCTGGCAGCTCCGCAGAGTTGCGGCAGAGGGGAGCCGGCTGGGTTAGGATTTCGGGGGAAGGTGAGGAGCACCTCCCCCCACTGAGAATCACCCCTGCGAAAAGGTAAGTGACTTTCGTACATTCCTATACCCACATCACTGTGAGGGGGTGTCTCTTCCAGTATAGACAGCAGGAAGGCTCTGTCTTAGGTTTAAAGAGAAAGTAAAGAATAAGTGAGACTAGTTAGGAAACAAAGGAGGATAGAGTTGCCAAAAGTCTTGAACTGATTATCTAGATCACTTTGAATCAGGCTTCAGGCCTTGTTCTGGGACAGAAGCTGTTTTGGTCACCCTGCAGGATGACCTTTGCTAGGAGAGAGACAGGGGAAGTGTGGCCCTGCTGATTCTTTCGGATCCCTCAGTGGCCTTCGATACTATTGACCATTATTTCCTTCAGCATGGGCTGTCTAGGTTGGCTATGGGAGGCATTGCTTGTAGATGGTTCCACTCCTACTTGAATGGTCATTTTCAAAAGGGGGTGTTTATGGAAGGAAGAACACATGCTTTGGAGGGGCCATAGCACAGTGGTGGAGTTCCAGGTTCAATCCCTGGCATCTCCAGGTAGAGCGAGGAAAGGATCCTGACAGAAACCCTGGTGAGGCTTTGCCAGTCAATGTCGACAATACAGGGCTAAATAGATCAGTGATCTGACTCAGTATAAGGCAATTTCCTATGTGCTGGGGAAACATTGCTCAGTCCCTCGGCAGTCATGGTTTGGGGTCCACAGTCAGTCCCTTGGCAGTCATGGTTTGGGGTCCACAGTCAGTCCCTTGGCAGTCATGGTTTGGGGTCCACAGTCAGTCCCTTGGCAGTCATGGTTTGGGGTCCACAGTCAGTCCCTTGGCAGTCATGGTTTGGGGTCCACAGTCAGTCCCTTGGCAGTCATGGTTTGGGGTCCACAGTCAGTCCCTTGGCAGTCATGGTTTGGGGTCCACATGGTTCTGTTATGTGCCCCATAATGTTTAACATCTACATGAAATCACAGGTTAGGAAGCATCCAGAGATTTGATCTGAAGTATCACTAGTATCTTGATTACACCCAGCTTTATCTTTCTTTTTCACCAGATGACGGTCAGGACGTAGATACCCTGAACCAATCTTTGGGCCCAGTATTGGACTGGATGAGGGTTTACACACAAAGAGTCAGTTTAGACAAAATGGAGGTACCCTCGATGGGTGGTTCATCCGCCTGGGTGAATGGTATTCAACTCATTTTGAGTTGGGTTATGCTGCCTCTAAAGCTGCCTTCCCCAACCTGTAGATGTGTTGGACCACAACTCCCATCATAGTGGCTGGGGATGATGGAATTGGTAGTCCAACACATCTGGAGGGTGACAGGTTGGGGGACACTGTCCTAAAGGACCAGGTTCTCAGTCTAGAGGTGCTTACGGTCATTATCATCAGAGACTCAAGTGGCTCTGTGGCTCAAACCTTTGGCTGATACACCAGCTATGGGCATTCCTGGATGAGACAGCTAGGCCACAGGTAACCATGAGCTGGAAATCATTTAGATTACCTGGGGCTACCTTTAAACATGGCCCAGAAACAGAGACACAAGACTGTGACTGACTGTTTCGGTCATGTTATGGCTGTGCTTTGTCAATGGCAGTGGCTCCCTCCCAGTCCATTTCTGGGCCCAGTTTAAATTCTGGTTTTAACCTTTAAACCAGGGATACACAACATTTTGGCCTCGAGGGCTGCACTGGGTGACAGCTGGTGGCCCAGGGGCTGGCTGTATGCATACACACACACACATGCACCCCGCCCCCACAGATTTGGGGTCACTGGGGGAGGGAGGAATCCAATGCTGAAGCCACTTCCCCTCCCCAGTGACTCCAATCACTCCTTTACCACTGCCATTAGTGCTGTGATTTCTTCAGTGATGGCAGTTTTTGTGGTGGCCGGGGGTCTTGGGGGCAGCACTACAGGGCCTGTGGGAATATAGGTTCTGCATCCCTGCTTTAAGTTTAAACCCTTAACAGGCTGAGGCCAAGTTATCTGAAATATCACCTCTCATCATATATGCCTACCTGATCCTTAATGGCCTCTTCAGAGGTGCTACAAGAAGCCCTCCCGTGACCAGATGATGTGCTGTTCCATCTTCATTGGCCAGATCTCCATTTCCAGGTTCAGTTTAATGTGCTGGTTCTTACTTTTAAAGTCATAAATAGCCTGGGATCTGGGAATCTCTCCCATATGTTATGTCCTGTGCAGTCCATTTAATGTCAGGTATCCTGAACTATTTCTTCCCACCAACTGAAGTGTGGCAGGTGACCACAAAGGGCAGGGCCTTCTTAGACATGGTGCCAGGTCTCTGGAATTCTGACAACTATTGTTATGGGTTGATCAAGATGACTGCACAGGGCCTCTTCCAACTCCTGTAACTATTGACTCTACAGTTTCAGTATGTGCATTTATCAGTGTGGTGTCCTGAGGCAACACCTCTCCAAAAACTGATGTAGACAGTGCATAGACTGTAACATTCTGGTGATGTGTTCCAATGGAGGTTGGGATGGGCCAAGAAGATATAGGTGATGGGTGGAGATGACTCAACTTTTCTTCCCCACACTAGACCAAAGGAGGGGTTGTGTAAGGTCTCTGTGATCTGGTTTGCATGATTAATGCAGCCCATTGCGGCTTATTACCCATGGTGGGTTGCAGTACCTGTGAGTACCAGGTTGCTGATCCAAGCCCCCACCCCACCCCCATGGCTCCTTGTTATGTGTGGACCCAGTGAGGGTGGGTTACTGGGGTAGTTGGCAACCCACCCAGAACCCATGGGCTCATTTCATTCATTCATTCATTCATTCATTTATTAAATTTATTAATCGCCCATCTGGCTGGTCACCCAGCCACTCTGGGCGATGTACAAGTATATAATAAAACAGTTTAAAACAATAAAGTTCTACAATAAAAACATTTTCTAAAATACCCTAACCCACCCCAAATGCCTGCCTGAACAACCACATTTTTAATGCACGGCAGAAGCTCATTAAAGAGGGAGCATGGCGGAGTTCCCTAGGGAGGGAGTTCCACAGAGTGGGGGCCACCACAGAAAAGGCCCTCTCCCTCGTCCCCACCAGTCTAGCTGTCCTGGCTGATGGGACAGAGAGAAGGCCATCCGAGGCTGATCTTGTTAAGCAGCCTGTCTGGTGTTGCTGGAGGCGCTCCTTAAGATAGGCTGGGCTGGAACCATATAGGGTTTTAAAGGTCAAAACCAATACCTTGAATTTGGCCTGGAAAACAACTGGTAACCAGTGCAACTTCTTCAGCACTGGAGTGATGTGATTTTGCCAGTGGCTACCTTTAATTAGGCAAGCCGCTGCGTTCTGTACCAGCTGCAGCTTCCAAACCATCTTCAAGGGTAACCCCACATAGAGCGCATTACAGTAGTCTAAATGAGAGGAGACCAGGGCATGTACTACCGATGGGAGCAGATGGTTGGGAAGGAAGGGGCACAGCCGCCGTATCAGATGGAGTTGTCAACCACCTCCAACAACCCACCCTTGTCAGGTTTGCATGTAACAAGAAGTTACAGTGTGCCCTTGCCATGCCCCCAAATATTCATAAGGTGGCTTCAACAAGAAGCCACACAGGGAAATTTACCCATGGTGGCTTCTTGTTACTTGTGTGAACAGGGTCTATGTGTAGCAGGAAGTCTGTGCTGAAACTGGATCTGAAAAGGAGGCAGAGAGCTCACTTTGCTCTCTGCAGAAAAACCTACAGTACTATGCATTTTCCTAGGAGAACAGGAATCTGTTGGAGTTCTAATGCTGTGAACTCTTGTCTCATGTTTAGCCTGTATATATGTGTAAATAAACACCACAAGTCTCAGGTGACAGCCTTCTGAAATGGAATCCTGAGGAAGCACTGGAAGAAGCCCTGAAAGTTCACACTAGTAGGAAGTGGGGTACACATGCATGTCACTATTGCTTTTGGGTGGCTCTTTCTGCTGGTGTGATAGGGCAGTGTCTTGTTTATGCTGGATTGTTTATCTGCTGCTGCCACTTCATTCTCTTAAAGACAATTGTTTTAGGGTGCAATCCTACTGGGGTAGGCGGCTGCCTCTGAACTCAGAGGTGAGTGCCTATCCAATGTAGGGCAGGAGAAGCATGGAGGGGATCGTCCCCTCCGCGCTTCAGCCACCCTGCATTTGTAGCTAGACAGCTGATTTTGCTGCTCTGCACTCCTCTTCCAAGCACGGGGCTGTTCCATGGTGCCTATAAGGCAGTGTGAGATGGGGAGAAGGTCAGTTCTCAGGGAACCAACCTCAGAGCGCGGGCTCTGAGGTCAGTTCCCAGAAACCAACATATGCTATGGCCATCTAGCCACTGACCAGTGGCCACAGGATTGCTCCCTTAATTGTCTTTACAGTTTATGTTCACAATTGTTGTTCGTTTTTCGTTTTTGTCTTTATTCTCAGACACTTTGGTTTCTGTGAAGAAAAATGGAGTATCAATGTGCACTTCTTAAAAAATAAGATAATATCTGAAGTGCCTGCCTTGCTTCTCTTGTTTAGAAAATACAACTTACAACGTTTTGGCACTGCAGCTCTATGTTAAATAGGTGGCAGCATTGATCAGTTTTTCAAGCAGAGTAAAAAATCCATTCCACCCATAAGGAAGAAGTGAATGCACTGAATAGTGCTCATGGAAGCAGTACCTAGCTACATCGGTATTGAAAATTCGGTGATCAGTTAGAGGAATTCACTTAATCAATGTTAAAGCTTCAGATTACCAGGCTATTCTGGGGAGAGTTAATCCAGCACCTAAACATTCAGCTGGGTAAATAAGAACATGAGGAAAGGTCATTCCATGGGGTGGGGGTGTTAGCTTAGGAAAAAAAAAAACTGACTAAGAGGGAACATATATAGGTATATAAAATGATGCAGGTTGTAGAGAAAGTGGATAGGGAGAAGTTTCTCTCAAAATTAGAACTTGGGGGTCATCCAATTAAGTTGACGGGTGGGAGATTCAGGACAGATAAAAGGAAGCCCTTCTCCACATGGTGCAGTTAAACTATGAAATTCACCACCGCAAGATATAGCGATGGCCACCAATTTGGATGGGTTTAAAAGGGGGATTAGGTGAATTTATGGAGGAAGGTAAGGATGTCAATGACTTTGAGTCCTGGTGGCTGTTGATTACCCCCAGGATCAGAGGCAGTGACTCTGAATATCAGTTGTTCAGGAAGATGGGCAGGAGGGGGTTGTTGTGCTCATATTCCTGCTTGTTGGCTTCCCATTGGGGTATCTGGCTGGACACTGTGGAAACAGAAAGCTGGACTATATAGGCTGGGGGTGCAAAACCCTTCAGGGCCTGAGTGTGCACGCACATACGCACCCACACACACACACACAGCCCAGCAATCCTAATACAGATCACTCTTTCCTCTCTGGTAGCAGCATCAGCCTTTTATTTCTAGTGAGGTAAGAAAAGAAAAATCTCAGGACCTTTCTGAGAAAAATGTCTTCTGAGAAAGTTTGGTTCAGTTCTAGTTGTAATTCTTTAGGGTTTAGCACCGTCCCCAGGATCTTCCAAATGAATACAATTTCTGAGGGGTGATTCTGGATATATATTGTCCCTAAGCAGGTACAGAGGGATGATTGTAGAATGAAAGAGAATATGCTTATACACACTTCTCCTCCACCTCATAAGTCAGGTAAGCACAAGAACCCAGAATCCAACCCACGAGAATTTCTCCAAAATTTCTTCTCTGTTGAATTTCTTTTCAAAAACCATTTATTTTTGATCAAATTGAATAAGAATGGGTGAAAAAGATGTGGGAGAAATGTTTGGCACAGCACAAAGCCTTATCCTCCATGAATTTGTCTAATAAATTCATTGAACACAGGAGGAATTAGTTGGGTCTCTAAACACCCATAGGGTTGCACTGTAAGGCTCCAATCCTACGTCCATTTATGGGTAAGACTTGTTGAATTTACTTCTGAGTAGACTTGTACAGGACTGCATTGTTGGTCTCCAAGAGCCAAACTACCCATTTCTAGTTCCTAGTCCAAACTAACCATAGCTTTCAATAGTTGATATTTCTCCAGCATGGGGAATATTAATATTTATTTATTGGATTCACCCAGCCTGGCATTACTGAAGCTTCTGTTGATTGCTCTGAGTGGTGAGAGTGTTCTAGAGAAGATTAAATAGAAAGGAAAAGATGGCTTTATGTTCTTGCTGCTGCTGCTGCTACTGAATCCTCCCCACCTCTTCCCACAATCTTTTGTGGCCCATTCTGTCTTTATCGATGAGCAAATTAGCTCTACCAGTTTTTAGTAGTTAATCATGTATGTTTATTATCCAAGCAGACTTTTCAAAGCTAGTTCCTGCAGGTGAACAAAATGCAGGTGTGTCAACCAAAGATGGTGCTTCTAAAAGAAGCCATCTCTGAGTCACAGGTAAATTACTTAAAACAGTTGGCACAGGATGAATGGAAACAGAAACATTATGTAACTGGAATATCCATTGGCACTGATGCATGTCATGAAATTCTTCCAGGCAAGCAGGGCCTATTTTTAAATTCCCCATTCATCTAGACAGACATTTGTTTTAAGTTTTTAATTAAAGTCTTCATTAGCTTGCAAGTCTGAAAGAGCTCAGAGAGGTCCGCAGAACTAGCACACAGGGGCCTGATATAGTTAAAATTAGTTGTGACTTTCATTGCAGCCCAAAGCAAAGGATGGTCATATGTCCCCTTTTACAGAGGATGGTCCTCTGTTTGAAGGGCTGCCAGAGGATCGTTTTCTATTTTGAAGATGTCCTCTGTTTGAAAGGCTGTCCTGCCCAAATCTGGCTTAAAGATAAAGAAGGAAGACCTGGGCCTTGACACTACCCACCAACAGCACCTAGACAACAGGCTTAGCAGGTAGGCACACAGGTCACCTGGTGACAGCATTCCACACTATGATGAGATGGACTGTATTTTAAGCTAAATTTTAATATATTTTTTGCATCTATACGTATGTAGAGCCATCAGGACTAGGGTTATGTACAACTAGGTGTCAAGCCCCCAGGGCTAGAAGCTGGAACAGGCAGTACAGGGTTCTCAGGTACAGGAGAATATAAGAACATAAGAAGAGCCCTGCTGGATCAGGCCAAGAGTCCATCTAGTCCAGCACTGTGTTCACATAGTGGCCAATAAATTTTCAATTGGGAACCCATAAGCAGAACATGAGTCCAATACCCTCCCACCCATCTTCCCCAGCAGCTGGCGCACACAGGCATACTGCCTCTGATACTGGAAGTCGCACATAGTCATCAGGACTAGTAGCCATTGACATCCTTCTCCTCCAGGAATTTGTCCAACCCCCTTTTAAAGCCATCCAAATTGGTGGCCATCACTACGTCTTGTGGAAGTGAATTCCATAGTTTAACTCTGTGTGAAGAAGGACTTGCTTTTATCTGAATCTCTCACCAATCAACTTCATGGAATTACCCCATTGGATTCTAGCATTATGTGAGAGGGAGAAGATTGTCTCCCCATCCACTTTCTCCACACCATGAAGAATTTTGTACATCCATCCTCTGAAAGAAATATTTGAGCCACAACTCCTTTAAAAAGCAATTGGTTTGGGCTTAATTCTTGCATAAATAATTTTGGAATAATAATATTAAGCATCCCTGCAGCAATGTAGAGTGTTCAAGGTGATGCATATATATTATCTTCATGAAATCCTTAGAACAACCTATTTGGTAAGGAGGTTATTATCCCAATATTGTAGATGAGGAGACCGAGAGAGACTGTGTCTTGCCTAAGGCCACCCAGTGAGTTCTTGCCAGAGGAACTTCAAACATCTTGATCCATAGCTTGGTCTCTTGGCCCCTATGTGACACCATCTTCTGCTGCAGAACAAAAATGAATACTGTGAATATTCTGGATCATATTAACAGTCTAACATGTGAAGTCATGGGTCTATTTGCTTTGACAGTTTGATGCATTGGTCACAATCCAGAAAGAAAGTAGTAGTGTTTCTTTCACTTTCACTTCCCGTTGATTTCAGTGGTGCTTAAGCGCAACAACTTTCTCTGGATCAGGGTTGGGTGGGTGTGGTATCCACTTTGCTCTGCACCCAATTTATGCACAGTTTTAGATGTGATCACTCAGAGCGTTGCAAAGAAAAGTTTGCCATCGCCCTGTTCTTTGTTGTGTGTTTGTTTCGTTTTTCCCTGTTGACAATTTATGCCTGCTATTAGGACAGGGGAATAAATCCAGGATGACATAATCAATTGGTCAATACCGAAGAGAGCGTGTATCCAAAAACATCAACATCTCTCCCTTGCTAATGCTGTTCCACTGATAGGGCCAATTGAGAAGGCCTGAATCACACCTCCTTTGGGTAGAAATCTAAAAATAAACCTGGCAAGTTAGACAGGGGCAGGTCAGCTCTGGAAGAAACAGCTATTCCTCTGATTAAGCATTAAGTCCCTGTGGACATTAATTGGATGAAAATAGCTGCCACAATAAACAGGTCTTATTCCCATCGAAACCAAATGGGGAGTGGAAAATACATCTGCAGCACTAAGGTGGACAGTTATGAATCACCCAAAAAGAGGAAACACAACAGCCGAAAACAGGACAAAAGAGGACAGAAATTTGCATAAAATTTGCATATGCTCATTTATATGTCTAGGTGCAAATCTAGAAATCATTATTATAATTTATTACTACTACTACTACTACTACTAACATTTCTATGCTGCCCCATAGCCAAAGCTCTCTAGATGCTTTACAAAGATTAAAAAACATTAAAAACACAGTATACAAAGTTTAAAAACCATTTACATAAAACACATAAACAGACAGTATACACAGAGACATCATATATCTAAATACAACTTTGAGCAAATAGCCATAAGCATAAGACAAATCCAGGATCGATTAAAACTCATCATATGCTGCCAAATGCCTGGGAAAAGAGAAAGGTCTTCACCTGGTGCTGAAAAGATAACAGTGTTGGTGCCAGGCAGGCTTTGTCAGGGAGATCATTCCATAACTGAGGGGCCACCACCAAGAAGGCCCTCTCCCTTGTTGCTGCCTTCCGAGCCTCCCTCAGAGGAGGCACCCAGAGGAGGACCCTAGATGTTGAGCATAGTGTAAATAGAAATACAGTGCATCTCACCATAGTGTGGAAGATTGTGACCATGAGACCTGTGTGCCTGCTTGTTCAGCCTCAAGTGCTGTTGTGAGGCAACAGTTTTTTCTGCTGATATTTCCTCCAAAGCCCATGATCACCCCTTCAATTCTATTGTCTTATGTGCCCCCAAAACTCTTCTCTTCTTGTGTACAGAGTTGTCTTTCCTCCCCTTGTTGCTCCCTGGTCCTGGCATCCCTCTTCAGAACACTCTTGTGGTATCATCTCTCTTTCTCATGTCTGGCCCTGGCCAAACCCAGGATGACGGCTCTTGAAAGGAGGACCCAGAACTCCAGGAGCCAGGGGACCTTGGGAGGTAGATTGAGCTGCTCAACTCCACTACTGCCCAGAAAGACCCTAGTAACTGGGGGTGCAGGGGCAGGACCTCACGGGGCCTGTCTCCAAATGATGCCCTGGAAGAACACTCGGGGAAGGTTCCTGTCTCACCCAGGCCAGACAAAGCCCTTTCTGTGACAGAGGGGGAGGCCAAACTGCTTCCCAGTCCCATTGAGTGTAGACACCAGAAAATAACTTTGCTGAGTGCAGAGGGTGGGAGAGCAGTTCAGAGTCTGAAGAGGAGCTGCCAGACATGGGGGAGGAATGTTCCCAGGCTATTCCAGAGATGGTGGGGCAGGCTCCTCAGGTTTCAAAGGTGCAGCTGGAGGAAGGTCACCCCCCCGTTAGAGATAGCGAACAGGGAGAGGTGGTGTTTGGCGAATCTGAATTAATAGATGCAAGGCACAGATGCAGAGCCAAGAGGGAGATGGCCGGGGCAGAACTCAAGAGGTCTTCCCGATTGGCCCAGCAGTGCTTAGAAGCCTAGAGAGAAAGAGAGAGAGAGAGAGAGAGAGAGACCTCCCCCCACCCCTTAAGTTAGGCAGTGAGCCCTCATTTTCTCTCAAACAGTTGGGCAACTTTTGTAGCTACCTTTTGAACCCCCTGAAGGCATTTCCTTATGGACTGAGAAACACTGAGAATTTGCATCTGTATGACCCTTTGTGGTAATGGAATTAAAACCTGTAGATTGAAGCCTCTTGTCTGTGTTTGATTCCGCGTTTGAAGATCAGTGGGGGCAAAGGGAAACCTGACACATTGTCTAACTGAGAGAGGCATGTCTGTGTATTTAAGCAAAATGTTCATATTAATCTGTCCAAACCATATTAAGCTGTGAACTTTTCTAATGCTAATAGGTTGTGATGATTTTGTTGAAGGCCAGAGAAGATGAGAGGAGCACAAAGTACCTCTGGATAAATATTTAATGTCCCTTTATTGATTTGATGTTGCTGTAGAATGTTATCGTAAGCACTCTGAGGCTACGTGTGTCTTGGACAGCAGCTCCACAGATCCGCGAGATGGTGGGCTCATCTCATAAACACCCTTCTGGGAATCTTCTTTCCTAGTGATATAACTTTATGGTTGGGGATGTGAGGAGAGGGGGGAAAAACACACACACATTTCTGCAGTCAAGAATGACCATGGTTGAATGTTTCTGTTTCCCCCTGTCTTGCAGAAAATGACAGGGCTGAGCTAATAAACATCAGAGACATGTTCATGCAACATCATCAGGGATATAAACATGTGGTCAGGGAACAGTAGACTTGTGCCCACTGGCTGCTGATCCGAAGCTGTGAACAAAACCTATGTGCCATGTGAGTGGGGAATGGGGATCATACAAATTGGTGTAGAAAGAGATAGGAAGGAGTATAAAACTACTTCCTGTTCTGATTGAGCTGTCCTCCAGCAACAAGGGCTCCCTGAGCTCTGGCTTATTCCTATAATCTTGGTTGCTCTTCAGTACTGACTTCTGGCCTGCTTCTCAACCCTGCCTCTTAGTTTGCCCTACAGTTTTGACTTACTCTTTGGTCCTGGCTACAGGCTGCTTCTCCAGTTCCTGGCTCAGCTCAGACTGCAGCCCTAACCGTGGCCCACTCCTGACAGTTACATTAGCACAGCTTGCGGAGGTAAGTTGTTGCAGCTGGTTTCTAAAAAAAAAAAATCAGAAAAAATATGAGTCAGGAAGAGCTGCAATATTTAATCCATGAATCAGCTTCATTGAGTAAAACAACAACAACAACTTTTAATCAACATGTCTCCAATTAATTAGGTGGCAGATTCTTTAAGAATTATCTTTTGATTTGTGTGTTTAAAAACTGCAGTTGGGAAGCATCAGTGTGAAGGATGCATTCTCTCCCCCTCCTCTCTCTCCAGGAGAAAGAATGCCTCTTCTGTTGCTCTAAGAACAACAGAAATTGTGGTTTCAATGTTCTATATATTTTAAATTGTTTTATTGTGTGTTGTTTGGTTTTAATTTTTGTGAACCGCCCAGAGAGTTTCGGCTATTGGGCGGTATAGAAATGAAATAAATAAATAAATAAATAAGAATGCCTCTTCTGTTGTTCTTAGAATTGTGAGCTGTGCAATCCCTTTTATTCTCTGTCTAAAGCATCACCTGAGTACAGCACATCTGCCTGATTAAGAGCCAAAGCAAATGTAAGTTCATTGATTCAATAACCATCATGTTTCAAAGCAAGCTGAGTACATTCAGACATCTGATTTTCCCTTGCAATAGCTTGGGGTCTCTGAAGCTCTGTTTCTGGGATGACTGGTCCCTTATTTTATTTTATTTTATTTTATTTATTTATTATTACATTTATATCCCACCTTTTTTTTCCTCTTGCAAGGGACCCAAGGCAGCTTACATGGTCCTCTTTCTCTCAATTTTATCCCCACAACAACCCATTTTATCCTCACAACAGGTTAGGCTGAGAGTGAGCAAAGAGCAAAAAGTCACCCAATAAGCTTCATGGCTGAGTTGGAACTAGAACCTGGATCTCCTGAGTACCATTCCAACACTCTAAGCACTACACCACAATGGCTATCTTATCCAGATATTCCAGAAATAAATTCATACTGGGACTGTGCAAATCAACAAAATGCGAGCTTAGTGAGTTTCTCTGAGTACAGCCTTGAAGGTTGTTCTGACTCATCTCTGTATCAGATTGCACACTCTGGGATGGTTGTTGTTTTGCCAAAAAAAATAAATAAAAAAACATGCATATTTCTGTGCACATTTCCCAAATGTACACATCAATTATGCACATTTTTCTAAAAAAACTTTTAAAAAAAGTTTTATTGTGTGCTCTTTGGTTTTAATTTTTGTGAACTGCCCAGAGAGCTTCGGCTATTGGGCGGTATAGAAATGGAATGAATGAATGAATGAATAAATAAATAAAACACTTTTTTTTTTTTTTACTTCCATGGATTAAAGTGTGTTTGTGCATATTTTTCAAAAAATTTCCAGGTGCATTTCTTGAACACAATTTTTGTATGTGTGCCATGAATTGTATCGCAAACTTGGAAATGTGTAGCCTTCAATGGCAGGTTGTGTTCAGGTCTTGGAGGTGCAAAATGGATAAATTCTGGTCAAAACTGCATTTCTCATACGTCCTTAATCCATACTTTCTCATTGGAAGCAGAGCTTTTTTTACGCTACTTTGCTACATGAAGCCAGCACCTACTGGCTATTGCCCCAAGGGAGTTTCAGTGTAGGGATAAATCCACAGTGGAGTCAAATGAGTTTGGATTTCTATGAATCTGACCTTTGGATTCTGCAGCAGACTGGCTTTTCCCAAGTCACATGGATTCCATGGACTTGCAGACTGTTTTTGTTTGTTTTTAACTTTCTGGAATTTTATACAAATTTAGTGATAGAAAAAAAACCCTGGCTGAAAATGTGCATTTCTCCCATAGGTTCAAGCATGAAAATGCACATTCACTGGGGGATTTGCACATTTGGGGGGATTTGCCCCCCTAGGAGTGTGAATTTGTGCAAATGTGAATTTGCACAAATTTGGGAAATTGGAAAAAACCTGGTTCCATCCATGAGTAGATGCTGGAACAAAAGGCACCTGAAAATTTGCAAAATGCAGATGGAATGGATTTTTTAAAAATCCATATGTCCCTATTTCAATGTTGAGTTTCACCTGGACATCTAGCAAAATGCAAGAAGAGTGATTTCATGGAGAAATGGGTGATGTGAGCTCATTACGTTAAAAACTCCCACTTTCCACTTAGGGTGGACATGTCTCCTTTTGTCTTTTACTGAGGACAATCCTATATTTGAAGGGCTGTCTGGTTGAAGTCTGGCCTAAAGATAAAGAACAATCTGAAGGAAGAGCTGGGCCTTGAAGTTGCTCACCAACAACACCTGGAAAACAGACTGACTAAGGCACATAGCTCACCTGGCCACAGCCTTCCACACCATGGCGAGATGTCCTGCATTTCTATTTAAATTATCATAATTATTTCTAAATTTGCATCTCTAGATATGAATCAGCATATGCAAATTTTATGCAAATCAGTGTCCCCTTTTTTCCTCTCTTTTGGTGGTTCACAAGTGTTCTCCACCTCCCCCCGCAAGGCTACTTGCTGAGCAGATAAGCTTGGTGTCTTTGAGGAGGAAATGGGACATAATGTTTCCCAACTTCCTTAGTGAAGCTTTATGCATTATGACAGCACAAATGTTTTGGTTAATGGCGGACAAGAAAATGAATGGCAGGAAAAATAGATTCAAGAGGGTTTGTGTTGTGTGAATGTCCTGCTTGATATTTGTCCAGGGAAATAAATGCAGGGGGAGGGGCAGCCCCCAACTCACCTGAGGTTGGCTAAGCTGATCCCAAAAAACTTTATTTGTCACACTGAAACTTTTAGTTGGGAGAGGCATGGTGTAAATGCTGTTGCCTCTCCCAAACCTTAGTCTATTAATTATATGAGTTCTAGTCCATTAACTGATTATGTGTACTTATGTCCCCACACAATTTATGTATGTAAATATGGGCACCCCACTGTTCTGTCTCCAAATGAAGACCTTCAAGGCAGTTAACAACCACCACAAAACAATTTTTCAAAATTAACAGGGGCAGCTATAAGATGTGTAACATACACAACAAATCCCCAAGAATTTCCTCCTGAACAATGTGCCTGAACAATACGGTTAATTTTCTGCAAAATCCTTATTTGCCATCATGCATGTAGGCATGGCTCTTCTCTCTCCATAAACTACTCCAGCCATTACTCTTGCAGCCTGGGAAAGGAGCAAGACAGTTTTATTGTTACTATTCTTAAATTCATCCGCAAAGTTCAGAGAGGTTGGGTTTTTAAGAGCCCTTTGCACATTGACGTAACTTGGAAGTGTCTATTTTGAAGTTTCTATTTTTTAGTTATGCCAGAAGAATACAATGGTGCATGGATTGTCTGCTCAGTTGTATTGGTCTTCAGTCCAATGCACTAGACAGGTTGTCTACAAGACCACCTGTCTGTCTCTGTTCTCCCATCAGCATCATCTTACTTTGAAATCACCCAGTACCCATATTTCCCCCCCCAGATGTTGATTCTGTACCTATTGCATCATCTAAAATTAACCTCCACCTTTAATATATTGCCATTTTCTATACTTTTCTGCTCTCTGCCTCACAAGGGACCTTTGAGTCTCTTCCAATTGGTGCCAGGGATGGATCCAAATAACTGCTGGCTTTTGTAATAAAGGTGGAGCTGAAAGTTCTCTATAGTGAACTTTCAGCCTGACATTTCAGGTGCCGTGCCATATGTGTGTCCCAAAAGCTGTGTGTCACTTTTGGCTCACTTTTCTTTGCTGCCTCCTGTTTCATGGCAGTGGTGACACTACTCTCAGTGGCTGGTGGCCAGCGTAAACAAATAAGTTTGTAATAATCATCCAAAGCTCATTGATGCCTGATGTATTGCAGAGAGGAAGTCATTCCAGAGGGCTGGGTGCCACCACAGAGAAACCCCATTTCCGTGTTGTGGCCAGATGGAACTCTGCAGATGTGGCATGGACAACAAGTAGTGGTTGAGTGGGTCGATATAGGGCAAGGGTGGGGGACCTCTTTCAGTCCAGGGGCCAAATTCAGTTTTGGAAAAGTTCTCAGGGGCCATATTCCAGTGGTGGGTGAGGCCAAATGACAAAAAAACTATTTTTGGATCCTGCCCTATTTTTTAAAAAACTGCACAAAAGATGGGAAACCATCAAACAATAAATGGTTAGGGGAAAGGCAATGGGGCCATGGGAAGGGGAGGGGCTATTTGGAGAACTCCAGAGGGCCAGATTGGAACCCCAGGAGGGCTGCATTTGGCCCTTGGACCTGAGGCTCCCCATCCATGATACAGGGGGAGACGATCTTCCAGGTAATCTGGTCCTAAGTGGTTTAAGGTTTTATATGTCAATAATAACACCTTGAACCTCAGTAGCAGATGCCTCTTGGAAGCCTGCAATTAAGGTCTGAAGGCAACAGCCATCTCCTGCTGTGGCTTTCCAGCAGTCAGTAGCCTGTACTATACTGTCTCTTGAGATTCCATATAGCCAATTATGACTAATAGCCATTAATAGACCCCTCCTCCACTGATTTGTCTAACCCCCCTTTAAAGCCACCCAGGCAAGGCAATGGTAAGGAATCCTATGCATCCCCATGCATCCCAGTGGCAAAGCATCCTCATAAAGGATGAAGCCAACAAAGACTACACAATTTCCAGCCAGGTTGACTTGTCACTGGTTCCCCACAGAGCTGGCTCCAGGTTTTAGAAAGGCCTTGGGCAAGACACCCTCAATGTGACCCCTTCCTCATTACGTGTACCTTCTCACCACCACTGTCACCAGCTGCTATTGCTCCTCATCCTCTTTCT
Source organism: Heloderma suspectum (assembly GCF_057233095.1). Classification (NCBI taxonomy): domain Eukaryota; kingdom Metazoa; phylum Chordata; class Lepidosauria; order Squamata; family Helodermatidae; genus Heloderma; species Heloderma suspectum. The sequence goes on from NC_139466.1 coordinate 6,781,116, forward strand.
CATCGTTCCTACCACTTACTTGCTTGACAGACAGAGCTGGTGAGCAAGTAGGCAATGGCATCTCCTGCTTCTCCTTCCCACCACCACCATCATCTGGGCCAGAGCCAGAGGCCAATGAACAAAGCAGGTTGCAATGGCAAAGAGGAGGAGTGACTCCAATGGGTCTTGTTAGTGGTGCTCTGCTGGGATGTGGGGTCCGTGTTAGGTGCCTGACAATGTCTACCTTGCTGCCAGCCCTTGTTCCCCACCAACTTTGCAAAGGTAAGTTTGTTTGGGAAGAAGTGGAGAACCTGTAGGAAGGGTAGCAGGGAAGTCCTCTGGGGGTCAACATTTTGAAGTTTTCAGAGAACTCCCAGTAAAATACTGAGGTTTCCCCCCCAAGTCCTCTCCAAGAAATCCAATCTAATTGCAATGTGTCAGGGTTCCACCATTTGACCTGGACCCCCTGAGCAATTCCTTAAGGATCTGTTGCCTCCTTAAGAGCCCCACCTTCCCCTTTCCAATAATGTGGGGTTTAGACTGTAGGCATGAGGCGATTGACACTCTAGACACAAGGTTTAACCACAGCAGTTTACTGGTAAATTAAAGCTAGCAAATCACAACTAAAGGTATTTCACAATAGAGCTGAGTGATACAAAAGACATTAAGAGAAAATAAAAGTTGCAAAACACAAGTTCCTTTACCCTAGCTGTACTTAGTCTTCTCTAGGCTGCTTCTTCCTGCTCACTCTTCATTCTCTGGTCTCCCTGACTCTGCTCTTACTGACTCTCTAGCCCCCTTTATGTACCCTCCTCCCTCAAAACCGAAAGTACTGCTTCAAACCTGAAGAAATGAAACTTAACTGGGGAAATGAAACTACTCCTTTCAAGGATACCCCCTCCCAACACCCCCCGCCCCCAGGCCTGATTTTTTTCTTTTCCTTGCCTCTGTAGGCATCTAAACTTCACAGTGACTTTGTCCACCACTAGGAGCAACTTTTGTCAATACCATCATTTTTTTTTGGTCATAACAGTCTTCTATGCCACCCACATGCTGGTGGAATGGACTGCTATAGCAACAGGAACTAGCAGTTCCTGAAACTCTCATTTCCAGAAGGGAGCTCCACTGACCTGTCCCATTCCAAAAACAAGCATTTCCACTCGTTTCCGGGGTTGTTTCAGAAACTGCTAGTTCCTCTTGCGCTAGTAGTCCATTCTGCTGGCACAGCTGGACTGGTAGAGGTAGTTATGCATTTATGCATTTATTTCATTTCTGTACCACCCAATAGCTGAAGCTCTCTGGGTGGTTCACAAAAATCAAAACCACAAGTACAGCACAAAAACAATATAAAATATAAAAGCTTTAAAGCTACAGTGGACAAGTACAACCAGCATAAAACCTAGCAGCAATGCAGATATTTAAAATACAGAAACAAATTTAAAACAGCAGAGCTAAAAGACTAGAATGCTAAAATGCTTGGGAATTTTTTTTTAAAAGGTCTTAATGTGGCACTGGAAAGAGTACAACATAGGCACCAGGTGAACCTCTCTAGGGAGCTCATTCCACAGCTGGGGAGCCACAGCGGAGAAGGCCCTCTTCCTGGTAGCCACCTACATCACTTCCTTTGTCAGGGGCTCACAGAGGAGGACTGCCGAGGATGATCTTAGGGTCCGGGCAGGCACATATGGAAGGAGGTGATCCTTCAGATGACCTGGCCCCAAGCCATTTGGGGCTTTAAATGTTAATACCAGCACTTTGAATTGGGCCCAGACATGGACTGGCAGCCAGTGCAGCTGGGAAAGTACTGGCCTAATATGAACACGTTGGCCAGTCCTTGTTAACAATCTCATTGCCCTGTTTTAGACCAGCTGAAGTTTCCGGACTGTTTTTAAAAGCATGGCAGCACTATAGAATACTGCCCATAAGAAGCCACCAGTCTCAGGACAACATTTGCTTTCCTCTCTCAGGATCCCTTTTCTTTTAGCAGTGCTGTTTTGTTGGTTTGCCAACCACCCCAAAACATGATTTTCAAAGAGTCTTTGCTTGACAGCCTGACTTAAACCCTGCTCTTCCTCGGCAATTTTCTATATTTGCTATTTGTAGCTTCAGGAGCCAAGGACTGGATGGGAGGAGGAGGAGGAAATGGGACAGCAGTTTAATAACATTGATGAATAACAGTGTGGTCCTTGAAAAGCTGCCTCTTTCTTCGTTATTTAAAAAGGCCTGCTGGGGATAGAAAAGCGAGTGTCACTGCAGACTGTAATGAATTTGGTGGATGATAGATAAGTAGCTTTCTTCACAAGCTTGGTGTAGACATGAACGGGGGGGGGGGGGAAATACAGCACAGTTCTCTGGTATGAAAGCAGATCTTGTTCCAATGGTCATATTTATATGTGCACTTTAGGAATAAAAAACACATTTGGGTGAGGGGAATGCACAAAACTGAACCTCAGTTGCTCATCTGGTTGGAGGTTTCCAATTTAAAACTTGAAGGAAATGGTCCCCAATCTGACCAAATTGCCAATTCAGGGCAAGTATTTCATTTTATTTAAAATGGGTATACCCCTCATTTCTTCCAGAGACCTCAAGGCTGCAAACAGAGATAAAACCATGCACTAACAGTTTAATGGAGCCCTTACAGTATAACAACATAGCATTAAAATATTAAAAATGGCAAAAAAAGTTATCAGGACCAACTAAAACGTTGTTCTGCCCATATTACACTGATCTTGTTTGTTACATAGACATCCCACCCTTTCCTCCAAGGATCCTGAGGCAGCATACATGATCCTCCTGTTCCCCATTTTATCTATACAACAATCCTGTGAGGTTGGGTAGGCAGAGAGTCAGTGGCTGACCCAAAGTCACCCATTGGGCCTCAACCAGTGGGCTTAACTTGAACCTGACTCTCCCCAGTCCAGTACTCTGAGCACTACACCATACTGGCTGCATGGGCTTTCACTGCATTTCTGAGCTCCATTTAAGACACCGGTCTTAACCTGTAAACATGAAGGAATGCCTTCAGTTATTTGACATTCCCTTGTGTCTTTAGCTCTGTTTCTGGGATGGTGGAGTATCTTCTTTCCACTGGCCATGCTGTCAGTTCCCCACCACCTCTGGGAACCTCCCTGGTAGGAGCTGACATCCAAAACATATTGGGGGGCACCAGATTGGGGAAAGCTCGTGCCCTGAGAGGCAATCAATCAATCAATCAATCAAGGCTGACATAGGTCTTTTGGAGGAACATGCAAGTTATTGCTAGCATTATCTCTCCATAGCAATGGCATAATTTCATCTCAGCTTTTGACAGGAAAGAGTGAATATTCATAAACCAGGCAAAGAGCAGGAGAAGCGAAGCGTATGTCTGTTTAGAAGCATTTCTGAAACATTTTGCGGAAGCACAGTCTCTAGGGGAAACCGAGGCATCCCCATGTGCTAATGGCTTTCTCGAGGAACAAAATGTTTTGAATGAAATCATTCTGTCTCAGGTATCAGAAGTCTGGGAAATGGGACCCTTTCTGCTGTTCCCCCCCCCCCACGGTTACTTTTACAGCTGCATATTCTGATACCGAAAGCATCATGTGCTTGCGTGGAAAGCAAGGAGGGAGTAATTTGTACTTGTATCCCAAAGGCTCCCCATCTTTCCTGCTGTCTATCTCACTTTTTTTTAATGAAGGGGTGTGTGTATTTATGTCTCTGCAGCGGGTGGTGGAGTGTGGAAGCTAATGCTGACATTTCAGGGTGTTTTTGAAGACTGGTCTGGCTTTTGTTCCTCCTCTGAGAATGGTGGGCTTTCTGGCAATTCAGTTTTATTTGGGTGCTTTTTTTAAGGAGATGGAAAGAGAGAAGAAAAGAAAGAAAAATGGAGTAGTGGGGATACTGCTCTAGCTCTCACTGAAGTGGTACCCATTTATTTATGAAAATTTATATCTCATCTTTCCATGAAAATGCATGCAAGGCAGCTAAGGACAAGAAAATATATACAAAAAGGCAACAATATGTAAGGCCTGTAAAGTTCATCTCTGGGCTGTTCAGCTGCACATGATGGTTCACATGATGGAATCCTTTGTACAAATGAAAGTCAGCATGTGAGGGGTAAGGTTAAGCCAGAACTCTTCCCCTGGGCATTTACAGTGCAATCCTGTGCATGGCTGAATTTAATGGGACTTGCCACCGCACATGTGGGCAACTGATGGCCCTCCAGATGTTTTGGCCTACAACTCCATCGACCCTCACTATGCATTGCCTATGCTGGCTAGGGCTGAGGGGAGTTGTAGGCCAAAACATCCGGAGGGCCACCAGTTGGCCACCCCTGGACTATCAGATAAGTGTGTATAGGATTGTAGCCCTAGTTTTCTTTTGTTCTTTAAGCACATTTTTAATTCATCTATCACATAACATTGTAGTAAAACTTCAAGATGAGGCTGGACAGCCATCTGTCAGGGGTGCTCTGACTTGGATTCCTGCATTGAGCAGGGGGTTGGACTCGATGGTCTTGTAGGCCCCTTCCAGCCCTACTGCTCTATGATTCTATGATTAGCAAAATATGTATTCACTTTTGCAAAAGTATTTTCAAAGAGAGGTTCCCCCTCCAAACTAATTACTAAGCAAGGCCATAGTAGGTGGTCTCTCTCTCTCTCTCTCTCTCTCTCTCTCTCTCTCTCACTCTCACAGACCTGGCTTGCACCATCACCACAGCCCACTGTGGCTTATTAGCCTGGTTGGTTGTGGTGCTTGTGGCCAGCAAATTGGCAGTCCAAGCCCCCACCACATCATCGACTTGTTACATGTGAACCCAGCGAGGGTGGGTTGTTGGAGCTGGAGTAGTTGACAAGCCACCCAGAACCCATGGGCTGTTTTAGGGTTGCAGATGGCTTGTCCACCACCCCAACAACCCACCCTCGCTGGGTTCTCATGTAATGAGAAGCTATGGTATGCTCCCACTGCTGTGATGAGAAGCCCATGGGGAAACTCACCCATGGCAGTGTCTCATTCCATGCAAACTGGGTCACTGTATGTGTGTGTGTGTGTGTGTGTGTAGACAGAGAGAGAGAGAGAGAGAGAGAGAGAGAGGATTGAAGGCAATCCTGTACTCTAATGATATTATCTTTGGTTTTACTATTGAGTCTTTGTATATTGGTTATATACAATTGTATATCATAGAATCTTTTTTCGTTGTAATGGGTTTTGTTTATATACAATAAAGCTTACAGACAGACAGGTTACAGACAGGTGTGAGGATACATGTATGTCTGTATTATGCATGTATGTCTTTCTACACCTTTTGCTGTAGTCCTGCCCACTTTTGCTTGGTGTTTGCCCAATGCTGGCATACAGCCTCCCCCGCCCCCCGCGGGTTAGCATACCTTGGGCTGAAATGATCCCCTGCCCGGAGTTCACTCAGACTTATTCACAGAGAAGTGTGCATAGGATAGCATCCTCAAGCTGCCATACTGTGTAGCAGCCTTCCCCAACTTGGTGCCTGCCAGATGTTTGGACCTCAACACCCATCATCCCCAGCCAGTAAGGCCAATGATCAGGAATGCTGGGAGTTGAGGTTCAACACATCTGGAGGGCTGCTGCGCACCCTTAGCTAGGAGAAGGTCCCATTGAGTTTGGTGATGCTGATGTCTTAGTAGATATGTATATAATTGCACTGTTTAGTTTTCTATGTGATATAGAGTGTTGGTTTTAGTTTTAAAAAGGGGGGCATCATATTATGTGTGAACTCCACCTCCAGTCTAAAATAACACAGGTTGAGCTGCCTCAAGAAGAGTCACCAGTATTTCAGTTATCATTTCTGCTCTACAGTTTAAGCCAGTAATTATTTGTCAACCATTACGCTCTCACTATTTTAGGTTTGGGCTATTTCCATATGGGACCACCAAAATTATGCTCAATTGGAAAAAAGAGGAGGGTAACACTGAAGTCAAACAACTAGAAACCAACCATCATGTGTCATTGTTTCTGTGGAGAGCATCTCCCAATTGCTCTGATCAGCTTTGGATGTAGAAGGAACTTAACCTGAATGGAAGGACACCTGGGCAGTTTTATCCCGTTCATTCTCCCTCCCTCCCTCTCTCTGTCTCTCATTTATTACCTTCTTTCAAGGAGGCCCAAAATGATGTTGGATGATACAGCCTTCGCTTCATGCTGAGATGGTGCTTTTGCCCCATCTTACATCAAACACTGATGCAGACAAATTATTCTGTTTGGAAATGCATCAAACGCTACCTTCGAAGTAGAATACATCACGCTGGCATATGTACCCGCACGTTCTTTTGAGGCCGTCACAGAGTCATTAGGTTTTAATGATGTGATTGATGATGTTACTTCCACCAACAGTTGCTAAAGGCTTGGGGTTTTCTTCCTTAAAAAAGACAAACACAAGCATATTGGATTGACAGTGGCTTACGAAACCTTCACATGCTCCTAAGCAGCTTCGTCTACTGGGCTCCTTCTTCTATACACTTGTTTATTAGCCCGACATGTGGACTGGTGGCTCCATCCCAGAAAGAGCTCCTGTACCTTTTCAGAGTTTCTTATTGCTGGGAACAAGATCTCTTACAGACCACTTCTTTCTGAATGGACCTATCCATGTGCTCCGATCAACAACAGAAACACTGTTATCTGTCTCCATGCTGTCCACAGTAATGAGAGGTGGGAACCTGAGTTGAATCCTTCTAAGGACTGGCACCTAGGTGGTGGAACACCTTCTTCAAACAGAACTTGCGGCCTGCCTTCTTTTTCTTTTTCTTTTTACCCTGCAGCCATTGAGGGCAAACAACAGCAAATGCATCTTTTAAACCATAATTAACATGTGTCAGCTGATTAACGACAGGGGTTGCAGCAGGCATGCAAGGGATAATTTCACACATTCTCCTGCTGTTGCAATTCTGAGGAAAATCCCTTTTCTGAAGCTAGTGTTTGGTTTGGAAAGAAATTCCTCCTGCTGGCACAAATGCAAATAACACCTTCAAAGGAGACATTTTCCTCGGGGCCACAGCAGGGGAGAAAACGGTTAAATCCCCCTCCCCTGCATGCCTGCTGCCATCCTGATAATTAATTCAGCACAAACACCCAGCTGATACAACCTGTTTTTTTTTTTTTTTTAAACCCTGTGTGTTAGAGGCGAAGGTGCATTTAATGTTGCATGTAGTTTGGCCCTTAGTAGTTGAAGTCTTGTAGACATTTCATATACAACTCTCCCTGGCTGACACTTCTTTAGGAACAAATCGGAAGCTGTCTTCAACAGGTCAGACTATTTGTCCATCTGGACTAGGGATCTTGGAAAAATCCATTCACAAGCTGGAGTTCGCTGAGTTTTCCTAGGTTCAGCCCCACGGACTCCATTCTGCTTCCTGTTGGAGTGCCCGACTCAGGCCATTTCATGGATTTTCTGGGCCTTTTGTGCATTTTTTTCACCAGTTCCACAATTGGTGGAAAATTCCTGAGCAATTTGTGCAAATTATGGCCAAATTTGTTTAAATTGCTCAGAAATTTGCACAAATTATGGCTTGATGCCAAAAGGAAAAAAAATGTGCAAGAAAAGTTCCCAGAGTTTGGGGACAAGCCCGCACCTTGGCTTGCAAATGTAAATCGAGTTGTATACACTAGGGAACTCTATTGAGCCAAAAAAGAATCAGATTTCCCAGTGATGGATATCCCTAATCTTGACTAGTTTTATCTTACTGGAAGCAGCTCTTGAGAGTCTCTGAGAAAGGTTTTTCTCATGACCTGTTGTTACCAGTTCCTTGAAACTGCGTATGACTTTCTACATGCAGGGGAGCGTGTGCAGGTGGAAATGATATTTGCAAAGAGAGTCTGCATTTCCCTATCTAAACCTAAGATTACACAATCCACCATTTTTTTAAAAAAGTTGATGGCACAAGACATGATAGAGGTGTACAAAATTATGCATTGTGTGGAGAATCTGGATAGGAAGATATTTTTCTCCCTCTCTCATAATTCTATAACCCAGTGGGGTCATCACATGAAGCTGATTGGTGGGAGATTCAGGACAGATTAAAGGAAGGACTTCTCCACACAGCAAGTAGCTACTCTATGGAATTTGCTACCACAAGATGTAGTGAGGGCCACCAGTTTGGATGGCTTTAAAAAGGTACTGGACAAACTCATGGAGGATACCGCTGTCAGTGTCTACTAGTCCTGATGGTTCTACATATGCTACCTCCAGTATCAGAGGCAGTATGCCTATGTACACCAGTTGCTGGGGAACATGGGTGGAGGGTGCTGTTGCACTTGTATCCTGGGTTCTGGGTTGAAAACTGGTTGGCCACTGTGTGAACAGAATGCTGGATTAGAAGGAGCCTTGATCTGATCCAGCATGGCTCTTCATATGTTCTTATGAAACTTCTACAAGGAATCCATGCAGGCTTTGGGATAGGAGTATGGGTATAACATCAATCAAAACTTGATTATTGAATGCAGACTCCACACAGGTAATTGATTTACAACAGGGTTGTTGAACCTCAGGACTGTAGGCCAAATGTGGCCCACCTGGGGACCCTATATGCCCCTCTAGGGTTCCCCAGATGGTGATGCTCCATTCTTAACCCCACCTACTTTCCCCGATGGCCAACAGTTTGATGATTTCCTGGATCTCACATGCCACCACCCCCCCCCATTCTTAAAGGTTGTAATGCCTTTCCTAAGGCTTGGTTCCTGGCAATAAGAGCTTTAAGGTAAAACATGAGGGGATTTTGGCCCCACCACTGGACTATGGCCTACAAGAGTTTCTCTGAAAAGGAATTTGGGGCTCAGGCTGAAAGAGGTTTGACACCCCTGGTTTACAAGGTTGCAGCCCCCTGACAGGGCTCTAAGCACAGGCCTGTGGCAGAGTTTCTCCTAGTCTGAGGAAACAGAGGGAGGGGGGGGATCTGGAGGCTGCATGGTTAATTGGCGGAATATAACACCAAGTACACGATATGATTCTGGTTTGAAGAATCACACATGCAAGGAGCGGGGAAGAGGAGGGGACAATGCCAAATTGTTTAGATCCAGAATGTTCTTATGAGCCCTAACAGGCAAAGTTGACTGTCTTAATGACCAAGTAGAAAATACAGCAGCTGGGAGGATGGATTTTCAGTGACCTCCAGCACCCATTGCTGGGCAGTGACATGCTGTCCCTTAATGAGTTCCTGTTTAAAGAGGATGCAATGGCAGAAGGAGACAGGTGCAGCTCTTGCTGTGGGGGAGAATTAATCCCATGTGAAATGAATTGGATGTGCAAGTTGAGACAGCCTACTACGTTCTCGTCACCGCTGCAGAGTTTACACGGCTTTCTTAAAAATATATATATATTTATAAGCCTTCTGAACTTTTTCTCCCCAATGGTTGGCTGACTTGATGAAAACAATGATGAAAACAATGAGTAACTGTCTTCTTGGATCTCCTCACAAGTGAAACCATTGCCTTTGTGATGTGTTGAGCTCCAGCTAGACATCTTTAACACTGCCCATGTCATTCCTTACAGCAGGGATGGGTGACCTTAGCCCTGCAGGCCAAGTCCGCCCTCCTGGGGCACCAATCTGGCTATTCGGGGTCCCCCAGAGGGTCAGGCCTCCTCCTCATTTCCCCTACCCACTAGGGATACTGCAGAAATTCGAGGTGGACTAAAACGAACTCAGATTTCTAAGAATACGACCTGCAGAATCCACTGCAGAGTGACCCCCTCAGGCCACATGGAGTCTGTTGACTTTCAGATAGTTCTTTCTTTTTTTACTTTCCCGAAATTTGTGCATATTTATTCACAGCAAACTATGCAAGTTTCTGCTGAAGAAAAGTGGAATGGAATGGAGGACAATACGCTAAATGTTACATGCTAAGGTAAATTATGTAAATTGTTTTATGAAACAATTCAAGACGAGGCTGGACAGCCATCTGTCCGGGATGCTCTGACTTGGATTCCTGCATTGAGCAGGGGGTTGGACTCGATGGCCTTGTAGGCCCCTTCCGACCCTACTATTCTATGATTCTATGATTCTATGAAACCTCCTACGGAATTATTTGCGTATTTTTCTGCTTGATGAAAAAAAAATTGCATCTGTCTGTGAGTGGATGACGGAACAAAAGACAGCTGACAATCTGCGAAACATAGACGGAGTGGATTTCACACAATCTGTACATCCCTTCCGCCTACTGATCTTTTGGTGGTTTCCCAGCTTTTGCGCAGTTCACTGGCAGTAAGAGCTTCAAGCTAAACTGCTGCTCTTTTTTGCATTTGGGCCCTAGCCTTTTCACCTAGGGCTCTGCCACATTTTGCCTTCAGTCCCGCCCACTACCAGAATGCAGATCCCAAGAGCTTCTCCAAAGCTGATTTAAGCCCTCAGGCTGAAAGAGGTTCCCCACTTCCGCCTTACAGGAATGGGGGTCTCTAGCCTGGAGAGGGGGCTTCTATTCTCCCTCTCTCATCATTCTTTATCAGTGAGTTTTTGGTCATTTCATTTGTCCCAGTGGGTGGTAACTTCTTGCTCATCCTCACCGCACACCTGTTCCCTCCCATGGCATGTGAATTAATAATCTCTGGCTCATCATCGCAGCCTACTTCTTCAGCAAGGCCATCTGGCCTTCCTTCGCCATTGTCCTCACAGTTGCCCTTATGTCAAAGCAGCTTGGAGAAGGAAAAGGCTCTTCCATTTGCCTCTTCCAAGTTCAGAGGCTACTGAATGGCAACACCAGTCCCACTGAGGTCAATTTGAAATGGATGGGGTTGGGCAGCATAAGAACCTGTCAAGTTCCAAACTGACCCTGGCATAGTTGCAAATTTTGAAGTGTAGTTGCTCATTATGACAGTCTCCATAGCTGCACCCCCAAAGAGAGCTCAACCATCCAGGCGGCTGTGTGGATTCATACCTACATGCGAGTTCTAGCAGTTTTCACCTCCACCAGATGCAAGTCTTTTGTAAAGCGAATGGGTCTTAATTAGAGCTGTGCACAAACAGCCTCTCAAAATTCTCCAGCCTATTTGTGGGCAGCGAAACTGGGGGGAGAATTTCACCAAATTTCTCCTAGGGGAGGAGAAATTCTCCAACAGTTACTCACAGATAGGGCCCACCATTGGGAGGATTGCGGCACAGGTTCTTTCTTTTTTCCTCAGGGTTTTTGGTTTACTGCACGTCTTCTGTAGGTGGCAACATCAGCTGTGTTGAGGCTTCCACTTTTTTGAGGCAGAACTTTGAATTTCTTTTGGTGGTCTTTTTGAGCTTGCCTGATCATTGCGAGGGGGGCGAGGGGGCTGTGTGTGTTTCCTCTCTCTATCACACATCTTCCCAGTGCTCTGTGGCCTCCCAGGCCACCTGCACTTCTGAAATGAAAAAGTCCCATGAGAGGAATTGCCTCAGGATGTCTTCCTCACGATGGCTTTAACTGAAGTGTGGGAAGCCAAGGAAGCTACAGGCTGCCACAGAGATAACTGTACAATGACAGACAGGACAGTCATGCGCACTCCTCAGACACCTCACAAATAAGGTAAGCACAAGAATTTCTCTGAATTTTCTCCTGCTTTGAATTTCTTTTTGAAAGCAATTTCTTTTCTATCAAATTGAATGAGAATGGCTGAAAAAAATTTGGGAGAAATTTTCGGCACGGCACTAGTCTTAATGACTCATTCAAGACCAAGGCAACCCAAAATTATTTGCATTACAACAGGGAACAATATATTATTGCTGGGAAAATTCATTTCTCCCCAGTAGGGATGGCGGAGAAATCCTCCACGGACCCCAATGAGGCCGGATTCTATTGAATCCATCCCCCCGAAGTCTGCGTAGGATCGGATCTCTTACCTCTGCCTCCCCGCGAAGTCTTCGCCAGCCAGATCCTGCCTGTTGCTGGGTCCGAAGCCTCAGCGATACGGCCGCCATTGCCATATTGCTGGGTGGACTGACGGACTGCGGATGCAAATGGCATCCACTACACCATTTGTGTCCCTGCTCTTTGATGTGATAGGCTACATAAATCTTTACGTAGCCTATTGCGTGAAAAACCAGGGATGCAAATGGCGTATTTGTGTCCCTGTTCCTTCGCATGATAGGCTATGTAAACATTTACATAGCCTATCATGTCAAAGAGCAGGGATGCAAATGGTGTCTGCTATGCTGGACGCCATTTGCATCCACAGTACGTCAGTCCAGCCAGCGATATGACAATGGCGGCTGTATTGCTGGGGCTTCAGAGCCGACCAGCAGCTCCATGTAATTGCCGTGGAGCGGAGCTGGCCGGTGAGGATTCCGGGGGGAGGGATGGATCACCTCCCCCCCCAGACCCCCCTGCCAGAACGGCAGGTAAGTAATTTGTACATCCCTACTCCCCAGCTACTGTGAGGACTGCAGCTAAGCTCAGAGGGAACAGGGAATGCTAACATTGTCTGCCATCCTTTCTGAAGTGGGTGGCAGAAGACATCAGTGCTCCTGCTAATAAAAAAGTGCTGTAGCTGCATCCATATGAACCCTGGCTTCACTCCACCACTGCAAATGGATAGCTGAAGTATTGTCCCAGTCCAGGCACTGGAAAGCTCACTAGAGAAATGGAATCCACACTTCGTGTTCTCTCAGCTTTTCACTCCCAGACTGTGGAAGGCTCTGCTCTTCCTTCACAGTCACACTCTTTGTTTTTTGTAAGGTGTTAAAGCATCTGGCCTTTTAAATTCCTTTTAGTGGCTTTAATGCTCTTGTTAATGTTTACAAAAATATTGCAAATTTCTAAGTGTAATGGAGTTGCTGTTGTTTGATTTTGATTCACTATATACCACCTTGGTGATGTTTTTGGAAAAGTGGTATAAAATAATGACACGAACAATGACAGGTAAGGCAAGCGAACTTAGGTTATTGGGTGGCTTAAAGATGTTATTGGGTGGCTTAAAAAAAGTTATTTGGCCTCCTACCATACAGCCCTCCATGCACTTTGAAGACATTCAGGGGGCAGGAGGGCAAAGAGAAGCTCCTCTAGCTGAGGCCAAGAGGTGGGCACAAGGAGCAGGGGCTTTTTTGTAGTGGTCCCTTCTCTTGCCAAAGGAAGCTTGTTAGGCTATGCCCCTTGCCATCTCTCTCTCTCTCTCTCTCTCTCTCTCAGAGGCCTCTGCATGCATTTCTGTTTAGGCAAGGTTCCCCCCCCCCAGATAAATATGGATGAGAGCTAGTAGGAGATATTTATTCACTTCCACAAGATGTAGTGATGGCCACCAATTTGGATGGCTTTAAAAGACAATTGGATCAATTCATGGAGGATAAGGCTATCAATGGCTACTAGTCCCGATGGCTATATTCTACCTCCAGTATCAGAGGCAGCATGCCTATGTACACCAGTTGCTGGGGAACATGGGTGGGAGGGTGGTGTTGCACTCCTGTCCTGCTTGTGGGTTCCCATTCAACAGCTGGTTGGCCACTGTGTGAACAGAATGCTGGACTAGATGGACCCTTAGTCTGATCCAACATGGCTCTTCTTATGTTCTTATGTAATTGTTGTTGTTGTTGTTGTTGAATTAGGCTTTATTGATTTACATTATTATTATGTACATCACTTGATTTCCCACCATTCCATTTGTTGACTTGTAGTCAAAGATGTGAACAGATGCCCCCCAGAAATCACTGCACCCCCAAGCAATATGGAAAGCCCTGCCACAGTGGTTATTGCACCCCCAACCCAAGCAATACAGAAAGCCGTGCCACAGTAGTTACTCTGTGGCAAGTCATTCATGCATGCACATCACTGCTCGCTGCTTCTGTCATGCGTGAACCAGCCAGCCCTCAAGTTCATGCGAGCAACGCCTAAAGGGGGGTCCAATCTGAGCAAACGCAAATGTCCCATGGAGAACCTAGAACACCACATTTGAACGTTCTGCTCCAAATTTAAATGAAGCACATAGCATTACAATTACTCTCATTTTTTCCTTCCTACCCTTGCCTCCCCCTCCATCCTCTTCTCCATTGCCTATAATAGACTATTAGCTCCCTGAGGGCAGGGACCTGTCTGTTCTGTTCAGGTAACTCTCTACAGCAGGGTTGGGAAATTTCAAGTAAGGGGGCCAAATCTGGCACTCCTGGCTCCCAATCCAGAGACACACCCCTTTTCCCCAACCATTTTGTAGTTTCCCAGCTTTTGTGCCATTTCCCCCACACATTCTAGAAGGCTGAAATGCCTCTCCTAAAACTTAATTCCTGGCAGTAAGAGCTCTGAGCTACAATATGCTGTTTTGTTTTGTTTTTTGGCCCCACCCCTTTTGTCTTAGGCCCTGCCTACCACTGGAATGCGGCCCCCAAGAGCTGTTCTGAAATTGAATTTGGCCTTTGGGCTGAAAGAGGTTCAACACCCTTGCATTAGACCATCTGAACCCACCCTACATGGAAGTGTGCAATCTGCAGGTCCAAGGACTGCAACTCTGTTCTGAAATGACAATTCTTCCTGCTTTGGTGCTAGACCAGAGGGGGCTGGTGGCTCCCATTTCGGAGGGGTGGCAATTCCATTCTGGGTTTTAGTTAGAATCAGCCAGAGCTCTAAAGGTGCTATCCAAGGTGCTGAACCCATTTTGGTGATAGGTTTCAGCACCTTGGATAGAACCTTTAGAACTCTGGCTGGTTCTAAGACCCAGAAAGGAATCACCGCCCCTCTGAAATTGGAGCCACCAGCCCTTCACAGTCGGACACAAAATGCTGGAGGCAGGCCCAATCCTCTATACTTACCCCAGCTGGCAAAGCCAAACTTAAGCAATGGAAAAAAGAAAGAGGTTCCCCACCCCTGCCCTACAGCACTGTGTACACTCACAGTGCCATGTAAATAATAATGAAATCTGGAAGCAAAACTTTCTAGACCAACAACTCCCACCGCCCCTGCTGTGTTCATAATGGTGCTTTCGTGGCCCAATTCTTGTGTATCCCAAACAGAAGCTTGCCATCTCTTGAAATTCTGCACAGAGGATGTTTTGGAAAATCTGGCTCAAAAAGGGTATGAATAATTAATACATTCAAATGTCACAAAATTATCATTTTCCCCCTAAACAGATTAATTCCTCCTCATATCACATGTGCAACCCTGCCCCCCCCCCCAATGTTCTAATTAAAAACCACAGGCTGGGGAAGAGGAGAGGGTGGAGGGTTGATGATACGTTTGGCTAATAAAAGTGAAATGGGGGAAAATCAGCTGGTTTTAATGCTATCGTGGACAGTAAGTGGTGCATGATTAATGCTTAATAACACTTGTTGCCATTTATTCCCATTAACCTTATGTCTTCGTCATCCATTTTCAGATTGTCTTGCTTCCTGTTGCTTTTTAATGAAAATTCATTGTGTTAGATGCAGAGACTGAACCGGCTCCATGTACAAGAAAAATGGAGAAAAATTCCCCTGGGTTCAGCTTCCTTCCCTTCTGTATCTCGGTGTATGGGGTTGGCATCAGTGGGCAACTGCTGAGGCCCACACCTCAACAGGGGTCCCACTGCCAATATCTGGAGCCCCCTAGCCCTGCTGCTTCTTCTGCCGCCTGTTGACCTTCCCTCTCCAAGCAACCAGGAAGAGGAGCCAGGAGGAGTAAGTGCTACACAACTCACGCTCTCCCATTGAGAGGTGGTGCGGATCAGGCCCAGAGGAAGGGCTGAGTGAATGGGCAGCAGCAACACTGGTGAGGAGGAGGTGAAAGGAAGCCCTGCTGAGAACATCTTGCCTCGGGATGGCTGAGAACGCTGATTTATGTCAGCAGCCCTTCTCCGTGAGCCCCTGCCAAAGGAAGTGAGGCGGGTGGCTACTAGGAGGAGGGCTTTTTCTGCCATGGTACCCCGGCTCTGGAATGAGCTCCCTAGTGAGGTTCGCCTGGCACCTACATTGTATTCCTTTCGTCGCCAGGTGAAGACCTTTTTATTTTCCCAGGCATTTTAGCATTTTAGCTTTCTAAATTTTTATCTTTGCTGTTTTAAATCTGTATTTTAAACTCCTGCACTGCTGCTAGGTTTTATTGTGGTTGTATTGTTATATTGTGGTTTTAATGTTCTGTATATTTTAAATTGTTTTATTGTGTGCTGTTTGGTTTTAATTTTTGTGAACCGCCCAGAGAGCTTCGGCTATTGGGCGGTATTTTGTTGTTGTTTATTCCGTCAGTCGCATCCGACTCTTCGTGACTTCATGGACCAGCCCACACCAGAGCTTCCTGTTGGCTGTCGCCACCCCCAGCTCCCCCAAGGTCGAGCCTGTCACCTCCAGAATATCATCCATCCACCTTGCCCTTGGTCGGCCCCTCTTCCTTTTGCCTTCCACTTTCCCTAGCATTAGCATCTTCTCCAGGGTATCCTGTCTTCTCATGATGTGGCCAAAGTACTTCAGTTTTGCCTTTAATATCATTCCCTCAAGCGAGCAGTCTGGCTTTCTTTCCTGGAGTATGGACTGGTTTGATCTTCTTGCAGTCCAAGGCACTCTCAGCATTCTCCTCCAGCACCACAGTTCAAAAACATCTCTCTTCCTTTGCTCAGCCTTCCTTATGGTCCAGCTCTTGCAGCGATAGGTTACTACAGGGAATACCATTGCTTTAACTATGCAGACCTTTGTTGTCAGTGTGATGTCTCTGCTCTTCACTATTTTATCAAGATTTGTGATTGCTGTCCTCCCAAGAAGTAAATGTCTTCTGATTTCCTGGCTGCAGTCAGTATCTGCAGTAATCTTTGCGCCTAGAAAGACAAAGTCTGTCACTGCCTCCACGTTTTCTCCCTCTATTTGCCAGTTATCAATCAAGCTGGTTGCCATAATCTTGGTTTTTTTTTAGGTTTAACTGCAACCCAGCTTGTGCACTTTTGTCATAAGGTTCCTTAGCTCCTCCTTGCTTTCAGCCATCAAAGTGGTATCATCTGCATATCTGAGATTGTTAATGTTTCTTCCAGTGATTTTAACTCCAGCCTTGGCTTCATCAAGCCCAGCACATCGCATGATGTGTTCTGCGTACAGGTTGAATAGGTAGGGTGAGAGTATACAACCCTGCCATACTCCTTTCCCAATCTTAAACCAGTCCGTTGTTCTGTGGTCTGTTCTTACGGTTGCTACTTGGTCATTATACAGATTCCTCAGGAGGCAGACAAGATGACTTGGTATCCCCATACCACCAAGAACTTGCCACAATTTATTATGATCCACACAGTCAAAGGCTTTAGAATAGTCAATAAAACAGAAATAGATTTTTTTTTGAAACTCCCTGGCTTTCTCCATTATCCAGAGGATATTGGCAATTTGGTCTCTAATTCCTCTGCCTTTTCTAAACCCAGCTTGTACATCTGGCAATTCTCGTTCCATGAATTGCTAGAGTCTACCTTGCAAGATCTTGAGCATTACCTTACTGGCATGTGGAATAAGTGCCACTGTTCGATAGTTTGAACATTCTTTGGTGCTTCCCTTTTTTGGTATGGGGATATAAGTTGATTTTTTCCAATCTGTTGGCCATTCTTGTGTTTTCCAAATTTGCCGGCATATGGCATGCATCACCTTGACAGCATCATCTTGCAAGATTTTAAACAGTTCAGCTGGGATACCGTCATCTCCTGCTGCCTTGTTATTAGCAATGCTTCTTAAGGCCCATTCAACCTCACTCTTCAGGATGTCCGGCTCTAGCTCGCTGACCACACCATCAAATCTATCCCCGATATTATAATCCTTCCTATACAGATCTTCCGTATATTCTTGCCACCTTTTCTTGATCTCTTCTGCTTCTGCTAGGTCCTTGCCATCTTTGTTTTTGATCATACCCATTTTTGCCTGGAATTTACCTCCGATGTTTCTAATTTTCTGGAAGAGGTCTCTTGTCCTTCCTATTCTATTATCTTCTTCTGCTTCCACGCATTGCTTGTTTAAAAATAATTCCTTATCTCTTCTGGCTAACCTCTGGAATTTTGCATTTAATTGGGCATATCTCCCCCTATCACTGTTGCCTTTTGCTTTCCTTCTTTCTAGGGCTGCTTCCAGTGTCTCATCAGACAGCCATCTTGCCTTCTTGGTTTTCTTTTTCTTTGGGATGTTTTTGGTGGCCACCTCCTGAACAATGTTGCAAACTTCTGTCCATAGTTCTTCCGGGACCCTATCTACTAAATCTAGTCCCTTAAATCTATTCTTCACCTCCACTGCATATTCATGAGGAATATTAGTGAGCTCATATCTGACTGATCTGTGGGTCTTCCCTATTCTCTTTAGTCTGATTCTAAATTGTGCAATAAGAAGTTCGTGATCTGAACTACAATCAGCTCCAGGTCTTGTTTTTACTGACTGCACAGATGTCCACCACCTTTGGCTACAAAGGATGTAGTCAATCTGATTTCGGTGTCGACTGTCTGGTGAAGTCCATGTATAAAGTCGTCTCTTAGGTTGTTGGAAGAGAGTGTTTGTGATGCACAGTGAGTTGTCTTGGCAAAAATCTATCAGCCTATGTCCTGCTTCATTTTGTTCTCCCAGACCATGCTTGCCTGTAATTCCAGGTGTCGTTTGACTACCCACCTTAGCATTCCAGTCTCCTGTAATGAAAATAACATCTCTTTTTGGCGTACCATCCAGTAGGTGCTGCAGATCCTCATAGAACTGATCTACTTCTGCTTCTTCAGCATCTGTGGTTGGGGCGTACATTTGGATCACTGTGATGTTAAATGGCTTACCCTGAATTCGAATTGAGATCATTCTGTCATTTTTTGGATTGTATCCAAGCACTGCTTTAGCCACTTTATTATACATTATGAAGGCTACTCCATTTCTTCTGTGGTCCTCTTGTCCACAGTAGTAGATCTGGTGGTCATTTGATGTGAAGTGGCCCTTTCCAGTCCATTTCAGTTCCCTGACACCCAAAATGTCTTGACATCTCCCCAATAACCACATCCAATTTGCCCTGGCTCATAGATCTTACATTCCAGGTTCCTAGGGTGTGTTGATCTTTAGAACATCGGATTCGTTGTTCACCAGCACCATCGGCTGCTAGCCGTCCTTTCGGCTTTGAGCTAGCTGCGTCATCACATCTGGGGCTAGTTGAACTTATCCTCTGTTCCTCCCCAGTAGCTTTTTGACCATGGTATACCGACATATCTCTGGTTATACTGATCCATTTAGTTTTCATGGCAAGAATACTGGGGTGGGTTGCCGTTTCCTTCCCCAGGGATCGTATTTAGTCTGACGTCTCTGGGTGGTATAGAAATGAAATAAATGAAATAAAATCAAATAAATTATGTTGAATTTCTTTTGGTGTTTTTGAGCTTATCTAATCACAGCTAGCCTCCCAGGCTGCCTGCACGTCCTGATCTGATAAAGCCCTAAGGGAGGAATTCGCTCATGATACCTTCCGCTGGGCTTCGGTTGACATGTAGGAGGCTACAGGAGGAGGCTTGTTGTTGCTGTTGTTCAGTCGTTCAGTCGTGTCCGACTCTTCGTGACCCCATGGACCATAGCACACCAGGCCTTCCTGTCCTGCGCTCTCTCCCGGAGCGTGCTCAAGTTCATATTCATTGCATCCGTGATGCTATCTAGCCATCTCATCCTCTGCCGTCCCCTTCTCCTTTTGCCTTCAGTCTTTCCCAGCATCAGGGTCTTTTCCAGGGAGTTTTCTCTTCGCATTAGGTGGCCAAAATATTGGAGCTTCAGCTTCATTATCTGTCCTTCCAATGAGCACTCAGGGTTGATTTCCTTTAGGATGGACTGATTTGACCTCCTTGCAGTCCAGGGCACTCGTAAGAGTCTTCTCCAGCACCACAGTTCGAAAGCATCAATTCTTCGGCGCTCAGCCTTCCTTATAGTCCAGCTCTCACAGCCATACATTACTACTGGGAAAACCATAGCTTTGATTAGACGGACCTTTGTCGGCAAGGTGATGTCTCTGCTTCTTACTATGCTGTCTAGGTTGGCCATAGCTTTCCTCCCAAGGAGCAAGCGTCTTTTAATTTCATGGCTACAGTCACCGTCTGCGGTGATCTTGGAACCCAAGAAAGTAAAATCTGTCACTGCTTCCATTTCTTCCCCTTCTATATGCCAGGAAGTGATGGGGCCAGATGCCATGATCTTCGTTTTTTTAATGTTGAGTTTCAAACCAGCTTTTGCACTCTCCTCTTTCACCCTCAACAAGAGGCTCTTGAGATCCTCTTCGCTTTCTGCCATTAGGGTGGTATCGTCTGCATATCGGAGGTTGTTGATAATTCTCCCAGCAATCTTAATTCCGACCTCTGATTCATCCAACCCGGCATTTCTCATGATGTACTCTGCATATAAGTTAAATAAGCAGGGTGACAATATGCAGCCTTGTCGTACTCCTTTCCCAATTTTGAACCAATCGGTTGTTCCATGTCTGGTTCTTACTGTTGCTTCTTGACCCTTGTACAGGTTTCTCAGGAGACAGGTAAGGTGGTCTGGTACTCCCATCACTTTCAGAATTTGCCACAGTTTGTTGTGATCCACACAATAAAAGGCTTTAGCGCAGTCAATGAAGCAGAAATTCTCTTGCTTTCTCCATGATGCAGCGAATGTTGGTGATTTGATCTCTAGTTCCTCTGCCTCTTCTAAACCCAGCTTGTACTTCCGGTAGTTCTCGGTTCGCATACTGCTGAAGCCTAGCTTGTAGGATTTTGAGCATCACCTTGCTGGCATGTGAAATGAGCGCAATTGTGCGGTAGTTTGAACACTCTTTGGCGTTGCCCTTCTTTGGAATTGGAATGTAAACTGACCTTTTCCAGTCTTGTGGCCACTGTTGAGTGTTCCAGATTTGTTGGCATATTGAATGCAGCACTTTAACAGCATCATCTTTTAGGATTTTAAATAGCTCGGCTGGAATACTGTCATCTCCGCTAGCTTTGTTGTTACTAATGCTTCCTAAGGCCCACTTGACTTCACTCTCGAGGATGTCCGGCTCAAGTTCAGTGACCGCACTATCATGGCTATCAGGGACATTCAGATCTTTCCTGTATAGTTCTTCTGTGTATTCTTGCCACCTCTTCTTAATCTCATCTGCTTCTGTTAGGTCCCTGCCTTCTTTGTCCTTTATCATGCCCGTCTTTGCACAAAACATTCCCTTGAGATCTCCAATTTTCTTGAAGAGATCTCTAGTCTTTCCCATTCTGTTGTTTTCCTCGATTTCTTTGCATTGTTCATTTAAGAAGGCCTTCTTGTCTCTCCTTGCTATTCTCTGGAACTCTGCATTCAGTTGGGTATATCTTCCCCTTTCTCCCTTGCTTTTCGCTTCCCTTCTTTCGTGAGCTACTTGTAAAGCCTCATCAGACAGCCACTTTGCTTTCTTGCATTTCTTTTTCTTTGGGATGGATTTCGTTGCTGCCTCCTGAACAATGTTACGGACCTCCGTCCATAGTTCCTCAGGCACTCTGTCTATCAGGTCTAATGCCTTAAATCTATTCCTCACCTCCACTGTATATTCATCAGGGATATGATTTAGGTCATACCTGAACGGTTTAGTGGTTTTCCCGACGTTCTTCAATTTAAGCCGAAATTTTGCAAGAAGCAGCTCATGATCTGAGCCACAGTCAGCTCCAGGTCTTGTTTTTACTGACTGTATGGAGCTTCTCCATCTTTGGCTGCAAAGGACATAATCAATCTGATTTCGATATTGACCATCTGGTGATGTCCATGTGTAGAGTCGCCTCTTGTGCTGTTGGAAAAGAGTGTTTGCTATGATCAGCATGTTCTCTTGGCAAAACTCTATTAGCTTTTGTCCTGCTTCATTTTGTACACCAAGGCCATGCCTGCCTGTTATCCTGGTGATTTCTTGACTTCCTACTTTAGCATTCCAATCCCCTATGATGAAGAGGACATCTTTTTTTGGTGTTAGTTCTAGAAGGTGTTGTAGGTCTTCATAGAACCGATCAACCTCACCTTCTTCGGCCTCAGTGGTTGGGGCATAGACTTGAATTACTGTGATGTTGAATGGTTTGCCTTGGATTCGTACTGAGATCATTCTATCATTTTTAAGATTGTACCCCAGTACTGCTTTTCCCACCCTTTTGTTGACTATGAGTGCTACTCCATTTCTTCTAAGGGATTCTTGCCCACAATAGTAGATATGATAGTCACCTGAATTAAATTCGCCCATGCCTGTCCATTTTAGTTCGCTGATTCCCAAGATGTCGATGTTCAATCTTGCCATCTCATGTTTAACCACCTCCAGCTTACCTTGATTCATTGATCTGACATTCCAGGTTCCTAAACAATATTGTTCTTTACAGCATCGGATTTTCTTTTCACCACCAGACACATCCACAGCTGAGTGTCCTTTCGGCTTTGGCCCAGCCGCTTCACTCTTTCTGGCGCTACTTGGAAATACCCTCTGCTCTTCCCCAGTAGCATATTGGACACCTTCCGACCTGAGGGGCTCATCTTCCGGCGTCATCTCGTTTAGCCTTGTGATACATTCCATGGGGTTTTCTTGGCAAGAATACTGGAGTGGGTTGCCATTTCCTTCTCCAGTGGACCACATTTTGTCAGAACTCTCTGCCATGACCTGTCCGTCTTGGGTGGCCCTTCACGGCATAGCTTATGGCTTCATTGAGTTACGCAAGCCCCTTCACCACAACAAGGCAGTGATCCATGAAGGGGACAGGAGGAGGCTACAGGTTGCCAAAGAGGTGATTGTACAATGAAAGACAGGACATGTCTGCTCATTCCTCAGCCACCTTCTAAGTAAGGTAAGCCCAAGAAATCCATCCCTAATCCTTGATAATTTCTCTGAAGGTTCTTCAGTATTGAATTTCTTTTTAAAGCAATTTATCTTCTATCAAATTGAATGAGAATGGTTGAAAAAAACATGGGAGAAATTTTCAGCATAGCACTAATTTCCTTTTTGGGGGTGATTCATAAGTGACTAATCTACAATTCGGCCTTCTGTGTAACTCTGAAAGGTTGAGGATCTGGGCCTACAAATCCCACCACCAGCTGTCTTCCATGTGCATACTAGCTGTGAAGCAGTGGAATAACGATAATGCTATTTTTTGAACTATAAAAGGGTAAATATTGCACACTCCACACTTCCCCAAGCCATGAGAAGTATCCCTCTGGATCCTAGTTGTTGGAGAACAGTTGAAGAAGGCTACTTAACCCTCCCATCCTGCTTGTCAGCTTCCCAAGAGACACAACTGGTTGGCCACTATTAGGAACTGGACCTTACATTAGATAGGCCTTTGACATGACCTGGCACAGCTTTTTGTACACCAGTGGGCTAAGGCTGGCATAACTGAGATTTGGTTTCCTTTGAATGAGAAAACATTAGAGACGTAAATGTCCTTTGTGCAATATTTGCTAGAGCTCTGCTCAAATGGCCTCTCAAGATTCTCCAACCTAATTGTGGACAGAGAAATTGGGGGAACAATTTCACCAAATTTCTCCTAGGGGAGGAGAAATTCTTCAACAGTTTCTCACAGATAGGGCTGGCTACTGGCAGGGGTTGGAGCACAGGTCCTTTCTTTTTTTCCTCAGGGTTTGTGGTTTATTGCACTGCTCCTGCAAGTGGCAACAGCATCAACTTGTTGAAGCTTCTACTTTTCTGAGGCAGAAGTTTGAATTTCTTTTGGTTTTTGAGCTTACCTAATGACTGTGAGGTGGCCAAGGGTGCTGTGTGTTTTCTCTCTCTGTTATGCATCTTTCCATTGCTCTGCAGCCTCCCAGGCCACCCACCATTCCTGAACTGAAAAAAACAACCCATGGGAGGAATTACCTTATGATGTCTTCATGATAGCTTCAGTTGAAGTGTGGGAAGTCAAGGAGGCTACAGGCTGCCATAGAGACTATCATACAATGAAAGACAGGGCACACACTCCTCAGCCACCTCATAAGTAAAAGAAGGACAAAACCCCCAAACCCAACCCATGAGAATTTCTCTGAAATGTCTTCTCTTTTGAATTGCTTTTTGACCGCAATTTCTTTTCTATCAAATTGAATGAGAATGGTCAAAAAAAATGTGGGAGAAATTTTCGGCCCAGCACTATTTGCTTTATTTACCAATATACACACCGAGGGCCTGACATGAGTGTGTGCAGGACTGCAATTTCCATTTTACTTTGGGGCTTGTGCAGCGACTGCTCTTGTGACAAGATCCCCATTGAGATCTTTCTTCCTCTTAACTTACCAAACCCTCCATGTTATTCCATTTGGATCTGTAACATAAAGAATTCCTGCACCAGCAATGGCATTCAGTGTGTGGCAGGGTGAGTCATAAGCTTGGTAACTTATCTCTACCAGGAGCTATTGATATTATTGAATTTAGCAGATGATCTCTTTGCTAGAACAATGCTGAAGCTTTAGCAAGCATATGTAGTGTGAAAGCTAGCAGGTTGGCTGATGTGCTGTGTTACTGGGAGGGAAAGGAGGAGGGGAGGGTGAATAGCTAAGCAGTCTGTGTCTGGTAATTAGGCTATGAAAGCCATAGAACCATGGAATGTTAGAGTCTGGAGGTACCTAGGGGTCATAGGAACACAGGAAGCTGCCTTATACTGAGGCAGACCCTTGGTCTGTCTAGCCCAGCATTGTTGACACTGACTGGCAGCAATAGCTCTCCAGGGTTTCAGGCAGGAGTCTTTTCCAGCCCTGCCCAGGGATGCTGGGAATTGCACTTGGAACCTTCAGCATACAAAGCATGTGCTCTACCACTAAGCTATGATCCTTCCTCTAAAGGTAAAGTAAGATTCCAATCCGCATGGTTCTAAGTAAAGAGACTGGAGGTACCTAGGGGTCATAGGAACATAGGAAGCTGCCTTATACTGAGGCAGACCCTTGGTCCATGTAGCTCAGTATTGTCAACACTGACTGATAGCAGCTCTCCAGGGTTTCAGGCAGAGTTTTTGCAGCCCTGCCTGGAGATGCCGGGGATCGAACCTTGGACCCTCTACATTCAAAGCAGGTGTTCTACCACTAAGCTACAGCCCAACTCCTTGCTCACTAGAGGAACTTTGCAATTACAGCATCCCTGACAGATGTGCCAGCCTCTGCTTAAATACACTCAGCGAAGGAGAGAATACCACCTTCCAAAGCAGGTCCATTTTACTATCAAACGGCTCTTTTCTTCAGGAAGGTCCTTCAAACATAACATGCTGGTGAAATTTGCTTCCCTGCAATTTCCACCCACTGGTTCTAGTCCTGCACTCTGGATTAACTTTCCTACTGTCCCTATTCAGGGGACTTTCAGTCTGACTTTTACTCACATTCTGGGTTAGGGACCAACGAATATTTACTGGGAACAAGATAATAAAAATCACTATCATGAAGGGTTGTTGGTTTGCTTGAATGGAAACCATGCAGTAAAAAGCTTATCATATGTCGAACCATGCAGATTGGCTGGGTTTTTTTAATCCCTTCATTTTTTGTAATTAATAGCCACTCCCTCTTCCCTTGACCCCACCTCTTTCCTCCAGCTACCAGCCATTCGGTGGCTTACCAACATTTGTGCAGTTTTCTACCCATTGTAAAAGGTGGAAAGCCTCTCCCAAGGATTAGTTCCTGGCAGCAAAAGCTTTAAGATAAAATATGCTGGTATTTTTGATACTTTGGCCCTTCCCACTTTGCCTTCAGCTCCACCCACCACTGAAATGTGGCCAGTGGAGGCTGATGGCGCCGATGTCAGTGGGGTGGTGAATCCGTTCTGCAGAAGCAGAAGCACCTTGGATGGCTCCTTTAGAGTTCTGACTGGTTCTGGCTGAAACCTGGAGTGGATTCACTGCCCCATTGACATGGCACCTTGGAGAGCTCCTTTAGAGTTCTGACTGGTTCTGGCTGAAACCCGGAGCAGATTCACTTCCCCACTCACATCGGAGCCACCAGCCTCCACTGAATGTGGCCCCTGAGAACTTCTCCAATGGCATTCAGCTCTCCTCAGGCTGAAAGAGGTTCAACACCTTTGGTGTAGAAGATTCAACCCTTAAATAATTGGTTGATAACTGGTTGCATGATGGTCAGCTCTTTTTAGTTTTTAGCTTCCAAGTTTTTATGGTTATTGTTTTGAATTTGTCATTGAGTGTATTTTCTTGTTTTTAATTATTGTAAAGTGCACTAGGATCAATGGATGAAAGGTGATATTTAAAGTAAATCTCTTAAATAACAGTTAGATTATATGTTCTGTAACTGCAAGGTCTGGTTTCTTTGTAAGATGCACTGGATACTCTCTTTAATTTTTTTCCAGGCAGCAGAAAGAAATAAGTAGCCAGGATCTCAGTTTGTTACATACACCGAAAGAGAGTGAGCAGAAATTCTATCCAATTGAACACATCACACCAAATGTGATTTACAAAGGGATTACAAGCAGTTGAAGGTAGTAAACATTAATCACAATATTTAACTGTAAAAAGTCTTGTGTGGCAACACAGTTCCTACAAAAGGAAACTGGTGATCTATTTTGCCATGACAACACCCTCCCACTTGTAATGCCGGCAGGTGTTATAATACCCAGCCATCTCAACATTCCCTAAGGATTTTTTCAGTGAGGAACAAACCAATCTGTGCACAGTGCGTTACTTGGAGAAAAACAACATCCCTTTGCAAAGCGTAGGTCTTTCTCCTTTCTAATTGTGGAGAGGGAGGTAGGGGGAACACACAGATGTGGAAATGTTGGCTTATGTAGAGGGTGGGAAATATATTTCACACCCCATGCCAAAGATAAAGGCTCATTAATTCAGGTTCCACCTTATAGCTTGCATTCAATGTGCATAGTAATTGTTAGGTGGACATTTGCACAGTGGTGATCCGTCTCTCTATATGTACATAGCATAATACCCAATTTATTAGGATGAAGTGACAGAATAGTAAGCTGGCAAAAGGCAGTTTAGTGGTTAGTGTGACAAGAGGCAAGGAAAGAGAGGGACACAGCATGTTTCCAAAGAGCATGAGGCCACTAGATCAAGATTTTCCAGGAGTTGCTTTTCTGGCTCTTGGCTTGATCTCTGCTTCTGATCTCCATGCTTGGAATCTTGACTTGATTTCTGGTCCTGCTTGAAGGCTACTCAAGGCTCAGCTCTGACAATATGGGAATGGAGGGACTGAAAAATATCAGGACAGTGCTTGTTTGATGCCAGCCATCTCCATCAACAAAGAAGATGGCTAATGTTGAGTTCATTATGTTTTTTTTTTTTTTAAATGGATTGTTAGAATCCTCACCTGGGCACCTAGGCTAGATGGTTGTTCCAACAGCCTTTCGCCATATTCTTGCAATCCCTTGGAGACCTTGAGCAAGCAAAAACTAAGGAACAAGTGCCAGGATGTTCTTTGCAGGAAGGAGCTAAAATGGGAATTCAGTGCTGTGTTAGAATCTCCCCTTAACTACACAGATCAACTTTTGTCTTCTTAAGCACTTCAAATGCTCTGTCCAGAAGTTGCAAACCTTTTCTGTCAGGGGGAATGCAACCCTGTCCAAAAGAGGTTGAATATCAGTTTTCTAAACCCGAAAACCATCTACCCTCAATGACTCCATCTTATCAGGATTCCATTTCAGTTTGTTGACATTCCCTGCCTTTCTTTGTTACCGGGGTCCTAAACTGCTTAGGGCTTTAACCATGAGAACTAGTACTTTGATCTGAGCATCAAAATAAACCATTACCTTCAGGTGGCCTTCTATTTGAAGGGCTGGCAGAGGACTGTCCTTTATTTTGAAGGTATCCTATATTCAAAGGGCTGTCCTAACCAAATCCTGTTTATGGATAAAGAACCATCAGAAGGAAGAGCTGGGCCTTGAAGTTGCCCTCCCACAGCACCAGGACAGCAGGCTGAGAAAGGCACACAGGCCACC
The DNA here is from genome assembly GCF_057233095.1 of Heloderma suspectum. NCBI lineage: Eukaryota > Metazoa > Chordata > Lepidosauria > Squamata > Helodermatidae > Heloderma > Heloderma suspectum. The sequence continues at coordinate 6,808,818 of NC_139466.1, forward strand.
TCCTCACAATCTTCCACACCATGGTGAATTGTAGTGTATTTCCATTTCAATTATAATAATTTCACATTTTCATCTAGACATATCAATTAGCATATGCAAATATTATGCAAATATACATCCTCCTTTGTCCTCTTCTTTGTGATGCATGCCCTCTTTTTTTGGCAATTCACAAGTGGCCACCCTATAACCAACTCAGATCAAATAGGACTTGAGTTGTATATTCTGCCCATTCTGTTTCAGACAATAGAAGGATCACAGGATTTGGGGCTTATTAAAGTTCCTGGATACTTCTCAAGGGCAGCCCCACCTAAAACATTTTACAGTTGTCCATTTTTGGGGTTACTGGTGTTTGAGTGACCATGACTAGGTCTGTCCAGGAAAGGGCTCAGCTGGTACATCTGCTAAAGGCCATTAAAGCAGGGGTCCAAAAACTCCAGGGGTCCCACTCTGGCCTTCTGGCATTCCTCAGAAAGCACCACCCCCTTCCCCTGACCCCACCCATTTCCTGGCTTTTTCACTCATTCTAACTGGCAGAAAGAGCTTGAAGCTGAAGTATGCTGGTACTCTGGGAGAAGATCATCCTATGAAGCTGATTGATGGGAGATTCAGGACAGATAAAAGGAGGGTCTTCTTTACACAGCACAGAGTTAAGCTATGGAACTCACTACCACAGGATGTAGTGTTGGCCACCAATTTGGATGGCTTTAAAAGGGGGCTGGACAAATTCATGGAGGAGAAGGCTATCAGTGGCTACTAGTCTTTATGGCTATGTGCTACCTCCAGTGCCAGAGGCAGTGAGCCTATGTACACCATGGGAAACATGGGTGGGAGGGTGCTGTTGTGCTCATGCCCTGCTTGTGGGTTCCCATTGACAGCTGGTTGGCCACTGTGTGAACAGAATGCTAGACTAGATGGACCCTTGGTCTGATCCAGCAGGGCTCTTCTTATGTTCTTGAAGTGGAGGCTTCACACCTTGGATAGCTCCTTTAGAGTTCTGACTGGTTCTGACTGAAACCTGGAGTGGATTCACCACCTCACTGGCATCGGAGCTGCCAGCCTCCACTGACTTTCCATTCAGAAGGTCCCAGGTTCAACCCTCGCTGTCTCCAGCTTGGGCTGGGAGAGACCCCTGCCTGAAAAACTGGAGAGCCGCTGCTAGTCAGTGTAGACCAGGGTGTTGACCCTTAGGCCTTCTGGGACTTCCCAGAAGGCCATACCCCTTTCCCTACTTCATCGGGGGTTTCCGCTCCTCCACCAACCACTGATTTCTTTGTGGTTTCCTGGCTTTTGTGCAGTTTTCCCCCATTCTAAAAAGTAGAGATGCATCTAAGGCTGAGTTACTGGTAGTGAGAGCTAGAAGTGAAAATAGGCTATCAGTGGCTACTAGTCTTGATGGCTATGTGCTCCCTCCAGTACCAGTGACAATGAGCCTATGTACACCAGTTGCTGGGGAACATGGGTGTGAGGGTGCTGTTGTGTTCATGCCCTGCTTGTGGGTTGGGGCTTGTGGTGGACAGCTGGTTGACCACTGTGTGAACAGAATGCTGGACTAGATGGACCCTTGGTCTGATCCAGCAGGGCTCCTTTTATGTTATGTTCTTAAGGCTGGCTCTTCCCCTTTTGCCTCCAGCCCTGCCCACCACTGGAATGTACCCCCAAGAGCTTCTCTGAAATGGAATTTGGCCTTCAGGCTGAAAGAGGTTCTGCACCTGTGGGTTAAGGCATTTTTAGTCACTGTTGCTGGGTATCTAGAACCAACACCGGATCATGAGCACCTCAAATTCAGAACCTTAAGGAGGAGTGCAGCTCCATCCTGGTTCTATATCTAACCACTGTTGGTGTTGGTGTTGTTGTAGTAGTTGATGAATGTGTATACCACCCTTCAAAACATATTGCCAGGGCACTGCACATAGAAAAGAGATAACAATAACAAAGATATAATAACTAATGTCAATGAAACAGCAGATTTAAAAGTAGCCAACAGCAACATAATAATATCTTAAGTTCATTAGTGTCCAGCAGCTGCCTTTTTCCTATCCGTCTTCTTCTCTTGCTAACAAATTGCACCTGGGTTCATGGCTTAGGAATGGTTATTAAGTTACTAGTTCCTGGTGGTCTTTTGGCCATCATTTCCCTGCAAGCTCAGTCTGTTCCCAGCAATGCTTTTTCACCTCCAGCTATTCCCATCAAACCTCTGCCTTACAATGGCACTTCTGGTCTCTGTCAACATGGCTTATAAGCTCATGTCATCTTTCATTCCACTTTTATAAATGGCTTTCTGAATTGTTCGAAGAGCAGCAGGAAGATGTGTGCATTTTGCAAATTCAGATCAGCCTGGGACGTTTTGGGAAAACTTCAGATACACACAGGGCTTGGTTTGAGAGTCATTTTATACAGTTTGGAGGGGTAAACCTGAGTGTGCAGTGCACTGTTATATACACCCAGCAAGGAGACACAATCACAGTTGCCTAGATAAGGGTACCTCCACGATATGTACATTTCTTTGCAAAAATACACTTATTGCACTCACATTTCACAATTTTAGGTGAACACTTATTATTATCTTTATTGAAAACAAAAACTTATCATCGAGTTACACTGGCTTAGGTATTGACGGTAGAATGTGAGATATGCCACCACCATGACAGATACGCTGGTGGAACACCTCAGAGTGGGGGTTAAAGAAAATATATGGAAGGGTGAATTGGTGGCACATGTTCAGCCCATCAAAATATTTTTCACCCATTAATTCACCCTTGTCCATATATTCAACCTTGAGCTCCTTGAACAATATAAAATGGGTAGGATATAAATGTGAGGCAGAAAAAAATAGATGGATAGAGAAAAGTCAATAAGCCGATACATTTATACTTGCTGCTTTCATTGCTCTAAGCTGGGCTACCCAAGTCCTGAACATAATCAGATTCCTAGTTTCATTTCGAAGAACACATTAAAAACATTGAAGAGATGTAGAACCCTTCAACAAAACTTAATGTCTTTAGGCGCAGGTAGAGAAATTCCCCAGTTGCCATTTTACTGTATGTCAGGACCTGTTTTTATTCATTACGTTGGTCTGGCAACTTTTGTTCATGATTATCATTATTTTTGGAAGCTGTGTTGACTGAGAAATCTCTTGCCAGGTGCAGCTATCATTTTTCCTCCCTGTGTCCTGTCCTGGTCTGTTCTTAATCATGGCAAAGCGTAATAGTTTTGTTGCTGATGATGTTTTAGAAAGTACAGCTTAAACCAGAAGGCCAACTTTCCCTCTGGCAGGACCCTTGTTGAGCTAATGAGGAGACAGAGACTCCTTCCCAGAAATACAGCCTCCATTTGTAAAATGATCGCCTCATGGAAAAGAACGTGGGCTTTGTAGCCTGGATTTTTAAAACCTGCATTTCTCTAAAGCTGAGACAGATGCAAGCGATCACATAGCTTGCAGACGTCTAAAAACAGACAGCACACAGCTAACCAGAATGCTTTAGAAATCATTAGATGGTATGCAACGATGGAGCTACATGATCCTGGTGCTATTTTTAAGCCATGGAATGGATTTTGCACATCATAAAGCAGATTTATAAACCACATTGTGTTGATTTTATCAGCAGGGTCAAATGAAACTGGAAAACCAGGTGATCTCACAAGAGCTGGAAGACAAAGGAGGTGAGCCAGTGGGGATAACAAACCACGCATGTAGGTTAGCCATGTGTTCTCTTTTACAGAGGGGAATCCTCTATTTGAAGGGCTGTCCAGTCCAAGTATAAAGATAAAGAACCCTCAGAAGGAAGAGTTGGGCCTTGAAGTTAGCACCTGGACAAACAGACTGAGCAGTTATATGGTTCACCTGGTCACAGTCTTTCCCACTGTGGTGAGATGTACTGCATTTCTATTTAAATTGTCATAATTATTTCTACATTTGCATCTATACCTTTCAAATAGCATATGCACATTTTATGCAAGCTGGTGTGGTCTTTTGCCCTCTAATTTGGTGATGCATGCTTCTGGCAATTCAGAAGTGGCCACCCTACAGGGATCACCATGCACACTGCAGTAGCCCCAAAGTAACTGTTGACAACCAGAAGCCTGCAGCCAAAGAATTCGCTAGCTGGCTCAGTTCAATCACATCTTTGCTTCTACAGTGGCTTATTTTTTATTTTGCTCTTTTAATGAATCCAGGCTGGCTCATGGGCCAAACAGGTACAGTAGAATGTGGACTTAATCTAGGTCATCCTTCCCCAACCTCGTGCCTGCCAGGTATGTTGGACTGCTGCCAGGGGGTGATGGGGAGTTGCAATCCAACAAATCTAAAGGGCACCACAGGGCCGGCCCTACCATAGGCAGAGTGATACAGCTGCCTCAGGCGGCAAATGCTAGGGGGCATGGAGTGGCAGCAAGGTGTTGGGGGCAGAGCTTGGTGTGCCACACAGCCTGCTCTGCACTCCTCTAAGCTAGACTGATGCCTCAGGTGTGATGGCAGACACTGTCCTGTCACCAGTATTGCAGTAACATTCAACTGCCAATCCATTCAGGTTCTGTATATGGAATCTCTCTGTGTGTGTGTGTGTGTGGGGGGGAGTTCTCGTATTTTGCCTCAGGTACCAAATATCTTGGGCCAGCCCTGGGGCCCCAGGATGGGGAAGGCTGATCTAGGCAAAACACGGCTAAGCGGGCAGTAAATTGGCAACCTTAACTAATGTCACAGACCCCTTTCTCAGCCTTCGACCTGCCTATGTGAGTTTTAAATGGCACCCAAACAGATGGTTTTTCATTCCCACACAGAAGCTGGAGTGCAAGCTGCCTTGTCTCCTGAGCAACTGAACATCCAATGCCACCACTACACCAGTCAATGTCGAAGGCATCATCACCACCAAAAATGCAACGTGGTATACATGGAAGATAAGGGCTTGAGTGTGAAAAGTATCTGCAGGCCAGAAATGAAAGACCCAAAGTCCTCAAGGACCCAAAGTCCTCAATGTAGTCCCCAAGTCCTACATTGTTCATCAATGTAGCCATGGATGAACAAAATGACTAATGGATATTTGGTCACATCGCCCACTATAAATAAATCATAATCATGAGCCCTTTTCCAAAATCTTAAGCAATCCAGAATTGGTATTTCTGCTGCTGCTGCTGCAGTTGCAGTCACGTGTCCACCAGTGAGATCTATCAGATTAATGGGCACAGGAGACAGGGCCTTTTTGGTGGTAACCATATCCTTTTGAAATACCTTTCCATAGGAGGTATGCTTGGCTGACTCTTTTTAAATGGGCCTTAAGAACATTGATCTTTCCATCCACTGATCATAGAATCATAGAATAATAGAGTTGGAAGGGGCCTACAAGACCATTGCGTCCAACCCCCTGCTCAATGCAGGAATCCAAGTCAGAGCATCCCTGACAGATGGCTGTCCAGCCTCATCTTTAATGCCTCCAGTGTGGGACAGCCCACCATCTCCCTAGGGAATTCGTTCCATTGTCGTATTGCTCTAACAGCCAGGAGGTTTTTCCTGATGTTCAGCCAGAATCTGGCTTCCTGTCACTTGAGCCCATGATTCTGTGTCCTGCATTCTGGGATGATCAAGAAGAGATCCTGGCCTTCCCCTCTGTGACAACCTTTCAAGTACTTGAAGAGCGCTATCATATCTCCCCTCAGTCTTTTCTTCTCAAGGCTAAACATGCCCAGTTCTTTCAGTCTCTCCTCATAGGACTTTGTTTCCAGTTCCCTGATCATCTTTGTTGCCCTCCTCAGAACCCTTCCTGCTTGTCTTCATCCTTCTTAAAGTCCGGTGCCCAGAACTGGACACAGTACTCCAGATGAGGCCTAACCAGTGCTGAGTAGAGGGGAACTAGTACTTCCTGGGATTTGGAAGCTATCCTTCTGTTAATGCAGCCCAAAATAGCATTGGCCTTTTTTGCAGCCACATCACATTGTTGGCTCATATTCAGCTTGTGATCGACAACAATTCCAAGATCCTTCTTGCTTGTAGTGTTGTTGAGCCAAGTATCCCCCATCTTGTAACTGTGCATTAGATTTCTTTTTCCTAGGTGCAGAACTTGGCATTTCTCCCTATTAAATGTCTTTCTGTTGTTTTCTGCCCAACACTCCAGTCTATCAAGGTCACTTTGAATTTTGTTTCTGCCTTCCAAAGTATTAGCTATCCCGCCCAATTTGGTGTCATCTGCAAATTTGATCAGCATTCTCTGCACCCCCTCCTCCAAGTCATTAATAAAAACGTTGAAGAGCACTGGGCCCAGGACTGAGCCCTGCGGTACCCCACTCGTTACCTCTCCCCAGTTTGAGAAGGTCCCATTGATAAGCAGTCTTTGAGTCCGATTCTGTAGCCAACTGTGGATCCACTGGATCATTGTTTCATCTAGCCCACTTTGAGCTAGTTTGCTCATCAGGATAGTATGGGGCACTTTGTCGAAAGCTTTGCTGAAGTCGAGGTATATTATGTCCACAGCATTCCTACAGTCCACATGGGAGGTTACTTCATCAAAAAATGAGATCATATTCATCTGGCAGGACTTGTTTTTGACAAATCCATGTTGGCTTCACGTAATCACTGCATTGTTTTCAAGGTGTTTACAGATCGATTGCTTTAACATCTGCTCCAGAATTTTCTCAGGGATTGATGTCAGACTGACTGGTCTGTAGTTCCCAGGTTCCTCCTTTTTACCCTTTTTGAAGACAGGGACAACATTAGCCCTCCTCCAGTCATCTGGCACTTCACCCATCTTCCATGATTTCTCAAAGATGATAGACAGCGGTTCTGAGAGCTCTTCTGCCAGTTCCTTTATTACTCTAGGGTGCAGTTCATCTGGCCCTGGAGATTTGAACTCATTCAAAGTAATTCGGTGTTCCTTGACCATATGTCTATCAATCTCAAACTGCAATCCTGCCCCTTCAGCCTGTACTTCACCTTTGCCAGGGGAGGGGGGTCATAGACCCTCTTTTGGGAGAAGCCTGAGTCAAAGTAGGAATTGAGCACTTCTGCCTTTTCTTTATCATCTGTTATCATTTTGCCATCCTTATTTAATAGTTGAACCACCATTTCTTTCCTCTGCCTTTTACTATGCATGTAGCTTTTTTGTTGCTTTTACATCCCTCGCTAACCTCAGCTCATTCTCAGCTTTAGCCTTCCTGACACCATTCCTGCAATTCTGTGCCACCTGCCTGTACTCTTCGTTTGTTGCTTGGCCTTCTTTCCACTTCCTACGTATATGTGTCCTTTTTTGTTTTCAGGTCATCTCTAAGCTTTTTGTGAAGCCACATAGGCTTCTTCTGTTGTCTTTCACCTTTTTTTCTTGTTGGAATTGTTTGTAATTGTGCTTTGAGAATTTCCTTTTTTAAATGCTCCCACCCATCTTGGACTCCTTTTCTTGTTAGAGTCACTTGCCATGCGACCTTACTTATCATTGTTCTGAGTTTATTAAAATCAGCTTTCCTAAAATCCACGTTTGTATGTGTGGCTACACTCGGCTTTTGCTTCCTTTAGAACCAAGAACTCAAATATAACATGGTTGCTTTCCCCCAGCGTTCTGTAACTGCTGCTTTATTCACTAAGTCATCTCTGTTGGTTAAGATCAAGTCAAGGGTAGCCAATCCTCTAGTTCCTTCCTCTACTTTCTGTAGGAGGAAGTTATCCACCACACAAGTCAGGAATTTCCTGGAGGGGCCATGTTTTGCAGAATTTGTCTCCCAACAAATATTGGGGAAATTGAAGTCCCCCATTACTACTACATCATGCTTCCTTGAAACACTGGCTATTTGCTTTTCAAAAGTTTCATCCTCGTCTTCTCCTTGATTGGGTGGCCGGTAGTAGACTCTGACCACCAGGTTCCTTTTGTCCTTTGCTCCATTTATTTTAACCCAGGTGCTCTTGATGGGGCTACCAAGCTCATCCTCCTGTATTTCTGTGCAGAGATATGTATTTTTCACATATAGTGCAACCCCACCTCCCTTTCTGTTCCTCCTGTTCTCCTGTTCTATGATGCTGGATCATCTTACATTTTAGGGCAGCCTTCTCCAACTTGGTGGCCTCTAGCTGTGTTAGAATACAACTCCCATTGCCTCCATTCACCATACTAGCTGGGGATGATGGGAGTTTTAGTCAAGCACATCTGGATGGCACCAGGTTGGGAAATTCTGTTTTAGGGTTTTAAATGTACTGACTTTTATCCGTACTGGAATTGCATTTCAATGCTGCTCATATATATATGCATAAGTGTGCGTGCACATGAACACTTGTGTATGCATTAAGTGTTTACTATCGACCGTTTTTATTTTGAAAACTGGTTTGAGAAGGTTTTTTACCTTTAAAAGGCAGACTGAAATTCTTTTAACTAATATAATTATTTTGATTATGGTTATGGTTATGATTATGATTATTACATTTCATAAAGTGCACACCCTGCTGAAAAAATGTGGTCTATTGGATTAAAATCCTCTGACTTTTGGTAGAGTATCTTGGAAAATGGTTGTGGAAAATCAGTGTGATGCTTACTACTGTTACATACTCAAGGTGATTTTCATTAACCTTGCCCACTTTCTGTCAGCCCATCAGTAAGGCTGTTGCTTTTTTGAGTGTTATTCTTTCCAGCCCAATCAAGGATCCATGGAAAGATTCCCTTGCCCATAATCAATCTGTCAATCATGTCGAGCCTGTCACTTATAAAAATGATAGTAACATCCGTGAGAGCTTGACACTCCTCATTGCGAAGCCTTAACAGTTCCCCCACCCTCCATCCAGTTGGAATCATTAACGTTGCTCTGCCGTCAACCAGAGATATACTAAAGCTTTGCTTGATAGCCTTTTAAAGGACAACAGTAAACAAGAGAGAGAGACAGAGACAGGATAGCAGTGAATCATAGAATCATAGGGTTGGAAGGGGCCTACAAGGCCATCAAGTCCAACCCCCCATTCAATGCAGGAAGCATGATTCCCAGGCGGTCTCCCATCCAAGTACTCACCAGGGCTGACCCTGCTTAGCTTCCCAGGCACATCAAACCGTGAAGATCCCTTTTTGATGGAGGAGGTGAGTGATAGAAGCCGCTCATAGCTCAATGGTGTTCTTCTAGCTACGTATCTTGGGAAAGAGATAACCTTTGGCTACATCATGCCATATATGAGGGGTCTTGTAAAGTAGTATTTATTTATTTATTGTTACATTTCTATACCATCCCATAGCCAAAGTTCTCTGAGTGGTTTACAGAAGTTAAAGCATTAAATACAATGTAAAAAGTTTAAAAGCCATCCACATAAAAGCAGACGGACAATATACACAAAGAACATATAACTAAAAGCAGCTTTGAACTGTCGGTCATAACTAAAGACACATGCAGGACCGATTAAAACTCATCATGTGCTGCCAGATGCCTGGCAAAAGAGAGAGGTCTTGACCTAGTGCTGAAAAGATAATAATGTTGGCACCAGGCAGACCTCATCGGGGAGCTCATTCCACAGATGGGGGGTCACCACCGAGAAGGCCCAAACTTCCCTTGGAGGAGGCACTCGGAGGAGGACCTTGGATGCTGAACATAACATATGGGTAGGTGAATTTTGGGAGAGGCGTGCTGTCAGGTATTGTGATCCCAAGCCATGTAGGGCTTTATAGGCTAAAACCAGCACCTTGGATTGAGCTCGGAAGTGTATGGGCAGCCAGTGCAAGCAGGTGAGTTATCACACTCCCTGTCCATAGTGCAGAACTACACTGTCTGTGACACCAAATATCACTGTTGTTCCTATCCAGCTTGTTTATATGACCTTGTGTTTATGTGTATTTAAGTTCTTTTTATCCTGCTTGACAAATACATGTTCCAAAGAATTATTAACCCCCCACACAAAATAGAACAATTAAAAAATGTAAAAAGCACACCATAACTTGAAAGCATATGGCAGCATTTAAAAAAAAAAGTGAGAAAAAGAGCAAACTGAAAATGCCATCCAGAATGATGATGATGATATCATCATCAACAACAATCAGTCTTCAAATGCCATTAAAAACTGGAAGAGAGGGAACCCACTGGATCTTCCCAAAGACAGAATTCCACAAATACGGTGGCCCCAGCGAAAAGGTCCTGTCTTTAGAACCTGCCAATCAGACCTTAGGTAATGATGAGCCAGAGATCAGGTCCTCTGATACTAATCTTAAGGTCTGATTAGGTTCATATGGATGAAGACACTCCTTACAATAACTGTGGACAATCTGGAAATGGGGATGTTTCTGGAGTAGACAATCTAGAAATGCCTTCTTTTGCCAATGTTAATTCAGTCTCTGGAATTATTATTATTATTATTATCATCATCATTTATATACCAACTCATAGTTGAAGCTCTCTGGGCAGTTCACAGACGTTAAGACATTAAAATACAGTATACCAAGTTTAAAACCCATTTACATAAAAGCATACAGATAATATATACAAACAACATATATCTAAAACAACTTCGAACTAAAACATTTTCTTTAAAAATCCAACAATAAAACAACACAGCTTAAAACAACATAGCTTAATAACAGTATACAAAAGTCAGCGAAAGGAACCAGAGTTCTAAACAGGGAAGGCCTGTCAGAATAATAGAGTCTTTAATGCCTACTTAAAAACCTTCAACGAGGTCAACAGGCGCATTTCAACCGGCAGGACGTTCCACAACTGAGGGGTGGCGAAGGAGAAGGTCCTCTTGCATGTGGCTGCCAGTCTCACATTAGGCAGATGCAGCAAATAGCCCTCAGAGGACCTTAAGTGGTGGACTGGGACACAGGGGAGAAGGAGCTCCCTAAGGTACCTAGACCACGTAAGGCTTTAAAGGTAAGAACCAGCACTTTATATTTTGCTTGGAAACTAACTGGTGGCCAGTGTAAGGATTTTAAAACTGGTGTAATATGGTCTCCATGGGATGTCCCAGACACCGACCTGGCTGCCATATTTTGTACCGGTTGAAGTTTCCGAACTAAATATACAGGCAGCCCCAAGTACAGCGTATTGCAGAAATCAAGCGTAGAGGTTACTGGCGCATGCACCACCTTTACCAGGTCTGCACATTCTGGGAATGGGTGTAGCTGGTATATCAGCTGAAGGTGATAAGAGGCACTTCTCACCATTGCCTCCACCTGGGGTGCCAGGAGCAGGGTTGGGTCAAGAGGCCCTCCCAGGCTACAGACTTGCTCCTTCAAGTGCACATCTTTCTACCTGGATCTATAGAGGCATCACTTTGAAGCCTGATGTTTGTCCCCAAAGTCTTTCCTCACCTTCTGCATTTGCCTCATTTGGGGGCATTCTTGTGTTTGACCAGACATCCCCCTCAGTAGTGACTTGTGCACATATAGATCTCTAGTTTGCAAAAACAGCCATCGAGGACTAGGTATCTTGGACAAATCCACAATGGATTCAAATGAGTTCAGATCACTATGAATCTGACCTGAGGATTCTGTATTGGGCTGGCTTTTTCTGAGAAATTTCTGTGGAGGTGCAGACTGGTTTTTCACTTTTGGTGGTGGACTTGTACTAATTCGCACTAGTGCTAATGCATATTAGTTAATGTGCATTAGCACTAATGCGAATTAGCACAACCTCCTGCCCCCAAGTGAAAAACCAGTTCACAGGTCCACATTAACCAATGTACATTAGTGTATCTGCACAACTGTGCAAGTGCACATTAGCACTAATGCACATTTGCAGACTAGCACAAATGTGCATTAGTGCTAAGGCAAATTAGCACAAGTAGAATGAAATTCCAGTAATAAAAGATCTGATTCCATCAATGAGCGGATGATGAAATAAAAGATGCTTGATGACCCATGAAGAACAGATGAAATGGATTTAACCAAATCTGTACATCCCTAATGAGGAGGCAAGGCTGTTTCTGGACTGCAGACTGGAGGTAGGGGATCATATGACTGATCCTCCCTGGGTGAGCAAACTCTTCATCTGGCCCACGGAGGTTTGGGATCGCTCTGTGAGCCCCATCCACTCCCCCCCCCAAGCTTTGCTGGCTGGCTTGGAGGATTTCGGGGGTTGTGGGAAGAAGAATCCCCTTTTTATCACCTATCTATGATCAGAGATAACAAGGCGAGTCCCCGACATGCTACCTCCTCCCAATGGTAAAGAAGAAAGGAAGAAAGGATGGAAGGAAGGAAGATAGGAAGATAGAAAGATAGAAAGAAAGAGAAATCCCTTGCTCTTGGAAAAGTAGGTGAAGGCCAGGATGACACTTTTCTCTCTAACACACTACTTTTCCATCTGCAGGGATTTAAAAACATCAACACACTTTGGATGCAGGAGCATCCAGTCCTGTCAGCCCCCATTTGACACTGACACTGTTTCCTCACCTGCTCTTCTTTGTGAGAATGAAGCTCATATACCATAACATCCGCAGTCATTAAATAACTAGTGAATCCGTATGGTCCACATGGGATGGGAGACTGTCTGGAGGATGGGGGATTGTAGCTTGTCTCTGTGCTCAGTACACAGCCACATTTTGCAAGCCCATGGGGTCCCTGTTAGTTGAGGCTGGGCTACTAACTGGCTAAGGTGATGGGTGTGTATTACACCTCTCTAGCTTTACAACACTACACCCAAGAGCAGAATTTTAAATGTAATGTTAAATGTATACCCTGTACTAACATGGGATATCTGTGGTCTCCCGCCTAAGAGACTGACCAGGTCTATGCTGGCTTAGCTTCAGCAATGTTGCATCATAAGAGCCAGCATGGTGGAGTGGCTAGAGTGGTGGACTGGGAGCCGGGAGATCCGGGTTCTAGTCCCCACTCAGCCATGGAAGCTCACTGAGTGACTTTGGGCCAGTCACAGACTGTCAGCCCAACCTACCTCACAGGGTTCTTGTTGTGAGCATGAAATGGAGAGGAGGAGGATTGTGTGTATACCACCTTGGGTTCCTTGCAGTAGGAAAAAAAGGAGGGGTATAAATGAAATAAATAAATAAATAAATAAATAATCCCCTAAACTACTCCCTGCCCCATACTCATTTTACTCTTCCTCATATGGTTTATTATGATATCTTTCATTATAATCCTTTTAGCCGAGACTGCTTCCCAAAGCAGTGTATAACTTCAAATCCATACAAAGGCAGAATATAGTCCACCAAAGCAGCTCCCCTGTTGATCTGCAGCTGTCAGTGGCAGCCATTCACTTATATGGGAGAAATGTGGCACTGGGGGACAAAGCTGGAGTGTGGATTACTAAACTGCCTCTTGCATCTGGGGTGAAGCCAAGGCTTCACTCCTTTGTTTTGCTTTGCGCTGTTACATCTTTATACTGCCCAATAACCAAAGTTCTCTGGGCACTTTGTGATGATTAAAAACCTTAAAAATACAATATTGTATATAATATAAAACTGTATAACATATAAACAGACAGCACAACACACTCACACACACACACCTAAACATTTTTAACAATCAACGATAAGAAATATGGGACCTGAATTAAAAACTTTATTATATGCTGCCAAATGCCTGAGAGCAGAGGAAGGTCTTAACCTGGCACCAAAAAAATAACAAATGTTAGTGCCAGGTAGGGTTCACTGAGGAGATCACTTCATAATTGGGGGGCCACCACAGAGAAGGCCCTCTCCCTTGTTGCCACCTTCCAGGCCTCCCTTGGAGGAAGCACCTGGAGGAGGGCCTTAAATGATGGCCGTAGTATATGAGTAGGTTTGTGGTGGGAGAGGCACTACATTAGGTATTGTGGTCCCGAGCCATGTAAGATTTTCCATGTGCCCCAGATTGAAACTCATTCCCATTGTCCTACATAACTTAATAGGAGCCATTGAAAACTGAGCCAGCCCGTAACGGCATAGCCTCAACTCTTCAACTGCATATTCCTGCCTCGGCTTCCATTTCTTGCCATGATGTTCAATCAGCCTTGTGAATAAGCCCATAAACATTACTAACTTGCAAAAACACATTTTACTAGCCTGGTGGGGGCTACCAGAGGAGAGACGGAGAGCACTGCTCATTCTGTAGCAGCCCGCTGCATTTTTATGCTGGGCATGGTGGGAGGGGCACAGGGGAGGGATGGAGTACTCCAGCCCTCCTCCATCTGCCTGCTCACTCGCTTGCATGGAATCCCTGATTGCCCTTGGCGACCAGGCTAATGTTTAAGTAAAAGGCTGTGCTGAAGTGTGACAGAACCCTGAGAACTGGCATGTAAATGTGTTTTATATAAATCGCCAACAGTTTTATATGTGTGCCTTTTGTTCCTTTGTCAGAATATATGGATGGTGGCCCTGGGACTTCAGAACAAGAATGTTCCAATTCATTGAAGCTAATCAACAATTGATGTGCTTCTTTCTCTGTCTCTCTTTTTCCTGGAGTCCTTGCTGCCATCTGTCTCATCCATATTCATAAATCTGATAGCTTCACACTCTCCAAAATTGAATTGCCTAGTTTTGCAACCTTAGGTAGATATGGTATATGGTACGGTTTGATTTTAACAAGGCTGATAAGACACATTGTGCATTCTGGAAGCACAGTCTCCTTTTGATTTCAAATAATTTTAATGTTTGCCTTTTAACAATCTATCTCATCCCGGAGTGATAATTAAAACACAGTTTTCTTATTATGTTGCACAAAGACTAGAGAGGGCAAAATACAATCAAACTTTCATCCCACAGAAATCCAGAGAAAGCCATGGGTGATCTCATTTTGATACCTTTTAATAATAAAAGTCATTTATAAAAACAATAATGAAGACCCCCCACCAAAATGGTGGGACAGGAAGTACACCTCTGTGTACTTCAAAAGCAAACACACACACAACCTCTACTATTTGTACAGTTCTTGATTACAAGATAACCTGCTAAAATTGGCAGATACTGGAATTTGAGTTTAGTGTTTAATTCCTTGCAAAGTTGAGATTTGCCATGAAATTCAAAATTCTGCCCTAAATGTATGACAGCTATACTGGAATCTGCCATGTTTTGACAAATCCTGCCATGCCCTGGAGCACTCTTGCAACAAGTATCATCATTTCCTCTATTTCTGATTCAAGTCTTCTTGTACTTGTGCAAATATAGCCAAAAACACATCACAACCCACATACAAGAAAGAGGTGTCAGCAGACATGGGATAAGCTTGAGGTTTGTAGGGGTACAAAAATCTTAAGAAAAAGAGAGGACCCCCAAACAGCCCAATGCGGACTCATTGACACAGAATGTTGACTGGGGGGGGGGGAACCCTGACAACTAGATGGGAGGAGGGATAGATTAGATGGCTGGAAAAGGAGGATAGAGGAAGAGACACAGATATAAACACAGCACAGAGAAAACTCTCTCATTCTTTGGATAGGCCATTTCCTGGTATGCACTGAGAGCACAGAGAAAACTCTCTCATTCTTTGGATAGGCCATTTCCTGGTATGCACTGAGAAGCTATTTTTAAATATCCTCAGGGAGTGAGCCAGCCCAAATGAGGACTGGGCACAGTCAGTGACCATAGAATGCTGACTTAGTATTGGAGGAAAAAAAAGAAAAAGAAAAAGAATAGAGGGAAGGTCAAATGGAATGGAGTGGCTAGAGCTCTCAACTGAAGCACTCCACACTGCAACATTTTTGTTGCAGGACTCTTCTCTTTATCTTACATTGTTCAGATACCCCCTCCGTTTTCATTGGTGGTACTCTGACTCTGGAAGATGCTGCCTTTGTCCATGTGGCTGGTGCTGATTCATATGAGTTTCAGGTGCCTGGTAAAAATGAAGAAAACAGAATGGGTGAGCATCCAAAGTAAATCACAAAGAAGAGAAACAGGTTCTCAAGATCTACTGTGTCAATCTAATGTGTCAATTTACTGTGTCGCCAGTAGACAATCTTTTGCAAAAAAATTCTGCAGACTTTTTTCTCTACCCCCCTGAAGGTCTAAAAATAAGAAAAAAAGGCCAAAATGTGTTGGGCTTCCTAAATATATATATTGTAGCCAGATAAAAATGGTCTTATTTTCCCAGTCCTCATAATTAAGATGAATTAAGGTGAGCACTTCTAAGGAGACCCTTGTTGGATAAGAACAAAGGCTTATCCAGTGCAGCATCTTCTTTCCCATAATAGCCATCCATTTCTTTATTTAAAATTATTTGTAGGCCAACTTTAAGGGAGGGACCTTCTGAAGAGTCGCTATATATCTCTGATCTTTAAAGCTGTTGCTGTTTCAGCTTTTAAAAGCTCTTTTGGTGGCATTAGTGCTGTGATTGTTGATTAACCTGGCATTGTTTTATGACAAGGGTGCAGAACTGAGGGCCTGAGGGCCAAATCTAGCTCTCCTGGGGTCCAGACCCGGCCCTTTAGGGTTCCCCAGATGGCCACACCCCCTTTTGTGGTGTGGTATAGCGGCAAGAGTGTTGGACTGGGAGCTGGGAGATCCGTGTTCTAGTCCCCACTTGGCCATGGAAACTCACTGGGTGACTTTGGGCCAGTCACACACTCTCAGCCCAACCCACCTCACAGGGTTCTGGTTGTGAAGATAAAATGGAGAGATGGAGTATAATGTAAGCTGCCTTGGGTTCCTTGCAAGAGGAAAAAAGGTGGGGTATAAATGCAATAAATAATAATAATAATAATAATAATAATAATAATAATAATTTTGCTAGCTCCACCTCTTTCCCCCCAACCACCAATCATTTGGTGTCTTCTCCACTTTGGTGCAGTTGCTTCCCTATTCTAAAAGGTTGAAATGCCTCTCTTAAGCCGTAGTTGCTGGCAATATAAGAGCTTTAAGACAATATATGCTGGTATTTTGGTTCCACCCCTTTTGCCACTGGCCCCAGCCCTTTCCCTTCAGCCCCACCCACCAAGGGAGCATGGCCTCCGAGAGCGTGGACTGCAAAAATGTTAGACATCCCTGTTAAATGGTTAATGTAAACCCCTCCCCCCAGCCATGATTCATAAAGCCACCTTGAAGCAATGAGTCCTATGATGGGCTATAAATATATTAAAGAAAGAAAGAAATGTCTGATATTCTAACCTTTGCACAGGGCTGGCTCCAGGTTTGAACCCACCTTGGCAAGGTGGGCCCCCTCCTATATCAGTGAGCCCAGGGCCACCATTTTAAATTTTCCATATTTTTAGTTAAATTTATTTATTTATTTATATACCGCCCAATAGCTGAAGGTCTCTGGGCAGTTCACAATAATGCCCTGGAACATCCAATGTACTGTTGCTCCAGTGCATTGTGGGAAATCTATCATGGTGACTGACCCCCAGACCCAGCCGCCCACCATGGGGAGCTCAGGATGGGTATTGTTAACATGTCCTGGCAACTGTTCAAGAATGCTTGGTGGTGATTCTGCTCTATCAGCCAAACAATCAGCAAGCTTGCTAATCCCAGTGGAGCCTGGTGGCTCTGATTTTTGGTGGGGTTGTGAATCCATTCTGGGTTTCAGTCAGAACCAGCCAGAACTCTACAGGAGCTATCCAAGGTGATGAACCTATTTGGGGGATAGGGTTCAGCACCATGAGTCACTCCTTTAGAATCCTCGTTGGTTCTGACTGAAACCCAGAATTGATTTACAGCCCCACTGAAATTGGAGCTATCAGCCTCTACTGACTAAACCTTCAGCCTCGTATTGTTACCTGCCAAGTTGACAACCCCTAGTTTTTCTGGTCCCCAATCGGGCTCTAAAAACTGAAAGTTTACTGAGTCCCCTAATGGGTTCTATACACAGCTGCTGAGCTGTCCTGGATGGATCATAAGTTGTGCAGCCCATTCTTAAGTAAACTAGGGTAGCCATTATGCCTCGCTTGCCTTTTCTAAAAGTGTGCGTGCACGTGTGTGTTTCTTTATTGTGCAACTCCATCTCATCTCTATTCTAACCTGAAAATAACAAACACCCCACAATATTTTTATCATCTAGCAGAAGGCATTTCATTCTCTTAAAACAAATCAAAACATCAAATCTCGATGCTGCTCCTCTTGAAACATTTTCCTGCCTTTGTGCCAAAGGTGTGACACAGCATGGCAGAGATGAGCGTCAGCATTTCTCCCGTGTCTCACCGGTGGTGATGCTACACAAGTCAGGATGAATTTCAGTACCCCTGGAATGGACAGTAAAGGACAAAGTGGTGTGTCTCTCAGCACAGTACCATGATAGCATGGTGCGTGGTTAACAAATGAAGGGATTGGAAAGAATTTCTTGACACTGTTTTTAAAGCCATTTTTTCTCACCTGTCTGGTGAAATTAGACTACTGCTACCTGCTCTTTGCTGGCCTTTCCTGTTGCTGTGTCTGTCCCTTTCAATGCATTCTGAATGCCCCTGTTCAAAATAATCTGTTTCTCATTAGAACATTGCTGGGCTCAGTCAGGGTAATTGTCTGTCAAGTGTTGCATTCTGTATACCAGGGGTGCACAACATTTTCAGCCCTGAGGGCCGTGTGGACTGTCTGCCAGGATGACAGAAGCCACACATGTCCAAGGGGGCACATATGCGTGCACACGCACACACATACATGGACATTCACATGCAACTCTCTTCCTCTCTCTCACACACACCACTCATTCACTCAAACACTGCTTGTCGTGTATGCATTTGAATATTTTAAAAGCTTACATTTAAGGGGTGGACAACTGGTGCTGCATTCCCTTGGGGGTAATCTGTCAGGACCATGGTTCCTCTGTGCCCCCCTCCCACACACACAAACAACTCCCACTCGCATCCACATCCACATCCTCTCTCTCTCTCTCTCTCTCTCGCACACACACACACACACACACACACAGTGCAGATTCCAGGTTTTGGAGGTCCCTTGGGCAAGACACCCTCCATGTGCCCCCTCCCTCGGTGAGTCTATCTTCTCGCCGCCATGGTCACCAGCTGCTATTGCTCCTCATCCTGTTTCTCATCATTATTACCATTTGCTTGCTTGACAGGCAGACAGCCAAGGAGCAAGTAGGCAGAGGCATCCACTCCTCACCAGAGGTGCTCCTCACCACCACCACTGTTGCCTGGGCTAGAGCGACAGAGAGGCAGGTGAACAAGCAGGTTGCAAGGGTGAAGAGGAGGAGCAACTCCACGGAGGCCTTGTCAGCCGGCCCCTGCTGGATGTGGTCCCTTGCAAGTGCCCAAACATGCCTATCTTTGATGCTGGCCCTGCACACACCTACTCATGAGTACCTTTACCCATTCCTTCCACCCCTGCCAAAAAGAGAGAGAAATTAAAATGCTCTAGGAAAGAACTCTATGGTTTCTGCCACAGAAGCCTCATTCCTAGAGCATCCCCAGAGCATCCTAGGAAGCAAGCAGGAACCTTTGAGCTCTGCTTCCTTGGGTGCTCTAGGAATGACGCTTCTATGGCAGGAGCCATAGAGCCCATTCCTAGAGCATTGATTCCTCTTTCTCCCCCCCCCCTCTCTTTTTTTTTGGTGGCAGCAAATGCTGGGGGTCGCCAGACAGGGCTTGGGTGCTGGTGGTGCTTGGGGGGCTCCCTGCAGCCCATATGCTGCACTTTTTGCACTTCTGCTTTCTAGTTTTATAGCAGCAGTGCCCAGGCAGATGCCAAGGGAGAAGCCATTAGAGAGAACCATCCCCTCCTGTTTGCTGACCTCAGTATCTGGCAACCAGAGATACAAATGGAACCTGCAACAGCATTTTTCAATGAAGAGTGCTCCTCGTCAGCCAGCCAGGTAGCTGGTTCCAGATCCTGTTCAGGTCCTGGTTCTCGCTCCTGTTACATAGCTGGTTCCAGGTAGATGGTTCCAGGTCCTGTTCAGGTCCTGGTTCCAGCTCCTGGTTCTAGCTCCTGTTCGGGGTTCTATCCAGCCAGCCAGGTAGCCATGCCAGCTTTCAGATATGCCATTTCATTCCCAGTCTGTTTGGAATTCTGTGCCCCCACCCTATGCTCAGCATTCTGTACTGACTGACTAGGCTGAGTTGGGGGTGGGTTTCTTTTTTAACCACTTTAATGGTTCTTTTCCTAGAGATGCTTTTGTACCCCAAAGCATGCTGATCCCCTTTCTCCCTCCCCACAGGATCTGCCATGTAACTCCCCCACCCCCCACCCCCTCGAGCTTGGAGACCAGTCCTCCCTCAGCCCAGCTTCCACGGCAGGGTTCTTTTGAAGCCAAACGGGACAGGACCTGTACAGCAGGTCACATGTCCCCAAGTTCAATGCCCCAAGTTCAATGCCCCATTGAAGTACCACCCATCTTCCTGCACCCCAAATAAATTCAGGATTCTAGCTGGCGATGGAAATGAGAGAGCATGAGGCACACAGATGGGGCTGGAACGTCTTCGCAGGGAGAACTCCATGGGATTCTGTGCTGGCATACCAAGCAGGTTGCTTCCCGCTGCATGCTGACATTTCCCATTCTTTTGCATCGCACCCTTGGCAGCTCCAGGCGCCATCACCATGGCAACATGATAACTCTAGCCTATATCCGAGGAGGTCCCCCTCAGCTGGCATCCCAAGGTTTCCCCCTGAACGCTTGTAGGGAAGCGGTGCTGGCTCCTGAATGCTAATGAAGAATCTGCCCTTGGGTGGCCGAGACAGGGAGAGAAAAGAAGGGCGGGATAGCGCAAAGGGGCCTGGAATAATAATGGTTCAAGGGGGAAGGAATTCCCCTTCTCATGCCATATATATATATATATATATATGTGTGTGTGTGTGTGTGTGTGTATATGTATATATATACACACACACACACACACATATATATATATATATATACACACACACATACACACACACACACACACACACACCCTCCGAGACTCACTGCTCCCGTTGTCCTGCTGGAGGATCATAAACCCTGGAAAAGCAACACTGAACACTGAACTTGCCTTTGCGTAAAGCTCAGGCGAGCTGAAGCCAGTTATTCCAAACCTGAGTGTGTGTGGTGGGGAAAGGGGGGCGGGAATATTCTTTTTATCTGCGCCAAAATCTAATGCTCAGTGCAGCTCAGCTGAGCAGAGGGAGGACTGGCTTTTGAGGGAAGCGTGCCTGCCTCATGTGCAAACTGCATGCAAGCCATGCTTCCCATAGCGATAACAAATCCTTCATCACTCTTCCCCTCTTTTCTTGCACAGATTCTCTTTCCACCATGTTCCTTCCCCATGGTGCAATTCCAATGAGTCCTGTAAGGGAGTTCCCTGCTGCTCACCTTCTTCCTGGCAACAATTTTTTTTTTTGTGGGGGGTGTTGGGGGGATTTGTCTGTTCATCATTGCCTCACTGACACTGGCAAGCTTGCTTCTTCAGTGGGGACGGAGAAATCTTTGGGTGTGGGGACCCCTTTCTGTGTGATCTGATAGATGCCTTGGTTTATGTTATGTAGGGAATGAGGGAAGCAGTCGGATTCAAGAATTCGAGAGCCAGTGTGGTGTAGTGGTTAAAGTGCTGGCCTGGGACTCGGGAGATCTGGGTTCTAGTCCTTGATCAGCCATGAAGCTTGCTGGGTGACTTTGAGCCAGTCACTGACTCTCAGCCTAACCTACATTACAGGGTTGTTGTGAGGATAAAATGGAGAGGTGGAGGACCATGAAAGCTGCCTCAGGTTCCTTGCAGGAGGAAAAAAGGTGGGATATAAATGTATTCAATAAATGCAATCAATCAAGGCTGGCCCTACCATTCAGCAGAATGTACTGGTTCCCTCAGACAGCTCATTTTGGGTGTAGTGAAAGGGTAGCAAATGGTTAGATAGTTAATGTTAATTGTTCATAGATTTTTAATTGTTGTATACTGCTGGGGCGGGGCAGGGGGAGAGAGATGCTTGTGGGATTGTCTGACTCTGGTGCCAAAATAACTTGACTGGCCTTGGCTCTGGTGCAGCTTGATGTGTGTGTCTGTGTCTGGTGGGCACACTATTTGCTGCTCTGCCTCAAGGAGGAAAATATCTTGGCCCTGCCCTGATTGTCTGCTCTTCAGGGTCCCTTCATGTGCACTGGAGATTGAACCTGGATCCTTCTATGTGCCAAGCCTGTGTTCTGCCCCCGGGCAATGGTTACTCCCCCCTCCGGCTCAATTTTTTAGAAGTGCCACAGCCAGTTGCTCCCTGGTACTGGTCAAAGGTAGCCTTGTACCCAGACCCGACTGTGTGGGAAGCCCAAACCTCCAAGCACTTCCACAAGCTGTATTGATGGCCACCAATTTGAATAGCTTTAAAAGGGGACTGGACAAATTCCTGAAGGAGGAGAAGGCTATCAACAGCTACTAGTCCTGATGGCTATATGCTGCCTCCAGTATCAGAGGCAGTATGCCCCTGTACATCAGTTGCTGTGGAAATAAATAAAAATAAATTAAAAAATGGGTGGGAGGGTGCTGTTGCACTCATGCCCTGCTTGTGGGTTCCCGGTCAACAGCTGGTTGGCCCCTGTGTGAACAGAATGCTGGACTAGATGGAGCCTTGGTCTGATCCAGCATGGCGCTTCTTATGTTCTTAAGCAGAGCCACACTGAAGGGGAGGGGGGTAGGTCTGAAAATGCAGAGTACATTGGTGAGCTCTTGTTACTTGGTGACTTGGACCTGTTGTCAACCAGCTTCATGGAAGAGTGTAGCATGTTTTCCGCTGATGTTCTCTCTGTGCTGATAGATCTGTGGTTGCTTGTTCACATGTGTGCAAGTCATCCATTGATCCTATAGTCAAGTAATGAACATGGATACATGAAATGAGCCAGGCTTTAGTCAGTGGGTGGGTTACCTAAAGGTGTATCATGCTGTCCCTTCTCCTTCTCCTTCTTCATAATTTCATTTCTATTATCACCTAATATCAAAGCTCTCTGGGTGGTTCATAACAATTAAAACCCTAAAATATAACAAGATAAAAATATAATGTATTAAAAAATAACATACAAAAATTTAAAACCATTTAAAAGAAATAATAATAATAATAATAATAATAATAATAATAATACAATACTGGGACCTGATAAGAAAACTGACATTTAGAAAGCTCCATTATATGCCATCAAATGCCTGGGGAAAGTCTTAACCTGGCACTGAAAAAATAACAATGTTTGTGCCAGGTGGATCTCACTAGGAAGAGCATTCCACATAAGAAGGCCCTCCCCCTTGTTGCCATCCTCCAAACTTCCCTTGGAGGAGACACTTGGAGGAGGGCCTCAGACGTTGATCATAGTGTACAGGTAGGCTCACACCAGGAGAGGTGCTCCATCAGATATTCAAAGAAGAGCTAGAGCAGTCTGCCCCTAATTCCTGGTGAATCTCAGCAACGCCCTTGAGCGACAGATGGTACAGTCAGAAACCTGAATCTGATGCAGAGAAGAGCAACTGCTGGGGCTGGCAGAGTCTTATACATGATCCAGATCAAAAGAGCACAAACAGAAGGGGAGACGCAGGACACCCCACGCTGACCAGCCAGAATATAGACTCAAGAGCCACATTCCCTAACCTGGTGCCCTCCAGATGTGTTGGACTGCAACTCCCATCCTCCCCAGACAGTATGACCTCCCACACTATCTGGGGAGGATGAGAATTCTAGTCCAAACACATCTGGAGGGTACCATGTTGGAGGTAGCTGTCCAAGAGTGAAGTGGGCCAGAAACAGAGTTTTCAGGACCATGGACAGGTCACAAAGGGCTGAACATAAGAAGAGCCATGCTGAATCAGACTACGGGGGCAATCCTCTGCATGTTTGGGCAGAAAAAAGTCCTAGAGCTTCAGCATGCCCCAGCCAGCATGGCTGGCTGGGGCATGCTGGGAGTTGTAGGACTTTTTTCCTGTGTAAACATGAATAGGATGGTGCCCTAAAGGTCTATCTAGTCCAGCCTTCTGTTCACACAGTAGCCAACCAGTTGACCATGGGAAACCCACAAGCAGGACATGAGTGCAACAGCACCCTCCCACCCAAGTTCCCCAGCAACTGGTGTACATAGGTATACTGCCTCTGATACTGGAGGTAGCATATAAGCATCAGGACTAGTAGCCATTGATAGCCTTCTCTTCCAGAAATGTGTCTAATCCCTTTTAAGGTCATCCAGACTGATCCAGTGAAGTCTCAGTTCTTGGCCCTGACTCTTCACCCTAGGCCAACCCCCCCACAGGCTGAGGAGTGGAGAGCCTCGAAAGGGCAGCTTCTCAGCACTGAGCTGAGTATCCCATCAGGTCTACACATCCACTCCCAACTGGTGCAGTGCCTGTGTCAGTGAGCATGAGGTTCCTGATGACGAAAAGGTTCTTCTGGGGTGGTGGAATGTCTGGCTCAGGGGATGCTGTTTCCAGGGCTCCTGGTTCAGAGGCTTTGGGTCCCAGAGGTTCCTGGTTCTCAGGTTCAGTATCACTATCAGCCAAGTCCAGTGCCCCCATCACTAGTGCTAGGCTGGCTCATCCAACTGGAGTGACTCTTCACAGGACATGGGATGCTGCCTTATAGCAAGACTGTTTGCACTGACTGGCAGTGTCTCTCTATGGCTTCTAATAGAAGTCTTCCCCAGCCCTACCTGGAGATGCCATGGACTGTAGGACCATCTTTTTATTATTACATTTCGGTCCCACCTTTCCTCCAAGGAGCCCAAGGCAGCATACATGATCCTCCTCCCCCTCCTCCTCCCAATTTTGTCCTCACAACAATCCTGTGAGGTAGGTTAGGCTGAGGGTCAGTGACTGGCCCAAAGTCACCCACGGGCTTCATGGCTGAGTGGGGACTAAACCCCACATCTCTGAAGTCCACTGCCCTGGCTCTGCTCGGCCATTGAATTACAGCCTGCTCCTATCTGTGTCTGAGTCCTGGCTCCTGCTTGAGGTCCAGGTTATGATAATTCCACTTGGGCATCCTGTACTTCCAAGCATGCACAGAGTGCCCCTTGCAGTTATAATATTTTATAGTTGGGTGTTGTTTTTTTAAAGCACATCTTAAAGAGCACTCTTCCCCAACCAGGTGCCCTCCAGAAGTTTTGGACTACACCTCCCAGGTTTCCTAACCATTAGCCATGCTGGCTGGGGCTGATAGGAGTTAAAGTCCTATCCTCCAATGCTGTTCAATGAAACTGCTGGGCGAAATCATCAGGAGATTTAGGGCTGGGTGTTATCAGTATGCTGATGACACCCAAATCTATTTCTCCTTAACATTTTTATCCAAGGAAGGTATGACTCCTCTGAATGACTTCCCTGAAGTCAGTAATGGGCTGGATGAGGGAGAACAAGCTGAAGTTGAATCCAGGCAAGACAGAGGTGCTCATCGTGAAGGGTCCTAATTCAGGTATTGAGGTATGTCATCCAGTTCTGGATGGGGTTGCACTCCCCTTGAAGGAGCGAGTTTGTAGCTTGGGGGTGCTTCTTGACCTGACCCTGATCCTGGCACCCCCAGGTGGATGCAAAGGTGAGATGCACCTGTTATCAACTTCAGCTAGCTATGCCCATTCTGGAACATGTGGATCTGGTAATAGCGGTGCATGCACAGGTAAGCTCTAGACTTGATTTCTGTAAAGTGCTGTACTTAAGGCTGCCTGAATATCTAGTTTGGAGACACTATTATTCCCTTTAGAGAACTCTCATTCCTCTTTGTTGACTGTTATATACTGTTTTTATGCTGTGTTGTTTTTATTGTTGGATTTTTTTCTTAAATTGTTTTTAATTTTGTATATAGGTGGGTTATAAATTGAATGAATAAAAACAAAATTAAAATCCAAGACAACAGGAGGGCACCAGTTGGGAAAGACACTTACAGAGAATAGAAAGGAATGTCAAACTCATTTTCCCTCCTGGCTTTACATCCTGACAACCATCCAGAAGGATGAATTTCTGGCTAGACCTGTACAAATCTAGTTGGCTGGCAATTTTACATCTATTGTGCATTCTGTTTTCTTCTCAATAATAATCAAGCTCTAATCAGGGAGAACCATTTGCTGCCATAATATAAAAATCTGAGAACCAATGAAGAACTGATGTAAGTTAGCACCGTGATGCTCTAGCCATGGATGAATAAATGAAATCATTATTTTGCTTGAGGGCACTAATGGAAAAGCTGATTAAAAGCAACAACAACATCCCTGCATCATGGCATGTAAGTTAATGAGGGGGCTCTTTCCTTCATGCCTCCCCCACCCCACTCCCGGTTTTTCTTTGTCTAGTTTACAGGAAAAGAGTGATACAGATTTTGTTTTTAATGTAAGCATTAAGTTTATGCTATCTTAAAGTTGATTTCAGAAAAGGAGGTGTTTTTGAAACCAAGGCAACCAAGACATAATCATAGCCCATGAATATCGAAGAGACTCTAATATTCTCTCCTTTTGTATGTATATCTGGATGTTCATGTAGGCCATAGTTACACCTATGTATGTGTTATGCTAGAAGTCAGAATCTCATTTACTTAAGAGTATTTTTGTCCCACTCCTCAACCAAAAAGCCTTCCAGAGCAGCTTATGTATCAACAATTAAAGACAGCCCCTGCCTGCAGGCTTACAATCTAAGACACCACACACACGGAAAATGGAACAGGGGAAAATAATTCTTTCAGCAGGGCTGGTGAAATGGTGCTGCTTCCCCCTCTCAGTCATCTCCCTTTGCACACCCTGCTCGAATGGCTGGAGGTGGTGACAGCTGAGGGAGAAGGTACCGTCATGGAGGTGGTTTTCGGTGCCAGCAGAACGGCCCTAATTTACTGGTAGATCTTAGGCGGCCCAAAGGAAAATGTCAGAAAATGACCTTGAGAAGTGGTCAACTTTCATTGTCATTCCCATCGTATATTGGTAAGGGGTAATGTTTACCATGCCCCAGCAGTAAATATCAACATTAAGCCATGTGATACAATTATGTCTAAAATTTACATCTTCTGAATCAACAAAAGCCTTCAGTAAATTACTCTATTTCACCCTCATTTTTATCATTTCCCAGTAAATGGCCCCTGCTTGACTCCAAGATTTCTATAAACACACACGTATGTGCATACACCTGCACGCACATGCACACCCATGCGTATGCACACGCACACACTCATATTCTGCTCTTTACTCCAATGCAGACTTTGGGCATCTTGATCATAGGACACAATAGAGATGGCACTGGAGAGAATGGAGAAGGCCAGAGTATGGTACAGGAAACAAGGGCAGTGAAGCTGGTGGTACCGTACCATACCATTTATTTACTGTACCATTTTTTTCCTCTCCATATTTTAGTCAGTGCAGAACAGGGGAGAGTCTAAACCTTGGGGTGCAATGCTTAGTTGATTCATCAGTTAGATTCCTTGACTGCAAACCTTTTGATTAAACATGTGCTTCCAATTATAGCACATTTTTTTAAAAAAGCAGCTGTGTTTAATAGAAATATTTAGGAAAAACTGCAGACAGCAAATGCCAAAAGAGGCATTCTTGCTTCTTGCACACACAGAGGAGAGAATGCCACTTCTAAATAGGACCTCCTGCAGCTTGTATGTTCAGCATCTTAAAAGAAAGCATTTTTCCCCCTTTGAAATGATAGCTGTTGTAGATGGTATTATTTAACACATAAAGTGCCTAAATTTAAATAACCTAAATAATCAATCTAAATAAGCACTGTGAACATACATTGAAAGAAAAGAGAGTCCTTGTTCGCAGGCTCGCAGTCATAGACTGATACAAAAGGAAGACGGGATGGGGAGGGAAGAGGAAAGCAAATGCTGGAGCAGCAGGTCCTTCTCTGGAGGCAAGGCAAGGGTGGTCTCTCCATTGCCATGATGTTTTTCCTGGGAAGCAGGGTGTACAGCCTTTTAGTGAGGCTTAGGCTTCCAGCTGATAGATGCCAGTGCGTGCTACCTTCCAGCTCTTCAGCCCCAAGACAAGTGACTCCCTCATATGCAAAACTACACAGATTTCATTGATCAAAACCTCACTCAGTTAACTGACATATTTCTTCCATCGGATGACAGCCCCACTGCCAATTGTTCAAGATTCCATTGTACTATTATCCCATGCAAAGCCATTTGCTTAGTATTCAGCTAAGATAAGTCATCTCTTCTTTTTTTCTCTTTTCCATCTGCAGACCTATAAATTGTTGCAAAGGGACATACAAGGTTACTGCAGGGTTAATGCACGGAGTTATTCCCCTCATTATTTGGCATGTGAGCGGAGATAAAAAGCTCAAGTTCAATCAATGGGAAACATTCTTCTATCTTAGAAATTCAACCATATATCAAAGTCAAACAATATTTGAAATAACGAGCTCTTCAAAGCTGGAACAATTCAGATTTGCATATGTTCTTTGCAGTGAGTGCATGAGCAATCAATAGCCGTCGTGTTTCTGGGGAAGGGCTCCGGCAAATCTGA
Organism: Heloderma suspectum; assembly: GCF_057233095.1. Taxonomy (NCBI): domain Eukaryota; kingdom Metazoa; phylum Chordata; class Lepidosauria; order Squamata; family Helodermatidae; genus Heloderma; species Heloderma suspectum. Next base: position 6,837,014 of record NC_139466.1, read on the forward strand.
AATCATTTCATAACACGGAAGTAAACAACTGCAGTCAGGCAGGGAAATGCAAGCTTTTGTTGCAGACTCTTCTTTGGGCAAGTGGTAGATTCCCATTGTTCACCAGAAGATGAGTACCATTTCAATATGAAAAAAAGCACAACTAATGCTCAGACACATGACTAAGGTAAATAACAAGCTGAGCCCAAAGCATCGGTCTTGAATAACAATGTCCCACACTTCTACAACTCTATCTGCTCATCGTATCCCAAACCACTTTACTGCTGCAAGCAAGAGACTATCATCTGAAACTAGAGAGGGAGGTCACTGTAATAGAGTGGGTTTGTGAAACAGGCAATATTTTGTCTGGGAGAGAGCCTTCCCCTTTGAAACTGCAACAGGCAATGACGCAGCTGCCTCCTGATTTAGGGAGCCATTGCATCAATCTCCATCCTCTTCTTAGACCCAGGTGCACATTTAGCAACTGACACACCACACACAGGAATGAAGCAGTTAACACAGGTGGAAGTGAATGTGGTCAACAGAAGTGTCCTCTAATTCATAGAGTGATGCCAAATGCGTTGCTACCTGCTGGTGGTCATTTTTGTGGCTGCGTAATTTCAGATTCAGACAGAACTTGCTACCTATCTGCTCACGTGAAAGTGTGTGTGTGTGTGTGTGTGTGTGTGTGTGAGAGAGAGAGAGAGAGAGAGAGAGAGAGAGCGAGCGAGCTTTAAGTATGGGATTGATCCAGTATGAAGTTGCCTCTTTCTGTGATTTCACATTCATATCTCTTTGTCCCCGTTCTTCTAAGGTTTATGGGTACAGCAATTGCACTATCTAAAGCTGGAGATACAAGGTCAACTGAGCCAGACAAATCAGTATGGTGATCCTCCTAATGAGGATTTTACTGATTATTCTATTGCAGTGTTCACATCGAAAATTGCAGGGGTGGGCAGAGGGATATTTACCCCGAAGACTTTTGACTATGAGAATACTCATCCTTTTGGTACTGTTTTGTGCCACTGTTTCCCTTCTCTGCTGTTCTCTCAGATTTTCTTTTCCCTTTTGGCTGCTGCTTCCTTCTTCTTCCTGGATTTACACAGGCATTCCTAGCCAATCAGAGATCATACTGTGAACCGGATGACATTACATCAATGTTTAGCCAATCTGGTTTGGCTATGTGATGATGCCAGTGGGGGCAAACAAAAGCAACTGCAAGTGAGGAGGCAACACCTGTTTGATCCATCACCTCAGCAATCCCAGCCAATCAGGGATTACTTGGTGAATGGGATGCTGCTGCCAGACTATATAGCCAATTAGTTTGGCAATGGGACATTACTGAAGGCAAACAAACCTGGGAGAGAGCACACACAATATGGTAAACATTTTTGTAGGCATTATTAAACAGTTGTTAAAAGGAGACACTTTTTGACACAGCCAAAATGGTTTCCCCCAAAGAGTGCATTGTCTGGGCTCAATTCTAGCTTGATCTTAACAAAAAAGTGGAAAAATCATCACTGAAAGCAAGATGCAGACAGCTTAACAAAACACAGTTCTTTTTTCCTCTTCTGACCACAGCATCCAAAATACAATTTAAAAATCATTCTGCAAGTACACAGGTGATTTTCATCTGATAACAAAGGGAAATGAAAGGCCCAGTGCTCTTATCTCCATTTGCTCATGGAAGGAAATGAAATGAAATCTAACATTTTCACCCCAGCAACACAGCTGCAAGCTTGTAAGAAAAAGTCAACAGAAGATTTTATTTGATTACTGGCTTTCTTTGATCCATCTGCACTGGATTCTGATGTGCTCTTATCACTGGCCAGATTGCTTTCATCTTATGAAATATATGAGGAAGTGAGATGACCCAAACAGTTTTCCTGTAATAGGACTTTCCCCCACCCCCTCTGTCCCCTGTCTCTTGGCGACAATGTTCTTTCCATCAATAATAAAGGGATACCATAAACTCAAAGGGAACTATCTCCTTGAATTCATAAGAGAATGTTAAAATACTTGATGAGGATAAACACCAGGGCAACTCTCAGAAAATGGGTGATTGTTGTCATGTACTGTTAACGTCCCTTTGCTGTAAATGATGTGAATGGCATGTGGTCATTTTCTGTGAAGGCATGGAGGTAGCTATGACAGTTGCTGGCCAATTTCCCCCTGGGCTTTTTCACATAATAAGATCTGCTGGTAAATGTCAACATTCTCCAAGTTTTATATAAAACAATGAGGCTTTAGCTAACCTGATGCAGAAGGGAGTTCCAGATTTCTCCCGAACTCCCTTGAGTCTCACAGTGGATTGGATTGTTTTCAGGGCTGCAAGCTCTAACTGGTATTACTGGAATAGCAAATGAAATAGAAAATTTCAATATAAACAGAAAACAGAAAATAAAGCAGAAGCTGGCTGGGAGCACAGCTGCTGCTGCTACTTGCAGTGGCAGTGCAACCCTCCCCCCTTACAAAAGAAGAAAGAAAGAAAGAAGCTGTGTTTCAACCCTTGCCAAGGGTGAGACCCACCTGTGAGAAGTTGTTGGAGAATTTCTCCTCCCACTGGAGAAATTCAGAGAAATTGTCTCCTCACTATTTCTGCCCACAAGTAGGGTGGAGGATTTGAAGAAGTCAAATGCACACAGCTCTAAGATGCAGAGAGGGGGTATTGGCTGGCATGGAGTTATACTCCACCCTTTTCTCCCTTGAGAAGATTTGGTAGGAGATATTTGCTCAGGCTCATCATCTGTCTGCAATTTGGGGTGCTGGGAAAATACTCCTGTAGGTCTGATTGGCTACTTATTCTGCTATGGTTGGGTCAGGCTCAGCTCTTGGGCCATCTGTGGGGCAAACCCATTTAGCAAAGTCAGCAAGCAGACAAAGCACCATTTTATCAGTCCAGCAAAAGGGCAGTCTTAAAGCAGGGTCTTGCCAGGGGTTCAGAGGTCAGAAGCACAAGACAGTGGTCCAAAAAGAAGCAGTTTCAACTTTCAAGGTCCAAGAAGCAGCAATAAAGACATTCTAGCACCTAATAGCTCCCGAGTAACTTTATATGGCCAAGTCTTTCAGCCCACAACCAGATACACCTGCAAGCCATTGGTGTTGGCGGCAGAGTTTCCTTACTCCTGAGGAAACCCTGGCTCTTGAGGAAGCTTACTTTAGAGTAGGCTTTTACTCTCAAGGAGCCTGGTTGCTGCAGCTCTTGAGGTGTGCACTTTACCAACCACTGGTGGCCTGTGTCTTCACCTTCTGGTGCCACCACACTCTAGGGAGGTTTGGCCTCCTCCTCGGACTCTGTGGGAGAGGTGCAGCCCTCAGGGAGTCCGTCCAGAGTCTACCAGTCCTGGAGGACCTGATGCAGCTTCTCTGGAGGTGCCCGGGGCACTGGAAAGGACAGGAGGGGGACCCACAGACTCAGCAGGCATGGTGTTCTGTGGGTTCTGAGAGAGAAAGGGCTGTTTGAGATGTTGATGATCATGGTGATTAACAACCACCACCTTATTATTAGTAGTATTATTATTAACAACAACAACTGTATTATTAACAACTATATTAGTATTATTAGTATTAGGCTTTCTTTATTGCGTGTGTAGTCTGCTTATGAAATTGAAGCCAGCTATCATGGTGAATATAAATGAAAATGAATTCTAATAACATGAAATCATTATTAGTATTATTATTAACTTCATTATTATTAGCCACATTAATTATTATTATTATTAGGCTTCCTTTGTTGTGTATGTAGTCTGCTTATGAAATTGAAGCCAGATATTTATTATTAATAAATCATAAATTAATTATTATTAACTATCATGGTGAATGTAAATGAAGATGAATTCTAATAACATGAAATTAGCAAAGGTCCCCCGCTGATGAGCAGAGTATCTATTTTGGGCAGATTGTGTGGGCAAATCAATTCTGAGGTAGAAATGGAATCGGTGATGGGGGCAGCTTGAAATGTAATTACCATGGAGACAACATTTGTATCTCATTTAAAACTGGCTGGCCCCAGACATAATAATATTCTCTCTCACACACTGTGTTTCTCTGTGTGTGCATGTGTATAGTTCTGTAACACTCATACCAAGAAACTGAAATGTTATTGGCGGTAGACTGAGGACAGAAAAAGGAAGCTCCTTCTTCACACAACAAACAATTATTTTATGGACTGCCAGAAGATGTGGTGATGGCTATTCATTTAGATGGCTTTAAAAGAAGATAGGAAATTTGTGGATTCATTGGTTTGGCCAATGGCTTTTATCCATGTTGCCCATATGGAATTCCATGTTGCCAATAGGGAACTCCCATATTCAGGGGCAGTTTGCCATGAAATACCAGCTGCTGTCCTGTTCCCACAACACAGGCCAGGCTTGGATTCTCAATCTATTGGTGAGACAAGGGAGCTGTCTAGCAGGGCTGCTGGGACAGCAAGGGAGCTGACCAACCCCATAATTAGAGCTGGGCTCTGGTCCCAAGGAACTGGTCCAAAGAGATGTTACACTAGCAACAGCCAGGCAGCAATCAAAAGGTTTTGTATCTGGCCATGCTGCCACAGCCCTTTGGAGGGCATCAGTGGAGCTCTGCTCTGGAGCCTACTTGGGTTCATGATTCCTTCCCACCCAAGCAGGGCTCAGAGACAGAAGGACTCATACTGTTAGCCATCTGCTGTGCCTTCTGGGCTGGTCTTCAGCTCATTCATTGCGGCCTCCATTCCTGGGTGATTGTGGTGAGTCTGGAGCTGATAGATGTGCCCAGTCAGGGTGCCTTGTATTTCCTGACTCTGACAGCAGGTGGAGCATGTCCCACTGGGGTGCACTGACTCGTCCTGGGCCCTCTGACTGGTGCCTGTGCTGAGATCTTCCTCCACAGCCCAGACTGGCATGCAAGGGTCTCAGTAAGTCAGCCTCTTCTTCTGAGGATGTCTCTCCTGGGTCAGGTTCTGCTTGGTTGGACATGACATCAGTTGGGAAGCAATAGGCGAGGAAAGATTGAACCACCTGTGAACCACCCAGAGAGCTTTGGCTATTGGGCGGTATAGAAATGAATGAACGAATGAATGAATTATTGTTTGGGAACATTCCTGAGGTATCTGGTTGGAGAGCAGGATGACAGACTAGACAGGTTCTTGGTCTGACCCAGCTCTTCTTACATTTTTATTAGCCATGATAGTTAGAAATTGAGCCTCCATCTATAGAAGCACTATATCTCTGACTAGCAGATATTGGGGACATTCAAAGAAGGAGGACTGCTGTTTTTAAGCCCTGTTCATGGGCTTCCTGAAATCAGCATCTGGTTTGTTCTGTGAGAAATAGAATGCAAGACAAAATAGACCCTTGGTCTAATCCAGCAGGTTTCTTCCTATGTTCTCAATAATTTAATTCACCACTGAGTAGTATCTGTGGTGTCCAAACTATGAATAGATATATCCAGATTTTTTTCTTCTTCCTCGTGGACACTTCTTAATTTAGTAATAAATAAATTGATATCTCCCCCCCCCACACACACACACACACTGACCTCTGTATGCAACCAGAAACACACGATCCTGTTGTAAGCCAAAATTGTGCAAGCTCATTACTGTATGCTTAATTTTTATAGATTGGAACATCTACAGTCTCTGCAGGTCATGAAACCTAATGGACTGACCCACATACAGGGCATTAAGGGTGCAATCCTATGTGTGTTTAGGCCAAAGAAATCCTACAACTTGCAGCATTTCCCAGCCAGCATGGCTGGGTGGGAAATGCTGGGAGTTGTACGACATTTTTCTGTTTGAACATACATAGAATTGTGCCATAAGGAACACCAGTGTGTCTTGGGGGTGAGGGGTGAGGTCTGTAGGCTGTGGGGTGCTATGGGGCCACAGCATCTCAAGGTATGACCTCATCCTCTGAATTTAAACAGGTGGCAGGCTGGTGCTTAATAATGCAAACTCAAGAAATGAGTTCGGAACTTGCACGATATAAAAAGAACAATCAGAATATGTTATTATGGGTGCTGGAATCTCATTTAAAACCTAATTAGGTATAGTACAAAGCTAGAGTAGGCTTGTCTTGGGATAAAGAGATTGATGTGTCTGCATGAAATGTGTGATGCCTATTCATTCCTCTGGTCTAAAAAAAAGTTTATTAAGAAAGTAGCATTCTTTTTGTTAACTCTCCAGTCAGATATTGCCATTCTCCCCTGGGCTGCTGGACTCTTGATGAAAAGGATAACAAATAATAGGATTTATCTAGCGCTTTCCCTCTCTAAGCAGTCAAAAAGGTTTCACATATATTACTAACCAGCAAATGGACCCAGGTTTGCACAGGTTGGAATTAGGGATGCTGGAGAAATTTGAGATGGACTAAAATGAGCTCGGATTTCTAAGAATGAATCCGACCTCCAGAATCTGCTGCAGAGTGCCCCACTCAGGCTACGTGGAGTCCATGGACTGTTGAACCTGTTTAATTACTTTCCTGAAATGTATGCATATTTAGTTGTAGGAAAATATGCATGTTTCTGCTGAGAGTGGTAAATATATGTGGGGGAAAGATGAATGGAATGGAGGACAATATGCTACATGTTACGTACTAAGGTAAATTCTGTAAATCATTGCAAACCCTCTTACGGAATTATTTGCATATTTTTCCACACAACGACACCCCCCTCCCTGAATCTGTCTGTGAACAGCTGACGGAACAAAAGGTGACTGACAATCAGTGAAACACAGATGGAACATATTTTATATAGTCCATACGGCCCTAGTTGGAGTAGCCCTTAGTTGGATACAGCAACGCCTTCAAACAAACTTACAGAGCTCTCCAAGTTGGACACATTGCGCCTGTCCCATCTGCGTGAAGCCTGGCACCCCGAGACATGGTCCCTGTCATGGCGCACCCCTATAGCCCTCTCAGAAAGGCATCTGTCCATGCTATTCCCCTGCCCCACAGCAAAGGGAAGGAACAGGCATATCACTAGATCCTTCAGCCTGCCAATCTCCTTGGTTTCAAACTCTACAGTGTGCAAAGCTATGTGTTGGTTAGGGAAATGTGCCCCTAGTGGCTGAAGATGTCATGGGAGGCTTCGTCCATATGGGCCTATTAAAATTAATTTAAATTAAGTAATGCATTTTAAAGAACAAAATAACTCTGAAGTATACACCCCTAGGACCCCCTTAGCATGCATGCCAAGTTTCAGGCATCTAGGTTTCATGGTCTTGGTGCTACAGTGCTGGCGGATGGATGAATCCAGGAAGTTCAACCAGGAAAACTTGGTTGATTGCACAGATGCCCACAGAATGTCCAGGAATTAGTTTGCCTTGCCTCTGATGGACCGTGAATCAGCTAGTTCATGCCACGTGCTCCATGGTGTCACTGGGTGCCCAAAGAGGCCTCGAGGCCTCTCTTTGCCCTGCAGCCAAATCAGACCCTCTCTGCCAAATCAGACCCACAGAGGAAACCTTTAGTGATGCCCTTCTGCCACTAGGTGGTGCTCTGTTCAGAACTAGACTGCCTGCTGTGGCCTGTGTCAGGAGAGGCAGGCAGACAAGAAATCTTTAGTCTAATGGGTGCTAGAACAGTAGTCCTTTATCAATTTAAACACTTAAGACATCCATTTAATTAGCGATTATAACAACGAATAAACAAAATCACATAGGCACCCAACTGGAAACCTCTGTCGGCTGCATGAAAAGGGCATGCTTTGTTTGTCACTAATAGGATATTGTCACAAAATGTCCCCTTCGTTTCTGTGGCTGTGCATCCACTTCTCCTCTTTGGGACATCTTTCCTGCATGTTTCTTTCCATCTCTCCCTCTCTCTCTTCATAAGAACATGAGAAGAGCTGTCCTGATTCAGGCCAAAAGCCTCTCTAGTCCAGCAGTTGGCTAACCAGATGGCTATGAGAAGCCCACAAGCAGGAGAGGAGTGCAACAGCACCCTCCTGCCCATGTTCCCCAGAAAGTGCTATTGACAGGCATACTGCCCCTGATACTGGAGGTAGCATATAGCCATCGTGACTAGTAGCCAGTGATAGCCTCGGGCAGTATCCAGCAGTGTCATTCCACAAACTCAAAAGGGGCTAGAAGAGCTCTGCTAAATTGTTCTGTTGCTCAAACGGTTGCCCGTGAAGCTTGCACAACCCATGCAAGCATAATGGGCAAGCAGTTGCACCACAGGTTGCTCAAGCGGAATGTGCAGCTGGTTGCACAACAGGTTGCACAATGGATTGCACAAGAATTATGTGCAACCAGTTGCAAAACAGGTTACACAAGGGTAATGTGCAACTACGCTTGCACAAGTGTGACTGTAGTTGGGTTCTCTTCTTGCACTTAGCTTAGAACCAAGTTTCTGTTAATACAACATTATTTGCACTAACAGAGTGACACAGTTGGATACTATCCCTTATCCACCATGACTCTGTCCAAATCCCCCTTTAAGCCCATCCAATTTGGTGGTCATAACCACTTCTTGTACCAGTAAATTCCATTGTTTACCTATGTGCTGTGTAAAGAAATGCTTCCTTTTGTCTGTCCTGAATTCCCCACCATTTAGCTTCATTGAGTGACCTCAGCTTTTAGGATCATGATGGGGTGGTGGGACTTCCCTTCTCATGGGACCTCAGGTCAGGGTACATGGTCCCCCTGCACTTGCATGGGAGGGACAAGAGCTCAGTGGGTAGAGCCCCTGCTTTGCATACAGAAGGTCCCAGGTTCAATCCTCAGCATCTCCAGGTAGGACTAGAAAAGAATCCTGCCTGAAACCCTGGAGAGCCGCTGCTGCCAATCAGTGTGGACAATACTGGACTAGACGGACCAAGGCTTGGACTCAGGATGAAGCAGCTTCCTATGGCCCTCTGGTCCTAATGTGCCTGTGAAAATATGTTAGAATGAGAGTGCCTTTCCTAACCTGGTGCCGTTCTGCTGTTGTGGACTTCAATTCCCATTGGCCCCAGCCAGCATGGCTAATGGTCAGGGATCATGGGAACTTTAGGACACAAAACTGGAGAATATGGGACTGAGAGAATGACATGTCCAAGGTCAGGAGTAGGCAAACTGGTGTCCCTCCCCCAGATGTTTTGGCCTACAATTCTCATAAGCCCCAGCCAGCGTGGCCAATGGTTAGGGATCATAGGAATTGTAGTCTAGAAGGCACCAGGCTTCCTACCCCTGCCCAGGGTCATCCAGAATATTTCATGGCTGAGCAGGTTTTCAAACTTAGTTTCCCATAGGAACATAGGAAGCTGCCTTATTGAGTCAGACCCTGGGTCCATCTAGCCCAGTATTGTCGACACTGATTGGCAGCAGAGGCTGTCCAGGGTTTCAGGCAGGAGATTTTTCCAGCCCTACCTGGAGATGCTGGGGATCGAACCTGGGACCTTTGGCATGCAAAGCAGGGGCTCTGCCACTGAGCTATATCCTTTCCCTCCCTCCCCCCACAAACCCAAACTGAGGTCTAATGCACTATCCACTACCCTGTATGTCTCCACAGTGGACCTCTGGGCTGCTTTTGAACCAGTGTGGTTCTCTTTGCACAGGGGAGCTTCAGAGGGGGCTGCTGGTTTCAAGCTGCACTCATCTTTAGGAATATTTTAACACTGGCATTGGTGCTACAGCTCATAATGATCAACCCTCCAAAAGAGCAACAGGGGCTGCCATCTGTAGTGGGCAGCTGTTAGCTGTATTAATCTCAGCATCTTTCAGTACCATCAACCATGTCATCCTTCTGGAATGCCTGGCTGGGAATAAGTAGATGTCATACCACTTCACAGTGGTTCCGTTCCAAACCCAGGTAGTGCTCGGAGTGTCCTACTTGCAGTGGTGTGAAGACACAGCTCCAGGAAATTAGTCAAGGTCAGTTCCAAAGCCAAGGTCAGAAGGTAGTCCAAAGCCCAAACACAGGGTGTTCCAGAAAAAAAAGCTAGGTGATTGGGAAAAACAAGGCAGGACTGTAGGGGCTGGTGCACAGACCTTGTTCCAGCAATCTGTACCTAGAACTGAAGTTTTTTAACCCTGAGTATTTAGAGTCCCACCCAGAGCATAGCTGCCCAAAGGTTGCCCAAAAGTCTGGCTGTGATGCAGATAATGCACACACAGGTCTCTCTGCCTCTCATTAGGGATAGATGAGACATCTAAATCAGTTTGTTTTAGATCAGGATTTAACTAGTTTGCCCCTTCTGGGCTGAACATGGACTTGGATGCAATCTTTGGTTGAAGTTCATATATTTCTGAGCTTGCAGTGTGATTCATGGACCAAAAAACCCACATTCAACAGCATGCGTACTTTTGAAAAATGTGCATGAAAAAATGCATCCTTTCAGATGTGCACAAATACACTTTAATCAATAGAAGAAGAATACATACATTTCAAAGATGCACGCAATTGACGTGTACATTTGGGGAAAAATATGCATGAAAATGTGCATGAATTTTCATGTGAAGAGAAAAGAAAAACAGCGCGCAATCTGATGCGACTTGAGTTGGAATGAGCTTCGAGATGAAATTCAGAGAACTTTGGTGTGCTCGAGTTTTGCTGATTCACACATCTCTACCTCTCGTTCCCTTCATCTGATTCCCAGAGTGGAAGCCATATACAGGTGTCTGAAGTCAGTTTAGGAGTGGATGAGAGTTAACAAGCTGAAACTTAATCCAGACAAGGAGAAGGGACTGACCTTTTCTACATGAGGCTGTTAATCTGCTGTATCTACTTTTGATTCCATTGCAGAATTGAGATCCAAGCACTACATAAAGAGCTTTTCCTTTCCTGCTTTTCCACTACATAACCTCTAGGTGGTGCTGTGGTACAGCAGAATAACATCATTATACAAGCGGGGTAGTGCCTTTTTTTTTCAGAAATAATACTTCATTTTACCCACTTGAAAAACACCTGGGAAAACAGAAGCAAAACTGGAGGATCGTAACGTCATCTAAAGAACCTGTAAAAAAAATGTGAGTGAGGAATGATGGGTGCACAATAAATGCCTCATATAGAAAAGCTCACTATGAAGGATAAAGGATTGCAGCCTTAAAATGCTAAGTTGTCACCTATCATCTATATCTGAATGGGGCAACGGTGGATGTAGCTATCATGTGTTTCACTCAGTGTCCACAGCATCCTCAGTTTCCCTTGCCTCAATTTCCAGGGTTCTTATATATAAACATAAAGTCAAAATGCTGCTATAGCCTTCAGTGTGTAGTGGAAGCTCACTCAACCCCAGGCTGCGTTTTCTGCCAGGAGAGTGGACCGAGTCTTTGATTTCTGATTCATAATTGCTGTATTGACTGATTGATTGATTGAATTTATATACCGCCCAACTGACTAATGCATTCAGGGTGGTTTACAATAATACAACTCCTGAACAACCATACAATCACAACCAATTCCATAATACAATGAATGAAAATATCAAAATATTAAAAACATTACTAATATAAAAGAGCCAGTGATATAATAATCAGAGCAATAGGTTACAGATGAATTGCCTGCTGGAAAAGGACAGTCTTAACCTGGGGCCTATTTCTGTGAGTGATTTACTCAGGGCGGCTGCTTGTGGAGGTCATTAGGGACAGATGACGTCATGGCCACCCAGCAGCCACCCCAGAGCTTATCAGGGAAAAACTGGATTTCCTGAGACTGCTTATAGTCCGATTCTTTTTCTCAGGTCGGATTCTCCCAGTATGGTTGTGTGTGCCTCCATCCCCGCATGTATCTCAGGTATGCTAGCCCTGCCCAGGGGTGTGCCTTTCACTGTCACCAGGGATAAGGAGTGTTTCCTGTGTGTTTTCCATCCTTGCACAAGCCAATTACTGTCTACTCAGAAGTAACTCCCTCTGGGCTGAATGAGGCTTGCCCTCTGAATGCCCACATCAGGATTTACAGAGATCCCCCTCAATTGAAATGGCACAGTTTAAAGCCCAATTCCAAACGTGCAGTTGAGCATGATCTCAAGGCTCTGATTCTCCGTTGTTTACATTTATTTATTTATTTATTTATTTATTTATTTATTTATTTATTTTCTTAATCACCCATCTGGCCGCTCACCCAGCCACTCTGGGAGATCTTGTTGTTCATTCGTTAAGTCGTGTCTGACTCTTCGTGACCCCATGGACCATAGTACACCAGGCTTCCTATCCTCCGCTCTCTCCCGGAGTGTGCTCAAGTTCATATTCATTGCATCGGTGATGCTATCTAGCCATCTCATCCTCTGCCATCCCCTTCTCCTTTTGCCTTCAATCTTTCCCAGCATCAGGGACTTTTCCAGAGAGTTTTCTCTTCGCATTAGGTGGCCAAAATATTGGAGCTTCAGCTTCAGTATCTGTCCTTCCAATGAGCACTCAGGGTTGATTTCCTTTAGGATGGACTGATTTGACCTCCATGAAGTCCAGGGGACTTGTAAGAGTCTTATCCAGCACCACAGTTTCAAGGCATCAATTCTTTAGCGCTCAGCCTTCCTTATAGTCCAGCTCTCACAGCCATACATTGCTACTGGGAAAACCATAGCTTTGATTAGACGGACCTTTGTCGGCAAGGTGATGTCTCTGCTTCTTACTATGCTGTCTAGGTTGGCCATAGCTTTCCTCCCAAGGAGCAAGCGTCTTTTAATTTCATGGCTACAGTCACCGTCTGTGGTGATCTTGGAGCCCAAGAAAGTAAAATCTGTCACTGCTTCCATTTCTTCCCCTTCTATATGCCAGGAAATGATGGGGCCAGATGCCATGATCTTAGTTTTTTTAATGTTGAGTTTCAAACCAGTTTTTGCACTCTCCACTTTCACCCTCAACAAGAGGCTCTTTAGATCCTCTTTGCTTTCTGCCATTAGGGTGGTACCGTCTGCGTATCTGAGGTTGTTGATAATTCTCCCAGCAATCTTAATTTCGACCTGTGATTCATCCAAACTGGCATTTCTCATGATGTACTCTGCATATAAATTAAATAAGCAGGGAGACAATATACAGCCTTGTTGTACTTCTTTCCCGATTTTGAACCAATCGGTTGTTCCATGTCCGGTTCTTACTGTTGCTTCTTGTCCCTCGTACAGGTTTCTCAGGAGACAGGTAAGGTGGTCTGGTACTTCCATCTCTTTAAGAATTTGCCAGAGTTTGTTGTGATCCACACAATCAAAGGCTTTAGCGTAGTCAATGAAGCAGAAATAGACGTTTTTCTGGAATCCTCTTGCTTTCTCCATGATCCAGCGAATGTTGGCAATTTGATCTCTAGTTCCTCTGCCTCTTCGAAACCCAGCTTGTACTTCCGGTAGTTCTCAGTTCACATGCTGCTGAAGCCTAGCTTGTAGGATTTTGAGCATAACCTTGCTGGCATGTGAAATGAGTGCAATTGTACGGTAGTTTGAACACTCTTTGGCATTGCCCTTCTTTGGAATTGGAATGTAAACTGACCTTTTCCAGTCTTGTGGCCATTGTTGAGTGTTCCAAATGTGTTGGCATATTGAGTGCAGCACTTTAACAGCATCATCTTTTAGGATCTTAAATAGCTCAGCTGGAATACTGTCATCTCCGCTAGCTTTGTTGTTACTAATGCTTCCTAAGGCCCAATTGACTTCACTCTCTAGGATGTCCGGCTCAAGTTCAGTGACTGCACTATCATGGCTCTCAGGGACATTGATGTCAGGGTGGACACTGAGCCCATAGAATCCCAGAGTCATTCTGATTCGGAGGAAGAGCAGTCGCTCCTGGGAGAGGAGCGCGCCCCTTTTTCCCAGGGCCCGCAGCTGACAGAGATTCCTCCCACCAACATTCCTAGATTAGAAAGCAGTCCAGGGAGTGACCCAGCACAGATAGCAGACTGGGTGGATGCGCGGCGCAGACGCAGAGAGCGGCACCAAATGGAGGGTGTGGAAAGGAGGCGTAGCGCCCGGTTGGTGCTCAAAGAACGGTTGCGCCCAGAGGATCCAAGGGAAAAGGGGAGGGATTCTCCCTAGTCCTTATATTCAGGGGTCTGCCAGTAATTGCCTTTCAAACGGGGACCAACTGTTCCAACTTAGGGCATAGGGATGCTGCTGCTCAGATCTAGTTGCTACCTATAGAGTTGTTAAGTTGTAAAAGAAGAATAAAGCTTTGAAAAGAATCCCTTTGTCTGTGTCTGGACTTGGCTACTGGATTAGACTGAGAGAGCCCTCCAAGGAGCCCTTGACAATTAAGATCTTTCCTGTATAGTTCTTCTGTGTATTCTTTTCACCTCTTCCATGTGGGGCTCCTCCCGGAGGGGCTCCTCCTCCATGGGGATTCCACGGAGCCGCCGGCCAGCTCCGCCAGCCAGCCCCGCCAGCCGCCAGACATCTGGCCACTGGGTAGCAGGGACGAAAATGGTGGGAGCCGTAGCTGCCGCCGTTTGCGTCCCTGTTTTCAACCGTGATAGGCTATGTAAAGAATTACGCAGCCTATCACATCTGGGTTAAAAAAACAAACATTTTTTAACGTAAAGACTTACGTAGCCGTTTGCATTCCTTCTTTTTGGCCATCTTAGTCTACGTAAATATTTACGTAGACTATTATGGTGAAAATAAGGGGGAATGCAAATAGCGTAGTGGGTGCTATTTGCGTTCCTTTTTGATTCACCGTTTTAGCCTTCGTAAATATTTATGTAGCTGTAGCCGCCGCCATTTGCGTACACATTTTTTTAAAAAACCCAGATGTGATAGGCTATGTAAGTCTTTACGTAGCCTATCATGTTAACGTAAAAAAAAAAAAAAAGACGAGACTGCAAATGGTGGTGGTGGCAGCCGGTTGGAAGACCAGCCGCCGCCGCCAAAGCCGCCGCCAAAGCCACCACTGGAGCTTCCACCACCCGGAACATCCGCCCCAGGTAAGTCTCATCCCGGGGGGGATCCCCGGGGGGGGCAGGGGGGTTGGCAGGCCATTCCGCCACAGATTTTGGGGGGCCAAATGCACTGGCATTTGGCCTCACTGAGATCTGTGGCGGAATTCTCTGACATCCCTACATGTGATAGCATTTGAAAAATGTGCATGAAAAATGGGTATTTTTGAGAAATGCACACAAATACTCTTTCATCCCTAGGAGAAGAATGCATACATCTCAAAGATGCGCACAATGCATACATTTGGAAAACTAGGCATGGAAATACGGGCGTATTCTCATGCAAAAATAATAGTGAAAAAAGCTCACAATCTGATATGGACTTGAGTCAGAACGTGCTTCAAGACGGAATCCGGAGAACTTTGCTGAGCTTGAGGTTTGCTGATTTGCACATCCCTAATCCTAAACCTTTTAGGGATTTAGAAGTCTTTAGAGACAGCAGGGATGGGGAACATGTAGCCCTACAAATGCTGTTGGGCTAAATATCTCATTAGCTGTGCTTAGGGATGTCACGGGCATTCGAGGCTGGCAGACTAAACAGACTCCCCCCCCCCACTTGGCTTCCTGGACCTTGCCCACTGAGCTGCCGCCACCACTCCCCAAGCCAGGCGAGCCCCCAGTTTACCAGACTCATCTGTGAGCACCCATTTTCACAACATCACAGGCATACATGGAGCATTTATGCCTGCAATGTCACGTAAATGGCCCCCTTACAGCTGCCCTTCGCATAAGATTAGCTTTACAGAAAAGAAGAAGTTGGCATGGGGGGGTAAAATAGTGACTCGCTGAGGAGTGGACAGCTGCTGGACCCTGGGATTGGGTGAGCACAGGGGCTCGCAAGCAGTTCGGGGGGGGGCTCGCAGGGGTGGCAACTTGGCAAGCACTCAGAGAACCTGGATGGAAGTGAGTCCATCCATCCCGAGCCATGCTGGCTAGGGCTGATGGGAACTGTAGTCCAACAGCATCTGGAGGCTACACATTTCCCCCCTTCTCTGAGAAGAAAATGAAAATTGCCCTGCCTATTCAGCCAGTATAAGTTTATACTTATAAAAGCCATTGCCTTTGCTCTGTGTTCCCCTCTTCCTTCTTATTTAATCTGCTTTACCAGATCTCTCCACCTCCTCAAAGTGCTAGGGCTGGGGTCTCCAACATGGTGCCCATGGGCATCAATGTCCCCGCAGACCCTCTTTTGGAGCCCACCAGTCTCCCTGACCCTCCATACCGCAAAGTCAAGTGCTGCTTCCCAGGGCCTTCTTTCTTTGGAAGCAGAAGAAAGTGGTTTTATGTTTTGGAGCTCAGACAGACCCCACATCTGCCTTATAATTAAGTTCTTGGGCAAGTTGCTTTAATTTTAGTCTCATCAGTTTGCTGGCTATGAAATTAGCATTTTCTAACCAGCCATGCCCAATGTGGCAACCATATTAGGAATGGGCAAGCCCCCACCACAACAGCGAGCCATGTTGTTAGAGTCCCCACAACACATCCTCAGAATTCCTACCTGGAAGCCATTAGTTAGGTAGTTAGTTATTTCATTTCTATACCGCCTAATAGCTGAAGCTCTCTGGGCAGTTCACAAAAAAATAAACCCCCAAAGCACAGGATAAAACTATGTAAAATATGAAAGCATTATAACCACAATATAACAATACAACCAGAATAAAACCTAGCAGCAATGCAGAGATTTAAAATACAGATGTAAAAACACCAAAGCTAAAAGACTAGGAAGCTAAAATGCTAAAATACCGGGAGAATAAAAAGGTCTTAAACATAAGAACATAAGAAGAGCCCTGCTGGATAAGACCAAGGGTCTATCTAGTCCAGCATTCTGTTCCCACAGTGGCCAACCAGCTGTTGACCAGGAACCCGCAAGCAGGACATGAGTGCAACAGTGCCGTCCCACCCATGTTCCTCAGCAACTGGTGTACAGAGGTGTACTGCCTCTTATACTGGAGGTAGCCCATAGCCATCAAGACTTGTAGCCATTGTTAGCCTTCTCCCCCATGAATTTGCCTAACCCCCTTTTAAAGCCACCCAAATTGGCAGCCATTACTCCATTCCCAAATGGACTGGCAGCCAGTGCAGCTGGAAAAGTACTGGTGTAATGTGATCACATTGGCCAGTCCCTGTTAACAATCTTGCTGCCCGATTTTGGATCAGCTGAAGTTTCTGGACCATTTTCAAAGGCAGCCCTATGTATAACGCATTGCAGTAATCCAGACAAGAGGTTATCACAGCATGGATAACTGTAGCTAGGCTATCTCTGTCCAGATAAGGGCGTAGTTGGTATACCAGCCTAAGCTGATAAAAAGTTCACCTGTGCCTCAAGTGACAGTTTTGGGTCCAAGAGCACCCCCAAACTATGAATCTGATCCGTTAGGGGAGTGCAACTCCCTCCAGAACAGGTCGAACCACCCACTAACAGTACCTCCGTCTTGTCTGGATTGAGTTTCAGTTTATCGGCACTCATCCAGTCCATTACCATGCCCAGCCCCTGATTCAGAACAGCCACTGCCTCACCTGGTTTTGGTGAGAAAGAGAGGTAGAGCTGGGTGCCATCCTTGTATTGATGGCACCTCAGCCCACACCTCCAGATAACCTCCCCCAGTGGTTTCATGTTGATGCTGAACAGCATGGGGGATAAAATAGAGCTCTGTGCAACCCCATGGCAGAATTGCCAAGGCATAGAGCAATAATCCCCCAGCACCACCTTCTGGAATTGGCCATCCAAGTAGGAACGGAAGCACTGCAGTGCAGTGCCTCCAACCAAGGGTGTACAAAACCCCGCTTACCTGGCTCCGGTGGGGTCCGCAGTTGGGGGGAGGCAGTCCGTTCCTCCCCTCTGGAATCCTGCCCAGCTGGCTCCACTCCATGGCCAGTCTGTGGAGCCGCCAGCCGGGCTAACCCACAGCGGGGCCTCCAGCCACTGCTGGGCTGCTACGGATGCAAATGGCGTCCTGTGTATGGGACGCCATTTGCATCCCTATGCTAGCCCGTGATAGGCTACGTAAATACATACGTAGCCTATCACAGCTAAAGCAGGGATGCAAATAGCGTAGGGGACGTCATTTGCGTCCCCACTTTTGCCATGATAGGCTACATAAGTATTTACGTAGCCTATCATGGCAAAAGGCAGCTACGCAAATGGCGGCTATGGTGGCAGCTACGGTGGCCACCATTTGCGTGGCTGCCTTTTGCTGTGATAGGATACGTAAGTATTTATGTAGCTTGTCACGGCCTCCGCAGGGACGCAAATGACGTCCCTGCGTTAGCTGTGATAGGCTACGTAAATACTTACATAGCCTATCACGTCATTCCTGGGGAGGAGAATCGCGGCCGCCATTCAAGGAACACCCACCAGTGAACGGCACCAGGTAGGCTCAATTTTGCGCACGTTTTGCGGGGTGGGGGGCTTTGCTCCGCCACGGATTCCAGGGGGCCGAATGCGCTGGCATTCAACCTCACTGGGGTCTGTGGCGGAATTCTCTGCCATCCCTACCTCCAACTTCCAACCCAGACAACCTATCCAGATGGATAAGTCATGTTCTTGTTTAATTGAATAACATTGGAGGTTCCTTCCCCCCACCTCTCCTGCCCAAAGTACATCTACAGCAGTATTTTGAACACACACACACACACAATTTTTAACATAAAATTTAATTGCATAAGGCATTTTGAGCAGCAAAAGATACTTTTTTTAAAAAGCCCTGAGGGTTTTCCTACATATATTGGTTTGCTTGAACAGGCAGAATCAAGTCTGTGCTTGATTTTCTTCTTCTTTCAAATGGACTGACTTTGGTTCGATGCACACTTGACTTCCTCCACGTCTCGGAGAAGTGGAAATTCTAAAGAACAGGGAGTTGCTCTCATAGTGAAGGAGTTTCTTTGGCCTTGCTCTTGAAATGCAGGTCACATCGATGAATCTGAATGGGTCTTTGGTTGAACTGGGTTGACTTGTAGGCTGCAGTTCTATACACAGTCACCTGGGAGTGTGTCCCATTGAGTTCGATGGAGCTTACTTCAGAGTAGACATGGAGTGGGATTGGGCAGGCAATGTACCAAAGATCCAGTGTGGAAAACCCAGTGGAAAAAAACACACAGTACAGAAAGTGAGCAGATCCAGTCACCTATCTGCAAAAGGTTCAGATCCAGTACAGACAGTGGGCTTCTTCACATGGAGCTTTTATCCTGCAATTGAGATTGCTCCTTCATGGAAGTTTGTGGGCTCTTTACATGAGGCCGTGATCATCTCAGCCATTTCCTGTGCTAAATGCCCTTTGTTCCGTTTTTAAATAGATCGCAGATAATGAGCTATCAAATTACTCCTTTGTGTTCCGCCTGAGTTCCCTCCGTCAAAAGAGTTAAAGTGGTAAGAAGAGGAGCGAGATCAATGAAAGAGAATGCAAGACTCAGATACGGGGAGAAGCGGGGGATGCGGAGGGGGGAAAGGGAGCGTGTGTAAAGGCAGTCAGTTGTGATCCTGCATTTAAAACAGAAGCAGAAAGCCCCGTTTTAAATGCAGGATTTTATGCTGGTGTAGAAATGCCCAGTGAGATCAGATCAGTTCAGATCCAGCATGGTGAGATCCAGTCCAGATCCAGTACAGACAGTGAGCAGATCCAGCCACCTATCTGCAAAAGGTTCAGCATTGATATGGGAGTACTGCCAGAAGCAATCCTCTTTAAGAGTTTTGGTTGGATCCAGACTTACACTGGATCAATTATGCTAGCAAAAATGGACTTTTGTGCCCCCCCCTTTCCCAGAACAGCCTCTCTAGGCCCCTGAAAATGCTACAAAGACAGTCCAGAGACCCTGACTGAATGAGGCAAGCTATGGTGTGTGGGAGGTCCCCCCAAACCAGGTGGAAAGACTCCATCAGTGGAGCCCTTCCTCTCATGGAAGTCACATCCTGGATCCAACCCTTTCTCTTCCCACCACTTTTTTTTTTCTTTGTTAATGATTTGACTATTTCCACAGAACGTTGTCAAAGGAAGAGAAGCAGAGCTTAATTTTTAAAGAGTGTTCTCATATAGGTTTAGGCAAAATGCTCCCCAATTTCATGGCCCCATTCACAGGCCACAAATCTCTCTCTTTCTCTCTCTCTCTCTCTCTCTCTCTCTCTCTCTCTCTCTCTCTGTATTTGCGGGAGGGGGAGGCATGAAATCTTTGGTGTGGGAGGGAGACAAAATGGATCTCCCTTGTTCTGAAAAAGCCACCACCTTTTTCCCTTTGCGGGGATGGGGCATTCTGGGGGAAAATTAGCTTCCAAGCACGCACAAACACGCTGGTTTTCACTGGAAGGTACCAATATTTTGTAGTGATCATCAGCACCACCCCCATCACCCGAAACAGGGCATCATGGGGGAAGTGGCTGCCACCAGCCAATCAGACTGAAGGAATTATTCTGACCAAAAGGTAGAAGAAGGCAAGGCAGGCATTTTCACCATAGACTCTCCCCCACCCTCCAGATTTGAAATCATTTGACAGTTACACCCAACTTTAGTAACACATCCAGTAGAATGAACACTGATCCTAAATTCTAACCCTGTGGGACTGGCTGCAATTGCTCAGGTGGTATAAGGGAGATACTCTGTGGATCTTATATCTGATTCTTTTAAAATAGGTTTCATCCCCACCCCCCACCCCCGGAACCTACAGAAGAGTACTCACTTTAAATAAATAAATACTTACATCACTGCCTTAAATTATGGAAAAGCTTCCATCAATTTCAGAGGGCTTTGATTGAGGCTGCAAAAGGCCATTTTCATCTCAGTAGGTTAACTTTTCGACACCGCTCAGCTCTTCCAAAATGAAAATAGTAACAGCCAGAAAAGATTATGTTGCTTATATTTATATGATAACCCTGAGCAACTGCTCACAAATCGTGGACTCCGACAGAACAGGTGATGTCTCCATGCTTTTTATCCACAGCCATCCAGATAAGCATTGCAGAATGCAACCTTCGGTGTCCTTGGAATGTGTTCCTACTTTCCAGAGGTCACGTCACGTTTGTTAATTACTTTTTAGAATCCAAGCAGAAGTTTCCCCCCTACTTTATTTATATATGCCTAAAACTAAGTATGCCATGAAGGTCCGTAAGAAAAAAAATGAAAATCCACTGTCAGACAATAATCTTTATTAGGAACAACCAAATATGCATAAATGGTAGGAAAGATTTTGAGATTTCCAGATCTCTTCATCGGGCAAAGTATTACAAAGGGTGGGTGGGGCTGGGGGCGGAAAGCTGATGATGTTGAAATTATGAAGACTGCATGCTCAGAGTCTTAAGATGGAGTGGATCAAATGAAAAGGTCAGCCCAGTGTGTGCTGTGAAAAAAAAAAGAAGCAAATTCTATGTTAGGCATAATTAGGAAAGTAATCAAAAATAAAACTGCCAATATCATACTGCCCTTATACAAATCTATGGTTCGACCACATTCTGAATACTGTGTACCATTCTGGTCATTGCACTGATGAAACGATATTGTAGAGTTGGAAAAAGTGCAGAAAAGGGCAACTAAGTTGGTCAAGGGGCTGGAGTAAGTCCCGTGTGAGGAAAGGTTACAGCAGCTGGGACTGTTTAGTTTAGAAAAAGGGTGAGTAAGTGGAGACATGATAGAGGTGTACTTATGCATGGTGTGGAGAAAGTGGATAGGGAGACATTTTTCTCCTTCTCTCACAATATTAGAACCTGGGATCATCCCATGATGCTGATTGGTGGGAGACTCAGGACAGGTAAAAGGAAGCACTTCTTCACACAGTGCAGAGTTAAACTGTAACATTCACTACCACAGGATGTAGTGATGGCCGCCAATTTGGATGGCTTTAAAAGGGGATTGAACAAATTCCTGGAGAAGAAGGCTATCAATGGCTAGTAATTGTGATGGCTCTGTGCTAACTCCAGTCTCAGAGGGTACACCAATTGCTGGGGAACTTGGGCAGGAGGGTTCTGCTGCATTCATGTCCTGCTTGTGGGTTTCCCGTGGGCAGCTCGTGGCCACCGTGTGAACAGAATGCTGGATTAGATGGACCCTTGGTCTGATCCAGCAGGGCTCTTCTGATGTTCTCATCAGGAGAAGGTGGAGACTTATAGAATCATAGAATAGTTGGGTTGGAAGGGGCCTACAAGGCCATTGAGTCCAACCCCCTGCTCAATACAGGAATCCAAGTCAGAGCATCCCTGGCAGATAGCTGTCCTGCCTCACCTTGAATGCCTCCAGTGTGGGAGAGCCCACCACCTCCCTAGGGAATTGGTTCCATTGTCGTATTGCTTTAACAGTCAGGAAGTTCCTGATGTTCAGCTGGAATCTGGCTTCCTGTAACTTCTTGAGCCCATGATTCTGTGTCCTGCATTCTGGGATGATCGAGAAGAAATCCTGACCTTCCTCTCTGTGACAACCTTTCAAGTACTTGAAGTGCACTATCGTATCTCCCCTCAGTCTTCTCTTCTCCAGGATAAACATGCCCAGTTCTTTCAGTCTCTCTTCATAGGGCTTTGTTTCCAGTCCCCTGATCATCTTCATTGCCCTCCTCTGAACCCTCTCCAGTTTGTCTGCATCCTTCTTAAAGTGTGGTGCCCAGAACTGGACACAGTACTCCAGATGAGGCCTAACCAGTGCTGAGTAGAGGGGAACTAGTACTTCCTGGGATTTGGAAGCTATGCTTCTATTAATGCAGCCCAAAATAGCATTTGTCTTTTTTGCAGCCACATCATATTGTTGGCACATATTTAGCTTGTGATCGACAACAATTCCAAGATCCTACTCACTTGTAGTGTTGTTGAGCCATGTATCCCCCATCTTGTAACTGTGCATTTGGTTTCTTCTTCCTAGGTGCAGAACTTGGCATTTATCCCTATTAAATGTCATTCTGTTGTTTTCTGCCCAGCGCTCCAGTCTATCCAGATCACTTTGAATTTTGTTTCTGTCTTCCAAAGTATTAGCTATCCCGTCCAATTTGGTGTCATCTGCACATTTGATCAGCATTCCCTGCACCTCCTCCTCCAAGTCATTAATAAAAATGTTGAAGAGCACTGGGCCCAGGACTGAGCCCTGCGGTACCCCGCTTGGGACAGTTTGAGAAGGTCCCATTGATAAGCACTCTTTGAGTCCGATTCTGTAGCCAACTGTGGATCCACCGGATCGTTGTTTCATCTAGCCCACTTTGAGCTAGTTTGCTCATCAGGATATCATGGGGCACTTTGTCGAAAGCTTTGCTGAAGTTGAGGTATATGATGTCCACAGCATTCCCACGGTCCACAAGGGAGGTTACTTGATCAAAAAATGAGATCAGATTCTTCTGGCAGGACTTGTTTTTGACAAATCCATGTTGGCTTTGAGTAATCACTGCATTGTTTTCAGGGTACTTACAGATGGATTGTTTTATCAGCTGCTCCAGAATTTTCCCAGGGATTGATGTCAGACTGAGTGGTCTGTAGTTCCCAGGTTCCTCCTTTTTACCCTTTTTGAAGATAGGGACAACATTAGCCCTCCTCCAGTCATCTGGCACTTCACCCGTCCTCCATGATTCCTCAAAGAGAATAGACAGTGGTTCTGAGAGTTCTTCTGCCAGTTCCTTTATTACTCTAGGATGCAGTTCATCTGGCCCTGGAGATTTGAACTCATTCAAAGTAATTAGGTGTTCCTTGACCATATGCCTATCGATCTCAAGCTGCAATCCTGCCCCTTCAGCCTGTACTTCGCCTTTGCCAGGGGAGGGGAGAAGCCTGAGTCAAAGTAGGAATTGAGCACCTCTGCCTTTTCTTTGTCATCTGATATCGTTTTGCCATCCTTATTTAATAGCTGAACAACCGTTTCTTTCCTCTGTCTTTTGCTATGCACGTAGTTGAAGAAAGCCTTTTTGTTGTTTTTAGCATCCCTCGCTAACCTCAGCTCGTTCTCAGCTTTAGCCTGCCTGACGCCATCCCTGCAATTCTGTGCTATCTGCCTGTACTCTTCCTTTGCTACTTGGCCTTCTTTCCACTTCCTATATGTGCCCTTTTTTGTTTTCAGGTCATCTTTAAGCTTTTTGTGAAGCCACATTGGCTTCTTCTGTTGTCTTCCACCTTCTTCTTGTTGGAATTGCTTGTGATTGTGCCTTGAGAATGTCCTTTTTTAAAAGCTCCCACCCATCTTGGACTCCTTTTCTCGTTAGCATCGCTTGCCATGGGACCTTACTGATCATTGTTCTGAGTTTATTAAAATCAGCTTTCCTAAAATCCAGGGTACGTGGACTTAATTGGATTAGGCCAGCCTTCCCCAACCTGGTGCCCTCCAGGTTTGTTGGACTTCAGTTCCCACCAGCCACAGTCAGCATGGTCAGTGGTCAGTAATTATAGGAGCTGTAGTCCAGAACATCTGGATTGTACCAGGTTAGAAAAGGCTGGATTAGACTCTACTACAGGGGCGCGCAACTTGTGCCCGTCCAGATGTTTTGGCCTACAGCTTCCATCAGCCCTAGCAAGCCAAAAGTGAGGGATCATGGGAGTTGTAGGCCAAAACATCTGGAGCACCACAAGTTGCCCACTCCTGCTCTACTGTGTGTTGATTTCTCCTTCCTGCAATCTTAAGCTCTGCCCCAAATACCCCTCCCTTTGCCTTTACTTACCTGGCTAGCAGGACAGACTACAGCCCTTGAGGATAGGGGCACATGGAGGTCTATTCCTTTGTCCCCTACTCTGTCACCCAGAAAAGTTCCCCTTCTTTGCTGCATTCCAGTGACACATCAAGACTTCTTTCTCCAAAGTTTGTATGGCTCCCTCCGAGGGGAATCTTTTTCTTCGCCTGCTCCATTGAGTTTTTCCGAGTGTTTTTTTTTTTTGTGGGGAGGTGGTTGGCTAAGCGCTGCTGAATGTATTATTGCTGAACTTATTTTAATTTAACCATTGAATGTTTGTGCGATGCATCGTATTGCTACCATGTGTGTGTGTGTTTAAGATGTATTTGATTTGACGGTTTTCTGCCTTTGCGGGGCCTATTTTGCTTCAAAAGGCAGGATGAAAAGTTTTTTTTTTTTTTTTAAGACATTTGATCTTTGGAAACTTCACAAAGTCGTGATGTACCCATTAAATATTTCCTCACATTCTGTTCTTAATCTGAGTTGGAATACAGTCAATATATCTTTAAATGTCAAAGAGGGAATGTATTCTGACTGAAGGAAGATGAGGTAAAGTAAATATGAATATTTGGGAAGGACCACAGCACTGGCAGAGCGCCTGAGTTGCATGCAGAAGATTGTACATTCAATCCCCAACATCTCCAGGTAGGGCTTAGAAAGGACCCTGTTTGAAATTCCTCACAGCTGTTGCCAATCAGTGTTGACAATACTGGACTAGATGGACCAATGGACTGACTCAGTAGAAGGCAGCTTCCTATGTCTTGAGGGAAGGCTCATAGTTCATGGGTAGAGCACATGCTTTGTATGCAAAAGGTCCCAGGTTCCATCTCCCGTATCTCAAGGGAGGGCTGGGTATGAGTCCTGCCTGAAACCCTGGAAAGCCACTGCCAGTTGGAATAGAGCAGATGTTCCCAACCCAGTGCACTCCATATGCCTTGGGCTTCAAGTACAGATGTGCGAATCAGCAAAATCTAGGGATGGCAGAGAATTCCGCCATGGATTCCAGTGAGGCCAGATTCTAAAGAATCTGCCCCCCTGGAATCCGTGGTGGAATGGCCTCCTGCCCCCCTGCCCCCTCGCGGAATCCCCCTGGGATGGCACTTACCTGGGGCGGATCTGGCAGATTCGGCAGCGGCTCCGGTGGCGGCTCCGGCGGCTGGTCTCCTGGCCGGCCACGGCCGGGCTGCTGCCACCACCATTGCTGTCCTTGCAGCCATGATAGGCTACATAAGAATTTACGTAGCCTATCATGGCTAACCCCCCAAAAAACCCCCAGCTAACCCCCCAAAAAACCCCTATGGCAGCCGCCAGTTGCATTCCCTATTTTTTGCCGATTTATCTTATGTAAATATTTACTTGGCTAGAACAGCAAAAAATAACAGAACGCAAATAGCACCCACTACGCGATTTGCGTTCCCCTTTTTTCGCCGTTTTATCTTATGTAAATATTTACGTAAGATAAATCGGCGAAAATAGGGAATGCAAATGGCGGCCGCCGTAGCCACCGCCACTTGCGTATGCTGGGTTTTTTTTGGGGGGGGGGTTAGCCATGATAGGCTACGTAAATTCTAACGTAGCCTATCATGGCTGCCTGGCTGGATGCAAATGGCGGCCGCTACAGCGGCCGCCATTTGTGTCCACAGCAGCCTGTCCGCGGCCGGAAATCCGTCTATGGACAGTCCTGGCCGGCTGCTCCACAGCCTGGCTGTGGAGCGGAGCCAGCCGTTGAGGATTCTGGGGGGAAGGACCGGATTGCCTCCCCCTTGTTGAGGATTCTGGGGGGAGGCATGGAGCGCCTCCCCCCTGCAAAAGATTCCGTGAACAGGTGAGTTTCATACATCCCTAGCAAAATCTAACCTCACCGAAGTTCTCCGCATTCTCTCTCAAAGCTCATTGCAACTCAAGTCTGTGTCAGATTGAGAGCTTCGTTTTTGTTCTTTTCACATGAAAATCCATCTGTATTTTTCATGTGTATTTTTCCAAACGCACGCATCAATTGCGCTCATCTTTGAAACGTATGCATTCTTCCCCCATTGATTAAAGCTTTGGGGGAGCATTTTTCAAAATACACATTTTTTCATGCACATTTTTCAAACGTACACACACCGTCGAACACATTCTCTGGGCTCCACAAATCACATTGCAAGTTTGGAAATGTATGGACTTTGACCACAGATTGCACTTGAATCTATGTTTGGTACAAAATGTGCAAACTGGGTCAATCCTGATCCAAGAAAAACAGAAACACATTTCCCATACATCCCTTGCTGCAACTCCCATCATCCTATGGGAATAGTGGGAATTGTAGCCCAACACTTATGGAGGGCACCAAGTTGGGGAAGGCTGGTATAGACAGTACTGAGCTAGACAGAGCAATGGTATGACTCAGTAGAAGTTCCTAAGTTCTTCCTAAGTTCCAAGACTCCATTATAAAAGGTCAGACCATTGATTCATCTAGCACAGTCAGGGCCACAGTTCATCTCCAACTGCTATCCGAGGTAGCAGAGCTGGAAGAGGCCCATCTCTGCCAGAGAACCCGAAGAGCTGCTGACACTTAGGGTAGGTCAGACTGCACTCAGTGCCAGCTCCAGGATCTTGAGGACCCCTTGGGCAAGACATGCTCAATGAGCCCCCCCTTCCTCAATGAGTCTACCTTCTCACCACCATTGTCACCAGCTGCTCCTGCTCCTTCTCCTCTTTCTCATCATTGCTACCATTTGCTTACTTGCTTCGCAGGCAGAGAGCCAGTGAGAAAATAGGTGATGGCATCTCCTGCTCTTCCTTCTCAGCACCATCATGGTCTGAGACAGAGCAAGAGGTTGCAATGAGAACACAAGAAGAGCCCTGCTGGATCAGCCCAACGGTCCATCTAGTCCAGCATTCTGTTCACACAGTGGCCAACCAGCTGCCAATGGGAAAGCAGAACATGTGTGCAATAGCACCCCCCCTGCCCATGTTGCCCAGCAACTGGTGAACACAGGCATAGTGCCTCTGATAGTGCAGGTAGAGCATAGCCGTCAGGACCAGTAGCCTTGGTAGCCTTCTCCTCCATGAATTTGTCTAACCCCCTTTTAAAGCCACCCAAATTGGTGGCCTTTGCTATGTCTTGTGGTAGCAAATTCCACAGTTTAACTATGTGCTGTGTGAAGAAGTGCTTCCTTTTAGCTGACCTGAATCTCCCACCCAAAGCAAGGAGGAGAAGCAGCTCCAGGGGACTCTTGCCAGTGTGCCCTTGCTAGGATGTGAGCCCTCAGCAGCTGCCCAAACATGCCTACTTTTGGCACTGGCCCTTAGTAGAGGTTTAAGGATGTCATACTTTGGTTACAATCCGCAGCACCAAATCCCTCTCCTCTGTGTTTTCCTTTGCTACATTCAGTTGAGCATTAGTTGGCAGCAAAATCCATCGCTGTACCCCTCCAGAGACTCATTAAAAACCCAGATAACTCTGAAGCTGAGCACAATGGCTTCTGCTTGGTCGGTTATGTCAATTTTACAGATGTACAAAAGGTAAGAGGAGACACTTGTTTCTTATTAGGGCACACAAGTAATGAGGCAACTGCTAAAACACTCTGTACACGTCTACCTATTAGATCACATTTCTTGACATATGATTTTTTTTTAGAGCCAAGTAGCCTTCAAGCCAGGATAGAATGGATAGACATTTCAGCACATCACCATTGGTACTGGCAGCAGTTAAGCTGGGAGGCCCAGTATTAGGATAATGTGCTTAACATGATCCAGATCCAGTGGCAAAAATGGCAGGTTTGCATGGCTATGTGAGTTCTGTGCTTCTGTGGCTTCTCTTCAAGTGCATGCAGTTTAGCAGCTAAGCTGGAGCAGAAATTGGCATTTAAAGAATCTTCACTTTGGTGGGGGTGGGGGTGGTGTGATGGTAGCTACTTTTTAAAAAATAAAGTTTCTTCTAGCCCTCATGATTCCAGAGGAGACCTTTCAAAATTGTGAGCAGCATCTGCCAAAAGTTCAGAGCCTGTGCAGAGAAGTCTCATGGAGCAAAAGCTGGATCCTCTATGCTGTATATAGAACCTTGCAAACAGGGGTACAGAACCTTTTTCAACTTGAAGGCCACGTTCCATTTGAGATAACCTCTTGGGGAGCCACATTCTCCTCATGGGCAGGGCTAAAGGCAAAAGGGGAGGGGCCAAAAGTCTGCTAGCATATAGTAGCTTTAAGCTCTTCCTGCCACTAAGTAAGCTCTAGGACAGGCATTTCAACCTTTTAGAATGGGGAAGAAATGGCACAACTGCTGGGGATCCACCAAATGATTGGTGGTTGGGGAAAAGGAGGTGGGGCCAGGGGAAGGGGGCATGGTCATCTGGGGAACCCTGGTGGGCTGGATTGGCAGCCCAAGGGGACCAGATTTGGTCTGAGTTTCTGCACCCAGTTGTAGAGCATTGGGTCTTGTTCCTTCTAATTCTCTTTGGACTGGTAGCACTGTGGTTTTAATCATAGATCAGGGATGAAGGGAAGTTTTAGTTCAACATCTGAAAGGCCTCAGGTTTCCCACTCTTGCAGTACAGCAGCTACATACATTCTCAGTAAATAAGCCACATTAATTCTCCTATGGTTACAATGCTCTCTTCCTTTCCCATATCACCTTCCCACCTTCCACTGGCTCTCCTTGTCCTTTTTCCAATAGACCCCTTCCCAAAATGATGCTAAATATGGTCTCCCTGTATTATATTGACAGAAGGCTCAAGATGGTGCTGGGATGTGCACTTCTCCTCTTCCTCCATTTCCATAATAGGGATGTGCAAAATTTGAGCTTGCCAAAGTTCTCCAAATTCCATCTCATAATTTGTTCTGACTTGAGTCTGTATAAGAATGTGAGCTTTGTTTTTTTTCTTTTTGCGTGAAAATCTGTGGGTATTTTAATGCATATTTTTTCAAATGTATGCATCAATTGTGCACATTTTTGAAATGTGCACATTTTTGAAATGTGTGAGCATTTTGAATTGTGTTCATTTTTGCAATGTGTGTGTTTTGAAATGCATGCATTTTTTAAATGTACTCATTCTTCTCCTGTGATTAAAGTATATATTTGTGCACATTTTTGAAATGTACTCATTTTGAAATGTACACATTTTGGAAATGTACACATGCTGTCAAACAGTTTCTTTTTTGGGGGTGGGGGGAGGGCTCCATGAATCACATTGCAAGCTTGGAAATGTAGACTTCAAATGCAGATTGCGTTTGAGGCTGTGTTTGGTCCAGAAGGTGCTAGCAATGAAAAATGAATTGAAACATATTTCTCATACATCCCTATTCCATAGTTCCCCACTTGCTGAAACTGTGCCAAGGTATCACAGACTGTTTCTGTCTCATTGGCCAGTTTATATCCCTACATATTTCTTAGAATGTCTAATTAAACAGAAAAATATTTAATTCCAAAGGAGGGAAAACAAATGTATTTCACCCTCCCCCCTTCCTCTTCTCAAAATGGCATTCGAAGCCTCTGATAGCCATCTGCTTCTTTTTCCATCTGTGATGGATGTAGTGTTATAATTGGACATACGCTTTTGACACCTACTATGAGGATCTCATAGCAGCCAATTTTAAACTGAGACTTCTTTGCCAGCTTCCCATCCAGGTGTCTTATTAAGGGGTTGTCAAAAGGTAAGGTGAGCAAATGGTTAATGACGATCCTGTCTGAGCCGAAAAAAGAAAATTATTCCCCAGCATCTATGGAGATAGACACAGGTGCTCCTATTGCCAAAGAAGACAATGCACTGGGAAATTCTCCTGCAAAAGCCCTATGGAAATGAATGGGAGATGCTTAAGAGAAACTTCAGAGCTCCCGCACTGATTGTAAAAAACTCCTGCAAAATTGCTGTGAATTACTGCAACTTGTAGGTCTTAGTAATAATAATGATACATTATGACCTGGACCCCCTGAGCAACTCCTTATGGATCTCTTGCCTCCTTAAGAGTCCCACCTTCCTTCTTTTATCTTCCCCTTTCCAATAACGTGGGGTTTAGGTTGCAGGCATGGGGTGATAAACTCTCTAGACATAGGGTTTAACCACAATAGTTTACTGGTAAATTAAAGCAAGCAAATCACAACTAAACGTATTTACACAATACAGCTGAGTGATACAAAAGGCATTAAGAGGAAATAAAAGTTGCAAAACACAAGTTCCTTTACCCCTAGCTGTACTTAGACTTCTCCAGGCTGCTTCTTCTTCCTGCTCTCTCTTCAGGCTCTGGTCTCCCTGAATCAGCTCTTACTGGCCCTCTCACTCCTCCCTCAAAACCGAAAATACTGCTTTGAACCTGAAGAAATGAAACTTAACTGGAGAAATGATGCTGAAACTTAACTGAAGAAATGAAACTACTCTTCTCAGGGATACTCCCCCTCGCCAAAAAACAAAACCCAGGCCTCTCAGCCTGACAATTTCCCCCCCCCCCTTTGCCTCTGTAGGCCTCAAACCTTCACAGTAGTGCTATCACCTGATGCAAGAAATTTTTACCCAGATAAAGAAATAGTAAGCTAATCAAGGGGTAGGCAGAAGATAGTTCTCTGGGTGATTTGCAATAGATTGGCAAGGATTTCTGGCTTCCAATGTTTAACAATAGCAGCAACAAAATGACCCTCCCCCCAACACTATTCAAATGCAGAAAGTTGGAGGGGGAGGTGCTAACCAGGAGTGGAAGGCTGTGATTTCAGAACAGTTCTCAAAAAATAAAATAAAATAAATCCTGGGCTCAGAATTATTTAAAGTGCATGTATTTTGGATCACACTTCGGTTGGTGGATCACAGGCTTCTAGTTAAAGCCAAAGAAGATTCTGCAAGCCTGAAATCTTCCCAACCCTGAGCTAATCAATTAATTGCTTCAATCTGTGTATATTTGCATATGGGTTGGGGGGACAATGGCTCCAATAAGAAAAGCATATTTTGTCTATTTTTTGATGATGCACCCATGCATCATGAGGGATGCTGGAAAAATCCTCAACAGACCTGTGTGATGTCGGATTTGTGAGAATCCAACCTGTGGAATCCGTATCGGACCAGCTCTACCACATAATTTACGCATAACTAAGCACTTTACAGCTGCAAATTGCATAAACTACACTAATTGCGGCCATAATTTGCCCAAGAAATGCAAATTGCAACTTGCAATTGTTGCAGTGAAAAAATTACGCCAAAATCCACAAGCCATGCCGGGGGCTCCAGGGAAATCCACTGAGCCCCAAGAGGGCCAGATTTCCCCAAGACAGTTATCCTGCAGACTGGACATCGGTAGATTTGCACATCCCTAGTCACACGACAACAGATGTTGCCTTAGAAGCAGCATTGCCTGTTCCCTTTTGCACAGGAGGGATCACCTGTCTTAAGGTGGTGCTGTAACCTGCACTTTTAAGGAGTAGTTTTCTTTGTTAAGAAATAGCTTTAAAAACATTAAAATCTGATGACAGATTAATGAGGGGCACCTTTTAGAGTAAAATTAACTGACTGAACAGGGCTTAGTCCCCTGCTTAACAACTAGACAATGCGCAATAGGTAAAAGATGACAATGGCCTGGATCCAGGCTTAGTCATACTTAGAGTAGACCCATTGAAACCAATGGGACTTAAGCTACTTATGACTAACTTAAGTCCCATTGATTTAAATGGGTCTGCTCTAAGAATGACTAAACCTGGATCCAGCCCAATGTTTGTCCCTGCAAGTTACAATTGTAAATAGGTGCGCCTAAAAATCTTGAAACCAGGATCTAGAAAACTGTGTACATTTGGATAATTGTGCATGGAAATACATACAAATTTCCATGTGGACTTTAAAAAAATAAACAATTTGCAAGCTGATGTGGGAAGTGGAATGGAACAAAATAATGTAGAAAAAGGGAGAAACTGAGCAGAATGACAGAACCGTTCTTCCCTATGTTGGCACACCTTCACTATCATCTTTCTCGCCAACACACTTCTTTTTCAAATGATCTTTTAATTTACACTAATACCTTTGAAGAATGTAGGGAAAACCACTAAACCATTCAAGTATGACCTAAATCATATCCCTTATGAATATACAGTGGAGGTGATGAATAGATTTAAGGGATTAGACCTGATAGACAGAGTGCCTGAGGAACTATGGACGGAGGTCCGTAACATTGTTCAGGAGGCAGCAACCCAAACCATCACTTTTCTGAAGCAGAATTTTGAATTTCTATGGGTTTTTGAGCTTCCCTAATCACTGCAACGTGGCTGAGGGTGCTGTGGGTGTTCTCTCCCTCTGTTACACATCTTTCCATGGCTCTGCAGCCTCCTAGGCCACCTGCACTTCCTGAACTGAAAAAGCCCCATGGGAGGAATTGCCTCACGAGTCAAGACATCTTCCTCATGATGTCTTTCACTGAAGTGTGG
This sequence comes from Heloderma suspectum, assembly GCF_057233095.1. Classification (NCBI taxonomy): domain Eukaryota; kingdom Metazoa; phylum Chordata; class Lepidosauria; order Squamata; family Helodermatidae; genus Heloderma; species Heloderma suspectum. The sequence goes on from NC_139466.1 coordinate 6,869,795, forward strand.
GAAGCTGAAGAGGCTACAAGCTGCCACAGAGATTATTGCACATTGAATCTCTGTCCATTCCATGGCCACCTCATAAATAAGCCCAAGAACCCCAAACCTAACCCACGAGAATTTCTCCAAAATTTCTTCTCCTTTGAATTTCTTCAAAATCAATTTCTTTTCTATCAAATTGAATGAGAATGGAAAAAAAATGTGGGAGAAATTTTGGGCAGAGCACTAATATAGTTTGTGAGCTACTCCGGTTGCAATGTAAAATATTTTGGGGAGCCCTGGGCTTGAATGGGCAATTCTGTCATGTGCCTATTGGAATTCTCCTTCAAGGAAGAGGTGGTGTTGGTTCTGGTAACCCAAATGCCTCCTTGGTCTTGTCTGAGGTCCCAAGCAGGAAGTGAAAGCATTCTCAGTACATCCAAAGCTGTATAATCTCTGCACAACGTGATACCCCACACCTGGTGTTCTGATCAAAGAGACTCCAGAGAAGTTGGAGAAGGACAGAAGCTATGAGTGGCTTGCAGACATTGGATGCCATGAGCAAAGGAGCATGTTCCGCCAGCACTATCAAAGACAGCCCATCCACATATCCTTGGCCAAAGTGACTCCGTTTCCCTGCACTTCAACTTGCTGGGATTCAGCTTTCCTCTTCCTGATCCCACTTCCCTTCTGTGGCTTCCTAACTTTATAGGCTGTTGCTTCTGGCATGGGCTTGTGCTCCACCTGCCTAAAGTTCGAGCTCAGAAGTGACATCTGGCTCTGAGCCCCTCTTCCTTCTCACAGGAGGATTCCAATAGGGCCATGACAAATTCAGACCCATTAACTTTACAGAAGATTTGATCTGAGTGGAGACAAAAACTACAAGAACTGCTTTGTTGATAAGGATCAGCACAGTGGCCTGCATATTTGGACTCTCCTTGGGGTTGTGGCTATGGGGACTGGTGTGATGAGCAGTGGAGTCAGGGCTTGCAGGGAATCAGCACTAGCATTTTGTTATTAGCAGGATAACCGATATCATCTACCGCCACCACCACTCAGAATATCCTGTTCCCGCTAAGCTTAGCTGCAATCCTCACAGTACCTGGAGGGAAATGAATTTTCTGAGCAACAATTAGTGGAGGCTGGTGGCTGTGATGTCATGGGGTGATGGATCTGCTCTGGGGTTTAGTCAGAACCAGTCGGAACTCTACACGAGCTATCCAAGGTGCTGAGCCTATTTTGGGGATAGCTCCTTTAGAGTTCTGACTGGTTCTGACTGAAACCCAGAGCAGATTCACCGCGCCATGACATCAGAGCCACCAGCCTCCACTGGCAACAATATATTGTTCCTTGTTGTAAGGTTAACGTACTTTGGGGTGGCTTGGTCTTGAATGGGCAATTCATACAATCATAGAATTATAGGTTGGAAGGGGCCTATAAGACCATCGAGTCCAACCCCCTGCTCAGTGCAGGAATCCAAGTCAGAGCATCCCCGACAAATGGCTGTCCAGCCTCATCTTGAATGCCTCCAGTGTGGGAGAGCCCACTATTGAGACCCATTCACTTTACAAAAGTCCTGGGGGGCGTCTCCACCAGCAATTTACTCTGAGTCAGTTGCATGTTGAGATCGTTAGGGATAGATGACGTCGTGGCCATCCAGCAGCCACCCCAGAACTTATCAGGGAAAAACTGGATTCCCTGAGGCTGCTTAAAGTCTAATTCTTTTCCTTAGGTCAGGTTCTCCCCAGTATAGTTGCTGTTTGCCCCAGGCCCCACATTTACTTGGAGGATGCTAGCCCTGCCCAGCGGTGTGCCTTTCACCATGACCCCGGTCAAAGGGTGTTTCCTGTGTTTCCTGTCCCTGCACAAACCAATTAGTGTCTACTCAGAAGTAACTCCCATTCTGCTCAATAAGGCTTGACCCCTGAATGCCCACATCAGAATTTACAGGGATCCCCCTCAATTGAAATGGTACAGTTTAAAGCAGAAATTTCCTAAATGCTTTAAAGAATGATCTCGAGGCTCTGATTCTCCATTGTTTGGTTTATTGCCTTAGGAAGTAACTACTTCACACCTTCGTTATAGAGATCCTGCACAGCATCGGGTTACAATGGGGGCTGGTTTCTCATCCCTGAATTTACTGCTCTCTTTCCCACAACAAACCCAGTCGTGTCTCCTCAGAAATAACTCCCTTTGTGCTGAATGAGGCTTGTCCCCTGAATGCCCACATCAGAATTTACAGAGTTCCCCCTGAATTGAATACAGAGTTTAAAGCACTGATTCCCTGAAGCCTGTAAAGTGCTTTACCAAACCTGTGATTCTCCATGGCTTGGTTTATTGCCTTTGGAAGTAACTAATTCACACCTCCCTTACAGTGAACCTGTGCAGCATCGCATTACAGTGGGGGCTGGTTTCCCCATCCCTGTGTTTACTGCTGCCTTTCCCACAACAAACCCATTAGTGTCTACTCAGAAGGTACTCCCATTGTACTCAAGGCTTGTTCCTGAAATGCACACTCCCAGAGTTACTGAGATTATCAAGACACAGGAGGAAGATTTTATCAAAGGAGAAAAGGGGGAGGGGGAGAGCCTGGATGCTGGGGAAGACTCTCTTATTGGTTGAGCAGCCCCTGCCAGTCAGATGACATTCACTCCAACCCCCACCCACCTAGAGGTATGTTCTGTGAAGTAATGTGGAACCCGGCATGGAGCAAAGCTGGCTCCTTGAAAAATGTGGGTAAGCCACTCCTTCCTTCTCCTTGCATTGATGTGGAGACAGGGTCTTGCTCTTTCTGGAGATAAAACTCCTAGAACAAGTGTATTGATACAGATCAACACAGCTGACTGTATTTTTGGACTCTCCTTGGGGTTGTGGGTATGGAGACTATCATGATGAGTGCCTGAACTGCAAAATGTACTACTACACCACTCTGCACATGTCATTTATAGTGGAAGAGCAATGACTGGCTAGAGCTAATCACCCCTACTCTGAAAGTACCCAGGATGAGGGAATCCCCATCATCCCAAGCTTAAAAGAACCTGGAGTGAAGTCTACGTGCAGCATCGGACGCCCTGAGTTGTCCGCCTATTGATTTCTGTGTACCATACAATGTCCTGGCTGGAAAGATGACTGGTGATTGAACTCCAGCCTGCCTTACCAGGAGAGCAGGAAACCAGTTTTTAATACGGCATGCTTGGCCGACTCCCTTCATGTAATATTGAAAGGGTGCTCTCAGCTATGCATCACCGGTTTGGCCAGGGCCCATAATGGATTACTGATCTCTCTTAAATGCGACAACTTTGCTCCCATGATCTATTATGCAGTGGCTCCTTCCCAGACAGCTCAGGTTCACCAGTGGAACTTTGTTTAATTACAGGATGTGAGTGATGCCAAACGCAAAGACTCTTTGGCACTGGAACGCTCATGCCGGGCCAAAGTAGTACTTGTTAATTTATTGATCCATTAATTTTAATATGGGGGGTGGGAATACAACATGCACAGTCCCAATTACAAGGCACTTTACATTCGTAACAGTATATATAGCTAGATCAAATGAAATACTGGCATGCAGAACCTGGGGCTAGGAGACATGGAATTTGTCACCCAGCTTGCCCTGGCATTATTGATTTTCCTTTAATAAAGAGCTGGCATGGGGGTGGGGGGATGCAAGCCAGATTGGGACTCTGGTGTGGGAGGAGGCCATGGTCCCAACTGGAATCCCCCCCCCCATGCACACACACCATCGATTTGCAATGGAAGGAAAGTTCCTTTTGGATCCAGTGCGAACTCTCCCTTCATGATGGCACAGGGGGGTAATTCCAATTGGAACCATGGTAGGGGCAAAGTGTTAAGCTCCTCTCTCCTATAGTGTAGGGGAAAAGGGATGGGGCCACCAGAAGGCAGTATAGCGCCCAGGTAAACCAGATTGGGCTGGGGGCTAGATGGGGACCCTTGCCCTACATCATGGTCCTGATCTACCCCACCCCCACCCCCAGCCAATGAGGCAAGGGTGAACTCTCTGACAAATGTCACATCTAGTCTGGCCTTCCACCTGGACAATTTTTCCTTCAGTTTTGATGGCTACTGCATTTGTTCTACAGGTGGTGTTGTAATGTAGTCTTAAACAGTGGCCGTGCGTCGAAGTGAACGTTTCAAACTTCAGGGTTCCCAATCCACCCATCCAGAGTAGGGATGTCACAGACATCTGATACAGGGGTGGAGTCTGACCGACTCCCCCCACCCCACCCAGCTTGGCCTGCCAAACTGTGGTCCATTGACACCTCTAATCTGGCATAAATGGCTGCTTTATGTCTGCCATTTGTGTAAAAGACCTTTTACACAGAATAAGGAGCTGCCATTTTTATGCAAAACGGTGGCTTGCTAGGGGACCAGGTGGCTGCACGGAGCTCACTGGCTGCTTGCTGGGCCATCCAGGGGCTTGCACAGCACGGTGAACGGGGACGGGTGGCAGCGAGGGCTTGATGAGCACCTGGAGAGTGTGGGCAGAGGTGAGTCTGTCCATCCCTAATCCAGAGTCCCTCAGGTGACCATTCCCCCTCCCCTGGCCCAGGGCCTGCTGCCTGAGGCAAAGAACAAGATGGTGCCCCCTTCCATTCCATGTACAAAAGCCAACTGAACTGGCAGATGAATCTGTCTTCAGCACTCCTGTTGGGAGAGCATCCTCCTCTGCACCTGGAGACGTCACACAGCGCAGGCCTCATGGCACACAGGTCTCCCCTTAAACCACAACTGGCTGCCACCTCCCAGCACCTGCCACCTGACGAAACTGCTTCACTTTGCTTAATGGCAGGACCAGCCCTACAGTCCTACCGTGGCCCCACCCCCTTCCCCCAATGCCAACCATTTGGTAGTTTCCTGGCTTTTGCAGAGTTTCTCCATTTTAATAGGTCGAAATGGCAAAGGCTATTTTGGGCTGCATTCATAGAAGTCTAGCTTCCAAATCCACCATTATACTAGTTCCCCTCTACTCAGCACTGGTTAGGCCTCATCTGGACTACTGTGTCCAGTTCTGGGCACCACACTTTAAGAAGGACGCAGACAAACTGGAGAGGGTTCAGAGGAGGGCAACGAGGATGATCAGGGGACTGGAAAGAAAGCCCTGAAGAGAGAGTGAAAGAACTGGGCATTTTTAGCTTTGAGAAGAGAAGACTGAGGGGGAGATAGGATAGCACTCTTCAAGTACTTGAAAGGTTGTCACTGAGAGGAAGGCCGGGATCTCTTCTTGATAGGAATGGGCAGATCACTTACCCTGTTCCAGATGGGGGGGGGTCTGCAGGTGGGGAAAGGCAATCCATCCCTCCCCCTGGAATCTGTCCAGGCTGGCTTCACTCCATGTTGATCCTGTGGAGCTGGCCACCAGCTTCGCATCGCTGGCGAATGGCAATACGGCAGGCAGCCATTGCTGTGCTGTATCGCTGTGTTAAGTCTCCAGACGCAAATGGCATAGTGGGTGCCATTTGCGGCTGTAAAGCTGCATTTAGGTTAAATGGCATAGTGGGTGCCATTTGCAGCCGTAAATGGCTGCATTTAGGTTAATTTACCAGCTTTATGGCCGTAAATGGCACCCACTACGCCATTTGTGTCTGGAGACTTAGCACAGCGATATGGCACAGCAATGGCTGCCAGCCGTATCACCAGTGATGTGGAGCAGGTGGACGGCTCTGCAGGATTGAAGCAGAGATGGATCCGACCTGGACAGATTCTGGGGGGGAGGCAGAGGTGAGTGCTCCGTTCTGCCATGGGCCCTAATGGGGCCAGATTCTTGGAATCCAGCCTCATTGGGGTCCGTGGCGGGATTCTTCCCCGTCCATACTTCTTGATCATCCCAGAATGCAGGACACGGAATCATGGGCTCAAGTGACAGGAAGCCAGATTCCGGCTGAACATCAGGAAAAATGTCCTGACTGTTAGAGCAATACGACAATGGAACCAATTCCCTAGGGAGGTGGTGGGCTCTCCCACACTGGAGGCATTCAAGATGAGGCTGGACAGCCATCTGTCAGGGATGCTGTGACTTGGATTCCTGCACTGAGCAGGGGGTTGGACTCAATGGTCTTATAAGGCCTTTCAACCCTAGTACTCTATGATTCTATGATTCTACAAAATGCCTCTCACAAGGCTGAGTTACTGGCAGTAAGTGCTTGAAGCTAAAATGTGTTGGCAGTTCAGGCGTTTTGGCCCTGCCCCTTTTTCTTTGGCTCCACCCACTGGAATGTGGCCCTCTGAGTCTGAGCGCTTCTCCAAAATGGGATTCAGCCCTTGGGCTGCAAGAGATTCAACACTCCTATGAACTCCATAGGACTTACATCCCAGTAGACACGCATAGGAGAGCAGCATTAGCATTCTCTACGTTCACCTCCATCATCTGAGCTCTGACACCACCCCCGTCTGAAAACTGGTATCCACCTTATTTCTGCACAGCGTGTCTGTGTGTGTCTGTGTGTATTGGGGAGAAAATGAGATTAATATGCAGATAGGTATAAAAATTGACACCAGGCTTGCCTAATAAAAATATAGTGGAATGTCAACAAACATTGTTCCCCCACCCCACCCCCCGAGCCTTTATCACTTCTATTTATAAAATGTACTTCAAGAAATGAAGCAATAAAACTAAGATGCTGGCAAAACAATCTAGACACACACACACACACACATCACACTTGCCTGCAGTCTGGCAGCAGTGTGTGGGTAGACGAGTGCTGCTTTGCCATAGGGGTTTGTTTCCCCGTTTCCATTTTTTGTCGGATTACTTTCCCTCGATTGTCTCTCAGTTCCCTATTAAGAGTTGTGTGCTGCTGCTTGCATTTTGTTTTGTTTTTTTCAGCAGAGTGAGTAAGCGTTCCGAACCATCTAGGATTTAGGATTGGTAATGGCTCCAGTGGGAGATAACCAAAGTCTCAACATTTTAAAAAATAAAACTGTGCTTCAAAAACAGGGACAGGATTCAGAGAAGCTCAAATCGACGTTGCTCTGTTCTGGAGAAACAAGGGACTCCCCGAAGTAAGAAGGCGGTTCATAAAGATATGGGATGTCCTCACACAGGATAAGATCTCCACCCCAGCTAAAGGTGATATCAAACTCCACATATTCTGATAATTTTCTAGAAAAACAGCATCTGTTCTTAAGACACATGGATTCAGCAAATGAACAAACACATTTTGTAAAGGCCATTGAAATTTTGCTCTGTACTTCTTCATTGCATATTAGGGCTGTGTGTGGACCCCCTGATCTGACTCAGAAGCTGCTTTGGGGCTTCTGAGTTGGGCCCAATTCAGCTTGGGCCGATTCGCCCCTCCTGACCTGCCTCGGCCTATGAAGTCAAAGCGGGATTTGGACCTCCAAATCCTGCTTCCCTCCCCCACAACATGCTGCCCAGCCCCCAGCTCCTTACGTGGGCCCTTGTTCCATGGGGGGGTTCCACCAGGGGAGCCCCCACTGCTGCTGGTGCTGCCAGGGAAGGCACTGCCAGGGAAACCACTGCCTGTTGCAGCCCGCCAATTGCCAGCAGGCATGAGGGGAGGAGTCGTCCTCCAACTGCGCTCTCCCTCTTCCTTGGAAGGTGGGGAGGGCGCTCGATTGGAGGCTGACTCCTGCCTCTGCTCAAGCCTTCACAGGTTTCTAGCTTGCAAGGAGCCCATGAAGGCTTGAGTCAGTCCAGAAGCAGTGGCTTGCAATGAGAGCAGGCTGCCGCCGCTGCCCCCCCCCAGCTTCTAGTCCCTCCGGATGCGCACTGGCAGCCATCTTTTTCCAGGGAATGGGGGAAGCCATCTTTCCCTGTGTTTGCACTGTGGCTGTGCCTGTGAGTGGCATATCTGTGATTTTTCTAGTTCCGTTCATGGAGGCAGATGTGCTCTGATCCCTGCCAAGAATCCATGTTTGTGCACTGTGGCTGCACCCACGAGTGGCAGATCTGTGATTTTTCTGATTCAGTCCATGGAGGCAGATGTGCTTTGTGATTGGATGGTAGTTTTGTGGGTCTCCCCTTTAAAAATCATATGAAATCATGAGGCTTCCTTTTTGATTTTATGGATCCTCGTTTTACCCAGTCCCCAGAGCATACACTTTCTTCTTGGCTTTGTTCTGCCAAAGGAGAGTGGGAAGGGTTAAGTCTTCCTCTCCCATGCCTGGCAGAGACTGGGGCAGTTGCTCCCAGAGGCTAGGACTGGAGCGGAGAGAGAAATGCCCTGGAGCTTCCCTCTCAGTTCCAGTCCCATCCTGCTGCTGCTGCTGGGGCTGCCACCATCACTGCACACAATGGCAGCTCACCAGGGCAGCAGGAGGCTGCCCAAATATCAGATGGCTCATGCACCCCAATGGATCATCTTTCACCCCCCCCGCGTGGTGTGTGCACCCCACTTTGGAGACCACTGCTCTAGCCAAATAACATTCAGACAGTCCTCTCCTCTCCAATAACACCACCTCTCTCACAATGAGCAAACAGGGCCTAACTCACAGCAAAGTTCCCTCCCTCCTCCTGACCCTCCATGTGATCTTTCAGAAGTTGATACATTTTGGAGACAGCCTGTCTGGGCTGCTCAGAAGGCAGAAGAGCTCCGAATATATGAGGCAGATGAGGTGCTTCATGGAGCAGCCACTTTGCCTCAGAGTGCCTTGGTGCCGGTCTGATCCACTTTGTATCACGACGAGGCACCTCCAAATCAGCCCACTTTGCCTCATTATTCAGGCTTTGTACTGAAGCGGTGCACAGCCCTATTGTATATTTCATTGTTTGGCTGCCTTCTATCACTGGTATCTCCATCAACATACGTCTCCTGCAAGTAAGAAAGAGTGTATATTGGGTCTCATGCTCATCTTTATAATTTCTGTATTATATCTCCTTGTTATATTTGTACAACAAAAAGTTTAAAAAGAAGCAAAAGTAAAAAGTATAATTTTAAAAACAAAACCCAGGGACTTCTGCATGAATGGATTGTTGGACTAGATGGACCCTTGGTCTGATCCAGCATGGCTCTTCTTATGTTCTTATGTTTTTATGACTTTTATTTAAAACAGGACCATGTTATGTTCAGGTTCAAAGTACGTGTGGCCCAATCCCCAACATTTCATGGATGGAAATATGGGCCCACTTGTAACACCTCTATCGTCATGCCACGTTCACAGTCATCACTGTCACTATCCCCATTGTCACAGCAAACCTCTGATCTGCATTGTTGAAAGCTTTCTTCATTTACTCTCCTTGTTGTCCACTGATCTAAAAGCTGAGCCATTAACAAAGGAGCCTAAAAGGAGAGCCATGTCCTTATGTTCTTAAAATGGGTAGCTTTAATGTTTTTCCTGTTCTTAATGTTCTTGTTTTCCCTGTTTTAAGGTTTTATTGTTTTTTAAGCTGTCACATGCCAGTCACATTTTGTTCTTTCAGGGAAATTCTTTACATGGAAAAGTACTGAAAAACCTTTGAAGTGATACAGCCCACCCCACTACCTGAGTCAGGACTATACCATCTCATTCTGTTGTGTGCACAGGCTAAGCTTTACAAATAGCAGAGGTGGCAGCAAGCCTCTTTTATGACTGTACCACTTCAGACAGCAGGTGGTGGCTCACATGACTGAGTGCTCCCTCCCCCATTCAAAATAAAATAAAATTTAAAAATCCGCATGTAGGCAATGCTAGACCTCCTCTCCTTGGCATGCCTGTGGCCTGTTTGCAGGGAATTTGACTTGATTCTTTATTTATAGCATTCCCTTTTTGTTGTTTTGGTTTTACAGAAACTTGCCCCCCACCAATCCACAACTTCATATTAGTTCCTCCATAGGAAAGCCTAACCCCTTTTCTGATTATCTCCCCCCCAACCCCACTCCCCACAAATTCACACACGACACTGTTGCCAGTTAAACTGCCTTAAAAATAAAACCTCCAACCAACATCCAACCTCTTGTATAATTAGCACGGCTGTCTGCCTTATCTCTCCCGCAGAATGCCAAATGAAATCAAAGGGTTTGGGGAATGCTTATTTAATGAACAGAGATCAAGTGCAAAGGCTTTCAAGGCCCTGGAACTGCTGATACACCCCATATTTATTGTTGCAATCCAGCCCAGCCGCTAAACCAGACAGACAGTAGCTCAAGAACTTGAAATATTGTTGCATGATTTTCCTGGAGAACTGTGAAAGTCCCCTTCTCCCCCAGGGCTGCTTTGAGCACTATAGGATATATCCCACCATCTCTTTCTTACTTTAAGAAATGCAGAAGAAACTTGAAAAAAAGAGGAACTTGGATACATAGAGGAAATAAAAGGAAGAGTAATCCACTGATGTTGTAGGTACCTACTGGACAATGTCTGTGCCATCACTGATGACAGCCCACGCAATTTCCTCCATGGCTGTGCCTTTTTGCTATCCAGGCATCAAATAGCTTATGAGAGATCAGCATTTCACTGATTGTCTGTGTCCTTCCTTATTTCCTGAGTAGTTTCTACCCTGGGCGAGGGGTCCCTAACTTTTTGGGGCCCGTGGGTACATTTGGAATTTTGAGGGAGTATTGGAGGTGCTCTTAAAAATGGCTGCCATGGGGGGCATAAAATGGCTGCCACGGTGGGCATGGCTGGTCAGAAAACACTCATATCCGAGAAGGCAAAATGGGGAGACTAATAGGAAAATAACTGGCCCAAGAACCTGTCTCTGTAGCTTCTCTGTCTCCCAGGCTCAGTTTCCCCATCTACAAAATGGGAATAGCATTACAGAAGGGTGGTGGGAATGAATGGAAGATTGAATTAAAAGCTTCCTTGCTCAGAAATGCCAATTAAATTAATAACATTTGAAAACTACAATAGACCCTTTATTTATTTTTGAATTGATGATGTCTAATTAATTTTTGTAATGCTCCACTTTTATCCGGTCTCTATTTCTTTCCAGCCTTGTGGGTGGATGTTCATTCTTCTTTTTGTCCCCAGACATAATGCATCCTGCATAAAAATATTAATTCTCTTACTGAAAAAAAAGGTAATAATTGCACCTTTAAAAATCCAATCTTTTGTCACCTACTTCACTAAGAGATGTCCTTTTATAATAGAGTATGTTAGGTCCTTGGGGGATTTAAATGCACATATGTGTGGATTCCCCCCATGCCTGCGCCTTCCAGGCAGTCAGGTAAAGCAAGGAGAAACTTACTTACCAAGGGAGAAAGATACTCAGAAAGATCTCTCTCTCTCTCTCTCACTCACACATCTGTTTCTACGGAAACCCTTTCAGAGCTACCAATTCAACTGCCACAGAGGGCCCACACAGATCCCATCCCTGTGCCAAAACCAAACCAAACCAAAAACCAAGATAAGAGAGGAGAGCACTCTGTAAAGTAGGACACCTGGACACTCTGAGCATATCAGATTTACAATACAGATTTACAAACATACAGATTTACAAACAGATGCTTAAGAACTCTAAAAACCCAGCTGAAGCAACTGGCAGTTAAAACACAAAATGTGTTTCAGGCAATGCCAAAACCCCTTCGAAGCAAAACTGACTTTACCCAACATCTAAAAACTAATAGAGAAGCGGGTCTCCCTGGCTGGGTGGATGGGAATTCCATGACCTCAGTGCCACCACCAGGAAGACCCTGTCCTGCACCCCCCCCCCCATAAACACACCTCTGATGGATGGGGAGCACAGAGTATCTGAGGCTTGGTGTGTCACTGTGGCTAGTCCTTCACATTTTCTGAGTCTTGACTGTTTACTTCATCTTGAGGGTGAAAGGGATTGGCTGACTTTCCAACCCTACTATTCTATGATTCTATGACTTCCATTTTGTGAGGTCTGTTTTCTTTCTTTCTTCACCTGAGTCCTCGTGTCCACCAATTGTGCCAGGGACAGGGTGAAGCTATCTCCTTCAGGCAGCACTATGAGAAGGCAGGGTCTCAAGGGTGTTGGCCCTAGGAAGAGGGAAGAACACCACTTTGGGCTGCATTTCAAGGAAGCAAATGCCTTGGGCAGCTATGGGAAGGTGTTTCCAGTGTATGAAGTAAGGCTGCATAGGATCTCCTAGACGGGGATGTCAGAGAATTCCGCCACGGATCACGGATCCCTGAAATCCGTGGCAGAACGAAGCCGCCCACCCCCCACCCCGCGAAATGGGCCCGGAACGGAACACCTACCTGCTGCCGTCTGCGCTGACTTGCGAATGGCGTCTGCGGCCACCATACGCTTCATCACTATAGCCATGATAGGCTGCGTAAACACTTACGTAGCCTATCACGGCTAATGCAGGGACGCCATTTGCATCCCTGCGGAAGCCGTGATAGGCTGCGTAAATATTTACGTAGCCTATCACGGCAAAAAAAAAAAAAAAAGGAACGCAAATGGCTTCCACCGTAGCCGCTGCCATTTGCGTTCACTGTTTTTTTGTTTTTTGTTTTGCTGTGATAGGCTACATAAATATTTATGTAGCCTATCATGGCAAAATACAGGGATGCAAATGGCGGCGGCTACAGCAGCCGCCATTTGCATCCCTGCAGGCTGCCCAGCAGCTGGATGTCCAGCTGCGGGCGGCCCCAGCCGGCGGCTCTGTGGAATCTCCACAGAGCGGAGCCAGCCGGAGAGAATTTCGGTGGGAGGGATGGAGCGCCTCCCCCCCACCGCGAATGTCACCCTTTGAAAAGGTAAGTGACTTTCGTACATCCCTACTCCTAGATCAGCCTTTGCCAACCTAGTATCCTCCAGATGTGTTGAGCTCCAACTCTTGTTCTGCATCTCTCATCCAACTCTCATCCTGCAGTCCAGCACATCTGGAGGGCACCAGGTTGGGGAAAGGCTGTCCTATATAGGCCCATGGTCTGTCTTGGCCGCATACATTACACATTTGTCATGTGATGTGTATCCCTGATGCTGCAGTCTCAGAGGAAGAGTTGGATTCAGAGATAAGATAATATGATTGAGGGCCTAGTCAAGATATGGGTTGGCGGTGGGGTGAGGATTTGTCTCTGCCTGCATTCACAGTAGATTGCAGGCAAGGGAGGAAGGTACACCTTCTCAAATACCATCAGACCTAGCCATGGGGAAAGCACACGAGGGCCCCCAGCCTGGAAGCACTCCTTGATAATTGGGTAGCAGGCTGATTTGGCTGAAGAAGGGAGGTGCCCAAAGCCGTCTCCTGGGCAATGTCACCAACTGGAGAGGCTAGGGGAAAGTTAACCAATCAGACGAAGTTCTCATATCCAGGCCAGGTTTCCCTGTAGAGGTAGACTGACAAACGAGGATCTCTAGTCGCTCTGCCCCTGCGTAGCATGGCACCAAAACAGATTTGTAAGTACGACGTCTCTGGTACCAGATGTTCCTTTGCTTGGTCCCCAAATTATTGCATGCCTTGAATCCGATATGTTGAATTATACTACTTATTTCAAATTATACTGCTGGACTTTAAGATCCTGCCTCTGGCTCCTGTTTGGATGAGCTGAATGTATTGAACTTGGGCACACTAAAGACTCTGATCCACGGACTCCGGTGAGGTGCTTGTGTTTGTCTTCTGCTGTAAGAAAAGAGAGCTCTGTTTCTTTAACATGCGTCTAGTTGCTGATGTTGTGAGGGGGCTGGTCCTGACAGCTTCTTCCTTGGCCAACCATCCTCCTCAATTTCTGTTCAGCACAGGGACGCAAGGCGGGTGGGTGGTGACATAGCACTGTGGCAGCTCAGTGGCAGGGTGGGGGGAGTGTTTTCTTTCACACCTACTTCCCCAAACAGCTTTCTCTTTCCACACACTATTCTTTTCCACCCTATATTCAGCTTTTTCTTTCCAAGCACCACCTCGATCCACTCTGTTGCTCACTGCCATCCACAGAAACAGAACACAAAGCCTTCGCTCTCAGCTCCTTTCCCACTGGAGCCTGTCAGGCCATGCCCCCTGCCTAGAGTGGCCGCTTATGAATAACCAAAGAAGAGGAACTGCATCACCAAAAAGGAAGACAAAACAGGAGCCTGATTGGCATAGCATCTGCATATGCTAAAGTGCATGTATCGATGCAATTTTAGAAATCATTATTATAATTCTGATTGTCCATCTCACTATTGTTTGGAGGACTATGGCCAGGTGACCTGTGTGGCTTTCTTAGTCTGCTGTCCAGGTGCTGTGGATGGGCAACTTGAAGGCCCAGCTCTTCCTTCTGATGGTTCGTTATCTTTAAACCAGACTTGGACTGGACAGAGGCCACCTTCAAGATAGAGGGCAGTCCTCTGGCAGCCCCTCAAATACAGGACTGTCCTCTGTAAAAGAGGACACCTGGCCACTCTGACTTGTCACAGGTTCTAGCCCTCTGACCTTCTCCCAGGTACCAGAAGTTTTGCAGTCAGAAGATTGGTGATCCTTCCCCCTTGACACTAGCTTTCGGGTTCCACAGCTAGGCCACCGATGCCTCCCTGCTCTTGATTTGGGAGGAAAAGTGGCAGATCTGATAAGACCCCAGTCATTCTCTTTGCTTTGATGTCAGGTGTCACTGAGGTGCTTGAGAAGGGTTTGCCGTTTAGGATGATCTGCACAGCTGCTGCAAAAGCAAAACACATCACCTAATGAAGCAGCTCCACTTCTAGATCAAAGAGGGATTTGTTTTATTTTATTTTGGCAAGATTTGAATAAGGCTGTTAAAGAGAGTCTGTCCCCTCCTTCTCCCCCCCACTTTCCTCCGACACTTCACACCGATTAAGCTGTCTCATTGTTCCAGACACTGAAGCAATTCTGGACTGAGGTTGTGCCGTCTGCTTTAAAGATTCATTCCACAAAAGGATTTGAATATTTTAACATTGGTTGCTCTGCATCCTGGGTATATGGAGACATGCTAGCTGAAGGGCTAGGTTTACCATTTTTTTCCAAAAAACAACTGGTTCTCCCCTTCTTCTTTTGCTTTAAACACAGCCTTGTAAATAAGCCCACAAAGACTGCCACATGTTGAATAGCCTGCTTGGGGGCTGGCAGAGGAGGGACAGAAAAATCCGTCTCTCTTCCAGGTAGGGTGGCCACTTATGCATCAGAGAGAGAGAGAGAGAGAGAATGCATCACCAAAAAAGAGGACAAAAGAGGACACACATTTGCATAAAATGTGCATGTGCTAATTCATATGCATAGATGCAAATTTCAAAATCATGGCTCTAATTGAAATCAAAATATGATACATCTCACCCAGGTGGGAAGGCTGTGGCTGGGCGACCTGTAATGATGGCCACCAATTTTGATGGCTTTGAAAGGGGGCTAGACAAATTCCTGAAGGCTACCAATGGCTACTTGTCCTGATGGCTATGTGCTACCTCCAGCATCAGAGGCAGTGAGCCTATGTATGCCAGTTGCTGAGGAACATGGGTGGGAGGGTTGCACTTATGTCCTGCTTGTGGGTTTCCAACAGGCAGCTAGTTGGCCACTGTGTGAATGGAATGCTGGACTAGCTGGACCCTTGGTTTGGTCCAGCATGGCTCTTCTTCTCATGTGTCTGCTCAGGCTACTGTCTTGGTGCTGCTAACTGTGGATGGGCAAATTCAAAGCCTCTGCTCTTCCTTCAAATAGAGGACTGTCTTCCGTAATGTAGGGCATATGGACACCCCATGTTGAGGAGAAGACTTCCCTCCTCTGGCAGCCCACTTGGTTTCTGTGCTGGGTACAAAGGAGGAATGGAGCAGTCTGCCAATATTCTACCAGCCCAGTCACTCATTCTCAGTGGTCTTCTCATCTGTGGAATGCTCTTCCAAGGGACATCTGCCTGGCATCTTCACTGTATACATTTAGATGCCGCCCTTCCTTTTCTTTGTTGTTGTTGTTGTTCAGTCGTTCAGTCGTGCCCGACTCTTCATGACCCCATGGACCACAGCACGCCAGGCCCTCCTGTCCTGCGCTCTCTCCCGGAGCGTGCTCAAGTTCATATTCATGGCATCGGTGATGCTATCTAGCCATCTCATCCTCTGCTGTCCCCTTCTCCTTTTGCCTTCAGTCTTTCCCAGCATCAGGGTCTTTTCCAGAGAGTTTTCTCTTCGCATTAGGTGGCCAAAATATTTGAGCTTCAGCTTCAGTATCTGTCCTTCCAATGAGCACTCAGGGTT
This sequence comes from Heloderma suspectum, assembly GCF_057233095.1. NCBI lineage: Eukaryota > Metazoa > Chordata > Lepidosauria > Squamata > Helodermatidae > Heloderma > Heloderma suspectum. The sequence goes on from NC_139466.1 coordinate 6,885,810, forward strand.
GATTTCCTTTAGGATGGACTGATTTGACCTCCTTGCAGTCCAGGGGACTCGTAAGAGTCTTCTTCAGCACCACAGTTCGAAAGCATCCATTCTTCGGTGCTCAGCCTTCCTTATAGTCCAGCTCTCACAGCCATACATTACTACTGGGAAAACCATAGCTTTGATTACATGGACCTCTGTCGGCAAGGTGATGTCTCTGCTTCTTACTATGCTGTCTAGGTTTGCCATAGCTTTCCTCCCAAGGAGCAAGCGTCTTTTAATTTCATGGCTACAGTCACCGTATGTGGTGATCTTGGAGCCCAAGAAAGTAAAATCTGTCACTGCTTCCATTTCTTCCCCTTCTATATGCCAGGAAGTGATGGGGCCAGATACCATGATCTTAGTTTTTTTAATGTTGAGTTTCAAACCAGTTTTGCACTCTCCTCTTTCAACCTCAACAAGATGCTCTTTAGATCCTCTTCGCTTTCTGCCATTAGGGTGGTATCGTCTGCATATCAGAGGTTGTTGATAATTCTCCTGGCAATCTTAATTCCGACCTGTGATTCATCCAACCTGGCGTTTCTCATGATGTACTCTGCATATAAGTTAAATAAGCAGGGTGACAATATGCAGCCTTGTCGTACTCCTTTCCCAGTTTTGAACCAGTCGGTTGTTCCATGTCTGGTTCTTACTGTTGCTTCTTGACCCTCATACAGGTTTCTCAGGAGACAGGTAAGGTGGTCTGGTACTCCCATCTCTTTAAGAATTTGCCACAGTTTGTTGTGATCCACACAATCAAAGGCTTTAGCGTAGTCAATGAAGCAGAAATAGACATTTTTCTGGAATTCTCTTGCTTTCTCCATGATCCAGCGAATGTTGGCGATTTGATCTCTAGTTCCTCTGCCTCTTCGAAACCCAGCTTGTACTTCCGGTAGTTCTCGGTTTGCATACTGCTGAAGCCTAGCTTGTAGGATTTTGAGCATCATCTTGCTGGCATGTGAAATGAGCGCAATTGTGCGGTAGTTTGAGCACTCTTTGGCGTTGCCTTTCTTTGGAATTGGAATGTAAACTGACCTTTTCCAATCTTGCGGCCATTGTTGAGTGTTCCAGATTTGTTGGCATATTGAATGCAGCACTTTAACAGCATCATCTTTTAGGATTTTAAATAGCTCAGCTGGAATACTGTCGTCTCCGCTAGCTTTGTTGTTACTAATGCTTCCTAAGGCCCACTTGACTTCACTTTCTAGGATGTCCGGCTCAAGTTCAGTGACCGCACTATCATGGCTATCAGGGACATTCAGATCTTTCCTGTACAGTTCTTCTGTGTATTCTTTCCACCTCTTCTTAATCTCATCTGCTTTTGTTAGGTCCCTGCCTTCTTTGTCCTTTATTATGCCCGTCTTTGCACAAAACGTTCCCTTGAGATCTCCGATTTTCTTGAAGAGATCTCTTGTCTTTCCCATTCTGTTGTTTTCCTCGATTTCTTGGCATTGTTCATTCAAGAAGGCCTTCTTGTCTCTCCTTGCTATTCTCTGGAACTCTGCATTCACTTGGATATATCTTCCTCTTTCTCCCTTGCTTTTCGCTTCCCTTCTTTCCTCAGCTACTTGTAATGCCTCCTCAGACAGCCACTTGGCTTTCTTGCATTTCTTTTTCTTTGGGATGGATTGAGTTGCTGCCTTCCCAAGATGTCAATTCCCAATTGACATTCCCAAGATGTCAATGTTCAATCTTGCCATCTCATGTTTGACCACCTCCAGCTTACCTTGATTCATTGATCTGACATTCCAGGTTCCTAAACAATATTGTTCTTTACAGCATCGGATTTTCTTTTCACCACCAGACACATCCACAGCTGAGTGTCCTTTCGGCTTTGGCCCAGCCGCTTCACTCTTTCTGGCACTACTTGGAAATACCCTCTGCTCTTCCCCAGTAGTATATTGGACACCTTCCGACCTGAGGGGCTCATCTTCCGGCGTCATCTCTTTTAGCCTTGTGATACATTCCATGGGGTTTTCTTGGCAAGAATACTGGAGTGGGTTGCCATTTCCTTCTCCAGTGGACCACATTTTGTCAGAACTCTCTGCCATGACCTGTCCGTCTTGGGTGGCCCTGCACGGCCTCCTTTTCCTCCTTTTCTAGGAGGATGCCTCCTTTCCTAGCAGGCATTTAATTACTAAACTACTGCTCTGATTATTAAACTGGCTCTTTAATCTTTTAAAAACATTTTAATGTTTTAATATTTGGGTATTTTCATTGTTTCATTTATTGTTTTGGTTGTTATTTTATGGTTGTTGGGCCAGGAAAAATGTAGATGAGGTTATGCTGTTAGATTGCTGGATTATTTATTACATTTCTATACCGCCCAATAGCCAAAGCTCTCTGGGCAGTTCACAGCAGGATAAAACACAATACAAAACCTTTAAATTTCATATGTTTAAAACAGTTTAAAAACAAGTTAAATACAGCTGACAATGAAACTACCAGGACCTGATAAGAAAACAAAACTCCCTAACATATGCTGTCAAATGCCTGAGAGTAGAAGAAAGTCTTTACCTGGCACTGATGACAATGTTGGTGCCAACTGGACCTCACTGGGAAAATATTCCACAGTTGTGGGGCCACCACCGAGAAAGCTCTCTCCCTTGTTCCCAGCCTCCACTTGGAGCAGGGCCTCAGGTGTTGACCATAGTGTATGGGTACTTCATTAGGTACTATGGTCCTGAGCCATGTAAACCTTTATAGGTCAAAAGTAGCACCTTGAATTGGGCTCAGAAACATACAGGCAGCCAGTGCAATTGGGCCAGAATCTGTTATATCCTCAGACCTTCTGGTCCCCATTATCAGTCTGGCTGCCACATTTTGCACAAGTTGCAGCTTCCAAACCATCTTCAAGGGCAGTCCCATGTAGAGTGCATTGCAGTAATCTGCCCAGAGCATAGACTACTGAACCCTGCCCAGATAGGGATATAGCTGGGCCACCACCCGAAGCTGATAGAAGTAACTCTAGACCACTGAGGCTACCTGAGGCTCAATGACTGGTCTAGGACAACCTTCTCCTTCAGGCAGCTTCCAATGCCATCTGGAACAAGATGAACACCCTCCTTCCAGTCAGAGGAACCACCCACAAACAGCATCTCAGTCTTGTCTGGACTGGGTTTCAGTTTATTAACTCTCATCCAGTCAGTTGTCACAGCCAGGCACTGGACTAGCACATCCACAGCCTCACCTAATGAGCAGGGATGGGGGAGAATTTCTCCCCAAAACTTCGGGGGGCTGAGCACCAACGCATTCAGTCCTCCGAAGGTTGTTCGGGGAGAACTTCTCCGCCCCCCCCCCGGGATGGGACTTACCTTTCACGAATGTCCCTCCCGGCGGCGGGTCCCGGCGGCGGTTCGGCAGGTCTTCGTCAGGGGCGGGAGCGGCAGCCGGTCTTTTGACCGGCTGCCGCCGCCGCCATTACAAGCAAAGTAAAAAAAAACAAACGCCCCTGTGATAGGCTACGTACGATTAACATAGCCTATCCCGGCTAGATTTGCAAAGTCAGCCGTGATAGGCTACGTTAATCGTCACGTAGCCTATCACGGGTGACTTAAAAAAAAAAAAAAAAAAGTGCGTACGGCTAATGGCGGCCCCCATAGGGAGCCGCCATTCGCGTTCCTTATTTGGTCCCTGTAGTCTATGTAAAGATTTACCTAGACTACGGCGAAAATAAGGACAACGCAAATAGCGTTGCCCTTATTTTCGCCGTAGTCTACGTAAATCTTTACGTAGACTACAGGGACCAAATAAGGAATGCGAATGGCGGCTCCCTATGGGGGCCGCCATTTGCATACGCGCTTTTTTTTTTAAAGTCACCCGTGATAGGCTACGTGACGATTAACTGACTTTGCAGATCTAGCCGGGACAGGCTACGTAAATCGTCACGTAGCCTATCACGGGGGCGTTTTTTTTTTTTAACTTTTTATTTCGCGGCTGGGCGAGGCGAGGCGCCTCCTCCCCGGCCTGAATTTCGGCCGGGCGAGGCGGGAAGCCTCCCCCCCAGCCTGAATTTCGGCCAGGCGAGGAGGGAAGCCTCCCCCCCCGGCCTGAACTTTGGGGGGAGCAGCGAAGCGCCTCCCCCCCACCGCGAAGCAAGCTGCGAGACCAGGTAAGTGACTTTCGTGCACCCCTACTAATGAGGATGAAAAGGAGAAAAATCTGAGTGTCATCTTCATACTGGTGGCAACCCACTCCAAGCCTCTGGATGACCCCACTCAACAGTTTCATGTAGATTTTAAATCATAGGGTTGTGTACTGCTTCAGCTCTGGAGCCAAATTCCAAGCCAAACAGGGCCACTTTGTGCCACACCTGAGGCAGATCAGGATTGGCCTGAAGCAACCCAAAGTGGGTTGGATCGCTCCAAAGCACTTCAGCAGACTTCGGTGTGATCTGGAAGCCCAGCTGCCCTTCCACCCAGCCACCCAGCCACAGGCCCTTCACCACCACCCAGCTGCATGAACCCTCTGCTCCGTACTGGACCCTCGGGACATGTGCCAGCAGCCGTTGGCCTCTTTGACGGAGTCACCATTGCAATTTCCTCTATTTCCAGAAATTTAATCCTGTGCAAATGGTGGCCATTAGGCCATCATGTATACAACATTGCAGGCGAAGATGCCTGTAATGTTGTGTGCCTTACGGCCGCCATTTCCACAGAATTGAAATTCCATAAACAGAGGAAGTTGGCGAAATGGCAGCTCCCTTGAAGAGGCCAATGACGCTCATCCAGAGGGTCCAGGCAAGGAGCAGGGAGTTCATGGAGTGCAATGGGGGTGGTGGAGAGAGTTTCCGTTTCAGCCCTCCGAATCCCGCTTTGGCCATTCGAATCCCTGGAGCCCAAAAGTGGATCAGGTTGTACCTGAAGCAGCCTGAAGCGGGCTGGGCCCACCTCAGAAGCCCCAAAGCAGCCTCCAAGGTGCATCAAGGGGTCCTATTAAATAGCATGTGGGACAAAACTGACTCCTTGGAACCCCACGCTGGAGAATCCACGTGGCCAAGCAGTAACCCCAAGCACCACATTCTGGAGCAGGAGGTGGTGCTTGGGGGGTTTATTAGCAGGAAATCAGCTTCGGCAAGAGTTCCTGTCACTCCATTGTTTAACGCTGGCAAAAAGTAAACAAAGCAAGGACACCCCCCCACACTCAAATTAGTATCTCAGACCTGTCGAAACTCAGATATAGATTTGTACTTGTATAGGATAGGTTATCCAACTGCAGAGTTCATGGGGTGTAGCCAGTAATTGGCTCCACCTGCTGTGCCACCATTTGGCACCCAGCCATACCTGATGTGCAGACATGGGCTCTGGTGTCCCATCCACATGTGAATGGAACTACACGCATCAATTCCATAAATGCATGACGTTACCTTAGAAGTTAACAGCCTTTGCCCTAAAAACCACAACGCCTGCCCTTCTCTTTAATATGAAATGTTTTGAGCCTTTGTGGCCATGCAGGTGGAGGCAGTTTGTGCATGCTCAAGGGCACTGCCATCTTCTTTTTTCTATATCTGGGGTTCCAATGGGACCAAGATGGCCAGGGGTCAACACACACACACACACACACACACACACACACACACAGAGCAAACCCACCTCCCAAGAGATTAGGGCTGTTTCAGAGACTCTTCTATGTCTTCACCTCTCAACTGTTTTTTCTAAGGGGGCATGGGAGGAGGAGCCGTCTTAACAAATCACAATTGTTGATGACTGAGCTGCCACTGACATGCAGCTGCCAATGCATTTTGCAGCCTGTGTCTGATGCTGCTGCTTGGCCAGAAGGAGCAACTAACAATGTTGCCGTTCCAGCATCTAAGCACAATCCTTTTCAACATGAGATGTGCTTTAATCTGCCCTGGGATTCAGCTGTGTCTCTAAGCAACGGCAAAGATGGATTTGCCGATGCTCTGTGTCTTGGATTGTATCTCCCACATCTATGGTAAAGTGCTCTCAGACATTGCTTTTATTCTCTGTCTTCATAGAAAGTGTAGAAAATCAGAGCCCCCCCCCACTTTTCTTTAACCACTAGGCAACCTGCCCAGACGTCATAACTGCTGGGATGAAAAAGGGTCGATATCCTAAATACAGCTTGAGCTCTTTACTAGATTTAGCCCATGTGTGATTTAATGCAGTGACAGAGGACCAAGAACTCTGCATGTCCTCAGAGGCAACTGAAGGGGGGATTTAGGGCATCTGTGGTCACAGGCTTTAACGGAACAGGAAGAGGGTGAGAATGTACAGAAGCTCTTTCAGCCCGAGGGTTGAATTCCATTTCAGAGATGCTCTCCCAGGCTGCATTCCAGTGATAGGTGGGGCTAAAGGAAAAAGGGGCGAGGACAAAAATAACAGCATATTGTAGCTGAAAGCTCTGGGGAGCTCTGGGGGCGGGGGCAGATTGGGGGTTTGGTCCCTGTGTCTAAGGCTCTGCATCCCTGCTTCAACAAGTTTGTGTCCTGACTGGGCGCAAGATTTACTCATGCCTGGATGCCATGAATCTGAAGCACTCCATAGGAACATCAGCAGCTCATGTGCTCTCCCACACTGGAGGCATTCAAGACGGGGCTGGACCGCTATCTGTTAGGGATGCTCTGACTTGGATTCCTGCACTGAGCAGGGGGTTGGACCCGATAGTCTTTTGGCCCCTTCCAACCCTACTATTCTATGAGTCTATGATTCTATGAAGCTGGACAGCCATCTGTCAGGGATGCTCTGACTTGGATTCCTGCTGAGCAGGGAGTTGGACTCAATGGTCTTATTGGCCCCTTCCAACCCTACTATTCTATGATTCTATGATGTACAGCAGGCAAGACTGCCCAATGTCATCTCCTCTGGAATCAGCTGTCCAGGGTCTTGGGCAGAGGAGGGGTTTCTCCTTTCCCATCACCCGCTACCTGATCCTTCTTACTTCGATGGTAGGTGACTCACGAACATTGTCAGTCGTTGGAGGCTGGCAGCTCTAATTTCAGTGGGGCTATGAATCCATTCCGGGTTTCAGTCAGAACCAGCCAGACCTCTCAAGGAGCTATCCCGGGTGCTGAGCCCCATCCGGAAAATATGTCCGGCACTTTGGATAGCTCCTCTAGAGCTCTGGCTGGTTCTGACTGAAACTCGGCATGGATTCAGAGCCTCACTGAAATCAGAGCCACCAGCCTCCACTGCTTTCAGTCAAGAGAAATAATTTCTAACTGGCAATGCCAGGGCTTGTACGAGGAATGTTGTGCAGGGATGTAGGAGAATTTCTCCACGAATCTCCGGGAGGCTGAATGCCAACGCATTCGACCCGCCGAAATTGTTGGGGAAATTCTCCGACACCCCCCCGCCCCACCCCCGGGATGGGACTTACCTCTGTCGAATGTCCCTCTCGGCGGCAGGTCCCGGCGGTGTTTCGGCGGCGTTTTGGCAGCGGGGGCGGCAGCGGCCGGTCTTCCGACCGGCTGCCGCCGCTGCCGCCATTTCCCAGTAAAGTGGGGGGGAAAAATGTGATAGGCTATGTAACGATTTACGTAGCCTATCACGGCTAGATTTTCAAAGTCAGCCGTGACAGGCTACGTAAATCTTTACGTAGCCTTTCACGACTGACTTTGAAAACAAACAAACAAAAAAAACCATATGCAAATGGCGGCGCCCATGGGCGCCGCCATTTGTGTTCCTTATTTGGGCATGGGTAGTCTATGTAAATCTTTACGTAGACTACCCGTGCCCAAATAAGGAACGCAAATGGCAGCGCCCATGGGCACCGCCATTTGCGTATGGTTTTTTTTTTTTAAAGTCAGCCGTGATAGGCTACGTAAAAATTTACGTAGCCTATCACGGCTGACTTTGAAAATCTAGCCGTGATAGGCTATGTAAATCGTTACGTAGCCTATCATGTTTTTTTTTTTTTTTTACAATTTACTTTTCGATTTCGCGGCCGGGGAGACGGGGTGCTCCCCCCAGGCCAGAATTTCGGCGGCAAGGGATGGGGCGCCTCCCCCCCTGCCAAGAATTTCTGGGGGAGAAACGGACCTCTCCCCCCCACTGAAAACAGCTGCGGGACCAGGTAAGGGACTTTCATCCATCCTTATGTGCAGATGTGTCTCACTACTGAGTTATGCTCTATTTTCACCACGCCCCAAAGGTGTGCCACATACGTCAAGCAATGAAAATTCATACGATGTGCCTGATCTGTGCAATTTTGCTCAGCATCCTGAAATAGTTGCTTTCTTCTTGACAAACATGCAAACAAACCATGAATGGAAGTGGAGAGAGACAACTCCTGCAAGGCAGCAGGTCCAGTGCCCTGCATCAGCTTCTTAGAGAGGGAACCGACCCCCATCCCCAAAGGTGCTCCATCTCTGACTAACCAGTGTAGCGTAGTGGCTAAAAGAGTGTTGGACTGGGACTCGGGAGATCTGGGGTCTACTCCCCACTTGGCCATGAGGCTTGCTGTGGATGTTTAGCCTAACCTACTTTGCAGGGATGTTGTGAAAATAAAATGGAGAGGAGAGGGGCCATGTAAGCCACCTTGGGTTCCTTACAAGAAGAAAAAAAGGGGGGGGTATCAATGTAATAAGAAATTAATGAAATAAACCACAGCCTGCTCTCTTATACTCTGTCTGTTCAGTTGGGACACTGCTACGTTTTCAGAGTCTCATTCTGGGGAAAAACCTCACATTCCAAACATCCCAGGCTTCAGGAAGGCTTTGTTTCTACCTCTCACTGCTTTTTTGGGGGAAGGGATGGCAGTCAGGCTATGTACTGGAAGCCAGCAAAAGCATCACCTAGAAAACTGGTCCTGAATTTAGCTCATCGATGTTCTATCAGGGACACATGGAAGCCAAAAGAAGGGGAGTCCCATCTGCAACGGGGTGTGAATGGAAAAAGAGAGGAAGGGCACCCTTGCTGAAAGATCCATAGAGGCTCCCTTTGCTGAGAGATGGTTCTCGAATGTCTTTCTAGGCTCTGCTGACAATGGGATATTGATTGGTCTTGACCGGTGCTGGAATTTTTTTTAAAGAAAGAAGGGGGTGATTAATCTTTGTCAGCCAAAAAATGTGACGCACGACTTCTCGGCTTGAGGAGGCACCATTTTGCTTGCGTCGCCAAAGGCCATAGCTCATTTCGAGACAACGTTGCTTCCAGCAGATGTGATGAGGAGCAGAGAAAGAACAGGGCCAGTTAGGGAGGCAGTGTGTAACCCTTTCCCCATTCCAAAGCACATCCCCTTGGCAGTCCCTCACCGTGGGGTCTTAAATGTGGGGAAATATATATTTAAAATCCCATAGTGGTGTGGGAGGGAAGAAAGCCAATTGGGGGTAATTTGAAGAGGGGGAGAAACATTATCATCACTCCCAGTCATTTGTTGCCCCTGAAGTGGCTTTTTGAGCTCAGTATGTTTACCAAGATGTAAGTCCTATAAAGGTCAATGGGACTTCCACTCTAGTACAACTCACCTCAGAGGGAATGAGGGGTTTAAACTCTTTAGGGTATAATCCTATGCATGTTTAGACAGAAAAAAATCCTACAACTCCCAGCATCCCCCAGCCAGCATGACTAGCTGGGGCATGCTGGGAGTTGTAGGACTTTTTTTTTTTGTCCAAACATGCATAGGATTGCGCCTTTAATGAAGCTCCCCAGTTTACCTTGGCCCAATCACACTCCCAACTTGAGTCTACCTTGCAGGGTCCTTGTGAGCCTCCCATTTCTCCAGACAAGACAGCAAAAGGATAAATTCCTGAACAAATCCACAGGCTGTTGTTGTTTTTAAAAAGTACATCTTAATATAAAGTAGTTTATTCAGTGCATGGTTGTATACAACAAATAATAAACATCTCCTTCATACAAAGCAGCGGGAAAGAGCTCGTACCAAACCATGTCAGCTTTGCACATAATCTGTAACAGATGCTGACAGGGAGCAATGCACAAAATCTTAACATGTCATGCAACTCCTAAGCCAATATTCCAACTTTCTCCCATGCAACCGATATGATGAACTAAATGGAAACCTAACAAAAGATTTAATTTGTATTTTTTTATATTATTACTTTTGCTTTAGAAAAGGAGGCACAATCGGGAGGCACAATCAAAACCCTCCTGCAGGAAGAGAGTGGGCTCCATGCAGGAATGTATCGTATCCCCCCACCCTTCAGCCAAGCTATCCCCATGCCAGGGTCACTGAATGCACGTAAGCCGAGATGTTCCTGTTCTTAGATAACAATACATCTATCTGACATCCCACTGCACACTACTCTCTGTGGGCAGAAGGGCCTGGATCATGTCCCCTCTCTACCAGCATGTATGTATCCTTTAGGGGGTTGTATAATGCTTCCCTTCTACTCAAATTTCATGGAGTGAAATATTTATATTTTTTACAAATAAGATGTTTTCCTTATTAAAAAAAAAACCTGTTAAGTCACCTTAGTTCCACAGTTTCTGTCTTTAGAAAAAAGAAGCCACAACGATATTTTTTTTTAAATATGATACACAAACTGTAATTAAGAGGGGGAGAGAGAGAGAGAGAAAGAAAGAAAGGGAGGAAAGAAAGAAAGGGAGGAAAGAAAGAAAGGGAGGAAAGAAAGGGAAAAAAAGAAAAAGAAAATCTACATAGCAGGGATAACTTGATCCCCTTTTTTAAATATAAAACATCATATTTCACTTACTGGGGGTTAACGTAACACCTTGGTTCCTACAGACTGGGATCAGCACAAGGACTTTAAATGGAATACTACAAATCTATAAAAAAAATTATATATTTCAATGTGTTTTAAAACCACAAGAACACTTTTTGCTGGAGCCTGAGACACTGAGATTCAGCTCCAAACCTAAGCCCACCCACCCACCCCTACAGTATTATACTACTATTAGCATTATTTTGCTTGTAGAGACACAGCTCCGAAGAAGAACCTTTGGAGTTAAGAAAGCAAAAAGTTGCACTATTCCAAATTAAAAGAATACATTTGGGTTTGTTTTCCTTACCAAGCCATAAGAGATATAAAATGGTAAGCTGAGAAAAAAACCCACAGAGTGTACATATTCTCGATGTTTGCCCCTCTAATGCTAGTATATATAAAACATTAAGCATTAAAATTTCCCTTGAAGAGCAAAATAAGTGGTTGTTGATTGGATTTCTCTCTTGGTTGGAAAGCAAATTCAGACCAGCAGTTATGTGCTGCGAAAATGTTTTCTGCTTCTTATTTTTTTTTCTTTTCTTTTCACAAAGCACAGGTGAGATTAAAGAGAAAAAGGGAGAGTGAGTGAGATGGATATTTCTTCTCCACGGTGTTATGCCTCAACTTACATTTGTCTGGTTACCCTTGTGAGATCGCACAAGCACACTCTACATTATTGGGATCTCTCCTTTTTTATTAGCATTATTATTAGTAGTAGTAGTTTTGAACAACCAGAAGGTCTAAAATTGCTGATAAGACAATGTGACTTATGCCAGTCCGTTGGCTTGTCTGGAACGGTTGGATGGTAGATGGCTAAGAAAGGGTTCTCAACGGCGATTCCAGAGGTAAGGCTCCATCAAACATCTCTCCACCAGCTCCCCAAACCTGGCTACGTCGATTCATTTTGACTCATGGATTTCCCACCGTTTAGCACTCCTGAGACGCTTCTGCTTTTTGTGGGGGTTCCGCTGCCAGACCGTGAAAATTCTGTAAGATCGTGGAGTGAGGGTTCTTTGTACATGGCCACTGGAGGGGTGGAGAAAGAAAAATCAGACAAAAAGAATAAGAGACCTTATTCACTGAAGAGCCAGTCTGATGCCGTTTCTTTTTATTTTTCTTTGAAAGCCACTTTGCTGTAGCTGCCAGAGTGCTGGACATAGACCAAGGGACATAGGCATAGACATAGAATCATAGGGCTGGAAGGGGCCTACAAGACCATCGAGTCCAACCCCCTGTTCCATGCAGGAAGCCTGATTCCCAGGCGGCCCTTCATCCAAGTACTAACCAGGGCTGACCCTGCTTAGCTGCCAAGATCCGACGAGATCAGGCGCATTCAGCCCTTTGCTCGACAACCATGCTCCGATCCCTGCTTAACCACAAAGCTTTCTGGGTGACCTTGGGCCAGTCATTTTCTCTTGGCTTACCCTACCTCACAGGGGTGTTGGGAGGATAAAAGGGGGGGTATATACCACCCTGAGATTGTTGAGAAAACAGGTGGGATTTTTTAAAAATGGGAATAAATGTTTCATTTAAAGCATGCATATCCTGCTTTTTTGCTAATCACCCCCCAAGCCTAACACTTTAACAAGAACAATACAATGAAGCAGGGCTAGAAGTTTTGAGGCAGATGAACTACAATTTCCAAAGCCCTGCTGATGTGCAACAGCCAGGGCAGGAGGTGCAGTGTATATTTCCCCCTTTTGTCCCAGGGGTCTTCTGTTCTTGTTTCCCTTTCCCATTGGTTACAGGGTGTCATGTCCCCTGGTTCCGAGGCCCAACATCACCACGAGAAGGACTCCAGTTTGGATGGGTCACAGGTTCAGATGCAACTCAGAACAACTTTTGGCACCCCCCTGGCCTGAGGACGTAGCCCTCCCATCTACATGGGTTGCTGGCTATGACTCTTCTCCAGGCATGAGACTGCAGAAACAGCCATGGCCCCTTTAAGAATTACAATCAGCACCCCATGCGGGTGGAGCCATTGGAACACCAGGCTCTTCCAGCCATTTTTAAGGCCTCTGTTGACTGCAGCCCTTTGCTGGGACAACAGCGCTCTTTGTGGGCAGATGCTCCAGTCACCCGCTCCAAGGTCCTGCCTGCACCTGCCTTGCCTGTCGTGATTCTGCCCTGATGCCACCTGGAACATCCAGTAAGTGCATCTGCTGCAGTCTGCTTTCCTGAGCCTCAAGCCAGGGCAGGCCATAACAGGGATGAAAACTGCATGCCAGACTCCATTCTGGGGCTGTGTCTCAGGGAACGAAGGGACTTTGGACCCAGTGGATCCAGGGCCACCCTGATCTGTCCCCGACATGCTCTTGGACTGCCAGGATCAGGCTGGTGGAAATGCCACCTGTGCTACTGCTACACCAGCAGAGGTTTCTGCTGGTGTAGCAAGGGCCTCCACAGCAGATGTGCTTCCAGTTGTCATCCAACTCTGCCGGGGCACCTGTCTGTAGGGATGTACAAATTCCTTACCTCGTTCCGTGTGGGGTCATTTGTGGTGGTGGGGAGGCACTCTGTTCTTCCCCCTGAAATTCTCCCTCTCTGGTTCCGCTCCGTGGCGACTCCGCAGAGCTGCCAGCCGGGGCCACCAGCAGCCGGACATCCAGCTGCTAGGCTGAGCAGGGATACAAATGGCGGCCGCCGTAGCCACCACCATTTGCGTCCGTGTCTTTTGCCGTGATAGGCTACGTAAATATATATGTAGCCTCTCATGGCTAAAGACACGGATGCAAATGGCGGTGGCTACGGCAGCCGCCATTTGCGTTCCTTCCTATTGCTGTGATAGGCTACGTATATATGTATACGTAAATATATACGTAAATATATATGTAGCCTATCACAGCTAAAGACACGGATGCAAGTAGCGGTGGCTACAGCGGCCGTCATTTGCGTTCCTTCCTATTGCCGTGATAGGCTACATATATATTTATGTAGCCTGTCATGGCAAAAGACAGGGGCACAAATGGCGGCCACTACACCATCTGCGCTCCTGTCTTTTGCCGTGATAGGCTACATCAATATATACGTAGCCTATCATGGCTAAAGACACAGATGTAAATGGCGGCGGCTACGCCATTTGCGTCCCTGCCCTAGGGATGGGGGAGAATTTCTCCCGGTAACTTCGGGAGGCAGAGTGCCAACACATTCGGTCCTCCAAAGGTTCGGGGAGAAATTCTCCCCCCCGCCCCCCCAGGATGGGACTTACCTTTTACGAATGTCGCTCCTGGTGGCGGGTCCCGGCGGTGGTTCGGCAGGTCTTCGTCAGGGGCGGGGGCGGCAGCCGCCATTACAAGAAAAGTTAAAAAAAAAAAACGCCCCTGTGATAGGCTACGTAATGATTAACGTAGCCTATCACGGCTAGATTTGCAAAGTCAGCCATGATAGGCTACGTTAATCGTCATGTAGCCTATCATGGGTGACTTTGAAAAAAAAAAGCGCGTACGCAAATGGCGGCCCCCATAGGGAGCCGCCATTCGCGTTCCTTATTTGGTCCCTGTAGTCTACGTAAAGATTTACGTAGACTACGGCAAAAATAAGGGCAACGCAAATAGCGTTGCCCTTATTTTAGCTGTAGTCTACGTAAATCTTTACGTAGACTACAGGGACCAAATAAGGAACGCAAATGGCGGCTCCCTATGGGGGACGCCATTAGCGTACGCGCTTTTTTTTTTTTTTAAAGTCACCCGTCATAGGCTACGTGATGATTAACATAGCCTATCATGGCTGACTTTGCAGATCTAGCCGTGATAGGCTACGTAAATCGTTACGTAGCCTATCACGGGGCTTTTTTTTTTTTTTTTACTTTTCTTTTGAAGTTCGCGGCCGGGGAGACGGGGCGATTCTCCCCGGCCTGAATTTCGGCCGGGTGAGGCGGGAAGACACCCCCCCCTCGCATGAACTTTGGGGGAAGAAATGAAGCGCCTCCCCCCCCCACCGCGAAAAAAGCTGCGGGACAAGGCAAGTCCCTTTCGTACATCCCTACCCTGCCCTGAGCTGTGATAGTCTATGTAGATAGTTACGTAGCCTATCACGGCTTGCCAGGGACGCAAATGGTGGCTGCCGTAGCGGCCGCCATTTGCAGCCGCAGCCCGGCAGCAGCTGGAGCTGCTGGAGCCGCCGCCGCCGGAGCTGCTGCCACCGTTGAAGCTGTCGCCGCAGCCAGATAGGCTCCATTTCGCGGGGCTTTCGTTGGGTGGTGGGGTGGGTTGCTCTGTTCCGCCATGGATTCCAGGGGGCCGAATTCACTGGAATTCAGTCTCCCTGGGATCCGTGGCAGAATTCTCTAACATCCCTACCCGTCTGAGGGCTGCTCGGTAAAGAATCCTATAGAACCCATTTCAGTAGCTAGCATCCCTATAAATCAGTGGGTGTGGGGGGGGGGCTGAAGGACCCCCAGTTTCAGGGTGGGCAGCTGAATGACTGGGCCCTTCATAGTTCAGATGACTTTAGCGGGAATGCCCATGCCCTCATCTGGTCCCCGCATAAAGCACTGGCTGGAACGCTAGCTGGTGCTTTGGCTAAGAACTTGCATGGGAACTTTCCTCAGGTGGGGAAAGCTCAAGTGCAGCAAAGCCACCCCCGAAGGAGGTGGCAGCTGGAGGAGAGCTCCAGCCACCAGCACCGTTAGGGCTGCTTCACCCATGCTGTGTCCTCCTCAGTGGGGGAAAGCACAGCTTGGGCAAGTCCCTGGCTTTGTGCACTTATCCTCATGGCTAGTGATGGGCACACGAGTGATGTTCGGCATCGCCAGGGTCCCCTGAACATCATCTTGCGACCGGTTCCGATTTACATTTGCAATCGCTGCTCACTCTGTGCGAATGGGAACTCGAGCTGCAACAGGAGACTTTTGCAATTTCCCCAAATTTGCGCAACACTCCTCATGCAACTTTCCTCCATAGACTAAAGTGGGAATGATTCAGTCTACGGATGAAATTTGCACAAATTTGGACATTTGCACAACTTGAACTCTGGGAACGGGGAATGAGACAAATGCGAGCACATATTTGGCACTGTATGGATATTTTGGCCTGATGCGTGCTCAGAGCTTCAAACGGGGCACGCTCGCATGTTTTGTGAGCAAAAACGAAATTCTCATACATTCCCACATATGGCACGCTGGAGTCTGGTGCAGTATACAGTTATATGGGGATTTCCCTGAACATCACGCAAAGATCAGAGATAACAGCAGGGACTCCTTCAGGTTCAGGACTTGGAGGCCAACCCCTGTCCCCTAGAGAAATCCAAGGAAGTTCCATGGTCAACTGAGGAAGCTTCATTTCATGAGCCTAATCCAACCCATGGCCTGAAGATTCCCCATTCCTGCTATAAATCAAGAAGGTATCTGGAATATGAACTGGGAATTGACAATATTCTAGGGATGTACGGAAGTCACTTACCTTTTCGCAGGTGTGATTCACGGTGGGGGGGAGGTGCTCCATCCCTCTCCCTGGAATCCTCCCTGGCTGGCTCTGCTCCATGGAAGCTCCACGGAGCTGCCGGCCAGGGCCATCCGCAGCCAGAGTTCCAGCTGTGGCCGGGCTGCTGTGGACACAAATGGCAGCCGCCATAGCAGCCGCCATTTGCGCCCTGCCAGGCTGCCGTGATAGGCTACGTAAGTATTTACGTAGCCTATCACGGCAAAGAGCAGGAACGGAAACGGCGGCCGCTACGCTGTTTGCACCGCTGCTCTTTCCGTGACAGGCTACGTAAATACTTACGTAGCCTATCACAGCAGCCTGGCAGGACGCAAATGGCGGCCGCTACGGCAGCTGCCATTTGTGGCCGCAGTAGCCGGCCGAAAGACCAGCTGACGCCGCCGCCGGAGCCACCGCCACTGCCACCCCAGGTAAGTTTTGTTCCGGGGGGATTCCGCGGGGTGGCGGGGGGTGGGAGGCCATTCTGCCACGGGTTTCGGGGGGCCAAATGCCAGTGCATTCGGCCTCACTGAAATCTGTGGCGGAATTCTCCACCATCCCTACAATATTCTATCTTTGAAGGGAGGGGATGTAATTTTCTGGGACCATTTATAAGGGGTTCTTAGAGAGCAGAGGAGGAGACCATTAAAGCAATGAGACTGCTAATGTGTTTAATAGTCTATGAACTGATCGTGAGTTGCTATTAGAATATGATACAGCTTACTGATTTTACTGATAAGTAACAGAGTACCTGTTAACTGTTCAGGCCTTCCATAATTATTCACAAGGTTCTTTATAACAACTGCCTCTGCCTCTTCTGTCTCTGGAACACAACTACTACCTGCATCTGCTTTGGGTTTGGTCATTAAAGCTGCAGGAAACTTAAGACCCCTGGCAAAATAATGATATCTACCACCAAGGAGCAGCTGGTATGAGTTCTACCTGGTAACCTGCCGTTTGGACTACTGCCATATGATGTACGTGGGGCTGCCTTTGAAAACAGTCCAGAAACTTCAGTTTTGTCCCGGCACTATAAAAACTATTCATATCCAGCTAATGTTGAAGAAGCCTATAAGGACACACCATTAGCAAGCATCAGGAAGCTCCAAAAATGTTACCTTTTAATGGTTTTGGAAGGAAGTGTGCGGCGGGCTTGTTTTTCTTGACATGGTTTCCTTTCATGATTTCTCCTTCTTTGTTAAGACCCAAATACCAGCCTCTTCCTGACTGCTGTTGTCTGTAGATCATGGAGGAGTAAGTCACGTAGTAGTTTTCAAAAACCGATTCTTTGAACTTGCATTCTGGCGTGAAATGTTCCTGCAAGAAAGAGGGGTGGGTTGAAGAGGAAAAGGAAAGGATCAATATGTGCCAAACATCACGTCTGCTAATGCAAAAATCATTCGATATTTTGCCGGCTTCCACAGGGTGGAAGGGCTTCCAACGTTCTGCCCTCTCCTCTCCCTTTAGAGAATGGTGGCCTCAAAAGAATAAGTGCAAGAAATAATGTGATTTTGAGCACAAGGAATGGCTCTGGGAGTAACCCGAGAACAGCGCAATAATAAAATCTGAAGTGAAGAAATATTGATCAGAAAGAGAATCTTGTTATTAGATCATGAGTGTGAAGGAGAGAAGGGGGGTGAGCAGTGTTGTGTGGGGTTGGGAGGGGATGCTCACTACAGGGAACCCTTCAAAGCAAGAACGTGGAGAGCAAAATGGTCTTTTACCAATTGAGTGATGTTAAAACAACATCTACTGGCTACCTCATTACATTGCAATTATTTATTTATACGCTTTTATCAGCATACTTCAGGCCGGATGACCTTGAAAGCCTATTATAGCTCCCAGAAACCCACACTGTGCAAAGAGGATGGTTGAACAGGCCCAATGGTGATCTTCTACACCATGGATCTCAAGGGCTCTTTGTGTTTCGAGGAGCATCTTGTTGCTGGCAAAGGCCTCCTTGCTCTGTTGAGAGTCTTAGGGGAAAGGGGGATGAGGCTGAACAGCAAGAGCGTCACTTAGCCTTTGCAGAACCAATGGAAGAACGACGGAGGGCTGTCAAAAGCAAAAAGGGCATGGATGGTGAGGCACTGATTTCTTTGAGAAATGTGCTCCAGGCTGGACTTGCCTTTCCAATAGGGTCATAGTGCTGGATGGGGTAGGCCATTACTCAATATAGGAAATCCAGAGCAACCCTAGGAGATGATTGTTCAGCCTCTGCTTGAAGACCTCCAGTGAGGTCTTCAAGCAGTGTATGAACTGGGTACGACTTAGGACAGGGCTGGGTAGAAGGCAGATCTCTGAAATGTTTGTGACTTCAACTCCCAGCAGCTACTGCCAGCATGCCCAGAGATCAGGAATGCTGGGAGATGAAGTCCCAAATGGCTGGAGATCAATTTTCTGCCCTTCCCTGAGTTAGGATGTCGGGGGCTTTGCCAAAGCAGGTTACACGTTATCAACAGCAGATAAACATAAGAGATCAATTATGAAAATGATTTAAAACAGGGTACAGAAATCACACTATCCTCAATTCATAACGTATATATTAAAATTGAAGCAGCAGCACTGTAAAAAGCAACAACAGCATACATTTAAACAAGAAGGTTGAGCTAGGGACAAGAGACTTCTTTTGCCTGCTGCTTGCTGGAGTGAGCTGGCAGGGGCAAAGCCAACTACCGTGGAATGTGTCATCCAATTAGGAGCAGTAAAAGAGAACCCCAGAGTGTGCAGTGGGTGATTATAGCTTATGTACAGTAATTTGTGGCTGTTTAGGAGAGCAAAACTTGCTCCATTCAGAGAAGAATGATCAAATTAGGAGCCAAAAACCACACCATTGTCATCTTGCAATTTCTTTGGAGGACTCCTTGGTAATCAGTTAATGTAACGTGACCACTTCTAACTTTCCCTTTATCTTAAAATGCTCACATCTCCTTTCATTTCTATCCCACCCTTCCTTGAGGCATCATACAAGGTTCTTCTCCCTGCCCCAATTTTATCCTCACAACAACGCTGTGAGGTAGGTTATGATGAGAGGTGGGTATCGTAGGAGGGGCTGTGGGACAGTGACAGAGCACCTGCTTTGCATGTAGAAGGTTACAGATTCAATCCCCAGCTTCTCCAGGAAGGGCTAAGAAAGAACCCTGCCTCAAACCCTGGACAGCCATTGCGGCCCATCAGTGTTGACAATGCCGGGCAAGAAGGGTCAATGGCCTAACTCAGCAGAAGGCAGCTGCCTATGCACCTATGCACTGGCCTAAGGTCCCCCAGTGAACTTTGTGGCTGAGCAGGGATATGAACCTGGCTCTGTCCAGTTTTAATCCAATACTCTAACCACTACAGGACACTGGTTTTAACTATGACATGATCTGGACGGGTGAGAAATTAGCTGGGTTTGCAATATCATGAAAGAATACCCTGTTCACACCTCCCAAGACTAAACATGGAACGGAAGACATCTCGGTAAAGAAACCTGCACATTTCCAAGGCTTGCAATGAGTTTCGGGACAGGGGCGGGGGGATGTGTACAAAAAAACTGTGTGCATTTGAGTACCAACTCCGGTTGGTACGCCAACTACGCCCATTCCTGGATAGGGATAGCCTAGCCACAGTGATCCATGCACTGGTAACCTCACGATTAGACTACTGCAAGTTTGTGACACAGCTAGCCAATGAAAAAGTGCCACACGCACAAAAAAGTGTACGTTTGAAAGAAGGTTTGTAAAAAAAAAAGAAAGAAAAAAGAAGCAAGCATATATTTTTGCAAAATACATACAAAAACACTTTATTTAATGGGTAAAAAGTTTGCAAAGAATTGTGCGTGTTTGAAAAAGGGTGTACAAAGCATGTGTACATTTTGTAAGATGTACATGGAAATAACTATGAATTTTCATATGGACAAAAAGATTGCAATCCAATGTGGAAGCGGGACGGAATGAACTCAAAAGTGGGGAAAATGAGAACTGGAGCAAAATCGTGCTTGACATCCAAGGTCACCTTTGGAGGCCCTTCCCTGGGTGTGTGCCTCCTCCCCACCTCTGTTGGTAAGGAAGGTGACGAGGCATTTCTGTGAGATGCCAACTGTTAGTTGTCCTTTCAAGTCCGGACATATTTCCTATGCACTTTGTGATATCAGAACTGTTCCCCAGGGAATGCGAATATGCTGGCAACCAATTTCAGGAAACACTCGACATTTTTCATTATCCACCTCAGCCGTTAGATCTTTGGGGAAAGCCCCTCCACTTATAACCCCTCTTTGAGCTTTCAGGGAAACAGCCAAGGGAAGTTCCGTCTTTTATTTCCCTGGTGTTAACATATACGTATATGCACCCTGGAAAGCTTTGGGTAGACCAGATTGCAAAGCCGACTAGGGAGTTATTACTCCGAGCGGTGCCATGAAGAATTACAATGCTTCAAATAATAATAGATATGATAGCTCTCTTCAAGTACTTGAAAGGTTGCCACAGAGAGGAAGGCCGGGATCTCTTCTTGATCATCCCAGAGTGCAGGACACGGAAACATGGGCTCAAGTGACAGGAAGCCAGATTCTGGCTGAACATCAGGAAAAACTTCCTGACTGTTAGAGCAATGTGACAATGGAACCCATGACCTAGGGAGGTGGTGGGTTCTCCCACACTGGAGGCATTCAAGACGAGGCTGGACAGCCATCTTTCAGGGATGCTTTGACCTGGATTCCTGCATTGAGCAGGGGCTTGGACTCAATGGCCTTGTAGATCCCTTCCAACCCTACTATTCTATGATTCTAATAGCAGCTTCCTCCTTTTGAACTGCTCCGGTCTGTCTGAATGCCCATTTGGAACATCAGATGGGGCAATGCATTATGGGTGGCAAGACCCTCCCCCCACCTTTAGTAGAAAAGTGGTGTCTGATTGTAGGGGCTATGCATGATTTTTGTGTGTGTAGTATTGAACTGGACATGCCGATGGTCTGACTCAGCAAAGACAGTGTCAGATGCTATCTTTGGGTACTAGATGGGCCTGCCCTAACAGAGATGAGGCAGTGAGTGTGAGGGATGCTCTGTGTCTCTCTGTGCAGACCTGACAGCGACAGATTGCATTCCCCACAATCCCCACACCTACACACCCACATGAGTCTTTGCAGTGGATGAGCTCACCCTCTGCACATGACACATCCATTATAATGATGGGCATTTTTTGAACATGCTGCCAATTCAATGTGTTGCTTTTGACCTATAAAGCCTTACATGGCTTGGGACCACAATACTTGATGGAACCCCTCTCCCATTA
This sequence comes from Heloderma suspectum, assembly GCF_057233095.1. Lineage (NCBI taxonomy): Eukaryota > Metazoa > Chordata > Lepidosauria > Squamata > Helodermatidae > Heloderma > Heloderma suspectum. Next base: position 6,907,151 of record NC_139466.1, read on the forward strand.
TGAACCTACCTATACACTACAATGAACAACCGTGGCCCTCCTCTGAGGGCCTTCTCCAAGAGAGGTCCAGAGGATGGCAGTACCAGCAGTGAGGGCCTTCTTGGTGATAGCCACCCAACTGTGGAACACTCTCCCCAGGGAGACCTGTCTGGTGCCAACACTTGTCATCCTTTCAGTGTTGGGTTAAGACTTTCCTCTCCTCCTGGGCATTTAACAGCATATGATAAGGTTTTTAGTGTGTGTTGGGTATTACTACTGATTGTTTAAAATTGTTATACTTTTGTACATTGGTTTTCTATTATGTTATTCTATTATATCTTTAGGGTTTCAATCTTGTAAACCTCTCAGAGAACTATGGCTATTGGGTGGTAAAGAAATGTAATCAATGAAAATGAAATGAGCAACAGAGGAAGAAGAAGCCATCTTAGAGAACTGTATTGAGAGAGTATGCGGGTGGGGGGGGCGTGGTGGTGGTGGTGTGTAGTCTGGCAGACTCCCCCTCGGCCATCCTCCTGCAACTTGCTTGCTGAACCGTGGGGCACTCACGGACCTGCTCGGTGAGCGACCTGCAGCTCGGAGAGCACCCAGCAGCTGCCCCTCCTCCGTAGTGAGCCGCCATTGTGCACAATAGTGGCTCAGACGCTTCTGGGTAGGTAATATCGCACACTTGGCAGCTGTTAAGGGCCCATTTATGCAACATTACAGGCATGAGTGGAGCATTCGCACCTGTAACATTGCATAAAGGGGACCTTAAGGGTCACCAAGTCTGCAACATTACCTACCCGGAAGTGCTCAAGCTGCCACTGTGGCGCACAATGGCGAATCGCTAGGGAGGGCGGGTGGCCTCACGGCTTTGTTGGGTGCTCGCCAGGCTGTGACAAAGCTTGTGCGCACCGCGAGCAGGGGGCGGGCGGTGCCAGTAGCTCAGCAAGTGCCAAACAAAGCCGGGCACGGGTGAGTCCCTCCGTCCCTAGTGGTCTGCCACCATTGTCTTTCCCACCCGCTGCTGCTTTATAAATCAGGGATTCACAGAAGCCGTTCCAGCCAACTGCCCTGTGAGCTGGAGAGGAAGAAGTGAATTGTCACCAACACCACCTCTTCAAACAGGCTTCATTTCCTCTGCAATGTTTCATTATATATATCCTCCCTCCTTATCCCTTCTGCCTTATGTGTCATGTCTTACATTTAGAGTGTAAGCCTGAGGGAAGGTCTGTCATGCTACTTATCTGTATAAGCTGCTCTGGGAGCCCTTTTTGCGCTACAGGGCAGGGTAGAAATCCTACACATGAATGACTGAAGGAATTAACGTACCTAAAAGGATTGTCATGCAGAAGAGGGCCACATCCTCTGTAGGACACAAAATAATGGGCTTCAGTTAGGAAGACACATTTCAGTAGAACATCAGGAAAAAACATCATGGGAGCCAGTGTGGTGTAGTGACAAGAGTGTTGGACTGGGAGCCAGGAGATCTGAGTTCTAGTCCCCACACGGTCATGGAAGCTCACTGGGTGACTTTGGGCCCATCACAGACTCTCAGCCCAACCTACCTCACAGGGATGTTGTTGTGAGGATAAAATGGAGAGGAAGAGGATAATGTAAGCCACCTTGGGTTCCTTACAAGAGGAAAAAGGTGGGATATAAATGCAATAAATAAATAAATAAAATTTCCTAATGGTCAGAACAGTCAGATGGTGCTCCCAACTGCCTAGGGAGGTGGTGGGCTATCCATCAGTGGAGATATGCAAGCAAAGACTGGACAGCGATCTAACTGGGATACTTCAAACTGGATTCCTGCATTGAACAGGAGGTTGGACTTGATGGCCTAAATGGCCCCTTCTAACTCTATGTTTCTATGATTTTATAAATAATAAAATATACTCCATAACACTTATATGGAGAGCAGCGTCAGTTTTGGCCTTCCCTAACCTGCTTCCCTCCAGAGTTGTTGGGATTACAACTCCAATCATCTCCAGCCAGCATGGCCATCAGATGATGAGGATCATAGTCCCAACACATCTGGAGGGAACCAGGTTGCAGAAGGCTGGTGTATTTGTTTGACAGTTATGCTCCTATATTAGACTGTTGACCATCAACAGCCAGCCTCCCTAGTGGAGGCTGCTAAGGCTGGCTTTTTAGCTGGGTTCCTTGAAGGAGGGCCTGATCCTTTAGCTTATCATTTGATGCCAAAGTAACGGGCACTGGGTGCAAATATAGAGTTCAGTTTTGAAAAGGCACTTTTAATGCAGTAGCTGCGAGCGATGCTCACACAAAATAGACTACCTTGGAACAGAGGCCCAATGTTCTTGCTGCGGTAGTTGGCTCTTGCTTTTTGACAGCACCCACATGGCGGCCAAGAGGGCTGCTGGAGCTGAGTGGAGTTAGTCATTTTGATGCAGGAAACACTCAAGAATTCCAGAGAACTTTGGGCATGATGTGTACCACAGCTGTACAAACATTTCCAACAGTAAGCCTAAGGGGTGGATTGTACCTCAGTAGCAGAGGATTTGCTTTGCATACAGGAGATCCCGCAAGATGTCCCACAAGATGTAGTGATGGCAACCAATCTGGATGGCTTTGAAGGGGGATTCGACAAATTCATGGAGGAGAAGGCTGTCCGTGGCTACTAGTCCTGATGGGTATATGCTATTTCCAGTATCAGAGAATGCCTCTGTACACCAGTTGCTGGGGAACATGGGCAGGAGGGTGCTGTTGCACTCACGTCCTGCTTGTGGGTTTCCTGTGAGTAGCTGGTTAGCCACTGTGTGAACAGAATACTAGATGAAATGGACCTTTGGTCTGATCCAACACGACTCTTCTTATGTTCTTAGAAGGTTGGGGAACAGTTTTCTAAGAAATATATATATTTTAGAGCATGCCCCAGAATTATCTGCAATGCATTCTGTGGGCAGAGGAGTCCATGTGGAAACCATTTCCTAAAGTTACAAAGCTGGGGGGTGGGGGGAAAGAAGAGGAAACCATAGTCTTGCTCATTTCCCCCTTGGACTCCTATCCTGAATAGCTAAGTGGTAACACAAATTGCAAAGCAGGCAAGGAAAATGGAAGCCAATATTGCAACAAGGTTGATCTAGCTGCTGCCAGAAGACTTCAAACCACCACAGCGCTTCCCTCCGCCCCGACCTGCACTATCAGAGTGATCAAGAGAAGCCCAATATTAGAAAGATAAAGGTTTGTTGTGGCAAAAGCCTTCACTGACATTCACGGAATAATATTTATGAGAAGAAGGGGAAGGAGATGAAAGATAATAGTATTGATGTGGGATGCCTTTGAAAAATGGGCCAACAGGTAATTAAGCCTTCAAAAAGGGAGAAAGTGGCTTGCAAACTTGCAAGAGATACCAATCTAAATAACATATGACTTGTTTACCCTCTCTCTTGGCCTGCAAAAATCTCCTTAAAGATTAATCTGGAAAGCTCCCAGACAATTTCACTTTTCTGGAGAAAGGTGGCTGGATTTTCAACCATTTTTCAAAATGCAGCATGGAGACCTTGCTGCGTGGCTTTTTGGGGGCTCTGTGAGGCTCAACGTGGTTCAAACATCCCATTAGCCCACTTTCCCAGTCATTTATTACTCAGAAATCAGATCAAGACAGTTAATTTAGGATGTCACAACATTTATGGATGCTTTGACATAGCAATAATGATACCATGCGGTTTGCAACCAGGATGATTATTTCTTGCGCTACAAGACTTATAGCAACAAAATGACAGAACACCTCATTTTGCAGATAAATCTTAATTTAAATAAAGAAAATTGCAACAAGAACGCAAAATGAAGGAATGAAATTAACCACTGAGAAAAGGGAAAGATCTAAGATTACCAGACAACACAAACAGCCAGTAGATTAAAACTTAAAATGAACTGTCAATAATCAGAACCAAGTGCCTAATTTGAAATAAAAGGTGAAAACATATTGGCTTGAACAGTAATTGTCCTTCCATATGTGGACTAGAAAAGAAGTTTCTGCCTTCTCCATCCCTCTGCGGCCCCTTGTGGCCCCCAAAATCTGCTTTCGCAGGTTGGGGATCCATTGGGAATGATATGCAGGGGGCTATGGATGGAGAAGAGAATTGGTGGAAATGGCCTTGTCCCTTACATGAACAGAGAAGCAACTTAGGGCTTCTTTACACGGAGCTTTTATCTTGCTATTGAGATTGTGCACTCATGGAAGTTTGCGGGTCCTTCAGATGACGTCATGAACCTCCAGGGCACATCCAGAGGTTCCTGGGTATTCCATCTCAAAAAGATCTGGAAATAATGAACTATCTATTTAAGTTGGGATGTTGTGCTATTAAAACAGCCACTAGATGTTGCTGTTTCATTGAGTGCTACGGAACCTTGAGGATTGGAAGCTTCCCCTCTCAGCAATCACATGGTAGCTACTGTAAATGCAGAAAGGCTCCACAACAGCAGGACTGTGGTTTTTTTTTTCTTTAATGTAAAGGCAGCCTTAGGATCCAAGCCGCTCTCATTTGGTTTGGCCAGATCCGAGCTGAATATAAAATAATTTACTGCTTCCCAATGGGCAGCAGTGTTTCTTGATCAAAGAGTTCCTCTTAGGAGCAAACAGTAGCGGGTTATTTGACCTTCACAGGCAAATTCTGATTTTCAGAGGCAAAATTAGAATGGTAAAAACTTAAAGCACACCGGGGCAACCAATCCGAGCAGGATTCTCTTATTTCATGGACCACTCCATAGGGTGCACAACAGGGGTGAGGAACCTCTTTCAACCTGAGAACCAAATTCAATTTCAGAGAACCTACTGGGGCCTGCATTCCATGGGTGGGTAGGGCTGAAAACAAAGGCGGGAGGGTCAAGGGCAAAAGCGGTGGGGCCCAAAATATATCAGCATATTGTAGCTAAAGAGGCAGATCTGTCAGGTTGCCACCTGCTAGATGGAAGCCTCCAGTTTCAGAGGCTTCTGAGATTCCTGTGCCCTACTAGGCTGCTAGCAGCATGGTGGGAAGAGCAACACAGGTGATTTTCATCCTTTTGTCCTTTTAACATTTTCTCCCTCTAGACAGGCCTCCATCTAGAGGAGCTACACTGGCAGGGCTGGTTCTGGAGAGGTCACAGAATTCTGTAGATACTAGCCTTTCCTCTCCCCTCTCCGCCCATTGGATTGCCTCGTTTTGACCTCTAGGAGGTCATTCAAGGTCCCTTTTGCGGCACAGCAGTTCTTTCCATGGTAGCTGCGAGGAGTGAGGGTGAGGAAGGAATCGGATCTGGAAGTCCCCCTCCCAAAGTTGTAACAGTGTCTACGGCTTCAGGAGAGGGGATCTGTTCCGCCTTGAAGCTTTCACTGCCAGTAACTAAGCCTTAAGAAAGGCATTTCACCCTTTTGGCATGGGGGTGGGGATGAAAAAGCTGGGAAACTGCCAAACGAGGGCTGGGGAGAAAAGGTGGGGCCAAGGGGAGAGAGCCTTGGAGGGCACATTGGGATGTCAGGGCCTGAGGTTTCAGGCCCTTGGTCCATAACATCATTAGGTAGCTTGGGGTCTATTATTAACTGGATGCAATTTTCATTTGTTCATTTAGCACTTACTTACATTCTAACTGAATGGTCCTTAAGCCCGATGGATGTGGTTTGGAGTTGATGTGTTGCCTTAAAGACAAACTGAATGTGATGCTATTCGCACAGATAGGAATTGCATGGATAGTCCTTTTAAATGTTAATAGGAGGATGTATACGAATTCTGTTCCTGTTTGCAAAGCAACAGACCTTGCCCCATTCGCAACCCCGAATGTGAATTTCAACCCACGCAAGTGAATTTCTCTGAAAAGCGTGCACCTTTCTGGACATAAAAATCACATTAAAAATGCATATTTCTTTTGAAAAATGTACCCTTTAAAGTGAATGTTTTCCCCCAAATATGGAATTTCACGCTTTCATCAATGGGGGAAAACAAAGCACAAACTTTTGAACAATGTGCACTTTTGAAAAATGTGCATGGACATGTAAACTTTTCCCATTAGAAATGCACACTTTCCCCACATGAACAAAAAGATATACAGGTCATAAATGAGAATGGGAGTGAGGTGAGTTTTGAAGTGAAGTTTGGAGAATTTTGACAAGTTTGAGCATCTCTGGTTCTCCACTCTTTACATCCTTAGTAAAGAGTAGGGATGTTAGAGAAATCCGCCATGGATTCATATGAGAATGGATTCCAAAGAATCTGGCCTCAGGAATCTGTGGCAGATCGGCCCCACTTAACCTCTCCTGGAGGATTCTGCGTGGGATGGAATGGCTGCTTGTTGCACCGGGAGCCCCTTGCCTCCGTGCCGATCACCTTTTTATTTTTTTTAAGATGATCAGCAGGATGTGCCCATAGACTTATACGCAAATAGAGCCGTGAATCTTGCATATAAGTCTATGTGTTCATAGGCTTATACGCAAGATTCACGGCTCTATTTTGCGTATAAGTCTATGGGCACATCCTGCCGATCGTGGCGAATGGCGCAGAGGCAAAGGACTCCGGTTGATTCAGGTAAGCGACCCTCGGCTCTGCAGAATCCTTGTGGAGTGGAGCCACTCGGCGAGGATTCTGGGGGGGAGGAACAGATCACCCCCCCCCCCGTGGATTCCCCACTGGAATGGATGGTTCACATCCCTAGTGAAGAGCGGGTACCTGATATTGATGATTGATACTGATAGAAAAGTGGAGGCCAAATTTTCTACAGAGGCGCAAGGGACAAACTAAACATGACCCCATTAAGACATAATTAATATTCTCTTTCATTTCTATTATTATTTACTGTTATTGTTATAGATAATGAGAAATCTTAATAAAATACTGACTTTTTATAAAAAGGGTGACACCACCATGCCCAGAGGTCCCATGTCTGGCTCCATATATAGTTGTATATCCGAAACAAGGTCCTAACCCCCATCAGATTATTCGGCCAGCTTCAGTTCAGTCAGCTTCAGCTGGATCAGGACTGCAACTTTTGAGCAAGTGTTTTTTTTTTTTTTTTTAGCAACCAGGGCAAATCAAAGTTCTTCTTTAAGCAGAAATCATCTTATCTCTGCCCTCCACCTATGAAGCTGACCAAAGATACAATTTCCAGGTAGCTAGCTGAAAAACCCCTCACCCCTGCCCCTAAATCAATAACATTGCCTAGATCAATACACCAAACTTAGGGGCAACCTTAAAGAGGGCCCACCTGGGCACAGGCCCTGGATCTTTTTTGAGCTGTGCCCCGGATCTTTTGAGCTGTCTTAATTGCCATTTTTTTACATTTTCCCATTGATTTGCATTGGAAAACAGAAATGGCCATAACTTTTTGGTTTCTATGATAAATACACAAAATTTAGAGACCTGGAAGCCCCCATGGAGCTGATTGAACCTGTCCAATTTCAGGCAGTTAGGTCCAGTGGTGTTTGTGCTAGTCACAGGTAAAATTTGCTATTTGCTGTTTTCAAGGAAATCTGTCAAAGCAAAGAGCTATACTATTTGTGTGTGTGTGTGTGTGTGCTTCCACATAAGTGCATAGAGTCTGGGGACCTGGCAGCTCCTATGGAGCTGACTCAACCTGCCAAATTTTAGGCAGTTAGGTCCAGTGGCATTTGTGCTAGCCATGCATAAAGCTTCCTTTTCTCAAAAACAAAAAGTAAAAACTGTGATGCCACACAGGGGATAATCTTCTAATCAGAAGGTGTTTAAGGTGACATTAGGTGGTTGCTATCCCTAATCTCTGGTGTAGGGTTTGGGGTGTGTGTTTTTTTAAGGTGCAAAAAACCTCTCTCCCCCTACTTTTCTGTTCTTACATGCCCACTGTTGGGTGCTTGCTTGCAATGAAATTTTGAAGAGGGAGAAGGAAGGGAAGAAAAAGCTCCATGTGAAATACTGGTATTTCACCCAGCATCTGATTTTACTGCCCCAAACTGGAACCTTTGGCTTCTGCGGAAGTTTGTTAGCTTCAGTACAGCAAAGGATCCAATCAGCCTCCACAAACTTCTTTCTCCCCTTCCACTTTAATTTCTCCTAAATAGTTGTAGGACTCAAATTATTCCAAAGGCAGGGTTAGGACTATGTGGTGTCATGATCAAGAAACTGCTGGGGTTTTTAAATAGGTTCTATAGTTAAAAAAAAAAAAAAATCCCTCAGCCACCTCACCTCATGAAGTTAATTTTGGTATGTGCAGTCCTTACAAACCCTTCATAGCCTCCAAAACGCCTCTGAAGTACTACCTCTCTGAAAGGAGCCACTTGGCTTAGGGAATTCTCTCCCCCCCCACTGCCCCCTGCATTTCCAATCATGATTCTTCTTTTCTTCTTCCCTTCCCTATCCTGTTCTTTCCTTCTCTTCTTTATTTCACCCAGAGCATATCTTGGGGAATTCTCAAAGAGAATTCTCTTTGGTGGGCAAGAGAAGTTCTGAACTATATTTGACTTTATACAAACAGACAAGAGGGTTTGTTTTTCTCATTCTCCTCACTCAAGTCTTTGAGAAAAGTGGGTTCACATGGTTGCAGAGAAACAAATCTGGGGTGGTTTTGTTTGTCAGTTGCCATTATCCAGCAATAGGAAGGGCTGTAGCTCAGTAGTAAAGCACATGCTTGGCATGCAGAAGGTCCCAGGTTCAATCCCCAGCATTTCCAGGTAGGGCTAGGAAAGAATCCTGCCTGAAACTCTGGAGAGCTACTGCTGCTAGTCAGTGTCAACAATACTGCGCTAGATGGATCCAGGGTCTGACTCAGTATAAGGCAACTTCCTATGTTCCTATGAACAGAAAGCTTTAATACAAATTTTATTAAAGTTTTTGGTTTGTTTTTTAAGTGGAGGGGAGATACATATTGCTAATTTATGCAATCCTATGCATGCCTACTCAGATGTCCCCTTATGTTTAATGAGGCTTACCCTCAGGAAAGGGTGCATAGCATTCCAGCACAAGTTACTTTTGCAGGGAGGTTTGCACCTTGATGTTCTGCATGTTTACTCAGAAATAAGTCCTGAGTTGTAAGCATGGTACTGAAAGCTTAATACAGTGCCTACCCAGTTCCATCTAATGAACTGACTACCCTTTCAGCTCAGTCCTATGTATGCTTTGTCAGTTGTGAGTTGTTGTTGCTTGCCTTGAACTCTACCTTCAATGGTGAGGGAAAGGCACTTATTACATGCTCAGAGTTTCTCCATAACATAACGCTAGTTTTGAAAACAGACTAATTGGCTGAATCCCAGTGAAGTCTTGGCACAAATGAAGTTATGGGGAGGAAAATACAATGAGAGCTTGTGCATAACAAGGAGGAGGTAGAGGACAGTTGCATGAAACAAGACATCTGTTTTTATGATGAGTTGCTGGAGGATGGTAGGATAAAGAGGGATGGTTGCATGGAGGGGAATAGAATTGGTAGGGGGAGAATGTAAGTGCTCAGTGGTGAAGGAAAAGCATTCTGCGTATCTGTCTGTTTTCACAGGCACTCTATGTTTAAGAACATAAGAAGAGCCACACTGCATCAGACCAAAGTCCATCTAGTCCAGCATCCTGTTCACAGAGTGGCCAACCAGATTCCCACAGGAAATCCATAAGCAGGACATGAGTACAATAGCACATTCCCACCCATGTTCTCCTGCTGCTAACACTGGTGAAATGTAAATACGTTCTAGTCATTCTAAATCTTCATGCACGTATATCCTTCAGAAACTTTGCAGGTTTCTTGCCTGGGGGACACCTCTAATGACCTGTGCATTTTCATACAAATTTACCCAAATGGGAAAGGAGTGAATGGAAGGGAAAGCAAATAACTTCCTCCCCCAATTTGGAGAACTCCCCTTCCACATGAACTGCTGCACCTATCTTTCTGAAACTGCTGGTTCCTTACTTAGGGACAACTCTAGGCTGTTTGTAATTTTCAGAACAATGGTCCACAAGGAACATAGGGAGATAAGTATGTCCTCTTTTGGAGACCTCAAAAAGTCAAGGCTACCCTTGCACAAAAACCTTTGGGGCTATCATTCTGAAATTTGGCAGACATGATCTCCTCTGATGGGGCAATGAATCCTGAAATTTTTATCCAATTCTTCCAAGTAATAAAAATATGATTGGCAGTTCCCTTTAAAAGAAAATCAAAACATAAACCCTGCACCTATTTTTCTTACATTGGGCAGGTGTAATCCCCTTCTAGGGGGCTACTATGCCTGAAATTATCATCCAGTACTGACCAAGAGAACAACGTTACAGTTCTTTTCTAATTTCCCATGGTAGTCAACAGGAAGCATAAAGACTCATTTTTCCAAATCTTGACTCAGGTTTGGTGCTGAGCTGAAGTGGTCCGACTATATATAAATTGGCCCAAGGAGGAACGGGACGTTTTCCAAAACGCTGAATCGGAGTCTGAGTTGAAGTGGGGTGGGGGGTCAGTGCACACGTCTTATGTATGTATGTATGTATGTATGTATGTAATCTATACATACATGCAAGAACACCACATGCACACACCACACACACACACAAATATATTAGAGGTGTGCTTAGACTCAGATATATATTATGTATATATGCAAATTTGTGTTATGGGCTGTGCCCTGGATCTTTTAAGAACCTAGCAATGCCCCTGGCCAAACTACCAATTACAAAGCACAAAGTGGTAGAGCGAATTGGCAGAGGATTAGGGGCTGTGCCATTTAGGATGAATATAAGAACATAAGAAGAGCCATGCTGCATCAGTCCGAAGGCCGACCTTATCCAGCATTCTTTTTGCACAGAGGCCAACCTGATGCTTGTGGAAAGCCCCCAAGTAGTTTTAAGCTTTTATATTTTATTTTATGCTGTATTTTGTGGTTTTTATTTCTGTGAACCACCCAGAGAGCCTTGGCTATTGGAAGGATTATAAATGTAATAAATAAACAAAGAAACAAATAAATAAGTAGGACATGAGTGCAACTGCACCCTCCCACTCATGTTCTCCGGCAGCAACTGCTGTATACTGTAGAGGTTTACTGCCACTAATCCTGGAGGTAGTATGTAACTATCATGACTAGTGACCACTGATTTTGTCTAATCTGCCACTGAACACAAACACAAAGGAGATATGTATCCCAACTGCTCTAAAGATAACAAACAATGAATTGGGATGCACCACAAACAAGTGCAATTAAATACTCTAAAGAATTTGTTGATGTTGCTGGAATCTTTATACTAAAATTATTTTCTGGAAAAACACAGATTAAAATGATCAATACAACCACAATATGGAATAATATAAAATGTCGAAACGAGTTGTGACACAGGTCTTCCTCAGTGGTCAAATTACTTCTTCTTTTTTTATACACACAATAAATCAAATACTTAGCAGAAGTAAATAAACCCACTGGTTTATAACTGAAGTTCTTATCAGAACCAAAATACTAAAGCAATAATAAAGCTAAAAAATGCCCTCCTACAATGGACCTCTCAAATCTTCAAGGGTAGGAGGGTTCATGAATTTTCAGCAGTAAAAATAATATAAATAATGTTTATAATTCCTGTTTCCAATGGCAGCGTTTACTGACCATCAGGAATGGTCCTCTAAACACATACCACAATATAAAATCAACATGAGTACACACACACACAAACACACACAGTATAAAACCAACCTGATAAAATACAGTAAAAATGAGGAGGTAAAACCAGCTCAGAAATAAGAATACAAGAACATAAAAGAGGCATAAGGGATCAGACCAAGGGTCCATCTAGTTCAGCATTCTGTTCACACAGTGGCCAACCAGCTGCCCGTGGGAAACCCACAAGCTGGATATAAGTGCAACATCACCCTCCTGCCCATGTTCCCCAGCAACTGGTATACATAGGCATACTGCCTCTGCACAGGAGGCAACAGATAGCCACCAGGACTAGTAGCCATTGATAGCCTTCTCCACCATGAATGTACCCAATTCCCTTTTAAAGCCATACAAATTGGCTTTATGTCCTGAGGTAGTAAATTCCATAGTTTAACTCTGAGCTGTGTCAAGAAGTCCTTTCTTTTATCTGTCCTGAATCTTCCCACCAAACAGCTTCATGAGATGATCCCGGATTCTAGTCTTACGAGAGAGGGAGAAAAGTAGGAGATAAGAACCATTAGCATATAGCAGGGACTGAAATAGCAAAGTCTGAAAAGGCCTGGGAGAACAAAAAGGTCTTAACCTGTTGACGGAAGGAAAACCGTGTTGGCATCAGGCAAATTTGCCTGGGGAGAGTGTTCCACAACTGAGGACCAACCACCAAGAAGGCCTTATTTAACAGCCACCCTCTGTGCTTCAGAATGAGGAGGTACTTGGAGGAGGGCCTCTGCAGATGTCTTTGGGGCACAGGTATGTATGTATGGGTAAAGGTGTTCCAAATAAGTAAACAAACTGGGGTGGGCATAATCCAGCCTTTTGTATGTGGCAACTGCCACCTTGAAGTCTTCACTACAGCTGAATTTCAGCAGCACGGTGGCAAAGAAGCTGCATTTTCACTTTAGAACATGGTGAGCAGGGAGCATACAACTCTTTAATGAGCTTCCGTGATGCATTAAAAACGTTGTTGTTCAGGCAGGCATTTGGGGTGGGTTAGGGTATTTTAGAAAATGTTTTTATTGTAGAATTTTATTGTTTTAAACTGTTTTTATTGTATGTTGTACATCACCCAGAGTGGCTGGGTGACCAGCCAGATGGGCAATTAATAAATTTAATAATAAATAAATAAATAAATAAATAAAACTTGTTTTCATGCAACTTCCCACTCCCCTGGGGCCTCCAGGAGTATGATTATGCATTAAATCAAGGCTTGCTCTCTCTCCATCCAGTGCCTCCTCCAAGGGAGGTTCATAGAATCATAGAATCATAGAATCATAGAATAGTAGGGTTGGAAGGGGCCTACAAGGCCATCGAGTCCAACCCCCTGCTCAATGCAGGAATCCAAGTCAGAGCATCCCTGACAAATGGCTGTCCAGCCTCGTCTTAAAGGCCTCCAGTGTGGGAGAGCCCACCACCTCCCCAGGTAATTGGTTCCATTGCCGTATTGCTCTGACACTCAGGAAGTTTTTCCTGATGTTCAGCCGGAATCTGGCTTCCTGTAACTTGAGCCCATTATTCCGTGTCCTGCACTCTGGGATGATCAAGAAGAGATCCTGGCCTTCTTCTCTGTGACAACCTTTCAAGTACTTGAAGAGTGCTATCATATCTCCCCTCAGTCTTCTCTTCTCAAGGCTAAACATGCCCAGTTCTTTCAGTCTCTCTTCATAGGGCTTTGTTTCCAGTCCCCTGATCATCTTTGTTGCCCTCCTTTGAACCCTCTCCAGCTTGTCTGCATCCTTCTTAAAGTGTGGTGCCCAGAACTGGACACAGTACTCCAGATGAGGCCTAACCAGTGCTGAGTAGAGGGGAACTAGTACTTCCCGGGATTTGGAAGCGATGCTTCTATGAATGCAGCCCAAAATAGCATTTGCCTTTTTTGCAGCCACATCACATTGTTGGCTCATATTCAGCTTGTGATCGACGACAATTCCAAGATCCTTCTCGCTCGTAGTGTGGTTGAGCCACGTATCCCCCATCTTGTAACTGTGCATTTGGTTTCTTTTTCCTAGGTGCAGAACTTGGCATTTGTCCCTATTAAATGCCATTCTGTTGTTTTCTGCCCAGCACTCCAGTCTATCCAGATCACTTTGAATTTTGTTTCTGTCTTCCAAAGTATTAGCTATCCCTCCCAATTTTGTGTCATCTGCAAATTTGATCAGCATTCCCTGCACCTCCTCCTCCAAGTCATTAATAAAAATGTTGAAGAGCACTGGGCCCAGGACTGAGCCCTGCGGTACCCCGCTCGTTACCTCTCCCCAGCTTGAGAAGGTCCCATTGATAAGCACTCTTTGAGTCCGATTCTGTAGCCAACTGTGGATCCACATGATCGTTGTTTCATCTAGCCCACTTCGAGCAAGTTTGCTCATCAGGATATCATGGGGCACTTTGTCGAAAGCTTTGCTGAAGTCGAGGTATATGATGTCTACAGCATTCCCACGGTCTACAAGGGAGGTGACTTGATCAAAAAATGAGATCAGATTTGTCTGGCAGGACTTGTTTTTGACAAATCCATGTTGGCTTCGAGTAATCATGGCATTGTTGTCAAGGTGCTTCCAGATGGATTGCTTTATGATCTGCTCCAGAATTTTCCCAGGGATTGATGTCAGACTGACTGGTCTGTAGTTCCCAGGTTCCTCCTTTTTACCCTTTTTGAAGATAGGGACAACGTTAGCCCTCCTCCAGTCATCTGGCACTTCCCCGGTCCTCCATGATTTCTCAAAGAGAATAGACAGCGGTTCTGAGAGTTCTTCTGCCAGTTCCTTTATTACTCTAGGATGCAGTTCATCTGGCCCTGGAGATTTGAACTCATTCAAAGTAATGAGGTGTTCCTTGACCATATGCCTGTCGATCTCAAGCTGCAATCCTGCCCCTTCAGCCTGTACTTCGCCTTTGCCAGGGGGGTCATAGACCCTCTTTTGGGAGAAGACTGAGCCAAAGTAGGAATTGAGCACCTCTGCCTTTTCTTTGTCATCTGTTATCATTTTGCCATCCTTATTTAATAGCTGAACAACCATTTCATTTGTTCAGATGACAACAACAAAGGAGAGGCCTTTCTTGGTGGTGCCCCCCTCCCATTATGGAACACTCCTCCCAGTGAGGTCTGCCTTGTACAAACATTGCCATCTTTTTGGTGCCAGCTTAAGACCTCCCTCCATTCCCAGGCATTTGACAGTGTATGTTAAGATTTTTAGTGGGTCCTGGGATTTTTATTGTTGATTGTTTTATATTTTTGTATGCAAAAGGTTTTATATTATGTTATTATATTGTACTTTAGGGTTTCAATCTTTGTAAATCATGCAGAAAGCTTTGGGCAGTATAGAAAGTGAGAAATGAAATGTAATGAATGAATAACCCAGCAATCTACCAGTAAATGAAATGAAATTGTCGCTTTTTTGCAACTGCTGCATTGCCACCGACTTTCAGAGGCAATTTAGTGGATGTGATTTCTGCGGTGTGTGTGTGGGTGGGGCTTACAGTGGGTTTCAGGGGCTAGCAGTTGGTCCTGGCCCTCTGAATTTGGCCACCTCTGGAATAAACCAAACAACCACCACCACCACCACCAGCAATAAAGTGTGCATCTTATGTTATACCTTCAAATGACTACTTCATATATATTTTCCCATACGTGGACGTAAAGTCTCAATGTTATGGCATAGGGATTTTTCCCCCTTAGACTTCTCAGAGCTCCAAGAAAAATCAGCAAAGCAATATGAGTATTGAAGCCACCCAAACAGCAAGTTCAGAACCTATATCTGTATGAAGCAAATCTGTTAACCAGCTTCCCAATAAGAGCTGTGTTTATTCACCATAGTGTGCCTCTGCCTTAATCACTGTCAAACTCATTTGCACATTTCATTTCTACAGAAAATATAATTTTGGAGGGCTGCGATTGTCAGAAATGTCACGGTCACAAAAGCAAAAAAAATAAAAATAAAAATAAAGCTGCCAGAAAAGCTGGAATTTGTTATTTAAATTGGAGGCTGCTGCAGCAAAACTTAATTTCCAGGCAAACAAGATTAAATGTGAAGCAGGGTGTGCATACATGCCAACAAAGGAAAATAAAATCAACAGAATGGTATTTGCAAATGCAAAAATATGTGTTTTTTTCACTTAATTGAGCAAATTGACATTATTAAATTAATGTTTTCTTGAGCTGAAGGATGTGCAGATAAAATTATAAACTTTCCAGAACTGCTTTCATGCTGCAGAAAAGACTATGTCTCTCATCAAAACCAATGCCAATGGGCAGTCCTGTCCTATGTATGCCTACTCAAAACTATGTCTATGCCCTGCTGTGTTTAATAGTAGTGCTGTTCTGAAAATTTCTCCCATATTTTTTGAGCATTCTCATTCAATTTGATAGAAAAGAAATTGCTTTTGAAAAGAAGTTCAAAGGAGAAGAAAATCTGGATAAATTCTCATGGGTTGGATTCAGAGTTCTTGTGCTTACCTTACTTAAGAGGTGGCCAAGGAGTGGGGACAAGTGTCCTGTCCTTCATTGTACAATCATCTCTCTGGCCGCCTGTAGCCTCCTCAGCTTCCCACACTTAAAGCCCCTGGGGAGACATCATGACGTATTTCCTCCCACAGGGCTTTTTCAGATCAGGACGTGCAGGCAGCCTGGGAGGCTGCAGAGCAATTGGGAGATGTGTAATGGAAAGAACACACACACACACGCAGTGCCCTTCACCACATTGCAGTGATTAGGTAAGCTCAAAAACACTACCAAAATAAATTATAAAATGCCCTGAGAATGGAAAAAAGTGGAAGCCTCAACACTTACAGTGGCAGCAGAAAAAACCCTTAGGAAAAAAGAAAGAAGCTGTGCTACAACCCCTGCCAATTGTGAGCCCTATCTATGAGAAACTGTTGGAGAATTTCTCCTCCCCTTGGAGAAATACGGTGAAATTGTTCCCCCAATTTCTCTCCCCACTCTGGAGAAATTTGAGAGGCCATTGGTGCACAGGTCTGTTTAATAGCGCTTATTCGGTGGACAGGACTGCATTACTCCACATATGACGCTGCCTCAGACCATTGCTCCATATAGCTCATTATGAACTACACCAGGGGTGCTGAACCTCTTTCAGCCCAAGGGCTGTTCCATTTTGGAGAAACTCTTGGGGGCGGCATTCCAGTGGTGGGCGGAGCTGAAGGCAAAAAGGGGTGGGGCCAAAAATCAAATATGCCAAGATAGTTTAGCTTCACACGCTTACTGCCAGTAACTGAACCTTAGGAGAGACATTTTGACCTTTTAGAATGGAGGAAAAACTGCACAAATGCCAGGAAACCAGCCTGGTGCCTGCCTGGACCCTAAGAACATCCTCAAGGAAGTGAGGAGGGTGGCTACCAAGAAGAGGTCCTCTTCTGCTGTGGAACCCCCGTTGTGTAATGAGCTTCCCAGAGAGGCTTGCCTGGCACCTACATTGTGCTCTTTCTGGCACTAGGTGAGGACCTTCTTATTTTCCCAGGCATTTTAGTCTTTTGGTTTTGTTTTAATTCTGTCACTGTATTTTATATCTTTGCACTGCTGCTAGATTTTATCTTGTTTTTTTTATTCTTCTTTTGTACCGTAGTTTTAAACTTTTATAAACTATTTTATGTAGTATTTTATGGCTTTAATTGTTGTGAACTGCCCAGAGAGCTTCGGCTATTGGGTGGTTTAGACATATAATTAATAAATAAACCACCAAACCATTGGTGGTTGGGGAAAAGTGGGTAGAGCCAGGGGAAGGGGTGTGGCCATATGGGGGCCCCCAGTGCTGCTGGATTTGGCCCCCAGGTCCGAGGTTCTTCACCCCTAGCTTAGCAGTAGAATGTCAGTGCTCTACTGCTGAGCTATGATCCTTCCCCTAAAAATAACGCAAGATATCAGTCCTCATATTTCTGAATAAATCTAAATAAGAACATAGAAAACTGCATTATACAGAGTCAGGCCATTGGTTCATTTAGCTCAGTACAGGATCTGCTGATTAGCAGTGGATCTCCAGAGTTTCAGGCAGGGGTCTTTTCCCAGTACTACTACCCAGAGATCCCACGGATTGAACCTGGGACCTTTTGTACGCACAGCATGTGCTCTGCCACTGAATTCATCCCTTCCCAGGGTTTAATGTCAATCCTATGCACATTTATCGAGGAGCAAGCCCTGATGGACACAGTGGTACTTACTTCAGAGTAAGCATGCATAGGACTGCATCGTTAAAAGAGCAGTGGAACTAGAAAGCACATTCACACAGTTCTAAAGATGTTATTTCCAATACTTTATATCCTGCTTTTCTACCATTAGAGGTCCAAGAGGCTTGCAAAGTATATGTAACCATAAAAACAAACAGCAGAATATCTGGACGTTGCCAATTCGATAGCAAAAGCAAAAACAAATGAAAAAGCACAACGAAAGGATAGCAGCGAAACAGCAAACCTTAAAGAAGCTTCAGATTAAATCTCACTCAAGTTTCAACAGCACTAGAACGGCAAGAAAATAAAAGTAGTCTTAGCTTGATATCTAAACCATGGCAATGTAGCTTCCAGGTGGATACTTTTTGTTGCTACTGTAGTTGTAGTTTACTATTGAGGTTTTCATTACTGCAATCCCTCTTGAGTATAATTCATATATATTTGATTAATATATGGGGATGAATTTACAGTAATCATCAGAGGCCCTGTTAAATGTCCCAGCACCTAGTGAGGCTACATTGGCAGGTACTCAAGATGGGGCCTTTTTGGTAGCAGCACCCCAATTGTGGAACTCCCTCTTGAGGGAGGTGAGATTGGCTCCCTCCTAATTCTGTTTTAGATGGGCACTAAAGACTGTCCTGTTCCATCAGGCTTTTAATGTTTCTGCCCAGTCCAGCTCCAGTCTAAATATAAAGAACTCTAAGGGCACAATCTCATGCATGTTTAGACAGAAAAAATGCTGGGAGTTGTAGGACTTTTTTCTGTCTAAACATATATAGGATTGTGCTCTAAGAAGAGAGAGCAGAGGCCTTGAAGTTGCCCATCCACAATTCATGCCTGGACAGCAAACTGAGCAGGCACACAGCTCATGTAGTCTCTGCTTTCGCCAGAATGGTGAGATCTACTGTATTTCTATTTACATTATAGTTATTATTTCTAAATTTGCATCTATACATATAATTTAGCATATGCACATACTGTGCAAATCGGCGACCTCTTTTGACCTCGTTTTTGGTGATGCATTCTATCTTTTTTGGCCATGAGTAAGCGGCCACCCTAGAGTTGCTGCAAATACACTTAGGGGTTGCCTCTAAAGGACTGTTACTAAGGAACGCTCAAGAGAGAGGAGTCACAAAGTCTCTGTACAGACAGTAGCCACAATCCTATACAGGCTGCTTTAAATCCCACTGACTTCAATGAGATCTGAGCATCTTAATAAATAAATAAATCACGTGTGCAGGATCGCAATCGATTGTTCTTTGTAGACCAAATGGATGTTATTTAATTTCCTTTCCCAGCCCATTAGCTTACTGTACTGCTGTGTTGTTTTGACTGTTATGCTTTGTGTTGTTGAATGCAAACCCATATATGACACCTTGCACCTTGGATAGAGTTGACCATATGTTTGAAATGCACAAATCTTGCTTTTCTTTGCCCAGCACTGATACAACCTCTTTCTAACATCTCCCATTCCTTTTGTGTCTATCTTATCAGATTTAAAGCCTGCAAGTGGGGACTTTTCATACATGTGATGTGCTCTTGTAATAATAAATGATGAGAAAAGGTAAATAAATTGCAATGGAGGAACTAGCCTTATCAATCAGTGGTAGCTTGATAATCCTGGGCATTGCAATACCTAAATAATAGTGTTTATCCTGCCTTTCCATTCACACCAATGCCCAAGGTGGTTTATGATAAGATAAAGGTACTTAAAATAGGAATAGAATAACAAAAAAATAACAGAAGGGCAGATGAAACACACAGCAGATTTTAAACACACACACACACACAGAGCAGATTAAAACACCAGGAGAAGAATTTAACAGCTCAGCAGACTGAATGATTGCTGCAGAAGTCTTCATGCTGCAATAGAAGGCCAAGGCCATCAGAGAGAGGGACAAGGCTTGCCTCCCTAGGAAGAGAATTCTATCACCTAGCAATGTAATAATGGCCAAGGACAGGAAGGAGCTTAACTTCTTTTCATTCCTAAATGCAGCTGCCAGCAATAGTTAACAAAGCAATGAAATTGGCTAGACCAGCTGGAATGAGTGCTGGTCTAGTCAATTTCACTATAAAAGGAAGGAACACCTATCAAAAGAAAAATAGATTTAAACAAAATATTAAAATGTTTTTGAAATGGCCTATAGGAGTAGCAGCTGTGGCTTCCTATTGCTCCTCTTCTGGAAGTCATCCCTGCAACCACAAAGCGAGGGACAGAAAAAATGGTTTCCATCAAGACACAGAAGACAATGACCAGAACCCAACATGGCTGAAAAAGATGTAGTCTGATTTGAACATTACTGCAATGGGTGATGCAGCAACTTGCCCTTGGATTTGGGGATTGAGAAGACTCATGCTCAGATCCCAGGTCAACCATGGTTGGTGTTCTGCAGCTGGGTCATTTTCTCTTGTTCTTGGGTAGAATCACCACCATCACATCTAACCCACCTTGACAACATTGTACTGATGGGAAAACATGAGATGGGAATTTGAAATATATCTGGACCTTGGGGGTGGGGATCCTATCAAAATTGAAGTAGCCAATAGGTAGAGCTAATCCAACTGAGCATTTTGCAATATGGGCAGTTTCTAGAATCCATAAGTGCTCAGGTTTGCTCTATAAGTCTCCTCCTAAAGGCATGGTGCTTTCAAGACATATTGATTATATGCACCTCAACTAATTTTGCATAAAAACATTTTAATGTGGGGTCTTCTCACTATAATTTAAATTTGTAGGTGGCAGTATTGCAACCAAAACTCCCCCCACGACCTGAGTTTGATCCCAGTGGAAGCTGGGTCTTGGGTAGCCGGCTCAGGTCGACTCAGCCTTCCATCCTTCGGAGGTCGGTAAAATGAGTACCCAGCTTGCTGGGGGAAAGGTAGTCACGACTGGGGAAGGCAATGGCAAACCACCCCGCTACAGTCTGCCATGAAAACGCCAGCGAAAGCAGCGTCCCTCTAGGGGTCAGTAATGACCCGGTGTTTGCACAAACTTGTTGTTTCACATACTTGGCTGTTCTTGTTATTTGCATATACATTCAAGAGGCTAGAAACACAACAGTGCACTAATGGTAACCAATTATACCATGAAAACCAAAAATACCCCAAAGGTGAAAGACCTATTTGGCTCTTTTTTCTAAGACCCAAACATAGCATTTGTAATAATTGTTGTAGATTGGCTCATCCAGGGTGCAAAGTTAGCATTTCTTACCCATAGAGTCAGGCTTTCCTTGATACAGAATTTAGATGTTTGGGGGCAGAAGGTATAAACTCAGTTGTGCACACGCACGCACGCACACACACATACACACACACCCTGCAGGAACTCATGAGGTTGTCTTGCTTCTGTGTTCAGTTCTTATATATGAGAAATTCAAAGCCATATATGAATTCAACCTCACAAATGCAACAGCTCAAATGAATGTGTAAATATGCAGGTGACAAAAACAACTGTCTGGCTGGATTTGCCTGAGCTCAGTGCTTCAAACTCCCAGCTGCCTAATTGTCTGGGACGTATTTGCAGCAGGTACAATCGGTTTTGCGAAGGAGCTGAGCTCTGTTCTATCACCACAGCATGAGAATTCCCTAGTTAACTGACACATTCTCTCAAGAGCAAGATGTGACAAATCATAACACCAGCTCCTAACAAAATATCAGTGAGAGCTCAAATGCAACCCCTGCCCTTGCCTCAGAGCTTAAAGGAATTCATGAGATGCGATGTTTATCCACCTACTAATGTTGAAATGCCAGATTCTGTGTAGATGTAATGCTAAGATATCTGGGGGAGGGTCATGTGGTCTAGGTTCAGTGGTTAAATCAAATGGATGCTCATGTACTTGCTTCATGTTGCATTCTCTTAGATTCTGCAGACATCCAAGGAAAAAATAAACATCTGGGACAACCCTTGTTCCCACAGTTGGCAAATGTGGGATTTCTTTCAGCCTGAGAACTGCATTCTACTTCAGGGAAGCTTCGGGGTGTGTGTGTGTGTCTCAACATTCCAGTAGTGGGTGCGGTTTAAGGCAAAAGTAGGTGAGGCCAACGGCAAAAGAGATGGGGCCACCCTCCACTCTCACATTTTCACGTAAAGCTCTTACTGCTAGAAACTAAGCCCTAGGAGAGGCAGTTCAACTTTTTCAAATGGGGGGAGGGAAACTGCACAAAATCCAGGGAACCAACCAATGATAAAAACATAACAACATAACAACATGAGAAGAGCCCTGCTGGATCAGACCAAGAGTTCATCTAGTCCAGCATTCTGTTCATGCACCGGCCAACCAGCTGTCGACCAGGAACCCACAAGCAGGGCATGAGTGCAACAGCACCCTCCCACCCATTTTCCCCAGCAACTGGTGCACATAGGCTCACTGCCTCTGGTGCTGGAGGTAGCATGTAGCCATCAAGACTAGTAGCCATCGATAGCCTTCTCCTCCAGGAATTTGTCTAACCCACCCTTTAAAGCCATCCAAACTGGTGGCCATCACTATGTCTTATGGTAGTGAATTCCATAGTTTGACTATGTGCTGTGAAAAGAAGTCCTTCCTTTTCTGAATCTCCCACCCAACAGCTTCATAGGATGACCCCAGGTTCTAGTATTTTGAGACAGGGAGAAAAATGTCTCCCTATCCACTTTCTCCACACCATGCATCATTCTGTAGGCCTCTATCATGTCTCCACTTACCATCCTTTTCTCCAAGCTAAACAATCCCAGCTGTTGTAACCTTTCTTCATCGGGGAGATGCTCCAGCGCCTTGATCATTTAGTTGCCCTTTTCTGCACTTTTTCCAGCTCTACAATATCTTTTTTTAGGTGTGGTGACCAGAACTGTACACAATATTCCAAGTGTGGTTGCACCATAGATTTATATAGGGGCAGTATGATATTGGCAGTTTTATTCTCAATTCCTTTTCTAATTATGCCTAGCATGGAGTTTGCCTTTTTTACAGTGGCCGCACACTGGGTTGACACTCCATTGAGCTGTCCACCATAAGTGGTTGGGGGAAAGGGGGTGTGGGCATCTAGGGAACGCCAGAGGGCTGGATTGGGACCCCAGGATTTGGCTCCCAGGTATGGGTTTCTGTACCCCTGGACTAGAACTTCCACACAATGAACCACAGTAAGTACTGTGGTTTCATCATATTCAAACGAGAATGGACAGATTCCAAGCATGCCCACTTGAAACAACGCTGGAGAGTTTTAAGGCAGAGGAGGACTTGAACATGACTGGGTAAACGGCAGCTCCTTTCTCTAATTATACACCCCCACCTGCATTATTAATCTCAAATCGGATCCCTCCTTCAAGGCCAATCCAGGTTGCAATAAGAAGTAGGTTTGTTCTCTCTCACACATGTTAGATCTTCCTGGGCTTTATGCAAGCTCCATTTTTGGGAACCATTTCAAAGGCAGCAAGCATCAGCCTCGGAACGACAAAAGGAGTGTGTGGGCGTGCAGTTGATCAATTCAAGACTGTCACTCGCTTTTCATTTACTACCTTGAATCTGTGTGTTTTTTTGGGTGTGTGTGTGTGTGTGTGTGTTTTAACTGAAGTGTGCATGAAATTCTCAAAACAGAAAATGCTGACAGAGGGAAATTAAAAAGGTAGAGAAATAGTTTTCTGCAGGAACTTCTCTTTTGTAAGCTCCACTGAAGGTATGGAAAACTGCCCAAGAACCCAGTGCATTAACTAGTAATTTCTACATCCTCCAGCTCCCAGGAATTGAGAGCAGTTTGAGTTAAGAATTGCTGTGGACCTTTAAGGATACTGCTACTGAAAATTCCTAGTTCTCTGACAATGGAACCAATTCCCGAGGGAGGTGGTGGGCTCTCCCACCCTGGAGGCATTCCAGATGAGGCTGGACAGCCATCTGCCAGGGATGCTCTGACTTGGATTCCTGCATTGAGCAGGGGGTTGGACGTGATGGTCTTATAGGCCCCTTCCAACCCTACTATCCTATGATTCTATGACTACTCAGATAGATTGCTCCTGTTCAAAGGAAGGTAAATAATGGTAACAAGACATTCTAAACCTTATTAACAAACAAAGCACTGGGTCTAGATGGTATCCACCCAAGGGTTCTTAAAGAACTCAAATATGGAATTGTCGATCTTCTAAAAAAATATGTAACATGTCCCCAAGACCAGGCTCTGTACCAGAGAACTGGAAAGTGGCCAATATCACACCAATGTTTGAAAAAGGATCGAGCGGGTATCCAGGAAATCACAAACTGATTACTTAACATCTGTTCTGGGTAAATTGGTGGAACACAGTATTAATGATAAAAATTATCAAACATATAGAAGGACAAATCTTGCTGAAGAAGAATCAACATGGCTTCTGCAAAGGTAAGTACAGCCGCCCTAACTTTTTGGAGTTTTTAGAGTGTCAACCATCATGCAGACACTGTGATCTGGTAGACATACTTTACTCCAGTCATGACAAAGAGGTTAAATTTCTTGATGCTCTAATAGGGATGGCAGAGAATTCCACCACGGATCTCAGGGAGGCCGAATGCCAGTGCATTCGGAGCACAGCTAGCCATGGTGGATTCCGGGGGGGAGGAACGGAGCGCCTCCCCCCCGTCCAGGATTCCGGGGGGAGGGACAGAACGCCTCCCCCCACACCATAAACATAATCCACGAACAGCTACGTGATTTTCGTACATCCCTATGCTTTAAGTGACTGTGCCCTAGAACAGTTGGTCATGGAATTGACCACAGTAGAGGCGATCCTGGATTTAATCATAAGTGGTGTCACCCAGGACCTAGTAAAAGATGTAAATGTTGTTGAACCACTTGGAAACAGTGACCACGGTATTATCAGATTTAATTTATATTTAAATGGAAAATTGCCCAGGAACTCCAATACAGTCACATTTGACTTCAAAAGAGGAAACTTATCTAAAATGAGGAAACTGGTAAAAAGGAGGTTGAAAGGGTGAATCAAGAGGGTTAAATCCCTTCAAAATGCTTGGAGGTTATTCAAACCCACAATAATAGCTCAGTTAAAATGTATACCACAGGTCAGGAAAGGTAGCACCAAGTCCCAGATGTCACCGGCATGGTTAATGAGGAGTGAGTGTCAAGGAAGCTATTAGAGAAAAGAAGGCTTCCTTCAGAAAATGGAAGTCTTGCCCAAATGATGAAAACAGAAGGGAGCACAAGCTTGCACAAAGGCAATGCAAGCAGACAATAAGAGATGCAAAAAAGCATTTTGAAGAGCATATTACTAACAACATCAAGGCCAACAATAAAGATTTCTTTAAATATATCAGAAGTAGGAAACCAGCTAGGGATGCAGTTGGATCATTGGATTACAATGACATTAAAGGAGTACCAAATGAAGTCAAAGATTGCAGAAAAGCTGAATGAATTCTATGCATCAGTCTTCACTGCAGAAGATATCAGACAGATAAATGTGCCTGAACCAATGTTTTCAGGAAGGGAATCTGAGGTACTGAGGAAAATAGTGGTGACAAAGGATGAAGTTCTCAATCTTACTGACAAATTCAACATAAATAAATCACCGGGTCTACATGGTATCCATCCTAGAGTTCTTAAAGAACTCAAATATGAAATTGGTGACCTAAGCAAAATATGCAGCATGCCCCTAAGATCAACCTCTGTACCAGATGACTGGAAGTTGGCCAATATAATACCAATTTTAAAAAAGGGATCCAGGGGGGATCTGGGAAATTACAGGCTGGTTAGTGTAACATCTGTTCCGGGTAAATTGGTTTAAAGCTTTACTAAAGATAACATTATTTATTTATTTATTTATTACATTTATATCCCACCTTTTTTCCTCCAAGGAACTCAAGGCGGTGTACATACTCCTCCTCCTCTCCATTTTATCCTCACAACAACAACCCTGTGAGGTGGGTTGGGCTGAGAGTCTGTGACTGGCCCAAAGTCACCCAGTGAGCTTCCATGGCCGAGTGGGGACTAGAACCCGGATCTCCCAACTCCCAGTCCAGTACTCTAGCCACTACACCACATATAGAAGGACAAGCCCTGCTGAAAAAGAGTCAACATGGCTTTTGCAAAGGTAAGTCCTTTTACTGCTTTTACTGAAGTTTATGTGTAACCTTTTTTTCCTCTTTCTTTCTTTCTTTCTTTCTTTCTTTCTTTCTTGAATATTTTATTATTTGAAACGGAGGATTTTAGAATATGTTGTATTTTTATTTTGTTCTTTTTTAGGTTTTGTTATGTTTTTGTTTTGTTTTGTGAAAGTTCACAATAAAAGATGGGGGAAAAGTCCTGTCTCATTAAGTTTTTAGCGTTCTTTGAGTATCAATAAACATGTAGACAGGGGTGATCCAGTAGACATTGCTTCCTTGGATTTCCAAAAGGCTTTTGACAATCTCCCTCATCAAAGACTCCTGAGCAAACTTAGCAGTCAGGAATAAGAGGCCAGGGCCTCTTATGGATCAGTAACTGGTTAAAGAACAAAAAGCAGAGAGTAGGAATAAATGGTAAATTCTCCCAATGGAGGGATGTAAATAGTGGGGTCCCACAGAGATCTGTATTGGGACCAAAGCTTTTCAACTTGTTCATACATGATCTGGAATTAGGAGTGAGCTGTGAAGTGGCCAAGTTTGCCAATGATACCAAATTGTTTAGGGTGGTCAAAACAAAAAGGGATTGTGAAGAGCTCCAAAAGGATATCTCCAAGCTGGGAGAATGGCCATCCAAATAGCACACATAGTTCAATGTAAGCAAGTACAAAGTGATGCACGTTGGGACAAAAAATCCCAACTTCAGGTATAACCTGATGGGATCTGAGGAGAAGGATATCAATGGCTACTAGTTCTGATGGCTATATGCTACTTCCAGTATCAGAGGCAGTATGCCTATGTGCACCAGTTGGTGGGGAACATGGGTAGGAGGGTGATGATGCACTCATGCCCTGCTTGTGAGTTCCTGGTCGACAGCTGGTTGGCCACTGTGTGAACAGAATGTTGGACTAGATGGACTCTTGGTCTGATCCAGCAGGGCTCTTCTTACGTTCTTATGTTCTTAACACAGGAAGAGCCCTGCTAGATCTGATCAAAGGTCCATGTAGCTCAGCATCTTGTTTCCACCAAAGGTCAACCAGCTGCCAACAGGAAGCTCACAAACAGGTTGGAAGGAAAACACCCTCTCCTGCTGTTGCTCCCCACAAGTGCCATTCAGTGGAACACTGCTTCTGAACATGGCAGTTCCATATAGCCATGATGGGCAGCAAAACCTCCATGAATTTGCCTAATCACTCTGTGAAGTGGCTTATGCCAACAGCTGTGATGTACTGGTAAATTGCAAAGTGCAGGAGCCCATAATGCATGGGTGTGCGCGCACACACACACACACACACACACACGTACACGATCAATGAGCATAGCATTATACCTAGAACTGTGCACAAATGACACCTCTTGAGATTCTCCAACCTCTTTGTGGGTAGAGACATTGGGGAGACAATTTCACCAAATTTCTCCAGTGGGAGGAGACATTCTCTGACAATTTCTCACCGGTGGGGCTCACCCTTGGCAAGCGTTGTAGTACAGCTTCTTTCCTTTTTTTTTTTTTTTGGTAAGGGTTTGGGGGTTGTTGTTTTTTGCACCGTCACTGCAAGTGGCAACAGCAGCAACTGTATTAGTAGCCTGGCCCCCATTTTGGATTCTCCACAATACCCAATACCTAGCATTGCTCCAGGGCAAGGTTGGCGGGGGGTGGGTGTATGGGGGGGGGAGGTGAACCCCACCCAAACATTGGGACAAAAATTTGGGGAAATTCTTCAAAGTGGACTTTTATTTCTGAGGGAGGGGGAAAAGAAAATATCAGGGCTTTTCTGAGAAATATGTCCTCTGAGAAATTTTGGCTCAGCTCTTGTTGTTATGCTTTTGGGTTCAGTACCCTCCCAGGGTCTTCCAAATGTTAATGTTTGAAAGAGTAATTATGGATACATCTTGTTTCTAATGCAGCTGCATCAAGATTGCTGTACAATGAAAGACAGGACACTCGCACATGCTCCCCGGCCACCTGATAAGTAAGGTAGGCACAAGATCCTGGAACCCAACCCATTAGAATTTGGGTTCCCAACCCTGTGAGAAAGAAAAGCGGGCCAAGAAAAGAAGTATCTAGGCTCTGCTTGGTTATTGTCCTCATTCTCTGACTTCTCCTAGGCTAATCTGTCACAAACCATCACAATACTTGAAGGCCTCATTATCACCTCAGTCACTTGCCAGAGCAAGGAGGGTCCATCAATTATCCTGGCGCACTCTGGCAGATGATGACAGTGCTGTGTTTCCCTGTGCTCCCCCCCTCCATTATACCACTGGCTAGCGGCCACTACAGCTTGTGGCACCAAATTCCATAAATGAGTGATCTGATACATCAAGAGGTACTTTGTCTTGTTTGTCCTTAATCTCCTGCCAATGTTTCTAGGGGGTGGAGGCGGTGGGGGGTGTGTATTCCTAGAATTATGAGAGTGGGAGGGAAAAATATATACTGTAACTCTATCAACTTTTTCTACATCAGGCCTAATTTTGTAAACTTCTAGTATTCCCCCCCCCCCCGGGTCACATTTTTTCTGAACTAAAAAGCAGAGCTGGGGAAAGTTATCCATCCTGCTCCTTTTTTGCCCTTTTGTGGGGCTGGGTGGGTGGAGAGAACGGCAAGCAAAGGTTTGCTTCATTTTCCAGGTGAGGGCAATTTCTTGTAACTTTCAATGGGGATTGGGGGCACTTACCATTAAGACAAGGTATCCAAGTATAAATCTTCCTTCTCTGTTCCCCACTCCCACCCCAGGGCTGCATTGAGCATCTTTCCCTGTTATTCAGTCCTATAAAATACCCTTATGGGAATGGCCCAAGCTACTTGAAGGACTGCCTTCTCCCATGCCAGCCAGCCCACACTTAGATATCATCAACAGAGGCCTTTGTCACATGCCTGCCACCAGGGGCAGTCAGGCTGGTGAGGAAATGGGAGAGGACCTTCTCGGTGGTGGCCCCACACCGCTGTAATCAGCTTCCATCAGGGGGTCATGAGGACGCTTCTTTGGATGACTTCAGGAAATAAAGAAACAGTGATAAAGAAACATTTTATTGTTGACTGTTCTACACCACCAACACTTACAATTGCTAGGATTCCGAACCATTCCCCACAAAAGTCACCAAAAACGCCCCTTCACTTTCACTCCATGAATTTGGCCTGGTACTTCACTAATGTCCCTGTCCTCACATTGCATTTAGGGTGTCTCCATCACACTCTCCTCCTCCATTTCACTACAGGCAAGCACACCCATTCCTTCCCCACAACCACCTCACTTTTTGGAAGCTTTCAAACATTACACTTATAGTGACACTTTTAGTGTTTCCTGCTCCAGTCTAGATTGTATTGCTCTCGCTGCAGTGAAACTCATGACACTGACCAGCTGGGCTAGGGTGGTCGGGATGGACAACTCTGTTTCACTTTTTATAACGCTTGTATTTTTTCAAGTGCAAGTTCATTTCATCCCATTTCTGAATCACTTTCCTTTAAAAAAAATGTTTTAAGTCAGCATGAAAATGTATTTGCATTTTGGTACACAATTTCCCTTAACTTATGCATCTTTTGTAAGCACTTCCCCTGGATATAAATGGGACAAGCGAGGCTCAAAAGCGGTTTAAGGTTCTGCCCTCTTGCTCTAATCGATCAAGTTAATAGCTTGGGGGTTCTTGTAGACCCATCTTTGTCATTATTCATTTTACAGATTCGAGCCATTTATTATAAATACATTTCTCTAGCAGTTGTACAAAACATAACTCAAAAACAGAAATGAAATCCTCATAACAACCAGCAATATAAAAGGACTAAACATGCGAATACAACTAAAACAACCATCAAATATAAAAGTTAAAACTACACTGCAGGGACTAAAATAATAAAAGTTAAGCGCTAGCATTACTAAAAAGTTTCAAAACACTTTGAAAACCAGGGAGAACAACAACAACAACAACAACAAAGTCTTAGCCTCTCACATAAAAGATAGCAATGTGGGCAACAGATGATCCTCCCTTGAGAGCCCCTTTCAGAGCTAGGGGGGCACCAATGAAAAAGCCCTCTCTCTTGTTGCCACCCTCTGAACCTCAGAGTGATGAGGAACATGGAGAAGGGATTCCAGGGATGACCTTAAGGTAGGTACATCTGGAAGGAGATGCTCCATCAGGTACCAGGGCCCCAAGTCATGTAGAGACACAAATATCTTCTGTGGAATGGAATACCTCATACCAGCTATGACTCTATTTAGACTAAGATATCCAGGTTTCAGGGATCCATGTTCTGATAACAACTGAGATTATTGCAGTGCATTGTGAGTGGGGCTGCCTTTGCAGCTGACCTGGAAACTTCAGTCACTACAAAACATGGCAGCTAGGGTACCTACTAGGGATGTCTGGATTTTGTGAAATCCATCCTGTCTGTGTTTCGTGGATTGTGCGGTGGTGGTCGTCCCGGCGTCTGTTCACAGATGGATTTGAAGTTTTTATTTTTGTATGAGGAAAAATATGCAAATCATTCCATAAGAGGGTTCACAACAATTTATGTAATTTATGTTAGTGCGTAACATTTAGCGTATTGTCCCCTATTCCATTTAACTTTTCCCCGCGTATATTTTGCAGGATGGCATATGTCTCTGCAGAAACTTGCATATTTTCTTACGAATATATTTGCGTAAATGTCAGAGGAAAAAAGGATCCAGAAGTCCACGGCCCCCACGTGGCCTGAGGGGGTTGCTCCACAGTGGATTCTGCAGGTTGGATTCTTAGAAGTCCGAACTCATTTTAGTCCATCTTGAATTTCCCCAACATTCCTAGTACCTACTGGAACTGGGGGCTGGGGTCATATTATGCCAGTATTGTGTCTTCATTACTTCCCAGTCATTTCTAGACTCAATTCAAAGTGGTGGTGTTCACCTATATATACCCCTTCGAGGCTTGGGGCCATAGCACCTGAAAGAGCCCCTCCTCCTGTATCTTCCGACCCAAGATCTGAGGTCTTCATCAGTAACATCCACTTTCCCAGTTATGGAATACCCTGCCAAAGAAGCCTGCCTTGCTTTTGCTTGCTTTTCTTTTCAGTTCCTGGCAACTTTATTTATTTATTCATTTCATTTCTATATTGCCCAATAGCTGAAGCTCTCTGGGCGGTTCACAAAAATTAAAACCAAAAAGCGCAGGATGAAACAATATAAAATATAAAAGCATTAACACATCAATGTGGTGTTAATACAACCAGAATAAAACCCAGCAGCAATGCAGAGATTTAAAATACAGGTTTTAAACATGCTAGCTAAAAGACTAGGATGCTAAAATGCTAAAATACTGGGAGAATAAAAAGGTCTTCACCTGGCGCCAGAAGGAATACAGCGTAGGTGGCTGGTGAACCTCTCTAGGGAGCGCATTCCACAGCCAGGGTGCCTCAGCAGAAAAGGCCCTTTTCCTGGTAGCCACCCGCCTCACTTCCTTTGTCAGGGGCTCACAGAGGAGGACTGCCGTGAATGATCTTAGGGTCCGGGCAGGCAAATATGGGAGGAGGTGATCCTCCAGATGACCTGGCCCCAAGCCATTAAGGGCTTTAAATGTTAATACCAGAACTTTGAATCGGGCCCAGAAATGGACTGGCAGCCAGTGCAGCTGGAAAAGTACTGGTGTAATGTGATCTCGTTGGCCAGTCCCTGTTAACAATGTTGCTTCCCTATTTTGGACTAGCTGAAGTTTCCGGACTGTTTTCAAAGGCAGCCCCACATATAACGCATTGCAGTAATCCAGACAAGAGGTTATCACAGCATGGATAACTGTAGCTAGGCTATCTCTGTCCACATAAGGGTGTAGTTGGTATACCAGCTGAAGCTGGTAAAAAGTGCTCCATGTCACTGAGTTCACCTGTGCCTCAAGTGACAGTTCTGGATCCAAGAGCACCGCCAAAGTATGAACCTGATCCTTTAGGGGAGTGCAACCCCCTCCAGAACAGGTTGAATATCACCTAGCCGAGCAGATGAACCACCCACTAACAGTACCTCCATTTTGTCTGGTTCGAGTTTCAGCTTAATGGTCCTCATCCAGTCCATTACCGTGCCCAGCCCCTGATTCAGAACAGCCACTGCCTCACCTGGTTTTGATGAGAACGAGAGGTAGAGCTGGGTACCATCTGCATATTGATGGCACCTCAGCCCACACTTCTGGATAACCTCCCCCAGTGGTTTCATGTAGACGTTAAACAGCATGGGGGATACAACAGAGCCCTGTGCAACCCCATGGCAGAATTGCCATGGCACAGAGCAGTAATCCCCCAGCACCACCTTCTGGAGTTGGCCATCCAAGTAGGAGCAGATCCGCTGCAGTGCAGTGCCTCCAGCTCCCAACCCAGACAACCTATCCAGAAGGACACCACGGTCGATGGTATCAAAAGCCACTGAGAGGTCCAGGAGAATCAACAGGGTCGCACTCCGGCTGTCCTTTTTATTCTCTCATGCCTTTTCATCCTCTGCATATTTTGGCTCTTACGTTGTGTTTTGAAGGCATTTTATCTCCCTGATATTTTTAGATCCTCTTGTGGTGGAGGTGCCTGTTTTCTCCGCAGCTTTTAAATGGTTGCTGCTTTTAACTCAGGGATGGGCAACTTGTGGCCCTCCAGATGTTTTGGCCTACAACTCCCACCATCCCTCACCATTGGCTATGCTTGCTAGGGCTGATGGGAGTTGTAGGCCAAAACATGTGTTGGACCAAAACATTTCCATCCTTGTTTTAATTAATGGCTTTATTTGCTGCTTCTGGGTTGTATCCAATGTGAGTCCAACTTAAGTCCCATTCATTTCAATGGGTCTACTCTAAGTATAACATTGGATATAACCCTTTGGTTTTATTTATACGGTTATTTGTATATTTATTGTATGTTGCCCTGAGAGCTATTTGCTGTAGGGTGACTAATAAATCTGAAAAATAAATACTTTCCCCAATACAATATATATCTATCTCTGTCTCTCTATATAACAGCACAGCTACTGTTGAGGGCAGAAGGTGAAATGTTTAGCCTAAATATATATTTTTGAATACTCTGTTGTTAGTCTTTCTATCTTTCTTATATATTTTACTTTAAGGCTGGCTGCATCCACAATGGACCCAGACCCTCCAGGTTGCTTTGCTGTTGTGTCGCTTTACATCAACCTATGGTTTCAATTGTTCCAGAAGGTGTTCTAAAGCCACTGGTAACATCACACCTCCATAAACCATGCTTTATGGCATGCCATGGTTGATAACATGCAAGCGATTTCAAAAACACAGTCATTTATAGATACATTGTCCTCTCTTCCACACACTGCTTTTAACTGTTCTGGCTACAGCAGAAATGAGAGCTTCATGTACAAAGAATCCTCATGACAAGATATTCTGCAACATGAGCAGAGGAATTCTAACCTTTATCTTGGACAGTTCCAGTGCTGGAGCCTCCGAATTCCCCAGTGCCCTGTCATCAGCACACCAGGGAAGGAGAAGTAGTGTTTCTGCTCTTTTCCCAGCTGTGCTTTTAACATTTTATTTAACCCTGGGGTGGGCAACTTGTGGCCCTCCAGGCATTTTGGCCTACAGCTCTAATCATCCCTCACCATTGGCTATGCTGGCCAGTGCTGATGGGAGTTGTAGGCCAAAACATCTAGAGCCCACCCATAACAAGGGGCTGTAGCTCAGTGGTAGAACACCTGGGTTGAGCACAGAGGTAGAGCGCCTGCTTTGCATCCAGAAAGTCCCAGGTTCAGACTCAGTCCTTCTGCTTCTCTAGGTAGGGTTAGGAAAGGATCCTGCATAAAAATCTGGAGAGCGGCTGCCAGTCAGTGCTGCCAGTACTGGGCTAGATGGTCTGACTCAGTATAAGGAAGCTTCCTAGGTTTCTAAGTTGCCCACCCGCAATTTAAATCATTCCCTCCAACTGAAGCCAGTGGGATGGAACTCATCTATGTCAATTCCAGGGCTGATATGCCGGCACATTTGAGGGTGTGTCTGGGTGCTAGGAAAGCAGTGGATCCTTCAGATCTCCCGAATGGCCCCCAACACACACGCTGACACACATGGCATGCCTCCTTTCCTCCCTCTCTGAGGTCAAAGCAGTAGGAGGAGGGAACGAACTGAGGGCAGACCTCTCTCTCCTTCTGCCTTCAGAGAGGAAGATCCAATCTACTCTATGGCCCCTGGAATGCCCTCCCAGGGACACAGCACTGCAGCTTAAATTAATGGATCCTTTAGGTTAATCAATTAAAACACACACACACCTTAAGCTGTAGTTCTAAATATGTATACTTCCTAGTAAGTCACATTGTATACAGGGGGACTTACTGCAGGAATGACCAGCAACATCAAATGACCTTGGGCAGGGTCCCTTTCTGAGGGCAATGCTCTAGAGCAGGGTTGGGCCACTTGCGGCTCTCCAGATGTTTTGGCCTACAACTCCCATCATCTCTCAGCACTGGCTATGCTGGCTAGGGCTGATGAGGGTTATAGGCCAAAGAATCTGGAGGCCCGCAAGTTGCCCATCTCTGATCTAGAGGCTGCTGAATGTTTGACAATCCGCATTTCCCTTGCAAAGCCCTATTTTTGGATGTTTACTGCCTGGTCGTAAAGGCAGAGAAACAGCAAAACAAAGCATCACATCACAGGCCCATACTCGATCCCTGAACATTGCTGCTAATTTTTTCTTCTGGTCTCTGACCTGTCTAGATAGGTCAAACCATGACAACAATGCAATGAGTCATCTTTCAAGATGCCTATGGCTTAAAAACAGCCTTTCCCAACCTGGTGCCCTCCGGATCCATGATCCCCAGCTATCATGACAAACACATGTGGGCCAACCCATCTGGAGGGCAACAGGCTGGGGAAGGCTGTTATACAGAACATGAAGTGGAACAAAAACAACAAAGACTGTTTTTGCACTCAAGTATGTATTTTAGCAGATGTTTTTGTAGCCCAGAGCCCATTTTGACCGCTGCTTCCTTATTTACACATATCACACACAGAAACTGGGTGCTACCTTTCCCTATCGATGTCTAGGTGTACGCAAATCAGCAAAACTCGAGCTCGCCAAAGTTCTCCAAATTCCATCTCAAAGCTCGTTCCGACTCGAATCCATATCAGATTGCAAGCCTTTTATTTTTCTTTTTGCATGAAAACCCATATGCATATTTCCCCAAATGTACACATCAGTTGTGCACAACTTTGACATGCATGCATCCTTCTCCCATTGATTGAAGCATATTTGTGTGCATTTCAAAAATACACATTTTTAATGCACATTTTTCAAATGTACACATGCTGTCGAACACTTTGGGGGGGGTGTTCATGAATCACATTGCAAGCTCAGAAATGAGGGGACTTTGACCCCAGCTTATGTCTGAGTCTGTGTTCAGTCTGGAAGCTGCAAGCTGGGTAAATACAGATAAAAAATGAACTGAAATGAATTTCTCATACATCCCTATCCATGCCCCTGCCCATCCTTTTTCAAACTTCTTGTGTTCTTACAGGCAAATTCATGGAGGAAAATGCTAAAAGTGGCTACTAGTCATGATGGCTACATATTCCCTTCAGGATCAGAGGCATTATGCCTCTGAGCCCCAGTTGCTGAGGAACATGAGCAAAAGGGCACTATTGCTCTCATGTCCTACTTGTGAGCTTCCCATAGACATCTGGTTATGGGAACATCAGGATGCTGTATTCTCCCAGTATTTTAGCATTTTCGCTTCCTAGTCTTTTAGCTTTGGTGTTTTCAGTCTGTATTTGAACTCTCTGCATCGCTGGTAGGTTTTATTCTGGTTGTGCTTTTAAGCTTTCATATTTTATATTGTTTTATGCTGCGCTTTGCAGTTTTAATTTTTGTGAACCACCCGGAGAGCTTCAGCTATTGGGTGGTATAGAAATGAAACAAACAAACAAATATTTGAGGGACCCTTGGTCTGATCCAGCAGAACTCTTCTTATGTATTTGTAGCTTAAAGCGTGCATATACAGTATGTATGCCTCCCTCCACACACACGCACACACACACACACGGCAAGACTGATCACATGAACTGTGGGCTAGGGATGCATGTTTTTGCTCACAAAATAATGCAAGCTTGCCCTGTTTGAAGGCCCAAATGCGATTGCAAGCATGAGTCCCCTGAAAATGTTCACAAATTGCCCGACATGTGCTTGCATTCAATTTCCACAACATTTCCAGTCTGATTTTGTGCACATTTTCTAATTTGCACACATTTCTCCCATAGACTGAATAAGGTCTGCTTTAGCCTATGGAGGAAAGTTGTGCAAGCTAGGAAATATGTGTAAATTTGGGGAAATGTAAATTTTACATTTCATCACTGCTTGATTTGTGCAGTTGTCCTGTTCGCACAGAGAGAGCAGCGATCGCAAACATGAACAGGAATTCTCCAAATATCATCTCTCTGCTTGGCTCAGAGATTCCTGGACATCTCAAATTCCACTTGTTCGCCCATCCCTTCTGTGGGCTGCCACATCTAACTGCTGCCACCACCGCGGCTGTTCTTAATGACTCTGTTTTAGTTGTATGATTCTGTTTTACCATCGTGTTAGCTAGCCTGGGTGTTAGCAATACGGTGCTTTAATTGTATGTTTCCATCATTTTACCAGCCAGGTAGCTGCCCTGGGGTTAACAATAATGACAAGACAGCATATACATCGAAGCATAATTAAAGGCACAATCCTATGCATGTTTAGACAGAAAAAAGTCCTACAACTTCTAGCATTCCCCAGCCAGCCATGCTGAGATTTGTAGGACTATTTTTTTTTTTGTCTAAACATGCATAGGATTGTGCCCTTCATTGATGGGCTGCCTCCTCCAATATCTCCAATCAATGTGACCAGTATCTGGAATCTTCTCTTTCTTGCCTTTCTGGTATTCAGTAAAGACCCTTCTATTCCTTTGGTATATGATATGACAATCTAATTGCCCAGCATCTACCACCAAGACTTGTGATGTGGTTGCTGCTCCTTATCTCATGTTTCTAAAACATTTTTTTCTCCTATCTTGTGTTTTAATGCCATTTTAAATGCACTATTTCTGTGGATTTGGTGTGTGTGTGTGTTTGTGTGTGTGCATTGGAAGACCTAGCTGGTCTTTGGTCATCTTGACTTTGGTCATCTTGACTTTGGTCATCTTGACTTTGGTAGCTTCCTTGGGTACTTTTTGTACAGAATGGCAGGATCAAAAATACATTTTGAAGCCCGACACACAACAAAATGGGTCAAAACCAAGTAGGCTAGCATTAATAAAACACACCCTGGTCCCTGTACTCAAGGGAGCTTTCTTAAACAGCAGCAGAATATCCCACCCACTAGCCACACTGCATAGCAAAACTGCATCTAAAAATGCCCATGGCAATGGAAGTGGAGGGGGCCTGCTATTCAAAGGAAAGCAAGAATACAAGGTTGTTGTTGTTTTAACTCACTGGGCATTCTCAGCCCCTTGGCCATGTCTAAAGTAGTTCTTTGGATCTTGGCCACTGAACTTCATCATTTCAGGAAGAAAGCCGCAACCTGAGAAATAGCTTACACTTTGTTTTTCTTTTTGCAAACTCTCTTGCAGTTCTAGGAGTGCTACTGAGATCTACAACAAAATGTTGCAGCATGGAGATGCTCGTTCAGGGATGCAACCAAGCAGCCAGTCATGTCCTCTTCCAGGATAGTCCATTTCATTTCTCCCCAGTATTCCATCACACCCCCCCCCCCCGAATTAGCATTCCATGATCAGTGAGTCTTCCTTGGGCTGTTCAGGGCTGTTTTTTATTTTTGTTTTTAATTCTGAGCCCCTTGGTTTATTCCACCCCGCCCCCAATCTTTTTACTTCTGCAAATGGGGCATTATCCAACAGGGAGCAACTATTAAGGTAAATTGCACCCAGAGAATGAACTCACTATTAGCATACAGTTCTTGTTCTGGTTCTTTTTCATATCCTGACAATAAAAGAAGAGGGTGAGGCTATACACGTTGTATGAGGGTTGATCAAATACATTTTTGAACCTCCTCCTTGCAGTTAGGTGGGAGTAATGAACCATTTTTAAATCTGGTTTGCTCCAATTGCTCGCCCCTGTTAGTCCAACCAATTTTTGCTAAAGCAAATATGAATGTCTGATGTAGAATTCAAAGAAAGATTAGGAGTAAATTCATGTAAAGCTATGCAGGTGGAATGGAATGACCCACTCTGAGGGTGTCTACAAAGGGTCTTGCTAGCATCTGCTACTCAGGCATCAACAATTTTATTCTGCCTTTGGGATGATGGGAGTTGTAGTCCATCACATCAGGAGAACACCAAGTTGGAGACGGCTGCTTTAAGCCCCTGATGAGAAGAGAGTCTCCGATGTCATCACCCCATGGGACTTATTCTCATTAGCAAACAGCGAAAGGGAGCCAAGTGGGATTGGAAGTCTTGGCAAATATGCTACTTGTCGCGTGCATTTTTTAAAAAAACACACACACACAAACATTCTCCTCTTGGGAACGGTGTGAAGCACAACAGCGCTCTGAATATCAATTGACTGGCAGTGTTTATGGGCAGCTGCTTATTTAAAAGGGAAGATTGCACAGAATGGTGCTGCAATAAAAGCAGTGGAGGCTGGTGGCTCCGATTTCGTTGGGGCTGTGAATCCATTCCGGGTTTCAATCAGAACCAGGCAGAACTCTAAAGGAGCTATCCAAAGTGCTGCAACCTATCCCCAAAATGGGTTCAGCATGTTGGATAGCGCCTTTAGAGTTCTGGCTTGTTCTGACTGAAACCCAGAATGGATTCGCAGCCCCCCAGAAATCGGAGCCACCAGCTTCCACTGAATATAAGCCATTGGCATTTTTTTTTAAAACAACAACATAATCGCCCCAAATATATTGGCATGACCCAAAGAGCTATTTGAGGATCCCAAGGGCTTGTGCATTCCCCACGGGAGATAGGCAGATAAGACAGCAACCTTCCCACCTCCAACCTCAGTGCACCCCTCAGATTCACAAGCATAGCATCCTGTGTTATGAAGAGGGGGACAGTATTGAGAAGCACAACTCCCCTCCCCACACCCACACCCACAAAAGGCCTTGGTGTGTTGAAAAGTAGCTGCAGTGTATGTATGTAAAAAATAAATAAAAATGAGTAAATGAGATGATACAGGAGAAGCTTATGAGAAACCTAGCTCCCTGGTGTGCTAGTTGTCCACAAGCAGGGAGTCCCATTACAGGGGGACACTCCTCTCAAGTTTCAAAAGCATTTTACTACATAGTATTGGGGGGCAGTGTCAAAAACACAGCTTTCCTCATGTAAAACAAAACAAAAACAAAGCTCCCCATGTATAGAAAACTAGCTGTTCTGCATGTAGATGTCAGGAGCTGCTGATCTGTATGCAGCTCGCCATGTGGTGAACCACTGAACTGCAGGTGGTAGCGTCTCAGTGTAGTACCTTCATGCCCTGGCCTGACTCCGCCCACCTAGCGTGGCCACTGGATCTTCCTGGGCAGTAAGGAGTATAAGGCAGCTTCCTGTTCCCCTTGCCCCTTGTTCAAGCAACAAGGCCTTCCTGAGCTTTAGTGTGTTCCTGTATCCTTGGCTATCCTTTGGTCTTGCCTTCGGGATTGCTTCTCAAATGTGCCTCCTACTTTGGCCTGTGGTTCTAGCTTACTCTTCAGTCCTGGCTACCAGGGCTGCTGGTTCCTGGCTCACCTGTGACAACAACCCAGCCCTGTCAGTAAAACCTGAGCAGTTTCCTGGTTCAGGAGAAGGCTATGCTAAACCT
The DNA here is from genome assembly GCF_057233095.1 of Heloderma suspectum. Lineage (NCBI taxonomy): Eukaryota > Metazoa > Chordata > Lepidosauria > Squamata > Helodermatidae > Heloderma > Heloderma suspectum. Next base: position 6,946,661 of record NC_139466.1, read on the forward strand.
TTCTCCCTGATAAGCTAGCTTACTACAAGCAGGGGGTTCCTTTGGTTTTCACTCTGAGGGGAGTTGCTACAGTAATGTGCCACATGGTGTTTGAGGAGCAATGCCAACCAACACGGCTTTCCTGGTGTAAAAATCTCCCTGCAGGTTGAAATCTAGCACAACAGGGAGATGGTAATACTAAACCTCTTTCCCTCATGTGCTGGTTTACTATAAAAGCAGGGTGTATCTTTCTGTGGGGAAGCACTGAAAAAAAAATACACCCCCCCCCTGCAAAAAAAAAGAAAAGAAAAAGCGGACTGAAAAGGTACCATGCAGACCTCTATGACCAGAGTCCACTTCTAATGCATAGAAATGGCTCACAGCAACCGTGCGATCGTAATTCCTTCAAAACCGAGTCAGCCGCACTGAAGCAGCATCGCCCCCCCCCCCCCGCTCCATCTCTCTCTGCCGTGGAGCTTTTGCGATTCCACCAGAGGCGTTTTTTGGGCCTGTGATTTGCAGATGTGAGGGATTTCTAGAAAAAAAAATCTGACTGTCAAAGGCGAGCTCCAGCAGCCCACGCACCCATCACACGGTGCAGCCTTAATCCACCCTGTTCCCGATTACGGATCAGCAGCTCTGGGGCCGGGCATCGCACTGCTGCTTGTGCTCCAGCTTGAAGGCTCCTTGCCAGAGCCCAGCTCGGTAATTGCTATGCACTGGGGCACGGGCTGAGCAAAGCAAACCGCTGAAACGGAATGAGAAATCACCTTCCAATTAGAACGGTCTGAAAGCCAGATGAAGCGTGAGAGCATTATTTATCAGACGCCTTTCCTTGAAGAAGGCGATTTACAAGGCTATCGCATAAAGCAGGGCTGGGGAGTCATTTTCAGACCACGGGCCAAATTCAATTTTGGAGAAGGGCTTGGGGGTCACATTTCAGTGGTGGGTGGGACTACGTGGGCGTGCACACATATCTAGAGCAGAAATTGGAATGGAAAGACTCTTCACGTGTGTGCGTGCGTGCGTGCGCATGTGTATGCAGTGGGTGCTACTTCTTTTAAAATAAAAATCTCTAGCCCTCATGATTACAGAGGTGAGCTTTCAGAATTGTGAGTAGTGTTCGCCTAAGGTTCAGCAGCTGTACAAAGAGATCCTATGGATCAAAAGCCAGAATCTCTGTGCCATGTGTAGATCCTTTTACACAGGGGTGTAAAAACAAAGCAAGCTTTTGAAATGCACAACTGAGAACACTGTGTTGAGATCTGTTGGATCAGGCCAAATGTCCATCTAGTCAGCATCCTGTTTCCCCTGCAGTGGCCAGCTGGATCATTCTGGGAAGCACACGAGCAAGGCAAGAAGGCAACAGCCCTCTGCTCTTCTCTGTCCCCAAAATCTGCTGTTCAGTGGCAGACTGCATCTGTGTATGGGGATTCCATTGCTCAGACAGATCTGGCCACAGTGACCCATGCCTTAATCACCCCCCATTTAGATCACTGCAATGGGTTCTACACGGGGCTGCTCTTGAGGAACATTACGGAAATGCAACTGGTAAAAATGCAGCAGCCAGGTCACTTTCTCGTGTTCTCTTTGTACCGTATATAACCCTGGTCTTATACCAATGATGCTGATTTCCAATTTGTTTCCGGGCCCAAGTCAAGGTGCTGGTTCTTACCTATAAAGCCCTAAACAGTTTGGGGACAAAATATCTAAATGACTACCTCTTCCTCTATGAACGTGCCCACAGCTTACAATCTCCTTTGGAGGCCCTACCCTGCACCCCACAACCAAGAAAGGCTGGGCTGGTGGGAATGCAGGACAGGGTCTTCTCTGTGGTGGCACCCTGATTGTGGAATTCCCTCTCTAGGGAGGGTAAGACTGGCCCCATCTTTGCTCAGATTTAGGCTGGTGGTGAAAATGTTTTTTCTTCCATTCGGCTTTTCACGGTTTTTGATATGGGGTTGACCTCGCTCTCTGGGGTGTTTTAAAGATGGCTCCATACTTAATTTGGTTCCTGACTGCAGTTTAAATGTTTGGATGTGCAAATGTTATACTTAGACATATATGTAAAAAATATGTGACATTAGCTAGCATAATGCTAAAGGCAGTGTTACATACCCTGCCTTGTAGGCTTTCTCAGGGGAGACAGACAGTTTATAAATTATATACCACTGATGCTTATTGCTTTATTGCCTTTTTGTTGCACTCTTCTGCCTGGTTACTCACAGTGCCATGCAGAGTGCATCCCTCCCTCTTCTCATTTTTATCCTCCTGACAACCCTGTAAAGTAGCTTAGACTGAGGGATAGTGACTGACTGATGGCCAGTTGGAGATTTGAACATGGCGGACTTAGACGTTTGGGTGACAGCACCAAAGTGGTTTTCATTGATAATCTCACCTTGGTGAAGGGCCCAACTGGATCAGGATGAGGATTAGTATCCTGCCTCCTGCAGCCAAATGCCACTGGGAAACCCACAACCACATTCACAATTAAGACATTTTAAAACCAGAGCACTAACCATAAACAAACTGGGCAGCATAACCAGTCAGGCAAGGCCCAAGTTCAAAAAAAGATGAAAAAAAAAGATAGGACATTAACTGGTGCCTAAAACATGCCACAGTTGGTACCTCCCACATGCCAAGGTGGCGGGCATTGGACAAAGTGGGGGCCACCATGGAGAAGGCCCATTTCCAGGTTGCTCCCAGATAGCATTCTGCAGGTTGCAATACAGCCAGCAAGGCCTCCTTCCAGTGATCTCAGCAATCAAACAGGTCTATATGGGGGAAGGCAATCCACCAAGTGACCTGGTCCCAAGTTGTTCAGAGCTTTAGATGACGATGTGCCAGATGAACAAGGCACTGCTTTGCATGAAGAAACTGTCCCTAGTGTCCAAATGGCTTTGCTGCACATACCCCTCCCCTGTTCCTTAGAATTTTCCTCCCCTGCTCCAATCTATCCAAAACATGGCCCCAGGCAAGAGTGGGCTAGTATTTCATCTGCCAATCAGAGCTGGTAATCGGTAAAGAAGAAGTGGCTGGCTGGCTGCCTCCCTACCACATACATCTGGAACCCAAGCATCTTCTGGGGTGCTGTTTGAACAGGGATCAAAACGTTTGCCTGGAGAAAAACCACAGGGATTATTTATTAAACTATATCTTTCGAACCACCCATCATTCTTACAGCTTCCAGGGTAGGATACAATGGCCATGACTGAAACCAAATCACACCAATGTAAAAAAGAAAAAAGCTCTACCTCTCTTTTACATCAAAACCAGGTGAGGCAGTGACTGTTCTGAATCAGTGCGTGGGCACGGTAATGGACTGGATGAGGGCTAATAAACTGAAACGCAATCCAGACAAGACAGAGGTACTGTTAGTGGGTGGTTCGTCTGCCCGGCTAGGTGATATTCAACCTGTTCTGGAGGGGGTTGCACTCCCCCTAAAGGATCAGGTTCGTAGTTTGGGGGTGCTCTTGGATCCAGAACTGTCACTTGAGGCACAGGTGAACTCAGTGGCACGGAGCACTTTTTATCAGCTTAGGCTGGTATACCAACTACGCCCTTATCTGGACAGAGATAGCCTCGCTACAGTTATCCATGCTCTGATAACTTCTCGTCTGGATTACTGCAATGCGTTATACGTGGGGCTGCCTTTGAAAACGGTCCGGAAACTTCAGCTGGTCCAAAATAGGGCAGCAAGATTGTTAACAGGGACTGGCCTGCGAGCTCATATTACGCCAGTACTTTTCCAGCTGCACTGGCTGCCAGTCCATTTCCGGGCCCGATTCAAAGTGCTGGTGTTAACATTCAAAGCCCTTAACGGCTTGGGGCCAGGTTTCCTGAAGGATCGCCTCCTCCCATATGTGCCTGCCCGGACCTTAAGGTCATCATCAGCGGCCCTTCTCCGTGAGCCCCTGCCAAAGGAAGTGAGGCGGGTGGCTACTAGGAGGAGGGCTTTTTCTGCTGTGGCACCCCGGCTCTGGAATGAGCTCCCTAGTGAGCTCATTCCTACATTGTATTCCTTTCGGCGCCAGGTGAAGACCTTTTTATTTTCCCAGGCATTTTAGCATTTTAGCTTTCTAAATTTTTATATTTGCTGTTTTAAATCTGTATTTTAAACTCCTGCACTGCTGCTAGGTTTTATTGTGGTTGTATTGTTATATTGTGGTTTTAATGTTCTGTATATTTTAAATTGTTTTATTGTGTGTTGCTTGGATTTAATTTTTGTGAACCGCCCAGAGAGCTTCGGCTATTGGGTGGTATAGAAATGAAATGAAATAAATAAATAAATAAATAAATAAAATCTTCATAGTGTTTTGGAGGCTTGTAAGCCACTTGCGAGGGCAGTGTGCCCTCAAAGGCAAGAAAAGAAACATCTAGATGAAATAATAAAATCAACTGTCATGCTACGGCTATTTACAGGGCGCATGCAACTCCCTTGTTACAGCTAGCTACTGTTCTGTTTCTGGGCACAATTCGAAATGCTGGTTAAGAACACAAGAACAGAAGAAGAGCCCTGCTGGATCAGACCAAGGGTCCATCTAGCCCAGCATTCTGTTCACACAGTGGCCAGCCAGCTGTCGACCAGGAACCCACAAGCAGGACACAAGTACAATAGCACCCTCCCGCCCATGTTCCCCAGCAACTGGTGCACATAGGCTCACTGGTGCTGGAGGTAGCACATAGCCATCAAGACTAGTTATGACCTGTAAAGCTCTATGCAGCTTGGGATCAGGTTACCTGAAAGACCGCCTTCTCCCATATGAGCCCCACAGGTTTTAAGGGTTGGACTCGATGGCCTTGTAGGCCCCTTCCAACCCTACTATTCTACTATTCTATGATAAGATCTTCAGGGAAGGCCCTTCTCTCAGTCCTGTCACCATTAGAGGCACGTTTCATGGAGAGATGGGAGAGGGCCTTCTCGGTGACTGCTCTCAGGTTGTGGAACTCCCCGCTGAGGGAGGCTAGGGAGGCTCCCTCTCTGTTGACCTTCCACCAGCAGGCAAAGATGTCTTTATTCACGCATGTCTGTGGCATGTATGTTTCTCTGTTACTAAAGGGTTTTATAATGTGTGATGCTGCCAGATTTTACAATTCATTTGCTTGCTGGTCGAAGCTCGCTCATTCCTAATGCTTAGCTTTTTAATGAGCCAGGACCGGTGCTTTACAAATACACTATTAAATTTGGAATTGATCGTGAGCTTCTGAGCATGCACAGTCTGTATCTAAACAATGCCATTTCTACGCATGCACTGCATCGGCTGGATTAACCCTCGCCTTGCCTAACCCAGTGCCGCTTCCCTCCTTGCCGTTGCTGCCATTCTGGGTCTTCGAGAATAACTTGGCAGTGCCCCCACCCCCACATTTTTAGTCTGCCAACCATCTCCTTAGCAGCTTCCCTCATCGTTGCTGCCACCCCTACCATGCCTCCGGCAAAAGCTTGTTTACACGGAACATGATTTGATTTGAGGGAGAACTCTCGTCTGAGCCTACAAAGCTGAGTTCGTTATTTTCTGAGTACATAACGAACTCACTCGGGGTAAGTTCGCCCATCACAAGTTTTAACTCAGTGGGTCTTGTGTATTCCTTTTATGGTTGTGTTTTAATTTGCTTTTTAAATGGATTTGTTCTTTTGTTACATTTTAATTAAGATTTTGTTTTAAATCTGCATTTTATGATGGGTTGAGTGCCATTTTTGGCAGAAAGCCAAGGTAGAAGTCAAATAAATCAATCAATCATGAATACATTTGCCTTGAGGATGCTAAAGCAAGAGAGCTGGCTAATCACATAACCAATCTTAAAATGCCTAGGACAATTTTAGAAAAAGTGTTAACCTGCCGCCAGAATGATTCAATGCCAGCCATACCCCTCTGGAAAGGGTAATCTACAATCAAGGTGCCACTGTGGAAAAGGCCCTCTCCCTTGTATTTTAAGCTTGCCGAGATGTACTTTAAGCCATCTGGTTTCCAAACACCCTCCCCACCCAAGCGGAATTTGCTTCCCTTAAGTTAGGAGTGGAGTGAAATTGACATTCATTCATTCATTCATTCATTCATTCTTCCCTCCCCTTGAGCTAGCCTTTCCCAATATGGTGCCTCCAGATGTGTTGGACTACAACTCCCATCATCCTCTGCATAATCAATGGAGATGGCTGACTTACACATGAGAGTCAAACAAACACCTAACACTGCCATCATTTCCTGTGGTGCAAACAAAACACTATCTTCTTTCCAAACCATCCTTCTGGAACCATCCTCAAGACATCTTTGTCATTCACTACCATTTAGCAGTGCCCCATATTTTACAGGTTTACAGTTGATCTACAAAGTACTGAGAGAGTGGAATAAAGTGGGGCTATACCACTTCAGCTGGGGGAAATCACATGAGACTCACTGTGCAATCCTATGCATGTCTATTCAGAAGTCAGCCCCATTTGTGTTCAATGGGACTTATCCCCAGGTGACTGAGTATAAGATTGCAGCCTCACCTATATTCATCATGACGTTGAGGCTGCAATCCTATACACATGTACTTTGAAGTAAATCCCATTGACCTCAAGTAGGGCTTACTTCTGAGCACTCATGCAGAGGACTGCACAGGTAAAGTTAACATTATGGGCATTCCAGGGACAACTTGCAAGCCATTTTCATTAGAGATGCATACGAAATCCAATGGTACCAGATTCCTCCCTGTATATTGAGGTTCCGTTTTACAGGATATGTTTACTGGAGCAGAATTCCAAATGCTGCAGTGAATGGCTCTCTTGAAGTAGGTTTCCAGAATCTTGCAAGACATTTTTAAAAACAAAATTAAAAATTATGAAGTTTATTTTTAAAAATTGTTGTTTGGAATTGCACAATTCTGCAATTGTGGTTTTTTTTTTTTCCATCATAGGTTTTTTGTTTTACTTTTAGAAACCAGGATTTTGTTTTAAAAAATCATCCCCCCAGTTAAAAAATAAAACAAAGAAACAACTAGTTTCATACAAGTACAGATGGTGCAGGATTTCTTTCACTTTATTAACTACTGCGATGAGGATGCATGCCTATAATCCGTATGCCAACTTTCCAAAATCTGCCATTCCTGCCAGTATTCAAACAGTGGAACTAAAAGGATACTGGAATGTAGATCGATAATCGAGTGTGAACCCAATTGTTCCTATTTTCCCACTGTTGATTTCGCACATGGCTGCACCAGCCAGATCTTGTTAATGGCCAGCTTGCCTTCCAGTGACTACCATGGAATTTAATGGCAAGTACAGTCATTCCAGAAATAGCCTCCAGCCTGATGCTAAGAAAAAACAAGGGACGGTGTCCCTGCTGGGGGAGGAAAAAAAAAGTCCACAAAAGGTCATTAGCTAATACAAATATTTTACTATCCCATATTGCAACATTAGTCATAACGACAGCCTTAAAAACAAACAAAACAACAGCTTTAAAAATAAAGCAAAACACCTAACTTCTCATTGATGAGGCTTCTCTGCTTAGTTTCCTGTAGGTTACCCAGACTCGCCACAGGCAACCAGGTAAGAGGGTTTACATAAGCCTCCTGGGATTCAGCTGCAATCCTATAGTTTGCATTGACCAAAGGAATACATTGCAATGAAAAAATCTGAGAAGCAGCTTGTCTCCTTCGCAGCTTAGCAAAGAAAACACTGTTACCGCATATCGGGATCCAGGATTCCAGCACCCACAAGACAGAGAAACAAGCCAAAACATAGAAAGCAGGGACTTACCGATGTGTACAAGTATCCTTCGCTGTTCATTGCTAAGTACAATTTTGTTTGAACGCCTTGAATCGCCACCACTCGTAGACCCACAGGTATGAGGTTAAACAAAGCTAGGAGGGAAAGGAAGGAAGGAAGTTAACCTCCTAGATTTCAAGAATGAGATCAAATCTTCCCACAGGAGCCATTCTGTGAATTTTTAAGCTTAGTTTTTGACCTTTTTAAAAAAACATAATTCTTAAGTGGTGGAGTGAGACATACACATACAGCCCCTTTAAGAGGGAACAAACACAACCAAACCATCTTGGTAAGGACCTAAGAAGAGCCTTGTTGGATCAGACCAATCTTCGATCTTGCCCATTTTCAACAAGAGCCAACCAGGTGCCTCCTGGAAGCCCACAAAGAGGGATTACAGTGGCCATGTGTCCTACTCTGCAGAAAACAGTCATGTATTGGAAGGTGTCCTCTATTTGAAGGTCAGTCTGCTCTGGTTTAAAGCTAAAGGACAACAGGGTGGGCAACATGTGGCCCTCCAGATGTTGTTGGACTGCAATTCCCATCAGCCCTAGCCAGCACGGACCATGAAGAGAGATGGTGGGACTTGCAGTTCAACAACATCTGGAGGGCCACATGTTTCCCATCCCTAAAGTATAAGAAGGGAGACCAGGGGCCTTGAAACTGCCCATCAAGAGTTAGCACCTGGACAGCAGACCGGGCAGGCACAGAGCTCACTTGGTTCACGGTCTTCCACACTATGGTGAGAGGTGTTGTATTTCTACTGAAGTTATAGTCACAACTTCTAAATTTGCATCTCTACATGAAAATTAGTGGGTGAGTTCGCACCTCACGATAAACCACCCTAAAAACAAAAGGGAGTGGCTTGTTTAATCCATTGCTAAGCCACACTGCTGCCAGCAGATGATGAAATGCTCCTCAGTTTGCCATGGTTTGTTTTCCCCTTGGTCCTTCCGCCTGCAAATATTCCAGTTTCCTTTGTGGTACAACTTTTTTTTTAACTAGTAAAACTTTGTTAAATCCATTCCAACCATGTTTTGTAGATTGTCAGGCTTTTTTTTTTTTTTTTTACAGTTTCTAGAATTGTATGCAAAATGCAAATTTAGTCAGGAGGAGGGGAACCAGAGACCAAAAAATATGTGCACCCCCCACACACACACAGGCTAAAACACAAAAATGCACATTTTGCAGGAATTTGCACTTGTTATCCTTTTATTCCAATTTGGGGAGATTTGTGCACATTTGCCTTAACTAATGTTCATTAGTTAATGCACCTGTGAGCAAATGCGCATTAGTTAATGCGAATGTACACACATTCCTCCCAAAGTGAAAAAAATTATAAAAAAGTGCAAATCCAACCGCAAACCTAAATTTTCACACTTTAGCCTATGAAGGTGGGAATGCATATTTTTGGTCTCTGGTTCCCCATACCTCAACCCCCCCAACTAAATTTGCATACAATTCCAAGTAAATTTGCATACAATTCTGGAAATTTAAAAAATGGGGGAAATTTGCACAAATTTCACAGTCAGGCACTGCTTGATTTGCACAATTTCCCTATTTATGCAGTGTGAGCAGTGATCGCAAATGGGAATCAGGCCCACAGGTGTTGTCCACCTAACATATGGCTAGTGAAATTGTGAAGCAGCAAGTGGAGTGATCAGGTTTCTCTTGCTCTTGCCAAGCGACTCTGTAGCCTTTTGGCACAAGCCATTGTGGTAGATTCACACATCACAACAAGCCACTCTGGAAACAAGCCACCGCCAACAACCCAACAACAAGCCATGGGTTCTCAGGGTGGCTTGTGCATGGTTAACAACCGACATGTAAGCTATCATGCTGCGTTCACATGTTACAAACAAGGCTGACAACCCACCATGGGTTGTCATGTCATGCGAACGAGGTCAGTCTACATAAATCTGTATCTTCTCTAGTCTGCATCTGTGGTGATGTATACGTGGCCACCTTAATGCCCTGCCGATATGGTCAGCCATATTTCTAGTGGTTTGAAAGAGGTTCATTCCCACTGTCCAGTGCCAACACACAAATTGCGCTTTAAAAAAATGCAGTAACTCAGTCCCACTGAAGCATGCATGGCTACTCCCTCCTATAATGCTTAACATAGGCATTATGTTACAGATATTCCCTTGCCTGGGGTGAGCTAAGAATCCCTCCCAAGCAACAAGCTGCAGAATCTTCAGAAAAATGAAAGCCTTGCTCGTTGGACCATGGTAAGAACCTGGCAAGTACAAGAGACAGGGGCTTAAAAGTAATGGCACCGCACCTTTGGGAATTCTCACCCCAAAGAGACACACACAGGCCCCATTTGTATCTACCTTTAAGCAGACCTTGAAAACATTTTGTTTGAATTTCATTAATATGTTTGTAGTCTTTACCTGATTTAGGGGAGTTTTATATATTTTATATTTACCATGTCATTCTATTTTTTTAAAAAATAGAGATTTCTGTTGTTGCTACTCTTACCTAATTTAGGGGTGGGTGGGTTATATATTATATATTTACCACATTATTCTGGCTTTTAAAGATTTCTGTAAGTAACTTTGGGAGGGCAGTTTATACATTTAATAAGTAAGTAAGTGAAGTAAACAGGTGAATAATTTGCATGCCACTTTTCCACATTAATGTTGCCAAAGCAGCTTGTTAAACAAGAACGCTATCTATGGTGTGACCATGCTTGGAATACTGTGTACAGTTCTGGTCACCACGCCTAAAAAAAAAGATACTGTAGAGCTGGAAAAATGCAGAAAAGGGCAACTAAAATGATCAAGGGGCTGGAGCATCTCCCCTATGAGGGAAGGTGACAACAGCTGGGATTGTTTAGCTTGGAAAAAAAGGAGGGTAAGGGGAGACATGAGAGAGGTATTCAAAATTATGCATGGTGTGGAGAGAGACATTTCTCTCCCTCTCTCAAAATACTACAGCCGGGGTCATCCCATGAAGTTGATTGGTGGGAGATTCAGGACAGATAAAAGGAAGTCCTTCTTCACATAGCGCATAGTCAAACTATGGAATTCGCTACCACAAGATATAGTGATGGCCACCGATTTGGATGGTTTTAAAAGGGGGGTGGTCAAATTCCTGGAGGAGAAGGCTACCAATGGCTACGAGTCCTGATGGCTATGTGCTACCTGCAGTATCAGAGGCAGTGAGCCTGTGTACACCAGTTGCTGGGGAACATGGGAGGGAGGGTGCTGTTGCACTCGTGTCCTGCTTGTGTGGGTTCCCCATGGGCAGCTGGTCAGCCCCTGCATGAACAGAATGCTGGACTAGATGGACTTTGGTCAGATCTAGCATGGCTCTTCTGTTCTTCTGTTCTCTACACCAATACATATCAAAGTATCATCCTTACAATAACAGTCTACTAACAATTCATTTCAAAATATAATATAAACCACCCAATTCTACAAGAGCTCATTTCAATAATGCTAGCATTATAACACCATTTCAAATTCATTACAAGGTAGGCAGTATCAGCCACACTAAAACTAACACAATATCAACTGATGTTATTTAACAATTGTTTAAATCCATAAGGCAGTGGGATAGGACTTTTTCCCCCCAGAGCACCCAGATGTTAATAAATAAAATCCTGTGCAGCCAGTTCCTCAAAAAAGCCAAGTGCAGGAAATAGCTAGGAACATGACTCAAGCAGCCTCACATGGAGTGAAACCATGGGTCCATCTACCTACACTGACTGACAATGGTTTTCCAGCGTTTCAGAGAACCCTACCTGGAAATGCCAAGGATCCTGGGACCTTTTGCATGAGAAGCAGATGCTCTGTACTACTGACCTACAGCCAGATGCAGAGGTAGCGAAGCAATCTTACTTAAAGATAGCAGAGAGACCATCTACAGGAAGTCCGTGCAACTGCCTGGGTGCCATTTACTCCTATGGACAAGTGCTATGCTTACAATGGGAGCTGAAAGTGCACTCTGATCCTGGTTGGAGGAGGCAGGCTACACTGAGAGGGGGCCCTCAATGAGGGCAACATGCCTGTGCAAGCCCTTTTTGGCTCTCTCCCCATGCCGCCTTTATGATGATGGGTGTTTTTGCTATTTCCCAATAAAGAAGAGAGGAAGGTTATAAAAAGTTCTTGCATGAAGTATGGCCAGAGTGTCTCCTCTAGACTGTAAAGGAGCTCGGGGAAGGGGCAGTTCTCTTTCCATCCAGTTATTATGTGATTGCAATGTAAACTTGTCTTCTCAAAGCAGAATCCAGTTATTTACATTTGCTGTCAAAGGGATCCTTGAAATGAACATGTGTATTTGAAACGCATCCTGCTGTTTGTGTGGAACCATCAGCACATCTGAGCTTCCATTTTTCCTCAATCCACACATGATGGTATTTAATGTGGCACCCAAAGGGCTGGTTCACACATGCACATACACCCTTTTGGGTCTCAGGGTTTGATTTACGCCACACCAGATGACCTGTAGCTGCATGTGCGAACCCTCTCCCTGTAAGAGTGCATCGAGTGATAGGAGAAGTTTTATAACACGTGGTGGCTCATTCGCATCGCAAGTTGTCCCCTGAGGTCAACAAGGGATCATGCATGTGTGAAGTGGCCCAATGCCTAAAGCAGGGGACGGTGGGGAACCTTTTTTTGGCCTGAGGCCAGATTGGTGAGAGCCAATGTAGTGTAGTGGTGAGAGTGACGGACTGGGAACCGGGAGATCCGGGTTCTAGTCCCCACTCGGCCATGGAAGCTCACTGGGTGACTTTGGGCCAGTCACAGACTCTCAGCCCAACCTACCTCACAGGGTTGTTGTTGTGAGGATAAAACGGAGAGGAGGATAATGTAAGCCGCCTTGGGTTCCTTGCAAGAGGAAAAAAGGCAGGATATAAATGCAATAATAAATAAATAAATAAATAAATAAATAAATTTCATTTAGAGAAGCAGCTAGGGACTGCAGTCCAGTGATGAGTGGGCCAAAGGCAAAAGTGGGTGGGGCAACAGAGTGGGCCTGGTCACAAGCAAAATTAGGCAGGGCTGAAAAAAATTCACCCCCCCCAATCTATTGTTACCAGTGTATAACAGGAAGCAGAAGTAAGCATGAATAGTATATCCTGTTCAGAAGCAAGCATGAACAGCAAGTCTACCGACAAATAAGCAGGCCAAGCCCCTGCATATCTACTCAGAAGCAGGAAAAATTCCCTGAGCAGCACTTTCAAATATCATCCCATATGTCAAGCCTCTGCAAGTCTACTCAGAAAAAAGCATGAACAGCATGTCTACTCACAAATAAACAGGACAAGCCTCTGCATGTCTACTTAGATGTACGTAGAACAAGCTTCTGCATGCCTGCTCAGAAGTAAGGAGGACTGAATCACTCAGCAGCACTTTCAGAAAGCATTTCTGCTCAGAAGCATAAGCCTCATGTCTACCCAAAAGTAAGCAGGACTACAGGGCAAAGCTCAGAAAGAAGCAGGGAGCTTCCTCCCCTGGCTCCAACCCCTCTGCCCCATAGGGAAAGTTCTCCTCTCTGACAGGCAGCAAATAATTAATTTCCTGAAATAAATAATTTCCTGACATGCAGGAAATAAGTACTTTCCCCTGCTAAGACTGAGAATGGCAGCCTTTTTCAGTGCTAAGCCAGGGAGAAGAGCCTTCCCCTCCATGGCAGGGTAAGAAGCTGTCAGGCCAGATGGGGAACCCTTGTTGGCTTCATCAGGCCTGCTGGGCAGAGGTTCCCCATCCCGGGCTGAAGGTCTTCATTATATGGAGACGGCCAAGGATTTTGACACCTAGGAGAAATGAAATTCTTTCTGTTGTTGTTTATTCGGTAAGTCGCTTCCGACTCTTCGTGACTTCATGGACCAGCCCACGCCAGAGCTTCCTGTCGGCCGTCGCCACCCCCAGCTCCCCCAAGGTCGAGTCCGTCACCTCCAGAATATCATCCATCCATCTTGCCCTTTGTCGGCCCCTCTTCCTTTGGCCTTCCACTTTCCCTAGCATCAGCGTCTTCTCCAGGGTATTCTGTCTACTCATTATGTGGCCAAAGTACTTCAGTTTTGCCTTTAATATCCTTCCCTCAAGTGAGCAGTCTGGCTATATTTCCTGGAGTATGGACTGGTTTGATCTTCTTGCAGTCCAAGGCACTCTCAGAATTTTCCTCCAGCACCACAGTTCAAAAGCATCTATCTTCCTTCGCTCAGCCTTCCTTATGGTCCAGCTCTCACAGCCATAGGTTACTATGGGGAATTCTTTCTACCCATGATGAAATGACATGGTGAGTAAGTCACATAATTATTCCTACTTCCTGTTACCGTGAACATGCAGGCGAGGTGTTACATTCTGCAGGATCCCTAGGGACAGCCTAACTCCTGGTGGGGAACCTTCCTTCTCCCAAGAGCCACATTCCCTTGGGGGGTGGGAGTTGCATACAGGCAGTGCGCATGACCAGAGACAAAATTGGGAAGGGCCAATCCTCTTCTGTCTCTCTTTCTGCCTCCCTGTCTCTGCCCCGCTTCCTCTCTGCCCAACAGGCTGCCAGAGGAGGGACAGTTTGCTCAGACACTTCAGAGGTCTGAACTGAAAACTTGCAGATTCCTTCTCCCCCACCCCCACTTCTGTTGCTCCATCCATTTCACCTTATCCCTCTGTTTGTCCTCCCCCCTTGCCCTCCTTCTCTTCCTCTGGGCTCCCCCACCTGCACAAAACGAGGCTGAGAGTTCTCCGTCCCCGGCGAACTCGGGGACACATGTGAGCAGTGGAGTTGGCCCCACCCACTCTGGGCTCTTCCTCCATAGGCAGATTGCATCCTTTCTGTACTGCAGGGTGCCAACGGGAGTCCCTTTCTCACTGTTCAACAGGGAAAAGCTCTTATCTCCAATCTCCATTGCTGATCGGAGATCGCCCTCCATGGGCAGCTCTCTGTGTGGTGACAATGGGGCTCCTTTGTCAGTGCACAGTACTGAAAAGGTTGTAATATCTGACTGGCAGAGCTGCGTGGTGACAAAGGGAGCCCCATTCTCACCAAGCAACACTGAAAAGCCATTATCTACAATCAGCAGAGCTTGATCAGACATGACAACTTTTGTGTGCTACGGGGTGATGAAGGGGCTCTGTGCAGCATGGGAACACAGTGGAAAAAGGGGCCTCAGGAGAAGGGGGCAGGGCCTGGGGAGAGGCTGGGAGGCCAGACATGGAAACCCTGTGGGCTGTATCTGGCCCGTGGGCCAGAGATTCCCCATGCCTGTTCGACAGGTGCCTTCCTGCACCTAGCCAGCAGGTGTGCCTACCCCACCTCCAACACCTTTGAATGTGGCTGTACTGTTTGAAGAGGGTGTATACATCTAAAATTCAATGCAAGTTGGCCCAAACTTCATGGTCAATTCCCAGATGTTTGGTCGAAAACTGACTGTGTGATTTGGGTCTAAGCACATTGGATTTGATGCATCAACACCCTCTTCAAAAGTTACGTCCTTGCATGGACCTCTGGGGGTTTTGCAAGCCAGCCAGGCCTGCCCACTCCCTGAGATGAAGAGGCACGGGTTTGCTCCTCCACAGCACCAAAGGGAAGTATGGGAGGGTGTTGCCCAAAGCTGGCCAATGCCAAAACTAAGATGGAAGGCAGAGAACCTAAGCTGATTAAGAAGGCAGAATGCAATATGGGCATTTCCCAAAGCTGCTCTCTCCTGGTGGCAGGTCGGGTGAGGGAAGGCCATGCTGAAACCAAATTAATCTAAGGAACTCATAGCTACATAAACTCGTGATAGTCTTTGCAGAAAATACAGAGTAGTTAGGGCTAGAAGTTACTGAAGTTAGCCAAAAATACCATGTCCATTTTCAGAGTGAGAGAACAACTTGATACCTGAAGGACTTGCAACAACTCAGCTGGACACTGCTATCCTGTCCCGCTTGTGAAGCTCCCCAGACCATCTATGTGGGTGAAGATGATCAAAAGACAGAATGCTAAGGCAGATGAACCACTGCAATTTGTAAAAATCTTTCATGGGGCTTGAATACCAAGAGTGGGAGTTGGCATATAAATAAATAAAATGTGGAGTTCTCTTCTAAATTGCTCCGTGTAACTCATTCAGGTTCATTACCATGTTCATCGTCGCAAACAGTGCTGTCTTTAAATAACTGCAATTTATATAATTGCTTATTTATAAATGTATTTCTGAGTTGCCTTTTGGTCCAGAAAAGGCCTCCCAAGGTGATTTATAATTTATTGTTTTATTTAATTTAAAACTTAAAACAACAACAACAACAACACCCTCTCATGCACAGCATAATTAAAAACATAATTAAGATTCTGGAGAACAAGAATCTTAAAAATGGAGAGTGGAGCTAATACATTTCATATCACTTGAAAGCCTAGTTTTTTCAACAAAACAGTTTCAAAAGCCCACCTAAAACTAACCACAGAAGGAGCCAGTGTAATCCCCTTTGGGAGGGAGATCCAAAGTGGGGTTGCTGCCATAGAAATATCACAGAATCCCAAAGAAAAGCTGTTCTTGGGTAACTTTGGAAGTTGTTTTTTTTTTCTTTCTTTTATGCCACTAATGGGCTAGCAATTTTTTTGCCTACTGCATATTTTACCCTGCTAAATTAAATCAAGTCAAACTTCCAAAGCTGAGAATAAGGGTTGGAGAGATGAAAGCAACATTAATTGCCAGTGTGGTGTAGTGGCAAGAGTGTTGGACTGCGTATGGAGAGCTGGGAGATCTGGGTTCTAGTCCCCACTCGGCCATGGAAGCTCACTGGGTGACTTTGGGCCAGTCACAGACTCTCAGCCCAACCCACCTCACAGGGTTGTTGTTGTGAGGATAAAATCAAGAGGAGGAGGATAATGTAAGCCGCCTTGGGTTCCTTGCAAGAGAAAAAAGGCGGGGTATAAATGCAATAAATAAATAAATAATTGGAGGTCTATTGGCACCGGTGTAGAAAATGCAAATTTTGCAATGTGGAACAATGCCTTGTCCCCACTTCTGCCAAATCATTTGTTTTTGATGGTTTTGTAACAGAGATGGCATGGATTTATGTCAGGCAAAACTAAGGAAGGGAAGAGAAACTTTTCCCCCGCGGCTGGAGAATGAAAACCCTAATCCAAGGCAAAGTGATGAACCCCTCCAGATCTCCATGGAGATAACATTTGGACAGGTTTTTCCGAAGGCACAACTACCTCCACTGGTTTATCTAGTGTTCAAGTGTCTCTTTACTGCAGGCTTAATAGCAAATATATGCACAATGATTCTGTTGCCTTAGCTCCCCCAAACAGCCGTTGATTTCAAGAGGCCATTCATGTGGACTAGTAGACTGCACAAACAAGCCAAACCCTTTCATGTCTAGGGTGGATACTCACTATAGGTACTCTCTTCCTCTTTGGTTCCATCGATAGTTCCATCTGCTTGCAACTGCAAGTGATACCCTTGCCGACTGTACAGTTTCGTTACAATGCCTTTAAGCTGTGGTTCTGTAAGAAAACAAATAAAGGGGAAAGGTTAGAATTCTGAACCCAATATTGCAGACACTTCTGGTTAAAATAAAATAAATTACTAGCTTCATTTCTCTAGAGAAAACACCCGATATTAGATGGTTTACAGCTGTTCACAAGACCAGGGATCAAATCAGCAACTAGAACATCGGTTGCCACAACTGATTATATTTCACTTGGTATAAGAAATGCAGGTGACTTGAAAACACCAATTTTGTGCCAGTGAATCAAAATTCCAGCAGTGTGTTACATGGCTGAATGAGCTAGATCTGATCTCCATTAAGATTAGAAATGCACTGGCAGGAGAAACATCCTGATTTTTAATGAGCTGAGATTCATCAACAGAGGGAGAGTGGGGGAAAACACTTGCTAAAATGACAAGAATAAAAAGAGGACTTGTGTACCGATCAACAACTCAGTAGATAGGTATAGTTAGGCCAACTGCAGGTTCAATGAACCATCCAGCATCAAGAGACAGAAGCAATAAAATATATGTCAGACTTAAGGCTTAACATCCCTGCAAAATTAGAGACCTGTTACATTTCTAATTGGTTTTAAATGGTGTGTGTGTCTGTATATAAGAGAGACAGACAGACAGACAGACAGACAGAGACAGAGAGATTAAAGTGAATGTTTGAAATGTGGTGAATGCTAATGCTCCTAGACAAATGTTGCAAATGTCCAAAAACTCAAGGGATACACTGGTGAATGTAATAAATAGAAACATTATGATAGTCCCCTAAATGTGAGGGTCAGCAGTATTCACTTGTGCATATGCAAAGAGTGAGAAAATATGTTATCTTTTTGAACAGTGACCAAATCCATCTGGCATTTTCTACATTTCCATGCAAATGTGAACATGCAATATTTTGGGTTGGGGATTAACTGGAAAACATACGCAGTGTTAAATTCTTTGGCACTTTCCATGGGCCTCCTCAAGCTTCAAGAAGCAGAGCATGGAAACCAAGAACTCTTGACATGTTCTCCAATATTCTGTGGTGCCCCTGGCCAATGATGGAGGTTGGTCCTGCTGGAGCATCTTAACACCCCTTTTGCCTGAATTGTGTGTGGGGGAGAGCAAATGAATAACCTCGCTGCCCCTTGGAACCAGCTGCTGATCTAAACATAAGACACTCCTACTTTTTGAAACAAATGGGTAGAAGCTATCTTTCCATTCCAAAGTTTAGTAAATCTGCCATTTAGGCTCAGGGTTTCCAGGAAACAGCACGATTGCACAAAGAATGGCAAGGAAATGTAGCCTCATGAATCTCACCAATGCACATTCCCTTCCAGAAAATGCCAGCAATACACCTGCACCATAGCTAACTTGGTATGGGGATCTGACCTGCTTCAAAAGCCTTAGTTAGTTTGTGATCACTGCCATGAACCTCCAACAGAGAACGGAGAGATTGGTTACCCTCACCGACTACAGCCACAGAAAAGCAGCATTCTACATCTCATTCAAACAGGATCTGAATGTATGCACACCACTTCCCATAAGCAACTGTCTCTTGTAAGCAACGCATACTGACCAAGTGATGCTGTGAGTCTTATTTAGGGCCTCATCACATGACACATCATTTTTTAGATGCACACCTTTGCTTTGTTTCTTAAGTGAACACCTAAAAATACGGTATGTTAACATGACAAAAAAAGGGGTTGAAAACACATACCTCACACAGGAGTGCTCATTAGAGAGCCTGGGTTGGCTGCAGCTCCCAGTCAAACATCCACTCAATGGCAATTCAATATGGCCCACAGTTGCCATCAAACCAGCCATGATTCTCTATTCAGATTGCTGATCTTAAGCCAAAGGGCTATTAACAAACATGACCTCGCCCTTTCTTTTACACTCTGTCATTTCAGGTCCCTTCATAGGTGGTTGTTGTTGGTTTTAGCATGTGCATAAGACGTTTTTATATGTATATGCATAAAAATGGAATGTGCACATGAGAGATGTGTTTGTACATGCATGTACCCATGCATGAGCATTCGCCAGAAATGGCCATAGTTCATGGCTGAGTGAACGCTCAACCGGGATCACAGTCATTTCCTGTGTGAAACGTTATGTAATAAATAAATGTAATAAAAAATAAAAAATAAACAGCCCTTAGTTCTTCAGCTAGTTAACAACAATGGGGAGATTCAATGGTTACAGGCTTGGAGATTTGGGGGGAAAGAAAACCAAGAGGAAAAGGAATTTGTCCATCCCCCTGTCCAAAATATTTGACGCTTGGTCATCCTCTGTCTACCCACATGCTTCCTTGGCAGCATCTCTCTCTACACACACACATTTAGAAGTCGGGGTAATACTTCATGCATTTGGTGAAACAAGCTGAAGTCCATGAAAGCCTTCACCATAATAAAATTTACTAATCTTGAAGGTGCTACAAGACTCTTCATTGTTTTTACATAGAAGTCCATTCCTACGGAAGTGAGACTGGAAAGCCTTGGTGACAACAATCGGGTGTAACAAAAGCACAGACCTGTAGAAAAAGAATAGGGATAGAGCAGACCTAAACCGAACTCAGGAAAAGAGAGATCTCATTATAAATCCTTCTCCATCAATTCACTCACTACCTCTAAGCCAAGCCTACCTCACAGGGTTGCTGGAAAGACGTGTCAGGGACCCTGAGCTACTCAGTAAAGCCACAGTAGGTCATACCCTGTCATAGCTCAGTGGGTGGAACACATGCTTTGCATGCAGAAAGTCCCAGGTCCAATCCCTGGAACCTCCAGCTAAAAGAAGAAGAATTGGGTAACAGGTGATCTGCCAGGGCCCTTGGACCGCTGCTCCAGAGAGAGTGGACAGTGCTGTTCTAGATGTATGAACAGTCTGACTCGGAATAAGGCAGGAAGACGTGGGGTGCAAAGATGATGCATAGACACAATTGGAGTTGGTAAAGGTTATGTTTTCCTCTAGATTTCATACTCGCCTACCACAGCTGAGTGGGTACACTGGAGGGTGAATCTGAGATAGAGAGATCACTCACATATATTGATGACATCCAAAACGAATGCGTGCGCGGAAATAAATGGTGCCTATATCAGCCAAATTGTGTGTGCGTAAATTCATGCGCAAATCCAGAGAGATTAAAGAGCCATTGGTGCAGGCAGGCATGTGCAAGCATCAGTCGCAAATGGATGCAAAATTAGAATGCCGGACAAATCCACCTTTTGTGAGAGAGCAAGCATGAGGGGAAATGGAAGATGCTGTTTTCCACTGTGGCAATGGTGTTGAGTGCACTGAGAGAGATGAATAAATCGCCAGCACGGCAGTGTCTTTGTTTGTGCAGGAAGAAAGTTTTTTTAAAAGCCCATGTAAGAAAGGGAAGTGAACCACTGCTACCAACAAGCAGGAACACGGGAAGAAGAGCAAGTGCAGGAAATCAGAAGCAAGGAAAGAAAACTAGCCTGTGCCTGTATAAGTGAGTGTGTACAAGTGGAGATCCACCAAATGCATCCTTTCTGTGAGCACAAGGACAACAAAGAAAGAGGCAGAAGATCAGAGGCAGAGCAATATGAAGAGAAAAAAGAGATTGGGATGTTTAAAGCACTAAAAATGAAAGAGAAGCCAGAGTGGGTTAGTTGTTCCTCAACCTGGCACCCTCCAGATTTGGACTACAACTCCCATCACCTCTGGAGGGTGTGAAGTGAGGGAAAGCTGTGCTAAGGTCCCAGGCTAAGAAGTGAAAGACTCAAGTTCAAATCTGCACTTAGCCATGGAGGTCACAGCGTGGTAAGAGCCACTGGTTCTCTCAGTCTAGACTACCTCAAAGGGTTATTGTAAGGATCAACCTTCCGCAACCTGGCACCCTCCAGCTGTGTTGGAATACAACTCCCATCATCCACAGCCGCCATGGGAGAAGGAGAGATGTCATCCAATACATCTGGAGAGCACCCAGTTGGGAAATGTTATCCTACATGGATGCTCATACTCAAGTAAAAACACCACATCTTTATTAAATAAGTTTATTAATAAACATATGTTATTAATACAACAGTTTCTTAATAAACCATGTTTTATTAAATTGGGCCTTATTGGAACTGGTCTTTTTAACAATGTTTTAACTGTTTTAACATGGTGTTTTATTCTTTTATCTTTGCTGTTCACTGCTCTGAAATCTGTTGATGTGGAGTGGTATATAAATATTGTAAATAAATAAATTAAATATATCTTTACCACATAAGTGGGCTAAGCAGTGGAGGCTGGTGGCTCAGATGTTAGTTGGGCTGTGAATCTGCTCTGGGTTTCAGTCAGAACTCTAAAGGAGCTATCCAAGGCTGTCCCCAAATAAGTTACCCTGGATAGTTCCTTTAGAATTCTGACTGGTTCTGACTGAAACCCAGAGTGGATTCATTGCCCAACTGACATCAGAGCCACCAGCCTCCACTGGGGCCAGGAAGTCAAGATGTCCGGCCACACCTGCAAGAACTAGTCCTGCAACCTTCCCCAACCCAGTGCCCTTCTCCAGATATGGAGGATTACAACTCCCATTGTCCCCCTCAGCTAGGACGGCAGCAAAGTCTGACGCATATGGAGGAGGGCACCAGGCTGATTGCTTCACATATTATGGGTTTCCTACAGTTCCTCCGTGCAAGAAAGAGCATGGAACCTGTGTGTAGATCACAACTTCAGATGACTGTGTATGACACTCCATGAATGGTGCCTGTGGGGTTCTACACATGGAAGTTTCATGTTAGGTCCCTCGTGGGAACACCCTGCACCCCGTAGCATGTAGGAAATATGTAAAGACATAAGAATTCCCTTGATGTATCTACCATTTGTTTGGTCCAATAGAAAACCACCTGGACACCTTTGGGGCTCATGAGCAGGGTAAAGGCAACGGCCTGCTGTTCATCTCTGGCTGATACTCAGGGGTTCACTGCTCCTGTACATGGAGGCTCAGGAAGCAATTGTGACCCATTTAATCCATTGATTAGCCCCATCCTCTATACATCTGTCTAATCTTTCTGCAGGGACATCAAAGCTACTTTCCACCAACACCCCTTACAAGGGCCACACAATGCACATGAGGGACCCTGTGCAACCAACTAGCGAGCTTCACATAACACCCACAGAAGCCTGAAGTCTTCTGACAGAGACGCATGCCAGAAGGAGCTGCAGCCAGCCAGCAAACTGTGACAAACGTGTCCCCCCTTTCTCTCTTTTAAAGCATCTCATGTTAACATCCTTTTAGCATGTGCATTGTATGCTTCAACTGTAACATACAAAGCAGCCCCAACTGATCATGGGCAGGACGGGCCACAGCTCAGCGGTGGAGAGCATTCATGTCCCCGATTCAATCCCTGACATTCCCAAACCCAGAGGACAGGAGTAAGAGCTGGGCTGGATGGACCCCTGGTCTGACTCAGTATAAGGGAGCTGCCTAGGTCTGCAGAGGGTTTGCTCTCATTCTTTTCAGCAAGGAAATAAAGATGGGCAGCATCTATGCTCCCCTAAGAGCATAAGATGAATCCTGCAGGATCAAAGGAAAAAGGTCCAGCATCCAGTTTCCACACAGTGCCCAACCAGATGCCTATGGGAAGCCTATGAGCAGAGCGCAAAGGCAATGGCCTTCCTTGTTCTAATGTTCCTACTATCTGATACTAAGGTTTCATTTCTAATTATGATGTCTAGGAAGCTCCTAAGAAGAGTACCGCTGGACCAACCCAATGGTCCATCTAATCCAGCTTTCCCCAACCTGGGGCCCTCCAACTGTGCTGGGCTCCAGATTTCATCATCCCCAGCCAACATGGCTCAGTGGGGCTGATGGGAGTTGGAATCTAACACACCTGGAGGGCCCCAGGTTGTGGGAAAGCATCTCCCACCCACCAGTGGCCATCCAGATGCCCCCACCACGTGCACAATCAGGGCAGGAAGGCAACAGCCTTCTCCTGGCTTAGCTGCCCTCACCACCAGGCTGCCCCCGAAGCCAGCCAGCAAGCCGCCCGGCCAGCCCACCTGGTTTCCTCCGCCGCCGTTTCTTGGAGCCGAAGAGCTTGACCCTGGAGAAGACGCTGAGCTTCTTCTTGTCGGCGCAGCTCGTCTTGGTCTTGCTGGGGCTGCTGACACATTTGCAGGCATTGGACTTCTCCCGCTCCCTCGCTTGCCTCTTCTGGCGGATCAGGGAGCTGGCGATGGCTGCTGCCATGGCCGCCACCCTGGAGGGTCACACGGCGGGGCTGCGGGGGCTGCCTGCGGGGGGAGCCCCCAGCATGCTGCTCTCGCCTCCCCTCGAAATGAGCAGACGCGACGGGAGGCCCGGCGACCTCCTGCCGCTCCAAGGGGCCCGCGTGGGGCCAGCCAGTGGCACAGGAGGGCGCGCGCCCTTTGGCTTGGGGAGGGCCCCCCCCCTCCGACGATGCCGCCGGGCCCCACTCGCGCCTCGGCGCCTCGGGGTGCCTTGGAGAGATCCTTCTCGAACTTGGCCCCGGGCTCGAAAGTTGCCTGTTCGCTCAGCGGAGGCGGAGGACAGGCGCAACCAACAGGTCCCCCGACGACGTCTCCAAATGCGCTCGCGCGCCTTGGCGCATCATTGGCGCTTCCGAGCGCAGCGGCGCCGCCGGCGCCTCGGCAAAGCTCCCCCCCCCCTCCCCGCCCGCAAACAGTCAACCTGTGAGATACACGGGGGCCCAGAAGGGAAGGGACGCGCTGCTGCCCTCTTCTTTCTTCCAAATTGTCACCAATCCCGGCTTCCCTTCTGGCCTCTGTCGCTGCACCTTGGTCGCTCGGCTCCCTCGGGGAGCGCCCGCTTGGCTCGGTTCCTCAACGGGGCTGCTTTCGCTGCAGCATCTCCCTGCCTCCCGGAGCGAGGCTTTGGCGTGTTTTTTTTTAATGTCCTTTTTTTTTCGTATGGCGAGCGCCCCTCGGAGGGCTCTGTAAAGAGGGAGGCAGGCTGGATTTTCCTTCGACAGCAGCAGCAACAGCACCTGCAAAAGCAGCAGCGAGCGACCGAGGCTGCGCTCTCCGCTACGAGCTGCACGGCGAGGAGAGACGCCGCGGCAAAACCCCTGAGCACCACAGCCTCCCCCCTCCTCCTTTTAAACAAACGCAGAAATCGGACTCAGTGCGCAGGGAGCCGAGGAGGAGGAGGAGGAGCTGCAGAAGCGGGGCCGGGGCCGGGGGGGGGGGCAGACGGGAGAGAGAGCGAGCAGCCTGGAGGTAAGGCGCAGTTGTGGCCAGAGGAGGAAACAATTTCCTCGGGTAGGTAGAGGCGGGAAAGGAGGGGGCAAAGGGGGAGGAAGCAGATCAGAGACGCCTCTTCTTCGGGGAAAGGCAGCAGACACCCAAACAAACGTGACTTGAGTTGGAAAGACTTTGAGGAGCTCGCAGTTGGGGAAGGGGAGGAGGCGATGGGGGACACGCCTCGTGGGAAACGAACAGGCAGACACGTGTGGGGCATGTTTGGAAGCGACGGTAGCTCGGTGGCTGAGCACCTGCTTTGCACGCAGAAGGTTCAATCCCCGGCGTCCCCGGCTAGGGCTGATGAAGAATCCTGCCTGAAACCCTGGAGAGCTGCTGCCAGTCAGTGTTGACAATACTGGGCTAGATGGACCCAGGGTCTGACTCGGGGTAAGGCAGCTTCCGATGTTCCTGTGTTAAGCAGCCAGGAAAATACGAACATCAGAATTGCCCAGACAGATCTGAGCAAGGGTCTGTCTTAGTCCTCCATCCTGTGCCCACAGTGGTCAACCAGGTGGCTCTGGGTAGCCCATGCAAGCAAGAGAGAATGATGCAGGGAGGGGGGAGGGATGTTCAAATGTCACTGGCCCCCCGTCCTTGCCACATCCTCAGTTGCTGGCTCTCTAGGCTCTCTAGTCATCACAACAAAAAGTCGAAAGAGCTAGTTGCCCCAGGAATGGGGTGGATGAGAACCTGTTCCTTGATAGTTTTAAGTTGTTGTGGCAAAGAGTTGGTCCCTAGGGAAGGTTTTCTTTTGAGAGGAATGTCTGTGCTGTGATTTATTTGGTTTTTTTGGTGAAGACATGATTGTAAGCTCCTAGTGGCAAGGACCTTTTCTCCTCCTTATTTTGCTTTGGCAAATTGTCTTGCTTTCCATTCCCAAATATGAAATGTGTAGCAGAGGATCTTTAGAAAAAGCCGTTGGTGACACATTGGTTCCAGAGCATGGGGAAGCCAGCTAGAATTTCCATCAAAATGTCCAAACAACAGAATTTGGATAGAATATCACAGTTATGGTAAATCAGAGCCCTGCTCCAAACTCTGCAGCTGGTACCAAAATCTGCCATTTTTCACAGATGTTCACTCAGAACCAGGGAGTTCTCTTTCTTGTTGTATGTACTACATTAGTGCGTTGGATGGTTGCTTGCCATTATCTGAGTACTCTCACAAATATCATGACAAAACATCTCCTGTAATGTACAGTATGTCATCAAAGCCAAACACTCAGGTACAGGAATGGATCATAGAACCATAGAGTCGGACGGGGCCTCTAAGGTCATCCAATCCAACCCCCTGCCAATGCAGGAAATCCACTAGGTGGCCACTGGCCCTACAGCCTCTGCTTAAAAACCTCTGATGAAGGAGAGTCCACCACCTTCCAAGGTAGCCTATGCCACTGTCAAAAGACTTGAACTATCTGGAGTTTAATGGTTAGTCTAAATGGACTCTTTGTAAGGAAGAGTGGGATATAAAGAAAATAATTCATTCTTCTTGTCATTTGAACCCATTGGTTTGGGTCCTACCCACCCACTGGAGCAATGGCAAACAAAGGAAGTGAGGCAGGTGGCTACCAGGAAGTATTTTAGCATTTCAGTGTCCTAATCTTTTAGCTCTGGTGCTTTGAATCTGTATTTTTAATCTCTGCATTGCTGCTAGGTTTTATTCTGGTTGTGTTGTTATACTGTGGTTTTAAGCCTTCATATTTTATATTATTTATGCTGCACTCTGTGGTTTTAATTTTTGTGAACTGCTCAGAGAGCTTTGGCTATTGGGCGGTATCGAAATGAAATAAATAAATCAATAAAACAAAATTGTTCCTTCATCTGTCTGACAACCACTATTGCTAACTCATGTTTAGCTTGCAGTCTACTAAAACCCCTAGATCTTTTTTCATGTTCACTGATCATTGTTTGCATGGCTTTAAGACTACTAACCCCATGATGCAGAGCAACACTGGCTACAGTATGTAATGCATCAGGACTATCTCAAATGCTTATGTGCTATCAAAAACTACTTTACTCACTAAAACTACTCATTACTAATCACCCTGTAACACCAAACAGAAACTCATGTGCAATGATAATCGGGGACCGAATTACATTGAGTAACTTCCCATTTACTGGGAAAGCAGTAAAATGAAGGCAGTGCAGATGGAACTATGTGGATGTCAACTCCGTGAACAGATTTCCAGTTGAATTCCGTTGCCTGGAGCCCTGAAGATAAAGCTGATAATGGAAATCCTGCAGATTTTGAATATGACTCAGCGGTGGGTTGACTCATCTACAGTGTTCTTAGATGTCTCACTTCTCATGCCATGGTTGCTACAAGGCTGTCTTGTGATGGACATAGATGCTTCTGAGTACTTGGTAATTTCTTCTGCCATCTTCAGGCATGGTCTAAATGGAAACGGTGAGATGGCTAAATTCTGGAGATCTTTGATGAAGAGTTAGGAGTATTAGAACGCAACCATTCAAAAGCAGAGCCTGCCTTCCCACATCTGAGAGCCCCATGTTGGACAAAAGTGGCCATATTATAGCTTGCATCTGTGTCAATGGGGGAAAAATGTTTGATGTTCAATGGTGTTATTAAGAAAGTCACTGTCCAGAGTTGAGCAGTTGACTTCCAACTGTTGCTTGTGGGCTGGGCAATTGTGAGTCATATCACAAAGTCCAACAGCTGCCTATCTACAGATGTCTGTGCCAACTTATCCATTATTTATTCATTATTAGCATTTATAGACTACCTAATCTGCTAAAGAGCAACCAAGGCAGCATACAATAATTGAAAACAATAACACCTTAAAACAATTTAAAAATATAATTAAAAAAGGTAAGAACATGAAAACATGAAAAAGGAAAGGTTCCTCCTGTGCAAGCACCAAGTCATTGCTGACTCCTAGAGGGATGCCGCTTGCACTGGCATTTTCATGGCAGACTATAGCGGGGTGGTTTGCCATTGCCTTCCCCCAGCAAGCTGGGTACTCATTTTACCAACCTCGGAAGGATGGAAGGCTGAGTCGACCTGAAAAACATGAAAACTACACATTTTGAAAGGCTAAATGGAAAATCTCCAGCAAAGGAGATTGTTACTTTGTTGTGGTGCTGGAGCTTGAGCACCTCAGTGACATCATGAGCTAAACCGTGAAGGGACACCCAAGACGGGAAGGTCATGGCAGAGAGGTCAGACTAAATACGATCCCTGGGGAAGGAAATGGCAACCCACCCCAGTATTCTTGCCATGAAAACTAAATGGATCAGTACAACCAGAGATATGCCGGTATACCTTTGGAAGATGGGACTCCCAGGTCAGAAGATGGTCAAAATGCTACTGGGGAGGAACAGAGGATAAGTTCAACTAGCCCCAGATGTGATGATGCAGCTAGCTCAAAGCCGAAAGGATGGCTAGCAGCCGATGGTGCTGGTGGTGAATGACGAATCCGATGTTCTAAAGATCAACATACCATAGGAACCTGGAATGTAAGAACTATGAGCCAGGGCAAATTGGATGTGGTTATCGGGGAGATGTTAAGATTAAATATAGACATTTTGGGTGTCAGTGAACTGAAATGGACTGGAAAGGGCCACTTCACATCAAATGACCACCAGATCTACTACTGTGGACAAGAGGACCACAGAAGAAATGGAGTAGCCTTCATAATGTATAATAAAGTGGCTAAAGCAGTGCTTGGATACAATCCAAAAAATGACAGAATGATCTCAATTCGAATTCAGGGTAAGCCATTTAACATCACAGTGATCCAAATATACGCCCCATCCACAGATGCTGAAGAAGCAGAAGTAGATCAGTTCTATGAGGATCTGCAGCACCTACTGGATAGTACGCCAAACAAAGATGTTATTTTCATTACAGGAGACTGGAATGCTAAGGTGGGTAGTCAAACGACACCTGGAATTACAGGCAAGCATGGTCTGGGAGAAAAAATGAAGCGGGACATAGGCTGATAGAATTTTGCCAAGACAACTCACTGTGCATAACAAACACTCTCTTCCAACAACCTAAGAGACGACTTTATACATGAACTTCACCAGACGGTCGACACCGAAATCAGATTGACTACATCCTTTGTAGCCAAAGGTGGCGGACATCTGTGCAGTCAGTAAAAACAAGACCTGGAGCTGATTGTAGTTCAGATCATGAACTTCTTATTGCACAATTTTGAATCAGACTACAGAGAATAGGGAAGACCCACAGATCGGTTAGATATGAGCTCACTAATATTCCTCATGAATATGCAGTGGAGGTGAAGAATAGATTTAAGGGACTAGATTTAGTAGATAGGGTCCCGGAAGAACTATGGACAGAAGTTCGCAACATTGTTCAGGAGGCGGCAACAAAAAACGTCCCAAAGAAAAAGAAAACCAAGAAGGCAAGACGGCTGTCTGCTGAGACACTGGAAGCAGCCCTAGAAAGAAGAAAAGCAAAAGGCAACAGTGATAGGGGGAGATATGCCCAATTAAATGCAAAATTCCAGACGTTAGCCAGAAGAGATAAGGAATTATTTTTAAACAAGCAATGCGCGGAAGCGGAAGAAGATAATAGAATAGGAAGGACAAGAGACCTCTTCCAGAAAATTTGAAACATCGGAGGTAAATTCCAGGCAAAAATGGGTATGATCAAAAACAAAGATAGCAAGGACCTAACAGAAGCAGAAGAGATCAAGAAAAGGTGGCAAGAATATACGGAAGATCTGTATAGGAAGGATAATAATATCGCGGATTGACTTGACGGTGTGGTCAGTGAGCTAGAGCCAGACATCCTGAAGAGTGAGGTTGAATGGGCCTTAAGAAGCATTGCTAATAACAAGGCAGCAGGAGATGACGGTATCCCAGCTGAACTGTTTAAAATCTTGCAAGATGATGCTGACAAGGTGATGCATGGCATACGCCAGCAAATTTGGAAAACACAAGAATGGCCAACAGATTGGAAAAAATCAACTTATATCCCCATACCAAAAAAGGGAAGCACCAAAGAATGTTCAAACTATCGAACAGTGGCACTTATTCCACATGCCAGTAAGGTAATGCTCAAGATCTTGCAAGGTAGACTCCAGCAATTCATGGAACGAGAATTGCCAGATGTACAAAGGCAGAGGAACTTGAGACCAAATTGCCAATATCCGCTGGATAATGGAGAAAGCCAGGGAGTTTCAGAAAAACATCTATTGCTGTTTTATTGACTATTCTAAAGCCCTTGACTGTGTGGATCATAACAAATTGTGGCAAGTTCTTGGTGGTATGGGGATACCAAGTCATCTTGTCTGCCTCCTGAGGAATCTGTATAACGACCAAGTAGCAATGGTAAGAACAGACCACAGAACAACGGACTGGTTCAAGATTGGGAAAGGAGTATGGCAGGGTTGTATACTCTCACCCTACCTATTCAATCTGTACACAGAACACATCATGCGACGTGTTGGGCTTGATGAAGCCAAGGCTGGAGTTAAAATCACTGGAAGAAACATTAACAATCTCAGATAGGCAGATGATACCACTTTGATGGCTGAAACAGCAAGGAGGAGCTGAGGAACCTTATGACGAAGGTGAAAGAAGAAAGTGCACAAGCTGGGTTGCAGTTAAACCTCAAAAAAACCAAGATTATGGCAACCACCTTGATTGATAACTGGCAAATAGAGGGAGAAAATGTGGAGGCAGTGACACACTTTGTCTTTCTAGGCGCAAAGATTACTGCAGACGCTGACTGCAGCCAGGAAATCAGAAGACGTTTACTTCTTGGGAGGACAGCAATGACAAATGTTGATAAAATAGTGAAGAGCAGAGACATCACGCTGACAACAAAGGTCCACATAGTTCAAGCAATGGTATTCCCCATAGTAACCTATGGCTGCGAGAGCTGGACCATAAGGAAGGCTGAGCGAAGGAAGATAGATGCTTTTGAACTGTGGTGCTGGAGGAGAATGCTGAGAGTGCCTTGGACTGCAAGAAGATCAAACCAGTCCATACTCCAGGAAATAAAGCCAGACTGCTCGCTTGAGGGAATGATATTAAAGGCAAAACTGAAGTACTTTGGCCACATCATGAGAAGACGGGATACCCTGGAGAAGATGCTGATGCTAGGGAAAGTGGAAGGCAAAAGGAAGATGGGCCGACCAAGGGCAAGGTAGATGGATGATATTCTGGAGGCGACGGACTCAACCTTGGGGGAGCTGGGGGTGGCGACAGCTGACAAGAAGCTCTGGCGTGGGCTGGTCCATGAAGTCACGAAGAGTCGGAAGCGACTGGACAAATAAACAACAACAACAAACAAATGGAAAATATGTACCTTTCATGTCCTTTCTGAAGGCCAAGAGAGTAATCATAGTTCTTGGGGGAGCATGTTCCATAGTTTGTGGGCAATGAAAGAGGAAGCCCTTTCACAAGTGCCCGACAAATGGGCCTCTGCAGGTAATGGAGCCCCCACAAAGGCCTCTCCTGCAAAACGTAATACTTGCAAGTTCTCAACAAGAGAGGTAGTCCCTTCAAAAGCTAGGCCCTAAGCCATCTAGGGCTTTAAGGGTTATAACCAACAGCTCCTTGAATTGCACCTGGCAAGCAATTGGCATGCAGGGCAGGTCTTTCAGGACAGGTGTATTATGGTCCTGATTCCATTAGCTGCTGCATTTTGAACCAGTTGAAACTTCCAGACATTCTTCAGGGGTAGCTCCACATAGCACACATTGCAGTAGTCTAAATGTGATGTATCCGAAGCCTGGATAACTGCCAAGTCAGATGCACAGTTGTATAGACACTTGAAGAGCCAGGAATGAATTGAGTTTTGGACTGAGAAGGCCAGGGTTCTGATCTCTGCTGGAACAAGAAGTTCAGGTCCAACGTCAATGGTAGGCATGGTCAAGCACTTACCAAGGGCCCACACCCCAGCAGAGGCCCAATGGCAATGCCCCCTGGAGTTGCTCCTCCTCTTCACCCTTGCATCCTGCTTGTTCAACTGCCTCTCACTCTGACCCAGACAGCAACCTTTTAGCTTAACCTACCTCACAGGGTTGTCGTGGGACTACACTGGGGCCACCCTGAGCCCCTCAGTGGAAGAACCTGATGCAAAGTCAACAAACCAATAGCTTCCAGGGGGATGTTTGTTTGTTCCCTTGGTGACAGAGGAGGATTTAGACCTTGAAGTCTAAATATGAGGACACACATAAAAGTGGAGACTGGCAGCTCACATCAGCACCCCATGCCTCCTTGATAGGACACAATTCAAGAGTAGGGATGTTGGAGAAATCCACTATGGACTCCAGTGAGGCCAGATTCTTTGGAATCCCCCGGAGTCCCTGGTGGAACGGCCTCCCCACCACCACCACCCAAAATCCCCCCCCAGGACGGACCTACCTGGTGGCAGCAGCGGCTCCAGCTCATCTTGCGGCCGCTGCTGGGCTGCTGCGGCTGCAAATGCCAGCCGTCATGGCAGCCACCATTTGCATGCCTGCATTAGGCCATGATAGGCTACGTAAATACTTATGTAGCCTATCACAGCAAAGAGCAGGGGCACAAATGGCGGCCACTATGCCATTTGCTCCCCTGCTCTTTGCCATGATAGGCTACGTAAATACTTACGTAGCCTATCACGGCCTAATGCAAGGACGCAAATGGCGGTCGCTACGACGGCCGCCATTTGCGGCTGTAGCAGCCCGGCAGCGGCTGGAAGTCCAGCTGCGGCCGGCCCCGGCCAGTGGCTCCGCAGCCTTGCTGTGGAGCAGAGCTGGCTGGGGAGGATTCCGGGGGGAGGAACGGATTGCCTCCCCCCCCACCGCGGATCCCCGGAATGGAACAAGGTAAGGGATTCGTACATCCCTATTCAAGAGGCGTATCTCAAGATGCAAAGAAGCTGCTGCTTCCCTTCCCACTGGCAACCTCCCAGGGTCATCAATGCTACATTTGTGAGGTTGCCAAATGCAATGTAAGAGGAGAATGCCAAACCTGTTTTTTTTTCTTTGCACGGATAAAATCAAACACAGTTAATTCAGTCTCTCCTTCCAGATGTGGCCATGGCTGTTTCACTAAATTACAGCCCAATCCTAAACATGCTAGATGCAATCCAGGGCCAGGGGGGGATTTCCTCTTCGCTTTTGGATTCTGCCCCTTCCTCCTCTGCACCAAAAGCCTTCCCAGCAGTCCCAGCTTCAAGTGCCAGTCACTGTCAATGGGCACACTGGCTGAGGGTGATGGGGTTTGTAGTCTAACACTTCTGGAGGATGCCAGGGTGGGCACGTTTGCCTTATGAGCTTAAGAGAGGAATCCTATGGCTGCTAGGCAGTGTTTAGATGGGCATAGGATTTTTCGGTTTCCAGGAACTGAAGTCGGAGCTCAGTTCCCAGAAACCACACTCCCCTCCTGCATCCCCTCGCAGGCAGTGCGGTTCTTCCCCGTCTCCATGCTCATAACCACAGCATGGAGTGGGTGAAAAGGGGTTTTTCCCAGGGGCGGGAAGGGGAGGAGACCATGGAAGAGTCATTACAATGCTTCCTATGTGCTGTCCAGCCTCCCCTGCTCGGACGTCCCCAGCTAGACCGCCAAAATTGTCTGTCTAGCTGCAAATGCGGGGTGGCCAGAGCATGCAGGAGAGGTCTCCACCTGCCCTGCATTGGATAGCTGTCCACCTCTGAGTATCCCTATAGGACTGCACCCTAAAGCTCTTACTGTCTGTAATGGAGCTTTAGGAGGGACATTTCAGCTTTTTAGAAGAGGGAAAAAACATGCAAAAGCCAGGAAGCCACCAAGTGATTTGCAACCAGAGGAAGGAAGTGTGACCATTTGGGGAACCCCAGAGTGCCGGATTGGGACCCCAGGCAAGCCAGGTTTGGCCCACAGACCTGAGGTTCAACAACCCCACTATAAACCCTATCATGTAAAAACCACACATCTATTTTGCAGGGCGTCATGCAGCCAAACACAACACAGGTCTTGGTCATATATGTCCGTGTACATTGCTGTGTAGTGTGCAGGCTGTTTCCTACACAACAGTGATGTCAAAATATGAAGATGGATGTTAGATTACTTCAGAGTGGGGTTATTATCCTACATAGAAAACATTGCTTGGTTGACTTACAGTCACATTCCCTTTCAAACCAGAAGCTCCTTAGAAGTTTGTCAACTATTAAGATGAACGTTTCAGACCATTAAAAAACCCCAAACAGTGTTGCATTCACCTTTCCCTGAGAAAAAGAACAAAATGGTTGTTTTCAAATAATGTGATAAACGGTGTTATCACATAAACACCGTTTATTCCAGATAAACGGCTGGAATATATTGGGAGGGGGAGAAAGTCTAGACTCATTCCAGTGCAGTAAACTTCACCATGAAAATGGACTCACTACAATATTATATTGAAATGTAATGTACATGATCACTCTTACACAAGCACACAGCCAGACACACACACACACACACACACACCCCTTAATCACTCTGTAATACCCTTTGCCACTTTCCTCATAAGCTGATAACTTGAAACCCACAACCACAACAAAGCATATTTTGCTTCAGAAAATAACAGGCAATTTGATGAAGGGGTGGAACCTTTCTTTTCCTATTGAGGGCCACATTTCCTGGTGGGGTAATCTGTTGAGGGCTTCATGCCAGTGGTGGGTGAAGCCAGATCCAAAGCTGGGCAGGGCCACCCCTCCCTCCCTCCCTCCCTCCCTCCCTCTCTCTGTGCCACCCCTTCTCTCTCTTTCTCTCCCTGACACCCCTTCCTTCCTTCCTTCCTTCCTTCCTCTCTCTCTCTCTCTCTGACACTCCTTCTGACTTTTTTTCTCTTTCTCTGTCTGACACCCCCTTCTCTTTTCTCCCTCTAATACATCTGTCATCTTTTTCTCTCTCTGACACCCTTGAGGGGGTAATCTGTTAGGGACAGTATACCAGTGGTAGGTGGGGCCAGAGCCAAAGGTAGCTGGATCCACTCCTTCTCCCTCTCTTTCTGATACCCTCTCTCTCTGACACCCCCTTCTACTTTTCTCTCTCTCCCCTCCCCAGGTTTGAACTGATCACTCTCTCCTTCTATCATTGGCTTCCCCCCCTCCATTCTGCCCCACTGCTTCCCCTTCTCTCTTCTGGCATCCCCCACCTACATGGAATTAGGCTGAGAGCTGCCTGTGGCCCTTTGACCACAGGTTCTTCATCCCTGGATTTAGATGCTTTCTGGGAAGGTATTACTGTACTACCTGTCATTTTTTGTTCTTCTTTTCTGATTTCAAGTCTGCCTTTTGATTTCAAATAGGAGTGACATAAAAGTCTGCAGCCAATTTACTCTTGGATTTGGCCTATTTCTGAAACCTCCACAAAATCACCTTCAAAAAGCCTTAGGGAGGTTACCTTAAGGAGCGCCTCACACCTTATGTCCCTACTGAGTCTCTGAGATCATCAGAGGGTACCTCTGGAAGGGTACCACATGCTCCAGAGGCAAACCTCAGGGGCACTTGCCGTGGAACATTTAGAGTTTTAGGACCCACCCACCGCCCCGGAACACTTCACCAATTGACATTAGACAGGCCTCCGTGGTTCTGACTTCAGACGTCTTCTTACAACTCATCTCTTCACACAGGCTTTCCCTAAAGTGCAACCCAGCCAGCTATGGTTTGTAGCACAAAGGAGAATATGCTGGTTTTAGTCCTGATCAATTTGTATTGTATTATTTTTATTGTTATATTTATTGTTGTTTTGATGCCACTGTATTTTATGTCCACTGCTTTGATGGAAAGTGGCATATCAATTTGAATAATAAATAAATGAATACATAAATAAAGCACCCATCTGAATTTTTAGGTTCACCTGAAAGAGAGGAGTGCAGTGTCTCTACTGCGTGTTGCAACTTCACAGCGAAACATCTCTGCATGATGCCATTGGTTTGGGTGCCTACTAAGCTGCCTTCCTGCACTTTTGATGAGCTGGGTCTGTTGTGCATAGGGCATGGTCATCAATGACACAGAATGGAATTGCAACCTTTGGGTCAATTTCTAAAAGAAAAGGTTTGAAGATTGGGCTCTTTAAAAGCCTTAGTATGTTTTGGTCAGTAATCATCTCTAATCTTGTGATAGGATGTGCTTTCAGGAAACGGGTTTTTTTCTTTTTCTTTTTTTTACATGAGGCTGTTAATCCTCTGTATCTACTTTCAGTTTCATTGCAGAATTGAGATACAAGCACTACATGAAGAGTGTTTCCTTTGCTGCTTTTCTGCTACATAACCTGTAGGTGGCAGTGTGGTACAGCAGAATAGCACAATTACACAAGTGGAAAAAAAAAATTCCTTTCACTTTCACAAATCATACCGAGCCCCAGTCCACCACTCAAACCACTACACCACACTGGCTCTCATGTTACCATAACATGTTTACTCCCTTGCAGGTGCATGTTCTAGGGGAAGGAGTCACAAGATTAGTAAACTGGTGAGTTGTTTTTTTTTTAAAAAAAACCTTTTAATGTAAAACTTTTTGGTATATTTTAATATAGTTTTACATAGCAGTTTTTAATCATAATTAATTTTTTTTAAACATAATATTTGTTGTATATCCACTGTAGGGGTCTATGTTGGTAATTGTGCTGTAGGTGTTATATACCATGTGTCTGTATACATATGGTTGTTTACCTTTGGGCATACCTCTTAAATACTCAACCATATCCCCTATGTTAGACCACTGAGGAAGTGTCAGGGTGGAAACTGAGCTGATAGAACCCCAGAGCAGTTCTGATCAGCAATCCATGGGAGAGGAGCCAGCTCATCACTCACAGGCACAGCAGCTAGCAGAGATTCCTCCTGCCGGCATTCCTGAGATAGATAGTGACCCTGGCAGTGGGAAAGTGCGGGAGGGGGCTTGCTAGACACTCAATGCAGACGCAGGGATCGACGAGCGATGGAGGGCGTAGAAAGGAGGCATAGCGCCCGTTTGGCGCACAAGCAACAGCCACGTCCCGTGGACCCAAGGGAAAGAGGGAGGAACTCTCCCTAGCCCATAAGTTCAGGGTCTGCAAGTGATTCTCTTTCAAACGCGGACCACCTACCTACCCAAGGCATAGGCCACTCTGCTGTTCCTTGCTTAGTCGCTGGTGATTATAGCATCTGGAAGAATCATTAAGTTGTAAAAGGATTAAAGCCTTGAAAAGAATCCTTTCGTCTGTGTTTTTAGTTGGCTATTGGAGTGTACTGAAAGAGGCCACCAGGGCGCTCCTGACAGGAAGACTATAAGTCAAAACACGTTTGATTTATTTGGTATTGGTTAGTTTGGGTACGGTTAGGTCTTTATAACACAACAACATTGTATTCTCTCTTGCTGGTTTGATGTATTATTCTTTACAGCACAATAACGGTGTATTCTTTCTTATTGTTGTAATGCATGTATGCGTGTGTGTGTGTACATAGATTAAAAATTATTGTTAGATTTTGTTCTATTTATATTTATTATCACCAGTAAGTCCAGCCCTGTT
This sequence comes from Heloderma suspectum, assembly GCF_057233095.1. Lineage (NCBI taxonomy): Eukaryota > Metazoa > Chordata > Lepidosauria > Squamata > Helodermatidae > Heloderma > Heloderma suspectum. The sequence continues at coordinate 6,983,481 of NC_139466.1, forward strand.
GATTTGCTGCTATATTTCTAAGGCTTGGGAGAGATCTCCTGTTTTGATCTGGACCAAGGTGTGAAAGCCAGGAACTACAGGGGTGGTTTTCAGCTCTACGAGTTGGGACTGGTCCTAGAAAGCTGGAGAAGCCATCCATGATAGAAGCCATAAACAGAGCCATTGCAATGTGAGCATGTTGTAGCGGTATCATTGGATTGGGTTAACAGAAAGAATAGAACCCCCCCCCCAGTTAAACTTAATTATTCAATTTTGTTCTATTTATACTTATCATCACCAGTAAGCCCAGCCCAGCTGTTTCATTGCTTACAACAGAAGCAAAACTGGAGGGTCACGACATCATCTAAAGAACCCATAAACAACCGTGAATAGGGAATGAGGAGTGTGCAATAAATGCCTCCTGTAGAAAAGCCTAGTGTAAGGCAGTGGTGTCGAACTGCTTTTAGCCCAAGGGCTGTGTGTGTGTGTGTGTGTGTATAACAGTATCGGGCGGGGCTGAAGGCAAAAGGGGTGTGGCCAAAGGAAAAAGGGTGGAGCCAAAATTCTAGCAAATTTTAGCTTAAAGCTCTTACTGCCTATAACTAAGACTTGAGAGGGGCTTTAAACCTTTTAGGATGAGGAAAAACTGCACAAAAGCTGGGAAGCCACCAAATGATTGGCAGTCAGAAAAAGGGTGTGGAGTGTGGAAAGGGGGCAGGGCCATCTGGATTTGGCCTGCAGGCATGAGGTTCAACACTCCTGATATAAGGGGTTGGGGCGGGGAGAATTTCCAGCCTTTGGGGGCTTTTATTGACTACAACGTGCTTCTTGCTACAGTAAGAATCAGAGCCAAGTCGAATTTCATAGCCAGAACGTTAGCTCAAATTCTGACATTTCCAGAGAAATGGCCTAGGCAAACGTTATCCATATTTTGTTGCTGCTGCTAAAGCACATCACCACTGTATTTATTTAGTGCATTTACATCCCGCCTTCCTTCCATACTGGAACTCAAGGGATTTCCAAGGAGTCCCACTTCCAGGCTTTGTCCAGAATCAGACCGTGCCCTGGTCTGGAATATTTCATAGGCTTGTGGCACAAAGGAACATGGAGTGAATGGGCATGGGTTCTAAGATTCTTTAGGTTTATATTCATCTACATTTACACAGCATCACTTTACCTGTGGAAGCTGGTGGCTCTGAAGTCAGTGGGGCAGTGAATCTGCTCCAGGTTTCAATCAGAACCAGTCAGAACTGTAAAGGAACTATCCATTCCATTTGGGGATAGGGCTCAGCACCTTGGATAGCTCCTTCAGAATTCTGGCTGGTTCTGACTGAAACCCGGAGCGGATTCATCACCACACTTACATCGGAACCACCAGCCTCCACTGCATTTTACCCCAAAGAAGGCAAAACAGGGGAAAGCATTGATGCAGAGTCAAGTTGAGATATTCCCCAAAAGCACATGGCACAGCCAGTATGAGACCATACCATTTCAGAACTCCGGTGGTGGTGGTGGTGAGGATCACATGATTGAACACTTCCATAGATTAAACAACAACAACAACAACAACTCTTCTTGCATGTAGACTGGCATGTCAGGGAGACTGTTACACAAGAAACCATCTCTCCAACACACTAATTTTATAAGCACAGGGCCTTATATTTATGCACCGGATCGCCTCCAACAGACGCTCCCTCACTCCCACATCCCCTCACAACAGCTTTCCCACTTGGATGCTACCAGAGTGTATAATCTTGGCTGGAGGCCATGATCCCCAGCTCATTTACACTGGCATAGCCACAGTGACTTGAACAGGGAGACAGGCACATCAACCTCTGAATAGGAGAAGCTATCCTATAACTTCGAAGCACCATTAATGTATGCAAACTAGTGTGGCGTGCAACCTGATCCTTTGCGCCTTTACTCAGACACAGAACACATTGTGTTCAATGGGGCTGCCACAATCCTAGGCAGGCTTACTAAGAAGTATGCCCAGTACATGTGTTGAAGGCTGCAATTCTCTGCATGCTTTACCTGGGAGTAACACCAATTGAACATGGTGGGGCTTATGTCTGAACAGGGATGCATATAATTGCTCTATTATAAACCAATTTGCTAGTAGCCACGAAACTCAACTAAATTTAGCTAAACACTTTCGTTCTTCTTCTAAAATATTCTTGCAAAGAAATATTCTCATTGAGAAAATGCACCATTTTCTTAACTGCTTGTCAAACATAAGGATGGCACTGTGAAAAAGCAAGAAGCAAAACACCCACCACAAATTTTTGCTACCAATATCACACAATTCCCTATGTAATACTTTTATTTCCATAACGTCTGGCACATAGAAAGGTACCAATCACTTTACCAATTTACATTTGGATCTTATCTTACTATTTCCATAATGGAAGTATTTGGGTTTTTAAATCGACTGCAGAATTTAGGAAAAGCATAGAAAAGAGCACATTAAGTATAGATAATATGCCTTTTTCTTGAGAGAAGTTAATTCCAGCAGTTGTCTGGTGCAAGACAAGTGTTATAGGAAATTGTTGGGCATTTTTGCTCTCTTTCTGCTGTAGGGCGTTGGTTCAGTAATTTGATCATTTCACATTGCCAAATCCGTATCTTTCATATTAAGGGAATCTAAAATGTATTATCATGAGGTTATTGCTGATAAGTCAGTACATAAAGGAATATTTGTCTTGGAAACATATTATTTAGTTAATATGTAACTGCATTTATGGTAAAGTTTTAAAAAACAAAACAGCGGATATAAACACAGTTGCAATGTCATTCTAAGGTTACAATCCTAAGCCACACTTACTTGAGACTAAGTCACATTGAACTCATGGAAATCCAAACAAACATGCAAGGCATCGGGCTGTTAATATATTTTGTAGCAATCAGGGGCCACAAGAATTAAAATCTGAGAAAGCACTTCTTTGGTTTGGTCCTCACCCCTCCCTTTTGAAAGAAATATTCACCAGCACATAAACTTTATGGGTATTGTTGATGGACCTATTAAGCAAATCTAGAATTCCATCTTGTCAAACGAAGGCACGTTTGCACATCAGGGAAACAAATTTGCCACCTCATCTGTATATACAGATACTTTCTACAGCACAGCTGATAATATCAGATGCTTTTTGGTGTCGTTTTTAGAAGAAGTTCCATTGACAAGGAGCTGGATAAAACGGTGACATTAAAACTCACAGAGACACACACACTCCAAGGAAGTTAAGATAGGCATTCATCTTGACCACCTTTGTTTTCCCCTCTCCACTTTTTAGAAGCCATGGTAGCCACCCAGCTACGTCCAAAGTCCCCATCCCCACCCACTCCAACTGCTTCTTGCCTTCTACTCTTCTTACCTGAATAAGACTTTCTTAATCCCAAAGCCATATTTCTTTAGGAGCTGATGCTGCCCGTTTCAATCCCAGCCTGCATTTGAGAGCGAGCGAAAGTTTAAAGGCATATTTAACGTATTCTCTAAGGTACTGGCCAGAAACATCTTTGTGGTATACAGAGATCATTAATGGGCATTAGGAGCAGTAGACCATTACGACTTTCAGCAATCATTAAAAATGCATAGCCTCGAAGAGTCGGCTTCTGGCAAACTTGGAACTGTTTCTTGGATGTTTGCTGGTGCTACTTCTTGGTGATCTTTTGCTGAACTGTGTTATTTTGCAAATGCTAGATTTTATTTTCCCATCTTCTAGAATAATGAGATGGGCGGCGGGGAAGGGGGGGAATATTCATTGACTGTAACCAGATCCCACAGTACGTTAGGCCTGTCTGATGCCGCGTGCCTTTTTTTACAGCCCAAATGGCTTTTTAGAGGCAAAAGAGCACATTCTGTTGGTTTTGTTTCAGCTGAATTATTGACAAACAATGAATGCTACCGGGGTTGATGCGGACATTTACAAGAATCATGTTTGCTGGGTCTTTTGGCATAATTATCACATAGACGTCTCTCTGTGTTAGTTGTGGAGGGTTTATCTCAGAGAAAATACTGAGACAAAGGAATATTTTGTCGTAACTAGCAAGTCCTACAGCTTTCAAGGGGAACTGAAGTTTTTTCCCAAAGTCCTGATCCATCAGGTCAAGTGCCACAAGGTCTGGTGACATAGGGTGACCATATGTCCAACTTAGCAGAAGACAGTCCCCCCTTTGAAGGCATCCTCTACTTCAGGGCTGGACAGCTTCTTTTCTTCCAAGAATCACATTCCCTTATGGGTAATCTGTTGAGGGGTGTGTGTGTGTATGTGTGTGTGTACATATGTGGGTGGGGTCAAAGCCAGCAGTAGGCAATGTCAGGACAAAAGTGGGTGGGGCATTTTCTCTTTCTGCCACCTCTTTCTGTCTCTTTTTCTGCCCTCTTCTCTTCTCTTCTCTTCTCTTCCCTTCCCTTCCCTTCCCTTCCCTTCCCTTCCCTTCCCTTCCCTTCCCTTCCCTTCCCTTCCCTTCCCTTCCAACAAAGCAGATGCCAGCAAAAGGACAGATCACTCTTACCAGAAGTCTGAACTAACTGTATGCAGAGGCCTTTTGAAATTCCGCCATGGGCCACTTGAACTTTGGTTGGGGGCTGCAAGTTGCAAACTTCCACTCTGTTTAAAGGGCTATCTAGTCCAAGTCCAATTTAAAGACAAAGAACCCTAAGAAAGGAGAGCAGAGGCCTTGAAGTTGCCTATCAACAGTTAGCAGCACCAGGACAGCAGACTGAGCAGGCCCACAGCTCACCTGGTCACCATCTTCCCCATGATGGGGAGTTGTAGTTCTATTTAAATTATAGTAATCATATCTAGATTTGCATCTGTACCCATAGGTTAGCAGGTGGAAATGTGATGAAAGCCTGCACCCACTTTTATGGGGTGCATCCCTAAGTAAGCCACCCAAGGCAAGAGCCGATGGCTTACACAGCTTTAGAAGGGGTTTGGAGAAGTCACAGAGGGGAGGGCCAGTGTGGCACAAGAGCGAAAAGGTGCTTCCAAGTTTAGAGGCAATATATTCCAGAGAAACAGATACTGGAGCCAGGGCAGGGATGTAGACTTCATGCCCTGCTGGTGTCTGGCCACTGTTCAGAAGAGGGCTCTGGTGTCCTGTTTCAGGTGGAGCCATGGCAGGGGAGTGAGCCACCAGGGAAGGCTAGGTTCCAAGGAGGGGTCAGAAGGCAGCTCAGGGTCTGAGCAGGCAGGAGCTAAGCAGAGAACAAAGTAGTCAGGGAGGGTCAGTTCTAAAGGCAAAGTCCAAAGACAGGCCAGGGTCTGAGCAGGTAGGATCCAAGCAGAAAGCAAGGTGGCTAGGTAAGTCAAATCAAAAGGCAAGTCCAGGGGAGACAGCCAGGAAATCAAGGAATAAACAAGCAGGGTCCAGTCAGTGTTGGTGCACAGACATTGTTCCAGCCACTCTTGGCCTGAGACCGAAAATTTAAGCCGGAGCTAACTGAGCCCCACCTGAGGCAGAGATTTAGGTCCTCAGAGATATGCTGGAAGAGGTCCTACTCATGAGGAGAGCCTTGCTCATGAGATGCTCTTTACTCACGGGGAGCTCTCTTTTGTAAGCAGGCACTTCTTTGCCTGGCTGCCATCTTTGCCTGTATCTGTAGATGCTGGTGTGCCTGGGGCTTAAGTGTTGCTCAACAGCCACCCCCAACTCAAAAGCGGAGTCCTCCACCCCTCCTGAGGGGGCAGACCCAATGCTGTCTCCCCCAAGCACCCAGGATGTCTCTGGGTAGCCCCCCCCCAGTGGCCTGTTCCCCAGATACATCTGGCTCAGGAGGTTCTAGATGGTCCTCCGATGAGGATTCCTCTAGCAGGAAGGCATGACACATGGACTAGGGGGCCTTTTGGTGTGATCCAGCAGGGAAGGCACATACATGATGCAGCAATTCAGCAATGTCAAGCCAGTTGGGGTGGTGTCAGGGTGGACACTGAGCCCATAGAATCCCAGAGTAGTTCTGATTCTGAGGAAGAGGAGTCGCTCCTGGGAGAGGAGCGCGCTCCTCTTTCCCAGGGCCCACAGCTGACGGAGATTCCTCCCACCAGCATTCCTAGCTTAGATAGCAGTCCAGGGAGTGACAAAGCGTGGGAAGCAGACTTGATGGATGCGCGACGCCGACACAGCGGTGCCAAATGGAGGGCGCAGAAAGGAGGCGTAGTGCCCGGTTGGTGCGCAAACAACGGCTGCGCCCAGAGGATCCAAGGGAAATGGGGAGGGACTCTCCCTAGTCCTTAAGTTCAGGGGTCTGCCAGTAATTCCCTTTCAAACGGGGACCAACTGTTCCAACGTAGGGCATAGGTACTCTGCTGCTCAGATCTAGTTGCTAACAGTAGAGTTGCTAAGTTGTAAAAGAGGAATAAAGCTTTGAAAAGAATCCCTTTGTCTGTGTCTGGACTTGGCTACTGGATTAGACTGAGAGAGGCCCCCAAGGAGCCCCTGACAGGCGGGCGGGTATGGTCAGTGACTTGATAGAAGATCACCTGGGAACTCTATATACACTGTCTTTAGTTGTATTAAGGCACAATTCTGTGCATGCTTAGATAGAAAAAAAAGGCCTACAACACCCCGCATGCTACAGCCAACATGGCTTGCTGGGGCATGCTGGGAGTTGTAGGCCTTTTTTCTGCCTAAACATGCATCGGATTGCATCCAGGGCATCTACCGCACAGTCACAGAACCCCAAACTTGCTCAGCCTCAGCAAGGTGGTTTCCCCATGCGGCTGTACGCCATGCTCTGGGACCCTGGCAGGTCTTCCCCCACAGATGGATATGACCCTTGAAGAGCCAGAAGGCGAGGAGAAAGGGTGCTGCTGCTGCACCTCCAACTCACCACTGGTCCTTCCGCCCACCCTCTCTGCTGCCCAGGGAGGGACCTAGCACAATGCAGGGTGTCTAACTCTCTTAGGCAGAACATTCCATGTGTCATTAATGGAGGCAAGAGTGGGAGACAGACCTGACCCACAGGGTACAATCCACCAGGAACATCTCCCACACAAGCTCCATTGAAGAGTGGGACACTGACTGGTGTACATACACAGCTAGATGTGCCTGATCTCGTCTGATCTCGGAAGCTAAGCAGGGTCAGCCCTGGTGAGTACTTGGATGGGAGACTGCCTGAGAATCAGGCTTCCTGCATTGAGCAGGTGGTTGAACTCAATGGTCTTGTAGGCCCCTTCCAACCCTATGATTCTATGACATTGAGCAAAGGGCTGGATGCGCCTGATCTTGTCTGAACTCGGAAGCTAAGCAGGGTCAGCCCTGGTGAGTACTTGGATGGGAGACCACCTGGGAATCAGACTTCCTGCATGGAGCAGGGGGTTGGACTCAATGGTCTTGTAGGCCCCTTCCCACCCTATGATTCTATGATTCTATAGCACATTTGCAAGCACATTTCCTGATAGGTTCGGTCTGTTGTCTATCAGTGGGAGGGCAAGGTTGTCACTTGGGGTTCCCACCTTGAGTACAAAAATGTCCTGATGACCCGGCCTTGCTTGTGTCTGCTGTGTGGAGCCTCATGCTATGGGCGAGTCATGCACAGCCCTTGCCAGCCCATTCCTCCACATCCCCCATGTCCCCAGGCCTGGCTAACAATGTAATCTTGGCTCGGCTGGCCTCAGAATGGAAGCCACCTCACTTCATTTCACTTCCCCAGGCTGTTTTATTAATAAGGCAAATAACTTTCACAGCCACTCTTTATCCGTTTGTCTTAACCACTGCACTATTACTGACTGGATGGGCCGGGCACCATCTGGAAAGCAATGAGGCAGAGCTTCAGCTGGTGTAAATGGGCGCTCTGTGGCCTTTTGAGGCAAGCGGGTGTCTGGGTCCGTGCTTTGCCTGTCTAAGAGCTCTTGGTAGGATGGAACATGCCAGTGCTTCAAACAGAAGAGCAAACAAAAGCAATGGGGCTAAATGGTTCTCAGCAGCCAGAACAGTGAAGAAAGAAAGGAAGACCGCTCTTTGCAAGGGATGGACGCTCTAACTGGCTTAATTGAGAAAGCTGGTGTGATGTAACAGAGCAGAGGTGGGGAACATCAGGCTTGGGGGCCAAATCTGGCCCACATGGGTCTCCAATCCAGCCCTCCAGGTTTCCCCAGAGGGCCACACCACCTCCCCCTAGCCCCATCCTTTCCCCCCAACCACCAACTCATGTCTTATTTGTGGGTTTCCTGCAGGCAGCTGGTTGGCCACTGTGAACAGAATGCTGGACTAGATGGAACCTTCTCTTCCTACATTCTTATGTTCATTGATGGTTTGGTGGTTTCCTGGCTCTCATGCAGTTTTCCCCCATTCTAAAACATTGAGATGCCTCTCCTAAGGCTTAGTTACTGTCAGTAAGAGCTTGAAGCTAAAATAGGCTGGCATATTTTGGATTTTGGCCCTACCCATTTTTCCTTCAACCTCTCCCACCCCTGGAATGTGGTCCCTGAGAGTTTCTCTGAAATTGAATTCAGGTTTCCCATCCCTGAGTTAGAGTATCAGACTAGCCCTCATGAGACCTGGGTTTATTTTATTTTATTTATTATTAAATTTATTAATCACCCATCTGGCTGGTCACCCAGCCCCTCTGGACAATGTACAGCGTATAATAAAACAGTGTAAAACAATAAAAGTCTACAATAAAAACGTTTTCTAAAATACCCTAACCCACCCCAAATGCATGCCTGAACAACCACATTTTTTAATGCATGACGGAAGCTCATTAAAGAGGGGGCATGGTGGAGTTCCCTAGGGAGGGGGTTCCACAGAGTGGGGGCCACCACAGAAAAGGCCCTCTCCCTCGTCCCCACTAGTCTAGCTGTCCTGGCTGATAGGACAGAGAGAAGGCCATCCGAGGCTGATCTTGTTAAGCGGCCTGTCTGGTGCTGCTGGAGGCGCTCCTTAAGATAGGCTGGGCCGGAACCATATAGGGTTTTAAAGGTCAAAACCAACACCTTGAATTTGGCCTGGAAAACAACTGGTAACCAGTGCAACTCCTTCAGCACTGGAGTGATGTGATCTCGCCAGCGGCTGCCTTTAATCAGGGGAGCTGCTGCGTTCTGCACCAGCTGCAGCTTCCGAACCATCTTCAAGGGTAACCTCACGTAGAGCGCATTACAGTAGTCTAGCTGAGAGGAGACCAGGGCATGTACTACCGATGGGAGCAGATGGTCGGGATGGTAGGGGCGTAGCCGCCGTATCAGATGGAGTTGATACAGCGCTGTCCAGCTCATAGCTGACACCAGAGCCTCCATGGACAGCTGGGAGTCCAAAATGACCCCCAGGCTGTGGACCTGGTCTTTCAAGGGTAGCCATACCCCATTCAACACCAGGTCAACATCCCCCAACCTCCTTCTGTCTCCCACCAAAAGTACCTCGGTCTTGTCAGGGTTCAGCTCCAGCTTATTCCTTCCGTCTCCAGACATTTGGACAGGGATTCTACAGCCAACCCTGGTGAAGATTTGAACGAGAGGTAGAGCTGCGTGTCATCCACATAGTGATGACACCGCACCCCAAACCTCCTGATGATAGCCCCCAGAGACTTCACATAGATGTTAAATAGCATCGGGGAGAGGATGGAACCCTGTGGCACCCCACAAGTGAGTGGCCACGGGTCTGAAACCTCCTCTCCCAGTGCTACCCTCTGGTACCTGCTGGAGAGGAAGGACCGGAACCACCGTAATATGATGTCTCCAATGCCCAGCCCCTCCAGGCGGTCCAGGAGGATACCGTGGTCAACGGTATTAAAAGCCGCTGAGAGGTGGAGGAGAACAAGGAAGGAGCATTCACCCCTGTCCAGAGCCCTCCTCATATCATCCACCAAGGCGACCAAGGCCATTTCTGTCCCATGCCCAGGCCTGAAGCCCGAGTGAAATGGGTCTAGATAATCAGTTTCTTCAAAGTGTGCCTTCAACTGCACCGCCACCACCCGCTCAATCACCTTGCCCCAAAATGGCAGATTTGAGACTGGGCGAAAGTTGTTCAGAACTTGGGGATCCAAGGAGGGCTTCTTTAAGAGCGGTCTTATCACTGCCTCCTTGAGGGCTGATGGCATCACTCCCTCCTCAAGGGAGGCGTTCACCACCGCCCTGATCCCCTCACCCAGTTTGGGTCTCTGCTTGGCCATGAGGCTCACTGATTTCAAGCCAGTCACTCTCTGTCAGCCTAACCTACCTCACAGGGTTGTTGTGAGAATATGGGTAGGGAGAGGACCACATAAGCCATGTGTGGGCAACTCATAAGCCACACACAGCCCTTGGAGGCCTTCAGCCTGTTTATCATCATCATCATCTACATTTCTACACTGCCCCATAGCCAAAGCACTCTGAGCAATTTACAGAAATTAAAACAGCCCATACTCATGAGGTCCTCAAGCTGCACCCCACCCCAGATTTCCCCTGCCTCTAAATTTCACTGCTTCTGTTTGTAAATCATGCTCCCAACAGCCTGCCGAACAGCTGTTGGGCAGGCTAGCAGGAGCACAATTGTGATGGGAAGGGTGGCGCATAAGAATTATCCATGCACATAATTTATCCCTCGTGGGAGGAGGGATGTCAGAGAAATCTGCAATGGAACCAAATGGGTTAGGATTTTCACGAATCTGACACATGGATTCTGCACTGGACTGGCTGTTGGGCGATTCTGTGGACTTGCAGGCCATTTTTTCTATTTTTCCCAATTTTTGTGCAAATTTAGTTGTAGAAAAATGTGCCCCCCCCAAAAAAAAAGCTGGCCAAAAATGCACATTTCCTCCATAGGCCAAAGTGCAAAAATGCCCATTTGGGGGGAATTTGTGCATTTTTGCAAGTTGTGAATTTGCACAACTGCACATTTGCGCAACTGTACATTTGCCCAAATTTGGAAATAACAAAAAATCTGATTCCGCTGATGGGTGGACAACAGAATGAAAGGCACCTGACAATCTGAGAAACACAGACAGAACAGATTGTACACAGTCCGTACATCCCTACATGGGAGCATGTTGTACTTGGGAAGGTTGGCACACATGGAGGGTTAATCCTCTCTTTCCGCATCTGCCCATGGGTGTGTGTGCATGTGTGCGTGCCTGCATGGGTGTGTTTGAATTACTATGAGTGTGAGAGGGGGATGCTGACCTTTACCCCACCCACTATCAACTCTGTCCAGACCCACTGTTATGCAGTCCCCCAACTGCCTACCCATGACCGCATGGGACACTTGGGGATAAAACGGTTGCCCACTCCTGATGTAAGCCAGCCTGAGCACCCTGGAAGAAGAGAGGATGAAAATGACCAGCTACAGGTTGATCTGATCAATTGGTAGTGATGAATTTTAGATGGGTGAGGCTGATAATCACAGTCAAACTGGCTTTTCAGTTTGGCTGGGGGGCTCATTTGGTTCTGGTATATTGTAACAGGGGATTAAAAACGGTTAAAGAGGGTGTTTCCTTTTACTGCAGGGTTGAGGGCCATATTCCCTTGGGGGGAGGGGAGATTTGTTGGGGGCCGTTTACCAGTGGTGAGCTGGCCCAAAGAGGGCAAGGAGCAGGACTGGAGCCTAATGTAAGTGGTGGGGCCACTCATCTCTCTCTCTCCCTGCCCCCTCTCAATCTACCACTTCCTCTTCCCTTCCTCTGTTGTCCCCTCATGTTGAGTTTTAGACCCTAAGCTGCTTGAGCAAAGATCTATCTTCTTGTACTTTGTGTAAAGCATAGGGATACATGAGAAATTCATTTCAGTTCTTTTTTTTAAAAAAATCGTATTTACTTAGTTCACACCTTTGGATGCAATCTGAGATCGAAGTCCATACATTTCGCAGCTTGCAATGTGATTCGTGGACAACAACCCCCCCCCCCATGCATTCGACAGCACGCATACCTTTGAAAAATGTGCATGAAAAAATGTGTACTTTTGAAAAATGTGCGCATATACGCTTTAATAGATGGGACAGGAATGCGTACACTTCAAAGATGTGCACAACTGATGTGTACGTTTGGGAGAATACACATGAAAATATGCATGGAATTTCACGCGGAACCCCCACCCCCCAGAGCTCTCAATCTGATACAGACTCAAGTCAGAATGAGCTTCAAGATGGAATTTGGAGAACTTCAGTGGGCTCAGGTTTTACTGACTCACACATCCATAGCAAAACATCATGCACACTGATGGTGATATTAATAATGATCAAAATAACAATCATCTGCCCTTTTCAACTACAAAACAAAGCAAAAAGAAAAGTGATCCAGCTAGCATTTTTCTCCATGTTGTCTTCCCTGCAGTCCACCACACCCCTGGGAGAGCTGGAAAGAATCTCAAACAAACTCGCCTCCTGTGTAAACTGTGAGTCAGAGCTGTTCATTTTCTACTTTTAATTCCTAAACACAATCCAATGGACATGGTGAGCTTATCTGCTTATCTTACTCTGCCTCCTGGTGGTAGAATGGCATGCAACTTTGTGGATTTTCTGAATTTTTGATCAAAGCTTTCCATAACTCCTCAACTGATGTTTATTTAGAGAAGAACAATAGAAGCATAGAATTTCAGACCTTGTAGGTGTAGTTTTGCTCAGCACAGAAATCTAAGGATCGGGGCACTCTCAACACCCCATTAGTAGTAGCATACCATTACTTATTACTTGTGATTAATTTTTATTTTTTGCTTATGAACTTGTAAGTGCATCACCTGTGATTGTTTGAAATGAATTTTCTTCATGCGCTTTTCTTTGTGCATTATTTAAATTTATATTCCACCTTTCTACATATACCACCCAGGGGAGTTAACAAAGATAACATTAAAGGCAATAGAACATTTTTTTTAAAAAAGTCAACAACAAAAACATTTAAAAGAAGAAGAAGAAGGACCCTTGATCTGATTGAGCAAAGCAAGTCTTCAGTTCTTTTTCTTCTTATTCTTTCTTGGGGCTAACACCAAATGTGTGTTTTAAAAAATCAACAAAGAAAGTGAATATGGCCTACTCTAGATGGGGTTGCATTCCCCAGCCTGAAGGAGCAGGTTCACAGCTTGGGACTACTCATGAGTAGGGATGCTGGAAAAATTCAAGATGGACTAAAATGAGCTCAGAGTTCTAAGAATCTGACCTGCGGAATCCACTGTGGAGTGACCCCCTCAAGCTGCGCAGAGTCCGTGGACTTTCAGATTTGTTTTTTTTTTACGTTCCCAAAATTTACGCATATTTATTTGTAGGAAAATATGCACGTTTCTGTTGAAGAAAAGTCTAGCAGAATGGGGGACAATACACTAAATGTTACGTACTAAGGTAAATTGTGTAAATTCTTAGGAAACCTCTTACGCAATCATTTGCGTATTTTTCTGCATAACGAAAAAAATCCGCATCCACCTGTGAGCAGATGATGGAACAAAAGGTGCCTGACTCTTGGCGAAACAGAGTCGGAGTAGATTTTATGCAGTCCATACATCCCTACCACTATGGTGAGATGTCTTGCATTTTGGTTTACATTATAGTCATGATTTGTAGAGTTGCACCTCTGCCTATAAAGGAACACATGCAAATGTGACACAAATCTAGGCCCTCTTGTTTGGTGATGTGTTTCCTCTGATGCCTAAGTAGCCACCCGAGCCTCTGTAGATGACCCTAAGGGCTAAGGCACAGGTAGAGAGGTACATGAGAGGAGGTGTTCCACCAGGGACTAAGGTTCCAAGCTGTATAGATTTATATCCACATGGGAGGCATTCAAGATGAGACTGGACAGCCACCTGCCAGGGATGCTCTGACTTGGATTCCTGCATTGAGGAGGGGGTTGGACTTGAGGGTCTTATAGGCCCCTTCCAACCCTACTATTCTATGATTCTATGAGCACTTAATACAGAAATCTTCCCAAACGTTTTTGAACTCATTCTCCAGAGAAGGAGATTCCCCAGTCTCTCTAGGAAGCTTATTAAGGCAATGCTGATCTGCTCTTTCAGGCTGAATCTACACATAGCAGCTATACTGTTATCATACCATTACCATAACTATTGGTACACATGACACCAATGAGCAGCAATAGTTAGGATAATGGTATAACTGCTATGTGTGGATTCAGCCTCAGTTATGTTTCCCCTCTAATGATTAAATCTGTCTTCCTGGAGTTAAAAAAACAAACTGCTCTTTGTCTTATCCTCTGCAGAATAAGATGAACAACTGCCGTGTTTCAGAAAAGTTTTTAGATGACCTTAAGGCACAGGTAGGTACATGAGAGGAAGTGTTCCACCAGGGACTAAAGTTCCAAGCTGTATAGGTTTATATCCATGCTGGAGGCCTTCAAGACGAGGCTGGACAGCCACCTGTCAGGGATGCTCTGACTTGGATTCCTGTACTGATCAGGGGGTTGGACTCGATGGCCTTGTAGGACCAACCCTGCTATTCTATGATTCTATAAGTCAATACGAGTACTTTGAATTGGGCCTGGAAATGAATTGGAAGACAATGGAAGTGAGAACAGACCATCCCTTTATAAAGACTCAGGCACTTGGTCGATCTAGCCCAGGGATGCTGAACCTCTTTCTGTGCAAGGATCAAATGCCATTTTGGAGAAGCTTTCAGTAGCTGCATCCCAAGGACAGATGGAGCTGAAGGCAAAAAAAGGGTGGCAGCAAGGATAAAACTCTGTGTGTGTGTGTGTGTGTGTGTGTGCACGCAAAATACCGAAAATGCCAGTCTATTTTAGCTTCAAGCTCTTCTTTCCAGGAATAAAGCCTTAGGAGAGGCATTTCAGTCTTTTAGCATGGCAGGAAAAGAACCGCACAAAAAAGCCAGGAAACTACCAAATGATTAGTGGTCAGGGGGAAATGGGTGGGGCCATGGAAAGGGGGTGGGGCCATTTGGGGAGCCCTGGAGGCATTGATTGGGACCCCAGCTGGCTGGATTTGGCCTGAGGTTCTACACCCCTGGCTGAGGCTACCTTATTCTGAACAGCGAGAGCTCTCCCGGGTCTGTCTTCCCAAGCCTTGCTACTGTAAACTGGAGATTCAGGTCAGATCCCCTTTAACTGGGGCTTCCTCCATGCAAAGCATGTGCCCCCTCCCTGCCGCATGGCACCTCCTTGAACATGCCCACCCTCCTTGATTCTTTGGCCATGGCTCTGGCCAGGGGGGCTTTTCCCCAGCTTCACTTGGCCAGCCTGCTGTAGCCTCTCCTGGATGCTTGAGAATTTTCCTCCGCCGCTCATGCCTTGGCAACCTCTACTTTAGACTGCTGTATTTTTCTCTGTGTCGGGCTGCCTTTGAATCCTGTTCCGGAATGAAAACTGCTTAAAAACTGACCAGCGTTTTAACTAGAGTAGGATGTAAAGATCCTATTCATATTGATTGGCTGATGTTTTAATTTGCAGTATCGTTGGGTTTTAATCTTACCTTGTGGATGTTGTTTAAGTGTTTTGTTTTATGGATGTTTTTATTATACTGTTTATTATGGTTTTATTGCTCTGATGGTGTGTTGCAAACTGCTCAGATTTGATTTTGTTCTGTCAACTGTAACTATGTATTTAATAATATGTATTTATTACATTTCTATACCGCCCCATAGCCGAAGCTCTCTGGGCAGTTTATAGAAGTTAAAACATTAAATATAATATAAAAAGTTTAAAAGCAATTTACATAAAAGCACACAGACAATATACACGAACAACATATAACTAAAACCAACTTTGAACTGTCAGTCATAACTAAAGACACATCCAGGACTGATTAAAACTCACCATGTGCTGCCAAATGCCTGGGAAAAGAGAGAGGTCTTGACCTGGCACTGAAAAGATGATGATGACACAAGGTGGGGATAGAAGGAAATAAAAAGAGTGGTGTGGGGAATCTAATGGAACTGGGCAGGGGTGAATGGGAGTACTGGAGGCAAATGAGTCTAGCCATGTTCATATCTTTGAGCATCTTTCAGATCAACAGTGAAGAACCATCAAGATATAAATACACTTAGTCCAAACCAGGGGCAAGTGATCTCCAGCCTGCAGGCCAGATCTGGGCTACAGAGTTTCCCAGTCATGCCCTAAATTCTAGATTCTAAATAGAGGACCCAAATAGAATAAAAAAGACCCCATATCCAGATAAGTGAAGGCCAAACAGAGGGAGAGAGCAATCTTATGGTCCCTGCAGTGTCCCAGGGATGATAGGATTCTTTGGGGTCCCCCCTCACAGGCCATAGATACTCCTATGACCTTGGAAGGGGACTCTAAAATCCTATCACCTCACCACATCCCATCACAGCCACCACAGAAAGAACTGTGCCAGCTGTATTACGAGCTTGCGTAAAGCTGCCTTGGAAGACCTCAGAGAGTCCTGAAAGGGGGAGTTGTGGTGAGCAGGGAGAGGAGAGAGTCGGGGTGGGTGAATGAGTGATGTTTGTGACTGCCAGGTTTCTCTGAATATTGTCTTGTTGCTCATCCTGTGCCTGATTCCCATTTGTGTTTGTGATCGCTGCTCGCTCTGTGGGAAGCAGAGATTTGCGCAAGTTTCCCCAAATTAGGAAATTTGTGCAATTTTCATCCATAGGCTAAAACTGGTCTGATTCAGTGTGCAGGCAAAATTTGTGCAAATTAGGAAATCGGCACAAATCAAACTGGGAACTGGAAATGAGACAAACATGAACACATGTTTGACAATTTGTGAATATTTTTGCTGGACACGCGCTTGCGCTTGCGTTTGGAGCTTTGAATGGGGCATCGAATGTGAGCAAAAGCAAAATTCTCATATGTCCCCAGGAGAGAGGAGAGGCCCGATCATGAAGAAGCCATGGCCCCTCCAGCCTCATCCCCACCTCGCAAGCACAACCTCACAGAGTCCCATCTAGAAGGAAAAAAACAACAAAGGAGGACAGAGAGGCGAAAACCACCTCCGTTGTTCCTCCTGCCCTGCCACCGGCAGCAGAGATCGGAGATCGGAACAAGGGTACCACACATCAGATTGTGTCCTAAGTGAGGACTAGATGTCCAAGTAGGAGACCTCTTGATCGTGTGTTTTGCGCATCACAGGAGCATGTGTTTTGTACATGCGCTTGAACTGGCAATTCTTATGACAACCCCCTTAAATACCCATTTTTCCCCCCTGCTTTGCTCACAAGATGAATGAAAAAGCAAGATTGCCAGCTGAATAAGTAAAATTATTCCTTTTATATTAGAATTGCATCTATATTAAATTACTGAAATATTAAAGTAATATTGCCAGCAGGAGCAAGCATGTCGACACTAACAAACACAATCCATTCTACTCCTACAGCACGGTGCATTGCAGCTAAACACCGCGAGGTGGCAGCAATTCCTCACAGTTAAGGGTCTTGAACTTTTCATGGTGCAGAGAAGCCTTTTCAAAGAACTGGACATTTTCTCTTCTGGGTTAATACAACATTCTTCTGTTACAGTACTTGCCTCCTAAGCCAAAAGTGCTGCCTGGGCCATCACCTTTATTCTACTTTCTAATTCTGTTCTCTTAAATATTAAGATGCCAACCTCTTTTCAGCAGAACCCAGTTAATATAAGCCTTTTATTCCAAAGGGTTAATTGAACTTAAAAATAAAATAAAAATCATTCCATTCCTGTAACAGCAGTCTGACTGGCAGAAATTTAGCAGGTATTTCTCAGCAGGGAGAAAAAAAAAATGATGGGGAAGCATTTCAGCTTCTAAATTTCGGTGTGTCCAGCCAATGTTAAAGGCACAGGAGCAGAGCCAGAACATACTAAAACAAAAAGTTTTCTCACTGATGTCCCCCTGCCCCAATTATTCTAACAAAATACTTTCTCTTTAAAAATACAAGTGGGACCTGCAACAAAGTGTTGCAGTATGTTGTGCTCTTCTGTGTTCCAACCAGTCAGCCAGCCAGTCAGCCATGCCCTTTTCCAGGTTATGCCATTCCATCCACCACCCAACAGGTATTCTGTGTCCACGGAGCATGCTTATTCTTCACTGAGCTTTTTGAGGTGTCCCCCACCCCACCCCTTAAGTGTTTTTCCCTTAAAGATTTATTTTGTACTTCTGAAAACATTGGGTTTCCCCAAAACCTGTGAATATCTTTTTCTTGGGTATGCAGATGGTGCCATTTATACCATTATACCAACCATTATTGGTTTAATACCCTGCCCATGTCAGCAGATTTCCCCCCCATCACTTCAGGGGAAATATACAAGAATGTACAAGAACCAAGAACCAATTGCAAACATTACACATCCCAATGCATTTTGAGGCAAATGTTATTTTCAGGGAAGGGCGTGTTTGCAGACATATTCATCACATGTATACAATTGTCATAATTGTACAATTGCCATGGATCTGGGATCAGAGTTTTCCGACATGCAGTGTGAGAAGTGCCCAGGAAAACATTTCCTCTATCAAAGAAACCAAAGTAAGGATTCTGTTTGAACGGTGTGATAATGATAATATCCATCCATCCATCCATCCAATCTATCACCTTAAAAAAAAAAAAAAAAAACTACTAGAGGGAGCCACCTCACTGTACAATTGAGGTACAATTGAATCTCAATTGAGATTCAGTATCCACTGAATCTCCTGCATAAATCAAATATCTGGAACTGTATTTGCTACTGAATGTGTAGAGTCACACCTTCTGAGCTTCACAGGAGGTTGGGAGCAGATTTAACATGTTGGACTGGGAGTCAGGTGATCCAGGTTCTAGTCCCCACTCAGCCAAGGAAGCTCACAGGGTGACTTCGGGCCAGTCACAGACTCTCAGCCCAACCTACCTCACAGCCTCTGCTTAAATGCCTCCTACTTAAATGCCTCCTACTTAAATGCCTCCAGGGAAGGAGAACCCACCACCTCCCAAGGCACTGCTGAGCAGCTCTCACAGTTAGGAAGTTTCTCCTTATGTCTAGCAAAATCTGCTTCCCTTCAGCTTCCAATCACTGGTTTCAGCCCTGCCCTCTGGAGCAACAGAGAACAGGTCTGCTTCACCTCCAGGACAGCCTTTCAGATATTTGAAGATCACTGTCGTGTCTTCTCTCCTCTGGGCTAAACATACCCAGCTCTTTCAACCGTTGGTCATAGGACGTGGTTTCCAGATCCCCCACCATCTTGGTCGCTCTTCTCTAGACATGCTCCAGCTTGCCAATGCCCTTCTTAAAATGTGGCACCCAGAACTGGATGCAGTACTCCAGATTGGCCTGACTAGTGCAGAATAGAGTGGAATGATGGCCTGGAGACTATGCTTCTGTCAATGCAGCCTAAGATTGCATGAGCTTTTTAAGCTGTCAAGTTCCTCCACCAAACAAGCCCTACAACTAGGCCAAGCTAAGGGCAGATATAGACACCTGGGGTAAGACTCAATGGGCTGGTTCGCACCACACAAGGGTGGTTAATAAGCCATGGTGGCTTGTCAGCCACCTTCCACATGCCAATCACGTGCCAGTCACCCTCAGTGCACACTTCTGTCCTTCAAGTTGCGCTCTCCCCATACTGCTTTTCATCTCTTTGACCCAGTTCACATTTTCACTGCAGCCCATGTGGCTAATTTAAGCCATGGTGGGCTGCAGTGTCCACAGCCACCAAGTTGCCAATTGAAGCCCCCCCACCTCCACTCCATGGCTTCTCATGTTGTCCTAACCTGGCTTGTTGGGATGGTTAAGAAACCACCCAGAACCCGAGGGCTGTTGCAGGGCTGTGGGGCGGTTTGTTGAGCACCACAACAAACCACCCTCAACAGGTTCAGATGACACGAGAAGCCATGGCGGTGGAGGGCCTTGAATCAGCAACCTGGTGCTGGTGGACGCCGCAACCCACCATAGTTTAAATAAGCCACGGTGGGCAGAAGTGATTGTGCGAACCAGGTCAAAGAGAGGAAAAGCAGTATGGGGAGAGCACAACTTGAAGGATAGAAGTGGTGTGTTGGCAAGTGGAGCTTAACCCTCTCCCTACCAGTGACTTCTCCACAATATCCAGTGTCTGAACCATGGCAAACATGTGCCTGGGATCCCTAGCAGTGGGAGGGGGAACAGGGGCCATGGTATAGTGGTAAATGTTGAAGTGCAGGAGCTTATAATGACTCAGTCCCCATAGCCATGTCTCGAAAAATGCAGGCAGTTGCATTGATCCATATTTATCCATGTTTTTGTGTGTGTGCCTCTGTGTGTGTGTGCGTGCACACGCACGCGTGTGTGTAAAGCACATAATAAACAGGGCACTGTTGGGTCTTCATCATCTGTTTTTCTTTTCATCACTGGAATGCCCCCAGTTGTTGGTTCATGCATCTGTGTATACACAACGGTGGAGGCCGGGGGCTCCACTCTCAGTGGGGCTGTGCATCCACTCCGGGTGTCAGCCAGAACCAGCCAGAACTCTAAAGGGGCTATCCAAGGTGCTGAACCCGACCCCCAAAACAGGTTCAGCACCTTGGATAGCTCCTTTAGAGTTCTCGCTGGCTCTGCCTGAATCCCAGAATGGATTCACAGACCCACTGAAATTGGAGCAGCCAGCCTCCACGGATACGTGCACACACGGTTGGTGCTTGAAAAATCAGTTTCTCCCCTAACGTTGCAGCTAAGCTCAGAGGGAACAGGGGAGACTGAGGGGGATGGCAGATGATGCCAGCAATTCTGCTGAGCAAAAAGTCCTGGGGCTTCTGCCCTGTGTGCCTGGCTCCACTACACCACTGGAAAGGGGACAAGCCGCGTGTTGGAGAAGGAAGAAATGGCGGGTGAAGGGTTAAGCATTCTTCCCCACTCACCCCTTCCCTCCTCCAAATTGCACCTTCTCTTTCTCCTTTTCAGCTGTTTGGCAGTTCCAGATCTGCCACCAGATGCTTAGCTAGGCCCTAACTGAGGAGGAAAATTATTTTCCAACATCAGATCTCACTACCAGCTGAGTATGGGATGTAGGCAAAACACAGAGAGCTGAGTCTTCTGATCAGAAACCTTTTGGGGCATGCCTTCTGACATCCTGTCTAGGTTTCTTGCCATTAATGCTTTCATGTTCTAAGCATGATCGTCCTTGTTCCGCAGCCATTACCTTTTTATGGGTTTGTTTCTCGGCTGTCATTTTGCAGACAGGAGAATTTACAGCTGAACCATTCCTTAGTGGTAAGCACTTTAATTCAGGTGACATTTTGAAGTTGAAATATATATATATATAGCCTTAATAGGAAAAGTAGCTGTTTATCAATTGATTGCACATACATTAAAACAACATAGGTACACATCTCTCAGAGATCCAGCTGTCAGAGAGAAAACAGGGAGTTTGGAAGCACAGAAATATACAGGTTGAGAAAGTCCCCCAGGGAAAGGGAAGACGATTGGGGTCAAGGGCTGCTCTTTCTCTGAGCCCAATCCTCCACCCCCCACCGCCGCTGCTGCCATCTCGCTGTGATCCTTTAAATCAGGGTGGGCAAACTTTTTGGTGCTGAGGGCCACAATCCCTTTGGGCCCGGGACACATACCACTGATGGTAGTCAGGGCCTCAGATACAAGTGGGTGGGGACACCCTTGTCTCTTCTCTTCTCTCCCTCCCTCCCTCCCTCCCATTCATTCATTCATCCATTCTCTCTCTCTCTCTCTCTCTCTCTCTCTCTCTCTCACACACACACACACACACACACACACACTAACACACACACAAATGCAACCATTCACACAACACAGACACATGTAACTGCACAAGCAACTGTCCTCTCTCCCCTGCATTCATCCATTATCCATTTCACCATTTCACTCTTCCATGTATTCTCTCCCCCTCCCACTCCTCTCACACACACACCCATTCACACACACACAGCCTCCCCCCTCCACAAACACACACACACACACCCTTTCTCCCACCCCATCTCGGTGCGCAGGGATCGGTGGTGTACTGTCTGGAACCAGGGCCCACAGGGACGTAGCACCGGCACTTTTTTTAATGCCAGGGTCGCTGACATCATCTCCGCCCGCCCCGCACAGAATTTCCCATTCCCTCTGAGCTTAGTTGCAATACTCACAAGTAGCTGGGTAGGGGGAATTAATGTTCCCAGCCACAATATACTGCTCCCTGTTGTAATGCAAAGTATTCGGGGGTGGCCTGTTCTGGAATGGCCTATTAAGACCCATTCACTTTACGAAACACCTGCTCCTGGTGGAGTTGAAGCAGCAAGAACTGGTGTGTTGATGTGGCTTGACACCGCTGCCTGCAACGTTGGGCCTTCCTTGGGACTGTGGCTGTGGGTTTATGTGGGTTTATGTGGGTTTGTGGTGCTCCAACATTTGCCACTGCACACTGGCAGGGATGGGGAGGTTTATCCCTCCCTCCCTGCCTGCATGCTGAGACCCCAGTGCCCCCCCACACACAGAGACACACACTGCTTTCCCCAGTACCAAACAACTGAGCTGGGGGCGGGGAGGCACACAATTCAAATGGGGAGCAGAGCCCAGGGTGACTCTGTTCGCACACCATCTTCTCCATTTAAGCTTGGCTTGCACCAGTCTGCCAAATGGCTCTTGATCTGCGAGGGGTGTGATTCTGCTGGAGCACTCGGGGATGACTCTCCTCCTGCGGTCTTCCCCAGAACAATCATACTCCCAGAAGCCCCTTAAAGAGGTGAATGGTGGGCCTGGGGGAGCGTGACCTTAGCAGGGGATGATGGATTTGAAGGCAGGTGCCGGGGCACAGGCACTCACAGTGGGCCACATGGAAGGTCTCTGAGGGCTGCATGTGGCCCGTGGGCCACAAGTTGCCCATGCATGCATTAAATCTTTCTCGCAATCTCTCCTGCACTAAAAATATCTTGGTGTGTGCACATGTCTCTGAGCGTATTTGGGTTGGGTCCCAGAAGATGCATGCCAGAAGACATGTATCCACAGAGGCCACCCTCCCCCCGAGACACACGCACACTATCCTTTAAGCCCTGGGCTGAAAGAAAGTGAGCATGAGGAGTCTCACTTTGCTTCAGCCTCCGAACACCCAACCATGCCTCACTGAGGACTAGCATCTTTGTGCTATTCCATGCCCCTTAGTAGCACGAGGGTAGTGCACATGCATAAGTCTCAGTCCTTGCCAGCTTGGGGGAGACAGGGGTCATCACTGTGACCCCCTAACCAACCAAAATAGTATTTTATTGCAAGAAGGGGAGTCTCTGCAATAGGTCGAGGGGCTGTAGCTCTGTGGTAGGGCGCCTGCTTTGCATGCAAAAAGTCCCAGGTTCAGTCCCTGCTTATCCAGGTAGGGCTGGAAAAACTCCTTCCTGAAACCCTGGAGAGCCGCTGCTGCCAGTCAGTGTCGACAATAGTGGGCTAGATGGACCCAGGGTCTGACTCTGTATGCAGCAGCTTCCTATCTTCCTAAGTAGAGGTCCTCTCCTCCCCCAGCCTTCCTCCCCAGTTAGGCAAAGTAGATGGTTGCATACATCTCTATAAACAGAGCATCTGATTAGCTTCTCCACAAGAAGAGACAAGTACAGGTTATCTGCCCTTCTCAGGGCATTTGCTTCCCGAAGGGACCCACAGAGCAAATACCCTTTTGGCCTGTCCAGCATCTCATGTTCCATTCCATCCCGCTTTTTGCCATGTGCTTTCAATATCATGACATGCAACAGCCTTTGTTTTCATTCTGTCTGCAATTAAAGCTACAGGAAAGGCAGAAATGTAAGCTTCCCACAGGGAATTCAACATGGCAAGCCACCGACTAAGTACACGCCATAACATCTTAACGACACCGGCCTCCGTTTTTCGCCCAAGGCAAGAACGAACTCCTCTGTTGCTTCTGTCACAGCTAATGATATTAATTGTGCTGTGCTGGGGGTGGGGGGGAGATGGGACACACACCCCTCTCCCCCTCACACACACACCAAGATGAAGAATGCCAGGCAAGTTTGAACGGAAGTTAAGACCAGCCATGTTCAAAGAGCTGAATGCAATTAAGAGGACAGACTCTTTAGTTGCCGGTGGTTACTCCAGTTTCGCCATAGGACATAAATTTAAAAAATCCAAAGCATTAAGACTAACGCATGGTAACAAGAGAAAGCCGCCACCATCATATATCCCCCTTGCTGTGCTTTACAGAAAAACATGCTTAATTTAGAGAGCGCTGGATATCTTAAAGCACTGCAGAAATGTCTCCTTTTTTGAACAAACTGGGAGAGAAAATGATCAGGAGCAATTCCCTAATGAGGTCATTTGTATGCTGCAATCAGTTTTACTTCCCGAACATGGAGAATCTGTCATGCGTAAGTGGAAGAAGATCTGGGCCTGCTCAGTTATTTTAATGGCAGGACAGAAGCCCTGGTATGGCATATTTACCTAGCATGCTGTTGTACTGGCCACAATGTTGAACCCTGATTTTTCTCCAGATAATTCAGGTGTGGCAACAATAGAGGCTTCAGAGGAAACTGCTGATTTCACCTTTTCTCAATGGAGCTCATGGGGATATTTTATTCTTTTTATGGTCACAACCACCCTGTGAGGGAGGTAAGGCTGAGAGGCAGCAACTGACTGGTGCACAATCACCCAGTGAGATTTGTGGCTGAGTGGGCATGATTTAGCTCTAAAACTCTAGCCACTACTCTTGAGAAAGTGAGGGCCCCTCCATCAATCACCTGAGTTTTAGCTGCTGCCATCATAGAACTGTCTCCATCAGCAACCACTCCTGCTGGCAGCATCAGAGGGAGGAGGGAGGGAGGGAGAGAGAGAAAGAGAGAGAGAGAGAGGGAGAGGCACCCTTAATCACCTTGGCTGGAGCCAATGACCATTTTGGCTCCTCCTTTCCCAGAACCATCTCCTGTAGTGGTCATGGCACCCAACTGGCTTATTTTCCTCTTCCCTTCCAAAGCCCTTTCGCTCCTGCACTGCACTGCAATTATTCTAAATGCCAAACAGCCTCTGGAAGGGCAGGAGAGTCTCGTGGATCCTTCTCTCTCCCCGCCCTGCCCACAGTCTCACCCCCTTTTCTCCCTCCCCAGACCTCTTCCACGTTTGCAATGGTGATCTCAGAAGGGGAGACTTTCCACGCCTACTC
The DNA here is from genome assembly GCF_057233095.1 of Heloderma suspectum. Taxonomy (NCBI): domain Eukaryota; kingdom Metazoa; phylum Chordata; class Lepidosauria; order Squamata; family Helodermatidae; genus Heloderma; species Heloderma suspectum. Next base: position 7,008,371 of record NC_139466.1, read on the forward strand.
CAAGATGGCTGGAGGTGGGAAATCCCGGCTAATGTGCTCTGCGAATGTGTCGTTGCATTTCATGTGATGGTTATTAAAAATGTAAATGGCACTGGTGGGGTGATAGTTAAGGGGGTTGCTGCAGGCATGGAGGAGGGATTCAACCATTTCCTCCCCTGCTGTGTTCCTATGGAGAATATCCCTTCTGAAGCTGTTATTTGAACATAAGAACATAAGAAGAGCCCTGCTGGATCAGACCAAAGGTCCATCTAGTCCAGCATTCTGTTCACATAGCTGCCCACAGGAAACCCACAAGCAGGACATGAGCACAACAGCACCCTCCCACCCATGTGCCCCAGCAACTGGTGTACATAAGCATACTGCCTCTGAGACAGGAGGTAGCATAGAGCCATCAGGACTAGTAGCCATCGATAGCCTTCTCCAGCAATTTCTCCAACTCCCTTTTAAAGCCATCCAAATTGGTGGCCATCACTACGTCCTGTGGTAGTGAATTCCATAGTTTAACTCTGCGCTGTGTGAAGAAGTCCTGCCTTTTATCTGTCCTGAATTTCCCACCAGTCAGGTCATGGGATAATCCCATACTGACACATTATGAATGTGTGTATGGGCAAAGTGTGTCCCATATCTGAAAGAATGTTAAATCTTTGAGTTCAATTCCTTATATCTATCTATAGTATCTATCCACCTGCCTCTCTCTCTCTCTCTCTCTCTGTGTGTGTGTGTGTGTGTGTGTGTGTACACACACACACACACACACTGGGGTTCTAGTATTGTGAGAGAGGGAGAAAAATGTCTGCTGTGTGTGTGTGTGTCTCTCTTTCTCTGTGTGTGTGTGTGTGTGTGTTCCACGGTGTATTCATTTGAGATGTATTTATTTCGTATTGCTTAATTAGACCACCTTTCTTCAAGCATGCATTCAAAGCACTGCACAATTAAACTTAATAAAGCAAATACATTAAAACAATGATAACTACTCCATAGCATTCACTCTTACAAGGCAGCAACCAGGCCCATACGGTAAGACAAACAAAAACAATTCCAAATGCCAGTTTAAAATCAAAGAAGAAGGCTGTCAGATCTCCCAGTAAGAGGGTCCCACAACTGTGGTGTCACCAGCCGAAAGCCCCTGCACCTGGTAGCTGCCAATCACATAGCCAACGTAGCGGGTCTAAGACCAGAGTCTCTGAAGCTGACAGAAGGTCTCAAGCAGATTCATATGGGCTCAGGTGGTCCTTCAAGTAGCCCAGTCCCAAGCCATTAAGAGATGTTACAAACACATCCCTATTTTAGCCTGTAAAATTTTATAAAGATCAGCAGACAAAAGTAAGGAGTAGTATTAGCTAGTAGTGCTTTTGGGCTGAAGAAGGAACAGTATTTCAGCTTCTCCCTCCAAGCCAGGGTTGGTCATGACACGCTGCCAATGAACTTATTTCTCAAAGAAGAAAAGAACTGCCTGTTTTAAGTGGAGGGACAAATCAATAAGAGGCTCAGAGAAACCAGAGAAAATTGATGCTTGTTCCATAGGCATCAGCACAGTTTCAGTCAATAAGGGTGAGTGATGAGCAGAAATCTATGGAATGATGACTTCATGCTCCATCATGCATCCTTTGCATCTCAACATCACATCATTCAGAATTAGATTTCGCAGGCTAACGTATGTCCCCAGGCCGCTCCTTCCAGCCCATCTGTCAAATCTTTTACATGAGTGTTACCAATAAGATTGATCAAAATGACAAAGCTTCTGTGCCTCTTCTGTGCATGGGCTTTGGATCCCCACGGTACATCAAAAAGCGTCTCAGCTGCTAAGCAACAACTGTGGGGCTACGAACAGGGAGGAATTTACATGACAGGGAAAAAGCTATCAGCACAGGAATGCAAATGAACATGAGAACATAAGAAGAACCCTGCTGGATCAGACCAAGGGTCTATCTAGTCCAGCATTCCGTTCACACAGTGGCCAACCAGCTGTCAACCAGGAACCCACAAGCAGAACATGAGCACAACAGCACCCTCCCACCCATGTTCCCCAGCAACTGGTGCACATACGCACAGTGCCTTACTTCTAAGCTGATTCTCTCCCATTTATCAGTGCTGAGAAATGTGGCAGCTGGTGTACATAGGCTCACTGCCTCTGGTACTGGAGGTAGCACATAGCCATCAAGACTAGTAGCCACTGATGCTTGTCAATGCTTCTTGCTCCATATTTTCCAAGGTCTGAAGATGAAACAGGGCATGATCCAGGCATGATTTAGCACATTGATATCCCATGGCAGTGCCACCTCCAGGTTTCAGAGGCCTTTGGGCAAGGGACCTTCAATGGGCCCCCTCCCTGAGTGAGTCCACCTTCTCACTGCCACTGTCACCAGCTGTTGTTGCTCTTTCTCCTCCTCTTTCTCCTCATTGCTACCACTTGCCTGCTTGACAAGCAGAGAGCCAGTAAGAAAGTAGGATGTAGCATCTACTGATCATTCTTTTAACCACCAGAGTTGTCTGGATGAGAGTGAGGGGCTGCTGAACAAGTAGGGTGCAATAGTGAAGAGCAGGAGCAACTCCAGGGGTCTCTTGTCAGTGGGTGGGCTGGAGTGTGGGCCCTCAGCAGGTGCCCAACCATGCCTACTCTTGATGCTGTCCCTGTCCCATAGGGACAGAAGACTGTCTACTCCAGTGGTGGCTCTCTTGGGTCAGAATTGTTTACTCTGGTGGTGGCTCTCTGGGATCTCAGGCAGAGGTCCCTTTCCCATCACCAGTACCTTATTCTTAGAACTGGAAATGCTGGGGATTGAACTGGGGACCTGTTACAACCAAGGCAGATGTTTTACCACTGAGCCATGGTCCTGTCACACTATCTGTTTCAACAGGAGACTTATGCGTGTGTTCCAGTGTCCCTCACTTAAATCAATGGGACTTAAAAGTGCTGAACTTTGGCTTTATTGTTTCCTAAGACAGAGTGGAGAGAACCAGGGGCACCATAAGCTTTGCTGAGAAGCCACCTTCATCAATCCCTTCCATCAACTCTCACTTGGCAACAGCTAGGAATGGCATAGGCACCTGATTCAGTCTGGGAATCCAGCAGATCTGCTCCCGCCCGCACCACTGAGCCCCACCTCTGCTTGTCCCCTGCCCACACTCGGCGAATGGCCTGCACTCACCCTGGCAGCCTCGTTGAGCTTTGTGGTCACAATTTTTTGAGAAATAAAATGGTTATCGGAAAAATGCACATATTTGTGCACACAAGAAAATGTGCATTTTGCAAATGCACATTTTTGCGAATATGCGAAAATGTGCATTTTAAAAAAATGCACATTTCTGCACAAAAAATCCACATTTCACACATGAGAATATGCACATTCACAAAAATGTGCATTTTGTGCATACAAAAACATGTGCATTTTTGCGATCACTGTTGTATTTTTCAAAAAAAATGGTGACCACAGAGCTCGACGAAGCTGCTGAGGTGAGTGCAGGATGCTCACCAAGCATGGGAGGGGCTTGAGCACGGTCTGGGGACTGGCGAGCAGGGGCAGCGGCTGGGCGGGCAACTGGAGAACCCAGACTGGATGAGTTTGCACATCCCTAGCAGCAGCCATTCCATCAGGCTGCAGCAGAGGGACACATCAGAAGACATAGTGATAGCCACCAATTTGGATGGCTTTAAAAGGGGTAAGACAAATTCCTGGAGAAGGCTATCAAGGGCTACTAGTCCTGATGGCTATACTCCACTTCCAGTATCAGAGGCTGTATGATTATGTACACCAGTTGCTGGGGAACATGGACAGGAGGATGCTGTTGCAATTCCATGGGCGGCCAGAACAGATGCAAAACATCAGTTGTGCCAGATAGTTCAGCTTCCTAAGAACTGTGGTTTCCATTAGAGAGCAAACAAACAGCAAAACCATGCTCCTAGTCCTTAGGGTGACAAATTTATGATTAGAAATATGTACTGTGAAATCTCAGAAACCTGGAGGATTGCTGAATAAGGTATTTCCAGCAGAGAGAAGGAAGGACTTCAGTGCTGATCAGTGCTGAACTTCAATAGTGCTGATCCCCACAACTTGAAGCAGAATCCATGTTGCAAAATAGAATAAACTGGTGTTTCAGTGTTGTGTGGTGCCGTTCAGGCTTTCAGCTACCCATACCTTCTTCCAGGAGGCTCCATTACATTTTCCCCTTCCCCCCGGTTTCTGTCTCCACATCCATCCAACAGTCTTCCCGCATAACATGCCCACTGAATATAGGCATGTATGAGAATTTCATTTTTGCTCACAAAACATGCGAGCATGCCCCGTTCCAAACTCCGAATGTGCGCGCAAGCACGTGTCTGGCGGAAATATTCACAAATGTTTGCGTTTGTCTCATTCCCAATTCCCAGTCTGATTTGTGCAAATGTCCACAGCAGACTAGATCAGCCCTGTTTTAGTCCAAGGAGGAAATTTCCACAAATATGGGGAGGATTTACACAAATCTCCCATTCGATTCTTACTCAATTTGCACAATTTTCCCAATTGCACAGAGCAAGCAGCGATTCCAAATGTAAACAGGAATCAAGCATGAGGGAAGCAGCAAGATGACATTCTGGAGATCTTGAACGTCGCTCATTTGCAAATCCCAAACAGAGCATGCTCCATCTAAACTGGGATGGAGTTTTTCCTCCCTCCATTCTTCCCCCCAAAGATTTTTGGTACTTTGCAAAGACTTTGAGGTCCCCCCAACCCTACTAATACCTCATCCCCATGTGAGGATGGTGCCATTTTGGCATTCATGAGGACCTTATATAGGATTATGCAAAACATTGATTTCTTAAAAAAAGAAAAGAATGAACAGCCCTGACTTAAACAAAGGTGATTGAAATTGAGGATTTTAATGGCCAGAGATGGTTAAAGTTGACTGCTTGGTAAATAGTAGCCACTATGTTCTGAAAGACTTGCTAGAGGCAACAGCAGGAGTCCACAGCAGAAACCTAAGAAGAGTTTAGGGAAACCTAAGAAGAGCCCTGCTGGATCAGACCAAGGGTCCATCTAGTCCAGCATCCTGTTCACACAGTGGCCAACCAGCTGTCAACCAGGAACCCACAAGCAGGACACGAGTGCAACAGCACCCTCCCACCCATGCTCCCCAGCAACTGGTGTGGATAGGCTCACTGCCTGTGGTTCTGGAGGTAGCACATAGCCATCAGGACTAGTAGCCATTGATAGCCTTCTCCTCCAGGAATTTGTCCAACCCCATTTAAAGCCGTCTTTGACCCCCAGCTAGGGACGGATGGACTGTGTGAACTCCACTCCGCCTATGTTTTGCGGATTGTCAGGCACCTTTTGTTATGTCATCTGCTCACAGATGGATGTAATTTTTTCCCATCATGCCAAAAAATATGAAAATAATTATGTAAGAGGTTTCATACCAATTTACATAATCTACTGTAGCACATAACATTTAACGTATTGTCCCCCATTCCATTCAATTTTTCCTATCAGAAATTTCTGCATTTTCCTATGAATAAAGAAATAAACAAATACAATGTTGGGAAAGTTAAAAATAAATAAATAAATAAATAAATAAATAAATAAATACCTCTGAAAGTCCATGGACTCTGCGTGGCCTGAGGGGTTCGCTCTGCAGTGGATTCCAGAGGTCGGATTCTTAGAAATCCAAAATTATTTTAGCCCATCTTGAATTTCTCCAGCATCCCTACCCCGACCTACCAGAATTCAGAGGAATATCACCTCTGAATGCCCATGTTTCATCTATATCTAGCCATCATGGTTAAAAGCCATTGATAGAGGCCTCTTCCTCTAAACCACTGGTGCAGAACACATACTGGTGGTGCAGAACCTTAGGCCTGGGAGTCAAATCTGGCCAACCTGGGGTACCAATCTGGCCCTCTGGAGTTCTTCAGATGGAACAGCCCCTTCCTCTGCCCCCAAGCCCTTCCTCTGGCCCCACCCTCTCCCCCCAACCATCGTTTGTTTGGTGGTTTCTTAGCTTTTGTGCAATCGTCCCCATTCTAAAGGGTTAAAATGTCTCTCCTAAGGAGAAAATGAGGGTACTATTGTGCACAAGAGCAGGAGGGCACTATTACATAAACTAGCTATTACGAACTCCTATTTCCCATGACTATTGTACACATCATTGCTATTGCACACACTAGCAGGAGGGTGCTATTTCACAAACTATCAGGAGGTTAATATATTGTGCCCACTAGCAGGAGGGTGCTATTGCATAACTAGCTATTTCCCACAGCTATTTCACACACTAGCGGGAGGGTGCTATTTCACACACAAGTGCTATTGCACACACTAGTGGGAGCGTACTATTTCACTCACTATCTACTGGGTTTCTGGCAGGCAGTTGCTTGGCCACTGTGGGAACAGAAATGCTGCCCTACATGGAGCCTTGTTCTGATCCAACAGAGCTCTTCTTATGTTCTTCGTTATTGGCAGGAAGGGATTTAAGTTAAAATATGCTGGTATTTTTGATATTTGGTCTCACCCCTTTTTTCCTTTGGCTTCACCCACCACTGGAATGTAGCCCCCAAGGGTGTCTCCAAAATTGAATTCAGCCCTTGGCCTGAAAGAGGATTGACCGCCTTGCTCTATACATTTATCTAATCCTCTTTAATAGCCTTCTAAACCTGTGATGACCATGCCATCTTGTGGCAATGAGTTCCATAGTTCATTCTACCTAGCGTGAAGAGGTACTTGTCTGTGTTGACTCCACTGGGCAATCCCAAGTCCTAGTACAATGAGAGGCAGTGCAAAATTTATCTCCCACCGTGCATGCTTTTTGTAATCCTCTATCATTTCCCCGCTCAGGGACCTTAACTGTAAGCCTCTGACCACTGGACAGCATTGTCTGCCACAAGCAGAGCTATGTGCAAATGACCTCCTGACATTCTCCACCCTATTTGTGGGCAAAAAATGGAGGAGAGAATTTCACAGAAACTGGGAAATTCGGAGGAGAAATTCTCCAACAATTTCTCACAGGTAGGGATCACTCTTGGCAAGGGTTGTAGGACTTCTTTCCTTTTTTTGTAAGGTTTTTTTTTTTTTTTTTGCGGGGGAGGAACTGCCACTGCAAATGGCAACAGCAGCAACTGTGTTGGCAGCCTGGCCCCCATATTGCATTCTCCACAATACCCCAGACCTGGTATTGTTCTGGGGCATTCGGGGGGGGGGTGGAGGGGGGAGAAGGAAGGAGAAACCCACCCAAAAAATGAGGAAGAAAATTTGGGGAAATTGTACAAAGTGACCTTTCACTTCTAGTGGGGTAAGAAAAGAAAAATCGCAGGACATTTCTGGAAAAAAAAATGTCTTCTGAGATAGTTGGGCTCCGCTCTAGTTGTCATTCTTTAGGGTTCAGCACCTTCCTCAGGATCTTCCAAATGAGTACAATTTCTGAGGGGTGATTGTGGATTCATCTTGTCCCTAATGCAGGTACAGAGAGATGATTGTACATGAAAGACAGGACACTCATACACACTCCTCAGCCACCTCATAAGTCAGCTAAGCACAAGAACCCGAAATCCAACCCATAAGAATTTCTCTGAATTTGCTTCTCCTTTGAATTTCTTTTTTTGAAAGCCATTGCTTTCTTATCAAATTGAATGAGGGTGGTCGAAAAAGATGTGGGAGAAATTTTCAGCACAGCACTCATTGCAAACAGCTTCCTGTAAAGCGGTCCATGTCAGCTTTACAGCAACACATACATGGTGGTTTTCTATGCAGAAGTAATGTAACATGCCAACTCATAAAGTTGCATCTGCATCAGGCTTGTGGGACTGAGCTGTTATCTCCTCCGCAGCTGTGAAGTTTATGAGCTTCAGTTGTGATGGCTCACATCAGTGGCTACAGACAGACAGCTTTCCACCCCCATCTCCCCTCCACTCTCAAACACACCAGAAAAAAAGAAGAGTACCTCTGAAACATGTTGATAACTTCTTGTTTAACAGCTGTCAAGGGAAAGATGACAGATTAGCCCGAAGGACTATCTTCGGGCATGTTCGACTTGCAGGGACATTAGAGGGAAGAGCCAGCACAGATGTGGCGAACGAAAATATCGCCAAGGTGCCAGTCTGCATCTTGTCTTCACTTGACATATGCATCTCTCTCTCTCTCTCTCTCTCTCACACACACACACACACACACACAAATATACAGAGAGAGAATAAGCAACAACTTCTTGACTTTCCTGCAGGCAAAATGATATTCCTGGAGACTACTGTTGCTCTTGGACTTTCATACCAACAAATGTAAAATACCTCCCACCCACCCCTCGCCTCCGCACACACACACACACACACACACACACACACAGAGAGAGAGAGAGACAGCAATTTTAACCTCTTTGCTTCCTACCTCTAATTCTTATTTGCTAATCGTTCTCTGCAAACTGCACAGTGCACACTCCAGGGCTCCTTGAAAACTTATTAGAGGTCCTCCAGTGGGAAGGTCATGGTGAAACAGTTTCCCTCAAAGAGAACTTGCACAGTCCCACTCCTGGTCGAAGGGTGTGTGGCCATGAAAAGGGGGTTTGGCCATGGAAAAGGGGTGTGGCCCTCTGGGGTACCCCAGAAAGCTGGGTTGGGATTCCAGGTGGGCCTGGAATTAGGACCTGGTCCTGAGGTTCTGCTCTCCTGACATACAACAAACATAGTCTCCCCAAATCACTATTTCCTTGTTCCTTCCTTCCTTTATTTTTATTTATTTATTTATTAAAAATAAAATATACATCTCGTTGGAAACAGCACTCAATTCTGCAACATCCTTAGGTGTAAAAAATTAGCATAATTGCCACGCTAAATCACATGAGCGTGCTCTTGCTTTTATGTCATCTCCCCACCACCACCACACTGCCAGTTTGATTCGGTCTGCTTGAACATGCACAAGCTATTTATAAAGCCCCATTTTCCATTTTGCAATTCAAATCTTCAAGCCTGTAACTCTAACAGATAATCTCGTGGCTCTTTGGCAGTCTTGCACTCCCAACAGTGGAAGCAAGGGCTGCGAGCACTGACTGTGCTGTTGTTAAAGCTTCACCGACTCTGTCTTTTCTACCCAAAACAATGACAGCACAGCTTGGCATTTTATAAAGCAGAGTGTTTTGCAAACTGCTTCACATCTCTCAGCAATGCTTACATCAGCCCTGTGAGGTGGGGCAGAACCATCAACATGCAATGAGTGTGAGAGTTCTGGTAAGAAAGAGACACAGAGTGAAATGCCGCAAGACCAGGCTGGGTGCTCTGGACTTTTGTCTAAGCCGGGGCCGCCATGCAGGAGTCATAGAATCATAGAATCATAGAATAGTAGGGCTGGAAGGGGCCTACAAGGCCATCGAGTCCAACCCCCTGCTCAGTGCAGGAATCCAAGTCAAAGCATCCCCGACAGATGGCTGTCCAGCCTCGTCTTGAATGCCTCCAGTGTGGGAGAGCCCACCACCTCCCCAGGTAATTGGTTCCATTGTCGTCTTGCTCTAACAGTCAGGAGGACGTTTTTCTGGATTTTCAGCCAGAATCTGACTTGCTGTAACTTGAACCTACTATTCCATGTCCTGCATTCTGGGATAATGGAGAAGAGATCCTGGCCTTCCTCTCTGTGACAACCTTTCAAGTACTTAGAATCATAGAATCATAAAATAGTAGGGTTGGAAGGGGCCTATAAGACCGTTGAGTCCAACCCCCTGCTCAATGCAGGAATCTAAGTCAAAGCATCCCCGACAGGTGGCTGTCCAACCCCATCTTGAATGTCTCCAGTGTGGGAGAGCCCACCACCTCCCAGACAGAATGAAAGGGGCTAAATAGCAAACAGCCTTCCTTTTCCATCCCAGCTCAGTTCTGAGGTAATTCTCCCTGCCCTGGCTGCTTCTAGCCCTTAAAACTACTAGGGATGTCGGAGAATTTCTCCATGAATCTCTGGGAGGCCGAATGCCAACGCATTTGGCCCCCCGAAATTGGTGGGGAAATTCTCTGCCCCCCGCCCCCCCCCGGGATGGGACTTACCTCGCGCGAATGTCCCTTGCGGCGGCGGGTCCTGGTGGTGGTTCGGTGGCGGCCGGTCTTCTGACCGGCCGCCGCCGCTGCTGTTTCCAAGTAAAGTGTAAAAAAAAAAAAAAAGTGATAGGCTATGTAAAGATTTACGTAGCCTATCATGGCTAGATTTTCAAACTCAGCCGTGACAGGCTACGTAAATCTTTACGTAGCCTATCACGGCTGACTTTGAAAAAAAAAAAAGCATGTACGCAAATGGCGGCGCTCATGGGCACCGCCATTTGCGTTCCTTATTTGGGCACGGGTAGTCTACGTAAAGATTTATGTAGACTACGGCGAAAATAAGGGGAACGCAAATAGCGGCGTAAATCTTTACGTAGACTACCTGTGCCCAAATGGCGCCGCCATTTGCGTATGCGCTTTTTTTTTCCCCCCTTCAGTCAGCCGTGATAGCCTAAGTAAAGATTTATGTTGCCTATCACTTTTTTTTTTTTTACACTTTACTTTTTTCTTTCGCGGCCGGGGAGACGGGGCGCTCCCCCCCCCTGTCAGAATTTCGGGGGGAGAACCGGAGCGCCTCCCCCCCCCCCGAAAAAAGCTGCGGGACCAGGTAAGGGACTTTCATCCATCCCTACTTAAAACAGGGGAAGGAAAGCTTTTTCGGGCCAACGGGTGAACTGGTTCTGTGCAGTCATGTTGAGGCCCACATGCCAGCCGTGGGCAGGCCATGCCCAGAGTGGGAGGGTGTGACTGCCCAGTTGCCATTCTCTCTCTCTCTCTCTCTCTCTCTCTCTCTCTCACACACACACACACACACACACACACGCAGATTGGAGGCTGGTGGCTCCAATTTCGGTGGGGTGTGAATCTGCTCTGGGTTTCAGTCAGAACCAGCCAGAACTCTAAAGGAGCTATCCAAAGTTATGAACCCTATCCCTCAAAAATAGGTTCAGCTCCTTGAATAGCTCCTGTAGAGTTCTGGCTGGTTCAGACTGAAACCCAAAATGGATTCACAGCCTCACTGAAATCAGAGCCATTGAGCACCACTGCATACGCATACACAATCACACACTCACTCAGTCACTCACAATCACAGACAAACACACACATCACCCCTCCTCCACTACAACCGGGTTTTGAAAAGCCGAAGTGCAGTGCAGAAGGGACTTTTTTTGAAGGGGGGTCAGAGCATCGGGGAGTGGAGGTTTAAGCCTTCCCTCCACAGCCAGCCCCCCCAGCCACCCCCCATGCTGCAATGAGGTTCTACAAGCCTGTTGCCACAAATGGAGACTTTAAAAGCCTCATAGAATCCTATAGAATGATAGAGTTGGAAGGGACCTCGCAGAACATCTAGGCAAGGGGTTTGGCCCCCAGTCCTGCAGTTCTGCCCCCCCAACCTAGTGGGTGTTTCCCCGCTTCCCTCTTTCCAGCACTTCCTGCAAAAACAAACAAAAATATCTTACTCAGCTCCCTGTAGCATTCTTCACACACCTCTGTCCCCTGCTGTTCTTATTCAAGACTTAAGAACCTAAGAAGAGCCATGCTGGATCCATCTAGTCCAGCATTCTGTTCACACAGTGGTAGGGATGTCAGAGAATTCTGCCACGGATCTCGGTGAGGCCGAATGTCAGTGCATTTGGCCCCCTGAAATCTGTGGCGGAACAGCCTGCCCCCCCGCCCCCCCGCAGATCCCCCCCAGGACGAGACTTACCTGGGGCAGATGTTCCGGGCGGCGGCGGCTCCGGCGGCTGGTCTTCCGACCGGCTGCTGCCGCTGCCATTTGCAGTCCGGCATTTAGTTTTTTTTTTTTTTTTTACAGAGACGTGATAGGCTACGTAAAGACTTACGTAGCCTATCACATCCCAGTAAAAAACAAACAAAACACATACACAAATGGCGGCAGCTACAGCCGCCGCCATTTGCGTTCCTTATTTTTCGCTGTCTTAGTCTACGTAAATATTTACGTAGACTATTACGGCGAAAATAAAGGGGAACACAAATAGCGTAGTGGGCGCTATTTGCGTCCCTTTTTGATTCGCCGTAAAGATTTACGTAGGCTAAACCGGCAAATCAAAAAGGGACGCAAATAGTGCCCAGTACGCTATTTGCGTTCCCCTTTATTTTCGCCGTAATAGTCTACGTAAATATTTACGTAGACTAAGACGGTGAAAAATAAGGAATGCAAATGGTGGCGGCCAGAGCCGCCGCCATTTGCGTATGCCTTTTTTTTTTTTTTTACCCAGCAGCCACTGCAGCTGGAAATCCGGCTGCGGACGGCCCTGGCCTGGCCGGCTGCTCCGCGGAGCCGCCGCGGAGCACAGCCGGCCATCGAGGATTCCGGGGGGGGGAGGACTGGATCACCTCCCCCCCGTTGAGGATTCCGGGGGGAGGGACGGAATGCCTCCCCCCCCATCATGAACAGAATCCATGGAAAGGTAAGTGACTTTCGTACATCCCTACACAGTGGCCAGCCAGCTGTTGACAGGGAACCCATAAGCAGGGCATGAGTGCATCAGCACCCTCCCACCCACATTCCCAGCAAGTGGTGCATATGTGCACAGTGCCTTACTCCTAAGCTGATTCTCTCCCATTTATCAGTGCTGAGAAACGTGGCCCAGCCACAAACCGTGTACTCAAATTAATGCTCCTCATGGATCATATTAAATGCTTTCTCATTATCCGCTCTGCTCTCCTTTCAGCACCATTTGTAAAACTAAAATCTATTTTGCTGTACTATAAATCAAGACCTTCTGTAGGTGACAATGTGAGGGAGGGAAAGGTGGAAGGAGCAGAGAACGTCGAGCTAGTTGCTGGTTCTCCTGTTCGACTCGTAACGCCCCAGTTTGCACATGTACGTCTTTTCTTCCTCCTTTGCAGTCAGGCTGTTGTGACAATTCATTGGTTTTGTGAGTCAAAAGAGACTGTTGCCGAGGAGTTTAATGACAATATATTTTCCAAGGTCTCTGTTGTTGCCTGAACAGGAAGTAACACAATGGAAACAATTTGTTCAAGAGTGATTCTCTTAGCATACAATTGCTTTCATGAGCGTAAACAGAAAATTCACAGTGGATTTCGGTCAATTAATGCACTATATTTTTTTCCCTCAAGTGTACAACAGAATTTGCCTTACGTTTCTCAATTTGACCTTGAAATCACCACAGTGGCCTTGCTCTTTGTTTTGTGCCTATAATCCCTTGCCCCCATGCCAAGTGGATCTTTGCAATTGGCTGTTCTGTGCTTACTGAACTCAGATGTATCTCTGTATACACAGTTATTTATTTATATGACATTATTCTTATGTCCAACTAAAAAAAAAAGCATATATATGGGATTCCCAGGTGGTCTCCTGTTCCAGGAACTGGCCAGACCTGAACCTTCTGTGATGGGCCATTCATCTGTGCCTTAAATATAGACTTAGAGCACGATCCTATCGGGATGCCCTTATGACTATCCAACACAGAGCAGGAGGAGTGATGGAGGCACCATTCACCTCTGTACTCCTCCAGCTCTGCATTTTGGCTAGTCAGGCTTTTTCTCTTGTCTAGCTGGAGCTCTGCAGAGCTGGAGGGAAGGAGGCTGGGGAGGCCAGAGGATACATCCTAAGACACCAGCTCAGGGAAGGCTGGAATAGAGGGTTGAACCAGGGGCAGGGTTTACATTCTCCCTTGACCAAGATCAGTGATGGGAAGGACAAAGTGACCTGTGCTCATGTCTGCTGTGTAGAGGTCCTGAAAGATGCCAGTTTGATGAAGGAAATTTCATGGAGGCTATCAACAGCTATCAGCATAGCTGCCAGATTCTGCAGGCTGGAAGGAATTGTTACTTGCCCTGTGTAAATGGGCTAACCACAAGGCAAGGTGGCAAGAACACCAAACTAGCCTGTCCTTGAAGGAATGAACAAGAAGTGTTTTGCAACACTGAAAGGCGTGCCCTCCAACATATCACAGGAAAATTGGGACAGTGGACCATGACGTCATCGGAAGAATGGTCTCATCCTTGCCCTCCCTGAAAGCACAGTGATGGAGCCCATGGCAAAACGTACCCTAGAATTAGAAGGTGGACCTGTCAGTCACTCAAATGCACTCCCTCCCCCTCCCCTGCAGTATTTAGCAAAAGGAAACCCAAAGACGCTCTTTGGAGACATAAAGTCCCCAGGCACGTATCATATCCAAAGCACAAGTTGGCAATGAAACTTTGTTCTGGAGTGGTTTTGGTTCTGTTGGCTTCAGAGCGAAGCCCACTTTGCCTTGGGATCCAACAGAACCAGACCATAGTGGCCCAATTCTGCTCAGGCGTCAGACTTTGTCTGAATCCAATGGCATCCCTACTATGTATATATCATTATAATATTCTTCCGATCTAGAAATACCTTCTATTTCCAAGGTACCTGAACGTTGGAAATAGGGCTGGCTGGGGAATGCTGGGAGTTGCAGGACATTTTCTTTCTTTCTAAACATATATAGGGTTGTGCCCAAAACTCAGAGGGTAAGCTAGGAAGCACTTGATTCAATTTTAATACACAATCCATTTGTAAAATACAATCAGCTTCAGCTCTCCTCCACAACCCCATCTGTACAGGGATAATAACTCTGGCCTGCTTTACAAGGCTGTTGTAATGTCCCCAAGATAAGAAGTGCTGTAAAGATTCTAAAGAGCTATATCAGTGCTAGGTGGTATTAGTTGACTATGTATAAGTCATCTTCATACATTCACCACTGAATAAAATAGAACTTTCTTGGGTGGGGGCACTCTCTGAGGACCACACACCTACTGGCTTCATGGCATAATCAGTGGGCTACTGTCCGAATACAATAGCAGCAAAATGGATAGCCGAAGATGCACTGGGACATTTGCTTAGCCCAAGCACCAAAAGACATTTAATGAGCTGGCTGGATGAAAGGCAGTTGCATGAGTTCGGCTCTAAAGTCAAGGGATTTAGTATTAAACACTAAAGAAGACCAGCAAATATCGAACTGTACATCTGACCTGTGCTCAACACTTTTTACTTCACCGCGCTGATTCTTAGCACAACAGGGAATTTGGCTTCTGAGGGCTGTGTCTGAGACAGCTGTCTTGACATGACATGATTTCTTTGGCTGAGGCGGAGGCATCAAGCCACAAGAGTCCATTTGAGAGCTTTCATGTGGAAGGGTTTGGTCCTAGGGTTGAGTTGTGTTGTTCCTGTTTGGAAATTATTCTCTGGTTTTAAAAAAACTAAGAATGAGAAAATTTGTGATATCTCTCTGCAAAGAAGCACAAACAATGGTATAGAGTTTAATTTAATTTTTATTTTGTGTGACCCACCCAGAGAGCTTCAGCTATTGGTAGGCATAGAAATGAAATGAATAACTAAATAAATAAATAAATAAATCAAATTTTATAGAAGAGCTGAAGTTGCTTGTGTTTATACAATTATAATAAATTTCCCTTCTGTTTCCTCTCACCCACTATGGAGCTAGATACACACACACACACACACACACACACACACTGGTGTGCATATTAGTGCTGTGCCAAAAATTTCTTCCACATTTTATTTGACCATTCACATTCAATTTGACAGGAAAGAGAAAAATTGCTTTCAAAAAGCAGTTCAAAGGAGAAGAAAATGCTGGAGAAATTATCAGGGGTTGGATTCAGCTTTCTTGGGCTTACCTTTCTTAGGAGCTTATGTGTGTGAGTGTCCTGTCTTTCATTGTGCAATTATTTCTGCAGCAGCCTGTAGCCTCCTTGGTTTCCTTCACTTCAATGAAAGCCCAGGGAAAGACATCATGAAGTAATTTGGGGGCTATTCATAAGTGGCCACCCTACCAAAACATCTGCAGGGCACCAGGATGTGGAAGCTGAACTGAACTCTCTGGAGATATCTGATGATGGCTGAATGAAGAGTCTGATATTTTAGTCAAAAAGAAAGAATGAGGAAGATACCAATATCCCACCAAATGCCAGTTGGTGGAGGTCAAACAACAGGTATTGTTTGCCCCCACCACAGATGAAAAATATTTTAAAGACATTAAATAAAAAATAAATTCACCTTTATGCCCTGCTTGTGGGTTGCCCAGAAGCATCTTTTCAGCCATTTCTGCTCTGATCCAACTGGACTTTCCAGACATTCTTAATCATGGATCATTTTTTCCTCTCCCCTTCCATGTCCCTAAAGACATGCATTCCCTCACATTTTTATGGTTCAAAGCTTCTCCATACTAATACATCCTGAAAGCTGAACTGATAGTAAGCTACAGAGCACCTGAATGAAGTCACGGCGGATCTCTTTAAAACAATAAAAGCTTCATGTTCTTTATGGAATTGCTTGGAGAGGAATCGGAGCCCCTGAAACAAAGGACACAAACATGGAAAGATTGTTGGATGCAAGACAAAGAATGAAGATGGAAATCTTGGCACCTGGACAGGAACTAGCTCTCACGAACAAATAGGGCTAAATTTAGAACGTGTTGGCAACACAAACGTCAAGTCGCCAGTGCCTTTCAAAAGCCAGTAATGGACTCCAAAGTTATGTTAAAGAACTTGGAAGGTTCTGCTGAGCTTCTGCCAGCTCTCAGCAAGCCTACATCTTTGGATGAGGGAGCTCCAGTTTGATCCAGAAATTACACCCTAGCCAAAGTTTTGCACTGGAAAATGTGGTCAGGTGTCCATCTCCAGGCGCTTCGAATGGAAAGAAACTGACCTTAAACAATGAAAGAGGATGTGTGTGTGTGTGTGTGTGTGTGTGGTGGTGGTGGCATTTGAAAATGTTGGCCTGGAGCATGTCTATCTTTACACATTTGACTATCAGAAGCTGTATTTTTAAAAGGCACCTTTAAAAGTCATGCTGCATTTGGGAAGATTCCCTAGACTAACAAATGCTAAAAGAAGGGCAAAGCATAACAAACCCCATTTGCTCCTCTTCATTATCTTGCTGCTCAGCCTTCCCCAACCTTGTGCCTTCTGGATGTACAGATCCTATTATCCCCAACCAGCATGGGTTTATATACCCCTCCTCAACTGACAGAAATACCCAGAGAGTAAAAGATACATTGGAGCTCCCAATAAGAACGTAAAAACAGGCCTGCTGGATCAGACTATAGGTCCATCCAATCCAGCATTCTGCTGTCTGCCCTCAGTGACCAACCAGATGCCCCTGGGAAGCCCACAAATATGGCAGAAAGGCAAGAACCCTTCCCTGCTCTTGCCCCCACCCTCAAGAATCAGTATTCAGAGATAAAGCACCTCTATATATGGAGGTTCTATTCCTAAAAGTGTCATGGCTCAGGCCAAAGGATGAATTTAAGCCAGCATTCTTTTTCTCACAGTGGATAACCAGATGCTTCTGGGAAGCCCACAAGCAGGGTATGAGGGGAACAGCCACCTTCCAGTGTTACTCCTTAGCAGCTGACATTCACATGTAGACTGCTACTAAACCTGGAAGTTCTAGAATGGCCAGTGGAGGCTGGTGGCTCTGATTGTGTTGGGGCTATGAATCCATTCTGGGTTTCAGTCGGAACCAGCCAGAACTCTAAAGGAGCTATCCGATGTGCTGGACCTATTTTGGGGGTAGGGTTCAGCTCCTTGGGCAGCTCCTTTAGAGTTCTGGCTGGTTCTGACTGAAACCAGGAAGGGATTCACAGCCCCGCCAACTTTGGAGCCTCCAGCCTCCCCTGGCAATGAGGAATAGCCATTGATGGACCTGTCCTCCTTCTCCATCATGCGTTTGTCTATTCCTCCTTTAAAGCCACAAAGGGCCATCTCCACATCTCGTGGCAGCACATTTCGTAAGTTAAATCTGCACTGTGCACTTCTGTTTTGAACCCACTGCTAACTAATTTCACTGCATTCACCTGAGTTACGCATTATGCAAGTGGGGGGAAGTGTAGGGATCCCCACACCATTGCTAATTTTATAAACCTCTATCACGCCCCACCATTAATTGCTATAATCTGAAACTCAGCAAAAAGCAAAAACAAAGTCAGACTTCACATTCCAAAGTCAGCCTAAGTCATGTCATCTTTAAAACTGGCAAGAAAACCGTCTCCCAACAAAACCATTTATAATGTGCATGATACAAGAAGCATATGATTGATGCTGTTGGCACTCTGGCTATAGTGGAAGGGAGACTTGCCACTTGGCATAACACTCCAAGGCACCGGAGCATCATCCAAAAATATGATTTGGAAACCTCATTCTGGGCTTATAATTAATCCAACATCAAACGCGCTCTCCGGCATTGTGGAACAACCATGGCACGCTCGTCTTTCCCAGCAGATATATGTAGCCTGCTTTGGAAAGAGCAAAAGTACAGCACAGGTCACGTATCCTGCAAATATAAATGACTTCTCTGTTACAAATAATTCAGCTATTTGCTGACCAAGCTTTGGGCGTTCTGAGCTAACACTTGTCCGGCACGCACTGCAGATATGAGCCAGGCAAAGGAGCTGGTTGGCGTGTTGTTATTTTTCAAATGTGGATCTGTGCCAATGCCCTTTGGGTCCTTCTACAAAGAGAAAACCAATTCAGAAAGTTTGTGGTTTCCAGCTTTTATATATTCCCCTCGCCCTCTTCCTTAGAGGTTGAAATGCCTCTCCTAAGGCTTAGTAAGAGCTTTAAGCTAAAATAGGCTGGTGTTTCAAATATTTATTTATTTATTTGGGGCATTTTCACCCCACTCTTCAGCCGAAAAAGGCTCCCAGAGTGGCTTACAAAGATGAATATTAACACAGTCTCTGCCCTCAGGCTTATGATCTAAAAGACACGACACAAAAGGAAAAGGGATTGGGAGGGAGGAGGGGAAAAGGAGCAAATACATCACTGACAAATGTGTTGGGCTAGGTTGGTCTCCCTGCTGTGATGATCTTCCTGGGAGGCAGGAGGCGCAGCCTCCCAGTGGCCCTCAGTTCTCCAGCTGATGGATGATAGGCTGGTATTTAAAATATAGGATGATTTTTTTTCCCTTCCCTAGGAAGGGTGGTGCAAAGGTGGACACCTGCTGTCAGAGGTTGGCATGGCTGGGCATTGGCGGGGGCCTATGTATTGACAGGGAGCCCACTGTCAACCAGAGCCCATGAAACCAACTGCTGACATTTAGCCTGTCATTGCTGGATGGGTGTCAGATGGGCATCAGTCAGGGGGAGTGTCTGTCACTTCCTAGTGTCCCATGAGGAAGGGACATAGCTCAGTGTTAGTCGCAGAGCACATGCTTTGCCTGCAGGAGGTACCATGTTCAATCCCTAGCATCTCCCTAGCATAGGGCTGTGAATGATGTCTGATACCCAGGAGAGTTGCTGCAAGATAGTGTAGTCCAGGGCTGTCAAACTGCTCTTAAGTCGGGATCTCAGAGAAATCCACAATGGAACCAAATGAGTTTGGATTTTCAGGAATCTGACCCATGGATTCTGCAGCAGGCTGGTTTTTCCCCCGTTGGGCACATTCCATGGATTTGTGGACTGACCTTCTAACTTTCCTGCTTTTTGCACAAATTTCATCATAGAAAAATACACAACATTAAAAAAAAAAAAAACAGCCAAAAAAGCCCATATCTCCCATATGCTAAAGTGTGAAAATGCACATTTGGGGGGATTTGCACATTTTCGCACACATGAATATGCACGAATATGCATTTCTGCAAATTTTTAAAAAATCATTCAGTTGATGGGCGGATGATGGAATGGAAGGCACCTGACAATCCCCCAAACACAAATGGAATGGATATTACACAATTCGTCCATCCCTACTCTTAAGGCTTAATTAAGCTAAAATATGCAGGTATGCATAGATATACTGCCTGTTTTGCCCTCGGCCCTGTCGCCCTTTGCCCCCTCTCCCATCATTGCAAGGTGGCCTCTAAGACCTTCTCTGAAATGCAATCTGGCTCTTGGGCTGAAAGATATACAACACCCCTGGGGCAAGGAATACTGAGCAAGGTGGACCACATCTCTGCAAGCTTCCTAGGGTGAGCATTGGTGACCAGGGCACAGGTGTGTGGCGCGGGTCTTCCTGCTGCTTTTTCCCGAGCCTCCCCCCGCCCACACTTCTCCAACGGAGATTTTGTCAGTCCACTTTCTGTGCCTGACTTTCTGCCACCCACTCTCCCTTTCTATGCCTATCATCCCCCCCTGCCCCACCCCTAGAGATAGTGGTCAACAGGTGTTGAGTTCTTCACACAGCACATAGTCAAACAATGGAATTTGCTACTACAAGACGTAGTGATGGCTACCAATTGGGATGGCTGTAAAAAGGGGGTAGACAAATCCTTGGAGCAGAAGGTTGTCAGTGGCTACTAGTCCTGATGGCTCTATGCTACCTCCACTATCGGAGGAAGAATGGCTATGTACACCAGTTGCTGGGGCACATGGGCAGGAGGGTGCTGTCTTTAATGAGCTTCCATCACGCATTGAAAACGTGGTTGTTCAGGCAGGCATTTGGGGTGGGTTAGGGTATTTTTAGACAATGTTTTAATGTTTGATTTTGCTGTTTTAAAATGTATTGCTGTACATCGCCCAGAGTGGCCAGGTAACCAACCAGATGGGTGATTAAGAAATTTAATAAAATAAAATAAATACATAAAAACAGAATGCTGGACTAGATGGACCCCTGGCCTGATCCAGCAGGGCTCGTCTGGTGTTCTTACATTAGCAAGGTGCATCAGCAACGGCCTACTTGACTTCTCCCACTGGATCCAACCTCCACCTTGGGTGGGGCCAGCCCAGATAACCCCTGATAATACTCCACTGCCAGGAAGATGTTCCAAGCTGCAGATGTGGCAGCTGCACACAGAACTGAGGGTTCCCAAACTTCCTGGTCCTAGCCCCAGTAGCTCTGGACAGCACTCCGTTGCAGGGTGAATTAGCAGAGCAGGTAGAGAAAGGTCTTTCAGCTGGGTGCTGGGCAGGGAGAGGCTGTGATCCTCAGGGAGAGAATGAAAGGGTTCGGATGTTACAGTAAACAAGAATGTCTCCATTTACATGCAAGCTGACGGAGTGGTTAGAGGAGGGGAGTTGAATGTCTTTCAGCCCGAAGGCCAATTTCCATTTCGGATAACCTCTCAGGGGTCACATTCCAGTATTGGGTGGGGCTGAAGGCAAAAGGGGCAGGGCCAAATGCCATAGCCAAAAATGCCAGCAATTTTACCTTAAAGTTCTTACTGCCACTAACCTTCCCCCATTTTTTTTACTGTAAAATTTCAACAAAAGAAAAGAAAGGGGGGGAAAGAAAGAAAGATTTAGGTTCAACATCTCCCTCGCTATTGGAAGAACCTTTTGAGGCTGATCAGGCAAATCAACCTATGATCCATGTCTATATACTTATTATTGGTGAATAAATATGCTAGACAGGGTCTTAAGCAGGAATGGAATAGGGAACTGTATTGTCCCATTTTGCCTAATCAATGGATCACCACCTTGGCGTCTGTATCTGATGCCATGGATCTCAGGTTGTGTCTTAGTCAGCAAAAAAACTTTTGTGTCATGTCTACTGGATGCTGCAATGTCTTTTAATAAGGATTTTTCTAAGTCAGCTAACCGTTGGGAGTGTAATGCAGCTAATGCTTCTGTTAAGCATATGTTTTGGCAATACCCAGTAGTTGCCCCTTTTTGGGAGGAGGTCATTATATGGATGAATTTTGTATTGGAACACTCTTTCATATTTACTGATGCACACAATGTTTTAAATTATCTACCTTCTCCCTGGAAGTTAATGCATGGTCAGCACAAATGGATTCTCCACTTGCCCTTTTGACAGCCAAAAGACTGTTACTACAACATTGGAAGGATAAATGCTCACATCCTGCAATGGAATGAGGAGCTAACAACACTATCAACATTCCAATAGATGGCATATTGGTGCCACCTGTAAATGAATACATGTATAAATATTTGGTCATGTTCAACAAGTTGAAAAAGTTCATCCACTTTTTCTAGAATGTTGTAGCCATATATATTCTTGTCTTGTTATGATCTGTTTTGTTTTGTTGAAATTTACAATAAAAATTAATATAAAAACGTATGTCTTCTAGAAACACACACACACACACACACATATATACAGGTTTCTAAAATCCATACATTTTTTATATTGATTATATTGTATGAAAGATAGAAAGACTAGAAATATATATATATATATATATATATATATATATATATATATATATATATATGTTTTGGCTTCTGCTCTCATCAGTAGCTGTGCTGTTAAATGGATATCAGGAGTGGCAGTCTGGAATGCCTGGAGATGAAAGTTCCTTAGGCTAAAAAAAGAGAGGTATGAGTGGTATAATGCCTTCAAATTGTCCTCAAGATTAAGGCCATTGGGACTAAGAGTTTCTCTCTCTCTCTCTCTCTCTCTCTCTCTCTCTCTCTCCGCACATTTCATGTGTATGCACCAAAATTGATATATTCAAATCTATGTAGCTACTGCCAGTAACCTTTTAGAAAGGGGTGGAAACTGCACAAAACTCAGGGAAGCACCAAACAATTGGGTGAAAAACGGTGGGGCCAGGGGAAGGGTGTGTGGTCATCTGGAGAGCCATGGAGGGCCAGATTTGGAATGGAGGCCTGAGGATCGTAGAATGTCAAGAATATAGCCGGTGAGAGCTGGGTAGAAATCCCCACTGAGCCATGAAGCTTACTGGGTGATGATGGACCCATACCTCTCTCCCAGCCTAACCCACCTCACAAGTCTGATGTGAGAATAAAACTGGGGTAGGTAAACCTTGCACATCATCTTAGCTCCTCAGAGTAAGGGTCTGGGATAGAAATGGAACTAATAATCATCTGTAGAACAGTAGAGGGCGTGCTGTTCTCTGAAACATATGCAGTGGTGCCAGGGTTTCAGAGACACAGCCTGCCTTTACACTAAAGAAAAAACCCACAGTCCTGTTGTGGAGCGTTTCCACATTTACAGCAGGCTCCCAGATGGTGACCACATGATGGTTGAGAGGGGAAGTTTTTAATTTTCAAGGTTCCATAGAGCTCAATTAAACAGCGTCATCTAGTGGCTGTTTTAATAGCATAACAATACCACTTAAAACATAGTTCATTATTTCTGGATATTTTTGAGATGGAATAACCAGGAAATACCCCTGGATGTGCCCTGGAGGTTGATGATGTCATGAAAAGGAGCCGCAAATGTCCATGAGTAAGCAATCTCAATTGCAGAGTAAAAGCTCCATGTGAAGAAGCCCCCAGGTGCAATGCCAGCACTTTTTGATTAGCAGAGATGCTGAGCACTGCTAACCCGCCACCCCATCAGAGTTCCCTGTTCCCTCTGAGCTTAGGTGCAATCTTCACAGCAGCTGGGGGAGCGGGGGAATGAATTTTCCCAGCAATAATATATTGTTCCCTGTTGCAATGCAAAGTATTTGGGGGTAGCTTGATCTTGAATGGACAGTTAAGTCCCACTGGCTTTACAAAAGACCTGCTCCTGGTGCAAATACAACTGCTAGAAATGGTTTGTTGATATGAATCAACACAGCTGCCAGAGATTTCAGGCTTTCTTGTGAATATGGCTTTTGTGATGAGCTCCTGCTGCACATCAAAAATGACCAGTACATGACTAAACATATGACTAATGAAACAAAACACGGCCATCAGTTTACATCAAGGGTGCAGAACCTCTTTCAGCCTGAGGTCCAAATTCCATTCTGGAGAAGTTCTCGGAGCCACATTCCAGTGGTGGGCATGGCCAAAGGCAATTGATGCTTAAAGCTCTTACAGTCAGTCACTAAATCTCAGGAGAGGCATGACAACCTTTTAGAATGGGGAAAAAACTGCAGAAAAGCTGGGAAAACACCAAATAATCCATGGTCAAAAGAAAGGGGGTGGGACCTGGGAGACCCCAGAAGACCAGACTGGGACTCCAGAAGGGTCAGATTTGGTCCCTGGGCCTGGAGTTCTACACCCCTGGTTTACATTGATAAATTTGAGAGTTGTAACCATCTTCTTTATTGACCTAAATATTCCCTTGTGACAGGGTGTGAAGAACTAGTTTTTACCAGAAAGCATTCAGACGAGGTGGTGGGGTGGGGGCACCCAACACTTCATTTTTAACAGCTTCAGTGCTTACACTAGGGTTTTGCACTTTAAAAGAAATGTGTGTACAATTAAACTGTTTCTATCAAAGATGGAGAAAGAGAAAACACCTTTGACTTGGGGATGATTTCAACAACTACAAAAAGATGTCAGCTTTCAAATGACTTTGGCCAGAGGAAACAGCAGGATACAAGTCATGTAGTGTTAAAATAGATGGTGAGTTAACATGTGGAGTTGACGGCCACAACTGATGAGATGCTCTCCTCCTGAACTGTGTCCGATTAAGCCTGTGACTCTAAGCAAACATCTTTGAAAGTAAATCCCATGAGACCAGTGGGATGGCCGTCCATGTAAACATGATTGAGGCTAATAAGTAAACATCTGTCTTTTAATGGCCAGATGCCCCAAACGGTTGGCCTCAAGGCTGTTTTACATTGATAAATTTGAGAGTTGTAATGTGTTTGTGTCTTCCATAGCTATAAACTATAGAATTTACTTCCACACGATGTGGTGATGGACACCAACTTGGACAGCTTGGAAAGGAGATTAGACACATTCAGGGAGGATACGGCTACTGGTGGCCATTAGTCATAATGATTATATGCTACCTCTAGATTCAGAGGCAGTTGCTGGGGAACATGAGCGGGTGCTATTGTGGTCATGTCTGACTTCTGGGCTTCTCATAAGCATCTAGTTGGCCACTGTGGGAACAGAATGCTGGACTAGATGGGCCTTCAGTCTGATTCAGCAGGGCTCTTTTTATGTTCTTTTGACTAGGCCAATCCTAATGCTTGGATTATGGAAGAAAACAAAGAGAGGCCCCACACTCAACTCCTCCCAGTTCTAGCAAAATCATGCCCCCACATAGGCTTTGGAAAACAGTAGCTAAGGGGCTGCCACAACAGGCAAGGGGACTTGGACTTGTCAGCACCCCTCCTCCCCCATAATTCTAACACAGGCTGATCCAAACAATACCAGAGTGGCATGGGAGCCATGTCCATATGGTAGGATTCCACACCACTTGGGGAACACCTACAGGAATGTACTACACCAGTCACCCAACCTATATGATTTCTTCCTAGAGATGGTAGCAGAAGATGGCTATTAGTAAACAATGGCCATATTGAAACTCCTTGTTCAGAAGCAGTCAACCCCCCTCCAAGAACAAACTTAGGTGGGAAGTGCACTGCCAACAGAAATAGAGCCAAAATGGGACCACTGAGAAACATGGGGGGGGGGATCAACATACTCAAGGGAACCCCAAGGCTTGCAGAAGTATAAACATATTTTTTAAGAACCAAAGAGAGAGAGAGAAAATGTCCCCCAATAAAAGAGCTGAATAACGATTAATAATGCTCAGTAGCCAAGGAACGTTGAGCATCTGTTGGAGGTGGGGGACGGGCCCGGGGGATGGATCAAAGTTTCCTGGAGGAAGGCATGTCAGGAGCAGGTATCTTAGAAGATGAGGGTATGCTGCAACTTTTGTTGCAGGTCTCATGTGCATTTAGTGAATGCAAATGAGAATACCATTCTGAATACCATTTACTGGGGGGGGGGCACAACTGGTGTGGGCAGGGGGTGTTATTGCCTTCATGCTTTGTTTGTGCACTTGCCAGAAGCATCCAGCTGGCCACTGTGGAAAACAGGATGCTGGACTAGATCATTGGTCTGATACAGAAGGGCTCTTCTGATGTCCTTTATGGTTTGGGACTGTAGTCATAAATGGACTTGGCTTTTGCAGTCATTCTGCCAAAGTTTCCATGGAATCACTCTACGAATGGAATTATTCTAGAGCCAGTTGAACAGTGGAGGGTTAATGGCTTGACCCTCTTAAGTCCACATTTCCTGTGGTAGCAAACTGCAAGGGCCAGAATAGGGCTATGAGCAGCTGCACACAAATGGGGGTGTGATCTCCATCTCAGGGGCCCAAAGCTGTTGAGACTATAAAACCACTGAAAAACACTTTTAGCCATCCTTCTTTTAACTTGGGATGCAACATTTAGAATCATAGAATAGTAGGGTTGGAAGGGGCCTATAAGACCATCGAGTCCAACCCCCTGCTCCATGCAGGAATCCAAGTCAAATTGATGAATGGTTTAGCTTAATAAACTATGAAAGGTTTTGATCAAATATAACATGGTGCTCTTGGGCAGTAAATTCATTAATAATAATAATAATAATAATAATAATAATAATAAGAATTTATTGCTGTTGTTGTTAAAAATGATAATAGACTGTGATTGGCAATCACCATCCTAAAAGACATGCTCTCTTTCTATCTCCCATTGGACAGAATGCCTTTTTTAAAGATGACAGCTTCCTGTGTTCCTTTTTAAATCAACCCTATATTCAGAACCATCAGGACTAGCATTTATGTTTAGGGAAGGACTATAGCTAAGTGGTAGAGCACATGCTTTGCATACAAAAGGTCCCAGGTTAAATCCCTGGCAGATCTAGGCAGGACTGGGAAATACTCCTGCCTGAAACCCTGGCGAATTGCAGGCAATCAGTGTTGACTACACCAAGCTAGAGGGATGGATGTTCTGGCTTGGTGTAAGGCATCTTCCAATGTCCCTATCCGGGTGTGAAGTCATTAGAAAGAGAAAAAGTAAACACGCCTGTTTGAAATACTTGTTGTATTCAACAAAATACTGGAGCATGAACCTAAGGCAAAAATTCCAAAAGGGCAGGTAAACCATTTGAGGATTGGCACCTATAATTGTTATCAATCTTTTCTAAGCTTGTTTATCAGAAGCAGAGTCACGAAAAGTTAATTGCTCTCTTCAAACATGACTCATCACTCTCCTGTTCATTGCACATACCAGCCTCCATGCTTCCTTACAACCTTGCTCGCTGTTACCAATCAACACAGCCCCAGATAAGATTATCCTTGTAGGGACAATGCCACAGCAGTAGGAGCCTTGGAGCAAATGGTTTACAGAGACAGCATTCCTCCAGTCTCATCATGAAAAATGTGGCTTTCACTGGCCAAGGCAACCTGGCCTCTTCTTTCTTTCTCTCCATGGTGTGTAAATTAGTGCTGTGCCAAAAACATCTCCCACATTTTTTTTGACCATTTGCATTCAACTTGATAGAAAAGAAATGGCTTTCAAAAAGAAATTCAAAAGAGAAGAAACTTTTGGAGAAATTCTCATGGGTTGGGTCTGGGTTTCTTGTGTGTATCTTACTTAGGAAGTGGCTGAGGAGTGTATGCAAGTGTCCTGCCTTTCATTATACAATTGATCTCTCCATTAGCCTGTAACCTCCTTAGCTTCCCACATTTCAGTTAAATTTCAGGGGAAGACACGATGTAATTCCTCCCACGCCACAGGGCTTTTTCAGATCAGGAAGTGCAGGCAGTCTGGGAGGCTGCAGGGCAATTGGAGAAAGGTGTAGTAGAATGAAAAACACACACAGCTGCCTCACAGTGATTAGGTGAGCTCAGAAACATCACAGAAATACGTTATAAAACAAACTGAGGATGAGGCAGAATAATGGACAGATCTTTCATGGGGGAAGAGAACTTTTGGGAAGTGGGAGGACAGATTAAGGCACAGCACTACCTCCACCTCTTCCTTAGAGCTGGACATGACACTGCCCCCCTCACACCTGGATTTTGGTGGGTACAAAATGGGGTCCAGTTTGCCAGCACAGTTGCAGGGGCAATGCAGAAAAAAACAAAAACCCTTCCAAAAAAAGAGGGAAAGAAGCTGTGCTACAAGCCCTGCAATGGTCAGCCCTACCAGAACTGGACACAGTCTCCTCTCCTGCCCTTTGACTCCCATCTCAACTCACTTTGGCCTGTACTAGGGATGTACAAAAGTCACTTACCTTTTCGAAGGGTGACATTCGTGGTGGGGGGGGAGGTGTTCCGTCCCTTCCCCCTGAAATTCTCTCCGGCCGGCTCCGCTCTGTGGAGCTTCCACAGAGCTGTCAGCCATGGCCGCCCGCAGCTGGACATACGGCTGCTGGGCAGCCTGCAGGGACACAAATGGCGGCGGCCGTAGCTGCCACCATTTGTGTCCCTGTATTTTGCCGTGATAGGCTATGTAAATATTTATATAGCCTATCACGGAAAAAAAAAAAAAAGGTGTTGCCCAGTAGTAGCCTACACAGGAACACGTCTGAAAATATTGGCTGCACCAGAGCAGGGGGTTCATCTGATTGGCTTTTGCTGTGGTTGAGTAGGAATAAGTTAGAATGGCCAGTAGCCAGCAAAGCAGTCCCTCAACCCAGTTCATCAAGACAGTACAGGCTACGGATGTCAGAGAATTCCTCCACGGATCTCGGTCAGGCCGAATGCCAGTGTCCCCCCGAAATCCATGGTGGAATGAAGCCCCCTGCCCCCCCCCACAAAAGGCACGCAAAACGGAGCACTTACCTGCTGCCGTCCGCGCTGACTTGTGAATGGCAGCCGCGTCTGTGGCCGCCATTCGCTTCCTCATTGTAGCCTTGATAGGCTATGTAAATAATTACGTGGCCTATCACAGCTAATGCAGGGATGCCATTTGCGTCCCTGCAGAGGCCGTGATAGGCTACATAAGTATTTATGTAGCCTATCATGGCATAAAAAAACCCACCAGTGGACGCAAATGGCAGTGGCTACGGGGGCCGCCATTTGCGTTTCCTTTTTTCCCACCATTTTAGCCTATGTAAATATTTACATAGGCTATTATGGCAAAAAAAAGGGGTTCGCAAATGGCGTAGAAGCCGCCATTCGCGTTCCCCCCCTTTTTTTTTGCCATAATAATTTTGACAGGGCGCTCCTACCCGGCCTGAATTTCACCGGCGAGGGATGGGGCGCCTCCCCCCCGGA
Organism: Heloderma suspectum; assembly: GCF_057233095.1. Classification (NCBI taxonomy): domain Eukaryota; kingdom Metazoa; phylum Chordata; class Lepidosauria; order Squamata; family Helodermatidae; genus Heloderma; species Heloderma suspectum. The sequence goes on from NC_139466.1 coordinate 7,037,184, forward strand.
CTGAATTTTGGCCAGGCAAGGCGGGGCGCCTCCCCCCCTCGCCTGAACTTCGGGGGGAGAACCAAAGCGCCTCCCCCCCACCGCGAAGCAAGCTGCGGGACGAGGTAAGTCCCTTTCGTCCATCCCTACTCTTCATAGGGCTTTGTTTCCAGTCCCCTGATCATCTTTGTTGCCCTCCTCTGAACCCTCTCCAGTTTGTCTGCATCCTTCTTAAAATGTGGTGCCCAGAACTGGACACAGTACTCCAGATGAGACACAGTACTCCAGATGAGTTGTTGCTGTTGTCCCTCTGCTCCTTGTACTCACACTCCAGGGAAAGACAGGGCCCACAAAGAAATGTTGCCCTTTGCAAACATTTGCAGCAACCAGAATTAGTCTGAGCTAGGAGGTTTGACAACATGCTGATGCTGGTTAAGAAGCTGTGCTTGGGTTTGGGAGGAAAAATAGACATCCTTCCAGCCAGTCTTCTGAATCAGAAACTCTTGGGTGTATTTGCACATTTGATACTGGATATTCAATTTGCCATGTCTTTTGCTCTTGCAAGGGTAATGGGCCATTTGGCATTCATGAATTTGTCATTTGCTTTTCAGAAATCTATGCACTTTTTCAGGGGATGGGGGAGAGTTACGTAACTTGTTTATTTATGTAGCTTGTGGTTGGTGGAGTGGGAGTTGCATGTGCTGCAAAGAAGGAAACAAGATTGCTACTAACATTTAGGAACTGAAGGGATGGGGAATGAAGGATATCAGATTGCTCCATTCAGAGGACAGCCCAGGGAAAGCAATACAGATGCCACACAAAGGCTTAAGTATAAACGAACAGCACAGTGTAAGGGCACAGCTACTAAGTGGAATGATCCAAAGCAGGGCTGTTATATGGCAGCTGTATCACATACAATAGGCTTAAAAACAGAAGAGCTTAAGAGGTCTCTCCAGCTGTCCCATGAGTTGATGGAGGTGCAGTAATGTCTTTATTGCTATTAGCATAGTTTATAAATATCTCCGGGATTCCATAGAAAATCATCAATATATGACTCAGATCCATACTGCTGGAGACTGTGTGCATCAAGTGTATCCCGTGTTTGATCATTGTGTCATGTTTGATGTGACTGGATGTTACATCCTTTTGTTATTAATGTAAAATTCAATAAAATATGTTTGTTTTTTAAAAAGCCAACAACAACAACAACAAAAACCCCAAGAGGCCTGTTGGATCAGACCCAAGGTCCATATATGAAGCTGCCTTCTACCAAGTCAGACCATTGGTGCATCAAGCTAAATATTGCCTAAAGCTGACTGTCAGCTTCTCTCCAGGATTTCAGACCAGGGTCATTCTCAGCTTTACTGGAGATGCCAAGGATTGAACCTGGGACCTTCTTATAAACCAAACCACCATTAATCTATGGCCACCCCCATTCCCTATTTCCTATTTCTCCCTCCCTCCCCCTGCACTCTGTTACTGGGACCTTGCTTGGTTTGGCTGTCAAGTCAACTTTCCTTTGCCCTTCGGTCCCCCAGCCCTTCTTTTACTTCCTGCTGTTCTTGAGACAATGCTGTAAAAGTCCCTTCTCGACATCTACTTAGGCAGCCATGTAGGGCTGCCCAGGGTATGAATGGCCCTGTTCTTTGTAGCATCCAAAGGGCAGGTCACTCAGCTTGTAAATTTGGAGGGAAGAACGTGAAACTTGGACTGCATCACTCACTGCCAGGACTTTGCCATACATATTAATCCTGCTGCTCCACTTTACCGCTCCTTGTACTGCTCTGGATTATTCTTGTAACTGGAACTGGTTTTAATGTTGTACTTTAAAGGTGATTTTAATATGTATATGTGAACTGCTTAGGGATTCTATTACATTAAGTGGTACAGAAGTATCAAAAATAAATAAACAAATATCCTCTTTCAGTGGGACCCTGCTAGGGTGTGGGCCCTCAGCAGGGGCCCGACCATGCCAACTCTTGGCGCCAACCTTGCCTGGAAACAGGATGCGAGCTGGAATCACCAAAGGCAAATGCATTGCTTCTTCACTTCCTAGCATCCTTAACATTTTCCTTGCCTACCGTCTTTTGTGTTGCTCATTGACCCATCCTTCATTACCAACCACCGTCATACTCCCAACAACCACAATCCCCCGACTCTGCCATGCTTGTCTGCTGTTCTGTGTAAAAAGGTTGTGTGTGCCTTGAGGGAGGCCTGAATACTGCAGAAGGAGGGAGGAAATTGGGGGGGGGAACACATTGAAAACTAAATTACGGGCTTTGTGCCAAACTCATGATTCTTTGGCTGCAACTAACGAATGGGTGGATTGTTGTTTTTTTAATGGGGGCGCGTGCACGCATGCACACACACACGCACGCACGCACACACAACCTCATGCTAGCTTCTCTGCTCTGCATGTAGCAACACAAATTAGGCTTTCCGAAAAAGTGTTCTGCTTATGTAACCCTGTTTTTAGAACGATAGAACTTATCCTTAAACTATTTAGGAGAACAAATAGCTGGAAGATGTAGCTCAGATGTCCTTTCTTCTGCAAGAACTGGATTCCCTGCTTGAATGGAGAGACACATATGTTCTTTCTGTGCTTTTGCCCGGATGTAATGGAGAAGAATGAGAAGCAATCTCTGGGGAATCCAATGTTCACACAGCCATATGGACCCCTCCACTTGACATCTTCTTTGGAGTAGTGTGTGTATGTGTGTGTGATGAGATTGCTAAGCTTGGCCACAATGGAGTCCAAAGATGGATGACTCATCCAGTGTTTACTCACCAGAAGCAATGCTGGAGCTGCTTTACCCTAGTGAGATCTAGGGCTGTGCAGATTTTGTTAAATCTCTCTGTGTTTCGTGGATTGTCAGGCATCTCTCATTCTGTCATCCACTCATTGAAAGAATCAGATTGGTGTTTTTAGGGATGTACAAGAATTTTGTTCCACTTAACACTAATGCAAATTTGCACAAATCCTCCCCACACACACAAAAGTTGAAAAGAACTGGTCTGTGAGTCCATGGAATCCATGTGACTCAGGAAAAGCCAGTCCACTGCAGAATCTGCAGGTTGGATTCATAGAAATTGGGACTTGTCTGAAACAGTTGCGGATTTCTCTGACATCAGAAACAGAATGAAATTTAGTAGGGATAAATGCCAAGTTCTGCACCTAGGAAAAAGAAACCAAATGCACAGTTACAAGATGGGAGAGACTTGGCTCAACAATACTACAAGCAAGAAGGATCTTGGAATTATTGTAGATCACAAGCTGAATATAAGCTAACAATGGGATGTGGCTGCAAAAAAGGCAAAGGCTATTTTGGGCTCCCCTTCATGGATCACTGCCTTGTTGTGATGAAGGGGCTTGCGTAACTCAGTGAAGCCATAAGCTATGCCATGCAGGGCCACCCAAGATGGACAGGTCATGGTGGAGAGTTCTGACAAAATGTGGTTCACCGGAGAAGGAAACGGCAACCCACTCCAGTATTCTTGTCAAGAAAACCCCATGGAATGTATGACAAGGCTAAAAGAGATGACGTCAGAAGATGTGCCCCTCAGGTCGGAAGGTGTCCAATATACTACTGGGGAAGAGCAGAGGGTATTTCCAAGTAGCGCCAGAAAGAGTGAAGCGGCTGGGCCAAAGCCAAAAGGACACTCAGCTGTGGATGTGTCTGGTGGTGAAAAAAAAGTCCGATGCTGTAAAGAACAATATTGTTTAGGAACATGGAATGTAAGATCAATGAATCAAGGTAAGCTGGAGGTGGTCAAACATGAGATGGCAAGATAGAACATCAACATCTTGGGAATCAGCGAACTAAAATGGACAGGCATGGGTGAATTTAATTCAGGTGACCATCATATCTACTACTGTGGGCAAGAATCCCTTAGAAGAAATGGAGTAGCACTCATAGTCAACAAAAGGGTGGGAAAAGCAGTACTGGGGTACAATCGCAAAAACAATATAATGATCTAAGTACGAATCCAAGGCAAACCATTCAACATCACAGTAATTCAAGTCAATGCCCCAACCACTGAGGGTGAAGAAGCTGAGGTTGATCGGTTCTATGAAGACCTACAACACCTTCTAGAACTAACACCAAAAAAGATGTCCTTTTCATCACAGGGGACTGGAATGCCAAAGTAGGAAGTCAAGAAATCACCAGGATAACAGGCAAGCATGGCCTTGGTGTACAAAATGAAGCAGGACAAAGGCTAATAGAGTTTTGCCAAGAGAACACGCTGATCATAGCAAACACTCTTTTCCAACAGCACAAGAGGCGAGTCTACACATGGACATCACCAGATGGTCAATATCGAAATCAGATTGATTATGTCCTTTGCAGCCAAAGATGGAGAAGCTCTATAGAGTCAGTAAAAACAAGACCTGGAGCTGAGAGTGGCTCAGATTATGAGCTTCTTATAGCAAAATTTCGGCTGAAATTGAAGAACGTAGGGAAAACCACTAAACCATTCAGATATGATTTAAATCATATCCCTTATGAATATACAGTGGAGGTGACGAATAGATTTAAGGGATTAGACCTGATAGACAGAGTGCCTGAGGAACTATGGACGGAGATCCATAACATTGTTCAGGAGGCAGCAACTAATCCATCCCAAAGAAAAAGAAATGCAAGAAAGCCAAGTGGCTGTCTGATGAGGCTTCACAAGTAGCTGAGGAAAGAAGCAAAGCAAAAAGCAAGGGAGAAAGGGGAAGATATATCCATCTGAATGCAGAGTTCCAGAGAATAGCAAGGAGAGACAAGAAGGCCTTCTTAAATGAACAATGCAAAGAAATCGAGGAAAACAATAGAATGGGAAAGACTAGAGATCTCTTCAAGAAAATCGGAGATCTCAAGGGAACGTTTTGTGCAAAGATGGGCATGATAAAGGACAAAGAAGGCAGGGACCTAACAGAAGCAGATGAGATTAAGAAGAGGTGGAAAAACAGAAGAACTATATAGGAAAGATCTGAATGTCCCTGATAGCCATGATAATGCGGTCACTGAACTTGAGCCAGACATCTTAGAGAGTGAAGTCAAGTGGGCCTTAGGAAGCGTTACTAAAAACAAAGCTAATGGAGCTGACAGTATTCCAGCTGAGCTATTTAAAATCCTAAAAGATGATGCTGTTAAAGTGCTGCACTCAATATGCCAACAAATTTGGAATACTCAACAGTGGCCACAAGACTGGAAAAGGTCAGTTTACATTCCAATTCCAAAGAAGGGCAACACCAAAGAGTGTTCAAACTACCACACAATTGCACTCATTTCACATGCCAGCAAGGTTATGCTCAAAATCCTACAAGCTAGGCTTCAGCAGCGTGTGAACCTAGAACTATCAGAAGTACAAGCGGGGTTTCGAAGAGGCAGAGGAACTAGAGATCAAGTCGCCAACATTCGCTGGATCATGGAGAAAGCAAGAGAATTCCAAAAAAGCATCTATTTCTGCTTCATTGACTACGCTAAAGCCTTTGATTGTGTGGCTCACAACAAACTGGTAAATTCTTAAAGAGATGGGAGTACCAGACCACCTTACCTGTCTCCTGAGAAACCTGTACGAGGGTCAAGAAGCAACAGTAAGAACCAGAGATGGAACAACCGATTGGTTCAAAATTGGGAAAGGAGTAGGACAAGGCTGTATATTGTCGCCCTGCTTATTTAACTTATATGCAGAGTACATCATTAGAAATGCCAAGTTGGATGACTCACAGGTCGAAATTAAGATTGCTGGGAGAATTATCAACAACCTCAAATACGCAGATGATACCACCCTCATGGCAGAAAGCGAAGAGGATCTAAAGAGCCTCTTGTTGAGGGTGAAAGTGGAGAGTGCAAAAGCTGGTTTGAAACTCAACATTAAAAAAATGAAGATCATGGCATGTGGCCCCATCACTTCCTGGCATATAGAAGGGGAAGAAATGGAAGCAGTGACAGATTTTATTTTCTTGGGCTCCAAGATCACCGCAGATGGTGACTGTAGCCATGAAATTAAAAGACACTTGCTCCTTGAGAGGAAAGCTATGGCACACCTAGACAGCACAGTAAGAAGCAGAGACATCACCTTGCCAGCAAAGGTTCGTATAATCAAAGCTATGGTTTTCCCATTAGCAACGTATCACTGTGAGAGCTGGACTATAAGGAAGACTGAGCGCCAAAGAATTGATGCTTTCGAACTGTGGTGCTGGAGATGAGTCCCCTGGACTGCAAGGAGGTCAGATCAGTCCATCCTAAAGGAAATCAACCCTGAGTGCTCATTGGAAGGACAGATACTGAAGCTGAAGCTCAAATATTTTGGCTACTTAATGCAAAGAGAAAACTCCCTGGAAAAGACTCTGATGCTGGGAAAGTTTGAAGGCAAAAGGAGAAGGGGACGGCAGAGAATGAGATGGCTAGATAGCATCACCAATGCAATGAATATGAACTTGAGCACACTCCGGGAGAGAGCAGAGGACAGGAAGGCCTGGAAGCTCCATGGTGGTCCAGGAAGGTCCATGGGGTCATGAAGAGTTGGACATGACTTAACGACTGAACAAGAACAACATTTTGGGCAGCATTAATAGAAGTATAGCTTCCAAATCCTGTAGAGAGTTCCCCTCTACAGGATTAGGGGAAGGCCTCATCTTGAGTACTGTGTCCAGTTCTGGGCACCACACTTTAAGAACAATGCAGACAAACTGGAGAGGGTTCAGAGGAGGGCAACGAAGATAATCAGTAGACTGGAAACAAAGCCCTATGAGGAGAGACTGAAAAAACTGGACATGTTTAGCTGTGAGAAGAGAAGACTGAGGGGAGATAGGATAGCACTCTTCAAGTACTTGAAAGGCTGTCTCAGAAAGGAAGGCCAGGATCTCTTCTCGTTCATCCCAGAGTGCAGATCATGAAATAATGGGCTCAAGTTACAGGAAGCCAGATTCTGGATGATCAGGAAAAACTTCCTGACTGTCAGAGCAATACAACAATGGAACCAATGACCTAGGGAGGTGGTGGGCTCTCCCACACTGGAGGCATTCAAGATGAAGCTGAACAGCCATCTGTCAGGGATTCTTTGACATGGATTCCCTCATTGAGCAGGGGGTTGAATTTGATGGTCTTATTGGTCCCTTCCAACCCTACTATTCTATGATTCTATGATCTCTAGTAAGATCCTGCTCTGTTCTGGTAGGTGTCTAAATACAGGAATAACATGGAAGGCGGGAATGGCATGGTCCCTGTCATGGATGAGTTTAAGTGATTTGAGATGTCTGACAGCTCCGATTCTGAATCAGAGTCGCAGCAACAGCTAGATCAGAGGCTGGCTCCCTAGTGAGCCCAAACGCTGGAAATGAGTCTTCCCAAGACCTTGACCGACAGATGGCCCAGACTGAGTCTTTGCCCCCTCCTTCCACCACGAGAATGCAAGTTTCTGAGGGGGAGGAGGGGTGTGACTTGAAAGATGCTAGGGCACGACGCAAAGCACAGCGGGGAAAGTTAGGGGCAGGGCTCAGGCACTCCGCTTGGATAGTCACTCTTGAAAGCCAATGTAGGAGGGAGCCACCTTGAGGGAAGGGCTTCACTACGAAGCTAGCTTGGCTGGGAGATTCATGCCCCAAATGGGCCTACAACTTTCTCTCCCTATAGTTCAAGATGGTTGATTAGTTGTTTAGAGCCTGGGGGCAGCCTGAGAGTTTTCCTTGAATCTGCATTTGTAGAGAGAGACTAAGCTTTAGCCTCTAACTAAATACAGTCACATTAGCCTGAAGCTTTGTCTGTTGTGGTGTTGATTGCAAAGGGAAAGGACGATCCATATCTGACAGTCCCATTCTCCTGGGTGATGAAGGAAGGGAAGGCATGGATACAAAAACAACGAGAAAGGAGACATCGAAGATGCAGTGAGAATCATCTATTAGCCCAGGGTGTCTGAAGTTGAATGACTATTCCTCAAGGGAGACTGGGTTCAATCCATTCAAAGGATGATCAGAACATCATTTGGGAGACTGCTTGGGTCATCCTTTGAAGAGTCAGCACCAAAGTAGAGACACTCAGCTTGAAATGTGCCAAGCTGATAAAACAGGAGTGTTGAACTTCTTTCAGCTTGGGAACCAAATTCCATTTCAGAGAAGCTCAGGGGGTGGGGTGGAGGAAGACACACATTCCAATGGTGGGTGGGGCTGAAGGCAAAATGGGGCAGGGCTGAAAAAGACCAGCATCTTTTAGCTTAAAGCTCTTACTGTCAGTAACTAAACCTTTCGAGAGGCATTTCAAATTTTTTTAGAGTGGGGGAAAAAACTCCACAAAAGCCAGGAAATTAGCAAATGATTGGTGATTGGGGGAGATGGAGGGGCAGGGGAAGGGTGTGTGGCCATCTTGAGAACCCCAAAGGAGTGGATTTTTACCCCAAGAAGGTTGGATTTGGCTCCAGGGTATGAGGTCTGTGCTACTGCTATAAATGTTTCTCACCACATGGATGTTTGGGTCCATCTATGGTCACCTCCCTATTCACAGCCTGATGGGAAGTCTGAACAGTGGGATATGGGGTGAGTAGGAGGAAAAACCCGCCCCTCCTCCATGCCTCACAACTCATCCAGGCCTCTGGGGCCAAGGCTGCAGTCAGCACATTACGCCAGTACTTTTCCAGCTGTACTAACTGCCAGTCTATTTCCGGGCCCGATTCAAAGTGCTGGTATTAACATTCAAAGCCCTAAACACCTTGGGGCCAGGTTATCCTCCCATATGTGCCTGCCCAGACCCTAAGATCATTTTCAGGGGTCCTCCTCTGGGATCCCCCACCCCCAAGGAAGTGAGGCGGGTGGCTACCAGGAAGAGGGCCTCGTTTGCTGTGGCACCCCAGCTGTGGAATGAGTTCCCTAGAGAGGTTCACCTGGTGCCTTTGTTGTACTCCTTCCGGCACCAGGTGAAGACCTTTTAATTCTCCCAGTATTTTAGTATTTTATTTACGTAGATTCAGACAGCCAAAAATAAGGAACACAAATGGCAGCGGCCATAGCCACCGCCATCTGCGTACGCGTTTCCCCCCCTCCAGAGCCCTCCGCGGCCGGAAATCTGGCTGCGGACGGCTCTGGGCTGGGCTGGGCCTGGCCGGCTGCTCTGTGGAGCTGCCGCGGAGCACAGCCGGCCATCGAGGATTCCAGGGGGGAGGAATGGATCGCCTCCCCCCCATCCAAGATTACGGGGGGAGGGACGGAACGCCTCCCCCCCCCACCATCAACATAATCCACGAAAGGTAAGTCACTTTCGTACATCCCTAATTTTAGCTTCCTGGTCTTTTAGCTCTGGTGTTTTAAATCTGTATTTTGAATCTCTGCATTGCTGCATTTATTCTGGTTGTACTGTCATTTTGTGTTTTTCAGCTTTCATATCTTATATTGTTTTATGCTGCACTTTGTGGTTTTAGTTTTTGTGAACCACCCAGAGGAGCTTTGGCTATTGGGCCATATAGAAATGATGATGATGGTGATGATAATTTGCCTTTATATGACCCAGGGACTAAGAGGCATCACTGGCAGTGGCAACGCTGAACCAGCTTCCTGGCTTCCTTCCGTTAGTCACCATAAAGCACGGCCAAGGGACAGAAGCCAGGAACTGGAGTTTACAATTGTAAAAACTAGGCTTCAGGCTAAAGTGAAGGTATATTTTGCCCAATGTTTGTGAAGCACATTCTACATCTGGATCCCCCTAACTGCTCTACTTTATCCAAGGGTTCAAAATTATTAGGAAATATGTAGGGGGGGCAATGCAGTCTAATCAAGCTTCATAAAACTTCTTAAGGTATCATGGAATGGTGTATGAGTGTCCTTTGGAGGATTATGACTGGGGGGAAATTCTGAATGAAACCAGTCAAGTAGACAGCCAATCATAGTATTCACATTTTGTTATTTTTTTAGTTTGGAGATGCTCTGAAACATTTCAAGTTTAGAATCTGCAAGACCCATCTTAGGGTGCAATCCTATGTGTGTTTAGAGAGAAAAATGTCCTACACTTTCCAGAATGCTAAAAGTTGTAGGAATTTTTCTTTCTAAATGCAGGGATGGGAAAATGAGCAATGTTCAAGATAGCTAGGATTCTTTAACTATCATCTCATAGTTTGTCTTTTGCCTGATTCCCGTTCACATTTCAGATCGCTGCTCACTCTGCGCAAATGGGGAAATTGTGCAAATCGTGCTGCCATTGAATGTGAAATTAGCACAAATGTCCCCAAATTTGCACAAATTTCCTAGTTTGCACAACTTTCCTCCATAAACTAAAGCGAAACCGCTAAGGGGGGATTTTTTCACAAGTCAGGAAATTTGCACAAATCAAACCAGGACATTTGCACAAATCAAACGCGAGCGCATGTTCAGCAATTTATGATTATTTTTGGTGGACACAAACTCATGCTCGCAGTCTTATTCAGGGCTTCGAACAGGGCATGCTCGCATGTTTTGAAAGCAAAAACAAAATTCTCATACATCCCTATCTAAGCATGCATAGGACCACATTTTTAGCTGATATTGGGATAATACATGTTTCACATTCTCCACTATTTGCAGTTAAATTAATCTAAGTCTACCTCATTGACCTGATAGCTTATCTTGGATCATTCCATACTCCAGTTTCCTGGCTGTCATACTAGCAAAATCCTGGAGATGTGATACAAACCTCAGAATGAACCAAACAATTCTTACCAGCCAAGTCATGAATCACAAAGAGGGAGGGGCTAAAAACACACAAAAAACCCCACAGACCCCTACTCTAACAACACATCCCTGGACTGTAAGGGAGGAAGAAAAAGTGGAGCATAATCACAAATTCACATTTTGACACTAAACATAACATCCTTCTTTTAAAAAATGTGTAACCATCATGCAATTGACATTAGTCAGTGCTCTAGTTTCCATCCCTACAGGAATCCATGCCCTCTCAACATTTATGGATTAGGTAACACTGTCATTTCTTGTCACTTGCCTGCCATCTCATTGTGAATGAAAATACAGATCCATGGAAGGAGGGGAGAAAAGGTATTTGTCCTTTATTATTGGGTTGTGCATTAGAATGAGGCACAGTGCCTGTTCTCTTTGATTCTAAAACATTTTCTGGAAGAACAGTTCAATGATGAAATATGTCACTGAAATGGAGCAACGGAGCTATGACACTAAAGAAAATGCTTCTGGGGTTGGGGCAGAGGAGAGAAACCTTTAGTTTATTAAGGGAAGAAGAAGTTAGAAGTCAGGAAAAAGAAGCCAACATCAAAAGCACTTGCATTTGGTCAGTGCCAATGTCAGGGTCAAATCCACAACTATTCCAAGGAAAAGAGATTAAGATGTGCAATTGCATCTGGAAGCTAAGAAACAGTGGGTCACAAGGAGGGGAGAGAGGGCATGAGGGCATTCTAGCCTTACCTCCATCATCCCTGCACATCAATCCACAGAGAGAGAACATCTGGACGCAGCCTACATGCATAGGTTATGTGTAGGCCATTTCCCCCCCCCCCCAGGAGATTGACTATGTAATTTTGGCAGGGCCTGCACAGGGACTCGTACCAGCTGCTGAGGGAAGATGCACCATTGGTGCCCTCCTCTTCCTCTCCCCACACCTGCCACCTGCTTTGCGCTCACTGCCTTGCTCTGTGGGGTCCTACCTCAGAGTGAGGCATTGGCAGCGGGGAGGCCCTAGAGACAGCCTGTGTGCAGCAGCACAGGCAGTCTCCAGGCTCACCTCACCCAGAATGCTTCACTCCAAGCAAGGACCCCTCAGAGCAAGGACCCCTCAGAGCAAGGCATTTGGGCTGGCTAGGCTCTCTAGGGAGTGCGCCAGCTGCTCTTCTGTGGCAGTATTTCCCCCAGTAGGGAAGCGGACAGGAGGGCTTCTCAGAAAGCCCTCCTGCCTGATGCCTCCCTCTGAGGAATCCTCAGAGTGAGGCTTCAGGCGAGTGACAAATCAAAGAGCCACACTAGCTCCTTTCCTTGTGTGGCATTTGCTTCAGCAGAAGAACGGGCGGCGGCACACCATGGAGGCTGGTGGCTCCAATTTCAGCAGGGCTGTGATTGCACTCTGGGTTTTAGTGAGAACCAGCCAGACCTCTAAAGGAGCGATCCAAGGTGCTGAACCTATTTGGGGGATAAGGTTCAGCACCTTGGATCACTCCTTTAGAGGTCTGGCTGGTTCTCGCTAAAACCCAGAATGCAATCACAGCCCCACTGAAATCCTGCTAGTACAGCTCTCTGGAGTGCCACGTGGGCCAGTGCCCCACTTTGAGAAGCCCCTCAGAGAGAGACATCAGCCCATTGCTCCTGAGAGTCATGCCAGCTGCTCTCTTGCTGCAGCGCTGGCTGCAACAGGAGAGTGGTTGGCTCAGCTCTCTGGAGTGCCCCCCCCATGCCTTACTCTGAGAAGTCTTCAGAGTGATACATAGGGCAGGGGGAGGGGGGTTTGCTCAGAATTGCTGTGCTGGCTGCTCTTTCTGGAATGGTCACTAGGGATGGATGGATGCCTTCGCCCTCCAGGTCCTCCAGGCACCCCACTGAGCCTCTTCCCCCACTCACCTCCCCATTCACAGAGCTGTCCACACATACCCTGAGCCATCCGCGAGGGCCTGTCATTCCTGTGGTTGCCATTTTGCAAAAAAAAATGGCAGCTCAGAAACTTCTGCAAATTTAATATGGTGCACATGGTGGCTGTAAATGCCCCACAACATTACAGGTGCCCACGCCATCCCTAGTGGTCCCCTGCCCTATGCCTCACTCAGGCCCTCAAAGTGAGACACAGGTGGTGGCAGGGATGCAGCCCTCTTGGCAGGAGGGGACATGTGTGATCCACCACCCTTCTGGATTGAGTACCTGAGGTGAGTGTCAGGGTGGAAACTGAGCCAATAGAGCCCCAGAGCAGTTCTGATTCTGAGGAGGATCAGCAATCTGTGGGACAGGAGCCAGCTCAGCCCTCACAGGCACAGCAGCTGGCAGAGATTCCTCCTGCTGGCATTCCTGAGATAGATAGTGACCCAGGCAGTGAGAGAGTGCGGGAGGGGGACTTGCTAGATGCTCGACGCAGATGCAGGGAGTGATGAGCGATGGAGGGCGCGGAAAGGAGGCGTAGCGCCCGTTTGGCGCGCAAGCAACGGCCGCATCCCATGGACCCAAGGGAAAGAGGGAGGATCTCTCCCTAGCCCATAAGTTCAGGGTCTTCAAGTTACTCTCCTTCAAACAGGGATCAACTGCCTACTCAGAGCATAGGCTACTCTGCTGTTCCTTGCTTAGTCGCTGGTGACTAGCATCTGAAAGAGTCATTAATTTGTAAAAGGATTAAAGCCTTGAAAAGAATCCTTTTGTCTGTGTCTTGAGTTGGCTATTGGAGTCTACTGAAAGAGGCCACTAGGGTGCTCCTGACAGTGAGGGATTCACTCAGCCTCATGGGAGAGCTGGCCCTGGATTTTGGCCTATGTATATTGGTTTTTTTGTAACCAATCAGAAATGACCTTCTTGTGTATACATATGGAGATGGTAGAGGCAGGGATGACACACGCTCACTTTCCCCCATGCAATGGATTGAATTGGTGAAAAGATTTTGTCTGACCTGACCCAGTGTAAATCAAACTATGACTGCCTCCTACATAAATACGTTTCTCACTGTTAGTGGGTCCATTGGAAGAGGCACATCAAATCCCCCTGTTCCATTGCTTCCATAGATCACATGACTACAGACCCTTGCTGAAACATAAATTTATTACTGAAAAGGTGTCAAATTACATCACTGGCAGCCCACAAAAACCAAATATAAACTCCCAAGCTAGGGAACTGCTACAGCGAAATTCCTCCCAGCAAAGTCTCTCTAAAGTTGTGTATTTTGGCTTGTGGACAGATAAGCACCTCTGTTCTCATTGTCTTCCACGTCTTTGGGGAAATTAGCTCTGCAGCCAGGAGTTCTTTTGCCTTGCCCTCCCCCTGGAGTTATTCCTCGAGACAGGATTTTCTAACCACACTCTCACACCTCCACCGAGGACCCAGATCAGCAGTTTCCACAGGATGAGGGCTGGGGATGCCTATGCCTTCCACCCAATAGTTTACCCAATCTGGAGCTGAGCTGGCTCTTCTGCTAAGTCTCCCTTCACCTGCAGCCTTGAACTCCATTTCTTCCTGCCAGGTCAGTGCATGTTTCTCCAACCCTTTCTCTTTTCTGTCTTTACAGCCCCTCCTGGCACTTATTCCTCTTCCCAATGCACTAACAGCTGCAGGAATTCGGCTAGGGGCTGAAACACCTCCTTCATCTGGTCTTTGTCCCCTCCCTCAGCTTGCCTGCAGGCCTTGTCCTCCACATGCTTTTGCTTTCTCTCCCCTTTCCTTCAAATCTTTGGTGTCTTGTCGGCCTTCAGTCCATGTTTGTCTCTGACTTGCTTCCTCCATCTTCTCTTTGTCCTCCCTCCTTTGCCTAAATGCTGCCTCACTGAGTATGCTCTCCTGGTGCAGCCCCCACCCCAACTCTGGACACCTGAGCAGCATCTCCCTGCTACTTCCAAGATGCACTGCTTGTAGCAACAACCTCTTGCCTGGCCTCCCCCAGTTAATGCTGCTGCTCCCAAACAGGCTCTTCCCCTCGCTGCTTTGGCTGAGAGGTGAGTGGCCTTGGGAGTGAAACAGCTGCAATGGGGTCTCCCAGGGCAGGGCTTGCCTTGGTGAACCACGGTAAGGCATCACACTCACTTATAACGAAGATATGCAACACATATAAATCTTGCTCTGCACGTCAGGGAAAAAGCCAAAAGCAGGAGACGGAGGTCACGCCCGACAGAATTCTCATGAACAAAACTCTGAACGACTGTTTAAAAGTCTGCTCAATGAACCAGTCTTTCATTTCTAAAACAAAGCACATGCCTGTGAATTTGATTATATATAAATTCAGCAAGACAAGAGCAAAAAATGGGCAATTTTCTAGATGTTCCAAGTTTCTTACAAGACACTAAGCATCTTGAAAATCACAGAACTGAATAATATGCGTCTGCCTCGAAAGGCAGCCTAGAAATATTTCAAATAAATAAATGCAAATGTTGAAGCCACCAGCTACAACTTGCAGGAGTTTGCAGCTCCTGGACAATTTGACTGAAGGCATACTCACATGACCTCAGATGGCACAGCAATGATTGTTTTGAACTTGTAAATTAAAAATGAAAAAACATCACTTGGACATAAATGACAATATAATTCTGTGACTGAGAAACTGTTTCGCTTTGACTCCACATTTAGCTGCTTGGCTCAAATTTCAATGAAGCTGTCCATTTACCTTACATGTCTGCACCTCTGAAAGCATTACACGTAGCTACAATTTCCCAAAAGAAAAGGGAAAAAAGAAAACCATACACTTCAGTTCCTTTTCCAAATCCATAGATGATGTTCTTATAAAACTTCCAAAATGGCAAGCAGCTTTTCCATTCAAAACAAGAAACACCACCATCACTCATGTTACATATGTAATCGTTGTAGACATTTTTGGCTGTAGGATATTTGTGAATGATCAAATTGGATAATGCAAAGAATAGGCAATACGTAAGCTCCTTGAGGACAGAGACCGTTCAGTTGGCTAATGCAATTGTAAAGCACCACATAGACTAATAGCGCTGGTATGAAGAAACAAACAAATAGGTTGGATCAAGGCTATGCTCATTGGACTTAGGTCCCCAAATCATTGGGACTTAAGTTAGCCATGAGTAACTTTTCACACTGGTTCCAATGGGACATAAATGCAGCTAACATAGTCTGGATCTATCTAGCCCTGTAAGTTTAGTTTGGGGGACACAGACATACTATGAATCTAGGTAACCAGCTTCTTTGGATCATGGCGATTGTTTTAAACAAAACAAAACCACATTTCTGCATCACAAGCCAAACCCAGACCAAACAAGATCATCCATCCCTAAATGTGTATAACCTCTGTTGTTCACTTTAAAGATAATAATACAAAAAACCCATCTGCTATTGTAGCATATATGAAAGCTCATGTAAAACGTGCAAAGATCTTACCAGATAGGCATTGAGGCAGAAGTAGAAAACATATAAGACAAAGCATTACAGAATATCAATAATCAAGCTGTCTGGGAGAAAAGATGGTTTAATCTCATATACCAAACCCACAGGTTAACAATGCAAATTTCTTCATTAACAGTTTCTAAGGAATTAGCAAGCAAGTGGTCACCCATACCTTGTCCTTGATACTGTCTCTGGAAAGTAAAAAGGAAACATTCCACTGGACATTCCACTTTGCTCTATGGCATGCACAGAACTTCTCCAAAATGCAACCAGGCGTGCATTACATACAACTAGCCCTGCTTTGCCGAACTACAGCTTTTATAAGCAATTTTTTTGTTTTGTTTACAGCAATGCGCAAAAGCCTTCATGAAGTGTAAAAGGGTCCAAGAATCCCATTTTAAGTGCAAGATCATATTTATTTTGAGCTCAGTGCAACTTTTTAAAGATTAAGGGTGTGATCCTATGCATGTTTAGACAGAAAAAGTCCTACAAAAGCCAGCAGGTTTAGACTTTTTTCTGTCTAAATATGAACAGGATTGCACCCTAAGGTGAAAGTCAACTTCTTGGATGGATGGATGGATGGATGGATGGAGAGAGGGGAGGCAGGAGGGGGAGAACGGGGAGCTATTAAGATGCCATTTTAGAACAGCAAGCAAATTTGGGCAGCCAAAAGGCAAGTGTAATGTTATGAATGATCAGAAAGAAAGAAAAGAATCTCTAGCGGAAAAGAGAACAATGCTGTTATGTTTATAATGTTAAAAATGTTCTGTATATCAAAGGCTTTATTTCATACAGTGGCCCATGACCAACTCTATCAGACATTAACAAGCAAGCAAATGGACAGAGAGTGGATATGAATCTCGGGCAGCCCCTTGCATCCCATTGCATTAAAGACAGGCCAAAGAACACACAAAACACAATCCAAAGAGCAGGCACACACTCTCTGAAAAATAAATGAACAAATAAATAAATAAAGGAGAAGGGGGAGAGGAAAAACAGGAAAACAAACATGGATCTGGTGGAGCACAAACCTTCGGGTTCTGTGTTCTCTTTGAGGTGCACTTGCTTCAGAGGGCAACAGAAGATTTCATGACACTTTGCCCGAAAGGGGGATTCTTTTTTCTTTATTTCCGTAGATTGGATGGAATCTTGCCGTAACATAATATACTCCTGTGTGCCCGGGGGCGCGTCATCCATAACTGCGGTCACCACATAACAAAATGAACTTAAGTTAGAATGAAAGGGAAATCAAAAAAAAGAAAGAAAGAAAGAAAGAAAAGGAAAACAAAAAAAAAAGTCTAGAGAAGTAAATCAACTTTATAATGATATTGGGAGAGGTGTGGGAGGGGAAAGAAGAGGGAAGGAAAGACATTGGTAGAGAGGAAATGAAAAAAAACCAAGTGAATTAATGTACTCTGACGGTGGAGGAAGAGGAGAAGAAAGGGTGGGAGTAGTTTACTTCTGGATGCAATGTTTACATCAATTTTCCTAGCAATTGTCTAGGATTTGTTATTATGTTAAGAAAGATAGCTTAGATATTTTAAAAACATTTATTCTGGAAAAGACTGAACACAAGCTATCTACATGTCATTTCTTCTTTACTTTTCTTCTACTTACTTTTTAAGACAGTTTTGTGAAACACGTGGGTATTATAGTTTGCATGCAGATTACACACACTAATAGGAAGATTTCATGCATTTATTTTTAATTGCCAGATTTGCAAGGTTTATACAAAGAATAGCAAGAAGCAATTTGTATAGACTCCCCAAGGCCCTCCCCATCATCACAGGCATAGAGGTACTATAATCTATATTCGTAAATTCGTTTTTACAAGAAGGATTGCCATCTAATGACATTCGGCTTTGCTGTCCATTCCAGCTGGGTGCAAATTCAAACACAGCTTAAGATGAATCATGGACAACAAAACTAGCACAATAGTGTTGTTCATTTCGAAAGCTGGATGATTTTGAAGCTTTCTATTGGTGCTCACATCATGGGGGGTAGGTGTATGTGTCCCAGTTGCTACCATATGTCATGGCTGTCTTAGCTACTGTTGATTGAAGGCCATGGAGAGGTGGGAGGGAACTCCTGGTTTGGGTAACATGGGGTGGGGGTGGGGGCTTATGAGCTCTCCCAATCTCCCCCATGAATCAAACACTGCTTCCTACATTTAAGGACATCTTGCCACATGCGCTCATCTGCCAAGAAAGCCCTGCAGGTTCTACCGTGAAACCACAGAATATAGCAGAGAATTCTGGGGGACCTTTTTAAATGTGTAGGCTTGGCTTTTGAGACCTTACCATTCCTGCCTGCAACCGAGAAGACATCCCAAGCTCCCCTGCAATTGTGCATTGCACGGAGGAGATCAGTCATGGTGGACAATATGTCTGCTACAACTGATCTTCTCATTGAGATACAGGCACACACACACACACACTTCAGCTAAGCTTCCAAGGAGCCCCACTGTTCCCCAGTTTGGAAACCAATGTGCTCGGTCAGCTAGCCCATAACTAACTCATTAGGGGTGTGGTACTAGGTTGGGGAAGGGTGGACTAGCACATTGGTTTAGTCAAAAAAGGGGAGGGCTTGAGAAGGATTTCTTAAAGTCACTTAAAGTGATCCTGCTCTTCTAAGGAATCAGGTAGCCGTGATGAGATATATCTGCCCAGAGAACATTAGTTATTGGGCAGATTAGAAAGGGAATAAATAAATAAAATAAACACATATATCTGACAAAGGATCCAGACACTGCTACCATGCCATGCCAAGCAAGGCAAAGTTTGGAAGATTTTGGAACTGCCCGAAATAGCAGTTGCATGACTGCAGCGCTTCCAGAGCAGAGCTGACCTCAGACGGCCGTCATCCTGATGCCCATGTGACCACGCCCTGCTCTTTCTGTCACATAACACAGCATTCCATGTCATGACCATCTCCAGCAAGGATGGCTGTCATCGATGCAGTTATAGGAACCCACTCTGCAGAACCACTGCGCTATCCTAGGACAGCCCGAGCCACTCGTGCAAGACTTCAGGCCTGTGGGCCATATCTGGCACTCCAGGTTTCCCCAGACTCCTGGCCCCACCCTCTTCCCCCCAGCTACTGATCCTCCGGTGGATTCCCAGCTTTTGTGCAGCTTTCCCTCCCATTCTAAAAGGTTGACATGTCTCTCCTAAGGCTCAGTTCCTGGCAGTAAGAGCTTGAAGCTTCGATATGCTGGTATTTTTGACTCCGCCCCTTTGCCTTTGGCCCCACCCACCAGCAGAATGTGGGTTCCTAAGTTCCTATCCAAAATGGAATTTGGCCCTCGGGCTAAAAGCGGTTCAACACCCCTGCGGTAAGTTGTGACTTGGCACTGGCACACGAGTCTTTGCATGCAATTCCATGCATTCATACATTATCATATGTAGTCGCCCATGGGAACGGGTGTCAAGAATCCCAGAAATAAGGGTGATGGTAGGTCCTGTTCTCTTTCTCTCACTGACCCATACATTTACTTCCCTCAACACACACAAACACACACACACACACACACACACACACTGACTAGGGTGACTACTTATTGGCAAAAAAGAGGAAATGCATCACCAAAAAGAGCACACAGATTTGCATAAAACATGCATGTGTTAATATGTGTAGATGAAAATTGAGAACAATTGACTATCCTTTAAATAGAAATGCCAAATCTCACCATAGCGGGGAAGACTGACCAGGAGAGCTGTGTACCTGCTCACTCTGGCTGCTGACTGTTGATAGACAGGGTCAATGCTCCCTTCTTCTCCCTTCTTAGGGTTCTTTATACTATACCAGACCAGGGCTAGATCTACACTAGTGTTTGTTTGTTTTTGTCCATATTGAAGAGCATCGGCAATGGCTGGGGCACATTAGCCATTCCGTGTACCACTTTTCGAGAGTTATTTCCCTCCTTTTATTCCATATTATCCAAAATACCACGACAGATATCACTATGTGTGTTATGAGGTATAAATGCGATATAGCATCACCACGATGGGATCGTATCAAGGTGACATGAGGTGTAGTTCTGGCCCTGGAGGGGGAGACTGTTCAAATAGATGACTGTCCTCTGAAAAGTAGTATGCATGGCCACTGTAAGCCTGACTCAGATTCAGGACTAGTACGCCAGGGCCTCAATGAAACAGTTGGGTTTACACAGCACTCTCAGTTGAATCTTACTTCAAAACGGAGAATGGGATAGTGTTCTCCACCACACCTGAGGCAGTAGTTCAATTTAAGGGTGTGTGTGGGGGATCAGGTTATGTGACATATATAGATAGCTCTGTCCTCCAACAGAGGGGAACAGTTGGGCGGGGGTTCAGGAGGAACATCCAGGGAGCTGCTGACACTGCCCTCTAGCATCTGCCACCTGAGGTGGTTGCCTCAATCTACCTAATGGTAGGGCTGGCCCTGCACAGCCAGCCTTCCAGGAAGTGTGCCTCTGCTTAACAACTTGCAGAGGCAACCCTGAACAGAGCAGATGGCATCAATGGTTTGATTTAGAGCTGTGTGCAAATAGCCCCTAAACATTCTCCACCCTATTTGTGGGCAGCAAAACTGGGGTGGGGTGGGTGGATTTCACCAGCTTTCTCCAGGGAGAGGAGAAGTTCTCCAACAGTTTCTCACTGGTAGGGCTCACCATTGGCAAGGGTTGCAGCACACCTTCTCTCTTTTGTCCTAAGGTGTTTTGGTTTTCATGCTGTCACTGCAAGTAGCAACTGCAGTGACTGTGTTGAAAGCCTGGCTCCCATTTTCCATCCTCCATACCTAGCAGGGCATTGTGGGAGGTTGGGGGGGGAAGGAGGTGGCCACCACAAAAATGGTGTAGACAATTTGGAGAAAATTCTGCAAAGTGGCCTTTTATTTCGATTACTTCCAACTCATATGCATAGCACTAGGCTGTAAAATAACACTGTCATAGCAGCAAGTTACAAGAGGCAACTGAAACACTGACAAAAATAAGAGTAAGGATTAATGAAGCAGAACTTGCAGAATCTCCATCAGGAGAGAATTCTATCAAAAAGGGACCATCACTCAAAGGGCCCTGTTTCTAAGAAAACTAGCATGACAGAAGGAGAGTTTTAAATGAGCCTTCTCCCTGAAATACTAGTTTTCTCTGTAGGAGTCTTTTTATGTGAGCCCTGAAGCTAATTTCAGATGACATGAACAACTCGTTTCTGTGCTAGAAGAAGGTTGCAGAGCTTGACAGTGTTTTATATATCCCTTAAAACTGGTATTTGTAGGTGTAACCAGGCCATGGAGTTACACTGCCAGTTTTAGATTTTGCTCCTTGGCCTCTTATGTGGTCAAAGCAACCACTTGCGTGTCCCCATTAATCAACACGAGTCATAGTGTCTTATGTGTCACTGGGTGACAGGCATCACTAGTCAGGGGCGTTAACTTCCCTTGCCCAAGTGCCTTTTAAACCAACACATCAAGTTAAAAGAAGAATAAAGCCAATTTGGGATTGGGAGGGAGGCAACAAGGTTCCAGGAGGACCAGGCACTCTGTTACTGGGTAACCATTCTCCACAAAAATAGCGTTATTTAAAGAGAATTGAGCACTCACATGAGAAGGCAGAGTTGATATCGAGAAATGACCATTAGGGAAACTTTTGAGCTATAACTACCGCCAGGGAGGAGCTAG
Source organism: Heloderma suspectum (assembly GCF_057233095.1). Taxonomy (NCBI): domain Eukaryota; kingdom Metazoa; phylum Chordata; class Lepidosauria; order Squamata; family Helodermatidae; genus Heloderma; species Heloderma suspectum. Next base: position 7,058,818 of record NC_139466.1, read on the forward strand.
AGGTCATCACCAAAGCAAGCAATTTCCCCCATGGAATGTCATGCAAAAATTGGCGCTGCACAGATCTTCCTCAATTGGGGTGGGGTGGGTGGGGGTGGAAATGCAAGCTCACGTTTCTCCTTGTCACTAGGACACTTGCAAGAAAAAGACCAGGACAGTCTTGGTTCATGATTCCTTTTTGTACGGATGTTTGAAACTTTCCCATCCCCTCCACCCCCCCCCCAATTATTTCTGCCTTTTTGAACAGCTACATCATATGCTCAGGACAATTTTTGCAGGTACCTTGATTTTGCTATTGCTCATGGGTTTGCCATCCCAAGCACTGTGAAGTTTTGAGGCCTACAGTTGCAAGGAAAAGAAAAGGGTCAGGCCTAAAGACCTGGAGTTTTTATTGTTGTTGTTGCTGTTGTTGGGAGGCGGTATCCCTGTTTCAGTTTCATATGACCAGTTATTTCATTTCTTCAGGTAAACAGTACTTTTGGTTTTGAAGGAGGAGGGTGTAAAAAAGAGAGCCAGAAAGACCAGAGCAAGAAGAGCAGAGTCAGGAAGAACAGAGCACGAAGAGGGAGCAGGAAGAAGCAGCCTGGAGAAGTCTAAGTGCAGCTAGGGTAGAGGGACCTGCGTTTTTGCAACTTTTATTTTCTCATAATGCCTTTTGTATCACTCGACTCTATTGTGTAAATACCTTTAGCTTTAATTTACCAGTACACTGTTGTGTTAAGCCCCAGGTGTCTGGAGTGTCAATCACCCCACACCTACAGCCTAAACCCCACATTATGGGCAAGGGGAAGTTTAAAAGAAGGGAGGTGGGACTCTCAAGGAGGCAAGAGATCCTTTAGGAGTTGCTCAGGGGGTTCAGGTCATAAGGAGAACCCAAAGAAGCACCAATTGGCTATTTCACATTGTTTGTGAAATAGCCAATTCAGTTTTCCATCTATATCACAGACAGTCCTGGCTAGCTATTGCACTTCATGCCAGTCTATTGTTCATCAGTCCCCCAGTCAAAGCATGGGCCTGGCTAACTATTATGTATCAGGTAAGGTATTGCCCATCTCTCCATTCTAAAAGTGGCTCTCTGAGGAAGCAAATTGCCGAACAATGCTCTATATTCATAACTTTCAGAAGTAATTGTTTGAAATTATGGGAATATGGAAGAGCCACTTTCTCTTGTGTGAACTGCCCAAATGTTAAGATCAACATGAGAGGTCCTTTTCTGTCTCAGAGGTGTGGTGGGTGGCCATAAAGTAAGGGACAGTCACAGGGCCTTCTCTGTGATGGCACCTAGATGGTGGAAATCTGTTCCTAAACAAATCTGCCAGTCTCCTTCTCTGCTTGCATTCAAGCATACAACTTTTGAGGCTAACAGGCTTTTTAAAAATCCTGTTGCCCTGAAATGATATTATTTCTTGTGCTCAGTTTTCTATTTGATTGTGTTTTTATGCTGTACTAGTATAATTAAATGACCTCTTGAAATTCTTTACCCTATTTGTGGGCAGAGAAATTGGGGAGACAATTTCACTGAATTTCTCCAGTGGGACGAGAAATTCTCCAACAATTTCTCACAGGTACGGCTCACCATTGGCAAGTATTGTAGCATACTTTCTTTTTTTGTAAGGGTTTTTTTTTGGGGGGGGGGCTTGCACTGCCACTGCAAGAGGCAACTGCAAGAGGCAAAAGCAGCAACTGCATTGGCAGCCTGGCCCCCATTTTGCATTCTCCACAATCCCCTGTACCTAGCATTGTTCTGGGGCATTGTTGGAGGTGGAAGAAAAGGAAGGCAAAACACACCAAAAAAGGAGGAAGAACATTTGGAGAAATCCTGCAAAGTGGCCTTTTATTTCTAGTGGGGTAAGAAAAGAAAAATCTCCAATGCCCTCTGAGAAATTTTGGCTTAGTTATCATTGTTTCGGGTTCAGCACCTTCCCCAGGACCTTCCAAAGGAATAAGAATTTCTGAGAGGCGATTGTGGATATATCTTATCTCTCATGCAGGGAGTTGGTTGTACCATGAAGGTCAGGAGACACATACACACTCCTCAGCCACCTCATAAGTCAGGTAAGCACAAGAACCCCGAGCCCAACCCATGCCAATTACTCTGAAATGTCTTCTCCTTTTAATTTCTCTTCTTGAAAGCCATTTATTTCCTATCAAATTGAATGAGAATGGTCCAAAAAGATGTGGGAGAAATTTTCAGCAAGGCTTTACAAGTAGCTGAAGAAAGAAGGGAAGCGAAAAGCAACGGAGAAAGGGGAAGATATATCCAAGTGAATGCAGAGTTCCAGAGAACAGCAAGGAGAGACAAGAAGGCCTTCTTAAATGAACAATGCAAAGAAATTGAGGAAAACAATAGAATGGAAAAGACTACAGATCTCTTCAAGAAAATCGGAGATCTCAAGGGAACGTTTTGTGCAAAGATGGGCATGATAAAGGACAAAGAAGGCAGGGACCTAACAGATGCAGATGAGGTTAAGAAGAGGTGGAAAGAATACACAGAAGACCTATACAGGAAAGATAATGTCCCGAATAGCCATGATAGTGCAGTCACTGAACTTGAACCGGACATCCTCGAGAGTGAAGTCAAGTGGGCCTTAGGAAGCGTTACTAACAACAAAGCTAGCGGAGATAACAGTCTTCCAGCTGAGCTATTTAAAATCCTAAAAGATGATGCTGTTGAAGTGCTGCACTCAATATGCCAGCAAATTTGGAACACTCAACAGTGGCCACAAGACTGGAAAAGGTCAGTTTACATTCCAATTCCAAAGAAGGGCAACGCCAAAGAGTGTTCAAACTACCACACATTTGCGCTCATTTCACATGCCAGCAAGGTGATGCTCAAAATCCTACAAGCTAGGCTTCAGCAGCATGTGAACCGAGAGCTACCGGAAGTACAAGCTGGTTTCGAAGAGGCAGAGGAACTAGAGATCAAATCGCCAATATTCGCTGGATCATGGAGAAAGCAAGAGAATTCCAGAAAAACATCTATTTCTGCTTCATTGACTATGTTAAAGCCTTTGCTTGTGTGGATCACAACAAACTGTGGCAAATTCTTAAAGAGATGGGAGTACCAGACCACCTTACCTGTCTCCTGAGAAACCTGTACAAGGGTCAAGAAGCAAGAGTAAGAACCAGACATGGAACAACCGACTGGTTCAAAATTGGGAAAGGAGTACGACAAGGCTGTATATTGTCACCCTGCTTATTTAACTTATATGCAGAGTACATCATGAGAAATGCCGGGTTGGTTGAATCACAGGTCGGAATTAAGATTGCCAGGAGAATTATCAACAACCTCAGATATGCAGACGATACCACCTAATGGCAGAAAGCAAAGAGGATCTAAAGAGCCTCTTGTTGAGGGTGAAAGTGGAGAGTGCAAAAGCTGGTTTGAAACTCAACATTAAAAAAACTAAGATCATGGCATCTGGCCCCATCACTTTCTGGCATATAGAAGGGGAAGAAATAGAAGCAGTGACAGATTTTATTTTCTTGGGCTCCAAGATCACTACAGACAGTGACTGTAGCCATGAAATTAAAAGACGCTTGCTCCTTGGGAGGAAAGCTATGGCAAACCTAGACAGCATAGTAAGAAGCAGAGACATCACCTTGCCGACAAAGGTTTGTATAATCAAAGCTATGGTTTTCCCAGTAGTAACGTATGGCTGTAAGAGCTGGACTGTAAGGAAGGCTGAGTGCCGAAGAATTGATGTTTTCAAACTGTGGTGCTGGAGAAGACTCTTACGAGTCCCCTGGACTGCAAGGAGGTCAGATCAGTCAATCCTAAAGGAAATCAACCCTGAGTACCCATTGGAAGGACAGATACTGAAGCTGAAGCTTAACTATTTTGGCCACCTAATGCAAAGAGAAAACTCCCTGGAAAAGACTCTGATGCTGGGAAAGATTGAAGGCAAATGGAGAAGGGGACGGCAGAGGATGAGATGGCTAGATAGCATCACCGATGCAATGAATATGAACTTGAACACACTCCGGGAGAGAGCGCAGGACAGGAAGGCCTGGCGTGCTATGGTCCATGGGGTCATGAAGAGTCAGACATGACTTAACGACTGAACAACAACAAACTAAGTATAATAGAATCATAGAATCACAGAATAGTAGGGTTGGAAGGGGCCTACAAGACCAATGAGTCTAAGCCCGTGCTCAGTGCAGGAATCCAAGTCAGAGCATCCCTGACAGATGGCTGTCCAGCCTCGTCTTCAATGCCTCCAGTGTGGGAGAGCCCCCCACCATAGCATAACGATAGTACGTTTCCACCACTGCTTCCTATTCTAAAGGGATAATTACAATATTGTGTTACATATTGCTTCTGTTGAATGTACCATACAGAAAAGTGAGATAGAAATGCACTACTACCACAACGTATGAAGCTGCCTTAGGTCAGACTATCGATCCATCCAGTCCACTGCTGTCTACTGTGACTGGTGACAGCTCTGGAGAATGGGGTAATTCTGAGCCATGCTTCCTTAGAGCCTTTAAATTGGTAATGCCAGAGATTGGGATCCAAGTACAGTAAAACAAACAAACATCACCACACCTGCATTCCAAAGTGGTACAGTTCCCAGAGGACTGCACCACACAATTCCTCTGAACAGGTAGATTGGCTCTGTATTCTCACCTTTTGGAAGTCATTCCTGGAATCCAAAATTCTAATAAATCCTCATTTGAATGCAGATGGAGCTGTCTCTATGGCATGATTGATGTCATTATTGCGGAAAGAGCACTAAACCAATTTCTTAACATGATGAATTGCCTAGGGCCAGGAATAGAATATATTAAAGGACCCTGAATCACAATAGGTTTTAAAAAAGAAAACAGGGGGAAAGGACCATACACCCATGGACATCTCCTATTTCTTGATGTGTTGACAGAGACAGACAACTTAATGGACAAGTTAATGGAACCAATGTAAGGAAATCTACAGGCACAGACAAGACTAGGACTTTAATTACCACGCTAGCACTCCAATTAGTGTGAAATGTTTAACAGCTTTCCTTCAAAGGAAGGCATTTGCAGGCATGGATAAGGGGCAGAGATCTAGGGAGAGACATTCATGTATGCTGAAAAGGGGCAGCCCTGGAACAATTCATGCAGTGAACTTTGTGAGCGGCATGAGCAACAGAGAAATGTAGCTACACGTTTGTTTGTTTATAATAAAATAAATGGAAAATGATGGAAAGACAAAAAACAGATTCATTAACTCAATGAAGGAAGGACTGGGAAACGTCATCTAAATGAGGAATGCCATAATTGGATTAAATATGCCAGGAGTAATACACAGCTTGCACCACAATTATTTGGCAATGATTTCGCAACAGAGAAGGGGAGGGGGGATTGGATTGTTTTGGACTTCTCAGCTATGCAGCCATTGAGGCTAAACTGTATTCCATGATGTCACGGCCACATCATATGTAGCTGCTCCTCATTGGCTGAATGTTGCCTGGATGTTGATTGCCCATCATCCTTCTTTGCCCACTACCATCACTGGGCAGCAGCAGGAGTTACATCAAATTGGTTCTAAGTAGTGTCCCATCTGCCATAGCTGCCAAGGTCCTGCTTGCTACACACTTGCCAAGCATCACCTAATGTGGCCTTCTCTAGCCTGGTGCTCCAGTGGCGGTGGGGGGAGGCAGCATCTCAGGGGTGGATAGGGTGGCCAGGTGTCCAACTTTGCAGAGGACAGACCTCTGTTTTGGAGAACAAGCAGAGAACAGTCCTCTGTTTGAAGGGCTGTCTAGTCTAAGTTGGGTTTAAAGTTAAAGGACCCCAAGAAGGGAGAATCCACAAGCCTTAAAGTTGCCTTGAAGATGCCCATCAAGGGTTAGCACCTGGATGGCGGACTGAGCAGGTATACAGGACACTTAGTCATTCTTCTCCACTATGCTGAGGATAGGAAGTTTGCTTTGTTAACGTAAGCTTATCTTATAAAGCACAAAATCTTTGCAACTATGGTGAGATATATTGTATATCTCTTTACATTATAATTATACTTTCTAATTTGCATGTATACATATAAGTTTGCATATGCAAATGTTGTGCAAATTGGTGCCCTCTTTTATCAATTTTTTTGGTGATGCATTTCCTCTAGTTGGGCAATGTGTACATGGCCACCTTAGTGGTGGATTGAGGGTGACCTTGGATCTGCATGATCCAAAGCTCCAGCGTTCCCCCAGCAACACCCCAAAACTGGACAAAAAACCTACACCAGCCCTGGAACTGGCATAGTGATAAGGGGAAAAAAAGACACACACCCCTCACTTTCTGCCTTGGCAGGTATAAGCCCCATGGGACTTGCATGGGACCATTCTTCCACCACAGACTTTCCCCATTCATCATAAGATCACTCTGTTAATGAAGTGTTAGGGATGATGGAGAAATCCATTTGGGGATGGAATTCAATGAGTTTTCCTAAGTTCACCCCCCCAACTTTGTTCCAGTTCCCACTGTGGCACCCAACATGGTCTGCAGCAAATCAGACTAGCCTGTAGATTTTCCAGGCATGTGCACATTTTTCCCCACAGGTTCTGAGATTTGCACAAATTTTATTTTATTTATTTATTTATTATTAAATTTATTAATCGCCCATCTGGCTGGTCACCCAGCCACTCTGGGCGATGTACAACATACAATAAAAACAGTTTAAAACAATAAAATTCTACAATAAAAACATTTTCTAAAATACCCTTGTTGTTGTTCAGTTGTTCAGTCGTGTCCGACTCTTCGTGACCCCATGGACCATAGCACGCCAGGCCTTCCTGTCCTGCGCTCTCTCCCGGAGCGTGCTCAAGTTCATATTCATTGCATCCGTGATGCTATCTAGCCATCTCATCCTCTGCCGTCCCCTTCTCCTTTTGCCTTCAGTCTTTCCCAGCATCAGGGTCTTTTCCAGGGAGTTTTCTCTTCGCATTAGGTGGCCAAAATATTGGAGCTTCAGCTTCAGTATCTGTCCTTCCAATGAGCACTCAGGCTTGATTTCCTTGAGGATGGACTGATTTGACCTCCTTGCAGTCCAGGGCACTCGTAAGAGTCTTCTCCAGCACCACAGTTCGAAAGCATCAATTCTTCGGCGCTCAGCCTTCCTTATAGTCCAGCTCTCACAGCCATACATTACTACTGGGAAAACCATAGCTTTGATTAGACGGACCTTTGTCGGCAAGGTGATGTCTCTGCTTCTTACTATGCTGTCTAGGTTGGCCATAGCTTTCCTCCCAAGGAGCAAGCGTCTTTTAATTTCATGGCTACAGTCACCGTCTGCGGTGATCTTGGAACCCAAGAAAGTAAAATCTGTCACTGCTTCCATTTCTTCCCCTTCTATATGCCAGGAAGTGATGGGGCCAGATGCCATTATCTTAGTTTTTTTAATGTTGAGTTTCAAACCAGCTTTTGCACTCTCCTCTTTCACCCTCAACAAGAGGCTCTTTAGATCCTCTTCGCTTTCTGCCATTAGGGTGGTATCGTCTGCATATCGGAGGTTGTTGACAATTCTCCCAGCAATCTTAATTCCGACCTCTGATTCATCCAACCCGGCATTTCTCATGATGTACTCTGCATATAAGTTAAATAAGCAGGGTGACAATATGCAGCCTTGTCGTACTCCTTTCCCAATTTTGAACCAATCGGTTGTTCCATGTCTGGTTCTTACTGTTGCTTCTTGACCCTCGTACAGGTTTCTCAGGAGACAGGTAAGGTGGTCTGGTACTCCCATCACTTTAAGAATTTGCCACAGTTTGTTGTGATCCACACAATCAAAGGCTTTAGCGTAGTCAATGAAGCAGAAATAGACGTTTTTCTGGAATTCTCTTGCTTTCTCCATGATGCAGCGAATGTTGGCAATTTGATCTCTAGTTCCTCTGCCTCTTCTAAACCCAGCTTGTACTTCCGGTAGTTCTCGGTTCGCATACTGCTGAAGCCTAGCTTGTAGGATTTTGAGCATCACCTTGCTGGCATGTGAAATGAGCGCAATTGTGCGGTAGTTTGAACACTCTTTGGCGTTGCCCTTTGGAATTGGAATGTAAACTGACCTTTTCCAGTCTTGTGGCCACTGTTGAGTGTTCCAGATTTGTTGGCATATTGAATGCAGCACTTTAACAGCATCATCTTTTAGGATTTTAAATAGCTTGGCTGGAATACTGTCATCTCCGCTAGCTTTGTTGTTACTAATGCTTCCTAAGGCCCACTTGACTTCACTCACTAGGATGTCCGGCTCAAGTTCAATGACTGCACTATCATGGCTATCAGGGACATTCAGATCTTTCCTGTATAGTTCTTCTGTGTAATCTTGCCACCTCTTCTTAATCTCATCTGCTTCTGTTAGGTCCCTGCCTTCTTTGTCCTTGATCATGCCCGTCTTTGCACAAAACGTTCCCTTGAGATCTCCAGTTTTCTTGAAGAGATCTCTAGTCTTTCCCATTCTGTTGTTTTCCTCGATTTCTTTGCATTGTTCATTTAAGAAGGCCTTCTTGTCTCTCCTTGCTATTCTCTGGAACTCTGCATTCAGTTGGGTATATCTTCCCCTTTCTCCCTTGCTTTTCGCTTCCCTTCTTTCGTGAGCTACTTGTAAAGCCTCATCAGACAGCCACTTTGCTTTCTTGCATTTCTTTTTCTTTGGGATGGATTTCGTTGCTGCCTCCTGAACAATGTTACGGACCTCCGTCCATAGTTCCTCAGGCACTCTGTCTATCAGGTCTAATCCCGTAAATCTATTCCTCACCTCCACTGTATATTCATCAGGGATAAGATTTAAGTCATACCTGAACGGTTTAGTGGTTTTCCCGACGTTCTTCAATTTAAGCCGAAATTTTGCAAGAAGCAGCTCATGATCTGAGCCACAGTCAGCTCCAGGTCTTGTTTTTACTGACTGTATGGAGCTTCTCCATCTTTGGCTGCAAAGGACATAATCAATCTGATTTCGATATTGACCATCTGGTGACGTCCATGTGTAGAGTTGCCTCTTGTGCTGTTGGAAAAGAGTGTTTGCTATGATCAGCATGTTCTCTTGGCAAAACTCTATTAGCTTTTGTCCTGCTTCATTTTGTACACCAAGGCCATGCCTGCCTGTTATCCCGGTGATTTCTTGACTTCCTACTTTAGCATTCCAATCCCCTATGATGAAGAGGACATCTTTTTTTGGTGTTAGTTCTAGAAGGTGTTGTAGGTCTTCATAGAACCCATCAACCTCAGCTTCTTCGGCCTCAGTGGTTGGGGCATAGACTTGAATTACTGTGATGTTGAATGGTTTGCCTTGGATTCATACTGAGATCATTCTATCATTTTTAAGATTGTACCCCAGTACTGCTTTTCCCACCCTTTTGTTGACTATGAGTGCTACTCCATTTCTTCTAAGGGATTCTTGCCCACAATAGTAGATATGATAGTCACCTGAATTAAATTCACCCATGCCTGTCCATTTTAGTTCGCTGATTCCCAAGATGTCGATGTTCAATCTTGCCATCTCATGTTTGACCACCTCCAGCTTACCTTGATTCATTGATCTGACATTCCAGGTTCCTAAACAATATTGTTCTTTACAGCATCGGATTTTCTTTTCACCACCAGACACATCCACAGCTGAGTGTCCTTTCGGCTTTGGCCCAGCCGCTTCACTCTTTCTGGCGCTACTTGGAAATACCCTCTGCTCTTCCCCAGTAGCATATTGGACACCTTCCGACCTGAGGGGCTCATCTTCCGGCGTCATCTCGTTTAGCCTTGTGATACATTCCATGGGGTTTTCTTGGCAAGAATACTGGAGTGGGTTGCCATTTCCTTCTCCAGTGGACCACATTTTGTCAGAACTCTCTGCCATGACCTGTCCGTCTTGGGTGGCCCTTCATGGCATAGCTTATGGCTTCATTGAGTTACGCAAGCCCCTTCGCCACAACAAGGCAGTGATCCATGAAGGGGATACCCTAACCCACCCCAAATGCCTGCCTGAACAACAACATTTTTAATGCACGACGGAAGCTCATTAAAGAGGGGGCATGACGGAGTTCCCTAGGGAGGGAGTTCCACAGAGTGGGGGCCACCACAGAAAAGGCCCTCTCCCTCGTCCCCACCAGTCTAGCTGTCCTGGCTGATGGGACAGAGAGAAGGCCATCCGAGGCTGATCTTGTTAAGTGGCCTGTCTGGTGCTGCTGGAGGCGCTCCTTAAGATAGGCTGGGCTGGAACCATATAGGGTTTTAAAGGTCAAAACCAACACCTTGAATTTGGCCCAGAAAACAACTGGTAACCAGTGCAACTCCTTCAGCACTGGAGTGATGTGATCTCGCTGGCGGCTGCCTTTAATCAGGCGAGTCGCCGCGTTCTGTACCAGCTGCAGTTTCCGAACCGTCTTCAAGGGTAACCCCACGTAGAGCGCATTACAGTAGTCTAAATGAGAGGAGACCAGGGCATGTACTACCGATGGGAGCAGATGGTCGGGAAGGAAGGGGCGCAGCCACCGTATCAGATGGAGTTGATACAGCGCTGTCTGGCTCACAGCTGACACATGAGCCTCCATGGACAGCTGGGAGTCCAAAATGACCCCCAGGCTGCAGACCTGGTCTTTCAAGGGTAGCCGTACCCCATTCAACACCAGGTCAACATCCCCCAGCCTCCTCTTGTCTCCCACCAAAAGTACCTCGGTCTTGTCAGGGTTCAGCTTCAGCCTATTCCTCCCCATCCAGCCACTCACCGTCTCCAGACATTTGGACAGGGATTCTACGGCCAACCTTGGTGAAGATTTAAATGAGAGGTAGAGCTGCGTGTCATCCGCATATTGATGACACTGCACCCCAAACCTCCTGATGATAGCCCCCAGCAGCTTCACATAGATTTTAAATAGCATCGGGGAGAGGATGGAACCCTGTGGCACCCCACAAGTAAGTGGCCACGGGTCCGAAACCTCCTCTCCCAGTGCTACCCTCTGGTACCTGCCGGAGAGGAAGGACTGGAACCACCGCAATACAGTGTCCCCAATGCCCAACCCCTCCAGGTGGTCCAGGTGTGCAAATTACGACTGAATTTGTGCAAATTGCCCAGAAATGTGTGTGAATTGCTCAGAAATTTGCACAGACCATGGAACTTGCAAAAAATGTTTCCAGAGTTTGGGGAAAAGCCCAGAGCTTGGCTCTCAAATGCATATCTAGTCATACATGACACAGAACTCCGTAGAGTAAAAAAAGAACAGATTTCCCAGCAACGGACATCTCTATGAGCTGTAAATCCTACCTAAACCTTCAGGCTCAGTGTCGGTTTCAACATGACCTTTCCCTCCCCCATCCCCAATATTAACACTTTATCCTCTGTGTTTTGTGACCCATTATACAGATTGCAACCCTGAACCCTTTAAGAACTCGAGTCATCAGATTACTATGGGTTTTTTTTTCCATTCAAGCCACTGAAGAAGACTGATGTTGAAACCAGAACTGTGCGCAAATGATCTCTTCAAATTCTCCAGCCTATTCATGGGCAGAGAAATTGGGGGTACAATTCACCAATTTTCTCCAGGGAAGGAAAAATTCTCAAACAGTTTCTCGCAGATGGAGCTCACCATTAGCAGCGGTTGTAGCACAACTTCTTTCTTTTTTCCTCACAGTTTTTGTTTTTTTGTGCTGCTACTGCAAGTGGCAGCAACAGCAAATGTGTTGACAGCTTAGCCCCCATTTTGCATCCTTCACCATGCCCTATACCTTCTGTCATCCACGGGTATTAGACATGCTGGATAAAACTGGCAGTGGCGAAGAGTGCAGTGTGTGTGTGTGTGTGTGTGTGTGTGCGCGCATGCGTGCGTGCATGCGTGCATCTGTGTTTCTTTCTATTATACATCTCTCCGTTGTTTTGCAGCCTCCCAGGCTGCCAACATTTCCTAACCTGTAAAAGGCCTATGGGAAAATTACCTCATAATGTCTTCCCCTGGGCTTTAACTGAAGTGTGGGAAGCCAAGGAGGCTACAGGCTGCCAGAGAGAGGATTATATAATGAAAGACAGGACTTGCACACCCTCGGCCACCACACAAGTAGGGTAAGTATAAGAACAGTGAACCTGGCCCAGCCCATGAGAATTGCTCCAAAATGTTCTTCTCCTTTGAATTTCTTTTTGAACACTTTTTTTTCCCCTGTCAGTTTGAATGGGAATGGTCAGGAAAATAAATAAATAAATAAATAAATAAGGAAGATGTTTTTGACACAGCACTAGTTGAAACATGTTTGGCAATTTGGACTTCCGCCTACATTCTACAAAACTGTGGGGGCAGCCCTCTTTTTAAGAAACCCATAACAGTCCTGAGAATGATGCTATGTCAAGATATAATGTCATTCCCATTGGGCCATTCTCAATGATGAACTCTTCCAGGCTGCTGCTGCTGATTGCAGCTCTACCATTGCTTGAAGTAACAGCCGATCTTTCACACAATAAAAAGGAAGACTGAAATCCTCTGCTGCCCTGGTAAGCCCCACCCCAGATAGATAGGTAGATAGATAGATCATTGGGTGTAAGAGAAATTGTCATACACACACACACACACACACACACGCACATACAAACACTGTATATACAGGGTGGCCCAAAAGTAGGTATACAGTTGTTTAGAATGCTGATGCATTTTAGCATTTTCGCTTTCTAAATTTTTATCTTTGTTGTTTTAAATCTGTATTTTAAACTCCTGTACTGCTGCTAGGTTTTATTGTGGTTGTATTGTTATATTGTGGTTTTAATGTTCTATATATTTTAAATTGTTTTATTGTGTGTTGTTTGGTTTTAATTTTTGTGAACCGCCCAGAGAGCTTCGGCTATTGGGCGGTATAGAAATGAAATGAATGAATGAATGAATGAATGATGGGAGAGGGAGAGAATTTTCAGTCTTCCAGTACTGCTTTAGAATCCACTTTCTTTGTTCTTGACTCAGGTTCGCTGCCATCATTCACAATATCAGTAAAAAAAATTAATTAAAAAACTAAACAACTGTATACCTACTTAAGGGCCTCACTCCCCTCACTCTCTACACTTAACTGATTCAACTGTCGCTCCCTGTCACTCACTCTTCCCAACTGTCATTCTGACTCCACCCACACATCTTCTGCTCACACATTCTCTCCCCCTCCCATCGACATTCTAAACAACTGTATACCTACCTTTGGGCCTCTCTCTCTCTCTCTCTCTCTGTGTGTGTATAATTTCGCCCTACACCCAATGATCACGAAAATACTTTAGCTCAGCACTTCATTTTACAGGTACTGGAAATCACACAGCCCTCTATTAATTTGGTCCATCCCTTCAGTTGCATAGCCCCACCTTGGGTTTTGTTTTTTGGTCACACTGTATTATGACAGAACCCAGGAACATTATTTTACTTATATGCAGATTGCTCTCTCTCTCTCTCTCTCTCTCACACACACACACACACACACTCAAACACACTTACTTCTTCTATAGTACCCAGAATTACACTTCCGTTGCCGTGGAGTCCACTCCAATAAATGGCATGAAATATAACTCAAAGTAGCAAATATGGTGAAGAGCTAAGTGAGAGAGAAAATCATGACATTTCCCATACCAGTGCACAAAGTTAATACTTCAGCACACTTGCTTATGACTGTATATCAAGACCACTGAAGATAGACACCTATCATGAAAGAAAGATATTTTTGCATCACTGAGCTACAAATTACCTCCTGGTGCTTTAGAAACTGTGTATGCTGGGAGAGGAAGCCTATATTTTTCAGGCATGGGAATGTGTTCCCACCCAGTTAAGATATTAGGCAGCATGGAAAGTTGTATTGGATTTGGTTTCGGATGAATAGCAAGGAGTCAGTGGTGAAGTCATATGCAGTGTCTAGCAGCATATGTATACTTCTTTGGTAGAGCAGTTGGCAACTATTATGATGCTAGAGTTGGTTTTCAGAACTGCAAAGTGAAGGTCAGTACTTTTTGCTAGGGTTGTGCACCCCTACACACAGCTCTACCTCTCATTCAAATCTTCACCAAGGTTGGCCGTAGAGTCCCTGTCCAAATGTCTGGAGACGGTGAGTGGCTGGATGGGGAGGAATAAGCCGAAGCTGAACCCTGACAAGACCGAGGTACTTTTGGTGGGAGACAAGAGGAAGCTGGGGGATGTTGACCTGGTGTTGAATGAGGCACGGCTACCCTTGAAAGACCAGGTCCGCAGCCTGGGGGTCATTTTGGACTCCCAGCTGTCCGTGGAGGCTCAGGAGTCAGCTGTGAGCTGGACAGCGCTGTATCAATTCCATCTGATACGGCGGCTGCACCCCTTCCTTCCTGACCATCTGCTCCCATCGGTAGTACATGCCCTGGTCTCCTCTCGTTTAGACTACTGTAATGTGCTCTATGTGGGGTTACCCTTGAAGACGGTTCGAAAGCTGCAGCTGGTACAAAACGCGGTGGCTCGCCTGATTAAAGGCAGTCACCGGCAAGATCACATCACTCCAGTGCTGAAGGAGTTGTGCTGGTTACCAGTTGTTTTCTGGGCCAAATTCAAGGTGTTGGTTTTGACCTTTAAAACCCTATATGGCTCCGGCCCAGCCTATCTTAAGGAGCACCTCCAGCAACACCAGACAGGCCACTTAACAAGATCAGCCTCGGATGGCCTTCTCTCTGTCCCATCAGCCAGGACAGCTAGACTGGTGGGGATGAAGGAGAGGGCCTTTTCTGTGGTGGCCCTGACTCTGTGGAACTCCCTCCCTAGGGAACTCCGCCATGCCCCCTCTTTAATGAGCTTCCGCCATGCATTAAAAACGTGGTTGTTCAGGCAGGCGTTTGGGGTGGGTTAGGGTATTTTAGAAAATGTTTTTATTGTAGAATTTTATTGTTTTAAACTGTTTTATTATATGCTGTACATCGCCCAGAGTGGCTGGGTGACCAGCCAGATGGGCAATCAATAAATTTAATAAATGAATAAATAAATCTGAGCCCCGAGTCTAAGTGGGCTGCTTCGGGCCACCTCTGAGGAGAGGCAGAGGGGGCCAGAAGAGGCCCAAAGCAAAGTGGGTGACTCTGAAGTTCTTTGGTGTGCTTTGGTATAACATGGAAGTCTAGCTGCCAAGCTGCCTCCCCTGCTGCCACACAGCCCCCAGCTCCTTACCTGGGTCTTATGGACACACAGCAGCAGCTGTCTTCGTGTTCTGGAGGGGGAGCCATTCTTAAAATGCAGTGGCTCCCCCATCACCAGCACTGGCAGCTCCCTGGCAGTGGTTCCCTCAGTGGCAGCACCCCCGATGGCAGCACCCCCCATGGAACAAGGGCCCAGTCAAGGGGCTGGGGGCTGGCAGCATGTCTTTGTGTGTGTGTGTGTGGGGGGGTGAAGTGGCATTCAGATGTCTGAATTCTGCTTTGGCTTCATAGGCCAAAGTAAGTTGCGGGGGGCGGGGGCAGCAAATCAGCTTGAGCTGAATTGGGCCCGCCTCGGAAGCCCCAAAGCGGCCTCCAAGTCGGATCGGGGGGGCCATGCACAGCCCTACCTTGTGCTACTAACAAAAGTCAGATAATGCATAATAGTTGTTTCTCATGGTGTGTACTTTTCTTATGATAAGAATGCTTCTTTTTCTGTTGTGAGAAACTTCCCCTCCTGCCAAAAAATTACACACACCCCTTCATCCTTGGTGAAGGAAAGGAGGTATATGTCTATCTTGTGACAGTCTTTAACTCAGTGAGACAAGTCCTATAACAGCTGAATTTGCACAAACTGCTCAGAAATTTGTGCAAATTGTAGGACTTGTGATAAACAAATGCGCCAAAACAATTCCTGGAGTTCAGGGGAAAGCCTGCAGCTGGGCTGGCAAATGCAAAGCAAGTCATACATGCAGTGGAATTTTTTAAGTAAAAAAGAACACTACAAGCTAGAAGGATCTTGTAACTGTTGTCGATCACAAGCTGAATATGAGCCAACAATGTGATGTGGCTGCAAAAAAGGCAAATGCTATTTTGGGCTGCATTCATAGAAGCATAGCTTCCAAATCCCAGGAAGTACTAGTCCCCCTCTACTCAGCACTGGTTAGGCCTCATCTGGAGTACTGTGTCCAGTTCTGGGCACCACACTTTAAGAAGGATGCAGACAAACTGGAGAGGGTTCAGAGGAGGGCAACGAAGATGATCAGGGGACTGGAAACAAAGCCCTATGAAGAGAGACTGAAAGAACTGGGCATGTTTAGCCTTGAGAAGAGAAGACTGAGGGGAGATATGATAGTGCTCTTCAAGTCCTTGAAAGGTTGTCCCAGAGAGGAAGGCCAGGATCTCTTCTCGATCATCCCAGAGTGCAGGACACGGAATCATGGGCTCAAGTGACAGGAAGCCAGATTCCGGCTGAACATCAGGAAAAACTTCCTGACTGTTAGAGCAATACGACAATGGAACCAGTTACTTAGGGAGGCAGTGGGCTCTCCCACACTGGAGGCGTTCAAGACGAGGCTGGACAGCCATCTGCCAGGGATGCTCTGACTTGGATTCCTGCAGTTAGCAGGGGGTTGGACTCGATGGCCTTGTAGGCCCCTTCCAACCCTACTATTCTATGATTCTATGATTCCCCAGCAAGAGGCAAACCTAGCTGTAGCATCATTTGGAAAGGATAATGCAGGAGGAGGGGGAGGGGGGTTGAGTTCTAGAGCAGCAGACAAGGATCAGAGAGACAGGTGAAAGTGTGTAGTTAAAATCAGGCAGAGGTCAAGATAAGGCTGGCTTTACCATTTGGCAAAGTAATGCAGCTGCCTCAGGCAGCAAATGCTAGGGGGCACGGAGTGGCGGCAAGATGCTGGAGAACAGAGCTGGGTGTGCCTCACAGCCTGCTTTGCACTCCGCTCTAAGCCAGACGGGTTGCCTCCGGTGTGGTGGCAGACACCGTCCTGCCATCAATGTTGGAAGTAACATTCAACCACCAGTCCATTCAGCTTCTGTACATGGGATGTGGTGGGGGCATATTGTCTTTTGCCTCAGGCACCAAAATGTCTGGGGCCATCCCTAGGCCAAGATCCCAGTAGGAGTATGGAACTGCTGCAGGAACTTAGGCAGCAGTACCTTCACACCAGAAATAAACTGCTTGGACTGTGTAGCAAGCCCTGATGCCTGGCCTTTATAGATGCTTGTGGACTGTGATTGGCTCTTGAGGTCAGCTGACTCACGCTCAGGCAAGGTGGTACTGCAGCTTAGAGGGCACTCTTGAAACACATGCTCTGGAGCTCAGTCTACCAGGTTTGCCACAGAAACTAGAGGACTGGTGACACACGAGGAAGTGGGCTTGAACCAGACACCTGGGAGCCTCAGTCTGAGACACACACACACTCCACACTTCATAGCAGGGGTGGTCCATCCCCCTTTCCCCAACCACTGATCGTTTTGTAGTCCCCCTGCCCCTGTTCGTGCAGCATTTCCCCCATTCTAAAAGGTTGAAATGCCTCTCCTAAGGGTTAGTTGCTGGCAATAATAGCCTTAAGCTCCAATATGCTGGTATTTTGGGCCACCCCCCTTTTTCTTCAGCCCTGCCTGCCACTGGAATGCAGCCCCCGAGAGATTCTCCAAATTTGAATTTGGCCCTTACTCTGAAAGAGGTTCCCCATGCCTGTGTTACAGTATACCTCTCTGTATCTTTCAGGTGCCAGAAAGTTTTTAACAAGGAGGAAATGGAGGAGGATACATTTTAATCTATGTTTTTAACTGCATCCATCATCTTCCCCTAGTTATTAAAACAGCCCCATAACTTGTTGTTGTCGGCGTCATCTTGGCTCTCGTGCAACTAAACAGAATAATTGTCTTTCTCACAGTGCCGTTTCATTTATAGCACCCCAGTGACAAGCTGGGAATTATATTTTCCTACCACCAGCATCTGCCTCCTCGACCAAGGGTGAGATAACTGTCTCTCTGTGAAGCTGATTCTGGGTCTGCAACAAGCTGAAACTGTCAGGAATGTGCCTGAGATGCTACAGCCTTGTTGGAAACACTTCTATCATAGCAGGGATTTGGGGGAAATGGAGCCAGGACTTGAAACTGCCCCAACAGGCTGTTACAGGGGTGCCAGTGGGCTCCTGATTCAGGGCTCTTATCAAGGGTAGGCATGGTTGGACACCTGCCAAGGGCCCACACCTCAGCACGGGCCCACTGACAAGAGCCCCCTGGAGTTGCTTCTCTTCCCCACCGCTGCAACACTGTTTGTTCATCTGCCTTTCGTTCTGCCCAGAGAGAAAGAGGAGCTGTAGATGCCACTATCTACTTGCTTCCTGGCTCTCTGCTGCCAAACAAGGAAGCGGCAGCAGTGATGAGAAAGAAGAAGAAGAGCAAGAGAAGCTGGTGAGAATGGTGGTGGTAAGGTAGACTCACCGAGGGAGGCGGCCCATGGAGGGTGTCTCGCCCAAGGGCCCTCCAAAACTGTCCTGATCCTTATTTTTTAAATATATATATATATATTTCTTTGCTTTCTTTTTTGGTAAAGTCTCCTCTTCCTAAATTATGCACTTCTAAGCTGTCATTGTCTTCAGAAAAGAGGTTGTGGGGGAAACATTAAAACATATATGCAGGGAATTTTACTGGAAGGCAGACAGGCAGGCCTAGGATGGCCTGATGATAAGTGCCACACATTGGCCAGGCAGTGCCAGCTCCAGGTTCTGGAAGGTCCTTGGGCAAGACACCCTCAATGGGCCCCACACCTGCTCACTAGCATTGTCATCATCAGCTGCTGGTCCTCGGTATTGTCACCACTTCCCTGCCTGTCAGGTAGAGAGGCAACATGCAAATAGGCTGTGGCATCTGCTGCTTCCCTTCCTCACCACCACCATTGCCTGGGCCAGAGCGAGAGGCAGGTGAACAAATGGGTTGCAGTGGCGAAGAGGAGGAGCAACTCCAGGGGGCTCTTGTCAGTGGGCCCCTGCTGGGGTGTGGGCCCTGGGCAGGTGCCCAACTCTGCCAACTCTTGATGCCTTCCCTGTGACCAGGGTGGAGTCCTCTGGCATGCCAGCGCAGGTCTCTGCACTGTTACTGCCCTTGGGTATGAGCCCAAGTTCTAGTTTATTGAGATAGGGAGAAAAAAAAATCTGTTTCCATTGTCACCATACCATGCATCACTTCATAAACCTCTATCATATCTCTCTTAAGGATCAGGGGAGGGGAGGGGAGGGGAGGGGGTGGATTTTGCTTCATCCACATTTTAAAGTGAACTAATGTCATTTGCACTTTCTGGTCTAAGAAGCGGATTAGAACACAGTTATCCTTCAGACTGTGCACTTATCCAAATTTTGCATTGTAGTTCTCAGCTCAAAGATTGTGTGGAAAAATGTGCATGTTACGGAAAGTGACACACAAAATTCACGTTAGGGGAAATTGTGTGTGAAAATCAGGGCACGCTTGTGTGTGTGTGCTTTTTATATTAAATGAACAGCAGATTGATGCAGAAACTGCATGGAGCGGGTTTAAGACTGAATATCTGCCAAAGGAAATACTTCGCTGTCCATCATTAATCTCTCCCTTTATAGTTGTATTCATTTTCTTAAATAAAAAGCCCCGAACACTTCAGCTTTTTCTCATGGGGAGGTGGTCCATGGGGCTTTGCTTTTCGACGCCAGCAGTAGCATTAACTACAAGCAACTTCATGTTTTCTGCAGTGACTAAGCCAAAGATGCTTCCCCCTTTAACACGCTGATTAAGGGCTGCCTTTTAAATTAAGGATCAAATAATTTACGCTTGTGGATCCAGTGACGTTCTGCATTTTAGGCAGATCAGGGCTTTACAGATGGTTTTGATACAGTCGGCAGAGAATTATATGTAGGGATGTCAGAGAATTCCGCCACGGATCTCAGTGAGGCCAAATGCATCCCCCGAGATCTGTGGTGGAACGAAGCGCCCCGCCCCCGCCCCCCGCGAAAGGCACACAAAATGGAGCACCTACCTGCTGCCGTTCACGCTGCTTTGCGAATGGTGGCCGTGTCTGCGGCTGCCATTCGCTTCTTCATTATAGCCGTGATAGGCTATACCCTGCGTAAATACCCTGGGTAAATACCCTGCGGAGGCCGTGATAGGCTATGTAAGTATTTACGTAGCCTATCACAGGGGGAAAAAAAAGGTAACGCAAATGGCGGCAGCTACGGCGGCCGCCATTTGCGTTCCCTTTTTTTTTTTTTTGCTGTGATAGGCTATGTAAATATTTACATAGCCTATCACGGCAAAATACAGGGACGCAAATGGTGGCGGCTACGGTGGCCGCCATTTGTGTCTCTGTACAGGCTGCCCAATGGCCGGATGTCTGGCTGTGGGTGGCCCCAGCCGGTGGCTCCGTGGAGTCGCTACGGAGCAGAGCTGGCCAGGGAGAATTTCGGGGGGAGGGACGGAGCGCCTCCCCCCCACCGCAAATGTCACACTTCGAAAAGGTAAGTGACTTTCGTACATCCCTAGCAATATGTAACCTTGGAAAGCACCAGCATAGATGTGTCGGACTTATTTCTGTCCAGCAGGTTCTCCATGGACAAGGAAAATACTTTAGTAAAATGTTCAGTGCTTTGGGATTGCTAAACAAAGGTGGGACAGGATTTTTTAAATTAACAATCTATTTCATTTATTTATAACCTGCCTTTCATTTCATATTTATTGATTTAGGGTGCAATCCTATGGGTTGCGCCCTCAATGATCATAAGCCTCCAAATGCAGAGGCTTATGGTCATCCTATGCAGAGGATGCATATGCAATCTTTGCCTCCCCATCCTCACACCCTGCATTTTTCACCGGATGGGCTTTTTTTGCCCACCCTGCTGGGGCATTGCAGAAGGGGAGGGAAAGAGGCTGGAGAGACTTCAGAATAGCTCATATCCTGGCCTCTCCAATCTCCTCCCCTCCCACCAAATAGCCCCCTTTTTCTTCTCTCCAAGGTCACTTTCCTGACCTCAGAGGGCAGTTGGCACTCTTTTCGAGCTGGCTGAGAGGGGGTGGGAGAGGGAGGGCAGTTCTCTGATTCCCCACTCCGGGGTTGGTACGCTGTCTCCAGCCTCAGTTCAGGGAATCCAAACTTTCCTAGGGTCCCTCAGATGCTGTCTCAGGACCATAGGACTGCTACCTTATTACATATTTATTTCAATATATATTATAACATAGATATATTAGAAATAAACATCTGTCACTAATTTATATCCCACCTCAAGGCAGCCCTTTCTGTCCCAATTAGAGATGTGAAGATGGGAGGAGGGCTGGAAAAAAACCCTAGAAATATTGGGGGGGGGACACCCCCCATGCATTCCAAAAAATCCTATGGGAAAATGGGGATGCTTTTTCTGGTCCCCACTGTTAATCTGGAATTTGAAAGGGTCAAATAAGTTTGCTAACAAAAGACTACTTCAAAATGAAGATGGGTAATCTGGAATGGTTGAATGGTCTGGATGAAGGTTCTACTTCTGGGAAGACCTCCAGGAAGACCCCCTTAAAGACCCCAGACTTATTTAGGAAGACCCCAGACTTATACTCCAGACCCCTGATCTATGGGCAAGAAGACCCTGACATTATGTTTCTTTGCTCATTAATGTTATGGCATTATAATACCTCTAACTAAGACTTTGCAGGACTGGCTTTGAAAAAGGGAAATAATTGCAGCTGTCTTTGCAAACAGCTTCCATAGAGCAAAGCAAGGTCATGGCTCTGATATGAGTGAAAGAACAGAAGAACTGAGCATGCTCACATGCCCACTATGAGCAGGACAATCACTCCCACCACCTGAGCATGTTTGCCTGTTTCGACTTTGCTTGGTTACCCAGTGGGATGTCGGTGACCCAATTGGTGTAGGTCCTGAAATTATTAAACAGGACTGAATTAACACCTCTCACCCCATGTTTTTTCTGTTCCCCCCCCCCCGTCCAAGACTTTGCATCTCTAGTCCCAATGGGCCCCCATGGTGGCTTACAGCAATACAACTATTCAAACATCTCTTTAAAAAGGATGCCTCTTACGAGACCAATGTCCATTAACTTTGGAATATGTAAGCTTTCAAGTTACACAGGGCTATATGTCATACATGCAGACAGGAAACTGACATTGGTCCATCAACTCCTTAACAGGACACTTATTTATTTATTTATTTATTTATTTCATTTCATTTCTATACCGCCCAATAGCCGAAGCTCTCTGGGTGGTTCACAAAAATTAAATCCAAACAACACACAATAAAACAATTTAAAATATACAGAACATTAAAACCACAATATAACAATACAACCACAATAAAACAATACAACCACAATAAAACCTAGCAGCAGTGCAGGTGTTTAAAATACAGATTTAAAACAGCAAAGATAAAAATTTAGAAAGCTAAAACGCTAAAATGCCTGGGAAAATAAAAAGGTCTTCACCAGGCGCCGAAAGGAATACAATGTAGGCGCCAGGCGAACCTCACTAGGGAGCTCATTCCAGAGCCGGGGTGCCACAACAGAAAAAGCCCTCCTCCTAGTAGCCACCCACCTCACTTCCTTTGGCAGGGGCTCACGGAGAAGGGCCTCTGGTGATGATCTTAAGGTCATTTTCTACTTACCAGCAGAACAACAACAGTCTATCCTGGACAATTTCTTAAAGCACATCCTAAGGCACAGATGGGGGATAGCTGTGACAGCTAAAGGGAACCTCCACCTTTAGGGGCAGTATGTCTTTGATGACCAGATGGTGAGGGCATATGGCAAAAGGACTACAGTAGGGATGTACAGTTTTTGTAAAATCCATTCTATCTGTGTTTCATGAATTGTCAGGCATCTTTCATTCTGTCATCTGCTTGTTGACAGAATCAGATTTTTTTTAACCAGAATTTGTTCTACTCATGCTTATGTGCAGTAGCATTAATGCGCACTTGCACAGATGTGCTAATGCACATTAGTTAATGCAAATTAGTGCAAATCCCTGCCCAAAGTGAAAACCTGGTCTGCAAGTCCACTGAATCTGCATGTTTTGGGAAAAGCCAGTCCACTGCAGAGCCTGCAGGTCGGATTCATAGAAATCTGGACTCATTTTAATTCACTGCGGATTTCTCCAAAATCCTACAGCCATCACCCTCTGCTTCCAAGTTTCCTCAGGGAACTTGGTTGGTACCCACAATTCACAGAAACTCTGGTCCATAGTTGGCTTTCTTCTTGGAACTGCAGAACGTCCCCTCTCTAGGGGTGCACGAAAGTCACTTACCTGGTCTCGCAGCTTGCTTCACGGTGGGGGGGAGGCGCTTCTCTGCTCCCCCCAAAGTTCAGGCCGGGGGGGAGGCTTCCCGCCTCGCCCGGCCGAAATTCAGGCCGGGGAGAAGCGTCCCGTCTCCCCGGCCGCGAACTTCAAAAGAAAAGAAAAAAAAACGCCCCTGTGATAGGCTACGTAGCGATTAACGTAGCCTATCACGGTTAGATCTGCAAAGTCAGCCGTGATAGGCTACGTTAATTGTCACGTAGCCTATCACGGGTGACTTTGAAAAAAAAAAAGCGCGTACGCAAATGGCGGCCCCCATAGGGAGCCGCCATTCGTGTTCCTTATTTGGTCCCTGTAGTCTACCGTCTACGTAAAGATTTACGCAGACTAGGGCGAAAATAAGGGCTATTTGCGTTGCCCTTATTTTCGCCGTAGTCTACGTAAATCTTTATGTAGACTACAGGGACCAAATAAGGAACGCGAATGGTGGCTCCCTATGGGGGCCGCCATTTGCGTACGCGCTTTTTTTTTTTCAAAGTCACTCGTGATAGGCTATGTGACGATTAACGTAGCCTATCATGGCTGACTTTGCAAATCTAGCCGTGATAGGCTACGTTAATCGTTACGTAGCCTATCACGGGGCATTTTTTTTTTTTTACTTTTCTTGTAATGGCGGCGGCGGCAGCCGGTCGAAAGACCGGCTGCCGCCCCCGCCCCTGACGAAGACCTGCTGAACCGCTGCCAGGACCCGCCGCCAGGAGGGACATTTGTGAAAGTCAAGTCCCATCCCGGGGTGGGGGGGCGGGGGCGGCAGAGAAGTTCTCCCCGAACAACCTTTGGAGGACCGAATGCGTTGGCGCTCGGCCCCCCAAAGTTTCAGGGAGAAATTCTCCCCCATCCCTACCCCTCTCCCCTATGACATAACCCAAATTGCATTTGAAACTTCCATCCATTTCAAAAGCACTTTGCTATGTGACTCGGGGCCATGTGGTTTGAGACAATTTTTAATTGATTGATTATTTTAAGCTTAAAAAAAAACCCCTCTCTTGACTTGTCCCAAAAGACTCTGAAAAAGCCTCAAGAACATAAAAACACATTTAACAAACCAACATCGCGAAAACTGAAGTTCAGCAACAAAGCGAGGAAAACAGAAGGCCCTACAGCATAAAACAAATACAAATTTGAGATTAAATGATTTCAAGTGCGGCTAAAAGGCAAAGTCCATCTAGCCCAGTATGGTCAACACTGACTGGCAGCAGCTCTCCAGGGTTTCAGGCTGGATTCTTTCCTAGCCCTACTTGCAGATGTCAGGGATCAAACCTGGGACCCTCTGCATACAAAGCCCGTTTTCTATCACTGAGTTATGGACTCTCCCATTGCTCTGATAGAGGCTTGGGGGGGGGGGATAAATGGTAGCTGCCAATTGGCAGCTGCTGGGAGACACCCCATACAGTAGGAGTAGTTATCCTAGTGACATCCAGACATTTTGGACTACAATTCCCATAATCCCTGACCATTGGTCATCCTGGCTTGAGCTTAGGAGTGCTGTAGGCTAAAACGTCTGGAGGGCACCAGGTTGCTTATTTCTGCCATAGAGGGCAATGTGTTTTGCTCCCTCCAAATTCCACCTAGGGCGGCCACTTATGAATCTCCAAAAAAGAGGAAATGCATCACCCAAAAAGAGGACAAAAGAGGACAGAGATTTGCATGAAATCTGCATGTGCTAATTTGTATGCATAGATGAAAGTTTAGAAATAATTATGATAATGGAAATGGAAATACAGTGTATCTTGCCATACTTCCACCCCCAGTGCACAGATTTAGAGCTGAAACCTCTCCAGAGACACCTTTCAGCTCAGGCTTACTTGGGACCTTCGACACGCAGAGTGTGTGTTCTATCACCGAGCCACAGTATGTCTACAAACCTTTGGTCTGATCTGATGAACCCATTCGAATGTTCTAATTTTTTCTTCTTTTTTCAAAAAAAGAAGATATGCTAGCTTGGGGCTGATTCAGAGCAAGTTGGTAATCCATAATCATGCTTATGGATCTATATAACCTGACTAACGTACTCATCACTGGAAACATCGGAGGGGACATCTCCCCCCTCACCATCTCATCATGTTTTTGTTAGCTCATCTCACATCAATATCCCTTTGACTGCCGATATGTACTTTGCGCAGCACAAAGCTTGCACCCTGCTGGGCACGCCACTCACGCTGCTTGAAGACCTTATACAAATAAGGAAAATAACAACATCCTCCATTTCCCCCCAGCTTTATAACACTTGACTAGAAGGAAGGATTTTTTAAAAAGTGTTGCGTCCTTTTTTTTCACATACAGAAAAAGGTTATTGCAATAGGTTACAAAAGGAAGTCTACTTCAGGAACAAAATGCTCCATGAATGTAGTTGCCCAGGGACCTTAACTCATAATTGAACAGGTGAAAGAAATGACAGAGTATGTTGCACAGCTCTGTGGCTGAGGTACAGCATGGTAGTTATGTGCGCTGTGGAAGGACAGAAAAGTGATGTGTCACTGTCTTCTAAATGCCTTTTCAGAGCTTCTGGCATCAGTGGTGTGGTGGTAAATTTTGAAGTTGTTGTTGTTGTTCAGTCGTTCAGTCGTGTCCAACTCTTCGTGACCCCATGGACCACAGCACGCCAGGCCCTCCTGTCCTCCGCTCTCTCCCGGAGTGCGCTCAGGTTCATAAATTTTGAAGTACAGGTGATCATCATGATAGTCCCATTAAACACGCCAGTTCTAGCAGTTTTCATCTCCACTGCTTTGTTGAACGGGCAACGTTTGAGATCGCTAGGATTCTCCAAACATCATTTCAGTGCTCGATTTGTGCATGATTCCTGTTTGGGTTTGCGATCGCTGCTCACTGTGTGCAAAAGGGTAAGCTGCGCGAGGTGATCGAATGTGGAATTTGCACAAATTTCCTAATTTCCTCATACTCCTCAGCCTCATCATGGGTCAGGTAAGCAGAAGAATCCCCAACCCCAACCTATGAGAATTTCTCTGAAATTTCTGAACCATTGCATTTCTTTTTCCAAGACAATTTCTTTTCTATCACATTGAGTGAGAAAGGTAGAAAAAAAATGTGGGAGAAATTTCTGGCACAGCACTAGTTTTAACTGGTGACTGAACCTGCATGAAAAGTAGGTGCTGTACTATTGAGTTCTGTCCCCTCTTCAGTTGGGAGGGCCAGTCCAAGACATTTTGCTGCCTGAAGTGGAACCATAAATTCCCCCCTTTCCCTATGTCAGGGTGCATAATATCTAAGGGTGGCCAAGTCATTTTGGAACTTGAGACTGAAAATCCCTCAAGTGCCTCTCCCTGGATGCAAAAAAGCAACGAGAATCAATGGAATGCATTGTAATGAGAACGGCAATTTACTGCTCTTTCATGACACACAATATTAGATGCTTGAGGTGGCATACATAGGTGTGTGTGTCTCTGTGTGTGTGTGCATGCACACACAACTTCGTGCTTGTTTACGCCTTCATAAACTTTGAGCCTTCTTGAAAGGTAGTTTCAAGAAGAATAGATACTATTCTTAAAAGAAGAGTAGTATCTTGCACAGTGCCTCAGAATGTTCTTGTACAGCCCATCATCAGAGACTAAGGGTGTATGGACTGTGTAAAACCTGTTCTGCATTTCGTGGATTGTCAGGTGACTTTCGTTCCATCGTCTGCCTGTTGATGGAATCAGATTTTTTTTCTTTCTGCATTTGCGCAAATACACATTTGCACAAATGTGCAATTTTGCACATGTGAAAATGTGCCACCTCCCCGAAATGCACGTTTTCATGCTTTAGCCTATGGGGGAAATGCACAATTTTGGCCGTTTTTTTTAACTTTGCATATTTTTCCTATGATGAAATTTGCGCAAAATTTGGGGAAGTCAAAATCAGTCCACAAGTTCATGGAATCCACACAACAGGGGAAAAGCCAGTCTGCTGCGGAATCCATGGGTCAGATTCATGAAAATCCACACTCATTTGGTTCCATTGATTTCTCAAACATCCCTATCAGAGACAGCCAACTAGAGTGGACAGATCATTCAGCCAGGTAGCTTTTGGCTTTTATCAGTGATGCCACCATGCTACATAACAATGGTTACCTTAAGTATTAGGGCTGATAACATGCTTATTCTGTTTTAAAACGTAGGCGCAGGAGGGGTGGGGTAAATGGGGTGCTTGCCTGCCAACTGCTGTGGGAGCACCAGTTTGAGAGAGAGAACTGTTTGCAAACTCTTTGGCTTGCATCTCTGGCAGCATTTCTCATGGCTACGCACGTGCTCTAATTGTACCCGGCTGCTCTGCCACATGGCGCCACTGCGCCCCATCACTTAGCGGCTTCGCCTCTGTGTTAATTGAAAGATCACTCCCGAAGAACGAAAGGATGCAGCATTGAGATGTATTTCTCCCCCTCTGCCTAATCCCAGGCCTCACATAACTAAAACCACATGCTGTCTGTGAAAGCCACAGATATTATCTATCACCCCCTCAAGACATAGAGGCGTCTGCTGGAAGAAGCATCAGTTTCAAGGACCTATGAATCTTAGCACTTCGCTATCACATATTTCAAGCATTCAGACACTTTCTGTACCTTATCACAGGAATCCTTACAACAACCCTGCAAAGTAGATCAAAATTATGATACCCCATATTGCTACGTGTGTGTGTGTGTGTGTGTGTGTGTGTGAGAGAGAGAGAGAGAGAGAGAGAGGGAGGGAGAGGGAGAGGGAGAGGGAGAGGGAGAGGGAGAGGGAGAGGGAGAGGGAGAGGGAGAGAGCATCTGTCTGTCTCTGTTTCTGTCAGTTATACTGAATTTAAGACTGGAAAAAATGAGAAACCGAGAGAAACCAAAATTGACTGATTTGTTCATTCCTACTTCCATATTTGTTTATCTTCACAGAGCAATTCCCATGAAACAGATTGGTCCCAGGTCTCTTAGATAGTTTGGCAAACAATTCCATGTGTGGGGATGAAAAGGGGACCAAAATGGGGGAAGGCGGTTGTTTTGGGATTGCACAAAACTGGCTGAAAGTTTTGAGAGGCAGCTTGCAGTAGGAGTGGCTTTTCTTTAAACTTGTGGATCTGCCACCATCATTTATTTGGCACTGGCAAAATTAAACAAGTTTAAGGAACACACACACAGAGGCAGCGTGGCTTCTTAACCACCCTGAACAACCCGACAACAAATCATGGGTTCTCAAGGTGGCTTGTTCGAGAAAAATGAGCCACGCTGCATGGTTCACAAGCCAGCCACCCTGTGGAAAATGTCCTGGATTTGGACAACTTGCTAACCCATGGCTCAACAAACAACCCACGCTCAACCACTGAGTGGGGGTTAGCGTGATGTGCGAACCCAGTCAGAGAGATGGATCAACCCAGATGACTGCATTTTGGACTCTCCTTGGGGGTGTGGTTGTGGGGACTGTCATGTTGAGCACTTCAAAGGCCACCACACCACTGATGTTTACTCATAATTAAGTTGAACTGTATTCAATGGGGTTTGCTTCCATGTAAGAATGCATAGGCAAGTAGAGCATATTCCTACTTTATAGAAGACAGCCCTCTGTTTGAAGCTATCCTCTCAGGGCTGCCCAGCCCAAGTCTAGTTTACAGAGAAAGAACCATAAGAAGGGAGAGCAGCAAGGGTCTTGAAGTTCCCCATCAATCAGTCGTTAACAGCACCTGGACAGCAGACTGACCAGGCACACCAGTGGTCATCTGGTCACAGTCTTCCGCCCTAAGCTGAGAAGTATCACAAGTCTATTCAAATGATGTGCCTAAATGTGCAGCTATACATCTAAAAGAGCATTCGCAAATGTTATGCAAATCTGTGTCCTCTTTTGTCCTCTTTTTTGGCAATGAATAAGTGGCCACCTATTCACTTATTCATTGCCAAAAAATAAAAAGGCAAAAAATAAAAAGGCAGTGATCCCTTCATGGATCACTGCCTTGTTGTAGCGAAGGGGCTTGCGTAACTCAGTGAAGCCATAAGCTATGCCGTGCAGGGGCCACCCAAGATGGACAGGTCATGGCGGAGAGTTCTGACAAAATGTGGTCCACTGGAGAAGGAAATGGCAACCCACTCCAGTATTCTTGCCAAGAAAACCCCATGGAACATATCACAAGGCTAAAAGATATGATGCTGGAAGATGAGCCCCTCAGGTCAGAAGCTGTCCAATATACTACTGGGGAAGAGCAGCGGGAATTTCCAAGTAGCGCCAGAAAGAGTGAAGCGGCTGGGTCAAAGCTGAAAGGACACTCAGCTGTGGATGTGTCTGGTGGTGAAAAGAAAGTCCAGTGCTGTAAAGAACAATATTGTTTAGGAACCTGGAATGTCAGATCAATGAATCAAGGTAAGCTGGAGGTGGTCAAACATGAGATGGCAAGATTGAACATCGACATCTAGGGAATCAGAGAACTAAAATGGATAGGCATGGGCGAATTTAATTCAGGTGACCATCATATCTACTACTGTGGGCAAGAATCCTGTAGAAGAAATGGAGTAGCACTCATAGTCAATAAAAGGGTGGGAAAAGCAGTTGTTGTTGTTCAGTCGTTCAGTCGTGTCCGACTCTTCGTGACCCCATGGACCATAGCACGCCAGGCCTTCCTGTCCTGCGCTCTCTCCTGGAGCGTGCTCAAGTTCATATTCATTGCATCCGTGATGCTATCTAGCCATCTCATCCTCTGCCGTCCCCTTCTCCTTTTGCCTTCAGTCTTTCCCAGCATCAGGGTCTTTTCCAGGGAGTTTTCTCTTCGCATTAGGTGGCCAAAATATTGGAGCTTCAGCTTCATTATCTGTCCTTCCAATGAGCACTCAGGGTTGATTTCCTTTAGGATGGACTGATTTGACCTCCTTGCAGTCCAGGGGACTCGTAAGAGTCTTCTCCAGCACCACAGTTCGAAAGCATCAATTCTTCGGCGCTCAGCCTTCCTTATCGTCCAGCTCTCACAGCCATACATTACTACTGGGAAAACCATAGCTTTGATTAGACGGACCTTTGTCGGCAAGGTGATGTCTCTGCTTCTTACTATGCTGTCTAGGTTTGCCATAGCTTTCCTCCCAAGGAGCAAGCGTCTTTTAATTTCATGGCTACAGTCACTGTCTGCGGTGATCTTGGAGCCCAAGAAAATAAAATCTGTCACTGCTTCCATTTCTTCCCCTTCTATATGCCAGGAAGTGATGGGGCCAGATGCCATGATCTTAGTTTTTTTAATGTTGAGTTTCAAACCAGCTTTTGCACTCTCCTCTTTCACCCTCAACAAGAGGCTCTTTAGATCCTCTTCGCTTTCTGCCATTAGGGTGGTATCGTCTGCATATCGGAGGTTGTTGATAATTCTCCCAGCAATCTTAATTCCGACCTCTGATTCATCCAACCCGGCATTTCTCATGATGTACTCTGCATATAAGTTAAATAAGCAGGGTGACAATATGCAGCCTTGTCGTACTCCTTTCCCAATTTTGAACCAATCGGTTGTTCCATGTCTGGTTCTTACTGTTGCTTCTTGACCCTCGTACAGGTTTCTCAGGAGACAGGTAAGGTGGTCTGGTACTCCCATCACTTTAAGAATTTGCCACAGTTTGTTGTGATCCACACAATCAAAAGCTTTAGCGTAGTCAATGAAGCAGAAATAGACGTTTTTCTGGAATTCTCTTGCTTTCTCCATGATGCAGCGAATGTTGGCAATTTGATCTCTAGTTCCTCTGCCTCTTCTAAACCCAGCTTGTACTTCCAGTAGTTCTCGGTTCGCATACTGCTGAAGCCTAGCTTGTAGGATTTTGAGCATAACCTTGCTGGCATGTGAAATGAGTGCAATGGTGCGGTAGTTTGAACACTCTTTGGCGTTGCCCTTCTTTGGAATTGGAATGTAAACTGACCTTTTCCAGTCTTGTGGCCACTGTTGAGTGTTCCAGATTTGTTGGCATATTGAATGCAGCACTTTAACAGCATCATCTTTTAGGATTTTAAATAGCTCGGCTGGAATACTGTCATCTCCGCTAGCTTTGTTGTTACTAATGCTTCCTAAGGCCCACTTGACTTCACTCTCGAGGATGTCCGGCTCAAGTTCAGGGACCGCACTATCATGGCTATCAGGGACATTCTGATCTTTCCTGTATAGTTCTTCTGTGTATTCTTTCCACCTCTTCTTAATCTCATCTGCTTCTGTGAGGTCCCTGCCTTCTTTGTCCTTTATCATGCCCGTCTTTGCACAAAACGTTCCCTTGAGATCTCCGATTTTCTTGAAGAGATCTCTAGTCTTTCCCATTCTGTTGTTTTCCTCGATTTCTTTGCATTTTTCATTTAAGAAGGCCTTCTTGTCTCTCCTTGCTATTCTCTGGAACTCTGCATTCAGTTGGGTATATCTTCCCCTTTCTCCCTTGCTTTTCGCTTCCCTTCTTTCGTGAGCTACTTGTAAAGCCTCATCAGACAGCCACTTGGCTTTCTTGCATTTCTTTTTCTTTGGGATGGATTTCGTTGCTGCCTCCTGAACAATGTTACGGACCTCCGTCCATAGTTCCTCAGGCACTCTGTCTATCAGGTCTAATCCCTGAAATCTATTCCTCACCTCCACTGTATATTCATCAGGGATATGATTTAGGTCATACCTGAACGGTTTAGTGGTTTTCCCGACGTTCTTCAATTTAAGCCGAAATTTTGCAAGAAGCAGCTCATGATCTGAGCCACAGTCAGCTTCACGTCTTGTTTTTACTGACTGTATGGAGCTTCTCCATCTTTGGCTGCAAAGGACATAATCAATCTGATTTCGATATTGACCATCTGGTGACGTCCATGTGTAGAGTCGCCTCTTGTGCTGTTGGAAAAGAGTGTTTGCTATGATCAGCATGTTCTCTTGGCAAAACTCTATTAGCTTTTGTCCTACTTCATTTTGTACACCAAGGCCATGCCTGCCTGTTATCCCGGTGATTTCTTGACTTCCTACTTTAGCATTCCAATCCCCTATGATGAAGAGGACATCTTTTTTTGGTGTTAGTTCTAGAAGGTGTTGTAGGTCTTCATAGAACCCATCAACCTCAGCTTCTTCGGCCTCAGTGGTTGGGGCATAGACTTGAATTACTGTGATGTTGAATGGTTTGCCTTGGATTCGTACTGAGATCATTCTATCATTTTTAAGATTGTACCCCAGTACTGCTTTTCCCACCCTTTTGTTGACTATGAGTGCTACTCCATTTCTTCTAAGGGATTCTTGCCCACAATAGTAGATATGATGGTCACCTGAATTAAATTCACCCATGCCTGTCCATTTTAGTTCGCTGATTCCCAAGATGTCGATGTTCAATCTTGCCATCTCATGTTTGACCACCTCCAGCTTACCTTGATTCATTGATCTGACATTCCAGGTTCCTAAACAATATTGTTCTTTACAGCATCGGATTTTCTTTTCACCACCAGACACATCCACAGCTGAGTGTCCTTTCGGGTTTGGCCCAGCCGCTTCACTCTTTCTGGCGCTACTTGGAAATACCCTCTGCTCTTCCCCAGTAGCATATTGGACACCTTCCGACCTGAGGGGCTCATCTTCTGGCGTCATATCTTTTAGCCTTGTGATACGTTCCATGGGGTTTTCTTGGCAAGAATACTGGAGTGGGTTGCCATTTCCTTCTCCAGTGGACCACATTTTGTCAGAACTCTCTGCCATGACCTGTCCGTCTTGGGTGGCCCTGCACGGCACAGCTTATGGCTTCACTGAGTTACGCAAGCGCCTTCGCCACAACAAGGCAGTGATCCATGAAGTGGGGGAAAAGCAGTACTGGGGTACAATCTCAAAAATGATAGAATGATCTCAGTACGAATCCAAGGCAAACCATTCAACATCACAGTAATTCAAGTCTATGCCCCAACCACTGAGGCCGAAGAAGCTGAGGTTGATGGGTTCTATGAAGACCTACAACACCTTCTAGAACTAACACCAAAAAAAGATGTCCTCTTCATCATAGGGGATTGGAATGCTAAAGTAGGAAGTCAAGAAATCACCGGGATAACAGGCAAGCATGGCCTTGGTGTTCAGAATGAAGCAGGACAAAGGCTAATAGAGTTTTGCCAAGAGAACACGCTGATCATAGCAAACACTCTTTTCTAACAGCACAAGAGGCGACTCTACACATGGACATCACCAGATGGTCAATATCGAAATCAGATTGATTTTGTCCTTTGCAGCCAAAGATGGAGACGCTCCATACAGTCAGTAAAAACAAGACCTGGAGCTGACTGTGGCTCAGATCATGAGCTTCTTGTTGCAAAATTGTGGCTTAAATTGAAGAACATAGGGAAAACCACTACACCATTCAGGTATGACCTAAATCATATCCCTTATGAAGATACAGTGGAGGTGAGGAATAGATTTAAGGAATTAGACCTGATAGCCAGAGCGCCTGAGGAACTATGGACGGAGGTTGGTAACATTGTTCAGGAGGCAGCAACTCAATCCATCCCAGAGAAAAAGAAATGCAAGAAAGCCAAGTGGCTGTCTGATGAGGCTTTACAAGTAGCTCACGAAAGAAGGGAAGCGAAAAGCAAGGGAGAAAGGGGAAGATCTATCCAACTGAATGCAGAGTTCCAGAGAATAGCAAGGAGAGACAAGAAGGCCTTCTTAAATGAACAATGCAAAGAAATCGAGGAAAACAACAGAATGGGAAAGACTAGAGATCTTCTCAAGAAAATCGGAGATCTCAAGGGAACGTTTTGTGCAAAGATGGGCATGATAAAGGACAAAGAAGGCAGGGACCTAACAGAAGCAGATGAGATTAAGAAGAGGTGGAAAGAATACACAGAAGAACTATACAGGAAAGAACTTAATGTCCCTGATAGCCATGATAGTGTAGTCACTGAACTTGAGCCGGACATCCTCGAGAGTGAAGTCAAGTGGGCCTTAGGAAGCATTAGTAACAACAAAGCTAGCGGAGATGACAGTATTCCAGCTGAGCTATTTAAAATCCTAAAAGATGATGCTGTTAAAGTGCTGCACTCCATATGCCAACAAATTTGGAACACTCAGCAGTGGCCACAGGACTGGAAAAGGTCAGTTTACATTCCAATTCCAAAGAAGGGGAATGCCAAAGAGTGTTCAAACTACCGCACAATTGCACTCATTTCACATGCCAAAATCCTACAAGCTAGGCTTCAGCAGTATGTGAACCAAGAACTACTGGAAGTACAAGCTGGATTTCGAAGAGGCAGAGGAACTAGAGATCAAATCGCCAACATTCGCTGGATCATAGAGAAAGCAAGAGAATTCCAGAAAAACATCTATTTCTGCTCCATTGACTACGCTAAAGCCTTTGATTGTGTGGATCACAACAAACTGTGGCAAATTCTTAAAGAGATGGGAGTACCAGACCACCTTACCTGTCTCCTGAGAAACCTGTATGAGGGTCAAGAAGCAACAGTAAGAACCGGACATGGAACAACCGATTGGTTCAAAATTGGGAAAGGAGTACGACAAGGCTGTATATTGTCACCCTGCTTATTTAATTTATATGCAGAGTATATCATGAGAAACGCTGGGTTGGATGAATCACAGGTCGGAATGAAGATTGCCGGGAGAATTATCAACAACCTCAGATACGCAGACGGTATCACCCAAATAGCAGAAAGTGAATAGGATCTAAAGAGCCTCTTGTTGAGGGTGAAAGTGGAGAGTGCAAAAGCTGGTTTGAAACTCAAGATTACAAAAAACGAAGATCATGGCATCTGGCCCCATCACTTCCTGGCATATAAAAGGAGAAGAAATGGATTTTACTTTCTTGGGCTCCAAGATCACTGCAGACGGTGACTGTAGCCATGAAATTAAAAGATGCTTGCTCCTTGGGAGGAATGCTATGGCAAACCTAGACAGCATAGTAAGAAGCAGAGTCATCACCTTGCCAACAAAGGTCCGTATAATCAAAGCTATGGTTTCCCCAGTAGTAATGTATGGCTGTGAGAGCTGGACTATAGGGAAGGCTGAGCGCCGAAGAATTGATGCTTTTGAACTGTGGTGCTGGAGAAGACTCTTACGAGTCTCCTGGACTGCAAGGAGGTCAAATCAGTCAATCCTAAAGGAAATCAACCCTGAGTGCTCATTGGGAGGACAGATATTGAAGCTGAAGCTGAAATATTTTGGCCACCTAATGCAAAGAGAAAACTCCCTGGAAAAGACCCTGATGCTGGGAAAGATTGAAGGCAAAAGGAGAAGGGGACGGCAGAGGATGAGATGGCTAGATAGCATCACCGATGCAATGAACATGAACTTGAGCACACTCTGGGAGGGACCAGAGGACAGGAAGGCATGGCATGCTACGGTCCATGGGATCACGAAGAGTCGGACATGACTGAATGACTGAACAACAACAACAACAACAAGTGGCCACCTAGTAGGTAAGTGTACATAGGTAAGTAATGGACATTGCTTCCAGGTAAGCGTGCATAGGTTTGCTGTGTGCGGGTATGTGGATGTTATAGCATTTCGGTCTCCATATTTTGATGACTTTGGGAAAAATCCACATAAAGTTGAGCAAGCGGAGTCCAGCATATGGTACTGCTTGCATCTCTCCAGTGGCCCAAGGAAACCAGCATGTTCAACAATAATCTGGGCAGCTGTTCTGCTTTACTTTGGTTTGGTTTGTGTTTGCATTTATAGGCTGATGCATTAGGGATTGAATGGAGGGGGGAAGGCAGGGGTCATGTATCATCCTAGTAGAGCCTTGACCCAATTTAGGTCAAAGAAAACCTGTAGCCAGTTATCCTTTGGAGATCAGCATCAATCATATCTTAGATTTCTATGAGCTGAGCTTGTGTGCCTGGAATACGGATCTGTGCCAACTGCAGCTTTCTGCTCCCCTGGGTATCATATATGAATAAACAAAGAGGAGAATGGTTGTTGTTCTTTTTAAGTCCTTCCTGCTGCAGAAGCAATCAGGTTTCCATATATATACACACATGCAAAAATGCATTTTTGAAATAGGAGATATTTCCGTACTGCCAACTGACTTGGAAAAAGCTGGGTTGGCTTGCTCTTCTGCCATCAGCAGCAGCTGGATCTTCAGCAACCAGCAGCTGAAGCTTGTCACAGCATGGAGTGAACTATAATCACCAGCTAATGCCAGCATATCATGTTGCTGTTAAAGGCAAAGCAGCAGGAAATGGTCAAAAAGTTGTCAATGTGATTGCCAGCTGGCAGTATAAACAAATGCAATATACTTGTTGAAATATTTATAGAGGTTGTTATTTTTTAATACATTGATATTTATGTAAAATTGTAGAATTATGTAGAATGTAGAATTACATTCTTATTATGAATTGTTTACTGCATTGTTCTGTATATCCTGTGTTTAGAAATTAATTATTCCATTAGCTAAACTTTGACAAAATGTGTGTAATGAATTGGTCTTTGGATGTTTAATATCAGTATTTGTTATCTACTACCACTGCATACTATGAGCTTGTTATCAACATTTTTATATTGTTCTGATTTCTAACAGATGCTGCTCACATTTCCCCCCTCTCCATAATCATAGGGAGTAGGAATTCATTAAAAGGAAAGCTAAGATTAATGAGGGCTCTGCACATGGCAACAGATGCTGTGAACTTGGATGGAGATGCAAATGCATTGCCTCCACTGCTTCTGTGAGCTACGTT
Organism: Heloderma suspectum; assembly: GCF_057233095.1. Lineage (NCBI taxonomy): Eukaryota > Metazoa > Chordata > Lepidosauria > Squamata > Helodermatidae > Heloderma > Heloderma suspectum. The sequence goes on from NC_139466.1 coordinate 7,095,595, forward strand.
AGCTAACCCATTACGGTCAAGATAATGGGTCTAAAGCAGCTTTCCCCAACTGGATGTCCTCCAGATGTGTTGTTGTGTTGGCTGGGAACCATGCAGTCCAACATATCTGGAAGGCATCAGGTGGGGGGAGGCTGGTCTAACACAATTGCCAACCACCTTGACAGAAGACTCTTCCTGGTTCCTTAAGTTAGGAAGCTGGAATCAATAGGATGCAGCTCCATCTAGTTGCTATGACAACCCTCCCAGGAAAAGTGCAGCAGTCTTACACATCCCAGCTCTCATAGTTCCCCACTCCGATAAGAGACCATAGCTAATTGAATTCCAGTGCCAATAGTATATTAATTTGGAGCTGGATCAGGGATAAAGAGGCTATTTCCATGGTGGCTGGTTGGTTCCCAGCATGGTGGTGGATACCTAGGTATGGGTGAATGAGTGATGTTCAAGATCACCAAGATCCTCTGAACATTCTCTTTCCATTTGTCTCGTGTCCAATTTGTGATCGTTGTGCCCTTTGCGCAAATGGGAAACTTGCACAAATCGAGCAGCGATCGGATGGGAAATTTATGCAAGTCTCCCAAATTTGCACAAATCTCACTACTTTGCCCAAATTTCCACCACAGACTAAAGCAGGTCTGTTTAGTCTGAGAAAAAATGTGCAAATTAGAAAATGCGTGCAAATCAAACTGGAACTTGGGAATTAGATGAAGGCGAACACATGTTCGACAAGTTGTGAATATTTTTGGTGGGCATTTGCTCACACTCAAGTTCAGAGTTTCAAAGAGAGCATGCTCACCTGTTTCACAAGCAAAAACAACATTCTCATATATCGCTATGGAGAACCCCTCCATTCTTCCTCTTTATATCCTCTTTATAAGAGGCGTCATAGTTCAGAGGCAGAGTACCTGCTTTGAATGGAGGAGATCCCTGGTTCAATCCCTGGCATCTCCAGGTAGGGCAGGAAAAACTCCTGGAGATCCATTGCTGTCTGTCAGTGTCAACAGTACTGAACTAGATGGACCAATGGTATAAGGCAGCTTCATACCCACAGGTTGTAGGGGCAGGTGGAAGGGCTTATCAGAGGAAGGTGGTGGTGGTGGTGGTGGTGGTGGTGACAGAGGTGGGTCTTCAGCAGGTGCCCAAGGATGCTGCCTGCCTAAACCAAGCCTGTGTGAATTGGATATTTTGGAATAGCTGTTATGAAGGCCAGTTTGCCTGAAAAGGATTGCCCGTAAATGCATCCAGCAACCAACACCCAACAGTGTTTGCAAATATTCACACCGTACAGGTAGACCCTCCAGAGAGTCGTGGTTGGCTGAAGCTTCCAGTTGAGTATACACTTGGTACGGAGCCTCCTCAAGCTGGTCATCATAAGAACTTTGTAACTAAGAACTTGTGCCCGAATTTGCTTCCCCACCCCACCCCGTCCCAATCCTTTTTCCTTTAATATCATGTGCCAGTGGTGACTGGGTGACTTTGGGCCAGTCACACACTCTCAGCCCAACCTACCTCACAGGGTTGTTGTTGTGAGGATAAAATGGAGAGGAGGAGGATAATGTAAGCCACCTTGGGTTCCTTGCAAGAGGAATAAAGGCGGGGTATAAATGCAATAATAATAATAATAATAATAATAATAATAATAAGAAGAAGAAGAAGAAGAAGAAGAAGAAGAAGAAGAAGAAGTCTTTGAGATTGTATGCTTGAGGGCAAGTACTGCCTTACTACTGGTCTTTGTAAGCCCATCTGGGAACCTCTTTCACCTGAAAAGCATGGGTAAAATCCTCTTCAACATTTAAATAACTGAATTTAAACATTAAATACATAGATAAACCTGGGTTTGCTTCTGCATGATGTGAGAAATGGACTGAAAGCTCTCCCTTCCAGGCTGGTGTGCAGGGAAGAATCCCTCAACACCCAAAACAGACTCTTAGCCCTAGAACTGATGAAACCTTATGGATCCTCAAGGACCAATTCTGCCTTCATCCTCAGGTCTATATATATATATATTGCTGCTGCTGGGATTTCATCCATTCCAGTCTGAAATACTTCATCTCTTCCCTTGTGCTGTGTATACTTGATCAGCTTCAGAAATAAATTAAATTCACAGAAAACCTAGACCCAATTTTGGGTCACTTTCCCACAGACCCTCCTCTCACCTTGCTTTTATTGCCTCCCTCTTATCCTCATTCAACAACCAACTCAAGTAGGCAAGAAGGCTGTAGAAGAAAGATGTCAGAAAAATCCAGTGCGGAAGTGAAACATTCTTTCTTCACAGCCTGTTTCCTCCCTGTAACTGTTTTCTCCTCCCATCTTTACTTCTGACATCACAATCCATTACCATGGCATTTGGGGGAAATGTCAGGATGATTATGCTCAAGTGCATAACCTTTAGCAAGGTGACATCTGGTAAACGGGGAAGGGGGAGGGTTGCTGCAAAAGTGGAGATGCCTTTGAAAGGAAGGGATCTTCAAAGGGAGACAACCAGCGGAAGCTGATGTCTCTGATGTAGGGATGTCAGAGAATTTCTCCACGAATCTCGGGGAGGCCGAATGCCAGCGCATTCGGCCCCCCGAAATTGGTGGAGAAACGGTCTGCCACCCCCCCGCCACCCCCGGGACGGGACTTACCTTGTGCGAATGTCCCTGGCAGCGGCGGTGGCTCCGGTGGCGGTTCGGCGGCGGTTCGGCGGTGGCTGTGGCGGCCGGTCTTCCGACCGGCTGCCGCCGCCATTTCCAAGTTAAAAAAAAAAAGTGATAGGCTACATAAAGATTTACGTAGCCTATCACGCTAGATTTTTAAAAAATGTTTACGTAGCCTATCACGGCTGAGTGAAAAACAAAACAAAACTGCGTGTATAAGCGTTCCCCTTATTTTCGCCGTAGTCTACGTAAATGTTTACGTAGACTACATGTGCCAAATAAGGAACACAAATAGCGGCGCCCATGGGCACCGCCATTTGCGTACACGCGGTTTTTATTTTTTTTCCACTCAGCTGTGATAGGCTATGTAAACATTTATGTAGCCTATCACGGCTGACTGCAGGGATGCAAATGGCAGCGGCTATGGCCGCCGCCATTTGCATCCCAGCAGGACAGGATTTGTGGCCTGAGGGACGGAGCGCCTCCCCCCCGGCCAGAATTTCAGGGGGAGGGACGGAACGCCTCTCCCCCACCGTGAATCAACTTTCGGGTTCAGGTAAGTGACTTTCGTACACCCCTACTCTGATGACAGTGGAGCAGTGAATCTGCTCCCGGTTTCAGTCAGAACCAGTCAGAACTCTGAAGGAGCTATCCAAGGCACTGAACCCACTTCGGGGATAGGTTTCAGCTTTTTTATAGCTCTTTTAGAGTTCTGACTGGTTCTGACTGAAACCTGGAGAGGATTCACCACCCATTGGAGTCACCAGCTCCACTGGAGACAACAGCATCAGGCACCAAAGATGAAAGGATATGTTCTATTTCACCCACCCCTCCATTGGACAAAAGAGACATTTTGAAAAACAACAACCAACCGAACAAGAGCCCCTTGCTGATAAAAATGTCACTATCCCAGCTTTCCTTAACATGGTGCACTCAGGAAATGATGGACTACAGCACCTATCATTCCAAACCAGCATGGCCAATACTAGACAAGGCTGATGGGAAAAAGTGCAGACAAAGGAAACTAAAATGATCAAGGGGCTCAAGCAACTCCCCAATGAGGGAAGGTTACAACAGCTGGTTTAGTTTGTTTCGTTTGGAAAAAAGGAGGGTAAGGGGAGACAATGATAGAGGTCTACAGAACTATAACTGTGTGGGGAAAGTGGAAAGGCAGGCATTTTTCTCCCTCAATACTAGAACCCAATGGGGTCATCCCATGAAGCTGATTGGGGATGGTTCAGGACAGATAAAAGGAAGTCCTTCTTCTCACAGTGCAGAGTCAAACTATGGAATTCACTACCTCAAGATGTAGTGATGGCCGCCAATTTGGATAGCTTTAAAAGGGGGTTGGAAAATTCCTGGAGGAGAAGGCTATACATGGCTACTGGTCCCAATGGCTCTATGCTACCTCCAGTCTCAGAGGCAGAGGTGCTTGTGTACACCAGTTGCTGGGGCACATGGGTGGGAGGGTGCTGTTGCACTCTTGTCCTGCTTGTGGGTTCCTGGGCGACAGCTGGCTGTCCACTGTGTGAGCAGAATGCTGGACTAGTTGGATCCTTGGTCTGATCCAGCGAGGCTCTTATGTTCCTGTGATAGGGATTGTAGTCCAAACACATCTGGAGGACCCCAGGTTGGGGAAAGCTGTGCTATCTTTAGAAAAAAAATAGTGGTGGTGGTGGGAAGATCCTTCATTGAAAGCAAGTGTTTTGTTGTTATTATTGTTTAGAGGACATTATTACCAAGCTGATGCATCTCCTTTACTCTGCTCAAAGGGTACTTAACGGCAGAATGGCAGAGTTGCTCTGCTTCTAGCTGCAGGCTTTTATTCTAATGTGCTTTCCCTCTGCTTAAGAAAACAGCATGCTTCTGATTTACTGGTTATGAATTGGGCCCCACTAAGACTTCCAAGAGGTTGATTACCAAGTGTTACTTCCATTGAGAAATAAAACAGGATGAAGAATGGCTCATTTCAAAAAGCGCTGGGGAGGGGAGGGGAAGCAGGAAACAACTTTTTTTTAAAAAGTGTTTTTCTCCATGGCAATATTGTATGTAAACAAAATGCTGCAAAGTTTCAGGGATTCTCCCACCCCACTTTCTTTGCATTTGTAAACCCATTGGGTTATTCAGTTTTTATTATGTCTTTCTTCAAAGGAAAGCAGCACATACGGTTCTTCTCCCCATCCCTGCTTCTGTCCTCTTATCCTCATAAGAACCCTGAGAGGTAGGTTAGGCTGAGAAAGGGCAACTGAGGCAACGTCATCCAGGAAGTTTTTTGCCTGGATGGGAATTTGAATCTGACCCACCCACCCCCACCCTGCCATCCCTCATCCTACACTCCTAACAACAATAACACACCAGCTCCATTAAGCAACCTTAAGAGATTCACAATATTTAAAGGAATACAGCAACCAGTATAGGCTGCAATTCTTCCTATACCCAGTTTACTTTCCTGGGAGTAAGACCCATTCAACTCAGTGGCACTTTCTTCTGAATAGGCATGTATGATATTGCACTGTTAGCCTGGATCCAACTGAATGCGTGTGTCATCTGCCAATCTGCCACCCTTCAGCTATGACCAGACTCTTCCGCCTGAGGCAGCAGCTTCACCTTGCCTCATTGTAGGGCCGGCCCATTTAAGACAGGCAAAGACAGGCAAAAGGAGCTAAAGAAAGAGGACTGTTGCTGCATAGGGGCAGGCTATGGTTGCTCTATCCCCCTCTCATGTAACGCAATCCTTCCCGCCACCCCTGAAACTGTCATCTCCACCTTCTGAGCATGTTCCGGGCTGGACTATAAAGTCACTAACGCCATCACAACACTGCTGCCCTTGCTGTATTTGGCACATGAGTCATGCTGGCTGCTTTCCCTTTTTCTACCTCTTTATTAACTTCTGGTGTGAGGGCAAGTTATGCAGGAGGTCACAGGGCATGGCGGTTCTTTCTGTTTTGTATAATTATTGTATTAATTGATTGTGCATAGTCCCCCCTGCTGATTTCAAGGGGGATTTTTTCCCTTTTAACTATATGTCCAGACAGTTTACTATATTAGCTGCTGGAGTGGGGTATAAGTGTATATTTTGTAGGGCTGTGCACCATTTCGGCCCAAGGCCTGAGGCCCGAATGGAAGTAGGCTGCTTCAGGTCACTCTGAGCCCCTTTCGAGGCAAAGTGGAGGGGGCACGAAGCAACCTGGAGCAGGTCGGGGGCTCTCCGAAGCACCTCGGTGTGCTTCGGAGCTTCTGCACCCCCGGCCCAGCCATGTTGGTGCCTCCAGGTCCATACCTGAGCCGCCCATCGCCATTGCTCCCGCTGCCACCTTGGTCACTGCGGCCACCACCGCCGCCGCCACCAGTGCTATTGTTGCCGCCAGCTCCTGAGGCCTGGACGCATGCCGGCTCTTCTCGCAGGGAGTTGCCATTTTTATAATGGTAACTTCCAGGTTAACTTTTTGGGTAACTTCCAGGTTTTGGAAGTTACCCAAAAACAAAATGCCAACACAGTTTTGGTGCCTGTCTGACCTCCAGGGCCAGGGAGTTCCAAAGAAAGGGGGCCACCACACTGAAGGCTCTTCTCCTGGTGGACTCCAATTGGCCCACAGGTCCATGCAGAACCACCAGGAGCAAGCCCTCCAATGACCTCAGTGACCAGGCAGGTTGGTAAGGGAGAAGGCACTTATGGGTCGCCATTTATTATTTAAAGTAATTTTATTTAAAGTAATACTTTTTATGTGTTTTATTATTGGATTTTATCATTGGTTGTATTATTTTGCTTTTATTGTGTACGTTGCCCTGAGAGCTTCGGCTATAGGGCATATGCATACATTGAATAAATGATCATTCATCATGATCATCCCCTTGTTTGTTTAATATATTCACGATTTTAACTGGCCTGCCGTTTAAGTTCCGAAGTTAAGTTTTTTTTTTAATAGGCATACAGTAGCATTTTTATTGTTAGATCATTCTTCATCTTGTTGCTTTTTGATACTATTGTATTCTGTATGGTGTTGTTAGCATCTTTGGCGTTTCTTTGGAGGGAAAAGCAGGATAGAAATAAACCACAATGACGATGAAGGAGAAGGAGGAGGAGGAGGAGAAGCAGCAGCTTCTAGGGAGAGTTTTCAATGAAAATACAGTGGCCTATACATCAGTTTGTCATTCCCATACATGCTCCCACCCTCAGTTCATGCCACTCACTGTGAGGATCCCTGAAGCGATTTATAACAAGTGCTGTCTCTATGTTTGGGGCAGGGGCTGACACAAGCCACCATCAGTGGACCCATCTCCTCTTTGTTTTCATTTCCATCTGCTGCTGCTGCTGTTCCCCCTCCCCTCCATCACCATGCCCTGCTTACTGTCCAGAAAAAGAACCACAGAGGCTGGGTGAGAGAACAGGCACTGCTCCTCCATCTTCTCACCACCATTTTTCTATAGGTGACCCCCTTGTGGTTTGGAGGAGAATCAGAGAATCATAGAATAGTAGGGTTGGAAGGGGCCTACAAGACCATCGAATCCAACCCCCTGCTCAGTGCAGGAATGCAAGTCAGAGCATCCCTGACAGATGGCTGTCCAGCCTCGTCTCAAAGGCCTCCAGTGTGAGAGAGCCCACCAGAAAGGGCAAGCACATGAACAGATTGTGGTGGTGAGGAGCAGCAGCAGTAGGAGGACTAGGGATGCTGGAGAAATTAAGAGACGGACTAAAATGAGCTTGGATTTCCAAGAATCCCACCTGCGGAATCCGCTGCGGAGCGACCCACTCAGCCCGCACAGAGTCCGTGGACTTTTGGATGTTTTTTGTCTTTGTTTTTTTACTTTCCCAAAATGTACGTATATTTATTCATAGGAAAAAATTGAAGTTTCTGCTCAGGAAAAGTGGAATGGAATGGGGAATAATATGCTAAATGTTACGTACGATGGTAAATTATGTAAATCCTTATGAAACCTCTTACCTAATTATTTGCGTATTTTTCTGCCTGACAAAAAAACCATATTTGCATCCATCTGTGAGCAGACAATGGAGCAAAAGGTGACTGACAATCCGTGAAACACAGACGGGCCGGATTTCACACAGTCCATACATCGCTAAGGAGGACAAGGCTCTAACATAAGAATGTTAAGAAGAGATGTGCTGGATCAGACCAAAGACCTGTCTACAGTGGAGGAGTGATACATTTTGACATGTAGGTGTCAAAACTATAATGTTGCTGGGGAAATTCATCTTCCCACCAGCTACTGTGAGAACTGCAGCTAACCTCAGAGGGAACAGGGAAGCCTGAAGGGAGCGGCAGATGACATCAGCATCCCTGCTGTTTAAGAAGTCCTGGTGCTTCAACTCTGTGAGCCCTGGCTCCATTTCATGACTATCTAGTGCTTCCCACAGTGGCCAACCAACAGCTTCCAGGAAGCCCATAATCAGGGCTTGAAGTCATTAGCTCTATCCCACTGTTTCTGCCCAGAAGTGGATAGTCAGAGAGGCATGACACCTCTGAATGTGGAGGCATCATATAGACTAGTAGCCATTGACAGATGTTTCTCCATGAATTTATCTACTCCCCTTTCTCCCCCCTACAGAAATGTGGGCCTCAGCAGAGGGCCAGTCATACCAACCCTATTTATCACCAGTCCCTATAAAGCCTCCACTACGAAGAGCCCCACAATAGGTTCTTCCAGACAATGAGCCTCTTGTTAGAATGAGCTCTTGATGTGCTTAAATATGTCAGGTGCTGTCTGAATCGCCTTTCCAAAGTCAACATTTCCTTGCACCAGAGTCCTTTTATCTTGTACGACACCATCCCGGGCATCAAGCATGCCGGTTCCACCTTGGCTTTAAAAATAGAGAGTTGTGCTGAGTTTTCAATAAAATCTCTCCCGCTGCTCCAAACGGCACCTTCCAGGTGCTCAACTAGCATCTAATCAAAGGAGCAGTGGAGGTTTATGGAGCAACAGAAGCCATTAGCAGCTCTTTCATCAAACCAACCACTACAAACCCTGGCATCTGTTAGGAAGTTATACATGCTGTGGTACCCACAAAAGATGCTGATGCTCTTGGAGGAACGAGATACCCTTTAAGCTCATGAAAGTGGTCACAGAAGGCAAAGATCTAACGTAACTATAAGCTGAAGTGATGACGATAATTCAGATGGCATTCACTTCCACCATCTCTATACAATTTGCCAAATGACCATCCAACTCTCTTAAGCTGATCTACCCAAATCGGGGAAATTTAACATCACTCTGTTACCAATATCTGACATATCTGGATCGTTCAATACTCATTAAAATCTCACCTTGAATTGCGCATTTTTAAATTTCAAAAAGCACATTACTATTCCAAATGTGGGACAGCTGGCTTTTCTTTGGCCCTAACAAAAACTTCACAGCTTGCTCTTCTTCAGCTAATACAAAGGACATTATTATGTAACCCCAACCAGACATCACTTTCTCTAACAAAGCTATTTTGCTTTTTAACTAGCTGGAAGCCAAATACCTCTCTGCTCAAAGTTGTGATGTATTCATTGCATTCCCACTTATTAAAGTCCCCCCAACTGAGAGCAAACAGTAAAACTTATTTTTAGGAATTCAGGTGGCCATGCTAGTGTTTAAAAGAACCATTCACCCTTGCCAGAAAGTTTCTCTAAATTGAATACAGGGTGGAGGATGCCAAGACATCAGTCAGACACTCCTGGATGACAGTAGCAAAATGAAGAGAAGAAAAAGGAGGCAGACAAGAAACCAAAATGAAGATCAATGGAAGCAAGCACTTTGACCCATTATTTAAGAGCTTTTTTGAATGTTCTTTTCATGCAGCTTTTCCCAACCTGGTGCCCTCCAGATGTGTTGGAATACAAATCCCACCATCCCCAGCCAGCATGGCCATTGGCTCTTCCCATTTGGGGGCAGTGGCCCTGCCCATGCTGTTATGTGGCCTGCAGCATCCGAGCCCAGGACCGTTTTGGCCCTCAAGCCAAAAAATAATTCCCCACCCCTGATCTACGGATTTAAAATTAAAAGCGGTGGGGGAAGGAACTTACACCCCACAGAGCTCCAAAATTGCTCACTCACATCTGCAGCATTGGATAAACAGTAATGATGATTGTGACAGAGTCATGTACATGCTGCACCTTCTCTGGCAGAATGCACAACGCTCTCCTGGGGGAGAGGGCAATGAGAGAAAATTGCAGGCTGAGACACACAGTATAACTGTGCCAAAAATTTCTCCCACATTTTTTTCGACCATTCTCATTCAGTTTGATAGAAAATAAATTGCTTTCGAAAAGAAATTCAAAGCAGGAGAAATTTCAGAGAAATTCTCATGGGCTGGGTTGGTGTAGTGGCTAGAGTGCTGGACTGGGAGTCGGGAGATCCGGGTTCTAGTCCCCACTCGGCCATGGAAGCTCACTGGGTGACTTTGGGCCAGTCACAGACTCTCAGCCCAACCTACCTCACAGGGTTGTTGTTGTGAGGATAAAATGGAGGAAGGAGGAGGATCATGTACGCTGCCTTGAGTTCCTTGGAGGAAAAAAGGCAGGATATAAATGCAATAAATAAATAAATAAATAAATAAATAAATACCTTACTTATGAGGAGTATGCATGAGCATCTTGTCTGTACAGTAATCTCTGAGGCAGCCTGTAGCCTCTTCAGCTTCCCACACTTCAGTTAAAGCAGTCATGACGGAGACAATTCCACCCATGGGGCTTTTTTCAGTTCAGGAAGGGCAGGTGGCCTGGGAGGCTGCAGCCATGGAAAGATGTATAATGCACACAGCCCCCAAGGCCATCTTGCAGGGATTAGGGAAGCTCAAAAACGAAAAGAAATTCAAACTTCTGCCTCAGAAAAGTGGAAGCTTCAACACAGTTGATGCTGTTGCCACCTACAGAAGCAGTGCAATAGACCAAAAACCCTGAGGGAAAAAGAAAGAAGCTCTGCTGCAACCCCTGCCAAGAGTGAGCCCTACCTGTGAGAAACTGTTGAGGAATTTCTCCTCCCCTAGGAGAAATTAGGTGAAATTGTACCCCCCCCCCCTCAATTCTCTGCCCACAAATAGGCCAGAGAATTTTGAGAGGCTGTTTGTGCACAGCTCTTACACAAAGCACACAATTCAAGCTTAAGACCATCTGGGGGGCTGGAAGGTGGGATGTGGCAGAGTGCATATTCTTCTCAAGGGCTGTAAAGTGATGTTGCCTACCCAGAATTAAAATTAGACACCCATTTTCACTCTTACATCCAGTTAGAACATGAAAAACGACCAAGACTTCCCCCCATCCTTGGTGAAGCCTTTCCTCCCATGTTTCTCTGCATGAGTTGTGATTTTGAGTGAGCATCTTGCTTGGAAGGAGGCAAGCTTAAAACAGGCTTTTAAAACCCCTTGGAAGATTGGGGAGGGGAGGTCCTTCTGTTGAATCTCTGAATGACCCAGTTGGACCACGTGCAGAATGACTCACTCCAAAGAAAGCAGATTGGAAGGAGGCCAGCCCACCAGAGCCAGTCAGACAGAAGTACAACAGCCAGCTTCTTTCAAACATCAATGGCAAGTCCTTTTGCTGAGTCTCTGGCTCAGGAGCAATTGAATGATCCAGTCAAACCCTGTCCAGAGATGCAACAGAATAAAAATGTATAATTGGTTGTACTTATTACATTCATTTACTCTACTATGTTGTAAGCAGCTCTGGGAACCATAATGAAAGGCAGTATAGAATTTTATGGATAAATACAAATAAATGCATAACATTACAATGTATGTTCTTATCACACAACGCATAGTTCAACTATGGAATTTGTTACCAGAGGATGTAGTGATGGCCACCAATTTGGATGGCTTTAAGACAGGGTTGAACAAATTTCTGGAGGAGAAGGCTATCAGTGGCTACTAGTCCTGATGTCTATGTGCTACCTCCAGTCTCAGAGCAATATACCTCTGTACACCAGTTGCTGGGGAACATGGGTGGGAGGGTGCTGTTGCATTCATGTCCTGCTTGTCATTTTCCTGTGGACAGCTGGTTGGCCACTGTGTGAACAGAATGCAGGACTAGATGGACCCTTGGTCTGATCCAGCATGACTCTTCTTATGTTCTTATTTCCCCAGTTGCTGAGGGGGAATACTAGAGCAGCAACTCATACAGAGGTGAAGAAATCCCCTCTGTGGCTGACACCAATCTTAATTATTTCCATACGATTGCTTCTTATGGACATCCAGCCATTCTACTGTGGCACGTCAGTCGGGAATCACTGCTCTAAATATAGATACTGGCAACCGGCTGTTGCTTCCTGGAACTAACCCAACATCCGTTTTTGTCCACTACGACACATTCAAAGTTAGGAAAGAGAAAATTCTGTGCTGATCTGGGATGGATTATGGAAAATTCATAATCTGGAAGATGGGATGGAATTCTCCTTAATTCCCTTAGATGATGAAGAATGCCATCTCCAAAGATTGTTGAATGTAAGGATCGGCAACTGGCAGTCAGGGGGCTCAATCTGTCCACCCCCTCCAGAACATTCCCCACAAATGTATGCAGTTTAACTGCTTTCTCCCAAGATGAGATGTAGGCAAAGCACTCTTTCATCCCAGTGTAAACAGCAGTAAAGGCTATGGAGCCATTTGCCCCTTGTTAATGCATCTCAACAGATTGCTGCTGTTGTTCAGTCATTCAGTCATGTCCGACTCTTCATGACCCCATGGACCATAGCACGCCAGGCCTTCCTGTCCTGCACTCTCTCCCGGAGCGTGCTCAAGTTCATATTCATTGCATCCGTGATGCTGTCTAGCCATCTCATCCTCTGCCGTCCCCTTCTCCTTTTGCCTTCAATCTTTCCCAGCATCAGGGTCTTTTCCAGAGAGTTTTCTCTTCGCATTAGGTAGCCAAAATAGTTGAGCTTCAGCTTCAGTATCTGTCCTTCCAATGAGCAGTCAGGGTTGATTTCCTTTAGGATGGACTGATTTGATCTCCTTGCAGTCCAGGGGACTCGTAAGAGTCTTCTCCAGCACCACAGTTCGAAAGCATCAATTCTTCGGCGCTCAGCCTTCCTTATAGTCCAGCTCTCACAGCCATACGGTACTACTGGGTCTCAATGGATTACTCCAATGCAAAAGCCAAGCAAGATGGAAACGCCAGAGCAGCCAAGGCGCCTCAAGGATGGGCTCTGCCAAAGCCTCTCTTGGGGTTTATACTGGCATTGAAGAGGTTAAAGAGGCCTTTGCTGCCTGGCTTGAGAATGCGTTAGTGGGTGAAGCCAGTCCTAGGAAGCTACCCTTATGCCACGTCACAATATTTGTCTGTCTCACACTTCTAATCTTCTAATCAGGCTCTCCAGGGTCTCAGGCAGAGAGACTTCAGGGATGGAGAAATCTGTCATTTTGTGTTTCCAGAGGCATGGTTGGGCATCTTCTGAGTGCCCACACCCCAGTGGGGGCCCACTGGCGAGAGCCTCCTGGAGTCGGTTGCCCTCCTCTTAACCACCACAACCTGCTTGTTCATCTGCCTCTCACTCTGGCCCAGTGAGAAGGAAGAGCAGTAGATGCCACTGCCTACTCGCTCCCTGGTTCTCTCCCTGTCAAGCAAGCCATTGGTGGCAGTGATGTGAAAGAGGATGAGGAGCAAAAGCAGCTGGAGACAATGGCATTGAGAAGGTAAACTCACTGGGTGTGTGTGTGTGCGGGGGGTCCCATTGAGGGTGTCTTGTGTAACCTCCCTCAAAAACCTGGAGCTGACACTTTGGGTTTATCCCAGTTTCTCTTCTTTCTTTTCAATCTTAAATTTGTACCAGACTTTAAGATTTTTTTTTTAAAAGTTCACATTTTTGTGTGCATCTCTCCTAAAACATTCACTTCTGTAAGCTGTTTTGCCAAATAGCGATTTTCCTAATATATATACGTTTGCACATAAATACATGCGCACTTTCCCCTAATGTACACATTTTTGTATGCATTTTTCTTGAATTGGAGACATCCCAAAACACAGAGAACTCTGCATTGCAAAGGATAACTAAGTTTCCGTTTACATATTGGTTTGAAAGTGCACTTAGGTAAGTAAGTTTGCATGAAAATGCAAACTGAACAAATTTGTCTCGTATCCTTAAGAGAGACATCATTCACATCACCAGAAGCCTGATCTGTTTAACTTGAAATGCCAGGAACTGAATCTGGGATCTTCTAGTAGAAGGGTCATAGCTCAATGGGAGGGCCCCTGCTTGGCATGCAAGACGCATCTTTGGGTAGGACTGGAAAGACTCCTGTCTGAAACCCTGGAGAGCTGCTGCCAGTAAGTGTAGTCAATACCAATTAGATGACCAAAGGTGTGACTCATTATAAAGCTGTTTTCTATTTTTCTGCATGTGTTTTGCCAGTGATCTCTGGTTCTTCTCCAGCATTTGTTGTCCTTCCCCCCTTATTTAGTTGAAAACATGACCCCTCTTCTTTTTTTTTTTAAAGTAGTTCCTGATTACATATCACATCCATCCTACCAATTCCAAGAAGCAGGATTCCTGCATTAAGCACCTTATATATAATCCAGAATTAGAGATGTACAAGAATTTCAGTTCAGTTCACAAATCACTCGAAAATGCCCCATTTGCAATCCCGAATGCAAACGGAAGCATTTTGCAAATTCCCAAACTTGAGTTTGCATTCACAAAATGTGCACTTGAAAACTGCATACCTTTCTGAAAATGCACAACTTTTCTCATTTGAACTAACTGAAAAACAGGTTGCAAATATGAATGGGTGAGCAAAACCAAGCTTTGAAGTAAAGTTTGTAGAATTTCAGCAACCTCGAGCATCCCTCGTTCTTCCATCCCTATCCAGACCACAGCATGCCAGGAATTAGCTTTGTACTCCAGCATGGAGGCATCAATGTAAGGCAAGGAACAGTGCCACAGAGCCATCCAGGCAGCTCAAAGCAAGTGTGCCAAGCCACAAAATATGATGAAAGACAACCGCACCTACTGCACGGGCTGGCGCATCTGGATTTCCCAGCATCACGCAATTGAAGAGGTGGCTACCAGGAGTCTCCTGGGAACATAGGAAGCCACCTTACACAGACTCAGACCAGTGGCCCATCCAGCTCAGTCTTGTCTACACCAACTCTCCAGGGTTTCAGATGGAGGTCTTTCTCAGCCCTACCTGGAACTGCTGGGGACTGAACCTGCACCCTTCTGTATGCAAAGCAGGTGCTCCAGCATTGAGCTACAGCCCTTCTCTCGCAGCACTGCAGAATGCATAGGGCACAAAAATAGCCGTGCCAACTCAAAATAAGCCAGCCACTTCTATGATATCTATATGGCATGACAGACAGACAGACTACAACTACACACACAGAATTCACATTCAGCTGTCATACGTTTCCCTTTTTTATCATTACTAAAATCACTTAAATATCCAAAGTTTCAAAACACGAGCAGAAATCACAAGATCCTATTTCTCAGTTTTGACAAACTGGGGGTTGATTTCGAAAGAGGCACAGGGACCAGATATGCTCTTCCAGTAGCAGGTAAACATTCCGAAGACACGATCAGCACAGAAACTAATTACATGCAGACTGAAAGGGAAACAAAACACTATCCAAATGGTGAAACATCAGGCATACTCGGAAGAGTCAAGAGGATTAAAAGTAAATTTCATAAGTAAACATCACATGCCTCTTAGAAGCACGTCTGCCCCACCCAGCCCCTGTTTAGAAAAGTATTACTTATAAAACCCTCTGATTAGATGAGGTTAATCCAACATAAACCAATACCTTCAAAATTAAGAGTTGCCACTTCTATCTCCCTCTAAATTCCATAGCTTTGCAAAGAATGTATGCCTCATTTCATTACACTCTCCAATTTAAACACGCAGCATTCTCCCCCACAAAACGTTGGAGGGCGAAAACCCGAGAGAAGTTTGAAGGCTTTTGCAGCAGCCAGCACAAAGCCTTGCTGCAGAACACATTTAGAAATCATTTTGGGGTTATGTTTATGCTTCACTGAGCAAAACGCCAAGAAGCAATCAAGGCCTATTGCACTGGCCCACCTGCTGATGTTGGAAAGAGGCTATTTATAGCAAACTGGCTTACGATCAACCCGTCCGGACATTTGGTCTGCCAGCGTCATCAGCGAGCGAGTTCCCAGGATGGCTGCCAGTGAGGCAACCATCAAGCAGCGAGCTGAGAGACATTAACATATATGAAGCATACGGATATATTTATACCCTGCTAGATCATTAGTTCATCTAACCTAGTGCTGTCTACTCAGGTTGGAAGAAACCATTCAGGAGCTCAGGAGGAGAGAGTCTTTCATATCACCTGCAACCAGAGAGCCTTTAAATCAAGATGAGCTGCAAGTGGTTCGCCCACAGCCGAATTTCAAAAGCCCTTTGGATGAGATCAGTTCAGACCCCTGGCAAGAGCTAGCTGTCCCTTCCTTGGCAGCCCACCGGGTAGGAAGAGTGGGGAGAGAAAAGGAAGTGGCAGAAAGAGAAAGAGAGAGAGAGAGAGAGAGAGAGAGAGAGAGAGAGAGAAGGGGTGACCCACCCACTTTTGGCTCTGGCCGTGCTCACTGCTGATATGCAGCCCCTGACAGGTTGGCAATGAGAGAATGGTGCCCTCAACAGGAAAAAACAAAAACAGAAAAACCTGTTGCCCACCGCTGCTTAAATTGGAGATGCTGGAAACTAAATCTGGGGACATTCTCCATGCAAAACACCTGCTCTACCACCAAACTATGGCCCATCCCAAACCATAGTAGTATGACCATATGAAATCAAACATAGGGTGGCCATGTGTCCTACTTTATGGAGGACAGTCCTCTATTTGAAGGGCTGATCAGTCCAAGTCCATTTTAAAGATAAGAGAGGAGAACAGGTGCCTTGAATTGCACATCAGCCATTTTCAGCACCTGGATAGAGGCAGGAATATGGCAGAGCTCAGGAAGATCTTGGAGATCAAGCAAAGCTGAACTGGAACAGGAAGTTGTTTATATTCCTTTCTGTCCAGGAGGATCCAATGGCCACCATGGGTGGGTAGAGTCAATTCAGGACCTGAAGTTGCTCCACTGAAAGCAGAGCTGGCCTGAGACATTTCGCTGTCTGAGGCAAAGGACGAGATGGTGCTCCCTCCGTGTACACAGTTGAATTGATTCTCCACACTGGTGATGGGACAGCATCTTCCACCACACCTGAAGGCAACAGATCGGGGTGCCCAGGGCAGGCCACAAGGCACACAACTCTGTTCTCCAACATCTTGCTGCCACCTCCCAGTATCTGGCACCTGAGGCAACTGCCTCACTCTACCTAATGGTAGGGCCAGCCCTACTGAGAAGGCTGCCTCCTGCAGGAAACAGTGTACATTTGTTAATAGTGCATAAATAATACACAGAAATGCCATGTTACCATCTCTGGCTAGAGATACAAATGAGGCAGCAAGAACCATAAGCAGCTTAAACAAAGGACATTAAAAGAAGATAAAGGATCCCAATAAATCCCTCTTAACTTTTTAAAATGAAAAGTGATGGCAAGGCAGGAAAAGAAGGCCATATTAAAAGTTTGTACTAGACCCAGAGAAATGTTTTGGCACTGCCTAACCCATTAACCCTCATCTCCAAATACATGTCATTCTATGTGCTACCTTTACTTTCCCCTTCCCCTCCTTCAGCTCCATTCTCCAACACTGATGGGGAAAGGACAAGAGCTCAACAATAAAGTACCAGGTCTCTGCTTCAATCCCTGGAATCTCCAGTTAAAAGGATCCAGGAGCAGGTAATGGGAAAGAACCTTCTCTGCCGGAGACCCTGGAGTCCAGCTGCCAATCAAAGTAGATGATACTGGTCTATGTATGCACATGGGAGCCAGTGTGGTGTAGTGGTGAGAGTGCTGGACTGAGACTCAGGAGATCCTGGTTCTTGTCCCCATTTGGCCATGAAGCTCACTGGTGACTTTGGGCCAGTCACTGACTCTCAGCCAAACCTACCTCACAGGGTTGTTGTGAGGATAAAATGGAGAGGAGGAGGGCCATATGAGCCACCTTAGGTTCCTTGCAAGAAGAAAAAAGGCAAGATGCAAATGTGATAATGAAGGTACATAGATGGTACCAATGAAGGGACTTGGGATGTCTGGATTCTGTGAAATCCATCCCATGTATGTTTCATGGATCATGCAGCGTCATTCATTCCAGTGTCTGTTCACAGCTGGATTTGATTTTTTTTAATTACGCGGAAAAATAGGCAAATAATCCCATATGATGGTTTGCAACAATTTATGCAATTTATGCTAGTATGTAATATTTAGTGTATTGTCCCCCATACCATTCAACTTTTCCCTGCGTATAATTACCAGTCTCAGCAGAAACTTGCATATTTTCCTAAAAATACATTTGCATAAATTTCAGGAAAGTAAAAATAAAAAGTTCCAAAAGTCCACGGAGTCTGTGTGGCCTGAGGGGGCTGGCCTGGAGCAGATTCCCCTAGTCGGATTTTTAGAATTCTGAATTCATTTTAGTTCATCTTGAATTTCTCCAGCATCCCTAGTGGAGGCTGTGGTGGCACTAATTTTGGTGGGGCTGTGAATCCATCCTTGGTTTTAGTCAGAACCAGCCAGAACTCGAAAGGAGCTATCCAAGGTGCTGGGCCCATTCTCCAAAGTAGGCTCAGCACCTTGGATAGCTTCTTTAGAGTTCTAGCTGGTTCTGACTGAAACCCAGAATGGATTCTCAGCCCCACCAAAATTGGAGCCACTGGCCTCCACTGGATGGTACCGTAGAAATTAACTAATTAACAACACTGGCAACTGGGATACAGCACCAGTAAGTTATAAATGACTACAAGAATTATACTGATGGGTGATGGTGTCATATGCCCTGATTTACCTACTGTATGGGTCTGGTTTGTGGACTGCACTCTCAAGTGTGTAGAGCAGCCTACTCCAACCTGGTGCCTATGCTGGCTGGGGAATTATGGGAGTTGTACTCCAGCACATCTGGAGGACACCAGGGTAGAGAAGGAT
The DNA here is from genome assembly GCF_057233095.1 of Heloderma suspectum. Taxonomy (NCBI): domain Eukaryota; kingdom Metazoa; phylum Chordata; class Lepidosauria; order Squamata; family Helodermatidae; genus Heloderma; species Heloderma suspectum. Next base: position 7,114,198 of record NC_139466.1, read on the forward strand.
GCTGTAGAGTCTGTGGCTTTTTAAAAAATGTTGCAGACCGGCTTAATACAATGTTCTGAGCACAGCTATTAAAAACAACATTAAAAAAAAATCTGACCTCGTGAAAATGATTTACCCCAAAGGCCTCATCCCAATGCACCTCCCTTAAGGATGCCAGCCTCCTCGTCTCCAGCTTTATGACAAGAAGCCAATGAAGTAATGAGCTGGCAATGAAATCATGCACTGAAGACACATCATTCTTCCCAACCCAATTATTGTAATTTCTCAGATGCACTCAGTGTAAGTTGCCATGTCTGCAATAGAGATGGTCGGGAGGAGAGAAGCACAGCCTACGGTATTGACAGTGTACCACACCGCTGAACAGTTCTCTGGTGTGCTTTGTTTTCTGTGTGTGTGTGTGTGTGTGTGTTTAAATCAGTTTACAGTATTTCCAATAAGCCATTAAAAATGACAGTAATAAAAAGTAATTGGCTTTGGAGAGGCTAGCCAGTAAAAATGTTACTCCTGCAAACAAGTCAAGGGAAAAACTATTCAGTTAAAACAAACAAACAAAACAAAGCCAAGGAAGATATTGGACACAATGGATGTTGCAGGAGTCCAAGAGAGGGGGTGGAGTCTGGTGATCTCCCCACCATTCAGCCTTCCAGACCCCGTTCACCAAGCAGTCATGTTTACTGATCCTGCTCGCCAAGCTGCTAAGCCCTGAGTGAGCCACCATTTTGCAAAAAAATGGCAGCTTGGGTTTTTCCATAAATGTAATGTTATGTAAATGGCAGCCATATAGGGGACATTTACGCAACATTAGAGGCATAAATGGTCCATTTATGCCTGTAATGTTTCATAAATGACCCTTTTATGGCTGCCATTTAGACAACATTGAATTTATGGAAAAACCCAAGCTGCCATTTTTTTGCAAAATGGTGGCTCAGTCAGGGCTTCACAAAATGGCAGCTCACTGAGGGGTCTGGGCGGCCCCCAGGCACTTGCCGGGCACTTGTCGACCATGCGGTGGCTTGTCCAGGGAGCCGAACAGGGTGGTGGCTCGGTGAGCACCCAACGGCACAGATGGAGTTGAGTCCATCCATCCCTACTGGACACTCAAATGTATAGAGTCAAAAGTCAAACATAGTGTGTTGGTTAAAGAGTAATGCCACATTATAATTTGGCACAATATGAACATGAGTCGAAGGTCCTTTGTCTGCGCTCTCTTCCAGTCGCATAATGTCATTTCCTCTCTGGTTTGAGGCAAAACATAGCTTGTCATTTTGTCAAAGTGAGCAAACAGGGCTGGTTCCAGATTTGAAGGAGCCCTCATCAAAGATCCCTCTAGTGGACTGGACTCCCTCCTGCTTCAGTGGGCACTCCCTCCCTCCCATATCTCTGCAGCTCCAATCCAATTCAGCTCCCTCCCCATCAGTTGCCTCTAAAGGGATATAAGAGAGATCCAACCACAGATATTTGGCATACTATGCATAAACACCTGGCTTGTAGTGGTACAGGGACAGAGCTCCAGGGAATTAGCTTGGGTTGGAACCAAAGGCAAGGTCACTTAGGGATGCACTACCATTTCATTTCTGTTCACAAATTAAGTGAACATGTCCCATTTGCAAACACGAACACAAGCAGGAACACAATTCTCAGGAAATTCTCCCAGTTTCCGAAACGTCTGCATTCAAAAAGTGTGCATATGCACAATTGCTGCCATCACAAACACAGTTACTAGAGAGAAAGCCCCACTGAACACAATAGGACTTACTTTTGAGTAGACGTGCATTGGGCCCAATGCTAATATTATCTGCAATTCATGGCAGTTTTCACCATGGGAGCAGAAACTCTCAGATATTCCCAGCACTCTTAGAAAGTACTAGGTCTGTACATTTCCTTTCCTTTTTTTTTTTTACTTTAACTCTGTATACAAATTGGCTTTATGTTTGTGAGGAGGGCAGGCCAGTACAAGGCCGGACGTAATAATCAATTTTCCCCTTTCAGTGCTTGGATGTACGTTCTCTATCTAGCATCATCCACATTTGTGAACCCACATGGTGAGTCAAAAAGGCAGGGAAAGAAGAAGAAAAGAAAGAAAAGAAAAAGCGAGAGACGGCTTACGTTTCCTCCTATCACCTCTGACCACTTTGCAGGCTTTACAACAAACATGTGTTGTCAAGAACAATAAAGAAAGAGCTACGCACAGAGGATGTTGCAAAGGAAAGGATAACACATTGTGACAAAATTAACTGAGGCATGATTGTGAAGGCTATCGAACATACCTGACACACTAGAATCAATCGGTGCAGTTTAAAAGTATGGGTTTTTTAAAATGCCTTTTCAGATATAATTAGCCACCTCACTGTCACATCACAGTCTCTAAGGTGTTCTTTTTTCTAAGTCATCAGTTTGACACTACAATCTCTTGTAGAAGAGAAATTGCGAGCTCAAGGAGGTGGGTTGGAAATTCTGTCAGTGCTTTGTCATGGGGTGGGGAGGGAGTTGTGGGGAAAGAAATACTGAAAACGAGGACATCCTGCTCATTGTGGACACATTTTACTGGTGAGTGACTGTCAACTTTGGAGCTTTCTAGAGCTCTCCGGAAGAACTTCTCAATATATTTTGTGTGAATATCCATATGGGTGCTGAAGAAAAGGCATTGTCAGCACAGAACTGAACACACTGTGGAGCCCTAAGAGGCCATCTGTGTCTCAAGCCAGGCTTCATCCTGTGCAACCAGCACTCTGTTCACCCAAAAACATTGCATGCTGGGTTTGGTGGTGGAAGGATGCCACCTGGGCTGCAGTCAGCTGACACTCAAGTACCAATCCCTGCCCATCAGACTCCAGTGGTGTAGCAGTTAATGGTGAAGTACAGGGCCCATCATGACACATCCCCAAGGAGAGTCCAAAATTGCAGCTGTGTTGATCCATACTCAACAGCTAGTTTTAAGCATTTTCATCTGCTGGAAGCAGGTCTTTTGTAAAGTGAATGGGGTCTTAATTGCCCATTCATGACCAAATGCCTATTCATGACCAAGCCACCCCCAAAGTGAGCAAAATACTTTACATTACAACAGGGAAAAACATATTGTTGCTGGAAAAATTCATTTTCCCCCAGCTACTGTGAGGATTGCAGCTAAGCCCAGAGGGAACTGAGAATTCTGGGGTTGGATTGTGGGGAGTGGGAGTGGCAGACGACATCAGCATCCCTGCTAATAGAAAAGTGTCAGTACTGTGCCCTTGCAAGCCTTGGATCCACTACACTGCTGCCAGGCTCTGTAACAGCCCCACCTAGTCCAAAACAGAACAACATTTCAGAATAATGAAGTTTGCAATTCTGACAATCTGATTGTTGATGTTCAGAGCTTCAGCAACATGCAGGCAATTTGGGAGAGGGGAAAGGAGATTGTTTTGGGAGAGGGGAGAAGGGGATATCATTTGAGGAGAGGGGAAAAGGGGAGATCATTTTGGGAGAGGGGAGATCAATTTGGGTGAGGGGAGGGAAGAGGGGAGAGGGGGGAAGGGTAGATCATTTGGGGAGAGGGAAGATCAGTCTGGGAGAGGGAAGGGAAGCCCTGGGTCCACTACACTGCTGCCAGGCTCTATAACAGCCCAACCTAATCAAAACCAGAACAACATTTCAAAATAATGAAGTTTGCAATTCTGACAATCGGAGCATTGATGTGCAGAGCTTCAGCAACAGACAGGCAATTTGGGAGAAGGGTGGGGAGATCATTTCTGCTATTCATTCTCTCTGACCTCACAACAGGCAGCAAGAATGGAACAGTAAACTTAAGCAGGACATAAAACTCAGCCATCTGCAAACCAGGCAACCTCCTATTACCCAGAGCTAAATAAGTAATGGTGTTGCAAAGACATGTAGGCATATCCAGCCTCTGGCCTGATAATAAAATCAGCTGCCTGCTTTTTCTCTGCCAACCATGGTTCAGTCCTGGAAGGGTGCTGAGACCACTCAGCATGAAACGCCAGCAGCAACATATTGCCTCCAGGCTGTTGGAAGCCAGAAGGGCATCACCCTTTGAAATGCAGAGGTTTGTTTCCAGTTCCCCATCCCCGTCTCTCATGGGAGAAGTGTGAGCCTGTCAGGGAACATATGAGCAGGATGACTCCTGTGACAGTGGAATGACTGACAACTATGGTGGCCCTGTGTCCTACTTCACAGCGGACAGTCCTCTCTATGAAGGTGCCCTCTGTTTGAAGGATCTGATCCTCAGATCAGTCTAGCTAGAGGTGAACCTGGGACCTTACACATGTAAATCATGTGCTCTAATGCTGACCTACAGCCCTTCCTCAACATATGATGCTGCCCCCTACCAAGTCAGGCCATTGCTGTATTTTCTGACTGCCAGCAGCTCTCCAGGAACTGGAATCATTTAAATGCAAATGCTGGAGAGGAAACCTGGGACCATCTGCATGCAAAGCAGAGCTGTGTGCAAATGACCTCTTGAAATTCTCCACCCGGGGAAGCAGGTGGCTCATAGAATCATAGAATAGTAACTTGGAAGGGGCCTACAAGACCATTGAGTCCAACCCCCTACTCAGTTCAGGAATGCAAGTCACAGCATCCCTGACAGATGGCTGTCCAGCCTCATCTTGAAGGCCTCCAGTGTGGGAGAGCCCACCACCTCCCCAGGTAATTGGTTCCATTGTCGTATTGCTCTAGCAGTCAAGAGATTTTTCCTGATGCTCAGCCGGAATGTGGCTTCCTGTAACTTGAGCCCATAATTCCATGTCCTGCACTCTGGGATGATGGAGAAGGGATCCTGGCCTTCCTCTCTGTGACAGCTTTTCAAGTACTTGAAGAGCGCAATCCTATCTCCCCTCAGTCTTCTCTTCTCAAGGCTAAACATGCCCAGTTCTTTCAGGCTCTCTTTCAGGCTCTGGTGTCAGTGGGGCAGTGAATCCACTCTGAGCTTCAGTCAGAACCAGTCAGAACTCTAAAGGAGCTACCCAAGGTGTGGAAGTGTGTGTGTGTATTAATTGCTTGCTTGATTGATTGCATTTCTATATTTCTATATTTCTGAGATAGCAACTGGCCCAAGGTCATTCAATGAGCTTCATGCCCGAGTCAGGATTTGAATCTAGGCTTTCCCAGTCCTCAGTGGAATCTGGTAGCTCTGATGTCAATGGGGCAGTGGATCCGGTCTGGTTTTCAGTCAGAACCATTCAGAACTCTAAGGGAGCTCTCCAAGGTGCTGAACCCTATCACCAAAAAGGGTTTAGCACCTTGGAGAGATCCTTTAGAGTTCTGACAGGTTCTGACTGAAAGCCAGAGAGGATTCACTGCCCCACTGGCATCAGAGCCACCAGCCTCCACTGCCTACACCTTAATTGTGGGCAAAGAAATTGGGGAGACAATTTCACTGAATTTCTCCAGTGGGAGGAAAAATTATCCAACAATCTCTCACAGGTAGAGCTCACCTTTGGCAAGGGCTGTCATACAGCTTCTTTCTTTCTTTCTTTCTTTCTTTTTTGTAAGGGTTTTGGGGTGGTTATTTGTACTGCCACGGCAAGTAGCAACAGCAGCAACTGTGCTGGCAGCCTGGCCCCCATTTTGCATTCTTCACAATACCCCAGACCTGGCAATGTTCCAGGGCATTTGTGTGTTGGGGGGGGGGGAAGGATGGTGAAACTCACCAAAAATGAGGAAGAAAATTGGGGGACATTCTACAAAGTGGCCTTTCATTTCTAGTGGGGCACGGAAAGAGACATCTTGGGACATTTCTGAGAAAATGTTTTCTGAGAAACATTGGCTCCACTCTAGCTGCCATTCTTTAGGGTTCAACACCTTTCCCAGGACCTTCCAAATGAATCCAATTTCTGAGGGGTGATTGTGGATACATCTTGTCTCTAATGCAGGTGCAGAAAGATGATGGTACGGTGAAAGACAGGACACTCATACACACTCCTTGGCCACCTCAGAAGTCAGGTAAGCACAAGAACCCTGAACCCAGCCTAAAAGAATTTCTCTGAAATTTCTTCTCCTTTGAATTTCTTTTCAAAAACCATTTGTTTTCTATTGAATGGGAAGAGAATGGTAAAAAAAGATGGGAAAGAAATTTTCAGCACAGTGCTAATACAGAACGCTGCCCCTTTCCAGCATGTAACTCCTGATTACAGAGGGAACTGCATGGGCTGACTATCCGCTATTGGGCCAGGTTTAAAGTTTTAGTACTCATGTACAAAGCCCTAAACAACTTGGGACCAGGATACCTGAGAAAGCGCCTTCTCCCTTGCCAATCTGCCCAGTCACTGAGGTCATCGGAGGGCTTGCTCCTGGTGGTTCCACATGGACCTATGGCCTGACTGGAGTCCACCAGGAGAAGAGCCTTCAGCATGGTGGCCCCCTTTCTTTGGAACTCCCTGCCCCTGGAGGTCAGGCAGGCACCAACACTGTGGTGTTTCCAGCACCTCCTGAAAACAGCACTGTTCCAGGAGGCCTTCCATAATTGACCAGTCATAGTTTCTATCGGTATTCTGTTGTTGTTGTTGTTGTTGTTTTTAAAAAAGCATAATTTTAATCTGGTCTTTTACTCTTTTTATCCTTCTACTGTTTGATCTCTTGTGTTCACTGCTCCAAAATCTGTTCCAGATATGGAATGGTATACAAAAATTATAAATAAATAAATAATAAATAAATAAATAAATAAATAAATAAGTGTGCCTGGTCCATCTCTAAGCTATGGGCCCAGACCAGTCCTCTTGTCTTTTAGGGTGCCCCATGCAAAGTGGAGGGGGTTCATCACAGTGGCCAAGACATGCCAACACGCCCTGATCTCTGAGCTGGCCTCAGCAACGCACACAGAAAGGAGACTTCAGCCAATCACAAACCCCCTGTTACCTTCATTAAATCTCCATTTCCCCCCTTCCAAAAAAAACCTGAAGAGGTTTCATTGGAAGTGAGATACCCGCCTTTCATTATCAATGTGTTTGTAATGGTCTCAGTCTGCATTCATCTTCGTTTCTTAGCCTCGTTCAACATACTGCATGATTTAAAACAAAGCCACCAGCCAAACGTCGAGGCAGGCTGCCAATTCACTGGCTGGCCTTGAGCGATAACAGTCTACAAAAAGAATCAGCTGCAGCTGGCCTGAAGCTGGTGTAGGCCAAGCCAAAAGCCAGAACAAGGATTATTGGCAACGGTACCCCTTCCCTCCTGATGCCCTGTTGTTTGACGACGAATCCAGAAGATTCATCTTCCTATGTGCTAGGTAGCCTATATTCATGGGCTACTTAATTAATTATATAATTCATTATATAATAAAATTAATTTTATTATGAAGCCAGGAAGACAATGATAAGGTCTGGGGACAGTGCCAGCATTGCTGTGATTAAAAAGGGAGGGGGTCCCAACAGGGCAGCCTTGGGAGAAATCCCTCCTGGGGTTTGATGGAGGCCATCTCCTCTTTTAAGCACTGCTGTTCCCGGGGCTGGCCAGAGACCTTTTGCTGCCTGAGGCAAAGCAGCAAATGGTGCCCCTTGTGGTTTACATTTTATTTTAGATCAGTAGATGCAGCAGACATAATCTACACTAATATGCTGCCTACCTCCTCTTCCTAGAAGGCCAAAGATATGGGCCCCCCCAAACCCAAAGAACTGAGGTGGGGCCAGAGATAAATATTTACTTTAAGGTACAGTGTATCCTTTGGACAGATGCATGCTCTTGCTTCATTTACTTATGAGGAATTACTTGTGCAGCCTGATCCTATCCATGTTGTGGCTGGGGGCAGCTGCCCCACTTCACCTAATGGTAGGGCCAGCTCTCCCAGTTGTTACCAATAGCCTTAGAGCCTGCACAATGGTGCACTAACCTGGAAAACCACCCAGTGACACTGCAGGCATGGTTTTCTTAGAGAGCTGCTGCCTGGTGTTGCTTAGCGGCTATGTGTCTGAGCTATGAATGAGGTTTGAATGATGCCTCTGCCATGAACTCACTAGGTGTCCTTTTAGGCAACCTCCCCTTTACATAGCATAGCCAGTTAAGTATCACACACACACACACACACAGAGAACAAAAGAGGGCACCAATTTTCATAAAACATTGATATGCTAATTTATGTGTATCAATGCAAAATGAGAAATGAAGGCTACCATTTACATAAATAAATGCAATCTATCTCACCATCAAGGAGAAGACTTGACCAGGTGACCTGTGTGGTTGTTCAGTCTGCTGGCCAAGTAATAACTGTTGATGGGCAACTTCAAGGCCCAGCTCTTCCTTCTGATGGTCCCATAGCCATATACCAGACTTGGGCTGGGCAGTCCTTCCAATAGAAAACAACTCCCAAATAGAGGGCTGTCCTCCGACAGCCCTTCAAACAGAGCACTGTCCTCTGTCAAGTAGGGCACATGGCCACCCTATCTTGAAAAAGGACAGCTATATGGAATCTCCATAAGAAGAGCCATGCTGGATCAGTCCAAAGGACCACTGAGATCAGCATCCTCTTCCCCAAAGTGGAAGGTGATGGAGGATGACTTGCTGTCTCAGTTCTCCTTTGGTGGCAGAGAGGTGGAATGGCTATTGATGGAGGCAGTTCTGGAAGGGGAAGAGTCAAGTGGCCCTTAGTCCCAGCCAGGCCAAAAGAAGAGGCCTTGCTCTCTCACCCTTCCCTCAGAGGCAGCCACGTGGCATGGCTACTGATGGAAGTGGTTCTGGGAGCGGAAGAGCCAAATATCAGCAGGTCCCCAGTACGCCAACAGAGAGGACTCCTCTGTCTCACCTCTCCCTCTGCAAGAACATGGGCAAATTTCAGTCCAGCAGAATGGCTGCTGACAGCAACAGCTCTCATGGCAATTAGAATTCTTGGGGAATAACTGGGATTTTGAGCTCTACCTCATGGCAACCTCTAGTCATCACAAGAACATAAGAAGAGCCATGCTGGATCAGTCCAAAGGTCCATCTAGTCTATCAGTGTGTTTACACGGTGGCCAACCAGCTGCCTGTGGGAAACCCACAAGGAAGACATGAATGCAACAGCACCCTCCCACCCATATTCCCCAGCAACTGGTGTACATTGGCATACTGCCTCTGATTCTGGAGATAGCATAGAGCCATCAGGACTGGTAGCCATTGACAGCCTTCTCCTCCATTAATTTGTCCAATCCCCTTTTAAAGCCATCTAAATTGCTTGCCATCACTACAACTTGTGGTAGTGAATCCCAACGTTCAGCTATGTGAACAAGTCCTTCCTCTTCTCTGTCCTGAATCTCCCACCAATCAGCTTCATGGTATGACCCCATTAGGGTTATCAGCTTCATGGGATGACCCCATAAATAGTATAATGAGAGAGGGAGAAAAATGTATTCCTGTCCACTTTCTCCACACCATGCATCATTTTGTATACCTCTATCATGTCTTCCCATATTTGCCTTTTTTACTAAATAAACGGAGCTAAATCATACCTACCCAGACCTTACGATCATTATCTGAGGTCCTCCAGACCTTATGATCATTATCTGAGGTCCTCCTCCCAAATGAGAAGGCAGGTGATGACAAGAAAGAGGACCTTTTCAGTGATGCACAGAGAGGCTCACCTGGCATCTACATTATGATATTTTCGGTACCAGGTAAAGAACTTTTTATTCTCCCAGGCCTTTGAAGAAGTATTTTTAGTGCATTTAGATGTTACCACTCTTATTATACTGGTAGCTTTTAACTTTTGTTTTTGTGCTGTGCTCTTTTTATCCTTTGCTGCTCATTTTATCTGGATTTTATGATGTGCCACTTTTATCACTGCCCATTGTTTTGTATTTTATACTTATCATTTACCTGTGCACCTCTCTGAGAACTTTGGTTATTGGATGGTCTATAAATGCAATAAATAATAATAAAAAGCCATCAATCATTTACAGATGAGCAAGTTCTAGCACAGAATGGGAAGAGCTGCTGTGATTATAGCTTGGGCATTTTTCCTAGTAACCTGCCATACACTTGAGAATAGAAAGAGAAGTTTACTTGTAATGTTTGGAATATCTTAGTGCAGCAGGGGGAAAGAGCTGACAGTCCTCTCTGTGCAAGTGTTGAAGTTCTTAAGATTTTGAAGAATTCATTTGTAACCTCCTATAAAAAAAGGCAAGGTCGAAAAGGGAGTCAGCTCTTGCCCTATGGTTTATTCAAGGACACTATTAATTTCATTGCCTGGGAGAACACAAAAGCTAAGGATGCTGACATCAGGCTGCCCGACAGGTTGTTATGGAAAGATATTATCTTTCTGAATACCATCAAAATGCAAATATATTCACTTTGGCTTTGCTGCAAGACATGCATTTTCCCATTCTTTCATCTAAGGCCAGAAAGATGTAGAAAGTCCTAGCTGGCCCAAAAATATTACCCTCCACCCCACTCTCCCACCCTGCCCCAAATTCTGGCTCAAAATGATCTGATAACCAAGCTAATTATAGTCACATTCCTAGTCAGGGGATGAGCAGACAATTTGGTGTCACTATCCGGGAAATCTGCCCATCTTTTTGCCCCCCTGCAGAGTGTAACCAGAGGACAGAGTCTGTGTCAGTTCCTTGCATGCACCTCAGAAACTACAAGGCTTTCACTGAAGAGGCAATGCATGATGCCCAAACCAGAGGAGGCCTGTAAAACATGACACCTCCTAACCCAATTGTAGCCCACCAAATATAGATGGTGGCCCAAATTATGCAGCTCAGTAAGTCTCCTGTTTTGGCTACCTGCCTGGAATTGCAAAATGGGGGGTGGAAGGAGAGAGGAGAGAATATCCATTAACGTTTCATAGAGAACATAGGGACAGGCTTGTAACATTCCATTTCTCATATCCAAGATTACTAGCCCACCACCACTGCTGAGCCAAGCTGCTGATAGATCCATTCCACCTTCTGTATGTTGTTTTCTCCTGAACCTGCTTATATCTTCCTCGTGTGTCGATGATGCCATTTTGGCTATGTAAGGATCTATAGGCAGAGAACGATTTGGCTGTTAGTTTATAGCAGGGATGCAGAACATCTCGCCCACAGGCTGGATCCGGCCTGCTGGGCACACTCCAATCTGGCCCAAGGAGCCTCAGGAGTTCCTGCAGGGGGTGAGGGTGAGGCTTTAAGCCACGCCCCCTGCAGAAGTCCCCTCAGAGCTCATCCCTTGTTATTATCTCCTATCTCAGATTAGAGATAACAGTGGTGATTCCTAGTTGTTAACTCCAATTTGAGTTTGGAGATAACAGTGGGGATGCAGGGCAGCAGGACTCACCTGGGCCAGGGAGAGGAATGGGAGAAGGAGGCATGACAGGCAAAGATGGCTGAGTCATCTGGGTCTCCATCCAAAACTGATACTGCACCCCTGGTATATAGGTTGGAAAGAAAGGGGGTGTCTCTCAGTTTCCAACCTCTATAGCTCTCTCCTTCCAACATTCACCACTTTCTTCCCTTTCCTCTTGTTTTGATTGCTTTGTATAAATCTTTACATTGCCATGAAAATTGTAAAGCCATCACGTACATTAAAGTCAGGTGGGAAATTAACAAAGAAAGGAGCTCTTCAAACTCGCCAATTGTACGCATCCTTCTGTTTTCTTTGTTGGGTATTTAACTTCAAATTGGCACTCTCCTAAGGAGCTGATCACACAGCATGTGCCAAAAATCAGGAAAGAGATGCCGCTTCTGTTCCCGCAATGCCAAGATAAAAAGTCTCTCAGCCAGATTAAAGACAATGGCTGCATTCATAGAAGCACAGCTTCCAAATCCCAGGAAGTACTAGTTCCCCTCTACGCAGCACTGGTTAGGCCTCACCTGGAGTACTGTGTCCAGTTCTGGTCACTGCACTTTAAAAAGGATGCAGACAAGCTGGAGAGGGTTCACAGGAGGGCAACGAAGATGATCAGGGGATTGGAAACAAGCCCTGTGAGGAGAGAGTCCATGACCACAAGGCCTTCAAGATGAGGCTGGACAACCATCTGTCAGGGATGCTCTGACTTGGATTCCTGCATTGAGCAGGGGGTTGGACTCAATGGTCTTGTAGGCCCCTTCCAACCCTACTATTCTATGGTTCTATGATTCTTTGTCCCATCTCGGTGAAGAAAAGAGAAATGAAAGATGGATCAAGACAACCTAGCACTGTATGCACAGCTATCTTTATTGAGGAATGAATTCAAACCACACAGAAAATGCTAGATTAAAAACACACACATCCATTTAACTAATGTGCTTCTGTTTCTATTAAAAATACACATCCCCCTCCCCCTCCCCAAAAAAAGTTTTAAGAAATGAAAAACACCAAACAAAATTCTCCAGCAAGAACTTTCTATCATCTGGCTAAACTCTGGGGAGCAGAAACCACAGGAGGTCTTGTGCCACCTTAATCACTAACAAATGAATATTGCCTAAGCAGTTCATGCATTTCCAGCAGGGCTGGGTGAGAAATTTGTTCTGTGAGGATTTCAGTGTGAACTTATCAGATTTGCACTTCCTGAACCTAACCACGCACTGGAATGCAGTTAAACACTGACATCTGTACTTTTCCTAAGTTTGCAATGCAGCTTGCAAATTAAAAAGTGCTCACAAAAAATGTGTATGCTTGAAATAGCACACACAAAACTGCATACATTTTGAAAAATGCATACATTTTTGAAAAAAAGTGTACATTTTGGGGAAAGGTGCACATGAATGCGTATGAATTTTCAAGTGGACTAAAAAATAATAATTTGAAATTCAAAGCAGAAATGAGATGGAGCGAACTTAACAGTGGGAAAATGGGGAGCCAAGTGAAATTGTGCTTGACAGAGTCTTCCATCCTTTATTTCCAGAGGGGGAGTCATGTGATTTTGTTGCAGAAAAACAACAGACAAATCATTGTATTATGGCATAAGCTTTTGTAGACCCATGTCTATTGAAGGCATCTGATGAAGTGGGCCCAAGTCCACAAACGTTTGTGCTGTTGCACATGACTTAGTCTTTTAGGTGGTACAATGCTTTTTGTTGTGTTCTTTGCTATGGCTACCCCTGTGGAAGAAGTGAAAAGCAGGATTATTTATTTAATAATAAATAAAATGCTGGATTCCCCTTCATGGATCACTGCCTTCTTGTGGCGAAGGAGCTTGCGTAACTCAGTGAAGCCATAAGCTATGCCATGCAGGGCCACCCAAGACGGACAGGTCATGGCAGAGAGTTCTGACAAAATGTGGTCCACTAGAGAAGGAAATGGCAACCCACTCCAGTATTCTTGCCAAGAAAACCCCATGGAACGTATCACAAGGCTAAAAGAGATGACGCCGGAAGATGAGCCCCTCAGGTCGGAAGGTGTTCAATATACTACTGGGGAAGAGCAGAGGGTATTTCCAAGTAGAGCCAGAAAGAGTGAAGCGGCTGGGCCAAAGCCGAAAGGACACTCAGCTGTGGATGTGTCTGGTGGTGAAAAGAAAATCCGATGCTGTAAAGAACAATATTGTTTAGGAACCTGGAATGTCAGATCAATGAATCAAGGTAAGCTGGAGGTGGTCAAACATGAGATGGCAAGATTGAACATCAACATCTTGGGAATCAGCGAACTAAAATGGACAGGCATGGGCAAATTTAATTCAGGTGACCATCATATCTACTACTGTGGGCAAGAATCCCTTAGAAGAAATGGAGTAGCACTCATAGTCAACAAAAGGGTGGGAAAAGCAGTACTGGGGTACAATCTTAAAAACGATAGAATGATCTCAGTACGAATCCAAGGCAAACCATTCAACATCACAGTAATTCAAGTCTATGCCCCAACCACTGATGCCGAAGAAGCTGAGGTTGATGGGTTCTATGAAGACCTACAACACCTTTTAGAACTAACACCAAAAAAAGATGTCCTCTTCATCATAGGCGATTGGAATGCTAAAGTCGGAAATCAAGAAATCACTGGGATAACAGGCAGGCATGGCCTGGGTGTACAAAATGAAGCAGGACAAAAGCTAATAGAGTTTTGCCAAGAGAACACGCTGATCATAGCAAACACTCTTTTCCAACAGCACAAGAGGCGACTCTACACATGGACATCACCAGATGGTCAATATCGAAATCAGATTGATTATGTCCTTTGCAGTCAAAGATGGAGAAGCTCTATACAGTCAGTCAAAACAAGACCTGGAGCTGACTGTGGCTCAGATCATGAGCTTCTTGTTGCAAAATTGTGGCTTAAATTGAAGGACGTAGGGAAAACCACTAAACCATTCAGGTATGACCTCAATCATATCCCGTATGAATATACAGTGGAGGTGAGGAATAGATTTCAGGGATTAGACCTGATAGACAGAGTGCCTGAGGAACTATGGACGGAGGTCCGTAACATTGTTCAGGAGGCAGCAACTCAATCCATCCCAAAGAAGAAGAAATGCAAGAAAGCCAAGTGGCTGTCTGATGGGGCTTTACAAGTAGCTGAAGAAAGAAGGGAAGCGAAAAGCAAGGGAGAAAGGGGAAGATCTATCCAACTGAATGCAGAGTTCCAGAGAATAGCAAGGAGAGACAAGAAGGCCTTCTTAAATGAACAATGCAAAGAAATCAAGGAAAACAATAGAGTGGGAAAGACTAGAGATCTTTTCAAGAAAATCGGAGATCTCAAGGGAACGTTTTGTGCAAAGATGGGCATGATAAAGGACAAAGAAGGCAGGGACCTAACAGAAGCAGATGAGATTAAGAAGAGGTGGAAAAACAGAAGAACTATACAGGAAAGATCTGAATGTCCCTGATAGCCATGATAATGCGGTCACTGAACTAGAGCCGGACATCTTAGAGAGTGAAGTCAAGTGGGCCTTAGGAAGCGTTACTAACAACAAAGCTAGCAGAGATGACAGTCTTCCAGCTGAGCTATTTAAAATCCTAAAAGATGATGCTGTTAAAGTGCTGCACTCAATATGCCAACAAATTTGGAACACTCAGCAGTGGCCACAAGACTGGAAAAGGTCAGTTTACATTCCAATTCCAAAGAAGGGCAACGCCAAAGAGTGTTCAAACTACCACACAATTGTGCTCATTTCACATGCCAGCAAGGTGATGCTCAAAATCCTACAAGCTAGGCTTCAGCAGCGTGTGAACCGAGAACTATCAGAAGTACAAGCGGGGTTTTGAAGAGGCAGAGGAACTAGAGATCAAGTCGCCAACATTCGCTGGATAATGGAGAAAGCAAGAGAATTCCAGAAAAACATCTATTTCTGCTTCATTGACTACGCTAAAGCCTTTGATTGTGTGGATCACAACAAACTGTGGCAAATTCTTAAAGTGATGGGAGTACCAGACCACCTTACCTGTCTCCTGAGAAACCTGTACGAGGGTCAAGAAGCAACAGTAAGAACCAGACATGGAACAACCGATTGGTTCAAAATTGGGAAAGGAGTACAACAAGGCTGCATATTGTCACCCTGCTTATTTAACTTATATGCAGAGTACATCATGAGAAACGCCGGGTTGGATGAATCACAGGTCGGAATTAAGATTGCTGGGAGAATTATCAACAACCTCCGATATGCAGACGATACCACCCTAATGGCAGAAAGCAAAGAGGATCTCAAGAGCCTCTTGTTGAGGGTGAAAGAGGAGAGTGCAAAAGCTGGTTTGAAACTCAACATTAAAAAAACGAAGATCATGGCATCTGGCCCCGTCACTTCCTGGCATATAGAAGGGGAAGAAATGGAAGCAGTGACAGATTTTACTTTCTTGGGCTCCAAGATCACTGCAGATGGTGACTGTAGCCATGAAATTAAAAGACGCTTGCTCCTTGGGAGGAAAGCTATGGCCAACCTAGACAGCATAGTAAGAAGCAGAGACATCACCTTGCCGACAAAGGTCCGTCTAATCAAAGCTATGGTTTTCCCAGTAGTAATGTATGGCTGTGAGAGCTGGTCTATAAGGAAGGCTGAGCGCTGAAGAATTGATGCTTGCGAACTGTGATGCTGGAGAAGACTCTTGCGAGTCCCCTGGACTGCAAGGAGGTCAAATCAGTCCATCCTAAAGGAAATCAACCCTGAGTGCTCATTGGAAGGACAGATACTGAAGCTGAAGCTCAAATATTTTGGCCACCTAATGCGAAGAGAAAACTCCCTGGAAAAGACCCTGATGCTGGGAAAGACTGAAGGCAAAAGGAGAAGGGGACGGCAGAGGATGAGATGGCTAGATAGCATCACCGATGCAATGAATATGGACTTGAGCACACTCCGGGAGAGAGCGCAGGACAGGAGGGCCTGGCGTGCTCTGGTCCATGGGGTCACGAAGAGTCGGACACGACTGAACAACTGAACAACAACAAAAATGCTGGATTAGCTGAAGCGTTGGTCTCATCTACAGGGATCCTCTTATGTTCATATGATAATATACTATGAACAAATCCAGACATATGATCACAGACCATAAAAAATACAGCTCAGTTCAATCTTAAATGTGCCTCTCAGTCATAGCTCACGTCAGGTCAAACATGTCCTCGCCCTTTGCTGTTTATAGTCAGACTCCCTCAGACTCTTTCTTCAACGTGTGACTCAAGTAATTGTTTTGGATCCCTGCCTGGAGCACTGCCTTTCAGTAAGTAACATGTTTTATATCTCCCAGACTTATTACTGCTCTCTGTAATTTGTTTCTCAGCAGCCGTTACAGGAAGAGCCCAAGGGGACAAGAGCACAAGGGTGTGGACATCTGCTCCAGAGCATCTCCATGGAAGCCCCATTGCTTTCTGGCTTCTTCTAATTTGCCCCTTGCTGTCTCTTCCCCCACACTTATTCCTGTACACATTTGCACTACACACAAACAAACACACAGACTATGTTTTTTCCACATTACAAATGTGGCACAAACATAGATGGTCAAGTGACGAGGGATGGATTCCCAATCTGCATCGCTTTTACATGTGTTCAGTTGTAAGTTTCTTTTGTTCCTGTTTCCACATTAATCTGCGCTTTTTTGTTTTGATTTGTTACTTTACATGAGTGTTTGCATTTAAAATACATATTTAAGCATTGGGGTGTGCGGTACACTTGCACACCAAAATCTGCACTTTTCAGAGTTTTGCAATGCAATTTGCAGCTCAAAAGATGCACAGAAAAATGCATGTCTGTCTGTCTGTGTATTTGGGATACGTGTACTCAACCATGCATATATTTGCATGTTGGCCTTCTCTGCTGTGGCACCCCAGTTGTAGAATTCCCTCCCTTTGGAGGCCTGATTGGCACAGATGTTGGTTTCATTTCAGCGCCAAGTTAAAACATGGCTTTTCACCAAAGCCTTTGAGGGCTAATTGAATTCCCTAAAATTGCACAATGTTTTAACTGTTTTATTGTTTTAGCTTTTTTAGCTTTTTTAATGGCTTAATATGCCTTTAGCTGTTTAAATTATTCATTGATTTATACTGTTTAAATTGATTTTATCTGTATGCTGCCCTGAGATCTTAATGAGATAGGACAGGTCACAAATGTTTTAAATAAATAAATAAATAAATAAATAAATTTTATGTCAGCCTTCCCCAACTGGGCACCCTTCATATGTGCTGGATTACAGCTCCCATTATCCACAGGCAGCAGCACCAGTGCCACCTAGATCTAATGGGAGTTATAGTCCAATACCTCTGGAGGACACCAGGTTTGGGGAGGCTTTTTTGTGTCAGCTCTGAGCTACAAAAAGTACTTCCTAAATATGATAATCAACAATAATGCTGTCTCTACTGTGAGGAAAGTTTCAAGGGCTACTCTCAAAAAAAGAAAGTGAAAAGGAGGCAACACTCAAGGACAATTTGGTCAGGGGGCAATTCTGATGCCTTTAAGGATAAAAGCAGTCTTTAAACAAAGATGGTCTCCAAAAATGCCTTTCCTGTCCTGCCTGAACTTAAAGTGATGAATCAACTGCTATGATTCAGCAAATAGTGCCCATAACTTTCTGTAGGGTTCAAGCACCGAAAGCTCTGATGATTCAGAAAAGAACCGTACATTTTTATCCAAAGGTGACCTACCCAATGTCCATAATATATCTGAACTTATCATTTGAAACATTAATGATAGCCAAAGCTCTAAACCCTTTCCATTTCTACTATGCAGCAGATATTCATCTTTAGCCAGACTTCCTCTCTGATTTTTAAATGAGAATATCTGATTAAAAAGTGGTGAGTTGCTATGGTCTTTGGTCACGACCGGCCTCATGAATTCAAAGGGCATTTACTACTGTTGCAAGCACTGGAGACACCAAATTATGACCTTCTGTTAAGAAAGAGTAATACTTTACTAGCTGGAGATGATTTTCTTAATCACCTTTGATGGCTGGTGGCTACAAGCTATTGATGGAAGGGAGGGAGGAAGGAAGGGAGGGAGGAAGGAAGGAAGGAAGGAAGGAAGGAAGGAAGGAAGGAAGAAAACCACCTCCTTGGAGGGCTGAAAAAAAGGGGGGGTTGATAGTAGTTGGTGAAGGAGACAGAAGTCTAGGCTTTGCTGCTGGATTTTTGGAAAGAGATTCTACATGATGGTCTAGCACTCTCTAGCCAAGTAATAAGGAACTGTTGTTAGCCCGAGAGCCAAATTGGTTCCAGGCAAATGTGTTTTGAGGGAACAGGGGACACTGCATACTGGCAGTGAGCAGGGACACATCCAAAAGTGAGCAGGGCTACCCCACTGCTGGTATGTGGACACAGTGTGATTGTCTGGACTCCATTCACACAGTCATACATACATAAGAACATAAGAAGAGCCCTGCTGAATCAGACCAAGGGTCCATGTAGTCCAGCACTCTGTTCACACAGTGGCCAACCAGCTGCCCCCAGGACACCCACAAGCAGGACAGGAGTGCAACAGCACTCTCCCACCCATGTTCCCCAGCAACTGGTGTACGTAGGCACGCTGCCTCTGATACTGGAGGTACCATAAAGCCATCAGGACTAGTAGCCATTGATCGCCTTCTCCTCCAGGAATTTCTCTAACCCCCCTTTAAAGCCATCCAAACTGGTGGCCATCACTACATCTTGTGGTAGTGAATTCCATAGTTTAACTCTGTGCTGTGTGAAGAAGTCCTTCCTTTTCTCTGTCCTGAATCACCCACCAATCAGCTTCATGGGATGACCCCGGGTTCATACATGCACACATGAACTGCCACTCCCCTGCATCAATCAAAAGCTGGCCTCAGTGGTTGGCCTTAAGACTGGCCTCAGAGAGCCATCTTTAACAAGGTTCTGATTGGTGGGTACCAAGGAGAGGGCCTTTTCAGTGGTGGCACCATTGTTTTGGAAATACTTTTTATTCTATTTTTTATCTTTATTAATGAAATAAACAATATCAACAACCCAGTCATTATCTACAGTTTCCAACAATACAGTATTCTTAAGAGGACACAGCAATAATGAGAGAGAAAGAGAGAGAGAGAGAGAGAGAGGAAACAATCAGAAGAAAGAAAAGGCAGAGGAAAACAGAAGGGGAAAAGAAAAAAATATAAAAATATATTTTTTAAAAATTATATCTATTTAAAAATTATACCTATATAATTGCCAATATTACACTTCAGTACAGCATAGGTAATCAACCTTAAATTTCAGTATCATATCATCAGTCTTATAGCAAGGAAGCAAGCATACAAATCATTTCCACTAACCATATATTGCCCTTCAGTTAATATATAATAATAGAGCTTAAAAATTTAGCCAGCCAAAGATATTACTAATCATAGTCTCATTGTGGTGGCACCATTGTTGTGGAATTCTCTCCCTGGAGAGGTTGGACAAGCTCATTCCCTTCCAGTTTTCAGAGGGCTTTTGAAAACATTTTTGTTTTGTTAAGGTGTTACGACTTATTCCACTGTTATTACTGTTTTTCTGCTGATTTTTTTTTTTTTTTTTTTTAGTACTGCGGTGTGTTTTTAGCATCTTATTTGATTGTCAGTTGTGCTTCATTGTAACTCTATTATATGTTTCCATTGTAAGCTGCTGTAGAAAAGTCATTTTGAAAGGGGTAGAATTAGAAATAATTTAAATAATTAAGGCAGAGGTCAATATTTAAGTGTGTCTGCCTGTGTGTGAAAATATGTTCGTCTGTGCAAGTCAAAACCATGCATGTCTTGAAGAGGGATCCCAATGACATGTTCGATATTGCAGAATAAATGTTCCACTTTTTATTAGTGGTTTTATCCAGAACTGTCTATTTGCTGTGATTGGAAGTCCCCCAAACCTGCAAAACATAGTACTGGGCATAGAATTTGGCTTTCTGACTATCTCCACTTTCATTTTCATTTCTTCTTCTTCTTGTTGTTGTTATTGTTTTGTTTGTTTTTAAGCAAGTTCCTAGTCCTTGTTGTTTGCTGCAAAGAGCTGTTTGCTAGTATGTGAGAGCTACAGCTGGTAAAATCTCAGAATCTACAGAGGTAGCTAACATATTTTACCAAGGGTTAAATGGTGTGTGCATGGGGATGGGGGGGGGGATGTTCAGTGCCTGCATAAATTGATTGTGCAAAATAAATTATGCAAATAATTTTTTTTTAAGTGGAAAAATAATTTATGCAAAAAGATGACATGAAAATGGGCTCAATCTGCGTAATGTATACAGGTGGAAGAATTTACCTTTTCTTGGTGTAAAATTTCACACATTTTTGAGAGCGAGAGAGAGCAGAGCAGAAAAGCGTGCACATTGTCCTGTTTCTAGGGCAAGTGCCAATCCTTCCTTGAACCCCATTCAGAGCTTTCAACACAATTGCTCACAAACACCTCCCCTCCCTCTGAGATCCATTGGATCCTTCACCAAACACTCTGTTTTTAGCTGACAGTCACCCTCCATCACCCCCTGTCATCTGCAACAGCACTTGTATTTGTCAGCAGACCCTAAACACACTTCATCACAGATTGCCTATCACAAATTTACAGAAAAACACCCCCCCCCCCCGAAGGCTAAATAAAATCTCCTGCCAAACACAGCATCAGCAACCCTATCAAAATGTGGATGTCAACGTTAACGAAGGACAGACAATACACCGAAAGCTTAAAAATGCATAATGGGATTTTGTGCTGTACGAATTAAAGCTGCAAATCCTTGTGCTATTGTGTCCATAGCTCTTATTCTTTGCTTTTTTCTCTCTCCCTGTAGCAGCTCCTTCCGCTTGTGGTAGGAGCAATGCGGCCTTGTTCAGTGCCTGCAAACAGGAATGTGAAGGACTTTTTGACTAGTTTGGATCAATGTACCACATTGTTCAATCTCTGGATAAATAGCGGGCACTAGAGTACAGGCAAGCAAGGGCAGATGGAAATTCTCTGTTACATATACATATCTGACTGCTTCACCCTCTGTAGCCCCATTCAGCCTTTCATAAAGTGTGCAGTCTAAACACATAAGGATGGGGAGTGTGCTACACACACACCCCAAGCACACGCATGCATTTCATCACCCAGCCAGGATGGGGGGAGACACAAGATGCTGGTATGGTCTATCTGTCTCCACAGCCAGGAGACCTGACCTTGATGGAGGCCCCCGCTTGTTGACCAGGGAGCCTTGACTGGGAACAGGGTGGCAGGAGGTCTCTGCAGGACAGGGTGGTTCAGGGGCATCTCCTTTACTGTGTCATCAATTAAAGAAAGCAGAGCACCAGTCGCCTAAGAAGCAGGTTTCCCTGCCAAGATCGAATGTCCAATACTGATCTTTAGTGGCTGCTCCTCTGTACTTAAGACAGAGCCTTTAGCAGTGGTCTTTGCAAGAAACAGTGCTTAGATAACCTGCTAAGTTTTGCCACTTTGTCTTAGAGCTTCTCCACACCAGGCTTTTTATCTCTCAACTTACCGGGGGCTTCCAGATTCTTTGTGGGATTAAGATTGGTTCCTTACACAGGCTGACATGTACTTTTTTTCTGGGACATCCTTTGTCTGCAAGTTCTACATGTTTCATTATTCAGCCACTAGACAGCACTGTGATATAGCGGAACTTTGCAATTCAAACAGGCATTAAAGCGGATTAGCCTTTATTACTGCATTATCCCCAATCTGTTTGAAACTGGGATAAAGGTCAGAAAGTGTGGGAGATGCCCTGGAGATTGATGATGTCATGTAAAGGACCCACAAACCGCTGGGTCTATCACAAACATGCAATAAAAAACCTCATGTGGAAATGCTCTTATTTATTGAGATTTATTCTGCCAGTTTGATCCAGAGCTGTTTAGAGTTTTGTTTTAGTGCTCATGAACTGAGCCTGGTCTAAATCTTATGTTGTGAACTGTTAGCTGTGGATCTTTATTGGGACTGTATAGGCATAAACCTATTTACTGGAAATACGGCAAAAAAAGGTTTTACTGGGAATTGAGACTCGTCACTGGGAAGTCAGGTCCCGACAGACAGAAACACGCAAGGAGGAGGCAGGACTAGTGTGCTCCCTGTCTTCGCATGTTTAGCCTGCACACTTTAAAAATGCCCGAGCAGGGCTCATCCCACTCACACATATCAGCTTTGTTGAGTCACTTCTACAATAGACAGAAAGCCAAATTTGGTAGGCATGTGATCCAAAACACCTTGAAGGACTTTTTTTTAGCACTAGACATGGCTAAAAAAGAAGAAAAAAGTGCAAGCTCCAGAGTTTGAGGGAATCATGGCCAAGAGACCCTCATCCAGGGCCCCTCTCAAAGTGAGCCTAGCTCCTCCTCACCATTTTCCCTGCTGCTCATTCACTTGGCCTCTCCTTCTGGGTCCAGCCCACACAAGAGGGAGGGCACCAGGCCGATGGAGCTGACAGCTCCTTCTCCTCCCTGTTGTGCCCGTTTGCATTCTCAGAGAATGCAGGTGAACAGATAGCAATGGAAAGGAGGAGCAACAGAATCTGGAGGTTCCGGGGGCCAGCAGTACCACCCTCCCTGCAGGGGGGGTCTTGGCAGGGGCCCAATAACATCTACCCCTGGTGGTGACTCCTCACTCATAACCCAGGATGTGAAGTATATCTTGCCACTGCAACTAGCAATCCAACAAAGAGCAAGCTGATGTGACATTATGTAGTGTGTGACTGTGTGTGTATGCGTGTGTGTGTGTGTGTGTGTGTGTGTGTGACTGTGTGTATACATGCATGCATTCACACATTTGAAAACCACCTCAGTTTGGCAAAGGCAGGATTTCCAGTGGCTTTCAGGAATGACAGAGGTCTAGTGGCACCCAGGAACGTATCTATCCATGAAAAATACAACCTGTTTGTGCCTATACTCTTTCATTCATCTTCATTTTCAGCCATCGTTTGCCTGACATGTACAAGACTTATGCCAGCTAACAAAAAATCCTGATTTACAAATCCAAGAAATCGTGAGAGGGTTTTTTTTAAAAAAAATCACAGGAAGGTTTTTGTTTAGTTTAGGATTTTATTTTATATTTTGGTAAGCCAATAATTACCATCCTTTGCTCTGTCCCCCAAGGCCACCCCACACGAATGTATTGGCAGCTGGGTTTATTTCTAGCTGAAGATGACAAAGGCTTCAAATTGCAATACAGATTTCAACCACATTCCTATCAAAGCCATTTGCTATGCACGGCGACTGACGTCAATGGAGGACCTATGCATCAAGAATGTTCATCTTGTGTTGAATGCCCTTAAACTGCAACAGGGGCTTTTGCTGACACACTGCAAAACCCTTCCGTCTCATTCTGCAGTCAAACTAATGATACCAAAATGGGGGTGGGAGAGAGAAAATGAAAACAGTAGCAATGTTATTGCAGTATTTCTATTATACCACAATGGAGGAGGTGCGGGGGGACTAGTATGCTTCGCTTTCAAGCTCCTCCAACCATCTAGTTTTAATCTGCTTGAAAATCAATCATTAGATGCATTTATTGGCTTGTTCATTATACCGCAAGGGTTCTCAGAATTTAACAAAAAGGATCTTATCATGTGCAATCAACACAACTAGACCTTCATCACATCATAAGTTCTTGCATGATTGTGAGTTGTGCCTGTGTGTATTTTAATACATAGAATCCACGGTGGACAGAAAACTGGATCAGGACCATGATGTAGGGGAAGTGGGGCCTTTTAGCCTTTGTCTCTGCCATAGACCCAATCTGAATCATGGTCCATCCCACACCTACTATTTGTTCCAGGAGGAAACCTTCTATAGGAACAAAAGAAGCTGCCTTATAATGAGTGGCCTGGTTCACATGTAATGACAACCCAGAGTATGAGCTGTCATTGAATCATGGGCTGTCGTTAGGTGTGAACCCTGCACTATGGTTTAACTATGGGCTGTTAAAAAAAAAAAAAAACCCTATTCCTGCTCATCGATAGAAATACATGGAAATAATAATGCCCCAACATTTTAAAAACAAAAATAATCAATGGAACAAAGCATCTTGGGACTTGATACACATGAGAAATCAATTCCTCACCAGGGCAATTGCATTGGTTATTTCAAGTCATACTCATTTGATTTATTAACTGGCGTTGCTGCCAATTTACATAGATAATAGAACATGGCACCCACTTAAACCTCTAATTGGGATTTTTTAAAGAAAAACAACAACCACAACAAGAAAACAACAACATAGCTATGATGCACTCTTGTTTCCCTGTGGAAAAGAAAACCCAGGGGACATCTTATTGTAGTGTGTTCTCCACTTCCCTGATCAGGGACCAGTTCCAGGGGCAGCAAGACACCCCCCACACACACCAGTTTCATTTCCTTTGGAGGAGAGAACTCACTGGAGTCTTCTAGTGTGTGTTTTTTTCTAATATTTGCTTTGTTTACAGATGTACAGGCAGAGCAAAAGGAGAGGCAAAGAACATGAGCACTCCTATAAGGCAGCAAATATGCTGCAAATGCCACACACACACACACACACACACAAGTTGAGGTTCCTAAGTACCTATGGCCAGCCAAGTTATTTTGGCACCTGAGGTGGAAAATCCTATAAGTGCCTGTCTCCATGCCTGGCAGCAAAATACAACCACAATAATAAATTAAATAACTATCAATTTGCTCTCTTTTCAGTTTGCCATCTCACTAAAGGTATGGCTGGCCTTGGATTTGCTACTCACTGTCAGACCCCAAGAGAGTGGCCATACAACCCCTGCCCTCAGGTTTCTTCCAGCCTTCAGTCAACTCATAGCTTCTCTCTCTCTCTCTCTCTCTCTCTCTCTCTCTCTCTCTCTCTCTCACACACACACACACACACACACACACACCCCTCTGTTCCAAACTACTGCCTCTTAATACACACCTCTGTCCCTTACCCTTAGTGGTTGTTGGGTGGAAGAGGTAGAGAGTATCATCTTCTCCAAGATCTGATGGTTACCTCCTTCAGAATCCCCACTCCTGACCAGTCCCCTTAGCCAACCATCCTGGGCTTTGAACCCATAATTTTCCTGAGACAAGAACAGCATAACAACATTTGGATGCCCCATCAGGGACCTGATTTTATTGAAAGCAGAGTAGGCTACCTGATGCCTTCCAGACATTTTGAACTACAGTCTCCCTCAGCCACAGTCAGCATGGCCAACGATAAGGGATGAGGGAGGTGTGGTCCAAAAATATCTGGAGGGAACTAGGTCACCTACCCCTGATTTAAGGAAAGGCTTCCATTGACATCACAAACTGATAGCCGAGTCCTAAAAATGTGTGTCTTTCTTTTCAAGTCTTGCTGTAAGAGTTGTGTCAAGAGCCATCCTCCCTGCCCCCCACCATGGAGGCCCACTAAAGTCAATGGTAGAACCAACATAATTAGGAGAGCTGGCCAGGCTGATAGACAGAACGTTCTGGAGTTGTTCCTTTCAGACATGCTCAGGTGTTCCTTCTAGGGTTGTCACAGGTGTCTGGCTGGGGTTCAAGACCTGGTGAGAAATTGCTGGCTCGGCCCCTGGACACCAGTACACCTATTCCTGCACCTGCCTGACTCAGTGTGCACCAAGTCAGGCAAGCACGGGAACCCCCAATCCCTCACTAAGCTGCAAAATGGCAGCTTGGCCTTTTTTTCATAAAGGCTGATTTTATGCAAATGGTGGCCTGTATTCTTGCATAAATGGACACTTTATGGCCATCATTTGCATAAGATCTGCCTTTAAGAAAAAAGATCAAGCCACTATTTTCACGCAAAATGGTGGCTCAGTGAGGGATTGGGCAGCCATGCACCACTTACTGGGTTCTCTCAGGGGCGGCCAGCCGGTGGGGGTCTAGTGAGCGGCGCACAAACCAGACTGCAGTAAGTTCACCCATCCCTAGTTCCTTTCCTTCTCCCTCTCCCTCTTTTACTTTCACTGTATAAATGAACAATGAAAGCTGGTCTTTTTGAAAGGGGGAAAAAAAGAGTGTGATTTTCAAATCAAGCAACTACTGAAGTTGAAAAATAGGATGGAACGGGATATATATAAAGCCCCAAGATTATTAATAATTTAGGAACTCTGGCAGATCTCTGACATCTACAAAAGTTGAGTATGCTAGGTTCTTCCCCCCCCCCTTTTTTTTAAAGGAGCACTACTCAGCACAGAACAAAGTTTGAAGATACGTATTTAAACATTAATAAAAAGAATAGAGAGAAAAGTTTTCTTTTTAATCACATACTCAGCATCACCAGAACAAAGTCACACCTACTTCTGACATAAAATTATTCAAATGTTGTTGTTTCTAAATGAAGTGAGCTTTTAGGGAGCAGCTGACAACTTTTCCGCAAGAATTTTCATGAACAATATTTCTGAAGCCTTGAACTGGGGAGGAGGGGATGGTGTAGGAAATGTTGCCTATTCCATCCCAAGGACGTATGAGAAATTAGTTTCAGTTCATTTTTGATCGGGATTTACCCAGTTTGCACCTTCCACACGAACACAGACTTCCACACAAAGTCCATATGTTTCCGAGTTTGCAATGTGATTCACAGACAAAAAACTAACCAACAAAAAGCATTCCACAGCACGCATACATTTGAAAAATGTGCATGAAAAATGTGTACTTTTGAAAAATGTGCACAAATATGTTCTAATCGATGAGAGAAGAATGTGTACATTTCAAAGATGTGCACAGGTGGGGCATACATTTGGAAAAATACACTTGAAAATACCGACAGATTTTCATGTGGAAAGAAAAACAAACAAAGCTTGCAATGTGATACAGAGTTGAGCTGGAACGAGGTTGGAGATGGAACGCAGAGAACTTAGGCGAGCTTGAGATGTGCTGATTCACACATCCCTATTCCATCCCTGATCTGTACGCACATCCAGCCTCACCAATTTCAGAACTAATTAAGGCTGCAATCCTATGGTCCCCCAGAACGGTGTCCCAGGGGCCATAGGACGAATGGACTCCTCTCTCCAAACACTGTGAGTGAGACCCACAGGTAGGGAGGGGAGTCTGCTCTTGCAAGCATCCCAGCTGTGGCCAACTCTGTTGCCCTTGCTGCTCTGATGGGAGTAACATCAAAAAGGGGGCATACCAGGGGTGAATCAGGGAGGATTTGGATACACTGGATCCATTCTTCTAATATGTCCCTGGAGTGTGGGGAGAGTACATCAGTCCTGGAGCTGACATAGTTATTTCCTCTCTCATAGAACAGAACAGAATCAACAGGAGGGAAAATCAGAAGGAACAAAAATGCAGTGAAAAAACAGGGAAAGTGTTGCCAGCCCACCATCCATCTTGCTGGTGTGAGCCCAGCCAGACTTTGGTTTGTTTGTTTGTTTGTTTATTATTAAATTTCTTAATTAGCCACTCTGGGCGGTGTACAACAATACAACAATTTAAAACAATAAAAGTCCACATTGAAACATTGTATTTCTAAAAATACCCTAACCCACACCAAATGCCTGCCTGAAAAACCAAATTTTTAATGCGTGGCAGAAGCTCATTAAAGAGGGGGCATGGCAGAGTTCCCTAGGGAGGGAGTTCCACAGAGTGGGGGCCACAACACAGAAGGCCCTCTCCCTTGTCCTCACCAGCCTAGCTGTCTGGGCTGATGGGTCAGAGAGAAGGCCATCCGAGGCTGATCTTGTTGAGCGGCCTGTCTGGTGTTGCTAGAGGCGCTCCTTGAGATAGGCTGGGCCGGAACCATATAGGGTTTAAAGGTCAAAACCAACACCTTGAATTTGGCCCGGAAAACAACTGGTAACCAGCGCAACTCCTTCAGCACTGGAGTAATGTGATCACGCCGACGGCTGCCTTTAATCAGGCGAGCCGCCGCATTCTGCACCAGCTGCAGCTTCCGAACCGTCTTCAAGGGTAACTTCACATAGAGCGCATGACAGTAGTCTAGACGAGAGGAGACCAGGACATGTACTACCAATGGGAGAAGATGGTTGGGAAGGTACGGGTGCAGCCGCCATATCAGATGGAGTTGGTATAGCGCCGCCTGGCTCACAGATGACACCTGAGCCTCCATGGACAGCTGGGAGACTAAAATGACCCCCAGGCTGCGGACCAGGTCCTTCAGGGGCAGCTACACCCCATTCAACACCAGGTCAACATCCCCCAATCTACCCTTGTCTCCCACCAAAAGTACCTCGGTCTTGTCAGGGTTCAGCTCCAGCTTATTCCTCCCCATCCAGCCACTCACCGTCTCCAGACATTTGTACAGGGACTCTACAGCCAACCTTCGTGAAGATTTAAATGAGAGGTAGAGCTGCATGTCATCCACATATTGATGACACTGCACCCCAAACCTCCTGATGATAGCTCCCAGCAGCTTCACATAGATGTTAAATAGCATCGGGGAGAGGATGGAACCCTGTGGCACCCCACAAGTGAGC
Source organism: Heloderma suspectum (assembly GCF_057233095.1). Taxonomy (NCBI): domain Eukaryota; kingdom Metazoa; phylum Chordata; class Lepidosauria; order Squamata; family Helodermatidae; genus Heloderma; species Heloderma suspectum. Next base: position 7,142,825 of record NC_139466.1, read on the forward strand.
GGCCACAGGAAAACCTCCTCTCCCAGTGCTACCCTCTAGTACCTGCTGGAGAGGAAGGACCAGAACCACCACTATATGGTGTCTCCAATACCCAGCCCCTCCAGGTGGTCCAGGAGGATACCGTGGTCAAAAGTATCAAAAGCCGCTGAGACGTCGAGGAGAACAATGAAGGAGCATTCACCCCTATCCAAAGCCCTCCTTATATCATCCACCAAGGCGACCACGGCTGTTTCTGTCCCATGCCCAGGCCTGAAGCCCAATTGAAATGGATCTAGATAATCAGCTTCTTCTAAGTGTGCCTTCAGCTAGGGTTCAATGGAGGCTACACCATAGATTCTTCTTCACCCAGGCTAGTAGGATTGCTCTGTAAATTAGCAGAAGAGACATCTTCTTCCAATCATATCGCCATACTCCACCTCGTCCCAGAGGAGATAATGTTGTTCTGTGTGCATTAAAAAAATAGAATCCTTCTCAAACGGAATTTGTCATGTCAGAGTCTAAATGGGACTTTGCTCAGAATAAACAGTATTCTGACTTACACAGTGCTGATGTAAAAAAAAAGAGATTTAAAAGAGGGGGGGGGATCAATCCATGAATCTGACAAGACCAAATTGCCCACTACCCTTGTACAAAATGATGGCAAGAGGCTTTTGATGAAGAGCTGAATTAGGGGGATAATGAGACTGCTGGAAGCAGCAGAACTGACAGAGCATTTCATTCAGCTCAGTCATTCCCAGTCTGCACCACAAACCACAGCTGACAGAGAATAGCCTGCAGCCTAGCTGGGGTTGATTGCCCAGCAGAAGGAGCCTAGGGCACATGCATTCTAGGGATGTCCGTCGCTGGGAAATCGGGTTCCTTTTTAGCTCAATGGAGTTCTGCGGCATGTATGAGCAGCTTTGACTCTGCCAGCTGAGCGGTGGGGTGTTCCCTGAACTCCGGAAACATTTTTGCACATTTCTGGGGGAAGGTTCTGCAATTTGCACAAATTTCTGAACAATTTGTGCAAATTATGGCCAAGTTTGCACAAATTACACAAATGCAGCTGCCATTTGTGTACATTCGGCTGTAATTCGTGCAAATTTGACTGTAATTTGCACAGATTAGACAGCATTTGTGCAAATTTGGCTGTAATTTGCTCAAATTGCTCAGAAATATGTGCAGATTGCAGAACCTTCCAAAAATAAAATGCACTAAATTCCCAGGAAATTTGCAAACTGGACTGAATTGCTGCGGATTGAGTTGGGCGCCGCAGTGGGAACTGAAACCAAGTCCAATGTGCGGCGTGTGAGCCTAGGAAACCCGTGAAATTCCACCCCCCAAATGGATTTCGCTGACATCCCTAATGCATTCACAGCTGATTATTAGGTAGAGAGGGGTCAAGTCCAGCAAAGCATAGTCAGGTAGGGTTGTTGTTGTTGTTTTTCTGGAGAACTGAGTTGTGGAGAGTTGGAAGCTTCATGATGCCTTACTGTGGCTGAGTTGTCTCCCTGAACCATTCACTCTGGAGCCTCTTCTTCTGAGGATAAGGAGTCAGGATCCTCTGAGGATGAAGGATCAGAGTCCTGGTCCTTGACATGTAGTCAAAAAGTGGGCACAGGGAAAATTCAGCTCTAAAAATCACTCCCAGCAAGCCCTGCTTTACAGATAACTAGGCAGAGCCAAGCCATTTGTTGGCTGTGAAATGGGGAAGCCATTTCTGCCCATGGGGGGGGGGATGTTGAAATTCAGGGGGTGAAATCCACTGCTACCCTGGAGCTCCTGCTAGCGCCCAGTGGCTGCCATTCCCTCGCCCCTCACAAAGGTCCCCCGTGAGACCCTATCTAATGACAAAACAGTGTTCTAATTAAGCCTTCTTGGAAAAAAACAAACAAACCAGCATCCACCAGAAGGTGCTATTTCTTTCCTAGAAGCATCATCCTGGGCTTTTGAGGAATGACAACCATCACCACAAAATGGTAGAGTAAAACCAGAGAATCTTCTGCAAAATGGACCCCTTTTACAGAGGAGCAACAAGAAAGAAAATGCTCAGAAATATTTTCTGAGAAATATCGGCTCAGCTCAATTTGTTGGTAAATGCAGTGGGGCTTTTCCTAAGCAAATGTCTGCAAGAATACAGCCTTAACATCATACATTGTGTTCAGACATGGTTCATGAATTCTAAAGAGCCAGGACCCGGAAGCTCTGGTACACTACAATTCCCAGAAAGCTTTACACTGACAGCTGCCAAGCCTAATTAAGGCTTGAAGTTAGGGATGTACGGATTTTGTTAAATCCGTTCTATCTATGTTTTGCGGATTCTCATGCATCTTTCATTCCATCGTCCATTCATTGATGGAACTGGATATTGTTTTAGGGATGTATGAGAATTTCATTCCACTTACACAAGTGCACATTAGAGCATTGATTTGCATTAGTGCAAATGCACATCCCTCCCCAAGGTCCATCCCTCTCCTTGTGCTTTTACCCATGAGTACTGCTGGAAGCTTTGCAGAAAGCATAAGAAGAAGCTAGCATTTGAAACGGATGAGGTCTTTCTGTTATTCCAGAGAACATTTGGAAAAGGCATCAGCTGCCCCCCTCCCCCCCACTGAGAATGATACCAAAAAGAAAAGAAAAGAAATCCCTTCCAAATCAAGATACTAGGTATTTGCCCATCTATAGATATAGTCTATACATTTCTAGGTTTCTCAGCATAATGATGAGGGCTAGTGTCTTGATTTTCCTTTCCTTTTTAAATGAAAGCTGCTCTCCTAAATGGGAAGTCAGGCCTTTCAATATTCTCCACTGTTAATCCATCCCCAATAGAGCAAATGCCTTAAACCACCTCATGCCTTGAATAAAGCAGGGCATTTCTGCAAATAAGGACTCCTTTCTGACCCAGCCCTGCCCCATCTGGCTTCTGAGATCTGATAGTACAACCAAAGCAAGTTGAGATGTTTCCAGGCTGAGACATTCATTTTGCAAGAAGTTAATGAATTTTGCAAGTCCAATTAGTTTTAATCTGAGTGTCAGGGCCTGCCTGTCATGAAATTCTGGAGCCTATGCCATTACAAAAGGCACATATGTGCCCTCCGCTCCCATCGTGAGATCATTAGATAATTTGCAAATGTCAGCATGGAAATAAACATCTCATTAAATGGGGGTTTGATTCAGGAAAGGAGAATAGGGAAGGGACTCAGTTTCATTTGCCTTGTTGGAACAAAACAGAACCACAGCCCATTTCTCCCATTGCTTGCCCATGGTTGGTTCAAGCAGATGGCTGCCACTGAGTTATGGTGGGAAGCAGGGAAGGATGGATGCATCTCAACTAGGAATGTATGAGGAATTCATTTCAGTTCCATTTTGACCAAAATTTCCTGGTGAAAGGGGAGTCCCCTTTCTGGGCTCAAGCCTCTTGAGATGTTTTTGATGCTATTTCAACAAATGGTTTTAAATCTTCCTTGGCTCAAGTTTGAAATAATATGGTTGTGGGGATGTCTGTCACTGGGAAATCCATTCTTTTTGTCTTGATGGATCTCTGTAGTGTGCACAGAGCTTTGAGCTGAGCTGTGGGCTGTTCCCTGAACTCTAGGAGCTTTTTGCACATTTGGGGGGGGGGACAGGTTCTGCAATTTACACAAGTATCTGAACAAATTACGTTAAAATTTGCACAAATTTCTGCCAATTCTGCCATAATTCGCACAATTTGGTCATTATTAGCACCAGTTCAGAAATGTGTGCAAATTGCAGAAATGTCCCCTCCAAAAAATGCACACCCAGAAATACCCAGAAAATACCTAAACTGGCCCAACTAGCTGCAGATTGAGTAGGGTGCTGCAGCGGGAACCAAATCGAAGTAAGGGGTTGAGCCAAGAAAACCCATTGAACTCCACCCCCAAACAGATTTTTGTGACATCCCTGTATGGTTTACTTGTTAATTATGGGCAAGGCAATCCTACAGTTAAGTCAGAGCATCCTGAAATCGGAGTGCTCTGACATATCCAAAGCTCTCCTGGCTCCTGGAGTGTGTGTGTGTTACTATCAAACCAGCTTCAGGGCTGGTCCAAATGTACCCCCACGTTGGGGTGTTGTCATGGACCAGGAAGACTTTGGATCCAGTAGATCCAAGGCCTCTGCTGCTCCGCTCACATCACACCTCCCCTTTTCACTTCTCCCAGTGGCAGAGCTCTGATCCTGGAGAGGTGAAGGCTGCAGAAATTTCCATGGGAAAAGGGAGGGGGGATATGAGGTCAGTCCTCCCCCTGAAAGGTCAGAACTCAGTCTCCAGCCTCGGAAGGGGAGATCTGATGTTTCCGATAGGCCCAGGGGCACTGTCCCAGGAGCCACTGGCTTGCAGCCTTGCCGCATTTTATTGCTGTTTTAACTTTTGGATAAGAACATATGAGCCAGCATGGTGCAGTAGTTAAGAGTGCTGGAATGGGAGTCGGGAGATCCAGGTTCCAGTCCCCACTTAGCCATGAAGCTCACTGGGTGACTTTGGGCCAGTCACCGTCTCTCAGCCCAACCTACCTCACAAGAGTTGTGAGGATAATATGGAGAGAAGGAGGACTATGTGAGCTGCTTTGGGTTTCTTGTGAGAGGAAGAAAGGTGAGATGATGATGAAGAAGGAGAAGGAGAAGGAGAGGGAGAAGGAGGAGGAGGAGGAGGAGAAATAGAAGAAGAAGAAGAAGAAGAAGAAGAAGAAGAAGAAGAAGAAGAAGAAGAAGAAGAAGAAGAAGAAGAAGAACATAAGAAGAGCGCTGCTGGATCAGACCAAGGGTTCATCTAGTCCAGCATTCTGTTCACACAGTGCCCAACCAGCTGACATAAGAAGAGCGCTGCTGGATCAGACCAAGGGTTCATCTAGTCCAGCATTCTGTTCACACAGTGCCCAACCAGCTGCCCACAGGAAGCTCATAAGCAGGACATGAGTAGAGCAGCACCCTCCTGCCCAGGTTCCCCAGCAACCAGTGTACATAGGAATACTGCTCTAATACTGGAGGTAGCATAGAGGCATCAGAACTAGTAGCCGCTGATAGCCTTCTCCTCCAGGAATTTGTCTAATCCCCTTTTAAAGTCATCCAAATTGGTGGCCATCACTACATCTTGTGGTACCAAACTCCACAGTTTATGTGTGCTCTGTGAAGAAGCAAACTGCTCCATGTGAAGAAGTGAACTGAATCTGTGAACTGCTCTGGGAACCCATTAAGGCTGAAGAATGGGATAGGGCATGGAGTCTATGAAATAAATAAAATTAATGAAACCATACAATAAAACATCTCCCTCATAATAACAAACAGGAGGCCGAGCCATAATGGATACAGCAGTTGCCCCTTCACATTATCTAAGCCAGCCTCATATTGGCTTAAGTCACGATTTGCAGTAGCAGTCAGGAGGGTATCTGTGTTTGCAGAATGCAAGTTGTATTTACTGAAATGGGTATACAACTGATAGTAGACAGGTATGTATTCCAAATATCCCTTCACTTTTGCATCTGGGCCTATTAAGGTGCCATTGCAGAAAAGTTTCACTGTCCAACATGGCCAGTGCTATATTCTCAGGCTGGTATTCATCATCCTGTTAAAATGAATTATTGGACTGCTGAAAGAAAATTAAAGTGAAAAGTGTACAGTAATACTTTTTGGTTCCCGTACATGCCGTACTCCATCGTACATTATATAAGCCCGTTACAATTTTCAAAAAGACCATGTCTATACAATTACACATAACTCAACAGAGAGGGATTGTACCAATAAATGAAATCAATCAAATCGTATCATGGGCTTATTCCACATAGTTATTAAAATATATATTCATTGAAAAATGAAATGATACAAGGCTTCCCCCTGCCGAGAGACACAAGAAGCAGCCTTCATTTTTAGAAGCAAAGAACCAAAATTTCTGCTCCGCACAGTGCCAAGGCGGACAGTTCAATGACTGAATCAGCAGGTCCCACCGAGAAATCAATCCCTTAAACAGTTGCCTCACCATCTGGTTGTCAAGGGAAAGGTTTCACCATGTAATCCTCCCATCTGCCATAGGAAAACCACCATAGATTCTATAGATGCAACCCATCAGGTATTTTCCCTCTCCATTTTGTTTACTGGCTACAAGTTTACTCTCAGGTATTTTGTGCAGGGAGGGGGGTTCTATTGACCCCCCCCCCGACTATTACAATGTTCTCTGCATAAGGCTGACCCTCATGATTGTCTGGAAACCTTAACTGGTTTAAAATTGTGCTGCACATCTTTTGACTGGGCCAAGCCAACAAGAACATTCTGCAAGTGCATTGGCTATTTCTGATGTTCCTTAAGTGGTCTGGCTTGGGCATATCTCATGGAACACCTCCTCTCATATGATTCCCCCCCCCCGCGCTCAAATTGAGATCTCATAGAATCATAGAATAGTAGGGTTGGAAGGGGCCTACAAGGCCATCGAGTCCAACCCCCTGCTCAATGCATAATGATCTTAGATCTGTCAGAAAGCCAAGTCATACATGGAGTGGTAAAACAGCTTCCCCTTCACATTACATCAGCTGGCCTCAGGGAAGTCTGGGAGACATATTTGCAGTAGCAATCAGGAGCACAGCTATGCTCATAGAATGCAACCTGTACCTACTAGAATAGGTATATGGCTGGAAGTAGAGAAGTATGTATTCCATCTTTCCTACTTAGACTTTGTAAGTGTCATAGTCCAGGACCTGACCCCTTGTTCTCAGAGGATGGGGCTCCTTAGTTGAAGTATTGAGGAGAGGGCTTAGTTACAGAACACCATCATGAGGCTCCCATCTCCTTAGGGCCCAGCTGTTCAGGAAGGGCCAAGGGACCAGCTCCTTGTGTCCAGAGGAAGTTGCATTGCCCTCTTTAGATTTTGAGAACTCTAGCCATGGCACCACACTGCAACCACTTCCATGTGTCCAAGGCTGCTGAAACAGCCCAGGCCCTCTTAAGGGAGAAGGCCTCAGTCCATAGGGAGGCAGAGATAACCAGATTAAATGAAGCCAAAAACATACTTAAGGCTCAGTCACAATCTGATGCTTGTTGGAGCAAGATACTGGTAAGCTTGTCTGGCTTTCAGCCTCAACATCACTTGGTGCTCTCCATGATGCTGCTCTGTTTCCTGTCTCTCTGGGAAACCTGATTCCTGCTTGGTTGGAATTCACTGAAGCTGATGCCCCAAGTTCTTGGTGTGAACTGGACTTTGTAATATCCAACAATGCCAAAGCCCTCTCTGTCACAGGGGTCACTGGATGAAAAAAAAAAACAACAGTAAGGAACTGAGAGGTTCTTGGTAAACCAAGCAGGAGAAGAAAAGTTCAAGTTTGGGAGGACAAGGACCTTATGCAGCTCTCTAACATTATTGGATTAAAGCTGTGCACAAAACAGCAACAATGAATGGCACAGGGTTTGTTAAGCAAAATAGTATGTGGCTTCAAAAGCAAATCCTGCTTATTGGTGTTGTCAGGGACTCCAGAGTTTGAATGAAAATTCTTATTGCCTGAGTCTGGGACTGAGCCTAGTCAGTTAGCTGGGGACTGTGGAGGCAGGGCCGGCTCTGCCATAAGGCAGGGTGAAGTGACCACCGCAGATGGCAGATAATGGGGGTGGTGGTCAAGGATTGGCACTGACACACTGGAGAACAGAGCTGGCCTGGCCTGCACCCTCCAATCTAATCTGCTGTACATTGGAGGATGCTCTCCAGTCACCAGTGTTGAAGGAAGATTCAACTCTCAGTGTGGTCAGCTTCTATACATAAGTGGTGGGTAACAGCATCATTTGCTTCATCTTGATCCAGCCCTGCTCTTCAGGCACAGAAGATAATAGCAATGTGACACATTAGCCTCTGTGGCTGGCCAGCAGCATAGAGCTTCTGGATTGGCCAGGCCTGGCATAAATATTGGGATCCTGGCAGGGCAGGCATCAAGACATTTTTCTGCCTGGTCAGGCACCTATTAAGAGAATGGTCAGGCACCTGTCTAGTGTCCACAACCCAGCAGGGACCCACTGAGAAGCACCCCCTGGACTTGCTCCTCCTCTTCACCATTTCAACCTGCTTGTTCACCTGCCTCTCACTCTGGCCCAGATATTGGCAGTGACAAGGAGCAGGAGCAGTGCATGTCATGGCCTAGGGCATGCCATCTTCTCTCAGCAACTCCAGCTCTATATTCAGGTACAGCCCCCAATCCCCTGGAAATAGCCTTTGCTAGCCCCAATTTGTCCTCTGATCCCAACTACGGATGTACGGATTCTGTAAAATCCATTCCATCTGTGGATTTCACGGATTGTCAGGTGCCTTTCATTCCGTCGTCCACCCATTGACAGAATTTGACTTTTTTGTTGTTCCTGAATTTCTGCAAATGTGCATTTGCACAAATTTGCACATGTGAAAACGTACAAATTCCCCCCAAATGTGCATTTTCCTGCTTTACCCTATGGTGAAATGAGCATTTTTGGTCAGGTTTTTTATTTTGCATATTTTTCTACAACAAAATTTGTGCGAAATTCCAGAAATTTAGAAAAAACGGTCTTCAAGTCCATGGAATCCACCTGACAGGGGAAGACTCAGCCCGCAGCAGAATGCGCAGGTTGGATTCATGAAAATTTGAACTCATCTGGTTCCATTGCAGATTTCTCCGACATCCCTAATCCCAACATACACAGACCACAATTCTGCAATTAAGTGTTTTGGGCCACTTGAAGATCATTTGAAAATACCTCCCTTGTTGAAGCTTTGCTCTTTCTTAAAGCGTGCGCACGCACGCATGCACACACACACTTTATTTCCAGTAAGAAGTGTATTGTATTGTCCAACAAGGCAATTTCAACTAGACATACGATTTTATCTTATCATCTGGAGCAGCTTTAGTTTGGTTTCAGATTTAACTATGGCTGCTGCTTGACTCCATCCTTTGTTATTCACGAGAGAGAGACAGAGAGAGAGAGAGAGAGAGAGAGAGGCTGATTGCTCATTTATTTATTTATTTCTATTTCCACTTATCTCCCAGCTCTCAGCATATTACATGCATTAAACGCAAGTAGAACACTATCAGACTACAGCCAGCAAATCATGAGAGCAGACCCCTTCTGGCAGGGTGGGTTAAGGGAATCACCATCTTGCACTGTGTTTTTTTTTTAATCTTCCGTTGAGTATATCAACCCCCAGAATGAGCCATGAAGCAGCAAATTAGAGAGGTGCAGAAGACCTCCATGATCTACCCAAGGCTTTTGGCCCACTCCTCATGGGTGGCTATGCCACACAGTATCATGTGCCCCAGGATTTTTTGCTGGGAATACTGAGGCACAATTCAATTCCTGGGTGAGGAGCAAGTTCCGCATGTCTGAGAAGAGTTTGGGCTTGTGTTTTGATCACTCCACTCTCCACTCGCACCCCTAACCTATACTTCCAGAAGAGAGGGATCTTTTTGATAGGGGAATTGACTGTACAAACAAGAACACCCTTAAACATTCCACTGGGCATGTCCAAGCCAAGCCCTTCAGTGCACCTAATGGTTGTTTGAAGCTCCTTTTGCATCAGGAGCACGTGGAGAGCAGTTGGAAGTAGAGCTGTGCCCAAATGACCAAATCTTGAAATCCTCCACCTTCTTTGTGGGTAGAGACATTGGGGAGACAATTTCATGAAATTTCTCCAGTGGAAGGAGAAATTCTCCAACAATTTTTCACAGGTGGCGCTCACCGTTGGCAAGGGTTGTAGCACAACTTCTTTCTCTTTTTGTAGGAGTTCTTTGGGGGGTTATTTGCACTGCCACTCCAAGAGGCAACAGCAGCAACTGGGTTGGAAGCCTGTCCCCCACTTTGCATTCTCCACAATACCCCAGTCCTAACTTTGTTCCAGGTCATGCCGTGGGGCGGGCGGGGGGAGGGAGAGCAGGCAAACTCCACCAAAACATGAGGAAGACAATCTGGGAAAGTTCTGCAAAGTGGCCTTCATTCTAGTGGGGTAAGAAAAGAAAAAACTCAGAACATTTCTAAGAAAAATGTATTTGGAGAAATTTGGGCTCAGCTCCAGTTCTCATTCTTTATGAGAACTTCATAAAAACCTTCTTTATGAGAACTTTCTTTATGAGAAAGGCTTCAGCACCTTTCCCAGGATCTTCCAAATGAATAAAGTTTCTGAGGGTTGATGGTGGGTGCATCTTGTCTCCAAGGTGCAGAGAGATGATTGTACCATGAAAGACAAGACACTCATACACACATTGCTCAGCTACCTCATAAGTAAGTTTAGCACAACCCTGAGCCACCCAGGATAATTTCTCCAAAATTTCTTTTCCTTTGAATGTATTTTCAAAAGCCATTTCTTTTCTATCAAATGGAATGAGAACAGTCAAAACAGATGTGGGAGAAATTTTCAGCACAGTATTATTTTCTATCCCTCCCTTCCCCACTCATGCCCTCAATGTATACTTTCAAAACGGAGGGGTTGTTTTGATATGGAGATTTACTATACCATTCCTGCATTGAGCAGGGGGTTGGACTTGATGGTCTTATAGGCCCCTTCCAACCCTATTATTCTATGATTCTATACAAAGTGGAAAATCTTTAAACATCCCACTGGGCATGTCCAAACCAAGCCTTTCAGTGCACCTAATATAGTTCTTTGGAACCCTCATTGCATCAGGAGGACATGGAGAGGCCTTGTAACCAAGTCAGGTGCCCTCATCCATCTAGCACAGTCTTGCCTCCTCTAGCCTACCCTGGCCTGGCACTTTCCAGATGTGCTGCACTACAAATCCCATCTTCCTCACCCAGCACCCTTGCTGGGGACCATGGAAGTTGTAGTGTGATGCACCGGGAAGATGCTGGGTTGGGAAAGGCTGGTCTACTCTGACTGGCATTGTTTGTCTGGGCTTTCAGGAAGCTAGCACATGTTTGCAGCTCCAGCCCATGAGGCCCTTTTTAACTGAAGAACATCGAAAGCAGGAGTGTTGACTCTCTTTCAGCTCGAGGGCCAAATTCAGAAAAGCTCTTGGGGGCCATGTTCTGGTGGTGGGCAGAGCTAGAGCCAAAATACTAGGGATGGATGAAAGTCCCTTACCTGTTCTCGAAGCTTGCTTCGCGGTGGGGGGGAGGCGCTTCGGTTCTCCCCCCAAAGTTCAGGAGGGGGGGAGGCGCCCCGCCTCTCCCGGCCGAAATTCAGGCCAGGGGGGAGGCGCCCCATCCCTCACCGGCGAAATTCAGGCTGGGTAGGAGCGCCCCATCTACCCGGCCGCGAAAAAAAAAGTAAAAAACACACACACACCCGTGATAGGCTACGTAATGATTTACATAGCCTATCACGGCTACATTTCCAAAGTCAGCCGTGATAGGCTATGTAAATCGTCATGTAGCCTATCATGGGTGACTTTGAAAAAAAAAAAAAAAGCGCATACACAAATGGCGGCTCCCATGGGGACCGCCATTTGTGTTCCTTATTTTGGCACGTCTAGTCTATGTAAAGATTTACATAGACTACGGCTAAAATAAGGGCAACGCAAATAGCATTCCCTTATTTTCGCCGTAGTCTACGTAAATCTTTATGTAGACTAGACGTGCCAAAATAAGGAACGCAAATGGCGGCGCCCCATGGGCACCACCATTTGCGTACGCGCTTTTTTTTTTCAGAGTCACCCGTGATAGGCTACGTGACGATTTACGTAGCCTATCACAGCTGACTTTGGAAATCTAGCCATGATAGGCTACGTAAATCGTTACGTAGCCTATCACGGGTGTGGTGTTTTTTTTTACTTTATTTTTTTTTTTTGCAATGGCAGTGGCGGCAGCTGGTCAGGAGACCGGCCGCCGCCCCCGCCCCCGACAAAACACCGCTGAAACGCCGGCGGGACCCGCCGCCGAGAGGGACATTCACCGAAGGTAAGTCCCATCCCGGGGGGGGGGCGGGGGGCCAGCGGAGAATTTCCCCAACACTTTCAGGGGGCCGAATGCGTCGGCACTCAGCCTCCCAAAGATTCGTGGAGAAATTCTCCACCAACCCTACAAAATACCAGTCTTGTAGCTTCAAGCTCTTCCTGCCAGCAGCTAAGCCTTTGGAGAGGCATCTCAAGCTTTCAGAGTGGAGGAAAAAGCTGCACACAAGCTGAGAAACCCACCAAACGATCAGCCGTTATAGGAAGGGGGTGGGCCCAGGAGAACCCTCAAGGGCCAGACGTCCTGAGATTCTGCACCCCTGATGTAAGGCTCATGCCCAATTACTCAGTGGAAGCTGGTGGCTCCAATGTCAGTGGGGCTGGGAATCCGCTCTGGTCTCAGTCAGACCTCTAAAGGAGCTAGCTGTCACGTTCCTCCGTCCTCTCCCTTCACGATCAACACACTCCAGGAAATGAAGCTTCAGGCCAACACTACTTTATTAGTAAACAACTAGCTTCTTTACAAATGCAGATTCTAGGAAACTCTCCAACTCCATAGAACCAGCTAATCCAAACATCTACGAATACCAATAGAGGAGACAAAGTGGAAGTTAGAGTAGTTGCCAGCAGTCTGGGCCCGAATTCCTTGGCAGGGCTGCCCATCCCTTAAGGTGGCTCCCTCCTACAATGGCTTCTACAAGTGGCCAACCTGGCAAAGCATCTGAGCACTGCCCCTAACTTTTCCCGCTTCACACTGTGACAGACCCTAGCATCCCTCAAGTCACACCCTGTGACCTCCTCCTCTGAAACTTGACTTCTCATGGTGGAGGAATGGGGGGAGCCATTCAGGATGGGCCATCTGTGTGTCAAGGTCTTGGGAAGAAAGTCTCACCATATCTGGGCTCACTAGGGAGGATGCCTCCCTCTGTTCTTGCTGTTCCCATTCTGATTCCGAATCTGAGCTGCCAGACATCTCCACATGCTCAGATTCATTCTTGACACTATCCAAGGTGCTGAACCTATTTAGCAGGTTCAGTACCAGGTTCAACACCTTGGAAAACTCCTTTAGAGTTCTGACTGGTTCTGACGGAAACCCAGAGTGGATTCATAACTCCCTCCCTACTACATGAGATCCTTTAGCTGGAGATGACAAGAACTGAGCCTGGGACCTTTCACATACAAAGCATGCATTCTACCAGTGATCTATGCTCCTTCCTCTGTACATTTAACACTGTGCCTGAAGGTGCATTCTGACATGGGATGTTTGCATGAGGTTTTGGTCCATTTAACCCAGAATTGTCTATTCAGATTTGGAATGCCTCTCCAGAGTTGCAGGCAGAGGTCTTTCCCAGCCCAGCTACCCAAGTTGCTTTTTAACTTGACATCCATTTCACCTGGAGCCTTCTGCATTCAGTGGCCATAGCTGAGCAGGAGAGCACCTGCTTTTTATGCAGGAGGTTCCATGTCCAATCACTGCCTTCTCCAGGTAGGGCTGAGAAAGGCTTCTGTCTGAAACCATGTAGAGCTGCTGCCAGTCAATTGACAATAGTGAGCTAGATGGATCAATAGTCTCATCCCATATAAGGCAGCCTTCTGTGTTCCTGTTTAAACCATGATGACTGGAATCTTGTTTATTTTTAGGGGAAGGACCATCACTCAACAGCAGAACACATGCTTTGCATGCAGAAGGCCCGAGGTTTAATCTGTGCCATCTCCAGATATTTCTTCGTTTGCTTGATGAACTATACTTTTTAAACTGCCCAATAACTGAAGTTTTCCAGGCAATGTGCAATACATAAAGAAACAACATCAACAACCATACAGTACAAACATTCAAACAAAAGATAAAAATAATGCATAATGAAACCGAGAGAAAACCAGCAGCAAAGAATAACACCTTTAAAACATTGTAAAACCAAATTAAAAACCACCAGCAGCATAGACTACTAAAAGCACTAAATCAGTTGTTAAAATGCCTGGGAGGATAAAAAGGTCTTCACCTGCCACTGGAAAGGCCATAATGTTGCTGCCAGATGAGCCTTTCTGGGGAGAGCATTCCACGAATGGGGTGCCACCACTGAAAAGGCCCTCTTTCTTGCAGCTACTGGCCTCACTTTATTAGGCAGGGGACCTGGAGGAGGGCCTTGAAAATGATCTTAATATTCAGGTAGTTGGGAGTTGAAGTTCCTTCAGGTAGGGCTAGGCAAGACCCTTGTAGTCAGTGTAGACCAGGGGTCACCAATGTGGTGCCTGCAGGTGATCCTGCACCCTATCAAGGCCCCCAATGTAACCACTAGACCCCTTGCATCCCAGTCCACTCACTTCCTTATTCTCCTCTTCCTTCTGTCCATCCACTATCACTGCTAGTTACTTCATTGCCCACCAGTTCAGTTTTCTCCCCGCCTTCTCCTTCCCTGTTTTGCTAGCTATGCTTGCTCCCTGTCAGACCCCTTATGACCCCCTCCTGTCACTTCCTGATTCTCCACCTCCCCATCCATCCATCCATCCATCCTTGGTGCTAGTTGCTTACAGTAGCTGCCCGGCAATCCTGCTTCTTCCTCTGCCTTCTCCTTCCCCACTTTGCTGGCTAAGCCTCCTGCTGTGAGAAGAAAGCTTGCTCTGAAAGGGAGATGCAAGATGAAGGTGAGACAAAGCTTTTGTCCACCTATTGTGCATCTCCGCAGTGAGCACAACGTTTGGAGATTCCCTGGGTGATAATGGCAGGGCCCTTTCTTTGCTTGCTGCCCATGTGAATGAGTAGAAGGATGAATGGAGTTCTCCCCTCCCCAAGAAAAATGAGTGATTGCTCCTTCTTTGCCAGATGTGAGTGGGTGAAAGTGTGAGCTGCTGATGTGTTTTTATGTGTGTTTCTCTGATCCTATATTCTCCCCCCACTCCAAACATTCAATGGCTTCTGCTTTGCCATCCCTCAGTGATCACAACGAGGTCTCCCCCATAAGCAGGTGCTTTTTCTTTGCCAGGAGTGAGTGGGTGAGTGAGGGATGGATGTGTTTATGCCTGTTTCTCTGATTCTCCATCCTTCCCCACCAAATAATCAAATGCTCTTACTTTGCCAGCTCTCCCTGCTCAAAATGAGGTTCTTTGCCAGGATTGAGTGAGTGAGTGAGTGAGTGAGTCCACTGCATTGACAGGAAGCACAACAGCCCCACTCCAATGGCAGCCGGTTTTGAGGTGGTGCCCATGACACGTCCTCAAGATTCCAAATGCACCACGAGCCTGCAAAGGTTGCCTACCCTTTGTTAGACAATAGTGAGACAGGTAGAGCAGTGGTATGACTCAGTCTCAGGCACCTCCCTAAGTTTCTAAAGCATCGGCTCTACCAGAGGGCTACAGTCCTTCCTTGGATGCCCCCAAGAGCTTGGTGACAGATGCAACAGGGACATGGCAAGGTGATTTGCCTCCCAAGCAGAATGCACAAACTCTGGAAGCTATCGCCGTTGGCTGCCACTGCCAAATGTGAAGCGGATTGATCCAGGCATTGGTATGTGGCAGTGCACTGTCACATTGTGTGAGCAGGTCTGGGGGCAAAGGCACCTCAAAGCCTCCTTGGTCCATGGACTCCATCAGAGCCACTGCAGCTAGAAACATGCTTTAACTCAAAAGTTTAATAAGGAAGTCTCTCCTAGTTACAACACTGATAGTCTTCAAACAGAATGTCAAACAATTGGGGAATTGCTCATTCATCAGGAGAATTCTCTTCACCTTCACCTATGGCAGGGACTGACACAGGGCAGATAAATAATCCCCCCATAGTTTGTCTCTGCCAAATGCAGCGCCCACCACTGCTAAATCTTTCTCTGCTGTTGCATCCCAGTACCTTTCCCGGGGAAAACACTGACTCCTCCAGTCTTGTACAGGGAAGTCCAGTGCAGCCTTTTTGGAGCTGGCTCTTAAAGTGGCAATGGAGGAAGCAGGGAGACCTCTTCTCTCCCCAATAGATTAGGCAGCCCCTGAGGAGTGGAGTTAGGAGTTTCCCGGGTAAACCATGGTTCCTCCCTCCTGGCTTGCGTCTCTCTCTCCTGCTGTTAGGGTCTCTGTTCGTCTTCACGTCTCTTCTCCACCTCTCCCCTCTCTATCACTTTCTCCTGCTTTTTAGCCAGTGTCCACCCACCCCACCCACCCATCCCCATCATCCTCTTCCCCCCTCCCTCTTCCAGGTGAATCTTATCACAGTGATCAGCACAAGCCTTGTGCCTGTGCCGGCTGGCGTTGCTGTCCCTGTGGACTGCCACTGCTTGCTGCTGCCCTGGCATAGCCACTGTCCTTGAGCCCAGTATGTGGATGGGAGAAAGAAAGAAAGAAAGAAAGAAAGAAAGAAAGAAAGAAAGAAAGGTGATCTCCTGGGTCATGCTGACACAGTTGAGGACTCTTATCAAAACTCTGCGCTTCCCTTAGCCGCCAGCCAGGGCCATCCGCAGCCGGAGTTCCAGGTAAGTTTCGTTCCGGGGGGATCCCATGGGTTGGTGGGGGGTGGGAGGCCGTTCCACCATGGGGTTCAGGGGGGCCGAATACCAGTGCATTCAGCCTCACTGAAATCTGTGGCGGAATTCTCCGCCATCCCTAGTCTTACGTCCTATTTCATGGAGGATAATCCTCTATTTGAAGGGGTGTCCAGTCCAAGTCCCATTTAAAGAAAGAGCCAGATGAGGGACACCAGGGGACTTGAAGTTGCCCATCAGCCCTTAGAACTTGGGCAACTGACTGAGCAGGCCGGGCATGCAGATGGTCACCTGCTGTCCATCTTCCTCTACATTGCATTTCCATTTTTAATAGTAATCAAGTCTAAATTTGCATCTATATGCATAAATTAGCAAGTGCAAATTTTATGCAAATTTCTGTCCTCTTTCACCTATTTTAGTGGGGGAGATTCATTTCCTCTTTGGGAGGGAAGGAAGAAGTGACCACCTTTGATGGGGCCAGCAGGCTTCAGTCTGATCCCTGAGGGCATCTCGTCTGTTTGCAAACAAGATGCTCCTTTATGATGCACATTGGCTGCGTTTCCCTCTGTGAGCCTAAGCCAAAAGCCAATATCTTTAGCCACTTATTTGCCAGTGTAAAAAGCAGCAGCAGCAGTGAACTTCTTCACCCACCTTTCACCGGTGTGAAAAGCAGCCAGGGGCTCTTTATTCCCCTCCTTCCTCACTGTGCAGCCACAGAGGTTCTGTGAAAAGCATCATTAAGTGGAGGACTCGGCCAAAACCCGAGTTTCTGATTACAGCAAGGGAGTTCAAGTACCCTTTGCTTGCATTGGAGCTCATTAGTCCCTTAACCCTCATGGAGTTAAACAAAAACAAAAAAAACAAAAACAAGCATTGCACAAACTCCCCTTGGTTTGCCTCAGTTTATATTCACTTTTTGTGTCTTCCTCATGAGCATTTTTGGGTCCTTGCAGGGTTGCATGGACACAAACCCTTCAGTATCACATTAAAGGTGGAAATTCTGAAAAGAGAAACAAATATACTCTCAGTTTTACTTACCCCCCCCCCACATTTGCTAGTATAAAACTGTCATAGACTAAAAATAATTTTATCCCAATTTTCTCCAAGTCTACAGTAATTTTTGCTAACCAATTTGGGGGGAATATGTAAGATTGAGAATCTCTTTATTTCTCTTTTCAGAATTTCCATGTTCAAGCTGATACTGATGTTTTCTCCAGATGAATTGATCAGCTCACAATGTATAGTATATGTGGCTATTTGGCCTTATTTAATTGAACAGTACACCACTGAAAATTGAAGAAGTGGAATTTCTTCTTGT
This sequence comes from Heloderma suspectum, assembly GCF_057233095.1. Lineage (NCBI taxonomy): Eukaryota > Metazoa > Chordata > Lepidosauria > Squamata > Helodermatidae > Heloderma > Heloderma suspectum. The sequence continues at coordinate 7,160,446 of NC_139466.1, forward strand.
GATATACATTTCATAGTGTGTTGCATATAATAATTAAGAAAAGTTGTCCATATAGTTCCTGAAGAAGACTATTTTTAGTTGAAATGGGTTCTGTTGACTGAGATGACTGACATGGTGTATGTGTATTAAAATTATTGACTTCCTTTGTAATTGACTGATATGGTTGATATGATGCATATGAATTTGAATTGATTTCCTCTACAATATGACATGCATACATAATTTTGCATTAATTGCATATATTCTTCAAATTAAAACAAATTCTACTCCTTTCATTCATACCCAGAACATACATAATGATCATTGCTTTGCATTTCAGCTCCAGCTGCTTGATGATTATTTCTGTATTTTAGAGGCTCATCAAAACAAGTACTACAATGCCCTTATTCTTGTTGTTGTTGTTCAGTCGTTCAGTCGTGTCCGACTCTTCGTGACCCCATGGACCATAGCACGCCAGGCCTTCCTGTCCTGCGCTCTCTCCCGGAGCGTGCTCAAGTTCATATTCATTGCATCGGTGATGCTATCTAGCCATCTCATCCTCTGCCGTCCCCTTCTCCTTTGGCCTTCAGTCTTTCCCAGCATCAGGGTCTTTTCCAGGGAGTTTTCTCTTCGCATTAGGTGGCCAAAAGCCAACATCAAAGTTCCATCAAAACCACTCTCCACCAGAAACAGCTGGAAGTATACCCTTTCACAAAACTATGACCCTTCCCTGTAGCGAGTGGCCTTGTATCTGTACTTGAACCTCAGCAACACACATTTTTAAAAGTTCCTCTTGAGAACAAAACCTCTGTCTCTCTTTCATGCAGAGCCAGAGAAGAAGAGATTTCCATCCCCATAAATAATGAAAACGATGCTCAAAGATTGAGATTTTTGCTATTTAGAATAAGCTTCTGAAGCCCTTTCTTTGATGCAATCGAAACTGGCATCTTGCATAACAGCTTTCCAAATACAGGAAAAAATAATTATGTTGGGGGAACGGATCTGGATAGAAGTTTCATATATTCATGGGGTAGAAATAAGACATGTCAAATTCATCAGTGACTCTCTGAATGGTAATCAGTGTTGCAGCCCAAAGAAAGCTGGTTTTACACCTGTGCATATTTTGCTGTCCCAGGTGCAAGGACCCTGAGAAAAGTAGCTCTACAAGGCATCTTACTATGAATGTCAGGCACCTGGAACATCACATGTCCTAGTACTCCTGGTACCTGGGACATAGTCAGTGCAACAGCATGCTGCACACTGAGAGGGGGGGGAGGGGTACAAATGGAGGCCCATCAGAGAGACATCCCCATCTCTGTCACCAACACCATTGTTAGATAGGGATTGTGTAAAATTCGTTCCAACTGCATTTCATGGGTTGTCAGGCACCATTCGTTCTGTCATCTGTCCATTGACGGAATTGGATTTTTTTCTTATTTCTCAATTTGCACAAATTTGCATGTGCAAAAAATGCATGAATTCCCCCAAAATGTACAAATTCCCCCCCAAATCTGCATTTTCAGGCTTTAGCCTATGGGGGTGATGCACATTTTCACAGCTTAGCCTATGTGGCTGATGCACATTTTCATGGCTTAACCTATGTGGGAAATGCACATTTTCAGGCTTTAGCCTATGGGGGTAAGGCACATTTTCATGCCTTAGCCTATGTGGGAAATGCACATTTTCAGGCTTTAGCCTATGTGGGAAATAATGCACATTTTCATGCTTAAGCCTATGTGGGAAATGCACATTTTCAGGCTTTAGCCTATGTGGGAAATAATGCACATTTTCATGCCTTAGCCTATGTGGGAAATGCACATTTTCAGGCTTTAGCCTATGTGGGAAATGCACATTTTCAGGCTTTAGCTAATGGGGTAATGCACATTTTTGGTCAGGGGTTTTTGGCTGGAGGGGGGTGCTATTTTTCTATGACAAAATTTATGCAAAATTCCCAAAGGTTAGAAAAACAGTCTGCAGGTTTGCGGAATCCACCCGACAGGGGAAAACCCAGTGTGCTGTGGAATCTGCAGGCCAGATTCATAAAAATCCAAGCTCACTCAGTTCCACTGCAGATTTCTCTGACATCACCACTGCTACAGGCCGGGGAAGTCTACTGATTGGCCACTCCAGGTGTTTGAGAGCCCTTAAATGAGACACCCTCCACGAGTGCACCTTCTTGCCACCATGGTCAACAGCTGCTCATGCGCCTCCTCCTCCTCTTTCTCATCAGTGCTCCCACTTGCTTCGTTGACAGGCAGAGACCCAGTGAGCGAGAAGGCTGGGGCATCTCCTGATCCTCCTTCTCACCACCACCATTATCTGGGCCAGAGAGAGAGGGGCAAGTAAACAAGCAGATTGGTGAAGAGAAGGGGGAGCTGCAGGGGGCTCTTGTCAGTGGGGTCCTGCTGTGGTGGGGGATGTTGGCAGGTGCCCAACCATACCTACCCTTGACACCAGCCCTGCTGATGGCACAGCAAACTCATTATGGCCTAGGCCCAAACTTCAGCGGAGGGTGGGCTGGGTTTGTCATCCGTGGGGGAGGAAGAAGGAAACTCATGAATTAGCCATGGGAAGCCTCCTTTCCCCCCATTTCTGAGCTTTGGCACCAACACTCATACTGACTAGAAATCACCACTAATGCTTTGGCCTGCAGTCTTCTATCTCAGTCTATAATCACAGCAAGCACGTTATATTTTTAGTGGGTATTCTAGTACAGCGGATTAATCAGTGGAGTGATCAGATACAGTAAGACAACACTTGACATGAAACTATCCCTAATTATCAAAAACCACTGGTCAGGGGGTCTGCCCTGAAATCCTCCAAAATGGCTCTTTCAATCTCACACGGAAATCCAGGTTGCAGTGCTCAGCACACGTTATTTAGAAGAAGCACCGTTAAACAGAGAAGTTACTCTTCCCAAATGAGACCATTGCTCTTTCTCACTCGGTGTTGTTCTCTACACAGACTGGCAGAAGTTCTCAAGGGATTCAGACGGGGGTCTTTCCCCGTTGTACCTGCAGATGCTGCTTGGGTTTGAACCTGGGGCTTTTTGAATGCAAAGCATGTGATCTACCACTGGGCTATGGTATTTCCCCTAAAGCTAAAGTAAGTTTCTGGTCCTCATGGTTCTGAATAAATAGGAACGCAGGAAGCAGCCTTAAACCAAGTCACATCATTGACCCATGTAGTGCAGTGTTGCCTAACCTGACTGGCAGTAAAATTTCAGGGGTCTCTTCCAACTCTTTTTTCGGAGAAGCAAGGATCAAACCTAAGACCTTTTACACGCAAAGCATGTGTTCTAACACGGAGCTACAGCCCTTCCCTACTATGTGAGTTACTTTTGCATAAACGTGCATAGGATTGCCCTGTGAATTTTCTATGCATCTTGGTCCCTATGAATTAATTTTTCCTCCATGGTGTAAAGGATCGCTTTGGAAGTGGCTCGCTGTTGTTGTTGTTGTTGGTGGTGGTGGTGGTTTTGTTTTTCAGTGGGACAAGACACCTGGCCAGGGCCTTAGCACAAAGGAGAACAGATTACTTCAAGGCCAATCTTGTCAGCAGGAAGCACTGTAAATGCCAGCAAATATACCACAGCAGGGAGGAAAGAGAGGTAAGTAAATTCAGAATGGTTATGGTGGAATAGGAAATGCTAGGCCTAACTGCATGGATTCCGGGTATGCCAGCAACCCCCCCTCCCGCAATATAAGACAGAAATCACAAAGTCTTGTTGCAGAAAGACCTTAAAACAAGTGGGCAAAAAATAGGCTAGACTAGATCTGGGAAAAGGTTACCTACTCTTTTCCTTCTTCACATAAAACAGAGAAAATGACTTTTTAAACATTTGGTTAAGAAGTGAGGGGGGGGGGAAATATCCAGTTTCATTATTCAAGATGTTATTGCTGCGACTGTAAGGAGCTGTTGGAAAGAGCCATTTGACATTTGGCAGTCTCTCCATTAAGTATTTTATTTCTATAGAAAGCAAATGCAGAGGCCAGGATGGTTTGGCCAATCTGTCTTTCTCACTATTTTATTGGCTCATTAACAATGAATTCTTTTTTTTAATGCTCTACCCTCCATTCTAATTCACAAGTCCTCCTTTTACTGGAAGGGATGCGAAATGAACCGTGGTGACACTCCAAAGCCAAATCTCTTCCACACATCAACTTCTGCACATCAACAAGCTTGCTGTCTCTTGATACCTACCCTCCTTTTTACAAAATACAATGTCAAAAAACACGACATTTCTGAAGTACTTCAGTGCAGTGCGTAAGAGTATGAGCTGAAGACATCTGGGTTGTAGTGCGCATTTTTGTATGAATTTCTCCTAACATGCATTTCTGTATGCAATTTTGCCTAATGCACACCATTTTTGCAAGCAATTTCCCCAATATAACACACTTTTGAATGTTATTTTCACTAACATACACATTTTTATGTGCACTTTTCCTTAAAAGAAACATTTTTGTGCACATTTTTTCATTGCAGAACTCCATTACAAAATTCGACAAAGTGTAAATTTAGAAAGACAGCTGAGTTTCAGTTTACATATTGGTTAGAAAGGGTGAAATTAATTAAGTTTGCCTGAAAATGCAAACAGAATGAATGTCTCCCCCCTCCCTGGGTTTTAGCCTCCTCCTCATAATCTCCAGGGAAAGAAATATCATCTACAGAAGAGGAACCAGAAGCAAGGTGGAAGCTATCTTATTACCTACAAGACCTATCCACAAACTTCTCTCTCCTTTTATCTCCCCTTCTAGGGTGTTCTTCCAGTCCCAATATCATCTTTTCTCCATCTGAGGGAAAGAATGGTAGAGAGGAGACCACCTAAAAATGTATAATAGGTGTTGGAAATCCATGGGAAAGAGAGTGAGCATCCTGCATTAGAGAGCAGTAAAAAGGAGAGTCTTGTGGTCTGTCTAAAAACAACTCAAAGTTCCACCAGGGTCCACGCATTGTAGAAAAGGGTGTTATTTCCACCCCAGAGGAATAATAATGAAATGAGCATCTGGCTGCCCCCTAAGATGTTTTGGGAAGAAAGGACATGGTGGTGAGCACCATCAGCCTTGGCATGCTCATGCCAGCCCAGATGCTGCCTTTCGTCAACTCAGCATCAATTTATTTTATACCACATGTTTCACAATATGTTGTGCTCAGAGCAGCTGAGGAAGCAAACAAATACAACAGCCTTAAGTATAAGATATTCCTGTACAACAGAAATTAAGTTACAGTTCATTTCAAACATATCAAAATGTAAATAAGGGGCAAGTCATGCCACTAGGTCAGTTAGCAATATCCAATTAAGGGCAGGGCTGTAGCTCAGTGGTAGAGCCCCCGCTTTGCATGCAGAAGGCCCCAGGTTCGATCCCTGGCATCTCCAGGTAGGGTTGGGAAAATTCTTGCCTGGAAAGTTGGAATCCTGGAGAGTCACTGCCAGTCAGTGTCAACAGTACTGGGCTACATGGACTGAGGGTCTGACTCATTCTCCAACCATTTCTCACAGGTAGGGCTCACCACTGGCAAAAGGTTGAAGCACAGCTTCTTTCTTTTATTGGAAGGGGTTTTTTGGGGGGGTTGCACTGCCACTGCAAGCGACAACAGCAGCTGTTGTATGGGCAGCCTGGCCCCCATTTTGCACTCTCCACAATACCCCATACGTAGCATTGTTCGTTCCAGGGCATGGGAGGGGGGAATAGGGAAGACAAAATGCACCAAAAAATGAGGAAGAAAATATGGGGGAAATTTCGCAAAGTGGCCTTTTATTTTTAGTGGGATAAGAAAAGAAAAATCTCAGGACATTTCTGGGAAAAAAAGTCTCCTGAGAAAGTTGGGCTCTGCTCTAGTTGTCATTCTTTAGGGTTCAGCACCTTCCCCAGGATCTTCCAAATGAATAAAACTTCTGAGGGTTGATTGTGGATACATCTTGTCTCTAATGCAGGTACAGAGAGCTGATTGTACAATGAAAGACAAGATGTTTATACACACTCCCCTACCAAGTCTGGTAAGCACAAGAACCCTGAACCCATAAGAATTTCTCCAAAATTCCTTGTCCTTTGAATTTCTTTTTGAAACCTATTTCTTTTCTATGAAATTGAATGAGAATGATCGAAAATAATGTGGGAGAATTTTTTGGCACAATACCAGTTTACAGACTCTTATCAACATTTTTATTAATGACTTGGAGGAGGAGGAGCAGGGAATGCTGATCAAATTTGCAGATGACACAAAATTTGGCGGGATAGCTAATACCCTGGAAGGCAGAAACAAAATTCAAAGTGATCTTGACAGACTGGAGTGCTGGGCAGAAAACAACAGAATGACATTTAATAGGGATAAATACACCTAGGAAAAAGAAACCAAATGCAGAGTTACAAGATGGGAGATATTTGGCTCAACAACACTACCAGCAAGAAGGATCTTAGAATTGTTGTAGATCACAAGCTGAATATGAGCCAACAATGTGATGTGGCTGCAAAAAAGGCAAATGCTATTTTGGGCTGCATTAATAGAAGCATAGCTTCCAAATCCTTCGAAGCTACTTCCATAGCTTCGAAGTACTAGCTCCCCTCTACTCAGCACTGGTTAGGCTTCATCTTGAGTACTGTGTCCAGTTCTGGGCACCACATTTTAAGAATGATGCAGACGAACTGGAGAAGGTTCACAGGGGGGCAACAAAGATGATCAGGGAACTGGAAAGAAAGCCCTATGAGGAGAGACTGAAAGAACTGGGCATGTTCAGCCTTGAGAAGAGAAGACTGAGGGGAGATATGATAGTGCTTTTCAAGTCCTTGAAAGGTTGTCACAGAGAGGAAGGCCAAGATCTCTTCTTGATCATCCCAGAGTGCAGGACATGGAATAATGGGCTCAAGTGACAGGAAGCCAGATTCCGGCTGAACATCAGGAAAAACGTCCTGACCGTTAGAGCAATATGACAATGGAACCCATTACCCAGGGAGGTGGTGGGCTCTCCCACACTGGAGGCGTTCAAGATGAGGCTGGACAGCCATCTGTCAGGGATGCTCTGATTTGGATTCCTGCATTGAGCAGGGGGTTGGACTCGATGGCTTTGTAGGCCTCTTCCAACCCTACTATTCTATGATTCTATGATCAGAGGACACCTGGGGACAAGGATAGGTGGAGGTTATCTCCCAGTAAGCAAAGTTTTTGGCTAAGCAATGTTCAAAGAAGTTGGAGCTCTACAGGTTGGTCTGTTTGTCAGACAGCATTAAGGAATGAAGACCAGCAGGGAGATGTGCAAGACACCATTCTTCATAAAAGAGCATTCCAGAGAGCCAGAATCGTGCTTTCTGGGCTTTTAAATGAAAGCAGGAGAGGAATGTCCAGGGTTTTAAGATGATTCAGGGGGGTGGGGGTGGAAGGAAGGCCTTGGCAAGAGGAAGAGAATTGATCTTGAAAGGTATGAAACCCAGATTCTAGGACTGCCAAAATGTGGAGACAAGATAGTTTGAAACCTGTCAAAGCTGCAGCCGTAAGGACGAAAATAGCAGGAGTAAGGGAGAGAAAGTTTCTGTGTACACACACACACACACACACACACACCTTTTTAGCAGAGCATACCTGAAGAGCAGTTGAAAGGGGAGATGAGAGCAGAGAGGTCAACGGGTTAGCTTATCTGAGGGAATCAAGAACTGTGGATGGTACTTGGCAAATCAGAGCAAAATGAGAATATGTTCGTAATACTCTCTTCTTGGTGCTCTAGGATCCATCCCCACTCCCCAGTGTGTTTCAGGTGCAATTCACATGTCTAGCTTTTGACCTTTAAAACAACTCCACATCAGTTTGAGACCAACATATCTAAAGAGTTAGTTCCGTCTTATATCTATTTATTTAATAGGGGCTTTTATAGAGATGCTATTTATAGAGACCCAGAGCATAGCAAGACAACACATGATGCAGCAACCTTAGCTGAAGCTAAGCTGTCCTGGGTTGGTTCAATGCCAGCATGGAGAGACCAGATTAACCTAAGAGGATCCTTGCTGGATCAGGTGAAAAGTCCATCTATCCCTGCTTCCTGTTCCAAACAATGGCTGACCAGAAGCCTGTGGGAAACCTACCAGCAGGCCTTAAAGTAGGGGGTTAAGAACCTATGGCCCTTCAAATGTTGTTGGACTACAACCCCCATCAGCCCAGCCAGCATGACCAGTGGCCAGAGGTAATGAGAGTTGGACTGCCCCAGATGTTGTACCCCATAACATCTGGAGGGCCACAGGTTTCCGATCCTTGCCTAAAAGCAGGGGCAGGCAACGTTTTTTGGGGCTGTGGACACCTTTGCCAATCTGAGAAATTGGCAAAGGTGTCCAATTGTTGTGGGCACCACCACAAAATGGCTGCCAGGGTAGGCATGGCAAAGGACAAGTAAGCTGCCCCAAAGACTGAGTACAAGGCAGAGGTGGGGTCTGAGCCCCAACACACTAAACAACTCCTTTGAAGTCACAGTTTTCAGCACCAACAGAAACCTATTGCACAGCACTCCCAGTTGCCATTAAGAAAATGTGTTAATTTTTTTGAAAAAATAAATAAGTGGGAGAGGGGAAGGACACCTTGGCGGGTCCCAAGACATATGTCTGGGGGTATGTTGGTGCCTATGGGCATCATGTTGCCTACCCCTGCCTTAAAGGAAATAACCCCACCAACTGGTTTTTAGAGGCATACTCCTTCTTAACTTGGAATTAATTGCTACTGACGGCTCCTCTTTGATGAATTTGTCTAATTTCCTTCCAAAGGTGGGGCCATCACATCTTGTGGCAGTGAATTCCATAAGTTAACTGTGGCTTGTGTGAAGGTGTTTTCTTTTGTTTGTCATGAATCCACTGCCAATCACTTTGGTTGGGTGGCCTCAAGTTCAAGTGGGGAGGGAGGGAGAGAGAGAGAGCGCACGCGCATTATCTCTCTCCACTTTCTCTACATCATCACACATATTATTTCTCAGCCTCTATCATGTCCCTCACTCAGTCAAAGATAGGACCAATTTCTATCAAGAACATCCCTCTAAAAAGATCCAAGTTATTTATCATATGACTTATAGTTGAATAATATGTTGATTACATTTGATTAAGGGTAAAAACAGTATTTCTGATTTTTAAAGCGTATTTCTGTATATGCTTTGTAAAGGATAACTGGCATCACAGATGCTAGGTTCATTCCACTGATGAGATGCAAATACTGAGTACTGACTGAGCCCCAGACATGTGCTACTGGGTTTGATTTGCAGCTATGTGGCACAGTTTGACCAGATGTCATTTGCAGAAGGTGAACATTCAGGGAAGCTTTCTGCTGTTAATTAATTCTTAAATTAGAATGCCCTTGAGATCTATTCCTCTTTGGGCCCTTGCTTTCCTCAGCTTTAATAATAACCGTATTAGTTAATTAAGGTGGCAAGAGATTGCTCGATTAAAAACTTTTATTCGATTGAAAAGCTGGCCTTGATTAATCAGGCAGCAAATTAAAGACACCGACCAACAACAATACATTTTTACTTTAAGTCTTTGTAAAAACTTGTCATATTCTGGTCTGAGACAGGATTCCACCAGGCTCAGGACAGCAAGGCATGCCAGATGTTGCAGCACCAAGGAGAGCTCCTAGTGAGCTCCACGCTCCAACAAGGTCTGAGATTGGACTGTGAAGACTTTGAAAAATGCAAACAAAATGCCTACTGAGTGTCAGTGTGGTGTAGTGGTTACAGTGTTGGACTGGGGCATGGGAGATCCAGGTTCTAGTCCCCACTCAGCCATGAAGCTCACTGGGTGACTTTGGGCCAGTCACAGACTCTCAGCCTAACCTACCTCACAGGGTTGTTGTGAGGATGAAATGGAGAGGAGGACGACCATGGAAGCCGCCTTGGGTTCTGTGCAGGGGGGGGGGGGAGGTGGGATAGAAATATAATAATAAATATATTTTGAGAAATGTGCATGGAAATACATTTGAATTTTCATAAAGACATAAAACAAAACAAAAATCACAAACTGATGAAGGAACAGGGTTTGAACTTGAGGGAGGAACAATGAGAAACTGAGCAGACTCAAACTGGACAGATCCATCTATCCCTACGTGAAAGCCATCACTTAGTGTTGCACTCAACACACACTTGAACAAACCTGAAGTCAGGTTTTTTGGTTATTCTTTTGGTTATTCAACTTTGGCTTCTTTCTCACCAAGGTGGTCAACCTTTGTCTGGGCTGTTCCACTTGAGACCACAGGTGGGAGCTTATATGATGAAATGCTCCTTTGCCCCTCCCCCAATCCCTCCACATAGAAAACTAGCATATTAGGGAGAAGAGTTTTAGTTCCACCTTCTCCCTGACATGTTAGATCTCTATGTGCAAGAGGGGGGGCATGGAAGAGCCTTCAGTCATGTTTGTCCTTATCTGTACTATGAAGCAGTAAAGCCCAGACATAACTGCACTGCCTCTGTGAGAAAGAGGCCTGAGATGTCTACCTCTAGAGAGAGGTCACGGTGTATGTTCCAACATGTTTATCACCTGTACAGCTTTGAGGTTAACAAGAACGTCCCCCCTAGGTAACAATATCCCAATGCCCCCTTTCAGACCTCAATGCTATGATCTAATCTTCAGGCCCCATTTAAAAACTCAGGCACCTGCATTTTGAACCAACAGAAGTTTCCAGGCGGCAGGGCATTAAAAGTGCAGGACTCTTCCAGCTGCTTGAACCATTTAAATGTAGAATGTAACACGAAACAAAACTGAAAGCTTTGCATTTTGCCACATCCACCTTAATGAAATTCAGGAAGCAACAGCTTATGAAAAAAAAAAAAAAAAGAGTTTAAGTAGAAACATTTCAGCAAATGCTTGGTTTGAGTTTTCGGTATTTAATTTGAGAACTTGAGGGGATCAAATAAAGTAATTTAAAAACTCAGGTTTAAATCCAGGCAACAGCAGGATTATCTTCAGGAAAGTCGGGGTGGGGGGAGGAGTGACAACACCCAAACATATGATACACACTCCGTTCTTTCATGGTGAGTAAAGGAATTTCAAAGAAATCCACCCCATGAAAGTTAAGTATAATCTGTCTTTTTTTTTTTTTGTCTTTTTAAAAAACCCATTTCTGAAATTATAAATTGGGGGGGGGGAGAAGGAGATGGCCATGATCCACTCCTCCTGTTAACCCAAGTAATCAACCTGAAATGCACATTCTAAATGGAAGGGTTTACAGCTAGAAATATCAGAGCAAGAGTGGGGTGAATGAGCAGAGCCAAGATCAAAGCTTTTTTTTTTTCCTCCCAATTTGGGATGCATTGAAATCTGAAATTATTACAAAGGGGGGGGGTGAATGCATCCTACACTTTGCGTGGCAGCACAGAAGGCAGCCTGGAATACAAAGATGATGGTTTCAAGACTCAGCACATTTGTCTTGCAAAATATGAAAATAAACTACCAGTTCATCTCCAGTTCTGCATATTTCATCCAATAAATGTATTACTTAATGAAAGCTCAAGCTGGAGACAAAGAGGATCATCGTGTGGGGGGTTGTTTCCCCCCCCCCTTCTAGCCTTTTTATGGTGCTTCCATAGAACCAGTATTATCCATGGAGTCCTGTGCATCATGGGTTGAACAGGTTTTTCCCACTTCAAAACCTGCAAACCCTATTTGACAGAGAAGGGATGGGCAGGAGGGATGTGTTTATACATCAGCTTTTCCCAACCTACTGCCCTCCAGATGTTTTGGACTACAACTCTATAATCTCTGAACGTTGGTCACGCTGGCTGGGTGTTCTAGTCCAAAACATACGGAGGGCACCAGGTTTGGGGAAAGACCGTTGTACCCCATGGAGGGGGGGGTGCCTCTGTCAAACCGCTCCCTCAGTTCTCTCAAAATGTAGTATTTGTTGACAGCTATTAGCCACAACAACCAAACAGAAGCTCCACATTTGGTGGCAGCTGCTGGGGGACAAATGATGGGAAGGGGAAGGGGCTGTTACCTTCATGCCCAGCTTGTGGGGTTTCTGAAGACATCTGGCTGTCCCCCACTGGAAACAGAATTCTGGGCCTGAAGGGTGCTTCATCTGATCCACCAGGGCATTTGTGTTCTTATGGCCAAAGAAGATACCAGGGAAAATCAAGCATATGTACATCATGGGAAGCAACAGCTTGCTGTACCGCCTCCAATGATCTTCACTGTTTATGTATTTATGTTGTTGATTATTATTATCATTAGTATTATTATTAGACATATTTTTATCCCACTACTTGGCCAAAAAGTCTCCCACAGCGGCTTACTTATAATCAATTAAACAAGACAGTCCCTGCCTGCAGGTTTACAGTCTAAAAAGCATGCATGCAAGGATGAAGAAACAGGGAGGGAAGAGCACGAGGTGGAAATTAATTCTTTCAGTAGGGCTGGTGGAATGGCCCTGCTCTTCCTCTCATCTCCCTCCATCCAGCCTGCTGGAATGGCTGGTGGCGGTGACAGCTGAGGGAGGGGGAAAGACTTTCCCATCTCACCCTTCCTCTGCCTTTCTCATTGTTGCCCAGAAGCTAAGAGCACGCAAAGGAGTTGTACCTTAAAGGCCTGTGTAGGGGAAGGCAATGAGGTGGGCATGATCGACTTGCTGGGTTGGTGGAAGCCATACCAGCTACATTCACTTTCACTTCCATGTCAGCTGCAGAATAGATGTCGGCCCCTCTCACATTACAACACAACCATCCCGTGCTCTTTGGGATCCACATGCTGCGGGATTATCAGCCTTTCTGGCATGCCTGCACTTGCTCTCCACTTCATCACATAAGACAAGAGATTATATCACTTCACTGGGCTACCTTAAGAACACAGGAACATAAGAAGCTGCCTTGCACCGAGCTGGACCATCAGTCTCTGTAGGCCCTTATCGTTGACACTGGCTGGCAGTGGCTCTCCAGAGTGTCAGGCAGGATTCTTTCCTAGCTCTTCCCAGAGAAGCCAGGGACTAAACCTCGAACCTTCTGCATGCAAAGCAGGGGCTCTGCCACTGAGCTCTGGTCCAGCATGTCCAAGATCAAGGGCCTATCTGGTCCAGTATTCTTGTCCCACATTGGCCAACCAGATGCCCACGGGAAGCCCACAAGCAGGACGTGAGTGCAATAGCACCGTCCCACTCACATTCCACAGCAACTGGTATGCAGAGGCATCCTGCCTCTGATCCTGGAGGCAGCATACAGCCATTGGCAGCCTTATCATCCATTAATTTATCCAACCCCCTTTTAAGGATGTCCAAGCCAGTGGCCATCACTGCACCTTGTGGAAGCAAATTCCATCATTTAAATGTGTGCTGCATGAAGAAGCCTTTTGTCTGCCCTGAATCTCCCACTATTCAGCTTCATGGGATGACTCCAGATTTTAATATTATGAGAAGGAGAAAGACATCTCCCTATCCACTTTCTCCATACCTTGCATAATTGTATACAACTCTATCATGTCCCCCACACACACACACACACACCTTACATGCCTATTTTTTCTATGATAAAGAGCCCCAAACATTGCCATATTTCCCCATCAGGGAGTTGCTCCAGCTCTTCTTTGATCCTTTGGGTTGTTTTTTTCTGCATTTTTTCCAGCTTGCTTATCACACACTCGGACAGATTTAATGTAATATATAAAATAATTATCATTTTTAATCAAGCTTTTAAACCAGAGACTGAAGCTGGCTTGCTCCCAGCCAGTCACTCACCATCACATACAGCCCTCAGCAGCAAAAAGCTTACCCTCCTCCTGTCTTAAAAACAAATTCTGTCAATTCCGAATTTTTTAGGACTAGTTACATAGACTGCACAAACAATATGATCTACTTTTCATTTAAGAAGTCAATTTTCAGGGAACTGAAACTGGTGACTCAGCCACCTATCTCTGCTATATTTATTGCATTTCATAATTTCTTTGCCCCCTCCTCCCCCCTCATCTCCTCTCCACACCACAAAAAAAGATTCATGCCAAGTGGCATTTGTCCCGCCTAGAAGGGTTTGAAGATAATGGATGTTGGCAGCCCGTAAATGACCTGACCGTGTTCTACACACTCCCTTATCAAAAAAAAAAAAGAGAAAAAAAAGAGGTGGGCAAATACTTAAATCATGAGCAACATGTTCCATGTGAGATATCATGCACACCCAGATTCCTCTATGGCCACAATAAGGCAATGAATTTGAACCTGTGCAGTTTTGTGCAGAAGAAAGACCCAGTGGTTCAATGGGGCTTAATTTCAAGAAAGCATGTGCAGGATTGCACACAAATTTGCCCAACTGTTTGGACCTTTTAAGAAAAAGCAGTTGGCAGGGCAATCCTGTACATGTCTACCCAGAAGTAAACCCTACTGTGTTCAAAGGGATTTATTCCCAGGTAAGTGTGTTGTACAGCAGGGATGGAAAACCTCCATCCCGTAGGCCAAATTTGGCCCACCAGGCTGGCTGAGGCCCCTTCCTCAAACCCTTCCCCTTCAGGGCTACCAGGGAGAGAAAACCCCACTGTTATCTCCGATCACTTATTGGAGATAACAGCAGGGATTCCCTTTGCATGCCGTGCACCTTCCCCAATTGAAGCTGCCCCAGTCAAGGCTCTAGGTCAGGGGTGGGTAATTTGGGACAGCCTGGGAACCAATTTCCAGCCCCCAGACACACACACAACACACAACACACCTTCCTACCATTACCATAGTGACAAATTTTGCAGTAGCAAAACAACCTGGCGGGATTGTTGTTGAAATTCAGCAGCAAGCTGCTACCGAGACTCGAAGGAACCATATTTAGCTTGAAAACAAGCACAGTTTGGCACATTTGAGTCTCCAGAGAGGCTTGTTGCTGAACTGGGGTGGCAAACTGCTGATTTTTTTTTTCTGCTACTGTGCAATGGCAGGGGCAGCGGGGGCCACACTTGAGGCCATGGGGGCCGAATGTGGATCTCAGACTTTATGTTGGCCATCCCTGTTCTAGGTGGAGGAGCTCCACCCAGCACCTCAGCTGGAGCAGCTTTGCCCACTGGTCTTCCACAATGGGGGAAGGCCTGGGGCAGGTGAAGCCAGATGGCAGCTGGAAGAGCTTCAATCAGGCTCCTCCAGCCAATGAATAATGAGGTTTTGTGTGCATTTCAGAAGATGCACACATATGCATCTTTTTGTGTGCATTTTTCAAGTGTATGCATTTTTGTGCTTTTGGGGGGTGGGATGAACCATATCACAAACTTCAGAAAAGTACAGATTTCAGTGGCAAACTGTGTTCTGGTTTGTGCGTATGTTTGGGAAGTAAGAATTTAGTAAGTCCGCATTAAAATGTGAACCCAAGGAATTCCTTATTCATCCCTACCGAAGATCTCTTTAATTGGGTATGCCAAGAACCAAGCTTGAAACCTTCTCCATGCAAACCATAAGCTACAGACATTCTTTGGCTTAGCTTCTGCTGGGGATGAAGACCAAGAAAGCAGAGGTTTTGCAGAATTGAAAAGATGAATGGAGGGCGGAAGAAATGGCCACAGGGGCATATATAAACCACACCATATATTTAAACGTGCACTTGATTTGGAGCTGTGGATTTCTACTTTTCAAAACTGCCTTGCAACAAAATAAATGACCCTCTTTCTTGTAAGAAGATATTCATTGTAAACCAGCTGAGTAGACCCCTGCAGAGTTGAAGCTTCTCATGATAAACATTGCAACAGACAAAAGCATTACCAGTATATAAATATAGCCTTCTTTCATGATGTTGGCTGCAAAAGTGACTTAAATCATTGGGAGTGGAGGAGAAGGAGAGATGATGACCCCTCAATATTTATATCTTGGCAGTGAAAAGTGGCACTCTTGTAAAAAGAGAGGAACATCATCTGCTTCTCAAATGCTTTGCAAAGGGATGACCAATTAGGTCATCTGGGACCAGGGAAGAGACAGAATCATGGGCTAGAATCTGGCTCACAGCTTCTGACCCAACACCAGTATGGAAAACAAGTCCTGTGAGGAAAGGTGGATGGAAATCGGTATTTTTAGTCTGCAGAGGAGAAGACTGAGGCACGGGACACAGAGGGCTGAAGGGCTGTCTCAGAGCAGAGACCAAAGACTTGGGGTTGTAAGCCAATGTTAGTTTAACTGAAGTCCCATTCATTTCAATGGGTCTCCTCTAACATTGGACACAACCATTGCTCTGCTTCCCAAGAGGACACAACTATATCTAATGGGCTAAAATTGCAGGAGGGCGGATTCTGGATGTAACGTCTTGATAGTAAAACTAATTTGCCAATGGAACCAGTTACCTAGAGGGGTGGTGGGCTCCCCCATGCTGCAGTTCTTCAGACAGTGGTTCAGGGCCATTGGTTGCAGATGCTCTAGCTCTGGAATTTCTAAAGCAAGCAGAGGGTTAGATGAGATGAACTCCAAGGCCTCTCCAAACTCCAGGATTCTGGAGTGATTCAGCAAGGCAATTCTAGAATACTAGCGAGCAAGCGGCAGCAGATAACCTGGCAATAAAGCCTTGCTACTGGCAGGCTTGTTTCACCCTGGCTAAAAAGGAAAGGGTCGTTCTATTGCAATCACTTTCAGTTGCTCAGCCTGGGCTATGGCTGGTAGAAAACAGTAATTTCCAAAGGCAACCCAGATGCAACATGGAAGATCTGTGATTGGCTCTCCCCCTCCCCCTGACTTTGGCAGCTAAGTGCTGCCAAAGACCTGGAGTGGGGCCATGGTGGTAGAGGAGGGCTCCCCCCCACACACACACACACAGAGCCTGCATTTTTGTTTGTTTGTTTGTTTGTTTGTTTTTTCCACAGCATGTCCAGAAACTGCTATTAGCTTTGCCAGGGGCAGGGAGATACAGGGACCTGCATTTTTTCACCCTCCATGTCTAACAGCAGCTTCAGGGAACCATTTAAGTCCTAGATATGGTGCAGTGGAGAAAGGGTTAATCCTGCTGCCTCCAGCACCATGGCCCCAATCCAAGTCAGTCCCCTCAGCTGCTCCTACACCAGAGGAGTCGGAGTCAGGATATAGTTCACCTCAAGTCTTGTCCGTCTATAGCAGCTGAATCTTTATTCTTAGGGAGAAATGACCTGAATAATTGACCTCATGAAGGGTCCTCCCGTGTTGGGCCTTGCCACAGCTGGTTGCTCCACACTTAGATATGGATATTGAAATTCTTCAGATGCTGTTTATTAAGAATGGGAGGGCAGCCCCAGGCTATCATTGCTATCATGTTGCAAAATTAACTGTCTGCCTCCTTCTGCTTCTGGCGTGGCGGGTGTCGAAGTGCTACTTTCCTCCCCCTTCCTAATTATAGCAGCACACCTTAAGATCCTTCAGTGCCCCAGAAGTGCTCCAGAAATTCAAATGGTGGGCACAATCCAGTAAGCCTATTTAAGTCTCCTTGACTTCAGTGAGAGTCTTAGAAGACCTGAAAATGTTCTTGGTCACGGCAGCGACTTGAGGCTCCAATTCTCAGGGAAGCATAATCTTGCCTCTTAATCAAAGGTTTTCTGGTGATCCTTCCTAGATGCATCATAACTGAGAGCTGTGTATGCTTTGGGGACCTGGGAGGATAATCTTGACGCTTAGCTTTCAAGGTGGGCCTTCCTCTGTCTATCAGAGCCATCACACGCTAAAGATGGAGGAGAAATAGCAGCCAGGGAGGGGAGCAATGCAGATAAGGGATGGGATGAGATTACGCAGACGGGAGCAGGCTTGATTCTCAGTGGCTGGAGTCGCCAGGGCAAGAGAGCACCCTAATGATGTCCCCAGAGGCACCCCTTTATTTTTCCCCCCTTATGGGAAAGGGTAGGGGCCATAGCTCAATGGTAGAGCACATGCTTTGCATACAGATGGGCAGCGGTTTAATCCCCAGCATCTCAGAGAATCCAAGAGTTGGAGACCTTGGAGATTACATAGGCCAAGACACTCATGTGAACAGAGCATGTTATTAGAGCGCATGCAAACAGCATGTTATTAGAGAGCATATGGACATCACATTATTAGAGCATGATATTCCCAGCATCTGCATAACTGATGGTTATCCATGTTTTGTTTGAAGAGCTCCAGTGAGGCAGAGCCAACCTCCAGGTATATAAACTCACTGCTAAACTGCTTTTTCATGGAGGATTAGGCTATCACTGGCTACCAGTCCTGATGGCTATGTGCTACCTATGTGCACCAGTTGCTGGGCAACATGGGCGGGAGGGTGCAGTTGCACTCATGTCCTGCTTGTGGTTTCCTGTGAGCAGCTGGTTGGCCACTGTGTGAACAGAATGCTGGACTTGATGGACCCTTGTCTGATCCAGCAAGGCTTTTCTTATATTCTTACCATTAATAGGTTTCTCCTAATGTTCAGCCCAAACCTCCCTTCCTGTAACTTACGCCCACCAGATCTAGTCTTTGCCCTCTTCTAGTCAATCACATTTCAGGGGTTTGAAAAGTGTTACCATGTTTCCCTGTTCCCCGTCCTCAGTCTTCTCTTCTCCAGGCTAAACATATTCAGTTCCTTCCTTCAATCAGTGCAGGCTGGTAGCTCTGATGTCAGTGGGACTGTGAATACATTCTGTGTTTCAGTCAGAACCAGCCAGAGCTATAAAGCAGCTATCCAAGGTGCTGAACCCTATCCCCAAAATGGGTTCAGCACCTTGGATAGGTCCTTTTGAGTTCTGACTGATTCAGACTGAAACCCAAAGCAGATTCACAACCTTGCTGACATTGGAGCCACCAGCCTCTACAGCCTTCAACCTTTCTTCATAGGACTTGCTTTCCATTCCCCTGTCCTCCTCCGGACCCATTCCAAGTTGCTTACATCCTTCTGAAAGTGCTGCACCTCCACTACAAAGGATCAGGTAACAAGGCATGGGAACTACCCTGCCTGAGACTCTGAAAAGCCACTGCCAGTCAGAACAGAGTAGGCGATACTGGAGTTGATGGGGAAATGGTCTGAACCAGTATGGGAGCTTCCTGTTATTTAAGTTATTTAAACTTATACCCCACCTTTCCACCTCCTAAATGGCCAAGGTGGCTAACAGAAAGAATATATCAGTCCAACACATACCTGCTGTATGTTGGATATAATAACAACAACAACAACAACAATCATCTGTATACCCCTGACCATATCCAAAATACTCCTAAGTGATTTACTGTGCAGTAACAGAGTATTACACCTGAATGACTTGGAGCCAGAATATCTGAAAGATTGCCTCCTCCCATATAAGCCTGCCCATAATTTGCAATCTTCACCAGAGGCCATGTTGCATGCCTCACCAACAAGAGTGGCTAGGTTGCCAGGTACACAAGACAGGGCCTTCTTTGTAGTAGCACCCCAACTCTGGAACTCCCTCTCAAGGTCGGTTAGATTGGTCCACTGTAGTTTAAGACAAGCAGACACTGGCCCTGTATTGATGACTCCCATGGGGAAAATGTAAGGCAGCATACTTGGGGCATTTCATTGCAGTTGGGGTCAATCCCTCCCCTATACTGCTGACACTGGGTGGTCTTACTGTTCAGTGAATCCTGCAGGGGTGCAACAGGGGCTGCAAACAGCATCAGTTCAAGATGCAAACTCTTTCAATACACCCCACACTTGTCATAATGACAGGCTGTTAACTAGTTCTTAATAATAACCACTTACAGATGCTCATGCAGTTCTATTTTTGTCTAGTCATCTTTTAGCTATTAAAAAAGAGTGTGTTTTCTTTCATACTTGCCAAAAGCTGTTTGAAATCTGTTTTTTTCTTCCCCCTGTGCTGAATAAGCCTCTCAATTTCTATATTCAGAACACAGCTGATGCTGAAGTCTCTTAACACCCACTGAACCTGAATAATTTATGCTCGCACCATCTTGTGTGGCGAGATACAAAGTGCTATAATCATGGGGACTCTTCTCCATGGAAAATAGAGGAGTTCGAGGGGACAAGAAAGAGAAACAAGAAAAAAAATAACAGTCCCAATATAAACAGGCTGTTCAGTGTGCAAACAGACACACACACATGAAGTCAACAGTCAACTCAAACCCCAACCAAAAGACAATAATTGACTCTTTTGTTTTGTGCATTTTGCGTTTGCCGTGGTTATCTAGAAGTTTTCATGACCAAATTAAAGAGAAATCTGTACATTTTTGCATGGGCAGTGAGGGAAGTTCACTTAAGTGGATATTCCTTCCTTAAGATCTCTGCTCAGAACTCACTTAGGGTGCAATCCTATGCATGTTAGACAGGAAAAAGTCCTACAACTCTCAGCATTCCCCAGCCAGCATGGCTGGCTGGGAAATGCTGGGGGAGTTATAAATTTTGTCTGCCTAAACATGCATAGGGTTGCACCCTTATTCTATAAAGCCTTCACCTGATTGAACCTGGGACTTCCTGCATGGAAAGCAGGTGCTTTATCATTGAGCTATAGGGTCTCTCAACTCAACTGAAAAACTAAGTTTAAGTTCATGTATTTGCATGTCTGTGTATCCACCCTTAGCCATGCCTTTCCCTTTGCTCCTGGTCTCTTCTTCCCTCCATTTCCTCACCCAATAGAAAACTTTAGATTGCATGCTCCTTGGGGCAAAGACCTCTCCCCCTTTGTGTGTGTGCGTGTGTGTGTGTGTGTGTGTTTTTGTTGGTGCTGCTCTGTAAACCATTGTTGATATCAATGGTACTACAGAAATAACAATGTATTGGGGGTGTAAAGCCCTAAACGGTAATATTGGTACTCATCCTTCAGTGTTGAATGTAGTAATGGTTTTCAATCTGTGTTCTGGGGAATCCTGGGGTTCCTCAGTAGCTTAGCAGGAATTCCTCAATGAGAAGATCAGTGATGGTAGAAAAGAGCCCCCCAAACTTGTCAATCACTACTGATCAGCCCCAGCAATGTGAAGCCACAAGGAAGAGTTGGGTGCATTTCAGGGTGTACTCCCTGTTCTAGTAGAGTGATGCTGAAGCCCAAGACAAGGCCAGCATCCTCAGTGGATGGAACGGGCATCATAAATCACCCAAGCATTCTCTGAAACATGTATCCTCTGAAACCTAGCACATACTCATCAGGACTAGAAGTCATTGATGGCCTTCTCCTCCAGGAATTGGGCTAACCCCCCTTTAAAGCCATCCAAGTGAAGGAGAAGATGTGAAGGGGTTGCCCAGCAAACTAGCTGATGTAGACAGGTCACCACAGAGCCAAAATGTATACTCCAGTGATTTTCAACCTTTTGTAGTTCCAGGTAGGGAGGCCAGGTGTCCTTCCTTACAGAGGGCAGCCCTCTCTTTGAAGGTGTCCTCTATTGGAGGGAGGGCTGTATGGTCGAAATCCAGATTCAAGATAAAGAACCAAAAGAAGGGAAAACAGGGGCCTTGAAGTTGCTCATCCACAGTTAGGAGCTGGGCAGCAGACTGAACAGGGACACAGCCCACCTGGTAAGTCTTCTCCACTACAGTGAGATGTATTGCATTTCTATTTAAAGTATTGCTATTATTTCTAAATGTGCATCTATACCTATAAAATAGCATGTGCAAATGTGATGCAAATGTGGTGCCCTCTTTTTTGGTGATGCATTCACATTCCTGGAGGAGAAGGCTATCAATGGCTACTAATCCTGATGCCCCTATGCTATCTCCACTATCAGAGGCAGTCTGCCTATGTATACCACTTGCTCGGGAACATGGGTGGGAGGGTTCCGTTGCACTCATGTCCTGCTTGTGGGATTCCCGTGGGCAGCTGGTTGGCCACTGTGTGAACAGAATGCTGGACTAGATGGACTTTTGCTCTGATCCAGCATCAGGGCTCTTCTTATGTTCTTATGTCCCCCTTTTTTGCCAATGTGTAAACAGCCAGGATGAACTGAGCCCTGAAAAAGGAGAGGTCTAGCAACTCACAGAGACAAATGCTTAATGGGGCATCCCCAACAGGGAAAAACAGAGGCAAAGGTTTGCCTGGGCCAGGTACATGGTGTCCATCACTCAGCAGAGACCCCCCTCCCAATACACAAAGCCTTCAGGTATACGAAGAGCCAGCGTGGTATAGTGGCAAGAGTGTTGGACTAGGATCTGGGAGATCCGGGTTCTAGTCCCCACTCGGCCATGGAAACTCACTGGGTGACTTTGGGCCAGTCACAGACTCTCAGCCCAATCCACCTCACAGGGTTGTTGTGAGGATAAAATGGAGAGGAGGAGGATCATGTAAGCCGCCTTGGGTTCCTTGCAAGAGGAAAAAAGGCGGGGTATAAATGCAATAAATAAATAAATTAAATAAATTCTAGGACCCTGTCATGCACAGAAGGGAGGGGCAAGCCCCCACCTGAGTCTGCCAAGAATAAGAAGATAGTAAGAATAAGAAGATACCAAGAAGCAGCCACCAGAGTCTTCCAAGAATAAGCCCAAGAAGCATATTGCTGTGGCACAACGGATGGCAACTTGTATTGCACATCTTAATTCCTTCATACAATATTTCATCCCAATATGCCTTGAATGACTAATTTCATTTCTGGGGGGAGTGAAGCTGGAAGAAATCAGTGCTACCTTTTCTCTCTTAGGAGCTGCACATTTCTGATTAAATAAGCAGGTAAGATGACTACAGAAGCAAGGATGCAGCTGTTTGTGCTGCGTGTCATTTGCGTCTCACGAGGAGAGCCTGAATGGATCTGGTGCTGCTGTCAGTGTGTCTGCATTACACTCTGCATTCGGGTGTGATTCTAGTGCTTGGTGCTTACAGGCTTTCCCCCCTTGGCCATGTCCTTCTCATGTTTGTTGTTGCACCCACATTGCCCTTTTCTTCAACACCAAATGCCGTTATTAGACATGGGCAACCTTTTCTTAAATTGTTTTTTTCCTGCTGACTTCATGCAGAGTTTGTAGATTGGAGGCAGGAGTTCAGGCGAGGATGGAATCTGCAGGGGAGTTTTGGACAGGAGGATTCAGAGATCACATGGAAAGGGGGCAAGAAACCTCAAGGAAGAGCAGGAAACTCCACACCTGTGTGCAGGCACTGTCTGCTGAACAACACCCAGCTTTTTTTCTGTTATCATGAGGACTGGAAACTTGATTTACAGGAAATGGAAACAACTCTCACACTGAACTACCCTGCTTGTGGTAATTACGCCATCAGCTGACATACTATTCCAAGAAGAATAGTATGTCAGCTGATAGCATAATAGACTCCAACAGAAAGGGAAGAGGGTTCCTCGCCATTCTTCCTATGGGTCTGTGTCAATGAGACCTCCTATCACACTACATTTGACCTTCCTCCAAAGATCTCAAGCTGGTGCATGTCCTATCCTTTATCTTCATGACAACCCTGCAAGGTTGGTTAGGCCAAGAGATTGTGATTTGCCCTGGTGAATTTGATGGCTGAATTAGGGCTGTGCAGATTTTGTTCAATCCGTTCCATCTGCATTTTGCAGATTGTCAGGTGTCTTCCGTTAATGTCATCTGCTCATTTATGGAACTGGATTTTTAGTGATGTAGGAAATTTTTGTTTGTTTGCAAATGCACATTTGTGCTAATGCACACTCATGCAAGTGCACATTTGTGCTAATGTGCATTAGTGCTCATGCACACTTGTGTTAATGTGCATTAGCACAATTACACACTTGTGCAAATCCCCCCCCCCAGTTAAAAAAAATGAGCCGGAAGTCTGTGGAATCCGTGTGACTCAGAAAAAGGCAGTCCACTGTGGAATCTTCAGGCTGGATTCATAAAAATCCAAACTCATTTAAATCCATTGCAAATTTCTCCAACATCCCTAGGCTGAACAGAGATTTGTAGTCCACTACACTGCACTGAGTGGCAGAAGTTAAACATCATGGACATGCCAATATCTTTCATTCTTGAGCCCACCATATTTGTGCAATGAAAATGAAAATTACTTTAATTAGCTGCAACCAAACTCCCATCATTTCTCATGCAGACCTTGGAACTAAAAAGTTGCAGTCTCCCAGTAGTGGTGAATTCTACTTTGTTCTGACAATGGGCCTGATCAGTTGAGGTGAGCTAATTCAAAATGTAACGAGAGTCCTGTTGGATCAGACCGAAGTCCATCCAGCACAGCCTCCTGTTTCCTACAGTGTGCAAACAAATCCCCATGGGAAGCCCAGAAGCCAGGGTGTGAAAGCAATCACTGTTTCTCCCCATGAACTTTCAGCGGTATGCTATGCTGCTGCCTCTAAATATAAAGATTGCAACATGATAACTAGCAGCCACTGGGTGTGTTAAGACATAAACACAAAACCAGGGTCTAAACCAGAGGTATTGAACCTTTTTCAGCCTGTGGGCCAAATTCAATTTGAGAGAAGTTCTCGGAGGCTGCATTCCTGTGGTGGGTAGGGCCAAAGGGAAATGGGTTGATGCCAAAATACCAAATATACTGGCATACGTTGGCTTAAGGCTCTTACTGCCAGCGCTGAAACTTCAGGATAGGCATTTTAACCATGTAGAATGTTGTCCATATGTGTTGGACTACAGTTTCTCACACTGGCTGCAAATAATGGAAGGCACACACCTGCTTGGGGAGGTTGCTTTAGCCTTTCTTGTAGAAATGGGGTCCCAAGCATTTTGGCTGCCCTTTCTTGTACCTTTTTCCATCTTTACAATACCCCCCTTTTTTCCAGATGGCTTGTGTAAGGGCATTACAATACTGGATTCTTGGATAAACAGGTAACCAAGTTTATCCTTCAGTGCAGCTCTTAGATACGTTCCATGGGGTTTTCTTGGCAAGAATAAGAAGTCACCCAGGGTGCAGCAGGGCCTGTTCTAGAAGTCAATTCCCATGTAGAATTCTACAAAATGTTGAAGCTACTTAGTAGCAATCAATAATTGGCCACCCATCTCTGTTATGTGGAAATGTATTTTCCTTCTCCACATGGTAATTTCGTGGGCTGCTCGATATAAACCTGGAGTATTGCCCAAAGAAATTACATGCCATTGCTACCCCTCAGGGGCTTTCCAAAAATAAAACTAATCATCAAGAGTCTCTCTCTTTTTCAAAAAAATCCAACACAGACCAAGTCTCCTCTCCTTACTTGGAGTGGCAGCTAGAAACTGAATACGGAAGAGGCCAAGAATTGTTTCAAATGGAGTCAATGTGCTTTTCATAGTTTGTGCAGGTTTTGTAGGAACATCAGCATCCAAGAAAAGGGCCTTGAAACAAAGGAAGTACTAACAATTAGAACAACCCTACACTTATTTACTTATATAACTTGTTAAACTACCTTGCTAAATATCTTGCCAAAAAAAATGGAACTGGTCAGTTTGCCAGAAAATAAGACTTTTTGCTTTTCAATAATGACATAAAGGTTTTGAGAAGAGTTTCTGCTTTCCTAATGGCATTAGCTAAAATCTGTGCCAGATTTTATAAGGCAGGTGTAAAACACTGTACCAGAGAAGTTTGATGGTTAGCTTCTTTTTTAAAAATTAGCTTTGTATGTTTTATCCTTGGTTTGGTTAACAGACACTTTTATGAAAATTGAAAATCAGTATTATAGAATTTGTTGTTTAGGTTAAACTAGTTAGTCCCAGATTAATAGCCATTTTCGCTGATCTATGTTTCATTTGTCCACTTTCACTTTTGTAATACGTTGGATAGTTTTCTCTTGTGTTATATTGTGATGACCTGGGATTATAAACTATAAAACGGAACTCAGTTGAACATACTTATTGAAAGTAAATCCCAGAGAAATCAACTAGGCAGATGTCCTCCTTTTTTTTCTCATCATGCAATGAATTATATTGATTGATGAACTGTAGGAATTTGGAAGACCTTGCTCAGATCCTGCATGCAAATTTGGATACTGGGTGTGAAACGCTCCAATGCATCAAGATGTTAAAACGGCACAAAAATGTCTAGCTTGCCATGACCATGGAGACAGCAAAGTCCATCACCTCTTTGTACATGCTGTATAAGCATTTATAACACAATCCTGTGCATGTTTACTTGGACATAAGCCCCACTACGTTTAATGGGGCTTACTCCCAAGTAAGTATGCAAAGCTAGGGAGCCTTAGTGACTGCAAAGAGAGCTGGGTTGGGCTGTTTTTACCCATCCATACAAATCCTGTTTTCAAAGCCAAATCAGTTCCAAATCCATACTTCAGACTGCTCAACACCACGGCAGTGCAAAAAATATTTTCACTTACACACTGTCTGCCACACAAATAATTCCCTAAGACTAAAATCCAGAAACTTGTCAAAATGGCATTCAAAAGGAGGGTCGGACAGGCTTGAAAAATTATGCTGTGCAATGGGGAACCAGTAAACTCCTGGAGAAGGAAGGCTATGCAGACTTATCAAACCTCAGCTCCTCGTTGCTTGCGCACTGTTGGGCAATAATGACTACAGACAATCGCACGTATATCCGATACCCTGCTGTTTTTTTAATGAAGAAGGAATGGGGAAAGAATCCTAAGAGAGCAAAGCCCAGTTACAGTAGTTATTTCCCATGTGCTGGTATATCAGAAATGAAAAACATGGCTTGGCACAAAGATTCACTTAAGCCTCATTTTCATATTTTAGTTCCACCTAGAGAATGCTCACTCGGAACTATATAGTCAGAGAAAGAATATGCTATAGCTCCCCGGGACTGTACCACTTCAAAAACTCACCTACTGAAATGCCCCTCACGTACTGCAGGTACTGACCCAAACCTGAAATCACCACCTGACGTCCTTCTCCATGCAACCTCGCAACCTGAGATATGGAGGGTGGCTGCAACATAGAGAGCTTTTCCGAGCAGCACCTACATTAATGTCTTTTTGGTGCCAGGCAAAGACATTTTTTTTAATTACTCCCCAACAATAATTGTTAGAATAATTTATTTTAATGTTTTAATTTCTGTATTCCACTGTGATTTTAGGATGAGGGGGTGGGGCATTTAGCTCTTTGATAATTTTTTAATGCTCTGTGCATTATCTGATGGTTGCTGAAAGTGAGTTAATTTTCTCTCCTTTGAAATGGTTGTTGGTTTTAGAGTATTTTTGTGCTGCTATCAATGGATTTTATCAGAACTATGATTTTAATCTGTTTTAATCAGTTCATCACGCAGAGAAGTTTGGTTATTGCTGGGTGACTAAGAAATGAAATCAATAAAAGCAAGGAAAGAAAAAAGAAAAGACCCCCCCCCAGTATGTAGAAAACTAGCACCTCAAGGTAAAGATCTGTCAGGAATGAATCTGACCATGTGGATATGTCTGGCAGCTCAGATTCAGAATCAGAATGGGAACAGCAAGAACAGAGGGAGGCACCCTCCCTAGTGAGCCCAGATACAGCAAGACTTTCTTCTCAAGACCTTAAAACACAAATGGCCCAGCCTGAACGGATCCCCCATTCCCCCGCCATGAGAACTCAAGTTTCGGAGGAGGAGGGCAAGGGGTGTGACTTGAGGGATGCTAGGGTCTGTCACAGAGTGAAGCAGGAAAAGTTAGGGGCAGGGCTCAGACACTTTGCCAGGTTGGCCTCTCGTGGAAGTCGACGTAGGAGATAGCCACCCTAAGGGAGGGGCATCCCTGCGAAGCGAGCCTGGCTGAGAAGTTCTTGCCTGGACTGCTGGCAACTTCTCTAACTTCCACTTCGGCTCCTCTATTGATATTTGTAGATGTGTGGATTAGCCGTTTCATTGCAGTCTGAGAGTTTCCTAGAAGCTGCATTTGTAAAGAAGCGAGTCATTTACTAATAAAGCAGTGTTGGCCTGAAGCTTTGTTTCCTGGAGTGTGTTGATTGCAAAGGAAGAGGACAAAGGAACATGACAAGATCAGAGAGGGGCATTAAAACCCTTGAGAGGCTAGCTTTCCACTGGCAGGGTAGCCATTGACACGGGGGAGCATTCAGTCATGAAAAGTCCCACCTACATTCTGAACTGCTACTTTCCCCCCAAAGGGCCATTTTTTTGCACTGTCAGATCTTCCTCACACCTGAAACAGTTCTGAGAAAGCAGAGTGTAAATGCATTAAACAAATAAACATTAAAGGAAATAATGAGGCTTACAGTCAAGTATGCATTCCAGTCTTACATTGCAATGCCAGGTATGCTTACCTGCAAGTAAGCACCCCTGAACATACTGGGGTTTCTGCCCAAGTAAATGTATGCAGACGATCAAGCTGCATATCTCTCTGCACCCAATCTGTAATGTCACTTACAGTACAATCTTATATATTTCTACTCAGACATAAGCCCAATTGAGTTCATTGGGAGTTACTCCCATGTAAATGCATATAATATTGCGGCATTATGTGCCCACTTGCATTACGGAGGTGAACATATGCGATTATTCTTGCCAGGAAAAATTATTGCCTAATGAACTCCCCTAATCGGTCCTTGTAATTAAGATATTTAAGACCCAATGTGCTGTATTGTTATAGGCAGTAAAACATGTCTTCCCTCTTTTGTCCTTAATGCAGCATTTATACCAACAACAGCAACCCAATCCAGCCGTTCCGTGGCAGTTACATTAATTACTCCTTTTGTAAGAGAAGCCCAGCAGACCAATCTTCATCAGGGTTCCCGATGAACACATCTGTGACTTTGTCATTTCAAACTGAGGTTGATAAGGCCATGTCCCAGCAGAGGAATCAACTGGTTGCCTTCGCTGTGGGGTAATGCACTCAACACCAAATAGGTGAATGAGCAAGCTCCCACTTTCCAATTTACCAGCATCCATTCTCTACCTTGAAAACGAGCTCGTCTTGTTGCTGGATGTAGCCTTGAAAGATGCCCTCCAGTGTTCAGCTGTTAATTAAAGGACCAAGTCATTTTGCAGCATGTTAAGAGATTTGGTGGTGGCAGTAGAACCTCTAGCATAGAATCATAGAACCATAGAATAGTAGGGTTGGATGGGGCCTATAAGACCATTGAGTCTAACCCCCAGCAGGAATCCAAGTCAGAGCATCCCTGACAGGTGGCTGTCCAGCTTCATCTTGAATGCCTCCAGTGTGGGAGAGGCCACTACCTCCCTGGGTAATTGGTTCCATTGTCGTATTGCTCTGACGGTCAGGACATTTTTCCTGATGTTCAGCGAGAATCTGGCTTCCTGTAACTTGAGCCCATGATTCTGTCCTGAACTCTGGGATGATCGAGAAAAGATCCCGACTTTCCTCTCTGTGACAACCTTTCGGGTACTTGAAGAGCGCTATCCTATCTCCCCTCAGTCTTCTCTTCTCAAGGCTAAACATGCCCAGCTCTTTCAGGCTCTCCTCATAGGGCTTTGTTTCCAGTCCCCTGATCATCTTCATTGCCCTCCTCTGAACCCTCTCCAGTTTGTCTGCATCTGTCTTAAAGTGTGGCACCCCGAACTGCACACAGTACTCCAGATGAGGCCTAACCAGTGCTGAGTAGAGGGGAACTAGTACTTCACGCAGGCAGTACCAGGCAGTAATTGGCTAAGCTGCCCTGATGTCACAGAGGAGGAGGACAGCAGAAAGCCTCATTGGCTGACATGCTCAGATCCTAGGGGGAAAGCATAGCAAGCTGACATGGCTAGGGAAGGAGAGCAAAGAGGGCTTAGGGAAGGATGGATCAAATAGGGTACGGTCTGGTAGCAGGGCCTGAATTATTGAGGCAGGGATCCTCATTGAAACCCCAAAGCCTCTGATCCCCCCCCCAATGTTTGCTAAGCCATGCCCCCCTCACACAGAGAGCTTTCTACACAACAGTAACTGGACTTGGGGCAGCAAGGCAACATAAAAGATATGAGGTCCTGGCTGAGCCCCTTTGAAATGCAATCACTGTCCCAAGCAATTAAGGGAATAGAAGAAGGTCGGTTCCCTCTCTTCTCACTTTTGTTATTAATCTGAAGATTTATAATCCACTTTTTAAATTAGTTTATTTATTTACAAGATTTATGCACTGCACTACATCCAATAAATTAGCCGAGCGGTGAATAATAAAAAGGGGAGAAAACAACAACCATCATTGCAATACAGAATTAAAACCTTTAACTCAGTTCTGAAAGCAGAGAACAATACTAGAAGACCTAAGATGCTCCTAAAAACACATCCAAGGGAAGACAGCAAATGAATCGGCAGCAGCATTGTCTTCATGCCTGGAAGAATAATATAATTCCTAGAAAATAGGAATTGTACCTGGAGGTGAAAAGAAGCCAGCTTTTAGTGCACTTGTACTGGTTACGGAGAGGAGTCCCAAGGATTTCTGTGCCACCTTGTCCAAAGCCCTACAGGGCTCAGGCAGAAATAAGAGGGGAGTGAATGGCGTTGGGGGTTCCATTTCCCCCCCCCCACAACCATAGTGTTGTTAACCCATTCCCTGCCATTGGAACAGCACAGGGGAATTAATCGATGCAAGCTCTGGGGCTGTTGTAGATTGGCTGCTGTTCTGGAGGCGGGGGAGTGGGCTCTGGTGAGTGAGCGGGCTATGAATCATGTAGATCCACAGCTTCTCCCAGCACTCCCACCCCCTGACACACCCCTGGCATGCTGCATTTACTCCATCGACAATGCTGGAGATGAAGTGGTTGTGGAGGTTTCTACCATGGCTTAAAGGGGGGTGGGGAGAATGAGGCTGAATCATTCCCAATGAGAATGGACCCTCTTTCCCTTTCTCTCTTCCTTCAGAGGGGAAAATCCAATATATCCATAGGCCTCTGGGATGCCCTTCCAGGGACCAAAGGATTGCATCTTTAAAAGCAAGAGTGGGCAACCTTAGGCCTGAGGCTACATCCAGCTCTCCTGGGGGGGCAAATTCAGCCATCCTGGAATTCCCCAGTGGGCTCCATCCCCTTCCCATGGCCCTACCCCCTTCCCCCACAACCACCAGTCATTTGGTGGTTTCCTGGCTTTTGTGCAGTTTTTTTCCCCTTGTCAAGGTTTCCCTTATGACCTGGAACCCTTGAGCAACCCTTTAAGGATCTCTTGCCTCCTTAAGAGTCCCGCCTTCATTCTTTTAAAATTCTCCTTCCTAGTAACATGGGGTTTAGGCTCTAGATGTGGAGTGATTGGCACTTCAGATACCTGGTGTTAACCACAACAGTTTACTGGTAAATTGAAAGCTAGCAAATTGCAACTAAAGGTATTTACACAATACAGCTGAGTGATACAAGACAAGAGGCATTAAAGAAAATAAAAGTTGCCAAATGGAAGCTCCTTTACCCTAGCTGCACTTAGACTTCTCCAGGCTGCTTCTTCCTGCTCCCTCTTTATGCTTTGCTCTCACATCAGGCTCTGGCTGTCTCAGCTCTTACTAGCTCTCTCACTGTCTTACTAGCTCTCTTCCCTCAAAAGCAAAAGTCCAGCTTCAAACTTGGAAGAAATGAAACTTAATTGGAGACATGAAACTGACACTTAACTGGAGAAATGAAACTACTCCTCTCAGGGTTACCCCCTCCCAACTAGGGATGTCAGAGAATTCCGTGACGGATCTTGGTGAGGCCAAATGCCAGTGCATTCGGCCCCCCGAAATCCATCGCAAAACGAAGCCCCCCCAACCCACGAAAGCTGCACGGGACGAAGAACCCGCCACCCCCAACCTACAAAAGGTGCGCAAAACGGAGCACTTACCTGCTCCTGTTCACGCTGCTTTGTGAATGTGGCCGTCCTGTGGCTGCCATTCGCTTCGTCTTCATAGCCGTGATAGGCTATGTAAATACTTATGTAGCCTATCACAGCTAATGCAGGGACACAAATGGTGGCAGCTACGACAGCCACCATTTGCGTCCCTGCAGGGCTGCCCAGCGGCCGGATGTTTGGCTGCGGGCAGCCGGAGCTGGCCGGTGGCTCCATGGCTTGGCCATGGAGCAGAGCCGGCCAGGCAGGATTCCGGGGGGGAGGACCGGATCGCCTCCCCCCCCCCGTCGAGGATTCCAGGGGGAGGGACGGAGCTCTCCAAGCACCCATTGCAGGGAGCATCAAGAGGCTAACAACAAGAAGTCAAGTGTTACATGGGATGGATAAAAGTAAAGGAGGAAAAACATTAAATCAACCAATGCAATTTCCTTTTGTTGCAGTTTGCCTTGACTAGAAATAACATGACTGAGTTTTAAGAGAGACTCAAGACATCTCCAGCATAGCAATGCAACAGCGACTGGTCTGATTGGCAAAGCACGTCCCAAGACAAAAGCCACAATGGAATAGAGTGGTATTCTAGCATACATTAGTGTATGTATGCACACTCATGCATGTGCGTGCGCGCGCACACACACACACACACACCACATATGCCTTGTGGTGCTTTTGCTGGTTTACTAAGACAGCTTGGAGGAGAATGGAGGCTGCATTCTCTGTCCCAGGTCAGCAACTACTTTTGGCCTGCTTTGACAATGGGATGAGAACTGATGGGCTGAGGCTCACCTCCATTCCACAAAGTGCTGGGAAGACCTATTACTAAGTCATGAATACAACCCTCACCCTCCCATACACACACACACTCCAAATTATGCTCTCTCTTTTATTTCCAGGCTGGGAATTTCTCTCTGGTGATGCTCTCAGTTTGTTTCTCTCCCTCACCACATGCAGAGCTGCCCCCCTTCCCCCAGAACCCAACAGCCACAGCTAGCCATGGTCATTTCCAAAATCTCCTCCATCAATCACCCTGAGAATATGTTCTTTCCAACACCCTTCCAAAAATACAGCCTTGATGGCTTTTTAGCAGATAAGGCAATATATACATGTAAAAAATAAATAAATACCTCCCGGTCAACAAGGTCCTGTGCCACTTCAGTCCAACTGGAGGTAGATTTATTTATTTTTTAAGAACAAGAAGGGTTTTCTTGTAGATTGATTTACTGAGTGGATAGGAAAAGAAGGCAGAGGGCAAATCTCCCTTTTACTTCCTTCAGCTTTTCTCCATTTCCCCATGCCACCAGCAACTAGCTTCTCTCTGTCCCTCTCCCTTTCTGCACCAGAAAGGCCAAAAACAAACAAACAAACAAACAAACACCAAAGTCTTCCCATTGTACCTCTGTAAGTTGAC
This sequence comes from Heloderma suspectum, assembly GCF_057233095.1. Taxonomy (NCBI): domain Eukaryota; kingdom Metazoa; phylum Chordata; class Lepidosauria; order Squamata; family Helodermatidae; genus Heloderma; species Heloderma suspectum. Next base: position 7,193,261 of record NC_139466.1, read on the forward strand.
TGGGATAAGAAATAACACAAAGAAGACTGGATGTGAAGGGGAGCTGCTGCAGGGAAGGAAGAAAAACCTGGTGTGGATTTCTCTGGGAGAGAAGGACAAACTGTCTCCTAGCTTTCTAACACTGGTTTTGAAAACAGATGCTTACTGTTCTGTGCTGGGTTTTGCCCAGGAAGTGGGGGCAGTGTTTAATTTCTGGGGGGGGGGACCCTGCAGGGGACTCAGGTTTATGGGGAATGACGCCATCTGCACTATTAGGGGTGTACGAAACCCTGCTTACCTGGCTCCGCTGTGTTCCGCAGGTGGGGGGAGGGGATCCGTTCCTCCCCCTGGAATCCTTGACAGGGGGAGGCGATCCGTTCCTCCCTCCCCGAATCCTGCCTGGCCAGCTCCGCTCTGCAGCCAGGCCATGGAGCCGCTGGCTGGGCCAACCCGCAGCGGAGCCTCCAGCCGCTGCTGGGCTGGTGTGGACGCAAATGGCGTCCTGAGTAGGGGATGCCATTTGCATCCCTATGGTAGCCCGTGATAGGCTACGTAAATATTTACATAGCCTATCACGGCTAAAGCAGGGACGCAAATGGCATAGGGGACACCATTTGCGTCCCTGCTTTAGCCATGATAGGCTATGTAAATATTTATGTAGCCTATCACAGATAAAACAGGAACACAAATGGTGTAGGGGACACCATTTGCGTCCCTGTTTTAGCCGTGATAGGCTACATAAATATTTACGTAGCCTATTACAGGCTACCATAGGGACGCAAATGGCGTCCCCTACTCAGGATGCCATTTGCGTCCACACCAGCCCAGCAGCAGCCAGAGCTGCTGCCACCGCTGCCGCCGCCACTACCACTGGAGCCGCAGCCGCAGCCAGGTAGGCTCCGTTTCACAGGGCTTTCACGGGGTGGAGGGGCGGGGGGCTCCATTCCGCCACAGATTCCGGGGGGCCGAATTCACTGGAATTCGGCCCCCTGGGTTCCATGGTGGAATTCTCTAACATCCCTACTTCTCCTTAATTCTGTGGGAGGGGCAGTCTGCCACCTGCTAGGTGGAAAGGATAAGGCACTCTGAATGTGTCCAGAGCCACTTTTTCCACATTCCTCCTGTCTAGTAGAAATAAATTTTGGCTAACAAACCAAAAGAACACAACTGGTGGACTCTAATTATGAAAAAAAACATATGACTGGCCAACAGAACTGCACAAATATCTGGACGAACGCAAGCAATTTAGCACTCAATATTGAGCAGGTGAGAGAATGAACAATTAGCACAGGGAGAATGCTTGGCAGAATGCTTTCTTTTCCTTGTAGTTTAAAGGACAGCCAGTTGTGTCAGAACCACTCTTAAGCATAAAGTCCCATTTTACACATCATGAACACTGAAAATCAGAGACCGAGAACTGGCTATTGCTACCTCCAGGCCAACTGGGGCGGCGGGGGGGAGGGGGAGCGTTCTTCTTCTCACTAACATTAACCAAAACCATTTGGAATCAGAAACCTCTGCCAACCTACAGTCTACCCACCCCTGCAGAAGAGGTATGGTAACTTACTGTTTAGATGTAGTCATGCAGCCAGCTAAATGCAGCAGCTGCACTGTGGTCCATGCAGCAGCAGCAGCAACACACACACACCATCAAGCCTGACCAGTTTTCAGTGTAGCTGATTTATTCCAGTCGGGGGTTTGACTTTTTCTTTATTGTTTCTTTCACGATCATGCACATAATGATCAGAGATAGTATTGCTCAATGCTCAAAATAAGCAGCGCAACACCTCACCGGGGGGGGGGGGACACGACGTGTTCTCAACACAGAACATTCCATCCTGAGGCACCGAGTGGAGAATGACTCCCCAGATGCATGAAATATTAACATTTTCTACTTTGTCTGAGGCAGATTTCTGCCACTTTCTGTGAATCATACTTGGATAGAATTACAGCCTTTCAAGGAGTCTGCAGTGTTTTGAGTAGTCTGGAAAAATACTGGCTTCCACTTCCGACTTTCTGGCTGCTTGTTGCTGCGATGCTCTCTCCCATCAGAGACGATCCAAGCCCAGTCACGGCAACCTCGCAGGGAGGCAACCTCGCAGTCTCAAACGTGCAGACCCAATAGGGCCAGGAATGGCAATCGCAGTTACTCATGAAGCCACTTCATACTGAGTCATACAGGGTCCACATAGCCCTGAATTGTCTATTCTAACTGCTAGTGGTTCTTAGGCAAAGAGGTCCTTCCCAGCTCCTGCTCCCTGTTCCTTTTTTTCTTTTTTAATAAAAGGAGATGGCAGGGATGGACCCAATTTTGGTGGAGCTGAGCACCCATTCTGGGTTTCAGTCCAAACCAGCCAGAACTCTAAAGGAGCTATCCAAGGTGCTGAACCCTATTCCTCAAAATAGCTTCAGAACCTTGGACAGCTTCATTAGAAGTCTCCACTGAAATCGGAGCCACCAGCCTCCCCAGATGGAACCTGGGACTTTCTGCGTGCAAAGCATGTCTTCGACCACCAAGCTAAGGCCTACAGCCTGGGATGTGGTGTTTCCTTTCCATTTATCACCAGGTTGTAACCATCTAAGGCCTTCTTGACAGACAGCAAACGAGCATGGTAAACCATAGGGCTGTGCACTGCTTTGGCCTGGAGCCCGAGCTCCAAGTCAAAGTGGGGTGCTTCGGGCCACAACCAAGGTGAGGCAGAGGGGGGCTGAAGTGGCCCGAAGCAAACCAGGTCACTCCGAAGTGCTTTGGTGCGCTTCGGCGTGATCTGGAAGCCCACCTGCCATGCCACCGCCACTGCTGCCACCCAGCCCCCAGCTCCTTACCTGGATCCTGTGGACATGCACCCGCAGCCATCTTGTTTTTCTGGGGTGGGCAGGAGCCATTTTAAAAATGGCTCCCCACATCCCCCAGAACAACAAGGCAGCTGCTGACACACGTCCAGAGAGTCTAGGAGCTGGTGGTGCCAACAGCTCCCCCAGTGCCAGCTCCCTCAGCAGGGGCTCCCAGCTCCCCATGGAACAAGGGCTGAAGGAGCTGGGGGCTGGGCAGCATCTGGGGGGGGGAGGCGAAGCGGGATTCGTATGTCTGAATTGCACTTCAGCTTCATAGGCTGAAGCAAGCCAGGACGGACCAAATCAGCCCAAGCCAAATTGGGCCTGCCTCGGAAGCCCTGAAGTGGCCTCTGAGTTAGATCGGGGGGGTCCGTGCACAGCCCTAGTAAAATGCTTCCTGGATTGTACCACTTCAGCGTGCAGGTGGGGAAACTGTATGAATGAATGCTCGCCCCCTGCCCATATCTATACAGACCAGGTGCGTTGAACCTCTTTCAGCCCAAGGACTGAATGCAATTTTAGAGAGGCTTCCATGGGGTGGGGTGGGCTAAAAGCAAAAGGGGTGGGGCTGAAACACCAAAATGATCAGTGCTTCATAGTTTAAAGCTCTTACTGCCAGAAACGAAGCCTTAGGAGAATCGCCGAATCCTCATCATCTGAATCCTCATCGAATGTTGTGCATTTTAGCTCTTGCATCAAGTGCTCAAAAGCCACTTACATCAGCCAAACATATGGATGTTGGAGAATGCTGCAACAATATCAAATGAGTTTGGATTTTCATGAATCTGACCCACAGATTCCAAAGTGGACTGGCTTCCCCCGGTCGGGCGGATTCTGCAGATTTGTGGGCCACTTTTCTAACTTCCCCGAATTTTGCACAAATTTCATCATAGAAAAATATGCAAAATGTAAAAACCCAACCAAAAATGCACATTTCCCCCACAGGCTAAAGCGTGAAAATGCGCATTTTGTGGTAATTTGCTCATTTTCACATGTGCGAATTAGTGCATTTGTGCAGATTCAGAAATTAAAAAACCTGAATCTATCAATGGATAGACAATGGAATGAAAGGTGCCTGACAATCCATGAAACACAGATGGAACAGATTTTACACAATCTGTACATCTCTAGCCAAACAGGACTATCTTTACGGCAAAGATTAAACAGGCACAAACCAGGCATCAGGCATAAGAACATCAATAAACCTGTCAGTGAACCCTGTAACATCCTGGACATACCAAGACTATCAGGGTAGTAGTTCTAAGGAAATTGGAATCAGGGGCTCTATTGAAATGTGGGATTGCAGAACAAGTGACCCTAAAGATATTTGTGTTAATCAGGGACTCAATAGGGATTATGGTTTCTATGCACATTATAAAGACCCTTAGTGCACCTTTTGGTTTGCAAACATTGCTTTACGAGAACAGAACGCTTGCTGCAGATCTACCTTCTTAACTATCTTTTCAGACTCAAAGCCTCCAGTTCCACTTACAGTGTCTGATGAAGTGGGTTGTAACCCACAAAAGCTCATGCTAATTCATTAAACTATCTGACCAAGTAAAACAGTTGAGTCTATATTTGTGGTACATCTAACCGTAAGCCCTAGTTTTTAGAATGGAGAAAGGACTGTGCAAAAGCCAAGAAACCCCCAAATGATCAGCAGCCTGGGGAAAAGGGTCCTAGAACTCAGAATTGGGTCAGACTGGGTCCCTAAGTGGGCTGATTTGGCTTGGAGGTCTGAGGCTCAACACCCCTGATCTATACATACGCAAGCCTTCCCCAACCGGGTGTGTTCCAGATGTGTTGGACTGCAAAACCAATGATCCCCAGCCTGCATGGCACATTGCAGTCCAACATATCTGGGGGGCACAACACTGGCAAAAGGTGTGCTACATGATCTTGGATAAATAATGACAAAGAAAAAGGCAGGTGACTCACAGATGAACAATATTCTCCTAAGAATTGCAAGAGTTTTCATGTGAGAACAGAGTTGTACCCTCTCAACACACACACACACACACACACACACACACACAGAATGACTCAGAAATCCAATTAGCATACATAACATGACAGCATCAAATGTATCTAAAAGAAATAAATGGTAGAACAGTTTTAACAAGCTTATTGCTTAAAGTCCTTAATTAACAGTACAATTAACGATGCCAGCTTCAAGTCTACACGTAGCAAAGGACAAAAGTAATCACAAATTGTTACACACTGTCTGCTGACAGACTTATTTTCTTGTTCTTTTTTAAACAGAGAGAGCTTAAATTGGTTTGGGAGAAAAGTCACTTGCTGTGGTGTAGAAAGAGGTCTGGCAGGTTTTTGAAACCATACAAAACCCACCAAATCTATTTAACCAGAGGTAATAGTGGGAGGAGTGTATGCAATCCAGTCAGCTCTCCCTTTTTCAAATTGCCTTCTCCCAAAAAAGTCCTTCACATGCCCCCTCCAGGTGACACATTTTCTAAAGCCAAATATTCATGTCAACCTCATTTGTCCCCATCCCACCCTGAAACTATGTGAAATGACTTAAGCTTATATAATCAACTATTAATATTTATTTGCATATGAATATATTTTCTTCTTCCTTTGCATATAACAGAGAGAGAGAAAGGGAGTTGTGGTTGTGGTTTTAAAATAGGGGATAGTCAAAAGGGAAATATTTCAAGACTGAAATTCTATGTCTGATGGGAGAATGCTCTACTGATTACAGTGGGATACTTCCAAGAAAAGCCAAGCAGGACTGGGGTGCATGAAAGTTTTTAAGCAAATAATCTCCCAAGATACATAAAGGTTCCACTGAGAATAAACATCTAAGCCATTGGTGGGCAGCCTGTGGCCCTGAGGCCACATGCTGGCCTTGGACTAATTTCAACAGAACTCTGCAAGAGCAGTCTGTCCTTCCCCCAGCTGTTGGGTGCAGAGGAATCACAGAATAGTAGTAGAGTTTGAAGGGGCCTACAAGACCATCGAGTCCAACCCCCAAGAGGGAGAGAGAAAGAGGGCAGCTGAAAGAGAGAAAAGGGGTGGCACGAAGAGAGAGAGAAGGGTGTGGCAGAAAAAAAGAGAGAAAGGGGGCTGGCAGAAAGAGAGAAAAAGGGTGGCAGGGATGGAGAGACGGGGTGGCAGAAAGACACAGACGGAGAGAAAGAGAAGAAGGGGGCTAGCAGAAAGAGAGAAAAGGGTGTGGCAGAAAGAAAGAAAGAAAGAAAGAAAGGGAGGGAGGGAGGGAGGAAGGGAGGGGCTGGCAGGAATAGAAAGAGCAAGGGACCTTGCTGAATGAGAGAGAAAGGGGGCTGGCTGAATGAGAGAGAGAAAGGGAGAGAATGGGGCTGGCAAAAGAGAGAATGCAGCCTCCTGCATAAAAAAGCTTCCTGTGACTTCAGCAGAAGAAATTGACTTTCCCAAGCTCCCCACCCCCAATACGTAGTGCATAAAGATCTGAAAGTTAACTTCCAAATTAGCATGCCTAGGATTGCATTGCAGCCTTATGTATCTATTATTACATTTATATCCCACCTTTCTCCTCTTGCAAGGAGCCCAGTGTCTTATGGTTATGGTTGTTGGTTTCTGAGATTGTTTGGTCGAAGTCGTTTTAGATATATGTTTCTTTGTGTATATTGTCTGTTCATGTGTTTTTTATGTAAATGGTTTTTAATCTCTGTATATTATATTTTTAATGTTTTTAATCTTTGTAAACTGCCCAGAGGGCTCCGGCTGTTGGGTGGTATAGAGATGATGATGATGATGATGATGATGATGATGATGATGAATGTGGCTCCTCCTCACAACAATGCTATGAGTTAGACTAAGAGTCAGTGTGGACCAAAGTCACCCTCTGAGCTTCATGGCAAAGTAGGGACTAGAACATGCATTTCCTGAGTCCCAGTCCAAGCCTCTAGCACTGCACCATACTGGCATATTTCACATTGAGTCAGTTATGACTTGAATGTGGAGAGTGCCTTTTTTACAGGTAACTAGAGGGATCCAGCAATTTGGGGGGGGGGTAAGATACTCATCAGGAGGCACTTTCACACACACACACCCCGCTTCCCTCTAGCACCACTGGTGTCTCTACTTCTTTCCTAGTTGAAAAAGCCCAGGGAAATGTCTCGAACCAGTGCTCCCAGTAGTTAGGGCCTTGCACCTTGGCTTATCTCCTGTGCCGTTCCAGTACTCGGTCTCTACTGCATGCCTGGCAGAAGAAGCTCAGTGTTTCGAGAGAACCACCTAGGCTGCACTACCAGCCTGCCGGAGCATTCCATCAGCTGACACCCACAAGGGCCAATCCCTGTCCACCATGCCCTATAAAGCCTTAGTTTCAGAGCTTGCTCCTCAGTCTGCACAACAACTCTCTTGTGTGCGAGGCAGCCTCAAAGCTCCTGTTCCCTTGGATCTTGACGCTCTCCCTGGCTTTTGCTACATGCTGTTTCCCAATCCTCTATTGCTGCCTTAGAGCTAGACCTGCTTTAGACCACACACCAGCTTCTGGCCCAATTGGACTGATAGACAGCTCCCTCCGGGCCCTAGAACCCGACCGTCTAGAGCCTGACCCTTCATGAAGCCTGTGTACCCACCAAGCTCCAGCTACGTATCTCAATCTTTGAAATTAAAAGTTGGCCACCCCACTTCTATGTGGGTGTGTCAGATGTAGCAAACTCCCCCCTCGAGACTTCAGGTTGCCAATGCAGCTCCCTCTTTCGAAGCAGCGGCATCAAATGCGATTATGGATGATGAATCACAACCAGCCATCCCTGTAAATACTGCAAGGATCAGTTTGTCGACAATATAGCACTAATTGAGATGGGGGGAAAATCCTAGTGAAACCAACACCCAGAACTCCCACCAGTTTCAAAGGGGATTTTGGATGGTTCTGCATTTCAATTGCAGAGGTGAACATCTGTTCTCATCACTTGCAAGGTTTAATATTAAACACTTGCCAACATGGGCGATGGTTCCTTGTAGCCGAGTGTCGTAAGTCAACACCAGTGGCTATCCATCACAACTCAAGGGTTAGTTTAGATGTCAAATTGTTGTGGTTGATGACATCTGCCTGCTTTTTGACCCCCACCCCAGGTTTCAAAACCAACAAGCAGCAAACCCATTGACAGAGGGAAAGTCAAGAAAACTCTTGCATTTTCACCTGCTTTGTGTCAGAACAAACCCCCAGTCATCCAGATCAATGGAAGGGCTTAATCTTCTGACTTCATTCCTGCAGCTTTTCTTCTTTTTTTTTTAACTTGGCTCTGGTTTGGCTATTGTATTTCTGTCCATCATGTGTTTGTTTACTAAAGCTACCTGTCATCCAATTAAAGAAATCTTAAGCCAATTAATCATATGAGTTTGGTTGATTAATCTTTTCCCCCGATTAGTCTGACACATCTGTATATGAGAAAAACAAAAGCAATAGTTTGGAAGAGAAAACAGCACACTTTGTGGATACATGATGCATGCATTTGCATCAGCAAGCATCATCTTAGGAGAGGTATTCCCCCTTCTCTCACACACGGAAAAGGAATGCCTCTTCTAAGAGAGCTGAAGTTTTTTCTATGGGTTTCATCTGAAAATAACTTAGGCTGCAATCCTATACACATTTCCTAGGGACTAAGTCCCAGTGAATTCAACAGGGCTTACTTCTCAGTAACCATGTATAGGATTGCACTGACATTTTAAAAAGAACACCTACCTCCCATTGAACCAGGAGCACTGTTTCAGTGATTTCTTTTTCTTTAAATAGGCTAATCTAACCAATAGACTAACCAAACATTGCAGCCTGAGTTTTTATGATTGGCTTCCTGCTCCATGAAAAAGGTGAGCACACAACCAACATAACAGCCCATTACATTTCTAAACAACCAATACACATTCAAAGAAAATAGGGGTAGAACCCTTAGCAAACTTACCTTGAAGTTCCATTGAACACACTGGGCCTGTTTGCCCGCCATGACAAGCCACCATGGGTTAATTAACCTGCGGAGTTTCTCAGCATGCACCAGCTTCCATTTTGAATATGTAAGCCACAGTGGGTGGGTGTTGTAGCTTGTCCTCTCATGCAAACCCAGGAGGGGTGGGTTAAACAACCCTCACATAACCCTAGAACAACCCAAGGTTGGCATATTCAGAATGGCAGCCGGAATGCATCACAACCCACTGTACTTTAAACAAGCCACAGTGGACCGCAGCAGTCATATGAACCAGGTGAATGGGATTTACTTCTGAGTAGACATGCACAGGATTGTGCTGTAGATCTCACACCCATGAAAACATAAGATTGCACATTGTGCTAAATGTTATTATTCCCATATGCATCAAACGAAATCCATCTTTTCAACACAGTTCATACTGTGTATTAGTATTGTCATCAAAGAGTGACCATATCCCTTTGAACTGCTTAAATAATGTATAAAATGACGGTTTCCGCACCAACCCAGTTTGAAGCAATGGATCTATTTGCTACTCCTAACAAATCTGTGTGTGTGTGTGTGTGTGTGTGTTTAATTCTGCACCTTCTTAAGCAACAAACAACATTTCACATTTATATTACACTTTGCAGCATTCAAAGTACTTTACAAAGATGGAACGACCTGACCAAGAAGCATCATTTTGGGGTACAATGGTACTTCTTTGCATCCAGATGAACCCATCAGATAATCAGAAAAGAAAATCGAAATGTAATCTAGGAACAATCTGGGAACAAGAAGAGTGGAAGCAGACATACAAATGGCTTACTACTAAAGGCCAAAACAGGCATTACTTTAAGGGAGCAATCCTATCAAGATTGACAGTGGCCTCCAACCCCGGGGGCAAACGCCTATCCGGTGCAGGGCAGGAAGACTGGTGAGGAGTGGATCTCCTCCTCCGCTTTCAGCTGTCTAGCCATGGGACCTCGGAGCGTGGGAAGCAGCAGCCGGATGACACATAGGATGGGTGGTACTGGATTTCCGACTTCCCTGCCCCAGCCTGCCCCCAGGAAAGCCCCATTTTCGCTGCTCCACACTGTTCTTATGAGTGCAGAGCATGGGGCAAATCCGAGACTAGACAAACATTTTAAAGTAATGTCTGTTTTAGCCCTAACTTGAGGGTGAAATATTTTAAAATCCAGGTCCAATAGTTTTATTTTAACTAACCTTGTATAATTAGAGAAATATGCAATTTGGCAGAGAACAATTGTTGGAGATATCCCTCCTCATGCCATGCTTATTCTAGTCACATATTCTGGGTTTTTCCCTTGATGGTCAAAATGTTAGAATGACTTCTTATACTCCACAATTAATTCCTACATTAACTCTCCATATGTTAACTTCCCTGCATCCCTAAGGCTGCAATCCTATGTGTGCTTAGTTGGTACTAAACCCCATTGGATTCAGTGGGTTTTCCTTAAAGATGTAAAAGTATATGCTGGATCAGACCAAAGGCCTATGGAACATCAGCTCCCATTCCAGTTGAATCACTCCCCCCCCCCAGGCTAACTGACATGAAATACCCTGTGGGAAAGAACGAACAAGGGAGACAAGAGCAGGACAAGGGAACATCAGGTTTACAATCTTTTTTTCTGATTGATTATAAACCACTCGGGGCACATTTTCTGGTTGAGGAATGGGATAAAAACAAACAAAACACTTCAAATAAATAGTAGTCCAGCATTCTGTTCACACAGTGGCCAACCAGCTGTTGATCAGGAACCTGCAAGCATGACATGAGCACAACAGCACCCTCCCACCCATGTTCCCAACCAACTGGTGTACATAGGCTTAGGGCACAATCCTATGCATGTTTAGACAGAGAAAAGGCCTACAACTCCCAACATGCCCCAGCCAGCATTGCTGGCTGGGGCATGCTGGGAGTTGTAGGCCTTTTCTCTGTCTAAACATGTGTAAGATTGCACCCTTACTGCCTCTGATGCTGGAGGCAGCATACAGCCATCAGGACTAGTAGTCATTGTTAACCTTCTCTTCCATGAAATTGTCTAATCCCCTTATGAAGCCATCCAAATTGGTGGCCATCGCTACATCTTGTGCTAGTGAATCCCATGGTTTAACTCTGTGCTGTGCTGTTCTTTAACTTCTTCATCCTTCCTTTGATCTGTGCTGAATCTCCCACCCATCAGCTTCATGGGATGACCCCACTGGGTTCTAGTATTATGAGAGAGGGAGAAAAACATCTCCCTCCCCATTTTCTCCACACCATGCATAACGCTGTACACCTCCACCAGTAAATCACACAGATACACTATGCCCAGTTTGTGCCATTATTTACTCTGGTCACAGAATGACAGAATCCAGCTTTTCCTCTCAGCACAGAAATCTGGATGCCCATCTTTGCCTTCTAATGTGTAGTGTGGCCCACAATGGATTGTACCAGCCCGTTTGAACAATTTTTTTCTATAGAGCACCCACTGGAACAATTCCACAAAAGAGGGAATTCACATCACCCAAAATATAGAGTTCAAAAGAGGCCAGAGCTTTGCATAAAGTTTGAATATGCTAATTTATAGCTATGGATGCACTGTGGTGGGGAAGACTGTGACCAGGTAACTTGTGTGCCTGCTCAGTCTGGGAGCCAACTGTTGATGGGACAATCTCAAAGCCCCTGCTGTCTAGTCCTGTGCCTCTATCTTTAAACCAGACTTGGACTGGGCAGTCTTTCAAATAGAGGATGCCTTCAAATAGATGACTGCCCTCTGACAGCCATCCAAATAGAGGATTGTCCTCTGTAAAGCAGGACACATGGCCACTCAGTCTTTCTATCACCATGAACAAACTTTCAATACTTTTAAGGACACAGGATAGGGGAGAGAACCTGATCAAAATGAAGACCAGGTTGCCTGCTTCTTTGAAGGGCATACCCACCCCATGAACTGATAATGTGGGCTTATCCATGCTCTAAGCCTGCCTGTGATGTCTGAAGTTCAAAGAACAGAGCCTCAGCTGTGATGCTCTTTAAAATATCTGCTGTCTCTTCTTCTGTACTGAAGCTGATACGCTGCTGGATCTCCTTAGCCTGCTAGGCACATATGCATACAAAATAGCTCCCATCTCTTTGCTTTACCAAATGAGGCTGTATAATTAGGTTGTAAAAAACCTGATTACATCAGGACCAGCAATGCAACTAGCAGACATTAAGATATCCTAAATGGTGTGTGGAAGTCTTAAACTAAGGCAGAAGTTTAGGTAAAGTGGGTGTCCTGTTCACATACGGATTGCACTGATTTTGTTTTCAAGACTGCACACATGTATGTATGTGTGCACACACATGTGTGATGGGGCTGTTAAAGACAAAGCAATGAATTTCACTTACTTGGAGGTACAGAGTTATTTTATTCATTATAATCCTTAAGACCAGGAGCCAAAGAGCATCTTCAGGCTGACTATGCCTACACGGATTTTTTGCTTTTGTTTTAAAAGTTCACACACACACAGTAACTTAGATCCCACACACATGCACCCAAAAATGGGAAGTCCCCCCAGTTTCAAAGGCAGTTTGCTATGATGCATTCTCCTTACTGTGCATGAGGACCTAGTTCCTCTGTTCTTTGAATCCTGGCCTGTTTTTTTTTGTTTTGTTTTTTTTCAATTTTATAAACAGAGTTTGGGCCATTTTACATGGCCCAAACTCTGGACATCACGTCCAAACGTACATCACGTCCAAATGTAGGGCATCACGTCCAAATGTAGGTTGTTGTAAAATGATCTGATATCCCCCAACAGTGCACAAAGGTGGGCTGATTCACATGATCAGAACGCGATTCTCAGACATCAGCCACGCTGCAGGTAACATTAGCATTGGACAATTGAGAGAGCGATCATTTGCCCCAGTGTCACTGTTGAGATCCTTTGTCCAGAGCATGATGAAGCCATACTGAAGAGTGGTCTGGACAAGCCACGGATCATTCCTTGGCCATTTTCCACCATCTCACCTTTAACCAGTGGAGGCTGGTGGCTCTGATTTTGGTGGGTAAACAGAACTCTAAAGGAACTCTCCAAGGTGTTTAACCATTTCAGGTATAGGGCTCAGCACCATGGATAGTTAATCTAGAGTTCTGGCTGGTTCTGACTGAAACCCAGAATGGATTCACAGCCCCACCAAAATCAGAGCCACCAGCCTCCACTGCATTCAACACTCCTTCCTTCCCCACCTTAGAAGCTGCTAGTGACTGAGAGTCATAAGTTGGGCCTGATGCTGCAAGGGTCAGTCCTAATGGTTTTCATTTGACAGGAAGAACAAGGATGAGAAACTAACAATGCAATTCTGTACACGCTGACTCAGAAGTAAGCCCCATTGAATTCAGTGGGGCTTACTCTCAGGTAAATGGGTGTAGGATTGCAGCCTAAAGGACTGATTCTCATAAGGATCTTCATCAACTGATGACTAAAATGTTCAGTAGAAAGGCATGCAAAGTTCGGAAGTACAAACTTCCCCAGTTTGGAACCTCTGGACTACATTATGAGTCTCCAAAGTTCAGGATAATTAGCTTGCCCCTGGCACTAACTTTCCCCATCACCAAAGCTGATAACCCATTCATTCTCTTTTCCACAGGTACTTATCTGGCATCAGTGGTAATGAAGAGAAGGACTGCTCCAGCCTTCATCAGGCTACAGTAGCATTGTGGGTATCGTGAGGAAATGTAGTTTCCTAGGGCTCCTAAGCCCCTAGCTCCATTTCCCAGGGCTCCTGATGTCCAACCTGCTGTTGCAACCAAAGGAAAGTCTAAGCAGTGGCTCTTCTTATTGCGAACCAATAATGACAAATATGTATGGGGCAAACAAAGAAGGGGTGGGGGAGTTTGGGAAGGTCTGGGCTAGGAAGACCTCTATACTTTCTCATATGTCCCAGTGGGAGGGCAGACAGCTTGCAAAGAGAAGCCTCAAGACCTCATTGTGTTCCAGGCTGCTAACACCATCAGGAAAGAGATAAGGGGTAGTATCCAATGTTAGTCCTGCTTAGAATAGACCCATTGAAATGTATGGGACCTATGTTAGTTGTGACTCTACCTAGGACTAACACTGGATACTACTCAAGATCTCCAGAGTTTGGATTGGGCCTGGATTTAAAAATGAGCTAATTTGGACCTGATATGAACTGAGTCCAGATCAGCCCATTTTAAGGAAGCCCATTCTAAGCTGAGCCCAGGAAAACTCCACCCAACACTGATTAGGGATGTCAGAGAAATCCTCAATGGATTCAAATGGATTTGGATTTCTATGAATCTGACCTAGAATTCTGCAGCAGACTGGCTTTTTCCAAGTCATTAAGATTCTGTGGACATATGGACCTGTTTTTCACATGTGGGGGGGCATGGGATTTGTGCTAATTTGTATTAGTGCTAATGTGAATTAGAGCTAATGCAAATTAGTGCGAGTAGAACAAAATTCCAATCCTGTCAATGAGGAGGTGACAGAACAAAAGACACCTGACAATCTCTGGAACACAGATGGTATGGATTTAACAAAATCTGCACATCCCTAACGCTAAAGTCAATGAATGAACAGCATGGGTTAATGGATCACTGGAGATATAACACCACAAGACATCACTTCAAGCACAATGTTTTTCAGTGGAAAATCAGTTCACACAAAGTACTTCTAGTCATCAAGTGTATAGCAGTCAAGTCTACAAGAACCAAGTGCAGTACATGATGCACAAATACATGCATCTATTGTAGCATTTCGATTAACTTTTCATAGTATGGCTGTAATTCAGTAGAATTGCTTTCATTTGTGTATGATGTCCCTAGCCGCTTTGGGCTTCCTTTTGGAGCAGAAAGCTGGGTACAAATAAACAATGCTGCTGTTGCTGCTGCTGATGATGATTGTGAACCACCTCAGAGTGACTTGTTCAAAGCTCACATCATTGAATCCATGTCTGAGCAAGGGATGCAGCCGTTCATCTCCCAGCTTCAGTTCTCACTTTTATGTGTAATTCTCACATCGGAAAGATTGAATGTTCAGTGAATGGTACAAAAGTACCAGATGCTATTGCAGATAGACCCAATCAGTATCTGGATGGAGGAGCCCCCAGGAGACCCATTTAAGCCCCTAGGAGCTTTGTGAAGAAAAAAAAAAAACAAGGTAATAAAAGTCTACAAGATAAATAAATAGCTCTCTGGGTGGAGCCCATCTGGGAATCGTGCCATGTGCCACCAGCCCTTTCAAATTAGAAGGGTTGCTCCAATGAATATGATGGTGCAGCCTACATTTAAAGTGCTAAAGGATTAGATTTGTTAATGAGTATCTTCTGTTAAAGGGTACTTTAAGACAAGGCTTTTATTGTACAATTACCCTGCCCCATTTGCAGAATTTTTTTACGGGGGCGGGGGGGAGGTCCAGATGATGGCATCTTCCTCTTGTAAGCCTCCCACCAGTGCTAGGTCCAGGTTTTTGATGGACCTTTGGATAGACACCCTCAGTGTTCCCCCCTCCCTCAGTGAGTCTACCTTCTCACCACCTTTGTCACCAGCTGCTGTTGCTGCTCAGCCTCTTCCTCATCATTACTGCCACTTGCTTGCTTGAGAGGCAGAGAGCGAGGGAGCCAGTAGGCAGCTGCATCTCTGTCATCTTCTGCACCTCTCTCTCACTACCATTATCTGGCCCAGACCAAGACACAGGTGAACAAGCAGGTTGCAATGGTGAAGAGGAGGAGTAACTCCAGGATCCTCTTGTCAGTAGCCCCCTGGCAAGTTCCCAACCATGCTTAACTTGGATGTTAGCCCTGTCTCCCACATTTTCCCACTGCGACTTCCATCCCTTTTCATTTCACACACACAGAAAAATCCGTAAGGAGGAATGGATGGAATAGTTGCACGACGTCTTTTGATCGGTAGTGCTAGGAGCTGCCTCTCTGGAAGCTCCCGAGGTCACTAAATAATGTTTTCTGGATTTCAAACAAGCAATGGTTAAGTTGCAAACATATCAATACAATGCAGGAAATCAAGTATGAGGGAGAGAGAGAGAGATTCTGCTTATCTGAGACTACAAAGCAACCAAAATTCTTGCAAAAGGCAAAACAAACAAACAAAACCAGCAATAACCCGGTCCCTTAGCAGGCCCTTAGCTGCCTGCATTGCTTGTTACATTACTTAAACACAGATCACCAAAAACAGCCACTGCAGCTTTTATGCAGTGAATGTTCTGTTAAACAGCAAATAAAAAATGATTCATGTCTGAAAAGATGATCAGACAAGAAGAGTATATTTTGACGCAAGAAAACTATGGGCAAAATTTATTCAACGGGAGCAGTTTTGTTCTTTTTCTTTTTGAATTTGATACAAGAAAGGAAACTACCAGATAACTGGGTATGGATAACGCTGGTTAGATAACATTACCAAGAGACATGGACACCACAACACAACCCCATTTCCATGTACAAGGGTTTTAACACACATGCCTATATATTCATCTCAAGAACAAAAGAAGTTAGGGCAAGAAACTGATATCAAAGGATGACATGTGCAGAAACTGAATTAACAAGGACTAATCAAACGGTACTATTGGAACATAACGTTTCTTCTCAAAAAGGGTCACAAGGAAAGATGTATGTGTGGGTGAGAATCTGTCTTAGGTACAACTTGTCCAAACTGTTTCGACATGGGCAGGAGGAGAGGGTCTTAGTTCACTGTGACAACATGGATGTAGGCTAAATGTGGAGTTCTGTAGTTGTCTTTGTTTAAAAATGGCACGTGTCCAAGTAGTAACTTTATTACAACAACAACAACAACAACAACATTTTATGATGCTCAATAGACTTGCCTACAGCTGATTTAAAAAGTGTTGTGTGGAGGGACAGAAGCAGAGTTTTGAGCCCAGTCAAAGTCTAGTGGGACTAGCCACTAGCGCAGCTTCAAATACACACCAGTTTTTGGTGTAACCAAGTTGTGGATTGAGATGTGAGGAATCTTTGTTAGGCCTTGATTCCCCCTTGCCCCGGGGGTGATAGTAATGGTGTTGGATGAGTGGGTGTACTGTGGATGCACGGTACAGGGTCTTGTACCTACCCGCAGCTACATAATAATGCTTGGTAGTAGCCTCAGCTAAAATAATCATCACAGGCTTGTAGGTTTTGACTTTTATGACCAAAAATTAAATCTCTCTCTCCCCTGCTCCCTCCCTCTGTGTGTGTAAAAATACTCTGCAGTATAACAGGAGAGATTGGGGGGGGGGGTTCATGAAGCATGTACACGCCTGTGAAATTTAGGAAGGTGATGACAACGGAAACCTTGCGTCAACCTTGTGAACATGGAAGGAACATTTGGGAAGCATCTATCCTTCACTGCTTGCCTCCTTGGTTTCCCCCCACACCCACTCCAAGCCACCCCACAAAAAATTCCTCACTGTCTGGATGATGTCACTTCTGTCTAATTCTTTGGTGCTATAGTGTACGAAAGTAATCCACTGGCAATTCCCTCTACGACGAGCCCTTCCCATTCCTCTCCTCTTCTCCCCCCCCCCCGCAACCTATTTTGTCTCCATGGCAATTGTTATCTAGTTTATACAAGCAAGCCAGGCTACTGCATGGAAAGAGCTTGATGACATGTGTGTGTGTATATGTGTGTGTGGGGAGAATAGCCCTCTCTAGCCCATGCAGCCTCTGGTGTGCAACTTTCAGGAGGCCTTCCCCCTCCCTCACATACACCCTACCACCCTTCCACACCTGTTCCCTCTCCTTGGCAGGTGGGGCAAAGGACAAGCCCAGGTTCATCAGCCTTAAAAGCATCAGAGCCGTCCTTATCGATGGTCTCTCCTCAAAGTGACTGGCACAACCCGGGGGGCAGGTAGATGCGACATGAAAGGGACTCAAAAGCCAGGCAGGTAAGGGGCACTCTCACACAGGGTCACCATGGAGGCAAGATGTCCCAAAAAGAAAATGGGTGGTGGGAGGGGGTCTCACGGCCCTCCTCCATCTGTAGCACCTCTGATCTCTCAGGCATCTGGCGGGTGAAAGTATTGGGGTGAGACAGTGGCAGGAATACTCCTGACTTCTGCCCAACAGTGCACCAGCAATGCTCAACTACTACCCACCCCAGAAGAAACACACACACGCACACATATACCAGGCTACAAACCAAGCTCTGATTACTGCCAAGAAACTGATAAAAGAGATGTACCAGCGAGTTTGATATTCCCACACCTCCCGCTGACTTGAGATCTCCTATGACAGAACAGAACAGGACAGCAAGCAACGGACATGCTCTGTGCACACAAAAGAAAAGAACCCTGAATTGTCAGTGCCAGGGAAGACACTGCAGCATTATTACAGAAGGTCTGGAGATTAGATAGACAGATAGATAGATAAGTAGTACTATGACATTCCCACAATGGGATCTGTCAAACCCAGCCACCTTTAAAAGACCCCCCCCCACACACACACACACACACACACACACAAATGTTTTAAAGCAGGTGGAGGGAAGGGAGAATAAAGAGGGCTGCTTTAATTGTCTCCATATATTATCCCCCTTCTTCCACCCCACCTCCCCACTCCGAAAAAAGGTCAGCAAGCAAAGGAAGAGCAGAAGGCAGACAAAGGCGATTCTGGTGGGTGTTTAGACAAAAGGAGTGTTGCGGAGGGAGGCGGGAAGGATGCAGGAGGAGGAGGGAAATTGTCCAGAGTCACAGATCTGGTTGGCTTCTTACCTTTAGAAGCATCTTTTTCTTCCCTTGGCTTGATCACCTTCCCACTCATAGATCCCAGTTTGGTTGTAAAAATCCCCCCAAGAGACCTCGTGGACAATCCGGATGGACTTCCAGAAAAGCCAGGCAATAAGAGAGATGTGCTTTCTTGCTCTTTCTTTCTTTCTTTCTTTCTTTCCTTCTTTTGTGGGTAAGGGGTATGGGGGACGGAGGGGGGGGAACCCTAGAAACAATTTTTTAAAAAAGGAAGGAGAGAAAGGGGAGAGGGAATAAACAATCAAAAGGAAATCTCGAAAGCTCGCTCCTTCTTTCTTCTGGTGCAGAAGGATGGCTAAGCCCCCTTCCACCGCCGCATGTAGGCTGTGCTGTAGTGATTTCTTCTCCTGGAGTGCTGGCTTCTTTCTTTTCCCCCCTCTGCCTAGGACAGGAGAAAGGGGGCCAAACAGGGAGTGGGGGCTTCCTTGGACATCCGCAGGATTTTCGCTTTCCTTCCTGTGGCTGGGAGGTTTGCGAGAGACAAAAGCAGCGATGCTCCCCTCTCCTGCCAGAAATCCCCTCTCCTTTCTCCACCTTTCCCAGGAAGCAGTAGTGGGGGGGGGGAGACCACCACTCCTGAGAGCTTTAGCCCACCCACTCTCAGATACTACCGGCAGTCACAATTCCATGCACACGCACACACCTCTTTCCCCCGCACTCAAGCTAAAGAAGGTGCGGGGGGGGGGGGAGGTGGAGTGTGCGATCTCTCTTCCTGCCTGTCTCCCCCCACCTCCTGGCAAAGTCTAGGGAGGTGTTGAATGCCACAAGAAAGGGAGGGGGATTTTACACTGCAGAGAGGGGCGTGGAGGAGGCTTGCGGGACTGCTGCCTTTAGAATACAGAGATTCACCCGACGTGGGGGGCAGGTGGGTGGAAGGCAGTTTTGTGCAAAGCCGTTCCCCAGGTGAGGCGAGAAGAGAACTACCTGTTGGGACTGGTAGGGAGGATGGGCTAGTGTGACACCAAAGCAGCGGCAGGCGAGGGGGGAAGAAAATCGTGCTTTTGCTCCCCAGGAGAGCTGGAAGAACGTCTCTCGTTGCACAAATTGGAGAGGGAGAGAAAAAGGCGACATACCACACCACCACCCTGTTTCGCGAAATAGCTTTTAAAATATGATTGTCTTTAATTATTACCCAACTAATCATGCAAATTTAAGTGTCAACAAATCTGGAGAACGGAATTCCAGGGTGTGAGTGTGTGTGTGTGTGTGTGTGTGTCCGGGATAAAAGGGGGAAAGGGGGATGAACTCTCTCTACATTGCAGGCTGCATTCTGTCTCTCAAGCAACTTGGGGGTGATCTCCACTCCATTAACCCATCTCCATTCGTCCACGAAGAAAAATAAAATAGCCCACCAGATCTGATTCTCCAGAGATCAGGAGGATACTCAGGCAGATAGCCAGCCTAAACGTTCGGAGGGGGGGAGAGGGGGTGCCAAAGGCACGGGTCAGTTCATCTATCTTGCAGGCCTTTTAAAGACAAAATGATAAACTGTTTTGTTTGTTTGTTTGTTTGTTTCTCTCTTTAAAAAAATGGGGGGGCAGAGAACATTTGGGGGCACACACACACCCAGCCTGCCCCTGTCTACAGGGCTGATATTCCTAGTGAGCGCCTTTTTGTCACCCAGGCCTCTGGAGCACCTAGTCTGGTGCTGTGGTCCAGGAATATGCCAATAATTTGTGGGTATCTCCCTTCATCCCCTCCCCACTTTGAGTTGAAAGACTTCGTTTCTGCAGCGTTGATAAGGGGAAAACTACACTTCATGGGGAAATGCCCTCCTCTCCAGATGCTTTTAGGGAAAACCTGAATCTGGATAGGACCCTCCAAAAGAGAAAGCAATGGGACTGGGGGAGGGAGAAATAGCTGGGAGAAAAAGGGTTAAGTATCCCTTCCCTTCCCATTCTTCTTCCACTCAAAATTGTTGCCTCCCACGAGTGCTTTTCATTCACGTGTGCGTGCCCACACACACATTCACACTCTCTCTCTCTCTCTCACACACACACACACAAATGGAGTTGGTTCTACACATTTGCTTCCAGTGTATAGTTTCCCCCCTAAATGGGGATATTTGGCTGTTGGAGAGTGTCACTTCCAAGGATTTACTCCTATCCCTTTGAGGCTGCAATCCTATACACCAGCCTCCATATTGTTGGATTGCAATGCCCTGTATCCCCAGCCAGCCATTGAACTCAATGGGGCTTGTGCCTGAATAGTCACGTAGAGGATTGCACTGTAAGAGTTGTGCCAAAAAGAAAATCCGGTACATTGCAGCTTGCGATGCACAGGTGAGGGGAAACAAATGGCTGTTGCTAAAATTCCCTTGTCAGCTACGAAAAGTACAGGACCTCAACTCTCTTCTGCAATCTGGTAATCATAGTCACTTTTAATTATCTGGAATACTGTGACCAGCTTCCCAGAAATTGTTTTCACTAGAAGTAAGAACGGTTTTACACATGGCAGAAAGGGTGCTGCTTTGTAGTCCATCTCAATGCTATTGAGAGCGCATATGGATGTTGGGACAGAAAGTGGAAGAGAACCTTTTTACAACCGAATTTACACTCCAGTGGATTTGACTTTATTTTACAGGTGCAGAAAATGCAAAACACAAATATCAGCAAGGTTGGACGGGGGCTCCCAAAGGATCCACCAAGACAAGGCCCCTGACATCAGGATAACTGTTCCTACTGCTACTTGGGGTGGGTTAGGGTATTTAAAAAAAAAAAATTATGGTAAAATTTTATTGTTTTGAATTGTTTTGTGGTGGGTTGTACATCGCCCAGGGTGGCTGGGTGACCAGTCAGATGGGCGATTAATAAATTTAATAAATAAATAAATAAATACTCTCCCAGGGTTTGGGAGACTGAGGCAGGTGGACTCATCCTCTCAGGAAACAAAAACAAAAACTTTTCCCATCCTTTCCCCCAGAATGACTGGCCCACAGGTGAGTTCCCAATCAATAGAATGGTGGAACTTCAAGGCTATCCGGGGGAAAGGGATACAGACCAGAGGTTATCCATTGTTTGAAAACTCTTGTATTTGCATTTTAAATTCTGAGTGAGGGTTGTTTTTTTTTTTAATCTTTGAGAGCTGAGTAAATTCTCTAATCCTGGACACAGAGCTTGGCATTCAGCCAACATTAGTGGTTTCCAAAGCTTAAATGTCAAACAAGTTCCCAAGAAGTGCATTGAGGCATTTTTCCTAAAGAGGACAATAAGAGATGTCGATAACCTTTGTTGTTATCAGATAACCATTTCAGAAAAGAATCCATGGATCCTCTGCTCAAAAGACTCACATTTCGAATCTTAATATCCCAAATCTGAACATTGACTTAATGTGAATATATGGCCAAGATTCTCTTTGCTGCTATTCCACAGCCAGTCAATACATTACCATATTCCTATTGCAGGACTCTTCCATTTACTATGGTGTCTCCTTCTTACAGCAGCTGTGATGTTTAGTTTTGGTTGCCCCCCCCCCCCGGATGCTCCACATCAGCAACAGTTGCAGCCCAATACATCTAGCCCATGATAGATAGAAGATCTGCATTTGCCATTAAGCCGCAGCAAAGACAATCTCCTGTCATGGTAAAAGAATGTGTAGACCAGCCCAAATTCTGTGGGCTAATCTATATAGCCCTACAATCTATCTGTCTGTCTGTCTATCTATCAATCATCTATTTATATATCAGTGCTGTGTGCACGAATAGCCTCTCAAAATTTCTCCTAGGGGAGGAGAAATTCTCCAACAGTTTCTCACAGATAGGGCTCTCTATTGGCAGGGGTTGTAGCCCAGGGTCTTTCTTTTTTCCAAGGGGGTTTTGGTTAACTGCACTGCTCCTGTAGGTGGCAACAGCATCAACTGTGATGAGGCTTCCACTTTTTTGAGGCAGAATTTTGAATGTCTTTTGGTGGTATTTTTGAGCCCACCTAATCACTGCAAGGTGGCCGAGGGTGCTGTGGGTGTTCTCTCCCTCTGTTACACATCTTTCCATGGGTCTGCAGCCTCCCAGGCCACCTGCACTTCCTGAACTGAAAAAGCCCCATGGGAGGAATTTAAGGATGGACAAAAGTCCCTTACCTGGTCCCGCAGCTTGCTTCGCAGTGGGGGGGAGACGTTCCGTTTCTCCCCCCGAAATTCTTGGCTGGGGGGAGGCGCCCTGCCCCTCCCAGCCGAAATTCAGGCTGGGGGGGAGGCGCCCCATCCCTCGCCGCCGAAATTCTGGCCGGGGGGGAGCGCCCCGTCTCCCTGGCCGCAAAATAAAAAAGTAAATTGTAAAAAAAAAACACACACACGTGATAGGCTACGTAAAGATTTACGTAGCCTATCACGGCTAGATCTTCAGTCAGCCATGATAGGCTACCTAAATCTTTACGTAGCCTATCATGGCTGACTTTGAAAAAAAAAAAAAGTGCGTACGCTAAATGGTACGCTATAAGTACGCTATTTGCGTTGCCCTTATTTTCGCTGTAGTCTATGTAAATATTTACGTAGACTACCCATGCCCAAATAAGGAACGCAAATGGCGGCGCCCATGGGCGCCGCCATTTGCATACACGCTTTTTTTTTTTTTTCAAAGTCAGCCATGATAGGCTATGTAAATCGTTACGTAGCCTATCACATGTTTGGGTTTTTTTTACAATTTACTGGGAAATGGCGGCGGCGGCAGCCGGTCGGAAGACCAGCCACCGCCGCAACACCGCTGCAATGCCGCCAAAACGCCGCCGGGACCCTCCGCCGAGAGGGACATTCGCACGAAGTAAGTCCCATCCCGGGGGGGGTGGGGGGGTGTTGGAGAATTTCCCCACCAATTTTGGGGGGCTGAATGCGTTGGCATTCGGCCTCCCCGAGATTCGTGGAGAAATTCTCTGACATCCCTAGCAGGAATTGCCTCACAACATCTTCCTCATGATGGCCTTAACTGATGTGTGGGAAGCCGAGGAGGCTACAAGCTGGCCCCAGAGATGACTGTACAATGACAGACAGGACACTCATGCACACTCCATGGCCACCTCATAAGTAAAGTAAGCCCAAGAACCCCAAACCCAAGCCATAAGAATTTCTCCAAAATTTCTCTTCCTTTGCATTTCTTTTCGAAAGCAATTTATTTTCTATCAGATTGAATGAAAACGGTCAAAAAAAATGTTGGAGAAATTTTCAGCACAGCACTAATATAGATGATGATAGATAGATAGATAGATAGATAGAGTGTGGAAAAATGCACACACATATACATGTGTGTGTGTGAGTGTGTGATCACCTTTTAGTTAATCAAATTAATTTAGAATCCACCAATTCAATCTGCATGCAACAAAACAAGACTTTCAAAGGGGAAATTGCATACTTTGCTTAGGTCAGGCATGTCAAACCTCTTTCAGCCTACGGGCTGAAATCAATTTTGGAGAAAGTTTTGAGGGCCACATTCTAGAGGTGGGAGGGACCAATGGCAAAACAGTGGGGCCAGAATACAAAAAAACACCAGCATCCTTTGACTTCAAGCCAATAATTAAGCCTTAGGAGAGGCACTGCAACCTTTTAGAACAGGGAAAAACTCTACTAAGCCTGGAAACTCTGGGGAAACTACCCAAAGATCAGTGGTGGCGGGGAAAGGGGGAGGAAGCGTGGTCATCTGGAGAAACCTGGGGGGCCTGATTGGAACACCAGGAGGGCCAGATTTGGCCCACAGGGCTGAGGTTCAACACCCCTGGCTTAGGTGGTGCATCTGTATGCTGCAGGAGGCACCACCTTAAGAGAGAGGTTTTCTACACAAGGCTGTTTATCACTTTATCTACTTTCAGTTTTGTTACAGAATTGAGATCTGAGCTCTACACAGAGCATTTCCCTCCCTGCTTTTCTGCTACATAACGTCTATGTGGAGCCATGCTACAGGGGAATATCTCAAATACACAATGAGAAACAGTCTGTTCAGAAATAATACCCCATTTTCCCCATTCTAAAAAAACCAGGAAAGAGCTATGAAGTGAAACTGGAGGATCACGATGACATCTAAAGAGCCCGTAACCCCATGAGTAGGGAGTCACGAGCACACAATAAATGCCTTGTGTCCTGTAGGAAAGCTCAGAGACATTCCCTCATGTCACACAGTGAAGGGGTGGCCTCTTTGCAGATGGCATAAGAACAGAGGAAGCTGCCTTCTACTGCCTCAAGCCATGGGTCCATATAGCCCAATATTGTCAACACTGACTGGCAGTGGATCTCTGGGCTTTCAGGCAGGAATGTTTCTGGCCCAGGAATATTTCCAGGCAGCCCTACCTAGAGATGCCAAGGACCAAATCTGGGACCTTCTGCATGCAAAGCATGTGCTCTACCACTGAAAGAGGAGATGGTGCTTGCCGTGGAAGATGTGCTTAGCTCCCCCCTCAGACTGTTTTTAAACGGGCCATAGAGAGACAGATGTTCCAACCTGCTTCTTATTGCATGATGACACTGGTTTATATTTTGCAAGTTGCTGGTGCTACATCTTTTATTTATTTGTTGGTTTGTACTGAAATGAAATGTTTTCATGCATTTATTTCAGTTAATTGATGATATAGCACAGCTACCGATCAGGGCGGAAGCCAAAATATTTAGCTTAAAATATATTTTTGAATGCTCTGTTGTTAGTCTTTCTAGTGTGTGTGTGTGTGTGTGTGTGTGTGTGTGTTTGTTTGAACTGCCCTGAGAGGGCTTCCTGCCTTGAAAGGTGATATAAAAATATTTTAAATAAATAAATAAATATTTAAAATTATTACCTTTTCTTTTTAAGGAAAAAAGTGTCACACAATTAATTGAGACAGCCCCTCTAGTTGATTTAAAGTGGGTTTTAATTTATTCATCTAGTGTGGGGCTCGCCAGCATGATGCCAGTGGGTGCCAATGTCCCCTCAGACACCTCTCTTGGCATCTGCCCACCTGATTTTTATTTTTTTTATTTTTTTCTAAAGCTGTTTTTATTATTTAAAAAAAAATAGCTGGGAGGCTGTCTCTCTGCAAAGCAACTGCTGCCCTCCAGGGGCCATCTTGATTTGGGTTCAAAAGAGTAGTTTTGTGTTTTGGAACTCAGACCCTACCACTGCCTTGTACATAGGTTCTTCAGCAACTTAGGGTGCAATCCTATGCACGTTTAAGACAGGAAAAGTGTCCTAGAATTCCCAGCATTTGCCCAGCCAGCTGGGAGTTGTAGGACTTTTCTCTGTCTAAACCTGCATAGAATTGTGCCCTAACTTTTCTTTTATTCTCACCAGTTTGCCTCCTGGGAAATGGGTGTATTGTGACTGGACATGCCCACCATGGTAGCCATCTTATGACTGGGCAAGGTGCCCCCATGGCAACCATTTTGTGAGAGCACCTGTGTCATGCTTACAAAATTCCAAATGTGCCCACCAACACAAAAAGTTTGGGAACCCCTGAGATGAAAGGTTTCACCTCTAACACACACACACCCACACACACACACAGAAGATGTGGAACACTACTAGGGGATCTTTGTTGTTCTTTAACTGCTCGAACCTGATTGAGATCGTACGTACCTCAACTCTTCCTTAGAAGGAGGCAGCAAGGACTGGTTTTACAATGCACATTGGAAATGAATCAGAGCATGGATGCATGCTTGTGTATCAACACAGAAGAGGGGTAAGCATGGGCTTTTTGAAAGGGGTAACAGACCTGCACAGAAGGTGGCCCACCAAGCTAAACTCAGCCCACCCGTCATGTCCTGCAGGCACGTGGGCCCTGGAAACAGGGGGCTTAATTGAGGCCTTGTCAAAGCTGCCATATGTAGCTGGTGAGTTGCACAGCTGGTTACAAATTTTGCAGGCATGTGCTGGAATTAGCACTCAATATAGCTATTTGGAAGGGTCCTAGTTCGGTGAGTGAACACCTGCTTTGCACGCGGAAGGTCCCAGGTTCGATCCCTGGCATCTCCAGGTTGGGCGTCTTGGAAATAATCCTGCCTGAAACCCTGGGGAGCTGCTGCCAGTCAGTGTTGACAATACTGGCCTAGATGGACCAACAGTCTGATTCAGTATAAGGCAGCTTCCTATGTTCCTGTTTTCCTGAGCAATAAAAGCTTATGACTCTCTCTCCTGCCCTCTCTTTGTCTCTGTGTGTATATATGCACAGTTCCCCCCCACCCCCGTATCCCTGCACAGCTTGTCAGAAAGCGGTGGCACTTTAAGGGTACCAGACGATGATAAGGAGGCGTGTGTCCCCAGCTGATGTCATTTCTCCCCCAGCCAATCCCAGCTGACAGAGCCTTTCTGCTTCATTGCTCAATTTGCTGTATGAAAGTCAGCAACCCCAGCAGCCTGACCCAAGAACAATGTCACAGACTGAATTTAAGGAGCAGGAAATATTTCTCTCTGGCTAGGCGGCAGTTAATCCACCTTTCAAAAGCGCGTTGCCATTCCTGGCATAGACAATGGCAGAACTGCATCAGAGCTGAAATCCACCTCAAGCCCCTTCCTTGAACTATCGTACTCTTTTCCCCACCCCTAGAATGTTTAGCACACCCACAATTATTCTATGCTGCGAACATGGTTTTCTTTGGCATGTCACAAAGGCACATGTTTTGGGAAGGGTTCCATGTAAGTGTCTAAGATGGGGCACCGTCTGAAGGCACACGAGGATACAGCCTCCTTGCTGAAGCTAAGCAGGTGTTTACCTGGTCAGTCCCAGGATGGGACAGCTTTGGGAACCCTGTGGGCACTATATTAGTTTAAAAATGGGAGAAGGGGGGAGTATAGGTATGATAATATAAAATAAAAGTCGTTTTTAAAAGAAGGGGAGGGGTGAATTTGCAAATCACACGTTTTCTTTGTTCATTCACTTGTTTGTTTTTCAATTGCTTTGCATTGGATGCATTCCTCTGCATTGAAGAAATTGGCTAGAACTCTGTGTACAGTAAGCGGGGGGAAGTAAAATTCAGGGATGGAGGAATAGGAAGCAGTGAAATTCACAGAGCAGAAAGTTCTCTTTAGCAGTTGGGCTCTGTCTGCATTTTTAAAATTAACGCGTTTAAAGGTACTTATTAAGGGGAACACATATTCAGCATATGCTTTCATATTGGGAAGGAAGGAAAAAATGAGGGGGAAAGCCTGCTATATGGGATCTAATTTCTTTTTTCCCATTTTTTTCCCCCCTTCCTTCCTCTTTCCCTCCTTTTCTCTCCAAAACACAGTGACACGAGGTTGCAATCCAGTTGTCCAGTGATCTAAATAATCACTCTGAATTTTGAGGAGAGCTGTTATACTCAGTGGGTTGCACAATAACAAGAGATAAGACAGCTTATGACACAGCTTGTTTAGAGTTAAATATTTCTTTTAATCACCAGCACAGCCACGGTTAGCTATCTAAATCATGGCTCAGAGTTTTCTGTGTCAATTATAGCCTGAGGAATGTCTCAGCTCCGAGGAGAGTTGGACAGAGAGAAGCAAAAGACAGTAACGGCATCCTGGTTAGCATGTCAGACAAGAACTGGGGGAGGTGAGGGATCAAATCTCCATTCAGCCATGACGCTCACTAGGTGAGCTTGGCTCAGTCACTCACTTTCAGCCTAACCTACCTCACAGGGCTGTTGTGAGGACAAAATTGCTGGGAGAGGGGCTGAGAGCCTTGAAGGAGGGGCAGGTTTTAAAAATGTAATAAATAAAATCATTTTATAAGTTTGGTAGCAGATCAAGCTATGCTGATAAAGTCACAGGAGCAGCCAGGCTGTTTGGGGGGTGTTTTTTTCCTGGTCAATTGGCAAGTTTACGTCTCCAGTCTGGTAAGTATGCAAGAAGTAAACATCTTCATTGATGGGACTTGTCTTATCTTTTTAATGTGTTGTACAGAAATAAATGAGGCAGGACAAAAAGGACATCAGGAAACAGATATTCCCCCCCTACACCCACCCACCCAAACTCCTCATGCTGTCCTTGGCCCCTCCCTAGTTTTCCCAAGATGGAAGAGAAGCCATTTCCAATTAGGGACTGCATTTTACTTTCTGCCAAGGGGGTGGGGTTGTTGACAAACACAGAGAGTGCAGAGGTTCAGAAAGCTAATACAGCTCCTGTGGGGGATCATGGAGCAAAAGCACTTAAATATTAGAGCATCCAGATAATCCAAAAGGGGTGAGGGAGTCTGGAAGGAGCATCTTCCCCACAAGTGAAGGGTAGCTTTTGAGTGTTGGGGGGGTGACAAAGGGGGCATGAGGATGCTTAGAGAGGCTTATAAAATTCTGCATAGTGTGGCAAAAGTGGAAAGAGAGGGAAGTTTTTCCTCCCTTATTTATTTCCTTATTTCCTCCCTTATTTAAGTTTTCCCTCCCTTATTTATTTATTTGATTGTTTTATTTGTTTTATTTTATTTGTTTTATTTATATGCTGCCCTATAACAAAAAAAAGTTCTTGGGGTGTACACAATAAAACAGGCTAAACACACCAAATGCAATGCTTGAAACATGTAATAAAAAAAAATCCCTCAAATTACTAGAACTAGGCTTCCTGCACTGAAAATTGATGAGTGCTAGAGTCCGGATTGACAGACAAAAGTTCTCTTCACCCAGTGCGCAAATATTATGTATGGAATCTGCTTCCACTAGAAGATTTGGTGATATCCACTGGCCTAGAGAGGGTTAAAAGGAGATTTACAGCGCAACTCTATACAGGGCTACTCAGAAGTCAATCCCATGGATTTCAGTGAGGGTTACTCCTAGGAAAGTGGAAGTAAGCTTGTCAAACATAATGGGACGTACTCATGAGTAGACATGGATGGGAGTCCACCATGAGATAAATGCATGGAGGAAGAAGCGGAGTCTATCAATGACGTTATTAGCTATAATAGATACGAGGAACCTCCAAGTTCAGTGCCAATATTTCTCCCTGAATGCCCCTTCCTGGGTTGCAGCAGCAGCCGGAGAGGGCTATTCCCTTCATGTCCTGCTTGTGGGCTTCTCAAAGCCACTGTGGGATTTTGGCTCCCAGAGGTGGGGGAAGATAGAAGCTTGAGATGAGCCCTGAGATGGAATTTCTCCAGCTCTCCATTTGGTTGCACCAGCTTTCCCCCCACCCATTTCTTCTTTTTGGAGCCATTCACCCCAATAAGGTGGGTGTGCTTCCCGTGCAACCCTCCCCTCC
This sequence comes from Heloderma suspectum, assembly GCF_057233095.1. NCBI lineage: Eukaryota > Metazoa > Chordata > Lepidosauria > Squamata > Helodermatidae > Heloderma > Heloderma suspectum. The sequence goes on from NC_139466.1 coordinate 7,222,853, forward strand.
CCATGGTCATTACCGTCACCTACCTTAACCTGGGAGGGACGTGAGCTTAGAAGCTCTTTCTTGTGCCAAGGCTCCCCGGCACTCTTAAGAGATATCCTTGATGAATCCTGTGCTTGGACACAGTGCTCTTTTTTCACCCAATGTCCTTTAAAAAAAAAATACACACACACCCAAAACCAAAAGGCAAATCTCCGTCCTTAACTTCTCCACCTCCCAGTTTTCCTTAGCTTTGGTGGAGAGCTCCAAAGAGGCACAACCCCTCCGATTCTGGAGAATTCTGGGATGGCTGCTGCTTTGGAGGCCTGCCAGGCCCAGCCAAAGAAGTGGCAAGTCACAGGGTGCCTCCTGCTGCTATTTTGAGCAAGGCAGAATTCCCCAGGTTGTTTTGACTTCCCAAGTTGTTCTCCTCGAAGTGTCGGAGAAGGCAGCTGTGGCCGGATCCCCTTACAGCATCAAGTCTCCTTTTCAAAGCAAAAGAAATATCTTGAAAAGGAGAGGCTGGGAAAAGAGAGAGACACACACACAAGGGATGCTTGCGCAGTTGGATGACTTGAGACACATTTATTGATGTATTATCCCATTTATAAAAACATTTCAGACCACTTTTCACTGTCTTAACAAGTCCCTGACCAACGGGTTACATAACAGAATTAAATTACATTAAAACAGAAGCCTTGAGATAAAAAAGAGCAGAATTCAAACCTTCAATCGTATATTCAAAACCATTAAAGGCCAAGCAGAATAAGAACGTTTTCATTGCCTGCCTAAGGACCATCAGGGAATTCCAAAATAAGGGTGCTGCCACAGAAAAGGCCCTGCCTCACGTTTTCACCAACTGAGCACAGAGGTGGCTCTATCTCTGGGGTGCATGGGGTGATGACCGTCTGCCTCTCCCCCACCCACTTGGGCAGAGAAATCCCTCCACAACCAGGTACATTCGCTCCACTGCATGGCATGCAGCTGCAAATTGCCACAGATGATCCTCTCTATCCTCCTCTGACAATCTCAGTAGAATATTGAGTCTCTGTCCTGCCCTATGCCTCACCAGCCCCAGTGAGCAACAGCCGCCACTGACCGAGTATCTTTCAGTAGTGGGATGTATAACAGGTAGGGTGGCCATGTGTCCTCCTTTACAGAGGATTGCCTCCTGTTTAAAAGTATCCTGCATTTGAAGGGTTGTCCCATCCAAGCCCAGTTTAAAGATAAAGAACCCTAAGAAGGGAGAACAGGGAGGTTTCCCAACCAGAGTTAGCAGGCATTTGAGACCCATGTGAGACCCAGATGATGATGATGATGATGATGATGATGATAAGAATAAGAATAAATAATGTGGATCTCCACACCTGGAGCAATGCCTGCAAGAACCAGCCATTAAAACTGCAGCTGGAGTGTCGAGTGTCTCATTTTGATCCAGATCAGGGGGCTGCTAAGCACACCAGCTCACCCTTGTCTGCTCCTGCAGATATGTGGGGCTGGCCCAAGACATTTTGCAGCCTGAGGCAAAAAGCAAGATGGTTCCCCCTCTCTCATTCCACATATGGAAGAGGACTGGACTGCCAATTGAGCCTGATTTCAATACTAGCACCTCCACCATAGCTGAGGACAGCAGGCCAGTTTAGGGGTTCAGCACAGGCCATGTGGCGCACACACAGCTCTTCTCCAAAGGAGGGGAACAGCCAGGGGGCTCCAGAGGAACAGTCAACTGCTGCCCCCAAGCATCTGCATCCTGAGGCAATTGCCTCATTCTGCCTAGTGGTAAGGCCGGCCCTGCAGATGTGCATGAGTGAGGTAGGAGCTGTACTTACTCCTGTGTAACCAATCCAGATGAAAAGACCCCCCCCCCTTTTTTGTGGTGATGATGCACATAGGCCCTCCCTTAGGGGTGTCTATTTTGCGCAAGCCCTCTCCCATATATGCCCCTCAAATGGCATCCAGAAAATCCCTACTGTCAAACGTCTTCCCTCTGGCCCGGGCAGTTAGGAGAACCCTGACTCATCGGCAACGTTTAATGTGCAACGAAGCGTCCCATCGGCTGATGCTCATCGTAACCCGATCGGAGGCGTGATGTAGAGAGGCAAACCTGCCAACAGGTGCTGCCCGCCACCAAAGATGGCAGGGAGGAGTTGCGAAAAGACTGAGCAAAGCATCGTAGCTAGAGAAAAAGGGGGGGGTGTCACAGGCTTACCCTTCTCTGGGAGCAAGCCAGCCACATAGGATGACTGCAAAGAGCGAGAAAGGGCAGGTGGAAGAGACAATGAGAAGGAGGCTGGTGCTTTTGCACACCCACAGCTGCTCATGCCAATCCACGCAATGGCAAAGCAGACAGCTCACCATCACTGGGCTCTGTTTCCACACACCCTGCATGAGCAGCTAATGCATCTCCCCCACCCACCCCAATTCATGAGCATCCCCATGGCTTTTTTTTCCTAATGAAAGAACAGAGGGAGTGCCAGGGTGCCTCCTGATGAAGGGGTCCTAGTGCGCATGATCAGGAGGTATGTTGAAGCCATGGTGAGCTCCAGGTTTTTGAGGGCCCTTATTAAAGACACTCTCAATAGCCCCCCTCCCTCAGCGAGTCGACCTTCTTGCCGCCATTGTCACCTGCTGCTCCTGCTCCTAATTCTGATTCACCTTGTCCCATCAGCTAGGATAGCTAGGCTGGTGAGGACGAGGGAGAGGGCCTTCTCTGTGGTGGCCCCCACTCTGTGGAACTCCCCCCCTAGGGAACTCCACCATGCCCCTTCTTTAATGAGCTTCCACCATGCACTGAAAATTTGGTTATTCAGGCAGGCATTTGGGGTGGGTTAGGATATTTTTCCCCTTCATGGATCACTGCCTTGCTGTGGCAAAGGGGCTTGTGTAACTCAGAGAAGCCATAAGCTCTGCTGTGCAGGGCCACCCAGGAGCCAGGACGGACAGGTCATGGCGGAGAGTTCTGACAAAATGTGGTCCACTGGAGAAGGAAATGGCAACCCACTCCAGTATTCCTGCCAAGAAAACCCCATGGAAAGTATCACAAGGCTAAAAGATATGACGCCAGAAGATGAGCCCCTCAGGTTGGAAGGTGTCCAATATACTACTGGGGAAGAGCAGAGGGAATTTCCAAGTAGCTCCAGAAAGAGTGAAGCGGCTGGGCCAAAGCCGAAAGGACACTCAGCTGTGGATGTGTCTGGTGGTGAAAAGAAAGTCTGATGCTGTAAAGAACAATATTGTTTAGGAACCTGGAATGTCAGATCAATGAATCAAGGTAAGCTGGAGGTGGTCAAACATGAGATGGCAAGATTGAACATCGACATCTTGGGAATCAGGGAACTAAAATGGACAGGCATGGGCAAATTTAATTCAGGTGACCATCATATCTACTACTGTGGGCAAGAATCCCGTAGAAGAAATGGAGTAGCACTCATAGTCAACAAAAGGGTGGGAAAAGCAGTACTGGGGTACAATCTCAAAAATGATAGAATGATCTCACTACAAATCCAAGGCAAACCATTCAACATCACAGTAATTCAAGTCTATGCCCCAACCACTGATGCCGAAGAAGCTGAGGTTGATGGGTTCTATGAAGACCTACAACACCTTCTAGAACTAACACCAAAAAAAAGATGTCCTTTTCATCATAGGGGATTGGAATGCTAAAGTAGGAAGTCAAGAAATCACCGGGATAACAGGCAAGCATGGCCTTGGTGTACAAAATGAAGCAGGACAAAGGCTAATAGAGTTTTGCCAAGAGAACACGCTGATCATAGCAAACACTCTTTTCCAACAGGAGGCGACTCTACACATGGACATCACCAGATGGTCAATATCGAAATCAGATTGATTATGTCCTTTGCAGCCAAAGATGGAGAAGCTCTATACAGTTGGTAAAAACAAGACCTGGAGCTGACTGTGGCTCAGATCATGAGCTTCTTGTTGCAAAATTGAAGAACGTCGGGAAAACCACTAAACCATTCAGGTATGACCTAAATCATATCCCTTATGAATATACAGTGGAGGTGACAAATAGATTTACGGGATTAGACCTGATAGACAGAGTGCCTGAAGAACTATGGATGGAGGTCTATAACATTGTTCAGGAGGCAGCAACTCAATCCATCCCAAAGAAAAAGAAATGCAAGAAAGCAAAGTGGCTGTCTGATGAGGCTTTAAAAGTAGCTGAGGAAAGAAGGGAAGCGAAAAGCAAGGGAGAAAGGAGAAGATATATGCAACTGAATGCAGAGTTCCAGAGAATAGCAAGGAGAGACAAGAAGGCCTTCTTAAATGAACAATGCAAAGAAATCGAGGAAAACAACAGAATGGGAAAGACTAGAGATCTCTTCAAGAAAATCGGAGATCTCAAGGGAACGTTTTGTGCAAAGACGGGCATGATAAAGGACAAAAAAGGCAGGGACCTAACAGAAGCAGATGAGATTAAGAAGAGATGGAAAGAATACACAGAAGAACTATACAGGAAAGATCTGAATGTCCCTGATAGCCATGATAGTGCGGTCACTGAACCTGAGCCGGACATCCTCGAGAGTGAAGTCAAGTGGGCCTTAGGAAGCATTACTAACAACAAAGCTAGCGGAGATGACAGTATTCCAGCTGAGCTATTTAAAATTCTAAAAGACAATACTGTTAAAGTGCTGCACTCAATATGCCAACAAATTCGGAACACTCAACAGTGGTCACAAGACTGGAAAAGGTCAGTTTACATTCCAATTCCAAAGAAGGGCAATGCCAAAGAGTGTTCAAACTACCGTACAATTGCGCTCATTTCACATGCCAGCAAGGTGATGCTTAAAATCCTACAAGCTAGGCTTCACGCTTCAGCAGTATGTGAACCGAGAACTACCGGAAGTACAAGCTGGGTTTCGAAGAGGCAGAGGAACTAGATATCAAATCGCCAACATTCGCTGGATCATGGAAATCAACCCTGACTGCTCATTGGAAGGACAGATACTGAAGCTGAAGCTCAAATATTTTGGCCACCTAATGTGAAGAGAAAACTCCCTGGAAAAGACCCTGATGCTGGGAAAGATTGAAGGCAAAAGGAGAAGGGGACGGCAGAGGATGAGATGGCTAGATAGCATCACCGATGCAATGAATATGAACTTGAGCACGCTCCGGGAGAGAGCACAGGACAGGAAGGCTTGGTGTGCTATGGTCCATGGGGTCACGAAAAGTCGGACATGACTTAATGACTGAACAACAACAAGGGTATTTTTAAATAATGTTTTAATGTATAATTTCACTGTTTTAAATTGTACTGTTGTACATTGCCCAGAGTGGCTGGGTGACCAGCCAGATGGGCAATTAAGAAATCAAATAAATAAATAAATATTCTCATCATGCCCCCTTTCCTCCTTGGTTGCTTTTCCAACCTCAGAGGGCAGCCAGTGCAGTTCTTTCAGTGCTGGCTGGGAGGCGGTTTGGATCTCCGGCTCCCCATTCCAATCTCAGAGCACTATCTCTGACCTCGGAGGGGGGAATCCCCAGTATCCTATGCCCCCCACAGACAACAACTAAGGGCCATAGGATTGCTCCCTTAGAGAGCAGTCCTCTGGCCCCTAGACAGCATCTGAGGGGCCATAGGATATGGGGATTCCCCCCTCCAAGGTTGTAGACAGAGCTATGGCTTCAGAGGGGGGAAGTCACCACTCAGATTTCTCCCCACCCCTCCCAGCCACTGTGGAAAGTTCTGCAGTGGCTTCCTCTTGGTGTTGCAGCTTGAGAAGAGGGTGGGGAGGGAAGAAAGGGGGCATGCTGCTGGGTGGGGCAGGGAAGTGAGAGGGGAGTATGTAGAACCACCAGATCACAGATTAGTTTCTGGTCACCAAACCTAAAAAAGATATTGTAGAGCTGGAAAAAGTGAAGAAGAGGGCAACTGAAATGATCAAGGGGCTGGAGCATCTCCCCTGTGAGGGAAGGTTACAACAGCTGGGATTGTTTACCTTGGAGAAAAGGAGTGTAAGGGGAGACATGATAGAGGTCTACAAAATTATGCATGGTGTGGAGAATGTGGATAGGGAGACATTTTTCTTCCTCAAAATACTACAACCCAGTGGGGTTGTCCCATGAAGCTGATTGGTGGGAAATTCAAGACAGATAAAAGGAAGGACTTCTTCACACAGTGCATAGTTAAACTACGGAATTCATTACCACAGGATGTAGTGATGGCCAACAATTTGGATGGCTTTAAAAGGGAGTTGGACAAATTCATGGAGAAGGCTATCAATGGCTACAAGTCCTGATGGCTATGTGCAACTTACCTCCAGTACCAGAGGCAGTGAGCCTATGTACACCAATTGCTGGGGAACATGGGTGGGGGGTGCTGTTGCACTCGTGTCCTGCTTGTGGGTTCCTGGTCGACAGCTGGTTGGCCACTGTATGAACAGAATGCTGGACTAGATGGACCCTTGGATCCAGCAGGGCTCTTCTTATCTTCTTATTCACAAACTTCTCAATTCATGTCCCTGCCCCGGAAGGTGAGCATGCTAGATGGCTCAGAAGCCCATCTAGCACAAAAAACCACAAAGGAGAAACCCCTGTTTTTTCCTCCTGTCTTGTCTCACTCTTGCCAGCAGGGCTTAGGGTGGATGGAGGGCTTTGAGATTGGAGCTCATCTAGCAGGCATCTGTCCTGTTGGGCTGTGCCCAAAGTTGCACACATTTGCATGAGAAAAGCAGCAGTTTTTTTCTGCAGCGAAAAGGGCGCCTTGTGTATAGATGATGTCACGTGTGTGTCACAACGTGCATCATCTCACAAGAGGGATTCCAGTCTACGTCATAGAAAATGGAGGATGCTTCTTCTAAGATGGGATTTGCCATCTATCGTTAGTCCTTGCATTTTTTAAAAAAGTAAAAATCTGCTGGTCAATGAATCTGGGCATCCTTGTAATTGAGTAGCGTTTTTAAAAAATTCTTACCAATTGATGGATTAAATATTGTACCCCTAGAGAGAAGGCTGATCCATGATAACAAAAAGAAAAACTTTCTCGTGGAAAGCCCAGCTGGCTCTTCTTCTTGATGGCGGCAGTGCTGTGCTGATGCCAAAGGCCCGGTGCACCGGACAGCTTTTTAGCACTTCCATGAAAAAATATACAAACTCCCAAAGACAAACAGCAGTGATGTGGGAGCCGCATTCATGAAACAATGCCGGATGGGTCGTTCGTATTGCTGCGTGGGCTGGCAAAACCCATTAAGAACACGCCAAGTGACATTTGCTGGCTTTCTCTGCACAGAAAAACAAGCCTTTGGCAGAGAGTAACAGCAGGGGACTAACCAGTGTACGAAGAAGTCAAGGGCACCATCCATAACACACAGGGCAAGCAGGGAGCAGCTGGCCTCCAAGCTGAGATCCATGACCCTTCCAACCAGTGGCGTTGCTAGGCACTTAAAAGATGTGGCCACCCCCCCCCCAATCTGCATGTGCCAATATCTATGCATGCAACTTTAGACGTCATTACTAGGTGTATTTCAGTTTCACAGGAGGAAAAGCCTGTGGATTTGGATTTCTTATCCAAACCGTCTCCAATAAATTACATTCTTCAATGAATCTGCACCCTCACCCAGATCTTCCCAAACTAGTGGGAAAAGTCCCCCACCCCCCAAGCATAATTACATACACGGGGATATTTTTGGGTGGGGGTTGTTGTAGCATGAGGGGATGGGAGAGTTAACCCTTCCCTCCCCACCTGCAATCTCCCCTGAAAATCACCCTCCCCCCCACAACACACACAGAGAGAGCAATTAAGCTGAGGGGGGAAAAAATCTTCCATTCACACCAATAGACACTCAGGGGTCTGGGGAATAGATCTGGGGTCCTGAGAAACAGAGTGGAGTCTGGGGTCCCATAGACCCATGTCTAGCAACACCCCTGTTCCCAACATCGCCCAAAGCTCTAAGATTCGGGCATAACATTTTCTAGCAACAGAAGGAAAGCAATGAGACACAAGTGGAAGAGATGGGGGAGAAACTGCAGTCTTAAATAGTGCAGGGGGACTTTGCCTTTCCGGGTTGTTACATTTTTCATCCCACTCTTCCTCCATGGCACTCAGGATTGTTTAGGTTAGGAGAAAGAAAAGTATGGGGGACATGAGAGAGGTGTACAGAAGGATGCATGGTGTGGAGAAAGTGGATAGGGAGACAGTTTTTCTCCTGCTTTTATAATTCTAGAACCCAAAGTGGTCATCCCATGAAGCTGATTGGTGGGAGATTCAGGACAGATGAAAGGAAGGGCTTCTTCACACAGCACAGAGTTAAACTATGGGATTCGCTACTACAAGAGGTAGCAATGGCCACTGATCTGGATTGCTTTAATTTTATTTATTTATTTGTGATATTTACTGTATATACACGTCTAAATATAATGAAACCTCTCAATGGTTCACAATATTAAAATCACATGTAAGTACAATATTAAAAACAACATTTAAAACACTTCCAATTACAATAAAAGCAATACAGGAGCAGTAAGAAGGAGACGCATGATTAATTGAATTACAGCCCAGGGAAAGCCTGGGTGAACAAGTCTGTTTTCAGGAGGTGTTTAAAAGGTGCTATATATTCTGCCTCCTGAACTGCAAAGTTCTGTACAAATTCATGGAGGGTAAAGCTAGCAATGGCTACTAGTCTTGATGGCTACCTCCAGTACCAGAGGCAGTGAGCCTATGTACACCAGTTGCTGCAGAACATGGGTGGGAAGATGCTGTTGCACTCATGTCCTGCTTGTGGGTTTTCCATGGGCAGCTGGTTGGCCCCTGTGTGAACAGAATGTTGGACTAGATGGATCCAGCATGGCTCTTCTTATGCTCTTGGGTTCCATAGTGACAACAGAATCTATGACCTAGAGAGATAGCAGGCTTTCCCTCGCTGGAGCAATTCAAGTACAGGCTGTGTAGGCATTAATATGGGATTTTCTAGCTCTGGATTTCCTGCAGTGAGCAGGAAATTGGGCCACAACACCTAAAAGGACCCATCCCATGATTCTGTGACTGCCTACTGGTCACTGAGTGTTCCTCACACTTGAATGGGGATTGGGACCAGTGCTGGCATCCAGGGTAAGCATGTCTGGACACCTGCCAGGGGCCCATGCCCCATCCACCATAATCCAGGTGCGAGGGGGCCAGTGTTGTGTCCAGCTCCTTGGAAGAGGTGTCGCTAGTGCTGTGCCAAAATTTGTCCTCTGATTTCCGGAAAGTTCTCTTTCCTCTTTAAAGAGGCTTCCATTGCTCTGCCTCATTGTCAGGGTGTTTTATAATTTAAATTGGTGATGATTTTAGCTTACCTAATCACTGCGAGGTGGCTGAGGGTGCTGTGTGCATGTTTTCCTATTGTTATACATGTTTCCTTTTCTCTGCAACCTCCCAGGCTGCCCGCACTTCCTGGTCTGAAAAAGTCCAATGGGAGGAATTACCTCATGATGTCTTTCCCTGGGCTTTAACTGAAGTGTGGGAAGCTGAGGTGGCTACAGCCAACTGGAGAAACGATTGTACAAGGAAAGACAGGACACTCACACACTCCTTGGCCACCTCCTAAGGTAAGCATAACAACTCTGAATCCAACCGATGAGAATTTCTCTGAAATTTTCTTCTCATTTCAATTTCTTCTTGAAAGCCATTTATTTTCTATCAAATTGAATGAAAAAGCTGTGGAAGAAATTTTTGGCACAGCACTAATTAAAATGTGTACTGAAGCCATTTCTCCCCCAACCCTATCCAAGTTTGGTGAAGTTACTTTTGTGTATATGTGCATTATTACTGCACATATTCCTATTCTTGGGTGAATTGTTATTTGCTTAGTGAAACTATTACATGAAATTAATCTGCATGGTCCATGCTACCCAGTTACCGAGGAAGAGTTATTTGCATACAGTGATTTCTCTTTCGCAATCAGACACAGGACTATGTTATACAGTAGGCTGCCAGCCTCAGAACAAGAATAGTCAAGTAAACTGGAGACCCATTTAACAACAACAACAACAAAAATGCTGGGAACACACAGGGCCCTTCTTCATGGCTATTTTTCAGTAAGCCTTTGGACACCTCTCTATTTACATGTTATAATTGACAACTGGATGTAATGGGAGGGAGGGAGGGAGGGAGGTGGCTAATGGGACAAGCAATGTTCACAGACATTGCCTCTACTGGATTTTGAGATACTGCTTTACTGGAAATGTTTTCCAGAGTGGAACTCAAACCTTCAGATTCTGTGATTCTTCCAATGTTCTTGCAATACATTTCTGGAATGTTGCAGGCTAGAAGACAGAGAAGAGTCATTCACTCCCTCCCCTGTCACTGGATACTTCCAGCCTGTGCTAGACTTGTAGCATAACCTGGGCTGAGGGAGAGAGAGACTGATTAGCCTAATAAAGGAATGGTCAGTCAGCAGCCATAACAGTTATCTATGTAATGAGGGACTTTGGGTCAGTGACAGAGCACGTGTTTTACATGCAGAAGCTCCCAAGTTCAACCCCCAGCATCTCCAGGTAGGGCTGGATAAAACTCTGGTCTGAAACCTTGGAAAATGGCTGCCAGTCAGTGCAGACAACACTAAGTGAACTAGACCAATGGTCTGAGTCAGTATACAGCACCTGCATATGTTTGCAGAATACAAGCTGTACTTGTGACTGACTGAGTATATGCATGGACATACTCTTACTCTAGAGCAGGGGTGTTGAACCTCTTTCATCCTGAAGACCAAATTCTATTTTGGAGAAGCTCTTGGGGGCTGCATTCCAGTGGTGGGTAGGGCCGAAGGCAAAAGGGGCGGGTCAAAAATACCCCCAAATTCCAGTTGGGGGGAGACTGCACAAAAGCCAGGAAAATGCAGAATGATTGGTGGTTGGGGGAAGGGGGAAGGGGTGGGACCAGGAAGGAGTGGGGCCATCTAGGGAACCCCAGAAGTCCAGATTCGGAATTTGGTTCTGCAACACCACTCTGGAGTGTGTGTTCAAATATGGAGAGTGTGTTCAATTGCCTGACCCTCTCTACTGGCTCTCTTTATATATCCTCCTCCCTCAAAACTGAAAGTACTGCTTCAAACCTAAAGAAACGAAACTTAACTGGGGAAATGAAACTGAAACTTAACCAGGGAAATGAAACTACTCCTCTCAGGGACACTCCACCCCCTAACAACAACAACAAACCCAGGCCACAAAGCCTGACCTTTTTTCCCTTTGCCTCTGTAGGCCCCAAAACCTGTCCACAAGCTTACAATCTAAGACATTTCTTGGATTTCCTTTGGGCTAGAAGAGGACACAGGAAGGCAGCTGGGCTCCCTTTATAAAGGCTCGGCTTCCATGTCCAGGCAGCAGGGCCACACAGAAGCACCATATTCTGAGCTGTCTTAAATAATGCCCAGGACTGACTGATGAAAATAGTGGTGCCTTGGCTGCTGGCTTAAATAGCAGCTGGCATTTGCTCAGAATGTGACAATGGCAACATTAGCATCCTGGCTCCTTGTACACCAGAAGGCCTCCTAGTTTGCCAGAGAGCAAATTCCAGAGGGGGATCCGTGGCAGTCTGCAGGAGCAGACCACAACAAAGGGTCCTGTTGTATCCGACTGACGAGCACATTTACTGTGGTGGCAGAGATCTTCCTGGACTAGAGCCCACTTTGAGGCAGACAACTCCAATCCATAAAAAGCTTCTGCCACTATAAATGAGTTAGACTTTCATTTGACTCTTGTTTTGAAATAAGAACACCTCTATCTCTATCTGCCAAAGGGCAAGAACAGGTATATGAGGATTTCTGTACTGCTGAAAGAAGGTTGGTCCATTCCTAGATTCTAATTGTTCCCGTCTACCAAAAGGTGCAGAGCCTGGGAGACAAATCCAGCCCTCCAGGGTTCCTCAGATCACCATGCCCCCTTCCCCTGGCCCCATCCCTTTTCCCCTGATCACCAATCATTTGGTGGTTTCCCAAGGACCGTTTTCCAGTGGTGGGTGTGGCCAAAGGCAAAACAGGCAGGGCCAAAACAGCTTAAGGCTCTTCCTGCCAGTTATTCAGCCTTAGGAGAGGCATTTCCACCTTTAGAATGGGGATGTCACGGTTCCCCTTATGGCCTGGACCCCCTGAGCAACTCCTTAAGGATCTCTTGCCACCGTAAGAGTCCCAACTCCCTTCTTTTAAACTTCCTCTTTCCAGTAACATGGGATTTAGGCTGTAGACCTGGGGTGACTGACACTCTAGGCACAGGGTTTAACCACAGCAGGGTTTAACCACTTTAATTTATATATGCAGAGTACATCATGAGAAACGCCGGGTTGGATGAATCACAGGTCGGAATTAAGATTGCTGGGAGAATTATCAACAACCTCAGGTATGCAGACAATACCACCCTAATGGCAGAAAGCGAAGAGGATCTCAAGAGCCTCTTGTTGAGGGTGAAAGAGGAGAGTGCAAAAGCTGGTTTGAAACTCAACATTAAAAAAACGAAGATCATGGCATCTGGCCCCATCACTTCCTGGTATATAGAAGGGGAAGAAATGGAAGCAGTGACAGATTTTATTTTCTTGGGCTCCAAGATCACCGCAGTCAGTGACTGTAGCCATGAAATTAAAAGACGCTTGCTCCTTGGGAGGAAAGCTATGGCACACCTAGACAGCATAGTAAGAAGCAGAGACATCACCTTGCCAACAAAGGTCCGTATAATCAAAGCTATGGTTTTCCTAGTAGCAACGTATGGCTGTGAGAGCTGGACTATAGGAAAGGCTGAGCGCCAAAGAATTGATGCTTTCGAACTGTGGTGCTGGAGAAGACTCTTACAAGTCCCCTGGACTGCAAGGAGGTCACATCAGTCAATCCTAAAGGAAATCAACCCTGAGTGCTCATTGGAAGGACAGATATTGAAGCTGAAGCTCAAATATTTTGGCCACCTAATGCGAAGAGAAAAGTCACTGGAAAAGACTCTGATGTTGGGAAAGATTGAAGGCAAAAGGAGAAGGGGACGGCAGAGGATGAGACGGCTAGATAGCATCACCGATGCAATGAATATGGACTTGAGCACACTCCGGGAGAGAGCGGAGGACAGGAAGGCCTGGCGTGCTCTAGTTCTGTAGGCCAAACACTCTGACCACCCATGTTCCCCAGCAACTGGTGTACCTAGGCTCACTGCCTCTGGTACTAGAGGTAGCACATAGCCACCAGGACTAGTAGCCAAATTGGTGGCCATCACTACATCTTGTGGTAGCGAGTTCCATAGTTTAACTCTGTGCTGTGTGAAGAAGACCTTCCTTTTATCTGTCCTGAATCTCCCAGCCCTGTTTCTCCTCAGCCCTAGCATTTGCACATGAGGTAGATAAAAGAGATGTCAAATGGCAACTGAAGTGGGAAAACTTTCATTTGATAGATATTTGTCCACACTGCTGACATTTTTTCCCTATACAACTATACAACTTTTCCCTATACAACCCATACAACTGTCAACTGAGAATATCCCTTCAAGCATCTGATGAGCTAGGCTGTAGTCCACAAAAGCTTATGCCACAATGAGTTTATTAGTCTTTCACATGGTACAAGTTTCTAACCTGTGTACATGTGTGTTTTCCCTGATGAGACAAGAAACAGCTTCAAGGGGGGCAATATACATCAGGAAAATGGATGGGTTGACCAATCTGATTTGCCAAAGGTTATCCATGTGCCTTGGTTACATAACAGTTAGGCTACTGCAATGCTTTCTATGTGGGGCTACCCTTGAAGAGTGTCCAGAAGCTTTGCTTGGTGCAAAATACAACAGCTCGGCTGCTAACCAGTGCACAGTATCATGTTTGTTTGACCTACAGTCTTGAGTACTATGTCCAGTTCTGGGCACCACACTTTAAGAAGGATGCAGACAAGCTGGAGAGGGTTCAGAGGAGGGCAACAAAGATGATCAGGGGACTGGAAACAAAGCCCTGTGAGGAGAGACTGAAAGAACTGGGCATGTTTAGCCTTGAGAAGACTGAGGGGAGATAGGATAGTGCTCTTCAGGTACTTGAAAGGCTGTCACAGAGAGGAAGGCCAGGATCTTTCCTCAGTCATCCCAGAGTGCAGGACACAGAATCATGGGCTCAAGTGACAGGAAGCCAGATTCCGGCTGAACATCATGAGAAACCACCTGACTGTTAAAGCAATTAGACAATGGAACCAATCATCCAGGGAGATGGTGGGCTCTCCCACACTGGAGGCGTTCAAGACAAGGCTGGGCAGCCATCTGTCAGGGATGCTTTGACTTAGATTCCTGCATTGAGCAGGAGGTTGGACTCGACAGTCTTATAGGCCCCTTCCAACCCTACTATTCTATGATTCTACAATACTGAAAGATCAGCACTCATTGCCCGTTGTTTTCTGGGATCAATTCAAGGTGCTCATTTTAACCTTTAAAGCTTTAGGTGGCTTAGGGCCTGTCTGTCTAAGGGACTGCCTATCATATAGGAACATAGAGAACTGCCTTATACTGAGTCAGACCCTTGGTCCATCTAGCCCAGTATTGTAGACACTGACTGGCAGCAGCAGCTCTCCAGGGTTTCAGGCAGGAGTTTTTTTCCAGCCCTATCTGAGGGCTGGGACCTTCTGCATGCAAAAGCAGGGGCTCTACCACTGAACTATGGCTCCTCCCAGCTACAACCCCTCCCATCTTGGCATGAACCTGCTCAGCTATTAAGATCAGCAGGAGATGCCCTTTTGAAGACACCATCACTTGTTGACGCCCGCTTGTTGGGCTTGAAGGAAAGGACTTTTGCCTGTGTTGTTCTGGAGTCTATTCCTTGTGAAGTTGCAACCGGTTCCCTCTCTCTCTCTGCATTCAGGAAGCGGGGGGGGGGGGTCAATAGACATATATGTTTAACTTGATTTTTGAAACTGTCATTATGGTTTATAAAGTTGTTTTTAAAGTCTTACTATGTTTTATTTGATTATAGTTTTTATTTTCTGAATCTTATCAAAACTGTCTTGGTTGGCTTCAGAAAGGCAGTGTAGAAATACGGTAAACAAACAAACAAACAAACAAACAAACCACTCCTCCCCTGGTGACCAGAAAAACAATAAAGGGGCAGAGCAGAAGGAAGCATCTCAAGCTTACCAGGTCCCCAGTGAGCATCTCTCCAAGAAGACACACACTTTTAGAATATTCTAACATAGCTATGTACACCCTTGTAGGGAGGAGGTTGTGTGAACAGGCCTTTATTGGGGTATGACACATCCTAGGTTTACTGTAAGAAGATTTCGCACCATCCAAAAAAAAAAAAAATCCCACCAAGAAATTGTCCTCTGCTGCATTGCAGTGCCCCAGAGTTTTGCAAAAGCAAAATGTACAGCAGTCAACTTCGATTTATTGAAGAGATTGATGTAAAGAGACAGTTTGATTTCAAGAGGAAAAAATGGATGGGTTGAAAAAGTGTATCTTGCTGTAGGCTGTGATGTTCTACATGGAAAAGTTAGCATGTGTATGTCCAGGAAAAATGAACAAAGCAGGGATGGCTCAGGTATCTAGCAGGAATAGGTTTTACCAAGTAAGATTGTGTACATGTGTGAATGCATGCATATGTGTTTTTAATCTGAGGGTTAAAAGGTATCCCTGTTCAGGTACAAATAAACCAAACAGAATGTTAACTTGAGCATATGTACCAATTATCATTCCGGTGTCTCAATTGTCAAGGCAGATACCGCACTGCATTTTCTATCCTCCCCCAATTTGAAAATAAGCTGCTGTTTAGATCTTAAACTTAAAACGGTGCCCAGCAGGTAACATTCAGATCTCTATTTTAGCAGCTACAAACAGCCTGACAGACTTAGAAAAGGAATGCCAAATGCTTCAGTAAACCAGAGGTCTCACGTCACCCAGACAAACGTATCATCTATTTAAAAACAGGTTTATTAATAAGAAGCAGAGTACTGTGATATTTTAGCTGCAGATTCAAGTTGCAACTACATCTGATTCTATTATGCTCAGTTTTTAGCAGATTAAGGGTGCAATCCTAACTAGATAGGTGGCCACCTCTGAACTCATCCAAAGCAAGGCAGGAGAGGCACGGGGGGATCGTTCTCTCCACACCTCTCCTGCCTTGCTATTTTTCACTCTAGACAGACGTTTTCAGCTGTCTACTGGCAGGGGGGCTGACCGGGAGAGGAAGCTGCCATACAACTCATTGGATGTGTCGTATGCACAGCTCCGCTCTCCCCAGCCCGGAACGCCCCTTCTCTGTCACTCCATGTTCCCCTTATGAGCGTGGAGGACGGGGCTTCTCCGCACTGCCTCCGAGGCAGCGCGGACGAGTGGGGAGGTCAGTTTTCCAAGAACCGAGCTCAGAGCACGGGCTCTGGGGTCGGTTCCCAGAAATGAGCATATCCTATGGCCCTCTAGACAGTGTCTAGTGGCCAAAGGATTGCTCACTAAATCAGTGACCCTTTCCAATGACAAAATTGTCTGCATATTTCGCTTCTGATTATTTATGTGTGTGTGTTTGGGGGGGGGGGGCACTCTAGAATAAATGTTGTGGCAAGTCTTCAACAATCCCCTCCCTATAAATACAATATCTCAGATAGCAAGAGGTTTTCCTATATTTACCATATTGAAGTACAGCATCTGCTGGAATCTCAGAGGGTAAAATGGAGAATGATAATACTGGTCTGCCTACAAGGTTGTTGTATTGCTAAGATGATATAGGCAGGGTGGCCATTTATGAATCACCAAAAAAGAGGACAAAAGAGGACACTGATTTGCATAGAGTTTGCATATGCTAATTTATATGTACAAGTGCAAATTTAGAAATTATTATTATAATTTAAATAGAAATGCAGCACGCCTCACGATAGTGGGAAGGACCGTGACAAGCTGAGCAGTGTGCCTGCTCTGTCTGCTGTTCAGGTGCTCTGGATGGACAACTTCAAGGCCCTTGAGCTCCTCCTTCTGATGGTCTTTATCTTTAAACCAGACTTGGACTGGACCAGTGGAGGCTGGTGGCTCCAATTTCAGTTGGGCTGTGATTCCATTCTATTTTTTAGTCGGAACTAGCCAGAACTCTAAAGGAGCTATCCAAGATGCTGAAATCATTGGGGGATAGAGTTTGGCACCTTGGATAGCTCCTTTAGAGTTCTGGCTGGTTCTGACTGAAACCCAGAATGGATTCACAGCCCCTCCAGAATGGGAGCCTCCAGCCTCCACTGGACTGGACTGGACAGCCCTTCGTGTAGAGGACACCTTCAAAATACAGGACAATCTTCTGGCACTCCTTCAAACAGAGGACTGTCTTCGGTAAAATATACATGGCCACCCAAAGTAGGAGATATATTTTAAACGCAGATAATTGCCAATGATTAGAGTGACTAATTGTGATAGGGGTAGCAGGGAATGTGACACAGAGTAGTCAGTTTAAAGACCAGATCAGTTCTGACCACTGTTGGGGACAATCATAGAGTTGGGGGGCGGGGGGCTTTTATGCCATCTAGCCCAACTGCTTGCTCAATGCAAGAAATCCAAAGCAAGAGCCTCTGCAACTGATGGCTTCCAGCCTTTGCTTGAAGACCTCCAGTGAGGGAGAGCTCATCACCCCTCTTGTAACTGGGTCCATTGCTGAACTGCTCTTAACATCATAAGAACATAAGAAGATCCCTGTTGTATCAAATGGATGGTCCATCTCATCCAGCATTCTGTTCACAACATTGTCTGTGGGATGCCCACAAGTAGGACATGAGTGCAGTAGCACCCTCTCTGTTGTGTTCCCCAGCAACTGGTGTCCATAGGCATCCTGCCTCTGATACTGGAGGCAGCATATAGCCATCAGGACTAGTAGCCATGAATAGCCTTCTCCTCCATCGATTTGTCCAATCCCCTTTTAAAACCATCTAAATTGGTGGCCATCACTACATCTTGCGGTAATAAATTCTGTAGTTTCACTCTGCACGGTGTGAAGTACTGAATCTCTCACCAACCAGTTTCATGGGTTGACCACATTGGGTTCTAGTATTATGAGAGAGGGAGAAAAATGTCTCCCTATCCACTTTCTCCACACCATGCAGAATTTTGTACACCTCTATCATGTCTCCCCTCACTCACCTATTCTCTAGGATAACATTCACAGATGTTGAAACCTTCCCTCATAGGGGAGATGCTCCAGTCCCTTCTCCCTTGATGATCTGAGTTGCCCTTTTCTGCACTTTTTCCAGCTCCACTATATCCTTTTTTAGGTGCAGGGACCAGAACTGTACACAGTATTCCAAGTGTGGTTGCACCATAGATTTGAACAAGGGGAATATGATATCTGTAGTTTTATTTTCGATCCATTTCCTAATTACTCCTAACATGGAATTTGCCTTTTTCACAGCAGCTCACTGGGTCGAGATTTTCATTGAGCTGTCCACCACAACCCCAAGATCTCTTTCTTGGTCAGTCACCTCTAGCTCAGATCCCATCAAGGTATTCATGAAGCTGGGATTTTTTGCCCCTAATCTTTTTTTTCCTAATATTCAACCTAAATCTACCATCCTGTAACTTTAGTCTATTAGGTCTAGCCCTGACCTCTGAGGCAGCAGACACCAAGTCTTTGTCCTCTTCTATGTGGCAGCCCTTCAGATATTTCAAGAGTGCTATCTCAAGAGTCTGGATGAGATAAATATCTGAGTGAGAATAGCTGCTTTTATCATTGTTGATGTCCTCCAAAGGAATGGGAACATTATTATTGCTGCTGTCTCCTCTGCGTAGATGGGGAGAGAATCACTGCGAACAAAATTTTGACTATGTGTCTAGCAGTAAAACTGGGCACAGCTACATAGACAGCAAAGACATACCTCAGGAACTGTGGAAGTCCGTATCTGCTTGAACATGTTCCACAGATGTTCTGAAATATAGCAAAATAAGAATGATAAAAACCCTGGCACAGAGAGGTATTCCGGCACTATGACAGAAAAGGCCCTGCATCTCATGAAGGTCAACAGGGCCTCCATGCAATTTTACAGCAGAGTGTTATTAGCAAATCATAAATCTCAGAGGGAATGGGGTGGGGGGATTGTACAAGAGAAGACATTCCCAGTGGTGCAGTGGTAATATTGCATGTGTTCATCATGACAGTCCCCACAGACATCTGGAGTGCATGATACAAAGGAAAACTGTCTTGCCTACTACAGCTGAAGTCCATGAGCCCACATGGTCTCTAAGCAATATAGGACTTTACCAGTCAAGTCAGATGGGTGGAATGACACGGTCCTGTTGCTGTGACAGTAAATGTATAGGAATGTTGGAGAAATCTTCCATGGACCCCAATGAGGCCGGATTCTATTGAATCCAGCCCCCCAAAGTCCGTGGAGGATCAGATCTCCTACCTCCTCCTCTATCACGAAGTCCTCGCCGGCGGATCCTGCCTGCCGCCAGCTCTGAAGCCCCAGCAATATGGCTGCCATTGCCGTATCGCTGGCTGGACTGATGAATTGCGGACGCCATTTGCGTCCCCTGCTCTTTGACGTGATAGGCTACATAAAGATTTACATAGCCTATCATGTCAAAGAGCAGGGGACGCAAATGGCATCTGCTATGCCGGCTGCCATTTGCATCCGCAGTTCGTCAGTCCAGCCAGCGATACAGCAATGGCAGCCGTATCGCTGGGGCTTCGGAGCCAGCCAGCGGCTCCATGGAATCACTGGGAGCAGAGCCAGCCGGCGAGGATTCCGGGGGGGAGGAACAGATCACCTCCCCCCCCCCAGCGGACCCCCTGAGGACAGCAAGGTAAGGGATTCATACATCCCTAGTAGTGTATGACTGGAGCTTGAAGACTCAGATGTCTGGTAGGATGGCCTGATGTGCCCAAGAAGGAGATGCCCAAGTCGGAGATGCCCAAGACAGAGATGCCCAAGAGCCAAGTGAGGATGCACAGGTCAAAGAAGGAAGCAGAACCAGTGGGGGCTGGTGGCACCTATTTAAGTAGGGTGGTGAACCCATTCTGGGTTTCAGTCAGAACCAGTCAGAACTCTAAAAAGAGCTATCTAAAGTGCTGGTTCAGCACATTGGATAGCTCTAGAGTTCTGACTGGTTCTGACTGAAACCCAGAGTGGATTCACTGCCCTACTGAAATTGGTGCCACCAGGTTCCACTGAGCAGAAACCATGCCCCATCCTGAGCTGAAACCCCGTCAGGATAGCAACAGGCAGACAGAGAGGCTAGGAGGGCAGAAAAACGAATTCTCACCCTAACCATGGATGGAACACAGAAAACACCAAGGTCCTTGGACACCCATAATAGGACCTCCCCAGTCCAGCACTGTATTCCTCTTGGCTCTGGGCACCATCAACAGTGCACACTTTGCAGAGCTGTTTCCAGGCTTATTTATTTATAGTATTTTTAAACCACTCCTCAGCCTACAAAGGCTCTCAGAGCAGCTTACGATCAATAAGTAAAATAAGACGGTCCCTGTCCCCATAGGCTTACAATCTAAAAAGACACGGCACACAAGGAAAAGGGGATGGGGAAGGAAAAGGGGGGGGAAATAAGTAGATTTTGAGAGGGCTGCCGGAATGGCCCTGCTTCCCCTCCCATCTCCTGGGGAAGGGGGCAGTCCAACTGGAGCAGGCTTTCCTGTCCCATCTGCCTGCTTCTGTCTCCCTTGCTCCTTCTTCTTTCCCACAGTGCAGTTTGGTGGGGGCTGGGAAAAGTGTCTTTTGGTGTGTCCCCCTCCTTTATCACTGTACACTAGCAGGTTTACCTGACCACAGTGACTGTACTCTGAGCACCTCTGAGTGGCTGGGTCTAGTTACCCTTTTAATTTCCCACAGTGCCCCAGAACAGCATTAGGGCACCCTTAAAAGGGTGGACAGATTCTGCCACACAGCACTGCTTGGAGGGCTTGGCCAAACAATAAAATAAATGCAATAAAAATTAAGGGAGGTCCAGGGCAGGTATCACTATTTGGCTGTACCAGGGTTTTGAGCTCCTGGCAGCTGCCCACAGATGCCCGGAGGTGGCCCCAGCTCTAACACTTTGCATGGAGTGCTTTCTTCCCCCAGATGCTTTGGATGTCCAACATACTCTTTGGACCAAATTATATACCAGAGACAAATGCACATTACAAAAGGGAGGGAGAGTTTGCCTTCGGTCAGGGGTGTTGAACCTCTTTCACCCAAGGTCCAAATTCAATTTTGGAGAAGTTCTCAGGGTCCACATTCCAGTAGTGGGCGGGGCCTAAGGGAAAAAGGAGCAAGGTCAAAGATACAAAAAAATGTCAGCATATTTTAGCTTAAAGCCCTTCGCATCAGTAACTAAGCCTTGGGAGAGGCATTTCAACCTTTAAAAAGTAGAGAAAGAGTGCACAAAATGCATGAAACCACCAGACCATCAGTGGTCAGGAGAAAGGGGTGGAGTTAGGGGAAGGGGTGTGGCCTTCTCCAGGGGGCAAGATTAGTATCCCAGGAGGGCTAGCTTTTGCTCCCAGGTCTGAGGTTTCTGACCGCTGCTCTAAAGTCTACTAGAGAGGTCAATAAGAAGTGGGGATGTGCAAACCCAACCTCATCTGGGTTCTCTGGGTGCCCACCCATCCCCTGCCCCCACTCACCGGTCTCCGGACCATGCTCGAGTCCCTCCAGTGCTCAGTAAGCAGCCCACAAACACCCCAAAGGCCTCTTCGAGCTCTGTGGTTGCCATTTTTTTAAAAAATTAAATGGCAATCACAAAAATGTGCATATTTGCACATGTGTGAAAATGTGCAGTTTCACAAAACTGTGCATTTTTGCACATACGCAAATATGCTCATTCACAAAATGCACATTTCGCATAAGCAAATGTGCGCATTTTTGCGATCGCCATTTTATTTTTCAAAAATGGCAACCATGGAGCTTGACGAGGCTGCCAGGGTGAGTGTGGACAGCTCACTGAGTGGGGGCAAGGGGGAGCGGGGGCAAGGGCTCGGAGAGCGGGGCTTGGGGGTGTGGGCAGGCGGGGTGGATGGAATCAGACGCCTGCGCCATTCCTAATAAGAAGCCACTCTGGGCTGTTTTATGAACGTCAGCCGATTCCAGACTGTTTCCTGAGGGATGCTGGGGCTTATATTGTTTTAAACAGCTTTTGCTTTTGTTTTGGTAGTGGATTGTGGCTTCATTTATAGATTTGAAGAATTATTTTATCTGAGCCTCCTTGGGAGGTAGCATATAAATATCGGAATCAATGAATAAAATGTGACAATTATTTCCCTTGCAGCAAGAGTGAGGCAGTTTCTGGGGCGGTGTTCTCACATCTACACATGAGGTTTAATTGTAGTTCTGGCTTCTGATTATGCCTAACAAGATCACATGTGCCGTGATGAAAGCCTGTCGCAAGGTACCTGTCAGTGTCAGAGGCTGTCGTGTAGCTGCTTAAACTAATCACAGACCGGCAGAGACATCTGCGTTCTCTAAAATGCTCTGTGGAACATTGCTATGGACCCAAAGATGCACTCCAAGAGAAACCGGTTCTTTGTTGGATCTTAAATGATGTTCTGTCCTCTTTTCTGGCAACTGCAAGATTATTTTCTGAGCTGGCAGGCAAAGGCCTCTGTGGAAGTCGGCCAGCCATTGCAATACAGGAGCTTTTATTTTCACAAACTAGCAGTACTGGGAAGGCTTGGAGTGAAAGGAAACATTAGGCAGAGAGAAGCAAAATATGGGGGATAGGGGGAAGTGATATTATTATAGGGCTGGTCTTGCCATGAAGTAACATGAAGCAATTGCTTTTGAGTGGTAGCAGATTCTTGAGTGTGGTGATATCATTTACTTTGCTTAAAGGCACCAAAGCCCCCTGGAGTCTGACCATGTTTCAACAAAGTACCTTATGCTATACTGGGTGGGGACAGGGATAACCTAGCCACAGTAACTTCCCAGTTAGACTACTGCAATGCACTTTATGTGGGACTTCCCTTGAAGATGATTCAGAAGTTGCAGCTAGTGCAAAATGCAGCAGCTAGACTGCTGACCGGAACATCTCGTAAAAATTATATAACACCAGTTTTAAAGAGATTGCAGTAGCTGCCAATACACTTCTGGTCAGAATTCAAAGTTTTGGTGATGACATAAGCAGCTTGGGACCTCAATATTTGAGGGAGCACTTCTCTCTATATGCCAACCCAAGGACTGAGATCTGTTGGAGGGGCCTTCCTCTGTGTCCCACCAGTGCGAGACATACACTATGGTGGGACGTGGGAGAAGGCCTTCTCTGCTGTGGCACCCCAGTTGTGGATTGCCCTCCCCTTGAAGGCCCAATTGGCATGTACATTGGTTTCACTACATCACCAAGTTAAAAACATGGCTTTTTACCAAAGCCTTTGAGGGCTAAATGCATTCCCGAAAGTAGCGCACTGTTTTAACTGTCTTATTGTTTTAGATTTTAATTGGTATTACCTTGTTTAATGGTTTAATATGATTTTAGCTGTTTAAATTATTTATTGTTTTATATTGTTTAAATTGATTTTATCTGTATGCTGCCCTGAAATCTTAATGATATTGGGCAGGATACAAATGTTTTAAATGAAATGAAATAAAATAATAATAAATAGTTTCTTGTGGGATTTCTGATTGATGGGATTGTTTAGTAATGATGCCTCATGTTAGAAAGGCAATTAGCAGAGAGAGAAAAAAACTAAAAGGCAAAACAGAATGAGTGTTCACCAGTCCCACATGCACACAGGCTATCATAGCAGATATCTTGCATATACAATCCAGGTACAGTGTAGAGTTTCAGAAAGATGTTTGCTCAGTCTACTTTGCATTCTATTACATAGGCAGGAGTGAGAGAGCAAACACACGTGCTTCCAGCAATGGTGGAAGTTGGGGGGGGGGAGGAAGGGGGTAATGAAAAGGAAGAAATCACAGGAAACCACATTGTAAGCTATAGATATCCTGAGGCTTAGTTGTGGTCAAAATTCCTATGAACTAACTAACTGAAACTCTGCCCCCTTCCAGTAGCTTGCGGCAAGGTTGCAATATTCCCAACTAGGGATGTACGCATTGTGTAAAATCCATTCTGTCTCTGTTTCACGAATTGTCAGGTGCCTTTCATTCTGTCATCCGCCCATTACCAGAAACGGGGGGGGGGGTCCTGAATTTGCACCAATTTGCATGTGTACAAATGTGCAAATTCCCCCAAAATGCACATTTTCACGATTTAGCCTATGGGGGAAATGCACATTTTTTGTCTTCTTTTTTTTTGGTTGTGTATTTTTCTACAATGAAATTAAGGAAAGTTAGAAAAACTGTCTGCAACTCTGTGGAATCTGCCCGACAGAGGAAAAGCCAGTCCACTGTGGAATTCATGGGTTGGATTCAGGAAAATCTGAACTCATTTGGTTCCATTGCAGATTCCTCTGACATCCCTATTCCCAACACTGAAGAGAAAAGACAAAAAGTCACTGATTAATGTGACAGTCTACAGTTGAGTAGTAAGCACCTGCTTTTCATGCAGAGGGTCCCAGCCAGGTTCAATCTCCAGCATCTCCAGGTAAGGCTAGGGAAGAATCCTGCCTGAAATAAATCCTGGACAGCTGCTGCTTCCCTCTTTGTGTGTGTGATTTTAATTTCCTGTGATGGTTAGTGGCACGTTCCTTTGTCCCCTCGCTTCGCAGTCAACACACTCCAGGAAACAAACAAAGCTTCAAGCCAGCACTACTGTATTAGTAAACGACTCGCTTCTTTACAAATGCAGATTCTAGGAAACTCTCAGACTGCATAGAACCAGCTAATCTACACATCTACGAATATCAATAGAGGAGCAAAAGTGGAAGTTAGAGAAGTTGCCAGCAGTCTGGGCATGAACTTCACAGCCAGACTTGCTTTGCAGGGATGCCCCTCCCTTAGGGTGGCTCCCTCCTACGTTAGCTTCTACGAGTGGCCATCCTGGTGGAGTGTCTGAGCCCTGCCCCTAACTTTTCCCACTTTGTTCTGCGATGGACCCTAGCATTCCTCAAGTCACGCCCCTCACGCTCCTCCTCCTCTCCCTCCAAAACTTGAGTTCTCATGGTAGAGGAATGGGGGAGTCATTCAAGCTAGGCCATCTGTGTATCAAAGTTCTGGGAAGAAAGGCTGGAAGTATCTGAGCTCACTAGGGGAGGTGCCTCCTTGCTGTTCCCATTCTGAGGTTGAATCAGAGCCGCCAGACATCTCCACATGCTCAGATTCATTCCTGACATGTAGCTGCTTTGAGTGCCATTTTCTTCATGGAAAAGCAGGGTACAAATTGAATAAATAAATAATAGTCACAATAACTCAGGGTTGAAGCAAATCCAGCCTGCCTCAGTGCCCAATCTGGCCATGCAGGATTCACCAGGTGGCCATGCCCCTTCCCTTGGTTCCACGCCTTTCTCATGACCACCAATGATTTGGTGGTTTCCTGGCACTGGCATGTTTTTCACCTATTCCAAAAGGGCGAAGTGCCGCTCCTAAGGCCTAGCCATAAGAGCTTTAGGTGAAAATATGCTGGTGTTTGTTTAATCTGAGCCCCACCTCTTTTTGCCTTTGGCCCCACCCACCAGTGGAATATGGCTGCCAAGAGCTTCTCTGAAATGGAATTTGGCCCTCGGGCTGAAAGAGGTTCAACACCCCTGCTTTCGAGCAATCTTCCACAAACAGGTGTTCTGCCTGGGGATGATGGGACTTGTAGTCCAATACATCTCAAAAGCAACGGATAGGGAAAGGCTGCTTTCAAGAATATATTTCTAGCCTCATCTCTGTATTAGACCAGTCTTAGGAAGGATACCACATGTGTCCAGGTTGAAGATTGGAGAACACAGGAATATAGGAAGCTGTCATATACTGAGACAGACCCTCAGTCCATCTAGCCTACTGTCAGGGTGGAAACTGAGCCAATAGAGCCCCAGAGCAGTTCTGATTCTGAGGAGGAACAGCAATCCATGGGACAGGAGCTCGCTCATCTCTCACAGGCACAGCAGCTGGCAGAGATTCCTCTTGCCAGCATTCCTGGGATAGATAGTGACCCTGGCAGTGAAAGAGCGCTGGAGGGGGGCTTGTTGGACACTCGGCGCACATGCAGGGAGCGACGACAGATGGAGGGCGTGGAAAGGAGGCATAGTGCTCGTTTGGCATGCAAACAACGGTCGTGTCCCGAGGACCCAAGGGAAAGAGGGAGGATCTCTCCCTAGCCCATAAGTTCAGGGTCTTCCCGTGATTCTCCTTCAAACGGGGACCAACTGCCTTACCTGGATCTTAGGCTACTCAGCTATCTTTCCCCAGTGCTGTTCCTTGCTTTGGCGCTAGCAACTAGTATTCTGAAAGAGTCATAAAGTAATAAAGGAATAAAGTCTTGGAAAGAATTCCTTGTTGTCTGTGCCCTGAGTTGGCTATTGGTAGGGACTACAAGAGGCAGCTAGGGTGCTTCTGACACCTACTATTGTAAACACTGACTGGCAGCAGCAGTTCTCCAGGGTTTCAGGCAGAAGTTTTTCCTAGCCCTAGTTGGAGATGCCGGGAATTGAACCTGGAACCTGCTGCATATAAAGCAGGGGCTATACTCCTCAGCTGTAAGAACATAAGAGCCCTGCTGGATCAGACCAAGGGTCCATCTAGTCCTGCATTCTGTTCACACAGTGGCCAACCAGCTGCCTGTGGGATACCCACAAGCAGCACCCTCTCACCCATGTTCCCCAGCAACTTGTGTCCATAAGCATACTGCCTCTGGTTCTGGAGGTAGCACATAGCCATCAGGACTAGTAGCCATTGATAGCCTTCTCCTCCAGGAATTTGTTCAACCTCCTTTTAAAGCCATCCAAATTGGTGGCCGGCACTACATCCTGTGGAAACAAATGCCATAGTTTAACTATGTGCTGTGTGAAGCAGTCTTTCCTTTTATCTTCCTGAATCTCCCACCCATCAGCTTCATAGGATGACCCCATTGGGTTCTAGTATTTTGAGAGAGGGAGAAAAATATCTGCCTACCCTCTCCACATTATCCACACCATGCATAATTTTGTAGACCTCTGTCATGTCTCCCCTCACCCTCCTTTTCTCCAAGCTAAACAATCCCAACCTTCTCTAATAGGGGAGATGCTCCAGCCCCTTGATCATTTGGCTTGCCCTTTTCTGAACTTCTTTCCAGCTCTATATTAGATGTGGTAACCAGAACTGTACACAGCTATGTTTTTCCTGCCCTACTTGCAGATGCTAGAGATTGAACTTGGAACATAATAACATAAGATCCTGCCTCTGATACTGAAGGTAGCATATAGCCATCAGCACTAGTAACCATTGATAGCCTTATCCTCTATTCATTTGCCCAATCCCCTTTTAAAGCTATCCAAATGTACACAAGTGTGTATGTGTATGTGGGGGGGGGGGTCAAAGGACCCTAGATTTACGATAGTGTAGTGGTGAGAGTGACGGACTGGGAGCCGGGAGATCCGGGTTCTAGTCCCCACTTGGCCATGGAAGCTCACTGGGTGACTTTGGGCCAGTCACAGACTCTCAGCCCAACCTACCTCACAGGGTTGTTGTTGTGAGGATACAACGGTGAGGAGGAGGATAATGTAAGCCGCCTTGAGTTCCTTGCGAGAGGGAGAAAGGCGGGGTATAAATGCAATAAATAAATAAATAAATAGATAGATAGATAAGGCTGCTTTTCTGTTCAATGTTCTTAAAAAGAAATGATACAAAGTTTATATGTGCGTGCAGAAAAAAATAAGGCGTGCATTCTCTAAACATTGTCCTATTGTGGCTTTAAAGAATTAGAAGTATGCTGCATCACACCTAGCTTGCAGAGACTGTTGCATCTGTGTGTTCTAAAGGTATCCAGAACACTATTTTATGTGTGGTATGTACCAGCAGACTTCATCATGTTAGCCAGATGATTTATTGGTTCCTAAAAAATTCAGGAGAATTTAAATTGCACTGTCTTGCTCACATAATTTGGTACTACTTCTTAGTCTTTTAAATAATCTGTTAGAATAACGGTTTGGAGTGTGGTAATGAAAAATAGGTAATAATAAGATGAATGGCAGACTTGCAGACTTATTAACTGCACAGAAGGACTTCATTTTGTTTCTGAGCAAAATGAGAACTTTCGAACAGTTCTAGACAATTGTTTTTGGCCTGGTAGCATCTTGAGAAGGGGGATTTGGGAGTATGTAATGTTGCTGTCTCACTGAAGCTGTTGCAATAAGCAGCACAAATGGGTTGTAGTTATTCTATATTGTTGCAGTCATCATACTTTATTTAAAATACTTATATGCCACCCTTCATTATCAAATCACAAGGCAGTGTACAAAATGAATTAAAACAACAACTAAAATAAAATACAAAGATAAAGACAGAAAAGGGCAACTGAAACGATCAAAGGGCTGGAGCATCTCCCCTATGAGGGAAGGTTACAACAGCTGGAATTGTTTAGCTTGGAAAAAAGGCATGTAAGGGGAGACATGATAGAGGTCTAAAAGAATGTTCATGGTGTGGAGAATGTGGATAGGGAGACATTTTTCTCTTTCTCTCAAACTATTAGAACCAGGGTCATCCCATTAAGCTGATGGGTGGGAGATTCAGGACAGATAAAAGGACGTGCTTATTCACACAGAGTTAAACTATGGAATTCACTACCACAAGATGTTATGATGGCCACCAATTTGGGTGGCTTTAAAAGGGGGCTGGACAAATTCCTGGAGGAGAAGGCTATCAATGGCTTCTAGCCTTGTTGGCTCTGTGCTACCTCCAGTGCCAGAGGCAGTGAGCCTATGTGCACCAGTTGCTGGGGAGCATGGTTGGGAGGGTGCTGTTGTGCTCATGCCCTTCTTGTGGGTTCCTGGTCGACAGCTGGTTGGCCACTGTGTGAGCAGAATGCTGGACTAGATGGACCCTGGGTCTGATCTGGCAGGGTTCTTCTTACATCCTTACAACAACAACAACAACAACAAAATCTTCCAAGCTGGATATTAAAATCAACAGATGCCTGGGTATATGTTTTCAACAGGTGCCTAACACTACCAAGCTTTGTGCCTGCCACACTGCAGGGAAGAGAAAATTCCAAAGGCAGGGCACCACAACTGAAAAGACCCTCACCCTGGTTGTTCTCTTTTGTACCTCTGCAAGCGATGGGACTACTCGGAGGCCCAGATCTATTGAAATGGCCAGGTTGATATGAAAGAAGCAATTGCCATTTTTTCCAAGCGGCGAGAAGTTCTGGGGTGCAGTCCTTACCTGGTTTGATTTCTTTTGGAAGGAGTTCTCAGGTGGCCTATTGGTGTTTTGTAATATTTCTGTGTACTTACAAATAGACAGGTTTAACTGAGGTGGAAGCATCTCTTAAACTCTCCAACAGACATGCGAAGTCCATTGCTCCCATATTAGATCTCCAGGGAGACAGACCTCACCAACACCAACTCAGCTCTCTGTGGTCTCTGTGCTTTTTCTAGTCTCTCTCTCTGATTGCAATCTAACATTCTTTTCACATTCAGACACCTCCCCCCCTTACCCTGGCTAGAGGGAGGGGGGAATCCTCCTTTGACCATCACCTAGCCTTCCATGCTTCCATGGAAACAAATCACTGGAACATCAGGGCTATCAACAGTCTTTCATCTGTCAGCTCTGAGAAGCTGTCCAGGTATAGCCTCAGGCAAACTACTGAACACTAACATGGAATAAGATCCAAATATACAATGCCTAAAGGGTGAACCAAAAATCCCAGCAAAGATCCAACAGCTAAAATGCACTCATGTGATGTTGGAATGAAAAGCACCAAGTTCTAAATTACTGAAGAGGTAAGTGTATAGTTTTTCAAAGAAATAACACCTTGACAAAGAAAGCTAATCTGTGGGCATCCGATAATATCATGTTTCATTGAACTTCAACAGGTCTTGCCATTGAACACCCAAAGTTCTTCCTTCATATATACACTTCTTTCCATTCTTTCCCCCAAAGGACTATCAGTTGCCTTAAAGCCAAGGTCTTCTTAAAACAGCTTCTCAAATTGTAGTCTTCAGGCTTTAAATTATTGGCTTTAAATTACTGAAACACTTTCTTCTTATTCCAAGAACAATATACAGGAATATACTTTTGTAATAGAATGGATATTAGACTTTCTCATGCTTATTTGAGTTCAGTGGTTCAATTACAACCATTGTGGGCTCTTTAACATTTGTTGGTTATTTTTTGTTTGCAACTATTGTCCTTATTTTGTTTTGCAGCAGGTATTGTGTCAACCCACTCTGAGAGCCCTACTGAAATCTGATTGAGAAACATCTATCTATCTATCTATCTATCTATCTATCTATCTATCTATCTATCTATCATCTACTTCTATACTGCTTAGTACATTAAAAGCCCAAAGTGGTTCACATTAAAAATGATGTTTGAGTCATGGCTAGTGTCAAAAGTGGATGAGGCCAATAATTTGCCAGTTCCCAAAGACTGTTGAGAAGCATTGCTCCCAGGGGAAATGACGACACCCCCTTCCCTCTCCTTGTGCATGCGTGTGGTCTGATATCACCCATCCAGGCTAGCAGCAGGAGCCCTTGGCCTATTTAGAAAACATTCCCACTTTCTTGGAAGCAAAACTAAGCTCACACTACACCTAAAAACTCTGGGTATGTGCAGTCTTCTCCATGGAGCCCTCTCTAAAAATATGTTTATTACTCAATCGTGAAGCATACTGCATATGCGAAGTAATTAATCTCTACAGCAAACTTGACCAGAACTTGGGCAAAAGAGCAATCAGTTATCCTCCGAATGCTGATCCATTATTGTAATTGCTAAAGGATGCCCGACTCTCTTGTTTGGGCAGGCAGGCACAAATCCCCTCTTTGATCATTTTTGATTGGGGCACCAGTACTTTGTCCCAGAAAGCTCTGACAGGTAATTAACTGGTTCAAAGACAAGTTATTAAAGGAAGACTCACTAATGTTGGAGTCTGCAAAGGAAGGGGCAGGACATGTTTTTGTATAGCATCCTGAAGTCCAGAATTCTGCAAGGGGAAATGGGGGTATAGAATTTATAAGAAGCATCTGAAACTATGAAATAGCATGTTGAGTGTGGGACACACATGCTCATGCAAGCTGAGGAAGGGCTGTAGATCAGTGGTAAAGCACCTGCATGGATAATAAGGCTATCAATGGTCATTAGTCCTGATGGCTACCTGCTACCTCCTGTATCAGAGACAGTATGCCTAAGTAGACCAGTTGTTGGGGGACATGGACAAGAGGGTGCTGTGGCACTCGTCCTTCCCCTTTCATCTCCTGGGGATAGGGATGTTGGAGAAATCTGCAATGCAATCAAATGAGTTTGGATTTCTATGAATCTGACCCATGGATTCCACAGTGGACCAGCTTTTCCCAAGTCACACTGATTCTGTGGACTTGTGGACTATTTTTTAAAAAAACTTTCTGGAATGTTACTCAAATCTAGTTGTAGAAAAATATGTAATTAAAAAAAGAAAAGAAAAAACCCTCGCCCAAAATGTACATTTTCCCCATAGGATAGAGCATGGAAATGTGCATGGGGGGGGGGATTTGCACAAATGCAAATTTGCACAAATTCAGGAGATTGGAAGAAATCCAGTTCAACCAATAAGCAGACGATGAAATGAAAGGCACCCGACAATCCGCAAAATGCAGACAGATTTGACAGGATCCATAGCTCCCCACCTGGGGAGGGTGAACAATTCCACTGGAGAAGGCCTTGATGCTCCCTCAGCCTGCTCCTGTCTCCCTCATTCCTTCTTCTTCCATAGGGCAGATGATGCCAGTTAGCGCTGTGCAGGCAGAAGAGTGCAAACATAGCAACTGTACTGTACTATGCAGGTTCTTGTTGATTTCTTCTTCTTGGCGCCCTCCAACCTCAACTCCGAGTAGGCCTTTTGCTACCGGAATCTAAAAGAAGAGATTACCCTGTACATACATGGATGCTATACAAGAGCTGTGACCTTCAACCAAGCTTCAGATGCAAATAAAGGCACAGTAAAATTAGGAAAACATTATTATGTCCTGACATTCTCCCATGCCTTGCCGAAAGGGGTGCCACTTGCAGCTGACTACCGGTTACATCCCTTCTTCCAAACCAGTGCAGCTTGGCTGGTGCTCACCAAACACCCCAGCTGTGTGATCTAGCTTTCAAACCATGCCCT
The DNA here is from genome assembly GCF_057233095.1 of Heloderma suspectum. Lineage (NCBI taxonomy): Eukaryota > Metazoa > Chordata > Lepidosauria > Squamata > Helodermatidae > Heloderma > Heloderma suspectum. The sequence continues at coordinate 7,254,881 of NC_139466.1, forward strand.
TTGTTTTGCCCGGAGAGCATATCAGTGTCTGTCGATGAGTGCAGATGCTCCAGTCCTCTCAACCACCTGCTCCAAAAACATGGAGATGATGGATAGCAAAAAAAAAAAAAAAAGGAATAGAAGACGCACACATCACACAGTCTTGACCACCACAAACCAAAACCACCTAGCTGACTGTGTAGAGAAAAAGGAAAACCCTCATCTGTGCTGGCAAAATGGAGAGTAGACAATGTCATATAAAGACGACTGGTACTAGGTAATACATTCCTAGTGTTAGGAATGGGGAAGAACTTCACTTGCTTCACATTTTAATGCAAATTTACCTAATTTTGCACTTTCGAACCAACACACAAACTGAAACTCAGTTGTCTTTTGAAATTCGCACTTCCCTGAATTTTGCAGATGAGTTCTTCAATCAAACATGCAAGCCAAATGTGTCTGTTAGGGGAAAGTGAACACAAAATGCATATATTAATGGAAATGACTCTTAAAGATGCATTATACTGGGAAATTTGCATACGAATTCTTTAAAATGTATATGTATTTTCATGTAAACTTTTCAAAAATTCTCAAAGTTAAAGTTGGAAAGATGAGAAAGATACCAGAACTGACAGATCTGTCCATCTTTCTCTGGTATTAGCCATTTCCAAGTTGCGCATGTGTGGTGCAGCTTGTCTTGAATGCACAGGCATGTGAAAGCATGCACATAAACACTAAGGAATCTTGCAGAATGCTGCCTACATTTTCATGTGCTGGTGAGGCTCATTTTGAATCGCTGAGAACAAATTGTAGGGCAATGTTGTTTTCTTAGCACTCCCCCACCCCCACCCACCAAGAAAGAGCAAACACTGCTTTGGCTTTTTAAAAGGTGCAGGACAAGCTATTGGAGAGGATCCACCAGACAGGAGAAGGAGTAGGGACTTCAGCAATGGGTAAGGATGAGACAGATTGGGCAGCATTCCTTGGTAGGAGTAGGGATTGTCAAATTTGTCTGTTTCTATCACTGTCAGGGTGGACACTGAGCCCATAGAATCCCAGAGTAGTTCTGATTCGGAGGAAGAGCATTCGCTCCTGGGAGAGGAGCGTGCCCACAGCTGACAGAGATTCCTCCCACCAACATTCCTAGATTAGAAAGCAGTCCAGGGAGTGACCCAGCACCGATAGCAGACTGGTTGGATGCGCGGCGCAGACACAGAGAGCGGCGCCAAATGGAGGGCGCTCAAAGAACGGTTGCGCCCAGAGGATCCAAGGGAAAAGGGGAGGGATTCTCTCTAGTCCTTATATTCAGGGGTCTGCCAGTAATTGCCTTTCAAACGGGGACCAACTGTTCTAACTTAGGGCATAGGGATGCTGCTGCTCAGATCTAGTTGCTACCTGTAGAGTTGTTAAGTTGTAAAAGAAGAATAAAGCTTTGAAAAAAATCCCTTTGTCTGTGTCTGAACTTGGCTACTGGATTAGACTGAGAGAGCCTTCCAAGGAGCCCTTGACAATCACTTTCTATCAGATTCACCTTTTTCTTCCAATCTTAAATTCATTCTGCCCTGTTTATGCATCAGTTTGTGATGTTTTTAAAGTCTGCATGGAAATGTGTACACATTTTCATGAGCATTTCTCCTGATATAAGCAATTTTATTTATTTATTTATTTATTTATTTATTTAATTTATTAATCGCCCATTTGGCTGGTCACCCAGCCACTCATATTTTGAACAATATGCCCATATTCTATAGGTTGATTAATTTGTTACTTTTATATCCTGCCTCTTTTCCTCTTGCAAGAAACCCAAGGTGGCTTACATGGTGTGCCCCCTCTCCATTTTATTCTCACAAGAACCCTGTGAGGCAGGTGAGGCGGAAAGTCTGTGACTGGCTCAGAGTCACCCAGTGAGCCTCATGGCTGAGTTGGGGAGCTCGAACCTGAGTATCCCTGGTCCCAGACCAACACTCTAACCACTAAACCACACTGGCCCTCACCGTGTGGTGTACTGGCTAGAGTATTGGACTACGACTGCTTTTGCAAGCAATTTTCCCTAGCACAAGGGAATTTTTGTACACTTAAATGCATTTTTGTGCACTTTTTTTGCCTTCGGAGAATTGCATTACAAAATTTAGAGATGTGCGGATACTGAAGGATAACTGTGTTTTGGTTTGTGTCTTGGTTCGGGGAGTGCAAATTAGGTATGCTCCCATTAAAATGCCAACCAAACAAATTGCTCCCCCATTCCTAGGCATCAGTATTTGGATGTTATTCATCATCTGTGAAATGCCGGAGAGTATGTGCATGGCATAGCCATCCTTTGCACCTTCAAAATGTAGCTCAGGTAGGGATGCTGGATAAATTCAAGATGGATTAAAATAAGCTCGGATTTCTAAGTATCCAACCTCTGGAATCTACTGCGGAGTGCCCCGCTTAGGCCATGCAGACTCCATGGACTTTTGGATGATTTTTTTACCTTCCCAAAATTTACGCATATAAATCCGTAGAAAAATATATAAGTTTCTGCTGAGGAAACGTTGACTGGAATGGGGGACAATACACTAAATGTTACGTTCTGAGGTAATTTATGTAAAAACTTACGTAAATACTTACGTACATATTTACACAATTACTTCCATATTTTTCCTCACGATGAAAAAAAAATTCACATCCATCTATGGCCAGATGACGGAACAAAAGGTGCCTGACAATCCGTGGAACGCAGATGGAGTGGATTGTACACAGTCCGTACATCTCTAAGCTCAAGACAACTGCTTCCAAGTATTGTCACTTCACACTTGACAGAGGGCTCACTGATTTCCTCACAATGGGAAGGAAATCTTCTTTTAAATCTGGAGTGTGAAAATCAAACATGACCTAGACTTTATTGACGTATAATCACTGAAAGCATGCTAAAGTGGCCCCTTGGATGCCTCATTTGACAGAAAGAGCCGTTCCACCCAGCCGGTGCATATTCTTAGCTCAGAAGGATCGGGGAGTTCATATTATTGAATTGCTGTACCACATAACCAATCCCTCTGCACTTTTCAGCCTCAATGTGTTAAGTCTGAATAACTGCAAACACGTTTACTTCCAAGACACAGGGATGGCTCCAGCTGTGTAATATGTTCACACGCACACACACACACACACACACACTTCCTTCCTTATTTATTTATACAGCAGACAGCTAGATATCTCTGGGAAGCCCTCATTCATTCATTCAATCATTCATTCATTTAAAGCACTTTAAAAAAATCTTGCTTCTCAGCCAGACAGACTCCCAGGGCAGCTTATATGGAATCAGTAAAACAAGAGAGGCCCTGCCCACAGGCTTACTATCTAAAACACTCAAGGAAAATGGGGAGGAAGAGGAGGGGGAATTGATTCTTTCAGCAGGGCTGGTGGAATGGCCTCGCTTCCCTCTTCCGTCTCCCTCAGTACGTGGCCCCTGTCAAGAAGTCCCTTTGCTTCCTGGGTTTTAGCAGCCTGTAAAGTTCCATCCTGTAAGGCTGAGACTGTCTGTATTCGTCAGGCCACCTGCGGGGGTTATCTCATCCTGTCCCAAGCTTCAAGGCCACAGTAACTTCTCCGCAGGGCTAACTGACATCCATGGCCCTGTGGGGAAGAAGAAGGCGCAAAGGGGAGAGGAGCAGGCAAAGGGAACCTCAGGCCCTGCTCCAGTAGGACTTTCCCCAAGCCCCCACAGGGCTGACAGCCATGGCCCTGTGGGGAAGAAGAAGGAGCAAAGGAGACAGGAGCAGGAAAAGAGAACATCAGGCCCTGCTCCAGTTGGACTGCTTCACCTTTGGGAGATGAGAGGGGGGAGCAGGGCCATCCCACCAAACCTGCTGTCAGTCCATTTAATTTCCCCCCCCATCACCTTTTCCTTGTGTGTCGTGTCTTTTTTAGATTGTAAGCCTGAGGGCAGGGGCTGTCTTCTTTATTCTTTGATTGTAAGCCACTCCAGGAGCCTTTTTTGGCTGAGGAGCGGGATAAAAATACAATCAATCAATCAATCAATCAATACTGAACCAATCCAGCTAAGCGTTGGTGGGAACTTACTACCCCTCCAGAAAGTCTGGGCAGACTGTTCCCAGCTAGCTCATGACTGGTTAATAGAGATCACCTCAGATTTGTTAAAGGTTTTGGGTATAAAAGCAAAAAGGAGAAAAAAAATGTCCTCCAAAAAGAACAGGAGGAACAGAAAGGGAGGTGGGGTTGCACTGTATGTGAAAAATACGTATCTCTGCACAGAAATACAGGAGGATGAGCTTGGTAGCCCCATTGAGAGCATCTGGATCAAAATAAATGGAGGAAAGAATAAAAGGAACCTGGTGGTTGGAGTCTACTACCGGCCACCCAATCAAGGAGAAGACGAGGATGGAACTTTTGAAAAGCAAATAGCCAATGTTTTAAGGAAGCATGATGTAGTAGTAATGGGGGACTTCAATTTCCCCAATATTTCTTGGGAGACAAATGCTGCAAAACATGGCCCCTCCAGGAAATTCCTGACTTGTGTGGCAGATAACTTCCTCCTACAGAAAGTAGAGGAAGGAACTAGAGGATCGGCTATCCTTGACTTGATCCTAACCAACAGAGATGACTTAGTGGATCAAGTAGCAGTTACAGGAACTCTGGGGGAAAGCGACCATGTTGTGCTTGAGTTCTTGGTTCTAAGGGAAGCAAAAGCCAAGTGTAGTCAAACGTGTACCCTGGATTTTAGGAAAGCTGATTTTAATAAACTCAGAACAATGATCAGTAAGGTCCCATGGCAAGCGACGCTAACGAGAAAAGGAGTCCAACATGGGTGGGAGCTTTTAAAAAAGGAAATTCTCAAGGCACAATTACAAACAATTCCAACAAGAAGAAAAGGTGGAAGACAACAGAAGAAGCCAATGTGGCTTCACAAAAAGCTTAGGGATGACTGAAAACAAAAAAGGATACATATAGGAAGTGGAAAGAAGGCTAAGTAACAAAGGAAGAGTACAGGCAGGTAACACAGAATTGCAGGGATGGTGTCAGGAAGGCTAAAGCTGAGGTTAGCGAGGGATAGGGATGGCAGAGAATTCTGCCACGGATCTCGGGGAGGCCGAATGCCAGTGCATGCGGACTCCCGAAATCTGTGGCAGAATAGCCTGCCACCGCCCTGCCGCCCCCACGGATCCCCCCAGGATGAGACTTACCTGGGGCAGATCTTCTGGGCGGTGGCGGCTCCGGTGGCGGCTTCGGCGGCAGCGGCTGCGGCAGCTGGTCTTCCGACCGGCTGCCACCACTGCCATTTGCAGGGCTTGTTTGTTTGTTTTTTACACACACGTAATAGGCTACATATCTACTATTGTGGGCAAGAATCCCTTAGAAGAAATGGAGTAGCACTCATAGTCAACAAAAGGGTGGGAAAAGCAGTACTGGGGTACAATCTTAAAAATGATAGAATGATCTCAGTATGAATCCAAGGCAAACCATTCAACATCACAGTAATTCAAGTCTATGCCCCAACCACTGAGGCCGAAGAAGCTGAGGTTGATCGGTTCTATGAAGACCTACAACACCTTCTAGAACTAACACCAAAAAAAGATGTCCTCTTCATCATAGGGGATTGGAATGCTAAAGTAGGAAGTCAAGAAATCACCGGGATAACAGGCAGGCATGGCCTTGGTGTACAAAATGAAGCAGGACAAAAGCTAATAGAGTTTTGCCAAGAGAACACGCTGATCATAGCAAACACTCTTTTCCAACAGCACAAGAGGCGACTGTACACATGGACGTCACCAGATGGTCAATATCGAAATCAGATTGATTATGTCCTTTGCAGCCAAAGATGGAGAAGCTCCATACAGTCAGTAAAAACAAGACCTGGAGCTGACTGTGGCTCAGATCATGAGCTGCTTCTTGCAAAATTTCAGCTTAAATTGAAGAACGTCGGGAAAACCACTAAACCGTTCAGGTATGACCTCAATCATATCCCTGATGAATATACAGTGGAGGTGAGGAATAGATTTCAGGGATTAGACCTGATAGACAGAGTGCCTGAGGAACTATGGACGGAGGTCCGTAACATTGTTCAGGAGGCAGCAACGAAATCCGTCCCAAAGAAAAAGAAATGCAAGAAAGCCAAGTGGCTGCCTGATGAGGCTTTACAAGTAGCTCACGAAAGAAGGGAAGCGAAAAGCAAGGGAGAAAGGGGAAGATATACCCAACTGAATGCAGAGTTCCAGAGAATAGCAAGGAGAGACAAGAAGGCCTTCTTAAATGAACAATGCAAAGAAATTGAGGAAAACAACAGAATGGGAAAGACTAGAGATCTCTTCAAGAAAATTGGAGATGTCAAGGGAACGTTTTGTGCAAAGACGGGCATGATAAAGGACAAAGAAGGCAGGGACCTAACAGAAGCAGATGAGATTAAGAAGAGGTGGCAAGAATACACAGAAGAACTATACAGGAAAGATCTGAATGTCCCTGATAGCCATGATAGTGCGGTCACTGAACTTGAGCCGGACATCCTCGAGAGTGAAGTCAAGTGGGCCTTAGGAAGCATTAGTAACAACAAAGCTAGCGGAGATGACAGTATTCCAGCTGAGCTATTTAAAATCCTAAAAGATGATGCTGTTAAAGTGCTGCATTCAATATGCCAACAAATCTGGAACACTCAACAGTGGCCACAAGACTGGAAAAGGTCAGTTTACATTCCAATTCCAAAGAAGGGCAACGCCAAAGAGTGTTCAAACTACCGCACAATTGCGCTCATTTCACATGCCAGCAAGGTGATGCTCAAAATCCTACAAGCTAGGCTTCAGCAGTATGCGAACCGAGAACTACCGGAAGTACAAGCTGGGTTTCGAAGAGGCAGAGGAACTAGAGATCAAATCGCCAACATTCACTGCATCATGGAGAAAGCAAGAGAATTCCAGAAAAACGTCTATTTCTGCTTCATTGACTATGCTAAAGCCTTTGATTGTGTGGATCACAACAAACTGTGGCAAATTCTTAAAGTGATGGGAGTACCAGACCACCTTACCTGTCTCCTGAGAAACCTGTACGAGGGTCAAGAAGCAACAGTAAGAACCAGACATGGAACAACCGATTGGTTCAAAATTGGGAAAGGAGTACGACAAGGCTGCATATTGTCACCCTGCTTATTTAACTTATATGCAGAGTACATCATGAGAAATGCCGGGTTGGATGAATCAGAGGTCGGAATTAAGATTGCTGGGAGAATTATCAACAACCTCCGATATGCAGACGATACCACCCTAATGGCAGAAAGCGAAGAGGATCTCAAGAGCCTCTTGTTGAGGGTGAAAGAGGAGAGTGCAAAAGCTGGTTTGAAACTCAACATTAAAAAAACTAAGATCATGTCATCTGGCCCTATCACTTCCTGGCATATAGAAGGGGAAGAAATGGAAGCAGTGACAGATTTTACTTTCTTGGGCTCCAAGATCACCACAGATGGTGACTGTACCATGAAATTAAAAGACGCTTGCTCCTTGGGAGGAAAGCTATGGCCAACCTAGACAGCATAGTAAGAAGCAGAGACATCACCTTGCCGACAAAGGTCCGTCTAATCAAAGCTATGGTTTTCCCAGTAGTAATGTATGGCTGTGAGAGCTGGACTATAAGGAAGGCTGAGCGCCGAAGAATTGATGCTTTCGAACTGTGGTGCTGGAGAAGACTCTTACGAGTCCCCTGGACTGCAAGGAGGTCAAATCAGTCCATCCTAAAGGAAATCAACCCTGACTGCTCATTGGAAGGACAGATACTGAAGCTGAAGCTCCAATATTTTGGCCACCTAATGCGAAGAGAAAACTCCCTGGAAAAGACCCTGATGCTGGGAAAGACTGAAGGCAAAAGGAGAAGGGGACGGCAGAGGATGAGATGGCTAGATAGCATCACGGATGCAACGAATATGAACTTGAGCACGCTCCGGGAGAGAGCGCAGGACAGGAAGGCCTGGCGTGCTATGGTCCATGGGGTCACAAAGAGTCGGACACGACTGAACGACTGAACAACAACAACAACAACAACAATAGGCTACATAAGTTTTTACATCGCCTAAAACATCTGGGTAAAAAAAAAAAAGCATACGCAAATGGCGGCGGCCGTAGCTGCCGCCATTTGCATATACCTTTTTTTTTTTTTACCCAGATGTTTTAGGCTACGTAAAAACTTACATAGCTTAAAATGACTGGGTAAAAAAAAAAAAGCGTACGCAAATGGCAGCGGCTACGGCCGCTGCCATTTGCGTTCCTTATTTTGTAGGAACTAAGACGGCGAAAATAAGGGGAGCACAATAAGGGGAATGTAGACTAAGACGGCGAAAATAAGGGGAACGCAAATAGCATCTGCTACTCTATTTGCGTTCCCCTTATTTTCTCCGTCTTAGTCTATGTAAATATTTACGTAGATTAAGACATCAAAAATAAGGAACGCAAATGGTGGTAGCCGTAGCCGCTGCCATTTGCGTACGCGGTTGTTGTTGTTTTTTCCCCAGAGCCCTCCACAGCTGGAAATCTGGCTGCGGACGGCTCTGGCCTGGCTGGGCCTGGCCGGCTGCTCCGCAGAGCTGCATAACAGATGACAAAGAAAAGGCAGAGGTGCTCAATTCCTACTTTGGCTCAGTCTTCTCCCAAAAGAGGGTCTATGACCCCCCCTGGCAAAGGCGAAATACAGGCTGAAGGGGCAGGATTGCAGCTTGAGATCGATAGGCATATGGTCAAGGAACACCAATTACTTTGAATGAGTTCAAATCTCCAGGGCCAGATGAACTGCATCCTAGAGTAATAAAGGAGCTGGCAGAAGAACTCTCAGAACCGCTGTCTATTCTCTTTGAGAAATCATGGAGGACAGGTGAGGTGCCAGATGACTGGAGGACAGCTAATGTTGTCCCTATCTTCCAAAAGGGTAAAATGGAGGAACCTGGGAACTACAGACTAGTCAGTCTGACATCAATCCCTGGGGAAATTCTGGAGCAGATGATAAAGGAATCCATCTGTAAGCACCTTGAAAACCATGCAGTGATTACTCGAAGCCAACATGGATTTGTCAAAAACAAGTCCTGCCAGATGAATCTGATCTCATTTTTTGATCAAGTAACCTCCCTTGTGGACCGTGGGAATGCTGTGGACATCATATACCTCAACTTCAGCAAAGCTTTCAACAAAGTGCCCCATGATATCCTGATGAGCAAACTAGCTCAAAGTGGCCTAGATGAAACAATGATCCAGTGGATCCATATTTGGCTACAGAATCGGACTCAAAGAGTGCTTATCAATGGGACCTTCTCAAACTGGGGAGCAGGGTACAGGGGGGCTCAGTCCTAGGCCCAGTGCTCGTCAACATTTTTATTAATGACTTGGAGGAGGAGGTGCAGGGAATGCTGATCAAATTTGCAGATGACACCAAATTGGGCGGGATAGCTAATCCTTTGGAAGACAGAAAGAAAATTCAAAGTGATCTGGATAGACTGGAGCGCTGGGCAGAAAACAACAGAATGCCATTGAATAGGGATAAATGCACCTCCTAGGAAAAAGAAACCAAATGCACAGTTACAAGATGGGGGATACGTGGCTCAACAGCACAAGAAGCGAGAAGGATCTTGGAATTGTTGTCAATCACAAGCCGAATATGAGCCAACCATGTGATGTGGCTGCAAAAAAGGCAAATGCTCTTTTGGGCTGCATTCATAGAAGCATAGCTTTCAAATCCTGGGAAGTACTAGTTCCCCTCTACTCAGCACTGGTTAGGCCTCATCTGGAGTACTGTGTCCAGTTCTGGGCACCACACGTTAAGGATTCAGACAAACTGGAGAGGGTTCAGAGGAGGGAAACAAAGATGATCAGGGGACTGGAAACAAAGCCCTATGAAGAGAGCCTGAAAGAACTGGGCATGTTTAGCCTTGAGAAGAGAAGACTGAGGGGAGATATGATAACACTCTTCAAGTACTTGAAGGGTTGTCACAGAGAAGAAGGCCAGGATCTCTTCTGGTTCATCCCAGACTGCAGGACACGGAATAATGGGCTCAAGTTACAGGAAGCCAGATCCCGGCTGAACATCAGGAAAAACTTCCTGACTGTAAGAGCAATACGACAATGGAGCCAATTTTCTAGGGAGGTGATGGGCTCTCCCACACTGGAGGCCTTCAAGATGAGGCTGGACAGCCATTTGTCAGGGATGCTCTGACTGGGATTCCTGCACTGAGCAGGGGGTTGGACCCGATGGCCTTGTAGGCCCCTTCCAACCCTACTATTCTATGATTCTATGATAGTCTTTGTCTGGGTTCATTTTGCCCTGTCCGAGGTATGCCTTGGAGGGGTTGCTTTCTGAGGGCCTGTTTTTGGCCCTCTTGGGTTTCCTAGTTAGCCACACCCTGTTCCCCTGATCCTACCCCATTTCTCCAGGCCACCATTCATTTGGTGGTTTCCTGGATTTTCCCCCCTTCTAAAAAGGGTGAAACATTTCTCCTAAGGCTTAGTTATTGGCAGGAAGAGCTTAAGTTAAAATATGCTGGAATTTTTTTGTATTTTGCCCCCTCCCTTTTACCTTTGGCCACAGCCCTTTTCCTTCAGCCCCCCCACCCCCACCCCCACTGGGATGTGGCCCTCAGGAGCTTCTCCAAAATGGAATTCAGCCCTTGGGTCAAATGCCTCCCCAAAGACCATAATTAGGACCCCAAAGCAATAGCCTTCTCCTACTGATTTTCCCCAGTGACTAGGGCTGCCTTTATGTTAAAGAAAACCCCGAAGTCCTCCCGTTGTGGAGCCTTTCCATGTTTGCAGCGGCTCCCAGATGGTGACCACGTGATTGCTGAGAGGGGAAGCCTTTAACTTTCAAAGTTACATAGAAGAACTCAACGAAATGCCACCATCTAGTAGATGTTTTAATAGCGCAACAATCCGACATATTTTAATACTTGGTTATTTCCAGATCTGTTTAACATGGAATAACCAGGAAATACCTCCGGGTGTGCCCTGGAGGTTGACAACATCATGAAAACTTCTGTGACTGAGCAATCTCAATAGCAGGATAAAAGCTCTGAGTGAGGGAACCCTGGTATTGATAAGCATGCTTCCTCTGATCCTGGAGGTAGCATATAAAAGGATAACTCTAAAGGAGCTATCCAGGGTGCGAAACAGGAGGACAGCTCCTTTAAAGTTCTGATGGGTTCTGACTGAAACCTGGAGCAGATTCCCTGGCCCACTGACATGGAAGCCACCAGCCTCCACTGTGTCATGACTCGTAGCCACTGTCACTGATAGCCTTATCATCCACAAATTTGTTGAATCCCTTTTTAAAACCATTGGAGTTGGTGCCCCTTGTCACATCTTGTGTCAGCAAATTCCATAGTTGAACTCTGCACTGTGTGAAGACGTACATCCTTTTGCATGCACTGAATTCTCTACACCCCCCTCCTCCCTGGTCAGCTGCATTGGGTTTTAATATTATGAGACAGGAAGATAGGTTTCTCCCTATCCACTTTCTTCACGCCAGGCTTCAATTTATTTATTTATTTATTTATTTATTTACATTTATATCTCACCTTTTTTCCTCTTAAGGAACCCAAGGCAGTGTACACAATACTCCTCCTCTCCATTTTATCCTCACAACAACAACCCTGTGAGGTAGGTTGGGCTGAGAGGCTGTGACTGGCCCAAAGTTACCCAGTGAGCTTCCATGGCTGAGGGAGGACTAGAACCCGGATCTCCTGACTCCCAGTCCAACACTCTAGCCACTACACCACACTGGCTGTCCTACACCACACTGGCTCTCTGCACCTCTAGCATGGCGGCTCTCTGCACCTCTAGCATGGCCCCTTACTCACCCTTTTTCTAAACTAAAAAGCCACAAAGGACTATTCTTAGAGCTTAGCTGGTTGTTTGACTCTACACTCATCCACTATCCTTGTATTATATAAACCTTCCATCTCCCCTCACTTCCCCTTCCCTCCCCCCTTTTCCCATTCATCAGATATATTTATATATGTTGGGGGGGTGTATTTAATACAATCAAGAGTCCTCACCCCCCCGCCCATTACTTCTGCTTATCTGTAAGAAAGGAAGAAAAAAAGACGGGGGAGATAAATTACAGCTAGTATGAAGTGGAATCAAAGCAAATCTCTTTGTGTTTTACAAGAGATCCATGAAGCCCTCCAGAGACTCAATCAGTAGAGGAAAAAAGCATGTAAGGTAAAGATTTAGCAATAAAACTCAGAAGCAATAAAATAATGTTATTAATGAGAGCGTCAGGGGGGAAATCATTTGGCATGAGAATGGTAGTAGTGTTCCGACCACCACAGCCATCCAGTTATACATTAGATTTAACAGCACAATTGGGGGCAGGCAGATTACAGGCTTGTAGGATCTATGTTTTTTACCAGAACCCAAAGATCCATCAATCTGACCCTGGTGCAATAGACATACAATTAGAATAAAATAATTCTGGGCCCAGGAATTTGTTTTGAGTGCCAGAGTTCACAGACCTTCCACACAGAAATCTGTTCCTGGTTACACCAAACATTCATCTTTTCAACAGCATAGTTTAGCACAGCCTTCCTCAACCTGGTGCCCTCCAGATATGTTAGACTACAACCCCCCTGCTGGCTGGGGGATGCTGGGAATTGTACTCCAGCACATCTGGAGGGAACTGAGTTAGGGAAGACTGAGTTAACATGTGTGTGCCTGGGAGGGGGCAATCATTTCGTAGCTGCATTTTGTTGCTGCCGTTGTTAAACATTTCAAAGTTAGAATTCCTTGCCAATCTACTGAAAATCAACCAGAGATCTACCAGGAGATCCAGCTCTGTCTTCTGCTAGGGATGTATGGATTTTGTTAAATCTGCTCTGTCTGTGTTTTGTGGCCTGTCAGATTTCTTTCATTCCATCATCCATTCATTGATGGGATTGTTTGGGGTTCTTTGCCAGAATTTTGTACTATTTGCTCTAATTCACATTAGTGCAAATGTGCATTACCACAAATATGTATTAGCGTGAATGTGCACTTGCACAAATGTGCTAATCTGCATTAGTTTATCTGCATTATTAGTGTTAATGCAAATTAGTGCAACCTTCCCCCCAGTGGAAAAAAAAAATATCCACTAGTCTGTGGAATCCACATGACTCAGAAAAAGAGAGTCTGCTGCAGAAGCTACAAGTCAGATTCATAGAAATCCAAAGTCATTTGAATCTGTTGCAGATTTATCCAACTTCCCTCCCACCTACTCAGAAGTAGTGAGTACAAGTGAGTTCAAGTGCTATTGAACTCAGTGAGTTCAATAGCACTTACTTGCAGGTTAGTGGATGTAGGATTGCAGCTTTACAGGACAATCCTGTGCATGTCTACTCAGAAAAAAATCCACCTGGGTTTAATGGGGTTTACACCCAGGTATGTGTGTATAGCATTGCAGCCTTAGGACACAATCTTATATTGAAGATAAGTAGAGGGTATTTGGATTCGGCAAAAGCCCTGCTATGCCAGCAGGATTCAAGATAAGGTGCCACCATAAAAAAGATGCAGGCAGCACTGTTATGCCAGCACAGATATGCCAGCACAATGGCTAAAAGAGGGCACTGCTGTGGGCAAGGCATAGGCATGAGTTGAGCATGTGTTAGAGACGGTGACCATTTTGCCATGGCAGCATATCTCTAGTCCTGCTTTAAACTGAGACTGCCATTTTGATTTTATTTTACAAGTGGAATTTTCTTTTTTGTTGAATACTTTTTAGTGCATATTTCATTTATTCTTTTAAATCCCACAAAACCAGCCAATGCAGGCTCTCTTCATAGCTTAAAACTGTTTTGGGTGGGTGGGGAATCTATACAATGCAATAAACTTGTCACCATAAAAACATTAAAATGAAAGACATGTTATCTAAAAGCATAAAAGCATCAGGCCTTCACGCACTCCACTAACCACCAAACAGCACTTCTGAATCTCCTAAAGTCTTGGAACGAGCCAGACTAATGGGCCTCCCTGGAGTGGGAATTCCATAATGGACATGCCATGCTGCAGGATTTTACTGCTGCCATCATGCCTTGGAAACTTCAAGAAAGTGCACATAATGCGGCAAGGGTGGGGAACCTTTTTCTGTCGAGGGCTGCATTCCCTCAGGGTAATCTGTCTCGGGCCCCATGGTGGTGGTGGGTAGAACCACAACCAAAAGTAGGCAGGGCCCCCTCTTTTTTCACTCTCCTTTTTCTTTCTTTCTGACACCCCTTCTCTCTGTCTTCCTCCCTGTCCTTGGGCTGCCAGGGGAGGGACAGGTAGCTCTTGCCAGAGGTCTAAATGGATCACTTGCAGTCAACTTTTGAAATTACTCCAAGGACCACATAAAATTAAGCTGAGGACCACATGCTTCACTAGGCCTGCATGTTCACCACCACCACCCACCTAGGGATGTACGGACCATGTACAATCTGCTCCATCTGTGTTTCGTGGATTGTCGGGTGCCTGTTGTTCCATTGTCTACCCACAGACAGAATTTTTGTGAATTCTTTTTTTGAATTTTTTCACAAAAAAAATGTGAATTTTTTTTTTGTCATGCAGAAGAATACACAAATAATTACGTCAGTATTTCCATAATTTACCTTAGCATGTAATATTTAGCGTATTGCCCCCATTCCATTCAACATTTCTTCAGCAGAAACGTACGTATTTTCCTACAAATTTATATGCGTAAATTTTGAGAAAGTAAAAAAATCATCCGAAGTCCACGGACTCCCTGCTGCCTGAGGAGGTCACTCCGCAGTGGATTCCACATGTCAGAATTTTAGAAATCCGAGCTCATTTTAGTCCATCTTGAATTTCTCCAGCATCCCTACCCCCACCCCCTAATAAGACCTCCTCAGCAGAATGGAATAAAAACAAACAAACAGTTCCAGTCAACAGTCCGGCTGCAGATGTGCAAGAGCTGAGGTTTCTGAATGTGTTACAGTTAGGGATATCTGGATTTTGCAAAATTCATTCCATCTGCATTTTGCATATTGTCAGGTGCCTTTCGTTTCATCTACTCGTTGACAGAATTGGATTTTTTCCAGTTTCCTGAATTTGTGCAAAATCACATTTGCACAAATTCACACTTGCAAAAACGCACGCGCGCGCGCACACACCCCATGTGAATTTTCATGCTTTACCCTGCGGGAGAAATGCACATTTTCAGCCATGTGTTTTTAGTTTACATATTTTTTTCTACAACTAAATTTATGTATGTATGTATACATACCCAATAGCCAAAGCTCTTTTTGTATAACATTTGTATAAATTTGTATAGAATTCCAGAAAGTAAAAAAAAAAAGAAAAAGTGGTCCACAAGTCTGTGGTAGGGACAGGCAGATTCCCTACCTGTTCCTCCACTTGGGAATCTGCCCATGGGGGGAGGTGATCTGTCCCTCCCCCCAGAATCCTCCCTGGCTGGCTTTGCACTGCGGCTAGCCTATCGCATGAAAAAACAGAGACGCAAATGTAGGGATGGCGGAGAATTCCACCACGGATTCCAGTGAGGCCGAATGCACTGGCATTTGGCTCCCCGGAATCCATGGCGGAACGGCCTCCTGCCCCTCCGCCCGCCCTGCGGAACCCTCTGAGATGGCACTTCCCTGGGGCGGATGTGGCAGATGTGGCGGCGGATGCGGTTGCGGGTGTGGCAGTGCGGCAGCAGCGGTGGAAGGTGCGGTGGTGGGGGCGGTGGAAGGTGCGGTGGCAGGGGCAGCAGGGGCGGCGGTGGGGGCGGGGGCGGCAGGTACGGCAGCGGGGGCAGCAGGTGCGGCAGTGGGGGCGGAAGGTGTGGCAGCGGGGTGGAAGGTGCGGTGGCGGGGGCAGCGGCAGGGGTGGCAGGTGCGGCGGCAGCGAGGGTGGCAGCGGGGGCGGCAGTTGCGGCGGCAGGGGTGGGGGCGGCAGCGGCGGCGGCAGCGGCTGGTCTTCTGGCTGGGCGCAGTGTACGCAAATGGCGGCGGCTATAGCGGCTGCCATTTGCGTTCTCTATTTTTAGCTGTTCTAGCCTAAGTAAATATTTATGTAGGCTAGAACAGTGAAAAAAAGCGAACTCAAATGGCGGCTGCCATAGCCACCGCCATTTGTGTGTGCGTTTTTTTTTACTTTGCCGTGATTGGCTACGTAAATATTTACATAGCCTACCACAGTTAAGTACAGGGATGCAAACAGTGGCGGCTATGGCTGCCGCCATTTGCATCCCTGCTGCCCAGTGGCCGGATGTCCGGCTGCGGGCGGAGCCAGCCAGCAGCTCCACGGAATCCCCATGGAGCGGAGCCAGCCAGACAGGATTCCAGAGGGAGGGATGGAGCGCCTCCCCCCACATTGAGGATTCTGGAGGGAGGGACAGATCGCCTCCCCCCCACCGCGAAGCAGATCCGCGAAACGGTAAGCAACTTTCGTACATCCCTACACAAATGGCTCCCACTACGCCATTTGCAGCTGTAAAGCCCTTAGTTTAAGCTAAATGCAGCCATTTACGGCTGCATTTAGCTTAATCTAATTGTTTTCTGGCTGCAAATGGCATCTGCTATGGCATTTGTATCCGGAGTAGGGATATATGAAAGTCACTTACATTTTCAATGGGGTGATTTGCGGTGGGGGGGGAGGCGCTCTGTACCTCCCCCCCAATTCCTGATCCGGCCGGCTCCGTTCCACGGGGATTCTGTGGAGCCGCCGGCCGTCTCCGCCAGCAGCCAAAGATCAGGCGGCTGGGCAACAGGGACGCAAATAGCGGCTGCTGTAGGCACCACCGTTTGTGTCCCTGTACTTAACCATGATAGGCTACGTAAATATTTACGTAGCCTATCACAGCAAAGTAAAAAAAAAAAATGTGTACGCAAATGGTGGCGGCTACGACGGCCGTTTTCGCCGTTCTAGCCTACGTAAATATTTACGTTGGCTAGAACGGCTAAAAATAGCGAACACAAATGGTGGCCGCCGTAGCCGCCGCCATTTGCGTACACTGTGCCCAGCCGCGGCCGGCCAGGAGACCAGCTGCCGCTGCCCCTGCCGCTCCCGCCTCACCCGCCACCCCGCCGCCACCGCCACCCCCGCAGCCACACCTTCCACCACCGTCGCGCCTTCCGCCACCGCACCATCCGCCGCCCCCACCACCCCCGCTGCCCTCGCTGTCCCCGCTGTCCCCACCACACCTGCCCCACCCGCTGCCACACCCGCCACTGCCACACCTGCCACCCCCACTGCCACCGCACCTTCCACTGCCATGCCGCTGCCGCTGCACTGCTGCCAAAGCCACAGCCACATCTGCCGCATCCACCGCAGGTAAGTGCTGTCCCGTGGGGTTCTGCGGGGTGGGCGGGGGGATAAGAGGCCATTCCACCACGGATCCCAGGGGGCCAAATGCCAGTGCATTCGGCCTCACTGGAATCCGTGGCAGAATTCTCTGTCATCCCTATACGTAAGTATTTACGTAGCCTATCACGACAAAGGCAGCTACGCAAATGGTGTGGTGCCCGCCATTTGCGTGGCTGCCTTTGCCGTGATAGGCTATGTAAATACTTACGTAGCCTATCACGGCAGTCTGGCTGGATGCAAATGGCGGCCGCTAAGGTGGCTGCCATTTGAGTCCTCAGCAGCCAGCCGAGAGACCAGCTGCCGCTGCCGCCACCGGAGCCGCCGCTGCTGCAGCCACTTCCGGAACATCCGCCCCAGGTAAGCTTCATCCCAGGGGGGATTCCATGGGGGGGCGGGGGGGAGGCTGTTCCGCCATGGGTTTCAGGGGGCTGAATGCCAGTGCATTCGGCCTCACTGAAATCCGTAGCAGAATTCTCCGCCATCCCTAGTCCGGAGTCAGTCAGTCCAGCCAGCGATACGGCAATTGTGGCCATGTTGCTGGTGCTCCGGAGCCAGCCAGCAGGGAGGATTCCTCAGGGAGGCAGAGGTAAGCTATCCGTTCCTCCATGGACTCTGGAGGCTGGATTCAAAAGAATCCGGCCTCACTGGGGTCCGTGGAGGAATTATCTGCCATCCCTAGTCTGTGGGATCCATGCAAATCAGGAAAAGCTGGTCTGCTATGGAATCCACAGGTCGGATTCATAGAAATCCCAACTCATTTGATTCTTTTGTGGATTTCTCTGACATCCCTAGTTACAGCCTGCAAAATGAGATGTGTAACAGGCATGTGTCACTGTGGCATCTAGCATCTGCAGGAATGGGCTCAGTTGGCACACTAGCCTTAACTGTGCAACCCATCCCTGGATTTCCCCAACCTGCTGCCCTCCAGATGTTGTAGACTACAACTTCCATCAGCCTTGGGAAGCATGGCCAATGGTAAAGGATGATGGGAGTTGCTCTCCAAACATCAAGAAGGCACCATGTTGGGGAAGGCTGCAATAGGATATTGTCACGGCAGGCCCATTGCTCAGTGATAGAAAACCTACTTTGCCTGCAAAAGGTCCCAGGTTCAATCCCAAGCAGTTAAAGATTTCTGGGATCAGGCCTGGGATAGACCTGTGCCTGGGACCTTGGAGAGCTTTCGACATTCCTGGATGTGCCAGTGGCCTGTCTCAGGATGCAACAACTTTATTTATTTATTTATTATTAAATTTATTAATCACCCATCTGGCTGGTCACCCAGCCACCCTGGGCAATGTACAGCAACAGTTTAAAACAATAAAATTCTACAATAAAAATGTTTTCTAAAATACCCTAACCCACCCCAAATGCACGACGGAAGCTCATTAAAGAGGGGGCATGGTGGAGTTCCCTAGGGAGGGAGTTCCACAGGGTGGGGGCCACCACAGAAGAGGCCCTCTCCCTCGTCCCCACCAGTCTAGCTGTCCTGGCTGATGGGACAGAGAGAAGGCCATCCGAGGCTGATCTTGTTAAGTGGCCTGTCTGGTGCTGCTGGAGGCGCTCCTTCATATGTTTATACTACTATTTATTGGGAGGGTCAATACATGGCCCTCCCAATAAGTATGTGGTAGAGTACGTGAGTCCCTGAGTACATGGTAGAGCATCTGTCTTGCATGCAGTAGGTCAAAGGTTCAATCCTTCCCATCTCCCCACCAGAAGAATTGAGGGAGCGAGAATGAGAAAGACCTTAGAATGTATTATTTTCCATTTTTTTCTGGATCGGGCTACATTACCATCTCTCACTAGGGATGTTGGAGAAATCCATTGGGGGGTTGAATTTGATGTGTTTTCCTAGGCTCAGCCCATTGGCTTCATTTTGGTTCGCACTGCAGTGCCCAAGTCCATCTGCAGAGAGTAAGGCCAGTTCATGAATTTTCTGGGAATTTTGTGCATTTTTAGAAAGTTTTGCAAATTTCTGAGCATTTTGAGGAAACTGCAGCTGAATTTGCAGAAAATGTGGCCGAATTTGTGCAAATTACACAAATTACTGCCGAATTGGCATAATTTGCACAAATCTGGCTGCAGTTTGCACAAACTGTTCAGACATTTGCACAAACTGTTCAGACATTTGCACAAATTGCTCAGAAATTTGTGCAAACTGTGGAACCTCCCAAAAAATGGGCAAAAAAAATCCTGGAGTTCGGGGAACAGCCCGCAGCTCAGCTCACGGACACGAAGAGAGTTGTACAAGCCACAGAAGTCTGTCGAGCCAAAAAAGATCCAGAATTCCCAGCCACTGAATCCAGTCACTGGGTTCACTGTCTTCTAGGGTGGCCACTTATGCATCACCCATAAAGAAGACAAAAGAGGATATTCATCTGCATAACACTTGCATATGCAAGTGTATATGTATAGGTCCTGATTCAGAAATAATAACAATTCTTTACTAGAAGTGCAAGGCACCTCACCACAGTGGAGAAAGTGTCAGGTCCTTTGGTCCTCTCCCTTCGCAGTCACACACTCCAGGATACCAGGCTTCAAGCTCACTACGTTATTAGTTAACGACCAGGTTCTTTACAAATGCAAATCCTCAGAGACTCTCAGGCTACAAAGGAAAACACCTACTCCACACAATTACAAATATCAATAGAGGAGTCAAGTGAGAGTTAGAGACATTGCCGGCAGATTGAAACAAGAACTTGCTGGCCAGAATAACTTAGGGGGGGATGTCCCTCCCTTACAGTTGTGCCCTCCTACGTAGGCTATCATGCACAGCCAACCAGGTGGAGCGTCTGAGCTCCTCCTCTGACTTTTCCCGTTTCGCTCTGCGCCGGACTCTAGCATCCTTCAAGTCACACCTGGCACTCTCCTCCTCCCCTGAGACCTAAGTTCTCACAGAGGAGGAAAGAGGGGGGGGGCTTCAGGCCAAGCCATCTGTGTGCCAAGGTCCTGAGAAGAATGCCTATCCATATCTGAGCTCACTAGGGAGGGAGCCTCCCCCAGTTCTGGCTGTTCCCATTCTGAGTCTGAGCTGCTATCGCCACATGCTCAGAATCATTCCTGACAGAAAGCTGATGTGGTGACCTATGTGCCTGCTCAGTCTGCTCTCCAGGTGCTAACTGTTGATGAGCAACTTCAAGACCCCTGCCTGCTCTCCCTCGGTAGGATTCTTTGACTTTAAACAGACTTGGACTGGAAAGCCCATCCAATAGAGGTCGCCTTCAGATAAAGAACTGTTGTCAGCCAGCTCTCTGAAATAGAGGACTGTGCTTTGCAAATGTGGACACCTGGCCACCACCCTTCCTTCCCTGGTACTATAGCTCTTTTGACCCCCAGAGTAACACCAGCACCAGCCGCACAGAATCTGAAAATTATTTCCCAGAATCCTTTGTGGCACTGTAAGGAATCCTGGAGCTAATATCTGCAATCACATGGTACATCATTGGCGGTCTCATATATTATTTGGTTTATCTGCATAATTTTGGCCGGCTCTGGAGCGTGACCAAGTGACAGAAGTGCCATATTATCTTTTAAGGCCTATAGGACCAACTCCACCAGGATGGTCTCCTGCACAAGCTCCATTGAGATGAATGAGGGCAAGTCGTTCTTGCACAAATCACGTTCTTTTAGGAACCTCTCATTCATTTCAATGGGCCTTTCACAGGAGAAGAACATCCTGGTGAAATTGTGCCCTAAATTAATTAGATTACCCATTTTCTGGTTTGCTTAGAGGAAGCAGGTTAATCTACTGCCTTCCCAAAGCTGCTGTCCTGAATTACAGTTTCAGATTTCCCCATGGCTAGCCTGTTTCGTACAATTAGCAACAATACATCTTTCTGTAAGACCGTAATGTACCTTAAAGTCAGACAATGCTTCTAAAAACAGACTTTCTTTTTAAAGAACCCATCATTAATAATGTGTGTGGGGGGGAATCCTTCATCATATCTCACAGAAAATCTGTTCGTTCTAGGGTTTCATGGAAGAGGTTTGGGTATATCATCCACAGAATATTTCCTTACAGACCTTGTAAGAACCCACCACCGTCCCAGAGGCTGATCACAAATTCCATCTGGGATGTCAATGATAACACATCGGATGTCATGGAAACCAAGGCCTGAGCTCGTTTCCAGCTGTAACTATGTATTTCATTCTGATAAGCCATCTAAACAGAGAACGACGGGGGTGGGGGTGGGGGGGGGTAGAGAGGTGCTGGCTGTGCTATAAATAGCATGCTGTTGGTATTTTAAACCCAGCCATGTTTAACAACACTGCCAGAAACGGCTGCCGGGACCTTTTCTTCATGCATGAGAGATCCATAGGTACTGGGGTGGGAGGATTAAAATGATCTATGATTCTATGATCTCCCCAAACTACCTCCATCAGAAAGCACATGATGAAAGGTACTGGTTTAGTTCTAGTTTCTGAGCTGACTGGTTGAGTCCAAAGTCAAACTCATCTCTTTTGTTTTCTTTCCTGGAGGGGGGAAAGGGAGGGGGCATTCTTCAGGCCTGCCAGACCCTGTGCAGTTAAAGATGGGGCGAGGTAAAAGCAACAAGGAACAAACAGTGGTGTGGTGATACATTTGGAAATGCAGGTGCTCATCATGACAGCGCCATAGCCACACCCACAAGGAGAGTCCAAAAATGCATGTCAACAAACCAGTTCTAGCAGTTTTTGTCTCCACCAGGAACACGTCTTTTGTCGAGCTAATGGGTCTTAATTGCCCATTCAAGGCCAAGCCACCCCAAAATCATAGAATCATAGAACAGTGGGGTTGGAACGGGCCTACCAGACCATCGAGTCCAACCCC
Organism: Heloderma suspectum; assembly: GCF_057233095.1. NCBI lineage: Eukaryota > Metazoa > Chordata > Lepidosauria > Squamata > Helodermatidae > Heloderma > Heloderma suspectum. The sequence goes on from NC_139466.1 coordinate 7,276,964, forward strand.
CTGCTCACTGCAGAAATCCAAGTCAAATACCTTGCATTACAACAGGGATAGCTCATAACAAGATATATTTTGCTGGAAAAATCCAACCCCACACCCTGCTACTGTGAGGATTGCAACTAGGCTCAGAGGGAACAGAGAATTCAGAGTGGGGTGGCAGATGGACTTATCACCCCTACTAATCAAAAAGTCTTGGGGCTGCGACCCTGTGAGCCCTGCCTCCACTACACCACTCGGAACAAAAGAGCACTAGCCTGCAACCACCAGGCTCTCAAGGCCCAGCAGGATCAAAGGCAGATGATGCAGTTCAAACAGACTGGTAGTCAGGTTCCAAAGCAGCCAGGTAAGTATCCAGAAGGCTTGGAGCAGGTGACGTGGACTGAGAGGGGTTGACAGTCAGGTTTGGGATCAGACAGACTTGCAAGGAAGCAAGGCTGTCCAGCACCTTCTCTCACAGCTAAGTTGCTCAGCATTTGAGGCCAAGCCTGGGAGAGCTCTTATATAAGGCCAGCAGGGCCCCTATGGGTTCCTCACCTAATTCTTTCTGGACTGACTTGCTGAAGCTGCCCTTTATGCCACTGTCAGCACTGAACAGTAGCAAGCCTCAATCCATCCCATCCCTCCATCTGTAAGCTCACCCAGAGGCACAGAGCATCAGAAGACAGGGCCCTGCCACCAGATTCCCTGACTGGAACCAGGTAGCCCCTTACACAGAGGCACAGGGTCATAGTTGTTCAGACCAGGGAGCAAGGAGGTCAGAGAATATCATCTGCTCTGGCCTACTGATCCAACAAGACTTCCTTGGCTAATGTGGCAGATCTCTGTGCAATGCCTTCTTTTGGCTATGGTATGGCATGCCAGCTGATCCCTGCCAATCATCCCTCAGGGCACCAGTTCAAGAGTTACAGTGCAAATCCTGATATTAGAACCATGATGCAGCCCTGGTCTGATGTAAGAGACTTGGAGTCTGGCTATCCTTCTCAGCTTCTTGTTTCCCCAGCCTCTTCTAGACATTTTGTCTTACCTTTTCTTTCTTTTACCCACATTTCTTTCTTATTCCCCCCCCCATGTTTCCTCACCAATTCCAGCTTCCTTTCCTCCTTAACACCACCCAAGTTTCTCCCCACCCCCAGATACTCCCTTGGTTCACTGCCCCTTCCAAAGAGGAGTATACACAAGACCATGGTTTGAATCTAGAACAGTTAATCCAGAATAGCTATGAATTAAATTCCATATTCACAGTCACTAAGGGAGCAATCCTATGGCCGCTAGTGAGGGGCTAGATGGCCGTAGGATATCCTGTTTTCTGGGAACTGACCTCAGGAGCCCGTGCTCCGAGGTCGGTTCCCGGAGAACCAACCTTCCCCCCATTCTGTGCTGCTTCACAGGCAGAATGGAGAAGCCCTGTACTCCATGCTCACAAGAGGAGCACAGAGCGGCTGAAACGGGGCATTCCAGGGTGGGGAGGGCGGAAATAACTGTACAACACATCCTATGCATTGTACGGCAGTGTCCTCCCCCACTCTGCCCTCCCACAGCTAGACAGCTGGAAGCGGCTGTCTAGCCAAAAATGCAGGGCAGGAGGAGCACAGAGGGAACGATCCCCTTTGTGCTTCTCCTGCCCTGCATTGGATAGTTGGTCGCCTCCAAGTTCAGAGGCAGCCACCTATCTGCATTGGATTGCACCCTAATAGAATTTGAAACTCTCATTCCGCCCAGATAAGCAAACACTGAAGGAAAGATGCTTTGCTGATACTAATGTAGCAAGCAGGCAAACAGCACGGTGCCCAAGTGAAGGTATCACTGAAATTTTCCATTTAATCATGTTTCTTTCTTGCCTAGAATAGATTTCGCAGTGGAAAATGTTGATGATTAGAACAGCATCCTGAATGCCGTCATCTGAATGCAGAAATAGGAATAATTCGACTGCATTACAGACGCTGGCAAATGGACCCTTTGATGCCACCTCTTTTACACCCAGCTGCCTGCCTCTGACTCTAGAGAAGCAATGGAAAGATTATGCCTTATTTGGAGATTCGCTCCATCATTGGAAAGCAGCCTAAGAAGCTGGAGAAACAACCAGAAGAAGAGGAAGTCAAGCAAATGTCTATTTCCTGCTTTCAGTTAGCTATGCTCTGTAAAACCTCAATGATTTCTTTGCTGCAGCGTGGAGCAGAAAGATTTAGCTGTCAACTCCCCCCCCCCCCGCTCCTCCCGCTTTCAAAAGTTCCCCAAGTATGACTGCAAAGACATTCTGGGATACCATGAGATGAACAGAAATTGCTTTCAGAGTCTCTCTAATTGCGAATTGGCGGTACTTTACCACCCTTTGCTTAGAATCGGCACAGTGAGACTGACATATTTAGAGAATGCGGACAAATGTTTGGCTACCCATTCATTATGGCTATAAGGAGCAGGAGGAGGGAAGGGTGCCTATGTATATTTGAGGTGGACGGTGGGGGGGAACAGCAGTGCAAATGATACCGTTAATTGGGTAGGATAGGCAGGGCTGGCCCTATCATAAGGCACAGGGAGGCAACCACCTAGGGTGGCCATGTGTCCTCTTTTACAGTGGACTGTCCTTTATTTGAGGGTGTCCTCTATTTGAAGAGAGACTGAAGGAACTGGGCATGTTTAGCCTTGAGAAGAGAAGACTGAGGGGAGATAGGATAGCGCTCTTCAAGTACTTGAAAGGTTGCCACAAAGAGGAAGGCCAGCATCTCTTCTCCATCATGCCAGAGTGCAGGACACGGAATCATGGGCTCAAGTGACAGGAAGCCAGATTCCGGCTGAACAACAGGAGAAATGTCCTGACTGTAAGAGCAATACGACAATGGAACCAGTTCCCTAGGGAGATGGTGGGCTCCCACACTGGGGGCATTCAAGACGAGGCTGGACAGCCATCTGCCAGGGATGCTCTGACCTGGATTCCTGCATTGAGCAGGGGGTTGGACTCGATGGCCTTGTAGGCACCTTCCAGCCCTACTATTCTATGATTCTGTGACTGTCCAGTCCAAGTCTGGTTTAAAGATAAAGAACCATAAAAACTGTTGCCATCATACAGTTTAGCACTTGGACAGCAGACTGAACAGTCAGGCACGCAGGTCCCCTGGTCACCATCCGCTGCACTATGGTGCTATGCACTGTATTTCTATTTAAATCCTAATAATTATTTTAAAATTTGCATCAATACATATAAATAAGCATATGCAAATGTTATGCAAAACACTGCTCAATTTTGTCCTCTCTTTTGGCAATTCATATGTGGCCACCCTATGTGGCAGATGCTAGAAGGCAGAGAATGATGCTGGCAACAGTACGAGGGCAGAGCTGTATCTGCCCCATAGGCTGCCCTGAAAGCCCCCTAAGCTAGCCTGCTGCTGCCCCCAGGCACAGTGGGGGATGCTGTCCCATTGCCACTAAGATTCAACTGCCAATCTAGCTGACTTCTCTACATGGGATTGCCGGAGGGGGCAGGCAGCATAAGAACATCAGAAGAGTCCTGCTGGATCAGAATATGGGTCTATCTAGTCCAGCATTCCATTTACACATGGCCAGCCAGCTGCCTGTGGGAAATCCGCAAGCAGGACAGGAGTGCAACAGCACCCTCCCGCCCATGTTCCCCAGCAAAAAGTATACATAGGCATACAGCCTCTGATACTGGAGGTAGCATGTAGCCATCAGGACTAATACCTTCTCCCTCACTTCAGACACCAAAATGTTTTGAGCCAGCCCTGATTATAGGACAACGCAGCTATTCATTTTCCATTGAACACTGCACAGAGGGAGGGAGGGAGAAATAATTTTGAAAAGGTAGAGGAAACGTGTGGCAAAGATGTTTCTGCTGCTCCGTCAAATACATGCAATGGGACCATTGCCAGAGCTCAGATTTAATATTTAGAAATTATGGTGAGATTTGAAGTGTTCATTCCCAGGTGAGGTTCTAATCTGAGTCTGTGACACAAGTGTAAAAATGAGCATTACATAATCTTCCTGCTCAGATTTTGGGGACAACAAAATCCCGTTAGATTTCTCATCTTTAAGCTAGCTACACAAGCTCTCCTCTCTCCAAGCTAATCACAATTACAGTGTGTTCTTCTTGTTGTTTGCTTTTATGAACGGAGATCACCGGCTTATCTCCCTCTCGAAGATCACAGGGAAAAGTCCACATTTCCACATCCCATTCAAATTCTCTCTTCCCTCCCCCCACTGCCCATTACTCTCCAGAAAAGGGAGGCATTCATTAATATTCTTCATCTGATCCTGCACAAATACTTTTAATTACAAAACGGATTCAAAGTAACCACTAGGCTTCCACATAAGAAGAACAGAAGCAAGACATGAGCCAGGGATTTCCAAACTCACCGCTCACATGCTGTGTCACATCAGATCATCAGATGTTTGTACCCATGTCCTTCACACACTTATTAGTAGTAGTAGTAGTAGTAGTAGTAGTAGTATTCCGCCTTCTTTCCTCCTAAGGAACCCAAGGCGGCATACACAATCCTCCTCCTCTCCATTTTATCCTCACAACAACAATCCTCAGAAAAAGCTGGTTCACTGCAGAATCCACAGGTCAGATTCATACAGAACTGAACTCATTTGAATCCAGTGCAGATGTCTCTGGCATTCCTGCTGTTAGCACCATTTTTGTGTGTGGACAGGTGGGGTACCAGTCAAACAAATAAATAATGAACCATCCTCTCCTCCAGCACCTAATGGCCCATTCTTCCTACGCACCAAGAAAAATACTGGCTGGCATGCAAACGAGTTATGGCTTTTGCTCTGAAGCATCCTTCATGTTCAGGGGCGACGAGGCTCCAGCATGCTGGGAAATAAAACTGCAGCCTCCCAAGAATGGCTCTTTTAAACTGCAAAATAAAGCTGTGTGTCATTGCCAACCAACCTGGTCTCCTTATAGGGAGTTAAAGCATTTCTCTTCCCAACTTTGGGGCAAGCCAGCAATTCCATTCAAAGGGGTGATTGATGATTAAAAACAAAAATGACCAATCTTGGCTGGTATTTCCATGGAGAGGAAATGCCGGCTTCTGCTTTCCAAGTTGCAGAGGCTATTTTAGGGATAGGGTTTAGCACCTTGGATAGCTCCTTTGGAGTTCTGGCTAGTTCTGACTGAAACCCAGTGTGGATTACCTCCCCCAGTGACATCAAAGACCCCCCCCCCCAGCTGGGGCTTATGTGATCATCATCATCATCATCATCATTACTTCAGAGTAAATGTGCATGGCCCCAATTCAGAGTCTGACCACTGTGCACTAGGAGGGGAAAATTAACCCTTCCCCGCTGCTGCCGTTTGCTTCCAGAAATCCCATGCCCAGAGTTTAAAAAAATAGAAGTAGGGTGCAATCCTATGCATGTTTCAGCAGGAAAAAGTCCTACAACTCCCAGCATTCCCCAGAATGCTGGCTGGGGAATACTGGGAATTGTAGGACTTTTTTTCTGTCTAAACATGCAAAGGATTGAGTCCTAGATTTCCATTGGCATCAATGGAGACTCCTTTTCCTTTTCGTAATTGCTGGGGGAGGGGGGATTTCATGAAGGAAACTATGGGTGGGAGGTTGAATCCTCCCCTCCCATGCACGGTGGTCCCAATCTGAATAAGGTGCATGCACACTTACTCCAGAGAAAAATAAATAAATAGAAATGCATGGTACGCAATTAACATAACATGTCATTTGACCCAGAGGCACCCTGTTTTGGAGCTTCCATACAGCCTTCATAGCTCATCCTTCTCCTACATGAATTTGACTCATCTCCTTAAATAATAATAATAATAATAATAACCATGACAACAACAACAATAATAATAAATACTTCTAAGCCACTGACCACCACCACCATTTGTGGCAGCCAGTTCCATGAATTCATTGTGTGTTGTGCAAAGAAATACTTCCTTTTGTCTATTCAGAATCTTCCATCTATCAGGTGTGTGTGTGTGTGTGTGTGTGTGTGTGTGTGTCTGGCCCTATCTGTATTCTCCACACTATGCATAATGTTATAAATCTCTATCAAGCCCCCCCCACACACACACACACACAGCTTAGTTTTCTGTAAAAGCCTCACATGCTTTAGCATGCATTACTGTATAGAGAAGGAATTGTTCTCCCTCTCTCATAATACTAGAACCCAATGGGGTCATCCCATGAAGCTGATTGGTGGGAGATTCAGGACAGATCAAAGGCAGGACTTCTTCACATAGTGCAGTCAAACTATGGAATTTGCTACCACAAGGCAGAGTGATGGCCACCAATTTGGATGGCTTTAAAAGACAGTTCTAGTCACCACTCCTAAAAAAAAAAAAAGATACTGTAGAGCTGGAAAAAGTGCAGATAAGGGCAACTAAAATGATCAAGGGGCTGGAGCAACGCCCCTATGAGAGAAGGGTACAACAGCTGGGATTGTTTAGCTTGGAAAAAGGGAGGGTAAGAGGAGACATGATAGAGGTCTACAAAATTATGCATGGTGTGGAGAAAGTGGGTAGGGAGACATTTTTCTCCCTTTCCGGGGTCATCCTATGAAGCTGATTGGTGGGAGATTCAGGACAGTTAAAAGGAAGGACTTCTTCACATAGCACAATGAAACTATGGAATTTTCTATGACTACACGTAGTGAGGGCCACCAATTTGGATGGCTTTAAAAGGGGGTTGGACAAATTCCTGGAGGAGAAGGCTATCAATGGCTACTAGTATTGATGGCTACGTGCTACCTCCAGTACCAGAGGCAGTGAGCCTATGTACACCCGTTGCTGGGGCACATGGGTGGGAGGGTGCTGTTGTGCTCATGCCCTGCTTGTGGGTTCCCCATCAACAGCTGGTTGTCCACTGTGTTGACAGAATGCTGGACTAGATGGACCCTGGGTCTGATTCTGCATGGCTCTACTTATGTCCTTAGAAGGTGCTCTAATCTCTTGAACATTTAGGTTTCCCTTGCTGCACTTTTTCCAGCCTGCCCGCCTGCCTGCCTGCCTGCCTGCCTTCATTTATTCATATTTAAAACATTTCTATCCCTATCATTAAGATCCCATTAAGATCTCATGTATCATTAAGATCTCTGGGCAGCATACAGATAAAATCAATTTGAGATGGGACCCTCAGAACTCTACTGTCAGGAGCTGCTGGCTCTGCCCCATGTGGTGAACCACTGAACTACAGGTGCCGGCCTCTCAGTGAAGTAGCATCAGGCCCTGGACTGACTCCACCCACGCAGACTGGCCATTGGATCCTGCTGGGCAGGAAGGACTATAAGAGGGCTTCCTGTTCGAACTGAACCTTGCTTGAGCAACATGGTCTTAAGAACATAGGAAGCTGCCTTTACACTAAGCCAGGCCATTGGTCCATCTAGCCCAGTATTGTTGACACTGACTGGCAGGGTGTCTCCAGGGCTGTAGGCAGGACTTTTCCCAGCCCCACCTGGAGATGCTGGGGATTGAGCCTGGGACCTCCTGAATGTAAAGCAGGAGCGCTGCCACCGAGCTACAGCCCCTGAGCTCTGCTGTGATCGTGTCCTCCTTCTTCCCTCTGCAACAGCGACAGGAGTCAACAGAAGCAGTCAGTATGAAAAAGGGCTCTGTGGACCAGCAGCTGTGAACTCTGTGTGGCCACCCCTCCTCGTTCCCTCCACCTGATTGTATATACTTGGATTTCAGTTCTCACTCGCCTCTTTTATGGGCTGAGACTGCAGCTGCTTTCAGGGCTTACACTGCGTCAATTTTTCATCTCAGCTCCTTTTCAGCAGCATGCTTATCCTGTGTCAGACCGCCCCCCCCACCCCCCATCCCGGATCTGTTTTAGCTATCAGTTACCTTATAATGCCATTTTAATGGAAGTACTTTGCTGTTGCGCACCAGTGTGCTGACGTGATCAGCCATTCTTCAAAGACTCAATTTAGCTCTTTTAGATTTTTGTCTTGGTAGCTTGTTCTTTTTCATCGTGTGCTCAAGCACACGCCTAGGTGATAATGGCTGCATGGCATTTTGCCGTAGTAGTACAGTAGGGGAAAGCGATGTAAAAATGGATGCGTCTCTCCATGGAATGCAAAATCCATCTCCCTTGAATCAGTCCAGCTAGAGACATGACCTGTAAGCAGTCAAGTTAGATGCCACTGACAAACTCTCTAATCCAAAGTGCAGCACTTGTCACAAAGTACCCCGTACACAATGGACCAAATTCATGTGTCATGAAAACTGTTTCCTTTATAGATCACTATTTTTCAATAGGAGTTGCACATGCAAGAGGGACAATCCATGGTGGGGGTGGGGGTTAAGGTTAAAGCTTCCCTTTCCCCTTTCCCCAATCTAGGCTGTGCTCCCTGCACCTTCTCCAGAGCAGCGGCACAGCTAGGCCTGGACCTTGGAGCAAAGTGTAGGGTCTCACAGACGAGGGGCACCAAGACAGTACAAGCAAATGCTCTGACATTCCCCACCCCCACCCCGAGAGAGCAGAAGGAAATGAATGCACCAGGGCAGCTGAAGAAAACTCCATGTTATTTCTGTAATCATGAGGGTGCTGTCATTTAAGTCAGAGGTGAGGAACCTCTGGGTAAAATCCAATGTAAGTCCTACTTCAAGTAGACCCAGTGAAACACATGGGACTTAAGTGACTAGCTCACATTGCATTCATTTCAATGGGTTTACTCTAAGTAGGACAAGTCTGCGATTTTACCCTCTGTCAACCCAAATTCAGTTTCAGAGAAGTTCTTGGGGGCTGAATTTGGGAGCGAGCAGGGTCAAAGGCGAGGATAGTGAAGCTGAAGGCAAAGGGGCTGGTGCCAAAATGCCAGTACATTTTAGCTTCAAGCTCTTCCTGCCAGTACCTAAGCCTTTGCAGAGGCAGGGCGACCTTTTAGAATGGGGAAAAATGGCACAAAAGCTGGGAAACCACCAAATGATGGAGAGTTGGGGGGAGAGAGGTGGGGCTAGGAAGGGTTTGTGGCCAGCTTGGGACCCTAGGACAGCCATATTTGGCCCCTGGACCTGAGGTTCACCACTCCTGATGGTGAATTGAAAATCTGAAACTGCACATGCTCAGAGTACTGATGTGAAAGCATGAATCAAGGTTGGCAAACGGTTTCATTCTTGGAGTTGTTGTTCTAACACAGCAGGAATGTAGGAGATCAAAAGCGCCTTCTGTGTGCTGGCCCCCTTCCTGTGGAATTCCCCGTCTTTGGAGGCCAGGCAGGAGCCAACGTTGTGTTGCTTTGGGCGCCTCCTGAAGACACTGTTATTTCGAGAGGCCTTCCTTGCATGACCAGCCGCAGTTTCTTAAGTTCAACCTTATTGGAATTTGTAATAATAACAACAACAACTATTTTAACCTGGTGTTTTATTCTTTTCATCTTTGTTGTTCACCACTCCAAAATCTTCTGATGTGGAGCAGTATAGGAATATTGTAAATAAATTTTGTTGTTTATTCGTTCGGTCGCTTCCGACTCTTCGTGACTTCATGGACCAGCCCACGCCAGAGCTTCCTGTCAGCCGTCGCCACACCCAGCTCCCCCAAGGTCGAGTCCGTCACCTCCAGAATATCATCCATCCATCTTGCCTTTGGTCGGCCCCTCTTTCTTTTGCCTTCTACTTTCCCTAGCATCAGCATCTTCTCCAGGATGTCCTGTCTTCTCATTATGTGGCCAAAATGCTTCAGTTTTGCCTTTCATATCCTTCCCTCAAGTGAGCAGTCTGGCTTGATTTCCTGGAGTATGGACTGGTTTGATCTTCTTGTAGTCCAAGGCACTCTCAGAATTTTCCTCCAACACCACAGTTCAAAAGCATCTATGTCCCTTTGCTCAGCCTTCCTTATGGTCCAGCTCTCGCAGCCATAGGTTACTACGGAGTAAGTAATGGAGTAACGGAGTAAATAAATACATAAATAAAGAAATGAAGAGCCATACCAAAGTTGGTAGCTTTAGCATAGCTGCCTTGAATGCCTTTCAGCTCAAGGGCTAAACTCCATTTCAGAGAAGCTCCTGCAGTGGATGAAGCCAAAGGCAAAAGCAGCAGTGTGGCCAGTGCCAAATTGCCAGCATATTTTAGCTTAAATCTGTTCCTCCCAGTCATTAGGCCTTAAGAGAGGCATTCCAGACTTTTCAAATGGTGGGGGAAACATGCAAAAGCCAGGAAAACACCAAACAGTGGCCTTCTGGCAAACCCCAGCGGGCTGGATTTGGCCCATGGTCCTGAGGTTCAACACTCCTGCTTTACACCAAGAAAACCTGTTGATCCAGAAACTCTCAGGGCACAATCTTATGCATGTTTAGACAGAAAAAAGACCCACGACTCCCAGCATGCCCCAGCTGGGGGCAAGAAGAGAAAGAGATGTACTGACTCACAATTTCTTGCTCTGCTGTTTGGATAAATGGTATGCTGTTAGGTTTCCCCAAGCCAGGTCACCCTTGGATGAGCCTGTCAGCAAGCGGATGTGCTCTCAGTCCACAGGGAGACTTCTTGGGCTCCACTTACACATGCGCTTGAAGGAACCGGCATGGAATCGGCACCGACAGGGATCTCCTTGGCCATTTGGCATTCTGTCAGGACAAAAGAGAAGTGCGGCTTGCTGATGAGCAACTGGGGGAAGGAGGACAGGCTGACGAAACAAAAACAAAGCAGGCAGGGTGAGATTTGGGAATGTCAACCCCTCTGGCATTGCAAACTGTCATTGTGACAAGGATGGCTAAATCAGAGAAACTAATACGGGGTGTGTGTGTGTGTTTTTCCCCAGCTTTGTGCCTGCAAGCAACCCAGTGCTGGCTCCAGGCTTTTGAGGCCCATTGGACAAGACACCCTCAATGGGCTCCCTCCTTCAACGGGCTCCCTCCCTCAATGAGTTTTCCCACCAACATTGGCATCAGCTGCTCTTGCTCTTCATCCATTCCCCATCAATACTGCCACAGCTCAAGTAGGTGGCATCCACTGCTCCTCCTCCCTATCACCACCACCACCATTGTCTAGGCCACAGCAAGCGGTGGACGAACAGGCAGGAGAAGAGGAGGAGCAAATCGAGGGAGCTCTTCACAGTGAGCCTCTGCTGGGGTGTGGGCCCTTGGCAGGTGCCCCACCAAGCCTGTCCTTGATGCCAGCCCTGAAAGAGCCCTTTCCACGTCAGCTTTTCGCATCAATCAAGGGAACCCTCTGCATTGCAAAGGATTCTAGGACTTCGCTGAGGACATAGCACCTGTTTGCATGGGACATCAGCCTGGTCACCCATGCAAACACACCTTGTTTGCATGGGACATCAGCCTGGTCACCCATGCAAACACCCCCTGTTTGCATGGGTGACCAGCCAGATGGGCGATTAATAAATTTAATACTAAATAAATAATAAATGCCTCTTGCAGTAGAGACTGGTGGCTCCAATTCTAGTGGGGCTGTGCATTCATTTTGGGTTTCAGTTAGAACCAGCCAGAACTCTAAAGGAATTATCCAAGGTGCTGAACCCTATCCCCAAATTAGGTTCAGCACCTTGGATAGAACCATTAGAATTCTGGCTGGTTCCAACTGAAACCCAGAATGGATTCACAGCTCCACCGAAAGTGGAGCCACCAGCCTCCACTGGTCTGTTGTGTGCTCCTGTGGCAAGCTATTGCCCTGAAGACAACTCTGAAGTCACGTTAGTGCGTAATGAGATGCCCTGTCTCCTGTCAAGCATCAGGCAATGGGAGAGTGCACAGCCTTCGTTTCACCAGCTGCAGTGGTTGCTAAGTCCAATTCATCGTGCTAGTTTGGACCTATAAATAGGGTGTTTATGCATCACCAAAGAAGAGGACAGAAGAGGACCCCATTTTGCTTTGAATTTGCACATGCTGATTTATATGTGTAGATAGAAATTTAGAAATTATATGGAAAGAACTTGATTACTAAAGCAATGCATGTGGGGGAAAGAGAAGCTAACAGATTTGTCCATTCCTAGTTGTGGTGGCTGTTTATCCCCTTCAGTATCAGAAGCAATGTTCTCTGACTACCAGTTGCTGGGGAACATGAGCAGGAGGGCGCTGTTGTGCTCATGTCCTTCTGGTGGGCTTCCCAGAGACATCTGGTTGACCACTGTGGGAAGCAGGCTGCTGGACAACCGCATCAGCTTCAGCTATTGGGCAGTATAGAAATGTAATAGATAGATCATGTCAGGGTTCCACCATTGACTTGGATCCCCTGAGCAACTCCTTAAGAATCTCTTGCCTTCTTAAGAGTCCCAACTTCCTTCTTTTAAACTTCCCCTTCCCAATAATGTGGGGTTTAGGCTGTAGGCGTGAGGTGACTGACACTCTAGACACAGCATTTAACCATAACAGTTTACTGGCAATTTAAAGCAAGCAAATTACAGCTAAAGGCTATAGACAATAGAGCTGAGTGATACAAAAGGCTGTAAGAGAAAACAGAAGTTACCAAATTCAAGTTCCTTTACCTTAGCTGTAGTTAGACTTCTCCAGGCTGCTTCTTCCTGCTCCCTCTTCAGGTTCTGGTCTCCCCAACTCTGCTTTTACTGGCTCTCTTGCTCTCTTTATATACCCTCCTCCCTCAAAACCGCAAGTACTGTTTCAAACCTGAAGAAATGAAATTTAACAGGGGAAATTAAGCTGAAACCTAAACAGGGAAACTACTCCTCTTGGGGATATCCTCTCCCAGCAACAACAATGATAACGACAGCGGCGACAACAATGACAACAACAACAACAACATCAGGCTTCTATGCCTGACCTTTCTTCCTTTTGCCTCTGTAGGCCTCAATCCTTCATAGACAGACAGACAGACAGACAGATAGGCAGGCCTTTGGTCTGATCCTGCACATCCTTTCTATACTTTAGCCCCTCTAATTCATGAGTATCCACATCTCCAGACTTCTTCGGAAGGAAGGAAGGAAGGAAATGTAGTAGAGAAAGAAGGAAAGAGACAAGAAGGATGAGAAAATGAGAGAGAAAGAAAATGACAGAGATAAAGGAAGAATAATGGAAATGACTGGCCTAGAATGTATTTATTTATTAGCAATACTTCCATACAGCTTAATACAATAAAATCCCTAAGTGGTTTGAGGGAATAAGGGAAGGATCCAATACGTATTAGTGTACAGTTATGAAGATGTAAAGGAAATAGTATTGATCTTTATTTTGCATTTCTTTTTACCTAGTTTTTTCTCATCTATTTCTTTTAAAGAAACAACCCGGCTCCTTACTAAACCCCACATGCCCAGCTGCCCAACAGCTACATTCCTCACTGCACCATTTGTGCCCAGGTCCACATAATCTCTGCCTCTTCCCCCCCCCCCCGAAAATGTCAACTTGCCTTCCTTCTTCTAAACACATCTCTGATCTGAGACAAACTGAAAAGGTGATCAGTGGGCCCAAAGGACCAAGGAGACCATGCTGGGTGGCAGATGGGCATAGGAGAAGTATAGGAGTGTTAAATAGCTCCCTATTTTGCATTCCACAGCACCGTCATTAGAGGTTTATCTTTTTCTTTTTGCACATAGCCATGCAATTAATTTCCCCTTTTAAGATTTAAATATATAGAAGTATGTCCGCTCAGTGCAATTAAAGGGGGAAAGGAGGGAGGAGGAGATCTTTTCCCATGCAATCTCAAATTGCTGATTATAGACAAGTTATAATTCTATGTTTTACATTCTCCACAAGAGGGCATTAAAACAGCTTTGGCAAACTTAACAGCAGTCGAATAGATGGAGATGTAACAATTCTGGATTAAAAAACAGGGTAGAAATTAGAGGTGGAAATCATCCAAGGAGCATCCCCCCCCCCAAAAAAAATTTTTTTTGGATAAGCTTCACTTAAAGTTACTCAACACCACATAGAAAACGAACATTTGGAACACTTACAGTCAGCCTAAGACAACCTGGCTATCAGGATGGGGGTGGGAGAGGAGACATTTGTACATCTCTTCCTAGAAACAGGTGACAAGATGAATATCCCAAAGTGCTTAAGGGCACAAGCCTATGGACTGCACCCTTGCTGCTAGGAAGCCCTCAGATTCAGAGGCTTCTGAGATTCCTATGCCCTGCTGGGTGGGAGGAGCAGCAGAGGCGATTTTTGCCTCCCCATCCTCCAATCTCCTTAATTTTCGCTAGATCGTCATTTTAGCCCATCTAGTGAGAGCGCTTTGGAGGGGGAGAGAAGGAGGCTGGAGGAGACTCAGGATAAATCATATCCTGGCCTCTCTGGTCTCCTCCCCATCACTGGAACACCCCCTTTCCCCCTTCTCTGAGGTTGATTTTCCAACCTCAGAGAGGCAGCCAGCGCAGTTCTCTCTGTTCCAGCCTCAAGGGTGTGAGGGTCAGATTTCCAACTCCCCCTTCTAAGGTCAAAGCCTGGCTCCAGCCTTGGAAGGGGTTTTCTGAGCCATCCTATGGTCCCTGTGATGCTTGCGAAGTTAGATTGCTAAGATATGATTGTTCTCTAAGTTACTCTCACCCCATCTTGAAAGCTGAAATGTGATACACATAGAAGCAAAGATACCCTGCTTACAAGACAATGTCTGAACATTTGCAAGAAAACAGGAAACACAGAAATGAGACCTTCAAGGTGCACTGAATATGTTTTATTTGACCCAATGCATTTCAAATCCTTCTTTTCTTTTTTTCAGCAGCATTGGTCAATGAAAGTCATCTTCTGTATGGTCTATAGTGCAAGTTATTCTCAGACATAGAAGATTACTTTAGTTAACCAGCACTCCTGAACAAGCGTAATAGAATCTTAGAATGTTAGAGATGGACGTGACATCGCATGTCATCTAATTCAACCCCCTGCTCAGTGCAAACAATCTTGCAATCACACCATTATTTATTTGAAGTGTTTTTATGGCATTCCTCAGCCAAAATGGCTTCCAGAGTGGCTTACATATAATCAATAAAACAAGAAAGTCCCTGACTGCAGGCTTACAATCTAAAAAGACACAGCACACAAGGAAAAAAGGAATGGGGAGGGAAGAAGAAAGCAACCCGTGCCACATGGCCATCCAACCCCTGCTGAATTGCCATCAGTGAAGGAGAACCCACCACCTCCCAAGGCAGTCTGTTGTGCTGTCAAAGAGCTCTTACTTCTGGGAAATTTCTCCAAATATTTAGCTGAAAAATCTTCTTCCTTGCCCTTTCTAGACCTGCCCTCTGGAGCACCAGAGAAGAAGACTGCTCCACTTTCTGCTTGACAGCCCTTCCAGTATTTGAAGACCACTATCATGTCATTCCTTAATCTTCCCTATGCTGAACATATCCAACTCTTCCATATGAGTGCCCATCCCAGGTTTTTTTTTTTTTAGGGCCTTTGGCCAAGAAGGCACCCTCCATGGAACCCCTCTCTCTGTGAGCCTACCTTCTCACCACCATTGGCATCAGCTTCCATTGCTCCTCATCCTCTTTCCCATCATTGCTCCAACTTGCTTGCTTGACAGGCAGAGAGCCAGTAAACAAGTCGGCAGTGGCATCTACTGCTCTTCCTTCTCACCACCACCATTGTCTGGGCCAAAGCAAGAGGCAGGTGAGCAAGCAGGTTGCAGTGGTAAAGAACCATAGAATCATAGAATAGTAGGGTTGGAAGGGGCCTACAAGGCCATTGTCAGTGGGCCCCTGCTGGAGCGTGCACCCTCAGTAGATGCCCAACTATGCCTAACATTGACACCTGCCTTGTTTCAACCATTCCCGACCCCATGGGATTTTGTTTCTGGACTTGACACAATCCTGGTCTCCCTCCTCTGGATGTGCTTGAGTTGTTCAATGTCCTTCTTAAGATGTGGTACCCAGGATACAGTCTGACAGCTTAGAGTCATGAGACTGGAAACACATTGGGCCAAGGGAAACATTTTCAGGGTAACTTTGGGAGCTCCTTCCTATTTGTCCCAGCTGACAATGGCACATTAACCCATTTCATACATTCAGGAACTCCTCCATGTTTTTAATGAACATGTATAGCGTGGGGTAGACATCCTCAGGGCATCTTGCTGCACCCCCTAACCTCCTTGCATTCATTGAATGTATGGAAAGAAGCCCAAAGCTATTAAAAAGGTGTCTGAATTCTGAATGCAGTTTTCTGCCAGCTCAAAGCCCATCTATGTATCTGTTTCTCTTTCCAGAAGAGACAATTATAGACAGATTAAAACAAAGTCTTAGAATAAATTTATGTGCGTGTGCTTTTTATAAAGAAATGGGATGGAGTATTATCAGCTCTCCAGCAGTTGTGATGAATTAATAATCGTATTTACTCATCTCACTGGAAAACTTTCAACCATCTTGGCATCATTCAGTGAGGGAAGCTGCCTTTGAATGGAGGAATAATTTCAAAGCTGTGTTGTTGTTGTTTGTTTATTTTAGTTGAGTCAAGGAAGGATTGCTTTACTTTCTGACATTTACTTCCTGTAAATATTGCACAGGGGATTATAAAAGTTGGTTTGGGATTGTGAGGTCATCCAGAAGTCTAATTAAGAGAAAACTAATAAGACAGGAGGAATGACCTGTGTGCCCCTGAATTATGGACATGCCTGTTGAGAATTCAGCAAGGGAAACACATTCAGCTCATTTTATGTGAGCTTTTAGCCTAAGGTGGACAACCTGTAACTGTAAACATATCCAATCAGTGGGTGGAGTTGGCGGTGAGCTCATACAGGGAGAAAACAGGCTTTACAGTAAAATCCAAAGTTAAGGGACTAAGTCAACAACTTAGTTGTTGTATGTGAAATGTCACCACGCTGCAAGCCCTCTGACATAATTCTGGTTGTTTATGTTGTTTTTGGCTTTGTTTTTTTGTATGTTTGTCTTCTAACGTCTCCATTTGGAGAGGAAAATGTGATATGTACATTTCATTATAAATAAACAAACAAACAAACAAACATAATTGCCAGAGAACTGTTTTTGAATGACAGATGTCTGCTTTTTGTTCTATTGATGATTTGTTCTGTTGATGATATGGGCACCGCACTTTAAGAAGGATGCAGACAAGCTGGAGAGGGTTCAGAGGAGGGCAACAAAGATGTTCAGGGGACTGGAAACAAACCCTGTGAGGAGAGAGTGAAGGAACTGGGCAAATTTAGCCTTGAGAAGAGAAGACTGAGGGGAGACATGATAGCACTCTTCAAGTACTTGAAAGGTTGTCACAGAAAGGTAGGCCTGGATCTCTTCTTGATCATCCCAGAGTGCAGGACACAGAAGAATGGGCTCAAGTGACAGGAAGCCAGATTCCGGCTGAACATCAGGAACAACTTCCTGACTGTTAGAGCAATACAACAATGGAACCAATTCTCTAGGGAGGTGGTGGGCTCTCCCACATTGGAGGCATTCAAGGTGAGGCTGGACAGCCACCTGCCAAGGATGCTCTGACTTGGATTCTTGCATTGAACAGGGGGTTGGACTCGGTGATCTTGTAGGCTCCTTCCAACCCTACTGTTCTATGATTCTATGATTCTATGTTCTCCACATTAAAATGGATTGTAAAAGGGGTGGTTGGGTACACAGCCATCCAAGACAATGAGGGTGGCCATGTGTCCTCTTTTACAGAGGACAGTCCTCTATTTGAAAGGCTGCCAGAGGATTGTCTGCTGTGGTGAAGGTGCCCTCTGTTTTGAAGGACCTTCTAGTTTGAGTCCAGTTTAAAGAGAAAGACCCATCAGAAGGAAGAGCTGGGCCTTGAAGCTGCCCATCAACAGAACCTGGAGAGAAGACTGAGAAGGCACACAGGTCACCTGGTCACTGTTTTCCCCACTATCAGGAGGCGTGCCGCGTTTCATTTTAAATTATAATAATTATTTCCAAGTTTGCATCTACCCATGTCAATTAGCATATGCAAAGTTAACACAGATCAGTGTCCTCTTTTGTCCTCTTCTTTGGTGATGCATGTCCTCTCTTTTAGTGATCCACAAGGGGCCACCCTAAATACAATCTACTTCCCTTTCCAGTTACTGGGAGGTCAGTTGTTGTGGAATCTTCGAAGTTAGAAAGCAAAATGGGTTGCACAAACAGGCACCCCAGACAGAAGGCTCATCAGGATCCTGGCAGGTCACCATAAGTGGCTGGTAGTCATCTGTGTTTGGCTTGGTGGGTCACCATCTGTGCTGTGCAGGTCCGTTTTGAATCTGGAAATTTAATCCCCGCCCCCACCCCTTGACAATATCAGGGCAAATTGATGCAAATTAAGCCAGGTCAGGATTGCTTGCATGCAGTCGGTTGTGGACACAACGCTTTCCTTCTCATTTTGAAATAAAAATCCCAGAACTAAGGGCCGACTTTGCATCAACAACAAAGAATACAGAAAAAATTGTTGATCTGTTTTGAATTATTAGATTCAAAATTTTCTTTTTCAACAGCAGAAAAAGAAAATGAATATGCTTGTTCCTATTATTGCAAATGTTTCTTGCATGATTGTTTGAGAAGGTTATTGCTTTTATCATTTTGCAATCCTCCCATTGTTATCTCACATTTGCATATTGACATACACAGGAAATGAAGGATTATTATTATGTCTTCCCCTGGTATGTTGTCTTCAATTTCCATCATGAATTATTTGTGTCACTATAATTCATCCATCCAGAAGTCACTGAGAAGTGAGAACTTGATAGAATGAAAATCTGTCTGATCCCATGCTGGACACAAATATCTATCCGTTCCAAACCTTTTAAAATAAAATTTGGGTGAAATGGACAATGTAAATTATCTGTTCCTGGCAAAATACATCACATTTTACCAAGGCACTATTGCATTTTTTAAAGTGTAACCTTTATCTCCTTCCCTTATAAAAGTAGAACTCAGTGGGGTCAGCCATTGAAGGAGATTCATTGGTGGGAGATTCAGGATAGCCACAAGGAATTACTTCTTCATTCAGCACATAGTTAAACTATTGAATCCTGTCCCACAAGTTCTAGTGATGGTCACCAATTTAGATGGCTCTAGAAGGAGATGCAGCAAATTCATGGAGGATACAGCCATCAATGGCTACTAGTCATGATAGCTATGGGCTACCTCCAGGATTAGAGTGGGTAAAACTAGCCAGGAAAGGATAGCTTAATGTGACACCCAAACCTGGGATCTTGGCTTACTATTATGTGTGAACAGGGCCATGGTCTCAACCACCCTATAAGGTGGGTTCCACTGAGTTTACACTGCCAGAGCTGGTCATTCAGGGACTTTCCGTTAAAAAATTACCTTAAAGTTGACCCCCAAACAAATCAAATATGTACTTGCTCTTTGGAACGATTGATCCAGACGCTCCTAGTTCATGATTCATTAGCAAAACAGTTGGGCTGTTTTAAGAAAATGGCAAGCAGCTTCTTCGCACTTGCCGTTTGTCTGCTGGGATGTCTCCTCCACACCAAATGTTCAGGTTGGTTCATTTTAACAAGTCAGTTTTGTTTCTTTTGACTTGATATAACAAATAGGGTTATGTTATCTGATAAGGAACCAATTGTTTGCAAGCAACGTGAAATGTTTGACTGCTAGTTTCTAAAGAAAACACAGATGCTAGAAGAAATCTTACATGTACCTACTACAAAGGAAGTTCCACTATGCTTCATAGGACTTGTTCTCAGGTCAGTGTGTATAGGTCAGAACTGTAGCCATAAATAATTGAGATTTCTTATCTGATTTGTATGATCTTCATGTCCATACCATAGAGGGTGGATTTAAATTCTACCACTTGAGACATATAAAAGGAAGATGAAAACAGGCAGTTAACAGCTAATATATAGGCTTATCATAATAATAGGCTTATCATCATCATAATAATAATAAACCCACAAGTATAATGATTTCAACATTGGAGTACAAACCCCCAAAATATTTAAAATACAAACTGGAACATTTACAGGAAGTTCACACTAAAGCTTATTACAGTTTAACTGTAGCAAGTGGATATTTTATGTGTATATTTTAAATCTAGCAACTCCTTCAAACCTTCTGAATGGTGCAGACTAGGAATATAAATAAATTATGTACTTGTCAGTTTAATGTTTAGATGCTTTCCTTCTGTCCATTTTAGGATATGCTATTATTTATTATTATGTGGTTGTTGTTGTTGTTGTTGTTGTTTCTTGGCCACCTTTCAGAACAGGAGATGTCATAAAGTGGCTTACAACAATAACGTAAACTGATACGATTTCATAAAAACAACAATAAAAAACAGCAATAATCGCACACGTGCACGCGCACGCGCACACACACACAAGCATGATCCAACCAGAGTTCTGTACTTTTAAGTCCCATTTGATGTGAGAGAACTAAGGCCCTGTTCAAATTTCTCCCATTGAAGTCAGTGGGACTCACAAGTAAATAACTGGTGGTATAGATTGTGCCTTAACCTTGGCAAATAGATCATAGTTTAATTATTATCCCAGTGTGGGGAGGGGATACAAAAGCTACAGAACACACACCTCTAAGCAGGATTTCAGCAGGATTTCAGCATTTCAAATGCCTTTGGATTGCACCTGTCCTATATTAGAGTTCAGATATTAAATATTCACAACTGAGACCTGATGGATCCCAAGGCAAAGTGGGCTTCCCTTTGAAGCCAACGGAACCAAAACCACTCCAGAACAAAGTTTCATTACAAAGGAGTGTTTTGGATATGATACATGCTTGGAGGGCTTCTCAGCGGTGCTCCCCCCCCCCCGCATTTATGGAATTATCTCCCTGATGAGGCCCACCTGGCACCAACATTATCATCTTTTCAGCACCAGATTAAAACTGCCCTCTTCTCTCAGGCATTTGGCAGCATATAATGAGTCTTTTGGTCAGGTCTTGGATAGTCTCTGACAGTTTTAAATTGTTTTGATGTTTGTTTGTTTGTTTATTTGTTTATTGCATTTCTATCCTGCCTTTTTTCCTCTTGCAACTTGCAAGGAACCCAAGGTGGCAATGTTGTTGTTGTGTGTGCTATGTTTTATGTCCTTATACTTTATAGTTTATATGGTGTACTTTAATGGTTTTACATTTTTGTGAACCACCCAGAGAGCTGTGGCTATGGGGTGGTATAGAAATATAATAAATGAGTTAAAATAAAATGAATGGAGTCTTTATGTCTCCAAATAGTGCCTTTTGATTTCTTTTCTCTAAATGCTGCAGGGGAGGTGGAGGGAGTGCATTTGAGTGACTGACAGGTCCACCTTCTAATTGTAGGGCATGTTTTACCGTTCGTTCCAATCACTGTGCTTTCAGGGGGGGCAAGGATGGGACCGTGAGATGGCTATTCTACCAATGCTGTCATGGTCCGATGTTGCAATTTTCCTTGAAGCGTTTCAAGGCATGCTGTTCCAGGTTGCTGAACATGCCCTGCCCATTCCCTCAGGGGTGGGCTACAAATGTGCCAGAACCTGGTTATAGAAATCAAATGGACTCCAACACTTTAGCCTGTAGAGGAGGATTACATGGGGAAGAAGTGCCATAGCTCTGAGTACAGAGCACCTGCTTTGCATGCAGACAGTCCCACATTCAGTGCCTAGTATCAACAGGTAGAGCTGGGAAAAATCCTGCCTGAAACCCTGGAGATCTGCTGCTGGTCATTGTCAACAATACTGAGCTAGGTAAACTATTGGTCTGACCCTCTATAAGGCAGCTCCCTCTGTTCCATTTCTGAAGTCTTGCCTATAGTAAAATCTCCCTGCAAATGCAAGACCTACACAACAGCCAAAGGGCTAGGTTAGAATCTCTCTTCCTGATGTCCTCATTTTCTATTTGTGGAGACTTGTTGGTGGATTGGTTGGTTGGTTGGTTGGTTGGTATCTCCCACCTATGCTCTGAAGTGGTACAGTCCATTTGACCGCCTAATTCCAGTGCATGTGTACTGTAAAGCCAGGTTCAGTAATTCTTACAACAGCCGTCCAAAGGAGGTCACTATGATTAATCCTCAATTACAGAATGGGGTACAGTTGGCGGGGGGGGGGACTAACTGAAGGGTAACTTGCTTAAGGGCTGACGTGAGTTTACAGCTGCAATAAGACTGATGGGGGAGATGATCTCGCTGAAACATGGGGTCAAACTAGATTAGGCATTAAACGCATCTTTGCATTGAACAAGCAGGTTTTTAAAATAAATACGAATTCCTAATACCAGTTTTAGAAGAGGTGTTTTCCTCAGGACAACAGCAGGGGAGGAAAGAGATAAATCTCTTTCCAGCGTGGTATAGTGGCTAGAGTGCTGGACTGGGAGCCGGGAGATCTGGGTTCTAGTCCCCACTCAGCCACGGAAGCTCACTGGGTGACTTTGGGCCAGTCACAGACTCTCAGCCCAACCTACCTCACAGGGCTGTTGTTGTGAGGATAACATGGAGAGGAGGAGGAGGAGAATGCAAGCCTCCTTGGGTTCCTTGCAAGAGGAAAAAAGGCGGGATATAAATGCAATAAATAAATAAATAATCCCCCCCAACTTGTTCTAATCATCAGGAAATTTATTCTGTCATAAGATTTTGTGGTCTATAGCCCACTTCATCAGATGCATGGACTATTACGGAGAGTTTCAGGTTATAGAAAGCATCTTATTGCATAGAAACTTGAAACTCTCCAAAATACTCCATGCATCTGATGAACTGGGCTACAAGCCACGAAAGCTTATGCCAGACTACATTTGTTAGTCTTTAAGATGCCACAACAGTCTTTGATGAAGGCAGCAGCAGGATTGGCAGCCCTGTCCTCAAGCAGAAATGGAATGTTTGAAGGCTATTTGGTTGTTGTGTATTTCCGCACGGAGCGCACTTTTCTTGATAACCTCTGATTTCTTTTCATGTTGAAGTTTTTATTAATCAGGACAAGGCGAGCACTGCTTTGCACCGATATAGAAGGTTCAATACTAGACTAGCGGAAGAATTATGGCAAGGGCACCTTGAACATGAGTGCATAGAAGAAGTATGTGATTACGAGGAAGCAAGAGAAGTCTTTGAAGACAATGATCAAACGGTGATTACTGGCACGTGAGATCTCAAACTCTGCTGTTGGGTGACTTCCTGAATCAGCAGAAAAAGAACTATTAGGGTTCTTTACCAACTGTAACCAAGGTTCCAGCCCTAAGTAATTCCTGTTAAACATCATGGTACTTATTCCCAGGGCTCTAAAACACTCACTATCTGCCAACCTAATCCAAATTCAGCACCAAGAAGAACTTGTGTGGCCTGCAGACACTAAGCAAATGTGTGCGACTGCTCTAATTTTGCATGGTGTGTCATGCAATTGTTTACTGTTCTACATAATTCTTGTTTTGCGGGACATGGGGAGTCACAAAGACTTCCTGGGGATGCTAAAGCCACTGGAAATCTTACTTACCAACCCCTTTGGTTTCTACCATTTCAGTAGAGAGAACTCCTCATGCTTTCAAGCAATAAGGACTAGAACCTTTATTTATTTTTCAATGAAAGCAAGAGCTAGATACTATAATTTTCTGTGAGCACGCTGCCCTGGGTATTTCAGACTAGAAATGTAAGTGATGAGCTATGGCATAAAGGCATTGAAACTCTCCCATGAATAAGTGCTTTGTTTGATCTCCGTATAAGTATCGGATGAATGGTGTATGTGTGTGTGTGTGTGTGTGTGTATACACACACACACACACACATATATATATATATATACACACACACACGCACACATATATATATATACACACACACACACGCACACATCTCACTTCTCTACTTGCATTTACATGTGAATTCAATTTTACTATTTCCCTTCTAGCGGAGATTTTGGGCAACGTATAAATGTAAGTGATCTTTTATTATTATTATCACACTTCAGTCACAGGACATGACTCTACACGCATTACAAAATTCAAATAGCAGCCTGTGGGAAGGCCATCAAAATATCCATTATCCTTCACTCACTTCAAGCATGATCCTTTGGAGTTGACCTGAGGCTTACAGACATCCAATGCAGAGCGGGAGGAGCAGCAGAGGAATCTTTGCCTCTACACTCCTCCTGCTCTACATTTCAGCTACACAGCCTTTTTCGCCCATCTAGCTGAGGTGTCGGGCAGGGGGAGCTGCTGTATTTTGCACTAGCTCCAGCTTCCAGAGCAGCCTTAAGGGCAGCCCCACATGGAGTGCATTGCAGAAATCCAGTCTTGAGGTTACAAGTGCCTGTACTATAGTGGCCAAGCTACCCTTGTCCAGGAGAGGCCATAGCTGGCAAACCAGTCAAAGCTGGTAAAAGGCACCCTGAGCATCCATGACCACTTGGGAATCCAACAACAATGATGGATCTAGGAGCAGACTAAGCTACAAACGTGATCCTTCAAAGGGAGTGCAACCCCATCCAGAACAGGCAATGAGCCTATCTCCCAGACTTGGGAACTACGCACCCACAGGGCTTCCATCTTGCCAGGATTCAGTTTCAGTTCTGTGGTGTTCTGTGGGGGCCAACCACAGTTTCTGTGGTGGCCCCCACTCTGTGGAACTCCCTCCCTAGGGAACTCCACCATGCCCCCTCTTTAATGACCTTCCGTCGTGCATTAAAAACATGGTTGTTCAGGCAGGCATTTGGGGTGGGTTAGGGTATTTTAGAAAATGTTTTTATTGTAGAATTTTATTGTTTTAAACTGTTTTATTGTACGCTGTACATCGCCCAGAGTGGCTGGGTGACCAGCCAGATGGGCGATTAATAAATTTAATAATAATAATAAAAAAGTTTACCGGCCCTCATCCAGCCCATCACTGAGTTTAGGCACTGATCCAATACTTCCACAGCCTCAACTGATTCATATGTCACAGGGACACAGAGCTGTGTGTCATCAGCATACTTATGGCACTTGTCTCCAAATCCCCTAATGAGCACTCCCAGTGGCTTCATATAGACATTGAACAACACTAGGGATAAGATGGTACCCTGTGGAACCCCATAACTCAGTTGCCAAGGGGCTGAGGAATGGTCACCCAATGTAGATCTCTGGAAGCGACTCTGTGGATAACACAGTGTCTCCAGTGCCCAACCCAAGGAGTCAATCCAGGAGGATAGCATGGTCAATGGTATCAAAAGCCGATGAGAGACTGAGCAGAATTAACAGGATCACACTTCCCCTGCCCCTCTTCATCAAGGTGACCAAGGCTGATTTGGTCCTGTAAATTATATTGATGGTAATGGGTTGGATCCAGATTTAGTCATATTTAGAGTAGACCCATTGAAATCCATGGAATACAAACCCACTGTATGAATAGCAATATCACTCATGGACATTCCTAGGCAGTCATAGGTCTTTCCCACCCATACTTACATCATTCCATCCCTAGATTTATTGTCCCCCCGCACCCAGTTGTGGCAAGCATTGATTGATTTCAATGGGCATACTCTAAGTATGACTAAAGCTGGATACAAACCCATTGTGTAAATAGCAATATCACTCATTGACCTTCCTATTTACTATTACAATTCAATCTTCCCTTCCAAGATGGAAACCCGTGCATAATAAATCCCTGTATGAATGGAGGCAGGTGTCAAGGTCAAACCGGTGGCTACAGATGCTGGTGTCCAGCTGGTTATGAAGGAATTAACTGTGAAATAGGTATGTTGAAAGTGACTGGGTTCCTCCTTGGTCCCTATATGAATCAAGTACGAATCAGTCTATATTTGCATGTATTCAATCATGTATTCAAATATATGTCTGTTTCATCCTATTTGTGCATCATTGTACAATTTTTTTAATGCACAAAGCTTTGCGTTTATTTTCATATGCAGCTTTTCCTAACATGCACACTTTATATGCATCTTTCCCTAATGTACACATTTTTGTATGAAACGTGTGAGCCTGATGGAAGGAGATGTCTCTAAACAGTGGGTTAAGCTGGAAGGGATAAAGTGCGAGGGAGTTTCAATAAGTGCCTTGCCATTCTGGAAACATAAACTCTGGTCCTTAGAGTGGATAAAAATCCATTTACATTAACCATGCTGAAAGTGTTGAAATCAAGGATGAACATATTCACTCCAGGGCTTGTGCCGCTAATTCCGATCACTCCGCATCCACCCTTCGTAGATAGATTAACATCAGTGGAAGTGACTAATTGGAAATCCAGAGGATTTTATCATCTCATGGATTTCTATAAAAATAGGCAGTTGATTAGTCAGGAACAACTGAAGTAAAAATTGGGTCAGGGGAGGGTACAGTGGATAACCATTGCACAAGTACAGTCTTTTCTCTCACGGCCAGCAATACAAACTGCAGCTACTAGGAAATTGACAGTGTTTGAGCAGGTGTTGGCAACATATGCAGGAGTTAGAAAGGGTTTGACATCTAACTTATCATAGAATCATAGGGCTGGAAGGGGCCTACAAGACCATCGAGTCCAACCCCCTGCTTAGTGCAGGAAGCCCGATTCCCAGGCGGTCTCCCATCCAAGTGCTAATCAGGGCTGACACTGCTTAGCTTCCAAGATCAGACGAGATCAGGCACATCCCCTATGTATAAATGGATTCTAGCATCTGAAACAGGCATAAGTGATCTACTCCGGATGGTGTGGGAAACAGACCTTGGAATGCATATAAAGGAAGATATTTGGAATGCATTGTGGGATAAGTGTCCATTTAAAACAATATCAGCTAAAAATGGAGAATTAATGTTAAAACTGGTATCTCACACCAAAGAAATTATCAATGATGATCCCCAGGGCATCCCCAGAGTGTTGGAGGGAGTGCACAGGTACAGGAACATATATGTATATGTGGTGGGCGTGCTCTAAGGGCAATCAGTTTTGGAAAATAGTGTTTCAACAAGAGATTAGTTCTCTAACAGGACAATGGGTCCACCCATCTCCACATTTAGACCTGCTAAATTTATATATAGGATTAGATGTTGGTCTGCAAAGTAAAGAATTAGTGAGCCACTTACAGTTAGTGGTTGATAGCCAAACACTGGAAGGATTGTAAGGGGCTGCAGATTGAAAGCTGGTACTAGAGTAGGACAGATAGCTCTCCTTGGGAAATTGACACAAAATTTAAGGATAGCCTGAAGGCAATTAAAGAAAGTTAAGTCTGAAGAGGTATGGATGGAAATAATGAATTTGTAAATACAGTAGAACATGGGTGCAAGCCTCCCTTGGCATATACAGGGCTCTGGAGAGTGTAGAACTAAGGAAAGAAGGCTCCCTTTTTAACATCTCTGAACTGAAACTTGGTGTGTCAAGGGTATGTGTGTGTGTCTAAGAATAAAGATTTGTGAGTAATTAATTAAAGTGTATTAAATAAGTAAATGATTAATTAATACTTAAAAACCAGGTAGAAACTGATATGTCAACAAATTATTGATTGATATACGTAACCAGAACACATGTAACCAGGACTAAAGAAAAGAAACATTAAAAAAAAAATCATTCCATCGCTCGTTCTATTCCCCTGCCCCGCCCTCTGTTGTGGCAAGCATTGTTTGATTTCAATGGGCCTACTCTAAGTATGATTAAATCTGGATACAAACCCATTGTATAAATAGCAATATCACTCATGGACCTTCCTATTTACTATTACAATTCAATCTTCCCTTCCAAGATGGAAACCCATGCATAATAAATCCCTGTATGAATGGAGGCAGGTGTCAAGGTCAAACTGGTGGCTACAAATGTTGGTGTCCAGCTGGTTATGAAGGAAAGAAATGTGAACTACGTAAGTTGGAAGTGGGTGGGTGACTCATTGGTCCCTACTATGAATCAAGTGGGCATTAAGTACTAATCAGCCTCTATTTGTATGTATTCAATCATGTATTCAACTATAAGTCCATTTCATGCAATTTGTGCATCATTCTACTCTCTCTCTCTCTCTCTCTCTCTCTATATATATATATATATATATATTTAATGCACAAAGTTTTGCATTTATTTTCCTATGCAGATTTCCCTGGCATACACATTTTTGTATGCAACTCTCCCCAATATTTTGTGTATAGTTTTCGAACAGAAAACTGCTGCATCGCACAAGTCAGAGAAGAGTGAAATCTGAAGCATAACTGTGCTCCCATCCACATATTAGTCTGGAAAGTGCAAATTGCATAACTTTGCATAAATCGCAGACCAAACTAAATTATCCAGCATCCCTGGTATTAAGTAACCAACCATCCCCAAGTTCAACAGCGTGTCAAACATTTTGCATCGTGGTGAAAGGTTCCACAAAGCACCACACACAACCCCAGTAAAATTATACAAAATGCTAATAAAATAAAAATAAAATGCTTCTTGGAAGATGGCAAGTGGGGTATGAAGTCAATAGCCCTCTCTGCTTTTCCTCCTAAGCAACTGGTATGCAGTGGTATACTGTCAATGGACATGAAAGTTCCATTAGGAAGGGCCTGCATCAAGGGTCGGAATGGTTGGGTGCCTGCCAAGGGCCCACACCCTAGCAGGGGCCCACTGGCAAGAGCTGCCAGGACGTTCTCCTCCTCTTCATCATTGCAACCTCCTTGTTCACCTACCTCTCACTCTGGCCCAGACAACAGAGGTGGTGAGAAAGAGGAGCAGGAGATGCCACGGCCTACTTGCTCCCTAGCTCTCTGCCTCTCAAGCAAGTAAGCGGTGGCAACGATGAGAAAGAGGATGAAGAGCAAGAGCAGGTGGTGCCAATGGTAGTGAGAAGGGAGACTCATTGAGAGGCGCAGCCCACTGAGGATGCCTTGCCCAGGGGTTCTAAAAACCTGAAACCAGCAGGTAAGGTATGGTGGGTGGACCAACATTGCTCGGTGCCTAAGTGGAGGTTTGGATTCAGGTAGCCTGAATCTTTTCATCTGAAAGACTATCCAGTCAGGACTGGCCCAAGACATTTTGCTACCTGAGGCAAGAATCAATATGATGCCCCCTCTCATCCCATGTTCAGAAGCTGACTGGAGAGGCAGCTGAATTGTTCTTCAACACTGGAACAGCAGCCTCCACCACACCTGAAGGCATCAAGCTAGCTTAGGGGGCACAGGACAGGCCACTTCGTACACAGCTCTCTCCGCCAACACCTTACTGCCCCTCCTAGCATGTCCTGCCTCAAGTGTAGGGATGTATGGACTGTGTAAAGCCTACTCCATCTGTGTTTCACGGATTGTCAGGCATCTTTTGCTCTGCCGTCCTCTCACAGACGGATGAGGATTGTTATCATCATGTGGAAAAATATGCGAATTATTCCGTAAGAGGTTTCATAACAATTTACATAATTTGCCTTAGTATGTAACATTTAGCGTATTGTCCCCCATTCCATTCCACTTTTCCTCAGCAGAAACTTGGTTATTTTCCTACGAATAAATATGTGAAAATTTCAGGAAAGTAAACAAAAAACATCTGAAAGTCCACATACTCCACACAGCCTGAAGGGGTCACTGCACAGCAGATTCCACAGGCTGGATTCTTAGAAATCCAAGCTCATTTTAGTCTGTCTCGAATTTCTCCAGCATCTCTACTCAGGTGACCACCTCACTCTGCATATTGATAGGCCTGGCCCTGCATCCAGTACACCATATTGGATCTCACCAACTTAAACATCTACACTTCCTTTGCTTTATGTTAAGTTCCCTTTCATTATAGGAAAGGATAGATACAATGCCCCAGTCTTTCTCCCAAACTGCATCAAAGATAAGTGCAGACCCATTTGCATCCATTTCTTGTAAGTAGGGATGCTTCTAGACTCTGGCTTTGCTAAATTCCTCCCCAGATGTGGAGGCCCCACTTTGCCAGATCTGCTTACCAGAGCAGTGCTACCTTCACTTTACAGCTCTGTTTGGACATAACATTAAACCACACCTTGGTGTTACATTGGGGTGGGCAACTGGTGGCCCTCCAGATGTTTTGGCCTATATCTCCCTTGATCCCTCACCAATAGCTATGCTGTGTAGGGCTGATGGAAGTTGTAGGCCAAGACATCTGGACGGCCACACATTGCCCACCCCTGCATTACATGAGTGAGCCTACTGAAACCTCAGGCTTGCATACTTGCTGCTCCCCTCTTCTCCTCTGGTAAGGCCACGAGGAGAAGATTGGAAGCATCCCTTTCATGGTTTAAACTACCACAGTTTCTCATTACTTCTGAATTGGGCACTCTGGTTAGTTTAAATCAGCCTTCCCCAACCCGGTGCTCACTGGATGTGTTGGACTACAATCCCCATCATCCCAAGCCAGCATGGTTTCTTGAAACAAGCTAGGATCCTAAGCCACAGTTTGATCCTGGCATCTTTCAATAAAACAGACTTTAAACAGAGAGCTTTGGCTATTGGGCGGTATAGAAATAAATAAATAAATAAATAAATGACAGTAAATGCAGTAAACTGCACAGTAACCCTAAACCATGATTAGTGTTAAACATGAAGTGCAGGAGTAGGAGAGTGGAAGCCACCACCAACAATAGCAAAGACTAAGCGTGTGCACAGGCATTTGTTCACATTGATCTCTACTTGTAACATTCCAGGTTCCCATCCTTTCCTCTCTGTTATCTCTCTGTTGTCCAGCTTTACATTGCAAATCCCTCAAGGCAGGGACGTGCCCCTTAAAAAAATCTTTACACTGTAAATTATATTGATAGTGATAGGTTGCATCCAGCTTTAGTCATACTTAGACTAGACCTATTGAAATCAATGAGAATTATGCTTGTCATGATTAACTTAAGTCTCATTGATTTCAATGGGCCTACTCTAAGTATGACTAAAGCTGGATACAAACCCATTGTATAAATAGCAATATCAGTCATGGGCCTTCCTATTTACAATTACAATTCAATCTTCCTTTCTAAGAGAGAAATCGATGCATAATAAATCCCTGCATGAATGGAGGCAGGTGTCAAGATCAAATTGATGACTACAAATGTTGGTGTCCAGCTGGTTATGAAGGAAAGAACTGTGAGACAGGTACGTTGAAAGTGGGTGGGTGCCTCTTTGGTCCCTACTATGAATCAAGTGGGTATTAAGTGGGGACATATGAATCAGTTGATATTTGCATGTATTCAGTCATGTATTCAATTAGAAGTCCATTATTTGTGCATCATTCTATGATATTTCTTTTAAATGCACAAAGCTTTACATTTCTTTTCACATGCAACTTTCCCTAACATACATACTTTCTCTGCATCTTCTGTAATATACACATTTTTGTATGCAACTTTCCCCAATATTTTGTGCACAATTTTTGAGTGGAAAATTGCTGCATTGTACAATTCAGAGGGGTGTGGAATCTGAGCCATAACTGTGCTCCAATCCACATATTAGTAGGAATGGCCATTGTGGGGAAATCTGGCCCTTTTCCCTGCAATTCAGAAACTTTCCAGTTTTCTTTTTTTTAACTCTTGAAATAGGCATTTACACAAGTTGCAGCCACAATTTGTATAAGTTGTGCAAATTCTGGCCATGATTTGCACAAATTATGGCCCTAAATATGCTTAACTTGTGCAAATTATGGCTGTAAATATGCTTAACTTGGCAAATAACAGTTGTAAATATGCTTAGCTTATGCAAATTACAGCCATAAATATGTTTAACTTGTGCAAATTATGGCTGTAAATATGCTTAGTGTGTGCAAATTGTGCATGTGAAGCATATTTATAGCTGTAAGTTGCACAACTTACTCAAATTGCAGCCACAACCAACCATCCCCATATTCAGCAGTGTGTCAAACATTTTACAACAAAAATTACGATCAGAAAAAAGTTGAAGCTTTTTTTAAGGGCTTAAAAGGCTGTAGCAACACACTAAAAGTGGACAATGATGGGTGCAAGGCAGGCCTCTCTTGGGAGGCTTTTGGGAGACAGTAGGAGACAGACCTGTCTTTGGACATCCTTGGGAGACAGTAATGGGGGCAAGGCAGGCCTCTCTTGGGAGGATTTTCCACATTTGGGGTGCCATGACTGAAAAGGCTCTGCTTAGGTACCCATTTGCTATATTTCTGATAGTGTGGGGGGACATAAAACAGGTCCTCAGTGGTGGAATGATGTTTGTGGGAGGCTGTTAGGGGGAGGGAGGCAATTCTTATGATATTCTGATCCCAAACATTTTAGGCTCTGTACGTCACAACTAGATCTTTGATTTGAGCCCAGAAACAAATTGGTAACTTGTGTAGCTGATGCAAGATTGGTGTAATGTGATCTGTTTGACCTGCTCCAGCCAGAACCCTGGCAGTCATATTTTGAACCAACTGCAGTTTCAGGATTTCATACCACAAGCTTATTCTTAGGTTTTAGAAAGTTTTGCCTGTAATTAAATTTGATAACTCCCCATCAGACAGCAGTTGCTCAACACACAATGGCGGTTGCAAGCAGATCTGTGAGAATGGCCTAACAGGGAAAGCAGTCTGTTCTTGTGTTCCTGGATACAGACTGAAGGAAGACCAGAAGACCTGTGAGCCAGCAGGTAAAAACAAAACAAAAAAGTGATTTGTGCTATTTATGAGAGTTTGAGCTGTGATTCTTCCACCATCCTAGCAGATTAAGACTGTAATCCTATAGCAGCCTTCCCCAGACTGGTGCCCTCTAGATATTTTGGACTTCACCTCCTATCAGCCCAAGGCAGCATGGCTCGTGGTCAGGATTTCTGAGCACTGCAGTCCAAAACATCTAAAGTCACTCAGTTTGGGTACGCTCCATTGAACTCAATGGGACTTATTTCTGAGTAGACATGTCTAGGATTGCACTGTAACACTCCAGACCTGATGGGGAAACAGGTTCCATTGAAATAAAGGGAGGATCACTTTGACGCAAGGCATTTTAGGATTTGATTGCTAGGTGCACAAATCTGTGGGAATGGTCACTATCCAATAGGTACCTGAAACCATCACACCAGAAAGTACACAGGGCAAGAGGGCGGCCATGGCTCCTCCGTCATCAGTACACTTCCTGCTCACCACAAATGAGTGCAGAGGGCAGGGGGACAACAGAAGTAGGTATGGAATGACATATGTGTGTGTGGGTGGAAGAGACCTATTGCAATATAACCCTGCTATCTTGTAAGACTGGACGCAGGGGTGGGGGACCTGTGGCCCTCCAAATGTTGCTGGACTACTACTCCCAGCATCCCTAACCATGCACCATGCTGGCTGGGGTTGATGGGAGGTGGAGTCCAACAACATCTGGAGGACCACAGTTTCCCCACCCCTGGTTTAAAGGAAGGTGATTGGCATCTGAATAGAAACACAGACAGTACCCGCCCCCCCGACATTTATTTATTTATTTATTTACCGCTCCGTATCTAGAACAGATTTCGGAGTGGTGAACACAAAGGATAAAACAGTAAGAGCATAAAAAGATTAGAACACCACATTAAAATTTCAGTTGTTTTAAAACACAATGCCAATAAAAACCATAACTGGTCAATTAAGGAATGCCTCCTAGAACTGTGCTGTTTTCAGGAGGCACCAGAAACAATGTAGCGTTGGTGCCTGCCTGACCTCCAGGGGCAGGGAATTCCAAAGAAAGAGGGCCACCGTGCTGAAGGCTCTTCTCCTGGTGGACTCCAATCAGGCTGTAGGTCCATGTGGAACCACCAGGAGCAAGCCTGCTCTTTGCCTTCCAACTTGTGGAGGAAGGTGATGACAGCGATGGGGGGAGGGAGCTAGCACACTCATCACTGCTCTCCTTGGCATGATTCTAATCACATGGGGGAACAGAATGGGCGAAAAAGGTTCCTGTTGGATTCTACTCTGACATTGTTGTGTCCAGGGCCAACATCAAGGATAGGCATAGTTGGACATCTGCCAAGGGCTGACATCTGAACAGAGGTCCACTGACAAGAAACCCCTGAAGTTGCTCTTGCTCTTTGCCATTGCAACCTGCTTGTTCACCCACCACTCGCTCCGGTCCAGATGGTGAGGAGGAGGAGGAGGAGGAGGAGATGCCACTGCCTACTTGCTGCCTGTCAAAAAAGCAAATGGTAGTGAAGATGAGAAAGAGGAGGAGGAAGAGCAGCTGTTGACCATGGTGGTGAAAAGGCAGACTCACAGAGGGAGGAGGCTCATGGAGGGCATCTTATAGAATCAGAGAATCAGAGGATAGTAGGGCTGGAAGGGGCCTACAAGGCCATCGAGTCCAACCCCCTGCTCAGTGCAGGAATCCGAGTCAGGGCATCCCCGACAGATGGCTGTCCAGCCTCAACTTGAAGGCCTCCAGGGTGGGAGAGCCCACTTGTCTTGCCCAAGGGCCCTCAGAAACGTGGAGCCAGCATTCCTTGTGTCAGCTACTTTGGGCATGATTTACTGGGGAGGGGGGAATGGCTTACAAATAATAAACTCATGGTCATGTTCCAGTGCAACCCCATGTCAAGCATAGACTAACCCTCCTATCACAGCAGGTGCTTTGGCAGTCCAGAGCCAACTTTCTGATGCATGAGTGCTCTTGTATTCTCCCCACAGTGCCCTTTCCATGTGGAAGAATTACATCTCCAGAAGTGCTGAAGAACAATCTCACCCACTCGCTGGACAGGTGCTCCACCCACACTACCGGCGGCCTCAAAGAAAAATCAGACAATGCTACTCAAGGTGGTTCCCCGGCACCAACCCTCGATCAGGTGCTCTTAAACATGAACAGCTTGAAAGGCGAAGTTCCATGGCAGGTAGCGCAACTGCGCTTGCTCTTTTGAAATGCTGGTATTCTTGCCTTTGGAAGAGAACTGATCCATCCAGTTCATCCTTCCTCAACCTGGTACCCACTAGATGTCTTGACCTACAATGCCTGTCACACCTCACCATTGGCCATTTCCTTGCCAACTTGAAATCAATATTTTGGTGAATATTTCAAATTCAAAATTGGTTGGCTATGAATTTCCAGTTTGGGAGGGAGGCTCATTCACTTTTTTGTGGTCTGATACACATTTTTAGGTGGGGGGATTAGTTTCTCTTACAAATAATGGGGATCAGCAACATGGCACGCAAAGTGCATATCCACTTTGCACTTTGACAGACAGACAGACAGACAGACAGACAGACATATCTCCAAAGGCAACTCTACAATGCAAGCTTAGACATTTGAAAAGTTATGTCCAGTGCAATCCTATACATGTGTACTCTGAAGTAAGCCCCACTGAGTGATGATTATGGCTTATGTTACCTCCAGGATCAAAGGGAATAAGCCTCTGAACACCAGTTCCTGGGGAACAACTGGGGGAGGAGGCTATTGCCCTCATGACTTGCTTCTGGGCTTCCTAAGAAGCCCAGTTGTCCACTGTGGGAAACAGGATTAGAAAAGCCTTTGTCTGATCCAACAGGGCTCATCTTATATTCTTATGAGTTCAGGTACTCCCAGATATGTGCGTATAGAATTGCAGCCTACAACATTTCGGCTCAGAGTCTCTCAGATTTTAATTCCAAAGCCTGTCTTCAATACCTGTGCAGTTACAATACAGTCTTTACTTAGATCTGTTATTTGGTAACATTGTAGTTGTGGTGTTTTGCTTCTTGTTTTGGAAGTCTTTTGTTTCGGTAACTGTATATTTAAATTTTTCTAGTTTCTATACAATGATGTACCACTCAGCCTTTGCTACCCTCTAGAGGCAGCTGTCTTCAAAACTGCATTTTTAGGCTACAAATCTATGCCTATTTTCCTGGCAGTGATCATCACTGAACTAAGTGGGACTTTACTTCTGAACAGACATAGGATTGCACTGCTAATCCCCCTGCTGAGAGGGGTCCTGCTGCTCCACTCATAGTAAAAAAAAGAAAGAAAAAAGGGTATACACAGGGCCAGCATCCAGGGCAAGCATGGTCAGGCAGCTGCCAAAGGCCCACATCCCAGCAGGGGCCCACTGACAAGAGCCTCCTAGGCTTGCTCCTCCTCTTCACCATGACAACCTGCTTGTTCACCTGCCTCTCTCCCTGGCCAGCCAAAGGTGGTGAGAAGGAGGACCAGGAGATGCCAGTTCCCGCTTGCTCACTGGCTCTCTGCCTGACAAGCAAGCAAGAGGTATCAGTGATGAGAAAGAGGATAAGGACCAATAGCAGCTGGTGACAATGGTGGTGAAAAGGTGACTCACTGAGGGAGGAGGCACATTCAGAGCACCTTGCCCGTGGGCTGTCAAAAACCTGGCGCTGATGCTGGGTGCATAATTTATTTTTCATGGGTCTACACAATTGTTTTTCATGGGTCAGATCTGAGCCTCATGGCTGAGGTTCTACACATCTGATCTCTGGCCTGAGGACTGTCACCACTCAGCTAATATCCATAGGAGTATATAATCTGTCAGACTAAATTTGTCCTACTAGTTTGACCCATTCTGGCAATCTCACTACCAGAGACTCATGGGGTAGTGTAGGGCCCTTGAAAGGTCATTTAGACCAGGGGTGGCAGAAGGTAGATCCTTCAATTTCCAGAAGTCCCTGCCAGCGTGGCCAATGGTCAGGAATGCTGGAAGTTGAAGTTGAAAACATCGGTAGATCTACATTCCACCCACCTCTGATTTAGACCAACCTCCCAACTTACAACCACTACACATACACACACCTGCCACATATCCTATGTGACTGCAGAACACACAATAGGGAGTGTCTTGTGGCACCTTAACAGCTAACCCAATTTGTAGCATCAGCTTTCTGCTGACAAGTCCACCATATGGCATTTGACAAAGTGGTCTCTGTCCCACAAAAGTGATGCCACAATAACATTGGTCCATCTTTGGGATGCTACAAGAGCCTTCGTTGTTCATAATATGAATCTCCAAAATTCAGATCCTATTGACATTTGCATGGGAACATTGACAAAGACAAATTTTGTGATTATCCAGAACAAAATATATATAGTTCTTCTCTAACAAGGCTGACAGATCTAGGGTTCTTATCAACACAGACCAGTGTATCTCTGAGCTTTGAGGCACTCACGCCATGTACCTCAGATGGTCAACGTTCACTGGGGCTGGTCAGATTTCCAGATCCTTAATGGATCAGACCAATGGTCTGTGTAGTTTGACATCCTGTTTCCCACTGGGGCCCCAAGCAGCACCTGTTGGGAAGCCAACATTTAGAGTAATGGAGACATTGCACATGCGTTACCACTGAAGTGTTATAGATACAGCCTACCTTTGAGTCCTGTCCTTTGCCATCAGCCAAGCTCAACATTCTCTTTGCAAAGTGAGACTTCTTAAACTGCTCTTGACCCGGGCTTTATAAATGGTCCACGATCTCGTAAACTTTGCTCACAGGTTTATATGTTCAGCTTCAAGCAGAAAGGATTCTGCGAGGGTGTAGTCATCAATGAAAAGTGGATTGTCACTGCAGCGCACTGCCTTGAGCATGAGCCACACACAGTCATGGCAGGTAAGCAGTGGGCAACTTGAATGTGGGAACTACACTTCCTTTCGCTCCATTTTTGCTTAGGCAGAGTTCAAGGCTTCCTTATAGATTTC
Source organism: Heloderma suspectum (assembly GCF_057233095.1). Lineage (NCBI taxonomy): Eukaryota > Metazoa > Chordata > Lepidosauria > Squamata > Helodermatidae > Heloderma > Heloderma suspectum. Next base: position 7,314,190 of record NC_139466.1, read on the forward strand.
ACAAATGAGATGGGTGGGGGTCAAAAGCCTCTGGACCCTGACAAATGCCCGTAAGAAATAAGGTGCATGGATCAGATCAGATCAAATCAGATGGATCAGATCAAATGGCCATTCAAATGGCCCTAGGGAACTCCGCCATGCCCACTCTTTAATGAGCTTCCGTCATGCATTAAAAACGTGGTTGTTCAGGCAGGCATTTGGGGTGGGTTAGGGTATTTTAGAAAATGTTTTTATCGTAGAATTGTATTGTTTTAAACTGTTTTATTGTATGCTGTGCATCACCCAGAGTGGCTGGGTGACCAGCCAGATGGGCGATTAATAAATTTAATAATAAATAAATAAATAAATAAATAAATAAAATTCTAGGCCAACATCCTTCTTCCCACATTGGCCAACCAAATTAGAGGTGTGCGCAAATGGCCTCTTGAAATTCTCCAGTTTACTCATGGGCAGAGAAATTTGGGAGACAATTTCACCAAATTTCTCCAGTGGGAGGAGACATTCTCAACAGTTTCTCCCAGCTAAGGCTCCCCATTGGCAGAACTTGTAGCACAACTTCTTTCTTCTTTAGTAAAGGGGGTTTTTTTTGGAGGGGGTGCAACAGCACCAACTGTCTTGGCAGGCTGATCCCCAGTTTGCACCCACTGCAATGCAGGTGGGGGAGCATTGTGGCCAGAATCGGTCTCCAATTTCCTGAAAGTCCCCCTGCCCACATGAAAGAGGCTTCTATTGTTCTGCCTCACTCAGGATGTTTTGTAATTTATTTTTGTGGTGCTTTTGAGCTTACCTAATCACAGCCATCCTCCCAGGCTGCCTGCATGTCCTGATTAGGGGTGAACGAAAGTCACTTACCTTTTCTCGCAGCTTTTTCGCGGTGGGGGGGAGCGCTTCGCTGCTCCCCCCGCGAAGTTCAGGCCGGGGGGGGAGGCTTCCCGCCTCGCCCGGCCGAAATTCAGGCCGGGGGGGGAGGCTTCCCGCCTCGCCCGGCCGAAATTCAGGCCGGGGGGGGAGGCTTCCCACCTCGCCCGGCCGCGAACACGAAAGTAAAAAAAAAAAAAAAAAAAGTCCCCTGATAGGCTACGTGACGATTCACGTAGCCTATCACGGCTAGATCTGGAAAGTCAGCCGTGATAGGCTACGTGAATCGTCACGTAGCCTATCACAGGTGACTTAAAAAAAAAAAAGCGCGTACGCGAATGGCGGCCCCCATAGGGAGCCGCCATTCGCGTTCCTTATTTAGTTGCTGTAGTCTATGTCAATGTTTACGTAGACTACGGCGAAAATAAGGGCAACGCAAATAGCGTTGCCCTTATTTTCGCCGTAGTCTATGTAAACATTGACGTAGACTACAGCGACCAAATAAGGAACGGGAATGGCGGCTCCCTATGGGGGCCGCCATTCGCGTACGCGCTTTTTTTTTTTTTTTAAAGTCACCCGTGATAGGCTACGTGACGATTCACGTAGCCTATCACGGCTGACTTTGCAAATCTTGCCGTGATAGGCTACGTGAATCGTCACGTAGCCTATCAGGGGACGGGTTTTTTTTTTTCTTTCATTGCAATGGCGGGGGCGGCAGCCGGTCAAAAGACCGGCTGCCGCTCCCGCTCCGCTCGAACACCAGACGAACCGCCAGCCGGACCCGCCGCCGGGAGGGACATTCAGGGAAGGTAAGTCCCGTCCCGGGGGGGGGGCGGGGGGTGGGGGGGGCGGAGGATTTCTCCCCGAAACTTGTTCGGGGGGCCGAACACGTTGGCGCTTGGCCCCCCGAAGTTTCGGGGAGAAATTCTCCGCCATCCCTAGTCCTGATCTGAAAAAAGCCCCAAGGGAGGAATTACCTCATGGTGCCTTAAACTGGGCTTTAATTAAAGTGTACGGAGGCTGCAGGCTGCCAGAGAGATGATTGTACAATGAAAGGCATGACACTCATGCTCACTCCTCACCCACCTAAGTAAGGTAAGCCCAAGAAACTCAAACCCAAGCCATGAGAATTTCTCAGGAATTTCTTCACCACTGAATTTCTTTTTGGAAGCAATTCCTCTTCTATCAAATTGAATGAGAATGGTCAAAAAATGTGTGGGAGAAATTTTCAGCACAGCACTAAACCAAATACCTCCAGGAAGCATAATGTTATAAACCATGGGTTGGATCCAGATTTAGTCATGCTTAGAACCATTGAAATTAATAGGACTTAAGTTAGTCATGAGTAACTTAAGTTCCATTTATTTCCATTTGTCTACTCTATGTATGGATAAATCTATGTATGGATAAATCCGCTGAGTTTATATCATTAATCATATTTTTTTCACTCCTTGACTTAAAAGTCCACAACGCTTTAGCCTTTCTTCGTAAAGTAGGTGCTCCATACCCCTGATAACTTCAGTTGCCCCTTTCTTGCAGCTTTTCTAACTCTTTGTAAGCCCTTTGTTATCCATCCCCTTTTTTCTGACACTGCCAGCCATGTGTACAAATGCTCATCTCATCAGACCTTGGATCTATGGAGCCAGGCAGGTCTTAAAACTGGGGATGGGGAAAATATTCAGTTTGCATTTTAATGCAAACGTAATTAATTTTGCACTTTTCAACTAATGCATGAACTGAAATTTGCATTTCTCCAAATTTTGTAATGGAGTTCTCCAATTAAAAATGCATACATACAAGAATGTGTATCTTAGGGTAGAGTGCACCCAAAAATGTGTATGTTAGTGAAAATAACATTAAAATGTATTATTGGGGGGAAACTGTCTGCAAAAAAATGTTTATATTAGGCAACATTGTGCCCCAAAATTATGTTATTAGGAGGAATTCACCCCAAAATGCATATGAACTTTCATGCAAACTTTAAAAAACAAAAATTCTCAACATTCAGAATGAACCAAACTTATGACTGGAAAAAGAAAAGAGAAACTGAGAGATACCGAAATTGACTCATTTGTCCATGCCTTCTTAAAACATGTCCAATGCTTCTTTTATCAGGTGAGCATAACACAGAGATTTACGAACACACTGAACAACTCCGTCAAATAGTTAAAACAATTCCTCATCCTGCCTACAATGCTAGCAATAAGTATGTCAATGACATTGCGCTTGTTGAGCTCGATTCACCATTGGTAATGAACTCTTACGTCACCCCGATTTGCATCGCGGACAAAGCATTCACAGACAACCTGGTGAAGAATGGATTAGGGACCGTGAGCGGCTGGTGGAGACTGAGGGAGCAAAGGAGAACACCTAGCATCCTCCAAGTTCTGAAGGTTCATTATGTTGATCAGAGCATTTGTCTAAGGGACACCGGAGACACCATCTTGCCAAACCTGTTCTGTGCAGGTACAGCTATAAAACCCCACCAAGAGCGAAGCGGAGGCCCATATACCACAAACGTTGATGATACCAGCTTTCTAACAGGGATAACCACCTGTGGGGAGGAGTGTACTGGGAAGGGCGAATATACCCTCTACACCAGAATGGCAGACTATGTTCAATGGATAAAAAACACAACAATGCTTCCATAATTAAGCCAGAGCCAAAATATTTACCTATACCTTTCGCAAAGATCCTGTGATGGTGCGAGGGAGGGGGGAATATAGTTATTCTAATTTCTTTTCTGAAATAGTTTGACAGAATTAAAAATAATGATAACAACACACACCACAATTAAATGCACACTTCTTTTAGAAAGCAGTTTACACAGGGATTGCTACTTGGACGATTAAGGGAAATAAGAGGTAGTATAGCACAATGGGTAAAGTGCTTGGCTTGGAATGCCAAGACCCATATTTAGCACCATAGCTGCAAGGCCTTCAATGAGCCACATCAGCTTCAGTTCCCTAACAACTAAAGAAGTACCTACCTCACAGAGTTGCTGTGAAGGTAAGACCCTGGATTGTAAAGTATGTTGGAAAATTAGCATGACAAACGCATTAAAAAGGAAAATTGGTGCAAAGTGCATTTCTGTATTATGAAGTATAATGAAACCACAAATAAACTGCAACATGAAAAAGAACACACTAACATTCTTGTGAATTCAAGCAGTACAAAACTAACTCTGCACAAGATCAAATGTTTTCATGCATATTTTTATTCATTTTACTTAGTTCTATAATGCTTTTTAGATATAGATTTAAGAAGAAAATGCACAGTAGAGTTTATCTGATTTTTTTCTAGACAAGAGGGAACCTCCTCCTCCAGTGTAGGATGGAGATCTGTGTACATCACACAGTTGTTTAAGATCCACAAGGATTTGTGCAAAGTTCTGTCAATCTAAGACTGTACCTTCAGATTCACAATTTCATAAATAACAGCTAGGGATGTTGGAGAAATCTGTCCTGGGAGGGGTGCTCACTAAGCTTTCATCATCTCTCCCCCCGCCCCAACTTTGGCTTGTTTCCCCACAGGGTGGCCCCACTTGATCCGCATTGTGTCAGGCCAGCTCATGGATTTTCCAGGCATTTAAAAAAATATATGTAAATAGAAATTCATGCAAATTGCAGCCATAATTTATGTAATGTGTGCAAATTTTGGCTGCCATTTGTGCAAATTACACAAATTGTGGCTGTAATTTGCGCACATTTCTATCTACACAAATAATTTTTTAAAAAACAATGGAAAAAGTTCCCCGATTATGGGAGACACCCAAGGCTTGGCTCACAAATGCAAGCTGAGTTGGGCACACCACAAAAATTTCCCATTGATGGACATCCCTAATAAAAGAATGCAAGGGTCAGAACTAGGAAGACAAGGTTAGAACTATATCCTGTCTGCATTGTGGGTGCTAAGATGAAATATTTAGGGCCACATTTTAGGTGTAAATTTTTGTTGTTGTATTTATTTGTCCCCTACCCACCCCATTTTTCAATACACTACGAACAACAAATATCTCCCAGCCCCCTTCTCCCTATAGCTCATCCCTTACCTCCAAGTTTTCCCACCTTTGTTTCAGAGAGTCTAGGGTTGGGCATCCTTTTTGGTTGGTTCACAGTGGACAAATACACACATCAATCACCCCACCACACACACACACACACACACACAGAGAGAGAGAGAAATAGGATCCCTGATGGGGGCAAGGGGAGAGAGGATTTTACCTTCCCCCCTCCAGCTATCAGGATTGTGGTTTCTCTGCTGCTCTTAGCAGCAAGGAAAAAAAATATCTTGATCAGGATAGCTTGGGGGTGGGGGAGTTGAAGTCTCTCCACACACACACACAGCTATCCTGATCACTATTTCTGGGGGGACAGGGGAGAGGCCTCACACACCCACACACAGCAATCCTGATGAAGATGGTGCTGGTGAAGAGGACACAGTATGTATGGGAGGGAGGAGGAGAATTCAAGGGCGCAGTGGCAGCAGTATAAACACCTGTGGCATGGGAGGCTTCTGACAGCTGTATGTGGCCCACAGGTGGTGGGTTGCCCATTTATGCTATAACCCATCTTGCTGATGTCCTAACTTTCTACATGCAGGGATTTCCTTTAGCATGGGGGAAAGCATTCACACCTGTACATTTCCTGGCTGCCATTTTGAATGGCGGGGGAGGAATAGTGACTATTGGCGATGGAAAATGATAACAGATGAGAACAATAGTCATGCCTGGAAGAGCCTTTAGTGAGAGGGCAAAAACATCATAATTGACTGATGTTTTCATGATTATCTGTAAACTCCTTTTTTGAGCTCTTCCTGAGAAGTGATATAAAATGTCTTAAATCAAATCAAATAATAATGGCATAGCATTCTGTGGGTAGGGAGGCATTCACACATTGCAAAAGAAGAAGACAAATGCATAACCAAAAACAAGGACAAGGGAAGCCACAATCGACATAAAATGTGCATAGGCTGTGTTGCCAAGAGACAGCAGTTCTTTTAAGATTCGGAGACAATAAACACACTAATGGGTAAAGCTAAAGATTTCTATTAATCAAAAAGGAACTACAGAGCAAGATTACAATGCTTCCATCCCTTCATTCTCCAGGAACCCCTCAGAGAACAACAAACGGCTGGACACAGAGCACCTTCTGTGGTTCAGGACTGTGTAGAGGTCCTCCATTGGGAGTGTTCCAGGGAAGTACATACCATTAGGCTCACATTAATCCCACCTGTGTTTTGGTTATATTCCAGTAGCTTTGACAATGTTTATACATTCTTGCAAAGTCAGAGGATGAGCCTTAGCATGGGGCAAGCAGCCAGCATACAGAACTACGTGACTATCCCACATACTCCCTTAACAGGTGGTCAACCTTGAGGTCCTGCCAAAGACTATCTGAAGGTAAACAATAAACTCCCAAGTTGTATCATCTCGGACAGAGAGCTAACTCCAAAAAATCATCAAAAGAAAAAGCAAAGCTGGCTACTTAAAGAGTCCAGGCCCCAAAGAGATCTAGGCATGAAAGGATCAATTGTTGTTCACCACTGACTCCTCTTCTGCATCTCAACCACGTATGCTAACATACACGTATAGATGAACATTTAAAAATAATTCTTATAATTTAAATAGAAATACAATACATCTCACTGTAGCAGGGAAGATGGAAACCAGGTCAGTGCTGTTTGGGCTCAATCTGCTCTTCAGGTGCTAATGGCCGGTGGGCAACTCAAAGGCTCTGCTGCTCTCCCTTCTTGTGGTTCATGATCTTTAAATTGGACTTGGACTGGACAGCTCTTCAAGGAGAGGACTGGCCCCTGACAGCTCTTCAAATAAATTACAGTCCTCTATAAAGCAGGACACATGGACACCTACCAGGCATCCAAAATATAATAAATTAAATCACAGATAATTTCCTACCCTTTCAAAGTGCCTCAAACCTGTCACCAAACAACCTTACGGTTCCTGTGTGGGGATTTAAGTCTTCCTGCTCCAAATGAATCCAAGCTTCTATTCGGTATCCTACATTGTCTGTTACAAGCTAGGTGTCCCTTTAAAAAAAGGAGGTGAGCTGGCAACCAGGGCCAGCCCAAGACATTTTGCTGCCTGAGGCGAAGGACAAGATGGTGCCCAGTTCCATTCCATGTGCAGAAGCCAACTGGACTGACAGCTGACTCTTACTTCAAAACAGAGCTGTGCACAAAGGGCCTCTCAACCTTCTCCACCCTATCTGCAGGCAGAGAAATCGGGGGGACAATTTTGTCTAATTTCTCCAGGGGGGTGGAGAAATTCTCAACAGTTTCTCATAGATAGGGCTCACCATTGGCAGGAGTTGTAGTACAGCTTCTTCTTTTTTTCCTAAGGTTTTTTTGGGTCTTTTGATGCAACAGCATCAGCTGTGTCAACAGCCTGGTCCCCATTCTGCATCCACCACAATGCCGGTGTGAGGAGGGCAATGTTATGCCCAGCTCTAGGGAAGAGGTGGAGCTAGCAGTGAGCGGAAATCTTTCCTCCAGTTTCCTTCCCCCATGAAAGAGGCTTCTGCCTCATTCTTAGGGTGTTTTAGCATTCATTTTTGGGATTTTTTGAGCTTCCCTAATCACTGCAAGTCAGCTGAGGGTGCTGTGTGTGCAATTTCCTTCTAGTACACATCTCTCCAAGGCTCTGCAGCCTCCCAGGCTGCCTGCACTTCCTGATCTGAAATAGCCATATGGGAGGGATTACCTCATGATGTCTTCCCCTGGGCTTTAAGTGCAGGTAGCCTAGGAGGCTACAGGAGAGATGATTGTACAATGAAAGACCAGAGACTTGTCCGCACCCCTCAGCAACCTCCTCAGTAAGGTAAGTGCAACAAACCCAAACCTAGCCCATGAGAATTTCTCTGGAATTTCCTCACCACCGAATTTATTTTCGAAAGTAATTCGTTTTCTATCTAATTGAATGAGAATGTTCGGAAAAAAGGTGGGAGAAAATTTCAGCAACGCACTACTTCAAAATGTATGAAAGATCAGTGTTCTTCACCATACCTGAAGGCCGCAGATTTGCTTACGGGGTGCAGGGCGGGCCACATGGCACACAGAGCTCTGTTCTATACACACACATGATCCAGTATTCTTTGCCTGAGGCAGCCACCCCACTCTGCCAAATGGTAGAGCCAGCCCTGTGTGAGATTCTGTCCTGGCCATTCATTTAAACAAAGGAAACAGCCATTTCAGAATCTTCCAGAGCTGCCCATTCAGGGACCTTCAGTTAAAAAATGATGTCAGAGTTGAGTCCAAAACAAAACAAATATGTACTTGCACTTTGGAATGATTGAACCAGTGGCTCCCAGTTGATGATGCATTAGCAAAGCAGTTGCACCATTTTAAGAAAATGGCAAACAGCTTCTTCACACTTGCCGTTTGTCTGCTGGGATGTCTCCTCCACACCGAATGCGCAGGTAAGTTCATTTTTAAGTTAGCAAGTCATCTGTGTTTCTTTTGTCTTGAGATAAGAGTGGGGTTCTGTCACCTGATAAGGAATGAATCATTTACAAGTAACATGAAATGTTTGACTGCTAGCTTCTTCTTCTGTCATAGACCTACTGAAGAAAATGTAGTTGCTAGAGAAATAAGATGCATGACCCACCTTTCATTAATTTAAAGAGCTGGTTTTTCAGGATTGATCTGGATGGTTTCAAAAGCCGTAATATGAAGAGAGGGCTTAGATACAGTCACTTATGAAATACAAAAGTAGGAAGCAATCTCACAGTTACAATTAACTTGAAGCTACAGACCAGTAATAATGAAGAAAAACTAATGTAATTCTGTCAGCATTGGAGCATAAATGCAAAAGGATATTTTAACTACAATGTGGAACAATTACATGGAGTTTACACTAAAGTGCATTACTGTTTTATCTGTATCATATTTTATGTGTATTTGTTAAACGTGGCATCTGCCGGGGGGAATGGAGTGGCCTAGGAATATAGTAACAAAAATGCATAAAGTATATCCTCCTTGGTTTAATGTTTAGATGTTTTCCTTGTGTCCCCTTAACTATGTACTATAAACTAGGAGCCAAAACAATGAACTGAAAGACTTCTTGTTTTCAATGGGAGAGTTGACCCCCTGCTGGAATCTCTCCCAGTAAAATCAACTGGACTAAAAAACACCTAACTTTGCCTACATGGCTGGCTGTGCCTCAGCTTTGGCAAATAAGTCATAGGTCACAATTGGAAGTTTAATTATTACCTTAATGGGAGGAGGATACAAAATCTGTAGAAAAGGGACCCTTAAATGGTGTTTTAGTATAACTGAAGCATCCCCCTTGTGCTTGGATTGCACCCTCCTGTATTTTATAGTTCAGGCATCATATGTTAGGCAGGACCTGTGACAAAATAATGCCGCATGAACTGCTTCTTGTTCAGGAATACTCTATTCCATTCCCTCTCCCATCTGATTCTTCCCCCACCTCAGTAGTTAGTCAGAATGCTCAGTCCTGTTTGGGGGTTTTCTTCCACTCCCTTAGGATCTCCCGCCCCCCCCCCGATTGTTTTGTACTTCTGCAAGCCTGCATTTTACATCATGCATTCCAAAAGTTCAAAATGCTTCCCACACAGTATCTCAGGCCTGGGTGACAGAGGCAGCAGAAGAAAGCTGCTAGTGGAGGGTTGTAGCTTTGAATGCTCTGTTGGTTGCAAACTGCTTGCAACCAGAAAGCTGGCACTGAGGCAAAAGAATCTTTCTCCCTGATGAATTTGTTTTCTGCTTACAGGGACTTTTTATGCAGAGGAGTATTCAAGTGGTGTAGTGGTAAATTGTGGAGTGCAGATACTCATCATGACAGCCCTCATAGCTATGCCCCCAAGAAAGTCTCAAAATGCAGGCATACCCACATGAACAAACCAGTTCTAGCATTCTCCATCCACACCAGGAGCAGGTCTTTTCTAAAGCTAATGGGTCTTATTTGCCCATTTAAGACCAAGCCATCCCAAAATGCCTTCCATTACAACAGGGGTAGCTCAGAACAATATCTTGTTGATTGGAAAATCCACCCCACCACCCCCAGCTACTGTGAGAATTGCAGCTAAGATTAGAGGCAGCAGGGACATCTGAGGTGGCTGGCAGAGGATATCACTGTCCCCTGCAAATTAAATAATCCCAGCACTTGGACCCTGCATGCCCTGGCTCCATTGCAACATCCCCAAATGCTATCTTCATCCTGTAGTACGGACTGGTGCAGTTCATTCTCCCAACTCTTTCACTGCATGTGTAGACTTAGTCTCAGTAACTCTGACAACAGCCCTCTAAGCGTAGTCTAGTATTCGTATCCCTATATCATATAGCACAGGGGTTCCCAACACAGTGCCTGCAGGGACCTCCATTGACACTCATGGCCACCCGCAAAACTTTTATTTATTTTTCCCCATTTTGTAAAATATATATACATGGGTCTGTATATATCCATAGCAACGAATACATACAAATGCATACAGCTTTCTAGCAATTATGCATAGGCCTCAACGAAAGCGGACCAAATATCCAAAAGTGTCCATTTGAAGGTGGCATCTATATGCCACCCGTCAAATCTTGAAAGCATTGTAAGGTCCTCAATCCATTGCGTTACAGGAGGTGAGTGTTTCTCCTTCCAATGTTGTAATATTGGTGTTTTACCTGTCAAAAGGGTGTGGAGAATCCACTTAAGCCGGCCATTTGTTAATTTCCATGGAGCAGGTAAATAATTTCAAAGAGCGTGTACATCAGCGACTATTAGACTGTTCCAGTGCAAAATTTATCTGTGTAGTAACCTCCTCCCACAAAGAAGCAACTACTGGACACTGGCAAAACAAATGTTTAAAAGAAGCATTTGCTGCATTGCACTGCCAAGAATTACCTGAATTAGACAATCCCTTATTGAAGAGACATTGGGCTGTCCAATTTATAAGAAACAGAAGTTTTTTCTGAACAAGGCACATCCTAAGATCCGTAGACATGACAGGTAGATGACAAAGTGGCAATCCACTGATAAGGGATTTTGTGGTGGTGCCCAGAGCAGCTCCCCAAATTACCAAATGTGCCCATGGGTGCAAAAGTTTGAGGACCCCTATATAGCAGTATAGGTCTGCGTGGAAACTGAGAGAATAATGGCTTGCCAAAGACCAACCAGGTGAGCTTGTGGCTGCAGTGAGATCTGAACAGGGAACACCCCAGTAGACTCTCTTTGCCAGGTACCACACTCCAGAACCATGTCACTCCCAAGAAGAGCATCTTAACACCCATAACTTTCAAGAGGAGCTCCACTATAGGACCAGGAACTTTGGGCAGTCACAATTCCAGTGAATTTTCTACATCCCTCTCTCTCTCTCTCTCTCTCTCTCTCTCAATCTCTGAGCATGTCATTTCTTTGTATCTTGAAGTTTTAATAAACCAGGAAGAGGCGAATGCTGTTTTGTACCGATATAAAAGGTACAATACTGGAAGACTGGAGGAAATGGTCCGAGATAACCTCGAGCGTGAGTGCATTGAAGAAAAATGCAGTTATGAGGAAGCAAGGGAAGTCTTCGAAAATGACCAGAAAACGGTCAGTCTTGATTTGTAGAACATGAGATCTAGAACGTTAACATTTGGTGCTTTCCTGATTTGCCAGAAAAAGAGCACACCGTGGAATCCTACATATGTCTACTCAGAGTTAAGCCCCATTGAGCCCAAGTCTGTTTACACCTTTGTTGTTGTTGTTGTTATTTAATTACATTTATATCCCACCTCTCTTCCATTGTGGAATTCAAGGTGGCTTCATGTGGTTCCCAGGTGGTCTCCCCTCCAAGGACTGATCAGACCTGGGCCTGCTTAGCTTCAGCAAGGTGGCTGCCTCATGTGCCTTCAGACCATAGCTGGGGAGCATAGCTATGTGTGGCATCGGGCTGTTAGTGTAATTGACGAAACATAACTAGTGCTCCAACCCTATCTAAACCCTCTTAAACATCATGGGACTTCACACACATGTACACACACACACACACAGAGAGAGAGAGAGAGAGAGAGAGAGAGAGATTCTCTGCTAAGGTAAATCCAGCTTCTGTACTATGATCATTATTGTTATGTGCATTATTTATTTATTGCACATTTAAACTGCCCGTAATTCAAGTCCTCTAGGTTATGCTGACACTAAGCAAAGTGTGGGATTAGTCTTATTTTTCATAATATATTCTGCTTTGTTGTTGTTGTTGTTGTTGTTTATTCATTCAGTCACTTCCGACTCTTCATGACTTCATGGACCAGCCCATGCCAGAGCTTCCTGTCAGCCGTCACCACCCCCAGCTCCCCCAAGGTCGAGTCTGTCGCCTCCAGAATATCATCCATCCATCTTGCCCTTGGGCGGCCCCTCTTCCTTTTGCCTTCCACTTTCCCTAGCATCAGCGTCTTCTCCAGGGTATCCTGTCTTCTCATTATGTGGCCAAAGTACTTCAGTTTTGCCTTTAATATCATTCCCTCAAGTGAGCAGTCTGGCTTTATTTCCTAGAGTATGGACTGGTTTGATCTTCTTGCAGTCCAAGGCACTCTCAGAATTTTCCTCCAACACCACAGTTCAAAAGCATCTATCTCCCTTCGCTCAGCCTTCCTTATGGTCCAGCTCTCGCAACTATAGGTTATTACAGGGAATACCATTGCTTGAACTATGCGGACTTTTGTTGTGAGTGTGATGTCTCTGCTCTTCACTATTTTATCAAGATTTGTCAATGCTCTCCTCCCAAGAAGTAAACGTCTTCTGATTTCCTGGCTACAGTCAGCGTCTGCAGTAATCTTCGCACCTACAAATACAAAGTCTGTCACTGCCTCCATGTTTTCTCCCTCTATTTGCCAGTTATCAGTCAAGTTGGTTGCCATAATCTTGGGGGGGGGGTAGGTTTAATTGCAACCCAGCTTTTGCACTTTCTTCTCTCACCTTCATCATAAGGTTCCTCAGCTCCTCCTCGCTTTCAGCCATCAAAATGGTATCATCTGCATATCTGAGATTGTTAATGTTTCTTCCAGCGATTTTAACTCCAGCCTTGGATTCATCAAGCCCAGCACATCACATGATGTGTTCTGCATACAGGTTGAATAGGTAGGGTGAGAGTATACAACCCTGCCATACTCCTTTCCCAATCTTGAACCAGTCCGTTGTTCCGTGGTCTGTTCTTACTGTTGCTAGTTGGTCGTTATACAGATTCCTCAGGAGACAGACAAGATGACTTGGTATCCCCATACCACCAAGAACTTGCCACAATGTGTTATGATCCACACAGTCAAAGGGTTTAGAGTAGTCAATAAAACAGAAATAGAAGTTTTTCTGAAACTCCCTGGCTTTCTCCATTATCCAGCAGATATTGGCAATTTGGTCCCTAGTTCCTCTGCCTTTTCTAAACCCAGCTTGTACATCTGGCAATTCTTTTTTCATGAATTGCTGGAGTCTACCTTGCAAGATCTTGAGCATTACCTTACTGGCATGTGAAATAAGTGCCACTGTTCGATAGTTTGAACATTCTTTAGTGTTTCCCTTTTTTGGTATGGGGATATAAGTTGATTTTTTCCAATCTGGTGGCCATTCTTGTGTTTTCCAAATTTGCTGGCATATGGCATGCATCACCTTGACAGCATCATCTTGCAAGATTTTAAACAGTCCAGCTGGGATACCATCGTCTCCTGCTGCCTTGTTATTAGCAATGCTTCTTAAGGCCCATTCAACCTCACTCTTCAGGATGTCTGGCTCTAGCTCACTGACCATACCATCAAATCTAGCCCCGATATTATTATCCTTCCTATACAGATCTTCCGTATATCAGTATATTCTTGCCACCTTTTCTTGATCTCTTCTACTTCTGTTAGGTCCTTGCCATCTTTGTTTTTGATCATACCCATTTTTGCCTGGAATTTACCTCTGATGTTTCTAATTTTCTGGAAGACAAGAGGTCTCTTGTCCTTCCTATTCTATTATCTTCTTCCGCTTCCGCACATTGCTGGTTTTAAAATAATTCCTTATCTCTTCTGGCTAACCTCTGGAATTTTGCATTTAATTGGGCATATCTCCCCCTATCACTGTTGCCTTTTGCTTCCCTTCTTTCTTGGGCTACTACCAGTGTCTCAGCAGACAGCCCCCTTGCTTTCTTTGGGATGTTTTTTGTTGCCGCCTCCTGAACAATGTTGCGAACTTCTGTCCATAGTTCTTCCGGGACCCTATCTACTAAATCTAGTCCCTTAAATCTATTCTTCACCTCCACTGCATATTCATTAGGAATATTAGTGAGCTCATATCTAACTGATCTGTGAGTCTTCCCTATTCTCTTTAGTCTGATTCTAAATTGTGCAATAAGAAGTTCGTGATCTGAACTATAATCAGCTCCAGGTCTTGTTTTTACCGACTTCATAGATGTCCACCACCTTTGGCTACAAAGGATGTAGTCAATCTGATTTCGGTGTCGACCATCTGGTGAAGTCCATGTATAAAGTTGTCTCTTAGGTTGTTGGAAGAGAGTGTTTGTGATGCAGAGTGAGTTGTCTTGGCAAAATTCTATCAGCCTATGTCCTGCTTCATTTTGTTCTCCCAGACCATGCTTGCCTGTAATTCCAGGTGTCGTTTGACTACCCACCTTAGCATTCCAGTCTCCTGTAATGAAAATAACATCTCTTTTTGGCGTATTATCTAGTAGGTGCTACAGATTCTCATAGAACTGATCTACTTCTGCTTCAGCATCTGTGGTTGGGGCATATTTTTGGATCACTATGATGTTAAATGGCTTACCCTGAATTCAAATTGAGATCATTCTGTCGTTTTCTGGATTGTATCCAAGCACTGCTTTAGCCACGTTATTATTAATTATGAAGGCCACTCCATTTCTTCTGTGGTCCTCTTGTCCACAGTAGTAGAGCTGGTGGTCATCTGATGTGAAGTGGCCCATTCCAGTCCATTTCAGTTCACTGACACCCAAAATGTCTATATTTAATCTTGACATCTCCCCAGTAACCACATCCAATTTGCCCTGGCTCATAGATCTTACATTCCAGGTTCCTATGGTGTGTTGATCTTTAGAACATCGGATTTGTCGTTCACCACCAGCACCGTCGGCCACTGGCAGTCCTTTCGGCTTTGAGCTAGCTGCATCATCACATCTGGGGCTAGTTGAACTTATCCTCTGTTCCTCCCCAGTAGCACTTTGACCATCTTCCAACCTGGTAATCCCATCTTCCAATGGTATACTGACATATCTCTGGTTGTACTGATCCATTTAGTTTTCATGGCAAGGATATTGGGGTGGGTTGCCGTTACCTTCCCCAGGGATCATATTTAGTCTGTCCTCTCTGCCATGACCTTCTCGTCTTGGGTGTCCCTTCACAGTTTAGCTGATGGCATCATTGAGGTGCCATGAGCTCCAAATTCTTGTTTCACTGGACATGGGGCATGGCAAGAAATTGTGTGAGTTGCTAAAGTGACTGGAAATCTTATTCAGTGGCCCTTTGGCTTCTGTGATTTCAAGAGATTTAACTCCTTGGACTCAATGGTCTCATAGGCCCCTTCCAACTCTACTATACTATTCTATGATTCCTCACACTTTCACATATATATTTGCATCAATAAGGCCTAGAAATTTTTTTTTATGAAAATAGAATCTGAATTCAGTGACAAATAGTGTATTCTGGTTTTCCTGAAAACGTACTCTCCTGATTATTTCTGGCAAGACATGATTAGCATCAGAGTGTAAATGCTGGATCTCCACACACATCTAGTATGAATGGCTTGCAAATATTAATTGATTCGCTGCTTGCATTTACACTTGAATTCAATTTGATTCTTTTCCTTGTAGAAAGAATTTTGGCGTGTCTATCTTGGTAAGTGCTTTTTTAAAAAAATTCACTTCAATTACTCTACAATACTTAATATTCAAAATAAGATTAGTTGCATTCAAGTAGGAGTCATGGAAAGGTCATTACATGGAAGACATTTGGCCCCTTCATTAGTCAAAGTCTTGGAGTACAATGAATAAAAACAGCCAGTTTAAGCTTTACTTTGGCCACACTCAACAATAATGTGCTGTAGTTATTTAATTTTTCAGTGAATTTATCTCATTTGTTCCAATAGTTTAGGGGACCACCTTTCACTACATATTATCAGATTACTTGTAGTTCCTGGTGGGGAATTAAGCTACAACTCCAATGTGGAATTTCAGTCTCATAGGGACAGCCGAAATGTCTGCTGCAGAATAACCAATAATCAAAGGCATGTGCTCCAATCTGGATGGCTTTAAAAGAGGGTTGGACACATTCCTGGAGGAAAAGGCTATCAATGGCTACTAGTCTTGATGGCTACCTCCAGTACCAGAGGCAGTGAGCCTATGTACACCAGTTGCTGGGGAACATGGGTGGGAGGGTGCTGTTGCACTCCTGTCCTGCTTGTGGGTTCCTGGTCGACAGCTGGTTGGCCACTGTGTGAACAGAATGCTGGACTAGATGGACCCTTTGTCTGATCCAGCAGCGCTCTTCTTAAGTTCTTATGTTCTTATGCTCTCCTGTGGATCTTCTGTAAGGCAGGGATGTTGAACCTCTTTCAGCCTGAGGGCTGAAGCTGTATTCCATTTTGGAGAAGCTATTTCGGGCCACATTCCCGTGGTGGTCAGGGCTGAAGGCAAAAGGAGAGTGGTCAAACTGACCAAAAATACCAGCCTATTTTAGCTTAAAAGCTGTTACTGCCAGGAACAGAGCCTTAGGAAAGGAATTTAAGGTGCAATACCAGTGATTGCACCCTTGGTGATTGGAAACCCCTGAACATGGAGGCATCTGATCATCCAATGCAGGGCCGCAGGGAGGGAGCAACAGCAGAAGTGATCCTTATCTCCCCATCCTCCTGCCCTGCAGATCTTCACCTCCCCATTCTCCTGCTCTGCAGACCTCCACCTCCCCATCCTCTTGCCCTGCAGACCTTCGCCTTCCCGTCTCCTGCCCTGCAGACCTTCGCCTCCACGTCCTCCTGCCCTTGGGCTTTTTAGCCCATCTAGCCAGGGCACTTCAGAGAGAGAGGGAAGGAGGCTAGCAGAGGCTCAGGATAACTCATATCCTGGCTTCTCCAGTCTCCTCCCCTTCCTGCCTACCAGAATGCCCCCTTTCCTCCTCCTTGGAGGTCAGGGCTGCCAGCTGCAAGGCAGTGGGGGACGGGGGAAGAACTTAAACTCCCCCTTCCAAGGCTCCAGCCTCAGAAGGGGGACTTTGAACCATCCTTTGGTCCCCGGGATGCTTGCCCAGGGAGCATACGTTTACTCCCTCCAATCTTTTTGAATGGGGAAAAAAACTGCACAAAACCCAGGAATCTATAATAAGAACATAAGAAGAGCTATGCTGGACCAGACCAAGGGTCCATCTAGTCCAGCATTCTGTTCACACAGTGGCCAACCAGCTGTCGACCAGGAACCCACAAGCAAAACATGAGTGCAACAGCACTGTCCCACCCATGATCCCCAGCAACTGGTGTACATAGGCTCACTTCCTCTGGTACTGGAGGTAGCACTTGACCATCAGGACAAGCAGTAATATCAAATGACTGGTGGCAGAGGGAAGGGGGTGGGGCCATGGGAAAGGGGAGTAGCCATCTGGGCCAGATTGGGATCCCAATCTGGATTTGTCCTCCAGACCTGAAGTTCTGCACATCTGTGATAGAGAATGATCTTTATGTGAATGAATATGATTATAGTAAACCATCACAAATATGACCAGAAGTGCAATCAAACATTCTAAAATTGCCAACACGTTGACAATCTTGTCTAGTTACAGTGAAAACAGCGAAGAGTGATGTGGTACCTTTAAAAATAGCGCATTTGTTATGGTATTGGCCAGACTAGTTCCCCACTGATATTGTGGGCTTCAACCAGCCAAAGCCAGCACGCTGGGAGTAGTAGTCCAAAACATCTGGATAGAACCAGGGGAAAGCTGCTCTAAAATACATGAATGGTGATGTATAAATGAATGATGATGTATAAATATTACTCTTGGGATGATACACTTTATAATTCTGATTCAATCTTCATTTGAAGATGGAGATCAATGCGAGTCGAATCCGTGTAAGAATGGAGGCCGGTGTGAAGACGGTATTAGCAATTACTTATGCTGGTGCGAACCTGGTTATGAAGGAAGGAACTGCGAATTAGGTGTGTGAACAGGGAACTCAGTGCCATTGCTCAGTGCTGTGAGACGAGTGGGTATTAAGCAACCAACCATCTCGAAGTACAGTCATGCGGCAACCATTCTGAACTGAGGTGAAAGAGTCTACTGGATGCCAGCCACAGACACCACACAAAAGTGGTAGCTTCTCAACTGTCTGGCAGAGAGGCAGGACATAAACGAATAAATGAAAAAATACACCTGAGAAGGACCACAGTGTACAACACAGCTTTTAAAAATACAAAATTGTGGCCAAATGCAAAACATCCGAGAAATACTGCACCTTTCGGAAATAGCTATTCATTTCGTTATTTGGAAGATTTACGAGCCACTCTTCATAACACAATTTTTCCCAGACATGGAGTAGCGAAAGCAATGAAAACCTACACTGACATTCATATAATAAAGAAGATAAACTTTAAGAACAATAATTTGCAAGAAGAGCAGTAAAAGCAAGAGAAAATGGTCTCATTTTAACCAGGCATTGGAGTGTAAGATCCAAAAACAGAGCCACAAGGACAATTATAATAAAACCCTAGGCCAGGGGTGGGAAACTGTATGTAGATGGTGGGGCTGTATGACACCCCCACCCCCACCCCCACCCCCACCCCCATCCCCATCCCCATCCCCACCCCCATCCCCACCACCCCCAAGTGCTCTGCAGACCTGATGACATCAGAAGGTGGGCCCATGCCACAGATGTCTATGGGTCACTGGCCAAAGGGCTGGCTGGATTCCCTCACCCAGTGCTTTGGTCAAGGTCTTTGCTGCACCATCAAAATCCACACACAGTGAAGCTGTCCTGACCAAGGTGTTAGCTGGAAGAATACTGCTTCAGCCTGGGCCTAATTTGGAGTGGCTTTACCTGTCCCACACCTTTCCCCATTGGGGAGGACACAAGGCAGGCAAAGCATTTTGTGTGCTGATCACCTTCCCAATTGGGGAGGTGAGCTAAGGGAAATCCTTGGTGTTATCTCCGATCACTGATTGGAGATAACAGTGGGGATTCCTCTCCCTGCTAGCTTTCAGGGGGTGGGTCTTGGGGGCTTCAGGGAGGGGCATATATATCTTCCAAAGTCCACATGGGCTAAAGATGGCTGTGTGAACAAACCCCAAAACTTGACCAATTACAAAATTTCTTCACTATCCCCATGTCATCTTCCTATTTCCCCCTCCCAGCCCACCCTGTAAGCTTCTTCTATTGTCATATTGTAGGCATCCTCACCTGTAATTAAATTGATTCTCCTTCCCCCCAACTTCCAATCAGATGCTAGCTGTGCAACGCAGAATGGTGGTTGCAAGATGTTTTGTAAGAACAGCCCTACCAAGAAGGCAATGTGTTCTTGTGCTCCTGGATACAGACTGATGGAAGACAAGAGGAGCTGTGAACCAACAGGTATGGCAAAGCACTTGGAAAGCCAAGAAGTGGTACAGAAATACTAAATGTCTGGCTGAGCTGAATATCTGTGCTATTGCTATTTATTTCCCTACACTTTTAATCACTGTGCTTACTGACTTACGAAAGTCCTTCACAACGCCATCATTTTAAATCAAAGAAACACAAAAGCATGAAATATCATTCATTTCATTTATTATATTTCTATACTGCCCAGGAGCCAAAGCTCTCTAGGCTGTTTACAAAGATTAAAAATCATGACAAATACAGTGTTATGCATAATATAAAAACAGTTTATCTACAAACTTATAAACAGAGCATGGGTGCATGCACACAGACACACACACACACACACACATCCAAACAATATCCCATAACCTGATTAGAAACCTGCTGCCAAATGACTGGGAAATGCCTGGTGCCAAAAATATAACACCCAGGTTTGTGCCAGGTGGGTCTCACTGGGGAGTTCATTTCATCATTGGGGGTCCACCACCAAGAAGGCCACCTTGTTGCCACCTTCCAAGCCTGTCTCAGAGGAGGCTCCTGGATGATAACCTTAGCCAATGAGCATAATGTACAGATAGGTTCATACCAGGAGAGGTGCTTCATCAGCTTGATGCATTCTGTTTAGTGCTGTGCTGAAAATTTCTCCCACATGTTTTTTGACCATTCTCATTCAATTTGATAGAAGAAAAACTGCTTTTGAAAATAAATTCAATACTGACGGAATTTCAGAGAAATTCTCAAGGGTTGGGTTTCTTGGGCTTACTTTACTTTGAAGGTGGCTGAGGAATGAGCAGAGATGTCCAGCCTTTCATTGTACAATCATCTCTTTGGCAGCCTGTAGCCTCCTCAGCTGCCCTACACTTCATCTGAAGCCCATTTTAAGGCACCATGAGCTAATTCCTCTCTTGGGGCTTGTTCAAATCAGGAAATGCAGGCAGCCTGGGAGGCTGGCTGCGATTAGGTAAGCTCAAAAACACCACCAAAAGAGATTCAACACAAATTATAGACTGTCCTGAGGATGAGGCAGAACAATGGAAGCCCCTTCCATGGGGGAAGAAAACTTTCTGGAAATTGGAGGACAGATTTCGGCAAAGCACTAACTCCACCTCATCCCTGTAGCTTGACACAACACTGCCCCCCACATACACCTGCATTGTGATGGATGCAAATGGGGGCCAGCCTGCTAACACAGTTGATGCTGTTGCAGCACAAAAAAGCCCCAAACCATTTCCAGAAATAAACGAAGCTGTGCTACAAGCCCTGCCAACGGGGAGCCCTACCTGTGAGGAGCTGTTGAGAATTTCTCCTTCCCCTGGAGAAATTTGGGGAAATTATCTCCCAGATTTCTCTGCCCACAAATAAGGTGGAGAATTTTCCTTCTACGCACAACTCTATTTCTATTGTCCTGATAGGAAGATGGCTCTTCTAAAAGGAAGGGGGTGTCATTCACCTCATCATCATTTGTCATTGCAGTGATGTTTGACTTAGATACACTTACCTTTTCCATTTGTCGTCCCTCACCAGCAGCAGGCAGGGATGTGGAGAAGGGACAGGGGAAACAATATATGTCATGTGGGACTAAACATTTCAGAAAGACTAGAGAGAACTTGGTACAGAGTATTATATGATCCTTTATCGAGAATGAGCTGCACAGAAAAGTACAAATCTACATCTGAGTTACAACATGTCAGGGATCCTAACAAATGACTCTAAGACAGGGTAAGATTTAATCAAATGCAACCAATTAGGAATCCTATTTTACAGGTGAAGAAGATGGATGGAGAGATAAGTGACAAGCATTTAGCACAGAGGTGACCAACTTCCAGAGGTCAGGAACTGCATTGTCCCTCCAAGAGGGACTGTACCCCTGCTATGCTGAAATAAGCAAAATGAAGCTATTTTGCTTTTTAAAAGCCTCTTTTTGCTGCCACTGTGGTTTGTCACCAAATTTTGGCAGCAAACTGCAACATTTTTTTCCATTTTTGAAAAAGGGGCTATTTTGACGTTCCCTTCCCCCACCATCATACCGCTGAATTTCAGTGGCACAGCAGTGGCAGGAGGCAGTGGTGGCTACAAAAAAGGCTGGGGCGGGGGGGGGGCACTGCAGCCTGCAGGCCATGCCCCGCCCTGCAATTTAGCACAAGACCAGCCATGGCAGAGAAGTTGTATGTGTGTTACTTGCATCGTTAAACTGTTGGCAGTCCAAACACAACCCCCTGCCCATCAACTGCCCATCGGAGGTCATGACCTATTTTCTGCATGCCCCACACTTTTGTAGGCTAGAAACCACTTTGCCAGATGCACAAGTGTTTTCTTGTTTTTGCTTTATTCTCCCTACCACAGTTCCCTTTCCATGTGGAAGGATTACAGCTCCAGAGGCAATGAATAATAAAATGACCAGAGCACCAAACATTATTACGAACTGGACCACACCCATCAACGTTACCGATGAAGACCTAGACAGAGGAGAATCAGATAATACTACTCGGATAGTTCCCAGAAAAGCAGTCGGTTCTCGAGTGGTTGGTGGCGTTGAAAGCAAGAGAGGGCAAGTTCCTTGGCAGGTGAGACAAACAGCTGAGTTGTTTTGCATCCCTGGGGGCTGTCACCTTGCCATTGTTTGGTCCTCCATCAAGCAACTGCAAGAGAACCAATCCCTCTTGTGCAGTATAACATATATGGATCCCAACACTAGTCTACAATTTGAGTTCAGAGATTTGAGAAGAAATTAAAATATCCGAGTTCACAATCCCTCAAATTTCCATTCTGAGCACCCTCTTCATATTGGTGCATGTTACACTTTTGTCTTACAGGGGCTTATTCATCACCTCAGTTGTAAGTCCTGTTTTGTGTTCTTTCTTTCTTTCTTTCTTTCTTTCTTTCTTCCTTCTTTTAACCCTCTTGTACTCAAGGTGTGTAATTTTACTGTTTTAAATTGTACTGTTGTACATCGCCCAGAGTGGCTAGCCAGATAGGCAATTAAGAAATTTAATAAATAAAGTAAGTAAGTAAGTTAATATAATTGTCTATCATTCAGCCTCTGCTGCCCTCTAGAGGCAGCTGTTCTCATAACTACTTTTAATCTTGCTGCAAAAAGCTGCACAAATCATAGTCACACAGGATAAGCTCTCCCTTGCATCTGATCATTTCATTGGCCCATCTAGCCCAGAACTGTGAAATCTGGAAGGCAGTGGCTTTCCTTTGACTCTAGGCAATTATTTCCCAAGCCAGCTGTCCCTTCTGAGTCCTAATCCTGTCAATATTACTTAGGTATAAAATCCAGGGTAGCAGAAGAACCACCAAATCCCTTATGAGCCACCAAAATCCCTTATGGACCACCAAAGCCCTTCCCTGCTCATTAAGAAGATCATCATCAGACATCCTGGCTCAGGTGAAGTTACCTGCAGAAGTGAAATGGGTGGGGAGTCAAGACAGGGCCTGAACCCTTTTGAATCCACTGCAGATTTCTCCAAAACCCCTAGCCACAATAACATTGATTGCAGTGCAGTCTGAGCTTCCCTTTCAGAATGGTCCATAGTCAGAGCCTCTGATATATCCAAAATCCCTGCTGGACTCTTGCTGGCAGGACGGAAGTACAACGTTTGGCTCCTCTCCAAAAACCAGCTATGTCCCTCCCCATTGCAAGCAAGATTCCTTCCATTTTCTCATCGAGGGAGGAACTAAGCTGTGAAGGCTTTGGATCTGCTCCCCCTATCCACCCACAGCACTCCTCTGGTCCTCCCTGTCGGGAGGTCGCCCCTGCCGCCTTTTGAAATCCTCAGGTAGCCAGAATCAACATGCAGACAATAGGGCGCTTTTCCAAGGCTTTATTCCCATTCAACCTTATGATGCTTACAGATGCTAATTGCTTGATCCTAGGAATGAGACTTAAGAAAGCTGCCTACTTGGGGGTTCTAACCTTAGGAATCAGTTTGATCTCTGTTTGGAGGGGAAGGCGGGAAACCTCTGTACTTATGGGCTAGGAGGAGAGAGTCCACCCTTTTCCTGTGGGGCAATGGGGTGCCGCTGTTGCCGTTGCACCAAGCGGGCTGAGTGCCTCCTCTCAGTGCCCGCCATCTCCCACTTGACGCTGTGCCGGCACCTAGTGTCCAGAAACTGCTGTTGCGCCTCCCTCTCCCTGCCAGGGTCACTATCACTCTCAGGAATGTGTACCGGGAGGGGCTATCCTCCTGGCTGCTCCTCTGAACAGCACGTGGATTCCTGTCCCATGGTTTCTATCTCTTCCTCAGAATCAGAACTGCTTTGGGGCTCTCTGGGCTCTGATCCAACCCTGACACTCCCTTCTCCAAAGCCAGAGAGATGAGTGACGTGAATGTTTCGGCTGGGGGGGGGGTTCGCAGTCACAGGTCCCTCCCTGACTTCAGAGGTGGAGACCCATAATATCCTATAGTTCCTCAGCTGCTATGGAATCATAGGATGGCAGCCTTAACCTCAGTCAATAGGACAAGGACTCCTGGAAATACGGTTACCATTGACATTCACATGGGAACATTGATGATCCCAAGCAAATCTTGACAGTGACTAAAAACAAATGCATTATTTCCCCACCTTACAGAGCATACGCCAGTGAATGAAGACAATTGTACCTGGGTGACTATCAACACAGACCAGTGTGTCTCTGAGTTTTGAGGCACACACACCTCAGAAAGGTCAACATTCACTAGGTGTGGTCAGATTTCCCAATAGGGACCAGAAAAAGAAGAAAAAAAAAGCTGTAAGGCTGGAAACCAAAGTCAAAAAAGAAACAGATGTACCAATTGAATTCCCAACGCTTTTCGACAATTGGGCTTTATCCAGGGAAATCCTCTTGGAGGATTCCCTCTCCCTTGCTTCTCCCAGTCTTCAAAAGAATATCCATGAGTTTTTCCCTTGATAAAGACCAAGTGTCGAAAAGCATTCAGATTTCCTGATCCCTGCTGGATCAGACCAATGCTTTCTCTAATTTGACATGCTATTTCCCACTGACCCCCCAACCAGAACCTGTTGGGAAGCCCATATTCCCTGCCATGGATACACCACACATGCTTCACCAAGGAAGTCTCATAGATATGGCTCTACCCTTGAGCTCTGCTCTTCACTAGGGATGGCAGAGAATTCCGCCACGGATCTTGGTGAGGCCGAATGCCAGTGCGTTCGGCCCCCCGAAATCTGTGGCGGAATGGCCTACCACCACCCCCGCCACCCCGCGGATCCCCCCCGGGATGAGACTTATCTGGGGTGGATCTTCCGGACAGCGGCAGCTCCAGTGGCGGCTGCGGCGGCTGGTCTTCCGACCGGCTGCCACCACCGCCATTTGCAGTCTGGAGGTGTTTTTTTTTTTTTTACAAGACGTGATAGGCTACGTAAAGGCTTACGTAGCCTATCATGTCTGGCTTAAAAAAACCCCAAAAAATGCATGTACGCAAATGGCAGCAGCCGCTGCCATTTGCGTTCCTTATTTTTGCCCGTCTTAGTCTACGTAAATATTTACGTAGACTAAGACAGCAAAAATAAGGGGAACGCAAATAGCATAGCAGACACTATTTGCGTTCCCCCTTATTTTCGCCATCTTAGTCTACGTAAATATTTACGTAGACTAAGACAGCAAAAATAAGGGGAACGCAAATAGCATAGCGGACACTATTTGCGTTCCCTCTTATTTTCGCCATCTTAGTCTACGTAAATATTTATGTAGACTAAGACGGGCAAAAATAAGGAACGCAAATGGCGGCGGCCATAGCCGCCGCCATTTGCGTACGCACGTTTTTGTTTTTGTTTTAAGCCAGACGTGATAGGCTACATAAGCCTTTACGTAGCCTATCACAGCTGACTACAGGGACGCAAACAGCGGCGGCTATGGCCGCCGCCGTTTGCGTCCCTGCTATCCAGCAGCTGGATGTCCGGCTGCTGGTGGAGCCAGCCGGTGGCTCCAAAGAATCCCTGCAGAGCGGAGCCGCCTGGCCAGGATTCCGGGGGGAGGGACGGGGCACCTCCCCCCCCAGCGGAACTCGGCGGAGCCAGGTAAGGGGAGTTTCGTACATCCCTACTCTTCACCATCAGCCAAGCTCAGCATTCATGTTGAAATACAAGGCTTGTCCAGGTCAAATCACTCTCTGCCCTGGTTTTTTGACTTGCCCATTGATCTCTCCACTCAAAGGAGAGTGGATCTCCACTCTCATTGATCACATTGATCTCTCCACTCTCTCACTATGATCTCTCCACTCAAAGGTTTATCTGCTCACCTCTGAGGGCAAAGGATTCTGTGGAGGCTCCATCATCAATGAAAAGTGGATTGTGACCGCTGCGCACTGCCTTGAGTATGAGACGCACAGCATTGTAGCAGGTAAGCAACAGAGCAAGGTGAATGGGGGAACTGCACGTCCTCCTTGCCACATTTCCAACCAAGTCCAGGAGTGTCAGAGAAATCTGCAACAGGTTCAGATGAGTTTGGATTTCTATGAATCTGACCTGTGGATTCTGTGGCAGACCTTTTTCTCCCCAAGTCACGTGGATTTCGCAGACTTGTGCACTGTTTTTTTATGCTCATTCTCATTTGTGCATTCATTTATTTATTTGTTTGTTTGTTTGTTTATTACATTTTTATGCCACCTGTCAGGGTTCCCCTCAGGACCTGGACCCTTTAAGCAACTCCTTAAGGATCTCTTTCCTCCTTAAGAATCCCACCTTCCTTCTTTTTAAACTTCCCCTTCCCAATAACATGGGGTTTAGACTATAGATGTGGCATGACTGACATTCCAGACACTTCAGGTTTAACACAACAGCGTATACTGGTAAATTTAAAACAAGCCAATCACAACTACAGGCATTTTCTCAATAGAGCTGAGTGATACAAAAGGCATTAAAAGAAAATAAAACTTGCAAAACACAAGTTCTTTTATCTTAGCTGCATTTAGACTTCTCCAGGCTGCTTCTTCCTGCTCTCTCTTCATGCTCTGCTCTCTCTGACTCTCTGGTCTTCCTCTCCCTCTCCCTGGTTGTCTCTCCCTGTTTATCCTGTCCTTCCCCCAAACCAAAAGTACTACTTCAAACCTGAAGAAATGAAACCTAACTTAGGAAAATGAAACTTAACTGGAGAAATGAAACTACTCTTCTCAGGGATACCCCTTCCCAACAAAAAAAAACCCAGGCCCCTAGGCCTGACCTTTTTACCTTGCCTCTGTAGGCCTCAAACCTTCATACCGCCCAATAGCTGAAGCTCTCTGGGCGGTTCACGACAATATGCATTAATGCAAACTTAGTGCAAGTAGAACAAAATTCTGGTTAAAACATTCCATTCTGTCAATGAGTGGACAAGGGAATGAAAGATGCCTGACAATCCTTGAAACACAAGCTGAACAGATTTAACAAAATCCATCTGTCCTTATGCTGCTCTCAGTGGCATAAGGAAGCAAAGTAGCAGGGATGGAAGAATCCAAGCTGTATCCAGGTTTTTAGGGCCTTTGAGGCAGAAGCTAGCAGTGGGCTCTTGTAGTCTTATTTGTCCTTAGATATCTGAAATAAAAGACAATGCCATTGAGCATGTATGAAGTGTGTCCCCTCTCCACTGGATAATTACAGCCATAGGAACCTATGAAGCTGCCTTATACTTCCTCAATTGCTCTGTCCAGCTCATTTTTTTATTGACGGAAGTGCCGTTAGTCAACAGAAAGCCTGACTCAGGGATTGGGATCCAACCTGTTCTGGAAGGGCTTTACTCTCTCCTGAAAGTTCAGATCTGTAGTTTGGGAGCTAAAAACACTTCTAGAACAGTTTACAGATCAAAAATAATAATAGTGGTAGCGGTGGTAGTAATAATAATAATAATACACATGACAGTCCCTGCCCTCAGACTTACCATCTAAAAGACATGACCCCAAAGGAAAAAAGAATGGGGTGGGAAAAGGAAAATAAGAACATTCAAGCACCGGTTCTTAATGTCTTATGGATCTTACACTGAGTGGCTGTAATATGGATGTAATGCTGCATTTAGAGCTGTCTGCAAATGGCCTCTTGAAATTCTCCACCCTATTTGTGGGCAGAGAAATTGGGGGAACAATTTCATTGAATTTCTCCAGGGGGAGGAGAAATTCTCAACAGTTTCTCCCAGCTAGGGCTCACCATTGGCAGGACTTGTAGCACTTCTTTCTTTTTTGGTAAGGTTTTTTTTCCGGGGGGGGGGGGGGCTGCAACAGCATCAGCTGTCTTGGCAGACTGTCTTGGCCCTCTGTTTTCATCTGCTACAATGCAGGTGGGGGCAGTGTTGTCTCCAGCTCCAGGGATGACGAGGTGGAGTTAGTGCTCTGCCAAAATCTGTCCTTCAATTTCCAGAAAGTTTTCTCTCCCCGTGAAAGAGGCTTCCATTGTTCTGCCTCATTTGGGTTGTTTTATAATGTATTTTGTGGTGTTTTTGAGGGCACCTAATCACAGGCAGCCTCCCAGGCTGCCTGCACGTCCTGATCTGAAAAAGCCCTATGGGAGGAATTATGTCACGGTGCCTTAAACTGGGCTTCAATTGAAGTGTGGGAAGCTGGGGTGACCACAGAGAGCTGATTGTACAATGAAAAACAGGCTACTTGTGCTCACTGCTTGGCCACCTCCTAAGTGAGATCAGCCCAAGAAACTCAACCCCAACCCATTAGAATTCCTCCAAAATTTCTCCTCCTTTGGATTTCTTTTCTGAAGCAATTTCTCTTCTATCAAATTGAATGAAAATGGCCGAAAAAATGTGGGAGAAGTTCTCGATACAGCACTAGCTGCATTGTCTATGCTATACAGATGGGCAGCAGCTCTCCTGAATTCCAGACAGGAATATTTCACAGACCTACCAGGAGATGCCAGGGATTGAAACTGGGAACTTCTGCATGAAAAAGAGGTGCCTGACTAGCCTTGAAGCATCTCAGGTTAGGGATGTGGAACATCTTTCAGGCCAAAAGCTGAATTCTATTTCAGAAAAGCTCTCAGGGGTGATGGGCAGTGCCAAAAGCAAAACCAGGCAGGGCCAATGGCAAAGGGGGTGGAGCCAACCTGCATATTTTAGCTTAAAGTTCTTACTGCCGGTAACGAAGGCTTAGCAGAGGTATTTCAACCTTTCAAAATGGAGGAGAAATTCACAAAACCAGGTAAGCCACCGAACCATCCGCAGCTGGGGGGAAAGAGTGGTGCCAGGAGAAGGGGTGTGGCAACTTCCCCACATTTAGGGGAAGTGGCTTCTAGAGTGTCAGCTATTGCTTCCAGGCATATACTTATGACAACTACCCCAGTCGATTGCACTGGAGGCAATCTACAGGGAGACATTTTCTCCCTCTCTCAAAATACTAGAACCCAATGGGGTCATCCCATGAAGCTGATGGGTGGGAGATTCAGGACAGATAAAAGGAAGGACTGCTTCACACAGCGCAAAGTTAAACTATGGAATTCACTACCATAAGACATAGTGACAGCCACCACATTGGATGGCTTTGAAAGGGGACTGGACAAATTCATGGAGAAGGCTATCAATGGCTACTAGTCCTGATGGCTCTATGACACCTCTAGTATCAGAGGCACTTCGCCTATGTACACCAGTTGCTGGGGAGCATGGGAGGGAGGGTGCTGCAGCACGTATGTCCTACTTGGAGTTTCCCATGAGCAGCTGGTTGGCCACCATGTGAACAGAATGCTGGACTAGATGGACCCTTGGTCTGATCTAGCATGGCTCTTATGTTCTTATGAACCTGGGGTCATCCCATGAAGCTGATAGGTGGGAGATTCAGGACAGATAAGAGGAAGGGTTTCTCCACACAGCACATAAACTATGGGATTCACTTCCACAAGAGGTAGTGATGGCCACCAATTTGGACGGCTTTAAAAGGGCATTGGACAAATTCATGGTGGAGAAGGCTATCAATGGTGACATGCTACCTCCAGTACCAGAGGCAGTATGCCTATGTATACCAGTTGCTGGGAAACATGGGTAGGAGGATGCAATTGCACTCATGTCCTGCTTGTGGGTTCCCCGTGGGCAGCTGGTTGGCTACTGTGTGAATGTAATGCTGGATAGGATGTACCCTTGGTCTGATCCAGCAGGGCTCCTCGTATGTTTATAGGCTCTTTTTGATGTTGTGCAAGGAAGATCGCAGCTCCTATTTGTGCTCCAGAAAAAAAGATGGGCAGGGCAGGAGTCCCAGGAAATACCTGACTCCTGATTCCAACCATGGCTACAACACTGAACCTAATAGATCTTGGGCCTGATCCAGCGAAGCAGGTCTTAGGGTGATTCATAAAAGCACACCCAGAATGCAATGATGATGATGATTTCAAAACGATGCATTGGCTCTTTTAACCAGGTGAACATAACGTGAACACTGAAGACCACACTGAACAGTATCGCCAGGTCCTACGGGCCATTGCTCATCCCACCTACAACGTGAGTAACAAGTTCCACAATGACATCGCCCTCCTCGAGCTGGAGTCGCCCCTGGAACTAAACCATTACATCACCCCAATTTGCCTCGCGGACAAGGAGTTCACCAACAAGCTCCTCCGGTATGGGTTCAGCACGGTGAGCGGCTGGGGCAAGCTGACCCACCAAGGCAGACTGGCAAGTATTCTCCAAGTGCTGAGAGTCCAGTACATCGACCGGCCGACCTGTTTGAGGAGCACCAGCTACACCATCTTGCCAAATATGTTCTGCGCCGGCAGTCCAGGCGAAGCCAAGGACACCTGCCAAGGAGACAGCGGAGGCCCCTATGCCACAGACTTTGAGGGCACCTGGTTTCTCACCGGGATTACCAGCTGGGGCGAGCAATGCGCCCAGAAGGACAAGTACGGCATCTACACCCGAGTGTCGAAGTACATTAAGTGGCTAACAGACACAACGAGGCTCACGTGAATTAAGCCAGAGCCGAACCGTATCCCGTCCCTTTCCCAAGAATGCAGAGGACGAATAGGCATATAACCCCACCCTCTTTTCCGAAACAGTTTCACAGAATTAAGACAGCCAAATGTACATTTCTTTTAGAAAACAGTTTACATGGGAATTGCTGCCTAGAAGAGTAAGGAAAATGAAAGGTAGTACTTTTTCCGATGTAGGCCGCCTTGGGAGGGCTTCTGCCCTGAGAGGCGGCCAAGAAATGTTTTAAATAAATAAATATTGAATTGTTGTGAACCACTCAGAATTTCAGCTATTGGGAAGTATAGAAATTAATAATAATAATAATAATAATAATAATAATAATGCCCAACAGGTAGAGTTGCTAGGCTTGGTCACTGAAACCAATATTCAGGAACCCTATGTGTGAGCCTTTTAACCAGCCCTAACAGCTCCAGATCCCTATGCATTTTTAAAGTGCCTACCTCACAGGGTTGTTGTGAAGGTAAAGGATAAGATTGTAAAGTAGTTTAGGAAATTAGCATGGCAAACGCATTAAAATGCAAAATCAGCAACTGATGCATTTCTGTATTATGAAGTACAATGAAACCAGAAATAAAAATACTTCATGAAAAAAGAACACGCCATTGTGTTTTGAATTCAAGCACCACAAACTCCTCCACAGAAAATGAAACGTTTTCATATATATATATTTCTTTATTTAACAATGTTTATAATTCTTCTTAAATATAGATTTAACACATTTTTACAAGTACATTTACAGTATAATGTAAATTTCTAGGCAGTGGGGGGGACCCCCCCCTCTGGTGTAGCTTGGAGTACCATATACATTTTACAGCTCAAATGGTAAACCTGTCTACTTTTAAGATGTCATCAACAATTTGTGCAAAATTTTAAAAGTCTAACAGTGCAATCCGATACATGTCTACTCAGAAGCATGTCCAATGGAGCCTACTCCCAGGTAACTGGGTATTTGATTGCAGCCTAAGACCGTACATTCAGATTTGCAGAACTAGCTGTTTCCATAAATAAAAAAGTGTGTAAGATTCAGAACTAGGAAGACAAGAGTAGAAGACCAAGATGTGTGCCTTGTGGTTGCTGAGACAAAAGGATATAGATGTGAAGTTTAAAAAAGTGACCTATGCACAGCAGGACTGGCCCCATGACAGTAATTAACGTGACCCCTTGTTAATCTTCAAAGTCATATGCTACTTCTGATGTATAGAGGAATATCTGTTAAAATGGTCCATTAGGAATTCTCACAATGAATTCTCGGATCCCATTGTTCAAGGGATAATGGGTTTATGGTAGCCTTTCCCAATCTGATGCTCCCCTAGATGCTCTGGACTACAACTCCCATCACAACTGACCATTGGCTGTGTGGCTGGGGCTGATGGGAGTTGCAGTCCAAGATATCTGGAGGGCGCCCTGTTGGGGATGGATGGTTTATGGTATCATTGTCTTTTCAAGTTATATATGAGGGGCTAACAAACAGTCTTGAGCTGAAATTCACCAGTTGTCTGCTCTCTCCCAAAGGCTTGTAGTTCAACTTGGAATCTGGTTCACAAACCAAGTCTGCCTGCGGTGTCTAAGAAAAAATAGCTTACTGAGACCATATTGGTTTTTGTTTGCATACATGCGACTGATTCCCTGCCTTAAGCTGTCGTGAGTGGTTTGATCACAACACCTCCCCTGTCTTTATGGGTACCACTAGAAATTAGATTTGTACACATTATATGTGTACACAGAGTTAACAGTATAGACGTGTAAGCACCAAAGGGGGGGGGGGGAAGAGAAGTAAAATAGAAAATAAATTATGTAAACTTCATTTTTAAAAAGAGAGCAGAGATACTGCTCCCATCTCAACATTAAGTCATTCTCAATACAGATGCAGTAGAGTACAGTCTTACCACAAAGAAGAACCTTACTTTTTAGTGCAAATGTGGATATCAAACTCAGTTATGGCACGTGTGTTCCCCAAAAGTGACAATGTAAACTTGGACACTTCACTAGATGGCCTGGGTATGCAGACGAACCCAGAGTGAGTTTTGACAATCCTGAGTTGACCATCAATAAGATCTTGAACCACAGCCTATAGGTGTCATGGGCTCTGGATCGGACCCTTAGTGCAAAAGGATTCCCTGCTTCTCCCCAACATTACTGTGCTGCCATGCATCATCCAGCCCAAAAGATGGCCTTTTTGCTGATGTTGTTGGAATATATTCACACCCATTTCAGAAAAAAATCAACTGAACAAGAAAAGGTAGTCTATAATGACTACTGTTTGGTCTAAACCCAAATGAACCTAGTCAATCACAACAACTTTTTTTGTGCCTGCAAGAAAAAGCATCGAACAAAGGCCAAGGAAATGACCAACCAAATTAGTTGTCATGGATGTCATGGAGAGGAAGGGAAAACTCCACCCTCGTGTCTGAACAAAATGGCACCGTATTTTCCATTGGTGGGAGAAAACAATGAAAAACAGGACAGAATGGCTTCCGTTGATGGTCACGGCGAATGTTGATGAAGCTGTGATGAGCGGCAAATGTTGATGGATGATAGATAGTACAGGGGATCTCCAACAACTGTATAATCTCTCTTGAACAACCACTTCAAACCTCCACTGGAGCATTCAAAAAAGACATGAAATTAGTTCTCCCTTTAAATTCAGGGGGAGCTTAATTTTCTCGCCTTAGCAGCGTCTATAAAGCAATTAAGAGTGATGTTAATGTTAGAAGGAGGGTATTCCAAGAATACATGGCTTTTCATTACCAGGTAGCATTGTTACACAACAACAGCTAAATCCCCAGCTAAGTGAAGAACCAGTAATACTAATCATGGTGATTGGACTGCAGTTGTAGCTGATGGAGGGCCACAAAGAATTATTGCTAACTTAGCATTTCTTCATCATCAAAGCACAAGTCACTGTATGACACACATGGGGAGGAACGAGATGGGGGAGGGCTACTTTCTGTTTCAAATGCCAGCAACACCAACAAAAAATAGACCCAACAACTTTGCATTCCACAGGCATGTCATAAATTAAGGCTACTGCGCGGAGGCTTGCAGCATAAATTCTTAAAGTGCGTAAAAAGTGCAATCCGGTGCATTTAAATAGTTTTGTAGTTTTACTGATTGGCTTTTGGCTACAACTGTTTCCCACTGAGACCTGCAACATCTTATCAAGCACGCTTGTGAAAAGTTGGAAGTAAACTACGACCTGCCCACCCATGCTAAAATGCACATTAGAAGGGTAGCCCACTTTATGAACGGCTACCTGGATGCATCACACATAGAGCTTTTGTCGAAGTCCCTTCCAGCAAATGAAGCTATTTGGAAAGGAGTTAATAAGCTGAGGAATATTGCAGGCATCGGCTGGGGCTTGAGGCCCAATGAGAAATTACCAGCTCAGCCCCCCGGACACCAGTCTGTGGATCCCTGCACTTGCCTGACTTGGTGCGTGCCGAGTCAGGCAAGCGAGGGGATCACCAATCCCTTGCCGAACCGCAAAATGGCAGCTCAGTCTTTTTTGTAAAGGCCGATTTTACACCAATGGCAGCTGTAAAGCAGCCATTTACGCAAGATTGTAGGCACTCGCAGTCCGCCCAGCAACTCGCCATTTGTGGCGAGCAGGGGCAGGCCGCTAGTGGGGGTCCGGCGAGCAACCTGGACCACGCTGAGTTTGCCCATCCCGAAATAAGCTGACAACAAGCACCATGCTCAGTTACGCTGGCCCATTCAAGGCTGCTCATTCCCAAAGGGAATGCACACTATCTTCCCACTGGTCATACTTCCTTACGTGCCTTCAGTGGTGGACTTATCTTATGGCACATTTGCCAATGTTGCAGGCCTAGGCCCTGACACGGCATGCTATGAGTGCAGGGAAGTCAAACCTTTTTCAGCCTGAGAACCAAATTCAACTTTGGAGAAGCTCTCAGGGGCAGAATTCCAGTGGTGGGCAGGGCCCACTTTTTCCCCATTCTAAAAGTTTCAAATGCCTCTGCTACTGGTGAGTTACTGGCCGTAAGAGCTTTAAAGCAAAAGGGGACGAAGCCAAAGGCAAGAAGGGGTGGCAAAAATACCCCAAATCCCACAACTACCAGCATCGTTTAACCTAAATCTCTTACTTCCAGTAACTCACCAGTAGCAGAGGCATTTGAAACTTTTAGAATGGGGGAAAAAATGAAAAAAACAGGAAATCACCAAACAATCAGTGCTAGGGGTGATGTCAGAGGAAGGTGGCATGACCCTGGAGTGCCTGGTTGGGACCCCAGGCAAGCTGGATTTGGCCCACAGGTCTGAGGTTCAATACCCCTGATGTAGCCCATCAGATATTTGATAACCCCGGGGCTGGGGGGGCGGCGGTTCAGGGCAAGATTTGGCAAAGCAGCTATCACATGATCTTTGGCATAAAAGGAAAGTCACTGGGATTCATTTGGAACATTTCCATTCAAGTTCAAATGAATATTTGGAACCAGGTTATTGTAAACCACAACTATTGCTCCCAGCCCACCATTAAAGGTGCATGCAGTTAATGTGATGTACCTCAATTTATTTTAAACAGTCTTTGATGGGAACAGGGCACTAAAAAGAGGTTCATGTTAAGGTGCAACTTGTTGCTTGAATGCAGTTTTAAAGTATCAAACATAAAACGTGTCTGCATAGGAGGCAGCTTGATACCACTTCACATTATTTGTCTATCTAGCCAGTATTGTCGATTCTGACCGGCAGCAGCGGTTCTCCTGATAGCTAATCGTTTTAACTGGAGATGACAGGGACTGAACCTGCAGAACATGCGCTCTACTCACTGAGCTACAGTTCTCCTTAATACAGCATGAAGCCCCTTGACAAGAAGTCCTATACTTAATAATGACCAACTAATACAGAGTTGTCCTTAGAGAAAGCAGGAAATCTCAGATAAAGGAGTCTTCAGTGACATGTTGTGCACTGGTTCAGCCATAACCATAGTTCAGTTAAAACAGTGAGCCACAGGGAACTCTGGGCGTGCCCGGTCCCTCATCCCCCCCCCGCCCAACATTATAAGATGAGTCACAGCTTGCAGCGCCATCCAAACCTGGACAAACTGTGGTTAATCCAGGAGGCTGGACTTGATGGCCTTGTAGGCCCCTTCCAACCCTACTATTCTATGATAATCACTGTGGCTAATTTTAACTATGGTGAGCTGAGACAAGTCAACTTCAAACCATGGTTTACGGAGCTGCCTTGTTTTAACTAACCACAGTTGGGATTAACCACAGTATGGGGTTTGGATGACACGCTCAACTGCAATTCATCGAATAGAAGCTTCCAATCTCCTTTTCATGACTGAGCTGGAGGTAGGGGATGGGGGAGCATGCAACACCAAGACTCACTGAGACCCATCCTCATAACGCTAAACCATATTTTAATGTTACATCTGAACACAGCCATGAACTCCTGGCCTGTATCTATACTTGTCTTCTGTCCCAGTGAAAATAATGAACATTTGGCAAATGATACCCTGTTTAGAAAGAGGCAGTGTGCCCTGTAATAGCAAAAAACTCAGGTTTCAAGTATGCAGCCCTTAGGGCTGGAAAGAGGGGGAATAAACTGGGGAGCAAGTAGGAAGTCTCCCACTAAAGGCTTGGAAAGATTCAGAGCACGTGGTCAAGGATTTCACATATTATCTCCACTGAATGGGACTCCTGTTCACTCTCCGTGAACCTCAAGTCTTTGTCTTCATCCATCCATCCATCCATCCATCCATCCACTATCACTTGCTATTCCAATTAACCCTGGATCAAACGTATTCTTCTGGTCAGAAACAATAAAACTACCTGTAAATCAGGGAGTCTGGGAATGTTTATGGCTATGACTGCAGCATGGATGCCAGAATACACAGCCTTTTTATGCAGAATCAGGTCATTTGCAGAATCTGAGCGGAACATCTTAGCTTTAGTTTTGAACGAGCAAGTATGCTTCTATCCCTCATTGTCAGCAGAGGAAAAATTGAATATGTGTATGCAGGTTCTGCCAAGGGGTATAAAACCACTAGAGGGTCTTAATGGACCTCCCAGGAACAGGGGGGAAGGGAGAGATCCCACAGGCACAGCTATTTAGGAGGGATGTGCAAATCAGCAAAACATGAGCTCGCCAAAGTCCACTGAATTCGATCCCAAAGCTTGTTCCAACTTAAGTCCATATCAGGTTGTGAACTTTGCTTCCCCCCCCATTTTTGCATGAAAATCCATGTGTATTTTCATGTGTATTTTTGAAATGTATGCATCAACTGTGTGCATCTTTGAAATGTACACATTTTTCTCCCATTGCTGAAAGTGTATTTGTGTGCACTTTTCAAAAGTACTCATTTTTTCATGTGCATTTTTCAAATGTGCACATACTGTCTATCAGACACATGGGGGGGTCAATGAATCATACTGCAAGCTTGGAAATGTACAGACTTCGAATGCAGTTTGCATCTAAGTCTGTGTTTGGTCCAGAAGGTGCAAACTGGGTAAATCCTGATAAAAAATGAACTGAAACAAATTTCTCATGCATCCCTGTTCTTTAGTTGGTGGCAATTCACCCGGTGATTTATATGTTTGCCTGACTTAGACATTATGAATTCTGCATTCAGCACTTTTTCAAGTCTTGGCCAGTTCATTCTTTGCAAAACGAAAACCATAATGAGCAAATCAAAAGTGAGTAAAAGAGATTGCATAATACTATTGCTAATGTTTTTGGAGCAATTTAGATTATTGCTCCCCCCACCCTGCTAGTTACCTTAGCATAGTTCAAAACTATGGCAAAAGCTAGGATTTCTCTAAGCAAGCAAGCAAGCAAAGAAGCAAACACCTCCAAACTCCTGCATATTCCAATTCCAAAACAGTTCAGAGAGGGGTCGCTTGTCATCACAGGATACCTGCAACTCTGGCATTCCGAAACCTACAGTCCCCAAGGATTAATTGCAAACTGTTGCCAGGCACCCAGCCTTCTTTTCTTCGGTTCAGGTTTTTGACCAACCTTTCAAATGATAAAAGGGGTGGGGGGAAGAATAATAGTGAAATGAGCCATACAAAGACTGCTATCTATCATCTCCAGGTTTTTGAGGGCTCTTGGGCAAGACACGCTCCATGGGCTCCCTCCCTCAGGGAGCCTATCTTCTCACCCCCATGTTCCCCAGCGTCTATTGCTCCTCATCCTCTTTCTCATCATTGCTACCACTTGCTTGCTTGACAGGCAGAGAGCCAGGGGGCAAGTAGACAGTGGCATCTAAATAAATAAATCTACTGCTCCTCTTTCTCACCTCCACTGTTGTTTGGGCCAGAGTGAGAGCCAAGTGAACAAGCACGTTGCAATGGTGAAGAGCAGGAGCAACTCCGGGGGTCTCTTTTCAGTGGGCCCCCGTTGGGATTTGGCCCTTCGGCAGGTGCCCGACTATGCCTACCTTTGATGTTGGCCCTGGACAGAGTAATGTCAGAGTAGAATCCAAGAGGAACCTTTCTCACAATTCTGATCCCCCACGTGATTAGAATCAATGCCTACCCTTTATACCAGCTCTGCTCTCTCTCTCTCTCTCTCTCTCTCTCTCTCTCTCACTCTCTCTCACACACACATGCGCGCACACACACACACACACGACTATCAACAGATTACCAGAGTCAAAGGCTTAATGCTTTTGTTGCTACCTCTTTGCTCATTGCAGAAAAAAGGAAGCATTTCTGGTGTACGTACCACTGTCCCTCTCCATCTTCTTGCAACAGTTGAATCACATCCCCGTTCTTCACCAGCAAATCCTCTGAATCCTTCGTCTTGCAGTCTGCTAAGGCCTTATATTTTCCTGGGGACTGCAACATTCAGAATACATAGATGGTTTAGGGCAATGGTTTGCAGAGCTTAATGCTAGCCTCCCAGTATGCCAACATCTCCCCCACCTCCCCCCAAAGAGACACCCCCCCCCTCCCTTTCCAAAGCCCAGGTAGAACATCACAGCAAGGAGGAAACCAACCTGGCTCCATACACTGGCCAGAGCAGAAACAGCTGCAGGGAGCTTGCTTTGCCCTTCCCTGCCAGAAAGAACACCTATAAGATCTTTGTAATGAAGAATGAGTGCCTCCTGAATTTGCTGTTTTCCTCCTCCCTTCCACTCCCCCCTTTTCTGTGTCTTTCATGTCTTTTAGACTGCAAGCCTGAGGTCAGGGAATATCTTAACATTAAACTTTGAAAGCTGCTCTAAGAGTCTTTTTTCGGCTGAAGAGTGGTAAATATGCTAACACGAAAAAGCAAAATAGCTTTAAGGAAGCTTATAAGTAACTGAGGATAAAAATACAGCTACAATTAAAAAAAAATTAATGAAATAACTAGACTTGATTATGAAGTATAAATAATGGTTGTAAAAAGAACTGATAATACAACTATAAGGTTATGCAAAACCAAAAACCTGACAGACCAACATGTTGCATATGCACATAGTGACGTTACTGGTTTCACAATGCTTTTCCCAATACCAGTCCAAGGTCTTTGTCAGTGGGGGAAAAATGTGACCATAACAAGGAGAGTCCAGAAATTGTGAAATTTGCCTCATGTGTGTTTCATGGATTGTGCAGTGGCATTTGTTCTTGCCTCCATTCACAGACAGATTCAAACTTTTTTTCATCATGTGGAAAAATGCACAAATAATTCCA
This sequence comes from Heloderma suspectum, assembly GCF_057233095.1. NCBI lineage: Eukaryota > Metazoa > Chordata > Lepidosauria > Squamata > Helodermatidae > Heloderma > Heloderma suspectum. Next base: position 7,353,146 of record NC_139466.1, read on the forward strand.
TAAGAGGGTTGGCAACCACTTATGTAATTTACCTTAGTATGTAACATTTAGTGAATTGTCCCCCGTGCCATTCAACTTTTCCCCATGTATATTTTCCAGCCTCAGCAGAAATGTGCATATTTTCTTACAATTAAATTTGCATAAATTTCGGGAAAGTAAAAAAAAAAAAAAAAAAAGATGCAAAAGTCCATGGATTCTGGGCAGCCTGAGAAGGTTAGTCTGCAGTGGATTCTGCAGGTCAGATTCTTAGAAATCTGAAATCATTTTAGTCTGTCTCAAATTTCTCCAGCATCCCTAACCCTAACTATAGTCATAACTATAGTCTTATTATAGCAGTATTTTTATCCTCAGTTACTTACACACTTCCTTAAACCTATTTTGCCTTTTCTGGTTGAGTTTGGTTTAAGAGAGGACCTTCACTGAAATATGGTAATGCTTTTACTACTATTAGTACTACCGCTGGTACTCCTACTTACTCCTACTAACAACAACAATAATAACAATCCTCAGCAGGAATCAGGCCAAGTTCTCTTACCGGTGGCCAAGACTGGACACCACTGGTCAGGAGTGGGCTGGAGGGCTTGGGTCTCCCTGGCTCCCAAGTCTGCCATTTTAAAATTATTTCAAAATGGGTGGGTGGTGTGGGGGATGAGACCAGAAATGCCTCAATGGTAGGAAGGCGCCTGCTTGGAAAGGAGCACAAAGAGGGACCACAGATAAACTGAGATGTTAGAATAAAGTAAAGATCCAGTACCAACAGGCAAAGTACTAAAGGTAACAATGACAGATTACTCATCAGACTGGAACTACAATGGGGAACATGATGGAGACATCCACATGGAATGGCGAAAGGACATAAGAAGAGCTCCACTGGATCAGATGAAGGGTCCAACCTGGTTTAGCATCCTGCCTCATGGGTAGGTCTCTCCCTCTCCTCCTGCTCCATGAATTTGTCAGATATCCATTTTAAGCCAGGCACTATCTCCACATCTTGTAAGTTCCATAGGCAGCAGGCCTTAGAAGGAAACCTTTTCAAGTCCACAGAGCAGCTTCCTAACCACACAGTCATGGGAGCGGGCAATTCACTCACAATGTGAATTCACTCGCAATTCACTCCTTGTGCACCTGTAATGGGTTATCAGTCTGACTCACCAGCTGATTTCCATCTTCTTCTTCAGTGTCAGAGCATGTTGAGAAGTAGTTGTGGCCAGACCAGTCATCGAGCCCTTCGCAGATTTCCAAAGAATGGGACATTCCTGGCCAAGCTGCATGGAAACGGGAATCAATGATAGTCCAAACCATCTGGCTTTCCAAAAGGAGAGAGTTTCCTTGCCAAGAGAGGAGCATTTGAACCTAGAAATCTCTCAGCTGGATGAAGTGGTGTGGTGTAGTGCTAGGAAGACTGAATTTTGAGTGCTTTTGTTGTTGGCTGAAGTACTGTGAAAGATCCATGCCTTCACCTTTGGCTCAGGTGACGGACAAAAATAAGGGGCCAGATTGGACAATATTTCTCTAATCCCTGCCCTCTAATGTGGTGGAGAGCAGGAGCAAGTGTCAGGATTGGGCCTAAGTTCCCTGATTTGGTTTCTGATTTGGATTCAGAGTCAGAGCTAGAAGCCCAACCAGAACAGGGAGCGGGGGAGGAAATTCCCCAAGGCTCTCTAGGAATTGGTGAAGAACCTTCCCAGGGGCTTATTGACCAGGAGGGCCAGCTCAGAGACTCGCCCACCCCCATTGGGAACCTGATCTATGTCAGAGGGGGAGGAAGGACCAGCATTGACAAATGCCAGAGCTCGCCACCGAGTTAAGTGGGTGGAGCTGAGAGGAGGAAGGAGGCGGTCTGCCAGAGTGGCAGCCCATCAGAAGTTGAGTCGAGAAGACCCTCCCTGAAGGGAAGAACCAAGAAAAAGCTTGTGGAGCATGGTGAAAGGCAACTGCTGTGTTTCAGTAGTTCTCTTAACAAAAGCTCTGTTTTATTAGTTAGGCCCAGAGGGCAGCTCCCAGCCCTAGATGTGAAGAGGTGCTATTAACTAAATAAAGAGAACTTATTTAGATAGTGCTCTTCAAGTATTTGACAAGTTGTCACAGAGAGGAAGGCCAGGATCTTTTCTCCATCATCCCAGAGTGCAGGACATGGAATAATGGGCTCAAGTGACAGGAAGCCAGATTCCGGCTGAAATCAGGAAAAACTTCCTAACTGTTAGAGCAATATGACAATGGAACCAATTCCCTAGGGAGGTAGTGGGCTGTCCCACACTAGAGGCATTCAAGACAAGGCTGGACAGCCATCTGTCAGGGGTGCTTTGACTTGGATTCCTGCATTGAGCAGGGGGTTGCACTCGATGGTCTTCTAGGCTCCTTCCAACCCTAGTGTTCTATGATTCTATGATAAGGGCTTATAGACTGCTAAACGAGTCTCTGTTGCTTCACTACTCTGCAGGACAGACAGTGTGCATTTTACTTCCTGGCAACCCGGCATATGTGGTCCACCTTTGACGTCACTGACTATTCACACAGGGGGATAATGTTTCAAAGGGGCCTGCACACATTCAATCCTATGTGCATAGGCTCAAGTGATGTGAGCAATTCCTGGGAATTATCTGTATGCCTTCCATGAGTGGGAGGTAGGGATGTACGAATCCCACTAACCCGTCCGTTCCGGGGCATCCGTGGTGGGGGGGAGGTGCTTCGACCCTCCCGCTGGAATTCTCCACGGCCGGCTCCACTCCATGGCGACTCCACGGAGCTGCTGGCCGGGGCCGGCCGCAGCCGGAATTCTGGCTGCTGCTAGGCTTCTACAGCCGCAAATGGCTGCCACTATGCCATTTGCATGGCTGCCTTTTGCCATGATAGGCTACATAAATACCTACATAGCCTATCATGGCAAAAGGCAGCCACGCAAATGGCGGCTGCTATGATGGCTGCCATTTGCAGCCAAAGCAGCCCGGCAGCAGCCAGGAGATGAGCCGGAGCCGCCGCATCCACCGCCAGGTAAGCTCCAGCCCGGGGGGATTCCGCGGGGTGGCGAGGGAGGCCATTCCGCCACAGATTCCAGAGGTTCTTTAGAATCCGGCCTCACTGGAGTCCGTGGCGGAATTCTCTGAAATCCCTAATGGCAGGCGCCATTAGAAGCAGGGCAAATATCCTGAGTGGATTTGGGGGAGCAATGGAAAAAGTATTGTCTGATCTGGCTTGAGAGCTTCTGGTTATCCTAAGATACATTTGAGGAGGTAAAGAGGCATGTGAAACTCACCCAGGCCCAGGGCCATTGCTAGGCACTTACAAGATTCAGGGCCCAGGGCAATAGGACAGAAATCTGCATAAACTCTGCATTTGTTCACTGGTATCTATATAAGCAAATTTAGAAATAATCACTAGGATTTATTTAAACTTCCAGGAGGGCTAGCCAGCCAATTAATTCCTTATCCGAATTGTCCAAAATTAAACAAATCAGTTATTTCCCCCCCGCCCGACCTAAATCATCCCAAATCAATGGAACATTGCATTTTTCTCAGCTTAATTGCCATGCAGGGGAAGATCTGAGAGGGGACGTGGTGTTGCAGCATGCGCAAAGGGGAGAGTTAACCCTTCCCTCCATGGCTGCAATCCCCCTTGAAAATTGCCCCCTGCATGGTAAATAAGCTGAGAAAAACTCTTCCTTTGGTGTCAAGGGACACTCTGTAGAATAGACCTGGGTCCCTGGGAAATAGATTCGGGGTCAGGCCCCCATGGGCACAGGACTAGCAATGCCCCTACACAAGGGAGCTCACAGAAAACGGCACATGTAGACAAAACAGGGGAGGGTATCAAACAGGGTATCAAGGTGAACATACGCCCGATTGGTTTGTTCTGCGGCGAGGATGCAACACTCTCCAAAGCTACAGGGCTGGTCCGCTCAGAATCATTTTCCTCCGAGCTTACAGAGGCTCTTGGATGTTTCCTGAAAACACACAAAGTCCATTCAGAGAATGGTAGAAAACGAGACCTACCAAACTATGAGCAGGGTACCACCTGCAATGCCCAAGCAAATGTTATTACCCTTTATTAGGCACATAAAGGTCTTAGGATTGGTATATATCAGGGGCAGGGAACCTTTCTGGGGCTGTGGGCACATTTGGCCATTTGAGGAACTGTCCCGAGCACCACCACAAAATGGCTGCCATAAGAGGTGTGGCAAAAGACAAGTAACCTGCCCAAAAGACTGAGTACAAGGCAGAGGTGAGGTCAGAGCCCCCACACATTAAACAACGCCTTTGAACCCACAGTTTTCAGCATGAACGGAAACCTATTTCACAGCAACCCAAGCTGCTGGTAAGAAAATGTATTCATTAAAAACAAAAGCAGGAGGCACCAAGAAAGGTAGCTGGGGGGCACCTGGGTGCCCATGGGCACCATATTCCCTACCCCTTGTATATACTGTAGCCAAATATTCACATTATCAACCAAGAAGGGATGGGGGGAATTACTGTTTTGTGCTGGCCAACTTACCCATCACTCCGTGGAGAAGAAAGTTGGATCTGGTCTGCACACAAAGGCAGCGGCTGCTTCTCAACTGTGGGTATGATGCAAAATTGTCTTAGTTTTGTACTTTCCATCTGCCAGGTGGTCATAAAACAGGGAGGCGGGTGGGGGATTTTAGAGCTCCAACTCTGGAAACAGAATGCTGGACTAGAAAGACCCTTGGTCTGATCCAGCAAGGAAACTGGATGACAGACATGCACCTGTATGTAGCCTAGGGAACTGCCTTATACCTACTCAGAGCAATTGTCCATCTGGCTTAGCATTGTCTACACTCACTGGCAGTGACTCTCCAGTTTTCAGACAGAGGAGTTTCCCAGCCTTATCTGGAGATGCTGGGGACTGAAATGGAGACCTTCTGCCTGAAAAGTGGGGGCTCTGCCACTGAGTTACGGGCCTTTCCTTAACAAGTGTCCTCCGTTGACTACATCCTTAATGGCTGTGGGGTTTTAATGTCACTTTACCATATGCTGGGACATGGTCTGAAGGCACATGAGCCAGCCACCTTGCTGAAGCTAAGCGGGTCTGGGTCTGGGTCTGGTCAGTGCTTGGAGGGGAGACTACCTGGGAACCACATGGAGTCACCTTGAGTTCCATGATGGAAGAAAGGTGGGATATAAATGTAATAAATAAATACACATGCTACATAGCCCCCTCCAGCTTATGCTGTGATACTGCATATACCTGATTTATATTATCATTCTCACCATCATCATCATCATTTCAATTTATAACCCACCTATATACAAATACTCAAGGCAGTGAACAAAGTTGAAAACCATTTAACAAAAAAACCAACAATAAAAACAGTATATAACAGTCAACAAAGAGGAATGAGAGCTCTAACAAGGGAAGGCCTGCTGGAATGACAGTCTTTAATTCCCACAAAAACCTTCAAAGAGGTCAGCAGGCGCATTTCAACTGGCAGGTCGTTCCACAACTGAGGGGCGGCGAAGGAGAAGGTCCTCTTGCATGTGGCTGCCAGTCTCACATGAGGCAGCCGCATCAGAGAGCCCTCAGAGGATCTTAGGAGGCAGACTGGGACGTAGGGTAGAAGGTGCTTCCTAAGGTACCTTGAACCTAGACCACGCTTTAAGGGTCAGAACCAGCACTTTATATTTTGCTCAGAAACAAATTGGCAGCCAGTGTAAAGATATTAAAATTGGTGTAATATGGTCTCCAAGGAGTGTCCCTAAATCTACAGATACCTGATCAATATCTATTGCATACACCTGATCTATCAGGTTGGAGAAAGACAGAGCAAGCAGTCAGACTAAGGATGGTAACAGAGTCCATCTCAATCAGGTTCAACACCTCATTTTCCATAACCCTGGGAAGTTTACCAGCCTTCTTGTAATGGTTTCAGGTTTGGAATGTTGCAGGGCAAAATCTGGTTGGATTCCAGAGGAGAGTTTTGGATTTTTTTTTCCCCAGGGGAAAACTGAATTGCGAACGTTTTGAAAGAACAGTTGGTTTTACTTCCCCACCTCAAGTTTTTCTTTCTTTCCTCATCTGCAACATTGAGCAATGGTTCAAAGGTGCAATGATGACGTGTTGAAAATGTGCAATTCCACCACTGCACCATTTTGAAAAAAAAAATAAAAAATGGAGGGGGTTTGGATAGAAGAAGCCATTAGCTCCCCCCCCCCCCGCAAAAAAAACCATCAACAACAAAATGGTGGCAAATGCCCAAATAATGGAGACACAGATATTTACACAAATTCACCATAATGGGATGAGGTTTTTAAGGTGTTTTTTTAAAAAAATATATATATAGCTTTCATGTAAATTGTGCATGTCCAGAGTTGCACCAGCTATACTCCAGAATCTGAATTTCCAGCTCGAATTAAACTGGGATGGGACTGACCAGGGGTCAAAATGCCAGAACAATTATGGAACGGAACTTCTCTGTTACACTCAGACCTCAGTCAGATGCTCTAACTGCTATTTCACTCCTTTGTGTTTTGCAGGCCATGGAAATCATTGGGCGTTAAGCATACCGTGGAGCAAAAAACTGAACACCCAAACCCTAAACCAAACTGAGTGCAGATTTATTGTAGAAAATACCAACAGATTCAGATAAGCAATGCCACCACCTCTTAAAAGCATTCTAATGCTCCCTGGGAAAGCCAGTGGGCTGGCCCCATTCTCAACAGGGAAATCCCAAACCCTCATCCTGGAACTAAGCCTGCATACCCCCAACATACCTTTGGTAAGTTGTTGCTGCTTGAACAAAATCTTTCTGATTTCATTGAGCCATGCCATCTTCAGATCGACGGTTTGAGCCTGACAGAAGAGAGAACAGCAAGAGCATCGCTTCTCCGCTACCAAACATTAAAAGAGACCCCAAACTCATCCAATATCATGAATGCTCCAAAGCTCACTTGGGAGCATCGAAATCCCCTCCCTTCCTTCCCAGCCCTTTTCCCTTTGTGTGGAGTCTTTTCGATCATAAGCCTGAGGGCAAGGGATGTCTTATTACTGATGTTTGTCAGCTACTCTGGGAATCTTTTTTCAGCTGAAAAGAGAGGTAAAAACATTTTAAAGAAACATTGGGCATTCACTGCAATGTGTGTGTGCATTTTACAATAGCCAGTTTTGTTTTGTTTTGGTGATTTATTTATTTATTTATTTATTTAAAAGGATATTTTCCACCCTTCAGCAGAGCTCCCAGGACAGTTTACAAAAACAAGATAAAACACAAATATTATATAAAATATTATATACATTAAAATAACTTTAAAAGCCTGGGACTCTTAAAGGAAAAGTCATTGTAATGTTTCCCAGAGGGGAGCTGAATTAGTTTGTTTCAGCAAAAACAGCAGAGTCTTATGTCTTGTTGTTTATTCGTTCAGTCGCTTCCGACTCTTCGTGACTTCATGGACCAGCCCACGCCAGAGCTTCCTGTTGGCCGTCGCCACCCCCAGCTCCCCCAAGGTCGAGTCTGTCACCTCCAAAATATCATCCATCCATTTTGCCCTTGGTCGGCCCCTCTTCCTTTTGCCTTCCACTTTCCCTAGCATCAGCATCTTCTCCAGGGTATCCTGTCTTCTTATGGCTACTTAAAGACTAACAAATGTATTGTCTGTACTTTCCGCTTTTCATTTCCCTCTGACCTCTCTGTTTACAATCCACCCTTCCTCCGCAACCATGTATGTATATATACTTGCAGCTCATGATAACACTTCATGCATCTGACGAAGTGGACTATAGCTGATGAAAACTTATGCCATCATAAATATGTCTGTCCTTAAGGTGCCGCAAGATGCTTCGATGCCAGCTTTTACGATCCTCAGGAGAGGCGCTTCTCTCAGTCCCACCACCATAGGAGGCATGTTTGGCGGGAATGCGAGAGATGGCCTTCTCAGTGGCTGCTCCCATGTTCTAGGATTTTCTGTGAAAGCTAGCAATGTTGGTGGGGCCAGGGAAGGCAAGCACAGCCCCACTCTTCCTCTCACATGAAGTGGGAGGAGATAACTTTTCAGCACCAGATGAAAACATTTTTATTCCCCCAGGCATTTTAAGAACTCTTTTAAGTGCTTTTAGATCACAGCACTTTTAGTGCTGCTGGTTTTACTTTGGTTTGATGTGCTGGGGTGTTTTTACTCTTCCCTGCGAGTTTTATCTTGGTTTTATTATACTGTGTTTGTATTCATCATTTTATTATGTGGAATTTATGTTTTTAACATATTGTACATCATGCAGAGAACTTGGGTTATTGGGAAGTTTAGAAATATAATCAACAAACTAGGGGTGTACAAAACCCCACTTACCTGGCTCCACCGGGTTCCGTAGGTGGGGGGAGGCGATCCATTCCTCCCCACAGAATCCTCAACAGGGGGGAGGCGATCCGTTCCTCCCCCCCAGAATCCTGCCCGGCTGGCTCCGCTCCACAGCCAGGCTGCGGAGCCGCCGGCCGGGCCAACCTGCAGCGGGGCCTCCAGCCGCTGCTGGGCTGGTGCGGACGCAAATGGCGTCCTGTGTAGGGGACGCCATTTGCGTCCCTACGCTGGCCCGTGATAGGCTATGTAAATATTTACGTAGCCTATCACGAAAAAAAAAAAACAGCGAACGCAAATGGCGGCGGCTACGGCGGCCGCCATTTGCATTCCCTTTTTTTTCTGCCGTGATAGGCTACGTAAATATTTACGTAGCCTATTACGGCAAAACAGAGGGCTGCAAATGGTGGCCACTATGCCATTTGCACCCCTCTGTTTTGCCGTGATAGGCTATGTAAATATTTATGTAGCATATCACAGCAGAAAAAAAAGGGAACGTAAATGGTGGCCGCCATAGCCGCCACCATTTGCGTTCCCTTAGTTTTGCCGTGATAGGCTATGTAAATACTTACGTAGCCTATCATGGCTTCCACAGGGACGCAAATGGTGTCCCTGTGTTAGCTGTGATAGGCTACATAAGTATTTACGTAGCCTATCACGGCAAAACTAAGGGAACGCATATGGTGGCGGCTATGGCTAAATGGTGGCGGCTATGGCTATATGGAAGAAGCGAATGGCAGCCGCAGACGCGGCCGCCATTCGCAATGCAGCACGGACAGCAGCAGGTAGGTGCTCCGTTTCGGGCCCATTTTGCAGGGGGGTGGGGGGGCTTCATTCCGCCACGGATTTCGGGGGGCCAAATGCACTCCGCCATTTATCCGCCATACCTACAACAAACCACAAGGAAATTATATCAGTTGTGCACACCACTGGTGAATGTCTGAAAGGATGGAGTGATACACTTGTGAAGGCTTACAATGATCAGGGCTGTGTGAACTTTGGAAAACCCCAGTTCTGCACCAAGAAAAGCTGGAGTCTGCAACCTGCATAAATTATGCAAATTGAGCCGTTACTATGAATCACTGCAAACCTTGCAGAACTTAATCTGCAATCTTTGCTATTGTGCCTACTTTATTCTTGTTTCGTTAGGTATGGGAAGGGCAAGCAAACTTGACGGCCAGCCCTAACCAGTGAAAAACTTGTTTGGTCTCCAGACGTTCTAGTAGATGTTGCCCACAATTCTTAAATCTTGGCTATTGCTTTCATGTCCTGCTTGCGGGTTTCCCAGAGGCATTTGGCTGGCTGCTGTGGAAATGCAGGACTAGACAGACCATCCTTTGGGCAAACGAGTGATGTTTGAGTCCACCAGGACTGTCCACACATCGTCTCGCCACTTGTCTCATGCCTGATTCCTGTTAGTGCTTTCAGTCACTACTTGCTCTGTGCAAACAGGAAACTCGCGCAAATCGAGCAGCAATTGAATGGAAGATTTGCGCAAATCTCCCCAAATTTGCACAAATCTAATTTGTGCAAATTTCCTCCATAAAGTGGGGTTGGTTCAGTCTGCTGAGGAAATTTGCACAAATGAGGAAATGAGCGCAAATCAAACTGGGAATTGGGAAGAAGACAAACGTGAGCACGTGTCAGACAATTTGCGAACGTTTTCAGTGGACTCATGTTCGGAGCTTCGAACAGGACATGTTCACATGTTTTGCAAGCAGAAATGGAATTCTCATACATCACTACTTCGGATCCAGCAGGATTCTTCTTAGGAGAGCAAGCAACAGGCATGGATGTAATCTTGTACCTTACTTGGGATCATCCCAAGACATCCGGCTGGGCTTTGTTTAAGACAGAACTCTTTCATTTGATGGATCCATCCTCTGATCAAATAAGAGAATTCTAACAGTCTTAGGCAGTATAAAATTAAGCCAACCTGGACAACATACACCTCCTCCCGACCGCTGTACCAGATCTCAAACTTCCGACGGTCTCCTTTCACATTTTCAGTGATGCCAACAGCATTCATCTGGGAAAATACAAAGAACACAAACAAAAACTGAATATGCAACTATATACAACATGAATGCAGAACCTTTTCCTGGAGGGGTGGGAAACTTGTGGCACTCCAGATGTTTTGACTTACAACTCCATCAGCCAGCATAGCCAACAGTAAAGGATGATGGGAGTTGTAGGCCAAAAGATCTGGAGGGTCAAAAGTTGCCCACCTGTTTTACTGCAGGAGTGAAGCTGGCTGCAGACATTTTTCTCCCTCTCTCAAAATACTACAACCTGGGGTCATCTCATGAAGCTGATGGGTGGGAGATTCAGGACAGATAAAAGGAAGGACTTCTTCACACAGCACAGAGTTAAAGTATGGAACTCACTACCACAGGATGTAGTGATGGCCAGCAATTTGGATGGCTTTAAAAGGGGGTTGGACAAATTCCTGAAGGAGAAGGCTATCAATGGCTATTAGTCTTGATGGCTACGTGCTACCTCCAGTACCAAAGGCAGTGAACCTATGTACACCCATTGCTGGGGAACATGGGAGCACTGTTGCACTCATGCCCTGCTTGTGGGTTCCTGGTCGACAGCTGGTTGGCCACTGTGTGAACAGAATCCTGGATTAGATGGACCCTGGGTCTGATCCAGGAGGGCTCTTCTTATGTTCTTATTACAGATCTCCTGTAAACTCTCACCAGGCACTCAATTTGGAAAACAAAACAAAACAAAACATGTGTCTCTTCCACAAACATACAGCCTTATCCAGAACATTTTGCCTCTGGCATGATGGTAGGTAGCTCCAAAAGAAGCTCATGGGTGTTCTGCACCCTCCTATGTGCCATTTCCGTTTCTTCCCGCACCCTGTGCTTTTTTCATCACTGAGCCTTATGAAGAGTTCTGGAGTCCTCAAAAGCTTTCACACACTTTGCGGCATTTTGGTCAATCTTAATAAAAGGTATCACCCAACCGTGCATTTTGGATTTTTCTTTCTGTCATTGTATGCATTACCAGAATAGCAGCAGATGCAGCTGGATGGATTGGGAGTTTCAGGTGTTCTCATAACATTGTCAAGAAAGGGTGAGAGGACAGCTGTTGCTTAATTTGAACCCAAAAAGATGCCAAGTTGCAGGTCTACACAGGAAACATCCCCATCTGCCTTGCTTCTTTATTCTAAGCGTCTGAGGACTGACTGCAGTTGGTCAGTGGCGAGGAAAAGACACGTTGTACATGCTCAGGGGTACTTTTCATTATTGGGTTGGCTCCAAAAGGTCCTCTTCCACTCTTGGAAGGATTCAACTGTCAGGAGCACCCTAGCTGCCTCTTACAGTCCCCTCCAATAGCCAACTCAAGACACAGATGAAAAGGATTCTTTCCAAGGCTTTATTCCTTAATGACTCTTTCAGATGCTAATCACCAGCAACTAAGCAAGGAACTACACTGGGGTAGTTAGCAGAGTAGCCTAAGCTCCAGGTAAGGCAGTTGGTCCCTGTTTGAAGGAGGAGGGTGGGAAGACTCTGAACTTATGGGCTAGGGAGATGTCCTCCCTCTTACCATTGGGTCCTCAGGACGCGACTGTTGTTTTAGCACCAAGCGAGCAGAGCGCCCCCTCTTGGCGCCCTCCAGCTGTTGCCGCTCCCTGTGTCTGCACTGAGCATCCAACAAGGCCCCCTCCCCCACTCTCTCGCTGCCAGGGTCACTATCTCTCTCAGGAACGCAGGCAGGAGGAATCTCACTCTGCAACTGTGCCTGTGAGCGATGAGCGAGCTCCTCTCCCACAGGTCGTTGCTCTTCCTCAGAATCAGAACTGCTCTGGAGCTCTATGGGCTCAGTTTCCACCCTGACATCAACCTTCTCCTTTGGATCCAACCACCATATCCCATTTCTTTTCTCTTCTTTTTTTTTAAATTGACATGCCCATATTTGTGTGTTTTGCAAGCAGGAGCTTCAGGGGCAATTATTCCTGGGGAAAACAGTGCAGAAAGGGTAACCCACCTGGACTGTGTCCCCTGCCACTTGCAGCTGCTTTTGCAATATGCAGGAGACACAGTCATGGATCTCTTGAGGTCTTGGCTAAGCTGGCGCTGAGTCAAAATAAAATCTGTCAGTTTGCCTTGAGCTCATGGCACACTTAACATTGTACCTCCAACCTGTGGCCATGTCTTAGATCAGCCTTCCCTGACCTGGTGCCCCCTAAATGTTCTGGAGTACACAGCTCCCATCATGGTCATACTGGCTGGGGATAATGGCAGTTGTAGTCTGACATATTCAGAGGGCTTCAGATTGGGGGAGGCCACCTGAGACAGAACAGGCCAATTTTCAAAATCAACCCTGTTTTAGTTTATTACTAGTGCTATGCCAAAAACTCATCCAAGAAAACAGAAGGAGGTGAGCATCCAAAGTAGATCACAAAGAAGAGAAACGGGTTCTCAGGATGCAAGATAAAATGTATTCTACGAAGCTTCATATAATACATTTTATCTTGCATCCTGAGAACCCGTTTCTCTTCTTTGTGATCCAAAAACTCATCCCACATTTTTTTTCAACCATCCGCATGCAATCTGATAGAAAAGAAATGGCTTTTGAAAAGAAATTTAAAGGTGAAGAAAATTCTGGAGAAATTCTCATGGGGTGGGCTTGGGCTCCTTGTGCTTAAATTACTTAGGAGATGGCCAAGAACTGTGTGTGAGTGTCGTGTCTTTCATTGTACGATCATCTCCCCAGCAGGGGGTAACTAGGGATGTTGGAGGAATCTGTCTGGGGAGTGGAGCTCACTGAGCTTTCATCAGCTTGGCCCCCCAGACCTCGTTTCATTTCCCGTGAGCAGGCCCAACTCGATCTGCATTGAGTCAGGCCAGTTCACAGGTTCTCCATTTAAAAAAAAAAAACCTGTGTAAATAAAATTTTGCACAAATTGCAACTATAGTTTGCATTAATTGTAGGTGTAATTTGCACAAATTACCCAAATTATGGCTGAAATTTGTGCAAAACACATAAATTGCACCTGCAATTTGCACAAATTTCTATTTATGCAAATAAAAACAAAACAGAAAAAAGTTCCCGGGTTTCAGGAACCCGTGGCCTGGCTCACAAACATAAGCCGAATCAGGAGTGCTGTGGAAATCCAGTGAGCCCCAAAAGGGACATCCCTCCCTTTAGCCTCCTCAACTTCCCACACTTCAATTAAAGCCCCAGGGAAGGCATCATCCCATACGGCTTTTTCAGATCAGGAAGTGCAGGCAGCCCGGAAGCCTGCAGTGCGACAGAGCGATGAGTAATAGAAAGAAAACACACATGCAGTACCTCGCAGTGATTAGGTAAGCTCAAAAACACCCCAAACATAAATGAAAGAACAAGCTGAGGATGAGGCAGGACTATGGAAGCCTCTTCCATGGGGGAAGAAAACTTTCAGGAAATTGAGGGGTGGATTTCAGCATAGCATTAGCTCCACCTCTTCCCGGCAGCTGGACACAACAGTGCCCTCCCCCCTCACCACTACATAGTGGTGGATGCAGAATGGGGGCCTCTAACAATATAGCTGATGCTGTTGCCACTTGCAGTATAGTTGGTTCTGTTGCCAGTTGCGATATGGCTGATGCTGTTGCCACTTGCAGGAGCAGCGCACTCACACAAACCAAAAACCCCTTAGGAGAAAAGAGAGAAAGAAGCTGTGCTGCAGCCCATGTCAATGGTGAGCCCAACTTGGGAGGAACGGTTGGGAAATTTCTCCTCTGCCTGGAGAAATTCATTTATATCCCCACCACCACCACCACACACACACACACACTTCTCTGCCCACAAAGACGGTGGAGAATTTCAAGAGGCCCTTTGCACTCAGCTCTCCTCATTACATCTAAAAGCTATGATGTGCCTTTAGGGTCCTGGGTGGAGGGGCAAAAAACCCAGATAGACAGGTCCCCTTATCAATATGAATAAACTGTTTATAAATAGTTGTTCAGCTGACAGCTCCTATTGTTCTTAGTAATTAAACACTCTGTATCCTCCACGCATACAACAATACAGTCAGATGGACTGAGGCATTAAGCAAATGAGGACACCTGGGTGAACCTTCTGTTCCTTTCTCATTGTTTTCTTTGTTTGTTGGGCACAGCTTTTACCAGCTATGGAAGATGGCCTTAGGAAATCAGGAAGCTGTTTGCCAATTATGTTTGGTTTCTGCAAAATCAGTTTCCAGGCACCGCTGGGCAAACAAGCTGTAGTGTTGGCGGGGTGCCTCTGAAGGAAACATTTCCATCACCGCCACCACCCGGACGCAGACCAAAAAAAACGCCAGAAAACCATTCACAGCAGAACCTTTTATCTTTGTTAAGGCTGATGCCATTCTCTTCCAAAAAAATGACTGTCCTGTTTTACTTCACAGATAAACTGAAGTAATCTGGGCTCCTATCTGGCAATGGGGAGGCAGGGAGGCTGAATAAGGAGCTATTGAGGTGGTGGGAAGGACAAAGGAGCCCTCTCTTTCCTTGTCCACTGAAGTCCTTGGCCCATGACTTCATTCTATGCTGTCCCCAAACTGCGATCACGAGGACAAGACTTTAACCCAGTCTTCCCCAACTGGCAGCCCTCCAAATGAGTTGGACTATAATTTCCTTCATCTCCAGCACAAGGCCATTGATGGCATTGGCCAGGGGAGTCCTGGTCCAACACAGCTGAAAGGAACCAGTTTGGGGAAGATGGGTTTAACCCTTCCCTCCCCAGCTATGATCCCAACCAAAAATCCCCCCCCTACTGTGCTATTAGCACTAGGAAAAAAGCTCCCTCTAGCATCAATAGTCTGTATGTGTGTTTGTGTGTGTGTGTGAGGGGGAGGATTTATCTGGAGTGTGGCTGGGGAGGGAAAGGTGAAACCTTCTCTCCCTGATCACATTTAGCAATTACCTGAAGCAAGCAGGAGCTCTTTGCTTGCTTGTTATAAAGGAACCATGTCTTACAGTAGGGATGTGCAAATCAGCAAAACTGAGCTCACCAAAGTTCTCCAAATTCCACCTCAAAGCTCGTTCCGAATCAAGTATGTACCAGACTGCAAGATCTGTTTTTTTAATTTTTGCACGAAAATCCATGTGTATTTCTGTGTGTATTTTTCTAAATGTACACATCAGCTGTGCTCATTTTTGAAATGTATGCATTCTTCTCCTATTGATTAACACATATTTGTATGCATTTTTCAAATGTACACATGCTGTCAAACACATTTTGGGTGGTCTGTGAATCACACTGCAAGCTCAGAAATGCACAGACTGCAATCAGAGATTGCGTCCAAGTCTGTGTTCAGTCCGGAAGGTGGGAACTGAGTAAAATCATGATGAAAAACAAACTGAAACGGATTTCTCCTACATCCCTATCTGACACACATCCCAACACAATCAAAAACACTGTTGACCCAATTAAGTCAGGAAGAGAGCCCTTCTTTTCTTTTTAGAGGGAAGTTTAGTGGTGGTGGAAGACGTACAGGTTTCCTGCATGGAACAGTTTTTACACACACACACACACACCCCGCAACCCCAGGATTTTTCTTGATCACTGAAAACTTCATGCCTCCAAGAACAAAGGAAGACTTACACAAACATTTTCTCTGGAAACGTGAAACAAAATCATCTTTAGAAATGCATTCCAGCCCTCCACCCCCCCACCCCACCCCGGGCCTGCAGTTGGTGCAAACAAAACAGCCCACTGCAGGAGCAGCTGGTAAACTGGGCGCTGGGAGAGAAGAAGACTCTGTGGGTCCTCCTCAAGCCAGAACGAGGTTCTTCCAAAACAGTAAACTCTGCACTTTGAACATCCAGGACAGACAAAAGGAAGGATGTCTTCACACAGCACATAGTTAAAACTACAGAATTCACTTCCACAAGATGTGGTGATGGCCACAAATTTGGATGGCTTTCAAAGGGGGCTGGACAAATTCCTGGAGGAGAAGGCCATCCATGGCTACTAGTCCCGATGGCTATGCGCTACCTCCGGTACCAGAGGCAGTGAGCCTGTGTGCACCAGTTGCTGCATTTGTGTCCTGTTGGTGGGTTTCCCATCGACAGATGGCTGGCTGCTGTGTGAACAGAATGCTGGACTAGATGGACCCTTGGTCTGATCCAGCAGGGCTCTTCTTATGTTCTTATCCCAAATGTTCAGTTGGGAAAATGGAGGCTCGGTCCATACAAAAAGCTACTGGGTGGTAAAATTAACCTAAAAGATTCCACTTCAGATTGCACTCCTCCATATTAAGACTTCATTGCACATAGTAACATAGCTGTTAACTTTTAAGACAGCTTTCTCCTGGGTTTTCTACATGTAAGGACTTTTCTCCCTCAAAAGGAATGTCACCATGAAGAACCCCGAAGGGGGGCCTTGTCTGTAGTGGCACCCACCCTCTGGAAAACCCTCCCCTGTGCAGTTCAGGAGGCAGAAAATGTGACATGTTTCAAATGCCTCCTAAAACACACCTTTTCACCCAGGCTTTTTCTTGGTTGTAACTGTTGTTGGGTTTTACTTAGGTTACGTTAATCGTCACGTAGCCTATCACGGGGGCGTGGGTTTTTTTAACTTTTTATTTCGCAGCCGGGCGAGGCGAGGCGAGGCGCCTCCTCCCCGGCCTGAATTTCGGCCGGGCGAGGCGGGAAGCCTCCCCCCCCCGGCCTGAACTTCGGGGGGAGAGCAGCGAAGCGCCTCCCCCTCACCACGAAAAGCTGCAAGACCAGGTAAGTGGGTTTCGTGCACCCCTAGTTTTACTTTGGTTTTATAAACATTTAAAAGTCTTGTATTATGTTTTATCATGTTGCATTTTATGGTTTGAATTGTTGTGAACTGCCCGGAGAGGCTCGGCTGTTGGGCAGTATATAAATATAATAATAATAATAAGAAGAAGAAGAAGAAGAAGTAGTGGTAGTAGTAGTAGTAGTAGTAGTTAGGGTTATTTTAGAAAATAAGGTTAGGGTATTTTTAGAAAATGATGTTTTTACGTAGAATTTTATTGTTTTAAACTGTTCTATTATATACTTTGTACATCGCCCAGAGTGGCTGGGTGACGAGCCAGATGGGCGATTAATAAATTTAATTAATTAATTAATTAATACATTCACAGTGTCAAATGCCAACACTTTAAGACCCAGTTTTCATCCCCACTGCTCCTGGTGGGGATGAAAACTGCTAGATCTGGTTTGTTGATATGGATCAACACAAATGCCTGAATATCTGGACTGTCCTTGGAATCGTGGCTATGGGGGCTGCCATGAGCGTCTGCACTTCAAAATTTACCACTACACCACTGTCTGTAGCTGGTGTTTATCCTCCAGCTAGAAATGAAATAGAAATGCGGAAAGTCAAGGCTGTGTGAGCGCTGAGCTTTGCCTTACTTTCAAAAAGTGCTTGAAGCTATACGAGGAGGTTTTCTCGTGGCCATCGCTGTGATCCTCTCTCTTCTTGCAGAACACCAGGGCTTTCTCGTACAGGAAGAGGTGCCGCTGCATCGGCTTGAACCTGGCCAGGTCCTTCATCTTCGTGGGGCCTTTGCGATGCCCCATCCACACGCTGAAAGCTCCTTGCATCAGCACTTTGCCAAGTTCACCGATGTCACCCTGACAAATGCAAAAACATTCACTTCGTTGCTTTACTTATTTGGGGTCTTCATAAGCCACCCGATAACAAAGATTCTCAGGGCAGCTTATAGGACAAAAACAAACCATTTCAAAACAACAAAGAAAAGAGTAACGCAGGATAAAATGCACTACAATAAAAACGGTGATGCGATAACAAGAGCAATAAATTTGCACAGACACAGATCGGCTCCCCGGCTCAGGTAGACTGCCACTGCACATGGAGGGTCCACTTAGTTACCACAGCTCACAGCCATTCATAAAGCTAGACCAGGGGTGTCAAACATCAGACCTGGGAGTAGCGGAGGATGGTGGCTCTGATTTCAGAAGGGCTGTGAATCCACTCTGGGTTTCAGTCCGTCAGAACCAGCCAGAACTCTAGAAGATCTATCCAAGATGCTGAACCCTATCCCAAAAATAGGTTAAGCATAACAGATAGCTCTTTTAGAGTTCTGGCTGGTTCTGACTGAAACCCAGAATGGATTTGCAGCCCTACCAAAATTGGAGCCACCATCCCCCACTACTCCCAGGTCTGATGTTTAACACCCCTGGTCCAGCTTTATTAATGGCTGTGAGCTGTGCTAACTAAGGGGACCCTCCTTGTGCAGTGGCAGTCTACCTGAGCCAGGGAGGCTATCCATGTCTGTGCAAATTGGGACTCGCCTGCCTGGGGTCCCAATCTGGCCCTCTGGGGTTCCCCATAGGGCCACACCCCTTTCCCCTGACTCCATCCCCTTTCCCCCGACCCCCAATCATTTGGTGGTTTCCTGGCTTTTGTGCAGCTTTTCCCCATTCTAAAATGCTTAAAGCTTAGTTATTGGCAGCAGAAGCTTTGCGCTAAAAAATATGCTGCTGTTTTTGCTCTGCCCCTTTTCCCGGCCCTGGTCACATCCCCGCCCTGAGAGCTTCTCCAAAATGGAATTTGGCCCTTGAGCTGAAAGAGGTTGAGCATCCCGACCTAGCTCAACAGTGGAGAAACTGTGGCCTTCCAGACGTTGTGCAACTCCAAAGTCCATCATCTCTGATCACTGCCCATGCTGGCTGGGACTGACAGCAGTCCAACAACTTCTGCCAGGTCATAGGTTCCTCTCCCTTGACCGAGACCTATTCTTACCAAAAGAAACCATGAGGGCTGTGCCGAAAATTTCTCCCACCTTTTCTTTTTTACCATTCTCATTCAATTAGAAAACAAACTACTTCCGAAAAGAAATTCAGTAGTGAGGACATTCCAGAGATATTCTCATGGGCTGGGTTTGGGTTTGTTGCACTTACCTTACCTGAGGAGGTTGCTGAGGGGTGCAGACAAGTCTCTGGTCTTTCACTGTACAATCTTCTCTCCGGTAGCCTGTAGCCTCCTTGGCTTCCCACACTTCAATTAAAGCCCAGGGGAAGACATCATGAGGTAATCCCTCCCATACGGCTATTTCAGATCAGGAAGTGCAGGCAGCCTGGGAGGCTGCAGAGCCATGGAGAGATGTGTAATAGAAGGAAATTGCACACACAGCACCCTCAGCCGACTTGCAGTGATTAGGGAAGCTCAAAAAATCCCAAAAATGAATGCTAAAACACCCTAAGAATGAGGCAGAAGCCTCTTTCATGGGGGAAGGAAACTGGAGGAAAGATTTCCGTTCACTGCTAGCTCCACCTCTTCCCTAGAGCTGGGCATAACACTGCCCCCCTCACACCGGCATTGTGGTGGATGCAGAATGGGGACCAGGCTGCCGACACAGCTGATGCTGTTGCAGCACAAAAGACCCCAAAACCCTCAGGAGCAGGAGAAGGAGAGGAAGCTGTACTACAACCCCTGCAAATGGTGAGCCCTATGAGAAATTGCTGAGAATTTCTCCTCCCCCTGGAGAAATTCAAGGAAATTGTCCCCCCAATTTCTCTGCCCACAAGCAGGGTGGAGAATTTCAAGAGGCCCTTTGCGCACAGCTCTAGAAACTGTACTGGGATATCATTCTATTGTACCATCCTATCTCTACTTGGCATGATCTCTCTTGGCTACCTCCCCAATCTAAAATACTTACATCATAACCGGTGATCGAAATCTGGTGCATGGAGTCATTGACCGACTTCAGCAAATCCAGCATGGCAACTAAGGCCTCTTGGAGCTCCTGGACACCTTCACAACTTATGCTGTATTTCAGCAGTTCCTACAAATAAAGGGATTGCAAAATCAGGAATAATTTACACTCGGACAGGTTCACACATATGTGTTCGACCTCTTGTAGCCTGCAATGCCAAGCAACTATCTGCATGCGACATGTCCTCACATTGCTACAAATGGAGTCCATTCAGACCTTCAGCTGCCAGTTGTCAAGTGGGCAATCAAGATAATAAGTAGCGATGTGCCAAACATTTCAATTATTCCATTTTCAGCAGTGTGTGTGTGTGTGTGTGTGTGGCAGGGGAGGGAGATGAAAACTGGTGAAAAGGCTGGGAGAGGAAATAATTTTGGAGAATTTTCTCCTTGGGGAGGGGGACAGGGTTTCCACATACTTTGCAAGCGTAGGCAATTCTTGAGAGGTCTTCTTTCCATTTTTTTTTTTAAGAACACCCCCTGCGCTTGTAGGAGCCCAGGTCTCTTGTCCAGCCTGGCAGTTCTTTCTGAACTCCCAGGAGACCTTGTGACCTCACCCTCTCCAACAGGCATTCAGGAAGAACTCACAGCTGGAGAAGGATCTTGGGCTCCTGCAAATGCAGGGTGTGTGTGTGTGTGTTTTTTAAAAAAAGGGGGGGGGAGAAAGAAGACCCCTAAAGAATCTCTTACACTTAAAAAAGGTGTGTGGAAATCCTGTCCCACTCCCCAAGGAGAACACTCTCCAAAATCCTCCCCCCTGCCCTGTGCATAAAAGAGGCAGAAAAAACAACACCTCTTCCACAGGGAGAGAAAAAGTTCCTGAAAATAGAGGGCAGGATTTGGCACAGCACTAATAATAACTGACATGAGAGCATAAGAACCATGTTGGATCAGGCCAAAGGTCCATCTAGTCTAAGTTCTGTTCCCACAGTAACCAACCAGATGCCTATGAGAAGCCTACAAAAAGGACATGAGCACAACAGCACCCTCCCACTCATGTACCCCAGCAACTGGTTTTGACAGGGATACTGCCCGTCATGCTGGAGGTAGCATATACCCATCAGGACTGGTAGACATTGATAGCCTTCTCCTCCATGAATTGTGGTATACATAATTGCTGTGATTTTATTTATGCCCCACTTTTCTGCAAGGCACTCAAGGGCCAAGGCAGCCATAAAATCTCAGCACAACGGAAGCAGCATCAACAGATCAAAAAGTGATAGAATGATATTGTTGTGGGCTTGCTGTCTGATGATTGTGGAATTCTCTGATTTGTTTAGCTTGTTAAAAAAATAAATATGTTTGCATCCCAGACACTTGATTTTCGCAATTTAGGGTCAAATGACATGTTATGTTAAACATATAATCACATTTCACATATTTTAAAACAACAACAACAACAACAACAACAACAACCATGGAGAACGGGGGCAGGCCTCCAATCAGGATAGGGAGGGGGTTAGCCTTTTTTTTGTGTGCTTTGCTCCTGTGAAAAATACTCCCTCCACTTCTCTTTGCCATAGGGAGGAAATTGCTATTGGTTCAAATAGCAGCTTTCGGAGGGAGGGGGCGTTCATCAGGACTGGGAAGTGGAAGGAAATGGTGGCAGCCTCCTTCCCTCTGATTCCATTCCTGATCATGTCTCCCCCTCCCCACTCCCCCCACACACACACACACACACGACCCCTGATCTTGAGGCTTGGTGTCACTACAAAGAGAACTCTGAACCCAATGAGATACTGGTCACCCCACTCCAGGGAGGACCTCGGGAACCCCTGATGCATCCCCGGACCCAAGGACTCATCCCTCCCATCAACCTCAGCCTCCAAGAATGGTTCTCCCAAAGGCTCTCTGGTTCCTTAGCCACGTAGGAGCTGAAGGCTATAGAAAGGAGCATGGGCAACAAACCAAAGGCTGCAGTCAGCACCCAGTGGGAGGTGGAACTTCTGAGGGACCTGAGCTGACCAGCCTAAAGCCCGCAGTTGCCATTTGTCCCTCACTGAAACAACAGCTCCTTCCATGAGGAGCTACCCCAACCTAGCAGTTCCTGCAGAACGCTGTCCAAGGTACTAGTAATCTCTGCCTTGCTGTGCTCTTGTTTACCTGGCATAACTCCTGACTGAATGTGACCCTTGCCTTGCCAGTCATAGCTTCCTTCTACTAGAGCCTATGCAAGTGACCACTTCAACAGCTGCTTCCCCTACCCTACAGCTGCTAATTAAAATAAACAAAAAATATGCAGACATGTTAAATGCAGTAGTGGATTTGACGTAACATATAGTTTGGTCCTTATCTTCTCCTTGCTAGTCTGGGGGAGGGGTAGCCAAAGAGGTATGGGGAGGCACTAACCCGATGCACCATGACAAGTGGAAATCTTGCTTGCACATTCTGGTGCTTCCTGAGATTTTCCTAGGCAGCCCTTCTCCAACCTAGTGTCTTCCATATGTTTTGGACTACAACTCCCATCACCACCCAACCAGCATGGTTGTTGGGGATGATGGGAGTTGTAGTCCCAAACAACTGGGGGGCGTCACGTTAGGTGAAGACTGGCCTAGGCATTCAAGTCTTTGCTAGGAACAATAAAAGCAAGACTGAACTCCTTTCCCTTTGGCATGCTAGCTTGCCCCATGCAGGGAGCATACTATGTGGGGCACAATTTGAACATAGAATCAGGCTTCCTGCACTGAGCAGGGGGTTGGACTTGATGGCCTTGTAGGCCCCTTCCAACCCTATGAATCTATGATTCTATGAGGCCCCTTCGTGTGCATTCCGGTATAACACAGTCCAGCAGTTAGGAAGAACAGCTGAAATATGCATGCGGCGTAGACCGATTTAGATGAACATCAGTTAATGGCGTGAATACCTTCAGAAGCAACTGGTACTTGGTTAATCGTTGCACAGGCTTGAGCAAATAGGAATCCAAGCCAAGCTTGTGCTCTAGTTTTCTCTGGCACTCCTGCAGCACAACAGGAAGACAAAATACATTGCAGTGTGTAGGTCTTTAAAAGATTACATTCAGAACACGTAAACCTACAGCAGGCAAAGGTGATTGAAAAGTCAATCTGTCATACGCCCAAATTCTCCAAGCACAGCAGAAGGCAAGAATAGCCAGGAAAACAAAACAAAAAAGGTTGCTTGCTAGCTGCAATGCTTTGCATGCAGAAGATCTCCAGTTCAGTTCCTGGCATCTTCTGTTAAAAGGATCAGGTAGCAGGTGATCAGGAAGATCCTTCTCTGCCTGAGTCCCTGCAGAGCAACCGCCCGATGTTGTCTCAGCAGACACTACTGGGCGGGATGGACAAGCGGACCTTGTTTGCACATAACATTAACTCAGGGTTTCCTTAACTCAAGGTTAACTTTTGGTTTGTTGCCCCACCCCAGGTTCACCTGGCAGACAATCGAATAAATGGTGGTTTGTTTCCTCAATCCTTGGGCTGTTTGTTTCCCTCCTCCTTTGCCCGTTCCCTCCCTGTATCCCAAATATCTTTGCACTGCTGTAGTGCTGGCATGTAGAGTGGCTGGGTTTTTTGGCTGCTCTTGCTCACCACTGATGTAGGCTGGTGAAACAACCCATGAACATCCCATGGTTTTGGGTTCACACATAATGACAACCATGGTTTAAACAACCCAGGATTCATAACCCAATATTGTTGTTGTTTTCATTGCTGTTTTTACAATATTCTTACAGTTTTATTGTTTTTATCATTCTTAATATCATACCGGTTTTATGTGTTTTTATTATTGTATGCCACCTTGGGAGGACTTTTGACCTGAAAGGCAGCCAAGAAATATTTTAAATAAACAAACAAACCATGGTTTCTCTTTCTGGGTTGTCCATGGTTAACAAACCATGGTATGCCAGCACATCTGGGTTCCCCCGCAGATACAGTTTCAGCTTGTGATTTCTAAATCTACGTGTCAGGATTGTTTCCCTAGGGTATCTATATTCTCCATTCTCCTTTGGTCCAACTAAATGAAAATGGCACACAACTAAAAGTATCCAAACAAAATTTGTGCAAAATATGTGCAAAATTTTGGAGAAGGAGCTCTCCAATCCAGGATATATTTCCGATGTGTCAAAAAAGCCACAAGCCTCTGAATGTCTTTATGCCTGTATCCAAATTACTGTCTCCACCCCCACCGTCACTCTACCTATAAACATGTTTTAAAAAGTGGTTTTTACTTACTACTGTTGTAACACAAAAATACCTGGAAGAAGAGGCTTTCTGCACACTGCCTCCATAGATATTCTGACCGTGGCTTATTCTGGCAGTATTTCTCATACATCTGAAAATCTTCCCGCTGCAGAAATAATAATAATAATGATGATAATAATAATAATAATAAAAAAATTGTGAAACACTCCCTTACTAAAGCCCTCAGAGCCAACGTATCATCTCTGCAGTCCTTGAGAATGCCATGCATCTTCCAGCTTGTATCTTGGGAGGGCTAGCTCATCACAGAGGTCCAAGCTTTTACCAAATGTTCTCCCCAGCTCAATAAATCCATCTCACAGCACTGTAACTTCCACCAGCCCCCAGGACAAAACAAAGCGTGCCACGGTCCTCCTCCATCTCCACAATTAGGGACTTCCAGCTCTCATTCTTCTCTGCCTCTCTCCTGTCTATCTCTCCCATGCCATTTATATAGCAGTCTTGGTGGTTTGGAGTCATTGCTCATCCCTGGCATCCTAACCCCACCCATTTCTGGAACATCATGCACATCTTCCAGGGAAGCAGCGTTAGGAGCCATTCTGTCTGGGTCTTTCTACCCCAACACAATCTCCATCCCCCCACCCCCCATCATGCACAACTAACACTCACACATAAATAAAGGATCCTATTTATGCATCGGCTGCAGGGAAATCTGAATTACACAACTGGAGAAATAAAGGTGCTCCAACTAGTCCTTTCAGTTTCCATTTCATTTGCTAAACCCAGAGAGTCTGGAGCAAAAGAGACTGTGATCACAGCTCAATGGCCGGCTCCAGAGGGTGGCAAAGTTGGGCATTAACCAGGGCCCTGAAACTAGCAGAGGCCACTACCCTAACAGTGCTATTATTTCCACTTTGTACAGACTCTTAAAGAGGAATTTTCAGTCTGCTTGTCCCACCTCTTCTAAGTTAGGGGGAGCCACCAAGAGTGCTGTGCCCGAGACATCCTCCCCCCCAATTCTGGAGCCAGCACTGCACAGCTCGAAGAATGCGCCTACTAACCCTTTCCAAGAAACAGCATCCGACTCTCTCCGGTGCTTCAAGGCAGCTCTCCAGATGGTGGAGGAAAATTCTGCAAGAGAAGGAGGCCGTGAACTCTCTTTCAGGTGCAGGGTCGGTGGACAAAGACTAACCATTCAGATTTGGATGGCACCTTACTTGTTGTGGAAGTCATAAATCTCGGGCATGTTCCCAAAGAGAATGTCCTTGTGGTTTCGCAACAGCGGGGGCAAGAGAAAGGCCATCGTGGGATTGTCCATCTCCGCTCGGTAGCCCTGTGCCAACAGCACCACCAAAGTTAATGTTATGTGCACATAGCTTGCGCCCCGTTGGGAGGCCATGTTCAGCAGCACCCCCTGGACTGTCATTGATGTGCATGTCAGCTTTTCGTTTGCATTCCAAATGCATGTTTCCCAGAGATCCACCAGTTTTGTGTATAGCAAATGCACGAGCCCAACTGACACAGCAACCCTTTTTTTAAGAAGCCTGCTTACAGTGGGGAAGAGGTTATTTTTCAAGGTGGGGTGCAGTGTTGGGGAGGGAAGGGTTTGCCCTTTCCTCTAGAACAGCCACTCTTGCCCCTTAAATCTCACACACATTTATTTATTTATTTATTTATTTATTTATTTATTTAAAACATGTGTATCCTGCCCTGTATCATTAAGGTCTCAAGGCAGCATACAGATAAAATCAACTTAAACGGTTTAAAATCAGCGTAAACAATCAATTAGGTTTTTACAAAGCCTCCACTGTCACCAATGCAGGTTTTTGAAAAATCTTAATGCAGTGTGGCCAAGAGAGAACTGAAACTGCCTTATCTCCAATTAGTGATATATAGTGATCAGTGACTGGAGCTAAGGCAGGGAAGCTGGCAGGCCAGTTGGAAGACTTCTGCGGGGACCTTCTACAAGATACTCTAGTCTAGCTTTTTGTTACCCAGAGCAGCTAGCCATATGCCCTACAGTAGCCTACACAGAGGTCTTCTTGGTCACTCAGCCATTTCCTCCAGGAGTCGGTATTCAGTGGCATACTGCCTCTGAATGAGGGATGTCGGGGAAATCTGCAATGAAATCAAATGAGTCAGGATTTCTACGAATCCGACCCACAGATTTTGCAGTGGACCAACTTTTCCGAGTCACACGGATTCTAAGGACTGTTCCCCTCCCCAGCTTTCCAGAATTTTATGCAAATTTAGTTATAGAAAAATATGTAAACAAAATTTAAAAAACCACCAGCCTAAAATGTGCATTTCTCACATAGGCTAAAGCATACAAATGCACATGGAGGGGGGGGATTTGCACATTTGGGAGGGGGGATTTGCACATTTTGTGAGGGACTGCACATTTATGTAAGTGCAAATTTGGGAACATGCAAATGTGCCCAAATTTGGGAAACTGGAAAAAAATCTGATACTGCCAATGAGAAGATTGGTTGGTTGGTTGGTTGGTTGGTTTGTTTATTTGTTTATTTATTTATTGCATTTATATCCCACCTTTTTTCCTCTTGCAAGGAACCCAAGGCAGCTTACATTATCCTCCTCCTCTCCATTTTATCCTCACAACAACAACCCTGTGAGGTAGGTTGGGCTGAGAGTGTGTGACTAGATGACAGAACAAAAGGCTCCTCACAATCCGCAAAACACAGACAGAATGGATTTCACAAAATCTGTACATCTCTACTCTGAACATGAGGGATCCATTTAGCCATCATGCCTAATGGTCACCAATAGCTTTCTCCTGAATAGGTTTGTCTACATCTGTTGCAAAGGTGTTTTTTCAAAAGTAGAAATGCTACAGTGGTGAGTTCCACGCATCAGTTAACATGTAGTTAGTCTGCAGCATGGCAAATCTGGATAATACAGGAAGATAAGAAGGGCACAGAAGTAAAATGGGCATCCTGAATATATCTAAGGGGAAATGGAATAAGAAATGAAGGCACACTCACCATCAGAACGGTGAACAGCTCCTCCACATACACCCGCTCAGTTTCTATCAGCTCATTTATCACATGGCTAAATGAAAGAAGGAAAGAAGGAGAACCGATCAAGGCTGAGGTTATGTAGCTATGCTGTTATGTAACAGCAGCACTATGCACTACTGGCAGCAAAATCCAGCTTTGTAAATAAGGTGCTAATCCTCATGCTTAGGAAGATACGTTTGACAGTGTGATAGCAACACTTGATTAATTTTTTTCAATGAACAGGAGTGAATTTTGGTTAAGTTGAGGCCCAATCATTACTGCACAGTCAGGTAACATTTTTCAAATGCCTTAAGTGAAAGGAACAGAGACATTTCCCAAATAGATGCTGTGTTTGTTTGTTTTCAGAATGCAGATCAGACTTTTCTTTCCAAAATAAACAATCTGACAAAGAGAAGGCACCTGAAAAATAAACATACCTTTTCAATATGTCGAAACTGTCTTCACTTTCTGAAATGAAGTACTGCAAGGAATTCCTTTTCTCTTGATAATCGTGCATTACTTCAATCTGGAGAGAAAATGGTGCGTGTTAGAATGTCAACTTGAGTTCTATTATTATTATTATTATTATTATTATTATTATTATTATTATTTGTACAGTGGCCACAATGTGCATGGCACTTTACAAATGCACAAGAAGATATAGCCCTACCCTAATGGGCTTACAATCTAAATCCAACTTAGGGGAGACTATAGAGAAAGGGATGCAAAATGGAGACAGGAGTAAAAGGGGGAAGAATATGGCCCAGTTTTGATGCAACACTAAGATACTGTTTAGTCCTACGCACTTGCACATTCCCTATCCCCTCCCCTATTCTGATGCAGGCACAAGAGGGAGATTAGAAGCACCAGGTTCCTGATTTAAACTAAACACCATCAAGGCCAAATTGTGGTTAGTTCAAACTATGGTTTATCAAAACAAGCCAAGATAAAAACAACAACCATGGTTTCTGTTCCTGGCTTGTTTCAATAAACCACAGTTGAACTGAACTGCAGTTCCCAGTTCAGACATAACAACAAACTGCAGTTTGTTTAAACTAAGACGTGGATTTGTCCAATCTTTTCCTTGCAACTGCACAAGAAGAGAGATGAAGGCAAAGCTTGTGAACCAAAGGCTCACCCAGGTTTGTTCGCGTAGCACTAAGCCATAGTTTAGCATTACATCCAAACTGAGCTCTGCATTTATTGCAAATGTGTTCTTAGGGTTGGATGCAGTGGGACACGGGGACAAAGAATTTTTTTCCAAAGCAGGGGTAGCCACCTTGAGCCTTCTGGACGTTTTGGACTACAGCTCCCATCAGCCACATCCAGTATGGCCGATGGTTGGGGATTATGGGAATTGTTATACAACAACATCTGGAGGGCGCCGGGTGGGCTATCCTTGTTCCAAAGGCTATGTGGAAAGGTAAAGTTTCAGGAGGGATTTGAAGCCAGTCCTATATACTAATAGCAAACCCATTCTCCCGGTTTCAAAATGGCACCATCCAAAATGGCGCTGCCCATGTATAACAGGGAGGTATTGGTTGGCTTGGGGGAACCCCCAGACTTGCAGAAGTAGACTTTAGAAACTTTAGAAAAAGCTCTAAATAAAACTTCAGAAAAAGCTCTAAATACCTAAAACAGCACAATGAGGAGTGAGCATGCTCAGTGGCCGCACAGTGCTCAGGGTCTGTTTGGGGGAGGGGGGATGTAATGGAGCATTCTGGAAAAGGGAGCAGATGGATGGATGGATGGATGGATGGATGGATGGAGCTCTGAACAGCAGCACTCTACACTGCAATTTTTCATTGGAGGCCCTACTTGTATTTAACAACTCTAATAATTATTGACCTACCTTACGGGAACTTTGAGACTTCCTTGACATTTTCTTCCCAGGCAGCGAGATATCAAATGAAAATTTCAAACTGGAATTAAAATCTACACCTTGGACATAAACAAAACAAAAAAAGGGCCAGATTATATTCTGTAGGAGTACCACCAATTAAATATATATATATATATATATATATATATATATATATATATATATATATATATTAGCCACATTAAACTACCCATTTTAAAAGGTAGCTGTCTTCAGCTTGTTAATACTGACATCAAAGTCAATGTATTTTTTAATAGACGAAACATTCAAAGACAGAAACAACTGTTAAAAGGGGAAATCTATTAATTGTAATAAAAGATCTGGATAAAAATGAATATTGTTTAGGAAACAAAAAGCATTATTCCGCCAAGCTAAGCTGTAACTGAAATGAACAAAACCTGAGATATTTTAACAGATCAGAATGATATAGAACAATAATACGACCCACCAGGAAATGTCTCACTTGGTGAGGTAAGCGCGATTTCCAGACTTGATCATGGCTACTGGGAAATGAAACTCACTGTACAACACCGTTTTGGCAAAGTCTTCATCAACCACGCCATCCTGCTATCGGGGAAGCATTTATTGATTTAGGCCACAATCGTATGCATAGCTGGAGAATGCTGGGAGTTATAGGACTTCTTCCTGTCTAAACACGCATATGATTGTGCCCTTAAAATGTTATTTATCTGAGATTGTTTTTTGCCAGCCTTGAGTTTAAAAACTCCAAGGACCGCAAACAACCAGCCAAATTAATAATAGTAAATACAAAACAAATAGAAACATAAATGAATGAATAAATAAATAAATAAATAAATAACAAGTAGAATTAATTCAAAAGAAATGCGAAAAGAAATCAGAGAAGCTAGATCTGATACAAATCCATTAAATAAATGACAGTTAAAACCAGCTAAATGAGATGCTTAGAGACCTGAGCAAAAAAATGTCTTAATTTGACATGAAAAAGACATCAAAAGTGGCACAAGATGTGAGCATTTCATAGGTGTGTTTCACTGAGAAGGCTCCCCTTCTGTCACTGTTTAATGTTGGCAAACAGGGTGATTCAGAGGAGAGCCCTCTATAGCAACTGATGTCAACAATTGACAAGACCATTTATAGCCATTTAAAAATGCAGATAAAAATGCAACCCCCCCAAAAAAAACAATCTATACAAATTAGGAAAAATAAACAAACATTTAAAATGACACAAACCTCTATCTATCTACCTACCTACCTACCTATAATCTCCACTTATCTGCAAACAGCTGACAAAATAAAAATGTTATCACCTGCTTTCAAAAGTAGACCATGGAAAAATGCGTAAGAATGTAGCATTCCATAACTCCAGAGCTACCACACAAAAGGCCCTGCTCCTGGCAAATGACAACTTTATCTCCCTAAATAAAGGAACTTAAGGCCCAGGGATGAGAGGCTCCTGAAATGGGAAAAGGTGATTTGGGGGATACTTGGGAATTAGACTGTATAAAGCCACCTTCCCTAACCCAGTGCCTTCCAGATCTGCTAGAGATGTGAAGGCCCTGGGAAAAATGGTTAAATAATGAAAAAATGTGGACCCCCCCATTTCCCAGAACTCCCTGGGGTGAGGAAACAGGATATTTCCCTTATTTTGGGGGGGTTCCCCATTTTTCTGGGGGTTTCCTGGGCCTTCACATCCCCAGCCACCCTGGCCAATGACCAAGGTGGCTGCTGGTGATGGGAATTGTAGTCCTACACATCTGGAAGGCTGGGGAACACTGGAAGAGGGTTTTAAAGGCCCAAACCAGCACCCATCAGAGAAGCTTCCCAGAGTAGCCCATGATGGCTGTGTAACAGAACCAGTGTACTGTAGTGGTTAGAGTGTTGGACTGGTACTTGGGAAGTTCAGATTCTAGTCCCCGCACAGCCATGAAGCTCACTGGGTGACTCTGGGGCCAGTCACTGACACTCAGCCTAACCTACCTCACAGGGCTGTTGTGAGAGTAAAATGAAGAGGAGGAGGGCCATTTAAGCCACCTTGCGTTCCTTACATGAGGAACAAAGGCAAGATATAAATGTAATAGTAGATAAATAAATAATAATAGTGACATCATGTCTACATAAAAAAATGCATGATAGGATGGAGGCGGACAGGGGCGGGGGTTAAACACTGTAAATGTTAAATATATCACCTCCACCCCACCCCAGCCATTAATATGTATAGTATCTCCAAAATCAAAGAACAGGCCAGTCAAGAAAAGGCAACAGAGAGAGCCTTTTAGACAGAAGACGTCACTGTGGCGCAAAGGAACGGTATCTAAATTTCATTGACATTTTTTTGCTTGTTAAAAGATTAGTGTTGAATATCAGGTATATAGAAGAAGCACCTTTGATGAAGTAATGGGCAAAGGATGTAGGGAGAAAAACGGATGCAGAGGAATGCAAACAGATATGAAGAGAAGGTGCCTCATCTTCAAACTGTGCTGTTGCAAAAATAAAATGGTTACACATTACTATTCCCACAGGACTCATTTAGGTCGGACAACATCATTAGAAAGAAACAAGCTCCCAGAGACGGAAGGGGGGGGGGAGAACAACACATTGCTAGAGAGAGCAGAATTACGGGGTCAGATCAGCGGACCAGCAAAAACACACCCTTTGCATGCAGAACATCCTAGCAGCATAGAGTTAGAAGAGACCTCAAAGATCATCTAGTCCAACCCCCTATCAGTGCAGGAAATCCACTACTGCAGCATCCCTGAGAGGTGGCCGTTCAGCCTTTGCTTAAAAACCTCTAAGAAAAGAGAGCTCACCACTTTTTGAGGCTGTCTGTTCCACTGTTGAAAAGCTCGTACCGTCAAGAAGTTCTTCCTAATGCTCAGTCTAAATCCTTTCTTCTTCTAATTTGAACCCATTAGTTTGGATCCTCCCCTCTGGAGCACCAGGAAACCAATTTGCTCCATCATCCAGCAACCCTTCAAATATCTGAAGATGGCTACCATATCGCCATATGGCCTCTTCACTGTCTCGTCTCCAGGCTGAACACACCCAGCTCCTTCAACCTTTCCTCATAGGAGGTGGTCTTCAGGCTCGGCACCACCTTTGTCACCATTGTGAACCCGGGTTCAATTCCTAGCATTTTTGGCCAGCCATTCGCAGATACAGCAAGAAATAATGCGCCAACCTAGTGATCTCCAGATGTGTTGGACTACAATTCCTACAAGTCTTTCACCTGCACGTACAGCCCCTTTGCAGCACAAGCAAACAAGCCAGGATGCCTCTAAATCAGAGTTCAGAACTACAGGCTCAGGGGTCAAACCCAGCCCTTCTGTGGTCCCAATCTGGCCCTCTGGGGTTGCCTAGATGGCCATGCCCCCTTCTTCTGGCCCTACCCCCTTTCCCCCAACTACCAATCATAGTTTGGCCCTTAGGCCAAAAGAGGTTCCCCACCCCTGCTCTAAATCAACCAACGTTGATTAGCAACCATTTCGCTGAACTGGGAAATGATGCTTACTGGCTTTGGAACAAGCCAGGATATTAAACCAACTTCAAACTGTGGGTTAATATCCTGGCTTGTTCTGAAACTAGTAAATACAGTTTGAAACAAATGGGGAACTATGGTTGATTAGAGCTTCCTGGTTTGCTTGCCTGCATTGCGAAGGGAGGAGCAAAGGAACTGTGTGGGCAGGCCAAAGAGTCGTTCATATCTTGGCTTTCTAAGCTGAGATACGATTGTCTGAATATGGCTGACTTTTGCCACATACTGAAGATGCAATGCAAATGAACAACACAGGTTGCAAAGGGGATAACCTCCATACTGTGGTAAGGGGACCACAAGAGACCTAAATAATAATCGACACTGGCCATTTCAGAAGTGGTTGCAGGGTACTCATAAACAGCTCTGGGGAGTGGAGAGGAGAAAATGCCTTGGTGATGTCATGAGTGCTGGACAATATGTGCCCTCCATCACAGGTGTTGTGCCCCCCACACATCCATCTCTCACTCAAAAGCTCATTCTCATTCCTATTTCACCCAGGGATCACTCACAAACATTTCTGGATGACAGAACATAAAAGCATGTTACCATGTTTTGGGGAAAACAACGGAGATTTTGACCGGGGCGGGTTTTCAGGCCGTGGGGCTACGAGCTGCACGGGGCGCACTTGCTTGTCTGCTAGCTTTCTGAAGCACGCTTGTCTGTTCTCGAAC
Source organism: Heloderma suspectum (assembly GCF_057233095.1). Lineage (NCBI taxonomy): Eukaryota > Metazoa > Chordata > Lepidosauria > Squamata > Helodermatidae > Heloderma > Heloderma suspectum. The sequence continues at coordinate 7,386,372 of NC_139466.1, forward strand.
ATGCTGCGCACATTCTCGAGCTTGATCTGGATCATCTGTATCCGGGCCTGCGGATCCCAAAAGAATACTCCCGTAAGCAAAAGCCATCATGGTTGGCTATTGGAGACTTTATTGGGGCTTTCTCAGGCCCAGCTCCTGAGAAGCTGAACACAGCATGAGGCAAAGGCAGTCCCAATTTAACAAGCGCAGGTGTCCTAGTGGCTTAGACCAGTGAGCAATCCTGACCCGGAAACTTTCATAGAAGGTCGAGGAACATGAGAGACTTCCTTGCTCGTGTGGAGGGAAGAGCTGTAGCACAGCAACAAAGCCCTGCTTTGCATGCAGAAGATCACAGGTTCAATCCTTGGCATCTCCCAATAGGCTTGGGAAACACTCCTGTCTGAAACCTCAAACAGAGGAAGCTGCCACAGAATGAGTCAAACCATGGGCCCAACTAGCTCTATATAGGAAGCTACCTTATACGGAGTGAAAGCATGGGTCCATCAGGCTCATTATTGTCCACACTAACTGGCAGTGGCTGTCTAGGGTTTCAGATGGGGTCTTTCCCAGCCCTATCTGGAGGGGCCAGGAACCGAACCTGGGGCCTTGTGCATGGAAAAATTAGGCACTCTGCCACTGAACTACCAGTCAATGAAGAGTAGACAATACTGAGCTAGATAGACTAATGACGTGACTCAGTAGAAGGCAGTTTTCTATGTTTCTCAGCTCCCTGCAGTTCTTTCCTTCAGGCGGAGATAGTTGGTGGCATAGAGGTGGAAGTCCTGACCAACATCTCTAAAATACCCATTGAAAATACATGACAAACTCCAGTCTTGCCACCTGTTGCTTGCGCAATCTATCCCCAATCCCATTCCCTGCTGTGGCTTTGGGAGGATGAGTCCCTCCTAAAACACAATCAATCTTTGGTCAACCGGAACAACTGTTTCAGGACTGATTGCAGTTGATGGTTGACCACACCCCTCAAGTTGACTTCAAGCCAAGACCAATGTCAGATCTTAAGACCAGTCACACTCACGCAGCACCACCTACCTCTGGGCAAATGAAGGAACTGCAGGGAGATACGTGACACTGGCAAGATAAGTCTCTTTACACCAATAGGCAAGAGAAGGATAGGGGTTATTCCCTGAAGCTGTCTGAAAGCTTCACAAGAGGTTTGCAGTGTAAACTACAGAACTATATTTGCTCAAGTTCATTGCTGGATCAGCTGGCTGTCTTGCTCTATGCTATACATCAGCAGCCAGGCTGTCTACCTTTATCTTTTATTTATTTTAGGTGGCGCACGTATGTTTGTTTGTGGATAACGTTGTCATTATTGAAGGTAGAAGGTTGTGTTGGCGACACCACCAGTACCAATCAATAGGTGGCTTCCACACCTGGCTTTTCCTTCGTTCGAACTACACTGAAAATTTACAAAGCAAGCTTTTCAGAGCTCACCATGGGGCAACAAAAGGTATGTGCATATCAAATGAGGTAAGGGTGTTTCCAAATGAACCCTAAACATGTTCTGGCTGTCTTCACCCTTCAAGCGAATCCTAGGCCGGCTTAAATTCTTTGAACCACTGTGTTACTATCATGTCAAGTGGAGTGTTCTTCTTTCTACCAGATCACCATGTGTGTGTTCATGAATTTCCTTCGAGGGTCCAAAAATCTGGAATCTGATCCATTTAGGTGGAAACAAACCAAATTCATGACCTCCCATCTAGGCTAACGAGGTTGAGTTAATCCCCATAATCTTCAGACTGCTGGGTCCAATGCTAACAGACATCTCTCTGGAGCTATTACCATCATAACAATTTCCAGAGGAGTAGCTGTGCTAGCACAGCAAAAACAGCAAAGAGTCTTGTGGCATGTTAAAAACTTAACGAATTTATTAAGAACATAAGAGCCCTGCTGGATCAGACCAAGGGTCCATCTAGTCCAGCATTCTGTTCACACAATGGCCAACCAGCTGTCAACCAGGAACCCACGAGCAGGACATGACAGCAACAGCACCCTACCACCCATGTTCCCCAGCAAATGGTGTACATAGGCTCACTGCCCCTGGTACTGGAGGTAGCACATAGCTATCAGGACTAGTAGCTATTGATGTAGCCATGATATACAGCAGGGGTGCATCTGATGAAGTGGACAGTGTCCATGAAAGCTTATGCCAGAATAAACTTGCACGTCTTTACGGTGCCAGAAGGCTCTCTGTTGTTCTTACTATCATAGCCATCCTAAGTTTGGTTGCTCTTCCATGGGCCTACCTTGAGTTCAGGCGTTAAAATGAGCTCAAAGTCAGAGTACAGGGCTTGAGGATCGGCTTTTAAATGCAATGAAGAGCTCTCGAGGAACGCCTCTATGTCTTGGAGAGCTTTCTGGGCACCTTCCCGGGACTGGCATTTATCCATCGGCTGGTTGGCTAGAAGATACGCGCCTTCGTCGCAGCACTCCAGGGCCTGATGTAAAACAACGCAGGTGGAAAGAAATCCATGAGCTGAGTCATCTACCCCAAGACAACAGCCAGCTGGCCGTCTGCAGGCAGCAATAGGGCTCCACACAGTCTGTTACCGATGTCAGGCCTGGAGGATGTGGGAGGTCTAGGTGAAGGCTCATGCATCTACTTGGGGGTCCAGAGGTCCATTTTTGGATCTTACCTGCTGCAGGGTGGTGAGGAGGTCCAAGGTTTTCTGGAGCCGGTTGTGCTTCCTTTTGATCTCCTCCAGCAAGACGTCTGAATGGTGCCGCAGCTCGTTACACTGCTGGCAGATCAAGTTGAGGGCGTAATGGTGGTTAGCCGCTAGCTGGTGCCCGTGAAGGATCACTACTTGGGCCTTTCCTGTCACATCCTTTTATAGGAAAGCCAAAAGGGGCGGGGGGAGAAGAAAGTTAATACAAGGGCCAAATTCAATTTCAGAGATTCTCTCAGTGCTGCTGTGGTGTTCCTGCGTATTTGCCAGTGAGAATACCTTTTCGATAAGGCCTGTCCCACAGCAAGCAACACCTTCCACTACACACAAGAATGCTGCCACCAGGACCTTACCTCAGATCCAACAGCAATAAATTTTAAAAGCAAATATCCTCTTCCTGCCCCCCCACACACACTTAATTACCACTTCAATCCCATTCACTCAAACCCCTAGTCACTATCTATCTCCTCCCTATCTATCTCTTCACAAACCCTATCCAAATTCTTCCCTATCTGTTCCCTGTCTAAACTATGCAAGCACAGCTCCCTGGTTATATATCACACCATTTCACCCCACCCCACTCACTCAGCCAATCATCTCACATATGCAAGTGTATCATACCTCCTGTCACTCATACTACTCTCACTCTAGATCAACTTACCAGAAAACACAGAGTCATAACATTAATACACATACATAAACCCAGATGCATAAGTTATATACTTGTGACATCACAGCCGCATTCCAGTGGCGGACGGGGTCAAAGGCCAAAGGGTGAGGCCAAAAACACCAGCATATTTTAGCTTAGAAGTGGCAGTGCAACCTTTTAGAATGGAGGAAAAAAAACTGTGCAAAATTCAGGAAACCACCAAATGACTGGTGGTCAGGGTAAAAGGGTGTGGCCCCCTGGGAATCCCAGAAGGGATTCCTGGATTGGGACCCCAGGAGGACTGGATTTGGCCCCCAGGGCTGAGGGCAATGTATGACAAAAGGGTTGCTCAGTGATACTCTGTTGTAACACCCACAAACCCGACAAAAAAGACAAATACAAAGAGTGCTGTGGCACCTTAACATAACACAGGTATAGTGTGTTCAGTTGTCATGAGCTACAGTCCGGACATCAGAGGCATAAAATGATAAAGGATGCAAACAGACATGACAGCAAAAAATCCACGGTTGAATCACCTTGCATTTCATTTATTTATTGACTTATAAAATGCAGGTGGCTACTAGGAGGAGGGCCTTTTCTGCTGTGGCACCCCGGCTGTGGAATGAGCTCCCTACTGAGGTTCGCCTAGCACCTATACTGTATTCCTTCCGACACCAGGTGAAGACCTTTTTTTTCTCCCAGGCATTTTAGCATTCTAGACTTTTAGCTTTGCTGTTTTACATCTGTATTTTAAGCCTCTGTGTTGCTGCTAGGTTTTACTTTGGTTTTATTCTGGTTATGTTGTTATATTGTGGTTTTAACGTTTTTATATGTTATATTGTTTTACTGTGTGCTTTTTGGTTTTAATTTCTGTGAACCGCCCAGAAAGCTTCGGCCATTGGGTGGTATAGAAATAAATAAATAAATAAATAAATAAATAAAATTATAATTACAACATTTATAGGCTGCCTTAGAACAGCATTATCTGGGGAGCATATGATAAGGAATAAGGCAAATAAAAATGTAATAACTCTCTCTCTTTCTCTCTCTCTACACACACACACACACACAAAGAGAGAGAGAGAGAGAGAGAGATTGAGAGCACATAACAGTAGCCACAGAGAGAAGGAAGGTTAATTTGGATCAGGATCACAGTGCTGGGAAGGGGACTTGGCCTTGTTGTTATCTTTTCGGCACCAGGTTAAGACTTTCCTCTATTCCCAGGTGCTTGACAGCATGTGGTGGGATTCTTATTGCATCTGTTGAATTGTTTATGGTTGTCACCGATATTTTAGCTGCTTTATGACAGGGGTGGGCAACTTGTGACTTTCCAGATGTTTTGGCCTACAACTCCCACCATTAATCATCATTGGCTGTGCTGGCTGATGAGAGTTGCAGGCCAAAATACCTGGAGGGTCCCCTAGCTGTTTTAAATTGCTTTACCCTTTTGTATGTTTTTATTTTGTTGTTAGTCACCATAATTCTTTTTTGTTTTGAGAAAGGGGTCTAAGAAATAATAGTAGTAGTAGTAGTAGTAGTAGTAGTCTCACTTACACTGTTTTCCCGATGATGATCACCCCACAGACCCATGCTCCTATTTGCCCCATCTGAAAAAAATATACAAGTACCCAAGACAAATAGTGCGTGTACAATCCCCTAACTTATTGGCGTTGGGGGACTTCAACGTACATTCGGAGGCCATCCTCACAGGAGCACCTCAGGACTTCATGGAGACCATGGCCTCCTGGGAGCTGCACCATATTCTAACTGGGCCCACCCATGTAGCCGGTCATGCACTAGACCTTGTGTTTGTTTCTGGAGAAGCGGGGAGTGATCTGGAAGTCGGGGGTATATCCACCACCCCCTTGTCATGGTCAGATCACTATCTGGTGATGTTGGACTTCTCGGTTCCACAACCCCTCCGCAGGGGTGGAGGACCCATTAAAATGGTCCGCCCTGGTCTTATGGATCCGAATGGATTCCTGAACGTGCTTGGGGATTCTCTGGAGCACGCCAAAGGCCACTCAGTTGAGATCCTGGTGGGTGGCTGGAATGCCGCAATCACTGGAGCATTAGATCAGGTGGCTCCGAAACGCCCTCTCCCCCTGAACAGGGCTCGGACTGCACCATGGTTCAATCCGCGGTTACGAGCTCTGAAACAGGAGGTGAGACGGCTAGAGCGCCGGTGGCGGAAGTCTCGCTCCAAAGACGATCAGACACGGGCTAGAGCTGTATCTTCAGCCTATCACATGGTGGTGAAGGCAGCAAAAAAGGAATATTATGCTGCCTTTATCGCGTCTGCAGAGTGCTGTCCCAGGAGGCTGTTCCAAGTGGTCTGGAGCCTGGTCGGTCCTGTGGCTCCGGAACCCCTGGAGCATTCTAAGGCCTCCTGTGAGGCCTTGGCAAGGCACTTTGCAGATAAAATTGATTGGATTAGGAGTGTTACCCTGCACGCTGTGGATACAAGTTAGTGGGCAAGAAGAGGCCTGTGGCAAACCAGTTTTGTGGGATCAGTTCCAGCTTCTTCCTTCTGATGAAGTGGACAAGGTGCTTTCATCTGTAAGGCCGACCACCTGCTTACTTGATCCTTGCCCATCTTGGCTCATTATGGGCTGCAGAGAGAGACTGGGTGAGGGGATCAGGGCGGTGGTGAACGCCTCCCTTGAGGAGGGAGTGATGCCATCAGCCCTCAAGGAGGCAGTGATGACCACTCCTTGGATCCCCAAGTTCTGAACAACTTTCACCCAGTCTCAAATCTGCCATTTTGGGGCAAGGTGATTGAGTGGGTGGTGGCAATGCAGTTGAAGGCACACTTGGAAGAAACCGATTATCTAGACCCATTTCAGTCAGGCTTCAGGCTTGGGCATGAGACAGAAATGGCTTTGGTCGCCTTGGTGGATGATATGAGGAGGGCTCCAGACAGGGGTGAATGCTCCTTCCTTGTTCTCCTTGACCTCTCCGCAGCTTTTGATACCGTTGACCACAGTATCCTCCTGGACAGCCTGGAGGGGTTGGACATTGGAGACACTGTACTGCTGTGGTTCTGGTTCTTCCTCTCCGGCAGGTACCAGAGGGTAGCACTGGGAGAGGAGGTTTCGGACCCATGGCCACTCACTTGTGGGGTGCCACAGGGTTCCATCCTCTCCCAGATGCTATTTAACATCTATGTGAAGCCGCTGGAGGCTATCATCAGGAGGTTTGGGGTGCAGTGTCATCAATATGCGGATGACACGCAGCTCTACCTCTCATTCAAATCTTCACCAAGGTTGGCCATAGAATCCCTGTCCAAATGTCTGGAGACGGTGAGTGGCTGGATGGGGAGGAATAAGCTGAAGCTGAACCCTGACAAGACTGAGGTACTTTTGGTGAGAGACAAGAGGAGATTGGGGGATGTCGACCTGGTGTTCAATGGGGTATGGCTATCCTTGAAAGACCAGGTCTGCAGCCTGGGGGTCATTTTGGACTCCCAGCTATCCATGGAGGCTCAGGTGTCAGCTGTGAGCCGGACAGCGCTGTATCAACTCCATCTGATACGATGGCTGCGCCCCTTCCTTCCCGACCATCTGCTCCCATCGGTAGTACATGCCCTGGTCTCCTCTCGTTTAGGCTACTGTAATGCGCTCTACATGGGGTTACCCTTGAAGACAGTTCGGAAGCTGCAGCTGGTACAGAATGCGGCGGCTCGCCTGATTAAAGGCAGCCACCAGCAAGATCACATCACTCCAGTGCTGAAGGAGTTGCACTGGTTACCAGTTGTTTTCCGGACCAAATTTAAGGTGTTGGTTTTGACCTTTAAAACTCTATATGGTTCCAGCACAGCCTATCTTAAGGAGCACCTCCAGCAACACCAGATAGGCCGCTTAACAAGATCAGCCTCAGATGGCCTTCTCTCTGTCCCATCAGCCAGGACAGCTAGACTGGTGGGGACAAGGGAGAGAGCCTTTTCTGTGGTGGCCCCCACTCTGTGGAACTCCCTCCCTAGGGAACTCCGCCATGCCCCCTCTTTAATGAGCTTCTGCCGTGCATTAAAAACGTGGTTGTTCAGGCAGGCATTTGGGGTGGGTTAGGGTATTTTAGAAAATGTTTTTATTGTAGAATTTTATTGTTTTAAACTGTTTTATTATACGTTGTACATCGCCTAGAGTGGCTGGGTGACCAGCCAGATGGGCGATTAATAAATTTAATAAATAAATAAACAAACAAACAAACAAACAAACAAAGGTAGCCTGTAAATACAGCTACCTGCGAGATGGGATGGGGGGATGCAGTCTTCACTGGGGAAATCTCACCTTCCTCAGTGCTGTGATCTTGATCTGAACTGGGCCCAGAATCCAATTTGTCAATAAACTCGTAATTCAGCCATTTCATGCTGAGCTACAAACTCTGAGGTCTTTTTCACTGAACTGTTGTGACTTTGGAGGTGAGAAACAGAGTGTCCCTGGGAACACTGCCGTGTTTGAGTCAGATTTGTGGCTATATATCTTGTGTCAAGCCTTGTCCTTCAAAAACAGCAGAAGGACAATGTGAACACGTCACATCGGAGGAGGCTGTGTGGAGACCACCATGTCCCAAAATCACACCCCACTTCTAAACTTCCTATAATTCCTGTGCTTCCCCATCCCCCAACGTATATATCCCATTGGTTATACCTGTACTCCCTAAGCTCCTCCCCCGCCTCCCCTTACCTGGTTCCTGCCACCAATCTCATCTTTTATACTTCCCTTGCCCCGTAGTGTCGTGGAGACAGGACTCACAGGGACACTCTCATTAGCTGCCACCCGCTTCAGGCTTCCCTATTCCCTTCGAGTTCAGCTGCAATCCCCACAGTAACTATCGGGGAAATGAATATTCCCAGTAAAAATATATTGTTCCCTGTTGTAATGCAAAACATTTTTTTTCCCCGGTAGTTTCCTCCTGACTGGGCAATTAAGCTTTATAGAAGCTCCTGGTGGAGATGAAAACTGTTATAAGTGGGTTGTTGATATGGATCAATGCAGCTGCCTAGAATTTTTGGACTCTCCTGAAGAGGTGTGGCTATGGGGACTCTCATGATGAGCGCCTGCCCTTCAAAATTTACCATGGCACCACTGCCCTTGCCATGAGTTGAAACAAGCTTTGCAACTCCTTGGCTGGGTTCACACAACATGACAAGCCAGATTATGGGTTGAGTGTGGGTTGCTGTTGAACTGTGGGTTGTTGTTGAATTGTGGGCTGTTGTATTGTGTGAACCCAGCCACACTAGGAAACCATGGTTTGTTAACCACAAACAACACACAATGAGAACCCATGGTTTGTAGTTGGGTTATGAACTGTGGGTTGTTCATGGTTAACAAACCATGGTTTGTTACTGCAGCTGGGTTCACACAACCCAACAACCCATGATTCATCAACAACCCATGATTCAACAACAACCCATACTCAAGCTTGTCATGTTGTGTGAACTAGATCATTCTGTTTGAGCTTCTGGATTGTTCCAGCTCGATGAGGATGGCTGTTTCACATTGCCACAGGCTGAAAAAGAGGCTCACCTGTGACATTTTGTCCAAGTTATCCAGGTCCAAGAGCCTCTGTTTTACTTGAGAGATGTTATCTCCAGTATCGGACAATTCTCCTTGCTGGTCCATTAAAAATTCAATGGCTTTGCTGAGCTAAAAGGGGAAAGGTATATTTTCTTTAAAACAACAGGATGGGACACAGCATCATTGAAAGAACAAGCTTAAAGCTCCCGTGTGGGTCGACCAAATATTACAAAAACAGGGTTGTTGTTGTTGTTTTTAACTGTTGGAAATTATCTGATGGGAGTTACTTAGAGAGGCCAAAGTGACAGCTGCCTCATTTTACCTCTTGAAAGTGCTGCTCAAATTTCCACAGCTGCAAATATTGCTCCATTTTCAGCTGATGTTTCTCCCAGAATCCGTCAAAAGCTGCTTCCATTTCATGCAACTGTGCAAGCAACCTTTTCACAAGAGAAAGAGAGAGTTTAGTTATTTGTTTTAAAAGATGCCCTCAACCACATTTTGCAACAACACAAAAACTCTGATATGGGGCAAATTCAGAACATCCCATTTGTTGTTTTTGCATTGTTTGTTTTTAGTATTGGGTTTTATTCTTTTAGCCATATGTAATCCACCCAGATTAATATGGGTGGATTACATAATCATAATAATATGGATTGATTATGTCCTTTGCAGCCAAAGATGGAGAAGCTCCATACAGTCAGTAAAAACAAGACCTGGAGCTGACTGTGGCTCAGATCATGAGCTGCTTCTTGCAAAATTTCGGCTTAAATTGAAGAACGTCGGGAAAACCACTAAACCGTTCAGGTATGACCTAAATCATATCCCTGATGAATATACAGTGGAGGTGAGGAATAGATTTCAGGGATTAGACCTGATAGACAGAGTGCCTGAGGAACTATGGACGGAGGTCCGTAACGTTGTTCAGGAGGCAGCAACGAAATCCATCCCAAAGAAAAAGAAATGCAAGAAAGCCAAGTGGCTGTCTGATGAGGCTTTACAAGTAGCTCACGAAAGAAGGGAAGCGAAAAGCAAGGGAGAAAGGGGAAGATATACCCAACTGAATGCAGAGTTCCAGAGAATAGCAAGGAGAGACAAGAAGACCTTCTTAAATGAACAATGCAAAGAAATCGAGGAAAACAACAGAATGGGAAAGACTAGAGATCTCTTCAAGAAAATTGGAGATCTCAAGGGAACGTTTTGTGCAAAGACGGGCATGATAAAGGACAAGGAAGGCAGGGACCTAACAGAAGCAGATGAGATTAAGAAGAGGTGGCAAGAATACACAGAAGAACTATACAGGAAAGATTTGAATGTCCCTGATAGCCATGATAGTGCGGTCACTGAACTTGAGCCGGACATTCTAGAGAGTGAAGTCAAGTGGGCCTTAGGAAGCATTAGTAACAACAAAGCTAGCGGAGATGACAGTATTCCAGCCGAGCTATTTAAAATCCTAAAAGATGATGCTGTTAAAGTGCTGCATTCAATATGCCAACAAATCTGGAACACTCAACAGTGGCCACAAGACTGGAAAAGGTCAGTTTACATTCCAATCCCAAAGAAGGGCAACGCCAAAGAGTGTTCAACCTACCGCACAATTGCGCTCTTTTCACATGCCAGCAAGGTGATGCTCAAAATCCTACAAGCTAGGCTTCAGCAGTATGCGAACCGAGAACTACCAGAAGTACTAGCTGGGTTTCGAAGAGGCAGAGGAACTAGAGATCAAATCGCCAACATTCGCTGCATCATGGAGAAAGCAAGAGAATTCCAGAAAAACGTCTATTTCTGCTTCATTGACTACGCTAAAGCCTTTGATTGTGTGGATCACAACAAACTGTGGCAAATTCTTAAAGTGATGGGAGTACCAGACCACCTTACCTGTCTCCTGAGAAACCTGTACGAGGGTCAAGAAGCAACAGTAAGAACCAGACATGGAACAACCAATTGGTTCAAAATTGGGAAAGGAGTACGACAAGGCTGCATATTGTCACCCTGCTTATTTAACTTATATGCAGAGTACATCATGAGAAATGCCGGGTTGGATGAATCAGAGATCGGAATTAAGATTGCCGGGAGAATTATCAACAACCTCCGATATGCAGACGATACCACCCTAATGGCAGAAAGCGAAGAGGATCTCAAGAGCCTCTTGTTGAGGGTGAAAGCGGAGAGTGCAAAAGCTGGTTTGAAACTCAACATTAAAAAAACGAAGATCATGGCATCTGGCCCCATCACTTCCTGGCATATAGAAGGGGAAGAAATGGAAGCAGTGACAGATTTTACTTTCTTGGGCTCCAAGATCACCGCAGACGGTGACTGTAGCCATGAAATTAAAAGACGCTTGCTCCTTGGGAGGAAAGCTATGGCCAACCTAGACAGCATAGTAAGAAGCAGAGACATCACCTTGCCAACAAAGGTCCGTCTAATCAAAGCTATGGTTTTCCCAGTAGTAATGTATGGCTGTGAGAGCTGGACTATAAGGAAGGCTGAGCGCCGAAGAATTGATGCTTTCGAACTGTGGTGCTGGAGAAGACTCTTACGAGTGCCCTGGACAGCAAGGAGGTCAAATCAGTCCATCCTAAAGGAAATCAACCCTGACTGCTCATTGGAAGGACAGATAATGAAGCTGAAGCTCCAATATTTTGGCCACATAATGCGAAGAGAAAACTCCTTGGAAAAGACCCTGATGCTGGGAAAGACTGAAGGCAAAAGGAGAAGGGGACGGCAGAGGATGAGATGGCTAGATAGCATCACGGATGCAATGAATATGAACTTGAGCACGCTCCGGGAGAGAGCGCAGGACAGGAAGGCCTGGAGTGCTATGGTCCATGGGGTCACGAAGAGTCGGACACGACTGAACGACTGAACAACAACAACAACAACAATCCACCCAGAGGACTTTTGTTATTGAGCAGTTCTCCTTGCTGGTCCATTAAAAATTTAATAGCTTTGCTGAGCTAAAAGGGGAAAGATAATATAATAAATATAATAAATAAATGATCCGGTTCAGCTTTTGATATCACCCAACTTAGAACATAAGAACAGCCCTGCTGGATCAGACCAAAGGTCCATCTAGTCCAGCATTCTGTTCACACAGTGGCCAATCAGCTCTCGACCAGGAACCCACAAACTTCCAGAGTATTTGGCCTGGAGTTTATGACTTTATTTATTTATTTATTTGATGCATTTTTATCCCACTCTTCAATTAAAAGGCTCCCAGATCAGCTCACCCAAATCAACATTCATTTTCAGTAACATTTTTCTAGTTCTACACATTTCAAAGTATGCAGGTAGGGCTGGCAAGTCATGGAAAACAGCTGGAGAAGGAGCCCTAATACAGGGGTGCAGAGCTTCTTTCAGCCCAAGGGCCAAATTCCATTTCAGAGAAGCCTTCAGGGGCCACATTCCAGTGGTGGGTGGAGCTGAAGGCAAAAGGGCAGGACCAAGAATTCCCCAAATACCAGCATAGTGTCGCTTAAAGCCCTTCCTGCCAATAACAAAGAGAGGCATGTCAACCTTTTAGAATGGGGGGGCAGGAAACCCCCCAAACGTTTGGTGGCTGTGGGGAAAGGAGTGTGGACAGATGAAGGGGGTATAGCCTTCTGGGAAGGGTCAGATTGGGAGCCCCAGAGGGCTGAGCTGGTTTTGAGACAGTTTGGTTTTGAGACAGCTGGTTTTGAGACATCTTCATGTATATCTACACTCTGTGTGTGTGTGTGTGTGAGAGAGAGAGAGAGAGAGAGGGAGGGAGGGAGGGAGAGAGCGGAGGGGATACATGGAAGAGAGAAATGGATGGTGGATGAATGAACAGAAAATATGGTAGTTGCTTGTGTACTGCTGTGTGTTCTTTGTGTGAATGGATGCATGCATGGGTGTGTGTAAGAGAGAGAAGACAGAATGAATACAAATGAAAGAATGGATGGATGGATGGAAGCGACAGGGAGAGAGAGAGTGTGTGAAAGTCACCCAGGTGTAAAAACAAAACATGACCCTCAACACGCTCACCGGTTGACCGTCTCCCAGTCACCAGCTCTCTCCTGCGGTTGCTCTTTGCTGGCTTCGTCCATGTCTGGCTCTTCTAAACTGCACAAAAGCATGTTTCCCTCTTTGGTAACGGCCGTAATATCTTCCTGTGAAAGAGATCAAAGCACAGCTGATTATTGCATAAGTACCCTGGAATCCCCAATGACTACACCAGCCTTCCTCCAGATGTGTGAGCACCAGTTTAGGGGAAGGCTGCATGACACGTTTAATTCTGAAAGGTATTCGGACCACCTTGAATTTTGAAAGGTTTTTGGACGCCTGCTGTGAGACACTTTGAGTCGTTTTTAGGGAAAGGGGTCTAATAAATAATAGGAGAAGCATTTCAGCTTTTTAGAATGGGGAACAAACGGTGTACGAGAGCCAGTGTGGTCTAGTGGTTAAGAGTGCTGGACTGGGACTCAGGAGATCGGGGTTCCAGTCCCCACTCGGCCGTGAAACTCACTGGGTGACTTTGGTCCAATCACAGACTCCCAGTCTAACCTACCACAAAGGGTTGTTCTGAGGATGAAATGGAGAGGAGGACGACCATGTGAGCTGCCTTGGGTTCCTTGCAAGACGAAAAAATGCGGGAGACAAAAGTAATTAATCATACATCAATAAAAGCTGGGAAACCACCAAACGGTTGGTGGTTGGGGGATGGGGGGTGAGGCCAGGGGAAGGGGGGTGTCCTTCTGGGGAACCCCAGAAGGCTGGCACGGATCCCAGATTGACCGAATTTAGGCCCCTGTGCCTGAGCTTCTATACCCCTGCCTCAGTGGAGGCTGGTGGCTCCGATGTCTGTGGGGCAATTAATCCACCCCAGGTTTCAGTCAGAACTTTAAGGAGCTATCCAAGGTGAGAAGCACCTTAGATAGCTTCTTTAGGATTCTGACTGGTTCGGACTGAAACCTGGAGTGGATTCACTGTCCAGGGACACTGGAGCAGTGGATTTCCTGTGCTGGCAGGAAATTGGACACCCTTCTGACTCTATGATTCTAAGAAGTGTTTTGAGGGACTCTCTGTTCCTTTTCCCTTCTCTCCCTGTTCAAACATGGCCTCTAGCTAGTCAACAGTGATTGCTGGATTCCAAGATCCCATAACAGAGCAGCAAAAGAGAGCCAGCGTGGTGTAGTGGCTAGAGTGCTGGACTGGGAGCCGGGAGATCCGGGTTCTAGTTCCCACTTAGCCATGGAAGCTCACTGGGAGACTTTGGGCCAGTCACAGACTCTCAGCCCAACCTACCTCACAGGGTTGTTGTAGTGAGGATAAAATGGAGAGGAGGAGGAGGAGAATGTAAGCCGCCTTGGGTTTCTTGCGAGAGGACAAAAGGTGGGATATAATTGCAATAGATAGATAGATAGATAGATAGATAGATAGATAGATAGATAGATAGATAGCATAGGAAGGCGAACAGAGAATCAAACTGGCAGATCCCAGCAGAGAACCAAAGAACATCTCAGGACCGGGTAAAGATTCTGACACAACTTGCCTTCAGCTGGTAGTACTTCTCTGTGCGCAGGGCCAGGATCCGCTTGATCGAATAGGTGTCGTCCGGCAGCTCCATTTCTGCCAGCTCCATGCCAAAGGACTGCAGCATCTGGGCGATTTCCTTCACAGTTAGTGCAAAACTTTCTATAGCCTGGGAAAAAGTGGGTTTTCCTTCATCAACTCAACACTTAGGTTAGTGCTTAAGCTCAGTAAAAGTGGCACCAAGGGATAGATTTTGAATTTTATTTATTTATCTATTCATTACATTTCTGTACCACCCAATAGTCAAAGCTCTCTGGGTGTTTCACAAAAATTAAAATCATAAAGTACAACATGATTGGTCCTAATATAAAAACTCTTTAGGGCACAATCCTGTGCATGTTTAGACAGAAAAAATTCCTACAACTCCCAGCATGTCCAAAGCCAGCCATGCTGCTTAAAAGTTTGAAACAGAATAAAACCATAGTAAAAAAAAAAACAGTGCCAGTGTAAAGATCTAAAAACACAATAACAGGCTTAAAAACAAACCTAAAGGACTCAAAAGCCTGGGAAAAAATTTAAAAGAAGGTCTTTGCCTGGTGTAAAAAGACCACAGTGTAGGTAGATGAGCCTCTCTGGGAAGGGGATTCTGCAGATAGAGTGCCACCACTGAACAGGCCCTCCCCTTAGTAGCCACCCACCTCCCCTCATTTGACAGGGGTACCTGGAGGAGGGCCTCTGAACATGCTCTTAGGGTCTGGGCAGGTATACCGTATATATGAATGTGCTCCCCACACATTATATGGATGGTAGCTCAGTGGTAGAGGACGTGCTTTGTATGCAGAAGATTCCAGGTTCCATCCCTTGTTAAAGATATCTCAGATTGCAGGTGATGAAAAAGACAAGAGCCTTCTCTCCCTGAGACCCAGGAGGGCAGCTGCCAGTCAGGACAGACAATGGTGGGATAGGCGGACAAACAGTTTGAACTAGTGTAAGCCAGTTTTCTGTTTAACATGCTGATATTTTTCTACCATTTCCAAGGAAAGTGCGATCCCAATAAACATCTCCATTGGGAAGACCGGATGGCCGGGTTTTGGTTTTGCAGCATGCTCTCTACCCCGCCAGACAATCAGCCCTCATCTTGCTCACCCTGCCCTCTTTGATCCTGAATCTGTCAATCAGCCTATTTCAGCGATTGCTCACAAGGTTTCCCATGTCTCCTGATGGGATAAAAAGGAAGCCGCTGCTTACACAGTTTACTGCAAGGCACTGGGGGTCTTGTCTTGCACTAGGAGATCCTTGCACAACAGCACCACCACTGACGATGGCCAGAGGGAAGCATTACAAGCGCTGCTGTTGGTCTCTCACGTCTCTCCAGTCCACTAGTCCTGGCCATGACTTTGTTTAAATGTTTGCAGATTTAAAAGTGGCCCATTGACGACTAACGGGGAGCAAGACAATAATAAACTTAACCAGTATCCTCCAGCACTGGCCCTCCCCCCACCTCCCATTCTTATCATAAGCAATCGTATTCATACTGGATGGTAACCACATGAGCCCTATTTCCCAATCTAAGTTACACAAACATATCAGAAGCACATATTGTATGAGAGGGACGTACTGTCCTGAAGATGACCCATTCACTATGGCAGTACTCCAAGGTGCCCCCAAATTCGGGCGTCAACTGTTTTTCGTCGATGTACGTCAATAAGTCACTGACCGAACTCAGCATGACGACCTGGGGGAGAGAAAAAATAGAAGAGAGTCGTTGCTTATCCCTACAGAGGAAATAGAAATTCGGTATCCACAGGACTAGAAACTTGATCGGACAGGAGCACTCACTAGAGGTGCATTTATTTATTTCAGGATTCAGCCCATGGAGAGGACCATGGAGAGACCTCAGCCAAGGAGGAGGCATGGGGCCCTGCAGAAAGCTAGAACAGCTGAAGATTCTGAACAGTCTGCTGAGCTATCCAGTCCTAACAACATCTTGTCAACCCTCCTGACACCCCCTATTACCATCTGGGTCCATCCCTATCTGGCCACCTCTGATTCAGACAAATGTCTGTTAGATCTTTTCAAATATCATAAATTTAACACTGCCTTTCCTTTCCCCACACCATCATCTAACACTCACAGAAGGCTAAACGGTGGCAAAGTGTCCTTTGCATTTATTGTAATTAAAGTGCATTATGGCTGAACCACAATGAACAGCCCTAGAATGAACAACCCACACAGGTAAAGCTACCAAGTACAGAAGAGTAGAGGGTATGCAGGTAACTGCAACAGGCGTCATACCGGCAGTTTGAGTAGGAAATCCTCCTGGCTAAAGCGAAACCCAATGTCAGTAAAAGTGCGCTGGAAAAATCCAGTGGGCCGCAGGACCATCACAAGGTGCAGGTTGCCAGGGAAAGATGCCTACAAGTTAATGGGGGGGGGGAGAGGGGGGGAGAGAGAGAGGGGGGGAGAGAGAGAGAGAGAATCAGTCATAATTCCACATAAAGATCAAATCTGAAAATCAGTCATAGAGAGAGTTCTCCACTGTAGGGGACAACTCACAGTTTAAAACAGGGCTAGGCAACCTGGATCCAAGCAGATGTTTTGGACTACAACTCCCATAACTCCCAGCCAGGGCTGGCATCAAGGGTAGGCACAGCCTCCTGAGGGCCCACGCCCAGCAGGGCCCACTGACAAGAGCCCACTGATCTAAGGCCCCTTGCTCCAAATGTGGCGTGGGCACAAGCTAACGTGGGTACCGAAGGCTCTTTGGCTGACACCTTCTCCTGCCCCACCCCTGCTGGCATTGCTAGATTCCACACCCAAGGTGATAGCAGTCAACCTCCCACCGCACCCTAGAAATCCATGGGAGCAGCTGTTCAGGTATTTGCAAGTAAGGATTCTCCTTTCAGCCTCCTGGTGGCCTTTTAACCGGAGAGCCATATTTCTCCTCCTGGCAGGGTACTGATTAATACAGGGGAAATATAGGAAGGAACAGTGCTAGCGTCAAGGGTAGGCGCGGTCGGGCACCTTCCAAGGGCTCGCAACCCAGCAAAGACCCACTGACTAGGCCCCCATAGAATTGCTCCTCCTCTTCACCACTGCAACTTGCTTGTTCACCCGCCTCTTGCTCTGGCCCAGACAACGGTGGTGGTGAGGAGGAGGAGCAGGAGATGCCCTGGCCTCCTTGCTCCCCGGCTCTCTGCCTGTCAAGCAAGCGGCAGCAGTGATGAGAAAGAGAAAAGGGAGCAATCGCAGCTGGTGACAATGGCAGTGAGAAGGGAGGCTCACTGAGGGAGGCGGCCCATGGAGGATGTCTTCCCCAAGGGCCCTCCAAAACCTAGAGCTGCTGCTAGGGATGTAGCGAGCGTCTGGCTGGGGCTTAAGCCCCAGCGAGAAATCACCCGCTTTCCCTCTCCCACCCCCCAGACACCAGTCCACAGATCCCAGTGCTTGCTAGAACCACCATTTATGCCTGTAATCTTCCATAAATGGCCACTTTACAGCTGCCCTTTGTGTAAAATTGCCCTTTATGAAAAAGGCCGAGCCTCCATTTTTATGCAAAATGGCAGCTCGATGAGGGATCACTTGTGGACAGCCCGGCGACTCACCGCACACGGCAAGCAGGGGCGAGCAGCCAACGGGGGTCTGGCGAGCAACATGTGATCCAGACCACGGTGAGTTTGCCCATCCCTAGCTGCCGCTGCTCCCAGCCATCATGGCGATTGGTCAGGGATTGTGGGAGTTGTAGTCCAAAACATCTGCAGGGCACCAGGTTGCCTACTCCTGGTGTAGAAAATGCACAGTGCCGTCCCATCCTTTTATTCCAGTCACATGGTGTTGCACACTGGGAGTACCATGCATTATTTGTTTCATGTTTTGTACCCTACCTTTCAACTGCAGAATGAAGTGGTATTCTGTTTTTATTGATATTCTGTTTTTTAAAACATTTTTTTTTTTTTAATATGGTGTTCTACTCTTTTTGTCTTTTATTGTTCACCACTCTGGAATCTGTTTAGATGTGGAGTGGTATATAAGTATCGCAAACAAACAAACAAACAGGTCATAGAATCATAGAATAGTAGGGTTGGAAGGGGCCTACAAGGCCATCGAGTCCAACCCCCTGCTCAATGCAGGAATCCAAGTCAGAACATCCCCGACAAATGGCTGTCCAGCCTCGTCTTGAAGGCCTCCAGTGTGGGAGAGCCCACCACCTCCCTAGGGAATTGGTTCCATTGTCGTCTTGCTCTAACGGTCAGGAAGTTTTTCCTGATGTTCAGCCGGAATCTGGCTTCCTGTAACTTGAACCTATTATTCCGTGTCCTGCATTCTGGGATGATCGAGGAGAGATCCTGGCCTTCTTCTCTGTGACAACCTTTCAAGTACTTGAAGAGCACTATCCTATCTCCCCTCAGTCTTCTCTTCTCAAGGCTAAACATGGTACATAAATAAGTGGTATATAAAGTGGTATATAGGTGGTACATAAATAAGGTAACTAAATAAATAATGTGCTCAAGGTGGCTAAATTGTGACAATATGACAATGAAAAACGACAACAGGGATAGCGGCAAATCCAAAAAATGACAGAAAAGTCCAGGGGGAGCAGGAAATTCAACCTTCAGGCCGGCAAATTCAATCAAGGTGAGCCGGCAGTGCTCAGGATGAGGCAGTAGAGCTCCCACTTTATTCTTGCTCACTTAGGATTCCACAGTTATGTGATACTTTTAATCCTTCTGTCTTATTGTTTTATTACCACACCCTTTCTAAAAAAAAATTGAATTTGTATTCATTTTTTCACGCAAGTTTGTTCTTGAAAATGAAAAAGAACTGAGTTCTTAATAATAAACTAAACTAGAAACTTCCCCATGTTCCCACCAGCCAGCATGGTGTAGCGGCTAGAGTGTTGGACTGGAG
This sequence comes from Heloderma suspectum, assembly GCF_057233095.1. Classification (NCBI taxonomy): domain Eukaryota; kingdom Metazoa; phylum Chordata; class Lepidosauria; order Squamata; family Helodermatidae; genus Heloderma; species Heloderma suspectum. The sequence goes on from NC_139466.1 coordinate 7,405,607, forward strand.
ATACAGGAGACCTGGGTTCTAGTCTCCACTCGACCATGAAGCTCACTGGGTGACTTTGGGCCAGACTCTCAGTTTAACTTACCTCACAGGGTTATTTTGAGGACAAAATGGAGAGGAGAACCATGTGAGCCACCTCGCAAGAGGAAAAAAGGCAGGACATAAATGTAATAAACAAATAAATACCATATTTCTGAGTGTGGTGGGACACATAGTGGGACCTGCAGTGGATGAGAAGGATCATATGAGAGGAGATGATGCTTAAGGCATGGAAAGGGAACCTGCAGCCCACAGGCCCTGATCGGAGTAACAGAGGTTACTCCTCCTGCACACAAAGCCTTCATGAATTCCTCCAGGGTCTCCAAGCCCCACCCCTTGAGGAATCTCCACTGTTATCTCCAGTCACAGATTGGAGATAACAGTACAGGATTTGGAAAGTGGCGGGGGGACTCACCCACTGGGGAAGGCGCCACTCAGACAAACCATCCCCAGCTGAGCCAGTAACTGGAGCATGGCATCCCAAATGGCTTGAGACCAGGGTGTCCTAAGCCATGTAAGTCTTTTAAAAGGTTAGACCAACATTTTGAATTGTGCTGGGACGTTAACTGGCAGCCAGCGCGGTCACATGCTCTCTTGTATCTATGACAATGGCTGACAGTAAAACAGTAAAATTCAGTGCACTGCAAGCTTTCCTGCCTCTGCTCTACTTCACCCATCATCACTGGTGGGAATCGAGGTATTCGCAGCCCACTGATGGTACTAAATGCCACAAGGGCAGAGGAAAAGACCCAGGACTGGTGCTTTCAGCACTCTTGTAAAATCCTAGTTCCAGACTTATTCCGCTCAATATACAGCAGAGAGATGGTATAATCAATAGGGCTTTGATACAGATGTGTATCAAGTTTCTTTGGCACCTGCTCCTTTCAGCATTAAAGATGGACACCGTCCGCCATTTTTCTGTGCTGTGTTGCAGCTAGGGGTGTACAAAACCCACGTACCATTCTGTCCAGGTGTCTGCAGGGTGGGGGGAGGCAATCCGTCTCTCCCCCCAGAATCCTGCCTGGCCGGCTCTGCTCTGCAGCGAGTCCGTGGAGCCGCCGGCTGGGGCCACCTGCAGCTGGACTTCTGTCTGCTGCCGGGCTGCGGCCACAAATGGCGTCCAGCGTAGGACGTGATTGGCCATGATTGGCTATGTAAATATTTATGTAACCAATCACGGCCAAGGGCAGGGACGCAAATGGCATCCCCTACGCCATTTGCGTCCCTGCTCTTTGCTGTGATAGGCTACGTAAATATTTTCGTAGCCAATAACGGCCAAGGGCAGGGACACAAATGGCGTCCCCTATGCTGGATGCCATTTTGTTCCACAGCCCAGCAGCAGATGGCTGTGCAACAAAGACGTTGTCCCGGACCATCCGCTGCCTGGTAGGTTCCATCCCGGGGGGATTTCGGGGGGCGACGGGGGAGTTGTCCGCTCTGTCACGGACTCCGGGGGGGTGGATTCTAAGGAATCTGGCCTCATGGCAGATTTCTCTGCCATCCCTAGTTGCAGCACAACCCCCACCCCCAAAAAAACCCTTATACAAAAAGAAAGAAGCTGTGCTACAACCCCTGCCAATGGCGAGCCATAACTTTGAGAAAATGTTGGAAAATGTCTCCTCGTCCTGGAGAAATTCAGTGAAAATGTGGTATTTTACACATCGCTCCACAGGCTGAGACGTGCCACTGAGACACAATATGTTCCCAGGAGCTATTTTTAAGATAGGCTTAAAATAATGAAGGAAAGCAAATTGGTTGCCAAAGTCTTGGTCCAATTTAAGCCAACAGGAATTCTGCCAGGGACCAAGAATTGGCTCCTCTAACCAGAGCAAGCCACTCAATCGCTTGAGACAATATGGGCCCATCATCAAACCCAGCCCATCGATAGCCCTCCATAAAAGGTTTGTCAGCATGGACATGGAATCATGGGCTCAGATGACAGGAAGCCGGATTCCGGCTGACCATCAGGATAAACTTCCTGACTCTCAGAGCAATACAACAGAACCCGTTCCCTAGGGAGGTGGTGGGCTCTCCCACACTGGAGGCATTCAAGACAAGGCTGGACAGCCACCTGCCAGGGATACTTTGACTTGGATTCCTGCACTGAGCAGGGGGTTGGACTCGATGGTCTTATAGGCCCCTTCCAACCCTACTATTCTATGATTCCATGAACACTTAATACAGAAATCTTCCCAAACTTTTTTGAACTCATTCTCCAGAGAAGGAGATTCCCCAGTCTCTCTAGGAAGCTTATTAAGGCAATGCTGATCTGCTCTTTCAGGCTGAATCTACACATAGCAGTTATACCATTATCATACCATTACCATAACTATTGGTACACATGACACCAATGGGCAGCAATCGTTACGATAACAGTATAACTGCTATGTGTAGATTCAGCTTCAGTTATGATTCCCCCACCCCCACCCCCACTGATTAATCTAAATCTGTCTTCCTGGAGTTAAAAAAACAAACTGCTCTTTGTCTTATCCTCCGCAGAATAAGATGAACAACTGCCATGTTTCAGAGAAGTTTTTAGATGACCTTAAGGCACAGGTAGGTACATGAGAGGAGCTGTTCCACCAGGGACTAAAGTTCCAAGCTGTATAGGTTTATATCCATGCTGGAGGCCTTCAAGACAAGGCTGGATGGCCACCTGTCTGGGATGCTCTGACTTGGATTCCTGCATTGAGCAGGAGGTTGGACTTGACGGTCTTGTAGGCCCCTTCCAACCTTACTATTTTATGATTCTGTATTTTGGACTACAACTCCCATCATCCATGACCATGAGGCGTTCAGATGAGGCTGGACAGCCATCTGTCAGGGATGCTCTGACTTGGATTCCTGCATTGAGCAGGGGGTTGGACTCGATGGTCTTGTAGGCCCCTTCCAATCCTACTATTCTATGACTCTATGACCCTGGGATAGTTTGCTCCAAATTCTATGAGTCCCCCAAACAATCAGCGACCACTTGCCACATACAACCCCATCCCTATGAAAACCTGTCAGTTGGATCCTAAGTGTGTTTACTCACAGAAGCAATTCCTACTGAGTTCAATGGGACTTTGAATTCAATGGGGAAAGCAGCGGAAGGTTCCGTGTGGGTGGAGGGAGACTGATGCTGTAGGCTAGTGGACAAATGGTGTCTACTGGGCCTGGTGGGGCATTTAACTACAGGCGCAGCCAATGAGTTGCAGCAGGCGGAGCCATCTGGAGCATCAGTCCAAAGCAGAGGGAAGTTGGGCATTCGGTGTCCTGCCTGCCCAGAAATACTAGCCGTCTCTGTCTACCACCCTTCCAGTTGCCATCTTAAAGGCAGCAAAAGGAGAAGGGAGAGAATAGTATTTGTGACATTACAATTTGCAAGCAGGCAAAATGTGAACACCTTGATGGGATGCCTCCACTGAACCAGAGCGAAGGGGAGAAAGGCACCCATGATGGAGGTGTGTGTGAGGTGGGTGGGGTGGAATGAACCCATTGAACCCCCTAAGAGTGTTTGCCAAACTTCTGATAGCTTTATTTCCAAATTATAGTTTGTGTGTGTGTGCGTGGAGGGGGAGAATGTCTCCCTCAGGTAAGTATCTTGTTCCCATTTGTGGTGTAGCGGTATAATGCCAGTTACATATGGTGTTAGAGTGTTGGGCTGGGGAGACCTGGGTTCAAGTCCCCGCTTCACCCCATGAAGCTCACTAGGTGACTTTGGGCCAGTCACCAACTCTCAGCCTAACCTACCTCACAGGGTTTTTGTGAGGATAAAATGGAGAGGAGGAACATCATGTACACTGCTTTGGGCTCCTTGGAGGAAAAGAAGATGGATACAAATGTAACAAATATATACAATAAATAAATACTTTCTACAGGAGCAGCAATATTTGAATATTTAAATCCAGTCATGGGATTTGCGGCATAAAGTTGCCTCCAAGTATGTTCCATGCGTTTGGAGCGATTCCAGTGACAACGGAGAGTGAGGGATGTGTCACTCCTAACCCAGAAATTCCATATTGAAGTGTAATAATGGCAATGATATAGGTATAATTTTTAAATAGAATAATAATTGAAGTCTGTGTGTAATGAAGTTTAAATTTAATCCCTTGAAGTAACTTTTTCATATTTTTTCTTTTCCCCTTTTGCTTTCTTCCCTCTTGTCCTTTTTAAAAAAATTATTATTTTTTCCCTCTCTCTTTTTTTTTCTCCCCCTCCCCGTCTTTCTCTTGTTATTGCTGCGTCCTCTTAAGAATACTGTATTGTTGGAAACTGTAGATATTGATTGGGCTGTTGCTATTGTTTGTTTCATTTTTAAAGATTAAAAATAGAATAAAAGTATTTAAAAAAAAAAGAAATTCCATTTTTCATCATGGGTTTTAAGGATGCATATGCAGTTTGGCATTCTCAGGCATGCGTGTTTTTAATCCTGGGACTAAAAAGAAGGTTTAGTGGCTCGCCTTCAAATAGACTTTGCCCTTTCTGTGCATAACATGTCTTTTTCTGGTGCCAGCACTTTTCTAAATTAAAGCTCTGGGAAAGCTTTACTCCTACACCCAAAAAAGGTTAACTTGTAGAGAAGGCATAAATATAATGATGATCCAAACTCAGTGGAATCCTCTTGCTGTGTTTGTGGGTGACTCACCGTGCTGGGGCATATCCCTGTCTCAGAAGAGAATGAATGCTCCAATCACACCCAATGCAAAAGTGGGTAAAGATCACTGGGTGGCCACTTACGAATTGCCAAAAGGTTGCCCAATTTACATAAAATTTGCATGTGCTAATTTATACATATAGATGCAGATTTAGAAATAATAACTATAATTTAAATAGAAATAAAGAACATCTCACCATAGTGCAGAAGACTGTGACCAGATGATGCCTGTGTCTCCCTGGTTAGATGTTAACTGCAGTTCTTCTGGTTCTGTATCTTTAAACCAGCCTCAGACAGGACAAGGCTTTGCATAGAGGATGCCTTCAAATAAAGGACTATCCTTGGAAAAGGGGACACATGGCCACCCTAAAGGATCACCCACCCCTTTCAGGTGAGACCCATGGCAGACAACTATGCAGCAGCCTCATCTGTGAGTGAACCCTTTTAGGCTCAAATTAAATTCATTACACTGATAAATGCAATTAATTTAAATTAATTCGTCATTTTATTTACTGATGGTGGGGAGGCTGGCAGTTTTGTCCTAACCATCTGAGAATGAGCAGGCCTAATAGGACTAGTCCTCATTGCCCACTCTCAAAAAGGTCCCTGCATCTTGCAGGCCTCACTTTAGGTGCTGCTTGTCGAATTCAATCCTTACTACCTTAAATGTGCCCTTGGAGCCAGGGAAAAAAACCGGAAGTAGGTGTGTGTGTGTGTTTTATACCTTGCCTCTTATCCTTACATAAGCAAATTGGTTTCATTCAGATTCGTTGCCATGCCACACGGTTGTCCTGATAGAGACCTTAATAGGGTCTTGTCTGCTTTCTGTAGCACAGCTGCTATGGAGGGGTTCGAGAGCAAGGTTGACCCCCCTTGGGAAGCAATTAAATGATAGATGGAACTATCCCCCTCCCCCAACACACACACTTTTCAAATAATGCATAGCTGAAATCTTCAGCCAAGATCTAAGGAAACACCACTCAGCCAGATCTACTTGACCAAGAGCTTCTGAAGTTGCCTGTCTTCAACAACGCCCCCCCCCCCTACACACACACACACACAAATGGTACAGGAAAAAGAAGGGAGGCTGATTGAAATGTAGATGTACACATATTTGGGGAATTATTGGGGACTCTTAAATCCTTCTTGATGCTGATGGGAGAAAATTCTGCACCTGCCTAACCTTTGTATATAGAGATCAGTGCTTAAATTTTGGCTGGATCATAGCCACTGTGGGAAACGAGATGCTGGGCTTCAGCAGGGCTGTTCTTGAACTCCTGTAAGACTGGAAAGAAGAGGTAGAAAGAGGAACTGGGGGGGGGGAGGCAATTCAGATTAGATCAGAGTGTCCTGATAGAAAGGAGAGAACATTCAATCTCACACACTATCAGCCTTCTGCACCAAATGTCTAGGACAGACCCAGGTCCCAGGCCGCCTTACTTTCAAAAAGCATTAGGACAGATTTCATTGAGGGGGGGCTCATCCAATTTTTTCCACACTCACAAGTGCAAACTGTTTTACCATGCATCCTCAGGAGGACATGGCTTCCCCTTCACCTTTGGGAAAACTCAAATTCCAACCATCAGGGAGTTGCAGAAGTTAACTTTCCCAGGAAAGGAATGCCTCTGCCGCCCAACAGAAAGACAATCCATGTCACCTCTGGGCATCTCTGCACCAGCCTAAAATGGGACTTTCTGCTTCCATTTTAAATGCAGGATCACAACAACTCCCTTTTTCATGTGCTTCCTTTTCCCCCACCCCCTTCCCCCTCCTTCTCCCATATCTGAGTCTTCCATTCTTTCATTGATCTCGCTCTTCTTCTTGCGTCTTTTCTTCTTTTCATGGAGGAAACTGAACACAACGGGGTAATTTGATAGCCCATTATCTGCGATCTATTTAAAAATGGCACAAAGGGCATTTAGTGCAGGAGACGCCTTGGTGGGTTCATGTAAAGAACCCACAAACTTCCGTGAAGGAGCAATCTCAATCACAGGACAAAAGCCCCGTGTGAAGGAGCCCTCTGCCTTGTTCTCCCAGGAACCTGTACAGTCTTGCAAGCAGAAACTCTCCATACCCTTCCACCTTTCAAAAGAGGAAAAGTGGGTTGCTTGCAACACCCTCTTCTCAAACCAAAGATAACAGGCAGTTTCCCTCACTCTTGTGTTGCACATTACCAAAGTCTCTTCACCTGCAAAACATCAACTCACTCTGCAATAACCTGTCATGCACCACCTATTCCAAAACAAAGTGTGTGTGTTTTTAAAAAGACTCTCCCCACACCCAAATAACACACCTCAGATAATAGGTTCTATCTCACACAATGGATAGACAATTCTGTCTCACACAATGGATCTGTCTGCACTTGTAGAATACTTGCAACCGAAACATTCAGTAACATTTACTATCTGGATAGGCAGCTGCAGTTTTCTTTTTTTTTGAGGGGGTGGGTGGAAAGGCAAGAGAACAATGTGCTGTCATTTTGATTCCATGCACGTGTTTACACGCATGTGCACTAGAGTGGCCCGATTTAACTTCCAGGGACACCCAGAGGAAAAGAACATCTGTGCAGGTGACCTGATGTTTTAAAAGGGATCCCCTACAGGCAAAAAATAGAAATAGGGATGGAAGCTTTTTCAGAAAAATTGGGACTGTCCCTGGTAAATGATAGGAGCAGTTGGAGTGTATGCATGCAGCTGGCATTTAAGCAGTAGTTTGTAACTCAAAAAGCTTGCCCTTTTTTATTTTATGTTGAAGGGCCCCACAGAGGGCTTCCAAAAGAATTAAAGATTTCTGTTTGATTTATCTCTCACACCCTTCAAGGGACTGATGCAATAAAGGGATTTTGAAGTCTCCCATGTCTCTCTGTCACACACACAACTCACACACACACAGAGAGAGAGAGATTCCCAAGGTGCTCTATTTAAATCTGATGCCAACTTCACCGTATCAACACTTGACAAGCGGTTTGGACGATCATGGGAAATGCAATCAAAATGTCAAATACAAAGAACATCCTTGGTGTGTGTGCACGCCTGTGTGTCATCTCGAAGCGCTGCGTTCAGCAGTTTGCCCTAGAGCACTGCACTCCCTCGCTGCTGCACCAAGACAGCATCTGAACTTAGAATCTCCTTTGCCAAAAAAGAAAAAAAAAAAAAGACTGCAGGCAGACGGAGCTCTTACCGCATTCCTTCGGCACCTCATCTTGCCTCTTGGGGGATTTGCTTCAGCCATCTCCTTCGCGTGCAGGAACCGATTCCCTTGCCCAAATGTCAATGCGGCATCGGTGAAATAGGACCCGTGTCTCATGAGGTGCTTAAAAATCGCCACGGAAAGCCGGCCGCCTGCACAGCAGCTTCTCCTGGTTCTGTGGCAGTGGCATCATCACTGCCCGGGAGACAGGGAAACTCCTTGCTCGTATCAGTTCCACGGGTCACACATGTTCCCATAATCCACTAATCCCCAACTCAAACTGGCTGGCAGGTGATCCAGTCCTAGTCTGGCTAAAGCAGAGAAGGCCTGGGTGCCAAAACTGTGAATGGCCGTTGGCTGTGCTACCCGGAGAGAGAGAGAGAGAAGAGAGAGAGAGAGAGAGATGCTCTGCGGCCAAGAACAGCTGTGTGTTTTTAAGGTGGAATGTGGAAGATCAGAGACACATTTAATTTCGGCCACCGTGTTCCCCCAAACGAGCAGCTGACAGGGAGGCAGCGTTCTGCTGTTGTGACCCTTCTTTTCGGAAAGGCAAAGGGACCTTTCCTCAAAGCTTTTGTGGGGCAGAATGCCTAAGGAGGCCCGGTGAAAATGAGCAAGCCATGTTTGGCTGGGGGCTGCTAGGGACATCCCACTTACTTGCGCGAGGGCTGGAGAGAGACCCTGTGGCAGCTTTCGGTGTAGCCAAGTGAAGGAGGAAGAAGTCTTGGGTTTTACTTGGGAGGAGTCTGGGGCAAGTGTAGATGATGGTGGGGAGTTACACATGGAAAGGGCTCCCCGGGGTATGTAGGTCTCAGGCTGTGAACACTTTTAAGAAGTCAGAACCAGCACCTTGAATTTGGACTTGAAATTAACTAGCATCCCTCCCTGAGCAGATCACCAGGTTCTGGCCTTGGCCGTTCCTTGTGCTTCGCGCCCTGAACAGCCTCCTGATCCACAGCCATTAGCAGGAGATAACATCTAACTCCATGCCATGGAAAGCTTCACCTGCTAAGATCTGCAGTCCAAGCCGCTATTAAAAAAGAACAAGCACAGGCCAGGCCCGTTTCACAGGCTCCGGGCATTTTCTCACCTTGCCCCACAGTTGTGGAATTCTCTCCATTTATACCTCCTTACGGAACCAGAGCTGGACAAATTTAAACGAGGCTTGAAAGCTGACTTGTTCGAGTCAGAGTCGCAGGCGTGGTGTGTGGAGTGAGGAAACATTCAGTTTGTAATTGGGTTTCAAATTGGTTGGTTGTTTTAACTGACCGGTTGTAAGTGGTTAAAATTTGGACTAGTCGTTTATTTAATGTGCAATTATTCACTGTCTTTATATTATTGTGTTGTATGTTTGGGGGTTAATTAGGATACGCCCTGGTATACAGTGCAATATACATTTGTACTATATGATTATTATTGTTGTTGTTGTTGTTATTGCTATTATTATTATTATTATTATTATGCAGGGTGGGCAACACACTCCATTTTTTTTTCTGTTGTGGCGCCAGAGTTGGGGTGCGCTCGCTGGTGAGTTGAGGGGCGGCAATGCAGCCCACCGAACCGCAATGTCAGCCAGCTCTGCTTTAATGGGAGATGCCTTGGCTCGAGCTTGGGGCCTTTTGCGTGTCAAGAAGGTGCCCTGTCTCCAGTCTGTTACTTCCACTCAGGGAGGGCCTGTAGCTCAGTTTGCAGGAAGGAGTGCCTTGGCCTCTCCAGTTAAAAAAAGAGAGCAGGTGATTGGAAGACCCCTCTCTCCTAGAGACCCTAGAGAGCTGCTGCCACTCAAAGTAGGCAATACTAGAATAGGAGGATGAATACTACAACCCTGCATAAGCAGTGGTAAATTTCAGTGGGCTCTGGTGGCTCCAATTTCAGTGGGGCTGCGGATGCATTCCGGGTTTCAGTCAGAACCAGCCAGAACACCAAAGGAGCTATCCAAGGTGCTAAACCCCACCCCCCAAGATAGGTTCAGCACCTTGGATAGCTCCTTTAGCATTCCGGTTGCTTCTGACTGAAACCCAGAATGGATCCACAGCCCCACCGACCTCTGAGCCACCAGCCTCCACTGTTAAATTCTAAAGCTCACCATGACAGTCCCCATGATGGTCCCAAGGAGAATCCAAAAATCCAGTCAGCTGTGTCCAGCCAGATCAACAAACCAGTTCTGGCAGTTTTCATCTCCACCAGGAGCAGGTCTTTTGTAGAGCTAATGGGTCCCAATTGCCCATTCAACACCAGGCCACCCCCCAAATACTTTGCATCACAACAGGGAACAATATACTGTCACTGGGGAAATCCATTTGCTCCCCACCCATCCCAGCTACCGTGAAGCTCAGCTCAGAGGGAACTGAGAAGCCTGGCAGAAGGTGTCATAGTCCCCATCCCTGCTAATCAAAAAGCTTCGGTGCTTCGATCCTGCGAGGCCCACTACACCACTGGGTATAAAGCAGCTTCCTAGGTTCCCCGCAGCAGGATAGCTATAGAAGAAAGACTTACCGCTATTTTTTGGAGAGCCATTTTGACCGACGTCCACGTATCCAGTCGTCTGTCCAGGATGAGGGTAAACTTGCTGTTGGGTTTGCGTTGGCTAAAACATGAGAAAAGAAGGGAAAGGTAGGGAACAACACCATACCGTTTGCATCCATACCAAAATGCAAAACCCAAACCCCATTATACCTCTTGCTTCCCCATTCCCAATTTTTAAAAATGGCTTTCAAGACATAAGCATCCATTGTCATTGCAGCTAGGGAAGCATGGATTTTGTATCATTTGTTCTGTTTGCGTTTCACTGACTGTCAGGTGGCTTTCATTCCATCATCCGTTCACTGGCAGAATCAGATTTCTTTCCAATGTCCCAAATTTGTGAAAATTCGCACTTGCAAAATGCATAAATCCTCCCCAAAATGAGCATTGTCACGCTTTAGCCTATGGGGAAAATGTACATTGTCAACCGGTGGTGTTTTTTATTTTACGTATTTTTCTATGACTAAATTTGAGTAAAATTCTGGAAAGTTAAAAAAAAATGGTCCAGAAGTCCACAGAATCAGTGAGACTCAGGAAAAGCTGGTCCACCGTGGAATCCACAGGTCAGATTCATAAAAGTCCAAATTCATTTGATTCCATTGCATATTTTTCTGACATTCCTAATTGCAACCACCCAGACCAAAAGAACTCTCAACCTTGGAAATTAACTTTGGAATGTTTGGATGTGGACAAGTTGAGGCCTTGCAAAGCAACTAGCCAGCAGAATCTGTCTAATAATTCCTGCCAGCTCCACTTGAAACATACACCTCAGGTTACTCAGAGAGGAGGTGAAATTTGAACTGGAGGCATCCCACTTTTATTTTAAAATTATTTATTTATTTATTTATTTATTTATTTATTATTTCTTTTCCATCTGGCTGAAGAACAGAAAGCAGAGAGTAGGAATAAATGGTAAATTCTCCCAATGGAGGGATGTAAACAGTGGGGTCCTCCAGGGATCTGTATTGGGATCGATGCTTTTCAACTTGCTCATAAATAATCTGGAAATAGGAGTGAGTGTTGAGGTGGCCAGGTTTGCTGATGACAGCAAATTATTTTGCGTGGTTAAAACAAAAACTGATTGTGAGGAGCTCCAAAAAGATCTCTCCAAACTAGGAGAATGGGCATCTAAATGGAAAATATGTTTCAATGTAAGCAAGTGTAAAGTGATGCATGTGGGGAACGGATCCCACTTTGCATATATCGGATCCGAGCTAGCGGTGACTGACCAAGTGGGGGTGTGGTGGACAGGTCAATGAAAATGTCAACCCAGTGTGTAGCTGTTGTGAAATAGGCAAATTCCATGTTAAGCAGTCAGGAAAATAAGTGAAAATAAAATTGCCAATATCATACTGCCCTTATACAAACTATGGTGCAACCACACTTGGAATACTGTGTACATTTCTGGTCGCCACACCTAATAAAGATAGTTGGAAAAATGCAGAAAAGGGCAACTAAAATGATCAAGGGACTGGAGCACTCCCCTATGAGAAAAGGTTACAACATCTGGGACTATTTAGCTTAGAGGATAGGCAAGTGAGGAAAGACATGATAGAGGTGTACAAAATTATGCATGGTGAGGAGAAAGTGGGCTGGGAGACATTTGTTCTCCCTCTCTCATAATACTAGAACCTAATGGGGTCATCCCATGAAGCTGATTTATTGGTAGGAGATTCAGGAAAGGGAAGAGGAAGGACTTCTTTGCACAGCACTTAGTTAAAGTACAGAATTCGCTACCACAAGATGTAGTGATGGCCACCAATTTAGATGGCTTCAAAAGGGGATTGGACAAATTCATGGAGGAGAAGGCTATCAATGGCTACTAGTCCTGATGGCTATATGCCACCTCCAGTATCAGAGGCAGCATGCCTATGTACACCAGTTGCTGGGGAACATGGGCGAGAGAGTGCTATTGCACTTATATCCCACTTGTGGGCTTCCCATGGGCAGTTGGGTGGCCACCATGTGAACAGAATGCTGGACTGGACGGACCTTGGTCTGATCCAGCATGGCTCTTCTTATGTGCTTAATATTTCCTATGGGCCTTCAGATAGCTCCCACTGTTTTCAATGGACATTTTGTCCTTTGTTTTTAGTACATCCCCAGGTGGAGCTTGTGCCATTTGGCTGAAAATCCATTCACTAGGCTGAATTCTAAGGGCACTTGCAGGAAGCATAAATGAGCTTTCCAGAGAGGCTCTCCTGGAGCCAACGCTGTCGTCTTTTCAGCACCAGGTGAAGACCTTTTTCTTTTCTTTTTCCCAGGCATTTTAGGTTTGCAGTTTCTGTTGTTTTAAATCCGTTACTGTATTTTAAATCTTTGCCCTGCTTCTAGGTTCTATTTTGTTATTCTAGGTTCTATTTGGTTTATTTTATACTGTAGTTTTAAATGTTTATACTGAATTGTATCATATTGTATTTTATGGTCTGAATTGTTGTGAACCGTCTGAATTGTTGTGAACAGAGAGATTCAGCTCTTGGGCAGTATCGAAACATAATAAATAAAGAAATGTTGCCTCTCCCTGTAGTATGGGCTTGGTGCTCCCAGTGAAACTAAGAACAGCACATGTATAACCTAAGCACACACACACACGCGTGCACACACACACACACGCACACACATCCTAGCTCTGCCCAACTCAATTACTCACTCACTTTCATTCAGGGAAACCTGTTCCCAATCTACTCATCAGACAATTAAGGAGAGAGTTATTTGGAGTACACTTCACAAAGACTATTGCATTGAGGTCAGGCTCCCAGTTCTGCAAGTTTTAGGCAATCCACTCCGCATCTTTTGTTTCCTTAGATCAAAGCTCCAGCAGAAGCATAGAATTGAAAGGACCATGTCTGGAGGATGGGTGGGGTGTGTGTGTGTGTGTGTGTGTGAGTGTGAGAGAGAGAGAGAGATGGCAAAATAGGGGAGAGCACACAGCCCCACAATGACTTACCAAAATCCAGTGCCGCAAGACTAACTTTACAGCCTACAACAGGACTTCAAGAAGGGGTGTGAGCAAGGAGGAGAGGAAAGGGAGTCACAGAGAGGCCTAGGGTACAGGCGCAAGGCAAGACTGGTGTGGGGTTGGAGCACGTGCAAATCGCCACGGCTTATTTGCAGACTTCTCGCTCATCTCTTCTGTCCCTAACCTGGTGAGAAGTTTGCCTTTTCTGTGTTTGGCAAAGTGTACAAATAAAAAGTGTGTGTGCACAGGAGAGAGGAAAGTCAGGTCTGGAGGAGAAAGGTGCACGCAAATTGCCCTCTTCCTTTGTAGAGGGTTCCATGGCTCAGTGGCAAAACACATGCCTTGCATACAGAAAGTCTCCAGTTCAATCCACGGCAGCTCCAGTTAAAAGGTTTGGGTAGCAGTTTATGGGAAAGACTCTTCCCTGCCTGTCCCCTGACCTGGGACAGCTGCCGGTCAGAGTAGACCAATAGTCTCTGAGCTGGTATAAGGCAGCTTGGACCAAGGTCCCACAGCACACCTGTTTTGCGTGCAGAAGCTCCCAGTTTCAATCCCACACATCTCCAGTTAATAAGGATCAGGCAGTAGCTGAGGGGGATGAGACTTGCCTGGCACTGTGGACAGCCACTGCCAGTCAGAGCGGACAGCACCAGAGCTAAATCGACAGAGTCTGATCTGGTACAAAGCAGCTGCCTATGCTCTTTCACAGTGCCGGCTCCTGGTTTCGGAGGGCCGTAGGGAAAGACCCCCTCCGTGGGGCCCCTCCCTCAGCGAGTCTGCCTTCTCCCCACCACTGTCTCCAGCTGCTACTGCTCCACAACCTCTTTCTTATCACTCCAGAGAGCCAGCGAGCAAGTCGGCAGCGGCATCTCCTGCTCCTTCTCACCACCACTGTTGTCTGGGCCAGAGGAAGAGGCAGGGGAACAAGTGGGTTGCAATGGCGGAACAAGTCCAGGGTGCTCTTGCCAGAGGGCCCCTGCTGGGGTGGGGACAACAGGCAGGTGCCCAACCATGCCTACCTGTGATGGCAACCCTGTTCCTTCCTATATTTCCCCTGTATTCATCAAAACCCTGCCAGGAGGAGAAATATGGCTCTCCAGTTAAAAAGGCCACCAGGAGGCTGAAAGGAGAATCCTTACTTGCAAATACCTGAACAGCTGCTCCCATGGATTTCTAGGGTGCGGTGGGAGGTTGACTGCTATCACCTTGGGTGTGGACTCCAGCAATGCCAGCAGGGGTGGAGCAGGAGAAGGTGTCAGCCAAAGAGCCTTCGGTACCCACGTTAGCTTGTGCCCATGCCACATTTGGAGCAAGGGGCCTTAGATCAGTGGCAGAAGTTCCCAGGCTCAGTCCCTGACATCTCCAGGTAGGGGGGCAGGGGAAGAATCCTGCCTGAAACCCCGGAGAGCCGCTGCTGCCAGTCAGCATCAACAACACTGGACTAGATGGACCAGTGGGTCGACCCAGTGCAAGGCAGCTTCCTGTGTAAAGCCCACAGTGTTAAACTCTTCGCCGCCCTGCAAGACTGTCTGGGGCTTTGGCAGACACTGGAAAGAAACTGGTTCGTAGCTTGCAAATGTTTCAAGGAAATGGCTGAATGCCATTTCAGTATGTGCCTGAAAGCAGACAACTGCTGAGGGGGGGGGGGGCTGCTTGGGGGCAGCACATGTTATGGGCTTAATATCCCACTATCCACTTAACAATTGCAACAAAAGTACAAGCAGTTCATCTTCCCTAGCAGGCTGTCCACACAGTTAGTGTGGCCAGTGTCACGTGAACATGAATTGCAGGAAAATGTATTACGGTGATGCCCATCCAACAGATGCCCTTGCCAAAGTCCACATGGGCCAACTGGTCGTCTTATACGACAGAGGTAAATCATGCATGCAGAACATGCATGCATACAGTGAGACACGATACAAGAACAGATATTCAAAAATATTCCTGTACAAAAATCAGTGCTTGAGTTATATATGAATACCAAAGCCCCAAATATCGAATTTAGGGTATTCAGTCTTGGTCCTCACTGCAGAACCCATTCCAGCGCCTACCGAAACGTTTGAGCTCAGAACAGTAACTGCTCAACTCTTTGGCTGGCTATGTGGAAAGAAGAGGCGTGTGGCTCCTGAACCCTCCCACAGAAGACAGATCTAACCACCTCCTTTCTACATCTGATAGACATCACAACCTGCTGGGCAGGTATCACAGCAGATGACTCTGTTGTGTTGTATCAGTAGTTTAATCACAATTATTTTCCTGGCTATATTTTTTGTCCCCGTTCCCCTTGGGTTCTTCTAATTTTCTAGGGGCACAGGGTCTAGGGTTTATACACAGGTGAGTTAAACAAACCAGTGTTTACTTTTAATTATGAGTTTGGGAACAAACTTATCTGCAAAAGAAATTAATGCGCAAAACATATGCTGCTATCTGTACAGTCAGGAGTCTGTGTGCGTGAGGGTGTGTTTTAAATCTCACACACAATTCAGTTAGGTATGCACAGAATCTCAGGTTTCATTTTTAAATGAGCCCTTCTCCCTTTGCCAGTCCACAGTGAAGATAGGTAGGTAGCTTCTGTTCCTTTTTTGGCTGCCCTTTCCCAATTGGAGATGCTTCAAGTGTGTGAAGGGATACCTCCCATAGCTCTGTTGGGAATGCTGCAACCTCATCTGTAAGTTACTGGAAGGGGACAGTGTTGCAGTTAGTTAATTCATGGGAATTTTGACCACAGCGAGCCTTAGGATCTCTATGGCCTACAATGTGGTTTCCTGTGATTTCTTCCTTTTTGATCCTCCCCTTCCTCCCACCCCACCCCACCCCTCTCTGACTTCCACCACTGCTCAGAGCACGTGTGTTTGCTCTCTCGCTCCTGCTGGTGTAATGGAACACAAAATAGACTGAACAGACTCTTTGGAAACTCTATGCTGTACCTGCATTTTAGATGCAAGAACATTTGTGAGTAAAACCATTTTACCTTTTCTTCACCAAAGAAGGGCGTGGTCTCCTTTTATTGCTCTAAGATAGCCTGTGTGCATGTGGGACTGGTAAACGCTCATTCTGCTTTGCCTTTTTGTTTTTTCTCTGCTAATTGCCTTTCTAACATGAGGCATCTTTACTAAATAATCAACATCCCATATCACAGATGCCTCGATGCCTGTTCTGTATTGAAATGCTGTCCATTGTTATGATGCAGACTAATACCACAAGTCAATTAAAAAAAAAAAACACCAATAAAGAACAGCAAATGAGGTCGCCTTATATTGCATCAGACCTTTGGTAATCTGTCTGATTTTTATCTTGCTTTCTTCTCCAAGTAACTCACAGTGGCATGCATGGCTCCACCCCACTCCATTTTTCCTCACAACAACCCTGTGAGGTAGGCTAGGCTGAGAGACAGAGCCTGACCTGAGGTCTGAATGGGAATATGAGCCTGGAAAGGACTCCACAAGCAATGCCATATATCTAGCCATTGAGAAGAGCAACCTGGGCCTTCTACATAATTTGCCTTTTACTCATAACCAGTTTGGAATCTGGCCCTGTTGCAGAATGCCAAGATCACACTCGATACCTGCTCGGTGTTAACCCTGAGGCATGATCTGTACCTTGGGATCCAAGTTAAGTATGTTAAAACTTTCGTCACAACCTCCTCGGGCATTTGGTTGAAGTGGGAATTTTCAGGAAGTGTTATGATCCAGCCGTTGTCCTTTCCTCGCCCACCTAGGGGGCACAAAGAGAAAGTGAGAGAGAAACAGGGGCAGCATGAGTAGAAGCCTCAACCAGTAGCTAAACCACACTATACACGTGTGCTTGCAACCGAAATCAAAGCAGGCCTCTCCAACGATGTTGCCAATTGCTGTGGGTTTGGATTTTGCTTGGGTCTCATGCTGCATCCTGGCAACTTGGGATGGAAAGCATTTTAAGTGTGTCTATTTGTATCCCAATTCTCCCTAGGGTGGCCATGTGCACTACTTTACAGAGGACAGTCCTCTCTTTGAAGGTGTCCTCTGTTTGCAGGGCTGCCTAGTCCAAGTCCAGTTTAAAGATAAAGAATCATAAAGTGGTCACTGATTTGTGTAAAAATTGCACATGCTCAGCGCAGATACACAGGTGGTCACCTGGTCACAGTCTTTCCCCCTCTGGTGAGATGGACTGTATTTCGATTTCATTGACAGCCATTCTTTCTACACGTGCATCTATACATATAAATCAGCACGTGCACATTTTACACCAATGTGTCCACTTTTGTCGACTTTTTTTTTAACTGATGCATAAGTGGCTACGCTACATCTCTCCCTGCCCCTCCCCACCCCAACACTGGGAGGTTTTGCAGTGGGGAACAAAAGAAAGTAGACCATACCCACCAGAAAGAAACGCGAACTCTTTCATCAAATCATCGGCAATGTCCCTTGCACGGGTTGGGAGAGCTGACTCTAGCAAAGAAAGCAACATGAAATGCATACATGAATCACTCTGCTGTTAATTGCCATGTTTTCAGTCCTACTTTTCCCTGCCTTCTCCAACTCTAGAACTCCAACCACTCATGGTTGCTTCACTTGCCTGCTTTCCCCTTTCTTTAGCCCTCTTGATGCAACCAATATCCCTAGCATTACTCCGTTCCTGGCATTACACCCTCCACTCATCTTCACCACCATGGAGCTTAAGCACAGAGGAGCTTTTTTTCTTTAGTTCCTTATCTCTTTGCCTTTAACCTCAAGCCTCATTCTCAGTTTACCCATCTTCCTCCCTTTTCCTCTGTCCATTGCCTACTGCACACCATTCCTTCAGCCCCCTTACCTCTGGGTTCCCTTAGCTTCCCTGTATCCCAGGATCACTTTACAGGTCACAGCCATCCTCTGTGTGAGGTTATAATCCTGGCCAAACTGGCAATTTCCCCTTTCCTCACAGAAGCTGGACCACATGCTGTTTTGTTTCCAGAGCAGCTGATCACTCCCTGCCATTACACCAGCCCAGCCAATCAGCATTAGAGGCTTCATGGCCACAAACACAATCCAATCTAGTGTCCTTATTTCCAAGTCTGTGATCTCAATACCCCTCATGAAAAAGGTATTTCAGAATCGGCACGCCTCTACACAGGACTCCACGATTTCTCAATTAAAATCGCAATGAGCTGTCGTTATTACCTGGTGCGATCAAGCAATACTTATGATATTTGGTATGAATGGTTCCTAGTGCACAGCAAGTACGCAACACTCTCCTATACAAAAGCTCCTTTTATGGCTGTATGGGAACAGCACACCATATCAATCATCCTCAGCTACAGAGGCTAACGGGAAAATGAACAGTTACTAGAAACTCTCCCACAGGGCCTGTGTAAGACAACACAAAGCGTAATGATGATACAGAAAAGTATTATTATTATTATTCCCCGGAAAACCGTTGACAAGCTATCATCTGTACTCCGATAATATTTCTAAGCCAAGGCTTCATTCTAAAGCTGGTCAACACTTGAGTTTTAACGTTGTGGTAGAAAGTTTTGCCATAACCAAGCTAAACAAAAGTGCACGTCCAACAGCTTGACTCGAACAGGACTAGCATAGCTCAAGCCAGCAGTTACAAGCTTCCAGAAATCCTTTTCTATGTCAACTTCTCTGCTGAGCTTGTTGCAGATGTATCTGGGACATGCTCTAGAACACATCTGTGATTCACATGGGTCACTGGTTAGGTCTACTGGGGATCACCATTGCTACATTTGAAACAACTGGGCCCTATAACACATCCAGTGCTGTTCTGGAGGTGTGTGTGTGTGTGTATGGGGGGTGAGGAGGAGAGAGACTGGTGATGATACGCCTTGGTGCACACGCAGAACTAACCTAATACTCGTCTACAGTTGCACATTGCAGGACAGCATCAATGGTGTGGCCAAACATTTCACCATTAATGTTCTTCTCATTGAGGAACAACATGGCGCCCTGGATATTTTTGAAAGCCACTCATCTAAGGGATTGCAAATTGCATTAAAGGAGCTATCTAAAGTGCTGAACCCTATCCCCCAAATTGGTTCAGCACCTTGGATACCTCCTTTAGAGTTCTGGCTGCTTCTGACTGAAACCCAGAGCGGATTTACCACCCCACTGACATAGGAGCCACCAGCCTCCACTGGCCAAAAATAACATAGTTACCTGTGGCCAGACAGCCTAGTACACATTTTTTGAGGGCTGGAAACTTGAGTCTGGGTTTTTATCTGCAAGGCTGGGATAAGGACAGGCGAGTAAAAGATTACAGAGTTAGCTTGAGTCAGAGTTACACCATGTGCCTTCATTAATTTCTTTTTAAGAAGGCAGGGCTGGTAGCTGGTTCCTTGCTCTCCTCATGGAACGGCCTACGCCATGTGCAAACAGCAGGCACCATACACACCTGTCAAGCTGAAAGAAAAACTCATGACTCTTCACGATACCGATCAACTGCTCTTTGTCGAGCACAATCTCTATTGTGTTTCATTAATAAAAGGGACGGGCAGGTGGTGGTGGGGGTTGTGAAAGGGCTAAGATGCTACCATGCAAATCCAGGGCTGGGAGAAAGAGGCTGAAGGAGATAATGGTGTTTTACTCCATTTTACTTGGGGAGGAATAAGCTGAAGCTGAACCCTGACAAGACCGAGGTACTTTTGGTGGGAGACAAGAGGAGGCTGGGGGATGTTGACCTGGTGTTGAATGGGGTATGGCTGCCCTTGAAAGACCAGATCCGCAGCCTGCGGGTCATCTTAGACTCCCAGCTGTCTATGGAGGCTCAGGTGTCAGCTGTGAGCCGGACAGCGCTGCACCAACTCCATCTGATACGATGGCTGCGCCCCTACCTTCCCCACCATCTGCTCCCATTGGTAGTACATGCCCTAGTCTCTCATTTAGACTACTGTAATGCGCTCTACGTGGGGTTACCCTTGAAGACGGTTCGGAAGCTGCAGCTGGTACAGAATGCAGCGGCTCGCCTGATGAAAGGCAGCCACCGGCGTGATCACATCACTCCAGTGCTGAAGGAGCTGCACTGGTTACCAGTTGTTTTCCGGGCCAAATTCAAGATGTCGGTTTTGACCTTTAAAACCCCATATGGTTCCGGCCCAGCCTATCTCAAGGAGCACCTCCAGCAACACCAGACAGGCCACTCAACAAGATCAGCCTCGGATGGCCTTCTCTCTGTCCCATCAGCCAGGACAGCTAGGCTGGTGAGGACGAGGGAGAGGGCCTTCACTGTGGTGGCCCCCACTCTGTGGAACTCCCTCCCTAAGGAACTCTGCCATGCCCCCTCTTAAATGAGCTTCTGCCACGCACTAAAAACGTGGTTGTTCAGGCAGGCATTTGGGGTTGGTTAGGGTAATTTTAGAAATGTGATGTTTTTAATGTTGAATTTTATTGTTTTTAATGTTGTACATTGCCCAGAGTGGCAGGGTGACCAGCCAGACGGGTGATTAATAAATTTAATTAATAAATAAAAAAATAAATTATTCACATCCTGTTTGCGGATACTGAAGAGAAAGACATGGGAAAACTAAGTCATCAAAAAGGAACTTGAGATTGTTACCAGACTCAGTGGTGTTGCAGACCAGAGTCAAAGCACCAGGACTTTGTGGCTAGCAGGGAAGACGATATAATCTGTTACCCGCTCAGGCTTCCCTGTTTCTTCTGAGCTTAGTCGCAATCCACACAGTAGCTGGATGAAAATGGATGTTCCCAACAAAAATACATTGTTGTGAGTTACCCTTGTTGTAATGTGAAGTATTTTGCGGTGGTCTGGGGCTTCTTCACACAGAGCTTTTATCCTGCTACTGAGATTGGTTACTCACGGAAGTTTGCGGGCCCTTTAGATGACGCCGTGACCCTCCAGGGCGTCTCCTGCACTAAGTGACCTTTATTCCATGTTTAAATAGATCAGAGATAATGAGGTATCAAATTACCCCACTTGTGTTTCGCTTGAGTTCCCTCTGTGAAAAAGGAAAAGCCTCAAGAAGAGGAGCCTGACCAATGAAACATATGGAAGACTCGGATAACGGGGAGATGGAGGGGGAAAGTGGGCGAGGGGAAGGAAGCACATGTAAAGGGAGTCCTTTGTGATCCTGCAGTTAAAACAGAAGCAGAAAGCCCCGTTTTAAATGTGGGATTTTAGGCTGGTGTAGAGATGTTCTTCAAGGGGCTGCGGTGGCTTAGTGGTTAAGACGCTGAACTGCAGACTGGAAGGTCGGCAGGGCAGCAGTTTGAGACCCGAGTGCTGCGTGACCGAGTGAGCTCCCGTCTTCAGTCCCAGCTTCTGCCAACCTAGCAGTTCGAAAGCAAGAAATTGCAAGTAGATAAATAGGTACCGCCTCGGCGGGAAAGGTAACAGCGTTCCGTGCACCTCGGTGTTCAGTCATGCTGGCCACATGACCACGGAAGCGTCTTCGGACAGCGCTGGCTCTTCGGCTTAGAAATGGGGATGAGCACCGCACCCTAGAGTCGGACACGACTGGTTGGGGACACCTTTACCTTTTTTTTTTTTTTTAGAGATGTTCTTGGTCTTGAATGTGCAGTTAAGACCCTGCTCCTGATGGGTGATGAAAGCTGCTAGTACTGATTTATTGCTTTGGAGGTAAAATGTTTCTCCCTGATGCTGGAAAAAGAAATTCCTGGAAAATCTTGAGCCGGTGGTCTTATGGTGTTTGGAGCCATGTCGTCTCTTTCTGTTTCTCCTGCAATCTCAGCTCTCTCCTTGGGGGCGTGGCTATGGGGATTGTTGCGATGAGTGTCCGCACTTCAAAATTTACCATGACACCACTGGCTATACCCTTTCTATATGGGACAGCTGCATTTCCCAGATGTGCGCATGGTCAGTGCTAATGTCTGAAGGGGAAAACTACACATCTCTGCAAACTTACCTAGGGACATTCCAACCTCCCAGCAGAGGGCCCACAATGCATCACTGTGTTTTTACAGTGTAAGGCTCCTCTTCAAATGTTATAGCGCCTACCATGAGACATGTAGTAGGCAGGTAAGGAAAACATCTCCCACATAAAATGAGAGAGGGGGGGGCACTAGCTAAAATACTGGATCTAGACACAAGGCAGTTCAACCATAAATCTCACTGGGTGACTAAACACGCAATCCTATGCAGGTTTAGACAGAAACAAGTCCTACAACTCCCAGCATTCCCCAGACAGTAGTGTTGTAGCACTTGTAGGGCATTTTTCTGTCTAAACATGCATAGGATTGCACCTTGAGTCAGATCAGTCAATCTTTATCTGCCTATCCTGCCTCACAGGGTCCTTGTGAAGACAGCATGGGGGAGAAAAGGAAACCGAACATTCCACACTTTCATCTCCCCTATGCTCCATTGCCCTCACCATTTTTCTCCCAATCTCTCCCAGCACTATAAGCAAGCCACCTTGTACTCCAGGAGCAGGTAACGTGACACCCTCTACACATTTTGGATTGCAACTCTCATCAGCCCCAGCCGGCATGAACCAGTGCTCAGTGATTATGGGAATTGTAGTTCAAACTTCTGAAAGGCACCAGGTTGCCTGTTTCTGGACTACAACATCTGGAGGGCATCAGTTTGGGGATGGCTGTTACACACACTTACCTGGGAGTAAGTCCCATTAAAATCAATGGAGCTTACTTCTGAGGTTTGCACTGTTAAGCATTTATAGGTTTGCACTGTTAAGCGTTTTTAACTGAGTGCCAACAGGCCAAGTTCTGAGTCTTCTGAGGCTGGAGGGACAGATATATCTTCCTCTGCATGAATGCTGGAGTAATTGGGGTGCTTGTTATCCTTAATGCATGGTCACTTCCAACACCAGAAAAACCTGTGGAGGCAGATGGGGGCCCCAGCCACCAAAGCAAGGATCTTTTGAATTTTCTCTTCCAAATTCCAAGGAAAGATGGAGACATTTTTCCCCAGAGCTATGACCTGTAACCTCTCTCATTCTTCATGGCCTCTTTTTTCCCAAGACACTAGCTGAATCAATTTTATTCTTTCAAACCAAAGAAGTAGCTTATCTTTGCCACTAATGAAAATCCAGTTTGACTGGCTGTAATTAAGAATCTGCCTCCTTCAGGCTGAAAAACCATTAGAGGATTAGGGGGGGGAGGGAATATAATTACAGATCTTTCTTCAAAGCCCAAAGCCACTAATGCTTTGGATAAATCCACCTGTTTGGGGATCCGTCTGCTGTTTGAAAACAGAGGATACTTTAAGGCCACTGAAGATTCTTCTCTGTTGCACGATCCTATCAGTGCAACCCTATCCATACATCTGAGTGGCCAAGCCCCATTGCGTTCGGTGGGGCATACTCCCAGGTAAGTGTCTATATAGGACTGTGGTCTTAGGCTGCAATTCTATACACCCTTCCATGGTAGCAAGCCCCACAGAACTCAATAGGGCTTGCTTCTGAGTAGACATGTATAGAATTGTACTGTGAGCATGCATTTTGTGTTTGTTTCAGCTAGATAATAATGGCCATTTCTTAAATAAAATACCACAAATGCTCTTGCTCTGGGTTTCAGCTTTCAGCTAGCCATGCCCTTTTCTGAAATACTCCTTTCCATCTTGTTTTCTGGGAGGGTCTCCCACAGCCAGTCTGTATTCTGTGCCACTGAGCACACTCAGTCCTCACTGCAGTTTTGGGGTTCCGATCCCCCTTAATTTTTCCTAAAGATGTTTTGCACTTCGGTAAAAATGCGGGGTTCTCTCTGGGCCTGCCCATGCCTCCCACTTGAGCACAGACGGTGCCTTTTTTGGCTACCAGAAGATCCACACTTGGAGAATGAGTCTGCTATTAGGATATTCTTGGGTAAATTGGATTAGAATTTCTGCTTCACCCTGAGAGTGGAAACTCCATCCTTTCCCCACTCCCTTGTTTGTACCTGGATGGATAAGCGTGCTTAAGGAATAACTATCTGTGTTATCCCTTGACTATCTGCCTTTCCAAGGGGTTTTCTCCTCATTGCAAGGGTACATTTCCATTTCGTCATGCCAGGACAGAGTAAATATGAAGCAGAAATGCGAGTACACTCCTAACAATACAGTGTCACTGAGGGAAAGAGCCAAGCACAAAAAAGAGATGGAAGAGATAACAGCTGGAAAGTAAAGCAATACAAGAATTCAATTGAGGATAGCTGAACCGAATCCAGGCACAAGCACTTAGCACTCTGTCTAACAGGGCATTTTCTAGCTGCAGCAGAGAGGTGGTATAGCATATAGCTGCTAAGCGTGAGCCAGAGAAGTCCTCCATTCAAATCCCACCACACAGCCTTGAAATCATTAGGAGGCCTTCCGTAAGCACCATTCTCAGGTCTGCAAAATCAGGATAATCGTGGCTGCGCAATCCCCCAAACCGTTCATACCATATTTCATCACAGATTAAATGCCGCAGAGCAGGGGGAATTTTAGTTCGGGTTGCACAAAACTATGGGAGGGATTTCTGCATTGGGTGGAGGAAGCAGTGCGGCATTCATGTCCAAGAGCATAAAAGCATTAAGATCGGAACATGCGCTTAAGTACGTCACTGCGACATCATCACACAGATGCAGAAAGTAAGGAAATCGTGTCTCCTTGCGAAAGCATCCCCAAGTTACGTCAACTAAGCTACACCAGATCTTCCGAGCTTAGGTGGAATCTCTGAATTTAAGACCGGAGTCCTGCCTAGAATTACTAGAGCCATAGCTCAGTGGTAGTGCTCATGCTTTGCACACAGAAGGTCCCAGATTCAATGCCCGGTCACGTCATATCCTCTACTACATTTCTATACCGCCCAATAGCCAAAGCTCTCTGGGCAGCTTACAAAGATTAAAACCCTTAAAAATACAGTATTGTGCATAATATAGAAACGGTTTAGCTAGAAACGGTTTAGGTATAAACAGAGCAGACATACACACACAAACACACACACACACATCCAAAGAATATCCCATAACTTGATTAAAAGCCTATCATATGCTACCAAATGGCTGGAAGTAGAGGAAGGTCTTAACCTGGCACTGAAAAGATAACAATGTTGGCACCGGGCTGGCCTCTCTGGGGAGTTCATTCCACAATTGAGGGGCCACCACCAAGAAGGCCCCTTCCCTTGTTGCCACCTTCCAAGCCTCCCTCAGAGGATGCACCTGGTGGAGGCCCTTAGATGAATCGTAGAATAGCGCAGTAGGGTTAGAAGGGGCCTACAAGGCCATCGAGTGTATTGTACGGTAGGTTCATGCTGGGAGAGGAACCATCAGGTATTGTGGTCCTGAACCGTACAAGGCTTTATAGGTCAATTGAATTGGGCTCAGCAACATACAGGCAGTGTAAGCGGGTCAGAATTGATGTTCTATGTTCAGACTTTCTTGTCCCTTTATCCATCTGGCTGCCACATTTTGCACAACCTTAGTCTATGTGCACTAGTTAAGATCTCAGGAGACGTTCTCCCCAGACTGATTTTGGTTCCCCATCCTTGTTGTACAGATTGCCAATGGAGGAATGTCAGGATTGGTTGAAAACATTGTTTGATTGGGATTCTAACTCTCTGTCTCTTACCTTCCTGTCAGTGTATATCCCTGAGCTAGGACTGGATGAAATGGCCAGTCACCTCTTGCCTCTGGAGCCTCTCCAGGACCCCAGGCTGTAGGCTGGGAGATGCTGCTTCCACACTAGAGCCTTTTGATGCATTCAGGGTATTACTGCTCTTCCATAATTGGATGAAAGTGGGATTAAAACAGAAGCTCCAAACCTCACAATACATTATTCAGTAATGCCCTTCCTCATGGCCAAGAACCACCTACAATGTTTACTCAGAAGTAAACCCTACACAACAAGATTCAACTGCCATCCAGTGAGTTTTTGTACCTGGAAGGAAAACAGGTGTCATCTTGTTCTTTGCCTCGGGCAAAGTCTTAGGCTGCCCCTGCCCTGGACAGCTTCTCCAAGCCCTGAGCTAGATGCATAGGTGGGCTGGCTCAACACAAAGCAGACTCATACAAGGCTTTCAATGGCTACTAGTCCTGATGGCCATATGCTACCTCCAGTGCCAGAGGCAGTATGCTGGGGAACATGTCTGGGAGGGCACCATTGCACTCGTGTCCTACCTGTGGGTTCCCCACAGGCAGCTGGTTGTCTACTGTGGGAACAGAATGCTGGACTGGACGGACCCTTGGCCTGATCCAGCAGGGCTCTTCTTACACAGTCAGCACACTGCCCAATGCTGGAGCAGGTAGGACAGGAAAACAACCACAAAAGGAGGTATGTATTCCTGCAGGCCTCACTTATCACTGTTCATCATGGCACAGATTAGCAATAAAAGGAGACAAAGAAGGTCTAGGAAATGCAATCTTTCCCCCGCCCCCACCTCAATTTATAGTTCAAATTGCCTTCCTCCCACACATGCCTGCTGTCACTTCCTTAAAAAAAGTATTACTGTAAACAATTAGGACAATGAGGTGTGGATTTATGACTGCAGCTGACGTTGACACGTATGTAGGATTTTAACTGTCCCATGTGGTTCTCTCCATCTGCCTCTCTTTCTCTCACTCTCTCTCCTTCAGATGCCTCCTTTGTTTACGGGAAGCACACAAGGCAAGGACTAGTGAAAGCCTCCAAAGCCTTTTGGGAGACAGTTGCCCCATATTCAGAAAGCTCTGAAACAGCATCCAAGGTATCTACATTTAATGGGATGTGCACCTATGTGCTTCAGGTAAAATAATTTGCACTGGAGTGGGGTAGGTGGAAAGAAGACAACACAGATCATAGAAGCACAATCTGGGGGAGGGGGCTGGTGCAGAAAATTTAAAAAGTTGCAGCACCAGGAACCGTGTTTGCAGAGGGGCACATTTCTGTACCAGGAAGTCCAAATTTGGATTCCTCACACTCCTACCAGGGTGTTAAGTGTAATCGATTGATTTAAAATATTTCTAGCCTGCTTTGGGGGACAAAGACAGAGTTCCAAAGCTGCTCACTGTAATCAGAAGAGTCAATTAAAACACAGAACAAAAGCGATGACGGAACAGCGATTTAAAAGCCCCATCATGCAACAAGCAGCAGCTATAAAAAAATGCTAAGCTGTAATAAAAAATAGCAATAAAAGATTATCCAGTAAAAAGCTCAGGGCAATAAAGCAGCCTTCACTGAGGCCCTAAAAACTAACAAAGACAGCATCAGGTGAGCGTTCTACAATCTGTGAACTGCCCAGAGAGCTTCGGCTATTGGGCGGTATAGAAATGAAATAAATAAATTGTAGAATTTTATTGTTTTATTGTATGTTGTACATCGCCCAGAGTGGCTGGGTGACCAGCCAGATGGGCGATTAATAAATTAAATAATAAATAAATAAATATAAATAAATAAATAAATAAATATAAATAAATAAATAAATAAATAAAATCTGGACACCCCAACCCAAAGGTCCCATCTCTAGTTAGCCTAAAATTAGAGCTGGGCATAAATGGCCTCTCCAAACTCTCCAAACTATTTATGGGCAGAGAAAGGGGGGGGAGTTTCACCAAAAATCTCCTAGGGGAAGAGAAATTCTCCAGCAGTTTTTCACAGATGGGGCTCACTATTGGCAGGGGTTGTAACACAGGGTCTTTCTTTTTTCCTGAGGGTTTTTAGTTTACTGCACTGCTTCTGTAGGTGGCAACAGCATCAGCTGTGATGAGGCTTCCACTTTTTTGAGGCAGAATTTTGAATGCCTTTTGGTGGCATTTTTGAGCTTCCCTAATCACTGCGAGGTGGCCGAGGGTGCTGTGTGTGCTTTCTCTCCATTGCACATCTCTCCACAGTTCTGCAGCCTCCTGGCCACCTGCATTTCCCGAACTGAAAAAGCCCCATGGAAGGAGTTGCCTCATGATGTCTTCCTCACGATGGCTTTAACTGAAGTGCAGAGGCTGCAGAGGCTGCCGGGTGCCACAGCGGTTACCATACAGTGACAGACAGGACAACCGCACACACTCCTCAGCCACCTCATAAGCAAGGTAAGCACAAGCACCCTGAACCCAACCCATGAGAATTTCTCCAAAATTTCTCCTCCTCTGAATTTATTTTCGAAAGCAATTTCTTAAAAAAAAAAAAAATCAAATTGAATGAGAATGGTTGAAAAAATGTGGGAGAAATTTTCGGCACAGCACTATTACAAATCATTATATAAAAAACAGAGAGCAGGAATCCAAACAAAGGTCAATAAGACAGGGAAAGTACTCTCTCTCTCTCTCTCTCTCTCTATATATATATATATATATATACACACACACACACACACACACACACACATACATATATATATATACCAGATATGCAAACACACACATGCTGGATATTGCATATATGGCATCATGATGTATATAATAACATAATGTATAAAGGCATTTCATTTAATATTTTTCATACTGTCAGTGTGTGACAAGATCTTGACATGATGTTAGACACAGTAGTATTGATGGTAAGAATTGTTAGTATTTGTGTTTTTAATATTTTACATTTTTTAAAAAAAAAATAGCCATAATAGCATCTTAACATCCATTAAAAAATAGATCTTTGAGGATTATTTGTTGTTGTTGTTCAGTCGTTAAGTCGTGTCCGACTCTTCGTGACCCCATGGACCATAGCACGCCAGGCCTTCCTGTCCTCCGCTCTCTCCCAGAGTGTGCTCAAATTCATATTCATTGCATCGGTGATGCTATCTAGCCATCTCATCCTCTGCCGTCCCCTTCTCCTTTTGCCTTCGATCTTTCCCAGCATCAGGGTTTTTTCAGCTTCAGTATCTGTCCTTCCAATGAGCACTCAGGGTTGATTTCCTTTAGGATGGACTGATTTGACCTCCTTGCAGTCCAGGGGACTCATAAGAGTCTTCTCCAGCACCACAGTTCGAAAGCATCAATTCTCCGGCACTCAGCCTTCCTTATAGTCCAGCTCTCACAGCCATACCTTGCTACTGGGAAAACCATAGCTTTGATTAGACGGACCTTTGTCGGCAAGGTGATGTCTCTGCTTCTTACTATGCTGTCTAGGTTTGCCAGAGCTTTCCTCCCAAGGAGCAAGCGTCTTTTAATTTCATGGCTACAGTCACTTTCTGCGATGATCTTGGAGCCCAAGAAAGTAAAATCTGTCACTGCTGATGCCCACCACAAAGGTTATAATGAATAAATTAGTAAACTTCACCCCTTGATCAAACTATAACAAGGAAAAAACAGTTGTATCTGTCAATATCCAAGTTGTATCTATCCTTCATAAGGACAATAAAAGGGTACCAGACACTGGAAAAAGAGGCAGTCTTTTGTCTGTCATCTTGTTAACTAACATACTCAGTTAGCTTGGTCATTTCTGTAACCTTCCAAACTTTACACAGCCATTCTTTCAATGTGGGGATAACATTAGTCCTCCAGTTTCTGGCAACCAAAATCCTAGCAGCAATCAATAGATTCTGAACCATCTCTTTATGTATGGGATCTATCTGTTCATCCACATAACCATGCAAGACTGTTAGAGGGTCACAGGATATAGAGACATGTGCAATTATTGCTATTGTACATGCAACTTCCCCCCGCCGCCCCCCCAAATAGCTAAAGGGCACTCCCACCACATATGATTAAAGTTAGCTTTGTCATTTCCACATTGCCAACCACCATTGTATTCTGTCACCACAGATAATGGCTTAGCAGTTTCTTCTAGGTCTAACAACTAGGAGGCAAGACATAGTGCATGCAGAAAAGCAACAGAATCAATAATAATAATAATAATAATAATAATAATAATAATAATAATAGTAGTAGTAGTAGTAATGGACCTTACAGATTCTAGGTACAACAATATAAAATTATGTCATTTACACCTTTATAAAAATATGTATATAGTATTTCTGAATATTCAAATATTATTGAGATAATATTGGAGGGGGGAGGTTTCAGACAAGCCCCCATGCACTGAAAAAAAAAATGAGAAGGGTGGAAGGTTGCGCAGGCTAGCCCCATCTAGGGATGTCGAAGAAATCCACAATGGAATCAAATGAATTCAGATTTCTATGAGTCCAACCCATGGATTCCCCAGCAGACTGGCTTTTCCCGAGTCACATGGATTCCATGGACTTGCAGACCATTTTTTAAAACTTTCTGGAATTTATGCAAATTCAGTCAGAGAAAATTCATAAAATGAAAAAAAAAAAAAAAAAACACTAGCCAAAAACGTGCATTTCCCTTATAGGCCAAAGCATGAAAACGCACATTTTGGCGGGGGTTGTGCATTTTCACACGTGTGAATTTGCGCAAATTAGAGGGATTGGAAAAAATCCAATTTTGTCTGATATAGATATATAGAGCTCCCAACACATGAGGGGCATACTGTGATTGGATAAGGATATCCCCTTCATGCATTCTTACAATTGTGGTTCATCTCAACCCCCCTGTTATTTATCTGTTTTAGTGGGTTAGAAGCCCCCAGCTCCATTTCGTACTGAATCTTCTTCTAAGACTTTGTGCTTGCAAACAGCAGATGAAGTGGTAAATTTGTGTCTGGACTGTACCACACATCAGACTGCCAGAGGGAGCTTATGTGACAGAATGACCATCCGGGAAAAACATTATTTATTGATTAATGATTGTTATATATTGCTTAATATAATAAAAGCCCTAAGCGATTCACATATAAATATTAAAAAATCACATTTAAAATACACTATTAAAAACAATTCCAGTTTAGTAGTGATGTTTATATGGTGCTGAATATAATAAAATTCCTTGCAAACAAAAAGCTAGACCATCAAGGAGAGCGGTTCTAGTCTAGCCATGCTATTCTTCCTATATGCAGAGAAGCTGTTTTGTAGGGAGGAATGTTCCATCACAACAGCCAGCACTTGCAGTCTGAAGTGGTACAGTCCAGACACAACCACCTCATAGAATCATAGGGCTGGAAGGGGCCTCGGAGACAATCGAGTCCAACCCCCTGCTCCATGCAGGAAGCCTGATTCCCAGGCGGCCTCCCAGCCAAGTACTAACCAGGGCTGACCCTGCTTAGCTTCCGAGATCAGACGAGATCGGGCTCATCCAGCCCTCACAGTCTCAGATGCTGTTTGGGAGAGGTGAATACAGCTCTATGGACAGCAGCAGTTGCTGCTTACATTACATCCTCTCGAAATTGCTCAAGTTCAGCCCTAGCATCTTTGCTTCCCACCAAGAAGCACAATCTCATCTCGTGCAACAATTTGCCTGCTTGTCTGTGCAGCACCTGTTTCCACCACCTGCTTAGTGGGTTGAGCCTCTCCATCCAGATGGCTCAACCCACCTTCTTAGCCCAAAACGTTGCTACCTGTTAATTAGTACGAATGGGGGAGGGTGAGAGGAGGAGGATAATGTAAGCCGCCTTGGGTTCCTTGCAAGAGGAAAAAAGGCGGGATATAAATGCAATAAATAAATAAATAAATAAATAAATATTCATTTCAGGGCCTTAACAGGATTTCTGGCTGAAGTAGAGCTCTGTACATTTGGGGTTCAGAGACAGACAGACAGAAGGTGGAGAGAAGAGCAGGGTGAGAGATGCGGGGGAGCCATGTTTTACGAAGAGTGCAAGATCAAGCAATGTCTTGCATGTGTGAACCTGCTTTGATGCACATACATGGCCCAGAGTTTCCAGACTGTGTGCCACCTCACTGGTGTTACTAAAAAAGAAAGGAGCGGGGACTTCCAAACGGCAATGATTTGAAGAGTACGGGAGCGCCTTAGCACAGAAGTTGGAATTAGATTGGGGGTGGGGGTCAGCAGCTAACAGCCTCTGGGCCAGATCTGCCTGCCTGTTGGCAACCCAGAAGTGAAAGAAAAGTCCTGAGGTATCTGTGGCAGTGGAGTACTTTTGAGTGTGTGTGTGTGTGTGTGTGTGTGTGTGCGTGTGTGTGGTGGGGGGGGGTTGATGGGTCATTCTCAGAATGACCCATCAGCAAAAGTAGTCGCCAACCAAGGGATGAAACCTTAACATTCCTTTAAAAATTACTACAATGTATTTTATGTATTTATTATTGTCAATCAAACCTATACATAGGCGATGTGATGCATTATTATTTTATCATTCTAAAATCGTTATTTTATTATGTATTAATACCACATGGGGAAGAGGAACAGTGGCTACCTTTATGCCCTAACGTTTAGGGGAACCCCTAGTTTCCACGGCGCCCTGGATTGATTGAGACCAGAGGTTCTTCCCTCGGAGCCTCCAGCGCCTGTCCATTTTCCCCTCATGCAGAAGACCCCCTCACATCTCCCTGGCACTGCCAACGTGCCAGCCAGCCCTTCTGCTCTACGTGACCCGATCTGCCGGTTTGCCCCAGGAAACCATGGGTGTTATGATTCTGATGTCCATTCCGGGCAAGGGGAAGAAACTGCTCTCGGTGCGCAGCTGCAGCTTTCTGCCAATCTCCAGCCACTGTTTACGGGCCCAGCCCAAACCCAGACGGGTATTTCGCCTGGTCAGTTGGCAACCTGGAAGCCTCCACCAAACCCCCACACTGGGAGCTCGAGGTTTGCAGATCGAAGTCTGTAGCCTACCGGAGGACGAGAACCGGCCTGCGCGCACTTGTGATGTTGTTGTTCAGTTGTTCAGTCGTGTCCGACTCTTCGTGACCCCATGGACCATAGCACACCAGGCCTTCCTGTCCTGCGCTCTCTCCCGGAGCGTGCTCAAGTTCATATTCATTGCATCGGTGATGCCATCTAGCCATCTCATCCTCTGCCGTCCCCTGCTCCTTTTCCTTCAATCTTTCCCAGCATCAGGGTCTTTTCCAGTGACTTTTCGCATTAGGTGGCCAAAGTATTTGAGCTTCAGTATCTGTCCTTCCAATGAGCAGTCAGGGTTGATTTCCTTTAGGATGGACTGATTGGACCTCCTTGCAGTCCAGGGGACTCGTAAGAGTCTTCTCCAGCACCACAGTTCGAAAGCATCAATTCTTCGGCGCTCAGCCTTCCTTGTAGTCCAGCTCTCACAGCCATACGTTGCTACTGGGACGAGCCAAAATCAGCCTGAAGCCTCTTCATCATCACCCCCCCCCCCCCGCTAACTGATCTTCCTTGGCTCCCCGCCCCCCCCCCGCCTGCCCTTTGACTGAGGCTCCCTCGCCGTTCCCACCCTAGCCCCGGTGGAACGTCTTCTCTGCCTTGGAGAGAGAGAGAGAGAGAGAGAGAGAGATGGTTCGGGGCGCCAAGATCGAGGTCCCCCCGCCCCAGCCGTGAGTCCGGGGCTGCATTGCAGCAGCAGCCCGAGCCCCCGGCCGGAGCAGCAGGACGCCGGGAGACTGCGGCCGGCGCTCCCCGCGCCCGACTTACCGGCGGCGGCCAAGGACTCGGCCGTGGCGGCGGCGCGCAGGAGCTGGTAGTAGAGCTCCATCTCCGCCTCCGAGATCCGGGTCAGCGGCAGGCGCAGCTCCGGCGAGGGGGCGTCCAGGGCCATGCCCCCTGTCGCGGCGGCGAGCGGGGGGCTACTCCCGGCGGGCAGCGGCGGCGGCGTCCATACTCCGCCTCCGCCGGGGAGCTCTTCCCGGGGCGCTCGCGCTCCAGTTCCTCCCTCTTTCTCCTTCCCTCCCTCTTTCCTCTTCCCTCCCTGCCAGGCAACCCGATCGGGAGAGAGACAGGGCTCCCCGCCTTGGGCTTGGCTTGGCTTGGCTTGGTTGGCGCGCCTCGCCTCGCCCGCCCGCCCGCTCGCTCGGGGACTCTCGGCCCCCCGACGGCAGGGCGCGCAACGGACCGCCCTGGCAGAGCGGAGCGCACGGGCTGGGCGGAGAGCCTTGGCGCGGCGTTGCCCGGCTGCTTGGGGAGCCTCAGCCGCGGACGACGAGCCTCGCGGCTCCCTGGGTTCAAATCAGACAGGGCGCAGGGGATGCGTGATTCGCATCCTGGCCCTCCTCTCCCCGCGCCCCACCGCCAAAGGGGCGCCGGGAAAGCGCCAGGACGGCACGGACGGCACCGGGCTACCCACCCGTCTCCAGCGCACCCCCTGGCGGCTGCTCATTCGCATCGAAGAGGCCAGGAAGATCCGAATTACGCGTCTCCGGCGTCGCGTCTGACTTGGTCCTTATTATCAGGTTATTGTTCCGTTAGCTGGGGGGAGTGCATGGAACGGGGTGCATCTTGCGCCCTGAGACACAACGTATAACCCTATTCTCCATAGTCTCCTCACAGAATCATAGGATAGTAGGGTTGGAAGGGGCCTACAAGGCCATCGAGGCCAACCCCCTGCTCATTGCAGGAATCCAAGTCAGAGCATCCCTGGCAGGTGGCTGCCCAGCCTCGTCTTGAAGGCCCCCAGTCCAGGGTGGGAGAGCCCCCCACCTCCCTAGGGAATGGGTTCCATCGTCGTGTTGCTCTAACAGCCAGGATGTTTTCCCTGATGTTCAGCCGGATTCCTCCCCACCCCATGCAAAGCAACAAGCAAGAAACCAGCTGCTATCAGGTCTAGTTTTTATTGCATGCAAAGCATATGCTCTGCCACTGAGTTACAGTTGCTGTTGTTATGATTGTGATTATTATTACATTTCTATGGGTCTTCATGTTGGGGCGGGGGGGGGCAGCTGTGAGATTCTCTGAGGCCCCCTACTGGTTGCCCTTGGACACAGGACATGA
Source organism: Heloderma suspectum (assembly GCF_057233095.1). Lineage (NCBI taxonomy): Eukaryota > Metazoa > Chordata > Lepidosauria > Squamata > Helodermatidae > Heloderma > Heloderma suspectum. The sequence goes on from NC_139466.1 coordinate 7,440,492, forward strand.
CTAGATGGACCTTTGGCCTGCTCTAGTATGGCTCTTTTTACATTTTCCATCCCTCCTTTCCCTGGTAGGGATCCTGCAGGCAGGCAGAAGTCCAGCAGGTGTATCTCTATACTGCTAAAAACTGAATTTGGTTGTGGGGCTGTTAAAAGCAGAGGACAGCCAGTGTGGTGTAGTAGTGGGAGAGTTGGACGGGACTCCGGAGATCCGGGCTGTAGTCCTCACTCTGCCATGAAGCTCGCTGGGTGACTGTGGGCCACTCACTGCCTCTCAGCCTAAGCTACCTCACAGGGTTGTTGCTGCGAGGTTAAAATGGAGAGGAGGAGAATGTACACCGCCTTGGGTTCCTTGAGGAGGAAAAAAGGTGGGATATAAAGGCAGAATGCCATTGTGTTTGATGTGTTTAATGCTGTTCCCTTATATGGTTCTCTTATAGGGGCTGTTATGCTGTTTTCATATGTTTATTTTATAAAGGTAAAGGTGTCCCCAGCCAGTCGTGTCCGACTCTAGGGTGTGGTGCTCATCTCCATTTCTAAGCCGAAGAGCCAGCGCTGTCCGAAGACGCTTCCATGGTCATCTGGCCGGCATGACTGAGCACCGAGGTGCACGGAACGCCGTTACCTTTCCCGCCAAAGTGGTACCTATTTATCTACTTGCAATTTCTTGCTTTCAACCTGCTAGGTTGGGAGGAGCTGGGACTGAAGACGGGAGCTCACTCCGTCACGCGGCACTCGGGTCTCGAACTGCTGTCCCGCCGACCTTCCAGTCTGCAGTTCAGCATTTGAACCACTAAGCCACCGCGGCCCGTTTATTTTATATGATGTATTTAAAAAAAACACACACATTTTGGTACACTGGTGATCTTTTTTTAAAGATGTGTATTTTGTGAGCCGATTTGAGTCTACCTGGTGGAAAAAAGCAGAATATAAACTTTTAAAAAATCACCAGTCAGTGACCAGCAGTTGCTTATGAGTGAGCTCCATCTCTCCTCTGCACCCAGCATAGAAACCAAGCAGGATGCATGAGGAGGAAAGCCCCTCCTCCATGCCCAGCAATGACAGCCAGTGTGGTATAGTGGCAAGAGTGCTGGACTGGGACTTGGGAAATCTGGTACTAGTCCACACATAGAAGTCACTATACTATTTTTCAACTACAGTTATGATGTATTACAGCTGGGCATAAATGGCCTCTCAAAATTCTTTATCCTATCTGTAGGCAGAGAAATTGGGTTTCATCAAATTTCTCCAGGGGAACGAGAAATTCTCCAGCAGTTCCTCAGAGTGGGGCTCACCATTAGCAGGGGTTGTAGCACAACTCTTTTTTTCTTTTTCCTAAGGGTTTTTGCACTACCTCCATTTTGGTGAGGGTTTTGAGGACACCTTATCGTTGTGAGGTGACCAAGAGTGCCATCTGTGTTCTTTCCTTCTATTACACATCTCTCCATCGCTGTCTGAGCTTCTTGACCTGCAAAAGCCCCATGGGGGAGGAGTTACCTCATGATATTGTCCTGTGGGGTTTAATTGAAGTGGGGGAAATTGGGGAGGCTGCGGCTGCCAGAGACGTGTGTACAGTGAAAGACCAGACAGACCCTCATGCACACTCCTTAGCCACCCCACACATAAGTAAGCATAAGAACCCCAAACCCAACACATGAGAATTTCTCTGAAAATTTCTTCTCCTTTGAACATTTTTTCCAAAGCAGATATCAAAGAAAATGTGGAAAGAATTTTCAACACCATGCGTATGTGTGTTGGCAGGGAAAGCGACTGTATACAGCAGCTTTGTTCAAGTTCCATACAAGCTGCCATTTCAGATCAATTAGTCTGAAAAAGGCACTCAGGCTGTTCTCTTGCATTTGGCGTAGGTTATATAATTATGCTTCGTCTTTTAACACAAGTTCACTGATCTGACAGGCAAAAGACTGCCTTCATTCTTCTGAGGGAAGGTTCTCATTTTATTATATTTTTTGTTCATCTTCAACTGGAATGGGGAAAGATTTTTGCTTCCATCTATTCTCAAAAGAAGTCAAGAATTTACCAGATGGCCAAATTTGAAAGGTAAGTAGCAGGGGATGAATGGGGAAACGAGACAACGGAATTACCAAGAAGTGTTACTGCTGTCTTTTGGTACTAGCACGTCTGTTCCCATGCATGGAAAACACTGCAAAGCAGGCTTCCTTGTGGCTAGGCCCACTACATTACTTTTGTATGAAACCAAGTGTTTGTTTTGCTTAGGATTTTGTAAATCAAGTGACTTACTGTCCTATTAAAATCTGATGTTATTTGCATCTTCCAAACTACTATGTATGTAAATGTCATTTTCAGGATGTTATCTTTTTCATGCAAGCAGCTTTGAAGGTCACATATATGGAATAAAAGTAGCACACAATTGCCACAAACAAAAATCACAGGGGGTTTCTGCAATCTTGCAAGTACAGCTCCAAAGTTGCTGGACAGTAAGAGAAATTTGTTAGCTTCCTTGCATTCACCCCCTACCCCGGGCACCAGTGGGGGTCTGTTTTGGTAAAGCTTCCCTACCTTGAAGTGATTTTTCTTAGCTGTAGGCAAGTGCATGTTTACAAGCCTGGGTGGTCTAAGTTAACCACATGTCTGAGCTAGCAATCACAAGCAGAGAGGCAATGCTTTTCCCAACGCATTTCCTTGCTGTAGTTGTTACACCGAAAAGTCTGGGTCACCCAAGATGACAGATCTATCCAAACTCATAATCAGAACATACCAAAGTTTATTGATTTCAAAACAAAAAAGTTTGTTTTTGTAATGAAAAAAGGGGAAATTGCATTCATAAAACATTCACATTCCATTGTCATTATATAAAGCAACATGAACGTATAAAATTGCAGTTGAAGTGATAAAAATTAAGAATGCAATCCCGCCAGCTTTTGCAAGAAGCTGAAAAATGCATCTTAAAATCTGTATATAATTACACTCTCCTCTGCTTTCCCCCCATATTTACAAAATGTATTGTTAAGTTCTGCTGCTGAATTAGAAGAGCTTTACAATATTGACACCAGTGTCTTTGGAGCGGCGTGGCACAGATGCAAAGCTGAATTTTGTAGTTGTTGCTCATTCCAGGTCATAGAATATAATCCTCCAGTAATTATTATATTGCTCTGGGGAAAGGAGCGGGAAAACCACCCAGCAAAAATTCATTATTTGAAAATACAGGATGAAATGGAGATAGTTTGTAGTGACTAAGGCCTAGTAGTCTATGCAAAAAGCAGATCACATGGTAAATCTACTCCTGAACTGTACCGTGTCAGAGTGAATTTCCCTTTGCCCTGGACAAAAAAAGAGAGAAAACTAGCCTGTCAGTATCTTTAGGCTATTTCCTCCTCTGCACCCCCAACACTTAATTTTTCTATGTGTAGTGTATCCCTCTACCCCATGAAAGAGGATCCAAACATAAGATTTCCCATCTGCCGTCTGAAGAGGTACAGTCCAGTTTTGATCACAATTTGCAACAAATTTGCAACCTGTGTAATAGACCAGACTCAAGTCCCAGTTATTCTCAATAGGATGCCAAGGAAACCAACTTTCCCCCATTTCTTTTTACAGCTTCCCAAGGATGAGAGTGGTTGACACCACGTTGCTTGAGGTGTGCTGTAGTTTGAGTTGCCATTTTGACCAAGCCCTAGGGCGCAATCCAATGCATGTTTAGGCAGAAAAAGTCCCACAATTCTGAGCATTCCCTAGCCAGCCATGCTGTCTAAACATGCATACGATTTCACTTTTTTTCTTTCTTTCTAAACTTGCATCGGATTGTGCCTGTAGTCATATGAAATGAGACACAGCAAAAATACTGCATAGGCTGATGCAAAATGACAATATGATTACCCAGCCAAAAAAAAGAGCCCCAAAGTTACCCAACTGCCCTCCATGCCTTGTTGAATGGTTTTTTCCCCCTTCCTTCAAGCCTTTATAAATCTCAAACTGCTAGGTGTACATCATATAAGTGTGGATTAACTCCTTTGTTCTCTTCCCCCAGTGCTGAGTGCAGATGAAAGGGAAGATTTTGATTCAGAGCTGGTTTGTTCTTTTACAAAAAGCAAATGCAAATAATAATGTATATTCACTTCCTGGTTCGCAGGTGAGAATTTGGCGATCTTACCAAAAAAGATTTCTGGCCCAGTTATTTCGGGGGGGGGGGGGGGATGAGCACTAGTTTCCTCCCAACTCATTTTGAACAAAAATCCCCCCCCCCAAAAAAAAAATTACACCTATCTCTGAACTAAAATAATTGGCTGGTGTAGAACTGCTTCCTGATCACAAACATCAGCCAGAAGTCTGCAGGTGGCGAAAGGCAGACTACAACATCCCAGCGTTCGTGTTGGAAAAGCAAATCACGTAAACACTGACTAGGCATTCAAAAGGAAGTTATGATTTGGCACCGAGGCTGCTTTTGGGACTTAACTGGATGTTGCAGGGAAAGCACAGCTGTTGCGTTGCCACTCCATGTGTCCGTTTACATCTCATAAAAAAAAACAACGCGGTGCAATGTGGGATCAGCACATCCAGCATTTCCCTGCTCCCTGCAAGCAGCAATCAATGATTTGCAGCGGGGAACAGCAAATGCGATGATGTCACGCCATGTGTTTCTGTTCAGAGACACTGCCACGGCGACGTCAGTGCCAGCCACGCTTCTCCTGTACTGTCCAGCGAGGCTTTCAGAGATGAAATCAGTAGGCCTGGTGGAAACGAGGCTCTGATCTCCAGGCCCCATTTTCTAAAACAAGGGGACACATGGGAAAAGGGCTTGAATTATGAGCATTTACACCAATGAAGAAGGAATCTTTTGGCCACATCTCAATGAAATGTACAAGGTTTAAGATGGGTCCAGCTTACCCCTTCTCACTTAGAACATAAGAGCCCTGCTGGGTCAGACCAAGGGTCCATCTAGTCCAGCATGCTGCTCACTCAGTGGCCAAACAGCTGCCCAAAGGAAACCCACAAGCAGGACATGAGTACAAATGCACCCTCCTGCCCATGTTCCCCAGCAACTGGTGTACAGAGGCATACTGCCTCTAACATTGGAGGCAGCATAGAGCCATAAGGACTAGCAGCCATGGATGGCCTTATCCTCCATGAATTTGCCTCCCCTCGCCCCCTTTAAAGCCATCATAATTGGTGGCCACTTTTTCTCCAGCTTACGACGGCTACAGAAGTATTCTAACGAGTCCACGCACGGCCCATCGTTGTAGAATTGCCTGCTTGCGGGTATCCTCAGGCTTGGGCTCACGTAGAAGCAGCCCGTGAATCCAAGCCTGCACCTTGATCTTCAATTGCAACAGTTCCTCCTGGAGCCGCCACTCCCACCGGAAGTGCCATAGTTGCATGTTAGCCCACCTGTAAGAAAACCCCGCTGGGGTTCGGTACCACAGCGAGCGCCCCAACGCTGCTTCACATCTCGTGTGGTGGCAAATGTATGTGCATGCATATGTACCATTGAGATACACGCAGCTGAGAACATGCATTCATTGCAGATGCAAAGCCTTTTTCCCCTTTTAACATGTTGGTGTAAAAGGTTTTACAGGGTCACCTTCAAAACATAACGTGTTTATTCCAGGAAAGCTAACAGTATGAGCATTGCAGGGTCTCCTCCCAAGTAAGGCAGGGCTGTCAACCCACAGGGATGGATCTTCCCCTAACCTACTGCCTAACAGAAGTCCACAGTTTTCAAATGGGAAGAGAGGGATCCGGGTTAGCATGGCAAATAACACATGGCTTGTATCCTTCACTGACTAGGCCTTGTGAACAATGGAAACAGTAGAAGATGGAGGCATTGCATCTGAAGAAGGTGAACAGCCCCTTAAGAGCTCAAGTTAAGACGGGTCTGAAAACGTGCTGCAAATATTTTTACATGGCCCAAGCATGTTCAAGGTCTCTTAAGTGAGTGGATGTTCATTCTGACTGTGCAATTTGAGGTGAAAGAAGCCACAGAAAAGAACACATTTTTTTCCTTAAAGGTGAAGACTTTGTGCACCTTGCCCGTTTTTTCAGTATTTTTTTCCCACCCATGCTTAAGAGGATTTCATTACATTACCCTCAGTTTTTGCAATGGAAGTGGATGCCACAGGAGAGGGCTTTCAATTGTCCACCCCCACCCCCCAAGTATTCCTGGATTAGGAAGGAGAAATATATATTTTAAAGGTCCAGGTTCTTGTTACAGGAACAGGGTGGTGAGGGGGGGAAAAAAGCCATTACGGGAACACAACATGGTTTAAATGTATGCCTGAGCCATGGAATGGGATATGAAACTTTCAAGTGCTGTTTGTGGAAAGTGGAACAGAAAACTTGTGCTATTTCTTTGGTTGGGACAAAAACAACCAAACAAAACAAAAAGATCCATGAGCAGCTCTTCCCCTTCCTTGGATGAATGTGGATCGTGGCCACACAGAGGACACATTGTTCATTTCAGAGGACCAAAATCTCTCATGATTTTCACCATCAAAACAGCAAAGTTGCGTTCTCAAAACTTGCATTAGGAAGGGAAAAAAAGGCCAAGATGACTCTTCCTCACCTTGATTTTTTTAAAAATGCAAAGCAAACCAATGTCCTCTTTGAAAAGAAAAAAGAGAGAGAGAAAGGGGTGGGGGAAGAGAAATGGAACGAAGATCTTGCATCATTTTTTGTGAGCATGACTGCTTCCCCAGTACTCATTTTGTCTCAGAGAGCACTGTTCATTTGACACCCACGTGCTGGGGTTGTAATCTTTGCATCTGAAGCATCCTGAGATGGCAACGTTCTGCAAAATTCGCCACAGCGTCCCCCGCCTTCATGCGAGAGGTATAACCGTCCTCGAGCTGTTTGTAGGATACCAGCACTGGTAGCTCCAGAAAGTCGGGCTGTAAAAAACAGAAATGGGGGCGGGGAGGGGAGGGAAAGAGACGTTTATCTAAATTGCAGCTGTCAATATGTGTGGGGGAGGGGGGATCACCCTTCTGAAAGTATGTCAGAAATCAATCAAGTCTTTGAATTTAGCTGGGAAGGAGAACATGATTTTAAGAGGGGAAAACAATGCCAAACCAGGTTTGCAACGGAGCGGAGAGATGGTTTAGTTTTCACATGTGCTATAAAAGTACGCCTTCACAATCAGAGATCTTTTAATACTGGGTAAAATGGATTGATAATCTGACTCAGTGTAAGTGTTCAGATGTTCAGGGCTCAATCCTATGCATGTTTAGACAGAAAAAAAACCCCTACTACAGCTCCCAGAATGCTTGGAGTTGTAGGACATTGTTTGTTCATTTAAACATGCATAGGATTGTGCCCTCAATAGGTTAATTGTGCCATAATCTTTCCAGAAAGAAAGTGTGGAAGGTTTTTGTTTTGCATCACAAGAAGTTATGTTATTTTTTTTGTTGTTCAGTTGATTATGCAAATTTGTTATTAGCATTGTATGCTGCCTAGAGTGGCCACGTAGCCGGCCGGATGGACAGCTAATAAGTCAAACAAACAAACAAACAAACAAACAAATGTAAAACCTGGGGTTACTCCAAAAAAAGATATCGCAGAGCTGGAAAAGTGAAGAAAAGGGCAACTCAAATGATCAAGGGGCTGGAGAATCTCCTCTGCGGGAGAAGGTTACAACACCTGGGATTATTTAGCTTGGAAAAGGAGGAGGGCAAGCGGAGACACGATAGAGGACTACAAAATCATGCATGGTGTGGAGAGGGAGACATTTTTCTCCTCTCAAAATACTAGAACCCGGGGTCATCCCATGAAGCCGACTGGTGGGAGATTCAGGACAGAGAAAAGGCCTCCTTCAAACAGCACAGAGTTAAACTATGGAATTCGCTACCACAGGATGTAGCGATGGCCACCAACTTGGATGGCTTTAAAAGGGGGTTCGACAAATTCCTGGAGGAGGCTATCAATGGCTACTAATCCTGATGGCTATGTGCTACCTCTGGTACCAGAGGCAGTGAGTCTATGCACACCAGTTGTTGGGGAACATGGACGGGGTGGTGGTGGCTGTTATGCTCATGCCCTGCTTGTGGGTTCCTGGTCAACAGCTGGTTGGCCACTGTGTGAACAGAATGCTGGGCTAGATGGACCCTTGGTCTGATCCAGCATGGCTCTTCTTATGTTCTTAGGGTCTTTATAAATGACAGCACTTTGTTTGTAGGAAGAAGGAACTGAATTGGGTTATTTGACAAGTTGGGGCGGGGGGGGGGGAGGAATGCGCAGCTGCCAGAAAATAAGCAGGAGCACCACCTAATGCTGAATGGAAGTTTTTTTTGGAAGGAGGTTCTTCAGGGATCCCTTGCAAGAACACCTAATTATAAATGAGTTTTTCTGCTCCCAAACCTGTAGTGTAGAAAGCAAGTATGTAGTGCAGAGGTTTGGCTTTCCATGCTGCTGATCCGACAGGAAAGGCTGCCAAAATATAAAGCTCGTAGTCTGAGCAAACATGCCGCTGAGCCCATGCGGTGGCCACAGAAAAACAGCATTTATGGAATTTGGCTTAACGTCTAATGTAAGCTGCCAGAGTAGTACTTTGGAGAATGCTAATAGTATCCTATTTGCTAACAGCGGACTCATTCTCTGGGTATGGGTATTGATGTAGCCCAAACGACACACAATGCACATCTAAGAGGGAGTTATGAAGCTTGGGGGAATCCCCAAGGCTTGCAGAAGTAACAAAAAATATTTAGAGCTGAGCACGCTGTGTGGGCGCGGAATGTAGAAAAGCCCCAAGTGGCTATAATTACAAGCATACGGTTCAGTCGTGTACTGCAAAAAGTGAGTGGAGCTTCAGAATGTTACCAGGCTCCCAAACTTTCATGCCTGGAGCCACAACTGTTTTAAACGAAAACAGATCTGGCCCCCTGCCCAGAGAGAGTTCTTAGATGCAGAATGCCCTATCTGAAGAGATTCAGGGATCAGAAACGGGGAAGCTCTTTGGAAGCACAGATGTCCTACAGACCAAATCCTCCTCTGTACTAGCAAACTCAAATATACAATTAACAGCACCATCCTGTGCCCACTCACCTGGGAATAAGTCCCATTGGACTCAGTGGGACTTCTGAATAGACATGCATAGGATTGCACTGTAAATAGCTGAGGAGTTTGGACTTAAGGTTCATTCCTTTCTGAACAGGAAGCAGAACTGTCATGTTTGCTTCCTGTTCTCCTAATGTGACTGCAGTGACTTAAGTTTGATTGCTGCACCTCTTTCCTCACCCCAAGTCAGTTATACAAACTTGACTTGCATCTGGAGATTGCACATCTGACTGCTGGAGGGGATGGGAATGTTGAACTGCACACATTACAAGGACACAGGGAAAAAGGAGGTGCAAGTCACTTGCTCTTTCTCTCCACAGATATATTGAGCCTTTCTACAGGAGGCTTTCATTCTGCGCTCATGATTGCTCATTCACGGTAGTTTGCGGGTCCGTCATTGTCCTCCAGCGCTTCTCCTGTGCTTTGCAACCATTATCGTTTTTTTCCCCTAATGAGGAAAGTCTGGTATTATTTAGAAATGGTGGAATGAGAGTCTCGTGTAGTCGCACAATTCTGCTATACCACAGCACCATATACTGGCTGTATAATGAAACATACAGAAAGGCAGAGAAAGCCCCCCCCCCCCCGAAAAGCACATGTAAAGGAGCCAATCTTAATCCCGCAAAGAATCCAGAAGCAGAAGCCTTGGAAATGGTGCGGGACAAAAGCCTCATGTAGAAATGCCCATTATGTAACCGGTCAAATCAGCCCTACAAACCAAAATGGTAATAACATATATGAAACAGACCATTCACATCTGCAGGATGAGATTTTAACAGAGAGCAGGAATGTTAGCGGTTTGGCATTCTTTTCTCTTGATTACATATGATAATTAAAACACATTTAGAATCAAACACGGAGGAAGGCGTTGTGCATGATATGAAAAAATGCACAGCATACATACGCCAGTACAAACAAGTACACTGTATGTTCTTCTATGTTACAGGATATCAACAGAGGATCGAACCACCTTAGTTTCAGTTCTGTTCATACTGAGATTCCCCAAATTTAATTCAGACAGGTGAACATGCAGGAAGGGGATATATACAATCAAATCCCTAATGCCTCACAGGTGCAATGCCAGAATACTTGGAAATACATGGAAGCCAATTTTTCTGTTGAAATGCCCACTTCTAGAGTCATTAAGAACTCAGCACAGACTCAGCAATGCCTGAACTGGACACAATTCACCAAGAAATTCTTGTGTCCCATCAAAACAAACAGGAGATACTGTAGTATGTATCCAGGGTTTCTGGAGAATTGTGTCCATCACAGATTTGATTATTTTTCTCAAACATATGCCAGGGCTGGGAAACTTGCTTTGGGGGGAATGCACCAAATTCACCTGCCTGTGAAAATCTGAAATGTCTATGGGGTTCCAGAGGTGGTATAAATGCTTCCAGCAATTAGCTTCACCTAATTAGCTTCACTAGCATGCCCAGCAATGTCATTGCAGCTGCTGACAGATCCATGTTCCACACTTCCCCCTTTGTACACTGGTAGATGAACATCACTGCTAAGATCATGGGTCAAGCAATAGGAGTGGTGGCTGCAGCCAAACCTATGGCAAGGAACCCAACTGGGGCAGAGTCCCAACCAAAAAATAAGCCACCCCAAGCCACCTCAAAAGCATCCCTTAGAAGTTCGTTATCCATATTGTAGGAGCAGGCAGTGTTACCTGCCAGACGTTTGGGACTACAACCCTCATCACCTACTGACCATTAGCTGTGCTGGCTGGGATTTGCAGCCCCAAGCATCTGGAGGGCACCATGTTGCCTGCCCCTGACTTGTAAAATCTTTCAAGATCTATTTCGAAGGCCACAGAGACGCCACACAAATACCTGATCACTAAACGTGATAAGATGCCTTGTGGATTTTACTGAAAGGCATCCAACCAAGAAAATAAACCAAAGCTCTACTCCAAGCAAGTGTTGCCCGAACAGGATAGTGACTGACATCCCTTGATTTGCAAAATTAATTTGGATTGCAACGTTTCAGAGCACTAGGGATATTGTTGGTAAGGAAGCCAGCTTTCACAGGTCCAAAAAGGAGAGAGAAGCCACAGGAGCCTGCAGGGTAGATAAAAGATGGGGGAAGCATGCAAAGCAGAGAAGCAAGCCAAACTCCCTTGTGCTTTCACTGGCAGACACCTTCAATCCTCAACCGAAATGGCCGCAAAACTTTTGTCGAAGCAAAAGCTTTGATGCTCTGGAGCCTGCCTAAGGGATCAGGTGAAGAAGAACCCCACACACGTCTGGATATCTTGCTTTTAATAAAGAACTCCAATTCAGAAAAGATACGGCAGGCATTGTACCTGGTTCTGTTCGGCAAGGGCAGTTGCCGCCACCAGCAGCCAGGATTATAAGCATCACACATTAATTGATTTCAGGAATCACTTGGTTAATCCGTGCCTTCCAAGGCCCTAATTCTTGAGAATGGGATACCTGTTACAATACATTAGATTCATCTGAGAACATTCTTAAAAGGAGAGGTCTGACCGACGGTCTGGACACCACTGAATCGGTCGGAATCCGACTGCGTACTCTTCTCTGTAAATAGCAAGGCAAACACAGTACAAAGCACATGAACATGCATTTAATTTATGCAGCGAGGTTAACAATGCAACAACAAAAAAGAAGCTAAAGGAAAAGAAAAATGTACGGTTAACAAACAACAAATGAACAGTGGACAAAAGAAAGGTGGACTAAATGCCAGCGCTGTAAAAATTACCTTGCTGTTGGTGATACCAGGCCGGATGCATGCTGTTCTTTTGCATAGGCCCACCCACTGCTGGCAAAAAGCTTTGCATTCTACTCTGCATCATGCTTGGATGGGTGGAGCTTGTTGTTTCAAGACGAGGCAGGGAGCTGTAGCTTCACGTGCTCTGCATGGTGGTCAGTGACTGCCCCTCCCCACCACGGCAGCTGTATACTTGCTCCAGTAGACCCAAGTTCCCTCTCTCCCAGAAGGGAGGTAGGCATTTGGGGGCTTATACTTGCCTAGTGAGTCAGTGGGACTGTTTGCCACAGGCTTCAGGAGACCTCTTCAGGCATAGAAGGGAATAGCAATGTGTGACATCAGCCACTGTGATTGGCCAGTGGTATGAAGCCTCTGGATTGGCCAGACCCGGTATAAATATACTGCCCATTCCAGGTCAACAGAACAGAATACTACCTTGTGCATATTGGACTTTGCTCCTGACCAACTTACACCGCCCCCCGCCCCCCGGTCAGTTTTTGGAGCCTAAGCTCCAACTGAAACAAATCGTGCATGCAGCGTGGAGCAATGTCTTCGTTTTATAAAAAGGAGGAAAAAAAGTAATGCAGCCAATAGCTTCCTTCTTTCATTTTCTGCTCTTTCTGAAGATTGTTACTTAGGACGAGATTTATTTTTCTTTTGGCTGGCATTTCAATGACCTGCATGATGCTATCCTTTTCAACTCTGTGGGGAGGGGAGATTTCTACACAAGACCACACACTATTTCAGCCTTTCCCAAACTGATGTGTTGGACTACAACTCCCAGCATGCCCCGCAAGCTGTGCTGAAGGGCACCAGGTTAGGACAGGCCCCAAATCCCTGAACACACACGGAACATCACCAGTACATACCATCAGTCCCCACATGACCAGGCTTGGAGTCCCACAACCTACCTTTTAGTACCCCAGGGTTTCTGAATGACACCAGATTACATTCATTCATTCATTCATTCATTCATTCATTCATTCATTCATTTATTGCATTTATACCCCGCCTTTTTTCTCTTGCAAGGAACCCAAGGCAGCTTACATTATCTTCCTCCTCCATTTTAGCTTCACAACAACCCTGTGAGGAGGGTTGGGCTGAGAGTCTGTGACTGGCCCAAAGTCACCCAGTGAGCTTCCATGGCCGAGTGGGGACTACAACCCGGATCTTCCAGCTCCTAGTCCAACACTCTTGCCGCTACACCACACTGGCTCCTGATCCTGCACTGAGCAGGGGGTTGGACTCGATGGTCTTATAGGCCCCTCCCAACCCTACTGTTCTACAATTCTATGTTAATACGGGCTGCATTTTAACGGCCTTTCAGAGCCGTATGCGCATGTGCTGTCGCTCGACTCATCAAGCGATTGCTCAACAACGCTCCACTTTCCCCCAGTGGAAGCCTTAATTTCATGCAGCAAAAGCAAGTGGTAGGATCCTGAGGTGGTAGAGCGGATGGTGCTGCTGCAAACCACAAGCAGGGGATGCCGTTTTCGGAGGTTCTGCCACAGAACAGCAACAACAACAAAACCTGTAAGAATTTTTTTTAAAAAAAATAACCTAGCACATCAAGAAAAAAGGTTGTACACCGCTCCACTCCCTGCTGGTTTTCTACTTGCAGGGAACGTTTCCTCCTCCTTTTTTGCAGAAGAAAACGTGTTACCGTTCCATTACACCGCCTTAGGACTCCTCCTCCCGCTGCATAAGGGGACCGGCAGGCTTGTGTGAACCAACTCCACCAAGGAGTTGGGAAGGGAAGCACTGGGCTCGAGGTGATGTGAAAGAAGGTCCTATCTGCGGCACGTGATCTACAGGTGGCTGTCTGTCTCCCACATGGACCAGATGCTGCGATCTCCAAGCAGTCAACATGCAGGGGTCTGAATGCATCCCTCAGCTTCAGAGACTGCTGGCTGCTGCAAAAGCAGAGGGGTTACATGGAGCGGAACGAGATGCCTCCAGCAAGCGAGAGACAAACTGTGCGTAAAGGAACGGCACTTAAAAAAAGGGCCTTTGCAGTGAATGTGTGCGGAGCGTGAATATGTGAGGAGCTAGATTTTTGAAAAGAAAATGGAAGGAGACAGAGAGACACATTATTAATAGGTTACACACACTGAAAGAAAGGCCAGCTCAACGACGGAGGGTTTCCGATTAAGAGAAGAAAATCACCTTGTTCACTCAGAGAAGCTGTGATTGCTGCAGGTTTGAGAGAGGACGAAGATAGCAGATGTGCCAGAGGAAGGAAGGCGCCTTGTTACCTGGTTCACAACGACACAAAAAAGAAATGGGAAATTGCAGAGAGAAAGAGAGAGAAAGAATACAGAAAAAGCAGGAAAAAATTATGAACAAGCTTTCTGTTCCAAAACACACAGAAAAGGGGCCGGTAATAACAGTGGAGTGCACAGAACATGTTAAAGAGAGGACAGTGAGGGGTTAGGAGTAGGGAGCAAAGCGGTTTTAAGACAGGGAGGCTTTGAATACAAATGAGCAGCTATTGAAATGGGGGCTTCGACTTCAAAAGGGAGTTTAACTAGAATAACAAAGTGTATTGGGGTGGTTTTGCACAAAAACTGGGGCATGGAGTATTTACCTCTGTACTGCAACAAAGCGTTTGGTGAGCTTAAAACAAGAATTACCCTGCCGGATCAAGCTTGGGGTCACCTACTCCAGCAACCTGTTTCTAACAGGCAGGGCATGAAGGTGAGCTTCCTTTCCTTGTTCCTAGTGATAGAGTACACCAGAACATGGAAGCTCCAGTTAGCTCTCGTGGCCAACAGCCTCTGAGAGCCCTATCCTGCTCTATGAATGTGTCTGACACTCTTTGAAAGTCATCTGAACTAGTGACCCATCGCTATATGGATGGTTCTGCCACAAGTTAAGTTACTTAGGTGTTGCGTAAAGAAATACTTTTTGCTCTGCCCTGAGTCTACCATCACATAAATTACATTGGGCGACTCTACGTTCCAGAATTAAGAGAAAGGGGCTGTAGGGGGGTGGGGGTGGGGGAGATTCTCTCATTCTCCATTACACTCGTAATTTTACAAGATCTAACTTTATAATCTTATATTATTCCTCTTCCCTCCCCTCCCCTTGCCCCTTTTGAGTTATGTCTTTTAGATTGGAAGCCTTTTCACTGATCTTTAAGCCACTTTGGGGGCCGGGGGGGGGGGGGTGAAGAGCAGGGTAAAAGTGCTTTAAATAAAGAGTGGTCAAATTGTTGCCCTCCAGATCTTTTGGACTACAACCCCGATCATCCCTCACCATTGGCTATGCTGGGTAAGGCTGATGGGAGTTGTAGTCCAACCACATCTACAGGGCCACAAGGTGTCCACCCTGCGCTTTAAATAAATTCAATTAAACTATACCACATCCACACACCCTAAGCTTTTTTTTTTTTAAAAAAGGCTAAGAAACCCCAAATCTTTAGCCTTCCCTCCACCCCAATAATTTTGGTTGTTGTTTTCTTTCTCTCTCCGATTCCTTTATTGAGATGGGTTGTCCAGAAGTGTATGGGATATTCCAAATGTGGCTGCACCATTCATTTATATACACTGGCATTGAGACACCAGCTGTTTTATTTTCAATCCCTTTCCTGATGAAGGTGTCCTAATAATTCTCATCTGGCCATATGTACTGGGTGTCTCTCTTGAAGAGATTGTGTATACATTTTATACACAAGACCTTCCTTTTTTTCATTCTGTGAGCCTGAAGCCACAGCACTGAGATAAGGATGAGCGTATTTGACTGTTTTTGAAGTAAACCTAATCATCCTCTGAACAGTAAAACTCTCTCCCCTTCCATTTTTAAGCACTTCATACTCCTTACAGGGTGCTTGCAAATGTATATAATTAGGGTAGTCTGCCTTTGGAAGCACCTTCACTATATTTGATTCAAATGAACAGTCTTCTCTCTAGGATCAGGTTCAAGGGAAACCATGTTTGCACAGGTCAGCTATGCACAGCACTGATTGGCTGGAACCTGCACTGTCATGAACACTCCCTCCCCAGCAGTTTTTTTTTAAGTGTACTTAAAAAAAGAATCAAGGGGACAACCATATGTTGAATTCAATGAATAAGCAAGCACCTAAAGAAAAAGAAAGAAAGAAAGAAAGAAAGAAAAATAGGATGTACTGCCTGACTAAAGCATGAGGAGGAAGGGAAGAAGCTGGACTCCTCCACAAGGGAGAAAAAGACAAACACACAACCAAGCCAGCCCTGCTTTTAAGGTACATTTGGACATTTTATTTTAATGCTTCCTCATTAATCTTTCAGATGCCCTTAAAGGAGGAAAGTATACATTTTTGTTCAGCTTTTTGTTGTGTTGGTATTCTGGCTTTTATTATTTTAATCCTCACACTACCCCCCACCAAAAGCAACACACACAAAAAAGACCCCCACATTCTCCATTATATTAAGCACATTTCCGCTACAAGCAACCTTGCCAAATTCAGGGTCTTACTCTGCCTTTGGGCTTCTAGGGTTGCCAACTGATCAGAAAAAATCGGGCTTGCACACTCCTGTGCTTTCAGAACAGTGGTCTGACCTGAAGTGATCAGGAGGTGGACTTTTTACAGGATGGAGCTTAAGGCTTTGGATCGACCTGCTGTTAAAGACAGAGGAGCAGGGGTCCATAAAAGTTGGCAACCAAATCTGCCAGAGAAGTTGAGTATAAAGAAGTGGTCTATAGATCACAGAATCAGAGAACACGTATATGAGAAGTGGGGAAGGACAGCGAGGCAGAAAAATGTTCTATATGGTGCAGAGACTTAGCTGCACAGCTACTTCAAGTATCCCCTTCAAAAGACTTAAGAGAAGTAGGGATGCTTGAGGAATTTGATCTTTATGAATTCTGGCCCAAAGTGACCTGATCCACACCCCCTGGATTAATGTGTGGATCAGAACGTGGTTATCCACTGGGTTTCGCACTTCCTGAGTGTTCCGACATAGCTCTTGGCTCAAAAAAAGTATCCAAATACACATTCAGAATACAAGTTTTTGTGTGGACTTTGAAAATAAATAAATAAATCACAGATTTCTGCAGAAGAAATAGAACAGACTTCTGAGTGAACACATAAGGAACTGACACAGACCAGGAAAAAAAAGAACTTCCATCCCTTCGTAGAAGCAGAAATTAGGAACTGGAACAGGGTAGCTGAATGCTGGGGGGCAGGAGATGTTCGCCCTTTCATGTTGGTGTTGCTCTCTCGATAAAATTTCACCCTCTAAAGCTACTATTAGTCAGGGGGTAGGGAGAGAAACACAGACACAGTACAGGCACCTGTCTCCCCCTCCTGCACAGCTAATAGCAGCTTTGGAAGGGGTGGCGGGGGGATTGCTCAGGAAAATTAAACAAGGGTTAATGCACCATCCCTCAATCCAATTCCCCCCTGCCCCCGTTGGCTGCCTTTAAATTATTTAAAAGAACACTGGGTAAACCAACCATATAACATGCAACTTCACCCTTAATATGCAGATAATGCAGGGGATGCTTTTTTCCCTTTTAAAGCTAGATAGGGATTCAAAAAACCTGCAAGTCTCGCCCTGCATTCTCAAGGGTTTTTTTTTCCTTGTGTCTCTCAAGCAGTGCAGAGGGGCAGAAGGAAGGTTTTCCAAGCAAGGGAGGTATCAAAAACCCATCTCAGTGCACCTCAGTCCTTGGCCATATCCTTCTTGGATCACAGCCATAGATTACTGGATATACGTTCCAGATGTGTATGAGGAGATTCCATTGTTTCAAACCCTGCATGCAATAACAATAAACGTATTTCTCAAGTGCTGTTGAGTGTTGAAAGCACTTCATAGCTCAGTAACCTTTACAACTGTCCTGTAAGGTAGCACAATGTTATTATTCCTGCACCCAATTGCAGATGGGGGGGGGGGTGAGGAATGGGAGGGGGAGAAAGTAGCTTGCCCAAGGCTGCCTCGTCTGTTTATGACAGAGGTGATATTGGAATTGGGAACTTTCGATTTCACAGCTCAGTTTCTTAGCCACTGAGCTATGCCAGCAAAGCTACCTCCATTGATCAAAAGCTGCCCATCAAAAGTGTCCGAATTCTCCATCATTTATTTGTTATACTATAGCATCTTGTATAGACTAGCAAAGACAACATGTTAATTGTGTACAGAATTTACTGCAAACCCACATAAAAGTACAAACGAACACAATGTTACACACTTGCATTTTTCAACTTCCTGTTAAAAAAAAAAAGGAACAACAAACAATAATATTCTTCACTTAAACTTATCAAATCCCTGTTAACAGTGCCAACCCCAGGACTTAAAAAGAGAAATAAAGAAGGCCTGCATTCGTGTAATGGCTTGTGGACTAGAACCTTGTGCCAATTCAAATACAACTATTATATGTGAGTCTGTTGCAGATGTAACGCTGCTAGACTTTTATCTATGGTTGAGGTATCAGCCACAGGCGCTCAAGCTCTCCTCACCCCCTTGCATGGATTCGCATCTCCCCCCACCCCCCCAACTCCTTTCCTTACCTGGCTGTAACCATGGTTTACCATCACATTTACACTGGCACTAACCCCGGTCAGTGGTGACTAAGGTAATAAGCACCAGTAGACATGTAATGCTAATCCATGGTTAAGGCTAGAAGGGAAGAGAGAAGGAATTTGTGCTGAAGGGGGAAGGAGAGAGCGAGTGAATTCACAGGCACAATATCACATTTTTATCCACGGCCAGGAGATGTTCTGCTGGAAACGTTCTGCTCAACTTTGTTGCGGGCACCTCGTTTCTGAGAAACCATTTCTAAAAACATGGTGCAAAATAATGATCCAGCTAAGCTGTGAAGGAGCATGGCTGTGTGTGTGTGTGTGGGATGCTTGTGCGCAAAAGACTCTTGTAGCTAGCATACATGTAGTGGAAAATACCCGTGAAATGATCTGCAGTGTCGTTTCATTTTGGTTCAACCTTCAAAACATTTTTGAGGACCACAACTGTGAAGGATGGGGTAATGGGGAGAAGAGAAATGCAATGGTGGAGAGGAAGGGGAGAGAAATTCCATTTCTTAAACAAAACAAAACACGCCCCCCCCCCCACGTTTTTAAAAAGTAAGTAAATTGCTATTCAACTGGAATAAGCAAGGCATCTCGTCGACTGCTCCTTTCCTGCTGCTCTCGACAGATCTGCTATGGGATTTATTCCAGTGGAACGGACTTCTTGCAGCAATTTTGCCCTACCCAGACCCCCAACACCATCTGGCTGGGATGTACGGAGTCTGACCACCTCCACAATTCTTGTTTTGTTTTTTTTAAAAAGACCCACACACGTCTCCTGCAAACAAAGCCGTTGCCACTAATTAGGGGTCCAAATGAATCCCTCAGAAGGTGGAGACTGGATTTCAATCTGAGGTTTTGGAAAGCTTCTTTCCGGAAACCCCTCCCTGAGTTCTTGCTTATCTTGGTCCAGCCACTTATGGGTCCAGGTCTAAACGGATGCAGTCCTTCTTTGCTGTGTACGTTCACAGCTGCCGTTCCACATACACATAGCAAGAAATTAGTGATCGTTCCTCCTGCTGAGATCTACAAAGAGCAGTTGGTGTCCTCTGCTGAGACTAGCCAAAGTTGACTACGCGGCGCTGCTAGCTAATCTGCTTGGCCAATCTGGGCAGGACTTTCTCAAGCATTCTCAATAGCACCAGGAAAACTGCAGAGGTGCCCGCCTGTTGCACTGATTTCACTCAACAAAAGGCACCAGTCAATGGCTTAGAAAAGGGGGATCCACTCTTCCATTTCGGAAATCACGGAACCGGTCCGTTTGTTCCTTACCTGGTGGGTTTTTCTTTTCATATTTCTGAAAACGAGGGCAAGGATCTCTGGGAGGAGGGAGACGAAGACCAGGCAAAATATTGCCAGCCAGGTAGATGCCGAAGTCAGCAGCTGGGCAAAGACGTGGAACATTCTTTGTTGCTTCAAGAAAGGCCTGAATGGAACGACGACGCAGAAGGAGAGAAGAAGAGCCACATTACGTGTGCACAAAACTCATTTGCTTCTCGACATCTTTGTTGTTAAACACAAAACACCACGACTGAACATTTTAAAGCAAGTATCGTAATAGGGATACAGAACTGTTACAAGGGGGAGCTGCAACAAAATGTCGCAACATGTAGCGCTTCGGTTCAGGGTTCCAGCCAGCCATGCCCTATTCCATGACACTCTGTTCCAACCCCCACCCCGTTTTCTGTTCCCAAACAGTCAACAAGCATTCTGTGCGAAGTGAGCACTCTCAGTCTTCACTGGGCCACTTAGGGGATGCGGAAGCACTTTTTTTCCTAAAGGGGTTATTTTTAAGTATCGTAAGCAGTATATAAATCTAATAAATAAACAGTTTCAGGAATTCCCCCCCAAACCTGCAGTTACCTCCCTCTCATCTGTGGATGGTGCTGTTTTGACTACATAAGAATGGGTACTCTGAGAACTGCGTTCACCTTTAGTAAACAGGATTAATTATATTTTATACTGCCAGCCACATATACATACTTGAAGCTGCCTTAGGCCAAGACAGGCAATTAGTCCATTTATTATGCATTTATTATTACATTTACACCTCACCTTTTATTTATTCATTATTACATTTATATCCCACCTTTTATTCATTTAGTATAAAATTTCTATCCTGCCTTTTATTTAAGATTAGATTTCTATCCTGCCTTTTTCCCCTCTTCCAACATGGCTTTACGTAAGTCCTTCTCCTCTCCATTTTATCCTCACAACAATACCAACCCTGTGAGATAGGTTAGCTCAAGAGTCAGTGACTGGCCCACAGTCGCCCAAGGAGCTCCATGGCCAAGTGGGGTCTAGAACCCAGATCTCCCCAGTCCAACACTCTAACCACTATACCACCCTGCTAGTCCATCTAGCCCAGTATTGTCTGCTCTGACTTGCAGCAATTCTCCAGGGTCTCAAGCAGAGGTTTTTCCCTTATCTTAGTTCAGGAGCATGCAGTCTCTCTCTCTCTCTCTCTCTCTCTCTCTCTCTCACACACACACACACACACACACACACACAATTTATTCCCACCCTATGACATAGGACAGGAGAGAGAGAGCGCTAGTGAACAGCCTGTGGTCATGCAGTGAGTCCATTGCGGAGTACAGATTTGAACCCCAGCCTCCCAACTGGGAGTCTGCCGCTATCCACCACACCATCTCTAAAGAGCTTTAGGGCGCAACCCTATACATGTTTAGGCAGCATGGCTTGCTGGGGCATGGTGGGAATTGTAGGAATCTTCTCTGTCTAAACACACATAGGATTGCACCCTTAAGGTCACTTATTTCTGAAGCCATCTTAAACTCCACTGGTTTTTTTGTTTGTTTTTTAACCAATAGCCTTTCCTTCCAGCAGTGGAGGTAGCCTATGTTGATTACACGATAAGTTCTCATCTATTTGATATTTCCCCCACAAAATCACCTTAAGTGAAGTTTTCATAATATGCAAATATACTTAAGGGTGGGCAGGCTACTCCCTGAGCGCAGTAATCCTAGGGATGGTGAATAAGTGATGTTCAAGAACATTAGATTCTTCCAAACACTGTCATGACACTCATTTTGTGCTCAATTCCTGTTCACAAATGCTGCTCGCTTTGGGCGAACAGGAAACTTGCGCAAGGCGAGCAGCGCTCAATTGGGAGATCCGTGCAAATCTCCCAAAATTTGCAAAAATTTCCTTCATAGACAAAAGTGTGGCTGATTCAGTCTACTCAGGAAATTTGCACAAATCGAAGTGGGAACCCCGAATGAGACAAACATGAGCATGTGTCCGACAATTTGCGAATATTTTCAGTGGACACATGCCTGCGCTCACAGTTGAAGCTTCAAACAGGGCATGCTCGCATGTTTTGTGAGCAAAAACAAAATTCGCACACATTGCCAAGTAATGCACAGTTAAATAAAAACACTTACCAAATGATTCCTCCCCAGAAGAATGAGAAGAACACATAGAAGATCAAGGAACCCCAAATTACAAAGTGGTTTACCCATGTCCAGTATCGCGTGTCTAATGCCAGCTAGGTTTAAAACAAGAAAAAAGAGCTGCATTACAAAACAGTATCAGATATATAGCAGGGTACAGTTGTCTTGGATGACTAAAATATCAGAAGCCACAGCAAGAAATTCACATCACTAAGATCAATACATCAGCCCCCGTAATAGGTCCTACCCTGTACAATTTGTTCAGAGATTACTTTCTTTAAAAGAAGAGGGGAAAAAAGGAGTTCTAACCTTTAGAGTGACGGTGAACACCAATACAGTAAAAACCATTGTCCCAAAAGTCCAGTTTCCTGCCATCTGAAAAACACAGTTGGTTCAGATGTTTGTCTTGTCAAGTTTTGGGGAAGGGGGTGGAGAGGATTAAGGAAACAATTATAAATAATGGAGCTGGATAATATTCAGCTTTCACAGGAACAAAATTATCACAACTGAAAGTAGAACATGCCCCCGCCCCGCCAAGAGCAAAACACCTTGCAGAGCCCAACAAAATTAACCAGCAACATCGACTGCTATCTACTGCAATCTTTTAAAAAATTAAATGCTGAGAAATGCTAAGACCTCCTGCTAAGAAAACTGGATGCAAGGAAGCAGGGTTAGCATTCCTTTACACACGGCCAATGCTGTGCTGATAAGTTCCAGACAAAAGCAACTTGGTACATCTGTGAATCCAACGGCAGAGACAGGTCTGCACTGGCACTGCAAGGAGGTCACTGCAGAGGATACTGGTAACATTATGGGGTACACATTCAATTCAGGAAAGGTCAAAATAAATAAAATAAATGATCTGCACTGGTCAATTGTGGAACAACACAGTCTGCATGACGCCTGCCTTTCCAGGATCTAATTCCCAAACATTTGGTTTAGTGCAAGAGCAACGAAACATGAGTTTTGGGGAAATGCCCATGAACATGGACTGCTATCCCCCCTTTTTGCAGTCTCTTTCCTGCACGCCACCAAAGGAAAAGCGATATTCTGCATTTCAAGTGAGAGCAACGAGAGCAATGAATGGGACAGTTTGCTTACCAAATTCTGTCAAGATCTGAATGCATACATTGAGACAGAAAGTGACATGTAAAGAGTTTTTAAGGAGGTGTTTGTTGTTGGTTTGCATTTTTCAAAAATAAAGTCAGACAGGCACAAGCTGCAATCAAAGAGGCAGGGATTGCCGTGATGAAAGGCCAGCTGTTCCTATAGCCACAAAACAGCTTTACAAGAGCGCAGCAGAGCAGAGCAGATCTACACAGCTCTCCCTTTTGGAAGCGTCAGTGGCTGTTGCTGCTAGAAATAACTGCAACGGATTTACAGAAAGGATGCGATATCTGACAGGGGCTTTGATTAGCAGGCAATAAGGGCAACCTTTGCACAAAGGTCACAGATAAACTTCTGTTCAGCAGTGGAAAAAGAGATGACACAATGCCCTTACCATAAACCCACAATTCACATTTACAAACTAGGCACAAAAACCCAGAAGTGTTTAAAGTGTGGATAGCAGCTGCTCATGAACTTGAGCACACTCCGGGAGAGAGCGGAGGACAGGAAGGCCTGGCGTGCTATGGTCCATGGGGTCACGAAGAGTCGGACACAACTGAACAACTGAACAACAACAACAAGCACCTGCTCAGGGAAGGTATTCAGGTCAAGAGCATGGTACATGGGGAGGCTTGTTTGTTTCTTTAAAAAAAAATACCCCCCCCCCCATTTTCCCAATTAATATGAGAGCCAGTGTGGTGTAGTGGCAAGAGTGTTGGACTGGGAGTCAAGAGATCCGGATTCTAGTCCCCACTCAGCCACAGAAGCTCACTGGGTGACTTTGGGCCAGTCACAGACTCTCAGCCCAACCTACCTCACAGGGTTGTTGTGAGGATAAAATGGAGAGGAGGATTGTGTATGCTGCCTTGGGTTCCTTAGGAGGAAAAAAGGTGGGATATAAATGAAATAAATAAATAAATAAATGCTCCTATTTGCCCCACAAGCGGGGATGGAGGGACCCCATACACCTATGATGGGGTAGGGAATTGGAAATGTTAACATCCCCTCCTACAGTCCTGGTCATCCATCAAACTCCAGCTACATAAAAATAATAATAATTAGGAGTTCCATAAATACAATATCTGATGTTACATAATTTGGCATTCATTCATTCATTCATTCATTCATTTATTTTAAGCACACTTAATGGAATGAGGATGGGATCCAAGGAGTAGCTTACAGCACACCTGAAAGTTTGCATGTATCAAGCAGGAAGTTTGGCTTTTTCTCACACACGGCAAATTTGCATGTCATATCACAATCCCTTCTCTGAAACTCTCCCGCTCACCCGGCCCCATGTCAAAAGTGGTTTGCCACGTGGCAGAGGACTGTGCTTTGGAAATGACACATCCGGACAGCCAGCTCCGTCCTTTGACTCCTGGGTTTGACTTCAGAGCGGCTTTCCTCTTACCTTTCCGTTGTCCTCTACAGAAGAACTTTGGAAAAGAAAATAAGCCCCAAAGAAGAACACACAGCCGTCGAACAGGCCCAGGAAGGTCCAGTATAAGAAAGGCTTCAGCTGCAACATGGCATTGTCAGAAACGTTCCTGGGGGGGGGGGGGGGGGGCACATGAAAAGAAGTATTTAAATCTGTGCACAAGGAGCAGGGAGACACAAAATGCAATGGCTAAAAAGTATTTTTTGAAGCTGCCTCTCGAGGACCTGCAAGATGACTCAGGCAGGAGGACAAAACCTGGTTTTATATATTTACAAAAGCAACCATGTGAATAGTTTGCTCTTTTCCCTCCATTTCCAGGCATTCTATTCACAAAGAAATCTGTGAGCCCCAGATGCCTTCTGGGACACATGGATCTCCGCTGAGAGGACAGCCAGCATGGCTGAGTGGCTAGAGGGGGGCTAAGAACAGGGAGGTGGGAGTTCAAAACCCCATTCAGCCATGAAATTCACTGGGTGGCCTCGGGCTAGTCACACACTTTCCGCCTAGCCTACCTCACAGGATTACTGTGAAGACAAAAAAGGGGGAGAACAGAGTTCTTTAAAGGAAAGGTAGAATATCAACATGATAAAGAAAAGGAGAAAGAAGAAAATGCACACACTCCAGACCTCTCACGTTACATGGGCAGTGGAAAAAAGAAGCAGGACGAGAAAATTCCAATGTCCTTGAATAAATGCTGGAGACAAAAAAGAAATGGCTGTTTTTCAAATATGCCAGCATGGCTGCTGTAGAATTTCAGACACTTCCATTTGCGGGGTGGGGTGGGGAGATGGGAGCCTTTTTGCAGATGCTTCTGTCTAGGTGGAACGTTGGCCATGGGTTCCCTCTGCTGGGCTGAAGTTGCAATCTCTTTTTGGAGAAGAGTTCCAGATTTTTTTAAGGGAATGCCAAGAACGCAGTAAAACAGCCCAGGCATAGTAGCAGGAGTCATCAGGGCCGGCCCCACCATATTTATTTATTTATTTAATTTCTATACTACCCAATAGCTGAAGCTCTCTGGGCGGTTCACAAACTCTCTGGGCGGTTTGCAACAGTCAGAGAGAGGCGGTCGCTTCAGGCGGCAGATGCTGGGAGGTGGCAACGAGGTTTTGGAGGAGAGAGCTGTGGGCTACACGATCTGCTCTGCACCTGCCTGCTGCCTTCAGGTGTAATGGAGGGTGGTGTCCCATCACCAGTGTTGGAGAAAGATTCAACTGCCAATTCAGTTGGCTTTTGTACACTGTCCTTTGCCTGAGGCAGCAAAGTGTAATGGGCCATGCTGGGAGTCATCCTCAGAAGCTGCCCTCTACCAGGTAGGACGGTTTGTCCAGCCAGCTCAGTATCATCTACGCTGACTGGCAGCAACGCTCCAGGGTTGCGGGCAGAGAAGGGTCTTTCCTATCGTATCACCTCCTTGCAACTGGAGATGCTGGGGACTGAACCGGAGACCTTCTGTAGGCAAAAGCAAGGGCTTTTCCCCACAGGAAAAAACTGCAGGAACAATATGACCACAATATGAGGAAATTCTGCCCCAAACCTGGCGCCAAATAATTCTGAAGAGCACACAACCCGGTAGGATTGGTGACTGATGATCTACTGCCACCTTCTTCAGCTTGTTGCCCTCCAGATGTGCGGAGACTACAGCTCCCAGCATCCCCAGGCTGTAGCGAAAAATCATGTATCTAAAACACAGTCCAGCAAGATTGGGATTCAGTCCTCAAAATGACTGTCCCGACTCATGACTCAGAATTCACAGTTCAGTCCCATATGTACAAACAGGTAAGAGACCTGCCTCCTCACACCTAAGGGTGTGTGTGTGTGTGAGCGTGTGTGTAGGAGAGGTACACGGACAGTTATTCAGCTGCACTGTAGATCTGCTGTCTTATTCTCAGGATTAAGAAACTGTGAAGAAGTACACACATTTTCTTGGATTCTTTGCTGTTTGATAAACTGGCTGTTGTAGTACTGTAATACAATACACATTTCTTCATTTTAAGTATTAGCCTGCTATTTTGTTATATATGGGTCAAACTTTTTATTTCCTTCCAGCATACCTTACGATGCCCTGTTTTCTCTCCAACCCCTCCTCTTCCTCCAGCCCTGTCCTTTCCTTCCCCCTTCTTCTCCCCCCGCCACCCCCACCCCCAATATAGGATACAGATTGTGTCTTAGGTTATTTTTCTCCTAAATCTAGGAGAGTCTCTTCTCCATAAAGTGCTTTCATTCTCCATAAAATGCTTTCATACAGACTTTCATATGGCTTTTGAGAAAGATAGGTAACATATATGAAATAAAAAGAATGCACAGGTATGAAGTTAAGCATGCTGTACCTCACAGATTTTAGGAGAAGCATTAAGCATATGCATCCCCCATTGTAATAAACACATGGGATTTAAAGTGTTTAGCTTTGGCAGGTTCGTGCTCAGATTTTGTACCTTTGCAAAAGTATACGACTGAAATAGGGATAGACCCACTTTTTTTCTCCCCCAGTTGTTTTGATGATGGAGCACCCATTATAGCAGGCTGTGTTAATATTCCTCCCACCTGCCACAGCAATGCCATATCACATGCAAGGCCAAAAGAGACAGAGCTGTTCTGTTATGTGGGAGAGGCCATCAGTTTCAGGACTGATCATGCCATTGCAGGGCTAATAATATAGTTGAGAAACCCTTCGTTGCATGCCCTGTTTACCATATGCCGTTAAATCCTGTGGATGATGCCCCCCCCCCCCCGCCACCCATTCCAATCGCAAAACGAAAGTGCAGCGCAGCGTATCGGAAAGCTGAAACAGCAGCAGCCCGCTGAGCCCTTTGTATTCAGGGACACGTTCCCTCTGATGAATATTCAAATTGAGGCCATCTTATTTTTACAATTAGATTGTTTCCCTGACTCTGCTCACGCAATTACACTAGTCAGGCAAGTCTGTGAGCCCACTGAGCTCTTTGCAAGCTATAAATAGCACCCGAGGGAGGGGGGAGAGAGAGATGCCCCAGAGCTTGGCAGAGGTAAAAAGGAGGGCAGCAGAGCAGCGGCAGCCAGCTCCGCTCTGGGGCAGCCCCCTTTCCGCCTCCCTCCTTTTGCTGCATCCATAAATCCTCTGGATGCAAACAAGGATGTTTACACCACATGGAGTGCCTGATACAGACCACAGCAGCTGGCTTGCTGGAGCGGGGCCAGCGGAGCGTTTTCATTTGCTGGAATGGTTTAGCGGCTCCCTTTTAACAGATGCGAGGCTAAGCATCCATTGTTTCACGGCTCATGGGGAGGTGGGGAGAGCCGCTGCAGTGGGGCTCACCCAGGTGGCGGCTTCCTGCAGTGAGCTCCTGAACTGGCGTCCGCCAAGGTGCACCACCCCTCCCACTTTATTTATTTAAGTTTTAAAACTTCTTACTGGCGGCTGGGATCACTTCAAAGCAAAGTGTGTATGGATAGAGGTGTGGGGTGGAGAGAGGAGAGCACGTGTACATCTGTGGGTGGTGTGCCAGGATGAGAGAGAGAGAGAGAGAGAGAGAAAGAAGGAGCTGACAGGCAGAGTGGGAAGCGGGGGGGGAAGGTTTCTGTTGTTGCTGAAAACTGTGAGTTGAAAGGAATTGTTTAGCATGTTGGGGCACAGACCCTGGCTCTGCCTTATCCTCAGTCTTTGGGGCAGGTTACTTGTCCTTTGTGATGATTATTAATGATTATTAATTATTACTATTTATTACATTTCTATACTACCGCATAGCCAAAGCTCTCTGGGCGGTTTGCAAAGATTAAAAACATTAAAATACAGTATACAGAGGTTAACAGCCATTTACGTTAAAAAAAAACACGGACAATATACACGAAGACAACATATATCTAAAAACAACTTCAAGCAATCAGCCATAACCATAAGACAAATCCAGGAGTGACTGAAACTCATCATATGCTGCCATATGACTAGCCAGGCCTGCCATGGCAGCCATGTTGTGGAAGTGCCCAAGGCAATTTCTCAAGCTGCTAAATGGGCCTACAGGCCCCAAAAGGTGGCCTACTCCTGGCCTAGAGAACAACCCTTGCCGAATGCCTGATGGGGAACTTCATGTTGAGGATGGGGCCACAGGTCTACTGGTTGCTCTAAAGCAGAGAGTCTTCCATCCAGATTACAAAAATGGCCCTGCCACTTCCAGCCGTTGATCCCCAGTAAAGTGCTTCACATATTCTCTCAGTCACCTTCTCAAAACAGCCCTGCAGAAAGGCAGGTCAGTGTTATTATCCCCACATTACAGATGGAGGGCCTGAGCCTCAGAGAGAATAGCCTGCCTAAGGCCATCCAGTGTGCTTCTGGCAGAGGCGAGATTCAAATGGGGGACTGTTTCATGAGTCAGCCTCTCTGTCGCTGTACTGTGCCAGCCCACCTTCTGTCTCTCCGGTGCCCAATGGCCCTCACCTGCACTAGAAGGCCAGTGAAAAGAGCAGAAAGCCATTTATTACTTACAGATACAATTTCGGGAAGGTCATCAGGGTGTCAATAGGGACATGTTGCTCCAGCAGACTGTAGGCCACAATTGGCAGAGATGTGAAACAGATGTTGAACATGGTAAGGTAAGCCGCGTCATAGAGAGGCTTAAACAAATAAAAAAGAAGAGGAGTCAGGGAGAGAAAAAGGTGACAGGAATGGCTTGCTCATACCCACTCCAAAATATTCATTATACTGCCTGCAGCCTCCTCCCTACCATAATCATCCTACAATTGTTTGAGATTTTAGTCTCACTTGGTTTCAAGAGGCAATCAATCCCAGGTTTAGAAACAGGCATGTGCTTGGTCACCTATGGCGAGGAGACAAACTGATACTGCAAAGCCAGGTGGGGAAGCCTTTTGTAAAGTCAGGGGGCACGCCCCCCACCCCACCAACTTCACATTGCCACAGTGCCATAATGGACTCACAGAGGGACACGTGGGTAGGCAGACCAGTAACTTCTGTGGATGTATTGGCAAGGCTGATTATGTCTTTGTTGGATGACTTGCCCGTAGCACGTTAAAGACGCAGGCAGGGGGAGTCTGATCATCTTCATAAGTTGTATGCAATTCAATGGGATACATTCCCTAGTAAGCTCACTGAGGACTGGCCTTAAGCCAAGAGATGACAGCCTGCCCAAGGCCACTCAGCGAGCGTACAACACAGGAAGCTGCCCTGCACCAAGTATATATCCGTCCAGTCCAGTACTGTCTACTCTGATTGACAGAGGCTTTCTCCGGAGTCTCAGGTAGAGAAGTGACTTTCTCATCACCTGCTGATTCTCTCTCTTTTTTGTTTAACTGGAAATGCCAGGGGCTGAACCTGGGACCTTCTGCTTGCAAAGCAGGTGCCCCACCCTTGAGCCAGGCTCCCTCCCCACTGAACCTCCTAGCTGAGCAGGAAAGGTGGTGTCATGCCAGGATCTGAGCCACCATTAAAAAATGAGCTAGCTGTGTCTACAAGGGGGTTTCGAGGGTGGTCTCAAGGAATGGACTGAAGGCACAGGAGCCAGCCACCTAGCGGAAGCTAACCCGGTCTGGATCTGGCCAGTGCTTGGAGGGGAGTCCACCTGGGAACCGCATGGAGCCCCTTGAGTTCCGTGATGGAAGAAAGGGGGGATAGAAATGTAATAAATAAAGTGAATAAATAAATGTACTTATTTCTCTGTAAGTACATTATCCTTCAAATCCCTCCTAAAAACTCACCCTTGGCACATCCACTTAGTCTCACCTACTACTAAAACTAAGCAAGTTGGCAAATGAAGTAAATGCGGATTCCTCCTTCATTTCTCCTTGGTTCTCTCTGTTGCCTCTCCTGTACTGAGCTTTAGACTGTAAGCTCCCTGAGACAGGGACTGTCTGCTTGATGTGACTCTCTAAAGCAGGGGTAGGGGGGACTCACCTGGATCCCAGCCTAAGTGTTGAACACACACACTCTTTCCTCACCACCATGGTAACTCCAGCAATGGATTCTTTACTAGTTATTGTGGCATGGGGGGGTTGCAGCTACCTTGCGCAATGCGTCAGTTTCAAGAAGTGGGCAGAGTTCTACTCAGCTAGAAGGCACACCAATACCATCAACACATTCTGCGTATCTTTGAACTTCTTAACAATAAAGAGGAAACCAAAGCAGGGCAAAGCCTCGCTCTAAAACTTCGACGGGAGACACAACACTGGACTGCAAAAAGGAACCACAACCCCTCACCTTCACCCTGAAAAGGTCTAAGGAAAGAACGAGCTCATGAAAAACAGTTGCATTTTCAGAAGAAGTGTTCAGCTCATTAGCGGAACCGGGCAAAACACAATGAATGGAGCAGAAACGTTTGGAGACGGTACATCGTGTGCGCTCATTATATCCCCAAATTAGGTTTCATGCAACCTTGTTTGCAGTTTGCCAAGCCTCTGCTAATGAGCCAGCTCAGTTTCCATTTCCCTTAGAAAGAAATTCTGCGTGCAGGGGTAAAAGCAGGTTTTAAGTGCTTTGCTTAAGTCTGGGCTGCGTTTTGGGGAGAAAAGGGGAGGAAACCGAGCCACTAGAGCACGGTTACAGACGTGTCCTATGACTGCGACAGCTACCCAACAACTTGTCTTTTCATTAATTGAAGGGTGGGGGAGCGGCAGCCACTCAGACAGCTTCAACAGCTTTTCTGTACAACAGGGATCCCAGTTTGCACCTGCCCCTTGGAAGATTCTTTGTTAAGAACAGGAGCAGTTTTGGCTGAGGGATGGTTTTTCTTCTTTGTTGTTTCAATGCATGTTATTTTCCAAACTGCTGGGGAGGGTAGAAGCCTCCCCAATTGCAGGCTGTTCGCAGGAAGACAATGAACATAAAAACCAATGACCAGACCATTAGGGCTGTTAAGGGTCCCTATAGTCATTCAAATCCCTCCTTTTCCATGAAGCTTTGGGCACAACTCCCTTGCCCAACAGCAACTAAGCCTGTAACCCAGCCAAACCATGTATAACTCAAACAATCACATATCTTTTCCTTGTTTATCCTGCTTCCCTTTCCTCCATTTCCCCTACGGCAAAGTTTAGATTGTAAGCTCGTTGGGGCAGGGACTTGTCTCTTATATTCAGTAAAGCACCTTGCACACTGATGGTGCTACGTCAGTAATACTAAGGTGGGACTACGGATGGACAAGAGAATCTCTTTATCTGCAGTGGCCTCTGGCTGATAGCCAGTAAACTTGCACGTGAGAAAGGACTTGAGGAGGAGGTGGAGTTTGTGGGGGTGTTTTTAATGGGAGAAGCAGCTGGCTTGACTGATAGAGAGCAGGGGCACTGCTTTGGATTTTGCAAGGAGGGTGATAAAACATACAAGTAGGGGTCAGGGATTGGGACAAAGAGAGGGCGTGGGGTTTCCAACGCACATCACCTTACACAGAATAAGGGGAGATGGGACACAAAAGTAGCCAAAGAACAACCCCAAAGAACAACAAGGTCTCTTTTTGTTTTTTTTAAATGTTTTAACCGAAACATTTTGTATTCTCTGTTTTTAAAATACTTTAACTGCAGGCAGTTTGCATTTTAATTTTGTACACTCTAAACCACTTTGAGATGTCTTTTTAAATAATCAGGTACTATCTACATTAAAAGATGCTAAAATAAATACCTTTACAATTCCCAAGCAATTATTCCAACTGCAGTGTTTGTTTTTAAATCTAGGTAACTGTGTATATTTTTATCTAGAAACACAGGGCAAGAGTATTTTTCTCCAGCTAACATGATGATCTGGTTCACATGTAATGGTGACAAATTGTGGGTTATTTAACCCATGATTTCGGGGGGCGGGGGAGGAAACACGCTGCATGCGAGCCATGCACAAGCTGCTTCTGGTTTCTGCAAGCAACGTCTTATCAGCCTGCTCATAGGTTGAGAGTGACATGCAAACCTGGAGCACTGGGTTGTTTAAGGGCCAAATAACCTAGTAGTTAACACATGG
Organism: Heloderma suspectum; assembly: GCF_057233095.1. Classification (NCBI taxonomy): domain Eukaryota; kingdom Metazoa; phylum Chordata; class Lepidosauria; order Squamata; family Helodermatidae; genus Heloderma; species Heloderma suspectum. Next base: position 7,472,635 of record NC_139466.1, read on the forward strand.
TTTGGTGTTGGATTAACCGGTGGGTTGTTTAGCTCCTAAACAACCCAGTGGGCGGGGTTTGCACGTCACACTCACAATCCCAACTGGGCCAACCAGAGGCTGTTTACTGAAAGTGGAAGCATCTCATTAACAGCATGCACCTTGGCATTAATTAACCCATGATTTGCCACTGTTTCATGCAAGCTGGCCTAATACAAAATAAAAACAGCCACGTAACATAGTTACAAGGGTTCTAAGTATTGTGCCCCCAAAGTAAGATCTGACATCATAATCTGTGACAGGCATTTTGGAAACTTCAGCCCCAATGTTCAGTGTGCTAACCTGGAAACAGGTGTTACTGATATGAATGGGACTTGGTTGTGATCATGTATGACTGGGACTGGAGACCCTGTGTAGGCTTCAATTGGCAGCAATGACCCCCTTTATGAAGGCTAAGTGTGTAAAATAGGTCTCATTCATCCGATATTCTGAAGATGGAAGGAATGTCACTCTGCAGGTGCAATCCTATGAATGCTGAGACAGAAAAAAGTCCCATAACTCCCAGCATTCCCCAGCCAGGACAGCTGGGAGTTGTAGGACTTTTTTCTGTCTCAACATGCATAGGATTGCACCCTAAAATTAGCAGGTCTAGAACTTCAGATGGAAATTAAGCTGGGGTTCACAACTCGCTTCGGATCACAAAGTCATCACCAAAATACCAACAACATACCTGTTGTGAAAAGCCACAGAAGAACTGGTACAAAAATTGTGGGAAAATGAAGCAAAGATTCTAAAAAAAACACAGAAAAACAAAAGCAATGTTATTCTTGCATAACCCACCCTGCCCTTTGAGATCTGCAGGAAAAGCTCTATTCCGAATCCCCACCAGCAATAACACATTTTATCACATTGATATCCTGTCCTTTCTCCAAGGAACACATGCATCACTAAGAAACATAGTAGCCAGGCCACAAAAAGCTGCCTTAGACCACGTCAGACTGTTTCTCCATCTTGCCAGGATGGCCCACTGGCAAAAGCTCATCAAGATCTTATGTAGACAAAGGCCTTTCCCCCTCACCCCCTAACTGATCTTTTTCACTGGAGATGCTGGGGATCAAATATGGGCCTTTCTGCATCACAAGCAGTTGCTCCACCACTAAAGCTATGGGACTGGGAAGTTGGAGCGACCGAAGCTGAGAACAGTCAAGGAGGAACAAGATCCATCATAAGCCAACACGAGTGCCACGGACTACTCATTAAGGAATCTAGGCTTGGGATTTCTCACCTATCCTGCAGCCCCTTAACACTCTGCTTGGCATTAGCTATGCTCCGAAAGTTATCAACAGCCCCTGCCACCCCGGCATCCAACACAGGCTAGCCAACTCCAATCCTCCTCCCTCCCAATCCCCTTTCCTTTTGTGTCACGTCTTTTAGATTCTAAGTCTGCAGATAGGGACTCTCTTATTTCTTATCTTTGTAAGCTGCCTTTGGAGCCTTTTTGGCTATGGGGTGGGATAAAAAATGCCATAAATACATAATACATAAAGAATAATTTACCCTGCTGAAGAAGTACTGAACAAGGTGCGATATTCTGATGTAGTACAAATGACATAATTATTCTGACATGGGGGACACAGTGATGATGTCAGGGGTGATGATGTCAGATATTCTGACGTAATACAAATGATGTAATTATTCTGACATAATTAATTATTAATGAATAATAATTTACCTTGTAGAAGAAGTACTGAACAAGGTGCGATATTCTGACGTAGTACAAATGCCCATGTGCCAACAGCAATTTTTTCAAGTCTTTGAACTTTGGGATGGCGTAGTCACTGTTCCGGGCTGCTTGGCGGCCCTCTTTGCCTTTTATACCTGGGCGCGGAGATGACAGACAGTGGGTGGCGTTGTATCCTGGTTCAGGAATTGCATCTCACAGAAGCTCATGCCACGTCAAAATCCCCACTGGCAACATTAGCTTCCTGCATCCCTATATGGACACTACAAAGCATCACTGAGAATATTTGGGGAAGGGGCTTTTATACTGTGGCACCTAGAATAAGAGGATGCCCTGCCCCAGTCGATTTGGTGGTCACCCACTTTTCTGGTAAGCATTTAAGTTTTATCTGGTGTGTAGAATTGCCTTTGTTTCAGTTTTGGCTTTGCCTTTTTATCTTTCCCCCTTTTCTAATTGTTGCTTTTGTCTTTTCTTTTAATGGATCTGGCATTATCCTCATTTTATTTGTTGTTTTAATTGGTTTATGATGCTAGGAGAAAAAACATCTCTCTGTGCACGTTCTCAGCATCATGCGCACTTTTATAGCCGCTTTCACAGCCTTCTCCACCCTGGCGCCCTCCAGATGCTTTGGACTACAACTCCCAGCATACCTGACCACTGGCCATGCTGGCTTGGGCTGACAGGAGTTGAAGTCCGCGACATCTGGAGGGCAACAGGTTGGAGATAGCTGCTCTATTGTGTCCCTATTAGTTGTCTTCCCTGCTCCTAAACTAAAATACTCCTATTGTCTTTCGAAACATTTCTTACCTATTCCCACATGAGCTTCCAAAATCATGCTAACGTCATTGGCACCGTCTCCTACCGCAAGCGTTATTGGGCTGCCCTTTGAATTCTTCACCATCCGAACAATCTAAATAGGCAAGACAAAAGACACACATAATAAAGGCAGACTGAATGCTGCAAATGCACAAGATCCACACAGTTCTTCTCCTTCTCTTGTGTTATGCTTAATGGGGTTTAGGTACTCATGCTTAATGGGGTTTAGGTTTTCTCCACTAACAACACAGAAACAGATAATAAGCAGATGACAACACACAAAACACATCATAAAATACTACAATAAAAGGATCAGCAGGCAGAACATGTTATTGGTTTCTCCAAATGTTTCCTTTAAGGAGCCAGGCCTTCCCCAGGGGCTAGGAGAAATATAGTAATGGGGCCATGCTGGCCACTCTAGGGACAGCATTTCAGAGGATTGGCACCCCAACCTAAAAGGCCCTATTCCTCCTGTCCATCTGCTGATCCAAAGCAGGACCTCAGATGTCAAACAACGACCCGGTTAGCACGTCATGCTGCAATTCCTGGGTTGTTTAACCCAGGAATTGGCAGGGACGAGTAAAGTGATGAACGCCCTGCCTCCCACACGGCCATCATTTCCACTTTCAATTAGCAACCTGTTCCTGGGTTGTTTTATGATGTGCAAACCCTGAAACGCTGGATTGTTTATGGGGTAAATGGCCCAGAATTAACCCAACAAGAAACCATGGCAATTGCTGGGGCAGTGTACTCATCACTTTGCTTGTCCCCGGCAATTAAACAACCTAGGAATTCCATCACGATGTGCAAACCATGTCAAGAGTTTACTGGAGAAGGCAGATTTGCAATATGCAGGGTTGAAGTCATTTAAGGCTTGAAAGGGGTAAGACCGAGCACCTTGAACTGAGCCTGCAAACAAGACAAAACGCCAGTGGGAGTTGCTTGCCTCACGAATGAGTCAGCTGACAGCAGAACAGGACACACTGATCTTTTACACTGGGAGCATCACATTGTTCAAAAGGCCTGCATTACACACCTGCGCTTTTTGCAAAGGAGCCATTCGACAGCACAGGACTGCGGTGCACTTCAGGCAGATCTGGAGGAAGATGCTCTTATAGTGGCTGGAACGTAAATCCTGGGAAATGTTCAGGATCAGGGACAGGGTGGCCCCGTCAATAACCAGCCCGTACTCCTGACCGAATGTCCAGCTTCTAAAACCGAAGGTGAAAAGACGCTTGAAAAATTATACACTCCCCATCCGATAGGGATCTTCACAATCAGAAGGCTAGCAGCTTCTGCGACATGGGCTGCAGAAAAAACTGCAGAGCTAAAAATCATCAGGAAGTTGAAATGTAACCGAAATTAAAACAGAAAGAAGTGCAGCTGTTTGGTTATATTGTCTACCCCTTAACCGTTGCATACTTTACAAAAGAGGACAACAGGAACAAAAATGGGTGCCTTTGTTTTTGGGTATGGACTCTGGCTGATACAGTGGTTATGCAGATCTGTTGCTGCTATTAAATGGTTCACAGCTATTTTCTAGCCCAGCACCAGATTGGGGAGGGCTCAGCTAGCTGTTTAGCAGCTGGGAGAAGGCGGAAATGGAAAGGGGAAGCACTGGGAAAAACTGGCACCAAAATCTAACCTTTGTACTCAGTCTGTTTAAATGCTTCAGATTTTGAAAGGCTTCAACTTAAGAGGGGCCGTTGACATGTTTCTTTCTCCCAAGAACAGCCCTCTTTAATCCCAATTCTCCCTACCTCTTTCCCAGCCCATTCTTTCTATGTCCTCTACCCCCTCACCTTAGCAGAATTATTCCAGCTGTTAGGCATTACTCTACTGAGACAGCAGAAACCATACCAATGAATTAATCTCATTAGTTGCATTATTTGTTTATGTGTAGTTGTGTGTGTGTGGGGGGGGGGAGGGAGGACTCCAACAATATGCAAGCTTGTGTAGAGCGCTCAAATATAGTATACATGAATAGAAAAGCTCAAATCCTTGGAGGTGGGGAGGGAAAGATCAAACCACTGCCCACTTCTTTGGCACCCTCCTCAAATTTTCTCCTGCGCTGATGTGACTGACAGCATTACCCAGGCTTGTTGAAAAGAAGGCGCCAATGGAGAGAAAGGGGAAAGCCTTGAGATGCACAGAAACGTACTTTACTTGGCCCTAGGCATTTTTCATTCAGATCTACTTCAGGGGAAAGCTTAAACACAACCCATCTTAATCTTTAGCTGTCAGTGACCTTCTTGCAAAGCAGTACATAAACTTACAATCAACTATATTGGAGAGCACCGCTGGAGAAGATCTGGGCCCCGGCACACTTCGGTGCACCTCAGTTTCCTCTCCTCTCTCTCCCCACTTTGTCACAAGGCATCCTGAAGGCAGCTACCCCCACATCCTCAGAAGCTGCGCATCTTCATGCTGACCTCTTAGGGATGTCTGTCACTGGGAAATCTGGTTCTTTTTTGGCTCAACGGAGGTCTGCCGTGTGTATGACTCAATTTCTGTCTGCAAAGTAACCTGTGGGCTGTTCCTGAAACTCCAGGAACTTTTTTGCACATTTTTTTGGAAGCTTCTGCAATTTGTGCCGATTTCGGAGCAATCTGAGCATATTTCAGCCGAATTTGCACAAATCACACAAATTTGGCCATCATTTGCACAGATTCGGCTGTAATTTGCACAAATTGCAGAACTTCCAAAAGATGTGCAAAACTCCCAGAAAATCCACGAACTCTCACGACTCGATGCAGATGGAGTCGGGCACCGTAGCTAAAAACCAAATGAAGTCTGTGGGGGCCCAGCCTAGGAAAACTCATTGAACTCCACCCCCAAATGGATTTCTCGAACATCCCTATTACCTCTTGCCTTGGGGCACATCGCTCACGAGCTTTTTGTGATACTCCATCAGCAGCTCATGGAGCCGCTGCACTTTCTGGTCTCCCTCTCCCACGACTTTTGTGGTCAGCTGCAACAATTCGGTGCTGGTCTGGAAGAGCTTGCAGGCGTAGCATGTGGCCTGGGCAGTCTCCAGCTTGTCCCCGGTCAGCACCCAGATCTTCATGCCTGCAGCATGCAAGGCCTCAATGGTTTCCGCCGCAAGTTCCTGCAGTCTACAGACAGACACCTTCATTTATCAAAGAAAATGGCTGACATTCCAAAAAGCTTCCTGTCCCCTTATTTTTGGGGTGGGTGTGTGTGTGTGTGTGTGTGTGTGTGTGCGCGCGCGCGGGGGGGGGTGTTTTGTTTTTAAAGGGACAAATCTTTGGGCAATTTTTGAAAAAGAATCCAAAACATATTTTAAAAAATACAGCTCAAAGTAATTAAACACCAACCCAAGTATCTATTAGTTAGCTGAAAGACTGTAATAAGGTGGGGGGGGGGATTCTATACGCAACAATTCTGCTTTGTTTTTATTTGTTTTAAAACTTTTACAGGTTTGTATATGACGTTTTATTATACTGTTGTACTTTACGGCTTTAAGTTTTGTAAACACACCGCATTTTTTGGAATGTATGTTTTCCTCAGAATTCTCTCCCTTCCAAGAGCTAGAAGACGGATTTGCAACTTTGTTTCTTACAAAGAAACAAAGTTGGGCAGACCCTTTAGTGTAAACTGGATGTGAGCAGATGCTGCTCGTGTGATCCATCTGCCACAGGAGTCCTGGGGGTGGTTGATGGTGCAGGTGAGGTTTGTTGTTGGACAGCGTTTGGACAGAAGAAGACATCACGGTCTTCTCCCAGTCTTTGCTTACTTGTCTTCCACAGCAGTGGATCCAATCAAATGCATGTTCGTCTCAATCTCGTCAAAAACCTTGGCCATCTTTGCTTCCCGGTCCTGCAACGCCATCGTCGCTTCCTTGATCTGGCTATCCATTATATCATATTCGCTTTCCGGTATTTCTTTGTAGGCCACACAGAGAGTCCGATACCCATCCTGGAGGGGACAAGCAAGCAAACAAACGCATCTTTTAAAGCAGGGGTGATCAACCTCAGGCCTGGGGACTAAATCTGGCCCTCTGGGGTCCCCCAAATGGCCCTACCCCTTTCCCCCAGCCCCACCCCCTTTCCCCCAACCATTGATCATTTGGTGGCTACTTGGATTCTGTGCAGTCTTCTCCCCCATTTAAAAAGGTGAAATGCCTCTCCAAAGGCTTAGTTATTGATGGCAAAACCTTTAAGCTGAAATATGCTGGTATTTTTGGAATCTTGGCTGCACCCCTTTTGCCTTTGGCCCTGTCCTCTTTGCCTTCAGCCTCACCCACTACTGGAATGCAGTCTCCAAGAGCTCCTCTGACATTGAATTTGGCCCTTGGGCTGAAAGAGGTTCCCCACCCCTGCTCTAACACTAGGCTTTCACCCCAAAGGCCCTCTAGAACACCCTGTCCCAACCTGGTGCCCTCCAGATGTTTGGATCACAACTTGCTGCACCACTGGCCATGCTAGCTGGGGCTGATGGGAGCTGAAGTCCAAAATATCTGCAGGGCACCAGGTTGAGGAAGGCTGCTCTAGAACATCAGCAGCATTCTGTTGCATCACACCTGGCCCACTCATAAGAACGTAAGAAGAGCCCTGCTGGATCAGACCAAAGGCCCATCTAGTCCAGCATTCTGTTCACACAATGGCCAACCAGCTGTCAACTGGTTACCCTCAAGCAGGACACAAATGCAATAGCATCCTCCTGCCCATGTTCCCCAGCAACTGGTCTACACAGGCATCCTGGAGGCAGCATATAGCCATGAGGACTAGTAGCCATTGATAGCCTTCTCCTCCATGAATTTGTCCAGTCCCCTTTTAAAGCCATCAAAATTGATGGCCTAAGTGAATAATTTAACTCTGCGCTGTGTGAAGAAATCCTTCCTTTTATCTGTCCTGAACCTCCCACCCATCTGCTCGTTGAGATGACCCCACTGCATTCTAGCATTGAGAGAGAAAAAATGACTCCCCACCCATTCTCACTGCATTCAGCTTGACTGGCCCCTGGTAGTTCCCTGCAGGTGCCTCGAAGAGCTTGCTGGATCACTGTTGGTGGTCCACAGGAGATTCATTGATGTTAAATGCCCAAGGGACGCAAGACATCAAGACTGTGGCCAAAAAGGCAAGCTCAGCTGACTTCAGCAAAGTGACTCTCCACGTGACTAGGAACCAGCGAGCCCTGTTTGAGGTCCATCAAGTCCTGGGACATGGTCTAACAAATATAAGGGGCAGCCACTTTGGCAAAGCTAAGGAGAGCTGGGTCTGGTAAGATCCTACATGGCAAGTCACCTGGGAACGCCATATGCACCCTGTTCGGGAGTTCTCCAAGGGGTGTGTGTGTGATGGGGGGGGTGTGTGTGTGATGGGGGGGGTGTGTGTGTGATGGGGGGGGTGTGTGTGTGATGGGGGGGGGGTGTGTGTGATGGGGGGGGGTGCACTAATTGGCCCTGCCCTCTCAGTTGCAAGCCTGATGTCCCCGCCCTGCTGCCGTCAACATGTTGAGCCTGAACTTCCGAAGCCCAGAGCTTGCAGTATGTGCACAGGCTCTCTGTGAGATTTCAAGCCCTGATCGTGCAGCACACAGGCAGCCCACACACTTCAGAACCTGAGAATGTCAGGAGAGCCCTGCTGGAGCAGACCAAGGGTCCATCTAGTCCATCATTCTGTTCACACAGTGGCCAACCAGCTGTCAACCAGGAACCCAAAAGCAGGGCATGAGTGCAACAGCACCCTCCCACCCATGTTCCCCAGAAACTTGGGGATATAGGCTCATTGCCTCTGGTACTGGAGGCAGCACAGCCATCAAGACCAGTAGCCAGTGACAGCCTTTTCCTCTAGGAATTTGTCCAACACCCTTTTAAAGCCATCCAAATTGGTGGCCATCACTACATCTTGTGGTAGCAAATTCCATAGTTTAACTCTGTGCTGTGCGAAGAAGTCCTTTCTTCTATCTGTCCTGAATCTCCCACCAATCACCTTCATGGGATGACCCCGGGTTCTAGTATTTTGAGAGAGGGAGAAAAATGTTCAGCCCCGACATGTGGAGGGCATCAGGGTTGGGCCACCAGGAATGCAACAGAGGTGGTGGGGTCAATGCAGACATGCGAGTCAGCAGGCAGAGCCAACATCATTCGCTTTGGGGCCTGTGCTCAATATCAAATATGTCTCCCGTTAAAAATTAGCAGCCAGCCAAGGTAATCGATAAGCTGTGCTTTCTACGTTTGTTTCCTTATTGTCAAGATTTTGGACAGTGGATTCCCGAAGATCCACAGCACAGGTTTGTCCAGCGTGCTTACCAATGCGTTATTCTCTACGTGTATTTTTGTCCTCTGCGCTTCATCTTGCGGGACCCTTGGAAAAATCGCTGAATCTGCTCCTTTGCAGAACAGGAATATTGTTCCTGAAACAGCATTTGAAAAAGAATGGGTTGGGGTATCCAAAAATATAATGAAGTTTACAAACGGTTTCTGGCAATGTAAAAAGTGAAGGTGACTTTCACTTCAAAAAAGAGGAGAGAGAGAGAGCTTCAACTAACCATCTGATGTCTTCACGACAACGCTCATCCGGCGACGAACGCAATCAAAATCCAGAACATTTAGCAGCTTGTAGCTTTTTAGACAAGAGGGACAAAGAGCATTTAGAGTCGTGGGAGGTAGGTGGGACATCAAACCACGTCATACACGTCAACCTCAAAACCCAACATAAATCAATGTGAAGAAGAGCCTGAAGAAGAGCTCTGCTGGCCATTGTGCCAGGATTCAACAGAAACTCTTCCATACCCTATTGGTAAGAGGTTCAGGGAGAGTACCTCATTTTACCAAGCGCAAAATGATGAAGGGCACATGGTTGGCTCATGGCCATATCCATCCTCCTAAGGGATAGTATTAGACCCCTGAGAAGAAAGGGGGAGTGTCTAAAAGAAGGATCAGCTATGTAGTGATGGAACCAGCCAGCCAACCACCACCAGCCCTTCCTAAGGCCTTCCAGAAAAACTAGTTGCTGGCCAGTGTAATAAGGTTTCAAGTGGGTTTTTTTTAAAGCCCTTTTATCTTTTAGACTTAGTATTTTTGAAATGCTAACAAAAAGCTAGCAGCCACACAGAATACACGCAAAATGTGAGCCCAGAGTTATCTGTGCTTGGATTAAACCATAGGAAAAGCTGAGAATAACACAGCCTATGTATCTTTGCTGATTTCTGTTTGGCTGAAACAAAGGCAGACCTCACAGGTCACAGCCCAACTCCTTTAGAAGCAGAAATAAGGAAGCAAGGGGCATCTTGGCGCCATGTCCAGAGAATTTCAACGAAATTTAAAATGTGCTGTAAAATGAGCCAGTCAGTTCAATCATGCATCGTTTCCAGAAACAGTACCCTATATTAATGTTCTTCCAAATAGTTTTGATTTCCTTGTCCAGTACCAGAGGCCAAGTTACAATTGTGCCTACCTTTCGATTTCTTTTTGCGCATTCTGTACCTTCATGAAGTTATTTTCTTGTCCTAGAAAAGTGAAACCATACCTGTCAATGAACAAAAAGGACAGAATGGCGTTGAAAAAAAAAAAAAACCAAACACACACACACACACTTTAGATTAAAAAATAAATTAAATAAACCAAAAATAAATAAATAAATATCACACAAGAGAAGGGCTGATTGAGAACATGATCTAGGCAATTCAGTGGAAGCACAGAAACCGCACAAAAATTGGCACTAGGCATGGAGTTCATCTTCTTTTTAAGACTATGTTTCTAGTCTTTACGGATGAAAATGTATGCTTGAAGCATATGAGCAACATTTGCTGAAGTCTCAGAAGCCAGGGAGCTGGCCAAGCAAGATTTGCTCTTTGCCCCACCCCATAATGAGCAAAATCAGATTTATGGCTTCTTTACACGGAGCTTTTATCCTGGTATTGAGATTGCTCACTCATGGAAGTTTGCGAGCCCTTTAGAAGACATTGTGTACCTCCAGAGTGTCTCCTGCACTAAATGACCTTTATTCCATTTTTAAATAGATCGGAGGTAATGAGCTATCAAATTACCCCGCTTGTGTTCCGCTTGAGTTCCCTCCATGAAAAAGGAAAAGCCGCAAGAAGAGGAGTGAGATCAATGAAACATATGGAAGACTCGGATAGGGGGGAGAAAGAAGGGGAAAGGGGAGGGGGGAAAGGAAGCACGTGTCAAGGGAGTCTGTTCTGATCCTGCATTTAAAACGGAAGCAGAAAGTCCTATTTTAAATGCGGGATTTTAGTCTGGTGTAGAGATGCTCTTATACAAAACTGTTCTATTTGCATAATCTCTCCAGGACTGAGCTTTCTTGGATGCAGGATTAGGTTTGTTTGGGTTTTTTTTTTAAGAAAATAAACCATGGCATACAGCCGCCTACAGCCCTAGGAACAGAGGAAGCTGCCTTACACTGAGTTAGATCCTTGGTCCATCTAGCCCAGTATTGTCAACACTGATTGGTAGCAATGCCTCTCCAGGGTTTCAGGCAGGAGTTTTTCCAGCCCTACCTGGAACCACCAAGGATTGAATCTGGGACATTCTGTATGCAAACATGCACTCTACTACTGTGCTATGGTCCTTCCCCTGAGGTGCTTAGTGTCAGTGGTTAGTGGGTGTTCAGAGGTTTCTTTACAGTTAATGTAATTGCATCCCAGAAGGAAACATTCTTATCAAGCAGCATGATTAATTTTGCCCGTACACATACCATTTTGCTTACATCGTTGATTTGTTCACAGAGGAGCATATTAGGAAGGAGTTTAAAATGCTGGTGGTAACCTTCAAAGGCTGCCATACCATCTAAAATTTACTTGTGCTGTACAGAAAGATCTCAATTTTGCTACAGTTGCAAAGCCGGGAAAAAGCTGAAGGCCTCTTTTTCAGCGTACACAGAATCCACAAGCATCCAAGACAGAAAGTCACTCTTGTTCAATAAATAGGAAAGGACCCCACTGGTCACTGGAAAACTCTTCAGTTGCACCCTGACAGCAGGAGTGCCATTCCTGTTTGACGGGGCAAGTCTTTCCTAAAGTTAAGAAGCTTATCTAGCAATCAAACTTTTTGAGGCCAGGGATTGGCAGCCAGCGGCCTATGGGCTGCCCCCTGGCCCAATTTTTCACACAGCCCTCCTCTCCCCATCCCAGTTTGGAAATTTATTTCAGTGATGTGGGGTGGAAAAACATCCACTGAAAATGTTCCAATGCTTTATTTTTCCACAGGAAAAATCTCAATTTCTTCGGTTAATTAATAACAATGAATGGATGCTAATTGCAAATGCCATATTAGGCAAACTTGGCAGTTTCTCAGTTGTAGATGAGTGGTTGTCTGCATATCATGCATACATCTTTGGGATGGTAAAATATATCGTGTCCGCAGTTTTCAGTACCTCTGCGTTTGTGTTTTTCTCAAATTTAAACAATGCAGGGGAAGTACGTGCTATTGTCTTTAATGCTTTACAAGTATTCCAATAAAAATGTCTACATAATATAGCATTTAAATCACATTAAATGTATATTGATTTTTTTTCAAATATTTCAACTCGAATACCTGTGATGTATTCGGACAAAACATGGGGTATTTTTATTTTTGGCTTTGCTGTTTACTGAATACAAGTAAAGCAAATGTTGCAACTCGGATCACTCTCTAGGGCTGGGGTGGGCAAGTTGTGGTCCTCCAGATGTTCTGTCCTACAGCTCCCATCAGCCCTCAACACTGACTAGCTAGGGCTGATGGGAGTTGTAGGCCCAAACATCTGGAGGACCACAACTTCCCCACTGCCTCTCTAGAGCATCAGAAAATGTCCCCATGCAAATTACCCTAATTCAAAATTTCCTGAAAACTAGCACTCAGTGCACTTCTTGGGTAGATCCACTTTGCACTGTCTGCCAGGCCAGGGTTCCCAAGCTGAGCAAAGCCAGAGAATTTGGAGCCAGCAGCAACATCATGGCTGAGGGAGAGACCAGCCCCTGAGCAGCTCGGCCGAGGGAGGGCCTGGTGCCTCATGCTGAAGGAGTTGGCTATCCCAGATAGCAACCTTAAGTCCCACATCTTTCTGGGTAGATGTAAAGATGTCTGCCCAAGGGATTCGCCTTCCTGACATATCTGCAAAACTTTATTGATCTAAAAGATTTCTGTCCTGCCCATCCACTGCATTTGCAACGTTCGGGGTGGCTTACGCCAACACACCCAAAACACAACAACACACAGTGAAATCTAACAGAAATTAACTAAGCTAACGACCAACAACAACAACAAAATAAAAAATGTGCTGATAGATGCAAACCAACAGAACAAAGGGGTTAGCCACAAAAGAATCCTCAGCCCGGCAGATCAAATGCATGCTGGAATAATCAAAGTCTTGGCTAGACGGTGGAAAGGAAGGAGAGAGAGGGGGGCAAATGGGACACTGCCATGCACCACCACTGTGAGGTAGGAGTTCCACAACCTAACCATTGTCCAGAGAAGGCCCCTTCCCACATCCCAATGAGCCAAGCATGGACCACCACCAGGACACAAAAGAGAGCCTCCCTAGTAGACCTTATGGCACAGGCAAGATGGTATGGGAGGAGACAGTCCCCATACAAGACATCATTTGCATGGTACATAAACGTACCAAAAGGCCGAACCACTTGGGACCTAGTCTTTTCAGACAACTGGACCAGTGTGGGAGCAACTGTGGGGGCCAGTGGCAACACAACAGTGCCAACAGGGATCACAAAAGACAGCTGTAATGCTGGAAACCAAAACCAAAAAAGGAACAGCTGCACCAGTTGAATTCCCAACACGTTTTCCAGTCTTCTTTGGAAGAAGAAAGGAAGAGGGAATCCTCCAGAAAAGTCTCTAGGAGTTTTTCCCTTTATAAAGAGCCTTGTCGAAACGTGTTGGGAATTCCAATTGGCGCAGCAGCTCCTTTTTTGATTTTAGACCGTGGCAACACACCTGTAAATGGTATGTGCAAAGGAGCCCTGAAGAACCACCTAGTCCCACATGAGCATGTGAACCTTTAAGCTCTTCTTTAGAGGCCCTGCTCAGTGCGCGCGCATACACCACACACACCAATCTTATGAAGTAAGGTGGGTAACTCTGAGGCACACAGTCTTCTAGGCTGTGATACTTCACCTCTAGAATGCCCTTGTCCATTCACTGGGTTTCCTCTCTGCAAATGTTTAGAAAGAATCGAAGCTGCTTTCCTTCCTCCTGCTCTTAATATGATTTGATGCTGGTTGTTTTATCTAGTGACGTTTATCTAGTGATGTTTTAAAAGGTTTCACCAAAACTATTTTTTAATTTAAAAGTATTTATACCCCACCTCAATCTCAAGTGATCCTGAAGTGGCTAACTTTTTTTTATTTTAAAGACACACACATTTGGGCAACCTTTTTTCTAAGAAGGATCCAAAATATCTGAGGGACTGGGGTCAGAAGCATGGCTTTCTACCATCGTAGTTTAAATGAGAGAAGGACAGAGGGGAATGGCAAACATCTCAGAAGCCTGTGCACCAATCCAGGGAATTCTGGGTCCGGCCTTAGCAAGATCAGAGTGAGTGAGTGAATGCACGGTACCTGTGACCTGGCCAGGCCAGTGTCATGTGATCACCAAGATGGTGGCACTCACTCTTGGCAGGTGGGCCACTCCACTAGCCTGGGCCCGAGCTGGTGCCTGACCATGGCAGGTGGGCCACTTCACTAGCCTGGGCCACAGCTGGTGCCTGACCATGCCAACTTCTGGCACCAGCTATACGTAAAGAGACCCACCCAAGACAGGCATTCGTCAAAGCTCAATGGAACCAACAGCCAGACCTCCTAACAACTACGAACATCTCTGGGTCAGATTGTACTGGACAGTCTTGCCAGCCTTTATTATACTTGGCATCCAAAGTTGGGAGCACCTGTCTGTCAGCATGATAGGCATATAAGCAACATGTGTGTGCCATTCAATACAACTGAGCAGGGAGGGAAATGGGAGGGGAAGAAGCGACTACCCTTACTTTTGAGCTCCCTGCAGCAACGCTATTTCATCTGGGGAAGATGCAACGTAGTTGCACGAGCTTCTGGGTCGCGATGTCCTTGCGTCAACTTCATCCCTTTGCTGGACCTGAACTGTGTGGCAGAGACACAACGCACGCAGGAACAGCTCTTCTCGACTCTGTTGTGAAGAGAAACGTGTCTGTTAGCCGAAGGACTTCCGGTCCCAGCGACCAAGAAGGAAAAGGGTTAAGATATTCCAGGCCAGTTCATCCAGCCATCTATGGCCAGCAGAACAAGGAGCAGACGACTGCCTTTGCAGAACCTGCAGAACCTGCATTTCCAAGTCAGGAACGCTGCGCCAATGCTTGGCTGTGGCGGCAAGTGAGCCACAAGAGAAGTGACCGGACTACATTCCATGCGCAGTCCACTGAGCCGGGGAGGGAGGAGGCAGTACAGCCAGGGCTCCACTGTTTAGCTAACCAGTCCTTTGAGATAAGTCAGTTGGATCGGGGCTCCCGATTAATTGGGCAGAATCAATATAGATATATATAGAGATAAATAAATAAAACTTTTAATGCATGCAGTTACAAACCATGGGTGGCAGGATCCACCTGAGAAAAGGCGTCCCTACTCTGTTCTCAGAGGAAGGGCTGCCTCTTCCGAGATGATGCCTGCTGCAGCTCATTCTTGAACCATCATCAGAGCCCTGATGAAGCAGATGGTCCATCCAGTCCAGTATCTCCACCACCCCACCCCACAAACGGCCAACCAGATGGGAAGCCCACAAGAGGTCATCTAAAAACCAAAAGTCAGTAAGGATGCTTTGGTCCCCCTGCCCCCCACTTCAGAACTACTGTTTCAGCTGTGTTCAGATTTATGCAGACACATGATTATTTTACTGATCGATTAAGATCTCAGCTGATTTAATTATTTGTTTGAGTGACAGCTTAAAGGAGAACAGCACTGGAGAAGCAGGCAGGAGTAGACCAGACTGCTGGGCTTGAGGGACGATGGGCCAGAACCTCGATCTCCACCCCCTGAAGTGGACTTCTATAAGTCCTATTGCCAGAGATACCATTTCTTTGCTGCTAGGCTGGCAACTGAGAGACCACAAAGCACTCCTGATGGGAAAGAAGGGGCAATTTGGTCCAGGGATTTCCAGCTGTCGACCTCGTCTTTGCACTATAGCCAGGCTTGTGCATGCTGCTATGCCCCTGAATTCCCACTACCTCTACCACCGGGTTGGTCACCCAGTCTTTACCACAGAAACACCACGGCATGTTCAACCCACTTTCGGCTGCCGTTTGGTGGGCCAGTGACCCAACGCTCAGGGCACAGAATGTTAAATGGTCAAATGCTCCTAGCCTATGAACAAGGATGGAAACAAAAGTATTACTTACTGGTTACATCTGTAACCCGCTCTTCCACCTCCCGCCCAAGAGCATCAGACAAGTTTGTTTTCCCTAATATCGCTGTGGGTGTTCCAGGCCTTAGCGCCCTCCAGGCCTTTTAAATCCTAGAGCTAATCCTTATAAGGGTCCCTTTACTGATGGAAGAGTGAGGCACTGCCAGGTTAGTTTTACCCTTTCCGCTTTGCCAGAAGACCTCAATCCATCAACCTCTGAAAAGACGTTGCTGTACGTGTAGCCATCTATGCTGCATTCAATGAACTCCATGGTGTTTTCCGTTAAAGTCCCTGTTTTATCAGAGAACACGTACTCAACCTAAAAGGAAAGGGAGAGAACATTCCTGGTCACAGAGAGAAAGAGATGTATTCACTGTTATGCTAAAGACAAAATCCATTCCTCTTTTTCCAGCTGGTGACATTTTTAAGAAAATGAAGTCTGCTTTGGCATTTGAGTTCAAGTTAAAGACTAACTGGAATCCTTGACTGCTAGAATTAAAATGTGTCCCTACATTCCAATTTAGAAGTATCACTGAAACAAATAGAAACTGATACCATTCCATTTCAATACTCAGCTTCAGTTTTGTAAAACAAAATACTGTACGATGGCAAGATGAAAAGTAATTTAAAAGGGGAAACAACCAAAAGCCATCCACCGCCAAGTTTGATTCCTAACAGACTAAAAAGATGATGGGATGGGCAAATGGAGATGTAATGGTCTGATCGCACTTCAGTTAGGAAAAGTACCATACAAAGAGCTGGTAACGGTATCTGTCCGAGTGAGGGATAAGTGGCTTAAAAGGTAATATGCAATGTCAGTCCTACATAGAGTAGAGCCATTGAAATGAATGGGACTTAAGTTTGTTGTGACTAACTGGATACTTGTTCAGTCGTTAAGTCGTGTCCGACTCTTCGTGACCCCATGAACCATAGCACGCCAGGCCTTCCTGTCCTCCGCTCTCTCCCGGAGTGTGCTCAAGTTCATATTCATTGCACCGGTGATGCTATCTAGCCATCTCATCCTTTGCCGTCCCCTTCTCCTTTTGCCTTCAATCTTTCCCAGCATCAGGGTCTTTTCCAGTGAGTTTTCTCTTCGCATTAGGTGGCCAAAATAGTTGAGCTTCAGCTTCAGTATCTGTCCTTCCAATGAGCACTCAGGGTTGATTTCCTTTAGGATGGACTGATTTTACCTCCTTGCAGTCCAGGGGACTCGTAAGAGTCTTCTCCAGCACCACAGTTCAAAAACATCAATTCTTTGGCACTCAGCCTTCCTTATAGTCCAGCTCTCACAGTCATACATTACTACTGGGAAAACCATAGCTTTGATTATACAGACCTTTGTCGGCAAGGTGATGTCTCTGAACTGGATGCAACCCTAAGATTACGATGCTTTTTCATGACAGTGCCCAAGCAGGATTCAGTGTTGTCCAAGGACAGCAGCATGATGGTGACTGGTTTCATCTTAGATCCCTGGTCAGCAACCGGGACTACTTGGAGAGTGGAGTGGAAGGGAGGAGAACCAAGGCTCCAAACGTCATCCCTTGAGGGATGGCAAGTCCTACTGCTGCAGACCCCATTACCTCCACATCCCCCTCTTTTGCTTCTAAGCTGGTGGAGGGGAAGCAGGTGGTACCCCTACAGAGCAGGAACTTGGCTCTGAATCCTCTAGCTCACCCTTCCCCAAGCTGGTGCTCTCTGGCTGGGGGTAACAGGAGTTGTAGTCCAACCCATCAGGCAGGCACCAGTTTGGAGAAGGCTGCTCTAGCTGAGCCCTACTGAATATGGGGGAGAGCAGTGAAACCCAACAGTAGAAGAAAGGGGGGGGGGACACACACCTCGAAGCAAGTTTACAGTTGCAAGAGAAGCAGCTACTTTTGCGGGGTTTTGCTGGCCTGCTGTAAAGAAGGAGATTTTAAAATGAGAGAAGCCCGATCAAGAAGGCTGGTTGATGCACACAGCATGGATTCTAAGCCTGACATTTCCCCGCATGGTAACAAGCGTGCAAATCCTGCTTAGCGAGAGCTAATTATAGCATCACACACTCGGGAGCCCAAAGGATCAGTCTTTAGTGCTTATACATATTTAAATACTAAAAAAGAAGAAAAATCCTGTGTTGAAAGGAACACGAGAACCTGAAAGTCTCGGGTTTTACGAAGGCGAGATGATCAACTCCTGCGCTTCTGGCTGGCTAAATGGTCTTTTTGTTACGAGCCGCAGCGCTGGCAGGAATACAGCCATCCTCTTGCTCCTCGTCATCTTTTCCCACCTCGTTTCACAGCCAAGTGATGCTTCTTTTTCTTTCATATAGTTAAAATAGGCATTTCTATGGTTGCACTGATCTCATTAAGGAGAATAGAAATAAACAGGGCCCAAGCGGGAAGAGGCTAAGATTCATCAGGCTAATAAGATGTCACAAAGGGAGTGATCTTCCACTTGCATTGATGGTCAAATGTTTGGACCCTCTGTATTTTGGGGCCTTGGAAGCATTTCTAAAGTAATTTAATTTCCCTTAATGGGCTGGGTATCAACTGAATCCTTTCAAACTAGGAACATCTTTAAATGTGCATAAGAAGTGATGTCATACAAATATAAGAAAAACTAAAAGGGAAGTTCTGTTCATCTGCAGAACATCCGGCTAACAGACAGAATGTGGCATTGTGACATCCCACTTTGATGGCTAACCACATGTCCACACCTCGAGTGCTTAGGTTAAAGAGGAGATTTCTGAAAAATCAGCTTCTCAGCCCAGTGCAACAAGCTATGTTGCCAGAATTCCTTCTTCTATGTAATTGCTGTAGGGACAGGACTTGGCCATTCAGTGCCTCCCCTCACCCCTCAAAAGAATACTGTAGTCAAAAGTACAACCCAGTTTAATTTGGGAAACGGCCTATTTGTGGGTCCTGAACCAACAACAGAGCAAAGATCTACAGCATATTCTTTGAAAGTTATATCACGCTCAGCATTTCTATTCTGCAACACAGTTGCATACTTCCGTTTCACATATACGAAGCTGCCTTCTGCTCCATTTAGCCCAGTGCTACCTGCTTTGACTAGCAATGCCTGGTCCTCGTTTCAGGCAGAGGTCTGTTTGGCGGGGTCTACTGAGGAAGCAAGAGGTGGCTTCTAATCCAGTCCTGGGCAAGTCCTTCTTTGAAAGCGCCTGCCTTCCAATGGACAGAGTAGGCGAGCTGGTGCCCACCAGATGTTTTGGACAACTCCCATAATCCCTGACCATTGGCCATGCTGGCTCGAGCTGGTGGGAGCTGTAGCGCAGAACATGCAGAGGGCATGAGGTTGCCTCCCCTTTGTTCTGGACCAATGGACCGCGACAAGCAGTGGGGAAAGAAAAGGAAACAGGAAATGTTTTTGACCTGGCCAAGCTCTTCGTTGAGGTCGGAGGTGTTCACCAAGGCCCCTTCTTGGCGTTCCTCATCATACATCTCTTTGTCCCACCCAATGAAGAAGGAGCCAAGGAATTTCTGCATCTCAACAGTCACGTACATGGAGACGGGGATGATGAAATTGAACAGAACCATGAAGGACAGGAAATCGGTGAACATTTTTAAGAGCTAAAAAAGAACAGAAAGATTCACTGGGCTGATAATGCATTTTTAATAAGTATATAAGGACAAAAGTAGCAAATATGACTGCAACAGCAATCAAGCTGAAGCAAATCAATTACCTTGAAGGTTTCTCTGTCCTTTTGCGTTTTGGGGTTGTACCAAGGCTCATCGTTAGAGGGAACTCTTTGCCAGATATACTTCAGAGTGGTACACACTATAGCCTTGCCCACAAGAATGCATAAATAGACAATCAAGAAAACATTGATCGACCTGGAAAGTCAAAACATCCACAAGGGGAAAAAAATCAGCTGTTTCTAAAGTTTCACAAACAGGGGCAAAATGCTGCACTGATAAGGAGGCCCAAAACAAGATTTCAAGGGAGATACACCCATTAACACCCACCCCCCAAACTTGCATCAACTCTTGCGTTATGCAAAGGGCTGCCCCTGAAAATTGTTTGGGAACTTCAGCTGTTACAAAATGCAGCAGCCATTCTGCTAACCAAGGCCGCCTGTACAGAATGTATTATCTACTGCACTGCTACCAATTTGTTTCTGGACTCAATTCAAAGTGTTAGTGTTAATCTTTAAAGCCCTAAATCAGGGGTGGACAAGTTCCGGGGGTCGAAGAGACTATCCATTCAAACACTATCCATTTATACAACAACAACCACAGAATCAAAGGGATTCAGTGTATTTTGTTTTTAACTAAATAAAATCCCTGCACGCTTGCTTACTTTTCAACTGCAGAGCGTTTCTGAGATTTTCCTTGGTAGTTCAAGGCCATTTTGGTTTCCATCCCGGTATAGACAGCAACTCCTACAAAATAAAAGCCATCAGTAACTGGCCTGTGAACCATCACCCACCTGCTCCTTCCTAGGAAGGAAGGTTTTCAATGACTGATCCACACATGCATGTACATCTCGGCTGAATGTGGGAACTGCCCCACGTTGCAAAGCACTGGATTTGCCATAATGCAAGAGAAACAGGTCCTAAGAAGAGCTCTGCTGGACCAGACCAAAGGTCCATCTACTCCAGCATCCCATTTCCCCACAGTGATCAACCCGGGGGGTGGGGGGGCACAAGTCCTGTCCGGCTGCTGTTCCCTGGACAACTAATATTCACAGGCATGTAGTAGTATATAGCATCATGACCAACAGTCATTGATAGCCTTATTCTCCACAAAGATGTCTAATCCCTATCTAAAGGCATCTGAGTTGGTGGCTACCACCACATCTTGTGGTAGCAAGTCCCACTGTTTAACTATCGAAATGATCAAATAGTAAATACAAAGTCTATCCTGCATTGGCCATCTCATCAATTCAAGTCATCACTTGATGCTACAATCATCATGGGATGAACTTACCCTCAGATTCGTGACCTATAATGGCACAGTCCATTGTTATGTAGACATGAGTGTAGACTGGGGTTGGATAGTTGGGTTTAAGACTGGGGAGTCCCCATATTCAAATCCCCTCTCACCCTCACCACTTCTCTCTCTCTCTCTCTCTCTCTCTCTCTCTCAGCTTAACCTGCCTCACAACACTGTTATGAGGGCAGAAAGGAGGAGGGATGGAAAATCATTTAGTCCACCAGAGCCCTTTGGAGGAAGGGCAAGATAAAACAAATATAATAAACAAACAGGTTGACTATACAGTAAGATGAATACTGGCTAAAAATGAAGTCATCATTGATAAGGAACAGCCATTAGGAACACCTAGAAGCATGGTCCTACACATATTTACTCAGAAGTAAACCCCACTAATGAGAAAGTGTGCATAGGAGTGCAGCTTAAGACATTCCTTGTGCAGAACACACACACACACTTTTACTGGGAAAGAGGAAAAAAATCAAAAACTTGCTCACCGTAGATCTTACGAGTGTTTTTTAACGTCGCTCCCTTCAGCAACAGGTTCTCGGGACCCAGTGCTCTAAAATGAAGTCGGACTATTAGGTCATTTGCAAAAAAGAGAAGCCTTCAGAAAATGGCAGCCAAGGCAGGGTGATGGCAGGGGTGTGGTGGGGTGAGTTATTCAAAACAAGACAAGAATATGAAGCCACTATTACAAGAATATGGAGCACTGGTACAGGGGAACGTGTAAAATTGAGGGAGGAGGAGGGAGAGAAAGCGAGGCCAGACATCAAGCCGATTGATGTCAGCAATATCCTTTAGGAGACAAGAGGCCAGGTAGTTAATTATGAAACACAAGCCCCAGTCAATAAGGCAGAACAACACTGAACAAGCAAAACAGCTGACGAACCTGGCAACTGGCTCTCGGTCACCCTTGCAGATGTTAATTCTGCCCACAAACCTGTAATCAGAGATACACAGAAGAGGATGTTTAAGCGCTGCTTGTATTTGCACGAGAGCCACTGCAAATATAAATGAACACGGAGGCAGAGGGGAAGACAAGCGGGCAAGCAACCCCGTGGGCAGGCCCTGCTTGGAGAGAACAGCTCTAAAAAGGTATGTTCAACAAGAGCGGTCCAGCAGGCTATTTACCAACAGGCGAGTTAAAAAAAAAAATAGTAACATTCCATGCCAGACAAGCGACAAAGGGAGAGGAGCGCCGAAGGGCAAATTTATCGTGATTGTATTCAATAAAGACATTTATTTTAGAAACTACTTCCCATCATCCTGCAACCCAGCACTGTTTCCAGCATTTACTAAATACACTATCAAGCAATTACAATTGGTAGGTGCTGGTTAAGAATTAGGAAAACACCTGAAAAGGTAAAGTCATGACACATTGGGGAGCGGGGGGGAGTAAAAAGGGAGGGAGAATCAATAGCAGGCCAATGGGAGGGGAAATGTGGCATCTGGGTCAGGCGAACTAATGGAAAAAGGACTTGCTCAAAATTAGCCTATGGGTAACTGATCCAGGATAAGCCAAAGCATAGCTGACTTTCCCATTCAGGGTAAAGCAGACAATAATGCTAGGTTTAGGGATGTTTCATTAAAAAATCCTCATAAAGAGAAGAAATCCTCTCTTGGGATGGGCCATAGCTCAGTAGTAGAGCACATAGTTTGCATGCAGAAGGTTCTATGTTCAGTTCCCAGCATCAGCTTGTAGGGCTGAGAAAGGCCTTCATCTGAGAACTGTTGCTAGCCAGTGTGGGTGGGCAGAAAGCAGGTCTCCAGAGGTTTTGGACTTCAACTCCCAGCATTCCTGGCCACTGGCCTTTCTGGCAGGTGCTTCTGGGATTTGAAGTCCAAACCATATGCAAATCTACCTTCTGCCCACTTAGTATTGCACTGTATTGATTACATTTCTATACCACCCCATAGTCGAAGCTCTGTGGGCGATTCACAAAAATTAAAAGCACAAGGTACCGTCAAAAGCAATATAAAATATGAAAGCTTAAAACTACAACGTAAAAGTACAACCAGAATAGAGCCTAGCAGCAATCCATAAATTTAAAATACTGATTTAAAACAGCAGAGCTAAAAGACTAGAATGCTAAAATGCTGGTTAACTAAAAAAAGGTCTTCACATGGCACCAAAAGGAGTACAATGTGGGCGCCAGGTGAACCTCTCTAAGGAGTTAATTCCACAGCCAGGGTGCCACAGCAGAAAAGGCCCTCTTCCTGGTAGCCACCTGCCTCACTTCCTTTGGCAAGGGCCTCCGAAGGAGGACCCTGAAGATGATCCTAGGGTCCAGGCAGACACATAAAGGAGGAGGCGATCCTTCAGAAAACCTGGCCCCAAGCCGTTTAGGGCTTTGAATGTTAACACCAGCACTTTGAATCAGGCCTGGACATGGACTGGCAGCCAATGCAGGCAATAATAAGCTAGATGGGCCAATGGTCTGATTCTGTATAAAGCAGACTCCTATGTTCATGATCCCAGCCAGAAGAGGCCTATGGAGTTCCTGGCTATCTGGTCTCCCAGGATGCAGTAAGAATCCAGCTTGTAGCTGGTTACTAATGTAGTAAATCAAATCAAATCATATGAAGGCAATCCATACAGGCAAAGCAGAGCCCACCACACCCCGAGTTTCAAACATTTGCCAGTGTCAGGGCAAGACACAAGAGCGGTGGACAGCTCAGACAGTCGACCGAAGTTCCACAACTTACCTGTAGAGGTCTGGCTGAGGCTGTTCACATTCTATTGTGGCAGTAAGAAGGCCTATGTCTTGGCAAGTGCAGAGTTTGGCAGTATCCTGCACAGTGTAGTGAGTCTAGAGAGGGACAGAAATAGAAAACTGGTAAGCAACTGTTTAACGTCCTCAGAGAGTGTTTTCTCATGGTGTGTGATTTTTAACTAGTTACAGAACTCCTCTGTAGTCTTGCTGCTGAAAATGCTGCCGCAAATTGCTTTTAATCTGTGTTTTAGCCATTTTGGACAGTTTGCTTTCATTGTATATAATGTAATTTTATTGCTTGGTTTTTAATGTTATCGGTAAGCCACCGTGAGAGCGCTTTAGGCTATGAAGTGAGACGGATGTGCTGCCGTTTTTTTTGTTTTGTTTTGTTTTAAGATCTATCAACACAATAGATATGCATGCTAAACTATTTATACTGTAGGGAATCAACACCCATAAAATAAACATAGGTTAGCATATATACGTTTAGTTTGACCAAAGTTAGCAGCTTTTATAAATAAAAAGCCTCCAGCCTTAAGTAAAA
Organism: Heloderma suspectum; assembly: GCF_057233095.1. NCBI lineage: Eukaryota > Metazoa > Chordata > Lepidosauria > Squamata > Helodermatidae > Heloderma > Heloderma suspectum. The sequence goes on from NC_139466.1 coordinate 7,496,708, forward strand.
AAAGAGAATTTAAAAGAAGAAGTAGTGACTCTGATGCCGAAAAAGGGAAATAGCTACTAGCATAAAGGTACATGAAGTCACCAGACAGCAAAGTATTAGCTTTGTGGTTTGTAAGCAGACTACAGCAGATGGTAGAATGATGTGCCATCTTGTGGTTAAGAGTGGGGTACATGAACACAGCCAGAGTACAATTTAGGAGATTTTCAGTGGATAAAGTTTATTAGGAGAAAGGGCAACAGGTGACGTAAAGGAGAGGTATCGAGAGATGCAAAGAGGTGGCAGTAAAGGACTACACTAACAGGTCACATCACAGATCATGTTCAAGTGTGAAATTATAAAAGTAAAAAGAAGATACTGGGTTGGATCACTTCGGGCAGCAAGTCACCTCTGCTAGCAAAAAGTTGTAACTGGGTAAAGCAAGGGTGCAGAGTTTCAGAAGACCATGCCCCTTCCACTGGCTCCACCCCCTTTTCCCTGACCACCAATTGTTTGGCCATTTCCTGGCTTTTGTGCAGTTTTTTCCTCATTTTAAAGGTCCAATCCCATGCATATTTAGACAGAAAAAAGTCCAACAACTCCCAGCATGGCTAACTTTCTCAACCAGTACCATTTTATTTCTACAATTGTCCTGACTATATTTGCTTTTTTGCTGTTGTTAATAAATATTGTAAAATGCAACCTAAGTATATATGTACATCCATTTCTACAGTAACTGTGCAGACCAGTCCACAGCCTGTGAATTACAGGCTATGAACTTTATTCCCTTGTAGTAGGCAGGGTTGTAGAGACCTACTATAAGCGAGGATACTGTTATTTAACTTTATAAAACCCAAATAGAGTTTGGACCAAATTATGTCCAGTACATTATGAAGCAATGATACAGAAATCAGTTTGGATTTTATAGACAGTTCTCCTTGCGAAACAAGAAGCTCATTTCCTCTTCACAGGGCTACAATCCCAAGACCAATTGATCTCAGAGAAATTTACTTCTGAGTCAACGTGGTTAGGGTTGCACTAGCAATAATTTCCACGTTTAGCAAAGTCACAGAACAGTCTTAATGGGTTGATTCCACAGAGCTGTTGGAGAAGAATAACAGTTCAGCAACTCCAGATTCCATGAAAAGCCACAGATGTTTCAACAGATGTTCTGGCTCCTCCAGGGAGCTGACCCAGGATCTCATTAAGGTAATCAGGTGAGAGAGTTAAGTGTTGGAGGAAGAGAAAGGAGCTATTCTCAGTATCTCTGGGTATGTCTATTGGATTTTTCTCCTACTTAAATTAGAAAGACAACCAAAAAAAATCTAAAATTCACCACTTTTAAAGAGGTTTTATTTCCAGAAACTACTCAAGAGCTGTAAACCACTTCTGTCAGCAAGATGCATTCCTGTAAGCCATCTTCATAAACAAAACTCACCAGAATGCTTCCCGAGCTCATTATTTCTAAATGTCCCTTGTTTCAAGCTGGGTAAGAAACAGAGCTGTTGCATCAATGGCGGGAGATGATTCATGGCGTTTGTAAACCTGACATTTCACAACTTGGGGGCAGAGCTCAGAGGTCCTGAACATTTAAAATAGTTTCCACGTTGGGGACTCATAAAAGGGCTCATTGTGTTTTATACGCATTCCTTCTCTACCACATATCCTGTTGCATTTTGTTCTCGTAAAACCTGAAGAGGCAAGACATGACTGGAGGCGAGTTTAACTGAAACCGACACGGCTTACTTGCACGTTAGGAGTGTGTAAAATGGGGGAGGGGGTCAACATTCTATTGCCGTGTCAGAGTTGTGCACAAATTCACTGTCATGTAAGTATCAGTGTATAGCAGGGGCAGGCCACTTGTGCCCGTCGAGATGTTTTGGCCTACAACTCCCATTAGCCCTTGCCAGAGTAGCTATTGGTGATGGAAGTTGTAGTCAAAAACATCTGGAGGGCTACAAGCTGCCCACCCCTGGTATAAAGAAAGCAAAATGCTCACTGGTAGCGGGGGCGGGGGTGGGGGAGTAAAATGCATGTATGTATGCATACATTTCATTGAGTAATGACAGGGCCGGCCCAAGACATTTTGCTGCCTGAGGCAAAGAACAAGATGGTGCTCTCTCCCATTCCACCTAAAAATGCCAACTGGACTGGCAGCTGAATCTTTCTTCAACACTGGCAATAGGACAGCGTCCTCCACTGCACCTGCAGGTCGCAAGCTAGCGGAGTGCAGGTCAGGCCGCGTGGCCCCAACAACTTGCTGCTGCCTCCCAGCATCTGCCACCTGAGGAGAATGCTTCACTCTGCCTAATGGAAGGGCCGGCCCTGATTAATGATCACCGGTTTAAATAACTTTAAAAGGGAACACATGGAGGAAGAGGTCTATCAATGGCTATTAGACGCAACTGTATGGAACATCCATGTTCAGATACAAGAAGCCACTGAATGCCAGTTATGTGCCGGGGAGTGGGGGAGGGACAGAAGGGGAGAACTACTCCCTTCATGCCCTGCTTGGGAGTCTTTCTGGACTCCATCTGGGTAGACAAGATGGGCAATGGGACACTGGATATGATGGACCCAGGGCTGCTCTTCTATTCCCACAGGCTGTGGACTGGATACAACTTTGTCATTCATAAGGGAAGGACTGCGGCCTAGTTCTCACTGAGGTAGCACATCTCTGCCAGGGCCATACCACTTCTGTATGGTATGGCTCACATAACAGCATGCTCTTCACTACCAAAAAGTCCTGACATAAAATTAGCAAACAAGGGAGAAGGCTGGGCTAAAGGGGTTTGTTTGTCTGTATGGAGCAGTATTTATTTATTTATTTATTAAATTTATTAATCGCCCATCTGACTGGTCACCCAGCCACTCTGGGCGATGTACAACCCACCATAAACAATTTAAAACAATAAAATTTTACCATAAATTTTTTTTTAAAAAATACCCTAACCCACCCCAAATGCCTGCCTGAACAACCACGTTTTTAATGCACGACGGAAGCTCATTAAAGAGGGGGCATGACGGAGTTCCCTAGGGAGGGAGTTCCACAGAGTGGGGGCCACCACAGAGAAGGCCCTCTCCCTCGTCCCCACCAGTCTAGCTGTCCTGGCTGATGGGACAGAGAGAAGGCCATCCGAGGCTGATCTTGTTAAGCGGCCTGTCTGGTGTTGCTGGAGGCGCTCCTTAAGATAGGCTGGGCCGGAACCATATAGGGTTTTAAAGGTCAAAACCAACACCTTGAATTTGGCCCGGAAAACAACTGGTAACCAGTGCAACTCCTTCAGCACTGGAGTGATGTGATCTCGCCGGCGGCTGCCTTTAATCAGGCGAGCCGCCGCGTTCTGTACCAGCTGCAGTTTCCGAACCGTCTTCAAGGGTAACCCCACGTAGAGCGCATTACAGTAGTCTAAACGAGAGGAGACCAGGGCATGTACTACCGATGGGAGCAGATGGTCGGGAAGGTAGGGGCGCAGCCGCCGTATCAGATGGAGTTGATACAGCGCTGTCCGGCTCACAGCTGACACCTGAGCCTCCATGGATAGCTGGGAGTCCAAAATGACCCCCAGGCTGCGGACCTGGTCTTTCAAGGGTAGCTGTACCCCATTCAACACCAGGTCAACATCCCCCAGCCTCCTCTTGTCTCCCACCAAAAGTACCTCGGTTTTGTCAGGGTTGAGCTTCAGCTTATTCCTCCCCATCCAGCCACTCACCGTCTCCAGACATTTGGACAGGGATTCTACGGCCAACCTTGGTGAAGATTTGAATGAGAGGTAGAGCTGCGTGTCATCCGCATATTGATGAGCAGTATACATTTTAGTCTTTTAATTCTGTTGTTTTAAATCTGTTATGGTATTTTAAACCTCTGCATTGTTACTAGGTTTTATTTTGGTTTTACTTTTATACTGTAGTTTTAAACTACTAAATTTTATATTGTATTTTATGTTGTATTTTGTGGTTTTAATTGCTGTCAACTGCCCAGAGGGGTTTGGCTATCGGGCAGTATAGAAATGTAATAAATAAATAACATAAAAATACAAACACACACATGCACAGACTCATGCAAAGCTCCACCAGCAAGCTGAAGCCCAGATGCAAATTTGCTACCTAGTCGTCAAAGCTTAGAAAAGATAAAAAGGGTCCAGGTCGGCCTGTGCTGTTTACCCATTCTGTTACCTTGACATTTGATTCTCCATCCAGACTAGCTGTAGTGACATAACAGGACCCATCCTTGCTACTTGATGCCAGGAATATCAGATCGCAAGGAAAGGTTTCATCCGCTGACACTTCTACTATGTCACCAACCTTAAAATCAAAACCAAGCAATTATATTGCACCGTTAAAAAACAACAACTACGTGTAGTAAAGGTGCTGTACATATTCCTCCCCATTCCTTGGTAAAATGGACCCTGGATTTACAATGGCATGGTCAAACAGGGTACGGAGTGGGGTTTTCTCCATGGTGGTTCTTGCCCCCTTAAATCACCTGCTTAGGGAGGCCTACCTGGAAACCTCTTTGCCTAACTTCTGTTGGTAGGCAAAGTATTTTTACCTCTGAAAGCCTTCCTTGCCTACTGCATGGCAAACTGGGTTGAACTTTGCTCATGCTCTGTTATCTTTGACTCTGCTCTTATGTTTAGCCAAACTGACCATTCCTGGGGCTCAAGCACTTCCTCCTCCCCTCACCTTCTCCCATTCTCTCCCTTACTCCTTCGTCTGGACAAACCAGTAAGTTCGCCACTGCATCCATCATGCGCCTCTAAATCAGAATCGGAAACCTACTTTAAAAACTAGGCTTGACAGATTTGGATGTGAATAGCACAGCCTTGTAAATAAGCCCACAGGTTACTAGCCTGCTAAGATGCTAGTAGCCCTTCTTCCACAGCCAGGACTGAAATGCCGGCTACCAGTCTTTAGCAGGCTACTAAAAAAAAGCTTTCTACCAGGTGGACTGATGGAGGACCTGTGTCTCCTCCGCCAGCCTGTTCACTCACCCTGTAACGCAGGGGTGGGCAACTGATGGCCCTCCAGATGTCTTGGCCTACAACTCCCATCAGCCCTAGCCAGCATAGCCATTGGTAAAGGATCATGGGAGCTCTGGGCCAAAACATCTGGAGGGCCACCAGTTGCCCACCCCGATGTAACACCAAGGTGCGGTTTAATGTTATGTCCAAACAGAGCTGTAAAGTGAAGGTAGAACTGCTCTGGTAAGCAGATCTGGCAAAGTGGGGCCTCCACATCTGGGGAGGAATTTAGCAAAGCCAGAGTCTAGAAGCATCCCTACTTACAAGAAAAGGATGCAAATGGGTCTGCACTTATCTTTGATGCAGTTTGGGAGAAAGACTGGGGCATTGTATCTATCCTTTCCTATGATCAAAGGGAAACTTAACATAAAGCAAAGGAAGCGTAGATGTTTAAGTTGGTGAGATCAAATATGGTGTACTGGATGCAGGGCCAGGCCTACCATTATGCAGAGTGAGGTGGTCACCTGAGTAGGGATGCTGGAGAAATTCGAGACAGACTAAACTGAGCTCGGATTTCTAAGAATCCGGCCTGTGGAATGTACTGCGGAGTGTTCCCCACAGGCCGTGCGGAGCCCGTGGACTTTCGGATCTCCCCCCCGCCACCAACTTTCCTGAATTTTACACGTATTTATTTGTAGGAATATACGCAAGTTTCTGCTGAGGAAAAGTAGAATGGAATGGGGGGCGATATGCTAAATGTTATGTATGAAGAGAAATTATGTAAATTGTTATGAAACCTCTTAAGGAATTATTTGCGTATTTCTCTGCATGACGGGAAAAAATATTGCACCCGTCTGTGGGTGGATGATGGAATGAAAGGTGCCTGACAATCAGCGAAACACTGATGGAGCAGATTTCACACAGTCCATACATCCCTACCTATGGCTATCAGGTGAATTGGTAAATACAAGGCTTATAAACATTTTAAGAGTTAGGACAAGGTGGATGAAACAGCCAACTTGTTTGCATAAAGGCTTCCTAATTGTGGAAACAGCCAGAGGAGTCAAGAGCTTCATATCAAGCCCAAATCTCCAGTCCAAATGCAAGTTTCTGGTGCTGTTTCCCCCCCGCCTTTTTGTTGTTGTTATAGGTTCCCTAGAGCTCAGATTCTTTGCTTCCCACTAACTTCCAAAGGAACCCAAAAGCCATTCTCTCCCCCGCTGCTGCCCCGTTACCTTAATTCCTTCACACTCTTTCTTCACAAGCTTGGTGTCTTCAACCACGAAGACTGTGCTTTTGTTCACCTCCTTGTCGGCCCTGTGCCGCAGCCAGTCCTCATAACCCTGATGGGGTAAGACGGTATCAGAGTGGCCAAGTAACAGAGAAAGTAAATAAAGTCAAATAATGGGAGGAGTGGGAGAGGTTTGCTCCCCTATGATTTAGAAAACACCACATTAATTACCCCCTTATTTTGTTTCTGGGCGAGGGTGGCAGGGGGGGAGGAAAGTACCTGCTTAATAGCTGTGACAGTAATAACAAAGAAAAGAGGAAGTCCACTCGTGACAGGACTCGTTGGTGTGTCTACTATGACCTGGAGAAGATGGGGGGAAAGCCATATTACGTACATTTTTAAAAGGCAAAGCATATTCATGAGTATGGTGAGAGATTCGACACCCTTAACTTTTACAAGCAATAAACTCAAACTGACATGGGGAAGACACTTGTGAGAAGTTCATCTTTGGTAAGGTGTTCCGGGCATTTCTAGACATGCTCATTAAAGGGTTAAAGAAAGAAAAAAAATGTGGAGAAACACATTTTCCCCCAATGCTTATCACACAGCAGTGGGAGAGTGAAAACTCCACATCCATGGTTAGTGGCACTATTTTGATTTATTTCAAGTTAAATATAGCCTTCCTTTTAACCTGTTCCAAGTTAAAGCCCCACAGGCATTTGGGAGATTCTGGCTGCTATTTGCTGCTCCTGGCAAGCTGAACTGCAGCACGATAGGACGCAGCAACCAACCGTCTTTTGTGTGGCGAGGCCATTCATAATTCTGAGATTTTGGACCCACCCTGATCGCTCAAGCACAGGGTTTCCGTTATCTAGAGTATGGGTCTAACCGATGATGCCGTCTTAGCATTATCATTTTCATTCGCTAGAGCGACTTCTTCAGAGATCGTTAACATCTCAAACCCGATGTTAACAAGGATGGCATGCACACTGGCAAAGCATTTCATCTTCGGAGCTGACACAATGTGGTTGTCATGAACACCGCAGCAGTGAATTAAACACACGCCATTTAGCAAAGTCAGAGGAATGCTCAAACCTACACAAAGGGGTCAAGTCTTTTTCCTTTATCTACAAGAGCGACTGCTTTTAACTTGATAAAACCGAAACGTCAATATGAAGTCCAATGCAGATACATTGCCAAAGAAGCTGTGATCCAACAGGGTACATCCATTTGGCTGACGCTGCATGGAGAGCGCCCTTTCTGAAATAACATCAATCAGCTGTTTGGCAGGAATGGGAGGAAGGCCGAATCTAGTCCCCCTACATGCCCTCCCCAGAACAGCTGATCTTCAGGATTTCTGCTTTTTAAACAAGGGATCCTCATGTGCAGCCCTGGCTAATGAATCAGGAAGCAAACACAGTACATACATTTATGTGTTTTGTTTTTCCATCCTGCTAGAAATGCCCCATGCAGAAATGCTTACTTCTGCATTCATACGGTCCCTGCCCAGATCAGGGAGGCATTTTAGTGCCTCATTAGAGATTGGGGGTTGGGTGGGTGAGAGTGCATCCCTGATCATTAAGATAAGCATAAATGGATCATTAAGACACGTCACCAATCATTAATACATAATCTTTGACAAGGTCCAATATTGCAACAGTTATTTTGTTTTGCAAATGCACATCCACAATCTTAGACACGCATTCATTCTTAAGGCACAGTATTATTTTAGCATTGAAAAATTTCAAGCTGTGGTTTCTAAAAACAAAAACAAAGCAAAAACACAAGCCATCTGCCGACACATTTCTTCTTCAAAAGTGGCCTTACCTGTACAAGGAAGATGATAAGGAAGTAAAAGTTGGCAATTCTTCGGAACTGTTCAAAGAGATTCTTTGGGAGAAAATTCCAGACTGTGTACTACAGGACAGAAGCAAAGAAGCAGGTATGAACCATCAATGCAACCAACAAAGACATCATCTGAAGACTGTACAACCATACCCAAGGTAAGAGGTATACCATGAGTTCATATGTCCATCCAGTTCACAAAGTAACAATACATTTTGCAAAAGGGGGTTGATAAGGCTTTTAAAATGTGAAAAGGCACACACACACACACACACACACACACAGGCATACTTGAGAAAGGGGGAAAGTATCTGGCTCTGTAAAGAACTCGCTTAGCTGCCAATCCTCACTGAGAAATATGCATTCTCCTTTTCCCATCAATATACATATAAATATTTGCAAAATGTTTAAGGCATACATCCAAATACTCAATTATCAGGGTCAGAGATGAGAAGTCCCAGAAAAAGATGTTGGAGGAGGAGGAGGAGGAGAGGCGACACCCCCTCCCCCACTCCCCAGACATAAAATAGAAAAAGATTGGGAACGGTGAGGAAAAGTAACTGTGTTTGACTGTATTACTGTATAGGCAACACTTTCAGGATGCAATGTTGGAAGTGGAAGCTACTTCCCCAAAATGACAGGATATGCGACATTTTCAAGTCTGCTAAATATATTGTTCCAGAGCCATGGTGACTACGGCCTTGACACACAACGGCCTCTCAATAACTCTTGCTTCTCACATGCTTCAACAATGCTCAATGAGAAGGGACATCCACTAGCCAGCAGCTCCAGAATCGCATCCCTCCCTCAATTTCTGCTCTTCACAAGCTACTGTTCACCCAGTATAGGGATGTTATTATAGGTTTCAGAACTTTACTACGAGGATCTCTGAAGCCAACCTGTGAAATCAGCATGCAAAGCTATTCCCTCTTGAGCAAACCAGCAAGTCAGAACTTCCTTTGTTGCCCAAAATTTGCAGGAACATTATGTTAACCCAGGAGCACAAGGGTGGTCAGTCCCTGAGAAAATCGAATCTTCCAAAAGAAAGACCGGCTAACAACTCGCAATGCTTGGGTTGTACCATAAAGATGCTCTAAAGCGGATGTGTGGGTCAAACCAGTTGGCGTTAATAGCCCATCGCCACACTTTTCTGACTGCAGATATGGTGGGATGCTTTGAGCTGTCCTAATGCCCAAATGGATACCTGCAGGTACTCACTCAACATGATGATGAGTTCCATAAAAAGGCGTTCAAGAGCAAATCAAACCTAACGTTTATTCCAGCCCTTTCACACACTGCTGAATGGCTAGGAATAATATGAACAATGAACAAGATTGAGAGCAACAACAACATCGTCCAAAGTTGGGAAAGTATAAAGCCTCTTCCTGTTGAGGCACCTGAAGGAAGACTGGAAGCCTGTGTAGATTTTGTATGTGGTTATTTTTGTCCAACCTGGAGAACAGAGCGGCTACCTTGTAATAAATTAGCCAAAGGAAGAATTCAACCCCCTTTTTAAGTCACTCAAATCAAACTGCAGTACAGACTCGGCAAAGGTAGCTGTTGCCATAACTAGTTTGTTCATGTGCATGGCTTAGCTTTGTTTCTTTGGTCTAATTCAGACTATAACTTTCATTGCCCTCTTACGCCACTAGCAGGAGCTGCAAGGGCCAAAACCACGAACCCGGGGCTCCACACTCAGTCACTCCCTGCAGTGATCCAACAGGATTATAAATCGATGCACCTTACTAGGCAATAAGGTTTTCCACAGTTCAGGAGTGGCTCTGCACACTGAAGTTAGCCACTGGCTTTTCCCGACAGGAAAGGCTATAAAAGCTTCCTGCTCTGGCTAGGACATTGGCTTGTCAAAAATAGCCTTCCCTGGTTCTACGTCAGCCTTCCCTGGTTCTAGGTCAGCCTTCCCCAACCTGGCACCCTCCAGATGTGTTGGACTACAACTCCCAGAATCCCCCAGCCAGCATGCTGGCTGGGGGATTCTGGGAGTTGTAGTCCAACACATCTGGAGGGTGCCAGGTTGGGGAAGGCTGACCTATGTTGTTCAGACCCCTGGCTCAATCCCCTTGAATCACACTTCATGGCTCAGTCCAGACATTCTCCACTCAAAGGACAATGTTTGGAACAAATCCAGCATGCACTGACCTCCCCATGCCTGGAAAGCCCCCCCAAAGCAAGCCTGCTGACAGCAGGGAAGTTCAGCTTGCACTGAGCCAGTTCATAAGACCATGTGACAATTGCAAATGGACACTTCGCAGAGCCCAAGAAGCAGCTATTTGAATCCACCCTTGGACTGGCACACAAAAGCACATCAAAATGTATGGCACTTGATGTACAGAATCCTTTGAATATCAACTGCTCACAGAGGTTGCCAGGTTGTTTTGCGGGATTCCCTTTTGCCCAGTTATAGCAGCCACCTGTCCCCTGTGCTTTAGAAAAATGAGAGGCTTTTGTTCTGCATTCATGGCTCAACACAATGAGGCCAGGCTTCCTAGTCACAGCAGCAGTAAATATAATAAAAGATTCAAATGGGATAGCGCACACAGCCTATGCAGTCACTCGTCTGCTGCACATTCATTTTTCAGTTTTTTCAAAGGTGAAGTTTTAAAAGTGAAGCAAATTCTCATTTCAATCTCATTTCAATTCAATCATTTCAAATGCTGCCAGATAAGAGGCAAATGTTAAAGATTTGATTGCAGGCCTGAGTATTTCATCCCAGTTCTCTTGGTATACCAACTCCAATACTTCGGGGGTGGGGAGCAAAAGCAAGGTATCACTCCCATTAATAGTGAAATCAGGTGGTGCGTGCCAACAGGACTGTAGCCAAAAACAGGACCTCTGAGAAAAAAGGAGGTATCAGCATGCTTGGGGGAACCCCAAGGTTTGCAGGAGTAAGGGGGGAAATAATACCCCACCCCCACAAAGCTCAATGAAGACTGAGCATGCTCAGTGGCTGCAGAAAGCTGAGTGTCAGTTGGGGTAAAAACAACAACAACCAAAATGGAGAGCAGGTCAAATAAAATGGGGTAACCTGGAAGAAGGGCACAGCTGAGAAGCTGGAATACTGAACAGGAGAACTCCACTCTACAATATTTTACTGCAGATCCCACTTGTAAAAGTAAAATAATAAATCTTAGACCAACTGTTTTGTGCCGAAAAGGAAGAATGCAAAAAAGAAAACTATGGAAGTTTTTGTTCCACGTGATACTAAAACTGGACTTCCCCCAGTGAGACTGGGCAACAAAGTCAGTTTAATGATAAGATTTTATCTTTAGTAAGTTAAAATAGCGAAGATTTTATCTTTAGTAAGTTAAAACAGCCATGGTTGCTAAATAGCTGCAAAATGTGTACATCAGATGGATAAACATCAAAAATAATCCACAGCTATTAATAACTTAATAACTTAATACCTTTATTACTTTTATTAATAACCTAACCTTTGCTAAATACTTGGAGATACAAAATTACAAGTTAACAAATGGTAAGCTTAAAAAACGAACAGTAAGCTTTTTTAAAAAGTGAACACTGCTTGCACGTGATCTTTGGCACTCATGACATAAGGTTAATGGTCAACCAAGTTGCTTCCAAGTTCAAGATAGGTATGAAAAAAGTAACAGAGGACAGTGTTTCTATTAACCACAGCATGAGTTTAGTGTGAAGTAGGACTAGAACCTGAAAATGACCAGATTAGGCATCATGGATCGAGTCTCTCAACCAGCCTTTCCCAACCTGGTGCCTTCGAGATGTGTTGGACTGCAACTCCCATCATGCCCATCCAACATGTGCTGGAAGGCCTGGAAAGTGCCATGTTGGGGAATGCTTTTGTGGTATACTAGAGTGTTGAACCAGGACAGGGTCGTGACCAGTGGCTGAATCGCCACTCAGCCATAAAGCTCTCTTGGGTCAGTCAGTCCCTTTCAGTCTAAGTAAGCCTGGTGCTCTCTGGCTGTGTCAGACTACAATTCCCATTATCCACAGGCAGCAGAGGAAGGCTGGCCTACGCTAACCCAGAGGGTTGCTTCAAGGATAAAATGGGGTGGTGGGGAGGTAAGTTGGAGGAACCATGTAGCAATTAAACCACAGTTGCAGTGTTCGTACGAAACATCAAGAGCTCGCACGCCGCCCCTGTGGCTACATTAACAGAGCAAACGTACCTTGGATGAGACTATTTGGTTGCAGCAGAATTTCTGAGGAACGTACGCCTCCGTTTCGGAAACTTGGCGGTGGCCAACAAGGATGGTCCGCGTGCCGACGCGCTTCTCTTCCCCGACAAGCTACAAGACAGGGGAGGAAGAGAGTCATTAAGTCATCTAGTCATCATTTGGGAAACACATTGGGAAAACACACTTCCACACTTGCGGAATTCTGCGTGCTCCCGAGGCTCCTTGCAAACAAGGAGGTCCTCTGTGCACAAAAGTTTGGGCCGTTTGCTGGACGGTGGGGGCAGCTCTTTGCACATTCTTGAGAGTTGCTCCCAACATTAGAAGCCATGAAGAAACCTGAAACCTGTGTTCTCCAGGAGTTCCATGGGTGCCCTTATGGTCAGTGTGAACCTCTGGGTAAGTCTGTGATGTTTTCAAAAACGTCATACAGATTTTCCACCCTCCAGGCTGTCTTCTGTTACAGCCTTCAATGGAAATAACGCAGTTTGCCAATTATATCCTACATGAGCAGTAATTATTGCTTTCCTGAATTACAGAACATCTTGAGTCAAGAGTTGGTGGCACACAATTTACTTTTCATCCGTTCTCTAAATGCTAAGCCATTTTATTCATTTAAAACATTCATCTCCTGCCTCTCCATCCCATAGGGAACCCACAAAGCAGTTAATAGCAACATAAAACGAGGAATTAACACAATATAAAAACAAGAGTAAAACGGTCATGCAGTGCAACAGCATAAACAACAAAACCGCAATAGGCAGCAGAGCAACGAGAGAAACAAAGCAACCATTCGTCATTCGGAGAGCTTTCCGAGTTAAATTGAAGCAGCGGCACTGTTTTGATGCTGGCTGAATCCTCCTAATGAGGGAGCCAAGTGAACACCCTTGGGAAAGGAGGTCCACACTCCTGGCTCTACCACCAAAAATGCCCTGTCTCATATAGGCACCTACCACGTATAGGATGGCAGAGAGACATGGCGCAGGAACTCTGACCAGCAAGCAAGCCAGCTCAAATGGGAGAGCCGTCTTCTGCAACAGGTTTTCCAACTGCTCTGGAGAGCACTGGGGGAGAAGCCTTTTTAATGTTCTTTCCTCGCAACAAACAACCACAGGGCAACTGAGGGTGCATTCAAGTGTCCCTTTTTAGGCAAGCTGGTGTGGAAAAGTTCCCCAAAAGTTTAGGTAGCTTTTGGGGGTTTTTGAAAAATCCCCTATAAAGAAAGAAAGGCAAAGCCGACAAGAACATACTGGATCTGATTCGCAGCCCATCCCATCCGATATGCCTTCTCCAACAATGGGAAAATAAAGGAGGATTCAGAAGATCAGGAAAGAACTTTTCAAGGTATTTTTTTACTGTGACCTACTTAAAGCAGCTAGTTTCAGATTGGCTAATGTTCCAAAGCATTTTATATGTCCGTTCCAATACACAGACCAACGTTTCTCAACATCCATGCATCTCTTATATGGAAAAAGTTGCTCACAACCAAAAAAAAATTAGGAAGGCTTTTCCTCCTATTGCTGGGGGGGGGGGTAGTTAAAAATAGCCCTATTGCATCCAGACATCTATCATTGTCTGGAACTTTGGACCGGTTAACTCTCAGGAGCATCCAGCGTTGGATCAGGAGTTTCCACACATGAAGGCCTTGCCACCGTATGTGATGTAGGGCCAAGAAATTTCTTGTGTCAAATGACCTTCTTGTTTACTTCCATGCAAACCCTTTTCAACTGCACAGAGGAAGATTAAAATAAAAATAGGTGGGCACTGCCTAAGGGAAAATCCTTCCAAGGTATCTCCATTTAGAATCCACACTCCCCCACTGGCATTTCTCGGCCTCCACACTATGCAAATTTTGCATCCATAGGCTGGGAAGTACTTTCAAACATTACTCTCAGAAATCTCTTCAACAGCACACCAAAGTTTTGAGTTTAAGTCAAAACAGTTTGCTTGACGAGCCCAGGAACTAAGCTTCACCAATGCCAGCAAACTATACACTACACACAATCTGTGTGTGCAAGACAGCACTTTCTAAAAGGCAAAATGCAGCCTCACAAAATTACGTTGAGTGAAGGATTGGCCGGAGAGTAAGAGAAGCGCTTTTTAATTGGTGTGTGTGTGTGTGTGTGTGTGTGTGTGTTTTTCCTGGGGGATTTTGTTGTGGTTTTAGGGGTGGGTAGCCTGCCTGATAGGCGGGAGCGAGGGGGCATGTGTCCACCTGATGGAGGCAGTGGGGGGAGTGTTGGGGGCCAGAAGATACCGAGGCTGGGCGGCAGGCGCTGGCGGAGCGCTAGGGGCAGGCCATGCCAGGTAAGGGGAACAAGGGAGAGATGTGTAATATCTGTCCCTTGCTCCGGGCCTGTCCAGAGCCAAAGGATGGCTGGGGGAGGCATGACCCCGTCTTCTGGCCTTCGTTTGCTGCTCTGCAATGCCAGGTCTGTTACCCAGAAAACCTCCCTCATCCATGACATGATCCTGGATGAGGGTGCAGACCTGGCATGTATTACGGAGACCTGGCTGGCCGAGGCTGCTGCTCCAACCCTTGCAGCCATGTGTCTAGCTGGATTTTCGTATGCACAGCAGCCGAGGGCTGGGGATCGGGGAGGGGGAGTAGCTGTTATCTACAGAGAGTCCTTGGTCTTCACCAGACCCCCTCTCCGGGAGACCAAGGTTGCTGAGTGCATGTACTGGAGGTTGGGCCCGAAGGGCAGTCTGGGGATTCTGCTCGTGTACTGTCCACCCCGCTGCACGACTGACTCCCTGGCCGAGGTGCTTGAGGTGGTCTCTGATGTGCGTGTACAGTCCCCTAACTTACTGGTGTTGGGGGACTTCAACGTACATTCGGAGGCCATCCTCACAGGAGCACCTCGGGACTTCATGGAGACCATGGCCTCCTGGGAGCTGCACCATATTCTAACTGGGCCCACCCATGTAGCTGGTCATGCACTAGACCTTGTGTTTGTTTCTGGAGAAGTGGGGAGTGATCTGGAAGTTGGGGGTATATCCACCACCCCCTTGTCATGGTCAGATCACTATCTGGTGACGTTGGACTTCTCGGTTCCACAACCCCTCCGCAGGGGTGGAGGACCCATTAAAATGGTCCGCCCCAGGCGTCTTATGGATCCAAATGGATTCCTGAACGCGCTTGGGGATTCTCTGGCGCATGCCAACGGCCACTCGGTCGAGACCCTGGTGGGTGGCTGGAATGCCGCAATCACTGGGGCATTAGATCAGGTGGCTCCGAAACGCCCTCTCCCCCTGAACAGGGCTCGGACTGCACCATGGTTCAATCCGCGGTTACGAGCTCTGAAACAGGAGGTGAGACGGCTAGAGCGCCGGTGGCGGAAGTCTCGCTCCAAAGACGATCAGACACGGGCTAGAGCTGTATCTTCAGCCTATCACATGGCGGTGAAGGCAGCAAAAAAGGAATATTATGCTGCCTCCATCGTGTCTGCAGAGTGCTGTCCCAGGAGACTGTTCCAAGTGGTCCGGAGCCTGGTCGGTCCTGTGGCTCCGGATCCACTGGAGCATTCTAAGGCCTCCTGTGAGGCCTTGGCAAGGCACTTTGCAGATAAAATTGATCAGATTAGATGTGTTACTCTGCACGCTGCAGATACAGTTAGTGAGGGAGAGGCGGCCTGTGGCAAACCGGTTTTGTGGGATCGGTTCCAGCTTCTTCCTCCTGATGAAGTGGACAAGGTGCTTTCATCGGTATGGCGGACCACCTGCTTACTTGATCCTTGCCCATCTTGGCTCATTATGAGCTGCAGAGAGAGACTGGGTGAGGGGATCAAGGCGGTGGTGAACGCCTCCCTTGAGGAGGGAGTGATGCCATCAGCCCTCAAGGAGGCAGTGATAAGACCGCTCTTAAAGAAGCCCTCCTTGGATCCTCAAGTTCTGAACAACTTTCGCCCAGTCTCAAATCTGCCATTTTTGGGCAAGGTGATTGAGCGGGTGGTGGCGGTGCAGTTGAAGGCACACTTGGAAGAAACTGATTATCTAGACCCATTTCAGTCGGGCTTCAGGCCTGGGCATGGGACAGAAACGGCCTTGGTCGCCTTGGTAGATGATATGAGGAGGGCTCTGGATAGGGGTGAATGCTCCTTCCTTGTTCTCCTCCACCTCTCAGCGGCTTTCGATACCGTTGACCACGGTATCCTCCTGGACCGCCTGGAGGGGTTGGGCATCGGGGACACCGTATTGCGGTGGTTCCGGTCCTTCCTCTCCAGCAGGTACCAGGGGGTAGCACTGGGAGAGGAGGTTTCGGACCCGTGGCCACTTACTTGTGGGGTGCCACAGGGTTCCATCCTCTCCCCGATGCTATTTAACATCTATGTGAAGACGCTGGGGGCTATCATCAGGAGGTTTGGGGTGCATTGTCATCAATATGCGGATGACACGAGCTCTACCTCTCGTTCAAATCTTCACCAAGGATGGCCGTAGAATCCCTGTCCAAATGTCTGGAGACGGTGAGTGGCTGGATGGGGAGGAATAGGCTGAAGCTGAACCCTGACAAGACCGAGGTACTTTTGGTGGGAGACAAGAGGAGGCTGGGGGATGTTGACCTGGTGTTGAATGGGGTACGGCTACCCTTGAAAGACCAGGTCCGCAGCCTGGGGGTCATTTTGGACTCCCAGCTGTCCATGGAGGCTCAGGTATCAGCTGTGAGCCGGACAGCGCTGTATCAACTCCATCTGATACGGCGGCTGCGCCCCCTCCTTCCCGACCATCTGCTCCCATCGGTAGTATATGCCCTGGTCTCCTCTCATTCAGACTACTGTAATGCGCTCTACATGGGGTTACCCTTGAAGACGGTTCAGAAACTGCAGCTGGTACAGAACACGGCGGCTCGCCTGATTAAAGGCAGCCACTGGCGAGATCACATCACTCCAGTGCTGAAGGAGTTGCACTGGTTACCAGTTGTTTTCCGGGCCAAATTCAAGGTGTTGGTTTTGACCTTTAAAACCCTATATGGTTCCAGCCCAGCCTATCTTAAGGAGCGCCTCCAGCAGCACCAGACAGGCCGCTTAACAAGATCAGCCTCGGATGGCCTTCTCTCTGTCCCATCAGCCAGGTTAGCTACACTGGTGGGGACGAGGGAGAGGGCCTTTTCTGTGGTGGCCCCCACTCTGTGGACCTCCCTCCCTAGGGAACTCCGTCATGCCCCCTCTTTAATGAGCTTCCGTCGTGCATTAAAAACGTGGTTGTTCAGGCAGGCATTTGGGGTGGGTTAGGGTATTTTAGAAAATGTTTTTATTGTAGAATTTTATTGTTTTAAACTGTTTTTATTGTATGTTGTACATCGCCCAGAGTGGCTGGGTGACCAGCCAGATGGGCGATTAATAAATTTAACAATAAATAAAAAAATAAATAAAAAACCATTTCCCAGCTGACATTTTCCATTCAAAGTAGTCCCTGAAAATGCTTCCAGGTATTTATAAGGTTAAAATGCATCTGGAAACCCAATGCCCAATGGGGTTGCGCGGGTATAAAATAGCTTCTGAGTTTAAAATGAGATAAACCCACATAAGCCCCCATCGGGGACAACACACAACTAAAGAGGCCTCTGCCCTCTCAGCTGAAATCCCATTCCATATATATACACAAGACTTTCTTTCGAATATTAGAAAGTGTGGTATAGTGGTTAGAGCACTGGACTGGGACTCGGGAGGTCTGGATTCAAGTCCCCACTCAACCCGGAAGCTCACTGGGTGACTTTGGGCCAGTCACCAATTATCAGCCTAGCCTACCTCACAGGGTTGTAGGGAGGATAAAAACGGAGAGGACGAGGACCATGTAAGCCACCCTGGTTTCCTTGCGAGAGGAAAAAAGGCAGGATATAAATGTAATAATAAATAAGTATCAGATGGCTCATGTGACACGGCTGAAATGCTTTTAATCAACTCAGGTACGACACATGCCCATCTTCCGCCAAGTCTGGGCTGTTTAACAGGCGCAGCATTTACACCAGTCCACCAAATTGTGACTGTTGTCATTGTGTCGAGCTCAGCTACAGCACGGGAACTTGAGTCAACCCAAAATGCCGCAGGCTGTGTTGCTCCATTGGTGCACCAAAGGCCACACTCACACATATAGAGCAATCCAAGCGGAGTGAAGCATTTTTAAGTTCCATTGATTCTGGCAGGAGAGCTGAGTAGCTGCTTAAGCACCTCCAGTTGAAATCAGAGGGGTAAAGGCTGTGACCGTATGCAGTTTCCTGGACAGAAACTCCATAGTGATCAATGGGACTCACTTCCATGCAAACATAAATAGGACCGCACTGTTGAAGTGCTTAACTTGAGTGTTGTGTATCTTTACATATGGAGAGAACCCTAACTCAGTGGTAGCACACATGCTTTGTACGCAGGAGGCCCTAGGTCCAATCCCTGGCATCCCCAGTTTAAAGGATGATGTAACAGCTGATGGAAAAAGTCCCTTCTCTGCCTAAGACCCTGGAGAGCTACCGCTGGTCAGAGTAGATTAGAGGCAGGGAACCTCCAGCCCACAGGCCTCCCAATCCAGCCAGTGAAGGGTTAGGCACTCTCCGTAGGCTTCTCCCTGTCCCCTAGCCCACCCCCTGGAATGGAAGCTTGTGGGGAAAGGCAGGGGAGAGGAATCCCCAGGTTACCTCTAATCAGAGATGAAAGAAAAAAGCAAAGGTACTGAAAATTGTTGACACACTAATTCAGCCTTCCCCAACCTGGTGTCTCCTGATGTGTTGGGCTATAGTCCAAGACCTCTGGAGTGCATGAGGTTAGGGAAGTCTGTACTAATTAATGTTAGCAACCCAAAGAACTGGGTGTGATATGCTGAAAACCACTCATCTGTTTCAAGAGAATTCATCTCTCTTCCACCGAGCTTGTTGGGGCACAGTTTCACTGTCAGTACTTATTACTTCTAGGGATGCATGTGAATTTCATTTCACTTTGCAAATCACTCGAAAACGCCCCATTCACAATCCCAAACACCAACGCCAACAGGAGCGCATTTTCTCTGGAAATGTTTGTGAATTCCAAAACTTGCATTCGCAAAACATGTACTTGAAAAACACGCAACGTTTTCAAAGTGTGAACATTTTAAATCACCAAAGCTTTAGCCTATGGGTGAAATTTTGGAAATTTATGCAAATCTGAGAATTTTTGCACAACTTTCACACTCTGTTGCTATTCGTTTTGCACAATTTTTCCGTTCACACAAAACAAACAGTGAGCACAAAAGTGAGCACACATTGAGGAGAGACAAGAAGCAAACTGATTTTCAGAAAATCTTGGCAAGCTCAAACAATGCTTGTTCACCCATCCCTAATTAGTTCTATTTCACACTGAGATATACATGTATTTCAATGACATATACGTATTCTTTCACATATTTGTTAGGTATAATCACCTGAATAACATTAATTAAAACTTTGAAACTACCAACCTTGCGTAGTATTGCATTTGCAAATGGCATCCATTCATTGTTACTAATGAACATATGACATGGGCAATTATCACAAATAAAGCATGGAAAATGTTCTGGAAAAATTTCCACCACACATCACAGAACTTGGTTACTGGCAGTAAGAGCTCTAAGCTAAAATATGCCACTATTTTTGGTTATTTGGCCCTGCCCTTTTTGCTTTCTATCCTGCCCGAACAAGCATTGTTTGAGCTTGCCAAGATCGGCTCTGCCCTTTTTGCTTTCGATCCTGCCCGAGAGCTATTCTGAAATGGAATTTGGCTCTCGGGCTGGAAGAGATTCTGCACCCCTGCAATAAACTTCAATCTCCTCCTTCATTTCTTTTCCTATTTGCTACCGGGCCAAGGTTTAAGGTTTTAGTACTAGCATATAAAGCCCTAAAAAACTCGGGAGCAGGATACCTGAGAGAGGCGCCTTCTCCCTTACCAACCTGCCTGGTCACTGAGGTCATCAGAGGGCTTGCTCCTGGTGGTTCCACATGGAACTATGGCCCAACTGGAGTCCACCAGGAGAAGAGCCTTCAGCATGGTGGCCCCTTTTCTTTGGAATTCCCTGCCCCTAGAGGTCAAGCAGACACCAACACTGCATTGTTTCCGGCACCTGAAAACACCACTCTTCCAGGAGGCATTCCTTAATCGATCAGTTACGGTTTTTATTGGCATTGTGTTTTTAAACAAGTATAATTTTATTGTGGTGTTTTAACCTTTTCATTCTTTTACTGTTTTATTTCTTGTGTTCACTGCTCCGAAATCTGGATATGGAGTGGTATATAAATATTGTAAGTAAGTAAGTAAGTAAATAAATTATATTTCTATACCACCCCATAGCCAAAGCTCTCTGGGCGGTTCACAAAAATTAAAAACCATTAAAAATCCATTAAATCACTCCATTTTAAGACTGTGACTAAGTGCGGACTTTGTAGATTCAACTATCAAGGAAGCTTTTTTTCTCTCCACACCCCATTTTGCTAACATCCAGCCCAATGAAGAGTTCTGGAGACTTTGAAAGCTTGCTCACTTTAGCTTTATGGAGGGGTTCAGCCTGCTCAACAAAGGAAGTTGGGAGATTGTGTGGGCAGGTATGGGGATACTTGGGGTAAGGCATGAAATCCCTCTTGGCATCAAGCCCCCCCCCCCCCCGCAATATGGGGCTAATATCATGGACCCTTATAAGACTGTTGAAGGGTTACCCAAATGATAATAATCAGTTGAAACGCTTTCAATACTGAAAAAACACTATATGAACGCTTAATAGTTTATCACTGATACTGGCAGAACACAATTTTTAGCATTATCAACAAATGGGACGTTAAACGTGAGCTTTATTTTTGTGGAAGTTTTGTTGTTGCTGTTCTTTTTAATTAGAACCCCTAGATAGCCTTCCCCAACCTGGTGCCCGCCCTCAAGTCTTGTTAGAACTACAACTCCCAGTATCCCCTAGCCAGCCATGCCAGCTGGAGGATGCTAGGAGTTGTAGTTCAGAATATCTGGAGGGAACTTTAAATTGTTTTACTGCTGCTGCTGTTTTTAGATCTGTATTTCAATTTGTTTTGCTACAGAGAGAGCTAGCATAATATAAAGCCTACGAGACTGACGTACAAATAAATCTCCCGTTTAAATCTTGATTCTGCCAGAAACTCGCTTGGTGCCCTTAGACAAGCTGTTCTCTCCCTCTCTCTAAACTGTAATTCCTCCCCGCTCCCTCCATTTGCAAAATCAGAATTTGTGCAAATGACCTCTTGAAATTTTCCTATTTATGGGCTGAGTAACTGGAGAGACAACTTCACCGAAATTCTTCAGGGGGAAGAGAAATTCCCCAACAATTTATCACAGGTAGAGCTCAAAGGCTGTAGGACAGCTTCTTTCTTTCTTTTTTTTTTTGGGGGGGGGAGGGTTGGGGGGGTGGCTTGCACTGCCACTGCAAGTGGCAACAGCAGCAACTGTGTCGGTAGCTTTGCCCCCATTTTGCATTCTCCACAAAGCCCCATACCTAGCATTGTTCCGAGGCATTGGCGGGGGCTGGGGGAGATGGAAGGAGAAACCCACCAAAAAGTGAGGAAGAAAAGTTGGGGAAATTCTGCAAAATGTTTTTTTTTCCTTCTAATTTCTAGTGAAGTAAGAAAAGAAAAACCTCAGGACATTTCCTAGAAAAATGTCTTCTGAGAAAGTTTAGTCTAGTTGCCATTCTTTAGGATTCAGCACTTTCCCCAGGATCTACCAATAAAAATTTTGAGGGATTGTGGATATATCTTGTCTCCAATGCAGTTGCAGAGAGATGATTGTACAATGAAAGATAGGAGACTTGTACACACTCCTCGGCCACCTCCCAAGTAAGGTAAGCACAAGAATCCAGAATCCAACCCATGAGAATTTGGGAATTTCTCTGAAATTTCTTCTTCTTTGAATTACTTTTCAAAAGCCATTTATTTTCTATCAAATCGAATGCAAATGGTTGAAAAAGACGTGGAAGAAATTTTCGGCACAGCGCTAGTAATAACACTGACTTACCTTACAGGGTTGTTGTAAGGATTACAGCTAGATAATACATCCAAAGCACTCTGAAAACCTGAAAGCACTATGTACGTGTAAAGTATGATTTTGATAATAATTCCAAGAATATTTACTGTGCAGTAATTATCATTCAGAAGGAGAAGGGGACGGCAGAGGATGAGATGGCTAGATAGCATCACTGATGCAATGAATATGGACTTGAGCACGCTCCGGGAGAGAGCGCAGGACAGGAAGGCCTGGTGTGCTATGGTCCATGGGGTCACGAAGAGTTGGACACGACTGAACAGCTGAACAACAACAACAACAAATTATCATTACGATAACTACTGGTGTAGCATAGCGGCTAAGCAACTGAGCCACAAATCAAGAAGTTCAGAGATCGAATCCCGTCTCTGTCACGGAAGACCGCAAATAGACAGCCTTAGGAAAGCCACTCACTCTCAGCCTCAGTTTTCCCATCTGCAAGGAGGGGATCATTATCATACTGACCTACCTCACAGGGCTGTTGTAAGCATTACAACTAGACAGTGTATGTGAAGTGATGAGCATCTGAAAGTGCTATGCAAAATCTTATTTTTTATTTCTGCACACCACCTTACATACAAAGGCAGGATCTAAATGCCAAAGCAAACTGACTAACAGGCCTTGCATGCGAGGGCAGACAGATTTTCTCCCGCAATGTCAGATGTTAGGGCTTTCACATGCCAACTTCCAATGGAACTGCCAATTCACAAGCCACTTACAGAAACATGATCTTTTGCTTCCGGCTTGTCCTCCTTCTCCGACATATCTGATGCTTATGCCGCTGGTTTCTAGTCCACGTGGAGGCTCTAGAATCTGGGTGTGTGTGTGTCGGAGGGTCCTCTTTCTTGGGACAAACACTCCTCAAATCCTACGTGGTCAATCCAGCAGCAGAAAAAGAGACCCAAGCCTCAGAGGCGTTGCCACAGCAACCACCCAGACTGGGGACCGGCAGTTGGTTGTGGAATTCCAGGATCCAGGGCCAAGTGGGGGGGGGGGGGCAGGAGAGGCAAATTATGGTCCAGGATTCAGGGGGGCAGGAAAAGGAGATGGGAGGGCCAGTAAAGGGATTGTGGGGGGAAGAGACTGCCAACTAACCAGGAGCCAGAAACACTAGTCTACTTTTTTGTGCATTTAAAAATGCCGCAGCCTAAGCTGCAGAAGCAGTTTTCACAGGATGGAGATGCACATTTAAAAAATCACCCTCTCGTACCTATGCATCAATCTGCTGTTAAAAACAAGCAGTATGGGCGGTTTGAAAAGTTAGCAACTGTAGGCAGGGGGACAGCAGGGAGGCTCTCCCTACACACACACACACACACACGCGCACACACACACACACACACCCCAAACTAGGTCAGAAGGAAGGGGATGCCTTCAAGGAGGAAGGCCTTCAATGTGAGATTATTCCAGTGTTATTTATTCATGTCTATTTATCAGCCACAAAGGCTCCCAGAGTGGCTTACCTATAACCAATTAAACAAGACAGTCCCTGCCCGCCAGTTTAAAATCTAAAAAGACATGACACACAAAGAAAAGGAATGGGGAGGGAAGAGGGGGGAAACTAAGTCTTTCAACAGGGCCGGTGGAATGGCTCTGCTTCCCCTTCTCATCTCCCTCTGGCTGGAGTGGCTGCTGGTGGTAACAGCAGAGGCAGGAGGCACCTTGGTGAGGTCCTCAGCAGGGCTGGTGGAATGCTGAACGGGCCATGGAGAACACCTGACTGAGAACCCTTTTAATCCTAGTTGCGCTGGGCCAAATTATTTATGCAGACGGTCCCAGCTATCTTTAGTTAAAAGATCCCGGGTAGGTAGTGACCGGAGAGACCTTTCTGTGTCCAAGACCCTGTTGAGCCACAATACTGGATCCTACTCCTGGACAATACTGGATCAAAATGCAAATAACTTGTCCTGGTATCAAGCAGCTTCCTATGCACTCTGTACATGCTTAGAGGCTACCCTACTCTGCAAGTAACTTCATGTTGCTTCAAATGCCAGGATTATACAGATTTTGTGGCCCTCCAGAGGTTTCTGGAATACAACTCCCACCACCCCCGACAGCCACGTCGACATTGGTCACAGGTTCTCCGCCCCTCTGTTCTAGAGTGTTAGCCTTAGAATAGCTTAATCTGTATCAACAATAAAAGCAGTGTTTTCTGGAATATCCAAAAATGAATTTTTGCCACTTGCTTTCAAATAAAAGGACATGTATGAGATTGTATCTGCTTGTATGTGAACTTGAATATATCCTTTTAGAAAGAAGATTCATAAATCTACATAATAATAAAGTAAGTATACATTGCTATCTATAACACAGGCCAAGTTCTAACTCTCTGAACGCAGGCTGTTCCAGCAAACTAAGGCACAGGCACAACAGCTAACTATGAGTTGTTTAACCCATAAACCTGGTTCACACGTAACAACAACCCAGAGTATTGGTTGAGAATGGGTTGTCATTGAATTGTGGGTTACTGTTGAATCATGGGTTGTCATTATGTGCAAATCCTGAACTATGGTTTAACTATGAGTTGTTAACCGGAGCAACCCAGAGTTCACAGCCCAACAACAAACCATGGGCTCTTTTCCTGGTTTGTTTGTGGTTAACAACCCATAGATAAACTATAGTTCTGTGTTTGTATGTAACAACAAGCCACGATTCAACAGCAACCCATGATTCAATGCATCCCATATTCAAGCCATACTCTAGGTCGTTGTTACATGCAAACCAGACCATTGTTGTTTCAAGGAAATCCGTTGCTTCCGCTTTCAATCAACAATGCAGGAATAGTCATTATGTGTGAACCGGGTCTATGGGTTGAGTATAGGTTGTTGAATCCTGGGTTATCATTAGATGCAAACGGAGAACTATGGGTTGTTACCCACAAACAACCCAGGAAGAGAACCCATGGTTTGTTGCTGGGTTGTGAACTCTGGGTTGTTCTAACTATGAATTGACATTATGTGCAAACCCAGAACCATGGCTGTTCATGGGTTGCTTCTCCAGGCTACAGTAGCAGTGGGTAAAAGTGGTAAAAAAAAAGCAGCCATTCTAGATGCCTGCACTACAACACTGCAAAGGCATTTGGGATACAGGGAGGGACCCAGCAAAAGAAGAGGGAATCAAACAACCCAGAATTTGAAAGAACAACTTGCATTTTGCACAATTGTCTAATTCAGCCAATGCAGCTTTGCCCGTCCAGGCTTGTACATACTGCCTCTGTTGAATGTCAGTTTGACATTCAACTGTTGAAGGCACAAGAGATCTACCAGGAAGAAAAAACAAGTTGGCAAACTTGGCTTTATCAGAGAAGAGAAGGCACTACAATACATATCACATAAACAGGCATTCAACCACAATCCATGGCTATTTTTGTTTTAATTTATCAGTTTTAAAAGATACTATCTTGACTCCAAAATGTGAATAAAGAAAGCAAAAGCCCAAAACAACATGATCACCTTTAAAATAAAATGATAGGGGGAAAACAGTTATTTTTGAATCCTAAACCCATAGTTGTAGATCTCTTTCTCAACTAAAGGATTTGGAAGTCTGTATACAACAGAAACCCATAGCGCTAAAGATATAAAGTCCATGCCTTTTAATCCAAAGTAAATATTAAAAACAAAACGTCATAATACTTACACACTACAAGTGGAAACTACATTTAATGCATTACTCATGCAAGATTAGCTGCGAAGATACCAGTCAATGATAAACACAAACTAAGAAAAATAAAGTAATACACAATGTGTTTTAAAAAACAAACGTTATCAACAAAACCTTGGATTATCCTACCAGACATTCTATCTTAACTACTTCATTGCTTCTATTTGCCAGCTCGGAAACGTCCTACCTTTTAAACAATAGATTGTTCTCAGCTATGTACGTTCCAGAGATAACACCGTGCAAAGCAAAATGCCACTCTCTTGCAGTGTGCTGGCTAACAGAAAAGTCAGCAAATGCATTAAAGCTTACCAGATTAGACCACACTTTCAGCAATGTCTCTGGAGTTAAAGAGAATTCCATTTTTTCCCAAGATAGCCACATCAGCCAACTATCTTCCATGCGAGAGGAGGCATTCCACAAAATAACAAATGTAAGGAGCTAAAATGGCGTTGTTTTTTTAAGCGGACAGCAAGGGAAAAAGAAAGAGAAAAAGAACAGGCTTTTGTAAGAAGTTGGGCAAAGATCAAATTGCATTAGGTTGGAATGCATTCAGTTTAAACAAGCACCTTCCAAGGAGGAGGGGCTAGCTAACTACACAATAATTAGAGAAAAAGCAAACCTGGTTGAAGTTAAGGCTGCAATTCTATGCACATTTACCTGGGAGTAAGTCCTATAGAACTCAGTGGGGCTTACCTCCTAGTAAACATGCACAGGCTCAGGCTGCATGGGCTGGAATCCTAAAAGCACTTACGGTAACATGTCCTCCATTCAGAACTACGTACTATGCTTACGGTTGTTTGATTTCTGATCACAAGAAAAGGCCACATTTTAGCTACTGGCTGGGTGGCAATCAGAAATCCCTGAAGAAGACTTTGAAGCCCCCAGACATATTCTTTAAAATTCTCCAGACTACCCTTATTAGTTATTTTATGTACGATCAATCAATCATCAAGAGGCCTTCCTTGCATGACCAGCCGTGGTTTGTTAAACTCCACTTTGTTGAGGTTTGTCTTTTTAAAAAAATGTTTTAACTCTTTTAACCATTGTCTTATTCTTTTATCATGTTGTTCACCGCTCTGAAATCTTCTGATGAGGAGTGGTATATAAATATTGTAAATAAATAAAAATAAATAACTAAGAGCAACTGTATCTATCCATAGCAATGAATACATATGAAATGCGTACAACTTTCTAGCAATTATACATAGGCTTCAAAAAAAGCACACCAAATATCCAAATGAGCATCCATTTGAAGGTGGCATCTATATGCCACCCATTCAAATCTTGAAGGAGTCCTCAATCCGTTGCATTACAGGAGGTGAGTGTTTCTCCTCCCAATGTTTTAATATCAGTGTTTTACCTGTAAAAAGGGTGTGGAGAATCCACTTAAGCCAGCCATTTGTTAATTTCCATGGAGCAGGTAAATAATTTAAAAGAGCGTGTACATCAGCGACTATTAAAGACTGTTCCAGTACTAAACGTATCTTTGTAATAATGGACATTGCCAGAACATATGTTTGAAAGAAGCATTAGCTGTATTGCTCCATCAGCAATTAGCCAAATTAGACAATCCCTTTATTAAAGAAAAATTGCAGTGTCCAACAGACATGAAACAAAGGTTTTTGCTGGATAAGATGTAGCCTAAGATCCATAGAGGTGACAGATGCTAAAGTCGCGATCCATTAGGCATTTTTTTGGTGGTGCCCACAGCAGTTTCTCAAATTCCCAACTGTGTCCACGGGTCTAAAAAGGTTGGGGAGCCCTGGATTATAATATGATTCTTTTGCACGTTTTCAGCTTTAATTTTATGACTGAAAATATTTTTCTATTGTCTTCCATATTTATTAACCTTGTATTAACCTGGTTCACAAGTAATGGTGGTAAATCATGGATTAATTAATTAACCCATGGTTTGCTGGGTAGTGCTACGCACAAGCTGCTTCTGTTTTGCGTGATGTCTGAACCCAGACTGCTTAAGTTATGTCTGAACTTGGGTTGTTTATGGCTTAATCAACCCAGAGTTAACCTACAATTTGTTGTTAGATTAACTCTGGGTTGTTTGACCCATAAATAACCCAGAGTGTCCAGGTTCAGACATCACATTAACAACCTATAAACGGGACTCTTGTAGATTGTTTATGCAAAGCAGAAGCATCTTGTATACAGCATGCAACCTGGCAAATCGTGAGTTAGTTAACCCACGATTTGCCGCTGTGATGCGCAAACCAGGTTATTGTGTGATTATACTGCTGCTGTGGTTCCTTCCAGGTGAAATTACAGTATTAGTAGTGGTGTGCAGGGTATTTTATTGGAAATATGTTGTATATTGTGTGTGTGTGTGTGTATGAATATTGTATTTATTTCCAAACACACACATGAAATATTCTTGTTTAAATTAAGATTTAAATTAAATGCTTTCAAGTTTAAAAAAATCTCAGAAACCACACATGCAAAAGACGTCTAAAAGCATTTGTAAATTCCCAACACGTTTTGAATAGTCCTTTATCTATCGTTTAATTAAAGGGCTTAAACAATCTGCTGAAGCTTAGTGCAGTACAATGCTTTACTGCACAATTGTCATGAAAGACTTCAAGCCTTATCTCTTGACAAATTGCACTGGGAAGTTCCGACACCTTCCAGATGTCTTTGCGTGTGTGTTTCTTTCTTGGTGCAGAAGTTTCACAAAAAGAGTATTCTTCTACCTCACCCCTTTTATGTCACAAATAACAAAAAAATAGGTACTAAACATGTTTTGAGGGTTAGTAAATTCTGTGCCCTTGCAAAGCTTTTCTCGACTAATGTGTGTGTGGGGGGGCGCTGCTGCACAAATGATTCCTGGCATTCCAATGTTGCAAAGAGGACAATTTCCTGGTGAAAATGTATAGCTGTTACCAAGCCTGGTTATAAAATAAGCTAAAGGATTTTGTGGGGATAAATCATGATGTCCTCTTCCCCTGTTAATATTACAGCTGCACATTGGCTGGCATCGATAATGGCCTTTCAGCCACGTGTATCCATGGCCTGGAACGTGTACTAAAGCTGTTGCTAGTAACCTGACTATCAGAGAACTATGGTGCGAAATGTCTACAGAATCAAACGAGGGCAGGAGGTTGGTGACGGCCTCTTCCCTGCTTTTTGTGGGATGACGCTTTTGTGCTTAGCAAGAAAAGCAGAAATGCCACAAGAAAACTGACTGTCATCTTTGCAAACACATGAGAGGGTGAAGGGTTAAAGATCCAACAGAACACAATCGCCTCTGGAACCAGTCTCTACTCTAGTGCTTAGAACAGTGACTTTATACAGACATTAGCAGTTGCTGCTGCTAAGCTCCATGTTATGAAAAGTATCACCTGAATCCTGTAGCTCAAGCAGCCATTAAAAGCACAAGAACAGGCTTGAAGGTTTGAGGCCTACAGAGGCAAAGGGGAAAAAACTCTGGCTTGGAGGCCCGGAGTTTTCTGTTGGGAGGAGGTAACCCTGAGAGGAGTTGTTTCATTTCTCCAGTTAAGATTCATCTCTTCAGGTTTGAAGTAGTACTTTCAGTTTTGAGGGAGGAGGGTATATAAAGACAGCGAGAGAGACAGTAAGAGTAGAGACAGCCAGAGCCTGAAGTGAGAGCAGAGTCTGAAGAGTGAGCAGGAAGAAGCAGCCTAGAAAAGTCTAAGAACAGCTAGGGCAAAGGAACTTGCGTCTTGCTACTTTTATTTTCTTTTAATGCCTTTTGAATCACTCAGCTCTATTCTGTAAATACATTTAGTTGTAATTTGTTTGCTTTAAATCTACTAGTAAACTGTTGTGGTTAAACCCTGTGTCTAGTCACCCCACGTCTACAGCCTACACCCCACATTACTGGGAAGGGGGAGGTAAAAGAAGGAAGGGGGGACTCTTAAGGAGCCAAAAGATCAGGGGGTTGCTCGGACGGTCCAGGTCATAAGAGGAAGCTTGACATAGGCCATTCTGGATTTTTTTTTTTCTGGATCAGATGGCAATCCTAAAAGCAAGGCAGGTGCCTCTCCAAATAAATATTGGCCACTCCCCTCTTCTTATTTGACACTTTGTTTTGATTGGATCAGACAGACAGACAGACAGACAGGAGCCAACTGGTCAGTTCTTCCTCCAAACAAAGCAACAGAAGTGATCTGTGAATCTCTTGTCCTTTAGCAGTTAAGGGCACAATCCTATGCATGTTTAGACAGAAAAGTTCTACAATTCCCAGCATTCCCCAGGCAGCCATATTGGCCGCAAACATCAGCCAGAGAGTGAGCAGCTGCAGGGAGCTTGTTTTCACCCTTCCCTGCCAGAAAGAACATGGGTTTGGCTTGTTTTCCTCCTCCCTCCCAATCCCTTTTTCTTTTGTGTCATGTCTTATAATTTACCTAATTATAAAAAGGTTATAATTAACCTTTTTTAGCTGAAGAGTGGGGTAAAAATATTGTAAATAAATAGGTCCAAGTACCTAGTCAGCCATGAAGCATACTGGGTGATCATGGGCCAAGCACTATAGGCCTATCCTACCATACAATGACGCTGTGAGGATAAAATTGGATATGATCAACCACAGAGGCCCCGCTCACAGACTAGGGATGTACGAATTCCTTACCTGGCTCCACGCAGGCGCATCCATGTTGGGGGGGAGGCGCTCTGTCCCTCCCCCCGGAATCCTCCCTGGCCGGCTCCGCTCCATGGCGGCTCCGTAGAGCCGCCGGCCGGGGCCGTCCGCAGCCGGAGTTCCGGCCACGGCCGGGCTGCTGCAGCCACAAATGGCGGCCGTCATAGCGGCCATCATTTGTGTCCTTGCAAGCAGCCATGATAGGCTACCTAAGTATTTACGTAGCCTATCACGGCAAAGAGCAGGGGCGCAAATGGCGTAGCGGCTGCCATTTGCATCCCTGCTCTTTGCCATGATAGGCTACATAAATACTTACGTAGCCTATCACGGCTCCAAGGATGCAAATGGCGGCCGCAGCAGCCCGGCCGGGGCCGGCCAGGAGACCAGCCGCTGCTGGCGCATCTGCCCCAGGTAAGTTCTGTCGTGGGGAATTCTCTGACATCCCTATCACAGACACACCAGTAGGTGCAATCGGATTGGGAGGGACAAGAGGAAGAGCCTTTTGGGGGGTGGCCCCTTATTTCCAGAACACATTCCCTCAAGAGTTATGCGTGGCTTCCTCCCTCAGCGTAAGGAGAGGGGGGAAATGTGGTGGGGGCACCTTGCATGAGCCAAAGTGCTTTTCCCTTGTACAAGGCAGCCCTGGATCCAACCTTGATCTTCATATACCACTTTGGAAGTATTTATGAAATATGGTATGGTTTTAAAAATAATACAGTTAAAACCTATTGAACAAAGTAAAACAATAGGAAAATCATCCCTTGAAGCCGACTGGTGGGAGATTCGTCACAGATAAAAGAAACGACTTCTTCACACAGTGCAGAGTTAAACTATGGAATTTGCTACCACAAGACGTAGTGATGGCCACCAATTTGGATGGCTTTAAAAGGTTAGACAAATTCCAGGAAGAGAAGGCTATTAATGGCTACTAATCCTTATAGCTATATGCTACCTCCAGTGCCAGAGGCAGTGAGCCTATGCACACCAGTTGCTGGGGAACATGGTTGGGAGAGTGCTGTTGCACTCATGCCTTGGTTGTGGGTTCCTGGTCGACAGCTGGTTGGCCACTGTGTGAACAGAAGCTGGACTAGATCGACCCTTGGTCTGATCCAGCACGGCTCTTCTTATGTTCTTGAAGAGGGGCTGCTTCTCCAAGGAGAGACAACCTCCTCACCCCCACACGCACACACGTGCACACACAAACCGAGTTACTGTGAAGGATACCTCAGTACCCAGCGGTTCCAGCTGGCACCAGGCTCTTTCTGCCACTAACTGCTGAGGGAAACGACAGCAAATCTCGTGAAATGGGCTCTCCTCCCTTTTTTCCTTTTTATTCTTCCAATTAAATTTTTTCCGTAGAGTCCCACACCCTGCAAAACAAATGTTTCACAGCAGCTAGGAGGAGATAAGAAAATGGTTCCAAGATAAAACAAGCCACGGGGTTCCATTGCTCACACACCAGGTTTTTTAAACAGGAAGAGTGGAAGGGCCTGCCAAATTATTTCTCTTTTCTCAGACTCCGGCCACACCGCTGACTTAGAATCATAAGAATTGGGAGGGACCTCAGAGATCAACTAATCCAACCCCCTGCCGACACAGACAGGAAATCCTCTCGGTGGCCGTGCAGCCTCTGCTTAAAAGCCTCTAACAAAGGAGATGCCCCCACCTTCAGAGGGAGTCTGTTCTGCAGTCGAACAGCTCATCCCATCAGCAAATTCTTCCTAATGTTTGGTCAAAATTCTTTCTCTGGCATTTCAAATCCATTGATTTGGGTCCAAACCTCCGAAGCACCAAATTTGCTCCATCATCTACATGACACAGGCCTTCAAATATCTGAAGAGGGCAACCACATCACCTCTTAACTGTCTCTTCTCCAGGCTAAATATAGCCAAGTCCGAGGGTGTGGCTAGGTACTTAAAAGATCTGGCGCCCAGGCCCGCAGGACACAACATAACATAGGCATATATTGATTTATATTTATATGCAAATGTAGAAATAATTACTAAGATTGACTTAAATTTCACAGGAAGCAAAGCCAATTAATGTCTCATCTAAATAATCTCAAATTCTTCCGTTAATTTGCACCCTGCCCCAGATCATCCCAAAGAATTGGAAAAAGGGTGTTGTTGTTTTTTCCAAAGCCATGCCTGGATATATTTTTTGCGGGGGGGGGGGGATGTTGCAGCATGGGGGGAGGGAGTTAACCTTTCCCTCTCCAGCTGCAATCCCCCTTGAAAATTGCCTCTCCCCCTTGCACATCAACTAAGCTAACAAAACAAACAAAAACCCTCTGTTGGCAGCACTGGGCACTCGGGTATCTGGGGTATTGGATATCGGATCTCCTCTGGACATGGTCCAGTTTGTCTTTTGTGCTGCCCAGTTTAAGGAGGATATTAAGGATAAGCCACAACGTCTGTGGAGGACGGTAACAAAGATGTCGAGAAGCATTCAGTGATTGGCTTTAGGCTTCAATCCCAAACCCTTCCCTGGAAATAAGTCTCACTGAACACCCAAAAACTAGCGGGTTGGCCATGCTGGTCCGTTGCAGAGTTGAATGCGTCGTGTGATTTTAAAGGAAACACAAGTTGTCCTTATTGAAACCACAGGAAAGAGTTGAATTTTAACTCTATTTGGTTTGAACAAGGACAGTGTGTGTGCCACACTACATATGTCAATTGGCTCACCACTGGGATGATGTCTGTGTTGTCACCCACGTTTTGTGAATGGCAACTGTTAAGGTAATCACGATGCCTGTACTTTCTGCCTTTGAATTCCCTCTGACAACACAGTTTACATCTCTCCCCTCCCAGCATGTGGTTATAGATCTGCCAATTCGCGATTAAGACTTGATGCATCTGATGAAGTGACCGGTGTCCACAAAAGTTTATGCCAGAATAAATGTGTTAGTCTTTCAGGTGCCACAAGATTCTTTGTTGTTAGAAGTGGTTTCTTGACTTTGGCGTAAATTGTTTCTCTCTCGTGCTGGCAAAATAAACTCCTGGAAAATCTTGAGCTGGTGGTCTTATGCTCTTTCATGCTGTGTCCCACTCTTTCCCCTTCCCATGCAATGTCTCTGCAGCCAAAGTCCAACATGCCAACCATTACACTGCCCTTTGCCAGTTCACTATTCTATGACTGTCAGCTAATAAACTGAGTATTATGCCATGTGCTGCAGCTCTTTTGGGGTATGTGTGTATTTGTATTGTAAGAGGGTCTTGGATTAGCCTGAAAGCCGCCTACCCAAACTTTGCTTGAGAGAACAAATGAAAAAGGGTAGCTGGGCTAAGTCAGGGCAAGAGTTGCTAGTCTCCAAAAATCTACCACCAGATACTTTTACTATTCCAGGAGCCAAAAATAAGTTGACAGATTGGATATATGGGATGGATAATAACCAGGGCTTAGACCTTATTAAACAGTCACATTTTTCACAATGGTACTGCTGCCTATATAAATGAAAGAGCCCAATACTTACAAACTCTCATTTTTGTTTCTTTGAGAACTTCACTTGCAGAACTACACTTTCAAATCATACAGCATTCATGGATGGAAGAGAACAGGCAGGTTCCAAGAAATCTACAGTTATATATCTGTGTTCTGGGAGAGGTAGAGGATATATCATGTTATAACCTTTATACTGAACCTTTATAACCTTTATACTGAAACCCCAGGGAGAGGTTATTGGGACAGGTTTTGGCATCTTTACAGAGTAAGAATGTTTATGTAAAGATTTATTGGTTACTGTCAGATTGCGATCCTTATGTCACATATAAAACAGCCTTGTTTGCGAAGTCTGCAAAACATATTTGTGCAGTCACTCTGAATGCTATTGCAATTGACTGAGGAGGTGATTTGTTAACCTGCCTCATGTTTCATGTTTTGTTATTACCTGGTGTTTTAAGAGCTAGTGTGGTGTAGTGGTGAGAGTGTTGGACTGGGAGCTGGGAGATCTAGGTTCTAGTCCCCGCTCAGCCATGGAAGCCCACTGGGTGACTTTGGGCCAGTCACTGACTCTCAGCCTAACCTACCTCACAGGGCTGTTGTTGTGAGGATAAAATGGAAAGGAAGAGAACCATGCAAGCCACCTTGGGTTCCTTGCAAAAGGGAAACAGGCAGGATATAAATATAATAAATAAATGGTCATGTTGTTTGTAACGGCTATTAGTCACATACAATGATATGTTTGACAGACACACATACAGAGATTACAACAGTTTCTTAGATCTAGAAAGAGCTTCATGTCAAGAAGTAATATACTAGAGGGGACCAAAGAACAGAATCGTATAAATAAATGAGCGTACCAACTTGAGTATTTTAACGAAGGAAGAAATGGCCGCTGGAAACACTCTCCCTTATATAGTTTGGAGGACAATGAATAGGATGAGGGTGGGGGTACCAAGGTGTAAGACACATTTATTTAAGTGGGGGTTGTTGGCTGACAACAATACATTATGTGAATGTGGAGAAACCCAAGATCCAGAGCATCTGATGGTGTGTCCATTAATGCCGGAGTCTTGTACTGTTGACGATCTACAGCAAGCTAATGACAAAGCTGTGGCGGTGGCTACATTTTGGCAGAGCAAAATTTGATCTGGACACGAAATAAATAAATAAAAAGCACAGTTGCCTGCTTTTTTGGAGTCTCCTTAAGGGTGCAGCTGTGGGGACTTTCGTGATGAGTGCATCACCACTGCCTTTGACTGATCATGTAATGGCAGGATGTACTGCTACCAATAGTCACTCAAGCTAGCCACATCCTGTTAGGGCAACTACTCTGACCTAGGATCAGCCAGAGGAATTTTTTTTTTTAATGGGAGGAGCTCATTGCGGGAACCTCTGCAATGTGAAAGCCATTTGAGAGAAGGTAAATAATCCATCCATCTTTCCTTCCCTCCCTCCTGCAGCTAAGAGTAGTTCTTAAGGTGCAGGTGAAAGGAACTGCAGCTTGAAACAGAGAGATGCTTAAGGAGAAGCAGAGTTAGATGAAGGCTGAAAGCATGTTGGGAGTGCCTCTCTCTAGAGAACAGACACAGAGCAGTGGCTTTGCGGCTTGTAGAAGAGATTACGCAGTCCGCCGCACCTTCGTTCAACTTGTGCATGTGTACATAAATCAAACGTTAGAGACACACCATAATTATCTGGTGATCTCTCCACCAAAAGGAGAAGCCAAACCCTGCTCAAAGATTGTGGGGAAACTTCTTGCTGCAATATGAATGCTCAAGCAAAGAGGAAAGCCTTGAAAGAGAATTGGGGGGGGGGCAGGCACAGCCCACCAGTAGAGTACATGCTTTGCACATATGAAGTCTCAAGTATGAGAAGTTTCTTTATCATGCGAACATGTCTCGCTTTCGCTACCAAATGCAAGCAAAAGCACCTTTTTCAGGAGAATTTTGCCATTTCCAAAACTTGCATTCATGGTTGAAAAATGTTTGAAATGTGGTCAGAAGGATCAGGATAAATGGAATCATGGCCAGATGGTTTGTCCAGACCAGCCTTTTCCCAACCTTGTATCCTCAACTGCAACCCTCAACAGCCCCAGAAAGCATGGTCAATGGTCAGGGACGATGACAGATGTAGTCAAAAACATCTGGAGGGCACCAAACACATCTGGAGGGCACCAACAAATAAATAAGTGGGGATTGTATCTTCTCGGCATCTTTCCCCCTGTACTTGGCGATGCATACCAACACAAGACAGACATCCCCTTTTCTACCCATTCCGCTAAAACAGTTGAACAGGAATTATTACACGAGAGACAGACAGAGAAGTATCTCACAAGTGGTTCAGATAGTACATGAGGGAGGAGGTGGGCATAACAGAAAGTGCAAAATCTTCCTCTTGCCACACTTCTCCTGAATGCCTGAAGTGAAATGCTTCCTCCTCCCCTGGGAATGGACATGTCTCTTGGGGGTGCTGGAGAGAAGCAAGAGCTGATTCCACTTTGGAAGCTGAGCTGGTTTCAACCCCATGCTGGTCTAGTAACATACTGCAGAAGCCACACAGCAGAGGTGCGATGGTGTGGAAAGGACCTATGTGCAAACACAGGAAGCTGCCATAGACCAAGTGAGACCACTTGTCCCTCTAGTTCGGCATTCTCCATACCACGGATGGGGAAACTGTAGCCCTCCTGTACGTTGGGGGCAAAAAATTCCAACTTCAAGTTTAATGTGATGGGTTCTGAACTAGCAGTGACCGACCAGGAAAGAGATCCTGGGGTTGTGGTGGGCAGCTCAATGAAGATGTCAACCCAGTGTGAGGCCACTCTAAAAAAGTCAAACTCCATGTCAGGCACAGTTAGGAAAGGACTTGAGAATAAAACTGCCAATATCATACTGCCCTTCTACAAATTTATGGTGTGACCACACTTGGAATACTGTGCACAGTTCTGGTCACCACACCTAAAAAATGATATTGTAGACTTGGAAAAAGTGCAGAAAAAAGCAAGTAAAATGACCAAGGGGCTGGAACATCTCCCCTGTTGAGGGAAGAACAGCTGGGATTGTTTAGTTTAGGGATAAGGTGAGCAAGGAGAGACATGATAGAGGTGTACAAAATTAGGGCTGTGTGGAGAAGTGAAAAGGGAGACTTTTTTCTCCCTCTCTCATAATATTAGAACCCGAGGTCATCCCATGAAGCTGATTGGTGGGAGATTCAGGACAGATAAAAGGACTTCTTCACACAGCGCATAGTTAAACTATGGAATTCGCTACTACAACATGTAGTGATGGCCACCAATTTGGATGGCTTTGAAAGGGAGTTGGACAAATTCCTGGAGGAAAAGGCTATCTATAGCTACTGGTCTTGATGGTGATGTGCTACCTCCAGTACCAGAGGCAGTGAGCTTATGTACACCAGTTGCTGGGGAACATGGGTGGGCAGGTGCTGTTGCACTCATGTCACGCTTGTGGGCACCTGGTTGACAGCTGGTTGGCCACTGTGTGAACAGAACGCTGGACGAGATGGACCCTTGGTCTGATCCAGCAGGGCTCTTCTTGTGTTCGTATGGATGCTGCTGGACTACAAATCCCATCATCCCTGACCACTGGCTAGAGCTGATGGGAGTTGAAGCCTGACAACATCTGGAGAGCCACAACCTCCCCAGCCCTATTCTGCACTGACTAGCAGAAGCTCTCCTGTTTCAGGCAGGAGTCTTTCCCAGTCCTACCTGGAGATGCTGAGGATAGAACCTGAGGCCTTCTGCATGCAAAGCACGGGCTCCACCACTGAGCTACAGCCCTTCCATGAAGGGAAGGTTTGAGGGGCCAGTTCAGATGTCGTTCCCCCATAATCCCACCCTGCCAACTTAGTTCATGCTTATGTTACCATGAGATAGACATGTGGTTGCTTCTCTATCCATATCGGGAGGCATGCACTCATCACCAAAATAACTGTTTCCCATGTAATGCTAACCTATGGCATGGATTCTTGAATTCTGGGTTGTCATGATGCGTGAACACAGCTGCGCCAACAAACCATAGTTTATTAACTACGAATTCCACCCACCCCCAGAAACAGAACCCATAGTTTGTTACTACCACCACCCCAAATAGAGAATCCATAGTTTGTTGTTTGGTTGTGAACACTGCATTGTTTAAACCATGTGTTGTCATTACATGTGAACCCATTACATGTGAACCCAGTACTGTAGGTTGCTCATGGGTTGTTTCACCAGGCTGAGTGATCAAAAAACCCAGGCACTCTATATGCCGGTACAGGAGTGTCACAAAAGCATTTGGGATACAGGGAGGGAATGGGTGAAGGAGAAGAGAAACAAACAACCCAGGGATTAAGTATACACATCACGGCTTGTTTGATCATCTACCAGACAAACCCTGGGTGGGGCAACAAACCATGGATTTAAATAAACCATGGGTTAGAATCATGTACAAACTAGGCCAGAGAGAGACAGAGAAAGAGGAAGCAAGAGTATGTTGCGCTTCCTGTCCCTTCCCTGCTTCTCCACAAATGTCTGAAGTCAGCTTTACCCATAAGGACTAAAAGCTTGAAGCTGATGAAGGAAAGCTGAGATTACACAAGAACGACAACTTATTTGCAGTAGTAGTGATGATAGGAAGGAATTCACAAGCATATTTTTAAGTTAATGAAAGAAAGAAGTGTGTGGAAAGAGGAAGTCACAGCAGCTGGGAATGAGGATGGGAAAAACAAAAAGGAAACATTTTGATCTCTGCTTCTTTGTCTTATGGACAGAAAGGGGGTGGGGGGATTTGCTTGTTCTCAGTAGCCATCTTCCTGGGAAATCTTCTCAGTTTCCCCAAAAAGACAACGAAGATTTGAAAATAAAGACAGAAGGAAAAAGGGGTGTTCTGCCAGCTGGGTCTGGCTCCTTGGAAACACTGCCAAGTTCTTTTATTAGGAGCAGCAAAGACACTTCCATGGCCTCAAGGTTGACTAAGGCTATTTGCAGGCTTTTGGCACAGCCCATTTCCTTGAAGGCTTTGCTGTGCGGACCAACAAGCTAATGGAGCCGAGAAATGCCTCATTCATAGGGTTGGGGAAAATAGGACCTTCCTTTGGGGCCAGAGCAAAACCCAAAGCGTC
Source organism: Heloderma suspectum (assembly GCF_057233095.1). NCBI lineage: Eukaryota > Metazoa > Chordata > Lepidosauria > Squamata > Helodermatidae > Heloderma > Heloderma suspectum. Next base: position 7,535,713 of record NC_139466.1, read on the forward strand.
TTTATTGCTTACCATTAAATTAGTACATAAATAGCCTTATCACAGTTCATCAGCTCTTTTGGAGGGCTGGGCTTCCTTAAAGGAAAATTCCTCTGGAAAGGACACTTAGGACACAATCCTGCGCATGTTTAGACAGAAAAATAGTCCTACAACTTCCAGCATTCCCCAGCCAGTCATGGTGGCTGGGAAATGCTGGGAATTGTAGGACTTTTTTCTGTCTAAATATGCATAGGATTGTGCCTTTAGGTTAACTTGGCCCTCTCTTTGTTTGCTTCCCTTCTCCCAAGTAGCACCCAAGCTTGACAAAGACAAACAAGCAAAGACTCCCATGTTCTTGACTGGCACAACAGAGTGACATCATGTTTTTGAGTCATTCTCCAAGGGATAAGTACTGGTAGACCCCCTTGAGGGTCAGAACCATGGAGTGGAGCCTGATAGACATGGGAGACAGAGCTTGAACATACTGCTGAGTGTTTCAGTCCTGCTAACTTCTGAGGTGACATGCAGAGGTTCATCCTGCTTACTTCTGAGTAGACATGCAGAAGCCTGTCCTGCTTATTTCTGAGTAGGCTTAAAATTCATAACAATCATATTTTGGCTTTGCTGACTTTGCCTTCGGACCTGCCCGCCCCCCAGGCCTTTCCCAGACTGGAATTTGGACCCCGGACTGAAAAGGGTTCCGCACGCCTGTTCTAACCCAAGGCAACCATCAGCCCTTGGCCTGATTTCAACAATCAGTGATCAGTTCCGATGGCAAGAGCAATCTGTTCCTCCCCAGTACCCTCCTGAGAAGGAGGGAAGGCAGGGGAGAGAGAGACACCAACCCATTTTTTACTCTGGTCCTGCCTACCACTCTTATGGGGGCTTCCCCAACAGATTACCCTGCAAAGGTATGCAGCCCTCCACAAAAAAAAGGTCCTCCTAGCTCTGCTCTAACCATTACACCAAGATGCCTCTCCCAGTCATACACACCAATGGACATACTGTCTGGTGATTGTAGGACTTGTAGTCCAACTCATCTGGAGAACACCAGATTGGGGGAAGGCTGATATTACACTCTTACTATGGAAGATAGTTAGATAGATAGAGCGAGCGAGCGAGCGATTCAAATCTTGCCTCCGCCACAAACTCTCTGTGGTCCCCATATTTTTAGATGTGGAACAGAGGCTACTACTACAGGCCAATCTTGCAGGCTATTTTATGGATGACCCGAGATACTGCACATAAAGTTCTTTGAAACACACTCCCCTGATGTCAAGTACAGTTACTCAATCTTAAAAGGAGTGAGTTGGGGGGAAGTTGGTGGTGTTTTTAAGTAATAATCCCTGGAAACTCACTCGGACAATCGGTTCTTCTGAAAAAAAAGTGGATTTAGAAGGATCAGCGTGATTCTCATTCTGACTCCTGTTTGTCTCATCCCTCTGTGCACCAGAGGACGAGTGGCTTACACAACAGGTTTCAGTATGTTTAGGTACATTCCAAAGAAAAGAAAAACTTCCCCTCTGACCCAGAAAAAAAGGGCACCTTTCTCATTTCATACTCAACACTCCCATTTATAAACTTCTCGCTGCATACATACTAACCGTTTCATAGGCAAACTGCCAAGAGTTGCTAGCTTAAAATTCTAATGCCGGGAGTGATATCTGTCATTAGGTGCAATGTAAAGTGTATTTACTTAACTCCATGGAAGTGCCACCAAGTTCAGCTGAATTCACTTCCTGTTACAGTTTGGGGCAGGTTCCCTGAAGGAATGTCTCCTCCCATTCATACCAGCCTGGACCCCAAGATCACCTTCCGAAGCCCTCCTCCAGGTGCCCCTGCCAAATGAAGTGAGGCAGGTGGCTACTAAAGAGAGGGCCTTTTCAGTGGTGGCACCCCATTTGTGGAATGCCCCCTCTAGATAGACTGTCCTGCCACCTACATTATGATCTTTTCAGCACCAGGTGAAGACTGTTTTATTCCCCCAGGCCTTTTAGTCCTTCAGTTTTAAAAAAAATAAAATGCCCCTGTGTTTTCAATTCTTTACCCTGCTTCTGATTTTTACTTTAGTTTTCTTCTGTTTTAAACCTTTTAAAGTTCATAGGAAGCTTACATATACTGAGACAGACCATCTAGCCCAGTACTGTTGACACTAACTGGCAGTGGCTTTTGAGGGTTTCAGGCAGGATTCCTTCCTAGCCCTACCTGGAGAAGCTGGGAATCAAACCCAGAACCTTCTGCATGCAAAGCATGGGCTCTATCACACTGAACTATGGCCCCTCCCAAAGTTTTTATATTATGTTTTATTACGTTGTTGTATTTTATGGTTTTCAATTTTCACTCCATAGTAAGAGTGAAATGCCCAGAGAGCAGTACTGGAATATAATAAATAAGTTAACATTACATGTCCAGGATCAGGACAGTAATTGCCTGACAGGAATGCTAATATGGCTTTCAGTACAATCAGAAAACCTTGTGATGCAGTGCCTATGGAATCAGGTGTCAGGTGTACCAAACATCCCGCCTTGAAAATGTCAAGTGCATTCAAGCATCTAGTCCTCATGGATATGCTCAGAAAATTCAAAAACATGCAAGCGGTGTCTCAAAAATCAGCTATGCTTCAACAGGAGAGCGTATGGGCCCTGCTCGATTACATTCCCCCTCCCTGCTGCCCTCTGTGTCTATTTCCCCCCCAAATACTTCGTTTGTTTTAAAGGGGCAGGGGGGATATGCAGTTCAGCACAAAGCACAGGAGTTCTGAAAGCTCCTAGAAAAACCAAACATTAATAATACTTACAGGTTCCCTTGGCAGAGATGAATTTGGGCCTGCGAAGTACGAATATGCCTGAAGATTTGAGCTTCTAACCAGCTTTATGGAAGGTCTGAACTTCTGTAAATGCCCAGGATGCCAATTTAGGGTGCATGTTGTTTCTTTCCCTCTTTAAACTATTAATAAGGATGCAATTCAGATGCCTGAAACTCGTTAGCTGCCATTGTTTTTCTTCCCAATTTACAGGATCAAGCAGCATCTGCCACAGTTTAGAATGAACATTTGTTAGCAACATTCCCTTCAACAGGCTACCCTGTGATGATTTTAACTGTGAAGCCCAGCTGCTTGGTTGTACGTATTTTAAAGAGGCGTTTCACGCTTGAGCGATAAATTCTCAAGCAGCACCAAAAAAAAAATCTCATGCTACCACTAAATTGGTTGCTAGAGACCCTGGCTGCTGTATTATCTGTGCTAGAGCTCAGATACCTGTTCAGCAGGGGTGGGAGACACCGGGGGGGGGGGGGGGTGACGGAGCGGGGAGACAGAAAAGGACTGTAATAACTACTCAGCTATGATGATCAAGGATCACCTCTAGACAACCATAAAGGAGAGCTTTATAAGATCTGGCATTGTTGTCGTCCCACCCCCCACCCCCCTTCAAGAGATGAAAGCATAAGAGAAATTTTAAAAATTGTTCAGGCAACTTTTTGTGGGCTTTTTTTTGGACCATGGGGTCCAGAAAACTGATGTATTTCAATACACGCTGAGGGTGGTATCCAATGTTAGTCCTACTTAAGAGTAGATTGATTGAAATGAATGGCACTTAAGTTAGTCATGACTAACTTAAGATCCATTTATTTCAGTGGGTCTACTTGAAGTAGGACTAACATTGGATACTATCCTAGGGCTGGGTATCTGACTAATTGATTGGTCCAATAATGGTCAAGGTTTTTTTTTAAAGGATTAACTGACTAGAGAAACCAAAAGTGCACTTGAATTAGCAATAGGTTTGTTACTAAAGAACATAAGAGCCTTGATGGATCAGGCCAAGGGTCCATCTAGTCCAGTATTCTGTTCCCACAGTGGCCCACCAGCTGCACATGGGAAACCCACAAGCAGGACATGAGTGTAACAGCACCCTCCCACCCATGTTCCCCAGCAACTGGTGTACAAAGGCTCACTGCCTCAGATACTGGAGGTAGCACAGAGCCATCAGGACTAGTAGCCATTGATAGCTAGCATATGCTAGCTAATCACACAAAAAAGCCACAAATTTGTCAGCCATTACTGTCAAACAATGAAACCAGCTATAACAACACTGTAATGAATTATTGTCGCCTTACAACAAGATTTCTATAGACATGAACAATTCATTGGGAAGTTCTTCTCTTTGGCTCTTATCCTGGAACACCAGGATCAGCCTACAGTTAAAATGTAAACAAGAGAAATTAAAATCTGAAATAGAATAAAGCAACAGTACTTAAAACAAAACAAAATATCAACACAGCTAGATCATTTGGAGAAGGTATTTCCTGGTTCTGGCAGGAAGCAAGGTGGAGTCGCGCACGAACACAGTAATGCAGCCTTCCCCAACTTTGTGCCTGCCCCCAACATGTTTGACTACAACTCCCACAATCCCCAGCCAGTATTGCCACTGGCCATGCTGGCTAAGGATGATGAGAGTTGTAGTCCAACATATGTGGAGAGCACCAAGTTGGAGAAGGCTGCATGAAATTGTCATCATCATAATTTTTGTGAACCGCTGAGAAAGCTTCGGCTATTGGGCGGTATAGAAATGAAATACATACATACATACATACATACACTGTCACCTACACAATGGCATTCTTGACTTCATGGAATATTTGACTGTGGTCAAATAACAGGTAATCAATTGACAATATACACACATGCAGATACTTGAAATTCTCAGTATCACAACGTCGGGGTGGATCCAGACTTGCACCCACTGAAATCATTGGGACATAGGTTAGTCATGACCTGTTGTTTTATTGCGACTTTTAACATTTTCTAAACTGCCCGAGGACACCTGTTGAAGGGCAAGGTATAAATCAAATCAATAAAACAGATATCAGATTACACAGGCCCAACACTTTTGTGATTGTATTCAGGGACATGGTGGGATTGAAAATTTGTCATTGCTCAATTTTCCCCACAACGAAATGGGGGGGGGGGGATTCCGCAAGTGCATCATTTCACACAGGAGATAAGTAGTGACATAATGAATGGAGACAATGCCAGTTAAATTGGTCAGTTTCAATGCTGTAATTAACATTTTCCCAAGTATGATGACTATACCTAAGAAATAGATATATATTTAGCACACAGTACAAATAAGTATGTAAGAAGGGGATTTACACCAAGTCAAATTACACCAAGTCAAATCTGTTTACAAGTATTCTAATGAGCATAATTTCTGAGTCAAGCTTTGAATTTGCTTCAGCATAATATTTAAACCACATCAAGCATGCATTATTGCATTTGTTTTTCCTAAATCAAATATTTCAACTCAGAAACTGTGTAAAATTAACTTTCTTTCTTTTTAAAGTTGTTTTGTTACTAGATATAAAAGTCAAGTAAAAAATGCCAAATCAGATCCTGATTGATTTAAGGTACTGGGGGGAAAAACATTTCCCTTGCAAAACATTTCAGAAAACCCCACATCACTGAAGGGCAAACTACACATTACATCATTGACACTTTTAAAGTGTTCTTAAACTGGCCACTTCTATTTTGAAGAGAAAGGAGATGGGCCCTGTGTTTCTTATTTTGACCAGGCCTCTGAGCCCATTTCCTGCTGAAAACATCCCCCAAAGTGTGTGTGTGCAGGGGGTGATTTTCAGCATGGATAACGTAACGTGTGTTTTGGCCTTAACTGTACCCAAGGCACTTTTGATGGACTTCACCGGAGCTAAAGGTCCAGTTCCCACAAAACCCTAAACTGGACGTATCTATGCAACTTCTTTAGAAAATGGCCGTCGCTTCCAGGAAAGATAACCTCAAATGCTCCGTTGCCAGAAGTAATCCACTTCAGAACAAACTCCCATCACTACCACATCCCATTCGAAGTGGCCTCCGAGGACGCAAACTGCAATATTCACTTCCGATGCCACTGAGACTCCAGCATTTTCCTACGTGTTCAAATGGGGTTAATCGCTTGTGCCTCTTCCAATCTGGGGAAAGAAGTGCATGGTGGATCCAATTTTCACTCCCCCCCCCCCCAATGGACGTCAAATGGATTAGTGCCGACTCCGCAGCAACTGGGCGGCCTCTGGCGTGCTGTTTATCGTTCAGCGTTAATATTCAAGGTTAACTACAAAGGGGGAAAGCTAAGGTGTTAGGGAAAAGCAAGAGGCAGGGAGACTACATGGCAAGGGTCTGTGTGAGTGCGTGTAGGCAGGGGGAAGACAGTAGCTATTACACAACGCAGCTCCTCTTGCAAGCAGTTCTCATCCCAAGAGGCAGCGCAGAAGTGCTCACATCCAGGCTTTCCAACAGAGCGACACGGCAATCTAATCCTCCCTAATGCAACCAGACTCCTGCCAGAAGCACAACTAATCTCAGTGCATTAGGATGGGCTATCAGATGAGATCAGCAAGATGGTTTCTCTAGGAAGAGAGATCTTGACCAACAGCTGTCCAAGGCCAAAATGGCATTCATTAAGCACCAAGATAATGGGATTCTCACACTGACAGCGTTTGGACCCGCTTAATGCACTGTTAATTTATTTAGAAGGTTTCCACCCTGCCCTTCAGTTGTGGAAGGCCCAGGGTGGCTTATAAAACAGATGCTAACCAACACATAAGAACAATATAAAAACCTTAAAACACACACATACACGCACTGGTGTAGTGGTAGATTTTGAAATGCAGGAACACATCCTGACATTCCTTCTAACCAAGCCCCCAAGAAGAGTCCAAAATTACAAGCAGCAATGTTGCTCCATATCAACAGGTCAATTCTGCCTGCTAGGAGCAGGTCTTTTCCAAAGCCAATGGCTCTTAATTGCCAATTCAAGACCAAGCCACCCCCAAACACTTGACATTCCGACAAGGATCAATATATTATTGCTGTGAACATTCATTTCTCTCCTGCCCCCTGCGCCAGCTACCGTGACAATTGCAGCTAAGCTCAGAGGAACAGAGAATTTTGACGGGAGGTGGCAGATGACATCAGTGTCCCTGATAATTAAAATGTGCCACTGCTACGTCCCTGTGAGCCCTGGTTTCACTACACCGCTGCACACACAGACAATCACAACCAGGGCAACCCCTATAATGCCTATTCATAATGCCTATTCAGACGCAAGTCCCACAAAGTTCCATGGGGCTTTCTCCTAAGTGTGCACAGGTTCGCAGCCCAAGAGTGGCAAGCTGGGACAAGAGCAGCAGAAGCATTTCAGAAGCATAATAAAAGGCAAGAGCAGCAGAAGACAAGAGCAGCAGAAGACAAGAGCAGCAGAAGACAAGAGCAGCAGAAACATTTCAGAAGCATAATAAAAGGCCTAGGTGATGTTTTGAAAAATCCGTCTACACCCGGCACTGGCAGATAGCCCCGATCCAACCCACTACCATGAGTGTCACCCTCATGGTCACTGGCCACAGCTCACGCTTCCAGCCATTCTCTTCTCAGATCCGGTTTGGGAGCAGGGGTGCTCGCTGCTTGTGTTTGAAATGCTTTCTCCTCCCCCGAAGATGTTCATTTCAGCTAAACTGAAACAGGAGAAGCAGCTGGATTGGTTGTTCTTTGAGTCAGTGACCCTGGTAGCATGTGGGCATACACTTGCATCCCTTCCCAACTGTATAGGCCATTCCAGAGTCTTGTAATCCCCTTGGAAGCCCCACGTGGATTTCAAACACTGATACAGCAAGCACGGGGATCTCCACATTCAAAACGTAGAAGTTTAGTATCTGAGTGCAAGTCTCTCAGGGAAGGGCTAGGTTGACTCCCTCTCTCCCGTCCTTACGGAGAGGCTATGGCTCAGTGGTAGCGCCCCTGCTTTGCATGCAGAAGGTCCCAGGTTCGATCCCCGGCATCTCCAGGCAGGGCTAGAAAAAAGTCCTGCCTGAAATCGTTGCTGCCAGCCAGTGTTGACAATACTGGGCAAGACGGACCAAGGGTCTGACTCGGTATAAGGACACTTCCTCGGTTCCTAATTTACATGAACACTTTTTTAAACAAGAGATTTCCCAAATGCAAAAGTGTGTATGTGTGTGTGTGTGTGTGTGTGTGTGTGAGAGGGAGGGAGGGAGGGAGGGAGGGAGGGGGAGAGAGAGAGAAAATAGGGGTAGTGTTTTGCCAGCAACTGGGACCTGAAATTAGGGAACACACAAGTCAGTGTCAGTAATCCTGGGCTAGATGGAGAAAGGGTATCTGACTCACTGGGGGTGTTCAGACGATTGCAGGGGGGAAAGAAGCCACCATGGCTTCTCTGCGTGCTGCACACACACCCATTGTTTACATAATTACCCGTGCTGCAGCGTGGACTGGTGTGTCGTGCAAACCTGGTGCACAACACAGAGGGGGCGGCTTCATACTGACCCTACAACCCCAACTGCATGTTGGCTTCTCACCCCCACCCCCACCCCCACCCCATGCAGTGATAGTCCAAACCTGGTCAGTATAACGCAGCTTCCCGTGTTTCTACGTCCTCCCACAGGCAAAGATCTTTTTATTCAAGCAGGTGTTTGGCATGTAAGCTATTCTGTAGAGTTGGCTGCTGTTTTTATTCCGTTATTGTTGTGCGTGTGTTTTTAATGTCTTTGTTTTTTTATTGTTCAAGCCAAGTTTCTATTTCAAAAAATTGGTTCTTATTACTGTTAGCCACCTGGAGTGCCATTTTTTTGGTGGAAAAACAGAGTAGCAAATAAATACATTTCCCACTCCCTCCCAATTCACTTTCACTCCTATTCTGATGGGCTGGGAAAGAATCTTTTTAGGGAGTGGGTTCAGAAGATGACAGTCCAATTGGAACATTTGGGAAAATGCACCGTACAGTCATTCCTGAGCTGTACCACTTCAGAACACAGGACGGGGAATGGAATGCTTGAATGTTCCCCAGAGAAAAAGAGTGCCATGCATCTGGAAAGATAGCAACTCAGGAAGAGGGCGAGCTTAGAACCTTTCTTGCCAATGCCACCTTTCCATCTGCAAGGAGTTTTTAAAAAAAAATCAAACAGACATTCAAAACTGCAACTCCCCTGTCATTTGCAGTGTGAAGTGGTCCAGAGAGGATTCTACCTTTAACTTTTTCTGCTTATCGGAAGTAGCTCAGAGAAGCACCAGTCAAGCAAAAGTGTAGCAGTGGAACTCTGCGTACCAGATGGGCGGGGCACTAGGAAAACAGTCCGGAACCACCAGCCCTTCCATGAGGGTCTATAAATACAAGGGAAGGTGCAGGAATTCACCAAGTAAAGACGATGAGAGAAAAAGAAGATAAAAAGCAAAGCAACAGAGTCTGGACACTATCCAACCCAACGTACCGCAGCCTTGCCATCACGGGCATTAACTATGTCATGGCCTGGGAGAGGTTTAGGATGCAGCAAATAGAAGAACAGAAAGCCGAGGTAGCTCTTTTACACCTCATAAAATGGGAGGCAGAATTATTTTTTTTCTCCTCCAGTGTAATTTGCAAAACAGCAAACGTGCACATTAACCCTGAGGCAAGACGTGTAAGCTCCAGGTACAGAACTGGCACCACAGCAACAGCCGACCCTGACCTTATGGGCTGGGCTCGGGGCATTCCGCAGTTCTATCCCGCAAGCTGTTAGCCCTTATGGTTTCAGAGCGTGCGGAAAAAAGCTGGTGAAGTCTCAAAAGCCTGGGGCGCACACAAAACCTTTCGCGACTCCTTCTCCTGTAGTCCAGTAATAATGTAAAAATATGTCACATTTCTATTATTTATTATTTATTTATTTACAATATTTATATATCGCTCCACATCAAAAGATTTCAGAGCGGTGAACAACAAAGATAAAAGAAGAAGGGCGCAATCCTATGGGGATAGTCGGCTGCCTCCGAACTCGGAGGCAACCGACTATCCAATGCAGGGTGGGTGGAACGCGGAGGGATCTTCTCCTCTGCGCTCTGGCCGCCCTGCATTCGCGGCAAGAGGGCTGATTTCAGATGCCTAGTCCGGGCGGCTCAGAGCGAGGGGGGGCGGATGGCGTATAGGAAGTACCAGCACTTCCGCCATCCCCTCCTCTCCCCGCCCCCAGGAACACCCCCCTTTCCCCCCACCCCACACTGCTCTTCCAAGGGTGGATCTGAGGAAGAACTGCTCCACCTACGAGGCAACAGGGGAGGGGGCAGGCAGGCGGTTTTCTGGGAACCAACCTCGGAGCGCTGGCTCCAGGGTTGGTTCCTGAAAACCAAAAAATCCTACGGCTGTCTAGTCGCTGTCTAGCAGCCATAGGATTGCACCCTAAAACACCATATTAAAACTTTTTAAAAGAAACAAGTTCTGAACTTAATAAACGGTGGCTAGTCACTCAAGGAAGGCCTCTCGAAATAACAATGTCTTCAGGAGGTGCTGAAAGCAACACAAGGTTGGCACCTGCCTGACCTCCAGAGGCAGGGAGTTTCACAGGAAGGGGCCACCACACTGAAGGCTCTTTTTCTGGTGGACTCCAGCCAGAACGTGGGTCCATGTGGAACCACCAGGGACATGCCCTCTGATGACCTCAGTGACTGGGCAGGTTCGTAAGGGAGAAGGCACTCTCTCAGGTATCCTGGTCCCAAGTTGTTTAGGGCTTTGTACACTAGTAGTAATATCTTAAACCTGGCCTGGTAGCAAATAGGCAGCCAGTGCAGTTCCCTCAGCAAAGGAGTTACATGCTGAAAGGGGCAGCTCCTGACAACAGCCAAGCTGCTGCATTCTGCACCAGCTCCAGGTTCTGGACCAGCATTAAGGGCAACCCCACATAGAGCACATTGCAGTAATCCGGTCTTGAGGATTACAGTCTTATACAGTGCTTTAGGAATGTTGAAAGCTCTTCACATATGTAAACTTTACAACAGCCCTGTGGGGCGGGCCAGGATTATGATTCCCACATTGCAGATGGGGAGCTGAGGCTGGAAAAGCTCAGGTGTTTACCAACGGAGTGTCCCCAGTTTAAGCCTTGGCAACTACACTGTATTGTGTCTGTGGCAGTGTAAGGCTCCACAGAAATACAAGAAGCTGCCTTGTACCAAGTTAAACCAGTTTTATTGTTCCTTTTCTTCATTTTCTTTATTGCTTAATGAAAATAAACAATAAAATAAAAGAATAGTCCGTCTAGCTGTGCATTAACTCTACACCAACTAGGCAATGGCTCTCCAAGGAGACTTGGAGACTTTCCAGCTCTACCAGGAGAGATGCCAGGATCAAACCTGGGACCTTCCACATACGAAGCGTAGGCCAGCTTTTCCCAACCTGGTACCCTCTTGAGGTTTCAGAGGTTTTACATGATAAATCCCATCACCCCTGACCACTGCCCATGCTGCCCGGGGCTGATGGGAACTCTAGTCCAAAACATCTGGAGGGCACCAGGTTAGGAAAGACTAGCATATGCTGTGTGATAGTCAAGGCGATCACACCCGATCTGTATATAGAGTAGACTGCCAAATCTCCTGTAGCATAAATCTCCAGTAGCTTTAAGGATGGATGGATGGATGGACGGACGGACGGACAGACGGACGGACGGACGGACAGACAGACAGACAGATAGACATCCTCCCCCGCTTCCTGTCACTGCTCCCTCCTCTACGTCTTTATGTTCTTTATGTCCTTATCTTCTCAGGGCAAACAGGAGTGCGGAGGCTGGTGGAGGTAAACAATGCTTTACAAGCTACGTTTCCAAGAATTTTCCATCTGCTGTGTATTTTTGCAAAAGAAGGGAGTAAGACAGAACTGGCAGGTTGTGAGGAATAGGGGGTGGGGTTGGAGAGGGAACAGAAGAGCAGTTAAGCAATGAAGCTTCAACCAGAATTGCTTCTTGTGAAATGCGAGTTGTGATGGGGGGGGGGGGTTAAGTAGTTTGAGTGTAAAAGAGGCAGCCTCTTCTTCCTGTCGATATTTCTTTCTATTATTTATTAAGATACTTCCAATACCACTTAATAGATTAAAGTCCGACAGGAGGGATTTCTTAGCCGGAGTTGCGCATCGCCCATTCGGTGCTCCCCGTAACCTTGGTGCACTATGGGAAAAGGGCACACCACAGCCAAGGCCAGGACAGCACATGCTTCAGAAATACAGGGATATACGTTCACAACGCTGAACGTTTTTGTTCCTTGTTACAGGAACACAGGAAGCGGTCCACTATTACCAAATCAGACCCTTGGTCCAACTAGCTCAGCACTGTTTATGCCAGGCTTCCCCAAGCCCAGACGTGTGGGGAGTACAACTCCCATCACCCCAGCTGCCACGGCCATTTCTATCTCCAGCCAGCATGACCATTTGGAGGGCAGCAGGATGAAGAAGACACTGACATTCTGGGGGCTTTCCAGGTCCCAGGTTCAATCCCCTCAGGGACTCGCCCAGCCCTACCTGAGGGGATTGAACCTGGGACCTTTTGCATGCAAGGAAGGTCTCTGCAACTATGCTATGACCCTTTTAATGCTCTTGGAACGGCAACACTTTGGGGTTTGCATTTGTAAAAAGAAATAAAACCCTGGTTTCTGTCAAATGTTCGTTGAGGGGGGGGAGCTTTTAAAGGGCTAAATTCCTCTTTGCAGAGTGCAAAGGCCTTAGCAATTTGGGGAAACAGCCTGCACCGTGCTCTCAAACTTTTGAGTTTTGCATGAGGAGGTGTAGCTCAATGGCCAAGCGCATATTTTGCAAGCAGAAGGTCCCAAGTTCAGCCCTCAGCCATCTCTATTGGATTGTGTGTATGGCAGTGAAGCTGCTGCACTGGCATTCATGGAGCAGAATGTTCAGGAACATTCCAACTGCTCAGGAACAAAGCAGCTAGAGTGCCTGCAGTCCAACTCCTGAGAGAGACAGGAAGCTGGCCATCTGGCTAAGATTAAAACCTCACATGGGCCCTAGGGACAGCTCTGCTGGGCAGGCCTAGAAGTAGGAAAGATGTCCCAGGAGATCGGAAAGCAAAGGGGCAGGAAACCTAGAAGTGAAGAGGCTGAAGGATACAGAATAGGCAATGGGCAAAGGCGAAGGCTGGAGGAAGAGTAGGTGAAGGAGGAGGCAGCTTGGGGAAGAGACCAAAGGAGATAGGCACAGAGGGGCTAATAAGAAGGGTCTGAAGGGTTCCCATTATCCCCAACCATTGTCTAGTCTGGCTGGGGCTGATGGGAGTTGTAGTCCAATACATCCGGAGGGTACTAGCATGACAAAAGATGGCCTTTACAAATGCCATTCAAGTGAACGTACATGCCAAATTTGGGAACAATCAACACATCTTGATTTCTCTCTCACACACACATCGCAGGATTGACATCAAGACCAAAACTGAGGAGTTAAAACCACCGTCTAGGCTTCATTACCCTGGCTAAGCATAAGAAACTTAAAGCACGGCAATAAAAGCCAAGCAACATTCTTTCAGGCTTTGTATCGAAGGTGTTAGTAGATTCCCAGAAGCTTTTCATTGCAAAATAGTTATTTCTGTTGGAAAAGGTTATTTTGGCCAGGAGATGAACAATGCATCCAGCTAGCACACAAGAAGACAAAGGAATGAGAACACCTCTATTTTTTCTCTATTTCTTTGTCTCTATTTTTTTCCCATCCCTAAAAACATCCTTGGAAAGACAATTCATTCAATTACCAGCAGCAGTGAGCATTCATAACCCCTGCCCCTTTCTTAAGAAGAAACTCCTACAGTGGGCCTACAACCATTCATCACTCTACGTGGGGTTGATTTTGGAGAAAGATCAGTCGATGCAGCTTAAGAGTTATATTTGATCATGTCACCCCAATATCAACTTCACTGGCTCCCCATTTGTATCTGGTGCCAATTAGAGGCACTGTGCTGGGCCCTTAGAATCCATAAATGGCTTGAGACCTGGGTATCTAAAGGACCACCTGCTCCCATATGAGTCTACACACACACTGAGATCAGAGGAGGCCCCACTCCATGTTCACTGTCATATGAGGTGGGAATGTGACAGGGCTCTTTCTCATTAGTGGCACCCGGGCTATGAAAATCCCTGTCACACGAGACCCCAGCTGACTTTTGCCCTTTGCACATTTTGGCATCGAGTCAAAACCTCTACTTTTTTAATGTTGATAGACTCACAGTCCATCACAGTGTGCTTTGATTCAATTTCAGTTCAGCATGATTGCTGTCTGCAATCTGTCTGTTTCATAATGTTATGGTTAACATTGTTTTATTGGCATTTTTCTTGTTCAATTTTACTCTGAGAATAACACATAGACACATCAAAAATCTGTCCAACTGAATCACAATTCATTTCAATTACTTTCCAAATACAAATGTATCCAGTCTTCCCAACTCATAACAGTTATTCCAAATGATAATAAACGGTTGCCATTTAACAAAAGCATTGCTCATTTCCCATAATCAGACCAACCTCATGCTATATCTGTCAGTGTATCCATCCTAGTACTTTCCAGAACCTTCATCTATCATAGGGACTGTAGATTCTTACAAAACCAGACCATTATGATCCTTCCAACAATTAATAAATTGATAGCATCGTTATAGATTTACTGGCTACTTCAAGGACATAGTTCATTAATAAAGATGACGCATCATACTCCAGTTATCTGATCTTTTGTAAAACTACTCCAGTTATCTGATCTTTTGTAAAACAAGTCTCTAAAACTTCTGTAATTTATGACACGCCCAAATGAAAATGCCATTTTATGATGGTTCTTAGTTGCTCTGAGCATTCTAGTAATGATGCACATATTTAAATAACAGCAATAGAACAGAACATAAACTGCTGATAAGTATTACTCATTGGAGATGCAGCTTCCAATCAACCAACTAATTTCCTATGGATGTGGTGGGCTTGACTTGTTGGGCTGCGGTTTTGAAAATGAATTATAAAGAGAAATTAATAGAACAAATTATGACATACTTTTGATTCCATTTTTAAGTATTTGTTTCTTAAACAAGTGTGCAGGAAACGCACATCTTTCTTTACCATCAGCGTCATTGACTGCCCCAGAAATGACAAGTGCAAAGAGAAACTGGCATTATTCCAAAATGCCCACAATTAAAGGAGAGATGAATGAAGCGTGGCAAATTGCAAAGCTGGCCAAAGTGAAACTGCTAAATGAAGAGATGGAAGATAGCAACTGTGGTGCAGTCTTATGTCTACTCAGCAGTTAGGCCCACCGAGTTCAATGGGACCTACTCCTAGGTAAATGTATATAGGATAGAAACAAAAGTGTGTAAAAAGTTCTCACGCGTTACTTGATTTTCAGTGGGGGGGGTGCCCGTATTAAGGTTCATAATTGTTTTTCAGTATCGTATAGATTCTGTTTCATGTACATAGTATTTCCTGAGTTGACTGGACTTTAGGCTTCTGCCTGCAGTAGACTATTTGAATATAAGCCTTTCTTAAAAAAAAAAATAGAATGAAAAGAAACAGCAATGGTCTTTTGGAATTAGTCTTGTAGTTTAATAAAATTGCTTTTTAAAAAAAGGATTACATACATTTTTAGAGAATAGGCTATCAAGAGTACTAATCCACGCTACCTAAATGAAGCCTCCATGATCAGAGGCAGTATATCTCTAAGTAGGATCTGGAGACAGAGAGTAAGGACACCTGCATGCACTGCCTGTGACCTTTCCAAAGTTATCTGGTTGGCTACTGTTAGAAACATAATACTGGACAAGACAGACTTGTCTGCATTTATTAATGTGCCAGAGAGTGGCCTATCTGGCAGGCATCTCATCTAGAGGCTGGAAGGAATAGCTACTTGCACTGCTAAATGGGCTAACCACAAGACAAGGTGGTAACAAGAGCAGAGTAGCAAGTGTTGAGACAACTCCCTATCTCTTTTCCCAGGCATTTGGCAGGACATGATGAGTTTTAGGTCCTGGATGTGTCTTTCGTTACGACTGACAGTTCAAGGTTGCTTTTAGTTATATGTTGTTTGTGTATATTGTCTGTGTGCTTTTATGTAAATGGATTTTAAACTTTTGATATTGTATTTAATGTTTTAACTTCTGTAAACTGCCCAGAGAGCTTCGGCTAGGGGGCAGTATAGAAATATAATAAATTAATAATACTAACAGCAGGTCGGACCAAGAGTCCTATCTAGCTCAGTATAGTCTGCACCAGGGGAAGGCAACGTGGTCTCCGCTGGCACCAAGGCGCCCTCGGAAACCTTTCTTAGCACCCACCAAGGAGACCTAACGTCCCCACTTAAAAAACAAACAAACAAACAAAAAACATTTTCTTACCAACAGCGGGAATTGCTATGAAATAGGTCTGTGCTGGTGCTGAAAACTAAGTTCGAAGGAGTTGTTTAGTGTACTGTGGCTTAAACTCCACCTCTGCCTTGTCCTCAGTCTTCTGGGCAGATTACTTGTCCTTTGCCCTGCATCCCATGGCAGCCATTTTGTGGTGGCTCCCAGGGCAGTTTCTCAAATTGCCAAATGTGCCTACAGGCCCCAAAAGGTTCCTTACCTTGGTCTACACCAGGGGTGCTTGAACCTCTTTCAGCCCGAGGGCCAAATTCAATTTCTGAGGCCCTCTTGGGGACCACATTCCAGTTGTGGGTGGGGCTGAAGGCAAAAGGGACGGGGACAAAAGGAACAGCCTAAGAACATAAAAAGAGCCCTGCTTAATCAGACCAAGGGTCCATCTAGTCCAGCGTTCTGTTCGCACAGTGGCCAACCAGCTGTCGACCAGGAACCCACAAGCAGGGCATGAGTGCAACAGCACCCTCCCACCCATATTCCCCAGCAGCTGGTGTACATAGACTCATTGCCACAGGTACTGGAGGTAGCACATAGCCAGCAGGACTAGTAGCCACTGATAGCCTATTTTAGCCTCAAGCTCTTACTGCTCTTACATAGGACAGGCATTTAGAATGGGGGGAAACCATGCAAAAGCCAGGAAACCACAAAGAAATCAGTGGTTGGGGGAGGAGCGGAAACCCCCGATGAAGTAGGGAAAGGGGTATGGCCTTCTGGGAAGTCCCAGAAGGCCTAAGGGTCAACACCCTGGTCTACACTGACTAGCAGCGGCTCTCCAGTTTTTCAGGCAGGGGTCTCTCCCAGCCCAAGCTGGAGACAGCGAGGGTTGAACCTGGGACCTTCTGAATGGAAAGTCAGTGGAGGCTGGTGGCTCTGATGTCAGTGAGGTGGTGAATCCACTCCAGGTTTCAGTCAGAACCAGTCAGAACTCTCAAGGAGCTCTTGCACCTTGGGGGAGCTCCTTTAGAGTTCTGGCTGGTTCTGACTGAAACCCGGAGGAGATCCACCGCCCCACTGACATCGGAGCCATCAGCTTCCACTGTGCAAAGGAGGTGCTCTGCCACTGAGGCATGGCACAAGAAACCCAGTCACATGAACAAGCCTGTACTTGAGACATCCCTTCTATTTTCTGTAGCTGTTTGAGCACAAGCGAGAATTGCAGAAGGGTTTGTGATACACGACCTTTTAGGAAGGCCACGTTTCGGACAACCCATAGGGCTACACACAGCGATGCAGCATGCCAGCAAGGCTATAATAAAACCCGCACCAAAGGACAGCTTGCAAGAAACAGTTTCCTGTTCTAAGGAAACAGTGCAAGGTGAACCCTAGAGATCTCCGGAACATCTGGCCTTGAAAGGGGGTGGGGGGAGAATTACCTTTCTTGGGCAACTGATTAAAACAAAAACAAAAAAACACTCTCCCTCCCTCCCTCCGCCATTAGTTGGCATTTTGTGTGTATGCGCAATCCAGCACACACACACACAAATATGCATTTGCAGGCTGCAATAAGAGGTTGAATGCACACCCCACACCCAACTTCAATCCTGAATATCTGGAAAGCGGTATTTTGGAGGATGGATCAAAGGCTCGACAACAAGAAGAGCTCTGCTGTATGAGGCCAAGAAAATATCTAGTCCGGGGGTGGGCAACACATAGCCCACAGGCCATATCCGTGCCACTGAAGTATTTTTTTTATTTATTTCACAAACAAAATAGCACTCTGTAGTGGCTACAGAGCCCTAAAAGGGTCAAAGCTGGTCAGTAAGCTAAAATTTAATCCTTTCAGCACTACAGAGAGCTTGGGGACAGTTTGTTGCCGAATTTCAGCAGTGAACCAGTCATTTTTTTTTTTTTAAATCTACTTTTTTTGTTCAGGTCCAACATCTTGTTTCTAATAGCAGGCCATCAGAGGCTTCAAGGAATCCCACAAACAAGAGATGAACCCTTTGCTCCTAGCACAGGGGAACATAGGATTTGAATGCAAAAGCACAAGCCAAGGACAAAAGTAAAAAAACAGCAGCTATTAGAAATTACAGCTAAATAGAACCTCCACCTACAGCAGTCTACCTCTGCCATACAGGATACTGACCAGGCAGGACGAGTATTTTCTTCTCATGCAGAGAAACATAAGAGAGCCCTGCTGGATCAGACCAAAGGTCCATCTAGTCCAGCGTCCTGTTCTTCACAGTGGCCAACCAGGTGCCTTCAGGAAGCACACAAGCAAGACAGGGTATTCAGAGATACACTGCCACTGTACATATAGGATACATCTAGTCATCTTGGCTAATAGCCAGTGATAGACCTTTTCTCCTCCATGAATTTGTTCAGTCCCCTTTTAGAGGTGGTCGAGTTCCCAGGTGGCAGAAACGGACTGAACAGCTTCAGATGGCAGGTGGCAAATCTGAACTCACCTCCCCGCAGACAGAAAACCAGCACCAAGCATGAGGCTGTTAGAAAGTGGTCTGTTGAGTTGGGTGCTGTTTTTATTCTGTAATTTATGGTGTTTTCTATGTGTTTTTATTGTTTGTAAGTACAATTTCTTTTTAAAAAAGTTCGTTAGCCACCTTCAGTGCCATTTTAAGATTAGAAAGAGAAGCACTTCTCATGTGCCCACCCATGACAGCAGTCACATGGGTGATCACACATGAGAGGGCCTTCTCTGCAGTGGCCCCATACTTTTGGAACAAGCTGCCATTGGAGGTCCGCCATGCTCCATCATTGCAGACTTTTAAGAAGGCCTTGAAAACATATTATTCTACCTTGGCCTTCTCCTGATATGACTGCTATTGTTGCTGTTACCGCTGTTAACATTGTTGCCGGTTTTACTGTTGGTTTTATTATTGTTCTTATTGTTTTCATGTGTTTTATTGCTGTATGCCACCTTGGGAGGGCTTCTACCCTGAAAGGCAGCCAAGAAATATTTTAAATAAATAAAGTTTTCTGATGGAAAGGTGGGGTATAAATCAAATAAATAAATAAACCCTTTCTCCCTGATGCAATAGTTTTCTATTTGCAGGGAGGTGTTTGGTTTGGTTTTGCAATGGAAGCGTCCAGTCAAATTGGAATCTCCAACTACAGCCAGACAAGGGACGACCCATTCTACCATATCAGAGTTCTGCTTCCTCATTCTGCTCCATCGCTTGAGGCAGGAAATCCGTCCTTGCTCTGACCTGAAGCCTAGCAGCATTATGAGCAAAGGAGTAAATTTCCCTTTCTATCCACATTCTCCACACCATGCATCCTTTCATAAGCCTCCATGGTCCTCCCCGGGGTCATTTCTGTTTTCTTTCTCACAAGCTTTCGCCCTGGTAGGGAAAGTGCTCTTCCAGCCCCAGTCCAGCTGGCTGCCCTTTTCCGCACCTCTCCCCCACACAAGAGATGCAGAAAAGGCCACTTCGGGATTCTGAGCTGCAGGTCTTCCCCCATCCATGTGCTCTCCTGGCTGGGAGGAACAAAAGGAGGGGAAAAAAAGTGACCAAAGCAACCAATCAAACACGCCATCTTTCCGCCGACCCTTCCTGCAGTGGCTGTCCGGGGAAAGCGCTATTTACCTGCCGGTCGCAGGCAACCTGGGGAGCCCTAAGGATGGGAGGGAGGGAAAGCAGCGACCACAACACACAGGCAGCGCGTGCTTGTGTCCCTGTGCGTTCGTGCCTCTGTACGTGCGAAGCCTGGGAAGAGAACGCGATGGATAGGCTGGGAAACGGGGGTCCGTCCTCAGGCCTCCGGATCATCACTAGGACCGATGACTTGGTTTTGGCGCACTTGGAGCGGAGGGGAGCCGGAGATCATCCGGGCAGGCGCCGACAGGCAACTAGGCACACATCCCGGCGCTCGGGAAGGCGCCGCGCGCCCCGCTCGCATGGACCAGAGAAACAGCCCTGCCCTCCCCGAACTGCGGGTGGCGCGGAGGTACTTACGAAGCGATTGATCTGCCGGCGAAGCATCGCTGAACTGCCGCAGCGCCTCGGCGGGAGGGGATGCCGGAGTGTAGGGAGGGGGGGGGGTCCGTCGGCTTCTTTCAGGCGGCTGACCCACGCCCGAACGCCCCCTCCGCGAGCCTTGCAGGCAGCGGGACGCTGCGGCGAGCGGAGGCCCCCCGGCTGCCGCTCGCCCCCAGCCCCGCGGTCACCGGCGCGCCGCTTTCGCTCGGAGCCGCATCGCGCCACCCCCTGCTCCTCCTCCCCCCGCGGCGCCGCGGCGGGGTTCTCTCCGCACCCCGCGAAAAGACGCCCCCGGGGAGGGAGCGAGGAGAGCGCTGCCGAGCCCCGAGCTCCGTCTCCCCGCGCGCGCGGCACCGTCAGGCTGGCCGGAGGCGAGAACGGGGCGGCGGCATCGCGCAAGGCGGCGGCGGCGGCGGCCGAGTAACAGCCGAGGAAGTCCGGCGCGCCGCCAAGGAGGAAAGCGCGGGGGAGCTGCGGGGAGCCAAGAGGCCGGAATTCAGCCCGCTCTTCGCCCGCCCTCGCCAGCAGGGGGGCCGCGGGGGAAGCTGCCCAAGCAGCCCGGAAGGCAGCCGGGCCGCTCTCGCCCGGCCCTCTCCGAGCGCGCAGCGCGCCTTGCGCCCACCTCGCCAAAGCGCACGTGGCGCACCTCACCGCACCGCCCCGCCGCTGCCCGCCCGCGCGATCGCCGGCCGGCCCTGCCTCGGCCCGGCCCTGCCTCGCTGCCTGTCCGCCCGCCCGCCCGTCCGCCCGCCCGCCTGCCTGCCTCCTCCCTCCTCGCCGCTTCTCTTTCGCGGTCGCTCCAGGGGCGGACCCCGCCGCCTCTCTCCACCCACCGTCCACGAGAGCAGCCTGGGAGGTGTAGTATGCTCGTCCGGCGCGGGGCTGCGGGCTGGGACAGCCCGCCTGTTGCTCCGCCTCCGCCCCGCCAGTTCGGCAGAGGGCTGCGCCGAGCCGGCGTGAGGCGGCGCTGAGCCCCTCCGGCTAGGCCTCGGCTGCGGGCTGCCGCGAGAACGAACGCGAGCCCTGGGAAATGCGAGCTCCTACCGAACGCGAGCTCCTACCGAATCGGACCCTTGGTCCCTCCGGCTCAGGACCGTCCGGATGACTGACAGGGGCTCAGACAGGGGTCTGTCTTTCCCCCAGCCTTGCCTGGACATGCCGGAGAATGAACCGGGGATGTTCTGCGTGCAAAGCAGGAGCTCTGCCCCCGTCCCCCGTCAAGGGCCTTTCTCCTTCCCCACCCCGCAAACAGCCACTGACAGATCTCTGTGAATTTTGCGATTCCCCTATCGTGGATCTTAAACATCCCAGCTAGTTTGACCTGCGCTGTCCAAATAAATATTTGACAGTACCTGCTGCAGTTCAGCCCACTGCTTGTGCATGTCTTCCCCCTCTCCTCTCTCTCTCTCTCTCTCTCTCTGACACACACATACCCTCCTAAACTGAAGCACCGGTGCCGTCCCTCATTACTCCTCATAACGTAACTGCCCATTACATTCCAACACACATGTTACGGGGGAGGGTGACCCTTTCCTATAGCATCCAACAGAATCAGAGTGAGCCAATATATTTATATGAAATTTGGGAGGATCTCTGTATTGTGGACTTGGCTTGTATATACACGGCCTTCTTCAAGGGCTGGGCCTGGGAAATATTAGGCAGGCACAGTCTGCCTTTTGTAAACAAGGATTTGATCAACATGCAAGTCACAGCAGAGAGATCCACCTGTTTAGGATGGATATTTCTTCATTTCCCTAGTTTGATTAAACCAGTGGTGGTGTGGTAAATGATGAAGTGCAGACGCTCATCATGACAGCCCACGTAGCCATGCCCCCAAGGAGACTCCAAAAACAGAGGCAGCTGGGTTGATCCATATCTGTCCGCGTGCACGTGTGTGTATACACACATACCAAAGAGCAACAGTACCCAGCATAATACGGAATTTATTAGGATGAGCTGATAGTAATAAAATAGTGAGCTGGTAAAGGGCACTCGTACTTAGCATATTGGACTTTGGCTAGAGAGACCAGAGATTGCAGGAGAAAGAGAAAGGGGGGCGGGGAGAGAGAGGGACAACATGTCCCCGAACAGCATTAAGACCACCAGCTCAAGATTTCCCAGGAGTTTATTTTCCCGGCACCAGAGAGAAACATTTGACCTGGTTTGCACGTAATGACAACCCATCTGTTTGAAAACCAGTGAGTTGTTATGCATGAGCAGGCACACTGCATGCAGCACGCTTACCACTTTCGCTTCACCGCACAACCCACATTTGGATCCTTTGTAGGTTGTGCCGCATGAGGTGTGAACCCAGCTAAACAGCCCAGGGGCTAAACAACCCAGCGGTTAACCCAACAACACACCATGGGTTAACCGCTGGGTTGTTTAGCCTCTAAAGCCACCCAAAAGAATTCCCAGCTGGGAATCTTGTAGGACTTTTTTTCTATCTGAGCATGCGTAGGATTGTGCCCGAAGGCACATTATTTCTCATGATCATTTGCACAGTGGGCGGGAGAAATCTAATAGGTCTGAAACTGTTGCTGCTAAACAATGAGTACTGTGGAGCATGTATAAAACGAAACAAAATAATTTCTAAGTACTTTCCAAATAATGTTTATTTTATGTGTACTATTTAATTTTAATTGTACAACCAGGGACACGTGTAATAGGTGATGAAGCCATTCGAAAGAGAAAAGAAAAGACTTAGTAAACAATTACAGACCTGTCACTGTGACTAGTTAACTTCAAGATTATACATGTTTTGACTGGTTTTCAGTGGTGTAGTGGAGTCAGGGACCACAGGGTCAAAGTCCCTGGACTTTGTCATTGGCAGGGAGGATGACACCACTTGCTACCCTACTCATTTCCCCGTTCCTTCTGAACTTAGATCCTCATAGTAGATGGGGTGGGGGGAGGATTTTCCCAGCAACAATATACCCTTGTGAGCTATCCCTGCTGTAATGCAAAGTATTTTGGTGAGGCTTCGTCCTGAACAGGCAGTTAAGACCCATCAACTTTACAAAAGACCTGCTCCTGATGCAGATGAAAGCTGCTAAAATTGTTGTATTGACTTTGAGATAAAGATGCTCTTGGCACCAAAGGACAACCTTTCTAGCTTGTGCAGCATGATGTGCAAACCCAGAGTGCTGGGTTGTTTAGAGGCTGAACAACCAGCTTTTTTTGGCCTAAACATGCATAGGATTTCACCCTTATATTTGCATTTCTTCATATGAACCAAATAGGTGTGTTGTGCCAATTACTGAACCTTTATTGGACTAAACCAGAACCAAACCAGAACAACTTCAGTTGCGGCTGAACCTGAAACGGACGTGAACTTCAAAACAAAACAAAACATTAATATTTGGATTCCCTGGCCACAAATTGTAGTGATGGCTTTTATCCTAGATGGCTTTTAAAGGCCGCCTTGAGTGACATTTCCTTGATAAATGGATATAAATCAAATAAATACATTCAATAAAAAATAAAGGGGAATAGACAATTCATGGGAGAGGTTGGGTCAATCACTGGCAATTAACCATGGGATTTCCATGATCAGAGGCAGTATGTGGCCAGATTCCAGTCAGTCAAGCAACAGCAAAAAAGCACCTGGCATCTGGTTGACCACTGTGGAAAGCAAGATGCTAGAATGGGTGGACCTTTGGTTTTAGACCTATTTCTTTATTTTAATTACTAGTGAACGAGCCTGGCTTCGCACGAGTTGGAGTAGCCCTTAGTTGGATACAGCAACGCCTTCAAGCAAACTTACAGAACTCTCCAAGTTGGACCCATTGTGTCTGTCCCATCTGCATGAAGCCTGGCACCCCGAGACATGGTCCCTGTCATGGCGCACCCCTATAGGCCTCCCAGGAAGGAGTCTGTCCATGCTATTCCCTGGGCCCACAGCAAAGGGAAGGAGGAGGCATATCACTAGATCCTTCAGCCTTCCAGTCTCCTTGATTTCAAACTCTACAGTCTGCAAAGCTATGTGCTGGTTAGGGAAGTGTGCCCCTAGTGGCTGAAGATGTTATGGGAGGCTGCAACCCTTTGGACATATTAAAATTAAATTAAGTAATGCATTTTAAAGAACAAAATAACTCCAAATGGTCCGTGGGGTCACGAAGAGTCGGACACGACTGAACGACTGAACAACAAATACCTCCCTAGGACCCCCTTAGCATGCATGCCAAGTTTCAGGCGTCTAGGTTTCATGGTATTGGCACTCATGCACTGGCAGACGGGTGGACAGATTCCTAAACCACCCTTCATCCAGTGGATACCAAGGTGGTGTAAAAGAGGCATATGAAATGATTTAGACAAAATACAAATGCAGCCAAAGAATATCCTTCGTCAGTATTACAGACTAAAAGGCAGCAGAAATGCTACAAAAACTGCAAGCAGACAGAGGCAACATAACTGTTTAAAATGCCTGGGCAAGTCGAAAAGTCTGAACCTGGCCACCGGAACGACAGTAATGTCAGTTTCAGTTGTAGCCCTTTGGGCTGTGAGATTCCAGCAAAGGTATAAAATGTAACCCTATGCAAAATTACCAGCAAATGCATCTCATTAAACTCAGTGGGGCTTAGGTTTAACTAAATGGTGTTTAAGGGGGGAAATGGAACTTTTTCTCAAGCCTTTATTAGGCATTCAACGGATGCTGCCTCCACCTGGTGGCTACTTCTGGTGATAGACTTATGATCTGAACACCAAATTACCAACTAGCCTTTTAGAGAGGGGCTGTAGCTCAATGGTAGAGCAGATGAAGGTCTCAGGTTCAGTCTCTGTCACCTCCAGGTAGGGCTGGCAAAAATGCTGCCTGAAACCCTGGGGAGCTGTTGCCAGTCAGGGCTGACGATACTGGGATAGATGAATCAATGGTCTGACTCAGTATAAGGCAGCTTCTTATATTCCTATTTATTAATTAGGGTGCAATCCTATGCATGTTTAGCCAGAAAAACGTCCCACAACTCCCAGCATTCCACAGCCAGCATGGCTGCCTGGGAATTACTGGCAGGACCTTTTCTGTCTAAACATACATAGGATTGCACCCTTAGTGAACCAATTACATGTTTATCTTGCCTTTCTTCCAAAGAGATCAACACACACCCCCGCCCATTTTATCTTCACAACAACCCTGTGAAGTAGTTTAATTTGAGACATTGTGACTGGAGGGACCCATATGATTTGTCAGACAGGGGATTTGAAACTCGAGCCTCTGTGCTCTACATTCAGCACTCTGTTCATGAGAGCAGAGTAGCACATGATGAGTTTTAATCAGTCCCGGATGTGTCTTTAGTTATGACTGACTGTTCAACGTTGTTTGTAGTTATATGTTGTTTGTGTATATTGTCTGTGTGCTTTTATGTGGATGGCTTTTAAACTTTGTATATTGATTTTAATGTATAAACTTCTGTAAACCGCCCAGAGAGCTTCAGCTATGGGGCAGTATAGAAATATATTATTATTATTATTATTATTATTATTATTATTATTATTATTATTATTATTTTCACCTGATGTGTGTTCGCAGGCACCCTACACAACTCTGCATTTGCATTACATGCAAGCTACTTTTACATGTGAGTTCTATTAGGTGGTAGTACACATGTTTTGTGTGTTACACTATGGTGGGACGTGGGAGAGGGCCTTCTCTGCTGTGGCACCCTGGTTGTGGAATGCCCTCACCTTGGAGGCCCGATTGGCCCATACATCGATTTCATTTTGGTGCCAAGTAAAAACCTTTGAGGGCTAAATGCACGTCATAAAGTCGCACACTGTTTTATTGTTTTAGATTTCTAATTGATATTAGCTTGTTTAATGGTTTAATATGTTTTTAGCACACTCCAGGAGAGTGCGCAGGACAGGAAGGCCTGGCGTGCTGTGGTCCATGGGGTCACAAAGAGTCGGACACGACTGAACGACTGAACAACAACAAATGTTTTTAGCTGTTTGAATTATTTATTCTTTTATACCGTTTGAAATGATTTCATCTGTTTGCTGCCCTGAGATCTTAATGATATAAGGTGGGATACAAATGTTTTAAATAAATAAAGTGTTTGGTATGCACAGTGCCCCAGGGTGTTGACCCTCTTTCAGCCCAAGGCCCAAATTTCATTTAGGAGAGGCTCTCGTGGGACACATTCCAATGGTGGGAGTGGCCAAAGGGGCAGACACAAAGGCAAAAGGGGAGGTGCCAAAATAGCCCAAATGCCAGCGTACTGTAGCTTCAAGCTCTTACTGCCAGCACCTAAGCCTTAGCAGCGGCATTTCACCCTTTTAGAACCGGGAAAACTGCACAAAAGGCAGGAAACCAACTGAATGATTGGTGGTTGGGGGGAAGGGGCGGGGCCATCTGGGGAGGCATTTCCAGCCCTAGATGGAGATGCCAGAGATGCCCCAGAGACCCAAGTGTCCCTTGGTACCAGTGGAATGTTTCCTTATCAGCTTAATTGCCCTGCGGCGGGGGGGGGGGATGTTCAAAGGGGATTGCAGCTGGGGGGGGTATACTCCCTCTTCCAATATGCTGCAGTGCCTCTTCCCCGACTTCCTCCTCTTCACTGGAATTAGGAAAACAGCTTTCTGTTGGTATGAACAGGAGATTTTTCTGAAGCTTAGATGCTATGCGGGGGCGGGGGGGCATTTCCAGGGGGATCCCAGTAGGAGAGGGACCTTCCCTTCCCTGTGCACTCGGCCTCACCCAAATCCCCCCTCCACATGACAAGCTAAAAACATCCATTGACACCAATGGAAAGATTGGGCCCTGAATCTTCTACGTGCCCAGCAACTCGCCTGAGGCCAGTCCTTATGGTTCTGAATAAAGACCTGATTCAAATAGGAACATAGGAAGAAAAAATTAGTTATCTGCAAGATGTGGCAACTTCCCTATGTAACTTATCAAGGGATAAGCCTTATATTAAACTCTTTCATGACAATTGTGCAATAAAGCATTGTACTGCACTAAGCTTCAACAGACTGTCTAAGCCCTTTAACTGAAACAATAGATAAAGGACTATTCAAAATGTGTTCGGAATCTACAGATGCTTTTAGACGTCTTGTGTATGTGTGGTTTTTGAGATGGTTTTTTTTATTTAAAAACATTTAATTTAAATCTTTTAATGTAAACAATATTTTATGTATGTGTCCATATATTTGGAATTAAATACAATATTCAAATATACCAGGTGGCCCAAAAGTAGGTATACAGTTGTTTAGAATGTCGATGGGAGGGGGAGAGAATGTGTGAGTAGACAATGTGTGGGTGGAGTCAGAATGACAGTTGGGAAGAGTGAGTGACAGGGAGTGACAGTTAAATCAGTTAAGTGTAGAGAGTGAGGGGAGTGAGGCCTTTAAGTAGGTATACAGTTGTTTAGAATGTTGATGGGAGGGGGAGAGAATGTGTGAGTAGAAGATGTGTGGGTGGAGTCCGAATGACAGTTGGGAAGAGTGAATGACAGGGAGTGACAGTAAAATCAGTTAAGTGTAGAGAGTGAGGGGAGTGAGGCCCTTAAGTAGGTATACAGTTGTTTAGAATGTTGATGGGAGTGGGAGAGAATGTGTGAGTAGAAGATGTGTGGGTGGAGTCAGAATGACAGTTGGGATTTGTGTCGTACTGTGTGTCAGAGTGTTCTGGACAGGTTTGAGGAATGTTGCAACGTTGGTGGAATACATTTCGAGCACTCACGAGACTAAACAGTGTTAAACAAATGTAAGTGTAATAAACAGTGTAATAAAATGCAAATAAACTATACTGTATACCTGCTTTTGGGCCACCCTGTATATATACAGTATACAACATCTTTCCAATGAAATAGCTTGCACAACACTACTAACACTGTAATTTCAGCTGGAAGGAACCACAAAAGCAGTTTAATCACACAATAACCTGGTTTGTACATATAGGAAGCTGCTTTACACTTAGACCAATGGAGGCCGGTGGCTCCAATGTCCGTGGGGCAATGAATCTGCTCCAGGTTCTACTCAGAACCGGTCAGAACTCTAAAGGAACTCCAAGGTGTGAAACTCCTTTAGAGTTCTAACTGGTTTTGACTAGAAGCTGGAGCAGATCACTGCCTCTCTGACGTCGGAGCCACCAGCCACCACTGATTTAGACCATTGGTCCATCTAGCTCAACCAGGACAGATGTTTTGGACTACAACTCCCCAAGCCCCTGACCATTGGCTCTGCTGGCCGGGGCAAGTCCAAAATATCTGGAGGACACCAGGTTGCCTGTCTCTGGTCAACAATGACTGGGCGCAGCTCTGTTGGGTTTCAGGCAGGAGGTTCCTCTGGCATTGAACCCGGGACTTTTTGCATATGAAGCATGTTCCCTATCACTGAAGAACTGACTTCTGAACAATGTTTCTCAGTACACTTGTAGACCATATATGTGCATGCCAACTTGTATGTCTCACTATAAATGCAGATCAGGCTGCTAGAACAACAAGGAGCATGAACTGCGGGGCCTACAGAAGCTAGAAGGTAAAGGCTGGCATCAAGGGTGGCATGGTCGGGTACCTGTTGAGGGCCCACACCTTGTCAGGGGCTCACTGACAAGAGCCCCCTCGACCTGCCCCTCTTCACCACTGCAACTTGTTGTTGCACTCGTGTCCTGCTTGTGGGTTTCCTGTGGGCAGCTGGTTGGCCACTGTGTGAATAGAATGCTGGACTCGATGGACCCTGGGTCTGATCCAGCAGGGCTCTTCTGATGTTCTTATGTTCAAATAACAGCTTCAGAAGAGATATTCTCCACAGGAACACAGCCGGGGAGGAAATGGTTGAATTCCCCCTCCAAGCCTGCAGCAACCCCCACAATTATCACTCCACCAGTGCTATTTATGTTTTTTAACGACCTTCACATTAAATGCAACTTTAACTTTGGGCATGGACACAAGAACATAAGAAGAGCCCTGCTGGATCAGACCAAGGGTCCATCTAGTCCAGCATTTTGTTCACACAGTGGCCAGCCAGGTGCCCAAAGGAAACCCACAGGGAGGACATGAGTGCAACAGCATCCTCTGCCCTCTAGCATTATGTTCTTCGCCCACCTCCCACTCTTGCCCAGAGGGGTGAGACCAGACAAGCAAAGAGCAGTGGGGCGGGGGGAGCTGCCACTCTGCCTGCTTGCTCACTGGCTCTGTTTGCTAGCAAGCAGGTAGTAGAAATGATAAGGAAGAGGAGCAACAACAGCAGCTGGTGATAAAGGTGGTGTGGGTGCAGACACACTGAGAGAGGGGGAGCCATTGAAGCTGTCTGCCCAAGGCTCCCCCCAAACCTGCAGCCAATGATAAGGAAGAGGAGCAACAACAGCAGCTGGTGATAAAGGTGGTGTGGGTGCAGACACACTGAGAGAGGGGGAGCCATTGAAGCTGTCTGCCCAAGGCTCCCCCCAAACCTGCAGCCAACACTGCTAAAGGACACCAGTCAATTCTCCTTCAAAACAAAACAGACCAGGCCTTTTGTGGTGCAAGTTTGTACCATTGGTCCATGCTGCAGGTTTATACTGGGACCAGAGAAATGATGCTTGGGCAGGCATCGGACGTACTAAACTCTGGAGAACGATGTAGAATTAGGGCTGCCCCATCTCAAAACCTGGAGGAGAGCTGGAAAAGCAGCACAGAGCTGGGGGCAGCAATTCAGAATGGGGATTGCATGAGAACCAAAAGGATTAAGGGCCTTTTTTTTTGTACTGAAAAGGAGATGAGGAGGAGGAGGATGGGTTAAGTGGGATGGAGAAAGTGGTAGGAAACTTTCTCATTATGCAAGATCTAGAGGGGGACACCCTTTGGAAAATTCACAGGTGCAAACAAAAGCAGAGCTCCCCCCACTTTTTTTTTTTAAACACAGCACACAATTAACCGGTGGCTGGAATGTTGTGAAGGTCAAAAGTTTAATTGGGTTTTAAACAGGAGTACACAAAATAATCTTGTCCTTAGAAGGGATGATGCTAATCGCTGTGTGAATTGCAGAATGTTGCTTCCCAGGGCATCTGCTAAAATTCCTGGAGATCCAAGCTTTCATGTGTGTGTTTTTAAAAAATCCAGTAAGTTTGTATTGTCCATGGTGTTGAAGAACTTTTCTTAATTATTAATGGGGTAGGGGGAATCAAGGCAGGAGATTTGGAAACTTGTGCCATCACAGCGATGCAAGATTCCCTTCCATGTAGACATCTCAGTGAAATGAATGGACAAGTTATGTACCAAATCTCATCAAGCAAGCATTAAATCTTTTAAATGGTGGTACCCAAGGTTTGAGATGTCCAGTCCGTAACGGCTCGGAATAGGGCAGGGGTAGGCAACCTTGCTGGCCCGTGGGCACATTTGGCTACAAAACTGTCCAGGGCACCACCACAGAATGGCTGCCATGGCCGGGGTGGCAAAGGAAAGGACAAGTACCTTGTCCAAGTGGTGATAGTGATGGACTGGGAGCCGGGAGATCCGGGTTCTAGTCCCCACTCGGCCATGGAAGCTCACTGGGTGACTTTGGGCCAGTCACAGACTCTCAGCCCAGCCTACCTCACAGGGTTGTTGTTGTGAGGATAAAATGGAGAGGAGGATAATGTAAGCCGCCCTGGGTTCCTTGCAAGAGGAAAAAAGGTGGGATATAAATGCAATAAATAAAATAAATAAAGGCAGAGGTGGGTCTGAGCCCCAACACACCAAGTAACACCTTTGAAACCACAGTTTGCAGCATCACCAGAAACCTATTTCATAACAACACTCTCTGCTGGTAAAAAAAAAAAAAGGTTGTTGTTTTTTTGAGAAGTGGGAGGGGAGGGCAACTTGGTGGGTGCCAGAAAAGGTGCCCAGAGGTGCATTGGCACCCACGGGCACCATGCTGCCTGGAATACAGCCTGGAGAGGGCAATCCTATGTCCCCTGGACAGTGTCTGGGGGAAATAGGATTTTTCAGTTTCCCAGCTCCGAGCTCGGAGACGGTGCCACAAGCTCAGAGTCGGGAACCCGTACTCCCTGCCCCCACTCACTCGTAGCTCACGGGGCGAGAACCGCACCGCCACCGCCTCTGTGCTCGTAGCATGAAGGGGTGAAAATGCGGTGTTCCTGCGGACAGGGATGGGAGGAGACTATGGAAGCTATTTTGGACAGCTTCCTATGTGGTCTCCAGCCCCGTTCCCGCCCCCTTCTGGAAGCCGCACTTAGACGTGCGAACGCATACATCTAAGGCAAAGTGCAGGGAAGCTGCAGCAAAAGGGGGAATCCTCTCCTCCATGCTGCTTCCACTCTGCATTGGATAGGCGGTCGCCTCTGACTTCAGGGGAAGTGAGAGGCGCCCATTTGTCTCTATAGGATTGCACCCTTAGTATCGTAGCATCCATTCCCTTGAACTCCCTACCATCATTCATTCATTCATTCATTCATTCATTCATTCATTCAATTTCTATATCATCCAATAGCTGAAGCTCTCTGGGCAGTTCACAAAAAATACACACCATATTACAAGCTAACAAAAACATAATATAAAACCTCTAACCTACAAAATGTAAAGCTGTTTAAACAGTTAAACAGTTACAATAAGATACTGGACATAATAGAAACAACTGACATAAATGCCCCATCATATGCCATCCACTAGCTGGGCGTAGAGGGCAGTCTTAACCTGATGCTGAAAAGATAACAATGTTGGTGCCAGTTGGACCTCACAGGGGAGAGCATTCCATAATCGGGGGGCCATCACTGAGAAGGCCCTCTCCCTTGTGGCCACCTTCCAAGCCTCCCTCGGATGTTGATCATAGTGTCTGGGAAGTTTCCGGTTGGGACTGCTACGAATTAGGCAGGTACCAACCCATCTGGGGTTTTGGCACCTACTGAAAAAAGACCTTTTCCAACAGGAATTCCCAGGAAGGGAATCTTTCTATAAAGACTTGTTTTTTGTACATTGGTTAGAAATTTCTTTAATGTAAGTGATCCATAAATATGGTTAAATAGATAAAGAAGTGTTTGTTTGTTTGTTTGTTTATTGGAAGCATTGATTTAATAACATCCCAAAGGGGTTAGTCTCCATACAAAGGAGGGGTGACCAAAATGATCCAAGGCTAGGGGTAAGGGGTTGTTGAGTGCCTTCCCAATGAGAAAAGGCGAAAACTTTGGGGCCCTTTTCATCTTGGATGGGAACGTGTGTGGTGTAGTGGTTAGGGTGTTGGACTGGGACTTGGGAGATCCAGGTTCCGGTCCCCCCGCCACCATGGAGCTCACTGGGTGACTTTGGGCCAGTCACAGACTCTCAGCCCAACCTACCTCACAGGGTTGTTGTTGTGAGGCTAAAATGGAGGAGGAGGATTATGTGTGCCACCTTGGGTTCCTTAAAGAGGAAAAAAGGCAGGATATAAATGTCATACACATATACATACATACATACATGGGGGACATGACAGAGTTTTATGAAATCGTGCATGATTTGGAGAAGCGGGGAGAAGAACCATGCTTCTTTCTCCTTCTCTCATAATACTAGAACTCAGGAGACTGGCCAGAGATTCAGGCAGGAGAGGCAAAAAGACAGTCCCTCTTCACACAGTGCATGATCAGTTTATGGAATCTGCTGCTACAAGGAGCAGTGATGGCTGGGGGGGGGGGTGTTGCACTCATGTCCTGCTTGTGGGTTTCCCATCAACAGCTGGCTGGCCACTGTGTGAACAGAATGCTGGACTAGATGGACCCTTGGGTTGATCCAGCAGGGCTCTTATGTTTTTACTCGAAGGTGAAGCTGATTGGTGGGAGATTCAGGACAGATAAAAGGAAGGACTTCTTCATACAGTGCAGAGTTAAACTATGGAATTCCCTGCCACAAGACGTAGTGATAGCTGCCAATTTGGATGGCTTTGAAAGGGGATTGGACAAATTTCTGGAGGAGAAGGCTATCCATGGCTACTAGTCCTAATGGCTATACCTCCAGTACCAGAGGCAGTGAGCCTGTGTACACCAGATCCTGGGGAACATGGGTGGGAGGGTGCTGTTGCACTCATGCCCTGCTTGTGAGTTCCCGGTCGACAGTTCATTGGCCACTGCGTGAACAGAATGCTGGACTAGATGGACCTTGGTCTGATCCAGCAGGGCTCTTCTTATGTGAAGGGTGACTAAAGAAAAAAAAAAGCCCTGCCCTGACTCTCTGCAGTCTTTGTACCGGCCTTTCCCGCTCTGCAGATATTTCGGACCCATCATCCCAGCTATCCCCATCAGAAATTGCGGCATCATTCAGCAGCGCCAGCCACATCCATCTGAACTGGAAGCTACTGGTGGCCTAGCCTCCTGCCACATCCAAACAGGACCGAGTGTGCAGGCCAGGCAGACAGATCCTGCTCTCATTCTCTCTCTAGGGATGCTCTTGCAGTCTCTCTAGTTCTACTGCAGACTAGTGGAGGCATTAGAGCTCCCTAATTTCAATGCATTTAAAAAAAAAAATCAGCAAATTTAGAATTCCCCCCTTCCCTGCATAGATACCCATGGTGATGGCCATGATCTAAGATGGCTTTAAAGGGGGCTGAGACAGGTTCACGAGGGAGGAGATGAGGTCTACCAGTGTCTATGAGCAGGGATGTCATCAAGGGTAGGCACCTGGCTGAGGACCCACACCCCAGCAGGGGCCCACTGACAATATGTGTGTGTGTGTGTGTGTGTGTGTGTGTGTTTATTTATTTATTTTCTAACTCACCCAGCTGGCCGGTCACCTGGCCACTCTGGGTGATGTACAACAGTACAAACAATAAAATTACACATTAAAACATCGTATTTCTAAAAATACCCTAACCCACCCCAAATGCCTGCCTGAACATCCAGGTTTTCAATGCATGGCAGAAGCTCATTAAAGAGGGGGCATGGTGGACTTCCTTAGGGAGGGAGTTCCACAGAGTGGGGGCCACCACAGAGAAGGCCCTCTCCCTCGTCCTCACCAGCCCCCTGGGCTTGCTCTTCCTCTTCACCATTGCAACCTGCTTGTTCACCAGCTTCTCGCTCTGGCCCGAAGAATGGTGGGTGTGATGAGAAGGAAGCAGGAGCAGGAGATGCCATGGCCTCCTTGCTCCCTGGTTCTCTGCTTGTTAAGCAAAGAAGTCGTACCAACGATGAGAAAGAGGAGGACGAGTAAGAGCAGCTGGTGACCATGGTGGAGAGAAGACAGCATCGGTGAGGGAAGGGGTGTCTTCAAAAGCCTAGAGCCAGCACTGTCTATTAGCCAGATGGCTAAATGGAACCTCTGAGGCTCATTTACAGGACAGCAACAGCAAAGAGGGGGGCAATTGCTGAACCAACTTTGTTCATGGGCTTCTTGGAAGCATCTAGTTGGCCCCTGTGGGAAGGAGGATGGTGGAGTAGATCCAGCATCCTCCTGGATCAACCAGTTCTTCTCGAAACCATCATTCCCCCTAAAACGTCCCCCTCCGCAAGCCCCAAACAGTGCTCCATGGCTCCTGCTTGAGATTGGCTGGATCCCTGGATGGGAGTGCTCCTTTTGGTGGCTGGAAATGCACCATGGCACTTTGTTGGGAATCCCCACTTGCACACCGCGAAACCCATCCATAACCCCTGCTACCCTTTCTCATCTCTCTCAGGTTGGTGGCAGGGTTCAAGCGCCTCAGTTCCTTGGTGGTTTACTCCAGCTTCAGCCGCATCATCCTGTGCGCCAAGAAATGCCGCATTGAGGATACCCTCACCTACATGGAGCACATCACCAACCGGTGCGGCTGGCTTGGTGCAGTGCCACTGATGGAGCCCATGGCAGCTCTGACAAATGCCCCCATCAGGGGGCCATCAACTAGCCCTGTGAAATGGAATTCCTGATTCTTTCCCCATCATAAATTCACTGAAGGAAGGAACTGAATTTCTCACTCTAGAGTCTGTCTAATAGCCTGGAATCCTCTTTCCTGCCCGAGAGTCCTGGAGAGGCACAGAAGAGTAAGATCCATCCAATTCAGGCTGTGCACATACGACACCATCACTGCCGTTTCCAGAATGAGGTCAAGAAGAGGCCATAGCTCAGTGGCAGAGCCCACACACTTGGCACGCAGAAGGTCCCGGGTTCGATCCCCGGCATCTCCAGGTAGGGCTAGGAAAGAATCCTGCCTGAAACCCTGGAGAGCCGCTGCTGACAGTCAGTGTTGACCATACCGGTCTAGATGGACCCAGGGTCTGACTTGGTATAAGGCAGCTTCCTATGTTACTCAATGGACCTTTGTTCTGATCCAGCAGAGCTCTTGCCATGTTCTTATGCACACTTGCTTGCGTTGTCCCTTTCTCCACCCTGGCACAGGAACAGATTATGCTGTCAGAATGTTGTTAAGAATGCTGGGGGTGTCACACATTTCCATGGCAGGTTACTATGCAGTCAGCATGGGGGAAAGCCAAAGACTAAAGAAACAATGAAGGGCTTCTCCAACACGTTCCTACTCTTCTCCATCTTCATAAGGACAAACCTCTGTCAAGGTAGGAGAACTGTGAAGCACGAATGCCCATGTTGTACTTGTTACCTCACTGGGGGGAGCTTCATAACGTGCGTGGCAATGGTGTAGTGGTAAATGTTGATGTGCAGGCATTCATCCTGACAGTCCTCATAGCCACACCCCCAAAGACAGTCCAAGAAGGCAGGCAGCTGGGTTGATCCATATCAACCAACCAGTTCTAGCAGTTTTCGTCTCCACCAGGAGCAGGTGTACCACTTTTCTTCAGGGTCTCAAGAGGGACTCACAGCAAAAGGCTTTTTACAGGGACAATTAACATATATCATTTTAATTTCTTAATTAAAAGCAATAATAATGCACATGTAATAATGTTACATGCATAACAATTCACTTATCACCAAAAACAATAAAACAAAGCACAGCCCTCCCAAAGTTCTTATCTTGAGTCCACGACAAAAAATATAAATAAAACTTCTGTCTGAATCTTGATTTTTCCGCTGGCCATAGAAGGAAAACAGCCTCTACTCAGTTCACTCCAGTGCCTCAGGAATCTTCTCAAGGTGAATGAGTCCAATAACACAGGAGCAAACTTTGCAAACAGCCCTTTATACATTATAAAAGCACATAAACAAGAAGGAACTCATCATGTTTGGGAAAAAAATGACTTTAAAAACTTTTCAAAAGGAAGCTTCCAACTCGTGCCGAGTCTGACCGAACACAGGTAAGAGCCCACTATCAAGCCTACTCTGTGGCGGTGAGGGTGGCAAAGAGACAGTTCTTTTCCACCAGCATTGCATCTTCTCAGTGTCGTCCAGTGGAGCTTTTCTGAGTGGTTCATGGCCTGTTACAGTCTGGGCCAGGGAGAGAGACAGTGGAACCCTCGGCGGCACGCTGTGGTAAATTTGCAAGGCACTTTGAAGATAAAGTCATGAATTGGACACCACGATTAATGCAGTTCCATTGGTAGAGGCGTTCAGAGCACCGTCTGGTCCAGTTTTATTGGATGAGTTTCAGTTACTGGGGCCTGAGGATGTGGACAAGGTGCTTGGACAAGTCCGATCGACCACTCGTGTGCTTGACCCTTGCCCTTCATGGCTTCTTAAATCAAACAAGGAGGGGATGTCCGGCTGGGTCCAGGAGGCTGTAAATTCCTCCTTGAGAGAGGGAGTGGTGCCTGCTGCTTTAAAAGAGGCAGTAGTTAGACCACTCCTGAAAAAGCCTAAACTGGACCCAGAGGATGTTAACAATTATAGGCCAGTGGCCAACATCCCTTTCCTGGGCAAGGTGCTTGAGCGAGTGGTTGTAGGACAGCTCCAGGCACTGTTGAATGAAACAGATTATCTAGATCCATTTCAATCGGGCTTCAGGCCTGGTTTTGGAACGGAAACTGCCTTGGTCGCCCTGTGGGATGACCTCTGCCAGGAGAGGGACAGGGGGAGTGCAACCCTGTTGATTCTTCTGGACCTCTCAGCGGCTTTCGATACCATTGACCATGGTATCCTTCTGGATAGGTTGTCTGGGTTGGGAGTTGGAGGCACTGCATTACAGTGGTTCCGCTCCTACTTGGATGGCCGATTCCAGAAGGTTTATTGGGGGATTATTGCTCTGTGCCATGGCAATTGTGCCATGGGTTCCACAGGGCTCTGTTTTATCCCCTATGCTGTTTATCTACATGAAACCGCTGGGGGAGGTTATCCGGAGGTGTGGGCTGAGGTGCCATCAATATGCGGATGACACCCAGCTCTACCTCTCTTTCTCATCAAAACCAGGTGAGGCAGTGGCTGTTCTGAATCAGGGCCTGGGCACGGTAATGGACTGGATGAGGGCCAATAAACTGAAACTCAATCCAGACAAGACGGAGGTACTGTTAGTGGGTGGTTCATCTGCCCGGCTAGGTGATATTCAACCTGTTCTGGAGGGGGTTGCACTCCCCCTAAAGGATTAGGTTCGTAGTTTGGGGGTGCTCTTGGATCCAGAACTGTCACTTGAGGCACAGGTGAACTCAGTGGCACGGAGCACTTTTTATCAGCTTAGGCTGGTATACCAACTACGCCCTTATCTGGACAGAGATAGCCTCGCTACAGTTATCCATGCTCTGATAACTTCTCGTCTGGATTACTGCAATGCGTTATATGTGGGGCTGCCTTTGAAAACGGTCCGGAAACTTCAGCTGGTCCAAAACAGGGCAGCAAGATTGTTAACAGGGACTGGCCTGCGAGCTCATATTACGCCAGTACTTTTCCAGCTGCACTGGCTGCCAGTCCATTTCCGGGCCCGATTCAAAGTGCTGGTGTTAACATTTAAAGCCCTGAACGGCTTGGGGCCAGGTTACCTGAAGGATCGCCTCCTCCCATATGTGCCTGCCCGGACCTTAAGATCATCAGCAGCAGCCCTCCTCCGTGAGCCCCTGCCAAAGGAAGTGAGGCGGGTGGCTACTAGGAGGAGGGCTTTTTCTGCTGTGGCACCCCGGCTCTGGAATGAGCTTCCTAGCGAGGTTCGCCTGGCACCTACATTGTATTCCTTTCGGTGCCAGGTAAAGACCTTTTTATTCTCCCAGGCATTTTAGCATTTTAGCTTTCTGAACTTTTAGCTTTGCTGTTTTAAATCTGTATTTTAAACTCCTGCACTGCTGCTAGGTTTTATTGTGGTTGCATTGTTATATTGTGGTTTTAATGTTCTATATATTTTAAATTGTTTTATTGTGTGCTGTTTGGTTTTAATTTTTGTGAACCTCCCAGAGAGCTTCAGCTATTGGGCGGTATAGAAATGAAATAAATAAATAAATAAATAAATAAATGAACTAACCTGTCTCAAGGGCTGAGGGTCTTACAGAGAGGAGAAAACAAGCTTCTTCCACAGTGAGTTTTAGTAACTGCCTAAAATGGTGGCCACTCTCTATCTCACTCCTTTACTGAGCATGTGCAGGAATAGTCCCACTTGAAATTCTTAATAATATACCAGCGGGTTACACGGGTCACCCCCCTTTTTTTTGGAAGCAAATGGGTCTGAATCGTCCATTTAACACCAGGCTGCTCCAAAATACTTTGCATTACAACAGGGATATAAGTATATTGTTGCTGGGAAAATCCATTCCCTCCTGCTCCCCATCTACTGTGGGGATTGCCGCTAAGCTCAGAGGGAATGGGGAATTCTGTGGGAGTGGCAGATGATGTCAGCTAATCAAAAAGTGTCAGCGCTTTTGCTTAACCTGCGAGCCCCGGCTCCGCTACACCACTGATGCCAGGATCTCTTCTCGATCATCCCAGAGTGCAGGACACAGAGTCATGGGCTCAAGTTACAGGGAGCCAGGTTCCGGCTGAACATCAGGAAAAACATCCTGACTGTTAGAGCAA
This sequence comes from Heloderma suspectum, assembly GCF_057233095.1. Taxonomy (NCBI): domain Eukaryota; kingdom Metazoa; phylum Chordata; class Lepidosauria; order Squamata; family Helodermatidae; genus Heloderma; species Heloderma suspectum. The sequence continues at coordinate 7,574,567 of NC_139466.1, forward strand.
TACGACAATGGAACCCATGACCTGGGGAGGTGGTGGGCTCTCCCACACTGGGGGCATTCAAGACGAGGCTGGACAGCCATCTGTCAGGGATGCTCTGACTTGGACTCCTGCACTGAGCTGGGGGCTGGACTCGATGGTCTTATAGGGCCCTTCCAACCCTCCTATTCTATGAGTCTATGATTTCCTTGTATCACCCAAGAGCTGACAGAATGGTCTGGCTGACAGAATGACCAGATTGGCAGAAGGGAATCTAGATCTTGCTAGTCAGTGAATTGTAGCATGGGAAGATTTCTAACAAGAGACACTCTTTATTTTCAGTTCAGGCCTCCTGCACGCTCAGTGGCTGAAGTTCCACCCTTTGAAGTGTTGGGGCTCGGTACTCAGTCAGGCATGCAAATCTTCTAATATGGCACTTCATGAACATGTTAAAGATAAACAAGAGTTATAAATAGGAAATATACCATAAAAATGCACTAGGATTCACACATTTGAAATTAGAGAGTTCATTCAAGTGAAATTAACCTACATGTTATAATCGTAGCGCTGTCTACGAGCACAGAGCTGAGAAAGCGAAAAACTTTATCTCCCCCAGACACTGTCTAGGGGACATAGGATTGCTCTCTAAAGAACATTAAAATTCCAGCAAAGGGGGGACATAACACCACTGGATCAATTTAAAAATACATTGCCAAAGTGTGAGGTTAAAGGCATGCTGGCGCTGGAATTAAACAATATTCGCCACTCCCCTAAAATTAAGGATTGTAGTTTAGGGAGGATGAGGAGGTGACTGCCCCCCCATCAGAGGTGTAGTAGTAAATTTTGAGGTGCAGGTGTTCATCATGACAATCCCTGTAATCACACCCCCACGGAGAGTCCCAAACTGCAGGCAGCCCTGTTGATCCATGTCAACAAATCAGTTCCGGCAGTTTCATCTCCATCAGGAGCAGGTCTTTTGTAAAGTGAATGGGTCTTAATGGTCCATTGCAGAACAGGCCACCCCAAAATACTTTGCAGTACAACAGGAACAATATATTGTTGCTAGGAAAATTCATGTCCCCCCAGTTACGGTAAGAATTCCAGCTAAGCTCAGGGGGAACAGGGGATCCTGACAGGTGGTGATGGCAGATGACATCAGCATCCTTGCTAATAAAAAAAGTGCCGGTGCTACGTCCCTGCAAGTCCTGTCTCCACTACACCACTGCTCCCCACCCCCAAACAGATCTAGGCCAGGAGTCTTCCCCTTTAGTCCAAATATGCATTTGGGGACCACCATCTTGATTTTTTTACCAGATATTTGCACGACGCTAGTGCAGCTGGTGATCTTGGTGAGGGCAAGTGGATGCCCTCCAGATGTTTTGGACATCACCTTTGGCCATGCTGGCTGGGGCTTATGGGAGTTGTAATCCAAAACATCTGGAGGGCACCCCGTTGCCTACTATTTGTCCTCCCCACACTAGTACATTGTGGACTAAAGCATGGAGACTGGACTTGAGGGGAGGACTTCAAATTCTTCCTGAGCATCTAGCGGGCCTCCATCATGGCTGGCGTGGGGAAAAGAGGACAGAGGGGATTATGATTTCAACCAATACAGTCCCTCTGCTTTAAACAAACTTTCTTTTGCTCAAAGACACCATGGACAAGCAGAGACTGAAGCAAGACCTGCTCATTGCTGTGATGTGCATATTCTTAGTGCTCTTGATTATGCTCATTTCTGGCTGCACATTCCTTCACTACAAGCTGATGACAGAAGACATGTAAGTATCTCATGCACACACACACACACACACCATTGCAATCTGTGCACGCACCCTCCTCACTTTTGAAAATGGTTGAATTGAAAACTGCCAAGATCATACCCCACTAATACAAATCCATGGCGCAACCACACTTAGAGTGTGCATGCTTTCTTGCCCTACTTCCCACAGTCTCCGCCTTTTCATCCTTCCACTGCCACCCCCAAACCCTGTACTGCTTAGCAGCTTTATTTCTTAGCCCCAAATGAGTTTTCTGGCTGTCAAGGTTCCCCTTATGACCTGGACCCCCTGAGCAACCCCTTAAGGATCTCTTGCCTCCTTAAGAGTCCCACCTTCATTCTTTTAATCTTCCCCTTCCCAGTAATCTGGAGTTCTGGCTGTAGATGTGGGGTGACTGACACACCAGACACAGGGCTTAACCAGAACAGTTCACTGGGAAATGTGAATCTAGCAAATCAGGTATTTACACAATAGACCAGAGTGATACAAAGGGCGTTAAAAGAAAATAAACGTTGCAAAACACAAGTTCCTTTACCCAGCTGTCCTTAGACTTTTCTAGGCTGATTATTCCTGCTCACTCTTCAGACTCTTCAGGCTCCAGCTGTCTCTGCTCTTACAGGCTCTCTCACTCTCTGTATACCCTCCTCCCTCAGAACCGAAACTATTGTTTCAAACCTGAAGAAATGAAACTTAAGTGGGGAAATTAAGCTACTCTTCTCAGGGTTTCCCCCTCCCAACAAAACACTCCAGGCCAGTAAGCCTGACCATTTTCCCCTTTGCCTCTGTAGGCCTCAAACCTTCACAAACACTAAAAAAGAAAAAAAAAGTGGGATATAATTGTTTAAACAAATAGGAATCAGAGGTTATTGCCCCTGGGTTAGTTGGCTTCAACCCAATGAAATACATTTTAATCAATGCATATGAATTTTAGTCCATTGATCTATTGATTACATTTGCATAAATATACAAATAAAGCATACTTTCTTTAGTTTCAGAAGATGAACACATGTCATAGAAGGCATAATCTTAAATAAGATTATGAATAATCTTATAAATAGTCAATAATAAATGAGAGAAAAGGGACAGTGGGGTTGCTCTGTTTAGAATACTTGCCACCTCCAGCTTCTATAAGGTCTTGTGTTCTATTGTTTGTTTCTAAAAATTGTCACCTGAATAATTGAGGGCAACTGGATTTTATATATATATATATATATATATATATATATATATATATATATATATATGGTGTGTGTGTGTGTGTGTGTGTAATGTTTATTCTAAGCAATTAACAGATTAAACATTGCAGCCATAGCTACTACCCTAAGAAGATAAGCCCTATCTGCATGAGCAAGGAATTCCATAGATGCTTTGCCCAAGAGTTAAATTAAAACAAATCAAAAATTAGGGCTACCACCCAGTGAAAGAAATCCCAATCAATCAGGTGAGATTTAGGGCAGAATCCTATGGGGATAGTTGTAAACCTCTGAACTCAGAGGGTTATGGCCACCCAACGCAGAACAGGGGGAGCCCTGGAGACGATCTTCACCTTGGCACTTCTCCTGCTCTGCATTTGAGCTAGACAGGCTTTTTTCCCTGTCTAGCTGAGGCATCGGGGATCGGGAGGGAAGGAGTCTGGGGAGGCTGTGGGATTCCTTGTAAGCTGGCCTCCCCAGGCCCTTACCCTCCCTGCCCATAGGACCGTCCCCATTACCTTTCTTCTCTGCACCGGATGGGAGGGGAGTGCGGATTCCTAGGTCCAAGGTCAGAGTGGTGTCTCCAACTTCGGATCCAGGAATCCAAACTATCCTATGCCCCCCACCCCTACACTGTTTAGAGGCCATAAGATTGCTCTCCCTGTTGATCAATCAATCAAGTAGATTGATTAATTAGATTTGGGTATGAAAAACAATTGTTCTAGGAAAAGGAAGCCAGCTTTGTTTTTAGAAGATTCATCATGGCAACCACCATCTTGAAAGAGGCATTCATAGGAACATAGAAAGCTGCCTTATACTGGGTCAGGCCATTGCTCCATTTTTATTTTATTTAAATTTCTTAATTGCCCATCTTAATCGCCCGGCCACTCTGGGCGATGTACAACAGTACAATTTAAAATAGTAAAATTACACATTAAACATTATTTAAAAATACCCTAATCCACCCCAAATGCCTGCCTGAATAACTAAGTTTTCAGTGCGTGGCGGAAGCTCATTAAAGAGGGGGCATGGCGGAGTTCCCTAGGGAGGGAGTTCCACAGAGTGGGGGCCACCACAAAGAAGGCCCTCTCCCTCGTCCTCACCAGCCTAGCTGTCCTGGCTGATGGGACAGAGAGATGGCCATCCGAGGCTGATCTTGTTGAGCAGCCTGTCTGGTGTTGCTGGAGGCGCTCCTTGAGATAGGCTGGGCCAGAACCATATAGGGTTTTAAAGGTCAAAACCAACACCTTGAATTTGGCCCGGAAAACAACTAGTAGCCAGTGCAACTCCTTCAGCACCAGAGTGATGTGATCACCCTGGTGGCTGCCTTTAATCAGGGGAGCTGCTGCATTCTGCACCAGCTGCAGCTTCTGAACCGTCTTCAAGGGTAACCCCATGTAGAGCGCATTACAGTAGCCTAGATGAGAGGAGACCAGGGCATGTACTACCGACGGGAGCAGATGGTCGGGATGGTAGGGGCGCAGCCACTGTATCAGATGGAGTTGATACAATGCTGTCTGGCTCATGGCTGACACCTGCACCTCCATGGACAGCTGGGAGTCTAAAATGACCCGCAGACTGCGGACCTGGTCTTTCAAGGGCAGCCGTACCCAATTCAACACCAGGTCGACATCCCCCAAGCTCCTCTTGTCTCCCACCAAAAGTACCTCGGTCTTGTCAGGGTTCCGCTCCAGCTTATTCCTCCCCATCCAGCCACTCACCGTCTCCAGACATTTGTACAGGGATTCTACAGCCAACCCTGGTGAAGATTTAAATGAGAGGTAGAGCTGCGTGTCATCCGCATATTGATGACAGTGCACCCCAGACCTCCTGATGATAGCCCCCAGCGGCTTCACATAGATGTTAAATAGCATCGGGGAGAGGATGGAACCCTGTGGCACCCCACAAGTGAGCGGCCACAGGTCCAAAACCTCCTCTCCCAGTGCTACCCTCTGGTACCTGCTGGAGAGGAAGGACCGGAACCACCATAATACGATGTCCCCAATGCCCAACCCCTCCAGCCGGTCCAGGAGGATACCATGGGCAATGGTATCAAAAGCCGCTGAGAGGTGGAGGAGAACAAGGAAGGAGCATTCACCCCTATCCAGAGCCCTCCTCATATCCTCCACCAATTTAGCCCAGCATTGTCAACTCTGATGGGCAGCACCGGCTCTCCAGGGTTTCAAGTGGGATTTGTTCTCAGCCCTTCCTGACGAAGCAGGGATTGAACCTGGGACTTTCCGCTTACAAAGCATGTGCTCTACCACTGAGCCACAGCCCCTTCTGTGTGCTTCTTCTAAGTTGCCGCTTTCCATCTTCAGCTTTAGTTTGAAAGTTCTAAGCAATTTACTTGACCAGTGAACTAGGGGAATCCTTTTAGATGACCAAAATGTTTTTAATCTATTAATCTAACTCAGCATTCTTTGCTGCAAGGCTGAGGGCCAATGGCGGCCCTGATCACCTCAACTGCGACTCTCTGCCTCTCATTTACTCTCACTCTCTTGCTGGCTTTAGTGGTGGGCAGGCTGCTGAGATCTGGGCTACGGGAGGAGGCTTCAGGGGTGAGGGGTCCGGAGACCTGCTGCTTGTCAGCTGTGAGGTGGCTGGTGGGGGAGGAGAATGCGGGAGCAATTCGCCAACTAGCTGTGGTAGGAGAGGAGCCCAAGAGTCAAAGAGCAACTTGATTGGCTGGCTGCAGTCGTGCACTGCACAGGCCCCCAAGTGACCTCAGTGGCCGTGCCTGGAGACCAAGTGGCTCCTGCTTGAAAAATAGTGAAGATCACTGATCTCACTGATCACTGATCTAACTGGAGAGAGAGAGAGAGAGAAAGAAAGAATGAGGGAAAGAGCAAAAGGGAAGAAAGGTTTAAGCGAACGTGAGCAAATGAGGGGTGTAAGGATGGATGCATGTGAATGGTGTGTGTGTGTGTGTATGGATGTGTGAGAATGGTGTGTGGGTGTGCATGGATTTGTGTATTTGTGAATGGTGTATGTGTGGATGGATGGATTTGTGTGAATGTATTTGTGAAGGGTGTATGTGTGGATGGATGGATTTGTGTGAATGTATTTGTGAAGGGTGTATGTGTGGATGGATGGATTTGTGTATTTGTGAATGGTGTGTGTCTGGATGGATGGATGGATTTGTGTGAATGTATTTGTGAAGGGTATATGTGTGGATGGATGGATTTGTGTGAATGTATTTGTGAATGGTGTATGTGTGGACAGATGGATTTGTGTATTTGTGAATGGTGTATATCTGGATGGATGGATGGATGAATGGATTTGTGTGAATGTATTTGTGAATGGTGTATATGTGGATGGATGGATTTGTGTACATGTGAATGGTGTATATGTGGACGGATGGATTTGGCCCCACCCACCGCCGGCATGTAATGCCAGGAATGTTAATCATCAGTAAATCAGTCCGGGTTTTGATGTTGTCCTTTTTCTTGTTGTCGTTCTTCAAGTACTCTGAAGAAGGAGCTGCAGTCTTACGCCATCCAGGCACACTGTGTGGAAACGAAAATTGTCCTGACCCCTTCCCAGCCCAAGTTGGCTTCCTCTGAGTGCGAGCCAGCCCCACTGCCATCTCAGCCGCTCACCCTGCCACCGGCAGTGCCTGCGTCCCATCCGCTGGGTGCTTTGTCGCCAAGCCAGAAGTCAGGTAGCTTCTCCATCAGCCACCTTTACAGAAGCGATTCCTCCGACAGCCTTCACTCCGACGACTCTTGGACTCTTTACTCCTTGGACCATTTCCATTGCTTATACGGTTGCTCCAGGAACGAGTCAAGGGAGTCTCTGGATAACAAAGGCTCCCAGGATGAGGAGCTCGAAATAAGTAACGAATCAGGGGGTGTCATGCTGTGTGCCATCCACGAGATGTGACGAACGAGACAGCGTTTGCTCCAGGGACAGGACTACGGTGGCTTTCTTCCATAAAGCTACGGATCTGCTCGAGCACCTCTGTATATTGTCAGAACAGCCCCAGAGTGATGGCTTTGCATCTGCCTCTGTCCCTGATCTCAACCCCTCCAGGAGGTGAAATAGAGGTGACCCTCACTTCATTTATTTGGTTTTTTTTTTAATTAACTAAATCATAGCAAGAACCTAACCTACAAAACTCCCTGCAAAGAGAATGAAAGAGGGACCGATCATTGCGACTTGAACTCAGAAAGAGATTTCTGACCTGGTAAATTAATGACTTATTGGAGGAATCTTTTTTTAAAACACACACACACACACAAATAAATAATAAAAAGTAAATAAAACTGCAAACAACTATTTAATTACATGGGAGGTGGTGATGGTAGCAAAATGCTATTGATTTCTTTTTACTCATGTCCACATATCCTGTGGGTCAAAAGGAATTCAGTCCCTGCCATGGTACTTTGTCTAGAATTTGGATGTTCGAGAATCTCAGCTTTCATTGTTGAGAAAAAAAGATTCTAGTCCTCATTGTTATGGAGATACAGAAACTCCTTGCACATTTTTAATCGCAAAGCTCTGGCGTTCAGGAAACTGAGCATAAATGCGCTCCAGTATACATAACAAATAGGTGGTGATAGGGGTAACATTATTTATATGGCACCATTGATGTGTTGCAGAACCCAGAGTCAGAGAGACCACGGAGTGAAGGAAAAAGAGATTCTTTATTTAACGCGCGGGCTTAAGGCTGGAATCATTTCCAAAGAGCCAGAAGCCCCAATTTACATTAGCACATTGTTTTTATAGGCATTGTGACACATATGAAATGGCTCCTCCTCTCCCTCCCACGTGGGGTTGCAGTCCTCAACATTTCTTTTCCTAGCATCATTGTTTATAATACAAGAACTGGGTTATAGGGTAGCCATGATAAGGAGAGAACAGAAGAGAACAGCAGAGAACAAGATATACAATTGTGTGACCTTTGACAAGATAAGGAATTCCTGTGTCTCGTCAGCTTACAACAATATATTCAAGGGAGAAAGAGCTCAGCAAGAACATGAAGCATGAGACTGCATGAGGCTACTTAGTCTGACCCCCGATATGGCTGCTACAGATGTGTCTGGCGCTTTACAGAGTATATGAAAACAGATCCCTGCCCTGAGTGGCTTACAATCTAAAATCTGACAGGGACAGCATCTGGTATCCTTGGGCAGCCCCCCCTCAATTATCCTGTCCCCCCAGCCCAGTGCTCGGAGCAGTACCAGTCAGCTTAGGATGGTCACATATGCATTGCCCCAAACCAGGAAATGCATCACTGAGAAAAGAGGACAATAAAAGATACCGATTTGCATGAAATTTGCATATGCTAATGTATAGCTGTAGATACAAATTTAGAAATAGTTACTATAATTTAAGTAGAAATACAATACATCTCACCATGATGGTGAAGACTGTGACCGGGTGGCCTGTGTGCCTCAGTCTGCTGAGTCGTTCCTCAGTCTGCTGTTGAGGAGTTAACTGTTGATGGGCAGCTTGAAGGACCCTGCTGCTCTCCCTTCTTATGGCCCTTTACCGTTAAACCAGACTTGGACTGGACAGACCTTCAAACAGAGGACACCTTCAAACAGAGGACTGCCCTCTGACAGCCCTTCCAATAGAGGTCTGTCTTCTGCAAAGTAGGACACCCTACTTTGGTTACCCTAACTGCCATTTTAATTTCCCACAATCCCCCTGATGTAGCATTGCTCTGGGGTATTGTGGGAAATTTAAATGGCAGCCTTCAGCCCCCAATGCAGTGGCCACTGCCAGCTGCCTCTGCCAAGTAAGCCTCCAACAGAGGAGGGAGCCCACCAGAAAAAAACATTGCCCAGGGCCCCTCTCAAACCTGAAACCAGCCTTGCTAGGGAAAACCACGGAGGAAGGAGAGGGAAGGGGAGGCAGAGGTAAACGGGAGAATATGCCATTGTTTCAGTTGCACATGCACACGCTTGGGCTGTATCATTGCAGGTTTTGTTGCAGCATGGGAACTAGAGGTTTGAGCCAAAGCCTCCAGAGAGAAGGAGGGTTTTGAAGGAGGTAAAAGAGGTGGCAGTAGAGCTGTGCACAAAGGGCCTCTTGAAAGTCTCCCCCTTATTTGTGGGCAGGGAAGTCTGGGAGACAATTTCACCTAATTTCTCCAGCGGGAGGAGAAATTCTCAACAATTTCTCCCAGGTAGGGCTCCCCATGGGCAGGGCTTGTAGCACAGCTTCTTTCTTTTGGGGTAAGGGTTTGGGGGGGGTTTGTGATGCAACAGCATCAACTGTGTTGGCAGGCAGGCCCCCAGTTTGCATCCACCACAATGTAGGCAGGGGCAGTGTTCTGTCTAGTGCCAGCGATGAGGTGGAGGTTGTGCTCTGCCGAAATCTGCCCTCCAATTTCCTGAAAGTTTTCTTCCCTCGTGAAAGAGGCTTCCATTGTTCTGCCTCATTCAGGGTATTCTGTAACTCTCTTTTTGTGGTGTTTTTGAGCGTACCTAATCACAGCAGGCCTCCCAGGCTGTCTGCACGTCCTGATCTGAAAAAGCCCCATGGGAGGAATTACCTCAGGGTGCCTTCCACTGGGTTTTAATTGAAGTGTGGGAAGCTGAGGAGGCTGCAGGCTGCCAGACAGATTACTGCACAATGAAAAACAGGACACTTGTGCTCATTCCTCAGCCACCTCCTAAGTAAGGTAAGCCCAAGAAACCCAAACCAATCCAGGAGAATTTCTCTGAAATTTCTTCACCACTGAATTTCTTTTCGAAAATAATTTCTCTTATATCAAATTGAATGCGAATGGTTGAAAAAAAATGTGGGAGAAATTTTCGGCACAGCACTAGATGGCAGCACACAGCTGTTCTGGGACGGGGTTCCGGGCGCCGGGGGTAGGAAGGGAGAAAGGGCCAAGTCAACTGATGGAGCAGGAGATCTTGGGAAGATGGAGGGTGGTGGAGCTGGAGGAATGAGGATTGCAAGCAGGGCTGTATTGGGGTATAAAAGCAGAGATCCATGGTGAGCAAGGCCACACAGAGCTTTGAAGGTCAGGATGAGGAGGTTTTGCTGGTCTGGGAGTGGACAGGAAGCCAAAGCAGGGTTTTAAGGCAGGCCACCACGTGATGAGAGCGACAAGACAGACAAATGTTTTGGGCCACAGAGTGTTGGACAAGGCATTAATAAGCATTATTCTTGATAATGTTATTTACCTAGTGCCATCAGTGCAGGGTATCTAGAAACTGATGTAGGGACATCCGTGTATCGGATCTCCTGCATTGCTGTGTCTGTTTTTAAGCTGGGGAGGAGGCTGAGCTGAATTGGGACCATAATGCAGGGAGAGAAGGGGTTAATTGTGCTGCCCACACGCATACACCCCGGCTGTTTTTCTGATTGAAATTGTCCATCCCAAGGCAGGCAATGTGCTTTACACAGTTAGGGTGCAACCCTATGCCTGTTTAGAGCGAAACAAGTCCTGCAACTCCCAACATTCCCCAGCCAGAATTGTAGGACTTTTTTCTGTCTAAACAGGCATAGGATCGCTCCCTTAAGCTTATAGATAACCACAGTGTTAATAATACCAGCCCTCCACAACTATTATTAATTTCCTTCCTTCCTTCCTTCCTTCCTTCCTTTCTTTCTTTCTTTCTTTCTTTCTTTCTTTCTTTCTTTTCTTCTTTGTTTTTTTCCTTCTTTCTTTGTTTTCTTCCTTCCTTCTTTCCATCTTTCTTTCTTGGTTTCCTTCCTTCCTTCCTTCCTTCCTTCCTTGTTTTTCTTTGTTTCCTTCCTTCCTTCCTTCCTTCCTTCTTCCTTTCCTTCTTTCCATCTTTCTTTCTTTCCTTCCTTCCTTCCTTTCTTCTTTCTTTCCATCTTTGTTGGAAAGTTGGCACGGGCCTCTGTGAAATTCTCTTGCACAAGTCCCATGGAAATGTCTGGGGGGGGGGAATCTCATCCTCTGCTGAAATTATCTGAAGGATTGCCACCTCCCATATGTGCCTGCCTAGACCCTAAGATCATCCTCAGTGGGCCTTCTCTGTGAGCCCCTGCCAAGGGAAGTGAGGTGGGTGGCTACCAGGAAGAGGGCTTTCTCTACTGTGGCCCCCTGGCTGTGGAAAGAGCTCCCTAGAGAGGTTCTCCTGGCACCTACATTGTACTCCTTCTGGCACCAGGTGAAAACCTTTTTATTCTCCCAGTATTTTGGCATTTTAGCTTCCTAGTCTTTTAGCTTTGGTGTTTTAAATCTGTATTTTGAATCTCTGCATTGCTGCTAGGTTTTATTCTGGTTGTACTGTTACATTGTGGTTTTAAGCTTTCATATTTATATTGTTTTATGCTGCGCTTTGTGGTTTTAATTTTTGTGAACCGCCCAGAGAGCTTCAGCTATTGGGCGGTATAGAAATGAAACAAATAAAGCCTCAGTATGTGTGCAACCAAACTGAACATATATTTTCCCCCCAATACTGTCATTTCCATCTTCTTCCCATCCACCCCTTTGTGGCCTCCGCGGTAGGTATCAGATTTTTAGACTGTAGGCTTCTTGGGATGGGGATCTCTCTTCCCGTTTGTGAACACTGTGCATACTGATGGTGCAATATGCTCAACCAAACCCTCTGTGCTCTTCTGAGGAAGTTCCTGCTCCTGTTTGAGAAGGCCTGCTTTGCAGAAATTCCCGCTGGGTTTTCTCTTCTGGGTATAATACATGTGATTCCAAATTAAGGGGTTTAAAAAACTTTTTTTTCTTTTCAGCAATGTGATTATCATTTTCACACCAAGCCACTGGGAAAAGCACACACCCTAAAAGATATTTCCTTCCTTCCTTCTTCCTTCCTTTCCTTCTTTCCATCTTTCTTTCTTTCTTTCCTTCCTTCCTTCCTTCCTTCCTTCCTTCCTTCCTTCTCTTTCTTTCTTTCTTTCTTTCTTTCCATCTCTCTTTCTTGAGCAATCCTATGGCCCCTAGACAGAATTGGGGGGGGGGGCATAGGATAGTTTGGATTCTTGGATCCAAGGTTGGAGAAAGTGCTCTGACCTCAGACCCAAGAGTCCGAGTTCCCCACCCCTCCCCCTCACAGCCAGCATGGAGAGAACTGCCTTGGCAACCTCAGAGGGAAGGGAAAGGGGGTGTGCCGGCGGAGAGGAGGGGTCAGCGAATCCACAGGACTCCCCAGCCTCCTTGCCTCCCCCTCCCCGATGTGTCAGCTAGACAGGCAAAAAAGCCCATCTAACAAAAATACAGAGCAGGAGGAGTGTGGAGGCGAAGTTGACCTCTGCCACAGCTCCCGCTCTGCTTTGGATGGCCGTAAGCCTCCGAGTTCCTTAATCATTGTCTCCTTGCACCCTTAATCATTTCTATACCACCCTTCGGCACATGAGATTCCAGGGTGGTGTACAATATACATAATACATTATTTAGAAACCTAATACAGTGCAATAAAACTAATATCTAGCAGCCATCATAAAAGACAGCAATTTAAAAAATCAATTATAATTTCAATTACGAAGGCAGACTGAGAGATTATGCGTGGGATGAAAAGATGCAACTTAACCTGGTGATGAAAAGATTCTAAATTAGGCACCAGGCAGGGGTGAGCAGCTTCTGGCTCTCCAGTTGTTGGTGACTACAACTCCCATCAGCCCTAGCCAGCATAATCACTGGTGAGGGGAGTAGCAGTCCTACACCCTCTGGAGGACCACACTTTCCCCATCCCTGCTTCAGAGTAAATTAGGTGCCAAGCCTTTAGGGAGGGCATTCCAAGGCCATGGTGCCACCCTAGAGAAAGCCCTCTCCTTTGTAATGGCATAGTGTTCTTCCACTCAGGAAGGAGGCTGGCCATTAGCAAGAGATCTCAGACATCGTCAGGCTGGATGGGAAGAGGCGCCAACCCTAGTGTTTGGGTCAAGAGCCATTTAGAGCAGGGGTGTGGAACCTCAGCCTCATGGGCCACCTGGGGGCCTCTCCCTTCCCCCCAACCACCGATTGTTCGGTGTTTTCCCAGCTGTTGCACATTTTCCCTCCATTCTAAAAGTAGAGCTGTGCACAAATGACCTCTCAAAATTCTCCACCCTATTCATGGGCAGAGAAATGGTGGCGGCGGGGGGGGGGGGACCATTTCACCAAGTTACTTCAGCTGGAGGAGAAATTCTCCAGCAATTTCTCACAGGTTGGGCTCACCATTGGCAAGGTCTGTAGCACAAAGTCTTTCTCTTTTCCTAAGGGGTTTTGTTTTTTGCACTGCCAATGCAAGTGGCAACCGCAGCAACCGTGTTGGCAGCCTGGCCCCCATTTTGCACTCTCCACAACACCCCATTCCTGGCATTGTTCTGGGGCATTGGGGATGGGGGGACAAGGGAAGCAAAACCCACCAAAAACAGGGAAGAAAATTACAGGAACTTCTGCAAAGTCGCCTTTTATTGCGGGGGGCGGGGTTAGAAAAGAAAAATCTCAGGACTTGTCTGAGAAAAATGTCTTCTGAGAAATTTTGGCTCAGCTCTAGTTGTCATTCTTTAGGACTCGGCTCTTTCCCCAGGATCTTCCAAATGTTACATTTCTTAGGGCACAATCCTATGCATAGCTGGCTGGGGAATGCTGGGAGTTGTAGAACTTCCTTCTGTCTAAACATGCATAGGATTGCGCCCTTAGGGGTGATTGTGGATACACCTTGCCTGTAATGCAGTGCAGAGATATGAGTGTGCAATGAAAGACAGGGCACTTGTACACACTCCTCGGCCACCTCTTAAGGGAAGCACAAGAACCCTGAACCCAACCTATGAGAATTTCTCCAAAATTTCTCCTCCTTTGAATTTCTTTTCAGAAGCCATTTCTTTTCTATTGAATCGAATGAGAATGGTCGAAACAAATGCGGGAGAATTTTTCGGCACAGCGCTATCTAAGAGGTTGAAATGCCTCTGCTAAGGCTTAGTTACTGCCATTAAGAGCTTTAAGCTACAATATGCAGATAGTTTTGACAGTTTGACCCCACCTCCTTTGTCTTAGGCCCCGCCCACCACTGGAACGCAGCCCCTGAGAGCTTCTCTGAAACTGAATTTGGCCCTCAAGATGAAAGAGGTTTGACATCCCTGGTTTAGAGTAGGGATGTTGGAGAAATCTGCCACGAAGTCAAATAAGTTTGGATTTCTCCGAATCCAACCTGCGGATTCCTGAGCAGACTAGTTTTTCCCATGTCATATGGATTCTGCAGACTTGAACATGGTTTTTACTTTCTGAAACTTTATGCAAATTTAATTGTACAAAAATAATTTTTTAAAAAACATCCGCCAAAAAAGGGCATTTCCTCCATAGGGTAAAGCATGAAAATGTGCGTTCGGGGGGTGGGGGGTTGCACATTTTAAGGGGTAGCACATTTGGGGGGGGGTTTGCACATTTTCGCAAGTGTGAATTTTCACAAGTGCGAATTTGCGCAAATTAGGGAAATTGGAAAAATCCGTATCTGTCAATGAGCTGATGACAGAACAAAAAGCACCTGACAATCCACGAAACACAGGTGGAATGGATTTTACAGATCAGTACATCCCTAGTTTGGAGCTTTAAAGGGAAGGGCCCAGAAATAAATAGGCAAACTATGCAGTTCTTTTAAGACTGGAGCAATGTGAAGCAATTAGTCAAAACTCTGGCAGCAGAATTCTATGCTAATGGGAGCTTCCAAGGCTTCTTCAAGCACATGGATAACACACTGCAGGAATCCTACTAGGAGCATAGATCGCTGTGGCCAGACTAATTAAAAAATAAACTGTGGGAGATAGGATGCATAGATTTCCTCACATCAGATCTGGTTCGACCCTTAGCAGTGAAGGGATGTGTCTTGTTCTGCAGGAAGAGCAAAAGTGGGACGAAATTTCAAAAGGGAGAGATGCAGAACGTGAACACCAGAGGGTACTATTTTCACAGTTTGGAGCGGCAGAGAAGACACTGGTTCTTAATTCAAGCTGTTTTAAACCAAGACAAAACCCATTGACAGAGAACCGCTTTTTGACATCATGTTAAACCAGCTCACACTTTGAAAACTCGGACTGAAAACTGGCCAGAGGTGTAAAGTCAGAAGATCTGTATTACAAAGTGTAGGGATGAAACTATTACACGATCACTAGGGAGGCCTGGGTTCAAATCCGTGTTCAACCATGCAGAGCTCACTTGGGCTAGTAGCTCTCTCTCTCTCTCTGTGTCTCTCTCTCTTTCTCTCCCCACCTATCCTACCTCACAGGGTTGCTGTGAGGGCAAAACGGTTAGATGTGTCACTCTGAGCTCCTTGGAGGAATGGTGGGGTGCAAACGTAATAAATGCATACAATCTTTTGGTGCCACCTAAAAATGGTATGATGTGCTCAAGCTTTTGGTAGCATTTAATTTTTGATGGGTTTAATTCATGTTTTACCTGAAGCTTTCTACTGGCTGCTGTTTCTCTTTTGGAGTCATTTATATTGCAGTAGGAGAGCTTTTAATAAGCTGTTGTTGTAAACTGATGGAGGGGCAATATGGATAGAAAAGTGGGATTTTAAAAACAAACATATAAACAGGTTTCTGATATTTTCCCTGACATTGCCATGCCTCAGGCAGGGGGTTGTGGTTGTGGTTGGTGCTGTTGTTGTTTGAAACACAAACAGGAGCAGCAAAACCCTCTAAAATCAAGATGTCCAGCACAGCTAGCATCAATTAAAACAACACTGGTGGTGCCAGTGGGAGAGAAATTATGTCTTCCAGAACCAGTTCTCCCCCCCCCCCGCCCCACTTCCCACTCCATCACCTGTGGTAGCATCTTTCCCAAAGTGTCATGCCTTAGCCAAGGGTATGGAAAGGCAAATTCGACAGCCATTGGAGGGGGGCGGGGACTGCAAAACACAGGGATGTAAACTTGTCTCATATTAATCAGTAGATTCATCAATAAACTTTCATTGATTAACTGGTGGTGAGGGTGTCTCCTTTTAATCAGTGGGATTGGGAGTTAAGGGCACACTAGTTTAATAGTATTAGTTTAACTTGTATTGGTTTAATGAGTAGATCAATCATAGAATCATAGAATAGTAGGGTTGGAAGGGGCCTACAAGGCCATCGAGTCCAACCCCCTGCTCAGTGCAGGAATCCAAGTCAGAGCATCCCTGACAAATGGCTGTCCAGCCTCATCTTGAAGGCCTCCAGTATGGGAGAGCCCACCACCTCCCCAGGTAATTGGTTCCATTGTCGTATTGCTCTTACAGTCAGGACATTTTTCCTGATGTTCAGCCGGAATCTGGCTTCCTGTAACTTGAGCCCATTATTCCGTGTCCTGCACTCTGGGATGATCAAGAAGAGATCCTGGCCTTCTCTGTGACAACCTTTCAAGTACTTGAAGAGTGCTATCGTATCTCCCCTCAGTCTTCTCTTCTCAAGGCTAAACATGTCCAGTTGTTTCAGTCTCTCTTCATAGGGCTTTGTTTCCAGTCCCCTGATCATCTTTGTTGCCCTCCTCTGAACCCTCTCCAGTTTGTCTGCATCCTTCTTAAAGTGTGGTGCCCAGAACTGGACACAGTACTCCAGATGAGGCCTAACCAGTGCTGAGTAGAGGGGAACTAGTACTTCCCGGGATTTGGAAGCTATGCTTCTATTAATGCAGCCCCAAATAGCATTTGCCTTTTTTACAGCCACATCACATTGTTGGCTCATATTCAGCTTGTGATCGACAACAATACCAAGATCCTTCTCGCTTGTAGTGTGGTTGAGCCACGTATCCCCCATCTTGTAACTGTGCATTTGGTTTCTTTTTCCTAGGTGCAGAACTTGGCATTTGTCCCTATTCAATGTCATTCTGTTGTTTTCTGCCCAGCGCTCAAGTCTATCCAGATCACTTTGAATTTTGTTTCTGTCTTCCAAAGTATTAGCTATCCTGCCCAATTTTGTGTCATCTGCAAATTTGATCAGCATTCCCTGCACCTCCTCCTCCAAGTCATTAATAACAATGTTGAAGAGCACTGGGCCCAGGACTGAGTCCTGCAGTACCCCACTCGTTACTTCTCCCCAGTTTGAGAAGGTCCCATTGATAAGCACTCTTTGAGTCCGATTCTGTAGCCAACTGTGGATCCACCGGATCGTTGTTTCATCTAGCCCACTTTGAGCTAGTTTGCTCATCAGGATATCATGGGGCACTTTGTCGAAAGCTTTGCTGAAGTCGAGGTATATGATGTCTACAGCATTCCCACGGTCTACAAGGGAGGTTACTTGATCAAAAAATGAGATCAGATTTGTCTGGCAGGACTTGTTTTTGACAAATCCATGTTGGCTTCGAGTAATCACGGCATTGTTGTCAAGGTGTTTCCAGATGGATTCCTTTATCATCTGCTCCAGAATTTTCCCAGGGATTGATGTCAGACTGACTGGTCTGTAGTTCCCAGGTTCCTCCTTTTTACCCTTTTTGAAGATAGGGACAACGTTAGCCCTCCTCCAGTCATCTGGCACTTCCCCCGTCCTCCATGATTGCTCAAAGAGAATAGAGAGCGGTTCTGAGAGTTCTTCTGCCAGTTCCTTTATTACTCTCGGATGCAGTTCATCTGGCCTTGGAGATTTGAACTCATTCAAAGTAATGAGGTGTTCCTTGACCATATGCCTATCGATCTCAAGCTGCAATCCTGCCCCTTCAGCCTGCACTTCACCTTTGCCAGGGGGGTCATAGACCCTCTTTTGGGAGAAGACTGAGCCAAAGTAGGAATTGAGCATGTCTGCCTTTTCTTTGTCATCTGTTATCATTTTGCCATCCTTATTTAATAGCTGAACCACCATTTCTTTCCTCTGCCTAGTTAATCAACTCATGCATAGTTGATTAACTAGTGTAGGGCTGCAGAACCTCCTAGGGTTCAACCCTCCAGGGTTCCCAAGAGGGCCACGCCCCCTTCTCCTGGCCCCACCCCCTTTCCCCGACCACCAATTGTTTGGTAGTTTTCCGGCTTCTGCTCAGTTTTTTCCCCATTTTAAAAGGTTGAAATGATCCTAAGGCTTTAGTTACTGGCAGTATGAGCTTTAAGCTAAAATATGCTGTGGTTTTGTTTTGGTTTTTGCATTTTTGGTCCTGCCTCTTTTGCCTTCAGCCCCACCCACCACTGGGAAGCAGCCCCTGACAACTTCTCAGAAATGGGATCTGGCCCTTGCTTCAACACCCCTGAACTAGTGCAAGCCACTGGCAGAGATGGGGATCACTAGAGGTTTTTGTTAGCAGAGATGGGGATCCAGGGCATGCCACTGTGGTTCTTTTTCAGAGACTACCTCGATGCTGGTGTTTTACTATAACAGGCAATGAAGAAGGCCGTGCTAAAGGTGGCCATTTGCATCTTATAATGGCCAGGATCCAAACAGCTACTTTGGTTATAATCCAGGGTTTGTGCTTTCCCAGTTGGATTTCTAATGTTCTGGTTGGGGGGGGGGTGTTTGCTTTGAATAACAGCACCCCCCTCCCATTGCCCTATCCAAAAGCAGCTTTTGGAAGTTTGCTCTGTTTCAAAAGCCATTCTCTCTGTCAGGGTTCCCCTTATGTCCTGGACCCCCTGAGTAACTCCTTAAGGATCTCTTGCCTCCTTAAGAGTCCCAACATCCTTCTTTTAAACTTCCCAGTAACTTGGGGTTTAGGCTGTAGGCATGGGGTGACTGACACTCTAGATACAGCGTTTAACCACAACGGTTTTGCTGGTAAAATAAAACAAGCAAATCACAATGAAAGGAATTTACACGATAGAGCTGAGTGATATAAAAGGCATTAAGAGAAAATAAAAGTTGCAAAACACGTATTCCTTTATTTTAGCTGCACTTAGACTTCTCCAGGCTGCTTCTTCCTGCTCCTTCTTCAGGCTCATGTCTCCCCAACTCTGCTTTTATTGGCTCTCTCACTCTCTTTATATACCCTCCTCCCTCAAAACTGAAAGTATTGTTTCAAGCCTGAAGAAATGAAACTTAACTGGGGAAATTAAACTGAAAGTTAAACAGGGAAATGAAACTACACCTCTGAGGGATACCCCCTCCCAACAAAAATTGCAGGCCTCTAAGCCTGACCCTTTTCCCCCTTGCCTCTGTAGGCCTCAAACCATCACACCCTCTACATTTTATTACTGATGAGTTGCAGCTGAATGTGGGAAGGTGCACCTGAGCGGCAAGCCATCATCTACATTTCCCACAATGGCGGGAGTGATGCTGCATCAGTGCCATTGTGGGATATTAAAATGGCAGTCTGCTGGCCAGTGCTGATCACAAGGCCCAGGGCAGAGCTGATCTAGGAAGCTAGATCTGTAACCACGCTTTGCAACTGTGCAAATCAGCCTCTTGAGTCTATGAGCGTCTCTACATGGGGCTTTTGCCCTACGATTGAGATTGGTTACTCATGGAAGTTTGCAGGTCCTTTACATGATATCGTCGACCTCCAGTGCCACTCCCATGCTTTCTGTTCATTCCTCGGCTTTATATGAAATAATGAGGCATTAAAAGAAAGTGGTTTGAAGCGGTTTGAATTTGTTGGTGTAAAGAGGAAGTGGTACTATAACAACAGTGCCATCTAGTGACTGTATAATGAAACATATAGAACTTGCACAGAAAGCCAATCGTCCAAAAAAGAACAGGAAGTGTGTGTGAAGGAACCCATCTCAATCCCGCAAAGAATCCAGAAGCCCCAGTAAAGTTGTGGGATTTAAAACTTGATGTGGAGAAGCCCTATAAGTCAAAACTGCAAGAGAACATAAGGGAGGGAAGGATCTCCAAGAAGGGGGCAAATAATAAGGTGCGATTGTTGCAAAGTCCAAACATCCTCTCTGTCCATGCACGCACACACACATACACACACCACCCTTCCAGGCCTCAAATGCCAATCTCATGAAACTTGAAACATGTTGTTTTGACTAGCAAAGCGGAACTCACTAAGTCCCTTCAGGGGAAAAGGACAGTTCTGCCTTTTTCATCCTGCCCATTGGAGAGATGTTATCATGTTGATGCACCAGTAAGCATATTCTAACTCAGCGTTTCGCTCTTCCTGGCTTGCGTGGCTGCCCCATCCGGCTATGTCTCTGGGGCTCTTTAAAAGGGGCTGGTGATTACCTGGCAGGTGCGATCCACTGTTCCCCCATACCCCAATATAGGTCCAGGGCAACCCCCTTCTCATTGCTTTTTTATAGATCTGTATTGCACCCAGTTGTCAGCTCCTGTCCAGAGGCTCTGGTATGTACATCGATGGAATCAGATATGTGCAATCGCATTTGCCGATGTTTTTAGTGAATGAAACACCCAGTCCCTGGGGATCCCCATGTGTGCACTGGAACCCCTGCAGAGCTTTGGAATAAGGCCAGGATCACTATCAATATTGCAAGAAAAGTTTTACTGATTATGGCATTGCTGTATACAATGCAGAGTACACAAAGCAATATATTTTGTACCATGCACATACAATTAATATAATGTGAATATAACATAAAGCTACACTTGAGCAGCTGAAGACTCCAAGCCTACAGGACTGACTCCTGAGTAGACCTGCATATGACTGCAAGGTGATAAATACATTACATTATGTCCACTCACGGTGTAACAATAACTGCAACAATATTTGTTTTAGGTTGCAATCCTGTACCCATTTACCTGGGGGTAAGCCATACTGAAATCATTCAATCAGACATGCATTGGAATGTGCTGTTGCTCTTGCACAATTTTATTTTTCTTGTAACAAATGATTTTAATAACAATAATGATATTTCAAACAACGTTGGACCTCCAGGAAATGCGAGATTAACTTTAAAATCATTGGCGTTTCAAAAATTAAAAACACACAGCAACGCATTCCAAATTTACTCAGTAGAAAGTTTCACTGAATTGAGTGGGGCTTACTCCCATGAAACCTGCATATGATCACAGCAATAGAGGCATCCAGAAGGATTAGAAACTTAACATTTGTTGTTGTTGTTGTTGCTTTTCAACATGCTGAATATGCCCAAAATAACATTCTCCCCAGCCCATGTTTGCGTGAAATCACCCACTGCTCTTTAATCTTAGAATTCATGCAATTGACCCCAGAAAGTTAGAGGACAAGTTGGCACGATTGGGACTCATCCTGCACTGTTGGTTATTACCTCCCTCTCTCTTTTTGATTTGCACAACTGGATAAATTCAGCCATGGTGAGAAATGCAAATGCACATTTTGATATTTCTTGCTGCAGATTTTGTTTTTTAAAAAACTGGAGGAAAAACCTAAGTGGATGGAGGACAGAATATGAAGCCAAGGCAATATGTGCCTTAGTTTTCCTCCAGTTCCCAGTTAAAGGCAGCCACCATTTGGATGCAATTCCAGTTAATGAGAAGATGCAGAGATGAATGTAGAGCAAATATAGTAGATGAAAATGGCCCCAAGCAGAAGAATTCTCAATTGTAGCACAGGTGAGGCTTAAATCTGAGAGATGAATCAGCTCCTGAATACACACACACACACACACACACACACACACACACAGTGTATATATATATATATATATATATATATATATATGCACACACACACTATACCAAAATAAAACCGAGCAGCAATGCAAAGATTAAAAATACATATTGAAAACACAGGAACCAAAAGACTTAAACGCCTGGGAAAATAACATCTTCATCTGGCTTTGGAAAATGCACAACGTAGGTGCCAGGCGAGCCTTTCTGGGAAGCTCACTCCATAACAGGGGTGCCACAACAGAAAAGGCCCTCTTCTTAGTAGCCACGGAACTCGTTTCCTTTGGCGAGGGCTCCCTGGGAAGGGCTGCTGAGGACGACCTTAAGTTCTGGGTAGGAATATATGGGGGGCGACAATCCTTCAGATAACCTGGCTCCAAGCCATTTAAGGCTATGAATACCAGCACTTTGAATCAGGCCCAGTCATGGACTGGCATTCATTGCAGATGGAAAAGTACTGGCATAATATGATCACGTTGGCCAGTGAAGAATGATAGAGACAAGATTCTTGTGCCCATATGCAGAGAGCATATCTTTCCTTACCAAGTCACCCCCCCTCTCGATAATTCTGGGATTGCCGGGGGGAGGGGCATTGCTGCCCCTCACTTTTAAGAAAATGACTTCTCAAGCTGCCATCCACACCCTGATGTCTTCCAGATGTATTGGACTACAACTCTCATCATCTCCAACCAGCTTAGGTTGGTGAAGGCTGCCTCCAAGCCATCACTCCCAGTGGCTGTGTTCGAAACTCCCTGGACAAAGGCCAGGACCACTTCATTACTGCAATTTGTACAGCACCTTGCACCTTGCTCGCATTTAATTCATTCTAAGTAGTAACTGCAACATGATGTCATTTGTGCATTGAAAAGGGTTTCAGGGTGCTGCCTGTACCATTAAAAAAAACACGCCTCCTAGCTGGTCCTTTCTTGACTCTTTTCCATAGCTCGTTGGCACAGGCCTCTGTGAAGTTCTCTTGCACAAGTCCCATGGAAATGTCTTGAGGTGGGGAGGGACATCTCATCCTCTGCTGAAATTATCTGAAGGATCGCCACCTCCCATATGTGCCTGCCCGGACCCTAAGATCATCCTCAGTGGGCCTTTTCTGTGAGCCCCTGCCAAGGGAAGTGGGGTGGGTGGCTACCAAGAAGAGGGCCTTCTCTACTGTGGCCCCCTGGCTGTGGAAAGAGCTCCCTAGAGAGGTTCTCCTGGCACCTACATTGTACTCCTTCTGGCACCAGGTGAAAACCTTTTTATTCTCCCAGTATTTTGGCATTTTAGCTTCCTAGTCTTTTAGCTTTGGTGTTTTAAATCTGTATTTTGAATCTCTGCATTGCTGCTAGGTTTTATTCTGGTTGTATTGTTATATTGTGGTTTTAAGCTTTCATATTTATATTGTTTTATGCTGCGCTTTGTGGTTTTAATTTTTGTGAACCGCCCAGAGAGCTTCAGCTATTGGGCAGTATAGATGTGAAATAAATAAATAAAGCCTCATGACTGAACAACAATGTGTGCAACCAAACTGAACATATATCCCCCCCCCCCGATACTCTCATTTCCATCTTCTTCCCATCCACCCCTTTGTGGCCTCCGCAGTAGGTATCAAATTTTTAGACTGTAGGCTTCTTGGGACGGGAACCTCTCTTCCCGTTTGTGAACACTGTGCAAACTGATGGTGCAATATGCTCAACCAAACCCTCTGTCCTCTTCTCAGGAAGTTCCTGTCCCTGTTCCAGAAGGCCTGCTTTGCAGAAGTTCCCGCTGCATTTTCTCTTCTGGGTACAATACATGTGATTCCAAATTAAGGAGTTTAAAAAACTTTTTTTTCTTTTCAGCAATGCGATTATCATTTTCACACCAAGCCACTGGGGAAAAAAACACACACTAAAAGATATTTGCACATCTTCTTGGACTGTCATCTCTAGGAACGTGCATCGTGAAATGTTTTTAAAAGCAACGTCCCTGAATCACAATGTCGATTTCTTCTCCGCCCGCTCACCCAATACATTCTTTTACCAAAATATTTCTTTTTTTCACTGAGAGGGGAATGCAGCTCCTTAATAGTTCTTCACTAACACTTTGTTTTGGGAGAGGCGAACAAACTTTTCTTCATATTTTCTCTCCCAAAAGCGCTCAGACAGTGTGATCAGGTGATTCATTGCTGCGTTTTGTTTTGAAAAATTGGTCTGATCCGGGGAAAGTTAAAAATAGAAGGCAATTGTTTGGGAATGACTTTACCCTCCGTACCCTCTGCCATCTGTCTGTTACCCTCCTCCACACCCCCTGCGCCTCCCTCTCTTCTCACAGGGCCACATTGTCCACAGTGCCTGCATCTTAGAGGCGGAGTTGTATGTGGCGAGGCGGCTTCGGGAGCTGTGACAAACACCTGCGGCCCGCACAATGGACCCTGGGTGTGTGTATGAGTGTGTGTGTGGGGCGGGGAGATTGATGCTTTGCAGGCGGGGCGGGGTGGGGTGGAGGCGGGTTGAGGGAAGGAGGGGGCTGTCATTCGAAGCCCATGTGAACTCCGGCTTTGGAGGGCAAGCTTTGACTGGCAGCTTTTGTGGGGTGCCATTCTCTTTCAAAAGGTCTGCTTTAACAGACAGTGAGTGGGGGGGGGAAGGGGGAGGGGAGCCTTCTCTCCCATAACTCCTACAGGGCAATCGTAAACACTGAGAATCTCTCTCTCTCTCTCTCTCTCGCTTGCCTTTTCCCACTTGTTATGCATCAAGCCATTGCAGCTCTGGAATGCACAGCATTAATTAGAAGCGCGCAGCAGATATTGGAAAGAAAAGTTTCTTACAACTTTTGGGACAACTATAGGAGATGTCCGTTGCACAAAGGCTTTTTTGTTTTCCTTCCTCCTCGTTACATTATCAGTGCAATATGTAAGGTAGTTGTCCTTTTCATTGAAATTAAGTGGAAAACTACTAAACCTTGTTTTATTCTCCCTTTCATCGACTCGCCCCCACACACACACACATGAAAGAGGGCTCTTTAACGCTTAGCTTTCAACTTTGGGGGTGGGGTGGGGTTGGTCTGTTTAGGTTTGCTCCACAGTCTCTTTTCCATGTGCAAGAGCTTTGAGGAAGGACGTACATCTGTGTAACGCCTGGCTCTTGCATCTTCAGCAGGGACCTTGCATGATATCCAGACTTTGGGCAAAAAAGAGAGGAAAATGTGGAATGGATGGATGGATTTGATTTGATTTGATTTGAACCTTGCCTTTCTACCAAGAAAAACGGCACTCAAGAGGTTTTACAGTCACAAATTAAACTTGCCTGAAACAATAATAAAAACAAATGCATTAAATACAATTAAAAAACAACGACAACAAGCTAAAAACTGCATCCAACCCCGAAGACCCGTTTACATGCCAAAGGCCTGCTTGAATAAAAAGGTCTTTGCCGGCCGGGGGAAGGACAGCAGGGAGGGAGCAAACCTAACCTCTGTCGGCAAGGAGTTCCGCGTAAAAGGTAATGCTTTAAAACAAGGACACGACCATCCATAAGTGTGCAAAAATGTTGCACATGTAGATTATATTATAGGGCCATCCCAAACATGTTTACTCGGAGGTGAGTCCCACAGATTTTAACTGCACTTGCTGGCAAGCAAAATGTTCATAGGATTGCAGCTGTGCAAGGCAATCTTACGCATGTTTACCTGGAAGTCAGTCCCACCGTGTTCACTGGGGTTTACTCCCAAGCAAATATAGACTTACTGAACATGCTAATTAGGGAGTATGTTCCAGTGAACACAGTGGGACTTCCATCTGAGTGTACGTGCTTGGGATGGAGTTGTTAGTGGTGCTTAAAAGTTCCATCGAAATCAAAGGGACAAGTTTGTCACTACTAAGGTTGCAGTTTTGTGCAGTTACCTGGTAGTAAGCCCTATTGATCACAGTAGGATTTACTTCTGAATAAATACATGCATCGCATTCTGCTCTTAGTCCCATTGAACTGAATGGGACAACTAACTTTCCCTGAATTGAAACCGAAGTATGTACGTTAGCAATGAGGTTTGTAGGGTGCATTCCTGTACTTGCCTACCTGGGAATCAGCCCTATGGAACTCAGTGGAATATATTTCTGAGTAGGCATGTATAGTATGTAGGCATGTATTAGCCTCTTACTCATGGGTGCTCAGATTGATGTAAGCCACATGATGACTTCTGCACATCCAGAAGTATGTTCAGAAAGCAGTGGCCTTCCAGATCTTGTTGGACTACAACTCCAGTCATCCCTGACCATGGCCCATGCTGGCTGGGGCTGATGGGAGTTGAAGTCCCCCACCCTGGAAGTAGGCCATGATAGGGAGCTTAAGTCCCACTGACTGCGAGTGGGCAAAGGGCTGAGATTGACTTGTTCATTGATTTGTTTGTTTGTTTATTTGATTTATATCCTGCCCTTCCTCACAAAGAGCCCAGGGTAGCTAATAACCACTATAAAACATAATATACCACACAGGCAACATTAAAATCATGACTCTAGAATCACAAATAGATAATCAAACACAATAAAAACCATTAATAGGATCAATAAAAAAACAGCACTTGCCTATATCTCCCAAAGCCTGCACAAATAAATAGGTCTTTAACTGGGGCCGAAATGACAACAAGCATGGCGGACAGCCAAATCTGTACCAGAAGAGAGTTCCACAGCCAGGGTGAAGCCACCAAAAAGGCCCCGTCACGTGTGACGATGAGGTTTGCTTTATTTTACAGTGCAACCCTATTCATGTTTACACAGAAGTATATAACCACCACCGTGTTTAAAAAGTCCATGGGGAATAAAGCTATCAGTAGCTACTAGCCCTCATGGCTATATGCCACCTCCAGTATCGGAAGGAATACATCTCTATGGACCAGAGGGAGGGGACCACGAGTGGGCGAGTGCTGCTTGCGCTCATGTCCTATTTGTGGGCTTCCCACAAGCAGCTGGATGGCCACTTGTTTGAACAGAATGCTGGGTGAGATGGACCTTTTTTCCCTGGTCCAGCATAGTTCTATGTTCTTATGTAAGAAATCAGTGGGATTTAAAAGTGCTAAGCTTTGGCAGGTTCATGCTCAAGAGTTTGTACTTTTGCAAAAGTATACGACTGAAATAAAGATACAGCCACCTTTTCCTCCCTTAATTATTTTTGACCATTCGGTCTGATCCAGCATGGCTCTTCTTATGTTCTTATGCCTTCCATAGGGCTTACTCCCTAGTAGGTGTGTTTATGATCGCAGCCTGAGGGTACTTACATCACGTGGGCTTATGTGATTGCTGTTGTGTTTTTAAAACAAAACAAAACAAAAACTGGTGTGGGGTGGTGGGAGCAGCTGGATCAGGGCCATGCCATGGGTTGGGGGTGGGCTTTCTTCCCACTGCAAGTAGCAGATGTGAGGGGGCTCAATTCGGATCAGTACTGCAGCAGGGGCAAAGCCCCTGTGCCAACTATTTGTTTTCAAAACAACAACAACCCCGCAAAGGGCCAAACTATGGGAATAACATCATATCTGGGTGACCAACCAGATGGGTGATTAATAAATTTAATACTAAATAAATAATAAATAAATATCTAGTTTGGCCTTTCATCTACTGATTAAATTTGCAAACGCTTTCATATGGGTAAAAACCAGTGTTTAAGAAGCATGCTTCCTTCATTTTTAGATAATGCACGCAAGTGCTCTAGCAGGGATTGTTTTACAAAAGGCATTCTCCTCCTTTGTGAGATAAAAGTTTATGTGTGTGCTTCTTTTAAGATGGTGCTTCCAATCTGAAGTTTTTATAAGTACTTAGCTATTATCTCTCTGTCTTCTTCTTCTTCTTCTTCTTCATCATCATCTCTCTATCATCATGATCTATCTGCTCCCCAATAAATTGGGGACCCCTTTTTAATAAATTATGTTTTTCAAAATCAGTTAAACTAATCTATCCAATGACTTGATTGCATGATGATGATGATGACGACAACAACAACAACAACAATAATAATAATAATATAATAATAATAATAATGGCATTGACTTAGTACACCTATGAATCAATTACTCTTTTCAGTTTGAAAATCTCCTTTGCTGCAAATATTTCATAGCATCTTGTCCAAATGCAATGCAGCCACAGAAAAGAGTCTTAATGTTCACAACAGTTAAAGTTATCAGATTTGTCAACATGTACAAATGTTGTGTATGGGGTGTGGGGTAGGGGAGAGAATTGAAATACAGAGCGAATCAGAGCTCCCCTCCACAGCCCCCTTGAAGGCAGGCCTGAGCACCTCATGCACCAGGCCCCCTCAAATTACATAACAGAGCTAGTCTTCTCCTCTGAGGCCTAATTAACTAATTAATCAGGTGCTGAAACCAAATGAATAGAAGTTCTCAGGCAGACAGGCCAAGCCGTAAGAGAAGCACTCGGCCATCTCCAAGACAGCGCGGCCTTTCTTTTCGGGGGGCCCCTCAGCCCATTCAGAATTTTTTGTTGTGGTGTTTACAAAGGCTGACGACGTCCCACCGTCAGCTGGGCCAGTGCAAATGTTTGGAAGAGGGAGGAAATCAAATAAAGAGATGTCCTGTTTGTCCATGTCAGGCAAATGTCTCCCATCCAGGACTTTGAGCATTTGGAGCCGAATGGGAACCTGTTGCCGTCTCGGAGCGTGATGTGCTCCTGTGAAGATGTGCAGTGAGTTTTGTGGCACACTCCACACATACCAATATTTTGTGCGTTGACTGGTCCAAGATGGATCTCGTCTCTCTCTTCCTCTCTCTCTCTCTGCTTTATTGTGCCTGTTTCAGAATTACGGATCCGTTATGCATGTCAATGAGGATGCTCTGGTTACACAGAGAGAGTTCCAAAGACCGAATGAAAGCAAAACCCCAAATATATATGTGGGCATGATTTTTCCTTCAAAAACACAACTCAAGAGTAGAGTTAGCAATGGACAGCAGTGACCAAAGTTAAGGGAACAAAACTCTTATGTTATGGCATTTGTTATGGGGCACAGTGTTGGAGAGTAGAGCACTTCACTGTATAAACACCGATTCAACAGGAGGATGTCTCAGACCCCTGCTGGACCAGAGCAAAGGTCCATCTCTTCCAGGGTCCTCTTTCCAACAGTGGCCAACCAGATGCCTTTGGGAAGCCAGCAAAGAAAACATGAAACCAGCAGTCCCCATTTGCTGCTTATCCCCAAAATCTGTTATTCGGGGCACACTGCTTTGGAACACGGAGGCTCTATTTCATGCTCACAGATCATTGCTGTTGATAGGCTTATCCTCCGCAGATTTGTCTTATCTTGGTTCCTTTCCTTTATTATATTTCTATACTGACCAGTAATGTCGTGGCACATTCAGAAGTGCAGGGTGCCTTCTTGACAGTCACAACCTCGCCCCCTCACAGCCAGGCCCCCTTCTAAGATTGTACAACCTTGCAAGATATACAGCCTTCAACTGGCATCCAAAAACAGTGCAGCTGGACCTCTGAGAAAAAATGCAGGGGTGTTAAAATCTTTTTCACCCACTCACACACGAACATTTTAGGTTTTCAAAATATGATTCTCTATGGAACCTTCACCCTCTGAACTCAGCCCTCATGGACAGATCCCTTCTAATTTAAACAGCCCCCTTGCACACTCCCTTAGTGCCCCAACATTACCAATTACCCTAAGCTCCTTCATTATATCTCTCCCATCCCGCAACAGAAACGTCCACACACCCAGCTGGACTGAACCACACACACACGCACACACTGGTGTAGCGGTAAATTTGGAAATGCAGGAGCTCATTGTGACAGTCTCCAAGGGCATATCAACAAATCAGTTCTAGGAGTTTTCATCTCCACCAGGATCACATCTTTGGTAAAGCGAATAGGTCCTAACTGCCCATTCCAGACCAAGTCATCCCAAATACTTTGCATTCCAACATGGAACAATATAGTGTTGCCTGGAAAATTCATTCCCCCCACAGCTACAGTGAGGACCGCAGCTAAGCTCAGTGGGAACAGGGAATTCTGAGGGGGGGGTGGCAGATGACATCAGAGTCCCTGCTAATGAAAAAGTGCTGGGGCTATGTCCCTGCGAGCCCTTCCTCCACTACACCACTGATACTGACCCATAGCCGAAGCTCTCTGGGCGGTTCACAAAAATTAAAAACCATTAAAATACATTATATAAAATATAAAACCATTCGCATAATAACATAGAACAAATAGCACACACAACAACAACATATATCTAAAACAAAAACAATCGCCCAGAGACAATCAAGAGACTCATTATATGCTGCCAAATGCCTGAGAGAAGACAGCAGTTTTAACCTGGCGCTGAAAAGATGACAATGTTGGCACCAGGCGGGCCTCATCAGGGAGATTATTCCAAAAATGGGGAGCCACCACTGAGAAGGCCCTCTCTCTTGTTGCTCCCTTCCAAGCCTCCCTCAGAGGAGGCTCCTGGAGGAGGGCCTTAGATGCAGAGCGTAGCATGCAGGTCAGGATTTATAAACCTTTTTCTGAGTTGAGTTGGTACTTACCCAAGGGGGCGGCGGGAATGCACAGTGTATTACTCATTATTCAATTATTTATCCATATTCATAGCCTGATCCATTCCAAAGGCTTGAGTGCTGGTAGTGGGGAATAGGGTAACAAAACAAGCCCCTGGCCATGAAATGGGGGGGGACCCCAAAGCACCTACCCCACTCTCTCTGTTGACTTAACCTGCGCCCCTGTGCAAACAGGCAGGTCTTACAATGTTTCTGAAAAGATGCTCAGCTGTGGCCAAACCTGGCAGAGAGGTGGTAATGTTGGCAGATACATGGAGCTAAGATGATCAAGGGGCTGGAGCAACTCCCCTATGAGGGAAGGTTACAACACCTGGGATTGTGTAGCTTGGAAAAATGGTGAGTAAGAGGAGACATGATAGAGATGTACCGAATTATGCATGGTGTGGAGAAAGGACATATTTGTCCCTCTCTCATCATACTAGAACCCGGAGTCATCCCATAAAGTTGATTGGTGGGCGATTCAGGACAGATAAAAGGAAGTCCTTCTTCACACAGTGCATAGTCAAACTATGGAATTCACTTCCACAAGATGTTGTGATGGCCACCACTTTGGATAGCTTTAAAAGAGGGTTAGACAAATTCATGGAGGAGAAGGCTATCAATGGCTATTAGTCCCAATGGATGTATGCTACCTCCTGTATCCGAGGCAATAGCCTATGTACACCAGTTGCTGGGGAACATGGGTGGGATGGTGCTGTTGCACTCATGTCCTGCTTGTGGGTTTCCTGTGGGCAGCTGGTTGGCCACTGTGTGAAAAGAATGCTGGACTAGATGGATCTAGTCCAGCTTGGTCTGATCCAGCATGGCTCTTTTTATGTTCTTATGTTCTCTCTAGAAATGTAGGATTGGGTAGAGTGATTGCCCCGTTTCTGCACTATGGTTCGTTCTAGGTTTGTGTGTGTGTGTGTGGGGGGGGGAGGTCCTTGAGCAAGATAAGATGCACTTGATGTGCCCCCTCTCCCTGAAGGGGCCCACCTCCTTGCCACTGTCAGCACTTGCTTGCCCTCTTCCTATGGTCCCTTCTTGCGGTGGTGGTGTGGTGAAGTGCACACGATCCACGAGCCCTCCCAATCTGCTGCTTGAGAGAGTGGATGCACCTCGCCTCACTGGAGGGCTGCTGTGGAGAGGGGCACTTCTTGAGGGTCTCAATCAGAGGTCTTTCTCACATCCACTATCTCATCCATCAAACCTCATCCATTGAACCTCCATAACCTCATCCATTGAACCTCATCTTCTGAACCTCATCTGTTGAACCTCCATAAGCTCATCCACTGAACCGCATCTTCTGCATGCAGAGCAGAACCTCAGCCATTGAACCTCATCTTCTGATAGATAGAAATGATCTATTGAACCTCATCTTCTGAACCTCATCCATTGAACCTCCACTATTTTGTCCATTGACCCTCATCTTCTGAACCTCATCCATTGAACCTCCACTGTTTCATCCACTGACCCTCATCTTCTGCATGCAGAGCAGAACCTCAGCCATTGAACCTCAACCATTGAACCTCATCCATTGAACCTCATCCATTGAACCTCATCTTCTGAACTTCATCCATTGAACCTCCACTATTTCATCCATTGACACTCATATTCTGCATGCAGAGCAGGTGCTATGGCACTGAAATACAGTATTTCTTGTGCAGTCACCTGCTTGCTTCCTTGCTTACCTGTTGCCAGGCTCTCTGGGTTGGCATGCAGACAGAGGAAATGGTGATGATAGGAATAGAGGAGATAGGAAGAGCCTAAGAAGCCGCTATTGCTCCATCAAGTCCAGTATTGTCAGCACTGACTGGCAGCAGCTTGCCAGGGTTTCAGATGGGAGTCTTTCCTAGCCCTGCCTAGAGATGTTGGGGATTGAACCTGGGACCTTTGGCATGCAAAGCAGGGGCTCTACCAGTGAGCTATGGCCCTTCCCCTAAAAATAATGTAAGATTTCAGTCCTCATGGCTCTGAATAAAGGGCTGATTTAAATATGAACACAGGAAGGTGCCTTACATGAAGTCAGACAATTGGTCCATTTAGCTCAGTATTGTCTACACTGACTGGCAGCAGCTGTCCAGGATTTCAAAGAGGGCTCTTTCCCAGCCCTACCTGGAAATGCTGTGATTGAACCTGGGGCCTCTTGCATGCAAGGCTTCTGCTGCTGCTGCTGCTTCATCACCATCATCATCATCATCTCATTTCTATATTGCCCAGTAGCTGAAGCTCTCTGGGTGGCTCATAGGGTTGTTGGAGAAATCTGCAATGGAACCAAATAGGTTCAAATTTTCATGAATCCAACCCACAGATTTCACAGCAGACCAGCTTTCCCCCTGTTGGGTGGATTCTGCAGACTTGCAGACCGTTTTTCTAACTTTCCTGAATTTTGCACAAATTTTGTCATAGAAAAATACCCAAAATGTTTAAAAACATGGCCAAAAATGTGCATTTCCCCCATAGGCTAAAGCATGAAAATGCATATTTGGGGGAATTTTGTGCATTTTCACATGTGTGAATTTGTGCAACTGTGCATGTGCGCAAATGCAAATTTGTTCTAATTCGGAACCGGACAAAATCCAATTCTGTCGATGGGTGGACAATAGAACGAAAGACATCTGACAACCCGTGAGATACAGATGGAACGGATTTCACACAATCCATACCTCCCTAGCAGTTCACAACAATTCACAAAGAATACCAACAGAATGATGAAAAACATAGTCTGAAAGGTTATAACATACAAAATGTATAAAACAATTTAAATAACTAAAAACAATTTCAATAAACAATTTCAATAATAGACATGTTCAATACAGCTGACATAGGTGCCCCATCATATGCCATTAAATGCCTGGGAGTAGAGGGCAGCCTTAACCTGGCACAGAAAATATGACAGTGTCAGCACCAGGTGGGCCTCAGTGGGGAGCTTATTCCAGAGTTAGGGGGGCAGCACTGACAAGGCCCTCTCCCTTGTCGCCACCTTCTGAGCCTCTCTTGTGCTCTACCACTGAAGTACAACGTCTTCTCTGAATGATCTCAGGGGCTGTTGCTGCCACAAATGGCAGCAACACTATGTGTGTGTGTGTGTGTGTGTGTAGGGGGTCAAATGGAGGAGAGGGGGCACCAGAGGGGAGTAGACCAAGGGTACCTCACCCAAGGGTTCCCTGAAACCTAAATTTGTCCTTGCTCCTCCTGAGGTGCTCCATTTATCCCCTGACTCTAGTTTCACGTCGGAATTTTCTGGAGCTTGTTTTTAAAAATGAAAGCGGAGGAGCACCAGGTCACTAAGGAAGCTGTGTGCGCTGTGCTTTGTGGGGGTCTTCTTTGACAAATCCCAGCACCAGTGGTCACGGCTTCGATCAGAGGAGGAAAGGCTGTGATATCACCTCATCCCTGGGGCCTTCACTTTCACGGACAATGTCCCTGAATGGACGTGTCGAAAGGAGGCTGCGCCTCTCAAAGAGTTCACATGACGGGCTTTCAAGAACCTTCTTCACTCAGAGCCCAGCAGGACGGAGCTAATTGGGAGGAAGCATTCAGAGTGCCCTGTTGGTTTACATGGCCAACTATTTAGCAAACAGCAGGAACAAGGATCTGAACTGGAAAAAAGAAAAACACAAACCACTGGCCCTTAACGCTGTCCCAAGAGTGGACTTGTCTCCTCAATGTTTAGACAATGCCTCTTGGAGCAATGGGGGGATGAAAGTTAAAAGGATGTTCTTCCTCAGTGTGGAGGAGTCTGGGGCCAAATCGATTGTCATTGCACTGAGTTTTCATCAAGGGATTTCCCTCCATCGTACCCGGTAAATGCCAGTTTTTGAACTGGGGGAAGCAGGAAGGTTGGCAGTAATGTGCTTCAGCAGATGTTCAGTGTGTGTGTGTGTGTGTGTGTGTGTGTGTGTGTGATCAGGATCATACTTATCTTGGCTACTCTTGACTTCCATGAGTTCAGCCAAAGATCTGGATAGAGTAGGAGCATGCCCATGGGCATCAATTTTCCCCCAGGCACCTTTTTGGTACCCACCAAGGTATGTGTGTGAGAGAGAGTGAGTGAGAGAAGGAGAGGCTACGGGTGGTGATCCAGAGTGAGACAGAGAAAGACTAGAGGGGAATGAGTTTCCTAGTAGAAGGCGGGGAGAGAGAGAAAAAGAGTTTGCTTTCTGTGAAATAGTTTTCTTTTGGTGCTGAAAAGTGTGAGTTCAAAGAAGTTGTTTAGTGTGTTGGGGCTCAGCCCCAACCTCTGCCTTGTACTCAGTCGTTTGGCCAGGTTACTTGTCCATTGTGACTAGCCATGCCTCCCATGGCTGCCATTTTGTGGTTGTGCCCAAGACAGTTTCTCAAATCGTCCTGGTCCTGATGGCTCTATGCTATCTCCAGTATCAGAGGCAGTATGCCTATGTATGCCAGTGGCTGGGGAACATGGGCAGGAGGATGCTGTTGCACTCATGTTCTGCTTGTGGGGTTCCCATGGGCAGCTGGTTGGCCACAGTGTGAACAGAATGCTGGACTAGATAGACCCTGGGTCTGATCCAGCAGGGCTCCTCTTTGGTTGTTCTGTTTTTAATCATCAAATGTGCCCACAGGTCCCAAAAGGTTCCCTGCCCCTAGAATAGAGCTTAGGTGCACATGAAAGGCAGAGTCCCCAATTTTGCATACAGATTCCACGTACGTACACTTGTAGGCTCTTTTCAGATCTTTGGGTGAATGTGGGTGTGATCCTATCTCCCTCTCTCCATGTGTTCCCTGAACGTGTGCACCAAGTAGGGTCCATACTACACAGCTTCTTATTCAAGGGGCTTCTTGGCCTATTTCTGTGTGCCAGGCTGGCTTCCTTCTAGTGCAGAAGTGTTGAACCTCTTTCACCCTGAGGGCTGAATTCCATTTTGGAGATGCTCTCAGGAGATGCATTCCAGTGGTGGGTGTGGCCAAAGCCAAAGGGGGTGTGGCCAAAAGAACAAAAGATGCCAGCATACTGTAGCTTAGAGCTCTCACTGCCAGTAACTAAGCGTTAGGAGAGGGATTTCAACGTTTTAGAATGGGGAAAAAACTGCACAACTGTTGGGAAACCCTCAAACAATTAGTGATTGGGAGAAAGGGGGTGGGGCCAGAAGAAAGGGGCATGGTCATCTTGAGGAACCCCAATAGGCCATATTGGGACCCCTTCCCCTAATATATATAGATGGTTCCATGATCTGCTCTAGCAAGACAGCTTTCCCATTCTATCTTACCTCTTTGTATCCAGCCGGTGCTACTCTGAGTCATGTGATGGTTGTGTAAAGTCACCCATAAGCCCACAGTAAGTTGGAAAGCAAATGTCCACTGTACTTCTGCATGAAACGAAAGAATTCTTCAAACAAATGTTTCATCGGTGAAGTTCACTAAACTTCAGAAACACAAAATGAAGATATTTGAAGGGCAGCTGTGCTTGTTTCCGTAACACAAAACAGCACTCTTGCAGCATCTTAAAGACTACTAACTGTATTATGACATCAGCTTGCATAGATTAGAGCTGACCTCATCAGATGCAACAGATGTATAGCCCTTGTTTCAAACCCATTTGCTACAACAGCATTGCTCCGGGGAACGATCTGATCGTTTGCCTTTGTCACATAAAATTCCCAGTTTAAAAAAAGGATGGTGTCTAGAACTAGAGTTGGAGGTAATTGCTAGTTCATCAACCAATTAACTGGGCCAACAAATAGCCAGGAGAGAGAAGGCAAGAAAATGAATTCAGGTATGGTCAAGGATAATTCTTTAGGGGTTAATATTAGGAATCCTTTCATAAGGATTAAGTTGTACCTTGACCAATTTCTTTCTTTGGATTTTGTGTGTATGTGGCTGTCCTTTCTCTCTGCTTTCCAATTCGTAATTGTTTGTCCCTCCTAATTGGCTGATTAAGCAGTTATTACATGCAGACCTGGGGGGACGAAGATCCCTTTCACCATCGGACTTTTCCTTTCCTTCTAAATTGAAATAATCTAGTAAACATCAGAGTACATTTTGTACAGCTCGTTAAGTTTTCTGCTGGTTGCCTTTGATGAGTTGGGTCAAAGCCCATGTGCATTTTTAACGGTTGCATTTTAATACAGCTGCTGTTTTAATTATTTAAACAAGTGACACATGGGAATAGATATAGATACAGATAAAAAGTCCACCTTTAGGAATAGCTAGTGCCAGCTGACGGATGGTTCAACATGTATTCCTAACGGATCCACCTGTTAAAAGAAATCACAGTACCTCAATAGGAGTTGATCTTTGGAGGCTGCTTAAGGCTGTAATCTTAAACACACTTACCTGTGAGTAAGTTCCACTGAACACAGTGGGGCTTACTTCTGAATAAACATGCTAGGGTTGCAGCGTAAAAGACTCTACGGAATAATAGCAGGGAGAGTTGAGAGTGGAAAAATCAAGTGAAATGCCTTGTTTAAATTACTAGAAGAGGAATTGCTTACAAAACCCGCAGGAAAAAAATGCACATTGGCAGTGAAAACCATTTAGAGAGGCCAACCGCAATTAAAATCCAATTAAGAACCCACATTTTAATCAGCCATTAATGAATTATTTGAACTTATTAATTGATTACTGCTCAGAGGCTTGTCAGAAAAAAAAAGCCTTCAATTGATGTGAATGTCAGATTCCTCATAACTAGCTTCCCAACTAGCTTCTGTCACACTCAAGAGTGACCAGCGAACAGGACCAAGGGTAGGGCTGTGAAGATCAAGGTTGGCTGGGTTTTAATGGCCAGGGTCAGTAGAAGCAAGGAGCAGATTCAGCTA
Organism: Heloderma suspectum; assembly: GCF_057233095.1. Taxonomy (NCBI): domain Eukaryota; kingdom Metazoa; phylum Chordata; class Lepidosauria; order Squamata; family Helodermatidae; genus Heloderma; species Heloderma suspectum. Next base: position 7,611,173 of record NC_139466.1, read on the forward strand.
CCATGGCAGTCATGTCACCAAGTATATCTCTTTGTTTTCTCCTGTGTGAATAGTTGATTGTGGGAAGACCACAAAAGCAAGAGGAACTAGCTTTAGATAACTTTTAAATCAAAAAGGTATTACACACATTCATAGAGAATAAGTCTTTCAATGACTAAAACTCATGGCAGCCATATGCTACCTCCAGGATCAGAGACGTATGCTTCAGAACATCAGTTGCTGGGGAACATGAGTGGGAGAGGGCTATTGCACTCATATTCTGCTTGTAGACTTTCTCGAAGTATCTGGTTGACCACTGTGGAAAGCAAGATGTCCAATGAGATAGGCCTTTGGTCTGATATACTAGGGCTCTTCTTATGTTCTTACTTAATCAGTGACCTTCATACTTTCCACACTTTCAGGTGGAACCCATGGCTCTGTGGTGGAGCACGTGTTTTGCCTGCAGAAGGTCCCAGGTTCAATCCCTGGCATCTCTAGGTAGGGCTGGGAAATACATCTTCCTGACACCCTGGAGAGTTGCTACTGATCAGGCTCCATTGACAATACTGAGCTGGATGGACCAACGGTCTTGACTCAGGGGTGCATGGGAGAAGGACCGTGGCTCAGTGGCAGAGTAGTTGCTTTGCATGCAGAAACTCCCAGGTTCAATCCCTGGCATCTCCAGGTAGGGCTGCAAAAATTCTTGCCTGAAAACTCGGAGAACTCCTGCCAGTCAGTGTCAACGATACTGAGCGGGTTGGACCAACGGTCTGACTCAGTATAAGGCAGCGTCCTATGTTCCAGATGACCCTAAGTGACTGTTTAGAATAGCATTCTGTGTAGGGGACCTGTCTGCCAAGGAACCCCTGAGCATCTGCCACAAAAGCCCCGTGTGTTGCCAAGGGTTTCAGGGCAGGGTAGTGGCTGGCTGGGAGGGCAGTGGTGTAGTGGTAAATACTGAAGTGCAGGCACTCATCATGACAATCCCCATAGCCATGGTCCTAAGGACAGTCCAAATATTCAGTCAGCTGTGTTGAGCCATGTCAACAAACCAGTTCTATGCAGTTTTCATCTCCCCCAGGAGCAGGTCTTTTGGAGAGCTAAGGGGTCTTAATTGCCCATTCAAGACCGAGACACCCCAAAATACTTGGCGTTACAACAGGGAACAATCTACTGTTGCTGGGAAAATCCATTCCCCCCCCCCCCCGCTACAGTGAGAACTGCACCTATGCTCAGAAGGAACAGGGAGTTCTGAGTAGGGGGCAGATGATGCCAGTCCTGCTAATTGAGAAGTGCTGGCACTGCGTCCCTGCAACCCCTGGTTCCATTACACTACTGCTGGTGGGCTTTGCCACCATCTTGTTTGAACTGAGTGCACAGACCCAACATGTCTCTGCACCTGCACAGTGTGGGGGATTATCTGTAGCAATGGACAAGCTGTTTTGCAGAGAAGCTCATAGGCCATTCCTGATCCGTTCATTGAGAAATCCCAGGGAAGCTGCGAGGCAAAAAAAAAATGGATAGAGAGAAGGTTCTCTCTCTCTCTCTCTCTCTCTCTCTCTCTCTCTCTCTCATAATATGACAACTTGGGGTGATCCAGTGAAAGTGATAGGTTGATTCAGGATGGACAAAATACACATGACGCATGATTCATTTATTGCAGGGATGGGGAACCATTTTTCTATCGAGGCCACATTCGTTCAGGGGTAATCTGTCAGGGGCCACATTCTGGTGCTGGACAGGGCCAAAGCCAGCAGTGGGCAGGTCCAGGTAGCCAAAAGTGCGTGGGACAACCTCTTTTTCTCTCTCTCTGCCAACTCTTTCTCTCTCTCTCTCTTTCTGCCACCCCATTTTCTCCCCTCCCCTTTTCCTCCCTATCCAGCAGGCTCCCAGGGGAGGGACAGATCCCTCTGGCTAGAGGTCTGAACTGCTCGCTTGCAGAGGGCATTTAAAATTAGCTTGAAAGCGATATGAAAGTAGGTTTAAGCATAATATTCTTAAGTCCATGCCACTGGATGAAATGCATCACTGTATGCGCTTGTTCAGTGCCACCACTGTTCTTCCATGGAGTTTTTAGCCAGTTTTATGCTGGTTCTTAATTGAACAGGAACAAAGCAGTTTCCTCTAGTGAACTTCTCTGATGCAAATGGGTTCATCTTAGGCTGGCAACACTTTAACAGCTAGTATTCGCCCATGACCATCCACTACTTCGCTCTTTCTTCAGAGAGATCTTTCCAAAACATTTGTGCCTCAAGTATTTCAATCCTAGACACACTTGCCTAGAAGTAATCCACAATGAATAAATTGGCCCTTACTCATGAGTAGGCATGTAAGGTTCATATTGTAGATGTATTTGTGATTATTTATACCTCCTTTTTTGTGACAATGTGGGTGGATAAGACAAAACAGGGGAAGTTTGAAAGTTGAGAGTCAGTGTACTGTAGTAGAAGAACAGATTTAGGTCCAATTTCAAACCCTCTCCCTGCCATTCTTTCTTCATTTCTCCAGATGTCCATGGGCCATTCACCCTCTCTCAGCCTGACCTACCTCACAGGGTTGTTGTGCAGATAAAATGGAATAGCACCCCATGTTCGCCAACCCAAGCCGTCTGCTTGGCTGAAAAACAGGATAAAACAAAAAAAATGAACAAAAATGTAGTGCCTAGCAAATAAATAAAAGTGATCTCTAACTGAGGCCTAAAATGAACTCAACTATTTTGACAGAAACAAGTGCCAGTTTCTAAAGATTTCTTCAAATCTTGAAGGCTCTCAAGGAATTTGCAGGATTGTGGCTGGGTTCTGGTGGAAAAGCATGCTAAATGAAATCAATTTGCCTGTGAAAGGACCGCATCCATTATTCATGTCACTGGTCTGTCACATCAAATTGAGGGAATGAAGAAAAACTTTTTAAAAAGGGTGGTGGGATAATAAATGTTTAGGACGGAGCAGGAGGGGTGGGGGTGAAATCCTAACCCACAAGGGACTGAATTTCAAGATGGAGAACGTAACTCTGAACGACTAGAGGGATAAGGGGAGGGTGGGGTGGGATGTTCGTTGGCTGCTTATCTAATGTGGCCAATCTGTAAATAGGAAAAGCGATTTCACTTTGATTGAATCGTTTTTCCGTGAGGAAGTCAGATTGAAAGTTTAGCACAGGACTAGCCCCATCCAAATCTGAGTCTGCTCCCTTAGAAACTTGTCAGAAGCCCTTAAGATAACTTGATGTTAAACCTGTATGGACGATTTTCCTGGATGTTTTTTTTTTAAAGTATATTACACAAAAAACCACTGTATCTTTTATTGTGTTTACCATTTCTCGGATTAACAGATTAGCATGTCAAGTAGAAGAAGAAGAAGAGGAGGAGGAGGAGGAGGACGACGACCATGATGGTGGAAGAAATGTAATAGTTTATTAATAATAAAATCAATGGAGGCCTTAAAAATGTGATTGATGCACACAACTCTACATGGAAATGTTGTTATTTCACCACCACACACACCCATCACCAATTGCAAAGAATGATTTGAAGGGTGATTGGCTGATCCAAACACAACACTAGGTCCCTTGTGAGAGTCAAAGATTATCATCGGCTGAGTAGTCCGCTGAGCCAGAGAAACTTTGAATTGTTTTCTTTAGAAAGCAGCCGTGCATTCTTAACATACGACTGCAGATTTGGCTTACCCATCAGTGGATGCATACAATCTGATTGCCCTTGTTTACCTGGGATGTTCCCTAATTTCTGGTCCTAGTTGCTGGTATATCATTATCCCTATTTTGTCCCCCTCCCCACTCCCACTCCCACACATACACTTTTTCTTTTTCTTTGGGGCTTGCTTTAAAAAAGTGTTAGTGTAAGTTAGGAACTCAGGAAGCTGCCTTATGAGGCTTTTCTACTCGAGGTATTTATCGTGTGCTCGTCATTCCCTGCTCACAGTTGTTTACAGGGTCTTTAGATGATGTCATGACCCTCCAGTTTTGCTTCTGTGTCTAACCAGCACTTTTGGTGAGGGTTTTTTCAAGAGGAATTTGTGGGATTTAATTGTGAAAGTGAAAGAAAGTGTGTTTTCCTTTTGGGTATTTGTGCTATTCTGCTATACCACAGTGCCACCTAGGAGCTATGTAGTGGAAAAACAGGAAAGGAAACACTCCTCGCGTAGTGCTTGGATCCCTGTAACTAGACATAGAAGTTAACCTGGAGGGTCACGACATCGTCTAATGAACCCATAAACAACCATAAATAGGGAATAATGACTGCATGATAAATCCCTCAGACCACTGATCCATCTAGCCCAGTATTGTTGACACTGACTGGCAGCAGCTCACCTACCTGGAGATGCTGGGGATTGAACCTGGGACCCTCTGCATGCAAAGTAGGTGCTCTATCATTGAGCTACAGCCCCTCCCATGAAGTTGCTAGCGTCATCTTTCTTCAGAGTTCACCTCCTTCCTCAGGAACTTGAACAATTAAATCATCCCTGAGCCAGGGTGTGCTGGCTGCTTCTCGCCTTTAATGCACATGTGTATTGAAGCACGTGCATGGACATTAAGGCACCATGTAGCGCACAGCCTGCTATTTTACATGTGCTGGTGATGCTCACTTGGAACATGGATGGGCTTTTTTCTCTAGTCTCTCTCTAGCCTAAAGAGCAAAGACATTGCTCTTAAAACAGCCCAGGGCTGGCTGTTGGAGGCTAAACGAACACAGCATACAGAAGATGGAACAGAAGCGGGTGATGATGGGAGGAGATGGCTCAGGGAGCAATCCTTGGCACAGGAACTGGGCATTACAAGCATTCTCTGTTTTCGTCTGTGAAACACTGGGGAGTAACTGAGGTTGTCCCCAGATCTGTATTGCATCTCTTAACACAAGGCTGGCATCAAGGGTAGGCATGGGTGGGCACCTGCTGAGGGCCCACACCCCATTGGGGGCCCACTGCCAAGAGCCTGCTGGAGCTGCTGCTGCTCCTCACCATTGCAACCTGCCTCTCACTCCGGCCCAGGCAATGGTGTCGGTGAGAAGGAGGAGCAGGAGAGGCTGCTTGCCGCTTCCTCGCTGTCTCTCTGCCTTTCAAGAAAGCAACGATGAGAAAGAGGAAGAGGTGAGGAGGTAGGCTCACTGACGGAGGAGGCGCAGAGATGGCCCTCAAGAACCTGGAGCTGGCTCTGGTAGCCAGATAGCTAAATGGAACCTCTGAAGCGCAGTTTCACAGCAGCAACAGCGAGGAGGGTGCTGCCTAAGCCACCTTTCCCACCGTCTTCCTGGAAGCATCTACTTGACCACTGGGGGGAACAAGATGCTGTAACAGATGGACCTTTCTTCCAGTCCAGCAGAGCAACTCGTGAGTCAGCGACAACCCACGGTTCAATGACAACCCATACTCAAGCCCATATTCAGCCCACACTCTGGCTTGTCACACTGTGTGAACCAGGTCAGTGTCATCTTCAACCCCCCTCTAAAATTCCATGAATGAGGCAAGGTGATTGCATGATAAAATCTTATTGGAAGCAACCATAGGTAGGTAGGTAGACAGATATGATAGATGATAGATAGATAGATAGATAGATAGATAAATAGATAAATAGATAAATAGATAAATAGATAGATAGATGATAGATAAATAGATAGATAGATGATAGATACATAGATAGGATGGATGGATATGATAGATATGATGGATAGGTAGGTAGGTAGGTAGGAAGGAAGGATAGGATAGACAGATATGACAGATAGATAGATATGATAGATAGACAGATAGATGGATAGATATGATAGATCGATGATAGATAGATAGATATAATAGATATGATAGATAGATTAGATAGATAGATAGATAGATAGATATAATAGATATGATAGATAGACAGACAGATAGACAGACATATGATAGATACAGATAGATAGATATGATAGACAGATAGATAGATAGATATGATAGATATGACAGACAGATGATAGATAGATAGATGATAGATAGATAGATATAATATGATAGATAGATAGACAGACAGACAGACAGACAGATATGATAGATAGATGATAGATAGATACGATAGATATGATAGATAAATAGATATGATTGATAGACAGAGACAGACAGACAGACCAGTCCATGGGAATCTTCATTGGAGGTGTTTGTCTTCATCACATATATTAGAAAGTCTTCTAGTTCTGCATTTCTTCTATCTTAAAATAATTAAAATCCCTCTTTCTCGAAAGGTAACATAGCCAGAAACTTCTCTCATTTCTTGCATTGTGTCAAAGGGCTTCAGCTCCAAACACACACTTGTTAGACACTGAATAGCATTAAGGAGTTTTTAAAAGAGGACTGTTCTGTTTGTTTTTACACCATTGTACTATGCAAGTGGTTAGGCCAAGATTTGTCTTCCCCAATTAACTGTCTCCTATTGCTCTGCAGGTTCCTCTCTCCCCCACTTGCTCCCTGGCGGCCCTCCTCTTGGGCAATGCATTCTCTTCTGCCATGCTGCCCTGTGTTCGAAATCAGAATGTTCATGATAAAACACTGAGACGGGGAAATCTGTGCAAACTTCAGTGTCTCTTCTTTTGAAAATTTAAACCCTCTGAGTTTGGAATGGCCCAGCACCCCGATTATTCTATTCAGTGGGGGGGGGGGTAATGCAAAGGTCTTGAGTTGATTTGCAGATTACAGGCAATGTAAATCAGGGGTTAGTGGCGTTCTTTCCAACAAAAGAGAATTATCCCTTGGAGTAGCTGCATCCTAGTAAATAAGGTGAAAGAGAAAGTTGGGGAGAGGGGGGAACAAAACAAAAACAGAGTCATTGTCCTCAGGAGGTAGCATGGGATGAATAGAGTGGTGTTCCGCCTTTTTGCAGGCATTCGGTGATGTTACTCTTCCCAAAAAGTCAGCTCATCAGAACAAAATACAAATAAAAAGGATATCAGCCAGTGTGTCAAAAGTGAATATCAGAAAGGAAGAGACAGGTATAGATTCTGGTTTGGACTGATCTGGTCAATTATGCGGAATGGAGCCGAGTGTGCCCTTTGCATAGCCAGTGGGCCAGCCCTGCAGGGCGGGCCCATGAAATTTTACTACCTGAGGTGGAACAGCAAAGGGTGCCAACAAAGGAATGTAGGAAGCTGCCTTATACTGAGTCAGACCGTTGGTCCATCAAGCCTAGTATTGTCGACACTGGCTGGCAGCAGCTCTCCGAGTTTTCAGGCAGGAATTTTTCGAGCCCTACCTGGAGATGGCGGGACCTTCTGCATGCAAAGCAACTACTCTGCCACTGAACCCTTCTCCCATGCACCCAGCCCCAAGTCAAGGTACATAGTAACCAAGGCTGGCCAAGCTATTTTGGCTCCTAAGGCTTCTGCCAACAGTAATACATAAAATAATGAACATTTTGATGTCCTTGCACAACAGCCAAAATCAGCTGCCTTACTCTACCTAGTGGTAGAGGCCCCCCCCCCCCGCCCCAACATCCATACAGTGATGGCACATTTGAGGTTGGCCTATGAATCACAGAAAATCCAAAACTGCTATTTGTCCTGGGGTGGGGTGGGGTAGTTATTTATTTATTTATTTATTATTGCATTTATACCCCGCCTTTTTTCCTCTTGCAAGGAACCCAAGGCGGCTTACATTATCCTCCTCCTCTCCATTTTATCCTCACAACAACAACCCTGTGAGGTAGGTTGGGCTGAGAGTCTGTGACTGGCCCAAAGTCACCCAGTGAGCTTCCGTGGCCGAGTGGGGACTAGAACCCGGATCTCCCAGCTCCTAGTCCAACACTCTTGCCACAGATACCAGAGCAGGCTCAAGGCCTTTCTAATTCTTATCTTCTTTTTTACGTCCTGTAATTGTTATGTTTTTATAGTATTTTAATGTACTGTTTTATTATTTTAACCAATCTAAATTGTGTAAGCCACCTTGAGTGCCATTTTTTGGTATAAAGGCAGGGTACAAATCAAAGAAATTGTAATACAATAATAATGTCTGAGGCAGAGGACAAGATGGCTCCCCTGCTCCCATTCCACAATAGGAATTTATGGAAAATTTGTTTCGGTTCACTTTTGATCAGGATTTACCCACTTCACAGCTTCGGGCCTGAACATGGACTTGGACACAATCTGCAGTCGAAGCCCATACATTTCTGAGCTTGCAATGCGATCTGTGAACCAAAAAAATCTGTTTGACAGCATGCGTGCATTTGAAATATGCACATGAAAAAACGTGTACTTTTGAAGAATGTGCACAAATATGCTGTAGTCAATGGAAGAAGAATGCGTACATTTCAAAGTTGTGCACAACTGATGAATACAGTGTGAAAAATACGCATGGAAATATGCACAGTTTTTTTCATGCGAAAAGAAAAAAACCAAGCTCACAATCTGATATGCACTCGAGTCAGAACACGCTTCAAGATGGAATTTGGAGAATTTCAGCCAGTTCAGGTTTTGCAGATTTGCACATACAGAAGCGGACTGGACTGCCCATTGAATCTTACTTCAATGCTAGGGATGGAACAGCATCCTTTACCACCCCTGAAGGCAGCAGGCCAATGTAGGGCATCAGGACAGGCTGCATGGCACACTCAACTCTGTCCTCTGGGTGGTCACTTGTGAACTGCCAAAAAAGAGGTCATGTATCACCAAAAAGGAGGACACCAATTTCCATAAAATTTCCATATGCTGAGTTATAGTATAGATGCAAATTTAGAAGCAATTATTATAATACACCTCACCATAAGTGTGGAAGACTGTGACAAGCTGCCAGGGTTCCCCTTATGACCTGGACCCCCTGAGCAACTCCTTAATGATCTCTTGCCTCCTTAAGAGTCAGTCCCACCTTCCTTCTTTTACCTTCCCCTTTCTAATAATGTGGGGTTTAGGCTGTAGGCATGGAGTGACTGACACTCTAGACACAGGATTTAACTGCAACAGTTTACTAGTAAATTAAAGCTAGCAAATCACAACTAAAGGTATTTACACAATAGAGCTGAGTGATACAAAAAATGTTAAGAGAAAATCAAAGTTACAAAATGCAGTTCCTTTGCTCTACCTGTACTTGGACTTTTCCAGCCTGCTTGCTCCCTCTTCAGGCTCTGGTCTCCCCAACTCTGTTCTTACTGACTCTCTCTTTTTATACTCTCCTTCCCCCAAACCAAAAGTACCATTTGAAACCTGAAGAAATGAACCTTAACTGGGGAAATGAAACTGAAACCTAACCAGGGAAATGAAGCTACTCCTCTCAGAGACACCCCCTCTCAACAAAAAAACTCAGGCCTCTAAGCCTGGCCTTTTTCCTTGCCTTGCCTCTGTAGGCCTCAAACCTTCACACCAGATGACTTGTGTGCCTGCCTGTCCAGGTGCTAACTGCTGATGATCAACAGTTCATTGGGTTCTTTATCTTTATATTGGAACTGGACAGAACAGCCCCTCAAATAGAGGACTGCCCTCTGTAAAAGCGGACACATGGCCACTCTGCCTCCTCCAGCATCTGCTGCCTAAGAAAGTTGCCTTGCTCAGCCTAATGGTAGGGCTGCATCTACCCATATGATTCCTGTAAGTCTTCCCTTGAGGGAGGTCAAATAGCAGCTGGGGAGGATATTAATTGGGAAAACAGTGTAGGGGGAAGTATTAACTCCCCTTCCAACCGGGAATTGTGATCCTGATCTGATCCCCCCACCATTACTTTGATCACTAATTTAAAAGCAGGAAGAGATCTATGTCACATTTTGTTCTAGCCTTAATTCCCCGTGACTATTCATTATACCGTGTGCACCTAGAAAGTTTGCAGTTTGGTAACTCCAAAGTCACAGGCACAGCTCATTTGAAATATTCATCTCCTTTTCTTCTTCTTTTTCTTGTCGTGGGAGTTGGACTGTTCTTCCGCCTGATGGTTAAAATGAATTGGAGATTTGGGGCTCATCCATCAGATGTGGAAATGATCTTTTAATTGATGCGAGTGTTTAACAGTTAATTGAGCATAGCTATTGTAATCTCTGAAATGTCTGAAAATGCAGAATCCAAACACCCAGATGCACAGACATAGTAGAAGAGATCGGGAGAAGCAACCCCTGACACCAGAAGCGGCCCAGAACTTCAAAGAGAAGGAACTATCTTTAAGGTCCCATTTATAGATTCAACAGAATCGAATGGTATACAGTTTATCTCACAGTGTGCCATATCTGTCTGAAGGAGAAGGGTTGTGGTGGTTGGGTTGCATGTTCCAAAGCTCTCTTATGGAAAAAGAAGAAACCTCCCTGCCTGCTGAAATCTAGCATGTCAGGAAGAAACATTCCAGCTATCATAACCTGATACACTATTTGTCTAAATGCAAGGGAGCAAACATTCAATGTCATGTTCCCCCGCCTCCCCACCCCACCCCCACCCACCCCCGCAGCCTGTAATATTATGCTCCCAATCCAGGTGATGTTTTACCACCTTATTCTATAACACAAATGGGACCTGCTACAAAATGTTGCAATGCATCCACTGTCCTGAAAGGGGCGCTCTTTATAGTTGTCTGAAAGATGTTCAACCTGTCATTATATGTGACTCTTTATTTTAAACGGGACTATATATAATGACAGCCTGAATATTAACCATCTTTTAGACAAGTATAAAGACCCCTGTTGGATCAGAACAAAGGCCCATCTTGCCCAACAGGGCTGACGTTAAGGGTAGGCATGTTCAGGCACCTGCCCAGGTCCCACACCCCAGCAGGGCCCTGTTGACAAGAGCCCCTGGAGTTGCTCCTCTTCTTCACCATTGCAACCTGCTCGTTCACCTGCCTCTTGCTCTGGCCCAGACAACAGTGGTGGTGGTGAGAAGGAGGAGCAGGAGATGCCACGGCCTACTGAAGGGCAACTAAAAGGATCAAAGCTCTGGAGCAACTCTGGAGCAACCTATGAGGGAGGGTTACAAGATCTGAGACTGCTGAACTTCGAGAAAAAGCGAGTGAGGGGAGACATGATAGAGATGTACGAAATTATGCCTGGTGTGGAGAAAGTGGATAGGGAGACATTTTTCTCCCTCTGCCATATTACTAGAACCCAAAGGGGACATCCCATGAAGCCGACTGGGGGGAGATTCAGGACAGATAAAAGGAAGTCCTTCTTCACACAGTGCATAGTCAAACTATGCACTGTGTTTAACTATGCACTAGCATAGTTTAACTTCACTATCACAAGAAGGCCACCAGCTTCAAGGGCTTTAAAAGGGGATTGGACAAATTCCTGGAGGAGAAGGCTATCAATGGCTACTGGTCCTGATGGCTACGTGCAGCATGCCTGTGTACATCAGTTGCTGGGGAACATGGGCGGGAGGGTGCTGTTGCACTCATGTCCTGCTTGTGGGTTTCCCGTGGACAGCTGGTTGGCCGCTGTGAGAACAGAATGCTGGACTAGATGGACCAGATGGATCAGATGGTCTGATCCAGCACAGCTCTTCTTACTTGCTCTGTGGCTCTCTGCCTATCAAGCAGGTAAGTCGTGGCTATGATAAGAAAGAGGGTGAGGAGCTGTTGACAAAGGTGGCAAGAAGGAGGGAGGGGATCCATTGAGGTTGCTTTGGCCAATTGCTCTCAAAAACCTGGAGCTGACACTACATCTCAGCATATCTCCCAGCATCCTCTTTTCCACTGTGGCCAACCAGATGACTCCAGGAAGCCCACGAGTGGGAAATGTGAACATCAGCCTGCACCTGCTATTGCCTCCCAGCAATATTTACCTAGTCCTATAAACACTTAACCTGCATCTGCGCAAGTGGAGGTTGTGCAGTGCAATTCAAAACATATCTACTCAGAAGTAAACCCCCTCGAGTTCAATGGGACTTACTCCCAGGTAAGTGTATATAGCACTGCAGCCGTGTGCATGTGTGTATTCACTCTTCCCCAGGGTCTTGTTATTTTAATTTGTACAGCAGTATTAGGCACTTTATTAATGATACCTCAGTCAGAATGTTACTCGCCTCTTCCTCAGAATAAGAAAGAAGCCACTGCAGATTTCAGGATATAACACACATACCCCATACCCCCACCCCACACACATACTCCTCAACTCCCAGTTCCTTAGCTACTGTCTCTGCTGGTCTCATAAGCAACTTAGGGTGCAGTCCTATGAATGTTTAGACAGAAACAGGTCTCTGTTTTTTCTATCTAAACATATATAGGATTGCATCCTTATTCTCCAAAAATAGAATGTCAGCCTTGGATATTTTATGGTAAGGCGGGGTACAAATGTTTAGAGTAGATAGATAAAAATGGATGAATTCTTTATGAATTATTTTATGAATCTAACTGTAGGTGTGAACCTACCTGTACACTATGATCAACACCTGAGGCCCTCTAGCAAGCACTTCCTCCGAGGGAAGTTTGAAGGATGACAACAAAGAAAAAGGCCTTCTCAGTGGTGGCCCCACAATTGTGGAATGCTCTCTTGTCACCTTGTCCATTGTTACCTTTTCAACACCAGGTTAAGATTACCTCTACTCCCAGGCATTTGACTGCATATGATGGCACTTCTTAATCTAGTTGTTTGATAGGATCTTAATTAAAAATTAAACATTTTAATTGTTTTTATCTGTATTAAATTGGGGTGTTTTTTTGGTGGTTGGGGGGGGTATGTTTTAAGCCATGCAGTAAGATGCCTTAAGTATGTTTTTAGGGAAAGGTATCTAATGAATTCTAATAATAGTAATAATAATAATAATAATTTTATCCTGAGTTTTAAGATTATGACATGTGACACGATTAGATTGTATTTTAACATGTCCCTATTTATTGAACGATTTGATGGCAAATGCTGGGTAGTAAATATTCTAGTAGTAACCGAGTATAAAATTCTAGTAGTAAAGATTGTCCATCTAATTTGAGTAGTACAGATTACGCAATCAGAGCTTCTCCAGGGCATCCCATATCTCTATGGATGTAGTACAAATATTTACCTACCTCTCTTCCCCCTTCCCTTTTTATAAAAAGCTCAGTTCTGTCGCGATCAGCTTACACGTCGCATATTGTCAATATACGCAGTGACCTGAGGGACATCTCCCCCCCCTTTCTTTCTGGCACTAATGCTGTGGTATGTTGGGCTCTGCTGGATCTCCATAGAGGGGGGCCTGGAATGCATTGTGGAACAATACCGAGGGCCGGGAAAGAGGAAAGAATGAAGGGCAACCAAGTTTGATAACCGCATTAAAGCACTCCCAACATCTGTTCAGGCCAAAGACAACACTATCGCCCAGAATTAACCTTCTGAACCACTTAATCATTAACCACGGACTGGAGAAAGTTCGCCAACAAGGCCCCGTTGTTGGTCGCAGTCCCTCAAGAGATGGCGGCCAGCAATATTTTACGGGGAACAGCGTGAGAAGAAGCCATCCAGCTTTAGACATTTTAAACATGGAATAGATTTCTGTGGGAAACCAGGAGACAATGGAAGCAACCAAACAGCTGATCGCGCCCCAGCCTGTGTGTTCACTTCAGCTCACTTACGGCCAGGATAAGCATCCCAAACTATTGGGAGGTCGGAACAGGGCTGTCCTTGCTTGATATTTTAGGCGCTTCTTTGTTAGGAAGAAATATTTTCTGTTTGTGGTTTTCCTGAGACAACTGGCAGGCATGTTTGTTTTAAATTAAAGTTGCATCAAAACTTTTCTAACAAATCTGGACAGACACAAATCTGGCACCAATCCAACAAGTACTAGGGATTAGATTTGGATACAAACAGAAGAGGGCATCAGTTACAAACTGGGCATCGGGGTGGGGGGACAGATTGGGTATTAGTACTTATATTGCATGCTTACTATTGGGTAATATATATTTATATGGCACATTTGTTAAGTGTTCAAAATGCACAGTATGAGTATTTTTTGGGTGTAAATACAACAACCTTGTAAGGTAGGACAGTATTATTATTCCCATATTAAAGTTAGAACGGTGAAGTATAGAAGTTTGCTTAAGGTAACCCAGTGAGCTCCTGGCTGGGTTTTGACCGCAGGGATTTCCTAGCACATAGCTCGGAAAGAAGAGAGAGCTTCAGCTATTGGGCGGTATAGAAATAAAATAAATAAATAAATAAATAAAAGCTCATATTTTCAGCCACCGCACCTCTACACCAGCTCTCTAAGGCTTGGTTCACGGTTGCCATTTCATCCCTTGATTACAGCATCCAGCGATGCCTTGCTGACCTGACTGAGCCATCGCAGGCAGCACGCCATAGACAGAACTTCGGCGTTGCCTAGCAACTCTACAAATGCATGCAGCCCCTGACAGATTACCCTTGAGGGAAATGAGGCCCTCAGCAGAAAAAATCCCCCTCAGCCCCGACTCCTGATCTAGGGGCTTTGTGCAGGAGTTCAATGTACGCATGTAATTTGCAGGCAGAGCCCTGATGCTGTGATGCTTCTGGGGTGGCCGCGTGTCCTCTTTTACCGAAAACAGTCCTCTATTTAAAGGGTTGCCAGAGAACCATCCTCTGTTTGAAGGTGTCCTCTGTTTGAAGGTCTGCCCAGTCTAATTCCAGTTCAAAGATAAAGAACCATAAGACTTGTGGCTCATCAACAGTTAGCCCCTGAACAGGCACGCAGGTCACTGGTCACCCTCTTCCACACTATGGTGAGATGTACCGTATTTCTATTTCTGTTATAGAATTATGTCTAAATTTGCATCTATACAGATAAATTAGCACATGCAAATTGTATGCCAATTGCTGCCCTCCTTTTTTGCATCCCCTCTTCTGTGGAGATTCATAAGTGGCAACCCTAGATGCTTCCCCCCCACACACACACACTGAATGGGCCTTGAGTAAGTATGGCTCAAGCACAGACAAACTCAGTGTTGTACATGCATGTGTGAAGCGGAAGTTAAGAACATAAGAAGAGCCTTGCTGGAGCAGACCAAGGGTCCATCTAGTCCAGCATTCTGCTCATACAGTGGCCAGCCAGCTGTCCATGGGAAAGCCACATTATTGATCTTCTGGGTTACAGTGTGCTTGGGACATTTAAAATGCTCTAGAGAAAATATTGTTGATTTATTTTTAACGGGTACAATTATAGCCCTTCACACCTTGAAGACTCTGTGTAATTTTTAAAAATGATTGAAAATCAAAGGTAAAAGCCAGCTAAATGTGTGATTTATTAATTGCGTGTGTATCCTGCCCTTTTTCCAAAGAGCTCAAGGCATCAAATCTATATATCTATATCTACTGTATATCTATATCTCCCTCCTGCTCACACTCCATTTTATCTTCACAACAACCTTGTGAGGTAGCTTTGGCTGATAGATCATAAGCATCCTGGCTGAATGGAAATTTGAACCCATACCTCCGTGGGCTCTAGTCCGAGACTGTCAATACTGCACATCAAATTGTCTGTCCAATTGTCATTCATCTCTCTTCTTCACAATACTTTTGGGCATCTTCTGCTCTTGGGAATAAAGAACACATTGCTTCATAAATCTTTCTAATTTCCTGAATTTTTTTAAAAAACAAAAAAACAAATTGCCACTTCTATTGTTCTCCAGGAACGTTGTATCTGCTTTTAACCACACTCCCCGGGTGACTGATGTGTTGTCAGCAGCCAGGGAGCTGCTAATCTCAACAAAATTGGCAACTGTTAATTGGAACCTTAGAGGGTTTCTTTTGTGGGCAGAGAAGGCACCATGGCCAGGCATCCATGGTGACCCCCACTTCCTCACCTGGATTACCCATGCAGACAGTTGCTGCTTATAATTAAGATCCACCATTGTCCCTGTTCACATATCATCGTTTCTAGCATCCAGGGAAAAGAGTTTTTTAAATGCAGCATAAGTGGATGGCTGGGACTCTGACACTCCACAGGATCACTGGGCAGCTGCTGTTCTGTCCCCCCCCCCACCCCACAGGAAAAAAAAATTCTCCAGGATAAAGCATCAGAGAGCTTCTATTTTTCTTTTCAGTGAACATTTTGATTGAAGTGCAACCAAATACACCAACATGCAGGACCGCGCGCGCGCGCGCGCACACACACACACACACACACACTTGCCTCCTTGTCAGGAGATAATAGCCTTTTCATTGGATAACAAGTGTCCAACAGATTGGAAGCTTCCTTTGCTGGCCATAGGGCTTCATTAGAAGTCCCAGATTTTGTTTATAGATGGCTGTCGGAAAAAGCGCATGGTTTAAATGGGAAAGTCAGAGGGAGGCAGTGGAGGCTGGTGGGTGAATCCGCTGCGATTTTCAGTCAGAACCAGTCAGAACTCTAAAGGAAACACCACCCCACTGACATCGGAGCCACCAGCCTCCACTGGAAGCAGGGGATGGGGACACATAACCCTGTAAATTAGACAGTGCCAGCTCCATGTTTATGAGGGCCCTTGGGCTCCCTGCCTCAGGGCATCTAACTAACTTCTCACTTGTCTGGTCTCACCCCTCTGGGCCAGAATGAGAGGTGGGTGAAGAACATAATGCTACAGGGCAGAGGATGCTGTTGCACTCATGTCCTCTCTGGGGGTTTCCCGTGGGCAGCTGGCTGGCCACTGTGTGAACAAAATGCTGGACTAGATGGACCCTTGGTCTGATCCAGCATGGCTTTTCTTATGTTCTTGTGTCCATGCCCAAAGTTAAAGTTGCATTTAATGTGAAGGTCGTTAAAAAACATAAATAGCACTGGTGGGGTGATAATTGTGGGGGTTGCTGCAGGCTTGGAGGGGGAATTCAACCATTTCCTCCCCGGCTGTGTTCCTGTGGAGAATATCTCTTCTGAAGCTGTTATTTGAACATAAGAACATCAGAAGAGCCCTGCTGGATCAGACCCAGGGTCCATCGAGTCCAGCATTCTGTTCACACAGTGGCCAACCAGCTGCCCACGGGAAACCCACAAGCAGGACTAGATGGACCCTTGGTCTGATCCAGCAGGGCTCTTCTGATGTTCTTAAGTTCCTGAACAAACATTGGGATGAATGCACGTCGTCCCATTGGTGGCTCCAGGTTTTTGAGGGCCCTTAAGTAAGACACCTCAGTGGGCCCCCTCCCGCAGCGTGTCTGCCTTCTCACCCCCATTGTCGCCAGCTGCTATTGCGCCTCATCCTCTTCCTCACCATTGCTACCGCTTGCTTGCTTGACAGGCAGAGAGCCAGGGAGTGAGGAGGCAATGGCATCTCCTGCTTCCGCTTCTCACCACCACCATTGTCAGGGGCAGAGCGAGAGGCAGGGGCACAAGCAGGTGAAGCGAAGGATAAACTCCAGAGGGGTCTTGTCAGTGGGCCCCTGCTGGGATGTGGGCCCTTGGCAGGTGTCCAGCCATGCCTGCCCTTGGCACCAGCCCTGAAATTAGAAATTAATAGTGGAGCTCCTGGAGCCAGATCTGTTCCTGTGGGTATTATTTTCTGGACAACCACTCCCCACGCACCCTTTTGCAAATCCCAAGGAAAAAGAGATGCATGAATCACCAGTGGTGGTCATGGAACATGGAAACAGTCGGGAATGGTGCATAGTTCCTTGCATTCTTCCCCAACCTGCCCTTCCATGAAAGCTAGTTGATGACCTGAGTTGTAAATGTGTCCCAACCAGGACTGGATCCAGAATGTTGTGGGGCCGTGGCAAGAAACACCTTGGTGGTGCCCCCCTTATGCCAGGGATACACAACCTCAGGCACAGGGGCCAAATTTGGCCCTCATGGGGTCCCAGTCTGGCCCTCTGGGGTTCCCCTGTCCCCACCCTGTTTCCCCAGATCACTGATCATTTGGTGGTTTTCCCCATGCTAAAAGGCTGAAATGCCTCTCCTAAGGCTTTGTTAGTGGCAGGAAGAGCTTCCAGCTAAAACGGTCTGGCTCTGGTTTTCTTCCCCCATGCCATTTGCTTTCGACCCCACCCACCACCGGAATGTTCTCCATGAGAGCTTCTCTGAAATGAAATTCAGCCCGCAGGCTGAAAGAGATTCAACACAAGAAAACCACCAAATCATTAGTGGTCCAGGAAAAGTGGCCATGACCCATGTGGGAAATCCCAGAGAACCAGATTGGAATCCCAGGTGAGATGGATTTGGCTTCCAGGATTGAGGTTCTGCATCTCTGGTCTAGAGGCATTTTTTTTCCAGAATTTGCAGGACTTAATTCTTTAAAAGTTATTTTAGAAGCATATTCTTCTAATCTTGTTTCAAATTATGCAATTGCACAAGTGGTTTTTCATACGGCTGTTCACAGAGCCCCTGCTCTGCCTTGGATGCTGCTTCAGATCGTCCGAAGCAGCCCCACTGCACTTCGGGGTGATTCAGACCCCCTCTGCTCCGACTCAGATCTGGATCCGAAGCAAGATTCAGACATCCGGATCATTCATTTTTGACATTTTCCCATTGACTGGCATGGGAAAACACAAACGGCCGTAACTGTTTCAGTTTTTATGATATATATGTACATGATATTTGGGGAACTCCCTGCCCCCTTGGAGAACATCCTTCCTGCCCAACTTCAGGCAGTTCTGCCCAGTGGTTGCTGTGCTAGGCGCAGTCAAAGTTTGATTTTCTCCACAAAAACTGTAAAAAAACAAAGGGCTGTCCCCGGTTTCATGGAAGTGTCTGGAATCATCTGGGCTGTCCTCCATCCTCCACCCCGTGGACGGCATCTCTCCTGCCCAACTTCAGGCAGTTCTGCCCAGTGGTTGCTGCTCTGGGCGCAGCTAAAGTTTGACTTTCTCCACAAAAACTAGTGGTAGGAAAAACTGTGAAGAAGGGGCCCCCGTTGTTGTTTCAGAGCTTTCTGCTTATAAGATGGCTCCACCGCCCCCGAGGTGAGTTAAAACCAGGAGAAATGATGGGATGAGCACAAGTAAAAGCCAGAGGGCAAATCCCTTCTGGGGAAGAAGAAATGTTTGGCCAACCTGGCTCCACTGAGCTGGTGTGCATCTAAGAGAAAGCTCAGAGCCGGGCGGAGGTGGGCAGGCGGAGGCATGCAGTGCCAGGTGGATGCAGGCAGAGGCTAGAAGAGAGACACCCATGAGTGCTGGTCAGTGCAAATAAGCTGTAGCCCTGTGGCGTCAGAGTCACAAAGCCCAGCTATTCCGCCAGGGCACGGGGCATGGGGTGGACGGGAGCCCTGGTTGATCCTGCAAGGCTTGTCTGAAAGATAAGCCATGCATACACATGGGTGTTACAGTGAAGCTGGGAAAGGCTCATTAAATCCGTTACGGTACCTTTGGATGGTGTGGGGTGGGCAGGTGGATGGGTCGAGGTTTATATCTCATTGTGGAAATGAAAAGGTGATGCCCATCCTGACTCAAGGGATGACAGAAACTAACCAAAATAAAGAGAAACAGCAGGGTGAGTGAGTGCACCACTCAGTTGCCCGAGGGCTGGAGGGTGGAATAGCCCAGCCGGTGATGGGGGGGGGTAACGATGAATAACAATACAGGACTCTTTTGAGGCCCAGTAATTGGAAGGAATGGGTACACTTCCCTTAAAGGAACATCCCTGGGAGGACAATTCTGGTGCCAAGGAAGCTGGGGGGGGGGGGCAATCGTGGACTCTATGACCATCCACAACCACAAGGGAGGGAATGGAATGGAGGAGATTAAAATACAGTAATGAGATGGCCCTGTCGGGATGAGTACACAGTAAATCCTTTAACGAACGTCCATGGGAGGGCAATTCTGGTGCCAGGGAGGCAGTGGGGGTTGGTTATACTTCTTTATTGTTTTCTTCTTCTTTTTCTGCTCCCCAAGTGTATATTATAGGTCCTGCAGTTAAAAAATTCATGCTCTGAATCCTGAATGTAATGCAGAGATGGCACTGGGTAACTTTGATGTGCTTTGGCCTCAAAAGAAGATTGAGATTGAGGCTGTTTCCTGCCTCCCAGCTGAGCAGAGCAGAGCAGAGTAGAGCAAGCTGCTCCAGCTGGTCCAGGGACTACAGAAGCAGGCAAGCTCCCAGAGAGCGAGCGAACAGGGGGAGCAAACAGGAGTTGGCCAGGGGAGTTGCAGTGGTTGAAGAGACAAAGGAGACAAAGGAGACAGAGGCTAAGAGGCAAGTGGGTTGCAGGAAGCCCAGGGCGCTGCCCTTTATCCTTCTGATTGGCTGTGAGCTCACCAGGTGCTTCTGAGAGCTCCAACTGAATTGGAGGGGTGTGGCCTGAGTACTCCCAGCAGCTGACTGGGCGGGAAGCTTCAGTCTGTTTCCCGCCTCCCAGCTGAGCAGAGCAGAGCAGAGCAAGCTGCTCCAGCTGGTCCAGGGACTACAGAAGCAGGCAAGCTCCCAGAGAGCGAGCGAACAGGGGGAGCAAACAGGAGTTGGCCAGGGGAGTTCGGCAGGGGAGGTCAAGGGGGAGGCCCCTAACATTTTTTTTAATTATTTTTATTTTTTATTTTAACTAACTTTTTTCCATTTATTTGTCTTGTAACACACACTTTCACACCAGTGGGACTCTGCTTTTAACCTCTACTGAGTAGAGGAGCAGGCACAGGCTAGTCTAGAACAATCACAAAGCTAGACACAAAAAGGGAAAAGAGGCTATGGAAGGACAAGACTCTCCAGTGGTGGTGACCTGCAAGGTGTGTGCAATGTTTGTTTTCTTGCCTGAGAACAACATGGCCTACACCTGCAACAAGTGCAAGTTGATCATGCTGCTGGAGGAAAAAGTAAGTGGACTGGAGCGGCGACTGTCGACCCTCTGGGGAATAAGAGAACACGAAGAGTTCTTTGACAGAATGGGGGAACTACAGCAGCAAAGGGCAGACCAGAAGCTTGAAGAGCAACAGCAAGATGAGGCAGTGGGAAATGCTGAGGTGAAGAAAAATGGAATAGAGGATACTCCTTGGAAAAGGGTGACAGTTAGGAGAAGAAGAACTAGATGCCACTCTGCACCAGTGGAAGCAGTGGAGCTGTGGAACCAATTCCAGGTACTTGCGGATGAGACTGGAGGACAGCCTGCAGAGGAAGAATCACAGGGGAACCTGCATGAGAGTGAGCAAGAGGCTAAAGGTCAGTCAAACAGAGGCGATGAAACCCAGGCCTACAAGAAGAAGAAGAGAAGAGTGGTAGTAGTGGGAGACTCCTTGCTGCGTGGGATCGAGACCCAAGTATGTCGTGAAAACCCATGGACTCGCCAGGTATGTTGTCTCCCGGGAGGACAGATTAGAGACGTGACTGAAAGGTTGCCTGCACTCATAAAGCCCACTGACAGGTATCCCTTTCTTCTCATCCATGTGGGAACAAATGATACCGCCAAGTGGAGCTACAAAGAGATCACGTCAGACTTTGAAGCTTTGGGAAGGAAACTCAAGAACTTTGGGGCCCAGATAGTTTTCTCATCCATTCTTCTAACAGTTAGAAGAGGGATAGAAAGGGAACGAAAAATACTCCGGGTGAATAACTGGCTACGAAGGTGGTGCCGACGAGAGAGATTTGGATTCTGGGACCACGGGCTATACTTCCTGGAAGATGGGCTGTTGGCAAGGGATGGGTTGCACCTCACAAAGGATGGGAAGAATGTGTTTGGCCACAGCATGAAGAACTTCATCAGGAGGGCTTTAAACTGAATCCTACGGGGAAGGGAGATGTAATGTTGGGGGTAACAATGGACATAGGCGCATGCACTGCAATGGAGACAACAGCTCTGATAGCGCCCAATAATAGTCTTCAGACACATGTAGGAAGAAAGCCAGACTATGAAGCACATGGTCTTAGATGTCTATATACTAATGCCCAGAGTATGGGAAACAAACAGAACGAACTTGAACTCTTAATACAAGAGGGAAATTATGACCTGATAGGTATAACTGAGACTTGGTGGGATGACTCTCATGACTGGAATACAGCAATTGAAGGATATAACTTGTTCAAAAAGAACAGGAGGAACAGAAAGGGAGGTGGGGTTGCACTGTATGTGAAAAATACATATCTCTGCACAGAAATATAGGAGGAGGAGCTTGGTAGCCCCATTGAGAGCATCTGGGTTGAAATAAATGGAGCAAAGAATAAAAGGAACCTGGTGGTCGGAGTCTACTACCGGCCACCCAATCAAGGAGAAGACAAGGATGAAACTTTTGAAAAGCAAATTTAAGGAAGCATGATGTAGTAGTCATGGGGGACTTCAATTTCCCCGATATTTGTTGGGAGACAAATTCTGCAAAACATGGCCCCTCCAGGAAATTCCTGACTTGTGTGGCAGATAACTTCCTCCTACAGAAAGTAGAGGAAGGAACTAGAGGATCGGCTATCCTTGACTTGATCCTAACCAACAGAGATGACTTAGTGGTTAAAGTAGCAGTTACAGGAACTCTGGGGGAAAGCGACCATGTTGTACTTGAGTTCTTGGTTCTAAGGGAAGCAAAACCCAAGTGTAGTCAAACGCGTACCTTGGATTTTAGGAAAGCTGATTTTCATAAACTCAGAACAATGATCAGTAAGGTCCCATGGCAAGCGATGCTAGCGAGAAAAGGAGTCCAAGATGGGTGGGAGCTTTTAAAAAAGGAAATTCTCAAGGCACAATCACAAGCAATTCCAACAAGAAGAAAAGGTGGAAGACAACAGAAGAAGCCAATGTGGCTTCACAAAAAGCTTAGGGATGACCTGAAAACAAAAAAGGACACATATAGGAAGTGGAAAGAAGGCCAAGTAACAAAGGAAGAGTACAGGCAGATAGCACAGAATTGCAGGGATGGCATCAGGAAGGCTAAAGCTGAGAATGAGCTGAGGTTAGCAAGGGATGTTAAAAACAACAAAAAGGCTTTCTTCAGCTACATGCATAGTAAAAGGCAGAGGAAAGAAATGGTGGTTCAGCTATTAAATAAGGATGGCAAAATGATAACAGATGACAAAGAAAAGGCAGAGGTGCTCAATTCCTACTTTGGCTCAGTCTTCTCCCAAAAGAGGGTCTATGACCCCCCTGGCAAAGGCGAAGTACAGGCTGAAGGGGCAGGATTGCAGCTTGAGATCGACAGGCATATGGTCAAGGAACACCTCATTAATGAGTTCAAATCTCCAGGGCCAGATGAACTGCATCCGAGAGTCATAAAGGAACTGGCAGAAGAACTTTCAGAACCGCTGTCTATTCTCTTTGAGCAATCATGGAGGACGGGGGAAGTGCCAGATGACTGGAGGAGGGCTAACGTTGTCCCTATCTTCAAAAAGGGTAAAAAGGAGGAACCTGGGAACTACAGACCAGTCAGTCTGACATCAATCCCTGGGAAAATTCTGGAGCAGATCATAAAGCAATCCATCTGGAAGCACCTTGACAACAATGCCGTGATTACTCGAAGCCAACATGGATTTGTCAAAAACAAGTCCTGCCAGACAAATCTGATCTCATTTTTTGATCAAGTAACCTCCCTTGTAGACCATGGGAATGCTGTAGACATCATATACCTCGACTTCAGCAAAGCTTTCGACAAAGTGCCCCATGATATCCTGATGAGCAAACTAGCTCAAAGTGGGCTAGATGAAACAACGATCCGGTGGATCCACAGTTGGCTACAGAATCGGACTCAAAGAATGCTTATCAATGGGACCTTCTCAAACTGGGGAGAGTTAACGAGTGGGGTACCGCAGGGCTCAGTCCTGGGCCCAGTGCTCTTCAACATTGTTATTAATGACTTGGAGGAGGAGGTGCAGGGAATGCTGATCAAATCTGCAGATAACACAAAATTGGGCGGGATAGCTAATACTTTGGAAGACAGAAACAAAATTCAAAGTGATCTGGATAGACTGGAGCACTGGGCAGAAAACAACAGAATGACATTGAATAGGGATAAATGCCAAGTTCTGCACCTAGGAAAAAGAAACCAAATGCACAGTTACAAGATGGGGGATACGTGGCTCAACCACACTACAAGCGAGAAGAATCTTGGAATTGTTGTCGATCACAAGCTGAATATGAGCCAACAATGTGATGTGGCTGCAAAAAAGGCAAATGCTATTTTGGGCTGCATTCACAGAAGCATCTCTTCCAAATCCTGGGAAGTACTAGTTCTCCTCTACTCAGCACTGGTTAGGCCTCATCTGGAGTACTGTGTCCAGTTCTGGGCACCACATTTTAAGAAGGATGCAGACAAACTGGAGAGGGTTCAGAGGAGGGCAACAAAGATGATCAGGGGACTGGAAACAAAGCCCTATGAAGAGAGACTGAAAGAACTGGGCATGTTTAGCCTTGAGAAGAGAAGACTGAGGGGAGATATGATAGCACTCTTCAAGTACTTGAAAGGTTGTCACAGAGAAGAAGGCCAGGGTCTCTTCTTGATCATTCCAGAGTGCAGGACACGGAATAATGGGCTCAAGTTACAGGAGGCCAGATTCCGCCTGAACATCAGGAAAAACTTCCTGACTGTAAGAGCAATACAACAATGGAACCAATTACCTGGGGAGGTGGGGGGCTCTTCCACACTGGAGGCCTTCAAGACGAGGCTGGACAGCCATTTGTCAGGGATGCTCTGACTTGGATTCCTGCACTGAGCAGGGAGTTGGACTCGATGGCCTTGTAGGCCCCTTCCAACCCTACTATTCTATGATTCTATGATTCTATGAGTGTGAGACCTCCCACCGGTACTCTGGAGAGCAGAAGGCTCTTTCAAGAGGGTAAACAGGTGAGCGGCCAGGGGCAGGAAAAGGCCGACAATACCTTGCCCACCAGGGCATCTGACTCTTGAAGGGCAACTTGAGTCTGGAAAGTGGACAGTGCCTAGCCCATGAGGGCATCTGAGTCTTCAACAAGCAGGACAGTGCCTTGCCCACAGGGGCATCTGACTCTTGAAGGACAGCTTGAGTCTGGAAAGTGGACAGTGCCTAGCCCAGAAGGGCAACTTCATTCTGGAAAGCAGAAAATGCCTAGCCCGACAGGGAATATTCTACATGGAAGGCTGGCCTGGGGCCGGGCAGGCGGATGCAGAAACAAACCAAAGCCAAGGCTGTCAAGAGGGCACTTACACAGGGATCCACTCCCACCTCAAAGTGGTCCCACATGATGCTGCCCTGATGTGTCCATGGAGGAGACACAGACTGCCTGCCTTGAGTTGGGGGGGGGGAAGCACACGAGCAGGGGGAACAATGGAAGAGGGGTCAGATGCCAGAGCCTCTGCCTGCTCCTCCTCTGCCACACCCTGGAGCATCTCCTCCTCTTCATCCTCCACCACACTGAGGACATCGGACACCTCTGACAGAACATCCAGCAGTGGGCTCCCCTCTTCCACTGCAGAAGGAGATGCTGCTGCTCCTCCTTTGCCAAGAATGCTACTACTGCCTCCTCCAGCCTCCTCAAACAGTGAGGAGCACCTACAGCACCAGGACGCACTATCTGGACTAGGGGAGAGCCAGCTCACATACTGGTGCTGCTAGTGACAGCAGCACCTTGCCCATCTCTGCCCCTGCCAAGCCCCCGCTGGCTTGTTTTGCTACACAGTTGGGCTACACTCATTGGGCTGGCTTGTTTTGCTACAGAGTGGAGTATTACTGGAGTAATTAGTTAACTGATATAAAATAGTACGTGCTGTGGTTCTTTGCCCACTGTACTGAATTGCGGATGTATTGCTTGCTTGACCACAGCACAAGCACACACACACAGGGGAACACAAGAGCAAAAGCAAAGCAAATGCAGATCTACCTAAAGAAAAGGGATTTGTTATTTGTTATTTTATATTTAATTTTCTTTTAAGGAAAGCATGTAAAATTCAAGAAATACAGGATAGCGGAGGAGGAGAGACAGTGTGAGCCAAGAGCATGCAAACAGAAGAAAAAACATACTTTCTTTATGGAGGATCAAGCCAGAAAATACACAGATAGTTCACTTCTGAACTGGGGGGTGGGGGAGAGAGTAAAAAATAAGCCAAGGCACAGGCAGGCAGCTATATTTCCTTATTTTAGAATTTAGAAAGAAAGGAAAAACTAAATGGTTGAATAATAATTAAGGGGGGGGGGCGGAGGAACAAGACCAGAGGTAAATGTTTGTTTTGTAAGTTTTGACTACAGCTTGTTCTATTATTCCTTCTTCCTCTACTCTTTCTTTCCTAGATTTTTAAAAACACAGTCCTATCTAGATTTTTAAAAACAAACACAGCGCTCTCCAGAGTCTCCAACCAATGCCAGTGGAATGGCAGCGGGGTCGGTGGGTGGAGCAAAGGAACGAGAAAAAAACAAGTGAGTTAATAATAATTACTAACTCTTTGTTTTTAACAATCAAGGACAGAGTTAGATAGAGATAGATACAGAACGAACACATTAGATTAGAACAAGGCAGCTGCAGCAACTGCCAAGCTAAGAACACAAATGTGCGCGGCCCTCTTGCGAGTCCGAACCGACCAATGCAAGCAATGGAATGGCGGGGGGGTGGGAGCGAAGAGCAAGTGAGCTAACTAACTACTTCTACCAGTTTGTTTCTAACAATGAAGGAAAGACAGAGCTCAATGGAGAAGAAAGAAGAAGCTGCAATGAGTGTATACACACACATACCAGATCTAACCAGACAAACACAGGCCCCTCCCAACCAACCACCTTGCATAATAAACAAACACAGCCTTTTGCCAAAGTATATATACCCCCACTCCTCCAACACTGTCTCTGATTGGAGATTCCTGGCTTAGGCTCAGCCCTAGAGTTCTGATTCGCCAAAGCACACTCCCTCCTCCTCCTCCTCCACTCGCCTCCCCCTCCCTCTCCTCCTCCTGCCCATTTGCATGATCTTTGAGAAGTTGATACATTTTGGAGACAGCCTGTGTTGGCTGCTCAGAAGGCATAAGAAGAGCTATGAATTTCAGAGGTGGGTGAGGTGCCTCGTGGAAGGGGTGCTTCGCTTCGTGGTGCATCGGTGCTGGGCTGATCCGCTTCGTATCATGCCGAGGAACCTCCAAAACAGCCTGCTTCACCTCATTTTTCAGGCTTCATACCGAAGCGGTGGACAGTCCTAGTTTTTCAGTAACTGCATACAGTGTGCAATTGCAAGTCTCCAAAGCAACCAACTAAACAGCAATGAGTTGATAAAATTTGAGACACTGTGTGTCAGGGTTCCCCTTATGACCTGGACCCCCTGAGCAACTCCTGAAGGATCTCTTGCCTCCTTGAGAGTCCTACCTTCCTTCTTTTAAACTTCCCCTTCCCAGTAACGTGAGGTCTAGGCTGTAAGCGTAGGGTGACTGACGCTCCAGAACCTGGGGTTTAACACAACAGTTTACTGGTAAATTAAAACAAGCAAATCACAACTAAAGGTATTTTCTCAATAGAGCTGAGTGATACAAAAGGCATTAAGAGAAAATAAAAGCTGCAAAAATACACGTTCCTCTTCTCTAGTGGCATTTAGACTTCTCCAGGCTGCTTTTTCCTGCTCCTTCTTCCTGCTCTGCTTTCTCTGACTCTCTGGTCTTCCTCTCTCCCTTTTTATCCCCTCCTTCCCCCAAACTAAAAGTACTGTTTCAAACCTGAAGAAATGAAACTTAGCTCAGGAAGATGAAACTTAACCAGGGAAATGAAACTACTCCTCTCAGAGATACCCTCTCCCAACAAAAATCCCAGGTCTCTAGGCCTGATCTTGTTATTTTCCTTGCCTCTGTAGTTCTCAAACTTTCACACTGTGACTATGTATAAGCTTACTCAGCAAGTGCAGCAAGCAAGGAATCTAACTTTAAGAAAGGTATGATGGTTTCCATTTATTTCCAATGTTGAAGCCCTTCAAACGTTTGATCAAATTCCAGCCAAGTACAGGACTAATCCCACATATAGGGACCGTGGTGGCTTAGTGGTTAAGACGCTGAACTGCAGACTGGAAGGTCAGCAGGTCAGCAGTTCGAGACCCGAGTGCTGTGTGACGGAGTGAGCTCCCGTCTTCAGTCCCAGCTTCTGCCAACCTAGCAGTTCGAAAGCAAGAAATTGCAAGTAGATAAATAGGTACCGCCTCGGCGGGAAAGGTGACAGCGTTCCGTGCACCTCGGTGTTCAGTCCTGCTGGCCACATGACCACGGAAGCGTCTTCGGACAGCGCTGGCTCTTCGGCTTAGAAACGGGGATGAGCACCGCACCCCAGAGTCGGACACGACTGGTTGGGGACACCTTTACCTTTACCTTTAATCCCACATATACGCAAAAAATAGCATACACTCACACACACTCCTTTTATATGTTGTATACATTGTAATTTTACTCTTTTATTAGGTATCTAGCTCCTACTTAGGCTGTGTTACTGTAGATATTCCATAAGCATATTGATTATAGACTAATAATTATATTTAGTAAATTCTTTAATTTCTATAGTGTTCTTGATTTATTATAATGTATGTTCTTCTTTTCATTGCCTTTATCTCGTTAACTTTATTTCAAAATAAAATAAAATAAAATTTCATGAAAATAAATAGCTGTATATAGCAGGGGTGTACAACCTGCTCTCAAAGGCTTGGGTCCAGGTTATCTGAAAGACCGTATTGTCTCCTATGAGCTTACTTGTGCCCTGAGATCTTCAGGGGAGGCCCTTCTCGTGGTCCCGCCACTATCGCAGCCACGTCTGGTGGGAATGTGGGAGAGTACCTTCTCGGTGGCTGCTCCAAGGCTCTGGAAGTCCCTTCCCAGGGAGGAGAGAGTGGCAGCATCCTTGATATGCTTTCGCAGGCATGTAAAGCCCTTTTTATTCTGGTAGGCCTTTGGGGATAGCTAGTCTGGACCTATGAGAATATGACAGATGGATACTATGGTTATATTTCTTGTTGTCTTTTAACATTTTGATATTTTATACAATTTTAATATTATTGATGATTTAATTATATTTTTAACTTTTGTATACTTCTATTTATAGGTTTTAACTGTACAAGTTTTAATGGTGTAAAGCCACCTTGAGTCGCAGTACTGGGAAAAAGGAGGGATAATCATCATCACCATCATCAAAGGCCTGGGGTGTGGTCCCCAGATCTTCTGTTGATGCCAAATCTCCCCACTGCCTCTCCCAGGCCCCCCTACCCAGTGATCTCCAAAGAGATCCATGATGGTAGGGGGAGGTGAAAGACTCTCCCAACTCCCGTCTGATCTTGCTCTTTAGTTTTAAAAATGTGTTTCTTATTTTTTTTCTTCCCCATTTTTTTAAACAATTCTTCTCACAGAAGCACAAATGACTCTGTTTTTCCCCCTATAGCTGACTCAAATTAGCTGTCTGATTCTCTTTTACCCCACAGCAACCATAACCATCTATTTGTTTAAACAATTAGTATTTATTTCCTGTACATAAGGAGTGATCTTCCAGCTATGCAGTTCTTTCGAGGAAACAAATATTCTGTCAGAAACACACAGTCTAATTAATTTCTGATCTTTTTCAGCATTAACAGACTGCTGCAGGGGGACTTGTAAGATAGTCAAGCATTTGGAAGAATTTGTGGAGCAATGATGGGGAATCCATTTCACCGGATACCAGATAAATCCCTCCTCTGACAATGCCACTGTATTAAATAATTAGATTAATGACTCTTTAGCATTATGCCCTTGCCTTTGTCTGTCTCATTTGCCACTGCCTGATTAACTGGTGGTCTAAAGACATGAATTCCATCAAAGAGAAGGTGATGATAGATAGATAGATAGATAGATAGATAGATAGATAGATAGATTAGATTAGATAGATAGGTATTTTTATGTGTCCACCCGGATCAATGAACCAATCTATGCATTCAATAATAACCTGATTAATAAATATTAATTAAGCAATCATGAGTTTTGCAGTACTAGTCAAAAATAGAGGCCCTTTTCTGTTACTGCCACAGTTACTGTGAATGGGCGCCACAAAAAGGGGGTGGACTCTAGATCTCTCTTAAAAGGACTTGGGGAAGTATGGAATGGAAGCAGGGTGTTCCAAGTGTGGAATGGAAGTCAGTTCAATACTTAAAACCCTGGGGATCACCTTGCTAAGGGGGCAATCTGGTCCCTTTTTCCCTGACGTTATCAACTGTCAACAGGACAAGAGTTAAATCAGCCTATATGCGGTCAATTAGCCTATATGTGGTCCTCTTGTCAGTTACCTTGTATGTTTCATACTGCAGTTCCTTCCCTTTGACAGGGGAAACATAGACCTATTACATAGTAATAGGCAAGGCAAGGTTAGACATATTTTCGACAGCCGCAAGTGCATACTTGCGCAACTGAAAACAACCACCATAAATAAATAAATAAATAATGAAGACATTTGCCCACATTCCTGGGGCCAAATAAATAAATATTCCAGACCCATTGGTCAAACGTCTGGGCCCGATATTTAGGGTTTTTTTTTTTTTTTAAAGGAATTGGTGAATGATTGACAGCCCCTCAGACTGCTGTTTGGGCATCAGTGGAGGGGCTATCACTGAGGCACAGGCGAGATAACTTGGGAAGAGTGGAAGGGTTTTTTTTCCTGCTCTTGCTGAACAGCTTGCTGCTCAATCACCACAACCCCTCAATGTGTTGGCTCTTCCAGGTTCAGATGACACGCTGACTCATTGTGGGTTAAACAACCCCAAGAACAAGCCATGGGCTGTCAGGGTGACTTGTTGGCCAAAACTAAGCCTCCCTGCAGGAAGCAGTCTGGGTTTGGATGACATGACAACCCACCATAGCTTGTTCCAGACAATACTCCACTATGGGTTGTCATGTTGTGCAAACCCAATCAGTGGCTCGGTTCACACAATATGCTGACCCACTCTCAGTGGTTGAGTGTGGGTTGTTGTTGAACCATGGGTTATTGTGTTGTCTGAATGCAGCGTGTTTTCCTCAGGGTGGGTTATCGTATTGTCTGAACGCAGCACATTTTCTGCAGGATGGCCTGTTAACTGTGCAGTGTGGCTTCTTAACCACCCTGAACAGCCCAACAACAAACTCAACAAGTTCTCAAGATGGCTTGTTCAAGACAAATAAGCCACACTGCATGGTTAACAAGCCAACATGTGGAAAACACACTGTGTTCAGACAGCAGGATAACCCACAGTACAACTACCACCCATGGGTCAACACCAACCCATGCTCAACCACTGAGTGTGGGCTAGCGTGTTGTGTGAGCCCAGCCAGTGTTTATTCCAGCAGGCTTTTGCCTGTCATACATCTGCTATTTTATGGAGAGGTTATATGTCATCTGAGGTCTCCTTGACTTTTATTGCATTTTATTGTAATTTTAGTCTTGCATTTTTGTTGTTTCTTGATAACATTGTGATTGGAAGTTGTTGTAAGCCACCAGGAATAGTGCATGAGGGGGATAGAGATCTCTATATGAAATGAATGAATGAATAAGTATTAACTTCTCAGGACTGCAATTTGTGCTCAATGAGCTCTCCTTTCTTATCTATCTATCTATCTATCTATCATCTATCTATCTATCTATCTATCTATCTATCTTCCTCCTCCTCCTCATCTATCTGTCTTTAAAATCAGTCAAACAGAAATTTCAATACAATTGACCATTGGCTAAGCTCCACTCATTTTGTCCTCCAAGTGGCAAAGATTTTGTGCTGCGTCTTGGTTTTCTTTGTTTGAAAGGAGGGAGGGAGAGCCCAAAATGAAATCGGAAGAGCACATTTCCTTCTGTCACTGTCAGAACTCCAAATGCATCTTTAATTAACTTAATGGAACCAGAGAGCGTTACATTTGGAAGCCTTTCCCAGTTCGCAGAGGTCATATTGACATGCACCTTGTGGCATTTCCTTGCTTCCTAGATAAGATAAAGCCAAGAGGAAGCCTTCAGTTCCAGGTGAGTGCAAGACGGTGCAAGGAACAGGAAGAAGATAAGAGTGTTTGGTCCAGGTGGGAATTTATCAGGTACTTACACTGAAGCACTCAAAGGTGTTGCTCCCTCGTAACATCCAGAGCTGGCATTTCAAGTTTGGGCATACCACATCTAAGCCTGGTCCTAAAAGGTTTTTATTTTTGGTAAATCATGACCAGTCTTATACTTGGTTGGCTGGCAGGAGGAGGGGGGAGGCAGCGGAGAAGAGAAGAATCTTAGATGGACTCTAAGTGCATACCATGTCCACGACCCCTTCCGAAGTTCAAGGATAGGTTTAAAATTTCAGCAAGGTGGCTGAGAACTACTTCTCATCTACTAAGAACCACTTATCATCAGAGCTGTGTGCATACACCATACTAGAAGTTTTGAAACACCGTGCTTAGTTAGTTCAAATTCTGCACCAAGAAAAGTTGGATACTGAAACCTGCATGCATCATGCAAATAGGGCAACATTGCATAATTAATTTGGCATACATAACTTTGCCTGCAACCACTGGAAATTCCATCCCCCCCCCCATCTTCTGTGATCCTAGCAAACCCACATTTTCAAATGTATCTTTTCAGCCATAAGGGTTAGAAATGTGCTTTTAAAAAAAGAAACAGAAAATGAGAGAATTCAGGAAGTTGAATTTTCCCCAAATGCCACAGTTATGTGCTTCGTCTGTACTGCAGCATATACACAGCCTTGGCTGTAGTTTTGCATGCAAAGATTACATCTAGATATAGATATATACAGGCACACACATTTGAGAATACTGAAGAGTTTCCAGATAAATTATTGTTTTGGCCAAATTCAGGGCAGTATGATGGGAGATGGGTTTCTGCTGCCTTCACTTTAAAAACTAAGTAAATCTCGAGTCCATTCGCTTACAGAGATTTTTTTGTGGGGCAGGAAATATTTGTAGATTTCATTAGTGTGTACTCAAACATCATAATCATTATCATTACCACTACTACTCCATTGATGTACATGACACTTTAGTTCACAGAATGACATAAGCAAAAGATGTTTCCCAGTTCCATGTTTTCTGGAACTTATAATCTTCCATAGTGGAGTTTCATGGTGACATCAGAACAGGGAGAGGGCCTTCTCAGTGGTGGCACCCTGATTATGGAACACTCTCCCCAGTGAGGTCCATCTGGTGCCAACACTGTCATTTGTTTGGCACCAGGTTAAGATCTCTCTCTACTCCTAGGCATTTGACAGCAGATGATAAGGTTTAAACAGGTTCATAGGACTTTTATTGATGATTGTTTAAAAATGTTTTATATTTTTCATATGCAAATGATTTTACATCATGTTATTATGTTGTGTTTTTAGGGGTTTAATCTTGGCAAATGACCCAGAGAGCTTTGGCTTTTGGGCAGCATAGAAATGTAATGAAATGAGTAAGAGCCATCAAGCTGTATCAGATATGGAGGTTCCATTCCTCACTTTCACAGCTTATCAGAATGTAAGAAGATGAACCCTGATGGATGTGACCAAAGGCCTATATAGTCCAGCATCCTGCTTCCCACCCACAGTGACTGACCAGTTGCTTCAGGGACGCCCACAAGCAGAACATGGAGGCTACAGTCCTCTTCCATTCATGGAGGCTGGGAGAGGTGAGTATTTCGAATAACTTTCTCTTTGGGGAGGAGGAAAGGATTTCAGCTTACCTTTGGTGGCTGAGGCGTGGTCTTTTTTTTTTTTTTAAACACCTCATACACTTGCATGAGCCCAGGACTCTTCTCTAGCCCAGCAGCTCTTTCTGAACTCCCAGGAGACCACATGACCTCACCCTCTCCAATAGGCATTCAGGAAAGGCTCTGGGGCTGCAGAAGCTGCTTTGCAAAGCACGAGCAATTTGGGGATTTTAGAGCTTTAGAAGAATTCTGCTCTTCTTTGCAGCAACACAGAACAAGCATGATAAAGCATTTTTCTAAAGCTCCAAAAGTCCCATTTGTTCTTTGCAAAGAAGCTTCTGCAACCTGGGAGTTCTTCCTGAATGCCTGTTGGAGAGGGCAAGATCGTGTGGCCTCATGGGAGTTGTATTGCCCCGGCTTCGACCTCTTAATTTAGAGGTGCCAAGATAGTGATAAATCAGACCCAGGTTTACTTACAAGGAATACTTTATTGAATAACTTACAGCACACAGGTGTACCCAATGGTTGGATCAGACAGCTTCTCTGAACCCAGAGCCATGGGGTACAATGGGTTTTATACCATACATGTTAGCAGTATGGCAGCATAACAGTAGCAAGCACCCCCTAGCGTTCATTCCCAGCATAGACTAGCAGGGCTTAGTTCTCAGCACAGCCACCTGTAGCTTTAAGATAAACAAACTTCGCTTCCCAGGCAGAGTGCTTGATAACACTCTCACTCATTAGTATGGAATGTGCTAGGCCACGCTATCAGCCCTTTGACTCATCTTCACATGCTCAGAGGCTTACTAGCAAGGGAATTGCTCTAATAATTAACTTAAGTAAGCGTTATGGATCTCTAGGCCCCTTTAACACTACAGGTAACTTGGTTATGCTCCTGGGGCCAATACAGGAATTCAAGAAGTGCTGCTGGGCTGGAGAAGCCTCTTGTGCTGGGGGGTTTTGTCTGGAAAAAACCAGACAAAAATAAATTTAAAAAACCATAGAAGATTCTTCAGCCACCTCCCAAACTTAAAAAGATATGTGGAAACCATGTCCCCCTCCCTAAGGAGAAAATTCTCCAAAATTCTCCCCCTCCCTGTGAAAGAGGCAGAAAAAACAGCACCTCTTTCACAGAGAGAGAAAGAAAGTTCCTGAAAATAGGGGGTAGGATTTGGCCCAGCACTTATCCTTTTAATAACGTAACCAGGTTTTCCCTTCTTACTCAAACTGACCACATGTAGCTGTAGCTCACACATCTCTGTGAGAATCCAGGCAAGCTATTGTTACAACCCATTCTACATCCCAAACTGAGTTACACATGCACGCACGCACGCACGCACGTACACACACACACACACACACATATATATATATATGGGTGGAACTAGCTAAAAGTAGGAACCCTTTGGTAAACAAAATGACTTGCAACCTTGATCACCGTACACTGCCAAGATAGGATGCTATTGTTCGACGTAATAATAGCTAATGAGAAAACGTGTTAGCTCGAAGGATAAAATACCAGCATTACTTTGATAAAGTACAATTATTTCAGCGTTGCTGGGGTATATATAACTAGAATTCTCAGCCAGCTTTTGTTAATAAAAAAGGACAAAAAACTATGATGAATACTGCTAAAAGGTGTATCGCTCACTGAATCCCTTTGTCTGTAGGAAATGAATATCAAATTACTTCCAAAGTCTCGAGAAATATGTTAACTCTGGGGGAAAAAAAAACAACCCGCCCAAATCCATTTCTGTATTCCTGTAGCCACAATCCAGTGAAAGAGAGAAGAGGGGAAGCTCTTTGCTTGGTATTTGATGCAAATTGAGTTATCATAGGCTAATTAATATTTTATTTAAACATCCTATATAGGTTCATCCTATGTATTAGGTTTGCTTTTTCAAACAGTGTTTTGGGAAAACTGTGGGTTCCCCAGAAGCTTTTCAGGTGTTCATAAGAACATAAAAAGAACCATGCTAGATTAGACCACCAAAATCCAGCATTCTGAACCTACCATGGCCAGCCAGATGCTAATGGGAAGCCCAGAAGCAGGACATCAGTGTGATTGCACCCTCCCACCCATATTCCCCAGCAACTGGTGTACATAGGCACACTGCATCTGATACTGGAGGTAGCATAGAGGAATCAGGACTTGTAGATGTTGATAGCTTTCTCCTCCAAGAGGAGGTCAGTAATGCCAGACAAGCATCTTTGAAATGATAGTCTGCCCCAAATTACTGATCTCCTTGATGAAAGGTGCAACTGCAAGATAGTGTTGGAGATATAAGTCATGCTTTTGACACTGGCCAGCGCCCGAGATGAACTGATTGCATTCCTTAGAATTTGTCCCGGATTCTTTGCAATGTACCAGGGTTCCATAGCAGATGTGCAAGGCTGTGTCAGGAGCTGCCAGGGTTAGGACTGGGAATCCAGTAATCTGGTGAGCCAAACGGACTGCAGGTTGAAGCGGACCTATGGGTGGCGAAAGGTTCCCAAGTGCTGGAATGGCTCTACCCACCCAAGCACCTCATTGGCTCTCCTCAACTGGAAGAGCTAAAATCAGCCAGAATAGGGCTTCCTATTCTGGTTGAGACTTTGCTTGACCAATCATAATCTTTACTGGCCTGGCCCTGTCTTCTTCAGACTCTTGGTTTGTTCCCTGGCTATGACTCCCTCCACAATAGCCTTTAATAGCCCTGGCTTCCTCTTCAAAAGAAGGAGCTTGGATGATCAGCTCTATCATTCTTTGAAATAGTTGCCACATTGTGGTTGGTAAGCAATAAGTTAAGATGAACATTTAGGATCAGGTTGCTGGCTCAAAATGGGGTGGGGCAGGATACTCACAAGCTGATTCTCCCCCTACAAAGCCTTCACACTTCAGTGGTCAATGGTCAACAGATCTAATTTCAACCACTTGTGAAGTGCTGGCAGCCAAATTTGGCTTCCACTATTAAAGGGTTAACCTCCTCACCCAAAAGCACATTGTTGGATGAAGCTTCTCCCCAGAGGGTAAGTTATCCTGTAATGTGTAACAGAAAGATGTCTCAGCTGCCATGGAATTATGTCTCCAAGTCATAAAGTTGCATGGCTGAATAGGTTCACACATCTTATGACTGATAGCATCTGCCGTGACAGGGAAACTGAAAGAGATGAAACCCAAACCCAAAGTTTTCCGATATTGTCAAAAATGTACTGTTCTGTCTTTATTTGCCCAGAAAGCTTCCCGTTTCTGGGAGCGAAGACTTGTGAACACTGCACCAATTGGGGGTGGGGGGAATGGTAGGATGGTGCCTCCCCCCCAATTCTACCCCCACTCCCCCAATTTTAACCAAAGCCTGTGCTGCATAGTCTTTTAAAATTAGTAGCTAAAGATAAGGGTCTCACTCTGTTTCTTCTGTCATTTGAGCACTGCACATGAATCTTATTTCTGATTGGGTTGTATCTAGGCATATTGTGAAAACTTGCAAGGCAGGACATTGTCTAGAGAAGATGCTTCCCTCAGAAAAAGGACACGCTTGCTTCAACACCAAGACAGAAAGCGGAGAAATCTTAAAACATTTTATCAGAGTTGTGAGGCTGTCCATCTCTGCTGCTGTGGGGCAGCCCCTCCAGGGGATTGGGGTGGACAGATCCCTCCCTCAGGGGGCTGTAGGGTGCACCTTGGCAGGGGCATTCCTAGGGGTGCTGGGGGCATGGTTCCACTCAGACAGGGCAGGTGCAATGTGTTCACTCTAAAGGAGTGGACTCAATGTGACAACTCAAAAGGAAACTGATGCTGGGACACAGGATGCATTTCTTCTTCCTTCTTCAAAGAAGAAACCTCTCAGGGATCATCCAGAAATGTGGACAAGGCTAAGAACAACGCTTCCAGTAAGCTTTCTAGTGAAACTATCAATGGTGAGCATAATTGATGTCAGGGCTGTGTTAGAATTCCAAATGCATCTGTATGCTGCACTAAGAGCTTGGTGGGCAATACTATATTGATCCTTACACAATATTATGAATAGAGGGCATTCTCCATGCATTTCAGGCATTTGGCAGCATATGACAAGTTTCTAAGCAGTCCCAGGTCTGTCCTGTGCTTATGGTTGACTGTTCA
The DNA here is from genome assembly GCF_057233095.1 of Heloderma suspectum. Taxonomy (NCBI): domain Eukaryota; kingdom Metazoa; phylum Chordata; class Lepidosauria; order Squamata; family Helodermatidae; genus Heloderma; species Heloderma suspectum. The sequence goes on from NC_139466.1 coordinate 7,648,528, forward strand.
AATTTGTTTTTAGGTATATGTTGTCTTCGTGTACATTGTTTGTGTGTTTCAGGTAAATGGTTTTTAAACTCTGTATGTTGTTGTTGTTGTTCAGTCGTTCATTCATGTCCGACTCTTCATGACCCCATGGACCATAGCACGCCAGGCCTTCCTGTCCTGCGCTCTCTCCCGGAGCGTGCTCAAGTTCATATTCATTGCATCAGTGATGCTATCTAGCCATCTCATCCTCTGCCGTCCCCTTCTCCTTTTGCCTTCAGTCTTTCCCAGCATCAGGGTCTTTTCCAGAGAGTTTTCTCTTCACATTAGGTGGCCAAAATATTTCAGCTTCAGCTTCAGTATCTGTCCTTCCAATGAGCAGTCAGGGTTGATTTCCTTTAGGATTGACTGATTTGACCTCCTTACAGTCCAGGGGACTCGTAAGAGTCTTCTCCAGCACCACAGTTCGAAAGCATCAATTCTTTGGCACTCAGCCTTCCTTATAGTCCAGCTCTCACAGCCATACATTACTACTGGGAAAACCATAGCTTTGATTATAGCTTTGTCAGCAAGGTGATGTCTCTGCTTCTTACTATGCTGTCTAGGTGTGCCATAGCTTTCCTCCCAAGGAGCTAGTGTCTTTTAATTTCATGGCTACAGTCACCGTCTGCAGTGATCTTGGAGCCCAAGAAAATAAAATCTGTCACTGCTTCCATTTCTTCCCCTTCCATATGCCAGGAAGTGATGGGGCCAGATGCCATGATCTTAGTTTTTTTAATGCTGAGTTTCAAACCAGCTTTTGCACTCTCCTCTTTCACCCTCAACAAGAGGCTCTTTAGATCCTCTTCGCTTTCTGCCATTAGGGTGGTATCGTCTGCGTATCTGAGGTTGTTGATAATTCTCCTGGCAATCTTAATTCCGACCTGTGATTCATCCAACCCGGCGTTTCTCATGATGTACTCTGCATATAAGTTAAATAAGCAGGGCAACAATATGCAGCCTTGTCGTACTCCTTTCCCAATTTTGAACCAATCGGTTGTTCCATGTCTGGTTCTTACTGTTGCTTCTTGACCCTCGTACAGGTTTCTCAGGAGACAGGTAAGGTGATCTGTATACTGTATTTTAATGTTTTTGACCTTTGTAAACCACCCAAAGAGCTTTGGCTATGGTATATAAATGCAATAAATAATAGATAAAACTACGTACATTTGCTTGAAAGCTTTGCTATGTCAAACAAAGGGCAATTCCAACCTGTGCAAAGCAGGGTCCATTTGCTAATATAAGAGAGACCTTTCCCACTTGCCCACCTGTGGGTGGGCAAGTACTTGAGAACGGGCTTTTCCACAGTGGCCCCACACCTCTGGAAGAAGTTGACATCAGGGATCTGTCAGGCCCCATCATTGCAGACTTTTAGGATGTCCCTGAAGACTTACTTCTTTGCTCTGGCCTTCCCCTGATTACATTTTATAAGACTGGGTTATAGCGGAAATTGTGTTGTAGGCTCTGACTTTTGCTGATGTTTGTTGTTTTGTGGAACCTTTGCTCCTTTTATAAATGCATCGGGTTTTTATTATGAATTTTATCATATGCATTTTATTGTTGTAGGCTGCCTTGGGAGGGCTCCTGCCTTGAAAGGCTGCCTATAAATCTTTTAAATAAATATTAAATAGTAAGAACTTAAGAAGAACCCTGCTGGACCAGACCAAAAGTTCTTTCTATTCCAGCATCTTCTTTCTAATAGTTCTGTTGGTTTGGTTTGTCAGTAGACAAGCCCGTCCAGGATTGGGTGCTCAGCCTGTTTTGGATAGGGTTGCATGGCCTCTGAAGGATCAGGTTTGCAGCTTCTGGATTCGACGTTGCTTCTGGGGGGTCAGGTGGCTGCTGTGGCCAGGAGTGCATTTGCCCAGCTTTGGCTGATGCGCCATTTGCGCCCCTTCCTGAAGAACATGGATCGGGACCCCAAGGATGTATGAGAATTTGTTTATGTTCACAAATCATGCAAACATGTCCCATTCACAAACAGGAACACAGCACGAGCAGGAGACCACTCCTCAAATACTTGCAAATTCCTGAACTTCTGTTCATGCTCCAAAAAAATAAATAAATAAAAATGCACACTTTAAAAGTGCACTTTTTTAAAAACTGTGCATTTTCACACTTTACTCTGTGGAGGGAAAATATGAGTTTTTTGTGTGCTTTTTAAATAATGTGCATTTTCCCTCTTTGGAATGTGCACTTTTCCTGTCTGAATGAAGCGAAAAAAGACTGCAAATGAATGAGAGAAATCAAGCGGGGCAAACTTCAAGGTGGTGTTCAGAGACCCTAGACAACTGCAAAAATTGCTTATTCACCCATCCCTACTGGAAACAGTAACCCAAACCTCATTCGCCTCCCGTTTAGATTACTGTAATACACTCTAAGTGGGGCTGCCCTTGAAGATGTTCTGAAATTCTTTATCACCGGGGTTGTGAAGTAGGAAAGAGAGTCACAAATATGTTAATAAAATAAATACACATAATAGTGGTCAACTACTGGAAATCTACAAACAATAGGCATAGAGGCAAACCTTCCCCACATTTATTTTCAGCCCTCCCCCCCCCCCCCGCCAGCAACTGGTACTTAGTAGCATGCTGCTTCTGAACATGGACATCCTACTTAATGATCATGGATACTAGCCGCTAATAGATATTTTCTCGGTGGGTTTGTCTAATCCCCTTTTAAGAAGCCCTGTTGGATCTGACCGATCTTGTCCTATATCCTGTTTCCAACACTAGCCAACCCAATGCATCCAGGAAGTCCACAAGCTAGGGTCAAAGACCATAGCCCAGAGCAGTGATGAAAGCAGCCCCAGTATTATCAGGGAAGGACTTTGGGAGTAGAAGTCCAGGCCTCCACTCAGCAGAATGAGTGCCAAAGCTGTTGCTTGCTAAATTTTGAAGTTACTAAAATCATACACATTATCTTCTAAAGAAGGAGCTTCCATTAAGGGAGCAATACAATGCATGTTTACACAGAAATAAAGTCCTACAACTCCCAGTGTTGGGAGTTGTAGGACTTTTTTCTGTCTAAACATACATAGGATTCTGCCCTAAGTCCATTAGGTCCAGAGTCTGCAGCCCTTAGTCTGTCTCCAAGGCTACTGATATCTCCCTCTTGTGTGTGGATGGTGTCATTTTGGCTATGTGGAGATCGGCACTTGGAGAATTAAATTCACTGTTAATATGAACCTTGTGTAGTGCAGTTAGGGAGAGGGACATTGGTACGGACAGAAAACCTGCCTTTCATGTCATGAACAGTAAAATATAGTGCTGTGCCAAATCCTGCCCCCTGTTTTGGGGAACTTTTTCTCTCCCTGCAAAAAAGGCATTTTTTCATAGGGAATGGGGAGAATTTTGGAGAATTTTCTCCTTGGGGAAGGGGACAGGGTTTCTGCATACCTTTTTAATGTAAGCAATTCTTGAAAGGAATTGAAGCAATTCTTCTTTCTATTTTTTTTTTTTAAACACACACTGGCACTTGCAGGAGCCCAGGACTCTTCTCTAGCCAGGAGTTCTTCCTGAATGCCTATTGGAGAAGGCAAGGTCACATTGTCTCCTGGGAGTGCTGCTGGGCTGGAGAAGCCTCTTGTGCTGGGAGGTTTTCAAGTAAAAAACAAACAAACATTTTTTTTTTTTTTTAAATAGAAGATTCTTCAGCCACCTCCCAAATTTAAAAAGGTATGTGGAAACTGGAGGGCTGGAGAAGAATCCTGGGCTCCTGCAAATGCAGGGTTTTGTTTTGTTTTTAATAGAAAGAAGACCCTCAAGAATTGCCTGTGCTTAAAAAGGTATGTGGAAACCCTGTCCCTCTCCCCAAGGCGAAAATTCTCTGAAATGCTCACCTCTCCCAGCCTCTTTCACCAGAGTTTTCATTCCCCACCCCCTCCACACACAAAATGCTGAACATGGAAGACTTGAATTTTTCAGCACTGCATGAGTAAAATACCATTGATAAAATAGCAGAAAGCTTGAAATGCTTTGGGTAAACATCTAAAAAAAAGTTTTCTATGGCACGTTTAGATATTTCTTTCCAGGCATTGGCACCCAACCGATCAGAAATTTCTGATGCCTTTGAGATGCATATTGTTAGCTAAAACAACAAAGAATCTTGTGGCACCTTAAAGACTAACACATTTATTCTGACTTACGCTCTTGTGGACTATCGTCCACTTCATCAGAGGAATGGAGTATTATGGGAAGTTTCACTCCATGCATCTGAAGAAGTGGGTTATAGTCCACAAATATTTATGCTAGAATAAATTGATCGAAGTGCCCCAAGACTGTTCCTTGTTTTTTTTCTGCAATAGACTAACACGGCTACCTCTCTGTTAGCTATTGTTCACCAATTTACCTCAGAATGGTGTCCTTCTTCCCCTTCTGCTTGGAAGGTCAGCAATGCCCTCCCCCTCTGGGGCCCATCTCACTTTAGAGAGGAGCCAACAATGGCTTGAGGTTACCTGATCTAGGATGAAAAGAAGCAGTGAGTTTTTGACAAATGCTACCTGCGTTATCCAAACCTGAAGTCTCACCCTCAATGTTGATCCTCAGTTGGACATCCTGAAATCATCACGCTTTGCTGCATGTACTGACTATCGAGGAAATAAAAGACAACAAAAATGGCCAGCATTGGAGCCCCTCCATTAAGTGGAAAGGCAAAGGTATTGGGAGCTTCTTAGTTTAGGGAGGAAAGGTGACTAGAGGGTAGGAACATGAGACTGCCTTACAACATGAAGCATGATGGGGACAAAGTAGATACAGAGGAGAGGGGTTATTTTTTTTCTCCCTCTCTCATTGTACTAGAACTCTGAGTCATCTGACAAAACTGACAGGAGGCTGAGGACAGACAAAATGAAGTCCTTCACACACTATGTACTAGATTTATGGATTTCCCTGTCACATGATGTGGAGGCAGCCATTGACATAGATGGCTTTTAGAAAGGATTAGATAAATTCATGGAGGAAGCTGAATATCAATAGCCCTGCAAACTAAATAGAATGTCTGTATTCAGAGATAGTACACCACTGAATGCTAGTTCGTGGGAAGCAAGATCAAAGGAGGGCTATTGTCTTTCCACCCTGCTCGTGAGGCTTCCTGAGTTCATCTAGTTGGCCACTGTGGGAAACATTATGGTGGACAAGGTGGACCTTTGGTCTGAATGTGCAAGGTTGTTATGATCACATCTGCATAGCACTGTATAATGTTGTGGCAATATCACAAAGCCAAATCGGAGTGATGGCAATATATCCTACCCTCACTCTGGAGCTTTGGTGCCAGGGGGTGGGGAAGCACTCACCCACAACTGGAAGTATGATTGCAGATGGCAATGGAGGAAAAGGCAGGGGGCAGTGGTAAATTTTGTACTGCAGACACTCATCATGACAGCCCACATACCCCCCCCCCCCCGGGAAGTCTAGGATAGGGATGTATGGATTTATGTAAAATCCATTCTGTCTGTGTTTCATGGATTGTCAGGCATCTTTCATTCTGTTGTCCATCCAATTCAATTTTTAGTTGCAAACTTGCCCAAATTCACATCTGCATGCATTTGTACATGCGAAAATGCACACGTTCTCCCAAATGTGCAAATTTCACCCCAAATGGAAATTTCCATACTTTCGACTATAGGGGGGAAATGCACATTTTTGGCTGTGTGGGGTGGTTGTTGTTGTTTTGGTACATTTTTCTGTGACAACATTTGCGCAAAATTCCGGAAGGTTAGAAAAATGGTCCGCGAGTCTGCAGAATCCACCTGACAGGAGTGAGGTGGGGAGCCGGCCCACTGTGGAATCTGCAGGTCAGATTCATAAAAATCTGAACTCATCTGGTTCTGTTTCAGATTTCTCCAACATCCCTGACTTCTGATGGATGGGCCTGAGCTTGCAAGGAAAGGGAACGAGAGAAACAAAACATGTTCCCAAACAGCATGAGACTACCAGCTCAGCATTTTCAAGGAGTTTATTTTCCCAGTAGCGGGGAAAAAAAACACGTTTTAAATCAAAGTCAACAAACCAGTTCTAGCAGTTTTCATCTCCACCAGGAGCAGCTGTTTTGTAAAGCTAATGGGTCTTAGTTGTCCATGCAAGACCAAGCCACCCCAAAATACTTTGCATTACAAGGATAGCTCACACCAGTATATTGTTGCTGGGAAAATCCATTTCCCCCTAGCTACTGTGTGAATTGCAGCTAGATTCACAGGGAACTCTGGGCGGGGAGGGAGCAGATGGTGTTATCACACTCTGCTAATGAAAAAGTCCCGGCACTTTGACCCTGTGAGCCTGGCTCCACTACACCCCTGGCAGGAAGTAAAATTTGTTTGGTGTTGTTCAGGTTCAGTTGACATTGTTCTGGTTTCATTCTGGTTCAGGACAATAAAGGTTCAGTACCTGGTGTGGTCTGCATAATCAGCCAGATCAGTTCCATTTCTCATAAGAAAGCACAAAAATAAGGCACACTATTTTCAGTGGTCATTTGCACAGTGAGGTGAAACAAGCCAATAGGTCTAAACCTGTCACTACTAAGCCACACGTATGGTGAAGCATGTATGAAAGAAAAAATACATTAACAAATAAATGCTTATTTTATGTCTACCATTTAATTTTAATTGAAAAATCAGATACAAGTGTAATTGGTGAAGAAGCAACCCAACCAATTTGGAAGAAAAAGGGAAAGACTTAGCAAATGATCACAGAACTGTCACTGCAATTAGTTAACTTCAAGATCATACATTTTTCAACTGATTTAGTAACAACAGGGAGAGAAAAAATTCTGTACCTTAAACAGATGGACTTGGTATGTTGAATAAACCCCTGTTTACAAACAGGAAACAGGCCTGCAGTCCAAACCCCCTCTCTTTCAAGTGAAAAAATTCTGGAAAAAAATTGTGGGTCAGCCTTCATTTCTTATGGTGGTCATAGAGAGCCACTGCCTCCCCCTCCCCCCTGCCCTGAGTGACAGGAGCCAGGTCTGACACAAAGGGGTGATGCTCCAGACAAGGAGAGGTAAAGGACAGGGCAGTAGCATCTGTAGCAGCAATTTTGTGCATTTCTGTGTTCTGCCTTCAGCCAGCCATATCCATCTACAATTTTAGGGGAACAGAAAAATATTTCGCTGCTCTCCTGAACATGCAATCGAAAGCTGCATTTATGCCAAATCGTAGCAAAAGTATTACGGCTGCCTCCTCCACGCCATGCACGCACAAAAGGGAATGAGGCAGGAAAATTGCAGTAATACTGATGTTTTTCGCTTCATCATACAGGAACGGCGCTACTTTAGCAAGCCAAGGTGCCGTCACCTGGAGTTGCATTATTCCTGCTGCAGGGCTAAGAAAGATCGCCATTCAACTTGGGTTTTCTGTTTGGTAAACAGGAATAATGGGATGGTGATCTCCAGCCCAGAGAACCTCTGGTGCAAAGCCCAAGGCATTATGAGATTTGTTAAAATAGGATGTTCTCTGGGGAGAGCTTTAATGTCAGGTTAAGGCTTCTGGAGAAAGGCCAAGGAGCATTGGTAGAGCACATGTTTTGCATGCAGAGGGTCCTAGGTTCAATCCCTGGCATCTTCGAGGAGAGTTGAGAAAGCCCCTTGACTGAAACCCTGGGCTGCCAGTCAGTAGTTAGACAAAACCGAGCTAAATGGACCAATGGCCTGAAATAGTATAAGGTGACTTTCTATGTTCTAGGTGCCCCAAGTGACTGTCTAGAGTTGTCTAGAGTTGCTTTCTACGGTGGGCATCAATGTAGCTCCAAGCAACAGATGGGAGTAGTTTGTTGTTGCCTACTGCCACTCCCATAAAAGCTAGGTTCTCACAATACAACAAGCCAGAGTGTGGGTTGAGAGTGGGTTGAGTGTGCATTGTCTTTGAACTATGGGTTGTTGTTGAATCATGGATTGTTATGTGCTAACAAACCATGGTTCATGAAAAACCCACCAAGAGAATCCATGATTTGTTGTTGGGTTCTGAACTGTGGGTTAATGAAACATGGTTTGTTAGTGCAGCTGGGTTCACACAGCACAACAACCCATGATTCAACAACAACCCATGGTTGATTGACAACCCACACTCAGCCATACTCAACCAGTACTCTGGCTTGTCGTGTTGCATGAATCAAGTCATTGCGTTAGTTCTGGGGCAGAGGCAGCTGCCAAACAAGAGACGAGAACCAGGGATCACAAGCCAGCGAAGATGCTGTTGCCCCTGCAACATCCCAGTCTGAACAGGTATCTTTTATTGTCTTTCTTGCTTGTCAGGAGGAGGCAGTGACCAGACTGAGTGGTTCCAGAACCCAGGAAGCATCTGCCCAGTCTAGGGCAGCTTTCTCCAACCTGATGCCCTGCATATGTTTTATTTATGTGTTTATTAATTACATTGATATCCTGCCTTTTCCTCTCTTGCAAGGAGCCCTAAGAGGCTTACATGGTCCTCCTCCTCTCCATTTTATCCTCATAACAACCCTGTGAGGCAGGTCAGACTGAGAGTCAGTGACTGGCCCAAAGTCGTCCAGTGAACTTCACGGCCAAGTGGGGACTAGAACCTGGATCTTCTGAGTCCCAGTCCAACACTCTAACTACTACATCATATTAGCTCTATGTTTTGGAGTACAACTCCCATCATTGTTGGTCATGTTGGCTGGGGCTGATGGGAGTTGTATTCCAGAACTTCTGGAGGGAACCAGGTTGGTCTAACAAATGACTAAGCTGTAGCCATGGTGGTTCACCAGACATGGCAGCAGCAGCAGCAGCAAACAGACCTGTAGGTTCCCAGTTCTAGCCCCCGACACATTGGTCTATACCAGAGTTCACGGACTCATGTAGAGAAGCAGATTCACCAGGAACAGGTAGCTGGCATGGCTGTGCAGCAAGTGCTGATACAGAGATTACTTCAGAACTTGGCTATAGGCAGCCCGACAAGTGAGAACCTGTGAATGCTGATGTTGCCCAAGTAAAATGGCTCACCTGGAAGCCTGAATTTATAGTTTTTCTTTGACAGGAGAAGCCAACAGGTGTCTGAGGTGGCAAAAAAGTCATTTTGATGCCCTGGAACCCTTTACTGTCCAAGGAATGTTCTGGCTTGTAGATGAAGAGGGAACCCGTCTCCTAAGATGCCATCTATCTCCTACCCACCAATTTATGCATTTTTTTCTTTTAAAAATAGCAGTTACATAATTATTTGCTTCCTGGTGAATTGCGGGACCTTTTTAGTCAATTGAAAATATTTTTATTGATAGTTCTAGCTCAGGTAAGGCAACCTGCAGCCTTCAGACTAATTTCATGCAATCCTCAGCCTAGTGACAAGAGATCTGTGCCTCCCCTAACAACTGGGCAGGGAGGAAAAGAGAGAGAGGGGGGAGGGAGAGAGAGAGAAAGAGAGAGAGAGAGAGAGAGAGAGAAGGGATGGCCCCACCCACTGGCAGATGGCCCTGAGACCTCCGAGAGAATGCAGCCTTCAACAGAAAAAAAAAGTTCTCCATCCCTCATCTAACTGCTTCATTAAACATCACAGCTCTAGTAACTGTTGCTGTTGTTGTTGATATGGGTATTGTTAGCTTGTTGCTTTCCTTGAGCTTTTTCAAATGAGGTGGGTTATAAACCACAGGCACAGCTTGATTGGAAAGTTATCCTAAACAACCTCAATGGCTCCTAGTCTAGATGGCTATATGCTACCTCCAGTACCAGAGGCAGGATGCAGAGGCAGAGTGGCAGCTCCTCCTCCTCTTCCCCCTCCCCACTGCTGTTTGCTTGTCTGGTCTCACCCCTCTGGGCCAGAATGAGAGGTGGGTGAAGAACATAATGCTACAGGGAAGAGGATGCTGTTGCACTCATGTCCTCCCTGTGGGTTTCCCGTGGGCAGCTGGCTGGCCACTGTGTGAACAAAATGCTGGACTAGATGGACCCTTGGTCTGATCCAGTATGGCTTTTCTTACGTTCTTGTGTCCATGCCCAAAGTTAAAGTTGCATTTAATGTGAATGTCGTTAAAAAACATAAATAGCACTGGTGGGGTGATAATTGTGGGGGTTGCTGCAGGCTTGGAGGGGGAATTCAACCATTTCCTCCCCGGCTGTGTTCCTGTGGAGAATATCTCTTCTGAAGCTGTTATTTGAACATAAGAACATCAGAAGAGCCCTGCTGGATCAGACCCAGGGTCCATCGAGTCCAGCATTCTGTTCACACAGTGGCCAACCAGCTGCCCACGGGAAACCCACAAGCAGGACTAGATGGACCCTTGGTCTGATCCAGCAGGGCTCTTCTGATGTTCTTAAGTTCCTGAACAAACATTGGGATGAATGCACGTCGTCCCAGTGGTGGCTCCAGGTTTTTGAGGGCCCTTAAGTAAGACACCTCAGTGGGCCCCCTCCCACAGCGGGTCTGCCTTCTCACCCCCATTGTCACCAGCTGCTATTGCGCCTCATCCTCTTCCTCACCATTGCTACCGCTTGCTTGCTTGACAGGCAGAGAGCCAGGGAGCGAGGAGGCAATGGCATCTCCTGCTTCCGCTTCTCACCACCACCATTGTCTGGGGCAGAGCGAGAGGCAGGGGCACAAGCAGGTGAAGCAAAGGATAAACTCCAGAGGGGTCTTGTCAGTGGGCCCCTGCTGGGATATGGGCCCTTGGCAGGGTTCCAGCCATGCCTACCCTTGGCACCAGACCTGAAATTAGAAATTCTCTCCCCCATTGTCACCAGCTGCTATTGCGCCTCATCCTGTTCCTCATCGTTGCTACCACTTGCTTGGTTGACAGGCAGAGAGCCAGGGAGCGAGTAGACAGCAGCATCGGTCATGGCATCTCCTGCTCCTCCTTCCCTCACTCCACCACCAATGTCTGGGCTAGAGTGAAAGGCAGGTGACCAAACAGGTTGCAATGGTGAGGAGGAGGAGCAAATCCTGGGGGGCGGTTGTTAGTAGGCCCCTGCTGGAGTGTGGGTACCCAGCCATGGCAGGTACCCAGCCATGCCTACCCTTGACACCAGCCCTGTCAAGGGTAGGTTCTATTTCTTTCAACGGGTCTTGTGAAGGAGAACTTCCTGCTTGAGGATGCTTGAAGCAAATCTTCTAAAAGAAGGAGAAGAAGAAGACGAAGACGACGACGACGAAGACGAAGGAGAAGAAGAAAGAAGAAGAAGGAGAAGGAGAAGAAGAAGAAGAAGAATCTGATCCTGAGTCTGTGTTTCTTTATGCATTGGGTCAATCTTCTCTAAGAGCCAATCAAGATTGCCTTTGGACAATGGAAAGACTTTTCAAGTAAATGACAGTAAAAAGTGAGAGGCACTTTGTAAAGCTCTTTGTTGTTCTAAAAAATCCTCTCAAGGAAATAATACGTGAAGTTCCTGTAAATCAGAACGTTCCTTTCCAGCTGATGTCACCGCGAATAATCTCCTCCTCATCGCTTAGTCATAATTTTTCTAACCACACACCCGCATGGTTTTCCCCTCACATTTCCACTGAATTTGTCATCCATCCAGGAAGTCCTTAGTGACCATCGAACTTAAATTCAGTCCCAGTAGCAGTACAATGCTGACAGCAGATGATAAAAGAAATGTGTTTCTTTAAAAGCTCGCCAAAGCTCTTCTGTGGGAAACTTAGGACTGCCCCGGCAGCGGGAGACTTGTGAGTTCCTAGTGAAGTCTTTGGTGGGCCGTAAGTGATTCCTCCAAGAAAGCAATTCCCAGAACAAAAGAAACGTTAGCTGCAAACAAGCATTCACCGTTTTTGCAAAAGTTCTGTGTTTTGGTGAAAAAAGAAACTTTTAAGTTTTACCATTAAAGGAGGCTTAAAAATAATTTTAAATACATAAATAAAATTCACTATTTGAAAAACTAAGGATATTTAAGATAGTTTTAAATGAAAAATCCTTTGGTCAGGATATTTGTTTGGACTAACAATGGGAAACAAATTGGGTTGGCAAACAATGGCAGATCAACACACCTGATAACTTCTGAACAACCCAAAAGTTCCTGTCAGCCTCCTGCCTGATCTCACATATGTCTACTCAGAAGTAGGAGACTTTCCTGTGGGGCCACTGGCAAGGGACTCTTCCACATAATAGAGGTGGAGTGGTATGGTTAACTCTTGATATGTTTCCAGCCATGGCACTGAGCCACCAATATGCAAATACGGTTTTTTATGCTGCAGATATCTGTGAGTTGGGCTTATGTTTCAGCCATTCACATGGCAAACATTAGGGCTGGAGGAGGCAACCTGGTACTTTCCAGATTGGACTACAACTCCCATTAGCCCTGGCCAGCAACGATGATGGTCAGAGATTATGGGAGTTTTAGTTCAAGACATCTGGAAGACACAAGACTGCCTTCCCCTGGACTATTTACACCAGCATTTTTCTTCCTACAGTATCTTACTAGATTCTCCTGGGGACCCACAAGTGGAAATAGTCTTCTTGTGCTTATGCCTTACTGCCACTGGTGTACAGTAGCACTCTGCCTCTGAACATGGAGGTTCTATTTAGGCATCATAGTTAATAGCTACTGATAGCTACTTATCCTCAGGGAATTTGTCTAATATCCCTGTAAAGCTGTCTAAGTTGATAGCCATCACTGCATCGTGTGGTGGCAGTGAGTTCCATAAATTAATTTCATGCTGTGTGAAGAAGTCCTTTCTTTTGTCTTCTGCCAATCAGTTCCATTGTCCTGAATCTCATGCCAATTAGTTTCATTGGATGGTTCAAGTACTATCAAAAAGAAGCACCCCTCTCTCCAATTTTTCCACACCATGCATAATTTTATAAACTTTGATCATGTTCCCCCTTCTTAGGATGCAATCCCATTCCCCAGCCACAGCTGTAGGACATTTTTCTGTCTAAATATGCATAAGATTGCACCCTTAGTTGTCTTTTCCTCAAAACTCAAAAGCCTCAAATGATGCTCCAGTCTGCCCTTTTCTGCACCGTTTCTCGCAATACAATATCCTTTTTTTTTGGGGGGGGGGAGGATATATGTTATGTTAAATCCATAACATGCAGTGCCAATGGGTTTTTCCTCCTAAGATGAATTGCCACAGGGAAGGTTTTTTGTTGGGATCGTGCATGGAGAGGGAAGGGTTTAACCTCCCCCTATGCCCTGTGGTTCAGAAAAATCACCCCCTCACAATTAGCATTTTAAATGTTAAAACCTGCAGTTGTTGCACTACACTTTTTGTTAACATAACATGTAGTTAGGGTTATGAGGATAAAATGGGGGGGGGGGTTCTTACTATGCTAGGGGTGAGGCATCCATAGCCCTCCAGATGTTGTTGGAAGGGGGAGTGGCACTCAGGGGAATTCCCTCTGTTATGTCTGATCTCAGATTGGAGATAACGGTGGGGATTCCTCTTGTGGGGGATCCTTGGAAGAACTCAAGGAGGCTCTGCAGGCCAGATGTAGAAGCTCTGTGGGCTGGATTAGCCTCGGGGGTTGGAGGTTCTGCATCGCTGCTATAGAAGAATGGTGTGACATGGTTGTTGTTGTTGTTCAGTCGTGTCCGACTCTTCGTGACCCCATGGACCACAGCATGCCAGGCCTTCCTGTCCTGCGCTCTCTCCCGGAGCGTGCTCAAGTCCATATTCATTGCATTGGTGATGCTATCTATCCATCTCATCCTCTGCTGTCCCCTTCTCCTTTTGCCTTCAGTCTTTCCCAGCATCAGGGTCTTTTCCAGGGAGTTTTCTCTTCGCATTAGGTGGCCAAAATATTGGAGCTTCAGCTTCAGTATCTGTCCTTCCAATGAGCAGTCAGGGTTGATTTCCTTTAGGATGGACTGATTTGACCTCCTTGCAGTCCAGGGGACATGGTAACATATCTTTAATGCAGAGGTGAGGAACCTCCTGTCCATGGGCCAAAATTGCCCCCCATGGGTCCCAGACTGGCCCTCTAGGATGCCCCCAAAGCCCTCACCCCTTCCTCTGGCTCCATCCTTTCTCCCAACCACTGCACTTTTGTGCAGGTTTTTTTCCCCATTCAAAAAGGTTGAAATGCATCTCCTAATGTTTAGTTACTGGCAGTAAGGGCTTTAAGTTCTCAAGAACGCTGGTATTTTTGTTTGTTTGTTTCCCCACCCTGTTTGCCTTTGGCTCTGCCCACCACTAGAATGCAGCCCCAAAGAGTTTCTCCAAAATAGAATGTGGCCTTTGGGCTGAAAGAAGTTCTGCACCCCTGCTTTAGTGTAAAGAAGAGACACCTTTGTGACTTTCAAAATAACACAGGAAAGGCTTTTACTAAGTAAACATATTCCCTTACTCTGGCACTCTGGTGGATGGTATCATCGCTCCTGCTCTGAAAAATGTTCTGGAATGTGATGCCCACTTTGGTCCACTCCTGGAGGAGGAGGGCTGGAGATGACAGGGGGATGAGCAGTGAAGAATGGAGAGTGAAGAGCAGGGCTTGGGAAGGGAATCAGTGCTATTGCTCAGATGCAACTTTTAAGGCAAATATCCATGGGAGGTCTCAGAGAAAAAGATTCATGACTTAGGGTGCAATCCTATGGCCTACAACTCCCAACGTGCTGGCTGGGGCATGCTGGGACCTGTAGGCCTTTTCTCTGTCTAAACGTTCATAGGATTGTGCCTTTAATCATGATAAAGTAGCTCTGCAACTTAAGAGGTTTCTTTTCTCCCCAACCCCTTTAAAAAAAAGTAACTAAGCTTAAAATAAAAAAGAACTCTATTAAAACAGTGTGTGTGTGTATGTGTGTGTGTGTGTGTGTGTCTTTCCATCCCTCTCTCTCATCTCAGGACTCCTCTCAAGACCAAAGCAGGATAACCATTCACAGAAAAGTATCTTCTCCCGTGCCTCCAGGATCTGTCACTGCAAGGACCACAACCTTGTCTATATAACTCTGATTTGATTATTGTAAACTGCTTACAGGTCCATTATGGTTGAAAAGTGGAAGACAGATTATATTATTCGATAAACAAACAAATTAATTTGTAAAAACAAAAACAAATGAAGGCCCTATTAACAAATGCAATTAGTGCCCTTACCCACTGTTTTGGATTATCTCAAGAAAAGGAGGAAGACGTGTGAGTGGGTAACTGCATGTTTAAATAACGTTAAAAGACCAACACTTTCTTGATGGGCAACGTGTTGCGATTTTCTTCTCTCTCTCTCTCTCTCTCTCTCATTGTGTGAGTGTGTGTGTGTGTGTGTGTGCACGCACGCGCGTGTAAGAAGGAGACCCATAGCTGGCACGTACTTTAAGCATGAATATTTCCCTCTCTGGCTTTGTAGGAAAATCAATATCTTGTTTTCAGATGTGTAAATGCGTCCGTCTCTCGAAAGTGCCCCGGTCAGTTTTATGGCACGTTCAGCAGCTGCTTCCTTCTACGATTCCCAGGCTACTGGGATTGACAAGGGAGGGATAAACTGATGTGCCCCTTGGCTTTGTGAGCTGCCCATTGTTCCTGCAGCTGAGACCCTCTGCTTATGTTTGCTTTCTCCCACATGCATTATTCAACAGCACAGGAAGAGGCCAAGAACCTCTTTCATTCAGGAATTCTGTATTAAAATAATCAATTTCAAACTGAAACTGGGGAGGGGAAAGTTGGCTACCGGTTGGGTGTATTAATAAGACACCAGCCCTCACCATTTGCATGGGAATCATGCGCTCGGGAGGTAATATTAGATGATTTCTTGTTTTGCCCCCAAATGACAGCAAGGTTCCTTCTTTAAAATGTTTCGTCTTGGGTCGCCAGTTTCTGCAGTGAAGTCACAACATCCAGACACTCACACACAGAGACACTCCTCTCCAAAGATTCTCTGCAGCAGTGTGTGCATGAGAAAACAGACTGCCATCAAGGGAGATGTGAACTTTACAGATATACAGCAGAGTGGGAAGGGTGTCTGATTTTTTCAACACTCCCCCCGCCCGTGCACACACACATATGCGGGATGCAGAATATTTATATAGGACTTTAAAGTATTCAGGGTGTTTCCCCCTTCATTATCTCAGCAATTTGACAATCCTGTAAGGAACAGCAATATTATTTATCCCCATATTAGAGTTGAGGAGTTGAGACTGAGAGAGAGATTGTGGTTTGCCTCAGGCCATCTAGGGAGTTGATGATAGAGATGATATGTTTTACTCAGCTTTCTGGCATGTATTGTATGGCCACACAGTTCTATATTATTCTACTTTCTGTAATAAAGTTTTTAAAATTAAAGAACAACAAAGAAATGAGAATCAAACCCATGCTTTCTTGATCCATAGCTTGGTCTCTTGGTCACTAGTAGGGATGTATGGATTTTGTAAAATCTGTTCTATCTGTGTTTCATGGATTGTCGGATGTCTTTCATTCCATCGTTTGCTCATTGATAGAACTGGATTTTTTTTGCACTTATGAAAATGCACAAATCCACCCCCCAAAGGTGCATTTTCATGCTTTAGCCTATGAGGGAAATGCACATTTTTGGCCAGTGTTATTTTATTTACAAATAAATTTATTTTATTTACAAATTTATCTACAAATCAATGTGCATATGATTCCAGAAAGTTAAAAAAAACCAGTCTGCAAGTCCGCTGAACCCATGTGACTTGGGAAAAGCTGGTCTGCTCTGGAATCCGTGGGTCAGATACATAGAAATCTGAACTCATTGGATTCCGCTGCAGACTTCTCTGACATCCATCTCCACTAGGCTACAGTCTGCATTCTCCTTACCTAGAAGGTCACCTCTTCCATTATGGGCCTGCACAGTATCTAACATTAGCATAGGGGGAATTCACACTTTTCATAGCGAGTACATTTGCTCACATGTGTTTGCCATGCTATAGTGGGGAAACCTTATTTATTTCAGGCACATCCCATGTTTCTTTCATCATGGAACTCAAGGTGGCATGTATGAGATTCCCATTCAGGGTTGGACCAGACGGAGACCTGCTTAGCTTCAGCAAGATAGCTGCATCATGTGCCTGCAGTCCATCCCCTGGTACACACACCATGTGAAGCAGCCTCAGACCTTTGTCCAACATAACCTTATCTCTCCTACTCTGACAGGCAGTGGTGATGCTGAGGACTGAACCTGGGACTTCCTGCGCACACAGCTCATGCTCTACCACTGAGGCTCGGCAAGTCTCTAAACACACCGCAGAACATATGTCGAGGAGTTGCAGCAGATCAGATCTCTGCTTTCTGCCTTCTGGCATCCACAAGGTGCCATCAAGCAGTCAATGGCCAGCTCAGCCTTCCAAGCCTAAGCAGTGACTTGCTTAGACTGAGGAGCCAGATCAAGGTCAACAGCAGCTTTATAGGGCTGGGTCAAAACCTATTGTATCCTTATGTCACCTGATCCTTGCTGGATAGCTGCGATACCACTCTTTGGCCATGTGTTGTAGTGGTGCTATAGCACAGCAGAGAGCAAGTCAGCAGTTGCCTCCTCCAGCAGGCTACCAGGGAGTTATGTGCTTGGATCCTGCAGTTACTAGAGTCACCTGTAAGATCTCTAAGGGCACAATCCTGTGCATGCTTAGACAGAAAAAAGTCCTACAACATTACCCAGGCAGCCACAGTGGCACCTGAAATTGTTTTTGTAAGCCGCCTTGAGTGCTATTTTTTTGGTAGAAAGGCGGGGTTTAAATCAAATAATAATAATAATAATAATAATAATAATAATAATGTTAATGCAGTAAAGCACGGCTGCCATGTAGGGGGTGAATTGTTCGTTTAAGTGCCTAACAGGAAGGGCATGTCTCAACTTCGATCTTCCTTTGTTCTGGAAGTTCACCAAAGAGTGAGCCTGAACAGCTTTGGGCAATAGACAACTATTATATTTCATAGCTTGAGATATGAAAGCATTGATTTTAAGTGATACATGAATGCTGATCTTTTAATACTGCATTTTTTTTGTAGTAGTTACACTCAGTTTGTGGACTCTTCAAAAGTGGGAGGAGATGAACGCAGGCAGATCCTCTCCATTTTTAAAAAAAAATCGGGAGGAGGTGTCCACCTTCCTTCCTTCCTTCCTTCCTTCCTTCCTTCCTTCCTCCCTCCCTCCCTCCCTCCCTTCCTTCCTTCCCTCCCACTTCCTAAAAGGACCTCAGAGAAATGTATTTGCCTCACAATAACCATATCAGGTAGAGAGAGGTAGGGATGGAGAAATTTCATTTGGTCCACATTTTAATGTGAACTTACTTAATTTCACAATTTTGAACCGATGCATGAACTAAAACTCAGTGTTAGAAATTCACACTTCTCCAATTTTTGCAATGGAGGTCTCCATTTTTTTAAAAGGCACTAAAATGTGTATATTAGCAGAAAGTGCACACAAATGTGTATATTTGTGAAAATAACATTAGAATGCACTATATTAGGGAAACTGCTTGCAAAAATACATGTACGCACACGAAAATGTATGCACACAAAAATGCATATGAATTTTCATGTGAACTTTAAAAGAAAAATTATCTAAGTTCAGGACCAGCTGAATTTAAGACTGGAAAAAATGAGAAACCAAAATTGACAGATTCATACTTCCTTACAGAAAGAATATCTTCCCAAGGCGACCCAGTGAACTTGACAGCCATGAGAATATTTGCACCTGGGTTTCCCATTCCCCAGAATGATACTCTAACCATTGCACAACACTGCCTTCCTGCATCCCCTGTAATTGTACTTGTTATATTTCCTGCCTTTCCTCCCCGCTTTTACCCTTGCAACAACCCTGTGAGGTAGGTTAGCTGAGAGATCGTGACTATCCCAGAGTCATTCAGTAAGCACTGTAGTTGGGCCTCCTGGTCTAAATCCAATGCTCTTAGGGCCAAAACAGACACAATTTAAAATGTATATCTAGCAGTTATCTATCCCCACCCCTTTATACTCTAAAATAGATGCATAGCCCGCAATCTGCATCAGACCCTTAGGGTGGAAGGTAAGGGGCCTATTAGGATTTGGATCAGGCTCCCGTACCTACTCTAGAGTAAAAATGAAAAGAAGACGTAGCAGCTGGATACAGCTTTGGCCCTAAACCACTACACTACACTGTTTCTCGAAATCTCTGTTTGTGCTGCATGAGAGACCGCAACCAGCACGCATGCGCAAGAAACTTTCAAGATGGCATCGAGCCAGGACCATTTGATGTGGGCATCTCATTTGCATCTTCAGAAAGTCCCTTTGCGGTGGCCCAAACTGGCAACGATACACAAGGACATTGGAAAGACTGAAAAATCCATAACACTTCTCTAACACAAGTGCTAGGGAGGGATGAATTAGGGACATAGGGATGTTGTTGAATCCATTCCTGTCAGCAGCTAGCTGCCCACTGTGTGAACAGAATTATGGACTGGATAGACCCTTGGTCTGATCCAGCAGGGCTCTTCTTATGTTCCATCTGTGTTTTGTAGATTGTCAGACACCTTTCTTTCAGTCATCTGCTCATTGACGGAATCCCCCCCCCCTTTTTTAACCAGAATGTCATTCTACTTCCACATCAGCACTAAGTCGCATCAGCGCTAATTTGTAATTGTGCATGTGTGGAAATGTGCTAATGCCCATTAGTTATTGCGCGCTAGAGCTAACTCCCTTGCAGTTAGCAGATTTGTGCATGTGCAACAATGAGAAAAAAGAAAGCAAAATGAGCACCCCCCCCCACACACACATGTATTCATGGTTTAGGCTATGGGGGGGATGGGTATTGGTCGGCGTTTGGGGAGGGGCATTTTTGTATGGCTAAATTTGCACACCACTCTGGGAAGCAATAAAACCATACCCAAGTCCACAGGATCTGTGGGACTTGGAAAAAGCCAGTCTGCTGCGGAATACATAGGGCGGATTCATAGAAATCTGAACTCTTTTGAATCCTTTGCAGATTTCTCTGATAACCCTAGGATGAATGCAACCCAGGAGAACAATCCCAAACGGCACAAGGGAACATCGTATCCTATCAATACAGCAACATGGGGCCAGCTGATAATAACCAACAGGATCAAGTGGTCATTATTATTGCCTGGGACAGATCCAAATAGCTGCTGGCTTTGCTATTTTCAAAAAGGAGAGAAGCCATTGCTTCTTTCTCCCAGTAGCCTTTGGGGTCAACTGAGATGTTTTATTGCACCTAGCACTGGCTAACCAACTGCTTCCCAACCTGGTGCCCTCCAGATGTTTTGGATGGCAACTCCTAGCATTCCTGACCTTTGGCCATTCTGGCTGAGGATGATGGGAGTTGAAGTCCAAACCATCCAGAAGGCTGGGCTAACCTCATTGAATCTTTTGCAAATAACATTCCCCCACCCAGGGGAGGCTGCTGGCTCTGATGTCAGTGGGGCGGTGAATCCGCTCTGGGTTTCAGTCAGAACCAGGCAGAATTCTAAAGGAGCTCTCCAAGGTGCTGAACCCATGAATAGCTCCTTTAGAGTTCTGACCAGTTCAGACTGAAACCCAGAGCGGATTCACCACCCCACGGACATCGGATCCACCAGCCCTCACTGCGGCCACTGTAACAGTCTCAAGACTATTACAAACTGTGATCAGACCTGAGGGCAGCAGCTGATATGGGGGTACTCAGTATATGGCAGTTCCCCCCTGCCAGACAGCTGGGTCTGAGCATTGTCATTTTAATTCCCCTCAGTGCTCCAGAGTGGCAGGGGCTCTGGAGCATTGTGGGAAATTTAAATGGCAGCTTCCAACAGCCCTTGGAGCACTGCAGCCACCACTGCCAAGTAAGAACCTTGAGTGGGCCCATTGAGTAAGAGGGTTCCACCAGAGGTCGTCATACCCAACATCACCCGCCCTCTTTCTCTCCACTCCTTCTTTGCTTGTCTCTCTTTTTCTGTGTTTGTTTCTGTAACATCCAGCCAGAAGAAATTCTGGAGAACACAAGTTTGCCCACTGCTTTGTGACATTTCAGTAATCATGCTGACATCCTACTATTACTCTTTGGATGAGGACAGAGGAGACCTGGGTTCTAGTCCCTGCTCTGCCATGAAGCTCACTGGGTGATCTTGGGCCAATCACTGACTCTCAGCCTAACCTACTTCACAGGGTTGTTGTAAGGATAAAATGGAGAGGAGGAGGATCATGAACGCTGGCTTGGGCTCCTCGGAGGAAAGGCGGGATATAAATGTAACAAATCAATAAGATGAAATAAATAATGGACCAACGTCATTACTTGCAATTTAATGAGGTGGTAAGTTTCCTAGCATGTTCCACGTCAGGCTGCAGATGAAGGGCATTTGAATGCTCACTCGCAGGAAAAGATCCTTCCATGGAGAAAATCAGCATATCAAGGAAAACACCTGACCCTGAGATGCTGTCTTTGTATGTCCAGGAGACTTTTTACCTCCATGGGGATCCTGGCTGAAGTTAAGAAGAGCCCAAGTGGATCAGGGTCAAACTAAATGTTCTATCTATCACGCATAATAGAGCGATGTGTGATAGTTTTCTTTACTTCTGTGTAAGCACCTGTGGCCCTGATTCAGATTGGGACCATGGCACTTTGGGGGGGGGAATCTCCCCCCACATCTTTTTGCAAAGTTCAGGGGGCGGGTTAAAAAGGGGAAAATCTCCATTGACTCAAATGGAAACTTTTCTCTCTTTTTTTTCCACCCATGAGGGAATTAGAATTCGGAGGGGGGGAGTGCATGTATGTGTGTGAGGGGGAAAGGTTTAACCCCACTTCTGGAGCACCATTGTCCCAGTCCAAATCAGGGCCTTGTGCACTTACACAGAGGTAAAGAACACTATCACCCATAGCTCTATTGTGCGTGCTAAATAGAATGTTTAGTTTCACCCCCAGTCACACGTTCCATGGAGTCCAGTATCCTACTTCCCACAGTGGTGCTACCGAATGCCTTGGAGAAGCCCACAAGCAGGACATGAAGAGAACAGCCTTCTCTGGCTCCTGACTTTGGCATTCAGTGGTCTACTGCTTCTGAATATGGAGGTCCTATTCAGCATTCTTGGCTAATTGCTGCCAATAGCCTTAGGTTGGATCCAGATTTAAGCTGGATCAACTGTGCTGGTGGAACTGGACTTCCCTGCCCCCTTCCTTCACATGGCAGCTCCTCAAGCCCCCTGAAAATGCTGCACAGAATGTCAGGAGATTCTGCTGAATGGGGGTTTGCTATGGTTTGGGGGGAGGGGGATCCCCCAAAATCAGGTAGAGCCTTTCCTCTCGCAGAAGATCCCTTCTTCTTGTGGAAGGCAGATCGTGGAAGCAGCCCCTTGTATGTATGTATGTATTTATTTCATATGTATGTATTTATTTCATTTCTATACCACCCCAATAGCTGAACCTCTCTGGGCACATGATAATTAAAACCATCAAATACAACATGAGATACAATATAAAAGTTTAAGAGTTTAAAACTACAATATAAGATAAAAGTAAAAAAGCAAAATAAAACCTAGGAGCACTGCAAAGATTTAAAATACAGTAACAGATTTAAAACAACAGCAACTGAAAGACTAAAATGGCTGGGAAAAGAAGAAGGTCTTCACCTGGTGCCAGAAAGAGTACAACATAAGCAGCAGGCGGGCCTCTCTGGGAAGCTCATTCCACAACCTGGGTGCCACGACAGAAAAGGCCCTCTTCTTAGTACCCACTCACATCACTTCCTTTGGTGGGGCTCCTGGAGAAGAACTGTTGGGGATGATCTTAGGGTCATAGAATCAAAGAATAGTAAGGTTGGAAGGGGCCTAAAAGACCATCGAGTCCAACTCCCTGCTCAATGCAGGAATCCAAGTCAGAGCATCCCTGACAGATGGCTGTCCAGCCTCATCTTGAATGCTTCCAGTGTGGAGAGCCCATCACCTCCCCAGGTAATTGGTCCCATTGTTGCATTGCTCTAACAGTCAGGAGGTTTCTCCTGATGTTCATCCAGAATCCGGCTTCCTGTCACTTGAGCCCACTATTCCGTGTCCTGCATTCTGGGATGATCAAGAAGAGATCCTAGCCTTCCTCTCTGTGACAACCTTTCAAAGGTCAGGGCAGGTATATATGGGAGGAGATGATCCTTCAGGCAACCTGACCCCAAGCCATTTAGGGCTTTGAATGTTAACAGCAGCAGTTTGAATCAGGCATGGACTGGCAGCCAGTGCAGATGGAAAAGTACTGGCATAATATGATCACATTGGCCAGTCCCCATTAACAATCTTGGGGCCGTGTTTGGGCCAGGTGACGTTTCCGGACTGTTTTCAATGAGAGAATGTATCTAACTTCATCCTGTTTTGGTGGCAGCAGATTCTATAAATGAAGCCTTGGTTGTGTGAAGGAGGAATCCTTTTTGCCTGTCTCCTGCTCAGCAATTTTGACAAAGTCCTCCTGCTATGAGAGAGGGAGAGGAACCTCACCCTGTGTACACCCTCTCCACATCCCGGCAGAAAGGGTGCGGCTTGGGAAAACCTTACTGCCTGATGTTGCAGACTATATAAGTTGCCCTAAGTCTTCCTCTTTAAATAAATCAGATGTCCTGCATGCCTTCTAGGGGAGCAAATTTGTGGACGTATATTACCATCAGTGGGAAGAGAGATGCTGGGAAGGGAAAGAGGAGAGAGAGAGAGGAGGGAGTCCATGTCTCTACGTGTTTTTGGTGCTAATCTAAGAGCTGGACTGACTCCCATTCTCTGGGTCACTTGTATACAAAGTTCCCATTGTGAAACGGGGGCTAAGATGGCAGCCTCTTAGTGCTGCTTAGAAAGTATGCATTTTTAAAAAAGAAAACTTGTGTATGCATAAGCCTCTTATTTAATGAATGATTCCCTTTGTATTTACACGTTGCACGATCCATGGAACAAATAGGGCTTAGTCACTGGAGAGTGAAAATTTGGAGTCCTCTAGGGAGAAAGACAGAAAGAAGGGAAAAGTGAGGGGGGGGGGGAATGCTGGCTACTCAGGAGTGGGGAGAAAGCCCAAACAGAAAAGGGTCTTTTCTAGAGGTGTCAAAAAGAGGCTAATTCCAAGTTCTCTCTTACCTGATCTCCGCTCTAGTTGTGGGATTTGAAGCACTTCCCATATATTCAGGAAATGGAACATTGTTCCAGACCTGACAACCAGACCCAGTTGAAAAATCCAGCAGGGGGCTGAATGAATTAGATCACCATTCAACTGGGGTGGGCGGAGGGAAAGAAGGGGTAAGGGGAAATGACTTGAGATGGATTGGGGATCCAAGGTTGAAATCCAACTGGCTTCAGGCAAATCACCCCATCATCCCGCTGCCCTGCATCATAGGTTTGAAAAACAGTGTCTCTTCCAGGATTGCTGGAGAGGGAGGGGCCAAGCTGCACAAAGCAAGCAAAACGGGCCCCCTTAACCTGGGTGCAGCTGAGCCTTGCAAACGAAGGATGCTCTCAAGCTCCCCTCTGAGATCTTTCTTTGCTGCAGAATGAGAATGGAAGCACCATAGGCCTTTGACTAGCTTGGGGGCCACAGCAAATCCCCATGCCTCACCCTTCTCTGGAGAGAGATCTATTCTGTTCTCCGTGTTTTTTTGTTTTTTGTTTTAATCTCATTATCTTATCCCTACCTTCCTCCGAGGTAGTGGTAGGGTCTTAACAGCTGTGTAGATGAAGGAATTTCAGCTTGCATGACAAGTCACACTTGCTGGAATTCCCTTTCCTACACAATGATTAAAGATGCAATCGCCCTGTCCGCTTTTGGATGCCCCCACCCCAGGCAACACACCAGCCTCCCTTTTTGAAACTAACAACAGTGATGTGAGGTAGGTTAGGCTGAAAGAGTGACTTGGCTCACAGGCACCCAGTGAGCTGAGAGAGAGGACGTCCCATGAAGCTGATTGCTGGGAGATTCAGAACAGATTAATGGAAGGACTTCTTCACACAGCACAGAGTTAAACTATGGAACTCGCTACCACAGGATGTAGTGTTGGCCACCAATTTGGATGGCTTTAAAAGGGGGTTGGACAAATTCCTGGAGGAGAAGGCTATCGATGGCTACTAGTCTTTATGGCTATGTGCTACCTCCAGTGCCAGAGGCAGTGAGCCTATGTACATCAGTTGCTGGGGAACATGGATGGGAGGGTGCTTTTTCGCTCATGCCCTGCTTGTGGGTTCTTGGTCGACAGCTGGTTGGCCACTCTGTGACAGAACGCTGGACTAGATAGACCCTGGGTCTGATCCAGCAGGGCTCTTCTTATGTTCTTATGACATTACATTGAGTCTCCCCAGCCAGAGCACAACATGCTAACCACTACCCCACACTTCCACTCCGGAGGTGACTCTGTTGAAACAACATAGCTTATATTTTATTTTTTAAAGATGTAATTGAGGTTGCCTAAATTTCCTGTATGACAATTTAAAATAAATAAATAACAACAACTGTGAGATGATGGGGTCAGAGAGAAATGTACCAAAGTAGCATTAAAAAAACAAACAAACACTAATTGTCATAAATTCCAAATGAAACTCGTTATAAATTAGTTCTCAAACTCTACGGCTGCTTTATAGGAGCTGCTGAAGAGACCCTCCCATATTAATTAGCAGCTGGTGCATTTTTTTTAAGGAGGTGAAATTATGAGACGACCCTTCTCTTTGGAACCTGAAAGCTCAAAGTTATCATTTTCTTTTAATCCCCCATCTAGAAGCGTGAATTATTTTTGTATTTCCATATTTCTCAAGTAGCACTTAATTTAATCTCAGCCCCATTTCCTTCAATAAGCTATTGTTGCATCTTTTAAAGCTGCCCTCCTCCCTCCTTCTGGCTCATATACCCATGAAATTGGTTTAATGAAGCATAAAAGTATGAAGCATTAACAACAGTGCCATTCGTGTGGTAGCTCTTCATTTTTCAGGGTCTCTCACATTTCCTGCCTAATTTATAAAATCGGCGCTCAAATGATTTTTATCACAGCCATAACATCAGTATAAATGACTGCCTCCCCCGGGACACGGCACTTCGTCAAACATTTGAAATGATATCTATTAGCAAGATGGAGGGCAGGGCGAGGGGGGGGGGAGCAGTGAGAAAGACCCACCCCAGAAATATTTTCGTGTGGGATGCTGAGAGATGAAAACCCAACTCATGACAGCTCTCAGAAATTTTGTTTGTTTCCTTTGATTTTGTTCGTATGCTGGAATTGGTCATAGGCCTTACATAAGAACATAAGAAGAACCGTGCTGGATCAGACCAAGGGTCCATCTAGTCCAGCATTCTGTTCACGCAGTGGCCAACCAGCTGTTGACCAGGAACCCACAAGCAGGGCATGAGCGCAACAGCACCCTCCCACACATGTGCCCCAGCAACTGGTGTACATAGGGTCACTGCCTCTGGTACTGGAGGTAGCACATAGCCATCAGGACTAGTAGCCATTGATAGCCTTCTCCTTTGCAACTACAAAGAAGACATGCAATGATATGACCAGTGGAGGCTGGTGGGTCCGATTTCGGTGGGGCTGTGAATCCATTCTGGGTTTCAGTCAGAACCAGCCAGAATTCTAAAAGAGCTATCCAATCTGCTGGACCTATTTTGAGAATAACATCCAGCACCTTGGATGGCTCTTTTATAGTTCTAGCTGGTTCAGACTGAAATGGATTCACAGCCCAACCAAAACTGGAGCCACCAGCCTTCACTGCATATCTGCCCCCCCCCCCTCCCCCCAACTACGAAGAGATCATTTGGCTTCAGCATATTCTTGTATGGTGTGTGTGTGCATGTGTGTGTGTGTGTGTGTGTGTGTGTTGGGTGGGGGGGTATCTCTAGTAATTGGTTTGTTGGAGATTGTTCATATAAGCCTCTCCATGGCCTGCAACTAAATGGGTGAAAAGTACTGTAGTTGTGGGAGTATTGTGGAAAAATATTGTGCTTGGGGAGATGAAGTGGTTTTGTGTCTGGAATCCCCGAAGTAGTGACTGTGGACACCTTCTTTCTTGCCCACCAGGCTCCCTGCCCCTCCTGATTCTCCTTTTTTTGAATGTTAGTTATTTTAAAAACAAACAACAAAAGCAAACAAACAGTTTTAACTGGGAACACCAGAAGTTTGCCTTCTGTGAAATGGGTATTTTGGAGGGCTTTGTGGGAACAAATATGTGATTTGGCATTTGGGGCACAGCACCTCTGCCTTGCACTCAGTTTCTTGGCCAAGTTGCTTGTCTCTGAGCCTCATCCCTTTGCTTTCTGTGAAACAGGTGCTGCGGCAGGAAGCTGTGGGTTCAAAAGAGTGGTTTTGTGTTTGGGAGCTCAGACTGCCTGGTGGTTAGATTCCTTTAAGTTACTTTCCTTTTAGCCTTGTCACTTTGCCTTCTGGGAAATGGCTGGTCACACCCACGATGACAGCCATTTTTGTGAAGGGGGAAGCCATTTTGTGAGAGCAAAAGTCTTTCAAAATTCCAAATGTGCCAGCCCGCCCCGCCCCCCCCCCCCCAAATACGTTTCGGATCCATGTGTTATGCCCACTCAGTGTTGACAGTACTGCGCTAGGTCTGAGTCAGTATAAGGCCATTTCCTTTGTTCCTATGGTCCGCTGAGTACCAGTTGCTAGGGAGCAAGGGAGGAAGCGGGCTAACTGCTTGCTGATTGGCCACTGTAGGAAGAAGGATGCTGAACTAGATGGTTCTTTGATCTGATCCAGCAGGGCCCTTCTTATGTTTGGTGTTAGATCTATGATGGGCCAGGTTAGATTATTTGTCCACCTATCCCAGCAGGGCGGCCGCTTGTGAATCGCCAGAAAAGGTGGACATGCATCACCAAAGAAGAAGATGCAATTTGCATAAAATTTGCTTGTGCACATTTTTATGCATAGATGCAAAATTAGACATCAATATTATAATTTCAGTGGAAATACACTACATGTGGCACACTTGTGGGACTTGTGTGCCTGCCTGTTCAGTCTGCTGTCCAGGGGCTGTGGATGGTCAACCTCAAGGCCCAGCTCTTCCTTCTGATGGCTCTTTATCTTTATACCAGGCTTGGACTGGACAGAGGCCACCTTCAAAATAGAGGGCAGTCCTCTGGCAGATCTTCAAATAGAGGACTGTCATTTGTAAAGGATCCACATGGCCACCCTAAGCATCTCTCTGGGTAGTTGTGGGCAGAGATCCTTCACATCCTTTGAGTGCTATCTGATCTATTTAACTGGAGATATGAGCAGGAGATACTTTAACTGGAGGTTGTGAATCTGGGACCTTCTGCCATGCAAAAGGATATGTGCTATTGCTGAGCTATGGTTCCCCCATTCTGCTTTAAGACTCATTAGGGAAAAGCAGCCCAAAGAGTGCCATATGGCCATTGAAGGGCAGAATATCAGTCTTAGAATTAAATAAAATAAGTCTTTTCTCGCAGAGACTGAAATTGGACTGTGATCAATCACTAAATAAGAAGCTTCTGATGTGACTCTTATATTGTGAAAGTCATCTTCCTTGTGCTTTCTCTACCCTTTCAAAAAGGGTCTTTGATCTGCAACTCTTTCGGCCAGCGTCATTTGCTTTCGTTGGAGTGCCTCCTTGACCCCGTCTTGCCAGTTCTGCTGGGATGTCTTGGGGTTTCTGGGAAACACAAAGGCCACAAGGAACCCTGTCGCTGCTGCGAATGGCTCCAGGAGAAAATAGAGCAGATGCATGGAAGTCATTTCACCCATAGAGGGCCAGGAGACAGAAATCCAGCGTTTTGCTAAGCTGGTTAGAAGGCCTGGTAGAAACAAGACAATTGTTGTAGAAGCCTCTGGCAGATGCGTAGAGCCACACTGGTTTCCTTGTTTAGTCTTCTGATGCTTAAGATGGTGCCTAATTGATTCAAAGTATGCTAAGTGTTCTAATCTAGCCAGGGTGGTGTAGTGGTTAGAGTGTTGGACTGTGACTTGGAAGACCTGGGTTCTAGTCCCCACTCAGCCATGAAGTTCATAGGAACTGCCTTATGCTGAGTCAGACCATCTAGACCAGTATTGTCGACACTGACTGGCAGCGGCTTTCCAGAGTTTCAGGCAAGATTCTTTCCCAGCCCTGCTTGGAGAAGCCAGGGATCGAACCTGGGACCTCCTGCATGCAAAGCAGGTGCTTTATCACACTGAGCTTTGCCTTACTCACTGGGTGACTGACTCTCAGCCTAACATACCTTTCAGGGTTATTGTGAGGATAAAATGGAGAGGGGGAAGATCATGTAAGCCACCCTGTCCTCACTGGAGGAAAAAAGGTGGGATACAAAAGTAACAAAATAAATAAATAAATGATTTGCTCATGTGGATTGTTCCTCGATGGTGGCATTTCTCTGTTGTTTGCTCATAAGCGGCAGATGATTCTAGAAAAGGCCCACCGAATCATGAAAAGTTTGCCTGGATCCCTTTCAAAAAGCAAAGTGCAGTCCAGCCTTTTCAAACCTGGTACCCTCCAGGTGTGTTGGACTTTCAACTGCCACCATTCCCAGTCGGTGTGTCCATGGTGGCTGGGGATGATAGGACTTATAAGCCCAAGACCTCTGGAGGGCATCAGGTTGGAAGAAGGCTGGTGTCATCATTCCAGGGTACTTCGTTGGTAGGAATGCGAGTGGTATCATGCATGAAGCTCTCTTGGGTTGAACTAAACCATGGGATTTGCTTTACAGATATGATATGAGTGATGAATGCAGTGCCGATGTATGTCCACAGTTGCTAGTATCTACAAAGCACGCCTAGAGCTGGTGGAGTTCATATGTCTGTTGATGGCACCTGCTGGCTGAAGGGAGGAAATGCTTGGAAATGTAAAGCTGTGAAGGAGGGAATGGGAGGAGGAGGAAAAAGCTGAAAACAGAAGAGGGGGGGAAAAACATAGAAAGTAGAAAATCAAAGGTTCAAAGCTTCAAATAAACCTGCGTTTCAGATGAGACTCACTGTCAGCTGCTTTTGAAGGTTGATTTAATTTTTTCATTTCATTTTTCATTCCATTGATTACATTTTTGTACCAATAGCAGAAGCTCTCTGGGTAGTTTACACAGGGTGTACCATGTACACACATGGAGAGTGGGCTGGAGTAAGCCCAGGGACTTTCCATTCTGTGTTGCCGTGTGCTCTTGAGAGCTTCAATTGAACTGAAGGGGCGTGGCCCGAGTACTCCCAGCAGCTGTGTGGGCAGGGAGTTTCAGTCTGTTTCCTGTCTCCTAGCTGAGCAGAGCAGAGGAAGCTGCTCCAGTTGGTCTAGGGGCTATACAAGCAAGCAAGCTCCCAGAGAGTGAGCAATCAGAGCAAGCAAACAGGGAGAGCAAACAGGAGTTTGGCAGGGGAGGTCAAGGGGGAGGTCTCTAAGAAAAAATAATAATTTATTTTTCTTGTAATATACACTTCCATACCAGTGGGACTCTGTTGTTAACCTCCAGTGAACAGAGGACAAAGCACAGACTAGCCCAGTACAATGAGAAAGCTAGAAACATAAAGGGAATAGAGATATGGAAGGAAAAGACTCTCCAGGGGTGGTGACCTGCAAGGTGTGTGCAATCTTGCCTGAGATCAACATGGCCTACATTTATTATTTATTTATTATTTTATTTATTAAATTTATTAATCGCCCATCTGGCTGGGCAACAAGTGCAAGTTGATCATGCTGCTGGAAGAAAAAGTAAGAGGACTGGAGCGGCGAGTGTCGACCCTCCAGGGAATAAAAGAACACGAAGAGTCCTTGGACAGAATGGTGGAACTGCAGCAGCAAAGTGCAGTACAGAAGCTAGAAGAACAACAGCAAGCTGAGGCAGAAGAGGAAAATGCTGAGGTGAGGAAAAGTGAAGTAGAGGATACTCCTTGGAAAAAGGTGACAGTTAGGAGCAGAAGAACTAGAAGCTACTCTGCACCAGTGGAAGCAGTGGAAATATGGAACCGTTTTCAGGTACTTGAGGATGAGAATGGAGGACAGCCTGCAGAGGAAGAATTATAGGAGACCCTGCATGAGAGTGAGCAAGAGGCTGAAGGTCAGTCAAGCAGAGGCAATGAAACCAAGGCCTACAACAACAAGAAGAGTGGTAGTTTGTGGGAGACTCCTTGTTGTGTGGGATTGAAACCCAAGTATGTCATGAAGACCCATGGACTCTCCAGGTATGCTGTCTCCCAAGAGGATGGATTGGAGATATGACTGAAGGGTTGCCAGCACTCATAAAGCCCACTGACAGGTATCCCTTTTTTCTCATACATGTGGGAACAAATGATACTGCCAAGCAGAGCTACAAAGAAATCATGTCAGACTTTGAAGCTTTGGGAAGGAAACTAAAGAACTTTGGGGCCCGGATAGTTTTCTCATCCATCCTTCCAGTAGTTAGAAGAGGGACAGAAGGGGAAAGAAAAATACTCTGGGTGAATGATTGGCTATGAAGGTGGTGCTGACGTGAGAGGTTTGGATTCTGGGACCACAGGCTATACTTCCTGGAAGATGGACTGTTGGCGAGGGCTGGGTTGCACCTCACAACGGCTGGGAATAATGTGTTTGACCACAGCATGAAGAACTCCATCAGAAGGGCTCTAAACTGAATCCTACAGCGGAGGGAGATGTAATGTTGGGGGTAACAATGGACGAAGGCTCATGCACCACAACGGAGAGAACAGCTCTAATAGCGCCCAATAATAGTCTTCAGACACATGTAGGAAGCAAGCCAGACTATAAAGCACATGGTCTTCCATGTCTGTATACTAATGCCCAGAGTATAGGAAACAAACAGAACAAACTTCAACTCTTAATACAGGAAGGAAATTATGACTTGATAAGTGTAACTAAAACCTGATGGGATGACTCCCATGACTGTAATACAGCAATTGAATGATATAACTTGTTCAAAAAGAAGAGAAGGAACAGAAAGGGAGGTGGAGTTGCAGGGTATGTTAAAAATACATATCTCTGCACAGAAATACAGGAGGATGAGCTTGGTAGCCCCACTGAGAGCATCTAGGTTAAAATAAATGGAGCAAAGAAAAAAAGGAACATGGTGGTTGGGGTCTACTAGCAGCCACCCAATCAAGAAGAAGACAAGGATGAAACTTTTGAAAAGCAAATTGCCAATGTTTCAAGGAAGCATGATGTAGTAGTAATGGGGGACTTCAATTTTCTTGATATTTGTTGGGAGACAAATTCTGCAAAACATGGCCCCTCCAAGAAATTCCTGACTTGTGTTGCTGATAACTTCCTCCTACATAAAGTGGAGGAAGGAACTAGAGGATCAGCTATCCTTGACTTGATCCTAACCAACAGAGATGACTTAGTGGATAAAGTAGCAGTTACAGGAACTCTGGGAGAAAGTGACCATGTTATTCTTGAGTTCTTGGTTCTAAAGGAAGCAAAAGCCAAGTGTAGCCAAACACGTACCCTTGATTTTAGGAAAGCCATTTTTAATAAACTCAGAACAATGATAAGGAAGGTCCAATGGCAAGCAACTCTAATGAGAAAAGGAGTGCAGGTTTGGGTGGGAGGTTTTTAAAAAGGAAATTCTAAAGGCACAATTACAAACTGTTCCAACAAGAAAAAAATGGCAAAAGACAGCAGAAGAAGCCAATGTGGCTTCACAAAAAGCTTAGAGATGACCTGGAAACAAAAAAAAAGGACACATATAGGAAGTGGAAGGAAGGACAAGCTACAAAAGTAGAGTACAGGCAGGTAGCATAGAATTGCAGGGATGGCGTCAAGAAGGCTAAAGCTGAGAACGAGCTGTAATGCAGTCAATGCTTCTCTTATTCATATGTGTTGGAAATGCCCAGTGGTTGCCTCCCTTTGGGAAGAAGTTATTATATGGATAAATTTTATATTGGAAAGCTCTTTAATATTTACTGATGTAAATGTTCTTTTAAATTACCTGCTTCTTGGAATGTAACACACGGTCAGCGTAAATTGATTTTTTGCACCCTTTGGTTGCTAAGAGGCTGATACTATGATACTGGAAGGATAAAAGCTCACCACCTACAATGCAATGGACTGAAGACTTAACAACACTAGCAATATTTGAAACAGTGGTATATACACTTAACTTGCAAATTGACTTATATGTGGATATCTGGTCTGGTTTTACTGAAGTTTATGTGTAACCTATTTTTTTCCTTTTTTTTCTAGAATATTGTAATATTTGAAGCTGAGGATTTTAGAATATGTTGTTATATTTTTATTTTGTTTTTGTTATGTTTTCTATTTGTTTTGTTTTGTTAAAATCCACAATAAAAAATGGGAAAAAAGGAAAAAAACTTCCTGACTATTAGAGCAATACGACCCTGGAACCAATTACCTAGGGCGGTAGTGGGCTCCCCCACACTGGAGGCATTCAAGATGAAGCTGGACAGCCATTTGTCAGTGATACTTTGACTTGGATTCCTGCACTGAGCAGTGGGTTGGACTTAGAATCATAGAAGAGTAGGGTTGGAAGGGGCCTATAAGACCATCGAGTCCAACCCCACCACCCTTGGAATGTGGCTTCTGATAGCTTCTCCAAAATGGAATTTGGCCCGTGGGCTGAAAGAGGTTGTGCACCCCTGAATTAAATACAATGCTCTTTTAACTAGAGCTGTGTGCAAACAGGCTCTCAAAATTCCCCAGCCAATTTGTGGGCAGAGAAATTGGGGGGACAATTTCATGAAACTTCTCCCAGGGGAGGAGAAATTCTCCAGCACTTTCTCACAGATAGGGCTCACTATCAGCGGGGGGTGCTGCACAGGTCCTTTCTTTTTTCCTCAGGGTGTTTGGTTTATCGCACTGCTTCTGCAAGTGGCAACAGCATCAACTGTGTTGAGGCTTCTGATTTTCTGAGGCAGAATTTTGAATTTATTTTGGTGGTATTTTTGATTCCCTAATCACTGCAAGGTGGCTGAAGGTGCTGTGTGTGTTCTCACTCTCTGTTACACATCTTTCCATTGCTCTGCAGCCTCCCAGGCCACCTGCACTTCCTGAAGTGAACAAGCCCCATGGGGGAATTGCCTCACGATATCTTCATGATGGCTTTAACTGAAGTGTGGGAAGCCGAGGAGGCTACAGGCTGCCACAGAGATTACTGTACAGTGACAGACAAGACATTCATGCACACTCCGCAGCCACCTCACATATAAGGTAAGCACAAGAGCCCTGAACCCAACCCATGAGAATGTCACCGAAATTTCTCCTACTTTGAATTTCTTTTCGAAAGCAATTTATCTTCTATCAAATTGAATGAGAATGGCCAAAAAACATGTGGGAGAAATTTTTGTCACAGCACTACTTTTAACAGTGCAAGGGTATGCATGTTTACTTGGAAGTAATCCCTCTGCACCGGATTGCATCCTAAAACTCTTGAGATTAATTGGCATGCCTTGCAATCCATCAGAAATAAGACCCATTGAGTTCAGTGAGATTTACTGCCAGGGAGCTCTCTATGTGATTGCAGCCTGAGTAGGCATGTACAGGATTCCTCTGTAAGTTTGAAATGCTAAGCACACTTGCTAGAGTGTTAGTGCCCTGGAATGTAGTGGAACTCACTCCCGAGAAAACATGGGTTTGTTGGGTGATTTCCCGGGAAAGCTTTCGGTTATGCATCCCGATCAAGTAAGAAGTAAGAGTTGTTTCTTACATTTGCCAAGCAGGCACTGAGATTATGGACAGATTAAATGTTTTCAGGTGGAATCGAGTGTCTTGTTACATGCTGAACGAACAGCCAGACATATGGCTTCTCGTATAAACATTACGGAAGAGAACCTTAGCCAGCGTGATGGCAGACAAGGTGATGAGAATGGTGCATAATAAATAGGTGGACAAAGCTGTGGATGACTGTGAGGTTTTGCTAGATTTATATATTGGATTAACATTTGGGATCTCACAGGAAAAGAGATATATATTGTTCTTTTCCAGCATAAATCTTTATGCTTTCACATGCATGGTTTCCTGACGTTCTGGTGCCATCATCAAAATGCTGAGCTCTAGCAGCGCAATCAGTAGATAAGGTGGGACCACAACATGTATTTATTATGATTTATTTGACGTATTTTTATGCTGCTCCTCAGCCAAAAATGGCTCCCAAAGTGGCTTATATATAATCAATTAAATAAGACCTTCCCTGCCCACCGACTTACAATCTAAAAAAGACATGACACACAAGGAAAAAAGGATGGGGAGGGAAGAAGGGAAAAATAAATACATTATTTCAGCAGGGCTGGTGAAGCAGCCCTTCTTTTCCCTGTCATCTCCCTCACCTCAGCCTGCTGGAATGGCTGGTGGTGGTGACAGTTGAAGGAACATTCAGTCAATTAGGGTACAATCCTATGTATGTTTAGACAGAAAGAAGTCCTATAACTCCCAGCATTCTCTAGCCAGCAGTGCTATATAGGTGAAATAGGATTTCACCTTCAATTGATTAGATTAGTTGATTGGGAATACTTTGAATAACTAAAGAGATGCCCACAATTAATCAGGAGATCTATATCTATCTATCTATCTATCTATCTATCTATCTATCTATCTATCCATCCACCCACCCACCTATCATCCATCCATCCATCCATCCATCCATCCAACTAATCTATCTATTTTTGCATGCAAGCACTTTACAAAACTGCAAATGGCAAGAAAGAAGGTCTTAGAGCTTTTCTACATAATGCTGTTAATCGCTGTATTTACTTTTGTCACAGAATTGAGATCTGAGCTCTGCATAGAGTATTTCTTTTCCTGGTTTTCCACTACATAACCTCTAGGTGGAGCTGTGCTATAGCAGAATAGTGCAAATCCGCCAGTAAACAGCACTTTCAGAAATAATACCCCATTCTCTCCATTCTAAAACAATAACAACAACGGGAAAGTGCTCTGAAAACAGAAACAAAACTGCAGAATCACGATGTCATCTGAAGAACCCGTAAACAACCATAGGTAAGGAATCATGAGCACACAATAAACACCTTGTGTAGAACAGCTTGTATTCTCACTTTCCCATACTCCAGCCCCCACTGGCTCCACTCATAGAAGGTCCCTCCACCCAATTTTGGGGGATCCCCCTCCCTCCCCACACCACATTCAGCCCACCTCCATTCAGCAGGTGAATCTCTGTGTAGCATTTTCAGGGGCTTGGAGGGGCTGCCATGGGAAAGAGGGGCCAGGGAATTTCATTTCCATCAGTGCAGTTGATCCAGCATAAATCTGAATCCAACCTATGACGTGTTCTGGGTGCTGTGAAGCATAAGCACTTTTATTAAAAATAGGAAAGTACACATGCAGACAATGTACAACTTTGAATTCCACCAGCTTGAAACTGCACCAAAATAACTTGCCTTCCAAATGTTTGATTAATTTATTTTTTACATTATTTAAATTAAAAACTATTTGTTATCTCAGATGGCTCTCAGATTAAGTTCACTCCAATGGATGCTGGTTTTCCACAAACTTCAAATCATACTGGAAACTGTCCATACTAAAGATTCTGGAAATTACCTAAAAGACGAAAGGAAAAAGTTGTGATCCTGACCCATTAACACCAGTGGAACAGGATCTTGAAGGTTAATTCTTTTCCAAGAGAGGACTTGATCCAGCCATACAGCCCAATTCTATCCATGTTTACTCAAAGATAGGCTCTAGTGAGCTAATGGGGCTCACTCCCAAGTTTGCAGTTTGACTGACTTTAGTGGGAATTTCTGAAGTACATGCCTAACTTGAAATAATTGGGACCTAAAAGTGCTTAACTTTGGTTGCATTTATTTTTTTATTGCATTTCTACACCACCCTATAGCCAAAGCTCTCTGGGCAGTTTACATAAGTTAAAACATTAAATACAATATAAATCATGGCCATCATTTCTATTTCTTTGATCATGTCCACAAATAAAAGTACTTTGCTCATAAACAAATTCTAATAATAATTATGGGTTATTTATATCTATATCTATATCTATATCTATATCTAAGCTAAACTCTCCTAGTTGGAAATGCTCCCTACCCCCAAATCACCAACCAATAAAAAAGTTTTCTGTAACAAGTTCAGTTGGTGACCTTGGGATGGGGGGTGGGGACCCTACCTGCCAAATTTCTCTCCTGGAAATTAGAAAGATGGAAACGCAACAACCTAGGACACTTTTGGCAGTCCCTCTTCCCCTGGGTCTGAAAGCGATTCACTGTGTTTCCTGATTGCTTCAGGCTACAGCAAATTGTCCCCCAGGGAGTAGAAGTAAATCAGTTATGATCTTTTGTCTCTTGGAGGGAGATTAGAGAAGCCACACTGTGGAGAAGCAGCAGTAGGCTTCTCTCAGTCTGTGTGACTGATTTCACCTTTAATCCGACCATTGATTGAATATTGCTAAGTAGACTGCCATGCATTTGTGAAGGTTTGGCTGATGAAGGATGAGCAAGGAAGAAAAGAAAGTTATTTGCACAAAAAGGTAGAAGACGAGCCTTCACTTGTGTCGCAAACTGCAAAACCATCACTTCTTTTGCAGAAAATCACCCCCTCAAATTCCACGGCTCATCCTAGTTGCCTTAATTCTTCTAAGTAGCACTATTAACCCTAGTTGAAGATAGCTTTTTCTTTCTTTTTTTTTGCAGAGCAAACCTCGCTTACATTTATCCTGGGGGCGGGTGGTGGGGAGCCTTGTACACCTCTGGGAAATGAAATTAAAAGGCGACATATAAAAGTCTAACTAAGAGATAGGCAAGGCTGATGATCAGCAACCATGGCTGGCTGGCCTGAAACAACCCCAAGCTAGTAAAACAACATAGATGATGCCTCATTTCTCTTTCCATCTTCATTTCAATGTTTCCTCTGAAAAATGAAAGAGAATCTTATCATTGCGCATTAATACTATGATGGTAGTAAACATAGCTTGCATTCCACAAGTGTAGAGATGTTCCTGGCTGCCACCATAAACAACAACAACAACAACAACTTCTTCTTCTTCTTCTTCTTCTTCTTCTTCTTCTTCTTCTTCTTCTTCTTCTTCCGACACATGGCCACCACTTCTTAAAGTTGGAGTGTTCGGCGTGGGGGAGTCATGTGGTTCTTGGATCATAGCCTATCCTGTAATGCAATCTGCCATTCTGGGGTAGTGCCAGAGGACCAACCACATCCCCATCTCTGGGATATGGGACAGTAGGACCCCCATGGGCATACATCTTTTAACCAGCATGCCAGGAAGCTAATTGAGCAAGTAGCCAGTCTATCTACTAATACTCCCTCTGACCACCACCATGGTGAACAAGAGGCACGTGAACTGGTTGCACTGGTGAAGAGAAGGAACAACTCCAAGGGGCTGTTGTTAGTGGGCTCCTACTGGGGTGTGAGCTCTCAGCAAGTGCCCGACCATGCCTACCCTTGATCTGGCCCTGGGAAGCAGCCTTCCCATAGCCACCCAGTTCAGACTAATACAAGAACAATGATGGAGCGTGGGATTTTTACATCCAAATCCAAGCAGCTAACCACAACACCACCCTCGCTCTCCAATAATGACTGGCTCATATCAGCTGCACTGGCTGCTGATCTGTTTTTGTGCCCAATTCAAGGTGCTGGCACTTACCTACAAAGCCCTAAATGGCTTGGGGCCAGGATATCTGGAAGATTGCCACCTCCCATATAATCCTGCCTATAGTTTAAGAACTTTGTATGCCTTTCTGAGTGTTTCAGCATCAAAAGAGTCTAGATTGGTGGGAACACAGGATAGCGCCTTCTCTGTGGTAGCACCCTGCCTGGGTAACTCTCGCCAAAAGCCCCTTTGTTCAGTTTTAGGTGGGTTGTTAATTTTATTTGTTCCATGTAGCATTTTAATATTTTAAACATATTAGCTTCACACTCTGTTTATAAGATTCTCTCTTGCTCTTAATTCTGCTGTTGATGACATTTTAAAATTTATTTTTAAGGTTTTCAAATAGTTTGAAAAGTTTTTTTTAAAAAAAGATTTTAATTTGTTGAAGTTTTAATTGTTAGTTGCCTTGGGAGTCCTATTTCAGCTGAAAGGTGACCCATACATTTATAAATAAAGGGTAAAACCCAACATAAGTCCTACTTGACTAACTTTAGTCCCATTCATTTCAATGTAGGAGTAGGAGTTATGTTGAATTATGTTGGGGGTTGGACTCGCTGGCCTTGTAGGCCCCTTCCAACCCTACTATTCTATGATTCTATGAATTGTACCCCAAGGGGGGAAAATACATTTGCTGAAGATCATGTTTCAGTTCCATGTCAAGCACGGAACTAGTCCTGCTTTGTACTAGGAATGTCGGCCTGTTGAAGAAATCTTTCAGCCCAACCCTGTGCTCATTTAGTCAGATGCTAAGCCCCACTGACTGCACTTTCAGGTAAGAAGCACATA
The DNA here is from genome assembly GCF_057233095.1 of Heloderma suspectum. Classification (NCBI taxonomy): domain Eukaryota; kingdom Metazoa; phylum Chordata; class Lepidosauria; order Squamata; family Helodermatidae; genus Heloderma; species Heloderma suspectum. The sequence continues at coordinate 7,687,644 of NC_139466.1, forward strand.
GGATTGCAGTCTTCTGGTGCAATGCAACGCATGTCTACTCAAGAGTAAGTCAGTTCCAAGGTAAATGTGCCTAGGATTGCATCCTTAACCAATTAGTCAGATGAGTCTTATGGATTAATCAATCAATAAATTAATTGCATCTGCATGAATTTGTATGTGAGAAAAAATTCTGGGATGTGTGGTGGGGTGGAATGCATAATGGGCAGCACCTAGCTGTGTCATTCCGTTAGCGCAAATGAAGTTGCGCTAACAGAGACTAGGTTCTGAACTATGTGCAGGAGGAGAATCTGACTATTACATTTGTGCAAGCCTGTGTCCTCATTTCATGGCAAGGGCTATACTGCTCTCCAGGATTTCAAGAAAACAGAAGGAGGTGAGCATCCAAACTAGATCACAAAGAAGAGAAACAGGTTCTCAGGATGCAAGACTGAACAGATTATAAGAAGCACATTATTATTAGAATTTATTATTATAAGGGCTTCTTATAATAAATTCCATCTTGCATCCTGAGAACCCGTTTCTCTTCTTTGTGATCTCCACGATTTCAGACAGGGGTTTCCCCCTGCTCTATCTGGAGATGCCAGAGATTGATCCTGGGACCGCATCTGCTCCTCCTCTGAGCTCTGGTTTCTCCCCATCAAAAACAGTACAGACATAGGAAACTGCCTTATAATGAGTCCAAGGATTGATCCTTCTCATCCCTCTCATCCAGTGATGTCAATGATTCACAAGCAGAAGTCTTTCCCATCATTTGCTAACCGAGTAATGCAGCCGTCTTGTGTTCCTCCAATGGCTATGCTCCCTTCCTCAGCCCTATAGAGCCCATAGCCAGGGGTGAGCTAGAGGGAACATGCCCCCCCCCATTTTTTTACTCTGCCCCCTACATTTTTTTAGAAGCAAATATTTTTTAAAAACTTTACAATTTTGTCTTTAAAAGGTCTGCAAACCAGATTGAATATGAACTTGAGCACGCTCCGGGAGAGAGCGCAGGACAGGAAGGCCTGGCGTGCTATGGTCCATGGGGTCGCGAAGAGTCGGACACGACTGAACGACTGAACAACAACAACAACAAAACCAGATGAACTGCCCCCTACTTTTTTGGTCCCCCCCCAAACTTTTCATTTGGCTATGGGCCTGGGCCTTACCCCCTTTCCCCTGCCCACTGAGCGTTTGATGGTTTCCTGGCTTTTGTGCAGTTTTTCCTCATTCTAAAATGTTGGAAAGTGCCTCTCCTAAGGCTGAGTTCTTGGCAGGAAGACTTTTAAGCTAAAATATGCTGGTATTTTGGGTCCACCCATCTGGCCACTCCCCTTTTGCCTTTGGGCTGCTCTTTTGGCCCTGCCCACAATTAGAATGTGGCCCCTGAGAGCTTTTCCAGGATGGAGTTTGCTCCCTGAGCTGAAAGGTGTTCTGCACTCTTGCCTTATTGAATGATTAATTGATTGATTGAATTACATTTATATCCTGCCTTTTTTCCTCCTGCAAGGAAACCAAGGAGGCTTACATGATCCTCCTCCTCTGAATTTCATTCTCACAACAACCCTGTGAGGTAGGTTAAGCTGAGAGTCAGTGACTGACCCAAAGTCACCCAGTGAGCTTCATGGCTGAGTAGGGACTAGAACCTGGATCTCCCGAGTCCCAGTCCAACACTTTAACCACTGTACCACACTGGCTCTCTTTTTGTTCCTTTTTGTTCTGGGTGCAATATTGCCTTGACAAGAGTTAGTATCTCCAGCTTCTCCCTTCAATTTCTGGAAATCCTTGAGCCAGAATAAGTACGCATATTAGTCCAGGAGCACCCTGTTTCCAGGAGTGGCAGGGCAGATGCCCCTGGGTAGTCCAAAAGCTGGGCATGAGGGATGACCACTTTCCCCTGCTATTTGTTCCCAGCAGCTGGCATTTATAATATAATCCCAGCCACCCCCTTCTCTCTGTTGTCACCTGTATTTGCAAGAGGTGTTTTTTTAAAAAAAAAACCCACCTGAAACAAGGATCAGAAATATCTGTTGCAACTCTGGGAGATTCTAATGATTCTTCTAATCCAGTATGTATGAATGAAAGGTGAGCTCTTAATTGGCTTTCTGTCTTTGGTATAAACTGGTAATTGCTAGTATCTGTAATGGACATCTGATAGTCTTTAGTAATGCTAGAACTTTGGCCACTGAAGCTCACTGAATGACTTTGGGCCAGTCACAGACTTTCAGCCCAACCTACCTCACAGGGTTGTTGTTGTGAGGCTGAAATGGAGAGGAGGAGGAGGGTTATGTACGCCGCCTTGGGTTCCTTAAGGAAGAAAAAAGGCAAGATATAAATGTAATAAATAAATACACCGTCGAAGCCAACTCTGTCCTAATAGGTCAATCTGGGCCAGTTTCATTTTCTTCTCCCCTTTTCCCCAATAAATCCAGCAAGCCACCACCTAATTTTCAGTAAAGCCTGCCTTATTTTTCTCCTGCATAAGAACTCTGAGGGGGTTGTCAGCTGAAATCTCTGCAAGCAGATGTCTACATTCCATTACAATTCCTCTACCTCAGTGAGATGATCACAATTAAATCTCCGAGTCAGGATATTTAGATGCCAAATCTTTGATCTCTGGACATGTATATAATTATGGGTGCATATTTGAGGAGAAATGGGGAAGAGAGCTAGAGTAGAGAGTTCAAACAATGAGATGGATGGATTTTTCCAGAAATGTGAAGCAAATTGAACAGAGATATGATGATTAAAGCTGCAGAGAAAGCTTCAACCAGGAGTCTTCTGAAGTCTCAAATGACTTCTACTTATTCCAACCTGCTGCCAGAATGTCATTTTCAACCTCTCAGCTCCTCTCGTCACTTTAGGGAACTTGGCACCTTCCAGATGTTTTGGACCGCAACTCCCATAATCTCTGGCCAATGGCCATGCTGGCTGGGATTTATGGGAGGTGTAATACAAAACATCTGGAAGGCACCAGGTTGCCTCTCCCAGATTGGGCTTGGTTCACTGAGGACAGATTTTTACAAAGTTGTTTCCCAACTGCCGAGTTTGCACTTTGCCATGAGAAAGAGCAAAGGTGCAAAATTTAGTTTCCCGATGATTTCCACTTTCATTGAAATGGCAACTACAACCAAGTTTCTGGCCCTTATGATTGTGAAGATAGGCTTGAAAGTAAGTGGGTTAGGGTGGGATCTTAGATAACAAATTTTGGCCAGAGAAGATTTTGAAAGCCTGCCTTTGGTCCATCGAGGAAGGAGATGCCTACGTGATAAGTGGGATTTTCCTGAGCTTCACTGTTGTACAGTTCCCACATTAGGAGGTGAGGATTGGGTGGAAGGACGTCTCCTGGCCCAGTGACACTCACAAATAGGGCCATGTCACACACACACCCCGCCCCAAGAGGACAAAAGAGGATGCCGATTTGCATAAAATGTGCACATGCTAATGTATATGTATAGATGCAAATTTAGAAATCATCATAATAATTTAAATGGAAATACAATACATCTCACCATAATGGGGAATACCGTGATCAAGTAACCCATGAGCCTTATCAGTCTGCTTTACAGGTGCTGCAAACTGTTGACTGACACCCTCAAGACTCCTGCTGTCCCTACTGGTGATTCTTTATCTTGAACCCAGACTTGGACTGGTCAGCTTTTCAAATAGAGGCCACCTTCAACTAGAGGACTGTCATCTGCAAAGTAGGACACATGGCCACCTTATCACTACAACAATATAATTTCTTAGCTGGTGCTATCACATTGCCATAGCATTGCTGGATTCCTGTGATTAAAAGCAAAATTGAAAAGCAAAGCAAAACAAAACAAAACAAAAAAACGCAAGCCTGTCTCTGGAATGTGTTTCTCCTGCAGGATCTCAAGGAGTTAATTATCCCGGGTTAGATGTGGCTTGCATTTACTGTCCCAGCATAGTTCTGGTGCAGGCAGAGAGCTCACTTAGCAGAGTTTTAAACTGCAGAAGTTATGGGAATGTGTCAACAGGGGAGATAGATGATTAGACAGATAGATGATTAGATAGATAGATGATTAGATAGATAGATAGATAGATAGATAGATAGATAGATAGATAGATGTTGTGGACTGATTTTGACCCTGAAGGAGCTGGCAGGTCCACAGGGCTGCACTAGCGTCCTTTCAAAACTGCTTTATGCAAAGCTCTGCAGCAACCCCAGCAACAAACAGAGTGCGTTTTGTGTTTGCTAAACAAAGCATGAAAGGAGAGTGACAAAAGTAGGAGGAGCAGAGGTGGCACAGACAAAAGCAAGAGGAGGAGCCCTCCCTGCAATGGAAATTCAGTTCAGTGGTCCTGAATTGATATGCTCATCCTTTAAACCCCCCAGGGCTGGGAGATCACAGAGGCTGAAAGTCCATCAAAGACCACTACCCTGCATTGATCCAATCCAGAGCGGAAGGGTGGCGGGGGTCTGCTCAGTCCAGACGAGGCTACCTCCTAAAGCTAAGCGGCTTTGCTCCTTTGGACCTTCCGTCGGTCTCCAAAACTGGAGCAGTGTGTGCAATTCCCAGTGAATCGTGCCAGCCTCATACACAGGAGTCTACTGAGATCAGATTTATTTTAAAAGAGGGGTGGGGTGGGGACCACACAGATAGAACTAGAAAATGAAGAGCAAATACTTCCCCTTCATTATTCATTCTGTAGTACTTCCAACTTTTTTGGCGCTACTTTTTTCTAGGTATTGAAGGTGACAGGATGGGAAGCATCATTGATGGTGGTGTGAGTTCTTTCCCCTGTTGTTTTTGCTCAAAGATGTTTTTTCAGGTTTTTGCAGGCCTCAAATAAATCATTGCTAAGTAGTATCCCTATGCGTGATGAGCAGGTGTATATATTTCTTGAACAGGCACTGAGAACACATGGCTTATCCAGGATTCCCAGCTGGCAAAATGGACACATATGTGTACATGATCACATACATGTCACCATATCTGTCAGATCTGAGCAATATCTGACACTGAATGACAGCTGTGTAGACTCTCATTGTGAGACTCACAGCATCGGCATATGTCATGCTGCACAGCACCTATCATTGCAATGGATGTGTGAGCATTCTGTGCGTGTGTGTGTATTCCAGAACACAACATGGGGATGACAAAATACTAGCTTTAACATTTCATGAAAATATGATACTCCACAATAAAAATGCTACTTTGAGGAAATCCCTTTTCAACAAATGCGTAACAGCTATGCATGTACTCTCTCTATACATGATGAACACCAGACCTTAGCATCTGGACGTTCCCTCTGTGGTAAGGGTGCATTGCATTGCTATATTCATTGCTTTGCAGAAGATAGCCACGCTTAGTCATAATGTCATTGATTCATTGGCTTTTTGAATTTTTCTCTGTGCAAAATACGTGGTACATTCCCGTCTTAGTATTACTCAATGCACAGAACGCATCAACCCCCTCCCCTGTATTCCTGAACTGTGTTGTTATGTTGCATTGGATTATGAACTGCCTCGAAGGTCAGGCAATATGTTCTATGATTTTTAAAAGAAATATGTCAACAGCATAATGCTAATTTTCATGGCCTTGGACGGGCTGGCTGCAGAGGATGTCAACATACATTAGGCATTTGCTGGGAGAACAAGATGACCAAAGGACCTTCTCCCCAAACTGGGCTGCCATTCTCCCTTTTTGATTTCATTTATTACATTTCTATACCACCCAATAGCCAAAGCTCTCTTTGTACCTCTCTTAGGGTTTGGCTATGTATTATTTTATTTTAAAGTGTTGCAATCCACTTTGTGAGTGTGTTGCTTTTTCTTTTAACCCTGAAGAGTGGACCATAAATGTATCAAATAAATAAGTAAGTAAGTAAGTATGAATATCCATTGAGATGCTGCCTGAATACTAAAGAGGCCAACTGAAAGCACCTAGCTCTGAAGATCCCCCCAGCCCCATAAACCTGCATAGTACTTTGGGCATGATCCAGCCCAAAGTTGCTTTGGAACCCCTGTGAGCATGTGCTTAAACCTCTCCCATTGAAATCAATGGGACTTCAGAGCACTGAACTATGGCTGGATCATGCTCATTGTCTACTTTGCAAGTGTTGTACACACACACCCACACACATGTGTGTGAGTGTGTGTGAGTGTGTGTATGTGAGACAAATTATTAGTCTCCTGACCACACAATTGTAGGCAATATTTGATTTGATTCAACTTTCTTCAGTGTTATGATCATTCCATCACAGGAGAATGAAGATGTATTGTGATTTGATGATGGGGGCAAAATAAGATTTAATAAGCCTACCCCCTTAAACTAGGGCTGTGCACCGCTTCATCACAAAGTCCGAATAACGAGGCAAAGCGGGCTTATTCGGAGCAAAATCCTCGTGATACAAGGCTGGTCAGAGCAGTACCGAGGCACCCCAGGGCAAAGCAACCCCCCTCCAAGCTCCTCCTCCGCCTCGTATATTCGGAGCTCTGCTTAATGCCTGAGCAGTCCGGACAGGCTGTCTCCAAAGTGTATCAACTTCTGAAAGCTCATGCAGAGGGGCAGGAGGAGGGGGAGAAGGGAGGGGGAGGGCAAGTGGATGAAGGAAGGTGGGCGGAGCTGGGAAGGCGAGCGCAGGAAGAGGAGGGAGTGTGCTTTGGTGGATAGGAACTCTTGGCCAGAACCGACACCAGCAGTCTCCAATCAGAGAGAGTGGTGGAGGAAGGGGGTATATATACTTCGGCGAAAGGCTGCATTTGGTTATTGTGCCAGTTGTGTGTTTGGGAGAGGGCTGGGAAACCATAACATGTATGCAAACTAGTGCTGTGCTGAAAATTTCTCCCATATTTTTTTACCATTCTCATCCAATTTGAGAGGGGGGGAAATGCTTTAGAAAATACTTTCAAAGGAGAAGAAATTTCAGAGAAATTCTCATGGGTTGGCTTCAGGGTTCTTGCACTTACCTTACTTGGGAGGTGGCCAAGGAGTGTGCATAGGTGTCCTGTTTTGCATTGTACAATCATCTCTGTGGCAGCCTGTAGCTTCCTTGGCTTCCCACACGTCAATTAAAGCCCAAGGGAAGACATAATGAAGTAATTCCTCCCATTGGGCTTTTTCAGATCAGGAAGCACAGACAGCTTGGGAGGCTGCAGAGGAATGGGGAGATGTATAATTGAAAGAAGAATTGATGCTTTCGAACTGTGGTGCTGGAGAAGACTCTTACGAGTCCCCTGGACTGCAAGGAGGTCAAATCAGTCCATCCTAAAGGAAATCAACCCTGAGTGCTCATTGGAAGGACAGATAATGAAGCTGAAGCTCCAATATTTTGGCCACCTAATGCGAAGAGATAACTCCCTGGAAAAGACCCTGATGCTGGGAAAGACTGAAGGCAAAAGGAGAAGGGGACGGCAGAGGATGAGATGGCTAGATAGCATCACGGATGCAATGAATATGAACTTGAGCACACTCCGGGAGAGAGCGCAGGACAGGAAGGCCTGGCGTGCTATGGTCCATGGGGTCACGAAGAGGCGGACACGACTGAACGACTGAACAACAACAACAACAACATAATTGAAAGAACACACACCCCACCACCACCCTTTCACCACATTGTAGTAATTAGGTAAGCTCAAAAACGGCACCAAAATAAATTCTAAAATGCCCTGAGAATGATGCAGACGAGTGGAAGTCTCAACACATGTAGCAGCAGTAGAAAAAACCCAAAAGGCTTAAGAGAAAAGAAAGAATCTATGTTACAACTCCTGCCAATAGTGAGTCCTATCTGTGAGAAACTGTTGGAGAATTTCTCCTCCCTTGGAGAAATTCAGTGAAAATGCCCTCCCCCCCCTTCCTCTGCCCACAAATACTCTGGAGAATTTTGAGAGATCATTTGTGCACAGCTCTAATGCAAACACACCCTGGAGAACACACATCCTCACATTCTTCATGTAGAATGGCTTATGTTCCCACCAGTCTGAATGATGCAAAGAACGAGAGTTCTAACTTTCTCACTCTTTTTCTCTTTTTGGTGCTTTGCTTCATTAGGACTGTCTTACAATGGAAAAGGAGGGAAAAAATGGGGCTCATCAGATCTGCTGGTTTTTTATGGCATCTGATTAGGCTCCTATTTTCCCAGCGGGTCCTTTTACTTTAAACTGTTGACTATGGATGCCTTGCTGAATGGGATGAACTTTGGGCTGGTAAATTGCAGCATTATGGTTATTTAGTATAATTTACAGGGGGGAGGAGGGAAAATGAGAAGAGTCGTGATCACCTACTTCACGTTGTTAATGATATCCCTCTTTATCAGAACAGGTGGGAGTTTGGAACATTATTCTCTCCTGCCAAGAATCGCAGAACACCATCCAATTAGATACCCTAGGGAACTGATGTTTACCCATGGGGCAGTAATGAGTTCGGAGTTAAGATTTAATAGCCTTTACATAAGCATTTATTACCATTGACCATTTGTGCTCACCTTGCATTAAAACTCCATATCCTCACCCTCCTGTTCTTTTCCAGAGGCTCTGTGTTTTTCTTTCCCCCCTCTGCTTTATTGCAACTTACTAAAGCTGGTGAAACAACCAAGACTTTCTCCTGGGCATTTCCTTTGTAAAGCAGCCTCTCTGCAACAGCAATCAGATGGTCAGCACAGCTGTATGGTGGGCTTGCATCTTGAAGGAGTCCTAGGAAAGCCATCCCAGCAAGGAAAGCAAGGAAATCCCAGCAAGGAAAGATTTCCTAGCAACATATAGCTGTGCGGAATATGGGGGATGGGGGGTTCATCACAGATGGAGCAGGCATGATTAAAGAACTAAGCATTATTTTAAAAAGGTAAAGGTGTCCCCAACCAGTCGTGTCCGACTCTAGGGTGCGGTGCTCATCCCCGTTTCTAAGCCGAAGAGCCAGCGCTGTCCGAAGATGCTTCCGTGGTCATGTGGCCGGCATGACTGAACACCGAGGTGCACGGAACGCTGTTACCTTTCCCGCCGAGGCAGTACCTATTTATCTACTTGCAATTTCTTGCTTTCGAACTGCTAGGTTGGCAGAAGCTGGGACTGAAGACGGGAGCTCACTCCGTCAAGCAGCACTCGGGTCTCGAACTGCTGACCTGCTGACCTTCCAGTCTGCAGTTCAGCGTCTTAACCACTAAGCCACCGCGGCCCCAAGCATTATTTTACCCACACCCCAAGATTGGGGGTTGTTCCATGCAGGGTCAAAGATTTGTCACACGGCCTTCTTTGAAACCCCACTTTCTTTGGAGGTGATAAAATAAAAAAGTTGATGGCAAACGTACAGTGGTAGGCCAGTGACATCGTCCTTAGCTATGGTATTTGCCTTTGAGGAGTCTCCGTGCCCATAAGACACTGGGAAGTGGTATGAGTCTGGTCTCAAACTGGGACACCCAGTATGGTGGCCATGTGGACTACTTTACAGAGGACACTCCTCTATTTGGAAGGCTGGCAGAGGACAGTCCTCTACTTGATGGTGCCCTCTGTTTGAAGGACTGTCCAGCCCAACTGAAGTTATGGCTGAAGAACCATAAGAAGGGAGTACAGCAGGGGCCTTGGAGTTGCCCATCAACAATTAGAGGTACCTGGACAGCAGACTAAGTAGGCACACAGGTCACCTAGCTACAATTGGGTCCTCCACTTGTCTTTGTAAGGTGGGGCTATGTATTTCCACCCCTCACCGAGTATCCTCAATTTGTTCCTTGGGGGGGCAGGATGCATAAGTGCTGTTGATTCTCTCTCTCTCTCTCTCTCTCTCTCTCTCTCTCTCTGATACACACACACACTTTCTCTCACTCTATCAATTGGAAATCCTCTTCCAGATACATGGTGTACAGATGCAACAGGAAGACCAGGGAAGGGCATAACTTGGCCTCATAAATCTCATAGAATCATAGGGTTGGAAGGGGCCTACAAGACCACCGAGTCCAACCCTTGCTCAATGCTGGAAGCCTGCTTCCCAGGCAGTCTCCCATCCAAGTACTAAACAGGGCTGACCCTGCTTAGCTTCTGAGATCAGACGAGATCAGGCGCATCCGGCCCTTAGCAAGTCCACAGAAATGTCAGCTGCACACACATGCTAACATTTCTTTGGGAGCCCCTGCCAAAGGAAGTGAGGTGGGTGGCTAGCAGGAAGAGGGCCTTTCCTGCTGTGGCATCCTAGCTGTGGAATGAGCTCCCCAGAGAGGTTCGCCTGGTGCCGACGTTGTACTCCTTCCGGCGCCAGGTGAAGATCTTTTTATTCTCCCAGTATTTTAGCATTTTAGCTTCCTAGTCTTTTAGCTTTGGTGTTTTAAATCTGTATTTTAAATCTCTGCATTGCTGCCAGGTTTTATTCTGTTTGTATTGTTATGTTGTGGTTTTAAGCTTTCATATTTATATTGTTCTATACTTTGTGCTTTCAATTTTTGTGAACCACCCAGAGAGCTTCGGCTATTGGGTAGCAGAGAAACAAACAAACAAACAAACAAACAAACACATAAACAAACTTCTTCATAATAGTGAGATATACCGCATCTCTATTTATGGTAATTATTTCTAAACTTGCATACAGACATATATTAGCACATGCACATTTTATGCATATCTGTGCCCTCTTTTTGGTGAGGCATCCCCTCCTTTTTGCTGATAGGTATGTGGCCACCCGAGCTCCCAGTGGCCAGGCTCCATGCCTTACTGGCAATTTATTTATTTATTTCATTTCCATACTGCCAAATAGCCGAAGCCCTCTGGCCTCTGCTAGTGGTCTGTCTCCATCATAAGCCTGGCAGACTAAGCTCCGTGCTTTGAGCCTAATGACTCATATCAGTGTAATGCCTTCATTAGGCCCACCAAGAGATCACAAAAAGATCGCCACCATTGTCACCTGCAGCTATTCTCCTCCTCCTCGTTCTCATCATTGCTACCACTTGTTTGCCAGGAAGGCAGAGGCAATGAGCAAGTAGGCCGTGGCATCTGCTCCTCCTTCTTCTCACCACCACCATTGTCTGGGCCAGAGCCAGAGGCAGGTGAACAAGCAGGTTGCAATGGTGAAAAGGAGGAGCAACTCCAGGGGACTCTTATCAGTGGGCCCCTGCTAGGGTGTGGGACCTGGGCAGGTGCCCAACCATACTGATCCTTGATGCCAGTCCTGCCTCAGAGTATAGGAAGAACCTGGCAAAGCATGAGACGATGGTGGCAACTGGAGGTCTGCAGACCTTGGAATGGCATGGGAACAATTGTGCATCGTTTAAATGTGCATGATATGGACATGCTGTTCACCTGTTAAGGGTGATTGTATGATATAGCATTACCGGTTGATGCATCTACTCTGTCAGTGCTGTAAAGGGATACAGCTGTTGATCTAAGGCCAATGTGGTAAATAATGGCAGCACTCCTGCATAGCTGCCCATCCTTGCACAAGACGAAGAAGCCGTTCCTCATGGAGTTTCTTCACCAAGCTCCAACGAAGAATGTTGATAGCTTCTTCCATACATGGAGAGAAAAAAGAGAGAGGGAGAGAAAGTCATTCATGGGGCTGTCAGGGCACGTCTACAGGTGAGCTCAAGGGTAAAGGGAAAGGTTTCTGTGTTGCTGTTTGAGTGGATGAAATTCATTTAAAGTAAAAGCTATGCAACTTTGTCATAGTGAGCATCCCTACATCAACAGGTAATCTACCTTGCCGTTATCACTGTTTTCTTTAGATGGAGGACAAATAAATGGACTAGGAATGTCAGAGAAATCCATAGCGGAACCAAATGAGTTCAGATTTTGATGAATCTGACCAGCGGATTCCACAACAGACCACACCCCCACCCCACCCCTGATGGGTGGATTCTGCCGCCTTGCAGACCATTTTTCTAATTTTCCCGATTTTGCACACATTTAGCTGTCAAAAGATACACATTAAAAAAAAAAACTTGCCAAAAATGCACATTTCCCCATAGGCTAAAGTGTGAAAATTCACATTTGGGGGAATTTTGCACATTTGGGGGGAATCTGCACATTTTCACATGCACAAATCTGCACAAATGCACATTTGCGTGAATTTGGGAACTAAAAAAAATCCGATTCCATGGATGGGCGGACTGCAGAATGACTGGTGCCCAACAATCCATGTAACACAGACGGGACAGATTTTATACAATCTGTAAATCCCTAAAATGGACATCATCTTCTGCCTGCTGTACAATAACTTTCTAGTGATCTGATGGGTTTCTCCCATTTTCTTGGCACAAAAAGTCCTCAGAGAGGGAAGGTTATACCAGGGGTGGGGAATCTCAGGCCTGGCAGCTAAATCCACCCTTCATCAGAAACATTGGAAGCTGCCTTATACAGAGTCAGACCCTGGGTCCATCTAGCCCAGTACTGCCGACACTGACTGGCAGCAAGGGCTCTCCAAGGTTTCAGGCAGGATTCTTCCCTAACCCCACTTGGTATGCGGGGGATCGAACCACAAACCTTCAGCGTACAAATCAGGAGCTGTACAACTGAGCTACGGCCTCTGGGGGCCAAATTTGGACCAACAGGGTTCCCCAGATGGCCATGCGCCTTCCGTTGGCCCCTTTCTCCCCAACACCCATCATTTGGTGGCTTCTGTGCAGTTTTTTCCTCATTCTAAAAGGATGAAATGCCGCTCCAGAGGCTTAATGACTGGCAGTAAGACGTTTAAGCTATAATGGGCTGGTAGTTTTTGTATTTTGGGCCCTAACCTTTTTTTGCCTTCAGCCCTGCCCACCACTGGAATGTGTTGGTCCACAGACTGGAAGGGGATCAACACCCCTGCGCTATTGCATATGAAGTACTCCTTAGCTATAGTTGTCTTTCTGCTGTTACTCTCTCTTCACCACGAAATGACCATGGATGACTAATAGAGCTGTGTGCAAATGGCCTCTCAAAATTCTCCAGCCCATTTGTGGGCAGAGAAATTGGGGGGCAATTTCATGAAATTTCTCCCAGGGGAGGAGAAATTCTCCAGCACTTTCTCACAGATAGGGCTCATTTTTGGCAGGGGTTGTAGCATGGGTTATTTCTTTTTCCCTAAGGGGTTTTGGTTTCTTGCACTGCTTCTGTAAGTGGCAATGGCATCAATTGTAGGCTTCCATTTTTCTGAGGCAGAATTTTGAATTTCTTTTGGTGGTATTTTTGAGCTCACCTAATCACTGCAAGGTGGCTGAGGGTGCTGTGTGTGTTTTCTCTTTCTGTTACACTATTTTCCATTGCTGTGCAGCCTCCCAGGCCACCTGCACTTCCTGAACTGAAAAAAAACCCATGGGAGGAATTGCCTCAGGATGTCTTCCTCACGATGGCTTTAACTGAAGTGCGGGAAGCCAAGGAGGCTATAGTCTGCCACAGAGATTATTGTACAATGAATCTCTGTACACTCCATGGCTACCTCATAAGTAAATTAAACTCCATGGCCACCTCATAAGTAAAGTAAGCACAAGAACCCCAAACCCAACCCATGAGAATTTCTTCAAAATTCCTTCTCCTTTGAATTTCTTTTCAAAAGCAATTTCTTTTCTATCAAATTGAATGGGAATGGTCGAAAAAATGTGGGACAAATTTTTGGCTAAGCAGGAATGAGTAAGGATGCTCCCAGATGAGGCTTCTATTGCATCATCACCCTACCTCATTCACAGAACTTTACAGGGGGTCCAGATGACATTGTCCTCCACTCATAACCCTCCTGTGTTTTCCCACTGCTTCTGTCTTTTTTCATTGCCCAGAAAATCCATCAAGGAGAAAAAAGCAGAATAGCTGCACGATGCCTAGCAGCTCTCTGTCTCAAAACACCCCCAGAGATAATCTAACATGGTACGCACAGATGTAAAGTACTTGTTAAGCCGGTTATCTGTGGTGAGACTTTTCTTTTTATCCTGCAATTGCCTCATTCACCACATTTTATGGGGGTCCAAATGATGTAGACTTCAACATGCAACCCTCCCCTGTTTCCCCACCACTTTCCCCATCTTATTTTCTTTCTACAATACAATATAATACATCAAGAGGATAAGACGGAATAGGTGCACAGTGTCCTTTGATTGGTAATGCTAAGAACTGCTTGTCTGGAAGCCTGCCCAGAAAACAGAGGAAAGTAGTCAAATATATCTCATTGTTTGGCAGAATGGTACAGAATTCTGGCTCCATTGTCAACAGAATCTCATAAATAGGTCCTGTAAGGAAATGTTGCGGTGTGGAGCATGCCCTCTTCAGGATTCCAGACACTCTTTTCCATCCCTTCTTCCCTCTGCCCCGATTTTCTGTTTCCACCCCATAATAACCACTGAGCATGCTCAGCCTCATTATGCTGTTTGGGGGATTTTTCCCCCTCAGAATTTTTTGTACCTCTGCAAACCTTGGGGTTTCCTTGTGCGTACTAAGACTTCCCTTTTGTGCATGGGTGGTGCCATTTTGGCTACATAAACATCGGCACTCACATCCCAAACGTCATAAATAGAGGGAATGATTCTGGAAATTAGTCATGCAAAACAATGGCACAGGAAGTTAAAAAAAAAAAGTTTGAATTAAATGTTCAATATTATTCCTTTTTCCTATTGGGGGGAGTTGAAGCAAAAATTGGTCTTGCATTTGATTTGTGTATGTGTGTGTGTGTGTAACCTTTTGCTTAGGGGGAAGTATTTAAAAGCATACGGGCATTGAAAGAAGCAGGGAAACATTGCAACTTTCCTCCAAAGTGCCGCCAAAGTCTTTTCATCATGTGTTCCCACAGAGCTGCAATAATCCGGAAAAAGGAATGAGTCTTATCCAAACCAAGGGCTTCCTATTTAAAATAAAGGATGTGTGGTGTGCCAGCTGTGATGTCCTTCAAGATCTGTTATGTTGGCCTCTGATTATATGAGAGTTAAAATCTATACAATTCCAGAATTGGTCATCATCTGTGTTGGAGGGGGGTGGGGGCGGGAAAGAATGATATAACTGGAAAAAAGAGCCATGGGTCAGCCAATATTTTAGCTCTAATAATTTATTTGGATGCAAAGGGGATGGGGATGTGAAGTTGCATTATCAGCTTCATGAATTCCATAGTGTGTCATGTATTGATTAGTTGCCATTGCTAATTCATCATTTTTTTCTCAGAATTTTGACCTTCAGCATCACTCTCAGCCAAATTTGGTGACAGGTCTCATGTGACCAGACATGCTGTCACTCCATACATTCATTGATATATATGGGAGAGACAGATTAAAATCCATCCTCAAAGCCAAAACATATGTTTAAAAAACCCTACCTTCTGGCTGATGGTGAGGAATGTCTGGATTTGATCACACACACACAAACACACACAAACACACACACACAAAATTCACATACAGAGATTTGTGCTGCAGTCTTACACACTTACCCGGGAGTAAGTTCAACTGAAAAAAATGAGACTGAGTTGACATGTATAGGATTGCACTACTACTAATCTTATATGCGCACAAACCTGGTAGGTCACTCACTCTCATCCACACTCTAAGTTCAGTCTAAATGTAGCTGACCTTATCATTACCATTTTACCATAGCTTAAGTGCATGTGCCCCAATCTGGACTGGGACCAGTGCATGCTGGTAGGGGAGGCATAAACCTTCCTATCCAGCCACTTTTAAAACAAAATCCTCCCGTGTGGAGACTAAAAAAGAAACTCGATTAAAATAGTGAGGATTGGCTGCATGTCACCACGTAGTTTAATCCTCTGTCAAATATGCTATAAATAAAATAGTCTCCAGTCCACTCACTGCAGAGCAACATTTAGATGGTGGGACACTTGCGTTGTCCACCATCCATGATGCCAGGAGCTGCAATGTGCTGCACTCATGTGTCTGCTTCTTCTTGCCCATCATTGGGCCGTTCCTCCTCAACAGCCCTGCCCGCTTGCTTGGTGACTGGTTGGGGGTTGCTAGACTCAATGCCCATTTCTTCAAGTATTTCTCAGTGGTCCCCTGCTTGCCCAAGGGGCCGAGCGTGGCAATATTTGCCAACCAGGCAGATCAGGAATCCCGAAAGCCCTGTCTAGTGCCTGAATAAACACCTTGAGGAAGGTGCGAGGCAGAGGAGGCTGGTGGCTCCTACTTCCATGGGGCAGTGAATCTGCTCTGGGTTTCAGTCAGAGCTCTAAAAGATCTCTCCGAACCCTATCCACGCATTTGCAAAAATGTGCAAATCCTTCCCCCAAATGCACAAATCCCTCCCCCTACCCAAATGTGCATTTTCATGCTTTAGCCTATGGGGGAAATGTGCATTTTCAGACAGTGTTCTTTTTTATTTTGCATATTTTTCTACAACTAAATTTGTGTAAATTTGTGGAAAGAAAAAGAAAAATGGTCCACAAGAGCACAGAATACGTTTGATTCAGAAAAAGCTGGTCTGCTGTGGAATCCATGGGTCAGAGTCATAGAAATCTGAACTCTTTTGATTCTGTTGCAGATTTCTCCGACATCCCTAACAAAAAGTATCACAGAAGCCCAACTAGAAGGTAGGTTGTAGACTTTAATTAAGTAGGGATGCATTTGCATTAATCACACATGATTTTAAAAAGGGCGACATCTATAATAGGTGGGAGGAAGATGCACAAGTTCTGCACTGGTCTACACAAAGAGCGGGCGCTATGAGAAAACTGTTCCTGGATTGTACCATTCCACTCCAGACTACAAGCAAGGGCTTGCAAGCTTGAATTTTCCCCTTTACAAAAAAAAAACTCCATGCACTCAGAAAAGTAGAGGACAAAGAGGAAGGGCTCTACCTTAGCCATCTTCCTGGCATGCTAGTATTATATGAACAAGGATTTAATTAAAAAAAAATAGGGAAGCAATGAAAAATGCGACCTCCTCCTTTCTTTTAGCAGTTTGAAATGGTACTGTCCATTAACACTTTTACCATGTCTTCTGCTATTTGTGTAGACTGTCAATTAGGGCTTACAGTATGTGCTTGGAACTTACTAGCTTCTTAGAATATATTTGCACATGGAATTTGAAAAAAAAAAAAATAGTCCTGCCTTCTTCTGCTATCAGAAACTCCCTCCCTCCTGGAACAAACACACAGAGAGAAACATTAAGAACATAAGAATCTAAGAAGAGCTGTTCTGAACCAGACCCATGGTCCATCTAGTCCAGCATTCTGTTCACACAGTGGCCAACCAGCTGTCCATGGGAAACCCCCAAGAGGACATGAGTGCAACAACACCCTCCCACTCCTGTTCCCCAGCAACTGGTGTACATAGGCATACTGCGTCTGGTACTGGAGGTACCATATAGCCATCAGGACTAGTAGTTGTTGATAGCCTTCTCCAGGAATTTGTCCAATCCCCTTTCAAAGCCATCCAAACTGGTGGCCATCACTACATATTGTGGTAGGGCATTCCATAGTTTAACTCTGTGCTGTGTGAAGAACTCCTTCCTTTTATCTGTCCTGAAACTCCCACCCATCAGCTTCATGGGATGACCCCAGGTTGTAGTATTATGAGAGAGGGAGGAAAAATCTATCTCCTTTTCCTCTTTCTCCACAGCATGCACTCAGACTTAATTGTGTACACATCCACCCACTTCTGAATCACCACATCAATACTCACCTACTAACCAGTGTGGTGTGTTGCACAAGGACTGGGGAGACGCGGGTTCAAATCCCCACTGAGCCATGAAAATCACTGGGTGCCTTTGGACCAGTTGTGGACTCTCAGCCTAACCTATGTCACAGGGTTGTTGTGAGGATAAAATGGAGAAGGAAAACCTACACTGTCTTATTTATTTATTTATTTATTTATTTATTAATGAAATAATAAATTGGGCCTCTTGGAGGAAAAGGTGGGATACAAATTCAACAAACAAACAAATGAAATACTAACTGACAAAAAACCTCAACTGTCTTAGGCATCATTTTCTTGGTGGAAAGGCAGTGTACAAACCAATCAATCCATTCCCACGAGCAGAAATGGTTCTGAGTCACAGTACTATTGAATGAATGTCACGGATATGAGCAGAAGATGTAAAGCATAGGGGATACCAGTGTTCTGACAATGAACTCCTTGAGTGCTTGCTAGAACCTTGCCAGTTCATGGTTAGGTGTGCTGCATGTTTCCCCCCCATGTCTTGAATTTAGGTTCTACACAGGGTAGCAAAACTTTCCCTTTCCATGTTCCATATGGAAATTCTTCTGCATATGGGATAAGACAGACAATGAGCAGTTTGTCCTCCTCTAGGTCGTTACAAAGGGACCCCTCCCCCTCCTTTTCAGGAGATGTTCTCCTTGGCACCATGGTAAATAGCTTCTTTCCCCTTCACCTGAAAGGGAGAAGCCTCTGCAATCAACCCCATTGAATTTCATTACTTTAGCATTGTGCCTGTCATACACGGCAGAATAAGTAATACAGGCAGAAAGTTTAGACTTGTTTGCTAAACCTGCTTTACTTTCTACTGCCTGAAAAGGTGATCAGTTTTGGACAGAGTTGCAATAAAATAAAGTAAAATAACTAATTTCCAGTTTGGCACTGATCAGGCACTATTTTGATATTTGTTTACTGATTAAAACACCCACCTTTCCATTTTTAAAAAATTCTGAGGGTTCCGAGGCCAGTTCCTGGAAACTGATGTATCCTATGGCCGTCTAGCCACTGACTAGTGGCCATAGGATTGCTCCCTTAATTGAGAATGCTCTTTTATGGAGACACTTCGTATTCTGTTTTTAAATGTTTTTACTGTGGACATTTTGTATTTTAAATGTTTTTGTTGTAAACCACTTTGAGATTTTTTTTTAGATATAGCCAAGTGGTCTATAAATCGATTAAATCAGTAAATAATATTAGTAGAACAATCACACAAAAGTAGAAAAACATCAAACCCATCCAAAGAATTAAAAGCCATTGTTGTTAGTTAATTAGAAGCTTGGGAAAGTTGGATATCTAGAAGGAGAGCAGTGAGAGGCTGACAGCAATGGGGGAATTGTCATAGGGGGCGGCAACATCTTGTCATCCCCCCACCCCCATTTGCCAGTGAGTCAAAATCCTAGGGCAGCCAACAGGAGCATCACTATTTCCCTCCATGCTGCCACTCCACTCAGACAGCTTGTATGGAGTAATGGTTCACATGAGAACTGGGGAGATCCAGATTCAAATCCCCACTCAGTGACAAAACTGACTGCCTAACCTACATCACAGGGCTGCTGGGAGGATAAAATGAGGTGGCAGAGAGAGAGAAGAGCTCTTTGGAGGAAGGAACAGGATAAAGATGAACAAATAACCTTGCCACACCCTCTGAGGCTTGGGCAGAAACAGTGATAGCCCTCTTTGGATCTGACAGAAGAAGAGGTGCGCCAGACAGAAGTAAGCTAATCATCCAGGCAGGAGACATTCTTAAGTGCCCATTTTCACACCATTCCCAGTGGCTAATCAGAGTGATAAGTGGTTGGATGTTCCAGGTTGACTGGAAATAAACCTGGAGAGAAGCCTGCAATTGACCCAGGTCAAAGACAAGCTGGGGAGGAGGACAATTTATTCCTTCAAAGTGGCTCTACTTGCAGCCTCAGAGCCCTAGAGCAAGGCTCGTTGAACCATTTGCAACTAAGATAGCACTGGAGGATAAAGGTGATTGAAATTCATGCCGCATTATGTAAAAGGGTGGTTGATGGGTTACATTTACATCCTGCCTTTTCCTCAAGGAGCCCAAAGCAGCATAAAATATCTTCCCCCTCTCCATTTCATACTCACAACAACCCTGTGAGGTAGATTAGGCTGAGTGACTGGATCAAAGTCACCCAGTGAGCTTCAGGGCTGAGAGGGGACATAAGAAGAGCCATGGTGGATCAGACCAAGGGGCCATTTAATCCAACATCCTGTTCACACAGTGGCCAACCAGCTGCCCATGGGAAGCCCACAAGCAGGGCATGAACGCAACAGCACCCTCCCACCCCTGTTCCCCAGCAACTGGTGCACATAGGCTCACTGCCTCTGGTACTGGAGGTAGCACTTGGCCATCAGGACTAGTTGCCATTGATAGCCTTCTCCTCCAGGAATTTGTCTAACCCAGGTCTCCCCAGTCCTAGTCCAACACTCTAACCACTACTCCAAAGTATTATTATTATTATTATTTAATTATTTGTTGAATTTATATTCTGCCTTTTTTCCTCTTGCAAGGAACCCAAGTAGGCTTATATGATCCTCCTCCTCTCCATTTTATCCTCACAACAACAACCCTGTGAGGTGGGTTGGGCTGAGAGGCTGTGGCTGGCCCAAAGTCATCCAGTGAGCTTCCATGTCCGAGTGCGGACTAGAACCTGGATCTCCAGGCTCCCAGCCCAACACTCTCACCACTACTCCACACTAGCTCTCAGTGCTTTCTCCTTAACCTGTTTATACACATCTGGGGGGCTTTTGATTGTGCTGCTGCTCTCCAGTGCTTTCATAGACTAGTTTAATTGCTGAGCTTCTTCTTCCTTTTCTCCTCCCCACCCCCTTGTCTTTCATTCTATCACACAGCATACCCTCTGTTTTTTTCACAGAGCTCAGGGCAATGTGACTGGAATATGACAACAGGGCTGACCCAAAACATTTTGCTGGCTTAGGTGATAAGGTGATGCCCCCCTTCCGTTCTAAAAGCTGACTGGGATGTCAGTTAAATCTTTCTTCAACACTGGTGACATCTGCAGTGGCATCCCCACTGCACCTGAAAGAAGCAGACTATCTTAGAGGGTACAGGGCAGTTCTCTCCAACACCTTGCAGCTGCCTCCAAGCATCTGCCAGCTGAGCCTAAGCCTAATGGTAGGGCTGGCCCTAGATGACAATTGGGGTAATGATTGTTGAAAATGCATGGGGCGTCTGGCTGAATATGGGCTGGAGGCCATTTTTGAGCTGACTCTGTGGCAGTGAGGTTGGAGAAGAGATTGTTCTTTTCTAACACCATTGCATCTGTGCAGAGTCATCCAGCTGAACTGGTTTGGATGGTCAAAGATTTCCTTGGCGGTAATCCCCCAGGTATACAGGATCACTCGGCAGCCTGCTGTGGCATTTTCCCAAGACATTTCTTGGATAAAATCACACACATTTGTTCCACATTCAACACCTTCATTGTTTTTTCTGAGTTGGGGGCTTCAGTACCTGCTTGCCCTGTTTTGATGGATCCGTTCCAGACTGTGTTGCCCAAGGATGTGAAAAAGATTCTTGGAGATGAGAGGTACACCACCTGTGCTCTAGACCCTTGCCCATCCTGCTGATCAAACTGCCAGAGAGGACCTGGACAAGTTGTGGCTAATGACTCTCATCAGCAAAATGTGATGCCATCAGGACTCAAGGAACTGGTTGTAAGGCCACTTTTAAAAAGTCCTTTCTGGATGCAATCATGATAGATCATTATCAGCCAGTCTCAAATATAGGTTTTTTTTGAGTGGGTGGTAGCATCTCAGCTCCAGGTTTTCCTAGATGAAACTGATTTTCTAGACCCATTTCAAGCTGGCTTCCATCCTCATCATAGAAATGAAAGGGTCTCGGTCAATGTAGTAGATTACTTTCACTGAGAATTAGACAGGGGCAGCGTGTGCCCATTTATTGTCCTGTACCTTTCGGTGACCTTCAGTACCATAAACTATTTTATCCTTCTGGATCATCTCTTTGGGTTTGGCACTGGAGGCACCACTTTGCAGTGGTTCCAGTCCTTCCTGAAGGGACATTTCGGTAGTTGATGGTGGGGTACCTTTGTTCAACCAAACATCTACAAAAATACACTGGGAGAAGTTGTTTAGGGTTTTGGGGTACAATGTCACCAGTATGTTGATGACACTCAACTCTATCTGTCTCTTTCTAGATGCCATTGACCAATGCTGGATGTCAGTAATGGCCTGGATGAGGGCTAACAAACTGAAACTGAGTCCAGGCAAGACAGAGATCCTTCCAATCATTAAGAAGGGTTTCAATGTAGCGGTTCAGCTGGTGTTGCACTCCCTCTGAATACTCTGGTTTGCAGTTTGAGGGAGTTCTTGGAACAGATTTATATCTGGATTTTCAGATCTTGGCTGTAGACAGGAGCAACTTTGCACATTTCAGATTGGTATGCCAGCTGTGTCTCTTTCTGGAACCTTCTACAGTGATCCAGCCCTTAGTTACCTCTCATCTTGATTATTGTAACATGGTTTATGTGGGACTCTTAATAACATATAATTATTTTAATTGGATATAATTAGGGCTTAATCTTGTCACACACAGGTTTGTCTATAATCATGTTGAACCTAACTCCCTCTAATAGCGAACTGAGGTGGTGTGTGCCAACAGGACTGGAGCCAAAATGGGGCCACTGAGAAACAAGAGGCACTCGGGATTCAGAACCCTGAAGTTTGCTGAATTATCACCCCTTCCCACAAAACAGCCTTTAAAAATCAATACCTATGAGGACATTAATACCTGAACAGCTCACTGGGGATGGGACGTACTTAGCAGCCAGAGAAAGTTGAATGTCACTTGGAAAAGGAAAACTGGTGTGTGGGGGAAAGAGAAATCCCCTGTTTTGGGGAAACAGCTGACTAGAACCCTAATCAGGAGCCCTATTGTTAGAAGGAAGTGCAGACTGCAGTATCTATTTGAATATTTGCTATTTGGGCCATGTTTATGTTGTAAGTATATTTTTGATATACAGCCTGTGAAGGTTCGAGGCCTACAGAGGCAAGGAAAAGAAAAAGGTCAGACCTAAAGGCCTGGGGGTTTTGTTGGGAAGGGTGTCCCTGAGAGGAGTAGTTTCATTTTCCCAGTTAAGTTTCATTTTCATTTCCCCAGTTAAGTTCCATTTCTTCAGGTTTGAAACAGTACTTTTGGTTTTTGGAGAAGGAAAGGTTCCTCCTGTGCAAGCACCGAGTCATTGCTGACTCCTTGAGGGATGCCGCTTGCGCTGGCGTTTTCATGGCAGACTGTAGCAGGGTGGTTTGCCATTGCCTTCCCCAGTCGTGACTACCTTTCCCCCAGCAAGCTGGGTACTCATTTTACTGACCTCCGAAGGATGGAAGGCTAAGTCGACCTGAGCCAGCTACCCGAGACCCGGCTTCCGCTGGGATCGAACTCAGGTCGTGGGGAGAGTTTTGGTTGCAATACTGCCGCCTACCACTCTGCGCCACAAGAGGCACATGAGGTTTTTGGGGAGGAGGGTATAAAAAGAGAGAGTCCGTAAGAACAGAGTCAGGGAGATGAGAGCCTGAAGAGGGAGCAGGAAGAAGCAGCCTAGAGAAGTCTAAGTACAGCTAGGGTAGAGGAACTTGCATTTTGCAGCTTTTATTTTCTCTTAATGCCTTTTGTTTCACTCAGCTCTGTTGTATAAACACCTTTAGTTCTGATTTGCTTGCTTTAATTTATCAGTAGACTGTTACGGTTAAACTCCAAGTGTCTGGGGTGTCAATCACCCCATGTCTACAGCCTAAACCCCACGTTACTGGGAAGGGGAAGTTTAAACGAAGGAAGGTGGGACTCTTAAGGAGGTAAGAGGTCCCTCAGGAGTTGTTCAGGGGGTCCAGGTCATAAGGGGAACACTGACACAGCCCTTAGGGAGGGCTTGCATGCAGAAGGGCTCAGGTTCAATCCCCCAGCATCTCCAAGTAGGGCTGGGAAAGACTCCTGTCCTGTCTGAAACCCTGGAGAGTTGCTGCCAGTGAGTGGAGAGGCAATACTGAGCTGGATGGGTGAACAGTTGACTCAGTATAAGGCAACTTCCTATGTTCCTGTACGGATAAAGCTTATTTTAAAAGTACAGGCTATTGATAAGAATAGTTCCAGTTATAAAGCAATCCCTTAGAGGGATCCCTCTTCAATCTCTGTGGACTGGCACTGGGGATATGCAAACCTCTTCTTTGGAGCTAGTGCATTGCAGCCTATATTTGCAAATAGCGAAGGAGGGCCTGGAAGTGGTAAATACTTAAGATTCAATTCATGATGCAGAAATCCAAATGTATAGAACTTAACCACTGCACTTGGATGGGAATACTCCTTTCCAGAAGAAAGAAAGGGTTGAATGAACCGTGCGGCCAATTACATGGTCATTGAATGGTGAAAAGACCGGCCCTCAGGAATTTTGCAATCGTTCGCTGATTCAAGGAATGCAACCCAACAGAGGCAAATCCTGTGACAAATTTCCCAGCTATATAATCACAGTTGCAGGGGCAGAAATGTCCAACAAACAATTTAGACCCCTTGAGTCATATTTTGCACAGGACAGCAGAATAGTACTTAATTCTTCTGCTCAAATGGAGTG
Source organism: Heloderma suspectum (assembly GCF_057233095.1). Taxonomy (NCBI): domain Eukaryota; kingdom Metazoa; phylum Chordata; class Lepidosauria; order Squamata; family Helodermatidae; genus Heloderma; species Heloderma suspectum. Next base: position 7,711,798 of record NC_139466.1, read on the forward strand.
TTTTGTTTTTGGCTGGAATTGGGGCCCTGAATTTGCAAAACAAAGGACTTTGGCCTTCTTTTAAATTTGCCTTCTGGTTTCAAAGCATTGGAAACACTGGTATATTTTGAAGATTTCTTCTGCTGTCATGGGGGCTAGAAACTTACTCTTCCAAGGGGGTGGAGGTGGGGAAATGAGCAACGTTTAATGTTAATTTAAGAACACATACAAATAACTCTCTCTCTCTCTCATTACACACACACACACACACACACACACAAAGGCAACCATGTTGGCCATAAGAAAAATCCCAAAATCCATATAGGCCAACTTAATAAAGGCCAATTTATTAGGCCAACACAAAAACCACAAAGGAGACTTGCCTTGTTGATCTCTGCTTCAATTTTCCACCAACCAAGTAACCTATCTGGTATGCCAAGGATGAAGACAGTTTGAGTTAACAGCTGGATTATATATTTTCAAAAATGGAGGATCGACAGTTGTCTACTACCTTCTTAAGGATACTATGTGAAACCATCACATCACCTGGCAGAGCCCTAGTTGAACATCTGCAACGCTTTCTCCTCCATATCATCTGAAGACTTGGATCATGCAGGTGACAACAACATCCAGTCAGCCTTCCCCCCATATCCCCTGGTTGCCACTAACCTGCTTTTTTTTTTTTTTTTTTGCAACATCTTGGCTGATGAAGAGATCGGGAGATCTCGAAAGCTTGCACATTTTTGGTGAGCATTGAGCTGCCTTAATAAAGGTATTACGCTATACGGATTTTGAAATTTTGCCTAAATATATGTCAGTCACATGGGCCCCTTTGCAGTCATTGGACAGAACAACAGAAAGCAAGAAAAAGTTGATTGGTCACCACTTGAATATTTCCCCATAGTCCACTGTAAGATAACTGGAAATTTACTTTTTTAAAAAATTAAGAGAGTAGTTCTATAGTCTCTCAGCAGCATCCTAGAGGCCAAAGGATTATGCACAGTACCAGCTCAAGGTTTGTGAGGCAGGACTCCCTCAATGGACTCCCTCTCTGGGTGAGCCTACCTTCTCACTGCCATCGTCATCAGCCTGCTTGTGCAGGAAAGAGTTCAGAGCTCTGATCTCAGAAGGGTTTTTTGAACATTGGAGCCCCCATTTTGGCTCTGCCCAGCCACTGCAGAAGTTTCGGTGGTGGCTCCCTCTATGAAATCAGACTTCTGACATTGCGGAAAGGGTGGAATGGGCATTTTGGAGGGGCATGCCAGTGGGTGGGGAGGGAGTGGCCGAGGACCATGCCTCCGTCTCTGGGAGACATTCTTCTGATCACACCCTGTGTCTCTGGGAAATGCCTGCCTGGGAAACATTTAAATGCACCAGCAATTGGAAGGAATAAATGGGTAGAAGAAAAATAAGCCCCACCTCCCTCTTGACTTCCGCCCTGTTGGCAAGAGCCAACCTGGCATAGGAAGGAATGGAGCACTCTGATCTTGGAGCATTCCACTGAGAGCAAAGGATTGCTCTCTAAAGCTGAAAATTTAAGAAAGAATATGAGAATATTATGGCAGAACAACAGGTTGATTTATTGCCAACATGGCCATGCCAATGTTCATATATGGGATGATGTTTCACAATTCTGTGTTACCTGACAGGGCGGACGTCCAGACTGATGAAATAATGTATGTACAGAACTTTCCACACTACCAGCACAATCTGATACATGTCTACTCAGAAGTAAGTCCCACTGAATTCAACGGAACTTACTCCCAGGTAAGTGTGTACACTGGATTGCAGCATAAGGATGTAAGAAGAGTCATGCTGGATCAGACCTTTCTCCTCCATGTATTTGTCTAATCCTCTTTTAAAGCCATCCATCTTGTGGTAGCGAATTCCATAGCATATCAGCTCATCTCTGGAAGTATTTAAGCAATGAAGAATCCAGTCCAATGCCTGAGATTATCTCTTAGTCTTCTAAATCTTTGATCAAATTGTGTGGGTTTTGTTTGTGTGTGGGGGGGTCAAATTTCAGTCATTTGAAATCAAATGAAATTTGCATCATCAGAGCCCCCCCCCCCCCCAGGCTCTCTAATTTTGTAGAAATGTAAGAAAAAATGTACAGATGCCAGGAAACAGAAAGAACCATGCAACTCAGAATTAACTGACAGCATTTTCTGCTACAAGATGTCACAAAGGCCTCAAGCTTTGATGGATTTTAAAAGGAGATCCAGGAAATGCTTGGAAGGCTAAAGTCCCTAGATGGATATTAGCTGTTGTAAGCCAAATGGATCATTGACTACGCTAAAACCTTTGTGTGGATCACAACAAACTGTGGCAAATTCTGAAAGAGATGGGGGTACCAGACCACCTTACCTGTCTCCTGAGAAACCTGTACGAGGGTCAAGAAGCAACATTAAGAACCAGACATGGAACAACCGATTGGTTCAAAATTGGGAAAGGAGTACGACAAGGCTGCATATTGTTGCCCTGCTTATTTAACCTATATGCAGAGTACATCATGAGAAACGCCGGGTTGGATGAATCACAGGTTGGAATTAAGATTGCTGGGAGAATTATCAACAACCTCAGATACGCAGATGATACCACCCTAATGGCAGAAAGTGAAGAGGAGAGTGCAAAAGCTGGTTTGAAACTCAACATTAAAAAAACTAAGATCATGGCATCTGGCCCCATCACTTCCTGGCATATGGAAGGGGAAGAAATGGAAGCAGTGGCAGATTTTATTTTCTTGGGCTCCAAGATCACCGCAGATGGTGACTGTAGCCATAAAATTAAAAGACGCTTGCTCCTTGGGAGGAAAGCTATGGCAAACCTAAACAGCATAGTAAGAAGCAGAGTCATCACCTTGCCGACAAAGGTCCATATAATCAAAGCTATGGTTTTCCCAGTAGTAATGTATGGCTGTGAGAGCTGGACTATAAGGAAGGCTGAGCACTGAAGAATGGATGTGTTTGAACTGTGGTGCTGGAGAAGACCCTTACGAGTCCCCTGGACTGCAAGGAGGTCAAATCAGTCAATCCTAAAGGAAATCAACCCTGAGTGCTCATTGGAAGGACAGATACTGAAGCTGAAGCTCAACTATTTTGGCCACCTAATGCGAAGAGAAAACTCTCTGGAAAAGACCCTGATGCTGGGAAAGACTGAAGGCAAAAGGAGAAGGGGACGGCAGAGGATGAGATGGCTAGATAGCATCACTGATGCAATGAATATGGACTTGAGCACGCTCCGGGAGAAAGCGCAGGACAGGAAGGCCTGGCGTGCTATGGTCCATGGGGTCACGAAGAGTCAGACATGACTGAACGACTGAACAACAACAAGCCAAATGGATCCTCCACATTTGGACACAGTCTACCTCTGAATACCAGATGCTGTAGACTAACAGGAGAACTGCTGCCTTCACACCCAGCCTTTGGGCTCCCTGGAGACCCCCGGTTGACCCCTGTTGCTGGCTACATGGACCCTTGATTTTTCTGTAATCTTTTTTTCCCTTTGATTTGCAAGAATAACAGAAAAATAAATAACAAAAGGACAGTGTCAGTTCACAGTAATATTAGCAGAAATTCAGCACTTGTATCTTAAATATACACATCAATATAAGTAGTTCACCGATCTAGATAGATATCCAAATGAGATTGACAACTAAAGGATATACACAGTGGCGTAGTGGTAAATTCTGAAGTGCAGGTCTCAGCATGACAGTCCCCACAGCCATGAGTCCAATAATGCAGGCAGCTGTGTTGATTGTAGGGATGGTGTGGGAATCTGAAGAGGGGGTAAAGTCTGATGAGCTTCCCCTTGTCCAGCTTCCTGGATCCTGCTCACTGAGCACTGGGAAGAGGGCAGGGGGAGAGCACTGGGGGCTGGCCTTGCGGGTACCCATCCTGCCTCCGCTGGCTGTCAAAGAAACCCTTGACAGCTGGCATGGGAGGAAAGGTCTTGCTGGTCCCCCAGCACTCTCATCCTGGCCAGAAGGGTTGACTGCTGGAGACCTTGGCGCAGAGAGGAAGGGCGGCTCGGGCAGTGGGCGGGGCGAGCAGGGAGGCTCTCAGAGGGGGTCCGGGCCACACGAGGGGGGGCAGGTTGTCGAGCTCCCCCATGCCCTGGACAGAGATGGGTCCATGCATACCTAGTTGATGGACATCAACAAGCCAGTTCTAGCAGTTTTTCTCTCTACCAGGAGCAGGGCTTTTGTAAAGCTAATGGGTCTTAATCACCCATTCAAGACCAAACTACCCCAGATACTTTGCTCTAAGATAGGGATAGCTCACAATTATATATTGTTGCTGGGAATGTTCATTTCTCCCAAGCTACCTTGAAGATTTCAGCTAAGCTCTGAGGGAACAGGGAAGCTTAAAGCGGGAGGCAGATGATGTCAGCATCCTTGCTAATAAAAGAATTCCACTGCTGTGTTCCTGCGATCCCTGGATCCACTATGCCACAGCATATACATTCAAATGTAGACAGAGCAGTAAGATCCTCAGATGAAAGACAGGAGAAGGGGTGTTTATGCTTCCAAACTTGCAGTATAAGTCTCTTTGCAGCGATCCGGGTTCAGTCAGGATCCACTTTCACTGTCCATCTGTTGGTCACAGGGATGAAGCCTGGGCATCTGCAAATATCAAAGATATTTCTAAAACAAAATTAAGATGAGCAATAACTTCCCACCAAAAATAACATCAGCACAGAGCTGCAAAGAGGCATTATTTACATGTCCAATTGAAACAACACTAAAAAAAAAAGCATGCAGCTGTACAGGTTGTATGCTTGGTACCATTGTATGCTTTTTACTTAGCATTGTTTCAAGTGGATTGCATTGAACTGGTGCCCTAGGTTGTGGTCTTATTATTTACATGGCCAACATCTGGCACAGCTCACCAACTTCTCCAATCTGTTGGTTAACACGGACCCTTGTTCTGATCCAGTAGGGCTCTACATCCCAGGTCTTTTCTGGCATCTTCTCCCCCTCCTGCATTGTTTTTTTTTGGGGGGGGGAATACCAACCAGTTGCTATTATCCTTGCTCAGTGCTCAGTGCTGATTTTCTTTCCCCGTTGTGCTGGTACTTCAAATAACGGATTTGCTCGAGGATTTGTGAAGCTGCTGCTATTGAAGAACACCCTCCCTCCCCAATCTTTTTGTTCCTTTTCCAGCTTTCTATCACCCTTGGCAGCGAAGCATACACGTTTCAAGGTGATAAACTCTGTTTTAAGTCCATTATTACAGGCTTTGCCTTTCCATTATTTGCAGCCTGGCTCGCTCCCACACTAGACATGTACATACACACTTGGAGGACCTGCTATCTCTCTTGCTCCTCTCTATCCCCAGCTCTTTTCAAAGGCGCTGCAGCATTTCCTTTGCCATATTGACATTTTAAATGCTACTGCAGACTTTTGTGGACACTTTGAGCAAAAGGTTAGCTGTGGGCCTTCATAAACTTGCTTTGTCCCTAAACATGCAAAGGTGTTTTTTTGGGGGGGTGGCAATGTTCTTGAGCATGGACAAAGTGTTTTCCTTGATTGCTGCCTAATCAAAACCAACCTCCAAGCCATTAGAGAAAGGGACCCCCTGCACAAAGACTGTTATCATAGAATCATAGAATATAGGGTTGGAAGGGGCCTACAAGGCCATCGAGTCCAACCCCCTGCTCAATGCAGGAATCCAAGTCAGAGCATCCCTGACAAATGGCTGTCCAGCCTTGTCTTGAACGCCTCCAGTGTGGGAGAGCCCCCCACCTCCCCAGGTAATTGGTTCCATTGTCGTATTGCTCTTACAGTCAGGAAGTTTTTCCTGATGTTCAGCTGGAATCTGGCTTCCTGTAACTTGAGCCCATTATTCCGTGTCCTGCACTCTGGGATGATCAAGAAAAGATCCTGGCCTTCTTCTCTGTGACAACCTTTCAGGTCCTTGAAGAGCACTATCATATCTCCCCTCAGTCTTCTCTTCTCAAGGCTAAACATGCCCAGTTCTTTCAGTCTCTCTTCATAGGGCTTTGTTTCCAGTCCCCTGATCATCTTTGTTGCCCTCCTCTGAACCCTCTCCAGTTTGTCTGCATCCTTCTTAAAGTGTGGTGCCCAGAACTGGACACAGTACTCCAGATGAGGCCTAACCAGTGCTGAGTAGAGGGGAACTAGTACTTCCCGGGATTTGGAAGCTATCCTTCTATGAATGCAGCCCCAAATAGCATTTGCCTTTTTTGCAGCCACATCATATTGTTGGCTCATATTCAGCTTGTGATCGACAACAATTCCAAGATCCTTCTCGCTTGTAATGTGGTTGAGCCACATATCCCCCATCTTGTAACTGTGCATTTGGTTTCTTTTTCCTAGGTGCAGAACTTGGCATTTATCCCTATTAAATGTCATTCTGTTGTTTTCTGCCCAGCGCTCCAGTCTATCCAGATCACTTTGAATTTTGTTTCTGTCTTCCAAAGTATTAGCTATCCCGCCCAATTTTGTGTCATCTGCACATTTGATCAGCATTCCCTGCACCTCCTCCTCCAAGTCATTAATAACAATGTTGAAGAGCACTGGGCCCAGGACTGAGCCCTGCGGTACCCCACTCGTTACCTCTCCCCAGTCTGAGAAGGTCCCATTGATAAGGACTCTTTCAGTCCGATTCTGTAGCCAACTGTGGATCCACCGGATCGTTGTTTCATCTAGCCCACTTCGAGCAAGTTTGCTCATCAGGATATCATGGGGCACTTTGTCGAAAGCTTTGCTGAAGTCGAGGTATATGATGTCTACAGCATTCCCATGGTCTACAAGGGAGGTTACTTGATCAAAAAATGAGATCAGATTTGTCTGGCAGGACTTGTTTTTGACAAATCCATGTTGGCTTTGAGTAATCACGGCATTGTTGTCAAGGTGCTTCCAGATGGATTGCTTTATGATCTGCTCCAGAATTTTCCCAGGGATTGATGTCAGACTGAGTGGTCTGTAATTCCCAGGTTCCTCCTTTTTAGCCTTTTGGAAGATAGGGACAACGTTAGCCCTCCTCCAGTCATCTGGCACTTCCCCTGTCCTCCATGATTTCTCAAAGAGAATAGACAGCGGTTCTGAAAGTTCTTCTGCCAGTTCCTTTATTACTCTAGGATGCAGTTCATCTGGCCCTGGAGATTTGAACTCATTCAAAGTAATTAGGTGTTCCTTGACCATATGCCTATTGATCTCAAGCTGCAATCCTGCCCCTTCAGCCTGTACTTCACCTTTGCCAGGGGGGTCATAGACCCTCTTTTGGGAGAAGACTGAGCCAAAGTAGGAATTGAGCCCCTCTGCCTTTTCTTTGTCATCTGTTATCGTTGTGCCATCCTTATTTAATAGCTGAACCACCATTACTTTCCTCTGCCTTTTACTATGCACGTAGCTGAAGAAAGCCTTTTTGTTGTTTTTAGCATCCCTTGCTAACCTCAGCTCATTCTCAGCTTTAGCCTTCCTGACACCATCCCTGCAATTCTGTGCTATCTGCCTGTACTCTTCCTTTGTTACTTGGCCTTCTTTCCACTTCCTATATGTGTCCTTTTTTGTTTTCAGGTCATCCCTAAGCTTTTTGTGAAGCCACATTGGCGTCTTCTGTTGTCTTCCACCTTTTCTTCTTGTTGGAATTATTTGTGATTGTGCCTTGAGAATTTCCTTTTTTAAAAGCTCCCACCCATCTTGGACTCTTTCTCTCGTTAGCGTCGCTTGCCATAGGACCTTACCGATCATTGTTCTGAGTTTATTAAAATCAGCTTTCCTAAAATCCAGGGTACGTGTTTGACTACACTCAGCTTTTGCTTCCCTTAGAACCAAGAACTCAAGTACAACATGGTCGCTTTCCCCCAGAGTTCCTGTAACTGCTACTTTATCCACTAAGTCATCTTTGTTGGTTAGGATCAAGTCAAGGATAGCCGATCCTCTAGTTCCTTCCTCTACTTTCTGTAGGAGGAAGTTATCCGCCACACAAGTCAGGAATTTCCTGGAGGGGCCATGTTTTGCAGAATTTGTCTCCCAACAAATATCAGGGAAATTTTAGTCCCCCATTACTAATACATCATGCTTCCTTAAAACATTGGCTATTTGCTTTTCAAAACTTTCATCCTTGTCTCCTCTAGGGATGTCAGAGAATTTCTCCAGGAATCTCGGGGAGGCTGAATGCCAGTGCATTCAGCCCCCCGAAATTGGTGGAGAAACGGTCTGCCCCCCGCCCCCCCCCGGGATGGGACTTACCTTGCTCGAATGTCCCTGGTGGCGGCGGCGGCTCCAGTGGCGGTTCGGCGGCGGTTCGGCAGCGATTTGGCAGCGGCGGTGGCAGCGGCCAGTCTTCCAACCAGCCACCGCCACCGCCATTTCCAAGTAAAACAAAAACAAAAACAAACAAGCCTATTACGTAGCCTATCACGGCTGACATTGAAAGAAAAAAAAAAGTGCGTACGCAAATGGCGGCGCCCATGGGCGCCGCCATTTGCGTTCCTTATTTTGGCACGTGTAGTCTACGTAAATATTTACATAGACTACGGCGAAAATAAGGGGAATGCAAATAGCGTTCCCCTTATTTTCACCATAGTCTACATAAATGTTTACGTAGACTACACGTGCAAAAATAAGGAACGCAAATGGCGGTGCCCATGGGCGCCGCCATTTGCATACGCGCTTTTTGTTTTTCTTTCAAAGTCAGCCATGATAGGCTACGTAAACATTTACGTAGCCTATCACGGTGGACTGCAGGGACGCAAACGGCGGTGGCTACGGCCGCCGCCATTTGCATCCTGGCAGGAGAGGAGGTTTCGCGGCCGGAGGGATGGGGCGCCTCCCCCCCTGCCAAAATTTCGGGGGGGAGGAGGGGCGCCTCCCCCCCGGCCAGAATTTCGGGGGGAGGGACGGGGTGCCTCCCCTCCCACCGTGAAGCAAGCTTCGGGATCAGGTAAGGGACTTTCGTCCATCCCTAGCCTTCTCCTTGATTGGGTGGCCGGTAGTAGACTCCGACCACCAGGTTCCTTTTATTCTTTGCTCCATTTATTTCAACCCAGATGCTCTCAATGAGGCTACCAAGCTCCTCCTCCTGTATTTCTGTGCAGAGATATGTATTTTTCACATACAGTGCAACCCCACCTCCCTTTCTGTTCCTCCTGTTCTTTTTGAACAAGTTATATCCTTCAATTGCTGTATTTCAGTCATGAGAGTCATCCCACCAAGTCTCAGTTATACCTATCAGGTCATAATTCCCCTCTTGTATTAAGAGTTCAAGTTCGTTCTGTTTGTTTCCTATACTCTGGGCATTAGTATATAGACATCAAAGACCATGTGCTTCATAGTCTGGCTTTCTTCCTACATGTGTCTGAAGACTATTATTGGGCGCTATCAGAGCTGTTCTCTCTGTTGCAGTGCATGCGCCTACGTCCATTGTTACCCCCAACATTACATCTCCCTTCCCCATAGGATTCAGTTTAAAGCCCTCCTGATGAAGTTCTTCATGCTGTGGCCAAACACATTCTTCCCATCCTTTGTGAGGTGCAACCCGTCCCTAGCCAACAGCCCATCTTCCAGGAAGTATAGCCCGTGGTCCCAGAATCCAAATCTCTCTCGTCGGCACCACCTTCGTAGCCAGTCATTCACCCGGAGTATTTTTCGTTCCCTTTTTATCCCTCTTCTAACTACTGGAAGGATGGATGAGAAAACTATCTGGGCCCCAAAGTTCTTGAGTTTCCTTCCCAAAGCTTCAAAGTCTGACGTGATCTCTTCGTAGCTCCGCTTGGCGGTATCATTTGTTCCCACATGGATGAGAAGAAAGGGATACCTGTCAGTGGGCTTTATGAGTGCAGGCAACCTTTCAGTCACGTCTCTAATCTGTCCTCCCGGGAGACAACATACCTGGTGAGTCCACGGGTCTTCGCGACATACTTCGGTCTCGATCCCACGCAGCAAGGAGTCTCCCACTACTACCACTCTTCTCTTCTTCTTCTTGTAGGCCTGGGTTTCATCGCCTCTGTTTGACTCACCTTCAGCCTCTTGCTCACTCTCATGCAGGTTCCCCTGTGATTCTTCCTCTGTAGGCTGTCCTCCAGTCTCATCCGCAAGTACCTGGAATCGGTTCCACAGCTCCACTGCTTCCACTGGTGCAGAGTGGCGTCTAGTTCTTCTTCTCCTAACTGTCACCCTTTTCCAAGGAGTATCCTCTACTCCATTTTTCTTCACCTCAGCATTTCCCACTGCCTCATCTTGCTGTTGCTCTTCAAGCTTCTGGTCTTCCCTTTGCTGCTGCAGTTCCACCATTCTGTCCAAGAACTCTTCGTGTTCTCTTATTCCCCGGAGGGTCGACAGTCGCCGCTCCAGTCCACTTACTTTTTCTTCCAGCAGCGTGATCAACTTGCACTTGTTGCAGGTGTAGGCCATGTTGTTCTCAGGCAAGAAAACAAACATTGCACACACTTTTCAGGTCACCACCACTGGAGAGTCTTGTCCTTCCATAGCCTTTTTTCCCTTTTTGTGTCTAGCTTTGTGATTGTTCTAGACTAGCCTGTGCCTGCTCCTCTACTCAGTAGCAGTTAAAAGCAGAGTCCCACTGGTGTGAAAGTGTGTGTTACAAGACAAATAAATGGAAAAAAGTTAGTTAAAAAAAACAAAACTTTAACTTCTAGGCATGACCTCTCGTGCTATATCCTGTGTACCAGGGTGGGCGATCTGTGGCAGATCAGATGTTGCTGGACTCCAAATCCTATCAGACATAGCCAAAATGGCCAATGGTCAGGGATGGTGGGACTTGTAGTCCAACGACATCTGGAGGGCCACAGGTTCCCCACTGCTGCTAGAGCCCTGTGGGGAAAACAGCTCCCTATGGAATTAAAGTCAGAAAGTTTGGAAGCTAATATTTCTAGCAGGCTGTACAGAGGGAGATGAGAGCCAGAGCAGGACCATTCCACCAGCCTGCAGTCTCCCCATCTGCAATAGGTGAGATAATAACACTGACCCACCTTGCAGGGCTGTTGTAAGGATTATAACTAGAGGCAAGCCACTCTCTCTGAGCCTCAGTCTCCCCATCTTCAATAGGTGAGATAATAACACTGACCCACCTTGTGGGGTTGTTGTAAAATTATAACTAGACCAGCCTTCCCCAACTTGGTGCCTTCCAGATGTGCTGTACTACAACTCCCAGTATCCCTTAGGCAGTTGCTTTGAATATTGGAAAACGCAATACCAAAGTTAACTATATGTGTTATATATAGTGATTTATAGTATTTTATTGTATATTTATTTATTGCCTAAAGTATAATTTTGTGTGGTTTTTTTTTATCCTGTATGCCTTTCGCCACATAATGAGAAGACAGGATACCCTAAAGAAGATGCTGACGCTAGGGAAAGTGGAAGGCAAAAGGAAGAGGGGCCGACCAAGGGCAAGATGGATGGATGATATTCTGGAAGTGACGGACTCGACCTTGGGGGAGCAACCCAACCCGGTGGCAACCTCCGACAGGAAGCTCTGGCATGGGCTGGTCCATGAAGTCATGCAGAGTCGGAAGCGACTGAACGAATAAACAACAATGCAGCCTTGAGAGGGTTTTACTCCTAAAGGCAGTCTAAAAACAATTTTAAATAAAGACATACATACATATGATTATCAGCATCTTAACAGCCAAACCAAGGATCCCATTCCAAAAAGGAAGGGGGGCTATTCACACCCTTGTCAGAAGTCGCCTTCCAGATGGCCTTCCAAGCATGATTTTATGATGGGAGCATTTCTCCGTGGCTGCTCCAAATCAGGAAGGCTAAACTCTCAAGCCTAAAGGCCAAAGTGATAGCGAGGGAGGGGGAGCAATTCATTAGCCATTTAAATGACAGGAGCTATACTTTACAGGTGGCCCCTTAAGAACAAAAGAAAAAGAGAGAGAGAGCCATTAACCTCACCCCTGGTGGATAGAGGGAATCCTCCCATCAGGCCTGGAAACATTTTCAGAACTCTGGCTTTGATGCATTTTAGCATTCCCTTTCTCTTGGGGGTGACTCATGAGAGGTTCTGAGGCTCAGTGTTGCCTAGACCTCCTGTATGGCCACTGCTCTGGAACCCTTTAACTTGAATCCCAGTTCTGCAAGGACTTGGCACATGCTTCACACAAACTCTCTGTTCATCTATATTTTCCAGACCTTGTTCCTGAAATTGAAAAGTGGTTCTGGACCGGAGGCCTAGCAAATGCCATGTTCAAATGAAGCCCAAAATAGGCCCCCTGGAAATCAACCCTGACTGCTCATTGGAAGGACAGATACTGAAGCTGAAGCTCAACTATTTTGGCCACCTAATGCGAAGAGAAAGCTCTCTGGAAAAGTCCCTGATGCTGGGAAAGACTGAAGGCAAAAGGAGAAGGGGACGGCAGAGGATGAGATGGCTAGATAGCATCACCAATGCAATGAATATGAACTTGAGCACACTCCGGGAGAGAGCGGAGGACAGGAAGGGCTGGCGTGCTATGGTCCATGGTGTCACGAAGAGTCGGACACGACTGAACAACTGAACAACAACAACAAAAACCCTATGATTCTATGAAGTGACATCTCTAGAATACAGAGCTGTGAAATCCAGAGTTAGAAGGGATATTCATCATGCTAACTGGGCCAGGAATGGGCTGGGTTTGAGGATGAGCACTAAACAATGAGTAAAGATATCTCATGAGATAGGATGGGCAACTGGTATCCCATGGGCCAAATACTGACCCTAACAACATAAGAAGGCCCTTACTGGTTCAGACCAAAGGCCCATCTAATACCATGTTTCCTACAATGGCCAACCACACTGTGTACAGTTCTTGTCACCACACCTAAAAAAGGACATTGTGGAGCAGGGAAAGGTGCAGAAAAGGACAACCAAAATGATCAAGGGGCTGGAGGAAAAGTTACAACATTTGGGCAGTTTTATTTTAGGAAAAACACAAGCAAGGTGTGGGGAGATAGAGGTGTACAAAATAATCCCTGGTGTAGAGAAAGAGGTGTACAAAATAATCCCTGGTGTAGAGAAAGTAGAGAGGGAGACATTTTTTCCCCCCTCTCCCTAATGGGCTCATCGTATGAAGCTCATTGGTGGGAGATTCAGGACAGATAAAGGGAAAGACTTCTTCACACAGCACAGAGTTAAACTATGGAATTCACTTCCACAAGATGTAATGATGGCCACCAATTTGGATGTTTTTAAAAGGGGCAATGGCTCCATGGACAAATCCGTGGAGAAGAAAGGCTATCAATGGCTACTAGTCCTGATGGCTACTTGCTATGTCCAGTATCAGAAGCAGTATGGCTATGTACACCAGTTGCTAGGGAACATGGGTAGGAAGATGCTGCTGCACTCATGTCCTTCCTGTGGGTTTCCTGTGGGCAGCTGGTTGGCCACTGTGTGAACAGAATGCTGGAACAGATGGACCTTTGGTCTGATCCAGCATGGCTCTTTTGATGTTTTAATGACTGCTGCCTGATTCATCAAGCTAATCCTGATGTTCTTCAAACTGGGTCTAAGCCATGCTGAACAAGTTTTGAGTGCCTTGCCATTTGGTATTTGGAGGCTTGTGCCTTCACTGAGCATCTTCCTCCGTTTCCTGAGCTGCTTAGCATATACTCTTTCAAAGCTGCAGGGAAACAGTTCCTTTTCTCGATGATTGCACTGCACCTCCTGGATTCTCCCATTTGTATCTGTATGGGGTCATCCCTTTCACAAGAAAATCTCTGCTCACCATTTGGGGTCTCGAGTTTCACATATTCTCTTCCAGCTACGGAGCAGAAAGAGCATCACTTGCAAATGTGAAAGGGCTGTCTCAAGTCCTTTTTTTCATTTTATGGTAGAGAGGGGCCATATTCTGCATTCTTATGGGCTATTTGATTATGCTGCTACTGGATAAGTCTGAAAGTGTATTTTGCTGCACAAACCGGCCCTCTCTGCCCTGTCAAGAGTCAGGTCCCAATGGAGGCTGATGGCTCCTATTTCAGTGGGGCGGTGAATCCGCTCTGGGTTTCAGTCAGAACCAGTTAGAATTCTAAAGGAGCTATCAAAGGTGCTGAACCAGTTTGGGGGATAGGGTTCAGCAGTTTGGATAGCTCCTTTAGAGTTCTGACTGGTTCTGACTGAAACCCAGAATGGATTCACCACCCCACTGAAATAGGAACCACCAGCCTCCACTGTCAGGTCCCACATTAAGGTTGGTCCATTAAGCAATAAAGTATTTAAAAGGGTGGAGTACATACTATTGGCCATTACTGAGGGATTACATAAAACAGCCTTCCTCAACATGCCCCCCTCCAGATGTGTTTAATTAATCAATTCATTATATTTATATCTCACTTTTTTTTTCCTTGCAAGGAGCCCAAGGGAGCTTACATAATCCTCTCCATTTTTGCCCTCACAACAACTCTGTGAGGTAGGTTAGGCTGAAAGTCAAATACTGCCCCAAAGTCACCCAGTGAGCTTCACGGCTGAGTAGGGACTTGAACCTGGGTCTCCTGAGTCCCAGTCCAACACTCTAACCACTATGCCACACTGGTGTTGGACTACCATTCCCATCATCCCTACCCATTGTCCATGCTGGGATGATGGGAGTTTTAGTTCAACACATCTGGAGGGGGCTAGGTTCAGGGAAGCTGTCATACAAGAACCAAAAATGGATGTAACATAATTCCTGGATGTCTCTCTAATTGTCTATACTCTTTCCTCTATTTCCAATGCCTTTCTAAAGACATAGATGGGACTGATTTCCAAGCAAGCCTGCTGAATTTTGGCAACAAATCTAGTGGCAGGGCAGGGGTGTTGCCCCTGGTGGAGTCATCGGGGGCAATGCTGACCCTGATCCTTGGAAGTTGCACATCCCTGGCTTAGTGCAAGCAGCTGCTGGTTAGAGTGGACCAAGTAGGATTTTTTTTTTTTTTTTTGGTCGAAGTGCCTGACTGGCCAGGGGCTATTTGATTTTTTCCACCTACTCCATACTATCTGCCAGGGTGGCAATTGGTTTGTAGAGGTACCTGTGTGTTAAATAGGTTGCTTGGTAACAACGGGCAGGCGGTGCAGGTAGGGAAATTGTGAGGGAGTCATTGGTGAGACCCAGATGTGCCTCTAAGGCAAAAGGGGGCACCTGGTACCTCCCAAAGTTATTTATTATTATTACATTTATATCCCACTTTTCTTCCTTTTCCAAGGAACCCAAGCCAGCTTACATGGTTCTCCTCCTCCTCTCCATTTTATCCTTACAACAACCCTGTGAGGTAGGTTATACTGAGAATCAGTGGTTGACCCAAAGTCATCCAGTGAACTTCATGACTGAGTGGGAACTAGAATCTGGATCTCCAAAGTCCCAGTCCAACACTATAACTACTACACCACGTTGGCTATCTTGGGAGTGGAGCAGGGGAAGGCCCCCTTTTGCAGCCTGAGTGGATCACAGACACCAAGAGTCTTGGGACTCAGGGGTGGTGGTGACTCACAAGGGCGTCCCAGGAGGACATCTGTCAGGGTTCCCCTTATGACCTGGACCCCCTGAACAACTCCTGAGGGACCTCTTACCTCCTTGAGAGTCCCACCTTCCTTCTTTTAAACTTCCCCTTCCCAGTAACATGGGGTTTAGGCTGTAGACATGGGGTGATTGACACCTCAGACGCTTGGGGTTTAACCATAACAGTCTACTGATAAATTCAAGCAAGCAAATCAGAACTAAAGGTATTTACACAACAGAGCTGAGTGATACAAAAGGCATTAAGAGAAAATAAAAGCTGCAAAATGCAAGTTCCATTACCCTAGCTGTACTTAGACTTCTCCAGGCCGCTTCTTCCTGCTCCCTCTTCAGGCTCTCATTTCCCTGACTCTGTTCTTACTGACTCTCTCTTTTTATACCCTCCTCCCCCAAAACCAAAAGTACTGTTTCAAACCTGAAGAAATGGAACTTAACTGGGGAAATGAAAATGGAGCTTAATTGGGGAAATGTAACTACCCTAGTTGCACTTAAGACTCCTCCAGGCTGCATCTTCCTGCTCTGGTCTTCTGACTCTGCTCTCACTCTCCTCTTACTGGCTCTCTTGCTCTTGTTAATATACCCTCCTCCCTACCGAAAGCACCGCTCCAAACCTGAAGAAATGAAACTTAACTGGGGAAATGAAACTGAAACTTAACCATTTCTCTCAGGGAGGGAAGGGGTGGGCAGAATATCATTTTGATCTACTGGTAGATGGACAAGACTTTCTGATTTCAGATTATTTAACAAGAACAGCAGCACAGTGTCTCCCTACCACCAGCCCCAAATTACACTGCTGAAATAAAGACAAAAAATCTTGGGGTAATTAGGAGTGGGTTTTTTTGTGTGGGAGGACAGTGAGCGCCATTGAGTTCTAGTACGGAAACTGAATTCCTGCATTCTGCTTTTGTTCAGGCTGAACATAAAGGGTTTTCTTGCTGAATTAGGCCAGGCACAACTCCTTAGTTTCCTTACCCCACTGTAACTAGCCTGTAACTGGGCCAAAACATCTGTAATGGAAAGAATCTTATGTTCTTCCCCTCTTTACCTCCACCCTCAATTCTCCCCGCTTTTCCTGTTTCCCCACTATGTCAAACTTTACATCACAGGTGGGAAGCCTTTGAGGGCCACATTCTTTCAGAGGTAATGACCTGGATCTCAGATAATGACAACCTAGAGTACAGGTTGAACATGGTCTTCATCAAATCATGTTGTTGAATCCTGGGTTGCCATTACATGTGAACCCTGTACTATGGTTTAAGTATGAGTTGTTAACCATGAGCAACCCAGAGTTCACAACCCAACAATAAACCATGGCTTCTCTTCCTGGGTTGTTTGTGGCTAACAACCATAGTTAAATCATAGTGCAGGGTTTGCACATAATGGCAACCCATGACTCAACGTCATGACTCAACCCATACTCTAGGTTGTCATTACATGCAAACCAGGTCAATCTGTCAGGGGGAGGGTGGCCACCTATGAATGGTCAAAAAAGAGGAAAGCATGACCAAAAAAAGAGGGCAAAAGAAGACACCAATTAGCTTTAAATGTAGATATGCTGATTATATGCAAATTTAGAAATAATTACAATAGAAATAGAAATACTGCACATCTCATTACAGTGTGGAAGACTGTGACCAGGTGACCTGTGTGACTGCCCATTCAGTCTGCTGGTCAGGTGCTAACAGCTGATGGGCAACAATTCTTTATTGTTCTTTATCTTTAAACTGGAATTGGATAAGCCAGGCCTTTAAACAGAGGATACCTTCAAGCAGAGGATGGCTCTCTGGCAGGCCTTCAAACAGAGGACTGTCCTTTGTAAAAGAGGAGACATGGCCACCCTAGGGCTCAGGGGGCACATCATGATTGTGGCCAGAGATGGACCTGAGTGGAGTTTGCAGCACTGTAGGATCATATAGCACTCTCTCTCTCTCTCTGACATCCCATCCCATCCCATCCCATCCCAGTCTCTCTCCCTCTCCCTCTCTCTCTCTCTCTCTCTCTCTGTGTGTGTGAGAGAGAGATCTCTGAAGGTGATGTGGAATTAGGCAGAGGACTGCATGAAAAAAAGTCAAGGCCTCAATTTATTTAGAAGTATTTTTAGGCATCTTTAAAGATAAAAACCCTCCCAAGGCAGTGGGTGAAATGCTCTCAAAATGCTTGTAAAATGCTCCACAAATCCCCCCAACCCTGCTTTATATTGCAAACTCCTTGGAGTGGGAGCTTGTATTCTGTAAAGCATGACTGTATATCCATGGTGCTGTATAATGTTGTTTAGTCCAGCATTCCGCTTCCAACAGCAGATGACCAGATGCAACATGCAAGCCTCCCTTTTGTGTTTATTTTCCCGGCCACCTGGTATTTTGAGGGATACTGCCTTTGAACATGGAGGCTCTGTTTAGTTTTGAGGTGGAGAACTCCCTGCCACACCCTGTTAACTGGTCAGTTCCATCAGAGGTAATCTGTTGGCTGGGTGCTGTCAGTGGGTGAGCCTGAAGCCCATGGGGGACAGAGCTAGAGCAAAAAGTGGGTAGAGCCACCACTTTTCCCTCCCTCCCGGGCTGAAGGAGGAGGAATATATTGCTCTGATCACTTGCAGGGGGCTTTTGAAATTAGGCTGAGGGCTGCTGGGTGCCCACCCCTCATTTAGCTTCTGGGGCTAATAGCCCTTGATAAGGTTCCCCTCCATAAATGCATCTAATCCTCTTTGATAGCCCTCTAAGACAGCAGCTTTTGCCACATCTTTTGCCAACAAGTCACGATTATTATGTGTGAAAAAGGCAATAATCGGTGAGGATCAATGGCACCAAATAGTGTTTACTGGGTAGAAGTGAAGTCTTCCTACTGCTTAAAAGCAGCATTCCAAAGCTGGTGCACTTGCATTAAAAGAGAGGACAGAAATCAGCTTACCTGCATCGTCTAGTATGTTTATAACCCTTCTTCCCCGTTATCACTAGCACTAGAAGCACCTTTGTTTCTTTATTACATTTATATCCCAGCTCTCTTCCATCGTGGAACTCAAGGTGGCTACATGCGGTTCCCAGGGGGTCCCCCCTCCAAGCACTGACCAGATCCAGACCGGCTTAGCTTCAGCAAGGTGGCTCCCTCAGGTGCCTTCAGACCATCTCTTGGGACCGCAGTCACCTGGGGCTGCATTTAGCCCTCAGACCTGAGGATCTGCCCCCTGCTGTAGGGGAACACTCTCTCCCTCTCTTGGTGCGTGTCTGTTCCACCCTGCACTGATCTTACAGTAACCGACCCTCCGTCCCTCCCTCTCTCTGAGTGTGCGTGTGCACACGCGCTTCTATTGTACCCTGCACTGAGGTCGCAATAAAAACCCGAGTTCCAGAAGATCCCCACCCTTGCCTTTTCTGGATTCTTCTTTTATTGTTCAAAGAGGCTGCAGCTCTTTTTCTTGAGGTTAAGGGCTTTGGAGCACATACTTTTTTTTTTTTTTTTTTTTAGGAAAATTATTTTGCAGGTTTCATTTGCCTACATGCCAGCATCCAGCTCCAAAGCGAATCAGGATGAAGGCCACAGCCCTATGGGAGTAGGGCCACTGACATCAATAGGACTTCACTTTTGAGTAAACATGCATAGGATTGCACTGGCCTGGCTACAATTCTGTGGACTTAGGAGAGCATCCCGTCGAATACCGTGGGACTTCCATCTGAGCAAGTGTGTGTAGGATTGAGTTAATTGTAACCGAATTCCCCCAGAGTGAGCCTGAAATAACCCCAAATGGTACTCTTCCCCCTTGGGGATGGAGGGACTAAAAATACAATACTAAATACCTGAAGAAAGGGCTGCCCTTCAGTGGTACCTTGAAATCTGTCTGAGCTGGGCTGTCTTGCTTGTTCTGTTGGTCATGATAAGACTGTCCCAGCTAACTTTAGCTGTGTCAAGGACCTTTGATTGTAAGTTCCTTGGGGGCAAGGACCTCTCTGTGGCTAAGCTCCTGTACAACTCACCCACGCAGATTAGCAGTGCTGTATATAAAAATAATCTTAAACTGATTTTACCATAAGGAGATTTGCCAGTGGCTGCCGAGAAGGCTGCTACCTTCCCACCCAGAAGCAGAAGGAAGATGCACTGGCTTCCCTGTGGATTTACCAGTCCCTCCCCAGCCAGAATATACCTGCTTAGTCCCTTGATGGCCAAGTCATCTCCCTGTTGCAATCTCCAGCTATAATACATACACAGAACTTCAAAATGAAGCTTAAAAACAGGTGGGTTGAGATGATTGGTTCCCTGTTTGTATTTGTTTGATGTGGCTATTTATTTATTTATTTATTTATTTATTTTACAAAGCCCACCAAAGGCAATAGGAAATTGCAGAACCTCTGGGGAAATGGGGCAGTCTCAACTTTGCTTCCCATTGATTAAAGAAACACTTCAGGTTTTCACCAAATGTATTTGCTTCGAATGTTGGGAGTGCATCCTTATTCCGAAGTAGGCAAGTGAATCAGAGAAAAAAGGTTGAGATTCTCAAAAGCCCAATTTGCCCTAGAGTAGTCCCAGTTTCTACACACCCACCCCACCCGTCCTTCCAGGCTAACCAATTAGTTCTGGCTTAAATAATCCAAACTGGCTTTGAGGAAGTGAGGAATAAAACACAAGGCAGACAATTATACCTGGAATAATCGGCTCCTCTTTTGTGTGAATACCCCCCTCCCCCTCTCCCATACATACTTTCTCTCTTCCTTTCCCCCATTGGATTGTTGAGTTAGATGTGCAGAGAAAATAGGCAGGGAAAAATAACCCCCTGTTGCATCTCTCCACAGAAGACACATTTATTCATGAAATTGTTGGTTTCTCGTTATTCTGAAGCAGGCTTCCTCAATCTGCAGCTGTGTTTGACTACAACTGCCATCATCCCCAGCAAGAAGGGCATGAGAAAGGGAGGAAGAATAGCATTTTAAAAACTAAAAAGCGCCCCTCTCTGACCAATTTACTCTGTCAGGTCGCAAGGGAATGGATTCTGTCTGCAACCAGAAATGAAATTAATTCGGGTCTCCAAGCAGAGGTGCAACTCTTCCAAAGTTCTCTCCAGAACTACCACAGCGGCAGGTCCATTTGTAATTTCTAGACACAGATTTCTTGCACTTTTATTTTATGGGGAGGGCAAGCAGCAGGCAAGAGCTTTGCTGAAGGTTTCTGAAAGGGGGCAAGTTTTGCAAACTTTTGACCACCTTCGGAGCCCAGAGCTGCAACCATCTGCTTACTTACTTGGGAGTTAAGTCCTGTTCACAGCAGAAGGCCATAACCCTTGGGATCTACTTCTAGGATCATGCTGCAAGTCTCCAACTGAGAAATGCATTTAAAAGGGGAGAGAGAGGGGAACAATTAGTTGCTAATGGGTGATGGTAGCAGGAGAAAAATGGAGAATCACACTTCTTGGGTTCTTTATTTGTGGTGGTGGTAGGATTTAGGACAACTCCTTGAGGGTGATTCAGGGGAAGGGAGGGAAGAAATCAAGACAACCAAAAGCCACCCACACATCCTCAGACATCCAAGTGCTATGCACACCCTAACTGTGGTTGCAACAGAAAAGTGCCACAGGACACTCAGTCCAAACCTGGCACTTGAAAAGTACAGTCCTATCAAAATTTACTCAGAAGTAATCAGCCCCCAGTGAATTTAATGGGACTTGCTCCTAGCTAAGCATGTAGAAGACTGCAACCTTAACAAATGTATTGCATAAGCTTTAGGGGACACAGAGTCCATTTCATCAGATGCATAAAGTGTTATCCTCAATTGACATGCAGACAGGTGCAGAGAGAAGATTTTTGGTATTAAAAAAATACACTTTATGGCTCAAATTAGGGAGGAAATACTCCACAGACTACTGGGAGATATTCCCATATTGTAAGAGCAAAAGAACACACAAACAAATTTAAAAAAGTTATTTTATTTGTGCACTCCTATACATGTTTACCCAGACTTTCTATAGATTTTAGTGGCCCATACTTCCCAGTAAATGTGTAGCATCACAGCCCGAATCATGTCTGCTCAACAGTCAGCCTGACTGATCTCAGTGGAACATACTGCCCGGTATATACGGAAGGACTGTACACTTACTCAAGAGGAAACCCCTTTGAACTGGGAAGTAAGTACAGGTGGATGCAGAGCTTTAAGTCATTTCAGGCTTCAATCCTATCCCACACACTTGCTTGGGAGTAAGGCAGGCGTGATTTGAGACTCCAATTACAGTAATTTTAGAACTACTATTCTATCTAAAAAGTAAAATAAAATTAAGGATTTGAGCATGATTAAGTCATTGGTTTTAGAAAGCTTAAAAGAAAATAGATGAATAAAAGTACCTGGAAGAAAATGAAACAAATTAAATGAAATAGGAAGATTTCAAACACCATTAAAGCGGTTTAATTATTTAGTGTTCTTGAGAGCCCTGTACTCAATTCATTTTTAATAGGGTCTAATTAAGTTTCTCCAACCGGATTCACACATTTGTAAATATTTCAGAACAAGACAAGGTTTTTCCGCCCCTGAACAAGCCTCTCTCTCAAATTACTCCTCCGGTCAAGAGGAGGGTTTTAGAGGATCAACGGAAGATTCAGAGGGCACTTTCCTTGTGGAAGGGAGAAAGCAACAAGTGTTAGAAAAAAGAGAAAGTGTGTGTGGGGAGTGGGGACCACACCAGAAAGACCCTCGGGCTTATCCTGCACGTTTCTTGGGCTCCCTCTTTCCCCTTCATAGACCTCATAACTTTTAAGGCTGAGATCCCAAGCACACTTTCTTGCGAGGAAGTCTCAGTTCGGAGGGACTAAAATCAAGGGGGGGGGGGAGACCAATGGCTAGGATTTATTCCCAAATCAACACACACCTAGGATCGCCGCCTCGGTTTTCTTTCGCCTCCGCCTTTCAGAAGCGGAAGCTGCGTTGCGCTCAGAAGACACCATTGGATAGTAAACCTCATTGCCTTCACTGGGAGTTACTTCCGAGTAAAACAGGCAAAGGGATCGGGCCGTCCACGGCACTTTGTACTTTTAAACTATGCCTAAGCAGAGCGACTTCGAATTCAGAACCCCCGAGGGAGATTGGAAGCAAATACGATTTGAGGGTTGAAAAGGGAAGGCTTCAATCGCAGAACCATTTACTCGTCCGTAGACTTACTAGTTTCAGGAAGAAATACAAGGGGCTGAACAGATTAGTAATAAAATAAATAACGGCAAGAAAAGCGTTAAGAGGTAAACTGGGTATTCGACAAGCGTTGTTAATTCGACAAGTAGAACACACGCCTGATGCAACCCGATCCTATCCATGTTTACACGTAAGTACCTCCCCCCCTCCCCCCGGTTCTAGACCTTTTGTATGTATTCCTTTTCCAGAGTAGGAAAATGGAAACGAAAGCGGTGGAAGGATAATTTCTGGCATCTTAACTAAAACAAGGGAGATCAACTGGATCGCTCCTACCCCACGGATCTAGGTGTTTAGTTTGGTGTTTTTGGCTTGGGAGTGTTGTTTAAAAGCGAGGCCACCGTGTAAAACCGGATCGACGAACTTTACTGTGAATATTGGATTTTGTGACCCATTTAGACCTTCTTGGTTAAAGGGGAGGAGACCTGCACTTACTTTCCTACGCATCCTTACTCAGTACAGAAGAGAAGTCCCACCAAGTTCAAATGAGGTTCTTCGCAAGCGCGCCTGGGGACTTGCTGTGCGAGAAAGCCGCTGATTTTGCGATTCCCAGCCCAGTTATGTGCAAAAGAATATGGGACTGAAGACGCGGTATTTATACCGCAAGCCCCTGCAGCGCTTCTTCGGAGGTCTTGCGTTAAGTGCGGCGGCGTCGCTTAATAAACCGCATTTAGGGGCTTACTCTTCGCCCCCCCTGGTTTCAAGGACCCAAGAGCCAAAGGTCCTCAAGGTCGTTTGGCCCCTACCCCGCTCGTGCCTCAAACAATTTACTTTTAAGTAGTCCTTCCAAGAAAAGTCACATTCTCTCTCTCTTCCCCCCCCCCCCCCGAAGTTTTCTCGGGTTTCTGCGCACTTACTTGGACCGAGTATATCCAAATTGAACAGCGTGCTGCTGAACTCAATTGAAACACGCAGGGGGGCAGGATGAACTCCGAAGGGAGACTCACAGCCCGATCCCGAAGCAAATCCCTTGGTAAAGGAGTATTTAAGATTTAAGCCTTATCACTTCAGAATACACAGGCACTGGTAAAAGGGAAGGATCAGGGGTCCTTTCAACATTGATCGCCCCCACCCCACCCACCGCCATTCCAGCCGCAACCCAGAAGTCATTTACTCCAGAGTAATACCGACGCAGTCGAGACACGCCGTGCGACTTGATCCCCTTCTCCCCGCTTTTGAATTCTGCTTTGGAAAGAAAGGCCAGAGAGAGACGACACACACATCCGAAGCGGCTGTTATAAAATTTATTGTTCTCTTTTAAAGTTCTTTCTTTTAGGGGGAGGAAGGAGAAGGGAAACGGAGGGAAGGAAAGTTCTCTTCAAAGAAATCCGAGACACAACAAAAAATATAATAACCTAAAACGAACTGTTTCGTGAGGCTGATATGTTTTCCACACTATCCCACGATCAAATCCACAAAACGAAAAAAAAGAGCGAGAGGTAAATTTACAGAAATTTACAAGCGCCAGAGAGTAGACCAGAAAAACATTCCCTCTTTCCGTTTTTCCGTTATACTCGGGTTCCTTCTCTTCCCCCACCCCAAAAGGAAAAGCTACTTTTCAGTAGTCTCATAAATTCGGATTCACTTCCATTTCGCATACACGCTTCACATCAAAGGTTCCATCCCTCATCCGAAGCAAATTTACTCAGAAGTAAAGGCCCCTTCGATTCCAAAGGGGAAACAAACTTTGGCTGCAATCACCCCACAGGCACACTTACTCCCTGGTAGGTCTTCCTTCTGAGTAACTATTCCTGGGATTGGACTGTTGTTTCTTGAGAGTAAATTGAGGATTAAAATCCTACCAATTTATGGAAAGGGTGTCTTTATCGAGATCTATTTTTCTTTAAAAGGAAAAAAGGAAAAAGGATTTACCTGTGTGTGTGTTTTAATTCAGACGCCAGACAAGATTATAGAGGATTGGGGCGGGGAGAAGTAATACGAAATTAATTCCACCCCAACAATTAAAAACAAAAATGTAAACATTTAAGATTGAGGCCAAGCGACCACTTCGTGTCCCATCTTTTAGAATCCTTTTCTCAAAGGGGAGGGGGAAACCCCCCACAAACGATAAAATACCCCCCTCCCCAACGTTATCCAAAAACCTCCTGGCGATGTTTGGAGGAAGGGGTGGAGGGAGGCGGGGAAATCTCACAGCGGCTCCTGTAAAGGTTAGCAGTAAATTGTGCTCTATTCAGACAAGTAATTCTTTTTTTTTTTTTTACACATAAAAAAAGAACAGGAGTTCTTCTGACCAGAGTTAGTTGGAAAAGTTCTCTTTACTTTGCTTCGCCCCCGCCCGTTCGACCCCCCCCCCCCCACACACACACTTCGATTGCCTGGGAGTTAAGCAGAACCTGGCTAAACAAAGAGTTTGACGCCTCGAGGGGCGCGCGCTTCGCCTTGGGGATGCGAGGGGTGGAGCAGTCCGAAAAGGTGCGACTCCGCGACACATCCCTCCCCGCCCAAAGAGCAGACGGGACGCACGGCGGACGCGTTGCGAGGAGGAGGGCAGCTCCGAGAAAGGGCCCCCCCGGGCTAGATATGAGTTAGCGGTACCGTCCCGTTCACGGCGGTGCCGGCGCTCTGATAGTGTTGATGGACGCCGTGTAGCCGGCTGCTCTGGAGCGCGGACGGGTCGGCCGCGTCGCCCCCAGGGGGCAGGTACATGCTGATCATATCCCGCAAGTCGCCCAAGCACGCCCGCTGGGAGTGCGAGGCGATGGCGGGCGGCGGAGAGCTGGGCTCGGATTTCACCACGGAGCCCATGGTCCCTAGGCTCATGGCGTGCGCCGACGGCTGCTGGCCGTAGGCGGCGGCGGCGGCGGCGGCGGACATGCTGTAAGTGGAGGCGGCGGCGCTCATGTAGGGCTGCGCGCTGGTCATGATGGGGCTGTACTGGAGGCCGCTCACGTCGTAGCGGTGCATGGGCTGCAGCTGCGCGTTGCCCATGGCCGGGTGCTGGCTGTAGCCTAGCTGCTCGGGCATCAGCGAGGCGTACGCGCCGTTGGGCCAGCCGTTCATGTGCGCGTAGGAGTCCAGGCGCTGGCCCACCCCGACGGGGCTGCTCACGCCGCCGCCGCCGCCGCCCGCGCCGCCCGGGCTCAGCAGGTTGCCGGGCAGCGAGTACTTGTCCTTCTTGAGCAGCGTCTTGGTCTTGCGGCGGGGCCGGTATTTATAATCCGGATATTCCTTCATGTGGACGGCGCGGAGCCGCTTGGCCTCGTCGATGAACGGGCGCTTCTCCCCGTCGCTCAGCAGCTTCCAGTCTGCGCCCAGGCGCTTGGAGATCTCCGAGTTGTGCATCTTGGGGTTCTCTTGGGCCATCTTGCGCCGCTGGCCCCGCGACCACACCATGAAGGCATTCATGGGCCTCTTCACGCGGTCCTGGTCGGTGGCCCCGTTCCCGCCGCCGCCGCCGCCGCCTCCCCCGCCTCCCCCGCCGACTCCTTTGCCGTTGCTGCCCGGGCCGCCGTTGCCAGCCGAGCCCCCTCCTCCGGGGTTTGGCTGGGGAGCCTTGAGGTCGCCCTCCAGCATGCTGTACATCGCCGGAGCGGGCAGGAGATGCGCCAGCGTGGCAACGAGGAGCGGGGGGGAAACAGACCAGAAGGAAAAGAAAGTAATGCCAAAGAGGCTCCCGGCCCCCTCTGCTAACTTTTCCGGGCAGCGCAGCCCCCGTCGGAGAAGAAGGAAAACCAGCCTGGCTCGCTCGCTCGCGCGCGCTCTTCCGACGGCTCCTGCTCGCTAACTGCTTCCCGTGTTCCAAACTCTCCGGCCCTATCCAAGCTTTAGCCTTTCTCTCCGGGGTGTTTGATTGACGGTCTATAAATGAGAAGCCGGTGGCCAATCAGAGAGCAGACCCCGACAGGCCCCTGACGCAGGGTAATGGACCAGGTTCGCCATCCTCTCCTTCCCCGCCCCGTCCAAAGCTGAAACTTTTAGGAGGGTCCTCTTTCCTCTTTAGCCCCCACTCTCCGAACAGTGTGCATTTTTGATTTATTTTATTTATTACATTTCTATACCGCCCAACTGTCAAAGCGGGGGGGGGGGAATTGTTTCTCTTCCACCATCGTGGATATGATTTTGAGTGGGTCATGAAATCACTCGCACACACACCATGGCCATTTTATTTATTTCATGGATGCTCCCCCGCGCCCTATCCTGACTTCCCCCCTGGAAACCAGATCAAGTTTGGGGATACAGCAATCATACAGGAATTTCAGAAGAGGGGTGTGTGTCTTTTTAAAAAAATGTCCAACGGTGCAGTCCTGCGCATATCTACTCAGAAGTAAGCGCCATTGCGTTCAACTTGCTCCCAGGTGAATGGGCACAGGACTGCAGCCTAAACCAACCTTTCTGGGGGAAGCTTTCGACCCCGATCCAAGACACGTTTACTCCGAATTAAACCATTCTGCCTGAGCGCCCCTAAAACACACAGTTGCACCAGCAGGGAGACTCACTTCCAAGAAACCATGTCCGTCCCTACTAAGGCTGATTCCCAAGTAAGCTTGTAGCCAAGCCAAGGGTTGGGGATTTTTCACTTTCCTCTTGGGGGGCGGAAGGAAGACGAAAAAGCTCTTTTCAGTTCTGTGCTTCCCGAAACAATTCCACCTGAATTAAGCGCAGCTGCAGAGGAGCCCTGCCAGGCCCAAATAGTTGGCAACCCAACTTAAAGTTGGTCACCCGAGCAACTTCGCACATATTAGGCAGAGGCCGGGTGCCCTGATCCTGTATTTGTTCGATGATGACATAGAGAACGGGGTGTGTGGGGGGGAAGTATTTGAGGGAAAGGAAGCGGTTGCACGGGAGTAGGTTGTTTAGAAGGCTATGAGCTGAACTTGCTCCCCCCACCCCGCGCGTGTGTATAGAATCGGGGTACAGAACAGGGTTTGAATGTTCTTTCTGGCTTCCCAAAATCTCAGGAGAAGAAGCGACCTCTTTTCCATGATAAACAAGCATCAGTGAGGCCACTGCCCTCGCTCTCTCGCTTTCAGTTTTGGAACGCAACAGAGGTCTGCTTTTGTTTTTGGGCGGAGTGGGACAGCAAACTTCGCCAGAGTTTAGGGCTGCCCACACATCTTGCCACTCCGGCCTCTTTCTGAATGTTCCTTCCCTCTTCAGTTTTTCCCCCACTTGGCTGCTGCCCGGGGCTGGGGTGGGGGGACCGCCACCATTTTTGGAAAATCCGTTCGCATGGCAACCACCCAGCAGCCGCTGGCGGAAAGGAAGGGAGAAGGAGAGAGAAAGGAAACTTTTGTGGGGGCGGCTTGAAGCACCAGCTTGCTAGGGCTGTCAATCAAGGGGCCCTCCCCTCTTCTCTCCCCCGCCCCCCACACCTGCGAGGCCCCACTGGATTTCAAGCTGCGCGGACAAGTCTTAAAGGCGCAGTATCTCCCACCTCCCCCACCCCCACCCCCACCCCCACCCCCCATGCGTGTGCGCGCGCTACGTAAATTATTTTAGTCTGCCACTTCCAAGCAGACATACACCGGATAACTTTTTAAAGAGCCAGATAATGGTTAGGATCCATTTAATTCAGAGTAGCTCCAGTTAAGATAACGGGATGGAATCACCCTGCAGTCAGAGTTGGGGCAGAAATCCCCCCGCCCGCCCCAACACACGCAAGACATCTCCAAAGAAAGGGACATGGAGCCCCTCTTGAGACCAGTAATTTATTGTTGTTGTTGTTGTTGTTAGCATCACCAATAATATGTTTTCTCAGCTGGATGGTACTTGTGGATGTTACCTTGTAGATCACGAGTGGGGAGGGGGACGAGACGTGGTACTCGGGGTGGGGGAGAACATGGGGAATGGGGTGGGGGAGCTGGCATAGGGACACCTATAAAAAAGAAGACGCCTGGATACTTGTAAATAGCTGGCAAACAGAAGAGAGACGTGTGAATAGGATTGCTGGCACAATGATTTGTATCAACAGCTCTCCAGTGCCTGGGCAGAAGCGGTTAAAATCGCGAGGTCGGCTTGAGGGGTTCAAGAGAAAATGCGGACACCTCAAAGCGGGTGACCTCCAGCAGGCAGAAAAGCCCGAAAGCCTCTGTTTGCTGTGCCCGCAATAGGTGCCGGGGTTTCCCCTCGGCCCTTCTTGCCCAACATCGTCAACTTTTACTTGGAAAGCTAAACGGGGGGCTGGGGGCGGGATTGCGCCTGCATTTTCCTTGTGGAACTGCCCCGTGGAGTCCACGAAAGCCGACGCCACAATCGACCCGTTAAATCTGGCAGGTTGCAATCCTAAAGTCATTTACTAGGGAGGAAGCCCCGCTGGACACAACGGAACTTACTTCTGGGTAACCTTGTATAGGACTGCACTATCAAGCGGCGCAAGTCTCTGGGCTGCATCTAGATGTGCCTCCTCAGAAGTAAGCCCTGTTGAGTCCTGTTGGGCTTTACTCTCCGGGATAGAGTTGCAGCCTAACTTCTTACTTTTGAGTAGACAAGTCTATGCTTGCGCTGCCAGGGTGCAATCCTAACCCTCTTACCTGGAAGTAAGCCCCACTGAACGCCATGAACCTTACTTCTTGAGTACCTACTAACAGGACTGTAGTATAAGGCTGCAGTCCCATGTTCACTCAGGAGTAAGCCCCCTAGGTCTCTGTGGGGCTTACCTGAACCTCATCGTACAAAGGATCGTGCTTTGGGTGGGCTACCCGCTCTGGCATTTATGTCCACCGAGGGAGGTGTCTGGATTAATTAATTAGCGTATTGTTCTGTAATAAGTATTATTACCACAGAGAATGAATAACGATAGAGAATGAATGAGCTCAAAAACAACCGTCGATGCCCCAGTTCCAGCTTTTTTTCCGGCACAGAGATACAGTCGGGAGGAAAGCTTTCCCCGTCGGATTTCTGCCTGTTACGCAACTGCCAAAGTACAGGAGGAAAAAGTTGGCACCCCCCCCCCCACCGCAGGAAGTGCGTTGTAATATGAAAATCCCCCAAGTAAGTCTCATGATGATGAACTTTTCTTAAAAGTAAGGGCCCATCTCTTGAGACAGGAGTTAGAAACTCAAGTGCCGGAGGTCTCAGGGAAAGAAAACCCTGATTCCTAGTTCTTACTTTTAAAGGCACTGAAATAAACAAACAAACGGCTAATTATTAATTTCGGAGATGTTCTGATGGTCAGCCGTTTTCGAAGGATCCTTCATCCAGGTCCTTGATAAAGTTTAGGCTACTTTAAGAATTTTACTGAAGGTTTATAGGAACGCTTGACATGGAATTTGCCAAAAAATAAAACTGTCCTACACATCCTTTGATGGAAAGACGATTAATACGAGTGGCCTGACATGGGATCCAACTTTCCTTCCGTCCCAACAAGGCACATTTTATTTTAAAATAGAATTACAATGTACTTCGTATCTAGGTCAAGTCTGATTAAGAATACATTTCGGTGACATCGATTACATCATTTTCAGAGGCGAGAGAGGTGCCTCGCCTACTACAGTGAGGAAACGCACTCTGCACATGGTCAGGGGCACTGCCTTCGTTATTCTATAGTAGAGCGGAATCATGGCCACGGCAGAGGCTCCCGAGGAGTTAAGCTTTTTAAAAATATGACGATTCGCTGGAAAACGGGGAGCTGTGGGGGTAATCTCCAGAACAGAAGGGGGGGGGAGGGAACCGCCCAGGTTTCACGCTTCCCTGCCCCTCCTCCCTCTAACCACCCACATCTCCAAGACCATGCAAGGTACTGGCGCTCCAGATGATTCCCCAAGAAAGCCCAGTCAGAAGTATTGCAAAACACACTGTATTTTAAAGCTGACTTTCTCTCTGTCCTGACAATGTAAAACAAATCAATCAAAGTTTATTCTACGGGCCCATGAAAAACAGAACGAACAAGAGGCCGAGGAAAAAAAACCACTGGGCAAGCTGGAAATGCAGAATTCTATACATGGAACAAATAACTGCTTTTGCTACTGCTGTGATTGTTGCAATTAATTAGGTGGTGATCCTATGCAACTTATTTGGCATAAGACAAGTCCTGTTGAGGTCAACGGGATTTGCTTTCGGATCTCCATTGACGGAGCAGGATTAGATAGCCCGCATTTAGATTCAATTTGTTGTTGTTGTTGCTGTTATCTCAACTTAATAAACTGGAGTAAATGTCCCATCCATACTGTCTCGAAAGTAAACTCCACAAAGTTCAATGGGACTTACTCTCAAGTAAAGGAGCCGAATCAGAGGGGAGTTGAGAGGAATTATAGAATATGATTCGAGCACCACGAAGCGAAGTTTAGAACGAAGTAAAGCACCTCTAAAGGGTAAGTCAATGGAATTACTTTCAAGACGGGAGTGTAAGATTTTTGAGTGGGGCCCAACAAGGGCTCCCTTTCAAATAAATTACACTTTAAATTAAGCTTAATTGAAAGCAAATGTGGTGGTGGAGAGGCGACGAACTCCCCCAATCCTCAACGCACTACTCAGGAGTAAGTCTTATAGATTTCAGTTTTTAAATTTGCTTCCAAACATATAGGATCCAGCCAGGTAATTGTTTTTGGCAGTGGGTGTTTTAAATCAAAGTTTAATTACTCTCTTTAAAATATAACATACCCCATTATTTTTAAACTGCTTTCAGACCAGCTCAAAAGATTTGGTTTGCTTTCTGTAGTTACCTTCTGATTTCACCAAGGCTTGCAATCCTAAACACACTTACCTGGGAGTAAGCCTCATTGGACTTCGCAGGACTTATTTCTGAGTAGACGGTCTATGATTGTGCTCTAAATATGATTGCGCCGGGATTTTCTGGAAATCTATCTCCCACCCTATTTGCTTTTAAGAAACAAATCAAAGATAAATCACATCGAATCGAATGTTATTATTGGGGGTGGGGGTGTCGTTGGAATCCAGACCTTTTCCTCCACAATCTCTCCTTTTTGTTTTTATCGTTGTTTATTTTTGAATTGTTTCAGTGAATTTGGTACAGTGCCCGGTGATTTGGCAATGAAGGACGGTATGGAAATATTTTAAAGAAATAAACAAATACGAGAATATGCTTCCACGTCTGCTTGGTTTCAGAGACGTCATTCATGAAAACTCCATCTTCGCCTCCCACCGACTAGTCACTGAACTCAGCCAATACAGAACAGCTTTACCCAGCGCATCCTTCTACTTGGTTACTCAGAAGTACGCCCCACTGAATCAATGGAACTTGCTGTCCTGTAAGACTGCGCACGTACACTCCGAATTAGCTCCTATGTGAGTTTAATAGGCCATGGAGTGGGACGCTATCACCTTATGCATAATTACTCCTCAGTCCTTCACTGCATTGGCTTACTCCCTAGTAAACGTATTTAGGCTTACATCACCCTTACTGTCTACTGAACATTGTCCAGGATTGCCAGCCACGTTTTACTCAAAAGTAAGCCCCACCGAAGTAAACACGCGAGAATAGGATTGCAGGGTTAAAGTCCTCTAACGAAAAGTTCGTTGGAGCTTCAATCCCGCACGTTTGCAGCGTCATCTAGGGATGTCTACTCAGAAGAAAGCCCCGTTGAGTTCAATGGGACTTACTCCAAGGTAAGGGTTGCAGCCTTAATAAACATCCTAATTGTGATGATGGATCCGATGTCGCGTTTGCCTCTTGGGAGTTTAAACATTGCTGCTTTATTCAAACGCGTCGCAGCCCAGGGGACTTTTCAAGCAGCCCGCGCCAGAAGCCTAGGATTTCTTTGATGGGAGGTATCTGAGAGATTACCTTTAAAAATCAAACCACATCAAATAAAAATAAAATGCTGATTTGACGTTTCTGATTTGTTCCCAGCCACCCTGCATAGATCCGCCTACATCTTTGTATTGGCTACTCCCCCCCCCCCCCATTGGCCTCGATTCTCTGCAGAACGAAGCCTGAGAAGTTAACCCCTTCCTGAACGTGGGCATCTGTACCAAAGAGAAGCTGTGTGTGCATGAGCCAGGTGGGACTCTGGAGATCTGGGTTCAAGTCCCCCACTCAGCCATGGAAGCTCTCAGGGTGACTTTGGGCCAGTCACTGACTCTCAGCCTAACCTACCTCACAGGGTTGTTGTTAGGATAAAATGGAGAAGAGGAGGGGGATCATATACTTATCCTTGGAGGAAAGGTAGGATATAAATGTAACAAATAAATGACACACACACACACACACATCCTACATCTTGTGAAAACAATAGGAGGATGAGGATATGGGCTGCTGCCTAAGAACCCAATCCTATCCCAGTTTCCTTGTAAGTATGCTGCACTGTGTTTCTATGAGATTTTACTCACTGCAGTCCCAAGCACGTTGACTGAAGTGTGAATCCCAGGGAATTAAGTGAGACCTACTTTTGAGTGAGCATGCACAGGGTTGCCCTGTAGATGGCTTTTTAAGCAATCCACTTTCAACTTCAACCCCCTCCCCACCATGGGGATTGTAAGGCCAACCTACCTTACAGGGCTGTTGTAATGACTACAACAAGATGATGTTTATGAAGCACTTGGAACCCTAGAAGCCCCAATATGCAGGCCTAACCTGAGTTCTGAGACTGTAGAATGTATGGTGCCACTTCAGACTACAGTTGCAATGGGAGGAGGAAATCATGTTTCTAACAAGCAGGCCCTGCAATAAAATGCTGCAGTTTGGAGTGCTCCTTTTCAGTGTTCCAGCCAGCCAGTCAGGCCCTCTTCCAGTATATTCCATTCTACCCAGCTGCCTTCTGGTTTCCCCCCTTTTCCTCCAAAGACTTGATCCACATTCAGTGACTACTGAGGATGCTTTAGTCCTTACAGGGTGATTTTTGGTGTCCATGCCCCCGTTATGGTCCCCTCTAAAGATGTTTGTACTTTTGCAAACTTTGGGGCTCCCCCAAGCCTGCTGATACCTCCCTCTTGCTGTTTTGGTACATAAAGGATAGGCACTCAGAGAATGAGTTTCCTATTAGTATATATACAATGCTCAAATACAAATGAAACACCCTGCAACTAGAAAACTAGCACTGCAGAGAATGTCCTTGGTTAGAACTTTTCCTCCTGATGTGCTAGTTGATGTTCTCCTCCCCCCTTGCCTGGAGTTCTTTATATAGGAGAGTGTTAACAATGGCACCACCCACCTGTAGTCTGAAGTGCTGCAGGCTGTTCTAGTATTACATTCTGCTAGGGATGCTGGGGCAATTCGAGAAGGACTAACATGAGTTTGGATTTCTAAGGGCAGATCTACACTACTGCTTTATACTGGTATTGAATTGCATTGATAACTGTTGGGGCACATTACACATTCTATATTCCTCTATCATAGTGTTATTTCCTGCTTTTTATTCCACATTATTCAAAACACCACAAAAATGTCACTGTGTGTCCTACAAGGTATAAATGCACAAGGGGGATATCACGTTACTATGATGGGATATGACACAAGGTGTAGATCTGGCCTAAGAATCCGACCTATGGAATCTGCTGCAGTGACCTCCTCAGGCCGTGCAGAGTCCGTGGATGTGTGGATTGTTTTCTTTTACTTTCCCGAAATTTACGCATATTTATACATAGGAAAATATGCAAGTTTATGCTGAAGAATAGTGGAATGGAATGGGGAACAATACGCTAAATGTTACGTACTAAGGCAAATTATGTTAATTGTTACGAAACCTCTTATGGAATTATTTTCATATTTTTCTGCATGACGGGGAAAAAAATTGCATCTGCCTGTGACAGAACATAAGGCACCTGACAATCCATGAAACACAGAGAGGATTTCACACAGTCCCTGCATCCCTATATTCTGCTGCATGTGTAGACCAGGCTAAATGTTTGATGACTTTATTTACAGCATTTTTGTATCCCTCTCTTCAGCCAAAACAGGCTTCCAGAGTAGACTACAAAGATCAGTACTAGGACAGTCCCTGGCTTCAGGTTTACAACCTCAAAAGCATGACACAGAAAGAAAAGGGACTGGGAGGGAGGAGGAAAAAGCAAATCCTGGCATTAAGTTCCTCATTGGGAAGTTCTTAAAGGGAGGGGTAGAGCAAGTCCTCTGCAGCTGCTGCTTCTCTGCCCAATTGATGGAACCAGGCTGGTCTCTGCCTTGCCATGATGTTCTTCCCGGGAGACTCCCAGTGGTCCCTGGCCAATGGCAGAGGCCACCGTGTGCTAGCCTCTATCTCCGCAGCTCTGGTGCAACTATTATTTATAACTTTAAATAGTGCCATCAAGGTAGTAAAACCAAACGAGTTCCCTGCCTCCAAGAAGCTCTCAGGGAAATAGTCACAGAATTCTTGTGCAGTCTGTTTTGGGTGGGGGAGAAGAATGGGAGTGGGGGCTGCATGGGTCTCAACCCCCCACCTCCGTTGCTTTAACCAATCCCATTTTAAGAGTGTGCTCCCTATAATAGCAAACTCAGATGCTGAGTGCCCACAACACTGAAGATCAAAAGAGTCACAAAGAAACAAGAGGGAAGTATCAGTATGGTTGAGGGAACCCCAAGAATTGCCAAGTTAAAATAAACACCTGGGGAGGGGGAGCTAAGGGGGTAAAACAACAAGAACTTCAAATGGAATCCAAAACAGACTAATGAGGACTGGGCATGCTCAGTGGTCATGGAATGTTGAATTTCTGTGGCAAAATGGAATGGAGTGTCCCGAAAGAGGGCATGGTTGGCTAGAACCCAGCACAGCAGCATTCACACTGCAGTATTCTGTTGCAGGTCCCACTTGTCCCTTCCTGTTATGATAATGTTGCAGTGGTGAGAGTGTCAAACTGGGACTGGGGAGATGGAGGTTTAATTAAATCTCCAGATAGCCATGAAGCTCACTGGTTGACCTTGATCCATTCATCTCCCAGCTTGACCTAACTCACAGGGTTGTTGTGAGGGTTAAATGCGGGAGGGGTGGATCATGTACATTGGCCTTGTGCTCCTGGGTGGAAGGGCAGTAGGACAGAAATGTGGCAAATGTAACTAAATAAATAAACTTTTTTTTTCATTCATCTCATCCTTTTCTACAAGTATTTCAACCATCACCAAACAATGAGCATTTCATCAAACCAAAACACACACATACAAAGCCAGCCCTCCCCATCCTGGTTCCCTCCAGATGTGTTGGATTGCAACTCCCACAATCCCCAGTCAGCTTCGTCATGGCCATGCTGGGTGGGGATTATGGGAGTTCTAGTCCAACACATCTGGAGGGTGCCAGGGCCATTGGAATATTAAAATGAAGCAGTGTACAATCAAGGTAAAGCAACTTAAGCCAGCTGGGTACGGAAGGCCAAAAAGCCCTTCTAAAGAGATTCTCCCCCCTGCCCAAACCTGCTTAAAAATGGGAAGGGTGGGATGAGAGGTGGAGGTGATGACTAATAGTTTGGCATGGCTACTATTCCTTATGCCCACCCATTGTACATCTATGTACATATCCCCAGTTTAAAAGAAACAAATATGAGTTAATATGTAAGGAAGCAAAGAAACTCTGAGCATGGACAGAATGCTTATCTCTCCCACCTGAAGGGCAACTGCAGCTTATTCCCTCACACTGTTAGAATGAAGGAATAGAGATTCTTTCCAGGGCAGGTGGTAGTTTTGCACAAGCCTGAACTCAATCACCTCTCTTTAAAAAAATAATAATGATTCTCTCCCTTCATCTCCCTTAACAGCATTCTGTGGACCCAACCCTGAAAACGAAACTTTAAATGCCTCAAGATTATGGCAGCGCTATCATACATTCTAAATACGCTTATCAGTAATGAAGACCCCATCAATTCGGTGGGAATTACGTCTGAGTCATGAATGCATGTGGGTCATATTGCAAAAAGATCCCTGTTTTCATTTGCTAGGTTTACAACCCAAATCCGGAGTTTTAACCTTACCATCCGGTATTCAGAGGTAGACGCTGTTTGAACTTGGAGTTTCCAGTTAGAACCTAATCTTTCTGGCCAGACTTGCAATCCAATCCCATATATTTTTAAAGTTTTCTCTTTTTTTTTTTAAAGCAAATTTTTTCCCAATAAAGTGACAACCCTTCTGCCCCCCTGCAACATAAGTTAGTCATTTAGGAGAATCAATTGAGTTGATTGTAATTTCTGTTTACAGAGCCAAAAACAACAGAGTTGTGAGGTGATGGCGTGAGAAACACCCTGTTAAACAATGGCAAAGAGGGTCATCTTGATTGTAACCCAGATCTTGATTTGATGAAACTTCTTAAATCTACTGGGGGTGGGGGGTTGAGTGACACACACACTCACAGAAAAAGAGAGACAGACGGATTTTGATGTAATCTGTGCCTGGGCAGAAGCAAATAAATCATTATAGTATTTGTTGTCAAAGTATGATGAGCAGGACTTGCAGGTAGTGAGTGGATTGGCCCCTCTCAAGTTTGTTCCCTATCTTTGCTTGTCTTAGTTGAAATGACCCATAGCTCCTGGTAAATTGTACAAATCCCTCGACAATGTACAGAAGAAGAAATGAAAATACTGCCACTAATTATTTATAAAGAGCACCCCTGCCATGCCTCCCAAAATATTGGGGAGACATTCAAAGCCCCATTAGTTTATCATTCCAATGCCCAGGAGTTACATATATATACTGCTCCATATCAAAAGATTTCAGAGTGGTGAACAGCCAGGATAAAAGAATAAAAAACCATGTTAATTAAAACATTTTAAAAGAAACAAGTTCTGATAAGACTGAATATAATAAACCGGGGCTGGTCACTGAAGGAAGGATTCCCAAAATAAGAGTGTCTTCAGGAGGTGCTGGAAGGAACACCACTTTGGCACCTGCCTGACCTCCAAAGGCAGGGAGTTCCACAGGAAGGGGGCCACCACACTGAAGGCTCTTTTCCTTCATATATAGGGAAGTATGTGTGTGTGTCTGTGTGTACACTTTCTTTGATAATAAAAAGCAATGCTAATAAAGACTCTGCCTCAGTAAGTTGCCAACTGATCAGAAGGAAACCCTACCAAACCTGCTTTTGCATCTCTAACAGCACCTTGGTTTGTAGAAATCAACAGGCTGAAACCATTTACAGTGCCTGCTGTTTAGAGGCACAACTACACGGGTCAGTTAAAGAGTTGGCAACCCAACCTCTCTCTCCCCAGGAGTTATTTTGTAGAATAGCCAATCAGGCAATGAATGTATGTTCAATTGAAGTGGAGGAAACTCATGTTCAAATGCCATGTAACTACATGTACACTTGGTAGAAATACGTGCCAGTGAACCATGTAAGATTCATTTCAAGGTAAATAAATGAGTTTAGGTTCAGAACTGCTGGTAAGAGAAACTCAATCATTTATTTTTCATCTGAAGACAATGCAGTAGAACACCATGATGTGTATGTCCAGCTGGAAATCAGCTGTCATTTTTGCACTGGTCATTTTTGCTATGAAAATTATATGTATCGCACACGCACACTGCATCACCTCCCCACAATTCAGTTCACTTACTTTTGATTGTTGCAATACTGATAAATTACTGTTTTCCCTCCTAATTATGTTAAGTGAGACAAACAGATTTCTCTTTCCTAAACACCCCACCCCTGCATTATCCATTGATAATTTATAATAAGCCTTTTGTGGGGAAGCTTTCTCCTCTTCATCCCCCCCCCCATTTTTGTTTTTGCATAGAAAACCTCACCATATTTCCAAGCAATAAACCCTCTTTATGATTTTTTTTTTTTTGCATTAGTGAAATCAGACACTAATTGTACAGATCTAACTTGCTGATGACTCAAAAGTAAACTCTTCATTAATGGCTAATTCACCTCCCAAAGCATGTCAGTCCACATGCTATGGAGATGGGGCACAGTGGTCCATATTGTTTCCAAGGTATCCTCCCTCCCTCAATATCATAGCAAATTGAGATCCTGAAAGGGCTCATGTAAGAGGGAAATAATTAAAATATAGTCTAATTGACATTAGAGAGGCCATAAATGAGCTTTCTCTCTTTGTCTTTTTTTTTCTTTTTTAAGCAAAAGAGAGAGAGAAAGAAAAATAGCAGTTTGCTAAATAAAGCCTGAGCCAGCCCACAGAATGGAGGTTTCAAGTAAATGAATAGTCATTACTACCTTTTCAGTGATGTGGGCCTTTTGATCAGGGAAGAAATTAGCTCTAAAAGACACACAATAGGAGGCTGCCCTGCAATAGGAAGAGAATGAGATGGCTACAGCTCTTAACAACACCTCTTTCTATAAACTGGGGGAAGCATCTTGCTTTTCAATTACAGCTGTTCATTTCATAGAAGGATTGTGGTGGGGGAAAAACACAGCCTGGTATAAACTGTTGCACCATTAAAAAAAGAAAAAAAAATACCCCCCACCCCCCATGGCTGGGTCATCCAACCAGCTGGACTAGCTGTCTATCTTGCTTTTGTTGCTATTAACTAATATTATCTTCTGGGTAGTGGTGGTGGGATATATGTTCCATGCCCGGCTTTCTTTCCATACAACAGAAGGGGCAGCCATGAACAAGCATCTCCAGTTTCTATG
The DNA here is from genome assembly GCF_057233095.1 of Heloderma suspectum. Taxonomy (NCBI): domain Eukaryota; kingdom Metazoa; phylum Chordata; class Lepidosauria; order Squamata; family Helodermatidae; genus Heloderma; species Heloderma suspectum. Next base: position 7,750,821 of record NC_139466.1, read on the forward strand.
TCAAAGATGTCTTGCAAGTGGATTCCCCCTTCCCAGACAGAGTAACACTACTCACTATGGGGATTTATTAATATTACAGATTATAATTTTATTATCTATTTTATTGATGACATTTGTATACCACCCACTCACCAGAGCTCTCCAGCAGGTTCACAAAATTGAAAACTATAAAATACAATAGTGTGATAAAATCACAATATAAAACCTTAAGAAGTTTCAAGCTACAATATAAAACCAAAGTAAAAGCCAGAAGCAGTGTAATTGAATGCGCGCACCCCCCCCCCCCAACAACAACACATTTAAAAGAACTAAAACTGAAGGACTAAACTGCCTGGGAGAAGAAAAAGGTCTTCACCTGGCACCCCAAATACCACAACGAACTGTGGTGCTGGAGAAGACTCTTACGAGTCCCCTGGACTGCAAGGAGGTCAAATCAGTCCATCCTAAAAGAAATCAACCCTGACTGCTCATTGGAAGGACAGATACTGAAGCTGAAGCTCCAATATTTTGGCCACCTAATGCGGAGAGAAAACACTCTGGAAAAGACCCTGATGCTGGGAAGAACTGAGGGCAAAAGGAGAAGGGGACCGCAGAGGATGAGATGGCTAGATAGCATCACTGATGCAATGAATATGGACTTGAGCACGCTCTGGGAGAGAGCGCAGGACAGGAAGGCCTGGCGTGCTATGGTCCATGGGGTCACGAAGAGTCGGACACGACTGAACAACAACAGGTGGTAGCCAAGTCTCTCTGGGGAGGGCATTCTGCAGTCAGGCTGCCCACCACTAAAAAGTCCCTTTTTTAAATAGCAATCCACTTCACTTCATTTGGTGAGAGCACCTGCAGATGAAGCAACCTTCTTCAACCTGGAGCTTTCTAGATGTGCTGGAAAACAACAACTGTCAGCATTAAAGATGATGGAATTTGTCATCCAGAACAGCTGGAGGACACCCCATTGGGGACAGCTGTTGTAAAGCATTCTATATAGAATATAAGCATTGCTTTTGTCGTTGCTGTTGCTATTTCAGTGGAATAGTAATACCTGGAACTGCCTCCCAGGACACACACTTCCTTCATATTCCTTGTCATACACCATCTTTTCCAGGAAGTCTTTGGCACCACCCCTTAGTCTCCATTCCAAACTGCACCTCAGCTGAGGCACATGCCACTGACATTAAATGCCTGTTTTCTCACGGACTACGTCCGCCTTCATCTCTGTCTTATTCCTCTGTTGTCTGCCTGCCTCGAATGTTACACTGTCAGCTGCTCAGGACAAGGGACCTTATCTCTTTGTAACTTTGCAAAGCTCCATGCACATAGCTGGCACAATGATTATGATCATAAGAGGAGTATCATTAAACATTTCCTTTCTAATTTCCACTCATCCAGGAAAAGGTGAAATTCTGCTGAACAGTGTATGATTTGTTTTAAGTAGAGACACAGAGCATCAGGGTGGGATTCGGGTGATCCCAATATGAATTCCTTCTGTGTTCTGGTTCTGGGTTCCCTATGTGAACCACAAGCTCCAGCTCTGACATGGTCTCTCTCCATAGCCCCAGGCAAATCAATTTCCATGTGTCTCATTTCCTTATCTGAAAAGCTGAAATAATAATCGACCATAAGGGGCTGTTTCCTTCTCTCATTTCTTATCTGCTCTGGATCTTACATCTAAAAATCAAGGTAATATCCTGGGGGGGGGGGACAGGGTAGAAGGTAGAATGGGATCTGCTGGTATCTCTGGTTGATTTGTGATAGATCGGGAAGAATTTCTGACTCCCAAATGCTTAACAACAGCATCAATCAAATGCAGCAACAAAATCACATCCCCCAACAAACACTGTTGAAATAAAAAAAAGTTTGGGATAACCAGGAATGGATCTTTATCTAGAAGAGCTGTGATTCAGTTCTGGTTCTTCACTCAAAACAAATGCCTGGGCTGAGAATTCTTTAATTGCCAAGTCTATTCCTTTTGTGGTAGGCTCTGTTTGGTGGGACTTGGGGGAAACAAACAAAAAATAGATTCAGCAACCCTGAAGTCTGCCTATCCCGCATTTAGTTGGTACCTAGAGGAATCTTCCCCCAAATATAATTTCCCTGTCAAGACACCCACAGAACAGAACAGAGGTAAACGTTCCCAGTGTTTAGTCTCTAAATATTAGTCTGTTGCAGCTATTAGTCTATTGCATGTTAGTCTATTGCAGAAAAAACAACTCTCTTGTGGCATCTCAAAATTAAGATTGCTTATCCTATCCTCACTTACCTGTGAGTAAGCCCCATTGAACTTCATGGGACTTACTTCTGAGTAGCCATGCATAGGATTGATCTGGGACAGACTGAGTATGGCACAACCTTTCTTGGGCTAGAGTCCACTTCATCAGATGCATAAAGCATACCCCTCCTTTGTCAGATATATGCACACATGGGTGGAAAGGGGGAAACTGGTAGAAAGGCAAAAGAAACACTGTTTGGGACAATTCAATTAGAACTTAAATGTATGTAAAATGTGTATAGTGACCCTTCATAATAGCAACATATTGTCAAAGGTTATGCGCAATTCAGCAACTTTAAATCAAAAACCAGCATCTGCAGAATTAGAGGAACTCTATGGTCTATGCCAACTTTTCTTTTCTTTTCTTTTCTTTTCTTTTCACTGCCTAGCCTCTATAACATAGGGCCTATGCTATGCACAGCAATGTGACTTGGAGGCATTAGCAGGTGATAACGTTTATATTGTACCCATGTCATGAAGAACTACTCTTGCTGATCTCTTCAGATCTTCCTGCTGTGAAAGGCATTGGAGCAATCCAGGATGTGTTTATCCTAGTACTGTGTCCAAAAATTCTCTCACATTTTTTCGCATTTTTTCGAATTTCGACTATTCTCATTCAATTTGATAGGAATTGCTTTCAAAAAGAAATTCAAAGGAGGAGAAATTTCGGAGAAATTCTCAGTGGTTGGGTTTGGGGTTCTTGTGCTTACCTTGCTTAGGAGGTGGCTGAGGATTGTGCATGAGTGGCCTCTCTGTCATTGTACAGTCATCTCTGTGGCAGCCTGTGGTGTCCTCAACTTCCTACCCTTCAGTTAAAGCCATCATGAGGAAGACGTCATGAGGCAATTCCTCCCACCTGGCTTTTTCAGTTTAGAAAGTGCAGGAGGTCTGGGAGGCTGCAGAACAATGGAAAGATGTGTAATAGAGAAAACACACTCAGCACCCTCGTCCCCCTTGCAGCGATCAGGCAAGCTCAAAAAGACCACCAAAAGAAATTCAAACTTCTGCCTCAGAAAAGTGGAAACCTCAACACAGTCAATGCTGTTGCCACCCACTGAAGCAGTGCAGTAAACCAAAAACCCCGAGGAAAAAAGAAAGAACCTGTGCCGCAATCCTCCCAATGGTGGGCCCTGTCTGTGAGTAACTGTTGGAGAATTTCTCCTCCCCTAGGTTAAATTTGGTGAAATTGTCCCCCCAATTTCTCTGTTGACAAATAGGCTGGAGAATTTTGAGAGGCCGTTTGTGCACAGCTGTAGTTTATCCTAGTTTGCTGGCTTCTCTCTCAGTCTAACACTGAAGATCTATAGTGAAGATTATTTGCTTATTTTAGTTCTATAGGCTGCCTTATCCAAAAGCTTTGGGATAGATTGAATAGGATTAGACATGAATAGTGTGTGCTTGCGCGTGCGCGCATTTGTGTAATGTCACAATTTAAACAATATTTGGATGTTGCAAGCAAGGATTTTTGAAAAATCTGTATTAGGTTTTGCTGGATAGACAGACAGGTAGACAGACAGACAGAACAAATGATGGATTTAAAGTTGTGATCTGAAGAATATTTACCAGGAGATGTTTCATTGAACTCAGTGGGAACTTGTTTCCAAGTTAACATATTTAGAATAAGGTGATTCAATAAATATACTTCTGGTCTCAGTGATATTTCCACATAATGGTGTTTTGTTTGTTTTAAGATCATTTATTTATTTATGTATTTATTTCATTTATATACTGCCCAATAGCCAAAGCTCTCCTCAGCCGAAGAGCATGGCCTCTTAATTTTTCCAAGGCTACTGGATTAAGGGATAGGCAAGCTAGTGTCCTCTAGATGATTCAGACTGCGAGTCCCATAATCCTTGACCATTGGCCATGCCAACTGGGGCTGTTGGGAGTTGTTGTCTGAAACATATGGAGGGTACTAGGTTGCCTACCCCTGAAGCCAGCCTTCCTCAGTCTGTCACACTCCAATTGTTTTTGAAGTCCAAAATATCTGGAGGTTATCAGTTGCCTACCCCTGCTAAATCTTCATCCAGTTTGTGAACCTCAGCTAGGTTAAGGAAGGAAATACACAGTGATGCCAGAAGAGGGCGGGCTGTGGCAATGCAGGTTCAGAATATTTATTTCATTTCATTTCATTTCATTTCTATTACCGCCCAATAGCTGAAGCTCTCTGGGCGGTTCACAAAAATTATTATATAGACACAGTATCCCAACTCCACAGGTTTGAAAAATATAAATGTTGCCGCTTCTTAAGAAGAAGAAAATAAGAATAAGGAATGAATTTCTCATCCTGTTTGTGATACAGTCCGTTTGCAGGACTACACAAAAACCAGAATAAAAAAAAGCTATCTGTTAGTGGTATCATTTAAATTATGGGAAACATTGTAATGAACACTCTTTAAATTGTAATAACAATTTTAAAATTGTAATTGACAATTTAAAATGGTAAATAATATATGCTTGCATCTAAATAGCCATGCCTAAGGGGTGTCTGTGTTTGGCTGATTTGGGGGAGGGCAGCAGCACCCCCCCCCCCGAACATATCACAAACTCCTTTTGAAAGATGTCTTGGTTTCAAGAGCGAGGGGTTTGTTATGTGGCACGGGTGGGTGGGAGGTTTGTGGTTCGAGAATGGATCTCAGGGGGATGCATCTCAGTCAAAGTATGCTATCCAGTTCTGGAGTGAGAGGAAGGAAGGAAGCTAAAAAGAAAGGGGGTGGTTTTGAAGGAAGTGGGAAGTTTGCAGAGTGGAAGAAAAAAAGGGAACTAGGATGGTTTGGCCAGTCTTAATTATGTCCTCTCAAGAAGAAATGGGATAGTTATGTGTCTGCTTGAAAAGAAGTGGGATGGTATCTGACCCCATAACAAACATTGGGTGGGAAGGACCATAGCTCAGTGGCAGAGCCCCCGCTTTGCATGCAGAAGGTCCCAGGTTCGATCCCTGGCATCTCCAGGTAGGGCTGGAAAAGCTCCTACCTGAAACCCTGGAGAGCCGCTGCTGCCAATCAGTGTTGACAATACTGGGCTAGAATGATCAATGGTCTGTTTGCCCATCACAAAAGCCCACCATGGGTTAAATTACCCATGGCGGCTGTTGCGTTGCGCCAGGTGCCTATTGATGCATGAAATTATGCATTTATGCACGGCGCCTGTGGTCACCCGGCTTGCTCTGGCTTGTGTTTTGTGAACCCAGGGGGCAGGGGTTGTTTGTGTGTTAGACAACCCTCAACAGACCCTAAAACAAGCCATGGGTTATTTGAGGGTTGTCTAATCCTCAAACAGCCCCTGCCGCTTGGGTTCACATGACACAACAAGCCACAGCAAGCTGGGCACCCATGGCTGCCATGCAAAAATGGTGCCTGGAAAAATGCAACAGTTCCCATGAGTCAATTAAGCCATAGTGTGCTGTCGGTCGGGCAAACCAGGGCGGTATTAAGCAGCTTCCTGTGTTCCTGTGGTTTCTATCATAATGATGGATTAGGCAACCTTGAGCTCTCCAGATGCTTTGGACTGCTGCTCCCATCAGTTCTAGCCAGCATGGCTAATGGTCATGGAGCTGCAGTCCAAAACACCTGGGGGGGCACCAGGGTTCCTGTCCTATTCTATTCTGTTCTGTATACAGCACTAACAATCTACAAGATTTGTGTATTATAAATAAGGCAGGCAGAGCCTGCCCCACAGAGCTTACCAGTAGGGCTGTGCACCGCTCCAGCCCAAAGCCCGAGCTCCGAGTCGAAGCAGCCCAAAGAGAAGCGGGTTGCTCCGAAGCGCTTCAGTGCACTTTGGCACGATCTTGAGGCCCAGCCACCACGCCACTGCCACGGCTGCCGCCCAGCCCCCAGCTCCTGACCTGGGTCCTCTGGACACGCACCGGCAGCTGCCTTTTTGTTCTGGAGGGGGTGGGGGCACTTTTAAAATGGCGACATACAGGGAGTTTCAAAAATGGCTCCCCCCATTCTCCGGATCAACAAGACAGCTGCTGGTATGTGTCCAGATGGCCTAGGAGCGAGTGCTGGCAGCCGCTCTCCTGGTGGCTCCCCCTGGCAGCTCCTGGGCAGCACCAGCGGCACCAGCACTGGTGACTCCCCCTGCATGGAACAAAGACCCAGGTAAGGAGCTGGGGGCTGGCGGCATGTTGGGGGGGGGCAAAGTGGGGATTCGGATATTTGAATTCCGCCTTGGCTTCGTAGGCCGAAGCAAGTCACCTCCCCCGAATCAGCCTGAGCCGAATCGTGCCTGCCTCCGAAGCCCCAAAGCACCCTCTGAGTAGGATGGGTTTTCCTCCCCCATGCATAGCCCTGCTTACCATGTAACATTTACAGTGGGGAAGTAGAGACTAGGGTAAGAAATACTGCCTGCCTCCCTGCCTGCCTTCCTTCCTTCCTTCCAGTAAATATAGTTAGGATTGCAATAGATTTACTGAGGAAAGTAACTATATTTACAGTGTGTTCCTAGGCATTTCTGCTCACTTCCTTCCTTGTGAGTGTGTATATATAGTATTGCAATTTTACAGTGCCATCCCCTACATGTCTACTCCAAAGTAAGCCTCACTGAGTTCAAGGGGACTTGTTTCCTCATATGTGGGGGTGGGGAGGGGTATGGGATTACAGCCTTACCATGCAATCATAAACAGATAAATAGACTCCTGGCTCCATTGAGTTCAATGGGATGTACTCCCACATAAGTGTGCCTACACAGAAGTAAGCCTCACTGAGTTCAGTGGAACATCCTTCCAGGCAAATGTGTATATAGGAGTGCAGCTTTGGCATTGTTTTATTTATGACCCAATCTATGAATGTTTCCAAGGAAGTATATCCCATTTATTGAGACTTACTTCCCTGAAAAATGCACCTAGGATTGCAGCAGTAAAGGTATTCCTAAATGTCCTTGGGTCATTTTATCTATTTGCAATGAAAGGAGTTCTAGAGCCCTTGGCTTCCTTTACCCCCATTTCCTATCTAGATGCCCAGGGCCTTGCATAATAATTTGCATGTGCAATTACCACCCTGATGGGTGCATACAAAGATTTAACAGGTGTGAATAGCTAAACAACCCATTAGTCATTGTTTATATATGCGCACATTGAGCTCATATTTGCATTTACCCATTATGCAGGCATGAGAATCCCAACTTTTCTTTTCTTATATATATAGGCTTGGCTAATTTTTTTTCCTGAATTAACTCACTTGATGTTTGGCTTCTTAGGAGACTGCTTAAAGAGAGTCCAAATTTTGGTGTCCTCCTATTTTCTGTTGAAGATTCTTATCTAAAATAGACTCCCACATGGTCATTCAAAATTCTACTTTTCCTACTCCAGAGATCTGGGTGCAAATTCTCCACGCAGCCATGAAGCTCACTGGGTAACCTTGGCCCAGTCACTATCTCTCAGTCTAACCTACCTCACAGGGTTCTTCTGAGGGTTAAAGGGTCATAACCTGCTTTAATTTCCTTGGAGGAAGGGTGGGATTAAAAATGTCATTAAAAACAACATTAACTTCCATTTTGTAGCATTCCAGATGGACTATTTAGCTAAGGACAGCTTTCCACCTGTCTTTTCCTTAGTACTCTCTTCATGATGAGGAGAGTGTTGTGTCAACACAATAATGCTTCCTTGAAGAGAATAAAAGCATACATGACAATACATAATAATTTTTCCATACAGTAATATTGAACCAAGTGACTTACTATTTTTTAGTTTGTTCACATTTCCTTGTACAGATTTTGATTCCCGCACTTTTTAATACCCTGTACTAGATTTAGGCTGCAATCCTATACACACTTAGCTGAGAGTAAGCTCCATTGAACTGAAGAGGGTTTATTTCTGAGTAGATGTATATGGGATTGTACTGTTAATTGGTGAAAGAGACACAGGACATTACAGCAGACAATGGACGTAAATTAAGTTCTTACATCTAGTTCCTCCACTTTCCCCAATTGACTACTGTGTTGTGGGAACATCAGAAAACTTGTGACACTCTAGTGCTTAACTAAGAATGATTTATTTGTTACAGGCTGTGTGGGAAATCCAGAGCAAAAATGAAAACACACACCACACACACACCTTAGACTGGGGCAATATATAAATAAGAAACAGTTAGCTTGTATTTTGGGGGCTAGCTCACTTCTAAATCCTTGGGACCAACTGCCCTGGAGAGTGAGACAGTGAGGCAGAGAAAGGAAGCCAAAGATCTTGCTCCACTGAAATTGTCCCCAGAATCCAACACCAAAGGGCCATCGACCACCAGCTGCCCCGAGGAAAGGATCCCGATGAGTTATGCTTTTGACTGTGATTTCTATTCTTAAAAGCAGGATGAAGATGATGATAATATGTGGTAGTCCATAGAAACAAAATTCAGATGAATCAATTTATGATCAAGGGGCTGGTGCATCTCCCCTATGAGAGAAGCTTACAACAGCTGGCATTGTTTAGCTTGGAAAAAAGGATGGTAAGGGGAGACATGATAGAGGTCTACAAAATGAAGCATGGTGTGGAGAATGTGGAGAGGGAGACATTTTTCTCCTTCTCTCAAAATACTAGAACTCAGGGTCATCCCATTAAGCTGACTGGTGGAACATTCAGGACAGAGAGAAGGAAAGACTTCTTCACACAGCACAGAGTTAAACAATGGAATTTGCTACCACAGGATGTAGTGATGTCCACCAATTTGGATGGCTTTAAAAGGGGGTTGTATAAATTCCTGGAGGAGAAGGCTGTCAATGGCTACTAGTCTTGATGGCTATGTGCTACCTCCAGTGCCAGAGGTAGTGAGTCTATGTCCCGCAGTTGCTGGGGAACATGGGTGGGAGGATGCTGTTGTACTGGGTTCCTGGTCGACAGCTGGTTGGCCTCTATGTGAACAGAATGCTGAACTAGAGGGACCCTTGGTCTGATCCAGCATGGCTCTTCTTATGTTCTAATTTATTTATTTGATTTGTACTCCACTTTTCTACCAGAAAAGAAACTCAAGGCAGATAATGGCACTCAAGGCAGCCATTCAGTTCAATGGGATCAAACCCAAGGCTATCTAATCCAGCATCCCATTTCCCACAGTGGTCAACCAGCTGCTTATGAAAAGCCCAGAAGCAAGACATGAGGGCAATAACTTTCTCCCACTGTTGCTCCCCAGAAAACAGTATTCAGAGGCAGACTGTCTTGATAATCTTAGAACAGAGCTTCACAGCAAGTATTCTCCAAGCCAGGGTCCTGGAGCCTCATTCGGCCAGACAGCTGAATTATGGAGAAGCTCTGTGGGGCCGCACTCCAGTGGTGGGCAGGGCCAATGACAAAAGGCACAGGGATGAAATATCCCAACTTACAGGATATTTTTGTTTTGCACTCTCACTGCTTGTAACTAAGCCTTTGGAGAAGCTTCTCAACCTTTTAGGATGGGGAAAACCCTGCACAAAAGCTGGGAAGCCACCCAACGATTAGTGGCTGTGGGAAAGGGGGTGAGGCCAGGGGAAGGGGGATTGGCCCCCAGGTGGGACAGATGTGGACCCCACCCCTGGAGTTCAACAAAACCTCTGCTCCAAGCCAAACGTGGCTCACCCACCATGGATGGTGGCCCATCAGGAGTTCAATAGCAGTCTTGTTTTTGCAGCTCACCTGGAGACAATGGGTTGTATCCAATGTTAGTCCTATGTAGAGTAGATCCATTGAAATGAATGAGACAAGTCACAACCCGTTTAAGTCCCATTCATTTCAGTGGGTCTACTCTACATAGGGCTAACATTGGATACTATTCAGTGCAAGCAAAGTGGTTTGGCCAGACCTGGTGACCTGATTTTGAGGAGCAAGCTGAAAATGGGTAATTTATGGAAACACACGGGAATGTTCGAATGCCCCTGTTCAAGGCAGCCCCCTTTGCAGACTGCATGCGCTCAATGTGAGGCAGTGAGGTAGCCTGCCATAAACTGACATGTCTTGACAAGACAGTCTGTTTGCTTTTATTGTTCATGAACCCGAACCACTCCCTGTCTGCCTTGTCACTTGTCTGTAATGTTTGATTAAGCACTGTGAGAATTGTCACTCTTGATAAACTTCTTGCCAGTACATTAAGCACTCTAATCTCTTGCATTCCCACTCGATCTTTAAATTACGGCTGCTACTTCCTTCCAACAGTCTGTTTCACTAGCTGGATTAGAAATGGGTCATAAGTAAAACCAGCGTTTTGGAATATGTCAGTCTGCCCAGAGACATTTTTGCTGTTCAGCAGACAAAGAATATAATGAATAAAAATATAATTCATATAATTCATAAATAAATAATTTGTAGGGCAGCATTTGCTGAGCCACAATGCTCCTATAAATTCTACGCATTAAGGCTGTAATGCGAGTTTTAGTCGATGAATTGGTTAAGGCTGCAATCGTATAGCTTCTTACTTGGGAGCAGGCCTCACTGAAAAAAGTGGGATTTACTTCTGAGTAGACATGTACAATATTACACTGTGAGGCTGCAATCCTATACCCACTCCCTGGCAGTAAGCCCTACTGAACTCAGTGGGATGTACCTCTGAACAGACATGAGAACAGCAGTGATGGATTTTATTTTTTATTTATTGTTACTTGTATATCCTGCCTTTTTTCCCTCTTGCAAGGAACCCAAGGTGGCTCACACGGTCCTCCTCCTCTCCATTTTATCCTTTCAACACCAACCGTGTGAGGTAGGTTAGGCTGAGAGTCAGTGACTAGCCAGAAATCACCCAGTGAGCTTCATGGCTGAGCGGGGACTGGAACCCAGGTCTCCTGAGTCCCAGTCCAACACTCTGACCACTACACTGCACTGGCTGTCACTGGATCAGACTAAAGACCTATGTAACCCAGCACTCTGAACTATGCACCAGAGAAGCATCCAACTACAGTTACGTTTGCGCAAGCACAGTTGTGCAAGCGGTTGCGCATTATGCTTGTGCAATGTGTTGTGCAACCTACTGCACATCATTCTTGTGCAACCTGTTGTGCAACTGCTTGCCCAACCAGTTGCGCAAATGTAATGGGCAACTGCTTGTGCAATGGAAAGATTCAGCAGAGGTCTGTGCCAGTATTACAGCAGGGACCAGAAAATAGGAACTGTCCCTAGTCAGTTTGGATGGTGGAGTGTAAGAGCTTCTTTGCATTTTCCTATTCATGTAAACGATCCACCACCAAAAATATTTTTGTTTGGTTTGGTTTTTGCTGCCGGGCTGATCTTTGCTCGGGACACTTTTCCCTCTTCTAGCTCCAGAAGCCAAAGGGTCAACTTCCTTGTTTACTAAGTGGTTTTCTGCCCCCAGGGCCCCCTCCCTGAGTAGCCCCTCCACATCCTTGGTTTTTCTGCTGCTCATTTGCTTGCAAGGTGACTCTGGATTCTATGATTCTATGATCTACGATTCCTTCTCTTTGCTCTCATCACTGCCCACTTGCTTCTGGAGGTCAGGTGAACATTCAGCAACAGGAAGCAGGAGGGGATTTAGCAAGCTCAGAGGATTCTGGGGATTGGCAGCGGAACCCAGTGGAGGCTGGAGGCTCAGATTTGGGTGGGGCTATGAGTCCATTCTGGGTTTCAGTCAGAACCAGCCACAACTCTAAATGAACTATCCGAGGTGCTGAACCCATTTTGGGGCTAGGGCTCAACACCAGGATAGCTCCTTTAGAGTTCTGGCTGATTCTGACCGAAACCCAGAATGGACTCACAGCCCACTGAAATTGGAGCCACCAGCCTCCACTGGCAGAACCCCTCCTAGGGTGCAGGCCATGGGAGATGCCCAGTGATGCCTGATGAAAGCTTGCCACCATCCTCCGTAAATCTCTTGAAACCTCGTTGGGAAAGATGAAATAATTTTTGGGAATCACTATTTTATATTTGGTCGTTTTTTCTTTGCCTCTTCCCCTGGGGAAGGGAAAGGTCGTTGGGTTGCTGGGTGGGGTGGTGTATCCATGGAAAAGTTACTAGAGTAAATAATGCAAAATCTAGTTTCACAGTGGAACTCTTTTTGGGGAGGGGGATATATATATATATATATATATATATATATGAGAAATACCTTGCTCTGCTTCATTTTAATGAAATAGGCAGCCTGCCTTTTGTCTGCAATGCTAATAAGAAAAATATGATCGAGCAGAAGATAATTGCAGTGAGGTGTGCTTCCCATTTTTCTCAATTTTTTCTCATTTTTCTTTGATAGGATTACAGATACCTTAGACTTAAGTGCTGCTGCCGCTGCACCAGTCAGACTTGATTAGTTCCAGGAGTTGCACGTCCTTCCTTCCACCACAAGAGCAGCGTACACAGAGTCAGGCAGAATACAAGGACGCACTAGAAACAATCTGTTCAGCCAAGAACACTTTGCCCTTCGCATCCTCTCAAAAGAGCATGAGTCGTGTGCATTTATGTCCAATCTCCCCAGCTGAAGGTAAAGTTTGTGAGGACTTTCTGGTTGCTGTTGCTGTCCCACCTTTATTTATTTTGCTAATGATTTATCTGAAGTATTTTTATGCTGCTCCTCAGACAAAAAGACTGAAGTAGCTTACATATAATCAATTAAACAAGACAGTCCATGCCCACAGATTTACAATCAAAGAGACATGACACAGAAGGAAAGTGGGTTGGGAGGGAGAAGGAAAAAAAGCAAATGCAGGTACTAAATTCTTCGCTGGAGCTGCTGGCTCTGGTCCTTTCCTTTTGGTCATCTAAATGCATTTCAGCTTGTACTTCCTCACTCATAAGAAACATAGAAAGTTGCCTTCTACCAAGTCAGACCATTGGTCCAGCTAGCTCAGTATTGTCCACACCAGCCTTCCCCAACCTGGCACCCTCCTGATGTGTTGGACTACAGCTCCCATCAACCCCAGCCAGCAATGACCATGCTGTCTGGGGTGGTGGGGATTGTAGTCCAACACATCGGGAGAGTGCCAGGTTGGGGAAATCTGATCCACACTGACCAGCAGTGGGTTCTTTATGGTTTCAGAAAGAAGACCATCCCAGTTCTACCTGGGGACAACCTGAAGGCTGCTAACTATTCTTGGTAAGCACACACACACACTCACTAGGCTGACCATATTTCCTTGAGACAAAAACAGGATATTGGGATGACAAAAACAGGATGGGGTTATGTGATATTCCATATTCATGGAAAAGTAAGATGATAACAAAAGTTTTATTACATGAACATATTGAGCTAACCATTATTCTTCAGTGACAGAACTCATGCAAAAATTTAAGTAGACGTTCCGCTGTAATAAAAAAATAGCTAACAGCCTGTTGAACCGAAATTGTTGTTGTTCAGTCATTAAGTCGTGTCCGACTCTTCGTGACCCCATGGACCATAGCACACCAGGCCTTCCTGTCCTCCGCTCTCCCCCGGAGTGTGCTCAAGTCCATATTCATTGCATCGGTGATGCTATCTAGCCGTCTCATCCTCTGCCGTCCCCTTCTCCTTTTGCCTTCAATCTTTCCCAGCATCAGGGTCTTTTCCAGGGAGTTTTCTCTTCGCATTTGGTGGCCAAAATATTTGAGCTTCAGCGTCAGTATCTGTCCTTCCAATGAGCAGTCAGGGTTGATTTCCTTTAGGACTGACTGATTTGTCCTCTGTGCAGTCCAGGGGACTCATAAGAGTCTTCTCCAGCACCACAGCTCGAAAGCATCGATTCTTTGGCGCTCAACCTTCCTTATATTCCAGCTCTCACAGCCATATGTTGCTACTGGGAAAACCATAGCTTTGATTATACAAACCTTAATATGAGTCTGAAAAGTCCAAATCAAACTGAATATAGGGCAGAAAGAATCTCAATGGGTGGAATGATGATAGAAATAACAGTAAGACTCACCCTCCTGGCTCCCACATGCTGAATGGGGCTCAGCGACTGCCTCTTGAATTCCCCGCCACTGCAGACAAGCAAGGGGGCAGCGTCTGATTGTCGCTAGCTCAAGAAGCCTGGCTCTGGCTGGATAAAGTAAATGGAACTTCCTCTTTCGTCACACTAGTAGTTTTACTGCCCTCATTGATTAGCATAGAGCCTTATGATAAACGCGTTCAGTTTTTTACAAAAAATTAAAAATGGGACAAAATTGACATTTATATTAAAACAACAGGACAGTCGGGAAATACGAAAAAAACGGTACTGTCCCATTTAAAACAGTACGTATGGTCAGCCTAACTCTCACAGACAAATGTTGCAACAAATGAGAATGCATGAAGAATTGCCCCAAACAGAAACGACAAGCCAGGTTATAAACCGTTCTTTTATCTTAGAGCCCTCACAGCAGATGCTCTATGGGAGTGTCAGATCTTGACAACGCACCAGCCGTGGGGATAAATGGGCATTCCGCAACTGTTTGCGGAAGACCATAACTGGGTCCTTTCCCTTTTAGAGGTCTATGGGAGAAGGAGTTTTGGTGGGTGCAGCTTGTCATGTTGGGGGAGCTAAAAAGATGCACGTGTCCAAATTGTGTCCAAAAAGCTGCATGTGTCTCTCTTCTACACTATTGGCTTTCATCTTCACATCAGCTGTAGTGTTGCATTTTTATTTGAAGAGGAAGATAAAGGATCTGGGGGCTGAGGGAGACAAGGAGAAAGCAACACATGGGGGAGAACAAGAAGGGCTGTAAGCCAGTGGCAGAACACACACTCTGCATGCAGGAGGTCCCAGTTTCAATCTCTAGCATCACCAAATAGGGCTGGGAAGGACCCCCATCTGAAACCCCGGACAGCTGCTACCAGCCAGTGGAGACTGGTGGCTCTGATTTTGGTGGGACTATGGTTCCATTCTGGGTTTTAATCAGAACCAGCCAGAAATCTAAAGGAGCTATCTAAGGTGCAGAACCCATGTTGGGTATAGGGTTCAGCCCCTCAGATTGCTCCTTTAGAGTTCCGGATGGTTCTGATTAAAACCCCGTATGGAATTGCAGCCCCACCAAAATTGGAACCACCAGTCTCCACTGTAGACAATACTGCGCTAGATAGACATATGGTTTCACTCCATATAGTGGCAACCTATGTTTCCCCAAAAGGTGGGATGTATACTGTAACATAATTAAATGGGGGCTCCATTGATGAAGGTGGACCCTGGGTCTTCAAATGTTGAACGCTAGTGTCCTATACAACTGCTAAAAACAGGTGTGCAGAACCTCTTTCAGAATTTCTCGGGAGTCACATTCCAGTGGTGGGCAGAGCCTAAGGCAAAAGGGTGGGGACAATACAAAACATACCAGCATGTTGCAGCGTAAAGCTCCTCCTGCCCTTAACTGAGTCTCCGTGAGCCCCTGCCAAAGGAAATGAGGCAGGTGGCTACCAGGAGGAGGGCCTTTTCTGCTGTGGCACCCCGGCTGTGGAATGAGCTCCCTAGAGAGGTTTACTTGTACTCCTTCTGGCTCCAGGTGAAGACCTTTTTATTCTCCCAGTATTTTAGCATTTTAGCTTCCTCATCTTTTAGCTCTGGTGTTTTAAATCTGTATTTTAAATCTCTGCATTGCTGCTAGGTTTTATTCTGGTTGTACTGGTATTTTGTGGTTTTAAGCTTTCATAGTTTATATTGTTTTATGCTGCACTTTGTGGTTTTAATTTTTGTGAACCACTGAGAGAGCTTCAGCTATTGGGTGGCAAAGGAATGAATGAACGAATGAATGAATAAGAGCATTTCAACCTTTTAGAATAAGGGGAAAAAAACTCAATGAAGTCGGGAAGCTACCAAATGATTGGTAGTTGGGGGAAAGGGGGTGGGGCCAGGGAAGGGGTGGGGCCTTCTGGGGAACCCTGGAGGGATGGATTGGGACCCCTAGCGGGCCTGATTTGGCCCCCAGGCCTGAGGTTCTGCACCCCTGATTAAAAGGTACATGAACCCTGCCCTTTTGGGCAACTGGTCACCCTAACTCTGGGGTAGGAAACCTGGTGCTCTCCAGATGTTTTGGACTACAAGTCCCACAAGCCCCAACCAGGAAGGCCAGTGGTCAAAGATTATGGGGGTTATCTTGAGTGTACCATTTGCCTACCCTGAGTGTACCATTTGCCTACCTTGAGTGTACCATTGCCTGCCTTGGCCCTAACATCAGATCCTCTGTAGATCTTTGTACTTTTTGTTTGTTTGTTAGCCCCACCTCCTGCTTTTTGAACCACCCAGCCCAATAAAGAACTCAAAAGCTTGCACGCTCTTTTGTGGTGTTTTGGTTGGTCCTAATCAAGGCATTGTTTAACTGTGGAGCTTCTGTAGATTAGCTTATGATGTGCACATTTGTGCTAAAAGACCCTGGCCATAATTATCCATGTCTTAGTGACCTTTGGGCTTGACTTTTGTAATGCGCATTTGAAAAGCAAAAAAAGCTCCCAACCGTGAAAAATGTGGCTACCAGTTTGGTGACGGGGGCTAGCCAACTGGGGTTTAAGTTGTATTGATTGGGCTGCTTGTTTTGCAGCTGGATTCATCTTTAAAGCTCCGACAGCTGTGGGAGCTGAGGAACTGAAGGATCTCCTTCCCCAATATTATGAGCACCCCCCACCCCATGTGCTCCATTCAGCATCTGAGGTCATGCTCCAGGTGTCCTCCCTGGCTGAAGTTCATCCAGTGTCTGTTAGGAGCAAGGTCTTTTCAATGATGGTGCTATCTTTATACACTGCTCTCTGCAGGAAGGCCTGCCTAGTTCTTACTATGCATGCATACAGGTGCCAGTTGAAAACCTAGCTTTTTTAGGAAGGCATTTGGAACCAGCTGAAATTGCTTGGCTTATTCTTTGTTTTGCTGTCGATTTCCATTTTGCTCTCTGTTTTGCATTTCTTTGGTTACCTTCCTCTGCTACTAGGTATGTCTTATTCTGGCTAAGGGGTTGTTGTTTTTTTGGAGGTGGGAGAATTTGGTGTCTTATTTTTAATTTGTATGTTAGCCATTTTGAGTTTATTCATAAAGAGGGATTCAAGTTTTTGAAATACATCAACAACAATACAAAATAACATTAGTGTTTCACAAAACAAACAAATCCCGAAGTATCAGTTGTGCACCATACAAAATAACAACAACAACAATAATTAATAATACAATGGGGTCAGCTATTCCCATGAGGTCTTATAGTAATAGCACAATTTATGCTTGCAACAGTTAAAGGCACAACAGCCCTACCAGAGGGAAAAGAAAGGTAGCAATTCTATCAGGACTGCAAAGCAACACCATGTCAGATGGAAGAGGGTTACTTCTGCTGGGTGCAGATAGTCCCCATATGAGGCTTCACATGCAAAGGAAAAGAGACCCCCAAAGAAGTCAGCAATGTTCCGTCAGCCTCAATTAGTAGCATCTCAAGCACCTGCCCAAAGCAGGTCTCTCTGGGATGTTCAGTGTCAGCCTCTCTCATTACGCCAGTATTCAGCAGACTAACTAGCAGATGCCATTGACATGAACCTCTGTGTAATCTCTTTAACCTTGTCCTGTGGACAGCAGATGAGTCACAACCGAGTAGGTTGCCTCCATATTAGGTTTTTGTGTCTAAGCCCATTTCACTCTTCAAACAGCCAAAACATACCCTTTTCTTTTCTTTTCTTTTCTTTTCTTTTCTTTCTTTTTTACGTTTATGCTAGGAAATGTTTACTTTAGGGCCCACTTGAGATTTCAAACCATGATTTGTATTCACAGCTTAAACCACAGTTTCCCAATTTGGATGTAACAAGAAACTGTGGTTTAAAAACTCCCAGAAGTATTTTCCATCCATCCATCTGTCCATGCATCTATTATATGTAAAGTACTCATTGGATGCTCTTCAGTAAGAGCGGGTTACAATTAAATGACAAAATAACAATTGAGGGTGCAATCCTATGCTTTAGGCAGAGCCTCTCCTCCTCTAAAATCTTGGTCTAAAAAAGTCTAAAAAGCTTGGCTGGCTGGGGAATGCTGGGAGTTGTAGGACTTTTTTTCTGTCTAAACCTGCATAGGGTTCAACCCTAAAAGATTAAGTAATGAACATCACAACCAAAAAAGACACAATAGAGCAATACAATAAAATCCCAGCTTAAAACCACAATGCCACATCAACAATTACAGACGTGGGCAAATAAAATGTGTTTTTTTCCCCCACCAAAGATGGCCCACATGTTTTGGACTAAAACTCCCATCAGCCCCAGGAACTAGGTGGCCCATGTGTGTGTTCAGTCTAATTGTGGATGGGTGACATCAAGTCCTCGGGGCTCTCCCTTCTTTACCTTTAAAGGTTCTTTACATTTAAAGGTTCTTTACCTTTAACCCAGACTTGGACTGGACAGCCTTCAAATAGAGGGCTGTCCTCTGTAAAGTAAGATGCATGGACACCTTAGGAACCTTCAGAAATGTGCAGAAATGTGGAGGGCAATGGGAGGCCTTGGGCAGTGAACCATAAATCTATTGGTGTGTCCTTACTGTCATTGGGAGATGATGGAGGATATGACATTATAATAGAAATTAGAGGCCTGAAACTTGAGATTTGCCCCCTCTGAGCTGGAGCTGGTCCTGGCTTCTCCTTGCCTTTCCAAGGAGAAAGGAATAGGGTACAACCTAGATTGTACCCTATTTCAGCCTCCTTTCCTAGACTCCCATATGGAGGGGGGGGATTTATGAATCACCAAAAAAGAGTACATGCCCCAAAGAAGAGGACAAAACAGGAGAGTGATTTGCATAATATTTGCATATGACAATAGTTATGGATAGATGCAAATTTAGAAATAATGACAATGATTTAAATAGAAATACAGTAGGTATAGAAGAATGATATGACACCATGGTTTCCATTCATTTTCTGTGTTGAGGCACTTCAGACTTTTGATTAAGTTCCAACAAAATGTTTTTGTTCAGTCGTTAAGTCGTGTCTGACTCTTCGTGACCCCATGGACCATAGCACGCCAGGCCTTCCTGTCCTCCACTCTCTCCCGGAGTCCATATTCATTGCATCGGTGATGCTATCTAGCCATCTCATCCTCTGCCGTCCCCTTCTCCTTTTGCCTTCAGTCTTTCCCAGCATCAGGGTCTTTTCCAGAGAGTTTTCTCTTCGCATTAGGTGGCCAAAATATTTGAGCTTCAGCTTCAGTATCTGTCCTTCCAGTGAGCACTCAGGGTTGATTTCCTTTAGGACTGACTGATTTGACCTCCTTGCAGTCTAGGGGACTCGTAAGTGTCTTCTCCAGCACCACAGTTCGAAAGCATCCATTCTTCGGCGCTCAACCTTCCTTATAGTCCAGCTCTCACAGCCATACATTACTACTGGGAAAACCATAGCTTTGATTAGACGGACCTTTGTCGGCAAGGTGATGTCTCTGCTTCTTACTATGCTGTCTAGGTGTGCCATAGCTTTCCTCCCAAGGAGCAAGTGTCTTTTAATTTCATGGCTACAGTCACCATCTGTGGTGATCTTGGAGCCCAAGAAAATAAAATCTGTCACTGCTTCCATTTCTTCCCCTTCTATATGCCAGGAAGTGATGGGGCCAGATGCCACGATCTTCGTTTTTTTAATGTTGAGTTTCAAACCAGCTTTTGCACTCTCCTCTTTCACCCTCAACAAGAGGCTCTTGAGATCCTCTTCACTTTCTGCCATTAGGGTGGTATCGTCTGCGTATCTGAGGTTGTTGACAATTCTCCCAGCAATCTTAATTCCGACCTGTGATTCATCCAACCCAGCATTTCTCATGATGTACTCTTCATATAAATTAAATAAGCAGGGCGACAAAATGCAGCCTTGTCGTACTCCTTTCCCAATCTTGAACCAATCGGTTGTTCCATGTCTGGTTCTTACTGTTGCTTCTTGACCCTCGTACAGGTTTCTCAGGTAAGGTGGTCTGGTACTCCCATCTCTTTAAGAATTTGCCAGAGTTTGTTGTGATCCACACAATCAAAGGCTTTAGCATAGTCAATGAAGCAGAAATAGATGCCTATATTTTTATTCTGATTAATACGCACTGTCAGGGTTTCCCTTATGACCTGGACCCACTGAGCAACTCCTAAAGGATCTCTTGTCTCCTCAAGAGTCCCACCTTTGTTCTTTTAACTTCCCCTTTCCAATAACATGGGGCTTAGGCTGTAGGCATGGGGTGATTGACACTCTAGACACAGGCAGTAACCACAACAGCTTACTGATAAATTAAAGCAAACAAATCACAACTAAAGGTATTTACACAATAGACCTGAGTGATACAAAAGGCATTAAGAGAAAATAAAAGATGCAAAATTCAAGTTCCTTTGCTCTAACTGTACTTAGACTTTTCCAGGCTGTTTCTTCCTGCTCCCTCTTCAGGCCTGGTCTCCTTGACTCTTCTCTTACTGGATCTCTTGCTCTCTTTATATACCCTCCTCCCTCAAAAGTGGAAGTACTGTTTCAAACCTGAAGAAATGAAACTTAACTGGGGAAATAAAAATGAAACTTAACCAGGGAAATGAAACTACTGCTCTCAGGGATACCCCCACCCAACAAAACCCCCCCCAGGTCTCTAAGCCTGACCTTTTCCCCCTTTGCCTCTGTAGCCTCAAACCTTCACATGCACAAACACAGAAAACGACATACATCCTCCTTTCTATGTTGTAGAACTTGTATTTTTTTCTTTCATGAGGTATTGAGCTCATACTAGGCCTTTTCATTGTACATGTTCCATAAACATATCAGCTATAGACTAAGACTTATAATTAGTGAATTCCTTTCTTCTTGTTGTTGTTGCCTTTATGGTGTTAACCTTATTTTGAAATAAAATAAAATTTCATGATAAAAAAGAATGAAATACAGTACGTCTCATCTTAATGTTGAAGACTGGGACCACGTGGCCTGTTTGCCTGCCTATTCAGCCTGCTGTCCAAGTGCTAATTGATGAAAGGGAACAGTTCGTATGGCTCCCTCTCTCGCAATTCTAGGTGGGGTCACCCCATGGAACTGATTTGTGGGAGTGTCAGAACAGATAAAAGGAAGTCCTTCTTCACACAGTGCATAGTTAAACTATGGAATTCACTTCCATAAGATGTAGTGATGGCCGCTAATTTGGATGGTTTAAGACACTGAACTGCAGACTGGAAGGTCGGCAGGTCAGCAGTTCGAGACCCGAGTGCCGCGTGATGGAGTGAGCTCCCGTCTTCAGTCCCAGCTTCTGCCAACCTAGCAGTTCGAAAGCAAGAAATTGCAAGTAGATAAATGGGTACCGCCTCGGCGGGAAAGGTAACAGCATTCCGTGCACCTCGGTGTTCAGTCATGCCGGCCGCATGACCATGGAAGCGTCTTCGGACAGCTGGCTCTTCAGCTTAGAAACGGGGATGAGCACCGCACCCTAGAGTCGGACACGACTGGTTGGGGACACCTTTACCTTTTTAAAAGGGGGATAGACACATTCCTGGAGGAGAAGGCTATCCATGGCTACTAGTCCTGATGGCTGTATGCCACCTCCAGTATCAGAGGCAGTATGCCTATGTACACCTGTTGCTGGGGAACGTGGGCAGGAGGGTGCTGTTGCACTCATGTCCTGCTTGTGGGTTTCCGGTGGGCAGCTGGCTGGCCACTATGTGAGCAGAATGCTGTTTATTTATCTGTTTATCTGAAGAATGCAGATTATTTATTCATTCATTTATTTAAAACATTTGTATTCTGCCCTATCCCCTTCATGGATCACTGCCTTGTTGTGGCGAAGGGGCTTGCGTAACTCAGTGAAGCCATAAGCTATGCCGTGCAGGGCCACCCAAGATGGACAGGTCATGGCAGAGAGTTCTGACAAAATGTGGTCCACTGGAGAAGAAAATGGCAACCCACTCCAGTATCCTTGCCAAGAAAACCCCATGGAACGTATCACAAGGCTAAAAGAGATGACGCCGGAAGATGAGCCCCTCAGGTCGGAAGGTGTCCAATATACTACTGGGGGAAGAGCAGAGGGTATTTCCAAGTAGCGCCAGAAAGAGTGAAGCGGCTGGGCCAAAGCCGAAAGGACACTCAGCTGTGGATGTGTCTGGTGGTGAAAAGAAAATCCGATGCTGTAAAGAACAATATTGTTTAGGAACCTGGAATGTCAGATCAATGACTCAAGGTAAGCTGGAGGTGGTCAAACATGAGATGGCAAGATTGAACATCGACATCTTGGGAATCAGCGAACTCAAATGGACAGGCATGGGCGAATTTAATTCAGGTGACCATCATATCTACTACTGTGGGCAAGAATCCCTTAGAAGAAATGGAGTAGCACTCATAGTCAACAAAAGGGTGGGAAAAGCAGTACTGGGGTACAATCTTAAAAATGATAGAATGATCTCAGTACGAATCCAAGGCAAACCATTCAACATCAATCCAAGGCAAACCATTTGGAACACTCAACAATGGCCGCAAGACTGGAAAAGGTCAGTTTACATTCCAATTCCAAAGAAGGGCAACGCCAAAGAGTGTTCAAACTACTGTACAATTGCGCTCATTTCACATGCCAGCAAGGTGATGCTCAAAATCCTACAAGCTAGGCTTCAGCAGTATGCGAACCGAGAACTACCGGAAGTACAAGCTGGGTTTCGAAGAGGCAGAGGAACTAGAGATCAAATCGCCAACGTTCGCTGGATCATGGAGAAAGCAAGAGAATTCCAGAAAAACATCTATTTCTGCTTCATTGACTACGCTAAAGCCTTTGATTGTGTGGATCACAACAAACTGTGACAAATTCTTAAAGTGATGGGACCACCTTACCTGTCTCCTGAGAAACCTGTACGAGGGTCAAGAAGCAACAGTAAGAACCAGACATGGAACAACTGATTGGTTCAAAATTGGGAAAGGAGTACGACAAGGCTGCATATTGTCTCGTACAGGTTTCTCAGGAGACAGGTAAGGTGGTCTGGTACTCCCATCACTTTAAGAATTTGCCACAGTTTGTTGTGATCCACACAATCAAAGGCTTTAGCGTAGTCAATGAAGCAGAAATAGACGTTTTTCTGGAATTCTCTTGCTTTCTCCATGATGCAGCGAATGTTGGCGATTTGATCTCTAGTTCCTCTGCCTCTTCGAAACCCAGCTTGTACTTCCGGTAGTTCTCGGTTCGCATACTGCTGAAGCCTAGCTTGTAGGATTTTGAGCATCACCTTGCTGGCATGTGAAATGAGCGCAATTGTGCGGTAGTTTGAACACTCTTTGGCGTTGCCCTTCTTTGGAATTGGAATGTAAACTGACCTTTTCCAGTCTTGCGGCCACTGTTGAGTGTTCCAGATTTGTTGGCATATTGAATGCAGCACTTTAACAGCATCATCTTTTAGGATTTTAAATAGCTCGGCTGGAATACTGTCATCTCCGCTAGCTTTGTTGTTACTAATGCTTCCTAAGGCCCACTTGACTTCACTCTCGAGGATGTCCGGCTCAAGTTCAGTGACCGCACTATCATGGCTATCAGGGACATTCAGATCTTTCCTGTATAGTTCTTCTGTGTATTCTTTCCTCCTCTTCTTAATCTCATCTGCTTCTGTTAGGTCCCTGCCTTCTTTGTCCTTTATCATGCCCGTCTTTGCACAAAACGTTCCCTTGAGATCTCCAATTTTCTTGAAGAGATCTCTAGTCTTTCCCATTCTGTTGTTTTCCTCGATTTCTTTGCATTGTTCATTTAAGAAGGCCTTCTTGTCTCTCCTTGCTATTCTCTGGAACTCTGCATTCTGTTGGCTATATCTTCCCCTTTCTCCCTTGCTTTTCGCTTCCCTTCTTTCCTCAGCTACTTGTAAAGCCTCATCAGACAGCCACTTGGCTTTCTTGCATTTCTTTTTCTTTGGGATGGATTTCGTTGCTGCCTCCTGAACAATGTTACGGACCTCCGTCCATAGTTCCTCAGGCACTCTGTCTATCAGGTCTAATCCCTGAAATCTATTCCTCACCTCCACTGTATATTCATCAGGGATATGATTTAGGTCATACCTGAACGGTTTAGTGGTTTTCCCGACGTTCTTCAATTTAAGCTGAAATTTTGCAAGAAGCAGCTCATGATCTGAGCCACAGTCAGCTCCAGGTCTTGTTTTTACTGACTGTATGGAGCTTCTCCATCTTTGGCTGCAAAGGACATAATCAATCTGATTTCGATATTGACCATCTGGTGACGTCCATGTGTAGAGTCGCCTCTTGTGCTGTTGGAAAAGAGTGTTTGCTATGATCAGCATGTTCTCTTGGCAAAACTCTATTAGCTTTTGTCCTGCTTCATTTTGTACACCAAGGCCATGCCTGCCTGTTATCCCGGTGATTTCTTGACTTCCTACTTTAGCATTCCAATCCCCTATGATGAAGAGGACATCTTTTTTTGGTGTTAGTTCTAGAAGGTGTTGTAGGTCTTCATAGAACCGATCAACCTCAGCTTCTTCAGCATCAGTGGTTGGGGCATAGACTTGAATTACTGTGATGTTGAATGGTTTGCCTTGGATTCGTACTGAGATCATTCTATCATTTTTAAGATTGTACCCCAGTACTGCTTTTCCCACCCTTTTGTTGACTATGAGTGCTACTCCATTTCTTCTAAGGGATTCTTGCCCACAATAGTAGATATGATGGTCACCTGAATTAAATTCGCCCATGCCTGTCCATTTGAGTTCGCTGATTCCCAAGATGTCGATGTTCAATCTTGCCATCTCATGTTTGACCACCTCCAGCTTACCTTGATTCATTGATCTGACATTCCAGGTTCCTAAACAATATTGTTCTTTACAGCATCGGATTTTCTTTTCACCACCAGACACATCCACAGCTGAGTGTCCTTTCGGCTTTGGCCCAGCCGCTTCACTCTTTCTGGCGCTACTTGGAAATACCCTCTGCTCTTCCCCAGTAGCATATTGGACACCTTCCGACCTGAGGGGCTCATCTTCCGGCGTCATCTCTTTTAGCCTTGTGATACGTTCCATGGGGTTTTCTTGGCAAGAATACTGGAGTGGGTTGCCATTTCCTTCTCCAGTGGACCACATTTTGTCAGAACTCTCTGCCATGACCTGTCTATCTTGGGTGGCCCTGCACGGCATAGCTTATGGCTTCACTGAGTTACGCAAGCCCCTTCGCCACAACAAGGCAGTGATCCATGAAGGGGAGGCAGTATATATGTATTACTAATAAATAAATAACTGAATAAAGGGCTGTCCTCTGTAAAAGAAGACACATCTCTGCCTCCTGCTTGCTCTTTTCCTCAGCCCATCTGCTTCTCCTTCCCTAGGTCCTTCTGCCTGCCCTCCTTCTCTCAAATATATCAACCCCTCAGCCAATGGCATGCAAAGACCTCTCTGTCTGCTCTGCCCCTCATTTGCATGAAGGCAAGTCAGCCAGTCAGTGCAGGAGTCTTTAGTATCCCCACCAACAACAACACACAATCTTTTTGTGGATTGGCAATACAGACAGATGTGGTCCACATGTTCCATTGCAAGGCATCGAGGGTAACGGTGTGAAGAAACCCTGAACAGCATGCAGGTATGGGTGAGGGCATGGGTGAATCAGCCTTAAGTTTATGATGAAGTTAATCATTCACTTAGGAAAGAACACAAAATAACAAAATCATCAGATATTGTTAAAAGGGTGATTCGTTATTTCCCATATCTGAATGACTGAGCCAATTGTCACAATGAATGAAGTATTGCCAGCTATCACCTTTTGTCATGTGCGTGCGTACCTGCAAGCCCCCGATACACTTTAGAAATACTTTTTTTGTATTATCAATTAGAACCATAGTATGGTACAGTTGTACTACCACTGCGAATTAAAAGACTTAACTTATTAGGCTTTGAGATGAGGGAAAAAAGAAACAAACAAGACTTAATTTGCCAGATTAATTTTATGGCCTGTTCTATTTAGTCAAACTGCACCTATGAGTGAAAATGACAAATCTGGATTGTCAAAATGGGCTTGATAAGGAAGATAAAGGTCATATATTTTAATGTCACAGAAGGTCTTATTAAAGGAATCTTAATTGCCTGAGGTATCTATGAAAACATTAATTAAATACTGTCGGGAATAATTAGGTCCAGTTACTGATGGTTTAATTAAAGTTGGTTTCCTATTTTAAAAGAAAAACCTGGAAGGTCCAGTATCTGTCTCCTGGCAGGATAATTGATAATATGTCAGAGAGAGGAAAAAAAACCAAACAGTAACCTTGAACAGCCACAGGAGAAGGAGAACATGGCTTAGGGAAACCCATCTGCTTGCCACACCTTGGATGGAAAACCCCCCCGCTCAGCTTCCTTGCTAAGATTTCAACAAATTAGGGAAGCAGAAGCTACAGTTGTGATCCCACTCCAACATGGCTATGCAAAACTTCTGTGACTTCTTGAGTGAGCAGGAAGTCCAACAGGACTTTGAATTTAAGAAGGGCAACTCGAATGATCAAGAGGCTGGAGCATCTCCCCTATGAGTGAAGGTTACAACAGCTGGGATTGTTTAGCTTGGAAAAAAGGAGGGTAAGGGGAGACATGATAGAGGTGTACAAAATCATGCATGGTGTGGAGAAGGTGGAGAGGGAGACATTTTTCTCCCTCTCTCAAAATACTAGAACCCGGGGTCATCCCATGAAGGTGACTGATGGGATATTCAGGACAGATAAAAGGAAGGACATACAGCGCAGAGTTAAACTATGGAATTTGCTACCACAGGATGTGGTGATGGCCACCAATTTGGATGGCTTTAAAGGGGGGTTGGACACATTCCTGGGGGAAAAGGCTATCAGTGGCTATTAGTCTTGATGGCTATGTGCTACCTCCAGAACCAGAGGCAGTGAGCCTAAGTACACCAGTTGCTGGGGGACATGAGTGGGAGGGTGCTGTTGCACTCGTGTCCTGCTTGTGGGTTTCCTGTGCGCAGCTAGTTGGCCACTGCGTGAACAGAATGCTGGACCAGATGGACCCTGGGTCTGATCCAGCAGGGCTCTTCTGATGTTCTTAAGGACCTTTCTGGATCAGACCACCAACCCCCTATCTAGTCCAGCATTCTGCTTTTCATAGAGGTCAATCAGATACCTCCAGGAAGTCCATGCAAGCCAGGCTTGAAGGATTTGCTCTCTTTTAGTGTTGCTCCCCACAATGGATATTCGGTGGTATGTGCTGCCTCTGAACCAGAAGATTTTATATAGTTTTTATGACTAGCCACTGTTGACAGACCAAACCTTCCCTATAGATTTGTCTAATCCAAAGGCATTGAGCCTCTTTCAGCCTGAGGGCCAAATTCCATTTCCAAGAAGCTCTTGAGGGCCACATTCCAGTGGTGGGTGGGGCCAAAGACAAAAGGGCTGGGGCCAAAATGCCAGCATATTTTAGCTTAAAACTCTTACTGCCAGTAGCTCAGCCTTAGGAGAGGCATTTCGACCTTTTAGAACGGGGAGAAAAAACCTGCACAAAATCTAGGAAACCAGGCAACTATCAGTGGCTGAGGAAAAGGGGTTGTGGGCATCTGGGTAACTTTGTTGGGTCACATCGGGACACCAGGCAGGGCAGATTTGTCCTCCAGATCTGAGGTTCTGCACACTGGGCCTAATCCTTTTGAAAAGCCAAGTCATTCTGCAGTTATCACACCATTTTGTTACAGGGCGGCCATAAGTTGGACAGTAGTACGTGCTGGTAACTTCCCAATTAGACTGCTGCAATGCACTTTATGTGGGGCTGCCCTTGAAGATGACTGGGAAGTTGCAGCTAGTGCAAAATGCAGCAGCTAGACTGCTGACTGGAACATCTCATAAATATCATTTCACACCAGTTTTAAAGGAATTGTACTGGCTGCTGATACGATTCTAATCAGAATTCAAGGTTCTGGTGATGACATTTAAAACCCTAAGTGGCTTGGGACCTCAATATTTGAGGGAGTGCCTCTCCCTATATATGCCTGCCTGAGGACTGAGATCGGTTGGAGGGGACCTCCTCTGTGTCCCGCCAGTGTGACACATACACTATGGTGGGATGTGGGAGAGAGCCTTCTCTGCTGTGGCACTCCAGTGGTGGAATGCCCTCCCCTTGGAGGCCCGATTGGCACAGACAATGGTTTCATTTCACGCCAAGTTAAAATATGGCTTTTTACCAAAGCCTTTGAGGGCTAAATGCATTCCCTAAAGTAGCACACTGTTTTAACTGTTTTATTGTTTCAGATTTTAACTGGTATTAACTTGTTTCATGGTTTAATATGTTTTAGCTGTTTAAATTATTTATTGTTTTATAATGTTTAAATTTATTTTATCTGTATGTTGCCCTGAGATCTTAATGATATAGGTTGGGATACAAATGTTTTAAATTGATTGATTGATTAATTAATTAAATAATTAAGCCTTGGGTGGTTTTTTGTTTTGTTTGTCCTGAAATGACCGCCAATCCATTATCTTGCCCCAAGCCCTAATATTATAAGAGAGGGTGAAATATCTCTCTGTCCATTTTCTCCATGCCATGTGTCATTTTTAAACCTCAGTCATGTTCCTTCCCCCAGCAATCACCTTGTTTCTAAACTAAACCATTTCGTTTAGTAAACTAAAAAGCCCCAAATGCTTTCACTTGTCCTCGTGGGGGAACTCCAGTCCCTTGATCATCTTGCATACCCTTTTCTACACCATTCCCAGCTTGACAATATCCTTTATGAGATGGGGGTGACAAGTACTATATGCAGAATGCTGCATCAGTAATGGTGGTGCAGAAGGCAACATTTTTTGCAACCCTAACTTTTCACACGTCCTTGCACGACAATCGCAGCTCTTGTGAATGACCATGAATGCTTTGCTGTCCCCTTTGATTCTAGTCCTGCTTCTCTTGACTGGTGCTCATACCTGTAACTGGAGAGGATGTTCAGTAGTGATTCCTGGACCTCAATAAGCTTAGGCAGCAGGGAAAGTATCTGCATTAGTGTCAGGGGTGGCGTCTTGGATGGATGTAACGTAACACAGATTTGCACAGTGGCATTTATGCTATTTCCAATTGCTGAATCTTCTGCAAAGCATGCATTGTCCTACCATGCTACAGTTTGTCACCCCTGTCCCCCTGGTGCTTACATGTTTGCTGTTGTCATTAAGCTTTCTAATCTGTCTGCAGCCAGTTTAGAGGGAGCCCATCAGTGCATTTAGGAAGTTGGGTATTTTTCGTCCTAATGTGCAATTGCTTTTGACTTAACTCACTTTGAATCTCATCTCCTGTTCTGTCATCTAATTTGGAGAGATTCAGTTTCGGACAACTTCACAATCAACTCGGGTTTTCTCACGATCCTGAACAATTGGGTGTCATCTGCAAAACCTGTCCACTTTATTATGTACCCTTGACTCCAGATAATTTTGGAATAGCACTGGCCTTTATATAGATTCTTGAAAGAACCCTACTACTAACTTCTCTGCATTGTAAAAACAGTCCATTTGTTTCTAGTTCTGTTTTCTATTTTGTTTTTAAATGATTATCAATCCACATAAAGACCTGCCCCTTATCCCATGGCATCTTAGGCTGCGATCCTGTGCACACTTTCCTGGGGGTAAGTTCCATTGTACACAGGGGGACTTGCATCTGAATAAACATGGATAGGGTTACATTGCAAATTTCTTGAGGAGTGTTTGGTGAAAGAATTAGAGGGTGGTTTTTGTTTTCAAAATCCATATCTATTGGATCACCCCACTATACAGGTTTGTAGACTCACTGTAGGTCTCATTCAAAATATGCTAACGTTTGGACAGTGACACAAGATTTCCAATTGTTGAAGAATCACTAATTCTTTGTCTTCTACATCTTCAATTTTTCCAGCCTAAATAGTGCTTGCTTAACTCATATTCTTCGAAACCAGCTCAGCAGTCATATTCTTCGAAAACAATATTCTACTTTAGCAGAAACTGGGCTGCAAATTCATTTATTATAGCAATTTAATCTACTGGTGGTTTTTGCTGATATATATATGTATGTATATATGTAACATTTTCCTGATCCAAATGCAGAAGGTTATATCCCAAACAGAGCAACAGGATCCAGATTGGTACTTTTACTGGACCTACGGTGATTGAAAAATAGCAATTTTCATGTGACACAGAGGTCTTTTTCACCAGTGACCCCCAACTTTGTGGAACAACAGACATTTTAAACAATACTGCAGTGACAAAATGGAAGTGCTAAAATACTGACATCAGGGCTGAATTATTTACACTCCAATGTGAAGTAGAGCAAATTATTATTTTTTCATCTTAAATGGCATGCTAACAGCTCCATCCGAAATACATTTCTCTTTCACTGATTGCAGTGACACTTATTACTCTCAAGTAAGCGTGCTGCAAATCACAGGCAAGGGTAATCCAATGCTTATAATAGATCTACACATTATTCTGTGGACTCTGAAAGGTCTGAAAACACACAAACTACACAGGCAACCACAGAAGTGGGTTGAACAAGCTTGCCAAAACATAAACACTTGTATAATTAACTCAACAAGGCAGGCAGGATATCCCCTAGTTCTGTAGAAGATGAGCACTTACCTGGTGTGTTGTGCAATTTGCTGTAAAGATTTTTCCCCCCCTAAAAGATTTTGGCCAAAAAAAGAAACAGAAAAAGAAAAGAATAACAGGGATGAAATGCAATAACGAAAAGTCGAGATCTGTCCCGTTATCAGTCCCTCACATTCAAGCAGGAATCCAGAGCAGGCACAGAGGGGGAAAGAAAAGACTATAAGCCCCAGGATCGTCTCATTCAGGCAAGATTGCTTCATACAAAAGTTGACAATACGCTCACGAAATCTATTGTTGATATTCAACATATTTCAAATAGCTGCACGGAATAGACAATAAGGTAGGAAGGAAAACTCGGAGAGGAAGCCAGCCAGGGCTGTCAGTTCAGCAAGCAAAACACTGTCAAAATATGGCCCAGTGAAAATGCAGGTCTTACTTTTTAAATGATCTGGAAGGAACAAAGAAAATATATCAATTAAAGGTAGTGTTTGCATTTTGCTGTCTTTCAAGCATACATTCTGCTACAACCAAGAAAAATAAACGGTTATCGATTTATTGTATCCCACGACAATTCAGTAATTGTAGATTAAAACTTTGATTTTAAACTTATTATTGGAGGTCCCCCTCTCCAAAGGTAGGCTGGTTCCAAAGACATTGATGCAGTAGATGTTCACATCTTTGATAGACAGACAGACAGACATAAAATTCATGAAAAGAGAAATGATTAGTTTGCTTTTTTCAGACAAAAGGGGAATGGGAGAAGTAACTAGCAAGGTCATAATCAATGAATGAAGGAACCATAATCAATTAAAGAAAACTTTAGTTCAGTGGTTTTCCAACATGCTTTTCCCACATTAATTTGTCTTCCAAGAAAGATCATGCATTTCAGAGGATTCAGGTGTGCAGGAAGATACTAGAGTGTTTGCTCAGTTCATGACCAAGTGGATTTGATGTTACCCATGTGTATGCCCTGGAATGGTGTGTGTGTGTGTGTGTGTGTGTGTGTGTGAGAGAGAGAGAGAGAGAGAGAGAGAGAGAGAAAGTTTGTCTTTGGCCTTGTGTGGCCTAACTTTTAAAAACTATTTAAACTATTTCACTGACTTTTTTTAAGATTAGAAAGCAAGATCTTTTAATAGTTATGGCATGATTAGTTTGTGTTGTGTGATCCAGAATACGGACCGTTATTCATTGATTAGTAGGATGTTGGGCCTCAGGCCTCTGGACAAAATCCTGTCCTCCAGGGTTCCCTAAATGGTCACATCTCTTTCCCTGGTCCCACCCCCTTTTCCCAACCAACAATCATTTGATAGTTTCCTGGCTTTCCCATGTGTTTTCCTCCATTTCAACAGTTGAAATTAGAGCTGTGCACAGATGGCTTCTCCAAATTCTCCACCTTATTTGTGGGCAGAGAAATTTGGGAGGCAATTTTACCAAATTTCTCCAGGGGGAGGAGAAATTCTGAACAGTTTATCCCAGGTAGGGCTCCCCATTGGCAGGGCTCGTAGCACAGCTTCTTTCTTTTGGGGTAAGGTTTTTTTTTTCATTTTCATGCTGCAACAGCATCAACTGTCTTGCCAGGCTGGCCCCCATTTGCATCCACCACAATGCAGGTGTGATGGGGGAGGGCAGTGTTGTGTCAAGTTCCAGGGATGAGGTGGAGTTAATGCTCCACTGAAATCTGTCCTCCAATTTCCAGAAAGTTGTCTTCCCCCATGAAAGGGGCATCCATTGTTCCGCCTCATTCTCAGGACAGTCTATCGTTTATGTTGAATTTCTTTTGGTGGTGTTTTTGAACTTACCTAATCCCAGCTAGCCTCCCAGGCTGCCTTCACGTCCTGATCTGAAAAAGCCCTAAGGGAGGAATTATGTCATGGTGCCTTAAACTGGGCTTCGGTTGAAGTGCAGGGAGACTGAGGAGGCTACAGGCTGCCAGAGAGATGGTTGTATAATGAAAGACAGGACACTTGTGCTCATTCCTCAGCCACCTCCTAAGCGAGGTAAGCCCAAGAAACCCAAACCCAACCCTTGAGTATTTCTCTGAAATTTCTTCACAATTGCATTTCTTTTTGAAAACAATTCCTCTTCTATTAAATCAAACGGGAATGGTAAAAAAAAATGTGGGAGGAATTTTCAGCACAACACAAGTTGAAATGCCTCTCCGAAGGCTGAGTTAATGGCAGAAAGAGCTTTAAGCTAAAAGATGCTGGCATTCTTGGCAATTTGGCCCAGCCTGTTTTACCTTTATCGCCCCCCCCCCTTTTCCTTTTCCCTACCCACCACTGGAACATGTCTCCTGAGAGTTTTTGCAAAACCGAATTTGGCCATCAGGCAGAAAGAGGTCCGATGCCCCTGATCTATTATATTCATAGTCTGACTTTCCTTCAAGGAAATCAAATAGTGTTTATGGCTCTTCTTCCCCACTGTATCCTCACCACAGCCCTGTGAGATAGGTTAGGCTGAGAAATAGTGACTGGCCTGAGGTCACCCAGGGAGCTTTGTGGCTGAGTGGGGATTTGAACCTTGGGGTTCCCACTTAAGACTCTTACCAGTACACCATCATGGTTTTCTCTTGGTCAAGGACCTTAGCTGTGCCTTGTTGAATCAGACCAAGGTCCATGTATCCCAGCAAGAATGGCAGCATCAGCAAGTGCTAGATGGTCCACCAAAAATGGGCCTGTTGTCTGTCCTACCCTGTTTTAGAATACATTTAATACTCTTTTGCAACTGTGCAGAGATTGTCTACCATTACAGAGATCAGTAATGGTAGACAAGATGCATTTCATGGAACCTCCTCCTCCCTTAGTGAACTTGGCATCAAGTTATCTGGCTTTCATAAAACCCCAGAGTTCCAAGGAACATGGTTTGAAACCCACTGCTACAGCCAATGGCAGATCCAGTGTTGCAGGCCAATCCTTTGTACCACATGAAACACAGGGTTTTCCAGTGGACCTTGACACATTCAGTTCACTGTGTTTCACATCAGCTTGGTTTGTGAACTCTGTCTACCAGAGCTACCACCCTTCTGCAGTTGGCATGATATCTTCTGTTGGGATTTAAGAAACATAAGTCATGAGTATTTGATCTTTCCATGGGTCATTAGCTGCATTCACACATAATGCTAAGCCATGGTTTATTTTAACCATGGTTTGTTGCTTTAGCCATGAATTGTCTTGCAGATGGGTTAACAAAACACAGCTTGTTTTCCTATTTCTGGTTTATTTCACCCACCCATTTGCCCGCCCTCAGAGAGGCTTCATTTTCAGCCTGCTTATCCTGGGCACCTCTGTTTCAGGATGGACAGCGACACAAACAAGCCAGGGATAAGAATGAAAGTGCACTATCAATGCCTTGTGTAAAAAAACTCAGTGACTGAAGCACTGTGCTACAGCTGCTTATGTGTTCTTCCTTGCTCAGATTCAAGTCTTCTGTGCTATCTGCATGTTTATTTCTGCAATGGAATGCAAGGTCTTCTTGTATTTCTCTTTATATTTCTGAATAGTAAAGATAATATTTCTAGAGTTTTATTTATATGGCTGTATGTGCTCTACGCCCTTTATGGATCACTGCCTTGTTGTGGCGAAGGGACTTGCATAACTCAGTGAAGCCATAAGCTATGCTGCGCAGGGCCACCCAAGGCAAACAGGTCATGTCGGAGAGTTCTGACAAAATGTGGTCCACTGGAGAAGGAAATGGCAACCCACTCCAGTATTCTTGCCAAGAAAACCCCATGGAACGTATCACAAGGCTAAAAGATATGACGCTGGAAGATGAGCCCCTCAGGTCGGAAGGTGTCCAATATACTACTGGGGAAGAGCAGAGGGAATTTCCAAGTAGCGCCAGAAAGAGTGAAGCGGCTGGGCCAAAGCCAAAAGGACACTCAGCTGTGGATGTGTCTGGTGGTGAAAAGAAAATCCGATGCTGTAAAGAACAATATTGTTTAGGAACCTGGAATGTCAGATCAATGACTCAAGGTAAGCTGGAGGTGGTCAAACATGAGATGGCAAGATTGAACATTGACATCTTGGGAATCAGTGAACTAAAATGGACAAGCATGGGCAAATTTAATTCAAGTGACCATCATATCTACTACTGTGGGCAAGAATCCCTTAG
The DNA here is from genome assembly GCF_057233095.1 of Heloderma suspectum. NCBI lineage: Eukaryota > Metazoa > Chordata > Lepidosauria > Squamata > Helodermatidae > Heloderma > Heloderma suspectum. The sequence goes on from NC_139466.1 coordinate 7,785,507, forward strand.
AAGAAATGGAGTAGCACTCATAGTCAACAAAAGGGTGGGAAAAGCAGTATTGGGATACAATCTCAAAAACGATAGAATGATCTCAGTACGAATCCAAGGCAAACCATTCAACATCACAGTAATTCAAGTCTATGCCCCAACCACTGAGGCCGAAGAAGCTGAGGCTGATCGGTTCTATGAAGACCTACAACACCTTCTAGAACTAACACCAAAAAAAGATGTCTTCTTCATCACAGGGGATTGGAATGCTAAAGTAGGAAGTCAAGAAATCACCAGGATAACAGGCAAGCATGGCCTTGGTGTACAAAATGAAGCAGGACAAAGGCTAATAGAGTTTTGCCAAGAGAACACGCTGATCATAGGAAACGCTCTTTTCCAACAGCACAAGAGGCGACTCTACACATGGACATCACCAGATGGTCAATATCGAAATCAGATTGATTATGTACTTTGCAGCCAAAGATGGAGAAGCTCTATACAGTCAGTAAAAACAAGATCTGGAGCTGTCTGTGGCTCAAATCATGAACTTCTTATTGCAAACTTTCAGCTTAAATTGAAGAACGTAGGGAAAACCACTAAACCATTCAGGTATGACCTCAATCATATCCCTTATGAATATACAGTGGAGGTGATGAATAGATTTAAGGGACTAGACTTGATAGACAGAGTGCCTGATGAACTATGGACGGAGGTCTGTAACATTGTTCAGGAGGCAGCAATTAAATCCATCCCAAAGAAAAAGAAATGCAAGAAAGCTAAGTGGCTGTCTGATGAGGCTTTACAAGTAGCTGAGGAAAGAAGGGAAGCGAAAAGCAAGGGGGAAAGGGGAAGATATATCCAACTGAATGCAGAGTTCCAGAGAATAGCAAGGAGAGACAAGAAGGCCTTCTTAAATGAACAATGCAAAGAAATCGAGGAAAACAACAGAATGGGAAAGACTAGAGATCTCTTCAAGAAAATCGAAGATCTCAAGGGAACGTTTTGTGCAAAGACGGGCATGATAAAGGACAAAGAAGGCAGGGACCTAACAGAAGCAGATGAGATTAAGAAGAGGAGGAAAGAATACACAGAAGAACTATACAGCAAAGATCTTAATGTCCCTGATAGCCATGATAATGCGATCACTGAACTTGAGCCAGACATCCTCGAGAGTGAAGTCAAGTGGGCCTTAGGAAACATTACTAACAACAATGCTAGCGGAGATGACAGTATTCCAGCTGAGCTATTTAAGATCCTAAAAGATGATGCTGTTAAAGTGCTGCACGCAATATGCCAACACATTGGGAACACTCAACAATGGCCACAAGACTGGAAAAGGTCAGTTTACATCCCAATTCCAAAGAAGGGCAATGCCAAAGTGTGTTCAAACTACCGCACAATTGTGCTCATTTCACATGCCAGCAAGGTGATGCTCCAAATCCTACAAGCTAGGCTTCAGCAGTATGTGAACTGAGAACTACCGGAAGTACAAGCTGGGTTTAGAAGAGGCAGAGGAACTAGAGATCAAATCGCCAACATTCGCTGGATCATGGAGAAAGCAAGAGAATTCCAGGAAAATGTCTATTTCTGCTTCATTGACTATGCCAAAGCCTTTGATTGTGTGGATCACAACAAACTGTGGCAAATTCTTAAAGAGATGGGAGTACCAGACCACCTACCTGTCTCCTGAGAAACCTGTACGAGGGTCAAGAAGCAACAGTAAGAACCGGACATGGAACAAACGATTGGTTCAAAATTGGGAAAGGAGTACGACAAGGCTGTACATTGTCACCCTGCTTATTTAACTTATATGCAGAGTACATCATGAGAAATGCTGGGTTGGATGAATCACAGATCGGAATTAAGATTGCTGGGAGAATTATCAACAACCTCAGATACGCAGACGATACCACCATAATGGCAGAAAGCAAAGAGGATCTCAAGAGCCTCTTGTTGAGGGTGAAAGTGGAGAGTACAAAAGCTGGTTTGAAACTCAACATTAAAAAAACTAAGATCATGGCATCTGGCCCCATTACTTCCTGGCATATAGAAGGGGAAGAAATGGAAGCAGTGACAGATCTTATTTTCTTGGGCTCCAAGATCACCGCAGACAGTGACTGTAGCCATGAAATAAAAAAACGCTTGCTCCTTGGGAGGAAAGCTATGGCAAACCTAGACAGCATAGTAAGAAGCAGAGACATCACCTTGCCAGCAAAGGTTCGTATAATCAAAGCTATGGTTTTCCCAGTAGTAATGTATGGCTGTGAGAGCTGGACTATAAGGAAGGCTGAGCGCCGAAGAATTGATGCTTTCGAACTGTGGTGCTGGAGAAGACTCTTATGAGTCCCCTGGACTGCAAGGAGGTCAAATCAGTCAATCCTAAAGGAAATCAACCCTGAGTGCTCATTGGAACGACAGAGACTGAAGCTGAAGCTCAAATATTTTGGCCACATAATGTGAAGAGAAAAGTCACTGGAAAAGACCCTGATGCTGGGAAAGACTGAAGGCAAAAGGAGAAGGGGACGGCAGAGGATGAGATGGCTAGATAGCATCACCGATGCAATGAATATGGACTTGAGCACACTCCGGGAGAGAGCGCAGGACAGGAAGGCCTGGTGTGCTATGGTCCATGGGGTCATGAAGAATTGGACACGACTGAACGTCTGAACAACAACAACAATGTGCTCTACTGTTTCACATATCCTTGAGATCAATTTGCTGTTGCACTCATGTCCTGCTTGTGGGTTTCCTGTGGGCAGCTGGTTGGCCACTATATGAACGGAATGCTGGACTAGATGGACCCTTGGTCTGATCCAGCATGAATTTTCTTATATTGTATTCTTTTGTAAACAATTTCAGGATTTGTGCAAATGAAAAGTAGAAATATCACTAATAATCATAATTTTACTGCTTTGTTTAGTTGGGTGAACTCATTTCTTTGGACACTATTTCTCTCGCATCAAGCAAGAGCCAGATGGGCTTAATGCCCCCTAGCAAAGGGCCCTCATGAATCCACATTGGATCTATGGGAGAGACCACATCTTTATTGGCCCATCCTCCCACCATGATTCTGGAAGAAGGTTGCTCAGAAAAATCTGTTGCTTTCTCCTTATGTTGTTTCCTTATGCTTGACTTGAGGAGAGCTGTCAGAGATTCCGGAAACAGATTCCAGTCTATATATGTATTTAAAATCTTTCTGTTCTCTTCTGATATACTCACCAAGGTTCCATAGTGGTTTACAGTAATTAAAATAACAATAAAAGCAATGTAAAAATATAGTACAAAGCAACAATGCTGGAACTATAAAAATAAAACTGGGCAGAGTAGTAGTTAATTCCCAATGGCCAACTGAAAGTTTATTCTTGTCTGTAGAAAGGAGGGAGGAGGCTATTCCAATTTCCCTAGAAACTGGGAATTCCATCAGTGTTGGGGCTGCTATAGAAAAGGCCCTGCTCCTGGGTGAGGCTAATAGTCTCATTCTCTGAGTGCCTATCCTTCTCTAGCTAGCCAAAATCACACTATCCATGCAGAAGGGCACTCATTCTCTGAGTACCCAAAATGTCACCATCTGTGCACAAGAGGGAGATATCAGCAAACTTGAGGGATCTCCAAAGTTTGCAGAAGTACAAACACAAGAGGAGAAAGACCCCCTCTCCCCAAAGGAGCTTGGCGAGGATTGAGCACACTCAGTGGGCATGGAATGTTGACTTAACATTGGAAGAATCCTGGGAAACTGGGGGGAGGGGGGATGGAATGGAGTCTCCCAGAAACAGTCATGGCTGGCTCTCTGGAAACCTGAATGGGAGCACCCCACCCCACCCCACACTGCATTTTGTTCCAGGTCCCCCTTCTTCCTTTCCTAATATTCATGTTCAGATTAGCACTCAAGCTCAGAACCTTGCACACAGCAGTGTCCTGTATTGTATCCAAATATGCCTGCCTGCTTACTTCTAGAACAGATTATTGAGTTAGGGCATCCCAGAAAAGAGAGTTTAGAAGGTGGGTGAGTTCAAAACATTTCAGAAAGCGTGGCTTAAAGACAATGTTGGAATCCTTGACATATAGGGACACTTTTAGCACTAGTTCCAGAGGAAAACTAATGGGCCCATGCATAGTTCAACACCCTTCTGTGTTTGGAAAGAAGAAAAGGGCCTAAACCCATTGTTTTGCCCACTGGGACTGCCTGCTATAATTTACCAGATTTAGGCCTAAGAGGAAACTGCGATGTTACCCTTCTGAAGGGGTGGGAGAGAAGATATTATGCTGCAACCCTATGGTCACCAAATTGGTCTGTGTGAAAGAGGTTGCTCTTGGCAAATTCACAAACCCGCACTTGTCAAGGGACTACCTTGAACACTGTAATGCAACGTCAATTTAACGATAACGTTACACTGTTTTTCTCCCTCTCCTCTGAGCCTTGCAAAGAGACTGTGAATTTGTGGGAAAGAGATATTCAATACTAGGGCATTTGCGAACAATGAGTTAAATGACAGATCTCTGTTCCAAGGATATAACACACACCTTGTCTGTATTTCCCTTGTATTCATTTAAAAGGCTGCCAATCCCACATTTCCAGATAAGTATGGGACATTACATGTATTCAGTGGCCGTTTAAGTTATTTTAAAGTTTTAGGTTACTCCCTTAATTGCAAAGTCTTAATTTCCTGCTCTTACCAAAGCCACGATATGAATTCCATTCTCATTATTATAATTTCCTGATGCAACCCGGCTACAATTTAGCACTCAACTGAATTCCATTATGAAAATTTCTTTTCCATCGTGAAGAATATAGCACAGAAAATGCTTACCTAGCAGGGAGGAGTTGTCATCCAGTTTGCTCGATTGCTACCCTTTCATTTTTATTTTTTAATATTTTTTGGGTAGTGGTGAGGGAAGAGTTTCTCTCTAGCAAGATAACGCAAAAGCCATATTTTCTGAATGAGTGACACCCCAGGTATATCAGAGATAGAGAAACACACGACCTTCACAAAAGTTAATTAAATTTGGAAGAGAGAGAGAGAAGGAAAAAAAAAAGACAAACCAATTCTTTCTAAGAGGTTGATATTACTGATAGTTCCCTCCTGAACCAATAACGGGGGATAAAATGCCTTTTCGTTTTCCAAGGTCCCCTTGAAAAATGTTCCCCGTTGAACACAAGATTTTGATTCTTCTATATGTTCGGCGGGAGGGGGATGACTTTTGTCTAAATTAGCCTGGTTCAGAGCAGAGATGTTTTTTTGAATAAACATGAAATGTGACAAAGTCGCTACATTTGTTATTGAAATTTTGGAGAAAACAACAATTTGAAATTTTATTTTCAGACGCCCCCCCCCCCCCACATACATTTCTGATGTCTAGGACTCATATTTTCTTATGCACATATTGTGTCATGACTCATGCAGGTAAAGCTGAAATCTACTCTGGAAGTGTGTGTGTGTGTGTGTGTGTGTGTGTGTTGGGGGAAATCACCCTGAATTCAAAAGATCTGATTCAGTCTATGGGACTTACTCCTGGGTAGGCAAGGATGTTCTGTCAGAAATCTAGATGTTCATATAATTTATTACTGTGATCTATACTTAACTGGAAGCTCTGGAATCTACATTTTTAGATGCAAATGTTCAGATGTTTAGATGTTCAGGCATTTTCTACTTGGTGCAAGGCTCACAACTATGCTGATGGTAACTGGCATTTGCACACTCGTTGTTCGTGTGCGTGGTGAGTATCAGACCACTTCTCTCACTTGCTTTTTCTACCTGTAGGTGCCTAAAACCAAGCCTTTGGTTGTTGTGATTGCTCTGGTTGCAATTCGTTTCCACGCTTAAATTCCTAGACATCCCTGTAAAATATCTAGGTGATTCCTTGGGACTACACAGCAAAAACAGGCCAAGTTACAAAAAAGGGGGAGTTCGAGCTACTGTGTGGTCACTGGGAGGATTAGAAAAAGGAAGTGCAACCTAGTGTGCAAAGAAGATACATTTGCTCTTTATGGGGTGTCTTGCCCAGGTAGATCTTTCAAGAAAAGAAGTCAGTTCACCTTCTGACTGCCTTTTGCTATGGTTTTCCATTATTTGGCTGATCTTTATTGCTGATATGATGTATTGCTTTAAATCATACATTTCTTTTGCTATTCTTAGGGGATCTCTATATATTTTTATGATAATGAATATCTTCATAGATTTCTTTTCATTAAGAAGACAGTTCAACAACAAGAACAAGAACAACATAGTAGTAGTAAAAGTACTAATGTAATGCAGTGTATGGATATCATTCATTCATTTTAATTCATTTATTACGTTTCTATCCTGCCCAATACCTGAAGCTCTCTGGGCATTTACAAAGACTAAAGGCGATTAAAATGCATTATACATAGTATACAAAACCATTTACATACAAACATATAAAGAGACAGCACACACACAGACACAAACATATCTAAACAGTTTCAAGGAATCAACAATAAGCAAAATCCAGGACCTGATTAAAACCTCATCATATGCTGCCAAGTACCTGAGAAAAGAAGGTCTTCACCTGGCACCAAGAAGATAACAATGTTGGCAACAGGCAGGCCTCATTGGGGAGATAGCTTCATAGCTGGGGGCCACCACTGAGTAGGCCCTCTTCCTTGTTGCTGTCTGCTGAGCCTCCCTTGGAGTAGGCACCTGGAGGAGGGCCTTAGATGATGAACGTAGTAAACAGGTAGGTTCATGCCAGTTTGTTCATATCACCAGTGGTGTAGTGGTAAATTTTGAAGTGCTTCAGACCTGGGCAAAATGTGATGGAGAGGACTCATTACTGTTAACAGATGAGAAAGATTCATAGTGCAAAGTGGGCTCTCCCACACTGGAGGCATTCAAAATGAAGCTGGACAGCCACTTGTCAGGGATGCTTTGACCTGAATTTGTGCATTGAGCAGGGGGTTGGACTCGATGGTCATATAGGCCCCTTCCAACCCTACTCTTCTGTGATTCTATGAAAGAAACAGATGAGTATGGATTGGCACCTGGGTAGCATGTGAGCCAATGTGGTGTAGGGACTAGAGCAGCCCCAGGGATAATGGGAGTTGTAAGCCTAAAACATCTGGAGAGACCCAGGTTGGGGAAGACTGGGCTACTGTAGGGCATTAGGACTGGAGGGATCCAGGTTCAAATTCCTACTCAGCCTTGAATCTCATTGGTTGGCCTTGGGCCAGTCACTGTTTTTGAGCCTGACCTACCTCACAGGGTTGTTGTGTAGGTGAGAGGGGGGAAAACCAGAGCTTTATGCACAACCCTGAGTTCCTTGGAGCAGCTCCCCCAACCTAGTGCCCTCCAGATGTTTTGGATTACAACTCCCAGCATTCCTGACCATTGGCCATGTGGGCTGGGGCTGATGGGAGCTGGAGTCCACAACATCTGGAGGGCACCAGGTTGGGGAAGGCTGCCTTAGAGGAAGGGTGGTGTTATCAATAAAATGTATAGCCCCTCAATCCGGTAGGTTGCATTCCTACTTGCTCTAAATTACATCAGCCAAATAAACTCTCCATCTTTGTACCATCAAGTGAAGACTTCCATAGGTGAATGACCCTCATGGGAAAAACTTTCAGATCCACTCAGCACATGAGCTTTTCTACACAAGGCTGTTAATTCATTGTATCTACTCTGACTTCCATCACAGAATCAAGATCTGAGCACTACACAAGAAAGTGTTTCCTTTCCTGCTTTCCCACCATATAACCTCTAGGTGGCACTGTGGTACGTATGTATGTATATATGTATTGCATTTTTATCCCGCTCCTCAGCCAAAAAAGGCTCCCGGAGCGGCTTGCAATCAATGAACAAAGAAGGCAGCCCCTGCCCGCAGGCTTACAAGCTAAAAAAGACACGACACACAAGGAAAAGGTGATGGGGAGGGAAGAGGGAGAAAAAAGAATTAGGTAGACTGTCAGCAGGGCTGGTGGGATGGCCCTGCTCCCCCCTCTCATCTCCCAAAGGAGGGGCAGTCCAACTGGAGCAGGGCCTGATGTTCCCTTGGCCTGCTCCCTTGCTCTTTCTTCTTCCCCCCACAGGGCCATGGATGTCAGTTAGCCCTGTGGGGAGCAGGGGAGTCCAACTGGAGCAGGCCCTGATATAGTGGAATGGCACAAGTACACAAGTGAAAGAAGTGTTTTCTTTCTCTTTCACAAATGATACCACATACTCCCTGCTCTTAAAAAAAAACTCCCGGAAAGTGCTGTTTGAAAACAGAAGTGAAACTGGAGGGTCACAATGTTGTCTAAAGAACCTGTAAACCATATTTAGGGAATGGCAAGTGCACAATAAATGCCTCTTGTAGAAAAGCTCATTTTTCATTCAAATCAGTTCACTCATTCAGCAATGAACCGTTAAACAAGGATGGCTCAGCAGGAACTGATATTGCCTGGTGATGAAGAGAACTGCAGTGCAAAGTTTGACAGTGTTTACTCATAAGTAGGTCCCACTCAGTTCATGTTCTGAGGTAAGTTTGCATAGGATTGCAGCCTGAGCTACAAATCAGGAACTTCAAAATTTGCTCACTAGCCTTAGACAGGTCATTTCCTGTTAGTGCCAATCCCCACTGGCAATGTGGCGATGATGATACAGACCTACCCCACAGGAGTGTTTTATGCATGACAGGATCACGTATATGAAGGGCTTTGAATGCATCATACAAATCAGACCTACTGTACAAGGTTGTTGTAAGGCTGATCATAAGTATGTGAAATGTTTTGAATGCACTATCCCAAATGCTAAGTTTGATCATTTTTCATAGTTTTGCATAGGTTGCAGAATTTTAGTTTTTCTTGGCACAGAAGTGGAGTTTCTGCTGCAGAAAATATGATTTAAAACAAACAAAACCACACCATACAGACATATGGGGCAAGGTGTTCTTGCTCATCTGTGTTACTTCAAATAAAATAAAAAGGAGGGGAGATTTCTAGCCAAAGCTCCTTTAATGTGGGCTGGGATTAACAATGCCAGGAGTTTTGCAAATGTATATTAAAAATCTTTAGCAAATGAGATCTGTCTAAAATAAAGGCATGTTTTCCAAAAGCACTGCAAATTCTCATTTAAAGAGTTAATAGGGAGCACTTTTAACAAGAGATGGACAAATATTGCTGATTTCTCAATAGACACCTCTGCGTATGTCTATCCCCCCACCCTCCGTAAAAGTGCTGGGGAAGAGAACGAGAAAAACTCATGTAATAAACAAGGGTGTTTGGGCGGTGTTTTTTTTTTTTTCTAATACATTTTTGCAACAAATGAAGTTGAATATCTGTAAAGGAAGGCCAAGTTACCAATGCTGCCTATTACAATGTATTTGATTATTATTTTTTTAATGCAAAAAAAAAAAAAAATGCAGATAATCTTGTCCTGTAAAAATACTGCATTTTCAAATTCTCCGGAGAGCTGACAGGCATCCTGGGTCTCTTAGAACCAGAGCTGGTACTGAGCCCGTGCTCCTTGTCAAAATTTAATGAGAGGGCCAGTTCTAAAATAATTGAATTTTCATATCAGAGCGAGCCAGGATTACTCAGACAATAAAAATGCTGAGTCCTGTACTGTTACCGGCAAATACCTTTTGCTTTGCTCATGAAATCAGTATGTAAATGTTCGGAGCTTGTATTTAAGGCATCTTATGCATTTAGAGTTGTAGTACCAGCAATAATTTCAAATAGTACCCTTGATAAGTAGCTGTGCTTCTTCTCCAGCCTCCACTGCCCCCCCTTTTTATATGATGTTCCAGTTGTAATTTGTTTGGCGATTCGGGATAAGCAATGGGTTTATATTTTATATAAATGTTAATACAGTTGCAGTTTAATTATGTTTCTTAACTTTTAACATTTCAAGAAAAGGTAGAATTTGAAGACGGCCACTCCATCAGATCGTCTCGCAGGCAAGCGGTACTTAAGTGAGGAGCTCTCCCTATCGGCTTTCCTCCATGTGAGCTTTTTTTAAAAGAAGGTAGGCCTGTCATTAAATCCTGAGAAGGAACCTGAAGGCTGCCCAATCCGACTCAAGCCATATTATTTTGCTATCTCTTACTGGTGGTGCAGTTAGGTCATTTTAGGCTTCGGACGTAATGGTGTTATTAATGGTCTTACGCTTTAGTTCAGGGGTGAGCAACTTGGCCTACACCTCCCATGATCCCTTGCCATTGGCTATGCTGACTAGGGTTGATGGGAGTTGTGGGCCAAAACATCTGGAGAGGGCCACACATTGCCCATGCCTGCTTTAGATGGTAATGTGTATTATTATTACTACTACTACTAAAAATAATTTCATTTCTATACTGCCCAATGGCCAAAGCTCTCTGGGCAGTTTACAACAATGCATAAGGCAATAAAAAACAGCATAAAAGAACAGCATAAAACACAGCATAACATAGAATCATGCTGTAGGGTTGGAAGGGCCCTGTAAGACCATCGAGTCCAACCCCCTTCTCAATGCAGGAGTCCAAGTCAAAGCATCGCTGACAAGTGGCTGTCCAGCCTCGTCTTGAAGGCCTCCAGTGTGGGAGAGCCCACCACCTCCCTAGGTCATTGGTTCCATTGTCGTATTGCTCTAACAGTCAGGAAGTTTTTCCTGTAACTTGAGCCCATTCTTCTGTGTCCTGCACTTGGTGATGATTGAGAAGAGATCCTCTCTGTGACATTTTAAATATACAAAATTTAAAACAACTTAGGGCGCAATCCTAACAGGATAGCCAGCTGCCTCCGAACTTGGAGGGGGCCAACTATCCAATGTAGGGCGGGTGGAGCATGCTCCATTCACCTTGCATTTGTGGCTAGACAGCTGATTTTAGCTCTCTAGCTGGAGACACTGGAGCAGGAGGGAGGGTGGCTGGATGTCACATAGGAGGTGGCGTAACAATGCTTCCATGGTCTCTCCCCCTCTCTCTCCCCCCAGGAATGCCTCCTTTTCATCCCCTCCATGTTGTGGTTATGAGCATGGTGACGGGAAGAACCATGATGCCTACGAGGCAGTGGGGGCAGGAAGCGCAGTTTCTGAGAACCAAAAAATCCCATGGGTGTCGAGACACTGTCTAGCAGCCATAGGATTGCTCTCTCCGACACCTAAAAGCTGTTTCAGTACAATACTAGACCTCTTTAGACAACTGGTATAAATGCCCCCGTCATATGCCATTAAATGCCTGGGGGTAGAGGACAGTCTTAACCTGGTGCTGAAAAGGTATAATAATAACAAGAACAACAGTAGTAGTATTATATATCAGGAAAATAAAAATGAACAACAACAACATTATAACAGTAAAGACCCATGGGAACAGTCCCATAACAACTGGCTCTCAGTGGGCTGTTACAAGAGACTGAATTAATACAATAAAAAAGAGAAAATAATAATAATAACAAGTATGCTGTAAAATCTTCATTTAGTTGTTACAATGTCCAAATGCTCAGAGCAGAAGTGGGCATATATGGCTGTAAATCCAGTTGTGATGTATGTTGAATAAAACTCCACTATACAGCATGAAATGCAAGTGTATTCTTTCCACCTCTTCTTAATCTCATCTGCTTCTGTTAGGTCCCTGCCTTCTTTGTCCTTTATCATGCCCATCTTTGCACAAAACGTTCCCTTGAGATCTTCGATTTTCTTGAAAAGATCTCTAATCTTTCCCATTCTATCGTTCTCCTCGATTTCTTTGCATTGTTCATTTAAGAAGGCCTTCTTGTCTCTCCTTGCTATTCTCTGGAACTCTGCATTCAGTTGTATATATCTTCCCCTTTCTCCCTTGCTTTTCATTTCCCTTCTTTCCTCAGCTACTTGTAAAGCCTCATCAGACAGCCACTTGGCTTTCGTATTTCCTTTTCTTTGGGATGGATTGAGTTTCTGCCTTCTGAACAATGTTACAGATCTCCGTCCATAGTTCCTCAGACATTCTGTCTATCAGGTCTAATCCCTTAAATCTATTTGTCACCTCCACTGTATATTCATAAGGGATATGATTGAGGTCATACCTGAATGGTTTAGTGGTTTTCCCTACGTCCTTCAATTTAAGCCAGAATTTTGCAAGAAGAAGCTCATGATCTGAGCCACAGTCAGCTCCAGATCTTGTTTTTACTGACTGTATAGAGCTTCTCCATCTTTGGCTGCAAAGGACATAATCAATCTGATTTCGATATTGACCATCTGGTGATGTCCATGTGTAGAGTCGCCTCTTGTGCTGTTGGAAAAGAGTGTTTGCTATGATCAACGTGTTCTCTTGGCAAAACTCTATTAGCCTTTGTCCTGCTTCATTTCTTGACTTCCTACTTTAGCATTCCAATCCCCTATGATGATGAGGACATCTTTTTTTGGTGTTAGTTCTAGAAGGTGTTGTAGGTCTTCATAGAACTGATCAACCTCAGCTTCTTTGGCCTCAGCGGTTGGGGCATAGACTTGAATTACTGTGATGTTGAATGGTTTGCCTTGGATTCGTACTGAGATCATTCTATCGTTTTTGAGATTGTACCCCAGTACTGCTTTTCCCACCCTTTTGTTGACTATGAGTGCTACTCCATTTCTTCTAAGGGATTCTTGCCCACAGTAGTAGATATGATGGTCACCTGAATTAAATTTGCCCATGCCTGTCCATTTTAGTTTGCTGATTCCCAAGATGTTGATGTTCAACCTTGCCATCTCATGTTTGACCACCTCCAGCTTACCTTGATTCATTGATCTGACATTCCAGGTTCCTAAACAATATTGTTCTTTACAGCATCGGATTTTCTTTTCACCACCAGACACATCCACAGCTGAGTGTCCTTTCGGCTTTGGCCCAGCCGCTTCACTCTTTCTGGCGCTACTTGGAAATTCCCTCTGCTCTTCCCCAGTAGTATATTGGACACCTTCTGACCTGAGGAACTCATCTTCCGGCGTCATATCTTTTAGCCTTGTGATACGTTCCATGGGGTTTTCTTGGCAAGAATGCTGGAGTGGGTTGCCATTTCCTTCTCCAGTGGACCACATTTTGTCAGAACTCTCCACCATGACCTGTCCATCTTGGGTGGCCCTGCACGGCATAGCTTATGGTTTCACTGAGTTACACAAGCCCTTTCGCCACAACAAGGCAGTGATCCATGAAGGGGTATATGCAGAGTACATCATGGGAAACGCCGGGTTGGATGAATCACAGGTCGGAATTAAGATTGCCGGGAGAATTATCAACAACCTCAGATACGCAGACGATACCACCCTAATGGCAGCTTCATACCTGGCTTCTGAGCATCCACAGCCATCTGGCTGGCAGCTGCTGGAAACAGAACCGCCTTGGTCTGGCCTAGCAAGGCAAATCAGATGTTCTTGTCTGTGAGCCACAGCCAGTGTGGTTGCTCATCAGGATGATGCTCACTGAACTCCACTGCACTCATGTCCTGCCTGTGGGTTTCCCAGGGGCAGCAGGTTGGCCACCATGTGTGAACAAAATGCTGGACTAGATGGACCCTTGGTCTGATCCAGCAAAGCTCTTCTTATGTTCTTAAGTTCGGATGGCCATTCCAGAAGTTACTCGTCCCTTTTTTTTGCCTTTGAGCTCAGGGAGAGCATACCTGGTTAACTCCCCCCCACCCATGAATCTTTAATTTTTAAAATGCATATAGAAGAGGGGCATTTTCTTTATCATGGAATAAGAGACTCTAAATATCTATTTCCAAATAGCTAACAGGCAGGTTCTTGCCTGCAGTTGTATTCCATCAAAAGAGAGAGTCAAAGGATAAAGCAATCTTCAAAATTAATGAGACTTCCACAGTGCATAGTCAAACTATGGAATTCACTTCCACAAGATGTAGTGATGGCCATTAATTTGGATGGCTTTAAAAGGGGATTTGAACAAATACCTGAAGGAGAAGGCTGTCAATACCTACTAGTCCTGATGGCTACTTGCTACCTCCAGTATCAGAAGCGGTATGCCTATGTACACCAGTTGATGGGGAGCATGCTGTTGCACTCACCCGCCCATGTTTCTGTCCTGCTTGTTGCTGTCCTGCTTGTGAGTTTCCCATGGGCAACTGGCTGGCCATGGTGTGAACAGAATGCTGGACTAAATGAACCCTTGGTTTGATCCAGCATGGCTCTTATGTTCTTTGGAACTTAATGATGGTATCTGATGTGTGCAGGATGTGCACCTTATCTTAATCCAGGCACACTACCTAAGCCTTCCCCAAGCTGGTGCTCTTCAATTGTGTTGGATTACAACTCCCACCATTCCCAACCAGCATGGGATTTGTTGTCTAATTCAACAAACCACAAGGGATCGCAGCCAATAGGTATAGCCAAAGAACCAAAGGGGCGAGGGAAGGAAGTGAAATGAACTAGTGCCTAGAAAGAGCAAGGGAAAAACCTCTTCATCCTTTTAGGAAGACTGAACAATATAGATGACCCAGCCACAAGAATGGACTCAAAAATGGCCAATGTCCTGGAGGGAGAGGGATATTAATATTCCAGACTAGGGATGCTGGAGAAATTTAAGACTGACTAAAATGAGTTCGGATTTCTAAGAAACTGACCTGCGGAATCTGCTGCAGAGTGGCCTCCTCAGGCCATGCAGAGTCTGTGCACTCTCGCTTTTTTTTTTTTTAACTTACCCAAAATTTACGCAAATTTATTTGTAGGAAAATATGCACCTTTCTGCTGAGACATACACCATCCTGGAAAATATACATGGGGAAAATGTGAATGGAATGGGGGACAACACGCTAAATGTTACGTACTAGTATAAATTGTGTAAATTGTTACGAAGCCTCCTACAGAATGATTTGCGCATTTTTCCGCATAATGGGGGAAAAATCTGTCTGTGAATGGATGTGAGTGACACTGCACTGTCCACGAAACACAGATGGAGAGGGTTTTACAAAATCCAGACATCTCTGCTCTGGACTCAGGATTCCTAGAGATAACATCTCCTTTTCTCTGTCTGTCTGTCTTTCCTCTTAAAAAAAAATTAAATATATATTTTTAAAAAAAACATTTTCTCCCTAAAGAAAAGTGTTGCCCCCTCCCCCCAAGCACTTAGCATTAGTTTAAGGATCTTGGCTTCAGTATGTCTTCCAAATAAACTGGGTTCCTAGCAGAATATAAAGACTACTCTATGTACAGTTCCTGTCACCCCATGTCAAAAAGGATACTGAAGAGCTGGGCCATAAAAGGGCAAAAAGGAGCAACCCAAAGTTTCAGGGGACTGGAGCAACTCTGCTAAGAGGAAAGGTTACAATGGGGCTTTTTAGTTTAGAAAAAAACAAAAAGAAAAAACGAGTAAGGTGGAGGGAGCGGGGAACATGATAAAGGTTTACAAGGTTATACATGGTGTGGATAGAGAGAATTTCTTCCTCTTTCACAATACTAGATCGTGGTGTCATCCAATGAAACTGATTGGGAAGAAATTCAGGAGAGACAAAAGCAAGTTCCTTTATGCACCTAAGTATGTAGTTAATGTTGTTAATTATGGCATTTGCTGCAGCAAGATCTGGTGTTGGGAGACCACTTGTGTTAATGGCTTTAAAATGAGATTAGATGGACCCTTGGTCTGACCTGTTAGAGCTGATCTTATTTTCTTACATCCATAGCCATACAAACAGTTCTTATGCTCCCGTTGTTGGCTTTCCTTTTAGTTTTGTCTCCCTCACCCCACACCCGGACTTAGAATGCAATCCAATTAAAGCAAAACAACCCAGAACTGAGCTATACAGAACCCTTCCAAGCTTATCTTAACAGAACCATCCTTAGTGTGGGAGACCCCCACCCTCCCAGATCCATTTTCTAAGGAGCAAGGCCTTTTCTATCATAGCCCCAAGGCCCTGGCCAGACACCGCTTTAATCATCGCTAGGAAGAACTGTAGGGCATATGGCAACGTCTGGGGATATTTGACGGTTGCCATGAAATGACTTACTTTAGCAGGGCTGGCCCTCCCATGAGGCAGCGTGAATCCCCCATCTTGGGTGGAGAAGTGGTGAATTGCAGGCTTCCCTGCACCAGGAGGCCACAGCTGTAAGCTAAGCAGGGTCAGCCCTGGTGAGTCCTTGGATGGGAGACTGCCTGGGAATCTGGCTTCCTGCACTGAGCAGAGGGCTGGGCTCGGTGGTCTTGTAGGCCCCTTCCAACCCTATGATTCTATAGATGCTGCTGGGTGGATGGGTGATTGTAGGTAGGCAAGTGCCCAAGTTGGGGAGTTCCACTGGGCAAGTGCTCTGGAGAGCCCTGCTGCCACTGTCCCACTAGGGCATTTGCCACAGCAGGAGAGTGGAGCCGACAGGGTGCTTTCTCTCTCATAAAAATCTTGGTGTCATCCAATGAAACTGATTGGGAAGAAATTCAGGAGAGACAAAAGCAAGTTCCTTTATGCACCTAAGTATGTAGTTAACATTGTTAATTGTGGCATTTGCTGCCGCAAGATGTGGTGTTGGGAGGCTACTCGTGTTAATGGCTTTAAATGAGATTAGATGCACTACAGCAGGGGCTCCAGAGAGTCCCACTGGCCCCACTCTCCCACCATGGCAAATGCCGATCACAGGGGGAGAGCAACCAGAGCAGCCAGGATTCCCTCAGAGCAGGTCAGTGGGTGGGCGGGCTCTCTGAAGAGCTGCGTTGGCTGGACAAACCATCTGGCATGGCTCTCCAGAGAGCCAGCCAGGCACAAATGCCTGGCTTTGAGGGGTCAGAGCCAGACATTGTAGGAGGGGTGTCTCTGGAGATCACCTGAACTCCCTCCTCCCACAGTTGCTGGCTCTGAGGAAGGATCCCCTCAGAGCCAAGCATTTAGGCCTGGCCAACTCTCTAGAGAGTCACACCAGCTGCTTTATCTGGCTGACACGACTCCTCGGAGAATCCTCAGAGTGAGCCAGATGGTGGGGCACAATGGGGGTGGGGAGAGATGTGGCAGGAAGCAATGGGGGTGGGGAGAGTCACGGTGGGCCCAGTGGCACTGAGGGAGAAACGCTGTGCTGATGCAGCCAATGCTGCAATGGTGTGTGGGAGGGGGTGGGGTGAATGCAGTGCACGTGTGATCTCCCACCACAGGCAGCAGGGGAGCTTGTGCTGGCCCTGGATCTTAGGGTTGTGTCACACATGGTTATTTATCAATCGATGACTGGCATGTATGAAGGAGCCATTGCACATGTAAGCATCACAGAGATAAATGTCATATCATATTGGAGAGCCAGTGTGCTGTAGTGGCTGGAGTGTTGGGCTGGGTGTCAGGAGATCTGGGTTCTAGTCTCCACTTGGCCATGGAAGCTCACTGGGTGACTTTGGGCCAGTCACAGACTCTCAGCTCAGCCTACCTCACAGGGTTGTTGATGTGAGGATAAAAAGAGAGAGGAGGAAGGTAATGTACGCCGCCTCAAGTTTCTTATGGAGGGAAAGAAGTGGGACATAAATGTAATAGAAAGAAAGAAAGATCTTTCTGCAAAGTCATTTGTCACAGATCCAGTTCTCAAACAATAAAGAATCAAGTATTGTCCATGCATATGTAAACCAGCCTGAAAAGCTTTGTGGACCTTTGGGTTGCTTCTGGCTAAGCTTTTTCCCTTGTCGTTGCTTCTGCTTTGATTTTGTGGGGAGGAAAGAAGTTCATTTTGTTGCTCTTTCTTTTCACATGCCTGCTGCCTCGAAGAATTGGAGAGGCAGGTCAGAGAGATTTAAGATGAGTTTTAAGATTTAAAACAAATGTAAGCTCCCTCCTTTCTCATTTTTAGTTGGATATGTCTTCTTCTTCTTCTTCTTCTTCTTCTTCTTCTTCTTCTTCTTCTTCTTCTTCTTCTTCTTCTTCTTCTTCTTCTTCCCCTTCTTCCCCTTCTTCTTCCTCTTCCTCTTCCTCTTCCTCTTCCTCTTCCTCTTCTTCTTCTTCTTCTTCTTCTTCTTCTTCTTCTTCTTCTTCTTCTTCTTCCCGAAGGCATTTTCTTGATTTCAAGCACCTGTTGGTGTTTTTGCTTTTGTTGTTTTGCAGGACGCAACCAAATTAAAGTTTTGTGTGGAGCATCTCCCTCACCCCAGGTTTTAATGTTGCGGTTCTTTATAGCTGTGCTCTGTTTTATTTTGAATAGTGTTTATAGTTATTATGTTTTATCTTTTCTAAGCTGCTTTGAAAACTATTGAAAAGCAGGGTACAACATAAATACAAACAATAAAAGAGAGACACCGTAGCAGTGGCAATAGCTTTTCCTTGCCAGCTATAGGATGTGGCTGATTTTAGCTGACACCTAACACCTCATTATCCCTTCTACCTTTGCAGGGGTAGTTTATGCCACCTCTGGGAGCTTAATGCCAATCATCCATAATTAGGTGTTACTGGATGGGGTGTGTGTTTGTGGGTGAAAATCCTATTGGCCCATTAACTAGTGCTTTGCAAGTATACTAGAGTCAAGTATGCCTTCAGGTCAATTAGATGGTTCTCGATATATTAGCTGGGTAGTGTGAAGTTGTGGTTGGACAGAAGCCATTCTGATTTTTCTTTTTTTTTTCTTCTTTTTTTACTTACTTTCCCCAGCCCTGGAGAGCGTGCGTGCATGTGTGTAGAGAGAGAGAAAGAGAGAAGAGGAAGAGGAAGAAGAAAGGAGGGAAAGCAAAAGAAGAAAAGAGAGAGAAAGAGAGAAGAAAAGAAAGGAAAAGAAAGTTTGGGTACAGATCCCATCATACTTAGAGGTTTACTCTAAATATGACTAAATCTGGATCCAACCCGATATTATACAACAGCACAAAATTTAGGCTGCAAATCTCTACCCACACACTTGAGAGTGAGATCCATGGAGCTCAACGGGATTTGCTTCTAAGTAGACACATACAGGTTTGCACTATTAATTTCTTAGGGTGCAATCCTATGCATGTTTAGACAGAAAGAAGACCTACAACTAGGGTTGGCGGAGAATTTCTCCCCGAAACTTCGGGGGGCCGAGCACCAATGTGTTCGGCCCCCCGAAAAAGTTTCGGGGAGAAATTCTCTGCCCCCCCCCCCGGGACGGGACTTACCTTTCCCAAATGTCCCTCCCGGCGGCGGGTCCTGGTGGCGGTTCGTCGGGTCTTCGTCAGGGGTGGGGGCGGCAGCCGATCTTTTGACCGGCTGCCGCCGCCGCCATTCCAATAAAACTAAAAAAAAACAAAACGCCCCCATGATAGGCTACGTGACGATTAACGTAGCCTATCACGGCTAGATTTGCAAAGTCAGCCGTGATAGGCTATGTTAATTGTCACGTAGCCTATCACGGGTGACTTAAAAAAAAAAAAAAAAGCGCGTACGGCTAATGGCGGCCCCCATAGGGAGCTGCCATTCACGTTCCTTATTTGGTCGCTGTAGTCTACGTAAAGATTTACGTAGACTACAGCGACCAAATAAGGAACGCGAATGGCGGCTCCCTATGGGGGCCGCCATTTGCGTACACGCTTTTTTTTTTTAAAGTCACCCATGATAGGCTACGTGACGATTTACGTAGCCTATCACGGCTGACTTTGCAGATCTAGCCGTGATAGGCTACATTAATCGTCACGTAGCCTATCACGGGGGCATTTTTTTTTTTTTTACTTTTTATTTCACGGCCGGGCGAGGCGAGGCGCCTCCTCCCCAGCCTGAATTTCAGCCAGGCGAGGCGGGAAGCCTCCCCCCCAGCCTGAATTTTGGCCGGGCGAGGTGGGAAGCCTCCCCCCCCCCTGCCTGAACTTCGGGGGGAGAGCAGCGAAGCGCCTCCCCCCCACCGTGAAAAGCTGCGAGACCAGGTAAGTGGCTTTCGTGCACTCCTACCTACAACTCCCAGCATTCCCCAGCCAGCTGGCTGGGGATTGCTGGTAGTTATAGGACTTTTTTCTGTCTAAACATGCATAGGATTGCACCCTTAGTTAATTCAGAGGTTTTCAAACTCCCTCCGGCCTGATAGACTACTTGAAAATTGTTGCAGGTCTCAGTGAAGTACTTAATAAACATTGTTTTGTCTACAAATCAAAGCACATACAAAACTCGTGTCTTCAGTCTTGCCCTCTCAATGTAATGGATTTGCTGCTTTTTGCGACGAATGTTCTGTGAGGTCAGGCGGAATGTTTGTCAGCTTGAACCTCAGGACAACCTCAGAAATCTTATTCATTTGGAAGTTCCTGCTGAAGCCTAAAGAATGGCAACTAGAGCTGAGTCAAAATGTCTCAAAATACATTTTTCTCAGGAATGGGCTGAGATTTTTCTTTTCTTCAACTTCTAGAAATAAAAGGCTGCTTTGCAGAATTTCCCCAAATTTTCTTCCTCATTTTTTTGGGTGCGTTTCACCTTCCCTCTCCCCCAGCCCTCCATGCCTTGGAACAATGGTAGGCATGGGGTATTTTGGAGAACGCAAAACGGGGTCTAGGCTGCGAACACAGCTAATGCTGATACCACTTGCAGTGACAGTGCAAAAAACACCCCCCAAACCCTTACACACACACACAAACACACACAAGCTGTAATGTGACCCTTGCCAGTGGTGAGCCCTTACCTCTGAGAAATTGTTGGAGAATCTCTCCTCCTACTGGAGAAACTCAGTGAAATTGTCTCACATTTTCTCTGCCCACAAATAGGGTAAATTTCAAGAGGCCATTTGCTTACAGCTCTACCTGCAGTACCATGTGATATATATTTTTACTGTCAGGTCAGGATTCACTTGTACCTTTAGCCTTCTGTCTTTAATATCGTCACTGCCCATTCCATTCATACATAACTTTGCAGCCAGGCTGACAGTGCTAAAGGAGGTCTAGGCAGCCACGGCTGGCCTCAAGGGTAGGCGTGATAGGAACCTGCCAAGGGCCCACACCCCAGCATGGTCCTGCTGACAAGAGCCCCCTGGACTTGCTCCTCTTCTTCACCATCGCAACCTACTTCTTCACCCGCCTCTTGCTCTGGACCAGACAATGGTGGTGGTGAGGAGGAGGAGGAGGGGGAGATGCCGACTTGCTCCCTGGCTCTTTTCTTTTCAAGCAAGCAAGTGGGAGCAATGATGAGAAAGAAGATAAGAAGCAATAGCAGCTTATGGCAATGGCCATGAGGGAGAGGGCTCATTGAGGTGGTCTTGCCCAAGGGTCCTCAAAAACCTGGAGCTGGCACTACAGTCAAAAGAACATAAGAAGACCCCTGCTGGATCAGACCCAGGGTCCATCTAGTGCAGCATTCTGTTCACACGGTGGCCAACCAGCTGTCAACCAGGAACCCACAAGCAGGGCATGAGCGCAACAGCACCCTCCCACCCATGTTCTCCAGCAACTGGTGCACACAGGCCCACTGCCTCTGGTACTGGATGTAGCACATAGCCATCAGGACCAGTAGCCATTGATAGCCTTTTCCTCTAGGAAATTATCCAATCCCCTTTCGAAGCCATCCAAATTGGCAGCCATCACTATGTCTTGTGGTAGTGAATTCCACAGTTTGACTATGTGCTGTGTGAAGAAGTCCTTCCTTTTAACGGTCCTGAACCTCCCACCAGTCAGCTTCATAGGATGACCCTGGGTTCTAGTATTTTGACAGAGGGAGAAAAATGTCTCCCTACCTACCTTCTCCACACCATGCACAATTTTGTAGACCTCTATCATGTGTCCCCTTACCCTCCTTTTCTCCAAGCTAAACAATGCCAGCTGTTGTAACCTTGTCTCATAGGGGAGATGCTCCAGCCCCTTGATGAGTTGCCCCTTTCTGCACTTTTTCCAGCTCTACAATATCTTTTTTTGGGTGTGGTGACCAGAACTGGACACAGTATTCCAAGTATGGCCATCCTTCCTGAACTTTCTCCACCCTCCATCACTGCCTTCCTGTGTTTCATAAATGGCAGGCATCCCATTTTCAAAAGCTGCATTTTGGAAATAACGTAAGTGCTATGGGGGCTTGGTTCAGGTGGTTGCCATCTCAGCAAGATGGCAACCACCCTGACAAGATGGCTGTCAGGTACCTTCTAGCATGCCAGCTCCATGGTTCTGTGAACTGTCCTCTTATGAAACCTCCAAGGGACATGAGCAAGCAGTATAAATCTCTTCTGGGAGCTTTAAGAGAGATGCAGTGATTTCTAATTTGCATTGTCCTTAAAAAAAAATAAATGTACAAAACCAGAATGCTTACAGGCAGGAATCATGAATTTCATGACGTTTTCCTGACCATATTTTTTTTCATACTGTTCTTATAAGCAATTGCTAGCAACATCTTATAGTCTTATCTTGGCTTGTGCAGCTCCTCATTAATATTCCATACATATGGAAGAGTTTTCTATATCATTGTCCATTAACAAGGCGGATAATCACTCATTCAGTTATCAGTCCGTCAGCTACGGCCTCTCCTTCAGCCTTCCGGAGCAAGGAATGCTGGGAGATCAAAGAAGGTTAAATGTGTCCAACGTTGTGATCGCTACATTTTTATATAATTATATGTCTATAATAAAGTTGATCAAAGATAAGGAAATGGTATTAGACCCTTTTAGGCCTAAAAGACCATATTAGCGACTCTTTACCTTTTGTGGCAATAGGAAAGGGAGGGAAGGGGAAAATATATATTTCAGCTGATACATATATTTAAAAAGAGAACATTCTTTCACAGCAAACAAGGAAAGGTCAGATGTTTACACGTAAATGATGCATTATTTCTGAGGTTCCATGGTGTGGACTGGAGGTACAATTAACCCAGTAGCTTAATTAGCATTGTAGTATTAGTATGCCAGTATTGAGGTTTGCAGAAACAATGCATTAGAAACAATAAGGAAAAGGTCTTGTTTGTTTTTAAACCCTATTAAAATCAGTAGAAGCTTACTGCAGCTTTCCCCAACCTGTGCATGCCAGATCTGTTAGACTGCATTTTCCACCATTCTCAGCCAGCATGGTTGCAGTCCAACACATCTGGAGGGACCCAGGCTGGGCAGGGAACTCCAGATGTTTTTGCCTGAAAGCTCCATCATCCCTCACCATTGGCTTTGCTGAGTAGGATGGATGGGAGTTGCAGCCCTCCAGATATTTTGGCCTACATGTTGCTGAGGTTGGACAAGGCTGTGCTTTGCATGTAGAAGGTCCTAGATTCAGTCTTCATTCATTGGGATCTCTGGGAATAAAGGTCCTAGGAAAAGCAGTTGCCTGTGACTGCCAGCCTGTTTCCTGCCAATGTGAACACGACTGGGCTAGAGGGATCAGCGCTCTGATTTCAAGACACGGCAGCTCCCCATGTGCTTGTATTAGGGTTGCAATGAGTCAACTAGAATTTAGCGCAGGGGTGCAGAGCTGTTGGGGCGGGTTTGCCACCCATCAGGCCCTCTGCGTGCCAGGTTAAGTCAGTAGATGTGGCCACAATCGCTGATGTCACCCCCTCCCCACTTTGCCTTTCTCCATGCTGGGAGGCCAAGCCTTTTCTCCTGGAGGAATGCAAGAAGGCCAGATGTGGAACTTCTGTGGGTCTGGATTAGGCCCACAGATCAGAAGTTCCGCAGCCCTAATCACATGAATTGATCAACAACATTTTAATTGACTCAAAAGGTGTTTTTGATGAATACGTTGGCTGTTATTGAATATATATATATATATATATATATATATATATATATATATATATATATGCATTAATCAGTGGGGAGAACATTCCACAATTGGGAAGCCACCAATAAGCAGGCCCCCTCCCTTGTGACCATTCTCTGAACCTTCCTCAGAGGAGGCACCTGGAGGAAGTTTATCACAGTGTATGGGTAGGGTCATACTTGGAGAGGAGCTCCATCAGATGTTTCAGTCCTGAGCCATGTAAGGCTTTATTGGTCAAAACCACAACACTCTCTGCTAATTATTATGTCTGTTGCATTACAAAAATCTTTCATTTGTTCTTTAATTACTAATACGATGGGATCAAAATAAAGGGCAGGGAGATCTCTCTCTCTCTCTCTCTCTCTCTCTCTCTCTCTCCCTCTCCAGCTGTTGGCACTACACCCTGTCTTTAATTTCAAATGTGGCTCAATCTTTCAGTATATATATATTAGGATGAGCAGGTACATTAAGGCACTTCAGGAGAAAGAGGTGATTCAATGGTAAGCGGTCAAGGGCTCATCATCATTTGCCATTGGGGAATGCCCTTGCTTCCTCTCCCATTAATTAAGCCAGTGGTAGTTCTTGTCAAACTAAGGAACTGGACTGACACATCTGAAGGCTGGAACCTTCTATTAACAACAAGAGAGGCAACAGCAAACTTCATACTTGATGGAACCACCTTAGAGCACAATCCTATACATGTTTAGACAGAAAAAAGCCCTACAGGTCCCAGCTTTCCCTAGCCAGAACAGTGAGCTGGGGAATGTTGGGAGTTGTAGAAACTTTTCCTGGCTAAACATACATAAGATTGTGCTTACATGCAAACAAACAAAAAAACCACCACCACCACCACAAAAACAATAGAAGACCCATTGGTCTCACTCAAGGCCATTTTTAGGGGCTGGGGATCCAGGTGACGAGAAATGGATTTCTGTGTGTCAGACTTGGAGAATGCTTGGTAATGGCCACCTACTTTATTTTTTAATCTGCCAGTTATTTTTATTGTGTAATTTATTATATATGTTTTTTAAAAATATTTTTACATTTTAAGTTGCTCCGAAATTGAATTCAGTGAAGGGTGGTATATCATTATTTTAGATAAATAAAAATTAAAGAAATATCTACTCATCTATTCATTCATTTATTTTAATTTTAGTTTGTTTAGGTATTTATACCCCATTTGTCAAGGCAAAAAAGGGAGAGTGGCTTTCACAAAGTGTCTTACAATATAGCTAAGCTAGTACAAATATAATTTAAAAAACAATAAATATTAAAAAAGCAAACAGTTCCCTAAGTTTCTTACAGTTCTGTCATTAAGAGCACATTCAGAAGAGGATGACCTGGAAATCAATGTCTGAAAATCAAGTCCTATGAAGAACAGTTGTTAATGCTGAGTAATTGGACTGGAGAGACCTTCAAATAGAGGACTGTCTTCAAATAGAGGACTGTCTTCAGTAAAAGAGAATACATGGCTACCCTACTTCCCAAAGGAGGTAATTTCACTATTGAACAGGTCGTTCCAATAGGTAGTTTATTCTAATGTTTAGCTGAAATCTGCCCCCCTGCAATTTAGTATTTATTTGTTTATTTATTGCATTTATATCCCACATTTTGCAAAAACTAAGTTCCTTTACCCTAGCTGTACTTAGACTTCACCATGCTTCTTCTTCCTGCTTGCTTCCTGGTCTCCCTGAGTCTGCTCTTACTGCTCTGTTCTCATAGAATAGTAGGGTTGAAAGGGGCCTACAAGGCCATCGAGTCCAACCCCCTGCTCAATGCAGGAATCCAAGTCAGAGCATCCCTGACAGATGGCTGTCCAGCCTCGTCTTGAATGCCTCCAGTGTGGGAGAGCCCACCGCCTGCACAGGTAATTGGTTCCATTGTCGTATTGCTCTTACAGTCAGGAAGTTTTTCATGATGTTCAGCCGGAATCTGGCTTCCTGTCACTTGAGCCCATTATTCTGTGTCCTGCACTCTGGGACGATTGAGAAGAGATCATCCCTTCCTCTCTGTGACAACCTTTCAAGTCCTTGAAGAGCGCTATCATATCTCCCCTCAGTCTTCTTTTCTCAAGGCTAAACATGCCCAGTTCTTTCAGTCTCTCCTCATAGGGCTTTGTTTCCAGTCCCCTGATCATCTTTGTTGCCCTCCTCTGAACCCTCTCCAGTTTGGGTGCATCCTTCTTAAAGTGTGGTGCCCAGAACTGGACACAGTACACCAGATGAGGCCTAACCAGTGCTGAGTAGAGGGGAACTAGTACTTCCTGGGATTTGGAAGCTATGCTTCTATTAATGCTGCCCCAAATAGCTTTTGCCTATTTTGCAGCCACATCATATTGTTGGCTCATATTCAGCTGGCGATCGACAACAATTTCAAGATCCTTCTCGCTTGTAGTGTTGTTGAGCCACGTATCCCCCATCTTGTAACTGTGCATTTGGTTTCTTTTTCCTAGGTGCAGAACTTGGCATTTATCCCTATGAAATGTCATTCTGTTGTTTTCTGCCCAGCACTCCAGTCTATCCAGATCACTTTGAATTTTGTTTCTGTCTTCCAAAGTATTAGCTATCCCGCCCAATTTGGTGTCATCTGCACATTTGATCAGCATTCCCTGCACCTCCTCCTCCAAGTCATTAATAACAATGTTGAAGAGCACTGGGCCCAGGACTGAGCCCTGCGGTACCCCACTCGTTACCTCTCCCCAGTGTGAGAAGGTCCCATTGGTAAGCACTCTTTGAGTCCGATTCTGTAGCCAACTGTGGATCCACCTGATCGTTGTTTCATCTAGCTCACTTTGAGCCATCAGGATATCATGAGGCACTTTGTCAAAAGCTTTGCTGAAGTCGAGGTATATGATGTGTACAGCATTCCCACGGTCCACAAGGGAGGTTACTTGATCAAAAAATGAGATCAGATTCATCTGGCAGGACTTGTTTTTGACAAATCCATGTTGGCTTCGAGTAATCACGGTATTGTTTTCAAGGTGCTTCCAGTTGGATTGCTTTATCATCTGCTCCAGAATTTTCCCAGGGATTGATGTCGGATTGACTGGTCTGTAGTTCCCAGGTTCCTCCTTTTTACCCTTTTGGAAGATAGGGACAACATTAGCCCTCCTCCAGTCATCTGGCACTTCCCCCGTCCTCCATGATTTCTCAAAGAGAATAGACAGCGGTTCTGAGAGTTCTTCTGCCAGTTCCTTTATTACTCTAGGATGCAGTTCATCTGGCCCTCTAAGTCATCTCTGTTGGTTAGGATCAAGTCAAGGATAGCCGATCCTCTAATTCCTTCCTCTACTTTCTGTAGGAGGAAGTTATCTGCCACACAAGTCAGGGATTTCCTGGAGGGGCCATGTTTTGCAGAATTTGTCTCCCAACAAATATCGGGGAAATTGAAGTCCCCCATTACTACTACATCATGCTTCCTTAAAATATTGGCTATTTGCTTTTCAAAAGTTTCATGCTTGTTTTCTCCTTGGTTGGGTGGCCGGTAGTAGCCTCTGACCATCAGGTTCCTTTTATTCTTTGCTGCATTTATTTTGATCCAGATGCTCTCGATGGGGCTACCAAGCTCATCCTCCTGTATTTCTGTGCAGAGATAGGTATTTTTCACATACAGTGCAACCCCACCTCCCTTTCTGTTCCTCCTGTTCTTTTTGAACAAGTTATATCCTTCAATTGCTGTATTCCAGTCATGAGAGTCATCCCACCAAGTCTCAGTTATACCTATCAAGTCATAATTTCCCTCCTGTATTAAGAGTTCAAGTTGGTTCTGTTCGTTTCCCATACTCTGGGCATTAGTATATAGACATTGAAGACCATGTGCTTCATAGTCTGGCTTTCTTCCTACATGTGTCTGAAGACTATTATTGGGTGCTATCAGAGGTGTTCTCTCTGTTGCAGTGCATGCGCCTACGTCCATTGTTACCCCCAACATTACATCTCCCTTCCCCGTAGGATTCAGTTTAAAGCCCTCCTGATGAAGTTCTTCATGCTGTGGCCGAACACATTCTTCCCATCCTTTGTGAGGTGCAACCCATCCCTTGCCATCAGCCCATCTTCCAGGAAGTATAGGCCGTGGTCCCAGAATCCAAATATCTCTCGTCAGCACCACCTTCATAGCCAGTCATTCACCCAGAGTATTTTTCATTCCCTTTCTATCCCTCTTCTAACTACTGGAAGGATGGATGAGAAAACTATCTGGGCCCCAAAGTTCTTGAGTTTCCTTCCCAGTTCTTGAGTTTCCTTCCTTCTGTCTGACTCTCTCTTTTTATACCCTCCTCCTCGAAAACTGGAAGTACTGCTTGAAACCTGACAAAATGAAACTTAACTGGAGGAATGAAACAGAAACTTAACTGGGGGGAATGAAATAGACACTTAACTGGGAGAACAAAACTGAAACTGGGAGAATGAAACTCCTCCACTCAGGGACACCCCCTCCCAACAAAAAAATCCAGGCCTCTAGGTAGGGATGTACGAATCCCCTTACCTGCCTATCGCGTGAACAGGGATGCAAATGGCGTACTGGACACCATTTGTGGCCCTGTTCACACGATAGGCTATGCAAATATTTGTGTAGCCTATCGCGGCCAAAAACAGGGATGCAAATGGCGTAGTGGATGCCATTTGTGGCCGTAAAACAGGTTGATTAGCCTAAATGCAGCTGTAAATGGCTGCATTTAGGCTAATCGACCAGCTTTACGGCCGCAAATGGTGCCCACTATGCCATTTGCGTCAGGGGGACTGACTTACACAGAGTAATGGCACAGCAATGGCTGCTGGCCGTATTGACTTTCTCCAGCCCTGTGGAGCTGGAGGCTGGCTCCACAGGTTCAACGTGGACAGGGATCTGACCTGGATGGATCCCACGGGAAGGTGGAGGTGAGTGGTCCGTTCCGCCACAGACTCCGGGGGACCAGATTCTTTAGAATCCGGCCTCATTGGAGTCCGTGGTGGAATTCTCCGCCATTACTACCTCTAGGCCTGACCTTCTCCTTGCCTCTGTAGGCCTCAAACCTTCACAAGTATCTTAAAGAGACCAGTAGTCTTCCAGAGATTAAAAGTGGCCAGTTGCTACGTATAGGGTTAGATGCAGTCTTCCATAACCTGCTGCTTTCCAGATGTGTTGGACTACAATTTCCATCATCTCTTTCCAGCGTGTCCAATGGCACAACCCACAGGGAAAGAAGCAGCAAAAAGGAAGAGATTGCTGGAGAGGCATGGGGCACAGGATCCTCAACAGGTGTTTGTTCTAGGCCCAGTGGGAGAGCTCAGCATGCACTTTGATGAGGTTGACTCAAGAATGAATACATAAAGTTAAGCTATGTAAGTCAAATAAACCCAACATATCCTGTTCCCATTAGCAAACATTTTCCTATTTAATTGACCAAAGCAGGAGAAGGGCCCAGCAAAAAGCAGTGGGGAATAGCAACGAGATAAGTTCAAGGTACCAGTGGCGGGTGCAGGTCTAAGCGGGGCAGCACTTAGATTAAAATGAAAGCGCTTCTAAATGCATGTTTTGCTTTCCCATAAAAGCCCGACAGCTTCCAATCCACACATTGTCTTTCATCTCCTTCAAGGTGCAATGAGGAGATACTGAAGTTAGTGTTCTTGACATCAGCAAAAGAGCCTAGAAACCCCCCCCCCCCAAACACATTATCCAGGGAGAGCCAATCTTCCTGTAATAGTTGAATAGTGCTTGCTTTTGATGACAAAGGTTTGGGTGAAAAGATGAAGTGAGAGAAATGGGTACCTATAGATGGCTTGAGCAAAACATTCATTTTCTATAGCTCGTATCTTCTTCCCCCTCCTCTCTCTCTCTCTTTAAAAAAAACAACCCCTTTTGGAGTGTTTATTCTGAATACCCATTTGATGCTTTCATGTGTCTCAGTGGCTGAATGGAGCAGTCTGCGCACGAAGAACTTTGTTTGGGATGGCTTCGTTTCTGAAATAACGCACAAAGGTTTCATGGGTTATGCATTATCCCCATTAACGACGCCTCACTCAGAGATAGGGTGTAGGGTGGCAGGGCTGATGAAGCCTAGATAGCATGCATCTACTTTTATATAATGGGCTGTGGAGTTTCCAAACACAGCCTCATCCTCACAACCATTGTTCCTTGAGAATGAGATGATCCTCCTAGCTAGCTATCTAGCACACTCTTCTGGAAGGGGGAAAAACTTTTGCTTCAGTAGCCAATGGAAGATGTTGTCTGTGGTACTGGTTCATTATAGGGATCCAGCAAATCTGGCGAGATGTTGCAGGGATGTTCACTGTTGATAAAAGATGAGCTTTATCACATCAGACCTAAGGTCCATTGAGTCCAGGCAGCATCCTCTTTCTAGTGATAGCCGATCAGGTGCTTAGGAGCAGGGCTGGCTCTAACATTAGGTAGAGTGAGGCCAAGGGCTGGATGCACCCGATCTCATCTGATCTTGGAAGCTAAGCAGGGTCAGCCCTGGTGAGTACTTGGATGGGAGATTGCCCGGGAATCAGGCTTCCTGCATGGAGCAGGGGGTTGGACTCGATGGTCTTGTAGGCCCCTTCCAACCCTATGATTCTATGATCTATGATCTAATTGTCTCAGGTGGGAGATGTAGGCAGGAGCAGCAGCGGCAGCCTCCTGGCTGTTCTTCCTAAACTCCCTGGCTGACCCCCTCTTGGAGGACAGAGGTGGATGTGCCCCAATAATCTGTCCTGGGCTCCCCAAACTAGCCTGGTGCCTCAGGCAGTGGCTTTTGATACCATTGACCATGGCATGCTTCTGGGGTGACTGTCTGAGCTGGAAGTGTGGGAGGTATTTCATTGCAGCGGTTTCACTCTTGCTTTCATGGTTGGCTCCAGAAGGTGGTGCTTGGGGGATATTCCTTGGCCTTATGGATTCTCCCTCATAGAGTTCCATAGGGGTGGGTTTTGTCCCACACACTATTTAACATCTACATGAAACTGTTGACTGGGGTCATCTGGAGTTTTGGATAAAGCTGTGCAGAAATGGCCTCTCAAAACTCTCCAGCCGATTTGTGGGCTGAAAAATTGGGGGGACAATTTCACGAAAGTTCTCCTATGGGAGGAGAAATTCTCCAACAGTTTCTCAGAGATAAGGCTCACTATTGGCAGGGGTAATAGCACAGGGTCTTTCTTTTTTTTTTTTTCCTGAGGGTTTTTGGTCTATTGCACTGCTTCTGTAGGTGACAACAGCATCAACTGTGTTGAAGCTTCCACCTTTCTGAGGCAGAAGTTTGAATTTCTTTTGGTGGTCTTTTTGAACTTCCCTAACCACTGCGAGGGGGCTGTGTGTGTTTTCTCTCTCTATTACACATCTTTCCATTGCTCTGCAGCCTCCCAGGCCTCCTACAATTTCCTGAACTGCAAAAGCCTCATGGGAGGAATTGCCTCAGAATGTCTTCTTCATCATGTCTTTAACTGAAGTGTGGGAAGCTGAGGGGGCTACAGACTGCCACAGAGATTACTGTACAATGACAGGATACTCATGCACTCTCCAGGGCCATCTCCTAAGTAAGGTAAGCACAAGAACCACAAACCCAACCCATGAGAATTTCTCCAAAATTTCTCCTCCTTTGAATTTCTTTTCAAAAGCCATTTATTTTCTATCAAATTGAATGAGAATGGTTGAAGAAAATGTGGGAGAAATTTTCAGCACAGCACTATTTTTGGAGTGTATTGCCATCAGTATGCACTCCAAAGGTGGGACATGAAACATTATTTCATTGTTCTGCCTAGACCAGGGGTGTACAAGCTTGGGCCTAGGGGCTAAATGTGGCCCTCCTGGGGTCTCTATCCTGGCCTCCACGATTCCTGAGAAGGCCTCACCTCCTTCTCCTGGCCCCACTTGCTTTCTCCCAATCACCAATCATTTGGTGGTTTCTTGGCTTTTGTGGGGCATTTTCCCCATTCTAAAAGGCTGAAATACCTCTCCAAAGGCTTCATTACTCGCTATAAGCACTTTTAGCTAAAATATGCTGATATTTTGAAACACCCCCCCCCAGTTTTGCTTTTGGTCCCACCCACCCTGGAACACACCCCCTGAGAGCTTCTCCAAAATGAAATTTGGCCCTCCGGCTGAAAGGGTTTCTACTACATCTCTGGAATTTGGCCTGGACAAACTGGTTCCCAACTTCTCCTCCCACTCCCCCTAAATTTCCATCACATTCAAGAAGGGGTGGGCAATCTGGTGCCCTACAGATCTTTTGGACTACAGGTCCCATAGTCCCTAGCCAGGCTGGTTGTGGCTGATGGGAGTTGTGGTCCAAGACATCAGAAGGACACCAGGTGGTGTACCTATACACTTGAGTGACCAAGAAGTAGAGCTAAAGATGGAGCTGGAGTGGTTTTCAGTAACAGAAGTAATGGAATCTTTCCCAGTGTTATCCCCAGTTGCACCTCTTTATTTATTTTTGTATATTTGAATCCAGTCCTTCCTCCAAAGAAGCTCAGGGTTGTGGACTGTGGTTTCTACACACACACACACACACACACACACACACACAAACACTCCATTTTGCCCTCGCAAAAAGCCTGTTAGGTAGGTTAGGCTAAGAGATAGTGACTGGCCCAAGGACACTCTGTGCACTTTGAACCCAGGTTGTCCTGTTCCTAGTCCAACAAGCTAACCACTTCACCACCCTAACCTTTACATTGGTGAATGTTTGCCATTTACTGCTATGGGGAAAGGGGAAGTAGTTGTAGTTGGGATGAGGAGAAAATGTGCCACCTGTCTCTGATGGTCAGTGTCATGGCTGTTACTAGCATCTTTCCCATAGGACCCACGCATGCACACATATGTGCATAGTTACAATGTGCATGTGCACAGTTACAAGATGGGGGATACGTGGCTCAACAACACTACAAGCGAGAAGGATCTTGGAATTGTTGTCGATCACAAGCTGAATATGAGCCAACAATATGATGTGGCTGCAAAAAAGGCAAATGCTATTTGGGGCTGCATTAATTGAAGCATAGCTTCCAAATCCCGGGAAGTACTAGTTCCCCTCTACTCAGCACTGGTTAGGCCTCATCTGGAGTACTGTGTCCAGTTCTGGGCACCACACTTTAAGAAGGATGCAGACAAACTGGAGAGGGTTCAGAGGAGGGCAACAAAGATGATCAGGGGACTGGAAACAAAGCCCTATGAGGAGAGACTGAAAGAACTGGGCATGTTTAGCCTTGAGAAGAGAAGACTGAGGGGAGATATGATAGTGCTCTTCAAGGACTTGAAAGGTTGTCACAGAGAGGAAGGCCAGGATCTCTTCTCCATCATCCCAGAGTGCAGGACATGGAATCATGGGCTCAAGTGACAGGAAGCCAGATTCCGGCTGAACATCAGGAAAAACTTCCTGACTGTTAGAGCAATACGACAATGGAACCAATTACCTGAGGAGGTGGTGGGCTCTCCCACACTGGAGGCCTTCAAGACGAGGCTGGACAGCCATCTGTCAGGGATGCTCTGACTTGGATTCCTGCATTGAGCAGGGGGTTGGACTTGATGGCCTTGTAGGCCCCTTCCAACCCTATTCTATAATTCTGTGTATATACACACACCCATATACACACTGTGTACACAGAGATATATTGAACGTCCCAGGACTTTCTCTGCAATATAGAAGTCCTCCCTCCCAACATTCCCAAATGTTAAAATGACAGGCAGGGTGCTACTCAATAAATAGGAACATAGGAAGCTGCCTTATACTGAGTCAGACCCTGGGTCCATCTAGCCCAGTATTGTCGACACTGGCTGGCAGTAGCAGCTTTCCAGGGTTTCAGGCAGGAGTTTTCCCAGCCCTACCTGGAGATGCCAGGGATCGAACCTGGGGCCTTCTGCATGCCAAGCATGTGTGCTCTACCACTGAGCTACAGCCCTTCCCTGAAGTGGGTTTCCCTGGAAAGCTGACATTGCACATTAAAAAGCAACAACCTTGAACATGAAGCTTGGTGAGATCATGGCAACGAACAGGGCTTTGTGGTGAATCAATGTTGCAGTCCCAAAATGCCTGCTTCCCAACATCATCTTTGTGTCTCTCCTTCATTCACTGCTGAACCTAAATCTTTGGGAGCTGTTAATGCAAATGATGTTGATACACTGGGCATTCTTTCCTTTGTTGAGAACCCCACAGGGCACCGGGGCCTTTCTCAGTTAAAAAACACCCTCATTTTACCATCATCCTGCAGGGATTATGGTCATTATGGAGTAAACTTTGGATGCTCCTTAATTTACCTCCACTAGAGGATGGCTTCCTTTCTCTCTCTCTCTCCCTCTCTCTCTCTCTCTCTCGCATCACAAAGAAGAGAAAATGAGGTGAGAAGGAGGACACTTTTAGCTGCCTTTGCCATCCTCTGCTTCATAGGGAAGAGTCACAGCTTGAAGCAGCAAAATGGGGGAGGGGGGGATTGCATTTCCACAATCCCCAGTGGTCTGCCATCCCTGAATTAGGACCTCTTATGTATGCAACTGTGTTTGTTTTTCCTTTAGTTTACATGGTGGGCCTTCCACAAACCAGCAGCCTCCAAATGTGGTGGACCATAACTCCCATCACCACCAAACAACATGGCTAATGCTGGCTGGGGAGTGGGAGTTGTAGTCTACCACATCTGGACTGGGCTAAATTATGGAAGCCTGGCTTAACTTCTCCGGGTGGACGTCAAGATGCACAAATGCTGAACTATTTGAACAGTGTTTCAATGCTGATAAATCTCCGATGAACTATTTTGGGCCAAGATTTAACAGCTGAGATTCAATGGCTCCAAACAGATAGATCTATTTCTTTTTTTTTTTTGCTTTCTGGATACAGGCCACTGCATGGAGACATTCACATTTATTTCGTTTTCATCCTGCTGTCCTTGCAACAAGCTCAGGGAACCATGCCTCTTGCTCCTCTTACCCATTTAACCCCCAGAACCACCTTGTGAGGTAGGTTAGGCGGAGGGAGACGGTGAGCAGTGGGCCCAGGGTCACCCAGTGAGTGAATGAAGATGCTTCCGGCCTCTTGAGATGTCCACCTCAGCCTCACAATTAGAATTGTGTGAGAGGAAGGGATAGCATGACCCTGTTGGTTCCGTCCCCTCTGTCATGTCCTCATCACCCATCTCCGCATCTCTCCATGTGTTGGGGCTGGATATATGCAGCAGGGAGCTGGCTTTACACACAGATCCACTGTCCACCATGGTTGGACTTGATTAAGCCATGGTGGGATGTGGCACATGCTGGTTAAACAACCCTTACATAACCCTAAAACAGGCCATGGGTTATGCGAGGGTTGTCTAACCCTTGCACAACCCTTGCCGGCTGGGTTCAGACATCATGAAAAGCCGTGGCTTGAATATCCAAAATGGCCACCTGCCCGCACTGGCATGTGCCTCAGCACTCGTAAATAAGCCATGGTGGGCTGTTTGATCATGCAAACTGGCCCAGAAAGTCTCCTGCAGCAACTTAGAAGCTGGTGGAAAATCAGGGTTCTAAATCAGATGGAGAACCTACATACTCAGAGAAGGCTCCCCAGCACAGATGTCACCCCTCCACTGTGTAGAGGTCTGCAGGGATGGGTGACAATGATGCAGTGGAGGGGGAAAGACCAATGGGCGTTTCTGTGTTGTCCTTCTCATGTGCTTTTAATCACATGAAGAACTTCTGAAGAGAGTTTTCAGCAGGTAGAACATAGGAATATGCCGTACACTGAGTTATAGCATTGGTCCATCTAGTCCTGCAATGAGTCTTCATTGTTCAGGCAGGAGTTTTTCCAGGAGATGCCAGGGATCGAACTTGGGACCATCTGCATGCACAGCAGGTGCTTTGCCACTTGAGCTATAGTCCTACCCAAGCAGCTCAGACAATGTCTGAACCATGAGTTGCTCAGACTGAGAAGCTGGCCACAGTCTGGAGCTTTCTAGCAGGGGTAGAAAGTCTGTGGCTGTCCTGATGTTGCTGGACTCTAACTTCCATCAACCCCAGTCAGCATGGCCAATGGCCAGCAAAGATGGGAGCTGCAGTCCAACAACATTGGGGGCGGCTACAGTTTCCCCACCCTGCTTGGTAGGGACCGCACAAGAACCTCATGATCATCACAGCCCTGCTGGGTTGGAAACTGCAGTACCACAGCCTGGCCATTTCTAGTGGTGGCACTGCAGTGCAGGAAAGATCAAGCCCACAGCTCCCTCTTTCTACACACATTCATGGTTGCTCTGGCAGAAGGCACCATGGTCCTTAGCTCAGGCTGCCCCCACCTAGGATATCAGCTATGAGATGGCAGCTTCTGGGTCATGAGCAAGATGCGTGTGCGCACATGTGCATGCATGAAAAAGAAATGCGATTTTTGTGCGGTTTGGGGAATGTTACACTGCAGCAATGGCTGGTTTGTGCATGTGTCAGAAGAGGTAGAACTACGACTGTGGTTTCTTAACTTACATGCCAACTGATTCAATGTGGAATAACAAAACACTTCACCCCCCCCCCCTTGTGAATATTGATGTGGCAACCAGATTACTTGGCAAGCATTCTGAGACAGGTGTTCTGCATTCAATTATCTTAAAGACTCTCCAAGAAGGATGGCTGCATGATACACATTTATCTTTAATCTAATATAGTTTGCGGAGGATGTTTTTCTCCCCACCCCCCTCCGACAAATTACACTACACTTTATGGAAATGTAACATTTTCTATGAATGGCTCAGAGGAGCCAGGATGCATGCCAATGAGGGAGACAAAGTAGCTCATTTCGTATCAGCAACTGGCTCAGCCCTTTCCATTAGCAAATTAAAATCTGTTCAAATTTATTTACTAATATATTAGGAAGACACAGCAGGCTGACCCACCAACCCATATTATGAAGCAAACAACGGCGGCTGCGAAAATAATTATTAGGAAGTTCGGCGCCTAATGTTTGTCTGCTATTCTAATCATCCCATGGGGTCAACTCTATGGCGGCTTTACCATCTGCATTCTGTTCTAAGGCCACATTTACTTAAAAATTATCAATTACGTTTTCCAATGGCTTCTTCTGCCAATGGAACTCAAGGAAGCAGTGCTTTTGTTAAGGAGCTCCCCGCAAAATACAGCTGCCCTAAACCCTTCCCTCTTTTAATAGGTGGGAATATTTGTGACATCATGCCTGTTCCCACTGACATTGGCACCAATGGGTTCCATTCTAGGCAAGGGCCACATAATTCCTAAGCCCATTGATCTCAATGGGCTGAAGGACGCTCAGCAGTTTATTGGGCTCTAACCATTGTGTGGATCTGTTATGAGAGTTCCAGCCCAACACATCTGGAAAGCACCAAGTTGGGAAAGGCTGCAGCACATGGTCTTCCAGTGTTTAGAATATCCTTCCCCAGCGTGGTGCCCTAGAGATGTTGGTCTGCAAACATGCACTGGCCATGCTGCCTGGGGATGATAGGAGTTGCAGCACTTTTCATATAGTCCTGGGTTCTTCCAAAATTACATTTTACGTAGTCACTTACTTTGCTGAACTGGGAAAAATGCTGCTGGATCCAGAAATGCTATATTTGAAATACTAGGGAGTGAATTGAAGACCTACCTTCCCCAAGACCAAGGGAACTTCATAGAATAGTGGGGTTGGAAGGGGCCTACAAGACCACTGAGTCCAACTCCCTGCTCAATGCAGGAATCCAAGTCAGAGCATCCCCGACAGATGGCTGTCCAGCCTCGTCTTGAACTCCTCCAGTATGGGAGAGCCCACCACCTCCCTAGGTAATTGGTTCCATTGTCATATTGCTCTAACAGTCAGGACATTTTTCCTGATGTTCATCTGGAATCTGGCTTCCTGTCACTTGAGCCCATGATTCCGTGTCCTTCATTCTGGGATGATCGAGAAGAGATCCTGGCCTTCCTCTTTGTGACAACCTTCCAAGTACTTGAAGAACTTCCTTGAGAGGAAAGCCTGTGCTCTCAGAAGGTCTCCTCCACCCAATTTTTGGGGATCCCTCCCCTACACACCACAGCTCACCTCATCCAGCAGCATCTTCCAATTCCCTGTGTAGCATTTTCAGGGGGCTGGAGAGGCTGCCATGGGTAGGAGTGAGTGAGTCCACTTCTGCCAGCCCAGTCAATCCAGCTGAAATCTGGATCCAACCCTGGTAGTTAACAATGGGATTTCCTGGTCCAGAGGCAGGCAGCAAATGTCTGGATACCAGATGTGGAGGCCATGCAAAGTAGAAGGGCTGTTGCCTTTACATTCACACCCTGCCAGTGGGGTTCTCATAAACATCTGGCTGACCACTGTGGGGAAACAGGATGCTGTGGAGAGATGGACCTTTCATTTGCTGCAGCAGAGCTCTTTTCCATTTTGTAAACCACGAGTGTCTGAAAAGTGAGGCAAGAATTAACACAGCAGAAAGTGCATTTGCTTGTGCATGCTTGTGCATGCGTGCACATGCGTTTCACTCTCACCTTTTATTTGTGGAGTGTACTGATGACGGGAGGCGAGCACATCCTCATTTGTCTTGACAGAAAGAGGTCTTCAAAACATGGAAGAAAGGACACCGGGTTCAGGAAGGCTGATCTAGCTAATAACAGAATCCCCAGTATCTCAAATGTAGCATTTTATCAAAACATTTCTGGATCCAGCAGCATTTTCCCCAGTTCAGAAAAGTAAGCAACTATGTAAAAATTAATTTTGGAGGAACCCAGAAGTATTTCATCAGTGTTTTGCCATTGTTTCACAAAATATTCCAACATGTTTTCTGTAATACAAGTTGGTACTGAGAGAAAGAGAGAGTAAATAAGAGGTTTTTTTAAAAAAAGAAAGCAGAGATAATAGAATTTCAAAAGGACTGAAAAGACTAGATAGAGAGTTGAGGTTTTGGATGTGTTTTTGGTTCCTCCTAGTGGCAATGCCTTGATATGACTTATACAAAGCAATTCTAGTATGGAGGTAGAATAAATGAAGGAAGGCAGAATTGCCACGATCTCAAATGTTATGGACAAAATATGCACACCTCCTCAATAGCAGTTATAAATTCATGCAGAGGTATACTGGATGAAAACTCTCATAAAAATGTAAGAGTCCTGATGGATCAGCCCAAAGACCATTGTTTTGATACAATGCTGTATTTGAGATACTGGAGTATCTTCCTGAACTGGTGCCCTTTCTTCCATGTTTTAAAGACTTCTTTCTGTCAAGAAAAATGATGACATGCCTGCCTCCCTTCATAAGTACACTCCATAAATAAAAGGTGAGGTTGAAACACACACACACTGTCAGGGTGGACACTGAGCCCATAGAATCCCAGAGTAGTTCTGATTCTGAGGAAGAGCAGTTGCTCCTGGGAGAGGAGCGCGCTCCTCTTTCCCAGGGCCCACAGCTGACAGAGATTCCTCCTACCAGCATTCCTAAATTAAATAGCAGTCCAGGGAGTGACCGAGCGCGGGAAGTAGACTTGGTGGACGTGCAACGCCGACGCAGAGAGCGGCGCCAAATGGAGGGCGCAGAAAGGAGGCGTAGTGCCCAGTTGGCGCGCAAACAATGGCTGCGCCCAGAGGATCCAAAAGAAAAGGGGAGGGACTCTCCCTAGTCCTTAAGTTCAGGGGTCTGCCAGTAATTCCCTTTCAAACGGGGACCAACTGTTCCAACGTAGGGCATAGGTACTCTGCTGCTCATATCTAGTTGCTACCTGTAGAGTTGTTAAGTTGTAAAAGAAGAATAAAGCTTTGAAAGGAATCCCTTTGTCTGTGTCTGGACTTGGCTACTGGATTAGACTGAGAGAGGCCTCCAAGGAGCCCTTGACACACACACACACACACACACACACACACACACACACCCTGATTTATTCGGCTTCCCACAGTGACCATCCAGATGCTTCCAAGAAGGCAAGTAGAAGGTCATGAAGATAATAGTTGATGTTCCTCCCTAGCAAATGGTAACCACTGGTATATGCCAGTGTGGTGTAGTGGCTAGAGTTTTGGACTGGGAATCGAGAGATCCGGGTTCTACTCCCCACTCAGCCATGGAAACTCACTGGGTGACTTTGGGCCAGTCACAGACTGTCAGCCCAACCTACCTCACAGGGTTGTTGTTGTGAGGATAAAATGGAGATGAAGAGGATTATGTACACTGCCTTGGGTTCCTTACAGAGGAAAAAAGGTGGGATATAAATGCAATAAATTAATAAATAGCTTCTGAACATGGGGCTACTATATAGCCTAGTAGCCAGTGACAGACCTCTTTTTTGTAGATTTTTCCATTCTGCAAGAGAGAATTCTTATCTGCTGATTCCATGGAATGGTCGACCATTAGTTTGTGTCTCCAATGGAACACATCATTAGCAAGAAAGAAGAGTCTTGTGGTACCAACTAAACACATTTACTGTGGCATAAACGTCCATGGATTGTAGCCCACTTCATTAGATGCATAGAGTGGCCCTCCAGATGTTTTGGCCTAAAACTCCCATCAGCCCTAGCAAACATAGCCAGTGGTGCATGATCGTAGGAGTTGTAGGTCAAAATATATAGAGGACCACAAGTTGGCCACCCCTGATATACAATATAGATGGCAGTATTTGGGAAAGAACTGTAAACAGTGAGGTCAGAAGTAATTACGTGCTGAAAGAACAGAGTGATAACCACCTTATTATGGCCTTGTAGGCCCCTTCCAACCCTACTATTCTATACTATTCTATGATTAATAGAGCTGTGTGCAAATGGCCTCTCAAAATTATCCACCCTGTTTGTGGGCAAAGAGGAGGAGAAATTCTCCAACAATTTCTCCCAGGCTGGGTTCACCTTTGGCAGGGTAGCACGTTTTTCTTTTTTCCTAAGCATTTTCGGTTTTGCATCCTCCACTATGCCTCATACCCAGCATCATTCCAGGGCATTGTGGGGAGCAGAGGTAAGAGAGCCAAGATACCCCACAACTTGTGAAGAACATTTGGGGAAAATTCTGAAAAGTGGCCTTTTATATCTAGGGAGAGCAAGCAAAGGAAAATGTCAGAATCTTTCTGAGACAAATGTCCTCTGAGAAATTTTGGCTCAGCTCTGGTTGTAATTCTTCAGGGTTCAGGACCTTCCCCAGGGTCTTCCAAAGATAAAATTTCTGCGGGGTGATAGTGGATACATCTTTTCTCTAGCACAAATGTTTATAATACTGCTGCTTCCCTGAAAGCCCTGTAGCAGGTGTGAAGGGTCAGTATTGGGCCCAGATCCAGGAAGAGGTGGAGTTAGTGCTTTGCCCAAACCTGTCCTCCAATTTCCTGGAAGTTTTCTTTCACCCATGAGAGTGGCTTTCATTTTACTCCTTATTCTCAGAACATTTTATTAGGGCTGCGCAGGGACCCCTGGATCTGAGTTGGAAGCCGCTTTGTGGCTTCGGAGGTGGGCCCGATTTGGCTTGGGATAAGTCAGGGGTCCCCCAAGCCCACTCTGAACCTGAAGCAGGATTAGGCCATCTGAATCCTGCTTTGGGTCTCCCCGACGCCCCATGCAAGCCCCCATGCAAGCCCCCAGCTCCTTACCTGGGCCGCTGCCCCCTCCCCTCTCCTCCTCTGCTGCTGTCACCACCTCCACTGCCACCACTGTCACTGCCACCACCATCATCACTGCCCAGTGCTGCCACCTCCTGAGCCCTGGACCCACTCCAGCTCTTGTTTCAGGGAGTCACCATTTTAAACATGGCGACTCCTGCCAAAAAGCCGGCATGTGTCCAGGGCTCAGGAGCTGGCTGTGGCAGGCGGTGACTCCTGTGAGTCAGCCTAGGTTAGGAGCTGGAGGTGCCGGGGTGCATGGGCTGGGGTGCCGAAGCTCTGAA
Organism: Heloderma suspectum; assembly: GCF_057233095.1. NCBI lineage: Eukaryota > Metazoa > Chordata > Lepidosauria > Squamata > Helodermatidae > Heloderma > Heloderma suspectum. The sequence continues at coordinate 7,826,725 of NC_139466.1, forward strand.
GTGCACCGACCGCTTTGGAGAGTCCCTGACCCGCTTTGGGTCACTTCATGTCCACTCTGCTTCACCTTGGAAGGGGTCTGAAATGGCCCAAAGCAGCCTGCTTCGACTCGGGGTTCAGGCCTTGGGCCAAAGTGGTGCAGAGCCCTACATTATGTAATGTATTTTGAACTTCTTTTAGCTGCAGACCGGAAAGTCGGCAGGACAGCAGTTCGAGACCCGAGTGCCGCGTGACGGAGTGAGCTCCCGTCTTCAGTCCCAGCTCCTGCCAACCTAGCAGTCTGAAAGCAAGAAATTGCAAGTAGATAAATAGGTACCGCTTCGGCGGGAAAGGTAACAGCATTCCGTGCACCTCGGTGTTCAGTCATGCCGGCCACATGACCATGGAAGCTTCGGACAGCGCTGGCTCTTCGGCTTAGAAATGGAGATGAGCACCACACCCTAGAGTCGGACACGACTGGTTGGGGACACCTTTACCTTTACTTTAACTACTGCGAGGTGGCTGAGGGTGCTGTTCATGGTTTCGCTTTCTATTATACATCTCCCTATTGCTCTGCAGCCTCCCAGGCTGCCTGCATTTTCTGATCTGCAAAAGACCTGTGAGAGGAATTACTTCTTTATGTCTTCTGCTGGGCTTTAACTGAAGGGTGGGAAGCCAAGGAGGCTACAGGCTGTTGGAGAAATGATTGTACAATGAAAGATAGGACAATCACACATACTCCTTGGCCATCAGTCAAGTAAGCACAAGAACCTTGAACCCAACCCATGACCATTTCTCCATTTTTTTTCTCCTTTGCGTTTCTTTTGAGAAGCAATTTCTTCGGAGAATGAGAATGTGTTTTTTTTTTTAAGAGTAGGACACATTTTTGGTCCAGCACTAATTATTAACACTGGTCATTCACAGTATGGTTCTTGTTGATAAGACAAACATCTTGGCACTAGTTAAGCCAATTAACACATGTAGAGTTATGAAAAATCCTTTATCCCAATCTCAGCCGGTGATGGAATTACACGTGTTGATGTGCCGGAATAAATGTGTTAGTTTGCAGCAGTAGACTGATATGGCTACCCTCTAAACATTCATGGTAACAACCAGCCTGTCAGGGCTGGGTGATGGTAGCAGTCTGAGGTCAGCCAGGATCTGGGAACCGATAGGCATGGGACAAGCCAGTAATGAGGACCAAAGAGGAAGTCAGAAGTCCGGACCAAATGACAACCAAGGATACTGGAACACACCACACCTCAGGAAGACCATTTGGCTCATGGGAAATTAAACTGGGACAAGAAGGCCACTTATTCTTCTTCCTCCCCTGTGAGATCCAATGGCCAGCGTGGTGGGCGGAGTCGGTCCCGGGAGTGTCAGGTACTTCATGGAGAAGCTACCACCTGCCATTCAGGGCCAAAGTAAACATTCGTTTAATCACACATACTGTAGCTTTGCAGAGGAGGCTGGTGAGTCCGATGTCAGTGGGGCGGCAAATCCACTCTGAGTTTCAGTCAGAACCAGTCAGAACTCTAAAGGAGCTCCACAAGCTCTTTTAGATAACTCTTTTAGAGTTCTGTCTGGTTCTGCCTGAAGCTTGGAGCAGATTCACCACCCCACTGACACCAGAGCCATCAGCCTCCACTGTAGCTGTGCATGATAGTTTCACTTACTCTCAAGTATGTGTGTACAGCCTTAATTTGCATCGGGATCACAATGTACAAGGAGGGGAATGGATGAAATGTTCCTCCCTACCTGTTTTTGTCTTGAATTCCCCCCCCCCCGGGGGTGGGATTTTTTTAAAAAAAACGGGGAGAAGCTTCCATTAACTCCACTGGAGACTTTCTTCTTCTTTTTAACTCCACCCCCATGGGAGTTGGTGGTGGTATTTCTGGACAAAAATGGGGGTGGGAAGGTTTAAGACTGCCCTTCTGGAGTGCTGTGGGCCCGATCTGAATCCGGGCAACACACACTTACTTGAGAGTAAGTAAAAGTATCACACAGAGCTATCCTATGTGTGATTAGACGAAAGTTTAGTTTGACCCTCAGTGGTTCATCTCATGGGAGAGGCTGCACACAGATTCAGCAACACAGGGAAATATTCTAGGGCTGGGAAATTTAAAACAACAACAACACAATGACCCTAGATTGTTATACGGCAGGGTCAAGTGATTCATGTGAGACAGCATGAACAATGCCCAAATTGCACAAAAAGGGTAAAATTCAACCTAAGTCCTACTTAGAGTAGACCCATTGAAATGGATGGGGCTTCAGCTAGTCACAGCTACCTTGACCCCATTCATTTCAATCTACTCTAAGTAGGACTTAGGCTGGATTTTACCCAATAATCTCTTTATGACCTAGGTCCAGGATACCTAAGGGATCCATCTCCTTCCAGATGCGAAACCACTGCTTTATTTAGCCCTGCTCTGTCTTCTCTGACTAGCAGTTGCTCTCCAAAACCTAATGCTAAGTGTGACCTTTTCTTTATTTCAGCTGAAGATATCAGAGACCGAGCCTCAGACCTTCTCTGTGCAAACTCTTTGTACCACTGAGCTACAAACCTTTCCCCACATTGCGATCAAGTAGCAATAATTTATTGCAAGGACCATCTACTGTATAATTGGTGGCAACAGCTTAGAGGGCATCCTCTGTTATACTCCTCATGGACTGAAGATCTATTGTCCACAAGATGTCTGACAGATCTGACGAGTTGGCTTGTTGAAGCGGGCCTTGAAAAGCTTTTTAGTCAAATTAGCTTGTGACTGCTGGATATGCCAGTTAGCGCTGCCATTAATGTATGCCAATGAAATTTGATTGTCTTCAGCATGTATCAATTATTTTAACATTTGACTAGTTGTATGGTATGTTACTGATCAGATTGGGTAATATCCAATGTTAATCCAACATAGAGTAAACCCACTGAAATGAATGGAACTTAATTTAGTTGTGACTAACATAAGTCTCATTCATTTCAATGGGTCTACTCTATGTAGGACTAACATTGGATACTACCCAATGATTGATAGATAGATAGGCTGTTGTTGTTGTTTGGTAAATTAGGAATAAAAGGTAGGCACGGGGAGAGTCAAGGTTGAGTCTATATGCCCTTAACAACTGCTGTGCCTTGTGGAGGAGGCATGCCTCACACTATGGGTAAAGAGGCCCCACCCCCTCCATGACGTCCTTGAGAAGATCACTCTTGGACATCTGCATTAAATATGCATTTCAGTGTTTTGTATTACATCTCATCGGTAGGGGACAGTACAATGTTCTCCAGCAGGGGAAGAAGAATAGCTTCCAGAGGACATCACTCCATTTACTTCAAACCAGGCTAATAGGTAAGACCTACAATCATCTGGAAAAACACCATCTTCTCTTTGAGATGGTGGTTGGTTCCCTTTCTTTACCTAGTTTCTGTCTGGTTCAGTCTTCTAGTCAGTGTCCTCAGACTCTTCTGACTCCTCTTGGTTTTTCTTACGTTTGACTTTTCTGTGTACACTTTCTTTACTTTTCACCCCACTTCCCTTTTTGGTTTTAGAGGTCTTCCCTTTTAATTTCTTCTTCACATGTCTCTTCTCCTTCTCGAAAACCTCCTTCACCTCAATGAGCTTAACTTCTTTTGACTTTGTACTTATTGCCTTCTTATTCTTCCCATTGGCCTTGGATTCCCCTGCTTTCTTAATCTTACTAATGTGCTTTTGAACAGCCTTAGATTTTGCCGCCTTCTTAATTTTACCAATATGCTTTTTGATGGCCTTAGATTTTGCCGCCTTCTTAATTTTACCAACATGCTTTTTAACGGCCTTAGATTTTGCTGCCTTCTTAATCTTGCCAATGTGCTTTTTAACGGTCTTGGATTTTGCTGCCTTCTTAATCTTCCCAATGTGCTTTTTAACAGTCTTGGATTTTGCTGCCTTCTTAATTTTATGAACGTGCTTTTTAACAGCCTTGGATTTTGCTGCTTTCTTAATCTTGCCAATATGTTTTTGAACGACCTCTGATTTTGCTACCTTCTTGATCTTATCCAGTTTTTTCTTCACTGCATGCTTTTTACCTTTCTTCTTCTTCTTTCCTTTTTCTTTCACAACAGAATATTCTTCCTCCTCTTCTTCAGATTCTTCTTGCTCATCTTCCTCTGCTCTTTTTAGTTGTCCTTTTTGCAAATCCTTTCCCAGCAATTCTTCCTCCTCATCTACAATATAATTTAGAAAGTTGAAGTCTTTCTGATATTTTAGAAAGATACAGACAGACTAACTTCCTCATTCACACCTGAGCCTAATCTTGAGTGCTCTGGATAGTTTTGATCAAGTTGCTTCCTTTCCACCCAAACCCAAGGCTGGAACTACAGTACCTTTTGTGTGCATGATCAGAGTCAAGCCCCTTGCCTGAGAGTGTCCCTTAACTACCTAGGATGCTGCTTCCAACCTGGCTGTTCCCATGCTGAGTGAGAATAAAGATGGTACGGCTGACTCTTAGATGATGGTCTGCACAAGATGGACTGCACATGATGGACTGCACATCTAAGACTGCACTCTTAGATGATGGACTGCACTTAGATGATGGACTGCACAATAAAGATGGTACTACTGACTCTTAGATGATGGACTGCACAACTAGCTGACCATGCCAGCCTCTGGACCCTGCAATGCCTCATCTGTAAAATGGAAATAAGAATGGCTTTCCTTGTCAGGACATCACACACTATATTAGGGAGCAATCCTATGGCCGCTAGTCAGCAGCTAGATGGCCATGGTCAGTTCCAGGGAACCGAGCTCGAAGCCTGTGCTTTGAGGTCGGTTCCTGGAGAACTGACCTCCACCCCCTCCTGTGCACCTCATAGTCAGCAAGGGTTGGCACCATGCTCCACAGTCAAAAGAGCAGTGAGGAAAAGGGGAAATGGCATGTTCCTGGGGGCGGGGCAGTGAGGTCGGAGGTGCCAGTATGATGCATCCTATATGTTGTCCTGCCACCCCTTCCCACGCTCCAAGGTCCCACAGCTAGACAGCTGAAATCAGCTGTCTAGCCACGAAAGCAGGGTGGCGGGAGTGGGGAGGAGATCTGCCCCTCACCAGTCCTCCCACCCTGCACTGGATAGGTGGTCACCCCTGGGCTCGGAGGTGACTGTCGATCTGCATAGGAATGCTCCCTCAGATCCCACGTTGCACAACTGGATAGAACAGTTCCTAAGGGAGGTATAATGGAAGTTGAATTGTGCTCCCCAGTTGCATAAACTTGCAAAGTTTATGCAAGTAAAGTTGCATAAACTTTACTTTATATCAAAGTAAAGTTTGATATACTTTGCATTATCAAAGTGGGTACTGATGGCCAAATAAGCTGACACCACAGAAATCATTAGAATTTGTAAAAGAGCACATAGAAAAATACATAAGAGTGTCGGATGTATTTTCACCAACATCCGACGGTTAGCCAATCACCTAGAGAGAGAAAACTACTTGCTGTGGCCTTTTTGCGCTGGTAAGACAAGTTAATCAACAGATGCATCGTTCATGTCAATATTACCTGACTCAGCTGAGCCTTCAATTTCCTTTTCTTTCTTTAGCTTCTTCTTTGCTGCCTTTTTTTCCTCCTGGATTTGCCTCAGAAAGACATTCTTTTTGGCGTAGGCCTTGATTTGAGGGCCACGCTGTTTCAATTCATCCTCTTTCGAACTGAGAGAGGAGATGGTTTCATTAAAGGAAGAAGATGGCTCTAACCCGCCCCTTGCAGCAGGAAGTAACTTTCACTGAAGCACTTCCTGTTGGAATTCTTGCCCACCAGCTGCTGTCGCTCATCAGGGTGATGTGTGGAAGCACTACCACCCAACACCATTTTATTACATTACATTTTATTACATTTATATCCTGCCTTTTTTCCTCCAAGGAACTCAAGGCGGTGTACATACTCCTCCTCCTCTCCATTTTATCCTCACAACAACAACCCTGCGAGGTGGGTTGGGCTGAGAGTCTGTGACTGGCCCAAAGTCACCCAGTGAGCTTCCGTGGCCGAGTGGGGACTAGAACCCGGATCTCCCAACTCCCAGTCCAGCACTCTAGCCACTACACCACACTGCCTCTACTACTACTGCCAATGAAGATTTATTCATCAGCAACATGGGGAACTGCTTATACTGAGTCAGACCATTGAGCAATCTAGCTTAGCCTTGTTTGCACTGACTGGCAGCAGCTCTCCAGGGTTTCAGGCTAGATTCTTGCCTAGCCCTACCTGGAGATGCCAGGAACTGAACCTCTGACCTTCCGCATGCAAAACATCTGCTCTGCCACTGAGCTACAGCCCTTCCCCAACCGCAGCGCACCAGTTGCTGACATACTTACGACAAGATACACCATACAATGATTCCAATTAGAAGAACAAAACTAAAGGCTATGGAGCCTTCGACAACAATCTTTGCCAAGGCAGGCCGGTTTGGGATCACTGGAGCAAACAAAGAAAACAGTCTTATTTATGCATGTAAGCGTTCATGTATACTAGGGGTGGACAACTTGTGGCCCTCCAGATGATTTGGACTTCAACACCCATCAGCCCTAACCAGGATGGCCAATGGTGATAGTTCATGGGAGCTGCGGGCAAAAACATCTGGAGGGCCACAGGTTGCCCGCCCTCAAGTTTAATAACAACACTCTGCAAGACGTTCCATGGATTATTGTTGTTTAAACAGCATTATTGTTGTTTATGTTGTTTTAGTATGGTTTTAATATTTGATTTGTTTGTTTTTGATGTTGTTTATGCCACCCTGGATTCCTGTGGATGAAGGGTGGTTTATAATTTTTAAAACAGACAAACAAGCAAACAAAGAAACAGACAGGCGAACACTTCAGGTAGGACCTGATAGCATTTGTTTATTCATCCATCCATCCATCCATCCATCCATCTATCCATCCATCCATCTACGCACTCACCTACCCACACATTCACTCATCCATCCACCGTAGTCCTCCTGTAGGTTTTTTTGGATAATTCAGTTGGATGCTTTAAAAAGTCTCTTCCTGAGAGCTAATTCAAACATTAAGAAAAAAGGATATGGAAGAGTTCTACTGGGACGGTACCACTTCAGAATAGATATTGGAGGGGGTGTGTTCAAATGCTGTGGGAATGTAATGTGGAAGAAAGAAATTTTCCAGAGTAGCCTTCTCTCTTGCCATATGCAAAGAGTTTTAGATGGTGGTGGTGGCGGCGGTGGGTGGGTGGGTGGGTTGTGGTGGTGGTGGTTTCAAACATGACATTCTCACACCTGCATTCTAAACTGTGATAGGCCTAGGAGGGTTGTAAGACATGCTTTCTGTAAACATTTGATTCAGTTGTCTGTTCTTTTTATCCTGATGTTGTTATAGCTACAGCTAAGACAACTTGAAATAAACTTGACTTGATTGTTAGATCTCAGCATAGTCATCTATTTACTGGGAAATGACCTTACATATAATTACATAATTTGACCTTACATGACAAATATTACCCCCTTAAAAGTGAATTCTTCTGTCGCTATGCCTTTCCTATGCTTGGCAGTATTCCAGAAGACATAATTCAGAAGAGACAGCTACTCACTTAACCTACCTTCCCATCCTTAAATACAGTCAATATTCATTTACCATTGTTCCAGTTGATAGATCTTTTGAAGAGAGCATGTGGCCGAATGAGTCCTGTCTTGTGTGGGATGCTTCTGACTTCCACAAAAATAACAGATTAAAGTGGTACAAGACAAGATCAAGAAGACAACATCCTTTGATACTCAGGGGTTCCCATCTTACATCTTCCTTTGTAATCCATTTATGTTAACTGAACAGCACCAAAGTACATTAACATGCATTAGACAGTTAGCAGCCAACTAGAGAGGCAGTTGCCCAGGTATGGCCAATACATTTTACTATTTTTTCATACCAGGGGACATCTCAATGTTTTCACAAGATATTATGGGCAGTAGAAGGATGCAGCACATTGTTAAATATTTGAAGCAGTAAGGCAAGCCAGGTATGTGGTGAGCCATGATAACTGAAAAACAACCAGCAAATGGAGCCTTGATTGTTTACCCAGGGTGCCACTCTTCTTTGCATTGTAAAGGAGCAGATGGTGGAGTAGAACCTCCTCTCCTTTCCACCATGCAGATGCCCAACTCTCTTATTGAAGGGAAAGATTTATGTTGATTGGGTTCCTGCAGACTAAGGGAGTTAGTATGAAACACTCACTTTATATGTAAGGTCATTTGCATGGTGGAGGGAAATTCAGCAAGATGCAACAATGGTTATTAGCTTAGATGGCATTAAGAGGAGATTAGACAAATTCATGGAGGTCTATTATCTCTATCTATCTATCTATCTATCATCATCATCATCATCATCATCATCAATCTCTATTTTTAAGCTACCCTTCTGGTTCAAGTTCAGCAGAGGCAGTGAAGAAAACACAAGTATAAAAATAAAAATACAATGATTTAATATAATAATATTTAGAAATCAATTTTGAAAATGCTGAAATTCAAAAATACAGCCCCCCACCACATTAAAATGTAGCCCAGCCAGTTTTTTTTTTTTTTAAAGATTTCCGGAGCCACCACCACCACTAACAACAACAACAACAACAGTATCAGTAAAGCAGGAGCATACCCCCCCCAATATATCAACTAAAAGCCACTTGAAACAGGTGTGTTTTTCAAAGCCTTTGGAAATATTGCAACTGAAGGGGCCAACCACACTCCTCCTGGGAAGGAGTTCCATAAGGTATGGACAGCTACTGAGGAGGTTCTTGTTCTAGTGCCTGACAATTTAACTTAAAGGTGCACCAACAAGGAGGGTGATCAGATGCTGATCTTAAAGCACAGGGGAGTTCAGGCAGTCTGTCAAATAACCTGGCCCCAAACCATGTAGGACTTAAAAGGCCAAAACCAACACTTTGAATTGGGCCCAGAAACATGCTGGGTTACCCAATGCAAGTGGTAAGAATCAGTATAATGTGATTGGACCATCTAGCTCAGCCTTCCACAACTTGGTGCCCTCCAGATGTGTTGGACTACAACTTTCAACATCTCCAGCCATCATGGGGGATGGGAGTCATAGTCCAACACATCTGGAGAGCACCAAGTTGTGGAAGGCTGATTTAGCTCCAACAATCCTCAAGCAGCTGCATTTTGCACCTACTGGATCATCTTCAAAGGCAGCTGCATGTAGAGCACATTACAGTAGTCTAGTCTTGGTGTTACTAGTGCATGCATGGCCAAAGCTAGATCCATCAAAAGATAGCTAAATGAAACTTCCCCATTTAGAGGGATTCTACTTTTGACTGCTAGGTTCTGGGGGCAAAAAAAAACAACAACAGAGGAGGAGAATTGCCTTTATTCTCTGATTGTAAAGAACCGTCTGTCCACTGTTTGTGGGGAACAAATGATGGTGGACCTTATGAACCCTTTGTCTAACCCAGTAGGGTTCTTATGAGTACCACATTGGGTAATATATAAACTGTGGACAAGAGACCCGTTACTGGTGATTGAAAATATTAATCGCAAACCAATCTTCTAAACATCATGTGGTCTTAACATTTTTGAGGATGTTGAGGATATAGAACTTGAACCAGCCAACCAAAGACTAGAAGTCATCTCACCCATATACTCCATAAATGACCTAGATGTTGGTTGATTTGTTGCAGGGTTGGTTTCCAGAGCTGGAGGACTCAGGTCAATCTTCTCAGGCTCTTCATAAGCTTTGATAGGGGCTAAAGGGGGGTGGGGTGGAAAATGACTTCACTGGAAATCAAAGTGTTGAACACAGAACGTAATGAATATGTTAAGAAGAGTATTGTGCTGAAAATTTCTCCTACATTTTTTTTTTTTACCATTCTCATTCAATTTGATAGAAAAGAAATCGCTTCCAAATAGAAATTCAAATGAGAAGAAATTTCAGAGAAATTCTCATGGGTTAGGTTTGGAGTTCTTGGGCTTACTTTACTTATGAGGTGGCCATGGAGCTTAATTTAGTTGTGAGGTGGCCATGGAGTGTACAGAGATTAATTGTACAACAATCTCTGTGGCAATCTGTAGCATCTTCAGCTTCCCCCACTTTTGTTAAAGCCATCATGAGGAAGACATCCTGAGGCAATTCCTCCATGGGACTGTTTCAGTTCAGGAACAGCAGGTGACCTGGGAGGCTGCAGAGCCATGGAAAGATGTGAAACACAGAGGAACAACACACACAGCACCCTCGGCCACTTCATGGTGATGAGGTAAGCTCAAAAACGAAAATAAATCCAAAATTCTGCCTCAGAAAAATGGAAGCCTGTATATAGTTGATGCTGTTGTCACTTGCAGGAGCAGTGCAATAAACCAAAAACCCTTAGGAAAAAAGAAAGAACCTGTACTACAACCCCTGCCAATAACGAGCCCTATCTGTGAGAAACTGTTGGAGAATTTCTCCTCCTCTTGAAGAAATTCAGTAAAATTTTCCCCCTAATTTCTCTGCCCACAAATAGGCTGGAGAATTTTGAGAGGCAATCCGTGCACAGCTCTAGTTAAGAAGAACCATACTAGGACAAAACCACACATTCCTAGTGGTGTAGTTTCCTTGTAAGGTCATAGAATCATAGAATCATACAATAGTAGGGTTGGAAGGCCATCGAGTCCAACCCCCTGCTCAGTGCAGGAATCCAAGTCAGATCATCCCTGACAGATGGCTGTCCAGGCTTGTCTTGAATGCCTCCAGTGTGGGAGAGCCCACCACCTCCCTAGGGAATTGGTTCCATTGTTGCATTGCTCTAACAGTCAGGAAGTTTTTCCTGATGTTCAGCTGGAATCTGGCTTCCTGTAACTTGAGCCCATTATTCCGTGTCCTGCATTCTGGGATGATTGAGAAGAGATCCTGGCCTTCCTGTCTGGGACAACCTTTCAAGTACGTGAAGAGCACCATCATATCTCCCCGCAGTCTTCTCTTCTCAAGGCTAAACATGCCCAGTTCTTTCCATCTCTCCTCGTAGGGCTTTGTTTCCAGTCCCCTGATCATCTTTGTTGCCCTCCTCTGAACCCTCTCCAGCTTGTTTGCACCCTTCTTAAAGGTCAATGTGTGGGAGGGGTAGACTTTAAAGGGAGAATCTGTGGGTAAAAGGGGGTGCTTATCTCTTTCCAGTGATTTAGCAGAACCAAGGCTCACAGAGTCAAAGCACAATTTTATTAGCAGGGGTCCTCCTGACATCAGCTGCCACTCCACTCAGACATCCCTGTTCCCCCTGAGATTAGCTGTAAGCTCTCCAGTAGCTGGGGAAGAAATGGATTTTCCCAGTAACTATATATTGTTTCAACTATTCCTGTTGTAATGGAAAGCATTTTGGGGTGTCTTGGTCTTGAATGGGCAATTAAGAACTATTAGCTTTACTAAAGAAATGTTTCTGGTGGAAATAAAACCACTAGAACTGCTAGGGATCAACAACAAAGACATGAACGAGAAAGGGATTCTCAAAAGTGCCAGTATTTATTGAAGCTTAACAAGTTTCACAAATGCCATTTCTCCTGTGGAAATGTAAGTGCCATTCTTAACTCTAGAACATTACACAGTTTTGATTGTAGGAATAGTCTAGACTAGAGCAGGGCTAGCCAGAAGGTAGCTGTCTAGGTGTTTGAAACTTTAACTTCCAGAAGTCCCTGCCAGCATGGCCAGTGCTTAGGAATGCTGGGAGTTGAAGTCCAAAATATCCAGAAGCCAAAAGGTTGGGGAAGGCAGTTCTAGCATATTTACACTCTACTCCTATACTCACTTATCTGGGAATAAGCCCCACTGAACTGAATGGGACTTACACCTGAGTAGATGTGTATGGGATTGTGCTATTTACTTCGGTTGCCCCTGAAGGACACAGTATTTCTGAAATGCACTGGGCTTCAAGAAACTCAGGCACTTCAGAGAATCCATTTTTCTTTCATTTCTTTATCTTTTAGCCTGAGGGCAAGCAACACAGAGCTGGGCCTTAAGCAAAAGAAGGAGTGATTTTAGAAATGTTTTCACCAGCATCAAAAGTTGTAGTGGGAATGCAAAAGACAATTGTTATTTCAAGGAGTTAAAAAGTAAAGGTAAAGGTGTCCCCAACCAGTCGTGTCCAACTCTAGGGTATGGTGCTCATCTCCATTTCTAAGCTGAAGAGCCAGCGCTGTCCGTAGATGCTTCCATGGTCATGTGGCCGGCATGACTGAACACCGAGGTGCACGGAACGCTGTTACCTTTCCCGCCGAAGCGGTATCTATTTATCTACTTGCAATTTTTTGCTTTCAAACTGCTAGGTTGGCAGGAGCTGGGACTGAAGACGGGAGCTCACTCCGTCACGCAGCACTTGGGTCTCGAACTGTAGTCCTGCCGACCTTCCAGTCTGCAGTTCAGCATCTTAACCACTAAGCCACCGCGTCCCCTTCAAGGAGTTAGCGGTGCACAAAAAATTGCTCCTTCTGATGTCTAGACTTTTGGTTGGGCCTGTTCCTTTTATGGTTAGTTGACCTCCCTCTTCTCATTAGTTCCCAGGGCCAGGTATCTGTTTGAGGCTGTACAGATCAAGAGGCTAGTAGATAGGGATGTCAGAGAAAACTGCAACGGAATCAAATGAATTTGTATTTCTATTAATCCGACTCTCAGATTCCACAGTGGATTGGCTTTCCCTGAGTTGCACAGATTCCCCGGACTTGCGAATCTGTTTTTTTTTTTTTTTACTTTCCAGAATTTTACTCAAATTTGATCATAGAAAAAAATATTATATAAATATATATATATATATATATATATATATATACACACACACACACACACACACACACATATATATATATATATATAATGGCTGAAAGTATGCATTTCTCCCATAGGCTAAAGCATGAAAATGCGCATTTTGGGGAGGGGGGATTTGCACAGTTTTGCAAGTATGAATGTGCACAAATGCAGTTTTGTCCAAATGTGGGAAACTGGAAAAAAAATAAATTCTGCCAATGAGTGGATGATGGAATGAAAGGCACCTGACGGTCCACGGAATGTAGACAGAACAGATTTTACAAAATCTGTACATCCCTATTAGCAGATATGCTTCTTGGGAGATTTCAAGGTTAGCTACTTGTTGTGAGAGCAGCTGGGATTGGCATGTTTAGGTTAGCTGTGATCCTACTTGCTAGAGCTCCAGGATAAAAAGTAGAGTTACTATGAGCATAATAGTATATATGAATCCCTGAGACACTCCCTGAGTGACGCAGGGTGATCCTGAGAGGTGCTATGTACCAGAGGCCAGTATGGGGGAGTCACGTCCATTGCCATATTTTGATTCTGAGATCCCTCGACAACTGCAGGGATGTAAGCTTATAATCTTATTTTGAAGTACATTGCTGCAATTACCATGTTTGGCTTAAGTGTTTGCTGTAATCATTCTGTTGCTTTGCTTTTGCTTAATAAGGCTAACAACTTTTTTTGTGTTTATTGTATTCTGAATCCTAAAAAGAACCATTGACTATTGGCAACACAACAGGAGTCCTTCATCTGAAGGGGCCAATGACCACGCTGACTGGTTATGATGGCAGTTGTCATCCAACACATTTGGAGTAAGCCAGGTTGGCGAAGCCTGTTCTAGACCAGGGGTCAGCCAATTGGCTAGTAGTAGATTCAGGAAAGACAAATGGAAGTGCTTCGCTCACACACAAAACAAAATTAATTGATGGGATTTGTTGCCACAAGATACAGGAATGGCTACTACCAGGATGAAGGTCTGAAAGACAGAACTGGCCATGGTGTATCGATGTTATACATATGGTATGGGAACCACCGATTTTTGCTCACCTTAAAATGCATCTCTAAGACAGCATGATAATTCCAGAGAAAGAATGATAAAAAGGGATGGCATCATCTGGTTCATAGTCAAAAAAGTCATAGTCATCATCTGGTTTATAGTCATTGATTTCTGCTCACCTGAAAATACATCTCTAAGACAGCATAATTCCAGAGAAAGAATGATAAAAAAGGATGGTATCATAGTCAAAACAGCCCAGGTTCTTTATGGTGAGAAGATAAAGATGAGAGGCCAAGAAATGACCAAAGGATGTTCTATTTTTGAAGAACTTTCCGTCCTTATCGAGCCTGGGATACTTCTGATTGTTGCTTTGGCTTTCCATGTTTCTATTTTGCATGCCACCCTCCTGTTACATCACAAAGAATTGATGCTTTCCCAGATTCTAGAACAGCTAGAAGTGGACTGGTGAGAAGAACCACTCACATAATTGTTGGGAAGCCCCTCCCCGCAAGGAATCCCAGGAATTGTAGTTTGCTGAGGTGCTGATACCTCTCTGTTAGAGAACCCTCTGTCACACACAATGGTGTCTCTTGGTGTGGACTTTGAGGTCCACGTCCAGGCCCCCATGGTCTAAGGTGGTGGTGGTATGTCAAATGACGCATCCTGTCCTTCCACCCCCATGTCTTGGATTGACTTTAGGGTGGCTGCCCTAAATGTCGGCAAAGCTACCACTGGGATTTTAAAATGCAAAGGGGGAAAAAACACACACTTTAAACTCAATCCATGTGGTAGTTTTACTGAGATCTCAGCAGCAGCCTGGGCAGCCAGAGGAAACAAACAGTCATGTAGTATAGTTCCTTTCCCACTTCCTCACTGATCCATTTTGCAAATGGAGCAGTGAAAAAGGAACTATACTACACAGTCATTTATTTGATTCTGATAATTTTTTAGTGCAGTTCTGAAAAATGCTTCCTCATTTTTGTAACCATTCTCATTCAATTTGAATCACAGAATCACAGAATCATAGAATAGTAGGGTTGGAAGGGGCCTATAAGACCATCAAGTCCAACCACCTGCTCACTGCAGGAATCCAAGTCAGAGCATCCCTGACAGATGGCTGTCCAGCCTCATCTTGAATGCCTCCAGTGTGGGAGAGCCCACTACCTCCCTAGGCAATTGGTTCCATTGTCGTATTGCTCTAATAGTCAGGAAGTTTTTCCTGATGTTCAGCCGGAATGTGGCTTCCTGTAACTTGAGCCCATGATTCCATGTCCTGCACTCTGGGATGATTGAGAAGAGATCCTGGACTTCCCCTCTGAGAGGCAACCTTTCAAGTATTTGAACAGTGCTATCATATCTCCTCTCAGTCGTCTCTTCTCAAGGCTAAACATACCCAGTTCCTTCAGTCTCTCCTCATAGGGCTTTGTTTCCAGTCCCCAGATCATCTTCATTGCCCTCAAATTCCTTTCAAAGGGTAATTCAAAGGAAAAGACAATTTTGGATACATTCTCATGGGAGGGGTTTAGTGTTTATTTAGAAGATAGCTGAGGAGTATGTGAGATTGTCCTGTCTTTCATTGTACACTCATCTCACTTGCAGCTTGTAAGCCCTGAACTTCCCACACTTCAATTAAAGCCCAGGTGAAGAAATTTTGAGATAATTTCCCCCATACAGATTTTCTGGATCATGAGGGAGGGGAAGACTTAGATGTTCTATAAGAGTTTTCCCCAACATGCTGCCTTCCATGTGTTGGACTGCAACTCCCATGATCCCCATCCAGCATGGCCACTGGTTGTACTGTGCATCTCTATAACCTAACAGGGCAATGCTCTATAGCTGCAGAATGTGAAGGATCAGTTGGAAAAGAAAAATGAAAAACTAGGACAGGGCATGGAGTTCCTACTTGATCTCCTTACTACCAGGAGGGTCTTGGAGGAGACCATGGTAGGCAGGCAGGCTGGCTAGAGCTGTGAATTGGAACAGGTATACTGCAACATTTTGTTGTAGGTTCCACTGCTCTCTTTGAAATTCCATCTCAGCATTACATTCATGTGCATGAGCTTGTGTGCATACAGTCTGAATTCACAGGGCAAGTCAAGTATAGCATTAAAATGAGCTGGTTTTATAATGTTCTTTGAAAATGATCATTCTTGAATTTCTTGGCATGGCCATTAGATGGCAGGCAAAGGCTTTAAAAAGGGTTCATACAAATTTTGGAAGGCACAAAGACCCATAGTTGTAATATTACATTAGGAGAGATCTGAAACATTTGCCCTGATGTGACAACTCAAGAAAGTTGTCACAAATGACCCAACACAATCCAGCTTATAGGATCATAATGTGTTCTAAAAAGTTGGAGCAATCATTAGCTACCACACGTTCATCTTCAGATGATCATGCACTATTTGATGTGTGTGTTTGTGTGTGTGTGTGTGTGTATCTGTATCTATATCTATATATCTATATCTATATCTATATCTATATCTATATCTATATCTATATCTATCACATTTGAAGAGTTTGAAGTGCTTCCTATGCATACACACATGCTCTACCAAATGATAAACAAAATGTGTTTTGGTGGAATGACCCAATGTTCTAAAACAAGAGGTGAAGGGAAAAGAACATGATAAAATTACTTAGAAATATTTTCATTGGCAGACATTCACAATACTTTGGGTTGGATCCAGACTTAGGTTAGTCATGACTAAGTGTGACTAACTTAGTCTGGATCTAACCCAATAGGTACAAATTTATGGAGCTTGTCAACAGGATAGGACTGGAAAGCACTTATGAAGATGAAGGGCACAGAGGAGAGAAATCTGCCATTTGGGTGAGGAAGTTCTAATAGTACTCAGTGTTCCCTCTTCATGATGATAAAAAATTATGTCTCAATCAGCTAATCAATCAATACAAAAATGGAACCAGACATTCATTAACTTGGACAGGAGGGAGAAGGCAGTGATGGTAAGATTGATTCCCATGGCAATGGAGTTGGATCCATATTTAATCATACTTAGGGTAGACCCAATGAAGCCAATGTGAAGCCCCATTGCTTTCAATGGATTTACTTTAAGTAGGACTAAGTTTGGATCCAACTCAATGTGTTGGATCCAGTCGAAGCTGCAGTGCAATCCTATACATGCCTATTCAGAAGTAAGCTCTATTGAATTCATTGGGTAAGTGCGCATAGGATTGTTGCCTTAGTTGCATTTCATTCCCATTGAAAGCAATGGGGCTTCCATTGTTATTAACTGGTTCCCTTGATTTCAGTGTGTCCTAAGTTCAACCAACTTAGTCTGGGGACAACTATTTTATGATGGCAGAAGTTTTCATGCCCCTACCCCTTGTATTCCATGGCCTTTTCTTCTCACCATTTACAACCCGTTTTTTCCTTAGGATCAAAGTGCACGTTACATTGCACATATGCTTTAAAAGGTGGGCCTTAAATGGTCTCCTCTCTTTCACACACAGAAAATAGCAGTGGGAGACAGTGGTGGCTTCAATGTCAGTGGGGCTGTGAGTCTTCTCTGGGTTTCAGTCAGAACCAGCCAGAACTCTAGAGGAGCTATCCAAGATGCTGAACCTATATTGGGGATTGGGTTCAGCACCTTGGGTAGCTCCTTTAGAGTTCTGGCTGGTTCTGACTGAAATCCAGAGCAGATTCACCGCCCTACTGACATCGTAGCCACCAGCATCCACTGGTGGGAGATTTGGACGAAGACTGTTGCATGGAAAGGGAGGATTAGGTCACAACTAGGCTACCTGGACCCCCAGGCAATTCAACACCAGAGCCCTTTTTGCATTCAAGCTTTTATTTCCATAGATCAGGTTACACAGATAGACATTCCAAAGACCTGTGAAATAGCTTGTAGCACTTAAACTCCCAGCAACAAAAACTGGCTTCTTCGCAGCAAAGGGCCCTCAACTTGACTCAGGAAAGACAATCTTATGCTAAAATCCTTTCAGCATTGTAGTTCTTGGCAAAAGATTGTCACACATAAACTTGATACCAAAGTATCATAAACAAGAGTTCATGTCTAGTAGGGCCCTGGATAGCAAGGTCTATAGAGGATGAGTTATAAAGAAATCATGGAATCACAAAGCCCCACCCCCCCATTTCTGCAGTGGGTGTGACAATGCAGCCTTCTTGAATGAATCAAAATATTTAAAAATGTCCACCAAGACTGTTTTGAGTTTTGCATCTCAGCACTAGTAGAGACTGGGATAATGTTTTTGACGTCAACTGGAAACAGGCTCCAGCCTGGATTCTGAGCCAAACTTCATAAGCAAAGTTGTCACATGTCAGACTTCTGTTTGATCCTTACTGCATATGAATTATTCAGTCACATTCTCCTAATGCAACTCACTATTTGTACATTTCGGTAGTCTGATTTCAACTGACTGGCTTAGAAACAAAACAACCACCACCCAAAGCCGTTTTGAGTTCCTGTAGCTTGATCTCTTCCCCAGTTATTAAAGTGTAGACATTTTGTTAGTACATAAGCAACTGGTATTTATGTAAATGCTAATTAGGTGCTTGATGTTTTGTAATTGCAGATACTTAATCCACATTGCTGAGCCCAACATCCCCTTGAGACCCCCCTCCCCCCAGTCAACTTAAAAAAAGTGTTTACAATTGTTAAATGGAATTTAAAGATTCTAACTCTGCACTCCCAAACAACCCCCTCACTTTTTATTTAAATGAAATTTTCATGGCGTTAAAATCCAATTTAAATATTCATGATGAGAATGTGTCTGATTTAGGGAGAAATGCATGCATTAGACAGCAACCTGATTAAATTCGACACTGCTTTAATGGAAAACAGGTAAACACTTGATTAGTGGCCAGTACAAATCTGTTTTAATTTACATTAAAACCACCTCCACTCTTTGAATGCTCACTTCATTTTCACTTCCTTGACATAAATAATTTCAGTATTGTTATCCTCTCACTAATGACATTCAGTAGAATCTTATCACATATTCCCACAGAGGATTTGGAACTTCAGTGTGTTTTTTTTTAAAAGGCAACAAAAAGGAAGTTACAGGTAAAATGGAAGACAAAAGGGATGGTTCTTTGAGGCCAGTCTTCCCTTACTATTAACTTTGGGAAAGGTCAACTTGTTTGATGGTTCATTTTGTGCTTTTGGTGGAGAAATGGTTTTTCTGGAACTATTCACCTTGGAATGTAAATGTTTTACAGACAGTAGATAGAAAATTCCAAAGGCAAAAGTAGATGTGATGTTAACTGCACAAATGTAATTGTGCACAATTTTTTTGTCATACAAATAGCTGCTGCAAGAACCTGAGCAGCCCCAGGTGCATGGGGTGGGGGCGGGGTGGGAGGGGGAGTTTGGGTCCAGGTTATTTGAAAGGCTGCTTATGCCCATATGTACCTGCCCATAGAAGAAGGAAAATGGCAACCCACTCCAGTATACTTGCCAAGAAAACCCCATGGAACGTATCACAAGGCTAAAATATATGATGCCGGAAGATGAGCCCCTCAGGGCGCAAGGTGTCCAATATACTACTGGGGAAGAGCAGAGGGTATTTCCAAGTAGCGCCAGAAAGAGTGAAGCGGCTGGGCCAAAGCCGAAAGGACACTCAGCTGTGGATGTGTCTGGTGGTGAAAAGAAAATCCGATGCTGTAAAGAACAATATTGTTTAGGAACCTGGAATGTCAGATCAATAAATCAAGGTAAGCTGGAGGTGGTCAAACATGAGATGGCAAGATTGAACATCGACATCTTGGGAATCAGCGAACTAAAATGGACAAGTATGGGCAAATTTAATTCAGGTGACCATCATATCTACTAATGTGGGCAAGAATCCCTTAGAAGAAATGGAGTAGCACACATAGTCAACAAAAGGGTGGGAAAAGCAGTACTGGGGTACAATCTCAAAAATGACAGAATGATCTCAGTACGAATCCAAGGCAAACCATTCAACATCACAGTAATTCAAGTCTATGCCCCAACCACTGATGCTGAAGAAGCTGAGGTTGATCGGTTCTATGAAGACCTACAACACCTTCTAGAACTAACACCAAAAAAAGATGTCCTCTTCATCATAGGGGATTGGAATGCTAAAGTAGGAAGTCAAGAAATCACTGGGATAACAGGCAGGCATGGCCTTGGTGTACAAAATGAAGCAGGACAAAAGCTAATAGAGTTTTGCCAAGAGAACACGCTACACATGGACATCACCAGATGGTCAGTATCGAAATCAGATTGATTATGTCCTTTGCAGCCAAAGATGGAGAAGCTCCATACAGTCAGTAAAAACAAGACCTGGAGCTGACTGTGGCTCAGATCATGAGCTTCTTGTTGCAAAATTTCGGCTTAAATTGAAGAACGTAGGGAAAACCACTAAACCATTCAGGTATGACCTCAATCATATCCCTTATGAATATACAGTGGAGGTGAGGAATAGATTTGAGGGATTAGACCTGATAGACAGAGTGCCTGAGGAACTATGGACGGAGGTCTGTAACATTGTTCAGGAGGCAGCAACGAAATCCATCCCAAAGAAAAAGAAATGCAAGAAAGCCAAGTGGCTGTCTGATGAGGCTTTACAAGTAGCTGAGGAAAGAAGGGAAGTGAAAAGCAAGGGAGAAAGGGGAAGATATATCCAACTGAATGCAGAGTTCCAGAGAATAGCAAGGAGAGACAAGAAGGCCTTCTTAAATGAACAATGCAAAGAAATCGAGGAAAACAACAGAATGGGAAAGACTAGAGATCTCTTCAAGAAAATCAGAGATCTCAAGGGAACGTTTTGTGCAAAGATGGGCATGATAAAGGACAAAGAAGGCAGGGACCTAACAGATGCAGATGAGATTAAGAAGAGGTGGAAAGAATACACAGAACTATACAGGAAAGATCTTAATGCCCCTGATAGCCATGATAGTGCGGTCACTGAACTTGAGCCAGACATCCTCGAGAGTGAAGTCAAGTGGGCCTTAGGAAGCATTACTAACAACAAAGCTAGCGGAGATGACAGTATTCCAGCTGAGCTATTTAAAATCCTAAAAGATGATGCTGTTAAAGTGCTGCATTCAATATGCCAACAAATTTGGAACACTCAACAATGGCCGCAAGATTGGAAAAGGTCAGTTTACATTCCAATTCCAAAGAAGGGCAAAGAGTGTTCAAACTACCGCACAATTGTGCTCATTTCACATGCCAGCAAGGTGATGCTCAAAATCCTACAAGCTAGGCTTCAGCAGTATGCGAACCGAGAACTACCGGAAGTACAAGCTGGGTTTCGAAGAGGCAGAGGAACTAGAGATCAAATCGCCAACATTTGCTGCATCATGGAGAAAGCAAGAGAATTCCAGAAAAATGTCTATTTCTGCTTCATTGACTACGCTAAAGCCTTTGATTGTGTGGATCACAACAAACTGTGGCAAATTCTGAAAGTGATGGGAGTACCAGACCACCTTACCTGTCTCCTGAGAAACCTGTACGAGGGTCAAGAAGCAACAGTAAGAACCAGACATGGAACAACCGATTGGTTCAAAATTGGGAAAGGAGCACGACAAGGCTGCATATTGTCACCCTGCTTATTTAACTTATATGCAGAGTACATCATGAGAAATGCCGGGTTGGATGAATCACAGGTCGGAATTAAGATTGCTGGGAGAATTATCAACAACCTCCGATATGCAGATGATACCACCCTAATGGCAGAAAGTGAAGAGGATCTCAAGAGCCTCTTGTTGAGGGTGAAAGAGGAGAGTGCAAAAGCTGGTTTGAAACTCAACATTAAAAAAACTAAAAGCATG
Source organism: Heloderma suspectum (assembly GCF_057233095.1). NCBI lineage: Eukaryota > Metazoa > Chordata > Lepidosauria > Squamata > Helodermatidae > Heloderma > Heloderma suspectum. The sequence continues at coordinate 7,848,234 of NC_139466.1, forward strand.
GCATCTGGCCCTATCACTTCCTGACATATAGAAGGGGAAGAAATGGAAGCAGTGACAGATTTTACTTTCTTGGGCTCCAAGATCACTGCAGATGGTGACTGTAGCCATGAAATTAAAAGACGCTTGCTCCTGGGGAGGAAAGCTATGGCAAACCTAGACAGCATAGTAAGAAGCAGAGACATCACCTTGCCAACAAAGGTCCGTCTAATCAAAGCTATGGTTTTCCCAGTAGTAATGTATGGCTGTGAAAGCTGGACTATAAGGAAGGCTGAGCGCTGAAGAATTGATGCTTTCGAACTGTGGTGCTCGAGAAGACTCTTACAAGTCCCCTGGACTGCAAGGAGGTCAAATCAGTCCATCCTAAAGGAAATCAACCCTGAGTGCTCATTGGAAGGACAGATAATGAAGCTGAAGCTCAACTATTTTGGCCACCTAATGCGAAGAGAAAACTCTCTGGAAAAGACCCTGATGCTGGGAAAGACTGAAGGCAAAAGGAGAAGGGGATGGCAGAGGATGAGATGGCTACATAGCATCACCGATGCAATGAATATGAACTTGAGCATGCTCCGGGAGAGAGCGGAGGACAGGAAGGCCTGGCGTGCTATGGTCCATGGGGTCACGAAGAGTCGGACACGACTGAACGACTGAACAACAAACCTGCCCATGGTTTAAGATCTTCTTCAGAGGCTCTGTTTGCTCACCCATCACCAAGTTCAGTAATGTTGGCAGGCATTAGAGCTAACACCTTCTCAGTGGTGGATTCTATCCTATGGAATTCCCTCCCAAGAGATATGGCTGGCCCCATCTATGGCTGCTTTTAAGGGGGCTTAACAACTAATCTGTTCTCCCTGGTTTTCAGTTGAAAACTTGTATGTTATTCGCTGCCAATACATATTTTGAAATTGTATTATATTGAATCTGGTTTTGTTTAAAATGGTTTACATCTGATATTGTATCGTTTTGTTGCATTGTTTTTATGCTGTGAGCCACCTTGAGGGGCTTATGGTCTTGAAAAACAGCTACAAAATAGATTGTATTATCTCTATCTATCATGTATGTATATATGTATGTATGTATCTATATCTCCCTGCCATGGACCTGAGAAAAATATATAAAATAATCTCCCTCTGAAGTTGCAATTTGCATTTCAAGGGAAGCCTCCATTGGTGCAAGCTGGAGCTTCCCTTGAAATGCAAATAGTTGCTTTGGAGAGGAGATTATTTGTCAAGATTGTGGCAGGGAGAGAAAGGGTTAAACTCCCTGTTCCCACTCCCATGGCCACTCACTGTTCCTCGCTCCTGCTAGTTACATTACAAAAACATGCATACTTATTGCATTCACACAATTTCGTTTCATTTCGTTTAGTACATTTCTATACAACACAACAGCTGAAGCTCTCTGGGTGGTTTACGAAGATTAAAACCTTAAGAATATATTGTTGCTGTTGCTGTTGTTATTATTATTACTATTATTATTTACATACAAACATATAAACAGACAGCACACACACAAAACACTTTTAAACAATCGACAATAAGAAAAATCCTGGACCTAATTAAAACCTCATTGTTGTTGTTCAGTCGTTCAGTCGTGACCGACTCTTCATGACCCCATGGACCATAGCACGCCAGGCCTTCCTGTCCTGTGCTTTCTCCCGGAGCGTGCTCAAGTTCATATTCATTGCATCCGTGATGCTATCTAGCCATCTCATCCTCTGCCGTCCCCTTCTCCTTTTGCCTTCAGTCTTTCCCAGCATCAGGGTCTTTTCTCATCATATCCTGTCAAATGCCTGAGAGAAGCAAAGGTTCTTAACCTAGTGCCAAATGATAATACTGTTCATGCCAGGTGGGCCTCATTGGGGAGATCATTCTCATAACTGGGGGAGCACCACCAAGACGGACCTCTCCCTTGTTGCTGCCTTCCAAGCCTCCCTCGGAGGAGGCACCTGGCAGAGCGCCTTAGATGATGAGTGTATATATAGGTAGGTTGATGCCGAGGGAGGGGCTCCATCAGGTATTGTGGTCCCAAATGGCATAAGACTTTGTAGGTCAAAACCAGCACCTTGAATTGGGTTTGGAAACTTACAGGCAGCTAGTGCAAGTGGGCCAGAATCGGTCTTATATGTTCAGACCTTCTGGTCCCTGTTATCCATCTGGTCGCTGCATTTTGCATGAGCTGCAGCTTCCGAACTGTCTTCAAAGGCAGCCTCATGTAGAGTGCATTGCAGTAATCAAACTTTGAGATTTCCAAAGCATAGACCAGTGAAACCAGGTTAACCCTGTCCAGATAGGGGCATAGCTGGGCCACCAACCAAGTGGCCCAGGGGGAGTGCAACTCCGTCCAGAACAGGTTGAGCACTCTTCATCTGGTCAGAAGAACTGCCCACTAACAGCTTCTCAGTCCTGTCTGGATGGAGTTTCAGTTTATTAGCCTTCATCCAGTTCATTGTCACAGTCAGGCACTGATCTAGCACTCCACAGCCTCACCTGATGAAGATGAAAAGGAGAAACAGAGCTGCCTGTCTTCAGCATACTGGCGACAGTGCACTCCCAAACCCTGGAAGACTGCGCCCAACACTTCCATGGAGATATTGTGTAAGGGAAAAACTGGAGGCTAAAATTTCGGGGTCCCTGCTATTGGGTACCTAGGCACACCTACTTTAAACAGCCTCAGTTTGGCCCTGACGTGGTAGGTGAGGTTCCTTTGGGGACTGAGACCAGAGTGTTCAGATTCATTGAGATGTACTTAAATTCTACAAATAAGGACTAAAACAACAACATATAAGCTAAAATAATTTATTAAAGAAATATAAAAGATACAGTTTTAACAAGCACACAGACCTTCCATACAGCACCAAAGAAAAGATAAGACATACACTTCTAACAGGTCTGTTTGCTTACCATTCAAACAAGTTCTTTTACTGGTAAAAGGGACCCTCGCCTCAAAGAGAGAGACCCTGATCCCTTTTGTGTCCAAATTGAAATACCCCTCTATCTTGATGTCCTCTAGTACATATTCCAAAAATTATATTTTCCATTGGACCATGTCACTTTATATGTGTATTTTCGTGACACATTTCCCAGCAATGCCCTCCTGTCTCTGACACATCTTGATTACTTTGAGAATGCCTCAGTTCCCCTTTCCTGCAGTCAAACAACTCCTTCATCCTTCCCCTTTCCCTAAAACCAATTGGAACCAGCTCTGTTCTTTACCCTCTGTCCTGTGATAACCTTCTTACTTAGAGCCATCTCATCCTTATAGATGTATGCAATCAGATGAGGCTGCATACATGATGTCAGCTGAACCCCTCATCCCAGTACCCCTCTAAGCTCTGACAAGCAACTGACATATCCATCTTTCTACTTGCCCAGCTGCATCCTATCAATTAAACTGACAAACACACCCTTGTAAAGTTACCCCTCCTTTGTACACACAACCCCCCCCCAATCTTTTCAGTTGAATACCATGGGGGACAAAATTGACCCCTGGGATTCCCATAGTGGAGATTCCACAGGGCCAAACAACATTCCCCAAGCACCACCTTCTGGAGCTGACTATCCAAGTGGGAGCAAAACCACTACAATGCAGTGCCTGCCACTCCCAGCCCAAACAATCACCCCAGAAGGATACCATGGTCAATGGTATTAAAAGCCACTAAGAGATCAAGGAGAATCAGCAAGATCACACTCCCCCATCTCTCTCCCGACATAGGTCATCATACAGGGTGAGCAGGGCTGTTTCCTTGCCAAAATGTGGCCTGAACCCTGCCTGAAATGGATCCAGATAATTAATGTCACCTCTAGTTTGACCCTAAGACAGGGGTGTCCAACATCTTTCAGCAAAAGCCACCAAAGATGGGCAGCTGGGTGTGTGTGTGGCTTTCTGGGGAACCTGAGAGGGCCAGATCAGGACCCCATGAGAGGTGTGTTGGGGTCCTAGGCAGGAGGGATATCAGTCGGGGGTCTGAGGTTCAACACAGTTGCCCTAAGAGATGCTAGAGAGAGAATATTGGAGGGAAAGTCTTTTCCCAGAGCTCCCCCGGCCCCGCCATGAACAGAAGTTTGGTGCTGAAGCCCTTCTTTGCATGACTCCCTCCCAGATGCAATGAGGAAGGGTTTTACACATTGCCAGTGTGGTGTACTGGTGAGAGCGTTGGACTGGGAGCTGGGAGATCCAGCTTCTAGTCCTCACTCGGCCATGGAAACTCACTGGGTGACTTTGGGCCTGTCATGGACTCTCAGCCCAGCCCACCTCACAGGGTTGTTGATGTGAGGATAAAATGGAGAGGAGGAGGAAAATGTAAGCTGCCTTAGGTTCCTTACAAGATGAAAAAAGGTGGGATATAAATGCAATAAACAAATAAATACGAAATACATTGCAGTCCAGTGTTCTGAACACACATTTGCTGTAGCAGTAGATTTCCTGCACTGGCGGGGGTTGGCTAAATCAGCCTTCCCCAACCTGGAGCCCTCCAAAAGTGTTGTACTAAAACTCATAGCATGCTCAATCTGGCCATGCTGTCTGGGGCATGCTGGGAGTTGTAGTCCTACACATCTGGAAGGCACAAGCTTGGGGAACCCAGATGGGCTGGAAGTTCTTTGAGGTTCCTTCCAACTGTATGATTCTGTGTATTCCAAGGGATTTAATTTCAAGGTAGAAAATGTGTGTTTAACCACTTCGACCACTGTTAGAATGCTACATAGGAATACAAGATGAGACCCACTGGATTGGACCAAAAATCCTTCAAACCCAGCATCCTCTTTCTGACAGGGACCAATTGGATGCCTCCAGGAAGTCCATAAGCAAGATATGAGAGCAATACCTCCCCCCTGCTTGTGCCTCCAAGCAAATAATATACAGAGATATAGTGCCTCTGAACATGGATGCTCCATTTAGCCATCATGGCTAATAGCCAGTGACAGACCTATCTATGATGAAGTTGTCCAATCCCCCTTAGAAGCTCCCAAGTGCACAGCCATCAAATCAGTTCCTGCAGCAGCACATTCCAGCCATTAAGCACACACTGTGTGAAGAAGTATTTCCTTTTGCCTGTCCTTTAATCAACTGCCAATTAATTTCACTGGATGACCCCCCCTGTTCTAATATGACCCCAAATAATATATCCTTTTATATTTATCTACACAGGCACTAGGGATGTAGGAAAGTTTAATTTTTGCACACAAAATGAGCAAGCATACCTTGTTTAGAGGCCTGAAAATGATCATGAGCCTGTGTCCACTGAAAATGTTTGCAAATGGCTAGACATGCTCGCATTTGATTTGTGCAACTTTCCCAGTTCGATTTTGCACAAATATCCCCTGCAGGCTGAAAGCTCCACTTTAGCCTATGGAGGAAAGTTGCGCAAATTAGGAAAGGTGCACAAATGTCACATTTGACCACTGCTCTATTTGTGCAATTTCCCCATTCCCAAAGAGTGAGAAGCGATTGAAAATCCAAACAGGAGTTGGGCACGAGACCGGTGGTGAAACTATGTTCAGAAAATCCCAGGGATCTCAAAGATCACTCATTTGCCCATCCCTACTAGACAATGAAGTCATCATCTGAAGCCCTCTTCCCCAGCCAAATGAGGCTAGGCAAGTGGCTACAAAGGAGAGGGCCTTTTCAGTGATGGCACCCTGTTGTCAGGGTGGACACTGAGCCCATAGAATCCCAGAGTAGTTCTGATTCTGAGGAAGAGCAGTCGCTCCTGGGAGAGGAGCGCGCTCCTCTTTCCCAGGACCAACAGCTGACGGAGATTCCTCCCACCAGCATTCCTAGTTTAGTTAGCAGTCCAGGGAGTGTCCGAGCACAGATAGGAGACTTGGTGGATGCGCGACGCAGACGCAGAGAGCGGCACCAGATGGTGGGCGCAGAAAGGAGGCGTAGTGCCTGGTTGGCGCACAAACAAAGGCTGCGCCCAGAGGATCCAAGGGAAAAGGGGAAGGACTCTCCCTAGTCCTTAAGTTCAGGGGTCTGCCAGTAATTCCCTTTCAAACGGGGACCAACTGTTCCAACTTAGGGCATAGGTACTGTGCTGCTCAGATCTAGTTGCAAACGGTATAGTTGTTAAGTTGTAAAAGAAGAATAAAGCTTTAAAAGGAATCCCTTTGTCTGTGTCTGGACTTAGCTACTGGATTAGACTGAGAGAGCCCTCCAAGGAGCCCTTGACACCCGTCTGTGGAATGCCCTTCCCAAAGAGGCCTGTCTGGCACCAATGTCATGTTCTTTTCAGCACCAGGGGAAGAACTTTTTATTCTCCCCAGCATTTTAAGAACTGTTTTAGTGTTTTTAGATAATTCACTTTTATCACTGCTAGCTTTACTTTGATTTTATGTGCTGGGGTGTTTTTTATTTTTGCTGTTGATTTTATCTTTGTTTTATTATGCACTCTTTATCCACCACTTCTGTTGGTGTTTCACAGATTGACAGGCATCTTTCATTCCACTGTGCACCCATCAACATAATGGGATTTTTTGTTTTGTTTTTGAATTTGTGCAAATTCGCACGTGCGAAAATGCACACATTTCCCCCCAAATGTGCATTTTCACGCTTCAGCCTATGGGAAAATGCACCTTTTTGTTCTTTTTCTTTAAATTCTGTGTATTTTTCTACATGCAAAATTCAGGAATTTAGAAAACTGGTCCGCAAGTCCATGGAATCCACCCAACAGGGGAAAATAACAGTCCGCTGTAGAATCCACAGGTCAGGTTCATGGACATCCAAACTCATTTGGTTCTGTTGCAGATTTCTCTGACATTGTACATTGCCTAGATAACTTGGGTTATTGGACAGTTTAAAAGTTAAATAAATAAATAAATAAATAAATATTATGGGAGAGGGAATAAACACTCCTGTATCACGTTTGTCTTTACTGTCATTCAAGAGAATAATGGTGTTCTCTGCAATGTCCTCTGCAATCTTTAGCCACATAGTTACTTTTTAATGCCTCTATTAATGAGAAGGAAGATCAGATGGTATCTGTGCTTTTTTGTGTCTTCCCCCACTTCATGTTGCTGTCTTCAGCTAATATTTTAAAAATGTACATGACAGTTTTCTCATCCAAGTCAGCATGAATTAGTTTCATATTTCATAAAAGAGAAACTGTGATTGCATCTGAGTTTCAATCCAACATCTGTGTGCCTTTCATAAACTAATTTTGCCGTCAGGTAGTTCTGGGGCATTGCAAATTCCAGACGCAAGAGACAAAGAAAGGTTTCTGAATATTTTGCCAAATCCAGTGGGAATTTTGTATATATGGCATAAGAGGACATGCTAAAATCACTTTCACAAATTATATTAAGTGCTTCTTTTTCTTTATTGTCTCATGCGAGTTCTTTCAAATCTCTCAAGGTTACTCCATAAAAAAAGAACATTGCTTTTGTGAATAAATCTGCAGAATCTGAAGCAGCACAGAGTCAGAGAATCTTAGTTTTTCAATAAACTCTACAGAAGCCCAAGACTGCAACAAGGACATAATTTACTTACAAGAAGACCCCTTTCAACCCAAATAGCTTTTTATCACACAAAAGAATATATAACAACTTTTCAAAACTTTAAAGTATTGTTCTAATTTTATTTTCCTTCATTTCTAGTCTGGGTTACTAGCATCGATAATGTCAAATATTAATAAGCTACTGGTACTTAATAAAGTACTAACCATAGGGCAGGTTGGGCAACCTTTTTTCTGTAAAGGGCAACCTTCTCTCATGGGCCAGGAGCTTTGACAGGTAGGGCCAGAACCAAGAGTATGTGGGTCTCCCTTTTTCTCTCTCTCTTGTTGCTACCCCCCTTTCTCTCTCTCTTTCTGCCACCCCTAATGCTGAGTTGCTTTCAGTACACAGGAACACAGGAAGCTGCCTTATGCTGAGTCATACCCTTGGTCCATCTAGGCCGGTATTGTTGACACTGACTGGCTGTGGCTCTCCAGGATTTCAGGCAGGGTTCCTTCCTAGCCTTATGCAGAGAAGCTGGGCACTGAACCTGCAACCTGCTACATGCAAAGCAGGTGCTCTATTACTAAGCCACGACCCCACACCAAACGGCTTAAGTGGTTCCACTGGGGCGGAAACCCAGGAAGAGCTTTAAACTAAAACATGCTGGTGTTTTTGGTATTTTGGCCTCACCCCGTTGCCTTCAGCACCATCCTCTGCTGAAATATGGCCTGCAGGAACTTCTCCAAAACTTGAATTTGGCCCTTGGGCTGAAAGAGGTTCTATACCCTTGCCCTAAATAAATAAAAATAATAAATAAGGGAACAATCCCATGTGGAGAGGTGGCCGCCTCTGAACTCAGAGGCAACTGCCTATCTAATGCATGATGGGAGGAGTGTGGAGGGGATCATCTCCTCCACACTCCATCTGTCCTGCATTCAAGGCTAGATGGCTGATTTCGGCTGTCTAGCCACAGGACATCAAAGCACAGGGTGCGGAGGCAGCACAACACATAGCGAGTGTCATACTGGAACTTATGAACTCCCCCTGCCCCTGGGAAAGCCCCCTTTCCCCTGCTCTGTGCTGCTTTTCCAAGCATGGAGTGCGGGGACGATCCATGCCACCTATTAGGCAGTGGGGGAGGGGTCCGGTGGCAGTTCTGTGGGAACTGACCTAGGAGCATGGGCTCTGAGGTTGGTTCCCAGGAACCGACCAATCCTATGACCATCTAGCTGCTGTCTAGTGGCCATAGGATTGCACCCTAAATAACAGACCTTTCTGTTATATTAGATGTTTCCAAGAAAAGGGGTGGGGGAGGGGTGCATTAGGTTATTCACCATCCTTTGTCCACTGAGAACCGAGAACATGCATCTGTCACTCTGACACCTTGGAAATGGCTTTTTGACAGGCTTTGACTATAAATCCTGTATCTTTGCCTTGGGACTTTTTAGTTTGTGTAAATCTTCTAAAACAAAACAAATGACTACCATTAGCACATCCAGTTTATAAATTTATAGATTAAAAAAACCTGATTGATGTATATATGGAAGATAGAAAGACTAACAATGGAATATTCAGAAAATATATTTAACCTAAACGTTTTGGCTTCCACCCTCATCAGTAGCTGTGCTGTGACCGAAGCTGGTGTTTTATATGGAAACATTTCACATTTTAAAATCTGTATGGGTGTGTGTGTGTGTGTGTGTGAGAGAGAGAGAGAGTGTATATAAAATTATATATATAATTTTTAATTTTTATTCTATAAACTTATAAACTGGATGCACTAGTGGTGGTCATTTATTTTGTTTTGGAGTGCTCCATTGACTTGGATTTCTGCATTGAGCAGGGGGTTGGACTTGATGGTCTTGTAGGCCCCTTCCAACCCTACTATTCTATTATTCGATGATGTGCATCACATTGCATGTATATCAGTTTTTTAAATACCCCTCTTTCCTTCTTCCAAGCAGCTTAGGGCACCATGCATAGTTGTTCCTTGCCCATTTGATCCTTGCAACAACCTTGTGTGGTAGGTTAGGCTGAAAGAAAGTGACCTGGTCAAGGTCAACTGGTGGATTGGGATTTAAATGTGGATCTCTCTCCACTCCAGTCTTAGTCCAACATTTTAACCATACAGCACACAAATCCCCCTTTGGAAAATAGAACTCCTGCCTTTCTGACCTCATGCTTAGCTGTGCCCTGCCATTCTGTTTTGCAAAGGCTCTCAAATGGTCTTCTGTTCCAGGCTGGGACCCTGGACAGCCATGGCAATGGTATAGCTCCAGCAGAAAATGGTCAGCGCCATGGATAGCTCACTGAGGGATGAAATACATGAACAGAATGACAGGGTGTGCATGAATGTAACACTGGCATGGTTGCACAGAAGAGATAAGAAGCATTTGCTTCCACTTTCCACCGTTTGTTGTTATGTCTGAACCAGGGCAAACTGGGATGAGTTCTAGCTATGGTTTCTTCGAACAAGCCAACTTCAAAGTGCGGTTTATGAACTTGGCTTGTTCAGATAATGCTTCTCAGTTTGGGCAATGTGGAAAACTGCAGTTACTTGAAAAATGAAGATGTTTCGAACTTCTTGCAGGCCATGCTGGAGGAGGAGAGAACAGGAGCAAGGTCATGCACAGCATGCTAAACCATGGTTTAGTGTTAAGTGCAAACCAGGCCATTTAGAAGCAAGGAGCTCATAATATCCCTCCAGCACTGGTTTGGAGCCAGCTGAGAATCTGAGTAGTTCTAGAGCAGGGGTATTGGACCTCTTTCAGCCTGAGGGCTGGACTCCATTTTGGAGAAACTCTTGGGTGCCTCATTCCAGTGGTGGTCAGGGCCAAAGTCAAAAGGAGCGTGGGCCCAAATATCAAAAACACCATCATATTGTAGTTTAAAGCTCTTCCTGCCAGAAGCCTTACAAGAGGCATTTCATCCTTTTAGAACAGGGGGGAAAACTGCACAAAGGCTGGAAAACCACCAAGCATTTAGTGGTTGGGGGAAAGGCCAAGGGGAGGGGATGTCTGGCTATCTGGGGAACCCTGGAAAGCCAGATTGGGACCTCAGGTGGATCTGGCCCCTGGGCTTGAGGCTCTGCACCCCTGTCCAAGAGGAAGAGGTGTGTGTCAAGTGCCAGGGATCCCAATCCCACAAAGTGATCCTATGCACATACAGCTGAACAGGCGTAGAGACTCTTATCACTAGAGCTGTGTGCAAACAGCCTCTCAAAATTCTCCAGCCTATTTGTGGGTAGAGAAATGGTGGTGGTGGTGGTGGGAGTTTCACCGCATTTCTGCTAGGGGAGGAGAAATTCTCCAACACTTTATCACAGATAAGGCTCACTCTTGGCAGGGGTTTTAGCCCAGGTTCTTTCTTTTTTCCTCAGGGTTTTTGGTTTATTGCACTGTGTCTTTAGGTGGAAACAGCATCAACTGTGTTGAGGCTTCCACTTTTCTGAGGCCGAAGTTTGAATTTCTTTTGGTGGCATTTTTTGAGCTTGCCTAATCACTGTGAGGGGTCCGAGGGTGCTGCGTGTGTGTTTTCTCCCTCTGTTACGCACCTTTCCATGGCTCTGCAGACCCCCAGGCCACCTGCACTTCCTGAACTGAAAACGGCCCATGGGAGGAATTGCCTCAGGGTGTCTTCCTCATGATGGCTTTAACCGAAGTGTGGGAAGCTGAGAAGGCTACAGGCTGCCTCAGAGATTACTGTATGCAGACTGATGGGACACTCACGCACACTCCTCAGCCACCTCATAAGTAAGGCAAGCACAAGAACCCCAAACCCAACCATTGAGGATTTCTCCGAAATTTCTCCTCCTTTGGATTCCTTTTCGAAAGCAATTTGTTTTCTATCCAATTGAATGAAAATGGTCGAAAAAAAGGTCGGAGGAATTTTTGGCACAGCACTAGTTCTCACCTTCTGCGGTCCCACCTCTCCTCCCACACCACATCTTCACTCAGTGCATGGATGTTACATGAGAACAAGGGGATCATCAAAAGGCCTTGGCATTCCATTTCAATCCAGTTCAAGTCTATGTAATTGCCCTTCAGCCCCATGTTGGGATTCACTTTCTTCGGGAACCTTCGTGCTTTGCACACATCTCTTCTTGTAGGACAGGGGCAGAGAAAGTGTGGCCCTCCAGAACTTGTTGGACTGCAACTCCTATCAGCCTTAGCCAATGAAGCCAAGAGTGAAGGATGATGGGAGTTGCAGCTCAGCAACTTCCCATGCTCCCCATTCCTGCTGTAGGACTACTCAATCTCCCAGTTGGCTCCAAATTCAGGACAGATAAAAGGAAGGACTTCTTCAAACGACACACAGCTAAATATGGAATTTACTTCCACAAGACATAGTGATGGCCACCAATTTGGAAGGCTTTAAAGGGAGATTGGACAAATTCCCAGAGGAGAGTAGTCAGGGGTAGGAGCCCCCCTTCCCAGTATTTCGCAGCTTTTAGCCACAGCAGATTTGTGTTGGATGTGTTTACCAAAATCCCCTAATAATGGCCTTTGCCACTCCCTCACTCCTCCAAATGAGTTTTCCTGCAGCTACCTGATCTATAAAGCAGCATCAGTTCCCCTACAAACAAACAGTCCGCTTTCATCACCCACCAAGATGCCTCCTTTCAGCCAGCTGCAAAATTCAAACCTTTGTGCCCTGTTCACATTGCAGTTTTCCCAAAAGTTTTCTACCCAAGCATAAGATGTGTGTTCCAGCTCAGTAGCCACTAGTGAATCATTGCTCATCGGCACAACGTCTAAATATCAACAGCCATTGGGAAAGCATCCTCTAGCAACATAAACACCATCGGTGTTCATTAACAAGCAATCCAGCTCACTGACAGATGTCCATCTCTTCAATCGATGCATCACTACTATGTTGCTTCCGGGGCAATGTATTAGAAGCAGCCCTTAATGTGCTGTACCAGCGGGTGACTTGGGGAGTGTTTAGATAAAAACCAAAACTCAGCATTGGCCACAAGGTGTCACTTCAGGTCACCAATGGCTACAGGTCCTGATGGCTGTATGCTACCTCCTGTATCAGAGGCAGTGAACCTATGTACACCAGTTGTTGGGGAACATGGGTGGGTGAGTGCTGTTGTACTCCTGTCCTGCTTGTGAGTTTCCTGTGGGCAGCTGGTTGGCCTCTGCGTGAACAGAATGCTGGACTAGATGGACCCTTGGTCTGATCCAGCAGGGCTCTTATCGAGTTCATATGCTTGTTTCTGTCTCCTATCCACTCAGGGATGTTTGATTTATCTAATACATTTACAGTGCACTCCTATGTATGTCTGCTCTGAAGTAAATCCTATTGAGTTCAATGCAATTTACTCTCAGGCAAGCATGCATAGGATTTCGGCCTTACTAATACACTGCATTTTATCCCAGCCTGCCTGCATGGAGCTCAGGGTGACACATAGTGTCCTGTTTTCCCTCACAACAACCCTGTGAAGTAGAGCAGTCCGAGACTACAGTCCCATGCAGGTGTTCAGCCTGCTCATGTGAAGGCTAAAAGTGGAGCCTAGGAGCACATGCACGTCCCGCACCCAATATCCCCATCTGCTCAGTCCCCAACTTTCCTGGGCTGAATGGGAAGGAACAAAAGAGGTGTGTATTTGCCCTTGCTTCATTTGGACCCCTGATCAAAGCATGCGCCTCTGTCCAAAGGTGTGGTGGAGCTGCGGCTTGCAAGGATGCACTGCTGGCACTGCTCTTGCTATTAGCAGGGACGCTGATGTCATCTGCCACCCCCTTTAAGCTTCCCTGTTCCCTCTGAGCTTAGCTGAAATCTTCACCCTAGTTGCGGGGTGGGTGGGGGGTGGATGTACTCAGCAACAACGTATTGTTCCTTGCTGTCATGCAAAATATTTGGGGCTGGCTTGCTCTCGAATGGACAGTTCAGACCCCTTCATTTTACAAAAGACCTGCTCCAGGTGGAGATGAAAACGGCTAGCGTTGGTTTCAGCGGAGGTTGGTGGCTCTGATTTCGGTGAGGCTGTGAATCGATCCCGGGTTTCAGTCAGAACCAGCCAGAACTCTAAAGGAGCTGTCTGAGGTGTTGAAACCAGTTTGGGGATAGGGTTCAGGACTTTGGATAGCTCATTTAGAGTTCTTGCTGGTTTTGGCTGACACCCAGAATGGATGGCCGCCCCACTGAAATTGGACACACCAGCCTCCACTGACTGGTTTGTTGATGTGGATCAACGCTGCTGCCTGCAATTTGTGGACTCTCCTCAGGGGAGGGGGCTATGGGGATTGTTATGATGAGTGCCTGAACTTCAAATTTAACATGACACCAACGCCTGTGTCTCTACCCCATTTCTGCATAGGACTTATGTGACTGGATCAAAGTCACTCACTGAGCTTCATAACTGAGTGGCCATCTGATCCTTGTCTTCATCATCGTAGTATGCCACTGTAACCATTATACCACACATTGCCTATTTGGGGTCCTTGTACAGACTTCTGGGTTCTGCAGATGGCCATGTCCTTTCCCTGGCCCCACTACTTTCCCCGACTATTGATGGTTTGGTGGTTCTTGGCCTTTGTGCATTTTCCCACCTTCTTAAATGTTGAAATGTATACCCACTTTACCTGGGAGTAAAGCTTATTGAACTCAATGGGACTTGCATCTTAGTAGACATGCATAGAAATGCACTGTTAAAGTTCACTTTATTGGCTGTACCACAACTGAGCCATTAGCTTCCTTGAAAACATAGCATATCTATACTTAGAAAAAAAACCCACACACAACAGAATAAGAGATTACATTTGTCATGGTATTTTATCTGGTGAAGTTTTCTTTTTTAAATGTAATGTCATTACCATTGGTGATTCAAATGCTTAAGAAGCAAAGAGCCCTGAATCTGAATAGAACTAACACAAAAGATTCCAGGTCCCGACTGTAAATGTAAGTGAAGATTTCTTATTTTACCTTCTATAATTTATAAAATTTGATACAAAAACAGTCATTACCAAAAACCACGGGGCACCTTGAAAATGACAAGTACTTCCATTTTGTTGCAAATCAATATCTAATTTACGTTAGGAAGGCTTTAAGAAAATTCATTGAAAATTGCACTGGTTTTATAGTATGAAAATCAATTTCATAAAAATTGTGTTGCAATCACAAGCCAAAAATGAGAAAATAAGACTAACTTGAGCAGTTAATTAGCTAATTATTGTGGTTTCATAATTATATTAATCTGGTCCTCCAAATGTAGAGGAGTAAGACAAACACCCAAGCAGCTAGGCAGGGATAACTTCAGGATTAGTCAGGGGTAGGAGCCCCCCTTCCCCGTATTTCGCAGCTTTTAGCCGCAGCAGATTTGTGTTGGATGTGTTTACCAAAATCCCCTAATAATGGCCTTTGCCACTCCCTCACTCCTCCAAATGAGTTTTCCTGCAGCTACCTGATCTATAAAGCAGCATCAGTTCCCCTACAAACAAACAGTCCGCTTTCATCACCCACCAAGATGCCTCCTTTCAGCCAGCTGCAAAATTCAAACCTTTGTGCCCTGTTCACATTGCAGTTTTCCCAAAAGTTTTCTACCCAAGCATAAGGTGTGTGTTCCAGCTCAGTAGCCACTAGTGAATCATTGCTCATCGACACAACGTCTAAATATCAACAGCCATTGGGAAAGCATCCTCTAGCAACATAAACACCATCGGTGTTCATTAACAAGCAATCCAGCTCACTGACAGATGTCCATCTCTTCAATCGATGCATCACTACTATGTTGCTTCCGGGGCAATGTATTAGAAGCAGCCCTTAATGTGCTGTACCAGCGGGTGACTTGGGGAGTGTTTAGATCAAAACCAAAACTCAGCATTGGCCACAAGGTGTCACTTCAGGTCAGCGAATCCATGGCTCTTTGCAATGCAGAACCAAGATATTTTGACAACAGAATGAACGGGCCAATTATTAAGTACACAGTGTGAGGGAAATGGGTGCCTGCTTTTTCCCCCGAACGGGATTGATTGTTTGGCTGCAAAGTGGCAGATGGTCAATTGGTTTATTGATGCCAGAAGAGTGGCCTTCAGAGCTTTGCAAGTTTTCATGGCCAAGTTTAACTGTGGTATGTCATTTCATTCAGGAAAATTAGGGGCAGGTGCGGATGGGAGGAAGGGCGACCAAGAAAATCACAATTCATGTAAAAAGAAGCTAAACAAATCAGAAGAGTTGTCTACTAACCTAGATTTGATAATGGAAATTAATATAGGACTTGATGTATCATCTATATTGCTGAACACTTTGCTGGAAGTTCTGGAAAAAACTATTAAGGTTTTGATTATAAATTTATTAATAGCATCCAGAATTGTATTGGCTAGATATTGGACAAATGTTAAATCCCTAAACTTAAGCAGTGGTTACTTATTTAAGGCTTTCGAAATCACCTGAATGGATACATTAACAGAGTGTGCAACAGAAATGACTGTATTTATGTATGTATTATTAGTTTTTTAAATTGCAACTCTTAAAAATGGCAACTTTCTGGAACAATTCTTTTGTACTATGTAAGTAAGATAATTATGTATTTTGAGTTATGGGTTCCAGTATTGGGAAAAAGTTGGGATGTTATTATTAGTATTATGAATAATAATAACAACAGCAACAACAATAACAATAAGCATTTGAAATTATTATAATAAACAAAAATAAAAAAGATAAGCTAAAGAAAAGGTGTTTGAGGTGTCTGATAACCTAGAGAAAGATTGTAGTGTCAAAAATTAAACCCAGACATAGAAAGCTGTTAGGATGTCTCCCAGTTCAGAAGTCACTTTGGCCAAGAACAAACCACTGTGGCAAGCCACTGTTGCCTCTCCTGCCCCCGTTCTTCATCTCCTCTCCCACCCATCTGCAACACAGGGATAATACGACGGATCTACCTTCCACGTTTATTGCAATGATTACTGAGATGATGGCTGCAAAGAGCTCTGAATGCTCCCAGAGTGCTCTATAAATTATACGAGTTTTGCTATATTTGTGACTTTGGCCCTTTTAGTTATTACTCTGGTTTTGCCTACAGTGTTATCTGATGAAGGACAAGGATTTAGCAAAATGATGTTAATGGCCCTTGATAGCAGGCTCCAGCCTTGAAATGTTATAGCCATCAGATTCTGGGAAGATGATATCCTCCAGCTAATGGGAACCAGCGTGGAGCTGGTTTTTATTTTGGATCGATACATTTTTTAGAGGGAGCCTGCTGAAATTGGGGTGCAGCCTTAATTTACTGCCTGTATCTACTGATTGGAATGTCTCTATTATGCTTCTTTTGCACACTTGTAAATAAAGCAAAGATTACAAAACCATCATCACTATTCAATGCTCTCAAATTCAAAGGAAACAGTTCAATCCTATACATGAAATTGTTGTGAACCACCCAGGCAGTTTCTGCTATAGGGTGGTATAGAACTGTAATAAAGTAAATTAAAAAAATGTATATTCAGTGGGGAGGAAAGTGTGCATAGAATTGCAGCCTAAAAATGACAGTGCCACCCCTGGAACATCTTACTGTTCAGGGAAGTAGGCAACGTGTAACAATATTTGGTGGACACAACACAGAGAAACTTACAATTTTCCACTAGCAAGCCTGGTTTTATTAAATTGTGTTCAGTCGTTCAGTCGTGTCCGACTCTTCGTGACCCCATGGACCATAGCACGCCAGGCCTTCCTGTCCTGCGCTCTCTCCCGGAGCGTGCTCAAGTTCATATTCATTGCATCCGTGATGCTATCTAGCCATCTCATCCTCTGTCGTCCCCTTCTCCTTTGCCTTCAGTCTTTCCCAGCATCAGGGTCTTTTCCAGGGAGTTTTCTCTTCGCATTAGGTGGCCAAAATATTGGAGCTTCAGCTTCATTATCTGTCCTTCCAATGAGCACTCAGGGTTGATTTCCTTTAGGATGGACTGATTTGACCTCCTTGCAGTCCAGGGCACTCGTAAGAGTCTTCTCCAGCACCACAGTTCGAAAGCATCAATTCTTCGGCGCTCAGCCTTCCTTATAGTCCAGCTCTCACAGCCATACATTACTACTGGGAAAACCATAGCTTTGATTAGACGGACCTTTGTCGGCAAGGTGATGTCTCTGCTTCTTACTATGCTGTCTAGGTTGGCCATAGCTTTCCTCCCAAGGAGCAAGCGTCTTTTAATTTCATGGCTACAGTCACCGTCTGCGGTGATCTTGGAGCCCAAGAAAGTAAAATCTGTCACTGCTTCCATTTCTTCCCCTTCTATATGCCAGGAAGTGACGGGGCCAGATGCCATGATCTTAGTTTTTTTAATGTTGAGTTTCAAACCAGCTTTTGCACTCTCCTCTTTCACCCTCAACAAGAGGCTCTTGAGATCCTCTTCGTTTTCTGCCATTAGGGTGGTATCGTCTGCATATCGGAGGTTGTTGATAATTCTCCCAGCAATCTTAATTCCGACCTGTGATTCATCCAACCCGGCATTTCTCATGATGTACTCTGCATATAAGTTAAATAAGCAGGGTGACAATATGCAGCCTTGTCGTAGTCCTTTCCCAATTTTGAACCAATCGGTTGTTCCATGTCTGGTTCTTACTGTTGCTTCTTGACCCTCGTACAGGTTTCTCAGGAGACAGGTAAGGTGGTCTGGTAAATTATATTAAATTATATTAAATTATATTAAATTATATTAAATTATATTAAATTATAACAGGCCTATCATGGCTAGAATCAGGACCTCACAGCTCTGTGCACAGCTTCTCTTTATTGTGAGCCACCAGGGCTAAAGCTTGGAGCATCTCCCCAGCCATCACAGCTAATAGATCACCAGGTTGGAGGGGGTTTCTCTAATAACATGAAACATGCTTTTGACACATGCTTTTCTTTTATGCTAGCTAGTTTGGGTAAAATCCAATAGAGTAGAGTCATTCATTCAATAGGTCTACTCTCAGTAAAACTTACATTGGATTTTACCCACTGTTTCAAAGGTGGCATTGCCTTTCATTTGGAATCCTTAACCCTTTAACATACGCTTTATGAGTTGGTTCCACACTTTGGTCACGTTAGTCATAACAAACCGTTCACACTGGTTTCAGTTGGACACCACTGGAACAAATGTGTAGTGTCTACTCAGATGGAAGTCCCATTGAATTAAATGGGACTTATGACCAAGGAAGGGAACCGCGGTGGCTTAGTGATTAAGACGCTGAACTGCAGACCAGGAGGTGGGCAGGACAGCAGTTCGAGACCCGAGTGCCGCATGACGGAATGAGCTCCCATCTTCAGTCCCAGCTCCTGCCAACCTAGCAGTTTGAAAGCAAGAAATTGCAAGTAGATAAATAGGTACCGCTTCAGCGGGAAAGGTAACAGCATTCCATGCACCTTGGTGTTCAGTCATGCAGGCCACATGAGCACGGAAGCGTCTTCGGACAGCACTGGCTCTTCGGCTTAGAAATGGAGATGAGCACCACACCCTAGAGTCGGACACGACTGGTTGGGGACACCTTTACCTTTACCTTTTTATGACCAAGGAAGTGTGTATAGGCTTGCAGTATGGATCCAGCTCTATACATATGGAAATTGGCTAGTTTCCAAGAGTTAAAATGTCCTGAATATATTATTTGCTAAATTCTGGTTTTCATATTATAAATGCTATAGTACAGACAATGTGGTACCATGGGCTCCAACGTGCCCCCAGACACCTTTCTCAGTGCTCACTAAGGTTCCCTACCCCTCTCACTGAAGACAAAAGCAAACAAACAAAAAACATAGGGCACAATCCTATTGTGATGATCATAAGTCTCTGAACTCTGAGGCTTATGACCATCGTATGCAGGGCAGGAGGAGTGGTGGAGGTGTTCTTTGTAACCCCGTCCTATCAAAGGCTATCAGTGGCTACCTGTCTTGATGGCTCTGGGTTACCTCCAGTACCAAAGGCAGTGAGCCTATGTGCACCAGTTGCTGGGGAACTTGGGCGGGAGGGTGCTGTTGTGCTCATGTCCTGCTTGTGGGCTCCTGGTCGACAGCTGGCTGGCCACTGTGTGAACAGAATGCTGGGCTAGCTGGGGCCTTGGTCTGATCCAGCAGGCCTCTTCTTATAGTCTTATGTTCTTATGTCCTCCCACCCTGCATTTTCTCTAGATGGGCTACTTTGCCCGTCCAGCTGGGGTGTCTCAGTAGAGGGGGGAAAGTGGCTGGGGAAGCCTCAAGATGGCTCATATCCTGGCCTTTCCAGTCTTAGAATCATAGAATCATAGAATCATAGAATAGTAGGGTTGGAAGGGGCCTACAAGGCCATCGAGTCCAACTCCCTGCTCAATGCAGGAATCCAAGTCAGAGCATCCCTGACAAATGGCTGTCCAGCCTCGTGTTGAAGGCCTCCAGTGTGGGAGAGCCCACCACCTCCCTAGGGAATTGGTTCCATTGTCATATTGCTCTAACAGTCAGGACGTTTTTCCTGATGTTCAGCCGGAATCTGGCTTCCTGTAACTTGAGCCCATTATTCTGTGTCCTGCACTCTGGGATGATCAAGAAGAGATCCTGGCCTTCTTCTCTGTGACAACCTTTCAAGTACATGAAGAGTGCTATCATATCTCCCCTCAGTCTTCTCTTCTCAAGGCTAAACATGTCCACTTCTTTCAGTCTCCCTTCATAGGGCTTTGTTTCCAGTCCCCTGATCATCTTTGTTGCCCTCCTCTGAACCCTCTGCAGTTTGGCTGCATCTTTCTTAAACGGTGGTGCCCAGAACTGGACACAGTACTCCAGATGAGGCCTTACCAGTGCTGAGTAGAGGGGAACTAGTACTTCCCGGGATTTGGAAGCTATGCTTCTATTAATGCAGCCCAAAATAGCATTTGCCTTTTTTGCAGCCACATCACATTGTTGGCTCATATTCAGCTTGTGATCGACAACAATTCCAAGATCCTTCTTGCTTGTAGTGTTGTTGAGCCACGTATCCCCCATCTTGTAACTGTGCATTTGGTTTCTTTTTCCTAGGTGCAGAACTTGGCATTTCTCCCTATTCAATGTCATTCTGTTGTTTTCTGCCCAGCACTCCAGTCTATCCAGATCACTTTGAATTTTGTTTCTGTCTTCCAAAGTATTAGCTATCCCGCCCAGTTTGGTGTCATCTGCACATTTGATCAGCATTTCCTGCACCTCCTCCTCCAAGTCATTAATAACAATGTTGAAGAGCACTGGGCCCAGGACTGAGCCCTGCGGTACCCCACTTGTTACCTCTCCCTAGTTTGAGAAGGTCCAATTGATAAGCACTCTTTGAGTCTGATTCTATAGCCAACTGTGGATCCACCGGATCGTTGTTTCATCTAGCCCACTTTGAGCTGGTTTGCTCATCAGGATATCATGGGGCACTTTGTCAAAAGCTTTGCTGAAGTCGAGGTATATGATGTCTACAGCATTCCCATGATCTACAAGGGAGGTGACTTGATCAAAAAATGAGATCAGATTTGTCTGGCAGGACTTGTTTTTGACAAATCCATGTTGGCTTCGAGTCATCACTGCATTGTTTTCAAGGTGCTTCCAGATGGATTGCTTTATCATCTGCTCCAGAATTTTCCCAGGGATTGATGTCAGACTGACTGGTCTGTAGTTCCCAGGTTCCTCCTTTTTACCCTTTTGGAAGATAGGGACAATGTTAGCCCTCCTCCAGTCATCTGGCACTTCCCCCGTCCTCCATGATTTCTCAAAGAGAATAGACAGCGGTTCTGAGAGTTCTTCTGCCAGTTCCTTTATTACTCTAGGGTGCAGTTCATCTGGCCCTGGAGATTTGAACTCATTCAAAGTAATGAGGTGTTCCTTGACCATATGCCTATCGATCTCAAGCTGCAATCCTGCCCCTTCAGCCTGTACTTCGCCTTTGCCAGGGGGGTCATTGACCCTCTTTTGGGAGAAGATCTGGAGTACTGTGTCCAGTTCTAGGCACCACCGTTTAAGAAGGATGTAGACAAACTGGAGAGAGTTCAGAGGAGGGCAACAGAGATGATCAGGGGACTGGAAACAAAGCCCTATGAAGAGAGACTGAAAGAACTGGGCATGTTTAGCCTTGAGAAGAGAAGACTGAGGGGAAATATGATAGCGCTCTTCAAGGACTTGAAAGGTTGTCACAGAGAGGAAGGCTAGGATCTCTTCTCGATCATCCCAGCGTGCAGGACCCGGAATAATGGGTTCAAGTTACAGGAAGCCAGATTCCGGCTGAACATCAGGAAAAACGTCCTGACTGTTAGAACAATATGACAATGGAACCAATTCCCTAGGGAGGTGGTGGGCTCTCCCACACTGGAAGCGTTCAAGACGAGGCTGGACAGCCATCTGTCAGGGATGCTCTGACTTGGATTCCTGCATTGAGCAGGGGTTGGACTCGATGGCCTTGTAGGCCCCTTCCAACCCTACTATTCTATGATTCTATGATTCAATTAAATTATACTATGGCTCCTCAGACACTATCTAGGGCCCATAGGATCATTCCCAGATTTTCTCACTGGGAGCTGGGATGGCTATGAAACAGGTTTCTGTTGGTGCTGAAAACTGTGGGTCCCAAGGAGTTGTTTAGTGTGTTGTTTAGTGCTCAGACCCCTTCTCTGCCTTGTCCTCAGCCTTTGGGGCAGGTTAATTGTCCTTTGCCATGCCTCCCATCGCAGCCATTTTGTAGTGGTACCCAAAATGTTTTCTCAAATTGCCAAATGTGACCACAGCCCAAAATGGTTGCTTATCCCTGCCACAGTAGACTTATTCTATCTTTATATTGGTCCCAATTTTTAAGGAGTTCATTATATTTTTTGTACCTCTTTCTAGTGCAATTGCTTAACCACAGAAGGGTTTGTAAACTTACAGCACAATCCTACACACCACTAGTCAGAAGTAAGTTCCATTGAGTTCAGTTGAGTTCATCCCAGGTAAGTATGTCTAGGATTGCAGCCTTAAAGGGCTCCATACTTGTTCTTAATGCTTGGCTTTCTGTGTTTTCAACCCCCAGCCCCACTCCTTCAAAAGCAGACAAAGTTCTTACCTTGACCTGGTCACCATTCGTGATGGATTCTGGCCAGCTGCAGCTGTCAAGTGTATTTCTGCAGATCTCTGCATCCAACCTCTAACTTCCTTTGTATACACATCCCACAGAGAATAAGCTATCATGGTCAAGATTTGTTCACCTGTTTAGGCACTCTTGCATTATTTAAAAGCTCTGGGAAAATGGCTTGTTACATAAGTTCCCTCTGCTGGATTGGAGAACATGAGACGATAGTTAACAAAAAGCTTTTATCCAAAAGCAGTTCACACAAGGGAACCTGGCTGCTTTATTTATTTATTATTTGTTTATAGCATTTTCTAATTCACAAGAGTGCTCAAAATGCTATAGACACTAAAAACAATCCTAGTATAAATTTAAGGTTTTTTTTTTTAACTTCTCTATTTTTTTCTTTTTAACAAAAAAAGCCCCTCTATATTAACCAATTTATAAGGGAGCAATCCTATGGCTCCTAGGCACTGTCTGAGGGGCCATAAGATAGTGGGGATTCCCCTCTCCGAGGTTGGAGACAGACCTCTGACCTTGGAATGGGGAGTCAGAGATCTGACCCCCCTCCCGCACCCCACCCCCTTGCAGCTGGAATAGTGACCTCAGAGAGGGGGAAACAGAAGCATTTCAGTGTCTAGGGAGCGGAGGAGACCAGAGAGGAAAGAATATGAGCTATCCTGAGCCTCTTCCAGCCTCTTTCCCTTTCCTTCTGATGTGCCATCCCTAGATGGGGAAAAAAGCCTGTCTAGTGAAAAACATAACCATCAGAGGACAAGGAGGTGAAGATCTCCTCTGCCATGCTTCCTACCTTGCTGGCTTCAGCCCCACAGGGAACTGGATACATGGAAGCCTCTGAGTTCAGAGGCTTTGGTCTCATGAGGGCACAACCCACAGGATCTACCTGCCTGTTCATGCCATGGATGAAGCCCTGTTTTATGTCTTGTCACCACCAGAGGTACAGTTAGTGGGTATGTAGGATCAGCAGTGTAACCCTAATTCAGAAAGATGGAAGTCTCCCATAGACTATATGAGGCCACCACTATCGGTCTGCAATAAATCATAATCTAGTGCAATGGACCTCATAGTGACAGCCAAATGTTCTCCTCTCACCATCAAACAACTTGCTTGGCTACTCGTCATCACATTGAACAGACTGCCCATTCAGAAATTTAAACCAACACATTTCATCAAAATGTGGCTCCTTGTGAGCCTAAGCAACCAGAGCTATATAGGGTCGCCACTTACAGCTATTTGTAATCCACCCAGAGAACACTGGTTTCTGGGTGGATTAAAAATATAATAAATGAATAATGAATCACCAAAAAAGAGGGAAGGCATCTTGCCAAAAACAAAAAGAGGGTGAAAGAGGGCACCAATTTGCACAAAATTTGCATGTGCCAAAGCATAGGTGTAGATGCACATTTAGAAGTGATTATTATGATTTAAATAAATATACAGTGCATTTCAGCGACTTCTTGTTTTCTTTCTTTATTATTTTTTTAAATAGCAAAATAGCTACTAAAAGCCTCAGAGGGGCAATTCAAAGGGCAATTAAGGGGAAATTAATCATGGATCCCTCAGCCAGGATCAAAGGAGTACAATAATATGGGATGAATCAGTAAAGATTAAGTGTTTAATTTAAAGGCACAGGAGCCCTGAAATGCCATAATAACGAGAGTTGTATGCAAATGTCCTCTTCATACTCTCCACCCTATTTTTGGGCAGGGAAACTGGACAGAAAATTCACTGAATTTCTCCAGTAGGAGGAGAAATTATCCAACTATTTCTCACAGGTAGGGTTGTAGCACAGCTTATTAGATAGGGTTGTAGCACTAATAATAACATGGTACCAATCCACAGTGGGCAGGTGGCTAGTACAAACTGCCTCCCCCTATATACACCAAATATATACCCCCGCAACTGAGAGCCTGAAACTATGACGAACTCTAGACACTTTTTGAAGATGCACCTGTGTACTCAGGTTTTCCCTGATGTGTAATTATACATCTCCGTTTTACTGTTTCTGTAACATTTTTTATGGTGTTCGTCATTTTCTATTGTTTTTATAGTGGCTTTTCTACTGTGTTTTACATATTGCTTATGTAAACCACTTACAGTGCAATCCTATGTGCATTTAGAGCAACAACAGCAACAACAACAACAACAACACCCCCAAACAAACCAGTAGTACAACTCCCAGCATGTCCCAGCCAGCAGGGTTAGCTGGGGAATGCTGGGAGCTGTAGGGCTTTTTTTCTGTCTAAATATATGCATGGAATTGCACCCTTAGAGATCTTATGACATCAAGTGGTATATAAGTAGTTTGTATACATACATACATACATAAATGTCATTTTATTACCCCCAACTTGCCATAAATCTGGTCTCAAAAAGCATAAGAGGACAATACAGAAAACACTGGGCTGTAAGGATTCACCATCATCTGGATGATTTAGAAAGAGTGAGTGAACAAAGGGAGTGATATTTATTTATTTTTTCATTTCATTTCATTTCTCTACCGCCCAATAGCTGAAGCTCTCTGGGCAGTTCACAAAATTTTTCCAGATGATTCCAGGGAATGCATCTAGTTTGCATTAATTTGGGGTGGGGGGTTCTTTCAGAAAGAGAGACTCGAGCCGCAGGTACCTAAACTTTACTTCATTCATAAAAGTAAATGAGCCTTAAATTATAGGAGGGGTGGGGAAGCACGGATAATGGTACTGAATTTTTTAAAATCTCATTTTAACTTTTATGAATTGTTATCCCACTGTAGACCCTTGAGATGAACAGCATGGTGATGCTGGTGTTAATGGCCTAGAATACCTTGTAGAATAAACTCTTACAAATGTTGTATTTTGTAATGGAGTAGGGTTAATTGTTTGGGCCCTAAACACTCATTTTATAATATACTTTGGCTTGATGGCACTTTGGATGTCTGACTTGAGACTCTGCTTCAGGATCATCCACCCTAACTTAAGATTTTGTCCTGATGGAAGGAGTGTGAACTCCCAGATGTGTTTCAAAGATGCTACTTCTCAGGTAAAGAATGAACAAGGGACAGGACTGCCACTGTTAGGTAATTCTGTGCACATGAAATGTTAAAGATAAACTATTGATTTCTGGTTGAGCAGGACAGTTATTTTGAAGATGATAAATGGTTTTGGCATTTCTATAATTTTTTAAACAAAGGAATTCATAATTTAGTGTACTGTTATGTGTGGTATGGCCACCGTAGCTCAAGCATAAGTTGATGGTTTTGAGCCAAAATTGGCCCATGGGACTCTTGTAGCAGATGGGGGAACTGTTTAGTTTTTGGTTGGGAAGCCACAACTAGAAGTGAGGATAATTGTGGGGTTGTTGGGATAATTTTGGAAGGGTGGGAAGGTTTACCATCATCCTGATATGGCAGCAGTGCTAGATGTTGTGTTGATTCAGGGGATTCTGGGAAAAAATGGTGGCCCTTCAGAACAGCAGTTGAATTTAGTGCTGCTGTCATCACTCCCTGTTGGAGCCCCCCCCCCAATTATATATATATATATATATATATATATATAGAGAGAGAGAGAGAGAGAGAGAGAGAGAGAGATGAAAAGAAATGTAAGACCACAAAACCAGACATAAGTTCTGAGATGAATGCAGCCCCAATTAATGAATGAATAAGAAAATGAATGAGATTGCAATGGATGAATGAAGAAACCAATTAGTCTTTTAATAATGAAAATGAATGGGGCTAGAAAAACAAAAAACAAATCTTGAACAGATTTGTTAAGCTATAACTCTTAAAAAGATCCTGAATATGCAGTTTTGCTTTGTAAATTTAAAACACTTGGTGGAAGATAAACTAGGGTTTAAATACCAGGGTTTAAATACCAGGGTTTAGCTACAGCCCCAGCCCAACATTTCTCACCACCTGAACATAGAATCATAGAATCATAGGGTTGGAAGGGGCCTACAAGACCATCAAGGCCAACCCCCCTGCTCAGTGCAGGAAGCCTGATTCCCAGGCAGTCTCCCATCCAAGTACTAACCAGGGCTGACCCTGCTTAGCTTCCGAGATCAGACGAGATCAGGCGCATCCAGCCCTTTCATCAACATGTGATGCCCCTTCCTCATGCCACTCGCACACACTGCCTCCTCCTCCGCCCACCCCTTCCTGGTTGTGGGGCTCTCATGAGAATTTGGCCAGCTGGATCCTCTGAGTCCTCAGCTGGCCAGATCCCCATGGTTGCAGCAAAGCTAAGTGGAAGTGGGGATGCATGCAACGTAAGCAGCTGCTTCAGAAAGTACTTTCAACCAGTTCTCCCTGTGGCTAATGCCACAATGGAAGAGTAGCTGGGACTCTCCATAGCAACCCCTAGAGGCAGGAAGGCAGTGGCAGTGGGTCTCCTAGCAGTGGCGAGGGGAGAGTGGTGCCATTCACCACTCCTCTCACTACGCTGCCTGATGTGGGTGCCTCACTCTGCGTCATGATAGGGCCAGCCCTGTTAAGCAACCCATACTACTGCTTCTGGATCTTTGCACTGTTCATAGAAGAGGCAACTATGTAACAATGCAAGTAAACGACTCAATGTTTGGCCACTCTACTGGCACTAAAGAAAGCTTAGAGGGTTGAGTGAACCATGGTGCATTTGCAATCCTGTATGTGAGGAGCAAAAAAGAACCCCCCCACACCTGACACTTGGTGAAAGAGAGACTCCAAATGGACAGAAGAACTACTGCTTGGTCCAGCCTAGAATTCTGGTTTGTATGGAAGTAGCATCCACACTAACCAGAACAAGCAAGCTTATGCATATATACAAAATGAGAATTTGCACAAATTCGGGAAATTGGAAAAATCTGATTCCTTCAATGAGCAGAAAACGGAACGAAAGGCACCTGAGAATCCATGAAACACTGATAAAATGGATCTTTGAAAACCTGTCCATCCCTACAAGGCATGTGTGCTAAGTGGGCTTTGCAGGGGTGTCTGGGGCCTGCCCATTGGTGCTGGGTTCTGATGCCAGAACCAAATGCAAGCTTTGCATGCAGAAGGTCCTAGGTATTATCATGACATCTCCAGGTAGGGCATGGGAAAGACTCCTGTCTGAAAGCCTTTAGAACTACCGCTACTCAGTGTAGACCAGAGGTATTGAACCTCATGCCCGTAGGCCAAGTTGGGCCAACCTGGGGTCCAAATCTGCCTCCCCAGGGTTCCTCAGATGGTTATGCCTGCTTCCCCTGGCCACACCCATTTCTCCCAATTGCCAAGTGTTTGGTGGCTTCCCAGCTTTTGTGCGGTTTTCCCCACATTCTGAACGCCTGAAATGCCTTTCTGAAGGGTTAATGACTGGTAGCATTCAGAGAAAATAGGCTGGCATTTTTGGTATTTAGGCCTTACCCATTGCTCTGCCCCCTTTGCCCTCACCCCACTGGTATGTGGCTCCCAGAGCTTCTCCAAAATGGAATTTGGCCCTTGGGCTAAAAGGGGTTCCACACCCCTCATGTACATAACGCTGTGCGAGGTGGATCCACATACTGACAACTGGGTTTCACATCATCGAAACTAGGGCTGTGCACAAAGGGCCTCTCCAAGTTCCCCAGCTCATATATGGGTAGAGAAACTGGGGGGACAATTTCACCTCATATCTCCTAGGGGAGGAGAAATTCTGGAACAGTTTCTTCTCACAGTTCGGACTGACCACTGGCAGGGGTTGTAGCACAGGTTCTTTAATTTTTCCTCAGGGTTTTTGATTTTCTACACTGCTTCTGCAAGTGGCAACAGTATCAACTGTGTTGCAGCTTTCGCTTTTCTGAAGCAGAATTTTTAATTTCTTTTGGTGGCATTTTTTTGAGCTTCCTTAATCACTGCAAGGGGGCTGAGGGGGCGGTGTGTGTTCTCTCTCTCTGTCACACATCTTTCCATTGCTCTGCAGCCTCCCAGGCCTCCTGCATTTCCTGAACTGCGAAAGCCTCATGGGAGGAATTGCCTCGGGATGTCTTCTTCATCATGTCTCTAACTGAAGTGGGGGAAGCTGAGGAGGCTACAGTCTGCCAGAGAGATTATTGTGCGATGACAGACAGGGCACTCATGCACACTCGTCAGCCACCTCATAAGTCAGGTAAGCACAAGAACCCCACATCCAACTCCAAAATTTCTCCTCGTTTGAATTTCTTTTCAAAAGCCATTTCTTTTCTATCAAATTGAATGAGAATGGTTGAAAAACATGTGGGATAAATTTTTGGCACAGCACTATTTGAAACAGAGAGATATGCAGACACTGCCACTCATATTTGGGATTATCCACCGAATGCATGCTTCCTGCCACCCCTCATTCTCATGAGGCAGCAAATCCTAAGGTTGACCATGAGGAATCCTGTCATTCAGCATAATCATAATGATTATTTATTACTTACATAGCATAATCTATCTACATGGCACATTACAAAGAATCGGAGGGCAAGTCCCTGCCCCAAAGGGCTAATAAGACAAAAACATTCAGTATTATTCAGCAATCTCTGTTGATGTCACATATTAGAGACCAGCAGAGGTCCCAATTGTTCTGTAATATCCTTTGTAATTTCTTACACTGAGGAAAGTTATTTTAGAAATTAATGCCCAGGAAGGAGGAACAAAAAATGTTGGGGTTTTGATGGGACAAAACAGTCAGGAAGACCATAAGCAGAACGTAAGAGCCCTACTGGATTAGGCCAAGGCCCTACCAAAGCCAGCATCCCGTTTCTCACAGTGACCAACCCGATAGGAACATAAGAAGCTGCTTTATACTGAGTCAGACCGTTGGTCTATCTTGCTCAGTATTGTTGACACTGACTGGCAGCAGCTCTCCATGGTTTCAGGCAGGATTGTTTCCCAGCCCTGCTTGGAGATGCTGGGGATCGAACCTGGGACCTTCTGCAGGCAAAGTAGCTCTACCAGTGAGCTACAGCCCCACCCTAAACCACTGAGTTGCAGTCTTTTTCCAATGCCAAGGGGAAGCCCACAAGGAGGACATGATCACATTATCACCTTCCTGCTCATGTTCTCCATCACAACTAGTAGCCATCAATAGTCTTATCCCCCATGAATTTGTTTAATCCTGTATTAAAGCCAGCTAAGATGTTGCTGATCACCATGTCTTGAAGAAGCAAATTCCATAGTTTGATTATGCACTGTGTCTGTCCTGAATCTCCCACCGATCAGCTTCACGAGATGAACCCTGGGTCTTATTAGTATGAGAGAGAGAGAGAGAGAGAGATTCTCCCTATTCACTTTCTCCATACCATGGTCCATTTTGTACATCTCTATTATGTTCTTCCTTATTTGCCTTGTTTCTAAATGAATGAGACCTCAAAGCTATAACCTTTCCCCAACAAAGGAGTTGCTCCAGCCCCCTGATCATTTTGAGTAGCCCTTTCTGCCCCTTTTCTGGCTCTACAACATCCTTTTGTAAGTGGGGTGACCAGAACTGAACACAGAATTCCAAATGTGGTCATGCCACATATTTGTATAGAAACATTTTGTTGAGGGCTCCTTGGCGGCCTCTTTCAGTCTAATCCAGTAGCCAAGTCCAACACAGACAAAGGGATTCTTTTCAAAGCTTTATTCCTCTTTTACAACTTAACAACTCTACTGTTAGCAACTAGCTATGAGCAGCAGAGTACCTATGCCCTAAGTTGGAACAGTTGGTCCCCGTTTGAAAGAGAATCACTGGCAGACCCTGAACTTATGGGCTAGGGAGAGTCCCTCCCCTTTTCCCTCGGATCCTCTGGGCGCAACCGTTGTTTGCGCGCCAACTGGGCACTACGCCTCCTTTCTGCGCCCTCCATTTGGCGCCGCTCCCTGCGTCGGTGTCGCACGTCCAGCAAGTCTTCTTCCCGTGCTCTCTCACTCCCGGGACTGTTATCTATGCCAGGAATGCCGGTGGGAGGAATCTCTGCCAGCTGTTGGCCCTGGGAAGGATGAGCGCACTCCTCTCCCAGGAGTGACTCCTCTTCCTCAGAATCAGAACTACTCTGGGATTCTATGGGCTCAGTATCCACACTTACACATTTCAATATTGGCAGTTTTATTTTTGATCCCTTTCCTAATGATTCCTAACATGGAATTTGCCTTTTTCACAGTGATGCACACTGGGTTGGCATTTTCACTGGATCAGCACTGTCACCACAACTCCAAGATCCCTTTCCTGGTAAGTCCCTCCCAGCTCAGATCCCATCAGTCTGTGTGTGTGTGTGTGTGTGTGTGTGAATGAAGTTAGGAATGTTTTGTCTCAATGTAGACCACTTTACAATTGCATAAAATTGATTCCCATTGAGTTCAGTGAGATTTACTCCCAGGTAAATGGGTTTAGGGTTGCAGCATGGGTGGCCTTGGGCCAGTGTCTCTTGGGCTAGTATCTCTCAGCCTAACCTACCTCACAGGGCTGTTGTGATAAAAAAGACACTATTTAGGGCATCATGTACTATCACCTCATGCTCCCTTGAAGGAAAGATGACATCATCTTATCAACCAGCCTGGAGGTCAGGGAGTATCACCTCGCCTGTTCTGGCCTATTGATGCAAGGATTCCTCCTTCCCTGTTATGGAGAGTCTACCATTTCTTCCTGTGGCCAGAGCTGGGTGATGGCAAACAAGCCAAGCAGTGGCAACTCCAAGTTTTTAAAGGCCCTTGGGCAAGACACCCTCTATGGGCCCCCTCCCTCAGCGAGTCTACCTTCTCACCCCCACCCTCACCAGCTGCTTTTGCTTCTCCTCTTTCCCATCCCTGCTACCACTTTCTAGTTTGACAGGCAATGAGCAAGTAGGCCGTGGCATCCACTGCTCCTCCTTCTGACTACCACCACCGTCGGGGCCAGAGCGAGAGGCAGGTGAACAAGCAGGCTGCAATGGTGAAGAGGAGGAGCAACTCCAGGGGGGTCTTGTCAGGGGGCCCTTGCCGGGATGTGGGCCCTTTGCAGGTGCCCAGCCTTGCCTATCCTTGTTGCAGGCCCTGAGGGCAAGTCACTCCCTCAAAGTCACCAGTTCAAGACTTCCCACAGTCTTCAGTCCTGACAGAGAAATTCATTACTCCTTTTACTATCTCAGTGCAGCATCCAGTTTTGCATTCCCCTGCTACTTTGTTTGTTAATTGCGGTGTTCCAATTCCCCCCCCCCGCCCCCGCACCCACAACCCTCCCCCCTCACAACTCTTTCTCTTGCTAATGAATCCAGGGCCTGACACATGGGGATTTTCTCCTGTGGAAACCACCATGGGACTGCTGTGCAGCTGGATTCATGACCATGGGGTGTGTGCAAGAGAACGTCCTGTTGGCTTGCCCCACATGGCACAGAGCCAACCTGTCTGTCTCCTGCTCTGCCCCTCTCAGTGGCAGCTGGAATCCACCACCTCGCCTCATGCTAGGGCCATCTCTGGACCTTGTAATGAGGTGGTTTGAGTGCGACAAACGACTCCATTTAGCATCCTCTTGGACACAGATGGCCGCTGCACCTGTAGAAAATTTGTTGGAACAAGCTCACTGTTAATTGTGACCGTGGTGTTGACAGCGATTAATTACGGCACCGTAGGGGAAACCACAATGACATTAATGATGTCTGGATCGTGGCAGCTGGCTGACAGTCCTCTCTCAGATGTTTATGTGCATCTTATCTCAGTGCAATATGGCGAGATTCTAATTACTCTGAAACTCATGCCAGTGCTTTTTCTGTTGCTTTGTGGTGGGTGGATGAGGGAAAATCCAAGCTCCCCCCACCTATTTTTCTTCTCAAAGGGATTCTTATCTATGTGTCTTTAAATTTCTCCCCTCATTCTGTATCTTTCATGACAGCAGTGTGGAATTCTAATGAGAAGCAGCTAAGTGGTGCCTATGACACACACAGACAAACTGAGCCTTCCTGTCTAGTGGTGGAATTAACCACATAACTTATAAGGCCAACTTAGTTTGTCTCTCTTCCATCTCCTCACCCACAAAACAGCAACCTAGTCTGCTGTCAAGTAACAAAACTAAGTCAATGGGCTTTAATTCACATGAATGCTTTGGGATAACCTTTCAGGAAACCAGGGAAGGCTGCCATGGGACCAAAGGTCAATCTGATTCAGGATTGTCTTTCTGACACTGGCCAGATATTTAAAGGAAGCCAACAAGCATAGCATGAAAGCCTTTGCAAAATTTTTCAATTTGAAAATTCTGGAGCAGATGATAAAGCAATCCATCTGGAAGCACCTTGAAAACAATACCGTGATTACTCGAAGCCAACATGGATTTGCCAAAAACAAGTCCTGCCAGACAAATCTGATCTCATTTTTTGATCAAGTAACCTCCCTTGTGGACCATGGGAATGCTGTGGACATAATATACCTCGACTTCAGCAAAGCTTTCGACAAAGTGCCCCATGATATCCTGATGAGCAAACTAGCTCAAAGTGGGCTAGATGAAACAACGATCCGGTGGATCCACAGTTGGCTACAGAATCGGACTCAAAGAGTGCTTCTCAATGGGACCTTCTCAAGCTGGGGAGAGGTAACGAGTGGGGTACCGCAGGGCTCAGTCCTGGGCCCAGTGCTCTTCAACATTGTTATTAATGACTTGGAGGAGGAGGTGCAGGAAATGCTGATCAAATGTGCAGATGACACCAAATTGGGCGGGATAGCTAATACTTTGGAAGACAGAAACAAAATTCAAAGTGATCTGGATAGACTGGAGCGCTGGGCAGAAAACAACAGAATGACATTGAATAGGGAGAAATGCCAAGTTCTGCATCTAGGAAAAAGAAACCAAATGCACAGTTACAAGATGGGGGATACGTGGCTCAACCACACTACAAGCGAGAAGGATCTTGGAATTGTTGTCGATCACAAGCTGAATATGAGCCAACAATGTGATGTGGCTGCAAAAAAGGCAAATGCTATTTTGGGCTGCATTAATAGAAGCATAGCTTCCAAATCCCGGGAAGTACTAGTTCCCCTCAACTCAGCACTGGTAAGGCCTCATCTGGAGTACTGTGTCCAGTTCTGGGCACCACATTTTAAGAAGGATGAAGACAAACTGGAGAGGGCTCAGAGGAGGGCAAGAAAGATGATCAGGGGACTGGAAACAAAGCCCTATGAAGAGAGACTGAAAGAACTGGGCATGTTTAGCCTTGAGAAGAGAAGACTGAGGGGAAATATGATAGCGCTCTTCAAGGACTTGAAAGGTTGTTACAGAGAGGAAGGCCAGGATCTCTTCTCGATCATCCCAGAGTGCAGGACACGGAATCATGGGCTCAAGTGACAGGAAGCCAGATTCTGGCTGAACATCAGGAAAAACCTCCTGACTGTTAGAGCAATACAACAATGGAACCCATTCCCTAGGGAGGCGGTGGGCTCTCCCACACTGGAGGCGTTCAAGACGAGGCTGGACAGCCACCTGTCAGGGATGCTCCAACTTGGATTCCTGCATTGAGCAGGGAGTTGGACTTGATGGCCTTGTAGGCCCCTTCCAACCCTACTATTCTATGATTCTATGATTTGCCATTAATGGAGGATTGTACTTGATCAGGGGTGACAGCTGTCCCTGATTGTTTGTCCCCAGAAACTAATAGTCAGAGGCACACCACTAAGAGCTCTTGATAAGAGTATATCCTTCGCGAAATTTTCCTAGAGACCTGGGTTTTCAACTGCTGCTTCAGGGGCCACTGATAGCTCGAAGAAGAAAGGAAGGGACAGGGAGGCTCTGGGAGCAAACAACATGCCTGGTTTCTCTCTTATTTGCTTGGGCCACCACAGAGGCTGGGAAGTGGGATGAGAGACATTGAGAAGGAGGCAGTAGTGGCTGTACCCAGCTTCTCTTCTTGGGCATTCCCTTCTTATAACATGCAAAGCTAGTTTTGTTCATAGGACCACAAAAAAATGAGGATGGCCAGATGTATAGTCTCCTGTACCTTTAACAGCATGCCGGTGCATCTTTTCTCATCCCCGCAACTCTGTGGCATGACACACTAATGTTACAAGGCTGTCATAGTCCTGGAAGGAATGCCTTCTCATTGGAAAACATTGCATGGCAGAGTCAAGCCAGAGCCAGGGCTGCACTGTGACCACAGGGCAGCAAGCAAATGATATCACTGGACTATCCTAGGGGTAGGGGCTGTATCATAGTGGAAGAGTCTATTGCTTGCATACAGATGTTCCCAGGTTCAATCGCTGGCATCTCCAGTTAATATAGCCAGCCGGAGAAAGACCCATGTATGAGTTCTTGGAGAGCAGGTATCAACTGGTGGTGACAGTTTTGAGCTAGGTGGACCAATCCTGTGAATCAGTAGAATGCAGTTACTGCTAGCTGCTGTCTAGGCATGCCACTGTGCAACCCCATGTCATCCCTGCCTCCTCCTCCTTGCCACTGCTTCCTCCTCCTCCTCTGCAAATGATAGGGAGATGTTTCCATCCTTGCCTCAACAACTGCTGTTCCATTGTGTTGGCTGAGAACTGTGTTTGCTTCCCCACCCACTGTAAAAATTGGATCTACCATCCCCATGAGGCACAACTCTAGAAGGTCTTTTTTGTGGGGAGATACAAGGATCACTCAGCCTCCTTGCCCCTCCCCTCCTTGTTTCCCCAAATAGAGCTGGGTTGCTAAGAGCCTATGCCCAATGTTACTTTTCCACAGACTGGTTTCGGCAAATGATCTTGCACTGATCCTGTTGGCTGCTATAAATAGGGATTGACAGATTTTAGACGGAGATGGAAAAACATTAATTGGAGCAACATGAGAGAGAGGAAGAAACGAGTTGCCCACCCACACAGTAGGGGACTTTGCTATCCATCCTTTCATGGATTTCAGACTCCTTTGCTGTATAATGAAAGAACACAGAGAGTATCTCTGACAGATCTGGGGTGAGAGGAATAAGGGGAAAACACCATGCTCCAAAAGCATTGGGTGGAAGGAAATGGCACCCCAGATGCTATAGATGTGTTAGTCCTGGAGAACAACAGGACAATGTCATATGGGGGATTTTGGGGTTAAGAAAAAGGCAAGGAAGATCGAAGTGTATAAAGTTATGCATGGTGTGAAGAAAGTGAATAGAGAGAGGTACGTCTCTGTCTCTCTCTGTGCATGTGTCTCTGTGTGTGTCAATACTAGAACTCAATAGGGTCATCAAATGAAGCTGAATGGTGGGAGATCCAGGACAAACAGAATGAAGTCCTTCTTAATACAAGAGATACTTAACTTATGAAATTCACTTCTACAAGATGTGGGAGTGGCCACTTCCTTGGTTTTACAGAAGCCCATTTGCTTTACAGTAGCTTCTTTTCCCAGTCTGTCCAGGATTTCAGAACATTGGACATTCGACAATGCTGAAGAGACAATGAAGAAATCCAGATGAACTCATCAGACTTACTAAAGGACATGGAGAAGGGTGTGTTAGCTGGTTTGGTGTCTGATTTAATATTTGTTTCAAAGTGATTTCACAGAAATGCCCTGGATAGTAACATTTTGCATACAAGGACCTTTTGCATACAAGGCATGGGCGGTATCACTGAGCTGAGGCCATGATGGAGCAAAGGAGCCATCTCATGAAGCAGAACTTCTCTCTCTCTCTCTCTCTCTCTCTCTCTCTCTCCCTCCCTCCCTCCCTCCCTCCCTCTCAGGGAAATGGAACAACACAATAGAAGCTTTGTTTAGTTGTCTGGGAGAAATAAGTTAATGGACAAAGTCTCCATGATGTGAGAAAAAATAGTTCAAGTAAGGTTCCAAAACCTGTGGAGGCATTAACGTATCACAATCTTATAACGTTCCATAGTATCCTAAATGTGACCTACCAGATTAGGAGAGTGGTTGTAAATCCTCTCCTCCTCCTCCTCCTCCTCCTCCTCCTCCTCCTCCTCCTCCTCCACCATCACCATCACCATCACCATCACCATCACCATCTACATTTCTATACCACCCAACAGCCAAAGCTCTCTGGGCAGTTTACAAAAGATTAAAACCTTAAAAATACAGTATAAAACATAAATGAAAACCATTTACTTACAAAAAGGAAGGCACGCCATCTGGATGAATATGATTACTCAGTTGCCATCACTGGGTAACAATCCAGTGAGTGGTGGATGATCCTAAGTAGAGGTATTAGGGTAGCAAGTTTTGTGTTTGTATTTGTCCATCTAATGCTTTGAGAGTTGTGAACACCTCCAGTCTGGGTCCCCTTCCCTCCTTCATTGAGTGAGCAGGAAAAGACTCCTGAAAGACTCCACCGACTGCCTTGATGCTTATATCTCTGTCTGTCTGTCTGTCTGTCTGTCTGTCTGACTGTCTCTGTGTGTCTGTCTGTCTCTATATATCCTCTATCAATCCTCTATCCTCTATCTATCTATATCCAATTATTCTCTATAAATGAGTGGCATTTGTCCAGCACAGGGGTAGCCAACCTTTTTAGGCCTGTGGGCACATTTGACAATTTGAGATACTGTCCTGGGCACCACTACAAAATGGCTGCCATGGGAGGTGTAGCAAAGGACAAGTAACCTGCCCCAAAGACTGAGTACAACACAGGGGCATGGTCTGAGCCCCAGCATGCTAAACAACTCAATGGAACCCACAGTTTTCAGCACCAACAGAAACCTATTTCAGAGCAATCCCAGCTGCCAGTAAGAAAATGTGTCAATTAACACAAAGGTGGGAGGGGTAGAGCACCTTGATGGGTGCCAAGGAAGGTGTCCGGGGATGTCTTGGTTCACATGGGCACCACACTGCCTACCCTTGGATTTGTATGTGTGCTTGTGTGGACTTTTAATGAGCCACTCTCTTTTCCCCACTCTTTGATAAAAGTTCCTTAGTTACACTTTACAGATCATGGCATGCAACAATGAGTCCATTTAGGTGCTAATCTTCACACCAACAATGACCTCTCACCTTGTTAAGGAAAAATAATAGCTATGGTGGTTGCATTTGGAGAGGAAAAAAAGTCTGTAGAAATATATTTATCAGTGGCACCAGTTCCCAAATATTTGTCGATCCCAAATTAGAACCCATTGCCATGACAACCTCTTGCCAAGAACCAAAGTTCCCTCATTTCCAATAAGGAACAAGCAATCTGTTCAATTTGGTTTAAAAGTATATCAGTTTTTTTTTAAAAAAAACCCTGGGAAACAAGAGCCCATAACTTGAGACAGGTTGTATTGTTTAGCTGCAAACTGTGAAACCAGATGGGACCACAACCCACACTGCTGTTCCACAGAGAACAAGATGCCAGCCTGAGAGTTTAATTGCATAGGAACCCAACCACAAGTTTGTTTAATTAGGTAGATGGTGAGTTGCTTGGGATGGAAGAACCAGAAATTTTTGAGCTTGACTAAATTCTCCAAAAGTCACTCTGAAGCTCATTTCAGCTCAATCCTGTTTTCATTTTCAACCTCCCCCCCCCCTCATTTGAAGGGGGAAATGGGCATGTCAGATGGGAAAAGTGTGCATTTCTGTGTGTATTTTTCAAAAGTGTGCATTTCCCCGCATTGACTAAAATGTGAAAATGTTTTTCTTAAAATAAAAAAATACGCATTTCAAAGTGTGCATTAACCTCCCCCCCCCCTGCACACACACACACACACACACTTCTCAAACATGATTGCAAATCTGGGATTTTGCAAACATTTCTTGATTTCAAAAGTGTTCCTTCTCATGTTCATGGTTAGGAATGGGACATGTTCACACACGTTGTGAACAGGAACACAATTCTCATACATCCCTAGTTGCAGCCAACCTGAGTAATCCTGCACTGGGTAATGATGGGCAATTTATATAATCAGTAGCCCCAACTGGTAGAGCCTTTCCTGGACTGGACCTCTTCAGTCTGCAGGAAGGCAGGTCACACATCTGAATGCTCTGCTGTGGAAAAAAAGAAAAGAGAAAAAGATGCACACACCTCTCTGCACACAGAAAACTAGCATGTCAGGACAGAAGTTCAGTTTTCCTAGTTTTCTATGCAGAACAGGGTTAGCATCTTTGGGTACCCGTCAAGGACTCAGAGGTACCTGTTGCCAATCCCTGGGGCCTCCTGGACCTGCTGTTCCTTTCTATCTATCTGCACCCTCCAAATGAGTGATCGTGTCTGTTCCTTTCTATCTATCTGCACCCTCCAAATGAGTGATGGTGTGAGGAGGAGCAGTAACCTCCACACATCTCCTCCTCTCCCTCTAGGAGGTGAGTGGAGAGGGTTCAGAGGAAAGGTAAATTTGGAGCTGCGATCATGGCGAGGAGGAGAGGAGGTGGGTGCATTCAATAATTCACTCACAGCACCTTGCCAAGGGGCCTTCCAACCAGTACAAGCAGAGAGGTGGTTTTTCATGGGGGAGCATTCAAATGAGCAATGCCCTGCATGTGCTTGAATTGCAAGTGGAATGGAGGAGGGGGTGGCAGTCTGTCTGTCTTACCTTTGCGGCAGCTTCCTTAGCTTCCTTTGTCTCTCAGCTTTCTACTCTGTTTGGAAGGTTAAAGTGGGGCCCTGCTCTGGCTAAAAAGGGGGGTAGTCAGGGTTTGGGGCTTGTGAATTTCATTAAAGCCCCCTACTTCTCTCCCATTATTTGAACACTGAGTTTCTCCCTCCCCATAGAGACAGAATACATTGATGATGATGATTCTGTTTTTAAATGTTGCATGTTTTAATTTTATTTTAAGATACCTTGGGTTCCTTTTGAGAAAGGCATCTAAGGAATAATGGCGGTGGTGTTGATTATGTCGCCATGCGAGCAAAGTATCTAAATAATTTCTCACGCTCCATCCAGGCTCAAGCACTATATGTGGTCTATGATTATCTTCTTCAGCCCCCTCACCCATCCCATTAGATGTCTGGTCAGTGGGTGCAAGAGGTAAGGTCTTTTTGGTGGTGGCACCCAAAATTTGGAACAGGTTTTTGATGTTCAGCAAAGATGGTTTTATTCCTGTGCCAATTCTATAGATTTTGTTTTAAATTCAGCCTTGTGTGGTGCCTTCTTAATTCATAGAATCATAGAATAGGAGGGTTGGAAGGGGCCTATAAGACCATTGAGTCCAACCCCCTGCTCAGTGCAGGAATCCAGGTCAAAGCATCCCTGACAGATGGCTGTCCAGCTTCATCTTGAATGCCTCCAGTGTCGGAGAGCCCACCACCTCCCCTTCTCTCCCATCCACCAAATTTTTCTGTAAAAAGTCATCTAAGCAGCATGAATGTATTGCTATTTTGAGTATTTGTTTTGTATCTTCAGCCATCTTGACTGTAAGGTGAGATAAGATCTCTCTCTCTCTCTCTCTCTCACTCTCTCTCTCAATAAGAAGTAATGATATACTGGTTTTTCTTCTCTAAAATGTGGACATCCCTTGACATCTAAACAGAGAGGAAGTCATTAGGAAGGGGTAGTGGCATGGTAGTGGGTTTGTCCCCTGAAGCATACTCCATCCTCCTCACCTGAATGTTGATAGGAAAACATAGCGAGAACTTTTTCACAATAACACTGTTAGGCCTTTCTTTAATGCAACACCTCTCCCCACCCTAATTACATCTCTGCCCCTCCAGCCCACTACCCCCAAAATAAAATGTACCCAATACAGAAGTTAGCTATTTTCCTGGTTTGGTTGCTGGTTCAGTCGTGTTGCATTTTGCTTTGAAAATGCTGTTCTTTTCTTCTCCCTCCGGTGCTCTGCACGCCACTTATTTCAGATGTGAAATGACTAATTATTTTGTTGTGCAAGTGTTCAGTAGAGTTAAGCTGTTCTTTTAGTTGTAACCTGTGTATTTATTGCTACCATAATTGCCTCAGCTGTCTGTTGTTTGCAACCATGCTCATAATTACCATAGCTGTCCACTATTTCAGAGGTATGATGCTGGGGAAACCACATGTTACATGACAGCTGTGTGTGTTGCAGCGTGGTCCCAAAGAACATGTCCCTTTGTAAAGCACCCTGGGAGCAAGCGATTTGCATCACATTTGGAACAGAAGTGCTTCTGTCAATTGCTCAGGCCTGAAGGGCAGACTGAATCTGGGCGGTGTCCCTAAAAGGTGTTCAAGGTGTGAGACAGCAGCAGAACTGAGTCTTTCTTTTATCATCCAGTGACACTATATTGACTCTTGTGCAGCTTTCCCCAACCTGGTACCCCCCAGATGTGTTGGACTATAACTCCCAGAATTCCTGACCATTGGCCATGCTTGCTATGGGAGTTGAATTCTGAAACATCTGGAGGGCACCAGGTTGAGGAAGGCCTCTCTAGTGCCATGCAATGCATCAAATCTGTTTATTGTGGTCCATGACTACATTGAAAATAGGGGTGTCAGAGAAATCCACAATGGATTCAAATGAGTTTGGATTTTTATAAATCCGACCCATGGCTTCCACAGCTGACTGGCTTTTCCTGAGTCACAGGGATTATGTGGACTTGCAAACCAGTTGTTTTTTCCCTCTCTGTCCAGAATTTTTTATGACACAAATGTAGTCATACAAAAATATGGGAAAAGAAACACCACTGACCAAAAATGCACATTTTATCCTGTAGGCTAAGGAGTGAAAATGCACATTTGGATGGGATTTGTGCACTTGTGCAAATGTGTATTTTAAGAAGTGCACATTTGTGCAAGTGCACACTTTCCAATGCAAATGTGAGTTCAGGAATTTATTATTTATTTATTTATTTATTCATTCATTCATTCATTCATTTCATTTCTATACCGCCCAATAGCCGAAGCTTTCTGGGCAGTTCACAAAAATTTGAGAAAAATCTGATCCTGTCAATGAACGGATGGCAGAATGAAATATGCCTGACAATCCGCAAAACGCAGATGGAACAGCTTTAACAAAATCCGCACATACCAAATTGAGAATACAAGATATGCAACATATATATATATATAAAGATATATAAAACAACTATATCATCGAATCATAGGATAGTAGGTTGGAAGGGGCCTACAAGACCATCGAGTCCAACCCTGTGCTCAGTGCAGGAATCGAAGTCAAAGCATCCCTGACATGTGGCTGTCCAGCTTCATCTTGAATGCCTCCAGTGTGGGGGAGTCCACCACCTCCTGAGGTAATTGGTTCCATTGTCAATGGTTTTCCTGATGTTCAGCCAGAATCTGGCTTCCTGACATTTGAGCCCATTATTCCGTGTCCTGCACTCTGGGATGATGGAGAAGAGTTCCTGGCCTTCCTCTCTGTGACAACCTTTCAAGTACTTGAAGAGCACTATCATATCTCCCCTCAGTCTTCTCTTCTCAAGGCTAAACATGCCCAGTTCTTTCAGTCTCTCCTCATAGGGTTTTGTTTCCATTCCCCTGATCATCTTTGTTGCCCTCCTTTAAACCCCTTCCAGTTTGTCTGCATCCTTCTTCAAGTACTGGACACAGTACTCCAGTTGAGGACTAACTAGTGCTGTGTAGAGGGGAACTAGTACTTCATGTGATTATATATAGACTTCTATGTACACACATACACACACACACTCTGTATAGATAGATGAGAGAGAGAGAGAGAGAAAACAGTATACCATTCACACTAGAGAAATTTCGAATATGTTAACTTAGCAACCATTTCAGTAACTACAGGGATGATGTCGGCTAAACAATAAGATACATAAAACAGAATAGCTCTGCCAGGCAACTTAGATAATAGAGGCATAATTAGTTCTCTCCTAATATCCTGATAGAAATTACAGTGTAGTAAGACATGCATTGCAGTCTCTAGA
Organism: Heloderma suspectum; assembly: GCF_057233095.1. Lineage (NCBI taxonomy): Eukaryota > Metazoa > Chordata > Lepidosauria > Squamata > Helodermatidae > Heloderma > Heloderma suspectum. The sequence continues at coordinate 7,890,310 of NC_139466.1, forward strand.
CCCCCTGAATCACAAAGACAATAAGGTTGCAATGAAGAACCCTTTTTGAATAGTGTCACCATCGGCAGATTAGGAAGGGGCTCAGTAGTGGATTGTAGTAATTCATTTGGAATATTTTTATACCACACTTCCACCAAAATGGTTCCCATGGTGGTTTATGAACAAAACATGAAGAAATCCAGAAAAGCTAGTATGATGAATCAGAACTAGGCAGTGTCTCAATAAATGCCAGCAAATGAAATGTAGCCGTTAAAACAAATCAATGCTCAGAACTTAAAAAAAAAACTTTAAAAGCCCGGGGAATTAAAAAAATTTTTTTGCTTGGCACCGACAAGATAGCCAAGTGGGCACTTGGTAAGTCTCCACAGAGCGGGGTAGAGTCTGGGGGAGATCTGCAAGTGGTGTATCAACATCGAGAAGGCCTTCTCTTTGGTTGACATCTGCCTCACCTCAGATGGTGTGTAGCACCTAGAGGACAGCCTCCGCAGAGAATCCCAATACATAGGCAGTTTGATGTGTCGTTCAAAAGTTTTGCCCTGGCATTACTAGTTAAAAGGATATTAGGAGAACTGGGAAAAGATCCCCAGAGAGAGTGAGAGCAGACAGTACTGTGCTCGATCAACCACTCCGATGACCCAACGAGAGGGAACGTTCCTGGCTTCTCAGACCAGGAAAATGCCATTTGTTCATACTCATTATGTTAATATCCCACTGAAACTGTCCATAGTGCCCTCCTCTGACCAATAGGAACCAGGGGACCAGTCTTTACTCTGTAGGTCTCCTGATTTGAGCTTCACAACTCCTGATACCTTTCCCATCACACTGGAAAAGCCACAGATATGTGCAGTGGAGGGGTTATCAAAGCTGTGCTGCTCCTTTAGTTGTTTTCATTCCAGGGCAGGACAGTAAAAAGACCAGTGGTGTAGTGGTAAATTTTGAAGTTTTCATTACCACAATCACACAGCCAAGGAGAGTCCAAAAATGCAGGCAGCTGTGTTGAACCAGTTCTAGAACTTTTCATCTCCACCAGAAACATGTCTTTGGTAAAGCTAATGGGTCTTAATTGCCCATTCAAGACCAAGCCACCCTAAAATTCTGTTTCTGGGCAGAATTCAAAGTGCTGGTTATGGCCTATGAAACTCTATACAGCTTGGGACCATGATACCTGAAAGACTACCTTCTCCCATACCTCCCAGTCTTAAGATCTTCTGGAGATGTCCTTCTTTTGAGACTTCCACTATTGCAGGTGTGTTTGGTGGCAACATATGAGAGGCTCTTTTCAGTGGCTACTCCCAGACCATGGAACTCCCTCCCAAGGGAGGCTAGGCTTGCTCCTTCTCTGCTGTCCTTCCAATGGCAGGCAAAGACCACTTTATTCAAGAAGGCCTTTGGCCTGTAAATAGGTCTGTGAGTTGGGTGATGTTTTTATTCTGTAATTGTTAGGTTTTTTTAATTGCATTTGAATGTGTTTTATTGCTTTAATCTATTTTAAATTATTCTGTAAGCTGGCTTGAGTGCCATGTTTTGATAGAAAGGCAGGTTATAAATCAGATAAATAAACTTTGCATTACAACAGGGAACAATACGCTGGGAAAACTCATCCCCACCCCCACTACTCTGAGGATTACAGCTAAGCTTAGAGGGAACAGGGAATTCTGGGGCTGGGAGAGATGGCATCGGTGCCCTGCTACTCAAAACGTGCTGGCACTGCATCCTCGTGAGCCCTGGCATCACTACACCACTGAAAAAGACCGAATATATCCCTTTCCAGGGCCTGTGTCACTAAACTGTTTTCTTTCAGGAGCAGGAAACAGAAAAGAAAAGACCAACATCAGTTTGGGGATCTCATCAGATCCTTTTTGAGTTGTCCTGTTCAGCAAATGCTCTCTGAAATAGCAGTCAGAGAACCAAAATTATACATTATACGTCAGGCTGCCTTTGAAAACGGACCGGAAACTTCAGCTAGTCCAAAATAGGCAGTAAGATTGTTAACAGCGACTGGCCAATGAGATCACATTACGCCAGTACTTTTCCAGCTGCGTTGGCTGCCAGTCTATTTCTGGGCCCGATTCAAAGTGCTGGTATTAACATTCAAAGCCCTTAATGGCTTGGGGCCAAGTTATCTGAAGGATTGCTTCCTCCCATATGTGCCTGCCTAGACCCTAAGATCATCCTCAGTGGTCCTTCTCCATGAGCACCTGCTAAAGGAAGTGTCAAGGGCTCCTTGGAGGGCTCTCTCAGTCTCATCCAGTAGCCAAGTCCAGACACAGACAAAGGGATTCTTTTCAAAGCTTTATTCTTCTTTTACAACTTAACAACTCTACAGGTAGCAACTAGATCTGAGCAGCAGAGTACCTATGCCCTACGTTGGAACAGTTGGTCCCCGTTTGAAAGGGAATTACTGGCAGACCCCTGAACTTAAGGACTAGGGAGAGTCCCTCCCCTTTTCCCTTGGATCCTCTGGGCGCAGCCGTTGTTTGAGCGCCAACCGAGCACTACGCCTCCTTTCCGCGCCCTCCATCTGGTGCTGCTCTCTGCGTCTGCGCCACGCATCCACCAAGTCTCCTATCTGTGCTCGGTCACTCCCTGGACTGCTTTCTAATCTAGGAATGTGGGTGGGAGGAATCTCCGTCAGCTGCGGGCCCTGGGAAAGAGGAGCGCGCTCCTCTCCCAGGAGCGACTGCTCTTCCTCCGAATCAGAACTACTCTGTGATTCTATGGGCTCAGTGTCCACCCTGACAGGAAGTGAGGTGGTGGCTACCAGGAAGAGGGCCTTTTCTGCTGTGGCACCCCAGCTGTGGAATGAGCTCCCTAGAGAGTTTCGCCTGGCACCTATGTTGTACTCCTTCCGGAGCCAGCTGAAGACCTTTTTATTCTCCCAGGCATTTTAGCATTTTAGCTTCCTAGTCCTTTAACTTTGGTGTTTTAAATTTGTATTTTAAATCCCTGCATGGCTGCTAGGTTTTATTCTGGTTGTATTGCTATATTGAGGTTTTAATGCTTTCATATTTTAATATTGTTTTATCCTGCACTTTTTGGTTTTAATTTTTGTGAACCACCCAGAGAGCTTCAGCTATTGGGTAGTATAGAAATTAATTAATTAAATAAATAAATAATAAAACATTGCATGGTGTGTGTGTGTGTGTGTGTGTTCAGCTAGGAAAACAGTTCTGGGGAACACCAGTAGAGAAATTGAATAGCCATTCTGAGATCAATTGTAGGAAGAGTTGCAAAAGCGTTAAACCAAGTCTGTTTGTTCCATGCTTGAGCCCCCCATGGCATCGTTCTATGAAGTGAGCAGCAGCAAATATTACACTCTCTTACCACCTCATTTTCCTGAAGCAGTCCATCCCTTTATCATCCCAGATCTCTGTTCATCAGCTGCTCAGCTGGCCTCAGTCTCCAGTCTGCCAGCCACCCCACACCTATCTGTCACAATGTGCTTGGCTATTGAACTAGGTCTGGTGCTCAGGGCTCCCAGCTGTCCTTTATTTTTAACGGGACATCCTTAGTTGTAGCTCCGCAAGACAAATGAAATCCACCAGATTTTTTTTTAAAGACCTTCTCTTTATATTGAAAGGGCTTGTCTTTCTCCAGATGTGTTTCATTGTTCTGTCAAACTGGTGTCATGACTCCTGGATACTCTTGATTTCCAAAAAGAAAGTATAGGTGGTAATCTCAGCTGATGATTTCCCCTCCTGTTTTTGTTTGTTTATGAAAAGATTTATTTACTGCCCTTCTGCAGAGCTTCTAGAAAAAGATTACATACAGAAATAAAATACCACAACATGTTAAAAGCGGGTGGGATTTAGTGATGGCAGAGAATTCTTTAGAATCCAGCCCCCCGGAGTCCGTGGCGGAACGGACCACTCACCTCTGCCACCCCACGAAGTTCATGCTGGCCGGATCCTACCTGCTGCTGGCCAGGTCCGGGTCTGTCTGCTCACTCCGCTGCCATCCACTGCCGGTCTGCGGATGCAAATGGCATCCGGCATAGCAGACGCCATTTGCATCCCTGCTCTTTGCCATGATAGGCTATGTAAAGATTTACGTAGCCTATCGGGCAAAGGGACAGGGACACAAATGGCGTCCGCTACACCAGAGGCCATTTGTGTCTGCAGACCGGTAGTGGACAGAAGTCCGGCAGTGGATGGACCTGGCCTGCAGGTCCGCGGACTCACCGTGGAATGGAGCTGGCTGGGGAGGATTCCGGGGGGAAGAACGGATCATCTCCCCTGCCCCCGCGGACCCCCCAGCAGACTCAGGTGAGTGAGGTTCATACACCCCTAGTGCGATTACATTAACATACAGTAAAAAAGCAAAGAAGAATAAGAACACCTTTGCTCGGTACTGAAGGAACATTGGCCCAGGTGGGCTTCCCTGGGAAGGAAATTTGGGAAATTTGGGGGTGCCACAACTGAGTAGTCTCTCCATCTGGTCACCACCCTCCATACTTCAGGTGATGGGGACTCCTGGGGTAGAGTCTCCAAAGATTACCTCAGTGAATGGGCAGGTTAGCATGGGAGCAGGTTAGCATGAGTTAGGGTGGCCACTTTAACTCTGCTAAAAAGGCAATACATCACCAGAAAATAATACAAAGAGGACATCAAATTTGCATACGCTTATTTATATGTGTAGATGCAAATGTAGAAATCATGACCATAATTTCAGCAGGTATACAGCACATCTCACCATAGTGGGGGATGACTGTGACCTGTATGCCTTCTCAGTCTGCTTTCCAGGTGTCACTTGTTCATGGGCAATTCCAATTCCCCTGCTCTCCCACATGGTTCTGTCTCCCAATTTATCCTCACAACAACCATGTGAGGTAGGTTAGAATGAGAGAGAGAGAGAGAGAGAGAGAGAGGACCAAGGTCATCCAATGAGTGGTTAAGTGGGGATTTGAATCCAGAGGACTCTTCAGACCTAGTCTGACTCTATCTCAGCCTTACCTAACCTGGTGCCCCCCCCAGATATGTTAATTACAACTCCCATCATTCCCAGACAGCATGGCCAATAATGGGAGTTGCAGCCAACACATCTGCCCTAGCCACTACCCTGGCTTCCCAAGCAACCAATTTTTACTGTGAAATCTACATGCGTTCCTCATACCATTTCCATTGTCACTGGGTTTGCTTGCTTGTTTCCTGAATTCGCCATATGTTTATTGTGAAAGATGCTCCCATGCAGCAGAGATAAGCACCCCCTGTTGACACTGAATATTTCATCTGCTAATTCTGCAAAAACACACCTCTCTCAGAACTCAAGCCCACAAGCAGGTCTTGAACTGGTGACCTGAGGGTCATCATGTGGGAACCCAGCCTGTGCACCATCATCTAACTCTGACCAAGGGCAGGAATTTCAGCCACACCAACCAAGGAGTTCTCTTGGTACTACAGCTGTGAGCAAAGGACTTCTCAAAATTCTCCACCCTAGTTGTAGACAGAGAATCTGGGGAGGGAATTTCACCACATTTCTCCAGTGGGAAGAGAAATTCTCCAACAATTTCCCACAGGCAGGGCTCACCCTTGACAATGGCTGTAGCACAGCTTCTTTCTCTCTTTTTTTAGGGGGAAGGGTTTGGGGGGGTGTTTTTGCACTGTCATGGCAAGGCACAACTGCAGCAGCTACTGTGTTGGAGGCCTCCGCCCCCCATTTTTCATTCTCCACAAAACCCCAAATCTAGCATTGTTCCGGGGCATTGTGCAGGGGTGAGGGGAGAGGGAAAGCAAAACCCACCAAAAATGAGGAAAACAATTTGGGGAAATTCTTCAAAGTGGCCTTTTATTTCTAGTGGGGTAAGAAAAGACAAATCTCAGGATATTTCTGAGAAAAATATCTTCTGAGAAACATTGGCTCAGTTCTAGTTGTCATTCTTTAGGGTTCAACACCTTGCCCAGGAACTTCCAAATGAATGCCATTTCTGAGGGGTGATTGTGGATACATCTTGTCTCTAATGCAGATGCAATGAGATGGTTGAACAATGAAAGAGAGAACCCTCACACACACTCCTCAGGCACCTCATAAGTAAGGTAGCACAAGAACCCTGAGCTCAACCCATGAGATCCCCCCCTCAATTCTTCTCCTTTGAATTTCTTTTCGAAAGCCATTTCTTTTCTATCACGTTGAACGAGAATGGTCGAAAAAGATGTGGGAGAAAGTTTCGGTACAGCACTACTTGGTACTAAGAGGCCAGCACATGTCTGCTGATGCTCCCCCATGACGTCTGTACAAGCTTCTGGATTCAGCTAGCTCACTGGTCAAAGAAATCAGGAGACCTGCCCTTGCTGGCTTCACCCTGCCCTCAGCTGTTCAGGATCTGGGTCTGACATTCTCCTTCCAAAGGGCAGCCTGAAGTATGCCAAGCAGAAAAGCCTGTCCTTGGTATTGAGCTCAAATTCCTCATTGCTTAGATGGATGGCAACATATAAATGGTACGATAAACACAGGATTCAATGAGCAAATAGCAGCCAGGGACAAAGGCCTCCGAGAACCGGTCTGACCTCGTCAATTGTCAGAAGTAAAGAAAGCTACTTAATTGCTGGGTAGTGTCAGCTCTGTTTAATATAAACCCAGAGGTCAGTCTGCAAATGGCATCACCATGGCTTATGGGAGAAAATAACATTGTACAGAATTTGGAAACAGTGGCTGGCTTGTGTGACTGTAGCTGAATATGTAAAAAATGTAACTGAAATATGAGATTTCCTTTGTATTATTATTACATTTATGTCCCACTTTTTTCCCTCTTTCAAGGAACACAAGGTGGCTTACATGGTCCTCCTCTGATTTTTATCCAAGCAACAACCCTGTGAGGTAGGTTACGGTGAGAGTTAGTGACTGGCCCAAAGTCACCCAGTGAGATCCATGGTTGAGTGGGGCTACAACCTGGAATTCCCAAGTCCCAGTCCAGCATTCTAACCAGCACACTACAGTGGTTCTAAATTACAAGTTTGCTAAAGAATAGATTTCAGCTAATGACAGCGCACATGTATTTGTAGAGATAGGTTGAGGACTGCTGAACAAGGAGCACATGGCATCCCAACCCTTCTGTCCTGTCCATGACTAGAAAGGACAACAGACAAAATAGTGTGCCCACACACCTTTTTGCTCTTCCCTTCCTGCGGCCTTTTCTGCTGCCACTCTAGAAAACTCTCTAGGTCTCAGATATCTACTTTGGGTAATGTGGGTTGGCTATTAGAAATGGGGCGGATACCCTCCACCCAAAAGAGGCCACAAATTTACTGAAGAAAAATGTCAATAGTAAAACATTTTAAAATGTGAATGCATATGTATACACACAACACACACACACACAGGGCACATGAACAATTGGGTAATAAAAGAACCAAGGATAAAGGCATCCAGCTAACCTAATTAGATTGTGCCTCTATTTTATCCAGCTCCCTTCTGAACAGTATCTTACTGTTATTGGTCTAGATCTTCTAATCAGTTCTGCAGTTCCCCCAGCTTTGACCCTTTCTTTCCTCTAGGATTCTGGGCTTCTTTTCTTCCTGGTGTCTTTCTGTTCTTCTTTCTATCCCTCTGCCTCTCTATATCTGCCCAGGGAACCTTGGCTGTTGAGCAGTATAGAAATGAAATGAATAAATAAATAATGAAATACATCTGTATTTTATCTTCTAAAGACATTTTGTCTCCTTCCCCAACTCCAACCAATCGGAAGGGCACTTCCTTGTTCTATTCTGCCAACTTGGTTTCTGTTTCCTGAGTTAAAACTTTTCTCTCTATATTCCTCTGACCTTCAGTTGAACTTTATAATCTCCTGCTCCTCTGAGCTCCCTGACCTCTACAAACTATACTCTTGACCTCTAAACAATTAACTTTGGGGCTGAAACTGACTAGCACACACACAAAAGATATAATCCCATAATATCCTAAAAATAAACTAAATACAAAAACGGAGGATAGTTCTGTCCCTACACACCCTCAGTTTCCTCAGACATAATGAGGTAGAGGGCTGATCTACATGAAGTTAATATCCCACAACTTTACCAGGGCTTCTGCTTCCAGATTCCTTGCGGGATTACGAACAGCTCCTTTCCACATGGTGTTTTCCTTTCCTTTCTGGGCAAGTTCCATTTGTGTCATTATAAAGCCACTAGATGGCACTGTGATATTTCTGTGATAAAGTGCCATTTCATCAGTGCACCATAGTTTTACCACAGTTCATAGTAGGAGGAGGGAAAATGCCAGACTTTCATCGTCATGAAAAAGAAAAAGACATGATAAAAATTGCAGAGCGGGAAGTGCCCTGGAGGAGGAGGATGTCATATACAGGACCCACAAATTTCTGTGAGTGCATGATAAATGTATTTTTTATTATTATTAATTATTAAATTTATTAATCGCCCATCTGGCTGGTCACCCAGCCACTCTGAGCGATGTACAGCATACAATAAAACAGTTTAAAACAATAAAATTCTACAATAAAAACATTTTCTAAAATACCCTAACCCACCCCAAATGCCTGCCTGAACAACCATGTTTTTAATGCACGACAGAAGCTCATTAAAGAGGGGGCATGGCGGAGTTTCCTAAGGAGGGAGTTCCACAGAGTGGGGGCCACCACAGAAAAGGCCCTCTCCCTCGTCCCCACCAGTCTAGCTGTCCTGGCTGATGGGACAGAGAGAAGGCCATCCGAGGCTGATCTTGTATAGAAACAGCCAGAGACATTGCTGCATGGCATCCTTGACACTTCCTACTCCCAGAAGAAAATGAGCAGAACAGTGGGGGAAAGTGGCAGCCAGGAGGGAGCAAGTAGCCTTACTCCAGGCAATGAAACAATATGGGAGAAAGGAGTGGAGACAAGCTCTCAAATTCATAGAGGACATGTCTATCCATGGTTATTAACCATGGTAACTGGCCACTGTTGGAATGAAGACACTTGCTGGACAAGATGGGCCTTTGATCCAGCAGGGCTCTTCTCATGTTCACAATAGATCTCAGTCCCAAGCTGCAGAGGGGACACCAACATAGATGGACAGTCCCCAGCCTTGTTTCTGTGTTCAAAAGGGCCTATGGATCACACAGTGAGTCTGAACTCAGAAAGCAAAGATGGTATTGTGAGATACAGGAAGTCTCTAGCCCTATTCAGTCATTTGCCTGTTTGTGTGCAGGACTAAAGCATGGAGGGGGATGTAAGCTGCATCCCCAGCATCCCTGCATGCTTGATATCCAGTTAGAACTTTGCACATTGAGCATGAAGGTCTGAAGAGGGCTGTGTAAGTGCATTGAGCTGAACATGGTGGTTCCTGGTGGTTCCACATGGACCTATGGCCCAGTTGGAGTCTACCAGGAAAAGAGCCTTCAGTGTGATGGCCCCTTTTCTGTGGAATTCCCTGCCTTCAGAGGTCAAGCAGCTGACAACATTGTGTTCCTTCTGGTGCCTCCTGAAGACATTGTTATTTCAAGAGGCCTTCTTTGCATGACCAGCCGTAGTTTATTAAATTTGATCTTATTGGAATTTAACTTAAAAAAAAGTTTTAACTGTTTTAACTTGATGTTTTATTCTTTTATCTTTGTTTGTTCACTGCTCCAAAATCTTCTGATGTGGAATGGTATATAAATATTGTAAACACCCCCCCCCCCCAATGTGCTTGCAGGGGTCCTGCAGTTGTGAAACTTGCCTTATCAGGGTTTCCAATCGCTTACAGAGCATTCTTCAGAACTTCACACTCAACATGCACATTGAGTACCAGGTGTATGGGGATGCTAGAGGCAGGGCTTACATGTGTGACCATGTTGCCCTACACATGAGCAGGAAAATACCTGAATAGGGCTTCTCTCTCTTTATTTTTCTAATATGAGGTCAGAAGTAAACGTCTTCAATTTCAGCTGCAAGACAAGTGCTTAACTTTCCTCTCACCTATTAATTCCTACTCACCCCTGCACAATTAACCCTTCTGACACTGCTTTGAAGTAGAGAAGTTGGCTGGAGAACATGAATGGGCTGAGTAATCTGGTCTTCTAGCCATGGCCTAAAACACTGAGATCATCAACTGAGAGAAACTTATTTAGATATTGAGTAATGTTACTTATTCCGGGAGAGAGTGGAGGACAGGAAGGCCTGGCGTGCTATGGTCCATGGGGTCACGAAGAGTTGGACACGACTTAACAACTGAACAACAACAACAACAACAAATGTTACTTATATCTACTGTTAGCAATGTGTTTTGAGTCTGAAGGACTCTGGTGCCATATCAGCTCAGTGACTAATGGCAGGGAGAGGGGGGCAAATTCCTGATGTGAATCTCATTCATCTTTCTAAAGCTTCTGACGTTGTATAGGCCATTTGAAGCTTTGAATTCAGGGTTTCTGGTGTTGGAGGTTCTTTCATTGACTGGGAGCTGATTCATCTTCCAAGGAAATCATTTCAGACCACTGAGTCATCCCTTGGATTTCCTCTCCTGCTATGTTTCTTAGCGGGGCCCCTGTTGGTTCTGCAAATGAGTGTTTTCTACACAGCCTGTAAATATTCTGTTTATCTGTTCAAATGCAGACACCATTGTTAATGACAGTTTTCTTTGTCACAGCAAAATTGTGTCTTGTCTGTCTTAAAGCCCCATTTCTGCAAGTTTAGACAGCTGTCAGACACACCCAAACTTGGATAGTCAGGCAGGATGCACTCTTTATGTTCAGGGAAACCATCATGGGGACTCTATAAAACACCTTAAATCATAATGGGAAGGACTACAGCTCAGTGGTAGAACACATGGATAGCACTTAAAAGGTCCCACATTTGATCCAAGGTGCATCTCAAAAAGATCTTAAGTTGAAAGATGGGGAAATACCTCCTCCTAACTGAGACCCTAGAAAGCCAGCACCAGAGTAAAAATGCAAAGCTAGATGGGCCACTGGTCAGACTCAGTAAAAGTTAGCATGTACCTAAGGAACCAGCTCTGCATGAATCATTTACTAGGTATTCACCACACAATTGTTTTGGGGTGGAAAGGCAGATGTTAGGCAGGGCCGGCCCTACCATTAGACAAAGTGAGGTTGCCACCTCAGGAAACAAATGCTAGTGTTTAGGTGCAGTGTTGGAGGCCAGAGCTATATATGTCACATGGCCTGTCCTGCACCCCGTAAGTTTGCTTGCTACCCTCAGGAGAAGTGGAGGATACTGACTTGTCCACAATGTTGGTTCAATTCCCAGTATGGTCAGTTTCTGAACTTGGAGTGGAGGGGGATATGATCTTGCAATCTGCCCCTGACAGCAACAAATTTTTGGGCTAGTCATTAAGTGAGGGTTGTGTATTTGTTTCATAATGGGTAGGGAGAAAACCACACCTAATGATGCCCTCGTTTCTTATTATTTCTATATTTATTATTAAATTTATTAATCGCCCATCTGGCTGGTCACCCAGCCACTCTGGGCGATGTACAACACACCATAAAACAATTTAAAACAATAAAATTCTACCATATTTTTTTTTAAAAAATACCCTAACCCACCCCAAATGCCTGCCTGAACAACCATGTTTTTAATGCACGACGGAAGCTCATTAAAGAGGGGGCATGACGGAGTTCCCTAGGGAGGGAGTTCCACAGAGTGGGGGCCACCACAGAAAAGGCCCTCTCCCTCGTCCCCACCAGTCTAGCTGTCCTGGCTGATGGGACAGAGAGAAGGCCATCCGAGGCTGATCTTGTTAAGCGGCCTGTCTGGTGTTGCTGGAGGTGCTCCTTAAGATAGGCTGGGCCAGAACCATATAGGGTTTTAAAGGTCAAAACCAACACCTTGAATTTGGCCTGGAAACCAACTGGTAACCAGTGCAGCTCCTTCAGCACTGGAGTGATGTGATCTCGCCGGTGCCTGCCTTTAATCAGGCGAGCCGCCGCGTTCTGTACCAGCTGCAGCTTCCGAACCGTCTTCAAGGGTAACCCCACGTAGAGCGCATTACAGTAGTCTAAACAAGAGGAGACCAGGGCATGTACTACCGATGGGAGCAGATGGTCGGGAAGGAAGGGGCGCAGCCACCGTATCAGTTGGAGTTGATACAGCGCTGTCCGGCTAACAGCTGACACCTGAGCCTCCATGGACAGCTGGGAGTCCAAAATGCCCCCAGGCTGCGGACCTGGTCTTTCAAGGGTAGCCATACCCCATTCAACACCGGGTCAACATCCCCCAGCCTCCTCTTGTCTCCCACCAAAAGTACCTCGGTCTTGTCAGGGTTCAGCTTCAGCTTATTCCTCCCCATCCAGCCACTCACTGTCTCCAGACATTTGGACAGGGATTCTACGGCCAACTTTGGTGAAGATTTGAATGAGAGGTAGAGCTGCATGTCATCTGCATATTGATGACACTGCATCCCAAACCTCCTGATGATAGCCCCCAGCAGCTTCACATAGATGTTAAATAGCATCGGGGAGAGGATGGAACCCTGTGGCACCCCACAAGTAAGTGGCCACAGGTCCGAAACCTCCTCTCCCAGTGCTACCCTCTGGTACCTGCCGGAGAGGAAGGACCGGAACCACCGCAATACAGTGTCTCCAATGCCCAACCCATCCAGGCGGTCCAGGAGGATACCGTGGTCAACGGTATCAAAAGCCGCTGAGAGGTGGAGGAGAACAAGGAAGGAGCATTCACCCCTATCCAGAGCCCTCCTCATATCATCCACCAAGGCGACCAAGGCCATTTCTGTCCCATGCCCAGGCCTGAAGCCCGACTGAAATGGGTCTAGATAATCAGTTTCTTCCAAGTGTGCCTTCAACTGCACCGCCACCACCCGCTCAATCACCTTGCCCAAAAATGGCAGATTTGAGACTGGGCGAAAGTTGTTCAGAACTTGAGGATCCAAGGAGGGCTTCTTTAAGAGCGGTCTTATCACTGCCTCCTTGAGGGCTGATGGCATCACTCCCTCCTCAAGGGAGGCGTTCACCACCGCCTTGATCCCCTCACCCAGTCTCTCTCTGCAGCTCGTAATGAGCCAAGATGGGCAAGGATCAAGTAAGCAGGTGGTCGGCCTTACAGATGAAAGCACCTTGTCCACTTCATCAGGAGGAAGAAGCTGGAACCGATCCCACAAAACCGGTTTGCCACAGGCCGCCTCTTGCTCACTAACTGTATCCACAGTGTGCAGAGTAACACACCTAATCTGATCAATTTTATCTGCAAAGTGCCTTGCCAAAGCCTCACAGGAGGCCTTAGAATGCTCCAGGGGTTCCGGAGCCACAGGACCGACCAGGCTCTGGACCACTTGGAACAGCCTCCTGGGGCAGCACTCTGCAGACGCGATGGAGGCAGCATAATATTCCTTTTTTGCTGCCTTCACCGCCACGTGATAGGCTGAAGATACAGCTCTAGCCCGTGTCTGATCGTCTTTGGAGCGAGACCTCTGCCACCGGCGCTCTAGCCGTCTCACCTCCTGTTTCAGAGCTCGTAACCGCGGATTGAACCATGGTGCAGTCCGAGCCCTGTTCAGGGGGAGAGGGCATTTCGGAGCCACCCGATCTAATGCCCCAGTGATTGCGGCATTCCAGCCACCCACCAGGGTCTCGACCGAGTGGCCATTGGCATGCCCCAGAGAATCCCCAAGCGCATTCAGGAATCCATTTGGATCCATAAGACGCCTGGGGCGGACCATTTTAATGGGTCCTCCACCCCTGCGGAAGGGTTGTGGAACCGAGAAGTCCGACGTCACCAGATAGTGATCTGACCATGACAAGGGGGTGGTGGATATACCCCCAACTTCCAGATCACTCCCCGCTTCTCCAGAAACAAACACAAGGTCTAGTGCATGACCGGCTACATGGGTGGGCCCAGTTAGAATATGGTGCAGCTCCCAGGAGGCCATGGTCTCCATGAAGTCCCGAGGTGCTCCTGTGAGGATGGCCTCCGAATGTACGTTGAAGTCCCCCAACATATTTATGAAATGAATACTATGAGTAAGGAACAGGTTTGTTTTCATTATCTCATTTGTACCCACTCAACACTCATTCATCGGAAGGGAAGTTGCATTCCTTAAGCAAAAGCAGCTGATTCCAGCAGGTGCCTCTTGGAAGACACATTTCATTTCCCCAAAATGTCCTAGATGTGCCATCATTCCAGGGCATTCTGGGGAAAAAAAGCTAGCTGCCAGTGCCCCTGCCCCATTTTTTCTCCAGAATGTCCCAGAATTGCCAGGATCCAGTCCAGGGCATTCCTGGAAAATAAAATTGCAGCCATCAGAAGATGCAAACACTGACAGCTTTACTGCTGCAGTTGTACCATAGCAATGACAATGGCAACAACAGCAGCAGCAGCAGCAATAACAACAAATGAAAAAGATGTGTGTAATGAAAATTAATGTCCCTTCAATTAGGGATGTACAGATTTTGTAACATCTGTTCCGTCTGCATTTGTGGATTGTCAGGTGCCTTTCACAGAATCATAGAATCATAGAGTAGTAGGGTTGGAAGGGTCCTATAAGACCATTCAGTCCAACCCCCTGCTCAATGCAGGAATCCAAGTCGGATCATCCCTGACAGATGGCTGTCCAGCCTCATCTTGAACGCCTCCAGTGTGGGAGAGCCCACCACCTCCCTAAGTAACTGGTTCCATTGTCGTATTGCTCTAACTGTCAGGAAGTTTCTCCTGATGTTCAGACGGAATCCGGCTTCCTGTAACTTGAGCCCATTATTCTGTGTCCTGCATTCTGGGATCATCGAAAAGAGATCCTGGCCTTCCTCTCTGTGACAACCTTTCTCTCCATCATCCATGCATTGAGGGATTCAGATTTTCTCAATTTTTCTGAATTTGCACAAATTTGCATTTATGCAAACGTGCACTCACAAAAATGTGCAAATCCCCCCCAAATGTGCATTTTCATGCTTTAGTCTATGGGGACTAGTGCACGTTTTCAGCTGTTTCTAATTTTACATATTTTTCTATGACTAAATTTGCATAAAATTCTAAAAAATAAGAAAAGTGGTCTGCAAGTTCGTGGAATCCATGCGAAAAGCCAGTCTGCTGTAGAATCCACAGGTCAGACTCATCATAATCCAAACTCATTTGATTCCATTGCAGATTCTCTGACATCCTATCACCAATGAATCAATGAGATTTTTTAATAACAAAAACAATTGAAATAATGAAACGTCGTTTTCTCTAGCAGGTGTGTGTTTTGGTCCTTCATGGATGTATATTAAGGAAGTATGTATGTATAAGAGATAACAGGTGGGGGATCCTTTTATTGACTGTGTAGCTTTGCACACATCCTTAGTTAATTTGGGCCCAACACACATCTAAGCAGGCTTGAGTTTGGCCTATGAATAGCCACATCCTTTGACAATTCTGGGAACAAGGGAGCACTGATCTAGAAGCAATGATTGCTCTAGAAGACAGTATTGTTTTGTGTGAAAAAAGAGTGGACACAAATTTGGAGTGGACACAAATTTGGAGTGGACACAAATTTGGCAATGATGCAAAGAACTGACAAACTTGACAAACATAGAACCTTGAAAAGCCAATGGGTTAGTAGCTGGATTCCCCCCCTTCCCCCAAAGAACTCCTTTTGTATTATTTTTGTCTCAATTGCCTTGATTCTTCTTATGAGAAAATGTGGTCTGATCAGACAGGTAAACTGACAGCAAGGTATCAGTCAGATGAATGTTGTCATTTGACATTATTTCATTTCATTTCTATTCAGCTTTTGCTTTTGCTTGGTTAGGTCATTATGACCTTGAAAACTTTATTTATGAAGCTCGGGGAAAATAAATCAGTTGATAATATTGTCTGCTGCCTGGCTGGGGTCTGATCTGAACCTGCAAAATGCAATGGTTTTATGAGCTTGCCTGTGGTTCTTTGGTTCAGCTCCTCCCTAAGACCAAAAAAGTGCCAAGTGCTTTTCAAAATGCAGACAGAACTGGCACGGTTCTGCCCAGATGCACCACAGTCTTCTCCAACCTGGTGCCCTCTATATGTTCTGGACTACAACTCCCATACTCTCCAGCCAGCATGCTGCAGTGGCAGAACCTTCTGGTGCCATCAGTGCTCTGATGGTGGTAAGGAGAAAAAAAAAGGGGGTGGGTGCTGGGGCAAGAACATTCATTTGTGCTTTTTATTTATTTTTTTAATCCTGACCATTTATCTCAGAGAGAGTTCTGTGGAGACCCAAAGTTTGCCCATTGCATTGTGAATGTTGGTTGCTCTTAATAAAAGTAGTGTTTATTTACTGTCCTTCTGAATTTCACATTTGTAGGGTATCACTACTTCCATTGCCAGGTTTCCTCATAACCCTACCTGGATAGTAAAACTCCTGTGGATAATTAGTCAATGGGTGTCATTCTCTATCATTCGTGGTCTAACCAAAGCAATCACTCACCTCTCTGTTCTAACTGTGCCCCCATTTATTTTTAATGGGTTATGCTGAATTGTTTCTTGGAGGCAACAGCTTCTTTTCTCTCTCTCCCCTCCCAATGGTGTCATTTCCAGGAGATCCCATGCCATAATGACAATTGCTGGCCAGCAGCAAGGTCATGCTGAACACCTAGTCAGGGTGGCCCTGTCTTCCTTACTATTAAATTCTGGATGAAATATACCTTGTCAACAGCCAAGATTAATGGCTCTGCCCCCAACCCCATGCTTCCCTCCCACTGTATTTGAGAAGCTCCTGTTGCTTGAATTATTTTGCAAAGAACTTCTCGTTCTCAAGGTCAGTTCCCCCCCAGGCCTACAGCAGACTGTGTGATGCTTGGATTCTTAGGGTATAATCCTTCAACCATTTGTCAGGAGCTGCTGGAGCTAAATGCAGGAACTCAAATATCCACATTCTCTTTCTTCATTTGGTGAGCCACCAGGGCCACAGCGTGTGATGCTCCCTAGACATTACAAGGTTCCTGGATCAAGCAGAGACTCAGCCCAACTTACCCAGGTTAGCAACTGGCACAGATGGCTCTGTTCAGACCTTCTGCTGAACACACGGTGATTGGGGGACACCAGTGGTGTAGTGGAACCAGGGCTCACAGCAGTTTTTTTATTAGCAGGGATGTCATTTGCCACTCTCCTCAGGATTCCCCGTTTCCTATGACGATTCCTATGCAATCATAGTAGCTTGGGGGTGGGGGTTAATATATACAGCAATATATGGTTGTGAGTTGTCATTGTTGTAACGAAAACTATTTTGGGATTGCTTGGTCTTGAAGGGGCCATGGAGACCCATCAGCTTTACAAAAGACCTGTTCCTGGTGGAGATGAAAACTCGTAGAACCCATTTGTTGATATGGAGCAACACAGCTGCTTGCATTTTTGGACCCTGCTCGGAGTTCCAGCACTTCAACATTTACCACTACATCACGGGGGGGCACTGACAGATGCAGTCCCAATACCCTCTACACAGGTTCAGCCTATATGATTTTAAGGAGCACTCGCATGAGAGAGGTGTGCAAAATGATGCATGGTGTGGAGAATGTGGATAGGGAGACATTTTTCTCCCTCTCTCATAATAGTACAACTCAGTGGGGTCATCCCATGAAGCTGATGGGTGGGAGATTCAGGACAGATAAAAGGAAGGACTTCTTCGCACAGCACTTAGTCAAAGTATGGAATTTGCTGCCCCAAGATGTGGTGATGGCCACCAGTTTGGATGGCTTTAAGGGGGGAATTAGACAAATTCATGGAGGAGAAGGCTGTCAATGGCTACTAGTCCTGATGGATATATGCTACCTCCAGTATCAGGTACAGTATGCCTATGTACATTAAAATGCTGTTTTAATGTCTACATGCCTAACTTGCATCTCCCTGCTGGCCGCTACGCTCAGCGTTGCACTAATGGTGGTGTGCAAACGTTTCATCATAGTCATCTCCATACTTTTGAGAGTATCCCTTTGCTACTGACCTGGCTTTGCAGAGCTCTGCTTCACCGTCTGCACTTCGCTTCACTTGGAAGATCCACTTGCAGCCAATTGCCTTGCAACTGGGGGAGAGTTCAGTCAGGGTCCAGGTCCCCTTTAGGTGTAATGAGTCCATCTCTTCCTGTGCTGCCTTCTTCCACCTGTCTGCCTCGTCCTTGGGCAAGGAGGCAATGTCCCCCCAGCTCGCTGGCTCTTGGATCTGCTGTGCTCTGGTTGCAAAGCAATAGTCCCCGTAACTGGCTGGTGGCACGCCTGTGGTGGCCCTCTCCAACCTCCTGGGTTCCTGCTGCTCTGCTTTGTTCAGCTTGGGCTCCCCAGTGTCAGCTGCCCCCTTGTCTTCCTCGGGCACTGTGGGATCCCCTCCTCCACTCTCAGTTGTGCTCAGGTTCACCTCCATCAGCTCCGTAGTCCCAGGCCTCACAGTCTCATCGAACTGCACACTTCGGCTGACTATGATGCTGCAGTCTTGGGGAATAAGAATTCTGTAGCCATTATGGTGGGGTCTGTATCCTGCCAGGACCCCTTCGATGGCTCTGTCAGCCAGCCTGGTCCTTTGCTGTTCTGGGATGTGATCATAGGCCTTACACACAAACACTCTCAGATGGCCCACCTTTGGCTTGGCTCCATGTCACAGTTCAAAAGGTGTTTTGCTCACGGCCCTGGTTGGCAGCTTGTTCTGTGTGCAGGCCACAGTAGACACCACCTCTCCCCAAAATTTGAATGGTAGATTTTCATCTGACAGCATGCTTCTGACCATGTCTAGGAGTGATCTGTTGCACCTCTCAGCCATGCCATTCTGTTCTGGCGAGTAGCTGACCGTCTTTTGGTGCACAATGCCTTGGGCTCAGAGGTACGCTTCCATCTCTCTTCGAATGTACTCTCCTCCATTGTCAGTACGAATGGCGCCCAACGTCCTGCAGGATTTGTTCTTGGTTGCTGCTTTTATTATTATTATTATTATTAAATTTATTAATCGCCCATCTGGCTGGCCACCCAGCCACTCTGGGCGATGCACAACATACAATAAAACAGTTTAAAACAACAAAATTCTACAGTAAAAACATTTTCTAAAATACCCTAACCCACCCCAAATGCCTGCCTGAACAACAACGTTTTTAATGCACGACGGAAGCTCATTAAAGAGGGGGCATGGTGGAGTTTCCTAAGGAGGGAGTTCCACAGAGTGGGGGCCACCACAGAAAAGGCCCTCTCCCTCGTCCCCACCAGTCTAGCTGTCCTGGCTGATGGGACAGAGAGAAGGCCATCCGAGGCTGATCTTGTTAAGCGGCCTGTCTGGTGTTGCTGGAGGCACTCCTTAAGATAGGCTGGGCCGGAACCATATAGGGTTTTAAAGGTCAAAACCAACACCTTGAATTTGGCCCGGAAAACAACTGGTAACCAGTGCAACTCCTTCAGCACTGGAGTGATGTGATCTCGCCGGCGGCTGCCTTTAATCAGGCGAGCCGCCGTGTTCTGTACCAGCTGCAGCTTCCGAACCGTCTTCAAGGGTAACCCCACGTAGAGCGCATTACAGTAGTCTAAACGAGAGGAGACCAGGGCATGTACTACCAATGGGAGCAGATGGTCGGGAAGGAAGGGGCGCAGCCGCCGTATCAGATGGAGTTGATACAGCGCTGTCCGGCTAACAGCTGACACCTGAGCCTCCATGGACAGCTGGGAGTCCAAAATGACCCCCAGGCTGCGGACCTGGTCTTTCAAGGGTAGCTGTACCCCATTCAACACTGGGTCAACATCCCCCAGCCTCCTCTTGTCTCCCACCAAAAGTACCTCAGTCTTGTCAGGGTTCAGCTTCAGCTTATTCCTCCCCATCCAGCCACTCACTGTCTCCAGACATTTGGACAGGGATTCTACAGCCAACCTTGGTGAAGATTTGAATGAGAGGTAGAGCTGCATGTCATCTGCATATTGATGACACTGCACCCCAAACCTCCTGATGATAGCCCCCAGCAGCTTCACATAGATGTTAAATAGCATCGGGGAGAGGATGGAACCCTGTGGCACCCCACAAGTAAGTGGCCACGGGTCCGAAACCTCCTCTCCCAGTGCTACCCTCTGGTACCTGCTGGAGAGGAAGGACCGGAACCACCGCAATATGGTGTCTCCAATGCTCAACCCCTCTAGGCGGTCCAGGAGGATACCGTGGTCAATGGTATCAAAAGCCGCTGAGAGGTCGAGGAGAACAAGGAAGGAGCATTCACCCCTGTCCAGAGCCTTCCTCATATCATCTACCAAGGTGACCAAGGCCATTTCTGTCCCATGCCCAAGCCTGAAGCCCGACTGAAATGGGTCTAGATAATCAGTTGCTTCCAAGTGTGCCTTCAACTGCACCGCCACCACCTCCTCAATCACCTTGCCCCAAAATGGCAGATTTGAGACTGGGCAAAAGTTGTTCAGAACTTGAGGATCCAAGGAGGGCTTCTTTAAGAACGGTCTTATCACTGCCTCCTTGAGGGCTGATGGCATCACTCCCTCCTCAAGGGAGGCATTCACCACCACCCTGATCCCCTCATCCAGTCTCTCTCTGCTTGCTCAGTACAGGATTCTTATGCTTGATAATGTACACTGTTGTGAACCTGGAATAATAATCAGTGAAGGTGAGGATCTACTTCCCCCCTCCAAGGGTTATCGCCTCCATCAGTCCATTGAGGACAGAGTGGATCAGCTCTAGTGGTTCTTTAGTTCTGCTCTCGCTTCCCTTGGGCAGTGGGGCTCTCATGGACTTGGTCTTGATGCAGCACACACAGCTCATCCTTGACCTGCACGCTGGGATCTGTAAGTTTGCAGTGAATTCCTTGGTCACCAACTCCTTCACTGCCTCCATGCTTCTGTGCCTCATGTGTCTGTGCCAGAGGTGGATGCAACTGTTGTGGGGTGTGTTGTGAGGTCTGCCCTCTTGGCCTCTTCTCTGCTGCCAGCAGTCTCATACAGAGTTCCTCAGCCTGGCATTGCCCCACAACCTTCCTTCTCTGGAGATTTGGCATTCATCCCCTTCGAAAAGTAGGACAAATCCATCTGCAGTAAGCTTTCTTGCTGAGAGCACGCTCCCCTCTAGGTCTGGCACAAACAAGATGCCTGTTAGCTTCATCTTCCCACCATGCAGTTGTGCTATACAGTCTATGGTGCCTTCTCCTATTCCAGCTGCTTTTATCCGTTTCCCATTAGCCAGGTAAACATAACCCTGCTTTTGGTGATCCAGTTCCTGGAAGAACTCCCTCTGGCTAGCCATGTGGCCGCTAGCTCCTGAGTCCAGCAACCAAACTAGGTTGTGCCTCTAAGCTCTGGTTACTCCGAGGTAAACAGACGGGCCGGCATGGGCCCCTCACAGCTTGCAGTTGACTCTGCCTTGCCCTCTGTTGCTCTTTGGCTCCCTCTTGTGGCCAGTTTTGGGACAGTCTCTCTTGAAATGTGTCTTGGAACCACACTGGTAGCATTGTTTTGTCTTTGCCTTAAGGGCTTGTTCTGATTCCCTCATGGCCTTTGTCTCTGACCTAGCCTTTGTCCTCTTACATGAGGCATCATCCATGTTTTCCATCCTGCGATTCCACTTGCTAATCACCCTGGCCTTTACATAGTCCAGTTTTAGCTCTGCTTCGGGGGGGGGGGGGCGCTTCCAAGGCTGTTATGAGGGGTTCATAGGAGTCATCTAGGCTGCACCAAATGATGGCCACAACATCCTCCTCTGGGGTCTCTGAGCCAATTGTCTGCAACAACTTGCAAGACTGAATTTATATGGTCTGGCAAGCTGGCTTCTTTCTTGAGCCTCATTTTAAACAGCTTCCTCTTCGAGAAGAGCTTTGCATTTATGCTGGTAGGCTGGTGCACTTTCTGCAGAGCCTCCCACATTCCTTTAGCTGTTTTCTCATTTCTGATGTGGAGCGACTGGTTGTTTTGGACTGATAGAACAATTGTTGCCCTTGTTTTTCTGTCCCTTTTGTCCCAGTCCTGGGGGTTTTCTGTGGGGCAAGCCAATTCCAGAACCTCCCAGAAGTCCTCTTTCACTAGCATCATTTCCATCTTGAACTTTCATATCTGGTAGTTCCTGGTCCCTAGTTTTCCTGTGGCTGCATGTACATTTCCTTCAGCCATCGTTCCACCCTCCCTTGTCTATCCAATGGGCAGTACTCACAGGTTTCCAGGTGATTCATTGTGAAAGCCTTTTTCTTCTTTATCACTGCTAGGCCACATAACCTGAAATCCAAATCACTCCCCCCCCCCATGCCAGCTCTTGACACTGGCCCTTGTATCATACCATCAAAACAATAACATATAAAAATGAAACTATGCAATAATAAAAATATGAATCACCGATAAAACTGCATACTCTGCTGTGTGCTACAAACCATGACTGGCTGGGTCGCACTTCAAGGAAAACCTGTGTGAAGAGATGGGTCTTGAGGAGATGTCTTAACGTCAGAATGGTGGGAGTCTGTCTAATGATATTTGTACGTATGTGTGCGAGTGTGTGTGTCTATGCTTGAAGGCATTTTTGTCTTCGGAGACAGAATAGCGTCCCAGCACTGGGATTTCAAAGCATTTTTATTTAATTTGCTAACACAAAGGCAAATATTTTTTCAGGTGTCCTGTTTCTCAGCCATCTGAAAACAAAAAAAAGTAGGCTTTGAATCTTTCTGGGAAAACGTTCCTTTCTCCTCCACAACCAGATTGTCACTTTCTGGTTGTTTCCTGAGCCCATTTATAAAATGCTAAGCTGACCTTTGTTAGATTTTCAAGTAGCTTGGATTCCTTTGTACAAAGAGTAGCCAACCTATTTTTTCTTACCTGAATCTTCCCCAGGCTACAAAAACAGGCTTCAGCTTTGCAAAGCAGTCAGCATGTTCCCCGCCCACACCCTCCAACTTTGTTCATCTTTCAAGTGAGCTAATACTTTGCTATGATGCTCTTAACACCAAATGATTATTTCATTTCATGGTGAACATGTTTTCAGTAGCCAAAAGGTCATGTAGTATCAAATTTTAAATTAAGAAATTAAAGGTATTTAAATTACATGGAAGGAGGTTCGATTAACAGCCATTGACATTCAGCTTGGCATTTTATTGAAAATAGAAAAGCACGTGAGCAAAAAATTAATGTGGTGCATTTCCTACTGATCATATCTCTCCCTGTGTGGATAAATCTGGCTGAGAATTTGTGTTATTATGATGTGTCCTAATTTGCTTTCGGCCTCTATTAATGTTTACATCACAGTATCTTCCTGCTTTCCAACTTCTAATTCCAGGTAACCAACTGGAGCATTCCTATTTACTGAGGGCAGTTCCTACATTCTGGTCCCACTGCCTGGCAAACCATTGTCCTGCTTTTGTTCATTTTTGGATGTCTTGTTACATTCCCCCCTCCCCCAAGTTGAGTTGAGTTTCTAGATTTTTCAAGTTGAGTTTCTAGATTTTTCATTCTTCAGGGGCTAGCTCCTTCCTCAAGGTCTCTGAGTGAGGCACAGATGGATGTTGATTCTAGCACACATTCATGAAAGCGCATGGACAGTGATGCAGTGTGCAGAGTGCATCCTGCCAGTTCACACACTGCAGGATTGTTGCTGTTGTTAGATGCTGTTTTTCTACGTGCACTTATGGTATATTAAGAAACATATCACCGAGGAGAAGGCTATTAATGGCTTGTAGTCCTGATGGCTATATGTTACCTCCAGCATCAGAGGGAGTCTGCCTATGCACACCAGTTGCTGGGGAACATGGGCGGGAGGGTGCTGTTGCACTCATGGTCCTGCTTGTGAGTTTCCTGTGGGCAGCTGGCTGGCCACTGTGTGAATAGAATGCTGGACCAGATGGACCCTTGGTCTGATCCAGCAGGGCTCTTCTTATGTTCTTAATGATAGCCCATTTATTACCAAGTGAATACCATAAGTAAATAGTAGGTTTGTTTTTATTATCTCATTTGTACCTACTCAACACTCATTCATAGGGGGGGGGAGTAGAAATTCCTTCAGCAAAAGCAGCTGATTCCAGCAGCTGCCTCTTGGCAGACACATTTTATTTTCCCAAAATGCCACATCCCAAGATGTGGAATGCTGGGCATTGTAGGACTCATTTCAGACCTTGGTCTGATCCAGCATGGCTCTTCTTATGTTCTTACATTATGTTCTTTGCACCAGTACATATCCATAATTCAATGATAAAAATTCAGTTACTAGACAAGATATGAACAATTCATAAACACTGCAAAGAGAAATAAAGTAATTAGGTTCCACTGTATGGCTTTAACTAGAAGAACATACATGCTTCTGGCCTTTACATTTGCAGAGGACTGGTGATTGCAGAACAAATGAAGACAACGCAGAGTCTTAGCATTGGAGGGAGCTTTGTAGGCCATCCAGTCCAACCCCCTGCTTGGTGCAGGGAATCCAGAACTGGAGCATCTGCAGAAGATGACAGTTCAACCTCTGCTTGAAGAGCTCCAGTGAGGGACATCCCATCACATCTTTTGGGAACTGGTTCCATAGTTGAACTGCTTTTACTGTCAAGAAGTTTCTCCTAATATTGAACCAAAATCTACCCTGTGATCACTTAAGTCCATTGGATCTAGTACTGCCCTCTAGAGCAGCAGAGAACAAGTCTTTGTCTTCTTCTATGCAACAGCCCTTTGGGGATTTGAAGAGTGCTATCATGTCCGCAGAGGCTTGGATTTGGACCCTGGACCTGAGGTTTTGCACCCCTGTGTTAAATGAGCCCACATGTTTAACGACATGCCTAGGTTGGCTCTGAGCATAAAAGTGTGGAGTTTCTGTTTCTTAGAAACTTGAAAACATTTTTAAGGAAGGTTCTTAGGGGCCAGATGAAATTGCTCCAGGGGCCAGTTCCAGCCCTTGGGCCATCTCTGATCTGAGATAATAAATATAATATTAATAGCGATGCCATTTTGCAATTCCTTGTTTAATAATTTCCAGGCTTCCTTGATCTGGGCTTTTGGAATTTCCTCCTGTGAATAATAGCAAGCAAAGGCATCATCCAGTAATGCACACTGGAAAGGTTAACCATTAATAATGCTGAGATTCCAGAGAAACGGTGAAAAAGCTTTGCCTTTTTGGAGTAATTGGGCCTCGATGAGAAATGGAAATGGAAATGAGACCTGGTAGCAGGGCTTCAGGTACATTTTATGCCTGCTAAGCCTTGGTCTGTGACTTCTTAATTAGTGGATAATATTGAGCTTTCCCCCCTTCATAACAGTGGCATCTATTCAATTTGCCTGCTCCAAACTGGAAATGTTGTTGATCCTATTTATTGATTAATGATACAGGTGGGACCAATATCAAAACAGATAATCCTCTTTGGGTGACAAAAGGATCCACATTTACAGAATGTGGGTATATAGGATTCTGTATGTATGTAGGACAAAGGTTCTTCAAAATGGAACTGCTTTTATGCTGGAAAAACTCAGTTCAGTTCTATGCAGGATATTTAAGGACAGGTTATTTAAAGTTTATATGCTTTTAAATATTAGAATAAGCTTGTGGGGCACATGGGGACACCCCCCCACCCCACACCTCCAAATTGGCATTCATCACTTCATCTCAAGGTTAAAAAACTCCATATTTGTGTTGTTATCTATTCATAATACAACACTGTCACTCTTTTAAAAATTGTTCCTGTTTTTGCCTTTTGGGGACCCCATGTGAACATTCTGTTAGTGTGAGTTGTTAGGGATTTGTCACTCTTTTAGTCTATTTTGAGCTACGACAGTGTATTGTCAGACCATTGTGGGGGTTTCCCCCCTTTCTAATATAACTTTAACCCAAAGAACAAACAACCTCTTGGCTTTCAAATCAACAGAGGACTAGCAGAGTAAATGAGGGCAGTGGAGTAAAGCTGTCAGGAAGGCGTCATGGGGATAAGGACTCAGGTGGCCATCTTTGACATGACGACAGGGGTGCCACAAGAATGCCCCTGTTTTCATCAGTGCAATGTTAGAAGTTGAGTTAAAAAGAGCTTTCCACCCCATGAATCTGGATGGGATATTCCCGTTATATAAAAGCACGTCATATGTTTTTGTCTTTATAGATGAATGGAATGCAGCACACCACCTCTTTAGAACACCATTCTCATAGGAACATTAGAAGAGCCTTGCTGGATCAGACCAAAAGTCCATCTAGTCCAGCATCCTGTTCACACAGTGGCCAACCAGTTGCCTACAGGAAACCCAAACAAGCAGGACATGAGTGCAACAGCACCCTCCCACCCATGTTCCCCAGCAACTGGTGTATATAGGCTCACTGCCTCTGACACTGGAGGTAGCATATAGCCACTAGGACTAGTAGCCATGGATAGCCTTGTCCTCCAGGAATATGTCCAATCCCCTTTTAAAGCCATCTAAGTTGGTGGCCATCACTAAGAACATAAGAACTAAGAAGAGCCCTGCTGGATCAGACCAAGGGTCCCTCTATTCTGTTCACACAGCGGCCAACCAGCTGTCAGCAAGAAACCCACAAGCAGGACATGACTGCAGCAGCACCCTTATATTCACTGGCAAAATGCTTTTTATCACCAAACAGCTAGAATGATCAAGACCCTTCAAAATGTATGTATACCAATACATGCAGAAGCATCCTATTCTTTTAAGATGAATATAAAATCTCATATTCTGGCACTTGGGTGGGCTGTAAAAGCAGAGCTTGGTAGAGGAGCTAAGGAGCTGGAGGCAGGTCAAGGGGCAGACCCTGGAAGAACAGCAGTCTATTTGCCTAAGATGTACACATAAAATGAATAGTTTGGGAGGAAAGTTACTAGCCCTCGTGGGTTCTGTTGGAAAAAGTTTATTTTTATTGCTTCTTCTATCTTAATTTTGTTGTGGTGAGTTCACAGAATCATAGAATAGTAGGATAAGACCATCGAGTCCAGCCCCCTGCTCAGGGCAGGAATGCAACTCAGAGCATCCCTGACAAGTGGCTGTCCAGCTTCGTCTTGAATGCCTCCAGTGTGGGAGAGCCCACCACCTCCCTAGGGAATTGGTTTCATTGTCGTATTGCTCTAACAGTCAGGACGTTTTTCCTGATGTTCAGCCGGAATCTGGCTTCCTGTAACTTGAGACCATTATTCCGTGTCCTGCACTCTGGGATGATTGAGAAGTTGATACTGTTCAGTGTTATATTGTATGATATATGCATTTTTAACAGTGATGTTTAGTATTTTTATATGTAAAATGCTTCAAAATTTAATTATATTAAATGGTGTGCCAGTATTACAAATAAACAAACAAACAAACAAACAAATGAGAACAGCCAGCTGAGGGCAGGGGTCAGTTGGAATGGCCCTGCCCCTGCCCACACATCCATAGCAGCAGCAGCAACAGAAGCCCTGTGAGAATAGAGTTCTAAATATAAAGCCCTACATGGCTTGGGACAGCAATTCCTGATGGCATAGCTCTCCCGAAATGAACCTACCCATACACTACACTCTGCATCTAAGGCCATCCTCCAGGTGCCTCCTCCAAGGGAAGCTCAGAACACAGCAACAAGGGAGATGGCCTTCTCAGTGGTGGCCCCCAATCTGAGGAACAAGTTCCCCAATGAGTTCCGCCTGGCACCAACATTATTATCTTTTCGGTGCCAGGTTAAGACCTCTCTCTTTTCCCAGGCAGTTGGCAGCACACAATAAGTTTTTAATTGGTCCTGGATGTATCTTTAGTTATGACTGTCAGTTCGAAGTTGCTTTTAGTTATATGTTGTTTGTGCATATTGTCTGTGTGCTTTTATGTAAATGGCTTTTAAATTTTCCATATTGCATTTTAATGTTTTAATTTTTGTGAACTGCCCAGAGAGCTTCAGCTGTGGGGCGGTATGGAAACATTATTATTATTATTATTATTATTAATAATAATAATAATAATAATAATAATAATAATACATGATGAGCTTCCAGGAACATAGGAAGCTGCCTTATGGTGAGACAGACTAACGATCCATCTAGCTCAGTATTGACTACACTGACAGGCAGCATCTCCCCAGGGTTTCAGACAGGAGCCTTTCCCAACCCTACTGGAAGATGCCAGGGATTGTACCTGCTTTGCTTCACAGATGTTCAGCCCCATCAGGTGGAGGGGCTGGGTCACTGGGAATGCGATGGAGGGGCTGGGGCTGTCAGCACATCCTTGTGCTCCCCCTTACGCAACAGGGCAGTGTGTAAGGGTGGAACACTTGAAGGAGGCTCTTGTTGGGGCAAGTTGTCTGCTTGGAACTCTCCAAGGTTCTGCAACTCCCATTTGACTCTACCTGCCTGCCTAACCCACAATCAGGTATCCGTTGTGCCTCATGGACTCACCACCCATGGTCAGATTGGGACAGTTGCTATGAGTAAATAATCACCACCTCTCCCCATACCACTCTGTAGTCCCACTGGGTGAAGAAAACAACAACAACAACAACAACAACAACAACAACAACAACACCAGGCTATTACTTGAGCATAGGACAGATCATGCTACATGGCTTATGGGGAACATTCAAGCTGGGTGGATCACAAGGTTTTTTGCAAGCCTTGAAGAACTGTGGGTGGCTCACTAATTTTCTAATAAGAATCCTTCACTATCCTTTCTCAGCCTGTTGCTGTGCATGTGATTTCCATGTAAAGATCCAGATTACACTATGAAGACCTACAACACCTTCTAGAACTAACACCAAAAAAAGATGTCCTCTTCATCATAGGGGATTGGAATGCTAAAGTAGGAAGTCAAGAAATCACCGGGATAACAGGCAGGCATGGCCTTGGTATACAAAACGAAGCAGGACAAAAGCTAATAGAGTTTTGCCAAGAGAACATGCTGATCATAGCAAACACTCTTTTCCAACAGCACAAGAGGTGACTCTACACATGGACATCACCAGATGGTCAATATCGAAATCAGATTGATTATGTCCTTTGCAGCCAAAGATGGAGAAGCTCCATACAGTCAGTAAAAACAAGACCTGGAGCTGACTGTGGCTCAGTTCATGAGCTGCTTCTTGCAAAATTTCGGCTGAAATTGAAGAACGTCGGGAAAACCACTAAACTGTTCAGGTATGACCTAAATCATATCCCTGATGAATATACAGTGGAGGTGAGGAATAGATTTCAGGGATTAGACCTGATAGACAGAGTGGCTGAGGAACTATGGACGGAGGTCCGTAACATTGTTCAGGAGGCAGCAATGAAATCCATCCCAAAGAAAAAGAAATGCAAGAAAGCAAAGTGGCTGTCTGATGAGGCTTTACAAGTAGCTCATGAAAGAAGGGCAGTGAAAAGCAAGGGAGAAAGGGGAAGATATACCCAACTGAATGCAGAGTTCCAGAGAATAGCAAGGAGAGACAAGAAGGCCTTCTTAAATGAACAATGCAAAGAAATCGAGGAAAACAATAGAATGGGAAAGACTAGAGATCTCTTCAAGAAAATTGGAGATCTGAAGGGAACGTTTTGTGCAAAGATGGGCATGATAAAGGACAAAGAAGGCAGGGACCTAACAGAAGCAGATGAGATTAAGAAGAGGTGGAAAGAATACACAGAAAAACTATACAGGAAAGATCTGAATGTCCCTGATAGCCATGATAGTGCGGTCACTGAACTTGAGCTGGACATCCTAGAGAGTGAAGTCAAGTGGGCCTTAGGAAGCATTACTAACAACAAAGCTAGCGGAGATGACAGTATTCCAGCTGAGCTATTTAAAATCCTAAAAGATGATGCTTTAACATAAAGTGCTGCATTCAGTATGCCAACAAATCTGGAACACTCAACAATGGCCGCAAGACTGGAAAAGGTCAGTTTACATTCCAATTCCAAAGAAGGGCAACACCAAAGAGTGTTCAAACTACCGCACAATTGCGCTTATTTCACATGCCAGCAAGGTGATGCTCAAAATACTACAAGCTAGGCTTCAGCAGTATGCGAACCGAGAACTACCAGAAGTACAAGCTGGGTTTCGAAGAGGCAGAGGAACTAGAGATCAAATCGCCAACATTTGCTGCATCATGGAGAAAGCAAGAGAATTCCAGAAAAACGTCTATTTCTGCTTCATTGACTATGCTAAAGCCTTTGATTGTGTGGATCACAACAAACTGTGGCAAATTCTTAAAGTGATGGGAGTACCAGACCACCTTACCTGTCTCCTGAGAAACCTGTACGAGGGTCAAGAAGCAACAGTAAGAACCAGACATGGAACAACCGAGTGGTTCAAAATTGGGAAAGGAGTACGACAAGGCTGCATATTGTCACCCTGCTTATTTAACTTATATGCAGAGTACATCATGAGAAATGCCGGGTTGCATGAATCAGAGGTCGGAATTAAGATTGCTGGGAGAATTATCAACAACCTCTGATATGCAGACGATACCACCCTAATGGCAGAAAGCGAGGAGGATCTCAAGAGCCTCTTGTTCAGGGTGAAAGAGGAGAGTGCAAAAGCTGGTTTGAAACTCAATATTAAAAAAAGATCATGGCATCTGGCCCTATCACTTCCTGGCATATAGAAGGGGAAGAAATGGAAGCAGTGACAGATTTTACTTTCTTGGGCTCCAAGATCACCGCAGACGGTGACTGTAGCCATGAAATTAAAAGACGCTTGCTCCTTGGGAGGAAAGCTATGGCAAACCTAGACAGCATAGTAAGAAGCAGAGACATCACCTTGCTGACAAAGGTCCGTCTAATCAAAGCTATGGTTTTCCCAGTAGTAATGTATGGCTGTGAGAGCTGGACTATAAGGAAGGCTGAGCACCGAAGAATTGATGCTTTCGAACTGTGGTGCTGGAGAAGACTCTTACGAGTCCCCTGGACTGCAAGGAGGTCAAATCAGTCCATCCTAAAGGAAATCAACCCTGACTGCTCATTGGAAGGACAGATCCTGAAGCTGAAGCTCAACTATTTTGGCCACCTAATGTGGAGAGAAAACTCCCTGGAAAAGTCCCTGATGCTGGGAAAGACTGAAGGCAAAAGGAGAAGGGGACGGCAGAGGATGAGATGGCTAGATAGCATCACCGATGCAATGAATATGAACTTGAGCACGGTCCGGGAGAGAGCGCAGGACAGGAAGGCCTGGCGTGCTATGGTCCATGGGGTCACGAAGAGTCGGACATGACTGAATGACTGAACAACAACAACAACAGATCTACATCTTGTGTCATATCATTACAATCACATCATGGTAACGCTACATCCCTCTTGCATGTTTATACTTTGTAGGACAGACAGTGAGATTTGTTGTGGTATTTTGGATAATGTGGAATAAAAAGAAGGAAATAACACTACAAAAGCAGAGGGAATGATATTAAAGGCAAAACTGAAGTACTTTGGCCACATAATGAGAAGACAGGGTACCCTGGAGAAGATGCTGATGCTAGGGAAAGTGGAAGGCAAAAGGAAGAGGGGCTGACCAAGGGCAAGATGGATGGATGGATGATATTCTGGAGGTGACGGACTCGACCTTGGGGGAGCTGGGGTTAGCGACGGCCAACAGGATGCTCTGGCGCGGGCTGGTCCACGAAGTCACGAAGAGTTGGAAGTGACTGACCAAATAAACAACAACAACAATGTGGCCCAACAATTATCAGTGCACTTCAATACTGCTGTAAAATAGCGGTGTAGACCTAGCCATGGTTAGCCTTCTCATAATAGACTTTTTCTGAAGAGTATATAAATATAGTCTTCAACAGTGGAGCAAACCACTGGTCTAAAAATGACTAGGGTAAGTAGAGGATGACAACAAACTGATAGCAAAGGTCCACAAAGGTCCGCATAGTTAAAGCAATGGTATTCCCTGTAGTAACCTATGGCTGCGAGAGCTGGACCATAAGGAAGGCTGAGCGAAGGAAGAGAGATGCTTTTGAACTGTGGTGCTGGAGGAAAATTCTGAGAGTGCCTTGGACTGCAAGAAGATCAAACCAGTCCATACTCCAGGAAATATAGCCAGAGTGCACATTTGAGGGAATGATATTAAAGGCAAAACTGAAGTACTTTGGCCACATAATGAGAAGACAGGACACCCTGGAGAAGATGCTGATGCTAGGGAAAGTGGAGGGCAAAAGGAAGAGGGGCCGACCAAGGGCAAGGTGGATGGATGATATTCTGGAGGTGACGAGCCCGACCTTGGGGAAGCTAGGGGTGGTGATGGCCGACAGGAATCTCTGGCATGGGCTGGTCCACGAAGTCACGAAGAGTCGGAAGCGACTTACCGAATAAACAACAACAAGTAGGGGATGATTTAAGAACCTAACAGAAAAATAATTGCGCGAAGATTTCCCCCACCCCCTTCTGCTGCAATCTGTATGCATAAATGAATGAATGAATTGCAGTATGAATAATCTGCAATTATGTATTACCATAAATACCCACTCCTGGTTGCAACCAATGAACAGAGCAAGGTTCAATTCAGTGTGTTGAAATAAAACAATTCCATTGCCTCTTGGGTTGTGTAGAAAGAGGTTCATCTTTTCTTATGAGTTTGAGAGCTTCTTCCTTCTGAAAAAGAAAGATGTCAGAAGTGGAAGAAGTCAGTCCAGGAATGGAATCAACAGTTTACGGAGGCAATAGTTTATGTCTTTCCAAGAGTTCATGCCAACATTATAGTTTAATGTATGGATTTTGTAAAATCCATCCCATCTGCATTTCACAGGTTGCCAAGTGCCCTATGTTCTATTATTCACTCATTGATGGAATTGGGTTTTTCCCCCCAGTTTCCCAAATTTGCACAAATTTGCATTTGTACAAATTCACATTTGTGCAAATTTGCACTTATGAAAATGCATAAGTCCCACACACACAATGCTCAAATAGTCAAGTCCCATCCCCCCAATGCACATTTTCATGTTTTAGCCTATGAGGGAAATCTTCAGTCAGTGTTTTCAAATTTTATTTTATGTATTTTTCTACGATTAAATTTCTGTAAAAGTCCAGAAAGTTAAAAACAACAACAACAACTTCAACAACCAATGGTATGCAAGTCTGCAGAATTCTTGTAACTTGGGAAAGCTGGTCCACTGCAGAATCTGTGGCTTGGATTAATAGAAATCCATACTCATTTTGTCAGGGTTGTATCTGAGCCCATAGAGTCCCAAAGCAGCTCTGATTCTGAGGAGGAGATATAATTCATGGGGGAGGAACTCTCTCAGACTTCAGAGGTGCAGCTGGAGGGGAGTCCCCCCTTCTCACATCCCTGGGAGCAACAGTGAACCAGGAGTGGAAAGGGAGGGACAACCTGAACTTTTAGACGTGAGGTGCAGATGCAGGCACAAGTGAGAGATCGCAGGGTCCCAATTGGCTCAACATCAACAGCTGCACCCAGAAGCATCATGGGAGAGGGGAAGATCTTCCCCTCCCACCCCTTAAGTTCAGAGAGTTGTTGCATTTTTCCCAAATGGAGATCAACTGATGTCCTAACCCTTAGAAAGTTTCTCTGAGTCTCAAGCAATTAGCATCTGTATGCCTCATCAGGATAAATGGAATTAAAGCCTTGGAAAGCAGCCCTTTTGTCTGATTGTTGATTCTGGCTACTGGCGAATTCAGTAGGCAACAGGGGCATCCTGACAGCTTGATCTCCATTTGGGAAAAACGTGGAAACTCTCTGAACTTAAGGGGTGGGAGGGGAAGATCTCCCGCTCTCCCATGATGCTTCTGGGAACAGCTGTTGACGTTGAGCTAATCGGGCCTCTGCGATCTCTCGCTTCTTCCTGCATCTGTGCCTTGCGTCTAAAAGTTCAGGTTGTCCCTCCCTTTCTACGCCTGGTTCACTGTCACTCCCAGGGATGTGAGAAGGGGGAGTCCCCCTCCAGCTGCGCCTCTGAAGTCTGAGAGAGTTCCTCCCCCATGAATTGTATCTCCTCTGAGATACAAATCAGAGCTGCTTTGGGACTCTATGGGCTCAGATACAACCCTGACACATTTGATCCTGTTGCCGATCTCTCCAACATCCCTACTCCAAAGGCAGAAATAGGTTTGATCCTCAGTGGTTGGGGTCACTGGTGACACAGAGTGGGACTGGCTTGTCTGAAATGGTGCACCCCTTATTTTTTTCCACATAAGTGAATCATTGTCATCCATTTTCAGTTCTTTACCTTGGAGCAAAGTTGCAGTGAGGGCTGAACATCCTGTCTACCCAACTCCCACTGAATACTCCTCCATATTGGGGGGTCACTGCTGTGAACCACCCAGAGAGCTTTTGCTATTAGTTGGCATAGAAAAGTAATAAAAATAAATAAGCCCATGCACATATGCTCATATCTTAAGAATGATAGGAAAACAGGAAGCAGCTGTACACCAAATCTGATCACTGGTCTATTGAGCTCAGTATAGTTTGAAACACCCTTCCCCAAACAGGTGCCCTCCAAATGCTTTGGACTTCAATCTCCATCAGCTCCAGCCAGCATGGACAATGGTAAGGAATGCTGGGAGTTGTAGTCCATAATATCTGGAGGGCAATAGCAGAAGGCTGCTCTGAGGAGCTCAGTGTTGTGCTTATAGCTCTGGTTCTCCACCCCCCCTCACCTTTTTTTCCCTTCACAACAACCCTGTGAGGGATGTCAGGCTGGGGGGGAAATAATAATAAAAAATACTGACTGGTCCAAGCCCAAGCAATGAGATTAAAAGCTGAGCAGGAAACTGAACCTGGATCTTCCCAGTTCTAATCCCACACACTAGCCAGATCCTAAACATCTTGGGGGCACCAGGTTGGGGAAGCATGGTCTACACCAACCAGCAGTAGCTCTCTGGTCTTCCCAGTGCTAGCTGAAGATGCCAGGGATTGAACCTGGGACCTCTTGCATGCAAAGCATGTGCAGTACCACTGAGCTATGGCCCTTCCCCTAAAAATAAAGTTCTAGTCCTCATGATTCTGAATAAAGGGTTCATGGAAATAGGAAGCTGCCTTACATGGAGTGAGACCATCAGTTCATCTGGCTCAGTACAGTTTACACTGTTGGGCAGCATATCTCCAAGGTCTGAGATAGGGGTCTTTACCTTGTCCTATATCTGGAGATGGCAGGGATTGAACCTGAGATCTTTTGCATGCAAATATCTGCTCTAGCAGTGAGCATCTCCCTGTACTATTGCACCATCCAGTAATAATTTAGCTCCTAACATGCCCTGGTCAAGTGTGAGACACCTCCTCTACTCCATAGCAGAACTCACAGCAGTACACTGATAATGATCACAAGTCCCTGCTTGTTCACAACCCTGATGGTGTGGGCAGAAGGGCCATTAAATGGTCCTCAAAGCGGCACGTCTCCATTTTACAGGCTTCTGAATGCTATCTTGGATGCCTTGAAAAGCCAGGGTTTCAGACGGGGTTTTTTCCACCCCTTCTTGGAGATGCCAGGGATTGAACCTTGGGCCTTTCTGCATGGAAAGCATGTGCTGTTTCCCTGAGCAATAACCCTTCACGGCCTCTATAGTTGCAGTCTTGATGGATGATAGGCCAATTAATGGAAGAAAAAGCAGGACCCCCTGGAAGAAATGCAGAACCCCACCCTGGCACAGACTAGTGCATGAAGTTTTTCTTTTTGTCATTTCTTTTCTTTTCTTTTTTTTCTCACAGCTACTGAAAGAGATGGTGACCTGCCAGCAGGGATGAGAGTGGTTTCTTTTTGAATGATGCTAGTTAATCTTTTCCCTTGTCTTTTAAAGCTAAACTCTGTGACAGTTCCAGCCCCAGGTAGCCTGGTGAACACATTTTAGGCTATTCCATAACCTGTCAGTCTGCCTAACCACAACAGCTCTTTGTGGAGTGGTTGTTACCTCTGCCTCATCACAAGGAAAAGGCTATCAAGGCTACTAGACTAAGTGGCTATGTGCTACCTCCAGTACCAGAGGCAATGAGCCTATGTACACCAGTTGCTGGGGAACATGGGTGGGACGGTGCTGTTGTACTCATGTTCTGCTTGTGGGTTCCTGGTCAACAGCTGGTTGGACACTGTGTGAACAGAATGCTGGACTAGATGGACCCTGGGTCTGATCCAGCAGGGCTCTTCTGATGTTCTTACAAGCATTGTGCCCTGTCTCTGGGAATTGACTTCTGTCCATTGCTACAGTATGCCAAGCCTGGGTTGTTGTCACACAGGTTGGGCTGAGGCCTTCTGAAAAGACAGGGATTTTAGAACTTCCATGACCAGAGGATGGGAATATGGGAAACAAAAAAGATAAATGATGAACAGAACAAGGTGGTGGACTTCAAAGGAGGTGGAGTGGAATGTATTTCATATTGCTCCCTGAGACCCGAGAATGTCAGGTGGACAAAGGAACAACCAGTTGCTCCTTGGCTTGATTCTCCAAGGAAGGTTGTACGTCTGGCCAAAAATAGTTGCACATGAATCTGCAGTGGTCCTCACCACTGAAGACAAGTATGTCTCTGAGCCAAGCTACATGTTATGCAAATTGTGTAGCATATCACTGAAGCTCTTCTTCTTCTTCTTCTTCTTCTTCTTCTTCTTCTTCTTCTTCTTCTTCTTCTTCTTCTTCTTCTTCTCCTCCTCCTCCTCCTCCTCCTCCTCCTCCTCCTCCTCCTCCTCCTCCTCCTCCTCCTCCTCCTCTCTAGTGTAAGCATGTGCATCCCAGTTTCCTATCCAGACCACTGTGCTCTGGGAGAACAGGGTTAAACCTTCCCCGCATTTCCCTCCGAAATCCTTCATCCCATGGAGGCATTAAAAAAAGAGGGAAAAGTCTCCATTGGAGTCAATGGAGACTTTTTTCTTTTCTTTTTTGACCCCCCGCCCCCGTGGAGGGTAGGGGGAAGTTCAGGGGAAAATGGTGTGTGGAAGGGCAGGTTGAACCCTCCCCTCCTGGAGTACAGTGGTCCTGAAATATTAATGAGGTCCATACGCTTAACACTGGAGTAAAAAAGAGGAAAGCCTCAGCTACATGCTATGCCTGAGCTGGGCAACATGAGCCCTATGCAGCCCCTCCAATGCAGCATAGGGCTCGTGTTTCCCCCCGAAACAAAATGGCATTCAGAGTTGCTATGGAAGCCCTAAAGGGTTAGATTGCAAACAAGCTAACAAATAGGTTACAAACAAGCTATTTTTGCTCCTTTGGGTGCTCCATAGCAGCTCTGGATGCCATTTTGTTTTTACTTTTTTATATCTCCCGTTTTCGGCACCTGCGGGGTGGGGTGAGGTGTTGAAAATAGCCCCTGGACCTCCCACGGTTGCCCGCCCCTGCACTGTGGAATTAGCATAACTTGTAGTTTGGTTCTTAAGTTCTTGAAAAGACATGCATGGGTGCTTATCAGGGCCATAGTTCTACTACCCAAGGGCCCCTTCCCTGAATCTTCAGCTTACTGTAAAAGATGAGTCATTTTGCAGTCTGACTGCTTATGGAGAATGGGCAAGCATTATTCTAGCCCAGTGGTGGGGAACCACTCTCAGCTCAACAGCCAAATGCAATTTTGGAGAAGCTCTTGGGGGCCACGTTCCAGTGGTGAGCAGGACCAAAGGCAAAAGGGATGGGGTCAAAATAACCCCACCCCCATATTGTAGCTTAAAGCTTTTACTGCCAGTAACTAAGGCTTAGAAGCCAATTGCTCAGAACGAATAAGCCTTTTCCTGCCTTTTAATGCTCCTTTCTGATGAACACATACAAAGACACTAAGATGATTGACAAGCACTTAAGATGATGATTTAAAGAAAGCATGAGAAGCCAGCTCAATGATGAAACTAACATCTTATCTGAGATTGATACTATTTGGCCAGTCGAGAGATCGGCCTCACTGCATATGATGAATCGCTTAACAGAGATGCTCTGGGAATCTTCTCACTGATATGATTTTGGAATGCGCCTTTGACAGAGTTTTAAGTCATGCTGTGCTGAAAATTTCTCCCACATTTTTTTTTTTTTTTTTTACCATTCTCATTCAATTTGATGCAAGAGAAATTGCTTTCGAAAAGAAATTCAAAGGAGGAGAAATTTCGGAGACATTCTCATGGGTTGGGTTTGGGGTTCTTGTGCTTGCCTTACTTATGAGGTGGCTGAGGAGTGTGCATGAGTGTCCTGTCTGTCATTGTACAGCAATCTGTGAGGCAGCCTGCAGCCTCCTCGACTTCCCACACTTCAGTTAAAGCCATCATGAGGAAGACATCCTGAGGCAATTCCTCCCATGAGGCTTTTGCAGTTCAGAAAATGGAGAAGGCCTGGGAGGCTGCAGAACAATGGAAATATGTGTACTAGAGAGCGAAAACACACACAGCCCCCTCGGCCCCCTTGCAGTGATTAGGCAAGCTCAAAAATACCACCAAAAGAAATTCAAAATTCTGCCCCCCGAAAGTGGAAGCCTCAAGACAGTTGATGCTGTTGCCACCTACAGAAACATTGCAATAAACCAAAAGCCCTCAGGAAAAAAGAAAGAAGCTGTGCTACAAACCCTGCCAATAGTGAGCCCTATCTGTGAGAAAGTGTTGGAGAATTTTTCCTCCCCTAGGATAAATTTGGTGAGATCCCCCCACCCCCTTTCTCTGCCCACAAATAGGCTGGAGAACTTTGAGAGGCCATTTGTGCACAGCTCTAACAGAGACACTAAGATGTTGGACAAGCACTTATGATTATGATTTAAAGAAAGCATGGGAAGCCACTACAATGATGAAACTAAGGTCTTATCTGAGATTAATACTGTTTAGCCAGTTGAGAGATCGGCTTTACTGCATATGATGAATCGCTTAATGGAGATGCTCTGAGAATCTTCTCCTCATTGATATGATTTTGGAATGCGCCTTTGACAGAGTTTTAAGATCAGGTTAATTACTTTGATCATCAAGCCCATGGCTTTGGACTTCTGTTGTTGTTCTTGAAAGAACAGGAGCACCATTTTAGTGTATGCTCTAATGTATTTACGCAGCATATGTTGTTAATGTGTGCTTTCCACTCTAAGCTGGGACTTAATGATGTATTTAAATCTTGATGTATTTGAAATTAACGTGTTATTAATTATTAATCCATAACTTTCACTTAAACGCTTGAGATAGCCTGCATTTAGATATTTGCTGTTCCACCTGATACTTGCCCAGTATACCCTCAGGCCTCATCACCACCACAAAATGCCTGGCTATGGGCTAGGTGGTTTTTCATCCATTTGTGTGTACTCTATGCTAAAAATATACAGACATATTGGAACCTACTTCTGTACCAAGCTGAGTCTGAGACATGAATACATTGTGCTAGTTGAGCCTTTTTGCATGCAGTTGATTACTTTTTGTAAGTCCTTCTGGTTTCTCCTAATCCCGGGAAGGGAAAAAAAAAAGGGGGGGGGGTTTACACAGGGCAATGAAGCACTTCCCACCCTACCCACTCTTGTATTAAGTCCTGCTTGGCCTCTCTTTCCAAATCTAAAGGGCAAAATGGGTAGCTTAAATAGAAAAGTAAAAAAAAAAAATGAAATGCAGTTGCTGCAGTCTGCCTTTGTTATTTGAAGTGGCTGCAGGAAAGGAGGATCATTTCAACTTTCCCCTCATGCCATGTTCCTGATCCAAATCCACCTCCCAGGTTGCTGCTTGCACCTTTGAAGGTTGGAGGCCTACAGAGGCAAAGGGAAAAAAGGTCAGTCTTAGAGGCCCGGAGTTCTTTGTTGGGAGGGGGTATCCCTCAGAGGAGTAGTTTCCCAGTTAAATTTCAGTCTAATTTCCCTAGTTAAGTTTCATTTCTTCAGGTTTGAAACAGCACTTTTGGTTTTGAGGGAGGAGGATATATAGAGAGAGTGAGAGTGCCAGTAAGAGCAAAGCTGGGGAGACCAGAGCCTGAAGCGGGAGTGGGAAGAAGCAGCCTGGAAAAGTCTAAATGCAGCTACGGTAAAGGAACTTGCATTTTGCAACTTTTATTTTCTTTTAGTGCCTTTCATATCACTCAGCTCTATTGTGTAAATCTCTCTAGTTATGATTTCCTTGCTTTAATTTACCAGTAAACTATTGTGGTTAAAACCCCAGGTGTCTGGAGTGTCAGTCACCCCACACCTACAGCCTAAATCTTGTGTTTTTGGAAAGGGGAAGGCAAAAGAAGGAAGGTGGGACTCTTAAGGAGGCAAGAGATCCTTAAAGAGTTGCTCAGGGGCTTCAGGTCATAAGGGGAACCCTGATGGCACTACGGGAGGAACTTAGATCAGCTGCATTCTCGATAATCCAGTCATGGAACCCTGCTGCGATATACACTGTAGATCGGCCCCATGATCCTCAGGATGCTGGCTGGCTGCTAGTCCTCCAGTACCAGAGGCAGTGAGCCTATGTACACCAGTTGCTGGGGAACATGGGTGGGAGGGTGCTGTTGTGCTCATGCCCTGCTTGTGGGTTCCTGGTCAACAACTGGTTGGACACTGTGTGAACAGAATGCTGGACTAGATGGACCCTTGGTCTTATCCAGCACGGCTGTTCTGATGTTCTTATGTCATACTCACCAAGCAATATCCAGTTGGGCATTTGCAGAAACAGAAGATGGGCATACCATTGCTTATAAGCAGTGCTTTGCTTCCATTAGCACCCTTGCATCTTCCTGATAATTTGCTTTGGAAATTGAGTGGCAATTGAGTGTCACACACAGCAGCCCCTGGTCCCTCAATGACCATTTGTTTTTTGGCTTGGGGCCCCTTCTCAAAAGACCCAAGGCATTTTAAGCAGACACTCAAACATGCAAAGTGTGAATATGACAAGCATTTTTGGACAGCCACACTCTTTGGGGAGCCATCCCACCTGTTGAGTGTGCACTTAATCTCAAACAACATATTCCCTGGAATTCTGCAATCCTCATTCCACCCATCTCTCTCTCTCTCTGTGTGTGTGTGTGTGTGTTAATGAACATCAGCCTGGACAGGCTAAGAGTCAGAGCAGGCAGAATGAAGGCTGCTTACCCCTTTTCTACTTTGATCCATTTCCAGCTCCATGTCACCTTTCCCCAGCTTATTTTTTGCACATGGAGATGTGGAGAGAAAAATATGCAGTCCCTACAGATTCCCGGTATCTCCCCTGATGTGTCACATTCTGTGGTTATGCAAGACCCGCAGCAGAATCTGGAAGCGTCTGATGGTAATCAGATCAAGGCAGGTAAAGTCCCATCTAATAAGTAGTCAGGTCACAGTAAGTAAGTAAGTAAGGACATGTTAAGCAGATACAGTCTGGTCAAAGTAGACAGGACAAGGAACAACAAGCAATATCAAGGTAGTAGATAACAAGACCTTGGCTAGCTCCAAGTGGGTCCTGCTGGCTGGAATTCTCTTCTATTGAGACAATAGGATGTTGTTGACTCAGCAGGGAGCAAAAAACAACTGAAGCCTTATGAAGGCTGATAAGTCCTGTACTGTGGTCAGCTCCACCCCTTCTGGAAAAACTGACTGGACAGTTAATGGGCCCTCACTTGATTCTTTAGCCTGAGTCTGAGGAGGTTCTGACAGGGACTTGTCCTCTGCATACTGGAAGAACTGAGGGCTGGGGATCATGAAATGTGGGTGAAAAACTAGCATGGTGTGAGTGAGCTGAGGCTGAAGAAACCCAGGACAGGCAACTGGCAAGCAGCCTCTACATTGATCTATGCTTATTCCATGTAAGGCAGTGGTTATATGGGTCTTAAAGGCAGGGCTCCCAGCATTCAAACTCTGGTGCCTCACCTCCATGGCCAACCCGGCAGACTGGGCTTTGAGGTGCCCTCTAGGCTGAAGTACCTGACTGTCTGAGCATTCTGTCAGCTGACCCCAAGAGGGCCAATCCCTGTCCTATAAAGCCCCAGCCATAGTGCTTACTTCTCAGTCATAGCAACTCATCTCCTGCTCCTCTTCCTTGACTGCTGCCTCGGACACTTGCCTCTTCCTGGTTCTGGCCACAGATCTGTTTCTGTCTCACTTGGACCGATCCTGGAACCTGGCTTCCTGGAGCCTAACCTTGCCAAGCCCTGGCATCCAGTCAGAAACTGCCTGGGGCTGCTTTGGCTTTAAAACAAAACCCATAGAGTCACAAAACTCAAATAATCCATAGTTTAAGCTGCAGGAGGAAACACGGGGCTGCTTCCATCTTGCCTGAAATGGCCCTTCACAGTCAGGGTGGCTTTTTGGTACTTGTACATCAGGGGAGAAAGGAAGCTGTAGGCCTTTGGTAAGAGTTGCAGACTTTTGGATACACCAGGCATGCCACAAGGTGGCAGTGATGCCATTTGGCTTAGCTTACTCCTTGGGAATCCGATCAGAATCTAATAAGTCCAACGATGTATGATCCTTCCACCTCTATCGGGATGTGCCTCTCTCTTGCATCACTGAAAGGAAGGGACAAGCGTCACAGTAGGTAACATCCACCCATATTTCACTGCTCAGATGACAGTGTGGCATTGGGCAGACTGAGCTGTGAGCTGGATGTGTGTCGGTATAATCCGAGAATCGCCTCACACCACTTTTTTGCATGGAGTCCCTCCCACAAAACATTCTCAGTTCAGTCATACGCAGGAGCATCCATCCTTCCTGTCTACTACAATGGCCAGTGCCAGCCCAAAACAGCGGATCCACCTGCAGTCCAAATACCGCCCCCCTTCAGGCACCAGTTCTTGCTTTAATCTATCCGTCTATGGTGCTAATGGAAGCTGGTTGCTTCAACACTTTGCTGCATGGAAATCCTAGCATCACAGCAGTGGTGGACGTCTGTGTGAGG
Source organism: Heloderma suspectum (assembly GCF_057233095.1). NCBI lineage: Eukaryota > Metazoa > Chordata > Lepidosauria > Squamata > Helodermatidae > Heloderma > Heloderma suspectum. The sequence continues at coordinate 7,932,752 of NC_139466.1, forward strand.
TCCAGGGGCTATTTTCACCCCCCCCCATGCAGTTTTCACCTCTCCTCTCACATGCGTACAAAATGTAAAAAAAATAAAAATAAAAAATAAAAAAATAAATAAAATATGGTGTTGGTAGTAGCTATGGAACACCAAAAGGGTCAACATTTGGTTGTTGGTAAGTTAATTGCAACCCTTTGGGTGCTCCATAGTGGAGGACAAAATTAGCTTGCAAACAAGCTAGTTTTGACCCTTCGGGCACTCTGTAGCTATTATGGCTGCCAATTTTTGTTTTCCAGAACTTATATCTGCTTGTACCAAATTTGGGGTGGGGCAGCAGTGTGTGTGGGGGGCAGGCACCATAGCGAGGGCAGTGGGGGCTGCATGAGTCCTGCCGGCCACGTGTTGCCCACCTCTGCATTAGAGTCTTCATTGTCCCTCATCAAGGAGAATCAGAAAGCTTTGAATGGCAGAGAAGCCCACTCCACTTGCTACTGGGAATCCTGGAATGCCAAACAGGAAACCCAAAGACATGCTGTTAGCTGACAACTGAGACTGTAGGTATTTTCACTGGAACCCATGAGAGCTAGCAACTTGTTTTTTAAATTTATTTACTTGTCTGTCACATTCCCATTTTTCAGAATACTCAAAACACAAAAACTATATATATTTTTCAAAGCCTTAAAGCCATAGAAGCATATTCCTTCTGCTGTGAATGCCTCTCCTAAGAAGGGTGAATGCCTGTTCTAAGATGATGCCTGCAGCAACATACACGTACATCATCTACAAACAAAGGACTGGATCCAGACTTAAGTCAATTTTAGAGAAGCTCTTGAGGGCTGCATTCTAGTAGTGGGTGGAGCCAAGGACAAAAAAGGATGGGCCCAAACATACAAGAAACAGCCACAATATCAGCATGTTTTAGCTTCAAGCTCTTTCTGCCAGGCCTTAGGGCATTTCAACCTTTTAGAATGCGAGGGGGGATATGCAAAAGCTGGGGGAACCACCAAATGATTCATGGTCAGGGGGAAAGGGGTGTAGCCATCTGGGGAACCTCAGAGGGTTGGATTGGGACCACAAGCGGTCCAGATTTGATCTGAGGTTCAACAGCTCTGGTATAGAGGATGCCTTAAAATAGAGGACTGTCCTGTGTAAAGTAGGACACATCGCCACCCTACCACTGATAATAATCAACGGTAAATGTGAACGTGGAGATGCTCTGCTACCTACTGCGCTAGAGTTGGGTTTTAGAAGCACAAGACTTGTTCCCCCACACACCTTCAAGGTTACTCAGAGTAATTCCTTTCCAGTTGCCCTTTTCCAGTGCACTTGTTTGTTTCAAGACACGGAAAGAATTTAACTTTTCAAGGATATATAATTCAACCTTATATCTATGAGCAATAAAAGGGTAAATGCTGAGTTTAAATAGACTTTCTACATGGCTCTCTTTATGAGCAAAAACCTACACTTTACTAAAGTAATGTAGCTTAAAGTGCTACTCAGAAACGTGATGGAGAAAGTTAAGTGCCGTGTATCTATCAGCAAGGCAGATGCTCTGCAGTGGAGGCAGTAAAGACACTGAATCAATAAAGTAGAAAACATTGAGCAAAAGTAGTAACTAATCCAGATTTTGAAAAAGGAAATATTAAAATGGGCCTCTTTCTTTTTTTAAACACACTGTGTTGATTTATTTGCATATATTTAAAGCATTCCTATAACTGAAACCCTTCCATTCAAAGAAAATCCCCAGGGCAATTTGCAAGGGATCGGAGAACAATAAAGCAAGAATAATCCAAACTAAAATAATGACAGTTAAAAGCAGCCATTAAGAACCATTTCAGCATGTCTGTCTGTCTGTCTGTCTATCTATCTATCTATCTATCTATCTATCTATCTATCTATCTATCCTATCTATCCTGTACTGGAAATTAAAAGACTGGGAAAATTAAAAATGACAGCAACAACAACAGCAAAAACAACCTCACAAAATTTTAAAGGATGAGCCTCCCCCAGAGAGAGACTTCTTCACATGGGATGCCACAACAAAAAATAATCTCTCACTGGTTACTACCTGGTTTGGGCAGATGGTGGAGGCACCCTGAAGGGGGGCCCCTCAAAGAAGATGCCCTTTAAGTTTCCCAGTCACAACCCAGTGCCTGTCAGATATTTTGGACTACACCTCCCATCTGCATAGTCATTGGTCAGAAATGCTGGCTGGGGCTGATATGCTCTATTGTCCCAAACATCTGGAGGGCACCAGATTGAGGGAAGGTTGGTGTATGTATTGGTAAGGTCTTCTCAGACTGAAAGCCTGCTCTCCACAGTTTCCAACACTACCCCAGGAACCTGGCCATTTTACTTACCTCGGATTTCCGCTCCTTCCCTCTGTTTGCCATCTGACGTCAGTCTTGGTTAATGATATCAAGATATGCCCTAGATTTGCTCCACCAAAATGACAGAGTAAAGTTCCTCCATCTAAGATAAATTTCATCTTCATTTCAGTCACAGTTGGAGGTTCTGGCAAATGCAGTGAGTCAAACTTGCTTTGTCAAGTTTTTGCATGTAAGAGTCTTTAAACATAGCAGCCAGATCACACACAAGTTTGAACTTGAGGTGGTCCTCAGTGCACTGTTCCTTTTTGTAACCATCATCCATTGTGAGAATAGCACAGCAGTGGCCACTTGGAGGATTGAATGACTCAGCTTGGATACCCTTTTGCAAATGCATCAGCGTTTTCGATTGACAGGCCTTTTATAGTGACGCATGAGACACGTCACGGCTGTCCACCATTGTCTTTTATAGCACCTGTTTCTTCTGATTCATCACAGTTCACACCAACTGCACATGTTGTTGTTGTTGTTGTTGTTGTTCAGCCATTAAGTCGTGTCCAACTCTTTGTGACTGCATGGACCATAGCATGCCAGGCCTTCCTGTCCTCTGGTCTCTCACAGAGTGTGTTCAAGTTCATATTCATTGCATCGGTGATGCTATCTAGCCATCTCATCCTCTGCCATCCCCTTCTCCTTTTGCCTTCAATCTTTCCCAGCATCAGGGTCTTTTCCAGAGAGTTTTCTCTTCGCATTAGGTGGCCAAAATATTTCAGCTTCAGCTTCAGTATCTGTCCTTCCAATGAGCAGTCAAGGTTGATTTCCTTTAGGATTGACTGATTTGACCTCCTTGCAGTCCAGGGGACTCGTAAGAGTCTTCTCCAGCACCTCAGTTCGAAGGCATCAATTCTTCGGCACTCAGCCTTCCTTATAGTCCAGCTCTCACAGCAATACGTTACTACTGGGAAAACCATAGCTTTGATTATACGAACCTTTGTTGGCAAGGTGATGTCTCTGCTTCTTACTATGCTGTCTAGGTGTGCCATAGCTTTCCTCCCAAGGAGCAAGCATCTTTTAATTTCCTGGCTACAGTCACTGTCTGTGGTGATCTTGGAGCCCAAGAAAATAACTGCACATACAACATGCAAACAACTCACCAGTCCCATGGCTGCTCTCTGTAATACTGAATGGGTGTGCATTCATTTTGGAACAAATGGGAAAAAAATGAATTGGGCCCATTTGGTTCCATTTTTATTTGTTCCAAAATGAATGCAATGAGGAATGAATGGGTACCATTTTCCATACTGATTCATCAGTGATTGGTGTGTGTATGGGCAGGAAGGCTTCCCTTTCTCCTATGTTGATGGCTGCAGTATAGCTGAGTTCCAAGGCATTCTAGGGGAAAAAAAGAAGTTTGCCAACAGTAGGGGGCATATTCTCTCCCCCAATGCCCCAGAATAACATGATATCCAGGGAATTCTTGAAAACAAAATGGCAGCCTCCGGGAGCAGCCCTGAAATCAGCTCTGCTGACATGGCCATCACAGGAAGTGACAAAATAAGAACTAAAAGCAAGAGTATATATGTATGTATGTATGTACTGTATGTATGAATGTGCAGAGTTGCAGATAGGGAAGGACTTGAGACTGAAGTCTGAGGGCCCACAGCCTAAGGCCCCCCCAATTACCACTAGAGTAGCCCCTTATGGATCACCAACAAAGGAACTGTATAACCAATAAAGAATAGAAAAGAGAACTTAAATGTGCATAATGTTTGCATATGCTTATGTGTAGACACATTTAGAATTACTGTAATCTAAATAGCAATACAATAGATGTCACCATAGTGTGTGTGGGGGGGGTGTTTCTCAAAAGGCCTCCTCAGGATCAATCAGTCTGGGTGATATGTCCATATGCATATACAGAGCCTATGTGTGTGCATGCATAGGCGCTGTTCAGAAGACCTGATGAATGCCTCGGGTCCAGGGTGGGTATACAGTGGGTATGAACCAATTCTCCCCCTCTGTATGTTGACTGTACATAGATTTGTTGTCTGAATAGGGCTCATTAGAAATGCATCCAGTATTGTTCTACTACTGGTAGTGATTATGAACCGATTTTCTGAAATGCTCAGAAATAGATCGCAAGTGGAAGTCGTACTTTATCTCTTATCAACTGCTAAGTTTATAATATCAAGGAATTAGCTACAGAAAGAGTCTCCTTCAGTTAATATGTTCTAAGAAGTTTGGGAATGGCATAAGATTTTTAAATGAATTTATTCATTTCCTGCAAAATGGATTTGTGGATGGGATTATTGGCCAGAATGGTGTAATTCTGTGAACTCATATAACCAATATAGAGGTGTTTAGAGATTTGCGAATAAAGCTTTTATAACTTTTTTACTTGATCATGAAAGAAAGAAATGCTATTTTTCCCATTTGGGGCCCCATTCTATTATTGTAACTTTTTATTTATGCATTTTAAATCATTTATAACAAAGAATCCTCGAAGATAAAGTTGCTTAATTTTTTTAAGAGGAAACTAATTCCTCCTGAAGGGATATAAAAAGTAATCTGTTTCATAACACAGAGATCTGCATTCTCTTTTATATATTCCAGAACCTCAAATAAAAATGCAAATATAAAGCTGAATAATGGCATTAATTCAGCAAAAATTAGAGCATATTTGTAAGTGGGGTGTGTGTGTATAAAAGAAATGCTAGTTATATATGGGATTGATCCCCCCTTTCTTCTGATAGCTTCTTCTTGCTCACTGTGACTGCTGAGCCTGTTTCCACTTATATTAATGTTGTGCAGGAAGGCTATAGCAAGCCAATTTTGTCTTTGGTATCACAGTCTCAAAGGTGCGACTGCCACGTTTTTTCTCCCCTGAAGGTGCTCCTTGACAAAACCTCCTGCACATAAAAGAGCATTTGGGTTTAGATCTTCCTGCAAATGCACCTTTCCAATGTCTTGGCAAAGAAGCATTTTGTGAGTTGTTTTACTGGGAATTGGTGGTCACTTCATGACTAGAACTTTTCCAGAATACCCTCTTCTGTTGATCATATTGGAGCTTTCATGTTCTGTTCAAGACATGCTGGTACAGAGAGCAAGGAGTGGGGCCTGGGGAGAAAGATTATGCTGAAAATATGTTAGCATTGCACCTTGCTGTATTCTTAAGGCTGTGGGATGGGATAACTTAGAGTAGACCCACCTCCAGGGCTGGCCCTGCCATTAGGCAGAATGAGGCAGCTGCCTCAGGTGGCAGATACTGGGAGGCACAGCCAGGTGCTGGAGAAGAGTGTTGTGTGCTATGCAGCATCACTCCCCTGAGTTGGCGTTCTGCCTTCAAGGGCTGTGGAGGATACTGCCCCATTGCCAGCCCAGTGTTGGAGAAAAAGTCAAGTGTCAGGCCAGTTTTTGTACATGGGTTGGGAAGGGGTGCAATGTTGTTCTTTGCCTCAGGTAGCAAAATGCCTCAGGGTGACCTTGCCCATTGCCTTATTTATTTATTTATTTATTACATTTATATCCCACCCTTTTTCCTCTTTAAGGAACCTGAGGTGGTTACACAATCCTCCTCCTCTCCATTTTATCCTCACAACAACAACCCTATGAGGTAGGTTGGGCTGAGAGGCAGTGACTGGCCCAAAGTCACCCAGTGAGCTTCCATGGCCAAGTGGGGACTAGAACCCAGATCTCCCGACTCCCAGTCCAGCACTCTAGCCACTACACCACACCGGCTCTTCTTTCTTCTCTCCCCACCATTCAACTCCCTTTTCTCCCCTCCTGACTTTCTTCCAAGGTCACAGTTGCAACCTTGGAAGGAGAAGCCAGCAAAGAGCTTTCTCATGGTAGTTGAGAGGTGTGTGTGTGTGTGTGTGTGGGGGTAGGAAATATGCAGTCAGATTTCCCTCCCTGAGGTCCTCAGAGAGGGAAATCTGCACCATCTTATGGTCTGAGGGATGGTCTACCATAGCATTGCTCTGCCCGAGTAAGGTCAGTTTTGGCCCTGAGGGGACTGATGGGGTGGGGAAATTGGTGGCTGCCAACCGCCACTGCTGCTGCTAATAATCTCTCCAAATTATACAACAAGAACAACAGAATAATGATGATGACGATGATGATCTTCTGTCAAAATTCTCCAGCCTATTTGTGGGCTGAGAAACTGGGGGAACAATTTTGAGGCAGAATTTTGAATTTCTTTTGGTGGTTATTTTTGAGCTTCCTTAATCACTGCAAGGGAGCCGAGGGGAGCGTGTTTTTTTCCCCATCCCTATTATACATATTTCCATGGCTTTGCAGCCTCCCAGGCCACCTGCACTTTCTGAACTGAAAAATTCCATGGTAGGAATTGCCTCGTGATGTCGTCCCCGTGATGGCTTTAACTGAAGTGCGGGAAGCCGAGGAGACTACAGGCTGCCACAGAGATTATTGTTCGATGACAGATAGGTAGGGATGCTGGGGAAATCTGCCATGGACTCAAATGAGGCCGGATTCCAAAGAATCCAACCTCCAGAGTCCGCAGTGGACTGGCCGCGCTTATGTCTGGCTCTGGAGGAGTTCCCGCGGGGCAGCTCTCCAGCTTCCTAAAAAATGCGATACACTAATGGCAGCTGCCATTAGATTATTTCAGGAAAGCTACAGCCATAAATGGTGTATTGTACACAATTTAAATTGTCTTTTAAAAAATGTTTTAACTTTTTTAATCTGCTGTTTTATTCTTTTACTGTGGTGCTCACCGCTCCAAAATCTTCTGATGTCGAGTGGTATAGAGATATTGTAAAATAAATAAATAAATAAATAAATAAATAAATTTACAGCCGTGAAGCATGTACTTTTACCTAAATGCAGCCATAAACAGCTGGAGCCAGTGTGGTGTAGTGGTGGGAGTGTTGGACTGGGAGCTGGGAGATCTGGGTTCTAGTCCCCACTCAGCCATGGAAGCTCACTGGGTGACTTTGGGCCAGTCACGGACTCTCAACCGAACCTACTTCACAGGGTTGTTGTGAGGATAAAATGGAGAGGAGGCGGATCATATAAGCCTATTTGGGTTCCTTGCAAGAGGAAAAAAGGCAGGATATAAATGCAGTAAATAAATAAGGTAAAAGTAAGTGCTTTACAGCCACAAATGGTGTACAATGCAACATTTATGGCTGTAACTTTCCCGGAATAAGCTAATGGCAGCTGCCATTAGCGTATCACGTTTTTTAGAAGGCTGGAGAGCCACTCTGCCAACTCCAGCAGATGCGGCAGGGCTCCGGAAGACTCTGCAGGGCCCCAAGCAGCCCGAATTGCCCACAGTGGCCCCCCCCGCGACTGGACAATGGGGGGCTTGTAGTACATCCCTACAGACAGGACAATCATGCACACTCCTCAGCCAGCTCCTAAGTAAGGTAAGCCCAAGAACCCCAAACCCCCAAGAACCTTTGAGAATATTTCTCAAATTTCTCCTCCTTTGAATTTATTTTTGGAAGCAATCCCTTTTCTATCAAATTGAATGAGAATGGTCGAAAAAATGTGGGAGAAATTTTTGGCACAGCAATAATAACAATAACAATAACAACAATAATAATAATAATACTGTGCAAGAACAATGGGCCAAGAATTAAAGTGAAATCTGAAATTATTATTCCAGAACAGACAATATTGTGAACTTCCTCTCCTCCCACAGCCTTCTTCTGCTTTGCTAAATGCTGCATACTGATGGGATCCACTTGTCAACTGATCTGGCATTTCTGTACAGGAAGTTTACTCTCAGTCAACTGAGTGCATTTTGGGAAAATATCTCATGCAGATGTGATCTACATGATTAAACAGGAACAGCAGCAGGAACAGGATCACACACCTAGCCTAGAAGTGCAATAATATAGTTTTGGTCTATCCGGTCTCATTTCTCAGCAAGCTCCAATGCATACAGTTAAGGGGTGGGGAGAAAGTAGCCCCTCTGCTGGTATGCTTTCCTAATGCTGAAGCTTCAACTGGATGCATAACTTTCTATATCACTCCACTGAAGAGGGAAAGCGAACTCCACCAAAAAAGGAGGAAGACAATTTGGGGAAATTCTGCAAAGTAGCCTTTCATTTCTAGTAGGGCAAGAAAAGAAAAATCTTATGCCATTTCTGAGGAAAAAAAAAGTATTTTGAAAAAGTTTGGCTCGGCTCTAGTTCTTGTTCTTTAGGGTCCAGCACCTTCCCCAGGATCTTCCAAGTGAATCACATTTCTGAGGGGTGATTGTGGAAACATCTTGTCTCCAGTGCAGGTGAAGAGAGATGATTGTACCATGAAAGACAGGAAACACACGCACACATATCTCGGACACCTCACGAGTAAGGTTAGCACAAGAACCCTGAGCCCAACTCATGAGAATTTCTCCAAAAAGTCTTCTCCTTTGAATTTTCTTTCAAAAGCCATTTCTTTTCTATCAAGTTGAATGAGAATGGTTGAAAAAGATGTGGGAGAAATTTTCGGCGGAGCACTAGTTCAAACTGCACCTCAGCAGCTGAGAGGGCAGGCTGTACACTGCATGGTCCCTTAGGACAAAACTACCACATTATGTTACCTACATAGCATACAGCCCCATAGTCTATTTTAAAAAATACACAGCCTTGGGGAACAATCCTATGGCTGCTAGTCCGTGACTAGAAGGCCATAGGATATCTGGTTTTCCGGGAACTGAGGTCGGAGCCCGTGCTGCGAGGTCAGTTCCCGGAGAACATGAGAAACCACCGCCTTCTGTGCTGCCTTGCAGGCAGCGCGGAAAAGCCCTGTGCTCCGTGCTCACAGGAAGAGCATGGAGCAGCCAAAACGGGGTGTTCTGGGGGGCGTTCCAGGGCAGGGAGGGTGGAAATGCCTGTACGACACATCCAATGTGTCATCCAGCAGCCTCCTCCCCCACTCCACTGTCCCGTGGCTAGGCAGCTGAAATCGGCTGTCTAGCTGAAAATGCAGGGCAGGAGAAGCGCGGAGGGAACAATCCCCTCCGTGCTTCTCTTGCCCTGCATTGGATAGGCGGTCGCCTCCGGGTTTGGAGGCGACCGCCTATCTGCATAGGATTGTGCCCTTAAGTGTGTTGACCTCCACCCCCAGTCCAGATCAAGGCCACAATACATGGTGAGATGAGATGCAATCCTTCGCTCCCCAGCTGTGAGCCTGAAATCACTCCCTTCCCCAGTGGCAATTACTTGGGGGGGGGGGGAATGACAAACTGGGATTTTTTTTGCTAACTGTTGCATGGGATGTTGTATTTTTTTTTGGGTGGGGGGATCATGGTAGGGAAGGAAAGGATTAAATCTCCCTTCCTTCCACTCTCTGCTCCTGTTCTGGATTGCCGTGTCAGGCTTACATGTCACTGTTTTTTAGAACCATAATGTATGCATGCTAGATATTTAACATAACGTGCACGTTGATCCTTAGTGTCCATGAGTACCCAGTGCAGGCTGGTGGCTCCGATTTTGGTGGGGCTGTTAATCCATTCTGGGTGTTAGTCAGTACCAGCCAAAACTCTAAAGGAGGTATTCAAGGTGCTGAGCCCATTTTGGGGATTCACCGAAATTGAAGCTGCCAGCCTCCTCTGTGCACATCTACATGTGTTCTATAGACAGAATTAGGGATGGGCGGATTCCCTACCTGTCGTTCCGGCTGGGAATCTGCCCTTGCTTAGCCTATCATGTGAAAAAAAAGCAGGGATGCAAATGGCATCCAGAATGCCATTTGCAGCCATAAAGGTCTTAGTTTAAACTAAATGCAGTGATTTACGGCTGCATTTACCTTAAACTAAGACCTTTACGGCTGCGAATGGCATCCTGGGTGCCGTTTGCATCCGCAGTTAATACCCCTCAGCCAGCGATATGGCATGGCGGCTGTATCGCTGGCGCTCTGGAGCTGGAGGATCCGGCCGAAGAGGATTCTGCAGGGAGGTGGAGGTTAGTGCTCTGTTCCGCCACGGACTCCGGGGGGCTGGATTCTTTAGGGGCCCGTGGTGGAATTCTCCACCATCCCTAGACAGGATGCATCCATTTCCCAGTCATAGATTTAATTTCTAGAGACCATGGAGAAGCAGTGGAACTTTGAAGAATGAAAGCAATAGTAACTCACGCTAAGAATTTTTAACAAGGCATGCCCCAAAGGCAAATAAAAAAATAAAACAGAAATTAAACAAAAATACCATAGATAGTGATTTACCAGGACAGGAACCAGCAACATGGGGTTGTCCCTGATAAATAGGAACAGTTGAAGCATATGGGCTTATGAGGCAAGGGAGAATGTTTTATACCTGAGCAGCTGCAAAAGCCAGCACCTCAGAAATAACGTAAAAACACAACATGGCTCTTTCCAATCCCATTAATGCCAATAGGAGTTCTGACACTGTCAGCAAAGAGAGGCAAGCGGGACTGACGTTACTCTGCTGCAAATACCACTGACATTTGTGAAGTGCAAAATCCCGTCAAATTTGCAAGGCAGTCAATTTATGGCCCATCCTTAAAGCGGGGTATTACTTAGACGTTATTGTGTTTTAAGCTACTCAGTATAATTCAGTGTTGAGAAGGAAAGCTTAATATACTCGGGATTTTATGTACGCCTGTGTATATATTCGTTAGCAGACTACCGAATCCCCTTTAATGCGCTAATAAATATCCCGGGATCTCTGTAGCAACCTGCTGTTTTTGGCCCCTAATTTGAAGCTTCAGAAACAGGGTATCAATCTTTGCTGCTTGCTGGGTTGTACCTTTCTGAGCCTGTGATAAGGACCCATCTGTCAAACAGTGTTTGTTAGCTGGTTTGGGCATGATGCATGGCCTTTAAAAACGCTTGCTTCCAAATGATGCCATCATACCCGCCACATTGTGTTTGTGAAAGGCCACTGCGGTCAGCTCTTGCTGACAAAGACTGAAAATGGTACAGGGTAAGGGGAGGGGAAAGGGATGTTGTACCTTTATTGTAGCCTAATCATGTCTTGTAGTTCAATGAGAAAAGCACAAAAGTTGCAGCAATGTTGGCTGCTACCTTAGGTCACTTTTAAAAGGGTTAGGCCAATGAATGGAAGACAGGTAAATGACACCTCCGTGTTTAGAAGCAATATCCTTCCAAACCCTGGATTCTGGACACAAACAATGCAGGGTGCAGAGGTACACTGTCATTGAATAGGAAGGCTCCATTTTGCCAATAGCCACTGGTAGACCAATCCTCTGTTAACTTGTTCAGGGCACAATCCTGTGGCCGCTAGACAGCAGCTAGACAGCCATAGGATTGGTTGGTTCCTGGAGAACCGCCTCCCCCCCTCCCCCTCTGCTTCATAGGCAGTATGGATCGTCCCTGCATTCCGCACTCGGAACAACAGTGCGGAGTGGGGAAAAGGGGCTGTTCCCAGGGGAGGGGAGGTTAGAAGTGCTGCTATGACACTTCCTATGTGTCATCCAGCCTCCCCACCCTGTGCTCTTAGGTCTCATGGCTAGACAGCTGAAATCGGCTGTCTAGCTGTGAATGCAGGACAGCTCGAGTGCAGAGGAGATGATCCCTTCTGCGTGCCTCCCGCCATGCATTGGATAGGCGGTCACCTCCGAGTTCGAAGGCAGCCTTCTATCCCCATAGGATTGCTCCCTTAATCTTTTATGTTGGGTAGGCAATGATTTCCCCCAACAAGGGCTGCATACTCATGTGTAGTTAGGGTGGTCACTTACTCATCACCAAAGAAGAGGATACCAATTTGCATCACATTTGCATAGGTAATTGTTTATGTCTAAGTGCAAATTTAGACATAGTAGCTTTAAGTTAAATAGAAATAGACTGCATCTCATCATAGTGGAGCAGACTGACCAGGTGACCTGTGTGCCTGCTCAATCGGCTATCCAGGCCAGGTGCTAACTGTTGATGGACGACTTCAAAGCCCCACTCACCTGTTATGGTGTTTTTAAAATCTTGAAACCAGACTTGGACTGGCCACCTCCTCAAACAGAGGACACTTTCAAATGGAGGACTGTCAATCTGCTAGCTCCCCAAAACTGAGGACTGTCCTCTGTGAATTAGGCCACCCAGCCATCCTACTGTTCATGCAATTCTTCTGCCAGAATGAAAGAGTGAGATCTTTGATTCTTGATTCAAGAAATGTTCTTAGAACAGATTTTCTGTTCCCTATAATAAGTTGTCTATTATTATAACAGCTAGGGCAAGTTTTATGAGTTACTAACAATATTTCCTTTGTTTATTTACTTGAATGCAATATTGTTGTTGTTGTTCAGTCATTCAGTCATGTCCGACTCTTCGTGACTCCATGGACCGTAGCACGCCAGGCCTTCCTGTCCTCCGCTCTCTCCCGGAGTGTGCTCAAGTTCATATTCATTGCATCAGTGATGCTATCTAGCCATTTCATCCTCTGCCGTCCCCTTCTTCTTTTGCCTTCAATCTTTCCCAGCATCAGGGTCTTTTCCAGGGAGTTTTCTCTTTGCATTAGGTGGCCAAAATAGTTGAGCTTCAGCTTCATTGTCTGTCCTTCCAATGCGCACTCAGGGTTGATTTCCTTTAGGATTGACTGATGTGACCTCCTTGCAGTCCAGGGGACTCATAAGAGTCTTCTCCAGCACCACAGTTCAAAAGCATCGATTCTTCGGCACTCAGCCTTCCTTATAGTCCAGCTCTCACAGCCATACCTTACTACTGGAAAAACCATAGCTTTGATTATATGGACCTTTGTCGGCAAGGTGATGACTCTGCTTCCTACTATGCTGTCTAGGTGTGCCATAGCTTTCCTCCCAAGGAGCAAGCGTCTTTTAATTTCATGGCTACAGTCACTGTCTGCGGTGATCTTGGAGCCCAAGAAAGTAAAATCTGTCACTGCTTCCATTTCTTCCCCTTCTATATGCCAGAAAGTGATGGGGCCAGATGCCATGATCTTCATTTTTTTAATGTTGAGTTTCAAACCAGCTTTTGCACTCTCCACTTTCACCCTCAACAAGAGGCTCTTGAGATCCTCTTCGCTTTCTGCCATTAGGGTGGTATCGTCTGCGTATCTGAGGTTGTTGATAATTCTCCCGCCAATCTTAATTCCGACCTGTGATTCATCCAACCTGGCGTTTCTCATGATATACTCTGTATATAAATTAAATAAGCAGGGTGACAATATACAGCCTTGTTGTACTCCTTTCCCAATTTTGAACCAATTGGTTGTTCCAGGTCCGGTTCTTACAGGTTTTTCAGGAGACAGATAAGGTGGTCTGGTACTCCCATCTCTTTCAGAATTTGCCAGTTTGTTGTGATTCACACAATCAAAGGCTTTATCGTAGTCAATGAAGCAGAAATAGACGTTTTTCTGGAATTCTCTTGCTTTCTCCATGATCTAGCGAATGTTGGCGATTTGACCTCTAGTTCCTCTGCCTCTTCGAAACCCTGCTTTTACTTCCGGTAGTTCTCGGTTCACATGCTGCTGAAGCCTAGCTTGTAGGATTTGGAGCATAACCTTGCTGGCATGTGAAATGAGCGCAATTGTGCGGTAGTTTGAACACTCTTTCGCGTTGCCCTTCTTTGGAATTGGAATGTAAACTGACCTTTTCCAGTCTTGTGGCCACTGTTGAGTGTTCCAGATTTGTTGGCATATTGAGTGCAGCACTTTAACAGCATCATCTTTTAGGATTTTAAATAGCTCAGCTGGAAGACTGTCATCTCCGCTAGCTTTGTTGTTAGTAATGCTTCTTAAGGCCCACTTGACTTCACTTTCTAGGATGTCCGGCTCAAATTCAGTGACCGCACTATCATGGCTATCAGGGACATTCAGATCTTTCCTGTATAGTTCTGTGTATTCTTTCCACCTCTTCTTAATCTCATCTGCTTCTGTTAGGTCCCTGCCTTCTTTGTCCTTTATCATGCCCATCTTTGCACAAAACGTTCCCTTGAGATCTCTGATTTTCTTGAAGAGATCTCCAGTCTTTCCTATTCTATTGTTTTCCTCGATTTCTTTGCATTGTTCATTTAAGAAGGCCTTCTTGTCTCTCCTTGCTATTCTCTGGAAATCTGCATTCAGTTGGGTATATCTTCCCCTTTCTCCCTTGCTTTTTGCTTCCCTTCTTTCCTCAGCTACTTTAAAGCCTCATCAGACAGCAACTTAGCTTTCTTGCATTTCTTTTTCTTTGGGATGGATTGAGTTGCTGCCTCCTGAACAATGTTATGGACTTCCGTCCATAGTTCCTCAGGCACTCTGTCTATCAGGTCTAATCCCTGAAATCTATTCCTTACCTCCACTGTATATTCATAAGGGATATGATTGAGGTCATACCTGAATGGTTTAGTGGTTTTCCCTACGTTCTTCAATTTCAGCTGAAATTTTGCAACAAGAAGCTCATGATCTGAGCCACAGTCAGCTCCAGGTCTTGTTTTGACTGACTGTATAGAGCTTCTCCATCTTTGGCTGCAAAGGACATAATCAATCTGATTTTGAAATTGACCATCTGGTGATGTCCATGTGTAGAGTCGCCTCTTGTGCTGTTGGAAAAGAGTGTTTGCTATGATCAGCATGTTCTCTTGGCAAAACTCTATTAGCCTTTGTCCTGCTTCATTTTGTACACCCAGGCCATGCTTGCCTGTTATCCTGGTTATTTCTTGGCTTCCTACTTTAGCATTCCAATCCCCTATGATGAAAACGACATCTTTTTTTGGTGTTAGTTCTAGAAGGTGTTGTAGGTCTTCATAGAACTGATCAGCCTCAGCTTTCTTCGGCCTCAGTGGTTGGGGCATAGACTTGAATTACTGTGATGTTGAATGGTTTGCCTTGGATTCATACTGAGATCATTCTATTGTTTTTGAGATTGTACCCCAGTACTGCTTTTCCCACCCTTTTGTTGACTATGAGTGCTACTCCATTTCTTCTAAGGGATTCTTGCCCACAGTAGTAGATATAATGGTCACCTGAATTAAATTCGCCCATGCCTGTCCATTTTAGTTCACTGATTCCAAAGATGTCGATGTTCAATCTTGCCATCTCATGTTTGACCACCTCCAGCTTACCTTGATTCATTGATCTTTCATTCCAGGTTCCTAAACAATATTGTTCTTTATAGCATCGGACTTGCTTTTCACCACCAGACACATCCACAGCTGAGTGTCCTTTTGGCTTTGGCCCAGCCGCTTCACTCTTTCTGGCGCTACTTGGAAATTCCCTCTGCTCTTCCCCAGTAGTATATTGGACACCTTATTTATTTATTTATTTATTAAATTTATTAATCACTCATCTGACTGGTCACCCAGCCACTCTGGGCGATGTACAACCCACCATAAAACAATTTAAAACAATAAAATTTTACCATAATTTTTTTTTTTAAATACCCTAGCCCACCCCAAATGCCTGCCTGAACAACCACATTTTTAATGCACGACGGAAGCTCATTAAAGAGGGGGCATGATGGAGTTCCCTAGAGAGGGAGTTCCACAAAGTGGGGGCCACCACAGAGAAGGCCCTCTCCCTCGTCCCCACCAGTCTAGCTGTCCTGGCTGATGGGACAGAGAGAAGGCCATCCGAGGCTGATCTTGTTAAGTGGCCTGTCTGGTGTTGCTGGAGGCGCTCCTTAAGATAGGCTGGGCCGGAACCATATAGGGTTTTAAAGGTCAAAACCAACACCTTGAATTTGGCCCGGAAAACAACTGGTAACCAGTGCAACTCCTTCAGCACTGGAGTGATGTGATCTCGCCGGCGGCTGCCTTTAATCAGGCGAGCCGCCGCGTTCTGTACCAGCTGCAGTTTCCGAACCGTCTTCAAGGGTAACCCCACGTAGAGCGCATTACAGTAGTCCAAACAAGAGGAGACCAGGGCATGTACTACCGATGGGAGCAGATGGTCGGGAAGGAAGGGGCGCAGCCGCCGTATCAGATGGAGTTGATACAGCGCTGTCCGGCTCACAGCTGACACCTGAGCCTCCATGGACAGCTGGGAGTCCAAAATGACCCCCAGGCTGCGGACCTGGTCTTTCAAGGGTAGCTGTACCCCATTCAACACCAGGTCAACATCCCCCAGCCTCCTCTTGTCTCCCACCAAAAGTACCTCGGTCTTGTCAGGGTTGAGCTTCAGCTTATTCCTCCCCATCCAGCCACTCACCGTCTCCAGACATTTGGACAGGGATTCTACGGCCAACCTTGGTGAAGATTTGAATGAGAGGTAGAGCTGCGTAGACCTTCCGACCTGAGGGGCTCATCTTCCAGCATCATCTCTTTTAGCCTTGTGATACGTTCCATGGGGTTTTCTTGGCAGGAATACTGAAGTGGGTTGCCATTTCCTTCTCCAGTGGACCACATTTTGTCAGAATTCTCCACCATGACCTGTCTGTCTTGGGTGGCCCTGCATGGCATAGGCTTCACTGAGTTACGCAAGCCCCTTTCCCACAACAAGGCAGTGATTCATGAAGGGGGACTGCAATATTATGTTCTGGTTAATAAACCTGCCTCTTTGATTAAAGTGATCTGTTGTGTTCTGATCTGGATAGACTCTTCATATCTTCATATCTCACCACACATTGGTTTTCTCAGAAGCTGATGTTTAAAGCCCTTTGACAATGGAATGAATTAGTCACTGATTGAGGGGGAGGCTGTCCATTGCTGAAGGTCTTTAAGCAGAGGATAGACAGTCACCTCTTGAGGATGTTCTAGTTCTGGATTTCCTGCACTGAGCAGGGGGTGGACTAGATGGCCTTACAAGTACCCCTTCATTTCTAGGAATCTAGCAAGCTTCTTTGAAATAATAATCTATTCTTTTTTTTAAAGGGTGATTTTTTAGGATGTGTCCTCCAGAGCTTTAGAACAGCTTGCCGTGGCAAATAACATTTTACGTCCTCTGCAAAAAGGCCCATAAACACTCTGCTCAAGTTCAATGTGAGGTGGGTTTAAAAAAAGAAGAAGAAGAAGAAGAAGAAGAAGAAGAAGAAGAAGAAGAAGAAGAAGAAGAAAGAAAGAAGCTGGCACCTTCCAAAGCAGAACACTTTGAATCAAAACCCTTCAGTGATCAGAAGGAAGCTGTGACTCCACTTGTCCAGGTCAGTAGCTTCTTTTCTTTCATTATCAGAGCCACAATGTCATCCAGAGCCTCTCAGCCTTTCATCATGAACTCCTGGTTGTTACCGGGTTTTTTCCCTGAGGTTTATTGCTTTGCCATAAAATAGCTTTGCTACAAATGTAGTGTCCATCAACCGGTACAGTTCTGTATAAACGGCCCGAATCCAACTGTACAGCAGTTCATGTTGTTATAAGACCAGCAATTGGGCCAATCAGGGCTGGACAAACACAGTCCTGTACCCCTCCCTCTCCCAAATTAAGTTCCCACAGTGCCCAACCAGCTGCCCACAGGAAACCCACAAGCAGGACCATGAGAGCAACAGCATCCTCCCTCCCATATTCCCCAGCAACTGGTGTACATAAGCGTACTGCCTCTAATACTGGAGGTAGTATATCACCATCAAGATTAGTAGCCACTGATAGCTTTACACTTCAGGAATTTGTCTAATCCTCTTTTAAAGACATCCAGATTTTAAAACCATCCAAATTATAGAGGTGTATAAAATTATGAATGGCATAGAGATGGGGGACAAACCCCTAATGTTGTCATCATTCATAGATTTGGGGTCTGCCTAGTTATAAAGAAGTTCAGGAAAGAAATCCTCTAAGGATAATATAGATATTAGGACTGTGCACCCCTTTGGCCCGAGCCTGAGCTCTGAGTTGAAGCGGAGGGGCCTAAAGTGGCCCAAAGTGAAGCGGGTCACTCCGAAGCACTTCAGTGTGCTTCAGAGAGATCTGGAAGCCCAGCCTGCATGCCACTGCCCAGCCCCCAGCTCCTTATCTGGCAGCTGTCTTGTTGTTCTGGAGGCAGGGAGCCATTTTTAAAATGGCAACTCCCTTTCCAGAATAACAAGATGGCTGCTGGCAACCATCCAGAGGGCTTAGGAGCTGGTGGGAGCAGCAGCTCCTCTGTTGGCACCTGCAGTGGCAGCTTCCCTGGTGGTGGTGGGGTGGTGTCTCCCCCAGCAGCAGCTCTCATGGCAGTGCCCCCCCCCCAAACAAGGGCTCATGTAAGTAGCTGGGGGCTGGGAAGCATGTTGGAGGGGGAGAAGTGGGATTTGGATGTCTGAATTGCACTTCAGCTTCGTAGGCTGAAGCAACTTCCCCCCTCTCCCCAAATCAGCCCGAGATGAATTGGGCCCACTTCAGAAGCTCCAAAGCGGCCTCTGAGTCGGATTGGGGGCTCCATGCAGAGCCTTAATAGATATAGGTGGCTATTAAATCTGTAGCACTCCAAGAAGAAACACCCTCCTGTTTTGTCAATCCAGGCTGGTGTCAGGGTGGACACTGAGCCCATAGAATCCCAGAGTAGTTCTGATTCTGAGGAAGAGCAGTCCCTCCTGGGAGAGGAGCGCGCTCCTCTTTCCCAGGACCAACAGCTGATGGAGATTCCTCCCACCAGCATTCCTAGTTTAGTTAGCAGTCCAGGGAGTGACCGAGCACAGATAGCAGACTTGGTGGATGCGCGATGCAGACGCAGAGAGCGGCGCCAGATGGAGGGCGCGGAAAGGAGGCGTAGTGCCAGGTTGGCGCGCAAACAACGGCTGCGCCCAGAGGCTCCAAGGGAAAAGGGGAGGGACTCTCCCTAGTCCTTAAGTTCAGGGGCCTGCCAGTAATTCCCTTTCAAACAGGGACCAACTGTTCCAACTTAGGGCATAGGTACTGTGCTGCTCAGATCTAGTTGCAATCAGTATAATTGTTAAGTTGTAAAAGAAGAATAAAGCTTTGAAAGGAATTCCTTTGTCTGTGTCTGGACTTGGCTACTGGATTAGACTGAGAGAGGCCTCCAAGGAGCCCTTGACAGCTGGATAGGCTACGTCTGAGTAAATGATTCTGGTATACGATGTGGACAGGGATTCTTAGTATGAGAACAGTAATGTTATGCATGCCCTTCATTTAATCAGCAGCATCTGGAAAATATCCAGTTCCTATTATTATTATTATTATTATTATTTCTATTGTTGTTGTTGTTCAGTCGTTCAGTCGTGTCCGACTCTTCGTGACCCCATGGACCATAGCACGCCAGGCCTTCCTGTCCTGCGCTCTCTCCCGGAGCGTGCTCAAGTTCATATTCATTGCACCGGTGATACTATCTAGCCATCTCATCCTCTGCTGTCCCTTTAAAACAAAATATTTGCCACTTTGGTGGGTTCACTCCCCTAATACAATCATGTACATTTCTCCAAAACCCTTTATTGGATTTACTGTGCCCTTTTCAGGTGATTTCCTGCTATAAGCCTAATAGCAAAAGCCCACAACGAGCAGATACCCAGTCAACAACTCAAGCTGACATCTTAGATAGCTTTATATGAACGGTGATAGTCCCACCCACTCCAACAAGAGATCAGGGATGATTGCAGCCTCCCTAGGGTCCTAGGGTCCACCTGAGGTCATGAAATTATGCAGTCTTCCCCTGAGTCCTAACTTACCCCCTCATCCCAGCTCTAATGGGAATAAATTGGGCTCCTGGCCAGGTAGACAACTGCTAGGTACTCCATATCTTGGTATTCAGAAGGGAAGTTAATAATTCCCTGGATGTCCATGCTATCTTGAGCACACCTTCCTTTCCATAGAGTTTTGCTATTCTAGCTTTCATATTATTCTCAATCTCTCTTTTCATTCCCCCCCAATATTTTATCTCTCTCCTCCCCCTGCCCAGCACAATTATAAAATTCACATGCATATTCCCCTTTTCAGAGCATTCAGTGAACTATGAATCTTCCCCCCAGCGCCACTTCCATATTTAGTTATTTTATGACTCACGAGTGCTGTCTCTGTTTGGCATCTGCCCTGGACTGGTATGTGTGTCTGTGTGCGCGTGCGCGTGTGCGTGGATGTTACAGCATATCATCCAGCATGCATTGCCTTTTAAAGGGTTTCATATGGAGTTACCCTGGTTGGCATTGATTTGACTCATTCACACATCACCACAGTGAACCCATGGGCTCTGATGATATTTTAAGCAACATAGAAAGACAATATAATACCAGGAGCTTTTATTGTGGTTCAGATACATAAGTAAGAATTAAGCCCTTTCCTTCCCCATTTCATCATAACTTCAAAGGAAATTGTGATGGATCCTGTTGGATTCCCACCTATTCACTGTTAAGGATGCATCTCTCCTCAGTCAGCCACTGTGGCCTTTGGGCACATATAAAAGATCCAGTGCAGTATAACTTTTAGAGGAAACGTAGGCAACTGGGGGCAGTATCCAACTGTGTCATTCCATTCGCACAAATGACTTTGCACTAGCAGAAACTACGGGCAAGAGGAGAATCCAACTAAAGTTATGGTTGTGCAAGTGTGGTTGGGCAAGTGGTTGTGTGTTTCTCTTGTGCAATCTGTTGTGCATCCCATTCTGCAACCAGTTGTTCAACTGGTTGTGCAAGTGTAATGGGCAACTGCTTGCGCAACGGAAAGATTTGGGGAGCCCCGCTAGTGCTATTTGAGTTTGCAGAATGACACTGTTGGATACTGCCCCTGGTGTCTGCCAGATGTTTGGAAGTACAACTCCCATAATCCCTATCGTCCCTAATGGGGTTGGTGGGGGTTGCAGTCAAAAACATTTGGAGGATACCAGATTGCTTACCTCTGCTTTAGAAAGTCAGTTTTGGACAAGGGAGATCTAGGTTCAAACCCTCACTGGTTCATACTGGGTGACTGAGGGCTTATCATAGAATTATAGAGCTGGAGAGGAAATTTGCAGGCCATTTCATGGAACCCCTGGCTTGATGCAGGGAATCTAGAGCTGAGAAACCCCCAACAGATGGCTGTCAAGCCTTTGCTTGAAAACCTTCAGCAAGGGAGAGCTTAATTATTATCTTCCAGCCTAAGCTTCCTCGCAGTGTTGTTGTGAGGATAAAGTGGAGACAGGGACCATGTACACCACCCTGAGCTTGTTGGAAGAAGGGTGGGATTAAAAAAAAGAGACAAGAAAAGTAAATATAATGTGCTGAGTTTCCCATCCACTGCTGCAGCTATTAACCATGACAGCAAAATGGAACCTCCAAGTTCAGCAGCTGTAGGCTGCTGAATACCAGATGGCAAGAGTGTCACAACATTCTGGGAGTTTCTCTAGATATGTGACTTAGACACAAGGATTGTATTTTTGGAAATAGCCTATATCATTCATAGGGTAAAATCCAACATATCTCCTATTTAGAATAGATCCATTTAAATGCATGGGACTTAACTTAGTCATGACTTACTTTACTTCCATTCATTTCAGTGGGTCTACCCTAAGTAGGGTTTATGTTGAATTTTACCCATAATATTCAAATTCAGATGATGATGATGATTTATACAGACATGAAACTGGTGACGTAAAGGTGGACAACAAAATCCTTATCCAAGAATGGATGTAAAATTCTCACTAGATGTTGAAATGGCTGGACCAGTAATACAATGGACCATTGAGAATACCAGCCATTAGTTCTAATACAAAGAACAAAATGGCAGATGGGTTGCAGTCCATTGGTATCTCAGCAGATTGTACTCTGAGCTGGTAGGCCCAAAGCCAATTAGGTGGACCATTCAAACTCAAGTTGGTCATGCTGAGTCTGCAGAGAGAACATTATCAGTGAGGAAATAACTTTTGATGACTCAACATTCATCTTTAAATACAGACATGGAAATCAATGTAAAAAGGAGTTGGCAAGCTGATGGGAGCTAGGCACAAAGTTGTATCCCACAGGTCAAAGGCAGTTTTTGAATACACATATGTTTAGAGCAGCATATGGCTGAGTGACCTACAGAACACCAATGTCTTCACTTTCATTCAAGAAAGGGAGCGACATCTCAGTGAGTGTGGTGGTCAGATGCAAATGATTCCTGAGTCATTGTGGAACAAGAAAAATGACCAGACCAACTCTTGATTCTTTGCACCTGCTTTTGATTGTTTGGGAAGAAGGAAAAACACAAGTAATTTCTTGAGATAATTATTTCACCTACAGTGGAGTTGATAATATGGAAAATCACTTGGTCTTATTTTCTTCCCACATCCCTTACAACTGATTCCTAAATCCAATCATACTGCAGCCCACAGGAATAATGCTACTAATGGGCAATGGGGATGAAAGAAAGTGTATTAAAAGTAGAGCTGCGTGCAAAGGGCCTCTTGAAATTCTCCACTTTACTTGTGGGCAGAGAAATTTGGGAGACAATTTCACCAAATTTCTCCAGGGGCAGGGGAGAAATTCTCAACAGCCTCTCTCAGGTAGGGCTCCCCATTGGCAAGCCTTGTAGCACAGCTTCTTTCTTTTTTCCTAGGGTTTTAGGGTTTTTTTGTGCTGCAATAGCATCAGCTGTCTTGGCAGGCTGGCCCCAGTTCGCATCCACAGCAATGCAGGTGGGGACAGTGTTGCATCCAGCTCCAGATGGAATTAGTGCTCTGTCAAAATCTCTCCTTCAATTTCCTGAAATTTTTCTCCCCCTATGGAAGAGGCTTCCATTGTTCTGCCTCATTCAGGATGTTTTATAATGTATTTTCATGGTGTTCCTGAGCTTCCCTAATCACAGCCAGCCTCCCAGGCTGCCTGCATGTCCTGATCTGAAAAAGCCCCATGGGAGGAATTACCTCATGGTGTATTAACCTGGGCTTTAATTGAAGTGTGGGAAGCTGAGGAGGCCACAGGCTGCCAGAGAGATGATTGTATAATGAAAACCAGGACATTTGCACTCACTCCTTGGCCACCTTCTAGGTAAGGTAAGCTCAAGAACCACAAACCCAACCCATGAGAATTTCTCTTAAATTTCTTCACCATTAAATTTATTTTCGAAAGCCATTTCTCTTCTATCAAATTGAATGAGAATGGTTGAAAAAAAAAAGTGGGATAATTCTTTGGCACAGCGCTCATGAAAAGAGTCTTCAGATTCATCTTTGGGTCACAGAAGGATTCTAGGGATTGCAGAAATCTGGACGGTTGAGTGCTGTGTTTTGTAAACAGTGCAGAAAGTTTGCAGGCTTAGAAATAGATAGTAGCACTGCTTGGTTGCTGCAGTTCCTGCATTCATGCATTTCTGAATGGATCTTGATATACGCAAGAGTCCAAATGTTTGTAGAGAAATAAATAGAATGGTTTGAATTTTCACATTTTTTTCCTCTTCCCATACACAGGATATTTTTGTACAGAGTGTTGGATTTGTACACAAAAAAATTGAAGGTCACATCTGGCTTAATTTCCTCAACCTTAATCTTGTATGGTTTGAAGCAGTCTACATCCCTGCAACAGAAGAGTGAGTGGGGGGAATGATTAACGGCTGAGACCTGAATGGAATTTTGGTGGAGCTGGTGGCTGTTAGAGAAAGTCAGTTAAGGCGCAATCCTATGCATATATAGACAGAAAAAGGCCCACAATTCCTAGCATGACCCAGCCAGCATGCTGGGAATTGTAGGCCTTTTTTCTGTCTAAACATGTATAGGGTTGCACCCTTAGGGAGTGGACTTAGGATGGGCAGAGATAGTGAGGGGAATAAGGTGGGTAGTTTGGTCAGTTATTGAATAGAATTAGGGGTGTATGGATTACTCACCCCGTTCCGGTGGGGCCGTCCGCTGGGGGGGGAGGTGATCCATCCCTCCCCCCTGGAATCCCTCCGCGGCATGGAGCCTGCTACGCAATTTGCATCCCTGCTCTTTTTGTGATAGGCCATGTAAATATATACGTAGCCTATCATGGCTAATGCAGGGATGCAAATGGTGTAGCGGCCACCATTTGCATCCCTGTATTAGCCTATTAGCCCTGTATTAGCCTATTAGCCTGTATTATACATCCCTACCTATATATTTACGTAGCCTATCACAGCAAAAGGCAGGGACACAAATTGTGTAGCAGAAGCTATTTGCATCCCTGCTCTTTGCCATGATAGGCTACGTAAGTATTTACGTAGCCTATCATGGCTAAAGTAGGGAGGCAAATGGCAACCACAGACCAGCGCAGCCATTCGCGGCTGCAGACCAGGGCAGCTGACAAAAGGTAGGGTCCGTCCTGGGGAAATTTCGTGGGGTGGCGGGGGGATTGCTCCGTTCCTCCACGGACTCCGGGGGGCAGATTCTAAAGAATCCGGCCTCATTGGAGTCCGTGGCAGAATTCTCTAACATTCCTAAATAGAATACAAGGTAAGGAGTAAATGAGAAGGTCGGGAGAGAAGCTGTTGAAAACAGAAATATAGTGTCAGGTTTTTTAGAACATGATTATGATTATTTATCAGTTACTGTGTGTTCTGAATGTTGACCAGAGTTTTAATGACCAGACCTTTAAGGAAAACAGACACAGAACAATTACAGTCAAGACAGTTTTTACACATTGTTTTGTTTGGTTAAAGAGGGTTTATTTCTCCCCCCACAATTTATCTCCCTACCTCTTTACCTTGCTGTTTCTCTCCCTGCCTAGCCTCTAGTCTTGCTTGTTTTCTCCTCTCTACCCCTTTGCCTTGCTATTTCCTGCTCTCTCCCAGCCTCTAGCCTTGCTATTCCCCCCTTCTCTTTAGCTCACTTTTGACTAGCTAGCCCCCCCATGGCAGCCATTATGTGACTAGCCACACATTCTGTGGGAGCCATTTTGTGATGGTGCCCACAGCAGTTTCTCAAATTCCTGAATGTGCCCACAGGTCCAAAAAGGTTGGGGACCTTGCTCTATTTGCAGGGCTATTCAGGTCAGGTCCAATTTAAGATAAAGAACCATAAGAATGGAGAGCAGCAGGGGCCTTGAAGTTGCCCGTCAACATTTAGAAGCTGGACAGCAGCATGACCAGCCTTCCCCACTATGAAATGTATTGCATTTCCATTTAAATTATAGTAATTATTTCTTTTATTCATTTACTTGGTATATTAATATCCCACCTTTTCCTCCAAGGAGCATATTTCCTTCCCTATCCATTAGAAGGATTGATGCACAGTCTAAATGCTATGCAAAAAACCCCTGTTCTCTTTTGTCCTGTCTTTCGGCAATGTTTAAATGGCCGTCCCATTTTCCATTGCCAGTCATCTGTTGGAATGTGATGCCTTAGATATGGTCCCACACACAGTTGGATGTGGAGGCGATAGAATCCTGAGGAAGCAGAGTGGGGAACACACTTTCAGACTGCAGGTGGTGCAATGCCTTTGTTGGATGGTCGCTACCATAAACACATCCCTGCAAGTATTTTTTAAAAATAAAAATAAAATAAAATAAGCACCTTTAGGGCCGGGCAGAATATAGTTTGAAAATGACTGCCTTTATGGATCAGGCTTCTTGTTGCACCCCTGATGTTTTGTGCAACTCAAAGTGTGCCCACTTAAGTGTTTTGTGCATCTTAAAGTGTTTTGTGCAACTCAAAGTGTGCCCACTTAGGTGTTTTATGCCACTTAAAGTGTTTTGTGCAGCTCAAAGTGTGCCCACTTAAGAGGTTCCTTCTGTGCCACATTCTAGCAGGCTCAGAGAATAACTGGCAGAGGGGAATAAAACTGGCTTCTAATTTTCTTGCTTTGCAAACGAATATACAGTTCATTTAATGCTCTCAGTTAGCCAAAACAAAGCAAAGCAGAACATGTTTTCTGTATGAAAGAGACAACGTTTGAAGATTAACCTCAACCTAAGACATTTGGGTCAGGGAACAAGCACAGTCCCATCTGATTTGTCTCAATCTCTGTCTCCTTCCTACTAATAAACACAACTTCTACATTCTCTCACTTCCCCAAAGCAACTCGAAGTCTATTAAGAGTGGCGTGAGCAATCCTTGAGCCTTCAAGGCATGATTCACAAAGTCAGTATGTACAGAGTGAGCTACTGTGACAGATTTGATTTTAAATTGTGTTCTCAGAGTAGGAGATCACAGCCTGCTATCTCCAGGAACCTTACTGGTTGAAATAAATTCCATTTTTAACATGGAAAAAAGAGGAAGCTTACTTGCTTTTGGCTGTTGAAACCCATGAATTTAGACTCTTTACTACAGGATAATTTTTAGGAAGCACAAGCAGTTCACCATGACCTTGTCACTCCACATCAATAGATGCACCACATAGTTCAAAATAGATGCCACAAGGAGGATGTCATGCCATCACCAAGGAATCTTCTTTGGAGGATGTTCTGGGACCTGCTGAGCTGGATGTCCACAGGGAACAAGTCACTTCAGGGGAACCCAGGTCTGACCAAGAAGATCCTGGGCATTGGGGGAGATGGCTTCAGATCTTCCCCCTAGACACTTGGAAAGCTCTGCTTCTGAGTTGAAGGGGGATGCTGAACTACTACCCAACCCCTGAGAACATTGGCAGCTAAAGGTACAGGCTAGGACCATGGCCAGGTGAGGGAGTGCCCACTTAAAGGAGAAAAAAAAAAGACTCTTCAAGAGTGAAGATGTCCTCATGAGCAAGGTCCTTCTCATGAATAGGACTTCTGCCAGAGAGCCTGGGCGGGTCTCTGAGAGCTCAGACTACATAAGCCTCCAGTTCCAGCCTACCTGCTGCTGGAACAATACAGATCCTACACCCCAGCTACCCTGCTCATTGGCAAGCAGGTTCTTTAATTATGGGGGTTGGTGGAAGCCCTGGTTTTGCATATTTTATAGTGACATTCCACATTTCTGCTCATCTATGTAAGAACACAAGGTGAAGAGGACTATGTGAGACAATAGAACAATGAGGACGAGAGAAGGGAACTGGTCATAACCCAGTGGTTTCATCAGGTGGCTCATAGTGAGAAAGAGTCAGAGAAAGTGAGTTAGAGAAAGACCTCTCTGCCCAAGAGCCTGAAGGGGTGCTACTAGTCACAGTAGACAAGGCTTGGCTGGACTGGGCTGGTAGATTCCAATATCCTGTTTTCAACAGAGGACAGCTAGAAGCTTTTGGGAAGCCCACAAAGAGGGCACTGGAGCAACAGCTCTACCTGACTGTTCCACTTCCATGTTTCTGCTCGAGCTGTGTGCAAATGGCCTCTTGGAATTCTCCACCTTACTTGTGGGCAGATAAATTTGGGAGACAATTTCACCGAATTTCTCCAGGAGGAGGAGGAAAAGCCTCAACAGTTTCTCCCAGGTAGGGCTCCCCATTGGCAGGGCTTGTAGCACAGCTTCTTTCTTTTTTTCCTAAGGGTTTTGGGGTAAGGGGTTTGGGTGTTTTCATGCTGCAACAGCATCAACTGTCTTGGCAAGCTGGCCCCCAGTTTTCATCCACTGCTATGCAGGTGAGGGCTTTGGGGTGTCCAGCTGCAGGGATGAGGTAGAGTTAGTGCTCTGCCAAAATCTTTCCCTCGATTTCCAGAAAGCTTTCTCCCCCCATGAAAAAGTCTTCAATTGTTCTGCTTCATTCAGGATGTTTTATAATTTATTTTTGCCCCACGACCTGAGTTGGATCCCAGCACAAGCTGGGTCTCAGGTAGACGGCTCAGGTCAACTCTGCCTTCCATCCTTCCGAGGTCGGTAAAATGAGTACCCAGCTTGCTGGGGGGAAAGGTAGTCACAACTGGGGAAGGCAATGGCAAACCACCCCACTATAGTTTGCCATGAAAACACCAGCGTAAGCTGGTAATGACCCGATGCATGCACAGGAGGAGGAACCACAGCTAGACTCCTGGGTTGCCTGCACGTTCTGATCCGAAAAAGCCCTGTGGGAGGAATTACCTCATGGTACCTTAAACTGGACTTTCAGTGAAGTGTGGGAAGCTGAGGAGGCTACAGGCTGCCAGAGAGATGATTGTACAATGAAAAACAGGACACTTGTGATAGGCTATCTCCCAAGTAAGGTAAGCCCAAGAAACCCAAACCCAATCCATGAGAACTTCTCTGAAATTTCTTCACTATTGAATTTCATTTTGAAAGCAATTTCTATTCTATCAAAATAAGTGAGGATGTTCAAAAAAAATGTGGGAGAAATTTTAGGAACAACACTACTTTCTACAAACTATCACTGTTCCCTTGACCAGCAGCTGATGTGATCTGGCATATTGTCTTTGACCCTGGATAGTCTATTTAGCTTCTATGGCTAACATTTATTGAGAAACTTCTCCATAAATTTGTCTAAACCCATTGATTCCCAAATCAATGTGTACAGGACTGCAGCTTTAGGTGCAAAATCTTTTGTATATCCATACTTCCTTAATAATGTTGTGTTTCCTCCCCTGTCTGTTCAATTTTGGTGAGGCTGATCCATCAGCATATTTCATAAGGTATCTTAACTGTTATTAGATGCTTCTCTGAATATTGATTCTTCTTAATTGGGAGGTATTAAATAACAGCATTGAAAAAGAAAATAAACTTGCATATATACATACAATTAGGCAAAGAAATAAAAGCATTAGATTAATCTGTTTTGGATTTTTCTTTTTTATCAATTCAGATCAGCAGATGAAGCATGCAATGGACATTATTTGGGCAGCAAAACAACTGGAAATAGAAGTTCAAAATTCTGCTAAAAAGTTTTTGGATTTTTTCTTTGCAAAAGAACTTTGGCACAATAGAACAACACGGATGTGTGATTGTGTGTAGGGGAGAATCTATTGACAAGTTATGAATGTCTCAGATTTCAGAAGCTATTTCTGAATAGATAGATTCATATTCAGATTAACAGGAAGCCAGATGGAGGGAATATATGGTAAATCAGTCTCTGGCAGGAGACAAATCAGAAAGAAACAACAGCTGTTCATCTGTGAGTGTTGTCCTTCTCTCTCTCCCTATTGGTAGGACACATGCAATGCTTTCAAAACCATTTCAGTTCAATTCTTAACTACTGGAAGTGCCTAGATCAGGGACTGACTTTTAAGTTCACAGTAGTTTTCATGGGTGGGGCTGTGGCTTAGGGAGGGACCGTAGTGCAGTGACAGAGCACCTGTTCTGTACACAGAAGGTCCCAGGTTTGAACCACAGTATCTCCAGACAGGACTGTAAAGAAAAAAATAATCCTGCCTGAAACCCTGAAGATCTGCTGCCAGCCATTGCCAGCAATACTAGGCTAGATAGACCAGTGGACTGACTCAGTATAAGGCAGCTTCCTGTGTATGGGCTTCACTAGATATTATGAGATGTAGAAAAATGCTGCCATTCCAGGATCTATGCCCTCTCCCTTCCTCTTATTATGCCTGAAGTATATGCATGGTGACACCTTCCTTCCTTCAAAGACCTACTCTACATTGTGAATTGTACAAGAACTCATATTTGCAAATGTATGTATCATTCAGGTCCACTGGTCAGGAATGCAGGCCTTGCTGAGGGTTCCTTTTGAATGTACACTGAAGTCAGGCCTCAGGAAGAGTCAGGTGGCAGCCAGGTTCCAGGACCTGGGGGGAACTGTTGGTCAGCCCAAGGAGGTGCATGCTTCAAAATAGGCAGGGATGGAGTTCCAGAGCAGCAAAACAGGGATCAGAGAGGCCAGAGGCAACCAGATAGACAAAACCAGACATGGGGTCAAGATCCCTGAAAGCACAAGCAGTGTCCACATCCAAGCAAAAGGTTGCTCAGGCTCAGGGGAAAAAGAAAAAGAAAATCATTGGGGCTTGGGCTTTATAGGGCCTTGTGGGCAGGGACTGGCCCTTAGAATCACCTGACTGAGTGCTTAGGCAGGCTGGTACTGCAGCCTAGATGGTGTCTTTGAAGACCTCTGTCTGCCAGTGGAACCTAGGAATGTATGTGGATTTTGTTTCTGTTTCCAAATCATGCAAATGAGTTTGGATTTCTATGAATCCAACCGGCAGTGGACCTGCATTTTTGGAGCCATGTGGATTCTGTGGAGTTACAGACTGGTTTTTTTTTATTTATTTTTTTTACTTTTTGCAAGGAATTTGTACAAAATTGTGCTTGTGATAATGTGCACAAGTGGAATAAAATTCTCGTTCATCCCTAAAACTAATTCCAATCCCATCCATGAGTGGATGATGGAATGAAAGATGCTTCAGTATTTAACAAAATCCATACATCCCGGACAGAAATGCACACTTTTCTCATTCAAATGAGCAAAAAACAGGTTGAAAACAACAACAGGAGTCAACTGAAATGAACTTTGAAGTGATTTTCAGAGAATTCAGGCAAGCTCAAAAATTGCTGGTACTCCCATCGCTGGAACCAGAGTTCCAGACACACTGCTTCTCAGAACTTTACAACTCCATGGCAAATGTATGTTTGCTACCCCATGTGATATGTAAAGTAGCCCAAAGAGGCAACTTTTTCTCATGGGCATCCCAATCTTCTATGTACTGTGCAATTTTTACTTTATTATTTAATCACATTTAACTGTACTGCATTTTTTTCTAAAAAAAATAAATAAATTGGCTCTAGGAGAGACAACACACCAGGGGGTTGTTCTCATGGATGATTTGCTGTGAATTGTGAGAGTTTGGAGGTCACTGGCGGCAGATGACATCGGGGCAAATCTGAAGCCATCCCAGGCTTTGGAGTGGAAAATCCGTATTTTCCAAGACTACTTATACTCTGGTTTTCCCCTCCTCCTTTAATTTGGGTTTTTCCACACTTCTCATGCTGTGTGCTCCCATCCCATCTACTTCAGCATGATAGCCCAGCCCAGGGGTGTGTCCAGGGGTGTTTCCCCTGTTCGTGTTTCCCCAAGTTTTCTGCCATTTCATAGCCAGGCACTCTGGAGTCCCAGTATTGATTTCTCCTCACTTCACTTTGCCAGTCATTGCAGATGCTTTTTATCTTCTTCACAACATCAGCCATCCTGCATACCCAGGGTCCTGCTTAGGACCCCCCCCCCATTCATTCATTCCTTCATAAACCAATCATGCATTTGGTTGGGCTCAGCTGGAATTAAGCACTAACTAATGCTGCTTTAAGCGGCGGGAACCCGTGAGTGCCTGAGCCCAGCTACAGGAAAAGCAAACCAGAGCAACCCCCCTTCTTCTGTACATGATTACTTGGAAGTAAGAAATAAATCTTGCTCCCCTGCAGTGAATCTTTAACAGATTTCAATGCATCTGGAGCCATGGTAAATAGTTAAAGCATTTAAGGGGTTAAAAGCTAACTTTAGTAACTCCCCCTAAAGTGCTCTTTTGCGTCTTGATGCTGTGCTTCTTTGATGTTCTGTAGTTTCTCTGTTGTTACGTAAAGTCACAGTAGTGATCATTCGAGATCATGGGAGGTTTTAATTTCATTGAGCAGGGAGAAGGAAAAGGGCGGATAGAAAGGGGGGTTGGATGCAACAATTCCCTGGCAAAGTGCTGGAATGGGGCAAAATTGAGAGGCTGGGCTGCTTTCATGGGGAGCCTTTAGATGGGAAGCCTTTTGCCTTTTTGAGGCAAAAGTGAGCCCATTGGGGAAAAGTGTCTGTGTGGGAAATAATATAGTAGCAGAAAGGAGCCTTCAGAATTGTGAATTGATTGCTCTCCATTCATAATAACGTAGTAGTGGGGGGGGGGAGCCTGGATGGTAGGGGGCAAACAAGCCTTTCTCATTGGTTGAGCAGTCCCTGCCAGTCTGATGATGTTCAGTTCTACTCCCCCCATGCAGAAGTATGTTCCTTTCTATTTATTTATTTATTTATTTATTCATTTCATTTCATTTCATTTCTATACCACCCAATAGCCGAAGCTCTCTGGGCGGTTCACAAAAATTAGAACCAAACAACACACAATAAAACAGTTTAAAATATATAGAACATTAAAACCACAATTTAACAATACAACCACAATAAAACCTAGCAGTAGTGCAGGAGTTTAAAATAGAGATTTTTAAAACAGCAAAGCTAAAAGTTTAGTAAGCTAAAATGCCTGGGAAAATAAAAAGGTCTTTACCTGGTGCTGAAAGGAATACAGTGTAGGTGCCAGGCAAACCTCACTAGGGAGCTCATTCCAGAGCCGGGGTGCCACAGGAGAAAAAGCCCTCCTCCTAGTAGCCACCCGCCTCACTTCCTTTGGCAGGGGCTCACGGAGAAGGGCCGCTGACTATGATCTTAAGGTCCGGGCAGGCACATATGGGAGGAGGTGATCCTTCAGATAACCTGGCCCCAAGCTGTTAAGGGCTTTAAATACCAGCACTTTGAATCGGGCCCGGAAATGGACTGGCAGCCAGTGCAGCTGAAAAAGTGCTGTGTAACCCCTGAAAACCAGATTTTAACAGTGCTACACACTTGGCTTTTCTTGCTTCTTCTGTCCATGATGGACCAAAGCTGATTCCATGAAAATCTGGGTGCTTCTCATTCCATTCTTGTGAAGATCTTTCCCCCCGCAGCTCATCTTCCACAACATCCATAATAAAAAGAGGGCAGGATATTAACCTCAGGGTGTGAAAGTCTTCTGCAACCAAAGACGTCCGCATGATGTGATTTGGAATCTTGGCCTCAGTATGTATCATGAAAGCAATTACGTGCCAATGTCTTGCCACAGAACAGGAGCAAAGGACAGCTCCTTTACCCTAGGAGCTTCCAAGCTAAATTTATACTGGGAGATGGAAGGCAACAGAGTTCCAGGAGGGAGGGAAGGGCAAAAAGTAACTCTACTGTTATCTCTGGGATTATGGATTATGAGACCTTAATCTGGGAGCATTGTTTGTTTTCTAGGAGATATCATGGTTAACTCCCACCAAAAATTTCCCCTCCAGCTGGTGAATCAGTCTTGAATGACATCTTCCATTATTTCTCTGTCCTTCTCTGCCTTTTCTTTGAGCAGCTGGATAAACCAAGAGAATTGCATTGACAAATATACTTATACCACTTTGCACATGCATATATATATATATACTGCCAAATGTTGAACAGATTACCCCATGCAGGGAAGCCAGTAATTTCACTGTGCTAAATGAAGCAGAAGTCTACAGCAGAACTGGCCCATTTCTTTTGACATCTCTGTGAATGATTAGTTGGTGATAATTTTCAGCATAAACTTGAGCTGTCCCCCTCCTCATCCCCCCTCCTCCTTTCCCATTGATGTCTCAGCCCTCTCAGTGAACATGTTCCATATTCATGAGCGATTGGTCAAATGATGTGTAGAAAACATTAATCCCATCATGTCACAACTCCCTTATGGACTTCTTGAATGGCCTTGGGTGAATCATTAGCTCTTGACCTCAATTCTCATGTGCAAAATGGGAGTGCTCTACCTCATAGCTATTTGAGAATGGATGCGATGTGATGTGTGAGGCTGGGCAGTGTACCTCTGAGTACCAGATGCTGGGGTCAAACTATGCTGGAAAGGGCTCTTTTCTTCATGGATGGCCTGTTGGCTTCTTGGAGAATCTGGCTGGTCACTTTTGGAAACAGGGCACTAGGAATGGACAAAGCTGTATTTTCCCAATCTCTGTCATTTTTGAATGTCATTGCCCATAAGTGTGTCTGTTCCCAAGTGCATTTGTTAATTTGCAATTAAAAAACAATCATCCCAAAATACGTATTTACATACATACATATTTCAGTGCACATTTCCTAGCAAAATACATACTTTAAAGGCATATTTTGAAACTGCTGAGAACTGCATTACAGCATTCAGAGATGTGCAAAATCCAGAGGATAGCTAAGTTTTGATCTGCAAATTATTCCAAAAGGTATGGATCAGGTCATTCTCTATATGAGTTCACAAGGTTTCCTCATGCATCTCTACTGGGGGTGGGGGGACACACACACTTGCTCTAATCAAACATGGCCCTTATGTTCTTTGGGAAACTATACAACACATGCCCTGTTTCTTTACAGAGAAAGGCATGAGCAAGTCCCATATGAACGTCAAATGCGGTCATATGAATGTCAACAAATGGACCACTGGTCCACCTAGCCTGGGGTTTTATGTATGTATTTATTTAATACATTTCAGTGCAGTCATTCCAAGGCAGCTTACAATATAAAACATACACTTCTATCAGTTATAGAAAACTCATAAAATTGTAAGTTATTTTTCAGACCCAATTTAAGAATTAACTAGTAACAAAAGCGACATATATCATCAACATCTTTCAGTTAAAAGCCAATGAAAACAAAGACATTTTTAAAAATCCTTTTAAAAACTACCCCAAATAGAGCCAGCCATATATCTCTTGGGAGGGAATTCCAGAGGGAAGGGGCCACCACTGAGAAGGCCCTCCCTCTAGTGCCCACCAACCTTACAGTCCTTAATGGCAGGCCAGCAAACAGGGCCTCCAGTGATGATCTTAACACATGGGCATGTTCTTAAGGATTTAGGCAATCCTTCAGATAACCTGGACATGAATGATTTAAGGCTTTAAATGTCAAAATTAGCACTTAGAACTGGGTTTAGAATTGCACCAACAACCAGTACAGAATTGTTTCCTTTGGTTCTTTTTCCAGATTCTTTTAAATGAGCAATGCCCGGATTTAGAGCTGGGTGCAAATGGCCTCTTGAAATTATCTATCCTATTTGTGGGCAGAGAAATGGGGGGAGGGGGCAATTTCAATGAATTTCTCCAGATGGAGGAGTAATTTTCCAACAGTTTCTGACAGGTTAGGCTCCCCATTGGCAGGGTTTGTAGCACAGCTTCTTTCTTTTTTCCACAGGGTTTTGTTTTGTTTTGTGCCGCAACAGAATGAACTGTGCTGGCCCCCATTTTGCATCTATTACAATGCAGGTGTAGGTGTAGGGGTGTGTGTGTGTGTGTGGGGGGGGTCAATGTTGTGTCTAGCTCCAAGGAAGAGGTGGAGCTGGTGCTGAGCCAAAATCTGTCCTCCAATTTCCTGGAAGTTTTCTTCCCCCATGAAAAGTGGCTTCCATTATGCTGCTTCATTCTCAGGACATTTTATAATTTATTTTTTTGTGGTGCTTTCGAGCTTATGTAATCACTGCCAGCCACCCAGACTGCCTGTGTTTCCTGATGTGAAAGGCCCTAGGGGAGGAATTACCTCATTATGCCTTCCTCTGGGCTTTAATTGAAGTGCTAGAAGCTGAGAAGGTGACAGGCTGCTGGAGAGTTGATTGTACCATGAAAAACAGGACGCTTGTACACACTTCTTGGCCATCTCCTAAGCAAGGTAAGCACAAGAAAACCCAAACCCAACCCATGAGAATTTCTGTGGCTTTTTCTTCACCATTGAATTTCTTTTCAAAAGCAATTTACTTTTGATCAAACTGAATGAGAACGGTTGGGAAAAAAAGGTGGGATAAGTTTAGTTGGGAAAAAATGGTTGGGAAAAAAAGGTGGGATAAGTTTTTGGCACCACATTACCAGGAATTAATCATAGAATCATAGAATCATAGAATAGTAGGGTTGGAAGGGGCCTACAAGGCCATCGAGTCCAACCCCCTGCTCAATGCAGGAATCCAAGTCAGAGCATCCCTGACAAATGGCTGTCCAGCCTCGTCTTAAAGGCCTCCAGTGTGGGAGAGCCCACCACCTCCCCAGGTAATTGGTTCCATTGCCGTATTGCTCTGACACTCAGGAAGTTTTTCCTGATGTTCAGCCGGAATCTGGCTTCCTGTAACTTGAGCCCATTATTCCGTGTCCTGCACTCTGGGATGATCAAGAAGAGATCCTGGCCTTCTTCTCTGTGACAACCTTTCAAGTACTTGAAGAGTGCTATCATATCTCCCCTCAGTCTTCTCTTCTCAAGGCTAAACATGCCCAGTTCTTTCAGTCTCTCTTCATAGGGCTTTGTTTCCAGTCCCCTGATCATCTTTGTTGCCCTCCTTTGAACCCTCTCCAGCTTGTCTGCATCCTTCTTAAAGTGTGGTGCCCAGAACTGGACACAGTACTCCAGATGAGGCCTAACCAGTGCTGAGTAGAGGGGAACTAGTACTTCCCGGGATTTGGAAGCGATGCTTCTATTAATGCAGCCCAAAATAGCATTTGCCTTTTTTGCAGCCACATCACATTGTTGGCTCATATTCAGCTTGTGATCGACGACAATTCCAAGATCCTTCTCGCTCGTAGTGTGGTTGAGCCACGTATCCCCCATCTTGTAACTGTGCATTTGGTTTCTTTTTCCTAGGTGCAGAACTTGGCATTTGTCCCTATTAAATGCCATTCTGTTGTTTTCTGCCCAGCGCTCCAGTCTATCCAGATCACTTTGAATTTTGTTTCTGTCTTCCAAAGTATTAGCTATCCCACCCAATTTTGTGTCATCTGCAAATTTGATCAGCATTCCCTGCACCTCCTCCTCCAAGTCATTAATAAAAATGTTGAAGAGCACTGGGCCCAGGACTGAGCCCTGCGGTACCCCACTCGTTACCTCTCCCCAGTTGGAGAAGGTCCCATTGATAAGCACTCTTTGAGTCCGATTCTGTAGCCAACTGTGGATCCACCGGATCGTTGTTTCATCTAGCCCACTTTGAGCTAGTTTGCTCATCAGGATATCATGGGGCACTTTGTCGAAAGCTTTGCTGAAGTCGAGGTATATGATGTCTACAGCATTCCCACGGTCTACAAGGGAGGTGACTTGATCAAAAAATGAGATCAGATTTGTCTGGCAGGACTTGTTTTTGACAAATCCATGTTGGCTTCGAGTAATCACGGCATTGTTGTCAAGGTGCTTCCAGATGGATTGCTTTATGATCTGCTCCAGAATTTTCCCAGGGATTGATGTCAGACTGACTGGTCTGTAGTTCCCAGGTTCCTCCTTTTTACCCTTTTTGAAGATAGGGACAACGTTAGCCCTCCTCCAGTCATCTGGCACTTCCCCGGTCCTCCATGATTTCTCAAAGAGAATAGACAGCGGTTCTGAGAGTTCTTCTGCCAGTTCCTTTATGACTCTAGGATGCAGTTCATCTGGCCCTGGAGATTTGAACTCATTCAAAGTAATGAGGTGTTCCTTGACCATATGCCTGTCGATCTCAAGCTGCAATCCTGCCCCTTCAGCCTGTACTTCGCCTTTGCCAGGGGGGTCATAGACCCTCTTTTGGGAGAAGACTGAGCCAAAGTAGGAATTGAGCACCTCTGCCTTTTCTTTGTCATCTGTTATCATT
The DNA here is from genome assembly GCF_057233095.1 of Heloderma suspectum. Taxonomy (NCBI): domain Eukaryota; kingdom Metazoa; phylum Chordata; class Lepidosauria; order Squamata; family Helodermatidae; genus Heloderma; species Heloderma suspectum. The sequence continues at coordinate 7,969,902 of NC_139466.1, forward strand.
TTGCCATCCTTATTTAATAGCTGAACAACCATTTCTTTCCTCTGCCTTTTACTATGCACGTAGCTGAAGAAAGCCTTTTTGTTGTTTTTAGCATCCCTCGCTAACCTCACCTCGTTCTCCGCTTTAGCCTTCCTGACGCCATCCCTGCAATTCTGTGCTACCTGCCTGTACTCTTCCTTTGTTACTTGGCCTTCTTTCCACTTCCTATATGTGTCCTTTTTTGTTTTCAGGTCATCCCTAAGCTTTTTGTGAAGCCACATTGGCTTCTTCTGTTCTCTTCCACCTTTTCTTCTTGTTGGAATTGTTTGTGATTGTGCCTTGAGAATTTCCTTTTTTAAAAGCTCCCACCCATCTTGGACTCCTTTTCTTGCTAGCATTGCTTGCCATGGGACCTTACTGATAATTGTTCTGAGTTTATGAAAATCAGCTTTCCTAAAATCCAGGGTACGCGTTTGAGTACACTCGGCTTTTGCTTCCCTTAGAACCAAGAACTCAAGTACAACATGGTCGCTTTCCCCCAGAGTTCCTGTAACTGCTACTTTCTCCACTAAGTCATCTCTGTTGGTTAGGATCAAGTCAAGGATAGCCGATCCTCTAGTTCCTTCCTCTACTTTCTGTAGGAGGAAGTTATCCGCCACACAAGTCAGGAATTTCCTGGAGGAGCCATGTTTTGCAGAATTTGTCTCCCAACAAATATCGGGGAAATTGAAGTCCCCCATTACTACTACATCATGCTTCCTTAAAACATTGGCTATTTGCTTTTCAAAAGTTTCATCCTTGTCTTCTCCTTGATTGGGTGGCCGGTAGTAGACTCCGACCACCAGGTTCCTTTTATTCTTTGCTCCATTTATTTCAACCCAGATGCTCTCGATGGGGCTACCAAGCTCCTCCTCCTGTATTTCTGTGCAGAGATATGTATTTTTCACATACAGTGCAACCCCGCCTCCCTTTCTGTTCCTCCTGTTCTTTTTGAACAAGTTATATCCTTCAATTGCTGTATTCCAGTCATGAGAGTCATCCCACCAAGTCTCAGTTATACCTATCAAGTCATAATTTCCCTCCTGTATTAAGAGTTCAAGTTCGTTCTGTTTGTTTCCCATACTCTGGGCATTAGTATATAGACATCGAAGACCATGTGCTTCATAGTCTGGCTTTCTTCCTACATGTGTCTGAAGACTATTATTGGGCGCTATCAGCGCTGTTCTCTCCATTGCAGGGCATGCGCCTACGTCCATTGTTACCCCCAACATTACATCTCCCTTCCCCGTAGGATTCAGTTTAAAGCCCTCCTGATGAAGTTCTTCATGCTGTGGCCAAACACATTCTTCCCAGCCTTTGTGAGGTGCAACCCATCCCTAGCCAACAGCCCATCTTCCAGGAAGTATAGCCCGTGGTCCCAGAATCCAAATCTCTCTCGTCGGCACCACCTTCGTAGCCAGTCATTCACCCGGAGTATTTTTCGTTCCCTTTCTATCCCTCTTCTAACTACTGAAAGGATGGATGAGAAAACTATCTGGGCCCCAAAGTTCTTGAGTTTCCTTCCCAAAGCTTCAAAGTCTGACGTGATCTCTTCGTAGCTCCGCTTGGCGGTATCCTTTGTTCCCACATGGATGAGAAGAAAGGGATACCTGTCAGTGGGCTTTATGAGTGCAGGCAACCTTTCAGTCACGTCTCTAATCTGTCCTCCTGGGAGACAACATACCTGGCGAGTCCACGGGTCTTCATGACATACTTGGGTCTCGATCCCACGCAGCAAGGAGTCTCCCACTACTACCACTCTTCTCTTCTTCTTGTAGGCCTGGGTTTCATCGCCTCTGTTTGACTGACCTTTAGCCTCTTGCTCACTCTCATGCAGGTTCCCCTGTGATTCTTCCTCTGCAGGCTGTCCTCCAGTCTCATCTGCAAGTACCTGGAATCGGTTCCACAGCTCCACCGCTTCCACTGGTGCAGAGTGGCGTCTAGTTCTTCTTCTCCTAACTGTCACCGTTTTCCAAGGAGTATCCTCTACTCCATTTTTCTTCTCCTCAGCATTTCCCACTTCTGCCTCATCTTGCTGTTGCTCTTCAAGCTTCTGGTCTGCCCTTTGCTGCTGTAGTTCCCCCATTCTGTCCAAGAACTCTTCGTGTTCTCTTATTCCCCGGAGGGTTGACAGTCGCCGCTCCAGTCCACTTACTTTTTCCTCCAGCAGCGTGATCAACTTGCACTTGTTGCAGGTGTAGGCCATGTTGTTCTCAGGCAAGAAAACAAACATGGCACACACCTTGCAGGTCACCACCACTGGGGAGTCTTGTCCTTCCATAGCCCCGTTTCCCTTTTTGTGTCTAGCTTTGTGATTGTTCTAGACTAGCCTGTGCCTGCTCCTCTACTCAGTAGAGATTAAAAGCAGAGTCCCACTGGTGTGGAAGTGTGTGTTACAAGACAAATAAATGGGAAAAAGTTAGTTAAAAAAAATTGAGCCTGGGATCTTCTGCATGCAAGGAACATGCTCAACCACAGAGCTGTGCTCTCTCCTCCATGCCATGCACTATGAGCTGAGTTCATAGAATAATTGCATCATAGAACAGTAGGGTTGGAAGGGGCCTGCAAGGCCATCGAGTCCAACCCCCTGCTCAATGCAGGAATCCAGGTCAGAGCATCCCCGACAGATGGCTGTCCAGCCTCATCTTGAACACCTCCAGTGTGGCAGAGCCCACCACCTCCCTAGGTTGTTGGTTCCATTGCTGTATTGCTCTAACAGTCAGGACATTTTTCCTGATGCTCAGCCGGAATCTGGCTTCCAGTAACTTGAGCCCATCATTCCGTTTCCTGCACTCTGGGATGATGGAGAAGAGATCCTGGCCTTCCTCTCTGCGACAACCTTTCAAGTACTTAGAATCATAGAATAGTAGGGTTGGAAGGGGCCTACAAGACTGTTGAGTCCCACTCCCTGCTCAATGCAGGAATCCAAGTCAGAGCATCCCTGGCAGATGGCTGTCCAGCCTCAACTTGAATGCCTCCAGTGTGGGAGAGCCCACCACCTCCTTAGGTCGTTGGTTCCATTGTCGTATTGCTCTAACAGTCAGGAAGTTTTTCCTGATGCTCAGCTGGAATCTGTTTCCTGTAACTTGAGCCCATTATTCCGTGTCCTGCACTCTGGGATGATCGAGAAGAGATCCTGGCCTTCCTCTCTGTGACAACTTTTCAAGTACTTGAAGAGCGCTATCATATCTCCCCTCAGTCTTCTTTTCTCAAAGCTAAACATGCCTAGTTTTTTCAGTCTCTCCTCATAGGGCTTTGTTTCCAGTCCCCTGATCATCTTTGTTGCCCTCCTCCGAACCATCTCCAATTTGTCTGCATCCTTCTTAAAATGTGGTGCCCAGAACTGGACACAGTACTCCAGATGAGGCCTAACCATTCTGTAGCCAACTGTGGATCCACCGGATTGTTGTTTCATCTAGCCCACTTTGAGCTAGTTTGCTCATCAGGATATCATGGGGCACTTTGTCGAAAGCTTTGCTGAAGTTACACATTCTTATGCAACACTTGATATCTCTTCACTTATCATTCAAAGGCTCATAGCTGAATGATGAGACTAAAAGGGGATTAGAAAAAAAATGTGGCGGATAAGTTGCCAATGGCTGTTAGTCATGATGGCTATATGGAACCTCCACAACAGGAAAGGCCGATGGTTGGGCAGAGCATTTCTTCCCCCTGCTTCTTCAGTCCCAGAATGGCAACTGGCAGTTGGAGCTAGGGATGTTGGAGAAATCCCCAACAGATTGAAAGGATATTGGATTCCGAAGAATCCAACCTGCAGAATCCACAACCGATTGGCTCTTTCTGTTGGTGTTGGCACTGGCAGGGAGAGAAGGAGGGTTGTGGATTTGCAGATTTCGGCCTTTTTTCCCCTTGAAAAATGGCAAGATATCCAAATTATGACCACAATTTGCATATCTTGGGCAAATTACAGCTGTGATTAGCATAATTTGCACAAATGGCAGCCATAAATGTTTTGTTATGCATAAATTATGGCTGCAATTTATGCACAACTAAGCACTTTATGGGTGCAATTTGCACAAATCACACTAATTACAGCTGTAATTTGCCCAAGATATGCAAATTGTGGCTGGAAAAAAATAAAGCTGGCATCTGTAAACTGAGATTGGGGCTCCAGGGAAATCTTTCAAGCCCCAAGAGGGGTGGATTTCCTCACATCAGACATCCCTTGGACCGGATATATGCAGGTTTGTACATCCCTAGTTGGATCCGAGTGCTCTTTCTGGCAGGGAGGGCGAAGCAAGCTTCCTGCAACTGCTCCTACTTTGGCCAATGAATGGATCAGGTCCCCCTTGGCCGGCTGTTATTCCAGGGAAGCAGGGGGTGCAGCCACCCTGGGGCACTACATCCTCTGGCTGTGGCTGATGGCAGAAGCGAGGGTGTGCTTCCCTTCTATTCTCCAGTCCTAGAGCAACTGTCAGCTGGAGCGAACTGTTCTTTCTGGTAAAGAGGTGGGGAGCAATGTTGTGTGTGAATAATGTGAATGTCTGTCAAGCATAAAACACCATGACATAAACTTTCAGGAACTGTGATATAAACGAATATAATTCAATAACAAATGCAGACTTCAAATATTTGACAAATATTGGTGTAGTCTAAAAATATCTGAGGAACATTCCACACCACGGTCAGACCCAGCACAGCCATATGCACCCTAATAACACCTAGATTAGTTTAATGCACTATGCTCTATGTGGGGCTGTCTTTGAAGACTATCAAGACATTGCAGTTGGTTCAAAAGAGAACAAGAAGGCTATTAAACAGCATTGGTACTGGAGGACACATCTTGCCAATTCATAAAGGACTGTGATGGTTTTGATCTAACAAACCCTTCATCAGGGTGGGCAGAAGGTAGGTCAGGATCTACTGGTAGAACTTTGGTTGATTTGCAGTAGATGGGCGAAGGTTTCCTGACTCCAGGGATGTTGGAGAAATCCTCAATGGATTGAGTTTGGAATTTTATAAATCTGACTTGCAGATTCTGCAGTTGGCTGCCTTTTTCTGAGTTGTGTGGATTCTGTGGACTTGCAGACCATTTAGGGGTGGGGTGGGGTTGTACACGTGCAAACAGGAACAAAATTCTCATATAAAAATCTGATTCCATCAATGAGTGGGCAATGGAACGAAGGATGCCTGACAATCCTCAGAAGACAGACGGAATGGATTTAACAACTGACTCTGACTCCCAGTTATTTAACAATAGCAACAATGAAAAATCTATTTTCTCTTTAATTCAGTTGCTGCAAAATAATGTTTGGGCAGGGGAACAAGAAGTGGATATGTCTGTAAAGGGACTTGTGAGCTTGGTTCTGGAACTAACCACAAATTCTTGGGCTGATCACGTGCTCTGAAACATCTTATTCCTCAGTTCTTAGCCTATGACTAGGGATGCTGTAGAAATTAGAGATGGACTAAAATGGGCTCAGATTTCCAAGAATCCAACCTGCAGAATCCACAGTAGACTGACCTCCTCAGGCCACGTGGAGTCCACTGACTTTTGGGTTTTTTTTTTAACTTCCCTGAAATTTACACAAATTTAGTTGTAGTAAAATATGCACATTTCTGCTGAGACTGGTGAATATACACGGGGAAAAGTTGAATGAGATAGGGGATAATATGCTAAATGTTACGTTGTTGTTGTTGTTCAGTCGTTCAGTCGTGTCCGACTCTTCGTGACCCCATGGACCACAGCACGCCAGGCCTTCCTGTCCTGCGCTCTCTCCCGGAGCGTGCTCAAGTTCATATTCATATTGTTCTTTACAGCATCGGATTTACAGCTCATGATCTGAGCCACAGTCAGCTCCAGGTCTTGTTTTTACTGACTGTATGGAGCTTCTCCATCTTTGGCTGCAAAGGACATAATCAATCTGATTTCGATATTGACCATCTGGTGACGTCCATGTGTAGAGTTGTCTCTTGTGCTGTTGGAAAAGAGTGTTTGCTATGATCAGCGTGTTCTCTTGGCAAAACTCTATTAGCTTTTGTCCTGCTTCATTTTGTACACCAAGGCCATGCCTGCCTGTTATCCCGGTGATTTCTTGACTTCCTACTTTAGCATTCCAATCCCCTATGATGATGAGGACATCTTTTTTTGGTGTTAGTTCTAGAAGGTGTTGTAGGTCTTCATAGAACCGATCAACCTCAGCTTCTTCGGCCTCAGCGGTTGGGGCATAGACTTGAATTACTGTGATGTTGAATGGTTTGCCTTGGATTCGTACTGAGATCATTCTATCATTTTTAAGATTGTACCCCAGTACTGCTTTTCCCACCCTTTTGTTGACTATGAGTGCTACTCCATTTCTTCTAAGGGATTCTTGCCCACAGTAGTAGATATGATGGTCACCTGAATTAAATTCGCCCATGCCTGTCCATTTGAGTTCGCTGATTCCCAAGATGTCAATGTTCAATCTTGCCATCTCATGTTTGACCACCTCCAGCTTACCTTGATTCATTGATCTGACATTCCAGGTTCCTAAACAATATTGTCCTTTACAGCATCGGATTTTCTTTTCACCACCAGACACATCCACAGCTGAGTGTCCTTTCGGCTTTGGCCCAGCCGCTTCACTCTTTCTGGCGCTACTTGGAAATACCCTCTGCTCTTCCCCAGTAGCATATTGGACACCTTCTGACCTGAGGGGCTCATCTTCCGGCGTCATCTCTTTTAGCCTTGTGATACGTTCCATGGGGTTTTCTTGGCAAGAATACTGGAGTGGGTTGCCATTTCCTTCTCCAGTGGACCACATTTTGTCAGAACTCTCCGCCATGACCTGTCCTTCTTGGGTGGCCCTGCACGGCATAGCTTATGGCTTCACTGAGTTACGCAAGCCCCTTCGCCACAACAAGGCAGTGATCCATGAAGGGGAAATGTTACGTACTAAAGGTAAATTACGTAAACTGTTGTGAACCCTCTTATGGAATGATTTGTGTATTTTTCTGCATAATGAAAAAAACAACACACATCCCAATCTGTCTGTGAGTGGATGATGGAACAAAGGCACCTGACAATCCATGAAACACAGACGGAGCAGATTTCACACAGTCAGTACATCCCTACGTATGACTGCTCACCTGAGCCACTCTTTTGCACCTGACTCCAGTTGATAGACGTCAGAATTCTAGTAAAAGTAAGGTAGATCCCACTTGACTAAAGTCTGCCCACCCATGTCCTAAATTATCTGGACTTGGATCACATCAAGGACTGCATGCCCAGCTACTACTTTGGAAGCCCTGTTCAGAGCACCTTCTCAGTTGTACTGAATGGCAACATGGAACAGGGCCTTGACAACTGTGACGTCCCATATCTCCTTATTCACTTGCCAAGCAACTCTCTGATAGTTTTTAGGAGACCAACAAATACATTTTGATCAGCTTTGAATGTCATTTGATGTGAAAGCTGTTGCTGATGAGCTGCATAGTTGATCTGCAAAGGTTTTTTTTTATTATTTGACTATGGATTTTATGACACCATTGTTCCTGGAGAAGCTGATAGACCAGCCATCTTGGCAGACTTTTACTGAGAGGTAGAATATACATGTTTTTACTAACAAATAAATGCAGTTTTCAGGGAAGCTTGAAACAGATGTGCTTTCCATGCTGGCTGGGGTTGATAGGAGTTTTGGTCCAACACATCTGGAGGGAACCAGGTTGTGGAAGGCTGGTATAAGGCATTGCTTTTCCCCCACCCCCATTTTCTGAATTTGGAGCATGTCCATAATGGACATAGAAAAAAAAAACATGGTTACATTATAAGGGTGGCAAGGTAGCATTTGGAAAACTAATTTGGAATGTGAAAGCAAATTAAACTTTAAAATTTAGGTCATGAATTAGCATTTCAGGTAATCTCTAAAATACAGGTCTGTTAAGATAGCAGCATTGCCTGTCAATAGTTTATTATGAAATTCAGTGGACTTGAACAGGTAAAACATAATTGGATTACAGGAAGAATAGATAATGGCTAAAAGATAAAGGGCACTAGAGTTAAGTTATTACCTTCCATTGCTTAAAAAAAAAAAAAGATAAATGGAAACAAAACAAAAGAGCTTTTGTCATTGGAGCAAAATTCATTTGCAAACTAAGATCCCTTGCATACTCTACTGGATGTTAACTCTCCCCTCTCACCCCCACCACATTATTTATCCTTCTGAAAGCCCAGTTGACTCACATTATGCAAACGAGGACTAAAGGTCAATCAACATATTCAAATACATCACAGGACAGTACCATTTTAGATGGCAGAGGAGGGGGAATTTAACTTTTTCAATGTTACCTCATATCAGAAACCCTGGAACGACATGGAGATGATTCTAACCTACAATTTTCCATGAAATGCTAACTTTCTATATGCAGGGAGGTGAGCACCACTTCACTCCCCATAGGGGAGCAATGAATTTCAGAAGTGGTCTTGGAAAAAGTGAATCATCATCACCACCACCACCACCACCACAAATGGCTCATGTAGCTGAATCGATTCTGTATTGAGCTGAATGGGGTTGGCCCATCAGTGCTACAGCTCTTTAGCATTTCATATGACAACCACAAACAGAACTAGTTATATATAAGAGGAAACCATGCAAATGGGCAGAATTTATGTAGGTTGCAGAATTCTTGTTGCAAAATTTGGCACCCCTTGGTGCCAACTTTTGTGTTTGTTGGTTTGTTTTCTTCTTTAGCACACGTACCCCTGTTTATATGTATATATGCAATTATTGGTGTCAACTCTTTCATAATGTTTTTTTGGTACTTATATCAAAATACCAATGTTTTAGTCCTGGAGGGAGGGACCATAGTCAGTGATAGTTCATGCAGCAGGTGATGGGAAAGACACTTCATGGAGGACGTTGGCTGGTCACAGCGTGAACAGACTGCTCAACTAGATGGACCCTTGGTCTGATCCAGCAGGGTTCTTCTTATGCTTCTGTGTGCCTTACACCATGGAGAGCTACTACCAGTCAAATTAGACAATATGGGGCAAACATTCTGACTTGGTTCAAGGCAGATTCCTATAAGAAGGGAATGTTGAACTTCTTTCAGCACATGGGCCAAATTCAATTTTGGAGAAAGTCTCAGGGGCCATATTCCAGTGGGTGGGAGTGGCCAAAACTAAAAAGGGGTGGGGGCACCCCCCAGCATATTTTAGCTTAAAGCTCCTATTGCCAGTAACTAAGCCTTAGGAGAGGCATTTCAACCTTGTAGAAAGGAGACAAAAACTGCATGAAGGCCTGGAAACCACAAATCATCAGCAGTTGGGGAGAAGAGAGTGGGGCTAGGGAGCGAGGAAGGGATATGGTCATCTGGGGAAACCCAGAGGGCTGGATTGGGATCGTAGGACTTGGCCTCAGGCATGAGTTTCTGCACCCCTGTTCATATTTATGTTTCCCAAATGAAGCCAGATATATTTTCCCCAAAGCCAGGAATGTGACAGTTACAAGAATATGAATACAGACATATGTGTGTGTGTGTATTCTATACACACACACACACACACTATCAGTGTTAATTCCCCCAGCCCTAAGAACTGGGAAATATTCAAGGTCAGCAGCTGCTGTTAAGCTTCTGGGTGACTGGATTTTGTGCCATTACTGAAGGCCCCCCAGAGTTCTTTATTGTTCTAACACAAGGCAAATTTTCCATCGCATATGTAATTACCATTCCCTTTGTGCTCAAGGTCCATACTTTGATCCCATTGCATCACGTCAGATCAGAATTATGCCATGCAAAATTAAAAGCAAGCTCCTGAATCTCAATGCACTGCATCCCTGGCATTGGCTCCCTGGGGTAGTCACTCATTCCTGAGACGGAAAAACGACAACCATGCTATGGATGCATGTGCATTCTTTGGCTTCATTGTGTAAAGAGAGGTTGGAGAGAAGTGATGCAGAGAATGAGGGAGACGTTGTTATTCTCTGAAGCCTTGCCATCCAAGCATTTCTGACCCGTATTTCTCAGAGTCTATGTAGGGAGATCAGCAAAGGAGGTCGTTACCTTGTCGTGGTGCTGGAGCCTGAGCACCTCAAAGACGTCATGAGCTAAACTGTGAAGGGACACCCAAGATGGGAAGATCATGGCAGAGAGGTCAGACTAAATACAATCCCTGGGGAAGGAAATGGCAACTCACCCCAGTATTCTTGCCATGAAAACTAAATGGATCAGTACAACCAGAGATATGTCGATATAACATCGGAAGATGGGACTCCCAGGTCAGAAGATGGTCAAAATGCTACTGGGGAGGAACAGAGGATAAGTTCAACTAGCCCCAGATGTGATGATGCAGCTAGCTCAAAGCCGAAAAGACAGCTAGCAGCTGATGGTGCTGGTGGTGAATGACGAATCCGATGTTCTAAAGATCAACACACCATAGGAACCTGGAATGTAAGATCTATGAGCCAGGGCAAATTGGATGTGGTTATTGGGGAGATGTCAAGATTCAATATAGACATTTTGGGTATCAGTGAACTGAAATGGACTGGAATGGGCCACTTCACATCAAATGACCACCAGATCTACTACTGTGGACAAGAGGACCACAGAAGAAATGGAGTGGCCTTCATAATTCATAATAAAGTGGCTAAAGCAGTGCTTGGATACAATCCAAAAAATGACAGAATGATCTCAATTCGAATTCAGGGTAAGCCATTTAACAACACAGTGATCCAAATATACGCCCCAACCACAGATGCTGAAGAAGCAGAAGTAGATCAGTTCTATGAGGATCTGCAGCACCTACTGGATAGTACGCCAAAAAAAGATGTTATTTTCATTACAGGAGACTGGAATGCTAAGGTGGGTAGTCAAACGACACCTGGAATTACAGGCAAGCATGGTCTGGGAGAACAAAATGAAGCAGGACATAGGCTGATAGAATTTTGCCAAGACAACTCACTGTGCATCACAAACACTCTCTTCCAACAACCTAAGAGACGACTTTATACATGGACTTCACCAGATGGTCGACACCGAAATCAGATTGACTACATCCTTTGTAGCCAAAGGTGGCGGACATCTATGCAGTTGGTAAAAACAAGACCTGGAGCTGATTGTAGTTCAGATCATGAACTTCTTATTGCACAATTTAGAATCAGACTAAAGAGAATAGGGAAGACCCACAGATCAGTTAGATATGAGTTCACTAATATTCCTCATGAATATGCAGTGGAGGTGAAGAATAGATTTAAGGGACTAGATTTAGTAGATAGGGTCCCGGAAGAACTATGGACAGAAGTTCGCAACATTGTTCAGGAGGCGGCAACAAAAAACGTCCCAAAGAAAAAGAAAACCAAGAAGGCAAGATGGCTGTCTGCTGAGACACTGGAAGCAGCCCAAGAAAGAAGGAAAGCAAAAGGCAACAGTGATAGGGGGACATATGCCCAATTAAATGCAAAATTCCAGAGGTTAGCCAGAAGAGATAAGGAATTATTTTTAAACAAGCAATGCGTGGAAGTGGAAGAAGATAATAGAATAGGAAAGACAAGAGACCTCTTCCAGAAAATTAGAAACATCAGAGGTAAATTCCAGGCAAAAATGGGTATGATCAAAAACAAAGATGGCAAGGACCTAACAGAAGCCGAAGAGATCAAGAAAAGGTGGCAAGAATGTACGGAAGATCTGTATAGGAAGGATAATAATATCGAGGATAGATCTGACAGTGTGGTCAGTGAGCTAGAGCCAGACATCCTGAAGAATGAGGTTGAATGGGCCATAAGAGGCATTGCTAATAACAAGGCAGCAGGAGATGATGGTATCCCAGCTGAACTGTTTAAAATCTTGCAAGATGATGCTGTCAAGGTGATGCATGCCATATGTCAGCAAATTTGGAAAACACAAGAATGGCCAACAGATTGGAAAAAATCAACTTATATCCCCATACCAAAAAAGGGAAGCACCAAAGAATGTTCAAACTATCGAATAGTGGCACTTATTTCACATGCCAGTAAGGTAATGCTCAAGATCTTGCAAGGTAGACTCCAGCAATTCATGGAACAAGAATTGCCAGATGTACAAGCTGGGTTTAGAAAAGGCAGAGGAACTAGAGACCAAATTGCCAATAACCTCTGGATAATGGAGAAAACCAAGGAGTTTCAGAAAAACATCTATTTCTGTTTTATTGACTATTCTAAAGCCTTCGACTGTGTGGATCATAACAAATTGTGGCAAGTTCTTGGTGGTATGGGGATACCAAGTCATCTTGTCTGCCTCCTGAGGAATCTGTATAACGACCAAGTAGCAAAGGTAAGAACAGACCATGGATCAACGGACTGGTTTAAGATTGGGAAAGGAGTACGGCAGGGTTGTATACTCTCACCCTACCTATTCAACCTGTACGCAGAACACATCATGCGACATGCTGGGCTTGATGAAGCCAAGGCTGGAGTTAAAATCGCTGGAAGAAACATTAACAATCTCAGACATGCAGATGATACCACTTTGATGGCTGAAAGCAAGGAGGAGCTGAAGAACCTGATGACAAAGGTGAAAGAAGAAAGTGCAAAAGCTGGGTTGCAGTTAAACCTAAAAATCCCCAAGATTATGGCAACCAGCTTGATTGATAACTGGCAAATAGAGGGAGAAAATGTGGAGGCAGTGACAGACTTTGTCTTTCTAGGTGCAAAGATTACTGCAGACGCTGACTGCAGCCAGGAAATCAGAAGACGTTTACTTCTTGGGAGGAGAGCAATGACAAAACTTGATAAAATAGTGAAGAGCAGAGACATCACACTGACAACAAAGGTCCACATAGTTCAAGCAATGGTATTCCCTGTAGTGACCTATGGCTGCGAGAGCTGGACCATAAGGAAGGCTGAGCGAAGGAAGAGAGATGCTTTTGAACTGTGGTGCTGGAGGAAAATTCTGAGAGTGCCTTGGACTGCAAGAAGATCAAACCAGTCCATACTCCAGGAAATAAAGCCAGACTGCTCACTTGAGGGAATGATATTAAAGGCAAAACTGAAGCACTTTGGCCACATAATGAGAAGATAGGATACCCTGGAGAAGATGCTGATGCTAGGGAAAGTGGAAGGCAAAAGGAAGAGGGGCCGACCAAGGGCAAGATGGATGGATGATATTCTGGAGGTGATGGACTCGACCTTGGGGGAGCTGGGGGTGGTGACGGCTGACAGGAAGCTCTGGCGTGGGCTGGTCCATGAAGTCACGAAGAGTCGGAAGCAACTGACTGAATAAACAACAACAATAACAACAACAACATGTAGGGCTCAGAGGTGGTAGCAAAATAGAAGCTGACCAGCTTGCAGGATTTGGTTCTAAATTTTAATCTGAAGTGACTATTGAACCATAGAGGCTGTCAGTAATGAGAGGTCCGGATGTGTATGCAATTGCACCGAACTCTTTTAGCCAGCTTATTGGGAAAAAACAAGATGCAGCTGCTAGGGATGGAATAAAAGACATCTTTTTTTGGCTCCAGGGTCTCACTTGCTCCTCCTTCCAGGTAGGGCTCAGAGATGGAAAGCTTCCAGCTAGCAGACATGTGCTGTGTCTCCTGGTCTGGCCTTCAGCTCAGGTTTGCTGCTGACCTAGCTCCCAAGGATGATGGTAGGGCATTTGGAACTGGGGTGTGATCCACCACAGGACATCAGGTCCCCTGGCTCTGCTGACTAGGGGCAGGAAAACCAAGGATGCTCCAGTTCATCAAGGTCCTCTGAACTCCACTTCTTAGCTTGGTTTAGTTTCCCTCCCATTCTCATGTTTTCTTTTATATCAGATGCGGAAAGTGCACATTTTGAATGGGAAAAGTATGCACTTTTGTGCACATTTTTCAAAAGTGTCCACCCCACCCATTGACTAGAGCATAAAAAACATGTTTTGTTTTAAAAAATCCATTTTAAAGTCTGTGTTTTTCAAAATACAATTTTCAAATGGAATGCAAGGTAGGGAATTTGCAAACTTTTTCCCCCTGAAAACAAACAAATCAATTAAATGGAAATAAATACTCTCCTATTCAGGTTTGGGATAGTGAGTGGGACAAGTTGCAATTACCTGAAGACTGAAACAAAATTCTCAGAAATCCCTACTCCCCAGGCAGTAGCTTCCCTTTGACCGCAGTAGCTCCTAGGGCTGGTGGTCCTCCTCCTCCAAGGAGGCTTCATCCAGTTCTGGGACTAGGCATACATTGGTCTTGACACTGAACTGAAATTGCCTCAGGCCCAACACTTTTGATATATGGTTGTATGTTGGAAAGGCACATTGGTAGTATAGAACAAGTTTTCTTTCGAAGGAGCTGATCTTTTCATGATCCAATAGGCTTCTTAGGAACCCTAGAATACAGCTTGTAAACCACTGGTCTAAAAAACAACAACGACAACTATGAAATTCTGGTCTGCTTTCCCAGTGGAAACCATCTGGGACGAGATTGTTATTACCCTTATCCCAATGAATGGCAGCTTGGAAGAGATGGCACTAATTAAATTGCAAGCTCCAACATCCATTACTTTAAGAACCTTTCTTGCTAATTTACGGAGTTGTTCACACAGATCTACCTTATGCATAATAGCTTTTCAATCAATAACAAACAGAGTGCAGCCAATACAGGCCAAGTCTTGTATGCAGATAAGCCAGCTGGCAAATAGACATTACTCTCAAAATACCTGCTTACCCATGAGATTTTTAAAGAACAGCTCAGATTGAATGCCATTTCCAGAATTAGACATCTCTTCTCAGTCTACCAGATATTTCAAGTAAACACAGTGATGGGGGCTGATATTTCTGCTTGGATGCTGATTCCACTAGATGTTTATCAAAAGTCAATGCTGAAATCAGACATTTGTATCATCCATCACATCTGGGTGATGCAGTCTTTGATCAACTGGGTGGACAACAACTGAGAGTCAGTGGAGATGGAATGTACTCTAAATTGCACTAATCTCAAATTGACCTACCCTAATCTCTAATGTACTCTAAATTACATTAATCCCCCCCACACACACACAGCTTGCATTTAACACACTGTGACTGCACTTCTCTTTCAGAACTCTGGATTCCTTGACACAGCTGCTTATTGTGAATGGCAGAAGGGCTGGGCCAACATCAAGGCAGAGCTGTAGGCAGAACCTGAGGGTCAGATCCAAAGCAGGACCTAAGATCCAGATCCAAGGAATCAATTGGACAATGGAGCAGAGGGCAAAGCAGGAATTACTGTCAGGGAGGAGTCCAGAATTTGGAGCTGAGGACAAACAATAAAAAAAGCAAAAAAAAAGCAAAAAAAAAAAAAGCACCCAACCCAACGGATCAGCTTACATGCCAAAGGCCTGCTTGAATAAATATGTTTATTGCTGGCAGAAGGACAGCAGAGTGGGAGCCAATCTAGCCTCCTGTGGCAGGGAGTTCCAAAGCCTGGGAGCAGCCACCAAAAAGGCCCTCTGTTGTGTGCCCACCAGGTACACCTCTGATGGCAATGGCGCCAAGACAAGAGCCTCCTCAGTAGATCTTAAACCTGGGGAGGATCATATGGGTGAAGACAGTCTTTCAGGTAGCCTGGACCCAAGCCATATATGGCTTTGTAGGTTATAATAAGGCCTAACTCAAACAAGACAGCTTTTCATTGGACTCTTCATGTTCAGGTGGGTCCAATGCCCATCTTGGGTGTGTAGGGCCAGTCCAGGGCCTGAGGGTACTTAGTACCCTAGGAAGAGGCTCCAATCCACATTTCTGTGGCTCACCCCACAGGGCAACAGCACACAGATCTGAAAGTTCCCTGGTCAAGCCCTGGCAGCTCCGGACAGAATAATTGGTCATCTCTCTCAAAGATGATCACAGATCAGCATCCAACAGCTTTGTTCTGAAAGCAAGAGGCAAGGCAAAGAACTGGCCATTAGCTGAGAGTCCATTCATAGCTCAGAAGCAGAAACAAGCTTTTGGGGCAAGTCAAAGTGTCTCACTGGAGAGTTAGCCAAAAGGCAGGAACAGGGAAGATCATGGACTACAATGCAGACACAAAGAAAGCATAGATTGGCAAAGGAACCAGGGGAAGGAACAAGATGGAGACCTAGGTGAAATGATTTCCTGCTCAGGCAGTGAACTGCAGGCTGCCATGGAAGTATTCTTATCTAGCAGGGCTAAGCAGTGGCCACTAATTTGCATCAGAGTTAAAGTCAAGGTCAGTGGCATCATGGTGCTAGTTTGGGGCCACAGTACATGCCAGGAGATACTGTTGCTGCCCAGGCAAATTCCCAACCTGACCTGGAAGCCTTTATGGTCCCTCCAGATCAGGGGAAGCCAATGGCTGACTTGCATAGGCCAAGTCATTCCAGTACCTAGGGAGAATGCACAGTTCAGGCAAAGAATTCCTCATGCCAGTGGCTCATCATAAAGGACAGAAGCAAACTGACAAGCAGGTACCTGGTTCTAGCCGCAGCAACTCTTGAGACATAGCCAGGTCAAAGCACAGTGGCAGAGCACATGATTTGCATGCACAAGGTCCCAGGTTCGGTCCCAGGTAAAAGGCTCAGGTTGAAGGTGATGGGACAGACATTGAACTGAGACCCTGGAGATGAACTGCAGGTATACAATACTGGGCTAGATAGATCAACCATTTGGCTTGGCATACAACAGTTTTGTATGTCACATCAACCCCCCTGCTGAATTTGGAATGAAAACTGAGTGGTGCAAGTTGTAACTAGGGGTTCTGGAGAAATTCGAGACAGACTAAAGTGAGACTGGATTTCTAAGGATCTGACCTGCAGAATCTGCTGCTGATTGACCTCCCCAGGCCACCCTGAGTCTGTGGACTTTTGGATCTTTTTTTTTTTTTTTTTAACTTCCCTGAAAGTTATGTATATTTATTCTTAGGAAAATATGCAAGTTTCTGCTGAGGAAAAGTTGAATGTAATGGGGCACAATATGCTAAATGTTACATAATAAGTCAAATTATGTACATTGTTACAAAACCTCTTACATCATTCTTTAAGTATTTCTCCACATGATGACAAATAATTCACATCCATCTGTGAGTGGATGATGCAACAAAAGGCGCCTGACAAGCCACGAAACACAGAGTGAATTTCACATAATCCGTACATCCCTACTTGTAACACTCTAACAAAGGTTTGCCAGAGAACATCTGGAAGATACTTGCCCCCATAAATTGCAAAGGATAATTTCTGGGGAGCAAATCTATTTAGTCTGATCTGATTAGCACCAGCTCCTCAGATCCCTAAACATAATGTCTTCCAGCCATTCCTGCTTCTTGAGTTCCATTTAGTTGGAGATACTAGCCACTAAATTTGAGCCTTTGGCCCCATCACTGAGTTATTCTGACCCCTCTTCCTTCACATTAAGGTATGCCACAGTGTGTGTGTGTGTGTGTGTGTGTGTGTGTGTATGTGTGTGTTGAGTGGGGTGCTTCATTTGCTGTATACACTAATGGGCATTTCAAATATTTATGACTGAAAAATCAATGGTACCATTTGTTTTTGCTTTGTGCATTAGCTTTTGTGCAGCAAGTCACTCTTTCATTTTTATAAAGATGGTTAGAGTTTCTATTGTCATCACTTCTGCTTAATGCCACAGACTCCATTAGAAGCACGGCACTTGCCCATGGTGCTGTGATAGAAGACTGGAATGAAGCAATTAAAGCAGATATTGATAATTCTTCTACATTAAGATAAAAGTATTATATTTCCATGACCGATTACTTAAAGAGTTCTATGCTTAATGTGCTCCTAAATGCCATGGTGCATCACTGTTGCAGCTCCATTAGCCCCAGTATACAACAACTGCTGTGACAAGCAATTGCAGAGTTTCCAAACTATTCATTCCGCTAAATTCAGTTATTATACCAAGTGCCGCATTAGAACAATAATTATAATTGATATACTGGCAGTCTGGATATCCTTGCTTTTTCTCTTCTCAGAATTACGCCAGTACTTTTCCAGCTGCACTGGCTGCCAGTCCATTTCCGGGCCCGATTCAAAGTGCTGGTGTTAACATTCAAAGCCCTTAACGGCTTGGGGCCAGGTTACCTGAAGGATCGCCTCCTCCCATATGTGCCTGCCCGGACCTTAAGATCATCATCAGCGGCCCTTCTCCGTGAGCCCTGCCAAAGGAAGTGAGGCGGGTGGCTACTAGGAGGAGGGCTTTTTCTGTTGTGGCACCCCGGCTCTGGAATGAGCTCCCTAGTGAGGTTCGCCTGGCGCCTACATTGTACTCCTTTCGGCGCCAGGTGAAGACCTTTTTATTTTCCCAGGCATTTTAGCTTTCTAAATTTTTATCTTTGCTGTTTTAAATCTGTATTTTAAACTCCTGTACTGCTGCTAGGTTTTATTGTGGTTGTATTGTTACATTGTGGTTTTAATGTTCTATATATTTTAAATTGTTTTATTGTGTGTTGTTTGGTTTTAGTTTTTGTGAACCGCCCAGAGAGCTTCGGCTATTGGGCGGTATAGAAATGAATAAATAAATAAATAAATAGTCAGTTCTTTCTATTCAAAATTGCCCCAAAGAAGTGAAATCTACTAGATGAAGGGCTGGTGGTGGTGGTGGAGAAGCAGGAAAAAATATTTATATATGTGAGTTATATCCCTCCTTATAGACCCATAAAAATAGATTAATTACTTGTAAAGGTTCTAATACAGGAGTAAGCATCCCAGTGCCCTCCAGATGGTTTGGACTATAAGTCCCATAACCACTGGCCATTGATGATTCTGTCTGGGGCTGATGGGAGTTGTAGTCCAAAACAATTGGAGGGTACCAGGTTGCCTCCCCCTGACCCAAGGACCAGGTAACACACAAAACATAAAGGAACAAAGAGGACTTGCATAGTGGGATGACATTCTAATGTAGATGGAAATAAAATTAAATATAAAAAGAAATTAAATATAAAACTAAAAAGAAGGGGAGGGCAAAAAACAAAAGCAACAAACAAAAACCAATTAGACATAGGCTAGCTGAACTAAATGAGACTTAAAGCATTTTTGAAAGAGCAAAACTGAATTGATTGAATGAACATTAGACAGTGAATGGTTCAGAGGCTGGGATTTTGCTTTTCAATAGGGACAGAGCTTTGCAGGGAATGACAGATATTGTGAGTTCAAACCCCATTTTGACCCAGAGCTGAATCACATTGTTCAGTTCAGTTCAGTTTTATTTGCATATTTGCCTCAGGACACAGAAGTAAACAGGATAACACACATGAAATGACTGATGACTAAACTCATACTTTACAGATCGTTAAAATGGAAGAGAGGGGGTACAACCAAAATTAGTTGTCATTGCAAAAGTCATGGCATCCATTAACAGGAAGGGATTTAATAGAAGCAGCATGAGATTTAAATGGGACTAAAGCATATGCTGCTGACTTAAGTCATGCTTGTCAACATCTGTTAGCCGGGGGGGGGGGGGAGAATCTTTGGAGCATTTTTTTCTTACTCAGCGGCACCTGGGAAAGACATTTGCTTACCCATTTTGAGCCAGGCCTGAATTTGAAGGGGAGAACATTTTCAAAATAGGGAAATTAATTTCAAATTCTGCTCCAGTTGTGAATTTGGTCCCATCTTCAGGCACAGAGTGAACACATTTCGTTCCATTTTCTTTTTCAGGCTTTTAAAATGAACATTTGAAGTTTCCTGCTGCTTTCTGTGTGTTGTGAGTTAGCAATTTGTTTTGTTCTTCTACTTTCTTATTTCAAGTGTTTGACTGTGATTGAGTGTACAAGATCTGTGATGGTGTCATGGGCTGGATTTCAGATTTCAGGCAGGGAGGGGAAGAGCTTCCTCCATCTTTGTCTGCCATTGTGCACCTGAGATTCTGTAGTATGTATAGCTGGTTATTGCAATCCAGGTAAGGGTTATCCATGTGCCAAAGCAGGATTCTACAAATAGACATAGACATAGAATCATAGGGTTGGAAGGGGCCTACAAGACCATTGAGTCCAAACCCCCGCTCAGTGCAGGAATCCTGATTCCTATCCAAGTACTTACCAGGGCTGACCCTGCTTAGCTTCCAAAATCAGATGAGATTGGGCCCATCCAGCCCTCTGTATCCCCAGCTAGAAAGTAGAGATGCACGGATTTTGTTAAATCTGAACTACTTGTGTTTTGCAGAATAGGAGGTATCTTTTGTTCCATCGTCCACTCATTGGCAGAATTGGATTTATTT
Source organism: Heloderma suspectum (assembly GCF_057233095.1). Taxonomy (NCBI): domain Eukaryota; kingdom Metazoa; phylum Chordata; class Lepidosauria; order Squamata; family Helodermatidae; genus Heloderma; species Heloderma suspectum. The sequence continues at coordinate 7,990,041 of NC_139466.1, forward strand.
ATTTTATTATTTTTACTTTTTAGAGATGTATGTAAATTTCATTCCTGTTTGCAAACACACATTAGTGCAAGGCTGAAGAACCTGCACCACTTGGGAAAAAAAGAACTGGCCCACTACGGAATCTGCAGGTTGGATTCATAGAAATTTGAATCCATTTCAGATGTCTCTGAAATGGGGTCATGTGTTTAAACCATGGGTGTCAAATAAGGATGTATGGACTGTGTAAAATCCACTCCACCTATGTTTCACAGGTTGTCAGGTACCCTTTGTTCCATCATCTCTTCACAGATGGATTTGATTTTTTTTCATTATGCAGAAAAATATGCAAAAATATCCTTAAGAGGGTTCACAATCATAGAATCAGAGACTAGTAGGGTTGGAAGGGGCCTATAAGACCATTGAGTCCAACCCCCTGCTCAATTCAGGAATCCAAGTCAGAACATCCCTGACAGGTGGCTGTCCAGCCTTATCTTGAATGCCTCCAGGGTGGGAGAGCCCATCACCTCTGTAGGAAATTGGTTCCATTGTCGTATTGGAGTTTTTCCTGATGTTCAGCCGGAACCCGGCTTCCCGTAACTTGAGCCCATTATTCCATGTCCTACGCTCTGGGATGATGGAGAAGAGATCCTGGCCTTCCTCTCTGTGACAGTCTTTCAAGGACTTGAAGAGCGCTATCATATCTCCCCTCAGTCTTCTCTTCTCAAGGCTAAACATGCCCAGTTCTTTCAGTCTGTCCTCATAGGGCTTTGTTTCCAGTCCCCTGATCATCTTTGTTGCCCTCCTCTGAACCCTCTCCAGTTGGTCTGCATCCTTCTTAAAGTGTGGTGCCCAGAACTGGACACAGTACTACAGATGAGGCCTAACCAGTGCTGAGTAGAGGGGAACTAGAAAAGAAATTACTTTTGAAAAGAAATTCAGGGCTTAATCCTATGGCCGCTAGTCAATGGCTAGACAGCCATAGGACAGGTCAGTTTCCAGGAACCAACCTCGGAGCCCACACTGTGAGTGCTGTTCCTAGAGAATCGCCCCCCCCCGCACCTCCTTGTAGGCAGCGAGGATTGGCCCTCACTCCATGTTCATAAGAGCAGTGTGGAGTGGTGAAAACGGGGTGTTCCCGGGGGCGGACAGGGGTGGGGCGGTTGGAATTGCCAACACGACACATCCTATGTGTCGTCTGGCTGCCGCTTCCTGTGCTCTGAGATCCCATAGTTAGGTGGCCGAAATCAGCTGTCTAGCCATGAAAGCCAGGCAAGGGGAGTGAAGAGGAGATCCACCCCTCACCACTCCTCCTGCCCTGCACTGGATAGGTGGTCACCCCCAGGCTTGGAGGTGACCATTGGTCCAGATAGAATTGCTCCGTCCAAGGAGGAGAAATTTCGGAGACATTCTTATGAGCTGGGTTTGGGGCTCTTGTGCTTACCTTACTTGTGAGGTGGCTGAGGAGTGTGCATGAGCATCCTGTCTGCCATTGTGCAATAATCTCTGTGACAGCCTGTAGCCTCCTCAGCTTCCCGCACTTCAGTTAAAGCAGTCATGAGGGAGACATCCTGAGGCAATTCCTCCCATGGGGCTTTTCAGTTCAGAAAGTGCAGGTGGCCTCAGAGGCTGCAGAGCAATGGGGAGATGTGTAATACAGAGAGAAAACACACTCAGCACCCTCAGCCACCTTGTAGTGATTAGGAAAGTTCAAAAATGCCACCAAAATAAATTCAAAATTCTGCCCCCCAAAAGTGGAAGCCTCAACACAGTTGATGCTGTTTCCACCTAAAGACACAGTGCAATAAACCAAAACCATGGGGGCGGGGGGGACAAAACAAACAAACAAAGGACCTGTGCTACAACCCCTGCCAATAGTGAGCCCAATCTGTGAGAAACTGTCGGAGAATTCCTCTTCCCCTAGGAGAAGTTTGGTGAAACTGTCCTCCCAATTTCTCTGCCCACAAATAGGCTGGAGAATTTTGAGAAGCCATTTGCACACACCTCTAATTATTTTATTTCACTTATTTTAGATTTTCCAATGCTGCAACAACCTCTGTGCCAGAGAATTACCTGGAGTTTACCAGAATGATAAGCAGCTGCCTGTCATCCTGAACTGTCAAGGAGGCTCAGGCCCATGCAGATCAGAGGATTTGGGGAGGCCTGGCTGTGTTTTGTAGTGAGCATAATGATTTTGGCCTTGCTCTTGGCCATGCCTGAAAATCTATATTTAACACTCATAACATAGATAAAGAGCTGTAAGACAAGCACCTTATCATATCCATCAGCAAAAATGGACTTGGTATGATTTAATGCCAGTAATGGCATTGCTTACATTTAAAAATACATTTTTTTTAAAACACTGTGGTAATAAACATTTTAAAAAGGGCTCCTTCTTTGCTTTCAGTGATGGAGACTACCACGCTGCAATAGATTTCCTTGACAGTGGCTGTATTTATCCAGTTAGATTTATCGGGATGAGGAAATTGCTCTTGTGAATAGGAGTAATATAGACATACACTATTACTGTAGCAAAGGGTGATATTAATTCATATCCTGCATTCCTCTTTCCCCAAGGTGCTTGAAAGAGGAAAATGACTATGAGCATTTTCTAAAGCAATCTCAGAAACCAGCTCACATTTCATCATCAGGCTAAATATCAAGGTTTAACGTGGCCAGGGCCCATCAGGTAGTATATCACTGCATGCCCCACATCTGTGAAATGCTCTTCACTGAGCAAGTCAGCATACTCTGACTCTGGGAATTGGCCAAATTCACTATAAGACATTCATGCTTGGGTTGGCTTTTGATAGCCAGTGTGTGTATATGTGTGAGTGGTAATTGCAATCTGTTTTTATTAACACTCTTCTCTGTATTCTTTTCTCTTGGGTATTCTTTCTGTGTTGCATTTTTTTTTTTAAAAAACCCTGTCATTACTCACCCTGAGTCCTTAATGAAAGAACATACAAAGACCCTTAAACGTGCTATTATTTCAAATGGGGTGCTTCTGGGGAGTTCAGAAGCAGGTCTTAGAGCAGGAGTATGAAAGCGTTTTGGGTGTGGGCACTGCATAGCATATGTGAACCATCAAGGTCCACACAATTGCACAGTGCTAGTGTTCAGTGGGCCCAGGAAATCCCCCATACGCTCATCTCTCTGTCTCAAACACACACAAACACACGTGCAAACACACTCATTCATCTCTCTCAGTCTCTCTCTCGGTCTCTATCTCTGTATCAAACACACACACTCATGCACACATATACACACACACACTCATCTCTTTCTGCCTTCATCTCAAGCACAGACATACACTCATTTATTTACACACACACACACACACACACTCATCTCTTTCTGCCTTCATCTCAAGCACAGACATACACTCATTTATTTACACACACACACACATCTCTTTCTGCCTTCATCTCAAGCACAGACATACACTCATTTATTTACACACATACACACACACTCATCTCTTTCTGCCTTCATCTCAAACACAAACATACTCATTTATTTACACACATACACACACACTCATCTCTTTCTGCCTTCATCTCAAGCACAGACATATACTCATTTATTTACACACATACACACACACTCATCTCTTTCTGCCTTCATCTCAAGCACAGACATACACTCATTTATTTACACACACACACACACACACACACACACACACATCTCTTTCTGCCTTCATCTCAAGCACAGACATACACTCATTTATTTACACACACACACACACACACACATTCATCTCTTTCTTCCTTCATCTCAAGCACAGACATACACTCATTTATTTACACACACACAGAGACACTCATCTCTTTCTGCCTTCATCTCAAGCACAGACATACACTCATTTATTTACACACATACACACACACACACTCATCTCTTTCTGCATTCATCTCAAGCACAGACATACACTCATTTATTTACACACACACACACCTACCTCAGTCTGTCTCTCTGCCTTTCTGTCTCTGCTCACACACACACACACACACACACACACACACACTTACTTACTCTTCTCCCCAACGATCTTGATCAGGATCATGGTGAGGGAGGAGTCTTTAACTTCTCCCCCAGTCATCCTGGTCAAGACTACCTTTTCCCCACTGCAATTAACAGCAAGGAATGAACAATCTCTGCATCAGGATTGCAGGGATTAAGGTTGATGGGTCCCTGCCAAGGATCCCATTCAAGATTGCTAACAGCAGTGAGGAAACTTGCAGCCTTGATCAAGATCACTGGGAGAGGCAATATAAAAACCTCCCCTCCCCAGCCAGGAATCCCAATCAAGACTGCTGCTCCCCACTACACAGCTATAAGTGGGTAGGGCACCTGGGGCTGGTGGGCTGCACATAGAGCAGTCTGTGGCTACTATTTGCCCATGTGTGGCTTAGAGGAAATAGCCCTCTCCTGCTGTTGACCCACCACCACCCAAGGAACTGGTCTTCAGTAGCATAGAGCTTCTGAACATAGAGGTTCCATATAGCCATCATGAATGGAGCTCTTTGATGGCGCTCTCCTCCTCCATTAATTTGTAAATCCTTCTTTAAAACCATCTAAGCTAGTGGTCATCACCACATCTTGGGTCAGAGAGCAATATATCAATTCTGTGCTGTGTGAAGAGGGACTTCCTTTTGTGTATTCTGAATCTACTGCTCACCAATGTCATTATATTTGCCTTCAGTGGGTGGAAGAGTTCTGCATGTGGAAGGTCCCTTCTCCCAATGTTCAGAGATCTCTCCTCCCACCACACCACAGCTCACACCATTCATCAAGGTCTCCTAACTCTCCAAGTAGCATTTTCAGGGGGCTTGAGGGGCTGCTGTGGGAAGGAGGGGTGGGGAAGTCCACTTCCATCAGCATAGTGGGTAAATCTAGATCCAACCCCTTGAGTTCTTGAACTGATAGAGCATTCTTGAATCTGGCTGGGCCTAGCACTTGGTCAGGTTATTTGAATTTCCACCTGTTGGCTATGTTAGTCCAGAACTATCCCAAGCCAACTCACTGGAAAAGACCATGATGCTGGGAAAGATTGAAGGCAAAAGGAGAAGGGGACGGCAGAGGATGAAATGGCTAGATAGCATCACTGATGCAATGAATATGAACTTGAGCACACTCCGGGAGAGAGCGGAGGACAGGAAGGCCTGGCGTGCTATGGTCCATGGGGTCACAAAGAGTCGGACACAACTTAACGGCTGAACAACAATGCCAAGCCATCCTACAGGAAGTAGGAAGTGAAGCATTCTGGGCAGCTTGCAAGGGGCTAGCTCTGTGGTACCCAGTTCCCTTTCTCAAATTATCTGACAAATCAACACTAGTGAAGACTTTGTCAACCAAATTTACATTTGAATACTTTATAGAAAAGTGACTCAAATTCTTCAACAAAGAAGCAAAGGAACCTATTATGTTATGCTCTCACCACATCTCTGGTAACTTTTTGAAGTGATTCTGTGATCTTCCACATCAGCTATATTGTAGACATTCCATGGGGCTGTCCATCCTGAGGATATGTTGTTCATAAATCTTTCTCAGCAGGTGAACTTGTCAGTTGAATAGGTTGGGGCAGAAACCTCAGCACAGAAAAAGAAGCTGGCAGGTGAGCTGATGGGGAAAATGGACTCTTACTGAAACCCAAAGTAGCATTTGACAAAACGGATGTTCCAAAGCAAAGGTTTTTCTTTCTTTAACGGCCACCTGGCTGCTTCTATATGCTGGCAAATATCTTACCCAGCGTGCATCTGCCAAATAATTTCAGGCACTTTTGCTTCCATTTATCTGGTTTCAGATTTGCTTGAACTATTACAGTGCTGTAAATAAAATGTTATCTTTCCAATTCTTCTGCACATCCTGATTTTGTTTGTTTGTTTGTTTTTGGTAGCAAACATGTCTCCCTGGGCACTTCTCTCTTATCAACAATTTCATAAATGTGTTTCTGTCTTCTGGGTCACAAAACACATATTTGAAAATCAATGGAGATGTAGTACCTGTGGGTAAACAAATCCCCCCTCTCTTTTGGTGTGTGTGTGTGTATGTGTGTGTATGTGTGTGTTTAATTACACATTTATTGGTAACTTTCAATTAAACTCAGTGGTTCAAAACATTTCTGCTAGCCTCTGCCTTCACCTTTGGTTAATTGTCTGCTCCCTTGATATCACTTTGGATATCAGATAGGAGAAGTCATTGACCTTCTCCACTTTGGGGGCTCCTTTCTGATAGTGGGCCATTGGGGTAGTTGGGCAAATATGTCTATTCATGCTAGTAGTCCACAGATACAATGCCTAACTCTCATGGATTTCTTTGTTGCCTCTGATTTTGGGAGGGAAGATGCTGAACTTGAAAGACACTTGGTCTGATCCAACACAATACTTTATATGTAACCCCCATCCCTCTGGCTGAGTCCAAAGGGGCCCATGGCTTTCTACAACCCCTTCCTTGCCATGTGATTAGTACTCGCCACATAATTTGTTCACATCATGGAGTGAGTGTCAGGTCTGGGATGTGGGTGGCAAGTGTCCTTCACTAGAAGACTGGGGACAAGGGTGATGGAGGTGGGCAGAGAACCAAGGTTACTCGGGCAAGGATCAGATACTGGCAAGGTGTGGCAGGGCCAGAGGCAAGAACAGTGTCCAGAGCAGGCGAAGGTCAATTACTGGTCAAAGTGCTGCAGGACAAAAACATCATCAGGAACAGGCAAAGGGACGAGTATCAGCAAGGCATAGCAACAAGAGGCAAACGCACGATGCTGCCACCGTGAAGACCCATGTTGCTGTGGCAAAGCTTGGAGGGAAGAGGAAGTCCTTTATTGAAGTCCTGGGAGCATCAGGAAGGAAGAGGCTTCCTGATGCTCCCAGCTGGTCTGCGTTAGAGGACCCATGAGCTTTACCTGGAAGTACCGCAGTATGGACCAGGTTGTCTTCTGTATCTGGTCACCAGGTGGAGCTGCAGAGCTTCCCAGGTCGAGCAGATGACAGTGAGCTACCCACCCATATTCTCCATCTTTCGTGATGGCATTACCAGGGCTGGGCCAAATGCAGCACTCTGAGGTGAGCTGGGGACCAGGATTCAGGACTCAAGAGGAAGTCAGAATCAAAGGATGAACTAGGAGGCAGAACTGAGGAGCAAGGCAGAAGTCAAGACTAGAAGGCAAATAAAGGATATAGGAATTGGGGATATCCGGGTCTTGTGAAATCCGTCCTGTGTGTGTTTCATGGATTGTGTGGTGCCATTCCTTCCGGCGTCTGTCCACAGACAGATTCACTTTTTTTGGTGAAAAAAAATGGAAAAATATGCAAATAATTCCACAAGAGACTGCACAAGAATTCACACACTTTATATCAGTACACAACATTTAGCATATTGTCTCCCATTCCATTCAACATTTCCCTGTGTATATTTACCAGTCTCAACAGAAACTTGCATATTTTCCTACGGATAAATTTGTGTAAATTTCGGTTTTTTTAAAAGTTTTTTTTTTTTTTAAGATCCGAAAGACAATGGACTCTGCAAGGCCAGAGGAAGCTGGTCCTCAGTGGGTTCCACAGGTCAGATTCTTAGAAATCTGAACTCATTTTAGTCTGTCTCATGTTCCCCCAGCATCCCTAACAGGAACGCAGTAGAGTTGAGGAAGACTTTGTTGTTTGAGGAAGGTTTAACTAGAACAGGAAACCCTCTTAGACTTCTTCCTGTCCAGAATGGTCCAATCCCCAGCCTGGGTGGGGTGGGATTGGGGTCATTCTAGGACTTGAGAATATTGAACTGCATATGCAAAGGCTGCAACCTGCAGTTCAGTGGCTCGCCACATGAGGCAGCCACACAAACCCAAGGGCTCCTAGTCCAAGGCCCAACAGGTGACTAGTGGAAGTGGGGAAACTCACTACATCATGATCTTGAATCGCACAGTGTGTACTGCTAAGCATTATGGCAAGGCTAGAAAACTCATGCAAATCTCCATGGGAAGAGTCCATCTCACACAGCATCAGGGCTAATGGTCAGGAGGTCAGCTGGTAAGCAGAGGTAGTCAGGCCATGAGAAGCTCAGTATGTATCTGAGGGATACATTGCTCAGACTGACAAGCCAGGGCAGAGCCAGCATCTTTACAGGACCAAGTGGAGGTCTATTGGCCCCTTGTGTCACATGTGGTTGCTGCAGTACTGCTTTCTGGCCATTAGCAGTGGCGGTGCTGCCGTGCAGCAGACATCAAGTCAGCATTCTCTCCTCTAGTAGGTTCCCATTGTGGTACAGATGGTACGTTGCCAGTTTCAGACCCCAGGTGCATCAAACACAATATGTGATGTTCATGGTAACACAATGGAGCAATGGCTGCTCCACCATGAACAGAGGTTTGCTGGCCCATTAAGGGTACAAATGTGGTCCAAAGGGATTCTATCACAATGGCTTCTTAGGGCATGGGTGAGTCATTTATTGCAACCCAGTAAGAAAGTGCCTTTGCAAATCATATTTGTTATACTGTATGGTATGCAGGTCAAAATACCGATAACTAGTCCTTTAGTGGTTGGCTTGAAGTGGGAAAATGTCTGCATTCTTATTTTTAGGTCTGCATAAGTGTAATTGGTTTGGAGAAGCTAACAGCACATCTAATGCCACATAATTAAAACCAAGGTAGCATCTTTTAAAAATTAATCTAAAATAATTTCTCCTTTCTTATGATCTACTGATTAAACACAATACAAATCTCATTTAAACTGCCTTTTATTTGGTAACAATGCCAGGCTGTAATTGACTTGTGTTTGATCTATGCTCTCTTGAAATTAAAGAAGAACAAAGACTATCAGATAAAAAGTAAATAGCACAAAGAAATATATATTTCCAACACCCTCTTTGAAATGCAAATGCATTCTGAGATATTGTTTAATATCCTTGAGCTGCATTTTGATATTTCTGCTGATTGACTGTCGCTGTCAGAAGTGAAAAGTTAATTCATTAGGGATAACTTTGGTGCTGATATTATAAGGGTGTTGAACAAATCTGACACTCTCAGTGACTGGGTTTGGAATTTGGATGACACACCGCAGCTCATCAAGAGTTATTTGCAACTGCTCGGGGATTGTTGTTGTGTTGTTTAGAACTTGTGAGCGTGGGCTATGCGAGGATTAAACAACACTTGCATAATTCACACACACCAGGTTCACATGACACAACAACCCCCAAGCAGGGATTGCATATTCAAAATGGCGGCCGCACATGCCCCACATGTGTGGTAGCCTCATCATGTGTTAAAAAATCCACAGTGTTGTGTCATGCAAACAGTCCCAGGGTGTTACAAGCCGAGTGCCAGCCGAGTGCACTTCACTCATCCTTTGCCTTCCCCAGATGCAAACATATGCATATATATTTTACCCACATGCAAACATATGCCAATCAGTTAATTAATGGTTTAATCAAGTAAAACTAATCTGAGATTTCTTTAGCTCTAATAGACAGACATTGTGCATATACACGTGTCTTCCTCCGTAAGCTGTGCTCAAAGCTCATTCAGATTATACAATTTCCTTTTCAGTCCTGGGGAGATGATAACTTTCTGTCATGCCTTCTTCACCCTTGAAGGATTTGTCCTTTTCTGGCTATCCAACCATCAACTGGAACGCTAACCTTTTAACTGCAGAGCAGTGTCCTTTATACAGAGTCACCCGGGAAACGTCCCTATGGACACAGAAGAATGAGTCATTATACCATGAATGTCAGATCCATGTAAAATGGGAAACCAGAATATAGGTTGCAGCAGTACAGCCATACCAGTCTGATTTACTACTGCATACAGAGAGCATTGATTTCTGCATCCAATGCAAACTTCTAACCCCCTCTTGATTCTTTAATAACAATGAATTATGCACATACACTACATTTTTTTTTGCATTTCCCCACTAATTAATTCCAATGGCTGCGTTCCTCCCTCACAAATAATCTGATATTTCATGTCTGTGTGGATTTAAACCTGGAAGATCAATGTAATTGGGAGGGGGGGGGACTATTTATCTCCAGTAGTTCCCTACAGTTGACCACATGTGTGTAAATCTATAGCCCTACCAGGAAAGATGGAAGTCTTTTTTGTTTTGTTTTTTGCAATAGGAAGCAATAGAAGATCAGGATGGTCCGCAGTGGCCCAAAGAATCTATAAATGGATGATCATTGGGTTTCCTGGGAAACGGTGGAATTATGAAACATGCTGCAGCTGAAAATAGGATTTTGACAAAATATTCAGCTGCAGAAATGGATATGGCAATGATGAGTTTTCAGGGAAGCATAATTATTCATCAGCTATTTTTCTCAGTATTTGAAATATATTTCCTAAAGTTGGCATAGGCTACATTTCCTCCTGCCCTCCTAAGTTTAAAAATGAAGCTACCAAAATAATTTAATGTGCAGTAGCTTTCCGTGGCCTTAAGTTATTGGGTAGTCATTGTGCATGCAATAAAAATACATCAGCCCTTGTTTGTTTTTACTTGACACATTAAGTTGTCATTGCAAATTTTATGGCAGGGAAATTCAAAGCTGTCAAGGATGGGTGGTGGACAACTTAGGGAGAAATCTTATCTGGATAGGTGGCCGCCTCCGAACTTGGAGGCTACCGCCTATCCAAAGCAAGGCAGGAGAAGTAGGGGTGTACGAAACCCCACTTACCTGGCTCTGCTGGGGTCCGCGGGGGGGGGGGAGGTGATCCGGTCCTCCCTCTGGAATCTTCGATGGGGCAGGGGAGGCGATCCAGTCCCCGCCCCCCAGAATCCTGCCTGGCCGGCTCCGCTCTGTGGCCAGTCTGCGGAGCCACCGGCCGGGCTGATCCGCAGAGAGGCCTCCATCCCCTGCTGGGCTGCTGCGGACGCAAATGGCGTCATGTGTAGGGGATGCCATTTGTGTCCCTACGCTAGGCCGTGATAGGCTACGTATATATTTATGTAGCCTATCACGTCTAAAGCAGGGACGCAAATGGCGGCCCCTGTGCCATTTGCATCCCTGCTTTAGCCGTGATAGGCTACATATATATTTACATAGCCTATCATGGCTAAAGTGGGGACGCAAATGGCATCCCCTATGCAGCGGATGCACCGGACGGCTGGCAGCAGGTAGGTCTGTTCCGGTGGGATTTTGAGGGTGGTGGTGGGGGTAGTCCGTTCCGCCGTGGACTCTGAGGTGGTGGTGGATTCTTTAGAATCTGGCCTCACTGGAGCCCGTGGTGGATTTCTCTGCCATCCCTAAGGAGTAGCACGGAGGGGATCATTCCCTCCATGCTCCTCCTGCCCTGCTTTTTCTGCTAGCTCGCCGATTGCAGCTGTCTAGCTGCAGAAACACAGAGTGGGGAAGGAGGCTGCTGCATGACACATCGGATGTGTCATATAGGCAGCTACACAATCCCTGCCCCAGAACGCCCCCAGCCATGACCCTTTCCGGCTGCTCTGCACTCCTCTTGTGGGTGCGGAGCATGGGGCTGTTCTGTGCTGCCTCCGGGGCAGCGCAGAAGTAGGGGGAGGTTGGTTCTCCAGGAACCAACCTCAAAGCATGGGCTCCGAGGTCAGTTACCAGATAACAGCATATCCTATGGCCATCTAGCCACTGTCCAGCAGCAATAGGATTGCTCCCTTAATGGCCTGAAGGCATCATGAAGCTTCCCAAAATGTTTCATTTTGCAACCTTCTGGGGTTACATATGAATACCAAGCACTATCTTTTTAGTTCTACTAGGTACGTTGTGCCTATGGTTATACCTAAGCCCCGCCCTCTGGAATGCTGTGACATCACTGCATTATGCAATATGGGCAGAACTTGCAGACATGTTAGTCACAGCCTACCTCTATCTTCTAACAGTTGACAGGCACTGCATGCTCTCTTGACGCAAGGACCAGCATGGTTGGGCACCTGCTGAGGGGCCACAACCCAGCAGGGACCCACTGATAAGAGTCCCCTGGACTTGCTCCTCTTGGTCACCATGCTTGTTTACCTGCTTCTCACCGTGGCCCAGGCAACCCTGGTGGTGAGAAGGAGGAGCAGTCGATGCCACGGTTTCCTTGCTCAGTGGCTCTCTGTCAAGCAAGCAAGTGGTAGCACTGATGACAGGAGGGACGAAGAGGAATAGCAGCTCCCAAGCATGGCAGTGAGAAGACTCATTGAGGGACTTGACCCACTGAGGGTGTCATGCCCCAGGGCCCTCCAAAACCTGGAGCTGGAACTGTTTCGACAGCCATTTCTTTTGATCTGCCCTTCTGGGGGCCAGCGCAAGCCTGAACTTTTGAAGTGGACAGGCTGCCCTTATTACCTTTCATAGGAAGCTGCCTTATAAAAAGTCAGACTACTGGTCCGTCCAGCTCAGTATTGTTTACACTGACTGGGAGCAGCTCTCCAGATCTTCAGACATGTGCTCTGCACAGTCCTACCTGCAGGTGCCCAACCATGCTTACTCTTGATGCCAGTCCTGTTAGCTGGGACAACTATATGGAACCTCTGTGTTCAGAGGTAGTATATCGCTGTGCACCCATTGCTGAAGAGCTATTGCAGGAGAGGGCTATTCCCTTGAAGCCCTGCTTGTGGGCTTCCCTGGAGCATCTAGCTGGCCACTGTAAAATGCAGGATGCTTAACTTAGATGGTCCTTTGATGTGATACCGCAGGGCTCTTCTTCCCATGCTCTGAACATGCGGCAGGAATCCAAAGAACAATTAATATCATTGTCACTGCCAGAAAGAACCCTCTCTTCTCTCTCACCTGCGTTCTATGCTTATCTGTTTCCTACTCTCCTGCAACCTCACAATTCCTCAAACAAGAAAAGTCAGAAAGTGGGAATTTTCTCCTCCCTCCCCCCCCCTTGTGTGAGAATATAGATATATAAGAAAATATTATGAGGCATTCAATAACTAAAGGACAGCCTGATTCCTGTTGTCTAAAAAGAGATGAACGTGGAGAGTTTCCCATCTCACTCTCTAATAGCTGCATTGTGGTCACATGAAAAAGAGGTTGTACCATATGTACACACAGTCCACACTGCTGATGACATTTTATGGATCTTTTAATGCCAGTTGGCAGGAAAAATATGCATACTGCTGTAAACACCCAGCAAACAGTTCTTACAGAAATTTACCCTCTTACGCATTAAATGATGGCACACAGATCAGAACAAGCATCATAGATTGGCAGTGTGACCCATAACTCCTTGTCTGCCTGTCTGTCTGTCTGTGCACACACACCTCAAGCTGTACCATATAAGTTCAAAGGAACAAGGAGAAAGTACTTCTTCACACAGCGCATAGTTAAACTATGGAATTCACTACCACAGCATGTGGTAATGGCCACCAATTTGGATGGCTTTAAAAGGGGGTTGAACAAATTCCTGGAGGAGAAGGCTATCGATGGCTACTAGTCCTGATGGCTATGTGCTACCTCCAGTACCAGAGGCAGTGAGACTATGTACACCAGTTGCTGGGGAACATGGGTGGGAGGGTGCTGTTGCATTCATGTCCTGCTTGTGGGTTCCTGGTGGACAGTTAGTTGCCCACTGTGTGAACAGAATGCTGGACTAGTTGGATCCTTAGTCTGGTCCAGCAGGGCTCTTCTTATGTTCTTAAGGAGCATTTTCACTTTAGGACAGGGTTGGGAAACATATGTGTTCCCCCCCACTCCAGATGCTGTTGGAGTGCACCTCCTATCATCCTTTACCATTGGCTATGCTGGCTAGGACTGATAGGTGTTGCAGTCCAACATACAGGGAGTCATGCATTCTCTTCTCTTGCTTTAGAGATTGCGTATACCTTGCCATTGCTATCTATGTCTTGCTAACCTGTAGATTAGACTTCCATAATGCACTGCATATGGGGTAGGGATGTTTGGATTGGATTTAATCCATTCCATGTGAGTTCCATGGATTGGGTAGAGTTTTGGGGTCCGTTGTTCGCAAACTCACAATTCAGATATTTCCCCCTGCTCAGAAAATTACATAAATAAATACACAGCCAGTTACGGAAGTATTTACATAACAATTTGCAGAATTTGTATTTGTGAATTGCATAATATTCTTCATCTAACTTGCAGTTTTGCCTATGAATTTATTTATGTAAATTTCCTTCCTTCCTTCCTTCCTTCCTTCCTTCCTTCCTTCCTTCCTTTCTTCCTTCTTTTTTAAGCTGCATGTCTATGGAATTCGCCTGATGGGCAGATGCTGGTCTGGCATGAAATCAGCAGACCGGATTACAAGATATCCAGACTCATTTCAGCTGGTTTTGGATTTCTTTGTCAGAAATGAATCTGAGCATGTGGAGATATCTAGCAGCTCAGATTCAGAATGGAAACAGCCAGAACAGGGGGAGGCTCCTTCCCTAGTAAGCTCAGATATGGCAAGGCCTTCTTCCCAAGACCTTGGCACACAGTTGGCTCAGCCTGAAGCCCCCCCCCTCCCTTTCCTCCTCCATGAGAACCCAGGTTTCAGGGGAGGAGGAGAGTGTGGGGCTTGACTTGAGGAATGCTAGGGTCTGTCACAGGGCAAAGAGGGAAAAGTCAGAGGCAGAGCCCAGACGCTCCGCCAGGTTGGCTATGCGTGACGGCCTATGTAGGAGGGAGCCATTGTAAGGGAGGGGCATCCCCCCTAAGCTAGTCTGTCTGAGAAGTTCTTGTTCAAACTGCTGGTAACTTCTCTAACTTCCACTTCAGCTCCTCTATTGAGATATGTAATTGTGTGGAGTGGTTTTTTCCATTGTAGTCTGTGAGTTTCCTAGAATGTGCATTTGTAAGGAACCTGGTCGTTAACTAATAAAATAGTGAGCCTGAAGCCTGGCATCCTGGAGTGTGTGATTGTGAAGGGGGAGGGCGAAGGAACATGACATTCTCCAACATCCCTAATATGGGACTGCCCATGGGAATGGTTCAAACTGCAATGGACATAGGTATGGCTGGATTCCCCCACCCCTCATGTTTAGACTATATGGCATCAGACTTCAGATGGGTGCACATGGAATTGAATTTACTTCACTTAAAAACAAACAAAAACAATGAAATTCCCTTCACATAGAAAACTAGATAATAAGGGTTCTAGCCTAGCCTTCAAACTGACCAGGTAACCTGCTAGTTTTCTAAGTACAAAGAAAACAGTACAGGATATATATATCTATATATCCCTGCACTTAGAATATATGGAGGAGCATTTCATTAAGTGAGCTCCCATCGAAGTGGTACAATCAAGAAAAAAGGTTAACTATCTCTGTGGGAACTAGGCCTTAGATTCTCAGTGTTAAGACCCTGATCTTCCCAAAACCCTAATCCCAAATGTCTTCTTTTAAGCTTGATGTAAATTCACAGCTGTAGTTGTTTCAGATCCTCCCTGGGTTCTAATGACATGGCCTTGCTCATCATGCTTAACTTGCAATTTAGTGGGAATTTAGTGGGAATTAAAATCATATTTCAAAACCTATGATTTTCAGTAAGTGTCCAAGATTCGTGCTCTGTCAGATAAAATAGATGCTATTGTTGCTGCTTTAAGGCAAATCACCTACTGGAATACAGAGACAGAAACAGGCTGAATATTTCCCTTAAATGCAATCCGATGAAAAGAAAGGACACAATCCTGCTGTTCACTTGCAGTGCCAGTAGCCCTTGGGGAATCTATATTGTAGTTCCCAAAGGAAGTAAGAAGTATTTTGTAGCCTGTGTCTGTCATTCCCACACAGCAGTACACAATTGCTCCCAAGCATCCAATCACAAGTCACAGAACCTCCTTAGTTTTCTAAGGAGCTCAAAGCAATAAAACATTTGATAGATGACTAGAGTGATGGTGGAGAAAAACTCAGGCTGAATCCAATTGAACATGGGTTAAAGCCCATCATAGGACTGCTGTTGTGGCAGTGAGGCTAGCAAAGATGTCTTCATTTTCTGCCTCTGTTGTGTCAGGGCAATGTCATCCAGTGGATTTATTTCAGGTGTTTAAAGGGCTACTAGATTCTGTTCCCCAACCCAAAGATGGTAAGGAGGAACCCTCTGAAGCCTGCTGTGATGAGGTTGCAGAACACTTTGCTGAGAAAATCACTAGGATTTGCTCCCACTTGGACTGCATAGCCAACATAGCTTCTGATGAGATAACTGAGGCAGCTGTTTGTCCAATTTTGATGGATGTGTTTCAGATTATTCAGCCTGTGGAGGTGGACAAGTTGCATGGAGGGGTCAGGCCAACTACGTGCTTCCCATGCCCATCCTGGCTTATATGAGCTGCTGCTGGTGTGTGTGTGTGTGTGTGTGTGTGTGTGGCAGTTGGGTGGTGGAGGTGGTTAATGCCTCCTTGGAAGAGGACTATGCTCCTGTCTCTCTAAAGGAGGCTGCGGTAAGGTCTTTATTGAAGAAGTCTTCACTGACTCCCACCAGCTTTGATAATTGTTGGCCAGTTTCAAATCTCCCTCTGTGGTTTATTTGTTTGTTTGTTTTGGTGGTGGTGGTGGGGAAGTTCTCAGAGCAGGTGGTGATCTCACAACTTCAAGTTCTATTGGAAGAAATTTATTATCTGGATCCCTTTCAGTCTGGGTTCAGACCTGGTTTGGGGATGGAAACAGCCTGGGTTGATGCTTTACACAGAGAGCTTGACAGGGGGAGTGCATGCCTGTTGACTCTGCTGGACCTCCTAGCAGCATTCAGTACTATTGATCATGGTATCCTATTGGGACACTTGGCTGACTTGTGACTTGAATACACCGTGTTGCAGCAGTTCCGGTCCTATTTGGCTGAACGTTCCCAGAAAGTTATGCTGAGGGACCATTGCTTACCCATTTGGCCATTTCTCAGGGCTCCATTCTGTCCCCCATGCTGTTTAACACGCATGGCGCCACTGGGAGAGGGCATCCAGAGTTTCTGGGTTGCTGATGATACCCAGCTCGGTGCCTCCTTCTCAACAGATGCCAAGGAGGCTATGGAAGTCCAGAACCACCAGTGTCTGGGTGCAATAAGGGGCTGGATGTGGGTGAATGAACTGAGGATGAATCCAGGCAAAATGGAAATCCTGGAGACAGGCCAACCCAGGTTTGGGAGCGCAGCCTGTTCTGGCTGGGGTAGCACTCCTTCTGGAGGGTCATGCATGCAGTGTAGCTTGGGGGTGTTCTTGGATACAGTGCAGCTCCTGGAGGGTCAGGCAGCAGTGGCCCTTGGAGGGCCTTTGCCCAGTGTTGGTTGGTGCACCAGTTGTGTCACTCCCTGGGGAAAGTGGAACGGACCGTAGTGACCCATGCCTTAAGCACCTCCAGAAAGTTCAGCTAGTGCAAAACGCAGCAGCCAGACTTTTATCTGGTATGCGTTTTACAGACCATACAATACTAGTTTTTAAATAGCTGCACTGGCTTCCAGTTTGTTTCTGGACTCAATTCGAGGTGCTGGTTCCTACTATGATGCCATAAATGGCTTTGGGCCAGGGTATCCCAAAGGCCTCCCGTATGTAAAAGGTAAAGGTGTCCCCAACCAGTCGTGTCCGACTCTAGGGTGCGGTGCTCATCCCCGTTTCTAAGCCGAAGAGCCAGCGCTGTCCGAAGATGCTTCCGTGGTCATGTGGCCGGCGTGACTGAACACCGAGGTGCACGGAATGCTGTTACCTTTCCCGCCAAGGCAGTACCTATTTATCTACTTGCAATTTCTTGCTTTCGAACTGCTAGGTTGGCAGAAGCTGGGACTGAAGACGGGAGCTCACTCCGTCACACAGCGCTCGGGTCTCGAACTGCTGACCTGCCGACCTTCCAGTCTGCAGCTCAGCATCTTAACCACTAAGCCACCATGGCCACCCTCCCGTATGAGGCTGCCTGAAATTTGCACTTGTTATCTGAGGCCTTTGTTGCCTGTCCTACCTCTTGGAGAGGTGGGGTTGGTGGGTCTTCGTAACAGGGCCTTTTGTGTAGCAGCCCTCTCCAGTTGTGCAATGTCCTCTCCAAGGAAGTTGGGCTAGCTTCCTCCTTTCATGTCCTTTAGATGGCTGGCAAAGACTGTCATTGTTCTGCTATGCTTGTTATAGTTAATGCTGCTCTCTGCTTCTATCATTAATGCTCGTGCGCGTGTGTGTTTAAGAAAATAGATTTTAGGTTTTTATATTTCTAGGGTGTAGGACTGGGAGCTGGGAGATCTGGGTTCTAGTCCCCACTCAGCCATGGAAGCTCACTGGGTAACTTTGGGCCAGTCACGGACTCTCAGCCCAACCTACCTCACAGGGTTGTTGTTGTGAGGATAAAATGGAGAGGAGGAGGAGGATAATGTAAGCTGCCTTGGGTTCCTTGCAAGAGGAAAAAAGGCAGGATATAAACGCAAAAAATAAATAAATAAATAAATAAATATTGTATATTGCCCTGAGCACTCATTATGTGGAGGGGCTATCCAAAAATATTCTAAATAAATAAAATAAATGCACCAGGCACCAGAGAGGGGATTTGTTTGTTTGTTTATGTCATTTCTATACCGCCCAATAGCCGAAGCTTTCTGGGTGGTTCACAGAAATTAAGACCAAAAAGCACATCGTAAAACAATATAAAATATAAAAACATTAAAACCACAGGGAAGGTGATGGTCTCTTTCCCCAGTTGCCATGGTTTGCTGCTGCTAAAGTTCTGCCACCACTAAAGAGGGGCGGTAGGAGAGTTCTAGACACCCCCCTTCCCTCTCCCTGCATGCCATGGCTTACTACTGCCAAAGCACTGCCACCATGTTAGCATGGCAGGTTGAGTAGAAGAGATGGTGGCTGGGAGTTGTGGTCCGAAGCATCTGGAAGGCGCCAGGTTGGGTAAGGCCAGTTTAGTAGATGTGTGGGTAGAAGAGGAATAAGTGGGTGTGTGGGAAGGAGGACGTTTTGGGGCTCAAGGGAATGAATTTTGATTGGGCTGGAAATGAGCGCTGCGCATGCACTGCACTCTGGATGCCACAAGGCAACCCCTATCCACTTTGGACCAATTTGGACCCCTTCCGCTTTGACTCGGAACCAAATCCGAAGTGAGATTTGGATGTCCGGATCACTCATTTTTGACATTTTCCCATGGACATGCATGGGAAAACACAAACAGCCATAACTTTTCCAGTTTTGATGGTACAGACATGAAACTTGGGGACCTCCCAGCCTCCTCCAGGGCATCACACCAGCCGTAGTAGTTCAGGCAGTCTGGCCCACTGGGTTGTGTGCTAGGCGCAGGTGAAATTTGAGATTTGCCACAAAAACTCTCGAAAGAAAGAGCTATAACTTTTCCCACTTTCCACAGATGTGCGTGAACCTTTGGCCCCTCTCAGACCCCCTCTAGGGCGTCACACTGGCCAAAGCTCAGGCAGTTTGGCCCACGGGGTTTTGTGCTAGGTGCAGGTGACTAGAACTAGTGACTAGAATGTTGGACTGGGAGTCAGGAGATCTGGGTTCTAGTCCCCACTTGGCCATGGAGGCTCACTGGGTGACTTTGGGCAAGTCATGGACTCTCAGCCCAGCCTCCCTCACTGGGTGGTTGTTGTGAGGATAAAATGGAGAGCAGGAGGATAATTTTTCCTTGCAAGAGGAAAAAAGGTGGGATATAAAATAAATAAATAAATAAATAAATAAATAAATATGTGTGTTGAAGCAGCGGTCACTATCCCTAACCTCTGCTGCAGGTTTCTTTGATGTGTAAAACAACCCTTATTCAGAAGAATCACCGGTTCATCCTCTCTTTGGCTGAATACGCACATTACCTAGCAGGCAGGCTGGAAGAGGTCTTTTTTTTTTTTTTTAGTGATCCGCTTTTGTTTATTTCTAGCACACAGTAAATGAGTATTTTGTATGTATGTTATATTTTAATGTTTAGGGAGAGTTTGGCCACACCACGCCTGCCAAATTTCTAACAGGTTTTAATTAAAAAAAAACCCCTGATTCTAGGGAACTGAAGGAACTGAGAGTGTAGCAAGTGCACATAATTATCCAGTTTATGCAGTTGGTGATCTCCAATGACCTCAGGTTCTCAGTGGTCTTCTGACAGAGGCAGGAAGACATAGCAACTCTGCCAGTCAGAAGCTGTGGTAGTTCTAGAGCTAATACATGCCAATGAGAGCTTCTATAGGGAAGATCTGCCTGGGGAGTGGCCCTGGACCTTGGGAATAGTTACACTGGTTTTCTAAAGGAAGGATCTACCAAAGAAAGAAAGAAAGAAAGAAGGAAAGAGGAATGAATGGACCAAAGTGCAATGCCCACTAGGGCATCTTGTGTAGGGAAGAGTGGCCTGGGGTTGCAATCCAGACAACACCAAGGCATATTGTCTAGGGAAGATAGCCCTGTGGCCAGAAAGGCGGATACAGACTGAGTCAAGCCCACCAAGAGGGCATATAGCTTTATAGGGGATGACCATGAGGGTTGACTAGGGCTCCTCTGCCCTGGGGATAACAGCAAGAGCAAATGAAAGACAGATACAGAAAGAAAAGTCACTACATGCCAGGGGGTAGGGGGAAGGGAGTAACAGTGCATCACTCGTCAGGCCTTGAAACTGGAGAATGTGCAGCACTCTTGTGCTGAGGACATCAGACACCTCTGACCTAACGTCCCTCAGCAGGCTCCCCTCTTTCACTACAGAAGGAGATCCTGCTCTGCCTTGGGCAGAGTGCGAGTGCTGCTGCTGCCTCCTCCAGCCTCCTCAAACAGTGACCTCTGGGCACTGCAACTGGCCTCCGCACTCATAGAATCATAGAATAGTAGGGTTGGAAGGGGTCTACAAGGCCATCAAGTCCAACCCCCTGCTCAGTGCAGGAATCCAAGTCAGAGCATCCCTGACAGGTGGCTGTCCAGCCTTGTCTTGAATGCCTCCAGTGAAGGAGAGCCCACCACCTCCCTAGGTCATTGGTTCCATGGTCATATTGCTCTAACAGTCAATAAGTTTTTCCTGATGTTCAGCTGGAATCTGGCTTCCTGTCACTTGAGCCCATTATTCTGTGTCCTGCAGTTCAGGATGATTGAGAAGAGATCTGGCCTTCCTGTCTCCCACTCTGCTGCCCTGCTGCACTAGGATGCACTATCTGGACTGGGGGAGAGCCAGCTTGCCTACCACTGCTGCTACTCCCAGGAGCACCTCACCCACCTCTGCCCCTGCCAATACCCCAAACATGCCTCCTATTGGGCTGGCTTGTTTTGCCACACAGTGGAGTATTATTAGAATAATAAGTTAATTAATATAAATACTATGTGTGTAGCACTTTCATCATTTTCTTGTGATGTGGATGTATTGCTTTGCTTGCTCCACAAGCATGCACACACACATACACACACATGCATGAGCAAAAGAAAAGCAAATACAGAACTACCTAAGCAAAGAAAAAGGTTTTTTAAAATTTATCATTTTATATTTAATTTTCTTTTAAGGAAGACATAAAGTTCAAGAAATACAGGAGGACTGTGGAGGGGATAAGATAAGAGGCAAGAGCAAGGAAAGAACAGGAAAAACACACACCCCTTTTAAAAAATTATGTTTTGGGAGGATCAAGATGGAAAAGAAACAGATGGTTCACTTCAGAAAGGGGGGTGGGGTTGCTATATATGGCATATATAGAGGTTGCTATAATATATGCCATTATTTTAGAATTTAGAATTTTTTAAAAAAACTAAATGGTTGAATATTAATTAAAAAGGGTGGGGGAATGGAGGAACAAGCCCAGAAGTTAATGTTTGTTTGGTTTTTAAATCGAGATAAGTCTGGGTTTTTAAAAATCTAGAAAAGACAGAGTTGAATGGAAAAAAAAACATGACAAGCAACAGTGAGGGCCAAACTTAAAAACAAAGAAACGCAGCCTTTTTCAGAGTTCCCAACTGACCACCTCGTGCAATGAACAATGGGAAGGCTGGTGTGTGTGTGTGTGAGCGAAGCAATGAGTGAAGAAAAAGGTAACTAGCAATGTTTGTTTGTAAAAATTTTGGAAAGACAGAGTGGAATGAATACACTGAACAAATGACTCAGAGGAAGAAAAAGAATAGGACAAGGCAGCTGCAATGAGCGCAAAACTTAAAACAAAAACAAAAACACACATCCCAGCCAACCACCTCATACAAGGAGTGAAGGAATGATCCCAGGAGAAGCTAGCTAACTACAATGTTTGTTTTAAAAATCTAGGAAAGACAGATTGGAATCAACAAAGAAGGAGGGGATATAAGAAGAAGCTGCAATGAGTGCCCCCCCCAGATCCAACGAAACCAACACAGCCCTCTCCCAAATGACCACCTTGTGCACTAAACACATGCAGCCTTTTGCCAAACTATATATACCCCCCTCCTCCACCACTGTCTCTGATTGGAGACTGCTGGCGTAGGTTTAGCCCTAGAGTTCCCATTAACCAAAGAACACTCCCTCCTCCTCCGCTCACCTCCCACTCGTGTCACTCCCACCTCCCCTCATGTCTGCTCACCTTCCCCCTCCCTCCTTCTCCTTTTGCCCCTCTGCATGAGCTTACAGAAGTCAATACATTTTGGGGACAGCCTGTCTTGGGTGCTCAGAAGGGATAGAAGATCTGAAATCTCCAAGGAGGACAAGGCACCTCGTGGAGGAGCTACTTCGCCTTGGGGTGCCTTGGTGCTGGTCTGATCTGCTTCGTATCATGATGAGGCACCTCTGAATCAGCCTGCTTTGCTTTGTTATTCGGGCATTGTACACAAGTAATACACAGCCCTACTGGAAATAAACAGAGCTATTTCTGGACCTTTTGGCAAATAGCTTGGCTTATTTCTGAGCCAATCCAGTGAGAGTCAAAGGAAACCTCGCCCATTACTAGTTCCTAGTCAGCTGTTCTGTAACTGCTGCTGAAGACTGTAGTGCTGGTCATACAAATAAGCTTGCCTGGTATTACTGATTTCCTCATTAAGGGGACTCTGATAAGATCCCGAGTAACATTTTCTGGAGGATGGCTTATAAACTGATGAAATAATGAATTGTGGCTGTCCTATGTAAATTTAACCCCATGGAAAGCAAATGTGGCATGTACCTCCATCATTCTTCCCTTTCATCAATATCCTGATAACACAGGTTGATGTATCAGGGTACTGATGAAATAGTATTTGCTAGCCAACACAAACAGGTCCTAAACATGTGGTTCTATCAAAAACTATTTTCATGGTATTGAACCACCAATGTAAGCTTTTGCCACCAATCTGCTCTCTTTTTCTTCATCAGGACCTGCCCTTTGTTGTACGAAAGTATTATGAATTATTGTGTAATTGCTGGAGCCTTTATAAGCTTTCAGAATGTTCTTCGCTTAGATTTATTTTTAGGTCCACTTATATCTCCCCTGCACCCCTCTTATTTGTCTCTTTGTCTGCTTTCCAACCAGCATATTTTTTTTTTGTCCTGGTAAGTACACAAGCCCTAAGCAGTGCATATGTTTACTCTGAAGTGGCCAAAAACAGTTCCTACTGTGTGTATGGGTTTTTAAAAATAGCAATCTGTAAAATGCGTACTTTAAAAAGAATTGGCTACACCCACAGTTTGTAATTGGACAGCCCCCAAAGGCCTTTCTGATGGAGTCTTAATCCTATCTCACATGTTTTCATCCATGACTTCAGAGGAATTGTCATTTTTTAAAAAAGAATTCTGTTTTAAACCCCTTTTCATCAAACTGTTTCACACAATCTTGCCCACGCATCCTGGACACTGTAAATGTTCCAGTGGAATCTTGATCAAATATGCATATACAAATGACAGTTCAGTTCTTCAGCACTACAAATCCCAGGCTGTTATGTGATTCTCACATGCAAAATACACATGCCCAACAAAATATGCATGCACACAAAGGGATCTGGGATATCCATTCCCCTAGGGGGTGGGGAAAAGACCCCTTTTCCTAGTTCTGAGAGAGCAGAATCAATAGCAGATTTTTTGGGGGGGATCTGAAGTGGCACTATATACATGGCCAAACAAAAGAGGCAGAAGAAATATCCTGCCTTTGGCCTCTGATAAAATTCTAGTTTGATTCGTTGTAAGCTCCAGGCTTGAAACAACATTTACTACTCAGCATAACAGTTACTTTAGCTGGTTATTCATGTTCTGCTTTGCAGTAATTTTGTGTAATCTTTCTATAGCTAATAAGCTATGTTTGAAAAGCACTATATATTGCTTGGAGTTTGCAGAACTGGTTTGGATATGCAATTAATACATTTAACACATTTAGGGCACAATCCTATGGCCGCTAGATCAGGGATGAGTTAGTGCTCTGCCAAAATCTGTCCTTCATTTTGTTGAACATTTTCTCCTCCCATGAAAGAGACATCTATAGTTCTGCCTCATTCAGGATGTTTTATAATGTATTTTTGTGGTGTTTTTGAGCTTATCTAATCACAGCCAGCCTCTCAGGCTACCTGCACGTCCTGATCTGAAAAAAGCCCCAAGGGAGGAATTGCCTCATGGTGCCTTAAACTGGGCTTTAATTGAAGTGTGGGAAGCTGAGGAGGCTGCAGGCTGCCAGATAGACGACTGCCCAGTGAAAAACAAGACACTTGTGCTCACTCCTCAGCCACCTCCAAACTGAGAAAAGAAGAAACCCAAGCCCACCCCATGAGAATTTCTTTCAAATTTCTTCACCGTTAAAGTTCTTTTTGGAAGCAATTTCTCTTATATCAAATTGAATGAGAATAGTTGACAAAAATGTGGGAGAAGTTTTTGTTGCATCACTAACAAAAAAATACTGCCTGTCTGTCCCAGGTTTGCAGAACCACAGGGTTGGGGTGTCAAATCAGGGCCTCCAGAGTTCCCCAGATGGCTGATCAACTTTCCCCTGGCCCCCACTCCATTTCACCTGACCTTCAATCATTTGGTGGTTTCCCTGTATTTGCAAAGTTTTTTTCCCCATTCTAGAAGGCTGAAAAGCCTGGATAGAAGCTGAATTCCCAGCATTAAGAGCTTTAAGCTATGGTATGCTGGTATTTTTTTCCACACCTCTTTTGCCTTTGGCCCAACCTCATTTTCCCTTCAGCCCCACCCACCATTGGAAGGCAGCCCCTGAGAGCTTCTCTGAAAGGTAATTCAGCCTGAGGGATGAAAGTCATTCTCCACCCCTGCTTAATGGGGAATTACAGCCCACATCAAATAGTATCATTAACATGGAAATAATTGAAAGGCAATGGCATAATCTTTGTGGCTACTTCCACAGAGTTATATTTCATCTGTTTTCACTCACATGAACATTTCAGATTCAAGCCAAATAACTCCAGTCTTTCAGCTGAGATCCCCATTTTAAGCTCAGTCCTGACTCCTATGTTTAACCTGACTCATTTCCAGTGCAAATTTGTTCACCTGCATTATGCTTGCAAAGCACAGGGCCGTAAGCCGCAGATGACCCGTGTGCATCTGTTTTATTTCCTTCCGTCAGAATTATCTCAGACATCAAATAAATCCACCTGTTTCCTTCCTTCTGCCAAGAATGGGAGGATTTACCGCTCTGAGTTAACAGAAATTGCTTATTATGCCATCTGATCCTTGCCCGTGTCTTCAGCTTTGAATATTATTACCCCTCGCAGTACCTAAAGTAGCTAAAAACTTTCAATGCATTTTTAAATTGTATGTGAACTTTGCATGACATTAATGATATGAAACCGATGGCTCCCAGGCAAGATAATCCTTTAGCAGCACTTATTTAACACCTATCAGCTGTCTTGCAAAGGAATTAACCTCTCTAATATGAAAAAAAGTGAAGAAAGTGAACAGGTGTGGCCAGGTACAGAGTGCCTGGAAAACATATAGCAGTGATGCAGGAATGCTCCCATAAGTTCCAAAAACATTTCAGAATGTTGTCAATGGAGGAAGAGGTGGTGTGCTTACTTTCTCTCTCTCTCTCTTCCCCCCCCCCAAGGAATTACAACAACAGCACCAGCATATGTTTCTGTTCAACTTACACCAGTGTAGGAAAATCGCTTGCACCCCAAACTTCAGTATACTGTATTGATTTCCCTGCTCTTTTTTTGCTCATCCCTGCACATTTTGGAATTAATACATTACAAGTGGGGCTGCACAACAAAATAGTACAGCGTATCCCCACTTCCTCAGAGGAGTGCTCCCATTCAGTGCTGGAGACAGCTTGGATCAGGAGTCTTTCAGTGCTAGTCAAGCCACTCCAGGCAAGAAGGGGAATTCCAGGGTGGCGGAGGGAAAGAAAAAACGACTACAACCCCTCTTTCACCCAGATGCTTTCCTCTGCTAAATAGAGTGCTAAATATTATACTGCAACTCCCATCATTGATGATTGCCCATGTTGGCTGGGGCTGATAGGAGTCATTGTCCAAAGCAGCTGAGGAGAACACCCTGGAGAAGGCTTGGTCATGCTTGGGGCTGAGTGCCAGCCCTGAACCCAAGCATTTCCAGGCACATAGTGGGAAGGTGTGTGTGCTCTGGATCTAAGTCCAAGATTTGCTGTTCACTGGAATGGATAGCATGTTAGCTGTTGCACAGACTTCATGTGCGTATTCTAGCAAACATACTCATCTGGGACTTAGCTCCACCACTCTGGACAACCAGAGCTCTAGCTCCAAAGTTGTGGTGAAACTGAAACTAGCCATAAGTGGGGATGCTGGAAAAATTAGAGATGGACTACAATAAGCTCAGAATTTTAAGAATCTGACTTGCAGAATCTGCTGTGGAGTGCCCCATTCAGGCTGCATGGAGTCTGTGGACTTTGGGATCTTTTTTAAAAAATTTTTTCCCAAAATTTACACATATTTATTTGTAGGAAAATACACACATTTCTACTGAGCCTGGTAAATATACATGGGAAAAATTGAATGGAATAGGGGACAATACACTAAATGTTACATACTAAGGTAAATTATGTAAATCATTGTGAACCCTCTTACAGAACCATTTGTGTATTTTTCCGCACAATAGAAAAAAAAATCGAATCTGTCTGTGAGTGGACAATGGAACAAAAGATGCATGACAATCTGCAAAAACAGACAGAACAGGTTTTATATGGTCTGTACATCCCTAGCCACAAGACACCATACCATGTCCGTATTGCCTAAATAACACATCTGTTAATGGTGAGGCGCTTAACAGCTGTAATTCCCCAGCATTTTGGGGCTTGAGTGGACATGGAAAGCCTTTAACAATCATGTTAAACTAAAAGGGCTTCTGCTTCTGTTTCTGCTTCTGCTGCTTCAAATCTGACTATAAATTAAGAATTTGAGCAGGACAACTTAGTCTTCTCTCCCCACCACTCCACTTTCCTTTTGTTGCCTCTCAACTGACATCTCAGCACACCTTATTTCCCAGACATGCACAGAGTTCTTTCAAATTATATATATATATATATATATATATACACACACACACACATATACACACACACACACACACACACACACACATAAAAAAGGTAAAGGTAAAGGTGTCCCCAACCAGTCGTGCCCGACTCTAGGGTGCGGTGCTCATCCCCGTTTCTAAGCCGAAGAGCCAGCGCTGTCCGAAGACGTTTCCGTGGTCATGTGGCTGGCATGACTGAACACCGAGGTGCACGGAACGCTGTTACCTTTCCCGCCGAGGCGGTACCTATTTATCTACTTGCAATTTCTTGCTTTCGAACTGCTAGGTTGGCAGAAGCTGGGACTGAAGACGGGAGCTCACTCCGTCACGCAGCACTCGGGTCTCGAACTGCTGACCTGCCGACCTTCCAGTCTGCAGTTCAGCATCTTAACCACTAAGCCACCGCGGCCATATATATACATATATACACACGCACACACACACACACACACACACATATTAGGGCTGTGGAGGTACCCCCCAATCCAACTAGGAAGCTGTTTCGTGGCTTTGGAGGTGGGCCCAATTCGGCTCTGGCTGATTTGGGGGGCCCCGAACCCAACTCAGCTCCAAACCCGAAGTGGGATTTGGATTCTGAACCCTGCTTTGGGTACCCCCCTGATGCCCCCACATAATCCCCCAGCTCCTTACCTGGTCCGCCTTCTATGCCTTCTCCATGACTGCCTCTGCATTTTCCTCACAGCCACTGCTGCCTTCTCCGCCACCACCGCCATCTCCTGAGGCCTGGATGCATGGCGACTCTTCTTGCAGGGAGTCACCATTTTTAAAATGGCAACTTCCTGGAAGTTCCAGGAAAAATGGCAACTCCCTGCAAGAAGAGTTGCAGCGCATCCAGGCCTCAGGAGCTGGCGGCAGCAGAGGCAGAGAAGCCAGAGAAGGCGGGGAAGGCAGTGGCGACATGGCGGTAGAGGAGGCAGAGGAGGTGGCGGCATGGCAGCAGCGGGTGGTGGCAGTGCGTCGACGGAGAAGCCATTGGAAAAGGCGGCAGAGAAGGTGGCTTAGGTAAGGACCTGGAGGTGCCGGGGGGGGCTGGGGGGGTGAAGCTCCAAAGTGCACTGAGTGCTTTAGAGAGATCCCCGACCTGCTCCTGGCTGCTTAGTGCCCCCCTCCGCTTCGCCTTGGAAGGGACTCAAAGTGACCCAAAGCAGCCCGCTTCGACTTGGGGTTCAGGCCTCGGGCTGAAGTGGTGCACAGCCCTAATATGTGTGTGTACACACACACACACACACACACACACACACCTTGTCCCCCACCCCTTTATGGAGGGTGTTGCCCTTTTAGGAGATATTTATGTATTGGTACTTCTGCAAATCTCAGGGTTCTCACGAAGCGTGCTGCTATTTTTTCCTCTAGTTTCTTAGTGGGACTACTTTGGCTCCAGCCCTATTGGCACTCACCAATATGAGGTCCATATTAGAGGGAGCGTTGAAGATTAAAATACAGTCCAGTAAGATATGCTATTTCAGTCTTCAAGTTCACAACTTCCATTTTCTTAAATTTAGAAAAATAATAACATCAGAGTTCCTATCTAGTATAGATGATGATGATGATGATAATAATATCAAGAGAGAGTTTTTATCCAGTATCATAGTCCCAGGGAATAGTCTGAAGGCACATGAGGCAGCCTCCTTGCTGAAACCAAGCTGGTCTGGGTCTGGTCAGTGCTTGGAGGGGAGACCCCCTGGGAATCACACGGAGCAACCTTCAGTTCCATGATAGAAGAAAGGTGGGATATAAATGAAAAAAAAAATACAATTAATTAAATTAATATATCACAACTGAATATCTGTGTGGTTTGCATTACCAATACTTAACAGAGGAAAACATGATAATTTCAGTTAATTTGTTTTTGTCCACTTTTTAATGCTTAGGTAGCTTGGTATTTTTGCCATTAATATATTTTATTTTCCTGTCCTGAGATAGATGGTGCTGTCAGAACACTCTAATCTGGTTAATCTTTCAAGGGACACACTACTATTCTCCCCCTGCCACCACTTCATTGTCACATTGCAGGATTACTAAACATGGAAAGTTCCTTCCCATTTTTGACCTTTCCAGCATTTCAAATTATTTCTTCCTGAGATTTCAGTGAGAGTCTCTGGTGTCTTATACTGATCAAGACTTAAAACTGCACTGATTTTTAAAACATCATTATGCACAAAACTTCCATTACAATTTCAGCTATTGCAACAAGGTGGTGTATTACCCTAATGCAATTGCATAACAGTTATACATACCATGAAAATGTCCAGGAAAGACTACTCCAACATGTTTTACATTGGTCTGCCTTTGAAGACTGTTCAGAAACTTCAAAACACAACAGTGATACAACAGCAAGGCCATTAACAGGTATTGATGGACTGATCCTGCATTCTACTGTATTTCTAAAGCACTCAAGGAGACATGCATCCATCAGAACCCCCAAAAGTTGAAACAAACAATAAAAAAAAGACCATGGCATATAAGAGAGATCTCAGGGGATGACAATATCATCAGTCACCCAGGCCAAAGGCCTTTTGCAACAACTAAGTCTTCAAATGGTGTCTGAATGCCATTCAAGAGTGAGACAAACTTATCTCCCAGGGCAGGGAGTTCCACAACCTAGGGGCTGCCACAGATAATTCCCTATCAGTTCTCTCAACCATCCTCACCTCAGATGGTGGTGGGAGACACCAAAGGGCCTCCTCTAGCTGTTGGAGTGGACATGCAGGTTCATGTGGAAGGAGATGTTTCTTCAAGTATCTTGGGCCCAAGCAACAGTATGGCTATATATCCTACATTACAGAGGACAACCCTCTGTGTAAAGGCATCATCTATTTGAAGGGCTGTCCAGTCCATCATCCCAGAGTGCAGGACATGGAATCATGGGCTCAAGGTACAAGAAGCCAGATTTTGGCTGAACATCAGGAAAAACTTCGAGCAAGATGATAATGGAACCAATTACCTAGGGAGGTGGTGGGCTCTCGCACACTGGAGGCATTCAAGACGAAGCTGGACAGCCATCTGTCAGGGATGCTCTGACTTAGATTCCTGCATTGAGCAGGGGGTTGGACTCGATGGCCCTGTAGGCCCCTTCCAACCCAACTATTCTATGATTCTATGTTTCTATGCCCAGTTTAAAGAGGAAGAATCTTTAGAAGGGAGAGCCCAAGGGCCTTGATGGTGCCTGTCAAAAGTTAGCATCTGGATGGGAGATTGAGCAGGCAGGCTCACAGGTCAACTGGCCACCATCTTCCCCAGTGTAGTGAATGCAGTTTATTTCTATTTCTACAGCAATCATTTCTAAATCTGCATTTATATATTTTCTGAATAATGTGGATTCTACAGACATTTTTTTGTGTGGGGGGGTCACAAATGCACATTTGCATAAGTGTGCATTAGCACAAATGCACATTTGCAAACAAGAACAAAATTCTTGTAGATGAGATCCCTAAAAAAATCAAAACCTGGTTCTGTCAATAGACAGACAATGGAATGAAAAATGCCAGACAATCTCTGAAACACAGACTGAACGGATTTAACAAAATCCATACATCCCTAGTTGTACCTAAGGCAGCTTTACCATCATGGTAATAAGTTCAGCTCATGCAAGGCAGGCAATCTATTATTCACTGATCCCTCCTATGCACTTAGGTCCCTGCTTGAAAACTTTCTCCTTGGGACCATCTGGAACAATATGGGATGCAATGCATAGGACTGCAGCAGGTAAAGGAGATTAGTGAAAATTGGTTACCTTTCCTTGTGTGAGCAGAAGGGCTTTCCACTAGTAAAAAACCACTATTGGATACAAATAACCAAAGGCTCCTGTACAGCTAAGAGGTGGGGAAATATATTGTAATAAATAATCTGTTTTATAATAAGAACATATAATGCCATTTTTGTGGGAAATATCAGAAGGAAGATGACAGAGTTATTTTCATATGTGGTACAAAATAAGTAGAACCATTTTAAGTAGAACCGTTTCATATGTGGTATGAAATAAGTAGAACCCAGCAGCAATGACATTTTGGCATGAAATAAGTAGAACCATTGAAGAGGCCACTGGGCTGAAGTTATCTTCAGAGCCATTGATATATCTATTAAATTGTACAAAAGATGCATCAAACCATTACTGAGAACTTCTCTTGCATATAAGAGCTGCTGGGATAAGCAATGATAAATGTTGAAGATTGCTATCAGTGCAATCAATACCAGAGTGGGAAAATAAATTATATTACACAATTATGTCAAGATTGTCAAGCTGTATAAGAGTAAATAAGGAAGAGAGGGGGAAGCAATTACTTTTGTTCAAAATTGCAAAGCCTATTATCAACTATCGGCAGACTAAGGAAAGTGCCTCCACAAATATGGTCTCCAAGTTTAATTTGCTGTGATATAGATCATAGCACAACAGGTACTGTTTGCACAGCATTGTGTCCTATTAATTCTGCAAATATAACATAGTAATTTTTTTATAAGAAAACAATACAAAATTAAACATCATAGTGTTTAATTCTCAGCTGTGTGGGTATTTCCTCCTTCTGAAGAATGTGCTGACTGCCATTCCTAGTGGAAAATTACTTGCTATATTGAACTTGCTAGAACATACGATGATGGAGGGGAAAAAAAGGTTCTTTAACTTTTTTTTTTTATATTCTCACAGGCCAAGCCAACTGCAGTGTTCTTAGTAGATACACAGGAATCTCTCCAGGAAGTATCACATTTTTGAACCTTTGTCCCATAAGAACAGCAGAAGTGCCCTACTGAATCAGATCAAAAGTCTGCCTAGTCCAGCATCCTGTTTTGTACAGTGGCCATTCGCTATCTCCTGCTCCTTCCCAGATCCATCTGCTAGTCAGTGGCATGTTGTCTCTGAACCTGGAGATTCATTTTCACTATCGTAGTTTCAGTTTCAGGCCCAGATATTTTTGTAAGGGGGCTTGGTGACCACCATAGCATTGAAGATGTAGCGTCACTGGGCACTATGAGGTCCAGCTCACACCAAGAAGGTGGGGCCAGGGCCAGAGAACAGAGCAGTACCATGGAGAGGTTCAAATGATGCTGGGGCTGGAAGCCAGACAAGCTTGCCTCTGCATTGCTTCAACAAGCAGCAGATTGTGTCTGAGCATTAAGTATGTTTTGGCTTCATTTAGGCTACTTAGCCCCACATCCTTATTGACTGAGGACTTATCTATTAAAGGAACCTGGTAATTTTGTAGCAGCTGCAGACTTTGATGACATGGAAGCGGCTGCAGTGTGGTAGCATCTCCATGGCTAGAGAATCTGAGGCCAGTGACACAACCTCTGCAGGACACCAGGAAGCTGGTCCCTAGGGCCTTTCATGAGAACCAAGTCCTGAGGAGAAGAAACTCCCAAGAGACCCTCACTTACCATTAACTCAGGCACCTCATTCTCTGAGGGTGCTGGGTCCTGGACCAAGACAGCCCCCCTCCCCACAATGGCCCACCTCCTTGCCAATATCACCATTGACCATGTGATTGCCTTCTCCCTCTAGGCCCAGTCTGTACCACTGCTGAAAAGGAGGGCATTTGTCATTGCTCCGATGTTTGGAAAGGACTGGTGAACAGGCAGCAAGAGCAGAGAGGCAGAGAGGCAGAGCCAAGACTCTGGGAATTGGCTGTAGAGCCTCTGTTAGCAGGTGGGACTTGGCAGATTCCCAACAACGCTAACCTCTGACACCAGCTCTGCATGGTTTATAGCTTATAGTCCTTTTGTAGAGGGCCAACTGCACCCAGAGTTAATATGCAAGGGTTGGCTCCCCCCTCCCTCCTCAAAATACCCCATGTCCTCTTGCATGTTACTTTTGGACATTATTGCAGGAACATACACCACTAGAATGCGGCCCCTGAGAGCTTCTCTGATGTGGCATTTGGCCCTTAGTCTGAAAGAGGTTCTGCACCCCTGCCATAGAGACTTCAGCACGCATGGGGCAAACCCAGATCCACTCACTGTCATTGAATCCAACTTCAAGACAGAAGACTGAAACCACACATGATGACTGGATTGTAAATCTTGGGCCTGCTGTCTTTGGTGGCTTGGATCTGTCAGCAGAGCTGCCTCTGAACATTTCTGACATCTTGTTTCGGACGCCTTCCTTGACAGCACAAAAATTGCCCTGCCAGTGGTGACAAAATGCCTCACTCAATTTCTTGCCACAAGGCAGTGTCCCCGGTGCTGCTCAAGATGTCAGTAAGTAATTGAAGACTAACTTCCAAGAGGGTTTCTGTTTCTCTCATTGTGTAACAAAACAGATGCAAGATAAAGTAAGCAATACCCAACTGACAAGGACAGTCTTTGCTCTCTCTCTCTCTCTCTCTGTGTGTGTTTAAATACATTTTTAAAATCATTAATCTACGAAATACCCCTCCACCCCCAATGAAAAGCAGACAGAGAAAATATAGAATATTAACATATCTACATTTATAACTAAATGGGCATAGGATAAAATAAAGAAAACCCAGTGCAATTGTGCATGTTATTACCTATAACATTAATACTCCAGTTCTCTTAGATTCATTCATAAATAATAATTATCAGAAAGTCATAATACTGCTAACACTTCCCTCTCCACATGCTTATACGTAGATCTTCCATTCTAATAATAAATACATTTCTTCTAACATTCCAAATAATCTCTCCCTCTCCCTCTCCCTCTTTTTTTTTGGGGGGGGGTCAGGGGGGTAGTAAGTTGTCTTATACACCAAAGGTGCATCCAGATGGAGGTCTCCCAGTGCTACTGATGAAAATACATTGTGTAGTTATTCTGTCTTTTCTTAACGTGTGTATTTGTGTGTGTGTGTGTGTGTGTGTGTGTGTGTGTAAAGAACAAGATGGAAGAAGCAGTGGGGAAACATGGGAGGATTACAAGTTGAAGATGATGCCACCTGGACCCCCATAGAATTCTGTGAATTCTGTGTTACATTATTGTTTTAATCAAGTGTTATTTCTGATTGTAAGCTGCCTTGAGTGCTTTTTTTCTTTGTAGAATGGTGGGGTACAAATCAAATAAATAAATCAATAAACAAAATAAGTAGGGTGAATGCATAAGGAAAACCTCATCTGGAAGCACTCTTTAAGGCTGTGCCAGATGTTCTATTTTCCAGTCATCTATAGATGACACTTTGCTCTGTTATTGGTCCAAGTCATTCATGCAAGAAAAAAAGTACAACTGGGCAGTCAATAAAAATGTTGCCTGTCTACCTTATCCTATTTGTTTATACATCTATCTATCCTAGGTATCTATCCATCAGTCTGTCTATCCTGGGCATCTGTCTGTCTGTCATCTATCCGTCCATCATCTATCTGTCCATCATCTATCCGTCCATTCTGGGTACCTATCCTGGGTGCCTGTCTGCCTGTCTGCCTGCCTGCCTGCCTGCCTGCCTGCCTGCCTGCCTGCCTGCCCTGGGTATCTATATCTATCTAATCTATCTGTCTGTCCTCTGTCTGTCCTCTGTCTGTCCTCTGTCTGTCCTCTGTCTGTCCTCTGTCTGTCCTCTGTCTGTCCTCTGTCTGTCCTCTGTCTGTCCTCTGTCTGTCCTCTGTCTATGTAGGGTATCTATCTGTCTTTCTATCCTGGGTGTCTGCCTGTCATCTGTCTACCTGTCTGTCGTCTGTCTGTCCTGGGTATCTATCTATCTATCTATCTATCTATCTATCTATCTATCTATCTATCTATCTGTCATCTACAGATTTCTCCCATTCCATTATTATTCCTCTGCTTTGCTCTGTGCCTCTCAATTCTACTCCTTCTCAGTTACTGTTTCACTAGAAGATTTTCCAAATAAAATAAAATAAAATAAAATACTTCCAGAATTAGAGCATGCACATTTTGCTGCAGCTTTCCTTTCCTTCTGTTCATTGTATCTCTCTCCCTTCCCCTCCCCACTCTGTGTTACCTATGCATTGATGAAACACGGAAAAAAACTTCAAAGTAGCGCTGGCCTTTACCACAGTGGCCAGGAGGACCCACCATGTCAGCCAAGCATAGGGTGGGCCATGGCAACTGGAAATAGGCACAGGTGGTTCAGTAGTGCAGAACAGCGAAGGGGGGCATGAGCGCCACCCACCAGCAATGACAAAAGCCTCTTTCTCTAGCAGGGAGCAGTGAGGAGAGAAGATGACAGCAAAGCTAGAGAGGGGGCAGCAAGCTAAGCACTTCAACCACTTCCCCCCTATGGAAACAGCAGTATCCACACTGGCATCGCTGGCGGCCATTGGAGTTCAATTATGCCAAAACCACCCTGGAAGGGCAAAAAAGTGCCCACACCATCCCTCCAATGAAGAGGTGCAGAACCAGAACCTCAGGGGCCAAATCTTTCCCTCGGGGATTTCCCAGAGAACCATCCCCCCTTCCCCTGGCCCTATCCCATTTTCCCCAATGACCAAACATTTGGAGGATTCCCGGTTTTCGTGCAGTTTTTTTTCTCATTCTAAAAGCTTGAATTGCCTCTCCTAAGCCTTAGTTACTAGCAGTAAGAACTTTAGGTTATAAAATATATGGCTATTTTTTTTGGGGGGGGGGGATTTTGACTCCACCCCTTTGCCTTTGTCCTCACTGCTTTTGCCTTTGGTCCCACCCACCACTGGAATATAGCCTCAGAGAGATTCTCTGAAACACCATTTGGCCCTTGGGCTGAACAAGGTGTAAGACCTTTGGTCTAATGGATAGGAGGGCATGGGCATTTAAAGGGGCTGCAAGGTGATGGAAGGCACCCCTTCTTAGGACAGGATTTCTCTGTGTGTTTTGCAGATTGTCAGGCATCTTTTGTTCCATCAGCCACTCATTGATGAAATCTTATGTATGTATGTATGTATGTATGTATTTATTTATTTATTACATTTCTATCCCACCTTTATTCCTCCTTAAGGAAACCAAGGTGACATACATAATCTTCTTCCTCTCAATTTTATCCTCACAACAACAGTCCTGTGAGGTTGGCTGGGCTGAGAGTCTGTGACTGGCCCAAAGTCACCCAGTGAGCTTCCATGGCTGAGTGGGGACTAGAACTCAGATCTCCCGACTTCCAGTCCAACACTCTAGCCACTACACCACAGTGGTACACACTGATACACCACATTCATTCATATATATATATATATATATATATATATATATATATACACACACACACACACACACACACACGTATGTGTGTGTGTGTGCGCGCAATAGTGCATATATATGAATGTATGAGATTTTTGTTTAGCTTCTGCTAATTCACATTAATTCTAATTCACATGTGCACTATTTCACATTAACCCGGGTATAAATTTGTGCTAATGCAGATTAGCACAAGTGTGAATTTGTGCAAATTATCCTCCAAAAGTTAAAAAAGAATGGTTCACAAATCCATAGAATCCACACAACTCCAAAAAAGCCAGTCCGCTATGGAATCTACAGGATGGATTCATAGAAACCTGAACTGATTTGACTCTGTTACAGATTTCTACAA
This sequence comes from Heloderma suspectum, assembly GCF_057233095.1. Lineage (NCBI taxonomy): Eukaryota > Metazoa > Chordata > Lepidosauria > Squamata > Helodermatidae > Heloderma > Heloderma suspectum. The sequence goes on from NC_139466.1 coordinate 8,026,738, forward strand.
CGTCTCTACCCCTTTCCCTTAGTGATTTATGGGTAGAAATCCCTCACCGGCAGAGTGATGGAGCACCTGCCTGGAGCATATTTATTTTCTTTATCTTCGTCATCATCACTTTTAATTTGTATGCCACTTTTCCACACAATGTGTCCAAAGCAGCCCACAATCAAAGAACAGCAATGCAAAAACAAGAAGGCACATCAATGCATCAGTTGCAATAATGCATCATTACTGTAGAAACCCAAACAACTCATTTCACTAATACCAACATAACCTTTAAAACTAATTACAAAATAGGCACTATCAACCGGCAAGCCACTATATCAATTTATATTAATCAGTAATGCATAAAGCTAAATACATCAAACCTTTCTGATGTGCTAGGCCATTAACAAACACACAACCAATAACCTCTTCCCCCAGAGTGCCAAATGCAGGAAAGAAACCAGGTTTCTTACCACCCGTAGCCACTGATCTCTCCTATGCCCCACTTCCTCATCCTTGTGCAGTTTTTAGTGCTCCAGCAGAGAAAAGAGAGGAGGGGGTGATGTTATTCTCTTCCCCTGTGCTCTGGAGGTTCCTGCTGCAGGGCTGAGGCTCAGTGTGATAGAGCACATGCTTTCCATGCCGAAGGTCCCAGGTTCAATCCCCAACATCTCCAGGTAGGGCTGGAAAAACTCCTGCCTGGAGGAGAGCCATTGCCAGTGAGTGTCGGCAATACTGGGCTAGATGGGCCCATGGTCTGACTCAGTATATGGCAGCTTCCTATATTTTGCCCCTGTATCCCCTTTGATGAAAGGAGCAGAGGAGACAGGAGCATCTGACACCGGGTTACATGCTAAGGAAGGAAAGAGGAAATCTTGGTCTCATTGTGCACGGATGGCAACCAAATAGAATTTGCCACCTACACTTGTCCTGAGTGTGCAGGGTCCCACTCTCTAGGTTCAGTGAGTCTTGCTAAGAAGCCATTTGTGCTGGGAAAGACAGCAAAGATATGGAGACGATCTTGAAAGAATCCAGCCTGAAACCCTGGAGAGCTGCTTCAAGGCAGTATCAACAATATTGGGCTAGAGGGGCTGTAAAGGGAGGAAGGGGGCTACCCAAACCCCATGAAATGTAGGCAAGAACCGACCAATTCTAAGCTTGGTTGCCTCCACCCCTTATGTCCACCTCAGCCTGAGCCAGGGGACTCTCAGACTTTGCAGGACACTCTTGAGGCTCAGGCAATAGCGGTTCAACTTCAGCCCACCCTATTCACAAGCCTCAAGCCTGAAACTTTAATTAGTAGCAAGTAACCAAGCAAAAGACTTTGGATTTAGTATTAAGGTTTACTTGGAAAGAAGCACATACAACTCTGGAAGTAAGTGTTAGGTTTATTTACAAAGGCTAAGTGGGAAGGGAGTAAGAAGACATACAAAATCAGAGTAACCCTTGGGAAAAGCATGAAAACAGCAATTCAGGCATGAAAATAAGAAATGAAAAACAGACTCCCCCCATAAACCTACCCTATACATTACCTAAGTACAGATATTCCAATAGAACAGGTCCTAATCCATGATCGAAAGAATCACAAGCATAAGGATGAAGACAAATGGATGGCTGCAAGCCCCCTCCTTTTATGCTCAGTCCCCTGACAACTCAAGAAACATCTTTATTAACCAATTACAGGTGAGCTGAAGCCATATTCCCAATCCCTATAAGGTGTGTGTGTGAAAATTCCACAGGAATGCAGCTGAGACAATTCAGTCTAATTAACTGTTTTTGCTCTGGCCTTCAAGGCCAGAGGCATCTTGAGATAACAGACACACAGGTCGTTGCAATACCACATGCCACTTCAACTCCATTTGGGTAGGTTGAAGTGGCATGTAGTGCTGAAACCACCTGCCTCACATTTGCTTTGATTTCAAAAAAGATCTGCTGACTCAAGTTGGTTTCTGTACCTGAGATGTCTTCTGTATCAGTCTGAGCAGAACTGGGCTGTTTTCCAAAGCACGAAATCGGGGTCGAAGTTGAAGATTGTGATCGGCACCCACTTTTAATCTTTGCTCTTAAATGTACTCCATATTTTAATGTTTATTTTTTTTAGTGAAGGAACATACATTTCTGAATGTAATGAACTGCTCTGCTCTAAATTGCTCTGCTTCTGTGTTGATTGCACTTGGTAGCACATCATTAGAGTAGGTGCTCAGAGGTAGCAGTGCTATATCGAATGATATATCAACAGTACTCAGATTGCAATGGAGAAATCACTGATAACTAGCGTGTAAAAGACCCCTAACCACTCGAAACAGCTCTTCTGGATGGCTCTTTGCAGACGCAATAGCAGCAGAAAAAAATATTTTCTTTGCTGCCCGTATTGCCACAGAGTAGGCCTTCAAATAGGCTCTAGCCCATGTTCGATCGGATTCACTCTGAGTTTTCTGCCAACGTCGCTCCAGTCGTCTTCTCACTCATTTCATCACTGCCAGCTCCCTAGAAAACCAGGGTGCTGGTGCAGCTCCACTTCGTGACAGAGGATACTCAGGAGCGATTGTGTCCATGGCCCTGGTCATTTCTCCATTCCAAAGATCAGCCAGGGCTTCGACAGAATTGCCTGCCGAGGCAACAGGAAAATCCCCAAGAGCCGCCAGGAAACCATTTGGATACATCAGCCTCCTGGGGCGGACCATCTTAATCGGCCCTCCACCCCTGCAGAGGTTCCGAGTGCCAGCAAGTCTAAACCCCACCAGGTAGTGATCTGTCCATGACAACGGAACTATAGAGAGTTCCTCCACTCTCAGATCACTATCCTAAAGCTCTTACTGCCGATAAGTTATTTCAACCTTTTAGAATGGGCGGGGTGGGGGGACTGCACAGAAGCCAGGAAACCACCAAATGATTGGTGGTTGGGGAAAAGGAGGTGGTGCCAGGGAAAGGGAGTGGGGCTGGAGGAAGGGAGTGGGGCCGGAGGAAGGGGGTGGGGCCTTCTGGGAAACACCATCAGGCCAGAATGAGATCTCGATCTCATGTGGGCCACATATGGCCCATGGGCCTGAGGTTCTGTACTCCAGTTCTAGGGGCTTGCTGGAAATTGTCAGGATTCCCTTTCGCCCTGCTGAGAACTCCAATAGTCAAGTCAACACTCAGACAAGAAGCTGCATTTCCAAGGCTTTAATCCCATTTACTCTAATGAGGCATACAGATGCAAATTGCAACTCACAGACTACAAAGGAAACAGCCTTCAAGGAGTTCAAAGGGAAACTACGAAAGTTGGTCTGTGTTTGGGAAAATGGTGGCAAACTCTCTTCACTTAACGGGTGGGAGGGGAAGATCTCCCCCTCTCCTGTGACACCCCTAGGCGAAGCTGTTGACGCCGAGCTGATCGGGCAGAGCGCGGAAGCTGAGCGCCTGTGATTTCCTGCTTGTGCTTGCATCTGCGCCTTGCGTCTAAGAGTTCAGGTTGTCTTTCCCTTGCCTCCCCCTGTTCGCTATCACTCACAGGGCGGTGCAAAGGGAGGGCCTCTCCATCCAGCTGTGCCTCTGAAGCCTGGGAAAGTTCCTCCCACACGTGTTCCAGCTCTTCCTCAGAATCTGAACTGCTCTGACACTCTATATACTCAGAGGCAACCCTGACACAAATGAAGAAAGGTGGCAGCAGCCAGAGCCTTCACACTAGATGCCCCAGCTTCAATTTTAAATGTGGGACATTTGCGCGGAGAGCAGAAAAGTCCCACTTCTACTCTCACATGCAGTGGCTTTTAACACATTTTAGAGGGGAGAGTTCTGCTCGGGTCAAGTGAATGCCAGTACTGCACTCCCTTCAAAAGGACTCCTATAGACAGAATGTAAAGCAGACCTGCACACTGTGAGTAGGGTGGCCACTTGTGAATTGACAGGGGGAAAGGATATGCATCAACAAAAAAGCAGACAAAGACACCAATTTGCATAAGCTAATTCATATGTATATATGTAAATGTAGAAATAATTATCATTGAAACTGAAATACAGTTCATATTAGGGATGGGAGAATCCCCCAATGTCCGGTCTGGGGGTGAGGGTCTGCCATGGGGCTATTATTATTATTATTAATATTATTATTATTAAATGTATTAATTGCCCATCTGGCTGGTCACTCAGCCACTCTGCCTGAACAACCATGTTTTTAATGCACGATGGAAGCTCATTAAAGAGGGGGCATGACAGAGTTCCCTAGGGAGGGAGTTCCACAGATTGGTGGCCACCACAGAAAAGGCCCTCTCCCTTGTCCCCACCAGTGTAGCTGTCCTGGCTGATGGGACAGAGAGAAGGCCATCCGAGGCTGATTTTGTTAAGCGGCCCGTCTGGTGCTGCTGGAGGCGCTCCTTAAGATAGGCTGGGCCGGAACCATTAGGGTTTTAAAGGTAAAAACCAACACCTTGAATTTGGCCCAGAAAACAACTGGTAACCAGTGCAACTCCTTCAGCACTGGAGTGATGTGATCTCGCCGGTGGCTGCCTTTAATCAGGCGAGCTGCCGCGTTCTGTGCCAGCTGCAGTTTCCGAACTGTCTTCAAGGGTAACCCCACGTAGAGCGCATTACAGTTTAGTAGTCTAAACGAGAGGAGACCAGGGCATGTACTACCAATGGGAGCAGATGGTTGGGAAGGAAGGGGCGCAGCCATCGTATCAGATGGAGTTGATACAGCGCTGTCTGGCTCACAGCTGACACCTGAGCCTCCATGGACAGCTGGGAGTCCAAAATGACCCCCAGGCTGCGGACCTGGTCTTTCAAGGGTAGCCGTACCCCATTCAACACCAGGTCAACATCCCCCAACCTCCTCTTGTCTCCCACCAAAAGTACCTTGGTCTTGTCAGGGTTCAGCTTCAGCTTATTCCTCCCCATCCAGCCACTCACCGTCTCCAGACATTTGGACAGGGATTCTACAGCCAACCTTGGTGAAGATTTGAATGAGAGGTAGAGCTGCGTGTCATCCGCATATTGATGACATTGCACCCCAAACCTCCTGATGATAGCCCCCAGCGGCTTCACATAGATGTTAAATAGCATCGGGGAGAGGATGGAACCCTGTGGCACCCCACAAGTAATTGGCCACGGGTCCGAAACCTCCTCTCCCAGAGCTACCCTCTGGTACCTGCAGGAGAGGAAGGACCGGAACCACCGCAATACAGTGTCTCCAATGCCCAACCCCTCCAGGCGGTCCAGGAGGATACCGTGGTCAACGGTATCAAAAGCCGCTGAGAGGTCGAGGAGAAAAAGGAAGGAGCATTCACCCCTATCCAGAGCCCTCCTCATATCATCTACCAAGGCGACCAAGGCCATTTTTGTCCCATGCCCAAGCCTGAAGACTGACTGAAATGGGTCTAGATAATCAATTTCTTCCAAGTGTGCCTTCAACTGCACCGCCACCACCCGCTCAATCACCTTGCCCAAAAATGGCAGATTTGAGACTGGGCGAAAGTTGTTCAGAACTTGAGGATCCAAGGAGGGCTTCTTTAAGAGTGGTCTTATCACTGCCTCCTTGAGGGCTGATGGCATCACTCCCTCCTCAAGGGAGGCGTTCACCACCACCCTGATCCCCTCACCCAGTCTCTCTCTGCAGCCCATAATGAGCCAAGATAGGCAAGGATCAAGTAAGCAGGTGATCGGCCATACAGATGAAAGCACCTTGTCCACTTCATCAGGAGGAAGAAGCTGGAACCGATCCCACAAAACCGGTTTGCCACAGGCCGCCTCTTGCTCACTAACTGTATCCACAGTGTGCAGAGTAACACACATAATCTGATCAAAATTATCTGCAAATTTGGGCTATTTGGGCACTGCGGATTCCTCCGGAGCCCTGATGCATCCACCGGAGCCAGCGGAGTGGCTCTCCAGCTTTCTAAAAGACATGGTCAGTTAATGGAGGCTGCCATTACCCTATTGTGGGAAAATTATGGCTGTAAATGGCATAGGGGTGTTAGAGAATTCTGCCACAGACTCCAATGAGGCCAGATACTTTAGAATCCGGCCCCCTGGAGTCCGTGGCAGAATGGAGCAGTCTCCCCTGCCATCCTGTGAAATTTTCCCGGGACGGACCCTACCTGGTGACCTGGCGTCGGCCGGTCTGGTCTGTCCGCTGCCCTGGTCTGTGGCCGCGAATGGCTGTCCCAGTCTGCGGCCGCCATTGGTCTCCCTGCGTTAGCCGTGATAGGCTACATAAGTATTTACGTAGCCTATCATGGCAAAGAGCAGAGATGCAAATGGCCATTTGCATTGCTACTCTTTGCCATGATAGGCTACGTAAATATATATGTAGCCTATCATGGTTAACGCAGGGATGCGAATGGCGCCTGCTACACCGCATGCCATTTGCGGCTGCAGCCCGGCAGTGGACGGAAGTCCGGCTGTGGGCGGGCCTGGCCAGTGGCTCTGCGGACTCGCCACAGAGTGCAGCCAGCCGGGGAGGATTCCAGGGGGAGGGAGGGATCGCCCCCCCAGTGGACGCCCCCCCCCCAGAACGGGGTAGGTAATCCTCCCATACCTAAAATGGCGTATTTTATGCCATTTGCAGCTGTAAAGCACTTTTACATACATTGCAACTGTTTATGATTGTATTTATGGAAACATAATGGCGTTATGGTTGCAAACGGCATACAGTGTGCCATTTACGGCCATAATTATCCCACAATATGCTAATGGCAGCTGCCATTCGTGTATCGCGGATGTGGAGGTGAGTGCGGCTGCTCCACTATGGACTCCAGAGTGGACTTCCAAAGAATCTGGCCTCATTTGAGTCTGCGGAGGATTTCTCCAGCATCTCACCATAGTGTGGGAGACCATGATGAGGTGAGCTGTGTGCCTTGCTCAGTCTGTTGTCCAGGTTCTGTTGATGGGAAGCATCAAGGGCAAGCACTTCTTTCTGATGGTCCTTTATCTTTAAATCAGACTTGGACTGGACAGCCCTTCAAATCAAGGATGTCTTCAAAATAGATGTCAGTCCTCTGGCAGCCTTTCAAACAGGATTGTCCTTTGTGAAAGAGGGCACATTGGCACACTAATTTGTGGCTCGCTATGTCAAATGGAGACCACTAGCCATATACAGTGGTCTGCTGAGTGCTTGATATCTCCTGGTTTTTGCAGTCCCCAGCACCCAGCCAGCCAGCCAGCCTGCAAACAAACAAACAAAGCAACCAAGAAGGTCACTTCCTATGCTTGCCTGAGGTAACAACTCTTGCCAATGAAGGATGGATGCAATACTTTTCATTATCAATCCCACTGCAGAAAGTACCATTCTTTAATTGCTGGCAAGGCAATGATTCTGGGCAGGAGAGACAGCTCTTGGAAGACTGGCTGGTGGCTGCTGTGTGAGGCACCTTCGGCTCGAGATATGGGATTGAGTCTGGCAAGGAGCCATCAAGTGGAAAAGCTGCTCCTCTTTCAAGGAGATTTATACAGAATGCCAAAAGGGTGGCCTGAAAATCTAATGGATACTGCTGCCTTTCAGTAATCCATCACAAGCTCTGGCAAAAAAATATTGCTCTGCCTGGGTCCCCCAAAAAAGAAAATGTGTGAGAGTATGAAAGAGGCTTGAGATTCCCAAGAGAAAATTTGCTACTGTCACAAAAAAATTATTGGAACTTGGCTGATGTTTAAACAAAATGTCAGCAAAACTGCCAGTATAAATTAGGGGGTGTTACAGATGTCTAAATGATAAGTGGATCAAGTCTGGTGTCTAAGAGGAAAATTCCACTCAAGCAAAGTCAAGATACTTGCCTATCTCATGCCTACATGTTTGTTTCTCTAAAGTGTGAAGCATCCATGACAACTTTGGAGGAGGAACCAAGAGACAATGTTGAAAAGTCCCACAAGATGTCTGTCAAGTGATGACTGTAAGGCAGAGAAATTGAAACTTTGGCCCGTGGGCCAAATCTGGACACTCCAGGGTTCCACAGGTGGCCCCTTTCCCCTGCCCCCTTTCCCCAGACCTCCTCTCATTTGGTGGTTTCTTGTCTTTTGCACATTTTTTCCCCCAACCATTCTAAAAGGTTGAAATTGAAATCTGAATCAGCCCCCCGACAGTAGCTACAGATGTAGACAGAACTAGTGCTGTGCCAAAAATTTCTCCCACATTTTTTTTTACCATTCCCATTCAGTTTGATGGAAGAGAATTTGCTTTCGAAAAGAAATTCAATACTGAAGAAAGTTGGGAGAAATTCTCAAGGGTTGGGTTTGTGTTTCTTCGGTTTACCTTACTTAGGAGGTGGCCAAATGTCCTGTCTTTCATTGTACAATCATCTCTTTGGCATCACCGGCTCTGCCTCTCTATGGCAGAATACTGATCTTGGAAGCTAAGCAGGGCCAGCCCTGGTTAGTACTTGGATAGGAGACTGCCTGGGAATCAGGCACCCCGCATTGAGCAGGGAGTTGGGCTTGAGGGTCTTGTAGGCCCCTTCCAACCTTATGATTCTATGATCCTATGATCCTGACACCTCCTCAGCTCCCTACACTTCAATTGAAGCCCATTGGAAGGCACCAGGAGCTAATTCCTCCCTTAGGGCTTTTTCAGAGCAGGAAGTGCAGGCAGCCTGGGAGGCTAGCTGGCATTAGGTAAGCTCAAAAACACCACCAAAAGAAATTAAACATAAATTGAATTTATGTTAATATCCATTATGTTTCTATCCATTTCAGTTGGGCTTCAGGCCTGGCCATGGGACAGAAATGACTTTGGTCACCTTGGTGGATGATATGAGGAGGGCTCTGGATAGGGGCGAATGCTCCTTCCTAGTTCTCCTCGACCTCTCAGCGACTTTTGATACCATTGACGACAGTATCCTCCTGGACCTCCTGGAGGGGTTGGGCATTGGAGACACCATACTGTGGTGGTTCCAGTCCTTCCTCTCTGGCAGGGATCTACTGATGTAGGGTGGGTTTCCTTTTTTTCCTAAGCTGAACAGTCCCCACCATTGTAATCTTTCCTCATAGGGGAGCTGCTCCAGCCCCTTGATCATTTCGGTTGCCTTTTTCTGCACCACTGGATCCTTCCCCAAGCCACCCCAAAATATTCTGGATTACAACAGGGAGAGCTCTCAACAGTATATTGTTGCTGGGAAAATCCATCCCCTACCCCAGCTACTGTGAGGATTGTGGCTAAATTCAGAAAGACCAGAGAAAAGTGAGGGGTGGGCAGATGATGTCATCATCCCTGAAAGTCAAAAGGTCCCAGCACTTTGACCCTTTGAGTACTGGTCCCACTATACCACTGGGTTGTATTAAGACAGAGATTGTGAGAACCTTTGCAGAGCATAAGGTTTCAAAGCCAGCAGAGAGTGAGGCCTATTTTGGGGGGTTCTTCTTCTGGGAATGGACTGATCAAATTTTCAATAGAAATATTAATGGATATGTCATCTCCACATCAAATCAGCATTTTTGTGTATGTGGCTTTACTGTACTCCACTGCTATACTATTATTTCTTGACTGGCTGATAAAATCATTCAGGAACATCTCTCTCTTGGTTCAATTGAAAATACACAGTGCCAGAAAAACACAATTAAAACTGGCTTGGGTTTCTGAGTCAGTCTACCATCCAATTCTTATTTCTTCCAACCATCAGTTTGCACTCCAATGTGTTCCTTTGTGCTGGAGATAATCTTTTCTTTGCAGTGGCTAGTGGAAAAGCAACTAACATTTGACAGACAATATTAGATTCACTTTGCAGAGCAGGCTCTGTTTTTCCTCTCACTATCTTTCCTGACAACAACGACAAAAAGCAAAAAAACATACAAAAGCCTATTCTTTTTTTTCTCTTCTCCTCTCTCACCCTCAAATTTGTATTGTCTTCTCTAGTAATAAACTGTTGCATTATCACTGGACTCTGCTGCCTTGTGTGTCTCACCTATAATAGTTTTGCAGCAACCGTGCATTACAAGCTGGACTCAGCAACGTGAAACTAAAATTGGCTTATCTGTGGAAGGCCAGGCTCTAAATTGAAGGTGAAATCTGCAAAGCTACCTCCCTCTCCTACAGGGTTCACTTGGACTTGTTCTGCTTGTTTGTTTATGCTGTTTAAATCATTCATATCCCATCTTTCACTCAAATATAGATCTTCAACCCAGCTTAAAACTTATAATAATGGGTTGCATCTGATGGTAGCCATCTGTGACTAGAAGGAGTCATCCAATCAGTGGAAGAGTCTTTGATCTAGGGAAGGCCACCATGAACAGAAGGAGGGGCCAGGGCTGGCCCAAGAAATGTTGCTGCCTGAGGAGAAGAACAAGATGGCACCCACTCCCATTCCATGTACAAAGAAGGCCAACTTGGCTAGCAGATAGGACATCTTTCTCTGCTGGATCTGAAGGCAGCTGGTTAGCCTAGGGGGCACAGGGGAAGCCCTGGGGCCCACAGCTCTCTCATCTGACACTTTGCTGCCACCTCCCAGCATCTGCTGCCTGAAGCAACAGCCTTATTCTGCCTAAGGACAGGGCCGGCCCTGGGAGGAGCACACATTTATTGCCAATTTCTCATCACTCCTGCAGCTCCTAATAACCACCCCACCCTCACTATTCTGGAGGGTTCTCTACCGCAGTGGAAAGACTTTCAAAAGACAGAGAGGACTGCAGGGAGGAGGATGATTCAGTGAAAATCACTTCCTTCCTTACATTAGCAGAAGACTCTGCTTGGTCAAAAGCCAATCTATGAATGGAAGGGCACCACTGGATAAAATCTAATGCATTTTTTAGAAGTTGTTGTTATTTCAGTAGACTGCTTTTGCCGAATGATACAGTATAAAATCATCATCATCATCATCTTTGTTTCATCATTGTTTCATCATTTTTTGTTTGTTTGTTTGTTTCATGTTGCTTTTGCAAAGCATAAGAGAACAGGTCCCTGTCCCAAGGAACTCACCATCTAAAATTTGGCAGAGGAAAAATATGCCATTTTTACATGTGCTTGCTTAATTGGCCCAAGATCTCTAGTAAACCAGGGAGCTGGCCAGGCTCTATAATGCTGGAGAGGACACTTAGGACTGGGAGTGATTGTGTCAACAGCCCAAGCCACCACACCACTCCATAGTGAGAACAGTGCTCCAACAGGAATGCCAGCTATGGCATCTGAAAAATTCCCTAGAGCATTCAGGAATCCATCAGATTCCATACATTTATGGGGGTGGACTAACTTGAAGGGCCCACCACCCTTGTAGTGGTGGTGGGGGATCCACTATTGAACTAAACTTCACAAGGAAGTGGGCTGACCATGACTATGGGGTTAAAGAGACATCCCTACCCCCAACCCCAGCCCGTGCTGAATTCCAGACCACCAGCCTCCAGCTTGGTTGAAAATACCAGGTCAAGAGTGTGTCCTACATTATGTGTTTGGACAAAAGACAAATTGGGACAATCCCATGTTGTCATGGCAGCCAGGAAGTTCCAATGATGGTGGTCCCAACATGGATATTGAAATGCCCCAGGTGTCCTGGAGTTTCCCATCTCCACACCCAAGACCACTTTGGCCAGCTCAGGCAGGGAGACTGATGGGCACTGGGGTGACACAGTCAGTGTTCCCAATCATGTGAACAGGATACACACAGAGAGATGTATGTACATAGTGCAGGGAAAGATGATTAAAACATTCTTGGCTTACTTCATAGGATTCCTACTGCTTTTCAACCTAATCAGTGGAGCAGTTAGTGGTTCATTGGGTCTTTCAGGGTGAATAAAACTGGAGCAACTAACACCCACATGATCTGGATTACCAAATGATACTCTAGGGTGCCAGGATAATAAAAGGGGTAAGGGCTCTCCAAAGGGGGAAAGCCCTATATGTGACATTTGAATAGTGCTGTCTCATATTTGGCCCTGGGAATGAAAAGAAGAAGGGTAGAACAGTAGAGTAGAATAGCGGCTTTTCCTCACTACAAGGAGGCTTCTGCCGCCAGCCAAGGGACCTAGTACCATGGGGTGGGGGGCTGTACCCACTGCTTCCCAAGCATAACATCAAGCCAAGGAGGAGACCAACCTGACCCATCCATTGGCTAGAGAAGGAGCAGTTGCAGAGAACTTGCTTCTCCTTCCCTGCCAGAAAGAACACTTGGCTCCAGCTGACTGTTGTGCTGTTGGGACTGCAGAACCAAGGGGAAAGAACACTCTGGCCCCATCCAGTGGCCAAGGGAACAATGGCCTCATTCAACAAAGAACACCAGCAAGGGAAGATCAGCCTGTCCTGAAGTGCATTTAAATGGCTGCGTATAGCTCACCACCTTGTTCTGGCTTTAAATAACTCCTCTCTCCTCTCTTCTGTTTCCCTCCCCTCTGTTGTGACTCTTGGCATTTTCAGTTCTAAGCCTGATGACATGGCCTGTCTCTCTTGTTTATTGCTGTGAGCCAGTTTGGGAGGTAATAATTGTCTGGAAAGTGGGATAAAAATACACTAAGTAAGTAAGTAAATAGTGCGGTGCTGAAAATTTCCCCTAGATCTTTTTTGAACATTCTCATTTGATTTGATAGAAAAGAATGGCTTTCAAAAAGAAATACAAAGGAGAAGAACTATTGGACAAATTCTCATGGGTTGGGTTCAGTTTTCTTGTGCTTACCTTACTTCTGAGGTGGCCGAGGAGTGTGTATGAGTGTCCTGTCTTCTGTGGTACAATCATCTCTCTGTACCTGCATTAGAGACAAGATATATCCACAATCACCCCTCAGAAATTTTATTCATTTGGAAGGTCCTGGGGAAGGTGCTGAACCCTAAAGAATGACAACTAGAGTAGAACCCAACTTTCTCAGGATACTTTTTTTTTTTTCAGAAATGCCCTGAGGCTTTTTTATTCTTACCCCACTAGAAATGAAAGATCACTTTGCAGAATCTCCTCAAATTTTCTTCCTCATTTTTTTTGGTGGGTTTCACCCTCCCCCCACCCCATCCAATACCCTGGAACTATGCTACATATGGGGTATTGTGGAGAATGCAAAATGTGGGGCACGTTTCCAATACAGTTGCTGCTGCTGTTGAAACTTGCAGTGACAGTACAACCTCCCACCCTAATGCCTTACAAAAAAGAAAGAAGCTGTGCTACAACCCTTGCCAAGAGTGAGCCCCACCTGTGATAAATTGTTGGAGAATTTCTCCTCCCACTGGATAAATTCAGTGAAATTGTCTCCCCAATTTCTCTGCCCATAAATAGGGTGGAGAATTTCAAGAGGCCATTTGCACACAGCTGTATAAATAGTTAAATATTTGGGGTTCGATGAGGTATGCTTAGCAACAAAAATGGCTGTTGAGCTTCAGGTCAAATTAGACATTACAAGAGACACACAGTTGCCTCTGCTCCATTTCTCTCCTACTTCTTCATTGTAATGGCCTTTGAACACAGTGCATGAAATGAGGAGCATCTCTACACCAGCCTAAAATCCTGTATGTAAAATGGGGCTTTCTGCTTCCCTTTTAAATGCAGGATCACAACGACTCCCTTTACATGTGCTTCCTTCCCCCATCTCCTTTCCTACTCCTTTTCTCCCCTGTCTGAGTCTTCCATATGTTTCATTGGTCTAGCTCTTCTTGCCACTTTTCCTCTTTTCATGGAGGGAACTCAAGCAGAACACAACAGGCCTATCTACACTTATGGGTTTTTCCGCTTCCAATGAGGTTTCACTGCCCATCTTTCACACTACTCAGTACCCGCCTCGAATTGGAACTGGAATTTCCATCTCCCGTGCTCCTGCTTTTAATACCCTGATATCCCGGTATTTCCCCTTAATGTGCTCTGATTTTCTACCTTCGCTACCGTATGTGGTCTCCACCTTCACTACTGCCTTCGCTACTGTATTTTCGAATCTTCGAAGATCATGCCTGAATAAGAAAAAAAAAAATCACGGAGAAGCCACGATTCTTCAAAGATAACACCTTAATTTAAAACAAAAAGCCGAAGCGGGGGATAGAAGGGGGTAAAACTTGGTCTCATTCGAAAGGATAGAACAACCCCCTGCTCAATGCAGGAAGCCTGATTCCCAGGAGGTCGTCCATCCAACTACTGACTGGGGCCGACCCTGCTTAGCTTCCGAGATCAGACAAGCATGCACACATCCAGCCCTTTGCTTGTTGCTGAGGAAACATTGAGTGCTGGGGAAACTATGCTATCAGTAGCCGGGAGATGACATCGAGAGCTGTGAGCATGGTGAGCATGGAATCAGCAGAAACAGGAAGAGTTTCTGATCCTTCAATGAGACCCTCCATCTTTAAGAGCAGGAAAACAGCACAGCGCTCGAGCATGAACTGAGCTCGCGCATTCGATGAAGCACTACTGCAAAGGGGAAAATGGGTGTGTGTGGATAATCACATTTTAATGTGAGAGCATTTAACCCGACAGGACACCGAATTCATTGCGATGGTGGGCGCAATGTAGATTGGCCCAATGAGGTAATTTGATAGCTCATTATCCTCAATCTATTTAAAAATGGAACAAAGGGCATCTAGTGCAGGAGACACCCTGGAGGTTCACAACGTCATCTAAAGGGCTCACACACTTCTTTGAATGAGAAATCTCAATAGCAAGATAAAAACTCCATGTGAAGGACCCCAAGATCATGTTGCCCATCACTCCAACCCTACACATCATTGGCTGTTGGTGGAGAGACAACACACAGAACAGTGATGTGACGTTATGCACTGTGTTCAACTAGATGAGCCTGGTGCCCTCCAGACTACAGCTCCTATGTTCCTGACTATTGCCCATGCTGGCTAGGGCTGATGGGGTTGAAGGCCAAATCCTCTGAAGGGCACCAGGCTGAGGAAGGCTGAATTATATGAGAAGGGGAAAGAGATGTAGAGTGTAAGAAGCTTTGTATCTCTTTTAATACCTAGCTGGCTGAAAGCAAATGGCACACCAGCTAGCTTTCCCCCTTCAGATTATATTCATCTTGCTTAGGCCAATTGAGATGCATGGCTTATTGCTCAAGATACCAAGTTTTGCTATTCTTTCCTCCATATTTTATTCATGAAATGGTATGCACTTGTTGATCTAATTTTACAGAACCAGCTGCATCCATTGCTGATTAAGCCCCATGTAACTTATTAACAGTGTAGTAGGAGTAAACAAGTATTTAATCAGCAATTAAGAGTCTGCCTTAACTAAATCTAGCCAGCCATTGTAATGCAAGTATTTTCTAGAGAAATAAACAATATTTTCTAACAAAACAGGCATTAAAGCACCATAGATATTTGTGCAAAATGTAAATTAGTTTGCATTTGAAACTCAGGTTACAAACAAGGTTGATGACAACCTTCTTTGGTAAGATGATGCTGTAAACTTTGGAAGGCAAATGTATTGAAAGTCATTTCATCTAGAGATGATTAGACAAATGTTGCTGCTACTTATGACCCCATTTCATTGTTTGCTTAAAATATTTCCATATCGCTCTTCACCAACATTGGCTCCAAAGCATTTTTCACTACAGTAATATATTTTTTTTTTAATCACAAGAATAAAACTACATAATAAAACCACTGGCAAATAAAACAGAAGCATCGGTAAGGTTTTAAAATGCCTAAAAGTTTGAGAGCACCTAAAAGAAAGCAGTGTTGGCAACTGACAAGTGTACCTCAGGAAGGTATTCCATAAACAGAGTGCCACAGCTGAAAAGGCCCATCCTTTGGTTGTCACCTGCTTCCCCCTTCCTGACAAGGAGAGAACAGGGAGAAGGACCTCAGCTGAAGATTTAAAAGTGGAGGCAGTATGGTATGGCAGAAAGTGTTCCTTCAGATACCTGGGCCACTGTTCCTTCAAGAACATTATCTCTTCCCTCAACCTCCCATGGTGCCAGAATACATCGGTGAGCTGGGTGGTGGTGGTGGTGGGGGAATTGAGGACAATTTGGCCCTGCCTTATCAAATGCTAGATCTCAGGATCTGGTCTAGTTCCTGTTGGATTCCATAATTTGCATGCCTTTTAGAGTTGTCATGAACTACCTAATGGACTACCTAATGTCATGGACTACCTAATGGACTACCTAATGTCATGGACTACCTAAATGAAAATGGAGGGTGACAGGAGTGATGCTTTAAGGAGGCTTTAAGGATAATGTACAGCTTCATGCCAACTCAGTGGAAACCCTGAAATGAGCTGGGTTTTTCCCCAAGAAGGGGAAAAAGTTTTAACATAATAGAGGATGCTTCTTTTACAACTGTGAGGCTCTGCTTATGATGTGCTCAGGTAATTTGTACAGCAAATGCCAGGTAGAAGATGACTGTGGAGTCAAACACAGAACTTAACAAGGCAGATGTTTCCCCATCTCCTTCCTTTGAATCTGACAGAGCAAGGGAGATGCTATTTTTTTTTTTCCTAATGAGCATTTCCTTTGTCACTCTTTTTGATTGATCAGAACTAACACACAGGCTGTTGCAATGGGCAGGAAATACAGATGCAGGCAGCTATCACTGGGATTAAAGCAGGGGTACTTGGCCCCACAGGCCAAGGGGCCAAATCCATCCCTCAGAAGGTCCCATTTTGGCCATCCAGGGTATTACAGAAGGCCACACTCCCTTCCCCTGGTCCCACCCCATTTCCTCAAACCACCAATTGTTTGGTGGTTTCCTGGCATTTGTGCAGGGTTTTTTTAATCCACCTTACAAGGTCAAAATGACTCTCCTATAGCTTAGTTACTGACAATAAGAGCATTAAGCTAAAATATGCTGATTTGAGGGTGGTGGGGGGGTATTTCGGACCTGACCCCTTTTGCCTTTGATGGTGAATAAAGGAGAGACAAGCTCTGGTGCTTGAGAAAACAGAATGTATTGTGCTCGACATGTTTCAGAATGCTTCCTTCCTCAGGAGCTCATACCAGCCATTTGATCTCTTGCTCTAAATACACACATGTTCTTACTTCTGGATACTGGCAAACACTATAGTTGAAGTCTATTGCTCTCACCAGTAGATCTCAACTAGAGCAATAGACTTCAACTGTAGCATTTGCCAATATCCAGAAGTAAGAACCTGTGTGTATTTAGAGCAAGACGTCAAATGGCTGGTATAAGCTCCTGAAGAGGGAAGCATTCTGAAACGCGTCGAGCACAATACATTCTGTTTTCTCGAAAACCAGAGCTTGTCTTTCCCTTCTTCACCATCGTTCATAGTGCTCTTTCCCTCTTCGCTTCTTCTTCTCCCTTTTGCCTTTGGCCATGCTCACTACTGGAACACAGGGCTCTGAGGGCTATTCCAAAATGAAATTTGGCCCTCCTGCTGAAAGAGGTTCTGCACCTCTGGATTAGAGAGACCGCAACTGTATTTTAATGTAACATGGCAGGGCAACATCACTATTAATACCAGTATGGACTTGTGTGTGTGTGTGCATGTGTGTGTGTGCGCGCGTGCGTGCGTGTGCGCATGTAAATATATATACCACCTTTTCTGTTGCAACACCCAGGAGACTAACACAGTCAGTCCAACCCAATGACTAGTTTGGGCTAAGGTAAAACAACAGGAACAATAAAACTTCATTGGCACCTAAAAATAGATACTAGACAGATGCTCCCCATCCCCAAGTGCACTGTCTTGGCTGACACCTGTGCAAACTGGAAACAGGCTGTTATAGGCTCCATTTCTGCTTCTCGCAGCAAGCTTTGGAAGACCTTTGGCTATCCAATGAAGTGGATGGCCAGTGGATTCTGGACAGACAAAAAGGGAGTACTTTTCCAGCCAGTGTAGAACAGATTTATCCAATTCTCTCTCACAAGGTTCAGTGAGGGTCACTAGCTCTCATGTCCCCTGCTCCCGAGGCCCAGGGTCAACCCAGGGAGGACTCAGATGGGTCACACATTGCCCTATGTCAGTGGGAGCCTTTGGAACCTCCTTCTACACCTTCCTGGCCATCAACCTCTGTCTCTGAGGATGGGTCCCCTGTGGCTTCTCCAATCCATCAGCTATGCCAAAGCATGGCCCTGCAGAAACAGCCATGGCCCCTTTAAGTCTTACAATCAGCATCCATCAGACGTGGAGCCACTGGAAGAGTGGGCTTTGTTAGGCTTTTTAAAGGCCTCAGGTGACTCTAGACCTTTGCTGAGACAACGTATTTCTCCAGCTCATTTAATTGAGCACACAGGGAGCTATTGATGGTCCTGATGACTGCTTTGACAAGCGTAAGCCAGTAGTGGAATGGCCTATCCTGACTAACTGTGACTGGACTGACTTTCCACTAATGCACTTGACTGGGCATGACTTACCATGACCTGACTAACTCAACCTATTCTAGTTGAATCAATTAGATTTACTTCACCCAGATCTGTCTGATGGCTTGCCTCTTCCCTTGTGTGCCCCAAACTCTGGCAACAAGGGTACTAGCTTAGATGGATGTTTAAAAGATTACACAAACCAATAGCAGATAGCTGTTTCAATGACTGGGTTGCCATCATAGCTAAAGAGAAGGTAGTGTACCTCTGAAGTGTAAACAAAGGCACACTTTGGAGGCAGTGTACCTTTGAATGCCAGATACTGGGGAAAAACCTATAGGGGAGGCTGTTGAATTTGTACCCTGCTTGTAGGCTTCTCAAAGGCTTCTGGCTGCTCTGTGGAAAACAGGAAGTTGGACTAGATCCTTGGTCTGATCCAGCAGGGCTCTTCTTGCAGTCTTATGTCTTTATATGAATATTTGGAAATGTAAAACATGAATGCAACAAAACTGTTTGCTTTTTTAATTTTATTTATTTTATTTATTAAATTTCTTAATCGCCCATCTGGCCGGTCAGCCAGCCACTCTGGGTGATGTACAATGGTACAACTTAAAACAGTAAAATTATACATTAAAACATTACTTAAAAATACCCTAACCCACCCCAGCTTTTTTCTAGTGAACTATAAGGGCCATTTGCCTACTGAAACAAGTATCCTGCTGATAAGACTGAGGGCTTGGAGGTGGGGAGGTCACACTTAAGTATACATTTTATTCTATGGTTGCATTTTCATGCTTTTGATCCTGGCTAAAAAAATCACAAGATGAAATACTCCAGTGGGGCCCACTGAACTGTCCTTGCCTTGCACTACAGCAAGGACAGTTAATTTGCTGTAACTAATTGGAATACATCCAGCATATTAATAATATGAAAAATGAAAGCACCATCTTTGGATCTAATGAGTTGTACAAGGGGCTGTGACTCAAGGAAGCGTCTGTGGAATTGCAAAATATTCTTTGGACCTTCTGTACTGGTGGGAAGTGGTGCACTATTCTTGCCTCCTTATCTCTCCACTGAAGCATGTGGGGTCATGTTAAGTACAGGCAGATCCAGGTATTTCTATAGTGTTTCTCCTCTATTTCTGCCATTCTGAAGTCTTGAAAGGGCTAAGCGTGGTGAGAGCCAGTGTGGTATAGTGTTTAGATTGTTGGACTGGGACTTGGGAGATCTGGGTTCTAGTCCCCACTAGGCCATGAAACTTGCTGGGTGACTTTGGGCCAGTCGCTGACTCACAGCCTAACCTACTTCACAGGGTTGTTGTGAGGATAAAATGGAGAGGAGGAGGATCATGTAAGCTTCCTTGGGTTCCTTGCGAGAAGAAAAAAGTGGGAAATGAATGTAATAATTAAGGAATGTCAGAGAATTCCACAACAGAACCAAATGTGTTTGGATTTTCTGGAATATGACCCATGGATTCCACAGTGGAATGACTTTCCCCCTGTTGGGCAGATTCCATGGACATGTGAACCATTTTTCTAACTTTCCCAAATGGTGTGCAAATGGAACTGTGGAAAAATACACAACATAATAATTAAACAAAAAACCTGGCCAAAAAGGGAAATTTCCCCCATAAGCTAAAGCATGAAAATGTGCATTTGGGGGAATTTACACATTTTTGCACATGCAACTTTGCACAGCTGTGCATTTGTGCAAGTGTGAATTTGCACAAATTCAAAAACAAAAAAATCAAATTCTGTCGATGGGTGGTTGATGGAATGAAAGGCGCCTTCCAATCTGTGAAACACAGATGGAATGGTTTTTACACAGTCCATACATTCCTGGTAACAAGAATAAATGAATAATAAATAAAAAAACCAGGTACCACTGAAAGTACTTCCTCTAGTGGCTCCTTTCATGCACAAAACAGAATAGCTCTGTTCAGATGTTCAAAGAAGGGTTAAGAGGAATGCATGAGAAGAAGGAGTGCTCCAGCCCAGCCCCTCTCTTCTGTTGTGTTTGTCACTCTGTATTTGTGGAGGGTGGCTGTCTGAAGGGGAGAGCCTCCTGTATCCACAGTGGCTCTCCATGCCAGCCGGAATGCAGATTTTACAGTGTTCTGGCTCATCTGGAGAGTCCCCATGGATACAGTCTTTCTTCTTTAGATAGTCACCTTTCTTGAGTACAGAGTGACAAACATGATAAGAACATTAGAACACAAGAAGAGCTCTGCTGGATCAGACCATGGGTCCATCTAGTGCAACATTCTGTTCACACAGTGGCCACCCAGCTGCCCATGGGAAACCCCTAAGCAGGACACGAGTGCAACAGCACCGTCCCGCCCATGATGGTGGAGAGCAATGGAGCTGGTGCTCTCCTTCTCCTCAAGCATTGCATTTAACCCCCCTTTTTTGAACAACTGAACAGGGCTAAAGTATCTATCTACCAAGAATCCTATTCAAGTCCCACTGAATTCAGTGGTGCTTACTACCAGGTAAGTATAAGACTGCAGCTTTAACCCCCAAATCCTTCATTCCCAAGAGAAGCCATATCCAGTGTTTTCTGTTTTGCATGCCAACACTGTTGAAATTCTGCCATCCAAATTTCACATCAAGAAGAGCTGGATTCTGTGATCTGCAAATATTATGCAGATTAAGCATCTTGGCATAATTTAACTGAATTTGCATAATTTAGTCTGTAATGTTTACTATTTTGTATAATTCATTCCATTTTTCATGGGGTGGGGGAAGGAGTGAACACCAAATTCATCTTCCCCAAGCTTTGGGAGTCTAGTTCAGCCACCTGTCTGGGTTCTGAGATTTTTGGATGGACACACACACACATTTTTTTTTCAGCTGTAAGCACTCAAAACTTGCCTTAAATTAAAATATGGAAGCTTTAGGTTTTTAGGAAGCACAGTGCTACACCTAATCCCACCTTGTGCATTTTTTTTCTTGTGCTCTGACACAGTCATGACAAACACACAATCCTGTTGGTCTGTAGGGTTTAGACTGTGAAGGACAAGTGCATCTTTGCACTGTTTTTGATAACAAAGACATGCTGAAGAGTCAGGTTTGCCATCTGATGCTCAAAATGTCTGCAAGCTATTGTGCAGGGATTTTTTGGTCCCCCACCCCCATCGCCACCAGATCAGCAGAAGGTGGTTTGTTTCATAGATACAGGTTATGCTACTCCAGAAGGCATCTGCAGACAGGGGACCTGCTCCCAACAGAGAGTGCCTGCCACTCATGTCAGCTCTATATCCATACGTGGGTTTCACATTCTGCGTATCTCCTGCTCTGCTTGTGCTTTTCAGCAGCATCTGCTCTCCCCTGCACAGATGCTTCTCTTATTCAGTTGTCTAGCTGATAGCAAGGGGGATGCACAGAGCAGATGCCACCCCCACCCCCTGGTGGGTTGCTTCCTTTCTTCTTCTGATACCTTTCTACTTAAACATCAGCTGATGCAATTAAAATCTAAAAGATGGGTGGGGAAAGCTGTTACAAACTGGGCAAGGGCTGTTCTAAAATGTTCAGCTGTATGCGTGGGGTGGTCTCTCTATAGACATTCTAATGAATATGCATAGGTTGTGGGAGGGGTCTGCTGTTGCAATGCTGCTTTGTTGGGGCACATGGCTTTCTTCAGACTTTCCCCTGGTTCACCCCGACTAAAGTCCCTCAAGAACTTTTGTGGCAGAAGGGATGGGGGTTTGCAGCACCCAGATTCCTCCTCCTCCTCCCTGGGCTGTAGCCAAAAGCCACAGATCACTGCAGGCTATGTTTCAGGACATAGCTCCTATGGGCAAATGCCAATTGCCCAAGCAACCCACAGGGCCAACTTTGAGTTCTTCTGGCACTCATTCATTTTTTAATAATAATAATAATAATAATAATAATAATAATAATAATATTGGACCCAGTACTTAGAGGAATGCCAGGCTGGATAGCTGATGCAATTGCAATCTTGATTCCCTGCAATACTTCTATGGTCTTCTCTGACATAGAGTTATGGACACAATATTGGAAGCTTGGCCCACAGTAAAAATTGTAAAATCTGTCCTGCATGTGTTTTGTGGATTTCCAGGTGCCTTTCATTCCACTGTCTGCTCATTGTCAGAATTGGCTTTCCTCCCAAATTTGCGCAAATTTGCATTTGCGCAAAATCACACTTTAAAAAAATGTGTGAATCCCCTATCCCTTGCACATTTTATTGCTTTAGCCTTTGGGGGAAATGCACATTTTCAGCCAATGTTCTTTTATTTTACATATTTTTTTTATGACTAAATTCCCAGGGCATGGTCTGAAGGCACATGAGGCAGCCACCTTGCTGAAGTTAAGCAGGTCTGGGTCTGGTCAGTGCTTGGAGGGGAGACCACCTGGGAACCGCAAGTAGTGTCAGATTCTCCACTCAATAAGAAATGGGGCTGGAGGTCCAGGTTGAGTTAAACACCCATTATTTCATGCATGAGGTTGTTCCGCATTAAGATGAACAACAACAGCTTAGCAACAAAGAAGAATTCTTATACTTTCCTTACTCAATCAGAACAGCCAATCAAATCTTGGTTCATATTTCAACGTACATTTGTCATTTGTCACAAGCAGAAAATGATTAGTTAGTCTTTCAGAATCAGCAGTTTAGGAAATTTCTATAGCTCAGTGCAAAACAGGAAACTTCTGGAACTTTCACTTACTCAGATTTACTCAAACCATCCCAGCAACTTGCAACATTCCTTCAACTGAAACTTCACATGACCTTATTACACATGACCCCCTCCTGTCTCAGACTTACTGTGTAAAGGTCACTAAGGATTTGGCTTAAACCTCTCAGTAGCCACCTTGAGTTCCACAATGGAAGAAAGGTGGGATATAAATTCAATAAATAAATAAATAAATACACGTACAATTCTGGAAAGTTTTTTTTTTTTTAAACTCCAATCAGCAAGTCTGAGGAATCTGCACAATTCGGGAAAAGCCAGTCTGCTGTAGAATCTGTGGGTCAGAACATAAGGTCCATCTAGTGCAGTGGTCTGTTCAGACAGTGCCCAACCAGCTGTCCACAGGAACCCCACAAAATGTGTCATCTTGTCTGGCTGTGTGTCTCAGGTAGAGAGA
The DNA here is from genome assembly GCF_057233095.1 of Heloderma suspectum. Taxonomy (NCBI): domain Eukaryota; kingdom Metazoa; phylum Chordata; class Lepidosauria; order Squamata; family Helodermatidae; genus Heloderma; species Heloderma suspectum. The sequence continues at coordinate 8,049,949 of NC_139466.1, forward strand.
GGTCTTTTCTTCTTCAGCTTTCCTGTCCAAGAGCCTTTTCACTGTAGATGCAAGGAATGAGACTGAGACCTTCTTCACACAAAGTGGGCACTCTCCTACCAAGCTATGATCCATACCTTACTGTATGATTATGGTAGCTTTAGGAATTGGAATGCAAATTGCATCATCTCATTTGCAAAGTCCCTGGTGGCAACAGTGGACTGAGGACTCTGCTTCCAATCTAGCAAATTATAGACTTTCAGTAACCCTGCGGGATATATTATAACACACAGTACCCATTCTGACCCTCAGCTCTTGTCAGATTACATAGTCATTAGGAACAGGTGGTTTGGTTTTACATGAAAAGCAGAACACCTGTAATTAATGGTCAGCAGCTGCTAGTTAACTGCAATGAGAAATGGAAATCCTTTACATCTCAAACAAGCAACCCCCCCTATTTTTGCGTCAGTAAATTGTTAAATGACACAAGCTTTCTCTACATGGAATTTTGAGCCTACATATTCTTTTGTTGAACTGATTTTAGTAGGGGAGTAGTGATGGGCAAAGTCACCCCAGTCACCCCCAGGACTGTTCCAGACGTGAGCCGATTTCACTCTGAACAATTTGAAGCAGAAACTGGCTCATTTCTAGGGATGTCAGAGAAATCTGCAATGGAACCAACAAAAGTTTGGATTTTCATGAATCTGACCCTCAGATCCAACAGCAGACTAGCTTTTCCCCTCTCAGGCAGATTCCACAGACCTGTGGACCAGTTTTCTAACTTTTCCAATTTTTTGCACAAATTTCATCATAGAAAAATATGCATTAAAAAAAAAAAACCCTGGCCCAAAACATGTATTTCCCCATAGGCTAAAGCATGACAATGCACATTTTGTGGGGAATTTGTGCATTTTTGCACATGCAAAATTGTGCAAATGTGAATTTGCACAAATTTTGTAACAAAGAAAAATCCAATTCTTGTGAAGGGCAGACGATGGAATGAAAGGCACCTGACAATCCATGAAAGACAGACAGAACAGATTGTACACAATCCATCCATCCCTACTCATTTCTCAAGCCAATCAAAGGAGGGGCTCAGAAAACAAAGGCCCCTTCCAACAATCCCCCACCCCTAAAACACCCTCCTAACCTACTCACTTTTAAAAAATCAAGACAACTCAGTGGCAGCAGTGCTGGGGAGAGAGTGGGGAGGAAGATGGATTTTCTGTCTCGTTCCTCTTCCTTCTCTATGAACACATATAGATGGAACCATATGGAGGATTTTTGCTAGAAAGATGTAGTTTGGAATGGAGCCAGAGCAAGAGAGTAGAAAGCCCTGAAAACAATGTCTGACCTTGGAGACCTTGTTGGACCAACACACTGAGGAATTAAAAGCAGAGATGGCTATGGGTCAGGCTTATCCACTGCCACTAAGCTTTAGTTACTAAGGAGCCCTGATCTAACCCCATTCCTTACTTCTGAGATGATAGATCTGGATGTTTACATAATAGGTTAGTCTGGGATAACAACCTCTGGTCTTGGATGAGCTGCCAATTGCCAATCAGCAAGTTTAAATTGCTTTGCACAGAGAATACTAGCATTATTCTGTGGCAGGGGAACTACTTGCCATTTCCCATCAAGGGAAAAAGAAAATGATTGTGTTATGACAATGACAAAGTTTGGGGGGAGGATCAATTTTGATGAGAGCATATCATATACTGAGAGTGAGCACTAGCCAACTTTCTGGATCACAGGACTGTTATGGCCCAGGACTGAGAACCTTCTGAGACAGAGTTCTCCTGTAGTAGCAGTACCAAGGAGGAGTCAGAATGGGTTCTTGTTCCCACCTTGGATTCTGCACCCTGTCCCACTAAATCCTGGGAAAGTACTGCTGCCCTCTTACTCCAATAATGGACTGCTGACTCCTCCAGTGAACAGGAAGGCCCTGGGGAGCATTCCCCAGCCAGATCCTTACTCCTCAGACTCAAGCCCTGGAAGAAGATAACAACTGAAGAAAAGAGTACAAGACCTTTACAAACCAGATGAAACATCTGAGGAGGTGGAGCTTCTACAAGGACTCCCCAGGACAAGCTATAAACCCCTTCCGATTGTGCCAGGTCAGTGCTGGGGTAACTTGTCTGCTACCTTAGCTGCAGGATTGCTAGCCTTGGTACTGAATTCAAATCAGGAATCTCTGGGCAAGTATCTGCAGTGCTGTCCAGGGTCCTGAACCTGCTCAGTCAGATCTGCACCAATCAGCTGCCTCATGTGCCCTTTTGCCTGAGCCATTGTATTGATGGGATGTTGGAATCTCTGATGGTGCAGGGTGAGGAGAGTGGCTTTACTGGAGCCAAAAATGCCATCACCCTTTTACCCATCTGTCAATTTTGTTAGTCCTCAACAAGTGTCAGGCCCCAGGCCATTGTGTTCTAGGACCCAGTGGTGGTGGTGGGTGGGTTGGCTCTTAGTCCAAGTGAGGCAAAATCTGGGGCATAGTGCAAAACAGGAAAGGGCTGTTTGAACTGAGGAACAAGCTCTCCAGATAGGCATTTATAGGTCCTGATGTGCAGAGGTTGGCTCTTGGGGGGTCAGCTGATGGGATGCTCAGGCAGGCTGATACTGCAACATAAGTGGCACCACTGAAGCCCAGTTTGTGAGGTTTGCAGTGGGAACAGAGTGCTGGTGATGTGGGAGGTAAGGTGCAAGAGCCTGACTGCTGAGAGCCCTGGCTGAAGACCCCTCCCCCCAAGTGCCTTACAGTTTTTCCACATCAAAAATAATATATTGTACATTCTCAGCTCACCACTCTTCTGAGTCTACAAAAATTGCTGGAACTCAATATTGTCCCACTGGACTAGGTGCCTTTCAGCCCCCCCCATCAGGTATAGAGAAATAAGACAGCTGTTTTCTCAAAGCCCAACGATACGGAACCTCCTATTATTTCAACCCCTTCATGGATCACTGCCTTGTTGTGGCGAAGGGGCTTGCATAACTCAGTGAAGCCATAAGCTATGCCATGCAGGGTCACCCAAGACGGACAGGTCATGGCAGAGAGTTCTGACAAAATGTGGTCCACTGGAGAAGGAAATGGCAACCCACTCCAGTATTCTTGCCAAGAAAACCCCATGGAACATATCACAAGGCTAAAAGAGATGACGCCGGAAGATGAGCCGTTCAGGTCGGAAGGTGTCCAATATACTACTGGGGAAGAGCAGAGGGTATTTCCAAGTAGCGCCAGAAAGAGTGAAGCGGCTGGGCCAAAGCCGAAAGGACACTCAGCTGTGGATGTGTCTGGTGGTGAAAAGAAAGTCCGATGCAATAAAGAACAACCTTGTTTAGGAACCTGGAATGTCAGATCAATGAATCAAGGTAAGCTGGAGGTGGTCAAACATGAGATGGCAAGATTGAACATCGACATCTTGGGAATAAGCGAACTAAAATGGACAAGCATAGGCAAATTTAATTCAGGTGACCATCATATCTACTACTGTGGGCAAGAATCTCTTAGAAGAAATGGAGTAGCACTCATAGTCAACAAAAGGGTGGGAAAAGCAGTACTGGGGAACAATCTTAAAAATGATAGAATGATCTCAGTACGAATCCAACGCAAACCATTCAACATCACAGTAATTCAAGTCTATGCCCCAACCACTGAGGCCGAAGAAGCTGAGGTTGATTGGTTCTATGAAGGCCTACAACACCTTTTAGAACTAACACCAAAAAAAGATGTCCTCTTCATCATAGGGGATTGGAATGCTAAAGTAGGAAGTCAAGAAATCACCGGGATAACAGGCAAGCATTTGGTGTACAAAATGAAGCAGGACAAAGGCTAATAGAGTTTTGCCAAGAGAACATGCTGATCATAGCAAACACTCTTTTCCAACAGCACAAGAGGCGACTCTGCACATGGACATCACCAGATGGTCAATTTTGAAATCAGATTGATTATGTCCTTTGCAGTCAAAGATGGAGAAGCTCTATACCGTCAGTAAAAACAAGACCTGGAGCTGACTGTGGCTCAGATCATGAGCTTCTTCTTGCAAAATTTTGGCTTAAATTGAAGAACGCAGAGAAAACCACTAAACCATTCAGGTATGACCTAAACCATATCCCTTATGAATATACAGTGGAGGTGAGGAATAGATTTCAGGGATTAGACCTGATAGACAGAGTGTCTGAGAAACTATGGACAGAGGTCCATAACATTGTTCAGGAGGCAGCAACGAAATCCATCCCAAAGAAGAAGAAATGCAAGAAATCCAAGTGGCTGTCTGATGAGGCTTTACAAGTAGCTGAGGAAAGAAGGGAAGTGAAAAGCAAGGGACAAAGGGGAAGATATACCCAACTGGATGCAGATTTCCAGAGAATAGCAAGGAGAGACAAGAAGGCCTTCTTAAATGAACAATGCAAAGAGATTGAAGAAAACAACAGAATGGGAAAGACACGAGATCTCTTCAAGAAAATCAGAGGTATCAAGGGAACGTTTTGTGCAAAGACGGGCATGATAAAGGACAAAGAAGGCAGGGACCTAACAGAAGCAGATGAGATTAAGAAGAGGTGGCAAGAATACACAGAAGAACTATACAGGAAAGATCTGAATGTCCCTGATAGCCATGATAGTGCGGTCACTGAACTTGAGCCGGACATCCTCGAGAGTGAAGTCAAGTGGGCCTTCGGAAGCATTAGTAACAACAAAGCTAGCGGAGATGACTGTATTCCAGCTGAGCTATTTAAAATCCTAAAAGATGATGCTGTTAAAGTGCTGCACTCAATATGCCAACACATTTGGAACACTCAACAGTGGCCACAAGACTGGAAAAGGTCAGTTTACATTCCAATTCCAAAGAAGGGCAATGCCAAAGAGTGTTCAAACTACTGCACAATTGCACTCATTTCACATGCCAGCAAGGTGATGCTCAAAATCTTACAAGCTAGGCTTCAGCAGTATGCGAACCAAGAACTACTGGAAGTACAAGTTGGGTTTCGAAGAGGCAGAGGAACTAGAGATGAAATCGCCAACATCCGCTGGATCCTGGAGAAAGCAAGAGAATTCCAGAAAAACGTCTATTTCTGCTTCATTGACTACGCTAAAGCCTTTGATTGTGTGGATCACAACAAACTCTGGCAAATTCTGAAAGAGATGGGGGTGCCAGACCACCTTACCTGTCTCTTGAGAAACCTGTACGAGGGTCAAGAAGCAACAGTAAGAACCAGACATGGAACAACTGAGTGGTTCAAAATTGGGAAAGGAGTACGACAAGGCTGTATATTGTCACCCTGCTTATTTAATTTATATGAAGAGTACATCATGAGAAACACCGGTTTGGATGAATCACAGGTCGGAATTAAGACTGCTGGGAGAATTATCAACAACCTCTGATATGCAGATGATACCACCCTAATGGCAGAAAGAGAAGAGGATCTAAACAGCCTCTTGTTGAGGGTGGAAGAGGAGAGTGCAAAAGCTGGTTTGAAACTCAACATTAAAAAAACTAAGATCATGGCATCTGGCCCCATCACTTCCTGGCATATGGAAGGGGAAGAAATGGAAGCTGTGACAGATTTTATTTTCTTGGGCTCCAAGATCACTGCAGATGGTGATTGTAGCCATGAAATTAAAAGACGCTTGCTCCTTGGGAGGAAAGCTATGGCAAACCTAGACAGCATAGTAAGAAGCAGAGACATCACCTTGCCGACAAAGGTCCATCTAATCAAAGCTATGGTTTTCCCAGTAGTAACGTATGGCTGTGAGAGCTGGACTTTAAGGAAGGCTGAGCACCGAAGAATTGATGCTTTTGAACTGTGGTGCTGGAGAAGACTCTTATGAGTCCCCTGGACTGCAAGGAGGTCAAATCAGTCTATCCAAAAGAAAATCAACCCTGAGTGCTCATTGGAAGGACAGATACTGAAGCTGAAGCTAATAGGCCACCTAATGCGAAGAGAAAACTCCCTGGAAAAGACTCTGATGCTGGGAAAGATTGAAGGCAAAAGGAGAAGGGGATGGCAGAGGATGAGATGGCTGGATAGCATCACTGATGCAATGAATATGGACTTAACTTGAGCACACTCTGGGAGAGAGCGCAGGACAGGAAGGCCTGGCATGCTATGGTCCATGGAGTCACGAAGAGTCGGACACGACTGAACGACTGAACAACAACAAATTATTTCAACCCCCAAATCTGGGAAATGCAACAATGTATCACATAGTTTTTTGTTTGTTTGTTTTTGAGCTCTTTGGGTAAGCAGAAACTTCTGCTGGTCAAGATCAAGCACTTGCAATACTTTATTTCTGGGCCAGGAGTAAGGAAAATACAATCTCTCCGTCTTTCTCAAACCCCAATATGCCAGTTCCCCACATCTAGGAAAGAGAAAACATGGGTTCTGTGATTGCGCCACTCATAGATATGCCAAAATTGGAGCAAGTCAAAGAACTGGAACACTTCTTAAATCTCTAGGCCAGGCCTAGAGAAATAGGGCAGCTGGGTGACTTGAGAATAAAACTGTCAATATCATACTGTCCTTATACGAATCTATGGTGTGACCACACTTGGAATACTGTATACAGTTCTGGTCACAACACCTAAAAAGAAGAAAAACAAGAAAAACAAAGGATATTGTAGAGCTGGAAAAGGTGTAGAAAAGGGCAGCTGAAATGAGCAAGGGGCTGGAGTAACTTCCCTATGAGGGAAAGCTAACACAGCTGGGATTGTTTAGCTTGGGAAGAAAAAAAAAGGTGAGTAGGAAAAGACATGACAGAGATGTGCAAAATCATGCATGGTGTAGAGAATGTGGATGGGTAGACATTTTTTCTCCCTCTCTCAAATTCTAGAACCTAGGGTCATCCCATGAAGCTTATTTGTGGGAGATTCAGGAAGATAAAAGGAAGTACTTTTACACACAGCACATACTGTAGGTAAACTATGAAATTCACTATCACAAGATGTGGTGATAGCCACCAATTTGGATGGCATTAAAAGGGGGTAAGAAAATTCTTGGAGGAGAAGGTTGTCAGTGGCTACTGGTTTTGATGGCTATATGGTACCTCCAGTATCAGAGGCAGCATGCCTATGTACAGCAGTTGCTGGGGAACATGGGTGGGTGGGTACTGTTGCATTCATGTCTTGCTTGTGGGTCTCCCATCAATAGCTGGTTGGCCATGGTGTGAACAGAATGCTGGAGTAGATGACCCTTGGTCTGATAAAGCAGGGCTTTACTTATGTTCTTATGCAAGCCTTACATGCTAGCATCTTTTATCAGTATATCTTCTCATTTGTCATGTTGGGGAAAATAAAATAATAAATTGTATGCCAGAGCCCACTTATGGGGAAGCAGAAATTGCTCTGAGGAGGGATCACACATCTGGAGCACTACCTGTATTTTTCCTGTGCTGAACCAGGCATAAACATAAGAAAGTCCAATAAACAACAACAAAAGCTTTCAGTTTAACATATTGTGCTAAGAGCTTTCCATGCTTACTCAAGTGTCAAAATGCTGGGAAAATATAGCTTGTTGCAGGCATGTTATTTAGGCTATATGCATATGGTATGGCATTTTGTGCTGTGGTTATCTGATGTTTCACCTCTACCTTGGAGCTGGATGGCTGTCAGTGGCAGAGGGGTGGACCTAAGTCCCTGATTTTTTTCCTGTTTGCTGGAATAGGCATATGGAGCCTGTGGAATTGGAGCGATCATACAACTGACCATACCATGTTACATGCACCCACCTGACAACCAATATCATCCAGCGGTGTGCATCATCCACATAGAATGATAGGTTGGGAAGAGACCTTGGTCCAGGCATAAACATTATATGATTTAATATGCATTGCACTCATCACTAATGTCTACCCCTCCCAACATCTTTGGATAGGGTTTTGCAAGAATAACTCTGCCTGCTGCAGTCTTATACAGCAAATGCACATTTAAAAGCTCTGCTTGACTTCCATTTCTGTCACTTTGTGTATTGCCATGAGAATCAAATGTGATGCATAGTATTTATCTGGGTATTCAATCTTCTCTCCTCCCACCATTTTTATATCTCCCCTCCCCCCCAAAATGCAAAACTCCCCCCCCCTTTATGAGTCATGACTGGGGTGTACATCATTGATCTTGAATATCAGCTTGAAGAGTTCAGCCAATAAAGGCTGGATTCCCCCCCCCCAAGATCCTCATAGTAACCAAGCGTCCTAGGGAATTTATCCAGGCTGGAGACTGTTCTTAGAAGAATGCATTGGTGAGCAGAGGAGGAAGGTATCACAGTTAATAGGCTGTATCTTTCTTCCTGAAAGAGTCCGCTCCCCCTGGATCCTTCCAAAAGCCATAAATGCTTGCTAATGGAGAAGAATTTGATTTGTTTTCAAAGGCAATATCCTACTTTAAAGAAATCCATTTAGGGCACAACCTAGCCAAACTGGAGTGCTTTAAAAAAAGCAACACCCTTATTTATTTCAGTGGGATGGTTAAGCATATGTTTTGCTTTCTCCTCTTCGGAAAAGAAAATGAGATTATGCCTGCATATGTTTCCATTTTGTTTTTGTTTTGTTTTTCATTTATATCCTGACATTTGGATTTTCAAAAGATCCCCAAGAAGGCTTATAATAAAATTATTGTAATGGGGTTGCCTTTGAAGACATGTTGGAAAGTGCAATTGGTTCAAAATGCTGCTGGCTGAATCTTGACTTTAGCCCAATTGCTGGTCCATGGAACACCAGTATATACACTGGCTATCTTTTCATTTCTGGGGCCAATTCAAAGTGCTGATGTCAACTTTTAAAGCCCATAATGGCCTAAGAGGTCCCCCAAAATCACCTTATTCCATTTTGTTTGTTATATCTTTAAATTAGACCACAAAAACAATTAGACCAGAAAGATGGGCCATGCAGTTCTTTAAAAATGGAATTTTGTAGAGCAGAAGTTTGTTTTCCTTTGCTTTTAAAATAACCTACCTTGGATGCACAAAGAATGTTTAGAGCAGGTATGATGAGCTTTTACATTCAGAGGAGACACTCTTTTCCTGGTAGTATCTCAGGAGCTAGAAGGGAAATTTGTTGTACTATCTAACTTTTTAAGGCTCCATAATAAAACTGATCAGAAACTTTTGACAATACCTTAGGACCACTCTATAAATTGTTTGGGAAGCTAGATAAGACCCGCATGTCATCATTTACCCATCCCAGGTTTAGAGAAGGTCCAAACTAATTTTTAAAACTTTGGGGATAAATAGAAACTGTTTTGCAACTCAAGATGCTGAGTGACCCCCATATGCGTAGCATATTCCTAATGCTTCAGAGGTGTCTAGAGTTCATAGACTGTCAGAGCTGATCTCCACTGATCCCAGCAGGATATGGTGGTAACCCACTGCTCTACAAAAAGTTCAAATATTTTGGGAAGCTTTTGAAAAGGAATGCATGAGTGAATCACAGAGGAAGTGAATCTGCACTACAAAGGCACATGAGACAGCTTGTGGGTGATCAAGAGACCCGGAGGAACTGTGTTAAGTAGCATACGCTATAGGGGGAAAAATGAGAATAGTCCAAAACAGAACTTGACCACAAACACACAAATCAATCCAAATTTTGTAAAGGATTTACACCTCAAGGCCAGAGTTTCAGATTTCTTAAAGATATAGCTTGATGACATCATTGTGGGCAGAAAGTTCCTCTGAGAGAGCTAGTGTGGTACAGTGGTTAGAGTGGGGCTCAGGAGAACCAGATTCAAGTCCCCACTCAGCCATGAAGCTCACTGGATGACTTTGGGCCAGTCACTGACTCTCAGCCTAACCTACGTCACAGGATTGTTTCGATGATAAAATTGAGAGGAGACAAATAATAAATGCAATCATAAAAAACAAACAAACAAATAAACAGACTTCTGTGAGACATCTTCACTCAATGCAATTCTTATTTAGCAACCAAGGTTGCTAAAAGTTGTAAGAACCTTGGACAGGATCCAAAGATGTACTTTAGTTGTGCAAAGCCTTGAATGTGTCTAGTTCTTGTTTTACTTTTCTGCTTTGAATGACAGACCCCCATGCCCACCACCACCACACACATGCACCTTGGACGTTAGGCAGGTGACCATCGAGAGTATTTTCTGTTATCCTGATAGTAGAATACTCTCCTGGGATACATTCATCCAGCACCTACTCTGTCACCTTTTAGCCACTAGGTTAAGTTTACTCTTTTTATCCCCCTGGAACCTCAGCAAAAACATAACAGCATGAAATTGCTTTCTATCATATTTTAGCTCATATTTATTGAATCTGGAAGGTGTGCCCAAACAAGAAAAGACAAAAAGGAACACAAACACATAAAGAGGATTCCAAGCAGACAATAGGGGGTGCAAAAAAGGATTTTGAGAAGCGTATTGCTAATAACATTAAGACCACCAGAAGCACAGGGGCCTCTATCACATGGAAACACATTTGTGAGCAGCTGCTCACAGAAGGCTTTCCTGATACAGTTATCCCCACCAACACATGAACATCCAGGGGACAATTCCAGTGACATGCATGACATTAATCCTGCTGCCCCCTTCTCTACATGTAGAACCGAACAATGCATGGAGAACAATTCAATAGGGCTATTGCTTGAACGTTCGTCTCTGCTTCCTATATACTGTAACCTTTTTTTTTTTTGCAATAGCCTTGTCTGTGCTCATTTAAAAGCCAAAAGGGTTATGATTCCATTGTGTAAAGATATGCTAGTAAAAAAAATGGCCAGTAAATTATTATTGATGGTTCAAAATATACCTGAGCAGCTGCATGGTATTAAATGGCAAGTTGTGCATCACATAGCTCCTTAGTGTCCATTCATGTGCATTTATTTAAATTCATGCTGGAGACAAGAACTACATGCCTACCACCCATTGATGTTGAAATTTAAAGTGTAATCCTATGATTGTAAATCACCTTAAGGGAATTTGCCAGTTGGGCAGCATACAAATCTAAGAAATAAATAAAACCTATGTCCATTTACTCAGAAGTAAGCCCCGTTGCATTTAATGAGACTTATTCCCAGGTAAGTGTGTACAGAATTGCAGTCTTAACTTGCTCTAGTGACACATGCTAAACAATTTGACAAGGCGTCCCCCAAAGGCAAAAATAAGAATGGAATGGGGGCTGCAATTGACCAGAGATAATATTATTTATTATATTAATTAATGTATTTAACTTATATCCCACCTTTCTGCCACAAAATGTCACTCCAGGCAGCTAGCGATACAATCCAGATTAAAAACAAAGTATTAATTAAAACATAGCGTAAATACAAATAAATGCAGAGCACAATTAAAAACACAACAATAAAATAAATAAAATAAGGATCAACTTTGCTAAACAGGGGTACCAGGATTTTACACAAGTCTCAACTTTCTTTTTATGTTTAGGACTGGCAGGGTGCTTTGGGATCAGGCCATAAGGACTGCTCTCCCATCTCCAGCAGTTGTGAATGAGATGCCCCTGGGAAGTATACAAGCAGAGCGTAATGGAGATAGCTATTTCCTGGAGCTTGCCCTCAGCTATGGTAAGCTTTGGTCAATTTAAAATGCTGTTTTTGACCTTTAAAGCCTTAAACAGTTTTGGGACCAAGTTACTTGAAGGACCGCCTTCACCCATATCAGACTGCCCAGACTTTAAGATCAGGAAGAGAGGCCCTCCTCATTTGCCCACCTGTGAGAGCAGTTAGGTGGCTGACCACACATGAGAGGGGCTTCTCTGCAGGTCCCACACCTTTGGAACAGGTTACCATCAGAGGCCCACCATGCTCAGTCACTGCAGGCTTTTACGAAGGCCTTGAAAACATATTATTTTAGCTCGGCCTTCACTTTATATGACTGCTGTTGTTGCTGGTTTTATTGTTGGCTTTTATTGCTCTTAGGGACCGCGGTAGCTTAGTGGTTAAGACGCTGAACTGCAGACTGGAAGGTCGGCAGGTCAGCAGTTCGAGACCCGAGTGCTGCGTGACGGAGTGAGCTCCCGTCTTCAGTCCCAGCTTCTGCCAACCTAGCAGTTCGAAAGCAAGAAATTGCAAGTAGATAAATAGGTCCCGCCTCGGCGGGAAAGGTAACAGCGTTCCGTGCACCTCGGTGTTCAGTCATGCCAGCCACATGACCACGGAAGCATCTTCGGACAGCTCTGGCTCTTCGGCTTAGAAACGGGGATGAGCACCGCACCCTAGAGTCGGACACAACTGGTTGGGGACACCTTTTTTTTTAATTGCTCTTCCTGTTGCTATTTTAATGTGTTTACATTTTTATCACTTTTAATATATTTTCACAGTTTTATGCATTTTATTGATGTAAGCCGGCTTCGGAGGGCTTCTGCTTTGAAAGGCGACCAAGAAATATTTTTAATTAATCCATTAAATAAATAAATTTGGTCAGTTTGAACTCAGAGGAATATATGACATCATCAAGCTCATCCTTTTCCCACCCTAGGAAGGGCAGTAAGGCATTCACCAGCCTTGACCGGCACATATTGATAGTTCTGCACTAACTTTTAGTGCCAAGTGACATTTACTTTATTAATCAGGCCCCATAAATCTTCAGCAAGCAAATGTGAAGAGTAACTTACTCATACTGGGACTACAAGGGAATATCAGGCTGAGCTCAATTACTTAAGCTGGAAAGTAGCCAGAACATTGGGGTTAATTAAAAAATGTTAAAAGATCGTCAATAGCCCAGAGTAATTGGTGTCTGTTGCATGGGCAAGGCAGCACGCTGGGGACTATGTAATTCTCTAACATCTTTCTCCCTGGAGAATAGCTGAGTGATGTAGAAATATCCACAATCGCGTGGCAGTTCTGAACTTCGAGCCCAGAATCTGCCCCCTTTGCCAGTGTATAAGGACAGGGATGTGCAATCAACCCACCAGTCACTACCTATGGCCACCTCTGCACTTTAGCCTTCAGTGTCAAGTATCTCAGATTCCAAAAAAATCAAATTGGAGGAAGCCCTTGGTTAAGAATGGACAACTTTGGTCAAGTTTGCTTTTGCTCAGCTAGTCAGATTTCCCCAGTTAAATCGATTTCGCCCTGTTCCTTCTGCAGTTTGAAGATGGTGTACACATTTTTCCTAACACATGCGTTTTGGGGCTGTGTGCACGTGCACATTTGTGTGTGCACTTTTTCAAATATATGCATTGCCCTCTCTCTCCAGTATAGAATGTTTTGGGTGCATATGCACATTTTGTTTCTGCTTCCCCCCACCGCCGATATATGCATTTTTGTGCACATTTCTGGTCAATGAACTTGCTTGCGATGTTCAGAAAAGTGTGGATTTCAGAGCAAAAGTGAGTTTGGCTCCATTGTTGTTCAGTCGTTCAGTCGTGTCCGACTCTTCGTGACCCCATGGACCATAGCACGCCAGGCCTTCCTGTCCTGCGCTCTCTCCCGGAGCGTGCTCAAGTTCATATTCATTGCATCAGTGATGCTATCTAGCCATCTCATCCTCTGCCATCCCCTTCTCCTTTTGCCTTCAGTCTTTCCCAGCATCAGGGTCTTTTCCAGGGAGTTTTCTCTTTGCATTAGGTGGCCAAAATATTGGAGCTTCAGCTTCAGTATCTGTCCTTCCAATGAGCAGTCAGGGTTGATTTCCTTTCGGATGGACTGATTTGACCTCCTTGCAGTCCAGGGGACTCGTAAGAGTCTTCTCCAGCACCACAGTTCGAAAGCATCAATTCTTCGGCGCTCAGCCTTCCTTATAGTCCAGCTCTCACAGCCATACGTTACTACTGGGAAAACCATAGCTTTGATTACATGGACCTTTGTCGGCAAGGTGATGTCTCTGCTTCTTACTATGCTGTCTAGGTTTGCCATAGCTTTCCTCCCAAGGAGCAAGCGTCTTTTAATTTCATGGTTACAGTCACCGTCTGCAGTGATCTTGGAGCCCAAGAAAGTAACATCTGTCACTGCTTCCATTTCTTCCCCTTCTATATGCCAGGAAATGATGGGGCCAGATGCCATGATCTTAGTTTTTTAAATGTTGAGTTTCAAACCAGCTTTTGCACTCTCCTCTTTCACCCTCAACAAGAGGCTGTTTAGATCCTCTTCGCTTTCTGCCATTAGGGTGGTATCATCTGCATATCGGAGATTGTTGATAATTCTCCCAGCAATCTTAATTCCGACCTGTGATTCATCCAACCCGGCATTTCTCATGATGTACTCTGCATATAAGTTAAATAAGCAGGGTGACAATATGCAGCCTTGTCGTACTCCTTTCCCAATTTTGAACCACTCAGTTGTTCCATGTCTGGTTCTTACTGTTGGTTATTGACCCTCGTACAGGTGTCACAGGAGACAGGTAAGGTGGTCTGGTACTCCCATCACTTTCAGAATTTGCCACAGTTTGTTGTGTTCCACACAATCAAAGGCTTTAGCGTAGTCAATGAAGCAGAAATAGACATTTTTCTGGAATTCTCTTGCTTTCTCCATGACGCAGCAAATGTTGGCGATTTGATCTCTAGTTCCTCTGCCTCTTCGAAACCCAGCTTGTACTTCTGGTAGTTCTAGGGTCGCATACTGCTGAAGCCTAGCTTGTAGGATTTTGGCATGTGAAATGAGCGCAATTGTGCAGTAGTTTGAACACTCTTTGGCGTTGCCCTTCTTTGGAATTGGAATGTAAACTGACCTTTTCCAGTCTTGTGGCCACTGTTGAGTGTTCCAGATTTGTTGGCATATTGAATGCAGCACTTTAACAGCATCATCTTTTAGGATTTTAAATAGCTCAGCTGGAATACTGTCATCTCCGCTAGCTTTGTTGTTACTAATGCTTCCGAAGGCCCACTTGACTTCACTCTCGAGGATGTCTGGCTCAAGTTCTGTGACCGCACTGTCATGGCTATCAGGGACATTCAGATCTCTCCTGTATAGTTCTTCTGTGTATTCTTGCCACCTCTTCTTAATCTCATCTGCTTCTGTTAGGTCCCTGCCTTCTTTGTCCTTTATCATGCCCGTCTTTGCACAAAACATTCCCTTGAGATCTCCGATTTTCTTGAAGAGATCTCTAGTCTTTCCCATTCTGTTGTTTTCCTCAATTTCTTTGCATTGTTCATTTAAGAAGGCCTTTTTGTCTCTCCTTGCTATTCTCTGGAACTCTGCATTCAGTTGGGTATATCTTCCCCTTTCTCCCTTGGTTTTCGCTGCCCTTCTTTCCTCAGCTACTTGTAAAGCCTCATCAGACAGCCACTTGGCTTTCTTGCATTTCTTTTTCTTTGGGATGGATTTCGTTGCTGCCTCCTGAACAATGTTATGGACCTCCGTCCATAGTTCCTCAGGCACTCTGTCTATCAGGTCTAATACCTGAAAATTAGGCAAGTGCTCATCAAATGAAATTACCTAATGAAATTCTCACACCCTCCCTAGCTTTGGTAAAGTGTCCTCTGGTGGGCACACTCCTCCATCGGTGGGCTCCACCACCAAAAGAGCCCAAGGCAGGCATCAGTTCTGTTGAGCCCAGCTAAGGTTCTGGGGATTTGGCAGCTGCCTGGTGCTGGGAACTCATGCACAGCCTCTCAAGCACACTCACCTGCCACATCTTGATTGACCCTTCAAGGGACTATCATTTTATTTATTTATTTATTTATTGCATTTATACCCCGCCTTTTTTCCTCTTGCAAGGAACCCAAGGCAGCTTACATGATCCTCCTCCTCTCCCTTTTATCCTCACAACAACAACCCTGTGAGGTAGGTTGGGCTGAGTGTGTGTGACTGGCCCAAAGTCACCCAGTAAGCTTCCATGGCTGAGTGGGGACTCGAACCCGGATCTCTGGGCTGAGTAAACTCCCTAGTAAGGTGGTATTAAATTTAGATATCGGGGTTGGCTGTGTGCTGCTTTTTCCCTTTGAACAGATCTAAGAAGGGCCCTGCTGGATCAGACCAAGGGTCCATTTAGTCCAGCATTCTGTTCACATAGTGGCCAACCAGCTGCCCACAGATGTTGGAAGAATCCAGCCAGGGGTAGGGATGCTGGGGAAATTCAAGATGGACTAAAATGAGCTTGGATTTCTAAGGATCTGACCCATAGAACCTGCTGCAGAGCGACCCCCTCAGGCCGAGTGGAGTCCATGGATGGTGTTTTTTTTTTTTTTTTTTAAACTTTCCTGAAATTTATGCATATACATTCATAGGAAAATACACAAGTTTCTGCTGAGGAAAAGTTGAATGGAATGGGTGATAATATGCTAAATGTTACGTAACAAGGTAAACTATGTAAATTCTTATGGAACCTCTCACATAATATCTGTGTATTTTTCTGCATGATGGAAAAAAAGATACATCCATCTGTGAATGGACGTGGAACAAGATGCCCCTGACAATCTGCAAAACACAGATGGAGTAGATTTTTCACAGTCTGTACATCCCTAGTTAGGGGGCCGAGGTCGATGAGCATTTGTCAGCTCAGCTCCACGGACTTCAGGTCATCTTCCACTATCTGGCCAGACCTGGTCCATGGCGAGTCAAGCCAGCTAGTGGATCTTCTTCTTCCTCTCCTTCTCCCTCTCCCCCCTCCTCCTTCTTCTTTTTAATACTGAAATAGATATTTGTGCAAATTACAGCCACAATATGCACAGATATCTATTTCTGGGGGAACTAACAAACAAATATGGAAAAAGTCCCAGAGTTTTGGAAAAACCCGCCTCTCAGCTCACAAATGCCAGCTGAGTCAGGCACACCGTGGAACTCCAGCAAGCCCCCAAAGGGCTGGCTTTCCTGGTGATGGACATTGCTACTCATGGGAAATGTACAAGTGGGACATGAGTGCAACAGCACCCTCCTGCCCATGTTCCCCAGCAACTGGTGCACATAGCCATACTGCCTCTGATGCTGGAGGTAGCATAGAGCCATCAGGACTAGTAGCCACTGACAGCCTTCTCCTCCATTCGTCTTACCTCCTTTTAAAGCCTCCAAATTGGTGGCCTTCACTACATCTTGTGGTAGCAAATTTTAGAGATCAACTATGCACTTTGTGAAGAAGTCCCTCCTTTGATCTGTCCTGAATCTCCCATTGGTTTAAAAGATTGGTGTTGTTGAATGCTGAGTGATGAATGCCAATTTTTGCTGTAGAGACATCCAGCAACAAGGCTATCCTCTTGTGTGTGGGGTGTTTGGTCTTCCTAATGTTAGAGAACTCAAACAATGGAACTAACTGCCTAGGGAGGTGATGGGCTCGCCATTGCTGGAGGTATAAAAGCAGATTGGACATCCATCTCCCAGGGATGCCTTAAATTTGATTCCTGCACTGAACAAGGCATTGGACTCAGTGGCCTAAATGCCCCCCTCCGAGGCTATGCTTCGATGACTCAGCATTATGTATCTATGTATGTGTTTATGTATGTATTACATTTCTATACTGCACATTAGCCAAAGCCCTCTGGGTAGTTCACAAGACAAAAGATCAAGGCATAAAATACAAATGTCTGTCTGTCTGTCTGTCTGTCTGTCTGTGTTTAAAACAGAATAAACCCAAAATCAAAACCATGCTAAATGCCAGCAGCAGTACAGTGATCTGAAATGCACTAATGCCAGTTTGAAAGCTGGAGGACTAAAAAGCCTGGGGAAATTAAAAGGTCTTCACCTGACATAAAAAGGCCACGCTGTTTGGGTAGCATCCTATTGTGCCCATGTGCTCGCCAGACCCAATGATTGTGCAGTAAGGCTTTTGCTGTTCTAAAAAATAACCTGAAATAAGCAGAAATGCTTGTTTTTGGAATGGGGCAGATCCGCAGAGTTGACAAAAGGGAGCTTTTCCCTTCAGTCCAGAAATGAGCTACTACACTTCTAAAACCAGCCAGAAATTAAGCTTCTGCACTTCTAAGAATAACCCCAGAAATGAGAGGAAACTCTCATTTCTAGGGTTATTTTTAGAAGTGCAGAAGCCCTGCTGTGCAAGTGGTGGATCCCACAAATGCAGTGGAAACAATGGAGGCAGAGTGGACTGACTGGATACTGCCCTAAGTACCAGGTGAGCCTACCCAGGAAGCAGAGGTGTGGTGGAGACAGGGCTTGCAGGGATGCAGCCCCAGCACATTTTCATTAGCAGGGACTCTGATGTCATCTGCCACCCTCCTCAGAATTCCCTGTTCCCTCTGAGCTTAGCTGCGATCCTCTCTGTAGCTGTGGGGGGAATGAATTTTCCAAGCAACAATATATTGTTCCATGTTGAAATGCAAAGTCTTTGGGATGACTTGGTCTGGAATGGGCAATTAAGACCTATTTGCTTTACCAAAGACGTGCTCCTGGTGGAGATGAAAACTCCTAGTAGATATGGAGTAGATATGTAGATATGGATCGACACCAGTGACACAAATTTTTGGATTGCCCTTGAAGACTGTCACAATGAGCTCCTGCATTTCCAGATTTACCACTACACCAGTGCCAGGAAGGGCATTCCGTAACCAAGGTGCCACCACTGAAAAAGGCCTTTTCTGAAAAGGCTTGGGCACTGAATCAGAGGGACAGGGACCAATTGAAATAGTAGCACCACCCATAGAAGCACCAGAACTGAGCCCTGACACTGAGCCTGCATCCAGCAATGAGAGACCATCAGAATCTGAAACTTCTGAGCCTGACCCCCCCCCAAAAAAAAACCAGGCCCCAGGTAGTACAGCCTCTCAGCCAGACCCCACTGAGCATCTTGCCCCCAAGCCATCACATGCCAAATCTGCATGCCATTGCAAGCAGTGTGCCTGGTGAGAAATGAAGGAGAAATGGCAGAGGCCTATCTCTGTTTTGCAGAGAGTGGAGCCTAGGAGGGGTAGTCAGCCTGAGGGACTATATAAGAGCTCAGTCAGAATATGCCACTGTTTCCCTAGGATTCATCCAGGAATCTGAAGGTCTTATCTCTGACCATTCTTGCTTTCTGACCTTTAAGTGGATATGAGCTCCTATCAGTCCCCTGCTCTAGCTATCTGCCCCAAACCCGTGCTTGACCTGCTTCCTTCAGGCTTCACTGTGGGCCCATATTTGCCAGGACTGGGCATCACCTTTGCTTGAATGGTATTTTTTGTAAGTAAGTGTCTTATGCACTTTTTTTGTAAGCAACTTATGTATTTTTTGTAAGTGTCTTATGCACTTTTGCAGGAATCAGTTTAGCTAGCAACTCTGTGGGCTGTATGCTCCAGTCTTGCCCTTCACTTCACACACACACACACACACACACAGAGAGAGAGAGAGAGAGAGAGAGAGAGAGAAGGAGGGGACCACCTGGAGTTACTCTTCAAGAACAACCTGCCTACTATGTTTCTATTATGTTGGGTGTACTACGTTGTTACACTATTTCATCCCAGCCTGCTTTCACACACACACACACACACCCGCCCCAACAGGAAAACAAATATTGTGTTGTAATTCAAAGACAAATGCATGTTTTTCTCTCTTGAGATTGTAAGGTCCCTGGCTTCACCCCTTCCCAGAGTTTTTAAATCCACCTCACTAGGACACTCACTCAGTGGTAGGGCACATGCTGTACATACAGGAAGTCCCAGGTACAATCCCTGGGATCTCCAGGTAGGGCAGAAAACACTTGAAAGCCTGGAGAGACACCACCAGTTGTTGTCAACAATACTGGGCTAGATGGACCAAAGGTCTGACTCAGTGTAACACAGCTTCCCCTGTTTCTTTGATCTGGTCAGAGTCCACCCTCAAAAGGTCAGAGTCATCTGTTTCTGTGAGCTGATCAGAGTCTACCCACTGGTGAAACCAGGAACTGCTGATCTTTTGAGTGCTGAGGCTCTCTCCAGGTCCACCCCTCTCCATTGCTGCCTCAGATTATTCTACCACATTTATTCCATCCTATGAAAGGGGAGCATTTTTATACTGAGTAGCTCCACCCTCTTCTGCCCCAGGTCTTTCTGTCCCTGCTCCATCATTACTTAAAGCAACCATCTGTCTGTTCGGCCACAAGGAGTCACCTCCTTCTCAGGGGGTTGTGGCATGTTACATGGAAAACCAGGCTAGATTTCATTACAAGAGTGAACACAAGCATTTCTGTGTTCAGTCCCACATAGAGGCAGAGACAGAGAATCAACAAAAAAGATATAGAATTCCTGAGAAGTGATGAAAGGGAGGAATAGTTGGCCCAGAAAAACTGTGATGGATCACAGACGAGCGTGGGGAATAGGCAATCAAAACAGGCAAGTGAAAGAAATTCTGCAGGTTGTTGCAGAGGAGATCTACTGGGATTGCTGGCCACTTTTTCAGATCCCCTTGGGGTCCTGGTGTGTCTGGCAGAGTCCTGCGGGGCAGGAGAAAGGCACAGTCACCTGGGGCTGCTGATTGTTCTCTCAAATGCCTGCAGGAATAGAAGCTTTCCCCAGGCTTGAAACCTGGCAATTGAAATGGGCTGCTGGAACTCCCAGTTTCCTGCTACTCACCAGATCAGGCGGTGTGTGAGCTGCTTTAAAGGCCGTCGCACAAGAGGCTGGCATCACAGACTGGAGCTGTCAGCTTGGATAAGTAAGCTCTCCAGCTTCCGTGATGCTGAATTCTCCCGGGGGACCTCCTCATTTCTCTTTCCAAAGTGACGGAGCAGTGGCGGCAGCAACCACAGAATCTGCAAAACTCTTAAAGGGAGGCCCCAAATCATCATCATCATCATCTTGCAAACATTTTCAGCCATGCTGAATATTGCCTCCTCTTTAGTGTATTTATTTTTCTTCAATACTCTTTGCCATTTTATTTAATAATATTAAACTATTGATGAATTTTGGAATTAATAAAATATTTCTGTTCCAACCTTCCATTCCAAAACAATACACATCTTCCCACTCCCTATTAGAAACAATTAAACACACACACTCACACACAAAAAGTACATCAGACACTGACACAAAAGGCAACCTTAAAACAAAGGGTCATTTATATTATCAACACTTTTCAGTTGCTTGCAGTGACTCCTCACAAAGCCAGTTCTGAATTACTACATAGCGTTGCAGTGCGTACCTGTGCACAGAATTGTTTGCCAAAATTTCATAGCATGACAGTTACCAAGCATGAACCAGGCATCTAGAGGGACCTTTTAAACAATTACCACTGCGCATCCCAAAGTCTGGCACCTTAAAGGTGAAGGCCATTTGGAGATTAAATACCAGTGCTGTGCCGAAAATATAAATTCTTCCATTTTTAGCATTTTGTGTGTGTGTATGGGCGGGGAGGGGATGAAAACTCTGGCAAAAGAGGCTGGGAGAGGTGAAAATTTTGGAGGGTTTTCTCCTTAGGAAGGGGGACAGGGTTTCCACATAACTTCTTAAATGTAGGCAGTTGTTGTGGGGTCTTCCTTCTATTTCTGTTTTAAAAACAAACTTTCCCTGCACTTGCATAAGCCCAGGGTTCTTCCCCAGCCAGGAGTTCTTGCTGAGTGCCAATTGAAGAGGGTGAAGTCACAGGGTCTCCCAAGAGTTCAGAAAGAACTGCCAGGTTGGAGAAGAGTCCTGGGCTCCTGCAAGTGCAGGTTTGTTTAATAATAATAATAATAATAATAATAATAATAATAATAATAATATAGAAAGAAGACCCCTCAATAACTGCCTACACTTAAAAAAAAAGTATGTGGAAATCCCTCCCCAAGGAGATGTCCCCATGCCCAAGGAGAAAATTCTCCAAAATTCTCCCCCTCCCTGTGAAAGAGGAAGAAAAAACAATGCCTGTTTTGCACAGAGAGAAAAAGATCCCCAAAATAGGGGGCAGGATTTGGCACAGCACTATTAAATACCCAGTCACATAACCAAGTGTTACTCTATGGAAAACATGCATTCCAAAGTTAAGATTATGGCTTGCCATCAAAAGGGTTGCAGACAAGCAACAGACATTCATAGGGTTACAGTTTTGTTCAGACAGACGAATAGTTGAGGTAGAAAAATTAAAGCAAGGGTGTGGTTGACTGGTATGGAGGTGGTGGGGAGGAGAAGTCCTGGAAGAGAGGGAGGGAAGAAGGAGATAGCTCTGGAGAATGGAAGGGAGGGGAAGGGAAGGGGACGAATGGGCCTGCTGGGGATAAGTTAGTAAAAAAAAGTAAATTATAGCCCCTCTCCTTTTTAGTGTAGCTTTGAGTGTGACAAAGGTGAAGACGATGGGGTACCCATTGAGCAACAGAAGGAAGGAGAATGAGAAAGAAGGAGATGGGGAGATTCCTCTTGTGCGAGACAATGAGGCTTCCCTGCATAAAGGAGTCCTAGCTCTTGTCACCATGTTGCTGCTTCTATGCCCCCAATTTGAGTAAAATCATTCAATCTCAAACAATTGCAAAAACCGAACCAACAAACAACAAGCCTTGACTGACTCCACTGTCTTATGGGAACTTGGTCATTCATTCAACTGACTCTTCCTTCCAGCTTGTCAGGAAGAACGAGCCAAAATTTTCAGGCTGTGGGAAGAATGATGATCTCTCCGGTGCTGGTGCTGAAGTGTACACTTCCGAAAGCAGTGCCCGGGAAGGAGGCAGGAGAGGTCAAAGGATTCAGTCCGGAGGACACTAGGCCTGCCGGTGAGGGTGATGACCTTGTATTGCATCCTTGGGTGGCAGGCCAGGCTTGGGAGGTAACAAAAAGCAAAACAAAACACAAAACTTCTCCGGTGCTTTTCTCAAGTTGAAATGAAACTTACTGTGTGATGATAATAATAATAATAATAATAATAATAATAGCAGAATATTGGGGTATCATAGAATCATAGAATAGTAGGGTTGGAAGGGGCCTATAAGACCATCGAGTCCAACCCCTGAGTATTTAGTAGTAGAATTAGCCTCATGGGTTCAGTCATTGCAGGGAATTGCTAGAAACGAAATTTGTTTGATGATGGTGATAAGAGGGAAGCAGATGAAGACACAAATCTCTTCCTGTCAGGGAATACAGATTTTTCAGAGTTAAAAGATTTCCAATATTCTTTAATGAGTAGGTGGCACTGATCCCTGGGACTCTGTTCAAGCAAGCTGTTGCCCATTTTTAGTCGGATTTAATTCCTGATCAACTGCTTTAGGATTACCGTTTAGCAGCCTACGCTTGTGTGTGTTTGCCCAGGAATACTTCTATTGCATCCAAATGGAACATGCTCCCAAGCAAATCCGCAAATTGGAAAGTCTATACAGAGTAAGCAAACAAACAGAATTTGTAAAGACCATCCAAAGAAGAAAGTTATAATACCTTGGTCATATTATCCATGGCGAAAAATACACCATACTTCAACTCATTATACCAGGGAAAATGGAAGGAAAAAAAGATCAGTAGGAAGAAGACGAACATCATGGTAAAAGAATCTGAGGGAGTGGTCCAGCTGTACTTCTGTACAACTATTCAGAGCAGCGGCGTCAAAAACAGAAACAGCTGTAATGATAGCTAACCTCCAATAGGAGATGGCTCCGTAAGAAGATGGCAATAACATTATTGGAAGTGCACCATAGCGCTAATGCACAATAGCACAAGTGTGAATTTGTGCAAATTCCCCTCCAAAGTAAAAACAAACAAACAAAAGAAAGAAAAACAAAACAAATAAACAAAAACCCCAGTCCACAAGTCCACTGAATCTGCACAACTTGGAAAAGCTAGTCTGCTGCAGAATACTTAGCTCAGTTTCATAGAAATCCAAACTCATTTGAATCCATTGCAGATTCCTCTGACATCCCCACTGGGATGTTGGCATACCCTGAAGCTCTGGCTACTCTGGCTGCTACTGTATAAATGACCCTGGAGCAGGAGGCAGTTGAAGACACACATCTCTTCGTATCAGGGAATATAGATTTTTCAGAGTTAAAAGATTTCCAATATTCTTTAATGAGTAGGTGGCACTGATCCCTGGGACTCTGTTCAAGCAAGCTGTTGCCCATTTTTAGTCGGGTTTAATTCCTGATCAACTGCTTTAGCAGCCTACCCTTGTGTGTGTTTGCCAGGAATACTTCTATTGCATCCAAATGAAATTTGCTCCCAAGCAAGTCTGCATAAAATTGTGATCTTGAAAAAAGCTGGAAGCCTATGTTTTAATTCTGGATTTAAAGAAGGGGAAGCAGCCCAGACAGTTGTTTTACTTCAACAATAATGAGTCTTGAGAAATAAATACTTGGGAGGTGGGTTAAAATTAAGCAGGGGGCCGCATGTATTTCTCAAGCCAGTGATCCCTCACTTATGCTAGTAAAGGATGAAGACAATGGGATTGAGCCAAAGTATTCATGGCGGCGGTTCAATGTGAGCTGGGAAGAGAAAGAGGTGGCTCCCAATAAGTATTTTCTAGGAGGGACATCCAAATAAGGTGCCAAGAGGGAACAGGCAGAATCAGGAGATGTTTAAGCAGAAACATGAAAGGTTATGAAGATCAGCCATATCCTTCCACTTGTAAAACATTATTCGTTTGTCAGTCAACTTTGGGTTAGCTCCCCTGGATAAAATAATGTATAAAAAAATGGCGAACGCTCTTAAGCGATTGCAAAACAAATCAAGGCGGGACCTTGCATTATTCAGCATGTAAATATGGAAACTTCCCTGAGATCCTTGCCCTTAAATTCCAAAGGGAACAGGAGTACAGTACAATCAGGCATCTGTAGGTAGAAAGGGCTCTACCAACTTTAAATAATTGTGAGGAGGAATGTTAGGATGCTGTATCAAATTGCTTTGCAACGCATGTACAAGGGAATGAAGAGTATATAAATCTAAGCCATCTGGTGCAGTGAAAATCTAGTTATATGTTAAATGTTTTATATGTAATTGGCTTCCTTTAATGCTTAAAAATTATTATAGACACAGGGTTTATGTAGGTGGTGGCAATTTAGTATTCTGTGCCGACACAAGCTGTAAAAACTGGGAGACTGTTTCAGGAGATATATAAACATATTTGCCAAAGTGAGACTTTTATGTCTTTCTCCTTCTGCAGGTATATTGAGTTAACTGAACATGTGCCTATGTGTAAACAAGAGAGACAGGAAAACAGGTTTCAGGCAAAGTTGGGAGTATGAAACGATTAGTTAAATAAAGTGGTTCTTTGTGGAGGATGGCACAAAATTATTGTAATTATCAGCTTTACAGCACTTTGGGGATTATGAAGAGTTGCAGAAGCCTTGCATGTTTGCCATTAAATAAATCTTTCATTGCACCCAATTCAAGAAATCTTAGTTGCAGAACTGATTTGTTGATCAGTTTGTCAACTTGATCTGAATACATTGAAATATGATGAGAACGGCTGTCCCCAGCTCAGTGCCCCCCAGATGGACTACAGATCCCATAATTACCAGCCAATATGATGATGGAGATGATGGGATTTGTAGTACAGCCCATCTGAGGGGTGCAATGTTGGGGGAGGTGGACCAGAACAACAATTTTGAAGAACAACACACATCCTACCATTTTTGTTTAATAGATGGTGTATGTATCTGTCACAGCAAGAGGATGAGGGATTCCCTCCTGTGGGAGAGTGAAGGGAGGACACCTCTTCTAGGATGGTACCTTTCAACTGCAGTTTTAGAAGTACTCTAATTAAAAACTAACTTTTCAAAAAGAGAGGCATTGCCCAGTTAATGCATTTTGTTGATTAAAAAGGGGTTTAGCTCCTTAAAATGTGTTGTCGTATTCTTTACAACAGCAGTGGGTGATGTGTGACCTTCCAGATGTTGTGGCCTACAACTCCCATTGGCTCTAGGCAGCATAGCCAATGGTGAGGGGTGAGGGGAGTTGTGGTCCAAAACATCTGTACAACCACAAGCTGCCCACCCCTGCCTTACAACAACCCTGAAAATCAGGAATGTGTTCAAGGCTGCCCAACAACCTGATGGGTACTTTTGCATTTACAACCTGCTCCTTTCCTCCTCATGGCCATATTGGGTCTTGAGCTGGGAATCGGAGGGGTGTCAGGCAGGGAATAAGCCTGTGTGCCATCACCCAGCTCTGGACAAAGGAAGGAACTTCAGGGAAACCCAACAAAGAAGGCTTTTCATAACGTATAAGGTGCTGGCCCTATGAGTGGGTCTTGAACTGGGGGTCCCACCAGCCAGGCTTCAACCCTTTACTTCCTCCACCATCGACTCTGTGCTTCTGCTGTAAAGCCTACTGGCCAAGCTTTGTTTCTCAAGGGTGCCCCCCACGCTGCAATACAGAGCCTGCTGCCTGACTGACCACTCTGTCAGCTGACCCCAAGGACACATCTAGCTCCACCAGGCCCCATAAAAACAACCTGAGAGTCAAGACAGGCCTTCAGTTGGGACAACTTGTCTTTCTGTGAGAGGATCCTGTCAGGCCCCACTTCTGCTTCCTTCTCCCACACTGCTGCCTTTGAAACATGGCTTAGGAATATATGAGCTCTATCAAGTAGTTACATTATTGGTCCTTTTAGACTAATATGATCCACTTTAATTATCCCCCCACCCCACCACACACCATTATGGATTTCAGGAAGGTCTCTTTCATTTCACTTACTACCTGAGTCTTTTATCTAAAGATGCCAGGATTTGAATCTGGAACTTCCTGCATGCAAAGCAGCTATTCCACCTCTGAACTACAGCTTTCTCCCTTTATTATGCCTTATATTATTCTACTTGTTTCTGGTCTTCCTGATCTTTGGCTACTGATTTTGGAATCTGACCCTTGCCCACCCTGGATCATGAGACTCACCTACTCACCCCATTGGAGTGAGAATCAGCTCCACCAGGACACAGAAATTTATTTATGTTTTTATTTTATTGCATTTCTGTACCACCCCATAGCCAAAGGTCTCTGGGCTGTTTATAAATGTTAAAACTGGATGGAAATGTAGCCAGTTGGAGCTTGAACCCCCCCTGCCCCAAATAGACCTGACACAACAATAGACCAGAACATTTCTCCATCTAGCCCAACATTGTCTACATTAGCCTTCCCCAACCTGGTGCCCTCCAGATGGTTTTGGAACACAACTCCCACCATCCTTGACCATTGGCCTTGCTGGCTGGAGCTGATAGTAGTTGTAGTCCCAAAAATCTGGAACACACCAGATTGGGGTCAGGGTGTATGCTTTTCCTGGAAGCCACTCTCCAGGGTCGCTGGTAGCAGTATCTCTCTCTTGGTATCTGGTAGAGGTCTTCCTGATGTTTTTAAATGGAGATACCAGAGTCTGAATTGTGCTGTACCAGTGAGGTATGATCCCTTCCAAAATTTACAGAGGTCTAAGGACTGGCTGCCTCCTGGCACTGATTGAAAGCACCCTCAAACTGGGAACATCACTCAGAAAGAACATCAAGCAGAGTGGGTCATGTGGTTCTTCGCAATCTGCTTAAAAGTTTGTAGTTGGCCATTCATCATTGGTTGGCACAAGAAGGAAACAGTATGTGTTTTTACACTCGCCATTTCTCATCTTAAACAGGCCCTGTAAAAAAAAAAAGTGGGGGGAGGAGGGATGCTGTGAAGAAACACACCAGTGTTCTATTTGATTTGGTCGTCATGAGAAGTGAGTGTGTCTGAGAGTTCTAGGATGAGGCTATCAGTGGCTAATAGCCATGATGGCTATATGTAATCTTCAGTATCAGAACATAAGAATGTAAGAACATAAGAAGAGCCTTGCTGGATCAGACCAAGGGTCCAGAAGCAGCATGGCTTTACATACCAGCTCTTGGGGAACATGCATAGGAGGAGGAGGAGGAGAACATGCTATACATGTGCTTGCTTGTGGGGTTCCCACACACATCTGGTTGGCCACTGTGTGAACAGAATGCTGGATTAGATCAATCTGATCCAGCAGGGTTCTTCTTATGTTCTTGAATTCTTATTACTAGCTCAAAATGACCACGGTAATAAATACATAACCACACACTGTAATGTACCAGCTGCCCTTCAGAGCGACCCAATGCCAGTAGTTGTTTTATTTCTTCTCTCTTCCAAAGGAGACATTAGAATTCTTCTGGAATTCAAGCAACTTCAAGTCACTGTAACATAATTCTTGTGCTGAAGGGAATAAAACAGATTTAATTAATTACCAAAAATGGCTAAAGGCTTAGAAGAGATGGAGAACCCAGGACCGTGGTGCTTTTATTTTGAACCCATGATATTAACAAGACTGGTCAGTTCTTCAAAGAGAACCCTATTCATTCCAAAGGGCTCTGACTTAATGCCTCCTCTCCCGCAATACATCCTTAATGTATTAGAGAGAAGGCAGATACCTTCAGTTGTGTTTCTTCAGTTGATGCACACTTTAAAAGAAATAATTTATTGCATTGCTCAGTTGCACTCTTGTTCACATGGCTTTCTGATTATGGGAGTTCTTGTTGACATATTTTCCTCTATTATTGCACACTCAACCTAAAGTGGTACAGTAACATTATCTGACATTTGGTCATATTTAATTTTATTTCACCCAAGAACAGAAAAGGTGGAGGGAACCACTGGAGAATTAGGGAAGACAGAATGAGAGAACACTGTGTTAACTGAACAGTTTTCCAGAAATTGTTCTTGCCTGATTTCTGATTAGAAATGTTCATTTTGTTTCCATTTAATTAATGGAAATGTTGGCAGTTATCCATGCACTGGTAACCTCCAAACTAGACTACTGCAATGCATTGTATATGGGGCTGCCTTTGAAGACTTCTTGGAAACTTTCAGTTAGTGCAAACTTCAGCTGCAAGACTTCTGTCTGGAACCACATCTGATTTAGTTTCTTTTTAGATCTTTGTTGGTTACTGATCCTTTTCCAGGGACAATTCAAAGTGCTGGTGCTTACCTTTAAAGCCCTACATGGCTTGGGACCAGGGTGACTAAAAGAGCACCTGCCTCCATGTCAGTCTCCCAGTACACTAAGATCCTAATCAGAGGCCCTTATCCAGGTGCCCTGACCATCGGAGATGAACAGGTGATGAGTGGGGAGAGAACCATTTCAGTTGTGGCACCCCAATTTACCTGGCTCCTCCCTCTTAACTCTACAATAGAAAGTGAACTTCTTCTTCCTCTTTATCCACTTTCCCAGCCCTTTAATGTTGCAGGGGTATATTACTGCTGGTTTGATTTGCTGTTCTAACTTTTAGGATTGTAACTTTTTAATGTTGTGTTTTCTTAATGTTGTGAGCTGCCTTGTGAATATTTCTATGGTAGGGTGCTGAAAGAAAGAAAGAAAGAAAGAAAGAACGCGAGCAAGAGAGCCCTCCCTCCCTCCCTCCCTCCCTTCCTTCCTTCCTTCCTTCCAGAGAGAAAAATGATGGAAGAGTAGGTCCAGCAGCTAGATCCAGACTTTGTCTGCCAGCCTCCAGTCCCACATCTTATTTCAACCCCCATTTACTTAAGCAGCTCAGATGCTTGATCCCAAGCTTAGGCACAGTCTATGGAATACTTAATCTCTTCACCTAGTAGACACCTATCAACAGACACTTTGACAAAATTCTCCCTGTATGCATCTCAGCTGCTAGTCCTCATGCAAATAGGAATGAGAAGCACATTCAGGGAAAACCTCTCTGTTGGTCATCGCAATGGGAAGGATGAGGTTAGGGTTAAAGGGCCCTTTACTGTTGCATTGCAGCTCTAACTTGGAGGGAGTTTCTGGGTGGAGCCAGTATTGGTGGCCCTTCAGTCTTCCCTCTCCTGGTACTGATCCAAATTTAGTTGCCAACTAGGGTTGCAGAGTAAAAGTTTCGTCCTTGCTCTCAACTTGACTCGGTGGTACTCTTACAAAAACCCTGTGATCAATTGCATGAAAATACAGGATCACAATGTACAGTTGAGATATTACATTGTCAGTTAATTGAGGGCCTCATTGTGAGTGGAGATGGTAATAAGGAGACAAGCTTCAGGTATCGGGTTAAAAAAAATAGCACATTTCATTTTATTTTTAAATACAATCAGAATTTTGAAAGAATGGCTGTGCAGGAAGCTAAATTCTACCTCCAAATGCAGACTAACCTATCAGGTGTTTAGATGACACCATCCTAGTCTTTGAAAGTGTTTGGCTTGTGATACTCCTCCTCAGGGCCACACCTTTCTAGGTCTTCCCATATCATCTCTTCCCAGGGCCCCACAATGCCACATGAGTGAGCTTAATTCACATCAGAGGTGATCTGTTTCTTGTCTAATGGTCTCACAGCCCTGAGTGGCAAGCCTCAGGAATTGCCAGCCACCATAACGGCAGCTCAGAGTGCTCACTTGCCATAAACCCTCCCAGCATTCCTTGCACATACCTGCTAACGTGGAAATGTGACCAGGTTAATTTAATGAGGTGATCCCCCCCAAAGCATAGCCTCTTCCCCAGCATAACTGTAGATCAGGTGAAAAGCCTGCCACCTGGGGTAACCTAGTGGTGGGTAACACATCCCTACTTGGCCCTAAAGCCATTGGCCAAGCCTAGGGATGGGCGCACTTACCTGGGTCCACCTCACACACCGCTCGATGGACCCCCCTCAGCTGGCTAATCTTATTTGGTGGAGGGCGAGAGTCGCTGGCTGTCGCCATGGGCCTCATCAAGCTGCCATTTGGTGGAAAATGGCAGCTCATTCTTTCAAATAGCAGCCATAAATAACCCCATAGAATCATAGAATAGCAGGGTTGGAAGGGGTCTACAAGGCCATCGAGTCCAACACCCTGCTCAATGCAGGAATCCAAGTCAGAGCATCCCCGGCAGATGGCTGTCCAGCCTCATAGTGAAAGCCTCCAGTGTGGGAGAGCCCACCGCCTCCCTAGGTCATTGGTTCCATTGTCATATTGCTCTGACAGTCAGGAAGTTTTTCCTGATGTTCAGCTGGAATCTGGCTTCCTGGAACTTGAGCCCATTCTTTTGTGTCCTGCACTCTGGGATGATCGAGAAGAGATTCTGGCCTTCCTCTCTGTGACAGCCTTTTAAGGACTTGAAGAGTGCTATCCTATCTCCCCTCAGTCTTCTCTTCTCAAGGCTAAACATGCCCAGTTCTTTCAGTCTCTCTTCATAGGGCTTTGTTTCCAGTCCCCTGGTCATCTTTGTTGCCCTCCTCTGAACCCTCTCCAGTTTGTCTGCATCCTTCTTAAAATGTGGTGCCCAGAACTGGACACAGTACTCCAGATGAGGCCTAACCAGTGCTGAGTAGAGGGGAACTAGTACTTCCCAGGATTTGGCAGCTATGCTTCTATTAATGCAGCCCAAAATAGCATTGGCCTTTTTTTGCAGCCACATCACATTGTTGGCTCATATTCAGCTTGTGATGGACAACAATTCCAAGATCCTCCTCGCTTGCAGTGTTGTTGAGCCACGTATCCCCCATCTTGTAACTGTGCGTTTGGTTTCTTTTTCCATTTATGCAACATCCCTAGCTAAGCCTGCACTGATGCAGACAGAGGCCCAGGGGAGCTGGAAATGGGAAGAAGCCAAGGGACCACATGGGTTTATATAGCCCTCACTAGGTATAGGGAAGAATCATAGAATAGTAGGGTTGGAAGGGGCCTATAAGACCATCAAGTCCAACCTCCTGCTCAGTGCAGGAATCTATTAGAGTCTTATTTATTCCAATAAAGAAATTTTGTTTGGTTCACAGTTTAATGCAAACTTACCTAATTTTGCACTTTCCAACCAACACGCAAACTGAAGTTCAATTAGCCTTCAGAATTCACATTTCTCTGAATTTTACAATAAACTTCTCATTTTTTTTTAAAATGCATACAAAAAAGTATATACTGGGGCAAGTGCACAGAAAAATCCATGTAACAGTAAACATAATGTTTTAATGGGCATTTTATTGAGAATTGCGTGCCAACATGTTTATTATCAGGCAAAATTACAGGCAAAAACAGATGTTCCTGCATTTCTTTAAAAACCCCTCAAAATTTTAGGATGAATTTAACTTAAGTTATGGAAAATAAGAAACTGAAATGGAAATCAACAGTTTCATCCATCTCTAGCCCTCATGCTGTGTCCCACAGTTGTATCACTTATGTGCATCCACATGCTGATATCAACATCATCATGCTTCCCACCACCCCACACCAAGGCATATGCCAGCATGGGTCAAATGCCTTCCATAAAATGCATTAAGTTGATTTAAAATGTTTTTATTGTATTTTCTGATGGTTGTTGTAGGGTGCCCTGGGACAATTTGTTTGAAGAGCAGGATGGAAAAGCTCATGGGGAACAGGTCTAGAGATCATGATAGTCTTCCTGAACAGACTATCCATGATAGCCTATTCATGATAGAATAGTCTTCCACTAAACATGGGATTTCTAGGGGAGGCTGGTGGCTCCAGTTTTGGTGGAGCAGAAAATCCATTTTGGGTTTTACTCAGAACCAGCCAGAACTCTAAAGGGGCTATCCAAGGTGCTGGACCCATTTGGGAGACTTCTGGCTGTTTGTAACTAAAACCCAAAATGGAATTTCCACCTCACCAAACCTGGAGCCACCAGCCCCCCTGGGAGTTTCAATCTCCGAGTACCGGAGGCCAGGGGAGGGGGGACAGTAAGGAAACACACCTTGCTTGTAGGCTCTACAGAGGCATCAGGGTGGTGATGGTTCAAAACAGGATACTGCATTAGATGGCCCTTGGAGCTGTCCAAAGCAGAACTCTTCTTCTTCTTTTTTCTTTTCTCCCCCCCCTCCCCCTTAGCTACCATGCCTGTTTTATGCAGCCTTTGGTGTGTGTTGCATGTCTGCGGGGGAAGGCTGCCTCATTCTACTTTTGATATGCTGTCTTTGCTGTTAGCATCTGGTCAGAAAACACAGAATGATGCATTTAATGTTTGTATGGATTCCTTTTTCACTGCTAATAGTTCTGTCTCCAGCTGAGCCGTTGTGATGTGATGCATGGCAGGTCAAAAGGGAGGTAATGATACTTGTTATAATTGTATCAAAACCCCCCTTCTTTTAGGCATGTCTTGCCTTTCCAAAACCACTTTATTAGATATACTAGGAGAGCTCTCTGTACTCAGTAATTGAATACTTACACTTTTGCAAGCCATGTGTCTTCTTCCTGTACTGAGGGCTGACGTATTCTGCTGGCTGTTCATGAGGTTTGTGAAGTATTTATTTATTTATTGCATTTATATCCTGCCTCTTTTTCCCTTCAAGGAACCCACAGATACCCACTTCTTCAACCCCATGCTCCGCTACCAGCCTGATGACACCAAGTGGCTCCAGTGGTTCACACCCGACTCCGAGAGGCACTTCAAGGATGCTACTTTCCCCACTGGTTACAGTTTTGAGCTCGTCCATTAATCCAGTTGCTGGCTCTGTATTTTATGCCCTTAATAAATCCGCTTGTGCTTCTGTGCATTGCAAAGACATCACATGGCTCTGTGGTTATTTCCTCGGGAAGGGGAAGGATGTTTACACCACACCTCTCTACTTATGACACTACAACCCCACCGCTTTTGCATGCAAATTACTTTCTCACACACTTGAGGTTATGTGTGTGTGTATACACATGCATATATATGTA
Source organism: Heloderma suspectum (assembly GCF_057233095.1). NCBI lineage: Eukaryota > Metazoa > Chordata > Lepidosauria > Squamata > Helodermatidae > Heloderma > Heloderma suspectum. The sequence continues at coordinate 8,083,240 of NC_139466.1, forward strand.
TTTCTAGATCATTATTTCTGGATCAAATTTCCCCTTGGCCACAAAATTATCTTCTCACCTACATGAACTTAGCTAATCCTCCGTGTCTTAGACCCCACATGTACAATGAAAAGGAAATACTAACATACCTTGCAGGGTTGTTTTAAGGGTTTCACAAATATGCTCATGAGACATCTTTTCCCCCTTTGCAGTAAGACTGAGACACTTCACTCTTATTCTAAAAAAAAAAAAAAAATGCATGTGTGCATTCATCCATGAGCTCCCAGAATAATGTCCAGACATTTTTCCCTTGGAACAGCAGGAATACCCACTTAATGCTGCTAAGTGAAAAGGGCCTCATCAGATTTTTAACACTTTTCACTAGTGGTGGAACTGGGTGGGTGGGAAATTTCACTTAACATTCTCCGAGGAGGGGTTTTCCAACAGTATCTTTGATGGGATTTATCATTAGCCAGGACTGTTGCCAGAACCAGGCATCCTCGGGCCCCTGACCCATCCCTAATGCCCAGTAAGGCCCACTGTTGATTCCTGCACTGCCCTCCTCACTTTGAACAGCGTTGGGCAGCTGATTCTAGCTGCTATGTTAATTTTTCACAGTGCCACTGATGTAGCATCACTTCAGGGCATTGTGGGAAATTAAAATGGTAGACAGATTCCACCATCTGCTCCTGCTTGCCATGCTGTTCAGAGCACTGGCACCTGCCAACACCAGATAAACTCAAAGGGGCTGACTGACAGAAAAAGGGGGCTACCAGAGTTTTTGTTACTGGTGACAGCATGGCTTCCTTCTTTTCCCCATATTTTTTGGGGGTGGGGGTTTTGTGGTCACCATAAGTGGTGGCAGAAGTGGCAATGACAGAACTTCTGTGTAGGCATCCTGGCTGCCATTTTGTATCCCTCACAATTATGGATGTGCAAGTCCGCAAAACTCAAGCTTGCCAAAGTTGTCCAAATTCCATCTCAATGTTTATTCCAACTCAAGTCCATATCAGATTGCAAACTTTGATTTTTTCTTTTTGCATGAAAATCTGTTCATATTTTCATCATCCCCCCACCCAAATGTATGCATCAATTGTGAGCTTCTTTGAAATGTATGCATTCCCCTCCCCATGATTAAAGCATATTGGTGTGCATTTTTCAAAGGTATGCATTTTTCCTCCACATTTTTCCAATGTACACAGACTGTCATACACATTTTGGGGGGTCTGCAAATCACATTGCAAACTGAGAAATATACAGACTTTGACCACAGCTTCCAACTGAGTCTATTTGATTTGCAAGGTGTGAATTGGGTAAAACTCTGATCAAAAATGAAGTGAAAGGAATTTCTCATACATCCCTATTTGCAATGTCCCAATCATAGTGGAGAATATTTGGCAACTCTTATTCAAAACAAATCTTTTCCAGTGATGGTGGGGAATTCTCAGATAATTTCTCCAAAAGAGTCTTCTGAGAAATTTCATACACCTGTAAATGAAATACACAGTTTCTTCCAGCTGTCAGCCATCATTATTGCAACAGAATGAGAGGAATGCCCATAAGATGTTGCAGCATGAAAGAAAGGGAATCCTTATTTGCCTATTCACTTGAAGGACTGTTTTGCCAAGGAAATAAAACTTGGTACTAGAAAGTGAACACCCCCCCCCCAAACTCAGTAGTAGTCTCAGGAAAGAAATATTTGTGTGTGTGTGTGGGTGTGTGAAATTAAGCAGGAGGCCACATCTGATCCTCAGTCTGGAGATCCCCCACTCCGGTAGCAGAAGATGAAGAGTATGGGACTGAGCCAAAGGATTCATGGGACAGTATCAGTGTGATATGGAATTTTTAGGAAGAGAAAGATGCGGCACCTAATAGATGTTCTAAACTACTGTGGCTTAAAAGAAAGAGAATCCTTCTTATTTGCCCAGTTACTTGTTCTGCTATGGAAATAAAAAACAAAACAAAAAACTGGTGGCAGAAAATAAAGCTCCCCCTGCCCCAACTCAGCTGGATCTGAAAAAATTGGAAGAGTCAGTGAGGACAATTGTAGCCTCAGTCAAAGTGTTGGGGATATGAGATTGTGAAGCAAGAAGAAAGCAAACCTAGGAAACATTCCACACAGCCAGTCTTTCAGCCTCCTGGCACTGAAGATAAACCCAACAGTCCCAAATGGGCAGTCACCAACAGACTAGAACTGCAACATCCCCCCCCCCCCGGGAAATATATGTATATCTGGAAATGTCTGCTGGCAGATTAAACATACATAAACAAGAAATTGTGTGTGAGCCAGTGTAATGTAGCACCTAAGAGACTGAGGTGTGAAGTAAAATGCAGAAGAAGCTTAGGCAAACCACTCATCTCTCAGATCCAATCCAACTAGTTGCAACACTGATATAATAAGATGGACTTACCTACTTTAAAGGATTGCTGTTAAGGTTCCATTCCCAACCTGGTACCTTCCAGATGTTTTGGACATCAACTTTCATTATCCCCAGCCAGCATGGCTAACAGTCAGGGAAACTGGGAGTTGCAGTCCAAAACATCTGAAGGGCATCATGTTGCGGAAGGCTGACGTAGACTGTGTTATCACTGTGGTGGAAGATAATGATGTGGAAGCTGCAGATAAAGTGGATTATGGGCAGGGAAACCTGCAACCCAGAGAAGTTATGCCACACACACATTCTAATTGACTAGACACCAGGAAGGAGAGAAAAGGGGTGAGTTGCTCCCAGTTAAGAGAATAAAGAGGTGAGCCACCAACATTGGGTTAAAAGAAGGGTGTTAAAGACTCACCTCATCCATTCTGACAGAGTCTGGTGAATCAGAGGCTTGGACTGGCCCTTTATCCCCTGCTGATAAACTGCTGCCATTTACACAGCATGGGGATGTAGTTAGGGGAGGGGCCATAGCTCAGTGTGGCAGAGCACATGCTTTGCACACAGAAGGTCCCAGATTCAATCCCTGGCTTCTCCAAGTAGGATGAGGAAAGAATCCTGCCTGAAACCCTGGAGAGCTGCTGCCAGTCAGTGTCAACACTACTAGGCTACATGGGCCAGTGGTCAGATTCAGTATAAGGAAGTTCCTATGTTCCTAGTTGTCCTGGGAAAGAGGTCAGCTTCTCAACTGACAAGTGATCAGCTGAATGAGTATGGGGTGGCTCGGTTGCTTGGCATCAGAGATGATGCCTATCACAGCCTGAGGCCTGGGTGGCCTACAGAAACGGAGCACCCATGTCAAATTGGTCAGTGGATATTTAAACAATGGGTAGGCTAGGAGCAGAGGAGGAGTCCCCTGGTTCTCTCCACACATCCAGGTAGAACACTGAAGAGAACGGGAGCAAGGAGGAGGAAGTCCAGGGATATGCTTTGGTCCCTGACATCTCCAGTTACTCCACACCCTCTTCTCAGGTTAACTGCTCTTCCTTAATATAATCTTATTTGATTTCAGAAGGAGGAGGAATAAGTTAGTGGTAGAGCACATGCTCTGGATGTAGAAGGTTGATGGTCCAATCCCCAGCATCTCCAATTTGATTGATAAATAAATAAATAAATAAGGTCACAGGTGAGGGGAAGGACCTCTGCCTGAGACCTTGGAAAGCCACTGCCAGGCAGAGTAGACAGTAACAGGCTGGATGACCAAATTTGGTATGATTTCTGTATTCATACACATGCTACCCCAAAGTATCACAGTTAGGGATGCTGTAGAAATCTGCAACAGAACTAAATGAGTTTGGATTTTTATAAATCCATCCCTCAGATTACACAGCAAACCAGCTTTCCCTTCTGTCAGGAGGATTTTGCAGTCTTGTGGACCAGTTTTCTAATTTTCCCAAAGTTTATGAAAATTTCAAAGTAGAAAAATACACAAAAGAATAAAAAAATACCAAAAATGTGCATTTCCTCCATAGGCTAAAACATGGAAATGTACATTTGGGGGTATTTGCACACTTTTGCATCTGCACAAATGCACATCTGCACAAATGCACATCTGCACAAATTTGGGGGGAATCCAATTCCATTGAGGGGGAGGCAATGGAATGAATGGTGCCTGACAATCAGCAAAACACAGACTGAACAGATTTTACACAATCCATGTATCCCTAATCATTATGCAGAGTAGCTGAACACAATATCATCATCATCAACAACAACACACTCTAGAAGCCCATGTGGGTTAAAGGAAAACTGTCCTGGTCAACTCTCAGAGGCATCTGGCCAATTCTGCACCAAGAAGGTTAGGCAGATGCTGAGTTGCTTCCAACTGACCTTGGAGAGCCAACTGATCCTAGTTTTATATCTAACAGGGCTTCATCTCACCACTGGCCAAGCCACATGAAGTCCATGCAGCTGGCTTTTGACCATCTTTCTCCTGTCATCAATCACAAAAATAAGCATCCATTTTTTTACAGGACAGAGTGAAATTGCAAGGCTATTTCGAGCAGCATCTACACCATTTCTGTAACATATACTTTCAGCCTAAATTACTTGGGATGAGACCCATTACAGGTCCCAGGTGGACATCATCTGTAAAACCAACCAGGTGTAGAAACTCAAGCACTTTCCTAAGCAATCTGCAGTTGTTCTTATTGATCAGAGTTAATCAGACCCAGCTTGGCATCAATTTAAACGAAGGGATTTATCTCACGACTTGTACCCTTCCTGCCAACAGACCATTAAAGAAGATCTCCCCCTCCCAGCCCCCAATAATTCCATGGCATCCATCAATGGGTGTTTTAGAGAGGATGCATTTACATTTCAGAGACTCATGCCTTAAAAGTTTAAGATAAGCTATGTCCTTCTCCTGCATCTGTTTTGGCCCTGAATGGCATGCCATTGGAGTTTCTCACTGGTGTAAAAGAGAGAAGAATTGGGCCTTCATACCATGGAGTTGACAAATCTCCACTTAGAATTAATGGCTTTGGGGAAGGGGGGAATCCTCATTTTTCCTTTCATCAGTACTCAATTGATTATGCTTTAATGATGGGGTTTTGCAGTTAATTTCTTTGCATTCAAGAGTCCTGGAACCCTAGAAGAAAAGCTCTGCTTGCCTTAGAAGAATGTTGGCTAAAGTACTGTAGCTGGTGAAAGCATTTAGATCCCCCTTTTCAAAAAGATGTAAAGAGAAGGGTATAAACAAATTAATGATTGTCAAAAGGCTCCATGCTGCTATAAACACATGCAGTGGCATTATAAATGGTGGTGCATATGGATAGATAGATGTGTGTGTGATATTATATATACTGGCATTATATATGCAGTGACATTATATACCATTACATCTGCCTTCCCCACCCTGTTGCCCTCCAGTTGTGTTGGACTGCAACTCCCAGCATTCCCAACCAGCATGAGAATGCTGGAAGTTGCAGTCCAACACAACTGGAGGGCAACAGGGTGGAGAAGGCTGTGATAGACCATTGATCCATCATTCATGCCCAGTATTCTTGCTACCCTGACTAGCAGTGGCACCCCAGGGTCAATGGCAAGTTGTTGTTTTTCCTGAGTGCTGGTGGCTGAGATCCATTTAGCTGCAAGTAGGGATTATGAGGATTTTAGTTTTGCTTGCAAAACACGTGAGCATGCCCTGTTCAAAGCCCCAAATGCAATCACAAGCACGTGTCCACCAAAAATATTTGCAAATTTATGACGGACATGTGCTTGCCCTCGATTTGCACAATGTTCCCAGTTTGATTTTGTGCACATGTCTCAGTTTGTACAACTTTTCCTTGCAGATTGAACCAGCCTCAGTTTATTCTATGGAGGAAAGTTGAGCAAATTAGGAAATGTATGCAAATTTGGGGAATCTTGTGCAAATTTTGTGTTTGATTGCTGCTCTATTTGCGCAGTACTTTCATCTATGCAAAGTGAGCAGTGATCACAAATGCAAACGGGAATTCAGTGCAAGATGAGCCGTGAGACAATGTTGGGAGCATCCTAAAAATCTCAAACATTGCTTGTTCACTCATCCCTAGCTGCAAGTGCCTGTCATCAAACCTGGGATCTTTTGCAAGCAAAGCATGCACTCATCCACTGAGACACACTTCCTGCCATTCCCTGTGCTTCTCACACAGGGTTTGTATTTGTACAAATAAAATGATAGCTTTCAAACTCAGGTCCTAAGGTGACCAAAGGCCCATCTAAAAAAAGAATGATCTTTTCCGCTCTCCGAAATGAACCAAACAACCATATCTGGCATATCAGATATAATGAGGTGTTTAACAAACGAGTCACCACAAAAAAAAAAAAAATGCCCTATTACCTGTGGAGGTCATCCTTATCTCTAATGCACTCTACGTGGGGTGTCCTTGTGCATGCTTCAGAAGCTGCAGCTAGAGCAGAATGCAGCAGCCAGGGTGCTTACTGGGATGCCCAGCTATGCTCACATAACATGTGTGTTCAAAGAACTGCACTGGCTGCCTATTAGCTTCTGAACCATACAACATCATATAATTAACATATAAAGCCCTAAACAACTTGGGACCAGGACACCTAGCAGACCACCTTCCCTTACATATACCCAGGCAACATCTAATATCATCAGAAGAGGCCTTGCTGGTCATTCCAAAATGAAAGGAATGTCACCATGAAGAATCCTGACAGTTGGCCTTCTCTGCAGCAGCACCCACCCGCTAGAAACCCCTCTCTCATGTAGTTTAGGAGGCAGAAAACATGACACCTTTCAAATGCCTCTTGAAAATACACTTGTTCTCCCAGGCTTTCCCTGGGCTGTAAGTAAATTAATTATGCTTCCCCATTTTACTGCTCCTTGATTTTTACTCTAGTTGGAAGTGTTTTTAAGGCTGTGTTTTAATGCTGTATTTTAATGTTGTGTTTTTAATAATGCATTTTAATATTGTGAACCACTGAGAGATTTCTATTATATTCAGCAGTCTATAAATGCCACAAAGAAAGAAAGAAAGAAAGAAAGAAAGAAAGAAAGAAAGAAAGATGGCACCTAAAATGAGACCTCAGTGCATTGGGGGGGGGGGGATATTTATGTATGGAATGGGGAGAGACACTCCATGTAATATCCTGGACTTGGGGTCTGATTAATTAGTACTTGAAAGATTAAAACAAGCACCTTCCATTTATCTTGGAAACAGGTTGCTCACCAGTGAGGGTCTTTCAGTATTGGTTTTATGTGCTTCCCATGGCTAACACCAATCACCAGCTGAACTGCCATATTATAAAATTTCTGAACAGTCTTGATTGAATGCTTTTCTAGGCAACCAAAATATTCCATGCACAGGATGGTGTATTGGCCCCAGGAGAGTAGCCAAGACATTTATAGTGTTAGAGGGGCCTAGAGATCCATAATGCTTGCTTAAGTTCATTATTCGTGCAATTCCCTTGCTAGTAAGCCTCTGAGCATGTGCAGATGAGTCAAAAGGCTGATAACAGCCTTCTTGGTTCATTCCTTGCTAAGGAGGAGAGTCTTTGTCTCTGATGAGCCTGGGAAGCAGAGTTTGTTTACCATAAAGCTGCAGGTGGCTGTGCTTGAGAACCAAGGACTTCTGGTTGACGCCAAGACTGAGCGCTCGGGGTGCGTGCTGCTGAAACGCTGCTTATTGCTAACCTGTGGAATATAAGGCCCATCGTGCCCAGTGGCTCGGGGTTTAGAGAAGCTCTCTGATCCAACCATTGGGTACGCCTGTGTGCTGTAAGTTACCCAATAAAGTACTCCTTGTAAGCAAACCTTTGTGTCTGATTATCACTATCTTGGCACTTCTAACCCAAGAGTTCAAGGCCCACTGCAGGGGTGACACATTTTCCCATCAAGCGCATTCCTTACTAATGAGTAGAAAGTCTTATCAAGCTGTGCCTGAGAAGTGAAGTGACGTGTTTATGCTGTGCTGCAGGTGGCTGTGCTGAGAACCAAGTGCTGTTAGTCTATGCTGGGAATGAACGCAAGGGGTGCTTGCTAGTATCATGCTGCCTTATTGCTAACATGTATGCTATAAACCCTGTTGTAACCTATGGTTCGGGGTTCAGAGAAGTTGTCTGATCCAACCATTGGGTATGCCTGTGTGCTGTAAGTTACCCAATAACATCTCCTTGTAAGTAAATCTTTGAGTCTGATTTATCACTATCTTGGCACCTCTAAACTAAGAGTTCAATGTCCATGGCCGGGGCAATGCAGATGGGCCCAGAGCATGGTATAAAGGCCTATGGTTCAGAAACCTTGTGGAAGCCAAGCGGGTCTGAGTCTTGGACCATGGTGGAGAACATGTTGTGCATGTAGAAGATCTCAGATACAGTCATTGGCATCTCCAGATAGAGCTGGGAAAAGTCACTGTGTAAAACCCTGGAGAGCCACTGACAGCCAGTGTAAACAATACTGAGCTAGACGGACCTGTGGTCTAAAGCAGCATCCTATGTTCCTATGTTATCAGTACCTGAATGGGAGACAACCTGGAACTGCGGATATAGGCCAGCTTGAGCTCCATCATGTAAAGGTTGGATAGAAATGCATTTTTTTTAAAAAAAAACTCAGAAAACTTGCAAAGACTGAGAGCCAATGTGGTGTAGTGGGTAGAGTGTTGGTCTGGGAGCTAGGAGATCTGGGTTCTAGTCTCCACTTGGCCATGGAAGCTCACTGGGTGACTTTGGGCCAGTCACAGACTCTCAGCCCAACCTACTTCACAGGGTTGTTGCTATGAAGCTAGAATGGAGTGGAGGAGGATTATGTATGCTGCCTTGGGTTCCTTCAGGAGGAAAAAAGGCAGCATATAAATGCAATCAATCAATCAATCAATCAAATTAAGATGCCAAAGAATGTATAAACAACAAATGGGAACATCCTGTTTCATTTATGTCCTTCTTGTGGGTTTCATGCGATCATTTTGTTGGCCACTGTGCAAACAGAATACTGAACTAGATAGACCTTTGGTCTGCTCAAGCTTGTCTCTCCTTTGGTTCTTATAACTTTAATACTTTTGGAACATTGATGACAGGAATGGCAGGTTTACCTGATGAGCGAAACTGGGCAACCACAGACCTCCTTAAATTAAATGAAGTCGATGCTTTGAAACAGAGCCAGCACCTCCAGCTTGGTGATGCAACTCCTAGCTGAAATCAGTTGTGTTTGCTGCATTGATGAATTACTAATCAATAGGGGCCTTGGTGTCCAAGGGATCATTGCCATCAGGAATTTTCCTGAGTAAGCAATCCCTCTCTTGCCTTTAAATAAAACAACAACTTGTCCATTTGAAGCAACACCGAAGTTGCCAAAGCTTTTTGTCACTGAGTGAATGCTGCTGCATGCCGTGAATTAATCAGGAGGACTTTTGGAAGTCCTCCTGATTAATTCAATTAATCAGTTTTCCTGCAGATTGAAAGGCACTTTGTTACTCTCAGTCCAAAGTTTCTTTGTTACTATGGCAAGAGGGGTGAGGGTGGAGGTGGAGGTGGAGGGTAGGTAGAAGGTGTGTGTGTGTGCGCGCACACACACGCATGCATGTGTGTGTGCGCACACGCGTGCATGATGAAAAGGTCCCATCTAATGGCAACCCTCCCACTGAGCAAAATGGCATCCCTCCCACTGAGCAAAATGGCATCCCTCCCACTGAGCAAAAATACCAGCAAGGAGAAGATCATCCTGGCCAGCCATTTGTCAGAAAGGCAAATTGGGTTGTTTAGGCACAGGATTAAATTGCTGTTCCCCACTCCACAGCATGGCATTGAGACATTTTGTTGTACCTATACAAATCCGTGTTTGGTGTTTGATGCTAATAGTAAATTTATTTATCATACTCATTTCATAGAATAGCAGTAATAAAATAGCAGGGTTGGAAGGGGCCTATAAGACCATCGAGTACAACCCATATATATATAAGGGGTCTTATAGATTAACCCTGCTAATCTATTACTGCTATTCTATGAAATGAGTATGATAAATAAATTTACTATTAGCATCAAACACCAAACACGGATTTAACCCTGCTATCCATACCAAAAACTCTCTCTCTCTCTCTCTCTCTCTCTCTCTCTCTCTATATATATATATATATATATATATAGAGAGAGAGAGAGAGAGAGACGGGGGGGGGGAGGGTGTTCTTGATTTGGAGACCACCATGGTCAAAAAATGAGATAAAATATATATTTGAATGTAATTAATTCAGCCAGAATAACACAGTGGCGAAGCTTAGGGAAAATGGAAAGGCTGTCAGCGTTACTTCAGGGTCATTTTAAGAGAATTCCACTGGAACATGTGCAGTCCATATGGTGATGGCATAGGAACACTTGCTCATGTTTTGCGCCTTCTGTAGAGGTTTGCAGAAAGAGCGAATTACCGCATTAGATGATTAGTATCACTTCCAGGGCTCCCATCTGATCTATATGTATCCTTCCTCCTTGGAACCAAGATAAATGGGTGACAGTAAAGTCCACAAAATGTTTGGCGGCTGCCACTAAAACAATGCCTATTAGGGTGCCCTGAGTTGTATTGTATTTTAGTCTGTCCATTCTGTTTGCTTATTAGTGTTTTGTATTTGATGAATTTTATGGCTGCTGTAGTTTTTAGTCTGACAATTGCATCTGTTCTGTTGTGTTTTCTGTATGATCTTGCAATGGCTTGTGGGTGATGCAAATAAAATTTCTATCCTATCCTATCCTATCCTGTCCAATTCCTGTCCACCAGGCCCTATACAACCCCAGTCCGAGAGTTTGGTACTCAGTCTGATCAACTCATGCCTAGGGTGAGGGCGTTATCTGTGTCCCCATCCCTTTTCAATAACTGGTTGGTTTGGGTTATGCACCTGCCACCATTAATGGTATGGAACTTGGCTCCTGCTGGTTTTGGATCACACATCTGCTGCTGGTCCACTTGGAATGACAGCTCGCTCCTTGAGATCCCAGAATCAAGCTACATGGAGCCAGACTTTTAGATCATTGGAAACAACCTTATAGCAATAACAACAATAGTCTATATAGCTCAGTATTGTCTAGCTTCACTAGCAATGACTCTCTATGGCACCCTCTTAAGTGTAGAGAACCTCATGCCAAAGGTCCCAATCTGGCCCTCCTGAGGTACCAATCCAGCCCCTCAAGGTCCCACAGATGGTCATGCACCCTTTCCCTGACCTCACCCCAGCCAAGGAACATTTGCTGGCTTCCCAGCTTTGGTGCACATTTTTTTCCCCACCACTCTAAAATACTGAAATTTATTTATTTACAATATTGATATACTGCTCCATATCCAGAACAGAGCTTGGAGTGGTGAACATAAGAGATGAAACAGCAAAAGGATAAAAAGATTAAAACACCAGATTAAAATTATGCTATTGTTAAAAACAGAATACCAATAAAAACCAATAAAAAATAAACCAACAAAAATAAAGGCTGTTGAGACTCGTCACTCAAGGAAGGCCTCTCAGAATAACAATGTCTTCAGGAGGCACCAAAAGCAACTCAATGTTGGTGCCTGCCTGACCTCCAAAGTCATGACGTTCCATAGGAAGGGGGCCACCATGCTGAAGGCTCTTTTCCTGGTGGACTCGAACCATGCCATAGGTCCACGTTGAACCACCAGGGGCATGCCCTCCGATGACCTCAGTGACCAAGCAGTAAAGAAGAAGGCGCTCTCTCAGGTATCCTGGTCCCAAGTTGTTTAGGACTTTGTATGCCTCTCTTAAGGCTTGGTTATGGACAGTAACAACTTTAAGCTACAATATCATGGGTTGCTGCTGCTGCTGCTGCTGCTGCTGTTGTTTGTATTTTGGCCCACTAGTTTTGCTTCTTCCCCTATCCCCTTTGCCCGAAGTCTTCCCCATCACTGGGATGCAGCTCCCGAAAGCTTCTCCAAAACTGAATTTGGCCCCTGTGCTATAAGAAGTTCCCCACACCAGCTCTAGGCTTTTAGGCATGCAAAATGTGTGCTCTACCACTGGGCTACAGGTCTTTGCTGAGAGTGAAGAGACATTTCCTCAGTGGGTACTCTGCCACCAACTGCTGTATCTCGAAGCCCTATTTTTTAGCTACCTGTGCCAAAAGGGATCTGGAGGGTGTCAGAATGCCCCACACTTCCATTATGCCTAGGTTTTCTTTATATCTGTTTTCCAAATATGGCAGAGAGTGAAATGAAGAGGCTGCAGTTCTGATTTACCCAACAGCTGATGGCTGTGAAAACCTGTTCAGCAGAGCGCATATTACATTCAGTAAGTCTGTTTCCCCAGTGCCTAATGGGAATCATTTCTCTTACACACACACACACACACACACACACACCCAATAGTGCCTTGAAGACAAGATGACTGATCCCTCTGCAATTTATTTTCTGAATCAAAACCTTATTATAATTACTCTTTTGGAATAAATAATATTTTTTTTCTACCTGCAAGCACTTCTGAGGAGGATGTAATTACCCTGGTAAAAATAGAAGCATTCTAATTCTTTAAGAACTTCATTTGGATCAGATTTTTTTTTTTAATTAAACAGTATTTCAAAGTCAAGATGCCAGAAGGGGGAGAAAAGTTGATATGTTCCTCTGCCAAATTGAGTAAACCTGCCACTATTTAATAGGAAACGTAACCAATACAATTTCTACTTTTTTCATGGCTGTCTGAATGATTAGTTCCCTTGCTCTAGGCTACCCAAGGCTAGCTTTCCAGACCTGTATTGTTGTTTCAGCAGTGAAGCCTCTCATGCCATTTTGCTGAGCTCATGTGACTGCATGGGATATTCATGAACATTCCAACTTCTCAGGGGGGTGGGGAAACTTTGCAACAAAAGGTCCACAGTTCCACTAGCTCATGGTTTCTTTTTGAACCCAGCTCAAAGTGCTGGCCATTAAGTTTAAATTAAAGGACTACATTGTGGGATAAGGATTCTTAAAGAACTGTTTCCACCCTCGTGTTCTTGCCCTCCCACTTAGGTCATCAAGGCAGGCCCTGCTCCATATCCCATTGCCATTAAGATTGAAGTGGTGAATACTGATGAATCAGTAAAACTCAAGCTTGCCAAAGCTCTCCAGATTCCATTTTGACCTGAGTCTGGCTTGAGTTGGTATCAGATTGTGAGCTTTCTCTGTATTTTGTGTATGCATGCGCACGCACACACACGTGTGTGCATATTTCCCCAAATGCACACATCAATTGCACGCATCTTTGAAATGTACTCATTCTTTCCCATTGATTACATTTTTATTGTGTTACCCACCTTGGAATCCTGATGGTGGGACAGAAGGTGAGAAAGAGAGAAGAACGAAAATTCTGACAGTTGTTGCTTCCACTCCCACCGCAACATTGTGGCATAGACAGTGGGGGCCAAGAGATGGTGGTGTGTTTGTGTCTCCCATACCATCCTGCCAAGTCCTTGCTGGGGAGGCTGTTTTCACGTCTGTATGGCATCCCAATACATTACAGGCTGGGATGCAAGACAGGGTCTTCTTTGTGGACATACCTAGACTGAACTCTCTAAGTCACATGATCCTTTGGCTCCTCCCACTTAAAAATCCCACTCTGTGTGTGTGTGTGTGTGTGTGTGTAAAAGAGAGAGAGAGAGAGAGAGAGAGAGAGAGAGAGAATGCACACACACATATATACACACAGAGACAGGCATCCAGCAGGCATTTGACTTTTCAAGCTGAGGAGCTTTTGTGGTTTGATCCATTTTCTTTATGCTACTTCTACTGGATGCTTCCAGACAGAGGGTTCCTGGTGCTACTGATCAAAAGCCATTCTTCACTTATTCTGTCTTTTCCTCCTCAATTGATTTCCCCCCCCTTGCAAAGAAAAAAAGAGAAATTAAGTGGTGGGAAAAATGGGAGGGTTACAAATTGAAGATGGTGGTGTGTGGGCCCCCTGTAAAATTCCATGAATGAGGCAGTTCAGTTTCATGAGAAAAGCCTCACTTGGATGCGCTGGCTCTCTCTGTGAATGTGTATGCTTATTGCTTTTTATTTGTAACTGTTTTGTTGTGTTAGGTTCCCCCCTAAAATACACACACACACACACACACGTACACACACATCTATCTATCTGTCATCTTTTAACGTGCCCTGAGTACAGTCACCACAGCGGAAGGATGGGATATAAATCCTCACAAATATGTACATGCATGTGTACTGATTTAAGCCATCCAGCCAATTCTGTGGCACAAGCCTTGTCTAGTATATCATCACAATTATATGACTCAGCTCTCAAATTACATAGCAAATCCATCCACACAGCACCTCTCTCCTTCTCTCTCTCTCTCTCTCTCTCTCTCTCTCTCTCTCACACACACACACACACACACACACACTTAACACCCCTCCCCTTTCTCTGTGCTAGGCTAAAGCAAAGTGAACTAGAATGAATGTTGCAAACATCCCTAAGAAAAACACTTGAGGGGTCAAAGAACTGCTGGAGAACCATTTTAAAGTGGCTGAGAGAATAACTGTTCGAGAACAGCATAAATTCTAGCCTTGTTTTCCCACAAATGGACCTTTCTGCTGGTGCCCAACCTAAGGGAAGCTTTTGAAGTTCCTTCCCAACCAGTGCAGTTAAACTAATCTCCCTTTAGCAAACAGCATCCCCTGCTAAAATAAACTTGGATTAGGCAGACAGTGGGGATCTTGTGTACTCAACACCAACAGAATCAAGCCTCAAACTTCTTGTAAGCTTTCCCTGCCAGGTTTGTGCTAGTTTTATGTCAGATTTGAATTATTTATGTCAGGAAATCAAAGACAGAGAACTGGCTGCTGCCATTCATGCTCATGCTGATGAAGTGGTTCCAGTTCTCTCTACTTGGGGATGCTCATGAGCATGGTTTGGAAACATCAGCTGCTACAGAATGCCTTTGCTCAAGAACTGATGACCATCATGTAGGGTTGTAGATGCTGAGGCCTGGGACTAAATCTGGCCCTCTGGGTTTTTTTTTTTGGGGGGGGGGATGTATTTCATTTCTATATCTCCCAATAGCTGAAGATCTTTGGGCAGTTCACCACAATTAAAACCATAAAATACAACATGATAAAATGCAATATAAATATTTAAAAGTTTAAAACTACATTATAAGATAAAAATAAAAACCCAAATAAAACCTAGCAGAAATACAAAGATTTAAAATATAGTAACAGATTTAAAGCAGCAGAAACTGAAAGACTAAAATGCCTGGGGAAATAAGAAGGTCTTCACCTGGCATTGAAAGAGCACAACATAGGTGCCAGGCGAGCCTCTCTGGGAAGCTCATTCCACAACTGGTGTTGCACAAAATGCTAGTTTTGCCCCCTGGAGGCTAGTCCAATTTGCCCCAAAGAGGAGAGTCAACTTCAGGCTGGGTTCAACTCGATTTTATTGTTTGCAAACAGTTCGACAAAGGAGCTCACGCTCAAAAGCAGAGTCGACCCTGGGCAACCCCGCGTTACAGTTTTATCACCTCAGCTTGCATTCCTCAGCCAGCGTGTCACTTTGATTGGTTGCTAGCAGTTTGCTTGGCAACCTTATCTTAGGGTTACTGTCTGCTCATTCCAGGCATGCGCAGCTCTTACAATACTACGTGCTGCTTAAGACACATACAATGGCTTTTAGGTTACATTTTTACTACAATTCCCCCCTCAAAAGGCTTTTCTCAAATTTATACTCTCTTTGGTCCCGTGGTGGACTATGCACTTAAAGGCGCAAACTATTATCGCTGTGGCATTGACGGTTTTCTCTAAACAGCAAGTGAGGCCTAGGACACCTTTGTTCTAGCTACTAGAATGTTGACAACAAAAACACTTTTTTTTTGAACTTTTGGAACTCAGTTTTGTTCCGTTCATCAGGAACCCTTGAAACGAGAGTGCCTTCTTTCTGTAGACCTACTTGGGTCCTTTCAGGGGTTCATTATTCTAACGATGACCTTCAGGTGGGTCAGCTTCTGGTGTGACCCTCTCTGGTGCAGGTGATGCCTTTATTCAGTGTGATGAATCCACTTCTTTTCTTTGGCAACTTTCATAGCAATGGGAGTGGTAAGTAGGATCTGAAACAGACCCTTCTGCTTCTTGGTAGGTGGTTCATCTTTCTAGGACTGGATTAGCACCCAATCGCTGGGATTGAGATTATGCACTGGAGTATCTAAAGGCCAGGATTGGTGCGGTGTCGCAAACCTGTGAAAACAAAACAGACTGCAAGGCAGTAACACAATCTTGAATCTTAAAACTCTTACTTCTAAATTTACATTTAAGCTGTCAGCCATAGGTAATATCCGGGGTGGGCGCTTATGGAACGTTTAAAGGGTGTCAATTTAATACTTCCCTTGGGGGTGCACCGTACTCGAGTCAAGGTGATTGGCAAGGCCTGTGGCCTTTCAACTTAATCTTTAAACAAATTCTAATGAGCATTGTCTTTAAGGTGCGGTTCATCTTCTCAACTTGACTTGTAGATTGAGGTTTCTAAGGGGGGTGTAGCTTCTAGTTAGTTTGTTATGCCTGGGCCACTACTTGCGTCACTTGTCCAACAAAATGGGGCCCCTGATTTGATTCACTCTCTTTAGGTAACAAGACCTTAGGGATTACTTTTTAACAGGATCTTGGCTACTGTCTGTGCAGTGCAGTCAATTGCTTTTATCATTACTAGCAGGTACCGATAGCCATGAGCCTGGGGCAACTCTGAAAAGTCAATTTGAAATCTCTGAAAAGGATAGTAAGCGCATGGGTGACTTCTCATTTGAGCTGGGGGCTCAAACATCTTTGAATCATTTTTGAGGCACAAAGGGCAGTCAGCCACTGTTCTCAGGTCTTGGTCTAACCTGAAGGAGGTGCTATCTGCCTCGGGCACACCCAAAATCAGGGTGTTAAAGGGGGATGATCCCTTTATTAGCTAACCATAATTTTTGAATTTCTCAATGAGCGGCTTCAAGCCTGCACAGGTGGCTTTTTTCAGAGGATACTGCCTTACGCACACAGGGCTCTCCCTTTTTAAAGAAGATTTTAACTGGTGTTATGCATTTGCTCGGGCAGGGGTTCTGTCTGCCCACACACATGGATTAACATTCTCTAAAATCTCAGTCTCTTTGGCCTCTGACACAATCTCGATTGCTTGAAGGGCTATCTGCTAATTTGAGCCCTGCATTGCTGACAGCTGTACTACAATCTGATTATCAGGGAAGAAGATTTTAGCGTGCAGTTTTGTTAACAAGTCCTGCTCCAAGAGGGCAACCAGGTATGCAGATGAAACTACAAAGGCATGTTCCAGTATGTTATTTCCAATCTTTGTGAGGAAGGGCTTACAAATGGGCAATTTAGTTTTTTTTTTCCCTTTAATTCTTTTTACAGTTACATGCTTTCCACTTTTTCTCACCGGGGGGCTTCATAGGGATCATAGAAAATGTGGCTCTAGTATCTTACTAGGGCTTTACAGTCCTTGCCACCAACCCTTACTTTTACCTTGGGATTCTCCCGAGCGTTTGTTCGTAGGGTGGTGGCCCTTCAGCTAGACTCCCCCCCACTGGAGGACCCTGCCAGCATTTGGCAGCCTTCAGGGTGAGTCTCTTTTCTCTTTTCTTTCAGCTCTGGACAATCTTTCTTCCAATGTCTCTTCTCTCGGCAATACGCACATTTATTGAGCCCCGGTCGGCCCTTTTCTTTTTTGCCCCCCTCCTCTGGTCGCTTCTGTGCTCTCAAGCTGCGGTTTATATCTCCGCCCATGGTGGCTGCCAGCATTGCCTTTTCTTTTTTCTAGGAATGGCACTCTTTTCATGTGCTCTCATGTGCACCATAGCTCTAAAAACTTCATGATCTGGGGTCTGATAAGGCTAAAGCAGGCGGTGATATTAAGGCTTGCTTCAATTTAAGAAAAGCCTTTTTTATTTTAATTGTCCACTTCTAGTGGGTAATATTTTTGTTAAAGCTTCATACGGGGGCTTCACCCCTTTTTATGGCTACTATAGCCTCCCTCTTGTAACAGGCACACTTATCTTTTGGCTTGCCTGTTCTGCAGATCATGTTTTAAATTTTCTGTGCCATGCACCAGTTTTAACTCTTTGTCTTCTCTGCAAGTTAGGCTGTTTGCCATTGCTTCGACAGAGACTCGCTTGCTTAGATCTTCTTACTAATCTCAATGACACACATTTGGGATAAGCTTTCTTTCTTTTTTAAGCCTTTTTGTCTGCTACTTTCTTCTGCCTTCTTTTATACCTTTTTTATATAATTAAAATCTAACACCATGACTGGAAAACATTTGTTTTGTATAGTAGGGCATGGTGGAGCAGATCTAACCATTATACTGCTCCTCTGACTGCATGGTCAGGGACCATCAAAATTAAGGGAAGGGTGTTCTCATACATGCAAAGAGTTCCAAGCCACCATTTTTGCATTGGCAACTCTACACTGCATGAGTTTTGGCAGAGTGTCAGGTTTGCCTCTGAGCAAATGGAACGTCAGAACAGTTCAGATTTTGAGAAAGAGCTGGAACACATGGGGCAGGAACTTTCTTAGGCTTCAGAAACACAGCTGGGCTTAGAAGTATCACGGGAGAGTGGGGGACTCTTTCCCTCTCATCTCTTAAGTTAAGAGAATTTGCTGCCCCCCTTTTTAAAGGGAAACTAACTTTCGTAGTTTCTCTTTGAACTTTTTGAAGGCTGTTCCTTTTGTAGTCTGTAAATCTCTAGCAATTGTATCTGTATGCTTCATTAGGGTAAATGAAATCAAAGCCTTGGAAATCATAGAATCATAGAATAGTAGGGTTGGAAGGGGCTTACAAGGCCATCGAGTCCAACCCCCTGCTCAGTGCAGGAATCAAAATCAGAGCATCCCTGACAGATGGCTGTCTAGCCTCGTCTCCAGTGTGGGAGAGCCCACCACCTCCCTAGGTAATGGGTTTCATTGTCATATTGCTGTAACAGTTAGGACGTTTCTCTTGATGTTCAGCTGGAATCCAGCTTCTTGTCACTTGAGCCTATTATTCCATGTCCTGCACTCTGGGATGCTCGAGAAAAGATCCTGGCCTTCCTCTCTGGGACAACCTTTTAAGTACTTGAAGAGTGCTATCAGATCTCCTCTCAGTCTTCTCTTCTCAAGGCTAAATATACCCATTTATTTCAGTCAAATGCAGCTTTTTATCTGAGTGTTGAAATCACAAATTAAACTGTACACTGAGCTGATCACAAACAAACACACAATTTACAACAACGGGAGTTTAAGGCTATGACAAGCCTCACAGTACTTTTTATGGCAAGTCTTTAACTGTCCAAAGTTCCAGTCTATGTGCAGAGTGCCTCTAACAAAGAAGGCTTTGGGCCATAAAGAAGGGATGTTTTTAACAAAAGCTCTGTGTCTCTTCATCAGTTCGAATGGGTAAGGTGTAACCTTACACCTCTTCTAGATTCCTCCACAGATAAGAACAGAGCAGTGCTGCTCAGCTTTTCAGCTGTGATGCTTTTCTTGTTTTTTTTTACAAATCTCACTCTTTTGTCAGGTCCTCACAGACACCTTCCAGCCTCTCTGCTTGCTAAGGCTAAACCAGCCACGGTGAAGGGGGGTTAGGCAAGTCCCCCTTGGCTCTGCTCTGAGTAGGCTGACAGAGATAAGCTTACACAGACCCTGATATTTTAAGAACTTGTTCTGTCTTTGTTTCTTGATTTTGCCACAGTCTTTAAGACGTCAAACAAATCTCTTTCTTCAGAAGTTGCAACGTTTTTCAACTGCTTTTGCTTCTTCTAACAAACTTGGATACGGTGGCAGACAAACTGTCTCTGGAGGGCCCCCTCCCAATCCCAACAACCTCTCCTCCCAACCTAACAGACCGAATAAGACCGGGGGGGAGCTCAGGGCACCTTGGGCAGGGTCTCCCAGTCTTCAAGCTCCTTCCGTGGGGCTTGAATCAGGGAGAACAGGGGCTTTGGGCTTCACCTCGGAGCATACCATCATGACTTTACAATATTGAACTTTATATTCAACCTTTTCTCGCCTTCAGTGGATTTTGGTTGGCACTCATCCAAATG
Organism: Heloderma suspectum; assembly: GCF_057233095.1. Taxonomy (NCBI): domain Eukaryota; kingdom Metazoa; phylum Chordata; class Lepidosauria; order Squamata; family Helodermatidae; genus Heloderma; species Heloderma suspectum. The sequence goes on from NC_139466.1 coordinate 8,103,117, forward strand.
CTGATAACCTCACTTTCCCTGAGGCAAATTTATTTCTTACTACTTGATTCAGACACCACCCGGGGTCTCTTGCCCCTGTGGTCCTTTGCCAGTAACACATTTACACATTTACACTTCTGTAACTAAGGGGGATTCTTTCCGCACCAATTCAACCAACCATCAATATAGGCGAATTGATCTCATTGCCCATTATTCACCACATTTTTAATATACAGCTTTTACAAGATTTACACCAAAGGATCCTATGTCTGGCCAACTAATTCCAAATGCTGGCCATTCCAATTGACAGAGTGTAACCAGCTTGCCTTTCGACATCTTAGTACACGGAGTCTGACAAACCTCAGACGCTTGACTTTGCTAAAGTTCTTTAGCATGCATCCCAAGGGAGTGGCAGAGCTTTCTAAACAGGAGCTACCCGCCCCCATTGTGCCTACCTCTGTTTGAAACCATACACGGAGCCTGACAAACCTCTGACACTTACACGGAGTCTGACAAACCTCAGACGTTTACACAGAGTCTGACAAACCTCAGACGCTCCGAAGGCAACTCAAACAGAAAGACAGAAGGGAAATCAAGTACTTACTCTGCCCAACACCCTAGTGCTGTCTCTTCAGACCCGTTCAGCCTGGTTGACTCAATCAATGGAGTCCACGCCTTTAACCTCCTGGGTGTCCCTGTTCTCTGGTGCCGTGGCAGACCTCAAAGGCGGTCCGGCGCGCCCCACAGGCACCTTTGCCGGTTCTGTCGTTTGACCCCAGGGTGGTCCAAGGGACTCCTGACTGCTCGCCAGTTTGTTGCACAAAATGCTAGTTTCACCCCCTGGAGGCTAGTCCAATTTGCCCCAAAGAGGAGAGTCAACTTCAGGCTGGGTCCAACTCGATTTTATTGTTTGCAAACAGTTCGACAAAGGAGCTCACGCTCAAAAGCAGAGTCGACCCTGGGCAACCCCCGCGTTACAGTTTTATCACCTCAGCTTGCATTCCTCAGCCAGCGTGTCACTTTGATTGGTTGCTAGCAGTTTGCTTGGCAACCTTATCTTAGGGTTACTGTCTGCTCATTCCAGGCATGCGCAGCTCTTACAATACTATGTGCTGCTTAAGACACATACAATGGCTTTTAGGTTACATTTTTACTACACTGGGGTACCAAAACAGAAAAGAACCTCTTCCTAGTAGCCACCCAGCTGGGTTGCCAGAAGGCCATGCCCCCTCCTCCTGGCCCCACCCCCTTTTCCCCAAACACTGATAATTTGGAGATTGTTTTCCTCCATTCTAAAAGGTTGAAGTTTCTCTCCTAAAGCTTAGTTGCTGCCAGTAATTGCTGGAAGCTAAAATATGCTGGCATTTTTTACCTCATCCTTTTGCCTTTAGCCCTGCCCACCACTGGTTTCTTGCAAGGGGGGGGGGAGGTGGGATATAAATGAAACAAATAAATAAGTGAGGATCGTATCTTCTCATCATCTTTCCCCCTGTACTTGGCTATGCACACCACCGCAAGACAGACATCCCCTTTTCTACCCTTTCTGCTAAAACATCTGAACAGGCACTGATGAATCATAGACAGACAGACAGACAAGTATCTTACAACTGATTCAGATATTATTGGGGGGGGGAGAGAGTGCAAGGCCCCAGGGCATGAAGGCACATGAGGCAGCCACCTTGCTGAAGCTAAGCAGGTTTGGATCTGGTCAGTGCTTGGAGGGGAGACCACCTGGGAACCACATGTAGCCACCTTGAGTTCCATGATGGAAGAAAGGTGGGATATAAATGTAATAAGTAAATAAATAAATAAATAAATAAATAAGATCTTCCTCTTGCCACACTTCTCCTGAATGCCTGAAGTGAAACCCTTCCTCCTCCCCAGGGCATGGACATGCCTCTTGGGGGTAGTAGGGAGAAGCAAGAGCTTCCACAAAAATGGGCCTTTAGGGTGAAAGAGGTTCAACACTCCTGACATAAGGATACTTCAAAGAATGCCTGCTCCCTTATGACTTCAGTCTCCCAAACCTCCAGAGCAGATTTTGAAGGGTGAGTGGGGGTACAGGGGGAGGAGAAGTTGCTGGGAATCATGCCTCTCCCATGTTCCCCTGACAGTGAATTAGTCTGATTCAGCCCAATAGTTTGTCGGGGGGGGGGGGGCTTGATGATAGGCCATAACAAAAGTCAAGATAATTAAATATGCAAAAAGGATCTGTGCTAAAAATAAAACATACATTTCACGTTCGACACAGTGTGCCAGCTTTCAACTATGCATGCAAGTTGTTAAACCTGCACACAGCTGTATGCACATCTAAACAACTCTGGTGAGACGTAGCCGCTGCCAATGCACAGGAGGCTATCTGCACTATGCCCTCTCTATTTCCATCATGCTTATGTGGTCCTAGGTGGATTTCACATCTAGGCCATCTTTGGGACCCAAAATGGTGTGGAAAGACAGGATAAATATAACATGAAATAAAATCAAAGGCATTCACTAGCAAATAAAATATTTGCAGCTAATGTGAGCAGTTTGGGCACTGAAGTCAATAATATCAAAGCCCACAAAGCAGTGCCATCTAGCTATTATGACTGATGATTGTTGATAAATGTCTCTGCCATTCATGTGTCTAATTCTGCTCCCACCAACAGAGGGCATCAGGGAAGGCCTGCTCTTGAGAACATTTCAGCCAGATCCCATCCTCAGGGACAAAACTTGGGGAAGGGAGACATCGTGCTGGCAGTCTTCCACACTATGGTGAGATGTACTATATTTTTATTTAAATTATAACAATTATTTCTATGTCTGTCTGTCTGTCTGTCTGTCTGCAAACCAGTGTCTTCCTTTGTCCTCTTTTTGGGTGATGCTTTACCTTCTTTTTGGCAATTCAGAAGTGGCTACATTTTAACTCTTCCACCTTCTAATGGTGGCTTCTGTCAGCATTCACTGACATCTTTGTTCTTCGGATTCCAGGGGGTGATTGTGTGGGGTCCTGTAATATAGGGGGAGTGCAGGCATGTAGCGAGCAGCCTACATCTGAGTCTATAGATTCAGCAGAGTTGATGGGTGGTGTGTCCTTAATACTGGCTGTACCAGAATCCTTTCCTAGGGGAAACAACTACTCCTGGCCCCTGTATGTACTGGGAGTTGGGGAGGGCGTTCCCCTTCCTGTTCCGAGGAAGTCAGGGAGAGCATCTTCTCCCTTATCAACCTGCCTGGTCACTGAGACCATCAGAGGGCTTGCTTCTGGTGGTTCCATGAGGACCTATGGCCCAACTGGAGGGCACCAACATTGTGTTGCTTCCGGTGGCTCCTGAAAACATGTTTATTTCAGGAAGCCTTCCTTGTCTGATCAGACCTGTTTTTTGTTTTTGTTTTTATCAGAATTATGTTTTTCTAAAAATAAAAAAATAAAAAATACTGCTGCTGCTACTACTACTACTAATTTTAACATGGGGCTTTATTTGTTTATATATTATCTTAGAGAGATCATGGAGGACGGGTGAAGTACCGGATGACTGGAGGAGGGCTAATGTTGCCCCTACCTTCCAAAGGGGCAAAAAGGAGGAACCTGGGAACTACAGACCAGTCAGTCTGACATCAATCCCTGGAAAATTCTGGAGCAGATGATAAAGCAATCCATCTGTAAGCACCTTGAAAACAATGCAGTGATTACTCCAAGCCAACATGGATGTGTCAAGAACAAATCTTGCCATATGAATCTGATCTCATTATTTGATGAAGTAGCCTCCCTTGTGGACCGTGGGAATGCTGCGGACATCATATACCTCGACTTCAACAAAGCTTTCGACAAAGTGCCCCATGATATCCTGATGAGCAAACTAGCTCAAAGTGGGCTAGATGATACAACGATCCGGTGGATCCATAGTTGGCTACAGAATCGGACTCAAAGAGTGCTTCTCAATGGGACCTTCTCAAACTGGGGAGAGGTAACGAGTGGGGTACCGCAGGGCTCAGTCCTGGGCCCAGTTCTTGTCAACATTATTATTAATGACTTGGAGGAGGAGGTGCAGGGAATGCTGATCAAATGTGCAGATGACACCAAATTGGGTGGGATAGCTAATACCTTGGAAGACAGAAACAAAATTCAAAGTGATCTGGATAGACTGGAGTGCTGGGCAGAAAACAACAGAATGACATTGAATAGGGATAAATGCCAAGTTCTGCACCTAGGAAAGAGAAACCAAATGCACAGTTACAAGACGGGGGATCTGTGGCTCAACAATACTACAAGTGAGAAGGATCTTGGAATTGTTGTCGATCACAAGCTGAATATGAGCCAATGGCGTGATGTGGCTGCAAAAAAGGCAAATGCTCTTTTGGGCTGCATTAATAGAAGTATAGCTTCCAAATCACATGAAGTACTAGTTCCCCTCTACTCAGCATTGGTTAGGTCTCATCTGGAGTATTGTGTCCAGTTCTGGGCACCACACTTTAAGAAGAATGCAGACAAAGTGGAGAGGGTTCAGAGGAGGGCAGCAAAGATGATCAGGGGACTTGAAACAAAGCCCTATGAGGAGAGATTGAAAGAACTGGGCCTGTTTAGCCTTGAGAAGATTGGACTGAGGGGAGATAGGATAGCGCTCTTCAAGTACTTGAAAGGTTGTCACAGAGAGGAAGGCCAGGATCTCTTCCTGATCATCCCAGAGTGCAGGACACGGAACAATGGGCTCAAGGTACAGGCAGCCATATTCTGGCTGAACATCAGGAAAAACTTCCTGACTGTTAGAACAATACGACAATGGAACCAATTCCCTAGGGAGGTGGTGGGTTCTCCCACACTGGAGGCATTCAAGACAAGGCTGGACAGCCAGCTGTCAGGGATACTTTGACTTAAATTCCTGCACTGAACAGGAGGTTGGACTCAGTGGTCTTATAGGCCCCTTCCAACACTACGATTCTGTGATTCTCTCTTATATTTGTATATTTTATTGTTCACTGCCCTGGAATCTGTCTAGATGTGGAGCAGTATATAAATTTTGCAAACAAACAAACAAGCAACACGACTAGCACTGGATGTACCCGATCTCGTCTGATCTCAGAAGTTAAGCAGGGTCAGCCATGGTTAGTACTTGGATGGTAGATCGCCTGGGAATCAGGCTTCCTGCTGTCAGGGTGGACACTGAGCCCATAGAATCCCAGAGTAGTTCTGATTCTGAGGAAGAGGAGTCGCTCCTGGGAGAGGAGCGCGCTCCTCTTTCCCAGGGCCAACAGCTGACGGAGATTCCTCCCACCAGCATTCCTAGCTTAGATAGTAGTCCTGGGAGTGACAGAGTGCAGGAAGCAGACTTGTTGGACGTGCGATGCTGATGCAGAGAGCGGCGCCAAATGGAGGGCGCAGAAAGGCTGCATAGTGCCCGGTTGGCGCGCAAACAACGGCTGCGCCCAGAGGATCCAAGGGAAAAGGGGAGGGACTCTCCCTAGTCCTTAAGTTCAGGGGTCTGCCAGTAATTTCCTTTCAAACGGGGACCAACTGTTCCAATGTAGGGCATAGGTACTTTGCTGCTCATATCTAGTTGCTAACAGTAGAGTTGTTAAGTTGTAAAAGAGGAATAAAGCTCTGAAAAGAATCCATTTGTCTATGTCTGGACTTGGCTACTGGATTAGACTGAGAGAGGCCTCCAAGGAGCCCTTGACACCTGCATTGAGCAGGGGGTTCGACTTGATGGTCTTGTAGGCCCCTTCCAGCCCCATGATTCTATGTTTCTAACTCAGGCCCTGATAGCTGGCAGGTCCCGAGTCCAATTTTTAATTTAAAAAGCCTTACATGACACTGACAGTTACCACATCTTGTGGCAGTGCGCCCCACAAGACAGTGATAAATTCTGAGGGTCTGCAGAACTATAATCCACTTGGTAGACATGTGTTTTAGTGTAATCCCTTTGGGTATTAGGTTGGCCCTTTCTGCTGTGCATTCATCTTTCAAATGCTGAGATTCAGTCTAGCAAGGCTTGCACAGACAAATGCCAAGATGGATGGTGAATCCAGTTTGGCCTTTGGGATGCTGTGCTCATAATTTCTCAGCCCGATCCAGGAGCCATTGTTGTGCACATACCTCTATGAAATAAGCTTCCATCATGACACCCAGGTGTTTGGGAGAACCAGGTGCTGGTATTCAGCAAACAGGGGTGGGTGGTGATGGTGGTGGTTGCATTTAGTCACGTGAATGGTATGAAATCCACATATTTCTTAGGTTTGCACATGAGCAGGCGCAGAGACTGTGAAGGCACACTCCTGGATTGTGGCCAGTCTGTAATGGTAGAAAATAACAGGAATGTGTCCAGTAGCTGCTGAGAAACAAAGGCATTAAAATTCTAACACACCCTTTCTTTTTCACAACTCAAAAGTTATAATCCACTTGAAGGTGGATAAATGGATGTAAACATTTTGAGTCACTTCTGCCTTAGCATGTTATGTAATTCAATTTAATGGAAGATAGTTGCCTTTCCATTCAATTAGTGTGGCTGTTCTTCTAATGTGCTGCTATTTTCCTTTCTAGAACACATACCAAAGACTGCCTGAGTGGCGAATGTTGTTTTTTTCCCCTTCAGTGCCAGGAGTCAATTTCGAGCAATTGCTGTGTGGTGTGTGCGTTTTTAACTTGTTTCGAAGTAACATTGCTTAATTTAGTTCTTAGTAACTCCTTTTTTCTTCTCACAACTGTTCTCATCTCCCTTCCAAGGAGCAGAGAAAAATGATAATTTTCTACCTGAAAGAAAATTGAAACAAAAATAGAGGTTGAAAAGGATCTAATTATGAGATACAGAAATAGGAATGCTCTCTAAATCTTACTCTTAGAAATCTTACTCTCTAAATCTTACTCTTTTTCGTGTGTGTGTGTGTATATATATATATATATATATATATATATATATATATAACATGTTAAGTGTTTTTAACTTGTAAGATAAAGGATAAAGGCTAGATCTCAAAACTCTTATAGGAATTAAATTCTACAAGCTAGATCAGGGATTCTTAGGGTGCAATCCCATGGCCGCTAGTCAGTGGCTAGACAGCCATAGACCCCCACCCCTCCCGCGCTGCCTTGTAGGCAGCACAGAACATCCCTGCACTCTGCACTCGTAAGAGCAGCGCAGAGCAGCAGATACGGGGCGTTCCTGTGGGTGGTGTGGGAAAGTCGGAAATCTGATATGACACATCTCTGTATTGTCCAGCTGCCACTTCCCACACTACAAGGTCCCATGGTTAGACAGCCGAAATTGGCTGTCTGGTCGCGAAAACAGGGCTGGAGGAGCAAGGAGCAGATCCGCTCCTCACCACTCCTCCTGCCCTGCACTGGATAGGTGGTCACCCCTAAGGTTGGAGGCGACCGCTGATCTTCATAGGGTTGCTCCCTCCATCTTTTCTTTGGGGGGGGGGATGGTACCTGAGAATCATAGAGTCGGAAGTGACCTCAGAGGTCATCTAGTCCAACTCCAATCAAGGAAATTTACCACTTTCTGAACTGCTCATACCATCAGGAAGTTCTTGTTTTCTGATTTAAAATTCAATGTACCATTTTTTTAACACCCACACATATTTTCTTTTCTTTTTTATTATCACAATTATATCCTGCCTTTTCCCCATCCTGCAAGTAACCCAAGGAGGCTCATATAGTCCTCCTCCTTCTCTCCATTTTATCCTCACAACAACCCTATGAGGTAGGCTAGTCAGCAACTGGTCCGAAGTCACCCAGTGAGCTTCATGGATTAGAACCCAAATTTCCCAAATCACAGTCCAACACTCTAACTGTACACCACACTGGCTCCCAGAACAATGGGTAAGAGTACCATTTGCACCTGTGAGATAGTCCCATCGATAATGCCTCCAGGCACCTCATTTTCTCCTTTGCCCAGCCAGCCAGGGCCTAGAGGTGAGATCTTGCTTTATAGGCAATGGATATACTTTTGGGACACCCACCACCACATCTGTCAGCTGTAGCACATCCTACGTCCCACTACAGGATGTCACTACCTATAGTGGTAGAGGGCATCGGTGATGAATGGTGTCTTCATCTCCAGTGGGTATGGAATAGGGCAAATGAGACCTGCAACTAAATGTTGTAGCAGGGAGTGCTCCTGATCACTATAACCAGCTAGTTATGCATATCATGTTTTATTATACTCTATTCCGTTTCCTGTCCCACACAATTTTCTGTTTCTTTTTTCTCCTCCCTAAAGTCACTCAACATTACATGGCCACTGAGCATACTCAGTTCTCATTGGGCTATTTTAGAGGTCCTCGCTCCTTAGGATTTTGACCTAAAAATGTTGTTGTTGTTGTTGTTGCTGTTGTTGTTGAACTGCAAACCTTAAGGGTCTCCCAAGTCTATTGATACCTCCCTCTTTTGTGTGGGTGGCGCCATCTCGGCTGCATAAAAAACAATGCTCACAACTAGAACACTGAAAATAGAGGAAATGGTTCTAGAAATGTGTTATGCCAAACAATTATGTGTGTGTGTGTGTGTGTGTGTGTGTGTGCACGCAAGAGATAAAAGAGGGGTTTCAATTAGATGCATGGTATTATTACTTTTCCCTATTGCATTGGGTTTTGAAGTAAATGTTAGTCATGCATTTGTTATTTGTACTTTTCAAAAATCAGTGGCACTTACATCTAAACATTGGAAATGAAAGGAATAATACATCCAACAGAGAGTTTAAAATCATTCCAGACCATTCTCCTTATCCAAAGGTTATACAACTCAGTTTGCCACTTGATCTGCTACAACTTCTCCAGTTGTCACTTTTTTAATGTTTTAGAGGGACATCTGTCAATTTTTATGTGAGCACCACTCAGACTTGCTGAAAGGCTTATGTATTTTGTTCAAATAAGAAATATGAAGTGAGAAGTTGAACAATTTGTCTTCAAGAAAAGGACTTCCAAGAAAAAAACTCCAATGTGAGACTGGTGAATTAGAACTTATCAACACATGCAATTCTTCATTTAGGACTCAGATGGAACTTCTTCTCTTTTTTTTTTCTCCCACTGAAAGAATTAAACTAGCCCAGTAAAGATAGGAAGAGTGTGTTATGGCCAATTACTGCTCTTCTGATGAAAAGAAGAAGAAGGAAGAATAATGATATATTTTAAAAAAGATTTATTAGCTAATAACCCTGTTGCTAATAACACTCAGGGTGATGTACAATAAAATATGAATAAAATCCCAAACCCATATGAACTGAATAAAAAGCAGCATAATAAAACAATCAACCAAAAGTAGCATAGGCTGAAATAACAGGCATCGCTACAAGATCTGAAAATATCACAGAGGTAAAAGTATTTAAGAAATTCAGCTGGAAACATATAGAGCAGAAATCTTCAGAGAACTAAAAGGCAAATAAAGAGGTATTTGCCAGGTGTCAAAGATAACAAAATAGGCATCAGCAGACCTCTCCATGGAGCAGATTCCATAATGGGGTATGTGTGTGTATTACTGAAAAGTGGTGCTAGAGAAGACTCTTACGAGTCCCCTGGACTGCAAGGAAGTCAAATCAGTCAATTCTAAAGGAAATCAACCCTGACTGCTCATTGGAAGGACAGATACTGAAGCTGAAGCTCAAATATTTTGGCCACCTAATGTGAAGAGAAAACTCTCTGGAAAAGACCCTGGTGCTGGGAAAGATTGAAGGCAAAAGGAGAAGGGGACGGCAGAGGATGAGATGGCTAGATAGCATCACTGATGCAATGAATATGAACTTGAGCATGCTCCAGAAAAGAGTGGAGGACAGGAAGGCCTGGTGTTCTATGGTCCATGGGGTCACGAAGAGTCGGACACGACTGAACGACTGAACAACAACAAAAATTACTGAAAATATCTGCTCTCAAGTAGCTACCTGATATACCTCAGTATGCCAGGGCACAGTCATGTTCTTAGGCTTTGATCTTGCCTCTGGTTCATGGGAGGACTTCTGAGATTGTAAGCCCTTTAGGGGCAAGAAACTGCTCTCTTGCAGTATGTGTGTGTGTGTGCATGCATGCGCGTCCTTGAATCATATAAATTGTTACCCTGTAAAGCAAGGGTTCCCAGTGCAATTCCCATGAGCACCATGGCACCCATGGGCACCTTCAACAGCATTTACAGAGCTCTTCACTCCCTGCCACCCTTCAATTCGAAAAATGGAAAAATGTTAGGACACCAGATTCTCCTTCCTGTTCTTGAACCTGCCACTGATCAGCTGTTCAGTGGGCAGGAAGAGAAAGCAAGGCAAAGAGGTAGAAGGGAGAGAAAGAGCAAGGCTAGGGGCTGGGGGGGGCATCAAGGTAAAGAGGTGGGGGGAGAAAGAGTGAGGCTAGAGGATAGGAGGGGGAGAAACAACAAGATAAAGGGGTGTGTGAGAGAGAAAGAGCAAGGCTAGGGGCTGGGGGGCATCAAGGTAAAGAGGTGGGGGGAGAAAGAGTGAGGCTAGAGGTTAGGAGGGGGAGAAACAACAAGATAAAGGGGTGTGTGAGAGAGAAAGAGCAAGGCTAGGGGCTAGGAAGGGAGAGAAAGAAGAAGGCTAGGGATGCGGAAGGGAGATAAATAGTGAGGAAAGGGGTTGGGGGAAAGGAATAGCAGACATTGTGTGCTGGCCCTTACAGCAGTTTCTCAAATTCCCAAATGTGCCCATGGGTCCAAAAAGGTTGGGAACCCCTGCTGTAAAATGTCATTTATATCAATGACAATATGTTTATTTATTGATGTAAGTATCTGCTTTTCTGCCCACCAATGCCTGCAAAGTGGTGTGCAATTTAAAACAATGGAATACCCTAAAAAATTAAAATAAGCAACAATAAAATCGACAAATGTTAACAGCAAAATAAAAGCAGAAATGGAGCCATGGTAGTGAGGCATGTCTCAGGGCCTCTGATGGAGATCACCAGTTAAGGGTAGACTTATAGAGGGGGAGGCAGCCTTTTGAATATCCCAGCCCCAGGAAATGTAGGGTATAGGTCAAAACCAACCAGCCATTTGAATTCATCTGGAAACAAATAGGAAGTCAGTGTGATTGCTTTAATATCAGTGATATAAGTTCTACAAATCAGATGCCAGACAATAGATGTGTGCTAAATTTTGCACTAAAATTTAAAATTGGTTATCTCCCCTCCCACAAACAAGCTGATTCTTGCTAAAATTACTGAGTCGTATATCAAGTGGCTATGTACAAGTTAATGCTATGGATGTGCAGGCGGTAGGGCTTGTTCTCCAGGTACCATTACACTGAGTCAGCTAGTGTGGCTAGTACAGATTTATCAGGAGTGAAAAATGCAGGCATCTCCATTTAAGGCTGTCACGTACACAACATTACAGGTGAAAATGGTCCCAAGCCATTTAAAACACTGTTACATTGTTTGATTTCTTGTGAGCCAAGAGATTGTTGTGAGAACTTTATTACAGGATGCCCCATAAATGCTGTTAATAAACAAACTAATAAACAAACAGATAATGGGACCTGAGTCTTGCGGCTGTCAGCTGAATTCCACTCTATAGAGCTTCTAGTATCCCTGCTATGTAGCACAGTGTCATTTCTGTCAACAGATGAGGAATATGGGAAGCTTACTGTCTTGTGCCTAGATTAGCTTTAAAAATAAATAAATACCAACTACACAACACAGTGAAGAGAGATAAATACCAAACACACCCAAAGCTTATTCGTATAAATCCCCTTAAATAAAAGCAAAGGGAATACAGTGTAATCAAGCCTTGGAAGGTGTTTGACCATGTAATTCGGCTGCATTATCATCTTGCATCCAAGTTGAATTATAGTTATTTCACAGTCACATCACTGCCACATTAGGAACTGCACAGCACAGCCCCATATGTCATGTGAGTGCTTATTTTCTGGTCTGATCTCCAAGCTGCTGGCATACACTGTGTTGCCCTTATTAATGTATCTGAAAGGACACAAACAATTCTTGAATGCCTTTGCAGATAGTCACATGGGGAAAATGTGTTATATATATGAGACAGACAGACAGACATGCATGTGTGGTTGTATTAAATGAACAGGTGGTGAACTCTAGGAAGCTGCTTCCAGTAATTGGCATAATTCATGAATGCGGGAACGGTAATAGAAGAAAGAATGGGTTGACATGTTGTTTACAGATGCTAAACGTGCCGTGTGCCTACATGTATCTCAGTGTAGTTCAAACGTCTGTCTTTTCATCACTGAGACTGATTATACAAAAGGGCAAACCACAAACAAGTCCTGAAGAAAAGAGGAGTCATGGCCCCCAAACCCACCCTTTGTGCTGCTCCAAGGAAGACCTAGATGAGGAAGAGATACAGACTGCTCCTCTCAGCAGCAGGGGGGAGGGGGTTCCTAGCCTTCCTCAGACTCCGAAGTCCCCAGTATGCTCTTCTGCTCTTCTGTTTTGCAGAAGCCAATGGTCAACCAGACTCAGGCCCCTTAAGAAGCACAGCCAGCTCCTCCAGAGACATGGGATGAACTGCTGAACAGGTCTTGTTAGACTGTATCAGGATTTACCCACTTGCTGAGACAACATCTCTCTATTGCTTACAGTAACAGGGAGAATGATAGCCAGTGGAGCACACTTGGAGCTTTCTGTGGTTCATTTGCTGAGACAACAATCTCAGCATCAGTCATCTATTTTTCAATTATCTTCAGCTCGAGCAGTGTGTGGATTAAGAACATAAAGGCCCTGCTGCATTAGATCAAGTTGCACCCATTCTTGCTCAGAAATGAGCTTTCTAGTCTCCCCAGGGAAGGAGCTGAGCCCTAAAGAACCGCAACTTTAGTAACTCCTGCTGACCACCTTTTAATGTGGTTGGTGTCTCCTAATAGGGATGGTGATGTCCCTTTGGGAGGCATGGGGGAAACTACAGACCATGTCTTGACTACAGCCTGCAAGGGTTCCAAGTCTGGCCTGACAGTCTTCTTCCCCAGCCCCTGTCCTTTATTTCCCACATGTCCCAGAGCCAAAAGAGGGGACATAGCTTATCTCCACTCTGCATCAGGTTGGAGATTCGCCCTTTCCCAGCAAAGAGAAGGGGTTAGTTCTTCTGGGGCAGAGAAAATGCCTCCGCTCAGCTGATCTGCATGGATCAGCTGGAAGAGGCATTTTCTCTGCCCTGGCAGAGAAATATACGTATGTGTACAACGTGTGCAAGTGTGTGTGGGTGTGCAAGGATGGTGTGGTCTGTGTGAGTGTGTGAATGGAGTATGTTTGTCCGTGTGTGAAAATGTGTGTGGGGTCGCATGCCAATAGTGTCCCCATCCACTTTGGTGGGTGGCTCCACCCACTGCAGGAATGCCGTCTCCGACGTCCCAGCCCAGGGCTGAAAATGGTTCCCCACCTCTGCCCTACAGTAAATGGGGAGAGTTGGATCATAGGAGTTTCTTAAAACATATTTGGGTGGTAGCAGTGCTAGAGGGAGTGTTGTTATGGTAAAGGATTCACTCTTACTTAAGTTCAGGGCTGCACTCTGGATCTTGAGGTCTCCATGGGGGAGGACAGGTGTCGTCTCTCTCTCCATTGTGCTTTGTGTTAAATACTTTCTCAAACAATGGCAAAGATGGTGGGGTGTGAGAAGTATAATTTTGCAAGAAACAGCAGCTCTCTACATGCATTAGCCTTTCACTGCTGACAGAAGAGTTCAGAAGGTCCTTCACAGACTGGATTCTGAGCAGTTGATAAAGGTTAATAAAGCAGATGGTTGGGTTTTGAAATGCTTTACGTTCTGGAAGGTTAGTTCTCTACTTGTTGCATTGACCTAGCCAGTGGATTCCACTCACATTCAATGGACTGGTTATTATCTCATCAAGACTTGCCATAGAAGAGTAAATGGCGACCTTTCTTGTTATTATTGACCAGTGATATAAAACACACTTTCTAAAATAAGCTGATGTTGGTAAATATTTTAATGAGGAATGCACAGGCCTCCCAAGGTTTGACTGAAAAGGGTCACGCTTCTGGGAACTCCTGATCCAAGAGCTTACAAAAGGGTCAGAAGTAGTCACGGAGTGCCTGCCTCTGCAACACTGTTTCCCCCTGCTCTGGCTCCTGGGGGGCCAGCAAATCACCTGTGGTTCCAAGGAACAGTGTAGCAGTGGGTGCTCACAGATCTCTGGCAGAGTGTCTTCTAATGAGCTTGAAACTTCTGGTGGCCAAATGATGCTATTTGCAACATGTCTACCAGGAAAAAGGCTCTCTGAGGGAATTCTACAAGTCAGAAATGGCACTAATAGCATAACCTTCCTGCCAGGTATTCTGGAACTGGTAATCCCAGCAGGGCTGGCATCAAGGGTAGGAATGTTGGGCACCTGCTGGGGGCCCACCACTGAGAAGAGCCCCCTGCACTTGCTCCTCATCTTCACAATTGCAACCTGCTTGTCCACTTGTCTCTTTCTCTGGCTCAAACAGGTGAGAAGAAGGAGCAGTAGATGCCACTGCCTACTTGCTCACTGCCTGCCTGCCTGCCAAGCAAGTAAGTGGTAGCAATGATGGGAAAGGGGATGAGTAATGGAAGTGAGAACTTGACTCACTGAGGGAGGGGGCCCTTGGAGGGTGTCTTGCCCAAGAGCCCTCAAAATGCTGGAGCATACTCCGGTATGCTCTTCCAGGGTCCACAGAATGCCTGCCCGTGTCTCAGCCTTCTTGTTTGCCCAGGTAAGTTACTGTACTGAGAGCCAGCGTGGTGTAGTGGCAAGAGTGTTGGACTAGGATCTGGGAGATCTGGGTTCTAGCCCCTACTCAGCCATGGACCCCTTCATGGATCACTGCCTTGTTGTGGCGAAGGGGCTTGCGTAACTCAGTGAAGCCATAAGCTATGCCGTGCAGGGCCACCCAAGATGGACAGGTCATGGCAGAGAGTTCTGACAAAATGTGGTCCACTGGAGAAGGAAATGGCAACCCACTCCAGTATTCTTGCCAAGAAAACCCCATGGAACTTATCACAAGGCTAAAAGATATGACGCTGGAAGATGAGCCCCTCAGGTCGGAAGGTGTCCAATATACTACAGGGGAAGAGCAGAGGGTATTTCCAAGTAGCGCCAGAAAGAGTGAAACGGCTGGGCCAAAGCCGAAAGGACACTCAGCTGTGGATATGTCTGGTGGTGAAAAGAAAATCCGATGCTGTAAAGAACAATATTGTTTAGGAACCTGGAATGTAAGATCAATGAATCAAGGTAAGCTGGAGGTGGTCAAACATGAGATGGCAAGACTGAACATCGACATCTTGGGAATCAGCGAACTAAAATGGACAGGCATGGGCGAATTTAATTCAGGTGACCATCATATCTACTATTGTGGGCAAGAATCCCTTAGAAGAAATGGAGTAGCACTCATAGTCAACAAAAGGGTGGGAAAAGCAGTACTGGGGTACAATCTTAAAAATGATAGAATGATCTCAGTACAAATCCAAGGCAAACCATTCAACATCACAGTTATTCAAGTCTATGCCCCAACCACTGAGGCCGAAGAAGCTGAGGTTGAACGGTTCTATGAAGACCTACAACACCTTCTAGAACTAACACCAAACAAAGATGTCCTCTTCATCATAGGGGATTGGAATGCTAAAGTAGGAAGTCAAGAAATCACCGGGATAACAGGCAGGCATGGCCTTGGTGTACAAAATGAAGCAGGACAAAAGCTAATAGAGTTTTGCCAAGAGAACACGCTGATTATAGCAAACACTCTTTTCCAACAGCACAAGAGACGACTCTACACATGGACATCACCAGATGGTCAATATTGAAATCAGATTGATTATGTCCTTTGCAGCCAAAGATGGAGAAGCTCTATACAGTCAGTCAAAACAAGACCTGGAGCTGACTGTGGCTCAGATCATGAGCTTCTTGTTGCAAAATTTTGGCTTAAATTGAAGAACGTCGGGAAAACCACTAAACCGTTCAGGTATGACCTAAATCATATCCCTGATGAATATATAGTGGAGGTGAGGAATAGATTTCAGGGATTAGACTTGATAGACAGAGTGCCTGAGGAACTATGGACGGAGGTCCGTAACATTGTTCAGGAGGCAGCAACTCAATCCATCCCAAAGAAAAAGAAAGCCAAAAAAGCAAAGTGGCTGTCTGATGAGGCTTTACAAGTAGCTGAGGAAAGAAGGGCAGCGAAAAGCAAGGGAGAAAGGGGAAGATATATCCAACTGAATGCAGAGTTCCAGAGAATAGCAAGGAGAGACAAGAAGGCCTTCTTAAATGAACAATGCAAAGAAATCGAGGAAAACAACAGAATGGGAAAGATTAGAGATCTCTTCAAGAAAATTGGAGATCTCAAGGGAACGTTTTGTGCAAAGACGGGCATGATAAAGGACAAAGAAGGCAGAGACCTAACAGAAGCAGATGAGATGAAGAAGAGGTGGCAAGAATACACAGAAGAACTATACAGGAAAGATCTGAATGTCCCTGATAGCCATGATAGTGTGGTCACTGAACTTGAGCCGGACATCCTCGAGAGTGAAGTCAAGTGGGCCTTCGGAAGCATTAGTAACAACAAAGCTAGCGGAGATGACAGTATTCCAGCTGAGCTATTTAAAATCCTAAAAGATGATGCTGTTAAAGTGCTGCATTCAATATGCCAACAAATTTGGAACACTCAACAATGGCCGCAAGAATGGAAAAGGTCAGTTTACATTCCAATTCCAAAGAAGGGCAACACCAAAGAGTGTTCAAACTACCGCACAACTGCGCTCATTTCACATGCCACCAAAGTGATGCTCAAAATCCTACAAGCTAGGCTTCAGCAGTATGCGAACCGAGAACTACCGGAAGTACAAGCTGGGTTTCGAAGAGGCAGAGGAACTAAAGATCAAATCACCAACATTCGCTGCATCATGGAGAAAGCAAGAGAATTCCAGAAAAACGTCTATTTCTGCTTCATTGACTACGCTAAAGCCTTTGATTGTGTGGATCACAACAAACTGTGGCAAATTCTGAAAGAGATGGGAGTACCAGACCACCTTACCTGTCTCCTGAGAAACCTGTACAAGGGTCAAGAAGCAACAGTAAGAACCAGACATGGAACAACCGAGTGGTTCAAAATTGGGAAAGGAGTACGACAAGGCTGCATATTGTCACCCTGCTTATTTAACTTATATGCAGAGTACATCATGAGAAACGCCGGGTTGGATGAATCACAGGTCGGAATTAAGATTGCTGGGAGAATTATCAACAACCTCCGATATGCAGACGATACCACCCTAATGGCAGAAAGCGAAGAGGATCTCAAGAGCCTCTTGTTGAGGGTGAAAGAGGAGAGTGCAAAAGCTGGTTTGAAACTCAACATTAAAAAAACTAAGATCATGGCATCTGGCCCCATCACTTCTTGGCATATAGAAGGGGAAGAAATGGAAGCAGTGACAGATTTTACTTCCTTGGGCTCCAAGATCACTGCAGACGGTGACTGTAGCCATGAAATTAAAAGATGCTTGCTCCTTGGGAGGAAAGCTATGGCAAACGTAGAGAGCATTTAATTTAATTTTTTTAAAAAATTAAATTTTTAAATTTTAAATTTTAAAAAATTAAATTAAATTAAATTCAATTAATTTTTTTTTTAAAAAATAAAAAACCGTGCATATGCAAATGGCGGCGCCCATGGGTGCCACCATTTGCATTCCTTATTTTGGCACGTCTAGTCTATGTAAACATTTACGTAGACTACGGCGAAAATAAGGGGAACGCAAATAGCGTAGACGCTACGCTATTTGCGTTCCCCTTATTTTCGCCGTAGTCTACGTAAATGTTTATATAGACTAGACGTGCCAAAATAAGGAATGCAAATGGTGGCACCCATGGGCGCCGCCATTTGCATATGCACGGTTTTTAAATTTTTTTTACTCAGCCGTGATAGGCTACGTAAACATTTACGTAGCCTATCACGGCTGACTGCAGGGACGCAAATGGCGGCGGCCATTTGCGGGCCCGGCCAGCCAGGATTCGGGGGTGGAGGGACAGAGCGCCTCCTCCCTGGCCAGAATTTCGGGGGGGAGGGACGGGGCGCCTCCCCCCACCTCGAATCACATTTCGTTAAAAGGTGAGTGACTGTCGTACATCCCTAGGTTGGATGAATCACGGAATGATTAAGAATGCCAGGAGAATTATCAACAACCTCAGATATGCAGATGATACCACCCTAATGGAAGAAAGCGAAGAGGATCTCAAGAGCCTCTTGTTGAGGGTGAAAGAGGAGAGTGCAAAAGCTGGTTTGAAACTCAACATTAAAAAAATGAAGATCATCGCATCTGGCCCCATCACTTCCTGGCATATAGAAGGGGAAGAAATGGAAGCAGTGACAGATTTTACTTTCTTGGGCTTCAAGATCACCGCAGATGGTGACTGTAGCCATGAAATTACAAGACACTTGCTCCTTGGGAGGAAAGCTATGGCAAACCTAGACAGCATAGTGAGAAGCAGAGACATCACCTTCCTGACAAATGTCCGCATAATCAAAGCTATGGATTTCCCCGTAGCAACGTATGGCTGTGAGAGCTGGACTATAAGGAAGGCTGAGCGCCGAAGAATTGATGCTTTCAAACTGTGGTGCTGGAGAAGACTCCTACGAGTCCCATGGACTGCAAGGAGATCAAATCAGTCAATCCTAAAGGAAATCAACCCTGAGTGCTCATTGGAAGGACAGATACTGGAATCTGGCTTCCTGTAACTTGAGCCCATTATTCCGTGTCCTGCACTCTGGGATGATCAAGAAGAGATCCTGGCCTTCCTCTCTGTGACAGACTTTTAAGACTTGAAGAGTGCTATCATATCTCCCCTCAGTCTTCTCTTCTCAAGGCTAAACATGCCCAGTTCTTTCAGTCTCTCTTCTTCACAGGGCTTTGTTTCCAGTCCCCTGATCATCTTTGTTGTCCTCCTCTGAACCCTCTCCACTTTGTCTGCATCCTTCTTAAAGTGTGGTGCCCAGAACTGGACACAGTACTCCAGATGAGGCCTAACCAGTGCTGAGTAGAGGGGAACTAGTACTTCCCAGGATTTGGAAGCTATGCTTCTATGAATGCAGCCCAAAATGGTATTTGCCTTTTTTTCAGCCACATCACATTGTTGGCTCATAGTCAGCTTGTGATCGACAACAATTCCAAGATCCCTCTTGCTTGTAGTGTTGTTGAGCCACGTATCCCCCAACTTGTAACTGTGCATTTGGTTTCTTTTTCCTAGGTACAGAACTTGGCATTTATCCCTATTAAATTTCATTCTGTTGTTTTCTGCCCAGCATTCCAGTCTATCAAGATCACTTTTCTGTCTTCCAACGTATTAGCTATCCTGCCCAATTTCGTGTCATCTGCAGATTTGATCAGCATTCCCTGCACCTCCTCCTCCAAGTCATTAATAACAATGTTGAAGAGCACTGGGCCCAGGACTGAGCCCTGCGGTACCCCACTCATTACCTCTCCCCAGTTTGAGAAGGTCCCATTGATAAGCACTCTTTGAGTCTGATTCTGTAGCCAACTGTAGATCCACCGGATCATTGTCATCAAGCCCACTTTGAGCTAGTTTGCTCATCAGGAGATCATGCGGCACTTTGTCGAAAGCTTTGCTGAAGTTGAGGTATATGATGTCTACAGCATTCCCACAGTCTACAAGGGAGGTTACCTCATCAAAAAATGAGATCAGATTTGTCTGGCAGGACTTGTTTTTGACAAATCCATGTTGGCTTGGAGTAATCACTGCATTGTTTTCAAGGTGCTTACAGATGGATTGCTTTATCATCTGCTCCAGAATTTTCCAGGGATTGATGTCCGACTGACTGGTCTATAATTCCCAGGTTCCTCCTTTTGCCCTTTTGGAAGATAGGGACAACATTAGCCCTCCTCCAGTCATCTGGCACTTCACCCGTCCTCCATGATTTCTCAAAGAGAATAGACAGCGGTTCTGAGAGTTCTTCTGCCAGTTCCTTTATTACTCTAGGATGCATTTCATGTGGCCCTGGAGACTTGAACTCATTCAAAGTAATTAGGTGTTCCTTGACCATATGCCTATCGATCTCAAGCTGCAATCCTGCCCCTTCAGCCTGTACTAAGCCTTTGCCAGGGGGGTCATAGACCCCCTTTTGGGAGAAGACTGAGCCAAAGTAGGAATTGAGCACCTCTGCCTTTTCTTTGTCATCTGTTATCATTTTGCCATCCTTCTTTAATAGCTGAACAACCATTTCTTTCCTCTTTTTTTTTGGTATGCATGTAGCTTTTGTTGCTTTTAGCATCCCTCGCTAACCTCAGCTCATTCTCAGCTTTAGCCTTCCAGATGCCATCACTGCAATTCTGTGCTACCTTCCTGTACTCTTCCTTTGTTACTTGGCCTTCTTTCCACTTCCTATATGTGTCCTTTTTTGTTTTCAGGTCCTCTCTAAGCTTTTTGTGAAGCCACATTGGCTTCTTCTGTTGTCTTCCACCTTTTCTTCTTGTTGGAATTGTTTGTAACTGTGCCTTGAGAATTTCCTTTTTTAAAAGCTCCCACCCGTCTTGGACTCCTTTTCTCATTACAGTTGCTTGCCATGGGACCTTAGTGATCATTGTTCTAAGTTTATTAAAATCGTATTTCCTAAAATCCAGGGTACACGTTCGACTATACTTGGCTTTTGCTTCCCTTAGAACTAAGAACTGAAGTACAACATGGTCACTTTCCTCCAGAGTTCCTGTAACTGCTACTTTATCCACTAAGTCATCTCTGTTGGTTAGGATCAAGTCAAGGGTAGCCAATCCTCTAGTTCCTTCTTCTACTTTCTGTAGGAGGAAGTTATCTGCCACACAAGTCAGGAATTTCCTGGAGGAGCCATGTTTTGCAGAATTTGTCTCCCAACAAATATTGGGGAAATTGAAGTCCCCCATTACTACTACATCATGCTTCCTTGAAACATTGGCTATTTGCTTTCAAAAGTTTCATCCTTGTCTTCTCCTTGATTGGGTGGCCATGGTAGACCCTGACCATCAGGTTCCTTTTATTCTTTGCTCCATTTATTTTGATCCAGATGCTCTCGATGGGGTACCAAGCTCATCCTCCTGCATCTCTGTGCAGAGATAGGTATTTTTCACATACAGTGCAACCCCACCTCCCTTTCTGTTCCTCCTGTTCTTTTTGAACAAGTTATATCCTTCAATTGGTGTATTCCAGTCATGAGAGTCATCCCACCAAGTCTCAGTTATACCTATCAAGTCATAATTTCCCTCTTGTATTAAGAGTTCAAGTTTATTCTGTTTGTTTCCCATACTCTGGGCATTAGTATATAGACAACGAAGACCATGTGCTTCATGGTCTGGCTTTCTTCCTGCATGTATCTGAAGACTATTATTGGGAGCTATTACAGCTGTTCTCTCTGTTGAGGTGCATGAGCCTTCATCCATTGTTACTCCCGACTTTACATCTCCCTTCCCCGTAGGATTCAGTTTAAAGCCCTCCTGATGAAGTTATTCACGCTGTGGCCAAACACATTCTTCCCATCCTTTGTGAGCTGAAACCCGTCCCTTGCCAACAGCCCATCTTCCAGGAAATATAGCCCGTGGTCCCAGAATCCAAATCTCTCATGTCAGCACCACCTTCGTAGCCAGTCATTCACCCGGAGTATTTTTCTTTCCCTTTCTAGCCCTCTTCTCACTACTGGAAGGATGGTTGAGAAAACTACCTGGGCCCCAAAGTTCTTGAGATTCCTTCCCAAAGCTTCAAAGTCTGACGTGATTTCTTTGTAACCCTGCTTGGCTGTATCATTTGTTCTCACATGGATGAGAAGAAAGGGATACCTGTCAGTGGGCTTTATGAGTGCAGGCAACCTTTCAGTCACGTCTCTAATCCATCCTCCCGGGACGGGAGACAACATACCTGGCGAGTTCATGGGTCTTTGCAACATACTTGGGTTTTGATCCCATGCAGCAAGGAGTCTCCCACTACTACTACTCTTCTCTTCTTGTTGTTGTAGGCCTGGGTTTCATTGCCTCTGCTTGACTGACTTTCAGCCTCTTGCTCACTCTCATGCAGGTCCCCTGTGATTCTTCCTCTGCAGGCTGTCCTCCAGTCTCATCCTCAAGTACCTGGAATTGGTTCCACAGCTCCACTGCTTCCATTGGTGCAGAGTGGCGTCTAGTTCTCCTCCTCCTAACTGTCACCCTTCTCCAAGGAGTATCCTCTATTCCATTTTTCTTCACCTCAGCATTTCCCACTGCCTCATCTTGCTGTTGTTCTTCAAGCTTCTGGTCTGCCCTTTGCTGCTGTAGTTCCCCCATTCTGTCCAAGAACTCTTCATGTTCTCTTATTCCCCGGAGGGTCAACAGTTGCCGCTCCAGTCCACTTTTTCTTCCAGCAGCTTGATCAACTTGCACTTGTTGCAGGTGTAGGCCATGTTGTTCTCAGGCAAGAAAACAAACATTGCACACACCTTGCAGGTCACCACCACTGGAGAGTCTTGTCCTTCCATAGCCTCTATTCCCTTTTTGTGTCTAGCTTTCTGATCGTTCTAGACTAGCCTGTGCCTGCTCCTCTATTCAGTAGAGGTTAAAAACGGAGTCCCACTGGTGTGGAAGTGTGTGTTACAAGACAAATAAATGAAAAAAAAGTTTGTTAAAAAAGAAAATAAATGTTAGGGGCCTCCCCCTTGTCCTTCCCTGCCCAACTCCTGTTTGCTCCCCCTGTTCACTCACTCTGGTCGCTTGCTCTCTGGGAGCTTGCTTGCTTCTGTAGTCCCTGGACCAGCTGGAGCAGGCGTATGTAGGTTTGGAGTTTTATTTCTTAGTAAATGTGCTCAGAGCTGCAAACTGTCTTATCCACCCTGAAGTTAGTTCCAATATCTGGATCTAGAGAGAAACCTGGCAATTGGCGACTTTGGATTTTTATTTTTTTTTTAAAGTAGCCTGTTAGTCCATGAGAAATAAAAACCCAGAATGTTGGGGAATATCTTTATTAGCAGTTTTGGTTGGTCCTAATAACGGTATCCAACTATACATTTTGATATTTTAAGGGCACAGTCTTATGGCCGTAGTCAGCAGCTATATGGCCATAGGATAGGTCGGTTCCCAGGAACCAACCTCGGAGCCCATGCTCTGAGGTTGGTTCCTTGAGAACCAACCTTCACCCCCTCCAGCGCTGCCTCGTAAGCAGTGTGGAATGGCCCTGCACTCTATGCTCAGAAGAGGAGTGCAGAGCAGCAAAAACGAAGCGTTCTTGGGGGCGTGTTGGGGCGGGGAACTCAGAAATGCCAGTGCATCACATCCAATGTGTTATCTGGCCTCCACTTCCCCCATGCTGACTTCCTGCACCTAGACAGCCTAAGTTGGCCATCTAGGCACAAAGACAGGGCAGCTGAAGTGCAGAGGGGATGATCCCCTCTGCACTTCTCCTGCCCTGCACTGGATAGGCCTCCGAGTTTGGAGGTGGCCACCTATCCTGGTAAGATTGCTCCCTCTGAGTCCTATGATGATGAGGTTGCTAGAAACTTAATATTGCAATGTTTGGTGTAGATTTTAGGATTGCAAGAAGTTGGAACCTTATCTATCTATCTATCTATCTATCATCCATCCATCTTGGTGGCTCTTTCTACTTCCGTGCCTGGTTTAAGGGCCAGGAGCAGCAACACAACATCCTCCAGTCCTGAAGTCTCTATCAGGCTCAGTTGTGCTTGCTGGTGATGGGTATGGGAGGCAAGTGAGAATTTACTAAGAAGTAAATCCCACTATATTTAATGGTTGTTACTCTCTAGTAATTGTGTAAGTTTGCAGCCAGAGAGCATCGTTTATTATAGTCTGCAATACATTGCCACAATACATTGCCTAGCCTGTGTACTAGGGGCTGATGGACTCACCTTCATTTGTGCCATGTGCACCATGCCGAACCCCTACCAGCTGGCAGGCCCTGTTCACTGTGCCGTGCGAACCTCCACATAGCCACCCAATCCCTTGCCGAGCTTCCATTTTGCAAAAAAATGGTGGCTCATGTTTTTGTGTAAATATAAAGTTGCAGAAATGGTGGCCATAAAGGGGACATTTATGCAACATTACGTTTACGGAAAAAACAGGAGCTACCATTTTTTGGCAAAATGGTAGCTTGGCAGACCAGTGGGGAGTGCTGCGCTTGCCCGACTAGGCACGCATCAAGTTATGCAAGCACGGCGGTCCATGGATTGGAGTCCGGGACACTGAGTGTGTGTGTGGGGATTCCAACAGACTTCTCTGACTCCCACAACATCTCTACCGTATGCCATTTTCATTTTGCAATTAATTGGCAAATGTTTAAGGTGCCATACAGCTCTTTGCTTGTTTGTTTGTTTGGTCCTAGGGCTTCTCCACAGAGCGGCTTTTTATCTCACAATTTTACTGGGCTTCTGCTTTGAGATTCTTTGTGGGATTAGGATTGGCCCTTTACATGTGATTGCCTTCCCCACCTTTTATTCCCTTTATCTGTGAGTTATATATGCTCCATTATACAGCCACTAGATGGCACTGTTGTTATAGTGCCACTTCCTCTTTTAATGGACAAATTCAAACTGATTCAAACCAGTCCTTTTTATTAGCTCATTATTTCCATTTTAAATTAAGCTGCAGAAATGGTTGAAAACTACGGGAGAGATGCTGGAGATTGACAATGTCATGTAAAGGAAGTGCAAACTTCCATGAGTAACTAATCTCAGTTGCAGGACAAAAGCCCAATGTGGAGAAATTTGTATTCATCCACACTTGGTGAACCACAGCATGGAGGGGAGGACACAGACTTTTTTCTTCTCAGAGGCAGATTCAATTGGAGGGCACATCTTACACATTTACTGATAAGCCCTTATACTTGGAAAAAATGGGATTTTAAAACCGCCTTTGAAAAAGTGGAGATGCTGTGCCATAATAAAAAAAAAAACTTATATCTGAGGCATGCTCCAGAATCTCCCCCTTATAGTTCCATGATGATTAGTTTGTAATTCATTTGCAAATGTTTAAGGTGTCATACAGCTCTTTGCTGGTCTCAGGCACTCCATCCTCCCCATCTGGATTTGGGCCTGAAAGACCAAGGAAAAGTGTGGGTGCTTCAAGTTGTAAGCAAGCATGATTTGTGACATCACACCATTCTGTCCTGAAAGCAAGCAAGAGGTGAATTAACTTGCCTTCAGTACAATTTAATTACAGTAATCATTTCTAATTATGCAGGTACATTTGCATATGTAAATTAGCATGTCCACATTTGTGCAATTTTGCATCATATGGGCCTGTGCCCCAGATCTTCTAGGTACCTAACACCACCCATATTCAGTGGTATTTACTCCCAGGTAAGTGTGTATCGGAATACAGCCATAGGCATAAGAAGCATCTTGCTAGGTCAGGCCAAACTCTATTGTTTAGACGTTCTGCTTCTCACATTCTGGTCCCTGCTGAAAAATTCTAAAGACTTTGAAATCCTAAATCTGGAAATTGGTGAGGGCAAATCATGAAACTCTGTGCAACAGTGAATCTCTGTTTACCCTTAGCCATCACAAACTGAATTCCATGGGCACCAACATTTAATTGACATTTTGCAATAATTGCTAACTTTGTACGCTAAATGAGCAATTAACTGAAATGTCAGGTCTTCCCGTTACTTGCCTATACCTCATGAACAACAAAAAAGAAGGTAAAATGTCAGCTCTCTGTAAAGCTTGTACAGATATAGTGATTATGTTCATTTGCAAGAATTGGTAACATCTTTATTATAATTATGTTTCCTAAGACACAGAGTTGAAAAGTTCTCTCCCCAGTGAAAACAAATTAGAACACATAGCTGTACAAAGCATAATAGCCAGGGTGGGTTTAATGAATGGATGTTCTTTCTGCACTGGAAAACTCACAATGAAAAAGTCCCAGAATGTTAACTTTGGACAAACAGGCAAATATTTTCTTGTGGTTATTAAGATAAGATCACAATTAATTAATGGCTGACAGTAACTGTTGGGAAATAAATGGTATGGGCATTGTTTATAAAGTAAAGTTGATTGCTGATTTTATGTTATGTGTATGTATGTTTATTGGGATCATCATAATCATTTCTATACCACCCCATAGCCAAAGTTATCTAGGAGGTTTACCATGAATAAAACATGCAGCAGCAATATTACTCCCCCCCCCCATGACATTATGATAAAAACAGTCTAAGAGTTTTTAACACAAGATTATTTAAACAATTTAAACAGCTAAAAAAAAAAATAAAAAAATTGGTAAACATTTTCCCCATAACAGCTGTTCAAGATAGCAGACAGAAATGCCCCATCTTATGCCATTAAATGCCTTGGAGTATTTCTGTTTATTAGTGGTTCTGTTTATTTTATATATCTTACTTCATCCTTGTTTTATTTGTTCATCTTTTGTTTATTTTTAATAACTGTTTTATGTACCAACTTGTGACAATATCAATGGACCAAATAAACACAAGTTCGGAGTTCGGTTTTATTCATTCATTTATTTATTTAGGTTCAGCTGATTGTCAGTGACTGGCCCAAATGTCACCCAGTGAGCTTCATGATGGAATGGGGACTTGAACCTGGGTCTTCCCAGTCCAACAGTCTAACTACTATGCCACACTGGCTCTCCAGTTATCAGCCTTATATCATCTAGCTCAGTGTTCTCTTTGCTGACCGGCAGTGACTCTCCAGGGTTTCAGACAGGAGTCTTTCCTAGCACTACCTGGAGATGACGAGGACTGAATCTGTAACCTTCTGCATGCAAAGCAGGGGCTCTACCACCGAGCTATGGCCCCTCAAACTGGGAATGTCCAGTGTGAAGGTCAGAGGACCACAGAGGCAAAGCGGGTGAGAAGGTCAGGCTTAGAGGCCTAGAGTTTTCTGTTGGGAGGTGGTAATCCTCAGAGTAGTTTCATTTCTCTGGTTAAGTGTCAGTTTCATTTCCTCACCTAAGTTTCAGTTCTTCAGGTTTGAAGCGGTACTTTTGATTTTGAGGGAGGAGGGTATATAAACAGAGCAAGAGAGCCAGTAAGACTCAGAAAGACCAGGCTGCAGCCAGAGCAAGAGAGACACAGACAGAGCCTGTGTCTGTATTAGATTCAGGCTAATCAGAGCCTGAAGTGAGAGCAGAGTCTGAAGAGTGAGCAGGAGAAAGAGCCTAGAAAGGTCTAAAGACAGCTAGTATAAAAGAACTCACATTTTTCAACTTTTATTTTCTTTTATGCCTTTTGTATCACTCAAACTCTATTGTGTAAATACCTTAGTTGCAATTTGTTTGCTTAAAATCTACTAGTAAACTGTTGTGGCAAAACCCTGTGTCTTTGTCTGTGACATGTGTCAATCATGTCATGTATACAGCCTAAAGCCCGCATTACTGGGAAGGTGAAAGAAGGTGGGACTTTAAGGAGACAAGAGATACTTAAGGGGCTGCTCAGGGGGTCCAGGTCATAAGTGGAACCTTGACAGCCAGAAAACTCATTTAGGGCAAAGGAGTAAAGGAGGTGAACAGTTCAGGGTTTGGGGGTGGCAGTGGGAAGATGAAAAGGCGGAGAATGTGGGAAGTAGGGCAAGAAAGGGTTGGGGCTGAGAAACTGGTGATGCAGGAAGTGCTTGGGGAAAAACCTCACACAGGGCCAAGGGACAGGTGACTCTTCATCAAGAAATCAGTGCAGCTGCATTTCAAACATCCAGTTATACCTTTGCCTGTAGGCCTCTAGCTTTTAAAATTAATTTCTAATCACAGAGTTTAGCAGAGGTTCTGGAACTTTAGCCCTGAATACTAACTGCTCTAAGTGGGGGTGGAAGGAAGGGGGAGGGGAATGGCAATATTTAACTGTTCATCTTTGGAAGAGTATTGGGGGCATTCTTGACAGTCTGCATCCCCTTGCCTAATCTGCAAATGCACTGGCATCATTTTGTTTAACACCCAGCATGTGTGACACTTGTTCTTGTCGGTTTGTACCACAACACGTCTTGATGCGATTCATTATCTGGGAAATAAATTGTAAAGCAAATGTTCAAGCCCTCTCCATTTAGCTGTCAAAAGGATTTCCAAAACCGCCAACGTCATCCATATAAATACAAACAAATGACATTTATAAGCCTATAACTTCTCAAATGCCCGATTATCATGTGCTATTTAGCATGCTCTCAGACAGTTGGGTAATTAGTTCACCACAGAGATTGGGAATAAAATATTTTCCAATCAATTTCCAGCCTGTTGTTATCAAAATGATAAATCATTTGTCATAAATCCAGATGGCTCCAAAACAAACCTCCCCCCACAACCCCCTCCAATATTAATGTGTACAAATTCCTTTCCTATGACCTCCAAATGGGTAGCTCACACAGATTGGAGGAGAAAGGGGAAGGAGACAAGGCTTACTGTGATACCCTGACTGTGGGATCCTTGCCCAGGAAATACACTCAAATAACTCAAGCAAACAGGCCAAATCATATGCTGAAGGAGGGCTCTTCAAGTCACTAGCCCATATGATCTAACGGAAGATTATTTCCAAACTGCAATCAGGCAGAACCCAAGTACAAGTGTGCGCGCGTGTGCGCACGCACGCGCGCGCACACACACACACACACACACACACATTTAAGAACAACAACAATAACGACTAAGGGTAGATACACACTACGCAGTTTTGATTTAATTATCATGGTTACTGTACCAAAGGGATTCTGGTAATGATAGTTTGGTAGAGTTGTTGAGAATTCTCTGAGATCCCTGGCTACCCTCTTCAAGTAACTACAGATCCCAGAGTTCTCTGGGGAAAAGAATTGATGCTTAAACCACCTTAGGTTGGTGGAGTAGTCATTACTGATTACATTTATGTCTCACTTTCCTCCAAGGAAGACAAATCAGCACATAACTTTCTTTGTTCAGTTTTAGGTTGACTGTTAAAATTTTGCTGTTGTTGTTGTTGTTCCATATGGCTTCTTAGGGCGCAATCCTATCTAGATAGGCGGCCGCCTCCAAACTCAGAGGCGACCACCTATGCAAAGCAAGGCAGGAAAAGCATGGAGGAGATCATTCCCTCCACGCTCCTCCTGCCCTGCTTTCTCTGCTAGACAGCCAATTGCGGTTGTCTAGCTGCAGGAGCACGGAGTGGGGAAAGAGGCTGCTATGCTCTCCCCGCCCCGGAACGCCCCCAGCCACGCTCCTTTCCAGCCACTCTGCACTCCCCTTGCGTGTGCGGAGAACAGGGCTGTTCTGCGCTGCCTCCGAGGCAGCATGGAAGTGGGGTGAGGTCGGTTCCCAGATAACAGCATATCCTAAGGCCATCTAGCTGCTGTCTAGCAGCCATAGGATTGCTCTCTCTGTATATTAAATCTCTTAACCCCACACTCTATTTTGAAGGGTTTTTTTTAAAGTTTTCAATTGTTTTTAAAGTTTCCAAATCATATTTAGGTTTTATTTTATTGTATTTGTATAACTATTGTACATTCTAACTGTCAGTCGCTTTGGAGGCCCAATTTGGACCACAAGGCAACTCATGCATTTATAAGAAATAATAATACAAACATTTTTCTCCCCACCCATCATTTTATCCTCGCAAGACCCCTGTGAGGGAGATAATGTCAGGCCTTAGGTGACCCAGTGAGCTTCATGGCTGAGAGGGAATTTGAATCTCAGTCTCTATGTCTATTCCCAACTTAATATTTTATTGGAACACAATTGTGTTCACTCAATATTCCATTTGGAGTTTTGCTAGTCCCTTTTCCCTTAGCTGAAATTAGATAGTAAGATAGTCTAGCTGGTTACCTATTCCTAGAGATAATGTATCAAATCTCAGCACTGTACATTAATGTTGGGCAGAACAGCATTGAATGAGGTCCAAGAGAATCAATAGGGTTGCACTCCCCTTGTTCCTTTTTCAGCAAAGGTGATCCCACAGTGTGACCAAGGCAGTTTTCATCCCAAAACTGGGCCTGAAACCCAATTGAAATGGATCTAGATAATCCGTTTCATTCAAGAGAGGCTGGAGACTGCAAGCAGTCCTAGCTACAGCAGTGGAGGTGGTTTGGTGGTCAGTCCTAACCCTAGATGTGTGGTTAACTGCTAGATCAAATATAGCCCAAGAAAGTGGTGTGTTTGTGCACGCAAGTGTACATGCACGGGAGGGAAGCTGGCTGGCTCCATGCAAAGGGGCTATAAACAGAAATGATTAATCATTGATTTCTGAGGGCTGGCATGAAACACATATGAAAGGAAATTATCCCCACCTTATCTTTGGGGCAAATAAATAAAGCTGCACAACTGTATGCATTTGTCAACCTTGGCTTCCTTCCGGCATTACAGCTAGCAATGCAGAGATGGAGAAGGTGATAGAAGAGGAGTGCAGGATCTCCTGTTGGGGGGGGGGCGGAGAGAGAGAGAGAGAGAGAGAGAGAGAGAGAGAGACTCTTTAAAAGTCTTGCGGAAGGAGGCAGCTTGAGCAATGGGTTCCTAGAAAGGAAGAGGAGGAGGCTACTGCTGTCTGGAGAGGAAATGAAATACTCAGAGGGAATTAAAGGGGACAGAGATTATGAGGTTATTGGAAAGAGCAAGGAGCCACTAATCTATACATTGCAGCTGGGACACTGAATATTTTCTTGCTGTCTCTCTCCCTGCCCCCCCCCCCCTGTTTCTAGGATGTTATAGATGAGGGGTGTTGAACCTCTTTCAGCTCAATGGCTGGATTCAGTTTTAGGGGTGCTCTCAGGGGCCACAGTCCAACAGTGGGCAGAGCCAAAGGCAAAAGGGAGCAGGACCAAAAATACTACATACATCAAAATGCCAGCACAGATGATCTTAAAGCTCTTACTGCCGGTAATGAAGCCTTAGGAGAGGTAGTTCTTTAGAACCTTTTAGAAGGGTGTGTGTGTGTGTGTGTGTGTGTGAAGCTGAACAAAAGCCAGGAAACCACCAAACAATGGACAGTGGGAAGAAAATGTCTGGACCAGGAGAAGGGTGTGAGGTTGTCAGGGTGGAAACTGAGCCCAGAGAGCCTCAGAGCAGTTCGGGTTCTGAGGAGGAACAGCAATCCGTTGGAGGGGAGCCAGCTCATCCTTCACAGGCTCAGCACCTGGCAGAGATTCCTCTTGCCAGCATTCCTGAGAAAGACAGCGACCCTGGCAGTGAGGGAGTGTGGGAGGGGGGCTTGCTAGATCCTCGACGCAGACACAGAGAGCGACGAGCGATGCAGGGCGTGGAAAGGAGGCGTAGCACCCGTTTGGCACGCAAGCAACGGCCGCCTCCCATGGACCCAAGGGAAAGAGGGAGGATCTCTCCCTAGCCCATAAGTTCTGGGTCTTTAAGTGACTCTCTTTCAAACGGGGATCAACTGCCTACTTGAAGCTTAGGCCACTCTGCTGTTCCTTGCTTTAGTCGCTGGTGATTCGCATCTGAAAGAGTCATTAAGTCGTAAAAGGATTAAAGCTTTGAAAAGAAATCCTTTTGTCTGTGTCTTGAGTTGGCTATTGGAGTGAACTGAGAGAGGCTGCCAAGGCGATCCTGACAGAGGTCACCTGTGGACCCCCCGAGGGCTGGATTGTGCACTGTGAGCAATTCCAAATATGCAATGCATATAAATGGTTGATGGGGACAATAAAAGCCTTCTCTGCAGCTGCATCCAAATTGTTGAATTCTTTTCCCTGGAGGGCTAGCTTATCACTTGCGCTGTGCC
Organism: Heloderma suspectum; assembly: GCF_057233095.1. Classification (NCBI taxonomy): domain Eukaryota; kingdom Metazoa; phylum Chordata; class Lepidosauria; order Squamata; family Helodermatidae; genus Heloderma; species Heloderma suspectum. The sequence goes on from NC_139466.1 coordinate 8,134,655, forward strand.
AAAAATTTCTCCCACATCCCCCCCCCACCATTCTCATTCAATTTGATGGAAGATAAATGGCTTTCAAAAAGAAATTCAATACTGAAGAAATTTCAGAGAAATTCTCAAGGTTTGGGGATGGGTTTCTTGGGCTTACCTTACTTAGAAGGTGGACGAGGAGTGGGCACAAGTGTCCTGCCTTTCACTGTACAATCATCTCTCTGGCCGCTTGTCACCTTCTCAGCTCTCTACACTTCAACTGAAGCCCAGTGAAAGGCACCATGAGCTAATTCCTTCCTTAGGGCTTTTTCAGAACAAGGGCATGCAGGCAGCCTGGGAGTCTATCTGGGATTAGGTAAACTCAAAAACACCTCCAAAAGAAATTCAACATAAATTTTAGACTGTCCTGAGAATGAGGCAGAACAATGGAAGCCCCTTTCATGGGGAAGAACATTTTCTGGAAGTTGGAGGACAGATTTTGGCAAAGCACTAACTCTACCTTATCCCTGGATGAGGGACACAACACTGCCCCCTCCCCTCACACCTGCATTGTGGTGGGTGCAAAATGGGGGCCAGCCTGCCAACACAGTTGATGCTGTTGCAGCATGAAAAAACTCCAAAACCATTACCAAAAAAGAAAGAAGCTATGCTACAAGCCCTGCCGATGGGGAGCCCTACCTCGGAGAAACTGTGGAGAATTTCTGCGCCCCCTGGAGAAATCTGGTGAAATCATCTCCCAAATTTCTCTGCCCACAAATAAGGGGGCGAATTTCAAGAGGCCATTTGTGCACAGCTCTAGTTCACCCACTTTAATACTATTTCTCCATATGGCAAACCCCCTTTTTGTTTAGGCAGGCATTTGCTCTATCAGATGGCTAAGTTTAATCTGTTGTCTTTGTTTTATCTGCTGTATCTACCTGCCAGTGGTTCCTTTTCAAGTAGCCACCTGCCCACAAGTCACCACCATGAAATGGTCCAAATCCTTTCAGGAACACCATTCCCCTCCTGCAACAGCGTATGTTCAACCAAGCAATATTGCTGGTTCTGACGGAGTCACTGTAGGCTGTCATGTCAATATGTAATTAGGGTGAATTACCCCCCCCCCCCACACACACACCGATAGCAGACTATATTATGTTTACCACCTGGGCTGCAGCGGCTGCAATGAAGTCATCAAGGCCATGATAGAAACTGCTGTTTAGGCATTCACAGAAATACCACTCCAGCAGCAATATGTACCTGGCAAAGCACCTGGATGGGCCCAGCGGGAACCTGTCAGATAAATTTGCATCTGGGATTTGGAAGAACATTTTAGCATGCTGCAAGATTATTGGGAAGGATCTGAAGAAAATCAACAACAGCAACAACAACACTGAGATTTAAAAATGGAGACATAATTATACTGATGAACTTCATCATTCTAAAAAGGGATTCTAAGGGCTGGATTGCACTTGTGTTTAGCATTCATTGGGTGAAGCATCAAGTCACAGGATATACAAATAACACAGGGTGGGCAACACATGGCCAAATTTACAATGGCCAAATTTAGCTTATTTTTAAAAACTGATGACAATTTGAAGTTGTTGGTTTTTTTTGGCCAGTGGTTACCTATTATTATTATTTATTCATTACAAATATATTCCACCTTTTTTCCTCCGTAAGGAACCCAAGGTGGCCTACATAATCCTCCTCCTCTCCATTTTATCCTCACAACAACAACCCTGTGAGGTAGGTTGGGCTGAGAGTCTGTGACTGGCCCAAAGTCACCCAGTGAGCTTCCATAGCCAAGGGGGGACTTGAACCCAGACCTCCCGACTCCCAGTCCAGCACTCGAACCACTACATCACACTGGCTGTCACACTACACCACACTGATTTGAGTGCAGCCTGTCGGGGAAGCGTCTGGGGGGATGGAAAATCAGTGAGCAGTGGAAAATTATCATGAGTGGGCTGATACAGCCTCCAGCTGAGGAAGCTTCCAAAATGAGTGCTTAGCATATCCCTTTCTTTACTGAGGGTTTTTTTTAAAATACTTTTTAAAGGAAGCTTAAATGTATTTTACACAATCCATACTAGGGATGTATGGATTGTGTAAAATACATTCTGTCTGTGATTCGTGGATAGTCAGGTGCCCATTGTCTGCCCATGGACTGAATTGGTTTTGTCTGTTTGTGCATTTGTGCAAATTCACATGTGCGAAAATGCACAAATACCCCCCCCCCCCCAATGTGTGTTTTCACACTTTAGCCTGTGGGGGAAATGCACATTTTTGGCCTGCTTTTAATTTTTTTTTTTTTGTATATTTTTCTATGACAAATTTGCTCATAATCAGGAAAGTTAGAAAACTGGTCCACAGTTCCATTGCGGATTTCTCCGACATCCCTACTGCGCATATGCACGCATGCACACACACACAGTGCACACACATCCTACACTTGTTTAATCAGAAGAAAATCCCATTGATTCTTTAATTCTACCAATGGCCATTGCATCAGGCTGCAGCACAGGAAAAGATGGGAAGCAAGGACGCTCCATCCGTTCTGTTGAGAGACCAGCTGCCTTGGCTCTTCCTGTCCCTGAACTGTTTCCACTCCAGCAGGTCATTCTTAGAGCTACTATGTAACTTTTCAGAATTGGTACCTGACTTTGCTCATTTTGTTTTCTTTGCTTTCTCTGCCCTCCTCATCTATTTTTCCTCCTGTGTTGTGTTTTAGATTATAACCCTGCAGGCAGGGCTGTTGTTGTTGTTGTTGTTTAATTGATTTTATCTAAACTACTCTGACAGCTTTGTCTTTGGAAAAAAGCAGAATAAAAATGTTTTAAATAGAATATTAAATAGAACATTAAAGGTGCAATCCTATGCACGTTTTGTTGTTGTTGTTGTTGTTGTTCAGTCGTTCAGTCGTGTCCGACTCTTTGTGACCCCATGGACCATAGCACGCCAGGCCTTCCTGTCCTGCGCTCTCTCCCGGAGCGTGCTCAAGTTCATATTCATTGCATCCGTGATGCTATCTAGCCATCTCATCCTCTGCCGTCCCCTTCTCCTTTTGCCTTCAGTCTTTCCCAGCATCAGGGTCTTTTCCAGGGAGTTTTCTCTTCGCATTAGGTGGCCAAAATATTGGAGCTTCAGCTTCAGTATCTGTCCTTCCAATGAGCACTCAGGGTTGATTTCCTTTAGGATGGACTGATTTGACCTCCTTGCAGTCCAGGGGACTCGTAAGAGTCTTCTCCAGCACCACAGTTCGAAAGCATCAATTCTTCGGCGCTCAGCCTTCCTTATAGTCCAGCTCTCACAGCCATACATTACTACTGGGAAAACCATAGCTTTGATTAGACGGACCTTTGTCGGCAAGGTGATGTCTCTGCTTCTTACTATGCTGTCTAGGTTTGCCATAGCTTTCCTCCCAAGGAGCAAGCGTCTTTTAATTTCATGGCTACAGTCACCATCTGCGGTGATCTTGGAGCCCAAGAAAGTAAAATCTGTCACTGCTTCCATTTCTTCCCCTTCTATATGCCAGGAAGTGATGGGGCCAGATGCCATGATCTTAGTTTTTTTAATGTTGAGTTTCAAACCAGCTTTTGCACTCTCCTCTTTCACCCTCAACAAGAGGCTCTTGAGATCCTCTTCGCTTTCTGCCATTAGGGTGGTATCATCTGCATATCGGAGGTTGTTGATAATTCTCCCAGCAATCTTAATTCCGACCTCTGATTCATCCAACCCGGCATTTCTCATGATGTACTCTGCATATAAGTTAAATAAGCAGGGTGACAATATGCAGCCTTGTCGTACTCCTTTCCCAATTTTGAACCACTCGGTTGTTCCATGTCTGGTTCTTACTGTTGCTTCTTGACCCTCGTACAGGTTTCTCAGGAGACAGGTAAGGTGGTCTGGTACTCCCATCACTTTAAGAATTTGCCACAGTTTATTGTGATCCACACAATCAAAGGCTTTAGTGTAGTCAATGAAGCAGAAATAGACGTTTTTCTGGAATTCTCTTGCTTTCTCCATGATGCAGCGAATGTTGGCGATTTGATCTCTAGTTCCTCTGCCTCTTCGAAACCCAGCTTGTACTTCCGGTAGTTCTCGGTTCGCATACTGCTGAAGCCTAGCTTGTAGGATTTTGAGCATCACCTTGCTGGCATGTGAAATGAGCGCAATGGTGCAGTAGTTTGAACACTCTTTGGCGTTGCGCTTCTTTGGAATTGAAATGTAAACTGACCTTTTCCAGTCCTGTGGCCACTGTTGAGTGTTCCAGATTTGTTGGCATATTGAATGCAGCACTTTAACAGCATCATCTTTTAGGATTTTAAATAGCTCAGCTGGAATACTGTCATCTCCGCTAGCTTTGTTGTTACTAATGCTTCCGAAGGCCCACTTGACTTCACTCTCGAGGATGTCCGGCTCAAGTTCAGTGACCGCACTATCATGGCTATCAGGGACATTCAGATCTTTCCTGTATAGTTCTTCTGTGTATTCTTGCCACCTCTTCTTAATCTCATCTGCTTCTGTTACGTCCCTGCCTTCTTTGTCCTTTATCATGCCCGTCTTTGTACAAAACGTTCCCTTGAGATCTCCAATTTTCTTGAAGAGATCTCTAGTCTTTCCCATTCTGTTGTTTTCCTCGATTTCTTTGCATTGTTCATTTAAGAAGGCCTTCTTGTCTCTCCTTGCTATTCTCTGGAACTCTGCATTCAGTTGGGTATATCTTCCCCTTTCTCCCTTGCTTTTCGCTTCCCTTCTTTCCTCAGCTACTTGTAAAGCCTCATCAGACAGCCACTTTGCTTTCTTGCATTTCTTTTTCTTTGGGATGGATTTCGTTGCTGCCTCCTGAACAATGTTACGGACCTCCGTCCATAGTTCCTCAGACACTCTGTCTATCAGGTCTAATCCCTGAAATCTATTCCTCACCTCCACTGTATATTCATCAGGGATATGATTTAGGTCATACCTGAACGGTTTAGTGGTTTTCCCGACGTTCTTCAATTTAAGCCGAAATTTTGCAAGAAGCAGCTCATGATCTGAGCCACAGTCAGCTCCAGGTCTTGTTTTTACTGACTGTATGGAGCTTCTCCATCTTTGGCTGCAAAGGACATAATCAATCTGATTTCGATATTGACCATCTGGTGACGTCCATGTGTAGAGTCGCCTCTTGTGCTGTTGGAAAAGAGTGTTTGCTATGATCAGCATGTTCTCTTGGCAAAACTCTATTAGCTTTTGTCCTGCTTCATTTTGTACACCAAGGCCATGCCTGCCTGTTATCCCAGTGATTTCTTGACTTCCTACTTTAGCATTCCAATCCCCTATGATGAAGAGGACGTCTTTTTTTGGTGTTAGTTCTAGAAGGTGTTGTAGGTCTTCATAGAACCGTTCAACCTCAGCTTCTTCGGCCTCAGTGGTTGGGGCATAGACTTGAATTACTGTGATGTTGAATGGTTTGCCTTGGATTCGTACTGAGATCATTCTATCATTTTTCAGATTGTACCCCAGTACTGCTTTTCCCACCCTTTTGTTGACTATGAGTGCTACTCCATTTCTTCTAAGGGATTCTTGCCCACAATAGTAGATATGATGGTCACCTGAATTAAATTCGCCCATGCCTGTCCATTTGAGTTCGCTGATTCCCAAGATGTCGATGTTCAATCTTGCCATCTCATGTTTGACCACCTCCAGCTTACCTTGATTCATTGATCTGACATTCCAGGTTCCTAAACAATATTGTTCTTTACAGCATCGGATTTTCTTTTCACCGCCAGACACATCCACAGCTGAGTGTCCTTTTGGGTTTGGCCCAGCCGCTTCACTCTTTCTGGCGCTACTTGGAAATACCCTCTGCTCTTCCCCAGTAGCATATTGGACACCTTCCGACCTGAGGGGCTCATCTTCCGGCGTCATCTCTTTTAGCCTTGTGATACGTTCCATGGGGTTTTCTTGGCAAGAATACTGGAGTGGGTTGCCATTTCCTTCTCCAGTGGACCACATTTTGTCAGAACTTTCTGCCATGACCTGTCCATCTTGGGTGGCCCTGCACGGCATAGCTTATGGCTTCACTGAGTTACGCAAGCCCCTTTGCCACAACAAGGCAGTGATCCATGAAGGGGATGCACGTTTAGACAGAAATAAGTCCTACAACTCCCAGCATCCCCTCAGGCAGCCATGCTCAGTGGGGCATGCTGGGAATTGTAAGACTTTTTTTTTCTGTTTAAACATGCATAGGATTGTGCCCTAAATAGATAGAATCATTGGGTTGGATCCAGACATGCACATGCTTAGAGTAGATCCATTAAAATCAATTGGACTTAATTTAGTCATGAAAATCCTGTCCCACTGATTTAAATGGGTCTACTCTAAGCTTAACTAAGTCTGGATCCAACCCACTGAATTGGAAGGGAACTTGGAAACCATGTAATACACCATCCTGGGTAATGCAGCATCTACAATGTGGGATGCAGCTGCAGCATTCCTGGCAAATGTCAGCCTGTGCTTAAATGCCTCCAGTGAAGGAGAACCCATTCCCTCCCAGAGCAGGTCTGTTCCACTGTCAAACAGCTCTTACCATTACAACAATCTTTCTAATGTTTAGCCAAAATCTGCTTCTCTGCAATTGTTCACCCATTGGTTCCAGTCCTGCCCTCTGGAGCAACAGAGAAAACTCTGCTTCTTCTTCTGCTTGGGAGTTCTTCAGATATTTGAAGAAGCTCTCGGGTCTCCTCTTAATCTTCTCTTCTCTAGGCTAAACATAGCCAGCTCTTTCAACCATGCCTCATAGGATGTAAACATTTATGTATTTATTATGTTTAACAACCACCTTTTAGGGCCAAGCCCTCTTAATATGGCTTATGAAAAAGTTTAATAATAAACTAATTCCTGTAAAATACAATAACATGAGACAGCAGTTAAAAACATCCCAGACTGGAATAAATAAATCGACTTCAGTGGAACTTGCAGCCTAGCAAGTCAGTGTGCTGAAGAATGCAGCCTGAGAGTAAAGCCCCATTGAAATAAAAAAAGGCCTGACTTCTGAGTAAACATATGTAGGACTATACTGTATGGCTGAAATCTCATGCACCTTTATTTATTTTTCATTTATTTGTTACATTTATATCCCACCTTTCCTCCAAGGAGCCCAAGGTGGTATACATGATTCTCCTCTTCTCCATGTTATCCCCACAAGAACCCTGTGAGGTAGGTTTGGGTGAGAGTCAGTGGCTGGCCCAAAGTCACCCAGTGGGAGAGTGGAGATGAGAACTTAGGTCTCCCCGGTCCTGATCCCAAACTCTAAGCACTACACCACACCGGGGTTCTACTTGAGAGCAAGCCCCATTTCCCCAAGAGTAGGCCCCACTGAACAAAGCATGGCTTACTTCTGAGTAAACATGCATAGGAAATGTAACCGTAAATGCGTTAGTCTTTCAACATGGCTACTCCTCTGGAATCTATACACAAAGTAGTGTCTGATCTATGCTAATATATACCAATAACCTCTGGGAGACCAAATTCCCAATAAATTACACAGATGTTTGAACTATATATTTAATTTACCATGAGCCAAAAAAAAGAAAGAAGGAAAGAAGAAAAAACCAAAACCAAAACCAAACACAGCATATAAATATGTCCTATCATCTTGGTTTCTCCATTGCCTGTAGCAGTGACAAAAAATTGCTTTATATTTTAATCTAGAGATCTGGATATGAAAGGCATCCCCACAGCAAAGTAATCATAGCAGACAGTGCAGTAAACTCGACACTTAATCTCAATGATGTTGCAGATTTTTTTTTTAAATCTAGGCTTTACAAACTGTAGATATTGCTGCCGTTCCCATTGAATCTAATCATTAACTTGGAGAAATTTCTTTGGGAGGGAGGGGGAAATATTAAACACTTTCAAGAATGTAAGTGATACAGTACTCCAGAAGGCAACCCATACTGCTACTTTCTAGCTTGGGGATATGAATAAATAAAAGCCTAATGGGATAATCTTCATTTGCGATGGATTTAAATTTCACTCATTGTTTCATGCTGTTCTCCCACCACGAGGCCAACTTTTAGGTCTTGTTTGCTCCCTCTTTCAAAATCCTTGGCATGCACTGCTGTTGAACATTGTGCCTTCCCATGTTACCATATTGTGTATGCTGAATATGATTTGTCAACAAGAATGAATGCCTGGTTATGTTTGCTTATTTGTTTATGAAAATGTATCTGCACTGCCTTTTGTCTCAGTGGGTCTTCATGAAGTCTCAACATCTCCCTCTCCCTCTGTTTCTCTTTAATAAAGTGAAACACAAACATACCACATATTTTTGTTTTGTTTTGTTTTTTATATTGTGCCCTGGCTCTTTTTCTTGTATCACTATTAAGAGGAAGAAGGAAAAAAAAAACATGATAGCATTACTTATAGTTATTTGTTTATGGTTAGCACTATATTTGCTTGTAAGTTTATTTTATTCATTTCAAAATCAAATCTTTCCAAGGAAGCTTGTAATATAAGCAGTAAAAACAGTAATCAAAGCAATTTAAAGGGGGCAGTTCAAACCCCCCCAGCTGCTAACCAGTACATGGTACTGGGTCCATATTACTCCTGTACCACTGGTTGCCAGTTGCTTTCCAGGCACAATTCAAGGTGTTAGTTTTAAGTGTTAACTCCCTAAACAGCTTAGGACCTGGCTCTCCAAGGGATCGCCTGTCTCAATATGAATCTGCCTGGTTATTAAGAAACCCTTCTGAGGGCACCATTACCCCCAGAGACCCATGTGTAGGGGCGTATGGATTTTATAAAATCAATTTCATCTGCATTTCACAGATTGTCAGGTGCCTTTCGTTCCATCATCCGCTCACTGGTGGAATGGGATTTTCCCCAGTTTCCTGATTTGTGCAAATTTGCACTTGCAAAAATGTACCATACCCTGAAAACATGCAATTTCCTGCAAAATATGCAAATCCCCCTGCAATTGTCCTCCTTTAGCTTATGGGGAAAATGCACATTTTTGGCTGGGGTGTGTGTATGTGTATGTGTGTGCGTGTGCGTGTGTGTGTGTGTTTATTTTACATAATTTTCTGTGATGACATTAGTGCAAAATTTGGGAAAGTTAGAAAAACAGTCTGCAAGTCTGAGAAATCCACTTGACAGGGGGAAAACCGGTCTGCTGAGGAATCCATGGGTCAGATTCATGAAAATCTGAACTCATTTGGTTCTGTTGAGGATTTCCTCAACATCCCTACCCATTTGTCAGGCACACAGGAAAGGACTTCCTTCTGTGTTGTCCCCCAAACTAAGGAATGTGCTCTCTCAAGAACCACGATTGCCCTCCACTCTCTTGGCCTTTAGAAAGGATGAGAAGATGCACCTCTTCAATGTAGCCTTTTAAAAAGTGTAGTTTTAATATATATTTACTGTTATTAATATTTTTAACGTTTTGTTTTAAATTGCTGTACACCACCTTGATAACTTTTTATCAGGTAAGGCATTAGATGATGAGGATGAAGATGAGGATATTAAGAAACAAACAAAATAAAATCAGATCCTAAGAGCCACCACAAAGACAACAAAGACTGATCATGAAAAGCCTTGTGTCGTACAGCAGCCTCCTTCCCCGCTCCATCCTCCCACAGCTAGACAGCTGCAATTGGTTGTCTAGCTGAAAAAGCAGGGCAGGAGAAGCCCAGATCCCCTCCATGATTCTCCTGACCTGCTTTAGATAGGCGGTTGTCTCCGAGTTCAGAGGCAGCTGCCTGTGTATATAGGATTGCTCCCTAAGGCAATTTAAAAAACACACAAAATAACCCTGCTAGTGTCCCCTTAGTACACATATCAAGTTAGGTGTCACAGTCTTGGAGCTATGGCACTGATGGATTGTCAGGAGCACCCTAGCTGCCTCTCGCAGTCCCCTCCAATAGCCAACTCAGGACACAGACGACAAGGATTCTTTCCAAGGTTTTATTCCTTTATGACTCTTTCAGATACTAATCACTAGTGACTAAGCAAGGAACAGCACTGGGGAAAGATAGCAGAGTAGCCTAAGCTCCAGGTAAGGCAGATGGTCCCCGTTTGAAGGGGAACCACGGGAAGATTCTGAACTTATGGGCTATGGAGAGATCCTCCCTCTTTCCCTTGGGTCCTTGGGATGTGACTGTTGTTTGAGCGCCAAACGAGTGGAATGCCTCCTTTCAGCACCCTCCATCTGTCGTCGTTCCCTGCGTCTGCACCGAGCGTCCAGCAAGCCACCCTCCAGCGCTCTCTCACTGCCAGGGTCACTATCTATCCCAGAAATGCTGGCAGGAGGAATCTCTGCCAGCTGCTGTGCTTGTGAGAGATGAGTGAGCTCCTCTCCCATGGATTGCTGTTCCTCCTCAGAATCAGAACTGCTCTGGGGCAATATGGGCTCAGTTTCCACCCTGACATGGATAGACAGACAGACATCCTCTTTTATTATTATAGACTAGAAAAGTATGCATTCGCCCATATCTACTAGGATTAAGACATGCTCACTCCTGGAAAATGAGTTTTTGTCACTAAAGCTTTTTTGTTAAAAATTGAAAAGACTGATGCTTCTCCACCCCCCACCCCCAGTCCATAGCTAATATATGAATATTGTGTCTGCATTTACTCAGTTGTCTGGGGGAACCATCAAAACACTGGAATTATCAGGCAGTTACCATTAAGTAGAAGTGCTGTTTACATAAGGTGACATTGATAGCTGGTTATGGTGCACTGTATTAAGAAGGAATTCTAGGGTGTATTGTGGCATGGTGACTTGGCTGCAGTTCAGTGGTAGAGCAAATACTTTGCATGCAGAATTCCCAAGTTTAATCCCACGAATCTCCAAGAAGTGCAGGAAAAACTGTCTGAAACCCCACAGAGCCATTCATTCATTCATTCATTTCATTTCTATACCACCGAACAGCCAAAGCTCTCTGGGCAGTTCGCAAAAACTAAAAACACAAGGTGTAGCATAAAACAATATAAATATGAAAACATAAAACCACAAAAAGATAGTACAACCAGAAAAAAAACTAGCAGAAATGCAGAGATTTAAAATACATATTTAAAAATCAAAGCTAAAAGACTAGGAATATTTTAATTTCTTTATTTATTAGCTGCTGCTAGTTAGAGATGTAAAACTTTTGTAAAATCTGTTCCATCTGTGTTTTGCCTTTCATTCCAGCAGTCGCTCATTGCCAGAATCAGACTTTTTTTTCCCAGTGTCCAGAATTTGTGCAAATTCTCACTTGTGTACATTTGTACTTGCACAAATTTGCACTTGTGAAAATGTGTATATCCCCCCCCCCAAATGTGCACACACACCCGTGCATTTTCATACTTTAGCCTATGAAGGAAATACACGTTTTTGGCCACTTGATTTTTAATGCATTTTTCTATAACTAAATTTGCATAAAAATCCAGAAAAAAAATGGTTCACAAGGCCACAGAATCCGTGCAACTTCAGTCAGTCAGTTTTTATTGCCTGGGCCACAGGCCATTCACATAGAAAACAGCTAAAACAAATTAGGACAAATACAGCTTAAAAACAAACATCTAAAATACTTGGAAGCTAAAATAAGTTTGCAGTGTAGAATTTAAGAAACATTTAAATTGAACTGCATCCAATATTAAAATGGATAATTACAAACTAAAAATTAAAATAGTTAAAAAGATCGTTAAATCAAAGTGCACCCAAAACAGTCAACTGCATTATCAGAAATACATTTTGCACGGATTCTCGATGCTGCCAAAGCAAAAAGAGAGACCTTGTGAGTTACAGTGGTGTCTGTATCAAACAGGAGGTAGAATATCTTCTCTGATTCTGGATCAGGGTTTCCATGTGACTTCAGAAAAGCCATTCCATTGGGTTGGAGTCACAGAAATCAAAACTCATATGCCGTTGTGGATTTCTCAAGCATCCCTACCGCCAGTTAGTGCCGATAACAGACGGACCAATGGTGCGACTCAGTATAAGATAGCTTCCTATGTTTCCATGGCTCTCTAATGCTCTTCTGGAGGCAATCGACATTTCCCACTGTACTTTCCAATCTCTGCAGTACACGAGCAGTGTCAATAACCACCTGGTGGCATCATCCCTCTGGGTCCTTCTGAAGTCACCACATCTCTCCAATGCTCAGCTGATCCCAGAAGGTCGAGCAATGGCCACCTGATGTGAGAATCACAGAGCCTTGATAGCATAATCCTCCTCCCTCTTTCTCCCTCTGGCACTTGAGTGTAACCACCTCAATCTTAGATTTTCTCCTCATGTTATTATTATTGAGCAGACTTATGTGTACAATGGGAGGATTATTTTTCCCAGTGCCACATCACTCTGCTCTGCTCATCTTTGCATGCACATGTATTTTTGAGATAAATGAGTAACAAAATCCCTCTTGCAGGTTTGTTCAGGTGCCTTCGAATATATATTTACCAAATTCTAATGATGCATAGTTGTTCTTGTTGTTTTTGGAGGGAGGAGCGAGTGAAAATCCGCATTGCTGCACAGGGAACAAAACACTCAAATTGGGGATTGTTGGTGTATAGTTGTTTTCAGGGTTTATTTTGCAGGTTGGTTTCCCTGCTCCCTCCTCATTTGATTTTAATTTCATTTTATTTATTCATTTCATTTCTATCCCACCCAGTAGCTGAAGCTCTCTGAATGGTCCACAACAATACACTCCACAATACAAGATCATAAGAACACAATAGAAAATATCTAACATGCAAAATTTAAATCAATTTCTACAGCGAAAATAGGGATGGACGGACTAACCCCCATCCAGTTTTGGCAGGCGCCCACTGAAGCACTGCCCCCACTAAGCCCACTTGTGCCACCCAGACCTGCTCTTGAGCCCCCATGAGTTTGCCAAGCCACCCACACTTACCTTGGATCCCATCTGCGAGCACCTGCCATTTTCCCAAGTTTGTTGATACCAAAAAAAGAGGCCATTAAAAATGCAAGTATTTAAATATGAGCAAATTTGGGCTGGGAAAAGGTTGATAAAAGTAATATCAGAGGCATAAATGGGCAATTTAGGCCTCTAATATTGCATAGAGCAGAATTTCCAAGCTTGAATTTGCACATATTTAAATATGCACATTTTTTGTGATCTCCTTTTTTGTAAAAACAAGCTTGGGAAAATGGCGGGCACTGCGGATGGGTCCAAGTGAGTGCAGGGAATGTCCTGGAGGGTGCGAGTGGGGACAAATGAGGCCAGGGGCTCAGCAGGCACAATCCAGGGTGCAGGTGGTGGGGTGGTGGAGCCCAATGGACTCCCAGACCCAGTTGGACACCTGCACCATCCCTAAGCTAAAACATTTACAATAAGATACTGGACTTCATAGAAGCAACAGACATAAATGTGCCATCATATGCCATCAAATGTCTGGGAGTAGAGGACCTGTCACTGAAAATATGACAGTGTTGGCACCAGGCAGGCCTCAATGAGGAGAGCATTCCATAATCAGGGGCCACCACCAAGAAGGCCCTCTCCCTTATTGCCACCTTCTGAGCCTCCCTTGGAGGGGGCAGTCAGAAGAAGGCCTCTGATGTTGATTGCAATATAGATAGGTTCAGGTTGGGAGATGTGCTCCATTGAGTATTGTGGTTCTGAGCTGTGGGAGGCTTTACAGGTTAAAACCAGCCCCTTGAATTGGACTCAGAAACATACAAGCAGCCAATGCAAGCAAGACAGAATATGTGTTATGTGTTCAGAGACACATATCTCTGCCACATTTTGCACAAGCTGCAGGTTCTGAACAGTTTTCAAGGGCAGCCCCATGTTGAGTGCACCGTAGCAATCTAAATGACTCTTTTTGGAGTGGCTGAAGAATGTACATTCATCATTCATGTTTAGGGAGAGACGAAAGAACAGTGACAGAACACATTAGTTGCATGCAGACAGTCCCCTGTCCCATCCCTGTTTATCTTCAGTTTAAAAGATCTGATAGGAGATGATGGGAAATACATTTTTGTGCCTGAGACCTTGGAGAACCAGGGTCTCAGGCACAGAAACATCTTTTCCCATTATCTCCTACCAGATCTAGAGACAATACTGGGCTAGAGAGACCAATAGTCTGACCTAGGGTTGGGGGAGAAATTCTTCTCTTTTAAAATGCAAATGTCCCTAATTTGCTCTGTAAATGAATACTGGAACTGAGATGTGATGGTACCACAATATTTGCACTTTTCTGGACTTTGCAATGCAGTTCTGAAATCATAAGAACATAAGAAGATTCATGGTGGATCAGACCAAGGGTCCATCTAGTCCAGCATTCTCCTCACTCAGTGGCCAACCAGCTGCCCATGGGAAACCCTCAATCAGCACATGAGTGCAACAGCACCCTCCCACCCATGTTCCCAGCAACTGCTATACATAGTCATACTGCCTCTGATGCTGGCTTGTTTGACTGAAAGCCAGCTCCCTCGGCGTCATAAAACCTGATCCTTGCCAAGGCCTGACAAGGAGACAATCCACAGTTTGATATCCCAAATCATCATATCCCTCTTTTGGTAAATGCTTTGCCCAGTGGGGAGAACAGTTCACAAAATTTCCTTCCTCTGAGGGAGAACCTTTCCATCAAAACTGTCACACCCCTAAAATTTCTTTTTCACTGCAAGAAACAAACTCCACAAAAATATCGGTGCAGCTCTATGAGAAGCCTAAGAATGCCAAGCTCTTCCACCCAGCTGTTTAGATAAAACTTCTCCTTGTATGGAACTGCAACATGGAGCTGTCTATTTTTTTCTGAAAATCAAGTCCCCACCCGCCACCCACCACAGAAGAAGGTGGATCTAAGTTTCCTTAGAGATATGCTAAGCACAATTAGGCAAGAACATTAGGGTAAATGTGATGGTGTATGGTATCTGATACTCTGTCAAGGATTCAACAGTGTTTTGTAACTGTAATGCAATGTCTGGTGGGATTCTTTTTCCCAGCTTCAGTAATTTTTACTCAAGGTACATTAAGCATATAATTAACTGTGATTAAATGATAATTGCAGTCTTCTTCTTTTTCCCTGAGCAAAACTGGTTGTTTATACTTTTACAGTTTCTTCATGGTGTTTATATTTTATGTGCCATGGGGGGGGGGGAGTTGGAAGGGTGTTAAAAAAAAGTTCCAAAGAAATAATTGCCATGCATTTACAAAGCAATTACAGGCTAATGTATGTCCTGGTTTAAAGAAGGTTGTATATGAATTTCAGTGAGATACAATTCTGTTCCAAAAGACAGAAATGACCCAGGAGGTGGGGGAGACCCCCCCAACATCTGTACAGAGTCATAGCAATATATTATTAACACATTTTAAAAACACACACACACAACAACAGCAGCAGCAACAACAACAACAACATTGTGATGTCCATTAAATCCCATTGCAAGAGAGAACAAACTGGTACGTCATAGCATAGCTGCTTTTGAAAGATCTACTTTTGAACAATCAATGCAGGAGTATCATAGGACGTTGCCTTATATTGAATCAGACCATTGGACCATGCTGAGTCCATCTCATTGAGTATTGTTGACAATGATTGGTAGTGGATCTTCCACAGCCCTACCTGAAGATGCCAGGGATCGAACCCGAATTGACTAGTTCTTTCAAATTAATATACGTATGAATTCCAATGTTCTTCATGTTTGTACTCATAGGACCCTATACTTTCTAAACATTCTCTCTGCCAATTTTCTTTCCACTTCCTTCCTTCTCATTTGTTCTTCTGGATCATTCATTCTTCTGTTTCAAACTATGCTGACCTCAGATTACCCTGTGTTTCTTGGCCTGGTGAACATAGAAAGCTGCCTTATAATGAGGAATGTCCAATCAGCAAAATTTGAGTTTGTCAGCATTCTCAGAATTTCATCTCAAGGTTTGTTCTGACTCATGTCCATCAGGGCTGGCCTTAGGGGTAGGCAAGTTGGGTGGTTGCCTGGGGAACCAAGACTGAGGGGGGGGGGGCATCATGCTGAGCTCAGTGGCTGTGTCATTTGAATTAGTGCTGTGCTGAACATTTCTCCCACATATTTTTTCTCAATCGATTTGATAGAAAAGAAATTGCTTTTGAAAAGAAATTCAAAGGAGAAGACATTTCAGAGAAATTCTCATGGGTTGGGTTTGGGGTTCTTGTGCTTACCTTACTTAGGAGGTGGCCAAGGAATGTGCCCGAGTGTCCTGTGTACAATCATGTCTGTGGCAGTCTGTAGCCTCCTCAGCTTCTCACACTTAAAGCCCCTGGGAAGACATCATGATGTAATTCCTCCCATAGGTCTTTTTTTCAGATCAGGACATGCAGGCAGTCTGGGAGGCTACACAGCTATTGGGAGATGTGTAATAGAAAGAACACACACACACACACACACATGCAGCACCCTTCACCACATCACAGACATGGGTAAGTGCAAAAACACCACTAAAATGGATTATAAAATGACCTGAGAATTCTGCAGAAAAGTGGAAGCCTCAGCACTTATGGTGGCAGCAGAAAAAACACCCCAAAACCCTTAGGAAAAAGAAAGAAAGAAGCTGTGCTACAACCCCTGCCAACTGTGAGTCCTATCAATGAGAAACTGTTGGAGAATTTCTCCTCCCCTTGGAGAAATACAGTGAAATCCCCCCCACACACACACCATTTATCTGCCCACAAATACTCTGGAGAATTTTGAGAGGCTATTTTCACACAGCTCTAGTTTGAATGTATGGTCTACACTGAGCTAGGGTGGCAAAAAGCAAGTGTCTGTAACCTTTCTTTCAATGCCCTACAGCTTGTTTGGGTAGTAGCTACAAAAATATCTTCCTTCAACTAGCTTTATGTTGCTTTTTCAATTTCCACTCTGATGTCATTTGTGCTAGATAAAAACCAGTGGAGCACAGCTTTACTTTGAGGCAATGTTACCAAGCACTAAGTACTTCAAACAGTGTGAACACTATATATGATATACCGTATAAAACAAAGTATGCTTTCTTCCTATAGGATTATTGTTTTATATGCACATTTATGGAAACTTGATTGGTTGATGAATTGATGAACTGATTGATTCAAACCCAACTTTTCCATGTATTATTTAGTTGTTGTAAATTATGAGCTGGCCTGGGAGATTTATACTCAATTGTTGTTCAGTCGTTCAGTCGTGTCCGACTCTTTGTGACCCCATGGACCATAGCACGCCAGGCCTTCCTGTCCTGCGCTCTCTCCCGGAGTGTGCTCAAGTTCATATTCATTGCATCCGTGATGCTATCTAGCCATCTCATCCTCTGCCGTCCCCTTCTCCTTTTGCCCTCAGTCTTTCCCAGCATCAGGGTCTTTTCCAGAGAGTTTTCTCTTCGCATTAGGTGGCCAAAATGTTTGAGCTTCAGTTTCAGTATCTGTCCTTCCAATGAGCACTCAGGGTTGATTTCCTTTAGGATGGACTGATTTGACCTCCTTGCAGTCCAGGGGACTCGTAGGAGTCTTCTCCAGCACCACAGTTCGAAAGCATCAATTCTTCGGCGCTCAGCCTTCCTTATAGTCCAGCTCTCACAGCCATACATTACTACTGGGAAAACCATAGCTTTGATTAGACGGACCTTTGTCGGCAAGGTGATGTCTCTGCTTCTTACTATGCTGTCTAGGTTGGCCATAGCTTTCCTCCCAAGGAGCAAGTGTCTTTTAATTTCATGGCTACAGTCACCGTCTGCGGTGATCTTGGAGCCCAAGAAAGTAAAATCTGTCACTGCTTCCATTTCTTCCCCTTCTATATGCCAGGAAGTGATGGGGCCAGATGCCATGATCTTAGTTTTTTTAATGTTGAGTTTCAAACCAGCTTTTGCACTCTCCTCTTTCACCCTCAACAAGAGGCTCTTGAGATCCTCTTCGCTTTCTGCCATTAGGGTGGTATCGTCTGCATATCGGAGGTTGTTGATAATTCTCCCAGCAATCTTAATTCCGACCTCTGATTCATCCAACCCGGCATTTCTCATGATGTACTCTGCATATAAGTTAAATAAGCAGGGTGACAATATGCAGCCTTGTCGTACTCCTTTCCCAATTTTGAACCACTCGGTTGTTCCATGTCTGGTTCTTACTGTTGCTTCTTGACCCTCGTACAGGTTTCTCAGGAGACAGGTAAGGTGGTCTGGTACTCCCATCACTTTAAGAATTTGCCACAGTTTGTTGTGATCCACACAGTCAAAGGCTTTAGCGTAGTCAATGAAGCAGAAATAGACGTTTTTCTGGAATTCTCTTGCTTTCTCCATGATGCAGCGAATGTTGGCGATTTGATCTCTAGTTCCTCTGCCTCTTCGAAACCCAGCTTGTACTTCCGGTAGTTCTCGGTTCGCATACTGCTGAAGCCTAGCTTGTAGGATTTTGAGCATCACCTTGCTGGCATGTGAAATGAGCGCAATGGTGCGGTAGTTTGAACACTCTTTGGCGTTGCCCTTCTTTGGAATTGGAATGTAAACTGACCTTTTCCAGTCTTGTGGCCACTGTTGAGTGTTCCAGATTTGTTGGCATATTGAATGCAGCACTTTAACAGCATCATCTTTTAGGATTTTAAATAGCTCGGCTGGAAGACTGTCATCTCCGCTAGCTTTGTTGTTACTAATGCTTCCTAAGGCCCACTTGACTTCACTCTCGAGGATGTCCGGCTCAAGTTCAGTGACCGCACTATCATGGCTATCAGGGACATTCAGATCTTTCCTGTATAGTTCTTCTGTGTATTCTTGCCACCTCTTCTTAATCTCATCTGCTTCTGTTAGGTCCCTGCCTTCTTTGTCCTTTATCATGCCCGTCTTTGCACAAAACATTCCCTTGAGATCTCCAATTTTCTTGAAGAGATCTCTAGTCTTTCCCATTCTGTTGTTTTCCTTGATTTCTTTGCATTGTTCACTTAAGAAGGCCTTCTTGTCTCTCCTTGCTATTCTCTGGAACTCTGCATTCAGTTGGGTATATCTTCCCCTTTCTCCCTTGCTTTTCGCTTCCCTTCTTTCGTGAGCTACTTGTAAAGCCTCATCAGACAGCCACTTTGCTTTCTTGCATTTCTTTTTCTTTGGGATGGATTGAGTTGCTGCCTCCTGAACAATGTTACGGACCTCCGTCCATAGTTCCTCAGGCACTCTGTCTATCAAGTCTAATCCCTGAAATCTATTCCTCACCTCCACTGTATATTCATCAGGGATATGATTTAGGTCATACCTGAACAGTTTAGTGGTTTTCCCTACGTTCTTCAATTTAAGCCGAAATTTTGCAAGAAGCAGCTCATGATCTGAGCCACAGTCAGCTCCAGGTCTTGTTTTTACTGACTGTATGGAGCTTCTCCATCTTTGGCTGCAAAGGACATAATCAATCTGATTTCGATATTGACCATCTGGTGATGTCCATGTGTAGAGTCGCCTCTTGTGCTGTTGGAAAAGAGTGTTTGCTATGATCAGCATGTTCTCTTGGCAAAACTCTATTAGCTTTTGTCCTGCTTCATTTTGTACACCAAGGCCATGCCTGCCTGTTATCCCGGTGATTTCTTGACTTCCTACTTTAGCATTCCAATCCCCTATGATGAAGAGGACGTCTTTGTTTGGTGTTAGTTCACGAAGGTGTTGTAGGTCTTCATAGAATCGATCAACCTCAGCTTCTTCGGCCTCAGTGGTTGGGGCATAGACTTGAATTACTGTGATGTTGAATGGTTTGCCTTGGATTCGTACTGAGATCATTCTATCATTTTTAAGATTGTACCCCAGTACTGCTTTTCCCACCCTTTTGTTGACTATGAGTGCTACTCCATTTCTTCTAAGGGATTCTTGCCCACAGTAGTAGATATGATGGTCACCTGAATTAAATTCGCCCATGCCTGTCCATTTGAGTTCGCTGATTCCCAAGATGTCGATGTTCAATCTTGCCATCTCATGTTTGACCACCTCCAGCTTACCTTGATTCATTGATCTGACATTCCAGGTTCCTAAACAATATTGTTCTTTACAGCATCGGATTTTCTTTTCACCACCAGACACATCCACAGCTGAGTGTCCTTTCGGGTTTGGCCCAGCCGCTTCACTCTTTCTGGTGCTACTTGGAAATACCCTCTGCTCTTCCCCAGTAGCATATTGGACACCTTCCGACCTGAGGGGCTCATCTTCCGGCGTCATCTCTTTTAGCCTTGTGATACGTTCCATGGGGTTTTCTTGGCAAGAATACTGGAGTGGGTTGCCATTTCCTTCTCCAGTGGACCACATTTTGTCAGAACTCTCTGCCATGACCTGTCCGTCTTGGGTGGCCCTGCACAGCATAGCTTATGGCTTCACTGAGTTACGCAAGCCCCTTCGCCACAACAAGGCAGTGATCCATGAAGGGGTTATACTCAATACAATGGGTAAAATTCAACATAAGTCCTACTTAGAGTAGACCCATTGAAATGAATGAGACTTAAGTTAGTCGTAACTTAATAAATACATTTAACACATTTATTAAAATAAATAAATGCAATGAATAATCAACTGCCTTACCCAATGTAGTGTTTTTGAGATCTTTTGGACTACAATGCCTATCATCCCTGACAATTGCCCTTACAGGCTGATAATAATGAGAGTTATAGTTCAACAGTATCTGGAGGGCATCACACTGGGGAAGGGTGATCTAAGATTTCTTTAATCAGGTGACAGCCTTAGTTATAAAAGATGCAATGCAACAAAGATGCAGATTTCATGTTATTGCCATGGGGATGCCACCAAATATGGCAACAAATACCCTTCCTGCAAGGGGCCAGCAAGTCCTAGATACCTTATTTCTGCAACACCATGGCAATGTGCAAGCAGAGAGAACTTCTGGCCTGATCTCTGCTGTTCCCATAGCACCACCACTGTAATTTGTCAAAGAACCTAAGTATAGGTCATAGGTGAGGCTTGAGCTCCAAAACACAAAACCATTCTTTTGAACCCAAATAAAGATGGCCCTTGGTGGCAGAAATCCCTTTGCAGGATGCCAGGCTCCCAGCTGTTGTTACTTTTAAAGAAAAAAAAATCAGGAATGGAACCTGGCAAGCACCAGGAGAGGTGCCTGCAGGCCGAGGGACACCATGATGGAGGCCCCAGGATCCTGGCCATGGCAGATGCCATCTTTTGTTGGTGTCCTGTTGGCACATGTAATGTGTATCCCTGTTCTGAATCTCATAATATTCCTTATTAGGAGGATCTATAATATGCTCCCAAACCTCATCAGAAAGATGACACTGCTGTTTCTGATTAGAACGTCCTGTTAGTGTCAAGGATTTATCTTTCTTTTCCTCTCAGACATAAAATGATTAGTTTCTGTTTTCCATTTTCTTTCTTTCTTCTTTCCATTTTTTTTGTTTGCTTTGTTTTTGGCTTTACAGATCCCCCTCCTTCTTCCTTCTTGTGCCTCTCTGCATTTTTGAAACACTTATTTATGATGGCATTTGGTTATTGCTCTAATATAATACCCTGGAGGGTCAGATATATCGTGTTTACATCCAGTGCTGCACAGTATTGGATGTCAAGTGGATTTACTTGGATACCTCCAAGTGGCCTAGTTTGTTGTCATGCTTCTGTCAGTTCTTATAAAAGAAATAATGAACACAAGGATTCCCTCCTGGGCTGAGAACTTACTTCAACTAGGGCTGAGCTGAAACCACACACTGTACTTTGGGAACATGTTAAGTTATGAAAAGTGTCCCCAGTTTCAGCAATTCATATAGCATTCCCTGTAAGAATCTTCACCTGTTCATTTACATTGTCTGTTCTTCCCATCTCTCTCAATCAGTGGAGGTTGGTGGCTCTGGTTTCAGTGGGGCTGTGAATCCATTCTGAGTTTTAGCCAGAACCAGCCAGAACTCTAAAGGAGCTGTCTGGGATTTGATCCCCAAAGTAGACTTAGCACCTTGGATAGCTCCTTGAGAGTGCTGGCTGGTTCTGACTGAAACCCAGGATGGAATCCCAGCCCCAATGAACTTGAGTCACCACCCTCCACCACTCTCAATTGATATAATGTGTGCTCAGTGATATCTTTGCATGGCTGAATAAGATGGGATACACAACATTGCAACATCATTCCAGTCCCTAAGTCAGCCTACTCTAACCTGATGGTGTTCTGGACTTTAACTCCAATCAGACTCAGCCACCATGGCCAATAGCCAGGAATACTGGAAGCTGCAGTCCAACACAACTTGGTGGCCACCAAGAAGGGGAAGGCTGCTCTAAGTAATCCCCATTTGGTTGGGGATCACCCTTTTATTTCTGGGATTTGTGAGTAATCCAGGAAGCATTGATCTCATGCTTAGTTGACTTCGTTAGACCTCCCTGACACCATCACATAGTAAAATGTGATTGGCTACAATTGTCATGACACCATTCTGTTCACAACATGACCCTCAATTGCAGTGGCATAGCGGACAATGATGAAGTCTAGGAACTCTTTGTGACAATCCCAATAGCCCCCAAGGAGTGTCCAGAAATTCAGGCCCCGAAGGAGAGTCCCCATAGCCAGGCCCCCAAGGAGAGTAGTTATGTGGATTGATATAAAAAAACTAGTTCTAGGTAGTGCTGTGCTGAAAATTTCTCCCATGTTTTTTGACCATTCTCATTCAACTTGATAGAAGAGAGATTGCTTTAGAAAAAAAGATCAACACTGAAGAAATTTCGGAGAAATTCTCAAGGGTTGGGTTTGGGTTTCTTGGGCTTAACTTAGTTGGAAGGTGGATGAGGAATGAACAGAAGTGCCTAGTCTTTCATTGTACAATCATCTCTTTGGCAGCCTGTAGCCTCCTTGGGTCTCTACACTTCAACTGAAGCCCAGCGGAAGGCATCATGAGCTAATTCCTCCCTTAGGGCTTTTTCAGTTCAGGACGTGCAGGCAGCCTGGGAGGTTAGCTGGGATTTAGGGATGTCAGAGAATTCCGCGACGGATCTCGGTGAGGCCGAATGCCAGTGCATTCGGCCCCCCGAAATCCATCGTGGAACAAAGCCCCCACCCCCCCAACCCACAAAAGGTGCGCAGGACAAAGTCCCCGCTGCCCCCACCCCACGAAAGGCACGTGAAACAGAGCACTTACTTGCTCCTGTCCATGCTGCTTTGCAAATGGCGGCTGTCGTGCGGCCGCCATTCACTTCCTCCTCTTCATAGCTGTGATAGGCTATGTAAATACTTACATAGCCTATCACGGCTAATGCAGGGACACCATTTGCATCCCTGCAGAGGCCGTGATAGGCTACGTAAGTATTTACGTAGCCTATCACGGCGGGGGGGGGGGAACCCAGCGTACGCAAATGGCGGCGGCTACTGCCATTTGCGTATGCTGGTTCCCCCCCCCCCCAGTGATAGGCTACGTAAGTATTTATGTAGCCTATCATGGCAGGGGGAAAAAAAACCCCAGCGCATGCAAATGGTGGCGGCTACCGTAAATATTTACGTAGCCTATCATAGCAGGGGGGAAAACCCCAGCGTACGCAAATGGCGGTAGCCACCGCCATTTGCGTATGCTAGGGTTTTTCCCCCTGCCGTGATAGGCTACGTAAATATTTACGTAGCCTATCATGGATCAATACAGGGACGCAAATGGTGGCGGCTACGACAGCTGCCATTTGCATCCCTGTAGGGCTGCCCAGCAGCTGGATGTCTGGCTGCAGGTGGCTGGAGCTGGCCGGCGGCTCCGCGGCTTGGCTGCGGAGTGGAGCGGAGCCAGCCGGGCAGGATTCCGGGGGGAGGGATGGAGCGCCTCCCCCCCATCGAGGATTCTGGGGGGAGGGACAGAGCGCCTCCCCCCCACTGCGGATTGCCTGGCGCAGAGCCAGGTAGGTGTTTCGTACATCCCTAGATTAGGTAAACTCAAAAACACCACCAAAAGAGATTAAACATAAATTATTGACTGTCCTGAGAATGAGGCAGAACAATGGAGGCCCCTTTCATGGGGAAAGAAAACTTTCTGGAAATTGGAGAACTGATTTTGGCACAGCACTAACTCCACCTCATCCCTGGAGCTAGACACCACACCTCCCCACCCACTGCCCTGCATTGTAGTGGATGCAAAATGGGGGCCAGCCTGCCAAGACAGTTGATGCTGTCGCAGCATGAAAAACACAAAGAACTCTTACCAAAATGAGAAAGAAAGAAGCTGTGCTACAAGCCCTACCCACGTGGAGCCCTACCTGTGAGAAATGGTTGAGAATTTCTCCTCCCCCTGAAGATTTTTGGTGGAATTGTCTCCCAAATTTCTCTGCCCACAAGTAAGGTGGAGAATTTCAAGAGGCCATTTGCAGACAGCTCTGGCTTATATATGTGAGTAAGGGGATGGGCCACACATGCCAAACCTTTCCTCAATGTCCTCATGTGTTGACATTAGGGATGTCAGAGAATTCCACCACGGATCTCGGTGAGGCCGAATGCCAGTGCATTCGGCCCCCCGAAATCTGTGGCGGAATGGCCTGCCACCCCCCCCGCCCCCCTGCGGATCCCCCCCGGGATGAGACTTACCTGTGGCGGATCTTCCGGGCAGCGGCAGCTCCGGCGGCAGCTCCGGCGGCGGCTCCGGCGGTGGCGGCGGTGGCCGGTCTTCCAACGGGCTGCCGCTGCGGCTGCCACCATTTCCAGGCTTGTGGGAGAAAAAACAAAGATGTGGTAGGCTACATAAAGATTTACGTAGCCTATCATGGCTAGTTTAAAAAAAAAAGAAAAAAAAGACGTGATAGGCTACGTAAATTTTTACGTAGCCTATCATGGTTGGGGGTGGGTTTAAAAAAAAAAAACGCATACGCAAATTGCGGTGGCTATTGCCGCCGCCATTTGTGTTCCTTCTTTTTACTGTCTTAATTTACATAAATATTTACGTAGACTATGACGGCGAAAATCAAGGGGAACGCAAATAGTGTAGTGGGTGCTATTTGTGTCCCTTTTTCATTCACAGTTTTAGCCTACGTAAATAATAAGAATAATAATAAATAATTATTCTACGTAAATATTTACGTAGGCTAAAATGGGGAATCAAAAGGGGACACAAATGGCGCCTGCTACGCTATTTGCGTTCCCCTTGATTTTTGCCGTCATAGTCTACGTAAATATTTACGTAGATTAAGACGGTAAAAAGGAACGCAAATGGCGGCGGCCGTTGCTGCTGCTATTTGTGTGCGCGTTTTTATTTTTTTTTACCCAGAGCCCTCCGCGGCCAGAAATCCGGCTGCGGACGGCTCTGGCTTGGCCGGGCCGGGCCTGGCCGGCTGCTCTGCGGAGCTGCCGCGGAGCACAGCCGGCTGTTCGAGGATTCCGGGGGGGGGGGAGGAACGGAGTATCTCCCCACCTGCCAGGATTCCGGGGGGAGGGACGGAACATCTTTCCCCCCACCATCAACATAATCCACGAAAGGTGGATTATCCCTAGGACATAACACTAACACAACACTGCCCCCTCCCGTCACAACTGCATTGTGGTGGATACAAAATGGGGGCTAGCTTGCCAACACAGTTGATGCTGTTGAGCACGACAAACTCAAATACCATTATCAAAAATGAAAGAAGCTGTGCTACAAGTTCTGCCATTGGGGAACCCTACCTGGGGGAAACTGCTGAGAATTGCTTCTTCCCCTGGAGAAACCCGGCAAAATTATCTCCCAAATTTCTCTGCCCACAAATAAGGTGGAGAATTTTTGAGAGGCCATCTGTGTACCACTCTAGTTCTCGCATCTTTATCAGGAGCAGAGTCTTTGGTAGGCTAAACTTGGAGGGCTCTGGAAAAATGGTATATATGGGGTTGCCAATACACCCATGCCACCAAGGACAGTCCAGAACTGTAGGTAGCTGTGCTGATCCATATCAACAGCCAGTTCTGGCATTTTTCATCTCCACCAGGAGCAGATCATTTGTAAAGCTAATGGATCTTATTTGCCTATTCAAGACCAAACCACCCCCAAATACTTTGCATCACAACAGGGAACCATAAATTGTTCGGAAAATTCAACCCTCGCCCCCCAGTACCTGTGATGATTGCAGCTAAGCTCAGAGGAAACAGGGAATTATAGACAGGTGGTGGTGACAGATAATCCTGGCTAATTAGAAATGTGCTGGCACCGTGTTCCTGCAAGCCCTGGCTCCTCTACACCACAGCCTGATTATCTATGGTTGTGCCCATGACGACTCCAGAAAGAAAAAAAGAAGCCACAATTTGAAGGAGAAAATTGGGTCCAATACACCAGCAGATAAGGGAAATGGGGTGGGGTGGGGATTTGGAACAAGAAAGGCGAGTATTTTCACCATTACAGGGCTTTTCAGGAAAGATTCCTCCCTGGTCCATCCCCTGTGCTGTTGAAATGGGAGAATATTCAGAACATCAGAACATTCCTTTGGCAATACAATGTGTGGGGTGTTAGTGGCTGAGCCATCCCTAGGCTAACTGAGTCAAAGGATGAAAGGGTGCCCCCATTCAATGCAGGTTCCACCAGACAGGTAGTTGGACCATACATCAACACTGATGATGAGTCAGCATCAGCTATGACCCCTGAGGTCAGTAGGCTATCTTGGAGGGCTCAGGAAAAAAGGTATGTGTGGGGGCTGCTACTACTCTCACTCCTAAGTGGCTGAACCACCTGAAGTGGCTGCCTGCATCACTCTACTTAATATTAGGGCCAGCCCTGTGGTTCCCTCGTTCTGAAGGTGCTCCAATGAACACTGCATATGGTCTTCTTCCACACACCTCATGCCCTGGCTCTGGAGAGTTATAATAGCTATTCTGTGGAGGCACAGATGCAGAAAGCAAAATATGCTAGTCTTTTATGAGCCACTATTTCAGGGTCCTCTTGTAAGGAATTAAATGAAATGGCAGCCAGCATTCCAACAGATGGCTGATAAAATTACTAATATTGGAAGCACTGTTTTGAGAACTCTTGTTTGTGTTTTCTGCCATTTTGCAGATGTTCTGTGAAATGGCCTGTGATGGTGTTTCACAAAGATAGTTCTGTTGGAGAAGAATTCAGAAATGGAAGAGTTTGGAATTCCAGGCAACATTATGGGTTGAATCTAGATAGCTCCAAATGTGAGCAAGGCATGGAATGGGTTTCCTCCCTTGCTCTTTCCAATCAGACCTCTGTGTCAATCCTACTTCCTTCCCAAGCAAACTTATGCTTGCAAAATGGGGAAAGAAACTTGGCGGAAAGGCCTTGCTAGAGATGGGAAAGGCCTTGAAAGTCATCTTTGATTGGCCTGGATGGTCCTGAGCATGCTCACAAGTGTCACTTCCTGCCATTTCTTCCCAGGGTTTCATGGAAGATAAATGCATTTATTTAATTTATAAACCAGGGGAGCTGAACCTCTTTCAGCCAAAGGGCTGAATTGCATTCCAGAGAAACTCTCTGGGGCTGCATTCCAGCTGTGAGTGGGGCTGAAGGCAAAATGGGTGGGGCAAAAAAAAAACAAATACCAGCATATGTTAGGTTAAAGCTCTTATTGTCATCAACTAAGCCATAGGAGATGCATTGCAATCTTTTAGAATGGGGGGAAAAAACTGCACAAAAGCTAGAAAACAACCAAACCATCTATGGTTAGGGACAAGGGGGTGAGGCTACGGAAATGGGGACAGGGTCAGAGTTAAAACCAAATTATTAAAACATGGTCTGCCCTATAAAACAAAAGCGTGACAGAACACATACACGCAGGGAGAGGGAGAGGAGGGAGAGGGAGAGGGAGTGGGAGTGGGAGTGGGGGAGAGAGGGTTAGGGGGAGGGAGGGAGAGTCTTCTGTGAACAAAAGTGAGGGAGGAGGCCAAACAAACCTCATGGGCCAAGGTGCAACCACTGAGTAGGCCCTGTATCTTGCCCTACCCAACCATACCTCCTTGGTAGGCAGTTTCTATAGAAATATAGGTTTCTCTGCCTCCCAATTCATTGCAACTTCTGTTGAATTCAACAGGTCTAAATTCTGAGATTGGAATGGGGGGGGAATCAATTTTATTTTTTATTTTATCGTTTGGTGAGGGATAGATTGGTTTGCCTGTCACTTAAAACAAACAAACATTATGTTGGATTCAAAGGGTTTGCTTGCTTTTAGTATGCCAGTGTGATGAATTGTCCCACACATCAAGCAATTCCATGGATAAGTAATTGCAAGAGAAGAGGCGGAGCAGAACAGCATGCAGCCCCATTCCTCACTGAATGGATCCTTGGAGCCAGGACAAATCTCAAACATGACAGAAGATGAGCCATTGCTGTACATGCCAAATACTTCCAGGATCACCAAAGGTGACAGCAAGCTTGTATAAAATCCTCTTCACAAGGGTTGTGTGTCTTTCATCTCTTCTCAGGAAAAGATGTTCAGCATTTTCTTCTACTATTTTGGGCTTTGCTTCTGCGATTGACTCTATGACAGCATGTGCAGCAGACTGACTAAGAGACTGAGTTGTGAATCAGACATTCCTCAGTGGACCTACAGCTCAGAGGCAGAGGACGTCTGTTGCAAGCAGGCGGTCCCTGGTTCAGCACTGTCACTTAAAAGAGAAGGTAGCAAGTGATGGGAAAGATCTCTGCCAGATATCTTGGAGAGACACTGTTGGCCATAGTAGATAGACTTGGTGTAAGCTTCATATGATTCAGAGGGTCCAAAGTGGCACCTGAAGTGAAGCTGGAGGCGGTCGCACAGCCCTAGGTGCTACAACAGGAACCAAAATGAAGTCCAGAGGGCAGAGCCTAGGAAAACCCATTGAACTCCACCCTCCAAACAGATTTATCCAACATCCCTATTTTCCACCCAGGGTGATTTAGATCGAAACATCTATGCACACAACCCTTGTGGTCAATGCAAATTATACATGCCTCATTAGCTCTCATGCTTTTGTGGATCATGTGATGCTTCCATTCCAGAAGAACATCCTCCCAACCTGCCCCAGTTATGGCCACATGTCATAATTCAGAAGTATAATCCCACTGCAGTATAGGGGGACTAGTGTGTATGAACAAAGCCGTCTGAGATTCAATTACTTTATGAACAAGGGTGTACTTTTTCTATAATCTACACATCACATTCCTGTTGTGAAGAAGAGCTGATGACATTTTTTACCATTAACCTTCTGTATATATTGATACCATTTCCTGTTCCAATAAACAACATGTTTTCTTGCCAACGATTTTCCACTTTAATCCTTGTCAAATGTTTATATTGGAAATATAGGTTAAACATTTGAAAGACCAGAATTATCAGCATAGTAAAAAAAACAAAACAACACGTTGCAAGTACCCTGTTTCTGTCCATAGCCTACTTATTATGTTGTGAAATAGGATTTCATAGATACAGATGATATCAGCGCTGTACAGTACATCTCCATGCTGCTTAAGGGTGTCAGAGATTGGAAACAGATATGCTTGATTTACTCAGGCTGCCATTTTTAATATGCTTTTTCCTTTCTCCCCAAGTCACATTGTGCATCTGCATTGATTGGGGAAAAGGGGAAAAAAATGATTCAAGGAGAAAGGAGGACATTGGTGCCTGCTTGTTCTTGGAGCTGTTAGCAAGAGCAAGTTGCAGCTTTATTTTTCCGCATTTCACACACTTATATACACTTCATCCTCAATGGCTTTATCCCAGATGCCATTTGGTATTGCATATGCCTATAGTCAGGAACGGGGAGCTGGGGGTAGTGTGCCCTGAAGATTGGTAGCTTATACTTAGGACACAGGGACCATCTCTACCTGCCAGCCACACTCTATAAATGTAGAATACAAAGAATCCTGTCTGAAACCCTGGAGAGCCACTGCCAGTCAATATCAACAATACTGGGCTAGGTGGACCCATGGCCTGACTCAATGTAGGGCACCTTCCTCGGTTGTTCCTATGTATAGTTATCTGAAGGGGGTTCCAGATTTAATAGTGGTGCACCAAGCAACGGGGGGAAGCAAGCATTCTAACTGCAGTCCCTATATATGCCAAAACTGCCAGGCTGGGCTTGTGGGCAGACATATCTGAACCTAGGCTTGGAGGATGTAATTTCCAGGCTGGATTTTATGCTGAGTCATAAATGAAGTGATACTGCTCTGTTGACCATGCAAGGGAGGGAAGCTAAACTCCTAGTATTTATACCAGCCCAGACCATCCTGGAAAGTTCATACTACCTGCCTGCCAAGGATAATGCTGCATACCTCTTGTCATTCCCTCTAATATAGAATGTAGGCCCCCTAGCACCCATCAAATTTAGAAGTCAGACAAGGGCAGCTGAAAATAAGGTAGTAGTTTCTACACACTCAGGGGACTCCTTAGGTGTGCAGAAGTAAATATGTTCGTCAATTTGAAGAAAAGTAAATGCTTTTTAAATGCCCCTATGACCTTCCAGGACCTGTGAGCTGCCAGGACCTACAGAATGTTGAAGCCATAATGGTCGGACAATTCTGGAATAAGTCATCACATTGCCTGGAGAAGTAACTTTCAAGTGTTTATTGAATGCCAAAGGAAGGGATTATTTTCTTTGCTGCATTTTTTTTTTAATCATGTGAGACATGTTGATGCCCATTTATACCTATGTTAAAATCCTGAATCCCTCCACAGTTTTCTTTGGACAACTCTCACTCCTACTCTAGGAAGGGTGGGGAACGTGAGAAGCAGGGTTTCTAGAGGAATTGGTTTTTGCTCAGACTTCATGAGTATAGCTGAACCATGCAACTTTACAGTTGTAAGCTGGTGGCTGGGGGTGGGCAGAGAAAAGAGAGAGGAGATTGGCCTCTTGGAACCCGTAATGTATGCCATATGTATGCCATAATGCTAGAAGGCTCTCTCCCCATTCCTATAGTCACCCTCCCTGGTTATAACACAATAATGCCCAAGTTCTGGGCTGGTAGCAAACCTCAGTCTCAGCCGTTAACTCTTTATAATAGCGGAGCAGGGGAAGATTACGGCCTGAGGATAAATTTGTTTTATATCAATGTTTTATTGTGGGTCCCCACCTGTTCCCTTCTGTACCCAAAGAGGCCGTGAAGCCAGTCAGTCCTGTCTCCTCACAAGGCTTCCAGTTCAGGACTCAGAGTCCCCGACAACATTATTTTTTCACCCAAATAGCTATTCATGTCCTACTCTGCTGTCTTGTGTATTGGCTCTTCACTGCATCTCCTCAGCCAAGTGCTTATTTCCAAATAATAAGATGAGCCTAATAGGATAGTAAGAGACAGCACAGCATTTGGAGGAAGCTTAGCATGCCATTTTAGCTTTTTGATTCAAACACAAGCATTTGGCAGACATTAGTTCAGAGCCAGAGTGGATGATAAGGTTAAAATCAGACTGAGCAATTTAATTTACTCCTTTGGCAAGGCTGCTTCTAGGGCCTGATGGTCATATTAAAACAAAAGGCATTTGACTGCGATCACTTCAACTGCTTTGGATTTGTAAGACTGGCTTTGGTTCCAAACTGTTATTTGGTGGTTCATCTTCTCTATTTTAAATTCAGTACTTAAAAAAAGAAAGAAAAAAAGGATTGGTTGCCAGGGAAACCACTGGCTTAGAAAAGCAAGAGGAAGAGAGTCTAACCTGATGTGTTGAACATTCTTAGGAAAGGCGGTATACACATGGATAAAGAAAGAAAAAATAATTGGATTGATACCTGTGGACAGGTTCTGCCCTCTAGAGCAATGCAGTCTGGTTTATATTAATTTCTTTTTCTTTTTAAGCTCATGGTATAAATTCCAAAATGTGAAATGTTGACATGTTTAAAACATTCCATGTTTTCTTCTAGTTTTGGAAAGAGAAGAGGAAGAGGAGGAGGAGGAGGAGGAAAATGAAGAAAAGGTGAGTCTCTGGTTTTGCATGTACCTGCATCCCCACCCTCACAATTAGGGAATCCTTCCTGAAGGGGAATCCCCCCCCCCCATTATCTCTGATCAAGGAATCAGAAATAACTGTGGGGATTCCTCCAGGGTGTGGGACTTGGAGGCCAAGGCCCATCTCCTGGGAGAATCCAACGGAGCTCTGAGGTCTGGATAGTGAACCGGCCTGTGGGCTGGAAGTTCATGTCCTTGTCCAGGAAGTATTTTCCTCAATGGACTTCATTTGGACTTAGAAATATTGATCTGGTTTGCACTTTAAATGACCCATGGATTGTCAGGGACAAGTGGGGGAGAGAGAGAGAGAGAGAGAGAGAGAGAGAGAGAGAGAGAAAGAGAGAGTTGCCTGCCATGCACCCACCATTTCTGCTCTTACTGAACAACCTATGATGCACTTGTTTATAGATGGTTGAGCATGAAGTGTGAATCCTGAGTGTTGGGTTGTTTAGGGACTAAGCAATCCAGTGGTTAACCCTACAACAAACCATGGGTTAACCACTGGGTAGTGTGTTTTTTTTAATCCGCTAAACAATTCAGCATTCAGGGTCTGCACATCATGCTCCATAACCTATGAATGGGGTGACTGTAGGTTGTTGATTAAAGGCATAATCGGCTGGTCTGCTGCAGTCAGCCCATCTCCTCTCTCCCACTTGTGCACAGCTCATTTGTTGCTTAACCCATGGGCTCTCATTATGTGCCAGTTGGGCCATCAGAAGCCCTGAAATGGAGTGATAGGAGCTCTTGTTCAGTTCACAAGGAGCTGAGGGCTGGATAGTGTTTTTACCTTTACTTCAAAAAGCATCAAGATGTCTCCTGTTCCATGCCATATCTTGTTCTATGTGTTCAATGGCTATATAGAGCCATGATGTCATCCCATTCACTACATAATCCCCAATTGCCTGGTACCCCCCTATGTGGCTAATTGAGGAAGACAAATTCACAATAATGTGAACTTTAAAACGAGGAGGAGGAGGAGGAGGACGACAACAACAACAATGATGAAGATAAACTATTGGCAGAATGGGGGAGTAGGTGAACATTCTCACAAATTAATCCCAGGAAATATCCCTTACCAAGCACTAGTTTTGACCCCTCACATAGAAATGGAGAACATTTGGTTCAGCCTTATGTAGTTAAATATATCGTGAGATGATTGGGAATGTTACTCTTCTTTCAAAGGTAGTTATAGAGTTCTCAAAATTTTAAAGAAATGAGATCAGAAAATGAACAAATTGAGAGAGAGAAAAACCCCTGAAAGATTTTGATTTGAAAGAGGAGCTTAGGGAGAAACTGGCAAAATGCCCAGAACATTTCACTATGCTACAAAAAGAAAGGCCCTGTTGATTAGACTCTTCATCTGTTCAGTGGCTGCTTTCATTCTGCATGTAAGGCTAAGTGTTGGAGAGGTGGCTAATGTATTTGTATTTATTTACAAAATCCATCAATTAGCAAGTCATGGAACAAAGTGGCAGGTGCTCTTGCTAAGGTCAAATGGAGTTGATGTCTGTCTTCACCTTTTCTTCGGACAGAGGCATGGTGTCACCTGTATGGTGCCTCCTCTTGTTCCATGCCTTGGCGAAGCAAAGCCAACCTTCTTTTAATAGGAATTTTAATACATTTCCATGTATGTATAAGTTGTTGACCTGGCCTAAAAAAGAAAAGGCCTTTCTTACTGGAAAATATCAGCCAAGAATGTTAGTAAGACGTTGGTAAGATTCTAGGGGTCATTGGGCAGTATCCAATGGTGTAGTTTGGCAAACTCAAATAGTGCTAGTGGAGCTCTGCTGAATAGTTCCATTCCACAAGCAGCTGGTTACTAAGCTTGTGTAACTGGTTGTGCAAGCAGTTGGGCAACCAGTTTCACAATAGGTTGAAGGAGTGGAATGTGCAATAGGCTGTACAATGGGTTGCACAAACATAATGCACAACCACTTGTGCAACTGCACTTGCACAAATGTAACTTTAATTGGATTAGTTGGATTCTTCTATTGCACATAGTTCAGAACCTCCTTTCTGCTAGTGCAACATCATTTATGCTAACAGAATGATGCAGTTGGATACTGCCCACTGCTTCATAGAATCATAGAATAGTAGGGTTGGAAGGGGCTTACAAGGCTTCCCTCCTACATCTCTGCAAGGTCTGTTTAAAGAAGGAACTGCAGACAGTTCAAGCCAGGACACTATTGCCACAGCCCCTAAGCTTCCTTCCCCTGGGACTCAGGTGAAAACAGAGGACCAAGCTCATGCAATCTTGAAAAACATAGTTAGAAAATGCGGTACAGATACTTAGGGATGAGCAGATCTGTCAGTTTTGCTTTCAATAATGTTCA
Source organism: Heloderma suspectum (assembly GCF_057233095.1). NCBI lineage: Eukaryota > Metazoa > Chordata > Lepidosauria > Squamata > Helodermatidae > Heloderma > Heloderma suspectum. The sequence goes on from NC_139466.1 coordinate 8,168,696, forward strand.
CAGTTTTTCAGTCATGAATTGATTCTGTATTTTCTGCATCAGTTTGCGAATAAATGCATATTTAAGTGAAAATTTATATGCATGTTTGTATGCGTGAAAACTCAAACACATTTGGTAAGCTATTTCCCTCAATATGCATATTTTTGCAAGCCTTGATGTATGTCTCTTCGTGAGCAATTTTACCGAATGTATGCATTTTTATACACAATATTCCCCAACGTACAATTTGTTGTTGTTGTTGTTGTTGTTGTTGTTGTAGAACTGCATCATAAAATTTGCAGAAGGGGAAAAACCTGAAGGATAATTGTTTTTGATCTGTGTATCAGTTTGGGAAGTGTGAATTAGATCAACTCATATGAAATTGTGAAACAAACACATTTATTTAGAATATTTTTGGATCAATGAGTGCTTGAGTGCAATAATTTCTCTGCCAATATTACAAATATCTCGCATAAATCAATGAATACTGCTGGCTGCTACCAGTATCTATTAGCCTCAAGAGAATCTTGAGATTTAGAGAGAGTACACCATTGAATAGTAATGCTGGGGGCAACAGAGGAGGATGCCTATTCATTGTCAGCTCCATGTTTTGAGGGCCCTTGGGAAGACACCCACCATGGGCCCCCTCCTTCACCACCATTGCGATCAGTTGCTATTGCTCCTCTTCTTCTTTATCATCACTACTAGCACTTGCTTGCTTGACAGGCAGAGAGCCAGGGGGGAAGAGGACAGCAGCTCCTCCTTCTCACCAACACCATTGTCTGTGCGAGAGCAAGAGACAGGTGCACAAACAGGTTTCAACAAGAACATAAGAACATAAGAAGAGCCCTGCTGGATCAGATCAAAGGTCCATCTAGTCCAGCATTCTGTTCACACGGTGGCCAGCCAGCTGTCCACCAGGAACCCACAAGCAGGACATGAGCGCAACAGCACCTTCCCACCCTGGTGTGCATAGGCTCACTGCCTCTGATACCAGAGGTAGCACATAGCCATCAGGACTAGTAGCCATTGATAACCTTCTCCTCCTGGAATTTGTCTAACCCCCTTTTAAAGCCATCCAAATTGTTGGCCATCACTACGTCCTGTGGCTAGGGATGTTAAAGAATTCTGCCACGGACTCCAATGAGGCCGGATTCCAAAGAATCCACCCCCTGGAGTCCGTGGCAGAATGGAGCAATCCCCCCTGCCATCCCACAAAATTTCCCTGGGATGGACCCTACCTGTTGTTGGCCGTCTGGCTCATCCGCTGACCTGGTCTGTGCCGCAAATGGCTGCCCCGGTCTGCGGCCACCATTTGCCTCCCTACTGTAGCCGTGATAGGCTACGTAAGCATTTATGTAGCCTATCACGGCAAAGAGCAGGGAAGCAAATAGCACCCGCTATGCCATTTACATCCCTGTGTTAGCTGTGATAGGCTACGTATATATTTATGTAGCCTATCACGAAAAGAGCAGGGATGCAAATGGCGTAGCGGGTGCCATTTGCATGCCTGCTCTTTGCTGTGATAGGCTACATAAATATATACGTTATGCCACGGCGGCTGCCATTTGCAGCTGCAGCCCGGCAGAGGACCGAACAGAAGTCCGGCTGCGGGCAGGCCCATCTGGCGGCTCTGTGGGCTTGCCGTGGGGCGGAGCTGGCCAGGAAGGATTCCAGGGGGGAGGGATGGATCGCCTCCCCCCTCAGTGGATGGCCCCCCCCCCGGAACAGGGTGAGTAATCCGTACACCCCTACCTGTGGTAGTGAATTCCATAGTTTAATGATGCATGGCATGAAGAAGTACTTCCTTTGCAGCGATAAAGAGGGGCCATAACTCAGTGGTAGGGCACTTGCTTTGCATGCAAAAGGTTCCAGGTTTGATCCCCAGAATCTCCAGGCAGAGCAGAAGGAATCCCAGAGAGCCATTCCCAGTCAGTGTTGACAATACTGGGCTAGATGGACCCATGGTCCAACTCAGTATAAGGCAGCTTCCTGTTCCTATGTTCCTAAGAGGAGGAGCAAGTCCAAGGGGCTCTTGTCAGTGGGTCCCTGCTGGGGTACGGGCTCTCGGCAGGTGTCCAACCATGTCTACCTTTGATGTCAGCCCTGCCCCCCCACACACTCACACAACTTTTGTAGTGGATCGACCTCTCTGCTCAGCCCTGACCTCACTTTTTATTGCTCTTTCTAGATATACCAGAAAAGGGACCAGGGCTTCCACAAACTGAAGGGTGGGCAATGTGTGCCCATTCGTGCAGCCCTGGTCCCTGCCACCACCACTGCTACCACCACCATGATTGCTACCAAAATCCTGAATCACTGATTCTGCAGAGAAATAGGGCAGCAGGGGATGGCTCTATTTGTGCACCTTCTTTCTCTGAAGAACGCTGCTCCCAACAGCCAGCATACAGCTGTTTTGTGGCCGCTGTTGGAAGGCCCATTCTTCTGGGAAACAACAAGACATGTCCTTCCAGCAAGGTCTGCAATTTTAGCAGTCCCCACTGGAAAATTTGGATTGTGAGGGTACATTTTCTGGTTCAAGACCAGCCTCCCCTGACAGTCAAAGAGAACAGGATTTGTCCAAACATTTAGGGTTTTTGTGCTTTCTCCCTTCCTAATTACTATTTAGAATTAAAGTGTGCTTTGGGTCATTAACATGGTCATCAACACCTGCCAGAAGTCTGTCTGTCTGTCTGCTTGCCTGCCTGCCTGCTTGTCTGTCTTTCTTAAAAGCCAGACAAGTTGTTTTGTTTTGTTTTCCACTTATCAAAATTGGCGACCATTAATAGAAATGATTACAGTGACCAAAAGGAGACAAATTGAAATATATTCTATTATAACCGGTTTGTTATGATGGGAAATAGGAGGTAGGATACTTCCACAAAGATGTTTTCAGACTTGAACGGGGGATATGAAGCAAGGGAAAATGGATGGTATCAATATAGTATTACAGCAGAGTTAATTAATGTGTGTGTGTGTGTGTGGGGGGGGAATCTTACAATTCTAAGCCGTCCGACAGGTCAAATTACTTATAAGAATCTCCTGGCATGGAATGGGCTATGCTAGCTAAACTAAGCTCAGCCCTCTTTCTTCCCAGTCATGTGTGTTGTTTTTAGTGACTTTTAGAATCAATGTCAGTTATTGCTTCCCACAATAGATGTTTCAGAAATCAAAGCTAGAACTGTGTTGAAAATGGAAATGAAGACAGAAAAAGTATATATGACAAGCAAGCTGAGTGAGTTAGGCAATGGAAAATGAGAGAGAGAGAGAGAGGGAGAGGGAGAGGGAGAGGAGAGGAGAGGAGAGAGATACTTGACCTTATTCTACACTTAGAGGCCATGTTGGTAACTACAGAATATTATATCAGACCTGATTTTTGCTTGCTAGATGATTCATTTTGTGTCCTCCCCCCGCCTTTTTTTTTTTGCAGTAGGCCACAAGCTGCTAAGAAAGAAGGCATTCTGTTAGCAAACAACTCAAGCAATGAATTCAAACTGTTCCTACCAGGTGCAACAACGTCTTTTCTGAACAACAAGACAAAGGATTTGCTTTGTTAAGAGGGCTGAACAGGACGCATGAGGAAACAACAATCAACCTGATGTGAGGCATTCCAAATCACTTAATTAGAAACCTGGAGGTTACAAGCAATATTTAGTGAGGGACATGCTATGCTGATATGGGACCTTGCTTGCTTTTGTTCATTTGCAAAGAGAAATGAAGGAAGCTCTGGGCGCTTTCAGGTGCTTCAGTTTTTGCTTGAGCCTCTGCAGTTATTGACTTCAGCTCTTGAGTACTGTGAACTTCACAGTGTTGGAGACAGTGAGAGAGTTGTGGAATAGTTTCAACTGCAGGTAAACAAATTATCTCTCCTAGGTTACTGAACCACATTCCTGACAGCTCGAGGATCAAGTCTGTATCTATCATACACGCACTCACACACACACCATTTTCACTTATTGTATTTAAAAGATTGATATGCCACCCTTCAATTAAATTATTATTAACAACAACAACAACAACAACAACAATTATTCCAGGACAGTTCACAAAATAGCATTAAAGCACAATGGTAGATAAATATCTCTCTTCCTTCTCCCAACTCAAGGTGTTTAACAGATAGCACTAAAACCACATTGATAATGTTGGTTACAAACATTGTAAAACCAAAGGGTCTGTCTATTTCCTTCCTTCCTTCCTTCCTTCCTTCCTTCCTTCCTTCCTTCCTCTCTCTCTCTCTCTCTCTCACACACACACACACACATCTATCTATATCCCCTTTCCCCAGATATAACTTAAAGGAACAGAAATAAGGTTTCCAGTAGAGCTGTGTGCAAATGGCCTCTCAAAATTATCCAGCCTATTTGTGGGCAGAGAAATTGACCGAATTTCTCCTGGGAAAGAGAAATTCTCCAATAGTCTCCTACAGATAAGGCTGACTATTGGCAGGGGTTATAGCACAGGAACTTTCTTTTTTTCCCTAAGAGTTTTTGGTTTATGGCATGAGAATTAACCCATGAGAATTTCTCAGAAATTTCTTATCCTTTGAATTTGTTTTTGAAAGCAATTTCTTTTCTATCAAATTGAATGAGAATGGTTGAAAAAAATGTGGGAGAAATTTTCGGCACAGCTCTAGTTTCCAGGTGGTTTCCAATCCAGACACTGTTGTAAAAGTGTTTCATTTCAGAATGGTTTAAATTATGTTCCTTTACTGCCTGCCCTAGACTGGTGTTCTATTGGGCTTGACTGGAAAGAATATTCCATTGCAGCATAGATCCTCCTTTATGTGCCATATAGTTTTTAGTACAATCCTATACATGTCTACTTGAAGGTAAAGTCATTAAGTTCAATGGTGCTCACTCCAAGAAGAGTGGGTATAGAATTACAGCCTTGACTTCTTAACCAGATGGCATTCAGAGCAAGGCCTCCCACATAGATTCTAATTGGTGGAAGTATTTTCACAGGGTAGATAAATAGATAACTCCCAAAGAAAAGGGACAGGGACTATTCAATTTGTCCATAAACCTGAAACATATACATAGGTACATATCTATGAAACATATACATGTGTATGCATGTGTATGCATTCACACACACACACACACACACACATGCATATATCTATCAACATAACAAGACAAAGCATAAAGTCATAGATAAAACAGAGTGCATGATCCAACTAAACTTACTCATGCTTAAGTCACACTAAAAGCCTGTAAGGAAGAAAACCACCTAGAAGAACACGACGACTCACCACTCAAGGGCCAATCAGAGCTGATACAGAAACATCTTTTTTTTCCCCAGTCCCCAAGAAGAACAATCACCCAGTCAGGGATGGTCAATTGCTTAGGATGGGCAGGGTGGTGACCTCCCACCTGCTGCCAACTGCCCCCACACCCCTGTCCCAGTAAAAGCCCATATCCTCTTTCCATCTTGATGCCCCAGACCACAACATGTTCTATACATCCCATTTGCAGCTATGCACAGTTGCCACTTCTTCTGTCTATTCTTTTGTACTGTCCCATCCATTCCTGATTCCCTCAATCATTCCTCAGAGATCTTGTTTCCCCACCTACATGTCATCCTTTAAGAACCTTCTGTTATCAGCCTCAATTCTGTCTCTTCAGTCTATCTTCATCTCATGTAGACATCTCAGGAGCAAAACTAGAAAACAATATTCCTACTGTGGATTTGGTACTCTTGAAAAAATAGGTTGTGGATGGTGCATACCTTTGGGAGCTATCCTGCACAAGGAGCTGTTGGCACATCCACTCGCAATGAGAACTTTCTGATAAATCTCTTCTCCCACAAATAAATAATTTAAAAACCCTGTTCTCTTCTGTAAGGATTATAGCTACTCCCCTTTGCTTTTAGTTTAGTGTTTGCTTTTCTTTTGCTCGTGTGTGTGTGTGTGTGTGTGTGTTTGCTTGTGCTGTTTGGACAAGCAAACAGTGTGTGTCAAAGGAGTTGACACATTTCCAAAAACAGTGGGCAAAGCACTACACACGTTAACAGTGATTATTTAAATAATACAATACTACACTGTGTGTTGCAAAGCAAGCAAGCCCAATATGAGGCATCTTTGGGGTCTTGGCAGGGGCAGAGGTAGGCGAGCTGCTGCTGTGCCCTCCTGGCAGGGTTGCCGTACTTCTTCCTGCCTCTGTCAGTCCAGAAGACAACTGTCATTGGTCTTTGTTCCAGTCAATGTGCCCACCTGGCAGGTTGCTGTCTTTGTTTGCTTCCTGCCCACCAGCCAATGTTTTCCCAGGCAATTCAGCCAAAGAGACCCTGAGGTTATTGACTGTGAATAAGTAGTACTTACTAGAGGAAAGGGGTAATTTGTACTTCAAAGAAACCTACAGCATTGTTTAGGGATAGTGACCTGCTCACCACTTCAACACTTAACATGACAATCCCTTTATGAACTTTGGTTTGAGTTTCTGAGAACAGCACAGAAGTCTGTTCTTTTACCAGAGTCTAGGAACAAAAACTCTGTGGCCCACTTGTCTAAAATTTGGCAAGTGGGATGGCCTCCAAGGGTGCTGTACATTCCCCAACATTCATGCACTTCTGTGTAAGCAGTGAAAATCTATAGTTCTTTGCTTTGAGAGATTTCCTTGAAAAAATCAAATTTCACCTGCGCCTTTCACAAAAACTACTGGGCCAAACTGTCTGAAATTTGGCAAGTGGGATCCCATGCAGGGGGGCTGATAGTTCTCTATATATCATGCTCTTCTGTGCAAGCAATGAAAAGTTATAGCTCTTTGCTTTGAGATATTTCCTTGGGAAAAAAAAAATTTCACCTGCCCCTAGCACAAAAACTACTGGGCCAAATTGCCTGAAATTTGGCAGGTGGACACCCCTCCAGGCAGCTGAGAGTTCCCCAAATTTCATGTATGTATCATGAAAACTGAAAAAGTTATGTCTCTTTGTGTTTTCCCATGTAAGTCAATGAGAAAATGTCAAAAGACGAGTGGTTCAGATGCCCAAATCTTGCTTCATATTCAGATCCGAGTCAAAGTGGATGGGGTCCAAATTGGTCCAAAGCCAAGAGAGGCCACTTCAGAAGGTCTGAAGCAGCATCTGAAGTGAAGCGAGGGTCCATGCATAGACCTAATTATTTAATTGCACAAACTTAGGTTTAGTTACAGTAGGGCAGCCTTCCTGAACCTGATGGCCTCCAGATATTTTAGACTACAGCTCATGGCATTCTTGACCATTAGCCATGCTGGCTGGAGATGATAGGAATTGAAGCCCAAAACATCTGGAGGGCAGCAGGTTGGAGAAGGCTGCAGTAGGGTGTGGGTTGGGTTGCCCTTCCACAGGCCTCATGGAAAAACTCACAAGGGATCCTAAGGGATGAATACATGTGATCTGAAATATGTCTGAAATACAGTATGGTGTTGGGGTTGAAAAGGTATGCCGAGGAGATAGCATAGCGTGCCAAGTGTGTGCACCTCATCACAGAAGGGAAGGGACATTACCTCCTGATACGAGTACATCTATTATTGTCATCCTAGGCATAAGATTTGTAAGTATCTGAATGAACTCCTTTTTAAAGAAGTTCTGGAATGTCAGGGGGTTTTCCAGTTGTATCATAGGCTAAAATCTCAAATTGCTGTCTTGAAGATCATATCTAACTATAAGAGCACTTAGATGAAAGCGATTTGGGTCCCAGGGAATAGCCGATATTTCAAAACAGTCTGAAAACTTGGCACAGTGAATGTCGCAGTGACACTTTTTGTAGTGGGGAAGGAGAAGGTGTATTTTATTCAAAAATTAAATGGGAAACAACGTGTTTTACTTATGAAATAAAGACCGATTTGTGGGTAGATGCACAGACTTCCAGGTAGGAGATGTGGCTCAATTTGCAGAGTGCTCTTCCCATGCCAGGTTTTGCATATAAGTTCCCAGTCAAACCTAAACAACACATTGCAATTTATTGCTTAGAATTGGATAAGTAGGGGCTCTTCCAGCCCAGGATTTTCTTGCATATGGGGGGGGGGGATTTGTGCTCTTCTCATTGCCATCATAACTTTTTAACCCTCTTGGGTAGCTAGAGGAGCATAGAAGGTTGGCAGCTGGTAATATAATTACCAGTTATGAGTTACCCACAGGGCATTAACCTGAGAGACAAAAGAGAATCCAGGAACAGATGTGTAGCCATTTTTAGTAATCACTGAATCTCTTTCCAAGCCTCTTGGTCCCATATCGTGCCTTTATGACTACTGTTCCTGGGATGGAATCTTTCATCAGAAAACAACCACAATCCTGTCTTTCAGGAATGTTTGTTCAGCATTATGATTCCTCTTTGAGGAACCTTGATAAGCATTTGAGACACCGAGGGATCCTGAAAACACAGTCGGAAAGCCTCTGATCTGACTAAACAGCTACTGCAGTTGGCTTGAGGCTTTCTTTAATCTAACAGACCCCCCTAGTGAATTTAGGGCATACCACTGCTATTTCCTTAATCCTGTTGACAAGTACCCCTTGTAAGCAATTGTCTCTAAATGATACATGCTACCTCTACAAGCCCTGATGTGCCTTTCATGAGATATGGATGAGCGCCTCAACAGTATTTCTAAAGTGCTTAAGCACAAGTCAATCAAGTAAGCAATCTGCACCAGGTATAACTGCTCATTTAATATCCAGCTGTGAAGTTGTGCGTCTATTCCCCTGTATAGACTCTAAAGAACACTTGATTAGTTCCTTTCCTTTTCTCCCCCATCCCCTTTTTTTTGCATGTGGCAAAAATAGCTAGACATCTCTAATCTAATCTACCTACACAGAAAGGGAAGGGTGGGTGACATTTTTCTCAGTGGAATCTTCAGCTTGACTCATACGAGGATGGGGGAATGAAACTGATCCGTCAGCAAGTGGTTTTTTTATTAAAAACCATCAGAGAGATTCAGACAGTGATTTGCAAAGAAGGATTACATTGAGAACAGGAGATGAGGGAATGAGCATTAATCATCACCAAATCCATCTACCGCTCCCATTAGCCATGCAATGCCTGAATAGCATATATGTAGATGAGAGTAGGAGGGTTAGGGTTGCACATACTGCCCCTCTTGTCTTCAGCCCCCCCAACCTCCCCATATTGAATGGGCAGCACTGCAGAGGGCTTGTATTCAGATTTGCTTGAATGGGAATGAAACACTTTTGCCGGCGGGGAACCCTGATAAAGAAAGGTTTCCAGCTGTGCAGTGGCATCTACTCATGTTCCTGTGAATGCAAGAAGGCTCATGCTGACTTCTTTGGTCAACACATGAGGACGCTGAGGAAAGGTTTGGCATGTGTGGCTCATCCCTCTTACTCACGTATATAAACCAGAGCTGTGTGCAAATGGCCTCTTGAAATTCTCCACCTTGTTTGTGGGCAGAGAAATTTGAGAGACAATTTCGCCGAAATTCTCCAGGGGGAGGAGAAATCCTCAACCATTTCTCACAGGTAGGGCTCCCCATGGGCAGGGCTTGTAGCACAGCTTCTTTCTCTTTTTTTGGTAAAAGTTTTTTGGTTTTTTTGTGCTGCAGCAGCATCGACTGTTTTGGCAGGCTGGAACCCATTTTACAATGCAGGTGTGTGTGTGTGTGTGTGTGTGTGTGCTGTCTCTAGCTCCAGGGATGAGGTGGAGTTACTGCTGTGCCAAAATCTGTTCTCCAATTAGGGATATCAGAGAATTCCGCCACGGATCTTGGTGAGGCCGAATGCCAGTGCATTCGGCCCCCCGAAATCTGTGGCAGAACGGTCTGCCCCCCCCGCCCCCCCGGGACGGGACTTACCTTGGGCGGATCTTCCTGGCAGCAGCGGCTGCGGTTCAGCGGCGGTTCGGCGGTGGCGGCTGCGGCGGCTGGTCTTCCAACCGGCTGCCACCACCGCCATTTCCAGTTAAAACAAAAACAAAAACGTGATAGGCTATGTAAAGATTTACATAGCCTATCATGGCTAGATTTTAAAAAACACCGTGATAGGCTACGTAAATGTTTACATAGCCTATCACAGCTGATTTAAAAAAAAAACAAAAAAACACGTGTACGCAAATGGTGGCGCCCATGGGCGCCACCATTTGCGTTCCTTATTTTGGCACGTCTTAGTCTATGTAAACATTTATGTAGACTAAGACGGTGAAAATAAGGGAAACGCAAATAGCGTAGATGCTACGCTATTTGCATTCCCCTTATTTTCGCTGTAGTCTACGTAAATGTTAACGTAGACTAAGACGTGCCAAAATAAGGAACGCAAATGGCGGTGCCCATGGGCGCCGCCATTTGCGTATGTGCATTGTTGTTGTTGTTTTTTTAAGTCAGCTGTGATAGGCTATGTAAACATTTATGTAGCCTATCACGGCTGACTGCAGGGATGCAAACGGTGGTGGCTATGGCTGCCGCCATTTGCGTCCCTGCTAGCCAGCGGCCGGATGTCCGGCCGCTGGCGGAGCCGGCCGGCGGCTCCACAGAATCCCTGTGGAGTGGAGCTGGCCAGCCAGGGTTTGGGGGGGAGGGATGGAGTGCCTCCACCCCCGGCCAGAATTTCAGGGGGAGGGATGGAGCGCCTCCCCCCCCACGAATGTCACCCTTCGAAAAGGTAAGTGACTTTCGTAAATCCCTATCTCCAATTTCCAGAAAGTTTTCTTTCCTCATGAAAGGGGCTTCCATTGTTCTGCCTCATTCTTGGGACAGTCTATAATTTATGTTGAATTTCTTCTGGTGGTGTTTTTGACCTAATCACAGCTAGCGTCCCAGGCTGCCTGCACGTCCTGATCTGAAAAAGCCCTGTGGGAGGAATTATGTTATGGTGCCTTAAACTGAGCTTCAGTTGAAGTGTAGTAAGCTGAGGATTCTACAGGCTGCCAAAGAGATGATTGGACAATAAAAACAACAACAACAACAACAGGACACTTGTGCTCATTCCTCGGCCACTTCCTAAGTAAGGTAAGCCCAAGAAACCCAAACCCAACCCTTGAGAATTTCTCCGAAATTTCTTCAGTATTGAAATTCTTTTTGAAAGCAATTTCTCTTCTGTCAAGCTGAATGAGAATGGTTGAAAAAAGTGTGGGAGAAATTTTCAGCACAATACTAGAAGAAACCCTATTTAGGCATAATGCCCAAGCAGAGCTGCAATTCTTCTTCCCCCAGAGCGGGGTGCAAAAAATGTGGGCCATGAGCCACAGGTGGCACTCCAGTCCTGACTGGTGGCTCCCAGACTCCAAGAATCTGCAGCTGCCAAAAAACCAAAACAAACAACCAAACAAAAACAGAGGGGAAACACTCCAGGAAAAGGCTCAATGGTTTCTGCCAATGCCATAGGGTAGGATCTTTGGTACTAGAGCATCCCAGGAAGCAGTGGTTGAAGGTTCCTGCCTACTTCCTGGAATGCTTTAGGAAAAAGGTTCTGAGTGTACCATACAGGAACTATGCAGACTTTTCCTAGTGTTTTGTTCCCCCCCCCCTCTCTTTTTTTGGTGATTGTGTTATGGTGGCTGGGATGAGGCAGAGGTTTAGTACTTTGATGTTGGTGCTGATGGTGTTGAAAGACAAGGTTGTGTGGCTTCTGAGGTGAGTGTGAGAAGGGTGTGAGTGCGAGAAGGGTGTGTGCATTCCATGCACATGCATGTGTGTGTGTGTGTGTGCATGAATGCGCAGCCCCCGCCACCCCAGTAGACACCTACTGTGTCTACTGTTGTGCCCCTTGGGACTGGAAAGGTTGTGCACACCTGCTCTAGAATGTGGAGGGAAGATCCTTGAAACTGCAGTGTGTCATTAGCTACCAAGAACGAGAAGACTCTGCAGATCAATAGAAGAGTTTCCTCTGTAGGTTGGTATCTTTACCAGTGGAGGCTGTTGGCTCTGATGTCAGTGGGGTGATGAACCCGCCCTGGTTTTCAGTCAGAACCAGCCAGAACACTAAATGAACTACCCAAACTGCTGGTTCAAAATACAAAATGCAAAACTTCTGAACTCAGAGCTAAGGCTGGGAGATATGTAGCTTGGCTGAATGCAAATATCTTTAAAATAGAATAAAAATTAGGAGGGGCAGGGAACCTGGCAGATACTAAGAAGTGTCTGTGAGTACACTGGTGCCCATAGGCACCATGTTGAGACCCCAAGTCTAGAATGTCCATCCCCAGTCCCACCTCTTACTCATATCCTCACCAATTACAATTATCTGCCAGTATTAAAGTTCTATGTTATATCCTAAAACAGACAATCTATTAGCGGCTTCAGAACAAAATTAACCAAAAATGTCCAGCAAACTAATATTAGTCCCGTAATACATTTACTCTCCTCTCATTTCACTGGAGGCCTATTGCCAAATAAACTTACACTTACCCCTCCTTGAAGTGATGTCATAAAGGGACATGGTCCTTTGTGGTCATGCCGTTGGGGAAGGTCTGCCAGCAATGACCCACCATGCCTGTCAGCCATGAAGAAAAAAGCCCAACCCTGAAAAATGTGCTTGCAAAGTGGACTCTGCTCTTTCGACTCTCTGGGAAGTTTGTCGTGCACCTGCTGGCTTTGCTGGTCTTCATTTGTGGTGGCAATGGGAGTCACAGGGGGATTGATGTTGTTACACAGAATCCTGCCCCTGGCTTCCTGTTCTTTCTTGCTGTGGGCTGTCTACACCTACTGCTCATCATACTGCACACATCAGCCCTGAAGAAAAACCCTCCAACCCAGAAAGAACACTAGTACTTCTACTGTTCCTACTTTGCTTCCATTTGGAAGGAAGACAGCCTGGAATTAGGAGTATTTTGAGATGGTGTGGAAATAATTAGCATTCTGTTCCCACAGTGATCAACAAGCTGCCCAAAGAAAACCCACAAGCAGGACATGAGTGTATGAGCACCTTCCACCCATGTTCCCCAGCAACCGGTGTACATAAGCATACTGCTTCTGATACTGGGGGTAGCAAGTAGCCATCAAGACTAGTAGCCATTGATAATCTTGTCCTCCAGGAATTTGACTAACCCCCTTTTAAAGACATCCAAATTGGTGGCCATCACTGCATCTTGTGGTAGCGAGTTCCATAGTTTAACTCTGTGATGTGTGAAGAAGTCCTTCCTTTTACCTGTCCTGAATTTCCCACCAATCAGCTTCAATGAAGACACCACTGGTTTGTAGTATTATGAGAGAAGAAGAAAAATGTCTCCCTATCCACTTTATCCACACCATGCAAAATGTTATACACACCTCTATCATCTCCCTTACCACCTTACTCATTTTTTTCCTAAGATAAACACTCCCATCTGCTGTAACCTTTCTCCTAGGGAAGTTGCTCCAGCCCCTTGATCATTTTAGTTGCCCTTTTCTGTACTTTTTCCAACTCTACAATATCCTTTTTAGGTGAGGTGACCAGAACTTCACACAATATTCTAAGTGAAGTCACACCATAAATTTGTATAAGGGGAGTATGATCTTGGCAATTTTGCTTTCAATTGCTTTTCTAATTATGCCTAACATGGAATTTGCCTTTTTTTATAGCTGCCACACACTGGGTTGAGATTTTCATCAAGCTGTCCATCACAACCCTATGATCCCTTTCTTGGTCAATCACCAGTAGCTCAGATCCCATCAGCTTATACCTAAAGTTGGAAGTTTTTGCATCTCTTTACACTTGTTTACATTGAACTGGATTTGCCATTTTGATGCCCATTCTCCCAGTTTTGAGAGATCCTTTTGGAGCACCTCACAATCCCACCTTATTTTAACCACCCTAAATAATTTGGTGCCATCAGAAAACCTAGCCACTTCACTGCTCACTCCTAATTACAGATAATTTATGAATAAGTTGAAAAGCATTGGTTCCAATAAAGTTCCCTGTGCGACCCCACTGTTTACATCCCTCCGTTGCAGATTGTTGTGGGAATCTGAGAGGGGGTGGAGTCCAGCAGATTCCCCACCACCACTTGGCCTCCTGGCCCCCACTCACTGAGCTGCTCTACACTTACTGGCCCATTCGCCGAGCACTGCACAGTCCATGAATGCCTGGCTGCCCGTCCCCTTAGCAAGCCACAATTCAGCATAAAAACAGCAGCTCATGGTTTTCTGGAAATGTAATGTTGTGTAAATGGCGGCCATATAGGGGCCATTCTATGCAACATCACAGGTGTAATTACACCCTTTACAGCTGCCATTCACACAACATTACATTTCCAGAAAACCCCGAGCTGCCATCGTTACACAAAATGATGGCTCACTAAGAGGACTGCTGGCTGCTAGACACTTGCAGATGGCACAGCACTTGACAAATGGGCCAGTAAGTGTGTGGCAGATCAGCAAGCAGGGTCCAGGAGGCCAAGCAGGAGGGAGTCCACCAGATTCCACCCCTCTTTTGGACTCCCACGACATCCCTAGGTACCAACAATGTGGAGCATCATCAGGGGAAAACTCACATGAGGACAGCACATCATGTGTTTTCAAGTGGGATAAGGTGAACAGGTGTACTCAACTAGGTGAGCAGCGCTACTCAAAAGGCTGAGAACAGAATCAAAGTGTACCTTGAATGGACCTCCTCCTACACAGTAGCTCCATATACATGGTGTTTGCAAACTTATCTACTCCCAAAAGAAGGAAGGAAAGGGAGGGCCCACATCCTAAAGTTAATTCCCCCCCCCCCGTTTCCTCTAAAAGTTGGCAAAATGTTATGGGATTTCTTCTCTTTTTATATATGAGAACTGTGGTTTTTTTAAATGTTATAGCTAAAGCACACCTCTACCTTCCAATGAAGTACAAAAAGTGCATAATTGAACATAAGAATAATACTTGAGAAGAGTAAGTGATCCTTCCCGATGCTGTTTCTGATCAGATGGAGTGGAATCTCCAGACACCAGAGAGCTAAAAGAAGAGAAGGATATCATTTTCAGGGGCTTTGCCAGCAGTAATTGGTACATTCTGTGACTGTAAAGTAGCTCTTAGGTAGATTAAGTTTGTAATCCCTTTCTCCAAAATACACACATGGACACACACACGCAGTAGTCTGAATTGGCACAGCTAGAGCCGCAAAAGCTTTAGAAATTTGACTGTAAAATTCTGAAGGGAGTTCTCTCCATCACTACGAAGCCGGAAGATCAGTTTTTTCTCCTCATAATAAAGTATGCTGTGGGAATTGGGGGGGGGGAATATTAATTCAGTTTACGTTTTAACATGAACTTGCCAAATTTCACAATTTTGAACCATTATATGAGCCAAACAGACGCTGACTGAAGCCAGGAAATCAGAAGACGTTTACTTCTTGGGAGGAGAGCAATGACAAATCTTGATAAAATAGTGAAGAGCAGAGACATCACACTGACAACAAAGGTCTGCATAGTTAAAGCAATGATATTCCCCATAGTAACCTATGGCTGTGAGAGCTGGACCATAAGGAAGGCTGAGCAAAGGAAGATAGATGCTTTTGAACTGTGGTGCTGGAGGAAAATTCTGAGAGTGCCTTGGACTACAAGAAGATCAAACCAGTCCATACTCCAGGAAATAAAGCCAGACTGCTCACTTGAGGGAATGATCTTAAAGGCAAAACTGAAGTACTTTGGCCACATCATGAGAATACAGGATACCCTGGAGAAGATGCTATGCTGATGCTAGGGAAAGTGGAAGGCAAAAGGAAGAGGGGCTGACCAAGGGCAAGATGGATGGATGATATTCTGGAGGTGATGAACTCAACCTTGGGGGAGCTGGGGGTGGCGACGGCTGACAGGAATCTCTGGCATGGGCTAGTCCATGAAGTCATGAAGAGTCGGAAGTGACTGACAAAATAAACAACAACATATGAGCCAAAACACAATTGTCCTTTGAAATTCGCTCAAAGGGATGTGCGAAACGACCCCATCTGGGATTGGTGGGGACCTGCTCTTGAGCCTCCATGAGCTGGGTGAGCTACCCACGCTCATCCCAGACCTTGTCCGGAGAGAACCCACCATTTTTCCGACTTCTTTTTTCTACAAAAAAAGGGAGCTCACAAAACTGTGCATATTTAAATATGCACACATTTGGGCTGGGAAAGCTTCATCTACACAATATTAGAGGCATAATAGGGGTGCATGCGGGGGGGGGGGCTGACAGACTCCCAGACCCAGTCAGGCATCTGCAACATCCCTATTCTTCTCTAAAAATTTTAGTGAGTTCCCCAATCAAAAAATATGTACAAAAATGCACATATGAAGCAAAACCCATTCAAAATGTTTTATTTTTGGGAGACATGCTCAAAATTCTAGATGGCCTGACCTTAAGATTGGAGAAATGAGAAACTTTGGAACAAAACATTTATGGATTGTGCATTCTTAGTGGGAATTGCATGGGTCTGATTCATGTTTTCCTTGATGTCTCCTTCATTAGAAGTGGGAGTATGTGGTCCTCCAAATGTTCAGAGAATCAATAAAGTAGGAAAGGGCCTATAAGACCATCAAGTCCAACCCACTGGCATGGGTTGGACTTCTATCAGCTGGGTGGAGCTGATAGGAGTTGGCATGTTGTTGGATGCCACTCTTATCAGCTCCACCCAGCATGATCAGTGGTCAGGAATGATGGGGGTTGTATTAAAAAACCGTGTGGAGGGCAATAGGTTCCCCAGCCTTTTCCTTCATAGGGCAGTGTCAGGAGCGCCCTAGCTGCCTCTTGCAGTCCCCTCCAATAGCTAACTCAGGACTCAGACGACGAGGATTCTTTCCAAGGCTTTATTCCTTTATTCCTTTATTACTCTTTCAGATACTAATCACTAGCAACTAAGCAAGGAACTGCACTGGGGTAGATAGCAGAGTAGCCTAAGCTCCAGGTAAGGCAGTTGGTCCCTGTTTGAAGGAGAACTGTGGGAAGACTCTGAACTTATGGGCTATGGAGAGATCCCCCTGCTTACTCTTGGGTCATTGGGACACAACCGTTGTTTGAGTGCCAAAAGAGCAGAGCGCCTCCAGTTGGCACCCTCCATCTGTCATCGCTCCCTGCATCTGCATCAAGCATCCAGCAAGCCCCCCTCCAGCACTCTCTCGCTGCCGGGCTCACTATCTATCCCAGAAATGCTGGCAGGAGGAATCTCTGCCAGCTGCTGTGCTTGTGAGAGATGAGTGCACTCCTTTCCCACAGATTGTTGTTCCTCCTCAGATTCAGAATCAGAACTGCTCTGGGGCTCTATGGGCTCAGTTTCCACCCTGACAGGCAGATGGAGAGAAGATGCACAGATGTAGGGATGTATGGACTTTGTAAACTCTGTTTGATCTGTATTTTCTGGATTGTCAGGCACATTTTGTTCCATCATCTGCCCATTGACAGAAACATTGATTTTTGTTTGTTTGTTTCCAAATTTGCACAAATGTGCATGTGTGAAAATGTGCAAATTTCCCCAAAATGCACATCTTCAGGCTTTAACCCATGGGGGAAATGCACATTTTTGGCTGTTTTTTGTTTGTTTGTTTGTTTGTTTAAATTGTAAATTTTCCTACATGAAATTTGTGCAAAATTCAGGAAAGGTAGAGCCAGTGTGGTGTAGTGGTAAGAGTGTTGGACTGGGAGCTGGGAGATCTGGGTTCTAGTCCCCACTTGGCCATGGAAGCTCACTGGGTGACTTTGGGCCAGTCACAGACTCTCAGCCCAACCTACCTCACAGGGTTGCTGTCGTGAGGATAAAATGGAGAGGAGGAAGAGGATAATGTAAGCTACCTTGGGTTCCTTGCCAGAGGGGGAAAAAAGGTGAGATATAAATGCAATAAATAAATAAATAAATAAATAGGTCTGCAAGTTCACGGAATCTGCCCGACAGGGGAAAAGCCTGTCTGCTGAAGAATCCATGGGTCAGATTCATGAAAATCCCATCTCCTTTAGTTTCATTGTGGACTTCTCCAGCATCCCTACACAGAAGTGATAGTTCTGATGGTGGCATGATCCACCTTAGGCTAGGATGTGATCCAGCTGAGGCTTTTGACCCACCAGTTGAAGACCTGATTGCATAAAGTATGGAGGTCCAACAAGAATGCAAGGCAACTTTGTTTGTTTCTTGTTTGAAATTTATGGAAGTGATGGGCTATATGCTACCTCCAGTATCAGAGGCAGTATGCCCATTTTGCTGGGGAACTTGGGTGGGAGGGTGCTCCTGCACTCATGTCTTGCTTGTGGGTTTCCCATGGACAGCTCGTTGGCCATTGTGTGAACAGAATGCTGGACTAGATGGACCCTTGTTCTGATCCAGCATGGCTTTTCTTATGTTCTGATGAGGTCTCAGCCTCTGTGAGACTTGTGAGTGAACAATGATAAGGGTAATTTATTTATTATTTCATTTGTATGATGCCTTTCTGCCAAAAATGGTAACCAATAATACAGTACAGGAAAAACAAACAAATGTAATTTTCATTAAAGCATGAAATGAAAGCAATTAAAAACACAGAATTAAAAGAAACAAATAGCACCCAACCAGTTAAAACCCCTTCAGCACCAAACCTGCTTACATGCCTGAATAAAAATGTATTTCCCTGCTGGCAGAAGAAAAATAAAGAGAGCCAACCTAGTCTCCGTCCTTTGGTAGGGCGCTCCAAAGGCTGGGAGCAGTCATTGAGAAGGCCTTGTCTCACGTCCCCAGCCAATGGGGCTCCAATGGTGGCTGGACGAAAAGAAGGGCCTCCCCTGAAGATCTGAAAACCTCAGCAGGCGCATATGGGACAATGCAGTTTTTCAAATAGCCTGAATTGTGCTATTAATCGTGTTAAATATGTTTTAGTGTAATTGTTGTTTTAAATCCAATCCATTTTTTTTTTCTGGAAACGAACAGCAAGTAAGCATAAATTATCTTCCAGCTCATAGCATGTCTGAGCAATGCACAAAGTGTTGGTTAGTAATTTCTAACTGAAAGATGTATTTTTTTTTAAACCAGATGTAATGGCATTGTTATTAATTTTTTAAAAAATCACTGAGTAAAGTGTAGCAAAAATAAAATAGAAATGCAGCAAGAAACAAATGGGTTATTTGGGAGAAACAACATTCAAAGAGGAGTGAAAAAGACCAGAGGACATAACAAGAATATTTGAAGAACTAGGAGCTGAAGAAAGAGGTGTTGTATGTTTCCCCCCTCAAGTAAACCTCTTAGGTCATTTTTATTTTTGATCTTCCATCAAACCTGCATGAATAAAAGATCATCTGAACTTGGCGACTTCAAGAGAGATTATATCGTGTGTGTGTGTGTGTGTGTGTGTGTGTTCAAAGCAATGAATTGAAATGGTATTTGCAAACAGAAAAAGAAAAGGAAAAGATCTCTATATATGGAATGTCTGATGCACATTTCATTTAGGCATGTCCAGCATATTTACCACATTTTATAGAAGGCTGAGGAGAATCTAGGTGTCAGTTTATCCCTCTGGGGACCTTATCTTTCCTTCAACCTTACACCTATGTATGAAATATACAAATGGTGGACCAGGTAGGATTGTTTGCCCCAATCATTTCTGCCAGAATATCTGTCTCCCTCCCTCCCTCCCTCCCTCCCTAAGTTACACTGACTCAGTTTGGACATAACTCTGAACACTACACAAATGAGCCTTCCTAAGCCTCTGGTTCCAGGACTCATCTTCTTTAATGTGCACCAAAGGAAGAGCTCTAGCTCCTCATTTAAACAAACCACAGTTTATCATTACACCCTAACTAGAAACTGCAGCTAGTTTAAACCAGCCTTCCCCCAACCTGATGGTCTCAAGACGTTTTGGACTTCAGCTTTCATCAGTGCCAGCTGTCATGGGCAACGCCTAACTACTCAAAAAGTCTGGATGGCATCAAGTTTGGGCAGGCTGGTTTAAAAACCTTCACTGGTTTATTCCTTCATTGGAATAATCCAGGAGCAGAAAACATCACCTTAACATGGCTTATTTCAATAAACCACAGTTTAAACTAACCACAGTTTGTCTTTGTCACACATGATGGCAAACCATGGTTAGCTTAGACTAGGAGTGGGGGAGAATTCTGCCATGGACCCCAATGAGGCCAGATTCCAAGAATCCAGCCCCATTGGGGCCCATGGCAGAATGGAGCACTCACCTCTGCCTCCCTGCAGAATCTGTCCGGGTCGGATCCATTGCTGCCTCGATCCTGCAGAGCCAGCTGCCTGCTCCATGTCCCTGGTGAATGTCGATATGGCCGGCAGTCATTGCCGTGCTGTATCATTGTAAGTCAGTCTCCGGATGCAAATGGCATAGTGGGTGCCATTTGCAGCCATAAAGCTGATAGATTAGCCTAAATGCAGCCATTTATGGCTGCAAATGAACGCCTCTCCCCCCATCGAGGATTCCGGGGGGAGGGACGGAGTGCCTCCCCCCCCACTGCAAAAGATTCCACGAAAAGGTGAATTTTGTACATCCCTACCTGGATTCAGATGCTTCTGATACTTGTGGATAGGTCAGAAGAGGGGGAGGTTGTGAGCATAAGACTCATTCAAGCTAATTTGTAGTTATGTCAGAGAAATCTGCAATGGATTCAAATGAGTTTGGATTTCTATGAAACTGACCTGAGGATTCCACAGCAGGCTGGTTCTGAGTCATGAGGATTCCGCCGACCTGAGCACCGTTCCCCCCACACACACTTTGAGCGGATTTATGCAAATGCACATGATGTGCACAATGTGCTAATGTGATTAGTTAATGTGAATAAGTGCTAATTCACATTAAGCAATGTGCATTAGCATATTTGTGCCCCCCCCACCCTTAACTCGGGGTCTAATCCCCATTTTGAGGATCTTTTGTTAGCTTCTTTGAGATGTTGGGTGGGGTATAGAGCAGGATATAAATATTCTAAATAAATAAAGTCAGGATCAGAGGACAAACCAGGAGGAAAAACCAAAGAGCAGATCAGGACTGGGGGACCACCGAAGGATACAGGGTCATGTCAGAGCTCAGGAATGCTTTGTTTTTGAGCAACCATTTCACTGGAACAGGAAGCCATTATATGCCTTCCTGTCCATGATGGTCTAATTGCGATTCTGGGTGGATGGGGTCAGTCCAGAGCATGAGGACAATGAACTGTGTAGGAAAGGAAGATACTGCAGCATGCAGTTCAGCAACTCACCACATGGGGTAGCTGCATCCAAACCCTAAGCTTCCCGTTTGCCATGACAGCTCAAATGGTCCTAGGTTCAATCCCCGGCCTCTCCATGTGGGGCTGGCTGGGAAAGATTCTTTGGAGCGCCACTGCCTGTCAGTGTAGACAGTACTGAGCTAGATGGACCAATGGTCTGACTCAGTATAAAGCAGCTTCTGATGTTCTTCTGTTTGTCTGTCTAGGCTTGCTTACAGTGAAGGAAAGGGAAGGTTCCTCCTGTGCAAGCACCGGGTCATTGCTGACCCCTAGAGGGACGCCGCTTGCGCTGGCGTTTTCATGGCAGACTATAGCGGGGTGGTTTGCCATTGCCTTCCCCAGTCGTGACTACCTTTCCCCCAGCAAGCTGGGTACTCATTTTGCCGACCTTGGAAGGATGGAGGGCTGAGTTGACCTGAGCCGGCTACCCGAGACCCGGCTTCCGCTGGGATCGAACTCAGGTCGTGGGGAGAGTTTCAGTTGCAATACTGCCGCCTACCGCTCTGCGCCACACGAGGCTCTTTGCTTACAGTGTGGTATAAGGAATTGTCCTAAAGGCATTATGGAAAGGGTGGGATTATAAAATGGTAATTCTCAGAATCTTGGAGGAATACTTCCATCTCCTCACTTGTTCTGCAGCAGGTCATAGTCCAAATAAATGTTTTATTTAAAAAAATTCCATTGTGAAGCTGCTGGATGTAAATTCATTAGCAAATGTGACTCTGGGAGTGGCTAACTCATCTTTTCAGAAATCAGAATAATTGTTTATTATTCATAATCATGGGGTTGCTATGCCAATGTATCAACAATGGCCATTAGTTGGGAGTAGGTCACACCCATTCCGATGGAACGCTTTAGCCATTTGTGCTGTGCATAGGAACAGGGAATGCTGTCTTGGGCATTGCTAGGGCTTTGGGCCTCACTTTTACAGATAAGGGTGAGGTGAGCCAAAGCAGTCTGGTTCCAGAGCAGGCTGGGGTCAGACCAAAGCGTCCCAAAGTGGATCAGCATCAGATTGATCTGAAGTGCCTTGGGGCACTTTGGCCCAATCCAGACAGCTGCCTGCCCAGCCGTGCAAGCCCCCTGCTCCTTACCTGGACCTGTGGGGAGTGCCTGCAGATGTTGTTGCCTTGATGCCTTTCTTCCTATAATTAACTGTTGTGGCCATAAAGGGGCCTTTTATGCAACATTACAGGCATAAATGGACAACTTACACCTGCAGTGTGGCGTAGATACCCCATTTACAGCCACAATCTATGCAACTTTTAATTATCAGAAGAAGAGTTGCCATTTTAAAAGAAAATGGTGACTCCCTCCAAGTCAGCAATGGGTGTGGGCTCTCCCTATGGGTCCAGGTAAGGAGGAACAGGGGGCTCACGTGGCTGGGCAAGGAGTGAGCATGGGGCTTATGCAGCTGGGTGGGGGGCGCTTTGGCTGGCTGGATCTCACTTTGGATGTGGAGGCCGAAGTAAGTAAGCTCTGGATCAGGCCAACATGGGTAGGGGCCTAGTCAGAAGCTCCAAACTGCCCTCTAAAGCAGGTCAGGGGGTCCCTGCACAGCCCTGCATTTGAGCCCTGCTCTGTGATCACTTACGCTACAATAAATGTATTAGTCTTTAAGGAGCCACAAGTCTACTGTGCTATTCTTTGCTACAACACAGCTACCTCTCTGAAAACTGCATCCTGTGGCACAATCAAATTTCTTGCCCCTTGGGAAACCCAATTCCACATTCCTGATTTTCATTACAGTTTCTTCTGGATTACCACTGATGCTACAACCACCCCTTCTTTTTCTGTTCACCCATTAAAGCCATGAGGCATGCCAGTATATTAAATCTGGCACCCCTGCTTTGCCTTGACCTGCAGTAACCCTTCTATTCTGGCTGCTCCGACGTTCACAGGCATTAGATGTCAGCTCAACTAAACAGCAAAGCTTTATGGGTTTCTGCTGCAAGCTAATGCCCTGTAGACTGTGTTTTATCCAATTAATTTCCACATATAGTCCAAGTAAGCTGTAAACCACCACCCTTCGAGACAAGAGATTGTTCTAGTCATGCACTCTGACATGTAGAGTCAATATCTTGGAGTAAGAGGTTTTCCCCAACAACACCTCTTTGGGGAGGGTGATAATTGGCTTAATGTGCTAATTAGCTAGATTGAAGAGCAGGTGAATAGCCACAGGTTGGTACAACATTTGCTTTGGTTTTTCAGCCTACAATCAGTCACATCAGCAAATGGATACCAAACAATCCATTCATAGTAGGGTTTTCCAACTCGCTAATCAATGTTCACATTTTTTAAAAAAATTCTTTCCAGTAAATTGGTGGGCATAAGACACAGGGCCTTTTCAGTGATGGCCTCATATTTATGGAACACCCTCCCCTGAGAGGTACACTTATCTCCCTCCTTCTTTTCTTTTAAAGGGTCCAAAAGGCATTTTGATTTCAGTCTGCTTTTAGTTAAACATGGTAGGTTAATCTCTCTGTTGCTTACAGTGATATGGATGGCCAGAAATAGTATATATTGAGCTCTTTGTTTTATTATTTTGAATGTTGATATTGACATTTGTCTTTAAATGATTTTACTGTATTTGTACACTGCCTTGGATTCTATCTATCTATCTATCTATCTATCTATCTATCTAGATATATAAAGGTGGTCTAGAAGACCTTGAAATGAACAAAGAAACTTCAGGGGAGGTCACATTTCTCCATCCCATTGGCATAATTGGTTGCTGTCACTAGTACTTGGGGTAGTAAATTCCATAGTTTAACTATGTCCTGTCTGAAGATGTCTTTCCTTTTCTCTGTTCTGAATCTCCCACCAATCAGCTTCATGGGATGACCCCAGTTATAGTAATATGAAAGAAGGAGAAAAATGTCTCCCCATTCACCTTCTCCATATCATACATGGTTTTGTACACCTCTATCATGTTTCCCCTTACTTGCCTTTTTTCTACTGTGGGTTTCAGTCAGAACTAGTCAGAACCCTATCCAAAGTTCTGAACCTATTTGGAGGATTTGGTTAAGCACCTTGGATAGCTCCTTTTGAATTCTGGCTGAAACCCAGAGTGGATTCACAGCGACCAACCTCCACTGTACATCACTAGTGAAACCCTGTCGGGTTGGTGGTGGTTGTTAAGCAGTCAACCTGCCGATCTCTTCAGTTGCCCATTTTCTGGCATTTTAGTCTGAATGTGTTTCATCTGCTTCTTTATCTTGTGAATTTGCTATCCATTTTATTTCATTGTCATTTGGATTGATTTGCTCTAAGCAGCCTTGAACACTTTTAGAGAAAAGGTGGGGTAAAAATATTTAAATAATGTTCTTTAAAAAAAAGAAAAGAAAAAGGTAGCCCTACAGCATATCCACATTCCATGATAACACAGAGATCAGGGAGTGACAGTTCTCTCCTCCTTCTTCCTCTGCTTCTGTCCTCTATGTGTTCAGCCAAAGGTTCTGAATCTACAAGATACTTGTCCCTGGGCCCCAGCTGGCCCCAGATGTGGTATTTGGAGCTAAAAAGGTTGCACACCCAACTTACATCAAGCCATTAGACCATTTCTTCCTTTCCTTCTTCCCAGCTTTTCACAACTACCCTTTCCGGCATGATCTTGTATGTACAAGCCAAGAATCAATGTTGTGAATAAAAGATATCCCTATTTTAAATATTACCATGACATAGAATGCCATGCATTTTTTCAGATATTGTAAACATTTTTGAAACTCACCCCAGGATAACACAGAATCATACATTCCCTCGCAAGAGTAGGACTTCTTTATAAAGTGCCAGGTCTCCACACTTCTCAACACCTTTTTTAGGATCGCTCAAAGAAATACATCTGATGGACCTTTATTCATTCCATATTAATAAACTGCTCATCGTGATCAATGGTTAAGGGCACAGTCACAGGGCTGGTTGAAAAGCTGGCAACCCTACAATGATAAAAGGGACTGTGGTTGTTGTAGAAGGGCCTAACCTCCTTGCATTTTTGCCATCCGCCTTAGTTACTGGTTTTAAAAGCTACTATGGGGAAATGCTCTATCTAAAATTCAGAGAGTCAGGGGCTGGCCTTGTGAATTCCATTAAGTCCCTCCATCTTCCCTGCCCCTCCATAATTTGAGCACTGCCAAAAGCCAGGCCCCTGTGACATCAAAGACAGACTCTTTGACTAATGGCTTAGAGCTTTTCTACATGAGACATTTATTGTGCACTCATTATTCTTTACTCAGGGCTGTTTTGGGGTTAATTAGACAACACAGTGACCCTCCAGCTCTTCTTCTTCTTCTTCTTCTTCTTCTTCTTCTTCTTCTTCTTCTTCTTCTTCTTCTTCTTCTTCTTCCATATCCCCCTGCCCTTTTTAGAACATGGGAAAATGAGTTTTATTTTTGAAAGTGAGAGAAAACATATTTTCCTATTTGTGTAATTGTGTTCTTCTGCTATAGCACATCACCACCTAGATGTTATGTAGAGGAAAAGCAGGAAATGCAACACTCTCTGTGTAGAGCTTGGATCTCAATTCTGCGATGAAGCCAAAAGTAGACACAGGGAATGAATAGCCACATGTGGAAAAGTTCTTATAATAATAGCATAGGGCTCTAAGAAAAGAAGACCCTCTCCATTTCATGTTGGTGTATTTTGAGTGAATCTGGCAGCTTTAACTCTTCTACCATCTGTCCCTTAAAAAAAGAAGTTCCAAATAACTGTCATAAATCTTCCTAAATAGAAATAACTTACCCTCCTCAATTCCCAGTTTGCTGTCTCCTCAGCACTGCATTAACAGGAGAGTAGTTTTCTTTTGTTCATTGTAAAGAAGTACATAATAGGAAAGCTCTAGTGGAGAAGAATAACAAAGAACATTTACCATTTAGTAAACCAGACACATGAGAAGACAGGATACCCTGGAGAAGATGCTGATGCTAGGGAAAGTGGAAGGCAAAAGGAAGAGGGGCCGACCAAGGGCAAGGTGGATGGATGATATTCTGGAGGTGACGGACTCGACCTTGGGGGAGCTGGGGGTGGCGACGGCCGACAGGAAGCTCTGGCGTGGGCTGGTCCATGAAGTCATGAAGAGTTGGAAGTGACTGAACAAATAAACAACAACAAAAACCAGACACAAGACTCTGCCTTGATCCCACACTGCACAAAGAAGCCTATCAGAAGATGCCTTACTAAATAGGCTAATGGCACCATTCAAGAAGCCACAGCATGTCACCCTTACATTTGGGAGCATGCCAGGAGTGCATGGAATGTGGTCTTGAAAAAAGGAGAACTGTTCTTGAGCCATGAAACCTACTGCTTTGCGATCTTTACTCATGTATAAGCGCCACTGATTTCTATAGACTAAGTTGCAAGTAAGCATGCGTAGGACTGCAGTCTTAACATCACAAATGTCCCCAAGCCATAGAAGTAAGACTTCCTCAAATGGAATCCTAGATTTGTCTACTCACAAGCAAGTCTCATTGAGTTCAGAGGGGTGTACACCAAGGTAAGTGTGTATAGGGTTTCAACCTTAGGGATCTATTTGTGAATGAACGTGCATAGGATCAGGTTACAAGTCCACATATCCTTACCAGGATGGAATTCCCACTGAAATTAATAGGCTTTATTTGTTTTGTATGAGTGCAGTTCTGGTCATGCTCTCAGCCTGCTTTTCTTGGTCTCTTCTGCCTTGTCTCCCTTTATCTTTGATGTTTAATAAAACCAAAGGGCAAAGGAAGAGCAGGCTGAGGGAGAAATACACATAGCTCTGCTCTACACTGTGATCAAGCAGATTCATAGATGAAAACTTTTCCTGCCTTATTTATTTATTCATTCATTCATTCATTCGTTTGTTTATTTATTTATTATATTTATATCCCACCTTTTTTTCCTCCTTAAGGAACCTAAGGCAGCGTACATAGCCCTCTTCCTCCTCCTCCATTTTATCCTCACAACAACAACCCTGTGAGGTGGGTTGGGCTGAGAGTCTGTGACTGGCCCAAAGTCACCCAGTGAGCTTCCATGGCCGAGTGGGGACTAGAACCCGGATCTCCCAACTCCCAGTCCAGCACTCTAGCCACTACACCACACTGGCTCTCAGCTAATAAAACAATAAACAAAGAAATAAAAGCACATGAGAAATTCACCATAGGCAAGTTTTGCAAGATCTTCTGCTTGCATACTTGGCTCCATTTTGCCAACACAACAAAATGGTATGGGATGGTAGAGGAATTCCATTTATGTCCAAGATGTCTTCCAATGCACCACCAGCAACATATCTTATTTATTTATTTGTTTGTTTGTTTAATTTCTATACCACCCAATAGCCGAAGCTCTCTGGGCAGGTCACAAAAATTAATCTATCTCCACTCCTTAAGCATACCCATAAACATCCAAAAAAAAGATGCAAACACAGAGATGTTTGGGACACTCTCCATTTTCAAAACAAAGGGACCCATGGAGGGTGTCTTGCCCAAGGACCCTCAACAACCTGGAGACACCATCACAAGTATGTTTTACGTATGTGCACACACACATGCCAAAACCAAATGACACAGAGATTCTTTTAGCATGGCCATTTGTGAATTGCCAAAAGAGAGTACAAGAGCTGACTTATTAGCATAAAAATCGTATATGCTAATTTATAGACAGACAGATTCAAATTTAAATAGAAATAGATTAGATCTCCCCAAAGTGTGGAAGACTGTCACCAGGTGACCTGTACGCCTTGCTCAGTCTGCTGTCCAGGCGCTGTTAATGGGCAACTTCAAGGCCTCTTTGCTCTTCCTTCTGATGGCTTCTTAATCTTTAAACTGGACTTGGACTGCACAGCCATTCAAAGAGGGGACACTTTCAAAATAGAGGCAGTCTTTCAAAGAGAGGATTGTCCTATGTAAGAGAGATGATATGGCCGCCCTAGCTATCTTGCTCTTCTTCTTGTGACTCATACTCCGAGCATGCTGTTTTGAACAAGGCTGAATAGAGCTGGTTCAGCAGTTCACATGGAATTTATGGTCTATAAAAACACTGTCCATTTTCAAAACCTACACCCACACCCAGTCCTACTAATGCTGAATGGAATGGAACTCAGAGTAAGCAAAATCCAGATCACTTTACTAATTTGCAAAATGAAGAAATTACAATAATACTCGTTTACCTGCTGAATAATGGTCTGCATTTTTGTCTTTAAGCTGAAGGCCACATCCATATTGTTCCCCATCTAGCCTTCCCCAAGGGAGAAAAAAAAAGAGATTTGATGAAAAACCCAGATATCAACGTATAGATGGGTGGACAGATGGAGGACGAGGCGAAATTTAAAAAGCAAGGCTTACCCAGGCCCAATCCCATACACACTTACCTGGGAGTAAGTCTCATTGAACTGAATGGGGTTGACTTCTGAGTAGACATACACAGATCTGCACTGATAAGGAAAGAAAGTGATCCCCCCCCCTTTTAAGTCTGGGTGAATGCATGAATTTGTATTCCCCCTTTGCACAATTCACTGAACCTCATTTTCAGAATGTCAAGGGGAAGTATCCTTCATATGCTTCCATTAGATGGAGGATCATAATTGTGTGACACTGCTTCCTTTGCGCTTGGATTTCTCCACATTCTTTAATCTGTGCGCTGTTCTTGCAACAAGCACTACTAACTAGATAAAAATAGCAAAGAACAAAATGATGAGCCAGAAAATGGGTGGCATGTGTGGGTGGAGATGGAAGGAGTTTATTCCTTGTGAAGTATCACCCTGAAAGCCATGGCATTTTCAGTGCTCAAATATTTAATCCCCTTTTCTTGGCCTACACCAGAAAGGTACGTGGAATTAAGCAAGAATTAACATTGAACCTAATAGTTGCAACACGGATATGTTATGCAGATGTCAGAATTCATCAGAAATACCCCAGTTACCTGAATTGGAAAAATAAGCCTCATGACTATGTGATTATGTCAAAACAAACAAAATACATTCATGTACAAGGACAGAGGTGAACACACCCAAATTTTGTTCAAAATTGCACAACATTTCTTGACTACTGGACAAACAAGTAACACTTTTCAATCAATATAATTCATGCTTTTTTTACTATGAAGTTTATATGTAGGTAGCTTTATAAAAAGAAGAAATGAATTAATAGAAATTAAACAAACTTTATTAAACAGACAGCAAATATTTAACCCTTGGATGTGCATTATGCATGAGCTCATCTGCTGTCACTCATGTTTCTGTTACATGCAGTTTCTCAACAGTCTTCAAGGGCAGCCCCATGTACAATGCATTACAGTAGTCAAGTGAACCTCAGAAGAGTCCTGCAGATCAAATCAAAGGTCTACCAAGCCCTGCATCCCTGTTTCCACAGTGACCAACCAGATGCCTCCAAGAGACCATGAGAAGGACATTATTATTATTATTATTATTATTTATTGCATTTATACCCCGCCTTTTTTCCTCTTGCAAGGAACCCAAGGCAGCTTATATTATCCTCCTCCTCTCCATTTTATCCTCACAACAACAACCCTGTGAGGTAGGCTGGGCTGAGAGTGTGTGACTGGCCCAAAGTCACCCATTGAGACAATACCCCCCCCACACACACACCAGTAACAGGTCTTCAGAATTATAGATACAATATAATAAATAATTTCTCTTTATTCTCCTTCTTGATCCCTCTACTTAAATCCTAATCTTCAGTGGAGGCTGGTGGCTCCAATGTCAGTGGGGTGATGAATCCACTCCCTGTTTCAGTCAGAGCCAGTCAGAACTCTAAAGGAATGATCCAAGGTGCAAAACTCCTTTGGAGTTCTGACTGTGTCTGATTGAAATCCGGAGCAGATTCACCGGCCCACTGACATCAGAGCCACCAGTGTCCACTGCTAATTCTCTTATACCCCCCCCCGCCTTTTTCCATCTGTCTCATAGACCCTTATGTGTAGACTTTTCTCCCTTTAAATGTGTATCTTTGTCTTGCTTTAAGGAAGCATTTAAAATCATGTCTTTTTTTGGGACCCCCCCCCCCAATGTGGGCAAAGAGACCAGTCCACCCTAAGTCAATGCATGTTCAATCAGTGGGTCATGACCCACAAGTGGAAACTTGGCATTTTAAATCCCAATCCATAAGAAGACCAAAAAAGGCTGGGTAGTTTCATCTCTAATTTGATATGGTCCACTTTAAGTAAACTCACATCAAATGAAGCTGTATCACCAAGAAAGGGACACGTTATTGTTACAGGCACAATTCTCACTATGGTGGGAAAACCTGTATTTGGACTGCAACCTTTCAGACTGCAGGTGAAGACTCACATAACTGAATGTTCCCCCATACAATTTTTTTTTTTTAAATCCTACATATAAAAATAGGAATGGGTGAACATCTTATTACTTGCCCTCAAAGGGTGAGGTTTTTGTAAGCATTTGATTCAGACACATGCAAATGCTTGGGCCTCTGAGTGCTTGCGAAAGGCTTGCAGTTGCTTGCAAAAGGTTCAACCTGGCCACCTCCATGCAGTGCATCAGTTAGGGCCAAACCTTCAGGCTGAAGTCCAGGTCCCCGCAGCCCAGTTCCCACCCTCAAATATCCACCTAGAGAGCGGCAGGTTAAGGGGAAAGGAACAGACAGACCCAGCATTAGCAACAGGGCACAGATTTTCTTTCATCCACTCTGTGACTGTTTCATCCATTGGCAGAATCGGATTCCCCTCCCCCCCATTCAGAAAAATACACAAAAACATCCAGCACAATTTATGTTACTTTTGCTGGTGCACATTTTTTTTTTTAGTGCTATATAGCAGAGCTGACGAGAGATCAGAGTTGTGTAAAATATTGCATGTGATGGTAGGGGGGGATAAACACACACACACATACACACACACACACGTGTGTGTGTGTGTGTGTGTATATATATATATATATATATATATATATATATATATATGCATATAATATATTTTCTCTATGTAATATTGAGAGCCAGTGCAGTATAGTGGTGAGAGTGTTGGACTGGGAGGCGGGCGATCCGGGTTCTAGTCCCCACTTGGCCATGGAAGCTCACTGGGTGACTTTGGGCCACTCACAGACTCTCAGCCCAACCTACCTCACAGGGTTGTTGTGAGGATAAAATGGAGAGGAAGAGGATTATGTACTCCACTTTGGATTCCTTAAGGAGGAAAAAAAAGGTGGGATATAAATGTAATAATAAATAAATAAATAAATAATTTTCCACTAACTTTTGTACAACTAAATTTACGTACAATTCTTGAAAGTAAAAAAAAAAAAAAAGGTCTGCAAGTCTGTGAAATCCATGTGACTTGAAGGATGCTGGTCTGGTGCAGAATCTGCTGGTCAGATCCATAGAAATCAAATGTCATTTGATTTTGTTTTGGATTACTCTGACATTCCCGGCATGGGCTTGCTGGGACCACCAGGGCTGACTACTTGCTTTGTCATTCTTATTTTGTCATTCTTATTTTGTCAAACAGTTTATAGTCAGGGACAGGTGGCTAGACATGTACATGGTTGCAGTTGCTCAATTTAGTATTTTTAGTTTACAAGTACATTGTCAGGGTGGACACTGAGCCCATAGAAGCCCAGAGTAGTTCTGATTCTGAGGAAGAGGAGTCGCTCCTGGGAGAGGAGCGCACTCCTCTTTCTCAGAATCAGAACTACTCTGGACTTCTATGGGCTCAGTGTCCACCCTGACATACATTATCTCTTTCCGTGAAATAAAATAAAAATGCCTATTCCCATGTAAATCTGTTTAGCATAAGGGCTGGTTGAGCCTGGTGACTCCTATGTCAGTGGGGTAGTGAATCTGCTCTGGGTTTCAGTCAGAACTCTAAAGGAACTATCCAAGGTGCTGAATCCATTTTGGAGATATGGCTCAACACTTTAGATAGCTCCTTTAGAGTTTTGAATGCTTCTGACTGAAACCCAGAGCGGATGACCGCCCCAGCTGACATAGGTGCCACCAGCCTCCACTGACTGGGGCAGCAAAAACGAACACAATTTTATTCTTATAGTCATGATGGTGCTATGATGTAAGTGAGTTTAAAATGAAAACCTGTACATGCTCAGAGCACTTTTCTTCCTTTCTTTATTTTTCAACCAGAGTTGGCTTTTTGCCCTAGCATATCATATGTGTAGAAACAGCTAAGAAATGTGTTGTTTATTTCACAATTAAAATAATACACATGGCTGTTGAAAGGCCCCCCCTCCCGACCATTCAACCCAGCATCTAAACAGTGGCTAACTGCACCATTACTTCCACACCCTTCCTTTATACCAGTAACTTTTAGGGGTGGGGCAAGAGAAGGGGGTGCCAGAGGCTGTTGCTCCATAGGCCTCTGCAGAGTGGGTTTTCTCTCTAGGGATGAGATTTGGACTATCAGCCCCAGAATTCCTGGTAGAAAATTATACTCTACCTGTATTGAGAGCCAGTGTGGTGTAGTGGTGAGAGTGTTGGACTGGGAGCCAGGAGAACTGGGTTCTAGTCCCCACTCAGCCATGGAAACTCACTGGGGGACTTTGGGCCAGTCACAGACTCTCAGCCCGAACTACCTCACAGGGTTGTTGTTGTGAGGATAACATGGAGAGGAGGAGAGGATTGTGTATGCCGCCTTGAGTTCCTTGCACAAGGAAAAAAGGTGGGATATACCTGGACCTGGGCATCTGAAGCACCCATTGCCACCTTCTCTTCCCCTGCTCCATAGGGGAAGGGAGCAGGGATCTTTTGCAAGTATTCAACTCAGGACTATTGCTTTTAGGGATGAACTTGTTTCAGTTTGTAAACTACTTGAAAATGCCCCATTCATGACCCCTGTTACAAACGGGAGCACGTGTTCTCCAAAAATGTCCACAAATTCCTGAAATTGTGACCACATTCAAAAAATGCACATTTTTTTAAAGTGCACTTTGTCATGCACATTCACACACACACATGCTCACACACACACTTTCATGCTTTAATCGGTGGGGGGAAATTAACACTTTTGAAAAAAATAAATGAATAACAGAAATGTGCACTTTCCCCATTCAGATGAGCTGAAAACAGGTCAAAATGAAAAAAAAGGAGATGAGTCAAAATGAGCATCTAAGTGATTTGGGGATAATTTAGCTCAAAAGTTGCAATTTCCCCCATCCCTAATTGCTTTTGTCTCCATTTTGCCAATTAATTATTACTTTATCCTGACCTTCTTCCAAGGAGTTCAGAGTGCTAGATGTTGTTCTCTTGCTTCATCTCATCCTAAGAAAAGCCTTGTCAGGTAGGTTTGGTTGAAAAAATGGTTAGAGGTCTAAGCTCACACAGTAAGTTCTTCACAATGTGTGGATTGGAACCTGATTCACTCTGACCCTAGCCCAATACTCTACCCTCTACATATACTGGCTCTCAAATTTAAATACTGCCTTGCTTTCCTGTCCTGTCCTGTCCTGTCCTGTCCTGTCCTGTCCTGTCCTTTGGGGGTATGTTTGAAATTCCCCTGGTGCTTTTGTATGAACAGGGCCATCCAAATCACCTCAAAATGTTCTATAGGGGGGAAAAAAGAGAAACAATAAGAGTGGCAATTCTGGTTGAGAGACATATTTGTTGAAGTGATTGTACATGTTGGTGGAGAAAGGGAGGAGAACGCCACCTGTAGTGTGTGCTCAAGGAGGTAATTATAGCCATCTATTTCTGTTGTCTTAATTCAGCTAGAAACATGAAAACAAGTGGGACTACTTGAACTTGAATAATGCTCAGAGCAATTTATCAAGGTAGTTATTGCTGGCTACCAAGCCAGCAACAGAGAAGTATTGTAGGGTATATATAATGGATACTTTGCCATGGATGCACAAGTTTGCCATTCTAGGAAAATGCACAAGCCATTCCTCTCCAGTATGACAATAAGTTCCTAAGTTTTAGATGCACATTTATGTATGTATGTATGTATGTATTTATCACATTTATATCCCTCCTTTCTTCCAACATGGAACTCAAGGTGGCTACATCTGGTGGTCTCCCCTCCAAGCAGCGACCAGACCCAAACCTGCTTAGCTTCAGCAAGGTGGCTCCCTCATGTGCCTTCAGACTATGCCCTGGGACCACATTCATATTGTGTAATGCAGGAAGGTGATTGTTTGGTAAGGATGAAGCTTCTGGCAGCAATTGGGTGAGCTGGCAGTGACTGGATTTCCTGTTCTGATGTCATGGAGAAGCACCTGCAGGCAGAAAGGTCTCTGACTTCTATTGGCAGAGGTGTTCTGATCTTAGGGCTTCCATTGGTTAATGTACTTAGCTCAGGCAGTAAGAAGCCTAGGAACAGAGCAGCAGATGTAGTGTGAGCCTAGCCAGGGAAGTCAGCTATGCATGGAAATCAAAATTGCTTAGGAAATGAGGACTGGGGCTTGAGAGAGGAAGTGTTCCAGAAAAAGAAAAAGTTAAAGAAGGGAAGCAGAATCCAAGGGAGAAGGAATCTGATTGAGATAATAATGCAAGTAGCATCCTTGGTGGCCCTTGGGTAATTGTTTCCTGCTTTCTAATGCTGTGGTCACTGCTTTCGGACCCCTACAAACCTAACAAACCCCTACAGTCTTTCTGGGATGAGGACTGTACCTTTTGGTGAGGGACCACAGCTTGGTGGTAGAGTACATGTTTTGAATACAGAAGTTGCCAGGTTCAATCCCTGGGATCTCCATATCAAATGATTAAGTAACAGGTGATGGGGAAAAAAAACCCTTGCCTGAGTCCCTGGGGAGTCAATTGCCAGCTTACCTAGTGTTATAATAATTAGAGAGGACGACTACGATGAGAGTAGGGAGATCACATGATTATCCTATACCAGGTTATCAACATACACCAGTAGTTGTAGAGGCTGTGACACTTCAACAGCTGTATGTTTCTTGATGCTTCCATGATCATGTCAATGAGAAACAAGATGCTCCCATTCCCCATGCAGAGATTTAGTTTCTCCTGACCCAGGGGTGGGAGAGGAACTTGAACCTTGAAGAATGCCAAGTCTCTCATGAACACAATGTTAACAACAGCAACATCCGGAAAGAATATGGGCAGTAATTTACCCAGGATTGAGGTTTATTATTATTATTATTATTATTATTATTATTATTATTGGACCATTTTGATAAACAGGGACAACTGGAACATATGGAAGGGCTTCATATAGCCAGGAGCTTCAAAAATGAGGAACTACATTGATTTAGCTCAGTGGTAGCAAACAGCCCTTGTGTGCACAATGAACCAGGTTCAATCCCTAGCATATCCAGTTTAATGTTGTGTTGTTGTTGTTGTTGTTGTTTAAAGATCAGCTATCAGTTGATGGGAAAGAGAGTCGTTGCTTGCCAGAGTAGACAAAATTGGACTTGATGGGCAAGTCCATGTTTTACATACAAAAAGGACCCAGTTTCAGGCCATGGCATATCCAGGTAAGGCTGGGAAAGTCCCCTGACTGAAACACTGGAGAGCCACCATGGCCAGTCAGTGTGAATGATACTGACCATTGGTCTAACTCAGGCTGAATCTACACATAGCAGTTATACTGCTATCATACTGCAGTGATAACGATTGGTGCCCATTGGTGTCATGTGCACCGAGAGTTATCACTGCAGTGTGATAATGGTAAAACTGCTATGTGTAGATTCTCTGCTAGTATAAGGTAGCTTCCTATGGTTTGAAATGACCTGCAGGCCTGTCATGATGATGAATTGGCAGTGCATCCCCACCTCAGTTAGAAGGTGGCATCATGTTATTTAGGCTGTGCTGTGAATATACCCATTTCTCTGTCCTGTTCCCCCTGCCCTTTTAAACTTCATCCCTGTAAGTAACTCTGGTGGTTTTCAATCAGGATGCGGAACTGAAGAGCTAGAATAGAACTGTCGTATAAGATTGCACTGAACATAGCTTTTGTTAACTGCCCCACATGGGGCTGCTTACTGCAGAAAGCATGAATGTAAGGGGGTCAAATGAACAAGGATAACATGAAAGCACAAGCTGTGTGTTCCGTATCATTTGTCACTCACAGCTAGTACATTTTCATTATTTGGCATTGCCACCAACATTGCCCCAGTCAAACAAGACCAAAACTTAGAGGGTGGGGAGGGAGAGTTTATGGTTTGGTTGGACGGTCCACTGCTTGGGTGGTATTGGGCAACCCACTGGCTGCTTATAGAAATGATGCTTTCTCATCTGATACACTTCCCCCTCCCTTCCCAAAATCAGACCTTAACAATGGAAACAAAGATAAACATGCAGAAGAACATTTCACCACCACCACCCCATCGATTTCTGACCTCCTGGTCTTGGTCCTGGCCACTGCTGGAGCTGCAAGGCTCAGATTCCCCATCTACTGGTGAAACAAGGGAGGTGGCAAAACACAGGTTTGGGGGCAAGCTTCTTGTGACAGCGAGGGAGCTGTCTGGCCAGGTAACTAGAGCAGACAGTCTAGTGTCAAAGAGTGATTTCCAAGAGAAAGTTGCACCAGGCAGATGTGAAAAGTTTTATTGGTGTCCCTGCTGCCCCACCACTTCCTGGAACCTCAGTGAGAGCCTGGTCCAGTGGGGGCTTGATCTAGAAGCTACTTAGTTTCATGATTCTTCTTCAGAATTAGGGCTCATGTGCTGTGGCCATGTCTTATGTCTTCTGGTCTGGGTCTCAGCTCAGACTATTAGTGTCTGTAGTCATGACGTTCTGGGGTGATTTTGCCAGTTGGGGTAACTCAGACTCTGTGATCTCCCTGGGTATGGCATCACTAGGGACAGTATCCCAAGGATATGGATGATGTGACCAGTTGGGGTAACTCAGACTCTGTGATCTCCCTGGGTATGGCATCACTAGGGACAGTATCCCAAGGATATGGATGATGTGACCAGTTGGGGTAACTCAGACTCTGTGATCTCCCTGGGTATGGCATCACTAGGGACAGTATCCCAAGGATATGGATGATGTGACCAGTTGGGGTAACTCAGACTCTGTGATCTCCCTGGGTATGGCATCACTAGGGACAGTATCCCAAGGATATGGATGATGTGACCAGTTGGGGTAACTCAGACTCTGTGATCTCCCTGGTTATGGCATCACTAGGGACAGTATCCCAAGGATATGGATGATGTGACCAGTTGGGGTAACTCAGACTCTGTGATCTCCCTGGGTATGGCATCACTAGGGACAGTATCCCAAGGATATGGATGATGTGACCAGTTGGGGTAACTCAGACTCTGTGATCTCCCTGGGTATGGCATCACTAGGGACAGTATCCCAAGGATATGGATGATGTGACCAGTTGGGGTAACTCAGACTCTGTGATCTCCCTGGGTATGGCATCTCTAGGGACAGTATCCCAAAGTTTCTACAAGGGTGTTTCAGTTCCTCGATGCCTGCCTCTCCTGGGGCCTACAGTGGGTCCTCCTCTACAGCTGATACTGCAGGGTTCAAACTGGGGTTCAAAAGCCCCATTGGCTCCTCCTCCTCTTCCTCCTCCTCCTCGGTTGGACCCTTCTGGATAATGTTCTGGTTGGTGAAACATGACAACAGCCAAGTAAAATATGATTGTGGGATTCATAGAATGAGGTATCCAAGAACCATCATTTCTATTGGCTTGAACAGCAATCAGGGGCCGGTACACATGCATGTACATCACTTGATGTCTCTATGATAGAAGATAGGAAACTGAATGTGGGAATGGACTCCATCAAAAAGCAATGCATTTGAGGTGATGGGAAAGTTCTGTATTTGGTGTTATATCTGTATTGGGCCATTCACACCACTGGTTTCTATAGTAATGAAATGTTGAATGCACGTGCGCAAACCAGCTACTTAGCTG
This sequence comes from Heloderma suspectum, assembly GCF_057233095.1. Lineage (NCBI taxonomy): Eukaryota > Metazoa > Chordata > Lepidosauria > Squamata > Helodermatidae > Heloderma > Heloderma suspectum. The sequence goes on from NC_139466.1 coordinate 8,206,492, forward strand.
ATGAAGTCATTGCAAAAGGCTATTAGTGCTGTGCTGAAAATTTCTCCCAGATTTTTTTCCCGACCATTCTTCTTCATTTTGATAGAAGAGAAAATGCTTTCAAAAATAAATTTAGTACTGAAGAAATTTTTGAGAAATTCTCAAGGGTTGGGGATGGGTTTCTTCTGCTTACCTTGCCTAGGAGCTGGCTGAGGAGTGAGCAGAAGTGTCCTGCCTTTCATTGTACAATCATCTCTTTGGCAGCCTGTAGCCTCCTCAGCTCCCTACACTTCAATTGAAGACCAGCGGAAGGCATCATGAGCTAATTCCTCCCTTAGTACTTTCTTAGAGCAGGACATGCAGGTAGCCTGGGATGCTGGCTGTGATTAGATAAGCTCAAAAATGCCAACAAAAGAAATTCAACATAAATTACAGACTGTATAAATGATTGACTGTCCTGTGAATGCGTCAGAAGAGTGGAAGCCCCTTTCATGGGGGAAGAAAACGTTCAGGAAATGGGAGGACAGATTTTGGCAAAGCACTAACTCCACCTCATCCCTGGAGCTGGACACAACACCCCCCCCCCAACACACACACACCCCTGCATTGTGGTGGATGCAAAATGGGGTCCAGCCTGCCAACACAGGTGATGCTGTTGCAGTGCCAACCCCCCTCCCCAACCCTTACAAAAAATGAAAGAAGCTGTGCTACAAGCCTTGCTGATGGGGAGCCCCACTTGTGAGAAACTGGTGAGAATTTCTCCTTCCGCCAGAGAAATTTGGTGAAATTATCTCCCAAATTTCTCTACCCATAAATAAGGTGGAGACTTCTGAGAGGGCAGCTCTAGTTATTATCTTTCATGCAGTGGCATGTAACTTGAGCACCAACCTGCAAGAGTTCTGGTCTGTTAAACTAGCACTAGGGTTCAAATCCCCACTCAAACATGAAATACACTAGGTGACTTTCAGCCAGTCGCTATCCCTCAGCCTAAACATTCCCAGAGCAGAGAGTCATTATGGGTAGATCAAGGAGAATAGAGAGAATGAAGTATGCAGACATGATATCCTGGAGGAATGATGGGATACCAGTGTCATTAAAATATGCCAGCCCCAGAATCTCACTGACTTGTAAGGATTGATTCATATCTAGTTTGTTAATCTTTAACATGCCGGGAGATTAAATGTCAGTGTTATTATAACAATCAGCTCTTGTGTCTAACAAAGTGTGCACTCATCCCCCCCCCCATATCTCCTACCTGCTGGAACTCCTTAAAAGAGGGGACACATGGCATCATCACTGAATGAACACTTCAACAACAACAACAACAACAATAATAATAATAATAATAATAATAATACTCATTAACTAAAATTCTGGGTTAAATTGTGTAATTTATAATACATTTGCTTGTTAATGGGATAATAATGACTTGCAATAACTTTGATCTCAGCAACCATCAGATTCCCCAAAAGCATAACCATGTTGTTCAGTCAACATTCTCCAGAGCCCCACCAGAATTAGATATACAGTGATGCTAGTTATTAAGAAATCATTCAAATTTAATGAATGTGACTCACAAGCTGGCTTTAATTAACTGTTATATATTGTGCAGTGAATTGCTTCATCAATAAATCATTGTGCATTCATAATTGTAAATGAACATTTCTGAAATATGTATTCAGGTAATTAACAATTGAAGCGCCAGCTTTTCCCTCTCCTATTTCTTTCATTGCCCCACCTCCAAACAACAAATAATTCAAGGAAATTAGTTCATTCTGAGCTACCAGTGCTGAAAATTATCCATCTCCTCATTTAGCAGGAACAATGTGAGCATTAAGAAGAGGAAGCCATGGATTAATTGCAAATGTTCTTGAATTTAGTAGGAAGATTAATAATTATTTTCCATGGACTTCAGAGCAGACTTTTTCCAAACCAACTGATCATAACCTTATGTGCTGTTCAGCCATGTTCTGTAAATTATTTTCTATTATATAAACACATGAATCTGCCTTATACTGAATCAGACCATAGGTCTGGTACTGCCCGCTCCAACTGGCAGCATTTTTCCAGGTTCTCACACAGAGATAGGGAGGTGGTGGTGGTGTTTTCCCCACAGCCCCGATACTAGGGATGTCAGAGAATTTCGCCACGAATCTCAGGAAGGCCGAATGCCAGCGCATTCGGGCCCCCGAAACTGGTGGCGAAACAGTCTGGCCCCCCGCCCCCCCCCCGGGATGGGACTTACCTTGGGCGAATCCTCCTGGCGGCGGCGGCTCCGGCGGCAGTTTGGCGGCGGTTCGGCAGCGGCGGCTGCCGGTCTTCCTACCGGCTTCCACCGCCTCCATTTCCAGTAAAAAAAAAACAAAATGTGATAGGCTACGTAAAGATTTACGTAGCCTATCACGGCTAGATTTTTTAAAAATGCCGTGATAGGCTATGTAAATGTTTACGTAGCCTATCACGGCTGATTTAAAGGGGGAAAAAAACACGCGCGTACGCAAATGGCGGCGTCCATGGGTGCCGCCATTTGTGTTCCTTATTTTGACATGTCTTAGTCTACATAAACATTTACGTAGACTAAGACAGCAAAAATAAGGGGAACGCAAATAGCGTAGATGCTACGCTATTTGCGTTCCCCTTATTTTCGCCGTAGTCTACGTAAATGTTTACGTAGACTAAGACATGTCAAAATAAGGAACGCAAATGGCGGTGCCCATGGGCGCCGCCATTTGTGTACGCGTGTTTTTTTCTTTTAAATCAGCCATGATAGGCTACGTAAACATTTACGTAGCCTATCACGGCTGACTGCAGGGACGCAAACGGCGGCGGCTATGGCTGCCGCCATTTGCGCACCCAGCCGGCCAGGATTCGGGGGGGAGGGACGGAGCGCCTCCCCCCCCGGCCAGAATTTCGGGAGGAGGGATGGAGCGCCTCCCCCCCATCTCAAATCAATTTCGTGAGAAGGTGAGTGACTTTCGTACATCCCTACCCGATACTAGATCTGTATGCAAATGGCCTCTCAAAATTCCCCAGAGTATTTGTGGGCAGAGAAATGGGGAGGGGGGATTTTCACAGAATTTCTCCCAGGGGAGGAGAAATTCTCCAACAGTTTCTCACAGATAGGACTCACTATTGGCAGGAGTTGTAACATAGATTCTTTCTTTTCTCTTAAGCCTTTTGGGTTTTTTCCACTGCTGCTACATGTGTTGAGGCTTCCACTCGTCTGCATCATTCTCAGGGCATTTTAGAATTTATTTTGGTGCTGTTTTGGAGCTTACTTAATTACTACAATGTGGTGAAAGGGTGCTGCTGCTGCTGCTGCTGGTGGTGGTGCTGCTGGTGGTGGGATGTGTGTGTGTGTTCTTCCAATTATACATCTCCCCATTCCTCTGCAGCCTCCCAAGCTGTCTGTGCTTCCTGATCTGAAAAAGCCCAATGGGAGGAATTACTTTATTATGTCTTCCCTTGGGCTTTAATTGCCATGTGGGATGCCAAGGAAGCTACAGGTTGCCACAGAGATGATTGTACAGTGAAAGACAGGACACCCATGCATGCTCCTTGGCCACCTCCTAAGTAGGTAAGCACAATAACCTTGAAGCCAACCCATGAGAATGTCTCCAAATTTTCTTCTCCTTTGAATTTCTTTCCTAAAGCAATTTCTTCTCTCTCAGATTGGATGAGAATGGTCAGGGGAAAAAAATGGAATAATTGCACAATGCACGTGATATACTTCTTAGTGGGGGATGTCAGCGACTGAAACTGAGACATTCTGCTCACAAAGCTTAAGTTCAACCATTCAGCAGCAGGCCTTCCCTCAATGCAGCATTAGGAGAAGGGTTGTAGCTCATGAGGACATGCTTTCCCTGTGCAATGTCCCAGGTTTGATCCCCGACTGCTGCCCATCAGTGTCAACAATACTGGGCTAGATGGACCATTGCTTGGACTCAGTATAAGGTAGCATCCTAAGTCCCTAGATAGGTAGCATCCTAAGTCCCTCAGTATAAGGTAGCATCCTAAGTCCCTAGATAAGTAGCATCCTAAGTCCCTCAGTATAAGGTAGCATCCTAAGTCCCTAGATCTACTCTTAAGGTGGCTATTTACATGCCAACAAAAAGGAGGAAATACTTCACCAAAAATGAAAACAAAAGACTTACATTTGCATATGCTAATTTATATGTGAAAATTTACATAATTTATATGTAAATCTAGAAACAATGGCTATAATGTATATAGAAATACAACATATCTCACTATAGTAGATAAATTATTGTCGTTACTACTACTACATTTATATCCCACTTTTTTCTCCCTCTTGAAAGGAACCCAAGGTGGCTTATATGGTTGTCCTCCTCTCAATTTTTTAGTGGAGAAGATTGTGAAATGTGCACTGTGGGGTGTGCCTGCTCAGGCTGCTGTCCCTGTGCTGCTAACTGTTGATGGACAACATCAACACCACTGCTCTCCCTTCTTCTGGTTCTTTGTCTTTAAACTGAACCTGGACTGGACAACCATTCAAATAGAAGACAGCTTCAAATAAAAGACTATGCTCTGACAGCCCTTGAAAAAAATGACTGTCTTCTGTGAAGTAGGACATCTGGCCACTCTTTTCCAAACATATCCCAGTTAACAAAACAATTCTAATCCTCCTTGAAGACTGGAGAAGGGAGGTTTGGATGGATCAAAGGCGTCTTCTGCCAGGGGAGATGGGCTCTGCTGGTGGGGTAGCACATCCACCCCGGGGACCCCTGGTATACTCCCCAGAAAAAAGATCTACTACCAGCAGTGTTTCCACTGGTGGAAGGAGCCTAAACAGGATGCAAACTGAACAAATGTATCCCCTATCCCCTAACGTGGAGTGCTCCAGTCAGTTAGCCATGCAGATCTCCATAATACTCCATTCCATTCCCTTTCCCCCACAGTTTTTCATCCCCCCTCCCCCATAGTCTATCAACATTCCATAGGGATGGCAAATGAGTATTGTTCAAGATCAACAAAATCCTCTGAAGATCGACCCATTGCTTGTGTCTTGCCTGATCCCCATTCGCATTTGCGATTGCTACTCACATTGCGCAAACTGGAAACTTACGCAAATGGACCAGTGAACAAACAGGAGATTTGTACAAGTTTCCCCAAATTTCCCCAAGTTTCCTCCATAGGCGAAAGTGGGCTGCTTTAGTCTACAGATAATTTGCACAAATTAGGCAAATTGATCAAATAGACCTGGGAACTGAGAACAACACAAACTTGAGTACGTGATTGACAATTGATGAATATGTTTGATGGACATATGCTCATGCTGTCATTCAGAGCAAGCAAAAATGAAATTCTCATACTTTCCTAGCATTTCATGGCCTTGGAGAACCCTCAATCCTCATCAGGTTGTTCTTAGGGTTTGGTCCTTTATGGTGCTGTAGTGTGTGTGTGTGTGTGTGTGTACATTTACAAACCTCAGGGCTCCCTGAAACCTGCTCATACTTCCTTTTTGTGCATGGGTGGTGCTGATTTGGCTACATAATATAAGCAATAACAGTCATGTTCTGAACATCAGAAACAGAGTTAGCTCCTATGGAGGTCTGGGGAAGAATACAAGGGGAATTAAGTTGGTGCATGGTAACACATGTGATATGTACGATTGAAACTAAAAACACCACCTTGCAAAAAAGAACAATATCTGCAAATGGAGCAGCTTCTTCTTCTTTTTTTTATCTGCTACAATCAGGAGCCTTTAATTAATTATTACATTCCCCCCCCCCCGCCATCAATGCATACAAGTGGAGCACTAACAAACAATTGCCAATTCATGTAGTTTGCTCTTAGAGAAATATTCAGAAGAATATGAAGTGCTAGAGGAGATGAAAGGTACATTTGCAATATAGGAGGAAATTCATTATCTGAAAATCATTTTTAACCAAATGATTAAAGATGCTGTGAGCTGGTAAGTGAATCCTTCTGTAGTCTCAATCTCCTGTTCTTGGAACTAAGACACATAACTGGGAAAAAGTAGATCTTATTTTTGAATCAAAGTTGTTATTATTACTAGTAAAGTCCCAAAATCTGTCCTCTAATTCCCTGAAAGTTTCCCCCCACAAAAGCAGGCTCTGTGTTTCTGCCACATTCTTTTTGTGGCATTTTTTTTTCAAGTTACCTTATCACTGAGAGGTGGCCGAGGGTGCTGAGTGTGTTTTTCCTTCTTTTTATTACACATCTCCCCATCAAAATGCACCCTACCAAGCTTCCTGACCTGAAAAAGCTTCATGGGAGGAGTTGAGTCATGATATCTTCTCCTGGGCTTTAATTGAAGTGTGGGAAGCCAGGGAGGCTGCAGACCACAAGAGATATTATTGTAAATGAAAGACTAAGGCACACCCCTCAGCCACCTCATACGTTCACCATAAACACATCTCCACCCATGAAAATTTTCTTCTCTTTTGATTTTTTTTCTCCTGAAAGCAATTTATTTTCCATTACATTGAATGAGAATGGTTGGGGGGTGGAGGAGTAGAAGCTGTTTAAATATATATTTTGGCACAGCACTGTTCTTTCTTTCTTTCTTTCTTTCTTTCTTTCTTTCTTTCTTTCTTTCATTTCTATACCACCCCATAGCCGAAGCTCTCTGGGCAGTTTACAACAATTTATAAAAATAGAGTGTTACAAAAGCACATAATAAAGACCATCTAAAAAATTTAACACAGAAAAATTAAAATAATGTAAACAGCTAAAAGCAATCTGAGTAAACAATATTTTTCTAATAGACCTTTTCAAAACAGCAGACATAGATGCCCCATCTTGTACTATTAAATGCCTTGGAGTAGAGGGTGGTCTTTACCTGGCACCGAAAAGATGATGAGCATTACAGTACCTAGTTAGATAGCAATCTTATGGTCCCTGGGAGGTTGTCCCAGAGACTGTAGGTTTGCTCAGAAAAATCCTTCTGAGGTTGGAGACAGTGCTCCAACCTCAGATGGGGGCAGTCAGAGATCCAACCTCCTTCCCATCCCTTCACAGCTGGTGTGGAAACAACTGTGCCAGCTGCCCTCCAAGGTTGGAAAAGTGACCTCAGAGGAGGAGGAGGAGGAGGAAAGGGGTCATTCCAGTGGGTGAGGAGGGGAGGAGACCAGAGAGTCCAGGATATGAAGTATCCTGACCTGAGCCCCCTCCAGGCTCCTTCCCTCCCCCTCCAAAGTTCACAGGCTGAAAAGCCCCTCTAGTAAAAATAACTTTCCCTCTGAAATCCGTTTTATCTGACACAGCAGGGGAATGGATCTTGGAGCCTTTAGATGCAAAGCAGAAGCTCTTCCACTAAGCTATACCCCCTCCCCTGAAATAACAAAGAGAGAGATAATATAGAGAGATACCCTACACTCAAGCGCTCTCTATTTACCAGGGACATCCCCCATTTTCTGATCCTAGTAAATCACAGTCTTTTTTTTTATGCTGTGATTGCCCTTTGGGAATGCCTGGTTAAAATGGTGTTACTGTGGGGTTGCTAGTAGGGATTAGGTGAATCTGTCCATTTTTTCTTCCTCCCACATTCAATTTAAAATAAATAAATACATCTCAAGGTCTTTCTCTCCTGAATATGAACTTCTCAAATGTTAATAAATTCTTCTCAAACGGAAACAAAATTCTCACCCAGCCCTTCTTGCTAGAATGGTCATTTTTCAGGGTTCAGCTTAGTGCTGTGTCAAACCCCTCCCTGGTCTTTTGCAACTTCTTCACTGTCCTGCAAAAGAGGCAGGCTTTTTTTTCCTGCTTCCTTTGCAGAGATTGTGAGAGTTTTGGAGCCATTTATCAGCACGCAAGGCTTCAAGGCTTTGCTGTTGTTGTTGTTGTTCAGTCATTAAGTCGTGTCCAACTCTTCATGACCCCATGGACCATAGCACGCCAGGCCTTTCTGTCCTCCGCTCTCTCCTGGAATGTGCTCAAGTTCATATTCATTGCATCGGTGATGTTATCTAGCCATCTCATCCTCTGTCATCCCCTTCTCCTTTTGCCTTCAATCTTTCCCAGCATCAGGGACTTTTCCAGAGAGTTTTCTCTTCGCATTAGGTGGCCAAAATATTTGAGCTTCAGTATCTGTCCTTCCAATGAGCAGTCAGGGTTGATTTCCTTTAGGATTGACTGATTTGACCTCCTTGCAGTCCAGGGGACTCGTAAGAGCCTTCTCCAGCACCACAGTTTGAAGGCATCAATTCAGCTCAGCCTTCCTTATAGTCCAGCTCTCACAGACATACATTACTACTGGGAAAACCATAGCTTTGATTAGACGAACCTTTGTTGGCAAGGTGATGTTTCTGCTTCTTACTATGCTGTCTAGGTGTGCCATAGCTTTCCTCCCAAGGAGCAAGCATCTTTTAATTTCATGGCTACAGTCACCGTCTGCGGTGATCTTGGAGCCCAAGAAAATAAAATCTGTCACTGCTTCCATTTCTTCCCCTATATGCCAGGAAGTGATGGGGCCAGAAGCCATTATCTTAGTTTTTTAAATGTTGAGTTTCAAACCAGCTTTTGCACTCTCCACTTTCACCCTCAACAAGAGGCTATTTAGACATTTATCAGCACACAAGGCTGCAAGGCTTACCTTACTGAAATGAGGTGGCTGAGGTGTGTGCTCTTCATTTTCCAACTTAAGTCCTGTTCTCCTGTGCTTTTGCAGCCTCTCCAGTCTCCACTCCTTGTGCATTCTGAAAAAGCCTCCTAGAGGACTTACTCATGGCTTGTCCCCTTGGGACTTTCCAGTGCTGCCACCTGTTGAATGCCTGAAAACTGAGTGAAATGGTGTTGGTGGTGGTGGTTTTTAAAAGGACTTCACGACCACCACCTCACTTGGTTTTCAGGCACTGAAAGACTCCATATCTGGGGAAGCAATTTGGTAGTGGGTAATGTTCAGAACTGAGAATCATCTTACAAAATACACAGCCAATGCCATCAGAACAGCTATTTCTGTTAGGAGCCTGGTAACACCTTCTTAACTTTAAAGACAGTAGTTTGGAAACAGTGTGCTGGTTAACCCTGGGGTTCCTTAGAAGTGATCAGGGTTGTCCAATCAGAAAACCAGTCATGGCAGATTAACTTATTGAAGACAGTTGATCTTCTCCTGAATCATGCAACTCCAGGAGAGTGTTGAGAGCCAGTGTGGTGTAATAGCTAGAGTGTTGCAGTGGGAGCCGGGAGATCTGGGTTCTAGTCCCCACTCAGCCATGGAAGCTCACTGGGTGACTTTGGGCCAGTCACAGACTCTCAGCCCAACCTAGCTCACAGGGTTGTTGTTGAGAGGATAAAATGGAGAGGAGGCAGATTATGTACAACAGCATATGCTGTACAGTCCCTTACGGAGGAAAAAAAGGATATAAATGTAATAAACAAACAAAGAAATAAATAGGTTCAAGGGTACCACACAGTTCATGTGGTATAACAGTGAAGTCTGGCAAATCTAGCCAGACCCCATTTTTAGTTTAGTTATATGCTGCTTTTCCATGGACTGTGCTCAAAGCAGCTCATGATAACCATCAACCTATCAAAATGCAATATCTGCATTTTTTTGGGGGGGAATATAAGGGGGAAAATCAGATTAAAATATGGGAAAACCATCCATTCAATGAACATAGCATCAATTCAGTAATCTAGACCTGAGTAGAAAATAAAAATAAAAATGAGCAGACTACAACAGAATTCTTTGTTTAAGGAGTGGGGTGGGGTGGAGTGGGGTGGGGGGAACCTAAGCCAACTATCACTGCTAGTGCTGGTCTTGCTGCTCTCCAAGGTTCAGCGATCTTGGGGACAAGGTCTACTCACAGGTCTGACTCACGGATAGTATGGAGATCTTGGAAAAGGATCTTATTATTTATTTATTTATTTATTTATTTATTTATTTCTATACCGCCCAATAGCCAAAGCTCTCTGGGCAGTTCACAAAAATTAAAACCAAACAACACACAATAAAACAATTTAAAATATATAGAACATTAAAACCACAATATAACAATACAACCACAATAAAACCTAGCAGCAGTGCAAGAGTTTAAAATATAGATTTAAAACAGCAAAGATAAAAATTTAGAAAGCTAAAATGCTAAAATGCCTGGGAAAATAAAAAGGTCTTCACCTGGCACCGAAAGGAATACAATGTAGGCGCCAGGCGAACCTCACTAGGGAGCTCATTCCAGAGCCGGGGTGCCACAGCAGAAAAAGCCCTCCTCCTAGTAGCCACCCGCCTCACTTCCTTTGGCAGGGGCTCATGAAGAAGGGCCGCTGATGATGACCTTAAGGTCTGGGCAGGCACATATGGGAGGAGGCGATCCTTCAGGTAACCTGGCCCCAAGCCGTTCAGGGCTTTGAATGTTAACACCAGCACTTTGAATCGGGCCCGGAAATGGACTGGCAGCCAGTGCAGCTGGAAAAGTACTGGTGTAATATGAGCTCGCAGGCCAGTCCCTGTTAACAATCTTGCTTCCCTATTTTGGACCAGCTGAAGTTTCTGGACTGTTTTCAAAGGCAGCCCCACGTATAACGCATTGCAGTAATCCAGACGAGAAGTTATCAGAGCATGGATAACTGTAGCTAGGCTATCTCTGTCCAGATAAGGACGTAGTTGGTATACCAGCCTAAGCTGATAAAAAGTGCTCCATGCTACTGAGTTCACCTGTGCCTCAAGTGACAATTCTGGATCCAAGAGCACCCCCAAACTACGAACCTGATCCTTTAGGGGGAGTGCAACCCCCTCCAGAACAGGTTGAATATCACCTAGCCGGGCAGACGAACCACCCACTAACAGTGCCTTCGTCTTGTCTGGATTGAGTTTCAGTTTATTGGCCCTCATCCAGTCCATTACCGTGCCCAGGCCCTGATTCAGAACAGCCACTGCCTCACCTGGTTTTGATGAGAAAGAGCAGTAGAGCTGGGTGTCATCTGTATATTGATGGCACCTCAGCCCACACCTCCGGATAACCTCCCCCAGCGGTTTCATGTAGATGTTAAACAGCATGGGGGATAAAATAGAGCCCTGTGGAACCCCATGGCATAATTGCCATGGAACAGAGCAATAATCCCCCAGCACCACCTTCTGGAATCGGCCATCCAAGTAGGAGCGGAACCACTGTAGTGCAGTGCCTCCAACTCCTAACCCAGACAACCTATCCAGAAGGATACCATGGTCGATGGTATCGAAAGCCGCTGAGAGGTCCAGGAGAATCAACAGGGTCGCACTCCCCCTGTCCCTCTCTTGGCAGAGGTCATCCCACAGGGCGACCAAGGCAGTTTCCGTTCCAAAACCAGGCCTGAAGCCCAATTGAAATGGATCTAGATAATCCGTTTCATTCAAGAGTGCCTGGAGCTGTCCTACAACCATCCGCTCAAGCACCTTGCCCAGGAAGGGGATGTTGGCCACTGGCCTATAATTGTTAACATCCTCTGGGTCCAGGTTAGGCTTTTTCAGGAGTGGTCTAATTACTGCCTCTTTTAAAGCGGCAGGCACCACTCCCTCTCTCAAGGAGGAATTTACAACCTCCTGGGCCCAGCCGGACAACCCCTCCTTGTTTGATTTAATAAGCCATGAAGGGCAAGGGTCAAGCACACAAGTGGTCGATTGGACTTGGCCAAGCACCTTGTCCGCATCCTCAGGCCTCAGTAACTGAAACTCATCCAATAAAACTGGACCAGACGGTGCTCTGAACGCCTCTACCAATGGAACTGCATTAATGGTGGTGTCCAATTCATGACAAATCTGAGCGACTTTATCCTCAAAGTGCCATGCAAACTTGTCACAGCATGCTACCGAGGGTTCCACCATCTCTCTCCCTGGCCCAGAATGTAACAGGCCGCGAACCATTCTGAAAAGCTCCGCTGGACGACACTGAGAAGATGCAATGCTGGTGGAAAAGAACTGTCTCTTTGCCACCCTCACCGCCACAGAGTAGGCTCGATAATGGGCTCTTACCTGTGTTCGGTCAGACTCAGCATGAGTTTTCCTCCACCTGCGTTCTAGCCGTCTCCCCTCTTGCTTCATTGCCCTCAGCTCAGGTGTATACCAAGGAGCTGGCCGGGCTCTGCTCAGAGGGAGAGGGCGCTTGGGCGCGATCGTGTCAACTGCCCGAGTCATCTCTGCATTCCACAGAGCAACCTGTGAGAACATGGTGAGACAGAATCATTTGCAATGCATGTGGGTTCACTTACAGATACATCAGTGAGAGATTGGTTCTCCGAGGGTAGGGAACTTCAGGGCAACTCTGTCCTAAGAGAAGAATGCTAAATTAAGGGAGTATTTCTTTGCCACATAGAAGCACAATTTGGGCAGAACTAATGCTAGGAAATTGGAAGCTCCACTATCTTTTAACCAGATTAGAGGAGTGGGTTGATTCAGATCATATACTCTGTTCCAGTGATTTGCTGTTAATAAGACTAATTTATTAGGGCCCAGGTATTGGCCATAACCTATTGCTTGGATAACAAAACCAAATACACCTTGAGGAACAACTCCCAAGCCTGGAAAAACTGAGGCACGTAATTTCAGAAGGCACACTGTGTTTAAGTAATAGCGTGTGTGGATTTAATCGAGGATAATAAGAAAATTAAATTGCAGGAAATGGAAAGTTGAACCCTGCCACTGCTTGGAGGACTGCGAGTCTATAATTGAAGCAACCTTCTCTTCTGCTTAGGTGTTTGGTCTTTGATCTTTTAAGAATTTACATTCTCTGGTCGCTCTGAATAACTCTGGATGAAATTGAAATTTAAGATCTCTGAAGAAAACTGACATAAGACCCATGTTGATCAGATGCCTTGACTTAAACAGTCTGAGTAAGAACTCTAAAAATATGAGTTGTCCAAGATGTTCATAGAATCATAGAATAGTAGAGTTGGAAGCAAGTTGTCCAGCCTAGCCTTGAAGGCTCCGTGGTCATGAATTATGGGAATTGTAGTCCAAAATATAGAATCATAGAATAGTAGGGTTGGAAGGGGCCTACAAGACCACTGAGTCCAACCCCCTACTCAGTGCAGGAATCCAAGTCAGAGCATCCCTGACAGATGGCTGTCCAGCCTCATCTTGAATGCCTCCAGTGTGGGAGACCCCACCACCTCCCTAGGTCATTGGTTCCATCGTCGCATTGCTCTAACAGTCAGGAATTTTTTCCTGATGTCCAGCTGGAATCTGGCTTCCTGTCACTTGAGCCCATTATTCCATGTCCTGCAGTCTGCGATGATGGAGAAGAGATCCTGGCCTTCCTCTCTATGACAGCCTTTCAAGTACTTGAAGAGCGCTATCCTGTCTCCCCTCAGTCTTCTCTTCTCAAACCTAAACATGCCCAGTTCTTTCAGTCTCTCCTCATAGGGCTTTGTTTCCAGTCCCCTGGTCATCTTCATCACCCTCCTCTGTGTCAGGAGCGCCCTAGCTGCCTCTTACAGTCCCCTCCAATAGCCAACTCAGGACACAGACAATGAGGATTCTTTCCAAGTCTTTATTCCTTTATGACTCTTACAGATACTAATCACTAGTGACTAAGGAAGGAACTGCACTGGGGATAGATAGAAGAGTAGCCTAAGCTCCAGGTAAGGCAGTTGGTCCCCATTTGAAGGAGAAGTGCGGGAAGATTCTGAACTTATGGGCTATGGAGAGGTCCTCCCTCTTACCCTTGGGTCCTTGGGATGCGACCGTTGTTTGAGCACCAAACCAGCGGAGCGCCTCCTTTCGGTGCCCTCCATCTGGCGCCACTCCCTGCATCTGCGCCGAGCGTCCAGCAAGCTCCACTCCGGTGCTCTCTCACTGCCAGGGTCACTATCTATATCAGGAATGCTTGCAGGAGGAATCTCTGCCAGCTCCCAGCTGCTGTGCTTGTGAGAGATGAGCGAGCTCCTCTCCCACGGATAGCTGTTCTTCCTCAGAATCCGAACTGCTCTGGGGCTCTTTGGGCTCAGTTTCCACCCTGATACTCTGAACCTCAAGGATCAACCATATTCGCCATGATACAGAAGAGCACTGGCATAGCTGCAGATGGCACTCCTAATGACTGTGACTGGATGCTTAAAATAACCTGCTAACTTGCTCTTTCTCTCAGGGCAGCTTGCCTATAGCCCCAGATGGTCTCCTATCTAGATCCTTTAGGGGCAATCCAATGGGCTGAGCCCTCATAAGATGGAAGCTTCTCAGCATGGAGGCTTCTGTGTATCCAGTGCCCTCCCAGGCTGAAGTCTGCCTCCCAGGGCAGGACCAGCAGCCATCTTTGCCTCCCTGTCCTCTGATCAGGGTTTTGTTTGTTTGTTTTGCTACATGGGCTTTTTTGCCTGTCTAGCAACAACACTTTGGAGGGGGAGGGCAGGAGGCTGAAAGAAGCTCAGGATAGCTTGTATCCTAGCTTCTCTGGTCTGCTGTCCTCTCTGTCCACTGGAACACACCTCCCTGTCCACATTCCCCCTTCTCTGAGGCTTTTTCTGACCTTGGAGGCCAGCTGGCATGGCTCTTTCTGTGCTGGCTGTGAGGGTGTGTGGAAGGGAGTCAGATCTTCGACTCCCACTTGTAAGGTTGGGATGCTGTTTCCAGCCTCAGAGGGGGAAATCCACACTATCCTATGGCCCCTCAAATGATGTCCAGAGGCCACAGGATTGCTCCCAAAAGGCCAAACCTGTTGAACTTTGGTAATAGAGCTGCATCATGCATCAAATCATTCCCTAGCCTTATGCATGGACTTTTGCATAGACATTTCTTAAGGTTTTGGATTTGTGACACACACACACACACACACACACAGAGAGAGAGATACACAGTCAGCTGAACATAGTAAACATGTTGTATATGTTTATGCAAGTAGAATATGTGGATGGTGCAAGCTTTTTCCCTGTCCTCCCATCTGTTTAATTGCTGCATTTATATGCCACTTTCTGCCAAAATTTCAAGGCTGTTTACATTTTTATATAAACAATTACCACCTAAGAAAATTCAAAAGGGGAAGAATAATAGGGAGGGTAGAAGAAGATGAGCATATTAATGAAACAAATGTTCATGCTGTTATACGATGAAAGCACATAATTACCAGGTAGAGAGGCCACTGAGAGTGAAGGAGCCAAATGGTTATTGGCGCAAGTCAGGCTGATGGAGGGGGACTCACTGGCTCATCTCTCCCTTTGATACAGCCAAGTGGATTGGCGGCTGGTGGTGGTGGGTCTTCTCAGAATGGAGGGGCCAAGTGGAGCATTTCCCCAGCTGAGCCAGTGAAGGGGAAGTGGCTACTGATGCAGGCAGCAGATGCTGGGGAAAAGCCAAACAAGAGTTGGTGTGATTCCTCCCTTGGACTCCTCCGAGGTCAAAGGGGAAGGGCAGGTTCCAGACCCGGGAGAAGGAACTAGCACAGAAGCAGCTTGAGACCCCTTACCACCAGTCAATGAACAATGCCCTACTGCAGCCCACCATTGGATTCAGAGGGCGAAGTTCCA
This sequence comes from Heloderma suspectum, assembly GCF_057233095.1. Lineage (NCBI taxonomy): Eukaryota > Metazoa > Chordata > Lepidosauria > Squamata > Helodermatidae > Heloderma > Heloderma suspectum. The sequence continues at coordinate 8,221,891 of NC_139466.1, forward strand.
CTAACCCCAGCAGAGCAAAAGCAGCTTCATGTGAAAGAACAACAGAGGTGAGCCTCTGTCCATTTAAGATGGAGAGGCTCCCAGAGGCCAGAGGACTGATTGCCAGCCGCTGCTCTAGGATGCTGTAGTTAAAAGCAGGCAGGGGCAAAAGTGCTGGAGAACAATGATGTACCTACACATATTATCTACTCAAATTTCTCAGTTAGAAGCCTTCATATTTCTTCCTAGAATATTGTAATATTTGAAATGGAGGATTTTAGAATATGTTGTTATATTTTTATTTTTTATTTTTTTTGGCTTTGTTCTGTTTTGTTTGGTTAAAACTCACAATAAAAACATCAAAAAAGATGTACCTACATGTTGGATTGCATCAGCCTCACCTTTGACCATGAGCCTGGACCTCACGCTATGCTCTTGAATCCCTGGAGTTCAGCTCTGGACTATTGACTCCTCTCTGCCTCGCTGACTCCTCTCTGTGGAATTAGTAAACTCCCCAGCTCTGGGCATCCTCTGTCTTTCCCCGGCCTTGGGCAGGTTTATGACCCAGCTTATCAGCAAGTGATTTATTGCAGCCGCTGTATAGCAGCTGCGGTCAGCCAGCAAGGACTGACAATTGGTCCCATCCCAGCTGATGAAGGAGGCCAATGGCTCACCACCAAAAAAGAGGACCAAAGGGGATAGAGATGGTCATAACATGTAGCATGTGTTCATTGATATATCAAGGTGCACATTTAGAAATTATGACTATCATTTATATAGAAATGGAATACATCTCACCATAGTAGAGAAGACCGTGAGCAGGGGACCTGTGTGCTTGCTGCTCAGTCTGCTGTCCAGGTACTACATGTGGATAGGGAACTTTTCCTTTTGCCCAAAACTCAACCTGGACTGGTCTGGACAGCTCTTCAAACAGAGGACTGTCATCTGTAAAGTAGGACACATGGCCAACCTACCTGCTATATGTCCCACCACCAAAAGAGGTTTGGTTGGTGGGAACACAACATAGGGCCTTTTCTGGGGTAGCACCCCAGTTTCAGAAGGTGAGGCTAGCTCTGTCCTTGAGGGTGTTTAGGCAGGACGTTTAAGCATTCTTATTCCACCCCAGAACACTTCTGGTAACAATGTCTTTCAGAGATATTTTGCATCTCTGTCTGAAGGTTGGTTCTCTTTTCTAAATCTTCAGCTTCATCATATCAATGGATTATCCATGGATCTTTACATTCATTGCACAGTGACTGTCAATGGGTTATAGCCAAAATTAGCCTCACTTTATATGTATATTTACTCTCTCTCTCTCTCTCTCTCTCTCTCACACACACACACACACACACACACATGTTCACTCTATGTAGGACAATCATTGGATACAACCGGTATTTTGCAAAAAAAACAAAAACACTTTTTGGGGTAAATAAATAAATAAATCCACAATCATTCGTCCCTTGTTTCATCATGCTTCTCTCTCTCTCTCTCTCTCTGTATGTGTGTGTGTGTGTATCTATATCTATCCATATCCATATCTATATCTATATCTATCACAGATTAATCAGGCTCCAAATCTCCACTGTGCTGCTAGCAGAGAGCCTGCTTTCCAATGTCAAGGAGTTGTGCATATGAATTATTTAATAGTATTCAAGTTGTTTATTTTGCCAGTGGGATTTGTGGGAATGTCTTCCTTAGCAATGATCTAACATTTACTGTTTGGATGTTGGCTTTTCCATGTCTTAATCAATGCAAATTGGGTCATAAAAGCTGCCAGCAGCACAGAACATGAAGGTAAGGCGGGTAGTTTTGTTAAATGTGATATAAGACAAACTTTGTGTGTTTTCTGGTACATGTATAAAGAAAAGAAACAAATGATAGCAAAGTTACAGATGCAATCTCTTTTCCCTTCCTTCCTTCCTTCCTTCCTTCCTTCCTTCCTTGCTTCCTTTTTTTTTCTTTCCCAGAGGGCTATATTTGTGTTAACTTTATCTGCAGAATATTTTTATTGATATATATATATATATTTGGAGCTGTGGAATTCAGGAATCATCTCCATGGAAGAGTGAAGGGAGCAAAGATTGTTATCAGGTTCCTGACACATTAATGGCAAATATCTTGTGTTTTCTGTTTCCATCCTTCCATTTCTGACAGACAAGGGAGAGTCTGCTAACCAATCCTTGACAACAAACTGTAGTATGACTAGAAGTAGCTTTTGGAAAACTGGCCATTACACTGAGGTGTAGGATCATCTAATTCATTCTTGGACCTGAAGGGAAGAATAGTTGGGCTATGGAGTATGGATATGTGTGAAGGGATGGATGGATCAGTCTATTTCCTGTACACACCACTTTTTTAAGAAGTGTTCCTTGGTGTCTTTCTTTGGTGGTTGTGGGGACAGTTGAATTTCCAAGGAGCCCTTCCTATTATTGTGTATTCTATGAGGCTGGCACAGGGCAGGGGAAACCAAACTAGAGTTGCCACCAAGTAATATGAGACCCAGGGAAGGACAAATATGTTTTGGTTTCTCTCCGTTTCTTATTTTTTTTTTTTCCCCAATCTGAAGTTCACTTGTTTTGAACTTTGAGAATTTCTACAGTCTTAAGTTCAGTTCATTGTGAACTTTGAGAATCATTCTTTCTAAAGTTTATATGGAAATTCATTAGCAGCTTTGTGCACGCTTCCTTGAATACATGCATTTTTGTATGCATTTTGGCCTAATATGCACATTTTTGCAAGCAAGCTTCCAATATAATGCATTTTTGAGGTATTCCCCCTAATATAGACATCTTGTATGCATTTTATTTTTAATTGGAGAACTCTATTGCAAAATTTGGAGAACTGTGAATTTTTGAGGCATAAGTGCATTTAGGTTTGCATATTGTTTGAAAGTGCAAAATTAGCTACATTTGCATTTAAAGGTGAATTGAACTAATTTCTCCCCCATCCCCAATGATATTGAGAATGTATGCAGCACCATCAGCATTCATGAACCAACACTGAAAGTTTGGAGAAACCAGACAAGCTTTTTTCAAATCCTCACTGAGAAGGCTTGTGAATATCACACTGATTCTGAACTGAGCTGAATGGAGCTTTCCTACCACCATATTGTCCCCTTCTTGAATGACAGAAATATTCTCTTTGTGCCACTCATTCTCCAGAGGAAATGCATTCTAATCAATACTTCAGATGCAGCAAAAGTGGATGATCTATGGTTCCTATTTAGAAAACGTGAGCCAGTATTGAAGAAATTAAATTAAATTGCTTGGCTATTTAGTTTCCTTCTAATGGCATCTGAACCATCTAGGTTCTTTTGAAAGAAAGACTGGGGAAAAAACACCACCAGCCCTCTTTCTAAAGAACGTTGTTTCCCAAAGCACTTACAATAAGGGCTGATGAATGCCTGGGAAGTCAAGAAATAGTGACTTTTCTGCATAATTTTCAGAGAGTATTTCATCACTGGGTGGGCAGTAAACAATCTGGTGGCATTGTGACAGTATTTAAAAAAGATGATTGCACACACCATGTATAAAGAGGGTAGTGGTCTCTTTTCACTTCTCCAAATAGCAAATCTATACCCATGTTCAGTACATTTCTCCATTAAAAAAATAAAATAAATAAATCGAAACATTTATATACTACCTTGCAGCATTAAAACATACCCCCAAGACACATTTTTTAAACTCATTAAACACTTTAAAAGAATTGCGTCAGCCACCCTTTTGTTTCCCTGACTATATCCTATGTCAATCTTTCATAATATGGTCAGGATGTGTGATTAAGTCTATATGCCTGAGGGGGCTTTGGAGCTGTGATGCTTGAACAGCATCTCTCCCTCCCTCCCTACAACATGACATATCAGTTGTATGGAGTAGGAACCTCTGTCCCAGCTAAGTGTCCAATTCACCCCTTGGAGCTTAGCTGCTGGACCAGAGAAGAGGACCCTCCCCCTCTCACACACACACAGTGCAATGGCAGCCGTGGAAGAAGTTTGAGTAGTGCAGCCAGATAAGGCTGAATTGGGCAGGAAGAGAGTGACAGTGACAGTGACAGTGCGGGATGCCTTGGTGACTTGGGGGTGAACTCCATGAGTCAAGGAGCATGTGGTGCCTGAGATGCCCTCTTTATGGCTGCCTGGACCATGGACTAGTAATGGTGATTTCACCAAACTGCCTAATTAGTTGGCTAATTGGTCAAAACTCATCCATTTGCACTGCTCATGTTTGTAGCCAGCCTGGATGGATGTATTATGACTTTGCTATTAAGTCTGGCATAGATTGCAAGCTTTGGAACGTGCACAGCCTGCATCTCAACAGTGCCATTTCTGTGCATGCACCGAGTTGGTAGGTTTGACAACTCTTGAATGATTTGGTATGTCTACCACTCCTTCCGTTGTCCTCACCACTGCCACCGCAGCTCTGGCTCCACGAGGAGGAGGACTCTGCAGGTGCATCTTCTTCTCTCCTCAATATACTGACAGTCAGTGATGGTGATTACACATCACATCAGCCAGGCAAGCCATACATAATCAGCCAATGAGGAAGGGGGCACATAGTGTGATGACGCATAACATCATGTCACACTATAGAGTTCCAAACCACAGCTCCCCAAATATACTTTGATATTGTGCATGTGCAATTAGGGATGTACGAACCCCCCACTGTCCAGTCCAGGGGAGGTGTTCATGGAGGGGCAAATTGGGCTGCTTGAGGCCTTGTGGAATCCTCCAGAGCCCAGCCACATCCTCTGGAGTTGGTGGAGTGGCTCTCTGGCTCCCTATATGACACGATATGCTGTATGTTGCAAGGTTTTATTCTTTAAATTGTTGCACAACACCTTGATGGGTTTTATTTATTTATTTATTTATTTATCTGTTTCTTAGCAGATAAGGTGGTATATAAATGATGATGATGATAATAGTAATAGTAATAGTAATAATAATAATAATAATAATAAGGAAGGGGCACAACAGGTTGTGCAAAGGGAAGACCCAGACAATCTTTGTGGTGGACACAGTGACAGCATCAACATCCAGAGAGGTGGCCGCAATCTTGAAACTGCCAGCTTGGGGAAAACTAGAGATGAGTGAACAAGCAATGCTTATGTTTGCCCAGATTCTCTGAACATCAACCCTCCTTGATTTCTGCAAGTATTTACGATCTCTGTTTGCTTTGCACAGACAGAACATTGCACAAATTGAATGCAATAGAATAGGGGAATTGTGCAAAGAATGCGTGCTTGTTTGAAAATTGCTCAACCTTCTCCCATAGACTACATTGCTCAACCTTCTCCCATAGACTACAGCATGAATGTGCATTTTTAACAAATGCACAATTCTGAAATGCTTGTGCGTTAAAAATTGTAGTGTTCATTAAGAATTGTGCATTTTCCCAGCACGATCGTGTGCTTGGAATTTGCAAACATTTTTGGAGCACGTGTTCTTCTGCTCATGTTCAAGATTGCAAATGGTGCATGTTTGAGTGTTTGTCAAACACAAACAATGTACTCATACATCCATAGGGGAAACCTGACAATTCTTTCCCAACACCAGAGATTGTCACTGAGTGGTCAGAGAGGTCCAGGGCATTGGACTGAAAAGGACCCAAGAAGAGAATTATATTCTGCTACTTTCATTTGTGAAGAATAGTGAGCTTGCCAGTGTTTTCATATGGACTGTTGATAAAAACCCTTGGGTTATCTACATTGTTTTGTTGGACTGTTTCCAAGGCAAGTTCCATTAAACATTGCCCCTGGAATTCACATTGACTGCTTGGTTGTTATTTGACACCATGCTTGACATCACATCTCTGTTTGTTAAAGGACTAATGCGGGGGGACTGGACTCTGTTTGAACCTTCTCTTTTATTGCAGGGAGGTATATTCTACCAGCCAATGACACAAAACACATCTTTTCATTATATTTTATTTACCTTGTTGAGGATGGAATTCAGTCTATGTGAGTAAAGTATTTTCCTCTGTCAAATGGCAGGGCTTTTACTCAACTGGCTAGGTCACTTTTCTGTACAAGGTACGAAGATCTCTGCAAGCTGCTGGGAGGTAGAAGCCGTAAATCAATTTAGGTACGTATCAGGCATCTTTTAGTGGAATTAACCAGCATGCAATCCATCATTCACAACTTCCAAGTGTGCTGATGCATCAAGACAAACTGTTGTCAGTTACTGCTTTGACCAATAATAATTTCAGCATTCTGGACATCGGGAGGTTTGTTGTCAGTATCTTAAACAACATTGCAAAATGAACCTCTCCTGATCTGTTGTTGGGCATAGACACAGTGGTATGCTTCACTAGCCCTAACCACATATCTTTTATCACCTATATTACTGCAGTATACAAAGTTTGGAAATAAGGAGCTGCTGTATACCAAATCACAACAACAGCCTATCTGTGCAGCTCAGAAGTGTCAACCCTATGCTGGCTCATAGATGATTACTATACAAAATAGACTTGTTCAAAAAGAATAATTACAGTTAGAACATAAGAAGATAGGAAGAGCCATGCTGAATCAGACCAAAGGGCTATGTGTCCCAGCATTCTGTTCCCACAGTGGCCAATCTGATACCCATGAAAACCCAGAAGCAGAACATGAACAGAATGGCACCCACACACACACACACACCCTCACAGCCATATCTTCCCCAGCAAATGTCATACAGAAGTATACTGTTTCTGATTCTGTAGGTAATATATAGGCATCATGATGTGTAGCCATTGATAGACTTGTCCTCCATGAATTTGTCTAACCCCCTATTCAAAACCATCCAGGTTGGCAGCCACCACTCCAGGCTGTGGTAGTGAATTACATAGTTTAAATATGTACTGAAAGAATAAGTACTTCCTTATGTTTGTCCTGAATCTCCCACCATTCGTTTTCATTGGGTGGTGAACCCATCAGGTTCTACTATTACAAGAGAAATAGAAAAAAAGTTTTCCCTATTTATTTTCTCTTTACACCATACATTCTTTTATACATGTCTATGATGTCCCTCCTTACTCACTCCTCACACCCCAAGCTAAGAAGTCCCAAACATTGTAGGGAAGTTCCTGGAGCCCCTTGATCATTTTGGCCATCTTGACCATCTTCTTCATCTTTTTCCAGCTCTGCAATATCATTTCTGGAGGTGCCATGAACAAAGCTGTACATAGTATTCCAAGTGTGGCTGGACTTTAAATTTGTGTAGAGGCATTCGGATATTGGCACTGGCAGTTGCCTTTGTTTATTCCTTTCCTAATGTGGTTTTCCTTTTTCGCAGCAGCTACGTGCTAGGCTGATGTTTTCATCAGCTTGGATCCCACCAGTATATGCATGAAATCGGGATGATGATTATGATGAAGATGATAATTTGCCCCAATGTGCATCACTGTAGGCTTGCTTACATTGAACCGCACTTGCCATTTTAATGCCTGCTCCTTGTCCCTTTTTTTGTCCTTACCACTCTGAATAATTTGGCGTCATCAGCAAACTTGTCCCCATGTTCAGCTGGACCCATTTCCAAATCCATCAGCAGACCATGGTCAGCAGGTGTATAGCTGTTAGTGTCATTCATTACCCTACTCAGTCTTCACGCACTCAGTGGACACACAAGAGTTTTGTGTGAAGAGGCTCCTCATCTAGTGCTGTGCTGAAACTTGCTCCCTATTTTTGGGAACTGTTTCTCTCCCTGCAAAAGATACATTGTTTTTCCTGCCTCTTTTGCAGGGAGGGGGGAAATGTTTGGAGAATTTTCACCTTGGGGAGGGAGACAGGGTGTCCACGTACCGTTTTTATGTGTTGGCAGTTCTTGAAGGGCCTTCTGTCTATTTTTCTGTTATTATTATTTTTTAAAAACCCGCTGCACTTCCAGGACCTGAAGCCTCTTCACCAGCTGGGAGTTCTTCCTGGATGCCTATTGGAGAGGGCAAGGTCACATGGTCTCCTGGGAGTTCAGAAAGAAGTGCTGGGCTGGAGAAGAGGCCTGGGCCCTGGGAAGTGCAGGGGGTGTTTTTACAAAAATAAATTAAAAAAATAGAAAGAAGACCCCTCAAGAATCACCTACACTTAAAAAAAAAAGTTATGTAGAAACCCTGTCTCCCTCCCCAAGGAGAACATTCTCAAAAGTTCTCACCCCTCCCAGCCTCTTTCTCCAGAGTTTTCATTCCCCCGTCCCTCATGACATGCCAAAAATGGAAGAATCAAAATTTTTGGCACGGCACTATACTCATCTGATGTTAGGTTACTGGTTCACACACACTGGTCATCACTTTGACTGCTCCTAGGGCTTAGTAGGGATGTCAGAGAATTCTGCCACGGATCTCGGTGAGGCCGAATGCCAGTGCATTCGGCCCCCCAACTCCGTGGCGGAATGGCCTGCCTCCCCATGGATCCCCCCCGGGACAAGACTTACCTGGGGCGGATGTTCCGAGTGGTGGTGGCTCCAGCGGCGGCTGGTCTTCTGACCGGCTGCCACCGCTGCCATTTGCAGTCTTGTGGTTTTTTTTTTACAAGACGTGATAGGCTACATAAAGATTTACATAGCCTATCATGGCTGGGTAAACAAACAAACAAACAAACCCGCATATGCAAATGGCGGCGGCTACGGCCACCGCCATTTGCGTTCCTTATTTTTGGCCGTCTTAGTCTACGTAAATATTTACGTAGACTATGAAGGCGAAAATAAACGGGAACGCAAATAGCGTAGCGGGCGCTATTTGCATCCCTTTTTGATTTGCCATTTTAGCCTATGTAAATATTTGCGTATATTAAACGTAATTTAAGCTGCCATTTGTGTACGCATTCCCCCCCCCGAGCCCTCTGCGGCCGGAAATCCGGCTGCGGACGGCTCTGGCCTGGGCTGGGCCTGGCCTGCTGCTCTGCGGAGCTGCCGCAAAGCACAGCTGGCCGTGGAGGATTCTGGGGGGGGAGGAACGGATCGCCTCCCCCCGGCGAGGATTCTGGGGGGAGGGACGGAATGCCCCCCCCACCATCAACATAATCTGCGGAAAGGTAAGTGACTTTCGTACATCCCTAGGGCTTAGTTACTGGCAGTAAGAGGTTTAACCTACAATATACTGTTACTTTTTGTATTTTGGCTCCTCCCCTTTTGCCTTTGGCCCTACCTACCATTGGAATGTGGCCTCTGAGAGCTTCTCCAAAACTGAATTCTTTCCTCAGGCTGAAAGACGCTGAACACCCTGTCCTAAACCCATCCCATCTTCCTGCATGTCCAAGAACAATTGCATGTCAAAGAGCATAAGAAGCACCAAGAACGTAAGAAGAGCCATGCTGGATCAGACCAGCGTTCTGTTCACACAGTGGGCAACCATCTTCCCTTCCTGGGACTAGGGATGTATGAATCCCTTACCTGGTTCCGGTCCGGGGCCTTGGCAGTGGGGGGGAAGGCGATCCGTCCCTCCCCCCAGAAACCTCCCCAGCTGGCTCTGCTCCATGGCAAGGCCTGCTCCATCGTAGCAGCCGCCATTTGCATCCTTGCATTAAGCCGTGATAGGTTACGTAAGTATTTGTGTAGCCTATCATGGTAAAAGGCAGGGACGCAAATGGTGTAGCGGCCGCCATTTGCGCCCCTGCTCTTTGCCGTGATAGGCTGTGTATGTAAGAATTTACGTAGCCTATCACAGCCTAATGCAGGCACGCAACTGGCGGCCGCTACAACAGCTGCCATTTGCAGCCACAGCAGCCCGGCAGCGGCCAGAAGACGAGCCGGAGCCGTTGCCACATCCACCGCCAGGTAGGTCCGTCCCGGGAGGAATTTCGGGGGGGGGGCGGCGGGGGGGAGGCCGTTCTGCCACAGAGTCTGGGGGGCTGGATTCTAAAGAATCTGGCCTCACTGGAGTCCATGGCAGAATTCTCCAACATCCCTACCTGGGACAGAGCAAAAGTTAGTGCTATGGCTGACAATTTCTCCCACATTTCATAATGCTAATGCTTTATAGCATCATCAGCCACCCATGTGGAAGTGCCAGTTCATACAATCCACACCTCCATGCAACCTTGGGGGTTTCTCCATGACAGAGGAAGGAACAGAAGGAGAAGCCAATCCTGGCTTACTCAGATGTTTCAAGGAGATGGCTTTGGTCTGTGTAGGTCTCCACAAGGAAGTATATCACAGTCGCTTCACAGAACATACTTCTGGGTGGGGAGGGGAGTTGGAGTGAACATCATCTGACTGGCAGGAACTGCTTAACCTATAAGAGAGGCTCCCCCCCCTCCAGGCTCTCTCCCCCTCCAGGCTCTCCCCCCTTTCTCCTTGGATAAAATCCTGGGAGGTTTCTTCCCCTGTATCCACAGAAATCTCTCTCTCTCTCTCTCTCTCTCTCTCTCTCTCTCTCTCTCTCTCTCATTCTCTCTCCCACACACACCCTCCACCGACAATCATGAAAGGAACACCGTGTTCTAGCCGCCCTGCTGCAATCAATTGAAGCTTTGAAGCCTCAAAGCTTTGATGTTAAGGCTCTCTAAATGCATTCTTTCAATTCATGGGAATCTCGGGAGTGTGCAGGTCGGGGACAAGCTTCATTGACCACAATGGGCATTACTTCTGAGTTGACACTAATTGATTTGTGCAGGGATGGGAAGCACACAGGAAACACTCCTTGGCCGGGGGTCACGGTGAAAGGCACACCCCTGGGCAGGGCTAGCATGGCCGAGGTAAATGCAGGGGTTGGGGCACCCAGCAACTATACCGGGGAGAACCTGACTTAAGGAAAAGAAGCAGACTTTAAGCAGTCTCAGGAAATCTGGTTTCTCCCTGATAGGCTCCGGTGTGGCTGCTGGATGGCCATGATGTCATATACCCCTAACAACCTCTAAACGCAGCCTGCTGGAGTAAATCGCTCATGGAGTACCCCCCTGACTGGGTCACAAGGCTCCACACTTGCCTGGAGACTATTTCATGGAGCTCACCAACTGTATGACTCACCTCTATGTCTTATTCACTCAGTGGTTACTCTTCTTCTGCATTTTACAAACAAGGCAGAAAGAGGAGAAATATCTTTCTGGTCCTGCCTGATGCGTTGCTCCATTATGTTAGGAACTAATCACAGGATTCCTAATTTATTTGCTGGAGAAGGGCTCGCCCATCTATTGTAATCTGTGCCTATGAACAGCTGTTAATCATGAGCCACTCAGCTCATATTTCTTTGCGTCAGTCCTGCAAATTGTGGTGTACTGCTGCTCCGGGGCAGTGAATGAGGCATTTTGCATTCACAGAGAGTGTCCCACTACCTGCATGATGATTCCTGCAAAATCAGCCCCCTCTGTGTCAAATTGCAGGTGAGCATCTTATTAATTCAATAGCATCTGATTTTGATTATGAAATGAATGCAGAGGGAGAAAAAAAAAAGATGCAAACCCACCCCCCACTCCCACCATACAACTGCTGGAGCAGGTAAAAGGAATGCAGTGTGAGTATGTGGCTTCAAATTGCTCTTCTTCCACTGTTCTGTATGAATGTTACAACAGTACATTTTAGGGATGGACAGACACCATTCCTGCCTATAACGTTGCATAGATTATCCTTTATGGTCGCAATCTACGTGATATTCCCTTCCCGGAAATGCCTGAGCCGCCGTTGTTGTGCAAAATGGCAGCTCAGGGAAGGAGCGGGTGGGCTGCTGGGCCCTCGCAAATGGGTCTGATGAGTGGCAGGTGGTCTCTGAATATCAGGATTGATTCTGAGTGCAGGGAGATAGTTAGCAGCTCATATTCAGAAGAGGAGCAGCCAGAACTGGGGAATGCATTTTCAGATATGGGTAGGCATGCTTCTCAGGTTACCAACTCCCTGATGGCAGAGCATGAAGCTTCCTCCTTACCCCCCTCTGTGAGAAGCAGCAAGCAGAAGGAGGAGGGGATTGAGGAATGTGACCTAAGAGATGTAAGGCGGCGGCACAGAGCTAAGAGGGAAACATCAGGGTGAAGCTCAGATGGTCGAGCTGGTTAGAGATGTCTGAGAGGCGACACAGGGAAGCAGCACACGAGGGGCGGGACCTCCCTCCCTAAGTTAGCCTAGCCAGATAGACGCCCTTTCAAACTGCAGGCAACTTTCAGTGATCCCATTTGAATCCCCTGGAGGCATTCCTTTGTAGCCAGAGAGTCTTCGAGGATTTGCATCTGTAATGAAACTGCAAATAATGAATTAAAGGAGTGAGACTGAAACCTCTCCTTTTGTGTGTGTTTGAGTGTTTAAGGAAAGAGAGGCCCAAGAGGTTTTGTGACAGTGGATGGCAGTCCAGTTCATCAGACTCCACCACTGAATTGGGTGCCCACAACATCCCTAGTAAGTTTTGATGAAAGAGAAACTCTGGCTTCCTCTTTTAAAAAGAGTGGGCAGTATTCAATGCTGCCCATGCACCAGCATGATCCACCACTCAGGCATTCTGAAATTAGTGCTCCTTAACAATGTCCATCACTGGGAAATCCAGCCCTTTTTGGTCTCACAGGATTGTTGTGGCATCCCCAGCTCAGCTTGCATTTATGAGCTGAACTGCACCCCCCCAAAAAAAATAATCCAGGAATTGTTTTGCTTTTTAAAAATCTGCGTACATAGAAAATTGTGCAAATTGCAGTTGCAATTTGCATGAATTATGCAAATAACCACCTTTTTCCCCCCACAGCTGAGACTATGGATAGAGAAATGCCATATCTAGAAGGACAATAAAGACATAAGTATATAGGGTACAAAAGGTCATGGTTAATTTTGCCTGATTGGAGTGGTTAAAAGGGAAAGTGTGGTGATATCCTGAAAACGTCAAGACTGCCAGTTCCAGATTCCTAGTCAGCTTCATTCTTCAGCTCCTGTCACCCTTAAGCCTAACTGAATGTTACCAAATCATCCACTTTCCTGGTGTATCTTTACCCATCACTTAACTCCCCCCCCCCAGCCTTGGTCTCTTTCTCTTCTGCATTGCACTGCATTATTCCCTGTTGATCTCCTCTTGGTTAGGAGCTCTGAAACATGGAGTCAAACATTCTCTTCACTATACACGTCTGAAGCTTTTACCATAGTCTGGCATCAGTTGCTCTAAGGCTGGAGAGCAGAAGCAAAGCACACTCTGCTTCTGCCAACAGCCAGGAGTCCAAGGGACACTGGAAGACTTCATCCCTTGCTTCCCAGGAATAACATCAAGCCAAGAGGTGGACAACATTATGCATGCTGTGGAAAAAAGTGGATAGGGAGAATTTTGTCTCCCTTCCTCAGAAAACTGAGGGCTACCCCATGAAACTGTTTGGTGTGAAATTTTGGACAGATACAGTAAGGATGGCCAAACTCACCCCTGCCCATGCTGCATGCTCCTCACTGGACCCTCACCAGCCAGCCTCCCCTGCTTGCTGCCCCTGTCCTATGTCCCACTCCCAGCTGCCATTCTACACAAAATGGTGGCTTGGACTTTTCCATAAAGGCCAATTTTACAAAAGCACAAAATGGCAGTTCCATGGAGGAGTGAGGACCTCCATGCTTGCCCGACTCAGTGCTCACCAAGTCGGGCAAGCATAGGAGTCACAGACTGGCATCCAGGACCTGGCAGAAACCCACAAAGCTCGAGCCCCCAGCCGGATGTTCACAACTTCCCTAAGATACAAGGAAGTACTTCTTCACACAGTGCAGAGTTAAACTATGGAATTTGCCATCACAAGATGTGGTGATAGCCACTAACTTAGAGAGCTTTAAAAGGGCATTAGGCAAATTCATGGAGGATTATGCTTTCAATGGCCAGAAGTCCCGATTGCAGTATGCTACCTCCAGTATCAAAGGCAGTAAGTGGAATATATCTGGCTGGGAGGAAAAATATGTCTGGGAGGAAAATATGGCTAGGAGGGTGCTGTTGCACTTATGTCCTACTTGTGGGTTTCCACAGGCAGCTGGTTGGCCACAATGTGAACAGAATGCTGGACTTGATGGACTCTTGATCTGATCCGGCTCTTCTTATGTTCTTACATCCTTAAGGGGGAGATCAACCTGGCTCATCTATCAGAAGGACCAGTAGCAGGGAGCTTGCTTCCTCCTCCCTGCCAGGGGGAAACAACAACAACAACAACAACACTTTGCTCCAACTGACAGGTGTGCCTCTGGGACTGCAAAAGAAGGTGATAAACATGTTCTGGCTCTATCCATCAGCCTAAGAAACAAGAGTCACATGCAAGCAAGAACACCAGCAGAGGAAAGATCAGTCTGGCCTGAAGAGCATTTCAATGCTCGTTTATAGCTCACCCCACTTGTTCCGGCCTCAAAAAATTGATCTTCCTCTTCTTCCTCCTCCAACCCCTCTTGGTGTGAGCCCCTTGGGAAGACAGTAATAGTCTGAAAAGGAGGATAACAATGCAGTAACCGGATACATAAATAAATCTATGGCAAGGCATCATGGAAACTGTAGAGACACCCCGCCCCCCGTACTGTAGAGTTGCATTCAATTAAGCATGGTCTTGTCACAGAGTTGCATCCTCCATAAGTTCCTAGACTGGCTCACTTTGCTGTTGCCATTGTACTTTCGGCAAAGAAAAAGCTCAAATTCTTAAGGAGAGGCAGTTCAGGAAGCCTCAGCCTCCAGTTTCCTCCCAGGTCAGTACCAGTTAGGGATGTGATGCCAGATTTTGAACTGGCCCATGCAGCTGTTCATTTAACAGCAGTTTGATACACAACTGTTTGCAGATCATCATGTTTAGCTACCCCACCACACGCGTGCATGCACGCGCGCGCGCGCACACACACACACACACACACACACAACATCACCTGCTGATTTCTGCTGGCCAGTCCATTCTTTCTGGTCAGGTGACAATTACAGTAACAGTTGGTTATGGATATGGTATGGGATACAGAAGGAGAAGGATGGTCATGGAGTGGAATAGAAAGAATACCCCTTTGTAGTCCTTGGGAATTACTTTATGCTGGATGTTACCACCATCAAAGAATGAGGAAGGGAGTTTAGGGGATCAAGATTCCAAGTACGTGAGTTAGACAGTTACACAGGTTAGGTAACACATTTATGGTATGAGCCAAAGGCCATGGCAAAAGGAACATCACAAAAAATAATTGTGAAAATGAGAGAGAGAGAGAGAGAGAGAGAGAGAGAGAGAGAGAGAGCAGAGCTGTGTGCAAATGGCCTTTCAAAATTCTCCATCCTGTATGTGGGCAGAGAAATTGGGGTGACAATTTCACCCAATATCTCCAGGGGGAGAAGGAATTCTCAATAGTTTCTCACAAGCAGAGCTCACCATTGACAGGGGTTATAGCACAGATTGTTTCTTGTTTCCTAAGTGTGTGGTTTTTTGTTGTTGTGTTGCAAGCAGCAACAGCATCACACATATTGGGAGGGTGGCCCCATTTTGCATCCACCACAATGCAGGTGTGAGGGGACAGTTTTGTGTCTAGCTCCAGGGAAGAATTGGAACAAATGCTGTGCCAAAATCTGCCCTCCAATTTCCTGAAAGTTTTCTTCCTTGATGAAAGAGGTCTCCATCGTTCTGCCTCATTTTCGGGGTGTTTTTTGAGCTTTCCCAAATCACTGCAAGGTGGCCAAGGGTGCTGTGTCTGTTTTCTTTCTATTACACATCTCTCCATTACTCTGCAGCTCCAAGGCTGCCTGCACTTCCTGATCTGAAAAAGCCCTATGGGAGGTGGTGGTATTATTATTATTATTATTATTATTATTATACATTTCTATACCACTCCATAGCCAAAGCTCCCTCATTATATCTTCCTCTGGGCTTTAATTGAAGTGGGAGAAGCCAAGGATGCTGCAGGCTGCCGGAGAGATGATTGTACAATGAAAATCCTCAGAGCCAGTGTGGTGTAGTGGTTCAAGTGTTGGTTTGGGAGCTGGCAGATCCGGGTTCTAGTCCCCACTTGGCTATAGAAGCTCACTGGGTGACTTTGGGCCAGTCTAGGGATGTCAGAGAATTCCGCCACGGGTCTCGGTGAGGCCGAATGCCAGCGCATTCGCCCCCCCCCGAACTCCATGGTGGAATGGCCTGCCAAACCCCGCCCCCCCGCAGATCCCCCCCAGGACGAGACTTACCTGGGGTGGATCTTCTGGGCGGCTCCGGCGGCGGCGGCGGCTGGTCTTCCGACTGGCTGCCACTGCCGCCATTTCCAGTCTTGGTAAAAAAAAAAAAAAAAAGACGTGATAGACTACGTAAAGATTTACGTAGCCTATCATGACTGGGTTTAAAAAAAAACACCACGACATGATAGGCTATGTAAATGTTTATGTAGCCTATCATGGCTGGGTGGGTTTAAAAACAAAACAAAACCCGCGTATGCAAATGGCGGCGGCTACGGCCACTGCCATTTGCGTTCCTTATTTTTGCTGTCTAAATCTACGTAAATATTTACGTAGACTATGATGGCGAAAATAAAGGGGAACGCAAATAGTGTAGTGGGTGCTATTTGTGTCCCCTTTTGATTCGCCGTTTTAGCCTACATAAAGATTTACATAGGCTAAAACAGTGAATCAAAAAGGGACGCAAATAGCGCCTGCTACGCTATTTGCGTTCCCCTTTATTTTCGCCATCATAGTCTACGAAAATATTTACGTAGATTTAGACAGCAAAAATAAGGAACGCAAATGGCAGTGGCCGTAGCCGCCGCCATTTGCGTACACGTTTTTTTTTCTTTTTTCCCCAGAGCCCTCCGTGGCCGGAAATCTGGCTGCGGACGGCTCTGGCCTGGCTGGGCCTGGCCGGCTGCTCCGTGGAGCTGCTGCGGAGCACAGCCGGATGTTCAAAGATTCCGGGGGGGGGAGGAACAGATTGCCTCCCCCCCCGTCGAGGATTCCGGGGGGAGGGACAGAACGCCTCCCCCCCCACCATCGACATAATCCGCGAAAGGCAAGTCACTTTCGTACATCCCTAGGCCAGTCACAGACTCTCAGCCCAACCTACCTCACAGGGTTGTTGTTGTGAGGATAAAATGGAGAGGAGGAGGAGGATTATGTACGCTGCCTTGGGTTCCTTGGAGGAAAAAAGGTGGGATATAAATGCAACAAATAAATAAATAAATAAATAAATAAATAATAAAAACAGGTCACTTGTGCATAGGGATGCTGCAGAAATTCGAGATGGTTTAAAATGAGCTTGGATTTCTAATAATCCAACCTGTGGAATATGCTGTGGAGTGACCCCTTCAGGCCATACAGAGTCCACAGACTTTCAGATTATTTTTTTTTACTTTCCCAAAATTTATGCATATAAATCCATAGAACAATACGTAAGTTTCTGCTAAGGAAACATTGAATGGAATGGGGGACAATACACTAAATGCTACGTACTGAGGTTAATTACATAAATACTTACGAAAATATTTATGTAATTATTTCTGCATTTTTCTGTATGACGAAAGAAAATATTCGTATCCATCTGTGGGTGGAAGATGGAACGAAAGGCGCCTGACAATCTGCAAAACACAGACAGAGCAGATTTTACACAGTCCATACATCACTACAGTTGTGCATACTCCTTGGTCACCTCCTATGTAATGTACGCACAAGAAACCCAAACCCAACCCATGAGAATTTCTCTGAAAATTTCTTCACCATAGAATTTCTTTTCAAATGCGATTTCTTTTCTGTTAAAATGAATGAGAATGGGAAAAAAAAGTGGGTAAAATGTTCAGCAGGGCATTGATATATACAGTACTACATGGATTCTTCTGCTGGCTGGTAGTTGCCATCTTGTCCCCTCACTCCAATTCCTCACAAAACTGCATAGCATCATTCTGAAGAGAATTGCCTTGGAGGCAGATAGGAAATACGGTGGCTGCCAGCCAGCAGGAGGATCACAGGTGCCACTGTCACCCCTGCCACCACTTCTGCCACCACTGGACAGGCATTGCCCCACCCCACCCCAAAGAGGTCTGAAAAATGTTGAAGGGGCATGGCTTTGCCCCTTTTTGGCCCATGATCCCCCTTCCAATTCAAGCCAAATTTTCTCTACAGAGAACACTAATCTCAGCTTTCATGTTAGCTCCCAACCAGTTTATTATCTGCACTCCAGACAAGACAGAAGAACAGCAAAGTGCTCAGGCCTAGTACTATATAAAAGAGGTCTTATTATCCATGTACTTCAGCACAGTTTTTCAAAGTGAGCCCTTCATGTTTCTGGACAATTACAGAGAGAGGGAGGGGAGGAGAGAAGCCTCCTGTACAACTGCATCTTTGTCTGAACAGCAATTCTGGTGCGTGGATCGATTCTGGTGTATATGGCTGTTACAAGGAAGCTTGAAAAGGTCTTGAATCACAACACAATAAATACCTATGCTCAGGGAGGAGTTTACTAGGGATGTAGGGAGTGTGTGAAACCCGCTCCATCTGTGTTTCGTGGATTGTCAGGCACCTTTTGTTCTGTCGTCCGCTCAGAGACGGATGCAAATTGTAGTTTTGGTTTTTTGTTTTCGACATGCAGAAAAATATGCAAATAATTATGTAAGAAGTTGGGTAACTATTAACGTAATTTCCCCTAGTATGTAACATTTAGCATATTGTCCTGATTCCAGGACAAATTTTCAACTTTTCTTCAGCAGAAGTGTGTGTATTTTCCTATGAACAAATATGCATACATTTTGGGAGAGTAAAAAAAAAAAGCATCCAAAAGTCTATGGACTCCGCACGTCCTGAGGGGGTCACTCTGCAGCGGATTCCTTGGGTCAGATTCTTAGAAATCCGAGCTCATTTTAGTCAGCCTCCAATTTCTCCAGCATCCCTAGTGCTTACCTCTGCTTCATGAGTTGAAAGAGCTCTGGTGGTTTCTTTCCTCCCTCAGAGAGGTTGCACTCAGGGCAAAGTATTCCTGAACACACAAGTCTATGTGCAGTAGGTGACTGTCACTGTTGTGGGTGTGGCCAGGAATCATGCTCGCTCTGGTGTGTTTTGTTCTTTGTTCTTTGGTTCTTCTGGTCTCCTGTTTCTAGGCACCCTTCAGACCACTGACTATGTCTCAAACCATACAATGAATAAAAACTGCAACTCTATGGAACCAGGCCATGGATGCTTTCCAAAATGGAGTCTAGAGATAAAAATGGAACATGAAAGACTTGTGCCAATGTGCCTAGAGGCTAAGCTAGAGTTTGCCCCCACCCCCTGCATGCACACACAGAGACCAACACACCTCTCCAGTCAAAAGTTTGATATGAGGAGAAAGAGACAGAGAAAAGTAACATTTGATTTATGTGCTAGAAATCCCAAAGACTTGGATCAGCAGTATTCATTACACATCCCACAATTGTTTGTCATGCAGTCTAGAACTTATGCAGTGAATACAATTGTCATAGATCAAGTTTTTGCCTTCTTGCAAGCTCTAGCATCTTGGAGTCAGATCAGCTAACGAAGATCTCTCTCCCTGTTATCTTGGAGAAACATGAATTACTAAGAACTTCAGTATCTATAAGTGGATTAGGGAGAAAAATGACCCTATGTTGCTGCTGTCTAGCAGAGATCAGAAGATAAAACCATGTGATGTGTCTGCTTTTCTGAACCAAATGACAAATGTTTAGTTTAATTGATGGGGTCATTTTATTTTATTTTTTGGAATTGCCATCCTGAAGTGGTGACAGAAATAAACTGAAATAAACACGTTCACAGTATATCAGGGGAAAAATTTGTCTTGGGGAGCCTCAGTAGCTGTCAGTGGGAAAAGCTGATCAATATGCTAAAAATGCAGCTCCCAGGAATAAGGAAAAGGTCGCTGACGAGTTGATAGCATTGCACATCGCTGATCACAAATGCTGACCAAATCCTGGCTAAGCCAAGCTGCCAGATGATGAATGGTAAGATGACAAGTTGCAAAATACTGATGTCGACCTGGAGCAAGGAGTCAGAATGAGAGAATCCTGTTCAGCCTGCGATCCTCTCACTTCAAAGGATAGAAAATATTTGGGGCAGAATATTCCTTTTCTAAGGGCTGCAACTTTGGATGTTTGTAAGTAGCAACCACATACTCATGAACATTGATGCTTATTGTCTCAAGTGGCTGACCAAATGAAATGGAAAAGCCAGTTGAGTATAAGAATCCAAAAGAAAATGGACTATTTAAACTTTGCAGAGGAATTATTTCACCAGAAAACCAATGACTGTTGAGATAGCAGTGTCTGTCCTCTGTTAAGCCCCAGTGTAGCAGCCATATCGGGGGTCAGACTAAGTAGCCTCATGCAGTATCATGCTTCATGTTCTTGCTGAGCTCTTTCTCCCTTGAATATATTGTTGTAAGCTGACGAGACACAGGAATTCCTTATCTTGTCAAAGGTCATACAATTGTATATCTTGTTCTCTGCTGTTCTCTGCTGTTCTCTCCTTATCATGGCTACCCTATAACCCAGTTCTTGTATTATAAACAATGGTGCTAGGAGAAGAAATGTTGAGGACTGCAACCCCACATGGGAGGGGGAGGAGGAGCCGTTTCATATGTGTCACAATGTCTACAAAAACAACGTGCTGATGTATTTCGGGGCTTCTGGCTCTTTGGAAATTATTCCAGCCTTAAGCCCACACGTTAAATAAAGAATCTCTTTTTCCTTCACTCCGTGGTCTCTCTGACTCTGGGTTCTGCAACATAAATGGTGCCATGACTCGGATGTGGCAGGCTCTGAGCCAGACAGGTGGCAGTTGCCTGCTCTTGATCGCCGCACCGGGAAGACGAGCTCAGCGCATGCCTCCCTTTCTTGGCGCCACCGACCTTTTTGTCGAGTGAATGGGAGAAAGCCTGCACCGGGATCGCCCAAACGGCAGCGAGCGGCAAGAGAACCTTGGGAAGCGGAGGAAGGAACTTGAGCCCTGCCTGTATCGCAGCTGCAATTGAGTTGAAACCCACATTGGAAGCCTTCAGGAGAAAGGCAAGTATATGGGAAAAAGAGGGCCCCGCCTTTAGGGAGAAAGGCCACTGGGCAG
Organism: Heloderma suspectum; assembly: GCF_057233095.1. Taxonomy (NCBI): domain Eukaryota; kingdom Metazoa; phylum Chordata; class Lepidosauria; order Squamata; family Helodermatidae; genus Heloderma; species Heloderma suspectum. The sequence goes on from NC_139466.1 coordinate 8,242,761, forward strand.
AAAAAAAGAGGGCCCTGCCTTATGAAGAAGGTCAGTGTTGGTGGTATACGTATACAAAAGAACCTACTCCTTGTGGGTAGAAGGGGGGCCTGATCACACCCCCGAGTGGGCACCGGTACCCAGCACGCCAGTACTCAGTAGGAAGCTGAGGAAGCTGGGGAAGCCGTTTTCCGCTCTGGTAAAAAGTGGGAAAAGTGGGTGGCAGGGACATATGGATGCAGTGGAGAGATTGATGATTGTGTGAGTGGCTACTGCGGTTTCTGACGCATACCGTTGACCGTCCGGGTGCCCAGGCCAGTAGCAAAGTGCGTGGTGTGTAAAATCCTCTTGTGTCGGCCAGTGAGACCCCTTACTCACTGACCAATTCCCATTCCCTAATTGTGTCTGTCTTCAATTTAGGAGGGAGGCTATGGGTGGCGGGGGAAGCAAACCTTGCACCCCCTTGAGATGTATGTCAAACAAAGAAGGAAAAAGGTTTTTTAAAAAAGATTCAGAATAGAGAGAGAAAACAGCAAAAAGCTCAAGGTCGAGCTGAGAGGAAAAAAAAAAAACAAGATCTGAGGCTGTTAATTAGAGAAATGTTGCAGGACAGTCTGGCTTTTAACAAAGCGTGGGAGCGTGAGAGTGTAAGGCTGAAGAAGTAGCTGTTAGCCTAGCGCGCCGAGAGGTGGGGGGCAGGAAAATTGCCCACAACGTTCTGAGTTGTGCAACATCATCACCTTGCCTAATTGAGATGAAATCCCTAAGAAATGGAAACTGAAAATGAAGACCCAGAAGATGAAGGCAAAATAGAAAATAAAGGTGAAGAATCAGCCCCCAGAGCACAGGCTAGACCCCTCTTCGAGTGAAAAGTGTGCCATAAGACTGTCCCAAAGCAGAATGAAGCGGAAAGACCACGTTGAAGATCTCTGTCAAGGTAGCCGTGTTTAGCTTTGAACTGTGTTAGAATTGCATAGAGCCTGTAGCTACTGACCATCGGCTATATGATTTCTGAAGAGCGTAACCATTAAGCTTTTGCCGTGGGATTCCCTGCAATGAAGAAATCTCACTGATTTAAGTGTCCAGTGTTACACTGCCTAAGTGTGTGTGCTGAAGAGACCGAGAAACCAGACAGCATGTTCCTGGCCAAGCCAAAATCACGCTACTACCATGCTCCTGAAAGCTGCAATAAACTGTGTAAGCTGGGAGACCCAACCTGATTGAGAAGAAAAGAAGATATTGGAGCAACTGTTTTAAAAAACAATGAGATCTGTGTAGCTGGCTGGCTGACACTGTCAGTGATGTTACAACTTTAAATTAAGACTGTTTTCCTGTTTGAGACCCCAGCGAAGAAAGCTGACCCGAGTTATTTGTTGCCCGTGCCAAAGCAAGAATTTGGCTGCCCTGTACCTCATCATGTCCTGTTTTAAGCTTGGGATTTACAAATACAAACAGAGAAGCTTGCCTTTGAAGTCCTGCAAATCACCCCACCGCCTCCCCGAAGATTAATGGCTGCCTGAAAAATGCAAGTATAAGGCGATGCCCATCACCCCCCAGCGTCCTGAGTTTCGGCACTCAGTGTTTCAGTGCTTTCGTGTACCAGGTTAGAAGAGAAAAAAAAAAAGAGTAAGTTTTTAGAATGTCTGTGAGAACCTGACAGAAGTAAAATAAAATTTACAGAAGAGTTGCCCAAGTTAAAGCATCATGGCTAGAGAGCTGAGCTGTGCCGCTCTGTTTAGACAGAGGCCTTGCTAAAAAGTTAAACGCCCTTGTCTGTCAGAAGGGGTGTAGGGCCACACTTTCCCTTTTTAAACTGATGCAAAAGTGGAGAGCCTTTGCTGGAAACGTCGCATCTTCATTGCCCAGAGCCTTCTCTGTTTGCCTCCATCATCATCTGGGCTTTTTAGAGACACTCTGCACATGGCTAAAATTTTAAATTGTCAAAGACTTGCCATGGACAGTGCTGTGAAGCTTTTGATAAACTTGAACTCTCATCGCTGTGGACCGTGTGTCTGTGTTTGTAGTCAGCTCAGCAAAAAGCAGGCTGAGTTTGATCTATGACTTTTAGATTTCCTTCTGCCAGAACTCATGCAGCATAGAGTTGCCGATGCAAAAATAGTGACCTAGAACTCTTTGCGTGTTTGGGTATGCCCGTCCCTTGATGTTAATGGGCCCTGAGCTTTCAGCCAGAAGAGCAGTATAATTGCTGGATCTGCTCCATCATGCCTTACCATGCAAAAAGTGCTTTCCATTCATTGTGTTAAATTGCAGAAAAAGTTTGTTGTATATATTTTATGATTTCTTAGATATCATAAAATATATGTGATATTTGCAGATTAGTGTTAGTTGCAACTCCAAATAATACTAAGTGTGGTTCCCGATGGATGACAAGGAAAAAAGACAAAAGCAAGTAGAAAAGAAGGAACTAGAGAAAGTAGAAGACAGATAGAGAAGGGAAAAACAAAAAGAAGAAAGAAAAGGCAAGAGGCAAAGAAAAAAAACATTTGTAGAAAAGAAGCGTGGCCATAGTTGCCCCCAGGGTAAATTAAAAGCAGCTGATTGTGCCCAGAGCTTATTACCTGGGGTAAAGTAGCCACAATAATGTAATAGTTCTTTAAGATGAAAAAAATGTAACTAGAAGGAGAAGAAGAGCCTATCCCAAATGTGTGTCATTGGGACTAGTGTAAGGCAGAAAGGTTTAAGTAAGTGAGTTTAACTTAAAAAAGACAAATAAAGAGACAAGGCTGGTGCATGGAGCAGAAAGTTTTATATAAAAAGTTTGAAACATGATCTGCAATACAGACAGATCAGCAAAGAAAAAGAAAGCAAAAGAAAGAGAAAAAATTTGTCTTCCCATACTAATGAATAAAAGTGTTATCAAGCACTTTGGGAAGCAAAGTTGTTTACAGGAAGCTGTGCCTGAGAACCAAACACTTCTAGCCTATGCTGAAAATGCTTGCTAGTGTTGTGCTGCCTCATGGGTAACATGTATGGTATAAAAACCATTTAGCCCAATAGCTCGTGGTTCAGAGAAGCTGTCTGATCCAACCATTAAGTACGCCTGTGTGCTGTAAGTTACCCAATAAAGTCTCCTTGTAAGTAACCCCCCCCCCCGCTGGAATCCCAAAACACAAGCGGGGCTAGAGCGCCTCACCCAGTATCAAACCCTGCTGTTAAAAGCCATGAAAGCAGGTATAAAGAAGTCAATTAATATGACCAAAGTGTCTAAAGTGCTGCAAGGTGCCACCGAGGCCCCAGAGCATACTTGGAGCGTCTTTCAGATGCCTATCACCAGTACACCCCCCTCGACCCAGAGGCCCAAGAAGACGTAAACGAAAAAAGAAAAGAAGAAGACCCGGCAGAGGCAGAAGATTCTTAAAAAAGAACCAGTGTGCCCAGTGTGGACAAGATGGACATTAGTGGCATGAATGCCCAAATAAAATAAATCAAATACACAAAGGAGAAAACCAAAGGGGCCAGAATGGGCGAAGAGGGAGACAGCTTGAGAGAGGCCGTGACATTGACTGTGAGGGGCCGTGACATTGACTTCATAATTGACACTACAGCGGCATCAAGAGCAAGCAAACGTTAGCCTTAAACAAGAAGTCCAAACACTGAGCAAAGTTCTTCAAGCCCAGCGTCGCTTTGTCTTAAAAAATAAGCCATTCCTATCACAGAAGTTCATCCTTTCCAACCAAGAGTTAAAGTATGAGTTAAAGAGGGAAAAATAACCCTTTGACTCCCAGATGGACAGGACTGAAAACTGTCATACTTTCCAGCCCTGCAGCTATGAAAGCAGCTGGAGTTAAACCCTGGATACATTGGACACGAGTCAAGAGAGCGAGAGGGGGAGAGTAGACTATAAACAGAAATCCTGAAAATCCTTTAAAAATCATTCTGAAAAAGCAGTAAGAAGACTCAGGCTAGACCTTACTGTGGACACACCGGGAGACTGTCCCCCTGCGTATGGTCAGACCTGCAACTGGAGAATTGAAGAAGGGGACTAGACCCTACTGCAGCTTGCCAGGTGAATAGCTGCCCAGCGTACGGTCAGATCCCAAAGAAGATCAAACATGCGTGTTGTAGTGTTAGTAGTGTTGCATTGTGTTTCCTTAATAAGGTGCAAAAAGGGGGGTCTGCGCCTGGAAGGAGAAGTTTGTCCCAGTGATTTTCTGATAATTACTGGCTCCACCTGGCTAACATCACGAGAGTAAAACATTTTTGTTTGCCAAGAGGTATACCTGCAAACAGGCTTATTAGCTCTTGCCTAATACCTGTCTGTAGACATCCTGGGAAAATTCAAAAAGATACCATGTTAAGAGTTTATGGTGTAAGTTTAACTTATTCCCAAAATGCTAATTGGGGTGTGGTTGCAAAGATCCTACCCCCTACAGAGTTCACTCTATGCACCCCCATCGTTGCTGAAACAAATGCTATGTGTGCACTAATGCTTAATTGTCAAAATTTTTCCAGAAAATATAAAGCTATCCCTGGCTCCTTCCACTGTAATAAAATTCAAAACATATCTTTTAATGATGCCCACATACTTTTGCCTCATGGATGGTTTTAGACATGTAGTTCCCGCACTTGGTCATTCATTCCTGCCAACTTGTCTAATAACCACCCATGTTGCCTCAGCCGCCAATTGAACTGGTGCCAATTCTTCCCCTGTAGCCCGAGAAAATCCGTCAACGGCAGCCTCGAGCACTCCAACTAACTAAAAATTGTAATAGTCATGTACAGTTATATTCTGACTCAAAAAAATTGGCCTTAACAATGTCACTAGTTGGGGTTCCAGGTTTAGCCTTGGCTAATGGTCTGGAAATCAACCAGTTAGCTTGCAGCTTAGCCAAAAGCATAAATGCCACCTCACGAGCATTGTCATTGTTAAATAAAGAGTTGCGTGATCTAAGAGGTGCAGTTCTAGAAAATAGAGCTGGTATAGATTACCTCTTCCTTCTTCATCATTTAAGTTGTGAGACACACCAAAAGCTCTGTTGTTTTAACTTAATTGATAATGGCAATGCTGTAGATGAACAGATCAACAAGCTGCACAATATAGTAGCTAACAAAACAATAAGACAAAACAATTAGCTCAATTAGTTAACCCCTTGGCTTCCAGATCTTAGCTGGCTTGAAGCATTGTTCATCCTAATTCTACCAGTGTTGTTCATAAAAGTTCTGTTATGTCTCTGCGTTCCTTGTCTTATGCGCTGTTTAACCAATCTGGTTTATGTCTCAGCTAGTAAAACTGCTGCCCTCTACACTCTAATAGCCCAACAAGAGGCTAAGTAATATGTATGTCACAAAAGGCTTTGTATGGTTATCAGAAATGCTATAATTGTAATGAAATTATGCATTTAAGGGGGGAATGTAGCAGCCATATCGGGGGTCAGACTAAGTAGCCTCATGCAGTCTCATGCTTCATGTTCTTGCTGAGCTCTTTCTCCCTCGAATATATTGTTGTAAGCTGACGAGACACAGGAATTCCTTATCTTGTCAAAGGTCATACAATTGTATACCTTGTTCTCTGCTGTTCTCTTCTGTTCTCTCCTTATCATGGCTACCCTATAACCCAGTTCTTGTATTATAAACAATGGTGCTGGGAAAAGAAATGTTGAGGACTGCAACCCCACGCGGGAGGGGGAGGAGGAGCCGTTTCATATGTGTCACAATGTCTATAAAACCAATGTGCTGATGTATTTCGGGGCTTCTGGCTCTTTGGAAATGATTCCAGCCTTAAGCCCGCGCGTTAAATAATCTCTTTTTCCTTCACTCCGTGGTCTCTCTGACTCTGGGTTCTGCAACACCAGCACTTTAGTGCGTAGGATCATTGGAAGCTGCCTTATACCGAGTCAGAGCATTGGTCCATCTAGACCAGTATTGTTGACAACTGGCAGCGGCTCTCCGGGGTTTCCGGCAGGAATTTTTCCAGTCCTACCTGGAGATGCCATGGACATGAAAACATCAGAAGACCTGTACTGGATCAGACCAAAGCCCTCTGTAGTCCAGCATTCTGTTCACACAGTGAACAACCAGCTGCCCATGGAGAACCCACAAGCAGGACATGAGTGCAACAGCACCATCCCACCCATGTTCCCCAGCAACTGGTGTACATAGGCATACTGCTTCTGATACTGGAGGTAGCAAGTAGCCATCATGACTAGTAGCCCTGGATAGCCTTCCCCTCAAAGAATTTGTCTAGGTCCATGGATTGAACCTGGAACCTTCTGCTCACAAAGCATGTACTCTACCACTGAGCTTCAGTCTTTATGGTACTCAGAGCTATTCTGTGTCTGATAACAGTTTGCACTTACTGAAAGTATCAATTTGTTTCTGCTCTAATGCCAACATTCTGTTTCTTACCTTTAAAGCCCCATCGGGTCTCGGTTGAGAATATCCATATCTGTACCACCACTGACCGAGATCCAAGGAGTTCAGATGAACCCCCTCATGTTTAAAGCACATGGGGGGGAGTGCTTAGTCTAGGCCTCATGTGCCCTAGCACATCCAACGAGTATGAGAAGGGCTATGTGCATGTAGGAAGAACTCCTCCAACGATCCATCCCCTGAAGGGAGGAGTTCTACATGCATAGTTCAGTAGGGCTATTCACACACTCAGATATTGAGCCATTCATTCAGACATGACAGATCTGACATTCAGTTTCTCTCCGTTTCCCTTCTTTCCAGCCTTGTGTTCCTTCCATCCCGTTTCTGCATCTGTTTGTGCTTTTCTTTAACAAAACAAAGATCTGCACAGACGTTTGCATGCATTTTCGCATACATTTCTCCTAATGTACACATTTTTGTATATATGTCTGCCTAATATGCACATTGGGTTTTTGCAAGCAGTTTTCCATTACATAATGCTCTTTTTTTGCATATTTCTTTCACTAATGTATGCATTTGTGTGCACATTGCTGCCTAATTATGCTAATTTCCATATGCAGTTTTTGTTTCAAGAACCACACCGCAAAAATGGGAGAGCTGTGAATCACAACATCTGGAGAACAACTGCATTATGGTTCACATATTGATCTGGGAAGTGCAAATTTCATAAATTTATATCAATATGCAAACTGAACAAATTTCTCCCTTATCCCTAGTGGATGGTCCATTCAGCTCCACAACCTCGTCATGTATGATTTAAACCTGTGGGATGGTTGTCTGAATCCTCCTCAACTCTAGTAATGAATCTTTGCTGAGGATGCTCTGTCCTTCTGACTCCTGATTGTCTTTGACCATTAATAGAGAATGCTGTGTAGCAGTCTTGCATTTATGGAATTCATTACTACTTGAAATTCACCAAACTCAAGAGCTTGGCCCATTTATTCACTTTGTTTTGTAAGCAGGCTTTTAACCTCCACATGTGATGGAGTTGAGTTTGGTTTTGTATAATTCTTCCTGCTGGGAAGCTAATGCTACTAATTTATTTTGTATTTTTCCCCCATTGGATGTATTAATGTATATGTTTTCATTTTGCTTTCATTTTTAATATGGTTCTCTGATTTGAGGACTCATTTGGGTTAAAAAGCAGATTATGCACCCTCAAGCATTCAAATAAATAAATAAATCATAGCTAGTAGTGACTAATAGACCCAATAGTGTAATGCATTCATCTAATCCATTTTAAAAGCCATTTGTGCTGATAGCCATCTCCTGTAGCAATGGTTCTTGTGGTCGATTAATCCTGCAATGATACAATGCACACATATTCTGTTTGCATCCATTGGGTGGAGTAACTATAGGGGGTGAGGTCCATTTATGGAGAAGGCCACAAAAAGGTCATGGCTTAAGGGTTTCTCGCATCACTAGCACCACCATCATCTTCTCCTTTTTTGCTGTTCATTCATAATATTTTAAAAGAAGGAGAGAACTGAAAAAGAGAGAGGGGAGGAAAAGACAGATGCACTGTTACATCTTCAGTGGCAGAAGAGAATGCCTCTTACCAATACCACTGAATTGCAACAACTGTCCGGTACTTTCACAATACTGACTCAGTAAAAGACACTCTCTCTTCGGGCACTATCCAGTGCTTCTTTCATAATCTTACAGCACAATTCTATACATGTCTACTCGGACTTCAGTCCCATTGAGTTGAGTTGAGTTGTTACTCCCAGGTAGGGATATACTGCTTCTCTAAAATCCATTCCATCTGAGTTTTGCAGATTGTCAGGTGCGTTTTGTTCTATTGTCCTCTCATTGTTGGAAGCAGATTTTCTCCAAAATTCACATTTGCACAAATTTACATGTGTGAAAATGCATAAATCCCCCCCCCATGCATTTTCATGCTTTAGCCTATGGGGGGGGGGAAGTGCATTTTCAGCCAGTGTTTTTATTTTGTTTTATTTTATGTATTTTTCTATGACTAGTTTTGCGTAAAATTTTGGAAAGTAAAACAACAACAAGAAATGCTCCACAATCCTCAGAATTAGTGTGACTTTGGAGAAACCAGTTCACTGCAGAATTCACAGTTCAGATTCATAGAAATCCAAACTCAGTTGATTCCATTGCAGATTTCTCCAACATCCCTACTTCCAGGTATGTGGGTAGAGGATTGCAGCCTTGAAGACACAGTGATAAGATCAATGTTTGCTATTTGGGGGTACCATTCTAAGTTTTGTACTGGATTTTCTGAACATTTATACCAATAAATCATTCCCAATTGAGCACAGGAGTGTCTCAGTTTGTTCTGCTATGCACATGCAATAAGAATAAAAATAAAAACAAGCATGTGTCTCAAGTTTTAAAAAGGATGAAGACTTCTACCATAGCCTGTACAGTACTTGGATGGAAGAACCAACCCTGTCAGCAGGTTGTTGGTTGTTGTTAGTGTTGTTGCAGTAACAACAATACCAACTACTTGTTGTAGTGGTAGCAACATGCACTACTACTACTACTAGTAGTAGTAGTAGTAGGCAAGCCCTTATAAGGCAGCTCACTATAAAAATATTTAAGCAATGCAACCATGGAATAAATGGCAACATCGAATACATAATATAACAGCATCAGATGCAATTCTATACAAGGGGCAGTAATAAAATCAACACAAAACCTGGCAAATTAAAAATACATTTAGGGTCCACTTAAAGGCTGCAAGAGAAGGCTGTAGTTCAGTGGTAGGGCACATGCTGTGCATATAGAAGTTCCCAGGTTTAATCCTCTGTAGCTCCAGGTAGGGTGAAATCCTTCCAGAAACCCTGGAGAACTGCTGCCAGTCAGTGTCAACAATATTAGGCTACATGAAGCAATGGTCTGACTCAGTATGAGGCAGCTTCCTATGTTCCAATATGTTCCTAGAGGGGCCCAGTACTGCCCCAGATATCCACCAGCCTGATCAACCTCATTCATTCATTCATTCATTCATTCATTCACTCATTCATTCATTCATTCCTAGGGATGTCAAAGGAATCCATTTGGAGCTCAGCGGGCTTTTTCCAGCTTCACTCCAACCCCACCCCTGGACTCCAGTCCAACATCTACCAGCTGGCCTGACTTGGTCCACAGCGAGTTGGGCCAGCTGGTGGATTTTCCACCCTTGCACAGTGGTGGAGGTGGTGGCTGGTTGGGAGTTGAGTGCCATGGTGCTCCCACACTGTTACAACCACCGTGCAATGCTCCTTCTGTCCCAACAATGGCAGGGAGAGAAGGAGGGTTGCACATTGGTGGTGGCAGCACACTAGTGGCAGGGTGGGAGGGGAGTGCCATGGCACTCCCCTCCCACCCTATCACAGTTGCTGCCACTGCCGCCACCGCACTGTCACCACCACTGCCCAACCATCCTTCTCTCCCTGCCAGTGTTGGCACCGGCAGGGGCAGAGGGAGCATTACAACACAGTGGCAGTGGCAGGGTGGGAGGGGAGCACCATGGCACTCCCTTCCCACCCTGTTACCACTGCTGCTGCTATGTCACCATCACTACGGCACAACCATCCCTCTCTCCCTGCCAGAGTTGGCACTGACAGGGAGAGAGGGAAGGTTGTGTGAAGTAGCAGCAGTGGCAGTGGTGAAAACCTGGGTATTCTCCCGCCCCAGCCTTGAGGGTGCACAAATCACCACTGTCATTTGCATTATTATGGCTGTAATTTGTGCACATTCTGGGTTGCGGGGGAGAACCAAGTTCACAGATTTTGGGGGCTGGATTCCACAAGAGCAAGCTGAGCAGGGGGCAGCACGGGACTCCAACAGACCCTAAAAGGGTTGGATTCCCTTGTGACAGACATCCCTATTCATTTCAGCTAATTTCTAAACCAAGTTTCTTCCTTTCCTTTCCTTTTTAATCCCAAAATGGTTTACAACATAAATCATTATAAAATACAATACATCCACTCATTAAAACAGTGATTAAAAATCCAGAAAAAAATCTCATTAAAGTAACCATGGGCAGCACCTGGGCAAACAGGTGTGTCTTCAGTTGTCAGTGGAAGCACTCCACACTAGGACCCACCCAATCTCAATGGGGAGATCATGCCACATGGTGGGTGCCACAGCTATGAAGGCCCTCCTCTGTACCATGGATATGAACCTTAGTAGGTCACTGTATGGTCAGCATCCCTTAGCATCCTTCATGGTGTGCCTGAAAACAGTGCTTCCAAGGCTATTCTTTAGGCCCCAGGCAGGTTCGGACAAGTGTAGGAAGTTTTTCAAATAACCTGGTCCCAAACCATTCAGCACTTTAAAGATTACTATTAGCCCTTTAAATGGAGCTTGGAAACAAATAGATAACCAATGCAACTGATACAAAATTGGTGTGATATGACTGAACTGCCTAGCTGGTTGAAACTGGCTGTAACAGAGGCTTCTGACAGTTTTTAGTTTGAAATATGGACAGCAGTTCAAAAACATGTGGGGAATATTTAAATATTGATCATAAGTAAGATCAGTGCTAAAAGAACATCAGCTGGAATAAAAGGGAAGCATATGGCAAACAACTAAAAACAGAGCAGCTTGGGAAAATATAGTTATTTGTACTATCAAGAGGAAAAGCTGTCAGCAGAAGAGATTGTGATGTGTGAAAATGCACATCTTCTCAAAATTGGCTTGTATGCTTCTTTTTTAAATTGTTGTTCTTTGTTTGTTTTGAACACACATGTCACCAGATGTTAACCATACAGAGGTTAGACTGGGCTTAAGAAATGGTGCAGATATAGACATATTGTTCCCTGAGTTATTATCAATACCTGCAACTATCAATCTAGACCCATTCACACGATCATGTGTTCTTAAATGACTCTATGACTATACTTCTCTCTGCCCCCCAAGCAAGCATATTCTCTTGGGGGTTGCCACTCCCTTGTTGTTGTTTATTTGTTCAGTTGCTTCCGACTGTTCATGACTTCATGGACCAGCCAGAGCTTCCTGTCAGCCGTCGCCACCCCAGCTCCCCCAAGGTCAAGTCCGTCACCTCCAGAATATCATCCATCCATCTTGCCCTTGGTCGGCCCTTCTCCCTTTTGCCTTCCACTTTCCCTAGCATCAGCATCTTCTCCAGGGTATCCTGTCTTCTCATAATGTGGCCAAAGTACTTCAGTTTTGCCTTTAAGATCATTCCCTCAAGTGAGCAGTCTGGCTTTCTTTCCTGGAGTATGGACTGGTTTGATCTTCTTGCAGTCCAAGGCACTCTCAGAATTTTCCTCTAACACCACAGTTCAAAAGCATCTATTTTCCTTTGCTCAGCCTTCCTTATGGTCCAGCTCTCACAGCCATAGGTTACTATGGGGAATACCATTGCTTTAACTATGCAGACCTTTGTTGTCAGTGTAATGTCTGTGCTCTTAAGTATTTTACCAAGATTTCTCATTGCTCTCCTCCAAACGTCTTCTGTTTTCCTGGCTGCTGCAGTTAGCATCTGCAGTAATCTTTGTGCCTAGAAATACAAATTCTGTCACTTAATGGTGTACATTCAGACCAAGCAGAGACTATAGTTTATCTAGGAATGATGACAGATAATGGCAGCTATCACTTTCCCTGGCATCCACTTTTCCCACAGTAGACAAAGGGAGAGTAGGAAGAATTGCACTCTCTTTTGACTCTCATTCTTGGCTATTCCCTGCAATGTGTGAATAATGGTGTTGGTGTTGGGCCAGTGGTTCCTTTACTATTCTTTGGACAGAGCATATACTTGACTGCTCTCCCTCTGAAGCTGGCACTACTGATAAAGGATGTACAGATGTTGTTAAATCTGTCCCCTCTGTATTTTCCAGATGGTCACATAGCTTTCATTCCTTTGACCACTAATTGATGGAATCAGTGCACATTGGTGTAAGTACAAATTTTCACAAAGTTACCCATTAAAGAAAAGAAAAGAAGCCCACTATTCTGTAGAATCCACATGACTTGGAAAAAGCCAGTCCACACTGGAATCCACTGGTCAGATTCAGAGAAATCCAACCTCATCTCAATCCATTGCAGATTTCTCCAGCATCCTTTCTACTGATTATATATTAGAGTAGATTAAATATCATAGTAGACCATTAAATTGTACAAAGCAGAACATTAAGTTCCACCACTGTAAAAATTGTACAAAGTGGAACATTAAAATAAGCTGCCCTGTTCTTATAAGACTAATATTAGGATTTACGCATTAAGGAGGGCTATTGAGTTTTGAGCAGACTTCTGCATTCCAAGTGGGCAACAAACACATTCTGCAGGGTTTATTTTCCCACCTGTTGCAATAGCAATGGACACTGGTATTTGATCACAATTGTTGCTGAAGAAAACAAAATTAACCAGAGTAACGTTGTCAGGAGCTCATTGCAAATCTTACACTGAGCTTTAAAGCTGTGGAAGAAGATGTACAGAGATTAACGAAAAACCTGAACACATCTACAACAGTAAAGGAAAAGGAGTGGGGACAGTAGGAGAGAAAATGTCCAACCACAGCATTTAAAGATAGCATTTCGTTTGGGATAGATAAACATTTTGGGATTTGCTGGGATTATCATAGCTAAACATGCAATACTATTAAATCCGAAGGATTATGCATTGTCATTAAACTGCCAACATCACTGTCCCCTACATGCATGGAAATAACTGTCTAATGGTGCTTGATATATGCTAGTTAAAAACAAGTTGCCAGAAAGTTTTGATAAACTTTGGATTAATTCACTTGTCCAGCATGACCTTTTTTTTCAGCTTGGGTCACAATCTAGAGAAGTATATTGGACATGTCCAAGTAAGGTGGCCAGGTGTCCACCTTTACAGAGGAAAGTCTTGTATTTGAAGAGCTGCCAGAGGACAGGTCCTCTGTTTGAAGGTGTCCTCTATTTGAATTGCTGTCCCATCCAAGTCCAGTTTAAGGATTAACAACAACATAAGAAGGGAGAAGAGGAGCCTTGGAATTGCCGATCAGCAGTACCTGGACAGTAGACTAAGGAGGCACAAAGCTCACCTGGTCACAGTCTTCCCCACTATGGTGAAGTGCATTGTGTTTCTATTTAAATTACAGTTATTATTGCAAAATTTGCATTTATGCATGTTAATTAACATATGCAAATATTATGCAAATATGTGTCCTCTTTTTGTGATACATTTTCTCTTTTTGGTGATGTGTAAGTGGCCATGCTGTGGCCAAGGGCTACATGTGTCATACAGACAGATGAACAGGCCTAACCTATAAGCTTTTGTAGGGGTCAGGGAATGTCGCCTATGCTACCTCTAGTATCAGAGGCAGTATGCTGGGGAACATGGGTGGGAGGGTGCTGCTGCACTCATGTTCTGCTTGTGGGTTTCCCATGGGCAGCTGGTTGGCCACTGTGTGAACAGAATGATGGACTAGGTGGACCGTGGGTCTTATCCAGCATAGCTCGTTGTATGTTCTTATGTTCTTACTAATTCTGCCCTATTCTTTTTATGATACTTCCTTGCTGGTCGGGCTCATCTACCAAGGGCCAGAGCTGAGTCCTCAGCTAACATCCTTCAGTTCCCAGGTTAAGGACTGGAGTAACAACAGTGAGAACCAAACAGCAACCACAGAAGCATTTCACATCATTTATTTGTATGTGTCCATGTGCAAGGGGGGAATGTACACAGGAAGCAGCATTTTATCAGATGAGACTATTTGTCCATCTAGCCCAATATTGCCTACTTTGACTGACAGCAGCTTCCAGGGACTTTCCTGTCACCTACTATCTGACACCTTTAAACATAGGTGTGAGGAATAGACACTGGGCCCTTCTGCATGCAAATCATGTGAAGTACCACTGAGTTGTGATCCCTTTCCAAATATACAGGACACTGAAAACTTTCTCATACCAGGTCATGATATTTCTTCCTTTAGCCTAGTATTGTCAACTCTGGTGGGCACCTGCAGTCTAAGGAGTCAGAGAGAGAGAATGAGAGAGAGAGAGAGAGAGAGAGAGAGAGAGAGAGAGAGAAAGAGAGAGAGAGAGCTCTTCCCCAATAACTGCTAACTGAGATCCTTTTATCTAGAACTGGGCTGAAAATTGCCCTCTCCCATTCATTCTGCGCCAATCTGGAGGGATTTTCAGTGATTTTCAGGAAGAACACAAGATTCTAAAGGCCTTTCACAAGCATGTGTGTTACTTCTAAGGATGTTGGAGAAATCCATTTTAGGGGGTGGAATTCCATGAGTTTTCCTAGGCTCAGCCCCTTGGACTTTGTTTCAGTTCTCACTGTGGTGCCCAACTCATCCTGCAGTGAATTGCAAGCAAGTTGCACCAGTTTATACATTTTCTGGGAATTTTGCACTGGGGAGAGAGAAGGATCACAGTTTGCATGAGTTTCTGAGCAATTTCCATAAATTAAAGCTGCATTTGCCCAAATATACAAATTATGGCCAAATTTCTGTAATTTGTGCAAATTGAGTGATAATTTGCACACATTGTGCAGAAATTTGCACAAATTGTAGAACCTCAAAATTCACACACAAAAAATATTCTTGGAGTTCAGGGAACAGCCTGCAAAGCAGAACAGAACTCTAAAAGAGCTACCCAATGTGCTGAACCCTATCCACAAAATAGGTTCAGCACCCTGGATAGTTCATTTAGTGTTCTGGTTGGTTCTGACTGAAACCCAGAGTGGATTCACAGCCCCACCAAAATCAGAGCCACCAGCTTCCACTTGTTACAGATAGACCATGACAGCTGCCTGAAGATCTGAAATGGGTTTCTTTCCCCCCCCCACATACAAATAATCAGCACTTTCCAGAAGTATGTTTATTCTGATAAAAATGAGTACAGTTTGAACTTTTGAGTGGTATTTGTATGTATTCTTCTACAGAAATCAGTACAGCATAGCTTAAACTGGACAGACAAAAAGTACTGAAATGTCATAAACATCTTACTTCTTGTTTTAACAGAAGGCAGTGCTATGTCCACCCCCACCCCCAAACACACACACTCCAAAACTGTAGGTTGGGGGTGGGGGGATACTGTAAATGGATTTTCAGTATATTGAAGACACCCACATTAGCTCAACAGCCTGAAACAACTCCATCCATTGATTCAATGAGCTATGAAATAAAAGTGTTTCTCTTGGTAAGCTTTAACATGGGCAGAGAAGGGGAGGGGTGAACAGTGGACTACGGCAGCTGCAATGGGTTATGAAATGAATAATCCACAGATACGTTTTTCTTTGGATCCTGGTCTTATAGGCAAAGAAAAAGAATACAGTGTGTCTTTCTGCAGTCTTCTTTCATTTTGATGCAACTTCCATTTATCTCTGAAGGGAATTCTTCAGGGGGATACTAGTGCATGGAGGAGGAAGGGAATTTTGGTTCATCCAAATTTTGATGTCAAAATGTGGCATTCCAATCTGAAATCAAAGTTCTGGAAGTAAACTTTGAACTTTGACATCAGAAGGTGAAATTCATCTATTCTGATTTGCTAAAAGTTTGTATAAAGAACATCTCATTTCCGTTGCAAACTAACTTACTGCCCATACTACTAGTGCATGTCTACTGTCGGATACTGTCAAATGTTTGCATCTCCTGCGTGTGACAAGCGTGAAACGTTCTTAAATATGGATGGCTGCACATATACTTACAGTGCCTTCGTTGTTTTGCTGCAATAGGCTAACACAACTACCCTTCTGGAAGATGACTATTGTATAATGACTGCTACTGGATGTTGGTTGTCCAATCCTGTCAGATTGACAATGGTCATCACAATTCTGTGAGCTTCTGTTTTGTTTCCAAGTCCAATTTGATATGTAGGCCATGATCTTTAAAGCTCTAAATCAGGGGTATTGAAGCTCTTTCAGGTCAAGGGGAAAATTCCAATTTTTTGGGGGAAGGGGAAAGCTCTCAAGGGCCATAGTACACTGGTGGGTAAGTAGAGCCAAGGGGGAAAAGGGTGGTGGTGGTTGATTTGCACAGTCAGCGTGGCAGAATTCTCTGATGAACTCATAAATCTAGAGTATAGTTAAGGGTTCATGACACCTTCAGGCATTTGGAAGGGATGCTGTCGTGGCTAAGCCACTATCACGTTTCAAAGCACACAGTAGTGATAGCCGAATGGTTAGGAAAGAGAATTTGTCCCAGGTAGGGGAGATACTTCAAAGGGCCGCGGTGGCTCAGTGGTTAAGATGCTGAACTGCAGACTGGAAGGTCGGCAGGTCAGCAGTTCGAGACCTGAGTGCTGCATGACGGAGTGAGCTCCCGTCTTCAGTCCCAGCTTCTGCCAACCTAGCAGTTCGAAAGCAAGAAATTGCAAGTAAATAAATAGGTACCACCTCGGCGGGAAAGGTAACAGTGTTCCATGCACTTCGTTGTTCAGTCATGCCGGCCACATGACCACGGAAGCGTCTTCGGACAGCGCTGGCTCTTCTGCTTAGAAATGGGGATGAGCACCACACCCTAGAGTCGGACATGACTGGTTGGGGACACCTTTACCTTTTACCTTTTTAGGGGAGATAGAAGGCTTTCATTTCAGTTGGAAATCATCAGAACTTGTACTGTTCGCAACCCTGAACACTGGGGGGGGGGGCTTTGCTCAGAGAAAGCTCACACATTCCCACATTTGCTATCACATTTGAAAAATGCATATTTTCTTTTTTAAAAATGTGCACCTTAAAATGCTGTCATGTCCCTTCATCCTCCTCCCCCTGCCCCCTTCACAATCAACCCACTACAGGAAACAAAGCTTCAGGCCAACACTACTTTATAAGTAAATGACTCGCTTCTTTAGAAATGCAGATTCTAGGAAACTCTCAGACTGTAAAGAACCAGCTAAACCACACATCTATGAATATCAATAGAGGATACGGAGCAGAAGTTGGGGAAGTAGCCAGCAGTCTGGGCATGAACTTCATGGTCAGACTAGCTTTTCAGGGATGCCCGTCTCTTGGGGTAGCTCCCTCCTACATTGGCTTCTATGAATGGCCAACCTGGTGGAGAGTCTGAGCCCTGCCCCTAATTTTCCCCACTTTGCTCTGCGACGGACCCTAGCATCCCTCAAGTCATGCTCCTCACCCTTCTCTCCCTCCTCACCCTCCTCTCCCTCCTCCTTCACCTCCTTCTTCTCTTCCAAAACTTGAGTTCTCATGGTGGAGGAATGCGGGAGCATTTCAGCCTGGGCCATCTTGTGTGTCAAGTTGTTGGCAGTATCTGGGGTAACTAGGGAGGGTGCCTCCATCTGTGCTTGCTGTTCCCATTCTGATTCTGAATCTGAGCCACCAAACATCTCCACATACTCAGATTCATTCCTGAGAAATCCAGATACCCCCCCCCCACACACACACACAATGTGTGTGTGTGTGTGTGTGTGTATTCAGCCTTTAGTCAATGGGGGGAAGTGTGCATATTTGAAAAATGTGCACATAAATGTGCACTTTTCCTGTTCTAAATATGCACTTTCCCCATTCAAACAGAAACGAAACAAACCAAAAACAAATTCAAAAACAAACCAAACAAAAAATCAGGTCACAAACAACAATAGGAATGAGCTGAACAGATGTTTGTAGTGCAGCTCAGAAAATCTCAACCAACTGGAGCATTCCTGCTTCTCCCATCCCTAGTCTCAGTTACCATGTGGTCTCCCCAAATGAACATCTGCTTCCTCTTTTCCCCTCCTCTGCACTGGAGAGGACCAATATCTGGAGTGGATCGAGCATTAGAGCATGTCATTAGGGCTGGCTAAGCTGCATAATATTGTGGTCTGACCAAGAAATTAAAACACACGCACACACACAACGCTAACAACGAACCCCTGGGATAGAAGTATTTACAATGAGTTCAAGCACAGTGGAAGAGGGCTGCCTGTTTCCAAGCTAATAAAGAAGATGCAATTAGAATTTTTAAAAAATCAAAGGGATGCCAGGATGACATGGACTTTGCTCTGAGCTAAGATGAGCTGTACACAGTTAGCAGAGCAGTAGGGAGGAAACTCATAAGTAGACCAGATAAGGATCTCGGGAGAGATGTGATTTGCTGATGGTTGGCTTCTTGTCTTCCTCTTCTTACCCAGAGGGGCTAGAACTTTCCATAAAGGCAAAATACTTGATAAAGAGCCAGCGCACAAGACAGATTGAAGATTATTTTATTATTTTTTTTAAAAAAAAATAGAATATATTAAATGTTATCTGCGTATAAATTGAATGAATCAAACTGCTGTGCATTAAAGTATTAATACATTTTCAATTAAACTTTGCTGGGCTGTTCTGCCTCACTTCCTCTTTCCATTAGCAACTGGAAAAATAACATAAAATAAGTCAACCAACCAAGCCCTTTTTACAATGGCACTATAGACCCTGACCCCCAACTGGCACATTTTAATGGGATGAGAATAGGATGCACATTTTGTAAAATATCTATAATTATGCATTTTCGTGTGGATGCATAATGTCTGATCTGGTAATGTACAATTTGAGATCTTCTTGTTAGTTATGTGGGGGAGGTTAGACTAGACTGTTCATATCGCCGTAACACTAATTTGTATTTCATATCATCCTGTGCCTCCTTTTTGATTATATTATATAATAAGATGTGTCAGGATTAGCTTGCAGATTGATGCTTCATTTGCATAATGAGCTAATTGAATCTTTTGAGATTGGAAATAATCATCAAAGCACCTTGCTTCTGAGGAGCTCACATTATGAACATCAAGGACAAACACAACTTTAGGTTGGGAGGGGTTGTTGTTTTGTTGTTTTGGGGCTTGTTTTTGTTTTTTAGCCTCACATGAATGTCTGATAAGTCTACCACTTTTGAGAGTGGACTCGGGGCCCTAGAGGCTAGTGGATCTGATTTCAGTGGGGCAAGGAATGCACTCTGGGTTTCAGTCAGAACTCTAAAGGAGCTATCCAAGGTTCAGTGCCTTGGATAGATCCACTAGAGTTCTGGCTGGTTCTGACTGAAGCCCAGAATGGATTCACAGCCCCACTGAAATCAGAGCTACCAGCCTCCACTGACTCAGCCTCCTATGATCTGGCCTTTATTGGATACTAAGGGTGTATGGTACGGATTCCCCACTGTCTGTTCCAGTGGGGAATCCGTGGGGGGGGGATCCTTTCCTCCTCCCTGGAATTGTCCAGAGTGGTTCCACTCTGCTTGGATTCTGGGGGGGGGGGGGCTGGCTTGGGGCGCTTACCTTCCCTCCTGCCAGCCAGAGCCATTCACCTCCTCCTGTCCCTGCCAATTGCCTTTAAAAAAAAGTCTTAAAAAAGGGCGATCGGCGGATGTGCCCATAGACTTATATGCAAATAGAGTCATGAATTTGCGTATAAGTCTATGTGTCCATAGGCTTATACACAAGATTCACTGCTCTATTTTGTTTTTACAAGACTTTTTTTTTAAAGGCAATCGGCAGGGACAGGGAGGAGGCGAACGGCTCTGGCTGGAAGGAACAGCCAAGTGCCATTCTTCCTCCAGTCCTCCTGGAGCAGAGATAAGTGGTCCTGATCCGCTGCGGATTCTCGAGGCCGGATTCCAAAGAATCTGGCTCATTTGAATCCGCAGCGGATTCCTCTGACATCCCTATTAGGGATGTCAGAGAATTCCACCATGGATCTTAGTGAGGCCGAATGCCAGTGCATTCGCCCCCCCCGAACTCCGTGGCAGAACGGCCTGCCCCCCCCGCCCCCCCCCGCAGATCCCCCCCGGGACGAGACTTACCTGGGGTGGATGTTCTGGGTGGCAGTGGCTCCGGCGGCGGCTTCGGTGGCAGCTTCAGCAACGGTGGCTGTGGCGGCTGGTCTTCCGACCAGCTGCCGCCGCCGCCATTTGCGGTCTTGTCTTTTTTTTTTTTACAGAAACGTGATAGGCTACGTAAGTTTTTACATAGACTATCACATCTATGTAAAAAAAAAAGATGAAGAAAAATAAGGAACGCAAATGGTGGCGGCCATAGCCGCCGCCATTTGCGTATGCGTTTTTTTGTTTTTTAGGCTACGTAAGTTTTTACATAGACTATCACATCTATGTAAAAAAAAAAGATGAAGAAAAATAAGGAACGCAAATGGTGGCGGCCGTAGCCGCTGCCATTTGCGTATGCGTTTTTTTGTTTTTTAGGCTACGTAAGTTTTTACATAGCGTAAAACGTCTGGGTAAAAAAAAAAAAGGCGTACACAAATGGCGGCGGCTACAGCCACCGCCATTTGCATTCCTTATATTTCTTCGTCTTAGTCTATGTAAATATTTACGTAGACTAAGACGAAGAAAAATAAGGAATGCAAATGGCGGCGGCCGTAGCTGCTGCCATTTGAGAACGTGTTTTTTATTTCCCCCTTACCCAGAGCCCTCCGCGGCCAGAAATCCGGCTGCGGATGGCCCTGGCCTGGGCCTGGCCGGCTGCTCTGCGGAGCCGCCGTGGAGTACAGCCAGCTTTCGAGGATTCCGGGGGGGAGGACTGGATCGCCTCCCCCCCCCGGTGAGGATTCTGGGGGGATGGATGGAGCGCCTCACCCCCCAGCGGAACCCGGCGGAGCCAGGTAAGCAGGGTTTCGTACACCCCTAGTTGTAGTACAGACTGTATTGAGGGCACCAGGTTGGGGAAGGCTGCTTTTAAGCCTAAGGCCATGCCACCTCCCATTGTCTGCAGCTGGGTCACTAGATCCTCCTCAGCACAGACACCTCACTTCCTTCTTCACCTACCAGAATTACAGAGGGAAGAGTTGCCCTACCCAGCCCCAATATGCAGCGGGATCAGCTGCGATGACAAAGCTTCACAAATTGAAATTCTCAAATAATGCAACATCTCTTGGAAGTTCAGGTTGGCTGGTGCTTTGCTGGAGCCAGAGTCTTCATACTGGTTGTGATCTTGTCTCATCCAGTTTGTCAAGCAGCCCAGTACCTTCTTGAATAGGATCTCCTGCTGCAAAGGTGAGCACCAAGGTGAGCAGGGCCTGTTTGTCCCTCAGTCCTACAAGCTGCTGCCACTTTCTCCTGCCCCAAGGCCCACAAGAAGGCATTGGTAGGTCCCCCCAGAGGAGTATCAACCAACCCGGGATTTAACATTGACTGGGGAGGCTCTGCTTCTCGTGCCCTTGAGAAATGTGGTCTGTGAGGCTATCACACATGGCAGAGCTTTCTCAGTGGAAGTACCCCTGCTATGGCCCTCCCTTTCAGTAGGGATTTGGCTGTTCCTAACACTGTTGCCATTCAGGGACCAGCTAAAGATATATGTATTGATACAGGCTTTGGCAGTATAGGCAAATGTTATCTGTTTTATTAGTGATGGCTTTATCGTATTTGACCATGACTGTAACTTTAGAGTTACGATTTTAGTGGTGTTTATGCATTGTACTGTTTTGTATGGTTCGTAAACTATTTTGTTTGTTTGTTTGTTTATTGGTTTGTTGCCTTTCTATACTGATCAATAGCCAAAGCTCTCTGGGTGGTTCACAACAATTAAAACCTTAAAATACAACATATGATACAACATAAAAGAGTAAATGTTTAAAACTATAGTACAAAATAAAAGTAAAAACAAAATAAAACCTAGCAGCAATGCAAAGACTTAAAATACAGTCACCAATTTAAAACGGGATATGTTTAATATTCTACCCTGGAATCATTGTGAGGAAGGATGGGATATAACTCCTCCTCCTCCTCTTCCTTCTTCTCATTTCTTGATATGTACTAAGACTACATATCTTAGTATGTAGTCTACATATCATAAAACTACCAATTGCAGAATCTCTGGTAGGAAACTGACACTAAGCAGATCTTTTCCCTCAGGAATTCTGGGACTGGTAGTTGCAGCCTCCTGTGGAAAAAAGCTGGTCTCCAAGGCCTGAAGTGTACCCCCATCTCTTCTGCCTTCTCCTGCCCTGCTCTAATGTACAGTTTTGGGCCTTGAGGCAGGGAAAAGTATAGGCAGCAGCCACAGAACCCCAGCTCTTTGCAAGCACCCTCTGGGCTTTCTGCGAACATCCAAACTGAATGCTCTCTCTCTCTCTCTCTCTCTCGCACGTGCGCACACACACACACACACACTCCTTGAGGCTTTGCATGCATACAATTGCAATGCTCACAAAGGCTTGACCCATTTCAAGGGCAAGCAGCAAGTTGCTTGTGCATCCCTAACTGGGCCAAAAATTATCATTGTTTTGTATTCTTCCCCCACCCTGTGCAAGCAAAAACAGAATTGCAAACTACATTTATTCAGGTTTCCATGTGATGAATGGACTACAACATCATTCAGGGGCAGAGTTACAGACACATCCTGGCCCACCGAGAGCAACTCCTTTCTTGGGTGGATACAGCCCCCCTGGCAACTTACTTAACACTGTTTTACCTTCTCTAAACATAGCCTATTGTCCCCAGTCATCTGTTGGATGCTGTTATTCTGGTTGCTTCATTGGCCTTTGCCTGTGTAATTCGATGCACTTGGTACTCTGGGATTAGAAAGAATCTAAGACCTTTTTGTATTTCAAAGGCAGGATACGTATCATGGGGAATTAAGTGGAAATTACCATTGTCTAATGAATACTTCACCGATTTGGTAAAGTAATTATATCCTGTAATTAAATTATTTGAAATTCAGTTTTCAACTTTGTACCTTGAATAGGCATAATTTGCTCTTTTTAGGGGCTGGGGACTGGCTTTCTATCAGCTAAAGCCTCCATAGGCAGAGCAGAAAATTTGTCATTTGAACATAGGTGGCAAGGGACCTAATGAGTCACATGAACGCACACAGAGCAAAGCCTTTCCTGGTTTTGATCTATTCTTCTTTTCTCTTCCAATGTACTCAGCACAGGGAAACCATGTAATCTCCATGCAACTGTGCACTGAATTAGCCTATTTAAAATTCCACAGTATGTCATCCAGTTACTGACAAATGAGTACGAACAGGAATGATATTCACCTTCACCTTCACCAGAGGGCTTCTGCTTATGGTGCTTGGCATGCAGGTGAGTTTGTCTGAGGACAGGCAATTCTAAAGGGACAGAGAGGAGCAATTTTACCCATAGTGCAGAAGTGGCAAGAGTTGGATAGCTACAGGGATGCAGCAGTGCCAACGTGGCTCTACTTGGCAGCAAGCACTACTGCCAAATGAGGACCCACCATTTGTTGCAAGGCAACTAACGGTGCACTTCTAAGCACACTTGCTAGGGAGCGACTCTGTTGAACTCAGAGGAACTTACTGTGGAGCAAACCGGCTTCCAATTCCATGGACAGTTGCACAAGATACAGGCCAGGCTAGGGGACTATGCATGGGTGCTCTGTGGCTGTATGAAGCAAAGATGGTGAGGGTCCAAGGAGGAATCTTCTTAATTATTTTACTTATTCGTTTATGAACTTATACTCTGCCTTTCACGGGTCAAGTGGCACTCCCAGGGTGCTTAGGGACCCATCAAATTCAGAGAAGACCCTATGCATGGGGAAAGGCCATGGCTCAGTGGGAGAGCCTGCTTTCAGGCAGAAGGTCCCAGGTTCGATCTCTGGTGTTTCCAGGTAGGGCTGGGAAACAAAACAAAACAAACCCCTGCTTGAGAGCTACTGCCAGTCAGTGTTGGCAATACTGGGCTAGATGGACCAAAGTTTTGCTTCAGTTTAAGGCAGCTTCCTTTGTTCCTATGATTTGGAGATGGAGGCCTTTTTCTCCCTCCCTCATAATGTTGGGAGCCAGTGGGCTCATCCAATCAGGCTGAATGGTGGGAAGATGAAAGGACGTACTTCTTCACACAGTTAACTGCTAAACTATGGAATTTGATACCAGCAATGAAAGAGAAATTTTTAACAGAACCACTGGTGTGTGTGTGTGTGTGTGTGTGTGTATGTGTATGTGTATGTGTGCAACACCCAACCCAACACCAGAAGTGGCCCTTGGGACTGAAAAGTCTATGAATCCCTATGGTGGAGGGAAAGGAAAATAATGGACAGTGCTTCTGGTATAGCTCAGAGTGCATTTACCGTGGTGGAAGGCAATCTTGGTGAGGAAGCTGAAGGTGGAAGCTAGCAGTGCCATTTGATCTATCACCTGTGAATGTTCACCTGACTGGGGAAGGAGGGCAAGGACTCCTTGCCACCGGAAATGCTTTATTTCCATTAGGGATGGCGCGGGTGCTGGATTCCAGCCAGGAATCTGGCGGAACCCCCTTGCCTGCAGCCCGAGCCCCACTCACTGACCTCCTGTCCCTGTTTGCCCCCTGCCCGTGCTCAGCGAATGGCCTGCACTCACCCCGGCACCCTTGTCCAACTTCGTGGTTACCATTTGTTGAGAAATAAAATGTTGATCGCAAAAATGTGCATATTTGCGTATGCACAAACATTGACATTTTTGCAAAACAATGCAACTTTTCGTGCATATGCAAATATGTGGATTAGCAAAATGTGCATTTTCGCACAGATGCAAATATGCACATTTTGAGGCCACCATTTTATTTTTCAAAAAATGATGACCGCGGAGCTCGACGAGGCCATCAGGGTGAGCGGGGCTGCTCGTCGAGCACAGGAGGGGCTTGAGAGCACAGGAGGCAGTCTGGGGATGGCAAGCGGGTTCAGGGGCTGGAGGGGTGCCAGAGAACCTGGAGAGGTGTGGGTTCACACATCTGTAATTTCCAAAGTATATTGGTGGGGCAGCAGGCTAAAGGACAGCCATGGGGAGCAAGGAACTGGTAACCTGCCACACAAAATCAACTCTTGAGCATCATTGTGGAGCCCAAGTGACACCACAGCACCAAGCAGGACTCAGGCAATATAGAAAATGAAATTGTCAGCATATTGTATTAAAAGGATATTGGGACTCTGAAGTTTGGGGGCAACATGGCTTGATGGTTAGATACTTCTCTTTATTAAAAAAATGTTGTTTCAACTCAAGTGCAAGTGTTCATTGGGTATGGCAATGTCATCCCAGATCACTATACAATCAGGATTACAATCGCCACACCTTAAACACAGGAAGCTCCTGAGGGCTGCTCTGCATGGCTATTGGGTCATGTTCATCTTGATGGGTCTTGGGTTGCACATTAGATATGAGGGAATGTGGTGGCAGGTCAACAGTGACACTGACGGGCACCTGTGAAGGCCTATACTCCAGTAGAATCCCCATTGTCAACCCTTGGAGCTTCCTGGCCCTGTTTTTCTGCCTCCTTCCTGTCTGCACAACTGTCCCATCTAAACAAGGTAGAAATAACAAGAGCTGGGCGAAGGAGAAGCAGCCCTCTGGACAGTTGTCTGGATTACAACCAAAGGAAGTAGAAGCCATGTGCCAGTGGACAGCAGCGAGGAAAATGTGGGCCCTCCACACAACAAAATCGTAGAGTTGCCCCTGGAGGAAGTGACCTTGTCAATGGTGAATGAAACAGCAATGGAAGCTTGTTGGCATGTTTGAAAGACTCTCCTGTACGTCTGCCTGGACCCAACAGGGCTAGAACCGGGAAGACATGGCCCTGTGCACAGCTGGCTACATGTTAGAGCAGAGGTTGGCAACCTGGCATCCTCCAGATGTGTTGGACTACAACTCCCATAAGGTCCAGCCAGCATAATCAATGGTCAGTGATTATGGGAGTTTTAGTCTGAAACATCTGGAGGGCACCCCTGCCCTAACTAACCCATGAGTTAGAGTATATCCCTGGGCAATAAAGAGTTTCTGGATAGTAACGTGACTCTATCTAACTAGGTTGGGCATTGACTCTCCCCAGTAGCAAGGATTATAAAGTCTTCATCTTCAGTCTGGGCAATGATGGTCTGTTGACTCTGGTCTGTTCTTATCTCAGATTCTGACTTCTGGTTCCCACTCAGTGGCTGCCTACAGCTCTACTCTGACAATTTCCTATAGGTTCAGGCCTGGAAATGGAACACATATACCCCAGTGGAAAAATGCTGGTTCAGGAACATCTCTTGCTGTGATAAGTAATAAATGAAAAATCCTTGAGAACTGATTAAAGAAGCAAGGAGTGCTCAGCCACTGGAGAGTCCATAGGCTGTCATTTGAATATATTGCAAAATGTCAAGATAGGAAGGATATTTCTGCAAGGGCCTTAGAAGAACAAACCAGCTATTCAAGTTTTCATCTCTGAGCTGGCTGAAACACAAGGGATATTTTGAAATTAAATTGGGCAAAAAACCCAATCTCCCTTTGTCCTCTGGTGTGTTAAATGCTACACTTTCCAAGCCCCCAAATGCTTTCTTTATTCCCCTGCAACAAGATTTTGTAATATGAACAGTTATGTAGCAAGGGTCTAATGACCCCAGCCTATACATTGTGTAGTCTATCCCTACCTCCTTCAGGTCTCCAATCAGTTTGGGGGTTGGGGAGGGGAAAGGACACTTTATCCCCCCTCCCCTCAGGTTTTCCTCTGCACTAGCAGGTTCAGGTTTCAGGTTGGTTTCTAGGCTGGATCCTGAGCATGTTGTTGCTATACAGTAGTGGAAAGTGGTTGGTTCTGGAAAGTGGAAAGGGAAAATGATGTCATTTCTCCTTTCCTTCCTCTTGAAACATGCCTGTATAGTAGGGGGAGGGGACTTTTTTATTTCCCCAACCCTAATCCCCCTCCAGGATACTTACTAATACTATTGGGAGCTTGAGCAGGCCAAACTTCCTCTTCTCTTCTCTCTCCCACCTCCACTTCCCTCTGTCCCCTCAACTTACACAACATTCTGTACATTCTGGAAGCTCACAGGTCCTTGTCAGGCCTTCTGTTGTTGTTGTTGTTGTTGTTGTTGGCGGCAATGCATTTGTATTTGTGTAGATATTTGCGTAGTCTATTGCATGAAAAAACAGGGATGCAAATGGCATAGCAGACGCCATTTGAGTCCAGATCCCTTCCTGCAGTGAGTGCTCAGTGATACGGCACAGCAATGGCGGCCGTATCGTTTGCTGTATGGAGCTGGCTGGTGGCTCTGCGGAGTTGCTGCAGAGTGGAGCCAGCCAGCAAGGATTCCGGGGGGAGGAACAGATCACCTCCCACCCCCCTGCAGACTCCCCACAACCCCGGATTGGCAGGTAGGGGATTCATACATCCCTAATAAGCAAATTGGAACTAGGCTGTGATTTTATGTTTTCTAGAACTCACAGTTGATTGGGTCCTCACAGTTGTTTGAACTGTATTTAATTGCACCAAGATATTTGGCATTTATATCCTTCCTTTCATTCCAAACAAGGGTCACCAAGGCACATCAAAAAATCACTTCCAATTAATAATAGAAACTAAGTTTCAAGCCAAATCAAATCCAACCATACAGTGGAAATGAATCCAAAACAGATATTTGGAGAAATACACAGATCTTTGAATCTTGCCTGGATACCGTCAGTGTGAAACTCAGACAGGTCTTGCTAGAAAGCATGTTACACAACCTGCTTGCTGCTGTGAAAAAGGCCCTGTCTTATGTTCAACCAATCACTACCCAGAGAGTAGGAATAAATGGTAAATTCTCCCAATGGAGGGATGTAAACAGTGCCTCTACCCCTCAATGATCTACATTGGGACTGGTGCTTTTTAACTTGTTCATCAATGATCTGGAATTAGGAGTGAGCAGTGAGGTGGCCATTTTTTTCTGATGACATCAAATTATTTAGAGTGGTTAACAAAAAGGGATTGTGAAAAGCTCCAAGAGGATCTCTCCAAACTGTGAGAATGGACATTAAAATGGCAAATGCAATTCAATGTAAGCAAGTGTAAAGTGATGCACATTGGGACAAAAAATCCCAATGTCAAGTATAACCTGATGGGATCTAAGATAGTGGTGACCAACCAAGAAAGAGATCTTGGGCTTGTGGTGGACAGTTCGATGCAAATGTCATTCTAGTGTGCAGCAGATGTAAAAAAGGCAATTATGCTAGGCATAATTAGGAAAGGAACTGAGAATAAAACTGCCAATATCATACTACCTTTGTACAAATCTGTGGTGTGACCATAGTTGGAATACAAGTCAAAGGCATACCCTGGATTTTAGGAAAGCTGATTTTAATAAACTCAGAACAATGATCAGTAAGGTCCCATGGCAAACGACTCTAATGAGAAAAGGAGTCCAAGATGGGTGGGAGCTTTTAAAAAAGGAAATTCTCTAGGCACAATTACAAACCATTCCAACAAGAAGAAATGGTGGAAGACAACAGAAGAAGCCAATGTGGCTTCACAAAAAGCTTAGGGATGACCTGAAAACAAAACAGGGACACATATAGGAAATGGAAGAAAGGCCAAGCAACAAAGGAAGAGTACAGGCAGGTAGCACAGAATTGCAGGGATGGTGTCAGGAAGGCTAAAGCTGAGAACGAGCTGAGGTTAGCGAGGGATGCTAAAAGCAACAAAAGGCGTCCCTCAGCTAGGTGCATAGTAAAAGACAGAGGAAAGAAATGGTTGTTCAGCTATTAAATAAGGATAGCAAAATGATAACAGATGACAAAGAAAAGGCAGAGGTGCTCAGTTCCTACTTTGGCTCAGTCTTCTCCCAAAAGAGGGTCTATGACCCCCGTGGCAAAGGCGAAGCACAGGCTGAAGGGGCAGGATTGCAGCTTGAGATCGATAGGCATATGGTCAAGGAACACCTAATTACTTTGAATGAGTTCAAATCTCCAGGGCCAGATGAACTGCACCCTAGAGTAATAAAGGAGCTGGCAGAAGAACTCTCAGAACCGCTGTCTATTCTCTTTGAGCGATCATGGAGGACAGGTGAAATGCCAGATGATTGGAGGAGGGCTAACGTTGTCCCTATCTTCAAAAAGGGTAAAAAAGGAGGAACCTGGGAACTACAGACCAGTCAGTCTGACATTCATCCTTGGGAAAATTCTGAAGCAGATGATAAAGCAATCCATCTGGACGCACCTTGAAAACAATGCAGTGATTACTCGAAGCCAACATGGATTTGTCAAGAACAAATCCTGCCAGATGAATCTGATCTAAATTTCAAGTAACCTCCCTTGTGGACTGTGGGAATGCTGTAGACATCATATACCTCAACTTCAGCAAAGCTTTCAACAAAGTGCCTCATGATCTCCTGATGAGCAAACTAGCTCAAAGTGGGCTAGATGAAACAATGATCCGGTGGATCCACAGTTGGCTACAGAATTGGACTCAGAGAGTACTTATCAATGGGACCTTCTCAAACTGGGGAGAGGTAATGAGTGGGGTACCTCAGGGCTCAGTCCTGGGCCCAGTGCTCTTCCACGTTTGTATTAATGACTTGGAGGAGGAGGTGCAGGGAATGCTGATCAAATGTGCAGATGACACCAAATTGGGAGGGATAGCTAATACTTTGGAAGACAGAAACAAAATTCAAAGTAATTTGGATAGACTGGAGCGCTGGGCAGAAAACAACAGAATGACATTTAATAGGGATAAAGGCCAAGTTCTGCACCTAGGAAAAAGAAACCAAATGCACAGTTACAAGATGGGGGATACATAGTTCAACAACACTACAAGAGAGAAGGATCTTGGAATTGTTGTTGATCACAAGCTGAATATGAGCCAACAATGTGATGCGGCTGCAAAAAAGGCAAATGATATTTTGGGCTGCATTAATAGAAGCATAACTGCCAAATCCCGGGAAGTACTAGTTCCCCTCTACTTAGCACTGGTTAGGCCTCATCTGGAGTACTGTGTCCAGTTCTGGGCACCACATTTTAAGAAGGATGCAGACAAACTGGAGAGGGTTCAGAGGAGGGCAGCAAAGATGTTTAGTGGACTGGAAACAAAGCCCTATGAAGACAGGCTGAAAGAACTGGGCATGTTTAGCCTTGAGAAGAGAAGACTGAGGGGAGATATGATAGCACTCTTCAAGTACTTGAAAGGTTGTCACAGAGAGGAAGGCCAGGATCTCTTCTCGATCATCCTGGAGTGCAGGACATGGAATCATGGGCTCAAGTTACAGGAAACCAGATTCCAGCTGGACATCAGGAAAAACTTCCTGTCAGAGCAATATGGAACCAATTACCTAGGGAAGTAGTGGGATCTCTCACACTGGAGGCATTCAGGAAGAGGCTGGACAGCCACCTGTCAGGGATGCTCTGACTTGGACTCCTGGATTAAGCAGGGGGTTGGACTCGATGGCCTTGTAGGCCCCTTCCAACGCTACTATTCTAAGATTCTAAGACTGCTCTGGACACTGCACCTAAGAATGAATATTGTAGAGCCAGAAAAGTTGCAGAAAAGGGCATCCAAAATGATCAAGGGGCTGGAGCAACTCCCCTACAAGAAAAGGTTAAGCCTAGGACTATTTGGGTTAGACAAAGAAGGTGCCTCTGTTGAGACATGAGAGAGGTGTGCAAAACTATGCATGGTTTGGACAAAGTGGATCGGGAGATATTTTTCTCCCTCTCCCATAATACTAGAACCTGGGGTCATCCCAGGAAACTGAATAGTGGAGGTTCAGGATAGATAAAAGGAAGGACTTCTTCATTCAGCACATTGCTGAACTAGGGAATCTGCTACCACAAGAAACAAGTACTCTGAACCTTGAAGTTACTGAACACCTAGGTCAGGTAGTCTGAAGCCAGGAGCTCAAGCAAAGGAGGTGGTCTTGACATCATGCCCTGCTTATGGACTTCTTAAAAGCATGACCATGTGGGAAGTAGCATGCTGGATTAGATGGATCTTTAACCTAACCCAGCTGGACCCCCCTTAGGTTCTTAAAAAAAAGGTAAAGGTGTCCCCAACCAGTCATGTCCGACTCTAGGGTGTGGTGCTCATCTCCATTTCTAAGCCGAAGAGCCAGCGCTGTCCGAAGACGCTTCCGTGGTCATGTGGCCGGCATGACTGAACACCGAGGTGCACGGAACGCTGTTACCTTTCCCACCGAGGCGGGACCTATTTATCTACTTGCAATTTCTTGCTTTTGAACTGCTAGGTTGGCAGGAGCTGGGACTGAAGACGGGAGCTCACTCCGTCACACAGCACTCAGGTCTCGAACTGCTGTCCTGCCAACCTTCCGGTCTGCAGTTCAGCATCTTAACCACTAAGCCACCACGGCCCTTCTTATGGTTCTTACTTAAGCCATATACCGCTGTTGTCGAAGATCATTTAGAAGTGGGTATTATATGAATGTCAGTGTTAAAGAAGAGTCCTTATTTTGTCAAGGTCATTCATAGAAAATTATAAATCTGGCTGTTAAGAAGTGACAACATCTCTATATGCCCGCAAATCGATTTAGACAAAACCGTAAAAAAAGAAAGAATAAGGAATCCCTCTGGGGGCTAGCTGGATTCAGATGAATGGCATTATGCCAGACATAAATTTGCCTCATCAGGCCTGTCTCTCTTGAGCAGAAGGTGGTTTCCTGATGAAGCTCATTTAGCAGATATCCACATGACTTCGCCAAAAAAGAGGACTTTTGGGGCAGCTGCTATCCAAAGACTACAAGGGTCATGGGTGATGTCTGGGCGTGCTAATCTGAAGGACTGCATGGAAGTTTACACTAAGCAGTTTAGACAGCTCTGAAAAAGAATGGAAGGGAACAAAAGTATTATGATCTTCAGGGAGATTGATTCAGTAGACCATGGTGGAAAATGTGGCATACTGTTTTATTGTTAATTTTGTTCATGAGCCCAACTACCATGGATGGAAGTATCCTTTCACAGTTGTAGCTTAAGGCTTTTACTTAAAGTTGGACTGTGACACAGGGTCTTATGGTAATTTATTATTTTCATATAGCACCATCAACATTCATGGTGGCATGCAGAATACAAGGGGAGAGACCCCTGCCTGAGGGGGTTACAATTTAAAATTCACCAAAGGGAAAATGGAGGAAGGGGAGAGAAGTGGAGGCAAGAGTAACCAGGGAATGAATGTGCAATTATTTCAGTTATATGTTGTTAGGATTACTTATAGCTTTTTCTAAAAGGAAGCTGGTTAAGCTTTCATTCCACTGGAATGGAGAACTTCTTAGGCAGCATGGTGAGCTCAGTAACTGCACTTGGGCCTTGGAAATGGTCCTCTGGGGCTCCTTGGGAAAAAAATATGTTGTGTTCAGGATTAGGGTGAAAATGAATGGGACTGTTTGAACGTTCACAGAAGTTGCAGACCTGTTTGGTGACACATTATTCCCTGTAATAAATAAATACATCACATTTGATCTCTCTCTCTCTCTCTCTCTCTCTCTCTCTCACACACACACACACACACACATCAAAACTGAGAGAAATTTGATTCAGCTCTAAATTCAGCCCTATTTCAAAAAATGACACTATCTGTATTTTGGGCCCAAATTCTCTCCAGGATGATGGGGAAGAACCAGGGGGTGAACCAGTACAACAAGCCTCATCAGCCATCTCTGCAGGTTCTGTCTGCTGGTGGAAGGGACTTGACTTCCCCCTTCAGGCTTCTATTGTAAAGCAGAACTCAAACACGCATAGCCCCTCATTAGGAGGATAATGTGCAAGTCAGCCTGTAATCTCAACCCTTCTCCCCCTCCCTTTCCCCCTTTTCTTTGTGCTCTGTTATCTGTCTGTTGCCCAGTGTCCCATTTTGTGTTGCCTTGCTGTAATTCCACAGCTTCTGGGCACCAGTTTCTGCCAGAAATGCTATGAAAACCACCTGTTTTGTTTTGTTTTGTTTTGTGTGTAAGTGAGTGAAATAATTTTATTTCCAGTTGGAGGAACCTTCACTCAGTGAGAGCAAGATCTGAATGTAGGTATTTGATTTGTACCCCACCTTTCCACTAAGAAAAATAGCACTCAGGGTGGCTTACAGTCATAAATAAAACTTGATTAAGACAATAATAAAATACAAGAAAAACACACTTAATCCCAATAAAATACAACAATAACAGAATATAAATAGCATCCAACCCAACAGACTTGCTTATAGGCTAAAGGTCTGCTTGAATGAAAAGATCTTTTTCTTTCTGGTGGAAAGACAGCAGAGATTGAACACATATAGCCTCCCTTGGCAGGGAATTCCACAGCCTGGGAGTGGCCACTGAGAAGGCCCTCTCTCACACATCACCATTAAACACACCTGTGAAGGCAGTGGTATAAAAAGAAGGGCCTCCCCTGAAGATCTTAAGACCCAGGCAGGTTCATATAGGAGAAGACAGTCTTTCAGGTAGCCTAGTCCCAAGCTACGTAAAGCTTTATTGATCACAACAAGCACTTCAGACTGTGCTAGACCTGTGCTCAGATGGCCTCTCGAAATTCTCCACCTTATTTGTGGGCAGAGAAATTTGGGAGACAATTTCACCAAATTTCTCCAGTGGGAGGAGAAAATCTCAACAGTTTCTCCCAGGTAGGGCTCCCCATTGGCAGGACTTGTAGCACAGCTTCTTCTTTTGAGGGTAAGGTTTTTTGTGGGTTTTTTTTCATGCTGCAACAGTATCAACTGTGTTGGCAGGCTGCCCCCCCCCATTTTGGATCCACTACAGTGCAGGTGTGTATGTGTGGGTGTGGGGAGGGGGCGGTATTGTGTCAAGCTCCAGGGATGAGGTGGAGTTAGTGCTCTGCCAAATCTGTCCTTCATTTCCTGGAAGTTTTCTTCCCCCATGAAAGGGGGTTCCATTGTTCTGCCTCATTCTTAGGACAGTCAATAATTTCTGTTGAATCTCTTTTGGTGGTGTTTTTGAGCTTACCTAATCCCAGCTAGCCTACTAGGCTGCCTGAACTTCCTGAGCTGTAAAAAGCACCAAGGGAGGAATTTTGTCATGGTGCGTTAAACTGGGCTTCAACTGAAGTGTAGGGAGCTGAGGAGGCTACAGGAGGCCAAAGAGATGATTGTACAGTGAAAGACAGGACACTTGTGCTCATTCCTCTTCCATCTCCTAAGTAAGGTAAGACCAAGAAACCCCAACCCAGCCCTTGAGAATGTCTCCCAAATTTCTTCAGTACTGAATTTATTTTTGAAAGCAATTTCTCCTCTATCAAATTGAATGAGAATGGTAAAAAAAAATGTGGGAGAAATTTTTGGCACAGCACTAAATTGTGATCAGAATCAGACCGGATGTTCTCCTTGACATAAGTCCAACTTGAGGTCCCTGGTGTAAGATCTAATGACGTTTTTCCTCTTAAGTGGTTGACTCCCTTAATTTGAATAGCTCAACTTCATATCTGGCAATATCGACTGATGAAAATTCAGGAGGAAAAATATACCAGATGGTGAGAAAAGAGAATCTGATAAAATCCTTTCTTTCTTTCTTTCTTTCTTTCTTTCTTTCTTTCTTTCTTTCTTTCTCTCTCTCTCTCTCTCTCTCTCTCTCCCCCCCCCACCTTCTCTTCAGTCTTAGCTAAAATAAATAGCTCTTACGCAGAATGTGTTGCCACATAGTGGGGAGGTGTACAGAATAAAAATAATCCAAAATATCCCATTGAGAGTTTATCGGGATGCATCTGCATCTGGCTTTATGGATCTTTCAAGGGCCCTTCATGCTTTCTTTGGCTCCAAATTAATAGAACTTTGCCACTATGGACTATCTCATCAGTGTCTTTAGAAAACAACAAACCTGACTCACAGAGCTACCCAAAGCCTTTAGATTCATCCATAAGGGAGAGCTTGTGGGGGAATTGCTCAGATATTCAAGTCTGGGCTTTGCAGAGATAACACTAATCTCTTAAAAATACTGCACACATTGTGGAGGTATCATGAAAAAGAATAATGGGGCTTTCACATTGAAAAAGGATGAAAACCCATCGCTCCCCCCCACACACACACACATTATACAGCCAAAAAACAAACGAAGAGGCACTCATACCTGATATTTTCCTAGGAAGAGAATCCTGAATAGGGATGTCATGGAGACCCAACTGGGTCCTGGAGTCTGTTGCCCCCCCCGAAACCCCCGAACTGTGCCTGCTGAGCCCCTGCCCTCACTCACCCCCACTCATGCCCTCCCAGTCTCGCCCCGCCCCATCCGGTGTTTGTTGTTCAGTCGTGTCTGACTCTTCATGACCCCATGGACCATAGCACGCCAGGCCTTCCTGTCCTCCGCTCTCTCCTGGAGTGTGCTCAAGTCCATATTCATTGCACCAGTGATGCTATCTAGGCATCTCATCCTCTGCCGTCCCATTCTCCTTTTGCCTTCAATCTTTCCAGGTGAGCACCCACCATTTTGCCACTATGTTTTTTGTTTTTTTGTTTTTTAATGGAAAAAAAGGAGTTTAAAATGTGCATATTTAAATATGCACAGTTTTGGGCTGGGAAAGCTTAATATGTGCAATATTACAGGCATAACATTGTTCTCGCTGTACCTTTCCACTGGAGCTAAGGTGGCAGGGAAGACTCCACCTGTAGCCTGAAATTTGCAATCACTGTGTGTTAAAACCTGGACTCTTTTAACAGGCCCAATTTGGGCTGAACATTAGAGAGTCTGGGATCTGATCCAAATGGATCCAGTGGATAGGCATCCAAAATCCACTGGCTGAAATCTCACTAATAATGTGTTCCATCCTAGGGTAGCTGGAACATTTATAACATATATGCATTGTTATCTAGAGAAAGCTCTATCTGTTGAGGGAAAAGCTAACAGGGTACTAGAAGCAATCAATATGCGAGTTGCTTACAAATAGCTCCTTTTTATGAGAAAAGCTAGCTGTGTGCATCACTCTCAAATTGGTACTTTCTGGGTATACCTCTCCTAAGGCGGAAATAGGAGCACGTATATAAGTTGTTTATTCTGTTGGGATATGCCAAAATGCATTTTCATATTTTATCTACAAATGCTACATACTTTTCTTTTCTTTTCTTTTCTTTTCTTTTCTTTTCTTTTCTTTCTTTCTTTCTTTCCTTTTATTTTTCTTTTAGAATTAAGGAATTAAGACAAGTGCAGGGGGTAGGGGTGCTTTTCATGAAAAGTTTCAGCAGTGTGAAAATTACCCCCCTTCCTTTTGGCAATTTTTGGAGGAGGCTCCACAGTAGAGCAAAGATGTTTGTACCAAAAAAAGAGGCAAACCTTGCAAGGTGCTAAAGCAGTTGTTTACAAATTCCAGGAAGAGTAATGTAAAGTGTTCCCTAATGCATTCTGAGTATATCATACTTTTCATCAGAGGCAGTAATCACTTCTTGTCTCCTGAATGTGAGCTTATTTCTCACATGGGGGAATGCTTTTTGGGTGTTCAGTATTTGAGGGGTGGGGCTCATTCTCAATTATCTTTGTGATGGAAGATGTTACCGGGTAACCAAATCTGATTAGCTACACTACGTTCTCATGTTATTGTGTTGTCTGCATGATCTTTGATTTGGCCAGGATAGGAACATACAAGACATTTGCTTCAGTTTGCAAGTCACCTGAACTTGTCCCGTTCACAATCCCTGAAAGCAAACACAAGCAGGTCATTTGCTGTAACAAATTTGCTAGGCAGTTCGAGGAGAAAGTTGCTCATATTCGCTCAGAACTTGACGCCAGAGTTATCGCAGAGTCTGGGGAGGTGTCCAGGGTTCCATCTGGTTGTGTTTCCTGGGATCAGTTTCAGTTGTTGCAGCCTGATGATGTGGACAAGATGCTTGAATCAGTCCGGCCCACCACATGTAAGCTTGACCCTCGCCCATCTTGGCTTATACGATCTAGCAGGGGTGGACTGGCTGGGTGGATCCAGGGAGTGGTAAATGCTTTGCTTGTCAGGGGTGGTTCCTGCTGCCTTGAAAGAGGTTGTAGTGCACCCCCTCCTGAAGAGCCCTTCCCGGACCCAGAGGTGTGTGAGAACTATCGCCCCATTGCCAATATCCCCTTTTTGGGCAAGGTGCTTGAGCGTGTGGTGGTGGGCAGCTTCAGGAGTTCTTGGAGGACACTGATTATCTGCACCCATTTCAGTCTGGTTTCAGGCCAGGGTACGGCATTGAAATGGCCTTGGCTGCTCTGACTGACAACCTACTCCGGGTGAAAGACAGGGGGAGTGCTACCCTGTTGACCTTCCTGGATCTCGCAGTGGCTTTTGACACCATTGATCATGGTGTCTTACTGGATCAGCTCTGCAGGATGGGAGTTGGGGACACTGTGGTACAGTGCTTCTGCTCCTGCCTGCAGGGCTGATTCCAGAGAGTGGTATTGGGGGATTCCTGTTCTACCTCATGGCTATTACGCTGTGGGATGCCACAGGGTTCTTTTCTATCCCCTGTGCTGTTCAACATGTATATGAAGCTGTTGGGTGAGGTCATTAGGAGTTCTGGGGTGTCACCAGTATGCTGATGATACTCAGCTCTATTTCTCCCTGTCATCGGAGTTGGCTGAAGCAGTGAAGGTGCTGGACCAGTGTCTGGAGACTGTAATGGGCCAGATGAGGGGCAATAAACTGAAGCTAAATCCTGACAAGACAAAAGCTCTGTGGACTGGTGGTTCCTGAGTCTGGGACTTGGGTAAGTGACCTGTTCTGGATGGGGTTGCACTACCCCTGAAGGAGCAGGTGCGTAGCTTGGGAGTACTCCTAGATCCATCCCTGTCACTGGAGCCGCAGGTGGACTCCGTGGCCAGGAGTACTTGCGGCCAGCTTTGGCTGATCTGCCAGCTACAGCCTTTCCTGGACAGGGATAATCTAGCCACTGTGGTACATGTGCTGGTAACTTCCTGATTAGACTACTGCAATGCGCTTTACATGGGGCTGCCCTTGATGATGACTCGGAAGTTGCAGCTAGTGCAAAATGCAGCAGCTAGACTGCTGACTGGAACATCATATAAAAATCATATAACACCAGTTTTAAAGGGATTGCACTGGCTGCCAATATGCTTCTGGTCAGAATTCAAGGTTTTGGTGATGACATTTAAAGCCCTTAATGGCTTGGGACCTCAATTTTTGAGGGAGCACCTCTCCCTATATATGCCTGCTTGAACACTGAGATCTGCTGGAGGGGCTATCCTCTGTGACCCACCAGTGTGAAATAAACACTATGGTAGGACATGGGAGAGGGCCTTCTCTGCTGTGGCACCCCAGTTGTGGAATGCTCTCCCTTTGGAGGCCTGATTGGTGCAGACATTGGTCTCATTTTGGTGCCAAGTAAAAACATGGCTTTTTACCAAAGCCTATTTATTTATTTATTAAATTTATTAATCGCCCATCTGGCTGGTCACCCAGCCACTCCGCGGGCTAAACACATTCCATAAAGTAGCACACTGTTCTAACTGTTTTATTGTTTTAGATTTTAATTGGTGTTAGCTTGTTTAATGGTTTAATATGTTTTAGCTGTTTAAATTGATTGTATCTGTATGCTGCCCTGAAATCTTAATGCTATAGGGTGGGATACAAATGTTTTAAATAAATAAATATCCCCCCCAAAAAAAGTTTGCATCTTCCTGATTCGCAATTGTGTTAGAAAAATATGTATTTTTGAAAAATGCACACGTTGAAATGTGCATTGAAACAACAACAACATATTCTCATGCTTTAGTCAATGGAGGAAAAGTGACTCTTTTGAAAAATGTGCAGAGATATGAAAACTCTTCCTGTTTGAAAGACACATTTTTCCCGTTTGAACAAACCAAAAAACAGGTCACAAATGAAAGTCTGAGTGAGCCGAACCAAGCTTTGACGTGAAGTTCGGAGAATTTTAGTGAGCTTGCTTGAACATCCTTGTTTCTCCCCTCCCTAGGCTATAATGATTGTTGCCATGAAGGAACAGACTTTTCTTCTTTTCTTCTTTGTTTAATAGCACCAGAGCAATGGATTTGGGTAAACAAAAGCAGTGAACAGGCAGCAAACAGGATGGACAAGATGAGTGTTTAGGAAACATTTATCCTCCTCCCAAGCGACTCTTGTCACACACACACACACACACACACACACACACATTTCCTCCCCAAGAAACAGGTGAACACTCAGTGCAACTTCCTCTTAAATCACTTTTGCTCCCAGCCAAACATGGTTCAGTGGAGACCCTTAACAATGTTCTTTCTTTGATAAAAATGTATTCTTTCCCTTGTGCCAGGACATGAAGGGCCATTGATTTTCATGGTCTGGTGGCTCATCTTGTATTTTGGTGAAAACAGAAATTAAAGGGTAAATTGGAAACAAGGCAAGGGGATTACAAATGGAGGACCTGGAGTATGAATTGGGTCCTTCATGTAGTATGCACAGAGACAACATTTATTTACCATCTCGAACATTTTTATCTCCTTCCAAAGGACTCAGGGTGATGTGCATGCCCCCCCTTTGTAATCACGCAAGAACAAGCCTGTGATCCAGGTTGAGCAGAGGCAATGTCGGGGTGCCTCTGAGCATAGGCAGTGGCAGAGTAGCTCAGATTCCAAAGAGGAACCACAAAACTTGGGGGAGGAACTTTCCCAGACTCTTCCAGACAGGGAGAGACAGACTCCTCAGGTTTCAATAGTCCAGCTGGATGGAGAGGGCCTCTGTGAGAGATAGTGAACAGGGAGAGGTGGGGCTTGGAGACCCTGAATTCTTAGACACCAGGTGCAGATGCAGGACCACCAAGAGAGAGATGGCAGGGGTGGAGCTTAGGCAATCTGCCCGATTGGCCCAGTGGGAACAGCTACGCGTAGCGACCTCATGAGATAGAGGGAGATTGACCCCCACTTAAATTAGGAAAGTAGGAAAGCGTGCCTGCCTTTTCTCAAATGGTGGGCAACTTTCAACCTTCGTAGCTTCCCTTTGAACTCCCTGAAGGCATTTCCTTTGTAGACTGTGAGTTACTGACAATTTGCATCTGTATGGCACATTGAAGTAAAAGGATTAAAGAGCCAAGGAGAGAAGCCTCTTGTCTGTGTTTTGATTTGGCTATAAGTTCAGCAGGCACAAAAGGGAACCCTGACAGACAGCATGTCTCATTATTACTTAAGTAAACTTTGTGGCTAAAAGGGATTAGGTCCCCTGTTCTAGGCTTAACACTATAACCAGTGCACCGTACCAATGCATACACCAAATCGGTATGCAATGGCCCCTGTGACAGTGATGGTGGCGGCTAGGGATGTCACGAGCACCCGACTGGGTCCAGGAGTCCAGCGGACTCCCCTGTGCTCAGACCGCCAGAACCCACTCACCGAGCCATGAGCCAGAACCCACTCACCGAGCCATTTAGACAGTCTTTGAACTTGATGTGTGTGTGTGTGGTGGGGGGTGAGGACATCCTTTCCTCAGTGGGAGGCATGGAGGAGATTCTGACTCCCTCTACTATTCCATATCAAGTTTAAATTTCTTAGGCCATACACAAATGTCAATCTTACTCAGAATTGTTTACTATTCTGACTGGCAACAGCTGTCAGGGGTTTCTGTTACAGGTCTTTCCCATTACCTGCCAACTGATCATTTTAATTGGAGATGCCAGGTATTGAATATTCTGCACAGAAAGCATATGCTCTACCATGAAGCTGTGTCCCCTCCCTTCTTCTCTTAAAGCACAATACAGTGAATGTGTTCAGAAGTACCATCAGAAGTATTTCCACTGTGTTCCATAGACCTTGCTCACATGGAAATGTGCACAGGACTGTAGCCTTAGAAACATCGAACATAGAATAGTAGGGTTGGAAGGGGCCTATAAGACCATCGAGTCTTAACCTCCATGTCTTTTTATGACCTTGTCCCTTATCTACTTTTGTTGGTTCTTCTCTATTCTTTCCCACTCTCTGTTGGCAGTAGTTTCTAACAGAAATCAATGGCAGTTTTCCAACAGGCTTCCCTACCCCTCACCCCCACTTCACTCAGAAAGTGCTGAAGTGGAGGAAGAAATTGACAAGTTCTTTGACAAGTAGGAATTGTGGCTCTGCTGGGCTAAACAAATTAGTGTGTGGAGAGAATGAACATGACAAGGATATTTACAATGGGAATGCACAGTGAGCAGGCAGACTTGTAAAAGACAACTTATTTTTTTAAAAAAGGACTCTGTTTGCACAAATGTAAAGACTGGGGGAGTAATGATCCCATTTGTGCAAATTTAAAGATCTGAAATACACACACACACACACACACACACACACAATCCTGTTTGCAAAAACTGACACCACCAATAAAAAATGTCCGAATCCACACATTGGATTGACTTGCCACAGATCAAGTCAATGCCAGTGGGGGAAAACAGAATAAAATTTGCCAGGACCAAACTGGTAAAATCCATCGA
The DNA here is from genome assembly GCF_057233095.1 of Heloderma suspectum. Classification (NCBI taxonomy): domain Eukaryota; kingdom Metazoa; phylum Chordata; class Lepidosauria; order Squamata; family Helodermatidae; genus Heloderma; species Heloderma suspectum. Next base: position 8,284,062 of record NC_139466.1, read on the forward strand.
GATTTCACCCCCCAAACAGAATTTTCATACATCCCTATTCAGAGGTGGCCACATTAGAGAAGTCCATTTTCCCCCAACCTGGCGCCCTCCAGATATGTTAGACTACTACTCTCATCATCCCCATTCTAATGATGGGGATGATGAGATATATATCGCATTTGGAGGGTGCCAGGTTAGGGGAAGACTGCAGTAGTCAATAGAATATAAGAAGAGCCCTGCTGGAACAGGCCACAAGTACATCTTGTTAGCATTCTGTTTCCCACACAGTGACCACTCCGATCCATGAAGGCAATAGTCCTGTCCTAAAGTTTGCTCTTCAGCAACTAGTGATACCTGCTTTTTCACACTCCATCTGTCTACTGACCTACCTATGCTTGGGCCTTACTCACTCACTCACTCATCTATGGGAGAAGTATCTCATTAAGGTGTGCCCACAACAGACAGAAAGCTCAATTGTGGCATGCAGCAATTTGAATTTTCAGTTTAGCTAATATATATATATATATATATATATATATATATATATATATATGCTTAACCCTTCATATTTTGGCATTTTCCTGATTGTGTAAACCCAGTAAAAGGCTTGAGCTCAGTGGTAAAGCACATGCTTTGCATTCAGAAGGTCTTAGGTTTAGAATCATAGAACAGGAGGGTTGGAAGGGGCCTACAAGACCATCGAGTCCAATCCCCTGCTCAATGAAGAAATCCAAGTCAGAGCATCCCCAACAGATGGCTGTCCAGCCTCGTCTTGAATGCCTCTAGTGTGGGAGAGCCCCCCACCTCCCTAGGTCATTGGTTCCATTGTTGTATTGCTCTAACAGTCAGGAAGTTTTTCCTGATGTTCATCCAGAATCTGGCTTCCTGTAACTTGAGCCCAGTATTCCATGTCCTGCATTCTGGGAAGGATGATCAAGAAGAGATCCTGGCCTTCGTCTCTGTGACAAACTTTCAAGTACTTGAAGAGCACTATCATATCTCCTCTCAGTCTTCTCTTCTCAAGGCTAAACATGCCCATTTCTTTCAGTCAGTTTAAACCCTGATATCTCCAGTTCGCAATGATTTTGACCTGGTACATGACAGCTTTCTGTGATCTGAATACTCCTTTCCTTTCCTTAATGAAAAGCTGGAGAAAACAGGACTGTATGGGACAAGCCTAGATGTTTTCATTCTGGTTTAAAATTAGGGATGTACGAAAATTCCGCCACGGATCTCAGGGAGGCTGAATGCCAGCACATTCGGCCCCCTGAAATCAGTGGCGGAACGGCCTGCCCCCCCCTGCCCCCCCAGGACGAGACTTACCTTGGGTGGATCTTCCTGATAGCAGCGGCTGCGGTGGTGCCGTCACTGGCCTAGGGATGGCGGAGAATTTCTCCACGAATCTTTGGAGGCCAAGCGCCGAGGCATTCGGCCCCCCGAAAGTGTTGGGGAAATTCTCTGCTGGCCCCCCGCCCCCCCCGGGATGGGACTTACCGTGGCCGAATGTCCCTCCCGGCGGCGGGTCCCGGCGGCGGTTCGGCGGCAGTTCGTCAGGGGCAGCGGCCGGTCTCTCGACCGGCTGCTGCCGCTGCCATTACAAAAGAAAAAAGTAAAAAAAACCAAACACACACCCGTGATAGGCTACGTGACGATTTACGTAGCCTATCATGGCTGACTTTGGAAATCTAGCCGTGATAGGCTACGTTAATTGTTACGTAGCCTATCACATTTTTTTTTTTCACTTTCGCGGCCGGCGAGACAGGGTGCTTCTCCCTGGCCTGAATTTCGGCCGGGCGAGGCGGGGCGCCTCCCCCCCTCACCTGAACTTCGGGGGGAGAAGCTAAGTGCCTCCCCCCCACCGCGAAGCAAGCTGCAGGACAAGGTAAGTCCCTTTTGTACATCCCTAGTCACCACCATTTCCAGTTAAAAAAAAAACAAACGTGATAGGCTATGTAAAGATTTACGTAGCCTATCATGGCTAGGTTTAAAAAAAAATGTGATAGGCTACGTAAATGTTTACGTAGCCTATCATGTCTGACTTTTTTTAAAAAACAACAACAACAACAATGCGCGTACGCATTCCTTATTTTGGCACGTCTTAGTCCACGTAAACATTTACATAGACTAAGAAGGCGAAAATAAGGGGACACAAATAGCATAGTGTCCGCTACGCTATTGGGTTCTCCTTATTTTCACCGTCTTAGTCTACATAAATGTTTACGTAGACTAAGACGTGCCAAAATAAGGAACGCAAATGGCGGCGGCCATGGCCGCCACCATTTGCGTACGCGCGGTGTGTTTCTTTTTTAAAGTCAGCTATGATAGGCTACGTAAATATTTACGTAGCCTATCATGGCTGACTGCAGGGACGCAAACGGTGGTGGCTACGGCCACCGCCATTTGCGTCCCTGCTAGCCAGCGGCCGTATGTCCGGCTGCTGGTGGAGCTGGCCAGCGGCTCAGCAGAATCCCTGCGGAGCACAGCCGGCCAGCCAGGATTCTGGGGGGGGGGAAAGGACGGAACGCCTCCCCCCCAACCATAAACATAATCCACGAAAGTTAAGTGCCTTTCGTACATCCCTATTTAAAATTAGGGATGTACAAAAGTCACTTACCTTGAACCAACTTTGATTCGCGGTTGGGGGGAGGTGCTCTGTCCTTCCCCCCAAAATTCTGGCTGGGGGGGAGGAGCTCCATCCCTCCACCCCCAAATCCTGGCCGGCCAGGCCGCAAATGGTGGCGGCTGTAGCCACCGCCGTTTGCGCCCCTGCAGTCAGCCGTGATAGGCTACGTAAATGTTTACATAGCCTATCACGGCTGAGTAAAACAAACAAACAAACCGTGCGTATGCAAATGGCGGCGCCCATGGGCGCCGCCATTTGCGTTCCTTATTTTGGCATGTCTAGTCTACATAAACATTTATGTAGACTACGGCGAAAATAAGGGCAACACGAACAGCATAGACACTACGCTATTTGCGTTCCCCTTATTTTCGCCGTAGTCTACGTAAATGTTTACGTAGACTAGACGTGCCAAAATAAGGAACGCAAATGGCGGCGCCCATGGGTGCCGCCATTTGCATACGCACGTGTTTTTTTTTTACCCAGCCGTGATAGGCTACGTAAACATTTACGTAGCCTATCACAGTATGTTTTTAAAATCTAGCCATGATAGGCTATGTAAATCTTTATGTAGCCTATCATGTTGTTTTTTTTTACTGGAAATGGTGGTGGCGGCAGCCGGTCAGAAGACCAGCCGCTGCAGCTGTCGCACCGCCGCCACACCACCACCGGAGCCACTGCCGCCAGGAGGATTCGCCCAAGGTAAGTCCGATCCCGGGGTGGGGTGGGGGGGCAGACCGTTTCACCACCAATTTTGGGGGGCCGAATGCGCTGGCATTCGGCCTCCCCGAGATTCGTGGCGAAATTCTCTGACATCCCTATAATAGAGTTAAGGAACAAGAATTTCAGATAGTCTTCAACTTAGGGATGGGAGAACCAAGGGTGCATGAGTTCATGGAGATTCTCCAGATTCCACTTCATAACTTAGTTCATCTTACTCCCATTATCCGTTGTCACCTGCTTTCATTTGAATTGGGAAAGTGCACTTTCATGCACATTCTTTAAAAGAACTTGCTTTCTCCTCATTGACTGAAGCATGAAAATATTTTTTTAATGTGTATTTTAAAGTGCACATTTTTCAAAATATGCACTTTTTTCAAATGCAATCACAAGTTCAGGAATTTGTGGGGGGGGAAATGTGTTTTTTATTTTTAAATACACTCCTATTTGCATTCATGTTTGGGATTGTGAGCGGGGCAAGTTCGAATGATTTGAAGACTGAAATGAAATTCTCATACATCCCTACTTAAACACCACCTCCCCCAATTTCCAGAAGCACTGGCTCCTTTGAAACACAATGGGACATTCTCATATACTATGAAGCACTGGAGAGTTGAATGTCACAGAGGTCGAAGCATCACGTTTTGTCTCCACAAGTAGTCAATAAAAAGGTTATCCTTGACCACTGGGTCACCATTATCATGGAGGTGAAGGCTGTGAATGTCTACTAGTCATGGTTATATATTACCTCCAGTATGCCTCTTCATACCAGTTGCTCAGGTGGGGGGCATGAGTGGGAGGATGTTTTTGCTCTCATATCCTGCTTGTAGGCTTCCCATAGGCATCTTTTTGGTCACTGTGGGGAAAGAATGCAGGACCAGATAAGCCTTTGATCTGATCCAGCATGGTTCCTATGTTCCTTCTCCTCTAGCTGTTGGTTTGCCAGTTGGGATGTGTTTTCATCCACTCCATCATCTGTGACTCCTGTCCCTTCGCAGACAGTGTTTTAATTCATGGGAACTACACCATGATGGCAGGCACAGCGGGAAGGATTTGCCTCAACTAATTCTGTCACTGCCCAGGGTGCGAGCAGCATGAATCTCGTAACATTGATTTATTTAAAAACTTGCCATATGGGAAGTCAGAGCTTCCTCTTCAGTTCTTCTTTGAGACACAAGAGGAAGCAGCAGGGATACAGAGAAGCGAGCCAAGGCAAAGCACCAGACCCTGTTCGAAAACAAAGGGCTTTGTTTGAAGCATGGGCAGCAACAACACAAGTTGACACCCCTCTTTGATCTCTGCTGCTTTAGGAACCAGCTAGAAGGAAAGTGTCTTGTTAGACTCAGATGTGGAGATTGAGAGAATTCAGCCTATAAGAAGAGAAAAAAGGCAGACCTACCAAGAGCTAATGTGGTCCACAATTTTTAATCAGGGCTCCAACCATCATCAATTAATCAGTTAATTAACTGATTAAAAAGTAATCAATTTGACTTGATTGGAAAATGTTTAATTGACTGAAAGGTCTAAGTATTATTGATACGAAGAGGGGGATCACATGGGCAAAGTGACAAAAAGAGGCAAATGATTTTGGCAGTGCTGAACAGCCTCATGTGACACTGACCAACATAAGCCCCGAAAGACAGCTCCCTGCCCCAAGGAAGTTGCAATCTAAATAATGGCTCCAAATGTTTTGGACAGAGATGAGAGGTCTGACGTGCTAGAACTGAAGACCACACCAATGTGGAAAAAGCATTGGGCCAGGACTGCATGGCCATAATGTATGTATAGGAAAGTGCTTCATGGCCTCAATTTACATAGAAGTAAATGCTTTATGGTTGCAAATTGCATAAACTATGGAAAGAATGGCTGTAATTTGCCTGTGATGCACTAATTGTAGCTGTGATTAGCGTATCTTGCCTTTTTTAAAAGCCAGAAAAATAGTCTGTGTAATCTGGAGGATACACCAGGGCGTTTAGATGTTCATGATTTGGGCCAGGTGGCTACAATGTATTACTGAGATAATATGTCCCATAGCTCAGACTCAGAGACAACACTACCACTCAACCCTTGGACTCAAAATTATTTTAACAGAAAAATAAGGAGTCTGAGGAGATGAACATTCATTTCCTGATGAGAGAACTGTATTACAGGTCATTTCAATGAGGTCAAATAAATGAAATTAAACAATAACAATACAAAAAGAATTCAACACAGGCTATTGCTAGGAAAGAAAGCAAGTGAGCATATTTCCCATAGAAAACTATATTTAGGCCACAATTCTATGCATGTTCAGACAGAGAAAAGGCCTACAACTCCCAGCATGCTGGCTGGGGAATGCTTAGAAACTAATAAATGTAGCTTAGGGTTGGGGGAGAAAATCATTCAGTTCTCATTTTAATGTGAATTTACATAATTTCACACTTTTGAAACAGCATACAAATTAAAACTTGCATACTTAAAAATTCACATTTTGCTGAATTTTGCATCTGAGTTATTCAATCATGACATGCACACAAAAATGCATATATTAGTGAAAAGAATGTGCATAAATGCATTATATTAGAAAAATGTCTTGCAAAAATTGTGTATATTACACAAAACTGCATACAGAAATTCAAGTTTTAGGAGAAACGTGCACAAAAATGCATACATATTTCCATGTAAATTAAAAGAAAGAAAAAAAAAACACCACAAAAAATACATTGCAGAATGAACCAAACTTAAGATTGGAAACACCACCACCACCAACAACAACAACTCAAAGTCTGGGATGAACTGAATTTAAGACTGGAAAAATGAGAAGTTGAAATCGACAGAATTGTCCATGTATCAGTTCTATTTGGAAAAGAAAGACCAGGTACTTCAGAATTCTGGAAGATGAAGAGAACTTTGAAAGCATCCTTTCTTGTCCCGTGATCAAGAACATTGCAAATTCAGAACATGTTAACCTGTTGTTGATAATTACCATCATCATCAAAATAACCTTGTTGCCCATTAATGATGAACCACACCTTGTTCTTGTCACCTCTGATCATGTGGATTTATCCTTTGGCTCAATTTGCACTGTAGCTTAGACTTCAGGTTATACCACTGTTCTACAGCTAAGCATTTGTTATAGTTTCCCCCACTTGTGACATTGCTACAGCTGGTTAAGTATGCAACAACAGCCCACAACGGGTTTGGGATTGGGTTGCTTAGAGCAAGTTATGCCTGTGTTCTTGAATTTACAGGCTTTTTATTATTATTTTCCTGGTGCCTAAAACTTAGGATTCAGTGATTCATATATTTATTTACATATCACTTTAAATCCAATGAAATGAATCTTTGATAAATCTTGTCTCGGGTTCCCTTCACACATAATTTTATAAGCATTTGGGTTAGGGTATTTTTTAAAAAAAAATTATGGTAAAATTTTGTTGTTTTAAATTGTTTTATGGTGGGTTGTACATCGCCCAGAGTGGCTGGGTGACCAGTCAGATGGGCGATTAATAAATATAATAAATAAATAAATAAATAAATAAATAAGCATGACTGTTGCTGCCCATTATATCTTCCCAGAGTGCTGTGGGACATAGGAAGTTACTTCATACTGAGTTAGATCATTGAACATAGCCCAATATTGTCGACACTGACTTGCAAAAGCTCTCCAAGGTTTCATGCTGGAATCTTTCCTAGCCCTATGTGGAGAAGCTGGGGATTGAACCTGGGACCTTTGATATGCAAAGCAGGTGCTCTACCACTGAGCTACAGGTCCTCATATATGCACATCAATAGTTGAATCATGTGGGTGGCGTCATTTGATTGGAGATACTTCATGGTCACCTGGCACAGAGGAGATGTGTGTGGTGAGGGTGGTGAGGACTAGTGATGGGTGAAGGTGCCCCAAGTGAATCCATCATTTCCTTAGAAAGTAATGAAGCCATCTATGTGAGCGTGTACAACAGTACTCTTTTAATATGACTTCGTGTTCTGTGTATATGAGTCTTTGTGCATGCACAGTATCAATTTACATCTCGGGAGCTGAGGTTTGGAATCGCATAGTGCAGCATGAGATTATATGTCACTAGTCTATGTGACCCCTTTCTGATTGGTTGTTATCCTGTGGCCTGCCAGCATGATGTCCATGACATGTTCACTCACCATTGCCAGCATGGAGATGGACCTGGCCAGCTCCATCGGTTCCGGTCCGCACATGGCCAGCCCCACATTTCTGGTGCACAAGTGCCCTCTACTGCTTGCGGACCAGAAATGGTGGGGCTGGCCATGCCTGGACCAGGTTGATGAAGTGGGCCATGTGCACAAGACCACCATTGGATCCAGCCCGTAGAGTTCTCCTCCTCCTTGTTGAGCCAGAGCTCTGGCAGCAGTGCTGGTGGCATCAGCAACAATGACAGCAGCAGCTAAGGAGACTGCTTCAGATAAGTATTTTGAGGGGGCTAGGGAGACTGGACATCGGAGGGGGGAGTTGACTGTGTGTACTACTTTACTATGCATGCTACAAAGCTTGCAATCCATTATGGAGTCAATAGCAAATCATAATTAATCCGTCCAGACTCCTACAAAGGGAAGGATTCTGAGTGGACGAGTTTTGACCAGCCAGCTAATTACGAAATTCAGCCACATCTAGTGCTGTGCTGAAAATTCCTTCCACATTTTTTTCAACCATTCTCAATCACGTTGATAGAAGAGAAATGGCTTTCAAAAGGAAATTCAATACTGAAGAAATTTTGGATAAATTCTCAGGGGTTGGGGTTGGGTTTCTTGGGCTTACCTTACTTAGGAGGTAGCTGAGGAATGAGCACAAGTGTCCTGTCTTTCATTCTACAATCATCTCCTTGGCAGCCTATAGCCTCCTCAGCTCCATACACTTCAACTGAAGCCCAGTGGAAGGCATCCTGACCTATTTCCTCCCTTCAGGCTTTTTCAGATCAGGAAATGCAGGCAGCCTGGGAGCCTGGCTGCGATTAGGTAAGTTAAAAACACCACCAAAGAAATTCAGTATAAATTATAGACTGTCCCAAGAATGAGGCAGAACAATGGAAGCCCCTTTCATGGGGGAAGAAAACTTTCTGGAAATAGGAGGACAGATTTTGGCAGAGCACTAACCCCACCTCATTCCAGTAGCTACATACAACACTGCCCCCCGCCACACACACACCTGAAAACTGGGGGCTGGTCTGCCAACACAGTTGATGTTGTTGAAGCACAAAAACCACCCAAATCCTTACCCAAACCCTCTCTGTCCCATCAGCCAGGACAGCTAGACTGGTGAGGACGAGGGAGAGGGCCTTCTCTATGTTGGCCCCCATGCTGTGGAACTCCCTCCCTAGGGAACTCCTCCATGCCCCCTCTTTAATGAGCTTCCGCTATGCATTAAAAATGTGGTTGTTCAGGCAGGCATTTGGGGTGGGTTAGGGTATTTTTTAGAAATATGATGTTTTTAATATAGAATGTTATTATTTTAAACTGTTTCTAATATTGTACATCACCCAGAGTGGCTGGGTGACTAATACATTTAACAAACGAAAGAAAGAAAGAAAGAAAGAAAGAAAGAAAGAAAGAAAGAAAGAAGCTGTGCTACAAGTCCTACCAATGGGGAGCCCTACCTGGGAGAAACTGCTGAGAATTTCTTCTTCCCCAAAGACATTTGGTGAAATTATCACCCAAATTTATCTGCTCACAAATAAAGTGGAGAATTTTGAGAGGTCATCTGCACACAGCTCTAGCCACATTGCTAATAGGGACCTATGCAATTGACCCCACCAATAGAGCTCTGTAGTTTTTATACTTATGTGAGTAGTGTGGGGAGATACCCATGGAGAAGTGGTTTCCATGCTACTAGAGCAGGGGTGCAGATCATCAGGCCAGAAGACCATATCCCACCCTCTTGGGGGCTGAATTAAGCCCTCCTGGGTTTCCCAAACAACCAAGCCCCTCCCCCTTTCCCCCAACCACCAATCATTTGGTGGCTTACCTGCTGTTCTGCAGTTTTTTCCCCATTCTAAAGGCTGAAAAGTCTCTCCTAAGATTTAGTTACTGTCAGTAAGCGCATTAAGCGAAAATATGCTGGTAGCTGGGGTATTTCAGCCCTGGCCCTTTTGACTTTTGCTCCATTCACCACTGGAATGTGCCCCTTGCCCCAAAAAACACCTTCTCTGAAATGGAATGCAGCCCTTGGGCTGGAAGAGATTCTCCACCTCTGCCCTAGAAGTACATATGAATGGGTCCACAATTGTGCTGTGCCAAAAATTTCAACTCTACCATTTCTGGCATTTCATGGGGGATGGAGGAAAAATGAAAACTCTGGAGAAAGAGGCAGGGAAGGGTGAGAATTTCATGGAGTTTTCTCCTTGGGGAGGGGGACAGGGTTTCCACATACCTTTTTTAAATGTAGGCAATTCTTGAGGGGTCTTCTTTCTTTTTAATTAAAAACAAAAACAAAACACCTCCTGCACTTGCAGGAGCCCAGGCCCCTTCTCCAGTCCTTTCTGAACTTGCAGGAGACCATGTGATCTCACCCTCTCCAATAGGCATTCAAGAAGAACTCCTGGCTGGAGAAGAGTCCTGGGCTCCTGCAAATGCAGGGGGTGTGTATGTATGTGTGTGTGTGTGTGTGTGTGTGTGTGTATATATATATATATATATATATATATATATATATATATATATGACCCTTCAAGAATCACCTACACTTAAAAAAGAAGAGGTACGTGGAAATTGTGTCCCCCTCCCCAAGCAGAAAATTCTCCAAAATTCTCCTTCTCCCTCTGAAAGAGGCAGAAAAAACAATGCCTCTTTCGCAGGGAGAGAAAAAGTTCCCCAAAATAGGGAGAAGGATTTGGCCCAACACTGGTCCATGAATCGTGTTCTGGGTATGCTAGATTTGCAGACCCCGCTGCAGTAGAGGACATTATATAGATGCTGCAGCCCAACCCACGTGAAGCTGAATCCTACTGGAAATGAGGAAATCAAGCAGAGGGAAGAGAGGAAGGCCATGCAGATAACTCTCTGTAGTGCTTAAACAAGCAGAAATGTGAGTGAAAGATGTACAAGGCATCATCCGGGAGGCTGAGTAGCAATCTGTTCTGGTAATTGTTCTGTCCTTGCCATATTCGATGTATTACCCTTTAATAAATCTAACTGAGTACGCTCTGCATTTGGCCTAACCTAGACACTAATATTGTATTTTTTGCTATTAATAACTTCCTGTGCTGACAATGAACTTGGGCTATAAAGATGAGCTCTGTTGGACAACTTTCAGATAATGCCACAGATATATGTCTTGAGTGAACAGCTAATGGTATTTCAGTGTGTTCGAAGGAGAATTTGTATTCCTAAACTAGCCTCCTCATTTTCATTACAAGGGCTGCTGTGTCTAGATTGGCACTCTCCGATATAGGCCAAGATCCATTTGATCAGCCTTCCCCATCCTGTTGCCCTCCAAATGGCAACTCCCATAATTCCCAGCCTGCATGCCCATTGGCCAACCTGGAAAGGAATGGTGGGAGTTGCTGCCCAACCCATTTGGAAGGCACAAGGTTCCGGAAGGCTACATTAGATAAAGAAAATATTTGAACCCATCCCCTTATCAATGTAAGAACTAGCACTGCGCCATATTTTTTGACTAATTGGTTGTCAGCCATTTATTGGGGGAAGGGGTGAAAAGAAATTACACCTAAAAGTTGTGGGAAGGCATGAGAATTTTGGAGACATTTCAGCGCTTACCTTACTGTCAGGAAGGCTGTGGGATTGGTGTGTGCTTTTGTTTTGCCTTATTTTATCCCTTTCTGTGATTTGCACCCATGCTTTAGTCCTGCCCTGGAGCCAGGACTTCCTCTCTTGGGGTTTCCCACTGCTGCTGCCTCCTGAGTGCCTGAAAGCAGACAGAGGAGTTGCTGTTCTTGTTGTTAAAAAGGACTTTTAACAACAAAACCAACCCCAAAATGCTTCGCTCAGCTTCCAGGCACTCAGCCGGCAGCAGTACTGGGAAGCCCCAAGGGAGGAAGTCCTGGCTAACTCCTCTAGGGTTTTTTTCCAGAAAACTCAAGCAGCCAGAGAAGCTGCAAGGACAGAACCAGATTAAAAATGGTCAAATAAAGAGCATAGCCACCTCCTTATAGTAAGGGAAGCACTGAAGCCCTGCACACTGAGAAATGTCTCCAAAATTCTCAACATCCCTGCAAAGGAGACAGAAAAACTGACTGCCTCTGACTGCAAGGAAATGAAGAGGTTGTGAATAGGGGTGCTGGAGAAATTCAAGCTGGATTAAAATGAGCTTGGATTTCTAAGAATCTGACCTGCGGAATCCACTGTGGAGTGACCCCCTCAGGCTGCATGGAGTCTGTGGACTTTCAGATGATGGTGTTTTTTTTTTTAACTTTCCCAAAATTTATGCATATAAATCTGTAGAAAAATACATAAGTTTCTGCTGAGGAAACGTTTAATGGAATGAGGGACAATACACTAAATGTTACATACTGAAGTAAATTATGTAAATACTTACATCAATACTTATGCAAATATTTACATAATTATTTCTGTATTTTTCCGCATGACAAAAAAATAATAATATTTGCATCCATCTGTGGGAGGAGGATGGAACAGAGGGAGCCTGACAATCCGCAAAACATAGACGGAATGGATTTTACACAGTTCGTACATCCCTAGTTGTGAAAGGGGAGGTGGGGTTTTGGCACAGCAATAGTATGAGCCCAGACTCCTACAGCTCCATTTGAGAAAAATAGTTTAAAACACACAAACTTTAGAGCAGGGGTGGGGAGTATTTTTTTAAATTTATTTTCCTGTTGAGGGCCGCATTCCCTTCAGACTGCATGCTGGTGTGGGTGGGCTCAGAGGTGGCCAGGTATCCTCTTTTATGGAGGACAGTCCTCTATTTGAAGATGTCCTCTATTTGATGGGTTGCCCCATCCAACTGTGATTTAAAGAGGCTTAAGAAGGGAAAGAAGGAGGGACCGTGACACTAACCATCAGCAGTTAGCCACACTTGGATAACAGAGTGCCACACAGGCCAGATCTACACGTTGTGTCATGACAATACAATCCCATCATGGTGATGCTATATCCATCTTGTGCATTTATACTGTGAAGCACACACAATGACCTCTTGTTGTGGCATTTCAGATAATAAGGAATGACAAGCAGGAAATAGCACCAGAGAAGTGGCATACAGAATGGTGACGTTCCCAGCAGTTATCAGCACACTTCAATGCCGATAAAAAGCACTAGTGTAGCTCTAGCCCTGGTCACATTCTTCTCCACTATAGCAAGATGCGTTATATTTCTTTTTTAAATTATAGCCATTATTTCTCCATTTACAGCTCTGCATATAACTTAGGTAGGGATGTACAGATTTTGTTAAATCTGTTCCATCCGTGTTTCCTGGAATGTCAGACATCTTTTGTTCAGTCATCCATTCATTGGTGGAATTAGATTTTTATTTTATTTATTTTTAAGAGACGTACAAGTATTGTGTTCCTGTTTGCAAGTGTGAATTAGTACAAGCTGGTCCACTGTGGAATCCACAGGTAGGGATGTGTGAATCAGCAAAATCTGAGCTTGCCAAAGTTCCTGAATTCCAAGTCGAAGCCTGTAATGTTGCATAAATGGCCCCTTTATGGTGGCCATCTGCATAAATGATTATTTAGGAAAAAGGCTGATCCTTTATTTTTACGTCAAATGGCAGCTCAGTGAGGCAGCGGGCATCCACGTGCCACTCGCCAGGCACCTGCAGACTGCCCAGCAGCTCACCGCATGAGGTGAGCAGGGTCAGGCAGCCAGTGGGGGTTGGAAAGCAGTGCACAGCATGGGATGGGGTGAGTTTGCCCATCCTAGTTGCTCAGCCTCTGCCTCAGAGACAGAGTCCCCTGACGCCCCCCCCCCAGCAGGGATGGACCTGCAGCCATCTGCCCCAAGGGTCCTCCTGGTCTGGGGACAGTGATTGAGCTGGGGAGCTCTCTGTTTTTGGTGGCTTTAGCTCTTTGTCCCAGGAGGATTCCTCCAGTGGGGACATAGCACCAGCTCAGACCCAACAGTGGGTGGAGCCAGTGACCAAAGTGGGCAGAGGCAGAGCTAATATTGGTGGAATTTGCAAAGTGGGCAGAGTCTGAAACTAGGCCAAGGTCTGCATGAAACGTGTCTGTGGGCTGCATGTGGCCCTAGGTTCACAGAATCCCCACTCCTGCTTTAGGGACATCTGTTAGAAATATAGGAAGCTGCCCTGCACCAGGTCCGATCATTGGTCCATCTAGCCCAATATTGTAGATGCTGGCAGCAACCCTCCAGAGTTCCAGGCAGGATTTTTTTCCAGCCCAGGAATTTTTTGAGTTCTACCTGGAGATGCCAGGAATCGAACCTGGGACCTTCTGCATGCAAAGCTGGTGCTCTCCCACTGAACAATTTTCTGGATCTCCCTCATCACATGTAATTTGGCCCTTACTGGATCACTGCCTTGTTGTGGTGAAGGGGCTTGCGTAACTCAGTGAAGCCATAAGCTGTGCAGGGCCACCCAAGATGGACAGGTCATGGCAGAAAGTTCTGAAAAAATGTGGTCCACTGGAGAAGGAAATGGCAACCCACTCCAGTATTCTTGCCAAGAAAACCCCATGGAAAATATCACAAGGCTAAAAGATATGACACCAGAAGATGAGCCCCTCAGGTCGGAAGGTGTCCAATATACTACTGGGGAAGAGCAGAGCAAATTTCCAAGTAGCGCCAGAAAGAGTGAAGCGGCTGGGCCAAAGCCGAAAGGATACTCAGGTGTGGATGTGTCTGGTGGTGAAAAGAAACTCTGATGCTGTAAAGAACAATATTGTTTAGGAACCTGGAATGAAAGATCAATGAATCAAGGTAAGCTGGAGGTGGTCAAACATGAGATGGCAAGATTGAACATCGACATCTTGGGAATCAGCGAACTAAAATGGACAAGCATGGGCAAATTTAATACAGGTGACCATCATATCTACTACTATGGGCAAGAATCCCTTAGAAGAAATGGAGTAGCACTCATAGTCAACAAAAGGGTGGGAAAAGCAGTACTGGGGTACAATCTCAAAAACAATAGAATGATCTCAGTACGAATCCAAGGCAAACCATTCAACATCACAGTAATTCAAGTCTATGCCCCAACCACTGAGGCCAAAGAAGCTGAGGTTGATCGGTTCTATGAAGGCCTACAACACCTTGTAGAACTAACACCAAAAAAAGATGTCCTCTTCATCATAGGGGATTGGAATGCTAAAGTAGGAAGTCAAGAAATCACCAGGATAACAGGCAAGCATTGCCTTGGTGTACAAAATGCAGGACAAAGGCTAATAGAGTTTTGCCAAGAGAACATGCTGATCATAGCAAACACACTTTTCCAACAGCACAAGAGGCAACTCTACACATGGACGTCACCAGATGGTCAAAATCGAAATCAGATTGATTATGTCCTTTGCAGCCAAAGATGGAGAAGCTCCATACAGTCAGTAAAAACAAGACCTGGAGCTGACTGTGGCTCAGATCATGAGCTGCTTCTTGCAAAATTTCGGCTGAAATTGAAGAACGTAGGGAAAACCACTAAACCATTCAGGTATGACCTCAATCATATCCCTGATGAATATACAGTGGAGGTGAGGAATAGATTTTAGGGATTAGACCTGATAGACAGAGTGCCTGAGGAACTATGGACGGAGGTCCGTAACATTGTTCAGGAGGCAGCAATGAAATCCATCCCAAAGAAAAAGAAATGCAAGAAAGCCAAGTGGCTGTCTGATGAGGCTTTACAAGTAGCTGAGGGAAGAAGGGAAGCGAAAAGCAAGGGAGAAAGGGGAAGATACATCCAACTGAATGCAGAGTTCCAGAGAATAGCAAGGAGAGACAAGAAGGCCTTCTTAAATGAACAATGCAAAGAATTTTTCTGTTGTTTTCCCATTCTGTTGTTGTTGTTTTCTGTTGAGGAAAACAACAGAATGGGAAAGACTAGAGATCTCTTCAAGAAAATCAGAGATCTCAAGGGAACGTTTTGTGCAAAGATGGGCATGATAAAGGACAAAGAAGGCAGGGACCTAACAGAAGCAGATGAGATTAAGAAGAGGTGGCAAGAATACACAGAAGAACTATACAGGAAAGATTTTAATGTCCCTGAGAGCCATGATAGTGTGGTCACTGAACTTGAGCCGGACATCCTCGAGAGTGAAGTCAAGTGGGCCTTAGGAAGTATTAGTAACAACAAAGCTAGCGGAGATGACAGTATTCCAGATGAGCTATTTAAAATCCTAAAAGATGATGCTGTTAAAGTGCTGCATTCAATATGCCAACAAATTTGGAACACTCAGCAGTGGCCACAAGACTGGAGAAGGTCAGTTTACATTCCAATTCCAAAGAAGGGCAACACCAAAGAGTGTTCAAACTACCGTACAATTGCGCTCATTCCACATGCCAGCAAGGTTATGTTCAAAATCCTACAAGCTAGGCTTCAGCAGTATGTGAACTGAGAACTACCGGAAGTACAAGCTGGGTTTCGAAGATGCAGAGGAACTAGAGATCAAATTGCCAACGTTTGCTGGATCATGGAGAAAGCAAGAGAATTCCAGAAAAATGTCTATTTCTGCTTCATTGACTATGCTAAAGCCTTGAATTGTGTGGATCACAACAAACTGTGGCAAATTCTTAAAGTGATGGGAGTATGAGACCACCTTACCTGTCTCCTGAGAAACCTGTATGAGGGTCAAGAAGCAGCAGTAAGAACCAGACATGGAACAACCGATTGGTTCAAAATTGGGAAAGGAGTATGACAAGGCTGCATATTGTCACTTATTTAACTTATATGCAGAGTACATCATGAGAAACGCCGGGTTGGATGAATCACAGGTCAGAATTAAGATTGCCGGGAGAATTATCAACAACCTCAGATACACAGACGATTCCGCCCTAATGGCAGAAAGCGAAGAGGATCTCAAGAGCCTCTTGTTGAGGGTGAAAGAGGAGAGTGCAAAAGCTGGTTTGAAACTCAAGATTAAAAAAATGAAGATCATGGCATCTGGCCCCATCACTTCCTGGCATATAGAAGGGGAAGAAATGGAAGCTATGACAGATTTTATTTTCTTGGGCTCCAAGATCACCGCAGACGGTGACTATAGCCATGAAATTAAAAGACGCTTGCTCCTTGGGAGGAAAGCTATGGCAAACCTAGACAGCATAGTAAGAAGCAGAGACATCACCTTGCCGACAAAGGTCCATCTAATCAAAGCTATGGTTTTCCCAGTAGTAATGTATGGCTGTGAGAGCTGGACTATAAGGAAGGCTGAGTGCCGAAGAATTGATGCTTTCGAACTGTGGTGCTGGAGAAGACTCTTACGAGTCCCCCGGACTGCAAGGAGGTCAAATCAGTCAATCCTAAAGGAAATGAACCCTGAGTGCTCATTGGAAGGACAGATACTGAAGCTGAAGCTCCAATATTTTGGCCACCTAATGTGAAGAGAAAACTCACTGGAAAAGACCCTGATGCTTGGAATTATTGAAGGCAAAAGGAGAAGGGGATGGCAGAGGATGAGATGGCTGGATAGCATCACTGATGCAATGAATATGGACTTGAGCACACTCCGGGAGAGAGCGCAGGACAGGAAGGCCTGGCGTACTATGGTCCATGGGGTCACGAAGAGTCGGACATGACTGAACAACTGAACAACAACAACAAGACCTGTGCAGGCTGCGATATATGCCTGGTGGTCTGAACTCAGTTCGGTTGATGACTTATTGGCAGACGAGTTGTAGATATCACTGCTATGCCTTCCTACTTTCCCCCACCCCACATTTGTATATCAGAACCATTGATCCATTGCCTGTCATCTTAGGCCACTGGGAACCTGGGTCTTTCCTATGCAGCTTTATATCAGTCTGCAATTAAAAATAAAAATCCAGAACAGGAGCATGGCTGGATATTCCACACTAAATAAATCATACACCAGTGAGCTCCAGAAAGGGAGAGGAAAAAGGCTTCCTTTAAATCAGCATTCTTGCTACTTGGTGATACAGAGCAGTAAATAAACCCCAGCTCCATAATCTCTCCAAATGAAAGAAGGCAATAATCTTTGAAAAGCCTTTGACTAAAAATGATTCCCTTTCCACAGATCCATTTAGCAAAAAAGTGCATGGTATACCCCTCTCTTAAAGTTTCATCTTCAGTGGCTGCTTTTCATCTCAAGAGTTATTTTCAATTCCACTTTTTATGGGAGGATTATAAAAAGCTTTGACCTTCCTTCCTTCCTTCCTTCCTTCCTTCCTTCCTTCCTTTTTTCAAATGTAGATTTAGAGTTAATATTTGCCTCAGCTTCCATACCAACAGCATCCCCAGTTCAGCGATCAAGATAAGGCTTCAAACTTACAAGGCCTGCTTTAATGCTCAGATCTGAAAGTCCTAAGCAACCCATTAACCAGCCATTAAATCAAACCCTGAGAAAGTGAGCCACTGAGTTTTCAAGAGTGGGGATGTTTCGACATACAGAAGATAGAAATTGGCATGTCGACTTGTAGAAAACAATATATCAGTCCCCTTCATGCCACTGGCAGCTTAAGACAATGGTGTTGAACCTCTTTTAGCCTGAGGGCTGAATTGAGTGTTGAGGAACTGAAAAGGAGGGTAAGGGGAGACATGAGAGAGGTCTACAAAATTATGCATGGCATGGACAATGTGGATAGGGAGACATTTTTCTCCCTCTCTCAAAATACTAGAACCTGGGGTCATCCTATGAAGCTGATGGGTGGGAGATTCAGGAGAGATAAAAGGAAGTTATCCTTCACACACCACAGGGTTAAACTATGGAATTCACTACCACAGGATGTAGTGATGTCCACCGAGGTGGATGGCTTTAAAGGGAGGGGTGATTGGACAAATTCCTGGAGAAGGCTATCAATGGATACTGAGCAATTGTGAGGGGAGAAGAAGCTCACCTTTTCTAGGATCTGCCAGGTTGCAGCAGCAAAAAATGGGGGCATTTCAGCTGGCACTATACAACCACGCGGTTGCTGATTGGTAGTAGCCCCCAGTATGAGCGTGGACTGGTGACATAATTTGGAGCTGCTAATCAATCAGTAACCACACACTGACATGGCTCTGACTGAAGCCCCCTTCTTACCTAATGTCCATGGTCTCGTCTGATCTCAGAAGCTAAGCAGGGTCAGCCCTGGTGAGTACTTGGATGGGAGACCACCTGGGAATCAGGTTTCCTGCATTGAGCGGGGGGTTGGACTAGATGGTCTTGTAGGCCCTATGACTCTATGACTTCCTAAATGGAGGGGGCAGTAGGATCATGCCCACTTTACATGAAGTGAAGTGTGGAGTGGGACCACACCTACCAGTTCTGGCCTCAGTCTTCACGCTTACAATGAACAGTGTGAAAGGTACACATGCATAACCTCTTCTCACACTGTGTGATGTATGGGTGGAAGTTGTGGGTGGTGCCAGAAGGAAAGTCAACATCATGGCTGGGGCCAGAGGGCATGATCCCATTCCCTCCACCACCTGTCTGGTGATACATGGAGATTGCATGAGAAAAGGGCTTAAGATGCCCTTGCTTCCTTGCCCCCTCAATTATCCTGCAGCAGCAGAATGCACTTCCTGCCAGAGAACACCTCATGGTCTGTTGCTGACCAACTAAGTAGCCATAAATTCCAGCACATGCCTGGACTTGGAAATAGGGATCTGCTAGGCTGAGGTGTGGTGTGTGCTTGCTTCCTTTTTCATTGCCAAGCCAGCATCACTTATTTCATGCTTTACTTAGAATTTAATGCCATGCATTGCCCATGACACTCTCTAGTGACCATTTGTTGGCCAGGGTTATGGGTCAATGAATACCTGCCCTGTCTTCCTAGATTTGTTTAATTTAACATACGCACAGTTGACAAAGCTCTTGTGACTGTGTCAGTCAGAGTTTTTGAGGAATCACAGGGAAGAAAGCAAGGCTGTTTTGTTGTTGTTTAAAGATCTGAAGCACAGGGCATATGGATAATGGATGTAGTGTAATTTGGCTGGTTCTCCCACATGACTTCTACTACTTATTCTGGTTATACAATCTCAGAAGTCATCTGATGCTTTGAGCATGCAAAATCAAATGAACATGAGACCTACCAGACCAGATCAAGATCTCACTAGAGGTGAACAAATCTCTCGTTTTCACTTTTCCCCACATTTGAATACATATGAGTCTGGGGGTGTGCACATGAGCATGCATATCCCCATGTCTCATTTATAAAGATGTCTGCAAATGTTGGTAAAGAAATCCAAACCAAATGGAATTTTCACCCATCAGTACAGGTCAAATTCAATCAGTAAAGTTATTCCTAGTGTGGAAAAGACCATATTGCACTTGCCTTCTTCTTGTCATGCAGTCATTTAAGAATAAAAATGTGTCAGAAAAAAGGAGATGTGGCAACCTTAATTTAGCACCAGAAACATGGCTGAATACACAGGGATTCAGAGCCAGACTTCAAAGACTCAGTTTTGCTTTTGCCCATGTTCATTTTTTAAGGGATTCTTTCCATCCCATTTATGTAGAACTTTGCAAATGTTGGTAAGTTCTGATTTTTTAAAAAAGGAACTGAATGAAATTATTACCCATTCCTAAATCAAACCATTCTAGCATCCTGTTCCAGTCATGGCCAACCAGATGCTTCCAAGAAGCCTATCAGTTGGGCATGAAGCCCCAAATCCTCCTTCACTGGATTCACAAGAACTGGAATTTAACCCCACGATCAGTCACACACACAAAAAGGTAAGAATAGTTGCTATCTTCCAGGGACTGCAACCAGAAAATAGGGACTTTCCCTGGTAAACAGGGACAGTTGGGTGCATACATCAAAGCTTATTAATAATCTTCTCCTTCTAATGTAATGGGAGCACTGCAGGGTTTTCCAACTCCTATAGATTTATGGGTTAATGGCTAATGTTTCCTTGGCTGGATTCCTAGTGTTGACAAAGTTTCATGCACTCTACTTCCTCATCACCTAAGGGGAGGAAAAAAGAAAAGAACCTCTTTTAGATTGCATTGCTCTCTGTATATCACTGCCTTGCAATGGTGCCCCAGGGAGAAGGCTGTAGGATAGCACTGACAAAAACTCAGTCAGGAAATGTTGGAAGCACACTTCTGCATTGACTTATCCAGGTGCAAGTCAGACAAGGATCTATGTATGGAGCAGGTAACTCTATGTGGTTGTAAGCAAGGCCACAAACAAACTTCTTTAGATATATTTTTCCTCCAGTATTTAATGACTGGAGTTAGCTCAGTATGTTCTAGGAAAGCTAACAACCTCCCCCACTGGGTGGGTTCCATTCGGAGGCAAAGAAAGGGCACCTCAGATGCTATGTAAATTAGTGTTGTTCTCAGCATGTGGAGTCAGGCACATAGAGTAATTCCTCTTTGAACAGAGCTGGTCAATTAGTTCTTTTTATGTTTGTTCCATAACTTTTTTTCCCCCTTCTTCTTCAGATAGAAAGAAAGGGAGAACAAAACAAATTGGTGGGGAAAGCAGCTGACAAAATCGACAAGGTTTTCAGAACTAAAGGCATACTGTTAGAGATGGAGATCTGTGGTCTCCTGATGTCTTTTTTATTCACTAAAAACAGATGGGGGGCAAAATGGGGGGTGGTGGATTATGGAGGTGGGTTTATTCTTTCCTTCCTATGTTTCTGCTCTAGTCCAAATCCCACCCACCTACCTCCCCAAGCTGCTATTAGCCACAGAGGGGGGAATGTACAAGTATGAGTATTTGTATGTCCAGCCCACTGCAGCTAGTAGCATCTTTGGAGAGAAGCAATTTACATCCAGATAACTGTTAACCCCAGTCCAAATAGCTCCCCATGGCTTCTTGTAGACATAAGTCACTTGTAGCCGAAGGGGAAATGTTGGGATATCCAATCACAGATCTCCCACTTCACATATAGTTTAGACTTGTGTCCCATCTAGTGAAGTACGGGGACTTGCACAGTTGTGTGCTTAAATCTGACTGATCTTATTTGAATGTAGACCCAGATCAAAATCTCCCTGCCCATTTAAAACTAGCATATCAGTGAAAAGGTTCTAGCTGAGATGTCACCTTGATATGCTACTTTCAAAAGAATCCTAGAGGTGAAGGGGGGCTTGTAGGCCAGCTAGCCCAACCCCCTGCTTGTTGCAGGAAATCCAGTCCTGGAGTATCCCCAGCAGGTAGCTGCCCAGCCGCTGCTTGAAGATCTCCAGCAAGGGAGACCCCATCACCCCCCTAGGTTATAGTTTCTACTGCAATCCTACTCTTACAGTTAAGACGTTTCTCCTAAAATGTACCTTCCCATTCAGTCTAGTCCTGTCCTCTAGGGCAGTAGGAAATATGACCTTGCACTCTTCTATGTGGCAGACCTTGAAGTATTTGAAAAATGGCATCATGCCCCCTATGCAGTCTTCAGCTTTCTAGGATGAGCACAGCTAGTCTGGGCTGGCATCAGGCTGGAAGACAAAGTGCCATCTGGGGGCCTCCACAGACTCCTCCCAGGTGATCAGCCATTCAACCACCTCCAGTGATCTGCAGGTAGCCATTCACCTGGGAAGCAGCAGGGAGCAGCAACATCTTCTTTTAGCATCGCCAGGTACTTGAACGGAAGGGGGCAGGGAAAGTGTCATCCTGGCATGAGCAGGATCCTGCTTGGACTGGGATGACCCTCCCCCCTTTTAAAGAACAGGCAGTGATGGAAAGAGATACACTGAACCATATGACTCTGCAGGGGCTGCCATCTTCTTTCATCCAAATGCTGCTGGCCTCCAGTGTAGCATCGCTGCATCCTGCTATGGCTGGGCTGGAGCTCAGGCCTATGGCAAACTAAGCAAATCTATTTAGCAAAGTCAGCAAGCAAAGGGTCAAAGTTCAGTTTTATCAGTCCAGCAAAAAGGGCAGTTCAAAGCACGAGAAGGCAACGGGTAAGCAAAAGCTCAAGAGAACAATATTACCAGTCCAGGAAAAGGGCAGTCCATAAGTACTGGTCTTATCAGAAATCCAGGAATTGGCAGCACAAGAAGTCCCTCCCAGAAACAGCAAGGTTTTAAGGTATTGGAAGGTGGTATACATCAGTTGTTCCAGCAGCTTGTTAGTTCCAAATGAAGGCTTATAAGTTGGAGCTTTCAGAGCCCCACCCAGGACTCAGCTGCAGGACATCAGAGGCTTCTGGAAGAAGTCCTTTGAATGAGGAAGACCCTACTCAAAATGAGTCCTTTACTTCTGAGTATTCTGGTTGCTACAGTTCTTGAGATGTGCTTCCCCGCTGAGTGGTGACCTATGTGGACTTCACCTTCCAAAGCCAGCATGTTCTAGGCCTGGGAAGATGCTCAGCCTCCTCCTCTGAGCCCACCTGCAAGGGACAGTCCTTAGGAGTCCTGTCTTGGGCTTCTTCAGAGTCCACCACTGTTGAAGGGGATGGTGTAGCTTGATGCAAGAGGTGTCTGGGGTCTTACGAAGGTCAGGGGATCCCACAAGGTCTTTAGGCTCTGTAATATCAAGGTCTTCATCTGAAGAGTTATTTTGGCATGGGCCTGGGTCAGGCCTAACAGGCACGGTTCAGAGGCATTTGGCAGGGGAAAAAAGGGTGGCTGCTGCAGCCACTCAAAGCAGCACTTCTCTTTTCAGCTCTGACCTTAAAAGGAATTAACAGACAAACAAACCTTGACTTGGTAGGCCCCGACATTTACCCACCAATGCTAGGTTCTGTTGCCAAGCCCATACCCAGTTCCTTCAACCTTTTCTCATAGGATTTGTTTTCCAATCTCTTGAACATCTTCATCAGGGCCACCATCAAAGGGAGGCATGGTTGGGCACCTGCTGAGGGCCCACATTCCAGGAGGGGCTCACTGACAAAAGCCCCCTGGACTTGCTGCTCTTCTTTACCTTTGCAAACTGCTTGTTTACCTGCCTCTCGCTGTGGCCCAGGCAACAGACATGGCGGTGAGGAGCACCAGTAGATGCCACTACCTATTTGGTCCCTGGCTCCCTGCCTGTCAAGCAAGCAAGCAAGCAACAATGAGAAAGAGGATGAGAAGCAAGCTGGTGACAATGATTGTTATAAGGAAGATGGAGGGGGGGGGACATGGAGGGTGTCTTGGCCAAGTGCCCTCCAAAACCTGGAGCCTGCCTAACTCTGCCTAACTGTGAACCTGTTCTGATTTGTCTATATCCTTATTTATTTTCATAGAATAGAATAGTAGGGTTGGAAAGGACCTACAAGGTCATCGAGTCCAACCCCTGCTCAATGCAGGAATCCAAGTCAGAGACTCTGAGCATCCCTGACAGATGGCTGTCCAGACTCATCTTGAATGCCTTCAGTGTGGGAGAGCCCACTACCTCCCTTGGTTCCATTGTTCCATAACAATAACCATTGTTATTGGTTCCATAAAATATTTTATTTATTTATTTATTTATTTCATTTCTATACCGCCCAATAGCCGCAGCTTTCTGGGCGGTTCTCAAAAATTAAAACCAAAGAGCACACAATAAAACAATACAAGATATATAAAACATTAAAACCACAGTAAACAATACAACCAGAATAAAACCTAGCAGCAGTGCAGGGATTTAAAATAGAGATTTAAAACAGCAAAGCTAAAAGTCTAAAGAGCTAAAATGCTAAAATGCCTGGGAAAATAAAAAGATCTTCACCTGGCGCCGGAAGGAATACAATGTAGGTGCCAGGCAAACCTCACTAGGGAGCACATTCTACAGCTGGGGTGCCACAGCAGAAAAGGCCCTCCTCCTAGTAGCCACCTGCCTCACTTCCTTTGGCAGGGGCTCACGGAGAAGGTCCTTCTTAAAATGTGGTGCCTACAACTAGATACAGTACTCCAGATGACATCTGACTAGTGCAGAATAAAGTGTAATTATTAGAGCTGTGCACATATGGCATCTCAACATTCTCCAGCCTACTGTGGGTAGTGAAGTAGGGGAGGGGGGATTTCACCAAATTTCTCCTAGTGGAGGAGAAATTCTCCAACAGTTTCTCACAGATAGGGCTCATTATTGGCAGGGGTTGTAGTACAGGAGCTTTCTTTTTTTCCTAAGAGATTTTGGTTTATTGCACTACTTCTGTGTTGAGGCTTCCACTTTTTGAGGCAGAATTTTGAATTTCTTTTGGTGGTATTTTTGAGCCTAATCATTGCAAGGTGGGTGGCCGAGGCTGTGATATCTATTTTCTCTCTTGATTACACACCTTTCCATGGGTCTGCAGCCTCCCAGGCCACCTGCACTTTCTGAACTGAAAATGCCCCATGGGAGGAATTGCCTCAGGATTTCCTCATGATGGTTCTAACTGAAGTGTGGGAAGCTGAGGAGGCTACAGACTGCCACAGAGATGACTGTACAAGGACAGACAGGACACTCATGCACACTCCTCAGACACCTCGTAAATAAGGTAAGCATAAGAACCCCAAACCCAACCCTTTAGAATTTCTCTGAAATTTCTCCTCCTTCGAATTTCTTTTCGAAAGCAATTTCTTTTCTATCAAATTGAAAGAGAGTGGTCAAAAAAATGTGGGAGAAATTTTCGGCACAGCTCTAGTAATTATTACCTGTTTGTGACTTAGAGGCATGGCTGTGTGTGTGTGTGTGTGTGTGTGTGTACCTTGCCTGAATACTTTCTTTCCAGTCAAGCAAATTTGCCTGCATGTGTGTTTTGTTTTCCTTCATTTTTTTTTCTCAGATGGCTTCAACTCCTTTTCTTAAGCTCCACACAATGCAGCATCTGCACATTTATAAATGCCCGCCTGGCAGATGCTGGTTTGTGTGTTTGTTTTTATGTCTTCCTCCCCCACCCCCGAATTGTGACATATGAATGAGAACAAATGCTATTAACATTATAAAAAGAAAGAAAAGAAAGAAAGATGTTTGATTCACTAAGATAATTTCCAGTTCTGCAAGCCTTCTCTGATTAAAGTCGCCCTCCGAATTTCCAAGGATATCTGAAATCTACAAGGAAAACAGCATGACGAGGGTACCCAATCTGGCATGATAGCCAGAGGAGAACAAAGCAATTTGTCAGCAAACATCTGTTCCCAACTTGATTCATATTTACATGTCTTTTCTGGATATGCCCAAATCAAATCCCATTATCAGTTTCTCCTCTCACCAAAGAGTGGTTTTATGGGTGATATCCCATCCCTGTGAGCAATGGTGATGGTTCTTCTTTTGAAAGATGCAGTTGAAGCTGCAAGGAGACTAGATAAGCCAAGTTATACTTTTCAAGATCATTTGTAGACCCCAGGATCTGTCACATGTCATGCAATCGGCCCAAAGCAGAAGGTGGTTGTTGTTGTTGTTTGTGTTTTGGTGATTTGTGAAAAGCAAGCTGAAGCAGCAATGGGCTTCTTGATACATCATAGTTTTGGAAGGATACATGTAAGAGATTCATTTTCTTACTACACTGATATGCTAAGATTTCTGTCAAATCACTCAAAGCAGTGTACACTTGCACACGCACACACATACACCTTACCTGTGTGTGTGTATAGGTTGGTGTAAAGCAGCTAGGGATGGTGCGGATGCCCAATTCCATCTGGGAATCCAGTGGAACTGCCCCTATCTGCACCCCTGAGCCCTGCTCGCCAAGCCCCTGCCCCTGCTCGCTCCCTGGCCGCACTCGGTGAATGGCCTGCACTCATCCAGGTGGCCTCACTGAGCTTCGCGGTTGCCATTTTTTGAGAAATAAAATAGCGATTGCAAAAATGTGCATATTTCTGAATGCGCATATTTGCATGTGAGAAAATTGGTATTTCGTGAATGCTCATATTCTTGCACACACGTAAATATGTGCATTTTTGTGATTACCATTTTATTTCTCCAAAAATTGCAACTGCAGAGCTCGATGAAACCACCAGGGTGAGTGTGGGCTGCTCGTCAAGTGTGGGCGGGTCTCTAGCATGGCCTGGGGACTGACAAGCAGGGGCAGTACTGTTGTGCTGCTTTTAGGGACGTGCAAACCCACCTCTGTCTCGGTTCTCCGGGGAACCCAGACGGGTGGGTTTGCACGTCCCTAAAAGCAGCACAACAGTAAAGCAACAAGGAGGCTCTGGATCCACTGTGGACACAGTCAGTGTTAAGGTAAAACCTATAAGAAAGACAGAAAGACTAACAACAGAGTATTCAAAATGTATGTTAAGCTAAATGTTTCAGCCTCCACCTTCATCAGTAGCTGTGCTGTTAACTGGATATCAGGAGTGGCAGTTTGGAATGCCTGGAGATGAAAGTTCCTTAGGAGGAAAAACAGCGGTATGATTAGTTTAATGCTTACGAATTGTCCTCCAGATGAAGGCCATTTGGACTTAGAGTTCTGAGCTTGCAATCTGAAGAGACATGATGCAAAAAGTGGGAAGGGGAAGAATGCGGGGAGAGGAAAATAAACTTATTCAGATTCTGACTGGCTCTTTCATGCATAATGAATACACAGAATGACCGGGTGGTGTGGGCACTGCAGGAGAGTTCTGAGAGGGGAGAAACCAGATCAAATGTGGCCCCAGCCAGTCTGATAGAAAGGCCCTCACTCTATCACCACTCCCTCAGAAGTATCCAAGGAGAATGGACAGTGACAGAGGAGGTTTTGGCAGGGGAGCAGCCAAATGGCAACTGGAGGAGGAGAAGGATGGAGGAGGGCTTGCTGTCTCACCACTCCCTCTAAATGCAGAGCTCTTGAACCCTTTTCAACCTGATGGCCAGGTTCCATTTGGGAGAAGCTCTTGGGGGCCTCATTCCAGTGGCGGGTCCGAAGGCAAAGGGACAGGATCAAAAATACCAGCATACTGTCGCTTCAAGCTCTTACTTCCAGTCACTCAGCCTCTGGAGAGGCATTTCAACCTTTTAGAATGGGGAAAATACTTCACAAAAGCCAGGAAACCACAAAATAATTGGTGGTTGGGGGGGAAATAGAGGTGGGGACAACTGGAAACTTGGACTCCTGAGTCTCTGCACCCTTGCTCTAATAAGACCACCTGGAATGGCTGTGGATGGAGACAGTTCAGGGGGAGAAGGAACTCAATGGCAGGCAGCTGGTTTCAGCCAGGCAACTGGAGAAGGCCTTGCTGTCTCACTTTTCTCTCTGATTAATCCAGGGGGAATGATTGCTGACTCCTTTCATACATCCAGCTGCCAAGTTGTCATGGCAGATCCATAGTTTTAGGCCAAGCAGATGAGGTGATAAATCTGGTGCTATTTATTTATTTTAATTTATGATATTTATATACTGCTCCACATCAGAAGGTTTCAGAGCGGCGAACAACAAAAATAATAACACACCAGGTTAAAACAGCTAAAACTTTTTTCCCCTTTTCTTTTTTAAAGACAAATTCCAATAAGATCAAATTTAATAAACCACAGCTGGTCATGCAAGGAAGGCCTCTCGAAGGAAGAATGTCTTCAGGGCAGG
This sequence comes from Heloderma suspectum, assembly GCF_057233095.1. NCBI lineage: Eukaryota > Metazoa > Chordata > Lepidosauria > Squamata > Helodermatidae > Heloderma > Heloderma suspectum. The sequence continues at coordinate 8,311,805 of NC_139466.1, forward strand.
AGGCGCTGGGAGGAACACAGTGCTGTGCCTGCCTGACCTCTTAAGGCAGGGGATTCCACAAGAAGGCAGCCACCACACTGAAGGCTCTTTTCCCGGTGGACTGCACCAAAAGCATGCCCTCTGACGACCTCAGTGACTGGGCAGCTTGGTAAATAAGAAGGCATTCTCTCTTTATTTCATTTCTGTACCACCCAACAGCCAAAGCTCTCTGGGCTGTTCACAACAATTAGACTGTAAGACTGCAAGAGAGGGTTCATGTGCCTGTATTCTCCTCCATGGGGTGGGGTGGGGATGGAGATAGGGGAGACTTCCACATAGGATGCTAGCATGTCAGGAAGAGAGGTTTTAGCTTACCCTTCTCTGTGATAATCCATAGTTTTCATAAGCAGGGACATTGTTGTTGTTGTTGTTGTTGTTGTTTCAATCATGTGAGCACCATCTGCAGTCTGAAGTGGTGAAGTCCAGAAACATACCCCCCCCCCATATCAGTATATTGATGACCCTTCCTAGTCCTGCGGTCTGAGGATAATAAACCATTCTGCTGTTTTGTGATACCGAGTCCAATCTGTTGTTTGTGAGAAATCAGTCTCGGTATCACAAGACAGCAGAATGGTTTATTATCCTTGGACTGCAGGACTAGGAAGGGTCATCAATATACTGAGACAGGGCATATCACTGTTAGCCTTATTGAAACATGCTCATCCAGTTAGCATATATCAGATTTTGGTTGGCCTATTCTCTCTTATTTCATAAAACAAACACGTGAAGCTATTTAGGTTTCTGAGATGTATCATTCCAGTAAATGCTGATACCAGATTGTAGAGATGCCAGATATATATCTAGAGTAAATGGTTTTGAACTTCCAAAAGAGGTCAAAATGGAGCATTGCAGTGTAAGAATACAGTGAAAGGGGAAAGTCAATAGATTCTTGGAAACACACATATCCTTGTTTACTAAAGAGAGCACTGGTTCAAATTCACAGATTATTGCCAAGCCTTTGAGGATAGCTCAAATGGATGCAGGGTGTTTACATTACATTACAAAAATAACTGTAGTGTCATTAACAGCAACCAAATGAAACAAAATTAAATCCACCCACTGACACTTTCTAATTACAAGGTGTGCATGCATCCTTCAACAGATGTTACTCAAAACGTGCCTACTTCTTTACTCTTATGTAAAGACATATTGCCAGCTTATAATCATTGCCCTGAAAAACTGGTATGCAAATCAAGCATGCAGTAATCAAACAACTTCCTCTGAAGTGCTTACAAGAATGGGATTCTCCTGAATAGGATCTTTGAGATTTCTAATATGTTCTGCTCAACTTCTTCACCAACCGGATTGAAGGTTCCATGCACCTTTGCTGTGCCTAACCTGCATGTTACCATTCTGGAAAGGCCAAAGGGTGTGGCATAAAGAAATAGTGCCACCACCTCCACTGCACATTTACATTTTTGAACCATAATAAGGAACACTACAAAAGCCGTGGTGCAGCGTATCTCCGTATATACAAACATTGTTGCAGCTTCTGGCTGACTGTTTGTTTGTTAGCCCACAATGGATGGTTGATGACTCTTTGTGAGAAATAATTAGTGCTGTGCCATAAATTTAGATTCTTCCATTTTTGGCATTGTGTGTGTGTGGGTGTGAAAACTCTGGTGAAAGAGGATGGGAGAGGTGAGAATTGCAGATAATTTTCTGCTTGGGGAGGGGGACATGATTTTGAGTGTAGGCAATTCTTGAGGGGTCTTCTTTCTATCATCATCATCATCATCATCATCATCATTCATCATTGAACACCCTTTGCACTTGCAGGAGCCCAGGACTCTTCTCCAGCCCGGCAGTTCTTTCTGAACTCCCAGGAGACCATGTGACCTCTCCCTCTCCAATAAGAATTCAGGAAGAACTCCCAGCTGGAGAAGAGTCCTGGGCTCCTGAAAGGGCAGGGGGTCTTAAAAAAAGACCCCTCAAGAAATGCCTACACTTTAAAAAGGTATCTGGAAACCCTGTCCCCCTCCCCAAGGATAAAATTCTCTGAAATTCTCCCCCTTCCTGTGAAAGAGGCAGAAAAACAACAACAATGTGTCTTTTGCAGGGAGAGAAAAAGTCCCTGAAAATAGGGGGCAGGGATCTGCACAGCACTAGAAATAATTGCTAGAGATGGTCCCCTAACATTGGTGGAAGGGGGGTGTCTCTCTCTTGAGTTGTTATATATATATATATATATATATATATAACTTTTTACTCTCAAAAGGGCCTACAATATAATATGAAGAACAAAAATTGAGTGTTCTGAAAGAGATACCCATCAGTGCTTGGAAAGGGTGACTCCCCCAGCCAGGAGGAGAGGGCAGATAGGTGTGTGTGTGAGTGTGTGTGTGTGTGTGTACACGCAGGGTGGGGGGATGGTTTGCAGTTTGGAAAAGTGAGAGGTTGATAAAGAACTGTAACTTGGAAGAAGTCACCCAGTGGCATCTCTCTCTGGGGATTTGATCTCAGATGCTGGATCAACTGCCTTGTAGGACTGCCTGCTGTTTGCCTCCACTTGTGCTCCTCTGTATATTTTTTAAATAAGGCAAATATTAGGAGGAAAAACACCTTGCATCCAATACTCTCTTGTCAAAGAGAAACAAAACAAATGCAGTGCTGCTTTGGGAAATCTCACTTCTTGGTGAAGTAGGGATGTGCAAAATATGCATTTAAAACTAATGTGCAACAACAAAGGATTGCAACGCAGAGCTGGATTGCAATTCCATTCAGCAATTCCAGTCCAATGGAGAATGGAGGGGATTTTATGGCAAACTGAAGCAAGGCTGGGCTTGTAATTTGGGGTGGGGTGGGGTGGGGGTAGTGGGATTCCTAAAAAATGTGCAGTGGCTATTCTTTCTTCTCAAATTTGGCCATCTTAAACAAAACAAACACCATGCTTTATACGTGCTATATTTAAAAACTATGCACTGAAGAACTGGTTTGCAAAGGATGCAATGATGACCATGGACACATTTATATAGGGTGGGGGGATACATTCCTACAAGTTTAGAAGATGGGGGGTAATGGGATTTTCACATAATCTGAATGGGAGCTTACAGTGGCTACAAATCAGCAAAAATTAGTAGTGGAGGAAATGATGGTGGCCACCTATGAATGAGTCAATAGTTGTCTTTCATTATCTGTCTACCTGTCAGCTTCTAAGCATTCACACATGTCATTGAACAATCACATTGGTGCTTATGTGGTACTTCATAGATGAAGGCTCTATGCCCTCTGTGATGTTTTGGGGGTATCTAGGACTCCCCCACCCTCTTTAGAAGTTGGCCAGGATTCCACCTCAAAGCATTAGATTGCAAAACACCATTTATTACACAGAAAGCAAGATACAACAAACAGGTAAGAGGAAGAACAAAGCAAACAGTAAAACAAAGCAACCTACTGACTGAGGAGCCTCAGCCCCGGCCAGTATAAACAGACATTGAAAACCAACTAAGGGTCACACCCACTGACATTTCTGACATACTCTGCAACAGGCCATTCTCCATTGTTTTACAGGCCATCGGGTTGTGTTTTCTTTGGGTTAATTACATACTAGAAGGAAAGAAACAAAAACAAAGAAACCTACATATATACTTTTAATGCCTCAGGAGAAGCAGTGCATGGAATAGCAGGCTATGCACTGCATGAAGCCTTAATATTCATGTGCATGCACTTACACATATATGCGCTAGAGACAAGGTGGATCCATCCTTCTATTGGGAGGTATAACTTCTATTGATCTCAAGGAGGGAGTTGGAACCTGAAGGATGACAACCTGAGCAACTCATACAAATCACTTTTTAACAATGTATCCTCTGGATCAGGGACCAGCGGACCTGCAGGCTGCAGCCCTACAGATGTTCTACTCCAACTCTCATCATCCCTGGCCACTGTCTATGCTAATTGGGACTGATATGAGTTGAAGTCCAACAACTTCTGGAGGGCAACTACACACCCTCACACTCTAAAGGTGAACATACAGACAGGGGCCAGAAATAGGGGACAGTTGGAGTGTAAGGGGATTCTTTTTGGGGACAGAGGGTGTGTGTGTGTGTGTTTAAAGTGCCATGTTATTCTACTTTGGATATGCTGTTGGGGCAAGAGAGAAGGCCAATATCCTCATGTCATCACTCAGTCTGATGATCTACCATTGCTAATTGCTAATAAAGTTATGGTATTAGAGTCCAAGAAGACACCTGATGAAGTTACCCCTTAGTAGAGCAACCACCAAGGTGCCCTGTGCCCATCTTTTGGCACAAACAAATCCTGGCAAACTAACACAAAACACCAGAAGCAGTGAGAACTTTTATTGGTAGCAAATCATGTTTCATAGATGAGCTTCTTAGCTCCCACAGCAAAAGTTAATGGTCGCAACTCTCCAGAATTCATATCCCTGATGGTAATTAGCTATAGGCTCATTACTTAGTTCAAAGAACAGTCAAAAGCTAATAACTATACTGTAACTCTGTCAGAGATCAATACAACTTGGTTTCACTGTTTCAATCTGTTTAGAATATAGGGCAAGGAGCTCGAATGATTCCTGGTGTAATCAGCCAATCAAAGACAAGGTTTCTAGAAAGTATTCCAGCTGAGCTATTTAAAATCCTAAAAGATGATGCTGTTAAAGTGCTGCACTCAATATGCCAACAAATTTGGAACACACAACAGTGGCCACAAGACTGGAAAAGGTCAGTTTACATTCCAATTCCAAAGAAGGGCAATGCCAAAGAGTACTCAAACTACCGTACAATTGCGCTCATTTCACATGCCAGCAAGGTTATGCTCAAAATCTTACAAACTAGGCTTCAGCAGTATGTGAACCGAGAACTACTGGAAGTACAAACTGGGTTTCGAAGAGGCAGAGGAACTAGAGATCAAATCGCCAACATTTGCTGGATCATGGAGAAAGCAAGAGAATTCCAGAAAAATGTCTATTTCTACTTCATTGGCTATGCTAAAGCCTTTGATTGTGTGGATCACAAAAAACTGTGGCAAATTCTGAAAGAGATGGGGGTACCAGACCACCTTACCTGTCTCCTGAGAAACCTGTACAAGGGTCAAGAAGCAACCATAAGAACCGGACATGGAACAACCGATTGGTTCCAAACTGGGAAAGGAGTACGACAAGGCTGCATAACTTATATGAAGAGTACATCATGAGAAACGCCGGGTTGGATGAATCACAGGTCGGAATTAAGATTACCAGGAGAATTATCAACAACCTCCGATATGCAGATGATACCACGCTAATGGCAGAAAGCGAAGAGGATCTGAAGAGCCTCTTGTTGAGGGTGAAAGTGGAGAGTGCAAAAGCTGGTTTGAAACTCAACATTAAAAAAACTAAGATCATGGCATCTGGCCCCATCACTTCCTGGCATATAGAAGGGGAAGAAATGGAAGCAGTGACAGAATTTATTTTCTTGGGCTCCAAGATCACTGCAGATGGTGACTGTAGCCATGAAATTAAAAGACACTTGCTCCTTGGAAGGAAAGCTATGGCAAACCTAGACAGCATAGTAAGAAGCAGAGACATCACCTTGCCGACAAAGGTTCGTATAATCAAAGCTATGGTTTTCCCAGGAGCAACATATGGCAGTGAGAGCTGGGCTATAAGGAAGGCTGAGTGCTGAAGAACGGATGCTTTCGAACTGTGGTGCTGGAGAAGACTCTTACAAGTCCCCTGGACTGCAAGGAGGTCAAATCAGTCAATCCTAAAGGAAATCAACCCTGACTGCTCATTGGAAGGACAGATCCTGAAGCTGAAGCTCAAATATTTTGGCCACCTAATGCGAAGAGAAAACTCACTGGAAAAGACCCTGATGCTGGGAAAGATTGCAGGCAAAAGGAGAAGGGGACGGCAGAAGATGGGATGGCTAGATAGCATCACCGATGCAATGAATATGGACTTGAGCACACTCTGGGAGAGAGCGCAGGACAGAAAGGCCTGGCATGCTATGGTCCATGGGATCACGAAGAGTCGGACACGACTTAACGATTGAACAACAACAACAACAAATCCATATACAGATAGATTTAATCCAACCCTGACATTTTTGTTGCTACCTCTGTGCTACATGGATCAAGGCCTATCAAATCCAAAAGTCAAAACATAGGTTCAAGAGCAAGTCCCCCCCCTCCCTGAGATTTTGATGACAATACCTTTTGTATTGCCACACTATATGGGTCAAGGCATAGAAAAATCCAAGAGTCACAACCACTCCAAACCAGCGAGCGCTCTGGGCTATTGAAGACAAAGAAACACGATCTATAGCAAACAAAAATTAAAGGTCTATGAAAAATATAGCAATACCTTCCATGCCAGGTTCTTACTGGTTCACCATTCAACAGAATAAGTTTCAGGTTTCAAGGAAAGACACTGCAAGTGAAAAGTGAAGTGTTTCTCGCAGCTCAGACAGAAGCAAGTCCCCAAAATGAAAGGCTAGAGGCAGTAAATGATGGATAATAAAAGATGGACATAAAAGTTGATGTTCCCAGCCAAGGTTCCCAGCCTGGGCATCGGTTTAAAAGTAAGGGTGCAGCTGCAATAACACACCTCTTAACAATCTAACTGACAGGGAGTCTTAGCCCATAAATGACCCCTACATCAAACAGAATGTTTCTATTCCATCCTGTTGGGTAGATGTATCAACCTCCGTGACACCTCTGAAAATTCCCACCCCTTCTGCTGAGGGGGAGTCTGTTATCTATCTTAACTATAGGCATGATATTCAAGGTCAAAAACTAACAGCTGGACAGGAATGACTCACTCCCCCACACCCTGCTTTCTTCTGAGAAAAAAGAGAAAAAAAACCTGACAAGAGTTATGTTCACATTTCTTCAGACATTCCACAGCCTGATTAGGTCCAAACCAGCCCTCTCCCCGCATTCCTCTTACCATTACATGAGTAACTAGGCATCAACAAACTCTTAGGCCCTCTAAGGCTTCTCACGGCTGAACTGGGCTCCAAACCTTTCTGGACCACTTCCGATCAGATTCTGACTGTAAACTATAGAACCCACTGCTGTACTGAGGCACGGCCCCCACACCAGCATTAAAAGGAATTGAAGTTAAAATCTTGACAGCAAGTTTTCAGTTAAAACTCCAAGATAAAACAAAACAGATGCTTAATATTTTTGGAAGCATCTGTCTTGGAGATTGGCAAGGTTTTCTGGTTGTCTTAGTTAAATGCTACATCAGGTAGCAGAACATAAAAGTGATTGCAAAGCACTGTCTGTAAATTCTGTTTCCACTGGGGTGGGCAGCGGTTTTTCCATTTCATACATCATTCGCAAAGTGCTGCAGCCATTCTGCAAACTCACTCAAGAAGTGTTAAGAAGTTAATGGAAAAGAAAAGAAAAAACCCACCTTCATTTTAGTGGGATTTTTTTTCACCCCCTCTTGTCTTTCCATTTCCACCCCTGGGAATTTAGAGTGATAGAACTTGGGAACAGGAATGGAGAGATCACGCTCTATGGATAGGGTGAGTTTTATCAGGCAGAAAACAACAACAACACTTCGTGAGCCCGCCAAAAAGAGAGTTAGCATTCAGGGTGAAAAGGTTGTGGCACCTAATGATGCTGCCTCTCTTGTTTCTCCCACTGACATGGAGGATCCTCAAGACAGCTGCTACAGATGAGAAGAAGCTTACTGGAGTAATAAAGGCAAAGTGGAAGAGATGAAAAGGACAAAGTTGTAGCTGTGATGGAAGTTTGGATCAAGGCAGAAAGAAGGATAATGGGCTACAACTGTCCCATTGTCAGGCAGAGCTATTTCTTTTTTGTTACCTATCCCTGTTAAGTCACTGTCCCTATCTGTGACGTTGGGGCATACCTTTTAAACAATTTTGAGTGTGCAGATAAGATGGAAGTATTTATGCGTTGGGAAATCTGCTAATCTGGATGAAGATTTGGAACTAGCTTTGGATGCTAGGGATGTGTGAACCCACCCCCGTTTGGGTTCTCCAGGCACCTGGCCAGCCCCTGCCCCTGCTCGCCAGTCCCTGGACAGTGCTCAAGCCCCTCCTGTGTGCTCGGCGAGCAGCCCGAGGGGCATCCTTGTCGAGCCCCGCAGTTGCCATTTAAAAATAAAATAAAATGGCGATTGCAAAATCTGCACACTTGCCTATGCATGAAAACGTATATTCTTGTAAATGTGCATATTCATGTATGTACGAAAATGTACATTTCTGCAAAAATGTGCATTGTCACACACACAAAATGCTCATTTGCAAAATGTGCATTCCCACATATGTTAATATGCACATTCACAAAATGCACATTTTCATTCATACACAAATATGTGCATTTTTGTGATCGCCATTTTGTTTCTCAAAAAAATGGCAACTGCAAAGCTCGACAAGGCCACCAGGGTGAGTGCAGGCCATCTGCAGAGCATGGGCAGGGGGCGAGCAGGGGAAGGGGCTCGGCAAGAGGACCTCAGGTGTGCAAGCAGGGGCAGTTCTGCCAGATTCCCGTATGGAATTGGGTGTCTGCACCATTCCCAGCTGTCACACTTCCCCGTGATGGGGCTGCTACACTGTCTGGGGGAGCTCCTGGATTTAGTGCTGTCTATGGAGCGGCAGAAGGCGTTGGCTGGCAGGAGTGCTTTTTACCAGCTTATGCTGGTTCAGCAGCTGCGGCTGTATGTAGAGAAAGTTGACCTAGCCATAGTGACACATGTCTCGGTTACATCCAGATTAGATTACTGTAATACACTCTGCATGGGGCTGCCCTTGGAAACTACAATTGGCACAGAATGCGGCTGCTTGTATGCTTGTGGGAGCTAGGTGTTTGGATTATATTTCTCCCTTTCTGTATCATTTACATTGGATGCCTGCTAGTTTCCGGGCACAGTTCATGGTGCTGGTTTTGGCCTTTAAAACCCTAAATCAGGGGTAGGCAATCTTTTGGGGCCTGTGGGCACATGTGATAATTTGAGAAACTGTCATGGGCACTGCCACAAAATGGCTGTCATTTAGTCACACAGGACAAGTAACCTGCCTAAACAACTGTGCACAAGGCAGAGGTGGGTTTTGTGTTTTGCACACTGAAGAACTCCTTTGAACCCACAGTTTTGAGCATCAACTGAAACCTATTTCACATAAGGCAAACTCTTTTTCTCCCACCCCCCTCTGCCAGCCAGTGTAGCTCAGAGGCCTTCATGGGAAATGAAGATGGCCACAGCTAGGGGCCACTGTGCTTAGAAGTGACTCCAACTGCTGGTAAGAAAATGCATCATCATCATCACCACTATTATTTTGAAAGGATAGGGCACCTTTCTTGAGTCTGTTAATTTTACAAACCAGAAGTGAGGCTCACTTGGGAGTATTAGCCATTCTCTCTCTCAAATACCTGGTAAAGTGTGCATGCTGTATACTCATATAGAGCTACCTGGCAAAGTTTACACACTTCAAAAGGCCCAGGTAATGCCAACAGTCTTGCAGTTGCTGTAGAGATGTGGGCAGCTGTCCCCATGGCAACAGGATGCTGTCTCTTTTGCCTGATCTTGTATCTACTATGCTATATAACCTTTCACTTGTGTAACCCTTTCTTATCCCTGGTTGTCATAGATAATGAGTTTTCCATAGACCAGGGTTAGGCAGCCTCCTCCAGCTGTTGTCTGTCTGTCTGTCTGTCTGTCTGTCTATCTTCTATCTAGGCCATGGTTAAGGGTGGATTACAACTCCCATAATTCCTGATCATTGACCATGCTGGCTGGGGATTATGGTAGTCATAATGATAGCCACAGCTGGGGGAGGGAGTCCAGGTTGCATTCCCCTGCCATAAACCTATTCAAGTATTCTAAATTCCCCACATGATGAGGGGGTTTGTGTTTTGGAGAGGCCCATGGCCAAGTGGTAGAGTCCCTGCTTTGCATGCAGAAGGTCCCAGGTTCAAACCCCAGCATCGCCAAGTAGGGCTGGAAAAAATCCTTCCTGAAACCTTGGAGAGCTGCTTTAAGTTAGTGTTGACAAGGCTAGATGGATCCAGGGTCTGACTTGGTATAACTCAGCTTCCTAGGTTCCCATAAGGGTGGAGATGAGCATGCTATCTCCGCCATGCCATCACTATCCCCATCCAACTTCACCAGTAAAACATTATCTCCATCACTAGGGATGTCAGAGAAATCAGCTGTGGATTCAAATGAGGCTGGATTCCAAAGAATCCAGCCTCAGGAATCTGCAGCGGATCGGGCCCACTTACATCCACTCCAGGAGGACTGGAAGCGGAACGGCACTTGGTTCTTCTTGCCAGTAAGAGCCGTTCACCTCCTCCCTGTCCCTGCCCACTGCCATGTCTTAAACAAACAAACAAACAAACATGGCAATCGGGAGGATATGCCCATAGACTTATACACAAAACAGAGCCGTGAATCTTGCGTATAAGTCTATGGGCACATCCTCCTGATCGCCATTTTTTTTTTTTAAGACATGGCAATCAGCAGGGACAGGAAGGAGGCAAATGGCTCTGGCTGGCAGGAGGGAAGATAAGCGCCCCCAAACCTGGAATCCGAGCGGAGCAGAACCGCTCTGGGGGATTCCAGGGGGCAGGGAGAATTGATCGTCTCCCTCCCCAGATTCTCCACCGGAACACATGGTGGGGAATCTGTACACCCCTACCCATCACCCTCCAACTTCACCATGCCAACACTATCCCCATCACTCTCCAACTTGTTTGCGGCAAGGAATATGCTCTACATGTGTCACCTCCCAGTGCAATTTAGAACCCTGATCTTCCAGGGTTCCCATATGTGCACACTCATGTCTTGCTGTCTGCAAGATCAAGAAATAATTTGAACCTGTAAATAGCCCATCACTGATCCAACACCCAGAGATAGAACTTTTGTATCCTTAGACTTCCATTGCTTTTCAGGGGAGTCAGTTGACACATCCAGTTGCCAGTAATCAAGTGTTCAGTAATCGTCTGTGTTCAGTAATCAAGTGGTGTGCATGCATGTTTAAACCAGCCCTGTGTTCATTTGTCCCCATGAGGTGGGAGAGGACCTCTTTGACTAGAAAAAGACTGGAAGAGAAATGTTTAAGCAGCCCACCGCCCACTGTTCCTCCACTCGCAATCATAGCTTCCTGCAGTTCCTTTTGGGAGATGGTTACATGTGTTACATAGGAACACATAAAGCACCCTCATACCATGTCAGACTATTTGTCCATCTTACTATTATAATATCAACTATTCTGACCAGCAGTGTTGGGAAGAGGTTGATTGCATCACCTTGTACCTGATCCATTTAGCTGGAGGTGCCAGGGACAGAACCTGGGACATTCTGTAGGGGGACAACTGATCTAGGCTCCCACCCCAATTAGCAACTTCTACATTTCAGGAACTGAGCACCTGAAATAAGGAGTTAATCTTTGAACCAGTAGATTCTAGCAGAGCATTTCTTGCACAGCTTATCTTGCTTGTTCGTCTTGTTGGACTGTATCCTCTGACCATGCTCCTAAACATGTCCCTAAACATTAACAAACCCACTGCCCCCTCTCCCTGGATTTGTGCATTTGGCATTCTGACCCTCCAGGGCTCCCCAGGGGGTCTGTCCCCACCCTCTTTCCTCTGACCACAATCATTTGGCAGATTCCCAGCTTTTGTGCAGTCCCCACCCCCCTTCTAAATGGTTGAAATGCCAGCCTTAGCTACTGGCAGTAAGGGTGCAATCCTAAGTAGATAGGTGGCCACCTCTGAACTCAGAGGCAACCGCCTATCCAAAGCAAGGCAGGAGAGGCATGGGGGGATCATTCCCTCTGTACCATTCCTGCCTTGCTATTTTTTGCTAGACAGCCTTTGTACCATTCCTGCCTCGCTATTTTCGGCTGTCTAGTGGGGGGGGGCAACCAGGAGAGGAAGCTGCCATATGACACATTGGGTGTGTCGTACATGCAGCTCTGCTCTCCCTGCCCTAGAACGCCCCCCAGCCCAGCCCCTTTTCAGTCGCTCTGTGCTCCTCTTGCCAGCACAGAGGACAGGGCTTCTCTGTGGTGCCTTTGAGGCAGCACAGACAAGAGGGGTGGTCCATTTTCCAGGAACTGACCTCAGAGCACAAGATCCGAGGTTGGTTCCTGGAAAAGAGCATATCCTATGGCCCGCTAGACAGTGTCTAGCGGGCCATAGGATTGTTCTCTAAGAGTTCCAAGCTACAATATGCTGGTATTTTGGTCATTTGGACCTGCCCATTTTGCCTTCAGGCCCCACCCACCACTGGAGCGGGCCTCCCTGAAGTTTCTCCATAATAGAATCCAGCCTTTGGGGTGAAAGAATCTGAACACCCCTGATGTAGCACCAGACCACGGTTTGGAATTACTGCTGATCCAACCCATCGTGTGCTTTAAAATCTGCCTTTATTGCTAATTTACACATCTGGATGCTGCCTGTTTGTGTGCACATGGGAGGGATGGAAAGAGAATCTGCACAATTTATGGATCTATTTCGGCAACTCATTTTCTGGCAGTTAATTATTCATATACATCAAGGAGAATTATTGTGCTCGGTCTAACAATAACAATAATTTTTAAAAGTTCAATTAAAAAGCTAAATTGTAAGGTTTGTCATAGTCCTCAGCAGCAAAAGGAGCCTCTGATTTGCATAGATCTAGGTTGGAAAATGCTGCGTGTGAGATCAGCCTCGCACTTTTTTGTGCAGCCTCAGCTCTATTAGCTATTTCTGCCGCATAAATGGCATTCTTTCACTTTATCAACTGCATTGTATGTTTTCCCCCTGAGACTGCAGTTTCTCAGCCTCTCTCCTCCCTCTCTATCCTCAGTCCCTGAGCTTGGAAGTCCCTCAGTTTGGAGAACAGTCTTGCAGACTCATTAGCAGGGCAAATTGGAAAACTAACAGCTTGTGTGAAGGTGGTTATTCTTCTCTCCTTGTTTGCTCCCTCTCAAATGAATGGCTAATTGTCTGCCATGCCAGAAAAGAATGCCACCCATGTTATATCTTGCTTCACTTTTATAATCTAACAGAAGCACCACTTTGCACTTTCTGAGAGCTGATACAAATGTGCACGTCCATCCCTTGATGGCTGCAATATCAAGTGAGAAAGTGTATGTGCAAATGAGCTATCACGGGTCTAGCACCGCATGTGACTTAATGGCAGTTCAAGCACAATGTTTTTCGATGGAGTTGTGTGTGAGCCATCACCAAGAAGCAGCAAAAACAAAACAAAACAGACTTATGAATGATTGCTGGTCTGGATAAGGTGATGATGTGTCCTAGCTTATGGAGGACAGTCCTCTTTTTGAAGGTGTCCTCTGTTTGAAAGGATGTTCAGCCCAAGTCCAGTTTAAAGACTGACATCATAAGAAGGGGAAAGCAGCAAACAAACCAACAAACAAGCAACAGGACCATGGATGGCTGATTGCTGGATAGGGTGTTCATGTGTCCTAGTTTATAGATGTCAGTCCTCTACTTGAAGTACTGTCTGAGGACAGTCCTCCTTTTGAAGGTGCCCTCTGTTGGAAAGGATGCCCATTTTCAAGATTAAGAACTAAAAGAAGGGAGCACAGGGTATGAGCATATGAGCAGGCACATAGGTTACCTGGTCATTGTCAAAAGGGGACACCAATTTGTCCTCACTCATTGGTGAGATGTCTTGTATTTCTATTTAAATTGTAGTAATAAATTCTAAATGTGCATCTGTACATATAAATTAGCTTATGCAGATTTTATGCAAATTGGTATCCTCTTTTGACTTCTTTTTTTAGTGATGTATTCATGGCCACCCTATTTGTGGCTAGCTCCTGGAGTAGGGCCTTGTCTATGGTGGCACCACAATTGTGGAGTACCCCCTCCAGGAAGGCCTGTTATGCATCTTCTTTGTTACCATTTCAAAAGTTACTTAAGATACAAAGGAGAACATGGAGAGAAGTGGATTTTGCCCAACAGCCCAATCATGGTACTAGTACACTCATACTTATGCTTTCCTCCTTCCTTATTTTTATCTTCTTCCATATCAGACCTCAAACCTATTTCGCTTCTCTCTCTCTCTCTCTCTGCATGTGTGTGTGTGTGTGTGTTGTCTTATTTTACCTAATCAAAATGTGTCCTGTTCTCTTTAGGCAAGGTTTGTGTTCTGACATACCTCTCAATGATTTTGGATGCAAAGGATGATACCATGTGAGTGAACTGGAACAAAATGATTCATTTTTGCAACAGATGCCTGTTGAGTGACTGGGTCTGCGTAATCTCCTGTAGGGCCAGAACAATTCTGGACCAGTAAGCTGGTGACCCAGCTTACTGGTCCCCACCCCTGCCACGTTCCAGTCCAAGTTCTCTGCCCTAAGTGTTTGCAGAGAGCTGTAATACTAAGGAGTTGAATTTTGGGAAGAAGTCTGGTATGTGCTGTTGTTCATGCAAAAACAACAACAAAAGCCAGTGTGCAAACAGTAAATCATAGGCTGCTACAGGACACAAAAATGGAAGCCTGGATGTATGAGGCTGCCCTTCCAAAGTTAGTAATTCTCATCTCACAAGATTCATGCTTTCCTCTAGCAGAAATCCTGGCGGATTTGTTGTTACCTTCTTGATCCTCGATTATTTTGAAGATTGCACAGTACTAAAGCCTGTATTACCATCTCTGTTTAACCAGTGCAGCTCAGTCAGGCTGAACAGAAATCTTTCTTCTCACATAAACCAAACTATGAACTGTTACATGAACTATTAAGCAGAGATACTTATTCAAAGCATGTAAACAACACATACACACACACTTAGTGTTGTGCCGAAAATTTCTCCCACATTTTTTCAACCATTCTCATTCAATTTGATAGAAGAGAAATTGCTTTCAAAAATAAATTCAATACTTAAGAAATTTTGGAGAAATTCTCAAAGGTTATGTTTGGGCTTCTTGGCCTTACCTTGATAAAGAGGTGGCTAAGGAATGAGCACAAGTGTCCTATTTTTCATTGTACATCCAGCTCTCTGGCAGCTTGCAGCCTCCCCGTCTTCCCACACTTCAATTGAAGCCCAGTTTAAGACACCGTGACATAATTCCTCCCTTAGGGCTTTTTCAGATCAGGAAGTGCAGGCAGCCTGGGAGGCTAGCTATGATTAGGTAAGCTCAAAAACACCACCAAAAGAATCCAACATAAATTATATACTGTCCTGTGAATGAGGCAGAACAATGGATGCTCCTTTCATGGGGGAAGACAACTTTCTGGAAATTGGAGGACAGATTTTGGCAAAGGATTAACTCCACCTCATCCCTGGAACTTGACACAACACTGCCCTCCCCTGTCACACCTGCATTGTGGTGGATGCAAACTGGGGGGGGGGGAGCCTGCCAAGACAGTTGATGCTGTTGCAGCATGAAAACCCCCCAAACCCTTACCACCACCACCCCAAAGATGCTGTGCTACAAGCCCTGCCAATGGGGAGCTCTACCTGGGAGAAACTGCTGAGAATTTATCCTCCCCCTAGAAATTTGGTGAAATTGCCTCCCAAATTTATCTGCCCACAAATAAGGTGGAGAATTCAAGAGGCCATCTGTGCACAGCTCTACACACACTTGCAAAAGCCTGAGGCATATAGGAAGAAAAGAGGCCAAAACGTGAGCAGCTCTTGTGACCATCTAAGATTTATTATTTATTTATTATTGCATTTATATTCCACCTTTTTTCCTCTTGCAAGGAACCCAAGGCGGCTTATATGATCCGCCTCCTCTCCATTTTATCCTCACAACAACAACCCTGTGAGGTAGGTTGGGCTGAGAGTCAGTGACTGGCCCAAAGTCACCCAGTGAGCTTCCATGGCCGAGTAGGGACTAGAACCCGGATCTCCCGGCTCCCAGTCCAACACTCTTGCCACTACACCACACTGGCTCTCATAATCTCATCAAGATTAGCCATGATTGCAGTGTTTGATCCATATCATGAGATATGGGATATAGTCAAAGGAGGTGGCAGTGCTCCCAATGCTTTCTCTTGTATCTGCGGAAATGTTAGGACCAACAGAACAGGGGAAACCTCTGTCGGCTGGAGGATAAAATGCCAGATTGGAGAAATGCAAATGTCATAACAACCAGAACTATATGGAAACATTCTACACCTTCAAGTGTCCAAAGTGCTTCTCATCCAGTCCATATCAGTAGAGGGTGGTGGCTTCTTTTTTGGTGGGGCTGTGATTCCAGTCCAGATTTCAGTCAGAACCAACCGTAACTCTATAAAATGAGCTATCCAAGGTGCTGAACCTAGTTTGAGGATAGGGTTCAGCACCTTAGATAGTTCCTTTAGCATTCCGGCTGGTTCTGATAGAAACCTGGAATGGATTTACAGCACAACTAAAATAGGAGCCACTAGCTTCCACTGGTCCATGCAATGCAATGACAGATAAATGAGCATTATTATCTCCCATATTATGGGAGGCGGGGAGAGACTGAGGGAGTCTGGCCTGCTTATGGCCACCTAGGGCAGGGGTGCAGAACCCCTTTCAGTCCATGGGCCAAATTCCATTTTGGAGAAGCTCTCGGGGGCTGCATTCCAGTGGTGGGTGTGGCCAAAGGCAAAAGGGGGTGGAGCCAGCATGCCAGCATATTGTAGCTTAAAGCTCCTACTTCCAATAACTAAGCCTTAAGGGAGGCATTTCAACCTTGTAGAACTGGGGTGAGGGAACTGCATGAAAGTCAGGGAACCACCAAAGGATCAGTGGTCAGGAGAAAAGGGGCATAGCGGTTTGAGGAACTCTGAAGGGATAGCTTGGAACCCCAGCTGGGCCAGCTTTGGGCCCCAGGCCTGATGTTTAGTACTCCTGACCTAGTGAGTTCATGCATGGCAAAGGTGAGATTTAAACCGGATTTCCCGATGCATAGCCCTGTCTCTCAGCCACTAACTGCCACTATGCTCGCACCCACCAGACTACAATTCAGATATTTGTGCAATGATTACTACTCTTGTCTTGCACTCCCTGATAGGGTGGTCCCTTATTAATCACCCAAAAAGAGGAAGCACGTTTTCAGGAAGGAACCCAGGCTCCCTGGTTTGATTCTGAGTCAGATTCTGAGTCAGAGCTAGAAGTAGCCCAGTGAATACAGAGAGTGGGGGAGGAAATTCCCCAAGACTCTCCAGGCATCAGGGATGAATCTTCCCAGGAGCTTATTGAACAAGAGGCCCAGATTCAGAGACCACCTCTCTCTCTCTCTCTCTCTCTCTCTCTCTCTCTCTCTCTCATTCTCTCCCTCTCGCTCCCTGGAACTCAGCCTTTGTCAGAGGGAGAGAGTGCACCAGTTGACAGAGCCCAGAGTCTGCCACAGAGTCAAGCGGGTGGAGTTGAGAGGAGGTGGGAGGCAGTCCACCAGGTTGGCTGCATGTCAGAAGTTAGGTCAGAAGGACACTCCCTGAAGGAGGAGTCCAGTAAAAGCCTGTTGGGCACAGCAGAAAAACATCCATTAAGCTGATAGGCAGCTACCTTGCTTTGTTTATCTAATTAAGCTTAGAGGACAGCCCCAAGCCTTCACAGATGCTACAGGTGTGAAGACACATTTAAACTGAATAAAGACTTTGTGGATTGCACATTGAGTCTCTGTTGCCTCACTGTTCAGTGGGAGGGCTTGGGACCCTGGCAGACATCACCCCAAAAAGAGGGCAAAGGAGGACAGTGATTTCCATACAGTTTGCCTAAGCTAATTTAGATGTTTAGATGCACATTGAGATATAATTATTATAACTGAAATAGGTATACAGTCCATCTCCCCATAGTGTGGATGACTGTGACCTGGTGACCTGTGTGCTGACCTGTTATCCATCTTTAAAGCAGAATTGGCCAGGGCAGCACATCAAAGAGAGGACTGATCTCTGTCAAAGAGGTCACCTGGCCACCCTACTTCCTGAGATCAAGTAAGCTGATGCCACAATCTGTCTTTAAGGTGCCAAAAATCTCTTCTCTGTGTGTATATCACACAAACATAGATACTTCCCTTGAATTCTGTTTGCAGTGATATTTCTGCAATAGATCATTCACACATGCAAGACATCAAATGACAAAGACTTGTGCAAACCAACCCATAGGGGACATTATGACTTTTATCTTTGGGGAACAGCAAGATGGAACTACCAACCTCCTTTTCTCCCATACCTTCAGAGCAACGTGCCCTTTCTTATCCAAAGCTGTATAGTATTAAAATATGTATTTTTGGAACAGCAAAACATATTTGGGCTTTCTGCATGTGGCAGCCAGTTTTCAAGGTTAACGATCTCATCTGCTTGATTTATTTATTATCTTGAAGAGAACAAAAGTAAGAGGAACACAGTGAGGCCAATGGCTTGCCAAATGCCATTTAAAACTGTATGCCATTTATATATGCACAAGGATTGAAATGGTATATATGCAAAACTGTAAGCCACGTATATATGCACAGGGATGAAAATGGTAAAGTCCTCTCTCTATTGTCTTCCTTGCAAATAATTTGGATTTCTTCCCTCAAGAACATTGAAGGGAAATGAATCTATTCCATTTATAGTCTTAGACATGGTCCCAGGGCATGGTCTGAAGCCATTTGAGACAGCCACCTTGCTGAAGCTGAGCAGGCTTGGGTCTGGTCGGTGCTTGGAGGGGGAGCACCTGGGAACCACATGTAGCCACCTTGAGTTCCATGATGGAAGAAAGGTGGGATATAATAATAATAATAATAATAATAATAATAATACATTAGAAATCACTGAATTTAGAATTTCAACAACACTGTCACAAAGTGGTTTACATAACAAAACATCAGCACCCATTAAAGCATGATAAAGCTTTTTAATTCTAAAGTTTTCCACCAGTTTAGACCCCTGTCAGTACCATAAATGGTACTTATGGTAAAAGTACCATAAATCCAACTCCTTGAAAAAATATGTGATCCCCCCCGCCCCTGGATCTTCTAAGCAGAATTAATATTTTGATGAATTGGCAAGTTCATTATTACTAACTTAGAAAATGTATTCCTATAAGCACCAGATTTATTTATTTATTACATTTATACCCTGCCTTTTTTCCTCTTGTAAGGAACCCAAGGTGGCATACATAATCCACCTCCTCTCCATTTCATCCTCACAACAGCAACCCTGTGAGGTGGGTTGGGCTGAGAGTCTGTGACTGGCCCAAAGTCACCCAGTGAGCTCCCGTGGCCGAGTGGGGACTAGAACACGGATCTCCCAGCTCCCAGTCCAACACTCTTGCCACTACGCCACGCTGGCTCTCTGAAATTCATTTCTGATAATTCATTTCTGATAATTTCTGATAATTCATTTCTGATAATTCATTTCATCAGAGATTCATTTCTGATAATTTCTAGTCCCAATTCAAAGCCTTAGTGCCTACCTTTAAATCTTTATGTGGCAGATTGAGGTACATGGGGAATGGTCTGTCTTTTTTCCAGCTTGCTGAGATCATCCTCAGAGGCTTCCATCAGCGGTCCCTGCTATGAAAGATACGGCAGCTGGTAACAGTGGAAAAAGCCTTTTCAGTGGCGGCACCCTAATTGTGGGATTTTCTCTCCAGGGATGCTGGGAAGCGGGTGTGTGGGTGTGTCCTTCTTTACAGGGGACAGTTCTCTGTTTGAAGGACTGTCCAATCCAAGTTTGGTTTAAAGATGAAGAACCATCAGAAGAGAAAGGAGGGGCCTTGAAGTTGCCCATCAACAATTACCACCAGAACAGCAAGCAGACTGAGCAGACACACAGTGTGCCTGGTCAGAATCATTGCCAATATCGTAAGATTTATTTATTTATTATTAAATTTAGTAATCGCCCATCTGGCTGGTCACCCAGCCACTCTGGGCGATGTACAACATACAATAAAACAGTTTAAAACAATGAAATTCTACAATAAAAACATTTTCTAAAATACCCTAACCCACTCCAAATGCCTGCCTGAACAACCACATTTTTAATGCACGACGGAAGCTCATTAAAGAGGGGGCATGATGGAGTTCCCTAGGGAGGGAGTTCCACAGAGTGGGGGCCACCACAGAAAAGGCCCTCTCCCTCGTCCCCACCAGTCTAGCTGTCCTGGCTGATGGGACAGAGAGAAGGCCATCTGAGGCTGATCTTGTTAAGCGGCCTGTCTGGTGCTGCTGGAGGCGCTCCTTAAGATAGGCTGGGCTGGAACCACATAGGGTTTTAAGATGTATTGCCTTTCTATTTAAACTGTAGCAATTATTGGTAACTTTGTGTTTATACATATAAATTAGTGGATGCATGCAAACCTGTGTCCTCTGTTTTGGTTGTGTGTATGTCTCCAGCCTAAGAGAGGTTCACCTGGAAGCAACATAGTTGCCATTTTTCACATTGGGTGAAGAACTTTCCCAGACATTTTAAATTGTGATGCTCATCCTGTGTGTATGCGTGCCGTTTTATATTTTGCAATTATCAACCTGTTCTTATTTTGTTATATATTGCATTTTTATTACATAATGCCACCCTAGAAAAGTCTCTTGGAAGGTTGGGATGACAGTTCCTAAAATAAATACATATTGGAGGAGAGTTGCATAGTCCGTTCTTCTGACCACTGGCCTGGAAAGTTGTTTTCAGCCAAGCTTTCTAGGATGGCTGCAGAAAACAAGCAAGCAAACAAAACTGCTTCTCATAAGAAAAGTGAGATGGTAGTTTTGTGTGCAGAAGCAAATGCACTGGCCAGAACCTGGAAGACTTATGTTATGCTGCTGGTAGGAAGGGAAAGAAATTGTGATGGTGGGTTTTATAGCCTGAGTAAATTCGAAAGCTCTGCAAAGAGCTGGTAGACCATGCTGATCTGAAGCTAATGAAACATTTGATGAGCTGTAATAAAAAGGAGAATGTGCAGGTTTGCTCTGCGTGACAGCCGGCTAGCAAACATTTCACTGGGATTAAACAAGCAGGGTCCACCTCTCTCATGAAATTCCTCATTTCACATGACCGATACAAAAGATATGTTTACATTTATGGTGGCCTCTTACTGACATAGGTATGACACAGAAGGATGGCTCAAGATAACCGAAGGGGCTGGTGTGATCAGGGAGCCATCACACCAAAGCACTGAAAAAAAAGTCAGCCTGCCTCTGTCACACCTCTTCTCCACCTGCACAGGACCCAGGAAGAACCTTGCAAAGGGAACCTCCAATGCAACAGCAGCAAAAGCTCTCTGATGATAATTGAAAAATTATCTAGCTATCAGCACCAGCCTTCCATTTGTATTTTATTTCTCATTGTTGTGTCCTCTACATGGGATGCTTGCAGGGCCAGATTTAGGGGAAGGACAGTCAGTGACTGCCTAGGGCATAGAGATGCGGGGGAGGGGAACACAGCAGATATGGGCTATCTAGTCAACTATTCACTTTCATAAAATAAAATATAAGCATTTTTTTTAATCATAAAAGTATTTCATTTTCACTTAAATAGTTGCCAGCATTGACCTATGTGGCCTGCTGTGTGTGTGTGTGTGTGTGTGTTAGATCTATCTATCTGATCTGCAAGAAACCTTGCTGTCAATTTCCTCTGTCCTCCCCCTTCGCAATCACCCCAAACCAGGAAACAAAGCTTCAGGCCAACACTGGACTGTGTAGAGGAACTCTGGGGGAAAGTGACGATGTTGTACTTGAGTTCATGGTTCTGAGGGAAGCAAAAGCCCAGTGTAGTCAAACGCGTACCCTGGATTTTAGGAAAGCTGATTTTAATAAACTCAGAACAATGATCAGTAAGTCCCATGGCAAGCGACGCTAACGAGAAAAGGAGTCCAAGATGGGTGGGAGCTTTTAAAAAAGGAAATTCTCAAGGCACAGTCACAAACAATTCCAACAAGAAGAAAAGGTGGAAGACAACAGAAGACGCCAATGTGGCTTCACAGAAAGCTTAGAGAGGACCTGAAAACAAAAAAAGGACACATATAGGAAGTGGAAAGAAGGCCAAGTAACAAAGGAAGAGTACAGGCAGGTAGCACAGAATTGCAGGGATGGCGTCAGGACGGCTAAAGCTGAGAACGAGCTGAGGTTAGCGAGGGATGCTAAAAGCAACAAAAGGCGTCCCTCAGCTAGGTGCATAGTAAAAGACAGAGGAAAGAAATGGTTGTTCAGCTATTAAATAAGGATGGCAAAATGATAATAGATGACAAAGAAAAGGCAGAGGTGCTTTGGCTCAGTCTTCTCCCAAAAGAGGGTCTATGACCCCCCTGGCAAAGGAGAAGTACAGGCTGAAGGGGCAGGATTGCAGCTTGAGATCGATAGGCATATGGTCAAGGAACACCTAATTACTTTGAATGAGTTCAAATCTCCAGGGCCAGATGAACTGCATGCTAGAGTAATAAAGGAGCTGGCAGAAGAACTGTCAGAACCGCTGTCTATTCTCTTTGAGAAATCATGGAGGATGGGGGAAGTGCCAGATGATTGGAGGAGGGCTAACGTTGTCCCTATCTTCAAAAAGGGCAAAAAAGAGGAACCTGGGAACTATAGACCAGTCAGTCTGACATCAATCCCTGGGAAAATTCTGGAGCAGATGATAAAGCAATCCATCTGTAAGCAACTTGAAAACAATGCCGTGATTACTCGAAGCCAACATGGATTTGTCAAGAACAAGTCCTGCCAGATGAATCTGATCTCATTTCAAGTAACCTCCCTTGTGGACTGTGGGAATGCTGTAGACATCCTATACCTCGACTTCAGCAAAGCTGTCGACAAAGTGCCCCATGATATCCTGATGAGCAAACTAGCTCAAAGTGGGCTAGATGAAACAATGATCCGGTGGATCCACAGTTGGCTACAGAATCGGACTGAAAGCGTCCTTATCAATGGGACCTTCTCAAACTGGGGAGAGGTAATGAGTGGGGTACCGCAGGGCTCAGTCCTGGGCCCAGTGCTCTTCCACATTTGTATTAATGACTTGGAGGAGGAGGTGCAGGGAATGCTGATCAAATGTGCAGATGACACCAAATTGGGCAGGATAGCTAATACTTTGGAAGACAGAAACAAAATTCAAAGTGATCTGGATAGACTGGAGCACTGGCAGAAAACAACAGAATGACATTGAATAGGGAGAAATGCCAAGTTCTGCACCTAGGAAAAAGAAACCAAAAGCACAGTTACAAGATGGGGGATACGTGGCTCAACAACACTGCAAGTGAGAAGGATCTTGGAATTGTTGTTGATCACAAGCTGAATATGAGCCAACAATGTGATGTGGCTGCAAAAAAGGCCAATGTTATTTTGGGCTGCATTCATAGAAGCATCGCTTCCAAATCCCGGGAAGTACTAGTTCCCCTCTACTCAGCACTGGTTAGGCCTCATCTGAAGTACTGTGTCCATTTCTGGGCACCACACTTTAAGAAGGATGCAGACAAACTGGAGAGGGTTCAGAGGAGGGCAACAAAGATGATCAGGGGACTGGAAACAAAGCGCTATGAAGAGAGACTGAAAGAACTGGGCATGTTTAGACTTGAGAAGAGAAGACTGAGGGGAGATATGATAGCGCTCTTCAAGTACTTGAAAGGTTGTCACAGAGAAGAAGGCCAGGATCTCTTCTCCATCATCCCAGACTGCAGGACATGGAATAATGGGCTCAAGTTACAGGAAGCCAGATTCCAGCTGAGCATCAGGAAAAACTTCCTGACTGTTAGAGCAATACGACAATGGAACCAATTCCCTAGGGAGGTGGTGGGCTCTCCCACACTGGAGGCGTTCAAGATGAGGCTGGACAGCCATCTGTCAGGGATGCTCTGACTTGGATTCCTGCACTGAGCAGGGGGTTGGACTCGATGGCCTTGTAGGCCCCTTCCAACCCTACTATTCTATGATTCTACTGCTTTATTAGTCAACAACTTGCTTCTTCACAAATGCAGCTTCTAGGAAATTCTTGGACTACAGTGAAACAACTAATCCACACATCTACAAATATCAATAGAGAAGACAAAGTGGAAGTTAGAGAAGTTCCCAGCAGTTTGGGCATGAACTTTATGGCCCTACTAGCTTGGCAGAGATGCCCCTCCTTTAGGGTTGTTTCCTCCTACATTGGCTTCCATAAATGGTCAATCTGGCAGAGTATCTGAGCCCTGCCCCTAACCTTTCCCACTTGGCTCTGTGATGGACTTTAGCATCCCTCAGGTCACGCCCCTCTCCCTCCTCCTCCTCTCCCTCCAAAACTTGAGTTCTCACAGTGGAGGAAAGGTGTGTGTGGGGGTCAGCCTGGGCCATCTGTGTGTCAAGATCTTGGGAAGAATGTCTCACTGTTTGGGGGCTCACTAGGGAAGGTGCCTCCCTCTGTTCTTGCTGTTCGCATTCTGATTCCAAATCTGAGCTGGCAGACATCTCTACATGCTCAGATTCATTCCTGACACTTACAAAGTTAAGGTTATTGGACTTTGTCTTTTTAACTGTTTGTCAATTTTAACTGTTTGTCAATTTTAACTGTTTTAATAGGGTGTTTTATTCTTTTATCTTTATTGTTCACTGCTCTGAAATCTTCTGATGTGGAGCAGTATATAAATATTGTAAATACATACATACATACATATGTACATAAGTACATAGATGTTAATGTTAGATTACACTCAGGTTCATGCATGAAGATGTATCAATTTCCTTGACAGGGATTATTCATCCCAGCAGATTGCACATTAATATCATGCAGTGGGGCTGCTACAACTGCAACCAAAATGAGGCACTGAAAAGTTGAACACACCTGGAAGGTGGATGCAGACGATGCTTCTTGCCTCATTTGGTCTGGGGCTGGAACACAAATGTCAAGTAAAGAGAGATCCATCTTTAGTTTAACCAGATTGCTTATAGTAACGAACAGCTGCTGGGGATAGATACACCCTGCCTGCAAGACACACCATCCTGAAGCCTCCCCTGAAACCAGTGTTTGATTGATTTATGCAACTGGGGAGGAGCAGTCACAAGTTGCAACCCTGCCATCAGGAGCAGACAGACGTCTGCGTTTTTCAACTGCCTGGGGATCATCAAGGGTGTGTTGTGTGCTTTGGGGGGAACAGATGTTGCTTTAAAGTATTCTACCCAGCTCACAATGTTTGCCTGCTGTACTATGCTATCAATATATTTCAACAGATGCCACTGAAATGCCATAGGTATCATGCCTTAAGTATCTCTCACAGGCATTTGCCCCTGGGATGACTTGCCATTCACAAAAGTGGTGAGCCAGACATGCAAAGGAGGGTTGTTGTGAGATTGAAGGATTGAATGAGAGAGAGAGAGTTAATGGAGCCTGAAGGACTTTTTGGAACTTCCTTAATATAGTCAGTGTGACAAAGCATGTCAGGCACATCTTATGTTAGGAAAATTACAGGTAAATGGCCCATACTGGTTAGTTAATTGCTAGAGATACCTCTGAAATAGGGATATATGAGAAATTTGCTCTGTCAAGGTGTTTTTTGTTTGTTTTTTAATAGATTTAGCCAATTTGCACCTCCCGGATCTGAACGCAATTAGTGGTGGTAAAACTGCACGTTTCGGAGCTCGTGATGCATTCTGCAAAACAAAAGATACGTGTTCAGTGGCACACACACACACTGGAAAAATGCACAAAGGAAAAAAAAAAAGAAAGGAAAAGAGTGTGCTTTTCCAAAATGCATACTAACACACTTTAGTCAATGGGTGCATGCATCCCCAAATGTCTAAATTTCAAAATGTACACAAACACACTTTTATCAATGGGAGAAGAATGCATACATCTCAAACGTGCACCCAATTGATGTGAATAACTGGAAAATAAATAAGTAAAAATATGCATGATTTTTTATGTGAAGAGGAAACAACAACAAGAAAAATCACAATCTGATATGGACACAAGAGAGAACAAGCTCTCTAATACTTAAACCAGAGGTCATCCCATGAAGCTGATGGGTAGGAGATTCAGGATAGTTTAAAGGAAGTCCTTCTTCACACAGCACATAGTTAGATGGAATTCACTACCACAAGACATAGTGATGGCCACCAATTTGCATGGCTTTAGAAGGGAGCTAGAAAAAATTCTGGAGGGGAAGGCTGTCAATGGCTACTAGTCCTGATGGCTATATGCTACCTCCAGTATCAGAGGCAGTATGCCTGTGTGCACCAGCTGCTGGGGAACATGGATGGCAGGATGCCATTGCACTCATGTCCTGCTTGTGGGTGTGCTGTGGTCAGCTGATTGGCCACTGTGTGGACAGAATGCTGGACTAGATGGACCCTTGGTCTGATCCAGCACGGCTTTTCTGATGTTCTTAAGCTCTGATGTGGAATTTGGAGAAATTTGATGAACTTGACCTTTGCTTGTCATCATTAGACTCTAGTGAGCCCTCCTTCCAAAAGGAACTGAAGCCTGGGAAAGCACTGTGGGTCTGGAACTTCCACACCACTTGGGGAAGTGGAATGTAGGGAACAGTATTTTCTAGAAAAAGGTTGAATTGATCAGTGGCCCAGCTAGTAGTTTAAAAGGGTTACTATTCCCTCAAACTGCATTACAGCATCTGTGTAGCAGGCCCTGAATCATATGTACATCTGAGTTCTATTGCCATGAGCAGAGGGGACTCTTGAATGGTGTTTACAAAACAACACATAACTCTGGACGGAAATAGCATGCTTTGCAATGACAGCTCTGAGGACCAGTTCATGAAGCTAAAAATGGTTGACACTGCCCATTTGCAAGGTTCAAATGGCAAGCCGAAAACATCTACAGCCTGACACACAGAGGTGCAGCTTATCTATTTTTCACACTTAATTGGAATACCTGAGGGTGGGAAAAAGGAAAAAAAGGAAAGACAAAACAGGGGGAAACACAGTAACACCAAGATGCAAGGCTTCTTTAGATGTCATTGAAAGGTGCTGCAGTATACAAAGTACATATTCACATTGTGGATCATGATGGCTTGTTGGCATATGCCGGTTGCCACTGAGTGCTTCAGTCATCAAATTGTGAACAACATCATCTGTGATGAACCACCCCTTAAGGTAGGGATGGCAGAGAAATCCACCACAGACTCCAATGATGCTGGATTCTAAAGAAGAATTCTACTACAAGATTCTATTTCCCCCCATGGCCCCCACCACCCCGCGAAATTCTCCCCGGACAGACCCTACCTGCTGCCAGCCGGTCCGGGTCCATCCGCTGCCATCCGCTGCCCCGGTCTGCAGATGCAAATGGCGTCCGGCATAGCGGATTCCATTTGCATCCCTGCTTTAGACATGATAGGCTACGTAAATATTTACGTAGCCTATCATGGCAAAGAGCAGGGATGCAAATGGCATAGCATCTTCACGTTTGCAGCCCGGCAGCAGACAGAAGTCTGGCTGTGGACAGGTCCATCCGGCAGTTCCGTGGACTCGCCACAGAGTGGAGCCAGCTGGGGAGGATTCCAGGGGGAGGGACAGATTGCCTCCCCCCCAGCAGATGCCCCAAACCGGACAGGTGAGTGGGGTTCGTACACCCCTACCTTAGGGGCACACTAGACAGGATATTGATCGTCTGAATGCAATTAATTTGCACGTAAGCCAGAGAAGCCTTGGGTGGAGGGTGAGGAGAGTGAGTTTAACTCCCCCCCCCCATAACGATCCAGTAAACAAAAACATAGCCTCTCCAAAGCTGTTGTTTGCATTTAGGATGGCCATGTGTCCTTCAACACGGGGGGGGGGGCAATCCCCTATTTGAAGGTGCCCTCTGTTTGAAGAGTGATCCCATCCAAGTTTGGTTTAAAGATAGTATAGAAGCATTAAAAGGGAGAATACATGCCTTTAAGCTGCCCATCAGGCATAGCAGATGAAGAACCATTAGACGGGAGAGCAGGGGCCTTAGAGATGGCCATCCACCTGGGAGCAAGCTGAGCAGGTACAAGGGTCACCTGGTTATTGTCCTCCCCAGTATCATGAGATGCACTGAATTTCTATTTCTATTATAGCACTTATTTCTGAATTAGCATCTATGCATATAAATTAGCATGTGCAATTTTGATGCAAATCATCCTCATTTCTCCTCTTCTTTGGGACTGCATAGGTGGCCATCCTATTTGAAATTCAAGGGAAGCCTCAATTTGTCCGCTGATATGGGACATGTTTTAGAAGAAGGGAGATCAGAGAGAGGGGCTGGATCTACACTACTGTTTTACAGTGGTATTGAAGTGCAATGATAACTGTTGGGGATATATAAGATATACTGCTTATTTCCTGCTTTTTATTCCACATTATCCAATATGCCACAAGAAATGCCATTGTGTGTCCTAGGAGGTATAAATGTTCAAGAGGGATATAGCATTACTGGAATCGTAATGATATGCCACAAGTTGTCAATCTGTCCTGAGATAGAGAGACTTTCTACACCACAAACATATGCCAGTTTTATTTCATTTGAATAGCTTCCTTCAAAGAAACTTAGGACGTATGAATTGATCAGGATGGTGTGAGTTCTGTTCGAGGCCCCTCAGAGAATGACAATTCCTAGTTCCTCTGGGACAAGGGAATGCCTAGATTGCATAGACAAAACACAGAAAAGTTGTTTGCTTCTCTTATTGCTTTCAGGGAGGACAGCTGAGAACGCTGGCAGGTATTGAAACCAAGGAAATTCTCCCATCCCAGGAGGCAGCTGAACTTCTCACATCGATTAAGCCAACTTGTCAGGAGATGCAACACGTTCCTTATTAATGACTGCAAACACTTTGTTAGAATAAAGCAACTATCACTTCTCATTATCTACAACTGTAACTAACTGCAGCCCACAATTATAGCACAAGAATAAGGAATGGGCTTTGACATTATTTACTGTGTGCTTAACTTGAGGCATTGTTGACTTTCTGAGGCAGCATTTAAAGTTTTGGATAAAATTTCATCTCTAAAATGGGCAGTTCAGGAGGCAAATGACTTCTCATCTTGAAAAGGGACTGAATTGACCCTCAGCTCCTATTTTGTTACTACTGTATGACTGTCTGAGGAGGAAACAGGTTATTATAGCTCTCTTAGAGAAGAGTCCAGCAAATCAGCAATTTGCAAAAGAAACTTAGGAAGCTTCCTTATGGAGCTTATGTCAGACTATGTATCCATTAAGCTCAGTATTGTCAATATTAAGAATGTGCAAATCAGCAAAACCAGGACTTGCCAAAGTTCCCCAGATTCCAACTCGAAGCTCATTCCTACTCAAGTCTGTATCAGAGTGTAAGCTTTGGGTTTTTCTTTTTCTTTTTGCATGAAAATTGTGTGAGTTTTGTGTGTGTTTTTCCAAATGTATGCATTAATAGTGCATAACTTTGAAACATATGCACTCTTCTCCGATTGATTAAAGCATGTTTGCACACATTTTTTTCAAAAGCCTGCATTTGCTTCACACACATGTCTCAAATGTATGCAGGCTATCAAACACATTTATTGGGTCTGCAAATCACATTGCAAGCTCAGAAATGTACAGACTTCGATCCCAGATTGCATTCAAATCTGTGGTCAATTCTGGAAGTATGAACTGGGTAAATAATTTTTGTGAACCACCCAGGGAGCTTTGGCTATTGGGCAGTATGGAAATTAACTAACTAACTAACCAACTAGCTAAGTAACTAACTAAATCCTGCTAGAAAAAGAACTGAAACTAATTTCTCGTACTAGGGATGTATGAAAGTCACTTACCTGTACCGAAATTTGATTCGCTGCGGGGGGGAGGCGCTCCGTCTCTCCCCCCGAAATTCTGTCCGGGGGGGAGGCGCCCCATCCCTTCCCCCCAAAATTCTGGCCGGGGGGGAGGCCGTTTGCATCCCTGAAGTCAGCCATGATAGGCTACGTAAATGTTTACATAGCCTATCACGGCTGAGTAAAACAAAAAACAAAAAACCGCGCTATGCTATTTGCGTTCCCCTTATTTTTGCCATAGACGCTACGCTATTTGTGTTCCCCTTATTTTTGCCATAGTCTACGTAAATGTTTATGTAGACTAGATGTGCCAAAATAAGGAACGCAAATGGCAGCACCCATGGGCGCCGCCATTTGCATACACACGGTTTTTTGTTTTTTGTTTTCACTCAGCCGTGATAGGCTACGTAAACATTTACATAGCCTATCACGGTATTTTTAAAAAATCTAGCTGTGATAGTCTACGTAAATCTTTACGTAGCCTATCACGTGTTTTTTTTTTTAACTTGGAAATGGCGGCGGCGGCAGCCATTCGGAAGACTGGCCGCCGCCGCTGAACCGCTGCCAAACCACCGCTGAACCGCCGTCGGAGCTGCCACCGCCAGGGAGATTCACCCAAGGTAAGTCCCGTCCCGGGGGGGGGGGGCGGCGGGGTGGCAGACCGTTTCGCCACCAATTTCGGGGGGCCGAATGCACTGGCATTTGGCTTCCCCGAGATTCATGGCGAAATTCTCTGACATCCCTACGTACATCCCTAGTCTACTTTGGCTCTCCAGGGTTTTAAACCATGGTCTTTCCCAGTCTGACTGGAGATGCCAGAATGAACCTAAGACTGTATACATGCAAAACATGTGTCCCACCACTTAGTTATGGCTCTTCCCTACATCCATAGGAAGCTACCTTATGCTGACTCAGAGCATTGTCCATCTAGGTCAGTTTTGTCTCATCTGACTGGCAGCAGTTCTATAGAGGTCTTTTTTCTTTTTTTTTCATCACCTGCTTCCAGATCCTGATAAATGGAGATCCCAGGGACTGAATCTAGGATCTTTTGAATGCATAGCGTGTGCTCTATGACTCAGTCATGTTCATGAAAATGGGTCACAAGCTTGACCCTGTTTTTACCTGTGAACTACTGGAGGATATAGTGCAAGTGGCTTCCAAACTGCTGCTGCAAGCCACTCCACCACTCACAGGGGTGGGGCAACACTGTGAAATCTTTATGGGCAGGCCGGATGATATTAAGCAGTTGTAGCCATAACAACTTTGCTTGGGGTGTCATACTCCACATGGACGAAGTGTATTGCCCAAAGTTGGAAGGGTTATCAGGACTGCACGACAGTGGCCCATCAAACTGAATGCAGCTCACTGGGCAGGTGTGGTGGCCCATCAAGGGCTCAATGAACCTCTTGGTTTGGCTACCAGTCTGGGATTGTGAAAACAGAGGGGTTGTCTATTTAGAACCTGGCAACCACACAGGATTGGTGACTTTATTTATTTATTTATTTATTTATTTATTAAATTTATTA
Source organism: Heloderma suspectum (assembly GCF_057233095.1). Lineage (NCBI taxonomy): Eukaryota > Metazoa > Chordata > Lepidosauria > Squamata > Helodermatidae > Heloderma > Heloderma suspectum. Next base: position 8,342,912 of record NC_139466.1, read on the forward strand.
ATCACCCATCTGGCTGGTCACCCAGCCACTCTGGGCGATGTACAACAATAAAAACAATTCATACAATAAAATTCAACATTCAAAACATCACATTTCTAAAATTACCCTAGCCCACCCCAAATGCCTGCCTGAACAACCACATTTTCAATGTATGGCAGAAGCTCATTAAAGAGGGGGCATGGCAGAGTTCCCTAGGGAGGGAGTTCCACAGAGTGGGGGCCACAACAGAGAAGGCCCTCTCCCTCGTCCTCACCAGCGTAGGTGTCCTGACTGATGGGACAGAGAGAAGGCCATCCAAGGTTGATCTTGTTGAGTGGCCTATCTGGTGCGTATCTGGTGTTGAGTAGCCTATTTCATATCTCAAGGCGCTCCTTGAGATAGGCTGGGCTGGAACCATATAGGGTTTTAAAGGTCAAAACCAACACCTTGAATTTGGCCCTGAAAACAACTGGTAGCCAGTGCAGTTCCTTCAGCACTGGAGTGATGTGATCTCACCAGTGGCTGCCTTTAATCAGGCGAACCACCCCATTTGCATCAGCTGCAGCTTCCAAACCGTCTTCAAGGGTAACTCCACATAGAGCTCATTACAGTAGTCTAAACGAGAGGAGACCAGGGCATGTACTACCAATGGGAGCAGATGGTCGGGAAGGTAGGGGATTTGTGCTCAGTTTATCACCCAGCTCTATTGGTTCAATACAAGGGTGGGAAACATGTGCCCCTCCCCTGGCTGGAGCTCTGCAACCCCCCCCCCCAGTCACCTGCCTCCAGGGCATGGCCCCTACTGGTGCTGTGCCAGATTTCCCAGTGATCCTGTAGGGAAACAATCTCCCTGCATGTCCTGTTTTCTAGTAGAAATGCTGGCTCTGCAGAGAAGAATGTGCACAAGGATCGCACACCTTGTTTCTCTGCAGAATCCCATCCCCTGGAGGACAATTCTGCTGGGAAACAAGCAGAAGCCTTGCTCCCTGCATGCCTTGTTTCCCAGCAGGATCACTAGGAATGCAGCCATGTGGCCATTTTTGGTTGTGGTGCAGCCATGTCCGGCTGTGACTGTGATGGAAGAGGCTCATTGCCCCAAGAGGGTTCCAGAGGGTCCAGTGTACCTGCAGTCCTCCAATGTTGCTCAACCCTGGTTTAATGGATACAGTACCTATCATAGAATCATAGAATAGTAGGGTTGGAAGGGGCCTACAAGGCCATTGAGTCCAACTACCTATTTGTTCATACTCTCTCATAGTGCATGACAATTCAGTACCCATGGTCTCTCTTATCACATTTATTGGATACCAGGAACCAAACACTGCAATTGAGGCTGACTTATTCTTTTGTGGTTTTCTGTATGAAAGCCAAATACTTTAACAAAGTCTCTTTGTGTTCCCTGTAAACTTGTTTAATAAAGTAAATGGAAAAGCTCAAGTAACTTTTTTTTTTTTTTTTTACCACTGCCACCCTCCTCCACTTTCCTCTTAACCAAAGGAGTAGTTTTGTTCATATTGGAAATGAAGTGTATGTCATCTTGGAGTTGGGTAGCTGAAAATCAGAAGCTATTTTCTGTTTACTGCTTGGTGTTTTTGCAGAACAAATGTTAACCGTGTGGAAAAGCAATGTTCTGGCTGTAGACTGGGAGCAGATTGGAAGACAGTAGAGAACAAGAGTTTGCTTATGGAATGCAGATGAGCTATGTCCCTGTTGATTTAAACCAAAGGCCTGTGTAGCCAAGCATCCTGTTTCTGACAGTGGCTACCTAGATGCCCCGGGAAGCCCACAAGTAAGGAATGAAGGCAAAAGCATCCTCCCATTCTTTTTTTCTGTTCTGTCCCAGACAGTGACCTCAGTCGGATGGGGTTTATTTTATTTATTTATTTATTTCATTTCTATACCGCCCAATAGCCGAAGCTCTCTGGGCAGTTCACAAAAAACCAAGCAAAGGGAAGATGCTAGGCATGAGTTGAAATCCCAGCAAAGCAAAGACCACGCAAAGCAGAAACCAGTGTCTGAGGAGGTAAAGTCCAACTGAAGCAGAGGCCAGTTTCCAATAGGGCAAAGTCCAAGCAAAAGAAGTAGCATCTTGGTCAGGTCTATGTGACACTCCAGCCAAAGAACCAGACTGAAATGTCCTTGCTTCAGCCGCCTCTGGTTGAGCCTTAAATACAGCTCCAGCTCCATCAAGGTGGCTGGCTCTGCCTTCTGGGAGCAAAGCCTTTCCAGTTAAAGGGGCCTGACCTGCTTCCATAATCATTGACTCGGACCATGCAAGGGGTGCTGTGGTTTTGCTCCTGCAGAAGGCAAAACCACCTACTCAGGCCAGAGAGGTCCTAGCAAAATAGACACCTCTTGCACTAGAGCTTCCATGATAGTAGAGACATCAGGGGCAGGATCTATGGGGAAAACCCTCTCCCACTTTCCCAAGTCCATAGGCTCATCCATTGAAGATTTTTTTTTTGGGGGGGGGAACCCTGGGGTTATGACAGCCTCAGCAGTCAATATTCAGAGGTAGATTGCTATAGTGGGTAGTAACTATCGATAGACATATCTGACATGAAATTTGGTTAATCTCTTTTGAAGATATCCCAGCTAATAGCCATCACTATAAGACATGCTTGAAAATTACAAACGCTCATTATGTGTTGTGTGAAGAACTACTTTCTTTTGCCTGTCCTGAATCTATGGGCAATCCATTCAGTAGGTTACTCTGAACGCTAGTGTTTATGAGAACTAGGGATGAGCATCAGATTCATCCAAAGCCCAAGCCAAATCAAGTCCCTTCAAACTGTTTCTGGTGCTTCCCAAGATGCATCGTGCTTCCCCCTGAAATGATCAGAACTGAAGTTGGACCCTGTATGAGGCAGAGATTTGGCTTCAAAGATAGGGCTGTGCACAGATCACCACCCCCCGCTTCACTTTGGATGCTGCTTTGGACTGCTTTGGACCCCATCAGCTTCAACTCAGAACTGAATCTGAAGCGAGATTTGGACATCTGAATCACTTGTTTTTGGCTTTTCCCATTGACTTGCATGGGAAAACACAAATAGCCATAAAGTTTTCAGTTTTCATGATACATGCATGAAGTCTGGAGAACTCTCAGCCCACCTGAAGGGGTGTCCGCCTGCCAAATTTCAGGCAATTCAGCCCACTGTTGTTGTTGTTTTGTGCTAAGTGCAGGTGAAATTTGATTTTTTCAAGGAAATCTCTCAAAGCAAAGAACTATAAAATTTCACTGCTAGCACAGAAGTGCATGAATGTTGGGGACACCCCCCCGCCTGGGCATCCCATCTAACAAATTTCAGATGGTTTGGCCCAGGGGTTTTTGTACTTGTTGTTGTTGTTCAGTCGTTCAGTCGTGTCCGACTCTTCGTGACCCATGGACCATAGCACGCCAGGCCTTCCTGTCCTGCGCTGTCTCCCGGAGCGTGCTCAAGTTCATATTCATTGCATCCGTGATGCTATCTAGCCATCTCATCCTCTGCCGTCCCCTTCTCCTTTTGCCTTCAGTCTTTCCCAACATCAGGGTCTTTTCCAGGGAGTTTTCTCTTCGCATTAGGTGGCCAAAATATTGGAGCTTCAGCTTCATTATCTGTCCTTCCAATGAGCACTCAGAGTTGATTTCCTTTAGGATGGACTGATTTGACCTCCTTGCAGTCCAGGGGACTCGTAAGAGTCTTCTCCAGCACCACAGTTCGAAAGCATCAATTCTTCGGCGCTCAGCCTTCCTTATAGTCCAGCTCTCACAGCCATACATTACTACTGGGAAAACCATAGCTTTGATTAGACGGACCTTTGTCGGCAAGGTGATGTCTCTGCTTCTTACTATGCTGTCTAGGTTTGCCATAGGTTTCCTCCCAAGGAGCAAGCGTCTTTTAATTTCATGGCTACAGTCACCGTCTGCAGTGATCTTGGAGCCCAAGAAAGTAAAATCTGTCATAGCTTCCATTTCTTCCCCTTCTATATGCCAGGAAGTGATGGGGCCAGATGCCATGATCTTAGTTTTTTTAATGTTGAGTTTCAAACCAGCTTTTGCACTCTCCTCTTTCACCCTCAACAAGAGGCTTTTTAGATCCTCTTCGCTTTCTGCCATTAGGGTGGTATCGTCTGCATATCGGAGGTTGTTGATAATTCTCCCAGCAATCTTAATTCCGACCTCTGATTCATCCAACCCGGCATTTCTCATGATGTACTCTGCATATAAGTTAAATAAGCAGGGTGACAATATGCAGCCTTGTCGTACTCCTTTCCCAATTTTGAACCAATCGGTTGTTCCATGTCTGGTTCTTACTGTTGCTTCTTGACCCTCGTACAGGTTTCTCAGGAGACAGGTAAGGTGGTCTGGTCCTCCCATCACTTTAAGAATTTGCCACAGTTTGTTGTGATCCACACAATCAAAGGCTTTAGCGTAGTCAATGAAGCAGAAATAGACGTTTTTCTGGAATTCTCTTGCTTTCTCCAGGATGCAGCGAATGTTGGCGATTTGATCTCTAGTTCCTCTGCCTCTTCTAAACCCAGCTTGTACTTCCGGTAGTTCTCGGTTCGCATACTGCTGAAGCCTAGCTTGTAGGATTTTGAGCATCACCTTGCTGGCATGTGAAACGAGCGCAATTGTGCGGTAGTTTGAACACTCTTTGGCGTTGCCCTTCTTTGGAATTGGAATGTAAACTGACCTTTTCCAGTCTTGTGGCCACTGTTGAGTGTTCCAGATTTGTTGGCATATTGAATGCAGCACTTTAACAGCATCATCTTTTAGGATTTTAAATAGCTCAGCTGGAATACTGTCATCTCCGCTAGCTTTGTTGTTACTAATGCTTCCTAAGGCCCACTTGACCTCACTCTCTAGGATGTCCGGCTCAAGTTCAGTGACCGCACTATCATGGCTATCAGGGACATTCAGATCTTTCCTGTATAGTTCTTCTGTGTATTCTTGCCACCTCTTCTTAATCTCATCTGCTTCTGTTAGGTCCCTGCCTTCTTTGTCCTTTATCATGCCCGTCTTTGCACAAAACGTTCCCTTGAAATCTCCAATTTTCTTGAAGAGATCTCTAGTCTTTCCCATTCTGTTGTTTTCCTCCATTTCTTTGCATTGTTCATTTAAGAAGGCCTTCTTGTCTCTCCTTGCGATTCTCTGGAACTCTGCATTCAGTTGGGTATATCTTCCCCTTTCTCCCTTGCTTTTTGCTTCCCTTCTTTCGTGAGTTACTTGTAAAGCCTCATCAGACAGCCACTTTGCTTTCTTGCATTTCTTTTTCTTTGGGATGGATTTCATTGCTGCCTCCTGAACAATGTTACGGACCTCCGTCCATCGTTCCTCAGGCACTCTGTCTATCAGGTATAATCCCTGAAATCTATTCCTCACCTCCACTGTATATTCATAAGGGATATGATTTAGGTCATACCTGAACGGTTTAGTGGTTTTCCCAACGTTTTTCAATTTAAGCCGAAATTTTGCAAGAAGCAGCTCATGATCTGAGCCACAGTCAGCTCCAGGTCTTGTTTTTACTGACTGTATGGAGCTTCTCCATCTTTGGCTGCAAAGGACATAATCAATCTGATTTCGATATTGACCATCTGGTGACGTCCATGTGTAGAGTCGCCTGTTGTGCTGTTGGAAAAGAGTGTTTGCTATGATCAGCATGTTCTCTTGGCAAAATTCTATTAGCTTTTGTCCTGCTTCATTTTGTACACCAAGGCCATGCCTGCCTGTTATCCCAGTGATTTCTTGACTTCCTACTTTAGCATTCCAATCCCCTATGATGAAGAGGACATCTTTTTTTGGTGTTAGTTCTAGAAGGTGTTGTAGGTCTTCATAGAACCGATCAACCTCAGCTTCTTCGGCATCAGTGGTTGGGGCATAGACTTGAATTACTGTGATGTTGAATGGTTTGCCTTGGATTCGTACTGACATCATTCTATCATTTTTAAGATTGTACCCCAGTACTGCTTTTCCCACCCTTTTGTTGACTATGAGTGCTACTCCATTTCTTCTAAGGGATTCTTGCCCACAATAGTAGATATGATGGTCACCTGAATTAAATTCGCCCATGCCTGTCCATTTGAGTTCGCTGATTCCCAAGATGTCAATGTTCAATCTTGCCATCTCATGTTTGACCACCTCCAGCTTACCTTGATTCATTGATCTGACATTCCAGGTTCCTAAACAATATTGTTCTTTACAGCATCGGATTTTCTTTTCACCACCAGACACATCCACAGCTGAGTGTCCTTTCGGGTTTGGCCCAGCCGCTTCACTCTTTCTGGCGCTACTTGGAAATACCCTCTGCTCTTCCCCAGTAGCATATTGGACACCTTCCGACCTGAGGGGCTCATCTTCCGGCGTCATCTCTTTTAGCCTTGTGATACGTTCCATGGGGATTTCTTGGCAAGAATACTGGAGTGGGTTGCCATTTCTTTCTCCAGTGGACCACATTTTGTCAGAACTCTCTGCCATGACCTGTCCGTCTTGGGTGGCCCTGCACGGCATAGCTTATGGCTTCACTGAGTTACGCAAGCCCCTTCGCCACAACAAGGCAGTGATCCATGAGTTTTTGTACTAGGGTCAGGTAAAATGTGCTGTTCTCAGAAACTGAAACCAAAGTTCATAAAGGGATAATCAAGTTAGGTGTCGAAGTGGAGAGGAGGTCACTGTCCCTAAACTCTGCTGTAGGTTTCTTTGAAGGGCAAATTACCCCTTTCCTCTAGTAAGTACTACTTATTCACAGTCAATAACCTCAGAGTCTCTTTGGCTGAATTGCCTGGGAAAACACTGGCTGGTAGGCAGGAAGCAAACAAAGACAGCAACCTGCCAGGTGGGCACATTGACTGGAACAAAGACCAATGACAGTTGTCTTCTGGACTGACAGAGGCAGGAAGAAGTACAGCAACCCTGCCAGGAGGGCACAGCAGCAGCTCGCCCCTGCCAAGACCCCAAAGATGCCTCATATTGGGCTTGCTTGCTTTGCAACACACAGTGTAGTATTGTATTATTTAAATAATCGCTGTTAACGTGTGTAGTGCTTTGCCCACTGTTTTTGGAAATGTGGACTCTGTGTACTCCTTTGACACACACTGTTTGCTTGTTCACACAGCACAAGCACACACACACACAGAGAGAGAGAGAGAGAGGAACAAAAGAAAAGCAAACACTAAACTGCAAACAAAGTGGGGGGGAGGTAACTATAATCCGAAAAAAGGGATGATGAGGATGATGATGAGGATGATCATGATGAGGATGATGATGATGATAATTTAGGGAAAAGAGATCACAAATGGGAAGGGAAGAAATACAGGAACTGAGAAGGGGAGGTGGAGGGGAGCCAAGAACAAGGAAAGGAAAGGAAAGGAAAGGAAAGGAAAAGAAAGGAAAAGATATAGATAGATAGATAGATAGATAGATAGATAGATAGATAGATCTATATCTATATCTATATCTATATCTATATCTATATCTAGCGAGAGAGAGACAGACAGACAGACAGACAGATACACACACACAGGGAACCAAAGTAAGGGCAAACTAATGGTTGAGAGAGAATTGAAAAGTTGTGGGGCTGGGAGAGATAAGCAACTACAGTGACATTTTCTGGATTTTAAAATGAATAAATAAGAAGAATGAACAGTAAACCTATAGGGTGAGGTGGGGAGAGACTAACATAGCTGTCATAGCACATACTTTCTTCTCAGCTTCATTCTGCCAAAGGAGAGTGGGAAGGGTTAGTCTCCTTCCTACTCCCCTTTGGCAGGATGCCAGCTGCTCTGGTACCGTGGCTTCCTCTGCCACACATGGCCGTGACCGGCGCAGTTGCTCTCGGTGGTTGCAGCAGAGGCAGGGTAGGACTGGAGCCAAGAGAGAAATGCCACGGAGCTTCTCTCTCTGCTCCCATCCCATCCTGCCACTGCTGCCACCACCGCCATCATTGCACACAATGGCAGCTCGTCAGGGCAGCAGGAGGCTGCTCAATCATCAGGTGTTCTGCACACCCCAATGGATTGTCTTGCGCACCCCCCAGGGTGCATGCACCCACTTTGGAGACTATGGCTCTAGTCAAATAACATTCAGAACATCCTCTCCTCTCCAGTAACACCACCTCTCTCACAGAGAGCAAATGGAGGCTGACTCGCAGCAAAGATCCCTCCCTCCTTCCCTCCCTCCTCCTCCTCCTCCTCTCCCCTTCCCCCTCCCTTCTCAACTTCTGCCCCTCTCAGTGTCCAGATCTCTCTCAGATTGATACACTTGGCGCCTCCCCCTCCTCTCCCCTTTCCCCTCCCTCCCCCTCCTCTCCTCTGTGTGATCTTTCACAAGTTGGTTCATTTTGGAGACTGACTGTCTGGACTGCTCAGAAGGGATAAGAAGAGCTCCGAATCTCTGAGGCAGACAAGGCACCTTGTCAATGAGCCACTTTGCTTCAAACACACTTTGTTGCTGTTCTGATGTGTATCTGATTGCAACGAGGCACCTCTGACTCAGCCCACTTCGTCTCATCAAAAAGGCAGAAAGTGTGTCTCCAAAAATAACATCTTTTGCTTTCTGTCTCTAAATACTGATGTGTGTGTGTGTGGGGGGGGGGGAATGAGTGACTAACAGGTCTACCTTCTAATTATACAGCATGTTTTACCAAACACTGTGCTTTGGGGGAGGGCAATTATGGCACCTTATTTTTTTTTTCTATCATTAGTATTCCCTAGCCCCTGCATGCATCCTCCCAAAACTTTGCATGTTTCTTGCCTGGAGACATCTTGTTGGAGTTCCTTTAGTGGACCACAGAATGTATTTCAACCTTGACAGTGCAATCTTATGTATGTCTACTCATAAGTAAACACTATAGAGTTCAATGGGATTTACTCCCTGATAAATGGGTATAGGAATGCATCCTAAGTGAACCATGCGTGAGCACCCAGCTTTCCTTTATCCCTGAATTTATTCCTATCCAGACAAGTTTCTGTCAATAGACTCTCAGGGCACTCTTAGAAATAACTGAAGCCACTGTCTCACCCTCTTTGTGTGCTACTCATGAGAAGTGGCACTCATGTCCTGCAAAGTTGGACCTCTATTCATTGCTTAAGCTTGCAATCCTATGCAAACTTGCCTGAGAGTAAGTCCCATTGAACGCCATGGGGATTTCTTCTGAGTGAACATGCATAGGATTGTATTTTAAATCATAGACTCATAGATCATGGAATAGTAAGGTTGGAAGGGGCTTATAAGATCATCGGGTCCAACCCCTGCTCAATGCAGGAATCTAAGTCAAAGCATCCCTGACAGATGGCTGCCCAGCCTCATCTTGAATGCCTCCAGTGTGGGAGATCCGACCACCTCCCTAGGTCATTGGTTCCATTGTCGTATTGCTATAACAGTCAGGATGTTTCTCCTGATGTTCAGCTGGAATCTGGCTTCCTGTAACCTGAGCCCATCATTCTGTGTCCTGCACTCTGGGATGATCAAGAAGAGATCCTGGCCTTCCTCTTTGTGACAACCTTTCAAGTACTTGAAGAGTGCTATCATATCTCCCCTCAGTCTTCTCTTCTCAAGTCTAAACATGCCCAGTTCTTTCAGTCTCTCTTCTTCACAGAGCTTTGTTTCCAGTCCCCTGATCATCTTTGTTGTCCTCTTTTGAACCTTTTCCAGTTTGTCATCCTTCTAAAAGTGTGGTGCCCAGAACTGGACACAGTACTCCAGATGAGGCCTAACCAGTGCTGAATAGAGGGGAACTAGTACTTCCCAGGATTTGGAAGCTATGCTTCTACTAATGCAGCCCAAAATAGCATTGGCCTTTTTTGCAGCCACATCACATTGTTGGCTCACATTCAGCTTGTGATCTATAATAACTCCAAGATCCTTCTTGCTTGTAGTATGTTGAGCCAAGTATCCCCCATCTTGTACCTGTGCATTTGGTTTCTTTTTCCTAGGTGCAGAACTTGGCATTTATCCCCATTGTCATTCTGTTGCTTCCTGCCCAGCACTCCAGTCTATCAAGATCGCTTTGAATTTTGTTTCTGTCTTCCAAAGTATTAGCTATCCCGCCCAATTTGGTGTCATCTGCACATTTGATCAGCATTCCCTGCACCTCCTCCTCCAAGTCCTTAATAACAATGTTGAAGAGCACTGGGCCCAGGACTGAGCCCTGCGGTACCCCACTCGTTACCTCTCCCCAGTTTGAAAAGATCCCATTGATAAGCACTCTTTGAGTCCGATTTTGTAGCCAACTGTGGATCCACCGGATCGTTATTTCATCTAGCCCACTTTGAGCTAGTTAGTTTACTGATTAGGATATCATGGAGCACTTTGTTGAAAGCTTTGCTGAAAGGCTATATTATGTTCACAGCATTCCCAGAGTCCACAAGGGAGGTTGCCTCATCAAAAAATGAGATCGGATTAGTCTGGCAGGACTTGTTCTTGACAAATCCATGTTGGCTTCGAGTAATTACTGCACTGTTTTCAAGGTGCTTACAGATGGATTGCTTTATCATCTGCTCCAGAATATTTCCCAGGGATTGATGTCAGACTCACTGGTCTGTAGTTCCCAGGTTCACCCTTTTTGCCCTTTTTGAAGATAAGGACAACATTTGCCCTCCTCCAGTCATCTGGTACTTCACTCATCCTCTATGATTTCTCAAAGAGAATAGACAGCGGTTCTGAGAGTTCTTCTGCCAGTTCCTTTATTACTCGAGGATGCAGTTCATCTGGCCCTGGAGATTTGAACTCATTCAAAGTAATTAGGTGTTCCTTGACCATATGCCTATCGATCTCAAGCTGCAATCCTGCCCCTTCAGCCTGTACTTCACCTTTGCCAGGAGGGTCAGAGACCCTCTTTCGGGAGAAGACAGAGCTCAAGTAGGAATTGAGCACTTCTGCCTTTTCTTTGTCCTCTGCTATCATTTTGCCATCCTTATTTAATAGCTGAACCACCATTTATTTCCTCTGTCTGTTACTATGCACATATCTGAAGAAAGCCTTTTTGTTGCTTTTAGTATCCCTCACTAACCTCAGCTCGTTATCAGCTTTAGCCCTCCTTATGCCATCCCTGCAATTCTGTGCTACTTGCCTGTACTCTTCCTTTGTAGCATGGCCTTCCTTCCACTTCCAACATGTGTCCTTTTTATTGTTGTTGTTGTTGTTGTTGTTTTCAGGTCATCTCTAAGCTTTGGTGAAGCCACACTGGTTTCTTCTGTCTTTTCTCGTTGGATTTGGTTGTAATAGTGCCTTTAGAATTTCTTTTTAAAAACACACAACTCCCACCCAACTTGGACTCCTTTCCTCAATATCGGGGAAATTGAAATCCCCCATTACTACTACATCATGCTTCCTTGAAACATTGGCAATTTGCTTTTCAAAAGTTTCATCCTTGTCTTCTCCTTGATTGGGTGGCTAGTAGTAGACTCTAACCACCAGGTTCCTTTTATTCTTTGCTCCATTTATTTTAACCCAGATGCTCTTGATGGGGCTACCAAGCTCCTCCTCCTGTGTTTCTGTGCAGAGCTATGTATTTTTCAGTGCAACTCCACCTCCCTTTCTGTTCCTTTTGTTCATTTTGAACAAGTTATATCTTTCAATTGCTGAATTCCAGTCATGGGAGTCATCCCACCAAGTTTCAGTTAAACCCATGAAGTCATAATTTTCCTCCCATATTAAGAATTCAAGTTCATTCTGTTTGTTTCCCGTACTCTGGGTATTACTATATAGACATCCAAGGCCATGTGCTTTATAGTATGGCTTTCTTCCTACATGTTTTTGAAGACTATTATTGGGTGCTATTAGAGCTGTTCTTTCCATTGTGGTGCATGAGCTTTTGTCCATTATTACCCACAGCTTTATGTGTCCCTCCTCTGTAGGATTCAGTTTAAATATTGAACACTTCATCTGCGAAATGGGCATGTCTCCAATAGCTTGGTTGTTGATCGTTTCATTCTCATTAGCTGAAGCACTCTTAGACATGTAGCACATCAAAGTATAATGATGACACCATTAGAAACACACACACACACACACACGTAATGATTCCCCCCTCCCCCAGCCATGCTACATTACAAAGTGGATCCTGCATAAGAGGACTCATTTCTACTCCACTGAATTACATTTCTGATTCATAAAAAGTAAAAGGAAGACAGGAACACCAATTCCAAAATCCAACCCAACCAGACACACCTGAATAGCTGTTGAGAAATCTATTTACCAGATTCCTCCAGAACATTTATTATGCCTGATGTGTTTCGAGTATGATAACCCCACATTGGAGGCCACAGACATTTATTTTATGCTTCTGGAGTGAGTGGTTTTCTCCTTGAGAGAATGTTTGCAAAAAGACGTGAAAAGGCCAGCACCTCTGATGAAAAGTAATATTATACTAGAAACTCTTCAGGCATGACAAATCTTCTGGAGTGTAAGGGCTTCTGATAAATAGGTTGCTTGTCACCTTTTGAAGTTCACCTCATCGTGTTTGTTTCTTAAAAGTGAAATTAATGCCTGTGTATGCATCCAGCTCATATCTCTAGGTTTCCTTCATTAACTGACAGTTGAATCTCTTTTAGAAAGACATAATATTGTGAACTTCTGCTTCAGTTCTTTCAGGTTCAGAAGAGATGCCTTCTGAACTCAGGTAATTGTTCATCCTGTAATTTACAAGGCAAACTATTAACATCTAGGGATGTATGTAGGGATGTCCGCGGAATCCACCACGGACTCAAATGAGGCCAAATTCCATTGAATTCGGCCCCCCAGAGTCTGTTGCGGAATGGATGTAATCACCTCCACCTCCCGGACCCACATGGACCAAATCCTCCCTCCCGGCAGCTCCGTTCAGGAAGTGATCTGGACGCAAATGGCATCGGCAACGCCATTTGCGTACCTGTTTTTCCTCACGATAGGCTACATGTCTGTATTTACATAGGTATTTACATAGCCCATCACGTGAAAAAAACAGGGATGCAAATGGCGTAGTGGACGCCATTTGCGTCCCTGTTTTTTCACGCAATAGGCTACGTAAATATATACGTAAATACAGATGCGTAGCCTATCGCAAAGAAAAACCAGGGCTTAGCGGACACCATTTGCATGCGGATCACTTCCTGTTTCTGCTCAACAGTGATATGGCACGGCAATGGCATGGCAATGGCGGACTCCAGGTAAGGGGATCCATACATCCCTAGATGTATGAGACATTCATTTCAGTTTGTTTTTGATCAGGATTTACCCAGTTTGCACCTCCCCGACTAAAACCCAACTTGAATGTATGGTCGAAGTCCATACATTCCCAGGCTTGCAGTATGATTTGCGGACCAAACTAAACAAAAATGTCTTAGCTTACAAATGTTCATGCAAAAAGGAAAAACAACCACAACCCTATGATTGCAATCTGATACAGACACATGATGGAATGAGCTTAGAGCTAGAGATGTACAGATTTTGTTAAATCCATCAGTGTTTTGCAAATTGTCAGGCATCTTTCATTCCATTATCTGCTCATTGATGAGATCGTGTTTGTTGTTGTTGTTTAACCAGAATTTTGTTCCATTTGTGCTAATGCACACTAGAATCATAGAATAGTAGGGTTGGAAGGGGCCTACAAGGCCATCGAGTCCAGCCCCCTGCTTAATGCAGGAATGCCGGAATTACTTCAAGTACACATTAGCGCAAGTGCACATTAGCACAAATGCACATGCACTAATGCACACATGCACTAATTTGCAGTAGTGCTAATACACTTTATGGATCACTGCCTTGTTGTGGCGAAGGGGCTTGCGTAACTCAGTGAAGCCATAAGCTATGCCGTGCAGGGCCACCCAAGACGGACAGGTCATGGCAGAGAGTTCTGACAAAATGTGGTCCACTGGAGAAGGAAATGGCAACCCACTCCAGTATTCTTGCCAAGAAAACCCCATGGAACGTATCACAAGGCAAAAAGATATGATGCTGGAAGATGAGCCCCTCAGGTCGGAAGGTGTCCAATATACTACTAGGGAAGAGCCGAGGGAATTTCCAAGTAGCGCCAGAAAGAGTGAAGCGGCTGGGCCAAAGCCAAAAGGACACTCAGCTGTGGATGTGTCTGGTGGTGAAAAGAAAATCCGATGCTGTACATAACAATATTGTTTAGGAACCTGGAATGTCAGATCAATGAATCAAAGTAAGCTGGAGGTGGTCAAGCATGAGATGGCAAGATTGAACATCGACATCCTGGGAATCAGCGAACTAAAATGGACAAGCATGGGCGAATTTAATTCAGGTGACCATCATATCTACTGCTGTGGGCAAGAATCCCTTAGAAGAAATGGAGTAGCACTCATAGTCAACAAAAGGGTGGGAAAAGCAGTACTGGGGTACAATCTCAAAAACGATAGAATGATCTCAGTACGAATCCAAGACAAACCATTCAACATCACAGTAATTCAAGTCTATGCCCCAACCACTGATGCCGAAGAAGCTGAGACTGATCGGTTCTATGAAGACCTACAACACCTTCTAGAACTCACACCAAAAAAAGATGTCCTCTTCATCATAGGGGATTGGAATGCTAAAGTAGGAAGTCAAGAAATCACCGGGATAACAGGCAGGCATGGCCTTGGTGTACAAAATGAAGCAGGACAAAAGCTAATAGAGTTTTGCCAAGAGAACACGCTGATCATAGCAAACACTCTTTTCCAACAGCACAAGAGACGACTCTACACATGGACATCACCAGATGGTCAATATCAAAATCAGATTGATTACGTACTTTGCAGCTAAAGAAGATGGAGAAGCTCCATACAGTCAGTAAAAACAAGACCTGGAGCTGACTGTGGCTCAGATCATGAGCTTCTTGTTGCAAAATTTCGGTTGAAATTGAAGAACGTAGGGAAAACCACTAAACCATTCAGGTATGACCTCAATCATATCCCTTATGAACATACAGTGGAGGTGAGGAATAGATTTCAGGGATTAGACCTGATAGAGTGCCTGAGGAACTATGGACGGAGGTCCGTAACATTGTTGAGGAGGCAGCAACGAAATCCATCCCAAAGAAAAAGAAATGCAAGAAAGCCAAGTGGCTGTCTGATGAGGCTTTACAAGTAGCTGAGGAAAGAAGGGAAGCGAAAAGCAAGGGAGAAAGGGGAAGATATACCCAACTGAATGCAGAGTTCCAGAGAATAGCAAGGAGAGACAAGAAGGCCTTCTTAAATGAACAATGCAAAGAAATCGAGGAAAACAACAGAATGGGAAAGACTAGAGATCTCTTCAAGAAAATTGGAGATCTCAAGGGAACGTTTTGTGCAATGATGGGCATGATAAAGGACAAAGAAGGCAGGGACCTAACAGAAGCAGATGAGATTAAGAAGAGGTGGCAAGAATACACAGAAGAACTATACAGGAAAGATCTGAATGTCCCTGATAGCCATGATAGTGCGGTCACTGAACTTGAGCCGGACATCCTCGAGAGTGAAGTCAAGTGGGCCTTAGGAAGCATTAGTAACAACAAAGCTAGCGGAGATGACAGTCTTCCAGCTGAGCTATTTAAAATCCTAAAAGATGATGCTGTTAAAGTGCTGCATTCAATATGCCAACAAATTTGGAACACTCAACAAAGGCCGCAAGACTGGAAAAGGTCAGTTTACATTCCAATTCCAAAGAAGGGCAATGCCAAAGAGTGTTCAAACTACCGTACAATTGCGCTCATTTCACATGCCAGCAAGGTGATGCTCAAAATCCTACAAGCTAGGCTTCAGCAGTATGCGAACCAAGAACTACCGGAAGTACAAGCTGGGTTTCGAAGAGGCAGAGGAACTAGAGATCAAATCGCCAACATTCGCTGCATCATGGAGAAAGCAAGAGAATTCCAGAAAAAAGTCTATTTCTGCTTCATTGACTACGCTAAAGCCTTTGATTGTGTGGATCACAACAAACTGTGGCAAATTCTTAAAGTGATGGGAGTACCAGACCACCTTACCTGTCTCCTGAGAAACCTGTACGAGGGTCAAGAAGCAACAGTAAGAACCAGACATGGAACAACTGAGTGGTTCAAAATTGGGAAAGGAGTATGACAAGGCTGCATATTGTCACCCTGCTTATTTAACTTATTTGCAGAGTACATCATGAGAAATGCCGGGTTGGATGAATCAGAGGTCGGAATTAAGATTGCTGGGAGAATTATCAACAACCTCCGATATGCAGACGTTACCACCCTAATGGCAGAAAGTGAAGAGGATCTAAAGAGCCTCTAGTTGAGGGTGAAAGAGGAGAGTGCAAAAGCTGGTTTGAAACTCAACATTAAGAAAACTAAGATCATGGCATCTGGCCCTATCACTTCCTGGCATATAGAAGGGGAAGAAATGGAAGCAGTGACAGATTTTACTTTCTTGGGCTCCAAGATCACCGCAGACAGTGACTGTAGCCATGAAATTAAAAGGCGCTTGCTCCTTGGGAGGAAAGCTATGGCCAACCTAGACAGCATAGTAAGAAGCAGAGACATCACCTTGCCAACAAAAGTCCGTCTAATCAAAGCTATGGTTTTCCCAGTAGTAATGTATGGCTGTGAAAGCTGGACTATAAGGAAGGCTGAGAGCCGAAGAATTGATGGTTTCGAACTGTGGTGCTGGAGAAGACTCTTACGAGTCCCCTGGACTGCAAGGAGGTCAAATCAGTCCATCCTAAAGGAAATCAACCCTGACTGCTCATTGGAAGGACAGATACTGAAGCTGAAGCTCAAATATTTTGGCCACCTAATGCGAAGAGAAAACTCCGTGGAAAAGACCCTGATGCTGGGAAAGACTGAAGGCAAAAGGAGAAGGGGACGGCAGAGGATGAGATGGCTAGATAGCATCACCGATGCAATGAATATGGACTTGAGCACGCTCCGGGAGAGAGCGCAGGACAGGAAGGCCTGGCGTGCTATGGTCCATGGGGTCACGAAGAGTCGGACACGACTGAACGACTGAACAACAAATGCAAATGAGTGCTAATGCTCAATAGCACCAATACAAAATAGTGCAAATCCCCTCCAAAGGGGGAAGGCAGTCCACAAGTCCATGCAATCCATGTGACTCTGAAAAAGCTGGTCCACTCTGGAATCTGCAAGTTGCATTCATAGAAATCTGAACTACTTTGAATCCGTTGTGGATTTCTCTGATGTGGAATTTGGAGAAATTTGACAAGCTCCAGTTTTACTTGTATGCAGATCTATGAAGAGACCTGCTGGATCAGACCAAGGGTCCATCTAGTCCAGTGTCTTTTCCCACAGTTGCTTATAGGTGCCTCATAAGCAGAGCAGGAAGCCAACAACCCTCCTTTGGCAACTGGTGCTCAGTGATGTACCATCTCTGAATATGTAAGTTGCATTAGGTTTCCATGGCTAATCATTGATAGACCTATCCTCCATGAACGTGTTTAATTATCATGCCTCCTGCAGAGGACTTCTCTTCAAAGGAAGACTTGGAGCCCTCCAGCCAAATACTGTAGAGGAGCTGACTGTGTCAGGAGACATAGATGAAGGAGATCCTGACCCTCGGAAAGACAGCCATCAACCCTTCCCTTCAAGATATAGATAGTCCCCTTTTGAACTTGGAGACAGAGCCTGATTGGCCACTTAGCCCTAAGGAGCAGAGGTGCCTAAAAGTGCAGCCTCAGCTGACTATCAGATGCAGAAGTGCCCACCTGAGGAAGAAGGACTCCTCAGGAGAAAAGGTTTTGCTCATGAACAGACCATTCCTCAAGCAGGACTGGTAGGCAGTAGCTTTGCTCTTGGTGGGGCTCTGAAGACCCAGGCTTAAAAGCCTTCAGTTCTAAGTACAGAGTGCTGGAACAATACCTATGTACCAGCTCTCTGCCTTTCCCCTGCTAATCTTGTGCTTCTCTGGACCTTCTTGTGTTTGGGCCTTGTACTGACCCTGCATTTAGAACTGGCCCTGGCAAAATTCCTGGAGTCTGTCCCTGCACCACCATAAGCAGGACATGAATCCAGCTCCAAAGCCATTTAAACTAGTGGGCCCCATGGCGTCTTGCAGCAGCAAATTCCATAAATTCATTTCATGCTATGCAAAGAAGTCTTTGACTTTGTCCTGAATCTACTGCCAGTTCAATTTCATTGGGTAACCACAACTTCTAATGTTATGATAGACAGAAGAAAATGTTTCTTTCTCCACATCATGCATCCTTCTATAAGTATCTCTCAGGTCTCTTCTTAATCATCTCTTTTCTGTGAAAAACTATTGCTTTCACTCTTCACCACTATCTTATTGTTTTAAGGGAAAGCTGGGGTGGGTGGGTATTCATTTATTTGGAATATTTTTGGATTGCACCTCCACTCAATGAGTGCTCAAGACAATGCACAATCAAATCCTTAGAAAGAATAAAATACATAAAAATGCCCTAACCCTGGTGCCAGCTTGTCTGGCTGAAAGGGGGGGGGGGCATTGCAGGCGGGTGGGGTGACAAGATGTAGGGGCCTCTGATTGGTGCACCCCAGTGGCACCACTATGCAAGGAGGGGCAGGCTGAGTTGCCTTAAACTCAGCCCACCTCCCAATCTCAGCTCTCTGGCTCGACGCAGCTCCCTCCCACCCTCCCCTAAGCAGTGTGGGTTTCTTGCCGGTTGCCCTTTGGGAGCCATGTAGGAATTTTTTGGCTCACAGTTTGCTTGGCCTATTACTGTGCGTCTTTTTTGCCTACATCACACTGTTTTGCGGGTCGAGTGTGTCCTGTAAGGGAATACGGTCTATATCATCAGTCACATTCCAGTTGGCGGCTAGGATGGGCAAAAACAGGAAGTAGGGATGGTGTGCATGCAGAGGCACCTTATGGTGACAGGTGACGCCTGAGGCCCCCCGAACAGGTTGTGCGGCTTGGCAGGGGGATAAGGGTTGCCTGGGAGAACAACCCTACTCACTCACCCAGGTGTTGTGTGGCACCGGGTCGGGGGTGACACCGGAAGGTCTACCTCCCCCACAAGGGGCAGTCTGGAGGGATGGCGAGATCACCTCCACCCCTCAGGCTGGGTGTGTTTTTGCCCAAGAAGTGCCAGCTAGCCGCTGACACAGTTAGATGCCCGTCCTAGTTACCCCTTTGCAGCTATTTCAATAAATGTGGCCCAATTTTCAACCCAAGCTTGTTGTCTGCATCTTCTTTAATCCATCTCCGCTCGCAAATGCAAACAACAAAAACATTAAGCCAGGGATTAGTAATGCAAATAGAAAGTAGCATTGACTATTTAAAGCTTCATGGAATAGAATCATAAAGTCATAGGGTTGGAAGGGACTTACAAAACCATTGAGTCCAACCCCCTGCTCAATGCAGGAAGCCTGATTCCCAGGCGGTCTCCCATTAGGGATGTACGAAACTATTACCTGGCTCTGCACTGGGCAATCTGCGGTGGGGGGGAGGCGCTCTGTCCCCCCCCCGGAATCTTCCCCAGCTGGCTCCTCTCTGTGGCAACTCCATGTAGCCGCTGGCCAGGGCCGCCCACAGCCAGACATCCAGCTGCTGGGCTGCACAGGGACGCAAATGGCGGCCACCGTAGCCGCTGCCATTTGCGTCCGTCTCTTTAGCTGTGATAGGCTACATAAATATTTACGTAGCCTATCACGGCAAAAGACAGGGGCACAAATGGCGTCCCTGCGTTAGCTGTGATAGGCTACGTAAATACTTACATAGCCTATCATGGCCTTTCGAAAGAGGTGAATGGCAGCCGCAGACATGGCTGCCATTCGAGGAGCACTGGAATGGCTGACAAAGGTAGGCTCCATTCTGGACCCATTTCATGGGGTGATGGGGTGGGTGGCTTCATTCCGCCATGGATTCTGGGGGGCTGAATGCGCGGGCATTTGGCCTCCCTGGAATCCGTGGCGGAATTTTTGTGAACCGCCCAGAGAACTTCGGCTATTGGGTGGTATAGAAATAAATAAACAAACAAACAAACATCCCTATCTCCCATCCAAGTACTCACCAGGACTGACCCTGTTTGGCTTCTGAGATCAGACAAGACCAGGTTCATAATATCATCTTCACCTGCTGTCTCAAGAAGACTATAAAGGGGATCCTAGCCTAACTTTTGTTGTTGTTGTTCAGTCGTGTCTGACTCTTCATGACCCCATGGACAGAATGTTTACCGCTCTACAGTATTTGTGTAGCTGAGTGTACAGCATGGCCCAAATCTCTAAGTGGCCAAGATGTGCCTTTTTCTGTTTTGTTCTTTTACAGCAATTGGCTCCAACCATGTTGGTAAGGAAATACAAAAATCTTCTCGCAGGTTCAGAATTTCGATGTGTGTCAGCTTTTTGCCCGGAGAGACTATCCATCTTTGCCCATTACCTTAAAACAATGTTACTTTGTTGAACAATCAATAAAGCCTACTTTAGATGCAAAGATTCATTATGGACTTCCTGCCAAAATCAGCTGCAGTGCTTGCTAATCTTTGCCATGTCCCTGTTCCTGGAAAGGTACTAATTCTATCAATGCCAGTTCTCTTCAGATAATGGTCATGTTTACTCTGCTTGTGGTCACTTCTGAGCATGTCTGGAATTCCCGACCCTGTACATCTCGGGTGGTTATAACGAAATATGACTTGAAGGACTTTGGATCAATACAAGTAAAAAACAAAACAAAACAACAAGAAAACAAACAAACAAAACATTGCCAGAGCAGAGTGCTAGCCACATCCAATTATGCAGGTTGGGAAAGTAACTACAGTGCTTTCTTGTCCCACACAATTGCTTCTTGCAAACATTACCAGAGTGGTATGGGATCCACCCCCAAAACAACAGAGAATTCCTAATGCATTTGTTCCCCTTCAGAAACAAGACCAGGTAATTCAGAATGTCAAATAAATAAATAAATAAATAAATAGGGGAGACATGTGGATTTGGTGAATTTTGGAAATATTCTTAAATTAGGGCCATTCCAAACTTTGTGTCCAGGGCAAATGTCTGTGTGCCATGGAGTGTATATTTAACAAGATGCTGCAGCCTAATCTTTTTCTCTGGTGAATCTACATCTATGACAGGGGTGAGGGGTGAATTCAGTTTCAGAGAAGCTCTCTGTGACCACATTCCAGTGGTGGGCAGGGCTGAAGGCAAAAGGAGCTGGACCAGAAATACCAAAAGATATTGGAACTAGGTGATGGAGATGTGGCTATACGACCAGATTTGGAACCCAGGCCTGAGGTCCAACACCCTTTCGTTAAGACAAAATCACATTAAAAAACACTTATTTATTAACATTTCTATTTTATGTATTTATTACATTTCTCATCTGCCCAATAACTGATGTTCTCTGGGTGGATTACAAGCAGTTTATATGCTGCTTTATCTGCTGAAAAGCCATCAAGGTGGTACACAACAATTCAAACTAACAGAACCTTAAAACAATACAAACAAGAACATTAAGAACAGTAAAAATGTTAAAACTACATGTTTTAAAAGGCTACATTTGAATATATCCATCTTCACACCCTTTCTAAAAGGCAAGGGATTGGGGGCTAATCATAGCTCTTGAAGGAGTGCATTCCATAGTTTGGGGGCAACAGAGGAGAATGCACCCCCACCCCAGCATATTTTAGCTTAAAGCTCTTCGTCCCAGGAGCTAAGCCTTAGGAGAGCCATTTCAGCTAGAACTGAGTGCAAGTGGCCTCCTGAAATTCTCCACCTTACTTGTGGGCAGATAAATTTGGGAGACAATTTCACCAAATTTCTCCAGGGGGAGGGGAAATGCTCCACAGTTTCTCCCAGGTAGGGTTCCCCATTGGCAGGGCTTGTAGCACAGCTTCTTTCTTTTGGGGTAAAGGATTTGGGAGTCTCCATGCTGCAACAGCATCAACTGTCTTGGCAGGCTGGCCCCCAGTTTGCATCCATTGCAATGCAGGTGGGGGCAGTGAGGTGTCCAGCTCCAGGGATGAGGTGGAGTTAGTGCTCTGCCAAAACCTGTCCTCCAATTTCCTGAAAGTTTTCTCCCCTCATGAAAGGGGCTTCCGTTGTTCTGTCTCATTCTCAGGGTGTTTTAGAAGTTATGTTTGACCTTACCTAATCACAGCTAGCCTCCCAGGCTGCCTGCATGTCCTGATCTGAAAAAGCCCCATGGGAGGAATTATCTCATGGTGCCTAAAACTGGGCTTTAACTGAAGTGTAGGAAGCTACAGGCTGCCAGAGAGATGATGGTACAATGGAAGACAGGACACCTGTGTACACTCCTCAGCCAACTCATAGGTAAGGTAAGCCCAAGAAACCCCAACCCATGGGAGTTTTTCCAAAATGTCTTCACCACTGAATTTCTTTTCAAAAGCAGTGTCTTTTATATCAAATTGAATGAGAATGGTAAAAAAATGTGGGGGAATTTTTTTTGCACAGCACTAGTAATAATACCCTTCAGCAAAGGAGATCTGGAGCTGGAGCTTGAGCACCTCAATGATGTCATGAGCTAAACTGTGAAGGGACACCCAAGACGGGAAGGTCATGGCAGAGAGGTCAGACTAAATACGATCCCTGGGGAAGGAAATGGCAACCCACCCCAGTATTCTTGCCATGAAAACTAAATGGATCAGTACAACCAGAGATATGTCGGTATACCATCGGCAGATGGGACTCCCAGGTCAGAAGATGGTCAAAATGCTACTGGGGAGGAACAGAGGATAAGTTCAACTAGCCCCAGATGTGATGACGCAGCTAGCTCAAAGCTGAAAGGATGGCTGGCAGCCGATGGTGCTGGCGGTGAACGATGAATCTGATGTTCTAAAGATCAACACACCATAGGAACCTGGAATGTAAGATCTATGAGCCAGGGCAAATTAGATGTGGTTATTGAGGAGATGTCAAGATTAAATATAGACATTTTGGGTGTCAGTGAACTGAAATGGACTGGAATGGGCCATTTCACATCAAATGACCACCAGATCTACTACTGTGGACAAGAGGACCACAGAAGAAATGGAGTAGCCTTCATAATTAATAATAAAGTGGCTAAAGCAGTGCTTGGATACAATCCAAAAAATGACAGAATGATCTCAATTCGAATTCAGGGTAAGCCATTTAACATCACAGTGATCCAAATATATGCCCCAACCACAGTTGCTGAAGAAGCAGAAGTAGATCAGTTCTATGAGGACCTGTAGCACCTACTGGATAGTACGCCAAACAAAGATGTTATTTTCATTACAGGAGACTGGAATGCTAAGGTGGGTAGTCAATCAACACCTGGAATTACAGACAAGCATGGTCTGGGAGAACAAAATGAAGCAGGACATAGGCTGATAGAATTTTGCCAAGACAACTCACTGTGCATAACAAACACTCTCTTCCAACAACCTAAGAGACAACTTTATACATGGACTTCACCAGACGGTTGACACCGAAATCAGATTGACTACATCCGTTGTAGCCAAAGGTGGCAGACATCTATGCAGTTGGTAAAAACAAGACCTGGAGCTGATTGTAGTTCAGATCACGAACTTCTTATTGCACAATTTAGAATCAGACTAAAGAGAATAGGGAAGACCCACAGATCAGTTAGATATGAGCTCACTAATATTTCTCATGAATATGCAGTTGAGGTGAAGAATAGATTTAAGGGACTAGATTTAGTAGATAGGGTCCTGGAAGAACTATGGACAGAAGTTCGCAACATTGTTCAGGAGGCGGCAACAAAAAACGTCCCAAAGAAAAAGAAAACCATGAAGGCAAGTTGGCTGTCTGCTGAGACACTGGATGCAGCCCAAGAAAGAAGGAAAGCAAAAAGCAACAGTGATAGAGGGAGATATGCCCAATTGATTGCAAAATTCCAGAGGTTATCCAGAAGAGATAAGGAATTATTTTTAAACAAGCAATGCGCGGAAGCGGAAGAAGATAATAGAATAGGAAGGACAAGAGACCTCTTCCAGAAAATTAGAAACATCGGAGGTAAATTCCAGGCAAAAATGGGTATGATCAAAAACCAAGATGGCAAGGACCTAACAGAAGCAGAAGAGAGCAAGAAAAGGTGGCAAGAATATATGGAAGATCTGTATAGGAAGGATAATAATACTGGGGATAGATTTGACGGTGTGGTCAGTGAGCTAGAGCCAGACATCCTGAAGAGTGAGGTTGAATGGGCCTTAAGCATTGCTAATAACAAGGCATCAGGAGATGACGGTATCCCAGCTGAACTGTTTAAAATCTTGCAAGAAGATGCTGTCAAGGTGATGCATGCCATATGCCAGCAAAAACACAAGAATGGCCACCAGATTGGAAAAAATCAACCTATATCCCCATACCAAAAAAGGGAAGCACAAAAGAATGTGCAAACTATCGAACAGTGGCACTTATTTCACATGCCAGTAAGGTAATGCTCAAGATCTTGCAAGGTAGACTCCAGCAATTCATGGAACGAGAATTGCCAGATGTACAAGCTGGGTTTAGAAAAGGCAGAGGAACTAGAGACCAAATTGCCAATATCCGCTGGATAATGGAGAAAGCCAGGGAGTTTCAGAAAAACATCTATTTCTGTTTTATTGACTACTCTAAAGCCTTTGACTGTGTGGATCATAACACATTGTGGCAAGTTCTTGGTGCTATGGGGATACCAAGTCCTCTTGTCTGCCTCCTGAGGAATCTGTATAACAACCAAGTAGCAACGGTAAGAACAGACCATGGAACAACGGACTGGTTTAAGATTGGGAAAGGAGTACGGCAGGATTGTATACTCTCACCCTACCTATTCAACCTGTACGCAGAACACATCATGCGACATGCTGGGCTTGATGAAGCCAAGGCCGGAGTTAAAATTGCTGGAAGAAACATTAACAATCTCAGATATGCAGATGATGCCACTTTGATGGCTGAAAGAGAGGAGGAGCTGAGGAACCTCATGACGAAGGTGAAATAAGAAAGTGCAAAAGCTGGGTTGCAGTTAAACCTCAAAAAACCCCAAGATTATGGCAATCTGCTTGATTGATAACTGGCAAATAGAGGGAGAAAATGTGGAGGCAGTGACAGACTTTGTCTTTCTAGGTGCAAAGATTACTACAGATGCTGACTGCAGCCAGGAAATCAGAAGATGTTTACTTCCTGGGAGGAGAGCAATGACAAATCTTGATAAAATAGTTAAGAGCAGAGACATCACACTGACAACAAAGGTCTGCATAGTCCAAGCAATGGTATTCCCCATAGTAACCTATGGCTGTGAGAGCTGGACCATAAGGAGGAAAATTCTGAGAGTGCCTTGGACTGCAAGAAGATCAAACCAGTCCATACTCCAGGAAAGAAAGCCAGACTGCTCACTTGAGGGAATGATCTTAAAAGCAAAACTGAAGTACTTTGGCCACATCATGAGAAGACAGGATACCCTGGAGAAGATGCTGATGCTAGGGAAATTGGAAGGCCAAAGGAAGAGGGGCCGACCAAGGGCAAGGTGGATGGATGATATTCTGGAGGTGATGAACTCGACCTTGGGGGAGCTGGGTGTGGCGACGGACAACAGGAAGTTCTGGTGAGGCGTGGACTGGTCCATGAAGTCACGAAGAGTCAGAAGCGACTGACTGAATAAACAACAACAGTAATGATATCACCCATCAGAAATGACATAGTTGTTTGGGCTGGGCAATGGTGAAAAGCTCTATTTGATTTTATTATGATTATTATTATTATTTAAGATGAAAATTAAGCTGGATTCATATGGGTGAACTAAAAGGTTCTTCCTTCCTTCCTATCCTTATATACAGAGCTGGTGTATATAAGGATACACTATTTCATTTCTTTCTACTGATGAAAATAAATTACTTAGTTAAGATGGAGGAAAACCAATGGTGTTGAGGTTATGGATGGATTGGATTCATCAGTCAAATTTGGTTTCACTCTGCTTCCAGTCTTAAATTGGTTCTACACATCCTTATTCCTTGTGCTTAGGAATAACTGCACAAAACTTGGAAAACCACCAAATGATCAGTGGCTATGGTAAAGAGAACAGGGTCTTTGGAAATGCGTGTAGCCATCTGGGGAACCCTGAAAGGCTGGAACTAAGCCCCAGGAGAGCCGGATTTCCACCACCACCACCACCACCACCACCACGCCTGATGTTTCCCAGCTTTGCTCTGTGCTAATCACATTTCCAAGCAAGGTTTTGTGTCATTCACTCAATACATTTTTGGGTTTTTAAGAAAATCTCAGGTGCACATCAGGGAAAAAAATGTAATGAGGGGAGTCAGCATTGCAGGCTGAGACCAAAGTTCGTCTCAAGCCACATTTCACGGTAAATTTTAGGGATGTACGAAAGTCACTTACCTTGCCCGAAATTTGATTCGTGGTGGTGGGGAGGCGCCCCATCCCTTCCCCCTGAAATTCTGGCCAGGGGGGAGGTGCCCCGTCCCTCCTCCCGCGAATCCTGGCTGGCCGGGAACGCAAATGGCGGCGGCTGTAGCTGTCGCCATTTGCGTCCCTGCAATCAGCCATGATAGGCTACGTAAATGTTTACATAGCCTATCATGGCTGAGTAAAAAACAAACAAACAAACTGTGCGTATGCAAATGGCGGTGCCCATGGGCGCCGCCATTTGTGTTCCTTATTTTGGCACGTCTAGTCTACGTAAACATTTATGTAGACTACGGCGAAAATAAGGGGAACGCAAATAGCATAGATGCTATGCTATTTACGTTCCCCTTATTTTCGCCGTAGTCTATGTAAATGTTTACGTAGACTAGACATGCCAAAATAAGGAACGCAAATGGCAGCGCCCATGGGCGCCGCCATTTGCGTACGCACTTTTTTTTTTTTTTTACTCAGCCATGATAGGCTACGTAAACATTTATGTAGCCTATCACGGTATTTTTTTAAAATCTAGCCGTGATAGGCTACATAAATGTTTATGTAGCCTATCACGTTTTTTTGTTTGTTTGTTTGTTTTACTGGAAATGGCGGCGGCGGCAGCCAGTTGGAAGACCGGCCTCTGCAGCTGCACCTGCAGCTGCAGCCGCCGCTGCACCACCGCCAAACCGCCGCCACACCGCCGCCGGAGCCGCTGCCGCCAGGGACATTCGCACAAGGTAAGTCCCATCCCGGGGGGGGGCGGGGGGGCAGACCGTTTCGCCATCGATTTCGGGGGGCCGAATGCACTGGCATTTGGCCTCCCTGAGATTCGTGGCAAAATTCTCTGACATCCCTAGTAAATTTAGAAGTTCCTTCTTGGGAAAGTTGTGGGAAGTAAAAATGCTGCTGTTAAAGCTACTGAAATTTCTCCAGGCAGTTCTACACATCCTCATTATGAATCGAGCTTGATCCATTATCACAAGAGCGTTCATTGCTAAAGGGGGACTCTTGTTCGAATGCTAATGTCCCTATTCACAGCCTCTCAACATTTCCACCCAAGTCATGCACGGGACCATATGGCTCTATGTTTTCCCCCCTTTTGTTCTTTTCTGAAACCTTCCCTGAGAAGGTGCCAATGGCTTACAGCTGCTTACAAGAGCGTCTGATAGAATGTTGCTGTTGTAGTTTTTTCTTGGATAACAGAAGGTCTTGTTCAGCTAAGAGAAAGCTGTCATTCATTGTGTTGCTTCTAGTGAATCCTAGGAATGACAGAGTTCATCCTCAGAGTTGTACCCATGGGGAGGGAGGGAAGCCGTCTGCCTCATCCTTGAGATATAAAGAACATGACAGCTGATGATGACAGAGTTGGATCTGAGTGAAAATGAAGACCCTCTGGCTTTGCAGTGTCTCAGGGCCGGTTCTAGTATCAATCAACATTGGGCAAATATTGAGAGCCCAAGGGCAACAGAATGAGCATCCCTGAAGAAGCTACACAAAACCTTGAGATACACCTTAAGGGTGCAATCCTACGGCTGCTATACAGTGGCTAGATGGCCACAGGATTGGTCGGTTCCTGGGAACCTTATCCCATCCCCTGCCACCTTGAAGGTGCCATGGATTGTCCCTGCACTCTGTGCTTGGAAGAGCAGCATGCAGCAGGGCAAAAGGGGGTGTTCCTGGGGGTGGGTAGGGGTGGGAAGTGCATATGTGTTGGTACAACACTTCCTATGTGTCGTTCGGCCTGCCCACCCCATGCTCTGATGTCCTGCGGCTAGATAGCCAAAACGTGCACAAAAATGCATTCAAAACTTCGTGTGAACTTTTCAATAATAATAATAATAATAATAATAATAATAGTTTGCAATCTGATATAGAAACAGGATGAAACCAACTTTAGACTGGAACAATAAGAAGCTGAGTGAAACCAAATTTGACTGATGAATCCATCCATAACCTCAACACCATTGTTTTACGTCCATCTTAACTAAGTCATTTATTGTCATAAGTAGAAACAAATACATGCCAGCTCTGTATATAAGGCTAGGAAGGAAGGAGGTTGTTTGGCCATGTTATGTTAGCTATAAAATGATTGCCTCCTGTTAAGGCATAGAGCTATTTAGAGTTTAGAGGCTGTTCTTGACATAGAAATTCCAACATGTCAGCCCAAGAAGCTGAAACCTGCGGTATGGGGACAGTAACCTAGTTACTATAGGAACCAGAAACTTAGCAAAACTTTACTGCCCTACTGTTTGTCTAAGAGGTTGGGAGGGTAGGCTGGAATAGTGCATATAAGTCAAGGTGGCAAGCAGGCTGTCAGTCAGTTCAAGAGCTAGAAGTCAGAAGAAAGAAGACGGGATGGAGAGTATTGCTGAGGACCCAAACTCCAGGGGCAAAGGAAGCTGACCCCAAAGTAAGAAGGCTAGAAGCTGCACTGTCAAAAGTCTAGGATGAGCTAGAAGACATTGCCTTATTTCTAGGACTTTGATTAAATAGGAAAACAGTCCAGACAAGGTTCAGATGGATGCGTTTCCCCATATTATTTTCATAGTGTAAACGTTGTTATGCTCAACTGCTGAAACTATTTTAAAATCTACTCCCCTCATTATAAATATTATTATAACTATTTAATTGTTGCTTTTGAAAACCTTTAGTGTAACCAGAATTTGTTGGAGACTTAACCTTACTCTGATGAAATTCACACTGTGGGAGCAATGATAACCACCGGAGAGGAAGGGAAAACTGGGAGATAACTCAATTGGTTTGCTCGTCTCTCCTTCCTTTCATGGAGCAGGTTAAGCCCATGTCATGAGAAACACCAAATTCAATGTGATGCTAAATGCATCAGTAGAAGAAACCACATCAGTGCTGTTGTATTCTGCTGTTGATTTTTCATTAATAGCTGGCATATGCCAGGATCACAACACACAGGGAGGGATAGTTTAACTCCTCTCTCCGTAGCTTCAATCCCATACAAAAATCTACATGAACATTCATCCCCATACGCAAGTACGAGTCTTGAAAAAGTTCCATCTGGTGCCAATGAACACTTTATTTCTTAAGGCTTAAACCTGTGCATATGTGGGTCATGTGTTTGCGAGCGGAGATGGGTTAAAGAAGACACAGACAACAAGCTTGGGTTGAAAATTGGGCCACATTTATTGAAATAGCTGCAAAGGGGTAACTAGGACGGGCATCTAACTGTGTCAGCGGCTAGCTGGCACTTCTTGGGCGAAAACATACCCAGCCTGAGGGGTGGCGGTGATCTCGCCATCCCTCCAGACTGCCCCTTGTGGGGGAGGTAGACCTTCCGGTGTCACCCCCAACCCGGTGCTGCGAAACACCTGGGTGAGTGAGTAGGATTGTTCTCCCAGGCAACCCTTATCCCCCTGCCAAGCCGCACAACCCGTTCGGGGGGCCCTCAGGCATCACCTGTCACCATAAGGTGCCTCTGCATGCACACCATCCCTACTTTCCTGTTTTGCCCGTCCTAGCCGCCAACTGGAATGTGACCGATGATAAAGACCATATTCCCTTACAGGACATACTCGACCTGCAAAACAGTGTGACGTAGGCAAAAAAGACGCACAGTAATAGGCCAATCAAACTGTCAGCCAAAAAATTCCTACATGATTCCCAAAGGGCAACCGGTAATAAACCCACACTGCTTAAGGAAGGGTGGGAGGGAGCTGCATTGAGCCAGAGAGCTGAGTTTGAGAAGGGGGCTGAGTTTAAGGCAACTCAGCCTGCCCTTCCTTGCATGGTGGTGCCACTGGGGTGCACCAATCAAAGGCCCCTGCATCATGTCACCCCACCCGCCCGCAATGGCCCCCTCCTTTTAGCCAGACAAGCTGGCACCGGGTGAGGGCATGTGTGTGATTTTCCTTCAGGATCACAATTTGTAAGATTTGAAAGAATTAATTCAGGTCTCTGCAGTCTCCCTATCCTCCCTTAGCTCACCTTTGACTCAAGTCTGACAGCCCCTAAACTTCCATAGCCTGCAAAAGTCTACATGCTACTGATGTATTAAAATTCAAAGACATTTTGTTACCGTTGTAGGTCATAATATTTTTAGCAATGTCCTCCTCAAATCCTCCTCCTCCTCCATTATTGTCTGCTTGCATTTTCTGTGTACAAGTTTGTGGAGGGTGTTTTTTTTGGTTCTCCTCATTTGGGAAAAACCACCATTTTCTGAAGGAAGCCTTCTTCCCTAATAGCTTCCTGGTTGCTGCTAATGAACCATGCTGGCATCCTTTTGGATATGCTGGTACCTTTCCTGATCTGCAGTATATATTCTAGCTAAGCTTCTATTGTTCTGGGTTTGGATACTCCCCCCCCCCCGCCCCCTGCGGTGTGTCCTGGAGAGATGAATCATATTACCCCATAGCTTTGCCAGCAGGGTTCTGCCTCCTGCTAAACACTGTGCAACTCTATGGTCATTGAAACTATTTATAATCCTTAACAGAAGAAGAAGAAAATATCTTTAACATCTACTGTGTTCCTATTTCATTACACAGAATAACAGGTGGTCTAATTTGAAGGCAGGAGGAAAGAAAAGACTTGTGACAATAATTTGCATTCATGCGGGCATAAATTAGTGGTGATTCATTTATAAAACTGCACTGAAAACAGGAGTGTGCCTTCTTGAAAAACTTTATGGCTTCCTCTAGATTCCATTTGTAAGGTGTAATTGTTTGTAAACTTATTATAATTGCTTGCAAGGTTATCAGCCGACTGAAATGGCAGCTTTATTAGACAGCAATCTGCCTGTAAAAGTCATCCCTGCTGTTATTGTGAAAAGGTAACTGAACATGTTTTCTCCCCTCTGCCTTTAAGTTTCCCAGTCTTTCTCCCTTAACAATTTTGAATGGAGCATCATTTCCAGATAACACACATAATTATCACGATTATCCAAAATGGCTCCTCATAAATGTTCTCAATCTGAGGGAGACTAATCTTTATAATTTGGTTTATTTATGGTGTGTGGTTTCTCTCTTCCCCCCTCCTCTGCCGCAATTGGAGCTGAAAGCTTATGTCAGGAATGAATCTGGGCATGTGGAGATGTCTGGCAGCTCAGATTCAGATTTAGAATGGGAACAGCCAGAACAGGGGGAGACACCCTCCCTAGTGAGCTCAGGTATGGCAAGACTTTCTTCCCAAGACCTTGACACACAGATGGCCCAGCCTGAACGTCACCCCCCCTTCCTCCACCTGAGAACCCAGGTTTTGGAGGAGAGGGAGAGGCATGATGTGAAGGATGCTAGAGTCCATTGCAGAAGGATGCAAGGGTCTGTCGCTGTTAAACTAAGGATGGATCTCTCTTTACTTGACATTTGTGTTCCAGCCCCAGACCAGACCACATGAGGCAAGAAGCATCAATGGCACCCACCTTCCAGGTTTGTTCAACTTTTCAATGCCTCGTTTTTGTTGCAGTTGTAGCCCCATTGCGTGAGTTTGATGTGCAATCTGCTGGCATGATTAATCCCTGACAAATAAATTGATAAATCTGCATGCATGGAACTGAGTGTTATCAATAATTACCATTGATTGATTGATTTACAATATTTATATACCGCTCCACATCAGAAGATTTCAGAGCACTGAACAACAAAGATAAAGGAATAAAACACCCAGTTAAAACAGTTAAAACATTAAACAAACAAACAAACAAACAGCCAATAACCTTAACATTGTAAGTGTGCAGAGATGTCTGGCAGCTCAGATTCGGAATCAGAATGGGAACAGCAAGAACAGAGGGAAGCACCCTCCCTAGTGAGCCCAGATACAGTGAGACATTCTTCCTAAGACTTTGACACAGAGATGGCCCAGGCTGAACCCTCCCCCCTTTCCTCCACTGTAAGAACTGAAGTTTCGGAGGGAGAGGAGGAGGAGAGCAAGGGGCATGACTTGAGGGATTCTAAGGTCCATCGCAGAGCAAAGCAGGAAAAGTTAGGGGCAGAGCTCAGATGGTCTGCCAGGTTGGCCACTCATGGAAGCCAACATAGGAGAGAGCCACCTTAAGGGAGGGGCATCCCTGTGAAGCTAGTCTGGCCATGAAGTCCGTGCTCAAACGCCTGGCAAATTCTCTAACTTCCACTTCGTCTCCTCTATTTATATTTGTAGATATGTGGATTAGCTGTTTCACTGCAGTCTGAAAGTTTCCTAGAAGCTGCATTTGTAAAGAAGCTAGTTGTTAACTAATAAAGAAGTTCAGCTCGAAACCTTGTTTCCTGGAGTGTGTTGATTGCGAAAGGAGAGGAAAAAATGGTAGTTGGTGCTCTGCTGAGATTGTCAGAACAGGTATATCAGTACAGCTAACAAGAGTTTTGCAGTGTAGAGTTAGCAATGGTCGCTCAAGTCATAAATCTGGCGTGTCAAACTTAAGAACATAAGAAGAGCCCTCCTAGATCAGACCAAGGATCCATCTAGTCTGGCATTCTGTTCACACAGTGGCCACCCAGCTGTCGACCAGGAATGCACAAGCAAGGCATGAGAGCACCAGCACCTTCCTACCCATGTTCCCCAGCAACTGGTGTACACAGGCCCACTGCCTCTGGTACTGGAGGAAGTACTTGGCATCAGGAATAGTAGACTTCTCTGAACTTCTTTCAAGTTCAGATCTAAATTCAGTTTGAGAGAAGCTGGGTGGGGGGGGTGCATTCCAGTTGTAGGTAGGGGATAAAGGTAAAAGGTACGGGCCAAATGAAAAAGAGGTGAGGCCAAATTACTCCTAAATATGAGAATATTTCAGCTTAAAGCTTTCACTGCCTAGGGGAGGCATTTATTTTCAACACTTTAGAATAGAGGGAAAATTGCAAAAGGGAGAAAACCACCAAACAATCAGCAGTTGGGGGAAAGGGGCCAAGTTAGGGGAGGGGGACGTGGCCATCTTGGGACTCCCAGAGGACTGGATTGTGACCCCATGTTCAGCAATACCCTTGCCTTAAATATAATCAAGATACGTTTGCTCATTAGGGCTGGGTGAAAGAAGGCCATATCCTCAAACAGCTGTGCACAAAGGACCTCTTTAAATTCTCCTCTTTACTTGTGGGCAGAGATATTTTGGAGACAATTTCACTGAATTTCTCCAGGGGGAGGAGAGTTAGCAATGGTCCCTCAAGTCATAAATTGGGGGTGTCAAACTTGCTCAACAGTTTCTCCCAGGTAGGGCTCCCCATGGGCTGGCCTTGTAGCCTCACTGGATCAGTCCAAGGGTCCATCTAGTCCAGCATTCACACAGTGGTCAACCAGCTGACCACAGGAAGCCCACAAGCAGAATGTGAGTGCAACAGCATCCTCCCACCCATGTTCCCCAGTAACCAGTGTACATAGGCAGACTGTCTCTGATACTGGAGGTAGTGTACAGCCATCAGGACTAGTAGCCATTGATAGCCTTCTTCTCCATGAATTTGTCCAAATCGCTTTTAAAACCATCTAAATTGGGGGCCATCACTACATCTTGTGGAAACGAATTCCATAATTTAACCAGGCACTGTGTGAAGCAGTGCATCCTTTTATCTGTCTGGAATCTTCTACCAATAAGCTTCATGAGATGGCCCCACTGGGTTCTAGTATGATGAGAGAGGCAGAAAAAAATGTCTCCCTATCCACATTCTCCACACCATGCATAATCTTGCACAGCTCTATCATGTCTCCCCTTACTCACCTTTTCTCCAAGCTAAAGAATATATATATTTTTAATTGCATTTATATCCCGCCTTTTTTCCTCCTTAAGGAACCCAAGGCAGTGTACATAATCCTCCTCTCCATTTTATCCCCACAACTACAACCCTGTGAGGTGGGTTGGGCTGAGAGTCTGTGACTGCCCAAAGTCACCCCGTGGGCTTCCATGGCTGAGTAGGGACTAGAACCCGGATCTCCCAACTCCCAGTCCAACACTGTAGCTACTACATCACACTGGCAGCTACTGTCACCTTCCCTCATAGGGGAGTTGCTCCAGCCCCTTGATCATTTGAGTTGCCCTGTTCTGCACTTTTTCCAGCTCCACAATATATACATTACATTTTAGGTGTGGTGACCACAACTGTACACAGTATTCCAAGTGTGGTCACAAAATGTAGTAAGCTAGGCCTTCCATGTTTGGGAGCCCTCCTACTCACTCTGCTGGGGGGGAGTGGACATATGTCCCTGCATCCTGTCCTGATGGCAGCACTCCCTGGCTCCTCTTCATATTTGTATAGGCCTTCCTAATCACAAATAGGAAATAGCAGCCATTTACTTGAAGAAAGTCTCCAAAGCCAAAAGGCTAAGGTCTCACTCTTGAGTCTCTGGATTTGAGTCCTGACACTTCTCTGTTAAGCACCACCAGGAAGCAAGCATGGATAGAAAGTGACCAGAACTGGGCAGCATGAACAAGGATCTTTTCTTCTCCCATTGGCATAATATGGTCTCCATCTCTCTTTTGTCCTTCCTAACTAGCTACCAGAAAATGTATTGCACCCCTGTTTATGATCATGACAAAAGAAAAAGTTGTAAGAGTAAGTCTGAACATAACATCTTTTGAGTTCATACCTCTGAACATATTAATTGGTAGGAGTTGAAACCCTTATATGATCTCCTAGTACCATTGGAATGTATGGCAACATATATGCCATT
Source organism: Heloderma suspectum (assembly GCF_057233095.1). Classification (NCBI taxonomy): domain Eukaryota; kingdom Metazoa; phylum Chordata; class Lepidosauria; order Squamata; family Helodermatidae; genus Heloderma; species Heloderma suspectum. The sequence continues at coordinate 8,377,732 of NC_139466.1, forward strand.
CTAAGCACCTGATCTTCCATTTTCTCTATGTGGAGTTTTGCAGAGCTCCGTAATTGTTTCTTATATGATTAGCAGTAATAGAATACAAGTTTCATCTTTTCATTTTATTCATTCAATAAATATATACTACCTGAAATGGCTTTCCTTTAGTAGGGAGATGGCATTTTATTGCTCCTGAATATTCATAAAGGATATGTCCAGAATTTCTAATTGGAACAATCTCTGCCTTGTTTTCATTGCTTTCTCAAATGACTTTAGCCTCTAGAAACAGGCCTACACTTTCGAAATGCAAAAACAGAGATCCATTCAGAGATGCACAAATCTGAGAATGCACAGATGGCCATCTGGTAGAGTGCCTGTTTCAATAGTCTTCATTAGAAGTAATATGAGTCCTCCCTCTGTTTAAACTGTGAAATTATAATCAATCCATCAGTTTAGGTTTTATAAATTAATAATCCCCCTATAAAAGTACAGAGAATTTTTTTAAAACATTGATTCCCCCCCCCCAAATCACAATGGTTCCTTCTCCCACTCCCCCCGCACACACACACACACCAAGCCTATGAAGTAGTTTAGGCAGAGACATAGTGACAGCTCATCCAGTGAGCTTCATGGCAGGCCGATCCTGAGTTGGTCCTGGACCTGGACTGACACTCAAACCACTACACCACACTCCATCTCCCATGTTTAGGTGACAAAGTAAGAGTGTCAGGGATGAGCTGTGGGCAGGCAGCAGTCTGTGGTGAGCCAGGAGCTGGGAACCTGAAGTCATTTTATTTATTTATTTATTACATTTATTAATTGCCCATCTGACTGGTCACCCAGCCACTCTGGGCGATGTACAATCCACCATAAACAATTTAAAACAATAAAATTTTACCATAATTTTTTTTAAAAAAAATACCCTAACCCACCCCAAATGCCTGCCTGAACAACCACGTTTTTAATGCACGACGGAAGCTCATTAAAGAGGGGGCATGACGGAGTTCCCTAGGGAGGGAGTTCCACAGAGTGGGGGCCACCACAGAGAAGGCCCTCTCCCTCGTCCCCACCAGTCTAGCTGTCCTGGCTGATGGGACAGAGAGAAGGCCATCCGAGGCTGATCTTGTTATGGGGCAAGCCAGTAGTCAGGACCGAAGGACAAACCAGAAGGCAAAGCTGAGAGGCAAGCCAGACCAAAGGACCAAAGGGCAAGTAAAACTGGATGACAAAGCAGGAGCAAACCAGAAGCCAGGACCAAAGAATAACCAAGGAGTCAGAGACTTGCCACATCTCAGGAGACCATGTTACTCAAGAAAGGCTAAGCTGGAACAGGAAGGCCTCTTCTAGAGATGGTAGAGGACTCCATCCGGGGAGAAGGGCTCACTGAGCTTTAATCTGTCCTCCCCCACCATTTTGGCTCATTTCTCTGTGAGCTGGCCTGACTCAATCTGCAGCGAGTCAGGCCAGCTTGTGTGTTTTTCTTTTTTCTTTTCCTTTTAACAAATGTATAAGAAGAAATTTGCACCAATTGCAACTGCAATTTGTGTAAATTATGCAAAATGCAGGTACAATTTGCACAAATTTCTTTTTACAGTTTTTTTTTTTTTTTAAAGAAATGGAAAAGTCCCCGGATTTCAGGAAAAGCCATGCAGCTTGGCCCACAAGTGTGAGCCTAGTCAGGTGCTCAGTGGGAACCTGCTGTGCTCCCAAAGGGCCAGAACTCACAGCGACAGACATCCTCTTCGGATACACCTTCCTTCCCAGGAGAATCCAATGACCCACCTGGGTGGGCAGAGCCAGTTCAGTGCCTGAAAGCCCTTCACTAAGAAAGCTGCCACCTGCAGTCTACCAGTTTACCACATGGTGCAACCTCACCCAGATCCAAAGTCTCCTGACATTGGGACTCGGAAGTTTGAAGCAGAAACCAGCCACACTGTGGCAATTTGAGTGCTCAGGCCTTTGGGCAGAAAAGGGAATCCAGAAATGTTACATCAACTCCTGTGATTGGCAGGCAGTATGACCCTGTCCTTGCTTATTGAGCGGAACAGGACTTTCTGTCTGCCGCCCGCAACTAAGGTGGCCACTTAAGCATCCCCCAAAAAAGAGAATCAAAGAGGACATAGGTTTGCATAAGACTGCATATGCTGAATTATATGTGAAGATGCAAATTTAGAAGTAATTAGTATAATTTAAATAGAAATAAATATGTCTCACCATGGGGGCGGGGGGAGACTGTGACCAGGAGACCTATGTGCCTACTTAGTCTGCGGTCCAGGTGCTAAAAACTGTTGATGGGCAACTTCAAGGCCCCCATTCTCCCTTCTTAGGGTTCTTAATCTTTAAACGGGACCAACTTTCAAATAGAGGAAACCTTCAGGAAACCTGTTAGAGCAATACGAGAATGGAATCAATGACCTAGGGAGGTAGTGGGCTCTCCCACACTGGAGGCATTCAAGATAAGGCTGGACAGACATCTGTCGGGGATGCTTTGATTTAGATTCTTGCATTGAGCAGGGGGTTGGACTTGATGGTCTTATAGGCCCTTTCCAACCCTACTATTCTATGATTCTATGATTCAGATATCGGACTGTTCTCTGACAGCACTTCAAATACAGGACACATGGCCACCCTGTGCAACCCACAGTCACTGACCTCAGGACCCTGAGCTAGGGTAGTCATACTATAGGCATGTATATCATTAAGACCACCCATAGCCCTTCCGATCACCAGAAACAATGTCAGCACCGGGTATTCTCAGGCAGTGTCCAGGTCCCAGGTCCCCAGAAGGGCCCACTAGTACTTACTCCTTTCCTGCTCCCACTCAGTGCTGGACAGCTGGCTCCAGGAATCCACCATGTACAATTTCCCATAATGCTTTGCCAGATGCTCTGAGGCACTGTGAAACTATTTTAATGGTGGCTTCCCAGTTGCTCACCACAGCCACCACATGAGCCAAGGGCAGAGAACACTTGTATGGTGGCGGATTGGAGTCCCCCCCACCCCACGCACACACACCAGGCCTGCGGTGGGCTGGATGACATTGGTGGTCATGGCCAAGCCCACTGACATCATCACCCCTGCCCATTTGAGCATTTCTCCATGCTGAGGGAGGCAGGATTCCCACTTTCTGCAGCACTGGCCAAGTCCCAGGAGGCTACATGGGCTGGATTAGGAAGCCCTGTGTGTAGGATTCTGTACCTCTGATGTATGCCCATTGCTGTGTGGGGAGACTCCAATGCAGAAGGGCCCACCAGATGGCATTGGAACCTCACCATATGCACAGAAGGTCGTCAAACACACTGCACTCCTGTGTGAAAAATCTGACACATCAGGGCTGCTAATCAAGCTCCACTGAAGCCCCTTTCATAAAATCCCCTTACACCTTCACTGAATGAGTACGGAACAGCACTTCTCCTCTCTGACCACACACCCCAACATCTACATGCTCAGTTGAATGTGTAGGCATTGGGGAACATGGCCTGAGGGACGTGCTGTGCTGACAATGGTGTGGCATTTATAGCTGGCACAGTCCCAACGTCACCCCCCCCCCCCATTCAGTGCCTGAGGAGGTTTTGTGAAAAGGGCTCAAGGGTTTCATAAGATTAATTACAAACAAAAAGCCAACTGTCGGTCAAGTATTCCACAGTAAACCTCTGGACTTGAGAGAAATGTTACACTGGAATAGAATTTGATGTTTTTATAAAGAAGAAAGGTGATATTAAGCTGTAGTCAGCAGACAGTATGACTATGAGCAGAAAGCAGTCTGTGCAGAAAAGAAGTGCGTATGCACATATTGTTGTTGTTCGGTCGTTCAGTCATGTCCGACTCTTCGTGACCCCATGGACCATAGCATGCCAGGCCTTTCTGTCCTCCGCTCTCTCCCGGAGCGTGCTCAAGTCCATATTCATTGCATCGGTGATGCTATCTAGCCATCTCATCCTCTGCTGTCCCCTTCTCCTTTTGCCTTCAGTCTTTCCCAGCATCAGGGTCTTTTCCAGGGAGTTTTCTCTTCGCATTAGGTGGCCAGAATATTTCAGCTTCAGCTTCAGTATCTGTCCTTCCAATGAGCACTCAGGGTTGATTTCCTTTAGGATTGACTGATTTGACCTCCTTGCAGTCCAGGGGACTCGTAAGAGTCTTCTCCAGCACCACAGTTCGAAACCATCAATTCTTCGGTGCTCAGCCTTCCTTTTAGTCCAGCTCTCACAGCCATACATTACTACTGGGAAAACCATAGCTTTGGTTAGATGGACCTTTGTCAGCAAGGTGATGTCTCTGCTTCTTACTATGCTGTCTAGGTTTGCCATAGCTTTCCTCCCAAGGAGCAAGCGTCTTTTAATTTCATGGCTACAGTCACCGTCTGCAGTGATCTTGGAGCCCAAGAAAGTAAAATCTGTCACTGCTTCCATTTCTTCCCCTTCTATATGCCAGGAAGTGATGGGGCCAGATGCCATGATCTTCGTTTTTTTAATGTTGAGTTTCAAATCAGCTTTTGCGCTCTCCTCTTTCACCCTCAACAAGAGGCTCTTTAGATCCTCTTCACTTTCTGCCATTAGGGTGGTATCGTCTACATATCTGAGGTTGTTGATAATTCTCCCGGCAATCTTAATTCCGACCTGTGATTCATCCAACCTGACGTTTCTCATGATGTATTCTGCATATAAGTTAAATAAACAGGGTGACAATATGCAGCCTTGTCGTACTCCTTTCCCAATTTTGAACCAATCGGTTGTTCCATGTCTGGTTCTTACTGTTGCTTCTTGACCCTCGTACAGATTTCTCAGGAGACGGGTAAGGTGGTCTGGTATTCCCATCTCTTTAAGAATTTGCCAGAGTTTGTTGTGATCCACACAATCAAAGGCTTTAGTATAGTCAAAGAAGCAGAAATAGACATTTTTCTGGAATTCTCTTGCTTTCTCCATGATCCAGCGAATGTTGGCGATTTGATCTCTAGTTCCTCTGCCTCTTCGAAACCCAGCTTGTACTTCCGGTAGTTCTTGGTTCACATACTGCTGAAGCCTAGCTTGTAGGATTTTGAGCATCACCTTGCTGGCATGTGAAATGAGCACAATTGTACGGTAGTTTGAACACTATTTGGCGTTGCCCTTCTTTGGAATTGGAATGTAAACTGACCTTTTCCAGTCTTGTGGCCACTGTTGAGTGTTCCAAATGTGTTGGCATATTGAGTGCAGCACTTTAACAGCATCATCTTTTAGGATTTTAGCTCAGTTCGAATACTGTCATCTCCGCTAGCTTTGTTGTTACTAATGCTTCCTAAGGCCCACTTGATTTCACTCTCGAGGATGTCCGGCTCAACTTCAGTGACCGCACTATCATGGCTATCAGGGACATTCAGATCTTTCCTGTATAGTTCTTCTGTGTATTCTTGCCACCTCTTCTTAATCCCATATGCTTCTGTTAGGTCCCTGCCTTCTTGGTCCTTTATCATGCCCGCCTTTGCACAAAACATTCCCTTGATATCTCCAATTTTCTTGAAGAGATCTCTAGTCTTTCCCATTCTGTTGTTTTCCTCGATTTCTTTGCATTGTTCATTTAAGAAGGCCTTCTTGTCTCTCCTTGCGATTCTCTGGAACGCTGCATTCAGTTGGCTATATCTTCCCCTTTCTCCCTTGCTTTTCACTTCCCTTCTTTCCTCAGCTACTTGTAAAGCCTCATCAGACAGCCACTTGGCTTTCTTGCATTTCTTTTTCTTTGGGATGGATTTCATTGCTGCCTCCTGAACAATGTTACGGACCTCCGTCCATAGTTCCTCAGGCACTCTGTCTATCAAATCTAATCCCTGAAATCTATTCCTCACCTCCACTGTATATTCATCAGGGATATGATTGAGGTCATACCTGAATGGTTTAGTGGTTTTCCCTACGTTCTTCAATTTCAGCCGAAATTTTGCAAGAAGCAGCTCATGATCTGAGCCACAGTCAGCTCCAGGTCTTGTTTTTACTGATGGTATAGAGCTTTTCCATCTTTGGCTGCAAAGGACATAATCAATCTGATTTCGATATTGACCATCTGGTGATGTCCATGTGTAGAGTCGCCTCTTGTGCTGTTGGAAAAGAGTGTTTGCTATGATCAGCGTGTTCTCTTGGCAAAACTCTATTAGCCTTTGTCCCGCTTCATTTTGTACACCAAGGCCATGCCTGCCTGTTATCCCAGTGATTTCTTGACTTCCTACTTTAGCATTCCAATCCCCTATGATGAAGAGGACATCTTTTTTTGGTGTTAGTTCTAGAAGGTGTTGTAGGTCTTCATAGAACCGATCAACCTCAGCTTCTTCGGCCTCAGTGGTTGGGGCATAGACTTGAATTACTGTGATGTTGAATGGTTTGCCTTGGATTCGTACTGACATCATTCTATTGTTTTTGAGATTGTACCGCAGTACTGCTTTTCCCACCCTTTTGTTGACTATGAGTGCTACTCCATTTGTTCTAAGGCATACTTGCCCACAGTAGTAGATACGATGGTCACCTGAATTAAATTCGCCCATGCTTGTCCATTTTAGTTTGCTGATTCCCAAGATGTCGATGTTCAGTCTTGCCATCTCATGTTTGACCACCTCCAGCTTACCTTGATTCATTGATCTGACATTCCAGGTTCCTAAACAATATTGTTCTTTACAGCATCGGATTTTCTTTTCACCACCAGACACATCCACAGCTGAGTGTCCTTTCGGCTTTGGCCCAGCCGCTTCCCTCTTTCTGGTGCTACTTGGAAATACTCTCTGCTCTTCCCCAGTAGTATATTGGACACCTTCCGACCTGAGGGGCTCATCTTCCGGCATCATCTCTTTTAGCCTTGTGATACGTTCCATGGGGCTTTCTTGGCAAGAATACTGGAGTGGGTTGCCATTTCCTTCTCCAGTGGACCACATTTTGTCAGAACTCTCTGCCATGACCTTTCTGTCTTGGGTGGCCCTGCACGCATAACTTATGGCTTCACTGAGTTATGCAAGCCCCTTCGCCGCAACAAGGCAGTGATCCATGAAGGGGATGTGCATATATATATATATATATATATATATATACACACACACGCACACACATATATACACACCCACTCATATATATAGAAGTGCAAATAGATGATGATGATGATGATGATGATGACAGATGGATGGATGGATGGATAGATAGATAGATAGATAGATAGATAGATATGTGTGTGTGTGTGTTTGTGTGTGTATTCTCATGGCCTTTAACTTTGAATACAGAAATCAGGAGATTGATTTAGTCTTCAAATTTAACTGGGATACACTATTCACATTATATATACAGTGAGAGAGAGAGAGAGAGAGATCTTGCATTTAGTTTTGTGGTTTAATATTTTGGGTTAGTTCAGCTCCATGACTGACTATATTATTTATTTATTTATTGCATTTATATCCCACCTGTTTTTCCTCTTGCAAGGAACCCAAGGTGGCTTACAATATCCTCCTTCTCTCCATTTTATCCCTCACAACAACAAACCTATCAGGTAGGTTGGGCTGAGGGTCTGTGACGGGCCCAAAGTCACCCAGTGAGCTTCCATCGCCAAGTTGGGACTAGAACCCATATCTCTGGCTCCCAGTCCAACACTTTCACCACTGCACCACACTGGCTCTCAATATTTAACTGCTTGAATATTCTTGAGCATTGTGAGTGACCAAGAGGAGCCTCATCCTATTGGGTTGGACTTTGCTACCACCCAGCAAATAATAGCAAGCTTTGAGAGGCAAGGGCAGAAAGATTGTTCAGTGCATGGTGGAGAAGAAAATGGCTGCCAAACCCCAGCCAAAGGATGAAAGAGCAACGCTTTATGTTACTCAGAACTATGTAATATATGACTGGCCATGGAACAGGTCAGCCGCAGGCTGAGACAGAATTTGGGAGGAACCATCGCTCAGTGGCCAAGCATCTTGTTTGCATGCAAACAGATACAAAATTTTATTTTATTTTTTAAAACCAGGCTCAGTTCTGGGCATCCCCATATTTAAGGGTTACAGGTAGCTGGGCTGAGAAAAAACAAAAAACAAAAACAGGCCTTGCCTCAGCACACAGCACTACCGATGTTGGAGAAATTTGCAGCAGAATCAAATAAGTTTGGATTTCTATGACTCTGATCTGCAGATTCTGTAGTGGACTGGTTTTTCTTGAGTTGCAGATTCTGAGGACTTGTGGACTTTTTTTTTTTTTTTTTTACTTTCCAGAATTTTACACAAATTTAGTTGTAGAAAACAACAACAACAACATTTTTGGGTGTGTGTGTGTATGTGTTTAATAAACACCAGCCAAAAATGCACATTCTCACCACAGGCTAAAACATGAAAATGTGCATTTTGGGGGGATTTGCGCATTTGTGCAAGTGCAAATTTGCGCTATTTCAGGAAATACCAAAACAAAAAACCCTGATTCTACCAATGAGCAGACGAGAGAAAGAAAGGCACTTGACAATCCATGAAATGCACATGAAATAGATTTCACAAAATCTGTACATCCCTACATGGCCCCTAGGCAAATGTATCTCAGAGGGCTCACCATAGCTGACCCCAATGTCCCTTCAACTGTATTTATTTTGAGCTCGGTACTTAGAGATTTCCAGGTTGGGCAGCTGGAGTTACCACCATCTTAATTCTCCCACGGTGCCTTTGGGTCCCCCCCCACTTGTATTGTGGCACTATATTCAGGGCAAGGCCCAGAGGCATTGTGGGAGAATTAAGATGGCAGTAGCTCCAAAAACATGCTGGTGGGTGAATGGATGGTGCTGAGAGAGTTGCAGTGGGTTTCTGGAGCTGCTATTCCTTTCAATGGAGCTGGTTGATCTCACCTGCTTCTGGTCTCTGTTGCAACTGGCCCCTGCTGCTAGATAAGCTCACCAGGTCTACAAACAAGACCAAGTAAGTCAGAAAGCCCACATCAGGGGATAAATATGGATGAGGAGAATTGCATATGCATCCCTATTTGCCCCAAAGGTTAGCCAACACTGTCTTACCACATGCCCCCATCTCCCAACGTCATATGTGCTCCTGGGCTCAGCCCCTTCAATAGTTACATACTCAGGATAATGTTTGCAAAGAGGACCCAAGTGAGAGCAGCTGAACACAGTTTGATTGTTTTATTCAGAATTATTTCTAGACTGCCTGTCATTTAAAATACATCCAGGCGGCATGCAAGATTAAAACCATAATATATACAATATAAATAAAACATGCTAAAAAAATAATAACTATGGGCCATCAAAAAAACAAACAAACAGAAAATTTAAATGACAGGTACTGCAAATCTTCAGAAGCCAAGGTGAATAATTTCACAAAATTGGGTCAGTGTACAGACATGGAGGGTATTTGGGTATGTAGAACTTGCTAGCTGCTCATCACGTAACCCTGAATGTGTGCCTGTCTTGGGGGCAAGATCAGCAGTAAGTGTCTGTCATGGGGGTGTAGCCAGCAGCGCGTGCAGCATTGGGGGCAGGTCCAGTGGCATGGAGAAGGTGTGAATGGGGCAATTGCCCCCTGCCCGCCTGAAAACTGAGTTGTTCCTACTGCTCATTACAAAACCTAGTGATGTACATGGTTAGTGTAGATAGATATGATCCACATGATCCCAGGCTGATTTCAATGGATCTGGATTGTACCCAGTGTTCTTACCCAATTCTCACCATTGCTTATTGTGGCCATGGATCATTTTGAACTTTAGTGGGATGGGGAGCAGAAAACTTAATTCAATGTCATTTTGGAGAACAGAGTTCATTTGAGCATGTGCTGCTTCTACAGCCATGCCCAAATCTTGTGACGTGATGAGTCGGTTCCATCTCTCTGAGCTCAGATATGGCTTGAAGCTTGGAACCACTTGAACTGTAGCAACTCATAACACCAGTGACTGCCTCTTAAGATCCATTCTGTTCCACAAAAAGATGCTCTTCTCTCTTGATGGAAAAGGAGTCTTGATGTTTATCAATGAGCATCTTGGCTCATCCGTGAAATGATGAGAAGACTACTGTTCCCCTGTGAAGTTGACTCATTGCAGAGAGATATAGGATCTGGAGCTGGAAGGAGCCCTGGTGCCAATATTTGTGTTTTCCCCTCTTGGGATACAAATTGGGTTGCAATGCTCAGCTGCAGTATGGAATCAAACTCCATTTACCCCCAGGGTATCCCCCTTCCCATTCTGGATCATAATCAGAGCTGGTATATCTTCTGCTGTCCCTCCTTAACTGGATGTGGGAGCCCTATTCAGAGCTTCATTTGTGGCAAGGCTCAGCTTTGGCGTTTGTTTTCAGTGCCATGACTCATGGCTGGATCATATGGAACAAAATCGAGAAATATTACCGTAAACTGGTGCAGAGTGTATTTCATTTGCTCCTTTCAAAACACACACGCACACACACACACACTCACACACACACACACACAACTTTGTTTCATTTAATTATTGTGCATAGTACAATGGCTTATAATGATGAGCTTATAATCAACAAATACAGTAAAAATCAACTATTTGAACAAAAATAAAAATAAATTGTGTTCCCATTCTTGTCAGAGTTACAATAACAGTAGAATGTTCTTAGAGCATCCCTCATTTAATTAAATCACTCCAAAATGATCCTAAGGTGAAGAACTCAGAGCATCTCTCCATGGTAAAGATGAGAGGAGAAGGATTTCTGTCTGGGGAGCGGAATTTCAGGCCTAGGAGGCAAATCTGGCCTATTCAGGGTTCCAATCCAGACTTCTGGAGTTTCCGAAATGGCCATGCACCCTTCACCCTGACCACTGATTGTTTGGTGGTTTCCAAGCTTTGCCTTTGGCTCTGCCCAGCACTGGAATGCAGCCCCTGGGAGCTCCTCCAAAATGGAATCCAGCCCTTAGGCTGAAAGAGGTTCAACATTTCTGGCCTTCCATACTGATGGGCAGCCCTTCCAGGCAAGATTGAGCATTAGGGCACCATCCTATGCATGTTTAGACAGAAAAATAGTGCTACAACTCCCAGCATGTCCCAGGTACTTTTACTAGCTGGAGCATGCTGGGAATTGCAGGGCTTTTTTCTGTCTCAACTTGCATAGGATTGCACCTTTAGAAAGCCAAACCTGCTTATGTAGGAAGTGGGGAAGCTTGAAACACTTGATATTTGCAAAGTTCAGTCCACATCTCCTAGACTTATATGTGGAAAATGAATGCATCAGAATATTTAAGAAACGTATACTTTGAACACAAATACATTTAGAAATGTATTTTTGAGATAAAATATATTTGAAATACCTGTATGACTTCTTTCCGGCTACCACTTGCATAAAATGGTGCTTGACAGCAAAGGTGGAGATGCCATTTTGTGCAAGATGGCAGCGCAGTGGAGCCGCGGGATGCTACTCGCTGCTCACCGGGCACCTGGACTTCCCGGTGGCTCACTGCACATGGCGAACAGGGACAGGTGGCCAGTGGGCATCCAGCAAGCAGCGGGCAGCATGGACAGGGGTATATTCCCCCATCCCTAGTCTTATCTCCTTTTAAAGACATTTAAACTAAAGACCATCACCACATCTCGCAACAGAAGATTCTGCAAGTGAATTACATGCAAATGAAAGAACCAAAAACTGTAGCCAACTGTGCATGCTCCAGTTCTAGAATTAATTGAAGAACTTATCCTAGTTATGTTGGAATTCAAGCAGAACTCAGGGTAGAACAAGCTCATGATACCATGATGGGAAAAGAACAGAATAGATGATTTGTTAATTTGGGAATAATTTGACCAAATCCTCGATTGGTTCTCGCTGCTTTTGTCGGCCATTTGCATGCCAAATTTCTTCTGTTGTATCAGGAGGCGTATATATAAACTGAAACTCCCAATATATGTTTCAGTAATAACAGCTGTGGAAGAAATGAACACAAATACACTTTTCAATTAAGAGATTGTTAAATGACTTCTTCATTAAAATGTCTGCACATGAGCTATTCCCTGTTTATGTAACTTAGCTCCATAACAAACTCTAAATCTAGAATTGTATGTAGAATAATGACATGGGGCTATGATTATCTCATAATCTTGGATCAAGTTCCATTCCCATTGTACAAAATCAAAGCCCTTTCCAAATAGCACAACATGTTGACTTCTTGTTTTAAAAACAAACACCCAAACAATTTCTCTGACAGTGATAATCTTCATGCGTATTGCGACTGTAGATGGATGAGCCTAATAAAACTCCTAGTTTGGGGGTAAGTACACTCATTTTTTTTGTTAAATTCCCCCGTGCTATAGTGCTTCTCCAAAGTGTCATCAAAGATAAAATACATCATAAATAACATCCACAAGAAATGTTAAACTGAGCTTTGGAATGAAGAGACGAGATGAAAGGATGAAGCTACTCAGAAACCTGATATCGGTTCAGGATTATGCCTTGCTATGTAGCATCTTGATTTCTTCTTTGTCATTTCTGTGGGGGCTCAGCCATAGCTGAAGCTGCATGTGCAACACTGTTGTCTCCAGACATACAGCTTCCTTCCGGTGTATTCGGGCAGAGCTGTCCTGCTTATTAGCCTTAGACCTATTACTCCCACCTCTTTTGTTTCTTATAAGGTGTTTCAAAGTGGTGCACAAGATTTTCAGTTCTAAGGGCTGTTTTGGGTGTCTGCCAGGGTAGTAGGGGCTGCACAAATGCCTACACCACTTACTCATGCACACACATCCACCCCCCACCTCTCTCTCTCTCTCTCTCTCTCTCTCACACACACACACACCACTCTCTGTTGCTCTCACACATACTGATCACACTCACCCAAGCAGGAGCAGATGTTAGTCTTGCAACAATAGCATCTGTTCCAGGCCACAACGTCAAGGAGTTGAAACCTCCTCCCTAGACACCTCACCTCAATTGCAAAAATGGGGTGGGGGGGAAATCACCCTGCCACAGAAGCCTCATTTATCATTTACACCTGCAATTGGCATAAAGCACTCTCTTTACAGCCACCATTTTGGGCAAAATGGCAATTTCCATAAATAGCCTACCTGCGATTTTGCACAAAGGGGCTTCCTGACAAGCCGGATGCCACAAGCTTTTGCTGGGCACCTGCAGACCTTCTGGTGGATGCAGACCCCATGCACCTGCCAGGATTGGGCAGGCAGTGGGAGTCTGACGAGCAGCATGTGAGGTGGGTGCAGAGGAGTTTGCCCATTCCTACTGCCCTCCCATTGACTCTTGGTCTCACTGGAGCCAATAAACTTGAGCAAAACAAAACAAGAAACATAATCAGACGTTCTAAATGCCCCAAGTACTTGGCTACCATGCTCTAGGATGCAAACACCACCCTTGATTTTGGATTCCGTTGGTGTGTTTGGCCTTGGGTTCCTTGTCCACAAACAAAGTGTTTATCTGGCTGTGTCTGAAATACATTTATTGCTATCCTCAAATAAAAAAAGAAAGAAAAGTCCTGAGTTAATGGAATCTCTCATGGCAAAGCAGGCCCAGGTGGAGCTCTCTGTGTTTAAGATTTACCTGTCTAATTTCTGAAGGGTGTTGCAGTGCCCAGCTATTTAAAAAGGACCTACTTTCGCCTGTGTGACAGTTTCTTTCTTCTGTTGCTTTGAATCTTAAATGACAAATGCAGGAAGACAATTGTCCCTACCACAAGGCCCAAACATTGGCTTTGTAAAGCAAGGAGTAACACACTGAGCCAAAGCTAATGAGCTATCTGTTACAAACTGCACTTCCACACTGGGTCGCCAAGTGGAAAGCAGTACAACATTATAATCATTTGTATGTGTCACTCCTTAACTGTGAGCGCGTGCTCTTGCTCTCTCTTTATGGATTTTCCTTTTACATGATTTTGAATGTTGAATAGCTGAGGGAGAAGCCATTAGTTCCTGTCTACTGCATGCGCGTGCGTGCGTGCGTGTGTAAGTGTAACACTTTTCTTCAGGGTCTCTAAAGGGACTCACAGCAAAGGCTTTGTACAGGAACAATTAGCATATATTTTATTATCTTAAGTAAAACCATAACAGCCAGTGTGGTGTAGTGGCTAGAGTGTTGGACTGGGAGCTAAGAGAACTGGGTTCTACTAGTCCCCACTCAGCCATGGGACCTCACTGGGTGACTTTGGGCCAGTCACAGACTCTCAGCCCAAGCACAGGTTTGTTGTTGTGAGGATAAAATGGAGAGGAGGAGGATAATGTATACCACCTTGGGTTCCTTAAGGAGGAAAAAAGGCGGTATATAAATGTAAAAATAAATAAATAAATAAATAAATAAAGCACATGTAATAATTTTACATGCATAACCATGCACTTATTACCAAAACAATACAACAGCCCATAACCTTCCTGAAGTTCTGTCTTTTTTTTTCCAGCTTGAGTCCAAAACAAAAATATAAATAAAACTTCTCTCTGAAGCTTAATTTTTTCTTGCTGGCAAAAGAAGGAAACAGTATTTACTCAGTCCACTCCAGCTCCACAGCAATCCTCTCAAAAAATGGATCAGGATCCAGCAACCCAGGAACTTTGTTAAACAGCCCTTTATACAATATAAAATAATATAATCGAACAAGGAACTCATAGTGTTTGTAAAAAAACAACAACCAAAACATAACACTTTAAAAGAAAAATTCAAAAGGAAACCTCCCTACTAACCTGTCTTAAAGGTTCAGGGTCTTAGAGGGAGGAAAAAACAAGTTTCTTCTATGCTGCAATTTTGGTAACTGCCTAAAATGTTGGCCATTCCCTATCTCACTCCTTTACCGAGCATGTGCAGAATAATCCCCCAGAATTCTTAATCCAAGGAAAACAATCTATTTCTGGGATTTGCCAGTGAAGGGATTCAAGAAATGACACTAATAAACTGTCTTGCTGCAATCTGTCTCTCAATTGGAGTAAATCATCATTATTAGTTCTTGCTCCCCTCAGGAAGAATAACTGCATAAAATCATGTTCCTCCACATGCTTGGTCCAGGAGGTCTGTAGGAGGTCATCTTTCTGCCTGGCCAGTAAGGGAGAAGACAAAAGCCTGATTTTTAAGCCTGATTTGGCATGGGTTCATATGCATGGGTGGTAGGAGAGGTTCACCTTTTCTGCTCTGGTCCATACAGCTGTATGGACTGTATAAAATCCACTCTGTCCATGTTTTGTGGAATGTCAGGCACTTTTTATTCCATTGTCCATTTACAGATGGATGCAAATTGTTGTTGTTGTTGTTGTTGTTGTTCTTAAAGTCATTTGGAAAAATGTGCAATCATTATGGAAGCGGTTTCCTAACAATTTACATAATTTACCTCAGTACGTAACATTTAGCCTATTGTCCCCCATTCCATTCAAATTTTCCTGAGAAGAAATGTGTGTATTTTCCTATGAATAAATATGCAAAAAAAAATTGGGACAGAAAAAAAAAAATCTGAAAGTCCACGGACTCAGTGTGGTCTGAGAGGGTTGCTTCGCAGCAGATTCCACTTGTCATATTCTTAGAAATCTGGACTCATTTAAGTCTGTCTCGAATTTCTCCAGCATCCCAATTGGTCCATCATAATACAAAACTTTGTGGGTGAGTAGTTGCTAGACTAGACTTGCCTTTGTTAACTAAGTCCACAAGCAAGTAAGAGCAATGCAGGCAATGAGGTAGAAGAAGAAAGAGGTTGGTGACCACCCTGAGGCATCACTAGAGAGTGAAGTGGGACTTCTGTTTTGCAGGCTGACAGACTAGATAAACTGACCCAGGAGGTCTCTTATATTTACCAGTCCCATTACTTGTGTAACATCGCACAACTACAGCTCAGGTTTTTGATGTTTTTTGCCAGTCCATATGAAACACAAGCATCTATAGTGCTATCCAGGAACTAATGAAGAGAGGTCACTTTTTCCTCCCATTGAAGAAAGAGGTATCATAACTGAGTGGAAATTTATTTCGAAAGCAACGAGTAGGATAATTCTTATGGTGAATTTTGTACGTAGCTGGCTGTGTGATTTCTCATTTATGGACTCTCCTGATTGCCTGTCAGCCTTGCCAGCTGGTGAGCATGACAATGGTGGCTTCATAGATTTTTATTACTCAGTAGGTAGCTCTAATTTTATCTGAGTGAAATGGAGTTTAGAGATTTAATCCTACTCACCCCCTTCAGTGCTGTCAAGAGATTTCCTTCTTCTTGAAACAGCATGAATTCAAGACAACTCTAATTTTCATGAGAATGAGATTATATATATATAGGAAGCTGCAGGTGTGTGTGTGTATAACACACACATACACACTTACATGTTTGCTTTGGATACTACTTCAGTTTTCCACCATTGTCAAATACTTTCTTTTAATTGGCTTGTGTATAATTCATGGGATATTTAACTGTTTCGAACAGCGCCTCCCATTCCCCAAATATTCCACTCCAGTCATGATACAAGCCAGAGGTGGGCAGAAAGTAGATCTCCAGATGCTTTGGACTTCAACTCCCAGCATTTCTGACTAGGGATGGCAGAGAATTCCACCATGGATCACAGAGAGGCTGAATGCCAGTGCATTCGGCCTCCTGAAATCTGTGGCGGAACGAAGCCCCCCCGCCCCCCCGCGAAAGTCGCGCAATACGGAGCACCTAGCTGGTGCCATTCGCGCAGCTTTGTGAATGGCGGCCGCATCTGTGGCCGCCATTCGCTTCCCCATTTCTGCCATGATAGGCTACGTAAATACTTACGTAGCCTATCACGGCTAACACAGGGCTAACATTTGCATCCCTGTGGGGGCTGTGATAGGCTACATAAATATTTACTTAGCCTATCGCGGTGAAAAAAAGGGATGCAAATGGTGGCGGCTACAGCGGCCACCATTTGCATTCCCTTTTTTTTTCCTGTGATAGGCTATGTAAATATTATGGAGCGCCTCCCCCCCACCGCGGATGTCACAAAACAAAACAGGTGAGTCGTTTCGTACATCCCTATTTCTGACCATTGACCATGCTAGTAGGGGCTTCTTGGAGTTTTAAGTCCAAAACATCTGCAGATCTAACTTCTCCCCACTCCTGTTATACACAGTATCCTGGACTGAGTCTGACAGGTGCTCCTTCTACCCCAGTAGTGTCTCCTCTGAGAAACAACAGCTCTCCAGGTTTCCGACAGGGGTCTTTGCTGGCCCTGCTACCTAAAAATGTTTAAAGTGGAAATGCCTGGTGAAAATTTCATTCAGCTTGGGGTTTTGTTTTTGATTAAATAAAACTTACAAAAAAATTGCACATTTCTTCATAAGTAGGGTGGAAATAACTTGTGTCATTCTGTTCCTTACTGGGCAGAGCAGTTATGCTTTGGTAGGCCAGCTGGCCAGGTCATATAAGGCTACTATTGGTCAGCAGACCACTTGGTTGAGGCACAGGCTACCTGCATGACAACATCACAGTAGTGCGGCCAGACATGTCAGAATGTCAATATGAGTGACGGGCCTTCATATGAGGTACAAGACCATTTGCAGTTGGAGACATATATATATGACAACAATAGAGCTGTGTGCAACTGGCCTCTCAAAATACCCTACCCTACTTGTAGGCAGAGAAATGGGGGAGGCATTTCACCAAATAGAGGATAAATTATCTACAGCTTATCAAAGATGGGTCTCACCATTAACAATGACAGTATCCCTCCCCCTCCTCCTCCTCCTCTTCCTTCCTCAGTATTGTTTTTATTTGCTACTGCTACAAGAAGCAACAGTAGCAGCTTTGTTAGCACAATGTTGTATTCTCCACAATGCCCCAAACCAAGCATTGTTCTAGGGAATGGTGTGTGTGCGTGTGTGTGTGGGGTGTGTGTGTGTGATGGTGGCTGCTACAAAAAGGGGATGGGTGGGCCATTTCCCAAAATGCAAGAGACTTGACTGCATAATTTTCAGAGAGAATTCAGTGAAGTGGTCTGCTTTGGGGGTGTTTGTAAAAATAAAAAAAATAAAAAATAAAGGAAAACCTCAGAAATTTTCTCAGACAAAATGTATTCAGTGAAATTTTGGCCCAGCTGTAGAAACCTCTAGGTTAGGCAGGAGACATGTGCATACTATGGCAGAACTATGGGGTTCATAGAATCATAGAATAGTAGGGATGGAAGGGGCCTACAAGACCATCAAGTCCAACCCCCTGCTCAGTGCAAGACACCAAGTCAAAGCATCCCTGATCACCTTTCAAAGCATCACCTTTCAAGTACTTGAAGAGGACTATCCTATCTCCCCTCAGTCTTCTCTTTTCAAGACTAAGCATGTCCACTTCTTTCAGTCTCTCCTCATAGTTTTGCCAATCTCATGTTTTCCTTGTAAGTCAAATATGGAGATGGAGACATGCATCAGAGGGTTAAAGGTGCTTAAAGCTTCATCCAGCCATGGCTCCAATCCTACAAATGCAGCACTTCTAAATATCACTGTTTTCCCCCCAGCCAGTCTCTGAAACCAGAAGGAAGTCTGCTGGGGGTGGAGAGCCTTGGAGAGGACATCTGCAAGAGAATATCAGCAGGAACAGGAGAGTTCCAGCATTTTTTTTCCTGCCTACCTGCTGTTTCCCCTCTGCAAACCATGTCTTCACATGCATGTTAATTTGGCAAATTTGTTGTTGTTGTTGTTGTTCAGTCGTTCAGTCGTGTCCGACTCTTCGTGACCCCATGGACCATAGCACGCCAGGCCTTCCTGTCCTGCGCTCTCTCCCGGAGCGTGCTCAAGTTCATATTCATTGCATCCGTGATGCTATCTAGCCATCTCATCCTCTGCCGTCCCCTTCTCCTTTTGCCTTCAGTCTTTCCCAGCATCAGGGTCTTTTCCAGAGAGTTTTCTCGTCGCATTAGGTGGCCAAAATATTGGAGCTTCAGCTTCAGTATCTGTCCTTCCAATGAGCACTCAGGGTTGATTTCCTTTAGGATGGACTGATTTGACCTCCTTGCAGTCCAGGGGACTCGTAAGAGTCTTCTCCAGCACCACAGTTCGAAAGCATCAATTCTTCGGCGCTCAGCCTTCCTTATAGTCCAGCTCTCACAGCCATACATTACTACTGGGAAAACCATAGCTTTGATTAGATGGACCTTTGTCAGCAAGGTGATGTCTCTGCTTCTTACTATGCTGTCTAGGTTGGCCATAGCTTTCCTCCCAAGGAGCAAGCGTCTTTTAATTTCAGGGCTACAGTCACCGTCTGCGGTGATCTTGGAGCCCAAGAAAGTAAAATCTGTCACTGCTTCCATTTCTTCCCCTTCTATATGCCAGGAAGTGATGGGGCCAGATGCCATGATCTTAGTTTTTTTAATGTTGAGTTTCAAACCAGCTTTTGCACTCTCCTCTTTCACCCTCAACAAGAGGCTCTTTAGATCCTCTTCGCTTTCTGCCATTAGGGTGGTATCGTCTGCATATCGGAGGTTGTTGATAATTCTCCCAGCAATCTTAATTCCGACCTCTGATTCATCCAACCCGGCATTTCTCATGATGTACTCTGCATATAAGTTAAATAAGCAGGGTGACAATATGCAGCCTTGTCATACTCCTTTCCCAATTTTGAACCAATCGGTTGTTCCATGTCTGGTTCTTACTGTTGCTTCTTGACCCTCGTACAGGTTTCTCAGGAGACAGGTAAGGTGGTCTGGTCCTCCCATCACTTTAAGAATTTGCCACAGTTTGTTGTGATCCACACAATCAAAGGCTTTAGCGTAGTCAATGAAGCAGAAATAGACGTTTTTCTGGAATTCTCTTGCTTTCTCCATGATGCAGCGAATGCTGGCGATTTGATCTCTAGTTCCTCTGCCTCTTCTAAACCCAGCTTGTACTTCCGGTAGTTCTCGGTTCGCATACTGCTGAAGCCTAGCTTGTAGGATTTTGAGCATCACCTTGCTGGCATGTGAAATGAGCGCAATTGTGCGGTAGTTTGAACACTCTTTGGCGTTGCCCTTCTTTGGAATTGGAATGTAAACTGACCTTTTCCAGTCTTGTGGCCACTGTTGAGTGTTCCAGATTTGTTGGCATATTGAATGCAGCACTTTAACAGCATCATCTTTTAGGATTTTAAATAGCTCAGCTGGAATACTGTCATCTCCGCTAGCTTTGTTGTTACTAATGCTTCCTAAGGCCCACTTGACTTCACTCTCTAGGATGTCCGGCTCAAGTTCAGTGACCGCACTATCATGGCTATCAGGGACATTCAGATCTTTCCTGTATAGTTCTTCTGTGTATTCTTGCCACCTCTTCTTAATCTCATCTGCTTCTGTTAGGTCCCTGCCTTCTTTGTCCTTTATCATGCCCGTCTTTGCATGAAACGTTCCCTTGAGATCTCCAATTTTCTTGAAGAGATCTCTAGTCTTTCCCATTCTGTTGTTTTCCTCGATTTCTTTGCATTGTTCATTTAAGAAGGCCTTCTTGTCTCTCCTTGCGATTCTCTGGAACTCTGCATTCAGTTGGCTATATCTTCCCCTTTCTCCCTTGCTTTTCACTTCCCTTCTTTCGTGAGCTACTTGTAAAGCCTCATCAGACAGCCACTTTGCTTTCTTGCATTTCTTTTTCTTTGGGATGGATTTCGTTGCTGCCTCCTGAACAATGTTACAGACCTCCATCCATAGTTCCTCAGGCACTCTGTCTATCAGGTCTAATCCCTGAAATCTATTCCTCACCTCCACTGTATATTCATCAGGGATATGATTTAGGTCATACCTGAACAGTTTAGTGGTTTTCCCGACGTTCTTCAATTTCAGCCGAAATTTTGCAAGAAGCAGCTCATGATCTGAGCCACAGTCAGCTCCAGGTCTTGTTTTTACTGACTGTATGGAGCGTCTCCATCTTTGGCTGCAAAGGACATAATCAATCTGATTTCGATATTGACCATCTGGTGATGTCCATGTGTAGAGTCGCCTCTTGTGCTGTTGGAAAAGAGTGTTTGCTATGATCAGCGTGTTCTCTTGGCAAAACTCTATTAGCTTTTGTCCTGCTTCATTTTGTACACCAAGGCCATGCCTGCCTGTTATCCCAGTGATTTCTTGACTTCCTACTTTAGCATTCCAATCCCCTATGATGAAGAGGACATCTTTTTTTGGTGTTAGTTCTAGAAGGTGTTGTAGGTCTTCATAGAACCGATCAACCTCAGCTTCTTCGGCCTCAGTGGTTGGGGCATAGACTTGAATTACTGTGATGTTGAATGGTTTGCCTTGGATTCGTACTGAGATCATTCTATCATTTTTAAGATTGTACCCCAGTACTGCTTTTCCCACCCTTTTGTTGACTATGAGTGCTACTCCATTTCTTCTAAGGGATTCTTGCCCACAATAGTAGATATGATAGTCACCTGAATTAAATTCGCCCATGCCTGTCCATTTTAGTTTGCTGATTCCCAAGATGTCGATGTTCAATCTTGCCATCTCATGTTTGACCACCTCCAGCTTACCTTGATTCATTGATCTGACATTCCAGGTTCCTAAACAATATTGTTCTTTACAGCATCGGACTTTCTTTTCACCACCAGACACATCCACAGCTGAGTGTCCTTTCGGCTTTGGCCCAGCCGCTTCACTCTTTCTGGCAAATACTGGATTACAAAAACACATTTCTGAGTGTGGGCCTTCAGGAGGAACCACAGTTTGCCAAACCGCCCAGGTTGCCAAACTGACCAGATAAGGGAACAAGATCAATGACAATGGTTATGGGAGAAAATGGAAGACTGAATTCATACAACTCCTCCACGGGAGGTTGTAAAGCTACCGCACAGGCAGTGCATGCGACTGGCTTTTCCTATCGGAACTAGGTATGCCTGAATCAGCAAAACCTGAGTTCATCAAAGTTCTCCACATCTTGTTCTGACTTGTGTCCATATCAGATTGCAAGCATCAGGGGTTGGGGGTTGGGGGGAGGTTGTTTTGCACGAAAATTCATAATATTTTCAAGCACATTTTCCCAAATGGCCACATCAGTTGTGTGCATTTTTGAAATGTACACATTTTCTCCCATTGATTGAAGTGTATTCGTGTGCATTTTTCAGAAGTGCACATTTCTTCATGCATGTTTTTAATGTGCACATTTTTTTTCAAAAGTGCACATTCATGCACATTTTTTTCAAAAGTGCACATTTCTTCATGCACATTTTTTTAATGTGCACATTTTTCAAACATATTTTTGTTCTGCAAATTGCATTGCAAGCTTGGATATGTACGGTCTTCCACCACAGAATGCATTCAAGTCCTGGAGGTACGAACTGGGTAAAATGTTGGTCGAAAACAAACAGAAAAATCCATAGTCGGAACTGGTCAGACAATTTCACAATTATACCACCAGTAAATTTTCAGTGTTATTGTCCATGCAGCACCAGCTATACAGGTGTGTGTTTAAAATTCAAATGTTCAATGTTTTTGCAGTGCCTATTAACAAAATCAAAATATACCCCCAATTGAATTAAACAAACTTTGGATCCCTCCAAGAGATATTTAAGCCATGTGAACATTTTAAAGAACCCAAATCTTAATCTCTCTCTGACTTTGCAATAATCTCATAATGACTCTGATTTCTTACTCTTTGCATCTTTTATCTTTTTTGCTTGGGAGCTAGTTCAATTACTATAAAGAAGGAGAGAAGGCTGGATTTGGTGACCTTCGTTTCCACCTTTCTGCTGTTTTCCTGGAGTTTTCCTGCAGGGAACAGAGTGGATTTAAATTACTAATCTCAGTCTTCGGATCTAAAAATGTTAACCAGTTTTTTGTTTGTTTGTTTCTGTTAACCTTTGATGTGAATTCCCCATTGAAATAAGAGTTGACTATAGAATGTCTATGAAGAAATCACACTCCCTGTTTCGAGTTGGTTCAAGCTAGTACCAACAATAAACAGTGTACTAATTCATGGGTCTTCAACAGGTGCGTTGTGAACTACAACTAGATCATAGACTAAGATGGAATGCAGCAGTGACATCACCAATATTAGTTTGTTTTTGATGGTCATTGTTGTAGCTTATGTTTTTGTAAGAGATGGAGAAAGATGGAGTAACAGACAACAATGGAGGGGGGAAACTAATGAATTGGGAAGAAAGTGTGTGTGTGTGTGCGCGTGAGTGAGAGAGAGAGAGAGAGAGAATGAGAATAAAGGAGAAGGACATTACAAAATTAAAAGTGAGTCTGCTGTTGTACTGTGGGTTTAAAGGTGAATTCTGATGGTTCACTGTCCTTACCCTTACTGGCTATAGATTAAACTAGCCAGCCAAAGAAACACAAGGAACAATTGAGAAACAGAATTATACCAGAAGTGAGTCCCATTTTGTGAATCTTCTTCATTAAATGTAAGAAGAGCCATGCTGGATCAGACCAAAGACTTGAAAAGTCCAGCACTCTGTTCCCAAAGTGGCCAACCAGATGCTCACGGGAAGCCCAGAAGCATGACCTGAGAGCAACAGCACCAATCCACTCCTCTTCCCCAGAAGCTGGTATGCAGAGGAAACTGGATGCAATAGAGAGCCATCATGTTATTTTCCCAGGCATTGTTGGCATTTTAGCATTCCAGGGTTTTGTTTTGTTTTTTAAAGCTCTACTGTCTTAATTCTGCTATTGCATTTCAAATATATGAACTGCTGCTAGGTTTTACTCTGGCTGCATTTTGATCCTGAAGTTTGGAACTATTATATTTTGTATTGTATTTTCTGCTGTATTCTTGTGGTTTTAATTTTGTGAAATGCCCAGAGAACTTCAGCTATTGAGTGGTATAAAAATGAAATAAAGACATAAATACATAATCATGACAACTAGCTATTTATAGCCTTATCCTTCATTCTTCATTGTTCCATTTAATTTATTTAAGCTAATTCTTTATAGAGGGTGAGTAGTACTCTTTAAGTTGGTTGTCACAGAGAGGAAAGCCAAGATCTCTTCTCAATCATCCCAGGGTGCAGGCTATGGAATAACAGGCTGAAGTTACAAGAAGCCAGATTCAGGCTGACCAGGGGCAAGAGCAGGGGGTTATGGACTGGCATCTGGGGGAGGGGGGCAAGTGGTGGGAACCTGGGAGCTCGAGTCCCCAAAAGGACACTCACAACTTCCCTAGCTCATTTAATGTAAGCTGTTTCTCCTGTCTTCATCCTGATGAGAGTCCAAAGACCCATTGTTGTGAATTAAATTTATTTTAAAGCAGAGGATACAGGCCAGAAGGGCCAACTAAGTTTTGAGTCCTATTCTTAGGCAGCTCTTCATCTAATATTATGGGTGTGTGTGTGTGTGTGTGTGTGTTACTGCTATGAAAATAATTTCTCCCACATTTTTTGACCATTCTCATTCCATTTGATAGAAAACAAATTGCTTTTGAAAAGAAATTTAGTGGTGAAGAAAATTTTGGATACATTCTCATGGCTTAGGTTTGAGGTTCTCGTGCCTACCTTACTTAGGAAGTAGCTAAGCAGTGTGCACAGGTGTCCATTGTTGTTGTTGTTGTTGTTGTTGTTGTTTTCTTCTATAATCATCTCTCCAGCACCCTGCAGCCTTCTCAGCTTCCCACATTTCAATAAAAGCCCAGAGGAAGACATCAGGAGGTAATTCCTCTCACAGGACCTTTTCAGACCAGAAAATGCAGGCAGTTTAGGACGCTGCAGAGCAATGGGAAGATTTGTAATAGAAAGACAATACACATGCAGCCCTTGGCCAACCTCACAGTAATTAGGTGAGCTCAAGAACACCACAAAATAAATTATAAAATACCCTGAGAATGAGGCAGAAAAATGGAAGCCTTTTTCTTAGGGGAAGAAAACTGTCAGGGAATTTTGGCTCAGGACTAGCTCCACCTCTTCCCTGGAGATATACACGTAACACTTCCCCCTCACACCCTTACTACATGCACTGGGAGCACAAAAATACCCGAAACCCCTCACAAGAAATGCTCAGCTACAACCTCTGCCAGTGGTGAATCATACCTATGAGCAACTGTTGAGAACTGCTCCTCCCTCTGGAGAAATCCAGAGAAATTGTCCCTCCAATTTATCTGCACACAGAAAGGGTGGAGAATTTTGAGATGCCATTTCCACACAGCTCTGATTAGATAGATAGATGATAGATAGATAGATAGATAGATAGATAGATAGATAGATAGACAGACAGACAGACAGACAGACAGACAGACAGACTTAGGATACACAATATAAAGCCTTTGCATTCAGACATTTTAAATTTGTTAGTTTTTATCTATTTCTACACAGGAAGACCAGAGCAGCACAATACAGGCAGGATGATAATTGGAGCGCTAAGGATTAGGGGTTATTGAAAAGGTGAGAGAATTATGGCGGTGGCCATTCCCATAAAAAAAACTTCTTCTTTTTTAAATAATTTCCAGTCTGTCATTCTCTGTGAAGATTTGTGGCACCCTTTGATCAGATGACTTGTCCTTGAAGTACGGTTAGCATTTTTGGTATGAAATATCAACTGTTCTGCAGTGACAGAATGAGTTCAGCCAGGAAACCTCAAAATGCTTGGTGTAGCCCTTATCATGAGGATGGGAGAGAATAGGAACACAGCTTCCAGCCCTGAAGCACAGCAACCAGCACTAATGGCCACTGTATTAGGGATGGCAGAAACCTTTATTTTGACAATGAATTAATTTGGGTGACAATAGTATTTAGCAGCTAATTTATTTTATCTAGGAAGCCAATGAACTGTGGATAACCAGCACTCTTCCCAAAATGTTCCGACTCACTATTGCAGTTAAGAGTCTCCACCTATTCATTTCATTCACAGATATAAATAGATACAGATATAGATGTTGGTTGCATTTTAAAATAATAATACATTTAGGGTGTAATCCTATGCATGTTTAGGCAGGAACCACCACCACCACAACAACAGAACAGTCCTACAACTTCTAGAATTCCCCAGCCAGCATGGCTAGCTAGGGAATGCTGGGAGTAGTAGGGCTTTTTTTCTGTCTCAACATGCATAGGATTCCACCCTTAGGGTGCAATCCTATGCAGATTGTCAGCCTCCAGACTTGGAGGCTGCTGAGTATCCAGTGCAGGGTGTGAGGAGCCTGGCAGCTTTGTGCTCCAACTGTCCCGCATTTCTGCTAGACAGGCGGTTTTGCCCATCCAGCAGTGGGACCTTGGAGGGGGAGGAAAGGAGGCTGGGGCAGCCATAGGAAGTGTTGTATGGCCACTACACTAGTCTACTCCCTTCCCCTCTCCTGGGAACACATCCTTTTCTGAGCACAGAGAGATAGCGGCTATGGTTCTCTCCATGCCAGCTATGAGAGGGTGGGGACTGGGGAGGAGGTGGGGAGCATGGTTTCCTGGCTCCCAAGTCTCTGACCTCATAGCCAAGAAACCACATATTCCTATCCCCCCCCCCCCCGATGCTGCCTAGGGAGCATAGGATTGCTCTCCCTGAGTCCTTTGGCAAATCATTATCAACCACATTTTTTATTCTTCAAAGGTCTCAAGAAAGCCTATATGGTTCCCATCCTTGAACCTCACAACAAAGGTTTAGTAATGGGTCAACTTACCCCAAGTGAATTTGTCATTTCCTTGTAATGACTTTATCTACAGTATGTTAACTCAGAGGAGACTTCTGCTTTAATAAAGGATCATATTCTCTTTTATACAAGCTTTTGTACATGCACACTATCAAATTGCATCTTAGAAACTGTAGTTTGGAGTCGTGTAGTGCTGCCTGATGTTATGCGTCACAATTATATGTACCCCCTTCCTGATTGGTTGTTTTGTCCTGGCCTGCCTGTATGATGTGATGTTTACTCACCATCACCAATCGTCGGTATATGGAGGGGGGGGGAGAAGATGGACCCACAGAGTCCTCCCCCTCCTTGCAGAACCAGATCTGTGGCAACGATGTTGAGGGTAGCAGTGATGGGTGCACTAAATCTTCCAAGGGTTAAACCCACCAACGCATGCACAGAAATTCTGTTGTTTAGATGCAGACTATGCGTGCTCCAAAGCTCACAATCAATTCTGAACTTAGGAGCAAATTTGTAATACATCGATGCAGGCTCGCTACAAAGGTAAGTATTACGAATGGATGAGCTTCAACCAATGAGCCAATGAATTATGAAATTCAGCAGCATCACCAGTCAGGTTGAGAGACGGTGGAGTTCATCATATGGAGCTTTTATCCTGGTATTGAGATGGCTCTGTGACACTGTTACCCTCCCAGGTGTCTCCCACAATTTCCCTCAGCCTATCTCATGTTTTCCCCAAACACAATAAATGTGGCATCTTTTCTAGCCCACAGGACAGGAGCACCGTGACCTCCCCATGAATTTCTCCAATAATGGGAGAAACTGCTCTGTCTGCCTGCTGGGGGCTTTTGTTTTCAGTTGCTGGGAATGCACGTGGTCAGGATGACAAAGGCATTGAGGATGGGAGTGGGGCATACAGGAGCAGATTTGACAGGGGTGAGGGCAAGAACTGCCCACCAATTGCAACTCCTGCCTCCACTCAAGGAGAAAGGACTTTCCTCAATTCCCAGGTGTCTGCCATGTAAATGCTTGGACACATTTCTCAATTGGAGGGAGAAGAGGGTAAAACACCTCCCTGCAATGAAGTAGGAATGTCAGAGAATTCTGCCACGGATCCCAGGGAGGCTGAATTCCAGTGAATTCGGCCCCCCGGAATCCATGGCGGAATGGAGCAACCCACCCCACCAACCCGTGGAAGCCCCCCGGAACAAAGCATACCTGGCTGTGGCTCCGGCGGCGGCGCTGGCCGCTGCCAGGCTGCGGCCGCAAATGGCGGCCACTACACCAGCCACCATTTGTGTCCCTTTCCTGAGCCATGGTAGGCTACGTAAATATTTACATAGCCTATCACAGCAAAGAGCGGGGATGCAAATGGCATCAGCTATGCCATTTGCATCCCCGCTCTTTGCTATGATAGGCTACGTAAATATTTACATAGCCTATCACAGCTCAGCAAAGGGACACAAATGGCAGCCGCTATGCCGGCCGCCATTTGCAGCTGCAGACCTGCCGCAGCCAGATGTTCGGCTGCGGATGCACCTGGCCGGTGGCTCCATGGAGTCGCTGCAGAGCAGAGCCGGCCGGGAAGGATTCCAGGGGGAGGGACGGAGCACCTCCCCCCCACCGCAGATGCCATTTACCAAACAGGTAAGTGGTTTCATACATCCCTGCAATGAAGGGAGACATGTCTGATCCCTCACCCCACCAAGTTCAGAAGCAACATCCTCTGTTGATTCAGAACACCCCATTAAGTTCAATGGGGCTTACTCCCACGTAAGTGTGCCAAGGTTGCAGACTTTCAGCACAATCTTACATTTGATGTCTACTCAGAAGTAAGTCAGAGGTTTCCTGGGGGCTGCAAGAAAAGAGTACAGCAAAAGCTAAGCTACGAAAACAAGACACACACACCCGCTCCTTTGCACACGTGTCAGGGAGGGAGGGAGTGCAATAGGACAAGAGTGGGTGATGGATGTAGAGCAGAGAGTGGTAGAGGCAGAAGGACTTGAACATTCTCCAAGCACCCAGTGCTACATACCCGCTGACCCCAGAGAGGCTCCACAAACAGCTCCTTTAATGTTCCTGCTCTTGGGAGAGAGAACACTGAAACCATCCTGAAACATATTACTTCAGTAGCCTAGTCCCAAAGCACAGGTATTGGAGAGCCCTGATAAAATCATCCACTGTGATTGGAAGCTAGAGCTGTTGGGATGTACAGAGCATGTACAATCCATTTTGTGGATTGTCAGGTACCTTTTGTTCCATTGTCCACTCATCAACAGAATCAGATTTTTTAAAGTTTCCAAATTTGTTCAAATTCTCACTTGTGCAAATCTGCACTCCCAAATTTGCAAATCCCACCCTCCATGTGAATGTCCATGCTTTAGCCTATGGGTGAAATGCACATTTTGGGGCATTTTCTTTAAAATATTATTTTATGTATTCTTCTATTACTGAATGTATGCAACATTCTGGAAAGTTAGGAAAATTGTTTGTAAGTCCTCAGAATTTGTTCAACTGGAGAAAAGCCAGTCTGCTGAGGAATCCTTGGGTCGGGTTCAAAAAAATCCGACCTCATTTGCTTCCATTGTGGATTTCTCCAACATTCCAAGCTGTCACTAACTCTCCTCCCTTTTCTCCTCTCCCCACCACTGTGTCTTCCTTAAATGGAAAGCTTGGTGAGAAGGTTCAAGTTTGGGTTCAGTCTGTTCTGGAAGAGCCCCACTTTCCTGGATCTTTCTGATTTGGTAAGGGATTTTGCCTGAATCTGAAACACACCCGTAGTTGAAGGCAACTAAATATGAACAGGAAGAAAATAGCCACTAACACTTTTGTGCAAACACTTGTGTTTGAGATTGTAGAAAACTTTGCACAATGCTATAATCAAACTGTCATGCTTTGTCTTTGGATTTCAGTTTCCTCATGCAATGCTCTAATGCAGGTGTTAAATGTGCCTTCCTTGGGAAGAAGGTATGTTCCACATGAGGAGGGACACTTTTGGATCCAACTCATTTTGTACTGATCTACAGCACAATTGTATACATCTGTACTTAAAACTAAGTTCCATTGAGTTCAATGGTGCTTATTTCCAGGAAACTGGGTATAGGATTGAAACATGAATATAATCACTTTGTGCCATGCTGATCCCCGCCCACACACACACACACTCACACACACTCACACATTTCTCTGAGCATGCTAATGGAAATGCAAAATATAAGGTAATCAGTCAATCAACCAATCCATCAATGCCTATGCAGGAAATTGCAGGGTTGGGATCTAACCCTAGCAATATGTTCTATCTATCTATCTATCTATCTATCTATCTATCTATCTATCATCTATCTATCTATCATCTATCTATCTATCTATCTATCTATCTATCTATCTATCTAATCTATCTACAATGACAATCTCCCCGCTGGTCCACCACCACCACTCAATGTCTGTAACTAAGCCTCTATTTCTAGGTTGCAAAAAAAGTCCTTTGAGATAAAGTTCAGGTAGGTCCCTGTAGTGCCTTGATCCACACTTGTGACTGTCTTTTCTCTTCTGGGGGAAAAACAAAACAACTTTTAGCCTTTTGTTGTTGTTGTTGTTTTTCTTTTGAAACTGAAAATAAAATAAAATAAGACACTCTTCAGGGGTTACAAAAGGGGAGACATGCTCGCTAGTCACACCAAGAGAAGCAGCATGTTGCCTATTTAAAAGCAATCCAAAAGAAATATATTTTGTGAAACTGGAGCCATTTCCTCCTGGAGGAGTAATAAATGCATTGGGAATAGCACCTGAAAGTTTCTTTCTGAAAAGTAATTGTTATTTTCCTCCTTCCGTTCTTGCTGTAATACTGTCTCCAGAGGACCAAGTGTTGAGCCCTTTTGTGAAACCCCTTGGAGGCACAGTTCAAATAAATATTCCTCACAATCTGTGTATGTGTGTAAGCATATAGATTTTTCCCCCACTTGAACAGCAGTTAGAATTCAAAGTTTACACCTCATGTGTGAAGTCTCACTTTGGTCACTGCATGGGGAATAGCAAGAGGATGAGTGTACAGGATGGGAGAGAGAAAACTGAAGGGAAAGCAAAGAAGAAGGTGGGGGAGACAGACACAAAACGAACAAACAAGTAAGTTTCCAGGAAACCAATCAGCAAGCAAAAGAGGAATCAAAGTGAAACATTGGAAGATCTATCTATCTATCTATCTATCTATCTATCTATCTATCTATCTATCTATCTATCTAATCATCTATCATATCAGCTTCCAAAATCCTATCCCAATTACTGATGACACCAAGATTTATAGTAAGGTGTTTCAGAATAAGAATTTATCCAACACACCCATTTTGGCTACAAAACAAAACCATATCCTCCATCCCCAATTATTTCTGATTGCCTCTGTAGTCAGATTGGGCATCTCTGTGGACCAGTTCTGGTCCCTGGAAATTTTTGTTTCCTTAAGTCATGCTATGTGTTTCTCCTTCTCCTTCTCCTTGGACATAATTTCTTTGTTAATCTATATGAATTGTTTTCATTTTATGTTTGCATCCCCTTGATAAATTGTATATATTAACGCACACACATATATATATTGTGTGTGATCTCCTATTATCACCTTCTTCCTTCTCTGATGCCTAAAATGCTCCTATGACATTGTCTCAGGTGCCAGGAGGCCTAGGAAATATGTTCCTCAGTGGTAAGTAAACCCAGCTGAATTCTGGAATGGCAGTAATAACTCAGGCAAGAACCAGTAAGAGATAGTTTGAGTGGGGGTAGTCAGGCATATGGAAGGCCATCATTCCTGGCTGGTGTGAAGAGGCAGGGGAGAGATTTGTACTGTTCACATTTTAATGCAAATTAATTTACAAATATTGCACTTCCAAACCAATATGCAATACTCAACTATCCTGTGAAATTAAACATGCATTTCATTAAGAAAATTGTTTACAAAAATATGTATATCAGGGAAAATCCATGTATTAAATGAAATGCACATAAAAATACACATGTTTTCACACAAACTTAAAGAAGATCTCAAGAGTTCACAATGAACTATACTTTAGATTGGGCAAATTCTCACAGTTTTGAATGAACCAAGTTTAAGAGTGGGAAAATGAGAAACTGAAAGAAACCAAAACTGGCAAATTCATTCATCCCTATGGGTGAGTTGTGTTTGGCTCAAGCCAAGTTTGGTGATGTTTAAAGAGTTACAGCCTTGAATTTTAACTTCAGACATTTATAAGTGCTTGTGGGGGGGGGAATGGTTTCAAACTGCAGGAAGGTTTTACTGTAAAGGTAGTTGTGATGCAAATATCAGACGTGCAGAACTTTTAATACAGCAGCCATGGATGCTGGATTGCAGGAACTGTATATGGATAAATACCTACATTGTTCCGGGCAGGAATGGGAGATTGGGAGCTGAGAGGCTCCCATTCATGGCCCCTTTACCCCCACCCCACATGCCCATTCCCAACACACCCATTTCCTCCCCTCCCAAGGTCTTTTTTCATAGTTTCTGGGAGGGGTGGAGGTAGGCGGGGAATCCCCTCTTGGATTTTGTCCTCTGAGGTTGCAGCATTCTCTACAGCCTCAGAGGGGGAAACAATCCCCTCAGATGCCATGATTGCTCTCTTAGAGCAGAATCCACCAGGTTGGATGCCCCTGCCAATTCTCTTATTCCCCATCAATTCTCTTGCACAAGCACCCCATCCACTTGTGCAACACTGATGTAACACTTCTGGGGCAACCCAAAACGAGTGGAAACACTCAGTTTTGGAAGGAGGCAGGTCAGTGGGAGCTCCGCTGACGTGTCTCCTTCCAGAAACAAGTGTTTCTGCTCATTTGGGGGCCTTCTCTAGGCAGCCCTAAATCTCCCTTGCATAAACAGTGGGTCCTGCTTGTGCAACAGAATAAATGGGGCCTGCTTCTTGTGGAAGGGAATTGTGGAAGGGAATTGGCATAAGTGCCCTATTGGATTCTGCCCTTAGGACACAATCCTATGCACATTTGGACAGAAAAAAGCCTACAACTCCCAGCATTTCCTAGCCAGCCATGCTGACTGGGGACTGCTTGAAGAGGTAAGACATTTGTTCTGTCTAAACATGCATAGGATTGCACCCTTAGTCTGTTTTAAAATTAGATCTGTTTTTTTTTATGTTTTATGCTGCACACTGCCCTGAAATATGACATGAAGAAGAAAAGCCACCACGAAACTGTTTAAAATAAAGGAATAAATACATAGCCTAGGCTGAACACACTCCTGCTGCTGACTTTGTTTGGTTGCATTGGCCCAGTATCCGCTGAAGTAGCTGCGTGTAGCATGTTTCCATCTCTAGAATGACAGTGAGGTTCACTTGGTTGGAACGTAGCTCCAGGCAGATGTGTTTGAAATTAATTGGGCACTTCTTCGTAATCGGCAAGCCATGTGAATTGCAATTTTAATTCCAATCAGTTGTGCAAATGACTTAATACCACTTGACCTTTCTGTATAATATTCCAGAAAGATTAATGGCTTTTCATTTCTTGAACATTGATCATGGAATGCGATTGCAATCAATCTCAGGATTTATATGCTTAAAATATTGCTTTCAAGTCTTGATGTATTACATATTTGTTTAACTTTAAAAAAATGTGGCTATGCTGTGACATATAGACATATTTACGCAGTAATGGCAAAGCTGTTTCCCCCCCCCCCTGTATCTGAATATAGGGGGAAAGGGTTGGGGGTTTAGCTTATAGCCCTCATTTATAATCCTGGATCGTGTTATCTTAGAAAAGCATGATATTTAGGTGTTTATGTGTATTTATGTGAATTTTTCACATACTCTATATTGGTAGACATAGGGAAAGTAACCTCACATTTCTTATTTTATTATTTTTATTTCATTTATGGAGGGAGCAATCCTATGGCTGCTAGAAAGCTGCCAGATGGCCATAGGATATACTGTTTTCAGGGCTCTGACCTCGGAGCCCACAGTCCAAGGTCGGTTCCGGGAGAACCAACCTCCCCCTACTTCCATGCTGTCCTCTTCACTCACAAGAAAAGCATGGAGTGGCTGAAAGGGGGCATGGCTGGGGGCATTCCAAGGTGAGGAGAGCATAGCCGCCTGTACTACACATTCAGTGTGTTGTACAGCAGCCTCTTTCCCCTCTCTGTCTTCCCACAGCTAGACAGCTGCAATCGGCTGCCTAGCTGAAAAAGCAGGGCAGGAGAAGTGCGGAGGAAACGATCCCCTCCATGCTTTTCCTGCCTTGCTTTGGATAGGCAGTCACCTCTGAGTTCAGAGGTGGCCGCCTATCTAGATAGGATTGTGCCCTTATTTTATTTATTATTGCATTTATATGCTGCCTTCTTTCCTCTTGCAGGGAACCCAAGGTGGCTTAAATGGTCCTCCTTTCCATTTTATCCTCAAGCAAGCCTGTGTGAGGTAGTTTAGGCTGAGAAATAATGTCTGGCCCAAAGTCACCCAGTAAGATTCATGGCCAAGTGGCATTCTGACTTCTAGAGGGGCAGACACTAGGGATGCTAGAAAATTCTTCTGCGGACTCAAAGGAGGCTGGATTCCAAACAATCCAACCTCCTGAGTGTAGTGGCTGCACTTACCTCTGGGTCCAGAGGAGTTCCTGTGGGGATGCTCTCCAGTTCCCTATAAGACGTGATAGGCTAATGGTGGCTGCCATTAGATTATCGCAGGAAAGTTACGGCCGTAAATGACATATCATATGCCATGTGTGGACGTAAAGCACTGACTTTGACCTAAATACAGCCATAAGCAGCTGCAATTGAGGTCAAAGTCAGTACTTTATTGCCACAAATGGCTTACAATACACCATTTACGGCTGTATTTTTCCCACGATAGGCCAATCACAGCCGACATTAGTGTATCACATCTTACAGGGAGCTGGAGATCCACTCCACCAACTCTGGTGGATGTAGCTGGGCTCTGGAGGATTCTGCGGGGCCCTGAGAAGCCCGAATTGCCCCTCTACGGACCCCCCCCCAAAACCGGACAGTGAAGAGTTCATACATTCTTACCAGACACTCACTAACCCTACTTTGGCTTTATTTATTTTTCTCCTCATAACTTAGTGAGGACCAGACATGGCTTCAAATACAAAGAGTTGGGAATATTACAACCTCTTCTGCAAGTTATGGGAAGGGGGCAGTGTTGCAGATAGCTAGTTAATGCATGGGCATTTTGAGCACAGCTAGCCTTAGGATCTCTGCAGGCTACAGTGTGGTTTCCTGCTCCTCTCCTTCCTTCCCCCCGCCCTGACCTCCTCCATTGCTAAGAGAACATGGCTTGCTCTCTTGCTCCTGCCAGTGTTATAGAACACAAATAAATGGCCTGAACAAACTGTTTGAAACTATATGCTGTACCTGCATTTTCATGTAAGAAATTGTAAGTAAACCATTTTACCTTTTCTTCACTAAAGAAGGGTGTGGTGTCTCTCTCTCTTTTTTTAAGCCTTGTTTACATGTGAGACTGGCAAATGCTCATTCTGTTCTGCCTTTGTTTTTCCTCTGCTGACTACATTAACAAGATGAGGCAATGCCAAATGATCTCCATCACAAATCTGTACCTAGCACCCACATTTCTCCCCCCTCCATTTTTACTCTAGAGTAAGCTCAGAGGATCCAATCTGGATCTTAAAAGCACCCCCTACCCCTCAAACACAAAAGGGTCCTGGTGTGGACTAGAAACCCTGCACCTACTCTACAGTAAAAAGAGGGAGATGTAGCTGCTAGATACAGATTTAAAGTCCCATCTGTATTTTTTTTTCAAAGTGTTTTTTCTGGTTCATGATACAAATGCCTGGGGAAGAAGAGAGTTGATGACCATAGACACAAGTAAAGTTAGGGTTGACTGATGAATCATCTAAGGACAAATTGAGCAGGCTCAAAATGGAATGGCTCTGACAATTCACTTTCTAAAATAAGGAAAGTAACAGCTGGCCATTTGCTGACACAGTGTGTGTGTGTGTATTCTAGTCCTAAGCAAATAATCAAAACATCCTTGGCTTCAGGTTTTTCATTCATTTCTTTCACTTTTTAATAAGGTTAAAAGGGCAGCACTTACGTATGTCTACATCTTTCTAACAGACAAAGTTGCATCCATCCTTGCTTATCAATTTGTGTCTAGTTCATCCCAGCAAAGGGCTATTCATCTCTTTGTCCTTTTTTCAGTGTGGCACAATCAGGCCCTAAGAGATAGTGCACTCCTCTTCCTGGGGAGGCCTCTGCTGCTGCGAATCGGTACATTAATTGTGTTTCTGCATTAAATTAAATCTAAGAAATGCGTGCATCAATTTTCTGCCCATTTGGCTTGTCAGAAGAGGACTAAATATGGATATGTTCAAGGTAAGGGAAAGTGTTTTGTCTATGTTCAGTGGTATTATCTTCTTTGTCACATGTCTAGGGGCAAAATGGGACTAGGAAAGGTCTTCTGATAACTTCTGGCCCAAGAGGTTGGAAAAACAGAAGCTGGCTCTGGATCACATAGTACTGGTGGGAAAAGCCATCAGATAGGTAAGTAGGGTTTTCATTATTGTTGATGTTTCATCTTTCTGGACCCTGTGGCTTATCTCACTTCTTTGAGTCATCTATCTGCCCTGTAAACATATCTCTGGAGTGCATTTGCTGCCTGGAACATTATGGTCTAGATTGCATGGATGGTTCTGCATGGGAGGGGGACTGGGTGGTCATACTGCATGAAGTGATGTGGGGTGTGTGTTGGGGGCAGGGGAGGGTTCTACAAGTGGAATAGGACAGGATCCCTTTTCAGACATGTGTCAGAAACCAGAAGCAGGAGTGAAGAGGCTTTTTTCTGCTGTCTTAGGGATGGGTAGAAAATTGTATGCAAGAATATCCAGTTCCTACCTCCCAAGACTGAACATGGGACAGAACATGACTGAACATTAGGCATTTTTCTCCCTCTTTCATAATACTAGAACCCAGGTCATCCCATGAAGCTGATTGGTGGGAGATTCAGGACAGAGATTAGGAAGGACTTCTTCACACAGCGCATAGTTAAACTATGGAATTCACTACCACAAGACATATTGATGGCCACCATTTTGGATAGCTTGAAAAGGGGGTTAGACAAATTTCTGGAGGAGAAGGCTATCAATGGCTACTAGTCTTGATGGCTATGTGCTACCTCCAGTACCAGAGGCAGCGAGCCTATGTACACCAGTTGCTGGGGAACATGGGTGGGATGGTGCTGTTGCACTCCTGTCCTGTTTGTGGGTTCCTGGTCAACAGCTGGCTGGCCACTGTGTGAACAGAATGCTGAACTAGATGGAGCCTTGGTCTGATCCAGCAGAGCTCTTCTTATGTTCTTTTGTTACCACATCTCACTAATGAAATATCTGCATTTGCATAAGTTTCCGGGGGGCGGGGTGCATACAAAATATCAACAGAGAAGCAAGCAGCTGCAGTATATTCTCATCATCTCATTCCAGCTAAGAATGATTTTGAGTTTGCTGTGTATGCACACAGCAAATGGAACTGAGGAACAACAAGAAGAGACATGGGGCAATTCAACTGTTAAAGCAAGGGAGGGGGGGAAATGTATTGTTATTGGAATTTCAAATAGATAAAACTTTCTTTCTTTTTTTGCCCAGGTGTTTGCTTGGATCCTTTATCTCCATCTCAGCTGCCACATATGCACCGCTTCACCCTTTACGTTTTGTTATGTGGAAACATGCATGGAAAAATGTACATGTTAAAAGGTACAGCATAAATGTAGTTGACATGTTTCTCAAAAAAGAAAAGAAAGAAAGAAAGAAAGAAAGAAAGAAAAATATCATACAGGTACAACTCATCATGGAAGCATGATGATTTGCTACGGTCCCCTGTTGAGCAGACACATCCAGCAGCAAATCCATGTCATTTTTCTGTAATGTGTGAAATGGCCCCAAGGCTGTGCTGTGCTTTACTTTACTTGCATCATCATTGCCTCTGCGAATCCTAAAGAAAGGCCAAAACTGTGTATCTTCTAAAATAACATAGAGAATAGTAAATTAATTAGCAGTGCAGGAGGAATCATAGAGAGAAGTCATTAAAAATCTTAGTGGAGGCTGGAAGTGGGGGTTCTATCACCTGCCTTATTTGCAGTGAGAATAATTGAAGCACTCTGTTAATTACTAGTTAATGATCTCACCTAGGATATGGAGGTGTAAAGTGCTGCAGACGTGTGAAGTGCTCACAGCAGTTTAGTTACACCTTCTTGCATAAGTAAAGGGCTGGATGTGCCTGATCTCATCTGATCTGGGAAGCTAAGCAGGGTCAGGCTTGGTTAGTACTAGGGGTGTATGAACCCCACCTACCTGGCTTCGCTGGGGGTCCGCGGGGGGGAGGCGATCCAGTCCTCCCCCCCGGAATCCTCCCCTGCCAGCTCCACTCCACGGTGAGTCCGTGGAGCCGCTGGCCAGGGCTGGCCGCTGCTGGACTTCTGGCCACGGCCAGTCTTCGGACACAAATGGCATCCGGCATAGCGGACGCCATTTGCGTCCCTTTGCCTTACCATGATAGGCGACATAAATCTTTACATTCATTCATTCATTCATTCATTCATTCATTTATTGTGTTTCTATCCTGCCTTTTTGCCTCCAAGGAACCCAAGATGGTGTACATAATCCTCCTCCTCTCCATTTTATCCTCACAACAACAACCCTGTGAGGTAGGTTGGGCTGAGAGTCTGTGACTGGCCCAAAGTCACCCAGTGAGCTTCCATGGCCAAGTGCGGACTAGAACCCGGATCTCCCGACTCCCAGTCCAGCACTTTCACCACTACACCACGCTGGCTCTCACTGACTGTAAAGACAGTCAATATGAAATAACACAGGGATGCAGGAGAAAATTGTTTCGGTTCATTTTTTGATCAGGATTTAGTCAGTTCACACCTACCAGACTGAACATGTACTTGGACCAATCTGCAGTCAAAGTCCATACATTTCCAAGCTTACACAATGTGATTCACAGACCAAAGCAAATGCATTCAACAGCATGCGTGCATTTGAGAGGAAAAAATGTACATTAAAAAATGTGGATTTTATCAACAGGATACATATGCATACATTTCAAACATGTGCACAATTGATGGATTATTTGGAGGAAAATATGCATAAAAATCCCCTTTATGGATCACTGCCTTGTTGTGGTGAAGGGGCTTGCATAACTCAGTGAAGCCATAAGCTATGCCGTGCAGGGCCACCCAAGACGGACAGGTCATGGCAGAGAGTTCTGACAAAATGTGGTCCACTGGAGAAGGAAATGGCAACCCACTCCAGTATTCTTGCCAAGAAAGCCCCATGGAATGTATCACAAGGCTAAAAGATATGACGCCGGAAGATGAGCCCCTCAGGTCGGAAGGTGTCCAATATACTACTGGGGAAGAGCAGAGGGTATTTCCAAGTAGCGCCCGAAAGAATGAAGTGGCTGGGCCAAAGCCGAGAGGACACTCAGCTGTGGATGTGTCTGGTGGTGAAAAGAAAATCCGATGCTGTAAAGAACAATATTGTTTAGGAACCTGGAATGTCAGATCAATGAATCAAGGTAAGCTGGAGGTGGTCAAACATGAGATGGCAAGATTGAACATCGACATCTTGGGAATCAGCGAACTAAAATGGACAGGCATGGGCGAATTTAATTCAGGTGACCATCATATCTACTATTGTGGGCAAGAATCCCTTAGAAGAAATGGAGTAGCACTCATAGTCAACAAAAGGGTGGGAAAAGCAGTACTGGGGTACAATCTCAAAAATGATAGAAGGTTCTCAGTACAAATCCAAGGCAAACCATTCAACATCACAGTAATTCAAGTCTATGCCCCAACCACTGATGCCGAAGAAGCTGAGGTTGATCGATTCTATGAAGACCTACAACACCTTCTAGAACTAACACCAAAAAAAGATGCCCTCTTCATCATAGGGGATTGGAATGCTAAAGTAGGAAGTCAAGAAATCACCGGGATAACAGGCAGGCATGGCCTTGGTGTACAAAATGAAGCAGGACAAAAGCTAATAGAGTTTTGCCAAGAGAACACGCTGATCATAGCAAACACTCTTTTCCAACAGC
Organism: Heloderma suspectum; assembly: GCF_057233095.1. Lineage (NCBI taxonomy): Eukaryota > Metazoa > Chordata > Lepidosauria > Squamata > Helodermatidae > Heloderma > Heloderma suspectum. The sequence continues at coordinate 8,417,156 of NC_139466.1, forward strand.
ACAAGAGACGACTCTACACATGGACATCACCAGACTGAACGACTGAACAACAACAACAAATGCATAAAAATGTGCACATATTTTCATGCGGAAATTTAATAAAACAAAACAAAACCAAAAAAACCAAAGAACGCCTCACAAAGATCACAGTGAGATATGGGCACGAGAATGAATGAGATTCACAGTGGGATTTGAACTTTGACAAACTTGAGTTTTGCTTGTACATACAGCCCTGTGAAATGATCACTTTAAAGGGTTTTGTGTGGGAGATTGGTGATTCTCAAATCTGGAACTAGGTCTCAGGGCTGCTTCACACAGTGTGTTGTTGTTTTTATGCCTTTGGCATTTTTAGTTTGCACCAGAGGCTGTGGTGTGTGGCTGTGAGAAGCACATTTTTCAAACATGTTTCATGTGGGTCCGCCCTTCAGAAAGCGGCTGTTGGTTGCAATGCTCACTTTCCCCATGTTAATCCACGTACGAATGAGCACATGGAGAAGGGAACAGGATCATGCCCACTGGCATGCACCCAAACTTTGGCTATGTTTACCAGTTCTAGTGAAGGTGTGGAGGTTAGTGGGTAGTGGTGGGATCAGCACACATGAGGCAAAGAAAGGAAGGAAGGAAGGATATTTGCAGGCCATTTTTCATGGGGTGTTTGGGGCAGATCTGGGAATCTAATGAAAAACCTCTAAGAAAAACCATTCAACAAACAACTGTGATTCCTGGCTAAGACCCTGTTTGGAGAGTAGCTTCCCAGTCTTGCTTCCCATAGATTTAATGTCACAGATCAGACTGGCAGAACAAGCTACATAGCCACTAAGGGACACATTACCAATTTATCCCTATCCCAGTAAAAAGAAACATGAAAAAATGTCGATAAACCCCGGTCCTGAAAAAGACAAGGTTTGTACCGTCAAGCTGAGACACTGGCACAAAATGGCTTGGAGTGTTCTGTCTTTGGGGGAGAAAATACATCTTTATTTTTAACTGAAGAGTTTTATCCCCCTCTAAGCTCTTTGGAGCAATTGAAAAGCAATGATGTGCGGGTGCTTTCAGGCAACCCACAGTTGCTATGGGCATTGTGTTACATCCAGCAGCTTGTATCCAGTTAAAGAAAGGAAGGAGGGGGGAGGCAAGGAAGAAAACCCCACTCTTGTACTAGCTTCTGTAGCAACATAGGCAAGTGGCCTATGACTCTGTACAGGGTATCTTGAAAGTGAATGACTAAAGAATCGGAACTATGAAAGGAAAAACCAATTTTCACTCTCAACAGTACACTTCTGGCAAATGATGACTACTATAAACTACCCTTGGATTGCATGCAATTTCACTGCACGGTGCTTTGTAGATCTCTGTGTTTATCCAGCCATTGTTATTTTGGTGTCCTCTGGACAGAGGCCCAGGCCTACATTCTTTACTGTCAGGGGCTCTGGGAGCTGAACGAGAGGAGTTGTGTCTTGAGGTTGGTGCCCTGCTAGCTAAGATAGCGCCTGGGACTGTGCACCCTAACCTAATGGAACCTAAATATGGAGGCTCCGGTCTGGTGTAAATGCTTGGCTCACTGTCCTTTCTTGGTCATCTGAGCAGAATCTTCTTCCTGTTGCTATTCAGTTTCTCATCTTTCAGCTCCACTAACTGACTCGAGAGTTTGTGAGTTAAGAATATAAGAAGAACCATGCTTCATCAGACCAAGGATCCATCTAATCCCACATTCTCGGGGCCAGCTGAAGACATGCTGGTGCCTGAAGCAAAGAACAAGATGGCACTCCCTCCCATTCCATGTAGAACAGTCGAGTGGTCCTGGAGATGAGTCTGTCTTCAGCACTGACAATGGGACAGCATCTTCCACTGCACCTGAAGGTTGCAGTATAACTTAGGGAGCACAAAGCAGGCCATGCAATATGCAGGTCTTTCCTCCAGTACCTTGCTGCTGCCTCCCAGCATCTGCCACCTGAGGCGACTGCCTCACTCTGCCTAATGGCAGGGCTGGCCCTGAGCATTCTGTTCACACAGTGGCCAGCCAGCAGCCTGTGGGAGGCCTACAAGTAAGACACTGGTGCAATAGTGCAACTGGTATACAGAAGCATAGTGCCTCTGATACTGAAGATAGTGTATAGCCATCATGAGTAGTAGCCATTGATAGTCTTCTCCTCCATGAAAGGGTTGGATAAATAGCTGCCTACACAACTGGTCTCTGGGGTATAGAAAGAACAAGTCTCCTGTAATGAATTCCTGGCCTGTTTCTTTATCCCATTGGTGTTCAAAAAAGGATTTGTTTAGGTAGCCCAGTGTCTCCCAGATTGGAAGGTCAGCAAAACCATTATGTTTATCATTAAATGGCACTAGCCATTCATGGCGACTTGTGTTCTTCTCATATGCTAGATCTCTTTTTGCATTCCACACAGATCATACATAACTTATTTTGTAATATGGACTGAATTTAAATTGGGGAAAAAATATTATTTGGGCTGAAAAAATAGGTGTGTCTGCTTCAAAGACTAACCACTTCAACCTCAAAGGGCAAACTAATGGAAGCCAGACGTTTCCCCAATGTAAAAAACAAAACAAAATAAAAATGATTGAACGTTCACCATTATTTCCTTGTAACAGGTACTCTGAAAACAGTTTAATGCATAGAATATCACAGCTGCTGATACAATCACACAGAAGCATGTTGTTCTTTGTGAAAAGGTGTGAACAGAAAATACATTCTTCTCTATTTTCAGTTGTATTTGCCAGAGCCAGCGTGGAAATCAGTTGTGAATTGTTATTCTTTTTTCAGTGTTTGGCCCCAGTAAAAGCTTGTTTACTGATAAAAACTCCATCACACCTCCCCCCTCCCCCAAAAGCAGACTTTTGGAGCGGGCAATGTAACACAGAGAAGCAGCAGATGTCTTATCATAACCCTTTTCTTTCTTGTCTCTTCTCTGCTCCAAATTGCCCCTTATGACTGAGGGCTTCTACATGCATATTTTGGGGGCAGTCAGAGGAAATGCATCGGGGGGGTATTTGGAGAGGAGAAGTGATGGGTGAGGGAAAGGGTCAAGGATCCAATCCTCTGCCACCTCTCTACTTCATATTGGCTTATTCCAAAACTGTTTTCTTTTCTTTTCTTTTTTCTTTTCTTTTTTTTTAATACAAGGCTATTGAGGTGAGTTAGTAACTTGAACTTGCCTGTAAGACTAGCACAATCTTTAGCTCCAGTAATTTTCTTCATTGGATAAGCCAATATGAATTGTAATCAAATTATCTTTGCTTAGCCAGAGACCCCTGTTGTTCTCAGAGCAATAAGGAAACCAATCAACAAAGCTCCCTCCCTCCCTCCCTCCCTCCACACACACACACACACACACACACACACGGTAGAATAGATTTGGAGACTGGGGGTTGGGAGATCAGGGTTGTGTAATATAATGGCCAGGATTCGCCCAATATATTGTTCCATGGGGTTCTCCACATTTAGCAAATATCACACAGCCTTACCGGAGCTTTGGCTTCCCAAGTCTTTGTGGGTTTAATGACTGGCAAAATACATGCACTCCGCCTCCCTCCCTTGTTTATTCCAATTCCTTCCCATGTGATTTATCGATTCCAGCAGCAGATGCAACTGTTTTATCATGTGATTTAGGTTCATTACAATTAAGGTAGCTTTAACAATGGTGGATTATCCCTAGGGACCTATGAAAATCACTTACCTGTTCGCGGATTATGCTGATGGTGGGGGGGAGGTGCTCCATCCCTCCCCCCGGAATCCTAGATGGGGGGGAGGTGCTCCGTCCCTCCCTCCGGAATCCTGGATGGGGGGGAGGCGCTCTGTTCCTCCCCCCCCCGAATCCTCCTTGGCCGGCTGTGCTCCGCGGCGGCTCTGCAGAGCAGCCAGCCAGGCCCAGCCAGGCCAGAGCCGTCTGCAGCCGGATTTCCGGCTGTGGAGGGCTCTGGGAAAAAAACCAACAACCACGTACGCAAATGGCGGTGGCTACGGCTGCCACCATTTGCGTTCCTTATTTTTGACATCTTAATCTACGTAAATATTTATGTAGACTAAGACGGCCCAAAAGAAGGAACGCAAATGGCAGCGGCCATAGCCGCCGCCATTTGCGTATGCCTTTTTTTTTTTACCCAGATGGTTTAGGCTATGTAAAAACTTACGTAGCCTATCACGTCGGTGTAAAAAAAAAAAACACCTACAAATGGTGGCGGCGGCAGCTGGTTGGAAGACCAGCCGCTGCCGCCACCACTACCGCCGCCGCCGCCTGGAAGATCCGCTCCAGGTAAGTCTCATCCCGGGGGGATCCATGGGGGGGGCGGGGGGCAGGCCATTCCACCACAGATTTTTGGGGGGCTGAATGACAGTGCATTCGGCCTCCCCAAGATCTGTGGTAGAATTCTCTGCCATCCTTAATTATCCCTTGAAATTGATGCGAGAGGCATTGGAGGTTGATGATGTCATGAAAAGGACCCGGGACCTTTTGTGAGTGAACAATCACAAGTGCACAATAAGTGCCTTGTGTAGAGACACTCCATAAATCTATACCTCCAGGTCAGCTGAGATACAAAAAATGACTCATCAGCAGTCATGCCCTCCTAACCTCATGGATTTATAATGTGCCACACAATTAAGATACTCCACAATGGGCTTCCCTAGAAGGATGCTGAGAGGCCATCACATGGCAGGTGGTTTCTGGCAGGTAGTGCTTGGGAGTGCACTGAACTCCAACTAGGATACACTCCTGTTTCTGTCTTCCTGGAAGTGGTAAGAGTTGAATGATTAGAACTCTTTTCTTCCTCATTTAATCTGAAATGCATTTTTTCTTAAATGAAGAGATGGCCTGAGTAAAGAGGGCACATGAGCTCTTTTGGAGCTGGAGTTTCAGAGCTTCTGCAATTATGAGCCAGAGGTGTTTTTTTTTTTTCTTTTCTCCTTGACATCAAGTTCACCTTTCACTTAAATAATTGTGCATGGCCATTCCAGTTAGATATGTCCCCAAAAAGAGGACTATCCACCTACTCAAAATTTACTTTAGATCTCTGGATTAACACTTCTCCATTGAACCAGATGAGGTTTCGGCATATATGGCAAAAGACTAACCATTTTGAGAAGCAAGGAAAACATCAAAGGCAGCTTCTGTTGATCCAATAAAACAAATGCAAAATGATGTCCGAAGGGATAGATCCAGCAAAGGAGAATTCTTGAAGGGCAAGGCAGAGTGAGCTCAGAAATATGGCTAATACATGCAGAGGGCAGAATAACAAACTCCCTAGGTAGCCTTAGACAAGACACTGTTCTCACAGCCTCAAGCCACCACCACCCCATTGTATTAATCCCATAATAACTATATTAATCCCATTACGAGATGGGATTAATAGTGCTAATCTATCTTGAAGAGCTGTCTTGTAAGGCAGTCTGAGATTATGTCAGTGGTGTGGTGATATTCCTGGATCTGGCCCTGTTCCTGGTTGCTCAGATAGCAGCAGAATCCAAAAATGTGCTTTTCCAATTTCATGTGTATAGTGGAAAGAATGTTGACTAAAACTGGGGAAGTCCTGGTCCAAACCACCATTCAACCCTTAAGCACTGGGTCACCTTGGACCAACAAAGATGGTCCATGGTATTGCAAACAACAAGTCCTGCGAGCAAATTTTGAAGGAACATGGCATGTTTAGCCTGGAGAAGCAACGACTGAGAGTGGACATGATAGGCCTCTTCAAATCCCTGAAGGACTGTGGTATACAAGAGGGCACAAGACGTGTTCTCTGCTGCCCCAGAAGACAGGACTAAAGTTCATGGGCTTAAGTTTCATTTAATTTGTTGTTTTCATCCATTCCCTATGGATGTAGTGAACTGCCTTGTGTATGCATGATATAGGAAGGTGGGGTATAAATTGTAGCAAGCAAGCAGAAAATGTGAAGCATTTGAACTCTTGTAATGCACTATATAAATTCTCTTTGGACAAACTTTATGGAGTCTGTTTCAATCTTGCATTGTTGTGTTTTCTCTGATTATGTGCCTTACATTCAGTCCCTGGGGGTGGTTCTGTGTTTCTCAAAAGATACATAGGGTGCTCAATTTGCCCTATTTTTTTTCCTCCATCATTGATAACATGTTATTTAATCTTTGTGATGACTTGCAGCCAGAACTAATGGAATTGTACTTTACTATAGCAATTCTAAGTTTAATTACTCAAGAAAGCCACTGATATTTTCAAAATCATTCCTGAATTACCTTTTAGAAGCTGCAGCAGTACAATCAAATCTAGGCATTTCTTTTCTTTTAAAGTGTGTGTGTATCAGTGTGCAGTTTATCCATAAAAATGAGTCGCTTTTCAGCATTTGTAACCTGGGCACTCACAGTGAGGCCATCTGGGAAAATTACTTGAAATTACTGGGGAAATTACTCATCGCAGAGGAGAGCTAGAGGGCCACATGACATATTACTGAGTGAATTCTAATTCAGACCAGGCAGAGGACCCTTGGATTCCATATTACCATCCATGCCAATTTGTTTCTCTTTAAACGGAGTGGTTTTTCAGATTTCAAGGTTACCTAATGATAAGGGGGATCAGAGCAAAACGGTTTGTCACAAGTTAACATGAACTCTGGCAGTCTTCCTTTTATAAAACAAGGAGAAATTCTTTTGATACTTCCAAACCCAATTTTCTTTTTTTTAGTACTAGCAAGCATGCCAAGGTAGACAAAGTCCTTGATTGCCAAGGCACTTTGCTAGTTCCCCTCAACTCCCCCCCCCCCAAATGTTTCTCCTGAGCTCTTCTTGGAACAGGAGCTTTAGGGATGATCTAAGTTGACCCCTGAGCGTGGAAAACGTGGTTGGCCCTTATGGATGGTTGAAAGTCTGGGCTGCACATTACAGTTGTAAAAGGGTATGTGAGGTTCCCACCCTTCTCAGAAACCCAAACATAACGAGGTAGTTAGGAAGCTGCAGCTTGTGCGAAACGTGGTAGACAGACTGAATGCAGGGACCAGAAAGTCTGAACATATAGCACCGATTATATCCCTCTTGCACTGGCAGCCTGTACGTTTCTGAGCGCATTTCAAGGTGTTGGTTTTGAGCTATAAATAGGGATGGCAGAGAATTCCGCCACGGATTCCAGTGAGGCCAGATTCCCCTGGAATCCGTGGCGGAACAGCCTCCTTCCCCCAGCCCCCCTGTGGAATCCCCCGGGATGGAACTTACCTGGGGTGGATGCGGCGGATTCGGTGGCGGCGGCGGTTCTGGCAGAGGTGGCGGCAGCAGCGGCTGGTCTCCTGGCCGGCTACGGCCGCCATTGACATCCTTCGAGCTGTGATAGGCTACATAAGAATTTATGTAGCCTATCACGGCTAACCCCCCCCCCCCCAAAAAAAACCAGTGTACGCAAATGGCGGCAGCTATGGCCGCCGCCATTTGCGTTCCCTATTTTTCGCCGTTCTAGCCTACGTAAATATTTACGTAGGCTATTACAGCGAAAAAAAGGGGAACGCAAATAGCGCCCACTACGCTATTTGAGTTCTCCTTTTTTTTCGCCGTAATAGCCTACATAAATATTTACGTAGGCTAAAACGGTGAAAAATAGGGAATGCAAATGGCAGCTGCCGTAGCCACCGCCATTTGCGTACGCTGTGTTTTTTTTCCCCAGTCATGATAGGCTATGTAAATACTTATGTAGCCTATCACGGCTGCCTGGCTGGACGCAAATGGCGGCTGCTACGGCGGCCGCCATTTGCGTCCGCAGCAGCCCATCCGTGGTCGTAACTCCAGCTGCAGATGGGCCTGGCCGGCTGTGGAGCAGAGCCAGCTGGGCAGGATTCTGGGGGGGAGGACCGGATCGCCTCCCCCCCCCGTCGAGGATTCCGGCGGGAGGGACGGAGCACCTCCCCCCCCCGCAAACACAATCCGAGAAAAGGTAAGTGACTTTTGTACATCCCTACTATCTTCCTTCACTCAGTCTTCCTTATGGTCCAGCTCTCACAGCCATAGGTTACTGAGGGGAATACCGTTGCTTTATGTGCTCATGACATAATCTGAAGCTTGGAACAGAGCCTATAGGTGTAATCAGGTAACCTCTCCATTGCAGGGTTTCTGACTGCATGGAGAGAGAGTAGATATTAGGGATGTACGAATCCCTTACCTTGTTCCATTCTGGGGATCTGCGGTGCGGGGGGGGGGGAGGTGATCCATCCTTCCCCACGGAATCCTCCACAAGTGGCTCTGCTCCATGGCAAAGCCACGGAGGCGCTGGCCAGGGCCAGCCACAGCCAGACTTCCGGCTGCAGCTGTGCTGCTGCGGCCGCAAATGGCAGCTGTCATAGCAGCTGCCATTTGCGTCCTTGCATTAGGCCATGATAAGCTACGTAAGTAATTACATAGCCTATCATGGCCTAATGCAGGCACGCAAATGGCGGCTGCTACGATGGCCACCATTTGCGGCCACAGCAGCCTGGCAACAGCTGGAAGACGAACCGGATCCGCTGCCGCCGCCACCTCTGCCGCCAGGTAGGTCTGTCCCGGGGGGATTTCGGGGGGTGGCGGTGGGGGGGGCAGTCCATTCCGCCTTGGACTCCAGGGGGCTGGATTCCAAAGAATCCGGCCTCCCTGGAGTCCATGGCGGATTTCTCCAACATCCCTAGTCGACATGCATATGACTTGTATGTCTCCAGGCTCTTTTCAGACCTTCAGGTGGCCATGTGGAGGCAATCCCAATTTCCACCCTCTGGCCTCTGCATGCTCACTGAATGCCTGGAAATAGTTGGGCTAAGGAGCAGCAGATGCTGGTGGCAGAATCCTAGGAACGTTCCCTTTGCACAATCTCTTTTTTTAGTGGCCTAGTATGGAGCGGTGCAGACCCAGGACGTTTTTCAGAGCAGAAGCAGTGATGTCACCTCCTACAGCACCAGGATGATTGACATGCTGCTGTCCATGTTCTGGCACGGAAATGCGATGATAATGAGGCCTTCAGGTTTTACTATTATTTTTGACAGATCAGCATATAGGAAGTTAGAGAATGAGGAAAATGGTTCAGCAGAGGCTGGATACTTCTTCCCTTTCCTTTGGTGGAATTCCTTCTTCTAGCAGTTGGTAACACATCATATAGCTGGACTATAAGGAAGGCTGAGCACCGAAGAATTGATGCTTTCGAACTGTGGTGCTGGAGAAGACTCTTACGAGTCCCCTGGACTGCAAGGAGGTCAAATCAGTCCATCCTAAAGGAAATCAACCCTGAGTGCTCATTGGAAGGACAGATACTGAAGCTGAAGCTCAAATATTTTGGCCACCTAATGCGAAGAGAAAACTCTCTGGAAAAGACCCTGATGCTGGGAAAGACTGAAGGCAAAAGGAGAAGGGGACAGCAGAGGATGAGATGGCTAGATAGCATCACCGATGCAATGAATATGAACTTGAGCATGCTCCGGGAGAGAGCGGAGGACAGGAAGGCCTGGCGTGCTATGGTCCATGGGGTCACGAAGAGTCGGACACAACTGAACGACTGAACAACAACAACAACAACAACACATCATTTACATTTCTAATAATAAAAAAATCAGCTCTGCCTGGAGATCTTTTGTTCAAGGTCCATGTGCTTTACAAGTTGAACCTATGCAGTCAGAACTAGCACTGTGCTGATTTTTTAAATCTATTTATTTTGGACCATCTGTGGCAGGAGAGGGGCAAAAAAGAATTCCCAAAATCATGGGAAAGGGTGAGAATTTTGGAGAAATGTCTCAGCGTGCAGGGCTTCAGTGCTTACTTCACTCTAAGAGGTGGCTGAGGGGCTCATGTGTGCTCTTTCTTTTACAGTGTACCCCTGTTCTGTCCCTGCAGCCCCTCCAGCTGCTGGAGCTTCTTGGAAAGACTCCTAGAAGACTTAACCGGGACTTCTTCCCTTGGGGCTTTCCAGTGCTGCTGCCAGCTGAATGCCTGGAAGCTGAGTGAGGCTTTTTTCTTTCTTTGCTGTTATTCAAAGGCCTTTCAACAACAAGAAGAAGAAAAATAAGAAGAATAACAACTATTCCTTGACATCCCAGCGAAAGAGGCAGAAACAATGACTGCCTCTTTCGCAGAGAAACAAAGAGGTTGCAAAGAGGGCAAGAGGGGTTTTGGCACAGAACTAGTCCAAACTGGGCACCACTTAATTCAATGGAGCTTACTACCAGGGAGTTATGTATAGGATTGCTGTCATGCTGACCTTAATAAATGGGCTATTATGCTATCATTTAATTTAATTTATTGAAAATATTTCAAAGCTTCAAACTCAGAAACTAAAAGCTCCTACAGAACTGCTCTGTGCATGTGCGTGTATGTACATGCTGCTAAGATGGACTCCTCCTGGGCCCCATCAACACTGAGCTTTTACTCTGGGGCGGGTGCGAGTCGAGGTCCTTCATGATAGATGACACAGTTGCAACTTCGCAGCCATCTGTGTTTTTCCCCCAGAGTTCCAAGGAGTCGTTTTACTGCGATTTGGGAGGTTTGTTGCGGGTTTCCCCTTGGTTGCAGGCCATCTATTCCTGCCCTGAACCTACTTCACATTTTGCAGTGGGCATGTTGTAGGCATGTGTAGTGCCTGCCCACTCTGTGATGCCCCTTTACTCCCCCCATCCTTTCGCAGCTGCACAGTTATAGAGGCACAGAGGGGCATTTTCATCTGCTTAATCATGCGTTCACACACTCAGTACCCAGGGGCCGGGGGTGGGGCTTGGGGAAGGACTAGGGATGTTGGAGAATTCTGCCACAGACTCCAGTGAGGCTGGATTCTTTAGAATCCAACCCCCTGGAGTCTGTGGAGGAATGGCCTCCCCCCTGCCACCCCCTGAAATCCCCCCCGGAATGGACCTACCTGGTGGCGGATGTGGCAATGGTGGCTCCGGCTCATCTTCCGGACACTGCTGGGCTGCTGTGGCTGCAAATGGCGGCTGTCATACTGGCCGCCATTTGCGTGCCTGCATTAGGCCGTGATAGGCTACATGAATACTTACATAGCCTATCACAGCAAAGGGCAGGGGCGCAAATGGCGTAGCGGCGGCCATTTGTGTCCCTGCCTTTTGCCATGATAGGCTACGTAAATACTTACATAGTGTCAGGAGCGCCCTAGCTGCCTCTTATAGTCCCCTCCAATAGCCAACTCAAGACACAGACGACGAGGATTCTTTCTAAGGTTTTATTCCTTTATTACTTAATGACTCTTACAGACACTAGCGACTAAGCAAGGAACAGCCCTGGGGTAGATAGCAGAGTAGCCTAAGCTCCAGGTAAGGCAGTTGGTCCCCGTTTGAAGGAGAAGTACGGGAAGACTCTGAACTTATGGGCTATGGAGAGATCCTCCCTCTTACCCTTGGGTCCTCAGGACACGACCGTTGTTTTAGCACCAAACAAGCGGAGCGCCTCCTTTTGGCACCTTCCATCTGTCGCTGCTCCCTGCATCTGCGCCAAGCATCCAGCAAGCCTCCCTCCACAACTTTCTCGCTGCCAGGGTCACTATCTATCCCAGGAATGCTGACAGGAGGAATCTCTGCCAGCTGCTGTGCTTGTGAAAGATGAGCGAGCTCCTCTCCCACAGATTGCTGTTCTTCCTCAGAATCAGAACTGCTCTGGGGATCTATGGGCTCAGTTTCCACCCTGACACATAGCCAATCATGGCTTAATGCAAGGACGCAAATGGTGGCCACTACGACAGCTGCCATTTGTGGCCGCAGCAGCCCGGCAGCAGCTGGAAGTCTGGCTGTGGCTGGCCCCGGCTAGTGGCTCCGCAGCCTTGCCACGGAGCGGAGCCAGCTGGGGAGGATTCCAGGGGGAGGGATGGATCACCTCCCCCCCCCACCGAAGCCCCAGACCAGAACCAGGTAAGGGATTCGTACATCCCTAGGAAGGACCAACATCATCCAGGCCAACATTTTGGAGTGATGGCTAGGCAGGCACATAGCACAGCATGAGTGTGAACCATCACGAGAGTCTCGGGCTGGGGAACTGTCAAACTGATGGTGTGGAAATGAAGGAGCACAAAACACCCACTTTTTATCTAAAAAGGGATGGAAAGACATATCGGAGCCCCTCAGATACAAAACAGCCACTGCAGTGTTGCACTCCACACTCACTGGACTGCACAGCTGACTGTGCATTTCAGTAAAATGGCCAAAAAAAGGGGCACGGTGAGTCTGTTAGGAAAGCGCGCAGTACACAGCGAGTGTATTGCGGTGCACATTGAATCGAAGCCACATTGCTGCGCAGTTGCAACAGGGTGGGGAGTCAAAGCGGTGTCATATAGATGGGGCCATGAACTTCAAAATTTACCACTACTCACCACTAGAGATGTATATATTGTGTTAAATCCATTCAGTCTGTGTTTCACACATTGTCAGGCGTCATTTATTCCATCATATGCTCATTGACAGAACTGGATTTTATATACCAGAATTTCATTCTACTTGCAATTATTATTATTATTATTATTATTATTATTTAGATTTCTATACTGTCCAATAGCCAGAGCTCTCTAGGTAGTTTACCAAGATTAAAAACATTAAAAATACAATATATCAAGATTAAAAAACATTTACATAAAAACACACAGAAACCAACAATATACACAAAAGAAATATATATCTAAAGCAACTTCAAACAACCAATCTAAAAACAAAACACACAAACCCATAACCATAAGACATTCCAGGATCGATTAAACACTTATCATATACTGCCGAATGCCTGGGAGAAGAGAAAGGTCTTAACCTGGTGCCGAAAAGATAACAATGTTGGCACCAGGCAGGCCTTGTCGGGGAGATCATTCCATAATTTGGGGGCCACCACCAGTGCTAATGCAAATTAGTGCAAATCCCCCCTCCCCAGTGAAAACCAGTCCTCAAGTCTGCAAAATCTGTGTGACTCAGAAACAGTGGGTCTGCTGTGGTATCTGCAGATCATATTCACAGAAGTCCAAACTCACTGGAATCTGTTGTGGATTTCTCTGACATACATACACACCACTGTTCATTTCTCTACTGTAGGGTAGGGATGTACGAAAGTCACTTACCTTTTCAACAGGGTGATTCGTGGTGGGGGGGAGGTGCTCCGCACCTCCCCCTGAAATCCTAATCTGGCCGGTTCTGAATCCGCTGGGCAGCCTGCAGGGGGGGGGGAACAGCGTACGCAAATGGCGGCCGCTATGGCGGCAGCCATTTGCATTCCCTTTTTTTGCTGTTTTAGCCTACGTAAATATTACGTAAGCTAATATGGCGGGAAAAAAAGGAATGCAAATAGCGCCCACTACGCTTTTTGCGTTCCCCTTTTTTTCACCGTAATAGCTTACGTAAATATTTACGTAGGCTAAAACAGCAAAAAAAAGGGAACACAAATGGTGGCTGCCATAGCCGCCGCCATTTGTGTACGCTGTTTTTTTTTGGGGGGGGGCTTGCCATGATAGGCTACGTAAATACTTATGTAGCCTATCACGGCCTCCGCATGGACGCAAAAGGCGTCCCTGCGTTAGCCGTGATAGGTACGTAACTATTTACATAGTCTATCACAGCTATGATGAAGAAGCAAATGGTGGCCCCAGGGCGGCCGCCATTTGCAAGTCAGCATGGACGGCAGCAGGTAAGTGCTCTGTTTCGTGCACCTTTCATGGGTTGGGGGGGCAGGGGCTTCGTTCTGCCAGGGATTTTGGGGGCCAAATGCACTGGCATTCGGCCTCACCGAGATCCGTGGCGGAATTCTCTGACATCCCTACTGTAGGCTCACTCAGGTAGCTGGTTGATACCCAGATCACTCATCCTGCAAGGCTTCTTTGCTTTCATCTCTTCTGGAGGTGTGATATCACTGTAGAATTTGTAACAGAGAGATGTCTAGATGCAATGTGGATAGGTACATTTGTCTGTGTGTTTGTCTTCCCTGTTGATATTTAGCATGCGGGTGGGAATCTAAGTTTTACAACAAAGGGTGCACGCAGATGAGAGGAGAAAAATTCTCACCTGCTCACCTCCCTATATTCCATCAAGGCATCAAGTGTACACATTTCTGGGCAAAGAGATTTTTATTATCAGTATCAGAACTCTTTTGTTGTACCCATTTCCTCCATGGAATCAAGCCCCAAGAGATATAAGAGTGTGCCATACCTCCCACTCAATTCCATCATTATTTAACTTCAGAAGGAAAGTGTGGCATCTATTAACTAATGCCTGCAAATGACTTTGGAAATTTCCCAGGAAAAGGAGGCTAATGTATGAAAGCATAAGGTGTGCATTCATTATGAATGTTGCTACGGAGAGGTCTCCTCTACATTTAGTGGACTGTTTATTTTATTATATATGTGACTTTTAGGCTTAACTAGCTCCTCAACTAATGAGTGGCAATTACAGTGCAACCTGTTCAAACAAAACATAAATGGCAAGGTGGCTGTTTATACAACGGAGGTCTATTTAACTAAATAACAATAATGTGCAACACACTTTATGCCTGGGATTTCCGAAGGCTCACAGAGATCAGGGTGATTCACTTTACTGCCCATGTTAAAAAGCTTAATACCAGTACATCTAAATACAATAACTCCAGTGGTTATTGCAAGCTACTCTTGGAGACATCTGATGTGAGCACAATCATGAATGCCTTGGTTACATACCGTTTGGATTACGGTAACGTGCTCCGTGTTAGGCTGTCCAAGTTGCCATACCACTAGGGATGCTGGAGAAATCTGCAACAGAACCAAATGAGTTCAGATTTTTGTGGATCTGACCCATGGATTCCTTAGCAGACCAGCTTTCCCCCCACCAGGCAGATTCCACCGACTTGGGGACCGTTTTCCTGACATTCTTGAATTTTGCACAAATATTGTCCCTAGTAAAAGATGCAGAACACACACACACACACACACACACACACATACACACACCTGCCCCAAAATGTGCAATTCCCCATAGGCTAAAGTGTGAAAATTTACATTTTGGGTGTGTTTTTGGATGTTTGCATGTGCAAATTTGCACAAATGCAAATTTGCGCAAATTCAGAAATGAAAAACAAACAAACCTCTGAGTTCATTGATGGGTGGACGATAGAACAAAAGGTTCTGTAAATCTGTAAAACACAGATGGAATGGATTTTACACAGTTTGTACATCCCTACCTACCACAGGTCAGCTCTATTTGCCAGCCTGTGCTGCACATTGTCAAAGGTTCATAGATCTTTAGAACTGGATAATATCTAGAGGCGTACCATTGTTAGCCTGACACAGCAAAAATATGAAAGTGACAACAACAACAACAACAACAACATGACATTTTCCACCAAAATTAGACTGCTGAAATTATGGAAGCTTGGGGTAACCAGGAATTGACTTTTGTCTGGAAGGACTGAGCTCAGTTCAGTTCTGGCATGGAGAACAAATTCCTAGGTTCAGAGTGTGATCAGAGACACCCTGTTCTTTAATACAAGAACAACAACAACAACAACAACAACAACAACCTGGTTCTCCTTGGTAGATCTTAGATCTCTGACCTAACCAAACTCATTGGTCTATGATAACACTGAGCTTCCACCTTCATCAGTAGCTGTACTGTTAAATGGATACCAAGAGTGGAAGTCTGTCCGTGTTTGTGTATCAGGACAAGAGAAAGAAACATTAAGAGTTCTGGGTGCCTTTCCCCCCCTCCCATGGGCCACAGCCTCCCCCAAAATACATTTTAAAAAGAACGTTTGTAATGAAAAAACAAACAAACATCCGGAGCACTTAGGGATGGGCAAACTCACTGGAGCCCACCTTGCCTGCCACTCGCCAGACCCCTGCCTGCTGCCCACCCCTGTTTGGTGCACCATGTGATCCACTGGATGGTCCACAGGCACCTGGCAAGCTGCGTGCAAAGCCCCTCATTCTGCGAGCCACCCTTTCTCATAAAGTGGTGGCTCAGCTATTTATGGAGATTGCCACTTGCTTAAAATGGCAGCTGTAAATAGCTCAATTTTCGCAAAACTACAGGAATAAATCACTCACACCTGTAATTTTGTGTAAATGGAGCTATTTACAGCTCCCGTTTTATGCAAATAACGATGTCCATAAATAGCTGAGCCTCCATTTTTACACAAAATGATGGCGCTTGGACAAGCGGGGATCCCTGTGCTTGCCTGACTAGGTGCATGCTGAATTGGACAAGCACGGGGACCTGTGGACTGCCATCTGGGGACCAAGCCAATGAGAAATCGCTGAGCTCAAGCCCCAACTGGAGTCCTCCAGTACCCCTAGGAGGACTACAGAGTGCCAAAAAGGACTCGTTTGCAAACTAAATTTGACACCTTTAGGGCTCCGTTGGAGCTACAGGGCACTACAGAGAACAAGCTAGCACTGTGCTGAAACCCCACCTGCCCTTTCACAACCTCTTCATTTCCTTCCCTGAGAAAGAGGCTGCTGTTTTCCTGCCTCTTTCATTGGGATGTTGAGAATTTCTCTGAAATGTCTCAGGGTGCAGGCCTTGAGTGCCTACTTTACTATAAGAGGGTGGGGGGGCTGCTCTTTCTTTTACCACTGCCCCCGGTTTAGTCCTTGCAGCGTCTCCAGCTGCTTGAGCTTCTTGGAAAGACCCTGGAGGACTTATCCAGGATCCCCTCCCATGGGTCTTTCCAGAGCTGCTGCCCGCTGAGTGCCTGAAAGCTAAGAAGGGCATTTTAATTTATTTTTGCTTTATTGTTATTAACAGTCCTTTTAACAACAAGAATGACAAGAATGACAACAAACCCTCTCAGCTTCCAGGCAGCAGCACTGGAAAGCCCCAAGGGAGGAAGCCCTGGCTAAGTCCTCCAGGTGGCTTTCTGAGAAACTCAAGCAATGGGAGAGGCTGCAAGAACAGAAAGGGGGCAATGGGGGGGAAGTAAGAGAAAGAGCACACACACACCTCCCAGCCACCTCCTTATAGTTAGTAAGCACTCATGCCCTGCACCCTGAGAAACTTCAGAGAAAGTCTCAACCCTTCCCACAGTTTTGGGGTGCAGTTTCTTTTTGCCCTCCCTCTCAACAAATGGTCAAAAAGAGAAAGCTTTAAAAGCTCAGCACAGTGCTAGAACAAATGTAAACCTTTGGGTGTGTGGGGGCCACCTTGGGGCATGACAGGGGCTGCATGTTGCCCAGCCCTGATATAGATTAAAGCTCACCCTCCCCTCCTTGAAAACTTGCACACTATTGCCAATTTCTTCTGTGTGTCCCCCCTGCCCCTGGCCCACATGCATACACTTCTTCTGGGTTAATTGATAATGCTCTCCAAGGTTTAGAATTGATCTTTGGCCTCTTAAAATATTTAGACCCCTGAAATAAGCCCGGTTGTGGAACTGCAGTTCACTTCCCAAGTTTGCATTGAGGGGGGCCGGGGAAGTGTCACAATAGCAGGGTACATTATACAATGTAGCCATTAAATCTGGGATATTTTTTTGAAGTGGGAGGCAGAGATTAATGAGTACGACTCACATGATGAATTAGATGCGAGCAAAGAGGCACAATTTCACACTGGTGCAGGAAATGGAAACCCGAGGAAGGCAGAAATATTAAAATGAAATTAATAGTGCCACATTTGTGAGGTCAGTAAAATATGTAATCCTTCTTAAGGCTCTGGCTTTCTTGTACAGCTGGATGACAATGATTTCTATGGTCTAATTTCTACTTTAAGACCCCCCCCCCCCGGCTGTGTTGTATTTCTGCCTGCTATTTGTACATCCAGGTGTAGCTCAATAGACAGAATCAGAGGGAGAATCGGAGGGAGAATCAGCACGAATGGCTTTTCCTGATAGCCAGCATGAGGATTATCTTTTATGAGTGAAAGATAAAGATCTTTCCTGAATTTGCATTGGTCCAATGAGAAATATGACTAGCAATTAGGTCTCAGGCAAGACTCAATGGATGTTGTCTTTTTGTTACCCTTGTGATGTTGTTTGTTGTTGTTGTTGTTATTTGGTGGAGGAATTATTTGTAAAGTTCCTGACCAAGAGGTTTCATGCCATTTTGAGTTTGCACCACAGAAACTAGAGCTGATCCAAACTGTTGGTATGGTCAACCTTTTTTCCTGAGAAACCTCTGGCATTTCTAAAAACGAAATAAGAAAAGAGAAGAAAAGAAACATGCTTGTTACAGTTTTATTACATTATATTCCTCTTAAAAGGAACCTGGAACAAAATACGGGGAGGGAACACAGTATAGTCCTCCCAGATCCTTTTCCGTTCCTTGTGGAAGAAGGCTTCAGCATAGAGTTGGGCCATGTAACTTCTTTGGTCCATGTAACTTTTGCATGTTTATACTATGTTACGTTCCATTTCTGCATTAATCTGTGATTAAAAATGAAAAAAAAAGTCAACTCAAATTATTTAAATGTGTATTTTTCCCCTCAAAATGCTTATTTAAATTTCTTTTATGGTTTTATTTTTATTTATTTTTTAATATTGAGAACTGTTGAAACATTTTGGAAGTGCTTAAGGTGCAGACTCACAGGAGCAAGGCACAAATGTTTCTTCAGCAACAGGGAACCCCAGATGGAGCCTTAAATACGAGTGGCAGCTCCATCTGGTGTTATTAGCTCCACCTTTGGTGAGAGAAGCCTCTTCAGTTAAAGAGGCCTAGTCTGTTTCAGTAGCCATTGACTCTGAGGGCACAGGAGAACATGGTTCTGCTACAGGTTCTGGGTTGGAGTTAGAGGAGGGCAACACAACCTCCTAAGTTGGAAGAGGTGCTGGCAAAATGGGTTCTTCTTTTACCAGCAGTTTTGGGGACATAGGTATGTCTAGGGCTGGCTCTGTGGGCAATTTTGCTTCCCAGCTGGATACCTCATTTGAACCCCTGGGCGCATCACCCAAAGGTGGGAGTGAGATCCTGGGGTTGTGAAGCAGGTTCATAAAACAGTCTAGCATTATTTGTTGCACCTGCAAGTTAGATTGGTGTGATGACTAGGACTGGAGAGACCTGGGTTCAACTCTTCACTCAGCCCTTAGAAAGTAAGCTCGCTGGACTACTTTATGCCACTCACTATCTCTTAGCTGAACCTAGCTCAGAGGATTATTGTGAGGATAAAATAGCAGGGGAGAACTCTGAACTCCTCAGAAGAAGGGTGGAATAGTGCTCCAATAAATAAGAAGAGCAATATAATTAATCTGAGGCTAGGAGAAGAGCTGTTTATATAAGGACACAACAAAATTTAAAGCTAGGATATCCATCTCATACTCTTATCTTCTTGTGCCAAGAAATGTTTTTGTTTGTTTCCTTAACAATTCTGCAGTTATTTTGCCAAAGCATTGAATATCCACATTTTCCACAATATTTCCTTTTAGGCAAAAATCTGATGGCCAGTGGATTTCCATCTTGCTATCTTGTATTTAGAAATTCAAATGTAGTAGTTGTTGTTGCTGCTGTAGTTGTTGCTGCTGTTTGTTGTTTCTATGTTAGTTGTTTCTATGTTTGTGTTTAATTAGTTACAACTTTAGGCAAGGTGTCAGCGAATGGTTCTGGGCTTGTTTGATGATGCCTCAGGTTTAAAAAGGGAAGTCTAAATGCATTTATGAAATTCATCATGAGAACTGAACATTCAGAGTCTACCTATAAAATTCATCTGATAAACCAGAATCAAGAATTCCCAAATGTTAGACCTGTGCTGGATGCTCCAGAAGCCCTTATAAAATGTCTGTAACTTCATGGAGGATGCAATTGCTGCTGGTATTTTGCTCTGCAACCAGATTTGGCTGAGATAAATTGTCATCTTGTTCATGTACTCTCATTTCAGAACTTTATATCCCACCAGAAATGTGCTTAGATTCTCTGTCTGGATTAATACACTGACCATCTGCCCTTCCTATCCCTGGAATTGAAGAAAGCTTGCTTGTTCTGAACAGTTTATTCGTAAATGCCTGCTGTTCAAAGGGACCCAATAAAATGTGAAGTACATAAAAAAGTTGTTTGCGCTTGCACAGAAGTACATGCATGTGACCCAAACCATCAAGGGAAATCTGCTCACAAAAGCCAGCTTCTGCTTACAAGTTCCCTGCTGGATTAGGAAGAATATGTGCATATCTGATATAGGATATCTGCATCATGATGCCCACCCAAACATGGCCTGACTTGTGTAATCCCATTTCCACTGCAAGGTACACACAGCTACCTGATACCAAAAAAGACCATTGTTTCATCTCAGGATTGTCTATACTGGGGGTACAGAACCTTGGGCTCTGGGCCCAATTCACACCTTTGGGTTTCCTCAAATGGCCACACCCTCTTCACTTGACCCCATCCATTTTCCCCCAACCACCGATCGTCTAGTGGTTTCCCAGCTTTTGTGCAGTTTTTTCCCCATTCTACAAAGTTGAAACACCTCTCCTAAGTTTTAGTAACTGGATGTAAGTACAGATGTATGAACAGCCAACTATCTTGTCTGGGAGCGGTCCAGGAGGGGCAATTTGGGCCACTCAGCCCCACGGAATCTTCTGGAGCCCAGTCACATCTGCCAGAGTGGCTCTCTGGCTCCCTGTGAAATGTGGTATGCTAATGGCAGCTGCCATTAGCCTATCGTGGGAAAAATACAGCTGTAAATGGTGTGTCGTATGCCATTGGTGGCCGTAAAACACTGACTTTGACCTAAATTGCAGCTGTTTATGGTGTCAAAGTAAGTGCTTTTTGGATGCAAATGGTGTACAATACACCATTTACGGCTGAAACATTAATGGCAGTCACCATTAGTGTATTGTGTGTTATAGGAAACTGGAGAGCCACCCTGCAGGAACTCCTCCAGACCTGGAGGTAAGTGCAGCCACTCTGCTGTGGATTTCAGAGGTCAGATCCTTTGGAATCTGGCCTCATTTGAGTCTGTGGCAGAATTCTCCAGCATCCCTAGCTGTAAGAGTAGGGATGTATGAAAGTCACTTACCTTGAAAGAAATTTGATTTGCGATGGGGGGGAGGCGCTCCATCCCTCCCCCCGAAATTCTGGTGGGGGGGAGGTGCTCCATCCCTCCCACCCGAAATTCTGGCCAGGGGGAGGCGCTCCGTCCATCCCCCCCGAAATTCTGGCTGGGGGGGGAGGCGCTCCGTCCCTCCACCCCCGAAACCTGGCCAGCTGGGCCGCAAATGGCGGCAGCCGTAGCCGCTGCTGTTTGCGTCCCTGCAGTCAGCCATGATAGGCTACGTTTACGTAAATGTAAATGTTTATGAGGCCTATCATGACTGAGTTAAAAACAAAAACAAAAAACCGCACATGCGCAAATGGCGGCACCCATGGGCGCCGCCATTTGTGTTCCTTATTTTGGCACTTTTAGTCTACATAAACATTTACGTAGACTACGGCGAAAATAAGGGGAACGCAAATAGCGTAGACGCTACGCTATTTGCATTCCCCTTATTTTCGCTGTAGTCTATGTAAATGTTTACGTAGACTACACGTGCCAAAATAAGGAACGCAAATGGCGGCACCCATGTGCACTGCCATTTACGTACATGCGTGTTTGTTTGTTTTTACTCAGCCGTGATAAGCTATGTAAACATTTACATAGCCTATCACGTTTTTTTTTTTTTTTACTGGAAATGGCGGCAGCGGCAGCCGATCGGAAGACCGGCCGTCGCCGCCGCTGCTGCTGAACCGCCGCCAAACCGCTGCCGGAGCCGCCGCCGCCAGGAGGATTCGCCCAAGGTAAGTCCCGTCCCGGGGTGGGGTGGGGGGGCAGACCATTTCGCCACCAATTTCGGGGGGCCGAATGCACTGGCATTCAGCCTCCCCGAGATTCGTGGTGAAATTCTCTGACATCCCTATGTAAGAGCTTTAAACTAAAATGCGCTGATATTGTTGGTATTCTGGCCTCATCCACCACTGGAATGCAGCCCCCAAGACCTTCTCTGAAATAGAATTTGGTTCTTCAGGAGAAGGAGGTTCAACACCCCTGGTTTATACTGCATTATATTGGCTCTTCAGGGTTTCACATTTCTGTCTTCCCTGGAGATGTTGTGGCATGAAGCTAGGGCTATTGAAGAAATCTGCAATGGAATCTAATGAGTTAATATTTCTATGAATCTGACCCACAGATTCTGCAGTGGACTGGTTTTTGCCAAAGTTCTACAGAGTAGCCGAACTTTTTTTATTTTTTAACTTTCTGGAATGTTATCCAAATTTTCTCATAGAAAATAATGTTTTTTAAAACCCTTGGACAAAAATCTGCGTTTTCCTCAATAGGCTAGCAAGAAAATGTGCAGGGGGTGGGGGTGGGGATATGCTTGTTTGTGCAAGGGAAAGTAGAAAAAAATCTGATTCTGCCAATGAGCGGACAACAGAACAAAAGGCGCCTGACAATCCACAAAAGACCGACGGAACAGATTTTGCACAGTCCGTACATCCCTAGCTAGAATGGATTTGGCAATCTATTCCAGGCATGCACAGAGCTGTGCTAGGCTTCTTTGCACTTCCTCCAAAGCTCAGCTCCTTTCCCGCTACATGGGAGGGCCCTGCCATTGCAAGGGAAGACTGCATCCTAAGCCCTGCTCCCATGCCAGCTCACAGCGATCAGCCTCTTCCCTTTCTGCCCAGCTGCTTTGCTTGCAGTTTCTGACGCTGCACCGTCCAGCTCAGTTGCACATGGCTATGCATGGATGAGTCTGTCTGTTCCACTTTCTGCAACAAGGGTGTTGAACCTCTTTCAGCTAGAGGGCCAAATGAGACGGACAGGGCTAAAAGCAAAATGAGGTAGGGCCAAAGGCAAATAGGGAAGGACCGAATTATGCAGATGGAATGGATTTTTACAAAATCTGTACAAAATCTTCCGCATACAAAGCATGCACTTTACCACTGAGCTGTAGCCCTTCTTCTATGGGAATAGAGTGGCATACGTTTTCCTCTAGACCTTGCAATGTGGGTAAGAAAGTGCATTCCCCCTTTTTTCCCACCCAATCTTATTTTCTTTAATAAAACAACACACTTTGCATTACCAATGTTCAGTGTTGAAATGATGAAGTATATTTTGAAAGGGGGCTAGCAAGTAAATGAAAGCAATCCATGGTGCCACAAAGCAGATGAGATGTATGTATTTCCTGCTGATCCTATATTGATTGCAAACGTGAATAAACGGCTCCGATTTCCTTTCAAAATTGTTCTCCTCGACCCCACACTCCACTTCTGAGCTAAATAAAATGTGATAACTTTATTAAGTCTGACGCATTCCATCATTTCCTTAGAATGTCTATGTTCATCAGGACATCTGGCATTTTCAGTGTGGCAAGCTCTATTTTTGCTAATTTTGCTCTGTTTATATTATCAGTTCAATGTTCTCTCCAGCTATGATTTGCTTTGCCTAACCTAATAAGAGAAGCTAAGTGTCCTGCTTAGGGATGTATGAGAAATTAGTTTCAGTTCATTTTGGATCAGGATTTATTCAGTTTTTACCTTCCAGACCGAACATGGACTCAGACACAATCTCTGATCAAAGGCTGTACATTTCCGAGCTTGCAATGTGATTCATGGATCAAAAAGAATGCATTCAACAGCATGAGTAGATTTGAAAAATGCATATTAAAATGCATAGTTTTGTGCAAAAAAAGTGCACAAATACACACTAATCAATGGGAGAAGAATGCATACATTTTAAAGATGCACAGAATGGATGCATAATTTGGAAAAAATAGATACACAAAAATATGGATGGATTTTCATGCCAAAAGAAATAAACAAAGCTTACAATCTGATATAGACTTGAGTCAGAATGCACTTCAAGATGGAATACAGAGAACCTGAGTGAGTTTGAGGCTTGTTAATTCACACATCCCTGGTTTTACTCTGGACAGATCAGGCTCAGCATTAGGGCAAAATAAGGGACATCCCAAAGGCAGGTAAATAAACACACAAATGGTCAAGCACAGAGTCCAGTAAGAGAGTACTTCAAGGCAAGAGTAGTCAGGAAACAGGCAATGGTCAAAGGCACATTATTAAAAGCCAAGAGGGTAAGTTCCAAAAGAAAGGTCTGAGGTGCAGCCAATGTCCCAATATGGGTGAGCAGTCAAACACAAACACAGTAATGAGAAGCAGAGTCAAGCAGAAGGCCAGAGGTCAGTAACATGGAGGTTCACTCACAAGGCAAGGTCATGGGAACAGGACACCGGAGCTGAATGTCTGACATCATTCCAGCAATGACTAGATTGAAATTGAAGGCTTATGGAACCTGAGCTCCCAGAACCCACCTATGGGTAACTCAGCTGCAGTTGATCACAGGCCCTCTAGCAAAAAGTCCTGCTCATGAAGACAGCCTAGCTCATGAGGAGACCTTTATTCCTGAGAATTGTTATTACCTTTTTCTTCAAGCAGGCACTCCTTTGCCTAGCCATGGTTATAGCCTGTACCATCAGGTGCCAATGTTCTCTTGGCCTGAGCAGTTGCTCAGCCTCCTCCTCTGACACATGGCTTAGGCATGTACCTCAGGACTCATGGCCATGGGTTCATCAGGGTCCACCATGGTTGAAGAGCCTGCTGTAGCTTTCCTTCAGTTGTTCTGCCCAAGATGTTTTGCTGCCTGAGGTAAAGATGGCTCCCACCCTCCATTACGTGTAAAGGAGCCAAGTGGACTGGCAGTTAGGCCTTGCTTCAACATTGACACTGGAATGGATTCCTCCTCTGCACCTGAGAGTAGCTTGTGGGGCAGGTTATGTGGCACACACCACTCTCTCCTCCAGTAACTCCTTGCCACCCCAAATCTGCTGCCTCAAGCAGCTGTCCAACCATGACTAATGGCAGGGCCAGCTCTGGCTGCTACCTGCCTCTCCACACGGAGAGCCAACCTTGAGACTTCCCTGCTGCTATGTAAGTTTGGGTTGGGGAAGGGAATACTGTCAGCTTGGGTTTGCAGCACAATTCCCATAATGAGCTTGTGTTGAGCTAAGCCCAGTCTCTGAAAGCTTTTGGCTTGACTCAGCATTGGGGGGCGGTATTTTGATCTATCTATCTATCTATCTATCTATCTATCTATCTATCTATCATCTCTCTCTCTCTCTCTCTCTCTCTCTCTCTCTCTCTCTCTCTCCTGCCCTGTTACTAATGGTCTCCCATCCAGATACCAATCAGATCCTTGCTTGCTTTGCTGGAACAATACTGTACTATTAGGTGTTCTGAGACTGCCCATTGGGTGGGTGGTGATCTCCCTCAGTGCGGCAGTCTCAGTGCCTGCTCAGCACTTCCCGCCCAGCAGCTCCTGGATCAGAGAGGCAGAGCAAGAAAGGCTAATGTTGCTTGACTTGTCATCGGACAAGCACCTGGGCAGTTTCCATGGCCAGGTGTATTGCGCTTCTCTGTCTAGAAGCAAAATGCGCTTGGCTATGGACACTGCAAACAATGGAGTCACGAAGCTATGCAACAAGTACATGTTGGCTTTTTATAAAGTGCAAGGCTCAAGCATCATTTTTGTGGGTCCAGTCCAAGCCCCCCCCCCCACATATACTACAGTCATATCCCATACATACAACCTCATGATTTGTATTTATAGCCAGACATGCTAGTATGGTGTGTGTGTCATGCATGGATGAAGCAGACATTTACTCATATATATATATTTGGGACCTGAAAACCCTACCAGAAGCACTGGCTTCTACTGTCGCTGGGATCACTGTTGCTGATTATTATGGTGCTTTGTCATTCCCAACAGCTGTCCCTCCCTCCTGCCTATGCCCAACTAACTGAGGCTGGTAGGTCAGGAAAAGAACATGTCTCAGATGGGGAAGCACAAGTCTCTTCTGCTTCTCTTTCTCATTACAAGCCCTAGTTTAATTGCATAAGTATACTCTCTATTCTTGAGAAGGGCCTCAGCCAGCAACTCACTGTTCAGAATGTTAGTTGTTCAGCTGCAACACTGATGATATATTTTATAATTTTTATTATATTTTTAACCCACCCAATAACCAGCATTCTCTGGATGGAGTTGTTGTTGTTCAGTGTTAAGTCGTGTCCAACTCTGCGTGACTCCATGGACCATAACACGCCAGGCCTTCCTGTCCTCTGCTCTCTCCCGGAGTGTGCTCAAGTTCATATTCATTGCATCGGTGATGCTATCTAGCCATCTCATCCTCTGCCGTCCCCTTCTCCTTTTGCCTTCAGTCTTTCCCAGCATCAGGGTCTTTTCCAGGGAGTTTTCTGTTCTCAATAGGTGGCCAAAATATTTGAGTTTCAGCTTCAGTATTTGTCCTTCCAATGAGCAGTTCAGCACTCAGGGTTGATTTCCTTTAGGATTGACTGATTTGACCTCCTTGCAGTCCAGGGGACTCATAAGAGTCTTCTCCAGCACCACAGTTCGAAAGCATCAATTCTTCGGTGCTCAGCCTTCCTTATAGTCCAGCTCTCACAGCCATACGTTGCTACTGGGAAAACCATAGCTTTGATTATACGAACCTTTGTCAGCAAGGTGATGTCTCTGCTTCTTACTATGCTGTCTAGGTTTGCCATAGCTTTCCTCCCAAGGAGCAAGCGTCTTTTAATTTCATGGCTACAGTCACCGTCTGCGGTGATCTTGGAGCCCAAGAAAGTAAAATCTGACACTGCTTCCATTTCTTCCCCTTCTATATGCCAGGAAGTGATGGGGCCAGATGCCATGATCTTAGTTTTTTTAATGTTGAGTTTCAAACCAGCTTTTGCACTCTCCTCTTTCACCCTCAACAAGAGGCTCTCGAGATCCTCTTCGCTTTCTGCCATTAGGGTGGTATCGTCTGCATATCTGAGGGTGTTGATAATTCTCCCGGCAATCTTAATTCCGACCTGTGATTCATCCAACCTGGCGTTTCTCATGATATACTCTGCATATAAGTTAAATAAGCAGGGCAACAATATGCAGCCTTGTCGTACTCCTTTCCCAATTTTGAACCACTCGGTTGTTCCATGTCTGGTTCTTACTGTTGCTTCTTGACCCTTGTACAGGTTTCTCAGGAGACAGGTAAGGTGGTCTGGTACTCCCATCACTTTAAGAATTTGCCACAGTTTGTTGTGATCCACACCATCAAAGGCTTTAGCATAGTCAATGAAGCAGAAATAGATGTTTTTCTGGAATTCTCTTGCCTTCTCCATGATGCAGCGAATGTTGGCGATTTGATCTCTAGTTCCTCTGCCTCTTCGAAACCCAGCTTGTACTTTTGGTAGTTCTTGGTTCACATGCTGCTGAAGCCTAGCTTGTAGTATTTTGAGCATCACCTTGCTGGCATGTGAAATTGGCGGAGAATTTCTCCCCGAAACTTCGGGGGGCCGAGCACCAACGTGTTCGGCCCCCCAAACATGTTTCGGGGAGAAATTCTCCACACACACCCCCCCCCGGGATGGGACTTACCTTTGGCGAATGTCCCTCCCGGTGGCAGGTCCGGCCGGCGGTTCGGCGGGTCTTCGTCAGGGGCGGGGGCGGCAGCCGATCTTTCGACCAGCTGCCACCGCCACCATTCCAATAAAAGAAAAAAAAACACCCCCGTGATAGGCTACGTGATGATTAACGTAACCTATCATGGCTAGATCTGCAAAGTCAGCCGTGATAGGCTACATAAATCGTCACGTAGCCTATCACGGGTGACTTAAAAAAAAAAAAAAAAAGCGCGTACGGATAATGGCGGCCCCCATAGGGAGCCGCCATTCGCATTCCTTATTTGGTTGCTGTAGTCTACGTAAATCTTTAAGTAGACTACGGCGAAAATAAGGGCAACGCTATTTGCGTTGCCCTTATTTTCACCGTAGTCTACGTAAAGATTTACGTAGACTACAGCGACCAAATAAGGAACGCGAATGGCGGCTCCCTATGGGGGCCGCCATTTGCGTACGTGCTTTTTTCTTTTTTTTTAAAGTCACCCGTGATAGGCTACGTGACGATTTACGTAGCCTATCACGGCTGACTTTGCAGATCTAGCCATGATAGGCTACGTTAATCATCACGCAGCCTATCACGGGGGTGTTTTTTTTTTTTACTTTTTAGTTCGCGGCCGGGCGAGGCGAGGCGCCTCCTCCCCGGCCTGAATTTCGGCCGGGCGAGGCGGGAAGCCTCCCCCCGGCCTGAATTTTGGCCGGGCGAGGTGGGAAGCCTCCCCCCCCAGCCTGAACTTCACGGGGGGAGCAGCGAAGCGCCTCCCCCCACCACGAAAAGCTTCGAGGACAGGTAAGGGACTTTCGTGCACCCCTAGAAATGAGCGCAAATTGTACGGTAGTTTGAACACTCTTTGGCATTGCCCTTCTTTGGAATTGGAATGTAAACTGACCTTTTCCAGTCTTGTGGCCACTGTTGAGTGTTCCAAATGTGTTGGCATATTGAGTGCAGCACTTTAACAGCATCATCTTTTAGGATTTTAAATAGTTCAGCTGGAATACTGTCATCTCCACTAGCTTTGTTAGTAATGCTTCCTAAGGCCCACTTGACTTCACTCTCTAGGATGCCCGGCTCAAGTTCAGTGACCGCACTATCATGGCTATCAGGGACATTCAGATCTTTCCTGTAGAGTTCTTCTGTGTATTCTTTCCACCTCTTCTTAATCTCATCTGCTTCTGTTAGGTCCCTGCCTTCTTTGTCCTTTATCATGCCCATGCTTCACTCTTTCTGGTGCTACTTGGAAATTCCCTCTGCTCTTCCCCAGTAGTATAGTGGACACCTTCTGACCTGAGGGGCTCATCTTCCGGCGTCGTATCTTTTAGCCTTGTGATACATTCCATGGGGTTTTCTTAGCAAGAATACTGGAGTGGGTTGCCATTTCCTTCTCCAGTGGACCACATTTTGTCAGAACTCTCCACCATGACCTGTCGGTCTTGGGTGGCCTTGCACGGCATAGCTTATGGCTTCACTGAGTTACGCAAGCCCCTTTGCCACAACAAGGCAGTGATCCATGAAGGGGCTGGATGGAGTACGAACAGTTAAAAGACTAACGTGTCACACAAACAATTAAACATATATAACACAATAGAAATTTTTAAAGGAATACAGTACAGCATGGCACAACACAATGCAAAGAGTACAGGAATAGATAAAACAGGCATATGATTAGAAACATGGGAAAGTCCTTATACTGATTTAGGCCATTGGTCTAGCTAGTCCAGTATTGTCGACACTGACTGGTAGTGGGTCTCCAGGGTTTCAGGCAGGAGTTTTTTCCTGCCATATCTGGAGATGCATCAAACCTTCTGCATGCAAAGCAGGTGCTCCAACCACTGAACTACAGCTCTTCTCTGATACTGATTGGCTCAAGCAAATCTCACAAGATCTGGGCAGTAGGCACACAGACACAGGAAAATAAGTTTGCATATGTATCCTGAATTTCTTTAGCCACAATTAATTTCCTCATGGTAATGGAATTGCAGCCTGTCCTGGGGATCCTGGATTGCCAAGCCCCAATAAAGTGTACCCTCTCCCCTTTGTGCTTGGGCTCTGGTGAAGTATACAATGTTGAAAAAGAAGAAGAAAGAATTTGCATCCAAAACAGCAAAACCCATCAACTTGAAGCGTCTGCCTGAATTTCAGGAGCCTGCTCTGTTGACAAGGAAGATGGCAACCTGCCATTTCCTTGGGATGTGACATGCATGCATTAGAAGGAGGGGAATCCATCCAGAGAAGGGATTGAGAAGGTCTGAGCATCAGCAAATAACTAACCACTCTGCTGCAGAGCGTCCGCAACAAGGGAGCCTCACGTTTGCTCAAAATTAATGTTGGAAACTGCTGACTCAAGCTGTAATACAGTTTTGGAGGAAATTCAGGATTCCAGCTGGCTTCTCCAGGCATCACAGGATATTGGAGTTACATAAATTAATTAGAAAGTGCACAGGTGGTAGTTGGGGTGAAGGTTCCGAAAATCAGTTGCAAGTAAAATATTAAGGTAGAGAAAGCCGGTTTGGGAAAAAAAGTAGTTGAGCAATGGAACAAACCACAATCTGGGATTTGTGAAGCAAGTTATTAGCCCCCATAAGAGTTAGGGCACATGACCACTGGTCCAATTCATATGGAGGGACACAGGGGGAAGCTTGCAGGCATCTATTACTTATAACTAGGGATGTACGAAAGTGACTTACCTTTCGTGGATTATGTTGATGGTGGTGGGGGAGGCGTTCCGTCCCTCCCCCTGGAATCCTGGCGGGGGGGAGGTGCTCCGTTCCTCCCCCCCAGAATCCTCAAATGGCTGGCTGTGCTCCACGGCAGCTGTGCGGAGCAGCCGGCCCAGCCCTGCCCGGCCAGGCCAGAGCCATCTGCAGTTGGATTTCTGGCCGCGGAGGGCTCTGGGTAAAAACAACAACAACAAAAAACAAAAAAACAACGCGTACGCAAATGGCGGCAGCTACGGCCGCCGCCATTTGCATTCCTTCTTTTTGGCCATCTTAATCTACGTAAATATTTATGTTGACTATGACGGCGAAAATCTAGGGGAACGCAAATAACGTAGTGGGCGCCATTTGCATCCCCTTTTGATTCCTCATTTTAGCCTACGTAAATATTTACGTAGGCTAAAATGGTGAATGAAAAAGGGACACAAATAGCACCCGCTACGCTATTTACGTTCCCCTTGATTTTCGCCGTCATAGTCTACGTAAATATTTACGTAGATTAAGATGGCCAAAAAGAAGGAACGCAAATGGCGGCATCCGTAGCTGCCGCCATTTGTGTACGCGTTTTTTTTTTAACCCACCCCCAACCATGATAGGCTACGTAAAGATTTACACAGCCTATCAGGTCTTTTTTTTTTTTTTTAAGCCTAGCCATGATAGGCTATGTAAATCTTTACGTAGCCTATCATGTCTTCCCCCCCCAAGCCTGGAAATGGCGGTGGCAGCCAGTCGGAAGACCGGCCGCTGCCGCCTCCGGAGCCGCCACCGGAGCCGCCGCCGGAGCCGCCGCTGGAGCCGCTGCCGGAGCCGCCACTGCCTGGAAGATCCGCCCCAGGTAAGGGGGATCAGGGGGGGATCCACGGGGGGGGCGGGGGGGCAGGCAGTTCCGCAACGGAGTTCGGGGGGCCGAATGCACTGGCATTCAGCCTCACTGAGATCCGTGGCGGAATTCTCTGACATCCCTACTTATAACTCACAACATGGCTGAGGTTCACATTTCCCAGCTTCGAACAGCAAATCTAAGCATCTTGTAATGCTCACCACATATACAATGCAAACATCACAGCTAGGGATGTTGGAGAAATCTGCAATGAGATCAGGTGAGTTTGGATTTCTATGAATCTGACTGTGGATTCCACAGCAGACTGACTTTTCCTGACTCTCATGAATTCTGAGGACTTGTGGACTGCTGCCCCCCCCAATTTTACATGAATTTAGTCCCAGAAAAATATGTACAATTAAACACACACACCAGCCAAAAATGCAAATTTTCCCCAAAGACTAAAGCATGAAAATGTGGAGTGTGTATGTGTATGTGTGTGGGGGTGTTGTACATTTGGGGGGAGATTTGTGAATTTGTACAAGTTCAGGAAATTGGAAAAAAGAACTAAGGACTGATTCTGTCAAGGAGCAGACAATGGAACAAAAGGTACCCGGCAATGTGTGAAATCCAGATGGAATGGATTTTACAAAATCTGAATATGCCTGGAAGGATCTACACTGGGAATGTATTGCACAGTCAACAACCAACAAGAAAAGAAACCCAATGCGGGCTATGGGACTAGGCCTTATTTGGGAGCCTAGAAACCTAAAAGCAGCCCTACCTACAGATGCCCATCATTCAAAACCTGTCCCTTTTGGGGGCTGACAGATCCCAGCTGCTGACCCAGCTTGACTGGCATTTGCAATCTGAGCTGCGGTCTTTTCCCCAAATCCAGGAACTTCTTTTGCTTTGTTCTTATATTAGGGATGTCAGAGAATTTCGCCACAAATCTCGGGGAGGCCGAATGCCAGCGCATTCGGCCCCCCGAAATTGGTGGCGAAACGGTCTGCCCCCCCACCCCCCCTGGGACGGGACTTACCTTGGGTGAATCCTCCTGGCGGCGGCTCTGGCGGCGGTGCGGCGGCGGCGGCCGGTCTTCTGACCGGCTGCCGCCACCGCCATTTCCAGTAAAAAAACAACAACAAAAAAAAAACGTGATAGGCTACGTAAAGATTTACGTAGTCCATCACGGCTAGATTTTTAAAAAATACGGTGATAGGCTACGTAAATGTTTACATAGCCTATCACGGCTGAGTAAAAAACAACAACAACCGCGCGTACGCAAATGGCGGCGCCCATGGGCGCCGCCATTCGCGTTCCTTATTTTGGCACATCTAGTTTACGTAAACATTTACGTAGACTACGGTGAAAATAAGAGGAACGCAAATAGCGTAGACGCTACGCTATTTGCGTTCCCCTTATTTTTGCCGTAGTCTACGTAAATGTTTACGTAGACTAGACATGCCAAAATAAGGAACGCAAATGGCGGCGCCCATGGGCGCTGCCATTTGTGTACATGCGGTTGTTGTTTTTCTTTTTTTACTCAGTCGTGATAGGCTATTTAAAAATTAACGTAGCCTATCACGGCTGACTGCAGGGATGCAAACGGCAGCGGCTACAGGTGCCGCCATTTGCGGCCCGGCTGGCCAGGATTCGGGGGTGGAGGAATGGAGCGCCTCCCCCCCTGGCCAGAATTTCGGGGGGGAGGGATGGAGCACCTCCCCCCCGGCCAGAATTTTGGGGGGAGGGACGGAGTGCCTCTCCCCCACCGCGAATCAAACTTCGTTACAGGTAAGTGACTTTCGCACATCCCTATTTCTTTGTAAATAGAAAATTGCACAAATTGTAGGTGCAATGTTGTAATTTGTGCAAATTCTAGCCATACTTTGCTCAAGTTGAGTAAATTCTGGTCATAATTTGTGTCATTTGTGCAAACTACAGCCATAATTTGCACAAAATAAGCAAGTTCCAGCCATCATGTGAGCAAATTATGAAATTGCACCCACAATTTGCACAAGTGTCGGGGGGGGGGGAGAAAAATCCATGAGCTGGCCTGACTCAATGCAGATCGAGTCAGACCAGCTTGTGGGCAAGTGACCCAGAGCCGGGGGGTGGGGGGAGAGAGCAGATAAGAGCTTGGTGAACTCCACCCCCTGGACAGATTCCTCTGACATTCCTCTTCCTATTTAAAACCATGGAGAGTTACTGCTTGTCAGAGTAGGCAATAAAAAAATGCAGAAATAAACTGGCCTGGTATAAGATAGGCCAGAAAGCCAAGATGGCATTAGCTTACCCAGCAGAGGAATCTCCCAATACCAAATCACCCCAACCACCTGCACACACACATCCATCCATCCAAACTGATCTTCGATATACAATGTCTGTAATTTAGTTGTAAAGGTAGCAAATGTCCTTCAGAAATCCTTTGTCTTCAAAATGGCTTGAAGGAGCTAATTTTCCTTGATGCTAGTGGAGGCAGAGGTGTTTTTCAGGTTGCATTTGGCCCACTTTGCACTGAGACAGGGATAAGAAGGGTTACACACTGCCCAAAGTCACCAGCACAAATGCCAAGCAGCAGAGAAAATAACTTTCTGTTTGAAGAATGGGGAATCTGACTTGATGTATTTCAGTCAAAGACAGAAAAGAACAGCCAGAGGGCTTTCAGGGGGCTGCATGTGTGTATGTGATAGGCAAGGCATTCTGCTGCCAATAATACCAAAAAGAAAGGAAGAGAGAGAGAGAGAGAGAGAGAGAGAGAGAGAGAAGGAAAGAAAGAAAGAAAGAAAGAAAGAAAGAAAGAAAGAAAGAAAGAAAGCAGGCAAGCAGAGCTAGTTGCACATCATGCAATTGCCTGTGTGGAGCTAGAGCAGCTTCAGTTCTTATTTGGGGTTAACTGAAAATGTCTGGCATCTCTCTGATCAGTCTTGTGGGATTGTCATAATCAGAGGGTCAATTTTTAGAAGCCTGTTATAATTTTTAGAAGTAGCTTGGAGGGAAGGAAACACACTGGTCATTGCATCAGTGAGATCCTTCTTGCTGGTTCATTCTGGTTTCCATAATTTATGTATAGGTAAGTACTTTACATCTGCAAATGACATAAAATATGCTAGTTATGGCCATAATTTGCCCAAGCTATGCTAACTGCAGACACAATTAGCATATCTTGTCCTGTTTAAAGACAGAAAACACCCGCACGAAATCTGGAGGATGTGCCATGTATCCAAGGAAATCTGAGGAGCCGCAAGTGGCCTGGATTTCCCAGCAATGGAACCCTCTCCCCTGACTGGACATTGGGGGTTCGCACATCCCTAGCCAGTGCCCTAGCAGGTCCCATCACTGACACTGCACTAGGCCCCCTTTAAACTCCCCCACCCGCCTGGTCCTCTAAGCACTAACTGATGGCCAGATCTTTTATTTATTTATTTATTTATTTATTTATTTATTTATTTCATTTCTATACCGCCCAATAGCCGAAGCTCTCTGGGCGGTTCACAAAAATTAAAACCAAACAACACACAATAAAACAATTTAAAATATATAAAACATTAAAACCACAATATAACAATACAACCACAATATAACAATACAAATGCTTCACTTACAACCGATTATCATTTCATGATCACAGTACTCCATCCCAGATCCAACAGGCGACACGTAGCAGGCTTTGCAGGTGCAGCTAACACAGACACACCTCTATGTTGCAGTTGAACTGGTTGGGTGCAACTCACTCTAGCGCCCACAAGGCACACAAGAGCTAGATTGCAGCATTCATCTGGGAGTTCCAGCTACTAAGTAAGTGAGTGTTGTACATCTTCAAATGTTTGAAGGGCTGTCACAGATGGTGCAAATTTACTCTGTTGCCCCAGAGTAGCCTTCCCCAAACCTGTCCTCCAGATATTTTGGACTTCAACTCCCATCAGCCCCAGCCATCATGGCCAAGGTCAGGAATCCTGGGAGTTGTTGTCCAAAACATCCGGAAGACACCAGGTTGGGAAAGGCTTCTCCAGAGGGCAAGATCCAAACCAGCGGGCTCAAATTACAAGGAAGGATTTTGACTAAACTTTAGGAAGAACTTGTTAATGGTACCATCCTGACAGTCCCACATTTCTGTTCAACAGTGGAACAGACTGCCTCAAGTGATGGATGGACTCGCCTTTGCTAGTGGGCTTTTAAGCAGAACCTGGACAACCATGTAGTGGGGATATTTTAGCAGATTTTCTCCATTAGCAAGGGAATGGACTAAATGACAACTGGTATCCTTTCCAACTCCATGATTGTATGCATGTATGAACTAAGCCTTAGAACTATGTCCTGAATGACATTTTTCTTACACAAGTGTAAGGGGTGGAGAACATGTGTATAGTCATGTGTGACATACACACCCTCCAAATTCTATTTTGCTGTGATTAGGGATGCGTGAGAAATTATTTTCCATTCATTTTTGAATAGTTTTACCCAGTTTGCACTTTCCGGACCAAAACACAGACTCTGACACAATCTGTGGTCAAAGTCCGTGCATTTCTGAACTTGCAATGTAATTCACGGATCACAACAAATGTGTTCGGCAGCATGCATACATTTGAAAAATGTACACAAATACACTTTAATCAATGGGAGAAGAATGTGTGTGTTTCAAAGATGCACCCAATTGATGCATACATCTGGAAAAATATGAATTAAAAAAGGTTGGAACTGAGTCAGAACGAGCTTTAAGATGCAATTCGGAAAACTTCGGAAAGCTTGACTTTTGCAGATTCGCACATCCCTAGCTGTGATTATACGTATTTGAAAGAAGCTGTGTCCTTTAAAAAAAAAATCCTGGGTGTGACCACATTGTTTCTGGGCTAACTTGACATAGGTCAGGACGTTTGGCAATACTGTTAAATTAACTGATTATAAGGTCCTGAGATATGAATTTGGATTTGTATCCTGCTTATCCCAGCTCAGTGTGGGCAGAGTATATTTGAATGAAATCCTGAGAATGCTTCCTCTAGAGGGGTGTTTTTCCTTGCCAATATATTTTAAATGTTGCCCATTCAACGAAAGAGAAACATAAATCTTATACGTCTGAAATCATACTGTTTCAATGAGAAATTAAAGCAGTTTTACCCACCATTTTATTTGACCACCATTCCCTCAATGTACCATCACCCTGGGCCATTGTGGGAAATTAAAGCAGTAACTCACAACCACCCAACGCTGCTTGGAGAGCAGCTTCCTGCCTAACCCCACTGCCAGCTAAGCCACCAGCGCTGAGCCATCGAAGTAGAATCAGACTAGTAGCTGGGGTGGGCAACTTTGGTGGGTCCTGGGGCCACTTTCTCCCCCTGGATGCCCCCCACCCTGACATGCCACATTCCCGCTGATGCCATGCCGTGCAACAAACAAGCAAACAGACAGACAAAAAAAAATAATGTTGGTTTGCCACTGCATTTTGGCAGCAAACCGCTGCAGAAGTGACAAATGAAAGTGACAAATGTAGCTTTTCTGTTGCAAGCTGAGTGTGTCACTCCTTAGCCTCTGCAGCAGGTTGCCCCTGAAATTCAGCAACAAACCTAATGTTCCATTTTGGGGGATCACCAGCCTGGCAGGGGGGGCAGAGGGGGCACCAGAGGACAGGACACTTGCAAGGTGCAGGGTGCATGTTGTCCGTCCCTGCACTAGAGGACACTTGGCCTAGATTCCCTCGAAGCCTGAGCCGTCCTTGCACTCACACATTCATTGGCTAGTTGTTGGATCCCTTGTTGGATCCTCTCAAGCACTACTGTGCCTGATAGGGTGGCTCTCTGGCCTACTTTGCAGAAGAGAGTCCTGTATTTGAAGGGCTGTCTGAGCGTTCTCCCTGACTCCTTTTCTTCATCTCCACAACAGACCTCTTGGAGATCTTCATCTTCACAACCTCTTAGAGATCATGATTATCCCAGAATCACCCAATGAGCTTTGGGGCTGAGAAGGACTTTGCACCCCTCACTCCCATCACTATGCACTATAGCATAGTTAGGATTTGCCATGAACTGGGTAATAATGTATCAACCTCTTTTATTGTGCAGAGCTACCCCACAGATTTATCAAGAGTTTTCTGTAGACTCAGTGTGGTATCTGAAATACAATCACATCAGGGATGGCGCACACACACACACACACACACACACACAAATCCTTCTGAGGGGAGATATGATAGCACTCTTCAAGTACTTGAAAGGTTGTCACTGAGAGGAAGGCCAGGATTTCTTCTCGATTAGCCCAGAGTGCAGGACGTGGAAGAATGGGCTCCAGTTACAGGAAGCCAGATTCCAGCTGAACATCAGGAAAAACTTCCTGACTATTGGAGCAATAGGACAATGGAACCAATTACCTAGGGAGGTAGTGGATTCTTCCACACTGTAGGCATTCAAGATGAAGCTAGACAGCCACTTGTTCAGAGATGCTTTGACTTAGATTCCTGCATTGAGCAGGGGATTGGACTCGATGGTCTTATAGGCCCCTTCCAACCCTACTATTCTGTGATTATAGCCACAAATAGGAATTTGTACCCCTCACTCCCATCACTATGCACTATAGCATAGTTAGGATTTGCCCATGAACTGGGTTATAATGTATCATCCTCTTTTATTGTGCAGAGCTATCCCAGGTTTATCAAGAGTTTTCTGTAGATTCAATGTGGTATCTGAAATACAATCACATCAGGGAAGGGACACACACACACACACACACACACACTAAAATCCTTCTAGCCACAAATAGCAAGGAAATCCTTGGGATGTCTAAACTATTCCATTGCTTCTCCCACTGCAATTACTAGCTTGCACTGACAATTCCCTCAAGGGGGAAATTATATATATATATATATATATATATATATATAAATATATATATATATATATATATATATATATATATTTGTTGTTCAGTCGTATATATCACAAAATCAATGCTCTGGATGTCTTGCATCACAACAACTGAAAAACAAACAAACAAAAAGCAAATAAGCTAATTGACAGAGATGGGAACAACTCCCACTTTTAAACCAATTGGCCACATCTGTGGTTACAACTTTGATTTCTGGTTATATGCAATGTTTGTTTCTGGGGAGAGAACATTTAAGACATGCCTTGATAATTAGTGAGCTTGAGTCCAGCAGGGGATGCTACTGTCAATTATGTGTTCATTATCAAAACAGCAACTCTCCTGCCAGGTTTGACCAAGGCCAAAAGGTAAATCCAGCTTTCAAATCTGGGTTTAGGTCATGGATAGGATAGGTTAGGTGAGTGATAGCTCCAGGACTATTGTCTGGAAAGAAAGCCAGAGGTATGCCCACTGTAGAACAGGATCTCATAGCAATGACACCATCTCTAGGAGATGGGAGCCCAGGGTGGGGTGGCAGGGATAAAAGAAAGAAAACTGCAATTGCTTTGTTTGATGTTGGCTGAAAGAAGGCATTTCACAGTCTTCCTCTCTCAAGCTAAGGAATCTACATTTGGTCAGTGACTTACTTGCCAAATCGAGCCAGCTGGATTCCTTCCAACCCATAAAAAGAACATAAGAAGAGGTGTGCTGGATCAGACCAAAGACCTAACTAGTCTAGCATCCTGTTTCCTACAGTGGCCAACCAAATGCCTCTTAGGAAGCCCAGAAGAAGCAATATATGTTGTTTTGTAGCAACTGGTATTCAGTGGCCACTGATAGCCTTCTCCTCCATGAATTTGCTCTATTGGTAGCCATTACCACATGTTGTGATAGCAAATTCCATAGTTTAACAAAGGGTTGTGTACTTCCTTCTATCTGGCCTGCATCTCCCACCATTGAGTTTTGTTGGTTCTAGGATGATGAAAGTGAGAGAAAAACATCTGTCTGTCCACTTCCTCCACATCATTTTATATGACTCAGTCATTTTACAGGAGCCTGCCCCCCAGTCATCTTTTCTTGTGAACCAAAAAGAAAGAAAGAATGTTGCTCCAGTCCCATTTTGTTGCTCATTTCTGCACCTTCTCCAGGTCTACAAT
This sequence comes from Heloderma suspectum, assembly GCF_057233095.1. Lineage (NCBI taxonomy): Eukaryota > Metazoa > Chordata > Lepidosauria > Squamata > Helodermatidae > Heloderma > Heloderma suspectum. The sequence goes on from NC_139466.1 coordinate 8,455,993, forward strand.
ATAAGAATTAGGGATATATGATAAGTTTTGCTCGTGAAATATGCGAGCATGCCCTGTCCAAAATTTCAAACGTGATGTGAGTAGGAGCACATGTCCGCTGAAAATATGTGCAAATTGTAGAACACATGCTCATGTTCATCTCATTCCTGATTCGCAGTCTGATTTGCACAAATTTCCTCCCTAGACTGAATAAGCCCCACTTCAGTCTATGGAGGAAATTTGCACAAATTAGGAGATTTGCACAGATCTCCCATTCAATTGCTGCTCAATTTGTGCAAATTTCCTGTTTGCACAAATCAAGCAGCAATCCCTAGCATGAAGGGGAATCAGGCACAAGATGAGTGCCGAAACAATGGAGACTTGTAGTGATCTCAATCCTCACTCATTAACCCCTCTCTTATAATAATTTACCAACCATGTGGCCATGGAAAAACAAGGTTTGGTGCCTAATCAACTCAACTATGCTTGCTTGTCATCAGTCTCATGTACAATTAGGGATGGCATGACATCAGGTCGGGACTTGAAGCTTGATGGATTACCAGTGCCTCGGGCCCCTGAACACCAGCTTGTGGGCCCCTGAGTCTGCCTGATTCGGCACACACCAAGTTGGACTAGCTCACAGCTTCCCATGGCCTGCCAACCCCTTGTCTCCTTGCAAGGAGAGAATGAGGGGTTGGCATGTGCCTCTCAACCTCATGCAGTCTCCTTCCTTTGTAGTAGTTAAAGTGTTAGACGAGGACTGGGGTGACCCAAGTTCAAATCCCCACTCAGCCATGAAGCTCACTGGGTGATCTGAAGCCAGTCATACTCTCTCAGACTGACCTACCTCACAAGGTTGCTGTAAGGACAAAATGGGGGGAACTGTGTGTGCCATCTTGAGCTCCTTGGAGAAAAGGTGGGATATGAATGTAGTACATAAATAAGTGAACTGTTCCATAGCATCTACTTCTGCTTGGTTCCTGATGCCCTGCCCTCCATCTCATTGTGGCTTGCTCATAGTTGCCTGGACTAACCCTTTGGATTCTCTTACCGGTTATAAATCTTTCTTTGGACAGATTGTTGAAGACTGTCTACTTTGTTAATAAGTCTCATGGGCATGCACAGAATATATTTTCCTGACCCACGAGGAGGAGGAATCATTTGGGATTAAGGGACAATCCCTCCATGTGAGGTGGTTTAGCCTATGGGGTGGGTCTCTAAACAGGATGTTTCATTCATTCATTCATTCATTCATTCATTCATTTTATTTACAACATTTGTATACTGCTCCCCATCCAAACAGATTCTGGAGCAGTAAACACAAGAAATACAATAGTAAAAAAAGATAAGAGATTAAAACCATATTAAAATTATTAAAAACAAAATGCCAATAAAAATTGTGGCTTGTCATTTAAAGAATGCTTCCTGGAACAGAACTATTTTCAAGAGGTGCCAGAAGGAACACAGTGTTGGCGCCTGCATTACTTCCAGGGGAAGGGAGTGCCAAAGGGGCACCACACTGAAGGCTCTTCTCCTGGTGGACTTCAATCAGGCCATAGGTCCATGTGGAACCACCAGGAGCATGCCCTCCAATGTCCCCAGTGACCAGGCAGATTGGTAAGGGAAAATGTGCTCTCTCAGGTATCCTAGCTCCAAGTTGTTTAGGGCTCTGTACCCTAGCACCAAAACCTTAAATTTGGCCTGGTAGCAAATAGGCAGCCAATGCAGATAGATTTCCTTGTAGTGTGAGCTGGTGTCTGGGGGATGGGTTGCATCAAGATTTCAGCTCTAAGTGCAGGCTCAGCTATGAACCCCTGATGCTGAGAACTATGGGACAGACACAGCAGATATCAGAGAAAGTCCAAGTTGATGTAACAACTTCCATCCATGCACCCCTGTTGGTTAACCTATGCCTATGACTTTGTGTAAGTTGCCTTGGCAGAAAGGAAAGGTATGCATTAATCATCATCATCATCAACAACAAAAACAAAACACAAGAGGATGTATTTAAGACTATCAATGGCTTCTAGTCATGATGGCTGCATATGACCTCCAGTATGCCTCTGAATACCAGTTGCTGGGGACCACACACAAGAGGGTGCTGTTGCACTCATGTCCTGGTTGTGAGCTTCCCATAGCCATCTGGTTGGCCACTGTGGAAACAGACTGCTGGACTAGACAGGCCTTTGATCTTCTGTTCTGATGTTCTTAACGATGGAAGGGGATGAAACCATTGGCCAGAATAGCCACTGATCAAAATCTGTCCTCCCACCTTCATATATGAATAGAAAACACCTCCATATATGCAGGTGGTGGACATTGTATTCTTCTCCAGAAGGTTCACAGGCTTCAATAGTAGCTTTCTTAGGCAGGTCAAGTGGTTGTAATAGGAAAGATGGCCAGAAACCTTCCCCGTGTGCATTTGAATCCCTTTGGATTTGGGGCACACATCATCATTGTCATCTCATTGTCACAAGAGTGTCAATGTGGTGTACTGGTTAGAGTATTGGACTGGGGCTTGGGAGATTCAGGTTCTAGTCCCCACTTGGCCATGAAGCTCATTGCATGACTTTGGGCCAGTCACTGACTCTCAGCCTAATCTACCTCACTGGGTTTTTGTGAGGATAAAATAAAATGGAGAGGAGGAGGGCCGTGTAAACTGCTTGGGTTCCTTATAAGATGGGAAAAAGCAGGATATAAATGCAATAAATAAATAAATAAATAAATAAATACAAAACCAACCCCTGTTTCCACTGTGAAGGCTTCCAAAACACAGTCAGCAGTGCCTAGAGTGAAATGTCCATTAACATTTACAATACAGGACCCTGGCAATGCCAAAGTTGTGGCCCTTTGAAGTGTGTCCAACTTCAAAGACCACTTTGAAAACAAAAACAGGCAAACTATTTCCTTTCATTTGTAAGTTTGCGTTTATCATAGAAAAATATGTCTGTAATTGATGATAACTTCTCCCCCGAAAGGCACAAAACAGATTTTTGCCTTTGGGGCACATTAAAATTAACCTCCCTGAGCCATTCAGACAAAATAGCATCCACTGTTCTACTTTAATTGGACCAGATGTTTCAAAAAGTGCAATCAACATTCTGACTAAACATTCCCAGATTTCAGCCTGCCGAGTCAATTTCAGAAAGAAAAAAAAAAGATGATACACATCTGTAGCTGGGCATACAAAAGGAATGCCAGCCAGGGAATTATGAAAGAAGGCAAGCCAAAAGCATAAGCTTAAAAGACAAGTGCAACACACATTTAAATTCCTACATAGATGGAGGAGGACAGTAACTCAAATTGATGTACTTTGGTGTAGCTTTATTCAATAAAGGTTTGTCCTGTGACTGTTAATTGAGAGTTGAAAGCCCAAATTTCTATAAATCACTTTTAGGGCTGCTTCCTCTCTCCTCCTGATCATGTTCTTGTGAAGTCTGAAAGGTTTGCTAAGTATTATAATTGTACGAGAAAAATGGCCATCATTATGATGGCTGGCTTTCATGAAGATTGGACTAGGGTATTGACAAAAATGTAGAGAACAGGGGGTGGATACTCATTGCATGTCCCTGGGGGAGCCCTATTTTGACCTCAATGTCTCCACATGTAGCCTTTTACTGTATCTAAAGTATTTACCTGAAGGTATGTATTAGAGATGTGCACCAACCCCCAAGTTTGACTCAATTCAGTACTTTGGAAAATGCACCCTGATTTGGTGCTTTAGAAAATGGTCCAGTTCAGCTGAGACTGATTTGGTGTTCATCTGCTCTGACCTGGTGCTGAAGCGGACTCAAGATTTGGAAATTTCAGGCTATCATGGGATATCCAAAAATGGCTGTAGTTTGTTGATGTTGCTGTTTTCTCTTGGTCCGAAGTGGATGATACTTTCAGGCATAATAGGCTCTGAGGAGGGGATTACATCTGCCAATTGTCAGAAAAATAGGCAGAGAGTCTTTGTGCTGCATGTGCCTTTATATTTTGGACTCCCTTTTTAAGGAAACTGCCAATAGTGCTTTTTATTTCTTGGCAGAACTGGATGAAAATTGCAGGGACTGTTGCCCTTCTGAGGGGATCAAGCTGGCAAAATTTCAGAATTATAGCTACAGTGTGTGTGTGTGTGTGTGTGTGTGTGTGTAAGTGGAGCCCTGGCATTTCGAGAATCTCCAGAGAGGACTCACTTATCCTCCTATGTTCATTGAGGACCATTCTTTTGATAATGAGAGGCATCTTAGAGGTGTCCCTAAGTAAGAACTCTGCAGAGTTTCAGAAGGATAGGTAGAAATTTAAGGATGGACGAAAGTCCCTTACCTGGTCCTGCAGCTTGCTTCGCGGTGGGGGGGAGGCACTCTGGTTCTCCCCCCAAAATTCTTGGCAGGGGGGAGGCGCCCCATCCCTCGCCGCCGAAATTCAGGCCGGGGAGCAGCGCCCCATCTCCCCGGCCATGAAATAAAAAAAGTAAATTGAAAAAAAAAAGTGATAGGCTATGTAACAATTTACATAGCCTATCACGGCTATATTTTCAGTCAGCCGTGATAGGCTACGTATATCGTTACGTAGCCTATCACGGCTGACTTTGGGGGGAAAAAAAAAGCTTTTTTCAATTTACTTTGTAATGGCAGCGGCAGCAGCCAGTCAGAAGACCGGCCGCCGCCCCCGCCACCACCGAAATGCCGCCGAAATGCCGCCAGGACCCGCCACCAAAAGGGACATTCGAAGGAGGTAAGTCCCATCCCAGAGGGGTGGCGGAGAATTTCCCCAACAATTTCAGGGGGCCAAATGCATTGGCATTTGGCCTCCTGGAGATTCATGGAGAAATTATCCTCCATCCCTAGGTAGAATGGTTCATTTGGAAGGGAGTTCTCACCCCTTACTGTTTTTTGGGGGGCGGGATATTTGTTTCCCCTTCTGCAACCCGTCATGTTTCTCGGGGGAAATGTCTATGAAAACTGCACACATCATAGAAGTTTCCCCAGGCAACAAGCCTGCAAAATTTCAGAAGAATAGGTGCAGAGGCTAGGGAGTTATCAGTTACGGTGCTTGAAAACCAGTTCAACATGCGGTGTGTGTGTGGGTGGGGAGGTTGTTCATTTGTTTGTTTTTCTTCCATAGTAAGTGTGGTGGCATGGATAGAACAGCTATCTCACAGTCCCATTCTTGCTCTCCAACAAAGCACAGTGATTGGAGCTTATGGTAAAGCACCCCCTAGGATCAGATGTGGACCTGTCAGTCATTCAGGGATCTATGGCTGAAAAGGAGCTGAGATGGTAGTGGATCAAAGAAGGATGGCAAGAGGAAGCAGGGTTTGATGAGGTGGTCACCTCATCAAGAAAGTTGTGGAGACAAGAGTTGAGGGCTAAGGGGAGAACAAGGAAATCATGTTGGAAAGAGAAAATGGTTCAGAAGAATGACAAGATGGTGGATTTGCAGTGATCTGTAAGTCATTCTGGGAGACTGTTTGGCTGAAGAGTGGGGTAAAAATGTTTGGAATAAATAATTATATCTGAAGGACAATGGGAAATGAGGAAAGGGAGCAGCCCAGGGTCAAAAATTACTTAGATGCACCACTGTACACACACTCTCTCTCTCTCTCTCTCTACACACACACACACACACACACACAGAGGAATTCTCAAAATTCTGTCTTGTTCTTCCAGCACATTGTGTCACACATCAAAGTGACCAAGAGTCAGAAATCAAAGCTCTTTTTAGACAGAAATCATGTATAAAAAGGACACATTAAGGCGAGAGGAGGATTGCTTTACAGCAGCAGGCTCCATCCTTGACTTAGTCACTGACAAAAAGGTGAACCAGTTTTCCTCCTTTAACTTTGTGCTCCTTCTTCTCTCCTCTAGCTATCTGAAAACAGATTGTATCCTATCAAATGGGTCAATGAACCCAACTGCTTTTCTTCTTATTTGTGAAGTTGTTGTTGTTGTTGTGGTTAGCTATGAGAAAGATTGGGCTTCAAAAAACATCAGGAATTTAAAATATTTTTACATCTACACAGCTGGCATGTTGCTAGTTTGTGTGTATGCATGTGTGTGTGTCTGTTTTGTGGGGAAAAATAAAATGAAGCACTAGGTCAGTGAAGAAGAAGAGAAAAATAGCCTTGATATGCGCTACTGAGGGTTTAGGGAAGAGAAATATTGGAGAGGAGATAGAAATAAAAGGGGGGGAAAGACAGTAAAAAGGAGGCATTAGAAACAGAATTTGTGATGATTATGTGGGTTATATGCACACACACACACACACACACACAGACACACAAATGTATAAAAACCCCAACATGTTTACGTAGTTATCTAGTGATCACCTCATCCACACCTTTCTGGCTAAAAGAACACTGATGTTTTGAGGTAACACAAAATTCTGATGGTAGTGGTCTCCCCCAACCTAGCACCTTTGAGATGTGTTGGACTGCAACTCCCATCATTCCCAGCCAGCATGGGAAGTTCATGTGCAACACAACTGGAGGATGCTGCAGTAGGTTGGAGAAGGGTGGCGCAGAGTAGGTATGTTGTGAGAGGCCGGGTGGTGGTGGTGGAGTCCAACAGACTCTCCCTGCCCACTCTCGCTCCCAGACCCCACTCACCGAACCACAGGGCACTAGCAGCCCTGCTTGGCCTGGCCAGCACCCCATGGCTCAGCGAGTACCCACCAGCTGCCTGTCCTCTCTAGTGAACTGCCATTGTTTGCAACAACAGCAGCTTGGGCATTTTCGGGTAGGTAACATTGCATATTTGATGGCCATAAAGAACCCATCTGGGCAACTGTATGTATGTATGTATGTGTGTATATATATATATATATATATATATATATATATATATATATATATTACATTTATATCCCGCCTTTTTTCTCCTTAAGGAACCCAAGGTGGCGTACATAGTCCTCCTTCTCCTCCATTTTATCCTCACAACAACAACCCTGTGAGGAGGGTTGGGCTGAGAGCCTGTGACTGGCCCAAAGTCACCCAGTGAGCTTCCATGGCTTAGTGGGGACTAGAAGCCGGATCTCCTGACTCCCAGTCCAACACTCTAGCCTCTACACCACACTGGTTCTCAACATTACAGGTGTTAATTCTCCATTCATGGCTGTAACGTTGCATTAATGGGTTCTTCTCAAGGCAGCCAAGTACGCAGCATTGCCCACCTGGAAGCACCTGAGCCACCATTGTTGGGCTAGGGAGGATGGGTGGCCTCATGGCTTTGTCACATGCTTGCTGGGCCACGACAAAGCTCACGTGCACTGCAAGTAGGGGCGGGTGGCAGCAGAGGCTTGGCGAGTGCCCAATGAAGCCAGGCGCAGGTGAGCCTGTCCATCCTTAGAGCAGAGTCTTAACCAAACAGGCAAGTGTAGACTTGAGACACAAAGCCACGGAAGGCTCTTCAGATGTGAAGTTGAATGCTATTCATTCATTCATTCATTCATTCATTCATTCATATTTATCTTATTTATTGAAGGAAATTGGTGTTTACATGACACTAAAAGTCGACACTCACCTTGTTTAACCCATTTCTAAAGAGAGAGTCTACTGCCTGCTTTCTCAGCACAGAGAAGCAGGAAGGCATGAAAAAGTCACCCAGTGGAAAACATTTCTCTTTCCAGCCCCCATTTTCAAAGCATACTTTGGTTGGAACAGGGCTACCACCAGCCACCTTATCCCACTGCTTGGTGTCTCATGCACCATAGACTCTTTAAGTTAAAAAAAAATGGGGAAAGTTCACCCTCAACTACCTTGTACACTGCAATTGCTATTAAATCCCACCCCACCCCCCATCTAAACATTAGCCAACTCCACATGGATGTCCACACCCCTCCTGACTTTTGGAAGGGTTTCATGAAGTACAGAGACATTTGGCTGCCCTGGACTTTTGGGCCCAGATCTACTTTAGAGTCCACCATATCAGCATTTGGGCTGAGAAACCAACAGGTACATTTGGAAAATATGACACTTGCTTGGTTGAGCTCACCAACTTTAAAAGTCCAGCCAATTTCTCTTATACTGCCCAATTGCTAGCATTACAGACCACTTGCACAATGATAAATTTGGTTTCAGAAACATCTGGAAATGCTTTCAAAAGGGGACAGATCAGCAGAGCTCATAGAAGGGACCTCCACTGACCTGCTCCATTTTGGAAATTAGTATTGGCACTCATTTCCAGGGTTATTTTGGGAACTGCTAGTTCCTTTTGCTAGAGCTGTTGGTTCTAATTACACAAGAGAACCTGCAGAGGTGCTTTGTCAGTATAGGATAGAACCTGCCCAAGGGGTATAATGGAGGGGGAGAAGGAAGGGCAAAAGGATTAGGGGTATATTTCCAGGGAGGGGCATAGGAAAGCTGGGATGAAGTGTGGTGGTATGAAGGGATAGAGTGGAGAAGAATGGGACAAGAGGCATGAGTTTTCTCTTTATCTAAGCATTCCCTTAACTGAATGTTCTGCTCCCATACATACTTCTCCCAAGATATCTACACTTTAGATCTTACCAATTGCTTAGAGAAGAAATCTGACTTGCAACCCATTTGTTATGGAGTGGCAAGACTTGAGAGGGGAAATGCTGGAACAAATGCAACAATATTTCCTTGGGAGTAAACTTCAGAATCCCTGGCTTAAATGTTTTAATTGGTACTTAATATAATACGTAGTGCTAGTTTCTCCCTTCTTATTCAACGGCCCCATTAAGTTGTGCTTTTATGTTAAGGAAATATTGACCCTCATGCCATCTGTACTTTAATGAGTTTGGCTGACATGTTTGTTAAGTTTCTTGAGTAAATGTGACCATGAATCTCCATCACAGAAAATCTCTGTGTTCAATTTTAGGCATTTTGCAAAGCTGGGTCCAAAATTATGTTGTGTTACAATCTTTCCTCCCTGACAGGGCTCCAGTAAGTATGTGTGGGAAGACATTTGAGCAGAGAATGGAATGAATGTATTCCTCTCCACCCAAGTTCCAGAATGGATTTTGGCTTCTAGAATTAGGGATGCTGGAGAAATTCAAGACAGACTAAAATGAGCTCGGATTTCTAAGAATCTGCCGTGCAGAATCCTCTGTGGAGCGACCCCCTCAGGCCATGCTGAGTCCATGGGCTTTCAGGGTTTTTGTTTGTAAACTTTCCCAAAATTTACACATATTTATTCATAGAAAAATATGCAAAATTTCTGCAGAGAAAAAATTGAATGGAATAGGAGACAAAACGCTAAATGTTAAGTACTTAGGTGAACTATGTAAGTTGTTATGAATCCTCTTATGTAATTATTTGCATATTTTTCTGCATGAAGGAAAAGGAAAAGAAAAAAGAAAAAAAGAGACTGGGGTGGTGGGGAAAAAAGGGTATGAAACCTCTTATGTAATTCTTTGTGAAAAAAATTGCATCCACTTATGAGCGGACGACAGAACAAAAGGCGCCTGACAATCTGCAAAAGACAGACGGAGCAGATTTTGCACAGTCCACACATCCCTATCTAGAATGGATTCGACAAATGCACGGAGCTGTGCTAGGCTTCTTTTCACTTCCTCCAAAGCTCAGCTCCTTTCCCGCTACATGGGAGGGCCCTGCCATTGCAAGGAAAGATTGCATCCTAAGCCCTGCTCCCAAGCCAGCTCACAGCAACTGGCCTCTTCCCTTTCTGCCCAGCTGCTTTGCTTGCAGCTTCTGATGCCGCACCAGTTCAGCCGCACACGGCTATGCATGGATGAGTCTGTTCCACTTTCCGCAACAAGGGCGCTGAACCTCTTTCAGCATGAGACGGGCAGGGCTAAAAGCAAAATGAGGCTGGGCCAAAGGCAATTAGGGAAGGACCGAATTATCAAAAATGCCAGCATATTTGTGTTGTTGTTGTTGTTGTTGTTGTTGTTGTTGTTGTTGTTATGAACGTATCTATACCACTGAGTAGTCAAAGCTCTCTGGGCAGTTTACAAGGATTAAAAATGTTAAAAATACAGTATACAGAGATTAAAAGCCATTCTCATAAAAACACACAGACAATATACGCAGTAGAACATATATCTGAAACAACTTCCAACAAGCAATCTCAAGCAAACACCCATAACAATGCTGCCAAATGAGAAAAAGCTCGTAGTGCCCGTGACTGAGCCTTAGGAGAGGCATTTCAACCTTTTAGAATTGGAGAGGGGCAGTGCAATGGCTGGGAAACCACCATCAAATGATCAGCAGTCAGGGTTCAGGCCTGGGTACAGTGGGAGGAGGTATGCCTTTCTGGGGAATCCTGGAGGATTTGGCCCAGAGACCTGAAGTTCTGCATCCTTATTCTAAAACTGTATTTATTTATTTATTTATTTATTTATTTATTTATTTTGAAGCACAAGCTTGATTCATCCTGTTTCCACATGAGTTCACTATTTATTGCTAAAATGTCAGCACAGAAGTGGTATGCATTCCACCACCACCACCCCACATGAATTTTGTGCATGCTGTTTTTTGCAATCAGTTTCTCTCAATGCATGCCTTGTTTCTACAAAGTTATTCCTAAGATGTCTATTTGTATACACCGCTTTCCCCAATGTATTTTTGTATGCATTTTTTGACTGGAGACCTGAATCACAAAATTCGGAAAAGTGCAAAAAACAAAGGATAATTGCATTCCAATTCACGTACGAGTTCAGGAAGGACAAATTAGGCTGGTTTGTAGTGAACGGCGAACCAAATGAATTTCTCCTCCATCCCTACTCGTGGTTCATTTAAGGGTGTCTCCTGCAACCTCTTGTCCTCTGCTTGCCTGTCCATCTTGATGTGTATAAGTCAAGCCACCATCATCTGACTGCCATTGGTGATATCACTTCTGGGCATTAGCTGGGGTTGCTACATCTAGTGATGTACAAAGCCCCCACTTTCCAGTCTGGGAGGGGGGTGTCTGTGGAGGGGAAATCCAGGCCATTCAGGGCCCCATGGAATCCTCTGGAGCCCAGCCACTTCCACTGGAGTTTGCGGAGCACCTCTCTGGCTCCCTATACAACACGATATGGCAATGGCGGCTGCCATTAGCCTATTGCGGGAAAAACACACAGCCATAAATGGCGTATTGTACACCATTTGCAGCCATAAAGCACTGACTTTGACAGATATTGCAGTTGTTTATGGCTGTATTTAGGTTATGGCTGTATTTTTCCCCGCAGTAGGCTAATGGCAGCCACCATTAGTGTATTGTGTTGTATAGGGAGCTGGAGAGCCTCTCTGTAGGAACTCCTCCAGATCTGGAGGTAAGTGCGGCTGTTCCACCGTGGACTCTGGAGGTTTGATTTTGTGGTAGTAGAATTCTCCGGCATCCCTAGCTACATTAATCATCCCCTCCACTAGGTTGGAGTCAAGATGGAGGAGGTAAGGGCCCCTTTCTGATTACATAGGACCAGAGTATCTTAGAAATCGGTGATAGAAACTATGAATTACATGTTAAACATTCACTTACTTATTGATCATGCTCCTGTTCAGTTTCGTAACAAGCTGTTGCTCCTGAATGATTGCAGGAGCCCTTTTTATATGGTTTTGTAGCCTCCAAGTTAACCTTTGCTGATCATCAGCAAACGAGGATTGATTTACCAGTGAAAATTGAATGGCTTAGAAAATTGTGGCACTTATGTATCGTAGTAGAGCTCGCGGCCTACCAGAGATCGCCATCCCAGTGTCAAAGACATTAACCTTGTTCACACCTTCAGTCCAGTTAGACTGAACACATGTTAAAATGAGACAGCTTCGCTGGTTACTGCCCCCTTTTTTTCCAGGCACAGGCCAGAGTGCTGTTTTTAATATCATAAGAAGTTTAGGACAGTGGTGAAGCGCTTTCTAGAGGGGACATTTGCACATTGTCAAAAAAGATGATCAAAGAGAACACAGATTTGCATACAGTATACATGTTAATTTATATGTCTAGATGCAAATTTAGAAATAAGGGCTGTAATTTAAATAGAAATACAATACATCTTCCAGTACCGGAGAAGGCTGTGACTAGGGGCCCTGTGTGGCGTGCCCTGTCAGTTTGCTGTCCTTGTGCTACTAATTGCTGATGGGCAATTTTAAGGGACCTTCATATGGTTCTTCAACTTTAAAATAATGCTGTGCTGAAAATGTCTCCCACATTATTTTTGACCATTCTGATTCAATTTGATAGAAGAGAAATTGCTGTCGAAAAGAACGTGAAAAGAGATAACATTTTGGAGAAATTCTCAAGGGTTGGGTTCCAGGTAGGGATGGGGGAGAATTTCTCCCCGAAACTTCGGGGAGCCGAGTGCCAATGCATTCGGTCCTCCGAAGGTTGTTCGGGGAGAAATTCTCCGCCCCCCCCGAGATGGGACTTACCTTTCACGAATGGCCCTCCCGGCGGCGGGTCCCAGCGGCGGTTCGGCAGGTCTTTGTCAGGGGCGGGGGTGGCAGCCGGTCTTTCGACCGGCCGCCGCCACCGCCATTACAAGCAAAGTTAAAAAAAAAAACAACCCTGTGATAGGCTACGTAACGATTAACGTAGCCTATCAGGGCTAGATTTGCAAAGTCAGCCGTGATAGGCTACGTTAATCGTCACGTAGCCTATCACGGGTGACTTTTTTAAAAAAAAAAAAGCGCATACGGCTAATGGCGGCCCCCATAGGGAGCCGCCATTCGCATTCCTTATTTGGTCCCTGTAGTCTATGTAAAGATTTACATAGACTATGGCGAAAATAAGGACAACGCAAATAGCGTTGCCCTTATTTTCGCCGTAGTCTACGTAAATCTTTATGTAGACTACAGCGACCAAATAAGGAATGCGAATGGCGGCTCCCTGTGGGGGCCGCCATTTGCGTACGCGCTTTTTTTTTTCCTCGAAGTCACCTGTGATAGGCTATGTGACGATTAACGTAGCCTATCATGGCTGACTTTGCAGATCTAGCCGTGATAGGCTACGTTAATCGTTACGTAGCCTATCACAGGGGCGTTTTTTTCTTTTTTTTCTTTTGAAGTTTGCGGCCGGGGAGACGGGGCGCTTCTCCCCGGCCTGAATTTCGGCCGGGCGAGGAGGGAAGCCTCCCCTGCCGGCCTGAACTTCGGGGGGAGCAGTGAAGTGCCTCCCCCCACCGCTAAGCAAGCTGCGAGACCAGGTAAGTGACTTTCGTGCATCCCTAGTTCCAGGTTCTTGTGCTTACCTTACTTCTGATGTGGCCGAGGAATGGGTGTGAGTATCCTCTCTTTCACTGTGTCATCATCTCCCGCACCTGCATTAGAGACATCACGAATCCACAGTTCACCCTCAGAAACTGAACATTTGGGCAGACCCTGGAGAAGGTGCTGAACCCTAAAGAATGACAATGAGAGCTGAGCCAACATTTCTCAGAAGACTTTTTTTTTCTCAGAAAAGTCCTGAAATGTTTCTGTTCTTACTTCTCTAGAAATAAAAAGGCCACTTTGCAGAATTTCCCCAAATCCGCCCCCCTTTTGGAGTGAGTTTTGCTTCCCCCCACCCAAGCCTTGGAACGATGCCAGGTCTGGGGTATCATGGACATTGCAAAATGGGGGCCAGGCTGCCAACACAGTTGCTGCTGTTGCCCCCCCAAAACAAACAAACAAACAAACAACCCCCCCAAAAAAAACCCTTAGGGAAAAAGGAAGAAGCTGTGCTACAACCCTTGCCAAGGGTGAGCCCTATATGTGACAAATTGTCATATAATTTCTCCTCCCACTGGAGAAATTCAGTGAAATCCCCTCCCCCCATTTTTCTGCCCACAAATAGCGTGGATAATTTTGAGAGGTCACTTGCGCACAGCTCTACCTGGACTGGTCAGCCCTTCATATAGAGGGCACCTTTGAATAGAGGTCAGTCCTCGGGCAGCCCTTCAATCAGAGGACTGTCCTCTGTAAAGTAAGACACCTGGCCACTCTACTGGGTTCTCCTTCATGAATCTATCTGACTGTTAACTTTGGCCTCAGGGGCCTGCTTCTGTAGCATCACTCCACCACCTTAAGTAAGACAGGTGGTGTCCGGACACCCTCATTCATGGAACTTCCTCCAAAGAAAGGTTAGCATAGCACCATCTTTATTTTCTTTTTGATACAAGGTGAAAACGGTGTATTCATCCAGGCCAATGCAAGTCTATTAACTGCCTGCCAAATTTGTCTTTGTGAGATTTTTATGGTATTTTTATTCTGTCTGGAAATTATGGGAATTGTAGTCCAACTAGGGATATACAGATGGTGTAAAATCCATTCTGTCTGTGTTTCAGATTTTCAGGCTCCTCTTGTTCCAAATTCTGCCAGTCAGTAGAACTGGATTTTTTTTTACTTCCCAAATTGAGCAAAATCCACATCACCCACCAAATGTACAAAATCCCCCCAAATGTGCACTTTCATGCTTTAGATTATGGGGAAATGTGAATTTTGGATGTGTGTTGTTGTTGTTGTTTTAATTTGTTTGCATATTTTTGAGAACAAAATTTGTGCAAAATCAGGAAACTTAGAAAAAACAGTTTGCAAGTTGGCAGAATCCACCCAAGGGGGGAAAAGCTGGTCAATTGCGGAATGCGCTGGTCGGATTCATCAAAATCCAAACTCATTTGGTTCCATTGCGGATGTCTCCGACATCCCTATGTCCATTATGTCTAAACTGGGCACTATGTTGGGGAAACCTACAATACATTCAGAGCTCTGGGCTGAAAAGAACAGAATGAAATTTAATAGGGATAATGCTGAGTTTTGCACCTAGGAAAAAGAAACCAAATGCACAGTTACAAGATGGGGGATATCTGGCTCAACAATGCTACAAGCGAGAAGGATCTTGCAATTGCTGTAGATCACATAGGGATGGCAGAGAATTCCATCACGGATCCCAGTGAGGCCGAATGCCAGCTCATTCAGCCCCCTGGAATCTGTGGCGGAGCAAAGCTCCCCTACCCCCCACCCTGCGAAACCTGTGCAAAACTGAGCCTACCTGGTGCTGTTTGCCAGTGAGTGCTCCTCAAATGGTGGCTGCGTTGGAATGCCATGGTAGCCTACGTAAGTATTTACGTAGCCAATCATGGCTAACGCAGGGACGCCATTTGCATCCCTGCAGAGGCCATGATAGGCTACATAAATACTTACATAGCTTATCACGTCAAAAGGCAGCCACGCAAATGGTGGCCGCCATAGCTGCCGCCATTTGCATCCCCGCTTTAGCCGTGATAGGCTACGTAAGTATTTACATAGGCTATCACGGCTAAAGGCAGCTACGCAAATGGCATAGGGGATGCCATTTGCATCTCTGCTTTAGCTGTGATAGGCTACATAAATATTGACGTGGCCTATCATGGGCTAGCGTAGGGACGCAAATGGTGTCCCCTACGCAGGATGCCATTTGTGTCCGTAGCAGCCCGGCAGCGGCTGGAGGCCCTGCTGTGGGTTGGCCCAGCTGGTGGCTCCATAGACTGGCTGTGGAGCGGAGCCAGCCAGGCAGGATTCCGGGGGAGAGGAATGGATTGCCTCCCCCACCATCGAGGATTCCGGGGGGAGGAACGGATCGCCTCACCCCAACTGCGGACCCCAACGGAGCCAGGTAAGCGGGGTTTGGTACACCCCTAAGATCACAAGCTGAATATGAGCCAACAATGTGATGTGGCTGCAAAAAAGGCAAATGCTATTTTCAGTTGCATTAATAGAAGTATAGCTTCCAAATCATGTGAAATACCAGTTCCCCTCCACTCAGCACTGGTTAGGCCTTATCGTGAGTACTGTGTCCAGTTCTGGGTGCCATACTTTAAGAGGGTTCAAAGGAGGGCAACAAAGATGATCAGGGGACTGGAAACAAAGCCCTATGAGGAGAGACTGAAAGAACTGATAGGGATGGCGGAGAATTTCTCCCTGAAACTTCGGGGGGCCGAGCGCCAATGTGTTCGGCCCCCCGAACAAGTTTCGGGGAGAAATTCCCTGCACCCCCCCGCCCCCTGCCCCCCCCCGGGACGGGACTTACCTTTGCCGAATGTCCCTCCCAGCGGCGGGTCCGGCCGGCGGTTCGGCGGGTGTTCGTGCGGGGTGGGAGCGGCAGCCGGTCTTTTGACCGGCTGCCGCCGCCACCATTCCAATCAAAGAAAAAAAAAACGCCCCCGTGATAGGCTACGTGATGATTAACGTAGCCTATCACGGCTAGATTTGCAAAGTCAGCCATGATAGGCTACGTAAATCGTCACGTAGCCTATCACGGGTGACTTAAAAAAAAAAAGCGCGTACGGATAATGGCGGCCCCCATAGGGAGCCGCCATTCCCGTTCCTTATTTGGTCGCTGTAGTCTACGTAAATCTTTACGTAGACTACAGCGACCAAATAAGGAACGCGAATAGCGGCTCCCTATGGGGGCCGCCATTATCCGTACGCGCTTTTTTTTTTTTAAGTCACCCGTGATAGGCTACGTGACGATTTACGTAGCCTATCATGGCTGACTTTGCAAATCTAGCCGTGATAGGCTACGTTAATCGTCACATAGCCTATCACGGGGCGTTTAAAAAAAAAAAAAACTTTTGAGTTCGCGGCCGGGCGAGGCGAGGCGAGGCACCCCCTCCCCGGCCTGAATTTCGGCCGGGCGAGGCAGGAAGCCTCCCCCCCCGGCCTGAACTTTGCAGGGGGAGCAGTGAAGCGCCTCCCCCCCCACCGCGAACAAGCTTCGAGGACAGGTAAGTGACTTTCGTCCACCCCTAAGAACTGAGCATGTTTAGCCTTGAGAAGAGAAGACTGAGGGGAGACATGATAGCACTCTTCAAGTATTTGAAAGATTGTCACAGAGAGGAAGGCCAGGATCTCTTCTGGATCATCCCAGAGTGCAGGACATGGAATCATGGGCTCAAGTTACAGGAAGCCAGATTCCAGCTGAACATCAGGAAAAACATCCTGAGTGTTAGAGAAATATGACAATGGAACCAATTCCCTAGGGAGGTGGTGGGCTCTCCCACACTGGAGGTGTTCAAGATGAGGCTGGACAGCCATCTGTCGGGGATGCTCTGACTTGGATTCCTGCATTGCGCAGGGGCCCAGGGGGTTGGTCTCGATGGTCTTATAGGCCCCTTCCAACCCTACTATTCTATGATTTGTCTTAAAAACCTTCAATTAATTTAGGGATGTTGGAGAAATTAACAACAGATTCAAGTGAGTTCATATTTTTATGAATCCGACCTGCACATTCCACAGCTGACCAGCTTTTTCCAAGACACTCAGATTCCATGGACTTGCATAGACCAGTTTTTACTTTTGGAGGGAATTTGTGCAAATTCACACTTGCACTAATGCTCATTAGCACACATGCACACTGGAACTAATGCACAAGAGTGATGTGCACTTGTGCTGATGTGCTTTAGCACTAATGCACACTTGCACAAACAAAACAAAATCCTTGTATATCCCTTAAGGAATCTGATTCTGTCAATGAGCAGATGATGGAACGAAAGATGACTGACAATCCATGAAACATAGATGGAATGGATTTAACAAAATGTATGTATCCCTAAATTAATTAAACTCTGCTTTATTTTTAAGTGTTACTTTTCTTTTGTTTTTGCTTCAGATTGTTAGATTGTACTTATTGTGTTTTTTTAGGAGCTATGGTTGAAGAACAGCCATTAAGTGTACAGTCTTGTAGGTTTGATGATTCATGGATGGAGGGGTCCAATGAAAGAGCCTTCTGTTCATCCTGAGCCATGTCTGCAAGTGCTATGTAGAGTGAGAAAAATGGCAAAGGCTTTTACCACCTCACTGTCCTCCTTTGTAATGAGTTTTGCTAAATGAGCCTCTGAGCCTATCAAGCTGTCACCCAGGGCCTGAGAGGCCTCTAGATATGGTGGGTTCTTGGCCTCCCCTCTCCTCAACTCCCTACCCCTGGCCTAGCATGCCACCTCCATCTCCACCTTTTCCTGAAGTCAAAGGTCCGAACTCACGTGAGGAGCTTCCTCATAGCTGTCTAAGGTGGCTGGGCGGTACTAGGGACAGAGGGGTAATGATCCATTATTGAATATCCTTCAAGGTTGGCGATCTGTGTCCAGCCTCAGAAGAGGGAATCTACAGCATCCTATGTTGCCTCAAATGCTAGGGGCCATAGGACTGCTCTATAAGTCTTCCAATTAATTTATCAATATTAAGGGGGGGGTTTGCAGTGACAGGCTTTGCACCAATGTACTCATGCTTTGTTCATTCATTCTCCTGTCTGATAGGCTGTCTATGTCTTTATTCAGTAAAATTATTTTTCTCATCTATCATCTGTCTGTCTATCTATCTATCTATCTATCTATCTATCTATCTATCATCATCATCATCTCCCAGGGCATAGTCTGAAGGCACATGAGGTAGCCACCTTGCTGAAGCTAAGCAGGTTTGGGTCTGGTCAGTGCTTGGAGGGGAGACCATCTGGGAACCCCATGGAGCACATCTCTGATGTGCATGTACAGTCCCCTAACTTATTGGTGATGGGGGACTTCAATGAACATTCGGAAGCCATCCTCACAGGAGCACCTCAGGACTTCATGGAGACCATGGCTTCCTGGGAGCTGCACCATATTCTAACTGGGCCCATCCATGTAGCCGGTCATGCACTAGACCTTGTGTTTGTTTCTGGAGAAGCGGGGAGTGATCTGGAAGTCAGGGGTATATCCACCACCCCCTTGTCATGGTCAGATCACTATCTGGTGATGTTAGACTTCTCGGTTCCACAACCCCACTGCAGGGGTGGAGGACCCATTAAAATGGTCTGCGCCAGGCGTCTTATGGATCTGAATGGATTCCTGAATGTGCTTGGGGATTCTCTGGAGCACGCCAACAGCCACTCGGTCGAGGCCCTGGTGGGTGGCTGGAATGCTGCAATCACTGGGGCATTAGATCGGGTGGCTCCGAAATGCCCTCTCCCCCTGAACAGGGCTCAGACTGCACCATGGTTCAATCCACAGTTACGAGCTCTGAAACAGGAGGTGAGACGGCTAGAGCGCCGGTGGCGGAAGTCTCGCTCCAAAGACGATCAGACACAGGCTAGAGCTGTATCTTCAGCCTATCCCATGGCAGTGAAGGCAGCAAAAAAGGAATATTATGCTGCCTCTATCGCATCTGCAGAGTGCTGTCCCAGGAGGCTGTTCCAAGTGGTCCGGAGCCTGGTCGGTCCTGTGGCTCCGGAACCACTGGATCATTCTAAGGCCTCCTGTGAGGCCTTGGCAAGGCACTTTGCAGATAAAATTGATAGGATTAGGAGTGTTACTCCGCACGCTGTGGATACAAGTTAGTGGGCAAGAGGAGGCCTGTGGCAAACCGGTTTTGTGGGATTGGTTCCAGCTTCTTCCTCCTGATGAAGTGGACAAGGTGCTTTCATCTGTAAGGCCGACCACCTGCTTACTTGATCCTTGCCCATCTTGGCTCATTATGGGCTGCAGAGAGAGACCGGGTGAGGGGATCAGGGCGGTGGTGAACGCCTCCCTTGAGTGATGCCATCAGCCCTCAAGGAGGCAGTGATAAGACCACTCCTTGGATCCCCAAGTTCTGAACAACTTTCCCCCAGTCCCAAATCTGCCATTTTTGGGCAAGGTGATTGAGCAGGTGGTGGCGATGCAGTTGAAGGCACACTTGGAAGAAACTGATTACCTAGACCCATTTCAGTCGGGCTTCAGGCTTGGGCATGGGACAGAAATGGCCTTGGTCGCCTTGGTGTATGATATGAGGAGGGCTCTGGACTAGGGATGTCAGAGAATTCCGCCACGGATCTTGGGGAGGCTGAATGCCAGCATATTTTGCCCCCCGAAATCAGTGGCGGAACAGTCTGGCCCCCCACCCCCCGCGGGACGAGACTGGGGCAGATCTTCCTGGCAGATCTTACCTGGGGCAGATCTTCCTGGTGGCGGTGGCTCCAGCGGCAGCTCCGGCAGTGGTTCGGTGGCGGTTTGGTGGCAGCGGCGGCAGCCGGACTTCCAACCGGCTGCCACTGCCGCCATTTCCAGTTAAAAAAAAAAAAATCGTGATAGGCTACATAAAGATTTACGTAGCCTATCATGGCTAAGTTTTTTTAAAAAAGTGACAGGCTACATAAATCTACGTCCACTACGCTATTTACGTTCCCCTTATTTTCTCCGTCTTAGTCTACGTAAATCTTGACGTAGACTAAGACATGCCAAATAAGGGACGCAAATGGCGGCAGCCGTGGCCGCCGCTATTTGCGTACGCGTGTTTTTTTGTTTTTTTTTAAGTCAGCCGTGATAGGCTACGTAAACATTTGCGTCCCTGCTAGCCAGCGGCCGGATGTCTGGCTGCTGGCGGAGCCGGCCGGTGGCTCGGCAGAATCCCTGCGGAGCACAGCCGGCCGGCCAGGATTCGGGGGGGGGGGAGGAACAGAGCACCTCCCCCCCATCCAGGATTCCGGGGGGAGGGACAGAGTGCCTCCCCCCTACCATCAACATAATCCGCGAAAGGTAAGTGCCTTTCGTACATCCCTACTCTGGACAGGGGTGAATGCTCCTTCCTTGTTCTCCTCGACCTCTCAGCGGCTTTTGATACTGTTGACCACAGTATCCTCCTGGACCACCTGGAGGGGTTGGGCATTGGAGACACCATATTGCGGTGGTTCCGGTCCTTCCTCTCTGGCAGGTACCAGAGGGTAGCACTGGGAGAGGAGGTTTTGGACCTGTGGCCACTCACTTGTGGGGTGCCACAGGGTTCCATCCTCTCCCTGATGCTATTTAAGATCTATGTGAAGCCGCTGGGGGCTATCATCAGGAGGTTTGGGGTGCAGTGTCATCAATATGCGGATGACACGCAGCTCTACCTCTCGTTCAAATCTTCACCAAGGTTGGCCGTAGAATCCCTGTCCAAATGTCTGGAGATGGTGAGTGGCTGGATGGGGAGGAATAAGCTGAAGCTGAACCCTGACAAGACCGAGGTACTTTTGGTGGGAGACAAGAGGAGGCTGGGGGATGTTGACCTGGTGTTGAATGGGGTACGGCTACCCTTGAAAGACCAGGTCCACAACCTGGGAGTCATTTTGGACTCTCAGCTGTCCATGGAGGCTCAGGTGTCAGCTGTGAGCCGGACAGTGCTGTATCAACTCCATCTGATACAGCAGCTGTGCCCCTTCCTTCTCGACCATCTGCTCCCATCGGTAGTACATGCCCTGGTCTCCTCTTGCTTAGACTGCTGTAATGCACTTTACGTGGGGTTACCCTTGAAGACGGTTCGAAAACTGCAGCTGGTACAGAACGCGGCGGCTCGCCTGATTAAAGGCAGCCGCCGGCAAGATCACAACACTCCAGTGCTGAAGGAGTTGCACTGGTTACCAGTTGTTTTCCGGGCCAAATTCAAGGTGTTGGTTTTGACCTTTAAAACCCTTTATGGTTCTGGCCCAGCCTATCTTAAGGAGCGCCTCCAGCAACACCAGACAGGCCATTTAACAAGATCAGCCTTGGATGGCCTTCTCTCTTTCCCATCAGCCAGGACAGCTAGACTGGTGGAGACAAGGGAGAGGGCCTTTTCTGTGGTGGCCCCCACTCTGTGGAGCTCCCTCCCTAAGGAACTCCGTCATGCCCCCTCTTTAATGAGCTTCCGCCGTGCATTAAAAATGTGGTTGTTCAGGCAGGCATTTGTGGTGGGTTAGGGTATTTTAGGAAATGTTTTTATTGTAGAATTTTATTGTTTTAAACTGTTTTATTATATGTTGTACATCGCCCAGAGTGGCTGGGTGACCAGCCAGATGGGCGATTAATAAATTAAATAAATAAATAAATAAATAAATGGAGCCACCTTGACTTCTATGATGGAAGAAAGTTGGGGTACAAATGAGATAAATAAACAAACAAACAAACAAACAAATATCATCTCTCTCTCTCCCTCTCTCGCACATGCACACACACAAAGTTAAACTATTAAAAAAAGAATTTTTCAAGCCATCTAAGCAAGTAGGCATTGTCACAGCTTGCATCAGTGGATTTGGTAAATTAATTATACAAAGGATTTACAATTAGAGGGCACCAAATCATGCCAGCTGAAGATTTGACCTCTTTTTGTCTTCTTTACGTATGTCTGCATATCTTGGCAGAAGGCTGCATTTTCAAGTGTGGATGCATCATCCATTTAAAAACCAGTGGGAAAATAAACTGTAAACATCAACCTTGTCAGATTTTACTTCTTTAATTAATTGCTTTCCTTCCAAATCAAGTAGCTGGAGCCTAACTCCTACAGATGTTGACCCAGTTCCCGAAAATTCATGTCGTTCTCCTGTCATTCTTATAAGGGCTCTCTTCCAGTGTGTCAACTTGTGACACACTGTGTCACACTGCTTGGGAAGGTTTCTCAAGTAAGGGGACAGCTCCAGTGTTTAAATGTATGGGGGCTGTGTGTGTATGTGTGTGTGTCTCTCTGTGTAAGTGCTTATTCTTAAGCAAGGCACGGGGGTACTTGTTGTGCATCCATCAGATTTAATTAAAATGATATGACAGGGGATAACTTCTTTTTTTGTGACCTGAAAATCAAAAGCAGTGCAGGCCTAAAATAACTACCACCACTTCATTCCATGCCCACATGAGCTGGCAGTAAGTGAAATCTCTGTCCATAAGCATACATAGAATGAAAGGGGAAATCTATATGTTTACCATTCCAGAACCAGTTCATGAACTTCCATCCCTGGTTTCATGGCATAGGTGTATCTTAGACTCAATGTGAGAGTCACATTCATATGAAGTGGTCCCACATTATTCCAGTAATGTCCAGAAAGCGGTGTTCACTGACATGGTTCCTTCCCACACAGACACCATCTCTCCCTGGTGTCCCAAGGGGAGGGATACTAGTGTAGGAATTTGTCCTGCCTTTGTGGTTCCTGTATCTCAGGAGGGTTGAAACTCTTTCAGCCTGGGCATAGGCCAAATTGGGGATAGGGCAATTTTTAAGGAGAGGGGGAGGCGTCATTAGAATCAAAGGCAGATCCTCTTTTAGTGCTTTAGGGGGATCCATGCAAAAATGCTGAAAAACTCTGTGATACTTAGCATGCTCCTTGATCAGCTGGAATCACTCATGCCACCAGTACATGAAGCATCCGCATCATTCTAATGGGCCTTTAGAGATGTCATCACATAGATAAATCTGACTGGCTGTGTATTGTTGTTCTCACATCTGAGATGTGATGCCTGATTAGCTGGGATCACTTCAGGACTAATGAAATCATTAAAAAAGAAAAAGGCTGCTAAAGCAACAGCAGAGAAGGAAAATACTGGCAGTGAAAAGTCGGAATTCGCTATAGAGAAAGGCAAAATTAACCCCTTCCCACAATTTTTTTTTTTTTAAAATCTGTGCTTGAAAGGCAAAAACTGAACCTAGGGAATAGTACTAGTGTGAATGTTTGCGGCCTACTGAGGCAAAGGGGAAAAATGGTCAGGCTTAGAGGCCTGTGGTTTTCTGTTGGAATACATGGAAACTATGCAGAGTGGGGGAAGAAATATGTTTACTTTCTAAAGTGATTTCAAAAGGTATTTGAAACCTTCTAAAAATCAATAGGGACATCAAGGAAATTGCTTAGTTGGTGAGAAGGTCAAAAGGGGTATCAAGAGTTCCACTGCCAAGTAAAGATAAACGATGTGAACATGCTCCATTCCTCCAGGAGGTAGTGATTTTCAGCCATTCTGGAGATTGCATTGTGGTGGGCTGCTGGGGCTTCGTTTTTTTTTGTTTTTTTTTAGACATCATTTCTGTTCTATGCATAACAAGTAGCATTATCCCCATGCAACAGGTGGCTATCTAATTAGCACTTCTGAAATTCCATTCACACACTGCAGTGCAGGGTGGAGGTGGGGAGTATGATTGGGGGTAAGCTGGTAACGCTGTGCTTTAATTTGCATGGAAATTGTGTGTCAATACGTCGACAGCTTTGCATTTGATGAAATTGGCTCTTGCTGATGAAAACTCAGGCACTTTTTTTTTTAACTCTTCGGGATGGTTCATGTGCTCACCTGGCTGATGATCCTTTCCCATGCCAGCTGTAAATCTAGAGGTGACGGCGGCGGCGGCGATGATTTAAGCAGAAGTGTAATACATCTCGCTATAGTGAGGAAGACTGTGACCAGGGGACCTGTGTGCTTGTTGCTTAGCTTGCTGTCCAGGGGCTGCTCAGGGTTCATGTGCGACTTCAAGGCCCCTCCTGCTCTATGGGTTCTTTATCTTTAATGTTGGACTGGGCAGCCCTTCAAGTAGAGCAGGGATAAGTAGGCAACATTTTTGGGCCCATGGGTACATTTGACACATTGAAAATTGTCCATGGGCAACATCAGAAACCTCAAACGCTTCCTTCCCCAGCCCGATTTTCCTCCCTGCCACCACTGTGCTCACCTCCTCCTCCCACTCTAAATTTCCTCCACCCCTCACCCCCCGCCACATAGAGATGTGTGGGCGTGCCCCTGTTTGGGTTCTCTGAGCGCCCGCCCAGCCCCTGCCCCAAGTCGAGCCCTCCCATGCTTGGTGACCGGGTTGAGGCTTTGCTGGACTCGTTTGCCTCCGTGCCAAACTCCATGTTTTTTAAAAAACATGGCGATCGGCAGTATGTGCCCATAGACTTATATGCAAAATAGAGCCGTGAATCTTGTGTATAAGTCTATGTGTCCATAGATCGTTCCAGTCTCCCCCCCACATCCCGGGCCAGCTACGTGAAAACAGCGGCTTGACAGGAGGAGGAAGACAAGAGGGAAACGCCTCTTGTTTTTCCTCTTGTCAAGCTGCTGCCCCCACGTAGCTGGCCTGGAATGGGAAGGGGAGACTGGAACAATCTAGGGAAACATAGACTTATATGCAAGATTCATGGCTCTATTTTGCATATAAGTCTATGGGCACATACTGCCGATCGCCATGTTTTTAAAAAACATGGTGATGGGCACAGAGGTGCCTCGAGCTGGTCACCGAACACAGGGAGCAGGCAGACTGGGGCACAGTGAGGGGAGGGGGGTTCGGAGGGCACAGCTCGGAGAACACGGGTACCAGCAGTCCAGCAAATTTGCAGACCAAATCGGGCACTCACAACATCCCTACTGCCACAACCCTCCCCCCTGCTGCCTTGGACCTTGACTCCAAGGTCTCCTTCCTTCCCTTCCCAACTTCCCTTCCTGCTGCAACCCTACCCCCTACCCACCATGCTCTCCTTTGCCTCCCACCCTAAATTTGTTACCCCACTACTGTTGCTGCTCTTTTGGGAGGGTACCCTTTCCCTTTCCCACTGCTGCTGCTGCAGATGAGAGAAGAGAAGCCCACATCGCAAGGGGTCTGGAAGGTGCACTGGGGATCACCTACAGGTACTGCATTGCTGAACCCTGACATCAAGGATGTCTTCAAATAGAGGACTGTAAAGAAGGGCACAAAGATGTCACTAGGGCTTGTCTGTAAGGTGCAGGTTCCACTCCACTCCACACATAATATGATGAGCTACATGGAGGCTTGATGGTGTGGAAGCCCAGTTCATGCAATTCTTCCCTCTCAAAACATGGGGTCCCATTCATTACAGTTACAAAAGGAAGTAGAAAAGAAAACTGTAACTTGAAGCTATCTTGCAGATATTGGTTGGAAATGTGCACAAACACGAACAGTTTCTTGTTAGATCTGAAGAAAAGATAGCAATAAAATAATGCATGTGTGTACTAAGGATGCTGGAGAAACCCACCCTGGACTCAAATGAGGCCGGATTCTGAAGTATCCTACCTCCAGAGTCTGCAGCAGACCAGCTGCACTTACTCCGGGTCCAGAGGAGTTCCCGTGGGGTGGCTGTCCAGCTTCCAAAAAAATGTGCTATGCTAATGGTGGCTGTCATTAGCTTATTCAATTCAGTTTGAAGGCAATATTTCCCCAAACAAAGCATTTCCCTCACCCTGAATGTGCCTTTCAGTGTATTTGGAAGCAACTGTCATAACTAGGAATGTCACGGGGATCCAACTGGGTCCAGGAGTCTGTCACCCCTACCCCACCCCAAGCCACAACCCCCAGACTGCACCCACCAAACTGCTGTCCTCGCTCACCCGCTCCTCGCACCCACTCATGCCCTTCTGGACTCACTGCGATCCCATTTTCCTGCCTTTTTTCTGAGCAAAGAAGGGAGTTTTGAAAACATGCATATTTAAAGGGAGCACCTCTCATCTCCTCCCCACCACCCCTGCTACAGCTGCAGGGGCAGCAGCAGTGGCAGTGGCAGCAGGGATGTCCCCACAGCCATCCACTACTCAGTGAGAGCTGCCAACTTGGGTAAAAAATGCAGCTCACATCAAGGGGCAGGAGCTGCAGGTCATTGCCGGACTGCTAGCTGAGCCTTCCAGGGCTCGTGCAGCCCAGCTCGTGGGGGCGGGCAGCGGCAAGGACTCAGCGAGTGCCCATGCTCGGTGGGCACAAGTGAGTCCGTCCATCCCCGCACGAGGGAGGATACTTTTGCTCTCATGTTCTGCTTGTGGGATGATCATGGGCATCTGGCTGACCACTGTGTGAAGAGTATGCTGGACTATTGATGGATGGATAGATGGATTTGATTTGTACTCTGCCTTTCTACCAAAATATGGCACTCAAGAAGGCTTGCAGGCATAATTCAAATTGATTAAGTTTTATATTGTAGTTTTAAGGTTTTACATTTTATTTAGTATTGTATGACATATTTAATTGTTGTGAACCACCCACAGACCTTTGGCTATTGGGTGGTATAGAAACATAATCAATATATAAAGATAAATAAATAAAAATAAAGCAGAGTTCTCCCAGCACCAGTGTGGAGTGGCAATTGTTTTCCAAAAGCATAGTGACTCTCTCTAGAATTCTTTCCTCCCTCACTCAAATAATTGATGATGTCAATGCTACCCTGAAATTTCCATTGCTCAGCAAAGGAGGTTGGAGGAAGCAGAACTTATAACTTTATTGGAGTCAATTTCTTGCACTAAACAGATTCTCCCTACCTGCCACTATGCTACAGATGTAAGTTAGTGCAGCAAGATTACCTTGTTCCCAGGAAATTTTCGGTGAGAGCTAGGGCTAGGGATTGTCAACAGAGAATTCTTGGCACTCATACTCAACCTATGAAAGCCATGATGGCTGAAATGGGATAAAATGAATATACCTCTGTGTTGTGGATATGCCTTTCCTGAAGTCCAGTCATGGAAAGAGAACTTCATATTCTTTTGCACACTAGGAAGACAGATACCTGAGGTTTAATCTCAGATGGACAGGAGACAATACCAATTACCAAATTAAAGATGAGAATCAAAGGGCTTCAAAAAGTCAATCACACTTCTTTTGATCTCCTCCTCACTGCCCCTGCCCCTGACAGCTTGTACAATATGCCTTGTTATACTTGTTCCAGATGTTTACCATTGGGGAATGTGGCCTTTTAGATGCTCTGAAATCTTTTATACTGCCCTTAAACATGTTTTCTTAATCATTGTCCTGTTCCACCTTCAGTTATTCAATCTGTATCATATTCAACATAAAACACACACCATACTCTAAAACATCTAAGCACATCAAACAGGATTCTCCTTGACTTCTTTCTCCATTCAGGTTCCTTCTGATCTGACAAAGCCGATCTCTCTTCCCCACCTTTCTTTTTCTTCTTCTTTTCTTTCTGTGTGTCCAAAAAAAAAAAAGATGGCAAATTGGTTTTCTCTCTTTCTGGCTGCCAATCCCACATACATATTCATTTTGACTTTGAGTTCATGGCTGCATTGTGAGCTATTAACAAGGCAAGGGAGGGATTGCTCTCCAAGTTAAGAGTCAAAGAATAAAATTCCTTTGAAGACCTTCTTGTCCTCCAGATGATTTTAGAGAAGCTACCACTGGTTATCCCATGTGTAACGAAAGATTGAAGGCAAAAGGAGAAGGGGACGGCAGAGGATGAGATGGCTAGATAGCATCACCAGTGCAATGAATATGGACTTGAGCACACACCGGGGGAGAGCGGAGGACAGGAAGGCCTGGTGCGCTATGGTCCGTGGTGTCACGAAGAGTCGGACACGACTGAACGACTGAACAACAACAACAAACCCTTTCACTTACTCTATTATTATTCCTGTAAAAAAGAAGAATGTGCATTTTCATGTTTTCCATGTAGAAATAAATATGAAGGATCAGTTGATGCAGATAGGTTTACTAACTACAATTACTAGAAAAATGCCAGTCATTATGGAAGGTGAGGTAAGTGTTGAGGGAGTGCTTTTACATAGGGCTGAGCCAAAGTGAGGGGGGTATATTTCATGGAAAACCACCACCACCACCACCACCACACTGAATATGACCTCCCCTCCTTCAGCAATAATTAAGGAGACTATAAATAATGTGCATGTTGTCCCATTTACAGTGAGAGCAGGAATTATTTCCCACAATCTAATTTGGTGTTGTGATGACATCCGATCGCCAAATCTGATTGGCTACTAAGCACTGTGATTTCTCTCTCTCTCAGTCTCTCTCTCTCTCTCTGCCATTATCATCATCAATTTGTATGCGTCATCTGTATGCTGTTTTCCCACAAGAGATCATGTCAAAAACAGCTTACAACAATATATTAGAAAACAACAAGGACAACAATTCAGAGCAGCTGTCAGCACGGTAGTGCACAGAAGTGAAATACAAATGTACCAAATTTGCAGAGTTCTCCATATTCAAAAGAAAAATTACTTCAAACTAAAAAAGAAACCCGCTAGATATGGGAGAAACGGACACTGGCAAATCCATCCATCCAGTCCCAGGGTTTTTAATGCTTTGCTGTTAAAAGTCTGGATTTGAATTAGGGTTGCCATCTCTCTCTCTCTCTCTCTTCCTTCTGATGGGGTCCTTTCAACAGCTATTGTTGCAGAACCCAGAGTCAGAGAGACCACGGAGTGAAGGAAAAAGAGATTCTTTATTTAACGCGCGGGCTTAAGGCTGGAATCGTTTCCAAAGAGCCAGAAGCCCCGATTTACATTAGCACATTGGTTTTATAGACATTGTGACATATATGAAATGGCTCCTCCTCTCCCTCCCGCATGGGGTTGCAATCCTCAACATTTTTCCTCCTAGCACCATTGTTTATAATACAAGAACTGGGTTATAGGGTAGCCATGATAAGGAGAGAACAGAAGAGAACAGCAGAGAACAAGATATACAATTGTATGACCTTTGACAAGATAAGGAATTCCTGTGTCTCGTCAGCTTACAACAATATATTCAAGGGAGAAAGAGCTCAGCAATGAGCTGAGCATGAGACTGCATGAGGCTACTTAGTCTGATCCCCGATATGGCTGCTACATTCCCCCCTTAAATGCATAATTTTATTACAATTATAGCATTTCTGATAACTATACAAAGCTTTTTGTGACATACATATTACTTAGCCTCTTGTTGGGCTATTAGAGCATAGAGGGCAGCAGTTTTACTAGCTGAGACATAAAACAGATTGGTTAAACAGCACATAAGACAAGGAACGCAGAGACATAACAGAACTTTTATGAACAATACTGGTAGAATTAGGATGAACAATGCTTTTAAGCCAGCTAAGATCTGGAAGCCAAGGGGTTAACTAATTGAGCTAATTGTTTTGTCTTATTGTTTTGTTAGCTACTATATTGTGCAGCTTGTTGATCTGTTCATCTACAGCATTGCCATTATCAGTTAAGTTAAAACAACAGAGCTTTTGGTGTGTCTCACAACTTAAATGATGAAGAAGGAAGAGGTAATCTATACCAGCTCTGTTTTCTAGAACTGCACTTTTTAGATCACGCAGCTTTTTATTTAACAATGACAATGCTCGTGAGGTGGCATTTATGCTTTTGGCTAAGCTGCAAGCTAACCGGTTGATTTCCAGACCATCAGCCAAGGCTAAACCTGGAACCCCAACTAGTGACATTGCTAAGGCCAATTTTTCTGAGTCAGAATATAACTGCACATGACTATTACAATTTTTAGTTAGTTGGAGTGCTCGAGGCTGCCGTTGACGGATTTTCTCGGGCTACAGGGGAAGAATTGGCACCAGTTTAATTGGCGGCTGAGGCAACATGGGTGGTTATCAGACAAGTTGGCAGGAATGAATGACCAAGTGCGGGAATTACATGTCTAAAACCATTCATGAGGCAAAAGTATGTGGGCATCATTAAAAGATATGTTTTGAATTTTATTACAGTGGAAGGGGGCCAGGGATAGCTTTGTATTTTCTGGAAAATTTTTTGACAATTAAGCATTTGTGCACACGTAGCATTTGTTTCAGCAATGATGGGGGTGCGTAGAGTGAACTCTGTAGGGGGTAGGATCTTTGCAACCATGCCCCAATTAGCATTTTGGGAATAAGTTAAACTTACACCATAAACTTTTAACATGGTATCTTTTTGAATTTTCCCAGGATGTCTACAGACAGGTATTAGGCAAGAGCTAATAAGCCTGTTTGCAGGTATACCTCTTGGCAAACAAAAATGTTTTACTCTCGTGATGTTAGCCAGGTGAAGCCAGTAATTATCAGCAAATCACTGGGACAAACTTCTCCTTCCAGGGGCAGACCCCCCTTTTTGCACCTTATTAAGGAAACACAATGCAGCACTACTAACACTACAACACGCATGTTTGATCTTCTTTGGGATCTGACCGTACGCTGGGCACCTATTCACCTGGCAAGCTGCAGTAGGGTCTAGTCCCCTTCTTCAATTCTCCAGTTGCAGGTCTGACCGTACGCAGGGGGACAGTCTCCTGGGGTGTCCACAGTAAGGTCTAGCCTGAGTCTTCTTACTGCTTTTTCAGAATGATTTTTAAAGGATTTTCAGGATTTCTGTTTATAGTCTACTCTCCCCCTCTCGCTCTCTTGACTCGTGTCCAATGTATCTAGGGTTTAACTCCAGCTGCTTTCATAGCTGCGGGGGTGGAAAGTATGACAGTTTTCAGTCCTCTCCATCTGGGAGTCAAAGGGTTATTTTTCCCTCTTTAACTCATACTTTAACTCTTGGTTGGAACGGATGAACTTCTGTGATGGGAATTGGGGCTTATTTTCTAAGACAAAGCGACGCTGGGCTTGAAGACCTTTGCTCAGTGTTTGGACTTCTTGTTTAAGGCTAACGTTTGCTTGCTCTTGATGCTGCTCCAGTGTCAATTATGAAGTCAATGTCACGGCCCCTCACAGTCAATATCACGGCCCCTCTCAAGCTGTCTCCCTTTTCGCCCATTCTGGCCCCTTTGGTTTTTTCCTTTGTGTATTTGATTTATTTTATTTGGGCATTCATGCTACTAATGTCCATCTTGTCCACACTGGGCACACTGGTTCTTTTTTTAAGAATCTTCTGCCTCTGCCGGGTCTTCTTTTTTTCTTTTTTCGTTTACGTCTTCTTGGGCCTCTGGGTCGAGGGGGGTGTACTGGCGATAGGCATTTGAAAGATGCTCCAAGTACGCTCTGGGGCCTCGGTGGCACCTTGCAGCACTTTAGACACTTTGGTCATATTAATTGACTTCTTCATACCTGCTTTCATGGCTTTTAACAGCAGGGTTTGATACTGGGTGAGGCGCTCCAGCCCAACTTGTGTTTTGGGATTCCAGCAGGGGGGGGTTACTTACAAGGAGACTTTATTGGGTAACTTACAGCACACAGGCGTACTTAATTTTTGGATCAGACAGCTTCTCTGAACCACGAGCTATTGCGCTAAATGGGTTTTATACCATACATGTTACCCATAACACTAGCAAGCATTTTCAGCATAGGCTAGAAGTGTTTGGTTCTCAGGCACAGCTTCCTGTAAACAACTTCGCTTCCCAAAGTGCTTGATAACACTTTTTATTTATTAGTATGGGAAGACAAATTTTTTCTCTTTCTTTTGCTTTCTTTTTCTTTGCTGATCTGCCTGTATTGCAGATCATGTTTCAAACTTTTTATATAAAACTTTCTGCTCCATGCACCAGCCTTGTCTCTTTATTTGTCTTTTTCAAGTTAAACTTACTTAAACTTTTCTGCCTTACACTAGTCCCACTGACACACATTTGGGATAGGCTCTTCTTCTCCCTCTAGCTACATCTTCTTCATTTTAAAGAACTATTACATTATTGTGGCTACTTTACCCCAGGTAATAAGCTCCAGGCACAATCAGCTGCTTTTAATTTACCCTGGGGGCAACTATGGCCACGCTTCTTTTCTACAAATGTTTTTTCTTTGCCTTTTGCCTTTTCTTTTTCTCTCTTCTCTATCTGTCTTCTACTTTCTCTATTCCTTCTTTTCTACTTGCTTTTGTCTTTTCTCTTCGTCATCCATTGGGAACCACACTTAGTATCATTTGGAGTTGCAACTAACACTAATCTGCAAATATCACATATACTTTATGATATCTAAGAAATCATAAAATATACACAACAAACTTTTTCTGCAATTTAACACAATGAATGGAAAACACTTCTTGCATGGTAAGGCATGATGGAGCAGATCCAGCAATTATACTGGTCTTCTGGCTGAAAGCTCAGGGCTCATCAAAATCAAGGGACGGGCATACCCACACACGCAGAGTTCTAGGTCACCATTTTTGCATCGGCAACTCTATGCTGCATGAATTCTGGCAAAAGGAAATCTAAAAGTCACAGATCAAACTTAGCCTGCTGTACACTGAGCTGACTACAAACACAGACACATGGTCCACAGCGATGAGAGTTCAAGTTTATCAAAAGCTTCATAGCACTGTCCATGGCAAGCTTGTGACAATTTAAAATTTTAGTTCATGTGCAGAGTGTCTCTAAAAAGCCCAGACATTGATGGAAGCAAACAGAGACGGCTCTGGGCAATGAAGATGTGATGTTTCCAGCAAAGGCTCTCTACTTTTGCATCAGTTTAAAAAGGGGAAGTGTGGCCCTACACCCCTTTTGACAGACAAGGGCCTTTAACTTTTTAGCAAGGCCTCTGTCTAAACAGAGCGGCACAGCTCAGCTCTCTAGCCGTGACACTTTAACCTGGGCAACTCCTTTGTAAATTTTATTTTACTTCTGTCAGGTTCTCTCACAGACATTTTAAAAACTTACTCTTTTTTTTTTTTCTTCTAACCTGGTACACGAAAGCACTGAAACACTGAGTGCCGAAACTCAGGACGCTGGGGGGTGATGGGCATCGCTTTATACTTGCATTTTTCAGGCAGCCATTAATCTTCGGGGAGGCGGTGGGGTGATTTGCAGGACTTCAAAGGCAAGCTTCTCAGTTTGGTTGTATTTGTAAATCCCAAGCTCAAAACAGGACACGATGAGGTACAGGGCCACCAAATTCTTGCTTTGGCACGGGCAACAAATAACTCGGGTTAGCTTTCTTCGCTGGGGTCTCAAACAGGAAAACAGTCTTAATTTAAAGTTGTAACATCACTGACAGCGTTAGCCAGCCAGCTACACAGTTCTCATTGTTTTTTAAGACAGTTGCTCCAATATCCTCTTTTCTTCTCAATCAGGTTGGGTCTTTCAGCTTACACAGTTTATTGCAGCTTTCAGGAGCATGGCAGTAGCGTGATTTTGGCTTGGCCAGGAACATGCTGTCTGGTTTCTCGGTCTCTTTAGCACACACACTTAGGCAGTGTAACACTGGACACTCGAATCAGTGAGATTTCTTCATTGCAGGGAATCCCACGGCAAAAGCTTAATGGTTACGCTCTTCAGAAATCATATAGCTGATGGTCAGTAGCTACAGGCTCTATGCAATTTTAACACAGTTCAAAGCTAAACATGGTTACCTTGACAGAGATCTTCAACATGGTCTTTCCGCTTCATTCTGCTTTGGGACAGTCTTATGGCACACTTTTCACTCGAAGAGGGGTCTAGCCTGTGCTCTGGGGGCTGATTCTTCACCTTTATTTTCTATTTTGCCTTCATCTTCTGGGTCTTCATTTTCAGTTTCCATTTTTTAGGGATTTCATCTCAATTAGGCGAGGTGATGATGTTGCACAACTCAGAACGTTGTGGGCAATTTTCCTGCCCCCCCTCTCTCGGCGCGCTAGGCTAACAGCTACGTCTTCGGCCTTACACTCTCACGCTCCCACGCTTTGTTAAAAGCCAGACTGTCCTGCAACATTTTTCTAATTAACAGCCTCAGATCTTGTTTTTTTTCCTCTCAGCTCGACCTTGAGCTTTTTGCTGTTTTCTCTTTCTATTCTGAATCTTTTAAAAAAACCTTTTTCCTTCTTTGTTTGACATACATCTCAAGGGGGTGCAAGGTTTGCTTCCCCCACCACCCATAGCCTCCCTCCTAAATTGAAGACAGACACAATTAGGGAATGGGAATTGGTCAGTGAGTAAGGGGTCTCACTGGCCGACACAAGAGGATTTTTCACACCACGCACTTTGCTACTGGCCTGGGCACCCGGACGGTCAACGGTATGCTTCAGAAACCGCAGTAGCCACTCACACAATCATCAATCTCTCCACTACATCCATATGTCCCTGCCACCCACTTTTCCCACTTTTACCAGAGCGGAAAACGGCTTCCCCAGCTTCCTCAGCTTCCTACTGAGTACTGGCGTGCTAGGTACTGGCGCCCACTCGGGGGTGTGATCAGGCCCCCCTTCTACCCTCAAGGAGTAGGTTCTTTTGTATACGTATACCACCAACACTGACCTTCTTCATAAGGCGGGGCCCTCTTTTTTTCTGCCCAGTGGCCTTTCTCCCTAAAGGCGGGGCCCTCTTTTTCCCATATACTTGCCTTTCTCCTGAAGGCTTCCAATGTGGGTTTCAACTCAATTGCAGCTGCGATACAGGCAGGGCTCAAGTTCCTTCCTCCGCTTCCCAAGGTTCTCTTGCCGCTCGCTGCCGTTTGGGCGATCCCGGTGCAGGCTTTCTCCCATTTACCCGACAAAAAGGTCGGTGGCGCCAAGAAAGGGAGGCATGCGCCGAGCTCGTCTTCCCGGTGCGGCGATCAAGAGCAGGCAACTGCCACCTGTCTGGCTCAGAGCCTGCCACATCCGAGTCACGGCACCATTTATGTTGCAGAACCCAGAGTCAGAGAGACCACGGAGTGAAGGAAAAAGAGATTCTTTATTTAACGCGCGGGCTTAAGGCTGGAATCGTTTCCAAAGAGCCAGAAGCCCCGATTTACATTAGCACATTGGTTTTATAGACATTGTGACATATATGAAATGGCTCCTCCTCTCCCTCCCGCATGGGGTTGCAATCCTCAACATTTTTCCTCCTAGCACCATTGTTTATAATACAAGAACTGGGTTATAGGGTAGCCATGATAAGGAGAGAACAGAAGAGAACAGCAGAGAACAAGATATACAATTGTATGACCTTTGACAAGATAAGGAATTCCTGTGTCTCGTCAGCTTACAACAATATATTCAAGGGAGAAAGAGCTCAGCAATGAGCTGAGCATGAGACTGCATGAGGCTACTTAGTCTGATCCCCGATATGGCTGCTACACTATAAGGCAAGCAAGTACATTGTGGTCCATTCCATGCGGTGAAAAGCTGTATCTACTGAATTTGCCCAGTGCAGATGGGTGAGAAATTCATTTCTGTTTTCTTTCTTTCTTTCTTTCTTTCTTTCTTTCTTTCTTTCTTTCTTTCTTTTCTCCTATATAAAACACAATTTCTTCATGTTCAGAAGAGAAAGAACTTGAGATTCTCTGTTTGTTTGTTTTTAAAGAATGAGGGAGAGATCAAAACTGATGAATTTGCCCATCCCTTCCCCAAATATGTCCCATCCTGGATTCTATATTTTGGTCACTCTGGAGTGTTGGGAATGTGTGTGGGTTTTTTTTTTTATAGAGATAGATAATTAAGCCAAAGGGACAGTAATTGGTATCAACTAACTTTTCTGTGCACTCTTGTAGGACTGGAACATAGTAGGAATGTCAGAGAAATCTACAACAGAACCAAATGAGTTCAGATTATCATGAATCCAACTCACAGATTCTGCTGTGGATGGGTTTTCCCCTGTTTGGCACATCCCACAGACTTGTGGACCGGTTTTTCTAAGTTTCCTAAATTTGGTGCAAATTGTTTCATAGAAAAAGATACAAAAAAAATCTGGTCAAAAATGTCATTTTCCTCATAGGCTAAAGCATGGAAATGCACATTTCGGGGGAATTTGCACATTTTCACATGTGTGAATTTGCGCAAATGCGAATTTGTGCAAATTCGGTAATAAAAAAAATCTGATTCCATCAATGCACCATCGACAGAATGAAAGGCGCCTGACAATCTGCAAAGCACAGACGAAACAGAGTTTACAGAATCTTTACATAACTGGGTTTCAATGAAGACCCTGAAACAGAGTTTTATTTACACATGGAACCTAAAATCTACCAATTGTCATTGGAGTCTGAGACGTAACTAAGAGTCACCAGATGTGTTTTTTTGTTTTGTTTTGTTTTTCCTCCTGCAAGCTTTTTTAAAATATACTTGATATAGAAAGAAAGGAAGGAAGCCACTCCTTCATTCTCTTTTTTTAAAGTAGAATTTTCTTAAAAGTTGCAGATTAATTAATATTAGAAATTGATGGCTTTAGGTGATTTTGGGCGCAATCCTATCAAGATAGGGGGCCGCTTCTGAACTCGGAGGTGACCGCCTATCCTAAGCAAGGCAGGAGAGGCACAGGGGGGATCGTTCCCTCCGTGCCTC
This sequence comes from Heloderma suspectum, assembly GCF_057233095.1. Lineage (NCBI taxonomy): Eukaryota > Metazoa > Chordata > Lepidosauria > Squamata > Helodermatidae > Heloderma > Heloderma suspectum. Next base: position 8,492,470 of record NC_139466.1, read on the forward strand.
TCCTGCCTTGCTATTTTTTGCTAGATAGCCATTTTCAGCAGTCTAGCAGCGAGTGGGGGGGCGACCATGAGAGGAAGCTTCCATACGACACATTGGAGCATGCAGCTCCACTCTCCCTGCCCAGGAATGTCCCTGCCCCCCAGAACGCCTCTTTTCAGTTGCTCCACGCTCCTCTTCCAAGCGCAGAGGATGGGGCTTCTCCACACTGCCTCCAAGGCAGTGCAGAAGACAGGGGAGGTCGGTTCCCAGAAATGAACATATCCTATGGCCCTCTAGACAGTGTCTAGTGTCCATAGGATTGCTCCCTTAATGTATCACACTAGGCTCAGTTTTGACTTTGAAGAGGAGAAATTAACACTAGCAACAGTGGGAGAAAAAGAGAGCTTAATCTACTGATATATTGATGGCACATCAAAACACACATACAAAGTAGCTTTGCAGGCAGGATAATTCCTCCTGATGCAATCTCAAAAACAAAACTCAGTTGGTTAATTAATAGAAGATTTTAAGCAGAATTTATTGGGTAGCATTTCAAAAACAAAGCACAGTTAATTACTAGAAGAATTTAAGCAGGATCTGTTGGGTAGCATTCCAGACATATTGATCCATCCGGTCAATTTCAGAGAGCCACTCTGATGTAGTGGTTAGAGTGCCAGTTGGACTAGGACCTGGGTGCAAATCCCCATGCAGCTATGTAATTTACTATATAACTTTGGTCTAATTTACCTCACAGGTTTGTTGGGAGGATAAAATGGGAGAGAGAGCCATATCCTTGAGTTCCTTAGATAAACGGTATGGGGAAAAGTGTAATAAATAAGCAGCTGACATACAGTGATGTGATTTATGTGCACTGAAAACCAAAGGACAAGTACCACACCAAATAAACACAGGGGTGGATTTATTACACTAAATATGATAATGGTAAACAAGGGATAATAAGCAACTACTTTGAGTGGGGGACTAAGATCAGGGTCACTACCCTAGGATTTTAAAAAACTTTCTACCATACCATTTGCCCAATTGAATTCATACACCTTGGAGTAACTATTTGCTCCACTGGGCAAAACATAGAGGTACCATATAGATATCTGTATGTTTTTGCCCCATGTGCTAATCCCAGCTGGTGGAAGGGTTGTCAGCAGAAGCAGCTGAGTGAAGCAGACAGAATCCAGAAAGTGAAGGGTTGGCCAACTTTACTGAGTCAAACAACCTGTAATGATAAGATTGCTGAGAAATAACAGTTTATAGGCACAGTCCCTGGCTAAAGAGCCAGAAGTATAAAACAGCACAGCAAATCAGCCCAGGCATCCAACAGAGTGAAACCACTACTACTACGCAAAATAGTGAACATGCTCATCTTTTTACTCAAGAAACCCAGGCTAAAAAGAAAACTTATTTGACTCAGCCAGGCTGCTAAAAGCCTGGCTGTGTACCCCCACCCCCACCCCCATGACACCTGTTTGCACTCAAAGCTCTCTGATGCATCTAGAGCAGTTAGTTAGTCTGTACCTTGAAGGCCTCCTGTTCTTGTGCCTACTAACTGCTTTAAAACTCTAAGGACAAAATCACCCTTAGCTTGCCCTTCTTTTTTTGATGTGACTTGGATTCCTGCATTGAGCAGGGGGTTGGACTCGATGGCCTTGTAGGCCCATTTCAACCCTACTATTCTATGATTCTATGATTCCCCTACCACTGCTACATCAACAAAGGTGAGGGGGGGTCAGACTGGGGAAAGGTTTAAGAGCTAAAAACCCTTCCCAGGTACCTCTATCCCCCTGCACTAGAATTGCATTTACCTCTTTAAAAGGTATCTATCTATCTATCTATCTATCTATCTATCTAATCAATCACATCTCATGTCATTTTTGCCTAGTTGTGACCTGAGGCAGGTGTCAAAAATAATGATTATCAAGCCACAGTGCATGACTGGTGGTATGTGTTGAGCTTAAGGACTGAAGAAGAGAGCCCTGCTGGATCAGAGCAAAGACCCATGTAGACCAGCTGGGAGTGTTGGAGGAATCTGAAGCAGATTCAAATTAATTTAGATTTCTAATAAATCTGACCTGTGGATTCTGCAGTAGACCAGCTTTTCAAAGTCACACAGAGTCTACTGACCTGAAGATCAGTTTATTTTTTTCCCCCACTGGGGGGGTTGCATTAATTTGAAGTAATTTGCATTAATTTGCATTAGTGCTTATTTGCATTCTGGGATGGGTGGACTTGCTGGAGTCCATGAGCCGTGGGTGCTCAAGCGTAGGGATGGCGGAGAATTCCGTCATGGATTTCAGTGAGGCTGAATGCACTGGCATTCGGCCCCCTGAAATCCGTGGTGGAATGGCCTGCCCCCCCTGCCCCCCCTGCGGATTCCCCCTGGGACGAGGCTTACCTGGGGCAGATCTTCTGGATGGCGGCGGCTTTGGCGGCGGGTCCGGCGGTGGCAGCGGCGGCTGGTCTTTCGACTGGCTGCCGTGGCCACCATTGTCATCCTGGTCTTTGCTGGGATAGGCTACGTAAGTATTTACGTAGCCTATCACGGCAAGCCAAGCAAAAAAAAAGGCGTACGCAAAGGGCGGCGGCTATGGTGGCCGCCATTTGCGTTCCCTATTTTTCACCATTTTAGTCTATGTAAATATTTATGTAGGCTATTATGGCGAAAAAAAGGGGAACGCAAATAGCATAGTGGGCGCTATTTGTGTTCCTTTCCTCCCCGCCATTTTAGCCTACGTAAATATTTACTTAGGCTAAAATGGCGAAAAATAGGGAACGCAAATGGTGGCCGCCATAGCCGCCGCCATTTGGGTATGCTGGGTTTTTTTTTGCCCAGCCATGATAGGCTACGTAAATACTTACGTAGCCTATCATGGCTGCCTGGATGGATGCAAATGGCAGCCGCTATGGCGGCTGCCATTTGTGTCCACAGCAGCCCATCTGTGGCCGGAACTCCAGCTGCGGACGGGCCTGGCCGGCTGCGGAGCGGAGCCGGCCGGGCAGGATTCCAGGGGGGAGGACCGGATTGCCTCCCCCCCCACCGCGAACACAATCGGTGAAAAGGTAAGTGACTTTCGTACATCTCTAGTCAAGCGGCTGCCCCACTGCTTGCCTGCATGAGCCAGGCTGTATGAACCCCCAGAGGGCTTTGCCCCAAAGTAAAGGTGTGTTCTACTGGTTTTTACCTACTGCAAATGACATCCCAGTGGAAATGGAAGAAAAAAAGAAGACGCATACTTCTTCTAATTGAAGGAAGATCATTTGTGTAGTTAGTACCCAAACAACCTGTAGAAACTTGGAGAAAAAAAAAAAAGGTTACAGACACTTGTTTTTTTGCCACCCTAGCTCACTGCAGACAGAACATTTTTTTTTAAGCCACTGAGCTCAGCTTGGCACCCTGTAACACATGCTATATTAATGTATGTGTTTTCATTGTTACATTTGACCCAGGTAAGACAGGGTTAATACAATTAGGGAGGGAGTGAAAGGTGCACGGGGGGGTGCTGTGGGAGGATTCTGGGGGTATAAAAGGGATGAACTGAGAGTTGGAAGTCAGATAGTGGCTTAGGGCTTGTGGAAGCAACACCAGTTAGTAAGGGGTGTGTGTGTGTGTGTGTGTGCGCGTGCGCGTGCGCGTGTGTATATGTATGTATGTGTATGTATGTATGTATGTGTTTAGGATTTTAGAAGGGGTAGAGTAGTTAGGGAAGTTAGGACCAAGCATTAATGAATAATAATAACATCTAAGTCTTCTTGTGTTAAATATTGTTTTATGCATTTGTTTTAAAATACAGACTCACATGTGTTGTTTGAATGGTTACACTACCATTATTAAATCTATTTCTTTGTTACTTCTCTTGTAGCAGGTTGAGAGAACTAATTGAGCATATTGAGTTCCTCTGGAATCCAGAGAGAGCAAAAGGGTTGAAGCTCAGCTGTCAGTGGGAACAACTGATCTAGGTGAAAGCAGGTGTTTCCTGAGCGGTTTGGTTCTCAGTTTCAGAGGTGGAGGCTGGGGAAAAGGGGGAACCCAGGCAGGCAGGTACACTATGCACACACACCCCCTTTAGCTCAGCTTGGCAACCCTCTCAGCTTTGTGTACCCCTATGCTTTCCCCCCTGGGCAACCGCCCAGCTCACCCACCCCTAAGGCTGGCCCTGGGAACAGATTTAACTATACCCATACATTGCTAAGACCAGCATTCTGTTTCCCACTGTGGCTCACCACATGGTTATGGAAAACCCATAGGCAGGGCTTCAGGGCAGTAACCCTGCCCCACTGTTGTTCTCCAGCAAGTGGTAGACCAACTGGATCAGAGCATACAGGTGTAACAATGCGGAGTGTTAAATCTGCACCTTCTGTATGCCTCTGTATCCCAAAGTTTGCATATAGCCACTGCGATTAGTGGTCATTGATAGCTTCTTGAATCAGAAATTTTGCATACTAATACTAACATAAGTGCAACCTTTAGAAGTAAGATTGGATGGAGGTGTCATAATATCCTAACAAACATGTCCCATTTTTGCTCACCGGTATTCCATCATTATCATATTTTCATGTTTGGTTGTGGTCATTGTAGCTGTAAAAACAAACCCCCCACACCCTTTCATTCATTCTTTTCTCCACAATGACATAGTTATAGACAAGCAGGTTGGGAAAAGCGCACTGGCATGTCAAAAGCAATAAAGTGTGCCAACAATAAAGCAAAATAGTCTTTTCTTTACCCTTTCTTATGTGTTTCAGCTGAACAAAAACAATCTGCAATTTGGACCGCTACAAGCTTTTACCAAGATGTTCATCTGCTACAAATAGCTGAAGATTGCCGGTTTAGGAATGCTCTGGTTAAATAAATGACGTTCTCATTCTATGATGGCTTTGATCGTGTGTCAAAGTTTTGATCTATTTCTAGCCTCAACCTGCAGGTGTGGTTACTGTACTGATGGGGTCATGCTTTTAAAATATATATATATTATTTTTTACCTTTCAGCTGGACAGACTGTCAGTTCTCACACAGATGTATCCATTACATTTCCTTTCTATTTTCCCTTTTTTGAACTCCTCATAGAGTTTTCTTCTTTTTTTCTTTCCCCAATAAGCCAGTAAGACCACTTTTGTAGAAGTTCAGCTGTTTGGTATGATAAATGACAGGCCTTTCAAGACGGAGCTAGACCTGAAGTAATTCACATAATTCGGCCCTGTGCAGTCTCCCCCCTCCCAGGTTCCCCCCCTTCAATTAACAAACAGCTGGTACAGGGGGGAGCAAACCAGTTTAGGAGCCTGGTTGGGAATGTTTTACCCATAATTCTGTCCTGTTCCATTTGCACTAGGAGTGAGCAACTGTGGGAGGTCCAAGTGCCAGTTTTGCACCCCAGACTCTCCCATGGTCACCCCCACCCCCACCATGCTGAGGAGGAGGAGGATGTAAAATGGTCTCCATACCCTTTTGGTACTCTGTAGCTGATACAGATACCGCCCCCTTTTTTACCAATAGGGGGTAGTGGGAGCCACTGCGGTGGGTGATGGGAACCATATGCAGGTTGTGTGTTGACCATCCCTGTTTTTACACAGTAATATGCAATTTAACAAAAACAAAGGAACAACACACACACACCCCTCAAATATGTATTTAAAAGTATCTATTCTCTGATTCTGTGTGTGTGTGTGTGTGTTTTCTGACACATTTAAACTACCTGGAATTGCACTGCAACATTCAGAGAAATGCAAAATCTTATAGAAAGCTCAGTTCTGATCCACAAATTAGACTGAGTTAAGCAAATCATTCTGTACAAGACTTCACAAAGATCAAACTCCTCAGGCACCCCTACTATCATAGTCCCATGTGCTGGTGGTGTTCCCTGGAGTCTTGGTGAGCACCACTGGCTTCCCTAGAGTGAGGGCTTTAGAGAAATGTCACATAATCACTGCTCTCACTCGACAGACTGGTGGTGGTGGGGGGGGAAGTGTCCACTTCCAGGACTCCTGGAACTATCATCACTGCCAGGAGTAGCTTCACCTCTGTTTGGCCTCTCCTATTCACCAAAGGGCCATTGGAGAGGAATTTCAGCTCAACCCTAAGGTAAGCACATCTAACCTTATTATTGAAGGGACGGGGACTTGCTAAGTGATGGAGATCACTGGTACTGCTCTGCCTGCAGAAGGTCTGATATTGAATCCCCAACATCTCTAAGAAGGGAGGGGAAGATTCCTCTCTGAAACCCCGGGAGAGCCCCTGACAAACAGTGTAGAAATTACTGAGCAGGATTGATTAAGGGCTGATTTGATACAAGGCAGCTTCATATTATTTTTTAGGAGGGCAATAGCTGAGTGGTAGAGCACATGTGTTGGATGGAGAAATGCCCAGTTTAATCCATGAGGTCTCCAAGTAGAGCTAAGAAATAGCCCAGCCAACGGAAGAGCTACTTACGGGGGTGTAGCTCCCCCGTTCAAAGTGCCAAACTGTTTCGATGAGCAGAGACTTTCTGATTAGCAGGGATGGTGACATTAGTGGCATTATGGTACTGATCATGACAGTCCCTGTAGCCACGCCACAAAGGAGTCCAAAAATTCAATCAGCTGTGTTGATTGCTATCCACACACCAATTTTAGCAGTTTTATCTCCACCAGGAGCAGATGTTTTGCATAGCTAATGGGTCTGGATTGGCAATTTAAGACCAAGCCCCCCCCCCTCCAAAAAAAACATCAACTCACTTTGCATTACAACAGAGAACAATATATTGTTGCTGGGAAAATTCATTATCCCCCTGCGGCTACTGTGAGGAGTTCAGTTAAGTGTAGAGGGAAGAGGGAATTCTGTGCCCTCTGAGTTGAGCTGCAATCTTTACTGAAGATGCAGGGGAAATGGGTTTTCCCAACAGTTCTTTGTGAGCTTTCTCTGTTGTAATGCAGAGGCTTCTGGGGAGGCTTGGTGTTGAATGGCCTGTTAAGACCCATTAGCTTTACAAAAGAATGGCTCCTGAACTGGTTTGTTGACTTTGGGATAAAAATGTGTCACCCTGGTGCCGAGATAAGAAACTCCTGGAAAATGCATATTTAGGACTGCATACACATAGCATGGCTATGGGGGCTGTCACGATGATCACCTGCATTTCAAAACTTACCACTACACCATTGGCCGCTTCTACTAGGCAGTGTAGACAAAACTGAGTTAGATGGCTGAATGGTCTGATGGTATAAGGCAGTTTCCTATGTAACTGCCTGCACCAGAAACCGCCTAGTAACCCAATATAAGGCACTGTGATTTCTTTGGAGGAAGTAAGTGTGTGTGTGTGTGTGTGTGTGTGTGTGTGTGAGAGAGAGAGAGAGAGAGAGAGGAGTTAGAAGTGAACAAACAAATATATAAATATATAAATATGAGACAACACTGAGTCCAAATGGTTCATTTTGGACAGCGATTTTTCCTTCCTTTTCTTGCCTCCCCTTCTTCCCACCCAAACCCTTTCCTGTGCTTGAATAACAAGATTTCCCAAAGCAGTCCATTATAGAATTCAATTTTTCTTGCCACTGTCACGCTGTTCATTTCCAATCACACCTGTAGTCCAAATTACAGGCTTACCTCCTCTCTTGTATGCGACATAGATGTTGTTTATCAAAACCCATCGGAGTCTATCATTGGCAATGAGTGGCAGGGAAAGTGAGTAGCAGGGGGAAGTATTAGCAGGAGGCAAAGAAATTATATATATATATATATATATATATATATATATATATATATACACACACACACACACACACACCCCAGAGCATTCAACGTTCAAGGAGATATGGTAAAGTCACTTGTGTTGGAGTGTGGCAATTTGCAAGGGAAAGGAAGGATTAGTCTGTGCAAACTAGGGTAATGGTAAAGTGGCATACTTGTGCAATGCAGCTAACTGAAGAAATATAGTAGAAGGGAAACTGAATGAGGATCACCCCCCAAATGAATCTGAGCACAGTTGCAGCACATGCACCACAAACCAAATTCAAAGTGTGACACAGTGTCACCGTGGCATGCACTTGGCTGCATCTGAAGGAAAGTGGATCACCGAAGCCCTTCCATTGGCTATTCTGGGATCCATTGCCATCTGGCTCCTCTCCTCCCAGTACTGCCCCATCAGCTTCCATTGGCCACCTTGCTGCTTGAGAGTAAGAGATAAGGCAGTGAGGCCCCCTCCAATGGCCTGTCCAGGACTGACTGCCATTTGGCTCTCCCTTTCCTCGTACTGTCTCCTGTGGATTCCAGGGGCGAATGCTTCTGCAGAAAAGGCTGGCACCCTTGGCTGAAACATCCTGGAGAACCACCGCCCCTCAGTATAGACAATGCTAAACTTAGGGCTGTATGAGAATTTTGTTTCTGCGCACATGGCCCATTTGAAGCTCCAAACGTGAGTGTGGGCATATGTCCACTCAAAAATATTTGTAAATTGTCGTACACATACCACATTCATCTGATTCCTGATTCCCAGTGCGATCTGTGCAAATTTCTTACTTGGTACAATTTTTTTGCGCCAATTCCCTCCATGGATTGAATCAGCCCTGCTTTATTCTGTGGAGGAAAGTTGCACAAATGAGGACATTTGTGTAAATCTCCCATTTGATCATTGCTCAATTTGTGCAAGTTTCCCATCCATGCAGAGCAAGCAGCGATCTCCAACGCGAATGGGAATTGGGCACAAGTTGAGCAGTGAGACGATGTTCTGAGAGTCCTGGTGATCTCAGATATCACTCGGTCACCCATCCCTAGCTGAGCTAGACGGACCAGAGGTGTGACTCACTATAGGGTGGTGTCCTGTGTTCAATTTCCATGGCAGGTGGGCTGATCCAAATATGCATTCCATTTAATGAAATACTGCTAGATGAGCAGCATCTGAATGTGTGCACCCAAATGCAAATGCTGTTGATCAGCCGAAATTGAACTTCATGAAACTTTGACACAGCAGACCTTTCATCTCTCTCTCCCGCCCCCCTCTCCCTCCTTCCTATTCTATGGAGGTGAAACATGCCTCTTTAAATATCTGTTTTCTTGAAATTCAACTACGATTTCTGTACCAGTTGACAGGTAGTTCTTCTATTAACTTTAGAGGTCCCCCTCCCCCACCTGATAGATGACATCTCTTGTAGAATGGAAGAAAATTAGATTTATTATTAGAGGGCAAAAAGATTGTCTTTTTTTAAGCCAAGGAAAAATGTTCTAATAAGATGCTGAATTAACCTGATGTGCAATGTTCTGAGCTATGGGTTCCGTGTCTCCTCTGCCACTGATGTTCTTGGTGACCTAGTGTTAGGTGAATGGGAATGTGCAAAGGTAGAGCCTGCAAAAAGTCAGCCAGGCAAAGAGGTGCAGAGGGTGAAACCTAGTACTAGGATTGCACTGGGATGCAGGAAAAGGAGTGTTAGTTGGGGGGGGGGGGGCTTGGGTGAGATGCTCTCTATGGGCCTCCTCATCACTGTCACCAGTGCACATTTTGTTGGCCTTCCTAATATTATTTATTTATTCATTTACAACTTTTATATACTGCTCCACAGCAGAGGAGCAGTGAACAATAAAATATAAAAAGTATAGAATACCATATTAAAACATATAAAAATAAAACAGCATTTTTTCCCTACCCCCCCAAAAAAAAAATAGAACATCAACAAAAACATGGCTGGTGAATCAAGGAAGGCTTCTTGAAATAAAGATGCCCTCAACAGGCACCAAAACCAACGGGATGTTGGTGCCTGCCTGACCTCCAGCAGCAGGGAGTTCCACAGAAAGGGAGCCACCACATGGAAGGCTCTACTCCTGGTGAACTTCTATTGGGCTATAGGTTGATGCAGAACCATCAGGTATCATCCCATCTGAAGACCTCAGTCACTGATTTCAGTTCAGGCTGTTCTGCAAGGAAAGTTCCAATTCACTGCTCAGGTCAGTGGCCATTGTAGAGCACAATAATCAGACCATGGACTGTCAAAGATAGCAAACATGCTCAAATAATCTTGGTGTCTTCAAACATAAGTAATATGTACTAGTAAAAATCGAGCTGCAGTTACTGGCATAACAAATCACACATCTACCAGAGTCCTCCATGCAAGGATACATCAAACTGGATAGTCTGCTGTACAATTAATGACTTCAGATATGATGAATTGCCTATAAATGTCTGCCATTGGTATTGCACATTTTGCCCCTAAATTAGTTACATGTGGAAATCTGGCATGAATAAGATGGCAAAAAAGTTAATCGGGATGTTTCCCCCTGGTCCAAACCACGGAGACATGAACTATTTGTCTGGATATGCCATATAGCTACAAAGCAATCAAATAAATAAACAAAGCAAATCATATCCACTGATTCATCCTCCCACCCCCACCCCAGGCTGGCCCTCCTATGAGGTGGAGTGAATCCTCAGAGCAAAACAGAGTATGGGTTGTCTGCACTCAGCCACCCACCCTCTGGCTTGCACTGTGGATTGGCAGGCATTGCTAGGGAAGGCTGAACACACGATGGCTGAGTTTACTTGGATTTTCCAGACATCATCTCCCTGCACATCTTGTGCTCGATCACCATTCACGTTTGAAATGGCTGCTTGCTGTCTGCCAATGGGAGATATGTACTAATTGAGTAGTAATCAAATGAGAGATTTGCATTCAAATCTCCTGACCTTTGTGCAAATTTCTGCAATAGACTAAAGTGGGGCTGATTTAGTCTACTGCAAGAATTAGCACAAATTAAGAAATGTGTACAAATCGAACCTGAGTTTGGGAATGAGATGAATTTGTGAACATTTTCAGTGGACGTGCACTTGTGCTTGCCTTCAGGGCTTCGAACGGGGCGTGCTCATATGTTCTGCAAGCAAAAACGAAATTGTCATACATCCCTTCAGAGAGCCAGCCAGGCCCAAATGCCTGGCTCTGAAGTAGAAGTGTGGCCATGTTGCTGGCCCTTCTCCTGACAATGTGTACCTCAGTTAGCCCCTCTCCTGAGTCAAAGTTCATGTGCTGAGCATGGAGATCTTTTAAAGTACTCCCACACATGAGCAGCTGTTCTTGTCCATTATCCTAGCTTTAGTAAGGGAACAACTTCTGCCATAGTGTTCCATCCCTCTGAAAGAGAGAAGATGCTTAATAAAATTCCTCCTTTATACCATAATGGCTGAGGGCTGGTCTCAGAAGAGCTATGATAGGGTAACATAGCCCTCTTGCTGCCTTTGCAGCTCTGCACAGTTTTATGTTCAGATGCCAGTTGTATAACTGTTTTTAAGTTTATAGTATATACCCCTTCCCTTCTGACATTAGATTTCTTTTCCTGTTTGTTGAAAGGGGGGGGCATCGAATGAAAAGCTGACCCCAGCAATGGATGATGGCTTGTCAGAACAAGATCAGCCAGGAGAGGGTTGTGGGGATGGGGGAGAAGGCTTTGCATAAAAATAAGAGCAGCCAAAAGGTGGAAATTGATATATTATGAGAAGCATTTCTGCCTCATTAAACGCAGCCACATTTCAGTCCAGTGTTCAAACATAACCCACTGACAAGAAATATGCAAATAATCAATCAGATTAGATAGGGGGAGACAGATTTGATTAAGGAGAGTTCTTTCTTTCTTTCTTTCTTTCTTTCTTTCTTTTTTTCTGTAATAATAATGAAAGAATAAAATCAGCAAAATGTTTTACTTTTGGCCAGTTGCTCAGTGCTGGTTTGATTAGAGCTCCAAATCACAAATGTTGGAACATGGATTCAAGTCTGATAGGAGCCCTGTTTAGGCATTCACCTGAACACACGAGGACTGAAAGTGTGTAGAAGGATGGGGAGCTTGCATGCTGGCCCTGCCCCATATCCCCTGTGCATTCCTGCCCCCTCAGTTCCTGCCTTTGTGTCCACATGATTGGAGACCCTGCTTTATCACATCCTCGATCATGCAGAGTTCTACCCATATTCAAGCAAACATGAGTAGAATTCCTCCCTGTTCAATGCAGCTAGTAGTGTTATGCCCCCATCAGAAGACTCTTCTGAAGAGGAAGAGTTAGAGGCCCCAGCAGAAGATGATGCTCAAGCCCTGCCATGGCTAGAGGGGCCTGAGTCCTCGGGGGAGCTCACTAAGGTCCCAGCCCCTCAGGAAGAGGGCAGTGATCATCTGCCTCAGAGGAGGAAGTTGAGTGCCCCCCTCCAAGTCCTAGGGAGTTATGATGCCAGAGGACGCAGGCCAAATCACAGAACCTCAATGAAATGCCAGGCTGCAGCAGAGGTCTCCTCGTGATTAGAGAGCCTCCTCATGAGTAGAGGGCCCTCCTCACAAGGAGGGTTCTCTGCAATCAAAGTGAACGGCTGCAGCTGGGGCTTGGGCAGAGCTCTGGCAGCTCCAGTATAAAATGCCCAGTAGAAGATTACAGAAGCTGGTGGAAGCAATGTTGGGTTGTGTAGGTGCTGCTGGTCTCTCTGTTGCACCTTCAGCCACTGACTCACCAGACCCCAGCCCATACAGGGGCAGTAAGGCCAGTGTACCTTGTTCTTCTACACAAGGGGTGCAGGGCCTATTTCAGCCTGAGGGCCAAGTTCAATTTTGGAGAAGCTCTCAGGGTCCATGTTGTAGTGGAGGGTGGGGCCAAAGGCAAAATGGGGTATGGCCAGTGTCAATGAGGTGGGGCCAATATACCAGCCTAGTTTAGCTTAATGCTCTCACTGCCACTAACTAAACCCTAGGAGAGGCATTTCAACCTTTTTTAGAATGGTTGAACATGGGTGGGAGGGTGTTGCTGCACTCATGTTGTGCTTGTGGGTTTCCTTTGGGTAGTTGGCTAGCCACTGTGTGAACACAATGCTGGACTAGATGGTCTGCTAAGCATGGCTCTTCTTATGTTCTAATGGGAGGGAGGAAAATGCTAAAGCCATTTAACCACCACATGGGTGTTGCTTGGGGAAAGGGGGGGTGGAGCCTTAGGAAGGGCTGTGGGTCTATGCGGAACCCTGGTGGGCCAGATTGGAATCCCCAGAAGGCTGGATTTGTGCCCCCCGCTCCAGTGTTGAGGTTCTGTACCCCTGTTCTACACGTTTAGCGAACACCTGAATGGGGACTAAAAAGCGTTGAACATTCCACTTGTGACTTCTCCAGTGCATTAATGTATGTGATATACTGGCACATAAACACCCAAGGGATGGTACTAGTGGGCATGCACAGCTTGAGTAACCCACCGCTGCTGCCCGCTTGCTATCACCCACTGCTGCTGCCATTCCTGTGCCGTCTCTGATTTTTCACATTTCACCTAAAGTAAGATGTGATGGTTCCTGCTTCAGTGGAACCCTCAACAACATTGCAGGGAGGCCAACAGGATATTGATAAGACCAGGAAAATGTATTTGTAAGAGAAGGAGAAGAACAACCCTGCTGGATCAGACGAAAGACCTATCTAGTTCAGCATTCGATTTCCCTTGTTGACCAGCCAACTATGGGAAGCTGTGAAGATCTGAGGCCTATAGAGATAAAGGTGTGTGTGTGTCAGGCTTAGAGGCCTGGAGTTTTCCCTTGGGAAGGGGTAACCCCAAGAGGAGTACTTTCATTTCCCAGGTTACGTTTCAGTTTCCTTTCTCTAGTTGAGTTTTGTTTCTTCAGGGATGAAGTGGCACTTTCAGTTTTGAGGGAGGAGGGTATATAAAGGGAGGGAGAGAGCCAGTAAGGGGTGTGGGGAAGAAAAGACCAGCCTGCAGCTTGGTTGTTGGTCAAGGAACACCCTAATCTACATGCTGTGATACTTCATAAATGGGGAAGTTTATCAGCATGCAAAAGAGAAGGAAGAAACCATGCTGTTGAGCAAACCAAACCTCCCCAACCTGGCACCTTCCAGATGTTTTTGACAACTCTCAGGAGTCCTGACAATTTGCTATGCTAGCCTGGGCTGATGGGAATTGGATTCCAAATACATGTGGAGGGCACCAGGTTGAGGCAGACTGGAGTAGACCATGCACCTTACATAAGGGTTAAGTAATTTAAAACAGAATGCTGGTGTGAAGGTTTGAGGCCTACATGGGGCGGGGGCGGGGGCGGGGGCGGGGGGGGGATAGGTCAGGCTTAGAGGCCTGAAGTTTTCTGTTGGGAGCAGGTAACCCTGAGAGGACTAGTTTCATTTTTTCCAGTTAAGTTTCTGTTTCAGTTCTCCAGTTAAGTTTCATTTTTTCCAGGTTGAAACAGTAATTTCAGTTTTGAAGGAGGAGGGTATATAAAGACAGTGAAGGAACCAGTGACAGCAGAGTCAGAAGCCCAGAGTAGGAAGAAGCAGCCTAGAGGAGTCTAAGTACAGCTAGGGAAAAGGAACTTGTGCTTTGCTACTTCTATGTTCTTTTAAAGCCATTTCTATCATTCAGTTCTATTGTGCAAGTACCTTCAGTTGTGATTTGCTTGCTTTAATTTACCAGTAAACTGTTGTGATTAAACCCTGTGTCTAGAGCATCGATCACCCCATGTCTACAGCCCAAATCCCATGTTACTGGGAGGGGGAAGGGAAAAGAAGGAAGGTGGGACTCTTAAGGAGGCAAGAGATCCTTAAGGAGTTGCTTGGGGGTCCAGGTCATAAGGGGAACCCCGACAGAAGCCAGCAAGCAGGACATGAACCAGTAGCACCCTCCCACGTGTGTTTCTTAGCAACTGGCATTCAGAAGCATACTGCCTCTGTCCTGGAAATAATATATAGCTATCATGACTAGTAGCCTTTGATAGCCTTATCCTCCCTGATTTTGCCTAATCCCCCTCTAAAGCCATCTAAATTGGTGGCTTTCACCATACAGTGTGGTAGCAAATTCCATAGCTTAACTAGCTCAACCTAGCTTAACTAGGCTTCCCATAAGTAATTTAGTGCTGGGGACATGTTATTGCCCCCTGACCAAAATGCTCAGGGTTATCTTGAGATGGAAACTGAAACCAGGGAGGCCTCCAAAGAAGAAAGTGTTGTAGTAACAGGTGACTTCACTTACCCCTACACAGGGTAAATACGTATTCCAGTCACAACATTTCTTTTTTTAAAGTAATATTATTATTTTTATTATTATTAAGGCAACATTCCTAAATTCCCTGAACAATTGTGCCCTAAAACAGGGAGCAATCCTATGGCCACTAGACACTGTCTAGAGGGCCATAGGATATGCTGTTTTGGAAAACTGACCTCCCCCCACGTCCTTGCTGCCTCCGCAGCAGCACAGAGAGGCAGGCCCCATCCTCTGTGCTCAGAAGAGGAGCACAGAATGACTGAAAAGGGGCAGGGCTGGGGGTATTCCAGGGCGGGGAGAACGGAGCTGCATGTACGACACATCCTGTGTACACGTAGCCTCCTCTCCTGGTCAGCCCCCCACGGCTAGACAGCTGAAAACAGCTGCCTAGCAGAAAATAGCAGGGCAGGAGAGGCGCAGAGGGAACGATCCCCCCCCCCCATGTCTCTCCTGCCTTGCTTTGGATAGGTGGTCGCCTCTGAGTTTGGAGGTGGCCGCCTATCTGGATAGGATTGCACCCTTAGTCATGGAATATTGATGAGATGGAAGTTTGCCCTGGAGTTAGTCGTAGACAGAGCCCATGACCTGCATTCTCTTGACAGATAATCTGAAACACAAGTCATCTTTTTCTACAAGTGTACCTTTTATTTTGCTAAAATACTAACTAAGAGCCTGCCTGTGTTTGTGTGGGGGTAGAGGGGGACCCTTGTATAATTGCTGACAGCACTTGCAGAACACCTGGTCACCTGGCAGACTTCTTGGAGTGCTTCCGAACTGAGAATACAGACAACTGTTGTCCAAAGCAGGTGTAGTATGTTTTATTAACTTCATGCTCTGCATTTAACATTGATGCAAGAAGAAGCAATATGCCACCAAAGTGCTATTTTCAAGTGAAGGGAGAAGCTGCTGCATGGTTTCATGCTGCAGTCCCTCTCCATGCTGTTTTAAAAACTTTTCTTTTTAATTATCACATTCTCCTGCCCTCATATAGCAATCCAGGTTATCTAGACAAAAGGTAAAGAAAAAAAATCCCTGATTGCTGCAGACTGGAAAATGCCAAACTATTCTTTTCTGGAGTGTGATTTAGGAATATTCCAGGGTCTCTGCCATCAGGATCCCTTGTTAACAATAAGCTGTTAAGCATCCTTGCTAATATTTAGAACAGATGTTTCCGAAAATTCAAGCTTCCATTTTGCTGCTGGAATGATTCCTCAATAGCTATTCAGCATTGGCAAAAGTTAACTTTCTGCAGCTCAATCCGATGGAAAACCACACACTCTTTTTTAAAGAGTTCTGGGTGTAATTATATGTACACTTCACTCCCTAACTGCTTCTGCATTACTGCCAACCATTAATGGTCATCTAAACTACAATTGGAGAAGACATTTATTTATATCGTCCAATTAAGAAAAGGCATTCTTAACGACATTCTTAATGTCTAGACAGCGTTTCCTGCTATGAGATCAGCCATCTTCTAAACCATTTTTGTTTTTGTTTTTAATGGATCGCAAGGAGGGCTGTGTCCTGTTTTTCTTGATGGCTTGAGGCCCAGAATAGGGGCTAGGAAGACATCCACAGAGGACAAGCAGGTGAATAGCAGGTAGCAGCTGGACACCTGTGGGTAAAAAAACAGCTGGAGAAAGCAGATATCAGGATGTAGCAGTTAGCAGGGTGAAGCATTACCCAGACATGGTGTGCAGTACCACAGGTCATGTGATGGCAGGCAACCTGTTCCAGCAAATGCCCAAGTGAAATTGAGTCTTAATATCCTGGGGCATTGCCTGATATCTGAACTGATCCCACCCGTTCTTGGTGGGAAATAGACTCCTTTAAGAGGGTGTACTGGGGAGTCTAGAACTTTTCTGGTGATCTGTCTTCTCATAACTGGCTTTCTGGCAGCTCATACAAAGGAGGATTGAACTTCCAAGCCAGATCTCAACCATGGGTGCTGGATACAGAAGAATCTGTCAATTGCATTTTCTCCCAGTTTCTCACTTTTCCAGTCTTAAATTCAGTTCATCCTGCACTTTGAGAATTTCTTTTTTTTTCTTTTTTTAAACTTTGCATGAAAATTCTGTACACAGGCTTTTCTTCTAAAACACCCATTTTTGTATGCAATATTGCCTAAGTTTCTTGCAAGCAATTTTCCTAATGCAAGATATTCTTAACATTATTTACACAAATGTATACAGTATTTGCATGTGCCTTCCCCTAAAATACACATTTCTGAATTGGAGAACTCTGTTGTACAATTGGGAAAAGTTTGAGTATCGAAGGAAAACTGAGTTTAGGCTTGCGTATTGGTTTGCAAGTGCAAAAATAGATACGTTCGCATTAAAATATGAACTGAACAAATTTCTCTCCCATCTCTAATTGGGAGTTTCCTTTTTCTGTGAGTTCTCAAAGACATTCTTCAGTTGGGCTGGGCAAGGGGGCATTGTAGTTATTCAGGAAAGGATGACGCTGTAGAAGACATTGAAAAGTCCACTGCAGCATGCTAAAGAGGAAGCATACTTTGATCTGTACATTTTTTTAAAAAAGGCATCCCTGGTCAAACAGAAATAGGGACAAAATGGTGATGAGGTTTTACCAGGGACAGGAATAAAACTAAAAACAAGAAAACAAACAAACAAAAACAGGGTATGTCCTGTTGTGTTGTTGTTGTTGTTCAGTCGTTCAGTCGTGTCCGACTCTTCGTGACCCCATGGACCATAGCACGCCAGGCCTTCCTGTCCTGCGCTCTCTCCCGGAGCGTGCTCAAGTTCATATTCATTGCAGGGTATGTCCTACTCCCTAGTAAACAGGGACAGTTGAAGTGTATGGTACTCTGATTCTGCCCACAATCATTCCACCCCCTTGATCTACACAGTGTGTCAGATTTCCTGAACTCAAAGCTGGGCAACCTTATGTATTCACTCCTTCCTTCCTTCTTACTTTCCAGTTGTAATTTCTGGGGTAACGTCAGATAATAATAAAGTCACCTAAACTCCCCTCCTGCCAAAATGCTGATAGGTTCCCATGGATGTCCGATAAGAATGGAGTGAGCCCCTATATGTTTTCCCTAAAAGATTTACTGCACTGGGAAAGACCCTGATGCTGGGAAAGATTGAAGGCAAAAGGAGAAGGGGACTGCAGAGGATGAGATGGCTAGATAGCATCACTGATGCAATGAATATGAACTTCTTGAGCACACTCTGGGAGAAAGCGGAGGACAGGAAGGCCTGGCGTGCTATGCCCATTGGGTCACGAAGAGTCGGACACGACTTAACGACTGAACAACAAACCTCAATTTTCCATTATTAATCTGGCACTGCTTCAGGTAGGCTTTAGTAGGGCTGGGCCATTTTTATTTTCTTCTTTTTTTCTTGGCTTCAAAGGAAAAAAATGAACTTTTTTTTAAAAAAAAATATTTGTTTGCAAGAAAGCCAAATGAGTCTGTCCAGTTATTAATATTCTCTCCCGATAATTTGCAAACCAAGAAAACAACAATGCCCCCCCACCAAGTCTGTTTTATGCATGATGTAGCTTTACTGCTACCTACATATGTAACAACAGTATTAGCCACTTGACAAATTCATTTTTTTACAAGAAATATATTGGTACATCTTTTCAGAGCTTCTGGTTTCCAACAAAGGCAGCAGCACTTTGATAATGTAATTATGAAAAATGCCTGCGAATGACACAAAACAATTTAGTGTGTCTGAAGAAGAAAAGGAAAGATGAGACAATATGATCCATTATTTTATAAAGGATAAATGGAAGTTCTGGAGGTGAAAATGCCACTGATATATTAATGCTGGAAGGAAATTCACCAGTTCTGGTAACGGGACATCATTGCCCAAACAACAAAAGCAAATTAGAACTTACTAACTTTTTTTTAATAAGGGTCTTTTAGATCATTGGATTCCCCCGAAGCGGTGAGAATTTTGTCTCCTGTTCCAGCAAGAGAGAGCCACATATGTAAACAGGCTTAAGTGAATGCAGATGCTGTGACTGCAGGTGCACATCTGGTTTTACATTTGCAATGTTTATCTAGTTCCCATTGAAATGTTCATGGCAGGGATGGGAAACTGTTTAGTCCCTAGGGGCTGAATTGTATTCCTGCCTTCCCTCAGGGGCTGGATGACATCAAGGACAGGGTCTCCCCTCTAGAAGCCCCCCCCTCCCACGTCATCCTTTTCTCTGTGCAGGGAAAGGGCAAAGTTTGTTCTTGCCTCTCTCTGCATGGAGAAACTCTTTTCAGAGAGAGGTGGGACTGATTTCTTTCCTCTCTCTGCATGCAGAATTTCTCCAGCAGAGAGAGGCAAGAGCAATCAACCCTGCCCCTGCTCTCTCTGCACTAGCACTGCACTGAATTTTTCAGTCTGTTTGTTCTCAGCCATTTGTTGGATGGAGGGGTGAAAAGAAACTGCATGCAAAAAATGTCGGAAGGGGTGAGAATATTTGGAGAAATTTCTCAACGTGCAGGGCTTCCATCCTTACAGGCACAATTTTATGTATGTTTTAGACAGAAAAAAAAGCCCTACAACTCCCAGGACTCTTTCTATCCAAACTTGCATGGGATTGCACCCTACCTTACTTTAAGAAGGTGGCAATGGTGTGTTTGATCTTTATTTTACCATTTTTATCCTGTTCTGTCCTTGCAGCCTCTCTCCAGCTGCTTGCGCTTTCTGAAAAGCCCCCTAGAAGACTTAACCAGGACTTCTTTCCTTGGGGCTTTCCTGGGGCCAATCTACACTTACAGGCTTTTTTACTTCCAATGAGGTTTCACCATCCATCTTTCACACTACGCTTCACATCTTCGAATCTTCAAATTTTCAAAGATCATGCCTGAATTAGAAAAAAAAAAAATCAAGGAGAAGCCACGATTCTTTGAAGACAACACCTTAATTAAGAAAAAAAAGCCAAAGTGGGGGATAGAAGGGGGTAAAACTTAGTCTCATTTGAAGGGATAGAGGAACCCCCTGCTCAATGTAGGAAGCCTGATTCCCAGGTGGTCGCCCATCCAACTACTGATTGGGCCGACATGAAGCTTCAAATCTTCGAAGGTGCCAGCAGCCCCCCCCCCCAAACATGAGTGCTGGGTGCCACTGCCACTGCCTAGGGATGGTGGAGAATTTCTCCCCGAATTTTCAGGGGGCTGAGTGCCAACGCATTCGGCCCCCCGAAATCGGCGGTGAAATTCTCCGCCCCCCGCCCCCCCCTGGGATGGGACTTACCTTGTGCGAATGTCCCTCCCGGCGACGGGTCCCAGCAGTGGTTCGGCGGGCTTTCGGCGGGGGCGGGGGTGGCAGCCAGTCTTTTGACCTGCTGCCGCTGCCGCCATTATAGCTGAAGTAAAAAAAAAAAACAACCCCATGATAGGCTACGTAACGATTAACGTAGCCTATCATGGTTGACTTTGCAAATTTAGCCATGATAGGCTGTGTAAATCGTTACGTAGCCTATCACAGGGTCTTTTTTTTTTACTTTCGTAGTTCGCGGCCGGGGAGACGGGGCGCTTCTCCCCGGCCTGAATTTCGGCCGGGTGAGGCGGGAAGCCTCCACCCCCTCGCCTGAACTTCGGGGGGAGAAGCGAAGTGCCTCCCCCCCACCGCGAAGCAAGCTGCGAGACCAGGTAAGTGACTTTCGTACATCCCTACCACTGCCCCTCTTCCTCATGCCGGCTGTCAAGGGCTGGCGCGGGGAAAAGAGCATTGGCAGTCACCCCCCAGCTGCTCACCCTGGCCTCCAGCAGTTGGGGGGGAGAGAAGAGGATAGGTGCCTCCTCCTTCCCTCCACCCCCACCTGCCACAGTGGCAGTGGCAAGGGACAAGCTGGTCATTTTCCCCAAGGCCAGGAAAACATGTAAAAAATGACAAGCCTCTCCCACACCACTGCCATGTGGTGGGCATGGAATCAGCAGAAACAGGAAGAGTTTCTGATCCTCCAATGAGATCTGCTGTCTTTAAGAGCAGGAAAACAGCACAGTGCTCGAGTGTGAACTGAGCTCGCACATTTGATGAAGCACCACACAACAGGGAAAATGGCTGTGTGTGGATAATCACATTTTAATGCAAGAGTGTTTAACCTGACAGGACACTGAATTCGTTGCAATGGGGGGCACAATGTAGATCGGCCCCAGTGCTGCTGTCTGCTGAGTGTTTGAAAGATCAGTTCTTTTTTTGTTAATTTCTTTCCTCCTCCTTCTCCTTAAAAGATCTATCTATCTTAACTTTTAGAAAAACAACAAAATCAAACCAAAAACACCACACTCAGCTTTCAGGCATTCAGCAATCATCCCTTTCTCTCTTTGCCTGGAATTTCTCCATGCAGAGAGAGATAGATGTTCTGCCTGCTCCACACCTTCCCCTATTGGAAGCATGCTAATCTGAAATTGAACCCTGGCAAAACCAAGGCTCAGTAGATGGGTGGTTCCCCTGTCCTCCTAGAATTAGGCAGGTTACCTTTTCTGGACAGGTTCATAGTCTGGGGCTACTCCTCAAGCCATCTTTGCCACTGGAGGATCACGTGAACTTGGTGATCAGGGATGCCTTTTACTAGCTTTAGCTGGTACACCAGGTACACCATTCCTGGAAAGGGATAGTCTGGCCACAGTGTTCCATGCATTGGTAGCCTCAAGACTAGATTATTGCAATGCGCGCCGTGCAGGGCTTCCCTTGAGACTGCTCTGGAAACTGCAGCTAGTGCAGGATTTGGAGGTTGCTGAACACTTTTGCATTTTATTAAACTTCAAATTGCTTCTTCCCGCTGCCCCCGACTTTTTTTCTTCAAGTTTTTTCTTCCTTTTTCTTCTTCAAGAATATTCAGCAGTTCACTCCTTGTATGAAGAAAGACATTATTCAAAGCCTGAGAGCACCATTAACTGACAGAAGCCTGGTGATAGGATGGATTTACTTCTCTGTGAACTAATTCATATTGATTCAGGCAACAAACAAACAAACAAAACAGTGTAAACAGTTGTTTTAAAATAATAAAGCCAAAAAAGGTGCTGATTTAGAACTGAGGTGACAGAAAATGTCTGCATAAAATCTAAAAGAGTAACCCATTCAGCAAATTGTTGTGTTAAATACATACATAAATAAATACATAAATAAATCAAGAGGTCTGTGTTTGATCACGCAAGTTAACTGCAACTATCAGAGTTTGCCAGGAGAGGGTATCATACATAATGAAACAGGAGTGTGGCAAAACATGTAGCAAAGTAAACAAAAACAAATGCTAACTGGACTTAGCATTTATTTTGTGTTGAAGAGTGTTCAAAGCAACATGAGTTAAATGGATTAACTAACTAATGGACTAACTAAATAAGGGCATAACCCTATGCATGTTTAGATAGAGAAAAGGCCTACAACTCCCAGCATTCCCCAGCCAGGGGAATGCTGGGAGTTTTAGGCCTTTTCTCTGTCTAAACATGGATAGGATTCTGCCCTAAATAATGTATGTCATTTGTACCCCACCTGTCTACCAAAAAGGGCACTCTAGGCAGCTTACAATCACTGATAAAAACAAGAATAAGCAAATACATTTAAAACACAATTAAAAACATGTAAAAGCACAATGACAGAGTAAAAACAGTATCCAGCTCAACAGACCCACTTACACATGAGAAGCCTACTTGCATAAAATGGTTTTGCTGGCTGGGGGAAGGACAGCAAAGAGGGAGTGAACCTAGCCTTCCTTGGCAGGGAGTTTCATAGCTTGGGAGCTATGTCACCACCGAACACGCCTCTTAAGGTGGCAGTCCCAAAAGATGGGCCTCTACTGAAGACCTTAAGAACTGAGCAGGCACATATGGAAGAAGGTGGTCTTTTGGGTAGCCTGGTCCCAAGCTGTATAAATAAGTATGCAATACTTACACCTGCCCTGTAAGGTAGGTCAGGATCTATATAGCAGTGAGCTGGGGTGGGGAGTTTGAGGCTGAAAAAGAGGAAGGTGCTTAAACCCACTGAGTAATTTTAGTCATGGCATACATAGGTGAGATTCAAACTGACAGCTTTCTGATGTGTTGCTCAATATATTAGCCAGGGTGGTCACTTAAAGGTAAAGGTAAAGGTGTCCCCAACCAGTCGTGTCCGACTCTAGGGTGTGGTGCTCATCCCTGTTTCTAAGCCGAAGAGCCAGCGCTGTCCGAAGACACTTCCATGGTCATGTGGGCGGCATGACTGAACACTGAGGTGCACGGAACGCTGTTACCTTTCCCGCTGAGGCGGTACCTATTTATCTACTTGCAATTTCTTGCTTTCGAACTGCTAGGTTGGCAGGAGCTGGGACTGAAGACGGGAGCTCACTCTGTCACACGGCACTCGGGTCTCGAACTGCTGTCCTGCCGACCTTCCAGTCTGCAGTTCAGCGTCTTAACCACTAAGCCACCGCGCCCCTTCAGGGTGGTCACTTACACATCGCAGAAATATGTCTTCAAAAAAGACAAAAAGGGACCCTTACTTGCATAAAAATGTGCATAAGCTAAGGACTATGTATAGATGTGAATTTAGAACAAATTGCTATACTTTACATAGATGTGAAAGGAATTTCACAATACTGGGGGCAACTGTATCTAGGTGACTTGTGTGCCTCCTCAGTCAGCTGTTACCCAGGTCTTAACTGTTGGTGGGTGACTTCAAGCCCGCTTCCTTTCCGCCCTCCTTATGGTTCTTCCTTTTTATCATGATTTGGATAGGGATGTCAGAGAATTTCTCCACGAATCTCCGGGAGGCCGAATGACAATGCATTCGCCCCCCTGAAATTGGTGGGGAAATTCTCCGACAGCCTCCCCCCCGGGATGGGACTTACCTCGTGCGAATGTCCCTCGCGGTGGTGGGTCCCTGTGGCAGTTCAGCGGCGGTTTGGCGGCGGCGGCTGGTCTTCCAACCGGCTGCCGCCGCCACCATTACAAAGTAAAAAAAACACCAAAAACGTGATAGGCTACGTAAAGATTTACGTAGCCTATCATGGCTAGATTTTCATGGTCAGCCATGATAGGCTACGTAAATCTTTACGTAGCCTATCACGGCTGACTTTGAAAAAAAAAAAAAAGCGCGTACGCTATTTGCGTTGCCCTTATTTTCGCCGTAGTCTATGTAAATCTTTACGTAGACTACCCGTGCCCAAATAAGGAATGCAAATGGTGGCTATGTAAAGATTTACAAAGCCTATCATGGCTGACTTTGAAAATCTAGCCATGATAGGCTACGTAAATCTTTACGTAGCCTATCACTTTTTTTTTTTTTTACTTTGTAATGGCGGCGGCGGCAGCCGGTCGGAAGACCGGCCGCCGCCGCCACCACACCACTGCCGAACCGCTGCCGGGACCCGCCGCCGCGAGGGACATTTGCACGAGGTAAGTCCCATCCTGGGGGGGGTTGTCGGAGAATGTCCCCACCAATTTCGGGGGGCTGAATGCATCGGCATTTGGCCTCCCGGAGATTCGTCGAGAAATTCTCCGACATCCCTATCCAAATCATGATAAAAAGGAAGAACCATAAAGAGGGAGGCTATTTGTGTTGCCCTTATTTTCGCCGTAGTCTACGTAAATCTTTACGTAGACTACCCGTGCCCAAATAAGGAACGTAAATGGTGGCGCCCATGGGCGCTGCCATTTGCGTACGCGCTTTCCCCCCCCCCCAAAGTCAGCTGTGATAGGCTACGTAAAGATTTACGTAGCCTATCATGGCTGACTTTGAAAATCTAGCCGTGATAGGCTACGTAAATCTTTACATAGCCTATCACGTATTTTTTTTTTTTACTTTACTTTTTTCTTTCGCGGCCTGAGAGGCGGGGCATTCCCCTCCAGCCAGAATTTTGCCGGGGAGGGACGGGGCACCTCCCCACCTGCCAAGAATTGCGGGGGGAGAAACGGAGCGCCTCCCCCCCACACCGAAAAAAGCTGCGGGACCAGGTAAGGGACTTTTGTCCATCCCTAGATTTGGAGTGGATTACCCTTCAAATACAGGACAGCTTCAAACAGAGGTTTCCTCTGTAAAATGGAACACCTAGCCACCCCACCCTTAGCTACCACAGGTGTCCTCTCTTAAGGCAAGTCTTTTTTAACCATGCTAGACTGCAAGCATCATTTAGTTGGCAGACCAACACGTTACACCCTCCTCCAATAGCCTAGCATTCTGTGACTACCAGAAGTACCAGTGGGCCAGAATTTATACTTTCCCAGTTTACAACCAGGGTGAACCAGTTTGGTTTGGACAGTGCTTAGAACTAGGCATCTTGTACTTGAAGGGCCATCCAGGAACACACACACACACTCTATCTATCTATCTATCTATCTATCTATCTATCTATCTATCTATCATCATCATCATCATCACTCTGTATGAAGGTTGCTGGTCTCCTATGGCAGAGCTGTTGAACCTCTTTTTGCCTGAAGGCAGAAGTCTCCGGGCAGGTCAGGGAATAGAGCCATGACACAATCTTGAATGGAGTGTGGTAGGTGATGGGCAATTCTAGGACTGAAGACTGAAGATGGTGGGTTAGGAGTTGTATTAAGCAGAATCTGCCAGTATGTAGATTGTATTGGATTTTCTCAGCCAACATGATTGAATAGATTGATCCAGTGAAAGATAGGGTGGTTGAACCCAACTATTTGAGTGTGTGGCTACGTATTGATTTATTTGTTTGTTTGTTTATTATGTTTCTATACTGCCCATTAGCCAGGCAGTTTTATATTAAAAGCATAAAATACAACAACACAGTAAAACATTATATAAAATCCATATGTTTAAAACAGAATAAAACCAAAGTAGGAACCAAGATAAAAGGCTGTAACAGGGCAAAGAT
Organism: Heloderma suspectum; assembly: GCF_057233095.1. Classification (NCBI taxonomy): domain Eukaryota; kingdom Metazoa; phylum Chordata; class Lepidosauria; order Squamata; family Helodermatidae; genus Heloderma; species Heloderma suspectum. The sequence continues at coordinate 8,518,197 of NC_139466.1, forward strand.
GTAAAAACAATTGCACTACCACTATTTTTAAAACTGAAGGGCTAAAAAGCCTTGGGCAGAAGTGTCTTTACCTGGTGCTGAAAAGACTACAGTTTAGGTGTGAAGTGGACCTCTCTGGGAAGGGTCTTCCACAACCGGGGTGCTGCCATTGAAAAGGCCCTCTCTTTAGTAGTCACCTGCCACACCTCATTTGATGGGAGCATTTGGAGAAAGGCCTCTGTGTAGCAATCAGATCCCATGTTGAATTAGTCCCCACTTCATCTACTTGGACCAGACTGAGTGATAAGATCACCTACTCCTCTATAGGTAAATATATTAGTGTCCTGTCCTGGTATGCAGTCTCTAGTAACGGGTACCTGCTATGGGGACAGATTAATGATTGGTTTCAGAGATCAAGGTTGTCCCTATGTTCTCACTAGTAAATAGGGCTTGTTTTCAGCAAGTGTAGTTATGTTCTTGGCTGCCACTGGAAAGCCCTCCCCCACTCCCCTCCTGATTTTTGTCTTGTTAAATGCATAAATGAGTTGTCAAGTGAATGTGTGACTTGGCTCATTTTAAGACTTATGTTTCTGCCAGCTGCTGGAAATCTATTCTCATCCAATCTAAGGCAAGTCTGGATCCTGTTCCCCAACCCAACGTTCTATTCTATCTAGGTCTTGGCATGCTCTGTGCAAGAACGATGACTGCTGTTGTTATCAGGCAGGCTTCATGTCCTAAATCTTGAGAGATCATGGGGAAAATATCTCACTTCCAGATTTTTCTAGTAGTCCGGCTGTATTAGACAATGTGATACCAATTTCAGCTTTCTGTCTATTGTGTAAGTAGCTGAAAAAGTGTGATGCTCCTATCAGTGAGCCAGTGTGTCACTAGTGGCCAAGTGTCTTTATATATGCAGATGTCCTGCCCTTAACTATAAAGGAAATAGAAACTGGAAGTGTTTGTTTATTTAGTGTAGCATATCCACCATCCATTATCGAGCTGTAACACCTGGGTGGATGAACTGACTTTTCAAGACTTAGACTGCATTAGCAGGGAAATAGCTCCTGGGGAAAACAGTTAAAGGCACCAGAAGGAGAATTAAAGTACAGTATGCAACAAATGTCATGAAATTCTATGAGATTTCTAACCTTACACCAATCCATATTGTAACTATGAAATTGGAAAATGGTAACAAAACCCTAGACCACTGTGTTAACAAAACTGACCCTTCCCCTCTATTAAATGTGTTGGGGGAATAACACAGGGAACGTTAACTAATAAAATCCCATCTCTCCCTTTGAAAGTCAGCTCATTGACATGGGGCTACATTCTGAAAAAGTAGGTGGCAAACAAATCCACTAGAGGTGGCACCTCAGTATATCTAACAATTCCACTTCTGCATTTGCAACTCACGTTACTTCTACCCCCAATACAGCCTCTACACCCACCCATGGCATCAGGGTCATTCTTCAATACATTTCCTTCTAGGCTGTTCTGCATGAGCTGTATTAATATTGTTGTAAGGCAACAGGGAAGTTTTTGACCCTTGGACTCTGGCAGCAAGACTCAGGCACCTTAATCTCTGCATCATTGTGTCCAGCTCAAGAGAGGAAGCAAATCATTTGTGCTGTCTTGTGTTTCAGTATTACCACCATATATTGCCATGGACTAGCTTTGCTGTAACCAGCTCAGCAGCTCTCAGGGAACAGTAGAGGCCAACGGTATTTGAGCCATCCCTATAAATCCGCTGAATCTGGCTTGGCTTATCCCTCTGAGAAATGTCTTGCCCTGTCATAGCCATAAATTGAGTGGAGTCCTTGACTGGAGAGTCCGGTTTTGATAATATCCAGGGAAAGGATGCATGTGTATCCATGCACTTGTACTCTTGATGTTGGGCTAGCAGAAATCAACGCTTGTGCAACATCAACACTGGAGTAGGGGCATGGGTGGATCCTTCTCTAGGCTAGGTTAAATAAATGTTCCTATGGATAAAAATGTGGAAAAATGAAATGAACCAGAAATAGACTTCCCCATGCCTACAATGAAGCATTTCAGCAATGGGTAGTCTAATTATTTCACATTTTTTTCTCCTCCTTATCCTTCTTTTAGTTCATGTTTCCCTCATTCAGGCTTTGCCATTTTATTTCTCCAAATGTCAAAAGCTCAATCAGTAGGGGGGGAAAATGGAACAAATTATTTTCTTGCTGTGTTTTTGACCCTTGCTGTTGACACACAATTCCCAATCCCAAATGGTACCTACACAGACCCACACAAAAAGACACAGGTGATCCAAAGAACAGTTTAGCTGGTAGCAATCCATGCCAGCAAGTGTATTGTAGAGTGCCTTTTTTCTTCTATTTTTAATGAAGCAATAACAAGTAGAGTAATTTCTATGAGGCCTTGAATGGACAGTCCCTATTTATCAGGGACAGTGTGTGTGTATGTCCTGTCCTCCATAAATCATTGTCCCCATGGCCTACCTGTTTTGGGATTTCTGTACAATGTTATGCGACAAGATAACAGTGCCTTAGAAATGACAGAATAATCTTTAGAGCCCCATCAAATTACTATGGTGAAAGCAAGCAGGAAGGGGTTAGACGTGATTATTTAGTAAAAGTTTAAACTTCATAACTTACATAGCACATTTGTATGCTAGCCATTTTATAGGATGGGGTGGGAGAGTTTGGATTTTGGTATGCAGGTTATCAAGTTTCCCATTATGACCAGGACCCCCTGAGCAACTCCTTAATGATCTCTTGCCTCCTTAAGAGTCAGTCTCACCTTCTTTCTTTTAAATGTCCCCTTCCCAATAATGTGGGGTTTAGGCTGTAGATGTGGGGTGATTGGCACTTCAGAAACTTGGGTGTTAACCACAACAATTTACTGGTAAATTAAAGCCAACAAATTACATCTAAAGATATTTACAGAATAGAGCTGAATGATACAAAAGGCATTAAGAAAAAAATAAAGGTTGCAAAAATGCAAGTTCCTCTACCCTAGCTGCACTTAGACTTTTCCTGGCTGCTTCTCCCTGCTGTCTCTTCAGGCTCCAGCCTTTGTCTCTTTGGTCTCCCTCTCACTGGCTCTCTTCCTGTTTTTATCCCCTCCTTCCCCTAAACCAAAAGTACTGTTTCAAATGTGGAGAAATTAAACCTAACTCAGGAAAATGAAACTTAACCGGGGAAATAAAACTACTCTTCTCAGGGTTCCCCCCGCCCAACAAAACAAAACAGAAACAAAACAAAACCTCAGAAAACCTAGGCTTCTAGGCCTGACCTTCTTAACTTGCCTCTGTAGGCCTCAAACCTTCACACAGGCACATTCCAGTTTGCATACAGGTCCGCATCAAAGTGAGAATGGGATAAATATGCATTAAAATTCACACCAAACCAATTTCTCCTTCATCCCTAATTGAGATACCAGCAGACAGGATATGAGTCAAGGTCCCTTCCTCCTCTAAGAAGACACAGCCTCTCTTCCCACATCTGAAGGAAAGACATAGTTTTACATATCCTTCCTTCTGTTGGTAGGGCAGCAAATTCAGCCCTGCTCCCTAGAGAGTACTGAGGCTTGTAGTTTATCTCCCTCCACACTGCACACTTGAGCCACCGGGGTTTGTCTACCACAGTCTCAAGTAGTGAATCTGTACTCAGACGCTGAAATTAAAGCAAGCTTTGCAAAGCTGAAGATGAATTTGAAATGAAACAGCCATTGGTTTGAGGAACACATAGACTCTAAATTCGGTCTATTGATTATCTTACTTCCAGAGAGCGAGTGCTATGTAACAGTGATGGCATTACTCTTCCCATGCATCACTGGATTTTGTTATTGCTGAAACTGGTAGGGAACTTTACTGATCTCAAAAACACTTTTGAATCTGTGCTACCTGCAAAGATACACTGATGCGTCACTCTATTTCCTAGGCAGAAGAGGAGGCAATCATTAAATACCAGCAGCCAAAATGGTCTTAGAAGTAAAACTTGAGGCTTTACTCTCTCTCTCTCTCTTTATTTTTATATGGATCCTTGCAGGGCAACACTCCAAGGTTCAGAAGGAGCAAAATATTTCAGAAAGATTAGAGTCTTGTTGTTTGCTTGTTTAGGTTTTTCTGGGAGTGTTGTCTCCCCAAGGCAGATTCAACATATCAGTAGGGAAATTGCTTATGTTACATTACTGGATTGCTGGCAGAGGTAACATGCCTAGAGATGGGTAGACTTACCACCGCCCAGTTTTGCCAGGTGCTTGCCAAGCCACCTTCCACTCGCTCCCCCCAGACCTGCTTGCTGAGCCTCCACACTCACCTGGACCTGCTTGCCGAGCAGCCATGCACCCGGTGAGTGGGTCCGGCAGCAGCCTGTCCTCTTAGTGAGCTGCCATTTTGTGTTAAAATGGTAGCTTGGAGATTTCTATAACTCTAATGTTATGTAAATGGTGTCCATAAAGGGGCCATTTATGCAACAACATTACAGGTGTAAATGGACCATTTACACTGTAACGTAGCATAAATTTTATTTATGTGTTTATTTTATTTATTTCGTTTCTCTACCACCCAATAGCTGACATGCTCTGGGCAGTTCACAGAAATTAAAACCACAAAGTGCAGCATAAAGCAATATAAAATCTAAATGGTGGTCCTTTATGGCCGCCATTTACGTAACATTGGGTTTACGGAAATCCCTGATTATGCAAAATGGCGGCTTTCTAAGAGGATGGGCAGCTGCCACACCTGCTCACTGGGTGTATGGCTGCTTGGCGAGTGTGTCTGGGAGAGCACTGGGGATCGGTGAGTTGGCTGGGGGAGCGAGTGGGGGGGGAGAGTCTGCTAGACTCCACCCCCTTCCCAGTCTCTCACACCATCCCTAAATGTGACTGAATCTTTCTGATGCAGGATCAGTCCCTATCAGGCCTGGGATCTAAAGAGAATTGGAGTAATGAGGCTGCGCATATGAGGTCATCTAATCTTACATTGCTTTATTGATGACACCAACAGCATATATATAGAATTTGCACTTCAAATCACAGATATCAGATGTCCAATAAATAGAATTTGGTCCCTATCCAATCATACTTACCACTCACGACAGTGGGAGGCCAACCCCATTCAGTGAGATTTTGCTATGGAGATTACGGTTTCTCAAGGTGTGCACTTTCCCACTGCCCTGAGAGCTCCAATTCAAGCAATTCCTAGGCCCATTTTTATACCTATTAGTCCACAGTCACTGTGTTAAGCTTTGAGCCATGTCCATTAGTCATTGCATTACCTTACACTGCATTACTAAGCCTTTGACTCAGAAGTCAAGAGATATTCTTATTGCTGAGGGTGCAGTACTCCAGGGTGAGCTGGCCACAGGCCTACTTATCCCACAGGATGTTACAGTGGCTATTTCGAGCCATTGCTCTACAGGATGCTTTAACTGCTGACACACCAATCACTACTCTCAGACTGTGAGGGCCTCTTCACCCAGTTTTCAGAAGTGTTTATGGCATATTTCTGAGACCCCCCAATACTGCATAGCTCATGGCCTTACTTGAACCCATCCCCACTTATACTCCGAGAACCCATTCAGCTAAAATCCAATACATAATGTGGATACATAGATGCTGATACATACATGATAACACATAAAATCAAATGTAAAACACAAAATGCAATGCCTAGTCTAATAGTAAGTTGTCCGTAAGAAGTGGAAGGAGATATTAAAAGGTCAGTGTGTTTTGGTTTGTTCTTGCAGTAATTTTTGTCTTCCCAGTCTTAAGTCAAAACACTCTCTGTATGACAACACATTGCCAAATTCTGGGACATGGGTAAGACTTGGAAGCAGAGCCTTCTGGATAAAGTGACAGACTATAGAGTCCATCAGTTTTTCTGAGTCAAGAAGAGAGGTTTGTTTGTTTGTTTGTTTCCTGGGTTGGTGTGGAGCCAAATAGTTTTGGGCTGCTCAGGACTGGATCCAAATTGTTTTGGAAAGTTAGGAGGGTGGGAGCAAGCTGTTTGGGCAGATCTAGGGCTAAAACCCAGCATAACATCTGTTTATTAACCTAAGGTGTATAGCTAAAAGTAAATACCTGAGGAAGAAACACAACGAAATACTTCCTCCTTGCTTTTCTGGTAACTGGATCCAAAAGAAAAACAAACAAATACCCTAAATCTCTGTCAGATGCCATCGGTTTTAGGGCTGGCTCACACATGCAAATAAAATACTGTAGTTGACACTAATAAAGCATGACATCCGTTGTTGCTGCTTATTTTTGGGACACCTTAAGTCAGCCTTCTGCAACCTGGTACCTTTCAGATAGATTGGACGGCAAATCCTGTTATCCCCAGGCCAGCATCACTGATGAACATGTTGGCTGTGGGTGATGGGAGCTGAAGTCCAACACATGTGGAGAGCTTCAGTTTTGGGGAAGGCTGCCTTAAATACTGTCTTTTAAAAGCAAACTTATATTTCTGAATGTTTATTTACCAGAAACTTAACAGTAGAGGTGGGTGAACAAGTGATGTTCAAGATTGCTGGGATTATCTGAACATCTTTACGTCACTCATCTCATGCCCAATTTCTATTCATGTTTGCAATCACTGCTTGCTCTGCCTGAATGGGAAAACTGTGCAAAACAAGCGGTGATCAAATGTGAAATTTGCACACATTTTCACTAAATTGTGCCATTTTATTCCATAGACGAAAGTGGGGCTGATTCAGTCTACAGGGAAATTTCTGCAACTTAGGAAATTTGTGCAAAATAGAACTAAGAAAGCTGCAAAAAATTGAACATGAGCACACGTCTGGCAATTTGCAAACATTTTCAGGGGACACGTGCTCATGCTCATGATTGCATTTGTGGCTTTGAACAGGGCATGTTTGCATGCTTTATGAGCAAAAGCGAAATTCTCATACATGATACATCCCTATTTAAAAGCACAATGCAAAAGAAGATTGTTTCCCCAAAAGTAATATGCAGCAATTGTAACTAATGTATGACTGTATGTAAGCATCGGGGGGGGGGGGAGAGAAAACCCCTACTGAACAAGGTGCAAGTGGTCAAAATTGTATTAATGTTACTTCCATGCTGTTTATTTTTCATCTGTGGTCATCATCATCACCACCACCATCATTATCTTCTTCATCACTATCACCACCACCATCATTATCTCCTGTAGCAGCACCCACCTTCTGGAAGACCCTCCCCCATGCACTTCAGGAGGTAGAAAATATGGCATCTTTCAAGTGCTTCCTAAAAATGTACCTTTCACCCAAGCTTTCCTTGGGTTGTAATTGCTGTTGGGTTTTACTTTGGTTTTACATGTTACTTTTAAACTTTTGAAGTCTTATATTATATTTTGTCATGTTGTATGTTATGTTTTTAATTGTTGTGAACCGCCCAGAGAGCCTTGCCTATTGGTCAGAATTAGGGATGTACGAAACCCTGCTTACCTGGCTCTGCCGGGTTCCACTGGGTGGGAGGTGCTTCATCTCTCCCCCTGGAATCCTCGCTGGGGGGAGGCGCTCTGTGCCTCCCCCCGGAATCCTGGCTGGCTGGCTCCGCTCCGCGGGGATTCCGCGGAGCCGCCGGCCAGCTCCACCAGCAGCTGGACATCCAGCCACTGGCTAGCAGGGACGCAAATGGCGGCAGCCATATCCGCCGCCGTTTGCATCCCTGAATTCAGCCGTGATAGGCTACGTAAAGACTTACGTAGCCTATCATGTCTGGGTTAAAACAAAAAACCAAAAACCACGTATGTGTTTGCGTTCCTTATTTTTGGCCGTCTTAGTCTACGTAAATATTTACGTAGACTAAGACAGTGAAAATAAGGGGGAATGCAAATAGCGTCCGCTACGCTATTTGCGTTCCCCCTTATTTTTGCCGTCTTAGTCTATGTAAATATTTATGTAGACTAAGATGGCCAAAAATAAGGAATGCAAATGGCGGCGGCCGTAGCCGCCACCATTTGTGTACACGTTTTTTTTTTAACCCAGACGTGATAGGCTACGCAAGTCTTTACGTAGCCTATGACGAATGCGGGGGGGAACAGACTGCAAATGGCAGCGGCGGCAGCGGTGGCTGGTCGGAAGACCAGCTGCCGCTGCCGAAGCCACCACTGGAGTCACTGCCGCCCGGAACATCCGCCCCAGGTAAGCCTCGTCCCGGGGGGGATCCGCGGGGGGGGGGGCGGGGAGGTGGCAGGCCGTTCCGCCACGGAGTTCGGGGGGCCGAATGCACTGGCATTCAGCCTCACTGAGATCCATGGTGGAATTCTCTGACATCCCTAGTCAGAATATAAATGTAATACATACATACATACATACATACATACATAATAAGATAAAGAACACTCTCACATGCATGCATGGACACACCCTCTTATGGAAATTCAGAGCAAAAATGCCCAGCTGTCTCCTTGGGATCCCCCCCCCCAAGCACCTTGTTTTATATATACAGCTAGAAAGAAGTGTTGCAAACACACGAAGGCAAAATTTTGGTACCTGAGTGGGGCCTGGGGCGGTGGAGCTTTCAGAGCCTTAAGCCAGAGCACACAATAGATGCAGAAGTAGGGATGTACGAAAGTCACTTACCTGGTCTTGCAGCTTGCTTCGTGGTGGGGGGGAGGTGCTTCGCTTCTCCCCCCGAAGTTCAGGCCAGGGGGGGAGGCTTCCCGCCTCGCCCGGCCGAAATTCAGGCCGGGGGGGAGGCTTCCTGCCTCGCCCGGCCGAAATTCAGGCCGGGGGGGAGGCTTCCTGCCTCGCCCGGCCGAAATTCAGGCCAGGGAGAAGCACCCCATCTCCCCGTCCGCGAACTTCAAAAGAAAAGTTAAAAAAAAAAAAAAAGCCCCGTGATAGGCTACGTAACGATTAACGTAGCCTATCACGGCTAGATCTGCAAAGTCAGCCATGATAGGCTACGTTAATCGTCACGTAGCCTATCACGGGTGACTTAAAAAAAAAAAAAAGCGCGTACGCAAATGGCGGCCCCCATAGGGAGCCGCCATTCACGTTCCTTATTTGGTCGCTGTAGTCTACGTAAAGATTTACGTAGACTATGGCGAAAATAAGGGCAACGCAAATAGCGTTGTAAATACGTAAAGTAATCTTTACGTAGACGACAGCGACCAAATAAGGAATGCGAATGGCAGCTCCCTATGGGGGCCGCCACTAGCCGTACGTGCTTTTTTTTTTTAAGTCACCCGTGATAGGCTACGTGACGATTAACGTAGCCTATCACGGCTGACTTTGCAGATCTAGCCGTGATAGGCTACGTTAATTGTTACGTAGCCTATCACGGGGCTTTTTTTTTTTTTTACTTTTCTTGGAATGGCGGCGGCGGCAGCCGGTCGAAAGACCGGCTGCCGCCCCCGCCCCTGTCGAAGCCCTGCTGAACCTCTGCTGCGACCCGCCACCAGGAGCGACATTCGGGAAAGGTAAGTCCCATCCCGAGGGGGTGGCGGGGAGCGGGGGGGCGGAGAATTTCTCCCCAAATCTACTTCGGGTGTCCGAATACGTTGGCACTCGGTCCCCCGAAGTTTCGGCAAGAAATTCTCTGACACCACTATGTAGAAGTATAGCTAGAGGACAGGGCCTAGCAGTTTTGATGGACACAGGGGCATGGGGTGGAGTTCAATGCAAGTGATGTCTGTTTATCTTTGCCGTAGTCACACTGGATGATGAATACGTGGCATGTTTTCAGCAATTCAGCCAATCACAACCAAAGGTTTCAGCGGCAGCATCTTGGACTCACATAAGCCATCTGCAGGCATTATGAAATAGAAAGTGTGGAGAGGACACAGGAGCCTTGCCTCCTCCACCCATGACCTTCCTGATTTGAACTGGAAGGTCTGAGGAGAGACTATAACCACATTCGGATGAATATGGATATAGTCCTCCATGTGGTCAAGCATCTTGATCCTCCAGGATTCTTGATCACGTGGGGACTGTGACTGCATTCAGCCGTGCTTGGTTGCAATCAGTCCTCAGACCTTCCTGGTCAAGGTGGGGAGGTCGGGGGTGGATGAGGCAGAGGCAGCATGCCCATCCACATGTCCCCTCCACTCTTACCCTGTGCAAGCATTAAGGCATTGCATTACAATCTAGATGATACAATGAGGATACTTAGGGAAAGAGAGACCTTATAACAGCAACCTCTAGCCCACCTAGAAGAGCTAGCTCTTCACCTCAGCCATAATCTGTTCAATGCAATGTGGCTGTTAGGAGAATTTCAGCTTGAGCCAACTTCCAGGAAAACCCTTAAGCTTAAGGATGCATTTTCAATATGTCAGCAATCACCACCAGGGATGTTGGAGAAATTCGAGATGGATTAAAATCAGCTCGGCTTTCTAAGAATCTGACCTGCGGAATCTACTGTGGAGTGCCCCCCTCAGGCCACGTGGAGTCTGTGGACTTTCGGATATATATATTTTTTTACTTTCCCCAAATTTATGCATGTAAATCTGTACAAAAATACGTACGTTTCTGCTGAGGAAACGTTGAATGGAATGGGGGTCAATACATGAAACGTTACGTACTGAGGTAAATTACGTGAATACTTATGTATTTTTCCACATGACGAAAAAAAAATCACATCCATCTGTGGGCAGATGATGGAACGAAAGGTGCCTGACACTCTGCGAAACACAAGATGGAGTGGATTTTACACAGTCCATACAGCCCTAATCACCACCACCCGTAGTCCATACAAGCTTTATATGAATTCACTGTCATTGCTGAGCACGTTTTAGACACTTTCAGCCAAGCAGATGGCAATGAAGTCATTTTAAAGAGCTTTGATATGTAGGTCCCCATCAGACACCCACAAGCCACTGAAAATATATGCATGGGAGCATTGATTCACTTCATAATTAGCAGGTGATCTCTCAGCACTGCCATGTGTTACAAGCTCTCTTCCCCAGGCCTTTAGGCAGCTGTAAAGTTAGTTACTGTTCATAACAGACCGAACCTGGCTAATTTATTATCCCCTAGATGTTAGAAGCCTGTCCCACACTTTGCTTCAGTCTGCCTGGTTCATCTGCTACTTAAAGGGGTGTGTGTGTGTGTCACTTTCACATTATCAGAATAATGTTTGATTAAAAAAAAGAAAAAGAAAGAATGTCATATAATTTAAGCACATCACTCAGGGCCAGCATCATGGGTAGGCATTGTGGGGCCCATGCCACATCCCAGCAGGGGCCCACTGACAAGAGCCCCCAGGACTTGCTTGTGCTCCTCACCGTTGCAACCTGCTTGCTCACCTGCCCCTTGCTCTGACCCAGAGAACAGTGCTGGTGAGAAGGAGGAGCAGGAGATTCCTCTACCTACTTGCTCACTAGACGTATGGCTGTCCAGCAAGCAAATGGTAGCAATGATGAGAAAGAGGATAAGGAGCAAGAGTGTCTGGTGACAGTGGTGGTGAGGAGGCAGATGGAGCTGTCATGTTCCTTTGTCCTCCCCTTTGCAATCAACACACCCCAAGATACCACGCTTCCAGCTCACTACTGTATTAGTTAATGGCCAGCTTCCTTACAAATGCAAATTCTAGGAAACTCTCAGACTACAATGGAAACAGCTACTCCCCACACAATTACAAATCTCAATAGAGGAGCTAAAGTGGAAGTTAGAGAAGTTGCTGGCAGTTTGAACAAGAACTTCCTGGCCAGACTAGCTTAGGGGGGATGCCCCTCCCTCAAAATGGCTCCCTCCTGCATAGGCGTTCATGCATAGCCAACCTGGTGGAGCCTCTGAGCTCTACCTCTAACTTCCTCCACTTTGCTCTGTGACAGACCGTAGCATCCCTCAAGTTATGCCCCATGCTCTCCTCCTCTCCTGAAACCTGGGTTCTCATGGAGGAGGAAAGGGGAGGGAGGCTTCAGGCTGAGCCATCTGTGCACCAAGGTCTTGGGAAGAAGGCCTTGCCATACCTGAGCTTACTAGGGAGGGAGCCTCCCCCTGTTCTGGCTGTTCCCATTGTGAATCTGAGCTGCTAGAGATCTCCACACACTCAGATTCATTCCTGACAGGAGGGGGACCATTGAGGGTGCCTTATTCAAGGGTCTTCAAGAACCCTGTGCACTGATCTCACTACCCAGCAAAATGAACAGCACAGTAAGGCAATTTCAAACCAACAGTGAAATATTTGTAGGGATGTATGAAACACTTACCTGATTTCATCCAGGGACATCCACGGTGGGGGGGAGGTGCTCCGTTCCTCCCCCTGAAATCCTCGACGGGGGGGGGAGGCGCGCCGTTCCTCCCCACAGAATCCTGCCTGGCCAGCAATTCTCTGCAGCCAGGCTGCAGAGCCGCCAGCCGGGCCAACCCGCAGCGGGGCTTCCAGCCACTGCCAGGCTGCTGCGGATGCAAATGGCGTCCTGAGTAGGGGACACCATTTGTGTCCCTATGGTAGCCCATGGTAGGCTACATAAATATTTACATAGCCTATCATGGAGAAAATGAGAACGCAAATGGCGTAGGGGATGCCATTTGCGTCCCTGCTTTAGCCATGATATAGCCGTGATACATAAATTCATGCTTTAGCCGTGATACGTAAATATTTACGTAGCCTATCATGGGCTACCATAGGGACGCAAATGGCATCCCCTACTCAGGATGCCATTTGCGTCTGCAGCAGCCCGGCAGCAGCCGGACCCGCTGCTGCTGGCGGAGCCACTGCCGGAGCTGGAGCCGCAGCCAGAGCCGCAGCCAGGTAGGCTTCGTTTTGTGGGGCTTTCGCGAGGTGGTGGGGCAGGTTGCTCCATTCCGCCACGGATTCCGGGGGTGTGTGAATTCACTGGAATTCACCCCCCCCCCAGGATCCTTGGTGGAATTCTCTAACAACCCTAAATATTTGCCATATAAATAAGTCTTCTAAAGTACTTCAGGATGGACAATTCTGTGGTGGCACACAGATGAAACAAACAACACCAAGCCTGAGTCAGTACCCAGTTGGGGATGCCAGTGGAATCCATCCAGGGTATGGAGCTTGCCAAGCTTTTATAATCTTGACCCTCTGGACTTCAGCTCACCAAGCTTTCCTCAGCTCCCCCCCCCCCACACACACACATCGGCTTGTTTCCCCGTGAGCTGGCCGAACTTGATCTGCAACAAGTTGGGCCAGCTCTGGGGGTTTTAAAACGTACCCTGTTTTTCCGGGGTTTTAAAAAATTACGTAAATAGAAATATGCACAAATTGCAGGGTGGGATTTGCATAATTTATGTGAATTTCTGCTGTGATTTGCGTAAATTGCAGACATTGTGCCCTGCAATTTGTGCACATTTCTATTAAAGTAATTTTTTTTAAAGTCCCTGGATGTTGGGAAAAGCAATGCAAGCTGAGTCAGGTCCACACCAAGAGTCTGCCAAGCCCCCAGAGGGCTGGATTCCACAGCGGCAGACATCTCTCTACCCAACAGGCAGTGACTAGGGCCTTAGCTGGCCCCAGCTGTACTGCTGCCTGATCTAGGCCCACATAGTTGGGGGTTACTTACAAGCTGACATTTAAGAATCCCCACAGTGCCCTGGAGTGCCTGATATAGCTTCCCTTCAAAGCACTGTGCAAACATTAAATGGTGGCACCCAATTGAGGGCCACCATTTTAATTGCTCAGAATGCTCTTGAGCTATGTAACTTGTGTGTTCCAAAGCATTGTGGTCAACTTATAATGGTGGATTTCCAGCTACTCACCACTTGTTCCAGGAAGTGCACAGTTTGAGGGGGTGTACACTGCACTGAGTATACACCATGTTACTCCACACTATATCTAGGGTGGACACCATATTCCAAGTAGTGTACCCAACTGGGACCTGTAGCCAGTCCTGGTTTCTTGACAACTATACTAGTTGTAAGGTACACATTCCTTGTACTGACATCTGAGGAATACTCTAAAAATGGATTCGACACTTATTCAAAGGACATTATAGGATTCTGTTTTGGTTTTAACTTAGCCACTGTCGGACACATCTCTATGTGGCTGGAATGCTTCAATTTATTATTCTTTCCCATTTGCAGTCCATTCCTGCCCATTTCATCTCCCCAGTGACCCCAAATGTAACTTACATGTTTCACCCCAGTGCCACAGGCAACTTAAGGCAAGCTGGGAGAATTCCATTCTAGTTCATCTCTATTCAGTGGTAAGGGTGGGGGGCAATGACAAATTGTACCTGTCATATCTGTCAGTGGCTAAAAGCGGTGGAAGATGATTCTGACAGCTCTCAGCAGCTTCTTTGCTGATCACCTGTGTTACTGCTCTACTGTGCTTCCAGTGGAAGTGATGGGCAAGCTACGTTTCAGAACCATCTCAAAAAAAGAGCTTTCTTTCGTTTCATTTTCTTCTTCCCACTGTCTATTTGTTTAATTTCAGTCTAGATCTAAGACAACTTTCAAATGCAAGAGGCTTTGTGAATTTCAATGCAAAGAACATGGGGGAAGGGGGTGGGATTTTTATTCAGAATTGGTGGGCCTTGCTTGAATATACAGAAGGCCCAAGGGATGTGATTGTTTGCCTCTTTCAGTTCTCCACCGGGTTTACTTTAGCTCACTATGGAAATTGAGACCTGATTATATCAGACTCAGAAGCCAATGCTTTTTCAGTTATTTATTTTTAGAATTTTTATACCACAGGTTCCTAAAAATTATGCCAGACTTGGCCAATCAAAAGGCTTTGTATTGCCTGCCAATCAGAGGGGACAATCTTGCATTTCTTTAAGCCCTTCTGTGTCTGAAAATGTGCTGAGGCCTAGGGATATCTGTCACTGGGAAAACTGTTTCTCTTTCCATCAATGGTGTTCCATGGTGTGACTGACTTGGGTTGCATTTGTAGGGCTGAGCTGTGGCCCTCCTGTGGGTTTCCCTCAAACTCTGGGAACTCTGTGTGTGTGTGTGTGTGTGTGTGTTTGTATTGAGCCAAATTAGTATAATTTGCACCAATTACACAAAGTTGTGCAAAATTCATCTGCAAATTGCACAACTTAAAAGCTACAAAAATCTGTGAACTGGCTGGACTCAATGCAGATCAAGTCAGGCTCCATAGCAGAAAGTGGACCAACATCCTGGGGGTTCAACCAAGGGAAGCTCATCAAGCTTCACCCCCAGTATGTATTCCTCAAACATCCCTAGTCCATACAGTCCTAGTTAGCTCCTTAGGACTGCAATCCTATGCACACTTGCTTGGGAGAAAACTCCACTGAACTCAGTGTAATTTACTTCTGTATATGCATACATCGAATTGTGCTGTAGCCTAGTTCCTAGCTGCCAACCACAAGGTTTCTTGTAAAGACTGTGCAGATGTTAGCTGTGTGTATAGTAGGGATGTACAAATTACTTACCTGCTGTTCCGGCGGGCGGGGGGAGGTGATCCTTCCCTCCCCCTGGAATCCTCGCCGGCCGGCTCCTCTCTGTGGTGATTCTGCGGTGCCACCGGCCAGCTCTGAAGCCCCAGCAATATGGCCACCATTGCCATATTGCTGGCTGGACTGACGTACTGCAGATGCAAATGGCATCCGGCATAGCGGACACCATTTGCATCCCTGCTATTTGACGTGATAGGCTACGTAAATCTTTACATAGCCTATCGTGCGAAGGAACGGGGATGCAAATACGCCATTTGCGTCCCTGTTTTTTTATGCAATAGGCTATGTAAAGATTTACGCCAAAGAGCAGGGACACAAATGGTGCAGTGGACGCAGTCTGTCATTCCAGTCCAGATACGGCAATCGCTGGGGCTTCAGATCCAGCAGCAGGCAGGATCTAGCCAGTGAGGACTTCGTGGGGAGGCAGAGGTAAGAGATCCGATCCCCCACAGACTTCGGGGGGCCAGATTCAATAGAATCCGGCCTCATTGGGGTCCGTGTACAACGTGGGGTCTGACATCCCTAGCGTACAGCCAATGTACAGGCACATAGTTGGGGGACTGGAATCATTCCTGCTGGCTCCACTGTGCCAACACATACTTAGCATAATCAGAGAAACAGGCTACCAAATTTAGCGATGGACGGACTCACCTCTGTCCACACTGCCAGGTGCTTGCCGAGCTGCTGCTGTCAACTGCTGCTGGCTGAGCCACCACATGATCCACAGGCACCTAGTGAGTGCCTGTCAGCTGGCCGACCCCTCAGTGCACCACTATTTAACAAAAAACTGGTGGCCTGGGCTTTTCCGTGAATGTAAAGTTGCATAAATGGCAGCCATAAAGGGGGCATTTATGCAACATTACAGCTGTCCATTTACGCCTGTACTGTTGTGTAAATGGCCCCATTACAGCTGCCATGTATGTAACATTACATGATTTCTGGAAAAACTCAAGCCATCATTTTCTTCATAAAATGGTGGCTCATTGAGGGGTCTGGTGGCTGCCGGGTGCTTGCAGACCATACAGCGGCTCGGGGAGTGGGGTCTAGTAAGCATGGCAGCTTGGTGAATGGGGTCCAGGAGGCCAAGCAGGGGAGGGGGAGTCCAGCAGTCTTCCATGATACCCCTAACCTGATTGCAAACTATGGAGAATGTGGGGGCTTTTCTTTACTTTTTCTTTTGGCTTGATCCTATTAGCAACCACTAAATTAGGGATTGGCAACTTCAGGTGGTCTGAGGACTATTTTTGGCCCCTGGATTCCCCCTCCACAGCAGGCTACACCGCCTTCTTTCACGGTACCCCCCCCCAATGTAAATAGCATCCAGAGTGGCTCTGGAGAATTAAAAAGGACAAAAATAGCTTGCTGACCCTTTTGTCTAAGTACCACTAAAAGGGTAAAAGGTGTGTGTGTGTGTGTGTGTGTCAAGATGGCTACTCCAGATGCCTTTAAGAAAACAAACAAACAAATAAACAAATTTGGGGCAGTGGGGGCTCGTGGACCAAATATTGCCCACCCCTGCTCTAAATGTACACATGGAGCTGTGCTGAATATGTCCAGCTTGGTATCGTCTACTTCAATTGGCATCAGTTCTATATAGTCTGAGAAAGGGTTTCCCTTTCCTAACCCCGCTATCTGCCCCTTTTAGCTAGAGATGCTAGGAACTGGACCAGAGATGCATCCAAAACATACGCTAAAGCCTTTGATTGTGTGGATCACAACAAACTCTGGCAAATTCTTAAAGTGATGGGAGTACCAGAGCACCATACCTGTCTCCTGAGAAACCTGTACGAGGGTCAAGAAGCAACAGTAAGAACTAGACATGGAACAACTGATTGGTTCAAAATTGGGAAAGGAGTACGACAAGGCTGCATATTGTCGCCCTGCTTATTTAACTTATATGCAGAGTACATCATGAGAAACGCCGGGTTGGATTAATCACAGGTCGGAATTAAGATTGCCGGGAGAATTATCAACAACCTCCGATATGCAGACGATACCACCCTAATGGCAGAAAGTGAAGAGGATCTAAAGAGCCTCTTGTTGAGGGTGAAAGAGGAGAGTGCAAAAGCTGGTTTGAAACTCAACATTAAAGAAACGAAGATCATAGCATCTGGCCCCATCACTTCCTGGCATATAGAAGGGGAAGAAATGGAAGCAGTGACAGATTTTATTTTTGGGGGCTCCAAGATCACCGCGGACGGTGACTGTAGCCATGCAATTAAAAGACGCTTGCTCCTTGGGAGGAAAGCTATGGCAAACCTAGACAGCATAGTAAGAAGCAGAGACATCACCTTGCCGACAAAGGTCCATCTAATCAAAGCTATGGTTTTCCCAGTAGTAACGTATGGCTGTGAGAGCTGGACTCTAAGGAAGGCTGAGCGCCGAAGAATTGATGCTTTCGAACTGTGGTGCTGGAGAAGACTCTTATGAGTCCCCTGGACTGCAAGGAGGTCAAATCAGTCCATCCTAAAGGAAATGAACCCTGAGTGCTCATTGGAAGGACAGATACTGAAGCTGAAGCTGAAATATTTTGGCCACCTAATGCGAAGAGAAAACTCTCTGGAAAAGACCCTGATGCTAGGAAAGACTGAAGGCAAAAGGAGAAGGGGACAGCAGAGGATGAGATGGCTAGATAGCATCACTGATGCAATGAATATGGACTTGAGCACGCTCCGGGAGAGAGCGCAGGACAGGAAGGCCTGGCGTACTATGGTCACGAAGAGTTGGACATGACTGAACAACAACAAAAACCTGCCTAGCTGTATCACACTGCATATCAGAATAGACATCCAACCAGTTCAATGGGAGCTAGATGAGTGCCATAATATGGATTTACTCTTTCCAATGGTAATGAATTGCATTTTTATCCTGCCCTTCTTCCATCATGGAATCCAAAGTGGTGGACATAGGGTTCCCAGGTGGTGTTCCATTAGGGGTGCTGGAGAACTTCAAGATGGATTAAAATGAGCTCGGATTTCTAAGAATCCGACCTGCGGAATCTACTGCTAAGCCCCCCCCCCGCCCCGCTCAGGCCGTGCAGAGTCCATGGACTTTCAGATGATTTTTTTTTTTTTACTTTCCCAAAATTTAGCATATAAATCTGTAGAAAAATATATAAGTTTGTGCTGAGGAAATGTTGAATGGAAACGGGGACAATACACTCAATGTTACGTACTGAGGTAAATTATGTAAATACTTATGTAAATATTTATGTAATTATTTGTGTATTCTTCCGCATGATGAAAAAAATACAAAAAAAACATTTGCATCCATCTGTGGGCGGACAATGGAACGAAAGGCATCTGACAATACATGAAGCACAGACGGAGCGGATTTTACACAGTCCGTACATCCCTATGTTCCATCCAGGTATTGATCTTTTTGGCTGGGGAGGCATTGTTTATGTAAAGGATGTGCTCTGGCACTGAGCCACAGGCCTTCCCCAACAAGAAACTCTGCAGGTGATTTATTAAACCTTTTGATCTGGGGGTTCCATCTCTGACTGTAGAAACTTTTAACAATTCCACATGGTCTCTTTGGTTTTCTCTGGCCATTTTTGCACCGTGGAAATTCTTCCAAGCCATATTCTGCCCAAGCAGCAAAGCAATCTGTTCCCCATCCCAGCTACATCTGGCATCTGTCTGGAGGCTCTGAGCTATATTCCTTTGAGGATGTGTTAAAACAGGAAGCTGAGGTATAGAGAAAAACCATGTGGATAAGAAAATAAATTCTTCGGGGGGGGGGGAAGAGTGGGTGAAGAAACACCTAAAAATGAGGTGCACGCCTGAGCCTCTTGCTGACAGCACATCACACAGAGGGCAGCCTTGCTTCAGCCTGAAGAGATGACATAAGCAACAGGTGTTTTCAGTGTGATCCGCTGTTTCCTTAAGCACAAAATGTGACTGACATGTGGCAGCTTGGAAAGAAAGAAGTGATGGGGGGTGGGAGAATCTGCTTTATAAGCTAGCAGTGGTCGAGTGAAAATCACTAGTTCTTGGCAAGGCATAGACCGTGTTTAGGACATTTAACTCCATTTCCAGATGGACAGATCCACCTGTTTATTGAGCTTCTGTTGGCAGCCTGAGCAGAGAATATCAGGAGTGCAACAATAGTGGGTGAGAGAGACTGTATGAGTCTTTCCATGGAAGGAAGGTGTACCCCAAGACTAAGGCAGGTTACTAGGAAGGAGAAGGTGAAGCTTTGATTTTTGGCCTCAAATTTGCAAATTTGCCTCCCCATCCTACAGAACAAGATGGTAAAATTCTGGACTTTACCACTTGAGACTACAAGATGGGTGCTGCATTCTTGAGTGGCTGTTTCGGCAAAAAACATTCCTATGTATAGTAAACTACATCAGAGAGGACATATGTAAAACCTCTCTTCCTTATGCATATTCTATGTTGGGACTGTGTGAAGGATGAACATCCAAAAATACAACTCCCCACCTGTAGTTTAAGTGGCACATCCTAGAGTTTCTGCTACCTCATTCTCTGTAATAACAGGGTTGTTCAAACCAGCTGCTGTACACATATATGTGGCAACTGAGGGGATTATGTGAAACACCTTGGATAGTTCCTTTAGAGTTCTGACTGGTTCTGACTGAAACCCGGAGCACATTCACTGCCCCACTGACATCATTTGAGCCACCAGCCTCCACTGGCATCAAGAAAACCTTTGAAACAAGGGTGGGACCCCCCAGAAGTAGCTTATACTCCAACTCCCATTGGTCCCATCCAGCATGGCCAGGGCTGATGGGGAGTTGTTGTCCAGCAATATCTGGAGGGCCACAAGTTCCCAGCACCTGCTTTAACTGGTGAAGAGAAATATCTTTACAGAAACAGGGTTCTGTTGGTAATTCATGGAATAAACTAAAGTTGTGTTCACTTCATTCGGGATGAGCAAATCAGCAAGACTTTAAAGACTTTAAGTTTTAATTACTTCTAGTGCTTATAGAGTTTATAGTATTTGTAGAGCTTACAGTGCTTGGTGGTCACCTGCCTCACCTCATTTGCTGAGAGAACCTGGAGGAGGGCCTCTGAAGATGATCATAGATCATAGGGTTAGGACCCAAACAACCTGTAGAACTTTGAAATAGTTCTGCTTCTGTCCAGTCACAGGTAAGTCCCATTGCACTTGATAGGGCTTACTCCCAAGTAAATGTGTTGCAGGACTGCAGACTCACTGCCTTTTTCCTACCTAGCTCCCTTCAGACAGTCCACTCAAACACTGAGTCACCAAGCTCAGTTCAGTTTAACTTGGACCCCTTAGCTCAGCACCCCAAAGTGAGCATTAGGGATGTGAGAATCACCAAAACATGAGCTCATTGAAGGTCTCTAAATTCCATCTCATAGCTCATTTCAACTTGAGTCCATATCAGATTGTAAGGTTTGTTTATTGCTTTTCAAATGAAAATCCATCCAGATTTTTGTGTGCAATGTTTTCCAAATAGACCCATTGGTTGTGCACATCTGAATGGATTCTTCACCCATTGATTAACATGTATTTGTGCACATTTTTCAAAAAATACACATTTTTCACTGCACCCCTCCAAATGTACACATGACATGCTGTCAAACACGGGGGGGGGGGGCTACAAATCACATTGCAAGTTCAGAAATGTACAGACTTTGGTGGCAGATTGCATCTGAGCCTGTGTTTGGTCCGGAAGGTGTCAAACTGGATAAATCTTCATCAAAAACAAACTAAAACAAATTCCTCATACATCCCTAGTTTTCATTGGCATTGCTAATGCGGTATAGTGGTGAGATGCTTGGATTTAGCGTGGGAAGGCCGGGGTGCTTATCTATGGAGCTCACTGGGTAACCTCTGGCTAATCACAGTCTTTCACCCTAAGGTACTTCTCAGATGTATGTATCAGGAGGGTATAATAGAATAACCCTGATCTATGCCAAACTAAGCTCCTTCAAGGAAGGGCAGGATATAAAATATGGTGAGTTTAATCATTATTTCTAGATTTCATCTCCTAGCTAAGACTTCTCAATTTTTTTAAAAAAAGTTGCTACTGTCAAATCACTGAATCACATGCAGGCATTTGGACAGTACAACTGTATGCATATTGGAATTGTTGTAGATCACAAGCTGAATATGAGCCAACAATGTGATGTGCCTGAAAAAAAGGCAAATGCTATTTTGGGCTGCATTCATAGAAGAATAGCTTCCAAATCCTGGGAAGTACTAGTTCCCCTCTACTCAGCACTGGTTAAGCCTCATCTGGAGTACTGTGTCCAGTTCTGGGCACCACACTTTAAGAAGGATGCAGACAAACTGGAGAGGGTTCAGAGGAAGGCTACAAGGATGATCAGGGGACTGGAAACAAAGCGCTATGAAGAGAGACTGAAAGAACTGGCCATGTTTAGCCTTGGAAAGAGAAGACTGAGGGGAAGATATGATAGTTTAGATGGCTATGAGAGCCAGTGTAGTGTAGTGGTGAGAGTGACGCACTGGGAGCCGGGAGATCCAGGTTCTAGTCCCCACTTGGCCATGGAAGCTCACTGGGTGACTTTGGGCCAGTCACAGACCCTCAGCCCAACCTACCTCACAGGGTTGTTGTTGTGAGGATACAACGGTGAGGAGGAGGATAATGTAAGCCGTCTTGAGTTCCTTGCGAGAGGGAGAAAGGCGGGGTATAAATGCAATAAATAAATAAATAAATAAATAAATGATAGTGCTCTTCAAGTCCTTGAAAGGTTGTCACAGAGAGGAAGGCCAGGATCTCTTCTCGATCATCCCAGAGTGCAGGACACGGAATCATGGGCTCAAGTGACAGGAAGCCAGATTCCAGCTGAACATCAGGAGAAACTTCCTGACTGTTAGAGCAATACGACAATGGAACCAATTCCCTAGGGAGGTGGTGGGCTCTTCCATACTGGAGGCGTTCAAGACGAGGCTGGACAGCCATCTGTCAGGGATGCTCTGACTTGGATTCCTGCACTGAGGAGGGGGTTGGACTCGATGGCCTTGTAGGCCCCTTCCAACCCTGCTATTCTATGATTCTACATCTGGGACTGGGAGTAAGCCTTATTGAACACAAAGGGCTTACTCATGAGTAAACAGACATAGGATTTCACTGTGAAGTAGCACAACCTATGTGAGGACTATACCATGTGCTCCAGCCTCCCCCAGCTGGTTGACCTGTCATCAGCTCTAGCAAGCAGGGACAGTAGTTGGGGATAGTGAGAGTTGTAGCCCCAAAATATCTGGAGGCTACCAGATTGGGGAATGTAGACGTAGCCTGTCCCTCTCACTCCCCCTCACACAGTTGAGGTGTTGATATCTTATGAATTACTTTAAAACTTGTGTATGTAATAAATGTGTAAATATCTATGCTTTATCCTCCCCTGTGTTCCCTTGGAGAAGGTCATTGCTGCTACTGCTACTCTCTGAGAAATGGCTATTAATAATGTATAAGCCTTCTTAAAACAGAATATTACTCCTTCCTTCTTTTGTGTTCACAGAAGGAGCTTCCCGCAGTTTTAATACACTCATTTAGATAATTAGCACAGTAATTTTCTCCAGTGTTTGAATTTTTAATGTTTCTTGTTTGGTACCTCCACATGAACATGCTAAAATGCACACTGCACTCAGAGGAATAAAGCTAAAAATTGCCAACAGGCCCTCAAAATATTTGATGTCAAGTAGCTGTGAAACTGGAGGGGCTAGAAGTAGTTAGGTAGTTATTTTTAACGAAGGAAGTGAGGTTATTGCAGATGTCTGGCTAAGGCAGGACTGCACAGCTGTGATCTGACAAGCCAAATGTTAGCTGTGATTATTAACACAAGACCAGCCCTGCTGGATCACACCAGAGGTCCATCTAGTTGAGCAGCCTGCTTCTTAACAGTTAGTAGCCCAATGCCTCCTGGAAGGTCACAGGCACAGAGGGAATTACCCTCCACCATTACTTGTAGGCCAGCAATTGTTATTTTTCAGATACAAGATCGCTGAAGATGGAGGTTCCATATATATCATAGAATCATAGAATAGTAGGGTTGGAAGGGGCCTACAAGGCCATCGAGTCCAACCCCCTGCTCAATGCAGGAATCCAAGTCAGAGCATCCCTGACAAATGGCTGTCCAGCCTCGTCTTGAAGGCCTCCAGTGTGGGAGAGCCCACCACCTCCCCAGGTAATTGGTTCCATTGCCGTATTGCTCTGACACTCAGGAAGTTTTTCCTGATGTTCAGTCGGAATCTGGCTTCCTGTAACTTGAGCCCATTATTCCGTGTCCTGCACTCTGGGATGATCAAGAAGAGATCCTGGCCTTCTTCTCTGTGACAACCTTTCAAGTACTTGAAGAGTGCTATCATATCTCCCCTCAGTCTTCTCTTCTCAAGGCTAAACATGCCCAGTTCTTTCAGTCTCTCTTCATAGGGCTTTGTTTCCAGTCCCCTGATCATCTTTGTTGCCCTCCTTTGAACCCTCTCCAGCTTGTCTGCATCCTTCTTAAAGTGTGGTGCCCAGAACTGGACACAGTACTCCAGATGAGGCCTAACCAGTGCTGAGTAGAGGGGAACTAGTACTTCCCGGGATTTGGAAGCGATGCTTCTATGAATGCAGCCCAAAATAGCATTTGCCTTTTTTGCAGCCACATCACATTGTTGGCTCATATTCAGCTTGTGATAGACAACAATTCCAAGATCCTTCTCGCTCGTAGTGTGGTTGAGCCACGTATCCCCCATCTTGTAACTGTGCATTTGGTTTCTTTTTCCTAGGTGCAGAACTTGGCATTTGTCCCTATTAAATGCCATTCTGTTGTTTTCTGCCCAGCACTCCAGTCTATCCAGATCACTTTGAATTTTGTTTCTGTCTTCCAAAGTATTAGCTATCCCTCCCAATTTCGTGTCATCTGCACATTTGATCAGCATTCCCTGCACCTCCTCCTCCAAGTCATTAATAAAAATGTTGAAGAGCACTGGGCCCAGGACTGAGCCCTGCGGTACCCCACTCGTTACCTCTCCCCAGCTTGAGAAGGTCCCATTGATAAGCACTCTTTGAGTCCGATTCTGTAGCCAACTGTGGATCCACATGATCGTTGTGATCATGATATCCATCATGACTACCAGCTACTGAAAGAGCTATCATGCACAACTTTATCTAACCCTCTTTTAAAGCCATCTAAGCTAACGTCCATCAGACATCTTGTGGCAATGAGTTCCACAAATTTATTATAGATTGTGTAAAGTGCATTCTTTTATTTGCCGATCTATTCCATTGGATGATCCCGAGTGGTATTATGAGAAAGGAAGAAGGGGGGGGGACACACACACGCATCTCTCTATCCACGTGCTCATTACCATACACAATTGTATACACTTCTTATCATGTTCCTCTCCTTTTACTCATCTTTTTCTCCCCAAACTAAAAAGCCCTAAACCAGGGGTGGGGTACTTGTGGCCCTCCAGAGGTACAACTCCCATCATCACTGATCATTGGCCACACTGGCTGGGGCATATGGTGTTGGAGTCAAACAAAATCCAGAGGGCCACACACATTCCCCCCTCCCCTTGTCCTAAATGCTTCGACTTTTCCTTGTACAGAAGATGTTCCAGTTCTACAATCACTGTGGTTCTCCTTTCTATACCTACCACAGTTTTACAAGATCCTTTTTGAGATAGGACAAGCAGAACTTCACAAGTATTCAGAAAGTGTCTGCGTCCTATAAAAAGATTTATAATACTAGAAATGTTTCTTTCAATTACTTGAGGACACAGTAAACCTTCCATTTTGCTGCTCTCTGAGACTGCAAAAGCAGTGTGTGTGTGTGTGTGTGTGTGCATGCTCACATGCGTGCCACTTATGTGCAGGTCTGATATAAAATAAGAGGGGGGAAAATCTTGTTTAAGCATCATCAAACTTTGGAGAATTCCCTTTTTGGTCTTACAACCATCTCCCACTGGATTTCATGCTACATAATAACCTGGGCAGCTGAGAAACTGAGCTACCACGCTTGCTTACAGAAGCAGTGGCTATTTTTAATTGGCTTTGAGACATCGTCACAGTATGAGTCACTTAATCATCTTCCGGATGCATGCTTGACCTATGTATGTCTTTTCACTTGGTTCTAACAGTTGCTAGCCAGCCAGTAAGTCATTTTATTGGTCTGAGAGGGATGCCATGTTAATTCCAGTAACCGTTAACAATACCTGAAAAGCCAATAAATGGCAGATTCAAACAGGCGCCCCATAGGACCTGCCAAATCCATTCATAACCTGCCAGGGCCCATCCTAGCCACTGCTGACCCATTTGTTCATATACCAGCTTCTCCTCTGATGTGCAAGACTCTTCCAGTGTCAATGGTTCAGGACTCAGTCCTCCATTATGAGAGGAGGGGGACAATGAGATGGAAGAGAGGATGGACTGGGTTCAGGAGACACAGCAGGACACAGCAGCCCCCAAAAGACAGCATCCCATCCAGGGTAAATACCTTTAATATAAGGCACAGCCAATTTAAGCCCAAGCAGCTTTCCTCTCAGGATACAGAGCATGAGTCACCCACTTTGTCACAGAACTACTGAAGTTTGCAGTGGGCTCTGAAATCTGAACTATTGTTGAAGCTTCTGGCTTGTCAAGCAAGTTGGACTTGCCTCCACCTTGTCCTTGTATCCAGTTCCATGGTGAGCTGCCCATGGTGCTGATCACTTCAAGCTTATCCTGGACTCATAGTACCAATGGTATGCCCCTATTCTGGGCTTCAGCCTGGAACAGAACATCCAAGTTCAGCTTGCAACCTGTCAAGTTCTCCTCACCTGTGCCCTGACTCCACAGAGTTGGATTTTATAAAAATAAATAATAAATACATTTTGAGAATGGAATCAATGGAGTCCTGTTAGGAACTGAACAGGAAAAGCATAGAATCATAGAATAGTAGGGTTGGAAGGGGCCTACAAGACCATCGAGTCCAACCCCCTGCTCAGTGCAGGAAATGCAAACAGTGATGGTGCATATGTGTTCAGGATATGCATTTATTTGTTTAAAATATCTATATTTTGCCTTTCCTATCAAATATTGGCCTGGAAGGTGGCTAGTGGCTGATGCCTTTTGAAATCTGTGCTACCTGAACCAGTGTGAGAAACAATGTTTACGAATGGGTGAGACATGAGCTTCAAGTCTCAACCAGATGCCTGCAACATCCCTATAAATGGTCTTGATGATCTGACATACTTGTAAATATAGCCAGCTATAATTTCATAACAGATTGGGGCTTTGGGGTACTACTGGAATTAATGTGCAACTTCAGGAAATATTTGTCCAATACTTGTACTTCCAAGTTTCAAACAGAAATTATTTTTGGGTCCAAAAATACATAACAATAACAGGTCATTTCAGTATTTGAATTTAAAATCATCTCCTCTTTTGACAGTTAGGGCACAATCCTATGGCTGCTAGTCAGTGGCTAGATGACCATACGATAGGTCAGTTTCCAGGAATTGACCTCGGAGACCCATGCTTCGAGGTCAGTTCTTGGAGAACCAACCCCCCCCACCTCCCGTGCCACCTCGTAGGCAGCGGGGATCGGCCCCGCACTCCACACTTGTAAGAGCACCGTGGAGCAGCAAAAATGGGGAATTTGGTGGGAGACAAGAGGAGGCTGGGGGATGTTGACCTGGTGTTGAATGGGGTACGGCTACCCTTGAAAGACCAGGTCCGCAGCCTGGGGGTCATTTTGGACTCCCAGCTGTCCATGGAGGCTCAGGTGTCAGCTGTGAGCCGGACAGCGCTGTATCAACTCCATCTGATACGGCAGCTGCGCCCCTTCCTTCCCGACCATCTGCTCCCATCGGTAGTACATGCCCTGGTCTCCTCTCGTTTAGACTACTGTAATGCGCTCTACGTGGGGTTACCCTTGAAGACAGTTCGGAAGCTGCAGCTGGTACAGAACGCGACGGCTCGCCTGATTAAAGGCAGCCGCCAGCGAGATCACATCACTCCAGCGCTGAAGGAGTTGCACTGGTTACCAGTTGTTTTCTGGGCCAAATTTAAGGTGTTGGTTTTGACCTTAAAAACCCTATATGGTTCCGGCCCAGCCTATCTTAAGGAGCGCCTCCAGCAACACCAGACAGGCCGTTTAACAAGATCAGCCTCGGATGGCCTTCTCTCTGTCCCATCAGCCAGGACAGCTAGACTGGTGGGGACGAGGGAGAGGGCCTTTTCTGTGGTGGCCCCCACTCTGTGGAACTCCCTCCCTAGGGAACTCCGCCATGCCCCCTCTTTAATGAGCTTCCATCGTGCATTAAAAACGTGGTTGTTCAGGCAGGCATTTGGGGTGGGTTAGGGTATTTAAAAAAAAAATATGGTAAAATTTTATTGTTTTAAATTGTTTTATGGTGGGTTGTACATCGCCCAGAGTGGCTGGGTGACCAGTCAGATGGGTGATTAATAAATTTAATAAATAAATAAATAAAATTCCTGGGGGTGGGACAAGGAGGTCAGAAATGCCAGTACAACACTTCCTACGTGTCATCTGGCTGCCGCTTCCTGCACTCTAATGTCCCGCAGCTAGACAGCGAAAATTGGCTATCTAGCTGCGAAAGCCAGGAGGTGGAAGCAAGGAGGAGATCTGCTCCTCACCACTCCACCCGCCCTGCACCAGATAGGTGGTCGCCCCTGGTCTTGGAGGCAACCATCGATCCATATAGGATTGCTCCCTTACTTATTTTAGTTTGGAAAAGTTCGCACAGCTCTTGTTGACATTGCGTCAATTATTGAAACATTTATTTGTCTGGATGTGTGCTGCCATTTTTGTGTTTCCCAGATGTCCCTAATAAAACAGAATATGGTCTCTCAGCTTCCCTCTATGAATCACCAGAATGGCCCAGCATCTGTCCACTAAAAGGTTTGCATACTCCAGTAGCTGAATCTTGTATGTATGTGCTGATCAAGTGATACAATCATTCTCTAGAAATAGTGAGAAATGGTGAGCATATTTGAAGATTAGTGCATGGCCGACCTTGCCTTTGTGAACTTGGAATTTTCAAACATGCAACGAGGGGAGAGGGGAGAGCAAGGTGATTGGTCTATACTGTTTGTTGATGATGCCACAATGGCCTTTAACTCTACACTGAAAGAACCTTTTACTGTATGTATTGCTGTTCATACTGCTGCCTATACTGTTGATACTGTTGCATAAAACAAGCATGTTCACTGCTGTTACTATGGGAGTGGGGCATAGAGGGAGGGGTGTCACCCTGTCTCAGGTAATAGCTTACAGGTTCTCCAAGCCTGTTTTGTTCCTCTATTCTATTTTATTGTATTCTCTTCTACTCTATCCTGAGCTTTCTGACTCTCTTTCCTGCCTATACTGGTGAACTGTTTCAGAAGGAAGCAGTGCCCAGATAGCAGATACACCCACACAGCAACAGACATCTGGGGCATTATCACAGAAGATAATTTATGTTGAAAGGTACAGACCCCTACAAGGGAAACCAAGTTTTTGGGAGATGTTGCAGCTCTTATTACAAGCTCTATATTGAGGCTGGCTGCATCGTCTCCCTCTTCAACTAGTGTGCTGAACTGAAATGAAGAAAGAAAAGAGACGCCGATTCAGAATGGGAAAACATGGATGGCACAGTACTGCGAACAAAGAATCAAAGGCTTGGAACTTGGAAGCAAATAAGAGTCCCGTGGGTGGATGTTGAGAGGAGAAGCCAACATTCTTTCGCAAAATCAAAGTCCAGGAGCTTCAAAACCATGACTTTATATCTGAATTAGAAGATATTGAACAAGAAAATGTTTGGATTCCATACCACTGGTCGCTCACAGCAGCCCCTTGGCAACCTACCCATGAGACTTCCACATCATCCATGGGTGGATCTAAACAGGGGTGCAGAATCTCTTTCAGCCTAAGGGCTGAATTTCATTTCAGAGAAGCTTTTGGGAGACACATTCCAGCAGCAGGTGGAATCAAAGGCGAAAGGGATGAGGACAAAGACAAAATGGGGTGGGGCCAAAAGCAAAGGGGGGGATATTAGCATATTTTAGCTTAAAGCTCTTACTTCCAGCAACTGAGCCTTGAAGAGGCATTTCAAACTTTTAGAAGGGAGGGGAGTGCACAAAAGCTGAGAAACCACCAAATGATTGGTAATTGAGGGAAAGGGGACTAGGCACCTGGGAAACCTTGGAGGGACAGATTAAGACCCTAGAAGGGCCAGATTTAGCCCATGGGCTTAAGGTTCTACACCTGGGGATGCTGTGGGTGCCCAATTCCATCCAGGAATCCAGTGGAACTACCCCTGCCTACATCCCCAAGCCCCGCTCGCTGAGCCCCTGCCCCCACTCGCCTCCTGCCTGTGCTCTTCGAGCAGCCTGCACTCACCCTGGTGGCCTTGTCAAGCTCTGCAGTTGCCATCTCTTTAAAAATAAAATGGCAATTGCTAAAGTACACATATTTGAGTATGTGCGAACATTCACATTTTGTGAATGCACATATTTTCATTATGTGACAATGTGCATTTTTGCAACCGCTATTTTATTTTTCAAAAAGTGGTGACTGTGGAGCTCGACGAGGCCATAGGGGTGAGTGTGGGCTGCTTTCTGAGCATTGGAGGGACTCGAGCATGGTCTGGAGACCACTGAGCAGGGGCAGGGACTGGACCGGCACTTGGAGAACCCGGACTGGGTTGGTTTTGCTAGTGATGGATGGAACACTTACCTTCCATTCTGTCATGGTGTCTGTGGGGGGGAGGCATTCCATTCCCCCCCCCCCAGAATCCTCTGGAGTGGCTCCATGTCTGGAGGATTTCACGGAGCTGCACTCCAGCTCCGTACTGCAGGTGATACGGTAGTGGCGGCAGCCATTACCATATTGCTGGGATAAATACAGCCGCAAATAGCATAGTGGACATTACTTGAAGCTGTAAAGCGCTGGGTTTTTACCTAAATAGAGCCGTGAACAGCTGCAATTTGGTTAAACACAGGGCTTTACAGCTGCAAGTGGCATCCAATACGCGATTTGCGTCTGTGTCTTTTCCTGCGATACACTAGCCTATTGCAGGAAAAAACACTGATGCAAATGGCTTATTGGACTGCACTTGAAGCTGTAAAGCCCTGAGTTTAACCTAACTGCAGCTGTTTAAGGCTCCATTTAGGTAAAAAACCCAGCGCTTTATGGCCACAAGTGGCGTCCGATATGTAGGGATGTACGAAAGTCAATTACCTTTCCGTGGATTATGTTGATGGGGGGGGGCATTCCATCCCTCCCCCTGGAATCCTCGATGGGGGGGGAGGCGATCCGTTCCTCCCCCCCAGAATCCTCCATGGCCAGCTGTCCTCCACGGCAGCTCCGCGGAGCAACCGGCCAGGTCCAGGCCAGAGCCGTCCGCAGCTGGATTTCCGGCCGCGGAGGGCTCTGGCTAAAAACAAAAAACACAAAAACCGCTTACGCAAATGGCAGCGGCTATGCCCGCTGCCATTTGCGTTCCTTATTTTTGGCTGTCTTAATCTATGTAAATATTTATGTAGACTATGACGGCGAAAATGAATGGGAATGCAAATAGTGTAGCGGGCGCTATTTGTGTCCCTTTTTGATTCACCGTCTTAGCCTACGCAAATGTTTACAAGACGGCAAATGGTGGCGGCGGCAGCTGGTCAGAAGACCAGCCGCTGCCGCCGCCAGAGCCGCCACCGCCGCCCGGAACATCCGCCCCAGGTAAGTCTCATCCCGGGGGGATCCGCAGGGGGGGCGGGGGGTGGCAGGGTGACATCTCTACCGATACGCCATTTGCGGTTGTATTTCTCCCAGCCATTACCGTATCATTCACCTGTGGTATGGAGCTGGAGTGCCGTTCTGCAGGGAATCCCCCTGGAGCGGAGGTAAGTATGCCATTCCGCCGCGGATTCTGGAGGCCGGATTCCAATAGGTATGTCAGAGAATTTTGCCACGGATCTCGGGGAGGCCGAATGCCAACGCATTCGGTCCCCCGAAATCGGTGGCGGAACGGTCTGCTCCCCCCGCCCCCCTCGGGATGAGACTTACCTGGGGCGGATCATCCTGGTGGCGGTGACTCTGGTGGCAGCTGCAGCGGCTGGTCTTCTGACCAGCTGCCGCCGCCGCCATTTCCAGTTAAAAAAAACAAAACGTGATAGGCTATTTACATAGCCTATCACTGCTAGATTTTAAAAAAACACCGTGATAGGCTATGTAAATCTTTACGTAGCCTATCACGGCTGACTTAATAAACAAACAAACGCACGTATGCAAATGGCGGCGCCCATGGGCGCCACCATTTGCGTTCCTTATTTTGGCACGTCTTAGTCTACATAAACGTTTACGTAGACTAAGATGGCAAAAATAAGGGGAACGCAAATAGCGTAGACGCTATGCTATTTGCGTTCCCCTTATTTTCGCCATTTTAGTCTACCTAAATGTTTACATAGACTAAGACGTGCCAAAATAAGGAATGCAAATGGTGGCGCCCATGGGCGCCGCCATTTGCATACGCGCGTTTGTTTGTTTATTAAGTCAGCCGTGATAGGCTACGTAAAGATTTACATAGCCTATCATGGCTGACTGCAGGGATGCAAATGGCGGCGGCTATGGCCACCGCCATTTGCGTCCTGGCTAGCCAGCATGTGGATGTCCGGCTGCTGGTGGAGCTGGCCGGCGCCTCCGCAGAATTGCTGCGGAGCACAGCTGACCGGCCAGGATTCTAGGGGGGGAGGAATGGAGCGCCTTCGCCTGCACCATCAGCATAATCCCTGAAAGGTAAGTACCTTTCATACATCCCTAGATTCCAAA
The DNA here is from genome assembly GCF_057233095.1 of Heloderma suspectum. Lineage (NCBI taxonomy): Eukaryota > Metazoa > Chordata > Lepidosauria > Squamata > Helodermatidae > Heloderma > Heloderma suspectum. The sequence goes on from NC_139466.1 coordinate 8,550,252, forward strand.
GAATCCAACCGCATTTGAGTCTGCGGCAGAATTCTCTGACATCCCTAGGTTTAGCACATCCCTATCTACACCCAGCTCAAAAAGACAAAAACAATTTAGAACTACTGGAGATTCGTCCATAAGCAGACAAGAACTGTCTGAACTGCTTTGCACACCCACGTTGCTACTGAGTGCTACAAATCTCTCCTCTCTGGTAGGGATGGATGGACACACTCCGTCCACTCAGTTTAGGTGGTCGAGGAGCCATCCTTGCTGCCCACCCATGCGAGCTGCATGGCGGGAGCTGCAGGACAGCTCAGAGATAGCCCGAAAAATGCTGCGGGGCCATTCGTCCCTTACTGAGCCGCGATTGTGCGCAGAAATCATGGCTTGGGTTGGTTTGGCATATGTAAACTTGAGTCTATGGCTGCCTTAAAGGGGCAATGACTTAAGATTACAGGTGTAAAGGGCCCTTTATATTGTAATCTTGAGTCATTGCCCCTTTAATGTAGCCATAGACTCAAACTTTAAATATGTGGAAGTAACCAAGCTGTGATTGTGCGCACAGTCAGGGCTTGGTAAGGGATGGACGACCCTTCAGCACTTCTCGCTGCTCGCCGACAACCTGGCGAGCGGGGTCTGTGAGGCAGGATGTGGGGGGGGGGAGTTTTCAGACTCCACCCCATCCTCGGATTCCTGCACCATCCCTACTGTCTGGTTTTAAATTAAAACACAAAATAAACACAGTGATTTCTGTTGTGTCATTGCCACATTGTTAGCTTCTCAGTAACACAGCATTAAAAGCAGAATCACAGCAAGCTCCACAGCAAAGGAGCTTGCTGTGATTCTGCTTTTAATGCTGTGTTACTGAGAAGCTCAGCCATGATGGCTTTTGGAGATGTGCCATTTGTATTGTATATATTTTGTCCTCTTTGGTCATTCTAAGCCCATGTAAGTTTTACATACGAGGAGTAGGGATGTATGAAAGACACTTACCTTGAACGAAATTTCATTCGCAGTGGGGGGCAGGCGCTCTGTCCCTCCCCCCAAAATTCTGGCCGGGGGGGGAGGCACTCCGTCCCTCCCCCCTGAAATTCTGGCCGGGGGGGAGGCACTCCGTCCCTCCACCCCTGAATCCTGGCTGGCCGGGCCGCAAATGGCGGCAGCCATAGCCGCTGCCGTTTGCGTCCCTGCAGTCAGCCGTGATAGGCTACATAAATGTTTACATAGCCTATCACGGCTGAGTAAAACAAAAAACAAAAAAACCCCTGCGCATACACAAATGGCGGCGCCCATGGGAACCGCCATTTGCGTTCTTTATTTTGGCACATCTAGTCTACATAAACATTTACGCTATTTGCGTTCCCCTTATTTTCACCGTAGTCTACGTAAATGTTTACATAGACTAGACGTGCCAAAATAAGGAACGCAAATGGCGGCGCCCATGGGCGCCGCCATTTGCGTACGCGCGGTTGTTGTTGTTTTTTACTCAGCCGTGATAGGCTACGTAAAGATTTACGTAGCCTATCACGGTATTTTTTAAAAATCTAGCCGTGATAGGCTACGTAAATCTTTATGTAGCCTATCACATTTGTGTGTGTGTGTGTGTGTGTGTGTTTACTGGAAATGGTGGTGGCGGCAGCCGGTCAGAAGACTGGCTGCCGCCGCCACCGAACCACAACTGAACCGCCGCCAAACTGCCACCGAACCGCTGCCGGAGCCGCCGCCGCCAGGAGGATTCACCCAAGGTAAGTCCCGTCCCAGGGGGGGGTCAGGGGGGCAGACCGTTTCGCCACCAATTTCGGGGGGCCAAATGCACTGGCATTTGGCCTCCCTGAGATTTGTGGTGAAATTCTCTGACATCCCTAACGAGGAGGGGAAATGACAACAAGCACGCTAACTCTAGCCCCTCCATCACCATTCTCATTACACGTGGAGGGCAATAAGCAATACTCCACTGAAGCTGTATGACATAAGGAGAAATAGCTAATTGTGTAGACCATACAAGTATGGATGGTTGAACTCACCACACTCTGGGTCACATGTGTGACTCCCACTGGCCATCCACCCCTGCTGACCATGCATAGCATGTTGCCAGGCAGTGTGCGAGCACCCAGTGAGTGGTGTGCAGCTGCCGGATCCCTTGCTGATCCACCATTTTGCATAAAAATGGCAGCTTGGCCTTTTTCATAAGGGCTGATTTTATGTAAATGGCATAAGGTGGCTATTTATGCAAGATTACAGGCATAAATCGCCATTTATGCCTGTAATCTTGTGTCCCTTTATGACCACCATTTGCATAAAATTGGCCTTAACAATGAAGACCGAGCTGCCATTTTGTGTGGCTCAGCGAGGGACTGGGGATCCCCACGCATGTCCAACTCAGTACATGAGGGGATCTGTGGACTGGCATCTGGGGACTGAGCCAGCAATTTCTTGCCAGGCTTTGAGCCCCAGCCTCATGCCCATGACAGCCCAACAGATGAGCTGTCATTTAGGGAAACTTGTCCATTATTACTGAGAGGGGTCCTAGCTCAGTGGTAGAGCAGCTGCTTTGCATGCAGAAGGTTCCAGATTCAATCCCTGGCATCTCCAGGTAGGGCTGGAAAAGACATCTGTGCCTGAAACCCTGGAGAGCTGCTGCCAGTCAGTGTCAACAGTACTGAGCTAGTTGGACCAAGGGTCTGAATCAGTATAATGCAGCTTCCTATGTTCCTATATGTTCCTACTGGTCTTCTCATTGAGGAACCTTCAGTAAGCTTCCATAACTGAACTAGAAGAACACAATTTCAGCACAGGTATCCTCATTCCAGAAGTCATATATCTATGTTAGCAACCCAAGCAAGCAAATTTCACATGGCATCCACATCATTTTTAGACCTCTGAAAATGGTGGTAATAAACAGCCTTTACACACAGTCAGTTAGATAACTTATGTGCTTCCCTTCCAGTCCTCCTATGACACTACTTATCTCATCAGCAGATAGCAGTATATAGCTCACCGTCTACTGCTGTGAGGTCCCAGATGATCATTCATATGACAATAGATGTTTGTAGTCTATTGTGTATGTATTGGGATCCTCAGCTCCTGGCAATGTATCTTGTGGCTTGAATTATTTTGCAAGCTGGCCCAAAGGAAGGAGCTATCATAATTTCCATCTGAGCCCAATGTTGCTTCATTCTTTGGGTTTAACAGAAAGTGCGGGTGAAATGCTGGGATGTAAGAATGGATGAGCTGCGCTCCTGGCCAAACAAGAGCTTCATCTAATCCAGCTGTCAATGTTCCCTTTATGACCTGGACCCCCTGAGCATCTCCTTAAGGATCTCTTGCCTCCTTAAGAGTCCCACTTCCCTTCTTTTAACCTTCCTCTTCCCAGTAACGTGAGGCTTCGGCTGTAGGCATGGGGTGATGGATACTCTAGACACTGGGTTTAACCACAACAATTTACTAGTAGTTTTAAAGCAAACAAATTACAACTAAAGGTATTTACACAATACAGCTGAGTGGTACAAAAGGCATTAAAATAAAATAAAAGTTGCAAAACACAAGTTCCTTTACCCTAGTTGTTCTTAGGCTCCCCTAGGCTGCTTCTTCCTGCTCACTTTTCAGACTCTGCTCTCATTTCAAGCTTTGCCTGTCTCTCTCCTGCTCTTGCTCTGGCTGCAGCCTGGTCCTTTTTTTGTCCCCCCACCCATCCCCTTACTGACTCTCTCCCTTATATACCCTCCTCCCTCAAAAATGAAAGTACTCCTTCATCCTTGAAGAAATGAAACTTAACTGGGGAAACTGAAGTACTTCTCTCAGGGTTCCCCCACCACCACACCAAAGGAAAAAAAATCAGTCCTCTAAGCTTGACCTTCCCCCCCCCTTTGCCTCTGTAGGCCTCAAACCTTCACACCAGCATTCTCTTTCAAATTAATTAACCCTTACATAGGTTGCATGGTCTACTCCAGTCTGCCTCAACCTGGTGCCCTCCAGATACTCCAGTCTGCCTCAACCTGGTGCCCTCCAGATGTTTCCAAAACACCATCCCCATTTACCATATCCAATGGTCAGGACTCCTCAAAGTTGTAGTCAATGACATCTGGAGGGTACCAGGTTGAGGAGGTTTGGTCTGTTCAACAGCATGGTTTCTTTATTCCCTTTTTGCATGCTGATAAATTTTCCCATTTATGAAGTATCAGAGCATGTGGATTACAGTGTTCCTTGGCCAAAATTTGATCTGTTAATTTATATGCTACACACCAGTCTATGAGGATATAAAGTCATTATTCCAAATGTATCTTTCTGCATAATCACTTTAATCCTTAGCTATTAGCAAATGAAAACTTGACTGAGAGAGCATGGTATTAATTACTGCTGTGCTGAATCTTGTCCCCTATCTTCAGGAATATTTTTCTCTCCCTGAAAAAGAGACATTGTTTTTTTCTGCCTCTTTCATGGGGAGGGGGAATTTCAATGAATTTTCTCCTGGCAGGTAGAGTGGGACAGGGTTTCTACATCCTTTTCTTTCTTTTTCCCAGTGTAGGCAATTCTTGATGCAGTGTTCACCACCCCCATGTCAGAGCAGCCATTGGCTGCAGAATTAGGCTATAGTCATTTAAGAGACAGACAGCTCCTCAGAGGGGGTGGCATTAACAGCAGACCTAGATCAGCCGGCCTTCATAATGGCTCAAAAAGACCTCTATATGTTGCTGAGACAACAACACTTTTTGAGTGAGTTCCAGCCAGCATAGATCTGTCCATGGTCTTGGCAGGCACGGCCTTCATCTGACTTGACTCTGCCTTGCCCTTCTATTAAGTGCAACTGCTTCACATCAATTGGGAACCTTGTTCTGAGCATGTAGAACAATTCCCACTTTCCCCATTGGTTAGTGTCCCACCTTCCTATATTAATCACATGGATGACTCAGTTATTGAGGATCATGCAGCTGTGGGGGGCACCAGCTTGGAGAAAGCTAGAGTAGAGGCTTGTGGAGAAATGTGGAAATGTACCAGAAAGTGTTTAGTGATAGGAAGCAGGAAGTAAGGTCTCTCTCAAGACCAGAGTGTGATTAAAAAAAAAAAAAAAATGTTGCAAAGCATGATGAACAAAATGAAGGCCAGGTGAGAGCTCCATAGAGAGTGTAGAAGGAGCTGATTTGTGTGTTGAACTGATAACCACAAATTGTTTTGGGGTCAAGATGTATGCTAAACTGGAAAATTCCAGTTCAGTGAGTTGCTTAAGATTATGTGCTTTTGTTTTTACTGATAAGCTTGTCTACAAGAAATGGCTAGTGTATACCGAATTGCTTCACTTGCTTATGCTGTTGCTGTGTAGTTTTAATCTCTGAGCATGCACAGAAGTACTTATGCTATGTAAAGAAAAGCATATCCTCCTGGAATGTGGCAATGGGGTGTCTTCTCTCGCCCAGGCTTGAGGACACCACACAGTTGTGTTGTTTTGGGAATAAACCAAATCTTGAGAGTATCAGAGAGTCATGTGTTACATTTCTGCACGCAGTGAACTATAAGCCAACCCGATTCAGCTACATAATGATGTCACTAAAGGCAAATGAAGCCAACTGAGAGAGACAGGATGATGCACATGAGCAGTGAATACTTTCACAAGCAGCATCAATTTTTATTTTATTTTTAAGTGGTGGTGTGGAGATTGCCACTGCTGATTTTTTTTTTTTAAGTGAGAAACTCTACTAATGAACAATATCATAACTAAATTCTACTTTTTGCTTCGCTTTGCTTCTTTTTTAACTTCTGTTATGGGTGGATATACTTACTGATGTCTTCTGTGACATTTTTCACTCCCAGTTCGTCCTTCTTTAAATAAAAAAAGCCAGAGTGCTGCTCTTGAGCCTGAAGAATGACACGTCTAACAGGGGAAAGAAGTTCCTCAAGGCTGAAGAGGTGGTATCTCATTTTGTTTGTACACACCATCTTATACAGTCCAAGTGACAGGTTGACTGCTTTTGCTGTTAATCACATTTCTTATTTACTAGAGACCTGTAGGCAAAGATACAACTGGGGATGGTGCAAGAGGCCAAGGAGGAGATCAAGTCTGGAGGATTCCCCCCACCACCACTTGGACCCCACTTGACAGGCTGCAAGGGGCTCACTTGCCTGCTCAGTGATTGGACGCGCTGTGAGGCCGTTGGTCACTTGACTTACCAAGCTCCCATTGTATGCAGAAATCATGGCTCAGTTACTTCTGCATATCTAATGTTGTGTCTACAGCTGGCTTAAAGGGGCAATGACTCAACATTACAGGGGTAAAATTCACTCTATGCAGCTCTATCATGGGGAACTCTAATTCATGTTTGCTTACATTTACTAGACCTTTGAAATGAAATGTTTTCGTTTTCTTTTCACCCTGCTTCATCCACACATGACTGGACTGTGATGCTACCTAGAGGATTTGTAGACTTTTTCTTTTCTTTTTTCACTGTCACCATGTTGTCTAATAATTCAGCTTATTCCCATAATATTGGGAGTTCTTGAAAGAATGAATGCAGGTGATGAATTGGGACACAACTTTAGCAGCATCTTTCCTTCCATTGTAATAGAATGAAATCCAGAAGTGTCCAAAACTGTCTTTTCTAAAGCAGACCTGACAGGTCTTCCTCTTAGTCCTGTACAGGTATACAAAAACTGGTGCATTTTGTATGCCTGGATCAATCCCCATTTGCTTATGAAATGGATGGGCACATTAACACCTATTTCTTAGGGACTGGAGGCCAAAACTGACTTTTAATCCATATCTAGCAACTAGGTCTTCCCTCTCACACATTTTTCTTTACTCTAGAGTAGGCACAGATGGCAGCAATATATATCACTACTAGATACAGATTTAAACTGTCTGTTTTGGTCCTGAAAAAATGCTATTCATGTGGTTATAGGTCTGAACACCACAAACCTTTAAATGTGGCATTTTCTGGATTTGTAGGACACAGGTTTGTTCACTAACATGACTGGCTTGAAGAGGCACAATATGAATTATGCAGATGTGAGTCAAGTGATGAAAAGCTCAAACCAGAAACTGAGGGAATCAGGCACCAGTTTCTGGCAAGGAGAGCTGGCCCAACGGGGGGAGTGCAGCCCCTTATTAGGCAGAAAAGCTCTGGGCAGAAATGTTCTAGCCAGAGAAGTAAAGTGAGCGAGATAATCTAATTACTGCAAACTTCTTCTTTTATAGTTCCCAAAGGCCTGTTGGTTGTTCTGCAAGTGCCTGCCTGTTTCTACTGCTTCCCTTCCCTTCACCTTCTTCTGCTAATCTGTACTTTTGCTACCAAGGTCCAAAGAAGGTGCCATAGCAACCGCCCAGCTGCGGTAGAAAAGAGCAACCATGCAGCTTGTTCACGAGGGCTGGCCCAAGACATTTTGCTGCCTCAGGCAAAGGACAAGATGTCCCCTCACATTCCCATATACAAAAGCTGAGTGGACTGGTAGTCAAATCTTTTTGTCAACACTGACAATGGGACAGCATTGTCTACCATACCTGAGAGCAGCAGACTGACTTAGGGGGTGTGGGTTAGGCCACAGTTCTCTCCTCCAACACCTTGCTGTCACCTCCCAGCATCTGCCACTTGAGGTGACCACCTCACTCTGCCTAACTGGAGGGCCATCTCTGATATTCCCCAATTCCTTGCTCCATAACATTTGATCAAACATAGGTCATGTTGTGAAATCACAACTTTTCACATTTCCCAGCCGCCCTCTACAGTCAATGTGGAGCAGTGGTGAGAAATGCAGAACATTGCTCAGAACAACAACGTACGGTACATTCAGTTAGATGTTATGGGCACAAAAGGCAAGATTTAGGAAAGGGTAATGTATGGCTGTGAGAGCTGGACTATAAGGAAGGCTGAGCGCTGAAGAATTGATGCTTTCAAACTGTGGTGCTGGAGAAGACTCTTACGAGTCCCCTGGACTGCAAGGAGGTCAAATCAGTCCATCCTAAAGGAAATCAACCCTGAGTGCTCATTGGAAGGACAGATACTGAAGCTCAAATATTTTGGCCACCTAATGCGAAGAGAAAAGTCACTGGAAAAGACCCTGAGGCTGGGAAGGATTGAAGGCAAAAGGAGAAGGGGACGGCAGAGGATGAGATGGCTAGATAGCATCACCAATGCAATGAATATGAGCTTGAGCACACTCTGGGAGAGAGCACAGGACAGGAAGGCCTGGCGTGCTATGGTCCATGGGGTCACGAAGAGTCGGACACGACTGAACAACTGAACAACAACAACAACTCTTTACTTTATTTATTTATAAATACTTTATATATTTATAAATGTACTGGTCATTTATAGTGCTCTTCAAGTACTTGAAAGGTTGTCACAGAGAGGAAGGCCTGGATTTCTTCTCGATCATCCCAGAATGCAGGACACAGAATAATGGGCTCAAGTGACAGGAAGCCAGATTCTGGCTGAACATCAGGAAAAACTTCCTGGCTGTTAGAGCAATATGACAATGGAACCAATTCCCTAGGGAGGTGGTGGGCTCTCCCACACTGGAGGCATTCAAGACGAGGCTAGACAGCCATCTGTCAGGGATGCTCTGACTTGGATTCCTGCATTGAGCAGGGGGTTGGACTCGCTGGTCTTATAAGCCCCTTCTTGTCACATTCGTTCATCCTCATCCTTCGCAATCAACACACTCCAACATACCAGGCTTCAGGCTCACTACTTTATTAATTAATGACCAGGTTCCTTACAAATGCAGATTCTAGGAAAGTCTCAGGGTACAAAGGAAACAGCTACTCCAATTATGAATACCAAGAGAGGAGCCAATAGAGGAGGCAAAGTGGAAGTTAGAGAAGTTGCTGGCAGTTTGAACAAGAACAGCATTGGGAAGGTAGGATATAAATAAATATAACAACAACAACAACACCTAGTTGTTACGTTGTTAAGAAACATTAACAATCTCCGATATGCAGATGATACCACTTTGATGGCTGAAAGCGAGGAGGAGCTGAGGAACCTCATGACGAAGGTGAAAGAAGAAAGTGCAAAAGCTGGGTTGCAGTTAAACCTTAAAAAAAAAAAAAGATTATGGCAACCAGCTTGATTGAGAACTGGCAAATAGAGGGAGAAAATGTGGAGGCAGTGACAGAATTTGTATTTCTAGGCGCAAAGACTACTGCAGACGCTGACTGCAGCCAGGAAATCAGAAGACATTTACTTCTTGGGAGGAGAGCAATGACAAATCTTGATAAAATAGTTAAGAGCAGAGACATCACACTGACAACAAAGGTCTGCATAGTTCAAGCAATGGTACTCCCCATAGTAACCTATGGCTGCGAGAGCTGGACCATAAGGAAGGCTGAGCAAAGGAAGATAGATGCTTTTGAGGTGCTGGAGGAAAATTCTGAGAGTGCCTTGGACTGCAAGAAGATCAAAGCAGTCCATACTCCAGGAAAGAAAGCCAGACTGCTCACTTGAGGGAATGATCTTAAAGGCAAAACTGAAGTCCTTTGGCCACATCATGAGAAGACAGGATACCCTGGAGAAGATGCTGATGCTAGGGAAAGTGGAAGGCCAAAGGAAGAGGAGCCGACCAAGGGCAAGGTGGATGGATGATATTCTGGAAGTGACAGACTCGAGCTTGGGGGAGCTGGGGGTGGCGACGGCCGACAGGAAGCTCTGGCGTGGGCTGGTCCATGAAGTCACGAAGACTCGGAAGCAACTGACCGAATAAACAACAACAACAACAACAACAACTTCCTGGCCAGACTAGCTTAGGAGTAGCCCTCCCTTACAGTTTGCTCCCTCCTATGTAGGCTATCACACATAGCCAACCTGGAGGAGTATCTGAGCTCTGCCATTAACTTTTCCCGCTTCGCTCTGCGACAGACCCTAGCATCCCTCAAGTCATGCCCCGCACTCTCCTTTTCCCCGAAGACCTGGGTTCCCACAGAGCAGGAAAGGGACAAGGGGCTCTAGGCCGAGCCATCTGTGTGCCAAGGCCTTGAGAAGAAGGCCTTTTTTAAAAATTATTATTGCATTTATATCCCGCCTTTTTTCCTCTTGCAAGGAACCCAAGGCGGCTTACATTATCCTCCTCCTCTCCATTTTATCCTCACAACAACAACCCTGTGAGGTAGGTTGGGCTGAGAGTATGTGACTGGCCCAAAGTCACCCAGTGAGCTTCCATGGCCAAGTGGGGACTAGAACCCGGATCTCCCAGCTCCCAGCCCAACACTCTTGCCACTACACCACACTGGCTGTGTATCTGAGCTCATTAGGGAGGGAACCTCCCCCTGTTCTGGCTGTTCCCATTCTGAATCTGAGCTGCTAGCTATCTCCACATGGTCAGATTCATTCGTGAGACCAAACCCTACCATTCTATAATTCTATGATATATTTATAGCTCTCTCTCTCTCTCTCTCTCTCTCTCTCTCTCTCTCGTGTGTCTGTCTGTACGTATGTGTACACACACACACACACACACACACACTCACAATGCCCTTCATCCTATCAGGATTTCAGAACAATTTACAATCAATTATATCGCAAAGCAATTATATATATATATATATATATATATATATATATATATATATATATATATAATACATACATACATACATATATATGTATGTATGTATATTCCACACCACCACAAAGATTGCAATGTAGGTCCCAGACTCCCAGGTGATCCTCTCTAGGGAGGGCATTCTTTACTTGCCACTGCTGAGCAAACTGTTGTTGCTGTTACATAATGTACCTCCAATAAATGAGGCACCTGGAAAAAGGCTTTTAGAGTTTCATCTAGCCCTAATTCCAGGGCTGGCCCTAGCATGCAACCTCAGGTGGCACATACTGTGGGAGGGGCACTGGCAGCTCCCTGGCTTTCCTCTCCCACCCCCAAGATCGGGCCTGTCTTGGGACTCCTAAGCCAGCCTGCTTCCTTAGATGCGGTGAAGAATGTCATGCCATCAGCAGTGTTGAAGCAAGATTCAACTGCTCGTCCATTCAGCTTCCGTACATGGTTGGAAGGGTTGCCATCTTGTCATTCACCACAGGCAGAAAAAAAGTCTTGGGCCAGCCTGGTCTGAGTACCTAACAATATGGCTTGGATTGTTGTTGTTGTTGTTGTTGTTGTTGTTGTTATTAAAGTTTTGAATGTGGGGGTTGAACTTGCTGGAGTGTTTAGGCAAAATCCTCACTTTGCCTCTGGCTGGCTAACCATACTAGCCGTATGTTGAAGAGGGACCAGCACACAGCTAGTGGATCTCCTTGCCTTCTGTTAAGTCAGATACATTGGTCAAGAAATATGGAAGACAGAACCCATTGTTACAGGAGTGTCTTAATTCCACTCCATTCACTTATTTTAAAAATTTCCCCTGGGGTTCTTTTTAACCTTAACAGTCCTCAGGGGGACTTCCTTGAAAATTTAATATCATAATAAATTCAGCCAGAAGAAACCACAACCAAAATTACACAAGTCACACACACACACACACACACTTATACAGGATAAAAGCTGCAGAAAAAAATCAACAAAAATAATTGAGGTTAATTAAAAGCTCAGGTGAATAGGATGGACTTACCTTGGGGACTAAATGGTGCAACAAAGGTGCCAGGCAAACATCCTAATTCCAGAAATGGGGTGTCACCACAGACAAGACCCTTTCTCCAGTAGACAAGACAACTGCCTTATTTCTAATGGCGGCGGTGGGGGGGGGAGTCTGAAGAAGGACATCAGGACAGGAGATGATCTAATTGCCAGGATGCGGAAGAGGATGGACCTTCAGAGAACTTGGTGCCAAACCAGACTTCAGGCCTACAGCTGTGTTTCTGTGTCCTTGAAAGAGATCGCTAGAGTCAAAACCTTATGCAACATTGTGAAGTAAACAATTCTCTCCCGCCCCACTCCACACACTAATACTTTAGTTCTCTTAGAATGAATCTGAGTTAAGACATTTGTTGCCACCCCTAAAGATAGAACAAAGAAAGTTACAGCCAAACCAATTCTATACCTGCCAGTATTAGTAAAGGGAGAAAAGAGAAATCTCCTATTGTTTGTCACAAAAGGAAAACTGTGCTAATGCTTTTGATTATGCAGTATTTTTCAGAATGTTCCAAGGTTACAGTTGACAGCATTAGGGTATCACTGCAGCTTGAATATATTTTCCTGATTCTCCTGATCTGTAAGAGGAAGGGAGAGGAGTTGCTGATTCCGGGTCATCAAGGCAAAATGCAAATAAATTATCGTGTGATGGCACAGACTGGTAAGGTGTCAGGTGAAATTGGAGAGATGAGCCGTAAAGTGTGCATGGAAGAGGGAGTCCTGCAAGGCCACATGAAGGGCAAAGTATCGTCTTGAGAGCCTAAATTGTGTTCCACACATGAACGTGACTAACAGCAGCATCTGTATGTATGTTATGTTCTTAACATAAACACACAACAAAGCAAGCAAGTAACCTTGAAGCTGTCTTGGAAAGGCGTTTAATGCTTAAGACACCTCCTGTGTGGAGTTAACAGTGATGGCTACAATGCTCATGCAGAGGAGGGAGAATAATTGCTGGAAATGAGCACCTTTATGGCACGAGCAGAAAGTACCAGCCCCCTCCTCTCCAGAAAGATGTGCTGCAACTTGATCCTCCCACTTTTCTTTCTGATTTGGCATTTAGACGATCAGCTCCTTACGCCTCCAGCTTGCAGATATTTCAGTGGAGAGGGACTTGAAATACACTTGCATGCTAAGCAATGATTCCATTTGAAATGTTTATATTCCTTCAGGCTTGATAATAGAATGATAAGTAAACCTATTCTTCAAATAGAAAATCTTAATCTTGGGGGCAAAGTACCCCCCTTTTTTCACCCCTTTTTTCACTCCTCCCAATGATTCCAGTAAATGTTTGTTGTTTTTCCTTGCTGTGTATAAGGAAATGCAAATAGATCTGTTGGATCAGACTAAAGGTCTGCCCAACAGTGGCCAACTAGATGCCTGCAGAAAGCTCACAAGCAGATCATCTAAAAACAAAAAGACACAAAGAATGTCTTTTTGCTCTAGAATGATTGTTTAGCATGTGCTGAAATGTATGCAGATTTAGTTTTCTCTGTAGCCCTGTTCAGGCATTTGCCTGAGGGCTTGAAGTGGCTCAAGGGTTGGGACTGTACATGCTGGCCCAGCTTCCTATGTCTCCACAGGCAAGCTGGCCACACCTCCTCAGTTCACACCTTGCCATGTTGAATCGGCAAGGTCTGAAAGGGTGTTGTACTTGAATGCGAGTAGAACCCTCCACTTAGCTGCAAACCCTGCCAAACCGGGGTCATGATAATGCAGACAGTTGTACTTGTATTCAAGCACATGTGAGCAGAACTCCTTTTCATGCCCCGTGAATTCAGCATGGCAACTATGGTTGTTAGAGAAATATCTAGGGGGTGGAGTTCAATGAGTTTTCCTAGGTTCACTCCCCCCACCCCTGGGCTATGTTTCAGTTCCTGCTGTAGTGCCCAACTCGATCTGCAACAAGTCAGGCCACTTCATGGATTTCTCAGGTATATTGGGCACTTCCTCCCACCCTGCAGGTTCCACAATTCATGCAAATTTCTGAGCAATTTGCACAAATGTGGCCATAACCTTGACTGCCTACACTAGGACAGGAAACAGTCACAAGTTCCAACTGAGATTGCACCATCTATTAATAAAGCATCCTGTTTACACACCTGTTCTTTCATTAATCTCTGTATGTTGCTAGATGGAGGCCATCCCTTGTAAAGTAACCCAAGTCTGCTTTCTGTCTTCACTCTCTTTCTAGCAGAGGCATGCCTTTAAATCAGTGCCAGATCTAGGACCTAGGGCAAGATATCCTTGATGGGTCCCTCAGCTATGGAATTTGCTACCACAAGATGTGGTGATGGCTACCAACCTAGGTGGTTTTAAAAAGAGATTAGACAAATTCTTGGAAGAGAACTCTATTAATGGCTACTAATCATAATGGCTATATGCTTAATCCAGGAACAGAGGCTGCTGGGGAACAATTGTGGGAGATGGCTATTTGCCTTCATGTCTTGCTCGTGGGCTTCCTAAGAAGTATCCATTTGGCTACTATGGCAAAGAGGATCCCTTTGGTCTGATCCAGCAGGGCTCTTCTTATGTGCAAAGTGATAATTTCCTCACCCTGCTATTGACCCTCATGGAAGACGTCCAGTGAAAGTTGTCTAAAAAGTTGACAGAGCCCAAGGTCTAGATTAATTTAATTAAAGAATTCATCTGCAAAATATCAAGGCAAAAGAAGGAGAAAGAGAGAGAGCCCTTGGCAAAGTTATTTTTGATGGATTACAGAGAATGTAGGAGAAGGATGACAAGAATTTTCTGAATGACCTTCTTCCCCTCATCCTGATTAGCTACTTCTACGTATATCACAAAGAATTAGGGACCATTAATGAATGCCTGGCTACTGTAGTGGTGATGAAAATGGAACCACTGATCTATGATGTGATGACTGTACGTGGGAAAGCAAGAACAGTGTGACATTAGCAGTTCCTGTGATTAATATTAAAGCTGGATTTAAGATCATGTATGGAATGCCTGCAGGCATGTATGGAATGCCTGCAGGCTTATTGGTGCAATTGAGTGCATGGGTAAATGAGGATATAGGGGTGGATGTATACTTGCAGCCTGCATTACACAAATAAATATAAAAATGGCTGGTTGGCTCAAAACAATATTTGAAATTTCATCCACCCTCTCTTATTAGCCTCATTTTGTCTCCCTGCTCTGGCTTGTCATCATCACATCACCTTCTACATCACCCAACCTTCCCTTGGATCCCCATTTCTTCAGAACATAGGAAGCTGCCTTATACCAAATCGAACAATTAGCCTGTTTAGCTGTTTAGCTTTAGTATTGTCTAAACTGGGGAACAGTGTGGTGTGGTGGTTAGAGTGCTGGGCTGGGACTTGAGGGATCTGGCTTCTAGCCCTTACTCAGCCATGAAGCGCACTGTGTTACTTTGGGCCAGTGACTGATCCTCAGTCTTCCTACTTCACAGCCTTGTTGTGAGGATCAAATCAGGGATGGAGAAACTCACCAGAGCTTGCCCCATATGTAGGGATGTCAGAGAATTCCGCCATGAATCTCGGAGAGGCCGAATGCCAGCATGTTTGGCCCCCCGAAATCGGTGGCGGAACGGTCTGCCCCCCCGCCCCCCCCGGGACGGGACTTACCTTGGGCAGATCTTCCAGGTGACAGCGGCTCTGGCGGCGGTCCGGCGGCGGTCCGGCGGCGGTCCGGCGGCAGCGGCCAGTCTTCTGACTGGCTGCCGCTGCCGCCATTTCCAGTTAAAAAAACAAAACAAAACAAAAACATGATAGGCTATGTGATTTACGTAGCCTATCATGGCTAGATTTTTAAAAAACACCGTGATAGGCTACATAAATGTTTACGTAGCCTATCACGGCTGATTTAAAAGAAAAAAAAATGCACATATGCAAATGGCGGCACCCATGGGCGCCGCCATTTGTGTTCCTTATTTTGGCATGTCTTAGTCTACGTAAACATTTACGTAGACTTAAACAGCGAAAATAAGGGGAACGCAAATAGCGTAGCGTCTACGATATTTGTGTTCCCCTTATTTTTGCCGTCTTAGTCTACGTAAATGTTTACGTAGACTAAGACGTGCCAAAATAAGGAATGCAAATGGCGGTGCCCATGGGCGCCGCCATTTGCGTACGCGTGTTTTTTTTCTTTTAAATCAGCTGTGATAGGCTACGTAAACATTTACGTAGCCTATCACGGCTGACTGCAGGGACGCAAATGGCGGCAGCTATGGCCGCCGCCATTTGCGTCCCTGCTAACCAGCGGCTAGATGTCTGGCCGCTGGCAGAGCCGGCCGGTGGCTCCGCAGAATCCCTGCAGAGCGGAGACAGCTGGCCAGAATTTCAGGGGGGAGGGATGAAGTGCCTCCCCCCCACCGCGAATCACCCCGTCGAAAAGGTAAGTGACTTTCGTACATCCGCACCCATATGCTGCTCACTGGACCTCTGCCAGCTGCCCGACCCTGCTCACCACGTGTGGCAAACCACTGGGCTGTCTGCGGACACACCCAGCAAGTGGGTCACAGCCACCTGCTTCCTTGCTGAGCTGCCATTTTGTGTGAAAATGGAGGCTCAGCCTTTTTCGTAAAGGGCTGTTTATGCAAACAGATGCCATAAAGCGGCCATGTACCAACATTACGGGCATAAATGGTCCATTTACATCTGTAATGGTGCATAAATGGCTGCTTTATGGCCGTCATTTGCGTTAATGACTGCTTTACAGCCACCATTTGCATAAATGGCCCTTACAAAAAAAGCCAAGCTGCCATTTTTACACAAAATGGTGGCTCGGCCAGGGAGTGGGCGGCTGTGCACTTGTCCAGCTCAGTACGTGCCAAGTCAGGCAAGCATGGGGATCCACAGACTGCCATCTGGGGGGCCAAGCTGGTGAGAAATCATTGAGCTTCGATCCCCAACTGGACACCTGCACCATCCCTAGATACAATGGAGAGGAGGAAGGAGGACTATGTAAGCCAATTTGGGTTCTTTGCAAGAAGGAAAAAGGTGGGATAGAAATATAATACATACATATGTACGTACGTGTTTGTGTACATACTAGGCATGGCGGAGAATTCTGCCACGGATCTCGGTGAGGCCAAATGCCAGCGCATTCGGCCCTCCGAAATCCATGGCAGAACGAAGCCCCCTGCCCCCCCCTCATGAAATGGGCCCAGAACGGAGCCTACCTTTGTCGGCCGTTCAGGTGCTCTTTGAATGGCGTCTGCGTCTGCAGCCGCCATTCGCGTCTTTTGAATGGCTGTGGTAGGCTACGTAAATACTTACATAGCCTATCACGGCTAACACAGGGACGCCATTTGCGTCCCTGCAGAGGCTGTGATAGGCTATGTAAATATTTACATAGCCTATCACGGCAAAAAAGGGAAGGCAAATGGCGGAGGCTATGGCGGCTGCCATTTGCGTTCCCTTTTTCACCATGATAGGCTACGTAAATATTTATGTAGCCTATCACAGCTAAAAAAAGGGAATGTAAATGGTGGCCACTGTAGCCACCACCATTTGCGTTCCCTTTTTTTTTTGCTGTGATAGGCTACGTAAATATTTACGTAGCTTATCACGGCTAAAGCGGGAACGCAAATGGCATAGGGGACGCCATTTGTGTCCCTGCTTTAGCTGTGATAGGCTACGTAAATATTTACATAGCCTATCATGGGTCGGCATAGGGATGCAAATGGCGTCCCCTACACAGGATGCCATTTGTGTCTGCAGCAGCCTGGCAGCGGCTGGAGGCCCCGCTGCAGGTTGACCCGGCGAGCAGCTCTGCGGCCTGGCCGCGGAGCAGAGCCAGCCGGGCAGGATTTCGGGGGGGAGGAACGGATCGCCTCCCCCACTGTCGAGGATTCAGGGGGGAGGAGCGGATTGCCTCCCCCCACCTGCGGAACCCGGCAGAGCCAGGTAAGCAGGGTTTTGTACACCCTTATTACATACATACATACATACATAAGCAGACAATGTTTCTTCTGTGCTCAGAGAAGAGTGTTTGCCAGCAGCCCTACGTGGAGATAACAAGGATGGAACGTGGGATATTCTGCATGCAAAACAGATCTTCTATCTGTCTCCCCCCTCTGGGTCCAGCTGGGCTTGAACAAATGAGTTCTGGCTCAGCAGACATGCTACTACTACTACATCTTAGCCTATTGCCAACTCTGCATCTTTCCTTCAACTACCTTGCCTCTGCACTCCCTACCTCCTCCTCCCAGAGAGTAGCAGATGATGGAGGAAGTGGAAAACAGCCCTGGAATCACCTGGGCTAACATAAGCCTGCCAGAGCCCACCATCATTGAGGATGCCCATCACAGCCCCCTTTCTTACTTCTTATTTTTTTATAAAAGGTATTATACTCAATCATGCACATGGTTTCAGATGCTCATTTTATTATGTTGTTGACTTTAAAAACTCATCATCCTTTCGTACAACAAAACAATGCTTATTCCCCAGTCAATGAGCTTAGCATTAGGGTAGCAGAAGCAAACCCTGTTTTCTGGTCATGATGGTTGGGATGGCGGAGAATTTCTCCCCGAAACTTCGGGGGGGCAAGCGCCAACGTGTTCGGCCCCCCGAACAAGTTTCGGGGAGAAATCCTCCGAACCCCCCCCTGCCCCCCGCACCCCCCCCGGGACAGGACTTACCTTCGCCGAATGTCCCTCCCGGTGGCGGGTCCGGCCGGCGGTTTGGCAGCTGTTTGTGCGGGGCGGGAGCGGCAGCCGGTCTTTCGACCGGCTGCCGCCACCGCCATTCCAACAAAAGAAAAAAAAAAAACCCCCCCGTGATAGGCTACGTGACGATTAACGTAGCCTATCACGGCTAGATTTGCAAAGTCAGCCGTGATAGGCTACGTAAATCGTCACCTAGCCTATCACGGGTGACTTTAAAAAAAAAAAAAAGCGCGTACGGATAATGGCAGCCCCCATAGGGAGCCGCCATTCCCGTTCCTTATTTGGTCGCCATAGTCTACGTAAAGATTTACGTAGACTACAGCGACCAAATAAGGAACGCGAATGGCGGCTCCCTATGGGGGCCGCCATTAGCGTATGCGCTTTTTTTTTTTTTTAAGTCACCCGTGATAGGCTACGTGACGATTAACGTAGCCTATCACGGCTGACTTTGCAGATCTAGCCGTGATAGGCTATGTTAATCGTCACGTAGCCTATCACGGGGGCGTTTTTTTTTTTTTTAAACTTTCGAGTTCGTGGCCGGGCGAGGCAGGAAGCCTCCTCCCCGGCCTGAATTTCGGCCGGGGCGAGGCGGGAAGCCTCCCCCCTCCGGCCTGAACTTCACGGGGGGAGCAGCGAAGCGCCTCCCCCCCACCGCGAACAAGCTTTGGCGAAAGGTAAGGGACTTTTGTCCACCCCTACATGATGGTGATATGATTTAAGAGCCCCCCCCGCAAAAAAACCCTACACATGCTCAGAGTATTTATCTGTTTTATCAGGGTTGGCAAATTTTGTTTTGGTGTGTTGTTGTTGTTGTTTGCTCTAACATATTTAGGGATTCTAGAGAAATTCCAGATGGACTAAAATGAGTTCGTATTTCTCCGAATCTGACCTGTGGAATCCACTGCAGACAGGCCTCTTCAGGCCCCATGGAGTCTGTGAACCTTAAAATCTTCTGTTTTACTTTCCCAAAATGTATGCATAAAATTTATTCATAGGAAAATATGCAAGTTTCTGCTGAGACTGGTAAATCTACATGGGGAAAAGTTGAATGGAATGGAGGACAATATGCTAAACGTTACATACTAGCGTAAATTTCATAAATGGTTGCAAACCCTCTTAGGAAATTGTTTGTGTAGTTTTCCTCAGAACAAACAAGCAAACCCAACATTTTGAATCTGTGTGTGAACGGACACTGGAATGAACGACACCACCCAATCCATGAACCCCACACGTGACCGATTCCACAAAATCCAGACATCCCTAAACATATTAGGAATGTGAAGCGGTTGCATGGAATGCCGCGTCCATTGCTGGGCCAATGGTGATGGGAGAGACAGTAGTGCTTCACAACTGAAGAATTGCACATGTCCATCTAAAGTGTGTGTGTGGGGGGAGGGGGATCCCTCGAAGACCATCAAGTCCAGGGTCTAAAATGATCCAAACTACTCCACTGGCTCCAAAGTTCTCCTATCATTTCTCACCCCAGCCCACAATCCAGCTCCTGCCCAGAATGCCTGTGTGCAGTTTTAAGTATTTCCGTCCAACTGACAATGTTTCCTCAAGGAAGTTGGACTACCATATGTGGGGCAAAATGGCAGCATCCCTCTTCTTTTCTTGACAATTGCTGTGAGAGAAGGAGGGACCCCCCTTTTTTTTTCTTGGCAAAAAGCAGGGGAGTGCTGCTCTTTGGGGAAAACCTTGTTCTTGCCAAAATGATACCTTTTCACTGTGAAAATGGAACCTAAATAACATTGATTCAGATCTAATCAGTGGTGTATTTGAAGTGCAGGCACCCATCATGATGGTCTCTATAGCCACACCCCCAAAGAAAGTCCAAAATGACAGGCAGCTGTGTTGATCCATAGCAACAAACCAATTCACGTAGTTCTCATCTCCAGCAGGAGCAGGTCTTTCATAAAGTCAATAGATCTTGAATGCCTGTTCAAGACCAACCAAGCCACCTCCAAATACTTGGCACTACAACAGGGAATAATATATTGTTCCTGGGCAAATTCATTTAATTCTTCTGTGGGGATAGCAGATACATTCAGATGGAACAGGGAATTCTGAGTGGGATGGCAGATGATTTCAGCATCCCTGCTAACAACAAAATGTCAGTGCTGTGTCTGCACTTTGCCACTGGACCTAATTAAAACATATCTAAACTGGAGAGGAGGTAGGTTGTCTCTAGCCCTATATTTTAAACCTCCAGGCAAGTAACTTGGGGGATGCACAATATGCAGCCTTAGTAAATGGAACCAATAAAAAATGATGTGTGAGAGCACATCTACAGTAAAATTATGTGAGTGCTGAATTGAAAATGCCTCCATAACCATTAGAAGAACAATCTATTCTCAATGACCTTAATCATCTAAACAGTAAGATACGGAGGCACAAAATCCATGCAGCTTTTGTCATGCTCCAGCGCTGGGTGAGCACAAAATCATTGCAACATTCCAAATAAGCATTTTCATTTTTCCCCTCCCCCTGCTAGACCTAATGAGCTTGCATCTCAGTTTTACAAATGACTCCAAAAAGTAATAGCACAGTTTTGAAACAATATTTCTTTGTTAATTATCTCTCAACAGCTTCCCTTTGTCCATATCCTTCTCATATTACATTTTCATGCACTTCTGCTTGAATCAATTCGATTTATCAGGAGGCAAAAAGCACAAGCCTGGCTTGACTTGCTTTGAGTCTCCTTACAAATAAACTGGAAAACTCAATTTTCAAGTTAGATTTTTTTCCTCCCTCTTCTTTTTCTCCTTCAATCAGATACACATGAGAAGAACAATAACTGAATTTTAAGATGCTGTTATTATTTACCGAGATCTAATATACATCACAAGGCAGCACTTGAAAGCGCCAACAATGCACTTATCCATTCTCCTGAGTGCAAGCATGTGAGTCTCTCCCTTATTGCTTATTGCTTCTATTACAGGAGCATTTTAAAAAGAAGTTACAGCTCAACATTGGGGCAATTATGGCAGGCCTACTGTGCCCAAACCGCAGGTGAAAGAAGGGTGGCCACTTGTGAACGTACAAAAGAGAGGACATGCATCACCAAAAAAGATTTGCATATGTTATTGTATATGTATAAATCCAAATTTAAAATTTATCATTAATATGTAAATAGAAATACAGTACATCTCACCATAGTGTGGAACTCTGTGACCAGGGCACCTGTGTGCCTTGCTCAGTCTGCTGTCCAGGTACCGTTGATGGGCAATTTCAAGGCTAGGGATGCCAGAGAATTCCGCCACAGATCTCGGTGAGGCCGAATGCCAGCGCATTTGGCCCCCCCGAACTCCGTGGCAGAATGGCCTGCCCCCCCGCCCCCCTGCGGATCCCCCCCCGGGACGAGACTCACCTGGGGTGGATCTTCTGGGTGGCAGCGGCTCTGGCGGTGGCTCCAGCGGTGGCTTTGGTGGTGGCAGCGGCAGCAGCCGGTCTTCTGACCGGCTGCCGCCGTCGCCATTTCCAGGCTTGTGTAAAAAAAAAAAAAAAAGACGTGATAGGCTACGTAAATCTTTACGTAGCCTATCATGGTTGGGTGGGTTTAAAAAAACAAACAAACCGCGTACGCAAATGGCGGCTATAGCCGCCGCCATTTGCGTTCCTTCTTTTTACCGTCTTAATCTACGTAAATATTTACGTAGACTATGATGGCAAAAATAAAGGGGAACGCAAATAGCGTTCCCTTTTGATTTGCCTTTTAGCCTATGTAAAGATTTACATAGGCTAAAACGGTGAATGAAAAAGGGACGCAAATAGTGCCCGCTACGTTATTTGCGTTCCCCTTTATTTTTGCCATCATATTCTACGTAAATATTTACATAGACTAAGACAGCCAAAAAGAAGGAACGCAAATGGCGGCAGCCATACCCACCACCATTTGCGTAGGCGTTTTTTTTTTTTTTTACCCAGAGCCCTCTGCGGCCTGAAATCCAGCTGCGGACGGCTCTGGCCTGGCCGGGCCTGGCCGGCTGCTCCGCGGAGCTGCCGCGGAGCACAGCCGGCCGTTCGAGGATTCCAGGGAGAGGAATGGAGCACCTCCCCCCCGGCCAGGATTCTGAGGGGAGGGACGGAACGCCTCCCCCCCACCATCAACATAATCTGCGAAAGGTAAGTCACTTTCGCATCCCTATCAAGGCCCAGCTCTTCTTTTGGATGGCTCTTTATCTTTAAACTGGACTTTAAGCTGGACTTGGACTATTTGAAGACTGTCCTCCGTAAAAGCGGACACCGGACCACCCTTGGTGGTGAACCTGTGTTTGGACTTTACCATTTCAGACTGCATGGGGTGAAAGGCTCATCACATTGCTTGCTAAGACTACCCCATGTGTGCAGACTGTGGTGTGTGTGTGGTGTGTGTCTATGAGAGAGAGAGAGAGAGAGAGACAGAGAGAGAGAGAGAGAGAGAGAGAGTTCCATCCATGGTTGGTGTCAGTGCCCAGAATCCTCATCCTGTTGCTGGCGTCTAGGCCCACCTGCAAGGGCCATCTACTGTCCTGATGCCCTTCTCTCCACCCATTCCCCTGGTTGAGGGTTGACCTCAGGGGTGTTAAACCTCAGACCCTGGGCAAACTCCAGCAAACCTGGGGTTCCATTCTGGCCCTCCATGTTTAGCCAGATGGCTATACCTCCTTCCCTGGACCCACCACCTCTCCCCTAGAAGATGTTGGATGAATCTGGTGGGGGTGGGTTTTTGTCAGCTCACCCCCACCCCCCATGTCAAAGATCCCTGGGCTTTCCCAACCGGGTGTGCACCGACTCAGGCTCCCGATTTGTAAGGCCCCAGGCCTGAATCAAGCTATTAGTAGTTGTAGAGTGGCTTAGATCCATAATGCTGTCTGCCTTTGGTCAGAAGGCTGCTGTTTTCCCTTAACAGGCCTCCCGATGTAGCCAGATGAGTAACAAAGGTGAGAAGCAGCTCCAAGAACATTCCTCGCTAATGAGGAGAAGGTCTTATCACCGATGAGCCTGAAAAGCAGAGTTTGTTTACCTTAAAGCTGCAGGCGGCTGCATTTGAGGAGAAGCAAGTGCTGTTGGTTGACGCTGAGAATGAGCGCGAGGGGCGTGTGCTGCTGAAACGCTGCTTATTGCTAACCTGTAGAGTATAAGACCCATTGTACCCAGTGGCATGGGGTTCAGAGAAGCTGTCTCATCCAACCATTGGGTATGCCTGTGTGCTGTAAGTTCCTCGATAAAGTCTCCTTGTAAGCAAACCTTTGAGTGTGTGTGTGTGTAATCTCCCTCAATCCAGCTGTTCCTTGGAAAAAAAATACCCATTCACCCAAGGGTCTTCTGAGATAACTAACAGGAGGTTTGCTAATGAGCTGGATGTGGAAATACAAAGTTGAGCTGGGGGCAGGTGGGGTGCTGACATGCGTAGGAGTAAGTCGCATTGAACTCGGTAAGACTTACTTCTGAGTAGACATGCACAGAGTTGGTTCTCCTCTCCATTTTAGCCTCACAACATCAACAACAATGCTGGATGTGGAAATAGAAAGCCTAGCAGGGGGAATAATACCTCGTGCAGGGCTCCAGACCGGCATGGTCATTTTAAAAGGTTTTTTCTTTCTTTCAAACAGCGTTGCTTTAAACAAAGAGTGCATCGCTCAGGCACACCTAGGGCAGCCTTGTTTTGGGAAGCCCCGAGGAGGAGGAAGTGTTTTGGCTGAAAGTAATTACTGCATGTCTCAGGGCAGGGGAAAAATACGTAAATATCTACGAAAAATAGCCTTTCTTATGGAAGTTATGCAGACTAGGGATGGGGGAGAATTTCTCCCCGAAACTTTGGGGGGCCGAGTGCCAACGTATTCGCCCCCCGAAGTAGTTTCGGGGAGAAATTATCCGCACCTCCCCGCACCCCCCCCCCGGGATGGGACTTACCTTTCCCGAATGTCCCTCCCGGCGGCGGGTCCCGGCGGCGGTTCGGCAGGTCTTCGACAGGGGCAGAGGCGGCAGCCAGTCTTTCGACTGGCTGCCGCCACCGCCATTCCATTAAAAGTAAAAAAAAAAAGAAAGACTATTCATACTATTTGCATTGCCCTTATTTTCTCCGTAGTCTACGTAAAGATTTACGTAGACTACATTGACCAAATAAGGAATGCGAATGGCAGCTCCCTATGGGGTCTGCCATTTGCGTACGCGCTTTTTTTTTTTTTTAAGTCACCCATGATAGGCTACGTGACGATTAACATAGCCTATCACGGCTGACTTTGCAGATCTAGCCGTGATAGGCTACGTTAATCGTCACGTAACCTATCACGGGGGCATTTTGTTTTTGTTTTTTTACTTTTTATTGCGCGGCTGGGCGAGGCGAGGCGCCTCCTCCCCGGCCTGAATTTCGGCTGGGCGAGGCGGGAAGCCTCCCCCCTGGCCTGAATTTCGGCCGGGCGAGGAGGGAAGCCTCCCCCCCGGCCTGAATTTCGGCCGGGCGAGGAGGGAAGCCTCCCCCCCCAGCCTGAACTTCGGGGGGAGCAGCGAAGCGCCTCCCCCTCACCGCGAAGCAAGCTGCGAGACCAGGTAAGTGGCTTTCGTGCACCCCTAATGCAGACTCACGGAGATGGCTGGGCACTGGAATTATGGCTGTCAGTACAGATTTAACTTTGTAATTCTTAGAGCGGAAAAAAAAGAGGAGAATTCTGGGGGCTTGCGAACGACGGTACGGAGCACTGGCCGCAAACTGCAGAAGTCAAGCAGCATGGAAGGTACACAATTCGTACATCCCTACCATGGACTCCATTGAGGCCAGATTCTTTAGAATCTGAGCCATCATCCTCAGATTCTGAACGTCTTTAGAATCTGGCCCCCCGGAGTCCATGGCAGAACGGACCACCCACCTCCACCACCCCGCGAAGTTGCCCCAGAACGGATCCTACCTGCCACCGGCTGGGTCTGGTCCATCCGCTGCTGTCCTGCAAAGAAAATGGCATCCAGCATAGTGGACGCCATTTGCATCCCTTTTCTTTGCTGTGATAGGCTACGCAAATATTTACGTAGCCTATCCCAGCAAAGAGCAGTGACAAAAATGGTGTAGCAGATGCCATTTGCACCCCTGCTCTTTGCCGTAATAGGCTACGTAAATCTTTACGTCGCCTATCATGGCAAACAGCAGGGATGCAAAAGGTGTCTGCTACACTAGATGCCATTTGCGTCCCAGTGGCCGGACGTTCGCCAGCGGCTGGAGCCAGCTGGCAGCTCCGCAGACTTGCCACAGAGTGGAGCCAGCTGGCGAGGATTCCAGGGGGGAGGGACGGATTGCCTCCCCCACTAGCGGACCCCCTGCGGACCCCAGGTAAGGGGGTTTCGTACATCCCTAGCTACCTGCCTATACTCTTCCTTTGTAAATCGGCCTTTCTTCCACTTCCCAAATGTGTCCTTTAGTGTTTTCAGGTCATCTCTAAGCTTTTTGTGAAGCCACATTGGCTTCTTCTGTTGTCTTCCACCTTTTTTTCTTGCTGGAATTGTTTGTAATTGTGCCTCCAGAATTTCCTTGTTTTAAAAACTCCCACCCATCTTGGACTCCTTTTCTCATTAGAGTCGCTTGCCATAGGACCTTACTTATCATCGTTCTTAGTTGATTAAAATTGGCTTTCCTAAAATCCTTAAGTTTCTCCTCCATGTTTCACCTTGGCCTTCACCCTGCTAACAGTCAGATCATGGTCTCTGTAGGATTGCTTTCACAGGGTTGGTGCCAGCCTGTGTAGAACTCCAAATTTTCACTGGCCCTGCCATCTAAAGTTTTGTCCCCCAGGGCTCAGTAAGCCCATGTTGCATTCTGACCTGCTTCATTGGGGTTGAGGGGTAGGCCAAGACCAAGCTCAAGCAGTATAATTGAAGTTCTTTCAGGTGGCTTTTCTGACTCAATTATCATTTTCTGGCAGAATACTATTTTACTGGTCAGACTCATAACATGTTGGTTTTCATCTGGCAATCCATGCAGGACCCATGATCAGGTCAAATATAGGGTTCCTAGCATTACCCAAGGCTTCCTTGCAACAGAGAATATTATATTTTGAGTGATAAAAAGGCAGCCAAAGGACCAATGGAATTCTCGCTTGCTTGCTCTCACTCTCACTCTCACTCTCATGTGTGTGTGTGTGTGTTAATGTAAGCAACAGCAATCATTTGATAACATGAGAGCAAAACATCACAAAGAATAACACAGTCCTTTTCAGATGTTCAATGAGCACATGGTGAGAGGAACTGGGATCCTGCCCAGTATTCCTGCTCCAAACCTTCACACGTTCATCCAAAGCTCTGAGTCCATACATGCGTACCAATTTGTTTGCAGGCTCTGCATGTGTGATCAGTTAGTACCCTGCTCTTTACAGGGTTCACAATCACACCTTATGAACCTACAGCTGACGTGCATGGAAGCTCTATTCAGATCTTTAGATGGACACATGGAGGTTGAGGGATGAAAACAGCAGAGGCAGCCCCATTCATTCCTTTATATTTAGCCATCATCCTCAGATTCTGAACGTCTGCACCGGGCTAATCACTTTTGATGGAGAAATGTGCTTTGGCAACAACATACATTGAATCCAACCCACAGAGCCACGTACTTAACAGATCGTGGCCAGCTACAAAAGTTAATGTTCAAGTTAAGCAGCTGAGGGAAAGAGGAGAAAAAGTACTATGGCTTAATGGATTGGAAAATAGCTAAAGGGGGATAGAGAATAATCATAAGAAGGACCTTTTGAACTGCACGCTGGCAGAACTGTTGTCTGTGCATAAACAGTGCCTCAGTAAGTGAATAAGAGTACTTGGTGAAGTTATTATGTGAACAAATGACTGCAACTGTGATCCAGTGGAACGGAGTGTAAGCATACAGACAAAAGATCCACACGCTGGGCTACTGTGTGGCTTCCATTCATTCCTCCCCCACCAGGACCTGCCTGTGCAGAACATTTATCTTCTCCCCTGAGTATGCTTTCAAAAGAGATGGGGAGAGAGATCAGCCTTAATATCACAGGTAGCCTGGTCCAGATTCAGAAACCGCCATCCCCTTTGGCATTGTCATGGATCCCATCAGATCCACTTTGGGGGAAGGATTCCCTAAAGTAGCCTTCTCTGGCTTGGTGCCCTCCAGGTGTTTCAGAAGCACAATTTGAACCAGGATCCCATGTGTACAGGCATTGACTCACTATGCTGTACTTTCCCCATGTGGTGCCCTCCATATGTTTTGGACTATCACTCACATAAGCCCCAGCCAGCATGGCCAGTGTTAAGGAATGATGGGAGTTGCAGTCCAAAACACGGTTGGGGAAGGGTGTAACACTGTAAATTACTGCTCAAAGTGTGTCCTGTTAATAGATACCACCAACTTTTCCCTGGAGAGTAGGCACAAGCAAAGAGCACTGTACACGGGCTCGCATTGGCTAAACCTGAAGTTGATAAGGAAGTATCCTGTTGGAGAGAGTCTAAATAATCCTATTTGTTTATATAGTCATTAATCCTACTAATTACACAGCCCCCTGAGACTGTTCCAGCTTCCACACCAAATTACTCTGCATGGGAAGGACACAGACCCACTCTCTGTGGAGAGTGTCTGAGATGACAAATCTAACACATTTCTGCTCCTCAAGTCCAAGAACCCTTCAACCTTCTATTACTGGCAGGCTGGCAGCATGGTCAATGGCCATCTCTATGCTTGGCAATTGAAACAATGGCACCCCTCCCAATCCTGAGTATTGTGGCAGATAGATGGTGTATGTAAAAGAAATGTTAACTCTGCCTCCTCCAGCTGAGTACCCTCCAGATGTGTTGGACTGGAACCCCCATCATTCACAACCCAACACATCTGGAAGACACCCAATTGGAGAAGTCTGTGCTAGGTGGTCATTTGCAGGGCCAAATATTGAACTTACCTTCTGTGCCAAACTCAAAATGTGATTGGGGCATCTACACAAGTCTCACCACTAGGGGTGGGTGAACAATTATGATTTTTGCAATTGCCCAATGCCCAGAGTCTCCGAACATCAGTTGGAAGCTTGTCTTGCTTCTTTCCCACATTCGTTTATGCACTATTCTCATTTCAGTTGAACAGGAAAAGTGCACCTTATGAATGGGAAAAAAAGTGGATTTTCCAAAGAGCACACCCAAAATGCACACTTTCCCCCCTTAGTGAAAAGAGTAAAAATGTGCATTTAAAAAGTGAACTTAAAAATGCACATTTTTTAAAAGTGTGAACACAAGTTCAAGAATTTGCAAGCATTTGGGGGGACCATGCCCTCCTGCTCATGTTTGCTTTGGGGGTTGTAATCATGCCATGTTATCATGGTTTTCAAATGTTAATGAAATTCTGGTACATACCTACTCACCGCATCTTAAAGAGTCTGGATGGATGTTGCTACACACTGGGCTTTTCCCCTTGACCATTGCATCCTAAGGTGATGGTGACTTAAGGCTGTAGAGCCAGGTATGCAAGGAATAATGGGGAACTAACAAACTGGATGGTTTATTAGTTTCCTATTAGAATCTCCCCTCTAGCCACCTGTGGAAGCAGGCCTTTTCCAATATGTGAATGTTAATGATGCTTACTTCCAGTAAAATGTGACAAAGCTCTCATTCTGCCCACTGAGATGGTAAAACTATTTCTGGGCTGTACCATTTCAGACTGCAGGTGTAGGCCCATATGTTTGAATGTATACCAAATAATGATAATTCCACCAATAGAGATGGATGGACACCCCCCTCCCCATCCAGGTTCTCCAGGTGCCCACCCAGCCCATGCCCCTGCTCCTATTCCCCTGCTCCCATGCCCCTGGACCCACACTTGAGCTCCCTGCTGCTCACCAAGCCACCCATACTCACCCATCCTCCAGCTCTGTGACTGCCATTTTGCAAATAAATAAATAAATAAAATTGGTGATTGTGAATATGCACATATCTAGATGTAGACAAAATGGCACCGTGAATCGCCCATATACGCAAGATAAAAGGTGTAAATGACCCATTTATGCCTGCAATATTGTGTATATGGGTGATTCACGGTGCCATTTTGCATAAAAGTAGATGTGTGCATATTCACAATCACCGTGTTTTTCGCAAATTGGCGGTCGTGGCATGGGGGGGTCGAGGCTGGGCAGGGGCTCAGTGGGCATGGCTTGGGGCATGGGTGGGCAGGCATCCACTGGACTCCTGGACCCAATTGGGCACCCGTGCTATCCTTAACCACCAATAATACTAATAATTCTCTGCCCACAAAACAAAACAAACCAACACCCAGCATGTCTATGAAATAGTTTTGCTAGAACTGTTCTCCTTGACAGCTTGTGTTCCATGTGTAGGTATTTCTTTATGTATGGAAGAATATTCAAATACATGACTACAGAGAGAGAGAGAGAGAGAGAGATTTAAACTGAAGTAATAGAACTTAGACATGGGTTGGTTTCCTCTTTGGCTGCAATCTTAGCCCTAGTTTTCACTGAAGCCTTAGTTCAGGACTGGGAAACCTGTGACCATCCAGATGCTGTAGTACTACAGCTCCCATCATTCTTGACCATTGGCTGTGCTGGCTGGGGCTGTTCAGAGCTGTAATCCAACAACATCTGGAAGACTATAAGTTCCCCAGCCATGAATTAGACCATTGGGCAACATTCATTTCCTTGATTCTTCCAAGTATGATTTAAATAGGGCTAGGATGAATAATGGCAGGTGATGCTTCAAATAGTTTCAACATACTCCTGAGCCTAACACAGTCGGTTTTACTGTCTTTGCTACCTTACTTTTTGCATTTTTTTTTTTCTTGGAGCATGAAATACTATCCAGGACATTACTACATTCACTTTTTCTGCCTTTTTTTGATTGCATCTCTTTTAAGGGAGAGAAAAAAATGTTGGTCTCCTGGGTCCATCAGAGAACAATGTCACAGTTTGATAAGCAGGGCATGTCCTTAAAGTTCCAGGTATCTCTATTCCCCATCTTCCTCTTGCTGTTTCTCTTCCTATCATAATGCCCATCACATCCTCTTTGCAAGTGTCATTGTTTAGCACTTTAATAACTATTGGTATTCTGAGCCTAGGCAGGAGTTTCTCTCAGTCATTGCTTCTCTGATGGCAACTGTTTTGATCTCATTCATTTTCATTTTTTAAAAAAAGTGCCAATAATTCTGAGAGCTTTCTAGGCTTCCCAGTGTCCGGACGACATGCACTTCCCTCTTGGCACATTCCGTCCTCCTTGGAGCTGTTTCTGAGGGGAGAAAACCTCTTCCTGTTGGTGTTAAAATATAAAACGTTTCACTCCCACTATACAAATGGAGCTGAACAGATGCTCGCATTAACATTTAATTGAATTTATAACACTCTGCCACATGTTAACATACATTAATGATAAGCATTAACCAAAACAAAAGAAAAAAATATATCCCATGCCCTAGAGGGGAACAAAATATTTTTCAAGACTTCGTTTCTCCCCTTCCCCCTTCTTGTGTACTTGTGAAAAATCTTACCAATGTACTTGCTGTTTCACCCTTCTTCTGCTTAGTGGTTCAGACATTCTAAGAGCTCAGATTGTGGGGAGGGGGGCATCCCTTCCCCATACAGAGAGAGGGAGGTCTGACTGAAATAATAAAACCAGGATTTATGCATATTTTGAGCTAATGGCTGGATACTGTAGGATTTAGAATAAGAACAGGGCTGGTTCTACCATTAGGCAGAGTGAGGAAGCCATCCCAGGGGTGTGTGTTGTGGCAGTAAGGTGTTGGAGGACAAAGCTGGGTATGCCATATGGACTGCTGTATACCCCCTAGGTTAGTCTGCTGTCCTTATTTGCACTGTCCCATCAGGAGTACTGAAGTATGATTTAACTGCTAGTCTGGTGATTCTACTCATGGGTGAGGACAGAGTTTTGTCTTTCACCTGAGGAGGCAAAATGCCTTGGAAAGGCCCTCAATTAGAAATACTCTCCCCAAACTTCAGTTCCCAAAGTTCCTTGAAGGAAGCCATGCAAGTCAAACTGGTTGATGAGTGTAGAGTGTCAATCTGTCCGTAATCATTTTTGGTAGGGGTGGCCTAAGACATTTTGTTGCCTGAGGCAGAGCTCAAATGGTTCAGTCTCCCCCACCCACACCATTGCCAGGGCCAACAGTGTAAAACATATTTCTGTATCAATCATTCAGACACCAGTTTCTGCCTCCATCTATCCCTTCTCAAGGTGCCACCAGAAGGTAGACACTTTATCCTGCCACATGGCAGGATTGGCCCCAAACTTTGGGTTATCATGAAGATGGTTATACACTGATGTGATTACTGAGTTGAGATTAAACTGACATTAACTGAGTTCCCAGAAACACTTTCAGGAACTAAGTTCACCTATAAACAGCCTGAGGGGATCTGTGTTTTCCAATATATTGTTAAGTGGATGAAGGTCAATTAAAACTTCAACACTGCACTTATTCCCTACAACCTAACCACATGCCGGCCGCTCCTGCTGTTTTTTTGTTGTATAGATTGTGTGCTATATTGAGAAATCGGACCATTCTAAAAAAGATTATGATTGAATTCAGATAGATTTTGAT
The DNA here is from genome assembly GCF_057233095.1 of Heloderma suspectum. NCBI lineage: Eukaryota > Metazoa > Chordata > Lepidosauria > Squamata > Helodermatidae > Heloderma > Heloderma suspectum. The sequence goes on from NC_139466.1 coordinate 8,581,979, forward strand.
GTCAGCCCATGAAATATGATTACAGCGAAGAGAGCTGACAGCCATCAACCTCGGAACACAGTTAATATTCTGGGGTAGCAAGGCTGCAGTCAATTTTTCTTTCAATTAAAATCCACATGCATAATATGCATTGCACTTTGCACAATCAGGACATTACAGAATGCAAGTACTTCAGGTACAGTACGTAACACCTTTGGTACCAGCTCAAAATTATTTTGTTTGCCCAGGAAGATTAACTTCTTGATATGATCATAGACTCATAGAATCATAGAACCATAGAATAGTAGGAAGGGGCCTATAAGACCACTGAGTCCAACCCCCTGCTCAGTGCAAGTATCCTCTCTGTTTATTGTATTTGCTACCTTTCTTTTTTATTGCGTGATGATTTTGATCATGCTCTTTCACACCACCCTGGTATCTGCAAGGATGAAAGGTGGTTTGAACATATTTTAATAAGTAAATTAATCATACATACTGCCAGGAGATGCCTGAGGACATGAGTCAGCTGATCCTCAGTCCTGGTCATGAGTATGGTCTCCAACCCAGGATGAAGAACAGAAAAAACATCACAAACCTGACTCCCTGCCTAACTGGAAGGTTTTAAAGAGCTGGATGTTACAGTTAGGGATGTACGGACTGTGTAAAATCTACTCTGTCCGTGTTTTGCAGATTGTCAGGTGCCTTTGGTTCCATCATCTGCCCAAAGACAGATGTGAATATTTTTTTTTCATCATGCAGAAAAATACGGAAATATTTCCATAAGTATTTACATAATTTACCCCAGCATGTAACATTTAGTGTATTGTCCCCTGTTCCACTCTACATTTCCCCAGCAGAAACTTATGTATTTTTCTACAGATTTGTATGTGTTAATTTCAGAAAAGTAAAACAAAATCATCTGAAAGTCCATGGACTCCACCAGGCCTGAGGGGGTCACTCCGCAGTGGATTCTGCAGGTCGGATTCTTCGAAATCCAAGCTCATTTTAATCCATCTCGAATTTCTCCAGCAACCCTAGTTCCAGTTGGCTTTTCAACAAATGGGTGCATGTCTTTCTGTTAGAAATTCAGAGCCTTTACTGTCACTGTCATTTTTTCAGTGTTCTATGCTGCTGTTTTGTTTAATTCTGTTATATAGTTTACTGGGCTATAACTGTATCTTGTAAACTGCCTCGAGGAGCCTTTGCCTTAATAGGAGGTATCAAAATATTTTAAATAAATAATAGTGCCCTGTTATCATTCTACTGTCTAATCCCAGACTCTAATCAGGCAACATTTTAAGGCAGAAACACGCAGAGTGACCCACTCCCTCTCTGTAATTAGACAAACTCACGGAAATACTTAAGAGACTTCAGCCTCCCCTACGTCTCATTAAAAAGTCTCAAATTGACCCACAAGGCCCCATTAACAAGGCCTCTAAGTGTCACTACAAGGGGATGGCTTCTCTTCATCACTGGTGCTGAACTCTAGCCCCGGTGCCATCCCAGCTGTCCCAATGGTTCAGCTCTGGGTTTGTGTTGGGTTTGTTCCTTCAAGGCTGGGTTTGTGATGCCTTCCTATTCATCTTATGATAGGGTGTCCACTTACACATCACCAAAAAAGATGGAGTCCTTTGTCCCCAAAGAGGACACATAATTGTATAACATTTGCATTTGCTAACTTATTTATAGATCTAAATTTAGAAATCATGACTATAATTCACATAGAAATGCGATACATTTTACCATAGTGGGGAAGGCTCTGAACAGGTGACCTGTGTGCCTGCTCAGTCTCTGTCCAGGTCCAGGCAACTGCTGATGGAGAACTTCAAGGCCTCTGGATACTCTCCCTTCTGATGTCTCTTTATCTTTAAACTGGACTTGGACTACATTGCCTTTGAAATAGAAGATACCTTCAAAAATAGAGGACTGCCTTCTATGTAAACTATTTTTATGTGAGGAAGTTTCATCTAGTATGTCCCTAGTCACCATAAAATGTTCAATTTTTTTCCTGGAACCAGATGAATCTTTTAACTTCTTTATACTATCTTAATACTATCTATAAATAAATAATAATAATTTAAAAAATGATGTCATATAATTCTGTCTTTAGAATGTTGGTTCCAATATGCCAAAAATAATATGACCACTTATTCTGAAAAAACAAAAACAAAAACAAAACAAAACACTTTCTTTGATTGTCAACTTTTCCATTTGTCCCAACATTTCAGTCCAGTGCTATTGCTGCAGATGACTGTAAGTTACTCCTCGTGGGTCAAATAGCAGCTTCCCAGCAGTGTTGGCAGTGGCAGAAGGAATGCTTAATCAGGAAAATGGTACAGCAGAAAGGGTTAAATCCAGGACCTGTGTTGCCATGGCCCCAATCCAATCCCTCCTACTACCCCTGCAGTTGATCCCACATTGTTGTTGTTGTTGTTGTTAAACATAAAACATCCTGATTATTGATTGTCTTAAGCCTTTGGAATGGGATAGCATAAAATCCCAAATATATAAATCCTATGATACCTCAACCTATCCTATTCCTATTTGCATCACATGTAAGGGGTGGTGGTGGATCGAAGAGGCCTTCCCTAATTTGGTGCTGACCAGATATTTTAGACTTCAACTCCCTTCAGCCCCATCCAGCATAGCAAATACTCAGGAATGATGGGGGTTGTAGCCCAAAACATCTGGTGAGCACCAGGTTGGGGAAGGTTGCCTTAGACCCTGCACCTCTATGGACACTCTCAAAAAACTCTGCTTGCATGGTAGTGCCACCACTGTAGGTAGCCAGAGGGTGGTATTGCAGCAAACAGCCTAACACAGACCAGGTGACACTAGGAGCCAATAGAATCCATCTGGCCCAAGGAAGCTGGATTCAAGTGCAGATGACTAGTAAAATGTGTGATAAAAATGGTTGCAGCCATCCAACATTAAGGGTACATGGGGAACGGCATCCCTCTCTGTGGGGGGGAAGGGGAGAAAAGGTGCAGTTGCCGATGATGTACATGATTGGGACTCTGCCTTGAGACACTGCCATTTTGACTGGTGTTGCATGCCTAGCCTTAAGGTGTCCTTCTACGCTATTTCAAGCTATTTTAATCTTGGTATCTTTACGTGTGTTTTGTCTCAATGCTTTAAACATTTATATTCTGTTTCTACACACTTTATTATACATCCTGATCTAGGCGTGTATGAAACCCAACTTACCTGCATCCATGGGGGGTCCACCGGGGGGGGAGTTGATCTGTTCCTCCCCCCCCCCCGGAATCCGCCCCGGCCAGATCCGCTCTGCGGTGAGTCTGCAGAGCTGCACACCAGGGCTGCCTGCCGCAGCCTGACTTCTGTCCGTGGCCGGGCCGTGGCCGCAAATGGTGTCCCATGTAGGGGACGCCATTTGCATCCCTGCTTTGCCGTGATAGGCTACGTGAGGATTTACATAGCCTATCATGGCAAAAAGGGAGGCACCAGGCACGCAAATGGCATAGCGGACGCCATTGGCGTGCCTCCCTTTGGCCATGATAGGCTACATAAAACTTTACTTAGCCTATCATGGCCAAAGGGAGGCACGCCAATGGCGTCTGCTACACAGGATGCCATTCACAGTCGCAGCCGGGATGGCAGCCAGCAGCGGCTGGATCCAGACCCGCTGGAGGCAGGTAGGATCCAGTCCACACAGACTTCGCGGGGTGGCAGGGGGGATTGCTCCATTCCACCACGGACTCCAGGGGGCCGGATTCCAAAGAATCCGGCCTCACTGGAGTCCGTGGCAGAATTCTTCGCCATCCCTATCCTGATCCCTTAGGATCATGTAGGATTAAAATCCCAAATATTAAATAAAGAATGTCACCAGGTACTATGAAACTGTAAGGGAGCAATCTTGTGGCCACTAGTCAGTGGCTAGACAGCCATAGGATATCTGGTTTTCCGGGTACCGACCTCAGAGTCTGTGCTGCGAGGTTGGTTCCCAGAGAACCGACCTTCCCCACTTCTGTGCTGCCTCTGAAGAGTAGCACGGAGCAGCCAAAATGGGGCATTCCGGTGGGTATTCTGGGGTGGAGAAGTCGGAAATGCCAGTACAACATGTCCTGTGTTTCATCTGGCAGCCTCCCCTCCTGCTCCTCCCAGGTGCAAATGCAGGGCAGGACAAGTGCAGAGGGAACAATCCCCTCCCCGCTTCTCCTGCCCTGCACTGAATAGGCAGTCACCTCTGAGTTTGGAGGCTGCTGCCTATCCCCATAGGATTGCTCCCTAAGCCACCTGGGAGGTGGTTTCAAACCAGACATGCATCATCCTTACTTCCAACTCTGTTATGGCAGCCATAGACTTACACAGAACTAGTCTGGAGTAGAGCTGTGTGCACAGGGCCTCTTGAAATTCTCCACCTTCCTTGTTGTGGGCGGAGAGATTTGGGATACAATTTCACCAAATTTCTCCAGAGGAGAGGAGAAATTCTCAGCAGTTTCTCCCAGATAGGGCTCCCCATTGGCAGGCTTAGAGAACAACTTCTTTCTTTTGCGGTACGGGTTTGGGGGTTTTTCATGCTGCACCCGCATCATCTCTCTTGGCAGGCCGGCCCCCAGTTTGCAATTTGCATCCACCACAGTGCAGGTGGGGACAGTGTTGTGTCCTGCTCCAGGGATGAGGTGGAGCTAGTGCTCTGCCCAGAGCTGATGAAATGGGGGAGATTTCATGGTATACCAGTAGAAGATAGGCTGTGTGTTTGTGGAGAACCAGTCCTTGAGGACTCGGGTCATTATGTGCTAGAGTGTCAATTGTATAGAGACATAAGAGAAAGATATTTAGAGCCTCTTCTAAAGAAAGTGAAATGCTGGGGTGTAAAGGAGAAATTGAGTTATTTATTACAATCAACCAATCCATATGTGATACAGAGGGTTGTGGTATTTGTGGTGAAAGCCACTACAGCAAAGTTTTTGGATGCCATTGGCATGAACTTTTATAAAGATTCAGAGATGTGACTATAAGGTGATTGTCATTCAGGATGTCACAGACACCTGACTGGATCCTGGAGTCTGTCAGGTCCCCACTGTCCGCGATTCCTGGATTGGGCCCACCAAGATGCTGCCCTCGCTTGCCCCCTGCATGTGTTCTCCAATACTCACCGCGATCCTGTCTGGTGAGAGCCCGCCATTTTCCCGCCTTTGTTGTGCAAGAGGGAGGTACTGTAGTTTCTAGCTCAGCACAGTGCACAAAGGAAGTTAAAAAATGTGCATATTTAAATATGCGCAGTTTGGGGCCAGGAAAGCTTACTGTGCACTATATTAATGCCTCTATAATGCCTCATTATGCCTTGTTGATGCATAATGCCTCTAATATTGTGCATATTAAGCTTGCCTGGCCCCCAAACTGCACTTATTTAAATATGCACATTTTTTTAACTTCCTTTGTGCGCACACAACAAAGGTGGGAAAATGGCGGGTGCTCACCGGATGGGATCACGGTGAGTCCAGGCAACTCGCCGAACTCATGGGTGACCTAAGCATGAGTCCGGGGGGAGAGTGGGGGCCACACTTCTGTGGGTGCCCAGAGAACCTGAGATGGGATGAATTCTCTTCTCACATCCCTAATTGAAATGATATTAATGGTTCCTTTATGCTATAACTTCAGTAAAGACTTGATATGTATTTTATAGTTAAGCTGTTTTAACGTTATGTGTAAATTTTGACATTGTATAATAGCACTTCAAACTTTAATTTTGTATCTTTTGAAGTGACCTTTGGATTGAACAATCAAGGTGTTACTTACTTGTGCAAGAAACCCAAGCCCAACCCATGAGAATTTCTATTTCTCCAAAAAAAAATCACCATTGTATTTCTTTTTGAAAGCAATTTCTCTATCAAACTGAATGAGAATGGTCGGGGAAAAAAATGTGGGAGAAATTCTCAGCACAGAACTAGTCTAGAGTCAAGACTTCCTGGATGACTTTGACATTACCTTTTTCCTGCTCTGGGGGAAGAAGTGTCAGCTTTCCATAGAAAACTCTAGAAGAATCCAGGATTGTAGCAAAGCTGTGATTGGCAGTAGCATGTTCCTTCCCTCACCCCTAGATCCAGAAGGTATCAGAAAAAGGTAGGCGCTGATGCTGTTTCTAAATGAGCTTGTCTCAGTTTAGACCTCTGTTGTTCTATCATTCCAACCTGTACAGACAGGAAGTTGAAGACGTGATCGCTGATCACAAATGGCCAGAGCTCAGCACAGTGCAGGTGACACCTAGAGCTAATTGGGGCCCATCTGGCCTAATGGAGCTGCTGAATGTGGCCCAGATCCTCACGATGAGCAAGTTCTTTACTCCTTATTCCTGTGATGGCCTCTGCTTGCCTCAGGGCCACTAATCCTGATAGTATCTCCCCCAGGGAATATAGACACCTGCACTTCCTACAACCTAGTTTTCCCTGTTGCTTCTGTCTTCTAGTGGGATTCTGATGCTTTCCATTATGTGGGGATCAGCATGTGTTATTTTTGGAAACCCCATAGAGCATGCCCTATATTCTGCTTTGATTTGCATCTGGGTGCATTCTCTGCAAGAATCCAGCCTACTCTAGCCATACTACCTTTGTGACACAAAACATGCACTGTAAACAAGCCTCTCACTATTTAAAGCAATGTGAAGTGGGTAATTTTCCTTAAAAGCTAATAATTTGTCCATAGGTTTTCCACAGAAGATGGTTGGCACATAATCACTAGCAATCTATTTGCCAAAAAAATGTAAGTGCTTAAACAGAATTAAACACAACAGGGTTCATAAAAGCCTTGAGGTTTCCATAAAGAAAGGGGGGTGGGTATATCTGCAACTGTATAATTTAACTTCACAAGGTCACACTGCATTTCTTCCACATGGAAAGAAAAAGAAAGAAAGAAAGAAAGAAAGAAAGAAAGAAAGAAAAGAAGACCAGAAAAATATACCAGCCTCATTAAACTTTTAAAACTTATTACCTCTTTCAGAATTTGATTACATCAAACACTCATTTATACATACAGGCACCGTGAGTTCCGGGCTGGAGGCAGTCTAGACAGCCAGCAGGGTGAGGAGGAAGAGGCTGGAGGGGAACCCAGCAGCTGGGCAAACGGATGATGGAGCAAGCCACGGCATGCCCAGCAGCAGATCCGTCAGATGTAGTGAAGACTGGCTGTTGCCCAAATGGAGGCAAGACTGACAACGATGCATTTAGACCTCTACCAAGTCAAGAGACGCCAATGAGCCACCTAGGTTCACAGAGTCATCTTGGAGCCCAGGCAGCTTAGTCACTCAGGGAAGCTTTTGATTTGCAATTTGAAACCCCAAGAGGCTCCCACACAAGAGGGCAGCAAAGCAGAGATCTGAAGATTTGTGATTCTAGTGCCGCTTGTTCTCTTGGCATCTTAATGTTAAGGGCCAGCCCTACTATAGGGTACTTGGATGTTGGACAATAAACCATTTACACAGGATGTCTTTCTCTGTGTTTGGTCCATAATCTTTCCTATAGACCATACACACAGTGTGGGATCCAGGTTTTTTTTTGGAGGGGGGGCTGTGGTGGGACCCCTCCTGTGTTGTAGGGTACCCGCAAGTTTATCTGGCAGTGGTAGAAGTGAAAAACTAGGGATGGATGAATGTCAGTTTTGGTTTCTTTCAGTTTCTCACTCTTCCAGTCTTAAAAACAGTTCATCTGGAACTTGAGGGTTTGCTTGTTTTTTTAAGTTCACATGATGGAAATCTATGTGCATTTCCATGTACATATCTCCTAATGCATGCACTTTTGCATAATATACACACCTTTGGCAAGCAATTCTAATACAATGGATTTTAATGTTATTTTCTATGTGCATACTCCCCCCCCTTCTTTAAAAAATGAAGAACTCCATCACAAAATCTGGAGAAGCACAACTTTTGAAGGCTAGCTGAATTTTGTTGCATGCTGGCTGAACTGGTTCAAAATGCCAAACTTAGGAAAGTCTGCATTAAAATGTGAACTGAACAAGTTCCTCCCGCATCTCTACAACAGACAACAACTGTACTTCAATCGGAGCCCGGTGGGAGTCGTCATTTGAATTCCCCAAAATGCCTCTGACAAAATGTCATCTGAATGATTTTAGATCATTCAAATGGCTGCTCCCAGACCCAGTGGCCCAGTGTAGGAAACCCAGGCATCAAAACCAGTAGGCATTACCAGGGCCCTGGGGCCCTGGCAGCTGCCCCAAGGCGGCAATCTTGCATCCACACACACAGTTGTTTTTTGGAGCTGTGTGCCACTCATGTCATGTATATTGCACACTGGAAAGACTTATGCTATTTTTGAGCTTCAAAACAAAGGGATGTGTTGTTCCCATTGGCCGACATTTTATTTTATTCTTTACTGTTTCTCTCAGGGTTCCACTGAGCAGATGAGGGGAGGGGGAGGGGGCACTGTTCTGCTGAAACTGTTGCCAAGGCCAGACTTAGACTGTGTTTGGAAATTAGCTTGTCAGTGGAAGATGCACACACCATCACTGTTGACTCCAGCTGAGATGCAACTGTGAGTGAAATCAGTTCCATCCTGGCCACTTAAAAATAACAGCAACAACAACAAAACCCCAACCCTTACCATCCAGCAGAACACGTTCATCTGCTATCTTGCAGTCAGAACTTGGCAAGTCAATATTAATATTACTTGTATCCACATCTCCGTTTCCTGACTCCTAGTTTGGCTTTTCAATAGTGGCAGCAAGAACGATGGTGTTCTGGAATGGGGAAAATGGGATTATTCTGGGATGTACATGTCTACCTGTCTGAGAGACTGCTATGTCTTCTGTGTAAGCCAAAAAAGAAAGAAAGAAAGAAAGAGAATGCTAAGTTTCAGGAGAAAGGGGCTAAGAGAGACATTGTTTCTGCAATACACTCAAGATGTATGGAACAACTTAATTTTACTTTATGTACAAGTCTTAAAGAGAATTTTTACAAGATGATGTATAGATGGTATATGTCACCATTTAAATTCTCTAAAATGTATAAAGGTGTTTCTGGAAAATGTTGGAAATGTGAAGACCAAGGGGGAATGTTTTATCATTTATGGTGGACTTGTAAAAAAGCTAAAACATTTTGGAAATGAATACTGTCTTTAGCTCAAAGAAAGACTACTATAGAACTAAAGCTAGAAACTTTTTTATTGGGACTAACAGATAAACATGGAAAAGAGAAGGGGGAAGCCTCTTTCTCAACATGACAACAGCTGCAAGGTTATTGTATGCACAAAAGTGGAAGAATGAAACAATACCAGCTGTGAGCAAGTGGATCATGAAAATGATGGAGCTGGCAGAGATGGCAAAACTTGCTATTATAATTAAAGAAGGGTCAACAACTAAATTCATGTTAGATTGGAAACCTTTTATAGAATTTGTACAAGAAATAGAGAAAAATGATATCTTTGTATGTGGATTTTGAACTTTGAGATGGTTGATTTTCTTTTTTCTGTTGTTGTTAAAATTAGGAGAAAGGAGATAATGTCTGTGAACTCAATGTATGATATACAACTAAGGCAAGAAGTAGAGAATAATAATAATAATAATAATAATAATAATAATAGCATTTGTTGTGTAATGGGAGCCAAAGGTATCTTACAATCTTAAGAGATATTTTAGTGTATGTCTATTGTTGTTGTGTTTCTGTTGTTGTTGTGTTTTGTTTTTCATATATATATATATATATATATATATATATGAGTAAAAGATGTATGGAACAACTTGGGTCAAGAGAAGGCTTGGGACAATGGAATTGTTTCAGGTACAATGTCTGTTACACTAAAACTTGCCTGTGTCTGATTGTACATGTGAAGGGATGTTGATTTGGTATAATAAGCCTTGAAATTGTTGAACAAAAATTAAGCCTTCAGGTAACCTGAATAGCCATGCACATCTGAGGAAGAACTAGATTAGTCACTTCTGCATTAATCCTGGTCTGGAACTACATGAGTTTAAAATATGCACACAGTTTCTGCCCAGAAGAGCAGCCATGTTCCTAATCCACCCTCCCCATCATGTAGCACAACCATGTCCTGACATCTCCTTTATTTATTACATTTATATCCCACCTTTCTTCCATGATGAAATTCAAGCTGGGATTGTCATGCCACTGCTGGAGGGATCCTCTTCAGTCAGAAGAAGAGCTAGAGTTCCTGGAGACAAACCACACTGAGGAGCAGCCCATGCCAGGAGTCCATGACGTGGAACAGGAGGAGCCTGGAGCCTCAGGGGAGATGATCTTAGATCCATCTCTCCATGAGGAAAGGAGCTCTGCCTCTGAGATGGAGGCTGAGACGTGAGTGACCACCTGGCCCTGCGAATGGCAGTGTCTCAAGAGGCAGGTCAGGACAATCACTGTAAGAAATATTTCAAAGGAGGGCTTCTCGTGAGTAAAGGGATCATCATGAGCAGGCCTCTTGTTAGGAGGACTTCTTCCAAATGCCTCTGATGTGCTGCAGCTAGCCCTGGGTGAGGATCTGAAAGCTTCAGCTTATAAGCCTCAGTCCTCAGCAGGGAAGGCTGCTGCCAGTTCTGGTCCCTGATCGCCTTGCCTCTGACTACCTAGCCCTCCCTCCACCGGACCTCCTGTGAGTAGACCCTAGATTGCCAAGTGAGGGATGGGAGAACAAGGGATGCTTGAAGTCACTTAACGTCTCCAAAATTTACTTCAGAGCTCAGTTTGGCTCAGCCCTGTCCTCATTTGTCATCTGTGTTGTAGTTGTTGTTGCTGTTGTTGCTGCTGCTGTTTATTTGAAAAGGGAAAGTGTTCTCCAAACCACACAATTTTCTCCCATTGACTAATGTGTGTGTGTGTGTATACAACTTTAAAATGCACAGCTTTAAGTTGTGCATTTTTAAAGTTGTGCATTTTGAAAAGTCCATAAAGTCTGTAATTTGCAAACATTTTTGGAGGATGTGTGGTCCTGTTCATGTTAGGGTTGCAAATAGTGCATTTTTGAGTGATTTCTGAAACTGAAACAAAATTTGTGTACATCCCTAGTTGGGACTCTTCCTTGTCAGGTACTGTATTCTTTGCTTAGCTAGCTTAGCCTTCAGATTGCTCTGTGGTATTGCATTTGTCAAGGAAATCGAGAAAAACAACAGAATGGGAAAGACTAGAGATCTCTTCAAGAAAAGTGGAGATCTCAAGGGAACATTTTGTGCAAAAACGGGCATGATAAAGGACAATGAAGGCAGGGACCTAACAGAAGCAGATGAGATTAAGAAGAGGTGGCAAGAATACACAGAAGAACTATACAGGAAAGATCTGAATGTCCCTGATAGCCATGATAGTGCGGTCACTGAACTTGAGCCGGACATCCTAGAGAGTGAAGTCAAGTGGGCCTTAGGAAGCATTAGTAACAACAAAGCTAGTGGAGATGACAGTATTCCAGCTGAGCTATTTAAAATCCTAAAAGATGATGCTGTTAAAGTGCTGCATTCAATATGCCAACAAATTTGGAACACTCAACAGTGGCCGCAAGACTGGAAAAGGTCAGTTTACATTCCAATTCTAAAGAAGGGCAATGCCAAAGAGTGTTCAAACTACCGCACAATTGCAATCATTTCACATGCCAGCAAGATGATGCTCAAAATCCTACAAGCTAGGCTTCAGCAGTATGCAAACCGAGAACTACCGGAAGTACAAGCTGGGTTTTGAAGAGGCAGAGGAACTAGAGATCAAATCGCCAACATTCGCTGGATCATGGAGAAAGCAAGAGAATTCCAGAAAAATGTCTATTTCTGCTTCATTGACTACGCTAAAGCCTTTGATTGTGTGGATCACAACAAACTGTGGCAAATTCTGAAAGTGATGGGAATACCAGACCACCTTACCTGTCTCCTGAGAAACCTGTACAAGGGTCAAGAAGCAACAGTAAGAACCAGACATGGAACAACCGATTGGTTCAAAATTGGGAAAGGAGTACGATAAGGTTGCATATTGTCACACTGCTTATTTAACTTATATGCAGAGTACATCATGAGAAACGCCGGGTTGGATGAATCAAAGATTGGAATTAAGATTGCTGGGAGAATTATCAACAACCTCCGATATGCAGATGATACCACCCTAATGGCAGAAAGCGAAGAGGATCTAAAGAGCCTCTTGTTGAGGGTGAAAGAGGAGAGTGCAAAAGCTGGTTTGCAACTCAACGTTAAGAAAACTAAGATCATGGCATCTGGCCCCATCACTTCCTGGCATATAGAAGGGGAAGAAATGGAAGCAGTGACAGATTTTACTTTCTTGGGCTCCAAGATCACCGCAGACGGTGACTGTAGCTAGCCATGAAATTAAAAGACGCTTGCTCCTTGGGAGGAAAGCTATGGCAAACCTAGACAGCATAGTAAGAAGCAGAGACATCACCTTGCCGACAAAGGTCCGTCTAATCAAAGCTATGGTTTTCCCAGTAGTAATGTATGGCTGTGAGAGCTGGACTCTAAGGAAGGCTGAGCACCGAAGAATTGATGCTTTTGAACTGTGGTGCTGGAGAAGACTCTTACGAGTCCCCTGGACTGCAAGGAGGTCAAATCAGTCAATCCTAAAGGAAATCAACCCTGACTGCTCATTGGAAGGACAGATACTGAAGCTGAAGCTGAAATCTTTTGGCCACCTAATGCGAAGAGAAAACTCTCTGGAAAAGACCCTGATGCTGGGAAAGATGGAAGGCAAAAGGAGAAGGGGACGGCAGAGGATGAGATGGCTAGATAGCATCACCAATGCAATGAATATGAACTTGAGCACACTCCGGGAGAGAGCGCAGGACAGGAAGGCCTGGCGTGCTATGGTCCATGGGGTCACGAAGAGTCGGACACGACTGAACGACTGAACAACAATTGCATTTGTACTCACCTTTGCTTGGTGTTGTGTAAACCCTGCTGGCTTGTCCCTGGACTGCCTCTTACTCTGTGTCAGGACTTCCTCCAGCCTTGATTCCCACCCCCATAAGCAGGACATACATAGACTTTCCCAGTGGTCTCCAACCAAGACCCATGATGTAAGGTTGCTGCATCATGGGCCTTCAGACCATATCATGATGTTATGCATATAGGCATCTCCTACTCCACAACATTTGCTAGTGAGAGGTGGGAAATACACAGTTTTGTGATGTCAGGTTGAGGGTAAGTTCTGCCAGATGTTGTGAAGGGGAGGGAATGAGGATGAGGAAGGAACTAGACATGTCTGGCCACAAATTATAGATGTTATAGAATCTAGTTCCATCCCCAGATTATTGCAAAAATGACCGATCTCTTAGCTTCCACAGATCCCAAAGAAAAAGCTCAGTTGATCCAAAACATCTAGCTGTGGGATCCTCTGTTAGGAAATGCACAATATGGTCCCACTGAGTTCCAATCAGCTCTGATGTAGTAGGGATGCCCAAGTTCCAGGAAGGAAGTACATGCTAGAATTGTAGACAGTAAAGGTCAGATATGCAATCCATGTGGCTCCAAAAAGCATTGACACATGGATAACAGCAAGACATTAAGTCTTCCTTCTGTTGTTATTCTCTGGTAGCAATTTGTTGCTTCTTTGCATCAGTTTTCCCAAATGCAGACAATGAGTGGAGATAGCAGATGGTGAAATGTTGCTTATAAAAGATAAGCAGCTCTTTGTGACTTGGATCTGTTCGGCTGATTAGGAAAGCGAACCAGCAGCCCAGGTCCAGAAGGTTTAAAAAAAAAAAAATGGAAGTTTTCTGTAAAAGGTTGGCATGCAGTGTGGGTCAGAAGACAATTGGGCACCAGGCCGGATTCCCATGTCCTCTTCAAAGGAAGGAGCAAAAATGAAGAGGAAACTAGAAACCAGGGGAATTGTCAACATTTGACTTCATGGTATGAAGGGGAAGGGTTCAGGGCTGGCTCCAGGTTTGAAGGGGCCTTGGCCAAAACACTGTCTGTGCCCCCCTTCTTTGTCAGCAGGCTTACCTGGCAGCAGCGTGGGCATCATCATTCCCCAAGCAACACTGGGTGGCTGGGGGTGCTGTTTTAAATTACTAAAGTGCCCCAGAGCGATGCTACCTTGGAATCCTTATGGGAAATTAAAATGGGAGCACTGAGGCATTAATACATGTAAAGAGGGGCAGGAATCACTGGTGGGCTCTGCCAAGGTGTTGGGGCCCTGGAATCTTTGACTCAAGGCCTTGGTGGCTCTAATGAAGCAGAGGGAAGTAATCTCTAGGGGTGAGTGTTCAAGCTGGAGGGGGCTCAAAAACCCATATGGATGCATGATGCTTTACATCATGCTGTAGAAAGAATGAGTGGACAGGTCTCTGCTCCAATGGACTTGCAATATAGAAAATGGCATAAGGCAAATAACAGAAGGAAGGAAAGTGAGCCAAGCCAAGACACACGGGGCAACTACGTGACTACTGAAGTTCTATGGACTTAGGCTTAGTAGGGTATAAGGGCTAAGGGGCCATGCCAAAGGCTACATGGAGATTGTGAGTTCTGTGGAGGGAGTTGAAGGAATAAGGGGCAGCAAGGGAGAAAGAGTAGAATCTGTTCTGAGGAAGCAAGACATAAGAACAGAAGAAGAGCCCTGCTGGATCAGACCAAGGGTCCGTCTAGTCCAGCATTCTGTTCACACAGTGACCAACCAGCTGTTGAACAGGAACCCACAAGCAGGGCATGAATGCAACAGCACCCTCCCACCCAGGTTCCCCAGCAACTGGTGTACAGAGGCATACTGCCTCTGGTACTGGAGGTAGCACATAGCCCTCAGGACTAGTAGCCATTGAAAGCCTTATCCTCCAGGAATTTGTCTATCCCTCTTTTAAAGCCATCCAAACTGGTGGCCATCACTACAACCTGTGGTAGCAAATTCCATAGTTTAACTATGAGCTGTGTGAAGAAGTCCTTCCTTTTATCTGTCCTGAATCTCCCACCAATCAGCTTCATAGGATGACCCCAGGTTCCCGTATTTTGAGAGAGGGAGAAAAATGTCTCCCTATCCACATTCTCCATGCCATGTATAAATTTTGTAGACCCCTTACCCTCTTATTTTCCAAGCTAAACAATCCCAGCTGTTGTAACCTTCTATCATAGTGCAGATGCTCCAGCCCCTTGATCATTGTAGTTGCCCTTTGCTACACCTTTTTCAGCTCTACAATATCTTTAGGTGTGGTGACCAGAACTGTACACAGTATTCCAAGTGTGGTCGCACCATAGATTTGTATAGGGGCAGTATGATGTTGGCAGTTGTTTTATTCTCAATCCCCCCCTTTTTAAATTATGTCTAACATGGAGTTTGCTTTTTTTTTTTTTTTTACAGCGGCTGCACACTGACATCTTCATTGACCTGTCCACCACAACCCCAAGGTCTCTTTTCTGGTCAGTCACCCATCAGGGTATAGTTGAAGTTGGGATTTTTTGCCTTAGGATGGCTATAAATGGTAGAAAGGGAGGAATAAAGGTCACATAAATGCATGTGTTGTGGATATAAGAGTGGCAAGAGGCTAGGGATGGGGGAGAAATTCACTTGGTTTGCATTTTAATGCAGACTTAACTAGGGATGGCACAGGTGCCCAATTCCATCTGGGAATCTGGTGGAATTGCCCCCGACCACACCCCTGAGTCCTGCTTGCTGAGCCCCTGCCCCTGCTTGCCCTGCCCGTGCTTGACAAACAGCCTGCACTCATCCCGGTGGCCTCATCAAGCTTTGTGGTTGCCATTTTTTGAGAAATAAAATGGTGATCGCAAAATGTGCATATTCGTGTATGCAAGGATGCACATTTTTTCAAATGCGCATATTTGCATAGGCGTGAAAATGTGCGTTTTTGCAAAAATGCACATATTCACACATACACAAATATGTGCATTTGCAAAAATGTTGGTGAGCGGGAGACAAGTATTTCACCATCGCCATTTATTTTTCTAAAAATGTTGACAGGGGTCAACAGAAGGGGGTGGGTTCGCACATCCCTAGAATGTTGCTCTTTTGGACCAATACACAAACCAACACTCAGTTATTCTTCAAAATTTAAAATTCTCAGAATTTTGCAGTGGTGGTCTCCAATCAAAAGATGTGTACAAATATGTCTATATTACAGGAGAGATCACACAGAAATGTGTATATTCATGAAAATATTCTTTTAAGAATAATTATACTGGGAAGCTTAGTTACAGAAAATGGCAACGTTGCATTCAAAATTCATGTATCAGGAGAAATGCACACAAAAGTGCATACGCGTTGAAAATGAACATAAAAAACAAACAAAAAACACATTATTGAAGCAAAGGGGTGTGTGTGTGTGTCTCTGTGTATGTGTCTCTGTCTAGCTATCTAAAACAGGTCAGAGCATCAATATATTTCCCACTGAATTTCCGCGAAGCAAAATTGAAGATGAATTTAAAGGTTTGATCTTGAGCAAAATATTTGAGTAGTTTTGACTTATTTATTTATTTATTTCATTTCTATACCGCCCAATAGCCGAAGCTCTCTGGGCGGTTCACAAAAACTAAAACCAAACAACACACAATAAAACAATTTAAAATATATGGAACATTAAAACACAATATAACAATACAACCACAATAAAACCTAGCAGCAGTACAGGAGTTTAAAATACAGATTTAAAACAGCAAAGATAAAAATTTAGAAAGCTAAAATGCCTGGGAAAATAAAAAGGTCTTCACCTGGCGCTGAAAGGAGTACAATGTAGGCGCCAGGCGAACCTCACTAGGGAGCTCATTCCAGAGCGGGGTGCCACAACAGAAAAAGCCCTCCTCCTAGTAGCCACCCACCTCACTTCCTTTGGCAGGGGCTCACGGAGAAGGGCCTCTGATGATGACCTTAAGGTCTGGGCAGGCACATATGGGAGTAGGTGATCCTTCAGGTAACCTGGCCCCAAGCCGTTAAGGGCTTTGAATGTTAACACCAGCACTTTGAATCGGGCCTGGAAATGGACTGGCAGCCTTTGACTTTTGAGGGAAGCTTTTATGCCAGTGCAATTACAGCAGAATAAAGACAAGGGTGGATGCTGAATATTGAAAAGTGTATGTGTGTTAAGGAGAAAGAAAGAAGCAGATAGATTTTTTTTAAGAAGATAGTAATATGTGTGGTTACTACTGTTGGAAAGTAAGTGAAAGGGCCCATGAGGTTTACAAGTAAACTTGCCAAGTCTGCTAATGGTTGAGATAAAGAGAGATTTCATTCCAGGACTCTTGCTATGTTCCAGTTCCATCTGAGATTCCATTCCAACACCATCACAATTTTCTTTTCTCAAGGGACAGCTTTTGTGTGAGTTTGATGGCTTGTTTGTGGCAATTACAGCAAGGAAATAAATAACAACTTTTTCCCTTGGTTTAGCATGATTTTGATAATCAGATTTTCTAGACAATAGACATGGGAATATGCCCACACAGCTGTTTTCCACATCCCAGGTTTTATACTATAAAGCAGAAAGTGAACTATAATAAATGTATAATTCATGCAGTACCTTAGAGATTAATTTCTTTTACTGGAAGCTTTTGTAGACTCTAATCTGCTTCATCACATACCAGAAATGCATTTCACAATGGCAAAGGTATTGGAATGTTGACAATTGAATGACTCTGCCATCACTTCTCTTATTTTGATAGCCAACAATAGCCTTTCCCAGATTTACAGGTGACAGAGAGAGGAGGGAGGAGACACCTCTCTACCAAGTTTCCTTTCCTGGTTATTGTCCCCAACAAAACAGCAGTAGCAGCAAGGGAAGGAAGGGAGAGGCAGTTTGGAGGAATGTTGGTGAGCGGGAGACAAGTAGGAGTTTGGGCTCGGGCTGGATAAGTGGGATGAAGGATTCTGAGGGATCATGGAGGTGGGCCAAGGATCAGACCCTTCCATGACTACAGTGAGGTGTGCAATAGGGTTCACCTCAATTTGGATTGGCTCAGATTCCGGTGAAGGTAGCCCAGCTTAATCTGAGCCAAATCAAGTCAATCTTGAAGGACGGTGTCCATTATTATCCATTTTGAAACAAATAAACCATTTACATTTCTCTTTTCAACATGATAAATTCTTACATAATGCTGGTTCCAGATTTGGAGTAAGGATGGACGAAATTCCCTTACCTGGTCCCGCAGCTTGCTTCGCGGTGGGGGGGGAGGTGCTTCGGTTCTCCCCCCGAAGTTCAGGCCGGGGGGGAGGTGCCCCATCCCTCGCTGCCGAAATTCAGGCCGGGGAGGAGCGCCCCATCTCCCCGGCCACGAAATAAAAAAGTAAATTAAAAAACAAACAAACACACACACGTGATAGGCTACGTAACTATTTACGTAGCCTATCACAGCTAGATTTCCAAAGTCAGCCGTGATAGGCTACGTAAATCGTTACGTAGCCTATCACGGGTGACTTTGAAAAAAAAAGCGCGAACACAAATGGCGGCGCCCATGGGCACCGCCATTTGCATTCCTTGTTTGGCAGGGGTAGTCTACGTAAAGATTTACGTAGACTACGGCGAAAATAAGGGCAATGCAAATAGCGTTGCCCTTATTTTCGCCATAGTCTACGTAAATCTTTACGTAGACTACCCCTGCCAAACAAGGAATGCAAATGGCGGTGCCCATGGGCGCCGCCATTTGCGTACGTACTTTTTTTTTTTCAAAGTCACCCGTGATAGGCTACGTAAAGATTTACGTAGCCTATCACAGCTGACTTTGAAAATCTAGCCGTGATAGGCTACATAAATCATTACGTAGCCTATCACGTGTGTGTGGTTTTTTTTTTACTTTACTTTTTTTATTTCGCAGCCGGGGAGATGGGGCACTGCCCCCCAGCCTGAATTTCGACGGCAAGGGATGGGGCGCTTCCCCCCTGGCCTGAATTTCAGCTGGGCGGGGCGGGGCGCCCCCCCCAAGAACTTCGGGGGGAGAACCGAAGCGCCTCCCCCCCACCGCGAACCAACCTGCAGGACCAGGTAAGGGACTTTCGTCCATTCTTACCTCCATTCTTACCTCCTATTTTGGGATACAGATTGCTACCATGTGTCCTCAGTTACATGTGAACACATGTGTGCTTGACTGACATATGGAATTTTAGATCTTTGACCTAGAGGACAGATGGTTGAGAATATGTACTTGCAAAATTCTCAGTTCCCAAATTAACATATGGATCAGAACACAGTTATACAGCAGTATTCACACTTTTCCCCTTCATGAATCACTGCCTTGTTGTGGTGAAGGGGCTTGCGTAACTCAGTGAAGCCATAAGCTATGCCGTGCGGGGGCCACCCAAGACGGACAGGTCATGGCGGAGAGTTCTGAAAAAATGTGGTCCACTGGAGAAGGAAATGGAAACCCACTCCAGTATTCTTGCCAAGAAAACCCCATGAAGTGTATCACAAGGCGAAAAGAGATGATGCCGGAAGATGAGCCCCTCAGGTTGGAAGGTGTCCAATATACTACTGGGGAAGAGCAGAGGGAATTTCCAAGTAGTGCCAGAAAGAGTGAAGTGGCTGGGCCAAAGCCGAAAGGACACTCAGCTGTGGATGTGTCTGGTGGTGAAAAGAAAATCCGATGCTGTAAAGAACAACAATGTTTAGGGACCTGGAATGTCAGATCAATGAATCAAGGTAAGCTGGAGGTGGTCAAACATGAGATGGCAAGATTGAACATCGACATCTTGGGAATCAGCGAACTAATATGGACAAGCATGGGCGAATTTAATTCAGGTGATCATTATATCTACTACTGTGGGCAAGAATCCCTTAGAAGAAATGGAGTAGCACTCATAGTCAATAAAAGGGTGGGAAAAGCAGTACTGGGGTACAATCTCAAAAACGATAAAATGATCTCAGTACGAAGGCAAACCATTCAACATCACAGTAATTCAAGTCTATGCTCCAACCACTGAGGCCGAAGAAGCTGAGGTTGATCGGTTCTATGAAGACCTACAACACCTTCTAGAACTAACACCAAAAAAGATGTCCTCTTCATCTTTGAGTCTGTTTCCCGCCTCCCAGCTGAGCAGAGCAGAGCAGAGCAAGCTGCTCCAGCTGGTCCAGGGACTACAGAAGCAGGCAAGCTCCCAGAGAGCGAGCGAACAGAGCGAGCGAACAGGGGGAGCAAACAGGAGTTGGCCAGGGGAGTTGCAGTGGTTGAAGAGACAAAGGAGACAAAGGAGACAGAGGCTAAGAGGTAAGTGGGTTGCAGGAAGCCCAGGGGGCTGCCCTTTATCCTTCTGATTGGCTGTGAGCTCACCAGGTGCTTCTGAGAGCTCCAACTGAATTGGAGGGGTGTGGCCTGAGTACTCCCAGCAGCTGACTGGGCGGGAAGCTTCAGTCTGTTTCCCGCCTCCCAGCTGAGCAGAGCAGAGCAGAGCAAGCTGCTCCAGTTGGTCCAGGGACTACAGAAGCAGGCAAGCTCCCAGAGATCGAGCGAACAGAGCGAGCGCACAGGAGGAGCAAACAGGAGTTGGCCAGGGAAGTTCGGCAGGGGAGGTCAAGGGGGAGGCCCCTAACATTTTTTTTTAATATTTTTACTAACTTTTTTTCATTTATTTGTCTTGTAACACACACTTCCACACCAGTGGGACTCTGCTTTTAACCTCTACTGAGTAGAGGAGCAGGCACAGGCTAGTCTAGAACAATCACAAAGCTAGACACAAAAAGGGAAAAGAGGCTATGGAAGGACAAGACTCTCCAG
This sequence comes from Heloderma suspectum, assembly GCF_057233095.1. Classification (NCBI taxonomy): domain Eukaryota; kingdom Metazoa; phylum Chordata; class Lepidosauria; order Squamata; family Helodermatidae; genus Heloderma; species Heloderma suspectum. Next base: position 8,602,571 of record NC_139466.1, read on the forward strand.
TGGTGGTGACCTGCAAGGTGTGTGCAATGTTTGTGTTCTTGCCTGAGAACAACATGGCCTACACCTGCAACAAGTGCAAGTTGATCACGCTGCTGGAAGAAAAAGTAAGTGGACTGGAGCGGCGACTGTCGACCCTCCAGGGAATAAGAGAACACGAAGAGTTCTTGGACAGAATGGGGGAACTACAGCAGCAAAGGGCAGACCAGAAGCTTGAAGAGCAACAGCAAGATGAGGCAGTGGGAAATGCTGAGGTGAAGAAAAATGGAATAGAGGATACTCCTTGGAAAAGGGTGACAGTTAGGAGAAGAAGAACTAGACGCCACTCTGCACCAGTGGAAGCAGTGGAGCTGTGGAACCGATTCCAGGTACTTGCAGATGAGACTGGAGGACAGCCTGCAGAGGAAGAATCACAGGGGAACCTGCATGAGAGTGAGCAAGAGGCTAAAGGTCAGTCAAACAGAGGCAATGAAACCCAGGCCTACAAGAAGAAGAAGAGAAGAGTGGTAGTAGTGGGAGACTCCTTGCTGCGTGGGATCGAGACCCAAGTATGTCGCGAAGACCCATGGACTCGCCAGGTATGTTGTCTCCCAGGAGGACAGATTAGAGACATGACTGAAAGGTTGCCTGCACTCATAAAGCCCACTGACAGGTATCCCTTTTTTCTCATCCATGTGGGAACAAAGGATACTGCCAAGCGGAGCTACGAAGAGATCATGTCAGACTTTGAAACTTTGGGAAAGAAACTCAAGAACTTTGGGGCCCAGATAGTTTTCTCATCCATCCTTCCAGTAGTTAGAAGAGGGATAGAAAGGGAACGAAAAATACTCCGGGTGAATGACTGGCTACGAAGGTGGTGCCGACGAGAGAGATTTGGATTCTGGGACCATGGGCTATACTTCCTGGAAGATGGGCTGTTGGCTAGGGATGGGTTGCACCTCACAAAGGCTGGGAAGAATGTGTTTGGCCACAGCATGAAGAACTTCATCAGGAGGGCTTTAAACTGAATCCTACGGCGAAGGGAGATGTAATGTTGGGGGTAACAATGGACATAGGCGCATGCACTGCAATGGAGACAACAGCTCTGATAGCGCCCAATAATAGTCTTCAGACACATGTAGGAAGAAAGCCAGACTATGAAGCACATGGTCTTCGATGTCTATATACTAATGCCCAGAGTATGGGAAACAAACAGAACGAACTTGAACTCTTAATACAAGAGGGAAATTATGACCTGATAGGTATAACTGAGACTTGGTGGGATGACTCTCATGACTGGAATACAGCAATTGAAGGATATAACTTGTTCAAAAAGAACAGGAGGAACAGAAAGGGAGGTGGGGTTGCACTGTATGTGAAAAATACATATCTCTGCACAGAAACACAGGAGGAGGAGCTTGGTAGCCCCATCGAGAGCATCTGGGTTGAAATAAATGGAGCAAAGAATAAAAGGAACCTGGTGGTCGGAGTCTACTACCGGCCACCCAATCAAGGAGAAGACAAGGATGAAACTTTTGAAAAGCAAATAGCCAATGTTTTAAGGAAGCATGATGTAGTAGTAATGGCGGACTTCAATTTCCCTGATATTTGTTGGGAGACAAATTCTGCAAAACATGGCCCCTCCAGGAAATTCCTGACTTGTGTGGCAGATAACTTCCTCCTACAGAAAGTAGAGGAAGGAACTAGAGGATCGGCTATCCTTGACTTGATCCTAACCAACGGAGATGACTTAGTGGATAAAGTAGCAGTTACAGGAACTCTGGGGGAAAGCGACCATGTTGTACTTGAGTTCTTGGTTCTAAGGGAAGCAAAAGCTGAGTGTAGTCAAACACGTACCCTGGATTTTAGGAAAGCTGATTTTCATAAACTCAGAACAATGATCAGTAAGGTCCCATGGCAAGTGACACTAGCGAGAAAAGGAGTCCAAGATGGGTGGGAGCTTTTAAAAAAGGAAATTCTCAAGGCACAATCACAAACAATTCCAACAAGAAGAAAAGGTGGAAGACAACAGAAGAAGCCAATGTGGCTTCACAAAAAGCTTAGGGATGACCTGAAAACAAAAAAGGACACATATAGGAAGTGGAAAGAAGGCCAAGTAACAAAGGAAGAGTACAGGCAGATAGCACAGAATTGCAGGGATGGCGTCAGGAAGGCTAAAGCTGAGAATGAGCTGAGGTTAGCAAGGGATGTTAAAAACAACAAAAAGGCTTTCTTCAGCTACATGCATAGTAAAAGGCAGAGGAAAGAAATGGTGGTTCAGCTATTAAATAAGGATGGCAAAATGATAACAGATGACAAAGAAAAGGCAGAGGTGCTCAATTCCTACTTTGGCTCAGTCTTCTCCCAAAAGAGGGTCTATGACCCCCCTGGCAAAGGCGAAGTACAGGCTGAAGGGGCAGGATTGCAGCTTGAGATCGACAGACATATGGTCAAGGAACACTTCATTACTTTGAATGAGTTCAAATCTCCAGGGCCAGATGAACTGCATCCTAGAGTCATAAAGGAACTGGCAGAAGAACTCTCAGAACCGCTGTCTATTCTCTTTGAGAAATCATGGAGGACGGGGGAAGTGCCAGATGACTGGAGGAGGGCTAACATTGTCCCTATCTTCAAAAAGGGTAAAAAGGAGGAACCTGGGAACTACAGACCAGTCAGTCTGACATCAATCCCTGGGAAAATTCTGGAGCAGATCATAAAGCAATCCATCTGGAAGCACCTTGACAACGATGCCATGATTACTCGAAGCCAACATGGATTTGTCAAAAACAAGTCCTGCCAGACAAATCTGATCTCATTTTTTGACCAAGTAACCTCCCTTGTAGACCGTGGGAATGCTGTAGACATCATATACCTCAACTTCAGCAAAGCTTTCGACAAAGTGCCCCATGATATCCTGATGAGCAAACTAGCTCGAAGTGGGCTAGCTGAAACAACGATCCGGTGGATCCACAGTTGGCTACAGAATCGGACTCAAAGAGTGCTTATCAATGGGACCTTCTCAAACTGGGGAGAGGTAACGAGTGGGGTACCGCAGGGCTCAGTCCTGGGCCCAGTGCTCTTCAACATTGTTATTAATGACTTGGAGGAGGAGGTGCAGGGAATGCTGATCAAATCTGCAGATGACACGAAATTGGGCGGGATAGCTAATACTTTGGAAGACAGAAACAAAATTCAAAGTGATTTGGGTAGACTGCAGCGCTGGGCAGAAAACAACAGAATGGCATTTAATAGGGACAAATGCCAAGTTCTGCACCTAGGAAAAAGAAACCAAATGCACAGTTACAAGATGGGGGATACGTGGCTCAACCACACTACGAGCGAGAAGGATCTTGGAATTGTTGTCTATCACAAGCTGAATATGAGCCAACAATGTGATGTGGCTGCAAAAAAGGCAAATGCTATTTTGGGCTGCATTCATAGAAGCATCGCTTCCAAATCCCGGGAAGTACTAGTTCCCCACTACTCAGCACTGGTTAGGCCTCATCTGGAGTACTGTGTCCAGTTTTCGGCACCACACTATAAGAAGGATGCAGACAAACTGGAGAGGGTTCAGAGGAGGGCAACAAAGATGATCAGGGGACTGGAAACAAAGCCCTATGAAGAGAGACTGAAAGAACTGGGCATGTTTAGCCTTGAGAAGAGAAGACTGAGGGGAGATATGATAGCACTCTTCAAGGACTTGAAAGGTTGTCACAGAGAAGAAGGCCAGGATCTCTTCTTGATCATCCCAGAGTGCAGGACACGGAATAATGGGCTCAAGTTACAGGAAGCCAGATTCCGGCTGAACATCAGGAAAAACTTCCTGAGTGTCAGAGCAATACGACAATGGAACCAATTACCTGGGGAGGTGGTGGGCGCTCCCACACTGGAGGCCTTCAAGACGAGGCTGGAAAGCCATTTGTCAGGGATGCTCTGACTTGGATTCCTGCATTGAGCAGGGGGTTGGACTCGATGGCCTTGTAGACCCCTTCCAACCCTACTATTCTATGTTTCTATGATTCTATGATTCATCATAGGGGATTGGAATGCTAAAGTAGGAAGTCAAGAAATAACTGGGATAACAAGCAAGCATGGCCTTGGTGTACAAAATGAAGCAGGACAAAGGCTAATAGAGTTTTGCCAAGAGAACACACTGATCATAGCAAACACTCTTTTCCAAAAGCACAAGAGGCAACTCTACACATGGACATCACCAGATGGTCAATCAATATTGAAATCAGTTTGATTATGTCCTTTGCAGCCAAAGATGGAGAAGCTCTATACAGTCAGTAAAAACAAGACCTAGAGCTGACTGTGGCTCAGTTCATGAGCTTCTTGTTGCAAAATTTTGGCTTCAATTGAAGAACGTAGGGAAAACCACTAAACCATTCAGGTATGTTCTAAATCATATCCCTTATGAATATACAGTGGAGGTGAGGAATAGATTTAAGGGATTAGACATGATAGACAGAGTGCCTGAGGAACTATGGACGGAGGTCCATAACATTGTTCAGGAGGCAGCAACTCAATCCATCCCAAAGAAAAAGAAATGCAAGAAAGCCAAGTGGCTGTCTGATGAGGCTTTACAAGTAGCTGAGGAAAGAAGGGAAGTGAAAAGCAAGGGAGAAAGGGGAAGATATACCCAATTGAATGCAGATTTCCAGAGAATAGCAAGGGGAGACAAGAAGGCCTTCTTAAATGAATAATGCAAAGAAATGGAGGAAAACAATAGAATGGAAAAGACTAGAGAAAGAAAATCGGAGATATCAAGAAAATCAAGAAAATTCGAGATATCAAGGGAACATTTTGTGCAAAGACAGGCGTGATAAAGGACAAAGAGGCATGGACATAACAGAAGCAGATGAGATTAAGAAGAAGTGGAAAGAATACACAGAAGAACTATACAGGAAAGTTCTTAATGTCCCTGCGAGCCATGATAGTACGGTCACTGAACTTGAGCCAGACATCCTGGAGAGGGAAGTCAAGTGGGCCTTAGGAAGCATTACTAACAACAAAGCTAGCGGAGATGACAGTATTCCAGATGAGCTATTTAAGATCCTAAAAGATGATGCTGTTAAAGTGCTGCATTCAATATGCCAACAAATTTGGAAGACTCAGCAGTGGCCACAAGAATGGAAAAGGTCAGTTTACATTCCAATTCCAAAGAAGGGCAATGCCAAAGAGTGTTCAAACTGCCGTACAATTGCGCTCATTTCACATGCCAGCAAGGTGATGCTCAAAATCCTACAAGCTAGGCTTCAGCAGTATGCGAACCGAGAACTACCCGAAGTACAAGAGGGGTTTCGAAGAGGCAGAGGAACTAGAGATCAAATCGCCAACATTCTCTGCATCATGGAGAAAGCAAGAGAATTCCAGAAAAACATCTATTTCTGCTTCATTGACTATGCTAAAGCCTTGGATTGTGTGGATCACAACAAACTGTGGCAAATTCTGAAAGAGATGGGAGTACCAGACCACCTTACCTGTCTCCTGAGAAACCTGTACGAGGGTCAAGAAGCAACATTAAGAACAGGACATGGAACAACCGACTGGTTCAAAATTGGGAAAGGAGAACAACAGGGCTGCATATTGTTGCCCTGATTATTTAACTTATATGCAGAGTACATCATGAGAAATGCCGGGTTGGATGAATCACAGGTCGGAATTAAGATTGCTGGGAGAATTATCAACAACCTCAGATACGCAGAGGATACCACCCTAATGGCAGAAAGTGAAGAGGATCTGAAGAGCCTCTTGTTGAGGTTGAAAGAGGAGAGTGCAAAGCTGGTCTGAAACTCAACATTAAAAAAACGAAGATCATGGCATCTGGCCCCATCACTTCCTGGCATATAGAAGGGGAAGAAATGGAAGCAGTGACAGATTTTATTTTCTTGGGCTCCAAGATCACCGCAGACGGTGACTGTAGCCATGAAATTAAAAGACGCTTGCTCCTTGGGAGGAAAGCTATGGCAAACCTAGACAGCATAGTAAGAAGCAGAGACATCACCTTGCTGACAATGGTCTGTCTAATCAAAGGTATGGTTTTCCCAGTAGTAATGTATGGCTGTGAGAGCTGGACTATAAGGAAGGCTGAGCGCCGAAGAATTGATGCTTTCGAATTGTGGTGCTGGAGAAGACTCTTATGAGTCCCCTGGACTGCAAGGAGGTCAAATCAGTCAATCCTAAAGGCAATCAACCCTGACTTTTCATTGGAAGGACAGATACTGAAACTGAAGCTCAAATATTATGGCCACCTAATGCGAAGAGAAAAGTCACTGGAAAAGGACCCTGATCCTGGGGAATATTGAAGGCAAAAGGAGAAGGGGACAGCAGAGGATGAGATGGCTAGATAGCATCACCGATGCAATGAATATGAACTTGAGCACACTCCGGGAGGGAACTGAGGACAGGAAGGTCTGGCGTGCTATGGGCCATGGGGTCACGAAGAGTCAGACACAACTTAATGACTGAACAACAGCAACAACAATTCACAATTTTCTGAATTCTGCAATGCACCTCGCAAATAAAAGATGTGCACAAAAAATGTGTACAAGTGCACTTGCTTCCTCGCTGATCGTAATACTTTGCTTGGTCAGCCTTCCTGGACAACACAGAGATTTTAGAGACAAAGCACAGGATATACTTAAAAAGGAGACTGGGCTCCTCAGTAACAAGACATCAAGGGAATTAACAGGAACTATTGTCCATGTACAGGGACATTGGAGCAGTCCTAATAACTATATGGTCCCATTGTGTTTGTCATGCGGGAGAAACCCATCATCCCCACAATTGTAATTGGACCATCTATTTTCACCAATTGCTTCAATTTCTGCAGCTGTTGAGGACTATTGTGTTCTGAGAAGATTTCAAGATGGCAGCCTGGTCCATCTGTTTCATTAAGAGCTCACTGAAACTTGGCTACATGACTTGAGATTCTGGGAGCAACGAAGGCAGAGGTTTTCTTTCTTTCTTTCTTTCTTTCTTTCTTTCTTTCTTTTGTGTGGAACATCACACTACAACAGATGGTCTCATTCCATCCTTAGACATTCTCTGCAGCAATGGTTCTAGTGTTACCCCCACTCTGTCATCAATGGGCTAATAAGGCAATCAATATATCCTTTATCCTTTGAGTAGTTATGTGTTTAGAATTTTCTCTAGTCAGTTGGGAAGAAGCTACAGCATTAGGATAAGAATACCTACAAATCTAAAGGGGGGAGAGATAAAAGCCTAATTTTAATTCTAAATTAAATGTGTCTGTTATGTAGCTTGGTAATTATTAACTTCTGTTCAAGTCTACAGATGGTCCAGAATAATAAGTATGTTACTTTCAATATGCTGCACAAATTTAATCTTTTTTTATTAGTTTTTTTAGAAATTAAGACAAGGAGAAGTGTGTATGAAGGAAGCCGTTCTTGGATTTCCTATTTATTACATTTATAGCCCATCTTTCTCCTGTGCAACCTATGGCATCATATATAGGGCTTCCAGTCTGTCTCCTACCCAGATAGTGACCGGATCCAGACCTGCTTAACTTTAGCAAGGTTGCTGCATTATGTGTCATCAGTCCGTGCCAGACCAACTTTCTATATAAATTGGTGTGCTGAGGAATCCCTGTGCAGTATGGGACACATGCTGGGACATGTGTTCAGTTCATACAGAACATTGAACATAGCATAGGATCACATAGTTAGGAGGGATCTCAAAAGTAATCTAGTTAAACCCCCTGCTGATACCTGAAGTCTGCTGCTACAGCATTCCTAATGAATGCTGCTGAGATGGCCCTGTATGGCCACCATTGTGTGCAACATTAAATATACAAAAATTACAGGGCCCCCATCTTGTGTAAAAATGGCAGCTTGCACAGAGGAGTGGGTGGCTGCAGCCAGGGCGCTCCTAGACTGTACAGTGCTTGATGAGCATGCATGCGGGTGCCCTGAAGCTCAGTGAGCAGGGGCCAGGGGGACGGATGTGAGGGAATGAGTATCCCTAGTCAGGATACTTGGAGTTGTAGTCTAAACCATCTGCAGGGCACCAAGTTGCTGGGAGGCTTCCCCATCTATCATCTATGTGAGAGTGAGGAACCTTTTCTGGCTTGAAGGCCAGATTCCATTTTAGAGGCCCACATTCCAGTTGTGGGTAGGGGTAGGGATGTCAGAGAATTTCGCCACGAATCTCGGGGAGGTGGAATGCCAGTGCATTCGGCCCCCCGAAATCGGTGGCAAAACAGTCTGCCCCCCGTCCCCCCCCCGGAACGGGACTTACCTTGGGTGAATCTCCCTGGGGGTGGCGGCTCCGCTGGTGGTTCGGCGGCGGTTCGGCAGCAGCAGCGGCTGCGGCAGCTGGTCTTCCGACCGGCTGCCGCCGCCACCATTTCCAGTAAAAAAACAAACAAACCAAAAAACATGATAGGCTACGTAAAGATTTACGTAGCCTATCATGGCTAGATTTTTAAAAAAATACTGTGATAGGCTACGTAAATGTTCACGTAGCCTATCATGGCTGAGTAAAAAAAACAAAAAAAACCCCATGCGTACACAAATGGCGGCACCCATGGGCGCCGGCATTTGCATTCCTTATTTTGGCATGTCTAGTCTACGTAAACATTTACGTAGACTACGGCGAAAATAAGGGGAATGCAAATAGCGTAGCATCTACGCTATTTGTGTTCCCCTTATTTTCGCCATAGTCTACGTAAACATTTACGTAGACATGCCAAAATAAGGGACGCAAATGGCGGCGCCCATGGGCGCCGCCATTTGCGTACGTGCGTTGTTGTTGTTGTTTTTACTCAGCTGTGATAGGCTACGTAAACATTTACATAGCCTATCACGGCTGACTGCAGGGACGCAAACGGTGGCGGCTATAGCCGCCGCCATTTGCTTTCCTGGCCAGCCAGGATTCGCGGCGGGAGGGACGGGGCGCCTCCCCCCCAGCCAGAATTTCAGGGGGGAGGGACAGGGCGCCTCCCCCCCAGCCATTATTTCGGGGGAAGGGCCGGAGCGCCTCCCCCCCACTGCAAATCAAATTTCGGTACAGGTAAGTGACTTTCGTACATCCCTAGTAGGGGTCAAATACAAAGGTACGTGGGGCTGAAAAATCCAATCCCTACAAATTCCACTGTTGCCAAATTACAGGAGGAAACATGTCTACTCAGAAGTAAGCATGAGCATCGTGTCTACACACAAATAAGCAAGACAAGCCTCTGTGTCTCTACTCAGAAGTAAGCAGGACTGAATCATGCAGCAGCACTTCTAAATAGCATCCCAAATATCAAACCTCTGCATTTCTACTTAGGAGTAACAAGGACAAGGCTGTGCCCGACAAGACTCAGATGGAAGCCAGACGAAATCACTCAGTAGTATTTCCAAAGAGCATTTCTACACTGAAGTAAGCATGGGCATCATGTCTACCCACAATTAAGCAGGGAAAGCCTCTGTGTGACTACTCAGAAGTAAACAGGACAAGCCTCTGCAGGGGAGTGCTCAGACGGAAGCTGGTCTGAGACGCTCAGCTGCTTTCACCCCTGCCTTTCCCCCTCTATCCCACAGGGAATAATGTTTATTTCCAGTGAGCAGGCAATTTGCTTTCCCTTGCTAAGGACCGACTGCAGTTCTCATCAGAGGGACTGTTGTTAATAAACATAGTTAGGAAGCCACTTTTGGAGAAGTTCTCCCCCCCAAAAAAAAGGTGTTGTTCCTCATCCCGTCTAACAAAAACAACTACTACTACTATTACTACCACTACCACTGGTAGTAGTGAGCCAGCATGGTGTACAGGTGTAGTGGCTAGAGTGTTGGACTGGGAGCTGGGAGATCTGGGTTCGAGTCCCCACTCGGCCATGGAAGCTCACTGGGTGACTTTGGGCCAGTCACAGACTCTCAGCCCAACCTACCTCACAGGGCTGTTGTTGTTGTGAGGATAGAATGGAGAGGAGGAGGATTGTGTATGCCGCTTATGGGTTCCTTATCTATGGGTTCCTTAAGGAGGAAAAAGCATGGGATATACGTGTCCCATGTATCTGCACCGCCATTCGCAAGTCGGCGCGAACGGCAGCAGGTAAATGCTCCATTTCGCGTGCCTTTCATGGGGGGGGGGCATGGGCTTCGTTCCGCCACGGATTTCGGGGGGCCAAATGCACTGGCATTCGGCCTCACCGAGATCCATGGCGGAATTCTCTGAAATCCGTAATGCTTTTTCACACTATTGTCAATAGTGGTAAAGTGCACACTTTTGGAAAATGCACATGGAAATGTACACTCTTCCTATTTGAAATGTGCACTTTCCCCGTTTGAACAAATTGAAAAAAATATGTCACAAATGAAAATGGAAGTGAACTCAAGCATCCCAATTTCATCCACCCCTACTCTTAGTTAGGGATGTGCAAATCAGCAAAACATGCACTCACTGAAGTTCTCCAAATTCCATCGTGAAGATCATTCTGACTGAAGTCCATATAAGATTGCAATCTTTGTTTATTTCTTTTTGCATAAAAATCCAGTTGTATTTTTTTCCAAATGTACGCATCACTTGTGCACATCCGTAAAATGTATGCATTCTTCTCCCATTGATTAAAGCATATCTGTATGCTTTCTAATAATCCCTACTCTTAGTAGGTAAGCAAAATTGTATTGTAGCAGCCATATCGGGGGTCAGACTAAGTAGACTCATGCAGTCTCATGCTTCATGTTCTTGCTGAGCTCTTTCTCCCTTGAATATATTGTTGTAAGCTGACGAGACACAGGAATTCCTTATCTTGTCAAAGGTCATACAATTGTATATCTTGTTCTCTGCTGTTCTCTTCTGTTCTCTCCTTATCATGGCTACCCTATAACCCAGTTCTTGTATTATAAACAATAGTGCTAGGAAAAGAAATGTTGAGGACTGCAACCCCACACGGGAGGGGGAGGAGGAGCCGTTTCATATGTGTCACAATGTCTATAAAAACAATGTGCTGATGTATTTCGGGGCTTCTGGCTCTTTGGAAATGATTCCAGCCTTAAGCCCGCGCGTTAAATAAAGAATCTCTTTTTCCTTCACTCTGTGGTCTCTCTGACTCTGAGTTCTGCAAAATAAATGGTGCCGTGACTCGGATCTGGCAGGCTCTGAGACAGAGAGGTGGCATTTGCCTGCTCTTGATCGCCGCACCAGGAAGACGAGCTCGGCGCATGCTTCCCGTTCTTGGCGCCACCGACCTTTTTGTCGAGTGAATGGGAGAAAGCCTGCACCGGGATCGCCCAAACGGCAGTGAGCAGCAAGAGAACCTTGGGAAGCGGAGGAAGGAACTTGAGCCCTGCCTGTATCGCAGCTGCAATTGAGTTGAAACCCACATTGGAAGCCTTCAGGAGAAAGGCAAGTATATGGGAAAAAGAGGGCCCCGCCTTTAGGGAGAAAGGCCACTGGGCAGAAAAAAAGAGGGCCCCGCCTTATGAAGAAGGTCAGTGTTGGTGGTATACGTATACAAAAAGAACCTACTCCTTGAGGGTAGAAGGGGGGCCTGATCACACCCCTGAGTGGGCGCCAGTACCCAGCACGCCAGTACTCAGTAGGAAGCTGAGGAAGCTGGGGAAGCCGCTTTCCGCTCTGGTAAAAAGTGGGAAAAGTGGGTGGCAGGGACATATGGATGCAGTGGAGAGATTGATGATTGTGTGAGTGGCTACTGTGGTTTCTGACGCAAACCATTGACCGTCCGGGTGCCCAGGCCAGTAGCAAAGTGCGTGGTGTGTAAAATCCTCTTGTGTTGGCCAGTAAGACCCCTTACTCACTGACCAATTCCCATTCCCTAATTGTGTCTGTCTTCAATTTAGGAGGGACGCTATGGGTGGTGGGGGAAGCAAACCTTGCACCCCCTTGGGATGTATGCTAGCAAATTTTAAGAAAGGTTTTAGTGGAGGTTATGGGGACCCCCCCATGAATCCTCAATGGTTGCAGACTTTGTGTGAAATACAGTGGCCGTCTTTTGGTGTAGGATGGCCTACTAAAGGCTCTTTAGAGCCCAGCAAAATCAGCCGTGTATATGCCATTGTGGTTGGGAGACCTGGGCACCCGACCAATTTCCCTACATAAACTCGTGAGATTCCATGGTCCGCGCTTCTCCTCCATGGCTAAAGAAATGCCTAGAATCCCAGGCAAAAGTTTTGGTGCTCAGAAAAGAAAAATTGGCCAAAAAGAAATTACAACCAGTGTTAGAAGCCTCGTGTAAAGATCTGGCAGAGCTAACGGCGTTTCCACCTGCTTATGCCCTGCTTCCACCACGGGCCCATGTTACTGTAAGACCGCCCTGTCGAGATCCAGATCCTGTGGCTCCTGAGCCCCTGCCATCCCCCCTACAGAGGCATTGCCCCTCGCTTTGACTTAGAACTGTCGCCATCAGTTTCAAGCCCCACCGGCAGTAATTCGCCAATTTCAGCTACGGTCCTCAACTCCCAGATATTGTCTGCCGAGACTTTCACCTCTACGGGATCGGGAGGTTCCCCTCTTACACCTCAATCAGCATTAATAAAAGAAACTGAAGAATTGAAGTGTTGGGCAGAAGATTTAATAAAATCGGCAGTGACCCTTAAAAGGATGTGTTCTCAGAAAAAAGGGGAGGCGAGCTCGTCTACTGCTCAAGACTTGCACCCCCTTGAAATGTATGTCAAACAAAGAAGGAAAAGGTGTTTTTTTTAAAAAAGATTCAGAATAGAGAGAGAAAACAGCAAAAAGCTCAAGGTCGAGCTGAGAGAAAAAAAAAGAACAAGATCTGAGGCTGTTAATTAGAAAAATGTTGCAGGAAAGTCTGGCTTTTAACAAAGCTTGGGAGCGTGAGAGTGTAGGGCCGAAGAAGTAGCTGTTAGCCTAGCACGCCGAGAGAGGGGTGGCAGGAAAATTGCCCACAACGTTCTGAGTTGTGCAACATCAACACCTTGCCTAATTGAGATGAAATCCCTAAGAAATGGAAACTGAAAATGAAGACCCAGAAGATGAAGGCAAAATAGAGAATAAAGGTGAAGAATCATCCCCCAGGGCACAGGCTAGACCCTTCTTCGAGTGAGAAGTGTGCCATAAGACTGTCCCAAAGCAGAATGAAGCGGAAAGACCACGTTGAAGATCTCTGTCAAGGTAGCCATGTTTAGCTTTGAACAGTGTTAGAATTGCATAGAGCCTGTAGCTACTGACCATCAGCTATATGATTTCTGAAGAGCGTAACCATTAAGCTTTTGCCGTGGGATTCCCTGCAGTGAAGAAATCTCACTGATTTGAGTGTCCAGTGTTACACTGCCTAAGTGTGTGTGCTGAAGAGACCGAGAAACCAGACAGCATGTTCCTGGCCAAGCCAAAATCACGCTACTACCATGCTCCTGAAAGCTGCAATAAACTGTGTAAGCTGGGAGACCCAACCTGATTGAGAAGAAAAGAAGATATTGGAGCAACTGTCTTAAAAAACAATGAGATCTGTGTAGCTGGCTGGCTGACGCTGTCAGTGATGTTACAACTTTAAATTAAGACTGTTTTCCTGTCTGAGACCCCAGCGAAGAAAGCTGACCCGAGTTATTTGTTGCCCATGCCAAAGCAAAGATTTAGCTGCCCTGTACCTCATCATGTCCTGTTTTGAGCTTGGGATTTACAAATACAAACAAACTGAGAAGCTTGCCTTTGAAGTCCTGCAAATCACCCCACCGCCTCCCCGAAGATTAATGGCTGCCTGAAAAATGCAAGTATAAGGCGTTGCCCATCACCCCCCAGCGTCCTGAGTTTCGGCACTCAGTGTTTCAGTGCTTTCGTGTACCAGGTTAGAAGAGAAAAAAAAAAGAGTAAGTTTTTAGAATGTCTGTGAGAACCTGACAGAAGTAAAATAAAATTTACAGAAGAGTTGCCCAAGTTAAAGCGTCACGGCTAGAGAGCTGGGCTGTGCCGCTCTGTTTAGACAGAGGCCTTGCTAAAAAGTTAAACGCCCTTGTCTGTCAGAAGGGGTGTAGGGCCACACTTCCCCTTTTTAAACTGATGCAAAAGTGGAGAGCCTTTGCTGGAAACATGTCATCTTCATTGCCCAGAGCCTTCTCTGTTTGCCTCCATCATCATCTGGGCTTTTTAGAGACACTCTGCACATGAACTAAAATTTTAAATTGTCAAAGACTTGCCATGGACAGTGCTGTAAAGCTTTTGATAAACTTGAACTCTCATCGCTGTGGACCGTGTGTCTGTGTTTGTAGTCAGCTCAGTGTACAACAAGCTAAGTTTGATCTATGACTTTTAGATTTCCTTCTGCTAGAACTCATGCAGCATAGAGTTGCCGATGCAAAAATAGTGACCTAGAACTCTTTGCGTGTGTGGGTATGCCCGTCCCTTGATTTTAATGGGCCCTGAGCATGCCAGAAGAGCAGTAAAATTGCTGAATCTGCTCCATCATGCCTTACCGTGCTAAAAGTGCTTTCCATTCATTGTGTTAAATTGCATAAAAAGTTTGTTGTGTATATTTTATGATTTCTTAAATATCATAAAATATATGTGATATTTGCAGATTAGTGTTAGTTGCAACTCCAAATAATACTAAGTGTGGTTCCCAATAGATGACAAGGAGAAAAGACAAAGTCAAGTAGAGAAAGACAGAAGCAAGTAGAAAAGACAGAAATAGAGAAAGTAGCAGACAGATAGAGAAGGAAGAAAAAAGAAGAAAGAAGAGGCAAGAGGCAAAGAAAAAACATTTGTAAAAAAGAAGCGTGGCCATAGTTGCCCCCAGGGTAAATTAAAAGCAGCTGATTGTGCCTGGAGCTTATTACCTGGGGTAAAGTAGCCACAATAATGTAATAGTTCTTTAAGATGGAGAAAATTGTAACCAGAAAGAGAAGAAGAGCCTATCCCAAATGTGTGTCATTGGGACTAGTGTAAGGCAGAAAGGTTTAAGTAAGTGGGTTTAACTTGAAAAAGACAAATAAAGAGACAAGGCTGGTGCATGGAGCAGAAAGTTTTATGTAAAAAGTTTGAAACATGATCTGCAATACAGGCAGATCAGCAACGAAAAAGAAAGCAAAAGAAAAAGAAAAAAATTGTCTTCCCATACTAATGAATAAAAGTGTTATCAAGCACTTTGGGAAGCGAAGTTGTTTACAGGAAGCTGTGCCTGAGAACCAAACACTTCTAGCCTATGCTGAAAATGCTTGCTAGTGTTGTGCTGCCTCATGGGTAACATGTATGGTATAAAAACCATTTAGCCCAATAGCTCATGGTTCAGAGAAGCTGTCTGATCCAACCATTAAGTACGCCTGTGTGCTGTAAGTTACCCAATAAAGTCTCCTTGTAAGTAACCCCCCCCCCGCTGGAATCCCAAAACACAAGTGGGGCTAGAGCGCCTCACCCAGTATCAAACCCTGCTGTTAGAAGCCATGAAAGCAGGTATGAAGAAGTCAGTTAATATGACCAAAGTGTCTAAAGTGCTGCAAGGTGCCACCGAGGCCCCAGAGCATACTTGGAGCGTCTTTTAGATGACTATTGCCAGTACACCCCCCTCGACCCAGAGGCCCAAGAAGACGTGGACGAAAGAAAAAAAGAAGAAGACCTGGCAGAGGCAGAAGATTCTTAAAAAAGAACCAGTGTGCCCAGTGTGGACAAGATAGACATTAGTGGCATGAATGCCCAAATAAAATAAATCAAATACACAAAGGAGAAAACCAAAGGGGCCAGAATGGGCGAAGAGGGAGACAGCTTGAGAGGGGCTGTGACATTGACTGTGAGGGGCCGTGACATTGACTTCATGATTGACACTGGAGTGGCATCAAGAGCAAGCAAACATTAGCCTTAAACAAGAAGTCCAAACACCGAGCAAAGTTTTTCAAGCCCAGCGTCGCTTTGTCTTAAAAAATAAGCCATTCCCATCACAGAAGTTCATCCTTTCCAACCAAGAGTTAAAGTATGAGTTAAAGAGGGAAAAATAACCCTTTGACTCCCAGATGGAGAAGACTGAGAACTGTCATACTTTCCACCCCCGCAGCTATGAAAGCAGCTGGAGTTAAACACGAGTCAAGAGAGCAAGAGGGGGAGAGTAGACTGTAAACAGAAATCCTGAAAATCCTTTAAAAATCATTCTGAAAAAGCAGTAAGAAGACTAGGGATGGCGGAGAATTTCTCCCCGAAACTTTGGGGGGCCGAGCGCCAACGTGTTCGGCCCCCCGAACAAGTTTCGGGGAGAAATCCTCCGAACCCCCCCGCCCCCCGCACCCCCCCCGGGACGGGACTTACCTTCACCGAATGTCCCTCCTGGTGGCGGGTCCGGCCGGCGGTTCGGCGGGTGTTCGAGCGGGGCGGGAGCGGCAGCCGGTCTTTCGACCGGCTGCCGCCGCCGCCATTGCAATCAAAGAAAAAAAAAACAACGCCCCCTGATAGGCTACGTGACGATTCACGTAGCCTATCACGGCTAGATTTGCAAAGTCAGCCGTGATAGGCTACGTCAATCGTCACGTAGCCTATCATGGGTGACTTAAAAAAAAAAGCGCATACGGATAATGGCGGCCCCCATAGGGAGCCGCCATTCCCGTTCCTTATTTGGTCGCTGTAGTCTACCTAAATGTTTACGTAGACTACAGCGAAAATAAGGTCAACGCTATTTGCGTTGCCCTTATTTTCACCGTAGTCTACGTAAACATTTATGTAGACTACAGCGACTAAATAAGGAACGCGAATGGCGGCTCCCTATGGGGGCCGCCATTAGCATACACGCTTTTTTTTTTAAAGTCACCCGTGATAGGCTACGTGACGATTGACGTAGACTATCATGGCTGACTTTGCAGATCTAGCCGTAATAGGCTACGTGAATCGTCACGTAGCCTATCAGGGGGCTTTTTTTAAAAAAAAAAAATTTCGTGTTCGTGGCCAGGCGAGGCGGGAAGCCTCCTCCCCGGCCTGAATTTCGGCCGGGCCGAGGTGGGAAGCCCCCGCCCCCCGGCCGGAACTTCGCGGGGGGAGCAGCGAAGCGCCTCCCCCCCACCGCGAACGTCCTTCAACGACAGGTAAGCGACTTTCGTCCACCCCTAAAGAAGACTCAGGCTAGACCTTACTCTGGACACACCAGGAAACTGTCCCCCTGCATACGATCAGACCTGCAACTGGAGAATTGAAGAAGGGGACTAGACCCTACTGCAGCTTGCCAGGTGAATAGCTGCCCAGCGTATGGTCAGATCCCAAAGAAGATCAAACATGCGTGTTGTAGTGTTAGTAGTGTTGCATTGTGTCTCTTTAATAAGGTGCAAAAAGGGGGGTCTGCCCCTGGAAGGAGAAGTTTGTCCCAGTGATTTGCTGATAATTACTGGCTTCACCTGGCTAACATCACGAGAGTAAAACATTTTTGTTTGCCAAGAGGTATACCTGCAGACAGGCTTATTAGCTCTTGCCTAATACCTGTCTGTAGACATCCTGGGAAAATTCAAAAAGATACCATGTTAAGAGTTTATGGTGTAAGTTTAACTTATTCCCAAAATGCTAATTGGGGCGTGGTTGCAAAGATCCTACCCCCTACAGAGTTCACTCTACGCACCCCCATCGTTGCTGAAACAAATGCTACGTGTGCACGAATGCTTAATTGTCAAAAATTTTCCAGAAAATATAAAGCTATCCCTGGCCCCCTTCCACTGTAATAAAATTCAAAACATATCTTTTAATGATGCCCACATACTTTTGCCTCATGGATGTTTTTAGAGTTGTAGTTCCCGCACTTGGTCATTCATTCCTGCCAACTTGTCTAATATGTTGCCTCAGCCGCCTGGTGCCAATTCTTCCCCTGTAGCCCGAGAAAATCCGTTGACGGCAGCCTCGAGCACTCCAACTAACTAAAAATTGTAATAGTCATGTGCAGTTATATTCTGACTCAGAAAAATTGGCCTTAGCAATGTCACTGGTTGGGGTTCCAGGTTTAGCCTTGGCTGATGGTCTGGAGATCAACCGGTTAGCTTGCAGCTTAGCCAAAAGCATAAATGCCACCTCACGAGCATTGTCATTGTTAAATAAAGAGTTGCGTGATCTAAGAGGTGCAGTTCTAGAAAATAGAGCTGGTATAGATTACCTCTTCCTTCTTCATCATTTAAGTTGTGAGACACACCAAAAGCTCTGTTGTTTTAACTTAATTGATAATGGCAATGCTGTAGATGAACAGATCAACAAGTTGCACAATATAGTAGCTAACAAAACAATAAGACAAAACAATTAGCTAAATTAGTTAACCCCTTGGCTTCCAGATCTTAGCTGGCTTGAAGCACTGTTCATCCTAATTCTACCAGTGTTGTTCATAAAAGTTCTGTTATGTCTCTGCGTTCCTTGTCTTATGCGCTGTTTAACCAATCTGTTTTATGTCTCAGCTAGTTAAACTGCTGCCCTCTACGCTCTAATAGCCCAACAAGAGGCTAAGTAATATGTATGTCACAAAAAGCTTTGTATGGTTATCAGAAATGCTATAATTGTAATGAAATTATGCATTTAAGGGGGGAATGTAGCAGCCATATTGGGGGTCAGACTAAGTAGCCTCATGCAGTCTCATGCTTCATGTTCTTGCTGAGCTCTTTCTCCCTTGAATATATTGTTGTAAGCTGACGAGACACAGGAATTCCTTATCTTGTCAAAGGTCATACAATTGTATATCTTGTTCTCTGCTGTTCTCTTCTGTTCTCTCCTTATCATGGCTACCCTATAACCCAGTTCTTGTATTATAAACAATGGTGCTGGGAAAAGAAATGTTGAGGACTGCAACCCCATGCGGGAGGGGGAGGAGGAGCCATTTCATATGTGTCACAATGTCTATAAAAACAATGTGCTGATGTATTTCGGGGCTTCTGGCTCTTTGGAAATGATTCCAGCCTTAAGCCCGCGCGTTAAATAAAGAATCACTTTTTCCTTCACTCCGTGGTCTCTCTGACTCTGGGTTCTGCAACAGTATAATGGTTTGAAGGGCCTTGAGTCTGGGTTGTATGATCAAATCAAGTCTTTTTAATCATTCTTCAAGATAATCTAAAGGAGTGTCCAGGGTGGGACATGTACACTTGCCCCTCCATATTTTGTTGGGTATGCACCTCTTTAAAAGGTCATCAGAATGAATTTCAGCTTTCACAATAATCTCAAAGAATTTTTAACAATGTTTTTATCTCTGCTGTGTTTTAGGGAACTCAGAGTAGTGTACATATTTCATTCATTCATTTATTCACAATATTGATATAGCGTTCCATATCTAGAACAGATTTCGGAGTGGCGAACACACACACAAAAGATGGAAAAAGAATAAAAAGATTAAAACACCACATTAAAATTATACTTGTTTAAAAACACAATGTCAATAAAAACTATGACTGGTCAATTAAGGAATACCTCCTGGAACAGTGCTGTTTTCAGGAGGTGCTGGAAACAACACAATGTTGGTGCCTGCCTGACCTCCAAGGACAAGGAGTTCCAAAGAAAGGGGGCCTCCAATCGGGCCATAGGTCCATGTGGAACCACCAGGAGAAAGCCCTCCAATGACCTCAGTGACCGGGCAGGTTGGTAAGGGAGAAGTACATAGTCTTCTGTTCACCCACAGTATCATCACAACCCTGTGGGGGAGTTCAGGCTGAAAGACAGAGACTGGCCCCAAATCTCCTAGTCCACTTTGTGGCTGAGTGGGGATTCAATCCTCGGTTCCCCTGACCCTTCTTCAACATTCTAACAGACTCAAGTTCTTGTCTGTGTGGACAAAGCCAGCTCATGACCCTAATGGCTATCCAGACCCTTCTTTAGGCAAGTCCAAAAACCTCACCCCAAGGTGGGGAGAGAGAGGAACTAGGTTCTTGATTGCCAGGAACGTTTGGTCTCAGCACAGTTGTTGAGAATGAACACATCTAAACACTACTGGCTGCATTTGATATGATTTACTGACAAAAGTACTTCAACACATTAATGTAGGGATAGGCAACCTGTGACCCCCCCAGATGTTTTGCCCTACAAATCCCATGATCCCCCACCATTGGCTATGCTGGCTAGGGCTGATGGGAGTTGTAAGCCAAAACATCTGGAGAGCCACAAGTTGCCCACCCCTGCATTAATACATAACACATGGAAAGAAGATGGTACTACGGCCCTTGTTAACAAAATTTAGAACATGAGATGAAGACACAACTTACAAGAACACAACTTTCACTTTAGCAGTTGTTACAGCTTTCTGCCAGGAGTGACTAAACCCAGTGTCTTCCCTTTACTTGTATAATTCTACACTTGAACATGATATGTAATGTGATTGGTTATTCTGCATCTTCACATCTATCCATACCTCTCCTTCACATCAGTTGTTCTAATCACCCCTTTCATCAAGAGACCTTTGTCAACCACCCCTACCATTTTTCTGCCAAGATGATTGCACTCTTACCATGTTCATCTGCCCATGTTAACTGTAAGATGACACATCTCTGAGTGGCTTGGCATAGCTCGACCAGAAACATGAATCTTTCTTAATCCTGTGATGTTTACAGATGTAAGACAAGAGCCATTTCTTCCTCTCTCTTTTTTCTGTCTGCACTTTTTAAAGGCCTCAAACTTTAGTCAAGCTGAACTGTGTTCTAATTGTATTTTATAGGTATTCATTTCCTATGATATGACTGCACCATTTCTCCTTACTCCAGAAGAGTGAGATTTTGGTGTGAGGGTGCTGTTGCACTCGTGTCCTGCTTGTGGGTTCCTGGTCGACAGCTGGTTGGCCACTGTGTGAACAGAATGCTGGACTAGAACTAGATGGACCGTTGGGATGATCCAGCAGGGCTCTTCTTATGTACTTATGCTGTCTATAAGTCTAATGATGGCAACTTGGATGGGAGGGAACTGCAGCACCATCACTGCATATGGTCAGAATGGTACTCCTCCAGCACAGCAGAGGCCTGAGGAGGCCAGGAGCCAACAGGGTCCCAGCTGAGTCTATACAGTTCATTCTGGCCTGAACTGACCAACCTATAGCTCAATCCTTGGTCAAATAATTGGATTGTCTACTGAATCATCTGTGTGCCTAAAACCATCAGCCTTGACAGATAGTTTGTGTTAAAAGCCTGGAATGCTAATGTCTGCATACTAGCTGTATGCAATGTTATCCTGATAGATAGATAGATAGATAGATAGATAGATAGATAGATAGATAGATGATAGATGATAGATAGATAGATAGATAGATAGATAGATAGACACACACACACACACACATATATATATATATATAGAGAGAGAGAGAGAGGAAGGGAGAGAGAGAGAGAGAGCTCCCCATGCCTCTCAATAGTACTTGAATAATGTCTTTTTTTGGATTGGCAATAAATCACTGCAGGTGATGCTCTTCTGGGGGGATTATTTTTCTTCTCAGTACTTGACCTTCAGCCCAAAAGTACGATGGTGTACCTGAAGCATGCACACTAATCCCTTAAAAATGTGCTACCTGTTGTGTCTAATTCTTTGAATATCAGCTTCCTGTCTGCTGGTGGCAGCATAACAGACCTAAATGCTTGCCGCCTGCCTGATGTGCTAACCCTTCCTTTGCCAAGTCCAACAGATGACACAATTGATACTCAGGCTCAAACACAATGCAGTTCTTTTCTTCCACATCTCTCAGTCAAGTAATTTTGAAGTCTGGAAGGAAATAAAAGAGACAACAATGGGGTAACATCCCTTCCTGAGAAACAGTGAAAAGAAGGAGCTTTTCACTTTGTTACTTCCATATCTGCCTAGCCATTGTTTCCTCACAAAAATCTTCATTTTGGGTATGCTAAAATTCAAATGAGGCTGCCAATTAGGAACCTTTTTTTTTTTTTTGAAGAAAGAAATAGCAACAGGGAGGGAGGGAGGGGGAGGGAGGGAGAGGGAGAGCTCTTCATAGAAAGAACAACTGGGTAAGGAGATATTCCCTGTGCTTTAGATCACTCAACAGTGGCCACAAGACTGGAAAAGGTCAGTTTACATTCCAATTCCAACGAAAGGCAACGCCAAAGAGTGTTCAAACTACCGCACAATTGCGCTCATTTCACATGCTAGCAAGGTGATGCTCAAAATCCTACAAGCTAGGCTTCAGCAGTATGCGATCTGAGATCTACCGGAAGTAGAAGCTGGGTTTCGAAGAGGCAGAGGAACTAGAGATCAAATCGCCAACATTCGCTGCATCATGGAGAAAGCAAGAGAATTCCAGAAAAACGTCTATTTCTGCTTCATTGACTACGCTAAAGCCTTTGATTGTGTGGATCACAACAAACTGTGGCAAATTCTTAAAGTGATGGGAGTACGAGACCACTTTACCTGTCTCCTGAGAAACCTGTATGAGGATCAAGAAGCAACAGTAAGAACCAGACATGGAACAACCGATTGGTTCAAAATTGGGAAAGGAGTACGACAAGGCTGCATATTGTCACCCTGCTTATTTAACTTATATGCAGAGTACATCATGAGAAACGCTGGGTTGGATGAATCACAGGTCGGAATTAAGACTGCCGAGAGAATTATCAACAACCTCCGATATGTAGACGATACCACCCTAATGGCAGAAAGCGAAGAGGATCTCAAGAGCCTCTTGTTGAGGGTGAAAGAGGAGAGTGCAAAAGCTGGTTTGAAACTCAACATTAAAAAAATGAAGATCATGGCATCTGGCCCCATCACTTCCTGGCATATAGAACGGGAAGAAATGGAAGCAGTGACAGATTTTATTTTCTTGGGCTCCAAGATCACCGCAGACGGTGACTGTAGCCATGAAATTAAAAGACGCTTGCTCCTTGGGAGGAAAGCTATGGCCAACCTAGACAGCATAGTAAGAAGCAGAGACATCACCTTGCCGACAAAGGTCCGTCTAACCAAAGCTATGGTTTTCCCAGTAGTAATGTATGGCTGTGAGAGCTGGACTATAAGGAAGGCTGAGCGCCGAAGAATCGATGCTGTCGAACTGTGGTGCTGGAGAAGACTCTTACGAGTCCCCTGGACTGCAAAGACGTCAAATCAGTCCATCCTAAAGGAAATCAACCCTGACTTTTCATTGGAAGGACAGATACTGAAGCTGAAGCTGAAATCTTTTGGCCACCTAATGCGAAGAGAAAACTCACTGGAAAAGACCCTGATGCTGGGAAAGATTGAAGGCAAAAGGAGAAGGGGACGGCAGAGGATGAGATGGCTGGATAGCATCACTGATGCAATGAATATGGACTTGAGCATGCTTTGGGAGAGAGCGTAGGACAGGAAGGCCTGGCGTACTATGGTCCATGGGGTCACGAAGAGTTGGACGCGACTGAACAACTGAACAACAAGTAGAACTATAAATTATGGACATAATAATTGTGCTAAAGTTAGTACCTCTTTAATAAGGTACTAACTTTTCAGGTATAGAGAAACCAGGAAGTGGAGGGCCAACCAGGGACATAATGTGAGATGGGCTCAGGCTGTTACCAACTCCTTCCACTTTTGGTGACAGATGATACAAAAAGGAGGTGGCATGGTTCTGCAAAAGGGTTCACTGATGCAACAGGTGAAATTGCTGGAGGAGGCATTGATAAAACTGCACACACATTATGGGAAACTTTATCGAGAGGCTGTTAGCATGAGATGCATTGCTTACATAGTATTTGAGCAAAAAAAAAGTAGTTTGAAGAAAAGGGAGATATGAGCTTGAAATTATTTGGAAGAATTTATTTGAAGGTCATTATATATTCTATTCCAAGGTTATAAAAATATGTTATCAAAATATAATAAAGCGATTTCTTTGTTTCTTGTTTCTTTTAATCTCTGAAACAATGGATATTTTAGAGATACAATTCTGGGACTTTACAATACTTTTCTTTTAAAATAAAAATAGTGTGTGTGTATGTGTGTGTGTGTGTTCAGAATGCATGATTGCATGGTTCTGCTACTATGGTTCTTTTTTTAAAAAAAACTTATATACTTTCAAAAATGGGAAAGGTGTGTATGTGTGTGTATTCAGTTAAAACAAACAAACCAGCCTTCCCCACGAGATCACAAACACTGAGTGTTTTCTTGATTTTTAAAATAATGAGGATGGAGGTAGATGTGCATAAACATATGCAAACATGTACATGCCATAAACAATCATCCACATCATATTGTTTACTTCCATGGACATAGGGATCACAGCGTTGGAGGGCCTCCTGAAGGCCAGCTAGTCCAATCCTCTGCTTGATGTGAGGAATCTAGAGCTAGGGGTTCCTCAACAGGTGGTTGTCCAGCTTCTGCTGGGAGATCGCTGGCAAGAGAGAGGCCAACACCAGTCCAGGTTGTTGCTTCCATTGTTGTCACCAAGGCGTTTCTCCTAATGTCCAACCAAAATTTCTTTTCTGGTAACTCAAGGACATTAGGGCATAAACCTACTACCCATACAGTATGCTCATCATCTAAGGCCCTCCTTGAGGTGCCTCCTCTGAGGGAGGCTGGAAAGGTGGCAAGACGGGAGAGGGCCTTCTCAGTGGTGGACCCACAGTTGCCTGCCTGGTGCTGATATTGTTACCTTTTCAGTGCCAGGTTAAGACCTTCCTCTACTCCCAGGCATTTGGCCACATATCATAGGTTTTTACCCAGGTCATGGGATATTGTTTGGATATGTGTGTCTGCTCTGTTCATATGTTTGTAGCTAAACTCTGTTTATATTATGCATAATAAGGTTTAAAATCTTTTTAAACTGCCCAGAGAGCCTTGGCTATTGAGTGCCATAGAAATGTAATGAATGAATGAATGAATGAGATCTAGTCAGTTGTGTGGCCCAGCTCAAGTGCTGTAGTTTGATAGTTTAAATCCAGAATCTGATCAGAAGTAGTTTGGAAGGGTTTGGACCTGTTCAGCCTGTGAAATGTCAGAATTAGAGTGAGCTTATCTCTGTCTGTCAGTGTTCTCAGAGGAAAGAAGGGAGGAGTTAAGGTACTCCCATTCAGCTGCCATCCTTGGCAGGGAAGGAGTCTGGCAGCTTCTTTGTGAGAACCTAACAGGAGAGGTGGGGACGGGGGTTCCAGAAGGGTCACACAGGTTGAAACATCAATTCTGGAGGGCAAAATGGAGATGCCCTGTTTGGGCAGGGGCTGTGTTGATGGGCTAAATCCTTTGTCAGCTATTCAGGAGGAGGGCTGTCACAGCCACACCTTTGCTTAGGTATGGACGGACTCACCTCTGTCCAGTCCTGTCAGTCGATTGACGAGCTGCTGTCAACACCTGCCCACATGAGCTTGCCGTGGGAGCTATGGGATGGCTCAGCGACCACCCAGGAGGCACTTCAAGGCTGTCCGACACCTTACTGAGTTGCCATTGTGCGCAGACATTGTGTCTTGGTGACTTCTGCACATCTAATGTTGGGTCTATGGCTGCTTTAAAGGGGCGATGACTCAACACTGCAGGCATAAAGAGCCGTGATTTCTGTGCACAATGGTAAGTGGGGTCCAGGTGGTCGGGCGGGGGGGGGAGTCCACCCCCTCCTTGAACTCTCGTGCCATCTCTACCTTTTCTTTTAAACAGATACCCAGGGTGGGAAACTTTGCTAGGAACATTCCCATCTTTGCTGCCCCAAATCCTGTCTGCTTACACTTACTACTAGGGATGTACGAAAGTGACTTACCTTTCATGGATTATGTTGATGGTGGGGGGGGAGGCGCTCCATTCCTCCCCCCGGAATCCTCAAACGGCCAGCTGTGCTCCGTGGCAGCTCTGCGGAGCAGTCGGCCAGGCCTGGCCTGGCCAGGCCAGAGCTGTCTGCAGCCAGATTTCTGGCCGCGGAGGGCTCTGGGTAAAAAAACAACCAAAAACCACGTATGCAAATGGCGACAGCTATGGCCGCCACCATTTGTGTTCCTTCTTTTTGCCGTCTTAATCTACGTAAATATTTACGTAGGCTATGATGGCGAAAATAAAGGGGAATGCAAATAGCGTAGCGGGCACTATTTGCGTTCCTTTTTGAATCACTGTTTTAGCCTACGTAAATCTTTACATAGGGGTCCAGTAAAAAGATAAAAAGAAGGAACGCAAATGGTGGCGGCCATACCCGCCGCCATTTGTAAACACGGTTGTTTTTTTTTAAAAACCCACCCAACCATGATAGGCTACGTAAAGATTTATGTAGCCTATCATGTCTTCTTTTTCTTTTTTTTTCAAACCTAGCCACGATAGGCTATGTAAATCTTTATGTAGCCTATCACGTCTTTTTTTTTTTTTACACAAGCCTGGAAATGGCGGCGGCTGGTCAGAAGACCGGCCGCCGCCGCCGCCACTGCTGCCGCCGCTGCCCGGAAGATCCACCCCAGGTGAGTCTCGTCCTAGGGGGGATCTGCGGGGGGTGGCGGGGGGGGTGGCAGGCCATTCCGCCACAGAGTTCAGGGAGCCGAATGCACTGGCATTCGGCCTCACTGGGATACGTGGCGGAATTCTCTGACATCCCTACTTACTACTATCTGAGCCTTTTGAGGCATTCTACACTCGCACCCTCCATCCAATTTGGACTCTCATCTCTTTGAACTTTATATTGTTAAGAATCTGCCATGAAAAGTACTGCTATAGTTTCCGTAGACCTTGAATTCTTGTTTGCTATGGATCATGAATGTACAGCACCAATTAGTCACCATGCCTGTGGGCTTGGATTGATCCTGACTCTTTGACTTTTCTATGCCTGGATCCATGTATGGAGATACCAAAGTGGAAGCTATGGTCATCAGAATCTCTGCATGTATGAGATTACTCTGGGCTTACTTTTGAACCTGTCTTGACTCTTGGATTTGATAGGCCTTGACCCATATAATGCTGTGGTTCCAATGAAGATATCAAGGTTAGACTACACCTCTCTGTGTGTGGATTTGTTTAGTTCTTTTCTTCTAGAACCCTTGACTCTGATTGCCTGGGATGGCTTATGGCAGAAATCATTCAAGCCCCTTGCCCTGTATTCTGAACCCTAGAGAAGGGAATGGGGAAACCGAGTTGTCTGGTTCTCTGAACCAACTATAGTTATTAGCTTTGGATTGTTTTAAAATTACTTATGGAGCCTATAGCTAATTGTAACCAGTTATATGATTTCTGAAGAGTGTAAATATTAAGCTTTTACCATGGGATTTTCTATTATAAAAGAATCTCACTGATTTGGGGGTGTCTGTGCCAGAATGCCAGAGTGTGTGCTCGAAGGATTGGGGCTATGATATATTTTTGCCCTCTGGGGTGGCAGAGAGCAAGCCTTTGCCCTGCTGTATGTGTCAACCCTTCACGTATTTGAGAAGTGTTGTCATGTCCCTGCCCCCTCAGTTTTCTCATCCCCAGACTAAACAGATCCTGTTCCTTCCTTGTTTTTTTGATACTGCTGATGACCACTGTTTTTGCCCTCCTCTGAACCGGCTCCAATTAGTGGACATCCTTCCCGAAATGCAGCACTTAGAACTGGTTGCAGGGGGTTATCTCTCTCTCCCCTCCCCCCAGTTTGGGAAAAAGCAACATTGAAATGATACACAAGAGGGGTAAAAAAAAAAAGAAAAGAAAAGAAAAGTCCCCTTTCAGTTTTAACATATTTTTGCCACCCATTTTTATCTTTAAAAAAAAAAATCACTATAGAATATTAGCATTGTTAACTGGCTTAGTTGCAGGTTAAGAATAAGCAATAAATAATCACATTCATGAAAATGTAATTTAGATGTATTTCTCACCTTCATATTGTCTAGAAACATCTTGTTGTATTTACATTTAGAGTTTGCAATTTATACTCTGATTAACATCATCCTATTGAGCCTTTAGCTGGATGAGCTGTTCTTGATTTTCTGCCTGATGTTCTGCATAACGTGCATCATATTTAATTAAGGATCACACTCATCACAACAGAATGGTACAGTGGTGAACTATATTCCCTTTGCAGTGTTCATGTGGTTGAGATATCAAAAGGCCAGGGTAGGTTCCCTCTTCCATTAGGCTGGCAGAAATGGTGACACACCAAACTTTTTCAGATAACTGGTCTTTCAAACCAGAGTCTCAGACAATGAGAACGGAGTATCTTCATTTGCATCACTATCAGGGTTTTGTTTGTTTTTGTTTTGATTTAAAGTGCAACTAGACAAAAAATGTGTGGTTCCGGGGGGGGGGGTGTGCAGTTCCAAAAGAACATTTGTGCAGTTCAAAAAGAAAACAAAAAACAACCCGAGACATGCAAAAGTTATTATGTTAGATGATGTAGAAAGTGACTGATACTAATATGAAAAATCAAGTAGTCCAGGCTCCTCTAGAACTCCAGATCCTGACGAAAGATACTTTATTCCCTTTGGGGTGTATGGAATATGTGGTAGAAGGATTGTTATTTATTTAAGAGTTGTTCCAGGATCCAATGCAGTCTGCATATTAAAATAGGGGGTAAAGTTAAGCCTGGAGGCCTGCTGTACTATAGTTGTGCATCTGTCTCTCCCCTCCACCCCACCCCCCAATCTTAGGGACAGATAGGTCTCAAATAAGGTTTTGCTGGAGTTCATGATGCCTCTTTTGTGAAGCTTGAATTTCACACTCTTCTATATTAGTACTGTCAAAATGCCAGTGCTGAAAATTGTCTCCCACGGTGTAGGCTCCTTAATGCTATGGAATATGACTCTAAGCAGCAAAGCCTATGTGCACACATAAGGACAATGCACACATGAGTTGTAGCAGCACATGCTGTGCATGCAAATTATAATCACATGCACTGTACACATTTTCCTAAAAAATAGAAGAAGAAGAAGAAGAAGAAGAAGAAGAAGAAGAAGAAGAAGTAGGGATGGCGGAGAATTTCTCCCCGACGCATTCGGCCCCCCGAAATTGGTGGTGAAATTCTCCGCCACCCCCCTGGGATGGGACCAAAACATGATGGGGGGGACCTACAGGGACCAAATAAGGAACACAAATGGCGGCGCCCCATGGGGGCCGCCATTTGCGTACGCACTTTTTTTTTTTCAAAGTCACCCGTGATAGGCTACGTAACAATTAACGTAGCCTATCACGGCTGACTTTGCAAATCTAGCCATGATAGGCTGCGTAAATTGTTACGTAGCCTATCACGAGGTCTTTTTTTTTTTTTTACTTTCGTAGTTCGCGGCCGGGGAGACGGGGCGCTTCTCCCCGGCCTGAATTTTGGCTGGGCGAGGCGGGAAGCCTCCCCCCCAGCCTGAATTTTGGCCGGGTGAGGCAGGGCAGCTCCCCCCCTCGCCTGAACTTCGGGGGGAGAAGCGAAGCACCTCCCCCCCACCGCGAATCACCCCTGCGAAAAGGTAAGTGACTTTTGTACATCCCTAAGAAGAAGCCCTGGTCAATATGGCAGATGTTGACTTCCTCTCAGTGTTAATGCCACACCTTCACTACAATTGGTCAAAGGGTCTTAGTGCAACCAAAAAACTATGAAATAAATGGGTGTATTTATTTATAGCATTTTTACCCCACTCTTCAACCAAAAAAGGCTTCCCAGAGCAGCTCACATAGATTAATAATAAGCAAGTCTCTGTCCTCAGGTTTACTATTGAAAAGCCACAACCCAAAAGGGAAAGGGATTGGGAGAGAGAAGGGGAAAGTAACCCCCCCAGGCACCAGTTCTTTATTTCAAAGTTCTTATAGGTGTTCTTTCAGGCAGAGGAGGGCAAAACAAGCTTCCTGCATGTTTCTTCTCTAGCTGATATATGGGGGTTAGCTGGGATCCTCCTTGCCATGATTTTTATTCTGGGAGTTGGGGGTTGCAACTTCCCAGTGGCTCTCTGGCTGATTGATGAGGCAGCAGTCCCAGAATTGTCAGTTGGAGCTCTGTGTTCCACTATGTTTTCCTTCTGACATGGAGTGTGTGTGAAGTGAGCTTCCTGCTGTCCGCTGCCCCCCTGGCTGATGTATGGGGCCAGGTTGTTCTCCTCCTTGCCATGATGCAATTCCTGGGAGGCAGGGTTTGCAGCTTATATATCTATCCTTCTTTTTCTCTTACCTAGACTCAAAGCAGCTGACACTCAGCTTTAAAGTACCACCATGATTTTATCATAAAACACAGGAATCCAAATCACACAACAAACGAACAAACTACTAATGAAAACTCACAATTAGATTCACAGGACATTGCTGCAGACCTGTGCATATTTCCTTGGTAGTAAGCTCCATTGAACTCAGTGATGCTGACTTCTGACTGTATAAGTGGAACGTGTACAACCTATTGGGCTTTAACAAAAGATCTTCAGTCTGCTGAAAGGCAATCTTTCGCTTTTCATTAGAAATGCAAACAATCGTGCAAAGAAGCCTTAACATTTAAACATCTTGCATGATGTAGGAGCCTCACCAAAGGAAAAGCAAAGAAGTATCTGGGCTCTGATGGAGTATTTTGTTCTATGACCTGGTTTGATGACATGACAGCCCACTGTGGGTTAATTCATCCTTGGGGCACCAGGGCACGTGCTGCTGTCTGCCATTATGACTATGCAAGCCTTGGTTGGGGGTCGCTGTATCTTGACGTGTCATCCGAACCTGGGTGGTGGGGGTTATTTGAGGGTTAAACTTAACCCACCATCTGTTTTAGGGTTATGCAAGGTTTGCTGAACTATCAGATAACCCTGCCAGCTGGGTTCAAATGGCACAACAAGCCATGGCAACCCCCAGCCAGGGCTGGCATATTCAGAATGGTGGAACAACCACAGCTCCTTGCAGGTAGATTAACTCACAATTGATATCATGTTATGGAAACTGGCCCATTCTCTGACTTCCTCCATGTGAATCTGTCCAAAAAGCCCATTATCACCTCATTCACTTGCCAGAGCAAGGGAAATCCATCAGTTACCATGATGATGGAATCACTCCTGCTATGAATGAATGAATTAATGAATGAATCCTGTAAGCCCAGCATTTCCCACAGTAATGAATTCCCCTTTAGGTATTATGATTTGGTTTATGTACATATCTTTCAACATGTCCTGAGGCCTCAGACTTGGTTAGAACCAATATACCCTTCCCTTTAACAACAACAACAACAACAACAACAACAACAACAGCAACAACAATACCTAGCAGCAAATTAGAGCCCCAGTTTTTATCCAGGCAGTATAAACTAGGAATTTCGGGTGTCTCCTTTCATTCATTACAGCCCACAAAAGAAAATTGTCACAGATGTGATGAGCATGAGCGACAGAAAGCAGTTCCAGTGGTGTCAAAATAAGCGACCTAACTCTGTCTCCCAAGCAACTGAAACATGGAGAGAGAGAGAGAGAGAGATCATTAATTGAATTGAACATGATGCTGTTAGCACATTTATTCTGCCATTTAATTGTTTTGAAAGCTGTCCCTGTAACAAAAATAAACAAATACAAAAAATCATCCCTCTTAATAATCAGACCATTTTCAAAGGAGCTCCCTCCAGTTTAGTACTATTGCCATCTCCAGACTGGCTCAAGGAGTACATTCTCACAGATTTCTTCAAAAGGGGAACAGGATGGCAGAGCATGCAGTAAATATGATTTCATTTTAAAAATAAAGCAGTCAGCCTGTACTCCTGAGCATGGATGTCGGAGAATTCCAGAACAGAAACAGATGAGTTCAGATTTTCAAGAATCCAGTTCATGGATTCCACAGCAGACTGGCTTTTCCTCTTTCAGGCAGTTTCCATGGACTTGTGGACTGATTTTCTAACTTCCTTGTAGGAAAAACATGCAAAATAAAATAAAATAAATTTAAAAGCGGCCAAAAATGCACATTTCCCCCATAGGCTGAAGTGTGAAAATGTGCATTTTGGGGGAAATCGCATATTTTTGCACATGCAAAATTGTGCGATTGCATATTGCTCAAATGCAAATTTGCACAGATTTGGAAACAAAACAAAATTCTGAGTCCAGCAGTGGGCAGACAATGGAACGGAAGGCACCTGACAATCTGAAATACAGATGGAATGGATTTTATACAGTCCATACATCCCTACCCCTGAGTATAGGTGAGGTGAACAACAACCTGCTCACTGTAAAGGCCATCTGGATTTTGGGAGTATTCCTCATGAATACTCAAAAGACATCAAAGGGTTTTGAGAGTATTTGGTCCAATGTCTATTGTAGATCCACCCCCCCCCCGCCACACCCATAGCCTAGGTAAACACATCTGATGAATTTGTAGCCTGACACCTAGCCATACCATACAGTACTGGCTCCATGTTTTTTGAGGGCCCTTGGGCAAGACACTCTCCATGCCCCCCTCCCTCAATGAGCCTACTTTCTCACCACCATTGTTATAAGCTGCTATTGCTCCTCATCCTTTTTCTCATCATGACTACCACTTGCTTGTTTGACAGGCAGAGAGCCAGGGAGCAAGTAGGCAGTAGCATCTCCTGCTCCTTCTCATCATGACCATTGCCTGGTCCAGAGCAAGATGCAGGTGAACAACCAGGTTGCCATGGTGAAGAGGAGGAGCAACTCCAGGGGGATCTTGTCAGTGGGAACCTGCTGGGGTGTGGGTCCTCAGTAGGTGCCCAGTCATGCCAAACCTTGACACCAGCCCTGATCCCCTGACAGCTCCCCATCTTGTGGTAGGTCAGGGCTGGTGATAAAATTCACCATGCCTGAGCAGACCAAACACCCTAACAGGTCCCACCGGTCCTGACACTTGCCCCATTCTCTCTTATGAGGCAGCTGTGAGACACCATTTTAGGTTTCTCATAATGCCCTGGGACAATGGTTTGTCAGCTGCCCTGAGGCACTGTGTGAAAACTGCAGTGGAAGCCACCAGGTTCTGATAGGAGGTGCAGCCATCTTACACCATTGGAGATAAGCCCACTGGGTAAGTCCACTGGCAGAGTGAGGGTGAAACCAGCTCCAAATGTGCCCCAGGGAGAACACTATGCCCTTGCAATAAATCTTTTTACTTTTCTGAGGGGTGGAGGGTAAATGATGGCAGGACAGATTGCTCACTCTCTCATTTACAGGCCAGCTGGATGGCCAGCCTATGAGACCTGCCAGCACTAAGTTCACTTCCTCACAGAGGAAGGGTTCTTTTATTATGAAAGGGTGGGGGGAACTACCTATGTAGGGCTAGGGCAGAAAAAGAATCCTGATAGAGATTTGAAAGGATCTGCTTCCACTTAGAAATGTGTTTCCTGTTTTTGAGTGGGAGAACTTTTCAAATCCCCCTTTTTCTAATACTAATATCCAGGCTGGGCTAATCCCCCAAAATAATTTCCCTGGCGTGTGAGTAGGGATGTCTGAAAATTCTGCCACAGACTCCATTGAGGCCAGATTCTTTTGAATCTGGCCTCTGGAGTCCGTGGCAGAACGGGTCCACCTCCCTCCGCCTAGGGATGTCAGAGAATTCTGCCAGAATTTTAAATGGCATCGAATTCTGACAAATACGGTCCACAGAATCCTCTTCGGAATGGGGCAGCCTGGTCGACCTGGACTGGAGCTCACACAGAAACATTTTTTTTTGTCCGACGAATGGCGGATTTTACGAAAATAATTACAAAACGAAATCCATAAATTGGAAATGAAGGAAGAAGAACGCGAATGGCTTTACCCTTTTTACGAGGAATTTTCCCTGTGACCCGAGGCTTTCTTTCACTGGGGCTGAGTCTTGAAGTCCACGGAAATCCTCCATCTTTTCTCTTTATTGTCTGTGGAGGTGAGATCAGGTCAGGTCAGGTGAGGAGAGGTCAGGTGAGGTGAGGTCAGGACAGGTCTGGTGAGGTCCGGTGAGGTCAGGTGACTGGAAGTTATGTGGGGAATCCCCATGATGGGCTTTTCCCTTTTTACAAAAATAAATAGGCTTACGGAGACTGATGGTGGGTGCGCGAAAAGGATTTTTCGACAGTACTTACAGGATTATTTACATAAGTTTGGGAAGCTGGAAAAAAAAAGGGGGAATCCAGGGCATGCGGATGGGGGAATGGGGTGGCCCTCAGCTCTGTGGGATCCTCACAGAGTGGAGCCGCTCGGCGAGGATTCCGAGGGGAGGAATGGATCGCCTCCTTCCCCCACAGATTCCCCACTGGAATGAACGGTGGGGAATCCGTACATCCCTACTTCCACCTCCCGCCGGACCCACGCAGAGCTGGATCCTCCTCACTGGCCAGCTCTGTACAGCAAGCGATACGCCTGCCATCACCATGTCATATCGCTGAGCACTCACTGCAGGAACGGATCTGGATGCAAATGGCATCTGTTACGCCTTTTGTGTCCCTGTTTTTTCACGTGATAGGCTACACATTTGTATTTACATAGATATTTGCATAGCCTATTGCGTGAAAAAACAGGGATGCATATGGCGCAGCAGACACCATTTGCATCTGGATCCCTTCCTGCAGTGAGTGCTCAGCGATACGGCATGGCAATGGCGGCCGTATCGCTTGCTGTATGGAGTCGGCCGGCAGCTCCGCGGAGTTGCCATGGAGTGGAGCCAGCCGACAAGGATTCCAGGGGGACGAAAGGATCACCTCCCCCCTCTGCAGACTCCCCCCTGGACTGGCAGATAGGGGATTCGTACATCCCTACATGTGAGGCAACATTGTGCCCCAGTGTTTACACCTTGCTGCAACAATATGGGAGTTGTCGCAGGGCAGTGGACTGTATTTGAATGATGCAGCTAGGGATGTATGAACCCCCCATGGTCTGGTCTGGGGGGGTGGTCCATGGAGGGGCAATTTGGGCCATCCAGGGCCCCACGGAATCCTCCAGAGCCCAGCTGCTTCTGTCAGAGTTGGCAGAGTGGCTCTATGGCTCCCTATAAGATGCAATATGCTAATGGCAGCTGCCATTAGCCTATTGCAGGAAAAATACAGCTGTAAATGATGTATTATACACCATTTGTGGCTGTAAAGCACTGACTTTGACCTGAATTGCAGCTGTTTATGGCTGTATTTAGGTCAAAGTAAGTGCTTTACAGCAGCGATTGGTGTACAATATGCCATGCACGGCTGTAACTTTCTTGTGATAAGCTAATGGCAGCTGCCATTAGCATATCACATCTTATAGGGAGCTGGAGAGCAGCCCCATGGGAACTCCTCTGAACCTGGAGGTAAGTGCGTCCACTCCATTGCAGACTCTGGAGGTCAGATTCTTTGGAATTTGCAGCAGAATTCTACAACATCCCCAGATGCACCTACCACAACCATCAAAATCACATGGGTCTTTCTCATGCAATCCCCTGCCCCCCACTAAGGATGTACAGATTTTCTTAAATCTGTTCCATCTGTGTTTCATGGATTGTCTGGTGTCTTTCATTCCATCATCCACTCATTGATGGAATTGGATTTCATTTAGCAGAATGCCATTGTATTTTTGTGATTTTGCATTAGTGCTAGTTTGCATTAGCAGTAATGCATACTTGTCCAAATTCACTAATCTGCATTAGTTAATGTGAATTAGTGCTACTCAACCTCACCCCAAAAGTGAAAAACTGGTCCACAACTTCACAGAATCCACGTGACTTGAATCCACAATGGATTCAAATGAGTTTGGATTTCTAGAAATCTTACCTGCAGATTCCTCAGTGGTCTGGCTTTTCCCAAGTCACATGGCTTTTCCCAAGCCCACAAGTGGGCTTGTGGACTTTTTTTTTTAACTTTCTGGAATCCTGTGCAAAGTTAGTCATACAACAATATGAAACATATGGGCGGGGGGGACGGGACACACCACTGTCTGAAAAAGCACATTTCCCCCCATAGGTAAAGTGTGAATATGTGGATTGGGAGGGGGGGATTTGTGCAAATGCACATGTTTAGAAGTGCATATTTGCACAAGTGTGCCCTTTTCAACATGAATGCACATTTGGGAAATTGAGAAAAAATCCAATTCCATCAAGAAGCGGACAACAGAACAAAAAATGCCTGACAAACTGACAAACAGAACAGATTTAACAAAATACATACATCCTACTCCCCTCCAAATCACCATATATCTCACACTGACCTCTGCACTGATTGCAATATAATAAGGATTATTTCTTTCTCTCCTATAAAAGTAATTTCTGTCCACCTATTGCAATATAACTAATCTCCTTCACATGTCACGGTAATTACCACTGACGTCCTCTGGATATCTTAATATCATTTTTGTGCCATACTGGCATTAGGCTCATTATCTTCTGGAACATCATAAAATAACGACTCATATTTCCAACTACTCCCTTCAAGAACTTCTCTTTAAATCCATATCCCACGGCATAGAGATGAGGGAGGGGCCCCATTCTCCTCTAGAGATGGAAAGACATGGAACCTCCTTAGCACTGTGTTTTATGCATAAACGCTTGCCGAAGATTGAAGAAAAGCTTACTGTGTAATGAATGGAATATCATTATTACAATCAAGCCCCATTATTCAGTGAAATAGTGACTGGAACTGCTCCTGAAATGTTTTTCTTTTAATTATTATTCTGTCATTATTATTGAGATGATGATGATCATAAATCATGATGACCATAAATCATGATGATCATGTTGATGTAAATAAGATAATAGCAATAACAACAACAATATTTTTGTTGGTGGCATTTCGGATTATTTATTATTGGCTATTGATCCATCTGCTTTTAGATCTCTTATTTAGGTTGCATTGTTTGTTGGTTTTTATGCTATTTGGTTTCTTAAAATGTTTAAATGTGATGGTGAGCTGCCTTGGAGCCCCTAACTCTAAAGAACTGTTTTGGAGAGCCTTCATTAGTGAGGAGCAGTGAACAGGCCTTTTCATGGGTAGTTCCTCATCTTTGGGATACCCTCCCCGGACTTGTACAGAAAACACATGCATTACTGTCCTTTCCATGCCGGCTAAGACCGATTTATTCTCCAAGCCTTTTAACTAACTTTTATCCATTCCTCACTGATCTGTTTATTCTGGTGACTGTTGCTTTGTTAATATCTTGCTCCTGCTCTTGCTATTTTCCTGTTTTGTTGTGTACAGAGACTGTACAGAGGGTAATGTCCAACATGGCTGCTGCACGTACACAACTGAAACCACACTACCATAAGTCACTTCTAGTGCAAAACTTACAGCATAAGCAGGTGCAATGGGTTTCCTGGGGAAACCTATCACACCAGCTTATGCTATTGGTGCTGTGCTAGAGCTTGCTTATGCTTGTTGTTGTTCAGTCGTTCAGTCGTGTCTGACTCTTCATGACCCCATGGACCATAGCACGCCAGGCCTTCCTGTCCTGCACTCTCCCCTGGAGCGTGCTCGTCCATATTCATTGCATCTGTGATGCTATCTAGCCATCTCATCCTCTGCCGTCCCCTTCTCCTTTTGTCCTCAGTCTTTTCCAGCATCAGGGTCTTTTCCAGTGAGTTTTCTCTTCGCATTAGGTGGCCAAAACATTTGAGCTTCAGCTTCAGTATCTGTCCTTCCAATGAGCACTCAGGGTTGATTTCCTTTAGGATTGACTGATTTGACCTCCTTGCAGTCCAGGGGACTCGTAAGAGTCTTCTCCAGCACCACAGTCCGAAAGCATCAATTCTTTGGTGCTCAGCCTTCCTTATAGTCCAGCTCTCACAGCCAGAGGTTACTACTGGGAAAACCATAGCTTTGATTAGACGGACCTTTGTCGGCAAGGTGATGTCTCTGCTTCTTACTATGCTGTCTAGGTTTGCCATAGCTTTCCTCCCAAGGAGCA
This sequence comes from Heloderma suspectum, assembly GCF_057233095.1. Classification (NCBI taxonomy): domain Eukaryota; kingdom Metazoa; phylum Chordata; class Lepidosauria; order Squamata; family Helodermatidae; genus Heloderma; species Heloderma suspectum. The sequence goes on from NC_139466.1 coordinate 8,640,064, forward strand.
AGCATCTTTTAATTTCATGGCTACAATCACCATCTGCGGTGATCTTGGAGCCCAAGAAAATAAAATCTGTCACTGCTTCCATTTCTTCCCCTTCCATATGCCAGGAAGTGATGGGGCCAGATGCCATGATCTTCGTTTCTTTACTGTTGAGTTTCAAACCAGCTTTTGCACTCTCCTCTTTCACCCTCAACAAAAGGCTCTTTAGATCCTCTTCACTTTCTGCCATTAGGGTGGTATCGTCTGCGTATCTGAGGTTGTTGATAATTCTCCCGGCAATCTTAATTCCAACCTGTGATTCATCCAACCCGGCATTTCTCATGATGTACTCTGCATATAAGTTAAATAAGGAGGGCGACAATATGCAGCCTTGTTGTACTCGGTAGATCCATGTGTGGTTCTTACTGTTGCTTCTTGACCCTCGTACAGGTTTCTCAGGAGACAGGTAAGGTGGTCTGGTACCCCCATCTCTTTCAGAATTTGCCACAGTTTGTTGTGATCCACACAATCAAAGGCTTTAGAGTAGTCAATGAAGCAGAAATAGACGTTTTTCTGGAATTCTCTTGCTTTCTCCATGATCCAGCAAAAGTTGGCGAGTTGATCTCTAGTTCCTCTGCCTCTTCGAAACCCAGCTTGTACTTCTGGTAGTTCTCGGTTCGCATACTGCTGAAGCAGCCTAGCTTGTAGGATTTTGAGCATAACCTTGCTGGCATGTGAAATGAGCGCAATTGTGCAGTAGTTTGAACACTCTTTGGCATTGCACTTCTTTGGAATTGGAATGTAAACTGACCTTTTCCAGTCTTGTGGCCACTGTTGAGTGTTCCAAATTTGTTGGCATATTGAGTGCAGCATTTTAACAGCATCGTCTTTTAGGATTTTAAATAGCTCAGCTGGAATACTGTCATCTCCGCTAGCTTTGTTGTTAGTAATGCTTCCTAAGGCCCACTTGACTTCACTCTCGAGGATGTCCGGCTCAAGTTCAGTGACCACACTATCATGGCTATCAGGGACATTCAGATCTTTCCTGTATAGTTCTTCTGTGTATTCTTTCCACCTCTTCTTAATCTCACCTGCTTCTGTTATGTCCCTGCCTTCTTGGTCCTTTATCATGCTCATCTTTGCACAAAATATTCCCTCCGATTTTCTTGAAGAGTTCTCTAGTCTTTTCCATTCTATTGTTTTCTTCGAATTCTTTGCATTGTTCATTTAAAAAGGCCTTCTTGTCTCTCCTTGCTATTCTCTGGAACTCTGCATTCAGTTGGATATATCTTCCCCTTTCTCCCTTGCTTTTCGCTTCCCTTCTTTCCTCAGCTACTTGTAAAGCCTCATCAGACAGCCACTTGGCTTTCTTGCATTTCTTTTTCTTTGGGATAGATTGAGTTGCTGCCTCCTGAACAATATTACGGACCTCCGTCCATAGTTCCTCAGGCACTCTGTCTATCAGGTCTAATCCCTGAAATCTCTGAAAAGTCTATTCCTCACCTCCACTGTATATTCATAAGGGATATGATTTAGGTCATACCTGAATGGTTTAGTGGTTTTCCCTATGTTCTTCAATTTAAGCCAAAATTTTGCAATAAGAAGCTCATGATCTGAGCCACAGTCAGCTCCAGGTCTTGTTTTTACTGACTGTATAGAGCTTCTCCATCTTTGGCTGTAAAGTACATAATCAATCTGATTTTGATATTGACCATCTGGTGATGTCCATGGGTAGAGTCGCCTCTTGTGCTGTTGGAAAAGAGTGTTTGCTATGATCAGCGTGTTCTCTTGGCAAAACTCTATTAGCCTTTGTCCTGCTTCATTTTGTACACCAAGGCCATGCCTGCCTGTCATCCCGGTGATTTCTTGACTTCCTACTTTAGCATTCTAATCCCCTATGATGAAGAGGACATTTTTTTTTGGTGTTAGTTCTAGAAGGTGTTGTAGGTCTTCATAGAACCGATCAACCTCAGCTTCTTTGGCATCAGTGGTTGGGGCATAGACTTGAATTCCTGTGATGTTGAATGGTTTGCCTTGGATTCGTACTGAGATCATTCTATCATTTTTAAGATTGTTCCCCAGTACTGCTTTTCCCACCCTTTTGTTGACTATGAGTGCTACTCCATTTCTTCTAATGGATTCTTGCCCACAGTAGTAGATATGATGGTCACCTGAAGTAAAGTCGCCCATGCTTGTCCATTTTAGTTCGCTGATTCCCAAGATGTCGATGTTCAGTCTTGCCATCTCATGTTTGACCACCTCCAGCTTACCTTGATTCATTGATCTGACATTCCAGGTTCCTAAACAATATTGTTCTTTACAGCATCGGATTTTCTTTTCACCAGCAGAGACACATCCACAGCTGAGTGTCCTTTCGGCTTTGGCCCAGCCGCTTCACTCTTTCTGGTGCTACTTGGAAATACCCTTTGCTCTTCCCCAGTAGTATATTGGACACCTTCCGACCTGAGGGGCTCATCTTCCAGCGTCATATCTTTTTGCCTTGTGATACGTTCCATGGGGTTTTGTTGGCAAGAATACTGGAGTGGGTTGCCATTTCCTTCTCCAGTGGACCACATTTTGTCAGAACTCTCTGCCATGACCTGTCCGTCTTGGGTGGCCCTGCACGCATATCTTATGGCTTCACTGAGTTACACAAGCCCCTTCGCCACAACAAGGCAGTGATATGCTAGCACTACATAAATGGTGTAATTTCAGCAAATGTTGGCTCCAGGTTTTTGAGGGCCCTTGGGTAAGACACCATCCATGCACCCCTTTCCTCAGAGAGTTTACCTTCTTTCTGCCATTGTGGCCAGCTGCTATTGGTCCTCTTCTTTCTCATCATTGCTACCACTTGTTTGCTTAGCACACAGAGATCCAGTGAGCAAGGAGGCCGTTGCATCTGCTGCTCCTCCTTTTCATCACTTCTGTTGTCTGGGCAGGGTGAGAAGCAGGTGAACAAGCAGGTTGCAATGCTGAAGAGGAGGATCAAGTCCATGGGGTTCTTGTCAATGTGCCCTTGCTGTGCTGTGGGCCTTTAGCAGGTGTCCAACCATGCCTTCCCTTGACCCTGACCCTGAGTACAGTAGCTACTTCAGATATTGCTCAGATAGTTTTAATTTTTTAATTTTTAGCTCCAATGGTCTTTTGTGAATGGCTTTGGAGACTATTCTTTTAGTTAGTGGAAATGGCATATAAATATTTGAAATATTTGTCCAGAGGAGGAGAAAGATGGTAAAGAGCCTGGAGACCAAGTCCTCTCTGGAAAGATTGAAGGAGTTGGGTATGTTCCACCTGGAGAAGAGGTGATTAAGAAGACCCAATAGAGCAGCCATTTTCAAAGATTTGAAGGTGTTCTCATATAGGAGATGGAAGATTTCTTTTTTTCCTGTTGCTCCAGAGGTTCAGACTATGAGAAAGGAGATTTTAACTCCCATTAGGAAGAACTTCTGATGGTACAAGAAACTGTTCGACATTGTAACAGACTGCTCAGAAAATGATTTTTTTTTCATTAGAAGCTTTAAAACTGAGGCTGGATGTCAACCCTTTGGGGATGTGATAGCAGTGGATTTCCCTCATATGCAGGGGTTGGAGTAGATGACCTTTGTGGTCTCTTCCGTCTCTGTTATCCAATTCCATGAAATAAATAAACAAAATCAAGAAGGGTGGGGTGTGAGTGTTTAAAATAAAATCATAATTATCATGATCCTTGTTATTATTGTTCTTATCAAGCTTTTTTTCAAATGCACTATTGGGGAACAGGAGTGGAATTCAGGAAATTACGGTGCCTCCTCTGAGGTAGGCTCAGAAGTCTGTAACAAGGGAGAGGCCTTTTTGGTGCCCCCCCAATTATGGAATGTCCTTCCCTATGAGGCACACCTGGCACCAACGTTCTTATATTTTTGGTGCCAGGTTAAGACTGTCCTCTTCTCTCAGGTATTTGGCAGCATATGATGAGGTTTTAATCATACTGTTGAGTGTTTAAAATTGTTGTCTGTCTGTATGTCTCTGGGTGTGCTGTCTGTTTACATGTTTGTATGTAAATGGTGTTTATATTATGTATAATGCATTTTTAAGGTTTTTAATCTTTGTAAAATACACAGAGAATTTTGGCCACTGGGCAGTATAGACATGCAATACATGAAATGAAATATGTTCCAGAGATTTTCCTAGATGAATCACATTGAGTATTCCTCTCATGACAAAAAGTCTAAAGGAGAAAATATCCATTACTTCCATTTATCTGTGGGTGTCATGGGGAGGGATGCAGCAGGTTGAATTGGACTAGTGACATAACATTTGTAAGTCTTTACCTGGGTGACTCGAACATCTAAGTGGGAAAATGGCATCTTGCTTCAATTGATTGACCTTTGTTACACCCTTGCCCAGTATTCTAAAGTAGGCCATTGTTGTTGTTGTTCAGTCGTTAAGTCATGTCCGACTCTTCATGACCCCATGGACCATAGCATGCCAGGCCTTCCTGTCCTCCGCTGTCTCCTGGAGTGTGCTCAAGTTCATATTAACTATTTTGCCAATTTCACAGGTGAGTACATATGACTACCTATCTACAGCCCAAACCCAAGGATCTTCATTTGGACTTGGTAGAAGATGTGATGATCCTGGAGGGGGGGGGGATTCTAAGAATCTGGCCTCATTGGAGTCCGTGGCAGAATTCTCCACCATCTCTACTTCAAACAGGTCTTATTTCCCTGCACTTTAATACCTTGGTTGCAGCCAAGTTATGGAAAAAGAATATGCCAGCCCTCTAGAGGAGTTCGCTGTGTAGAGACTGGAAGCTTGCAGAGTTGTAGTTCGGTCCTCTGTGAGATCTCTCTCCCTTTGTACATAATAGTAGTACATCTCTTTGATCTAGTAGGTGGTGGCAAGTAGCTATTGATTCTCTGAGTATTTTAGTCCCTGTGGTAAAGATGGAGCAGTTAAGACACTCATGTATTTGGTTTATCTTATGTACTGCATCATCCTGGGGTGTGTGTTCCAGGGTAAGGAAAGAGGTAAAGATTCTCTGAAGAAGTCCAGAAATATCACATTAGAATTTTTGCTCTGATGGTAATGTATTACAGTAATTGTTTTTTACCTGCTAAAGTCCGTGTTCTTTTGTGAAACACTGGGGACACAATTTCTTCAAGCAGATAAGAATGTCTTCCCTTTGGTGTTGAACATTTGGGGGTGGGGGGATGACGGTTTTAATTCTTTTTGTCACAACTCTCCTTGCAATCAAAACAGCTGACATTCACAACATTTTATTACCCAGCTTCTGTTATTAAAGAAGTACCCTCTTGAGTGTTGCTGGCTGTAATTCAGTGTATTTGTTTATTTAGAAGCCAGAATAAAAGAGGACCATTTTTGTTTTGTTTTTGTTTTTGCCTTTCTTATAGAGATGTCCTTTATATGCCCTTTGTTGAAATTTAAACTTATCATGGTGAGGAGAAGAATAGAAAAGGTAATTTTCAGACAGTTTCATCTCAGAAGAACATCTTAAAAAGAAAAAAAGGGGGGGGGGACCAGCTTTGGGTTTGCAGTATTAGTTTTCTAGATTCATAACCTATAAACAGCAGATTCTCATAAGATGTATTCACTGGGATAGGAGAACCAGAAGTCTGTGAATTTACCAAGATTCCCTGAACACCATTTCATAGCTCAGTTCGTCTCACTCTATTTCTCATGACTGAGCTGTTGTTATTGTTTTTCCTTCAAACAGGAAAATTGTACACTCCCCCACCCACCCCCTTGACTAATGCATGAAAATGTGCATTTTTTTTTTTTTTAAGTGCTCATTTTTCACAATATACCCTTTTCAAACACAATTGCAAGTTTGGGAATTTGTGAACTTTTCCCTGAAATAATACGACCCTATTCACATCTTGGATTGCGAGTGGAACAAATTTGAATGATTTCTGAACTCAATGCCATGATATAATACATCCCTACAAAATGAGCATTTTGCATGGTTATGAGCATTTTGCATCTGGCAAATAAGCCAGATGCAGCCTGGCATTTTGCATGCCAGGCTGCATCTGGCATGCTACTGCTCATATTTTGATTGTGGTGCTCAAGGGCTGCTTCACACATGTGTATTCATCACTTGTTTTCTGTGACATCAAACAATCATTTGCATATGTGAATAGGCCTTGGTTCATACAACTTACCAGACCTACACAAGGAGGGGGAACAGTGCTATCACCACTCCCACAACCACTAGATAGGAATTTCACAAGTGAGGTATTAGTGTGTGACTGCCCAGTTCATCCATTAGACCCAGAATTGATAGATCTGCCAAATGAACATCTAATGCTGAGCTTAACTTTTTTAAAAACAAGTAATTGCAGCCATGGGCTGGGGGGCGGGGTGCAGCAAAGGGGGGGGGGGCTCTGACTTTTCTCCTGTGCCATTTTCCCTCTGAAAATCACCCTCCTAGAAGCATGAGACCATAAGAGGAGCTGTGCTGGATAAGGCCAAAGTCCATCCAGTCCAGCATTCCGTTCACGCAGTGGCCAACCAGCTTCCTATGGGAAACCGATATGCAGGACGTGAGTGCAACGGCACTATCCCACCCATGTTCCCTTGAAACTGGTGTACACAGGCAGACTGCCTCTGATACTGGAGGTAGCATAGAGCCATCAGGAGGACTAGTAGCCATGGATAGCCTTTTCCTCCATGAATTTGTCCATTCCCCTTTTAAAGCCATCCAAATTGGAGGCCATCACCATGTCTTGTGGTAGCAAATCCCATAGTTTAACTCTGCACTGTGTGAAGAAGTCCTTCCTTTTTTTATCTGCCCTGGACCTCCCACCAATCAGCTTCATGAGATGGCCCCATTGGGTTGTCGTATTATAAGAGTAGGTGAAAAATGTCTCCCTATCCACTTTCTCCACATCATGCATAATTTTGTACACTTCTATCATGTTTCTCCTTACTCACCTCTTTCCTAAGCTAAACAGTCCCAGATGTTATAACCTTTCCTCATAGGGGAGTTGCTCCAGCCTTTTGATCCATTAGTTGCCCTTTGCTGCACTTTTTCCAACTTTACAATATGACGTCAATATCTTTTGTTTGGGTGAGGTTACCAGAACTGTACACAGCATGCTAAGTGTGGTTGCACCATAGATATGTACAAGGGAAATATGATATAGGCAGTTCCTTTTCAGTTTCTTTTCTAATCATACCCAACATGGAATATGCATTTTTTACAGCAACTGTGCACTGGGTCAAAATTTTCATCTAACTGTCCACCACAACCCCAAGATCTCTTTCTTGGTCAATCATCACTAGCTCAGTCCCCATCATCATTCAGAATATATGTGAAGTTGGGATTTTTTGCCCCAATGTGCATCACTTTATGTTTGCTTGCATTGAACCACATTTGCCATTTTGATGCCCATTCTCCCAGATTGAAGAGATCTATTTGGGGCTTTTTGCAGTCCCTTTTGATTTAACCATGCAAAATAATTTGGTGTTATCAGCAAACATGGCCACCTCACTGCTCAACCCTTGGGTAGCTATTCTCCCCTGAAGGTGTCATTTCCTGGAATGGTACCATTGGGAACAAACAACAGTTTCAGGCGTATGTTTTCAGCAGGAAAATGGCATAGGTGGAAAGTTAGATCCTCCCTAAGGATGTAGAAGAATTTCATTCCATGCAAACTTGTCCTGGTCACAACCCTGAACATAAAAGTGAGTAGCAATGCAATTCTAGGGAAATTTTCACCATTTCCCAAACTTCCGTCCATGATTGAAAGTACACATTTGCACAACTGTGCATTTCCAATAATGCACACTTGTGCAAATGTGCAAATGACCCCCCCCCACACACACACACACGTCTTCATGCTCTAGGCTATGGAGGGAATACACATTTTCTATTGGAAGAATGCACATTTTCTTCCCAATCAAAAATGTGAAGTTTTCCCAATCAAAAGAAAAGAAAAGAAAAGAAAAGAAAAGAAAAGAAAAGAAAAGAAAAGACGCTCACATTCAGAACACAGTCAAGGTGAACTGAGGTTCTGGAAGGAATTTGGAGAAATTCAGCAACCTTGAATATTGCATGTTTGCCCATCCTTAATTACTCCCACCCCTTAAGTCTTGCACCTGATCACACACACCCTTTTGCTGCACCTGCCATTTCTTTAACAAAAAACAAACCTAGAACAGATGATCATGTGTCAAACTCATAATCTGTTCTAGGGCATACACGGTTTGGAATTGTGTATACTGTTCTGGACAACCCATTGCAAAAAAGATGTTCTAGAGCTGGAAAACAAACAGACAATGACAACAAAACTAGAAGACAAATAAAAGAAGTAAGCCTCAAGCTGTTATTTGAGAGTAGTCATTTATTATGAGCCCAGTGCTTTTTGAGCAAATGTTTTTAGGGACAAAGGACTTTCATGTTTCTTTTTCCAGTGCACCAGAACAACTCAGTCAAGTGTCTTACTCAATGGCTCTAATTCTGCAAACATGTGCCCTTTTAAATAGGTTCCTCCTGTGCAAGCACCGAGTCATTACTGACCCCTAGAGGGACGCCGCTTACGCTGGCGTTTTCATGGCAGACTATAGCGGGGTGGTTTGCCATTGCCTTCCCCAGTCGTGACTACCTTTCCCCCAGCAAGCTGGGTCCTCATTTTACCGACCTTGGAAGGATGGAGGGCTGAGTTGACCTGAGCCGGCTACCCGAGACCCGGCTTCCGCTGGGATTGAACTCAGGTCGTGGGGAGAGTTTCGGTTGCAATACTGCCGCCTACCACTCTGTGCCACACGAAGCTCTTGCCCTTTTAAATAACTGAAGCCCAAACCCCAGATTTAGAATAGGATTAATGTGTTTCTGTATCTTTTACATATTTAATATCTTTTAAAGAACACACCATGATATTAAGCTGAAGTTTTAGCTTGGTGCATTTGTGCATAATCCCAGAGAGATGCTGATCCCAACTTCTGACAGAGACTGAAGAAGAGACTGAAGTAAAGGAGCTCATGAATACACAGGGAGAAATGGGGGGCTGGGAGTCACAAGGATTTCATTTAGGCTGCATTTCAAAGCAAACTAACCTGATCTGCAGCTCCTGAACTAATGTGCAGATTGGACTGAAAACAGCTATGCTTTGGATTTCACACTTAAATTTAGGGATGCTGGAGAAATTTGAGATGGACTAAAACAAGCTCAGATTTCTAAGAATCTGACCTGTGGAATCTGCTGAGGAGCAACCCCCTCAGGCAGTGCAGAGTTCGCAGACTGTCAGATCTATTTATTTATTTTTACTTTCCTGAAATTTACGCATATAAATTCATAGGACAATATACAAGTTTCTCCTGAGGTAACACTGAATGGAATGGGGGACAATACGCTAAATGTTACGTACTGAGGTAAATTATGTAAATACTTACATAAATATTTACGTAATTATTTGCACATTTTTCTGCATGATGAAAAAATAAATATTTGCATCTGTCTGTGGATGGACGATGGGACAAAAGGCACCTGACAATCTGTGAAACACAGATGGAGCAGATTTTACACAGTCCGTACATCCCAACTTGAAATGTACCAAAATGCCCGTTAAAAAATGCTATCATGTGACTTACAGATCCTAATTTGGATGTTCTCCTTCCCCACTCCAACTCAGGACTCTGAACATGGAGAAACTGACTTCACCATCAAGTCATATTTATACTTGTTCTCCAACCCCAACCCCTGTTTTCTGTAATATCTTGCCTGAAGAAGAGATTTGGAGATCTCAAAAGCTTGCACCTTTTCATGATCTTTTGATTGGCATCGAACGATACCTAACAAAGTTATTGAACTAATATAGATTTTGGGATAAACTAGTTTTTAACTGATACAGGTCAGAAGTGTTGCTTTTTTTGTGAAGGTTGGGCCCCGCTCCTACTATTGTAACCATTCCTATGTATATGTAACTGAAATAAATGCCTATTCTTACCTTGTTCACCTATGTCTCCATTCCCTTCTCCTTTTATTGTCTCCCTTGTTTCCAGTTTTAGATTGGAAGGTTCTTGGGGCAGAAGCTCCTCTTCTTGTACTCTGTAAACGGCCATGCACACTGATGGTGTTATATAAACAATACATAATGCAGATATGCTCTAATGAACTGTGTGCATGGAATTATGCAGCATCATAAGGAAATTTGGCAGGCAGGACTAGAGCACCAACAGCTACTGGGAGAACAATGGAAAAATACTGTGTCAGTGGAATGGGAGAGGTAGCAGAAAGAGTTGGAGTTTTGTTTGGACAGCCAATTAGGGGTAGTTCACATAATAGCGTCATCGGATGGGAACGTCCAGGAAGTTGTGTGGACTTACACCTTGTGCATTTTAAAGAAAGGGTGTTGAACCTCACACTTGGGGACCAAATTCAGCCCTCCTGGAGTGTCAGTCTGGCCATGCCACCTTCCCCATGTCACCAGGTAGTTCCTGCTTTTTGGTCCCTCTGTCCTCCAATCATTTGGCGTTTTTCCAGCCCTTGCATGGATCCCCACCACCACCACCATTCTGTAAGGTGGAAATGCATCTCCTAAATCTTAATTACTGGCACTAAGAGCATAAAGCTAAATTATGCTGACATTTTTGTCATTTCACCCCAGTCCTTTTTGCCTTTGGCCTTGCCCACCACTGGAATGCAGTCCCCAAGAACTTCTCCAAAATGGAATTTGGCCCTTCAGCTGAAAGACGTTCAACATCCCTCTATTAGACAATGATGTTCTAGTGTTCTAAACCAAATCACTCTTTCAGAGGGAGAAAGCTGTCCTGTTGCTTATTTCCATATATTTCCATACTTGCACATTTAAAATGCTTTGACAGTCTGCTTCTGGGTATATGGGTTTTAGGTGCACCAAGTCTGCTGACTAGAGGAGACTTTCGCAGGAGCCTTAATAGTTACCAACACGGCTGCTATAAAGAATTAATGCTCGGAGAGGTGTTTCATTATGTTTAAACTTCCATTGTGTAATTGAATTAAAAGATGTTGCATCAAAATAACACACCAAAATGCTGTACTGAGCAAATTTGACTTGACGGCTGATGAAATAAGTGACAGACTCATGTAAAATGCAACAGTTATGGGTATTGGCATTCTGTGGTAATTTGCAAGTGTTGTGCATGTTTTATTCCTTCCAGATTGATAGCGTAGGAGGAGGGGGAAGACGACGAGACTGACAGATGTGGTGTATGGGAAGTCTCCATTTATAAAATGTTAGGCCTGGAAGACTCCAGCTCTCTTCAAAACAACTGACTTGTCTGTACTTTGAGCTGTTTGTGTATTAGTATGTCCACTGGGGGATTTAGAACAAGTTAATGTAACTACAAATGACACTAGTGAAGAGTAGAAACACAATTTCTTGGTTTTTAGGCTCATAATTAATTGGAATTGCTTACAAATAAGTTGCATGACAACCCTGACTGTTCCTCATTAGCTTGATTTCAATAGCAGCTTCCTAGTTTTCAACATGAATCACACACAGTGCTTAGCTGTTTTCTTGAGAGATCAGGTAAGGGCATCGATTGGCATTAATGGCTTGGTCTTTTTCAAGGAAAGAGCAAGATTATTGTTGCCTGGTTCATGTAAATGAGGTTAAGATTACTGAAATAACAAATCAGTATACATCACTCACATCCAATTTCCCCTTCATTTCCCATTTGGATGTGCAAGAGCTTGGTAAGATAGTACGGGTCTATGCTTCCAGATGAATTAATTTGGCACTTCGTGTTTCTGTATTGGAATACAAAATTTCATCATAGATATGTTTGTGAATTCTCATTGGGATTTGAAAATGGGGGGGGAATCCATATGAAGTCCTAGAGAAGGAAATAATTGCAAGGATGAATGGGAATTTTGTTTGGTTCTTTTTTATATAAGACTTTAACAAAATTCTCACATTTCTTCATAACTGGGAGGGAAGAATATGAGATTAATAAAAATAAAAACCAAGTGTGGAGAGCTTTGTCCAGCCAGGCTCAGGACTTTGTATGGTCAGCTCTTAAAGATATGGGTTTCAATCCTTGCACATTCAGCCATGTTTGTGGTGCTGAATACAGTTGCCACCTCTTCTGCTTTTCTTTTTCTGACATGCTCCACTTTAATGGCTACCTGACAGGCAGGTATACCATGGCAATCCCTATGCTGGGAATAGCTTTACTGATTGGAGTTGGCCAGTGCAAATGGGTGAGAATTTTGATTTGTTTTGGTTAGGGGTATATGAGAAATTTGTTTCAGTTCATTTTTGATCAGTATTTTACTCAGTTTATATGTTTCAGAACAAACATGGATGCAGATGCAATCTACAGTTGAAGACCATGTATATCTGAGCTTGCAGTGTGATTTGTGGAGCGAAAAACAACAAAAAATGTGTTGGAAAGCATAGGTACATTTCAAAAATGAGTACGTTTCAAAAATGTGTACATTTCAAAAATATGCGCAATTGATGGGTACATTAAAAATGCATTAAAATAAGCATGGATTTTCACGTGAAAACACACACACACACAACACACACAATCTGATATGGACTTGAGTTGGAACGACTTTGAGATTGAATTTGCCAAAGTTCGGAGAGATCACGTTTTGCTGATTCGCACATTCCTATTTCAGTTTTGCTAAGAATTGAGGGTTTGTTTGTTTTTTAGTGGATGTAGGGATGTACGAAAGTCACTTACCTGTTCGCGGATTATGTTGATGGTGGGGGGGAGGTGTTCCATCCCTCCCTCCGGAATCCTCGCTGGGGGGGGAGGCGCGCCGTTCCTCCCCCCTGGAATCCTCTGCGGCCGGCTGTGCTCCGTGGCAGCTCCGCAGAACAGCCGGCCAGGCCCGGCCAGGCCAGAGCCGTCCGCAGCCGGATTTCCGGGTTTTTACCCGGTTTCTGGGTAAAAACAAAACAAAAAAACCTGCGTACGCAAATGGCGGCGGCTACGGCCACTGCCATTTGCATTCCTTATTTTTCCCCTCTTAATCTACGTAAATATTTACGTAGACTATGACAGCAAAAATCAAGGGGAATGCAAATAGTGTAGCAGGCACTATTTGCGTCCCTTTTTGATTCCCCATTTTAGCCAATGTAAATATTTACATAGGCTAAAACGGGGAATCAAAAAGGGACGCAAATAGCTCCCGCTGCGCTATTTGTGTTCCCCTTGATTTTCGCCGTCATAGTCTATGTAAATATTTACGTAGATTAAGATGGCAAAAATAAGGAATGCAAATGGTGGCGGCCATAGCCGCCGCCATTTGCGTATGCGTTATTTTTTTTTTAACTCATCCAGCCATGATAGGCTACATAAAGATTTACGTAGCCTATCACGTTGTGTGTTTTTTTTTTTAAACCTAGTCATGATAGGCTAAGTAAATCTTTACATATCCTATCACGTCTTTTTCTTTTCTCTTTTTTTTTACAAGAATGGAAATGGTGGTGGCGTCAGCCAGTTGGAAGACCGGCCGCTGCAGCTGCCGCTGCAGCTGCCGCCTCCCGGAAGATCCGCCCCAGGTAAGTTTCGTCCCGGGGGGATCTGCGGGGGGGGGGTGGCAGGCCATTCCGCCACGAAGTTCGGGGGGCCGAATGCACTGGCATTCAGCCTCACCATGATCCATGGCTGAATTCTCTGCCATCCCTAAATGGATGTAAGAGAAAGTGAAACTGACACATTCATCCATCCCTGATCCCTGGCAAGAAGCAGAGTATTAATCAAATTATTGAAATGGAGCTTGGACAAAAATGAACATATTGCCATGATACCAGATGTGTCGCTGGTTAACTTTTTTTCTAGTTGGATACTCATCATTCAATAACCATGGCATAGTAATTGAATGTTGGAATAGGAGTTATGCAGGTTCAAATCTCCTTCTGTCATGCACTTAGCATGCAATCCTATGCATTTTTTTTTAAGAACAGAAGTCCTACAATTCCCAGCATTCCCCAGCCAGCATAACATAGCTGGCTGGGGAATGCTGGGAGTGGTAGGACTTTTTCTATCTAAACATGCAAAGGATTGCCACTTACTTGCTGATCTTGAGCCAGCTACTATCTCTTTTTTTTTTTTTTTGCACTTTTAATCTTTGTGCTGTGAAGTTATTGTGCTGTTATTGTTTTGGCCATCTTTGTAAGCCACCCTCAGAGTTTTATTATAAATTGATGGGCTGGATATCATATCAAGTGCAACAAACACACCAAAATCCATGGGGCTACCAGCAGCCCTCTACTCAATTTCCTTAAAAAAATAAACAAACAACAAAACTTACTATTTGGATGCACATTGTTCTATCACATCTCTTGGAACTGTTACAAAGAAAGAAAGAAAGAAAGAAAGAAAGAAAGAAAGAAAGAAAGAAAGAAAATAACAGTTGAAACATTCCACTGGGTTTCTTGCCATTTCCCAGTTGATAATCTCAAGGGGGGAAATAATAAAGTTCCCACATCTAAATGTATAAATATTGGCAGTCTGCTCACTCCTTTCTCAATCATCGCTCAATTGTCATCACAGACAGGAGATTAAATTGCAACCTTTTGTCAGGCTTCTTCAGCCTACAGAGGCTTGTTCACTGGAATTGAATCTCTAGTATTTTTTTTTTCCATTGTGCATTGCCTACTGTTCTTTTTTGTTAACCTGTAAATGACACTTTTGCAAAAGTGATGTCTTGAAAAGGACTTTCGGTTACTTTGGTAATCACTCAGCTATTGGACTCATCCTACCTATATCACAATCTGGACAAACTAGTGCAGAAATCTGTTTGTACAGCTTTTGAAGGCCAGCCTTGCCTGGGCAGTTTAGGGCACAATCCTATGAAGATAGTCAGATGCCTCCCAACTCGGAGGTGCCAGACTATCCACTGTAGGGTGGGTGGTGCTCAGAGGAGATCCTCTCTTCCACACTCTGGCCATACTACATTTGTGGCTAGACAGCCGATTTTGGTTGTCTAGGTGGGGACATCAGAGCAGGGGGTTGGGGGGAGGCCAGACGGCACATAAGAAGTGTTGTAATGACACTTCCATGGTCTTCAGCCTCCTTGCCCCTGGGAATGCCCCCTGTTTGCCTGCTCTGTGCTGAAGTTATGAGTGCAGAGATGGGGGAAGAACCACACTGCCTATGAGGGGGCAGGGAAGGGGTGAGGGAGGGGTGGGGAGTACAGTTTCTGGGAACCAAACTTGGAGTCCTGGCTCTGAGCTTGGTTCCCAGAAACTGAAAAATCCTATGGACATCTAGACACTGTCTAGCAGCCATAGGACTGCTCTCTCCAACTGCAATCCTACACTCACTTATATGGGAGTAAATCTCACTGAAATCAGTTGAGCTTACTATGAGTAGACATGTGTAGGATTTCACTATTAATATGTTATGAAGCTGGATTTCATCTTGTGATCCCTGCCTGCCCATCAGGAGGGTTTCTAAAATAAAGCAGAAGAACAACACTGGATATCTGAGCTATCTCTCTTTTAAAAACAACCTGCGAGGGATACTAAGCCCTTTCTTTCAGTAGTCTGGAATCCTACACTGCTGAAATAGGCAAGATTCCCAAACTAATTCAATTTAAGAGATAAATGGCCCAATCTTACTCCTTTCAGAGCCTCGTGTGGTGCAGAGTGGTAGGCGGCAGTATTGCAACCGAAACTCTCCCCACAACCTGAGTTCGATCCCAGCAGAAGCCGGGTCTTACAGGTAGCTGGCTCAGGTCGATTCAGCCTTCCATCCTTCCGAGGTCGGTAAAAAGAGTACCCAGCTTGCTGGGGGAAAGGTAGTCACGACTGGGGAAGGCAATGGCAAACCACCCCGCTATAGTCTGCCATGAAAACGCCAGCGCAAGCGGCGTCCCTCTAGGAGTCAGCAATGACTCTGTGCTTGCACAGGAGGAACCTTTCCTTTCCATGTGTATACACACACACACACACACACACACACACACTCATGGAGCCATTTTCTCATGTGCTTCTACTGTTCATTAAGTTTGCTTATTTGGATGTGGTTTTGTTAGTGTTACGATGTGCCTTCTCATTGAACTGGAAGACAGTTTGTGATGAGGCAAGAAAACAGAAGTAGGCGGTTTAGTTCAAATGATGCTTCAAAGACATTCAGTTTAGATTAGAATACAGCTGGTATTCTTACTTTGGGTTGCTTGAGGAAATTGATCTTTCTGAATTCTGATAAAATATGACCTGATCTGGACCTCCCAGAGTAATGTGCAAATCAGAAAGTAGCTTTCCATCGAAGTGTGCTAATTGTTCTAAGTTTCTATGCAAACTAAAGACGACCTTGAATTATTCAAACTATAGTTACACCATCCATTTGCACTTCATTGTTCTGCATTGTTGTTATTATTTAAAGCAAATACTCAACAAAAACATTTTATTTTGGGTCTTCTTGTAAGCAGAGGAGATGGCAGTTTGAATGACAGTTCCAAGTATGGATCCTGGAGAAATTCGAGATGGATTAAAATGAGCTTGGAATTCTAAGAATCTGACCTGCGGAATCTACTGTGGTGTGCCCCCCTCAGGCCGTGTGGAGTCCATGGACTTCTGGATGATTTTTTTCTTACTTTCCCGAAATGTACGCATATAAATCCATTGAAAAACACATATGTTTCTGCTGAGAAAACGTTGAATGGAATGGGAGACAATACACTCAATGTTACATACTGAGGTAAACTGTGTAAAAACTTACATAAATATGTAAATATTTACGTAATTATTTCCATATTTTTCCACATGATGAAAAAAAAAATTTGCATCCATCTATGGGCAGATGATGGAACGAAAGGCGCCTGATAATCTGCGAAACCCAGACGGAGCAGATTCTATATAGTCTGTACATCCCTAGTTCCAACATTTTATTTTCTTTTGTGTGTTTTTAAAATTCCCTACATTCACCTGCTTTTTTTTCTAAACAGATTTTAAGATAAACATCAAAGTCTTAACAGCATTGGAGTGATCCAATAGAAAAGAGGCCAGTAAAAGGCAGTTGTTTGAAACGCCTAATTGAGCTAAGCAGTCCAATCATCTCAGTGGCGTTAATAGCTCTCCTTCTAAAATTAAGAAAGGAAATTATACATGTGCAGTGTTCTACATGAGAATTCCTTCTTCTAGAGTTGTAAAATGATATACAATAGCATTAAAAAGAAAAGAAAAACCTCACCATACAGGTTTATGTATGGCTGCAAAATTCTGCTTTTTATTGACTTTTTTTTTAGATACCTAATCTCCATTGGTTTTTAAAGGTTGACTTTGAGGACTGGGAACACCTTGTCTCTTCCTTTTGTGCCATCACCAGCTATTTTCCAGTTGAGTACTTTATAGACATGTGGTTCAGGCCATTATTAACAGCCATCAATGTGAGAATCTTTGCATGCATAATAACAGGCTGTCTTGTCAGACAAAACCTGGACTGAAAAGCAAATAAAGGGACTTTTGTCTTGGAACAGAATGTAGGTGCAGTGCACCTACAAGACACTGATTAGCCTTATTTGGACCACGAGGATGCAATTTGAGCATTATGATGGCCATTTGTGGCAGGATGTGGGCCTATTCTGTGGTGGTGCCAACAACTTGCAATGCCTTCTCCAGGAAGATCTGGTGGGGACCCTCCTTTCCTGTTTTCAGATAGAATATTTTAAATTATTTTTATTACACCAAAATCCTACATTATGAACTCTCCAGAATACACACGCGCACACACACACACACACACACATAAAATGAACACAACTCCTGAATAGCATTTCACCTGCATTTCTCAATCATACGTTAGAATCACCAGTACACCTGGAAATCTTCTTGCCTTCACTCCAAATGGAATAGTGTTTATCCTTACATAAGGTCATTTTGTTGAATTACAACAGCAGACAGTGCAATTTGCACAGACAGAGATGTCTTGGACCCATTTCAAAATAAATATCAAGTGGCAAGGATTTGGAGCCTGTTCCAAGATATGTATGCTTATGGAAGTTCATGCAAGCACCAGAAGTCTAGCAGTTACAGCTCTTCCTTATATTGAAATTTTGCCAGTGACATCTCTTTCCTCAGTGAAAGAGTGGTGGAGCCACCAGTAGGGATGTCAGAGAAATCACAATGGGACCACATGAGTTCAGATTTTCATGAACCTGACCCATGGATTCCTCAGCAAGCTAGCTTTTCTCCTGTTGGGCAGATTCCACAAATTTGTGGACCATTTTCTAACTTTCCTGAAATTTGCACAAATTTTGTCATAGAGAAATATGTGTGCATGCGCATGCGTGCGCACACACACATGCACTCACACACAAAACCAGACCAAAAATGTGCATTTCCCCCATAGGCTCAAGCATGAAAATGCAGATTTGGGAGGGATTTGCACATTTTTGCATATGCGCATTTACACAAATGTACAATTGTGCAAATTCAGAAACACCCCACCTCCCGATTCTGTAGAAGGGCGGACAACGGAACAAAAGGCTCCTGACAATCTGAGAAAAACAGACGGAACGGATTTTACATAATCCGTACATCTCTGGTCACTAGTCAGTCATCTTTTTCCTCTTCTAGTTGTCAGGGTAACAAAACTGGAGAGCATCCAAAACATTCCAATGGAATAAAGAGACAAAGTCTCAGGTAGTTGAGTATGTGTGTGTGTGTGCTTTTATTCCAAGAAGTTAGTTGCAGGAGTCATCATTTTCAGAGATCTCTCTCCAGGCATTTATACATATTAAAGGCGAGGCCTGAAGAAGGCCCATACTCAGGACTAGTTCTTGGGGGAGGGGTGATATATTTTTTCAGCATCCTGAGACTTTGTCTCTTTATTCCATTGGACCTCTTCTGGCTGTGAATTTTTCAAAGTAGGGTTTAAAATAGAATTATTGAACACCCTCATTTTGTTAATATAAAATGATCCATCAATATTAAAAACAGATGACAATATTAAAATATTGGTGCTCCCCTGCCCCCCAACTTTACATTCCCTGCTGCTCTACTAATTTTACCAAGATCAAAATATGCCTAGACATAGACTTGGAATGCGAGATTCCACACAAAAATAATTCTTGTGACAACATACAAGGTTTAACTAATCTCGGAAGACTACTGTGATTCCAGGAAGCAAATTTCTTTTTATTTGCCTTTGATCCCTCCAGTGAGATCTGTTAAAAGAGTCCAAATACATTGCATGGTGCATAATGATTGCTTATCATTATCCGACTTATTGCATGAATGGATGTTACGACCAGCTGCAATACATCTGACTGTACATTCAGGTCAGTGGTGTAAGCGGACAAAAATAAATATTGGCTTATAAGGCTGAGGAGGCATAAAACCAAATATCTGCAATAAATAAATCAGGGATTTTAATTCTGCAAGTTAATGGGAAAGACATTTCCATCTGCCAGCAACCCACAAAGCGGACTGATGAATTCAATTTCTGACACTACACGTTGACACCCAAATTAAGTAATAAATGGGTTGAAAAGATTCATGTTAGTTATCTTGATCTGGGGGAAGTAAGTACATAATTGTAATTGACCACAATTTAACCCATCTGCAAGTCACCGTTGAGTGAACATTAAAAGAAAAAGTGGAAGAAAAGAGAGAGAGAAGAGTCCTAATTGTATAGACGCAAAATGAAATAGATGCAGTTATTATTGCTTATTTCAGGAAAACCTGAAACAGAGCCAAGTGTGAGCCTTTTCCTATTCATAACTAGAGATGTTGCAAGCATCCATTTGGGGCTTGAGGCTAGGAGATGTTTCATGGGTTCAGCACCCCAGATGCCAGTCTGTGGATCCCCACACTTTCCTGACTTGGCACATGCTGATTCAGGCAAGGGCAGGGATTCCCACTTGTCTGCAAGTTCCCACTTGTCTCTGCTCTTACTGGTCTGCCATTTATGTCTGTAATTTTGTGTAAATGGGGCTATTTACAGCCGTCATTTTACTCAAATGGCGACTTACAGAAATAGTGGAGCCACCATTTTTATGCAAATTGGCAGCTTGCGGGATATGGGGATGCGGCATGGGCTTGCCAGCTGCCCAGCTGCCCGCGGCCCATCTGGCAGGTCATGCGATGTATCAACAAGGGGCACGCAGCCAGCAGGGGTCCAGTGAGTGGCACACAAGGAGGACTCTGGTGAGTTCTCCCATCCCTACCCATAACCTTCTATAAACGGAGTCAATGAAAAGAAAAGAAAAATATTATCATAGAATCATAGGGTCAGAAGGGGCCTACAAGACCATCGAGTCCAACCCCCTGCTCAATGCAGGAAGCCTGATTCCCAGGCAGTCTCCCATCCAAGTACTAACCAGGGCTGACCCTGCTTTACTTCCAAGATCAGACGAGATCAGGTGCATTATTGCCATGATAATCAAGGTACTGAAATGAGGCAGATGCTAGTGTTCATTGCATGTACATATTGAACAATGAAAAGGGCCAATGAGTCCATCTCATTGGTTCACCCAGCCTAGTACTGATGGTCTGTTAGGACTGACAACTGCTCTTCCAAGATTCAGACAGAATTATTTCTAGCCATGCTACCTTAAGTGGAGACATGGGGAATTGGAACTGGAAGCAGCACCTTACAGAGCATGTTATCCGCTCTTGGAATGTGCAAACCAGCAAAATCTGAGCTCTCTGAAATTCTCCAAACTCCATCTTGAAGCTTGCTCCAATTCGAGTGTGTATCAGAATCAGATTGCAAGCTCCCCTCATGTTTGGCATGGACATCTGTGCATATTTCTGTGTGTATTTTTCCAGATGTATGCATTAGTTGTACATGTCTTTGAAATGTACATATTTCTCTCCATTTGATTAAAGTGTATTTGTATGCATTTTTCAGAAACACATATTTTTTCATGCACGTTTTTCAAATATGTGCATACTGTTGACTGCATTTTTTTTGTTCTGTGAATCACATTGGAAGCTCAGAAATGTATGGACTTTGACTGCAGATTGTATCTGACTCCTAGGGATGGGTGACCCCCCATTCCCTCCCCATGTGCTGCTCACCGCACCCCTGCCACTTACCTGAACCCATTCGGTACACTGTGCAAGCCACCAGAGAGTCCACAGATTCCAGCAAAAGGCACCCAGCAAATGATGCTCACCTTCTCTTCTTCCTGCAAACTGCCATTTTCCTTAAAAATCATGGGTAAGTTATATAAATTGTGATTTCCACAAAATGGCAGCCATGTATAGCACCATTTATGCAAAATTGCAGGTGTAAATGGTCTAATTAGTAGCTTACCTGCAATCTCTACACAAAATAGTGTTCATGGATAAGCGGGGATCCCCACGCTTGTCTGACTTGATGCGTGCCGAGTTGGGGAAGCACAGGGATACATGGACCGCCATCCGGATGGCTGAGCAGGGAAGAAATCACTGCACTTGAGCCTCAACCAGATTTTATTTATTTATTTATTTATTAAATTTATTAATCACCCATCTGACTGGTCACCCAGCCACTCTGGGCGATGTACAACCCCCATAAAACAATTTAAAACAATAAAATTTTACCATATTTTTTTTTTTTTAAATACCCTAACCCACCCCAAATGCCTGCCTGAACAACCACGTTTTTAATGCACGACGGAAGCTCATTAAAGAGGAGGCATGACGGAGTTCCCTAGGGAGGGAGTTCCACAGAGTGGGGGCCACCACAGAAAAGGCCCTCTCCCTCGTCCCCACCAGTCTAGCTGTCCTGGCTGATGGGACAGAGAGAAGGCCATCTGAGGCTGATCTTGTTAAGCGGCCTGTCTGGTGTTGCTGGAGGCGCTCCTTAAGATAGGCTGGGCCGGAACCATATAGGGTTTTAAAGGTCAAAACCAACACCTTGAATTTGGCCCAGAAAACAACTGGTAACCAGTGCAACTCCTCCAGTACTGGAGTGATGTGATCTCGCCGGCGGCTGCCTTTAATCAGGCGAGCCGCCGCGTTCTGTACCAGCTGCAGCTTCCGAACCGTCTTCAAGGGTAACCCCACGTAGAGCGCATTACAGTAGTCTAAATGAGAGGAGACCAGGGCATGTACTACCGATGGGAGCAGATGGTCGGGAAGGAAGGGGCACAGCCGCCGTATCAGATGGAGTTGATACAGCGCTGTCCGGCTCACAGCTGACACCTGAGCCTCCATGGACAGCTGGGAGTCCAAAATGACCCCCAGGCTGCGGACCTGGTCTTTCAACGGTAGCCGTAACCCATTCAACACCAGGTCAACATCCCCCAGCCTCTTCTTGTCTCCCACCAAAAGTACCTCGGTCTTGTCAGGGTTCAGCTTCAGCTTATTCCTCCCCATCCAGCCACTCACCGTCTCCAGACATTTGGACAGGGATTCTACGGCCAACCTTGGTGAAGATTTGAATGAGAGGTAGAGCTGCGTGTCATCCGCATATTGATGACACTGCACCCCAAACCTCCTGATGATAGCCCCCAGTGGCTTCACATAGATGTTAAATAGCATCAGGGAGAGGATGGAACCCTGTGGCACCCCACAAGTAAGTGGCCACGGGTCCGAAACCTCCTCTCCCAGTGCTACCCTCTGGTATCTGCCGGAGAGGAAGGACCGGAACCACCGCAATACAGTGTCTCCAATGCCCATCCCCTCCAGGCGGTCCAGGAGGATACCGTGGTCAACGGTATCAAAAGCCGCTGAGAGGTCGAGGAGAACAAGGAAGGAGCATTCACCCCTATCCAGAGCCCTCCTCATATCATCCACCAAGGCGACCAAGGCCGTTTCTGTCCCATGCCCAGGCCTGAAGCCCGACTGAAATGGGTCTAGATAATCAGTTTCTTCCAAGTGTGCCTTCAACTGCACCGCCACCACCCGCTCAATCACCTTGCCCAAAAATGGCAGATTTGAGACTGGACGAAAGTTGTTCAGAATTTGAGGATCCAAGGAGGGCTTCTTTAAGAGTGGTCTTATAACTGCCTCCTTGAGGGCTGTTGGCATCCCTCCCTCCTCAAGGGAGGTGTTCACCACCGCCCTGATCCCTTCACCCAGTCTCTCTCTGCAGCTCATAATGAGCCAAGATGGGCAAGGATCAAGTAAGCAGGTGGTCGGCCTTACAGATGAAAGCACCTTGTCCACTTCATCAGGAGGAAGAAGCTGGAACCGATCCCACAAAACCGGTTTGCCACAGGCCGCCTCTTGCTCACTAACTGTATCCACAGTGTGCAGAGTAACACACCTAATCTGATCAATTTTATCTGCAAAGTGCCTTGCCAAAGCCTCACAGGAGGCCTTAGAATGCTCCAGTGGTTCCGGAGCCACAGGACCGACCAGGCTCCAGACCACTTGGAACAGCCTCCTGGGGCAGCACTCTGCAGACGCGATGGAGGCAGCATAATATTCCTTTTTTGCTGCCTTCACCGCCACATGATAGGCTGAAGATATAGCTCTAGCCCGTGTCTGATCGTCTTTGGAGCGAGACTTCCGCCACCGGCGCTCTAGCCGTCTCACCTCCTGCTTCAGAGCTCGTAACTGTGGATTGAACCATGGTGCAGTCCGAGCCCTGTTCAGGGGGAGAGGGCGTTTCGGAGCCACCTGATCTAATGCCCCAGTGATTGCGGCATTTCAGCCACCCACCAGGGTCTCGACCGAGTGGCCGTTGGCATGCCCCAGAGAATCCCCAAGCACGTTCAGGAATCCATTTGGATCCATAAGACGCCTGGGGCGGACCATTTTAATGGGTCCTCCACCCCTGCGGAGGGGTTGTGGAACCGAGAAGTCCAACATCACCAGATAGTGATCTGACCATGACAAGGGGGTGGTGGATATACCCCCGACTTCCACATCACTCCCCGCTTCTCCAGAAACAAACACAAGGTCTAGTGCATGACCGGCTACATGGGTGGGCCCAGTTAGAATATGGTGCAGTTCCCAGGAGGCCATGGTCTCCATGAAGTCCCGAGGTGCTCCTGTGAGGATGGCCTCCGAATGTACGTTGAAGTCCCCCAACACCAGTAAGTTAGGGGACTGTACACGCTCATCAGAGACCACCTCAAGCACCTCGGCCAGGGAGTCAGTCGTGCAGCGGGGTGGACGGTACACGAGCAGAATCCCCAGACTGCCCTTCGGGCCCAACCTCCAGTACATGCACTCAGCAACCTTGGTCTCCCAGAGAGGGGGTCTGGTGAAGACCAAGGACTCTCGGTAGATAACAGCCACTCCCCCTCCCCGATCCCCAGCCCTCGGCTGCTGTGCATACGAAAATCCAGCTGGACACATGGCTGCAAGGGTTGGAGCAGCAGCCTCTGCCAGCCAGGTCTCCGTAATACATGCCAGGTCTGCACCCTCATCCAGGATCATGTCATGGATGAGGGAGGTTTTCTGGGTAACAGACCTGGCATTGCAGAGCAGCAAACGAAGGCCAGAAGATGGGGTCACGCCTCCCCCAGCCATCCTTTGGCTCTGAACAGGCCCGGAGCAGGGGACAGATACTACACATCTCTCCCTTGTTCCCCTTACCTGGCATGGCCTGCCCCTAGCGCTCCGCCAGCACCTGCCGCCCAGCCTCAGTATCTTCTGGCCCCCAACACTCCCCCCACTGCCTCCATCAGGTGGACACATGCCCCCTCGCTCCCGCCTATCAGGCAGGCTACCCACCCCTAAAAACACAACAAAATCCCCCCCAACAAAATAAAACAAACAAACAAAACAATTAAAATCCCCTTAAAAATGCCAGGCAGGAGTCCACAGGGAAGGCCTAGTGGCGGCGGTGGTAGTGGTGGCGGCGGCGGCGGCGGCAGCAGCAGGCCCAGCAGCAGCAAGCACGCCTCTTCCCTGGTGGTGGTGGCCTCTCTTGCAGGCCCTGGCTCTCCCAGGCCACCTCAGCCAGCCAGCTTATGTAGCCCCTCCAGGGAGGGGCAGGTGGAGCAGCACAGCTGGCTCGGTACCTGGGGGCCTGGTCCTGCAGGGACTGGCGGTCTGCCAGGCAGAAGTCCACAAGGAAGGCCTGGTGGTGGTGGCAGTGGCGGCAGCAGCAGGCCCAGCGGCGGCAGCAGCAGCAGGCCCAGCGGCGGCAGCAGCAGGCCCAGCGGCGGCAAGCACGCCTCTTCCCCGGTGGTGGCCCTGGCTATCCTCCAACATCCCTGCTGAGTCTATGTTTGGACTACAAGGTGCAAATTGGGTAACCCCTGATCAAAAATGAACTGAAATGAGTTTCTCATACATTCCTGGTCTATACTACTTAACTATGGCACCTGCCATCCCAAACACTCACTGAATGGAGTATATTAAAAGTCACCCCAACCCACCCCAGATCATTTCGGACCATCAGTCTGGGACAATGATATTTATTTTTTGCATTTCCATAATCAGAGACAACTTTAGCAGTGTGAGTAGCAGGTCCTGATTCTTAGCCATTTTTGTCTGCCCTAAGCACCAACTATCTGATGGTATTACCTTTAGACCAAGGAATCTCACTGTGATCCAAATGAGGGATTCTGTTAAGTGGCATTTTTGGTTAGTATAGCACACACAAAAATACCATCTATTTCTGTTATCCCAAGGAGGGGAATGGTAATATTATAGGCAGCAAACATGTAATGATTTTGGACAGCTAGTCTTCCAGAAGTGCCACCTCCCTACCGCCACCTCCACTCCCCAATCTTTAGACCCATGGTGCAGATAGTGGTTCCAATGGAGGCATGCTACCAAGAATCAAGTTCTGGCAATAAATCCGGCAGAAACACATGTTGTCAGTGTGTCACCCCAGAAAAAAAAGTAGATAATGATCAGGCAGCAGATCCAGACAGATGGACTCAACAGCGCCCAGCTTCCTCAAGTGCTCGCCAAGCTGCTACCACCACCTGCCCCTGCTTCCAGAGCTGGGAGAGCTTTGAAATGACCCCAGTGAGTGGCCAAAGAAGCCATGGGGCCACCCGCCCTTCTAGTGAGCCAGCATTGTTGTGTACAATGGTGGCACTGGAACGTCCATATTTTTAATGTTGTATAATTAATTGGTGGCCATAAAGGCACCATTTACCCAACATTAAAAATACAGATGTTCTGGAGCCACCATTGCTGCACACAATCGTGGCTGCCAGAGTCCCTGTCGGGAGAACAAGGGGTTAAGGGTGACTCCTGTCTCTGCTGCCTCCCAAGCCTTGCTAGGTGGGAGGGACAGGAGATGCACCTCTTGCTTGTTCTTCTCTCCTTGCAAGGAGGGAGAATCTCTGCTCCTTGTAAGGAGGGGAGAAGAAGGGGTTAAGGGCAAGTCCTGTCTCTGCTGCCTCACAAGGCTTGCCAGGTGAGGGGGCAGGAGTCCTGCCACCTGCTTGTTCTTTGCCCCTTGCAAGGAGGGGGCAACATGCCAGACCCGCTCGCTGGGCACAGGGCTGTTCAGCAAGTGGGTCTGAGTGTGCACATAGTCTCAGCAAGCCAGTGTGGGATACGGGAGCGAGGGGGCATCCACAGGACTCCACTCCCTTCCCAAGTTCCCAGACGCTCGTGACATCCCTAGCAATGTTACAGCTGGTCTATTTAAAAGAGGAGAGGCTATCATTCAAAGTGTTCAAAGTGTACTGTTTTTAATGCACAATCCTATGGGGATAGTCAGCCACCTCCAAATTCAGAGGTGGCCGACTCTCCAATGCAGGGTGGGTGGAGCGCAGAGGGAATCCTCTGTGCTCCAGCTGCCCTGCACTTGTGACTAGACAGCCAATTTTGTCTGTCCAGTTGGGGTGTGTCAGAGCTGGGGAGGGGGAATGGTCTCCTCCCCTCAGCACCCCCAGGAACACCCCCTTTTTGCCTGCTTCATGCTGCCTGCTCTTACAAGCACAGAGATGGGGATGAACCACACTGCCTGCGAGGTGGGCGGGGGAGTGAGGTTTCTGGGAAACAAACTCAAAGCCCTGGCTCTGAGCTCAGTTCCCAGAAACCACAAAATCCTATGGTGGTCTAGACATTGTGTAGCAACCATAGGATTGCACCCTTGATGCTGTGCATCACGGATGATCATTTTTGCCATTGCATTTAGACCTTCCTCTTGTTACATGGCTTCTATCACATTAGCTAATGGAGAACATACAGCAAGGGTGTAAAAACTGAGTGCAGGCCAAATCTGGCCCACCTGGGTCTTAACCCCCCCCCCAGGGTTCCTCAGATGGCCACACTCCCTTTTCTGTGATCACCAATCGTTGGTTGATGATTTCTCAGCCTTTGCACTCTTTCCTCATGTCGGCGGGTCTATTGGAAGAGGCACATCGAATCCTCCTCATTCCATTGCTTCTATAGATCACATGCCTACAAACTCTTGCTGAAACTGAAATTTGTTACTCAAAAGGTATTGAGTCACATCACTGACAACCCACACAAAACAACATATAAACTCACAAGCCAGGGAACAGCTACCGCAAATTTCCTCCCAGCCAAGTCTCTCTAAAATTGTGCATTTTTTTTTGGCTTGTAGGCAGATAAGCTCCATTGTTCTTGCTGTCTTCCAAGACTGCTGGGGAAATTAGCTGTGAAGACAGGAATTCTTTTGCCTTGCCATCCCCCTGGAACTGTTCTTCAAGACAGGATTTTCTAAATACACTCTCACACCTCCACTGAGGCCCCAGATAAGCAGTTTCCACTGGATAAGGGCTAGGAATGCCTGTGCCTTCCACCCCATAGTTTACCCCATCTGGAGCTGAGCTGGCTCTTCTCTTAAGTCTCCCATCACCTGCAGCCTTGGGCTCCATTTCTTCCTGCCGGGTCAGGGCACGGTTCTCCACCCCTTTTCCTTCTTCGTCTTTACAGCCCCCACTGCCTCTTACTCCTCTTCCCACCATCCTAATAGCTGCAGGATTTAGGCTAGGGGTTGAAACACCTCCTTCATCTGGTCTTTGTCCCCTCCCTTGGCTTGCCTGCAGTCTTTGTCCTCCACGTTGTTTTGCTTCCTCCTCCAAATCCTCAGTGTTCTGTTGGCCTTCAGTCCATGTTTGTATCTGACTTGCTTCCTCCATCTTATCTCTGTCCTCCCTCCTTTGACTAAATGCTGCCCCATTAAGTCCGCTCTCCCAGTGCAGACCCACCCCCCAGGACTCTGGCCAGCTGAGCAGCATCTCCCTGCTACTTCCTGGACGCACTGCATAGTAGCAGCAACTGCTTGCCTGGCCTCCCCCACTTGCTGCTACTCCCAAACAGCCTGTTGACTGATCCCCTCACTGCTTTGGGTGAGAGGTAGGGATGTCAAAGAATTCCGCCACAGATCTCGGTGACGCCGAATGCCAGTGCATTCGGCCCCCCGAAATCTGTGGTGGAACGGCCTGCCCCCCCTGCCCCCCCACGGATCCCCCCCAGGATGAGGCTTACCTAGGGCGGATCTTCCGGGTGGCGGCGGCTGCGGCGGCTGCGGCGGCTGCGGCGGCTGGTCTTCCAACCAGCTGCTGCCGCCTCCATTTGTCTTGTAAAAACAACAACAACAACAAATGACATGATAGGCTATGTAAACATTTATGTAGCCTATCATGGCTGGGTTAAAAAACAAAAACAAAACTGCGTACGCAAATGGCGGTGGCTACAGCCGCCGCCATTTGCGTTGCTTATTTTTGCCCGTCTTAGTCTACGTAAATATTTACGTAGACTATGACGGCGAAAATAAAGGGGAACGCAAATAGCGTAGCGGGCGCTATTTGTGTCCCTTTTTGATTCACCGTTTTAGCCTACGTAAAGATTTATGTAAATGTACATTTGCATATGTGGTTTATTTTTTTCCCCAGAGCCCTCCACAGCCGGAAATCCGGCTGCGGACGGCTCTGGGCTGAGTTGGGCTTGGCCGGCTGCTCCGTGGAGCTGCCGCGGAGCACAGCCGGCCGTGGATTCCGGGGGGGAGGAACGGATCGCCTCCCCCCCTGTCGGGGATTCCGAGGGGAGGGATGGAACGCCTCCCCCCCCACCATCAACATAATCCACAGAAAGGTAAGTGACTTTCGTACATCCCTACTGAGAGGTGAGTGGCCTTGGGAGTGAAACAGCTGCAATGGGGCATCCTAGGGTAGGGCTTGCCTTGGTGATCCCCAATAAGTCATCACACCCCCATTCTCAGTGTGTTTAAATTTCTCTTCCACTGTTTCCTTCTGTTCCACCCACCACTGAGGTGTGGCCCCTGAAATCTTCTATGAAATGGAATTCAGCCCTCAGCTAAAAGAGGTTCGACACGCCTGGCATAAAGTTCCAAAAACATAAGAACATTATATTTTGAACATGGGTAATGCCCTTTGGTGTGACTAATAAAAATCAATGTGTTGGGGTTGGGTGAAAGCCAACTTAGCAAGTCATTTGTTAAGAAGACAAGGCTGTTACTCAGTGTTTGTCAAGGACATTCTCTGGCTAGGAAAGGTGCTTCTTTTTGTAATAAAGAAGAAATCCTAGTAAATCTATTATGGCACAACCTATGGGGGAGAGACATCTGGAAATCTGGTTCTTGAGCATTCATCAGCACGCTGCTCATTGTCACCCAGTATAACTGTTTATAGCTGAAAACCGTTTATTATCTGCAGAGGAATGTTTTGCCTCATTGCACAATTATGTGCTATGAAACCTAAAGTTTGGTGGTCTAAAAACAAACCAACCAACAAACAACATGAATTGTAGAACAGTCTTAGTCATTAACTGGCCCATGGGAAAATTGGGGAGGGAGGGAGCTTTGGTCCAACCGTGTTTATGGCAAAAGAAGAGACAAGATTGTGTTCCCAGAAGTAGCACATAAAGGCTGGTTCATGCAGGGTTCTTTCACATGCATGATGTTCCATACTTTAATTCTGACCCCCCCTCCCACTCAGTTTTCAACAAATTAAAATTGGAGGAAGGCTACATCCTTTGTAGCCAAAGGTGGCGGACATCTATGCAGTTGGTAAAAACAAGACCTGGAGCTGATTGTAGTTCAGATCATGAACTTCTTATTGCACAATTTAGAATCAGACTAAAGAGAATAGGGAAGACCCACAGATCGGTTAGATATGAGCTCACTAATATTCCTCATGAATATGCAGTGGAGGTGAAGAATAGATTTAAGGGACTAGGTTTAGTAGATAGGGTCCCGGAAGAACTATGGACAGAAGTTTGCAACATTGTTCAGGAGGCGGCAACAAAAAAGTCCCAAAGAAAAAGAAAACCAAGAAGGCAAGATGGCTGTCTGCTAAGACACTGGAAGCAGCCCAAGAAAGAAGGAAAGCAAAAGGCAACAGTGATAGGGGGAGATATGCCCAATTGAATGCAGAATTCCAGAGGTTAGCCAGAAGAGATAAGGAATTATTTTTAAACAAGCAATGCGTGGAAGCGGAAGAAGATAATAGAATAGGAAGGACAAGAGACCTCTTCCAGAAAATTAGAAACATCGGAGGTAAATTCCAGGCAAAAATGGGTATGATCAAAAACAACGATGGCAAGGACCTAACAGAAGCAGAAGAGATCAAGAAAAGGTGGCAAGAATATAAAGAAGATCTGTATAGGAAGGATAATAATATCGGGGATAGATTTGATGGTGTGGTCAGTGAGCTAGAGCCAGACTTCCTGAAGAGTGAGGTTGAATGGGCCTTAAGAAGCATTGCTAATAACAAGGCAGCAGGAGACAACGGTATCCCAGCTGAACTGTTTAAAATCTTGCAAGATGATTAAGGATGTCAGAGAATTCTGCCACAGATCTCGTTGAGGCCAAATGCCAGTGCATTCGGCCCCCCGAACTCCGTGGTGGAATGGCCTGCCCCCCGCCCTCCCCACGGATCCCCCCCCCCGGGATGAGAATTACCTGTGGCGGATCTTCCGGGCGGCGGCGGCTCCGGTGGTGGCTGCGGCAGCTGTGGCGGCTGCGGCGGCTGGTCTTCCGACTGGCTGCCGCTGCTGCCATTTCCAGGCTTGTAAAAAAAAAAAAGACATGATAGGCTACATAAAGATTTACATAGCCTTTCATGGCTAGATTAAAAAAAACCCAGCAACAACGACGTGATAGACTACGTAAATCTTTACGTAGCCTATCATGGTTGGGTGGGTTTAAAAACAAAACAAAACCGCGTATGCAAATGGCGGTGGCTGTAGCTGCCGCCATTTGCGTACGCATTTTTTCCCTCCCCCAGAGCCCTCCGTGGCCTGAAATCCAGCTGCGGACAGCTCTGGGCTGGGCTGGGCTGGGCCTGGCCGGCTGCTCCACAGAGCTGCTACAGAGCACAGCAGGCCATCGAGGATTCCGGGGGGGAGGAATGGATCTCCTCCCCCCCCGTCGAGGATTCCGGGGGGAGGGACGGAATGCCTCCCCCCCCACCATCACCATAATCCACGAAAGGTAAGTCACTTTCGTACATCCCTAGTTAAACCTCAAAAAAAACAAGGTTATGGCAACCAGCTGGATTGAGAATTGGCAAATAGAGGGAGAAAACGTGGAGGCAGTGACAGACTTTGTCTTTCTAGGCGCAAAGATTACTGCAGATGCTGACTGCAGCCAGGAAATCAGAAGACGTTTACTTCTTGGGAGGACAGCAATGACAAATCTTGATAAAATAGTGAAGAACAGAGACATCACACTGACAACAAAGGTCCGCATAGTTAAAGCAATGGTGCTCCCCATAGTAACCTATGGCTGCGAGAGCTGGACCATAAGGAAGGCTGAGCGAAGGAAGATAGATGCTTTTGAACTGTGGTGCTGGAGGAAAATTCTGAGAGTGCCTTGGACTGCAAGAAGATCAAACCAGTCCATACTCCAGGAAAGAAAGCCAGACTGCTCACTTGAGGGAAGGATCTTAAAGGCAAAACTGAAGTCCTTTGGCCACATCATGAGAAGACAGGATACCCTGGAGAAGATGCTGATGCTAGGGAAAGTGGAAGGCAAAAGGAAGAGGGGCTGACCAAGGGCAAGATGGATGGATGATATTTTGGAGGTGACGGATTTGACCTTGGGGGAGCTGGGGGTGGCGACGGCCGACAGGAAGCTCTGGCGTGGGCTGGTCCATGAAGTCACGAAGAGTCAGAAGCGACTGACCGAATAAACAACAACAAAAGAATGGACAGGTTTTGTTAAATCCATTCCATCTGTGTTTTGTGGATTGTCAAGTGCCTTTCATTCTGTCATCCCCTCCTTGATGGGATCCAATTGTGTTTAGGGATGTATGAGAATTTAGTTCCAATTGTGCTAATTGGCATTAGCACTAATTTCATAGAATCATAGAATAGTAGGGTTGGAAGGGGTCTGAAAGACCATCTAGTCCAACCCCCTGCTCAATGCAGGAATCCAAGTCAGAGCATCCCTGGCAGATGGCTGTCCAGCTTCATCATGAATGCCTCCAGGGAAGGAGAGCCCACCACCTCCCTAGGTAATTGGTTCCATTGTCGTAGGGGTGTATGGATTCCCTGCCATCTGTTCCAGTGGGGAATCCGGGGGAGGGGAGGCAATCCATTCCTCCCCCCCAGAATCATTTGGAGTGGTTCCGCTCCACGAGGATTCCACAAAGCCGCACCAGCTATAGGACTGCTTACCTTACCAGCCAGAGCCGTTCACCTCCTCCGTGCCGATAGCCATTCCTTAAAAAAATAATGGCGATCAGCAGGATGTGCCCATAGACTTATAAGCAAATGGAGCCATGAATCTTGCATATAAGTCTATGTGTCCATAGGCTTATACACAAGATTCACAGCTCTATTTTGCGTATAAGTCTATGGGCACATCCTGCCGATCGCTTTTTTTTTTTAAAGAAGTGACGATCAGCATGGAGGAGGAGAATGGCTCCAGTGGAAGAAGGAGGCGAGTGCCGTTCCGCCTCCAATCCTCCTGGAGCAGAGGTAAGTAGTGCCGATCCGCCGCAGATTCCTGAGGCCAGTTTCCAAAGAATCCGGCCTAATTTGAATCCACGGTGGATTTCTCTAACATCCCTACATTGTCGTATTGCTCTGACAGTCAGGATGTTTTTCTTGATGTTCAGCCGGAATCTGGTTTCCTGTAACTTGAGCCCATGATTCCATGTTCTGCACTCTGGGATGATCAAGAAAAGATCCTGGCCTTCCTCTCTGTGACAACCTTTCAAGTACTTAAAGAGTGCCATCATTAGCACAAGGGTGCTTTTGCACAAATCCCCCCCCCATGTTGTTGTTGTTGTTGTTGTTGTTGTTTTAATGATCCTCAGATCTGCAGAATCCATGCTGCTTGGAAAAAGTTGCTCTGCTGCAGAATCTATAGGTGGGATTCATAGAAATCTGAATTAATTTGAATCCATTGCAGACTTTTCCAACATCTGTAGCTCAGAGAGCTAGAAAGGGTTGTTGCTTCTATGCAGGGCGGGCCCTAAGATAAATAGTGCACTAGGCAAGGAGTGCCTTTGGTCCCCCCCACCATGGTCAGCTTTGTATGGCTACCTGATTGTTTTGGGGGGCCTGGAGCAGGTGTGATGTTGGGGGGCTGTTGCCCCCTACAAGGACCCATGCATATGTGTACAAAGCTGCGGGGCACATGCAAGAATTATTGCATGCCTGAACTACATCTGAGAATTCCCACCTGCAGCTATTCCTGGCCCTTGGATCAAATAGAATAATAGATGGGCTTCATTTTTTTCTTTCATGGGGATAAGGGAACAGGGACTGGGTTGTGATTCTCCTGAGTACTTCCTCCAAATCCCAAATCCCTTCTGGCAGAGCTTCTTTCTGCTTCCTGGGGCTCAGTCTCACAGGTCTGCTAGCTGGAAGGCCTGCTGTCCTATCCACTGACAATGATATTGCTCAAAACCTTTATCTCCCAGCCGCTGTGCTACAGTTTGCACCAGCCAAAGCTCTAAATGCCACATTCCAAGCAGTGGCAGTGCGCTATGCAACTCGGCGCAGCAACTGCCACCGTTTTTTGTTAATTTTAAAATAAATTTGCTTTTATAGAAGTTCCTATCATTTGGTAAGCATTCTTTATTTTAGAATATCCATTATCGTTATCCTTAGAAATTAATAAAGAAAAGTTATACATAAAAATGGTATCCAGCTGACCTCTTACATCTTATGCCTTAATTTTATTATTATTTATATAGTGCTTATAGTGTTAACGCTATCTGAAGTACTAAGTGCTTGGTAACTTTGCCTCAAGTAAAGCTGTGCTCCACTAATTTTTACCTAGTGTAAATGACATCAGAGTGGAAACTGAAAAAAAGAAGAAGCACACTTTTGTTG
Organism: Heloderma suspectum; assembly: GCF_057233095.1. Taxonomy (NCBI): domain Eukaryota; kingdom Metazoa; phylum Chordata; class Lepidosauria; order Squamata; family Helodermatidae; genus Heloderma; species Heloderma suspectum. The sequence goes on from NC_139466.1 coordinate 8,674,119, forward strand.
TTCAGTCGTGTCCGACTCTTCGTGACCCCATGGACCATAGCACGCCAGGCCTTCCTGTCCTGCGCTCTCTCCCGGAGTGTGCTCAAGCACACTTTAAAGCTCATTAAAGGAAGATTTTTTTTTGTAGTTAGTACCCCAACAACCTGTAGAACCTTGAAAAAAGGGGGTTACAGACACTTGTTTTTTGCCACCCTTACTCACTGCAGACAGTGTATGTGTGTGTGTGTGTGTGTATGTATATCTATCTATCTATCTATCTATCTATCTATCTATAGATAGATATAGATATAGATATAGATATAGATATAGATATACATATATATATATGCCACTGAGTTCAGCTTAGCGCCCCCCTCAGCTCAGCTTGGCACACCTCTAAGCTCAGCACCCTGGGCAACCGCCCAGCTTGCCCATCCCTAAGGCTGGCCCTGCCTCCATGCTCTGCTTGTTGGGATCCTTGAAGCAACTGATTGACAACCACTGTGGGAAACAGGATACAAGATCTGATGGATGTTTAGTGTGACTCAGGACTCTTATTATGTTATCTTGTTGTCATTGTTGTTTAACCTTTTAAAAATTTTTCAGTACAATACGAACAGTAAAGCTTCCCCACTTCCTTTGCTCTCCTGCTCCCGTTCCCTCCTCTTCCCTGTTGTCTTGTATTTAAGGAGTAAAAGAATCATCTATATAAGTAAAATCATTAAGCAGGGAAGTACAAGAATTCCATTTCTATTCACAAAACATGGAAACATATCCAATTCGCAATCCTTAATGCAAATCTGACCAGGAATGTTGTTTGTTTTTATTTGTTTTTTCCCCCATAAATGTTCACAGATTTCCAAATCTGCAATTGTGTTTGGAAAATGCATTCTTTAAAAAGAGCAAAAGAAAAGAAAAAGTGCACTTTGAAATGTGCATTTTCCAACCAGGAATATTTCCATGCTTTAGTCAATGGGAGAAAAATGTGACCTTTTTTTGGGGGGGGGGGGGAGAAAGTGCACATACATGCACACATTTCATTTTTGAAATGTGCACTTTTCCTGGTTGAATGAGCCAAAAAAACAGATAGAAAACAAGTGGGATCTGAAACAAGCTTCCAAGTGATTTCCAAAGAATTTCAGTGAGCTCAAAAATCACTGGTCCTACCATCCCTGTCATTACATAGAAAATCAATCAATAAATAATTGCATAAAAATATCTGTCTATCTATCCATCCATCCATCCATCCATCCATCCATCTCTATCTCTCTATATCTATCATCTTCTTAAATTCCAAAGCATAGAAATTACATCTATCTATCATCTATCTATCTGTCTATCTATCATCAATCAATCTATCTAACTATCTTTCTATCATGTATCTATCTTCTTAAATTCCAAAGCAGCTCAGATTATCTACTAGAGATTATAGGCATGTCATGGTTCACAGCTTTAATTGTGGAAATGGCACATTATTAGATCATAAGAACATAAGAAGAGCCCTGCTGGATCAGACCCAGAGTCCATCTAGTTCAGCATTCTATTCACACTCTGGCCATCCAGCTGACAATGGGAAACTCACAATGTAGGAGATGACTGCAACACCCCCCACCCACCCACACATGCATCAATGTTCCCCTCAACTGATACTGGAGTTAGCATATATCTAAGGATGTACAGAGTTGGTAAAAACTGTTACTTTGCATTTTGTGGATTGCCAGGTGCTTTTCATTCCATCGTCCGCACATTGGCATTTTGAATTTTCTCCAATTTCCCCACTGCTCAAATTTCCCCAAAATGTGCACACACACCCAGCACACTTTCATGCTTTAGCCTATGGGGGAAATGCATGTTTTTCAGCCAGTGGCTGGTTGTTGTTGGGTTGTTTTTGTTTCATTTTTTAATTGTATGTATTTTTCTATGACTAAATTTGCATAAGATTCCGGTAAGGTTTTTTGTTTTTGTTTTTTAACAGTCTGCAAGTCCGTGGAATCCATGTGACTTGGGAAAAGCCACTCTGCTGCAGAATCCACAGGTGGGACTGAACTGATAGAAATCCAAACTCATTTGATTCCTTTGCAGATTTCTCCAACATCCCTACATATATCCATCAGGACTAGCAGCCATTGATAGCCCTCTCCTCTATGAATTTGTCCAATCCCATTTTGAAGCCATCCAAATTGGTGGCCATCACTACATCTTGTGGTTGTGATTGGCATAGTTTGACTAGAACTTTTATTAACATTTTATGGAATATGTGTTGTTGTTGTTGTTCAGTCGTTAAGTACTGTCCGACTCTTCGTAACCCCATGGACCATAGCATGCCAGGCCTTCCTGTCCTCTGCTCTCTCCCGGAGTGTGCTCAGGTTCATATTCATTGCATCGGTGATGCTATCTAGCCATCTCATCCTCTGCCGTCCCCTTCTCCTTTTGCCTTCAATCTTTCCCAGCATCACGGGCTTTTCCAGTGACTTTTCTCTTTGCATTAGGTGGACAAAATATTTGAGCTTCAGCTTCAGTATCTGTCCTTCCAATGAGCACTCAGGGTTGATTTCCTTTAGGATGGACTGATTTGACCTCCTTGCAGTCCAGGGGACTCATAAGAGTCTTCTTCAGCACCACAGTTTGAAAGCATCAAATCTTCAGTGCTCAGCCTTCCTTAGAGTCCAGCTCTCACAGCCATACATTACTACTGGGAAACCCATAGTTTTGATTATACGGACCTTTGTCGGCAAGGTGATGTCTCTGCTTCTTACCATGCTGTCTAGGTTTGCCATAGCTTTCCTCCCAAGGAGCAAGCGTCTTTTAATTTCATGGCTACAGTCACTGTCTGTGGTGATCTTGGAGCCGAAGAAAATAAATTCTGTCACTGCTTCCATTTCTTCCCCTTCTATATGCCAGGAAGTGATGGGGCCAGATGCCATGATCTCAGTTTTTTTTAATGTTGAGTTTCAAACCAGCTTTTGCACTCTCCACTTTCACCCTCAACAAGAGGCTCTTTAGATCTTCTTTGCTTTCTGCCATTAGGGTGGCATCGTCTGCATATCTGAAGTTGTTGATAATTCTCCCGGCAATCTTAATTCCGACCTGTGATTCATCCAGCCCGGCATTTCTCATGATGTACTCTGCATATAAGTTAAATAAGCAGGGTGACAATATGCAGCCTTGTCGTACCTCTTTCCCAATTTTGAACCAATCGGTTGTTCCATGTCCGGTTCTTACTGTTGCTTCTTGGCCCTCGTACAGGTTTCTCAGGAGACAAGGTGGTCTGGTACTCCCATCTCTTTAAGAATATGCCACAGTTTGTTGTGATCCACACAATCAAAGGCTTTAGCGTAGTAAATGAAGCAGAAATAGACATTTTTCTGGAATTCTCTTGCTTTCTCCATGATCCAGCGAATGTTGGCGATTTGATCTCTAGTTCCTCTGCCTCTTCGAAACCCAGCTTGTACTTCCAGTAGTTCTCAGTTCACATACCGCTGAAGCCTAGCTTGTAGGATTTGAGCATAACCTTGCTGGCATGTGAAATGAGCACAATTGTGCGGTAGTTTGAACACTCTTTGGCATTGCCCTTCTTTGGAATTGGAATGTAAACTGACCTTTTCCAGTCTTGTGGCCACTGCTGAGTGTTCCAAATTTGTTGGCATATTGAGTGCAGCACTTTAACAGCATCATCTTTTAGGATTTTAAGTAGCTCAGCTGGAATTCTTTCATCTCTGCTAGCTTTGCTGTTAGTAATGCTTCCTAAGGTTAGTAGCTAGCTTTGTAGTTAGTAATGCTTCCCACTTGACTTCACTCTCTACGATGTCCGGCTCAAGTTCAGTAACTCCACTACCATGGCTATCAGGGACATTAAGATCTTTCCTGTATAGTTCTTCTGTGTATTCTTTCCATCTCTTCTTAATCTCATCTGCTTCTGTTAGGTGCCTGCCTTCTTTGTCCTTTATCATGCCCGTCTTTGCACAAAATGTTCCCTTGAGATCTCCGATTTTCTTGAAGAGATCTCTAGTCTTTCCCATTCTATTTTCCTCGATTTCTTTGCATTGTTCATTTAAGAAGGCCTTCTTGTCTCTCCTTGCTATTCTCTAGAACTCTGCATTCAGTTGGATATATCTTCCCCTTTCTCCCTTGCTTTTCGCTTCCCTTCTTTCCTCAGCTACTTGTAAAGCCTCATCAGACAGCCACTTGGCTTTCTTGCATTTCTTTTTCTTTCGGATGGATTGAGTTGCTGCCTCCTGAACAATGTTACGGACCTCTGTCCATAGTTCCTCAGGCACTCTGTCTATCAGGTCTAATCCCTGAAATCTATTCCTCACCTCCACTGTATATTCATCAGGGATATGATTTAGGTCATACCTGAATGGTTTAGTGGTTTTCCCTATGTTCTTCAATTTAAGCCAAAATTTTGCAATAAGAAGCTCATGATCTGAGCCACAGTCAGCTCCAGGTCTTGTTTTTACTGACTGTATGGAGCTTCTCCATCTTTGGCTGTAAAGTACGTAATCAATCTGATTTTGATATTGACCATCTGGTGATGTCCATGGGTAGAGTCGCCTCTTGTGCTGTTGGAAAAGAGTGTTTGCTATGATCAGCGTGTTCTCTTGGCAAAACTCTATTAGCCTTTGTCCTGCTTCATTTTGTACACCAAGGCCATGCTTGCCTGTTATCCTCGTGAATTCTTGACTTCCTACTTTAGCATTCCAATCCCCTATGATGAAGAGGACATCTTTGTTTGGTGTTAGTTCTAGAAGGTGTTGTAGGTCTTCATAGAACCATTCAACCTCAGATTCTTCAGCCTCAGTGGTTGGGGCATAGACTTGAATTACTGTGATGTTGAATGGTTTGCCTTGGATTCGTACTGAGATCATTCTATCATTTTTGAGATTGTACCCCAGTACTGCTTTTCCCACCCTTTTATTGACTATGGGTGCTACTCCATTTCTTCTAAGCGATTCTTGCCCACAGTAGTAGATATAATGGTCACCTGAATTAAGTTCGCCCATGCCTGTCCATTTTAGTTTGCTGATTCCCAAGATGTCGATGTTCAATCTTGCCATCTCATGTTTGACCACCTCCAGCTTACCTTGATTCATTGATCTGACATTCCAGGTTCCTAAACAATATTGTTCTTTACAGCATCGGACTTTCTTTTCACCACTAGACACATCCACAGCTGAGTGTCCTTTTGGCTTTGACCCAGCCATTTCACTCTTTCTGGCACTACTTGGAAATACCCTCTGCTCTTCCCCACTAGTATATTGGACAATTTCCATCCTGAGGGGCTCATCTTCCTGCATCATATCTTTTAGCCTTGTGATACATTCCATGGGGTTTTCTTGGCAAGAATACTGGAGTGGGTTGCCATTTCCTTCTCCAGTGGACCACATTTTGTCAGAACTCTCCACCATGACCTGTCCGTCTTGGGTGGCCCTGCACGGCATAGCTTATGGCTTCACTGAGTTACGCAAGCCCCTTTGCCACAACAAGGCAGTAATCCATGAAGGGGATGGAATATGTACAGATCGACAAAACATTGTTTACAGTAAGATGGAGGTTTAGAAGCCTTGTGTCAGATTCTTCATCAGTATAATACCACATGGATTTGTTAATATAACTTCCAAGGAGCAGAGCTCTTGTTGATGGAACTTCTGTCCCCCTTTCACTTTGTCAGGACTGCATATGGCATTTCAAACATCTGTGCTATAAGGGCAGTGTGTCAGCATGGCAAGCAGAGAAGAAACGTCCTCGGAGCATATCATGAAAATAAATGAATTGACTCTAATAGTCTCAATGTGCCAGTTCCTAGGCCAAAAAGTACTTGGAGGCATAAGGGATTGGATGGTAATGAGCTGGTAGGACACTTGCTAAGTATTTATGAAAAATTATAAAAGGTGTTAGGAAGAAAGAATAATAATCTTGGCAACCTCTGCAGCATCAAGAGACAAAGAAAGGCAAGCATTTCCTGTTGCCATTAATCTGGCTAGTGTAGAACTTGACTGAGAAGAAATATTAGCTAACAGTGCAAGTTGATAGATACTGTAGATAGAAAGATAGATAGATAGATAGATAGATAGATAGATAGATAGATAGATATAAATATAGATATGGATATAGATATAGAACTACATCCTGCTGAGTTCAACTGGAATTACCCAGGTAAGTGGATTTAGGATTGTCGTTTAGGACTGCAGCCCAAGAGACTGAACTACAGATCAGGAAGTCACCAGTTCATATCTCACCTCTGGCATGAATGCACATGGTGGCCTTTAGCAAGACACTCACTCTAAGCCTCCCCCCTCCCCCCCCCACATACAAACACCATCTTCAATATGGGGAATAATAATACTGATCTAGCTTACAGGTTGTAATAACAATGCCAACTAGATAATGCATGTAAAATGCTTTGAACATTTGACAGAGCTAGATGATGATGATGGTGATGATACCAAGATAAGCACAAGAGAAACCTGTCTTATCCTAAAGAGTCATAGGTAATTATCTCAGTGCAGGACAATTGCAATGTTTCCCCCCCCCTTGCAATATTCTATGAGTTTTGAGTGAATTCTATGCAAGAAAGAGCCTTGTGGCACATTAAAGGAGGGGTTTTGAACCTCTTTCAGCCTGAGGGTGAAATTCCAATTCAGAGAAGCTGAAGGGGCTGTAGGGGCTGCTTCCCACTACTTGACAGGGCTGAAGTCAAAACGGGTGAGGCAGAAGGCAAAAAGACATGGCCTTCTGTGGAACTCCAAATGGCTGGATTGGGAACTCAGGTGAGCCAGATTTGAACCCCAGGCCTGAAGTTCTGCATCTCTGGATGGGGAGTAAACAGTTTACTTCCCCCAACCTACCCTGTGTACATCTACACCCACAGCTCAGGATAATTCTTCCTGCATCGGATGAAGTCCACAGCAGTTCATGCCACAATAAATATGATAGTCTTTAAGGTGCCACAGAATGCTTTGCTGTATTGCTTGTTTGATGAAGCAGTCTCACACAGCCAGCCCTTGGAAATTCTGTACACATTCCACACACAGCTTCTGGTGAATGCGGCATGGCTGGGCATCTTCCACAACACATCACGGCTGGTGTAACTATTCCTATTACATGTGGCTGGCTCTTCTTTAGCCTGTTGCCATCTTCCTAAACTATGTTCATCTGTACAATGAAGTGGCATGATTTGCAACATTGATTGCTCTCAGGTGGCAACCCCCTATTGCCCCTCAAAAATGGAGGGCCCATTTTTGCTGTTGCTAATGGACAGCAGTTCTTGGTGTCTGAACTTTGACCTTTCTTTCACATGGGTGGGATGTACATTGACCCTGCTCAGTATGAAATATTTTCTGAGAAATATAAGTCCAGAGGGCCCTTTTGGAACTGGCCTGTAATGTGGTTTGGAAAAAAATATTGACTGGAAGTCCCCATGCATTGAGTTGATGATGCATATGTATAACGTACAAAGCTACTCTCAATTTATTGTTGCATTCTTGATTAAAGTTAAGGAATTGGGGTGGAAGCATGCTGGACTTCAGCTATCTCCCATTCCAAACTGGGGTCTGTAGGTGCAATCTGATGAGTGATGACAAGGGATCAACTGCTTAGAACTAGAGATGCTGGAGAAACTAGGGATGCTGGAGAAAAGATGGACTAAAATTAGTTTGGATTTCTAAGAATCTGACCTGCAGAATCCACCATGGACTCCTCTGGCTGCATTGGTTTTTGGATTTTTATTTTTATTTTTTGCTTTCCCAAAATTTACTCAAATTTATCCGTATGAAAATGCACACTTCTGCTGAGACTGGTAAATATATGCAGGGAAAAGGTGAATGGAATGGGGGACAATAGGTTAAATGTTACATACTAATGTATATTACATAAAGTGTTGCAAACCCTCTTATGGAATTATTTGTGTATTTTTCTGCATAATGAAAAAAAAAATCAAATCCATCTGTGAATGAACACCAGAATGAATGACACCACACAATCCATACAACACAAATGGGGCAGTTTTCACAAAATCCAGACATCCCTAGTTAGAACCATGGATAGAAGGATACAAGGACAGATCTGATATAATGTTCACTAAACCAGTAGGTAGCTTAGGGATATACGAGAAGTTCTTTTCACTTCAGTTTTGCTTTACCCTGTTCACACATTTCTGACTGAACACAGACTTGGACACAATCTGAAGTCGAAGTCCATACATTTCTGAGTTTGCAATGTGATTTGCGGAACAACAAAAATCTGTTTGATGGCACGTGTATGTTTGAAAAAGGTGTATGAATGCATTCTTTTGAAAAATGCTCACAAATATGCTTTAATCAATGGGGGAAGAACGTGTGCATTTTGAAGCTGTGCACAATGGGTTCGTACATTTGGAAAATACACTTGAAAATATGCATGGATTTCCATGCCAAAAGAAAGAAACAACACTCACAATCTGATACGGGCTTAGTCAGGATGAGCTTTGAGATTCAGAGAAATTCTCTGGTGAGAACTTCTCCGGTGAGCTCATGTTTTGCTGATTTGCACATCCCTAAGTACTGAATGTTGCTCCTGCACTGAACTGGAGTTAAGTGCAGGTTTAAGGAGCACTGAACTTCAGGTCATGGGCCAAATCCAGCCCACTCACCTGATGTCCCAATGTGGCCATCTGAGGTTCCCCAGAGAGCCAGGCCGCCTTCCCCAGCCCCATACTTTACCTCCCAACTTCCAATTGTTCAATGTTTTCCTGAATTTTGTACACACACACACCCCCCTTCTAAAATAAAAGGATGAAATACCTCTCCTCAGGCTTAGTTACTGGCAGGAACAGCTTTATGCTACAATATGCTGGCATTCTTTGTATTTTGCCCCACCCCTTTTGCCTTGGCCCCACCCACCACTGCAATTCAGCCCCTGAGAACGTCTTCAAAATGGAGTTCACCCCTCTGGATGAAAGAGGTCTGACACTCCTGGTTTAAATAGATGCACAGGGAGAGGTGTGTATATGTCAAGCCCTGTTTCCCTGGGGGGAGGCAGTTTGGAAGTTAAAGGGGGGCACACTCTGTTACACAGGCATGTACTCCAATGGGGCTGGGATGCCTCCTGCAGCCCCTGGACTTGCCATGGGGGTGGGAGTCCTCCTGGTCAGGTGAGGGAGGGCAGAGGGGAAGAGCAGAGCTTCTCCTTTGAGCAAAGGGGGTAGAGGTCTCTTGGGGTTCCTCCTGTGTGTTTGCCTCTAGCAGGGCACTTCACTGACTGCTTCCTATGGTGATACGGGAGCCGCAAACCCTCACCTCTCCTCTGCTTTGAAAGCTCTCCTGTGGTGGGAAAGGGACTCAGGTACCTAGCCATGGTAAGGCAGACTGAATGGTTCCCGATTTGAGCATTCATCATGCATTTGAAACCATCACAGTTCTGGGACATGAAAACACTTCCTGGAAATTTGGAAACTCTGAGCCTGTCTTTGAGTGTTCTAAGCCTCAAATGTAGGTGTTGAAACATTATGTGTGCTGTTTCTCCTATGCTCTCTACCAGCTGGTTCTCAGTAGACAAGTCTTGGCTGCATATTTGTTTTCTCTGACAAGACTGTGGAAGCTTTCATTGTGCTGCGATGACCAAGCTACAATTTGTCAAAATGCTGCTATTCCCACTACTGCTCAACTGCAACAAATCCTTGACAAATGTGACACACAAACATTGAGGAGATGTCAAGAGCACCTACAACCATTCTATCAGCTGTTACGCATGAATATCAGAAGGGAGAAAAGCTAACCCAGATGGTTAGCTGGCTTACCATCCTCTCGCTTCTTCCAGGTGACATGAAAACTTCATGAAAGGAAGCTAGTGGCATCTTGAAGAAATATATATGGGTTCTTCTAACCACACACTATTATTTATTCAGTTTATTTGTCAGTGAAGCTTGCATTCTGCAGACACAGAAACATGTTCCTTGCAATGAAGGTTCTCCACATAATTCAGAATTTTTGGAAAATTAGTGTTTTGAATCCATGGAGAGTCTCCATGGGTACAAAGGCTCTTGTCTTCAGAACATCACCCTCCATGAGTTCAAGGTGTTGAAGATGACTATGGAGGGGATGAGGATAGCATGCTCCCTCTCCTTTTGTGTTTACTGTTGTCACTTTTGGAACACCTCAATAGGGGTATGGGAGAAGATCTTTGAGAGCTGGTGGCAACTTTGTTATTCTTTGATGTATTCAGACAACCATTGTTTTGTCCATTCTCCCAATACTGAGTTCCGTTTCCCTCTGGGACCTGGAGGGTAACAACAGCATTAAGAATGCTGGGGGAAGGAATTTTTAAAATCACTTTTCTCCCAGTATCTCCAAGAGCCACTGCCATGTATTCTGTGAGCGACTCGTGCCAACTGTCCCATGAGACCTAGAGGACTCAAAGAACAGCCTGTTGAAGGAAGAGAGCAGAAGATCAACAGTAGGAAGAAGAAGAAGAAGAAGAAGAAGAGGAAGAGGAAGAGGAAGAGGAAGAGGAAGAGGAAGAGGAAGAGGAAGAGGAAGAGAAAGAGAAAGAGAGAATCAAGATGTTTGAGGGAGTTTTAGTTGTTGTACAATCTTGCTATGTAAATCACTTTCATTGAAAAATAGCATCCATAGGGATGGATGGGCACCCCCTATCCAGGTTCTCCAGGCGCCCGCCAAGTCCCTGCCCCCACTTGTGCACCCCCAGACCGGCATACACACACATGATCACTGAGCTGCCCGCACTCACCCCAGGCCCATTTGGTGATCTCTGCACCTGCCATTTTGCATATATATATATATATATATATATATATATATATATATGGCAGACACAGATATGCACACATTTGCTCTTCTCCAAATGGTCCTGTGAATGGCTGACATATGCAAGGTTACAGGTGTAAATGGCCCGGGGTGAGTGCAGGCAGTTTGGCAGGAGGTGGGAGGGCAGGGCAGGGGGCTTGGCATGTGTGGCTCAGGACAGAAGGTAGGGAGGGGGCGTCTGCCAGATTCCTGGACCCAATCAGGCACCCATGCCATCCCTACATATAAATATCATAAATCAATGAATGAGTATTTTGTTTATCTGACAGTGCAAGAGGGATGTACAAGAATTTAGTTTTGCCTCACTTTCTACCTTTCACAACCTCAAATGTGAATGCAAACAGGATGACAATTATCAGAAAACATTTGCATATTCCCCAAGCTTGTGTTTTCATATGAAAAATGTCTTCACAAGACATTCACAAGAAGAATGTGCACTTTAAAATATGTACATGTCACACCCCCAATACATTTTCAAACTTTAGTCTAGAGGGAGAAAGTGTGCATTAAGGGCCCACCCTTTTTTAAAAAATGTACATTTTAAAAATTGTTTTCACACTTCTGTCTTGAAGGAAAAGTGCACATTTTGGGTATGCACTTGAAAAATGTGTGCTTTAAACAAGGCACACTAAAATTTGCACTTTTTCAGTTGGGGTGGTGGAAAACACTCATGTTTGGGAATGGGAATGAGATGAACCAAGCTCTAAGTTATACATTAGAGAACCTCAATGTTGTTGAGCATCCCTACTTTGCACACATTCCATGTTGCTGTTGCTCAAAGAAAAACATTCATGTATGTATCCCAGCGGGTATGCACTATCTCTCTATGCCTAACGGAGTTCTTTGGATTCCAGCTGTAGTCTTTCACTTCTCCATAATTTTGGCATCAGTTCAATACAGAAGGAAAGAAAGGAAGCCATGGGTGACTTCTATTTATGGCTAAGCCTAAAGTGTGGGCACAGTTTGCAAGTATTTTCAGCAACATGAAAAAATACTTCCTACACTTTGTTTCAGTGATTTTTTTTTTACCCAGTTCTTGCTTCAAAGAATTTAGAAATGTCATCCAGGTAACATTACCCTCAACATGAATGGGCTTGTTTGCCCACAGTGATCTCAGCACCACCCCAAATCCATCTATGTATATGAGGTACATATAGCACTGTGACACCATCCTATTGGCTGGAATTGCCCATGTGACTGATCCAGGAAGCATTGACCTCACACTCAGTTGGCTTCATCTGCCCTCACTGATGCCATCACGTAGTCAGATCTAATCAGCTATGTAGCATTGTAATGTCATTTGGTTCACTATATGATCCCTGCAGGTATCTCCCATGTGACTAAAAAAGGAAGAAGATGCAGAAAAAAGGAAAACAATGGTTCCAAAACCAGTAGCAAATATGGAGGGAGAATAAAGGCAGTGAACAGGAAATAAAAATGGAAAGCTTTTTATATGTGTTGTTGTTGTTGATGATGATGATGATAAGTGCCCCCCATCTCCTGAAAATATTCTCTCCCTCTCCCTCTTTCCCTCTCCCTCTCTCCCTCCCTCTCTCTCTCTCTGTGTGTGTGTGTGTGTGACAATACTATGTTCAACCTAAAAACCAAAACAGAAGAATATTGGACATGGATCTATGCTTAATATTCCTCCAGATAAATCTAGTTTCCACTTATCTATCAAAATTTCTATGCCCCATTAACCTGCTATACTTCTTTTGCACTCTGCCAGTCACCCAGAAAGGAAATTCTAGAGTCATTTCGATTCTTATTGAAGTGTTGCAATAAGTTTTTAATAGTAAGTATGGTTACGCACGTGCGCGCGCGCACACACACGCACACACATTTATAATCTTCTGCTCTATTTCACCTTGTCATTTTGGAAGGTAAGGATATTGCATATTGTAACCACAGTGCATATTTCTTAAGTATACTAACTCCCCAATCTCTTTCCACCGTAACTTAAGTTTATTTAGAAATAAATTTTCCTGGACATGTTTTCAATGGCAGCATTCAATTGAATGCTGGCAAGCAGCCACCATTTCTCTTTCCCCTCCCTCAATTAAAATAAAAACAAAGCAAAATGATGGTGCCGTCTCCCCCAAAGCAAGTGCAGCTGCTTCAGGTTGTGATAAATCTAAAAGAATCTGTTTACAATGCAATTTCCAGACTCTTTTGCATCCTGTAATTATGGAATCTGCTAAATGTGGATTTTATTGATCTTGTTGGTGGAAACGGCTGACCTTTTAAAAGCTGAGTGAAGGATAATAACAGAAATTCATGGGGGCTGATCACAGGGCATGCCCATCAAAGGTTACTGGCCCTGTATCTTCTGTGATTTCTGTCAAGCCAAGTTCTATTTCATGCAACTCTAAATCCATGGAGAAGTTTCCACTAATCTATACCAGCCTTCCCCTACCTTGTGCCCTCCAGATATGTAGGACTACAACTCCCAGCATCCCTCATCATTGGCCATGGTAGCTGGGGCTGATGGGAGTTGATGTCCAACACATCTGGAAGGCACGATGTTGGGGAACGCTGGTCTGTAGCGACACTATACAATATGTAGCCCACCAAGCCAATGCCAAAACCATCTCCACCCTCCCCATGTATCATTCATTCATTCATTCATTCATTTCTATACCACCTAATAGCCGAAGTTCTCTGTCTGTATGGTGGCCTGTCAGGTGCTTTAACCCACCCTCACTTTTGCATACCTCTCAGCTTTATTGAACAGCTGGTAAGCTGCTATTTCTGGTGGGTGGGCTGTATTCTGCTTGATACATCACAAGTTGTGCTAAGTTATAGGTCACAAGGCATTTATCCTGCACTCATCATTTCTTATGCCTGTTGTTTACCAGGTTCTTTAGACAATGTTGTGATCCTCCAGTTTCACTTCTGTGTCTAACCAGCACTTTTGGCCAGTGTTTTGTTGTTGTTGTTGTTGTTGTTGTTGTTGTTGTTTAAAGCAGAAAATGTGGCATTTCATCGTGAAAGTGGAAGAAAGTATGATTTCCTCTTGTGTAATCATGCTATTCTGCTGTACCACAGTGCCACCTAGAGATTGTGTAGTGGATAAGCAGGAAAGGAAATACTTCTTGTTTAGTGCTTGGATCTAAATTCTGCAAGGAAACTGAAAGCAGATGCAGCAGATTAACAACCAATTAACACCTCAGGTAGAAAAGCTAATAGAAAGCTACAGTACAAAATCTATAGGTGGGGGTTTGGGTTTCCCATTGGGAATGGCAGGATCAGTGGTGATTAATGGGGAGCTGAAATTAAGAGGGGAGGGGTTGGCTGAGCTCATAATGGCTCAGGAGTTTGCAAACTGAAGGAGTACATTTCCAAAGTTGACCACCACCACCCCAGCTGCCTCACAATTCCCCAAAAATATTTCCCGTCACTACCAAAAATTTAGTAGGGATGTACGAAAGGCACTTACCTTTTGCGGATTATGTTGATGGGGGGGGAGGCTCTCCGTTCCCCCCCGCCTGGAATCCTGGCCGGCCAGCTGTGCTCCGCAGGGATTCTGCAGAGCCGCCGGCCGGCTCCGCCAGCAGCCGGACATCCGGCCGCTGGCTAGCAGGGACACGAATGGTGGCAGCTGTAGCCGCCGCCATTTGCATCCCTGCAGTCAGCTGTGATAGGCTACGTAAATGTTTACGTAGCCTATAACGGCTGACTTAAAAAAACAACAACGCGCATACGCAAATGGCGGTGGCCATGGCCGCCGCCATTTGTGTTCCTTATTTTGGCACGTCTTAGTCTACGTCAAGATTTACGTAGACTAAGATGGCGAAAATAAGGGGAACGCAAATAGCGTAGCGGACGTGCCAAAATAAGGAAAGCAAATGGCGTAAATGTAAACATTTACGTAGCCTATCACATTTTTTAAAAAAACTTAGCCGTGATAGGCTACGTAAATCTTTATGTAGCCTATCACATTTTTTTTTTTAAACTGGAAATGGCGGCGGCAGCAGCCAGTCGGAAGATCAGCTGCCGCAGCCACCGCCGCCAAACTGCCGCTGGAGCCGCTGCTGGAGCCGCTGTCGCCGCCAGGAAGATCCGCCCCGGGTAAGTCTCGCCCTGAGGGTGGCGGGGGGGTGGCAGACCATTCCACCACCAATTTCAGGGGGCCGAATGCGCTGGCATTCGGCCTCCCCAGATCCGTGGTGGAATTCTCTGACATCCCTAAGCCTACCCAGAAGGAGACAAAATGGTCTGAATCTGATTCCATATGCTGATTCAGATTAACACTCTACTTCCTGGTTTTCTTCTCCCTCAGGAAAGTTAATCTCTTATTAAAGAGGTCATCACTTCTCTGCAATAAATTTGAATGGGTGTCTGTTGGTGCTTCTCATCACAGCAATTGCATAGTCCTATATTATTCTAACTTTTTTTTAATGATGATTTTGTGCAAATGCACACATTCCATAAAGAAACCTCTTCTCCTCCATGCCCCTGCTAATTCCTTGAAGGAAGGGGATGTGTAGTTTCTCACTTTCCCCTCACTTTTACTGTACTTTTTGCAATCCCACAGGGATATCACAAAGCTTCTCTCATTTTTTGCCCAGCAAACCAAAGCTACTGGAGTTTATATGCATGTCACAGTCCATAGATTTAATTGCAGAAATTTTACAGTATTTAAAAGTACCATGAACACAATATTTTAATCTTACTCTGAAATTTTTTTGGAACCAGCCAGAAGTATTTCCCCTTCATGAGCTGATATCCCATCACACACACACCCCGATCTTTCCCAACATATGGGTATAGTATTTGGCTAACTTCAACATTTGATGAACATGCTGTATGCAAAATTTTCAGACTGAATCCCCCTCCCAACACACACACACACACACACACACACACACACGTTGAAAAGATAACAATGTAGGCACCAACAAAGAAACAGAAGAACGCGGCGGCTCGCCTGATTAAAGGCAGCCGCCGGTGAGATCACATCACTCCAGTGCTGAAGGAGTTGCACTGGTTACCAGTTGTTTTCCGGGCCAAATTCAAGGTGTTGGTTTTGAGCTTTATAACCCTATATGGTTCCGCCTATCTTAAGGAGCGCCTCCAGCAACACCAGACAGGCCGCTTAACAAGATCAGCCTCAGATGGCCTTCTCTCTGTCCCATCAGCCAGGACAGCTAGACTGGTGGGGACGAGGGAGAGGGCCTTCTCTGTGGTGGCCCCCACTCTGTGGAACTCCCTCCCTAGGGAACTCCGTCATGCCCCCTCTTTAATGAGCTTCCATCGTGCATTAAAAACATGGTTGTTCAGGCAGGCATTTGGGGCGGGTTAGGGTGTTTTTTTTAAAAAAAATTATGGTAAAATTTTATTGTTTAAAATTGTTTTATGGTGGGTTGTACATCGCCCAGAGTGGCTGGGTGACCAGTCAGATGGGCGATTAATAAATTTAATAAATAAATAAATAAATAAATAAATAAATAAATAAACAAACAAACAAACAAACAAAGCCCTATGAGGAGAGACTGAAAGAGCTAGGCGTGTTTAATCTAGAGAAGAGAAGACTGAGAAGATATGATAGTGCTCTTCAAGTACTTGAAAGGTTGTCACAGAGAGGAAGGCTGGGATCTCTTCTCCATCATCCCAGAGTGCAGGACACGGAATAATGGGCTCAAGTTGCAGGAAGCCAGATTCCAGCTGAACATCAGGAAAAACTTCCTGACTGTTAGAGCAGTACGACAATGGAACCAATTACCTAGGGAGGTGGTGGGCTCTCCCACACTGGAGGCATTCAAGACGAGGCTGGACAGCCATCTATCAGCAATGCTTTGACTTGGATTCCTGCATTGAGCAGGGGGTTTGGACTCGATGGTCTTGCAGACCCCCTACTATTCTATGATTCTATGACCAGGCAAACCTCTTTGGAGAGATTGTTGTTCCTTAGATGGGGTGCCACCACTGAGAAGGCCCTCTCTTGTGTACCCACACCAGTCTAGCTTCCTCCAGTGGGGGCACCTGGAAGAGGATCTCCAATGATGACCTAAGATACATAAGCTACGTAAGTGTGGTGTAGTGGTTAGAATGTTGGACTCAGACTGGGGAGATCTGGGTTCTAGTCCCCACTCAGCCATGGAGCTGATTGACTTTGGGCCAGTCACTGGCTCTCAGCCTAACCTACCTCACAGGGCTGTTGTGAGGATAAATGGAGAGGTGGAGGACAAGGCGAGCCACCTTAGGTTCCTTGTGATAGAAAAAGGGGCAGAATATAAATGTAATAATAAATAAATAAGTAGCTGGGGCCTATGGGAAAGAAGAGAATCCTACCTCTAGAGAGCCAGACAGCTGGAGTCATAGTCTACCACCCATGATATTGTCACCCAAGAGCCAGTGGGCAATCCAAGGCAGACAGAGCTAGGGTGAATTTGCCACTAGCTTTATAACCAGTGGCCACAAAAGAATTAACTGTTGCTTGCTACCAGAAATCTTGGGCCACAATCTTTTCTTTTACTGAACACCATTGACGTTGAGCTCTCCTCTGCCCCTGCTCCCTCAGGGGGCACACCCCCAAACACCAGAAACTGAGCTTGACTACTATTTTTAGTGGAAGGGCAGGATATGAATGTAATAAATAAAATAAAAATAGAGCAGAGAAGCTGCAGCAAATAATTAGGAAGAGCTCATCAGGAAAATGCCACAGAGAAAATAGAGTTTTCATTTGTCATTGAGATGAAAGAAAACATGGTACTCAACCAAATTTCTCTTGCGGGGGGGAGTGCATTTCAGAGCTAGTCCTCTTTTCAGTCACCACTTGTCTCAGCTCTGAATGGAGAGGTGCTTGGAGCAGAGCCTGTATTGATAAACTCAATGACTGGGTAATTGGGGCCATTGGTATGGGAGCAGATGGACCTTTGCAGTGCAAACCTACTCATGCCTACTCAGAAGTAAGCCCCAATGCAATAAATGGGGCTTGCTCCCAGCCTTATCCCTAAGGATTGCAGCCTTACGTAGTCCATTCTCAAATTGTTTAATGTCTTAAAAGTTAAGACTAATACTTCTGATCAGTCCCAGGTTACAAAAGTAGCCGATACAGGTTTGGTATTTCAATATTGGTGCAATAAGTTCATTGTGGTAAGCCCCTGTCAATATCCATGATTCCATAGTTTGAGATGATTGAAGTGTTTAGGTTTTGAAATAATAATTCCAAACATATGTATTACTTGACACCTGCAAATCTGAATTTACATCTCAAATTCATTTTGCCTCTACTTTCTTTAGTAGTGGTCATTTTTTTTCAATCACTCCTGGCTTTCTTTATTCCCTTGTGTGCCTATTTTACCAGGTAAGGAACACCTAAATCTTTCCCAATATGAAACCTGTACTATTAAATAACATTTTGACCTGCCCCTGTTTCCTGTTTCCTGTTTCATGGTTCTTGATTAATTTTAAGGGCCAGTGTTGCTAAATCCAATGAATTAAATCTGCCATTTTTATTTTGTCTGAGATAATAGATTGCTGTTTTCCGTTTTTTCCTCCCTCCCTCCCTCCCTCTCTTATTTTTCTGTTAAAAAAAATTCTGTCTCCCTTTTACTTCATTCCATTTTCTTTCCCCTTCCACCTTCATTACCTTCCTGGTTCCCTGTTATCTCTCTCCTCAGTTTTCTCCCCTTAGACATACCAGAACTTAGAATGTATAAATCAGCCTGAACGGTGTGACTCTTCCTGCCTCCTCTGACCAACTAGATGGATCACTGTTCATTTCACAATCTGCTCATACTGCATTGACTTGTGCCCCTTTGACAGCTGCAGAACACAGACAGAGATTGCTCAGCTCTGGGTGCTATGATCTGTGCCACACTGGTATTAAAGAAAAAGCAATTCAGCCTTACCTGTTCTAACAGGGCTGTTAAAAGCAAATGGAAACCACTGGTCCAGTCATGTTCTGTTGAACCATCTATCCCTCTATCTAACAACTGTGATGATTCCGTTGCATTTTATGTGCCTAGTATAGTCATCACTACTACAGCTACTATTACCACTACTACTGCATGTAGAGTAGAATCATAGAATCATAGAAAAGTAGGATTGGAAAGGGCCTATAAGACCGTCGAGTCCAACCCCCTTCTCAGTGCAGGAATCCAAGTAAAAGCATCCCTGACAGGTCACTGTCCAGCCCCATCTGGAATGCCTCCAGTGTGATAGAGCCCACTACTTCCCTAGGTAACTGGTTCCATCATCGTATTGCTCTGTCGTCAGGAGGTTTTTTCTGATGTTCAGCCAGAATCTGGTAGGGATGGGGGAGAAAACCTCCACGGACCCCAGTGAGGCCAGATTCAAAAGAATCCGGCCCTCCAGAGTCTGTGGAGGATCAGAAGACTTACCTCCACCTCCTGGAGGAATCTTCACCGGCCGGATCCTCCCTGCCGGCTGGCTCCAGAGCACCAGCGATACAGCCGCCATTGCCATATTGCTGGCTGGGAGGATTGACTGCAGATGCAAATGGCGTCCACTATGCCATTTGTAGCCGCAAAGGTCTTAGTTTAAGCTAAATGCAGCCGTAAATGGCTTAAACTAAACATTTAGCTTAAACTAAGACCTTTATGGCAAGAAATGGCATAATGGACGCCATTAGCATCCGCAGTCAATCCAACCAGCCAGCTATATGGCAATCAATGGCGGCCGTAATGCTGGCACTCCAGAGCCAGCCGGCAGCTCTGCAGAATTGCCATGGAGCAGAGCCGGCTGGCTAGGATTCTGGGGGGGGGACAGATTGCCTCCCCCCGCTGCAGACACCCCCCTGGACCTGGAGATAAGCATTCCACCCATCCCTAGAATCTGGCTTCCTGTAACTTGAGCCCATTACTCCATGTCCTGCACCCTAGGATAATCAAGAAGAGATCCTGGCCTTCCTCTCTGTGACAGCCTATCTCCCTTCAGTCTTCTCTTTTCAAGGCTAAACATGCCCACTTCTTTCATTCTCTCCTCATAGGGCTTTGTTTCCAGTCCCCTGATCATCTTTGTTGCCCTCCTCTGAACCCTCTCCAGCTTGTCTGCATTCTTCTTAAAGTTGCTTTTAATTCATTTTCTATGGTTCAGCCTGGTTTATTGGGTAGATGTTGCTGTCCAGACCCCTGCCCTGGACCCACTCCTTGAGCTGTGGGGTGCTCGCATGCGTGCTCGTCAAGCAATGCACATCCAGGAGCATCCCGCAGCTGCCTGCTCCTTGCTGTGAGCCAACATTTTTTATGCAGGAGTGAGGCTCTGTAATTTTTGTATATTTAATGTTGCACACAATTGTGTCCATGCAGGGTCATCTCTGCAACATTCGATTTATAAAGGGGCCCGTTATGCCTCTAATATTACAGAGATGGCCCTGTATGGCCACCATTGTTCGCAACATTAAATATACAAAAATATGGATGCCCTGTCTCACATAAAAATGGTAGCTCGCAGCAAGGAGTGGGCAGTTGTGGGCAACTCTCAGATGACTCACTGAACCCTCTGGGGCTCGTGTGGCCTGGTGCATGCGGGCGGGAGGCAGTGGTGACTTGGTGAGTGCCTGTGCTCAGTGGGAGTGGATGAGTCCATCTATCCCTAATGGA
Source organism: Heloderma suspectum (assembly GCF_057233095.1). NCBI lineage: Eukaryota > Metazoa > Chordata > Lepidosauria > Squamata > Helodermatidae > Heloderma > Heloderma suspectum. Next base: position 8,694,469 of record NC_139466.1, read on the forward strand.
GTTGCATGCCCTATGAAAAGAACAGGTCCATAAATTTGGGATGGTCCTTGATGCAGCCCTCCTGTTAAATATGCAGGTAGTGTTGGTTTCAAGGAGCACCTTTCCCCCAGCTTTGGCTGGTTCACCAACTACAGCTGTTCCTGACAAAGGTGGACTTCCTCCAAGTCATTCATGCCTGCCTTACCTTCAGATTAGACTACTGTAACATGGCCAATATGGAACTGCCCTTGAAGAGTCTGGAAACGGCAAGTGATGTAAAATGTGATCTAGAAATAATGTTTAATGGGAATAGATAATTAGGTTGCTGGTGGGAGCTAGATGCCTTCACCACATTATGCCTATTTTAATTGAGTTGCACTGTCGCCGGTTTGTTCCTGAGCACAATTCAAGGTACTTGTGTTAATATTTAAAGCCCTAAATGGCTTGGGATCTGGATACCTTCAGAGCCAGCTTCTTACCTATGTCCCTCCCCACCTGCTCTGGCCATCCTCTGAGGCACTCTTTCAGAACCTCTGGCCTCATGAAACTAGATGAGCAGGAACAAAGTCTGGAGCCTTCTCTGTGGTTGTGCTCTCCTTGTGGAACGCTTTGCAAACAAAGATTCCACAGGCCCCAGCAGTGTACTCTGTCTGGCACTATGTAAAACCATGGCTCTTTAAGAAGGCATTTGCTTAAAGTTTTAATAACCCTGAGTGTTTTCTGTCTTAGCTTTTGTGGTTACCTGCTTTTTGCACAAAATGTTATTGCTGTTTATTGAACTGGCTTGTTATATGAGTAAGAGGTTGGATGTTATTGTTCTAACTACTACAGATGTCTGTTTGTAGCATTTCTGCAGCAGCACCAGAGGGTGGGGGTGGTGGTGATGTTGCAGAACCCAGAGTCAGAGAGACCACAGAGTGAAGGAAAAAGAGATTCTTTATTTAACGTGTGGGCTTAAGGCTGGAATAATTTCCAAAGAGCCAGAAGCCCCGAAATACATCAGCACGTTGTTTTTGTAGACATTGTGACACATATGAAACGGCTCCTCCTCCCCCTCCCATGTGGGGTTGCAGTCCTCAACATTTCTTCTCCTAGCACCATTGTTTATAATACAAGAACTGGGTTATAGGGTAGCCATGATAAGGAGAGAACAGCAGAGAACAGCAGAGAACAAGATATACAATTGTATGACCTTTGACAAGATAAGGAATTCCTGTGTCTCGTCAGCTTACAACAATATATTCAAGGGAGAAAGAGCTCAGCAAGAACATGAAGCATGAGACTGTATGAGGCTACTTAGTCTGACCCCCGATATGGCTGCTACAGTGAGATTCTCTATTCTTAAGAACCACATCTCCTCCCCCCCCCCCGCTTTTCTTTTCTGCAAATCTGGCTCAGTTCATAGCAAATGACCAGCTTCTACATCCATTTTAAGTCACGTTTTGAAGGGTATTTTGAGAAGATTCCAGGAAATTGATAACATTGCCTAAGAACCAGGGTATAATTAAGAATATGAATGGCTCAGGAGGGCTACTGAAGCTTAGTTCAGCTCATTTGGGCATCACTGTTCATTCTTGAGAATGTAGGGCACAGAGGAAATTTGACAGAGTGGTTGGATTTATTTATTTTTTAATAGAAATATATGGATGTCACTGTAGCCTGCCCATGCCCAGGGAGGTTAACAGTAGGGCTGCGCATGGACCCCCTGATCTGACTCGGAGGCCACTTTGGGGTTTCCAATGCAGGCCCAATTTGGCTCAGGCTGATTCACGGAGGCCCTGACTTGCTTCGGCCTACGATGCCGAACGGGATTCAAACATCCGAATCCTGCTCCCCCACCACTCAACACACCACCCAGCCCCCAGCTCCTTTCCTGAGTCCTTAGGCTTGTTCCATGGGGGGGCATTGGGGGGTCCGCTGCCACTGCTAGCTCCTAGACCCTCTGGACACATGCCAGCAGTTGTCTTGTGTTTTTTTTTCCATGGGATGGGGTGGAGCTAAATGGGAATTCCCTGTATTTCCAGAAATACAGGGAGTCACCATTTTAGAAATGTCTCCCCATTTTGGAAAAAAAAGATGGCTGCTGGCATCCATCCACAGGATCCAGGTAAGGAGCTGAAGGCTGGGTGGTGGCAGTGGTGGCAGTGTGGAGACTGGGCTTCTGGATCATGCTGAAGCACACCAAAGCACTTTGGAGTGACCCACTTCACTTTGGGATGCTTCACGCCCCCTCTGCCTTGCCTCTGAGGTGCCCCAAAGTGGCCCAAATGGCCCCACTTTGACTCAGAGCTCAGGCTTCATGCCGAAACAGATCACAGCCTGAGACAATTGTATTCTAACAATCTCACCCTAATGTACTTATGACAGTTTGATCCCACCCTTCGTCCAAGGGTAACGCAGTGGCTAACCAGCAGACTATGGGAAACCCATGAACAGAATGTGAGTGCAACAGTACTCTCCCACCCTGTGACTGGTCCCCCCAAACAGAGACTCAGACCAGGAGGATCAGGACCAGCTGTATCACAGACTAGTGCCAAGAGCAGTCAACACCCTCTGAAGGACAGAGTGAGGTCTCCACACGCCAAAACACCAGGCAGTATCCAACTGTGTCATTCCATTAGCACAAATGGCAGCAGCCACAAGACAAACCAGAGCTGCCGCCGCTGCATCCACTGCCAGGTAGGTCCGTCCCAGGGGGATTTCAGGGGGTGGTGGTGGAGGGAGGGGCCGTTCCACCACGGACTCTGGGAGGCCAGATTCTAAAGAACCTGGCCTTACTGGAGTCCATGGCGGATTTCTCCAACATCCCTACTTGTTGTGCAGCAGGATGTGCAGCTGTTATGTGCACAACTGCTTGTGCAAACCTAACTTTAGTTGTTGTGCAACCGGTTGAGCAAGCATAATGGGCAATTGCTTGTGCCATGGAAAGATTCAGAAGAGCTTGCTACCACTACCTGAGTTTGTGGAATGGCACCATTGGATCCTGCCCACTAGACCCAAGGAGCCTGTGGCACGCCACCCCAGCTCTGGACACTTCACCATCACATCCAGAGGCAACGAAGAACCCATGTGAAACCCCAGAATGATAGATAGAGCGTCTGCTTGGCAACCCGAGGCCTCCCCTCCATCAGCCTACTGAGTAAGAAGGAACCAGCAATACAAACTGACCCAACTGGGGCCCTTTTGAGAGTGCAGGAAGAAGTCAGGCCACAGGGAACACTATAGCCATGGTCAGAAACTACCTGACAGTGGCTGGCTACTAGAACAGGTCCATATGGAGAATTCCTGCTGATTAGGTCCTGCTGGAGAGGGCTCCTGCTGATCCAGGCCTCATCACCTAGAACCTGTGCCTGGTGTTTAGATCCTTTCCGTGTGTTCACCACCTTGGCAGATGATGGGATAGGAAGAGAATCCCAAAGTTGAGAGCTGGCATCCGAGAAGCATCCTGGTAAGGTCTTGCAGTCCTAATGTGAATGGTATACTTAAACTATCTTAAATATTGAGTAATGATGAGATGCTTGTGATCGGCCTGTTTTGAGTGCTTCGGGAGAGAAAAAGAATAAAAGCAGAAGCATCTTCACCCTGATATCTTAATCAAAATAACTTAAAAAGAAAATCTCAGGGCATGAAAGTAAAGCTGTCACCCAAAGAGGCCTGCTCAGAGTCTTCTAATTAACACACTAATCAGGGTTTGCCTGAAGGTGTTGCTTAGACTCATTAGCAATACAGCTCCCCCCCCCCGCCCCCAGCAGCAAATAGACACACATGGCAATACCTGAGTAAATGATGGTCTAATCTACTTGCACAAAAGTGATAAAGACTTACGAAGAAGATGATCGAAACAGGTATTCTGAAAAGTACTCTCACTGGCATGAGCTTACTGATGCAGCTTTTAGGACATATAAGGTATTATGTAGGGTGGAAAAGCACACATGATGGCTTACAAATGAACAGAGTATGTATGTATGCATTTTATTTATTAGGACAACTTCTCAAACCAAATACCTTTCCAATATTACGATTTCTAAAACAATACAAAACAGATGATGCCCATTTTTCCCCAGGCTTGATAATACATTTTCACACTACTGAACTTTGTCCATCAAAATGTCCATAATAGCAACATCTAGAACCTTAAGAAGCCACTCAGTAACTGGGATGGAAGAAGGATTTTTAATGCCAAGTCCAAATCGTTCTAGCTGTACCCCAAATATACCTCACTCTGTTTGCTGTTTCACATCCTCCCTTCTCAACAGGGATGCACAGCTTTTCTTAAATCCATTCTGTCTATGTGTTGTGGATTGTCAGGTGTCTTTCATTCCATCGTCCACTCATTGATAGAATCAGGTTTTTGCAGATGTACAAAAAAATGTGTTCTACTTGCAAAAGTGTATATTAGCGTTAATGCACGTTAATGTAAGTCAGAGCCAAGTCAAGTCAAATTCTATTGAATAAGTCTTCGGACCATTTCAAACACAATAAGCACAGATTAAAAACAAGCAATAAAATACCTAAATCTTAAACATAGGACTTAAAATTTAAAACTATCATAAAAGAATCTATGATTAAAATAAAAAATACATATACATTTTAATAAAAATAAGATTTTATAAATCCATTAAGACTGCACATAATTTAAAAGCTATAACTTTGCTCATTTAATCAGACAGTCCCCCCTTTTATTGTTTCATTTATTTTTTTCCCACCACTTCCCAGTATCTCCCACCTGAGGTAGCTGCCTCCCTCTGCCTAATCATAGGGCCCACCCTGCCCATATTCAATTTTGTTTCTTCTTCATGGTAGGGTTGGAAATGTGACACAGAGTGTGGCATTTACTTATTTAGACAATGTTGGTGGTGATGGTGGTGATATGATGATTGATCCCAAGAGTAACTAGGTGCTACATGAAGAATGAATTTTGTAATTCAAATCTGTATGCTACCTTGAGTACCATTTTCTTGGTGGAAAGGTGGATTACGATTCTAATAAACAGCCAAGCAGCATGTCCTGCCATGCCCTCAAGTTTACATCTAAAACAGTAATCCTGTGTACATTTAATTGGGAGTAAATTCCATTGAATCTGCTGGGACTTGCTTCTGAGTAACCATGAATAGGACTGGGTTATAAGAAACTAATCTCTCTTCAGGGGAAAGGTAGAAGATCAGTTTGAGGATCCACCTGTAAAGTGCTGTGTTTGTAGCAAGCAAACCCGTAATAGGAATCAGATGGACACAAGCCCCAGTAGAATTATTATGGTAGAGCATCAGGGGAGAAAGGGTGCCCTTTTCAAAGAGGAAGGTCAAACAACCTAAGCAGGCACACCAAAGCCGCTGGGCTTCACTAAGCATCCTTCAAACGTTAGTCCCATTTTGTGCACAAAATTTATGTACGTCAGGACTTTCTCCCAGTATACAGTCATTTTGTGGTGCACTACTATTTTCTGGACTCCTTCTGGTTAGCTACCGATGGCTAATTATTAAGAGGCCGAAAGACAAGGGTAGAAATCATAAGAAGTGCACCCGATAGCATTGCCAGGTGGCATTTGTCCTGCTAATTAACTCATTTCAAGGCTTTGGGGATCAGCCCATCCTTTCCAATTCTCTGGACAGTCTGGCCTGTCTTTGGTTTTAAACGAACATGACTTGGATGATTCATTGCCGCTGCCATCAGTACCCATCCAGATAACAAAAAGACATAAATAAAAGTGAGAAATGGATGGCATGACTCTACAAGCTGCACACTTTGTGTTGAAAAATCATTTATGCTGGCGGCCAAATGGTTTTGCCCAGGGGTAGGTATCAGGGAGGTGTGAGTAGAAGTCATTTCGAGTACTACAAGTCAGTAGGGCTTGACTGGCTGAGAGCCAGTGTGGTGTAGTGGCAAGAGTGTTGGACTGGGAGCCGGGAGATCTGGGTTCTAGTCCCCACTTGGCCATGGAAGCTCATGGGGTGACTTTGGGCCAGTCACAGACTCTCAGCCCAACACACCTCATAGGGTTGTTGTGAGGATAAAATGGAGAGGAGGAGGATAATGTAGGCTGCCTTGGGTTCCTTAAGGAGGAAACAAAGGCAGGATATAAATGTAATAAATAAATAAATAATAGGGCACCCTCTTCTTTTCTGGCAGGGCTCCTGTGCAGCGATGCTGATGAAGTTTACCATATCCAGGTTCAGATATGATCTTTAGGGGGTTCAGAATTTTTACCTCAAAGAAGAAGATCGAGTTTTCACACACACACACACACACACACACACAACCCTAGGCTTCACACACATTGACACATTTCAGTGAATTGTGATTAATTAATGGCTTTTAACAATCAAATATCCCTGAGGTGCACACCCCAATGGTCTGCTTAGTAGGCATGCGAAGTTTCAGGCATCTAGGTTTCATGGTCTTGGACAGAAAGACAGTAAAAAACAAAACAAACAAACAAACAAACAAAAACACTCTTTTTTATTGTTATAGATTCCTCCCTGCCCACACCCCAAACCACATGATGTTTCTGTGGGTCAGCTGACAAGCTCATGTTATGCTCTTTAGGGAGGGGACATAGCTCAGTGGTACAACACATGCTTTGCATGTGGAAGGCCCCGGGTTCAATTCCGAGCATTTCCAGTTAATAATGACCAAGTCCTCATTAACTCGCTCTACCTGATATCCCAAAGAACCACTGCCAGTCAGAGTAGACAATACTGGGCCAGATGGACAAATAATCTAAGCTGTTATGAGAGGGATTCCTATAAGGTCAGAAACTTGTCTAACTGCATCACATGGATGTTACAATGAAATGGAGAAACCCAGCAGCATCAGTAGCTCATGTTCCTTTTTCTCTCCCACCCATTCTGATTTTTGAAGCTGACAAGCTGGAAATGATTATAGGGCCAGACTCAGGTTGCAAAGCAGGAACACAGACTGACAGGTTATGCCTGATCCTTCATTTCTCAGCTCACCTCTCTCTCTCTCTCTTTCTCTTTATCGTTCTTTCTTTTTTTGCAACGCTGTGTGAGAAATCAGCTACAGAATATCTGGAGCAAAGACACACATCTCTGCACATGCCAAGATGCTCAAATGCACACACACATTGTGCAAGACACTTGAAAAAGACCAGGGAAGAGCACATATCTCCACTAGAGTGATTCTCTTCTTCCCGTAGCAACTGTTCATGCATCACCCACTGCTCGTTTTAAGGGTAAAGGGTATACACCAACAGTGTGTGGGTCCACACAATCATTTTCAGCCATGGTGGCTTAAATAAATGTCATGTCATCCAAACCCAGAGAGGGTGGGTTTTTGTGGTAAACAAGCCACTGAGAACACATGGACTGTTTGGGGGTTTGGGATGGTTTGTTAACATAACAACACAACACCCTACAAGGAGGGTTTGTGTTATGGAATGGACACCCATGGGTGATTGGCACATGCCACAACTATGATGTTTTGTTAAGCCACCATGACTGAAAATGATTTTGTGAACTGGTCAGTATCCTTTTCAAGGGATTAATGCACACAGATAATTATGTGTTGCCATTATTTCTAATGGCAAGAAACATCTCTAAAAATGATGTGCCTTCCTGATATCATTTCAAATGGATTCCATATCGCATCAAGAAACACATATAAACACATACTCTCTTTTTTTTCCCAGCTGTTGTTCAGTGTAGCAGAGTAATCAGAAGTAAATTGGTTGGCATTAACAAATGGTTGCTTTTTTTTTTCTTTTTAGTTACCAAAGACAGCTCTAATTTTATTTAGAGATGTGATAAAGCTTTCTTTTATCTCTCTCTCTCTTTTTTAAGTGTCCTTTATAGATGGTTTGCATAATGCTCAGCCCAGGCTGCCCAGGGTTGGGTGGGGGAATTATCCCACCCCCTGCTGTCAGTTACAAGAACTGATAGACTATAGCAAGACGTGCAAGAGGAATTATACTCAGCCTTAAAGGAAGGTGCTTTCTTCCTGCATTATCCTTAGCTGCAGTTCAGGGATAGAAAGTTTTTGTGTTTTTTTTTGGTTAGCTGCCTTAAGCAATGTTCAAAAGGTCTCAAGACAGAATACCTGCTAAAGGCTTTATGGAATTCCCCCCCCATCCCGCCCTTCCACACATTTTCTAAACATGCTGCACATGCATTAATGGACAAAATTGGGCAAGACCTGAATGGAGAACAATATCTCTGAAATGCACAGCAAAAGCCACAAGTAAGACATCAAGGCCAGAAGAATTCTGCACTGTGAGATGTTTTCTGATGGGTAATTGTCAAACTGTGCTTCTGATATAAAGCATATTGAATACTGAGGTGGGAAGACAGACATAATAGAAAGATAGATATAGATACAGAGGACTTACTGTATATACTGGGCTATATCTAATAAGATTCCTGAGCCGTAAAGAATAAAGAGTAAGAAAAAAGAATCAAAATACAGAATTAAAATATTTAAAATCAAATTATGCCAGTCATCATGGCTGGTCAGTCAAGGAGGCTTGTTTAAATTAAAACTGTTTTCAGCAGGGACTGAAAACAATACAATGCTGGTGCCTGCCTGCCATCAGTGTGGAAGGAATTCCACAGAGTCAATACACTAAAGGCTCTACTGAGCAGACTCTAAATAGACCACCATGTATATCCATCTGTCCTATACAGGCAATCTCCCCCAAGTGTTGAAAGCAACATAACCCTGCCTCTTGCCATGCCCACTGTGTGCATGTGAGCCTCTTCCAAAGCCAGATGAATGTACAGACTGGGGAGGGGGCATGGCCACCAGGCATGTCGGTGTCAGGAAGTGGGCAAAGCCTGCATGACCCCATGACTCCCCTTGCATCTTCTTTCCATGCATGAGACTATAAAGAACATAAGAACATAAGAAGAGACCCTTGAAGATGGTTCAGAAGCTGCAGCTGGTATAGAATGTGGCGGCTCACCTGATTAAAGGCAGCCACCGGTGAGATCACATCACTCCAGTGCTGAAGGAGTTGCACTGGTTCCCAACTGTTTTCAGGGCCAAATTCAAGGTGTTGGTTTTGACCTTTAAAATCCTATATATAGTTCCGGCCCAGCCTATCCTAAGGAGTGCCTCCAGCAACACCAGACAGGCCACTCAATAAGATCAGCCTCGGATAGCCTTCTCTCTGTCCCATCAGCCAGGACAGCTAGACTGGTGAGGACTAGGGAGAGGACCTTCTCTGTAGTGGCCCCCACTCTGTGGAACTCCCTCCCTAGGGAACTCCACCATGCCCCCTCTTTGATGAGCTTCTGCCACGCATTAAAAACATGGTTGTTCAGGCAGTCATTTGGGGTGGGTTAGGGTATTTTTAGAAATATGATGTTTTTAATGTAGAATTTTATTGTTTTAAACTGTCTCTATTATTGTGCATCACCCAGAGTGGCTGGGTGACCAGCCAGATGGGCGATTAATAAATTTAATAAATTAATAAATAAAGAGCCATGCTAGATCAGACCAAGAGTCCATCTATTCCAGCATTCTCTTCCCACAGTGGCCAACCAGCTGCCTACAGGAAACCCTCAAGCAGGGCATGAGTGCAACAGCACCCTCCCACCCATGTTCCCCAGCAACTGGTGTAAATAGGCTCACTGCCTCTGGTTCTGGAGATAGCACATAGCCATCAGGACCAGTAGCCATCAATAGCCTTCTCCTCCATGAATTTCTCCAACCTCGTTTTAAAGCAATCCAAATTGGTGGCCATCACTACATCCTGTGGTAGCAAATTCCATAGTTTAACTCTGTGCTGTATAAAGAAGTACTTCTTTTTATCTGTCCTGAATCTCCCACCCATCAGCTTCATAGGATGACCCCGGGTTCTAGTATTTTGAGAGAGGGAGAAAAATGTCTCCCTATCCACATTCTCCACACCATACAAAATTCTGTACACCTTTACCATGTCTCCCCTTACCCTCCTTTTTTCCAAGCTAAGCTGTTGTCTGAATCCTCCTTATATTTCTTTCCCCAGTAGCTCTGTTGAAACACAATGTTCATTTTATGGCTTTGTGAAACATTTCATGAAGACACCGACACTTGAGAACCATTCCCCAATCCCTGCAATTAAACTATGGAACTGGCTTCCACAAGATGTAGTGATGTCCACCAGCTTGAAGTCAAAACTGACATTACTTTAAATGTGTGTCTAGCATAGACATGAGTAGCTGCCTTATACAGAGTCAGAACTTTGGTCCATCTAGCCCACTATTGTCGACACTGACTGGCAAGTGGCAACAGCTCTCCAGGGTTTCAGGTAAGAATTCTTCCTGCCATATCAAGAAGGCTGGAGATTGAACCTGGCACATTCTGCATACAGCACATCTGCTGTCCTGCTGATCTCTGTGTCTTTCCCCCCTTTTTTCCCCTCCCCCCCTTTCTTTTCTTTTCTTTTCTTTTTTATTCCTCAATAGGCTCAGGGCCTCCAGTTTAGATTGGGACCCTAGGGTTGGCAGTGTTGGCGGCTTTATGATCTGAATTGCTAGGGAACAACACAAAGGAAGGGCCTATTGCCCTCATGACCTGCTTGGGGGCTTCCCCAAGGCATCTGGTTGTCCACTGTTGGGTTTTGGATTAGACTTTGGTTTCATCCAGAAGGGCTCTTCTTGTCTTTATAAAATCTTGACCAATGTGGAGAAAGGGGATAGGGAGAAAATGATCTCCCTCCTTTGTGATCCCTGGGGTCATACATTGAAGACACATGGCAGAAGATTCAAGACAGATAAGAGGACAGACCAACTATGCACTTCTTCACACCATGCATAGTTAAACTATGGAATTTACTTCTGCAGGATGTGGAGGTGGACACCAACTTGAATAGCTTTCAAAGGGGGTTAGATGAATTCATGGAGGGAAAGGCTATCCATGGTTTCTAGTCATGATGGCTATATATTACCTCCATTATCGGAGGCAATAGATCTCTGTATACCAGTTGCTCAAGAACATGAGCATGAGGGTGCTGTTGTGCTTGTATCATACTTATGGCCTTCTCAGAGGGATCTGGTTGGCCAGTATGCAAACAGAATGCTGGACTCGATAAGTCCAATCCAACACATCTCTTCTTATGTTCTTATGTTCATTTCAGCAATCTTTCCTGGAGAGCACATCAGTAGGAGAGAAAATGTTTATTTCCTCTAAAGTAGGAACTGCTCCATTAAGGGAGGACAGCCACAGTGGGATGCCCAGTAAAATCTCTTTCTCCATCCTGGCAGGTATTTTGCCTGCCAGGACAGTGGTGGTGGTGGTGGTGATGGAGAGATTGTGATTTCCCAGCAAAAGTCATTATGTTCAAGGAGAGCACTGCTTTTTCAGAGAAAGCGTGCCTTCTGAAGTGTCTTTGTTTTTCCCCCTGTGAAAAATGAACCTCATGAATATGTGGGGCAGCTTTATTTCATTTTGTGCTCACTGAAGAGCTGAAGGGGTACTTTAAAATGGTCCAGTTACCTGGCAGGGTGGGGCTTGACCATACCCATACAGTAAATTCCACACTCTTGATCAGTAAATCCTTATGGGTAAACTCCAAGATATGTCTTACTTAGAGCAGCCTATTGAAATGAATGGGGCTTGACTTAAGTCCCATTCATTTCAATGGGTCTGCTCTAAGTAGGATTTATGTTGGATTTTACCCTATGAGCGAGAAACTTCCAATGCACCCATATGGTTGATGGGCTCTCCCATTCATTTCAAAGAGATGGCATAAACATATTTCTTCATGGTTACAGACCCCTCTGCCTCCACTTAAACGAATGAGGAGTGAATGAATTCTCGGTTCAAAAACCATATCACAATGCATTTCAAAATGTGCATTTGGGGAGAAAAAAATGTGCTTAAATGCATATTTTCAGAGACAGTATGTATAAAGTGCATATTTTCAGAGAAAATACATTTACAAATGCATATTTAAATGTAAAACAAAGAGTCTTGCAGCACCTTGAAGACTAACAAATGTATTGATCCTGGCATATGCTTCCATGGGCATTGTCCACTTGGTCAGAAAGCGTATGCTATAATAAATAAGCGTGTGTTAGTCTTTAAAGTGCCACAGAGACTCTTTGTTGGTTTTGCTGTGACAGACTTACACAGCTACCCTGCTGGAAATATTTAAATGTGACATTTTCTGCAGATTTTACAATTAATAAATAATTACTGTACTTTGAAGATTAATGCAGAAACCAGACAGAATATACTTATGAGTGAACACATGCAAAAATGGCATGGACCAGAAATAGGCTGATACGTCCATCTTTCGAGTTACCCCCCCCTTCCCCAGATGTCTGCCCACCACCAAAATTGAGTGGAACCATAATGCTGGCAAAGGGCCCTATGTGCATGTAATATGTGTGTGCATAAGCTTCATTTCACTTGACCAATGAATGGGGAGACATATCTCAACCAGTGGCTCATTTCTTGCGCCCCACACAGCATATAGGATTTACACACCCAAACCTGTTCCTGTTTTAAACACCAGCATCTCTAGTCTCTGTTACAAAATAAACTTTAATTCTCAGAGTTTCTTTCTCCTCTAAAGAAGACTCAAGGCTCTGAGAAAAGATTGGTGAATACAAGCTATTTCCCGATAAGCTTTTGTCTGAAATGAAAGGACAGGGTTTTCTTTTCTCTGTAGAAGGCAGCTGCAGTATCTGGGGGGGGAAAAAAGAGGAGCAGAATATATATAACAGTGTGTGTATGTGTGTGTGGGTGTGTAATCCTTTTCTAAGATGACCGCTCACACTGGCACAAATCTTACCTGTGCTTTGTTGACTCGATAGCATAGGTTTGTGGGAAAATATTTCAAAGATTGACACACAATGACAACAGATGGAAATATACTGCTTTATTAGTGGCAGGCAATTCTCACAGGAGGCCTTTGCCTCTCTAGCTTATTCTGAGACTGACGATGCAGGCATCTTCTCTGACAGTGGTCACAAATAGGTGTCTAAATCTTCTTATATTGAAAAAATGTTCCTTGTCACTGTGGCTTAAACAGATAAACAGTTTCAAATGACATTAACTTTTAACTTTGAAGGAACAAGGCATAATTCCTCAATGGGCAGTGCTGGGATGGTCTCCTTAGTAGCTTATGAAGCCACCTCCAATAATAAGCCAAGTTCTCTTCTGACATCCTTATTATTTTTATAGAGGGCAAATCAAGGTGCTGGACCCTATTAAACTGAAGTCTCTGGTGATGAGATTTTCTCCGGCAGGGACAACTTGTCTTTCTGACAGGTTCAAATTTCAGGTTTACACTTCTTGTCATTGTCTGAGCTGGTGTTCTGGAAAACAATTGCAGGGACAGGCTGTGTGTGTGTATGTTTTTTGTTTGTTTGTTTCCTCTCCCAAACTGTGCTTTGACTGTGGGTTCTATAGCAATGGCTTTGATTGTCATACTCTCCAGTGTTTCACATATAAAAATATGGAATCTAGTTCTTTCTGAGGTGGTAAACCTCTGTTTGGGTTGTACCACTTCTAGACTACAGATGCAAACTCCCATAAAGAATTTTATTCTATAGGACTATCTATCATCTATCTATCTATCTATCTATCTATCTATCTATCTATCTATCTATCTATCTATCGATCTATCTATCTATCATCTATCTATCTAATCTACCATCTATCATCATCACCATCATTATCTGCCTGCCTGCCTGCCTGCCTGGCCTGCCTCTCTCTCTCTCTCTCTCTCTCTCTCTCTCTCTCTCTCTCTCCTCTCTCTCTGTTCACATAAGAAAGTAGATATCAGGGAGAATGCAAGGGTAGAACTTTTCATCCACATATGCTTGTTTGCCTTGCTCAAGAATGTTACTTTGTGAATGCACACTCATGTGAGTGATGTGAGCCCCCCACTTGTATTCCGGAAGTGGGACAATCCAGAGACACAGGTTTATGGGCCCATAGCAATGGTAGAGCTTTGCACATGGAAAATCCAAAGTTCCATTTCACTGAGACCTCTGTGACATAATGGAGTCCACAATGGACTTCAGGGTGACAGAACACAAGGCAGCAAGCCCTGAGAGGCTTCCAAAGGCTGTGGGTTAGACTCATAAGTCAGCAAAATAGATACTTGTACACTGACAAAAGAAAGAAAGAAAGAAAGAAAGAAAGAAAGGGAGGAGGAGGAGGAGCAGGGGGAGGGGGAGGGGAGAAGACGAAGACGAAGACGAAGACAAAGAAGAAGAAGAACTGTATTACTGAAAGAAGAGGACAAAAGAAGATACAGGTTTGCATAAAAAGGTTCATGCTAATTGATAGGTGCAGATGCAAATTTACAAATTCTGACTAACTTAAAATGTGTGTGTGTGCGTTCGTACACACACACACACACACCATTTTGACTCACTTGAACATAGTCTCTCAGGATTACAATTGCTTCCAATTGAACAAACAAAGGACACTGACATGCTTGGCAAAAAGGGAAACTTCTGGATCTACAGATTCAGACCTCTTAGTATGTATGGGCTTAATCTGGAGGGCAATTCGTAAGTTTTATAAAAGTCATCCCTCTGTGTTTTCTCTCCTTAGGGATTTCCATTTCTCAGCATTCCAAACTGCTATCCTTGCTATTCATTTAATATCAAAGCTACTAATGAGGGGAGAAGCTGAAACACACACACACACACACACACACACACACACACATATATATATATATAGAGAGAGAGAGAGAGAGAGAACGAACACAAGAAGAGCCATGCTGGATCAGACCAAGGGGCCATCTAGTCCAGCATTCTGTTCACCCAGTGGCCACCCAGCTGTTGACCAGGAAACCACAAGAAGGGCATGAGTGCAACAGCACCTTCCCACCCATGTTCCCCAGCAACTGGTTTACATAGGCTCACTGCCTCTGAGACTGGAGGTAGCAAATAGCCATCAAGACTAGTAGCCATTGATAGCCATTACCTCCAAAATGTGTCCAACCCACTTTTAAAACTATTCAAATTGGTGGCCATCACTACAACCTGTGGTAGCGAATTCCATAGTTTAACTCTGTGCTGTGTGAAGAAATACTTCCTTTTATCTGTTCTGAATCTCCCACCAATCAGCTTCATAAGATGACCCCGGGTTCTAGTATTCTGAGAGAGGGAGAAAAATGTCTCCCTATCCACATTCTCCACACCATGCATAATTTAGTAGTCCTCTATCATGTCTCCCCTTACCCCCCCCCCAAGCTAAGGAATCCCAGCTGTTGTAACCTTCTCTCATAGGGGAGATGTTCCAGCCCCTTGATCATTTCACTTGCCCTTTTCTGCATCCTTTCCAGCTCTACAATATCTTTTTTTAGATGTGGTGACCAGAACTGTACACACTATTCCAAGTGTGGTCACACCATATATTTGTATAGGGGCAGTATGATATTGGAAGTTTTATTTTCAATTCCTTTTCTAATTATGCCTAACATACAGCACCCACACACTGGGTTGACATCTTCATTGAGCTGTCCACCACAACCCCAAGATCTCTTTCCTGGCCAGTCACCACTAGCTCAAGATCCCATCATGCTATACTTGAAGTTGGGATTTTTTGCCCCAACATTCCCCACTTTGCACTTGCTTACATTGAACAACATTTGCCATTTAGATTCCCATTCTCCCAGTTTGGAGATATCCTTTTGGAGCAATTCACAATCCATTTTTGTTTTAATCACCCTAAATAATTTGTTGTCATCTGCAAACTTGGCCATTTCAGTGCCCACTCCTAATTCCAGATCATTTATGAACAGGTTGAAAAGCACTGGTCCTAATACAGATCCCTGTGGGACCCCACTATTTACTTCCCTCCATTGGGAGAATGTATCATTTATTCCCACTCTTTGCTTTCTGTTCTTTAACCAGTTACTGATCCATAAGAGGACCCATCCTCTTATTCCATGACTACTAAGTTTTCTCAGGAGACTTTGGTGAGGGACTTTGTTAAAAGCCTTTTGGAAGTCCAAGTAAGCAATGTCTACTGGATCACCCTTGTCTACATGTTTATTGACTCTCTCAAAGAACTCTAAAAGGTTAGTGAGACAGGACTCACCTTTGAGGAAGCCATGCTGATTCTTTTTCAGCAGGACATGTCCTTCTATAAGCTTACTAACTTCATCTTTAATAATGCTTTCAATCAATTTACCCAGAACAGACGTGAAGCTAATGGGCCTGTGATTTCCTGGATACCCCCTAGATCTCTTTTTGAAAATTAGGGTTACACTGGCCATTTTCCAGTCCTCTGGTATAGAGGCTGATCTTAGGGACATGTTGCATACTTTGGTTAGAAGATCAGCAACTCCATATTTGAGTTCTTTGAGAACTCTAGGGTGGATACCATCTGGGCCTGGTGATTTATTTGCTTTCAGTTTATCGATACGGTTGAGAACTTCATCTTTTGTTACCACTGTTTTCCTCAGTTCCTCAGACTCCTTTTTTGAAAACATCAGTTCAGGCTAGGGATGTCGGAGAATTTCTCGACGAATCTCCAGGAGGCCGAATGCCAACACATTTGGCCCCCCAAAATTGGTGGGGAAATTCTCCGACACCCCACCACCCCCGGGATGGGACTTACCTCGTGCGAATGTCCCTCTCGGTGGCGGGTCCTGGCGGTGGTTCGGCGGCGGTTCGGCGGCGGTTCAGCGGCGGTTCGGCGGTGGCGGCAGCCGGTCTTCCGACCGGCCGCCGCTGCCGCCATTTCCAAGTAAAGTAAAGTAAAAAACAAAACAAAAACGTGATAGGCTACGTAATGATTTACGTAGCCTATCACGGCTAGATTTTCAAAGTCAGCCGTGATAGGCTACGTAAATCTTTACATTAGAGATGCACGAAAGTCACTTACCTGGTCTCGCAGCTTGCTTCACGGTGGGGGGGAGGCGTTTCGCTGCTCCCCCTGAAGTTCAGGCCGGGGGGGGAGGCTTCCCTCCTCACCCGGCTGAAATTCAGGCCGGGGGGGAGGCTTCCTGCCTCGCCCGGCCAAAATTCAGGCCGGGGAGAAGTGCCCCGTCTCCCCGGCCACGAACTTCAAAAGAAAAAAAAAACGCCCCTGTGATAGGCTATGTAACGATTAACGTAGCCTATCACGGCTAGATCTGCAAAGTCAGCCGTGATAGGCTACGTTAATCATCACATAGCCTATCACGGGTGACTTTGAAAAAAAAAAAAAGCATGTACGCAAATGGCGGCCCCCATAGGGAGCCGCCATTCGCGTTCCTTATTTGGTCCCTGTAGTCTACGTAAAGATTTACGTAGACTACGGCGAAAATAAGGGCAATGCTATTTGCGTTGTCCTTATTTTCGCCGTAGTCTACGTAAATGTTTACGTAGACTACAGGGACCAAATAAGGAACACGAATGGCGGCTCCCTATGGGGGCCGCCATTAGCCGTATGCGCTTTTTTTTTTTTTTTTTAAGTCACCCGTGATAGGCTACATGACGATTAACGTAGCCTATCATGGCTGACTTGGCAAATCTAGCCGTGATAGGCTACGTTAATCGTTACGTAGCCTATCACAGGGGCTTTTTTTTTTTTAACTTTTCTTGTAATGGCGGCGGTGGCAGCCAGTTGAAAGACCGGCTGCCGCCCCCGCCCCTGATGAAGACCTGCCGAACCGCCGCCGGGACCCGCCGCCAGGAGGGACATTCGTGAAAGGTAAGTCCCATCCCGGGGGGGGCGGGGGGCGGGGGGGTGGAGAATTTCTCCCCAAACAACCTTTGGAGGACCGAATGCATTGGCACTCGGCCCCCCGAAGTTTCGGGGAGAAATTCTCCCCCATCCCTACTTTACGTAGCCTATCACAGCTGACTTTGAAAAAAAAAAAAGCACGTACGCAAATGGCAGCGCCATTTGCGTTCCTTATTTGGGCATGGGTAGTCTACGTAAAGATTTACGTACATCTTTTTTTTTTTTTCAATGTCAGCCGTGATGGGCTACGTAAAGTTTTACGTAGCCTATCACGGCTGACTTTGAAAATCTAGCCATGATAGGCTACGTAAATCATTACGCAGCCTATCACTTTTTTTTTTTTTACATAACTTTTTTCTTTCATGGCCGGAGAGGCGGGGCGCTCCCCGCCAGCCAGAATTTCGGGGGGAGAAATGGAGTGCCTCCCCCCCCACCGAAAACAGCTGCGGGACCAGGTAAGGGAATTTCGTCCATCCCTATTTCAGGCACAGGTATCTGTCCTATATCTTCTGCAGTGAAGATGAAAAGAATTCATTCAGCTTCTCTGCAATCTCCTTGTCCTCCTTCAGTACTCCTTTAACTCCACTGTCATCCAATGGTCCAACTGCCTCCCTAGCTGGTTTTCTGCTTCCTATATGTTTATAGAATTCTTTATTGTTGGCCTTTATGTTGTTAGTGATGTGCTCTTCAAAATGCCTTTTTGCATCTCTTATTGTCTGCTTGCATCACCTCTGTGCAAGCGTGTGCTGATTTTTGTTTTCCTTACTTAGATAAGCCTTCCATTTTTGGAAGAAAGCTCTCTGTCCTCTAATAGCTCCCTTAACTCTGCTCACTAACAATGCCGGCAACCTCTTGGACTTGGTGCTACCTTTCCTAACCTGTGGTATACATTTTAGCTGGGCTTCTGTTATTGTGGTTTCAAGTAATATCCAAACATTTTGAAGGTATTTAATCCCCTTGACTCCCCCTTTTAATGTCCTTTTCACCAGTTCCCTCATTTTAGAGAAGTTTCCTCTTTTGAAGTCAAATGTGACTGTATTGGACTTCCTGGACATTTTCCCACTTAAATACATGTTAAATCTGATAGCACTGTGATCACTGTTTCCAATTTGTTCAACAACATCTACATCTTATACTAGGTCCTGGGCGACACCATTTAGGATTAAATCCAAGGCCGCCTCCCTTCTGGTCGGTTCCCTGACCAACTGTTCTAGGGCGCAAACATTTATGGCACTGAGAAATTTAATCTCTTTGTCGTGGCTAGAACATGCATTTATCCAATCAATGTGGGGGTGATTGAAGTCGCCCATTATTACAACACTTCCTTGTTTGGAGGCCTCCCTGATTTTGTTTTCCATCTCAAGGTCACTCCGGGCATTCTGGTCTGGGGGACGGTAGCATGTTCCTAGCACTAAATTGGTTTTAGAGCCTGGTATTGTCACCCACAGCACTTCTGTGGAAGAGCCTTTCCCTTTTAAGTGTTCTAGTCTGCTCGACACTATGCCCTCTTTGACGTACAGCCTGGGGCAACACCTCCCCCAGTATGTCTTTCCCTGTCCTTCCTACAGATCTTATATCCAGAGATGATTGCATCCCACTGGTTCTCTCCACTCCACCAGGTTTCTGTAATGCCCACTATATCCAGGGCAGGTTTTCCTTTAAAATCTAGCACTCTAAGTCTCCCATTTTGGCTCAGAGGCATCTAGCATTTGCATAAAAACACCTTTACATGGTGTCCTGCCACAGATGCCTCTGGCATGTGCATCTTTTGCTTTGGGACATTGGTCCAAATTTGATTAGCTATTCTGTGCTACCCTGTACTCCTGGCCTATTTCCTCCCCTTCTACATTTGGGCAATCAAAAACATTTTCATCTTCATCCCTTTGGGATTATTTAACCTGAACTGGATGCTTCCCAGCACAATTACTCTGTTGTTATTAGTCTATCTACCTTTCATATATATATATATATATATATATGTGTGTGTATGTGTGTGTGTGTGTGTGTGTGTGTGTGTGCGCGTGTGTACATATACATACACACATACAACTGGTTTAATCCATTCAAAGGATAAGTCAAATGGTCCTGTATACAATCAAAAAATAATTGAGGTTAATGTATCTCTTTCACCACACCTTTGCACTCTCCTTACTCTTGGTTACTGGTATGCTGTCTGGGCATTTCTACACCAGCCTAAAATCCTGCAATTAAAATGGGGCTTTCTGCTTCCCTTTTAAATGAAGGATCACAACAACTCCCTTTTTCATGTGCTTCCTTTCCCCCCACCCCCTTCCCCCTCCTTCTCCCCATATTTGAGTCTTCCATTATCTTTCATTGATCTCGCTCCTCTTGATGCTTTTACCCTTTTCACAGAGGAAACTGAAGTGGAACACAATGGGGTAATTTGATAGCTCATTATCTGTGATCTATTTAAAAATGGAACAAAGGACATTTAGTGCAGGTAGGGGTGGACGAAAGTCACTTACCTGTCCTCGAAGCTTGTTCGCGGTGGGGGGGAGGCGCTTCGCTGCTCCCCCCGCGAAGTTCAGGCCGGGGGGGGAGGCTTCCTGCCTCACCCGGCCGAAATTCAGGCCTGGGGGGAGGCTTCCCGCCTCGCCCGGCCAAAATTCAGGCCGGGGAGGAGGCGCCTCGCCTCGCCCGGCCGCGAACTCAAAAGTTTTTTGTTTTTTTTTAAACACCTCCGTGATAGGCTACGTGATGATTAACGTAGCCTATCACGGCTAGATCTGCAAAGTCAGCTGTGATAGGCTACGTTAATCGTCACGTAGCCTATCACGGGTGACTTAAAAAAAAAAAGTGCGTACGCAAATGGCGGCCCCCATAGGGAGCCGCCATTCCCGTTCCTTATTTGGTCGCTGTAGCCTACGTAAAGATTACATAGACTATGGTGAAAATAAGGGCAACGCTATTTGCGTTGCCCTTATTTTCGCCGTAGTCTACCTAAAGATTTACGTAGACTACAGCGACCAAATAAGGAACGGGAATGGCGGCTCCCTATGGGGGCCGCCATTATCCGTACGTGCTTTTTTTTTTTAAGTCACCCGTGATAGGCTACGTGACAATTTACGTAGCCTATCACGGCTGACTTTGCAAATCTAGCCATGATAGGCTACGTTAATCGTCATGTAGCCTATCAGGGGGCGTTTTTTTTTTTTTCTTTGATTGGAATGGCGGCGGCGGCAGCCGGTCGAAAGACCGGCTGCCGCTCCCGCCCCGGACGAACACCCGCCGAACCGCTGGCCGGACCTGCTGCCGGGAGGGACATTCGCCAAAGGTAAGTCCCGTCCCAGGGGGGTGCGAGGGGTGGGGGGGTGCAGAGAATTTCTCCCCGAAACTTGTTCGGGGGGCCGAACATGTTGGCGCTCGGCCCCCCGAAGTTTCGGGGAGAAATTATCCGCCATCCCTAAGTGCGGGAGGGTCATGGCAAAAGAGCCTGCAAACCTCTATGAAGGAGCAATCTCAATTGCAGGATAAAAGCCCAGTGTCAAGGAGTCCTCTGTCTACTGCTGCAGTTCATCAGAAGAAGGATTTGATTGCTCCATCTCTCTGCTATCCATTTCAAATGGGGACACTGCATATGCAGATGTCCAGGTGCAGATAATGCTGCTTACTGAATTGGGAATTGTCAGGTGACACAAAAGGCCAATGGTGGTTCACCTGGCCCCGTAAAAGACTTTCACTTTAGCCTGAGTCCCCTTGATACATGAGTAAAGACCAAGCTGCTATCAAGCTGCCTGTACCTATTTTTCTGCTGACCTGTTCAAGGCTCAGAGCCGGACAAGCTGTGAATTTAGCTCACGTTGTTAGAGCCTGGTAAAATATGCAGACTGTTTTAAATCAACACATGACAAGATGAATGTAATGCCCACACGTCAAAATGTTGGCCGCATCTGCTTATAAATGTGTCAGCACCTCAGTGAGTGCTGCTGATGTTGTTTGGAAGGAGAGTAATTTCCCAAGAGGGTTATTCTTTCCCCCTATGCTCATATGAAATAATGAAGCATAGCATAGAGAGGCACTAGCTGCATAAATAAATAAATAAATAAATAAATAAATATCTGTCTCATGCACGCAATGTACAGTAATCCACCGTGGATGCCACCATGGTGTACATGTATAATGTACACGTATAAAGCTCTGTAAACATTCCACATGCTGTGACACGGAACAGAACAACTAGGGGAATCCAGTACATTATTGATGGCAAGCCTCCCAATATGTTTTTGTTTTCTCTGTCAACAGAGAAACAAATTGCATTTGATTTCATAGAAGGTGGCCCTGCTGAACAAACAGCAGCACTTCATTAAACTTATATAGTATTAGTATATGGATTCTACTAGTGGATAAAGGTGGTGGTGATGGGGGGAAAAAGTCATTGCCAGATGAAAAGACTGAGGAGGGCTTATTTACAAAGAAAGGACCATGGAACCTTAGCATAGGTTGTGCCAGAGGGAGGGGGCAAATGGAGAGAATGGAGAGATCAAGGCACAGCTTTGGATGTGGTCCAAGGGGTCATAAGGACACACACATGGACACACATTGCTGGACCTCTGTAGTTGTTTGAACTATCCGCTGTTGAGAAAAAGATGCTGGCCTAGGTGGAGATTTAGTTCCTATGTCATTGTGATAGTGTCTATGACCAGCACCTCATGTAGAGCTGAGGAAGGGAGCTGAACAGAGGAGCTCTGCCAGGAGCTGTTAACCCAGCAATGGTCCAGAGTTGACAAAGAGTAGGGATGGTGCAGACACCTGATTCAGTCTGGGAATCCAGCGGACCCACTCCTGCCCATACCCCTGAGCCCCACTAGCTGAGCCCCTGCCCCTGCTCATCCCCTGTCTACACTCGGCAAAAGGCCTGCACTCACCCCAGCGGCCTCATCGAGCGGTTTGGTTGCCATTTTTTGAGAAATAAAATGGCGATCGCAAAAATGTGCATATTTGTGCATACATGAAAACGCGCATTTTTGCGAATGCACATTTCTGCGAATGGGTGAAAAAGTGCATTTTCAAAAATGCACATTTTTGCGCAAGCACTAATGTGCCTCTTTGCAAAAATGCGCATTTCACACATGGGAATATCTGCATTCACAAAACACGCATTTTGCATATACAAAAACATGCGCATTTTTGCGATTGCCATTTTATTTTCCAAAAAAATGGTGACCAGGAAACTTAGGGATGTCAGAGAATTCCACCATGGATCTCGGTGAGGCCGAATGCCAGTGCATTCAGTCCCCTGAACTCTGTGGTGGAACGGCCTGCCCCCCCGCCCCCCTGTGGATCCCCCCCGGGACGAGACGGATCTTCCGGGCGGTGGTGGCTCCGGCGGCGGCTTCGGTGGTGGTGGCGGCGGCTGCGGCGGCTGGTCTTCCGACCAGCTACCGCCGCCGCCATTTCCAGTCTTGTTAAAAAAAAAAAAAGACGTGATAGGCTACGTAAAGATTTACATAGCCTATCATGGCTGGGTTTAAAAAAAACCCCCACACACAATGTGATAGGCTACGTAAATCTTTACATAGCCTATCATGGCTGGGTGGGTTTAAGAAACAACAACTCTGTACACAAATGGTGGCGGCTATGGCTGCCGCCATTTGCATTCCTTATTTTTGGCCGTCTTAGTCTACGTAAATATTGACGTAGACTATGACGGCGAAAATAAAGGGGAATGCAAATAGCGTAGCGGGCGCTATTTGCGTCCCTTTTTAATTCGCTGTTTTAGCCTACGTAAAGATTTAAGTAGGCTAAAACGGAGAATCAAAAAGGGACGCAGATAGCACCCACTACGCTATTTGCGTTCCCTTTTATTTTCGCTGTCATAGTCTACGTAAATATTTATGTAGATTCAGACGGCCAAAAAGAAGGAACGCAAATGGCGGTGGCTGTAGCCGCCGCCATTTGCATACGCATTTTTTTTCCCCCCAGAGCCCTCCGCGGCTGGAAATCCAGCTGCGGACAGCTCTGGGCTGGGCTGGGCCTGGCCGGCTGCTCCGTGGAGCTGCCGCAGAGCACAGCTGGCCATCGAGGATTCCAGGGGGGAGGAATGGATCCCCCCCTCCAGGATTCCGGGGGGAGGGACAGAACGCCTCCCCCCCACCATCAACATAATCTGCGAAGGGTAAGTCACTTTCGTACATCCCTAAGAAACTTGATGAAGCTGCTGAGGTGAGTGTGGGCTGCTCACTGAGTGTGGGAGGGGCTCAAATGCTTTCCAGGGACTGGTGAGTGGGGACAGGGGCTGGGTGAGTGACCAGAGAACTCGGACGGGCATTATTCTTCTAATATTGTGCACATTAAGCTTTCCTGGCCCCAAACTGAGCATATTTAAATATGCACTTTTTTTTAACTTCCTTTTTGCATGCACAACAAAGGTGGGGAAATGGTGGATGCTCACCAGAAGGCATCATGGTGAGTCCTTGAGAACATGAGATGGGCACGAGCAGGGGGGTGAGCTAGGACAACGTCTTGGTGGGTGCAGGCTGGGAGTCATGGGAGGGAGGGGGTGATGGACTCCCTGACCCAGTTGGTGTCCACTACATCCCTAGTTGGGAAAACTGTGCAGGCATCTGAAATCCAGAGACCACATGGGAATACCCATGAGCTGTATGTGGCCCTTGGGTCTGAGCTTCAAGACCCCTGGGCTAGGAGGTAAGAATAGCCATGGGGTTGCTTACCTGAACTGGTCCTGCTTGGGTCCTAATGATTTGGGCTTGGATTCCAACACCAGTCAATATTCAGCATTCCTTTTCAGAGAAATGTGACCCAGAACTGTGCACCTTTTTGTCTTGTTATATTTATTCTTGCAGAGATACTGCACCTTGAGGATTTGCACAATCAACGTAAATCAGTTCCCTCTCTCCCTCCCCCCTCATCCTGCCTTTCCTGATTTGCTTATGTTAGTCAGGCCACTGTCAAACACCACATCCAAATGTGAATGACTGCAAAGCTAGGAGCTCGTTTTCTGCAGTACACTCTTCCAAATTGTGGCATAAAGCCCAGAAGGAGCTTAAGGCAAACTTCTCTCTCTTTCCACCAAGGCAAGGCCTAATAGGTGTGAGAACTCTACTGAGCTTGTGCAAGAGTAATTGCCCTATCAGCTATCAATGGCTCTCTAGTTCACCTGCCACTGACGGCTGAACTGTTTCTGTAGGGTAAAATTAATCTAGTGTGGTTTAAAGACTGGGCATTGGTGAGTTTCTGTTGTATTTTTCCTCCTTCATAGGAATCTTTTGGCTATGATTGCTGGGCTCTGAAATGACTGTTGAATAGTCTGCTACTAAACAGTTATGTGGTATGTTCAAAATGAGGAGGATCATGTTGTCAGCAATCACAACGCATAATATTCCATGACCACATGAGCAACATTGTGGAAGTTTATTGTGTGTATAATAAACGAAAGGCCAAACTCAGAATTTTTGAGGGGTGGTGGTGGAGGGGGTGTCAGGAGTACCCTAGCTGCCTCTTTAAGTCCCCTCCAATAGACAACTCATGACACAGGTGAAAGGGACTCTTTCCAAGGCTTTATTCCTTTATAACTTAATGACTCTTTCAGATGCTAATCACCAGTGACTAACTCTGAACTTATGGGCTATGGAGAGGTCCTCCCCCTTACCCAGGGATCCTTGGGTCATGACCATTGTTTTACCGCCAAGTGGGCAGAGTGCTGCCTCTCGGCGCCCTCCATCAGGCATCACTCCCTTCATCTTCGCTGAGCGTCCAGCAAGATCCCATCCCCCGCTCTCTTGCTGCCAGGGTCACTATCTCTCTCAGGAATGCAGGCAGGAGGAATCTCTCCCTGCCGCTGTGCCTGTGAGAGATGAGCGAGCTCCTCTCCCATGGGTGGTTGGTGCTCCTCAGAATCAGAACTACTCTGGGGCTCTATGGGCTCAGTATCCACCCTGACAGGGGGCTTGGATGAGATGCCACATCAGAGGGTGGAAAGATGGGATACCATATCCCTCAGCATTTAAAAGATGAATATAATAAGATACATCAGTATAGGGATGTCAATAGGGATGGACGAAAGGGACATACCTTGTCCTGCAGCTTGCTTCGCGGTGGGGGGGAGGTGCTTCGGTTCTCCCCCTGAAGTTCTGGTGAGGGGGGGAGGCGACCCACCTCGCCCAGCCGAAATTCAGGCCAGGGGGGGAGGCGCCGCAGCCCTCGCCGGTGAAATTCAGGCCGGGGAGGAGCGCCCCGTCTCCCCGGGCGCGAAAAAAAAGTAAAACACACACACACACACACACATACCCGTGATAGGCTACGTAATGATTTGCGTAGCCTATCTTGGCTAGATTTCCAAAGTCAGCCATGATAGGCTACATAAATCGTCACGTATCCTATCATGGGTAACTTTGGGGGAAAAAAAAGCGCGTATGCAAATGCATTTGCGTTCCTTATTTTGGCACGTCTAGTCTACGTAAAGATTTACGTAGACTACGGCGAAAATAAGGGCAACACAAATAGCTACCTGTGCCCAAATAAGGAATGCCATGGGGGCCGCCATTTGTGTACGCGCTTTTTTTTTTTCCCCAAAGTCACCCGTGATAGGCTACGTGACGATTTACGTAGCCTATCACGGCTGACTTTGGAAATCTAGCCGTGATAGGCTATGTAAATCGTCATGTAGCCTATCATGGGTGTGTGTGTGTGTGTGTGTGTGTTTACTTTTTTATTTTGTAATGGCGGAGGCGGCAGCCAGTCAGGAGACCGGCCGCCGCCCCCGCCCCCGCCGAACCGCTGCTGAACCGCCCCCAGGAACTGCTGCCGAGAGGGACATTCGCTGAAGGTAAGTCCCATCCCGGGGGGGGGGGCAGGGGGCCAGCAGAGAATTTCCCCAACACTTTCGGGGGGCCGAATGCATCGGCACTTGGCCTCCCGAGGATTCGTGGAGAAATTCTCCGCCAACCCTAGATGTCAGAGAATTCTGCCACAGACTGAAATGGGATTGAATTCCCTTCAGTTTGTGCCACGAGATCCTCTGCGGAACGGCACCATGAGGTCTTGTGGAGCCAGCACTCATGTGGCTTTTTTTTTTTTGCCATCTGCAAAGAGTTGCGGAATTTTCATAAATAAAAACGCAGTGTAGTATATTCCGATAATAAATACATATTTTTTTTAAAAAAAAATGAATTGTGCTCACCACCTTGTTTGTAGGTGTTCTTTTTAAATTAAAATCCTCCATCTCCGTTTACTTTCAGCCAAAGCACTTCCTCTTCCTATGGGCTTCCCAAAAGAAGGCTGTCTTAGGTGTGCCTGAGTGATAAACTATTTGTTTAAAGCAACACTGTTTTAAAGAAAGAAAAAAAACTTTTAAAATGACCATGCTGCTCAAGGACCGGCATGGTCATTTTAAAAGGTTTTTCCTTTCTTTAAAACAGCGTTGCTTTAAACAAAGAGTGCATTGCTCAGGCACACCTAAGACAGCCTTCTTTTGGGACGCCCCTAGGAAGAGGAAGTGTTTTGGCTGAAAGTAAACGGAGATGGAGGCTTTCAATTTTTTAAAAAAACACGAACGTATTTACAAAACATAGCGATTCTTACAGAAGTTATGCAGACTCATGGAGACAGCTGGGCACTGGAATTATGGTTTTCGATACGGATTTATCTTCGTAATTTTTGTAGCAAAAAAAAAGAGGAGAATTCCGGGGGCTTGTGAACAGTGGAACGGAGCACTGGCAGCAAACTGCGGAAGTCAAGCAGCACAGAAGGAACACAATTCGTACATTCCTACGTCAGTAATAGGGATGTACGAAAGTCACTTACCTTTCCACGGATTATGTTGATGGGGAGGGAGGCATTCTGGCCCTCCCACCAGAATCCTCGACAGGGGGGAAGCAATCTGTTCCTCCCCCCCGGAATCCTCCATGACCGGCTGTGCTCTGTGGCAGCTCCACGGAGCAGCCAGCCAGGCCCAGGCCAGAGCTGTCCACAGCTGGATTTCCGGCTGCAGAGGGCTCTGGGTAAAAAACAACAACAAAAAAATGCGTATGCAAATGGCGGTGGCTACGGCCGCTGCCATTTCCGTTCCTTATTATTGGCCGTCTTAGTCTACGTAAATATTTACGTAGACTATGACGGCGAAAATAAAGGGGAATGCAAGTAGTGTAGCGGGCGCTATTTGCGTCCCTTTTTGATTCGCCATTTTAGCCTATGTAAATGTGTACATAGGGTAAAACGGTGAATCAAAAAGGGATGCAAATAGCACCTGCTATGCTATTTGTGTTCCCCTTTATTTTTGCCGTCATAGTCTACGTAAATATTTATGTAGACTAAGATGGCCAAAAATAAGGAACGCAAATGGTGGTGGCCATAGCCACTGCAATTTGTTTACACGTTTTTTTGTTTTTTGTTTTTTACCCAGCCATGATAGGCTACGTAAATCTTTATGTAGCCTATCACGTCTTCTAAAAACAAACAAACAAACAAAAAATGACAAGACTGCAAATGGTGGTGGCGGCAGCTGGTCGGAAGACCAGCCACCGCCACCGCCGGAGCCACTGCCACCCGGAACATCCGCCCCAGGTAAGTCTCGTTCCAGGGGGGATCCGTGGGGGGGTGGCGGGGGGGTGGCAGGCCATTCCACCGTGGAGGTTGGGGGGCTGAATGCACTGGCATTCGGCCTCACCGAGATCCATGGCGGAATTCTCTGACATCCCTAATCAATAATGCTCTATTCTCATCAGAAGGATAACTCCCTCACCCCACCTCCACCCTGTAGCACCTGGTATGCTATGTAGTACTATGCAAGGACAAAGGACCCCAGTGGTAGGGATGGTGGAGAAATCTGCTGCAGACTCAAATAAGGCCAGATTGTCAAGAATCCAACCTGTGAAGTCCGCAGCAGACCAACCCCACTCACCTCCGGCTCTGTCGGATTTCCCGCAGGGCAGCTCTCCTCCATTTTAAACAGTGTGATCAGCTAATGGCAGCCACCATTAGCCAATTGTGGGGGGGGGGATATGGCCTTAAATTGCACACTTTACAGCATTTTCAGCCATAAATAACTTCCTCCTATGTAAAATGAGGTGTAAATGGCTGCGATTTACTTAGAAGGAAGTGCTTTGCGGCCACAAATGCTATTAGTAAATCGCGCTGTTTAGAATAGAGGAGAGCCACACTGCAAAATCCAACCAATGTGGTGAAGCTCCAGGAAAATCTGTGGGGTCCCAAGCAGCCCAGATTTCCCCACTGTGGACCCCTCCCCCCCGTACTGGATGTTGGGGGGTTCATACATCCCTACCCAGTGGCCCTTAAAGAAATGCAGTTTCCCATGAACTAGAGCAATGTCTGTCATCCTTGGAAGGATTACATTTCCCAGGGCTTACTGGCATCTCCAGTCATTTGATCGTAGGCAACAACTGTTCTCAGCATCCACAGAAGTTGCAATAATCATAGGGTTGGCGGAGGATTTCTCCCCGAAACTTTGGGGGGCCGAGCGCCAACGTGTTCGGCCCCCCAAACAAGTTTCGGGGAGAAATTCTCTGCACCCCCCCGCCCCCGCACCCCCCCTGGGACTTACCTTTGCCGAATGTCCCTCCCGGCGGCGGGTCCCAGCGGCAGTTCGTCGGGTCTTCGTCAGGGGCGGGGGCAGCAGCCGATCTTTTGACCGGCTGCCGCCGCCGCCATTCCAATAAAACTAAAAAAAAACAACGCCCCCGTGATACGCTACGTGACGATTAACATAGCCTATCATGGCTAGATTTGCAAAGTCAGCCGTGATAGGCTATGTAAATCGTCACGTAGCCTATCACGGGTGACTTTAAAAAAAAAATAAAATAAAGCGCGTACGGATAATGGGGCCCCCATAGGGAGCCGCCATTCCCGTTCCTTATTTGGTCGCTGTAGTCTACGTAAAGATTACGTAGACTACAGCGAAAATAAGGGCAACGCTATTTGCGTTGCCCTTATTTTTGCCGTAGTCTACGTAAAGATTTATGTAGACTACAGCGACCAAATAAGGAACGTGAATGGCGGCTCCCTATGGGGGCCGCCATTTGCGTACGCGTTTTTTTTTTTTTTTAAAGTCACCCGTGATAGGCTACGTGATGATTTACGTAGCCTATCACGGCTGACTTTGCAGATCTAGCCGTGATAGGCTACGTTAATCGTCACGTAGCCTATCACGGGGGCTTTTTTTGTTTTTGTTTTACTTTTAATTTCGCGGCCAGGCGAGGCGAGGCGCCTCCTCCCCGGCCTGAATTTCGGCCAGGCGAGGCGGGAAGCCTCCCCTCCGGCCTGAATTTTGGCCAGGCGAGGCGGGAAGCCTCCCCCCCGGCCTGAACTTCTGGGGGAGAGCAGCGAAGTGCCTCCCCCCCACCGCGAAAAGCTGCGAGACCAGGTAAGTGGCTTTCATGCACCCCTAATAATCAGTCCAAGAGAACGTTCCCTGTGTGAATTTATGTTTTCTTGTTTGTTTTTTCCTTTCCTTTCCTTTCCTTTTTTTTTTTTTTTCTAATTGCAAAACAGTGCATTTGTGCAGGGGAGAGAAGGAGAGTCAGAATACCTGTTGGAAGAGTGTAGGGGAAATCTACTGTGGGCTAAAGTCCATTATTATGATAGTCAGGAGGAATCCTGGTTCTTGGGCATGAGGGGACTGACTACATTGCCTTTGTAAGCCTCTATGCACCATGTATACTGACGGTGCAGAATGCATAATAAATAAATAGGGATTTAAATACATATTAATTAAATAATAACAAATACTTTTCATTGGTTCTGCACAGTTTCACATTTACTGGAGTGTCCTAAACATCTTTAGTATCAAACTTAATAAATAGTGTTGCATTAGTTTGATTGGACTCACTCAATTAAATAGCAGTGCAAAAACTCTGCCCATCTGCATGCTGTATTAGTATTAGTAGTAGTAGTAGTAGTATTTATAGTAGCATTAGTGTACAAGGAATTTTACAGAGGATTATACATAGACAGGTCCCTCTCCCCAAAAAGCTACCACCGAAAATGTTTTTGACTACAATTCCAATAATCCCTGACCATTGCCCATGCCAGTAGTGGCTTATGGGCTTTGTAGTACTAAACATTTGGATGGAATACTTTGCCTACCCTTGTGTAAGATGCTGTAAGGAAAGATAAGGGCAGTGAGGGAGTGATGTGAGCAAATGGTAATTAGGTATAACTAAACTCCATTGCATTGGGGGGTAAAGATTAAAGGGTTAAGCCAAGGGACTGAAAAATAATACCATGTAAAACATGAGGCCAAAGAAGAATTCCTTGGGAACCCTGATGCATTTGCAAGTTAATTCAAACAAGCTATGTCAATCTAGAGCTGCAATCATAGTCCAGATGGAGTGATTTTCAAGGTAGAGCCTAGCAAACTCACTGGGGGCTGGGGAGAAATTCAAAATTTTGGCATGTACTTAGGATTACAGCTCTAGTTGTAAATGTATTAGGGATGGCGGAGAATTTCTCCCTGAATCTTCGGGAGGCTAAACGCCGCCGCATTCGGCCCCCTGAAGTTGGTTGGGAAATTCTCCGCCGGCCCCCCGCCCCCCCCGGGACGGGTCTTACCTTCGGCAAATGTCCCTCTCGGCGGCGGGTCCCAGCGGCAGTTCGGCGGCGTTTCGTCGTGGGCAGGGGCGGCGGCCGGTCTCCCAACCAGTGGCCACCGCCGCCATTGCAAAAAAAAAAAACTAAAGTAAAAACAACAACAACACCCGTGATAGGCTGCATAACGATTTACGTAGCCTATCATGGCTAGATTTCCAAAGTCAGCCATGATAGGCTACGTAAATCGTCACGTAGCCTATCATGGGTGACTTTGAAAAAAAAAAAGCACGTACGCAAATGGCGGCACCCCATGGCGTTCCTTATTTGGGCACGGGTAGCTATTTGCATTGCCCTTATTTTTGCCATAGTCTACCTAAATCTTTATGTAGACTAGACGTGCCAAAATAAGGAACGCAAATGGCGGCACCCCATGGGCGCCGCCATTTGCGTACACGCTTTTTTTTTTCTAAAGTCACCCATGATAGGCTACGTGACGATTTATGTAGCCTATCACGGCTGACTTTGGAAATCTAGCCGTGATAGGCTACGTAAATCGTCACGTAGCCTATCAAGGGGTCTTTTTTTTTTTTTTTTTACTTTTTGTTTCGCGGCCGGGGAGACGGGGCGCTTCTCCCCGACCTGAATTTCAGCCGGGCGAGGCGGGGCGCCTCCCTCCCCGGCCTGAATTTTGGCCGGGCGAGGCGGGACGCCTCCCCCCCCTTGCCTGAACTTCGGGGGGAAAAGCGAAGCGCCTCCCCCCCCCCCACGAAGCCAAGCTGTGAAAAGGTAAGTGACTTTCGTACATCCATAAATGTTTAGGGATGGCAGAGAATTTCTAAAGAATCCGCCTCCCCCCCCATTCCATGGCAGAATGGAACACTTACCTCCGCCTCCTTGTGGAATCCTTTTCGTCTGGATCCTCTGGCTCTGGATTGCCAGCAAAACAGCTGCCATGCCATATCGCTGGCTGAAGGGGACTGATTGCAGATGCAAATGGCATCCAGGATGCCATTTGCGGCCCTGTTTTTTTACGCCATAGGCTATGGAAATATTTGCGTAGCCTATGGCGTGAATGAAAAGCAGGGACGCAAATGGCATTCAGGACACCATTTGCGGCTGTAAAGGTCTCAGTTTAAGCTAAATGCAGCCATTCACGGCTGCATTTACCTCAAACTAGGACCTTTATGGCTGCAAATGGCATCCTGCACACCATTTGCATCTGCAGTCAGTCCCCTTCAGCCAGCGATACAGCATAGAGGCCGTATTGCTGGCGCTTCAGAGCCGGCCGGTAGGGTTGGCGGAGAATTTCTCCCCGAAACTTCGGGGGGCCGAGCGCCAACGTGTTCGGCCCCCCGAACAAGTTTTGGGGAGAAATTCTCCGCACCCCCCTGCCCCCCGCACCCCCCCGGGACAGGACTTACCTTTGGCGAATGTCCCTCCCGGCGGCGGGTCCGGCTGGCGGTTTGTCGGGTCTTTGTCCGGGGCGGGAGCGGCAGCCAGTCTTTCAACCGGCTGCCGCCACCGCCATTCCAATAAAAGAAAATAGCGTTGCCCTTATTTTTGCCGTAGTCTACGTAAACCTTTACGTAGACTACAGCGACCAAATAAGGAACGCGAATGGCGGCTCCCTATGGGGGCCGCCATTTGCGTATGCACTTTTTTTTCTTTTTTTTTTAAAGTCACTTGTGATAGGCTACATGATGATTTAGGTAGCCTATCATGGCTGACTTTGCAGATCTAGCCGTGATAGGCTACGTTAATCGTCACGTAGCCTATCACGGGGGCTTTTTTTGTTTTTGTTTTACTTTTAATTTCGCGGCCGGGCGAGGCGAGGCGCCTCCTCCCCGGCCTGAATTTCGGCCGGGCGAGGCGGGAAGCCTCCCCCCCAGCCTGAATTTCGGCCGGGCGAGGTGGGAAGCCTCCCTGCCTGGCCTGAGCTTCGCGGGGGGAGCAGCGAAGCACCTCCCCCCCACTGCAAAAAGCTTCGAGGACAGGTAAGGGACTTTCGTGCACCCCTACTGGCTGGCCAGTGGCTCTGTGGAATCACCATGGAGCGGAGCCAGCCAAAGAGGATTCTGGGTGGAGGAACAGATCGCCTTCCCCCCCACGGGCGGATTCCCCACAGACCGGCAGGTAGGGAATCCAGCCATCCCTAAAATGTATTCAAAAAAAGTTAAATTTATTTAGAACATAAGAGTTATCTGGCCTAATTTCATTTGCTTGAAATGGCCATTTCAAAGCCAACAGGAAGAGCTTAAGGATTGCATCAGACATGCATGAAGATCACATGATTTATCTACACACAAATGCGTTTGATGACCAGCAGCTGACTATGTGAACTGTCTCCACTGAAAAAAGCATAATGTTTGAGGGTTTGGAAGAGTGTATCTATGGTGTTAGATCTGTAATGCAAGCAGTCAGGACTGAGACGGAGCAAAGGAGAGGCAGATCCACCCAAGGTTATCTATTTGGTGATCAGTTTCTGCTGAAAAAGCATCACAAGGATACCATTCTCTGAATGTACTGAGATGCAAAGGTCCTCTTAAACACTACCTTTGCTGTTTGTCCTGTTCCCTTGTTTATGGTGGCCTGCCTATAATACCAGAAGCAATTGTGAGGGTTCATTGGACACATGCCAAAATGCATACCTGAAGTCTTGGGGAGTTTGCTCATTCCTATGTATGACATTATTTGAAGTCGGCGGTATTTTAACATTAGAGGCTTTGTACCCATGACTTGGGTGTGAAGAATGTGCAAGTGTGAACTGGCTCTTAATCTTCTTCTATGGCGTGTTCAGATATTGATAGGTCATGAAAGACTAGGCTACCTATGGGGGGGGACAGTTGTGGGGCTATATTCTTTTATTAGATTTGAAGTTGCTACCATTTATCTGTTCCTTAAAAGCTGTGACACAGGAAGAACGCAAATTTCCCCCATCACTGCGTCTCTGCATCAGGGAAATGTTTCCCTGGTAATTTCTGCTTGTCATAAAGGAATTGAAGGGAGGAGGAGGAGGAGGAGGGGGAATAAGAAAGAAATGGCATCTATAATTTGACTTGGGAATTCAGTATCTACATTTGAGAAGTATGGAATATGCATGCATATCCATAACTGGATGAGGGTGTGTGGAGAGTAAAGCACAAAGCTAAACCACTGTGTCAGCTTCTGCTAAATCCAATTATTTGGGTATCGAAAACAGTCCTTTAATTTTCACTCTGTGATTATATGGCTGAATAATTCTTGTAAATTATCTCTAAATCCCTTTTATTACAAAATATTTGCATGTAAAATGTGATTGTTTCCTTTTAAGCTAAGTTAAAATTAGGCTCCTAACTACGTTTCAGGAGTGATCTATGAAGTCAAGCTGCACTGCCATACGTTCCGGGATTCTGCTCCATGAATAAAACCATTGGAGTAAAGGAACCAATAACACTCCATCTCGTCATTAAGTTCTGTATAACAAATAAATCTCAGGCATCTCAACAGACACAGCAATTTCATTAAGACTTATGCTGCGGCAGGGGAAGAAATAAAATCAGTTCACAGACTCTGACATTCTAGATCTTACACCACTGAGGACCATATGAGTTTCTATTTAATTTTTGTGAACTGCCCAGAGAGCTTCAGCTATTCGGCGGTATAGAAATGAAATGAATGAATGAATATCACTTCCCTCTGTCTTTTCCTTTCCTTGACCACTAGGGGTCCCAAGTCTCGGGGCCTTGCCCGAAGTCTCCAAGCCATGCCCTGAGTTTCCAGGCAAGAGGGGAGCAGGGGAAATCTCCGTGCAAGAGCTCTCCACCACCTGTGTTACCTCCCACCCCCCCAAGCAGGAGGAGGAGGAGGTGGATGCAACGGAAGCTGCAACCAGTGCCAAGCCTGGAAAGGGAAAGGAGGGAGCGTGGGCTTGCCATGCCTTTCTGGAGCCACCACCGTTTGTCTGCCTGCCTGTCTGGCCAGCCACTCCCTCCTACAAGCTATACTGAGAGGCAGGCCCTGGCCGAACTCTCCCGATAGTTGGTGCACAAGGCAAGAGCAGATGCCAAGCTGCAGGGAGAAAGGAACACATGGAGGAGGGCGGGCGGAGGAGCAAGAACAGTGGTAGGGTAGGTGGGTGCAAAGCAGGACTGTTTCTTCTGCCTCCACTTATCACGAGGGATTGTGAGGATCTGCGGATTGGGGTCCGCTCCCCTATTGAGCTACTGCTGTCCTGTCCCAATCAGCCCTGCAGACTCTGCTGCTACTGTGAGGTTTAGGCAGGGATGTCAGAGAATTTCTCCACGAATCTCGGGGAGGCCGAATGCCAGCGCATTCGGCCCCCCAAAATTGGTGGAGAAACGGTCTGCCCCCCGCACCCCCCGGGACGGGACTTACCTTGCTCAAATGTCCCTGGAGGCGGCTCCGGCGGCGGTGTGGTGGCGGTGCGGCAGCGGTGCGGTGGCGGTGGCCAGTCTTCCGACCAGCTGCCACCGCCGCCATTTCCAAGTAAAAAACAAAACAAAAGAAACAAACGTGATAGGCTACGTAACGATTTACATAGCCTATCATGGCTAGATTTTTAAAAAACACCGTGATAGGCTACGTAAATGTTTACGTAACCTATCACGGCTGACTTTGGGAAAAAAAAAAAGCACGTATGCAAATGGCGGCGCCCATGGGCGCCGCCATTTGCGTATGTGCTTTTTTTTTTTTTTAAGTCAGCCATGATAGGCTACGTAAACATTTACGTAGCCTATCACGACTGACTGCAGGGATGCAAACGGCGGTAGCTACGGCCGCCCCCATTTGCGTCCTGGCAGGACACGAGGTTTTGCGGCTGGAGGGATGGGGCGCCTCCCCCCCGGCCAGAATTTCGGCAGGGAGGGACGGGGCGCCTCCCCCCCACGGCGAAGCAAGCTTCAGGATCAAGTAAGGGACTTTTGTCCATCCCTAGGTTTAGGCAGGGGGAGGTGGGAGGGGGAGAGAGAGAAAGAGAGACTCTGTGTGGAATCTGAAAGGGGGGTGGGGACTTGCAATACCCTGAGGCACTTGGCAAGTACAAATTGTTGGTGAATTCTATCCTTAATATAAATCCTTTTGAATTTATGGTGCTGCAACTTAAGATGGCATCATCATCATCATCGTGGTGGAATACACGTTGGCATTATTTGCTTGTGTGTCAAGGGCTTTTAAATGATGGGATATATGCAGCAAGCTTAGGTAGGTCTACTCAGAAGTTAGTCTCACTGAATTCAGAAGTCTCACTGAATTTCTATGTGTGAAATGGGTTTCATGGTCTCCCATCTCCCATTAAGTTAATCTCGGAAAAGTGGGCTTCTCTACATACACCTTTTTCTGTGTTGTGACATATTCTGGATATATATATATATATATATATATATCCACTTTTTTTAAAGCCTACTCTTTGTTGGTTCTGTGAACTTAGTAGGCTGCGATTATGTAACCCAAACCCCCTCTCTTTCTTGCAGTCATTGGCTTTAATTGCTTGCTGTCTCAGTTTACCTGTGTGTGAAATTGGTCCCCCCCCCAGTTGCTTTCAATAAGTGGGCTCTGCCACAAATTGCTTTCTCTGTATTGTTATTCTGGAAAAAATGTTGTGTGTGTGTGTGTGAACTGTGTAGGTGCCCTTGGGTCCACCTCTAATGACTCCCTGTGGCATCATCAGGGCTGCACTCTGTGACATCACCAGGGGCTGTCCCTAGGTCTCAAGTCTGGGCCCTAAAACCTCACGGCATGGGATATTCTGGACCTGGCAACCCTATTGACAACACAGGAAGAGAGACCTTCACAAAGAAAAGAAAAGAAAAGAAAAGAAAAGAAAAGAAAAGAAAAGAAAAGAAAAGAAAAGTGTCTTTGAGGGCTAAATACATGCTATGTTAAATGAATGTCATGTTGTTGATCCTAAAGGTTTTATTTACTCTAGTGCAGGGGAAGGCAACTTCTGCCCCACACTGGGATCCAATTAGGCCGATGGGGGGTTGAGCACCCCCTGCAGGCCCTGCTCATGCCCCTCCCCAAGCCTCTCCCTTGGCCCAAGCCCCACCCCCATATTATCTCCCATCTCTGATGGGATATACCAAAGTGATGCCCTGTCACGCCATGCACCTTCCATCAGAATTGGCCCCTGCAAGTCCAGGCTGAGTTGCTTAGTTTCTCCCTGCAGAGAGAGGCACCAGCTCTGTGTTTCTCTCTGCATGGGGGGGGGGAGTGGTTGAGGTGGGTAATATCATGGCAAGGGGTGGCGCACTCCCCCTTTATTTCATCTGGCCTGCTGGCTTGGTCATCCAGGCCCTGGACCAAAACTGGTTGACCTCTCCTGCTGTAGTGTAAGAATGCAGAGGCCCAAATTGTATTCAGACCACTTTGCGTAGGAGCGCAAAGGGAAACAACAACAACAACCCTCTGTTGCTGCCAGCATTCTGGGACAAAGAAGCAATGGCTGACTCCCTTTTTCAGAAAACATAAAGGCCAGCTTTAACTCAGAACTATGACGTCCCTTGGACAAAATACAAAGGTTCCTAGGTAGGTAGATAGCTGACGTTCAGAGAAACGTGGCAGGGAGTCTCTATATTAACAAAGCCGGAGGTTAATTTGGGGTGGTGCACTAGATAAAGAAGTATGTTGATGCCAAATGGTGTGGTATCACAGATCTATTTATTAGATATATTTATTGGCCATCTTTCAGGGCAGAAGGTCTCCCAAGGCAGCTTACAGCAATAAAATACATAACCATTAAGATATTAATAGTGACAAAAACTTAAGCGCAATAAACACAGCAATAAGAAACAATAAGAAACAGCAATAAAAAACAATGATAAATTCAGCAGCAGCAGCAACAACAACAATCATATCAGGAGAAGGCCAAGGTAAAAGAATGTATTTTTAAGTCCTTCTTCAAAATCGGAAATGATGGAGCATGGAAGACCGCCGATGGCAACTTATTCCAAAGGCATGGGACAATTGCAGAGAAGGCTCTCTCATGTGTAGTCACCGACCTGATTGCTCTCACAGGTGGGCAGATGAGAAGGGCTGATCTCCTGCTGATCTTAAGATCTGTGTAGGTTGATGTGGGTGAAGGTGGTCCTTCAAGTAATTTAGTACCAAACTGGTTAAGGTTTTAAAATCAGCGAAAGCAGCACTTTAAATTGGGCTCGGAAACACACTGCTATCCCGTGCAGCTGGTGTTATATGACTGAATTGCCTCATCCCCCCAACACTCAGGCAGCCGCATTCTCCACCAGCTGAAGTTTCTGAACTGTCTTCAAAGGCAGCCCTACATACAGCATGTACACACAGTAGTCAAGCCTGGATGTCACTAGTGCATCCATCACTGAGGCAAGCTCCATCTTCATCTGGTCTAGATAGGGCCACAGCTGGGTATCAGCCTAATCTGGTAAAACACACTCCACAGCCACCTGGGCTTCCCCAGTTAACACAGAGTACAGCAGGGATCCCAGACTACACATTTGGTCTTTTAGGGGGAGTGCAACCCCATCTAAGATGACTTTTCAACCTCCATCCAGAGTAGTTGGTTTCCCAGCCAACAGCACCTCCGTCTTGTCTGGATAAAGTTTCAGGTCATCCCCCCCCCAAAAAAAAAAACAGCCTCCCTGCCTGTAATGTGTAGATGGAAAAGACAGGTAGAGCTTAGTATCATCTACATACTGATGACACTGCAGCCCAACCCTCCAAATGACTTCCCCCAGCAGTTTTATGTAGATGTTTAAAAGCATGGGGGACAGGATGGATCCTTGTAGCGCCCCACAGGCTAATGGCCATGGACTGGAACAAAGGTCCCCCAGCACCACTTTCTGAGACCGCTCCTTCAGAAAGCACAAGAATGACTTTAAAACCATGCCTCCCAAGCCCAGTCCAGATAAATGATCCATAAGGATACCATAGTTGATAGTATCGAAAGCCACTGAGAGGTCCAGAAGAACCAACAGGGTTGCACTCTTCCCCATCCGTTCCCCAGCGTAAGTCATCAATCAGGGTGACCAAGGCTGGTTCCATCCCATAACCAGGCCTGAGACCTGATTGGAATGGATCTAATAATCGGTATCATCCAACACTAGAGGCATTTACCACCTTGGAGGTCCAGGTACCCAGCCCAGCTCTGGCAGATGTCATAAGCCAGGATGGACAAGGATCTGAAGGGCAAGTAGTAAGCCTCAGTCCTCCTAGTGATTGGAGGGTATGAAACCATCAGAATGTAAAGCTCCTCTTTAGATGGTAGAGCATCACATTCCTTTGGTGGCAGATTCCACCCTAAATGGCTAAACATGGCATTTCCCAAGGCACTTGGAGGGAAAAAAGCCCAAAGACAGCTGTGTTGGTCCATGAGAAAGAAAGAAAAAGTTCGTTTCCTTAACTAGGGAAGGCATAGATACCCATCTTGGTCTGGGATTCTGGTAGACCGCCCACACACCCCAATGCACTCCCACTGAGCCGCTGCCCCCACTCAATCCCCTCCCGCACTTGCTGAGCTGCCCACAACCTACCTGGGCCCAGTCCGCCTCTGCTGTGATGGCCATGTTTTGAAAAAAAAACGACGATGATCACAACACTATGCACATAGACCTATATGCAAAATGGCACCGTGAATCTTGTGTATATGGGCAATACATGGTGTCATTTTGCATATAGGTCTATGTGCACAATAGTGTGGTCGCCATGTTTTTTTTCAACACATGGTGATCGCAGCGGAGGTGGGCAGGATAAATGCGGGTGGCTTGGTGAGTGAGCGTGGGGCTTGAGCATGGGTCTGGGGATGCATGAATGGGAACAGGGACTGGGTGGGTGCCCGGAGAACCTGGATGGGGGGCAGAGGATCCATCCATCCATCCATACATCCCTTTTGTACCATGGAGCCTGATGAAGAGTTCTGGAGAACTCTACCCACTCTTTGTGCCATTTTTGGTTGGTCCTAATAAAAAATATTGCGTAATTGTGGATTTGGGGTGTCTTTTCTCAAGGGGCAGCTTGACAATCTTTGTTTATGATACCACAATCAATCTGCTAGTCTTTAAGCGCCACAGTGCTCTTTCATAATTTAAAAGTGATCTCGCTCTCCATTTCCTAATGTATCTAGTGAGTTTGCAAACAAAACAAAACACAAAAATAAAGGCTGCCGCTAGCGTGGAGAGGCTATTTGCGCTATTTATTTTGACTTCTTTTTCCAGTATCTTAGATCACCTTTCATGCACCCACTTCTGTATACAGCCACTACCATGGAAACGTGTGTGTGTGTGTGTGTGTGTGTGAGAGAGAGAGAGAGAGAGAACGTGTATGTTAAAGTTTAGATAATCAGTGCAAGTGGTGGAGCAAGATACTTAATGCTGAATATGTTGTAGCATTTCAATTGCGGCACAATATTCTTTAACTGCTACTTTCCCCAAGTGCTGGATTTAGACTATTAGAAGCCACAGAGCTACTTGGGATGTGAAAGGGAATAAATTGGTTGAGATTAGCAGACAAGTAGTAATAATAACAGTTAATGAAAAGCAAAATGGTTTATTATTTGTTGATGTGCCATGCACAGCTGGAAGACAAGTTTCCATATATGTGTATGTATGTATGTATGTCCCCCCCTTCATGGATCACTGCCTTGTTGTGGCGAAGGGGCTTGCGTAACTCAGTGAAGCCATAAGCTATGCCGTGCAGGGCCACCCAAGGTGGACAGGTCATGGCGGAGAGTTTTGACAAAATGTGGTCCACTGGAGAAGGAAATGGCAACCCACTCCAGTATTCTTGCCAAGAAAACCCCATGGAACATATCACAAGGCAAAAAGATATGATGCCGGTAGATGAGCCCCTCAGGTCGGAAGGTGTCCAATACTACTGGGGAAGAGCAGAGGGTATTTCCAAGTAGCGCCAGAAAGAGTGAAGCGGCTTGGCCAAAGCCGAAAGGACACTCAGCTGTGGATGTGTCTGGTGGTGAAAAGAAAATCCGATGCTGTAAAGAACAATATTGTTTAGGAACCTGGAATGTCAGATCAATGAATCAAAGTAAGCTGGAGGTGGTCAAACATGAGATGGCAAGACTGAATATCGACACCTTGGGAATCAGCAAACTAAAATGGACAGGCATGGGTGAATTTAATTCAGGTGACCATCATATCTACTATTGTGGGCAAGAATCCATTAGAAGAAATGGAGTAGCACTCATATTCAACAAAAGGGTGGGAAAAGCAGTACTGGGGTACAATCTTAAAAAGATAGAATGATCTCAGTACGAATCCAAGGCAAACCATTCAAGATCGCAGTAATTCAAGTCTATGCCCCAACCACTGATGCCGAAGAAGCTGAGGTTGATCGGTTCTATGAAGACCTACAACACCTTCTAGAACTCACACCAAAAAAAGATGTCCTCTTCATCATAGGGGATTGGAATGCTAAAGTAGGAAGTCAAGAAATCACCGGGATAACAGGCAGGCATGGCCTTGGTGTACAAAATGAATCAGGACAAAAGCTAATAGAGTTTTGCCAAGAGAACACGCTGATCATAGCAAACACTCTTTTCCAACAGCACAAGAGACGACTCTACACATGGACATCACCAGATGGTCAATATCGAAATCGGATTGATTATGTCCTTTGCAGCCAAAGATGGAGAAGCCCTATACAGTCAGTTAAAACAAGACCTGGAGCTGACTGTGGCTCAGATCACGAGCTTCTTCCTGCAAAATTTTGGCTGAAAGTGAAGAACATAGGGAAAACCACTAAACCATTCAGGTATGACCTAAATCATATCCCTTATGAATATACAGTGGAGGTGAGGAATAGATTTCAGGGATTAGACCTGATAGACAGAGTGCCTGAGGAACTATGGACGGAGGTCCGTAACATTGTTCAGGAGGTAGCAACGAAATCCATCCCAAAGAAAAAGAAATGCAAGAAAACCAAGTGGCTGTCTGATGTGGCTTTACAAGTAGCTGAGGAAAGAAGGGAAGCGAAAAGCAAGGGAGAAAGGGGAAGATCTATCCAACTGAATGCAGAGTTCCAGAGAATAGCAAGGAGAGACAAGAAGGCCTTCTTAAATGAACAATGCAAAGAAATCGAGGAAAACAACAGAATGGGAAAGACTAGAGATCTCTTCAAGAAAATTGGAGATCTCAAGGGAACGTTTTGTGCAAAGACGAGCATGATAAAGGACAAAGAAGGCAGGGACCTAACAGAAGCAGATGAGATGAAGAAGAGGTGGAAAGAATACACAGAAGAACTATACAGGAAAGATCTGAATGTCCCTGATAGCCATGATAGTGCGGTCACTGAACTTGAGCCGGACATCCTCGAGAGTGAAGTCAAGTGGGCCTTAGGAAGCATTAGTAACAACAAAGCTAGCGGAGATGACAGTATTCCAGCTGAGCTATTTAAAATCCTACAAGATGATGCTGTTAAAGTGCTGCATTCAATATGCCAACAAATTTGGAACACTCAACAATGGCCGCAAGCCTGGAAAAGGTCAGTTTACATTCCAATTCCAAAGAAGGGCAACGCCAAAGAGTGTTCAAACTATCACACAATTGCACTCATTTCACATGCCAGCAAGGTTATGCTCAAAATCCTACAAGCTAGGCTTCAGCAGTATGCGAACTGAGAAGTACCGGATATTGGCTGCATATTGTCACCCTGCTTATTTAACTTATATGCAGAGTACATCATGAGAAACGCCGGGTTGGATGAATCACAGGTCGGAATTAAGATTGCCAGGAGAAATATCAACAACCTCCGATATGCAGACGATACCACCCTAATGGCAGAAAGCAAAGAGGATCTAAAAAGCCTCTTGTTGAGGGTGAAAGTGGAGAGTGCAAAAGCTGGTTTGAAACTCAACATTAAAAAAATGAAGATCATGGCATCTGGCCCCATCACTTCCTGGCATATAGAAGGGGAAGAAATGGAAGCAGTGACAGATTTTACTTTCTTGGGCTCCAAGATCACCGCAGACGGTGACTGTAGCCATGAAATTAAAAGATGCTTGCTCCTTGGGAGGAAAGCTATGGGAAACCTAGACAGCATAGTAAGAAGCAGAGACATCACCTTGCCGACAAAGGTCCGTCTAATCAAAGCTGTGGTTTTCCCAGTAGCAATGTATGGCTGTGAGAGCTGGACTATAAGGAAGGCTGAGCGCCCAAGAATTGATGCTTTCAAATT
Organism: Heloderma suspectum; assembly: GCF_057233095.1. Classification (NCBI taxonomy): domain Eukaryota; kingdom Metazoa; phylum Chordata; class Lepidosauria; order Squamata; family Helodermatidae; genus Heloderma; species Heloderma suspectum. The sequence continues at coordinate 8,737,768 of NC_139466.1, forward strand.
GTGGTGCTGGAGAAGACACTTAGGATTCCCCTGGACTGCAAGGAGGTCAAATCAGTCCATCCTAAAGGAAATCAACCCTGAGTGCTCATTGGAAGGACAGATACTGAAGCTGAAGCTGAAATATTTTGGCCACCTAATGCGAAGAGAAAACTCTCTGGAAAAGACCCTGATGCTGGGAAAGACTGAAGGCAAAAGGAGAAGGGGACGGCAGAGGATGAGATGGCTAGATAGCATCACTGATGCAATGAATATGAACTTGAGCACACTCCGGGAGAGAGCGCAGGACAGGAAGGCCTGGCGTGCTATGGTCCATGGGGTCACGAAGAGTCGGACACGACTGAACGACTAAACAGCAAATGTATGTATGTATGTATGTATGTATGTACGTACGTAGATAGATGATAGATAGATAGATAGATAGATAGATAGATAGATAGATAGATAGATAGATAGATAGATAGATGGATGACAGGTATATGGGATGGCGGAGAAATCCACTGCGGATTCAAATCAGGCCAGATTCTCAAGTATCTGACCTGCAAAGTCTGCAGCAGGCTGCCCCCACTCGCCTCTGGGTCCATCGGATTTCCTGCGAGGCAGCTCCAGTGCTGTTGGTGCCACCAAGGCCCTTCCTACCCACACTGGCTGTCGAGGGCTTCCTTAACAGCTGACACAGGTAAGAAGGGTCCTGACGTGACGAGGAGGAGAGCCACCCCGCGAAATCTGACAGATGTGGTAAGGCTCTCGGGAAAACTGTGGAACCCCAAGCAGGCTGGATTTCCCCTCCACAGACCCCCCCCCACTGCACCAGATGTCACAGTGTTTGTACACCCCATATAGATAGATGATAGATAGATAGATAGATAGATAGATAGATACATACATACATACATACATACATAGATACAGATACAGATACAGATACAAATATAGATACAGATACAGATATAGATATAGATACAGATATAGATATAGATATAGATATAGATATAGATATAAATACAGATACAGATACAGATACAGATTAGATTAGATTAGATTAGATATAGATACAGATACAGATACAGATACAGATTAGATACAGATACAGATACAGATACAGATATAGGTTAGATATAGATATAGATATAGATACAGATACAGATACAGATTAGATATAGCTATAGATACAGATACAGATACAGATATAGATTAGATATAGATATAGATGCAGATACAGATACAGATACAGATTAGATATAGATATAGATATAGATATAGATATAGATATAGATATAGATATAAATACAGATACAGATACAGATACAGATTAGATTAGATTAGATTAGATTAGATTAGATATAGATACAGATACAGATACAGATACAGATTAGATACAGATACAGATACAGATACAGATATAGGTTAGATATAGATATAGATATAGATACAGATACAGATACAGATTAGATATAGCTATAGATACAGATACAGATACAGATATAGATTAGATATAGATATAGATGCAGATACAGATACAGATACAGATTAGATATAGATATAGATATAGATATAGATATAGATATAGATATAGATATAGATATAAATACAGATACAGATACAGATACAGATTAGATTAGATTAGATTAGATATAGATACAGATACAGATACAGATACAGATTAGATACAGATACAGATACAGATACAGATATAGGTTAGATATAGATATAGATATAGATATAGATATAGATATAGATATAGATACAGATACAGATACAGATACAGATTAGATATAGCTATAGATACAGATACAGATACAGATATAGATTAGATATAGATATAGATGCAGATACAGATACAGATACAGATTAGATATAGATATAGATATAGATATAGATATAGATGCAGATACAGATACAGATATAGATTAGATATAGATATAGATATAGATACAGATACAGATACAGATACAGATATAGATTAGATATACAGATACATATACATATACATATACATATACATATACATATACATATAGATTAGATATAGATATAGATATGTGTGTGTCTGTGTTTGTGTGCGCGCACACACATGTGCACAATATTTCCCAAGAATGTCTCTGAAGTATCTCTTTCTGTCTGCAAGTGGAAGATAATGACTTCTTCTCTTGTCCACATGCCCTAGAAAGGGTGAAATGGCCACCTAAGCCTCCACTCTGAGGTAAAGCACAGGACCACAGTGGTTGCATGGTTCTTTTTTGGTCGGTTGTACCACATTAGACTGTAGGTGGAGGATTGCGAGTGTGAATGCTCCCCCATATAAAGAACTCCCTGTATGTGCTAAATGGCCATGCCAGGGACAATGTCCTAGACAATCTTTCTCCCTGATATGCTAGTCCTCTGTGTGCAGGGAGGTGAAGCAATGAGGGATTGAGTCTCCTACCTGCAGTCAGAAAACAACAAATGACTGCTACTATACCAACATTCTCATGTACTGAGATCATCTTCAGAGACTCTCCTGCAAGTGTCCCACTATCTGAAATAAGAAAGTGACCAACCAGAGAGGGAGAGAGCGAGCTCCGGGGGTGGGGGACATTTTCAATGATGGCATTCTGTTTGTGGAAGTCCCTCCTCAGGAATGCCCACCTCGTGCCAACATGTTTATCCTCTTGGCACCAGACAAAGAACTTCTGAGTCTCCTGGACATTTTTAAAATTATTTATTATGTTAGCACTCTCTTCAGTTTCACTGTTGTTATCTTACACTGTTTTTATAATTTTATGTATACTTCCCTGGCTTGGGCCTTGGCGACGATGGGGCATTATAGGTTAAAATAACAACAACAACCTAAATGCATAAAATAATACTGTAATGTATTGCATTTTATTTCGTTTTTACCTTGTTTTTGTAAACCATCCTGGAAACTTTTCCTTGAAGGTTGATATATATATATATATATATATATATATAGAGAGAGAGAGAGAGAGAGAGAGAGAGAGAGAGAAACCCAGGGAGAGATGTATAATTGAGAGTTAGTGCAGTATAGTGACTCAGAGACTGAGGGCATCTCTACACCAGCCTAAAAATCCTGCATTTAAAATGGGGCTTTCTGCTTCCATTTTAAATGCAGGATCACAGCAAACCCCCTTTACACGTGCTTTCTTCCCCCTCCTTCCTCCTCCTTTCCCCCCTCATCAAAGTCTTTGATATGTTTCATTATACAGCCACTAGATGGCGCTGTGGTCTAGCTCCTCTTATTGCGGTGTTTCCTTTTTCTCAAGGAAATTGAAGCAGAACTCAAGTTCAGTAATTTGATAGATCATTATCTCCAATCTTTTAAAAAAAATGGTGGTGGGGGGGAGAAGATCATTTAGTGCGGGAGAAGCCCTGGAGGTTGACGATGTTCAAATCTCACCTCTGCTATGAATGGGTAGCCTTCATCAGACCATGCTCTATGAATCTCAGTTCCTCCATGTGCAATATGGGCATATTTATAATACAAGTTTGTCCAACCTACCTGCATGGCTGGCTGGCTCAAGGTGATATAGGAAATGACAAGGTGAGAGGGCAAGGAAAGACACAGATCAGTTACTGAACTGATATTGAGACAGGTGTTGCTCCCATGAGATGAGATTGGGCAACTCTCCCATCATACTCCTCAAGTTAAGGCTCCCTGCAGGGATATGTTAAGGACTGCACCCATTGCAGATCCTTGTTTGATTAAGGGAACAATCCTATGGCCACTAGACAGCAGCTAGACAGCTGTAGGATATCTTGTGTTCCAGGAACCAAGCTCAGAGCCCGCGCTCCGAGGTCGGTTCCTGGAGAACCGAATTCTTCCCACTTCTGCGCTGCCTCTGAGGCAGTGTGGAACAACCCCATCCTCCACATTCGCAAGAGGAGCACAGGGTGACTGAAAGGGGCATTTATGGGGGCGTTCCGGGGGGGGGAGGGCGGAAATGCCTGTACAACACATCTAATGTGTCATATAGCAGCCTCCTCCGCTGCTCAGCCCTCCCGCCTCTAGACAGCTGCAATCGGCTGTCTAGTCGAAAATGCAGGGCAGGAGGAGCGCGGTGGGAATGCCCTGCATAGGATTGCACCCTAAGTTTATAAAGTTGTGACCCGTTAACCCTAATACTTGTCTCATGTCTTCTTTATAGTGTGTGTGTGTTTTGGGGGCGCAAGTCTGGTACTCGATCTCATTACCTTTGCACACTCAGAGCATTCAATATTTTTTAAAAATCTCCAAGCAGTTCACATACAATATTACAAATCACATTTAAATACAATATTAAAACACTATTAAAAAGAATTTCAACTAAGAAAAAAGAAGTATTTAAAATAACACTATTAAAAACAGTTCAAAAACTACAATAACAATACAAAAAACAGTAAGATGGAGTGGCATATGATCAATTGCAGTTATTTCCAAGCCAAAGAAGGCCTCAGTGAACAAATGCATTTTCAGGAGGCATTTGAGAAGTACCACATTTTCTGCATCCCAAACTACACGGAGGAGGGTTTTCCAGAGGATGGGTGCCACCACTGAGAAGGTCTGCCTTCTAGATATTACACATCAACCTTATGTTGGTTGCAGAACAACCAGCAAGGCCTCCTTGAGAATTGTGAGAATGTCTTGAAACAGACGCACTACATACTAGGGAAGGGAGAATCAGCAAGGTTTGAGCTTTTCGAGAATCATCTATTTTCACCTCTGAGCTTGGTTCATCCCATTCCCTAATGTGAGCTTCCTTCCTTCCTTCCTTCCTCCCTCCCTCCCTCCCTCCCTTCCTTCCTTCCTTCCTTCCTTCCTTCCTTCCTTCCTTTCTTATGGAAAAAAATTGTCCATTTAGGTGCACATTTTAAATGTGTACACCCAAGCAACAACCTTCTCCCCCCACCCCATAAAGTATGACAGTGAGCTTTCCTTTTCCTTTTTTTTCCAAGTGGACTTTTCGCATGAAACCATGAGTTTGGGAACTTGTGAGCTTTTCCGGAAAATTCCACTCCCATTTGTGTTCATGCTTGGGGTTGCAAATGGGGAAAATTCAAAGTAAAAACAACTCCAGATAAAATTATCATGCATCTCTACTACACACAGGATATCCTGTACTGATGTTGCAGTATTCTCCACAGTGTTTGGCTTGCGTTACTCACATACCTCGTATCTGTTGGCTTCAGATTCCTCAGAAGTATCTCCTACATTTTCATGATCACGTTGCAACTTCAAGGATGGATGGTACAGTAGGATCTGCAAAACTCCCACCTCTAGGAGGTGAGAGGTTGTGTTATCTAAAATCTAGTGTATCTAATGTCTCAGATCCACTCCCCCCCCACACACACATACCTCTTCCCTCAAAAAAAGACATTTCTCATGAGCAGGAACTTCCAGACTCACCCCCCAAAGAGAGGAACATCACTTTAAACAAAAGTGACAATCGTTGTAGTACAGCAGTGACTTCCACACTGAGTTCAGACAAAAAATTAAGATGTTTGAAATCACCATACAATTGTCTTGCCATGATTCAGTAGTACTGTACCTGAAAATTAATAGCTTTGGTTCTGTGGTAGTGTGGTTCAGAAAGGTGATGTATTGCTGTCATAGACAGGAAATAGGTTCTAGATCATTGGTATTATTTCAAGAATGTACAGTGTAAGCCATAATATTGGAACTGGGTCAGAAAGGCTACTTGGAGATATATATATATATATATATATATATATATATAAATTCTGCTTGGAATCTATATCTATATATGTATCTGTTCCAAGCTGAGATAGATGATGATAGATAGATAGATAGATAGATAGATAGATAGATATTCCTTGTGTGTGTGTGTATGGTCCTGATCACATGTTCAACTGGCAATAATCATGGGCTAGGTACAGCGCTGGCTCTTCGGCTTAGAAACGGGGATGAGCACCGCACCCTAGAGTCGGACACGACTGGTTGGGGCACCTTTACCTTTTTAGGTACATATACGTCATTCAGTAGGTCTTGGTGCACTCCTTAGTCATTTGGTATCTCTGTAGAGCTCATCTTTTCCTCCTGTCCTATACTTCTGAACAAACCTTTGTGTGTTACATTTGAAATATTAAACCTGTGCTTCCTTGTAATGTCTTTGCGAATTGCATTGACCTATTTTCAAGTCCCTTTTTTGAGATTATTGTTCTGGCATGGTGCTTCTCAGTAATTATCCTCACTGGATATTTGTGTCTCTCTCTCTCTTTCTCTCTCTCATTCACTCCAGTGGAAAGGAAGGCATTTGGAAATGCTAACTCATTAACAGGGAATTCCTTAACAACCCTCCATCCCTTGCACTTAAATGGAATCACCCATGTAGATAGACATGCATATTCAGCTGAGCCATTTATGTAAAAAACGACACTTAATTTCTTGCCATGAACTTGATTAACTGTGAATTATTATTAGCACTGTTACATTAATAGCTTAAATTCTTAAGATATTTTCAGTAATTTGGACACAAGAACTCAGGCATGCTGCCGTAATTTTAGACATAAATGGTTTTTCATGACAATAAAGCATTTTATATATAGACAGCTTGGTGGGTTTAGTTTAGTTTAGTTTTGTTTTTTGTTTTTCTGTTTTTTTTTAAAGAGCAAATAATAATTATTCTTTGGTCATAGCTAGTACAACATCCGCATTAGCATTAACACAAGAGATATATTACAGGGTATTATTTGGTGGCATGAGCATATTCTGCATTCAGTAATTCCATGACAGAAGAAGAAAAGAATGATTTATCAAAATCTGTTGAGTGATCAATTCATAACAACAATATAGATGTCGTTGTTTGCCTCACTGCAGCAGTACTAAATCATCGAAAAAGCACGGAACATGGTAGAAGGATAAAATATAGCATGGAAGAGAAACTGCCTTATGGAAAACCTTAGTAGCCCATGCCATTTTTTTTAATAGCATCACATTTCCTGAATGAAAGAGGCCCTTTCAGTCCTTCCTTCCTTTCTTTCTTTCTTTCTTTCTTTCTTTCTTTCTTTCTTTCTTTTTAATGCAGTTGTGTGATGCATCAGACAAAACACCATTATTATGGCTAGATGGCAGGGAATATTCAAAATATGAAAAAGAGCTAGTTTCTTAATTGGGGTGTATTTAATTTTGTTGAACCCACTTCCAAATTGAGCAGAGGGAAATATTTCCCTATCACTGATCACTATTGATTCCAATAATGTTTAACATCAAGCGACTCAATGACTTTTGGAGAAGCAGAGGCCTTGAGGCATACAATGAAGGAGGGACCTATTCCTGTTCAAATATGTTTTGGAAAGTCCCCCCCCACACACACATACATAATGCAGAGGTTCTTTCCTATTTCTCAAGGGCCCAAAATGTGCAGCAATTGTCTTAAAGGTTTGCCATTTACTTAATACTAATCCAGCTAGGCCACTTTGGAGGGCTTTATGGAAAGTACAACCCTGGATACCTTCTGAGCTGAATGGACCACTTCCTTTTTTGAATTAATCTCTTGAGCTTTCCTCCTACAGCATAGGCAGCACTCACTGGTTGCAGCCATACTATGTAAAGCTTCTACTGAGATATATACGAAAGACTAAAAATGGAGTAAATTAAAAAAAATATATTTAGAGCTAAACATTTCAGCTTCCAACTTCATCAGTAGCTGTGGTGTTAAGGGCGCAATCATGTGCATGTTTAGACAGAGAAAGGGCCTACAGCTCCCAGCATTCACAGGGAGCTGTCTAAACATGAACAGGATTGCACTCTAAATGGATAACTGGAGTAGCAGTTTGGAATGCCAGAAGATGAAAATTCCTTGGGGGTGGTGGTGGGGAGACAGAGGTATGACTGGTATAATGCTTATGAATCGTCCACCTGATTAAGGACATTTGGATATACATTTGTATGTATCTGTGGAATTCCTAGCATCCGATACCAGAAAAATCCCAGCATCCAATACCAGAGTCCCTGAGTCCCTGCTTTTACGTAATAGGCTACACAGATATTTGCATAGTCTATCATGTTAATTAAAAGCACAGACGCAAATGGTGTCCAGGATGCCATTTGTGGCTGTAAAGGCCTTAGTCTAAGGTAAATGCAGCCATTTACAGCATTTTATGCAAAAGCAGAGACTCAAATTAGTCATAGAAAAATACATACAGCCATTGAAAACAAAACAAAAGAAAAGAAAAAACACCAGCTGAAAATGCATATTTCCCCATAGGATAAAGCATGAAAATATGCATTGGGAGGTGCGTATTTTTGGGGGTGGGGTGAGGATTTGCAACTTTTTGCAAGTGTGGATTTGTGGATTTGCACGAATTCAGAAAATTGGGACAAAATCCAATTCCACCAATGTGTGGACAATGGGACAAAAGGCAGCTGGAAATCCATGAAACACAGGTGGAACAGATTTTACAAAATCCTTACATCCCTAGTCTGGCTTCATCAGTTCCCAGACCATTACCCCATTTGGGAACTGTGGAGGGTATGAGTGACTGACCTGAACTTTGCTCTGTGCACCTTCTGTCTTTGTGCCTGCTATATAAAAAGGACAGGAATAAAACAAAGAGGTTGCAGTGTCTCTTACTGCTAGTACCAGTCTCCTGAAGGCAGTTGGGGTGGCTGGGGGTAGATCCCTTTTTCTTTCTTTCCTAGAAGGTTTTTACCAAGTTTGTCCAGCATAGCCTTGGGGGATGGGGGATTTCTTTCAGTACATTTTTTTGAACAGAATATATCCAATTTGCACCTCCCAGAACTGAATGCAGACTTAAATCCAATTTGTGGTTGAAAGTCTATACATTTCTGAGCTTGCAATGTAATTCAGATAATAATGTGTGTGTGTGTGTGTGTAGTGTTTCAAAAAATGCATGCATGTGGAAAATGCACGGGGGGGGGGGGAATCACCAAAATACGCATGGATGATGGAAGCTTGCAACCCAATATGGACCTGTAGACTCCACTCATAGTGAAGTTTGAGGTGGAAATGGAAAAATGGAGTTATGCTGATTTACACATCCCTAGTCCAGCATGCCTGAGCCAAATTCACCCCACAAACTGTGTAAAAAGTTGTTGTTGTTTTTGAAGAAAGAAAGAAAGAAAGAAAGAAAGAAAGAAAGAAAGAAAGAAAGAGGACCATTTATCTTCTTGACTCTACCAGTTAAGACTGCAGGTGGTACAAACAGAATGAAATGCTCTGCCATACTGGCCCTGGTATCAAAACATGTCATCCACTAGCAGCTGCTGGGGGCCCCCAGTGGTCCAACAGCCCCCCTTCAGTTTATTTTTGTACTCCAATCAGCACTGAGCAGTGAGTTTGGGGAACTACCCTTTCCATTTCTCACAATGCCTGTGGAACCATTCTATACCAGAGACACTGTGGGGAATTGGAATAGCAAGCCCCTGAACCAGTTTCCGGCTGTGGTTTGAGTAGGGATGGCGGAGAAATCTGCCACGGACTCCAATGAAGCTGGATTCTTTGGAATCCGGCCCCCCGGAGTCCATGGTGGAATGGACTATCCCCCGCCACCCCCCGAAATCCCCCCCGGGACAGAACCTACCTGGCGGTGACTGGTCCAGGTTGCTGTCTTCGTTCAGCTGCTGGGCTGCGGAACAAAACAGCGTCTGGCATAGGGGACACCATTTGCATCTCTGCTCTTTGACGTGATAGGCTACATAAATATTTACATAGCCAATGATGGCCAACGGCAGGGACGCAAATGGCGTCCCCTATGCTGGATGCCATTTGTGTCCAGAGACCGGCCGCAGCTGGAAGTCCGGCAGCGGCCAGAGCCGGCCGGTGGCTCTGTGGACTCCTCATGGAGTGGAGCCCATCGGGGAGGATTCTAGGGGGAGGACCAGATTGCCTCCTTCCGCCTGCAGATGCCCCAAACTGGAACGGGGTAAATTAAATACTTCATACACCCCTAGGTTTGAGCAATGCTGCTGCCTATCGGTATCATGGACAGTCTAGAGGACCAAGAGAGGATGACCTACTGCCCCCTGACCAAAGGTCGTGAGGAACTGCCTGTGGTGAAAGGCTCTGAGGCAGATCATGGGGTTCTGGTAAACTGGGGGAGATAGCCAGAGGCCCTTCTCCTCATGATGCAGTTCTCTGCAGATGACACAAAATTGGACAGGATAGCTAATACCCTGGAAGACAGAAACACAATTCAAAGTGATGTTGATAGGCTGGAGTGCTGGGTAGAAAACAACAGAATGACATTTAATAGGGATAAATGTAGGGATGTATGAAAGTCACTTACCTTTTCGAAGGATGACATTCACGGTGGAGGGGAGGTGCTCCGTCCCTCGCTCCAAAATTCTGTCCAGCTGGCTCCGCTCCACGGAGATTCCACAGAGCCACCGGCTGGGGCCGCCTGCAGCCAGACATCTGGCCGCTGGGCAGCCTGCAGGGACACAAATGGCGGCTGCCATAGCCGCCGCCATTTGCGTGCCTGTATTTTGCCGTGATCGGCTACGTAAATATTTACATAGCCTATCACAGCAAAAAACAACAACAACAGCGGACGCAAATGGAAGTGCCTACGGTGGACGCCATTTGCGTTCCCTTTTTTTCCCACTGTAATAGCCTACGTAAATATTTACGTAGGCTAAAACGGCAAAAAAGCGGATGCAAATGGCGGCCGCCGTAGGCGCCACCATTTGAGTCTGCTGTTGTTGTATTTTTGCTGTGATAGGCTACATAAAGACTTACGTAGCCTATCATGTCTGGCTTAAAAACAACAACAACGCCCATACGCAAATGACAGCGGCTATGGCCGCTGCCATTTGCGTTCCTTATTTTTGGCTGTCTTAGTCTATGTAAATATTTACGTAGACTAAGATGGCCAAAAATAAGGAACGCAAATGGCGGCGGCCGTAGTCGCTGTCATTTGCGTTTGCGCGTTGTTGTTGTTTTTTTTAAGCCAGACATGATAGGCTACGTAAGTCTTTACGCAGCCTATCACAGCTGACTACAGGGACGCAAACGGCGGCAGATATGGCCGCCGCCATTTGCATCCCTGCTAGCCAGCGGCCGGATGTCCGGTTGCTGGCGGAGCTGGCCGGCGCCTCTGCAGAATCCCTGCGGAGTGGAGCCGGCTGGCCAGGATTCCGGGGGCGAGGCACCTCCCCCCCCCAGCAGAACCCGGCGGAGCCAGGTAAGGGGAGTTTCATACATCCCTAGATGTGGCTGCAAAAAAAGACAAATGCTATTTTGGGTAGGAATGGCGGAGAATTTCTCCCCGAAACTTCGGGGGGCCGAGCGCCAACGTGTTCGGCCCCCCGAACAAGTTTCAGGGAGAAATCCTCTGAACCCCCCCCCACCCCCCACACCCCCCCCGGGATGGGACTTACCTTCACCGAATGTCCCTCCCGGTGGCGGGTCCGGCCGGCTGTTCGGCGGGTGTTCGAGCGGGGCGGGAGCGGCAGCCAGTCTTTCGACCGGCTGCCGCCGCCGCCATTGCAATCAAAGAAAAAAAAAACAACGCCCCCTGATAGGCTACGTGACGATTCACATAGCCTATCACGGCTAGATTTGCAAAGTCAGCCGTGATAGGCTACGTCAATCGTCACGTAGCCTATCACGGGAGACTTAAAAAAAAAAAAAAAGCGCGTACGGATAATGGCGGCCCCCATAGGGAGCCGCCATTCCCGTTCCTTATTTGGTGGCTGTAGTCTACGTAAATGTTTACGTAGACTACGGCGAAAATAAGGGCAACGCTATTTGCATTGCCCTTATTTTCGCCCTAGTCTACGTAAACATTTACGTAGACTACAGCAACTAAATAAGGAACGCGAATGGCGGCTCCCTATGGGGGCCGCCATTAGCGTACGCGCTTTTTTTTTTTTTAAGTCACCCGTGATAGGCTACGTGACGATTGACGTAGCCTATCACGGCTGACTTTGCAGATCTAGCCGTGATAGGCTACGTGAATCGTCACGTAGCCTATCAGGGGGCGTTTTTTTTAAAAAAAAAAACTTTCGCGTTCGCGGCCGGGCGAGGCGGGAAGCCTCCTCCCCGGCCTGAATTTCGGCCGGGGCGAGGCGGGAAGCCTCCCCCCCGGCCTGAATTTTGGCTGGGGCAAGGCGGGAAGCCTCCCCCCCTGGCCTGAACTTCGCGGGGGGAACAGCGAAGCGCCTCCCCCCCACAGCGAACGGCCTTCGACGACAGGTAAGGGGCTTTCGTCCACCCCTAATTTTGGGCTGCATTAATAGAAGCATAGCTTCCAAATCCCGGGAAGTACTAGTTCCCCTCTACTCAGCACTGGTTAGGTCTCATCTGGAGTACTGTGTCCAGTTCTGGGCACCACACTTTAAGAAGGATGCAGACAAGCTGGAGAGGGTTCAGAGGAGGGCAACAAAGATGATCAGGGGACTGGAAACAAAGCCCTATGGGGAGAGACTGAAAGAACTGGGCATATTTAGCCTTGAGAAGAGAAGACTGAGGGGAGATATGATAGTGCTCTTCAAGTACTTGAAAGGTTGTCACAGAGAGGAAGGCCAGGATCTCTTCTCCATCATCCCAGAGTGCAGGACATGGAAGAATGGGCTCAAGTTGCAGGAAGCCAGATTCCGGCTGAACATCAGGGAAAACTTCCTGACTGTTAGAGCAAAACGACAATGGAACCAATTACCTAGGGAGGTGGTGGGCTCTCCCACACTGGAGGCATTCAAGACGAGGCTGGACAGCCATCTGTCAGGGATGCTTTGACTTGGACTCCTGCAGTGAGCAGGGGGGTGGACTCAATGGTCTTGTAGTCCCCTTCCAACCCTACTATTCTATGCTTCTATGCTTCTAAGATCTCCCTCTCAAATGCAGAGGCAGATACTGAGCAGCCAGCCACCCAACCCCTGGTAGGGATGGGTGAACAAGCAGTGCTCGAGATCACTAGCATTCCCTGAGCATCAACTCTGAGCTCATCTCGTGCCTGATTTACAATTGCATTTTAGATCGCTGCTCGTGCTGCACAAACAGGGAAATTGTGCAAATCAAGCTTTAATTGAACATGGGATTTGCACAAATTTTCCTACATTTCTCGGAATGTGTGCACATTTCCTAATGTGTGCACCTTTCCTCCATAGACTAAACAGGGGCTGATTCAATCTATGGGGGAAATGAATGGAAATCAAACTGGGGAAATTGTGCACATTGAATGCACGCATTAAGCAATCTGCAAATATTTTCAGCGGACACATGCTCACATTTGCAATCACACATGGAGCTTTGGACAGGGCATGCTTGCATATTTTGCAAGCAAAACCAAAATTCGAATACATCCCCAGACCCAGGAACTGCAGGTGTTTGAATGTTCAAGCTTGGCTTGCTGCCAGACAGCAAGGACTCCTCATGAGTAAAGGTATACCAATAATCAAGACTCTGCTCATGATCAGACCAATGCTCTAGTTGCACAGATGGGCTGCAGCTGTACTCTGGATAGGGCTCTTAAGGTTCAGTCTTAAAAGCCTTCTATTCTAGGCACACTGGGCTGAAACAACATATCTGCACTTGCTCTCTGCTTTCTATTCTCCTGATAACCTAGCTCTTCTTTGGAAATCCCCTGTGTCTGGACTGCCTACTGACCTTGTCTTTGGTAGTGACCTGGAGTTCTGTCCTTGCACCACCACAGGCAGGAAAACAAGCGGTCTTAAATATAGGAGGAGGCCACCCAGAGGGCACTTTTCTGAGGGTCTGTTGAAGCTGATTTCTCACTCCGTGCCATGCAAAATAAAAATAATTCCACATCAAAAAACAGATAAAAGGGAGAAGGTTTCCAGTGTCTCCCTGGCTTGTAAACTTTCTGCGCGTACAGTTCTGCCTCCCCACAAAATGGAGGAGCATTCAATTCTATAACCCCCTACTTGCAATATCAAGTGGTACAGATAAACTCCAGTCTTTCATAGTCCTAGAGCGTAGTCTGAAGGAGTGCATGACATGAGGCAGCCACTTTGCTAAAGCTGAGCAGGCTTGGCTTGGGTCTCACCAGTGCCTGGCTAGGAGAACTCCTGGAAATCCCATAAGCCACCTTGAGTCCCACACTGGAAGAAAAGTGGGATATAAATGTACTAAACAAACATGGTTGGATCCAGGACCTTCCTTCTGCAAGAAAGTACCTCAGCCTGATTTTTGGGGATCATCCCTTTCCCCACCCCCCGCTCCACACACACACACTACTGCCCATCCCATTCAGCAGGCTCTCCTGACTCTCTGTGTAGCATTTTCAGTGGTCTGGAGGGACTGCCCTGGGAAGGAAAGGGCAGGGAAGTCCATTTCTACCACTGCAGTTGATCCAGCCTAAATCTTGATCCACCCCTTCATGGATCGCTGCCTTGTTGTGGCGAAGGGGCTTGCGTAACTCAGTGAAGCCATAAGCTATGCCGTGCAGGGCCACCCAAGACAGACAGGTCATGGCAGAGAGTTCTGACAAAATGTGGCCGACTGGAGAAGGAAATGGCAACCCACTCCAGTATTCTTGCCAAGAAAACCCCATGGAACGTATCACAAGGCTAAAAGAGATGACGCCGGAAGACGAGCCCCTCAGGTCGGAAGGTGTCCAATATACTACTGGGGAAGAGCAGAGGATATTTCCAAGTAGCGCCAGAAAGAGTGAAGCGGCTGGGCCAAAGCCGAAAGGACACTCAGCTGTGGATGTGTCTGGTGGTGAAAAGAAAATCCGATGCTGTAAAGAACAATATTGTTTAGGAACCTGGAATGTCAGATCAATGAATCAAGGTAAGCTGGAGGTGGTCAAACATGAGATGGCAAGATTGAACATCGACATCTTGGGAATCAGCGAACTAAAATGGACAGGCATGGGCGAACTTAATTCAGGTGACCATTATATCTACTACTGTGGGCAAGAATCCCTTAGAAGAAATGGAGTAGCACTCATAGTCAACAAAAGGGTGGGAAAAGCAGTACTGGGGTACAATCTCAAAAATGATAGAATGATCTCAGTATGAATCCAAGGCAAACCATTCAACATCACAGTAATTCAAGTCTATGCCCCAAACACAAAGCTAGCTACTAACCTTAGGAAGCATTACTAACAACAAAGCTAGCGGAGATGACAGTATTCCAGCTGAGCTATTCAAAATCCTAAAAGATGATGCTGTTAAAGTGCTTCACTCAATATGCCAACAAATTTGGAACACTCAACAGTGGCCACAAGACTGGAAAAGGTCAGTTTACATTCCTATTCCAAAGAAGGGCAATGCCAAAGAGTGTTCAAACTACCGTACAATTGCGCTCATTTCACAAGCCAGCAAGGTGATGCTCAAAATCCTACAAGCTAGGCTTCAGCAGTATGTGAACCGAGAACTACTGGAAGTACAAGCTGGGTTTCGAAGAGGCAGAGGAACTAGAGATTAAATCGCCAACATTCGCTGGATCATGGAGAAAGCAAGAGAATTCCAGAAAAAAACATCTATTTCTGCTTCATTGACTACGCTAAAGCCTTTGATTATGTGGATCACAAAAAACTGTGGCAAATCCTTAAAGAGATGGGAGTACCAGACCACCTTACCTGTCTCCTGAGAAACCTGTACGAGGGTCAAGAAGCAACAGTAAGAACCGGACATGGAACAACCGATTGGTTCAAAATTGAGAAAGGAGTATGACAAGGCTCCATATTGTCGCCCTGCTTATTTATCTTATATGCAGAGTACATCACGAGAAATGCAGGGTTGGATGAATCACAGGTTGGAATTAAAATTGCCGGGAGAATTATCAACGATCTCAGATACGCAGACGATACCATCCTAATGGCAGAAAGTGAAGAGGATCTAAAGAGCCTCTTGTTGAGGGTGCAAGTGGAGAGTGCAAAAGCTGGTTTGAAACTCAACAGTAACAAAACTAAGACCATGGCTTAGGGATGTCGGAGAATTTCTTCACGAATCTGCCAACGCATTCGGCCCCCCAAAATTGGTGGAGAAACCATCCGCCCTCCCAGCCCCCGGGATGGGACTTACCTTTGTCGAATGTCCCTGGCAGCAGCGGCTCCCGCCAGCGGTGCTGCGGGGGCGGGGGCCAGTCTTCCGACCGGCTGCTGCTGCCGCCATTTCCAAGTAAAAACAAAACAAAACAACGAACATGATAGGCTACGTAAAGATTTACGTAGCCTACCATGGCTAGATTTTCAAAAAACACCATGATTAGGGATGGCGGAGAATTTCTCCCCGAAACTTCGGGGGGCCGGGCGCCAACGTGTTCGGCCCCCCAAACAAGTTTCGGGGAGAAATCCTCCGCACCCCCCCCGCCCCCCGCACCCCCCCGGGACGGGACTTACCTTCCCTGAATGTCCCTCCCGGCGGCGGGTCCGGCTGGCGGTTCGTCCGGTGTTCGAGCGGGGCGGGAGCAGCAGCTGGTCTTTCAACCGGCTGCCGCCCCCGCCATTGCAATGAAAGAAAAAAAAAAAACCCCGTCCCCTGATAGGCTATGTGACGATTCACGTAGCCTATCACGGCT
Source organism: Heloderma suspectum (assembly GCF_057233095.1). NCBI lineage: Eukaryota > Metazoa > Chordata > Lepidosauria > Squamata > Helodermatidae > Heloderma > Heloderma suspectum. The sequence continues at coordinate 8,754,213 of NC_139466.1, forward strand.
AGATTTGCAAAGTCAGCCGTGATAGGCTACATGAATCGTCACGTAGCCTATCACGGGTGACTTTAAAAAAAAAAAAAAGAAGTGTGTACGGATAATGGCGGCCCCCATAGGGAGCCGCCATTCCCCTTCCTTATTTGGTCGCTGTAGTCTACATAAATCTTTACGTAGACTACGGCGAAAATAAGGGCAATGCTATATTATTATTAAAGATTACGTAGACTACAGCGAAAATAAGGGCAACGCTATTTGCGTTGCCCTTATTTTCGCCGTAGTCTACATAAAGATTTACGTAGACTACAGCGACCAAATAAGGAACGCGAATGGCGGCTCCCTATGGGGGCCACCATTTGCGTACGCGCTTTTTTTTTTTTTTAAGTCACCCGTGATAGGCTACGTGACGATTTACGTAGCCTATCATGGCTGACTTTGCAGATCTAGCTGTGATAGGCTACGTTAATCGTCACGTAGCCTATCACGGGGGCATTTTTTTTTTAACTTTTTATTTTGCGGCCGGGCGAGGCGAGGCGCCTCCTCCCCGGCCTGAATTTCGGCCAGGCAAGGCGGGAAGCCTCCCCCCTGGCCTGAATTTTGGCCGGGCGAGGCGGGAAGCCTCACCCCCCCAGCCTGAACTTCGGGGGGAGAGCAGCGAAGCACCTCCCCCCCACCGCAAAAAGCTTCGAGACCAGGTAAGTGGCTTTCGTGCACTCCTAGTTCAGATCAAGAACTTCTTATTGCACAATTTAGAATCAGATTAAAGAGAATAGGGAAGACCCACAGATCAGTTAGATATGAGCTCACGAATATTCCTCATGAATATGCAGTGGAGGTGAACTAGATTTAGTAGATAGTGTCCCAGAAGAACTATGGACAAAAGTTCGAAACATTGTTCAGGAGGCGGCAACAAAAAACATCCCAAAGATAAAGAAAACCAAGAAGTCAAGATGAGACACTGGAAGCAGCCCAAGAAAGAAGGAATGCAAAAGGCAACAGTGATAGGAGGAGATATGCCCAATTAAATGCAAAATTCCAGAGGTTAGCCAGAAGAGATAAGGAATTATTTCTAAACAAGCAACGCGTGGAAGCGGAAGAAGATAATAGAATAGGAAGAACAAGAGACCTCTTCCAGAAAATTAGAAACATCGGAGGTAAATTCCAGGTAAAAATAGTTATGATCAAAAACAAAGATGGCAAGGACCTAACAGAAACAGAAGAGATCAAGAAAAGGTGGCAAGAATATACAGAAGATTTGTATAGGAAGGATAATAATATCGGGGATAGATTTGACGGTGTAGTCAGTGAGCTAGAGCCAGACATGCTGAAGAGTGAGGTTGAATGGGCCTTAAGAAGCATTGCTAATAACAAGGCAGCAGGAGATGACAGTATCCCAGCTGAACTGTTTAAAACCTTGCAAGAAGATGCTGTCAGGGTGATGCATGCCATATGCCAGCAAATTTGGAAAACACAAGAATGGCCAACAGATTGGAAAAAATCAACTTATATCCCCATACCAAAAAAGGGAAGCACCAAAGAATGTTCAAACTATCGAACAGTGGCACTTATTTCACATGCCAGTAAGGTAATGCTCAAGATCTTGCAAGGTAGACTCCAGCAATTCATGGAATGAGAATTGCCAGATGTACAAGCTGGGTTTCGAAAAGGCAGAGGAACTAGAGACCAAATTGCCAATATCCGCTGGAGAATGGAGAAAGCCAGGGAGTTTCAGAAAAACATCTATTTCTGTTTTATTGACTATTCTAAAGCCTTTGACTGTGTGGATCATAACAAACTGTGGCAAGTTCTTGGTGGTATGGGGATACCAAGTCATCTTGTCTGCCTCCTGAGGAATCTGTATAACAAACCAGAAGTAGCAACGGTAAGAACAGACCACCGAACAACGGACTGGTTTATGATTGGGAAAGGAGTACGGCAGGGTTGTATACTATCATTCTACCTATTTAACCTGTACGCAGAACACATCATGCAACATGCTGGGCTTGATGAACCCAAGGCTGGAGTTAAAATCTCTGGGAGAAACATTACCAATCTCAGATATTCAGATGATACCACTTTAATGGCTGAAAGCGAGGAGGAGCTGAGGAACCTTATGATGAAGGTGAAAGGAGAAAGTGCAAAAGCTGGGTTGCAGTTAAACCTCAAAAAAAACCAAGATTATGGCAACCAGCTTGATTGAGAACTGGCAAATAGAGGGAGAAAACGTGGAGGCAGTGACAGACTTTGTCTTTCTAGGCGCAAAGATTACTGCAGACACTGACTGCAGCCAGGAAGTCAGAAGACGTATACTTCTTGGGAGGACAGCAATGACAAAACTTGATAAAATAGTGAAGAGCAGAGACATCACACAGACAACAAAGGTCCGCATAGTTCAAGCAACGGCATCCCCCGTGGTAACCTATGGCTGTGAGAGCTGGACCATAAGGAAGGCTGAGCGAAGGAAGATAGATGCTTTTGAACTGTGGTGCTGGAGAAAAATTCTGAGAGTGCCTTGGACTGCAAGAAGATCAAAACTGTCCATACTCCAGCAAATAAAGCCAGACTGCTCACTTGAGGGAATGATATGTAAGGATGGACGAAAGTCCCTTACCTGGTCCCGCAGCTGTGTTCGGTGGGGGGGGAGGTGCTCCGTTTCTCCCCCCGAAATTCAGGCCGGGGGCGAGGCGCCCTGCCCCTCCCAGCCGAAATTCATGCCAGGGGGAGGCGCCCCATCCCTCGCCGCCGAAATTCAGGCCGGGGTGGAGCGCCCCGTCTCCCCGGCCGTGAAATAAAAAAGTAAATTGGAAAAAAAAACGTGATAGGCTACGTAACGATTTATGTAGCCTATCACGGCTAGATTTTCAAAGTCAGCCATGATAGGCTACATAAATCTTTACGTAGCCTATTAAGGCTGACTTTGGGGGGGGGAAAAGCGCGTACGCAAATGGCGGCGCCCATGGGCGCCGCCATTTACGTACGCGCTTTTTTTTTTCCCCAAAGTCAGCCGTGATAGGCTACGTAAAGATTTACGTAGCCTATCATGGCTGACTTTGAAAATCTAGCCATAATAGGCTATGTAAATCGTTATGTAGCCTATCACTTTTTTTTTTTACTTTACTTTGTAATGGCGACGGCTGGTCAGAAGACCGGCCCCCGCCCCCGCCACTGCCGAAATGCCGCTGAAATGCCGCCGGGACCCGCCGCCGAGAGGGACATTCGACAGAGGTAAGTCCCATCCCGGGGTGTGGCGGGGGGGTGTGGCGGAGAATTTCACCACCAATTTCGGGGGGCCGAATGCGTTGGCATTCAGCCTCCCGGAGATGCGTGGAGAAATTCTCCGCCATCCCTAAATATGAAAGGCAAAACTGAAGTACTTTGGCCACATCATGAGAAGACAGGATACCCTGGAGAAGATGCTGTTGCTAGGGAAAGTGGAAGGCAAAAGGAAGAGGGGCCGACCAAGGGCAAGATGGATGGATGATATTCTGGAGGTAACGGACTTGACCTTGGGGAGCTGGGGGTGGCGATGGCTGACAGGAAGCTCTGGTGTGAGCTGGTCCATGAAGTCATGAAGAGTCGGAAGTGACTGACCGAATAAACAACAACAATGCGAAAAGAAAAGTCACTGGAAAAGACCCTGATGCTGGGAAAGATTGAAGGCAAAAGGAGAAGGGGACGGCGGAGGATGAGATGGCTAGATAGCATCACCGATGCAATGAACATGAACTTGAGCACACTCTGGGAGAGAGCGCTGGACAGGAAGGCCTGGCGTGCTATGGTCCATGGGGTCATGAAGAGTTGGACATGACTTAATGACTGAACAACAACAAATCTTGATCCAGCTTATAATAAAGAAATATCGTTGCATCTGCTGTTTGTGAGAATTAGAGCTCTCTCAGTGACCATGCTAAACAATATATTTTGTCCTGCCCTTGTAATTCAAATATCCCACTTGCTGGTTATCAACTTGCTGAGCAATTCTTCAGGAGCCTGAGCTGTTCACAAACAATCCTGTGTTTGCTCATTAATTCAGCTCACAAAGCTTCCCTTCGTCTGGATTTCTCCTCAGGTTTGAAGGCCCTGCAATATAGTGCATTGTTCTTCCCCCGCTGCCAGTCTTCTGTGACTGGCGCGATTAGGTATTTACATTTCTCCCCAAGCCTTTCAAAAGCCATTTGCCTGCTTAGAAGGGGACCCCATCAGGGTAGCAAATGCTTACCGAGCATTAAAAACAACCAACCAACCAATCTGCTTTTTAAGCAGCCTCTCAAACTTCTGAAAGGAAATGAGAGTTGTTTGCAGATTGCTGTTGGATTTTTTCTTAAAAACCAACAAACCATTTTTTGTTTTTCATTGTTTGCACTTCAGAAATCTCTGCCAATAGTGTTATAACTAGACATGAATGAATCTGTCAATTTCTATCCCTTAGCCATTCCATTGCCATCATAGGCCTGTGTTAGTGTTTCCCACTTTACAGAGGAAACTCCTGTATTTGAAGGAGTCCTCTATTTGAAGGGCTCACCAGTCCAAGTTATGTTTAAATATAATGAACTAAAAGAAGATGAAACAGGGATCTTGAAGCTGTCCATCAACAGTTAGCACCTGGAAAACAGACTGAGAAGGCACACATATCACTTCATCAAAGTCTTTCCCACTATGGTGAGATGTATTTTATTTCTATTTAAGGGCATCAAAGGGACCATAGAAATTTTCAGATTTCATCCCCTAAAGCTGTAGACACTGCTACAGCTCTGGGAGGATCCCCCCAAATCTGATTCTTCTCCCCTCCCCTCCCCTCCCCGCTCCATCCCCCACCCCCTCACAGCCACTGTGGAAAGAACCGTGGCACCTGCTTTTCGAGATTGGACCTTACTAGGGATGTACGAAAGTCATTTACCTTGTCCCGCAGCTTTTTTCGCGGTGGGGGGGAGGCGCTTCGCTTCTCCCCCCGAAGTTCATGTGAGGCGGGGGTGTCTTCCTGCCTCGCCCGGCCGAAATTCAGGCCGGGGAAAAGCGCCCCGTCTCCCTGGCCGCGAACTTCAAAAGAAAAGTAAAAAAAAAAAAAAAAAGCCCCGTGATAGGCTACGTAACGATTTACATAGCCTATCACGGCTAGATCTGCAAAGTCAGCCATGATAGGCTACGTTAATCGTCACGTAGCCTATCACGGGTGACTTAAAAAAAAAGAAAAAAAAGCGCGTACGCGTAAGCGTTCCCTTATTTTCGCCGTAGTCTAAGTAAATCTTTACGTAGACTACAGGGACCAAATAAGGAACGCGAATGGCGGCTCCCTATGGGGGCCGCCATTAGCGTACGCGCTTTTTTTTTTTTTCAAAGTCACCCGTGATAGGCTACGTGACGATTAACGTAGCCTATCACGGCTGACTTTGCAAATCTAGCCATGATAGGCTACGTTAATCATTACGTAGCCTATCACAGGGGCATTTTTTTTTTTTACTTTTCTTGTAATGGCGGCGGCGGCAGCCGGTCTTTTGACTGGCTGCCGCCCCCGCCCCTGACGAAGACCTGCCGAACCGCTGCCGGGACCCGCCGCTGGGAGCGACATTCATAAAAGGTAAGTCCCATCCCGGGGGGGGGGGGGGCGGGGGTGAGAATTTCTCCCCAAACCTTCGGAGGACCGAATGCGTTGGCACTCGGCCCCCTGAAGTTTCGGGGAGAAATTCTCCCCCATCCCTAGACCTTACAGAAGTCAAAAAAGGGGGTACTCTGGTACACTAGGAGGGGAGGGAGAGGAGAGGCCAGGAAAAGGATGGGAGAACTAGGGAAGCTCAGGGTTACTGAAATTCTTTGAACTTTACTTCAAATCTGTGTTCAGCTGACCCCTGTTCTCATTTGCAACCTGCTTTTGTCTGTTTGTTTGAATGGAAAAAGTGCATTTTGAGGAAGCTGTGCATTTTTCAAGTGCACACTTTGGGAATTGCAGGCAGTTTCAGATAACATGTGCTTCCATTCATTTTCAGGGTTGCAAGTGGGGCATTTTTGAGTGATTTCAGGAATGAAATGAAATTCTCATACATCCCTTGGCCAGAATACAAAAAACAAAACAAAAAAACAAAAAAACCTATCGCTTCTCCAGCTCCAGCCCGATGCCTGCACCCCACCTTCTCTAGACTGGCTCAGAGGACAGGGAGAAAAGAAGGGAGAGAAAAAGGAGGATAGAGAGGTGAAAATTGCCTCCATCACTCCTCCCACCCTGCCAGCAGCAGCCCAGTAGAACTTTGGATACTTGGAAGCCTCAAGGATTGGGGGCTTCCTTCTAATGAGTGGTCAGCTTTTGTCCTATCTTTTGGGGATGGATAGCCTCTTTGTTGACAACAAGAGGCCATCCTCATACAGATGGTAAAAAGGTAAAGGTAAAGGTGTCCCCAACCAGTCATGTCCGACTCTAGGGTGCGGTGCTCATCCCTGTTTCTAAGCCGAAGAGCCAGAGCTGTCCGAAGACGCTTCCGTGGTCATGTGGCCGGCATGACTGAACACCGAGGTGCACGGAACGCTGTTACCTTTCCCGCCGAAGCGGTACCTATTTATCTACTTGCAATTTCTTGCTTTCAACCTGCTAGGTTGGCAGAAGCTGGGACTGAAGACGGGAGCTCACTCCGTCATGCAGCACTCGGGTCTCGAACTGCTGACCTGCCGACCTTCCAGTCTGCAGTTCAGCGTCTTAACCACTAAGCCACCGCAGCCCCACCATACAGATGGTGGGTCTGTGTAAAGGAGGTGAAGGACAGAGCACTGTGAGGTCTGCAGCGCAGAAGAGAACCCCCCCTTTTGCATCATGTAAATTTGACTGTGCGCCTTTGAGCAAGAAGTGTCTTATCTCTTATTATTTTTGTACAGTGACTACAATATTTTAGGCATTTTATGAGTGCTTACTACTACTGATGCTGATGGTGATGGCAATCACAATGACACACTGGCACCTCAGGAGGGTTGTCTGTCACAGGGAAATCCAGCCCTTTGAGGGCCTGACGGATCCCAGTGATGGACCCGGCTTGGCTTGCATTTGTGAGCCAAGCCACTAGGGATGGCAGAGAATTCCACCACGGATCTCGGTGAGGTCCCCTGAAATCTGTGGCGGAATGGCCTGCCACCCCCCAGCCACCCCCCAGATCCCCCCCAGGACGAGACTTACCTGGGGCGGATGTTCCGGGCGGCGGCGGCTCTGGCGGCGGCTCTGGCAGCGGCTACGGCAGCGGCGGCTGCAGCGGCTGGTCTTCCGCCCGGCTGCTGCCACTGCCATTTGCAGCCTTGTCAGGTTTTTTTTTTTTTTACAAGACGTGATAGGCTACGTAAAGATTTACGTCGCCTGTCATGGCTGGGTAAAAAACAACAACGACGCATACGCAAATGGCGGCGGCTATGGCCGCCACAATTTGCGTTTCTTATTTTTGGCCGTCTTAGTCTACGTAAATATTTACGTAGACTAAGACGGTGAAAATAAGGGGAACGCAAATAGTGTAGCGGGCGCTATTTGCATTCCCCTTATTTTCGCCATCTTAGTCTATGTAAATATTTATGTAGACTAAGACGGCCAAAAATAAGGAACGCAAATGGCGGCGGCCGTAGCCACCGCCATTTGCGTACGTGTTTTTGTTTTTGTTTTACCCAGAGCCCTCCGCGGCCGGAAATTCAGCTGCGGACAGCTCTGGCCTGGGCCTGGCCGGCTGCTCCACGGAGCTGCCACAGAACACAGCTGGCCATGGAGGATTCTGGGGGGGAGGAACGGATCGCCTCCCCCCCGTCCAGGATTCCTGGGGGAGGGATGGAACGCCTCCCCCCCACCTTCAACGTAATCCGCGGAAAGGTAAGTGACTTTCGTACATCCCTACAAGCGACACGATAGTTCCTGAAACCCAGGAACTTTGCTGAGGTCTTTTTGCACAAAATTGTGGCCATAAATAGCACAATTTATGGCTATGATAAATTTATGGTGTGAAATTGTGACTCTAAATGGTCAAATTTGTGCAAATTAGACCACTTATGGCTTTGATTTTGCACAAATTGCACTATTTATGGTCACATTTTTTTCACAAACATGATTTGTGCAACACCGCCCCCCCCAATCCATGAGATGGCCTGACCCAGTGCACGCTGAGTTGGGCCAATTCATGGATAATTGAGCCAGAGTTTGGGGGGCGGGTGAGCCAGTGAAAACTCACCGAACTCCACCCCTCAAACTGATTCCTCTGACATCCCTACACCTTAATAATATTGCCTCTTTCCTTTTTTGTTGCAGTTTTTGCCAATGGTCATGAATTCATTCCTCCCTCAGAGAACACACTTCTATTCCCTCTACAGATCTGCTGTATGCAACAGGTTAATGTTATCTATGTGAAGCAAGGCGTGACTTTTTCAGTCCTGGCACTTCATATTTGGAATGCCCTCCACAAAAAGAGCTCACCACTGGCTTCAACAATGACGTCCTTTCCACACCCAGTGAAGTCCTTTTATTTTATTTTATTCTTCCTGTTGGGTTCCAGCTTGTTTTATAATGGGTTTTAGTACTGTCTTTATAGCTTCACTGGATTTTATGGATCTTTACGATTGCTGATCTTGTGCGTATAAGATTTTATCTGGACCTTTGATAATATTTGTGGCTATTTTGTTTCAAGGACTTATTTGCTGCCCTCCAGGAAAAAAGAAATATTTTCAGGGCTGCTTACAAATAAAACAATACAATATGAAGTAAAATATGTAATAAAACTTGGATTCCTGCATTGAGCAGGGGGTTGGACTCGATGGCCTTGTAGGTCCCTTCCAACCCTACTATTCTATGATTCTATGAAAACAATGAGAGAAGATGAGGGAGCAGTCTATTTGAAAAACCACATTCTCCCATATGAGCTTGCTGAGGTTTTACGATTCTTGGGAGAGGCCTTTCTCTCTGTCCTGCTACTATCACAGAGCATGAGACAGAGCCTTTTTGGTGGCTGCATCCAGGCTCTGGGGAATCCTTGCCAAGAAAGTCCAGGCTAGCTTCACCTCTTTTGTCCACTGGAAGACAAAGACATTTTTATTCGGATAGGCTTTTGGCATTTACGCTAATGCTGCAGTAGTAGCTTTTAATCTGAAGGGTGTTGTTATTCCTTTCATATTGATGAATGGAGAATTAATGTGTTCTTATGTTTTAATGTTCATTTTATTATTTTATCTGTATTTTATTATTAGCTGCCTTGAGTATAATTTTAGAGGAAAGTTGAGATATACATTAAATCAATAAATTGATAAAAGCAGTGCAAAACAGTACAGGTAGTATTAAGAGTTAAAAGACCTGGGGATATGGGACCAGGGGGTGGATGGGGGAGTATTCGGTTAGCACCGGCAAAAAGTCATCAGTGTAGATATCAGGATGCCTCCCTGAAGTGGTGGAATTCCACAAATAATACTAGCAATATAATAAACAAATAAGCACATAGAGAGAGAAATTCTATGGCTCCTTGATGCTGTTTGAGGAGTCATAGAGTGCTGGGTACCCCCCCCCCCTTTGTAGCCACAGAAAATGCAGTGCCTTCTGGGGGAGGGATCTGAGTGCAGATTCCCCCCCCCTTCCCAGACACCACACATCCATAAACACATGAATACATGGACAAGATTGCACGTCTTGACTCATCTCCCAATCTCTGCATATTTAGCAGAAGGTGTGGAAGGGGAGATATATGCTATCACACTCCCCTCCATGTGTACATGAATGTGTGCATTGAAGGAGGCAACATGACTCATATTTATGTGACAATCAAATCTATTCCTTAAAATGAATTTAAAAATCCGTTCTTAATGAGGATGTAGGAGAGTTTTGTTTTTGCTCACAAAGCATGCAAGCATGCCCCAAATTTGGAGAAACATGTGCAAAGTTGGGGAAACTTACGCAAATCTCGTGTTTGAGGGCTGCTCGATTTGCACACATTTCCTGTTTGAGCAGGGTGGACAGCAACTGCAACTGCAAATGGGAATCGAGCACAAGACAAGTGGCAAGATGATGTTTGGAGAATCCCATCAACCTTGAACATTGCTTATTTGCCCATCCCTAGTTCTTAACCCCCCCTCTCTCTTTCTTTCTTTCTTTCTTTCTTTCTTTCTTTCTTTCTTTCTTTCTTTCACATTTAACGACCTCAAAGCCAAGTCTTGTGAAATTTGCAGCATTAACCTTTTGGTTTTAGGCTAAAACACCTAACGATGGATAAAACAGCCTGTGTCACTTGATGCACAGGAATTTTGTTTCAGTTTCTAAATGACTTGTCCTTTTCACAGCCCTGAACATGAATGCAAACAGGAGTACATTTCCTCATTTCCCATGTTCACACATTGTTGAACTTGCAATTGTATTTGAAAAAAATGCATATATATATATATATATATATATATATATATATATATATAATTTTCACACTGTGAAATGCACTTTTAAAAAATGCACTTTTTCATGCATCTCAAAGCTTGTTCCAACTTGAGTTCATATCAGATTGGGAGCTTTGTGTATTGTTCTCTTCATATGAAAAACTGTATTTTCACACATATTTTTTCCAGACATATGTATCAATTGTCTGCATCTTTGAAATGTATGCATTCTTCTCCCACTGATTAAAGGGTATTTGCATGCATTTTTCAAAACTTTGCATTTTTTCATGCACATTTTTCCAATGTAGGCATGCAGTCGAACACGTTGGGGAGGGGGCGCAAATGACATTGCAAGCTTGGAAATGTACAGACTTTTACCACAGATTGTATTTGAGTCCGTGTTTGGTCCAGAAGGTGCAGACTGGATAGATCCTGATATAAAATGAACTGAAACAAATGTCTCATACATCCCTACCTGGGAGTAAGTCTCACTGAGCTCAATGGGGCTTACTTCTGAGAATACATGTACAGGATTGCATTGTATATGTATTTCCTCTCAAAATATGCCCTCTGGAAATGCATGTTCATGCTTTTTCTGAGCTAAGAACTGCATCAAAATATCTGAGATGTGCAAAAGCTGGTTGATAACTGAGTTCCAGTATTAACATTAGTATGGGCAGTACGATTCAGGTCAGGTGAGATTGGAATTTGCAAAGATTGCATTCCTAAGGCATCCCTAGCTGGGTTTGTCTAGGGATGGCAGAGAAATACGCCATGGACTCCAATGAGGCTGGATTCTTTAGAATCTGCCCCCCCCCGGAGTCCATGGCGGAATGGACTACCCCCCCCCCGCCACCCTGCAACATTTTCCCAGGACGGACCCTACCTGCCGCCAGCCGGTCCAGGTCTGTCTGCTGCCGTCCGTTGCCCTGGTCTGCGGATGCAAATGGTGTCCAGCATAGCTAGGGGTGCTGGACACTAGGGGTGTACAAACCCCACTCACCCGCCCAGTTGGGGTGTCTGCTGGGGGGGGGAGGCGATCCATTCCTTCCCCAGAATCCTCCCTGGCTGGCTCCGCTCCACAGCGAGTCCGCGGAGCCGCTTGCCAGGCCCATCTGCAGTGGACTTCCGCCTGCTGCCAGTCTGCAGCCGCAAATGGTGTCCGGCGTAGTGGACGCCATTTGCGTCCCTGCTTTAGCCATGATAGGCTACGTAAATCTTTATGTAGTCTATCACAGCAAAGAGCAGGGATGCAAATGGTGTCTGCTATGCCATTTGTGTCCCTGCTTTAGCCGTGATAGGCTATGTAAATCTTTACGTAGCCTATCACGGCAAAGAGCAGGGATGCAAATGGCACCCGCTATGCCATTTGCATCGCTACTCTTTTCGTGATAAGCTACATAATGATTTACGCTGTGGAGCGGAGCCAGCCAAGGAGGATTCCGGGGGGAGGAATGGATCGCCTCCCCCCCCCCAGCAGACACTCCAACTGGGCGGGTGAGTGGGGTTCGTACACCCCTAGTTTGTGCTCATTTGCATGTATGTATGTATGTATGCATGTATGTATGTATTTAGTGGGATGGCAACCTCTGCTGCACTCTGACAATAGTAATAAATCTTCCCCTTCACTAGGTGTAAACGTTACATTATATAAATTGCATTCAGAATAAACAAAGAAACAAATGCACACCAAAAGGCCCCACAGTTCTTTGCACCAGGTTATTGGGTTTACTGATTGTGTTGAAGAAATGTATCCTGGGAAAACAGACCAGAGGAGGTTATTTTAGTAGTATGTTTATATGTTTGTGCATTTGGATCTGTCAGTTAGATGAAGCAGAATCCTAGGGATGTATGAAATTCACCTTTTTGCGGATGTGATTCGCGGTGGGGGGGAGGCACTCCATCCCTCCCCCCAGAATCCTCGATGGGAGGGAGGTGATCCGGTCCTCCCCCCCCCCCGGAATCTTGCCCGGCCGGCTCCGCTCCACGGCGGCTCCGTGGAGCAGCCGGTCAGGGCTGTCCGCAACCAGACTTCCGGTAGCGCACGGGCTGCTGTGGACGTAAATGGCGCCAGGCTGCCATGATAGGCTACGTAAGTATTTACGTAGCCTATCACGGCAGGAAAAAACAACAACAACAGCGTACGCAAATGGCAGTGGCTACAGCGGCCGCCATTTGCGTTCCCTATTTTTTGCCGTTTTATCCTACATTTACGTAGGCTATTACAGCGGAAAAAAAGGGGAATGCAAATAGCACCCACTACGCTATTTGCATTCCACTTTTTTTTTCACTGTAAAAGCTTACGTATATATTTACGTAGGCTAAAACAGCGAAAAAAAGGGAATGCAAATTGCGGCCACCGTAGCCGCCGCCATTTGCGTACGTGGTTTTTGTGTTTTTTTTTTTGCTTGCCGTGATAGGCTATGTAAATACTTATGTAGCCTATCATGGCAAACAGCAGACATAAATGGCGGCTGCGGCAGCTGGTCGAAAGACCAGCTGCCGCCACTGCAGCCGCCAGAACATCCACCCCAGGTAAGCTTCATCCCTGGGGGAATCTGTGGGGGGGGGAGGCCATTACACCATGGGTTTTGGGGGGGTGAATGCCAGTGCATTCACCCTCACTGAAATCAGTGGCGGAATTCTCCACCATCCCTACAGAATCCAGACTGTACTCCAAATGAGTATACTCCAAATGAGTATAATTCCAGCTGACTTGAATTGCAGCAGTAACAGGGAAGGACCTGGTTCAGTTCCTCTCTTCTCACCAGATTCCCACCTGGATTGAAAATGGAATAACTTCACCAGCATTGAACATCAAATATCAGCTAGATAACAATGTGGCTTCTTCAGTGCTTATAGGGTATGGCAGATGATTATTAAAGTTTTATAATCTGCATCAGCTCTCAGCTGAATTTCAGTAGGCACACCATGGATAGATGGAGCAGACAGACATATCAGGCATTCCTTTCCATCATTGTGGCTTTTGTTATTTACCTGTTCTTTCTAGGGCTGCCAACCTGTTATTTTGAAAATACTCAATCCATAATCATTTCAGGAGGCAGGGCAAAGAGCGAGGTCTGGTGAGTTTGGGTGGATTAGGTCTTTGGCAGGCTACTGGTGGAAGCAGGTCAGAGGCAAGGCGAGGTGATGCGTAATCATCTTCTCCCATGGAAGAGCTGTCCAAACTAGGTGGCCAACTCTAGGGAAGTTCTTATCTAGGACCACAAGTATCTCTTTTAGCTCTCCAGTTCACCTGATTCCTCTTGGGTGTAGTTTCCCTTCCAGTTGTCATATCCTCTGGTTCTGAGTCTCCGTGTCACCCTGAGGAGGACTTGGCTCATGGATCATCCCACTTCAGGGGGAACCCTTGGAACCCCTTTCTATGCTATCCTCACCATGGGGATGTAGCCCTTCTGTTTGCATCTGACACTGTGGATGGCTGTCTTGAAGCTGCCTGTCCCTCAGCTACACAGGAGCAGGGGATTTCAGAAAAAGACACTGGCTCTTTAAGAACTGAGGTCAGCATCAAGCAGGGGTGAAGCCACTGAAAGACCAGGCTCAGCTAAAGTCCTCAGCTGACTGCAGCCCTTTGCTGGGACAACAACAGTCCCTCCTGCAAGGTGCTATCCAAGGTCCTGAAGTGACCAAGAACAGACAGTAAGTGGCATGTTGTTGCCCACTTTCCCTGGGATTCATGCCTAGTCAGGGCATCAGCTACTGTCAGGGAGGTGCTATGGAGGAATTGCCAAGCACCATTTGATCCCAGCGGAAGCCGGGTCTCAGGTAGCTGGCTTAGGTCGACTCAGCCTTCCATCCTTCCGAGGTCAGTAAAATGAGTACCCACCTTGCTGGGGGAAAGGTAGTCACGATTGGGGAAGGCAAAGGCAAACCACCCCGCTATAGTCTGCCATGAAAATGTCAGTGCAAGCGGCATCCCCCTAGGGGTCAGTAATGACCCAGTTCTTGCACAAGAGGAACCTTGCCTTGCCTTGGACTAGGCAGCAATGTTCTACATGCCAGATTTCAAAGAAATCAAACAATGAGATTTATATAATCATGCTTAACACTCAGAGCTATTGCCTTTTAAACCCAGTGAGGATGTGGCCCATATAACGTGCTCAATTATTCCCCAGTGCCAGTCAACTTGTTTCCTTCATTCTGTTATTTCAGTTTTTCAAACACATTCCAGCACAGACTGTTGATTCCCTTGATATTTACCATCCCATCGCTACTGGAGTTGAAAAGCTATTTCCTTCTGCCATTTGCTCAAGGTGTCTCTGTTGCTGTTCCTTGTTAATAATGCACCTTTCCCCCAACTACCCTACAAATGTTGGTTACAACCTGATTCTTGTTCAGTGCAGGATCTAACATTTTCTCTTTTGCTTCCTTATTTTGGTTCTTTTTCCACTCTGTGGGGAATAACCTTGCTTTAGAACACAGAAAATTTAGTGTAGCATAGCAGAGCCCTCCAGCAGTAAAAATGAAACATATTCTTATTCTGGGAGCACTCTTAAAAAAAGTGCATCACTGATTATATCTATGAATTCATGTTTCATCAAATGGCATTGAACTCTGCTATCTGAAATCAATCAGGCTTCAAGACTTTTTATTAGAGGATGGTAAACACATCCCTTAAATTTTTACATTAAAAATTACATTACATTGTAATTACATTATTTTAAGCTACCTCAAATCTTACTGTCTCCTCTGGCCCAATATTTGGAACCAGCTGGTTCAATTATATAGGCAGGTGGGGCTACTGAACTTTAAACTGTTCTGGAAGGGGTTATACTCTCCCTACAGTCTGGGGGTGCAAATACGTCCAACTGTGTCACTGGAGGCCCAAATGGCATCTCTAGTAGGGCTGTGCATGGACTCCCTACTTTGCTTCAGATGCTGCTTTGTACCTTCTGAAGCAGCCCCACAACACTTTGGAACAATTCAGACCCCACCCACTTTGAGTCGGATCTGAAATGAGATTTGGATATCCAAATCATTCAAACGCTTTCCCATTGACTTGCATTGGAAAATAGAAACAGCCACAACTTTTTTCGGTTTTCCTGATATATACATGAACATTGGGGATCTCTCAGCCCACATGGAGGGGATTCCACCTGCCAAAGGTCAGACAGTTTGGGCCAGTAATTTTTGTGCTAGATGCAGGTAAATGTTGATCTTTTCAACAAAAACTCTCAAAGCAAAGAGCTATAACTTTTCACTATTTCCACAGAAGTGCATGACATTGGAAAACCTCTCAGAGTCGCCGGAGGGGATTGCGAGCGGAGATGGGTTAAAGAAGACGCAGACAACAAGCTTGGGTTGAAAATTGGGCCACATTTATTGAAATAGCTGCAAAGGGGTAACTAGGACAGGCATCTAACTGTGTCAGCGGCTAGCTGGCACTTCTTGGGCGAAAACATACCCAGCCTGAGGGGTGGCGGTGATCTCGCCATTCCTCCGGACTGCCCCTTCTGGGGGAGGTAGACCTTCCGGTGTCACCCCCAACCCGGTGCCGTGAAACACCTGGGTGAGTGAGTAGGGTTGGTCTCCCAGGCAACCCTTATCCCCCCGCCGAGCCGCACAACCCGTTCGGGGGGCCCTCAGGCGTCACCTGTCACCATAAGGTGCCTCTGCATGCACACCATCCCTACTTTCCTGTTTTGCCGGTCCTAGACGCCACAGGAGTCACAACCCTAGGGCTTGTGAAACTCCCCCCACCTGCGCAGAAGAACTTCCCACAGGCCCCTTTGCAGATCAGACAGACATATGTTATTCACTAAATGAGACAGGCGGACACCATCCTACCTGTAATGCTTCCTCCATGTCCATAGAATTCCCTGGCGGGTGATGCATCCATCACCTCATTCACCTGGCAATAAGACATTTCTCTGTGCACTTTCCAACGTGCCCTGCCACTGGCAACATCATTCCATTCCTTCCCATTGATCCATGGGAGCATTGAGGGCTGCAATAGGCTACTTCCGGCCAGGTATGCCGGACCACCTGTATCTCAACCAAGGCCTGTTCCATCAGGTCCTTGCCTGGCTTACAGCCAAAGTCATTCTCTCCAATGTGCAGCACCTGGACCTGCGGAGGAAGACTGACAAACTTGGTGGGACAGAGTGAGGAGGGGACTCCCACCGTATACCACGTCTATGGAGCCACTGGATCTTAATGTGACAGGGTGACAGAAGCTGAATTCTGAAGAAGACATACAAGCTCTTCATGCAGCTCCAGACATCGAAACGTGCCCATGTAAGAGCACCCGTACCGGCGTACAGTGAGTCTGCTGGTCTAAGGAAGAAGCACATTAAGGGAAACTACACAATTGCCCTTAAGTCAACAGCAAACCGTTGAAGTGATAAAAACGGAGGCCCCTTCTCAGACCCGTGGCATGCCATAAAACCCATAAGGTGCCGCCAGAGCATAATCCGTTGACTTGCGTTTGGCCGTGGGCCACTGCCGTGCCCTTGCCATGCCAATCAATTTGATCACCATGCCGATCAATTTGATCATTGTAAATGGATTACTTTGGGCCAGACCTGTACCTTGCAGCAAATCAAGGCCCTCCGGGACAAGTCGGCCTTGTGAGCCCAGACCAACCCTGCATTCCGTTAGGGCTGCTACGTGGAACAGGGAAACGTCTTATTGGAAAGCTCAAATGGAGGGCCATTACCCCCGGAGCCCGAAAGGAGTATCCAGAGAGAGAGGGTGGTTAATTTACTAATGCAGGCAAACATCTGTGCCCAACACTATCTTGCACGCCGAAACCTAAATTCTGACATGGAGTCAGTGAAACCCACCTTTGTGGGCTGGAAGGCTAAATGGCCAGCTTGCGACTTATGGTCCCAAATAGTCTGTTGTTCCTTACGGAGGCGTGAAATTGTGGCCAATGATCTATAGATAAGGGCCATGAATCCTATCGCTGAGGTTTTGCCTAATGCGCGGCACACACACCCTGCTCTGTCGCAGGCGGCTCCTGTACGGAGAGCCATGGAATGCAGGCTGGCATGCCTAGCTCAGTATCCCGATCTCCCATAGTACTGCAAGGATGGGATCTGGGAATGGAGCACCCACGGGGCTAAGGCCCGGAAGATGCTGACCTAATTTCATGACAAGGCATCGACAATTGGGTTTGCCTAACCCAGCACATGGTGGACCCAGAACCAGATGTTGTAATACTGACTCTGGAGCGCGAACACACTGACACATGACATGACCCTCCAATTTCAGGAAGACGGAGAATGAATAAGCTGGTCATGTTGTCATAGCGAAGGGGGGGGGGTTACTGACTTGGCTATAAGGTTATCTCTCAATGTGCTTGGCGGGGGCGGCAGCCTCCACTCTACAGGCCTTTACCCACTGCACAATTGGATCTGCCCTAAGAATCTGAAACCCCTTGGGGTAGGGGCGGAACCATGTGAGTCCGCAGTCCGGCTTTGAGGAGAGGCTCACGCTTCCGAAAGGAGGTGCCATTAAAGCCCTACTAAGTTGAAGCCATGCCTGATGTATAACTAATTGCAGCTGTGCCTAACGGACCTGAAAATTGTCCTGATGGAGGTGAGAATAACACCTAAGGGTATCGGATTGGCTTCACCGAATGTTGCTGTGGGAGACAGGCCCTCAGCCTTTGTGAGCTAAGGGGCACCGAAATAACAGAAAAGGGGAAGCAATACTTGCGTTAGGTCAGAACAATGACCACCATCTTTGGACTCCATGTAGCACATGCGCATCAGGGACCTGTGGCCGGGATCCCAGACAAAGACAGCTGCCCCATCGAAGAGGTGTGACACACTGAGCAGAGATGATCAGGGATCTCGTGATAATTGACTGGCCCTCAGGAAAGAGAGGTTACGAATCAGGATAAACTCCCTAGAGGATTTCCTGGGCACCATTTCGAGAAGGGAGATCCCTAGAATAGCTAACGGGGTGTGGAAAAAAGGGGGGGCTAAAACCCTTCTGCCAGTACTGCATTGTTAACCTCTCCTGAACCTGTCGACGCCTAGCGAGGAGAAATGTTGCTTACGAGGTAGGGATGGTCTATGTTGACCTAAAGAAAAAATGCTAGGGGGGCCCTAGAACCTAGCATAAACCGTGTTCCAAGTTAAGACGCGTTCCCCCAGTTGGGTAGTGTCTTAAAGCCGGAGTATCGGCGCCAACCTTACTAGGCATTGGCCATCCAGAGCTTCCTACTGCCTCGGCTTTTCCAAGGGGACCCTCCCCTCCCGAGCATTGGACAAGAGGTGCAAGAGTGCTGACTGCTACAAGGGAGCCTTCACGATGAAAACTGCACGTGTCCTGGGAGCATGTGCCCATTGGGGCTTTACTCCCAGCGCAGATAGCAGTGCTGAAGCAGCGGACCCGCCAGAGGCCGAGGGCCAGTGCGGGAGACCACCTGGTGAATGTGGCCACTGCCAGATCTGTTGCCGACCCCAGCTGGGAAGGAGTCAAAATTGGAGTGAAAGGTCCTGGTCAAACAGGTCCTTACGCAGAGAAGGGCAATGGCGGCCCTCCTGCGAGAGGCCTAAACAAGCCATTCGCACACCTCCTCGGGCGAAAGACATTACGAGAAGGAGTAGCCCTGGTGACAATACAACTCGCCAGATTAGCGTAGAGATCTGATATGCCCCTTATGTGGATGTCCAAAACGGGCGGGGGCAGGCGAGGGATCCTAATTAATCCAGGAAAAAACCCTGAAAGATGATCCATTAAGCGGTTGGGGTTCCTGGGGTGTGACTGACGGAGCTGCAGGCGGCCCGAGCGTCATATAGGGAGATGACATTGGGAGGGACAGCCGCCCCCAGGTAGGTAAGCTAAGGCAGCAACCCCCCAGCCCTAAGGGTCACCTGTCTGAAAAACTGGGGTGAGGTGCTGTCATCTCACCCATATCCAGGGCAGCTGTATCTGGGTCCCCGGGAGCAAGGGAGGCGATACCACTTGCATTGCTCCTGATGGAGATGCCTCATGAGGGCGGACCGCCTTCAGGTGTGCTGTGTCGCCTGGGCGAAACCCCAAGGAGGAGGATGTTGCTTGGATCACTGCTGACGGAGATGCCGCAGGAAGGTGGACTGCCTACAGTGGTGGGGTGCTGCCATGGTGAACCTGCGAAGGCGAGATGGAGGCCTCAATGGTGTCCGGGTGCCCTGAACCCAGAGATGAGCTGTACCAATCGTGGGCACACTCTGATCCCCAGCTGGAAAAAACCAAGGTTGTTGCTTGTGCGCCCAGGGAAGATGAGGCAGCAGAAGAGAGGAGCTCCGCTGAAGGCGGTGAGCCTTCTGGAAGAGCCGATGAAGAGGAGGTGGATGCCTCAATAGCGTCCAGGCGATCTGAAATAGAAAGGAGCAACGAGCGTTGGGTCTGCTGTCGTGTTCGCTTGTGCTGGACCACTGAGGATTTTTTGTGCCTGGCCAGGGGAGGAGGAGGGATCCCCGAGGAACTCTCAGCAGCTTCCAAACAAGAAAAAATTGATGCCAGTACCGGGTCTGCGTCCACATCAGAGTCAGAATCGGGCCTTGGCAGCGGACTTTGGGGAGGGGGGGTGGGGCCCTGCCATTCCCTTTCTTACCACCCTGGCCCTTCTTAGGAGGCATGATGCAGGAGGTGAATTAAGCAAGCTATCTGTCAGGGTGGACACTGAGCCCATAGAATCCCAGAGTAGTTCTAATGCTGAGGAAGAGGTCGCTCCTGGGAGAGGAGCGTGCTCCTCTTTCCCAGGACCAACAGCTGATGGAGTTTCCTCCCCCCCACATTCCTAGTTTTAGTTAGCAGTCAAGGGAGTGACCGAGCACAGATAGCAGACTTAGTGAAGGCGCGCACGCAACGGCTGCGCCCCGAGGATCCAAGGGAAAAGGGGAGGGATTCTCCCTAGTCCTTATATTCGGGGGTCTGCCAGTAATTGCTTTTCAAACGGGGACCAACTGTTCCAACTTAGGGCATAGGGATGCTGCTGCTCAGATCTAGTTGATACCTGTAGAGTTGTTAAGTTGCAAGGAATAATAAATCTTTGAAAAGAATCCCTTTGTCTATGTCTGGACTTGGCTACTGGATTAGACTGAGAGAGCCCTCTAAGGAGCCCTAACATCAAAGAGTTAATAAAGCCGCTGGGCACCCCAGACAATAGGCAGCCACCCCACAGTCTTACGATCTGTGGGTATGAGTTCCAGACCGAGACAGAGAGGCCTGGGGATGAAGATGGGAGCGCTGCACTACCGTTTAGATAGAAAATCAGATTTTCAAGAGGCGCAGCCAGGGGCCAAAGGTGATGGAGCTGCGTTTGAGCGTGGGCGCCCACAGCCGAGGGCACCCTGTCACGGGAGGCGCCAAACAGGCAGTCGCCGCTGTTACGCAATTTTATTAATTAAATATTTAATAATCGTAATTTAATTAATTTTTATTATTTTATTATTATTAATATTAATATTATTATTTATTTAATTAAAGCTTTCTTTTCATGCAAACGTAGGAAGCTGCCTTATACTGAGTCAGACCCTGGGCCCATCTAGCACAGAATTGTTGACACTGACTGGCAGCAGCAGATCTCCAAAGTTTCAGGCAGGATTCTTTCGTAGCCCTACCTGGAGACGCTGGGGATTAAACCTGGGGCCTTCCGCATGCCAAGCATGTGCTCTACCACTGAGCCGCAGCTCCTCCTATTTTTTTTTTTAATTATTTATTTATTTATTTATTTATTTATTTTTTGGGTGAGAGGGGGAGACATCCCAAGCCCATGGGAGGCAACCAATCGGGCTGTGATAAACACGCCCCGACTCGGCTCAGCAGCCAGGCGCCCCTCCAACAGGCAGGCTCGGCTGACCAGTGGGGGGGGCAGTCAGACCGTCGCTTGGAGCGCTGCCGCCGGCAAACACCGGCGCCGCGCTCACCCGCCCGCCGACGCCTCCCGCTGGGAGCAACACCTCAGGGAGGCTGGCAAGGCGAGGAGGAAGAGGCCAGCAAGGCCGGCGGCCGGGTAGACAGGCCGGCAGGCGGGCCGTGAGCCGGCCCGGCGGCCGGCGGGCCCCTCAGGCAAGCGTGCGGGCAGGGTGAGCGAGCGCGCGGGCGGGTGAGCGGGCAGGGCGAGCGAGCGGGCGGGCGGGTTGAGCGAGCGGGCGGGCGGGCGAGCGGGCAGGAGAGCGAGTACACGAGGAGACCGAGCGGACGGGCGGGCGAGAGGAAAGGAGCTGGCGAAGGAGGGAGGGAGGCGAACAATATCACCAAGCGAAGATTTTGGCGCGCAGAAGCACGTGGGTCCAGGCGGCGGGAACGAGGACGAAGCCGTTCTCCAGCAGGCCAAAGTCCCTCGTCGTGACCGAGGAGAAAGGAGAGGGCGGGCGCACTGCAGCCTCGAGAGCCAGGGCCCTCAGCGTGCACGACGACACCAGTCTCCTTGCCCTTCGTCGTTTCTGGCGGAGCTGTAGTTCTCTCTAGCTGCGTTGAGCCAGAGAGCTGAGTTCGAAAAGGGGGCTGAGTTTAAGGCAACTCAGCCTGCCCCTCCTTGCATGGTGGTGCCACTGGGGTGCACCAATCAAAGGCCCCTGCGTCATGTCACCCCACCCACCCGCAATGGCCCCCCCCTTTTAGCCAGACAAGTTGCGCTGGGTGAGGGCATTTCTATCTGCCAAATTTCAGACAGATTGACCCAGTAGTTTTTGTGCTATGCACAGATAAAATGTGCTGTTCTCAGAAGCTCAAACCAAAGGTCATAAAGAGATACTCAGAGAAGTTAGGTGTTTAAGTGGTGATTAGGAGGAGGTCACTACGCCTAATCTCTGTTGTAGGTTTCTTTGAAGTGCAAATAACCCCTCTACCCTAGTACTACTAAATTTGATAATCTGGTGCCAGATAAAGTTGACATCCAGACTGTGGACTGCCAATCTGTCATCTTGTACTTAAGCGATGATTGATTCATGCAACTGCCCTGTAGTAAAATAAATAAATTAATAAAATGCAGGATTTCTAAACTATGGTCAACTTAATGTGCCTCACTCCATCTTTTCTAAATCCATATAACTTCCTTCTCACTCTCTCTCAAGTACTCTGTTTGAGGTTTGTTCCTGAGATACTACTGCGGCTCTTTTGATAAAAGGACATTCATAAGGTGTTATCTGGTGGCCTTATGAACATCCATAGTAGTAGCAGTCTACCAGAGGTTTTTATACATGTTCAAGAAAAAAACTCAATGTGTCCTAGTCCATCACACTCAAATCTCTCCCCAACCTATGATGTAATACTGCAATTGTCCTTACCGATAAGCTTTACAAAACTGGCATTTACAGCGTAGTCCTATATACCAAATATGCCTCATATTGGGCTTGCTTGCTTTGCTACACAGTGGAGTGTTATTTAAATAATAGATGTTATGTGTGTAGTGCTTCGCCCACCATATTTTGAAATGTGGGTGTGTGTAATGCTTTGCTTGACCACAACACAAGCACACACAGAGAGATACACAAGAGCAAAAGAAAAGCAAATAAAAAACTACCTACAGGCAGAGAAAAGGGTTTTTAATTTGTTTTGTTTTAGGGAAAATATATATTGTTCAAAAATGGGAAGGGAAGGAATACAGGAACTGAAAGGGGCGAGTGGAGCCAAGAACAAGGAAAGGGAAAAAAAGTGTGTGTGTGTGTGTGCGTGCGTGCGTGCGTGTGTATATGTATATGTATATATATATATATATATATATGCATGCATATATATGGAGCTAGCAAGAAAGACAGGGCAAATTATGAAAATCTTTTTGTTTTTTAAATAAATACTCTAGAAAAGAAAGCAAGGGAATAGTTGAACTCAGAAGGGCTGGGTGGGAAACAGTCTAACTCAGAGAGAGAGAGAGAGAGGGAGAGAGAGAGATCTAGCCAAATAATTTCAGAGATCTCTCCAGGAACACCACCAGATCTCTCTCTCTCTCTCTCTCTCTCTCTCTCCCTCTCTCAATGAACAAATGCAGGCTTTTTCTCTCCAATATATCCAGTATCCCACCCACCCGACCACCACCATTGTCACTGATTGGAGACTGCTGTTACAGTCAGCCCTAATTTAGCAACTAGAGTTGACATTCGCCAAAGCTCCACCCCCCTTCTCTTCGTCCTCCTCCCCCTCCCGCTCCCTCATCTTTCTGAAGTTGGTAAGTTTTGCAGACGGGCTGTCTGGGCTTCAGAAGGCATCAGAAGAGCTCTGAAGCTCTGACGCAGAGCGAGGCACTTCATCAGTGACCCACTTCACTTTGGAGTAGGGATGTCAGAGAATTCTGCAATGGATCTCGGTGAGGCCGAATGCCAGTAGGGATGTACGAAAGTCACTTAACTTTCGCAGATTAAGTTGATGGTGTGGGGGGAGGCATTCCGTCCCTCCCCCCAGAATCCTGGACGGTGGGGGAGGCAATCCGTTCCTCCCCCCCGGAATCCTTGATGGCCAGCTGTGCTCTGCGGCAGTTCCGCGGAGCAGCTGGCCAGGCCCAGCCCGGCCCAGAGCCATCCGTAGCCGGATTTCCAGCCGCGGAGGGCTCTGGGGAAAAAAAAAAAACTGCGTACGCAAATGGCGGCAGCTATGGCCGCCGCCATTTGCGTTCCTTATTTTTGGCCGTCTGAGTTTACGTAAATATTTACGTAGACTATGACGGTGAAAAAAAGGGGAACGCAAATAGCTTAGCGGGCTCTATTTGTGTCCCTCTTTGATTCACCATTTTAGCCTATGTAAATCTTTACGTAGGCTAAAACGGCGAATCAAAAAGGGACTAAATAGCGCCCCCTACGCTATTTGCATTCCCTTTTTTTCGCCGTCATAGTCTACGTAAATATTTACGTAGACTAAGACGGACAAAACTAAAGAACGCAAATGGCGGCGGCCATAGCTGCCGCCATTTGCGTACGTGGTTTTGTTTTTTTTTAAACCCACCCAGCCATGATAGGCTATGTAAAGATTTATGTAGCCTATCACGTCGTGTTTTTTTTTTTTAAACCAGCCATGATAGGCCTGCTCCTGTCTGTGCTGCTTTGCGAATGGCTGCCGTCCTGAGGCCGCCATTCGCTTCCCCCTCTTCATAGCTGTGATAGGCTACATAAATACTTACGTAACCTATCACGGCTAACACAGGGACGCCATTTGCATCCCTGTAGAGGCCGTGATAGGCTACGTAAGTATTTACGTAGCCTATCATGGCAGGGGGGGGGAAACCCAGAGTACGCAAATGGCGGCGGCTACCGTGATAGGCCGGTAGCCTACATAAATGTTTACGTAGCCTATCACAGCTCAATACAGGGACGCAAATGGCGGTGGCTACGACAGCCACCATTTGCATCCCTGCAGGGCTGTCCAGTGGCCGGATGTTTGGCTGCGGGTGGCCAGAGCTGGCTGGCGGCTCTGCGGCTTGGCTGCGGAGTGGAGCTGGCCGGGCAGGATTTGGGGGGGAGGACCAGATTGCCTCCCCCCCATTGAGGATTCTGGGGGGAGGGACGGAGCACCTCCCCCCCACTGCTGATTGCCCGGCACGGAGCCAGGTAGGTGTTTCGTACATCCCTACTTTGTGGTGCCTCGGTGCTGGTCTGGTTTGCTTTGGATTGCACTGAGGCACCCCCGAAGCACCCAATTTGCTTTGGAATTCAGATTCAGCACGAAAGCAATGCACCTCCCCCTCAATCTCTAGTTCTTAGCACTTTCCACAAGTGAAGGTGAGGGCCTAGCTGCAACCTCTCCAGGAGACAGACACAGCCTGGGCACATTTACCCATGTCCTCAAAACCTCCCAGCTTGTATTACAAGTGGGATTGCAACAAAATGTTGCAGTGCATTCTCACCTCCTAAAAGGAGTACTCCAGTTCAGGATTCCAACCAGCCAGGCAGCCATGCCCTCTTCAACATGGCCATTCCATGTCCCCCACTTCCATCCCCCTTCACCAGTTTTCTGTTACCTTTTCCAGCTGAAACTCAACACCTGCACTGAACTGTTTTGGTGTTTCACCCCTTAGGTTCCCCCCCATTTACACTCTCTCTCTCTCTCTCTCTCTCTCTCAAACTGAGCATGACTACAACCTACCTCTTATTTCGCAGTGGTCTTTTGATCGCTCTAAACCTCTTGGAATCCATCATCTAAGTTTGCAGTTTGACAGTCGGTTGGGCTGTCCTTAAAGATACATGGAACATTTCAGTTGTTTCAATACGTACCTGTCAAGGGCTCCTTGGAGGCCTCTCTCAGTCTAATCCAGTAGCCAAGTCTAGACACAGACAAAGGAATTCCTTTCAAAGCTTTATTCTTCTTTTACAACTTAACAACTATACTGATTGCAACTAGATCTGAGCAGCACAGTACCTATGCCCTACGTTGGAAGAGTTGGTCTCCATTTGAAAGGGAATTACTGGCAGGCCCCTGAACTTAAGGACTAGGGAGAGTCCCTCCCCTTTTCCCTTGGAGCCTCTGGGCGCAGCCGTTGTTTGCACGCCAACCTGGCACTACGCCTCCTTTCCGCGCCCTCCATCTGGCGCCGCTCTCTGCATCTGCGTCACGCATCCACCAAGTCTGCTATCTGTGCCTGGTCATTCCCGGGACTGCTAACTAAACTAGGAACGCTGGTGGGAGGAATCTCCGTCAGCTGTTGGTCCTGGGAAAGAGGAGCACGCTCCTCTCCCAGGAGCGACTGCTCTTCCTCAGAATCAGAACTACTCTGGGATTCTATGGGCTCAGTGTCCACCCTGACAGTACCTGTACAGTAGCGAGGGTTTAATGAGCAATGGTCAAGATCACAAAGACTCTCCAAACATCCTCTTGCTACTCATCTCATGCCAGATCCTCATTCACGTTTGACATCACTGCTAGGGATCTACGAAAGGTACTTACCTTTCCCCAGATTATGCTGATGGTGGGGGGGAGGTGTTCCGTCCCTCCCCCCGGAATCCTGGCCGGCTGGCTCTGCTCCTCTGCTATTTGCATTGCCCTTATTTTCTCCGTAGTCTACGTAAATGTTTACGCAGACTACACGTGCCCAAATAAGGAACGCAAATGGCAGCACCCATGGGCGCCGCCATTTGCAAACGCGCTTCCCCCCCCCAAAGTCAGCCATGATAGGCTACGTAAGGATTTACGTAGCCTATCATGGTGTGTTTTGAAAATCTGGCCGTGATAGGCTACGTAAATCTTTACGTATCCTATCATGTTTGTTGTCGTTGTTGTTGTTTTACTGGGAAATGGCGGCGGCCGCACTGCCGCCGCACTGCTGCCAGGAGCCGCCAGCACCAGGGACATTCGCCAAAGGAAAGTCCCATCCCGGGGGGGGTGGCGGGGGGGTGGCGGACTGTTTCTCCACCAATGCATTCGGCCCCCCAAAATTGGTGGAGAAACGGTCCGCCCCCCTCCCCCCCCGGGATGGGACTTACCTTGAGCGAATGTCCCTGGTGACGGCGGCTCCCGGCGGAGGTTCGGCGGCGGCAGCTGGTCTTCTGACCGGCTGCCGCTGCCGCCATTTCCAAGTGAAACAACAACAACAACAAGAAACGTGATAGGCTACATAAAGATTTACTTAGCCTATCACAGCTAGATTTTCAAAAAACACCATGATAGGCTACGTAAATGTTTATGTAGCCTATCACGGCTGACTTTGAAAAAAAAAAAAAGCACGCACGCAAATGGCGGCACCCATGGGCGCCGCCATTTGCGTACGCGCTTTTTCTTTCTTTTTCCAAAGTCAGCCGTGATAGGCTACGTAAACATTTACATAGCCTAACACGGCTGACTGCAGGCCAGGGACGCAAAAGGCGGCGGCTACGGCCACCGCCATTTGCGTCCCAGCAGGAGAAGAGGTTTCGCGGCCAGAGAGACGGAGCGCTCGGCCAGAATTTCAGCAGGGAGGGATGGGGCGCCTCCCCCCTGGCCAGAATTTCAGCGGGGAGGGACGTGGTGCCTCCCCCCCACCGTGAAGCAAGCTTTGGGATCAGGTAAGTGGCTTTCGTCCATCCCTAGTAATCTTGCAAATATTGGCCATTTACGGCACCATTTTGTGTAAGATTAGATGTGCACGTATTCATGATTGCCATTTTCTTTCACAAAATGGCTCTTGCAGTGCTCGCAGATGGGTTCAGGGTGAGTGCGGGTGGCTGGGTGGGTGGGGGACTCGAGTGTGGGTCTGGGTTGTACAAACTGCATCAGAGGACCTGCATTGGGAGGCGTCCATCCGTCCCTAGCCACCATTCTGGTTCAGAGAGCACAACACAAAAAAGCAGCAGCTTACCCTTAAAGGCATTTGTGTGTGTGTGTGTATGTGTGAGTGTGTGTAAACACACATACACATGCACACATGCACATATATACACACACACACACGTATATTGTATGTATATGTATATATATTAGTGTTGTGCTGAATCCTGTTCCCTATTTTCGGGAATTTTTTCTCTCCCTGAGGGAGAGACGTTG
This sequence comes from Heloderma suspectum, assembly GCF_057233095.1. Classification (NCBI taxonomy): domain Eukaryota; kingdom Metazoa; phylum Chordata; class Lepidosauria; order Squamata; family Helodermatidae; genus Heloderma; species Heloderma suspectum. Next base: position 8,781,963 of record NC_139466.1, read on the forward strand.
CTTTTTCTGCCTCTTTCACAGGAAGGGGAAGAATTTTGAGAAATGTTCTACTTGGGGAGGGGAACAGGGTTTCCACATACCTTTTTAAGTTGCAAAGGTGGCTGAAGGATACTTTTTTCTAATTTCTATTTATTTGCTTGAAATCATCCCCAGCACGAGATTCTTCACAGACAGGATTCTCTACCAGGGCAGCAGCTCTTGAATTCCCATTAGACCTATAGGCCTTCAGATATGGATGTACGAAAATGACTTACCTTTCACGGATTATGTTGATGGTGGAGGGGGAGGCGTTCCGTCCCTCTCCCCGGAATCCTCGACGGGGGGTGAAGTGATCCTTTCCTCCCCCCCGGAATCCTCGATGGCCGGCTGTGCTCCGCGGCAGCTCCGCGGAGCAGCCAGCCAGGCCCAGCCCAGCCCAGAGCCGTCTGACGCCGGATTTCTGGCCGCGGAGGGCTCTGGGAAAACAAAAAACTGTATACACAAATGGTGGCAGCTATGGCCGCCTCATTTGCATTCTTTATTTTTGGCCGTCTGAACCTACGTAAATCTTTACGTAGGCTATGACGGCAAATCAAAAAGGGACGCAAATAGCGCCCGGTACGCTATTTGCGTTCCCCTTTATTTTCACCATCATAGTCTACATAAAGATTTACGTAGATTCAGATGGCCAAAAATAAGGAACGCAAATGAGGCAGCCATAGCCGCTGCCATTTGCGTACGTGGTTGTTTTTTTTTTTAACCCAGCCATGATAGGCTACGTAAATCTTTACGTAGCCTATCACTTTTTTTTTTTTTAACAAGACTGGAAATGGCGGCGGCGGCAGCCAGTCAGAAGATCAGCTGCCGGAGCCGCCGCAGCCACCGCCGGAGCCGCCACCGCCCGGAAGATCCGCCCCAGGTAAGTCTCGTCCCGGGGGGGATCCACGGGGGGGCGGGGGGCAGGCCGTTCTGCCACGGAGTTCGGGGGGCCGAATGCACTGGCATTCGGCCTCACCGAGATCCGTGGCGGAATTCTCTGCCATCCCTACTTTTGACAGCCCTTAAATTACAGGACTTTCCTCTGTAAATGAGGACACATCATGGCCACTTTAAAACACAAGCAAGCTTGTAATACCCCATTCCCATACAAAATATCAATGTCCAAGTCTCTCCTCCTCCTTGCCACACTGTTATGTATTGCTCAAGGATCTACTCTGACTCTTGCATGCTGGATTCATTTACTTTGCAATAGCAATTTTCAAGCACGGGGGGATTTTTCTTCAGGTTAAATATATATTAGAAAAATATATATAATTGTCTGACAATCTGCTCTCAGTAGCTTAGCATCTGCAGTGTTTGAAAAGACCAACTGAGCACTGCATGCTGCCTTTTGTGTCCATGTGTGTGCATTTAAAATATATCTACCTCCTATACTCCACTTTGTAAATTAGAAACCCTGGGGCGGGGAGCTGGACCCCACACTACCACCTCATGCTAACAAAATCTGGACACACCTGGGTTCTAGTCCCCATTCAGCCATGGAAGCTCACTGGGTGACTTTGGGCCAGTCACAGACTCTCAGCCCAACCCACCTTACAGGGTTGTTGTTGTGAGGACAAAATGGAGAGGAGGAGGATTAAGTATGCCACCTTGGGCTCCTTAAATGAGGAAAAAAGGCGGGATATAAATGTAATAAATAAATAAACAAACAAACAAACAAACTATGGATGGAATAAGGGCAGCATTTTAACAGGAATGGGTTACAAAGATGGTAAACAGAGACAGTTGGAACATATGCAACCACAACAAAAGCATCACGTGACGTAACATAACCACTGTTTCATGAAGGCAAGCCTTATGAGTCAAGGGGAAGAGGGAGGAAAACTTCATTTTCTGCACATAGTTGCACACTGCCCAAAGAAGAGAAACAACACATGTCATATTCGCAGGAAGTAATTATATGGATGTTGCTTTGAATTATAAAACTACATGGATTTCTTCAGCATCCCGAACTGTGCCAGACACTGGTTGCCTGGAGATGAATCAAGGCAAGAAGAAGAGAGGTCTACAAAGACCTTAATTTAGTTGCTTCAGCTTTTTCTTCTGCACGTTGGGTTAAAGCTACTAGGATGGGCTCCTTTCCACCGCACAGAGACCTTGGGACAAATCTGTCCCATAGATATTTCTTTCTAAGCAAGTATGGCAGGCAATGATCCTCAAGGCTATCAAGCTATGTTTAGCATCCTTTCCCTGTGGAGAATGAAGCCCAGACCTGGGATGTCACATTGCCCACTTGGCTGTGAGCCTCTATGCTGGCAGCAGTTGCAATTTCAAGGGAATTATCTCTGGCATCTCTTTGTCATCTTTGTAATGATTACACTTTAATTTAAAATGACTGAGAAATCAGTGAATTTCCATTTAATTGACAGGGGGAAAGGGAAAGCTCAGTCAAAACACATTTCTCCCCTCTGCCCATTTTTATTTATTTTTTACTGTTAACTCAGCTAAGTTTAAGGGTGTTTTTTTTTCCTAGTAGTAGTAGTAGAAGAGTCTGAGAATTAGAAATGACATTGAATTAATCAAGCTGTGTTTGAAATTAATTTAATCATGACAGATACACCCAAATGCAAATGAGATGTCTGTCTCATGTGGGGGTTTCAGCAAATATGATTTTAGATGAGAGAGAGAGAGAAGGAAAGGAAGATAAGGAATCAGTCAAATAGTTTCCCCATTTACATCAGAGAAACCCCAATGACTTCTTCATGGAAATTCTGAATCTGGTACTTTTATGAGGCAAACTGTTGTTTCCAATTACATGCTAGCTCATTATAATAATAATGCAGGTGGGAAGGACCTCTAAGGTCATCTCACTGAGGGGTGGGTCAACGTTGATCTTGTGGGATCTTTGATGTTTGTTTGTTTTACTGCAACCCTGGGGTCTCCTAATCAGAACCTACTGGGGAGGGAATCAATTGTGTGCATTATGTATTGCACCCCATGTGTCATACAGTGTATATACAAATACAAACCTACATCTGAGTTACTATGGATTAGGGATTCTAACACCAAACTCTCAAAGCAGCCAATAGAACTGAACAAAAACCTGGTCAAATGCAACTTATTAATACTCCCATTTTACAGATGAGGATCACTGAGGCTGAGAGAAAAGTGACTAGCACAAGGCCAGCCATGCACAATTTGTTTTATTTTATTTTATTTTATTTATGTTTTGCTTTCAGTTTTACTTAATATTGATACATGATTGAGATATTGATACATGATTGGTCAGAAATAGTGACCAGTGAATCTGTCAGTTTTTATATCTTCCACATTCAAAATGTTTTTAAATCTCAAGTTCTTTCTCTCCCAAATATCAATTTCACAAATTTTGGTAGACTCTTATCAGAAATTAACTGAAACAAAATTCTTGCCTTTCTTCACCAGCCAAATTCAATAGGCACTGCTGTTCCCAGCTTGAGGAGGGCCATGATGTGCCTGCCTGCCATGTAGCTGTTGAAGATGAGACACCTGCTAGAGAAACAGGCGGCAATCCTTATTTAGCACCAACATGGTTGAATACACACAGATTCAAATCCAGACTTTTAAGAGCAAAGCACTGGGCTTGGATGGATGAATCTGTTACTTCTGCTTTCTGCCACATTTGGTCTTTTTAAAACTCAAGTTCTTTTTCTCCTGAATATGGAGAACATTGCAAATTTTGGTAAATTCTGATCAAAACCAAACTGAAATGAAATTATCACCCATCCCTGGTTAGAAACCCTTGCTATCTTCTGCAAATCGTGCAGATATCTACTGGTATATCCTAATCAACTTTTTGCCCTTCCCTGATGCAGTCCAATGCTCTACCAATGCAGAAACTCAAACACTACTGCATTCCTGATAGGTGGCCATCCAGTCCTGCTTAAACAAACAAACCAAACCAACTCTAATGAAGTAGAACCCACAACCTTCCAAGACAGTCTGACAAAATATCTTGCAGGTCAGGCATTTATTTCTAATATTTAGTTGAGATCCCCTTTCTTGTGATATTGAAATCTCTAGAGATGTCAGAGAATTCCGCAACGGATCTCGGTGAGGCTGAATGCCAGTGCATTCAGCCCCCCGAAATCCATCATGGAACGAAGCCACAACTCCCCCCCCCCACGAAAGGCATGCGGGACAAAGTCCCCGCCGCCCCCAACCCACAAAAGGCACGTGAAATGGAGCACTTACCTGCTCTCATCTGCGCTGCTTTGCGAATGGTGGCCGTCCTGCTGTCGCCTTTTGCTTCGTCTTCATAGCCGTGATAGGCTACGTAATACTTACATAGCCTATCACGGCTAACGCAGGGACGCCATTTGCATCCCTGCGGAGGCTGTGATAGGCTATGTAAGTATTTACGTAGCCTATCACGGCAGGGGGGAAAAAAACCCAGTGTACGCAAATGGCGGCAGCTACCAGTTTGGGGAACTGTTACATGGCTCGGCTCACAAATGAAAGCCAAGCTGGGTCCATTGTGAAGATCTGTTGGGCCCCCAAAGAGCCAGATTTATCTACAATGGACAGCTCTACTCTGGTTGACTGTCCTTCTTAAATGGTGGTGCTGAGAATGGGGCACAGTGATCTCAGTGAGGTTTGACCAAAGCAGAATTGGGCTCTGGTAATTCAGGATCCTAGAATCCTGGGAGAAATTCAGATGGGAGGAATGTCAGCACCATGACTATTCAGCTCTCTCGCTCTCTCTCTCTCTCTCTTTCTCCCTCTCCCTCCCCAAACAGGAAGCAGTGATTGGCAAAGGAAGGAACATCCATGCTGCTTTCTCTGCTGTGGAGTCTATTCACAAAGCCTTTAGCACATTTTCAATGCAGAGGTTCGTAAAGATGAGGCAAAGAGTTTGCCCTTAATATCAAATTAGAAAATACCTTCTGATTAACGTTTTAAAATTATGCCGTTAAAAAAGTAATTGCCACACCAGGTGTGCCAATGGCATCGAGAGAAACACGATGACAGTAACAACCTGATAATTTGGATTTGGAATTAGATATGTGGCACCACTCGCAGATAGTTGGAGCAATTAGGAAGAGCAGGTGCTTCGAAATCTGGCAAATCTGAGAGAATGGAAACCTACAAGTTAAAAAAAAAAAAAACAGTCCACATTCACTTCTTAGAGTTTCTCAGTGAAATGGGAAGTACATGTTGAAAATTTGATCACACTTCAGAGTAGTTATTTTTGGATGCTTATTTTTTAAATATTCAGTTAGTTAGAGCTGTTAAGGCAAATAAGGGTGCAATCCTATTGAGATAGGTGGCCACCTCCAAACTTGGAGGTGACCGCTTAACCTAAGCAGGGCAGGAGAAGCATAGAGGAGATTGTTCCCTCCGTGCTTCTCCTGCCCTGCTTTTGGCTAGACAGCCACTCTAGCCACTGGAGGATGGAGAGGGGGAGGAGGCTGCCAGACAACACATTGGATGTGTTGTACAGGTATTTCTGCCCTTCCTGCCCCGGAACAACCCCAGACATGCCCCTTTTTGGGCGCTCTGAGCTCGTCTTGCGAGCATGGAGGACGAGGCTGTTCTGTGCTGCCTCCGAGACAGGGCGGAAGTGGGGGGAGGTCAGTTCCCAGAAAGCAGCATATCCTATGGCCACCTAGCTGCTGTCTAGCGGCCACAGGATTGCTCTCTAACACACTTAAAAAAACATTTCTGGATTCATATTATTTTTTATTAGTCACCTTTTATTCCATTCTTTCTCAGAGGAACTCATGGTGGTGTACATTACTTTGTCCTGTTTTATGATCACAGCAAACCTGTCAGCTGGGTTAGTTTCAGACAGTGTTAGCTACCCAATGAGATTTATAGCAATTTGAACCTTAGATCCCATGGTTCAAGGCCAAAACTTTATTCATAATGGCCACTGGGGTCCTCCCCCACCCCCCAGCAATGAAACCCTCTGCTCTATGTAGGGATGAACTAATCTGTCCATTTTGGTTTCTCTCAGTTTCCAATCTTAGGTTTGGTTCATTTTGAACTTTAAGATTTCTCCAGTCCTGAGGTTGGTTTGTCTGTTGAGTTGTTTTGTTGAGTTGTTTTGTTGTTGTTGTTGTTGCTTTAAGTTTGCATGAGAATTCATCATTATTATTGTGCACATTTCTTATAATACATGCATTTTTGCCTAATATAGATGTTTCGCAAGTAATTTTCCTAATATAATGCATTTCTGAACATCATTTTTCCTAATATATGCATTTTTGTGCATAGTTTTTATCTGGACAACTTCATCACAAAATTCAAAAAAGTGTGAATTTCAGACAACTGAATTTTGGTTCACACAGTAATTTGAAAGGGTGTGATGAGGTACGTGTACATTGAAATGTGAATTGAATGAATTTCTCCCCCATCCTTACCTCTAGGTGAGGAACATTGACCCAGAAAGAAGTTATAACTCAATTACCAATTGTGTCCATGGTGCAAGATTTCCTGCATAAAATATATCACTTCAGTGAAGGGTGCAGACATCTATTTCATTTTCATTATATGATATGGTGTCATGAAAGCAAGGGAATAGCCACATGAAAAGAATACAGTGTACCTTGTATGCTAAGTGCTTTCATTTATATCCATCCCATTTTATATTCCAGCATTGTGAGGGCTGGGAGAAAGAGAGTGCTATGTTTTCTTTCTTTATCAGCATAATTTATAGGGCACAATTTCCAGAACTGCCACTTTTGCTTATTCTCCAATTTTCCCCTTTCCTCAGCAAAATAAGCATGAACATTACTTACAAGCAGCAGTTTGAAATTAGTAATCCTCCCACCTTCCTCAGCATCAGAGGAATTGCACTCAAATTAGATTCCTTTACATATTAATTTCCCTCTGTCCGCTCCTAACGGTTTGCATTTGTATATGAATCGTATTAATAATGCCTTTCACTTTAATGTAATTAAATCTGACAAGTAAACATGCCAGTATAAATTCATCCAATCTGTAGTATAATCTGAAGGAAGTACTGGAGCTACCTTCTACAGTGAAGCAATACCATTATTGGTAGCAAATACATCTCTGGGACAGTGAAATGAGCCCATTCAGTGGTCTTGGAATCCTCCAGTGGTCTCGGAATTAGCCGTCAGTGTTTTGAACCTAGCAGAATCCTTCCAGCCATCTGGATAGATCACCCTCCAGAGGACAAATCAAGTGTCAAGAAACAATCTTATTCTATGGGGAAATCAACTACTGCATGCAAGGAAAATAAATAGAGATTGCTTTATCTTCCTACACTTTTACATAGCTATATCTGTTCTAGACGTAGGTACGGTATATGCAGTTTAAAGAACCCCTTTAATGTGATGTGTATAGAACATATTTTTCTCTCTTACATAAGTGTGTGTGTGTGTGTGTATGCATGTATAGCTGACACAATGTACAAGCTGAGAAACATCCATTTTAAAATTCAGATTAGAATTCCAGATCCTGGAAATGTGGCTGTTAAATGTGTATGATGCACTAGATTCATATTTTGCTGTTACTGTGAACGTATAAGCCCTTCAAAGTGCAAACTAGGGGTAATACATAAAATATGCCATGAATCCCACAGGAAGGAACAACAAAGCTGTGACAAATGTGTGTGCGCGTATGTGTGTGTGTGGGGGTGGAGTTGATTGAAAAGGGATGCCATGTGTGGTTGGTTCTGCAGCAGAACTGTGTAACAGAAGGAGTGTAGCTAAGTAGAGCACAACAGGCTTTGCATTCAGAAAGCTCCAGGTTCAATCCTAGGGACTTCCAGTTAAAAGGATCAGGTAACAGGTGATGGGAAGGCTCTTTTCTGCCTAGGGATGGATGGACTCACCCATGCCTGGCTTTGTTGGGCGCTCTCCAAGCCGCCGCAGCCACCTGCCCGCCCCTGCTTGCAGCGTCGCATGAGTTTCATCACGGTCTGACCAAGCCTCAGGACCACCCGTCTTCCTAGCGAGCCGCCATTGTGCACAACCAGGGTGGCTTGGGAGCTTCCGGGTGGGTAATGTTGCATAATTAGCAGCCAATAAAGGGCCCATTTATGCAACATTACCTATTTGGAAGCACCCAAGCCACCCTTGTTACACACAATGGCGGCTCACTAGTAGGGTGACTTGCCTAGCAGGTCCATGAGTGCCCCACTGTTAGGGGAGCAGGGTCTGGGAGGGCTGGCAAGGGGGAGTCCACCAGACTCCCCCCACACATGGACTCTCACAACATCCCCATTTCTGCCTGACTGACAGCCAGGGGAGCCACTGCCAGTCGGTATAAACTACGTGGGGGTAGATTGATACAGTAGTCTGACCTGGCATAAGGCATGTTCAGTGCAAAAACACCGATTGCTTTGCTTTCTCTTGTCTCCTCTTACCCCTCTTTTCACACATCTTCCAGTTTGACAGGCTTTGTTATACTCCATTTCCCATCTGTGCTGCCTCCACCTTCAGCTTATTTTGTATGCGTGTGCCTGTTTTCTTTCCTCTGTTCCAGCATGTCAATATATACAGAGTGACTTTCCCTTGTCTAAAAAAATAAAATAAAAAATCCAGTGGTGCAGGGGTGGGGGAGGAGAAACTGCAAATGATACACAGTTCAAGCTGAGCTGTAGGTAACCACTGAGTTGGAGCCAGGAGCAGGGGACCAGGAGTGAATCATCAGAGCTGGGAGGCTGAGCCACGAGGTCAGACCCAGAGAATAAGTCATGATGAGTCGGAACATAGGGTCTGCCAGAGCCAGGAAAGACTCTCATTGTCCAGGAAAGGTCCAGACCTGAACAGGAAGTCTTCATTGCCCTTCTGGTTGAAGAGAGCCAATGGTCAGACTAGGTGAGTGGAATCACTCCAGTACCTGGTATCCCCCTCAGTGGGGGCTCCAACCTATAGCCTCGTGGTTTGCCACATGGGGCATCTGTGCACAGAAACTGGGACCCTCATTTATATTGATCTCCCACCTCCATTCTAGGGATGCATGGACTGTGTAAACTCTGCTCCATCTGTGTTTTGTGGATTGTCAGGTCCCTTTTGTTCTGTCATCCACTCAGAGATGGATGCATTCCCCCCCCCCCGCATCATGAGGAAAACATGCAAATAATTACGTAAGAGGTTTTGTAAGAATTTGCATACTTTACCTTAGTACTTAAAATTTAGCGTGTTGTGCCCCATTCCATTCAACTTTTCCGCAGCAGAAACTTCTGTATTTTCCTATGAATAAATATGCATACATTCTGGGAAAGGTGTGTGGGTTTTTTTAACATCTGAAAGTCCACGGACTCCGCGCGGCCTGTGGGGGTCACTTTGGGGTGGTTTCCACAGGCTGGATTCTTAGAAATGTGAACTCTTTTTAGTCCATCTCAAATTATTCCAGCATCCCTACTCCATTCTGAAATAGTACCACGCAGCATCAGATCCACCAGGTGTTGTTTCTGCTCCTCTCAGAGCTTCCTTATCACTTGGCAGGGAGAACATAGAAGCACAGAGTTTCACAGGACCTTGGAGATCATCTAGTCCAACCCCCTGCTCAATGCAGGCTCTGCAATACAGAATGTGGCTACAACATCCCTGACAGGCAAATCTGTCACAAACAATAATAGAAGAAGTCAAAACCCTCATTGTCACTTCATTCATTTGCCAGAGGAAGGAGGATCCATCAATTATGCATGCACTCCAGCAGGTGATGTCACTGCTCCTACTCTGAAAATGTCCCGCAGCTGTGATCACCAGTGTTCCTACACACACACACAACACACACCCCACTACACCACTCCTAACAGCTCTAAATAAATATTTAGCAACAGCAACTGCAGTAGTAATTTGTACTTCGGTCCTGTAGAAATTGGCCAGCATTTGTAAATGAAGAATCCAAGAATGTTCTAAGGGACTGCTTGTGTGCAGTTGATTTAAGCTATAAATAAGATTTAGTAGTGTATTCTAACCACAAAGCACTGAGCTTGCTGGAATTCCCATTAATGCTGGGTTAAAAATATAGTCCAAATGAAGAATCTGGGATAAATACCAGATGTAGGAAATAAAAGGTATGTTTGAGTCTATCCTACATCTGGACACCTACTGTCTCACACATCTTCCCAGCCTCTGTGTTTTATAGAAGGCACATCCATTCCTTCTCTTACAACTAAAGTTTATTCTGGGTTAGTGTATATCTGAGAGGAAAAACATGGTAAAATGTCTGTGTGGTCCATTCAGGATGGTGCTGTGCTGAAAATTACTTCTGCATGTTTCTTGAACATTATCCTTCAGTTTGATAGAAAATCAATACTGCTTTTGTGTGTGCCTTTCAAAGAAGAAGAACATCTTGGTGAATTTTTTTTTCTTGCTGGGGTGCATGGTATTTGCATTTACAATAATCTCACTTGTGCTCTGCAGCCTCCCCAGCTTCCCACACTTCGATTAAAGCCCAAGATAAGATGTCATGAGGTACTCTTTCAATGCCACTTTTTTCAGACCAGGAAGTCTGGGCAGCTGGGGAGGCTGCAGAACAATGGAGACGTGTCTAAAAAAGAAACACACACACACACACACACACACACACAGCTCTCTCAGCAATCTCACCATGATAAGGTAAGCTCACAAATACCACCAAAATAATTTCTAAAGAAATTCCACAGTGCCCTGAAAATGAAACAGAAAAAAACAGAAAGCTCTCTTGTGGGGGATAGATGGACTCACCCACACCTGGCCTCTTTAGGCATTTGCTTAGCCACCTCACAACAAAAGCTTCTGGATGGCCTGGCAAGCACCTGATGAAGCTGCAGGGCTGTCCGCCCACATAGTGAGCCACCATTTTGTGCTACAATGACAGCTTGGTCTCTTCCTGTAATGTTCAGTAAGTGGTCCTTTTACAGCTGCCAATAATGCAATACTACCTTCCTGGAAAAGCCCAAGCTTCCATTGTTGTGCAAAATGGCAGATTGCTATGAGGGTGGATGGCTGCTGGGTGCTCACTGAGGCGCGGGGTGCTTGATGAGTAGGTCTGTGAGTGCCCCACAGCTTGGCGAGTGGGGTCCAGGAGGGGAAGCCCGGGGCAGCCCGTAAGACTCCACTCCTCTCATAGACTCTCACAACATCCCTAGTGGGGGAAGTTTTCTTCAGGAAAGTGAAGTTGTTGTTGTTTTTTCAGGAATCTGGAGGACAGATTCTGGCACAAACTAGTCTTGTGTGCCCAGCTTTGCCCTAACCTAAGACAGAGTGGATGTTTAATACTACTATCACCACTATCATGCTATGATTAAGTCATCTTGAAATAAATAATCCCTCTTTGTCTATTATGACTTCAGCATGGCAGGATGCTTACAACTACTAAGGGGTTACTCAAGGAAGTTAATGTTTATTTCAAAAGGTTATCCAGTGTTAGTCAAAAAGTCCAAACTTTAAAATAACTGTTCTTACTCAGTGTATACATTTCTGGCACTAACAATTTATAGACATTTCACAGCACAATCCTATACATCTCTACATAGAAGTAACTCCTTCATTGAGCAAGCAGTTGGATTAGATGGCTTCCAAAGTGCTTTCCAATAAACTCCTAAGATTCTAAGCCCCACTGAGTACAATGGGACTTACTCTCAGGTAAGTGGGTATATGATTGCACCCTGAATACATAAATGTTCCAGTGTGGCAACAGAATTACTGAAAATTCTTTTGGCTGTGAGGATTCTTCCATTCATTTCTTTGGACTTCCACCCCTGGAAATATGGTAGCCCCACCTAGCAGAGTGGGAGACCAGCTGTGCTCCTGCTTGGATACAGGCTTCCATCCTGCAGATACATGCATGTGCCTCAGTTGCTGATAGTTGGTGCTGAATGTTCTCTGGACGTGAATTGTCCCTTCGTAAATATTTATGCAGAGTCTGCATAAACAAATCTGGTGATATAGCTGGACTCATGTCAGGAATGAACAACCTAGGTTTTGGAGAAGGAGCCAGAGGAAAGCAAGGGGCATGACTTGGGGGATGCTAGGGTCCATCGTAGAGTGAAGTGGGGAAAAGTTAGAGGCAGGGCTCAGACGCTCCACCAGGTTGGCCATTTGTGGAAGCCAATGTAGGAGGGAGCCACCCTAAAGGAGGGGCGTCCCTACAAAGCAAGTCTGGCCAGAAGTTCATGCCCAGACTGCTGGCAACCTCTCTAACTTCCACTTTGTCTCCCCTGTTGATATGTATTCATAGATGTGTGGATTAGCTGTTTCATTGCAGTCTGAGAGTTCCCTAGAATAGAATCTGCATTTGTAAAGAAGTGAGTTGTTAACTAATACAGTAGTGTAGCCTGAAGCCTTGTTTCCTGGGTGTGTTGATTGCGAAGGGGGAGGACAAAGGAACGAGACACTCAGGAATCTAGCATCACAATACAACTGCCATAACTGTGCTCACCCTGGCTGTTATTAGTCACTTCCATTTTGTTGTTGTTGTTGCTGTTTTTAATTTCCAGCATGGGTATTTAAAGTGTATGTTAACAACCCAATGGATTCTAATAGTCCTTCAAAGCTATTAGGATATATTATGCAAATATGTGTTTAGGGAGATTTCTTTGCTCTTGTCTAAGCATTTACACAACCTGCTATGGAAAGTATTTGCATTTGTAAGGAGGTGGGGAGAAGTGGTGGGGAGGCTTTTCAGGAAACTTAACATCCAAAGGTCATACCTGAATCATAAATGATCTAAACTTGTTGGTCATGTAACTCCTCTTTAGCAGGGCTGCATACTCAAACCTCCATTTTACTAATGATATTAAAGGAATTTGACATATGGATGCACCATTTTCAGAACAGCATGCAGTCTTGCACTGCACGTACATGAAGATTTCTTTATTTCATACACCCTGGCTTTTCCCAGTTTGCCAGAGACATTCCAAATGGACTGATCTCTCTCTGGCAAATGTTATAGCACAGACACCATCAGGGATCAGCATGGTTGGGCACCTGTCTATGCCTCCATAGTGCGTGCCACTTAGGGATGTACAGATTTTGTTAAATCCGTTCCATTCCATCTGTGTTTTGTGCATCACCAAATGTCTTTTGTTCTGTTGTCTGCTTGGATTTTTTGTACAAGAATTTTGTTCCATTGCAAATGCACATTTGTGCAAGTGCACATTAGTGAATTAGTGAAGGAAGAGGGGCCAACCAAGGGCAAGATGGATGGATGATATTCTGGAGGTGGTGGACTTGACCTTGGGGGAGCTGGGGGTGGCGACGGCCGACAGGAAGCTCTGGCGTGGGCTGGTCCATGAAGTCACGAAGAGTCAGAAGCGACTGTCCAAATAAACAACAACAACAACAAACTTGTGCTAATGAGCACTTGTGCAAATGTGCATTTGCAAACAAATGGAATTGTGCAATCTGCACCAAAAAGTTTAAAAACCAGTCTGCGGATCCACAGAATCCACAGGACCTATGGGAAAAAAAGATGGTCTGCTGCAGAATCTGAAGGTCAGATTCATAGAAATCCAAACTCATTTCAATCTGTTGCAGATTTCTCCAACATATGTTGTGACACTGCTAATTCCTGGAGCCCCCTGGCCTTGCTGCTCCTGTGTGTAGTTGTTTTCCCAGCTGCCCAGCTTCCAAGCGAGAAAGCAGAGTGAGGAGAGAGGGGAAAGAGAAGTTACTGCTGTACATCTTGTCCCCCCCCCTCTCTTTCTCTGGGGAATGGTTGAGATTGGGCTCAGGAGAGAGAAAGAGGTGCAAGTGAATGGGCAGCTGAACAGTGTGGGAAGGAGAGGGAGGTGGTATCACTGACAGAGAGGGATCCATTGATAGAATGTTGCCTAAGGGTAGCCCAAATCATGGAACCTGTCCCCAAGGAACTTACCATCTGATATAGACAATGGGACAAACAAGAGAGGAAGGGGAGGGAGAGACAAAGCAAGGGAGGAATTGGAAGGGAGGAAACTGGAAACAAAGCCCTGTGAAGAGAGACTGAAAGAACTGGGCATGTGTAGCCTTGAGAAGAGAAGACTGAGGGGAGTTATGATAGCGCTCTTCAAGGACTTGAAAGGCTGTCACAGAGAGGAAGGCCAGGATCTCTTCTCCCGTCATCCCAGAGTGCAGGACACGGAATCATGGGCTCAAGTGACAGGAAGCCAGATTCCAGCTGAACATCAGGAAAAACTTCCTGACTGTTAGAGCAGTACAGCAATGGAACCAATTACCTAGGGTGGTGGTGGGCTCTCCCACACTAGAGGCATTCAAGATGAAGCAGGACAGCCATCTGTCAGGGATGCTTTGACTTGGATCCCTCATTGAGCAGCGGGTTGGACTTGATGGCTTTATAGGCCCCTTCCAACCCTACTATTCTATGATTCTATGAATTAATGCAGGCAAATGCAATTGCATGTACTTGAATACAATTGCATGTGCAGCTTGGAATGAGGATGTTGTGCACTTGCTTGTCTGCTTCTAGTCTGCCCTTCAACATGTTCTCCGGGTGGCTTACAAACAGTGAGTTACAATGAGGGATATAAGGATTTTGTAAAATCGGTTCTGCCTGTGTTTCACGGATTGTCAGGTGCCCTTCCTTCCATCATCCACTCATTGACAGAATTAGATTTTTTTTTCAATTTCCCCAATTTTGCATGTGAACACATTTGCACTTGCAAAAATGCACGAATACCCTCCAAAATGTGCATTTTCATGCCTTAGACTATGGGAGAAATGGACATTTGTTCATATTTTTCTATGGCTAAATTTGCATGAAATTCCAGAAAGTTAAAACAAGCAAACAAACAAATGGTAAACAAGGAAGCGGAATCCATGCAACTTGGGAAAAGCCAGTCCACTGTGGAATCCATGGGTCAGATTCATAGAAATATGAGCACATTTGATCCCGTTGCAGATTTCTCCACCATCCCTAGTTACAGTAAAACAATATTTTTAAAGCACTAAAAAAATTAAAATAACATCATATAAAGGAGCGGTATAAACACAGTCAGTAGAATTAAAAAAAAAAGTCTATCAAGACAAGAGCATAAAAGTAATGTTGTATAGATAGGGGTGGACGAAACTCACTTACCTATCCTCGAAGTTTTTCGTGGTGGGGGGGAGGCGCTTCGCTGCTCCCCCCGCGAAGTTCAGGCTGGGGAGGAGGCGCCTCGCCTCGCCCGGCCGCGAACTCAAAAGTTTTTTTTTTTTTTTTTAAACGCCCCCGTGATAGGCTACGTGATGATTAACGTAGCCTATCACAGCTAGATCTGCAAAGTCAGCCGTGATAGGCTACGTTAATCGTAACGTAGCCTATCACGGGTGACTTAAAAAAAAAAAGCGCGTACGCAAATGGCGGCCCCCATAGGGAGCCTCCATTCGCGTTCCTTATTTGGTCGCCATAGTCTACGTAATCTTTACGTAGACTACAGCGACCAAATAAGGAACGGGAATGGCGGCTCCCTATGGGGGCCACCATTATCCGTACGCGCTTTTTTTTTTTAAAGTCACCCGTGATAGGCTACGTGACGATTAACGTAGCCTATCACGGCTCACTTTGCAAATCTAGCCGTGATAGGCTACGTTAATCGTCACGTAGCCTATCACGGGGGCATTTTTTTTTTCTTTGATTGGAATGGCGGCGGTGGCAGCCGGTCAAAAGACCGGCTGCCGCCCCCGCCCCGGACGAACACCCGCTGAACCACCGGCCGGACCCGCTGCCGGGAGGGACATTCGGCAAAGGTAAGTCCCGTCCCGGGGGGGGGGTGCGGGGGCGGGGGGGGTGCGGAGAATTTCTCCCCGAAATTGTTAAGGGGGCCTCCCCCCCTGGATGGGACTTACCTTTCCCGAATGTCGCTCCCGGTGGCGGGTCGCAGCAACGGTTCGGCAGGGCTTTGACAGGGGCGCTATTTGCGTTGCCCTTATTTTTGCCGTAGTCTACGTAAAGATTTACGTAGACTACAGCGACCAAATAAGGAACGCGAATGGCGGCTCCCTATGGGGGCCACCACTTGCGTACGCACTTTTTTTTTTTTAAGTCACCCGTGATAGGCTACGTGACGATTAACGTAGCCTATCATGGCTGACTTTGCAGATCTAGCCGTGATAGGCTACGTAGATCGTCACGTAGCCTATCACGGGGGCGTTTTTTTTTTTAACTTTTTATTTCGCGGCCGGGCGAGGCGCCTCCTCCCCGGCCTGAATTTCGGCCGGGCGAGGCGGGAAGCCTCCCCCCCAGCCTGAATTTCGGCCGGGCGAGGCGGGAAGCCTCCCCCCCAGCCTGAACTTCGGGGGGAGCAGCGAAGCCCCTCCCCGCCACCGCGAAGCAAGCTGAGAGACCAGGTAAGTGACTTTCGTACACTCCTACTTGTGGAGCTGTGCAATCTTCTAAATGGCCCTGGCAAGCCCCTGAAGAAGCTGCTGGGCTGCCTGCCCTTGCAGCAAGCCAGCATTGTTGTGCACACTTCCTATTTTTAATGTTGCATAATTGGTGGCCATAAAGGCACCATTTACCCAACATTAGAAATATGGAAGTTATGGAGATGCCATTGTAGAATACAATGGTGGCTGCGAGAGTGCCCATCGGGGAGAACAAGGTGAAGGGTGACACCTGTCTCCACTGCCTCTCAAGGCTTGCCAGGAGGGAGTGGCAGGAGTAACGCTACCTGCTTGTTCTCATCTCCTTGCAAGGAGGGGAGAAGAAGGGGTTAAGAGCGACTCCTGTCTCCGCTGCCTTGCAAAGCTGGCCATGCGGGAGGGGCAGGAGTTGTGTCTCCTGCTTGTTCTCTGCTCCTTGCAAGAAGGGGAGAACATGGACCTGCTTGCCGGGCATGGGGCTGCTCTTCGAGTGGGTTTGGGTGTGCACATAGTCTCGGCGAACCAGTCCAGGATACACAAGGGAAGCGGAGTATGCCAGGTATGCCAGGTCGGCCCAAAATAAAATCCCCCTCATCCATGATTTGATTGTGGATGAGGGGGCTGACCTGGCATGTATTACTGAGACCTGGGTGGGAGAACTGGGAGGGGTCACTCTCTCCCAGCTGTGCCCTCCTAGGTACTCGGTGCAGCACCAACACCGACTTGAGGGTCGGGGAGGGGGGGTTGCCGTGGTCTATAGGAATTCAATCTCCCTCTCCAGGCTTCCTGCTCATTCGAGTGGAGATCTTGAGTGTTTGTACCTTGTGTTGGGTACCCGGGACAGATTAGGGATTCTGTTGGTGTACCGCCCACCCCACTGCCCATTAGACTCCCTGCCTGAGCTGACGGAGGTGGTCTCGGACTTGGTGTTGAGGACCCCTAGGATGATGGTCCTGGAATCTCAACTTCCATGCCGAGGCCGCTGTATCCGGGGCGGCTCAAGACTTCATGGCTGCCATGACAACCATGGGGCTGTCCCAACATGTCATCGGCCCAATGCATATAAAAGGACACACCCTTGATCTGGTTTTCTCAACTGGGCAGGAGGATGGTGATCTGAAAGTGGAGGAATTAACATCTGTCCCTTTGTCATGGACAGATTACTTCCTGCTGAGGTTTAGACTCATGGCAGCCTTCCCCCTCTGCAAGGGTGGGGGACCTATTAAAATGGTCTGCCCCTGGAGATTAATGGATTCTGATGGATTCCAGAGGGCTCTGGGGGATTTTCCTGCTGGTATGGCTGGTGCTCCTGTCGAAGCCCAGGTCGATCTGTGGAATGCAGAGATGACTCAGGCAGTTGACACGATCGCGCCCAAGCACCCTCTCCCTCTGAGCAGAGCCCGGCCAGCTCCTTGGTATACACCTAAGCTGAGGGCAATGAAGCAAGAGGGGAGATGGCTAGAATGCAGGTGGAGGAAAACTTGTGCTGAGTCTGACCGAACACAGGTAAGAGCCCACTATCAAGCCTACTCTGTGGCTGTGAGGGTGGCAAAGAGACAGTTCTTTTCCACCAGCATTGCATCTTCTCAGTGTCGTCCAGCGGAGCTTTTCTGAGTGGTTCGCAGCCTGTTACATTCTGGGCCAGCGTGAGAGATGGTGGAACCCTCGGTGGCACACTGTGACGAGTTTGCATGGCACTTAGAAGATAAAGTCGATCAGATTCGTCATGAATTGGACACCACGATTAATGCAGTTCCATTGGTAGAGGCATTCAGAGCAACGTCTGGTCCAGTTTTATTGGATGAGTTTCAGTTACTGACGCCTGAGGATGCAGACAAGGTGCTTGGCCAAGTCCGATCGACCACTTGTGTGCTTGACCCTTGCCCTTCATGGCTTATTAAATCAAACAAGGAGGGGTTGTCCGGCTGGGTCCAGGAGGTTGTAAATTCCTCCTTGAGAGAGGGAGTGGTGCCAGCCGCTTTAAAAGAGGTGGTAATTAGACCACTCCTGAAAAAGCCTAACCTGGACCCAGAGGATGTTAACAATTATAGGGCAGTGGCCAACATCCCCTTCCTGGGCAAAGTGCTTGAGTGGGTGGTTGTAGGACAGCTCCAGGCACTGTTGAATGAAACGGATTATCTAGATCCATTTCAATCGGGCTTCAGGCCTGGTTTTGGAACAGAAACTGCCTTGGACGCCCTGTGGGATGACCTCTGCCAGGAGAGGGACAGGGGGAGTGCAACCCTGTTGATTCTTCTGGATCTCTCAGCGGCTTTCGATACCATCGACCATGGTATCCTTCTGGATAGGTTGTCTGGGTTGGGAGTTGGAGGCACTGCACTACAGTGGTTCCGCTCCTATTTGGATGGCCGATTCCAGAAGGTGGTGCTGGAGAATTATTGCTCTGTGCCATGGAAATTGTGCCATGGGGTTCCACAGGGCTCTATTTTATCCCCCATGCTGTTTAACATCTACATGAAACCCCTGGGGGGAGGTTATCTGGAGGTGTGGGCTGAGGTGCCATCAATATGCAGATGACACCCAGCTCTACCTCTCTTTCTCATCAAAACCAGGTGAGGCAGTGGCTGTTCTGAATCAGTGCCTAGGCATGGTAATGGACTGGATGAGGGCCAATAAACTGAAACTCAATCCAGACAAGACGGAGGTACTGTTAGTGGGTGGTTCGTCTGCCCGGCTAGGTGATATTCAACCTGTTCTGGAGGGGGTTGCACTCTCCCTAAAGGATCAAGTTCATAATTTGGGGGTGCTCTTGGATCCAGAACTGTCACTTGAGGCACAGGTGAACTCAGTGGCACGGAGCACTTTTTATCAGCTTCGGCTGGTATACCAACTATGCCCTTATCTGGACAGAGATAGCCTAGCCACAGTTATCCACACTCTGATAACTTCTTGTCTGGATTACTGCAATGTGCGTTATACGTGGGGCTGCCTTTGAAAATGGTCCGGAAACTTCAGCTGGTCCAAAATAGGGCAGCAAGATTGTTAACAGGGACTGGCCTGCAAGCTCATATTATGCCAGTACTCTTCCAGCTGCACTGGCTGCCAGTCCATTTCCGGGCCCGATTCAAAGTGCTGGTGTTAACATTCAAAGCCCTTAACAGCTTGGGGCCAGGTTACCTGAAGGATCGCCTCCTCCCATATGTGCCAGCCCGGACCTTAAAATCATCATCAGTGGTCCTTCTCCATGAGCCCCTGCCAAAGGAAGTGAGGCGGGTGGCTACTAGGAGGAGGGCTTTTTCTGCTGTGGCACCCCGGCTCTGGAATAAGCTCCCTAGTGAGGTTCGCCTGGCACCTACATTGTATTCCTTTTGGCACCAGGTGAAGACCTTTTTATTTTCCCAGGCATTTTAGCATTTTAGCTTTCTAAATTTTTAGCTTTGCTGTTTTAAATCTGTATTTTAAACTCCTGCACTGCTGCTAGGTTTTATTGTGGTTGTATTCTTATATTGTGGTTTTAATGTTCTATATATTTTAAATTGTTTTATTGTGTGCTGTTTGGTTTTAATTTTTGTGAACCGCCCAGAGAGCTTCGTCTATTGGGCGGTATAGAAATGAAATAAATACATACATACATACTTACACACATACATACATAAAATATGCCAGACACCACCCTCTTCCTGGACTCTCGCAAATTCCCTAATTATGCCATTGGCAGTTTATTATTATTATTATTATTATTATTATTATTATTATTATTTCTTTCCTAATTTAGGGATGGACGAAAGTCCCTTACCTGGTCCCGCAGCTTGCTTCGTGGTGGTGGGGAGGCGCTTCGGTTCTCCCCCTGAAGATCAGGCTGGGGGGGGGAGGCGCCCCGCCTCACCTGGCCAAAATTCAGGCCGGGGGGGAGGCGCCCCATCCCTCGCTGCTGAAACTCAGGCCGGGGAGAAGCGCCCCGTCTCCCCAGCCGCGAAATAAAAAAGTAAATTAAAAAAAACACCCACACACGTGATAGGCTACGTAACGATTTACATAGCCTATCACGGCTAGATTTCCAAAGTCAGCCATGATAGGCTACGTAAATCATTACGTAGCTTATCACAGGTGACTTTGAAGGGAAAAAAAGCGCGTACGCAAATGGCAGTGCCCATGGGTGCCGCCATTTGCGTTCCTTATTTGGGCCCGGTAGTTTATGTAAAGATTTACGTAGACTACGGTGAAAATAAGGGTAACGCAAATAGCGTAGCGTCTATGGGCGCTGCCATTTGCGTACGCGCATTTGTTTGTTTTATTTTACTCAGCAGTGATAGGATACGTAAACATTTACATAGCCTATCACTAGGGGTGGACGAAAGTCCCTTACCTGTCCTCGAAGGACGTTCACGGTGGGGGGGAGGCACTTCGCTGCTCCCCCCACGAAGTTCAGGCCGGGAGGGAGGCTTCCCGCCTTGCCCCGGCCGAAATTCAGGCTGGGGGGGAGGCTTCCCGCCTCGCCCCAGCCAAAATTCAGGCCGGGGAGGAGGCTTCCTGCCTCGCCTGGCCGCAAACGCGAAAGTTAAAAAAAAAAAATACCCCCTGATAGGCTACGTGACGATTAACGTAGCCTATCATGGCTAGATCTGCAAAGTCAGCCGTGATAGGCTACGTCAATCGTCACGTAGCCTATCATGGGTGACTTTAAAAAAAAAAGCGCGTACGCTAATGGCGGCCCCCATAGGGAGCCGCCATTCACATTCGTTATTGGTCACTGTAGTCTACGTAAATCTTTACGTAGACTACAGCGACCAAATAAGGAACGGGAATGGCAGCTCCCTATGGGGGCCGCCATTATCCATACGCGCTTTTTTTTTTTAAATCTAATTTTTTTTAGTTTTTTTTAAATCTAGCTGTGATAGGCTACGTAAATCTTTATGTAGCCTATCACTTTTTTTTTTTTTTTACTGGAAATGCTGCCGGAGCCGCTGCTGCCAGGAGGATTCGCCCAAGGTAAGTCCCGTCCCGGGTGGGGTGGGGTGTGGCAGACCGTTTTGCCTCCAATTTCAGGGGGTCCGAATGCGCTGGCATTCGGCCTCCCCAAGATTCGTGGCGAAATTCTGTGACATTCCTACTAGTAACACACACATTGAAACATTTTCTTAATCTTCCTGGAGTATTTTGTTGCCCTCTACTTGACACAGTTCTAATCTGAGAGCAAGATCATGACTTGCAATCTTGTGATGCTTTAATTGAAATGTCCTGTTAGAAGGTCAAAGTACTTTTAATTGAAGATTGTCTGTTTTCTTCACTCGCAGCTAACCCACTTTTCCTCCTCTCCTTTCTCTCCACATTCTGACAAACATGCCCTGACAACATTAGGCTCACAGAGCTGTTCACGCAGACAAACAATGGTGGTTCAAATCATGTGGATACATCTCCCAAGAGTAACATGTTTTCGCGTTACCACCCAATCAGTCATACACAGGGAGTTCCACGCAGTTCCACTTCCCATAATATAACTTCATTAGAGTTCACTGAAGCAGAGAGAAAGAAAGTCAGATTGACACCCAGACTGCCTGTAGCACAGGTTCCAAGAGAGAATTACAATGTTTCCCTCTTAGACATAAATTCAGAGCATATGAGGACTGCCATGTCTGGATAAACATATCAATCTCTACGTCCTGCATACTTGTTGAACCAAAACAGAAGTTGGAGTTGAGGAGCTGATGCCTCTCTGTGGCCTAGAACCTTGTTCCACAGCCACCATTTGCCAATGGTGGTGCTATGGGGGCAAGAGGCACTCAGGGATGAATAATCCACAAGGAGTTCAACCTGTCCCTGAAAAAGGAGTTGTTCTCAATTTGAGGAGCCAGGCCAGTGTCAGCAGTTTTATAGGTTCCAAATGGAATCCTATTGGTCCCTTATGTCACCTGATTCCTGCTGAGTTGGTACGTATAATGCCACTAGCCACAGTGGGATGCTGCTGTGTGATGGAATGAACAGGCTTGCAACTTCCTGTTCTGGAAACCTGATATGGTGACACAGTGAATAAAAAGAATGGCTTGGGTTGCTAGAATGTCCAACCCGAGAGCCAATGAAGATGTTACTTTAAAGATGTAGTAAGCAGATAATCTGTTGTATTGGGGTTTTTTACTCTAGTGTACACATGGGGGTGGTGATAGTGGTAACTGTTTGGAATATTACATAATTGCATACAAGTTACTAGAAGGGGGGAGTGTCTCAGTTACTTAGGGATGTAAGAACTCACCCTAGCTTGGTGTCTCCGGGTGCTCGACCTTGGTGAGTTCCCTGGGCTTACCACGATCCTGTTTGGTGAGTGTCTGCCATTTTCATGCCTTTGATTGCTACATAAAACAGGAAGTTTTATGCACATATTTAAAGATAAACAGTTTGGGGCTCGGAAAACTAAATAAGCACAATATTAGAGTTGCACTTATTTAGCTTTCCCAGTTTCAAACTACGTATAATTAAATATGCACATTTTTTAACTTCCTGTTTTACATAGCAATCAAAGGCACAAAAATGGCAGGCACTCACCGAATGGGATCACAGTGAGTCCTGGAGAGCACGAGTGGGCACGAGTGGGGGGTGAGCAAGGACAGCATCTCGGTGGGCACAATTTGGGGGTTGCAGGCAAGGGGAGCCCGATGAATTCCTGGACTGGGTCAGCTGATCAAAACATCCCTAGAGTTAGTTCATGGGAGTTTTGACCACAGCTAGCCTCAGAATCTCTATAGCCTACAATATGGTTTCCTGTAATTTTTTCATTTTGCTCCTGCCCTTCCTCCTCCCCAACTCCTTCTGACCTCCACCATTGCTGGGAGAAGTGTTTGCTCTTTTGCTCCTGCCTGTATAATGGAACATGAAATGCACTGAAGAAACTCCTGTTGAAACCCTATGCTGTACCTACATGATATATGCAAGAATATTTGAGAGTAAAGTGTTTTCTTGACCGAAGAAGGGTGTGATAAGTGAGCCAGTGTGCAAGTGGGACTGGTAAACCGTAAACACTCCTTCTGTTTTGCCATTTGTTTATACTCTGCTAACTGCCTTTCTAACAGGAGGCATTATTCCCAAATAATCCCAGCAGTAATCCAGATTGAAAGGGGGGCTTTAGGGGGCTTTAACCCCCCCCCACACACACAGAGCTGTAGTCCCAATCCAGATTTGGCCTCCCATGCCTGTAATTTTTATTGCAAAATACTGATCCATTAAACCAACTATACACTCCTCTTCATCATAGGGGATTGGAATGCTAAAGTAGGAAGTCAAGAAATCACCGGGATAACAGGAAAGCATGGCCTTGGTGTACAAAATGAAGCAGGACAAAGGCTAATCGAGTTTTGCCAAGAGAACATGCTGATCATAGGAAACACTCTATTCCAACAGCACAAGAGGCGACTCCACACATGGACATCACCAGATGGTCAATATCGAAATCAGATTGATTTATGTCCTTTGCAGCCAAAGATGGAGAAGCTCTATACAGTCAGTCAAAACAAGACCTGGAGCTGACTGTGGCTCAGATCACGAGCTGCTTCTTGCAAAATTTTGGCTGAAATTGAAGAATGTAGGGAAAACCACTAAACCAGTCAGGTATGACCTAAATCATATCCCTTATGAATATACAGTGGAGATGAGGAGAAAACAAAGTGGCTGTCTGATGAGGCTTTACAAGTAGCTGAGGAAAGAAGGGAAGTGAAAAGCAAGGGAGAAAGGGGAAGATATATCCAACTGAATGCAGTGTTCCAGAGAATAGCAAGGAGAGACAAGAAGGCCTTCTTAAATGAACAATGCAAAGAAATCAAGGAAAACAACAGAATGGGAAAGACTAGAGATCTCTTCAAGAAAATCGGAGATATCAAGGGAAGGTTTTGTGCAAAGAAGGGCATGATAAAGGTAAGGATGTATGAAAATCACTTACCTTTCGGGGATTATGCTGATGGTGCGGGGGGAGGCATTCCTCCCCCCCGGAATCCTGGCTGGCCGGCTGTGCTTCGCAGAGATTCTGCGGAGCCACTGGCCGGCTCCGCCAGCAGCCGGACATCCGGCCACTGGCTAGCAGGGGACGCAAATTGCGGCGGCTGTAGCTGCCGCCGTTTGCGTCCCTGCAGTCAGCCGTGATAGGCTACGTAGATCTTTATGTAGCCTATCACGGCTGATTAAAAAACAAAAACAAAAATGCTTGTATGCAAATGGTGGCGCCCATGGGCGCCGCCATTTGCGTTCCTTCTTTTGGCACGTCTTAGTCTACATAAACATTTATGTAGACTACGGCGAAAATAAGGGGAATGTAGTGTCTATGCTAGTTGTGTTCCCCTTATTTTCGCCGTCTTAGTCTACGTAAATGTTTACGTAGACTAAGATGTGCCAAAATAACGAACGCAAATGGCGGCGGCCATGGGCGCCGCCATTTGCGTACGCACTTTTTTTTTTTTTTAATCAGCAGTGATTTTTAAAATTTTTTAAAGCAGTGATTTTTTAAATCAGTTTTTTTAAAATCTAGCCGTAATAGGCTACGTAAATCTTTACATAGCCTATCATGTTTTTGTTTTTTTTAAAACCTGGAAATGGCGGTGGCGGCAGCCGGTTGGAAGACCGGCCACCGCCGCCGTCAGGAAGATCCGCCCAGGTAAGTCCCGTCCCGGGGGGGGTGGCGGGGGGGGCGGTTCCGCCACTGATTTTGGGGGGCTGAATGCGCTGTCATTCGGCCTCCCCGAGATCCGTGGTGGAACTTTCCTATATCCCTAGATAAAGGACAAAAAAGGCAGGGACCTAACAGAAGCAGATGAGATTAAGAAGAGTTGGAAAGAATACACAGAAGAACTATACAGGAAAGATCTTAATGTCCCTGATAGCCATGATAGTGCAGTCACTGAACTTGAGTTGGACATCCAAGAGAGTGAAGTCAAGTGGGCCTTAGGAAGCATTACTAACAACAAAACTAGCAGAGATGACAGTATTCCAGCAGAGCTATTTAAAATCCTAAAAGATGATGCTGTTAAAGTGCTGCACTCAATATGCCAACAAATTTGGAACACTCAACAGTGGCCACAAGACTGTAAAAGGTCAGTTTACATTCCAATTCCAAAGACAGGCAATGCCGAAGAGTGTTCAAAGTAGGGATGTACAAAAGTCACTTACCTTTTAGGCTATTATGGAAAAAAAAAAAAAAGGAATGCAAAAAGCGTCCACTATGCTATTTGCATTCCGCTCTTTTTCCACTGTAATAGCCTACGTAAATATTTAAGTACGATAAAACGGCGAAAAATAAGGAACGCAAATGGCGGCGGCTACGGCGGCCGCCATTTGCATTCCCCATTTTTCTCCGTTTTATCCTACGTAAATATTTACATAGGGTATTATGGCGAAAAAAAAAAGGAACGCAAATAGCGTCCACTACGCTATTTGCGTTCCCCTTTTTTTTGCCGTAATAGCCTACGTAAATATTTACGTAGGATAAAACGGCGAAAATAGGGAATGCAAATGGCAGCCACTGTAGCCTCCACCATTTGCATATGCTGTTTTTTTTTTGCTTGACATGATAGGCTACATAAATAATTACGTAGCCTATCATGGCAAACAGCAGGTGCAAATGGCGGCTGCGGCAGCCGGTTGAAAGACCAGCTGCCACTGCTGCCGCCTGAGCCGCTGCCACTAGAACATGCGCCCCAGGTAAGCTTCGTCCCTGGGGGAATCCGTGGGTTGGGGGAGTGGGGGGAGGCCATTCTGCCACTGATTTTGGGGGGGGGCGAATGCCAGTGCATTCGGCCTCACTGAAATCCGTGGTGGAATTCTCCTCCATCCCTAGTTCAAACTACTCCACAATTGCACTCATTTCACACGCCAGCAAGGTTATGCTCAAAATCCTACAAGCTAGGCTTCAGCAGCATGTGAACTGAGAACTACCAGAAGTGCAAGCGGGGTTTCGAAGAGGCAGTGGAACTAGAGATCAAATCGCCAACATTCGCTGGATCATGGAAAAAGCAAGAGAATTCCAGAAAAACGTCTATTTCTGCTTCATTGACTATGCTAAAGCCTTTGATTGCATGGATCACAACAAACTGTGGCAAATTCTTAAAGAGATAGGAGTACTAACCAGGCCACCTTACCTGTCTCCTGAGAAACCTGTACGAGGGCCAAGAAGCAACAGTAAGAACCGGACATGGAACAACCGATTGGTTCAAAATTGGGAAAGAGGTACAACAAGGCTGTATATTGTTGCCCTGCATATTTAACTTATATGCAGAGTACATCATGCGAAACGCCAGGTTGGATGAATCACAGGTTGGAGTTAAGTTTGCCGGGAGAATTATCAACAACGTCAGATACGCAGACGATACCACCCTAATGGCAGAAAGCCGTTCTACCCTACGTAAATATTTATGTAGGCTAGAACGGCAAAAATAAAGGAATGCAAATACCGCCCACTACGCTATTTGCGTTCCCCTTTTTTTTGCCATTTTATCTTACGTAAATATTTACGTAAGATAAATCGGCAAAAAATAGGGAACGCAAATGGTGGCCTCCTTAGCTGCTGCCATTTGCATACACTGGGTTATTTTTAATTTCTTTTACCCAGCTGTGATAGGTAACATAAATTCTTATGTACCCTATCACAGCTGCAAGCCAGGATGGCAATGGCGGCGGCAGCAGCCCGGCTGTGGCCGGCCAGGAGACCAGCTGCCGGAGTCGCCGCTGGAGTCGCCGCCACCGGAACTGCCGGCCATCCAGGATTCTGGGGGGGAGGACCGGATCGCCTTCCCCCTCGTCGTGGATTCCGGGGGGAGGGACAGAGTGCCACCCTCCCCCATACATCCCTAGCTCCAAGATCACCGCAGACGATGACTGTAGCCATGAAATTAAAAGACGCTTGCTCCTTGGGAGGAAAGCTATGGCCCACCTAAACAGCATAGTAAGAAACAGAGACATCACCTTGCTGACAAAGGTTCGTATAATCAAAGCTATGGTTTTCCCAGTAGTAATGTATGGCTGTTAGGGATGTACGAAAGGCACTTACCTGGTCCTGCAGCTTTCTTTGCGGTGGAGGGGAGGCGCTTCGGTTTTCCCCCCGAAGTTCAGGCCGGAGGGGGAGGCGCCCCGCCTTGCCCGGCCGAAATTCAGGCCTGGGAGAAGCGCCCCGTCTCCCTGGCCGCGAAATAAAAAAGTGAAAAAAAACAACAACACCTGTGATAGGCTATGTAACGATTTACGCCAGGCCTTCCTGTCCTCCGCTCTCTCCCGGAGTGTGTTCAAGTTCATATTCATGGCATCAGTGATGCTATCTAGCCATCCCATCCTCTGCCATCCCCTTCTCCTTTTGCCTTCAATCTTTCCCAGCATCAGGGTCTTTTCCAGTGACTTTTCTCTTTGCATTAGTTGGCCAAAATATTTGAGCTTCAGCTTCAGTATCTGTCCTTCCAATGAGCAATCAGGGTTGATTTCCTTTAGGATGGACTGATTTGACCTCCTTGCAGTCCAGGGGACTCGTAAGAGTCTTCTCCAGCACCACAGTTCGAAAGCATCAATTCTTCGACACTCAGCCTTCCTTATAGTCCAGCTCTCACATTAGGGATGGCGGAGAATTTCTCCACGAATCTAAGGGAGGCCGAATGCCAATGCATTTGGCCCCCCGAAATTGTTGGTGAAATTCTCCGCCACACCCCCCCCCCCGGGATGGGACTTACCTCCCTGGAATGTCCCTCTCGGCGGTGGGTCCCAGTGGAGAAAAACAAGTAAAAAAAACAACAACACCCGTGATAGGCTACGTGACGATTAACGTAGCCTATCACGGCTAGATTTCCAAAGTCAGCCATGATAGGCTACGTAAATCCTTATGTAGCCTATCACGGGTGACTTTAAAAAAAAAAAGCGCGTACGCAAGTGGTGGCGCCCATGGGCGTACACATGAAAGGTAAGCACAAGAACCCCACCCCCACCCATGAGAATTTCTCTGAAATTTCTTAACCATTGAATTTCTTTTCAAAAGAAATTTCTCTTCTATCAAATTGAATGAGAACGGTTGAAAAATGTGGGAGAATTTTTTGGCACAGTACTAGTTCCATCTTTTCTTTTTCTTTCTTTTCTTACTACAGAAAATCTGTTCAGAAGAAAAACCTGGTGGATCTGCACAGTGCCTTCGAATCCAACACAATTTGGTAACACAAGCAGCCCTCCTACTGGAAGCACCTGAACCCTCTTTAGCAGCCCCCTCCCCGCTCAGCGAACCCTTCTCTCCCCCCACATTCCCCATCATAAGAAATTGCTTTTCTTTGAATCATGGAAATAATATGTTGTGCACGTTTTGAGGCATATGAGAAGAGCTTAAGAAATAAATGGAGTTTCACTATCAATGAGAGATAACAGTAAACAAGTAGAATGAAAATGTAATTAATTGAACAGAATTATATATTTGGAAATGGCTACCTTGGGCAAAGCCCTTATGATAGATAAATGTGTTGTTGCATGTAAGCCCAAACTGATAAAGTTGTTCAGAGATAATATGAAGAACTCACTCTACCTATTGTTGTTGGGTTTTGTTTTTTCACACACACACACACACCCTGAATACATGTGTTCTCCAAGCGAATGAGACAGGCAATTCGTAACTATAGATATTATGTACAAATGGTGGGACTGAAGATGTGCTTGGTGATCGTTCAGGGAAAAGGTTACAAGGGATTTCCCAAGAAGATGGATGATCTGGGGTAGGAGACATGAAGCATTACAAGGCACTGCACAAATCATACCATCATATTTTAGTTAATATTTTAATCTATTATTTGCCCTTAGGAATGGCATTTCATAGCTTACTTGAGCCATGCATCCAAAATGTTGGCTGCTTGCTTCAAATCAATCTATGAAAGTAAATCCCCTCCAGCCCACTAGATACTGGTGTCTAGGGATGTGCAAATCAGCAACGCTCAAGATTAATGACGTTCTCCAAAGTCCACCTTGAAGCTCTTATCAACTTGTGTCTTAAACAGATTGCATGCTTTTTCTTTTCTCCCCCCCTCCTTTTTGCATAAAGATACATGAATATTTGTTTGTGCATTTCCCCATATTTTTGCAATGTGCACATTTTCTCCCATTAATTAAAGTGTATTTGTGCACATTTTCCAAATGTACACGTAAGAACATAAGGACATAAGAACAGCCATACTGGATCAGACCAAAGATCAATCTAGTCAAACATTCTGTTCACTCAGTGACCAACCAGCTGCCCAAGGGAAGCCCACAAGCAGGACATGAGTGCAACTGCACCCTCCTGCCCATGTTCCCAGCAACTGGTGTACATAGGCATACTGCCTCTGATACTGGAGGTAGCATATAGCCATCGGGACTAGTAGCCATTGATAGCCTTTTCCTCTAGGAATTTGTCCAGCCCCCTTTTAAAGCCATCCAAATTTGTGGCCATCACTACATCCTATGGTAACAAATTCCATAGTTTAACTATGCACTGTGTGAAGAAGCACTTCCTTTTATCTGTCCTGAATCTCCCACCAATCAGCTTCATGGGACGACCCCAGGAGGTCCTAGCATTTTGAGAGAGGGAGAAAAATGTCTCCTTATCCACATTGTCCATGCCATGCATAATTTTGTAGACCCCTATCTTGTCTATTCTTTTTTTTTTCTCCCCCAAGAGAAAAAAATATCACCTGTTGCAACCTCCCCTCATAGGAGAGATCCTCCAGCCCCTTGGTCAGACAACAGGTGATAGCTGATAGGATGACCCATGCTGGATGCTGGACAGCAGTTAGCAGTCAGCTTAGTGATACAGGGGAAGATGGGCCCATAATCTGGACTGGCTGAAGGTAGCATCCTGGTTCACTACTTGGTCACACTTCAGAAGTAAACTTTTTCAGCTTTAAGAGTGAATTATGCCTCCAATTTTAATTGGAGGGGCAGTGTGTGTGTCATTTATCCAAAGTTTTGAAAATACTGAGTTAAAAGTCACTGAGAGAATTGATGTTCCGGAGTTTGAAAAGATGGGCAGAAACCTCAGTGTTGCAGAAGGTTGTCTTTCATTAGCCCTATTGCTCTCCCAGCGCAGATGCAATTTGTTAAGTTAGATTCCAAACGAGCGAAGGATAGTAAATAATGCATGCACAGCTTTGCCTGGGGCGAGATAGCGAACAAAGGAACAACCAAGCAATTTCCCCTAGGTTGGCAGCTGCTTGTTACAAGGATAATGGACAGAGAAAAAAAAAAGGGGGGGGGGAGGTCACCAGGCAGAGGATGGTGCACAGTCATATCATTGTTTATACTTGGGACAGGGAATTGATTTTGGAGGATTTCCAGCCTGAATTGTCTGGAAGGAAGTCCAATGGATTTTAGTGGAATTTACATCCAAGTAAGTATGATTAGATCAGAGGTTCCTAACCTTTTTGGGATGGTGGAGACATTTGGAATTTTGAGAGGATAGAAACATAGGAAGCTGCCTTATACTGAGTAAAAGCATTAGTCCATCTAGCCCTGTATTGTCAACACTGACCAGGGGTGTGAGAATCAGCAAAACTCAAGCTCACTGCACTTCTCCAAATTCCATCTTGAAGCTCATTCTGACTCAAGTCCATAAGAGATTGTGTGCTTTATTTATTTCTTTTTGCATGAAAAAAAAATCTGTGCATATTTTCTTCCAAATGTACGCATTTTTTAAATCTCCCATTGATTAAAGTGTATTTGCGTGCATTTTTTTTCAAAAGTACACATGTTTATGCATATTGTGATTGTTCAATGTACACAGGCTGTTGAATGCATTTTTTTGGGGGGGGGATCTGCAAATCACACTGCAAGCTCAGAAATGTATGTACTTTGACCACAGATTGTGTCCAAGTCTGTGTCCAGACCAGAAGTTGTGAACTGGACATATTTTGATCCCAAATGAACTGAAATGAATTCCTCATACATCCCTAGCTAGGGATGGCGGAGAACTCTGCCATGGACTTCAATGAGGCTGGATTCTTTGGAATCCGCCCACCCAGAGTCCGTGGCGGAACAGAGTAACCCCCTGGCCACCCCCTGAAATCCCCCCCAGGACGGAACCTACCTGGCAGTGGCTGGTCTAGGTCATCGTTTTCATCCGTGGCTGGGTTGCAGAACAAAATGGCATCTGGTGTAATGGACGCCATTTGCATCCCTGCCATTGGCTGTGATTGGCTACATAAATATTTATGTAGCCAATCACGGCCAACGACAGGGATGCAAATGGCGTCCCCTACACCGGATGGCATTTGGTTCCGCAGACTGGCTGTGGCCGGAAGTCTGGCAGTGGCCGGAGCTGGCCAGTGGCTCCGTGGACTTTCCACAGAGCGGAGCCAGCCCTGGAGGATTCCAGGGGGAGGGACAGATTGCCTCCCCCACCCAGCGGATGCCCCAGAACAGAACCAGGTAAGTGATCCACCCACCCCTATCCCTACCACTGACTGGAAGTTGCTCTCCAAGGTTTTCAACAGGATTCTCTTTACCTGGAGATGCTGGGGGTTAAACCTGAAATCTTCTGCATGTGAAGCATGTGCTCTACCACTGAACTATAGCCCTTCCCAAATCTTGTGTGTGCTCTCACCAAATGGCTGCCATGGGGGGTTTCCATTCATAAAATGGCTATCATGGTGGGTATGGACAGTCACAAAACACTCAATATTTACGTAGGCTAAAACGTCGAATAAAAAAGGGATGCAAATAGTGCCCGCTACGCTATTTGCGTTCCCCTTTATTTTCGCCGTCATAGTCTATGTAAATATTTACGTAGATTAAGACGGCAAAAATAAGGAACGCAAATGGCGGCGGCCGTAGCCACCGCCATTTGCGTACACGGGTTTTTTTTAAAAAAAAACCCACCCAACCATGATAGGCTACATAAAGATTTACGTAGCCTATCACGTCGGGTTTTTTTTTTTTTTTAAACCTAGCCATGATAGGCTACGTAAATCTTTACGTAGCTTATCATGTCTTTTTTTTTTTTTTTTTTTACAAACCTGGAAATGGCAGTGGCGGCAGCCGGTGGGAAGACCAGCCACCGCCGCCGAAGCCGCCGCCGGAGCCGCCGCCGGAGCCGCCGCCGCCTGGAAGATCCGCCCTAGGCAAGTCTCATCCTGGGGGGGATCCGCGGAGGGGCGGGGGGGTGGCAGGCCATTCCGCCACATAGGTTGGGGGGCCGAATGCATTGGCATTCGGCCTCACTGAGATCCATGGTGGAATTCTCTGAGATCCCTACTCCAGCTTGTCTGCATTGCATCCTTCTTAAAGTGTGGTGCCCAGAACTGGACACAGTACTCAAGATGAGGCCTAACCAGTAGAGTACTCTCTGAGTAGAGAGGAACTAGTACTTCAGGTGATTTGGAAGCTATACTTCTCTTAATGCAGCCCCAAATAGCATTTGCTGTTCTATTGAATCCAAATAAAGATGGTGCTGGAGGGCAGTACTTGGCATCCCAGGGACCATGGTCTTTCTTGGATTCCCCCTTCTGAAGTCATAGACACTCTTACAACTTCATTGGGGGATTACAAAATCCAGTCCCTCCCCCTTCATCCCTCCCCCACCTCTCTTGATGGGCTCAGAGGCCCATCTAAAAGGGGAAAAAAACATTTAAAAAGTGGACAGAGAGGTGAAAAAATACCTCCATTGCTCCTCCTGCCCTGTTGGAAGCAGTGCAGCAGAGCAATAGGTAGTCAGAAGCCTTGGAGTTTTGAGGCTTCTGTCTAGTCAGTGCCAATCCCATACAAATGTGCTGTAAAATAAATAGCCTCTCACAATATACATCTTCGTGTTATTTTGTCTCAAACTATGCAGGGTTGTTTTTTTTTTAACTACTTTGATACTCTTCTGAGCCAAGAACTGCATCAGAAATGTCAGTGGATAAATCAGTTTGCGTCCACACATTACTCCAGGAAGTGTGGATCAGGGCAGGATCAGAATTTGAGAAGATCAGATTTGTCAAGCATGCATAGCTACCGGAGGCAAGTTATCTAGCAACACAGATTCAGCTCTGCAAAAGCCCTGTCTCCTGCACATATCCCCCAGACACACCCTGAACTGCTCATCTGAACACCTACAGAAGAAAAGATCCGTATCGCATTCTCGCATGCAGGGAAGAGCCGTCCCTCCCTCCCTCCCTCTCTCCCCCCTTCCCCCCGCTTCTCTCTGTTTCTCTGTCTCTGTCTCTGTCTCTGTCTCTTTCTCTGTCTGTCTGTCTGTCTCTCTCTCTCTCTCTCTCTCGCACACACACACACACACACACACATCTTGTTCACATTGTCAAATGGTGGTGGTTCCAATGATGTGGTTCCAGCCATTCCATGTACCCAGCAGTGCGGATGAGCACACGTAGGCGAAAGGGGAACATAATTTTATTCTGCTCTCTGTGGTGCTGGAAGTGAAATCAACACCCTGATATGATTTGCATTATTGTTAAAGTGTTTCATTGATGCAAATAGGAGGCGAGATGTAATATCCTGTATATATGGCATTGCCCAGGGCAAAGTATGAACACCATGACAAGCAGCCCTGAAATCTGTCATGTTATTTGTGTTCTGCTTGCAGAACGGGATATAAAAAGGCAGCTGCTGACAGGATTCCTGAACATCAGTAGTAATCCAGGGTGAAAGAATCTAACAAGAGGGAGAGTGGAATGTGGAAGAAAAGGAAACAGAAATATGCACCAACAGCAATGCATTTCTTATAGTATAGGTTTCCCTTCTCTTTTCTGTCCTTCTGTGCTGCCAATCTGCTATTTGACAAAAACAACAGAAAACACCACCAATCTCTCAAATGGAAACACTTTAGCTTTCAGGAATCCTCTATCATTCTGCATGTGACATTACAATAATCTACTAATCAAAGGAGACAGCAAATAAGTAATCCTTCCAACTAACTTTAAATGACAAAAGCATCCAGCAGTTTTAAACTTGATATAGATGACTAAAGACACCTAAAAAAACATCTATTTTGTGCAGTAAATATTTTTTAGGTGGTGCTGTTTTTTAAGGTGTTTTAAAATAAATGCACAATGGGGGAAAATGGAATAAGGGAATTGCAGGCAGGACAAGTTAGCACTGAAACAAAGTACTCTGCTATACTTCAAAGGTCAATTAAGATGTCAAGATTCTCGTTCATCCTTCTGACAGTTACAGGGAAAGAGAAGGAGGCAAAATTATCTGTTTCTAAAAAAGAAGGTGATGATCAGACTTTTGTGCTTTTCCTTGGCCTTTTGTTGATAAAGTTTATCTGCCATAAAGTTGGCCATAGTTACAATAGAACTTCCATTTATTTGAATATCTGACTGTGAAGGTATTAAATGCATGCTACATGTGAATATGTGTATATATATTTTCCACATTTGGTGGGATTGCAAAGAAATATCAGAAGACTACTTTGCTATGTATCAAAGGTATCATTTGATATGAGATTCCATTCACACCTATAATTGTTCTATTAGGGTATTTGAACCTCTGTGTCAAAAATCTAAATATAGCTTAGTTGCAAATTTGTTAATCACGGATAGGATTTTTATGGATACTGGAAACATAGCCAGTTACAACAGTGGAGGTGTTGTAAATGCAAAACCTGGAAATGCAAAATGCCAAAAAATATATAGTATTTCATAAGCTTATTTATTTTAAACACTTCTAGGATGGAAACAAAAAATAATTCAGGTAAGTTCTTTCTGACACTACACTGTGTATCAGCTGCTTTATTGCTTGAGGATGTTCAGCAGGAAGTACTGACTTTAGTCTGGGAATGACTTATACAGGGACCCCTGAGTTTGCCCGATGCATTTTCTTTATTCCTGTATTTTTTTTCTTAGATCATAGCAACTATTTTTAATATATAATGCATCATACATATATTGGGTAACATAGTGCCAACACCAGGTGCACGTATTTTTGCAGGGAAAGCAACATTTAGAGAGGATGATTTTTAGCAGAAAAATGGCATGGGATGTCTCTTTTCTTTCTCAGCCACCACATATGTATTCCAAATTGGCATTGGAAAGGTGCATTTGAAACCATACAATGCAGAGAAAACCTCTCAGACAGAATCTGGAGCAAACCAGTAGAGGGGTAGAAAAGGGATAAGCACCTCGTAGCTCCCCTCCTCTTTTTCATTCTGACTCCCTGCTCCTGAAGTTACTTCTCTCTTAAAACAACAACAACAACCTAGTGTGTGTACATGCGCGCACGCACACACACACACGTATTTGATACTCAAAACATTCTTAGATGTCTATATGTGGTGTTATGCTGGGTGTTTCTGTTCAGTAACTAATATAACTGAATATGTATATCGACTATGTCGTATAATGATATGTTGTGTATTGTTATATGTATATGTATGTGTGTGTGTGTGTATATATACACACACACACACACACACACACACACATATCTGTATATAATATGCAGTAAGTCCATATGACAGTTTTAGAAGTCTCATGCCAGTGATAATAGTGTGAAATGGAGGATACTGCATATAATACATATTCCAACTGTGGCACTGTAATGAAATATCTCATGGATTTCATGTATTTTTGCAGCATTGCCCAAAATTCATGTGTGACATTTTTGAAGCATAAACAGGACAAAATCTGTTTGTTTGTTTGTTTGTTTCCCCCCCACACAATGCTGTCCGAAATCATAAGGTCCTTCTCAGATCTGCCTCCAAAATTCCACTTAACCTGCAAGTTGAAGAAAGTACCAGGATTCTTCTTCCAGTGGAGTCTGATTGAAACATGAAGAACCACCAGAAAGAACAGCTGGGCTCTGAAGGTGCCTGTCAACAGCACCTGGACAACAGATTGAGCAATGCACGGAAGCCACCTGGTCACTGTCTTCCACACTGTGGTGTGTTGTACTTATTCATATTTAAATTACAAGAATTATTTCTAAATTTGCATTTAAATATATAAGTCCCGATTGGGCCTGAAGGTTGGGCCCGAAGGGCAGTCTGGGGATTCTGCTCGTGTACCGTCCACCCCGCTGCACGACTGACTCCCTGGCCGAGGTGCTGGAGGTGGTCTCTGATGTACGTGTGCAGTCCCCTAACTTACTGGTGTTGGGGGACTTCAACGTACATTCGGAGGCCATCCTCACAGGAGCACCTCGGGACTTCATGGAGACCATGGCCTCCTGGGAGCTGCACCATATTCTAACTGGGCCCACCCATGTAGCTGGTCATGCACTAGACCTTGTGTTTGTTTCTGGAGAAGCGGGGAGTGATCTGGAAGTCGGGGGTATATCCACCACCCCCTTGTCATGGTCAGATCACTATCTGGTGACGTTGGACTTCTCGGTTCCACAACCCCTCTGCAGGGGTGGAGGACCCATTAAAATGGTCCGCCCCAGGCGTCTTATGGATCCAAATGGATTCCTGAACGCGCTTGGGGATTCTCTGGGGCATGCCAACGGCCACTCGGTCGAGACCCTGGTGGGTGGCTGGAATGCCGCAATCACTGGGGCATTAGATCAGGTGGCTCCAAAACGCCCTCTCCCCCTGAACAGGGCTCGGACTGCACCATGGTTCAATCCGCGGTTACGAGCTCTGAAACAGGAGGTGAGACGGCTAGAGCGCCAGTGGCGGAAGTCTCGCTCCAAAGATGATCAGACACGGGCTAGTGCTGTATCTTCAGCCTATCACGTGGCGGTGAAGGCAGCAAAAAAGGAATATTATGCTGCCTCCATCGTGTCTGCAGAGTGCTGTCCCAGGAGGCTGTTCCAAGTGGTCCGGAGCCTGGTCGGTCCTGTGGCTCCAGAACCACTGGAGCATTCTAAGGCCTCCTGTGAGGCCTTGGCAAGGCACTTTGCAGATAAAATTGATCAGATTAGGTGTGTTACTCTGCACACTGTGGATACAGTTAGTGAGCAAGAGGCGGCCTGTGGCAAACCGGTTTTGTGGGATCGGTTCCAGCTTCTTCCTCCTGATGAAGTGGACAAGGTGCTTTCATCTGTAAGGCCGATCACCTGCTTACTTGATCCTTGCCCATCTTGGCTCATTATAAGCTGCAGAGAAAGATTGAGTGAGGGGATCAAGGCGGTGGTGAACGCCTCCCTTGAGGAGGGAGTGATGCTATCAGCCCTCAAGGAGGCAGTGATAAGACCGCTCTTAAAGAAGCCCTCCTTGGATCCTCAAGTTTTGAACAACTTTTGCCCAGTCTCAAATCTGCCATTTTTGGGCAAAGTGATTGAGCGGGTGGTGGCAGTGCAGTTGAAGGCACACTTGGAAGAAACTGATTATCTAGACCCATGTCAGTCAGGCTTAAGGCTTGGGCATGGGACAGAAACAGCCTAGGTCGCCTTGGCAGATGATATGAGGAGGGCTTTGGACAGGGGTGAATGCTCCTTCCTTGTTCTCCTCGACCTCACAGCGGCTTTCGATACCATTGACCACGGTATCCTCCTGGACCACCTGGAGGGGTTGGGCATTGGGGACATCGTATTGCGGTGGTTTCGATCCTTCCTCTCTGGCAGGTACCAGAGGATAGCACTGGGAGAGGAGGTTTCGGACCCGTGGCCACTTACTTGTGGGTTGCCACAGGGTTCCATCCTCTCCCCGATGCTATTTAACATCTATGTGAAGCCGCTGGGGGCTATCATCAGGAGGTTTGGGGTGCAGTGTCATCAATATGCGGATGACATGCAGCTCTACCTCTCATTTAAATCTTCACCAAGGTTGGCCGTAGAATCCCTGTCCAAATGTCTGGAGACAGTGAGTGGCTGGATGGGGAGGAATAGGCTGAAGCTGAACCCTGACAAGACCGAGGTACTTTTGGTGGGAGACAAGAGGAGGCTAGGGGATGTTGACCTGGTGTTGAATGGGGTACGGCTACCCTTGAAAGACCAAGTCCGCAGCCTGGGGGTCATTTTGGACTCCCAGCTGTCCATGGAGGCTCAGGTGTCAGCTGTGAGCCAGACAGTGCTGTATCAACTCCATCTGATACGGCGGCTGCGCCCCTTTCTTCCCGACCATCTGCTCCCATTGGTAGTACATGCCCTGGTCTCCTCTCGTTTAGACTACTGTAATGCTCTCTACGTGGGGTTACCCTTGAAGACGGTTCGGAAACTGCAGCTGGTACAGAACGCGGCGGCTCGCCTGATTAAAGGCAGTGCTGAAGGAGTTGCACTGGTTACCAGTTGTTTTCCGGGCCAAATTCAAGGTGTTGGTTTTGACCTTTAAAACCCTATATGGTTCCGGCCCAGCCTATCTTAAGGAGCGCCTCCAGCAGCACCAGACAGGCCGCTTAACAAGATCAGCCTCGGATGGCCTTCTCTCTGTCCCATCAGCCAGGACAGCTAGACTGGTGGGGACGAGGGAGAGGGCCTTTTCTGTGGTGGCCCCCACTCTGTGGAACTCCCTCCCTAGGGAACTCCGCCATGCCCCCTCTTTAATGAGCCTCCGTCGTGCATTAAAAACGTGGTTGTTCAGGCAGGCATTTGGGGTGGGTTAGGGTATTTTAGAAAACGTTTTTATTGTAGAATTTTATTGTTTAAAACTGTTTTTATGGTATGCTGTACATCGCCCAGAGTGGCTGGGTGACCAGCCAGATGGGCGATTCATAAATTTAATAATAAAAAAATAAAAATAAAGTCAGCATATGCAATTTGTATGCAGATTGCCACCCTCTTTTGTTGTCTTTTTTGTGTGACGCATTTCCTACATTTTGGCCATTCATAAGTGGCCACCCTACTCCCTGGAGAAACACCCCCACAGAGGACACTCCCTGCTGTTATCTCCAAACTCAGATTAGAGATAACACTGGGGATGATGCAGGAGAGAAAGGGGTGGGACGTTATATCATCCTGGCATCAGCATGTGGTGGGCCAGCTGGCATGAAACACGTCTGCGCCCCTGATTTAAGAGCTCGGGAGTTGTCCTCATGGTTCATTGACCCACCCACAGTTCACTGTCTTGCCTGATATAGCAAGCAGGTATCTAGTTATTGCCCCAGCAAGCAGGAAAGATGAGTAAGTGTAGAGTAGGGTTGGCTGTTGATGGGAAATCCAGCCCTTTGGGGCTCACTGGATTTCCCTGGAGCCCCAAGCGCAGCTTGCATTTGTGAGCCGAGCCACGGGCGTTTTCCTGAAATCCGGGAACTTCCTTGGTTGTCCTCCTGTTCAAATCACCATTCATGCAAATTGCAGCCATAATTTGCATAAATTGCGGCCACGATATGCCTAATTAAGCGCGTCATGTCTGCAATTTGTGTACATTATGCAAATTGCGGCTGCAATTTGCATGAAATGGCAATTTTGAGAAAAAGGGGGCGGGGACAAAAATATGCAGGCTGGGCTCAGTCTATACAAATTGAGTCAGTCCATCTTGCAGATAAGTGAGCTGGAGCCCAGGGGTGGGAGGTGGGGAGCTGCTGAAAGCTCAGTGCACTTCACCCCCTGGACAGATTCCTCTGACATCACTAGTGTCGAGACCATTGGAAGATACTGTTGATGTGTGTACAGCTTCTGTAATTCAGCCTCATCAGTGGCTGTGTGCCATTTGTTGTCTGAAGAATCCCTATAAATAGCTTGTGTGGCTTTTCATAAAGTTCTGAGGATTCTTAGCAATGAACGCCGCTGTAGAAATGCACCCACCAAATTGCTATTTTATTATATTACCATTGCACATTGGAAGGTGACAATTTCAATGATTTGATCAACTCCTTTATTGGAATCCCAGCCAAGTTGACTCAGCTCTTTGTCTTCCTAAGGGTGATAAATTGAGTTTTATGTGTGTGGAGCTTACCGGGGGTGGATCTTTTTCAGAAGTGACTTTATATCAAGGAGAAAAGAGAGAAAATTGTAATGATATTACTTGGCAAAGATTCATTCCTCCCCCCACCATCTTTCTTTTTTTTTATGGCAGAAAGGATGATTGGTGTAGGTGTTCCTTTTGCATGAAGTGCTCCATGGATGGATACACACATTGTAGGAATCATCTGAAGCCAGTTAAAAACCTCAAGGTGCCTCTGGGTATGGTCTGAAGGCCTATGATGAAGCGGCCTTGCTGAAGTAAAACAAGTCTGCATCTGGTGAGCACCTTGATGAGAGTCTTAGTGAGAACCCAATGATGACTCCCTTGCATTCTATGGAGCTGAATTAGAGAACTCCACAGATCTGAATTAGAACAGTAAGGAGTAGGCAAAAAAGTGTCCCCAACAGCCAATCAGGGATGACCCCCAAAATGCCTACTGTTATGTATTATTTTTATTGTTTATTGTTTTTGAACCTTGACAGTTCCTGTAGTGCTGGGAGTAGCAACACTGGGTGGAGCTTCTGCTAAGTTGTCACTTCTTTGTGTGCTGAATGAAATAACAGTTGTGTGTGAGGCCCACTGATTCTGCAGTCATTCCTTCTACCAATTCATCATCAATGATTCTATGGCAGATGCCCAAATGATAATCACTCACTGAGGGGCATTCCAAGTAAAGTGTCTGCAATTCAGAATTTCTGTGCCCTCCAGATTGTTCCAACAGTTCATGGAAACCCTACTTTCTGGAATTCCAGGTGTTGCACCATAATTTTTGACGATGTCCTGCTCATGGGATCAACAGGGGAAGAACTTGCCAAATGACTTCAAGAAGTCCAATATCATTTTGACACATCTGGCATTCATGTAAAAAAAGAGAAATGCAAAATCGGAACGTCCAGCGTGACATTTTTGGGCTACCATATTGATGCTTCCGGCATTCACCCCACTGACGAAAGCATACATGCAATTCATGATGCACCTGCTCCAAAAACAAAGTAGGAACTTCAGGACTTCTTGGGACTTCTTAATTTCTACCATGTATTTCTTCCACAGAAGGCTACCATTGCTGAGCCACTGCATCACTTGCTGGGAAAAGGAGTTCCATGGAAATGGACCGGCCAGCATGAGAATGGTTTCCAGAAGGTCAAACACTTGTTGAGTTCAAATTCTGTGCTTGTACATTATGATGGAAAAAACAACAACCCACTAATTCCTACTCTACCAATGCTTCTTCTTATGGGGTTGGTGCTGTGCTAAGCCACAGTACCCCTCCCCCAGTATACATAACACCTACACAGCCTCTAGCAAGTGCCTTGTGCAGGGGTGAAGAACCTCAGGCCCAGGAGCCAGATCTTGCCCTCCTAGGGTCCCAATCTGTTCTTCAGGGGTTTCCCAGATGGCCACACCCCCTCCTCCCAACCACCAACCAGTTGGCAGTTTCCCGGCTTTTGTGCTTGGTTTTTTCGCCATTCTAAAGGTGTAATGCCTCTCCTAAGGCTTAGCCACTGGCAGTAAGAGTTTTAGGGCACAATCCTATAGTGGCTAGATGGCTATAGGATTGTTTGGTTTCCAGGAACTGATCATGGAGCCCTCACTTCAAGGGTGGTTCCTGGAAAACCGCCTCCCCTCCCCCTCCCCCTTGTAGGCAGTGTGGATCGTCTCTGGGCTCCTTGTACAGATGAGCAGCATGGAGCAGAGCAAAAGGGGGCATCCTGGGGGGCAGGGAGAGGCGGGAAGTGCAGAAGCGCTGGTACGATGCTTGCTATACATCATGTGGCCTCCCCCTGCCCCTGCTCCAAGGTCCCAGCGCCAGACAGCTGAAATTGGCCATCTAGCTGCAAATGCAAGGCAGCCAGAGTGCAGAGGAGAAGATCCCTTCCATGGTTCAACCACCCTGCATTGGATAGGTGGTCACCTCTGAGTTCAGTGACCCTTAAGCAACAATATGCTGGTATTTGGGCACCACACTTTTTGCCTTTGACCCTGCTCACCACTGGAATGGTGGGCCCCTGTCAGGTTCTCTGAAATGGAATTCAGTTAAATCCTTAGGCTAATTCCCTGCCCCTGTCTTAGTGGATCTCTTACTATTGCACAGGCATGGGTGCGTGGGTCTAGAAAAAGTCCATATGGAAGGTGCCAACACCTTATGAAGTCACATGTCCCACCTCCCTATTGTCCATGTGTACCACGAGTTGGGGCAGCTGTTCATCCTACATTTCCCCATCTCAGCCTGAACCAGGGTGGGGCAAAACATCTCCCTGCAGAAACCTGGAGAGGTGCAACATTGCCACCAGATAGTGCAGAAACAAAATCGGGTAATTTGAAATGCCAATTTTGGATAGACATTTGCGGGGC
The DNA here is from genome assembly GCF_057233095.1 of Heloderma suspectum. Classification (NCBI taxonomy): domain Eukaryota; kingdom Metazoa; phylum Chordata; class Lepidosauria; order Squamata; family Helodermatidae; genus Heloderma; species Heloderma suspectum. The sequence goes on from NC_139466.1 coordinate 8,824,284, forward strand.
GGGGGGGTGCAAGCCTTCCTAGCAGAGAAGAGCTGGATGCACCAATTGGTTGTCAGTGCAGTCTTAATTTTGAGGTAGAAAGCATTCCGTATAGCCCTAACTATTACTGCCAGAACAGGGATTTACCATGAAAGCCGCTAAAACCTTAACTGTGGAAACAGTAAAATGTAATGTGTTGCCATAAAATCCCTTTAACCTTTTGATGAATTTGAGTTTTAAATGGAGCACTACAATTGTTTCATCTTTTAAGTACAAGGGAAATCTTTCTTTCTTTCTTTCTTTCTTTCTTTCTTTCTTTTTTAATAGAAAGAGGATCAGACGGGAAGGGAGAACTAGAGAACCAGGGAGGGGCAGGTTGTGGATGCGAATTGTGATTGCACCTACAAGGTTTACCTCCTAGAGTCCTTTCAGATATCTGGAACCTTCATCTGTCCCTCACTGTGACAATGTAACAGTTTCATTTCAAGATGTCTGGGAAGCAAACACCTGGACTTGGAAATGACTATAAGGCAGTCTTTCAATATTATTGTTTACAGACCTTTACAGCTCAAGCCCCAAATGCCTACTTATAAGTAAGTCCCACCTAAGTGCATATAGAATTGTAGAGTACTTCACACTTCCTTTTTTTTCTGGATTAAAATAAAATCCTTTATTTTTGTCACCACACAAAAAAAATTAAACTTCCATGAAATGACAACACCTCAATATATTCAGTTAGTGAAAAAACCTCAACAAATCATTTTCAGCCACTCATGTGGATGATTATTGGGATGTATGTGCTATAAGGTGACATATTTTCATCCTTTTCTCCTTTCTTATCCATTTCTGCTGGCTTTGAAGTATCTCTCCCAGCATAAGCCATCGAGTCAGATTCCTTCGAGCTTAATATCCTATCAATAGCCCTTTTAAGATTTCGTTACATTTCTGTGGAGCATTCTTAGCTCATAATCACAGCACACATCTTCATCGCTCCACAGGGAACTCTCTTGCAAATATTGGGAAACCCACATGTTTTCCACATTATAGCTCCAGAAGAGAGCCAACCCCAAGCTGTGTGTATATTGTTCTAACTATTGTAGTATCCTAGAATGCACCTTAACGATGCCCCGGGGAGATTGCGGTGATGCATTTGTTACTTTATTGATCTCTTTTCTACATTTATTATTGCTTTTATAATTTACTTATTCCACACCTGGCACTTTTATCTGCAGAGCATCTTGCAAGCACAATCTTTTCACACATTCTTGGAGAAACAACAGAAATGAAAAAGAGTGCAGAACTGGAAATACAGGGGGTTTTTTTCCCCCTCCTCTCCTAATACATTTAGGAACTTTTCTTTGCCTTCTGCTCTTCGAGACTGTGTGGATCTTTGCTGGGTTTATTTTAATTATTATGTCATTCATCTGTTGCAGTAATTGGACATATCACATATTGTTCTTTGTGACAGAATTGCTAGAGAACCCCAATAACTAAAGTGATTAAATAATTGAAAGCTTCTGGGAGCTCAAAGTAGCCTCCTACAGGAGGTTGTCCACTATTATTTTTAATGAAATGCCACAGTGGGCAATCTTCTCTGGGATGTCTGTCTGTCTGTCTGTCTAAATGTGTGTGTGTGTAAGCTGTGACAATTTTTTCTGCCACATTTTTCAATTATTCTCATTCAATGAGATAGAAAAGGCTTTCAAAAAGAAATTCAACAGTGAAGAAAGTTTCAGAGGAATTATTTTTATGGGTTGGGTTTGGGCTTCTTGTGCTTACCTTACTTAGGAAGTGGCTGAAGAGTGTGCATAAGTGTCCTATTTTTTCATGGTACAATCCTCTCTCCAGCAACCTGTAGCCTCCTCAGCTTCCCACGCTTCAATGAAAGCCCAGGGGAAGATATCATGAGGTGATTCCTCCCACAGGCTGGCCATCTCTCTCTCTCTCTCTCTCTCGCTCTCTCTCTCAGATCAGGAAGTGTAGGCAGCCTGGGAGGCTGCAAAACAATGGGGAGATGTGTAATATAAAGAAAATTCATGCAGCATCTCTGGGCTGCCTCTCAGTTATTCATTAAGCTCAAAAACATCACAAAAATAAATTATTAAGCACCCTGAGAATGAGGCAGAATAATGGAAGTCTCTTTCACAGAAGAAGAAAGCATTCTCAGGAAATTGGAGGACAGATTTTGGCACAGCACCAGCTCCACCTCTTCCCTGGAGCCAGGTGCAACACTGCCCCCCCACACCTGTATTGTAGTGGATGCAAAATGGGGTCCAGCCTGCCAGCAACTTGATGCTGTTGCCGCTTACACACACACACACACACACACACACACACACACCACTAAACCCCAATGGAAACAAAGAAAGAAGCTGTGCTGCAACTCTGGCCAATTGTGAGCCCTACCTGTAAGTAATTGTGGAAAACTTATCTTCCACCTGGAGAGTGTCCCCTCTCTGTGAATTTATCTGCACACACAAATAGAGCAGAGAAGTTTGAGAGACCATTTGTGCAGACCTCTGATATATCATAGCTATGGAGCCAGTGTGGAGTAGTGGCTAAAGGGTTGGACTGGGAGTTGGGAGATCTGGGTTTTAGTCCCCACTTGGCCATGGAAGCTCACTGGGTAACTTTGGGCCAGTAATAGAGCATCTCTACACCAGCCTAAAATCCTGCATTTAGAATTGGGCTTTTTGCTTCCATTTTAAATGCAGCATCACGATGACTCCCTTTTTCACCCCCTTCCTTTTCCTCCACCCCCTTCCCCCTCCTTCTCCCCATATCTGAGTCTTCCATTAGCTTTCATTGATCTCACTCTTCTTTTTGCCGCTTTTCCTCTTTTCATGGAGGAAACTGAAGCAGGAGGACACAATGGGGTAATCTGATAGCTTATTATCTGTGATCTATTTAAAAATGGAACAAAGGGCATTTAGTGCAGGAAACACCCTGGAAGGTCACGGAATCTTGTAAAGAGCCCATAAACTTCCATAAAGGAGCATCTCCATTGCAGGAAAAAAGCTCAGTGTGAAGGAACCCATAGACTCCCAGCCCAACCTACCTCACAGGGTTGTTGTTGTGATGATAAAATGGAGGAGAAGGATTATGTATGCCATCTTGGGTTCCTTAAGGTGGAAAAAAGGCAAGATATAAATGTAATAAAATAAATAAATAAATATGCTCTCTCTCTCTCTCTCACACACACACACACACACACACACATACAGATGTTGTTAAATCCATTTCATTTGTGTTGCATAGATTGTCAGGTGTCCTTCATTCCATTGTCCTCACATTGACAGAATCTGATATATTTTTAGTAACGTATGGGGATTTCGTTCCATTTGTGCTAATGAGCATTAACGCAAGTGTGAATTTGTGCAAAGCCCTCAAAAAAGTAAAGACCAAAAAACAGTCTGCAAATCCACAGAATCCATGCAACTCAGAAAAAGCCAGTCAGCTGAGGAATCTGCAGGTCTTATTCAAAGAAATCTGAACTCCTTTGAACCTGTTGTGGATTTCTCCAACATAGATAGATGATAGACAGACAGACAGACAGTCAGATAGATACACACACACACACACACACACACACACACACACGAAGATAGATAGATTAAGGGCAGAGTAATTTCAAAATATATTTAAAGCTAAACATTTTGCCTTCCACCCTCATCTGCAGCTGTGATGTTACTGAAGTCTCTTTTTCCCTGATATGAGGGCAGCTAAAGGTTTATTTCACAATTTCACCTTATGTTCTTAACAGCATCGATGACATTAGCATATTGCAATGGATGGATTCTTGTGATGAAATAATAATAATAATAATAATAATAATAATAATAACAACATCATATAATCAAGTCCTGACTGAAAAGGGTTATATAATATTTGAGTCAGAGCAGATTGGATTATTTTCCAATTAGAAGTCCCCACCGCACTAAAGCTGTGAAATATCGGTAAGTATAGAGCTGTCTGTTAAAGAGGCTGGAACTTGTTATGCTTCATTTGAGTTAACATCAGTTTAGGATTAATTTGCATTAGGAACAAAATAACACAATTGTCTCACAGGGGGAAAAAAAAGGATAATGTATGTATGCATTGCCATGTGTTTGGCATAGACTTGCTACCAATCTGCTAACTTTAATTTAGCATTTTTTTAACTATGATCTTCAGTATGAACCTTTGTTCTAGTGTGGAAATTGATCTAGAGTACTTAAATTTTGTAAAGATGAAATGAATTAGGGAAAATGTTCAAAGCAATTAATTTTCCTAACTCAAAGGGGTTAGCAAAAAATACTTTTTAAATATATTATTTTGGGTTTTATTTTAAGTGTTGTTGTTTTGTTTTAAATGGCATTGTTGTTTGTTCCTAATTATTGATTCTAAAGGATTTATTTATTTTGGGGGGAGCAGGGGAGAGAAGGAAGAACAGGACATATAAATATTGTATTTACTTAATGCTTATCGCCTCCAAACCAATGAGGGGTTGTGTGTGTGTGTGTGTGTGCGTGCGCGCACGCGCGCACATACGTATGAATATCCATCACACCTGAAGATCAGAAGTGAAATTTGAAATATTTCAAAATTCAGAACTTAATTTTGAAAATGCTTGCCAAATTTTGAATATGAAGAACCATCAGAAAGAACTCTAACTTTTGAAATAGACACACACACACACAAAGTTTTCCTTACACAAAACTTATCATTTGTGTAAGCAGGAAAGATGAAAGACAATGGGAAAGATATAAAATTAGAGATACCATGGTAAATCTGTCAGGTTTTGTCTCTGACATGGATATGATCAGTGATAGGGGAGACTTCAGAAGAACTGGAGGAGTTCAAAAGATGAATGTGGTGAAGGAGCAAACTTTCTAGGGTTCCTCTTCCTACCCAACCATTTGTTGTTGTTGTTGTTCAGTCGTTCAGTCATGTCCGACTCTTCGTGACCCCATGGACCATAGCACGCCAGGCCTTCCTGTCCTGCGCACTCTCCCAGAGTGTGCTCAGGTTCATATTCATTGCATCGGTGATGCTATCTAGCCATCTCATCCTCTGCCGTCCCCTTCTCCTTTTGCCTTCAGTCTTTCCCAGCATCAGGGTCATATAAATTAACCCCAAGACTCTTCAGATCCAGGTCCAGTTCATAATATAGTTTGACCCCCACCAGCCAGCCTCCCTACCAGTTTCCTCACCCACCCCATCCAAGCAAACACACCCTTCTAAAGTGGTGGGGAACCAGTGTCATGGAGAGCTTGCTGATAAATCAATCAGAGAGACCTCTACTTATCTGAAACAGAAACTTATCAGCTTTATCAGCATCAGTTTCTGTTGGAGGGCCTGAATTTGTAGTGTTTAGTTCATTTAAAATTGGGGTGCATAGTAGAGATGGGGGAGAAATTCATTTGGTTCACATTTTAATTCAACCTTACTTAATTAATTTTGCACTTTGGAACCAATATGTGAATGAACACTCAGTTAAGCTTTCAAATTCATACTTCTCTGAATTTTACAATGGAGTTCTCCAATCAAAAAGTGTACAAGCTTGTGTCTATAAGGGGAAGTGCACACACAAAGGTGTGGAATAACATTCAAATTGCCAGAGGGGCTGTGGCTCAGTGGTAGAGCACCTGCTTTGCATGCAGAAGGTTCCAGGTTCGATCCCTAGGATCTCCAGGTAGGCTGGAAAAATCATTGCCTGGAACCCTGGAAAGCTGCTGCCAGTCAATGTCAACTGGGCTAGATGGACCAAGGGACTGGCTCAGTATAAGGCAGCTTTCTATGTTTCTATCCATAGTAGGAACAATGTAGTAGGAACAATGCTTGCAAAGCATGTGCCTATTAGGCAAAACTGCATAGAAAAATGCATGTATTAGGAGAAATGCAGGCAAAGATCTGTACGAATATTCCGGATTTGTACTCTGAAAGTTGGGATGAAATGGAATTAATTAATATCACCTAAGCAGCACTAAAAAGGGTCACTAGCATCACCATGTGCCCTACTTCACAGAGGACATCCCTCTATTTGAAGGGCTGTCAAAGGACAATCCTCAATTTCAAAGGCTCTAGTCCAAGTCTAGTTCAAAGATAAAGGGCCATAAGATGGGAAGGCTTTGAAACTGTCCATCAGCAGTTAGCGACTGGACAGAAGACTGAGTGGGTACATAGGTCACTTGGTCACAGTCTTGCCCATTATAGTGTGATGTACCATCTTCCTTTTTAAATAATAGTCATTATTTCTAACTGTTCACCCACACATATGATCTAGCATATGCACGTCTTGTGCAAACCGGTGTCCTCTTTTTTTGGTGACACATTTCCTCTTTTGTGTTGTTGTTGAGGTGCAAAAGCTTCTGCCCTTTTTGTTTTATGTATCATTTATTTATTATAGAATTTGTAAACAGCTCCACATCAAAAGGTACTGGGGAGGTGTGCGAGAAATTAAAATATAAAAATACAAAACATTTACAATAAAAGCAAAACCATCAAGAAAGCAGTGGCTGAAACTGATCCAGGAATTAGGAAATTGCAACGCCAGCAATGAAGTAATGTAGGTGTATGCCTGATCTCAATTGGGTGGGCATTCTGAATGTACCACATCCATAGGTGCTTCCCAAATTTGGTTCTGTCAGTCAGTAAGGACACAATTGTATTGCATGCATGGAGTGTCCACAATTCCTGGAAGAAAACATAGCAACCTGTGCAGGTATGGAGCTCTGGAAGTCAGGGGTACATCTAGCTTTGTAGGGGGGCCTGGATAAGTCAGGAAGGGTCAGTCTTTACATCACTCCTGTACCCTCATTGGACATGTCCCTCAAAGGCAGCATCTGATTGGTTCAGATTGCTGCTACTAAAAATATTAGTTTTTTAAAAAGTGTTATTTTGAAATAGTGTGACACACTGCATGCTCGGCTTGCCTCACCAGCTGCCACAGCAATTTCTCTCGCAGCTAGCTGGGCAAGCTTGCAGCCAGGGTCAGGCTGGCATCAAGAAGGAGCCACCTATCAAAGTTCAGGGATTCCTTTGGGGACCCTCAGAACCCTGTGGTCCCAGACCTGCACCCCCAAGGTCTGACTCTGGCTGCCCCACTCCTGGGAGTGCTTCTGAGGAACAAGTGTGCAAAGCTCTCAATTTCAGCCACAATTCTGTGGAAAGAAAACTGCCTTGGGTGCATGCTTGTACATTTTCTTAGAAGAGGCTTAAAAAACAGAATGGTGTGTGTGCTAGTTAAGTTGTTTTGAGCCAACTCTGAAGCCCTTAACGAAACCCATCATTATGAGGTTGTTGTGTGGCTTTGTAATGCTAAAATTGACAGAGGCAATTTATTGCCCGTTCACTCATCTGCGTATGTAGCATGCATATAAAACTGCTGCCATGCCTTTTATTCATGTGGGTGCTCAAGAGGCACCTAAGCTCCTAAAAGTGCAGTCATTATCCTATAAAAAGGCCCGAGTGCCAATTTTTTGGCACTTACTCCACAACTGCAGCTTGAAGAGACTGTGTTTGGTGCCTTGGCCATCGGATTGGTGTCCCAAATAGGTAGCTTCCCATTCCGCGATGCTATCTTTGTAATGAACTGGGGCTGGGATAACTCAGGAGAAGAGAGAAATGGATTCTTATTTCTGAGTCTTGTTTGTAGGAATCCTCTGAGCCTGATATTATTGGTACCCCTGCTAAATAATATGCTACCCTGCGTCTGTGGTAACTGTGACCAAAAAAAAAAAAAAAAATCAGTGCATTCTTATACTGCCAGAGAGACCTGGCACCAAGGAAAAACCACAACAACACTGAGCAGGGTCTGCCAAAAATAAATAAATAGATGACTGGCTATTGTGTATGCCCTTGTACTGTACAGTGTGAACAGTACAAGGGATGGGAAAATCAGACTATTTCTGGTCCATGTCATTTTTGCATGTTCTCACTCATAAGTCCCTTCCATTCTGCCATTAAAATAAATCTGCACAAAAAATGTACATTGAAAGACACATTTAAATATGTGTTTTCAGTGTGTCTTCTCTCAAAATACACATTTAGATGCCTTTTTGTTCCTTTTGTTCTTTTTTTTGCCAAGAGCTATGTTGCATTATTCAGAGAACTGAAAAATCTGATGGATGATTAGATTCTAATCTATACGTTAGTTGAACTGGTAAATTTGTATTAGAATTTGCAAAGAAAAATTCCTCAAACACCCCTACTTTGAAGCACAATTCAAAGTGCTGGTGTTTGTCTTTAAAAACCTAAAAAGGTTTGGACAAAACAAAACAAAAGCTTGTAAGAAAAGAAAAAGAAAAAGCTTGGGACAAAATGAGTGCATTTCAAAAATGTAATTAATCCATGCATTTGGAAAAAATATGCATAGAAATACACACAGATTTTCATGCAAGAAGAAAAGAACAGCAGCAGCAACAATAACAGCAACAACAAATCTCACAATCTGATATGGAGGCTACACAGAACGAGTTTAGAAATGGGATTCTGAGAACTTCAGCAAGCTGGAGTTTTGCCAATTCGCACATCCCTATCCAGCAAGGGTAATTATGCAAACACCCCAGCATGCATGGTGGGGGAAATAAGCCACTGAGGTTTATTTCACCCTCCATGATATTGAGAACAGGCTCTTAGAGTCTCAGCCATTGAGCTACAACCCCTCACCATGGCCCTGGTCAAGCTGTAGTTTAAGGCACAACGGCAGGGCAAGCTGTCTTTTTTCCTGGTCAGCTAGTAAGTCTAATTTTCTGGCATGATTAAGTTTAGTTTGCAGTACTGTACTGACTCTTAATGCAATAGTGTTGATCAAAAATGGAGATTAAAAACAAAACAAAACACCTCAACTGGAACCAGCTAATGAATAATCTGAGAAAATCATCATCATACACCCTGGTAATTCTCTTCCCCTTTAAATCCGTTCTCAGAAACTGAGATGGGAGGTGACAGGAATCTGTGAGATTAAGCACATGAGGACTGCTGATAGTTGACAATAGGGTAATCTTGATAATTTACATTAAATTGTAGCACTTATCCTACTCTCTGTCATTTTAAAAAGGCAACCCAAAAGAAGCATCATCACTAATTTTTCAATTGAGCTCCAGTTTAATTTTTCAATGGAGCTCTCTAGCATCCTGTGAAGGATTTTATTACTGTGTACTGACAATGGAACTCCCTGGACTGAACTCCCTTCCTCTTTCTTTCTTTCTTTCTTTCTTTCTTTCTTTCTTTCTTTCTTCTCCACCCCCACTTTCCTATTATCTATAAAATCATTAATATTGTATTTATTTGTTCACAATCTCTTATGTTAGACTAGAGTGCAATCCAATAGTATACACTTGCTCTATGTAAAGTGCAAGTGTAGGAGTTGCATTTTATATAGTGCAATTTTGAATTTTGCCCTAGGTTCAAATTCTGATATAATCATAGGGTTGTACGAAAGTCACTTACCTTTTTGAAGGGTGACATTTGTGGTGGGGGGGAGGCACTCTGACCCTCCCCCCAAAATTCTCTCTGGCCGGCTCTGCTCCACAGAGATTCTGCGGAGCCACCCGCAGACGGACATCTGCCTGCTGGGCAGCCTACTGGGATGCACATGGCAGCTGCCGTAGCTGCCGCCATTTGCGTCCCTGTATTTTGCCGTGACAGGCTACGTAAATATTTACGTAGCCTATCACAGCAAAAAAAAAAAACAGCGGACATAAATGGCGGCAGCTACAGCGGCCACCATTTGCGTTCCCTTTTTTTCCACCATTTTAGCCTACATAAATATTTACGTAGGCTATTACGATGAAAAAAAAGGGGAACGCAAATGGTGTGTGGCCGCCATTCGCGTTCCCTTTTTTTTTTTTTGCCATTTTAGCCTACGTAAATATTTACGTAGGCTATTATGGCGGGGAAAAAAGGGAACGCGAATGACGGCCACTATGCCATTTGCGTTCCCCTTTTTTTCCCCGCTGTAATAGCCTACGTAAATATTTACGTAGGCTAAAATGGCAAAAAAAAAGAGAACACAAATGGCGGCCGCCGTAGCTGCCCCCATTTGCATCTGCTGTTTTGTTTTGTTTTTTGCCATGATAGGCTACGTAAATACTTACGTAGCCTATCATGGCCTCTGCAGGGATGCAAATGGTGTCCCTGCATTAGCCATGATAGGCTACGTAATTATTTACATAGCCTATCACGGCTATAATCAGGAAGTGAATGGTGGCCGCAGATGCGGCCGCCATTCACAAGTCAGCTCGGATGGCAGCAGGTAAGTGCTCCATTTCATGTGCCTTTCGTGGGGTGGGGGGTGGGGGGCTTCATTCCACCACAGATTTTAGGGGGCTGAATGCACTGGCATTTGGCCTCACCGAGATCCGTGGCAGAATTCTCTGACATCCCTATATAATCATGGAGAAACTGAGCAGTCTTTGTGCATAGATCAGTCCTCCAAATCCAGCAAGAGAAATCCACATTGGATGAGCATTTCCTTTACAATGCTGAGTGGTTGGATACATTTTTGATGAAGGTAAAAAGAAGCAAAGAGAAGTGGATTGCCTTACATGGCAATTTTAGTGCTTGCACATGGCCAGTCGTCTGTTGCTAGGGAGGGATCTCAGCCGCTACATCTCAATTGTATTTCCATCTTTATCAAATGGGGAATGGCCTAGCCATTGGGACATTGTAACAAGGAATAACTTAGGGATTATAAATGACTTTGCACATTAAGACTGTAGTGTACTGGTAGATTTTGTAGTGCACGACATTGTTACAGTTTGTAAAGTCACACACACAGCTAAAGTGCAGCAGTACAGTGCATAATAGGCATTGCAAGCTATTTGCGTTGCCCTTATTTTCGCCGTAGTCTACGTAAATCTTTACGTAGACTACAGCGACCAAATAAGGAACGGGAATGGCGGCTCCCTATGGGGGCCGCCATTTGCGTACGCGCTTTTTTTTTTTAAGTCACCTGTGATAGGCTACGTGACGATTAACGTAGCCTATCACGGCTGACTTTGCAGATCTAGCCATGATAGGCTACGTGAATCATCACGTAACCTATCATGGGGGCGTTTATTTTTTTTAAAAAAAACTTTTGAGTTCGCGGCCGGGCGAGGCGCCTCCTTCCCGGCCTGAATTTCGGCCGGGCGAGGCGGGAAGCCTCCCCCCCCCGGCCTGAACTTCACGGAGGGAGCAGCAAAGCGCCTCCCCCCCACGAAAAACTTCGAGGACAGGTAAGTGAGTTTCGTCCACCCCTAGTGAGGAGGGGTGGTCTTCCACGCAATCCTTATCCCCACGCCGAGCTGCACAACTAGGGATGTACGAATCCCTTACCTGGCTCTGCACAGGGGCATTTGGGGTGGGGGGGAGGAGCTCTGTCCCTCCCCCTGGAATCCTCAATGGGGGAGAGGCGCTCCATCCCTCCCCCCGGAATCCTGCCTGGCCAAGCCGCAGAGCTGCCGGCTGGCTCCGGCCGCCCGCAGCCGGACATCCGGCTGCTGGGCAGCCCTGCAGGGACGCAAATGGTGGCTGTCGTAGCCACTGCCATTTGCGTCCCTTTATTGAGCCATGATAGGCTACATAAATATCTACGTAGCCTGTCACAGCAGGGGGAAAACCCCCAGCATACACAAATGACGGTAGCAGCCGCCATTTGCGTACACTGGTTTCCCCCCCCCCCCTGCCGTGATAGACTACGTAAATACTTATGTAGCCTATCATGGCAGGGGGAAAAAAAACCCAGCATACACAAATGGCGGTAGCCACCGCCATTTGCGTTTGCTGGGTTCCCCCCCTCTGCCGTGATAGGCTTACGTAAATACTTACGTAGCCTTTCACGGCCTCCGCAGGGACACAAATGGCATCCCTGCACTAGCCATGATAGGCTACATAAGTATTTACGTAGCCTATCATGGCTAGGAAGAGGAGGAAGCGAATGGCGGCCAGGATGGCCGCCATTTGCAAAGCAGTGTGGACAGGAGCAGGTAAGTGCTCCGTTTCAGGTGCCTTTCGTGGGGCGAGGGTGGCAGGGACTTTGTCCCGCGCGCCTTTCATGGGTTGGGGGGGCGGGGGCTTCGTTCCAGGACAGTTTTGGGGGGGCCAAATGCACTGGCATTCAGCCTCACCGAGATCTGTCGCGGAATTCTCTGACATCCCTAAGCACAACCCGTTCGGGGGGCCTCAGGTGTCACCTGTCACCATAAGGTGCCTCTGCATGCACACCATCCCTAATCTCTTTCTGCTTTTGCCCATCCTAGCCACCAACTGAAATGTGTCCTATGAGAGATTGGACCATATTCCCCTACTGGATGCACCCCAGCCCCAATAACAGTGTGAAGTAGGCAAAATGACACACGGTAAAGGACAATTTAACTGTGAGCCTAAAATGCCTACATGGCTCCCAAAAGGGCAACCGGTATAAACTAGGGATGTCGGAGAATTTCTCCACGAATCTCCGAAATTGGTGGAGAAACGGTCCTCGCCCCCACCCCCCCCGGGATGGGACTTACCTTTGTCGAATGTCCCTGGCGGCGGCGGCTCCCGGCGGCGGTTCGGCAGTGGTTCGGCGACCGGTCTTCCGACCGGCTGCCGCCGCTCCCATTTCCAAGTAAAAAAAACAAACAAACAACAAACGTGATAGGCTACATAAAGATTTACATAGCCTATCACGGCTAGATTTTCAAAAAACACCGTGATAGGCTACGTAAATGTTTACATAGCCTATCACGGCCGACTTTGGGGAAAAAAAGAAGAAGCGCATACGCAAATGGCGGCGCCCATGGCATTGCCCTTATTTTTTCCGTAGTCTATGTAAATGTTTACATAGACTACACGTGCCCAAATAAGGAATGCAAATGGCAGCGCCCATGGGCACCGCCATTTGCGTACGCGCTTCCCCCCCCAAAATCAGCCATGATAGGCTACGTAAACATTTACGTAGCCTATCACGGCTGATTGCAGGGGACGCAGACGGCGGCAACTATGGCCGCTGACATTTGCGTCCCGGCAGGAGACAAGATTTGAGGCCGGAGGGACGGGGCGCCTCCCCCCCTGGCCAGAATTTTGGCAGGGAGGCATGGGGAGCCTCCCACCCCGCCCAAAATTTTGGGGGGAGGGACGGAGCACCTCCCCCCCCACTGCGAAGCAAGCTGCGGGACCAGGTAAGGGACTTTCATCCATCCCTAGTATAAACCCACACTGCTTAAGGGAGGGCAGGAGGGAGCCGCGCGAGCGAGTGAGTTGGATTGAGAGGGGGCGCAGGGCTTAAGAGGTCTCTGCCGACCCCTCCCCTGCCTGGTGGTGCCGGGGGAGGCACCCAATAGGCAGCAGCCACCTCTTCTCTCCCCCCCCGCAACTCCCCCCCTTTTGCCAGTCAAGCTGGCGCCGGGGTTAGGGCTTATGCATTAGGACCCACGTCATTGTGATCACATGCATAGTAAACTGGGAGCACGTTCCATTGAACTCAGTGGTGCTTACACCTGAATGCACAGGCTCAACTTGGAAAACACATTGAGCTGTAAGACATGATCTTCAGTCAGCTGAACTGTAACCTTTAGCATTTAATTAGAAATGCAAATGGTTGTGCCAAAACATGCTGTTAGCATTGAAACTGTTAGTGTGAAGCAGGAACATCATCAAAGAAAAGGAAAGAACAATCCAGCCTCTGCTTGATTATTTTCCTCATTGCCTGACTCCCGCTGTGCTAATTTCTCACAAACCATCGTAAGAGTCAAAAGCCTCGTTATCACCTCACTCTCTGGGCAGAGCAAGGAGAATGTTCAGCTACCTGGGCACTGTGGCAAATGACAGTACCACCCGACCCGTACCCTGAAAAAGAAAAACAGGGGGAAAAAATGTCCAGAGCTGTGCTCTCTAAAATTCCCCCTCACTACACCGTTGGTCCAGATACTGTTCAAATCATTGGCAAATCCCCCCCCCCAGTGCTTTTAAGAGGCAGAATCATTAAAAGAACCCTGTTAAAAGAACCCAAAGGCCTTTTTGTCTTCATTTCCTTTTTTCAGCCAGATGGTTTGAGAAACAGGATATGAAAGCAACTGTACTGTCCCCAAACATTTTGCTGCTAGAAGCTGTTCCCAATTCCCCTCACACACACCCCATGCCCCTCATTGTATGCAACCTTACAATGTACGGTTGTAAAACAGCCGGTGTGGTGTAGTGGCGAGAGTGTTGGACTGGGAGTTGGGAGATCCGGGTTCTAGTCCCCACTTGGCCATGGAAGCTCACTGGGTGACTTTGGGCCAGTCACTGACTCTCAGCCTGACCTACCTCACAGGGTTTGTTGTGAGGATAAAATGAGAAGGAAGAAGAGGACCATATAAGCCACCTTGGGTTCCTCATGGAGGAAAAAAGGTGGGGTATAAATATAATAAATACATACAGATATACATACATACATACATACAATAAACCTTGCTGCACCCTTCAGACACCAGTTCCTCTTGCCCCCCATGGTGCCACAGGACTGAAAGGACATATTCCTGTCTGAAAGATAGTCTCTTCCTGCTTCCTTATCAGGGGCTTCCGGGAGGCTGATGCCAAAGAGGGCTCAATTTGCCTGCTTTACTTGTTGAAAAGAAAAAAACGCCCTCTGATAGGCTACATGACGATTAACGTAGCCTATCACGGCTAGATTTGCAAAGTCAGCCGTGATAGGCTACGTCAATCGTCACGTAGCCTATCACGGGGGCGTTTTTTTTTGTTTTTTTTAACTTTCGAGTTCGCAGCCGGGCGAGGCGGGAAGCCTCCCCCCCCAGCCTGAACTTCACGGGGGGAGCAGCGAAGCGCCTCCCCCCCACCGTGAACAAGCTTCGGCAAAAGGTAAGGGACTTTCGTCCACCCCTAGTGAGAGCTGGACTATAAGGAAGGCTGAGCGCCGAAGAATTGATGCTTTCGAACTGTCGTGCTGGAGAAGACTCTTACGAGTCCCCTGGACTGCAAGGAGGTCAAATCAGTCCATCCTAAAGGAAATCAACCCTGAGTGCTCATTGGAAGGACAGATACTGAAGCTGAAGCTCAAATATTTTGGCTATCTAATGCGAAGAGAAAACTCTGGAAAAGACCCTGAATCCTGGGAAAGACTGAAGGCAAAAGGAGAAGGGGACGGCAGAGGATGAGATGGCTAGATAGCATCACTGATGCAATGAATATAAACTTGAGCACGCTCCGGGAGAGAGTGCAGGACAGGAAGGCCTGGTGTGCTGTGGTCCATGGGGTCACGAAGAGTCAGACACGACTGAACGACTGAACAACAACAAGGATTAGTAAATATTTTTCGCTGGTTGTTCTTAAGCTTCATCGTTATATAGTAGCTAAAAGTCATGATATGGCCAATGGAAATGAATTCTAAGCTTGCTTCTTTGTTATAAGCCTGAAGACACAGTACTGAAATTGATTATTTATGCTGTATTGACTTGTAAGATTGGTGTAATCTTTAAGTAGAGTGATATTTGAAATTTATGTGTAATGTATTTTAAATTTAAGTTTGTTATGTAAACTTCTGATAATATTTTGCTTTGTTTTCCTCTCTTTTTGTGTTTCTTCTTCTTTTTTGTTTCCTTCCTCTTTGCTCTTCTCTCTCCTTTTTTTATATTATCTCCTTTCTTCCCTTCTTCCCCCCCTATTTCATTATTGAGGGGTCCTCTTAAGAATACTGTAATGTTGGAAACTGTAGAAGATGGTTATGTTGTTGGTGTTCTTTGGTTCATTTATAAAGATGAAAGTAGAATAAAAAGTATTAGGGAAAAAAAATACATCTGCCAGGATGATGGTAAGAGTAAAATGGGCAGCATGTGTTACAACAATCTTGAATCAATTGGATTCTTTGCCAGTTTTTCCAGGTTCAATTTGAAATGCTGGTATCGATCTTTAAAGTCCTGAATGGCCTAGTGCCTTTTTTTTTCCTGTTTTTTTTTTTTAAAGACCACTTTGTGCCACCATAAGCAGAAACTAGAAGGTCACCTTTCAGGAATTACGTAACAATGAATTTCCTGAATAGGCTGGGGGTTGCCTCTCCCAGCTTTACAATTCTATGAGACTGGACTGGCCCTAAGACCAGCATTAAAAGCCCTGCTCTCTGCCTCAATCATTAATCAAGTTCAGAGGGTAAGGTCCCGGAGACAGGATCTCCTCGGTGGTGGTGACACAATTGTGGAACTCTGCCACCCCCCTCCTGTTATTACACAGACTTAGAAACAAAACAAACAAACAAACACCCTTTGTATCCCATTGACAGGCTTTTTTTAAATGATCAGTGCCATTTTTTCATGCTGGTTCTTCCATTGGCATGTTTGCAAATGAAATCATAGAATAGTAGGGCTGGAAGGGGCCTACAAGACCATTGGATCCAACCCCCTGCTCAATGCAGGAATGTTTTGGAGCCCGCTGGAAACTGCATGTATCATTTGATACATTCTGAATTGCTGTTTCACTGTCTCTTTTTGTGAGCCACCTTACAGGAATCTTCAAAGGTGGGATGTCAAAAATAAAATGGATATGTAACATGCACTACATTCCCTGTACCTATTCTTGGCAAATCACCACTTCTGTTGCATCAGCATCTTGTCATTGATTTGGGGGCATGACATGGGTCCCATTTAACTGTCTTGTTAATAACGGCTAGAATTCTTCAGGATTTCAGCCCCCTCCCCTTTGTTGTTGTTCAGTCGTTCAGTCATGTCCGACTCTTCATGACCCCATGGACCATAGCACGCCAGGCCTTCCTGTCCTCCGCTCTCTCCCGGAGTGTGCTCAAGTTCATATTCATTGCATTGGTGATGCTATCTAGCCATCTCATCCTCTGCCGTCCCCTTTACACAGATTACAGAGTTTTGTGATATGTTCCATGGGGTTTTCTTGGCAAGAATACTGGAGTGGGTTGCCATTTCCTTCTCCAGTGGACCACATTTTGTCAGAACTCTCTGCCATGACCTGTCCGTCTTGGGTGGCCCTGCACGGCATAGCTTATGGCTTCACTGAGTTACGCAAGCCCCTTCGCCACAACAAGGCAGTGATCCATGAAGGGGTTACTAATCCTAGTATCATAATATTGATAATAATAATTAAAAAGAAAAGAGTTTATAAATAATAAAAATAACAACAATAAAACAATCACTAATATATTTTATACTATCTATATTTTATAATTTCGAAATATATAAATGAGTGTGCACATCTCTGTACACCCTCACATGGAAGATTTAAATACAATCTATCATATCCATTTTAAGAGAAGAAGAAAAAAAAGGAAAAGGATGAAAGAAAAAGAATGGATATACATAATCAGCTATCTCTTTGGCCTTATAGACCAAACATAGCCAATTGACAAAACATGTTTGTAAATTCCAGTTCATGGAGCTGGAGCAGAAGTCTCGTGTGTTTTTCCGATTAGCCATGCCGCCGCCATTTCGTGATTTAGAAACTTCTTCATCTGACCTTCAGAGAAAATGCAAAACGTAGCAGGATATTTTAAATGATATTGTAGATTCATTTGTTTTGCCAGATTTCTCGCCTTGGTAAATACCCTTCTTTTATCAACAACTTCTTTGGTGTAATCTGGAAATAACATAACTCTATCTTGTTTTGATCCCCCCAAAAGATTTTCCCCCGGTCTTGCCAAACGCAGGATATGATTTTTTGTGGAGACTCTTGTAAATTAAACTATAATCGTATAGTCAGTCCCTTTAGCATTTGGCACATGGAATGTATGCTCAATATCAAGTACATAATCAGATGAAAAAGGAAGTATCTCATGCAGGAGCTTATCTACAAAAGTAAACAAATTTATATCAGTAACTAAATCTTTGATACCAATAATACACACATTTGCTCTGCGTGTGAAAGCCTCCAATTACGAGATTCTTGCAGAAAAATTATCATGAAAAGCTTGCAAGACGGTCTCCTGTGCTGCCACTCAATCTTGCCTCTCATTAACCACTCGATCTTGCAGCTCGTTAACCTTCACCTCCATTTTTTGCCAAGAGTTGTTAATTAAATCCACAGCCCCTTGCAGGGTGGTGATGGAATCTTGGATTGAATCCAGTCTCTTAGTCTGTTCAGCAGATTGCAAAGACAAAGCTTTTATCAAAGCAAGTAACTCCTCTATATTTTCATCAATTCTCGAAGCCTTTGCCAAGGGAGGTGTGGGAGAGGTCGAGGGCACTTTTCTTCTCCTTGGTGTTGCCATCCTTCTTTTTAAACAAATCTTGTAGGTCCTCGAATATTGCTGGTATTCCTTAGTCCATAAACACTAAAAACTATATTGGGGCACATCAGCCCTGGTTCCTCCTAATTAGATAGGAGTTTTCAAAACAACTTTGAGTGGTGATTAAGCTCTGGCAGACTTGCCTCATAGTCCAACCTCTCTGCTGCATTGCAAAAAGAGCTGTTTTTCCAAGGCTTCATCCAGAATGCTGCTCTTGCTTCCCCCTTTCATTCCAGGGAAATATAAAAAGGTTTTTCAACCTTTGAAAAGCTGTTTGAGATAGTGTCCCGCACAGACTCCGCAGAACGCCACCAGGGCGACATTGGCTCCGACCAGAAGTCTACCCTGGCAGGTGTATTTTGAACTGATTTCAGGGCTGTATCCAATGTTAGCCCTACTTGTAGTAAACCCATTGAAATAAATCAAGTGCCATTTTATTGGTCGAAAGGTGGGGTATCAATCAAATAAATAAATACATGAATTGAATACAGCATTGAATACAACCCTGTGTTCTGAATTGTCTTTAAAGGAAGCCCTACACAGAACACGTGACAATACTCCATAAATCAAGTATGAGTAGCCACTTTTCCAGCTAGGATCGTAGTTGGATAACCACCCAAACTTGGTAAAAGGTCCTCCTTCTCTCCCTCTCTCTCAGTCTCTCTCTCTCTCTCTCTCTCTCACACACACACACACACACACACACTGGAAAGAGTTTAAGTTTAAATGCTTTGGCATTAAATGAAAAATGAAACCAAGGGAAACAAACGCTAGCTCACTTCTTGCCAGATGAACAATACTGGCATTTTCAAATAAGACTGTGAATTGTGTCTGGAAATATTTGACAGAAGCTAATGCTCCATCATCCTGAGAAGGGGAAGAGGAATGGGGTTGGAACAGCTCTGAAGTACATCACTTTTGGGGGGTGGGGGGTGGAGGAGGGAGATAGATTTCCTTGAGGGTTTTTTTTTCCAGCCACAAGAATGTGAATTCCAAGTCCCTCTCTCTTTCCTCCCTCTCTCTTTTCTATTTAAATGGGAAACTAATGGCTTGCGCCCATGTAATGACTTGTAATGTTTAATTCAGGATCTCTGGTCCCAAGCACTCTCAAACGTTTTGATGTATCTGTGTTCTACATACAGGGGTAGTAATGGTGGCAAAGGTGGTGGATGTCAGGAGTGCCCTTGCTGCCTTCTCAAGTAGCTAGATCCTCAAGTATCTAGAATCAACCCACAGACAAAAAAGCTCTTTTCCAAGGCTTTATTTCCATTCAGCCTAATGACGCTTACAGATGCTAATTGCCTGAGCCTAAGTGGAAAACTCAGAGGAGCAGCAGCCTACCAGGGGATCCTAGCCTTAGGGCATCAGTTGGACTCCGTTTGGAGGAAAAAGCACGGCAACCCCCTGAACTTAAGGAGTAGGAGGGGAGAGTCCACCCTTTTCCCATGGGGCATCGCCAAGTGGGCTGAGTGCCTCCTCTCAGTGCCTGCAACTAGGGATGGTGGAGAATTTCTCCCCGAAACTTCGGGGGGCTGAGCGCCAACGTGTTCGGCCCCCCGAACACGTTTCGGAGATAAATTCTCTGCACCCCCCCGCCCCCCGCACCCCCCCCCGGGATGGGACTTACCTCTCCCGAATGTCCCTCCCGGCGGCGGGTCCGGCCGGTGGTTCGTCGGGTCTTCGTTAGGGGCGGGGGCGGCAGCCCATCTTTCGACCGGCTGCTGCCGCTGCCATTGCAATAAAAGAAAAAATAAAAAAACGCCCCCGTGATTGGCTACGTGACGATTAATGTAGCCTATCACGGCTAGATTTGCAAAGTCAGCCATGATAGGCTACGTAAATCGTCACTTAGCCTATCACGGGTGACTTTAAAAAAAAAAAAGCGCGTACGGATAATGGCAGCCCCCATAGGGAGCCACCATTCCCGTTCCTTATTTGGTCGCTGTAGTCTACGTAAATGTTTACGTAGACTACAGAGAAAATAAGGGCAACGCTATTTGCGTTGCCCTTATTTTCGCCGTAGTCTTCGTAAAGATTTATGTAGACTACAGCGACCAAATAAGGAACGCGAATGGCGGCTCCCTATGGGGGCCGCCATTTGCGTACGCACTTTTTTTTTTTTAAAGTCACCCGTGATAGGCTACGTGGCGATTTACATAGCCTATCACGGCTGACTTTTAGGGATGGCGGAGAATTTCTCCCTGAAAATTCGGGGGGCCGAGTGCCAACGTGTTCGGCCCCCCAAACAAGTTTCGGGGAGAAATCCTCCAAACCCCCCCACCCCCCGCACCCCCCCCGGGACGGGACTTACCTTCACCGAATGTCCCTCCCGGCGGCGGGTCCGGCCAGCGGTTCGGCGGGTGTTCGAGCGGGGCGGGAGCGGCAGCCGGTCTTTTGACCGGCTGCCGCTGCCGCCATTGCATTAAAAGAAAAAAAAACACCCCCTCATAGGCTACGTGACGATTAACGTAGCCTATCATGGCTAGATTTGCAAAGTCAGCTGTGATAGGCTACGTCAATCGTCACGTAGCCTATCACGGGTGACTTTAAAAAAAAAAAAGCGCGGACTACAGCGACCAAATAAGGAAAGCGAATGGCGGCTCCCTATGGGGGCCACCATTAGCGTACGCGCTTTTTTTTTTTTAAGTCACCCGTGATAGGCTACGTGATGATTGACGTAGCCTATCACGGCTGACTTTGCAGATCTAGCCGTGATAGGCTACGTTAATCATCACGTAGCCTATCAGGGGGCTTTTTTTAAAAAAAAACTTTCGCATTCGCGGCCGGGCGAGGCGGGAAGCCTTCTCCCCGGACTGAATTTCGGCCGGGGCGAGGCGGGAAGCCTACCCCCCGGCCTGAATTTCGGCCGGGGCGAGGCGGGAAGCCTCCCCCCCCCGGCCTGAACTTCGTGGGGGGAGCAGCGAAGCGCCTCCCCCCCACCGCGAACATCCTTCGAGGACAGGTAAGGGACTTTTGTCCACCCCTACTGACGTTGCAGATCTAGCCGTGATAGGCTACGTTAATCGTCACGTAGCCTATCATGGGGGCATTTTTTTTTTTAACTGTTTAGTTCGCGGACGGGCGAGGCGAGGCGCCTCCTCCCCGGCCTGAATTTCGGCCGGACGAGGCGGGAAGCCTCCCCCCCAGCCTGAATTTCGGCCGGGCGAGGCGGGAAGCCTCCCCCCCCAGCCTGAAATTCGTGAGAGGAGCAACGAAGCACCTCCCCCCCACCACGGGAAATCTTCGAGGACAGGTAAGTGACTTTCGTCCACCTCTACCTGCAACCTTCCTCTTGTCTCTGTGCCTGCGCCTCATGTCTAGAAGCTCAAGTTGTCCTTCCCTCTCCCTGCCAGGGTCACTGTCGCTCTCAGGAATGTGAGTGCGGGGGAGGCTCTCCCTCCAGCTGCACCTCTGAAAAACGAGCAGGTTCATCTCCCATTGATTGTATCTCTTCCTCAGAATCAGAGCTGCTTTGGGACTCTATGTGCTCAGATCCAGCCCTGACAGTGGAGTAGAATGACTTGTGAGTAGCATGGACCCATTTTCCTTTCCTTTCCTTTCCTTTCCTTTCCTTTCCTTTCCTTTCCTTTCCTTTCCTTTCCTTTCCTTTCCTTTCCTTTCCTTTCCTTTCCTTTCCTTTCCTTTCCTTTCCTTTCCTTTTCTTTCTTTCTTTCTTTCTTTCTTTCTTTCTTGTATTTTTACTTCTGTCAGTAGTGCTTATAATTAGGGATGGGTGAAATGAGCCATCGGCTTTGCCCTTTGTGTGTGTTTATTTGTAAAGAATAGTTCACTAAAAAGTTAACCTATTTTGTTTTGCCTTAAAAATAAAATAGCATAAATGTGGACAGTAACAAAAATAAAACAACTAGAGCCCATACCTCAGGGGTGGGCAATTTGAGGCTCTCCAGATGTTTTTGTCTACAACTCCCATGATCCCTCACTATTGGCTTTTCTGGCTAAGGATCATGGGAGCTGTGGGCAAAACAGCACATAGCAAAATCTGCAGCACAGACAACAAAATCAGCGTCATGTATATAAATCAATGAAGCTCTTGATAAATGATGATTATGGCCTGGTGAACACTTTAGGGCACAATCGTATGCATGTTTATACAGAAAGAAAGTCCTACAACTCCCAGCATTCCCCAGCCAGCATGGCTGGCTGAGGAATGCTGGGAGTTGTAGGACTTTTTTCTGTCTAAGCATGTGTAGAATTGTGTCCTTAGGTAGAGAAAGTAGAGTCTGACATAATGGGGCTGAAATGCCAAGGCTTTAATATATGAGTAAAGTTTTATATTTGATATATGTATATACTTTTCTGTTTGGGGGTGCTGCTGCTGCTGACCTATCAGGTATCTGGCATATTCAATTAATGTGATCCACTTTGTGAATCAGAATAGTCTGCTGCCGTCCTGGTGCTGCCCAAGATTTCAGAGGTCTGGTCCATGATGGCTCAATAGGGCCTTTAGTATCGTAGGTGCACCCACCCTCTGGAACTCTCTACCACTACAAATTAGACAGGTGCCAACCCTTCTGGGTTTTCGGCTTCTACTGAAAACATACTTTCCACAACAAGCATTCCCAGGAAAGCAATCTTGTCTTCTGCATGCAGTAATAATATACCTTATTTAATTGAGCTCTTGGACTGTATTGCTTGGTACATCACTTAGAAAGTTATTTTAATGTAAGCTTATCATAAATATTGTTAAATCAATAAATCGGCCCCCTACTGCATCAGTGAGGCAGATATTGTCAGGGTGGAAACTGAGCCCAGAGAGCCCCAGAGCAGTTCTGATTCTGAGGAGGAATGGCCATCCATGGGAGTGGAGCCAGCTCATCCCTCACAGGCTCAGCACCTGGCAGAGATTCCTCCTGCTGGCATTCCAGAGATAGTTAGTGACCTGGGTAGTGAGGGAGTGCAGGAGGGGGGCTTCTTAGATGCTCAACGCAGACGCAAAGAGCAACAAGCGATGGAGGGCGTGGAAAGGAGGCGTAGTGCCCATTTGGCACGCAAGCAACAGCCGCCTCCCATGGACCCAAGGGAAAGAGGGAGAATCTCTCCCTAGCCCATAAGTTCTGGTTCTTCAAGTGACTCTCTTTCAAATGGGGATCAACTGCCTGCCTGAAGCTTAGTCCACGCTGCTGTTCCTTGCTTTAGCCGCTGGTGATTAGCATCTGAAAGAGTTATTAAGCTGTAATGGGATTAAAGCTTTGAAAAGAATTCCCTTTCATCTGTGTCTTGAGTTGGCTATTGGAATCTACTGAGAGAGGCCACCAAGGCATTCCTGACAGATATGCCCAAGGCAGGCAAGGTAAGACAAAAATGGCACCCACCCCTCAATAAACCTAGCCATCCTCTCAGACAATTTGTACACACACCCTGTCCATCACCATAGGAAGAATGTCAGACATGGTATTGTTGGGTTTAGGGATGGACGAAAGTCACTTACCTGTCCTCGAAGCTTGTTCGCGGTGGGGGGGAGGTGCTTCTTTGCTCCCCCTGCAAAGTTCAGGCCAGGGGGGGAGGCTTCCCGCCTTGCCCGGCTGAAATTCAGGCCGGGGGGGAGGCTTCCCGCCTCGCCCGGCCGAAATTCAGGCTGGGGAGGAGGCGCCTCGCCTCGCCTGGCTGCAAACTAAAAACTTAAAAAAAAAAAACGTAAAGATTTACGTAGACTACGGCGAAAATAAGGGCAACGCAAATAGCGTTGCCCTTATTTTCGCCGTAGTCTACGTAAATCTTTATGTAGACTACAGTGACCAAATAAGGAACGCGAATGGCGGCTCCCTATGGGGGCCGCCATTATCCGTACGCCCTTTTTTTTTTTTTTTTAAGTCACCCGTGATAGGCTACGTGATGATTTACGTAGCCTATCATGGCTGACTTTGCAAATCTAGCCGTGATAGACTACGTTAATCGTCACGTAGCCTATCACGGGGCGTTTTTGTTTTTTTTTCTTTGATTGGAATGGCGGCGGTGGCAGCCAGTCAAAAGACCAGCTGCCGCTCCTGCCCCGGGCGAACACCCGCCGAACCGCCGGCCGGACCCGCCGCCGGGAGGGACATTCAGCAAAGGTAAGTCCCGTCCCGGGGGGGTGTGCGGGTGGGGTGCGGAGAAATTCTCCCCGAAACTTGTTCGGGGG
The DNA here is from genome assembly GCF_057233095.1 of Heloderma suspectum. Lineage (NCBI taxonomy): Eukaryota > Metazoa > Chordata > Lepidosauria > Squamata > Helodermatidae > Heloderma > Heloderma suspectum. The sequence continues at coordinate 8,848,589 of NC_139466.1, forward strand.
GCCGAACATGTTGGCCCTCGGCCCCCCGAAGTTTTGGGGAGAAATTCTCCGCCAACCCTAGTTGGTTTACCCTGGTCAGCTGACCCAGCGGGGTGGTCAACTGGATGCTGGAGGAAGGCAGGACTGGTGAACAACTAATCAATGAGCAGGAGCTACATCTTCAAGGTGGCAGGTATACAGGTCCTGGCTCTGTGGAGTCCAGATGTGCAATATTAGGGACTGGGTCCAGGAGAGCATGGAGCCTGAGGATGGCAGAGAATTCCGCCATGGACTCCAATGAGGCCGGATTCTAAAGAATCCTCCCCCCCATGGAGTCCATGGCGGAATGGAGCACTCACCTCCACCTCCCCATGGAATCTGTCCAGGTTGGATTCCTCTCAACGTCGATCCTGCAGAGCCGGCTGTCTGCTCCACTTCACTGCTGAATGTCTATACGGCCGGCAGCCATTGCCGTGCTGTATCACTGTATAAGTAAATCTCTGTTTACGGCTGTATAACTAAGTCTCCATTTACAGCTTAATTTAGGTTAATCTACCAGCTTTATGCCTTGAATGGCATCCAGTATTCCATTTGTGTCCCTGGTTTTTGACGTGGTAGGCTACGCAAATATTTGCATAGGCTAGCACGTGAAAAAAATAGGGATGTTAGAGAATTCTGCCACAGACTCCAGTAAGGCTGGATTCTTTAGAATCCGGGCCACTGGAGTCTGTGGCAGAACGGAGCAATCCCCACCACCACCCCACAAAATTTCCCCGGGATGGACCCTGCCTTTTGACGGCCGTCTGCTGCCCTCATCTATGGCCATGAATGGCTGCCCCAGTCTGTGGCCGCTATTTCCCTTCCTACTTTAGCCGTGATAGGCTATGTAAGTATTTACATAGCCTATCATGGCAAAGAGCAGGGACGCAAATGGCAGCCATTATGCCATTTGCGTCCCTGCCTTTTGCCGTGATAGGCTATGTAAATATACATGTAGCCTATCATGGCTAACGCAGGGAAGCAAATGGCGGCTGCTACGGCGGCTGCCATTTGTGGCCGCAGCCCGGCAGCAGATGGAGGTCTGGCTGCGGGTGGCCCCGGCTGGTGACTCCGCATACTCACCATGGAGTGGAGCTGTCCTGGACGGATTCCGGGGGGAGGGACAGATCGCCTCCCCCTGCAGGCGGATTCCCCTGCGGAACGACAGGTAGGGAATCCGCCCATCCCTAAATTGAAGCCCTCTGCTGAAAGATGAGTGGCACAAAGGAGAATAGCATGGGGATTCCTCTCCCTAGAAGGTGGGGCTTGGGAAGGGGGTGGGGGTTTGGCTGGCAGGAGGCAGGACCACAGATGGGACTCAAACCTCTGCAGGCTGGATTGGGCCACAGCAGGATTAGGCCCATGGGCAGGAGGTTGCCCTCCCTGAGCTAACATATATGTAGAGGTGCAATTTTAAAAATGATTGCTAATCAATGATAACGAAGATAATAATAATAATACCACCTACCAGTGTAAGGCCAGAGTTAAACCTATCTCATTTTGGCTCAAGTTTCATAAGGCCAGGAAACTGGAAGCTAAGGCTGAAGCTTTAATTAGGGATGTTGAGGAAATCTGCAACAGAACCAAATGAGTTCAGGTTTTCAGGATTCCGTAGTGGGCTGGCTTTTCCCCTGTTGGGTGGATTCCATGGACTTGCAGACCAGTTCTCTAACTTTCCCAAATTTTGCACAAATTCCATCATAGAAAAATATGCAAAATTTTAGGGATGTACGAAAGTCCCTTACCTGATCCCGAAGCTTGATTCATGGTGGGTGGGAGGCACTCCGTCCCTTCCCCCCGAAATTCTGGCTGGGGGGGAGGCACCCCATCCCTCCCCCCTGAAATTCTGGCTGGGGGGGAGGCGCCCCATCCCTCCGGCTGCAAATCCTCCTGTCCTGCCGGGATGCAAATGGCGGCGGCCATAGCTGCCGCCGTTTGCGTCCCTGCAGTCAGCCGTGATAGGCTATGTAAATGTTTACGTAGCCTATCACGGCTGAGTGAAAAAAACAAACAAACCCGCGCATACGCAAATGGCGGCGCCCATGGGCGCCGCCATTTGCGTATGCGTGGTTTTTTCTTTTTTCTTTTTTTTTTTGCGTATGCGTGGTTTTTTTTTTTTGCGTATGCGTGGTTTTTTTTTTAAACATTTACATAGGCTATCACGGTGTTTTTTAAAAATCTAGCCGTGATAGGCTATGTAAATCTTTACATAGGCTATCACGTTTGTTGTTGTTGTTGTTTTTTAAGTTGGAAATGGCAGCGGTGGCAGCCAGTCGGAAGACTGGCCGCCGCCGCTGCCACCGCCCCACCGCCGCCCCGCCGCCAAACCACCGCCAAACCGCCGCCAGAGCCGCCGCCGCCAGAGACATTCGCACAAGGTAAGTCCCGTCCCGGGGGGGGCGGGGGGGCAGACCGTTTCTCCACTAATTTCGGGGGGCCAAATGTGCTGGCATTCGGCCTCCCCGAGATTCGGGGAGAAATTCTCTGACATCCCTGCAAAATTTAGAAAAAGCCAAACGTGTATTTTCCTCCATAGGCTAAAGCATGGAAATGCACATTTGGGAGGCATTTGTGCATGTTCACATGTGCACGTTTGCACAAATGTGAATTTGCACAACTGTGCATTTGCACAAATTTGGAAACAAAAAGTCTGATTGTGTTGATGGATGGACAACAAGAACAAAAGGTGCCTGACAATCCACGAATCACAGATAGAATGGATTTTACATGATCCCTACATCCCTAGCCTTAACAGAGATGTCTCATGGACAGTAATGATGTTGTGCAATGCCCAAATTATGCTCGCTTAAAACATGGCCTCCATGCAGCCACACTTGTCTTTGGTCTTTCAGGACCAAATCCAGATAGGGAGAATGGAGTGTCAGGGACCAGCAAAGATTCTTCACATGTGCCAGGTCCTGTCTTTCCCTATGAACTTTCCTGTAAGTTGAACCATGCCTGTTTGTTGTCTTTATAAGCAATATAATTTTGGGGATTATAATGGCAGAACCTTTACTTTTCTGACTCACTTTAACTAAAGGGGCACTCTTGTTTACCCTAATCGTTAGGTGGCAGGACCAGGAAGAGAGTCACTAAGTTGAGTCTCAGCTGCCTGTTCTCTTGCTTTACCTGGAAATGTAAAGGACAATGTCTCTGGTAAGAGCTGACAACTTAGCAGCCCTACTTCTCTTCTCTTTTCTTTCTTTTCCAGATGTGATGTGAGTCGTATCCACTGGTTCTGCCCCAACCTCCATGTATCTAAACTTTAATGGAATGTGCATGGGTTCTCTGTTTATAATCTGAAGAAGCCCATTCTGGTCCCAATGGTATTAGATGACTACAATCCAGTTGTAAATACCCTGTTCTTAGGGAAGGTTCTGGACAGGATAGTGGGGGGAACAACTGCAGGCACTCTTGGAAGATACTGATTATCTGGACCCATTCAAATCTGGATTCCATCCTGGCTATGGGACTGAATCAGCCTTGGTCACCCTGAGGGATGACCTTTATCAAGAGGACAAGGGGAGGGCAACTCTCTTAGTTCTGCTTCGCCTCTCATCAGCTTTTGATACCATCGACCATGGTATCCTCCTGGATTGACACTGTGGGATAGACATTGAAGGTACTGTGTTAAGTGGTTCTGGTCTTACCTACAGGACCAATTGCAGAGGCTAACTTTGGGTGACCATTCCTCGGCCCCTTGGCAATTGAGCTATGTTTATAATCCATACCCAGCAATATTGGAGGTTCCACATTGTGCATAAGGAGCCTACGCATGTTCAAGTGTATGTGCAACTGGGAGCTTGAAGTTGGGAATGCAACCTGTGGGTGCTAGCCCAGTCTTTTCTTTCTCCACTTGTTCATCATACCAGTCTGCACGGGACTCTGTTGACTGGCAGATTATCAACTGACTCCTTTGGAAAAGCTTTGCATCTGAAAGTTCAAGCTGTGGCACTGTTCTCCACATTGAGCCATGCAAATCATCACTGGCTTTTGCAGTGACCCAATAATGAACATGAATGTATGCATCAGGGCTGGGGAGTGGGGGTGGGGATCTCCATTGACCAGAGCCATCCCCAAAACCTGGTCCAGAGCCTGCAAAGAAGAGAAGAGAGCTTCTAACAACTGGCAAGGGTCACATAAGAGACATACATTATTTATAAGGAGGGCAGCAATCAGTAACAGATTAAAGTGAACACAGGCATTAATTATTCAAAATAATAAATGCTGATAATTGCAGCCAGCCAGATAAGGAAAGAAGAGGCAGCATTGGCTCCTGAAGTTGATTCTGGATTGATTGAAACAATTTCCCAACTTTTTTTTTTTTTTTTTTTTTAAGGACAGGGGAAACAAAACACTGGCAAAAAGAGGTTGCCCAGAAGTCCATAACTCACTTGGCCAGGAACATTTAAAGGGCCAAAGCAAGGAGAACAACTCCTATCCTTGCAGGATTGGCAGGTGTTTGGTATGACACATGCTGAGCTTTTCCAGGATCATAATAAAGTTCTGGGAAATCCAGCCCTGAAGAAATCTTATTAGTTTTATGTAACATCTTTTGGCTTCTCTTGCAATTCTTTGGTAGTGCTGACATTTCTGGTTCAAATAGGAGAGTGGGTGAAAAAAGAAATCTGAATGCAAGATTTGGATTGAGTAATTAATTTAGGGTGCAGTCCTACTGATTGCATCCTCACATCTTGGAAGCCCCCACTGGAAGAGGTGGAGGATAAATGATATCCTGGCCTCTCCAGTCTCCTCCCCTCTCCACCCACCACCAGAATGACCCCTTTCCTCATTCTCTGAGGTTGCTTTTCTGACCTCAGAGAGGCAACTCTCTCTCTCTCTCTCTCTCACTCTCTCTCTCTCTCTCATTTCTATACTGCCCAATAACTGAAGCTCTCTGGGTGGTTCACAAAAAATAAAATAAGTGCAGCATTAAATATATAAACTATGAAAATATGAATATATATATATATATATATATATATACACACACACACTACAATATAAAAGTACAATCAGAATAAAGCATAGCAGCAACGATGATATTTAAACTACAGATTTCTGGTAGCCCCCTGCCTCACTTATTTGGCAGGGGTTCCCAGGGAAGGACACCGGAATATGATTTTAGGGTCAAGGCAGTCACATATGGGAGGAGGCGATCCTTCAGATAACCTGGCTCCAAGCCATTGTGAGAGGGAGGGGTCTAGGGTCAGATCTCCGATTCCCCTGTCTCCAAGTTCGGGTGGGTTTTCTGAGCCATCCTGTGGTCCTTGGGATGCTCACCCAGGGACCATAAGATTGCTGTCTTAGTTACTTGATTAACAGTTACTGGGATTTGGAATTCCCTGCCAAGGAAGGCCAACCAAGTTCCAGTTATGTTGTCCACTGCACTGGAAGGCGAAGGCATTTTTGTTGAGACAGGATTTTGGTTTGTAAGCTGATTTGTTTGCTGAAAATTGAGGATATATGAACATCTCAATTATGTTGGCAAATGATGCAGACATGTCCCATTCACAATCTCAAAAATGAACATATGCAGGAAGAGATTTTTTTTAGAAATGTTTGCAAATTCCTGAATTTGTGATCACGTTAAAAAAAACAATTAAAAACCTCATTTCAAAAAAATCTGCACTTTGAAATGTGCATTTTTCAGAAACACACACACACAATTTTTCACACTTCAGTCGATGGGGGAAAGCACACACTTTTGACAAATGCACACAGGAATGCACACTGTTTCCATTTGAAACATAGAATCATAGAATAGTAGGATTGGAAGGGGCCTATAAGACCCTTGAGTCCAATATGCACTTTTCCTGTTCAAATGAGCTGAAATGCAAGTCAGTCAAAAAACAAAATCTGGAGCAAGCAAAAATGAGCTTCAAAATTATTTGGGGGGAATTTAGGTGAGTTTGAAATCACTAGTTCTCTCATCCCTACTGAGAGTGGCAGAGAACAGTCATGGAAAATTCTACAAACTGGGTCTCTTTTCCGATGGGGAGAAAAAGAAAGAACAAACCTCAGAAATGTTCATAAAAAAATGTCTTGTGAGAAACTGTGGCTCAGCTTTAGGTTCTTTTTTCCTTGTGTATGATAACTCCTCTAAAACCTACCTATTATAGCACTTTGAGGACTCTTCCATTAGGCTGTCTTCCTGCCACTTGATGGTTCTTTGGATCAATATCAGTTGAATTGTTTATGGTTGTCACTAATGTTTTAGTTGTTTTATAGAGTGGCTGTATTTAAAGGATAATTGTTGCAGCTGTTCTATATGTTGTATGCTTTAATTCCATGTAAGTCACCTTGAGTCTCCCCCCTCCCAAATTGTGCCTAAGAAATAATAATAATAATAATAATAATAATAATAATAATAATAATAATAAATTCCACTAAGAAATCAGCTTTGGGTGAAGGGTGTATACTGAAAGTGGCTCTTGGATGAATTTGACTCATTGTGAAAATTCGGCTCAGTATTTCACCAGCAGAAGCCCCTCCAATAGCCTGCAGCTTTATTACACTCTCCGTTCCAAGTGAGCATAGTACAAATTGTGAGAGTGAAGGCCTCCAGACATGGATTTATGTCTGAAAATCAAATACTACCAGAGTTCAGATAAGGAGAGGAGCTTTATAGACAGATACACAAAGGGAAAATTGTAGCTTGCTGTAATGGCTAGCAGCTCAAGATGTTATGAAGCTTTTATTTTTATTGCTGATAACAAAACATTGCTTTTATTTTTTTGAGGGAGGGTGCTCTTTCTTATCTGCAGGATTCATTTCCCTATCTGGATATGCTTGTAGTACCTTTTGAAGACTCAGCATGACTCGACAAGTAATTTGGAGAGCAAGATGTGCTGCTGGCTTCTCCATAGACCTCTGAAATGCACATTCCTTGATGTATGTCTCAAGTTTGTGGTTCACTTTGGGGATATATTGCTAATTAAGCACCTAAGCAGATGTGGCTAGTGCTAGCATGCAGGATTTGAAGAACAGAGACTGCAGAGAGAGAATGGGAGCGTTTCCCAATGGAAATTTCAAGGGAGGGGGAGGGGGAATCCAGATGATGACCACGGTGGGGGCAAAAACATTGACCTCTCCATCCCAAGGTCCCAATCCAGATCAGACCCCTGCAACTGCATTTTATTTTGATTTTATTTTTATTTTATTTAAGATTTTGTTAATTTTCTGAATATCAAGACAAACTAGGGATGTCTGCCATTTGGAAATCTGGCCCTTATGAGGCTCGAAAGATTTCTGCTGCCCAACTGACTCTGCTTGCATTTGCAAGCCAAGCCAAGCCATGGGTTTTCCCCAAATTCCGGGGACTCTTTATAGTTTTTGCTCAAATTGTGGCCACAATTTTCACAGATTTGCATAATTTGTACAGATTGCAGCTGAAAATTGCACAAATTATGCAAATTGTGGCCGTAATTTACACAAATTGAAAAATATGGAAAATCAGCCAAGTGACCCAACGTGCTGCAGACCAAATCCGGCCAGTTAAAGGAAAACAGAACAAAGCCTGCGTGGGCCAAGTTGTCAATAGCTCATCGAGCTCCACCCCAAAATGGATTCCTCTGACATCCCTAAGACAAGAATACAGAGAGAAGGAAAGCCAATTGCATCAACTTTAAATCTACTTGTTCCAGAGGGTGAGAAATATATGGGTGGAATCCATTGACATTTGGGAGGTTTGCTTTATGGTTCTTCAGAATAGCAAAATATATTTAGGGTGCAATCCTATGGGGATAGTGGGCTGCCTCCAAACTTGGAGGCAGCCAACTATCCAACGCAGGGCAGGCAGAGCACAGAGGGGATCCTCTCCTCCGTGCTCTGGCCACTCTGCATTTGTGGCTAGACAGCCAATTTTGGCTGTCTACCCAGGGCACGTCGGATTGGAGTGGGGGGAGGGAGGCTGGATGGTGCATAGGAATCATCGTAATGACACTTCCACAGTCTCCTCCTCTCCCTGCCCCCAGGAACGCCCTCTTTTCAGCTGCCCTGCACTGCGCATTAGGGATGTATGAAAATCACTTACCTTTCACGGATTATGCTGATGGTGGGGGGGGAGGCATTCCGTTCCTCCCTCCCGGAATCCTCCGTGGCTGGCTGTGCTCCGCAGCAGCTCCCTGGAGCACCCGGCCAGGCCCAGCCAGGTCAGAGCCGTCCGCAGCCGGATTTCCGGCCGCGGAGGGCTCTGGGTAAAAACTAGGGGTGGACGAAAGTCACTTACCTTTTCTCGCAGCTTGTTCGCGGTGGGGGGGAGCGCTTCGCTGCTCCCCCCGCGAAGTTCAGGCCAGGGGGGGAGGCTTCCCACCTCGCCCGGCCAAAATTCAGGCCGGGGGGGGAGGCTTCCTGCCTCGCCCGGCCGAAATTCAGGCCGAGGAGGAGGCTTCCCGCCTCGCCCGGCCGCGAACACGAAAGTAAAAAAAAAAAAAAACAACGTCCCCTGATAGGCTACGTGATGATTCACGTAGCCTATCACGGCTAGATCTGCAAAGTCAGCCGTGATAGGCTACGTGAATCGTCACGTATGCTATCACGGGTGACTTAAAAACAAAAAAAAAAGCGTGTACGCGAATGGCGGCCCCCATAGGGAGCCGCCATTCGCGTTCCTTATTTAGTTGCTGTAGTCTACGTAAATGTTTACGTAGACTACGGCGAAAATAAGGGCAACGCTATTTGCGTTGCCCTTATTTTCGCCGTAGTCTACGTAAACATTGACATAGACTACAGCGACCAAATAAGGAAGGGGAATGGCGGCTCCCTATGGGGGCCGCCATTCGCGTACGCGCTTTTTTTTTTTTTAAAGTCACCCGTGATAGGCTATGTGACGATTCACGTAGCCTATCACGGCTGACTTTGCAAATCTTGCCGTGATAGGCTACGTGAATCATCACGTAGCCTATCAGGGGACGTGTTTTTTTTTCTTTCTTTCATTGCAATGGCGGGGGCGGCAGCCGGTCCCGCCCCGCTCGAACACCGGACGAACCGCCAGCCGGACCCGCCGCCGGGAGGGACATTCAGGGAAGGTAAGTCCCATCCCGGGGGGGGGTGCGGGGGGCGGGGGGGTGCGGAGGATTTCTCCCCGAAACTTGTTCGGGGGGCCGAACACGTTGGCGCTTGGCCCCCCAAAGTTTCGGGGAGAAATTCTCCGCCATCCCTAGTAAAAACAATAACAACAACCCGTGTATGCAAATGGCGGTGGCTACGGCCACCGCCATTTGCGTTCCTTCTTTTTGGCCATCTTAATCTACATAAATATTTATGTAGACTGACGGCGAAAATAAGGGGAACCCAAATAGCGTAGCGGACACTATTTGTGTTCCCCTTATTTTCGCTGTCTTAGTCTATGTAATTATTTATGTAGACTAAGACAGCCCAAAATAAGGAATGCAAATGGCGGCGGCCATAGTTGCCGCCATTTGCGTATGCCTTTTTTTTTTTTACACAGTCGTTTTAGGCTACGTAAGTTTTTACGTAGCCTAAAACTTCTGGGTAAAAAAAAAAAAAAGGCGTACGCAAATGGCGGCGGCCAGCCATAGCCGCCGCCATTTGCATATGCCTTTTTTTTTTTTTTTTTACCCAGACGTTTTAGGCTACGTAAAAACTTATGTAGCCTATCATGTCTGTGTAAAAAAACCAAAAAAACCCCTGCAAATGGCAGCGGTGGCAGCCAGTCAGAAGATCAGCCGCCGCCGCCGCCGCAGCCCCCGCCACCCGGAAGATCCGCCCCAGGTAAGTCTCGTCCCAGGGGGATCCGCTGGGGGGACGGGGGGTGGCAGGCCGTTCCGCCTCAGATTTTTTGGGGGGAATGCACTGGCATTCGGCCTCCCCAAGATCCGTGGCGGAATTCTCTGCCATCCTTCCTGCGCATATGAGCATGGAGATGGGGATGAACTGTGCAGACTATGAGGAGGCAGGAGAGGGAGTGGAGAGTAAGGTTTCTGGGAACCAAGCTCAGAGCCCTGGCTCCAAGCTCTGTTCGCAGAAACTGAAAAATCCTATGGCCATTTAAACACTGTCTAGTGGCCATAGGATTTCTCTCTCTCTCTCTCTCTCTCTCTCTCTCTCTCTCTCTCTCTCTTCCCCACAGTTTAAGGAAAGGGTTTCAGGGATGTTGCTTGCTGCACCTGCAATGTATAATCTAAAAATCCTGCACACTTGGGCTAGCCATGTGACTGATCTAGTTGGCAAGGAGTTTGCATTACTCTCAAGATGGAACAGTGGTTAGCAAGCACTAGCCTTATAATCTAGTCCCATAGGGTGAAGGCAAGGAGAGATCTGCAGGAGAGGCCCTTTTGAGGCAGCCATTACACGCAAAGGCCCATTTGTTAGCCATGCACTGAAGGGCTTTCTCCTGTGTTCTCCCCATACTATGGAATGCAGTCCTTCAAGAACATCCGCCCCCCTTTCGTTGCCTTTGGAAAGGGTATAAAGATGCATATTTTCTATTTAGTCTTTCAAAATGTGTAGTTTTAATGCTTTTACTGTTTTTATTGTTTTAAGATATTATTGTTTGAAATTGCTGTATGCATGATGGCTTTTTAGCAGATATAGCAGGATATAAATGTTAATAATAAATAAATACAGTTTCTGAAGTTACAGGTTGTTCAGTAGAGATGCCAAATTGTGTGTCGATATCATACTGGACACATAAGCAAGTCTTGTCAGTAGGATGAAGGTGCAAATGAAGAAGACTATTGTGAGGTGGATTTTCTCTTTGGTTGTTTATTCACAACATCCAGAGTTGAACCCAACCACTTCCCAGAACACACGTGCGTACATGCACACACACACATGCACAGTAGTGCTGGCGCTGGTGAAGGCTGGCCCAGTCTTGGATGTTACAGACAAGCAACAGTACAAGAGGCAGATTTGGCCATTCATTATCCACAATTTTAAATGCACGGGCAAGTCCTGAGAGAATGAAGCCTTCTTTTAAGACTCTTGGGGAGAAATTTACTGGGTGTTTTGGAAGAGCAAATATTCTAAAGAAAATATTTTAATGGAAAACCTGGCATGGCTATATGTTTCCCAAAATGTCTTGAAAGCTTTTGGTTCGTATTTATGTATTATTATTATTATTATTATTATTATTATATTTGAACTTTCTTTCAGGGTACACAAGCATCACAAAGTAGCTTACAATAGTATAAAAACACAAACATACGAATTACAGTTTTGTTGTTGTTCAGTCGTTCAGTGGTGTCCGACTCTTCGTGACCCCATGGACCATAGCACGCCAGGCCTTCCTGTCCTGCACTCTCTCCCCGAGTGTGCTCAAGTTCATATTCATTGCATCGGTGATGCTATCTAGTCATCTCATCCTCTGCTGTCCCCTTCTCCTTTTGCCTTCAGTCTTTCCCAGCATCAGGGTCTTTTCCAGAGAGTTTTCTCTTCGCATTAGGTGGCCAAAATATTTGAGCTTCAGCTTCAGTATCTGTCCTTCCAATGAGCACTCAGGGTTGATTTCTTTTAGGATGGACTGATTTGACCTCCTTGCAGTCCAGGGGACTCGTAAGAGTCTTCTCCAGCACCACAGTTCGAAAGCATCAATTCTTCGGCGCTCAGCCTTCCTTACAGTCCAGCTCTCACAGCCATACATTACTACTGGGAAAACCATAGCTTTGATTAGACGGACCTTTGTCGGCAAGGTGATGTCTCTGCTTCTTACTATGCTGTCTAGGTTGGCCATAGCTTTCCTCCCAAGGAGCAAGCGTCTTTTAATTTCATGGCTAAAGTCACCGTCTGTGGTGATCTTGGAGCCCAAGAAAGTAAAATCTGTCACTGCTTCCATTTCTTCCCCTTCTATATGCCAGGAAGTGATGGGGCCAGATGCCATGATCTTCGTTTTTTTAATGTTGAGTTTCAAACCAGCTTTTGCACTCTCCTCTTTCACCCTCAACAAGAGGCTCTTGAGATCCTCTTCACTTTCTGCCATTAGGGTGGTATCGTCTGCATATCGGAGGTTGTTGATAATTCTCCCAGCAATCTTAATTCCGACCTGTGATTCATCCAACGCAGCATTTCTCATGATGTACTCTGCATATAAGTTAAATAAGCAGGGTGACAATATGCAGCCTTGTCGTACTCCTTTCCCAATTTTGAACCACTCAGTTGTTCCATGTCTGGTTCTTACTGTTGCTTCTTGACCCTCGTACAGGTTTCTCAGGAGACAGGTACGGTGGTCTGGTACTCCCATCACTTTAAGAATTTGCCACAGTTTGTTGTGATCCACACAATCAAAGGCTTTAGCATAGTCAATGAAGCAGAAATAGACATTTTTCTGGAATTCTCTTGCTTTCTCCATGATGCAGCGAATGTTGGCGATTTGATCTCTAGTTCCTCTGCCTCTTCAAAACCCAGCTTGTACTTCCAGTAGTTCTCGGTTCACATACTGCTGAAGCCTAGCTTGTAGGATTTTGAGCATCACCTTGCTAGCATGTGAAATGATTGCAATTGTGCGGTAGTTTGAACACTCTTTGGTGTTGCCCTTCTTTGAAATTGGAACTAGGGATGGTGGAGAATTTCTCCCCGAAACTTCGGGGGGCCGAGCGCCAACGTGTTCGGCCCCCCGAACATGTTTCGGGGAGAAATCCCCCCGCCCCCCACCCTGGGACGGGACTTACCTTCACCAAATGTCTCTCCCGGTGGCTGGTCCGGCCAGTGGTTCGGCGGGTGTTCGAGCGAGGCGGGAGCGGCAGCGGTGTATGTTGCGGTGTATGTAGCGGTGTATGTAGCGATGTAGCCTATCACGGATGACTTTAAAAAAAAACAAAAAAAGAGTGTACGGATAATGGCGGCCCCCATAGGGAGCCGCCATTCCCGTTCCTTATTTGGTGGCTGTAGTCTACGTAAATGTTTACGCAGACTACGGCGAAAATAAGGGCAACGCTATTTGCGTTTCCCTTATTTTCGCCGTAGTCTACGTAAACATTTACGTAGACTACAGCGACTAAATAAGGAACGCGAATGGCGGCTCCCTATGGGGGCCGCCATTCGCGTACGCGCTTTTTTTTTTTTTAAAGTCACCCATGATAGGCTATGTGACGATTCACGTAGCCTATCATGGCTGACTTTGCAGATCTAGCCATGATAGGCTACGTGAATCGTCACGTAGCCTATCAGGGGGCGTTTGTATGTTTGTTTTTTACTTCCGCGTTCGCGGCCGGGCGAGGCGAGGCGCCTCCTCCCCGGCCTGAATTTCGGCCGGGTGAGGTGGGAAGCCTCCCCCCCGGCCTGAATTTCGGCCGGGCGAGGCGGGAAGCCTCCCCCCCCCGGCCTGAACTTCGCGGGGGAACAGCGAAGCGCCTCCCCCCCACCGCGAACGGCCTTCGACGACAGGTAAGTGACTTTCATCCACCCCTAATTGGAACGTAAACTGACCTTTTCCAGTCTTGCGGCCATTGTTGAGTGTTCCAAATTTGTTGGCATATTGAATGCAGCACTTTAACAGCATCATTTTAGGATTTTAAATAGCTCAGCTGAAATACTGTCATCTCCGCTAGCTTTGTTGTTACTAATGCTTCCTAAGGCCCACTTGACTTCACTCTCGAGGAAGTCCAGCTCAAGTTCAGTGACCGCACTATCATGGCTATCAGGGACATTCAGATCTTTCCTGTATAGTTCTTCTGTGTATTCTTTCCACCTCTTCTTAATCTCATCTGCTTCTGTTAGGTCCCTGCCTTCTTTGTCCTTTATCATGCCCGTCTTTGCACAAAACATTCCCTTGAGATCTCCAATTTTCTTGAAGATTTCTCTAGTCTTTCCCATTCTGTTGTTTTCCTCGATATCCTTGCATTGTTCACTTCAGAAGGCCTTCTTGTCTCTCCTTGCTATTCTCTGGAACTCTGCATTCAGTTGGCTATATCTTCCCCTTTCTCCCTTGCTTTTCGCTTCCCTTCTTTCCTCAGCTACTTGTAAAGCCTCATCAGACAGCCACTTGGCTTTCTTGCATTTCTTTTTCTTTGGGATGGGTTTCGTTGCTGCCTCCTGAACAATGTTATGGACCTCCGTCCATAGTTCCTCAGGCACTCTGTCTATCAGGTCTAATCCCTGAAATCTATTCCTCACCTCCACTGTATATTCATCAGGGATATGATTTAGGTCATACCTGAATGGTTTAGTGGTTTTCCCTATGTTCTTCAATTTAAGCTGAAATTTTGCAAGAAGCAGCTCATGATCTGAGCCACAGTCAGCTCCAGGTCTTGTTTTTACTGACTGTATAGAGCTTCTCCATCTTTGGCTGCAAAGGACATAATCAATGTGATTTCGATATTGACCATCTGGTGATGTCCATGTGTAGAGTCATCTCTTGTGCTGTTTAAAAAGACTGTTTGCTATGATCAGCGTGTTCTCTTGGCAAAACTCTATTAGCTTTTGTCCTGCTTCATTTTGTACACCAAGGCCATTCCTGCCTGTTCTCCCAGTGATTTCTTGACTTCCTACTTTAGCATTCCAATCCCCTATGATGAAGAGGACATCTTTGTTTGGTGTTAGTTCTAGAAGGTGTTGTAGGTCTTCATAGAACTGATCAACCTCAGCTTCTTTGGCATCAGTGGTTGGGGCATAGACTTGAATTACTGTGATGTTGAATGGTTTGCCTTGGATTCGTACTGAGATCATTCTGTTGTTTTTGAGATTGTACCCCAGTACTGCTTTTCCCACCCTTTTGTTGACTATGAATGCTACTCCATTTATTCTAAGGGATTCTTGCCCAGAATAGTAGATATGATGGTCACCTGAATTAAATTCGCCCATGCCTGTCCATTTTAGTTCGCTGATTCCCAAGATGTTGATGTTCAGTCTTGCCATCTCATGTTTGACCACCTCCAGCTTACCTTGATTCATTGATCTGACATTCCAGGTTCCTAAACAATATTGTTCTGTACAGCATTGGATTTTCTTTTCACCACCAGACACATCCACAGTTGAGTGTCCTTTCGGCTTTGGCCCAGCCGCTTCACTCTTTCTGTTGCTACTTGGAAATACCCTCTGCTCTTCCCCAGTAGTATATTGGACACCTTCCGACCTGAGGGGCTCATCTTCCGGCATCATATCTTTTAGCCTTGTGATACGTTCCATGGGGTTTTCTTGGCAAGAATACTGGAGTGGGTTGCCATTTCCTTCTCCAGTGGACCACATTTTGTCAAAACTCTCTGCCATGACCTGTCCATCTTGGGTGGCCCTGCACGGCATAGCTTATGGCTTCACTGAGTTACGCAAGCCCCTTTGCCACAACAAGGCAGTGATCCATGAAGGGGGAATTACAGTTAAACACACGCAAACATCACACAGTAGCAGCAGCAGCAGCTGATGATTTGTAAGCACCAAATGCATATTGGAATAAATGTCCCTCCATTGTTTGTTTTTAAGCCAGCAGTGATGAGGCCATCTATATCTCCCTGGGGAGGGAGTTCACAAGGCATGCGGGCACCACGGAAAAAGTCTTATCCCTAGTATTTGCCAGCATCATGGCTTTTGCTAGTGGGCCAGCCACTGACCTTAATCTTTAGGCAGGGTAATAGATATAGGTGGTCGTTCAGATAATGTAGGGATGGCGGAGAATTTCTCCACGAATCTCGGGGAGGCCGAATGCCAACGCATTCGGCCCCCCGAAATTGGTGGTGAAATTCTCCACCCCCCGCCCCCCCCGGGACGGGACTTACCTCCTTCAAATGTCCCTCTTGGCAGCAGGTCCCAGCGGCGTTTCGGTGGCGTTTCGGCAGGGGCGGGGGCGGCGGCCAGTCTTCCGACCGGCTGCCGCCGCTGCCATTACAAAGTAAAGTAAAAAAAAAAACACATGATAGGCTACATAACGATTTATGTAGCCTATCACAGCTAGATTTTCAAAGTCAGCCGTGATAGGCTACATAAATCTTTACGTAGCCTATCACGGGTGACTTTGAAAAAAAAAAAAGTGCTTACGCAAATGGGCCCATGGGCGCTGCCATTTGCGTTCCTTATTTGGGCAGGGGTAGTCTATGTAAAGATTTACGTAGACTACCCCTGCCCAAAGAAGTAACGCAAATGGTGGCGCCCATGGGCACCGCCATTTGCGTACGCACTTTTTTTTTTCAAAGTCACCCGTGATAGGCTACGTAAAGATTTACGTACCCTTTCACCGCTGACTTTGAAAATCTCGCCGTGATAGGCTACGTAAATCATTTTGTAGCCTATGACGTGTTTTTTTTAAAAAAAATTACTCTTTTTATTTTGTGGCCGGGGAGACGGGGCACTCCCCCCCGGCCTGAATTTCGGCAGCGAGGGATGGGGTGCCTCCCCCCCAGCCTGAGTTTTGGCTGGGAGGGGCAGGGCGCCTCGCCCCCCACCAAGAACTTCGGGGGGAGAACCGAAGCGCCTCCCCCCCACCGCGAAGCAAGCTGCGGGACCAGGTAAGGGACTTTCATCCATCCTTAAGATAATGTGGTCCCAAACTAGGGATGCTGGAGAAATTTGAGATGCATTAAAATGAGCTTGGATTTCTAAGAATCTGACCTGCAGAATCTACTGTGGAGTGCCCCCTTCAGGCTGTGCACAGTCCGTGGACTTTCAGATGATTTTTTTCTCTTTTTTTTTTACTTTCCCAAAATGTATGCATATAAATCCATAGAAAAATACGTAAGTTTCTGCTGAGGAAATGTTGAATGGAATACACTAAATGTTACATATGGAGGTAGATTATGTAAACACATAAATACTTAAGTAAATATTTACGTAAATATTTACGTAATTATTTCTGTATTTTTCTGCATGATGGGGAAAAAAATTCACATCCGTCTGTGGGTGGATGATGGAATGAAAGGTGTCTGACAATCCATGCAACACAGATGGAGCAGATTTTATACAGTCCGTACATCCCTATCCCAAATCATTTAGGAATTAAAAGGGCCAAAAAACTTGCATTGGGTGCTGCTTTTATATGGACCATTCATGATTTATTTGGGCACTTACCTGTTAATGCCAGTTCAACCATCATTGTTATATTCCATTTCTCTATGTTAACTCTGAACACTTTTTGTATGTTTCCAAATTCAAATTAAATGCAAGGAAGCATTCCTCTCCTCACACTTGTGTAAAACATCTGTAGCCACTCTCAGAATATAATGACAATGGTAGGTAGTATTCAGCTCTGGAGAATCCTCTACAGCTGATGAATCATATTAAAACTCCTTTTTCCCTACTAGTTTGTGGCCACTTGGCTTGTTGTCTTCGGCAGCTTCACTTTGCCTTGTTTCTCTGCTGGCCAATATTTCTTTGTTTCCAGTTAAGTACAGAGCTTAATAACAGGCTAGATAATGTTCAAAGAAATGCATCCAAGCATGTAACGTATCCATCTTGGCTGCTGGGGTGGCCTAAACCTCCGCTGTATTGTAATAAAAACATATGGCATACTGTGCATGTACAAATATGTCTTAATTTCAACCAAGTACCACAAATACAACAAATTGTTGCACATTGTCTTTTGGAGCAGTGATGATTTTATTCCCTTTTCCCCAAATATAGAAGTAGGGCAGTTTCACAGGGGGAGGCAGGGGCCCTCTGATCATAACTCTATAAATTGAATCCTTTGGGTATATGTGTGAGTGAATTAATGGATTTCTTTTCCCACTTTCCATTCAGAGGGGAGAAAAAAAAAGAACTGTGATAAAACTGCATTTCCAAAAAAAGAGATTGAGGCTGCCTTTCTAAACTTACTTGCTACAAAGTGTCCAGTGTAGGGATGCTCGAAGATTTTGTTTGGTCTGCTTTTTTGAGTGAAAAAAACTCGATTTGCACTTCCCAGACTTGCAGCACAGTCGATCTTCAGTTTTTGCACTTTACAAAATTGTACTACACAGGGCTTCTTCACATAGAGCTTTTATCCTGATATTGAGATTGCTCACTCACAGAAGTTTGTGGGTCCTTTAGATGATGTTGTGAGCCTCCAGGGCACATCCAGAGGTATTTCCTGGTTATTCCATCTCAAAAAGATCCGGAAATAATCAACTATCTATTTAAGTCTGGATGTTACACTATTAAAACAGTCACTAGATGGTGCTGTTTCATCGAGTTCTATGGAACCTTGAAAATTAAAAGCTTCCCCTCTCACCAATCACGTCGCCACTGTAAACATGGAAAGGCTCCACAATGGGAGGGGTGCAGGTTTTTTTCTTTAATGTAAAGGCAGCCACAGTTGTTGGCTCCAGAAATGTATCAAAGTGCATGTAGATATGTGTATTTTAGGTTACGATGTGTTAGATAAATGTGTATTTTTAGGATAAAATGCATACACAATACATATGTTTGAATAAAGGGCTTGCAGTAATGTGTATTTTGTGAAAAATACATTTAAAATATTGTGCAATTTTGTGCATCTTTAAAATAAATGGGTGGCAAGAGATGTATGTGGAACCAAGATGGAGCAGACTCATGAGTAAACATGCAAAACTGATATGGACCAGAAAAGGACTGATCCCTAATCCCACTGAATTTATTTGTTTTATTTAATTTCAAGTAAAAATGCATGGGAGCAGGCTGCATGTTCCTTGCATCAATTATTATTATTGTTCTCCTCCTCCTCCTCTTCCACGGCACTTTACAAAGGCGCTGAAAACTTCACAGTCTGAGATTTGACACAGAGGAGACAGCAGAGGAAGGAGACAGAAATGGAGATAGGAGTGGAAAAGGAGAGAAGATGTGCTTATTCCAGGTTCACATACTTAGGGTTACTTGCAGAAGGGGGTGGGGACTAAAAGGTGGTGCCAAAGACTTCATGGAAAGGGTGAATTTAGTGGCAGGAGTTGTAGGGAGGCTGGAAAGTAAAGGAATTGGGCAAAGGAATTTGAGCAGCTTTCCCCCACCTGGTTCCTGATATTTTGGAACTGCTATAATTCCTGGCCATTGGTTATGTTGTTGGCTGGGGCTGATGAGAGTTGTAGTCCAAAATTAAGGAGGGCACCAGGTGTATGTGTGTGGGGGGGCTGCTTTTGAGGAAGCCAGAGATACGGATAAGGGTTATGCAGCTGGAGGAGTGAAGTCTTTCATCTGTTCTGCTCTGGCATATACTAAATATAGACGACATTTATTATTAGTCTGAGTATTACTGTTTCTAAAAGCCATGTTTTTATAGCTGTGCTGCATTGCATATCAATATTTTCCCCAAATAACGAAAAACCCAAGCATTTCAGACAGCTATTGGAAAGTAACAGAAGTACTTGGGTATTATTCAATACAGTTTGTTTATTTATTTACAACCTTTGTATACCACTCCACATCTAAACAGGTTCCGGAGCGGTGAACAACAAGAGATAAAATGAACAAAAGATAAAAAGAATGAAACATGGTATTAAAATTATTCTTTAAAAAAAGTTCCAATAAAACCTAGGCTGGTTAATCAAGGAAGGCTTCCTGGAAAAGAGCTGTTTTCAGGGCCCACCGAAAACAACCCCGTGCTGGTGCCTGCCTGATTTCCAGAGGCAAGGAGTTCCATAGGAATGGAGCCACCACACTGAAAGCTCTTCTCTGGGTGGACTCCAGTCAGGCCATAGGTCCATGTGGAACCACCAGGAGCAGGCCTTTTGAAGACCTCAGTGATCAGGCAGGTTGGTAAAGCGGAAGGTGCTGTCTTAGATATCCTGGTCCCAAGTTGTTTAGGGCTATGTACACTGGTTGTACGCACTTCTAAAAGCGTACTTTTGAGGGTACTTGTAGAGATCGCAAAGATGGGATTGAAAACATGCAGTTGAAGCGGGCAGGGGCTTGCATGCACATGTCAGTGCTTATTTATTTATTTATTTATTTATTTATTTATTTATTTATTAAATTTATTAATCGCCCATCTGACTGGTCACCCAGCCACTCTGGGCGATGTACAACCCACCATAAAACAATTTAAAACAATAAAATTTTACCATATTTTTTTTTTAAATACCCTAACCCACCCCAAATGCCTGCCTGAACAACCACGTTTTTAATGCACGACGGAAGCTCATTAAAGAGGGGGCATGACGGAGTTCCCTAGGGAGGGAGTTCCACAGAGTGGGGGCCACCACAGAGAAGGCCCTCTCCCTCGTCCCCACCTGTCTAGCTGTCCTGGCTGATGGGACAGAGAGAAGGCCATCCGAGGCTGATCTTGTTAAGCGGCCTGTCTGGTGCTGCTGGAGGCGCTCCTTAAGATAGGCTGGGCCGGAACCATATAGGGTTTTAAAGGTCAAAACCAACACCTTGAATTTGGCCTGGAAAACAACTGGTAACCAGTGAAACTCCTTCAGCACTGGAGTGATGTGATCTCGCCGGCGGCTGCCTTTAATCAGGCGAGCCGCCGCGTTCTGTACCAGCTGCAGCTTCCGAACCGTCTTCAAGGGTAACCCCACGTAGAGCGCATTACAGTAGTCTAAACGAGAGGAGACCAGGGCATGTACTACCAATGGGAGCAGATGGTCGGGAAGGAAGGGGCACAGCCGCCGTATCAGATGGAGTTGATACAGCGCTGTCCAGCTCACAGCTGACACCTGAGCCTCCATGGACAGCTGGGAGTCCAAAATGACCCCCAGGCTGCGGACCTGGTCTTTCAAGGGTAGCTGTACCCCATTCAACACCAGGTCAACATCCCCCAGCCTCCTCTTGTCTCCCACCAAAAGTACCTCGGTCTTGTCAGGGTTGAGCTTCAGCTTATTCCTCCCCATCCAGCCACTCATCGTCTCCAGACATTTGGACAGGGATTCTACGGCCAACCTTGGTGAAGATTTGAATGAGAGGTAGAGCTGCGTGTCATCCGCATATTGATGACACTGCACCCCAAACCTCCTGATGATAGCCCCCTGTGGCTTCACATAGATGTTAAATAGCATCGGGGAGAGGATGGAACCCTGTGGCACCCCACAAGTAAGTGGCCACGGGTCCGAAACCTCCTCTCCCAGTGCTACCCTCTGGTACCTGCCGGAGAGGAAGGACCGGAACCACCGCAATACAGTGTTTCCAATGCCCAACCCCTCCAGGCGGTCCAGGAGGATACCGTGGTCAACAGTATCAAAAGCCGCTGAGAGGTCGAGGAGAACAAGGAAGGAGCATTCACCCCTATCCAGAGCCCTCCTCATATCATCCACCAAGGCGACCAAGGCCGTTTCTGTCCCATGCCCAGGCCTGAAGCCCGACTGAAATGGGTCTAATCAGTTTCTTCCAAGTGTGCCTTCAACTGCACCGCCACCACCCGCTCAATCACCTTGCCCAAAAATGGCAGATTTGAGACTGGGCGAAAATTGTTCAGAACTTGAGGATCCAAGGAGGGCTTCTTTAAGAGCGGTCTTATCACTGCCTCCTTGAGGGCTGATGGCATCACTCCCTCCTCAAGGGAGGTGTTCACCACCGCCTTGATCCGCTCACCCAGTCTCTCTCTGCAGCTCATAATGAGCCAAGATGGGCAAGGATCAAGTAAGCAGGTGGTCAGCCTTACAGATGAAAGCACCTTGTCCACTTCATCAGGAGGAAGAAGCTGGAACCGATCCCACAAAACCGGTTTGCCACAGGCCGCCTCTTGCTCACTAACTGTATCCACAGTGTGCAAAGTAACACACCTAATCTGATCAATTTTATCTGCAAAGTGCCTTGCCAAAGCCTCACAGGAGGCCTTAGAATGCTCCAGTGGTTCCGGAGCCACAGGACCGACCAGGCTCCGGACCACTTGGAACAGCCTCCTGGGGCAGCACTCTGCAGACGCGATGGAGGCAGCATAATATTCCTTTTTTGCTGCCTTCACCGCCACGTGATAGGCTGAAGATACAGCTCTAGCCCATGTCTGATCGTCTTTGGAGCGAGACTTCCGCCACCAGCGCTCTAGCCGTCTCACCTCCTGTTTCAGAGCTCGTAACTGTGGATTGAACCATGGTGCAGTCCGAGCCCTGTTCAGAGGGAGAGGGCGTTTCGGAGCCACCCGATCTAATGCCCCAGTGATTGCGGCATTCCAGCCACCCACCAGGGTCTCGACCGAGTGGCCGTTGGCATGCCCCAGAGAATCCCCAAGCGCGTTCAGGAATCCATTTGGATCCATAAGACGCCTGGGGCGGACCATTTTAATGGGTCCTCCACCCCTGCGGAGGGGTTGTGGAACCGAGAAGTCCAACATCACCAGATAGTGATCTGACCATGACAAGGGGGTGGTGGATATACCCCTGACTTCCACATCACTCCCTGCTTCTCCAGAAACAAACACACGGTCTAGTGCATGACCGGCTACATGGGTGGGCCCAGTTAGAATATGGTGCAGCTCCCAGGAGGCCATGGTCTCCATGAAGTCCTGAGGTGCTCCTGTGAGGATGGCCTCCGAATGTACGTTGAAGTCCCCCAACACCAGTAAGTTAGGGGACTGTACACGCACATCAGAGACCACCTCAAGCACCTCGGCCAGGGAGTCAGTCGTGCAGCGGGGTGGACGGTACACGAGCAGAATCCCCAGACTGCCCTTTGGGCCCAACCTCCAGTACATGCACTCAACAACCTTGGTCTCCCGGAGAGGGGGTCTGGTGAAGACCAAGGACTCGAGGTAGATAACAGCCACTCCCCCTCCCCGATCCCCAGCCCTCGGCTGCTGTGCATACGAAAATCCAGCTGGACACATGGCTGCAAGGGTTGGAGCAGCAGCCTCGGCCAGCCAGGTCTCCGTAATACATGCCAGGTCTGCACCCTCATCCAGGATCATGTCATGGATGAGGGAAGTTTTCTGGGTAACAGACCTGGCATTGCAGAGCAGCAAACGAAGGCCAGAAGATGGGGTCATGCCTCCCCCAGCCATCCTTTGGCTCTGGACAGGCCCGGAGCAGGGGACAGATACTACACATCTCTGCCTTGTTCCCCTTACCTGGCATGGCCTGCCCCTAGCGCTCCGCCAGCACCTGCCGCCCAGCCTCGGTATGTTCTGGCCCCCAACACTCCCCCCACTGCCTCCATCAGGTGGACACATGCCCCCTCGCTCCCGCCTATCAGGCAGGCTACCCACCCCTAAAAACACAACAAAATCCCCCCCAACAAAATAAAACAAACAAACAAAACAATTAAAATCCCCTTAAAAATGCCAGGCAGGAGTCCACAGGGAAGGCCTGGTGGCGGTGGTAGCGGCGACGGCAGCAGCAGGCCCAGCGGCGGCAAGCACGCCTCTTCCCCGGTGGTGGTGGTGGTGGCTTCTCCTGCAGGCCCTGGCTCTCCCAGGCCACCTCAGCCAGCCAGCTTATGTAGCCCCTCCAGGGAGGGGCAGGTGGAGCAGCACAGCTGGCTCGGTACCTGGGGACCTGGTCCTGCAGGGACTGGTGGTCTGCCAGGCAGAAGTCCACAAGGAAGGCCTGGTGGTGGTGGCAGCGGCGGCAGCAGCAGCAGGCCCAGCGGCGGCAGCAGCAGCAGGCCCAGCGGCGGCAGCAGCAGCAGGCCCAGCGGCGGCAGCAGGCCCAGCGGCGGCAAGCACACCTCTTCCCCGGTGGTGGTGGTGGTGGCTTCTCCTGCAGGCCCTGGCTCTCCCAGGCCACCTCAGCCAGCCAGCTTATGTAGCTCCTCCAGGGAGGGGCAGGTGGAGCAGCACAGCTGGCTGGGTACCTGGGGGCCTGGTCCTGCAGGGACTGGCGGTCTGCCAGGCAGAAGTCCACAAGGAAGGCCTGGTGGTGGTGGCAGCGGCGGCAGCAGCAGGCCCAGCGGCGGCAGCAGCAGGCCCAGCGGCGGCAGCAGCAGGCCCAGCGGCGGCAAGCACGCCTCTTCCCCAGTGGTGGTGGTGGTGGCTTCTCCTGCAGGCCCTGGCTCTCTCCTGCTTAGCTATGGTCAACTGTGGCACAAAACCCTGGAGCCAGGAATGAAACACCAGGAGTGAGGAGTCATAAACCAGGCACTGTAGTTCAGTCTTCCCAAGCCTGGGGCCCTCCAGATATTTTGGATTAAAACTGACTTCATCCCTGACCATTGGTCATGATAGGTAGATCTGATTGGAAATGAAGTCCAAAACATCTGAAGGTCGCCAGGTTGGAGAAGAACACAGTAGTGGAAATTCTTGTGGATGAGGCAAAGTCCCATCATGATCTGGAGGTTCCAGAGCATGGTCTGAAGACAAGAGTTGTAGTAACCTTGGCTGAGCTAATGCAGACTTTGATCTGGTCACAGCTTGGATGGAAGACCCTATGTGGGCTATTGTGAATCCCCCCCTTTTTTTTAAGCGGTGAGAGAGAAATGTGATGGATGGATGGATTAATGGATGGATGTAGTCTTCCAGGTCTGGGAGAATCAATGGGCATCCAGACATAGCATGGTCACTCTGGAGCCTAGGAACTGTTTATTTCCCAGGAACACTTTGACCTGTGCCTCTGGAGTCTCACCATGTGGGGTAATATCACACAGATCCATGGGCTCCTGTTTCAACCCGTTCAGCTCCTGCAGTGTATAGGTTTTCTCTGAATGGTTCAGGAGCAGCCATGATTCAGCATCCTGATTCCTGACATGTTGGGGGCATCAAGGGTAGGCGTGGTTGGGCACCTGCTGAGGGCCCACTACCAGTTAGGGATGGGCAACCCCCCCCCCCAAGTCCAGTCCAGGGAAGGTCTGCCACAGAGAAATCTGGGCCAATTGGGCTCACCGGATTTCCCCAGAGGCCTGCCTGTGCCTGCCAGATTTTGCAGGGCACCTTTCTGGTTTTAAAAGGACAAGGTCCACAGATAGCAGGTGCCATTCACAGACCATGGGAGAATCATGGCTGTAAATAGTGTATTTTATGCCATTTGTGGCTGTAAAGCACTTACATAAAATGGCTGCAATTTACATAGATGTAAGTGCTTCACAGCCACAGATGGCATAAGATATGCAACTTATGGCTGTGACCTCCCAAGGTCTGCTGTTTGTAGACTTTGTCTTTTTAAAACCTGGAAGCCATCCTGTGTGGAGACTGGTGGGTGTGGAGGTAAGGCGAGCCAGTCCACTGTGGACTCCACAGGTTGGATTCTTGGAAATCTGGCTTTATTTGAGTCTGCAGCAGATTCCTCCAGCATCCCTACTGCCAGCAGGGACCCACTGACAAGACCCCCCTGGGAGTTGCTCTTTCTCCTTCTCACCATTGCAACCTGCGTGTTTACCTACCTGCTTCTCACTAGGGGTGTATGAAACCCCACCTACCTGCATCTGCGGGGGGTCCACCGGGGGGGAGGTGATCTGTTCCTTCCCCCGTAATCCTCGACGGGGGGGAGGTGATCTGTTCCTACCACCCAGAATCCTCCCTGGCTGGCTCTGCTCTGCGGCGAGTCTGCGGAGCTGCCGGCTGGGGTCGCCCAACACAGCCTGACTTCTGGCCACAGTCGGGCTGCAGCCGCAACTGGCGTCCCGTGTAGGGGACACCATTTGCGTCCCTGCTTTAGCCGTGATAGGCTATGTAAGGATTTATGTAGCCTATCACAGCAAAAAGGGAGGCACGCAAATGGCATAGAGGATGCCATTTGCATCCTTCCCTTTGGCCGTGATAGGCTACGTAAAGATTTAAATCTTTACGTAGCCTATCATGGCCAAAGGGAGGCACGCCAATGGTGTCCACTACGCAGGACGCCATTCGCGGCCGCAGCCCGGACGGCAGCCAGCAGCGGCTGGATCCGGACCCACCGGGGGCCGGTAGAATCCGGTCTGCGCAGACTTCGTGGGGTGGCAGGGGGGATTGCTCCATTCTGCCACAGACTCCGAGGGGCTGGATTCCAAAGAATCCAGCCTCACTGGAGTCCGTGGCAGAATTCTCCACCATCCCTACCTCTCACTCTGGCCCAGACAACAGAGGTGGTGAGAAGAAGGAGCAGTAGATGCCATTGCCTACTTGCTCACTGGTTCTCTGCCTGTCAAGCAAGCAAGAGGTAGCAATGATGAGAGAGAGGAGGAGGAGCCATAGCAGCTGGTGACAATGATGGTGAGAAGGTGGACTCACTGAGGGAGGGGCCCATTGGACCCTCAAACACCTCCAGCATTGATACACAGCTTTGAAACATCTGAGAGCCAGTGTGGTGTAGTGGCTGAAGTGTTGGACTGGGAGTTGGGAAATCCGGGTTCTAGTCCCCACTTGGCCATGGGAGCTCACTGGGTGACTTTGGGCCAATCACAGAAGCTCAGCCTAACCCACCTCACAGGGTCATTGTTTTGAGGATAAAATGGAGGAGGAGGATCATGTATGCCACCTTGGGTCCCTTAAGGAGGAAAAAAGGTGGGATATAAATGAAATGAATGAATGAATGAAACATCTGAAAAGCCTATTGAAACAAACAGTTTAGTACATGAAATGTGTAACCATTTGTAGCAATTACAAGGAAATTCCTGTTGCCTGTGCTTTGCTGTCAATTACAAATCCAGATAGAAAATGCCAGGGAGAGACAAAGATTTTAGATATTAATCTGTTCTGTTTACAAAATATTTGATGACCTAGGAAGCAGGTAAACTTGCAGTTTCAAATTAATAGATAAAGAGCCTTTTTATATATGCAGTAGAGGAAAGCAATGAAGCATCTGTAGGTTCATAATACATTTGGCAGATAAAAAGAACATTTGAGGGGTTTGTTGTATATAAACACCTGCCTGGAGAGGATACCAAAGACAAGGCTCTTGATTGCATTCGACAGTTGATAAGGGTCGCAAAATCTATCATGATTATGAAAGGCGGGTACAAGATGTCCCCAACTGAAGAAAAAGAAAGAAGTAATGACAGATTGGTTCATCTTCCTTGTCCCATATATACGATACGGGAAATGCCCTAAAGCTAGGTGACAAAGGGTGTATCTCTGAATGATGATATCACAATAAATGTGTTGGGCTTTAACATGGCCCAAGAATCTTTTGTTGCAGTCCTGTGAATTGTGGGAGGGCAGAATTTCTCCTTTTGGGAAAAAAGTTATTATACAGATAGATTTTTGTGTTGGAAAGCGTTCAATACTTACTGATATAAATGTTCTTTTACCTGCCTTTTGTAATGTAACACATGGTAAGCAAAAATGGATATTTTGCACCCTTTTGGTTGCTAAAAGACTGATTCTACAATACTGGAAGGATAAAAGCTCACGCTTATAATGCAATGGATTGAAGACTTAACAACGCTAGTGACATTTGAAGGAGTAGTATATAGGTAACTTACAAATGGACTTACAGTTTATTTGGATATCTGGTCTGCTTTTTACTGAAGTTTATTATTCTCTCCCTCTCCTTCTCCCTCTTCCTCTCCCTCCCTCTCTCTCTCTCTCTCTCTCTCTCTTTTCTCCCTAGAATATTGTAATATTTTAAACTGAGGATTTTAGAATACATTGTTATATTTTTAATCTTTTTGGCTTTGTTATTTTTGTTTGTTTACTTATTTCTCTGTTTCATTTTGTTAAAGCTCACAATAATAATAATAATAATAATAATAATAATAAATATTTTAAAAAATGAATTCTGGGAGGGCATCCCAGGGATCCCAGAATAATTCAGGTCTCCCACTCAGAAGGCGGGGGGGGGGATAGGACCTCAGATGCCCCCCCCAGTCCCCATGAAACATCTGCAGCTTCTCCAACACCAGTAGAAGCCAAAAGGAGGGTGGATTGGAAAACATGCAGGGGAGTCTGGTGGCTTTGGTGGGGCTGTGAATAGGGATGCTGCAGAAATCTGCAACAGAACAAAATTAGTTTGGATTTTGATGAATCCAGCATGCAGATTCCACAGCAGACTGGCTTTTCCCTTGTTGGGTGGATTCTGCCAACTTGCAAACTGTTTTTGAAAAAAACTTCCCCGATTTTGCACAAATTTCCTCATCAAAAAGATATGCTATTAAAAACAAACAAACAAAACAGCCAAAATGTGCGTTTCTCCATAGATTAAAGGGTGAAAATGCGCATTTTGGGGGGAATTTGCACATTTTCACATGTCTGAATATGTGCAAATGGGCATTTGTGCAAATTTGGGAACTAAAAAAAAAATCTGATTCTGTTGATCGGCAGACAGCAGAAGTAAGGTGCTTGACTATCCACAAAACACAGACAGAACAGACTTCACACAATCCTTACAACCCTAGCTGTGAATCAGTTCTGGGTTTCAGTGAGAACCAACCAGAAATCTAAAGGACCTATCCAAGGTGCTTTGGAGATGGGGTTCAGTGCCTCAGATAGCTCCTTTAGAGTTCTGTCTGGTTCTAACCGAAGCTCAGAATGGATTCAGTACCCCATCAAACTCGGAGCCACCAGCTTCCACTGGAAACATGTCATTCATGATGGATTGGGGGAGGCTTTGGGTCC
The DNA here is from genome assembly GCF_057233095.1 of Heloderma suspectum. Classification (NCBI taxonomy): domain Eukaryota; kingdom Metazoa; phylum Chordata; class Lepidosauria; order Squamata; family Helodermatidae; genus Heloderma; species Heloderma suspectum. Next base: position 8,876,838 of record NC_139466.1, read on the forward strand.
TGTACTACATCAAAAGCCCTACCAGTACCCTCGCATGCCCTTGGAGCTGGCATATATAATTTCCCTCCCATTGGTTCCAACAGGTGAGAGGTCATCAAAGAAAATGAAATGGAAAGTGGGGTGAGGGTAGGGATGTGCCAATTCACCCCCGTTTGGGTTCTCCAGATGCCCGGTCAGCCCTGCCTGCACTCGCCAGTCCCTGGACTGTACTTGAGCCCCTCCCACACTTGGCAAGCAGCCTGCACTCACCCCAGCAGCCTCGTTGAGCTCTGCGGTCACCACTTTTTTTGAAAAATAAAACGGTGATTCCAAAAATGCACGTTTTCGTATGCACAGAAATGTGCATTTTTGAGAATGCACATATTCTCATGTGCAAAATGCGCATTTTTGAGAAGGTGCACATTTGTGCATGCGGAAATGCACACTTTTTGAAAAATGTACATTTTCATGCATATGCAAATATGCACATTTGCAAAAAAAGCACATTTTGTGCGCGCGCAAATATGCACATTTTTGTGATCACTATTTTATTTCACAAGAAATACCCACCGCAAAGTTCGATGAGGCCACCAGGGTGAGTGCAGGCAATTCGCCGAGCATGGGCAGGGGCCAAGCAGGGGCAGGGGCTTGGTGAGTGGGGCTCGGGGGTGCCAGCAGGGGATGTTCTGCTAGATTCCTGGACGGAATCAGGCTCTTGCGCCATCCCTAGGTGCGGGGGGGGGACACTCTTTCTTCCCAGCAGGGCTTTGGATGAGGTGGTTCCTCTGCCTTTGAATCTCCCCACAACCAGTGATAGGGTTGCTCTGCCTATTTTGTAAACTCAGCCCCTCTGCTTGAAAAGGTCTCTTCCCATGCTACCTTTAGCAGATTTGTTTAAAATAATAATGGGTAATAATAATGTGGGAGGAATAACACACTTAAGTCCTCATCCAAGAGGAGTGGAATGTCTAAAAGGTTTCTGAGGCCTGTTTCTTCCCAGATCACCCTCAGTGCTCTAGGAGAAAAGGGACATGTGTGATGTGTGCCCATGGTGATGCAAACAATACAACAGGCCATTGGTTGGAGTGAATGTCTCTAGGTTTGACCTAGGGATGTATAGACTGTGTAAAATTTGCTCTGTGTCTTGGGGGTTGTCAGGTGCCTTTTGTTCTGTCATCCACTCACAAATGGATACTTTTTTTCTGTCATGCAGAAAAATATGCAAAGTATTATGTAAGTATTTATATAATTTGACTTAGTACACAACATTTAGCGTATTGTCCCCCATTCCATTCAACGTTTCCACAGCAGAAACTTACTTCTTCTATGGATTTATATGTGTAAATTTCAGGAAAGTAAAAATTCACCCGAAAACCCGCGGTCCCTACAAAGCCTGAGGTGCTCACTCTGCAACAGATTCCACAGGTTGGATTCTTAGAAATCTGAGCTCATTTTAGTCTTGTCTCAAATTTCTCCAGCATTCCTAGTTTGACCCAAAGTTGAAGGGTTTGGGCCTTCTTGGGATAAAATGAGTCTCAGAGTGAGAATGAAGAACCCAGGCTATTTTCTGCTTGACTTGACAAAAGCTCTTGCTATGAGCTCCACTCTTCCTGTAGCCACCAGGCTCTACCCCCACAGATAGACTGTAGTCCTTGACCTTCTAGTCTATTGCTGGGCAACTTGTGGCCTTCCAGATGTTGTTTGACTACAATCCCTATCAGTCCCAGCCAGAATAGTCAATCATGATATAAGGTGGTAATTGCAATCCAACATCTGGAGGGCCACATGATGCCCACTCATGCCATCCCCTGCTCTGTTCTGGTGCTAATAGGCTCCACCCATACCCCACCCACCTCCTCATACTGAAAGTACCACCCCTTTATCCCAATCCTCCTCTCCTGGAGTCTCAGGTTTGAAGCTTAGGCAATCAGGCAGCCCTTGGCATAGTTGAAGGAAATATCATGCATAGGTCTTGCAGAACAGGAGCAAAGGTGTGGACATGTCTCAGGGAAAGATGTGTATGGGCCTGAATGAATGAATGAATGAATGGATGGATGGAGAGAATGATGAAATAGAGACATCTACTCCCTTTAAGGACTCTGGGAGGCTGTATGCTGAAGTGTTGATTTGACCCCTCCCTTCCCACAACTCCCTGTGTTAATGTAAAGTGCCAAGCCTTCAGTCACCTTTGCAGTCACACAAAGTCTCAGTAAATAGCTTTTATTATGCAAGCCAGAGCCATCTCAGCCACGCTTCAGGTTACAGGTATAATCTGCATGCAGTAATACCATGCTAAATTCTCTAGTCAGCTTTGTATAATACTAATTAGGCTACAAGAAGCTACCTTTGATGAATGCACTATATTAGGAAGTTGCAATGAAAACTGGCACTAGCCAACAGCATGAAACCCAGCTTTTCCAGTCCCACCCTCAGGAAGTGTCATCCCGTAGGGACTTCTTTTGAGCGGCCAACCATTTGGAACATCTTGCATCCCAAAGTTATTCCTCCCTCCTCACCCGACATCTGATTCTTGGGTGTGTCACTCCCAACTCCTCCCACACCATAAGCTCTGACCTTCCCCTGGGTGGAGAGGGCTCTGGCTGGCTTTGATCCAACTGATTAGCCAGCATCTGGAAAGAGTCCTGTCCGCCACTGTTCTCCTGCCCTATTTCCAGCAGCCTTGGTTATTCCATCACCATTCTATCCTCTTTTAATGTAGGCAAGGGCCTTGGGCAAGGCGCAGGTAGTCCCAGGAGCTGCAGTGAGACAGCAACCAATTCAGGCCAAGGTCATGCACATGAGTTCCGAGGAGGGTTTGCAGACACAGACAGAGGCAAGGTCAAAGCAGACCAAAGGTGAGCTCACAAGTGTCAGTCTTATCAAGCATCAAGGCCAGTCAGGGGTGTGTGCAAATGCATTGTACAGATGGGTAGTCTAGGAGCTTGTCAGATCTGGCGTCTTAGAAGACAATGCCATGGCTAAGGCACTGTTGTTTGCAGCGACAACCTGGGCTCAGCTGGGCTGATTTATAGCTGGTCGTTAACCAGCACAGCTGGCTAATTAGGTCAGCATGTTGCTTTTAAGGGAGGCCCCATGCTGTGATTCCTCCTGTTCTTTTGCTGCTCGCGTCTGATTCCATGCCGTTCAGAGCGATGGGTTATCTCAGGCTCTGCTTCCAGCATTTGGGGGAATTCAGGAACTGTTTGAGAGGGGCCAGTTTGCTCCAGTAATGTTTCCTGTGAAGGACTGTCAGCCAAGGCCTCCTGTTCCTTGCTTAGCTCTGGCTGGGGCTCATTGTGCTGGCTCTCCCTCTCCTTCCTCTGATGAATCCTCCTCCAGATAGGGTCATGACACCTTCCTCCTCTTCCTCCTCTGACTCTGGAGCTGCTCCCATGGAATCTTGGTTCACTTCTGCAGGGTTGTTGGGCCCAATCCTTACAGTCAATGACATCTCCCTATAGTTGAAGCGTACTGATTGCCCGTGTTCATTCAGCCTCCTTCAAACGAGAGGCCTGGAGACCATACTCTGGACATCTGATAAGTATGGACAGACACGTGTCTAATATTCTCTGCAATTGTCACTAACCACAATGTAGCATGCATAGTAGGGCCTGGTCCCTGTACTGGTACTTCTGTTATGTGGTTGCTGGTGATTTTAGGTTAGGGACTTTCTTAAAGGAAGAACAGCCCCACCACCCAAGGCTTGTGAGAGGAAAGTAACATCGTCCATGATAACATTTCATGCAGCGGACTCTAATCCATGAAAGCTTAAGCCATAATGCATTTGTAGTCTTTAAGGTGCCACACACGCTTCGTTTGTTGTGTGCTGCAATCGACTCATATGGCTACCCCTCTGAGAACTGTCACAATATATATGCCTGCCCGAGGATTGAGACCTGTTGGAGGAGCTCTCCTCTGCATCCCAGCAGTACAAGACAAACACTGTGGTGGACATGGGATGTGAGAGAGGGCATTATCTGCTGTGGCACCCCAGCTGAGGAATGCCCTCCCCTTGGAGGCACAATTGGCAGAGACATTTGTTTCATTTCAGCGCCAAGTTAAAATGTGGCTTTTTACCAAAGCCTTTGAGGGCTAAATGAACTCCCTAAAGTTGTAAACTGTTTTGACTGCTTTATTGTTTTGGATTTTTAATTGGTATTAGCTTGTTTAATGGTTTAATATGTTTTCAGCTGTTTGAATTATTTATTGTTTTATACTGTTTAAATTGATTTTATCTATATGCTGCCCTGAGAGCTCAATGCTATAGGGCAGGATAGAAATGGTATGTATGTATGTATGAATGAATGAATGAACCAATAGCCACAATAATCAACATGTTGCCCCTTCTGAATTATAACAGCATTTCCCATTCAGTTTGTGGACTCACAGTTGACACGGAAGGAATCATTATAGCCTCTTTGTGTTTTTTGCATTGCTAGTTTATATATAAAAGAAAAGTATTAAAAAGGAAAAAAATGGATAGTCTTTTTATCCTAGAAGGCAAAAAAAGTAAAGAAAAAGAAGTACGAGCTACAACCAGTTACTGATTGTCTTGCAATCACTTAAAAAAAAAAAAATCCACATAAATATGTTCGGGGGGGGGGTGTATTATACAAACTAAGTTTGTTTTAACTTCAGGACTAGCAGATACTTTCTCTAATTTCCTTTCCTATTATGCATTATGGATCAACAGTCCATAGGTTTACACCAGTGGCAATGTATGTTTAATCCTCTCCAGAATATTGTTTTTTTAGCCAATTGGATTTTTTTAAATGAAATTTATTCCAATTTACATTGCAATTCAGTAGATTTCAGTCATGATAGTGGGATTCAATTTAATTAGCCTTTTAATGGTTTCTCATTTGCATTTATACTAATACAAGATGGAAATGAATAAGATGATTTAACTGGTTTCAGTAGGAAAAAAAGTGTTTGGGCAAAGGGGCTTTAATCAAGAGTGTATTTGTCTTGAAATATCAATTTCTCACTGGGAATTGACATTTTCCCCCACTAAGGCACACAACTTGGCAATACAAGAGCACAAAAGTTGCCAATTAAACTCTGCGGTAGTTTCTGGTTATAGAACTGATTAAAAATGCCAATCATTTTTTATTCAATTCAATGTTACTTTCATAAAATATATGATGTATGTGTGCTATTTTTCCTCTGCCAAGTTCTAATTAAGGTTTATCATCCTGAGTTATAGAAATGCTAGAGACTCGTAGCACTGCAAGTGTTTAAGAACTACTTTACCTTCAGCAAGTCATGGCTGCAAGGAAATTTCAATAGGGGATATGATTGGCACCTGCATATCTTCTCCTATTTTGTGTCCTATAACAAACTGTACAATCAGTAAGCATTCATGGTAGGTGGTAGCAGAAACTGCCTGAACCTGATTCTGCTGGATTTTGAAGTTCGATCTGGAAAACATAAGGGGAAAAACATCTTTGGTGTACAAAGTTGTTGCATTGTTCTTTGGATTGTGGCCTATATCTAGAGCATTGAGCTTTGCTTTCTGCAACACAATGGGTCTTGAATAAACAGCAGTGCCAAGAGTATAAATGCCTCGCATGCAGAAGGTTCAATCCTTGGCATCCCCAGGTAGATCTGGGAAAGACACATGGCTGAAATCCTGGAGATCCATTGCCAGTCAGTGTAAACAATATGGAGCTGGATGGACCAATGATCTGACATGTTATAAGGGAGCTTCCTGTGCTTTTCCAGCACTCCACATGGGTCTCCTTTACTTCCCTGCTAGTTCTTTGCTCCTTGGATGAAACAGAAGTGGTCATAGTTGTAGAAGTTGATTTTAGCTCAGCACAGCAAAGTGATAAAAGAGAGGGAGCCTATCAGAGTCAGCTCCAGGTTTGTTTGATCTGTGTGTGTGTGTGTGGGGGGGGGTCCCTTTGGTAAGATGGCCTCAGGGTGGCCTGAGTAGCTCCATCCCTTCCCCCCTGCTGTGACTACTGCCCATTTGCTAGCTCTCTCTGGGCCTAATCTGCAACACTGCCCAGAGGGATTGGGCAGGTTGAAAGGAGGCTGCTGCTGCTCCTTCCCTTTGCTCCTCACTCCTGTCCCTGCTTGCTTGAATGCCAGGAGAGGGTAATAGGGATGTACAAAAGGTACTTACCTTTCGAGGACTATGCTGATGGTTGGGGGGGAGGCGTTCCGTCCCTCCCCCCGGAATCCTGGCCGGCCTGCTGTGCTCTGCAGCGATTCTGCGGAGCCGCCAGCCGGCTCTGCCAGCAGCCGGACATCCGGCCACTGGCTAGCAGGGACGCAAATGGTGGCGGCTGTAGCCGCCGCCATTTGCATCCCTGCAGTCAGCCATGATAGGCTATGTAAATGTTTACATAGCCTATCATGGCTGAGTAAAAAAAAACACACAAAAAACGCGCATACGCAAATGGTGGCGCCCATGGGCGCCGCCATTTGCGTTCTTTATTTTGGCATGTCTTAGTCTACGTAAACATTTACGTAGACTAAGACGGCAAAAATAAGGGGAACACAAATAGTGTAACGGCTACGCTATTTGCATTCCCCTTATTTTCGCCATCTTAGTCTACGTAAATGTTTACGTGGACCCATGGGCGCCGCCATTTGTGTATGTGCGTTTTTTTAAAAAAAGTCAGCCGTGATAGGCTACATAAAGATTTATGTAGCCTATCGCGGTGTTTTTTTAAAAAAATCTAGCCATGATAGGCTACGTAAATCTTTATGTAGCCTATCATGTTTTTTTGTTTGTTTGTTTGTTTTAAATGGAAATGGCGGTGGCGGCAGCCGGTCAGAAGACCGGCTGCCACAGCCGCTGCTGCCGGACCACTGCCGGAGCTGCCACCGGAGCCGCCACCGCCACCAGGAAGATTCGCCCCAGGTAAGTCTCATCCTGGGGGGGGTGGCGGGGGGGTGGCGGACTGTTCCGCCACCAATTTCGGGGGGCCAAATGCGCTGGCATTTGGCCTCCCTGAGATCCGTGGCGGAATTCTCTGACATCCCTAGAGGGTAAGTGAGCAAACAACAAACAGAGATGTACAAGAATTTTCTTACAGTTCCTTTGTGACCAGAACTTGCCCTACTCATGCCCTTGAATGTGAGCACATTTTGCAAACAAAGCTTGCACAGTCCCAAACTTCTGCTGGTGGTTTGAATAATGTGTACTTTGCAGCAGCAACAACAACAACAACAACAACAACAGCACACTTCAGAATTGACCATTTTGAAGAGATATATATATATAATAATCAATGGGAGAAAGGTATGCATTTGGGTGTGCACTGGTAGAGTAGCAGGAGCAGGAGCAGGAGAAATGAAGCAAACCAAGCTTCAAGATGGAACTGAGAAAACCTTAACGAGTCAGACTTTACTGCTTCTCCCATCCCTAGAAGTAAGAGCAAGAAGGAGAACCAGCAGAGTCAGGGACCTTGGGGATTGCCAGTGCCCTCTGCCCCCATTGGTTGCCCAATGATGCTTACCCTTGATGCTGGCCCTGAGGCAACAACAACAACAACAACCCAATCTTCAATAACTTTAAGAAAACATTCCTTTTTCTTCTCATTTGTCTTATCAGTGTTTGAACAATACCTGCTTCTGAAGAGGGGCTTTTCAGGTTGTGTCTCTTGTAAGCTTTGAAAAACAGCAGCCATGATGCTTCCTTCTAGTGTTGTCTGCCTCCCAAGTGGCTTATTGGGAATAGGCCAGTGTCTCCTGTGGCCATGCTGTAGAGAAGAGTAACTGATAACCACAATGGATGTCCTGGAGAAGCACCATGCCATGAATGATGTCTGAACAATACGGCCTTCCAAAAAAATCACTGTACACAAGGGAGCAACTAAAAGCTGTTTACATCAGACAAGGTACTCCTGCCTGTGATTTACCAGGGACTGTCACAAGTGAAACATGTTTACTTACAAAGTCTGAACAAGTGTCAGACAGGAAGAAGGCTCCTTGGGATCTTCAGGGGTCTTCTTCTTCTTCATCATCTTCATCTTCTTCTTCTTGTCTGGAATAATTCATTGTTGAGCAAACAACCTCAGTAAATCCCAAATCATGGTTTTTCGTCTTGTCAAAAATATAGCTGAGATTGGATGTCAGTATTGCACATAGAGCTGGTACATTGCTGTGGCTGTGAGAAGATGTGCAGCAAAGCCCCCCCCCCATTCAAATCTCACTACAGCCACAATTTTGCTTGATGCCCTCTTGCCAATCTCCTGAACCAACTGTAATATGGCATGCGTAAGTATTATTAGTGATGGGCAAACTCTCGTTGGCTTACTCAGAGGATTCTGGGTAGAAACAGGAAACCAGCTAGGGAGGCAGTTGGACCATTGGATGACAATTGAGTTAAAGGAGTACTAGAGGAGTATAAGAAGATTGTGGATAAGCTAAATGAATTGTTTTCATTTGTCTTCACTGTTGAAGATATAGAGCAGATACCTGTGCCTGAAGTTAGAGATGTACGAAACCCCCCTTACCTGGCTCCGCCGAGTTCCGCTGGGGGGGAGGTGCTCCGTCCCTCCCCCCGGAATCCTCGCCAGGGGGGGAGGCGCTCCGCACTTCCCCCCTGGAATCCTGGCCGGCCAGCTCCGCTTTGCGGGGATTCCGCAGAGCCGCCGGCCAGCTCCGCCAGCAGCCGGACATCCGGCCACTGGCTAGCAGGGACGCAAAGGGCGGCGGCCATAGCCGCCGCCATTTGCGTCCCTGTATTCAGCCGTGATAGGCTATGTAAAGACTTATGTAGCCTATCATGTCTGGGTTAAAAAAAAAACAAAAACGCGATGCAAATTGCGGTGGCACTGGCCGCCGCCATTTGCGTTCCCTATTTTTGGTTGTCTTAGTCTACATAAATATTTACGTAGACTAAGATGGCGAAAATAAGGGGGAACGCAAATAGTGTCCACTACGCTATTTGCGTTGCCCCTTAGTTTTGCCGTCTTAGTCTATGTAAATATTTCCGTAGACTAAGACAACCAAAAATAGGGAACGCAAATGGCGGTGGCCGTAACCGCCGCCATTTGCATACGCTTTTTTTTTTGTAACCCAGACGTGATAGGCTACGTATGTCTTTACATAGCCTATCACAAATGGGGGGGGGAAGACTGCAAATGGCAGCGGTGGCAGCCGGTTGGAAGACCAGCTGCTGCTGCTGACGAAGCCACTGCTGGAGCCGCCGCCATCTGGAACATCCACCCCACGTAAGTCTCGTCCCGGAGGGGATCCACGGGGGGCAGGGGGGGTGGCAGGCTGTTCCACCACAGAGTTCAGGGGGCCGAATGCACTGGCATTTGGCCTCACCAAGATCCATGGCGGAATTCTCTGACATCCCTACCTGGAGTGACATTTTCAGGAAGTGAGTCTGAAGAACAGAAGTAAATAGTGGAGGTAAAAGATGAAGTTCTCAACCTTATTGACAAATTGAAAGTTAATAAATCACCAGGCCCAGATGGTATCCACCCTAATATGAAATGTCTGATCTTCTAACAAAAATATGTAACATGTTCCTAATATCAGCCTCTGTATCAGAAGATTGGAGACTGGCCAATATAACACCTTAAAAAAATGGAATCCAGGGGAGATCCAGGAAAATATAGGACAGTTAGCTTAATGTCTGTTCCAGGTAAATTGGTTGAAAGCATTATTAAAGATAAAATTAGTAAGCATGTAGAAGGACAAGCTGTGCTAAAAACAAATCAACAAGGCTTCTACAAAGGTGTTCTGTCTGAATTCTTTATTGTTGCCCTTGATGTTGTTAGCAATATGCTTCTCAAAATGCACTGTTCCCTGCCAAGAAGAAGGGCAGTCCAGAACCATGGTCAAACAGCTCTGGTCAAGCACAGACAAGTGGCCCAAAACAAGCACAATCCAAGGAACTGAGTCTTTCCAAGAGTCCAGGGGGGTCAGTAGCATGAGAGATCAGTCCAAAGAAGAAGCAGGATCAGGAAAGCTAGGTTGCAGGTACTGGGAGCTGAAATAAAGGTGTTATTCCAGAAAACCTCCCTGCTTACGAGTGAGGCCTATAAGCTGGAGTTTCCAGAGACCCAATCAGGACTCACTCATCAGCAGAACATCAGAGGTTTCCGGAAGAAGTCCTCCTGATGAGCATGGCCGTACTCATGAAGGGGCCTTCACTCATGGAGAGCCTTCCTTTGCAGATGGGCACTGTTCACAGGAGTTCTCCTGAAATGCCTCTTGAGACACTGCCGCTCTCAGGAACTTGGTGGTCACTCGAACTCTGTCTCAGGGGCAGAATTCCTTTCCTCTTGTGGGGATGGAGCCTGCAGCCATCTCCCCCAAGTGCCAGGCTCCACTTGTCCTTATGGCATGGGCTGCTCCACAATCTTGTTTGTTTCTAGGAGCTCTAGCTCCTACTCTGAAGAGGATTCCTCTAGCAGGGGCTTGAGAGTCAGCTGGTTTGTATGTCATGACAGTCCACCTAGGGATGGATGGACTCATCTGTGCCCAGCTTTGTCTTGAAGCTGCGGGGCTGTCTGCCCTTACACAGCATTACCTACCTGGAAGCACTGGAGCCACCATCCTTGTGCACAATGGCAGCTTGCTGGGGACCTGTCAGGCACTTACTGAGCTGTGGGGTGCTCACTGAGGGGGTCCATGAGTGCCCCATGATTCAGCAAGCAGAGTCTGGGAGGGCAGGTGAGGGGAAGTCCATTGGACTCTACCCCCCCGACCCTTTTGACATCTCTAAGCCCACAATAGCTTAATTTATCCACAGGGGCCATTGCATTATGTTGGGTGCCCATGGGCACTGTTTTTGCATGGTGCTTATGGGACAAGCTTGCCATGGCTTGTTGTGTCATGCAAACTGAGGCAACAGGGATTGTTTGAGGGTTAGACCACTGTCAAATAACTCTAACCCTCAAATGACCCCTGCTGTCTGGGTTTACTTGACATGGCAAGCCATGGAAACCTTGGTGCCCAGAGACGCCATGCAAAGATGGTGCCCTGCACATTGCAACAGCCACAACAGGTAAATCAAGCCACAGTAGCTGCTGTATCATGTGAACCAGGTCACTCTGTGTCTGTGTGTGTGTGTGCACGCATGTTTACTGAACTTCAGATTGGTTCAGAAAAAAAACTGTCATTTACAACTTTTTAAAAAGAAATACCCTGGCCACCCCACTGCCTAACAGAGTCCCTAACTGAGCTCACAGAGCAGGTCTTGGAGCTGCTGTTGGAATCACCCAGGCTTTTAGTCCTGGGGGACTTCAACATCCCCCTGAGGTCCAGCTTGCCAGGTGTAGCTCAGGAGTTTATGGCGACCATGGGCCTGTCCCAGCCAGGTGGTGAAGGGGCCAACACATGAAGCTGGTCACACACTCTCATAGAATCATAGAATAGTAGGGTTGGAAGGGGCCTACAAGACCATCGAGTCCAACCCCCTGCTCAATGCAGGAATCCAAGTCAAGAAGCCAGAAGAAAACCCTGAAGAAAACAAGCCAGAAGAAAACCCTGATGAATTATTTAATGATAAATACCTTGCGTTGCAACTCACTCCCGGCAACAAAGATGAAATGGAGAGGATTTCTGCAAACACCACACCAGAAAGTTTTCCCCCCGAGTCCCTATTACACTGTAGCCAGCAGGACTACGTACTGGATGCATTGTCCCCACATTGCAGCCAACGTTTTCAAAACTGCTCTCTCGAGCCTGTGTTTGCTGCTGCTCATTAACCGTATTCCATTTCTCAAGCCCACCCCCATCCTTCCTCTGCACAGCATCTTCCAGACTGTGGTAGACAAATAACAAACAGGAAACTCCACTGGCTCTGAAAAAGTTGCACCTACTGATGCAGAAGTCAGGAGACTTTACTCAGAGGGAGGCTCTTTCTTATAAACATCCATGTGCATCATAGATCAAAACTGGCACCTCACCATTACAAAAGAGGGGATGCAGTGGAATACGTTTCAGTGATGCAAACAGGAAACAATGCCAATGCTGGAGAGCTATATTCATGTAATAAGACCGAGTAAGGAGTTGCCTTTAGAGGTACTGAAGAAGCTCACCACTCCCAGGCCCAGCTAGGAGATTCACAGGCTCTGATGCTCAAATCGAAGAAGAGCTAAGCATTAGGGACCCCAAAAGTGTACAGTCTCTCTCGGATTGAAATCTGAGCTGGAGAAGAATTCCCAGCCTCCTTTGTCCCTCAGCCACACAACCTCCCCCACCCCCCATGCACACCTAGGGATGTACAGATTTTGTAAAATCCATTCCGTCTGCATTTTGCCAATTGTCATGTGCCTTTCATTCTGTCGTCTGCTCATTGACAGAATCAGGTTTTTCCCCAATTTCCTTTTTTTTTTTTTTTTTTTGCAAATTCCCACTTGCACAAATTCACACTTGCACAAATTCACACATCTGCAAAGGCACAAATCCCACCCCCCAATGTACAAATCTGCCCCCAAATGCACAAGTCCCCCCCGAATATGCATTTTCATGCTGCAAACTATGGAGGAAATGCACATTTTTGGTCCGTGTTTTGTACCGTCTTTCATTATTTATTTATTAATTACATATTTTCCTATGACTAAATTTGCATAAAATTCCAGGAAGTAAAAAAAAAAAGAAAAGAAAAGATATGCAAGTCCACAGAATACATGCACCTGTGGAAAAGCTGGTCAGCTGCAGAATCTGTGGGTCAGATTCACAGAAATATGAACTCACTTGATTCCATTGTGGATTTCTCTGACATCCTGAGGGCCACCCAGCCCTCCAGTACCAAAAGTCCCCTTTCCTCTTCTTCTTCACGCAGGGCTGCACAATTAGGGATGTTGGAGAATTCCACCATGGATTCCAGGGAGGCCGAATGCCAGAGCATTCGACCCCCCAGAATCCATGGGGGAACGAACCCCCCCCCCACGAAATGGGCCCAGAACAGAGCCTACCTTTGTCGGCCGTTCCGGTGCTCCTCGAATGGCGGCCATGTCTGCGGCCGCCATTCGCCTCTTTCGAAAGGCCGTGATAGGCTATGTAAGTATTTACATAGCCTATCACAGCTAATGCAGGGATGCCATTTGCTTCCCTGCAGAGGCCGTGATAGGCTACGTAAATATATACGTAGCCTATCATGGCAATAGGAAAGAACGCAAATGGCGGCCGCCACAGCCATTTGCGTCCATGTCTTTAGCTGTGATAGGCTAGGTATATATTTACGTAGCCTATCACGGCAAAAGACAGGGGTGCAAATGGCGTACCGGCCGTCATTTGCACCCCTGTTTTTTGCTGCGATAGGCTATGTAAATATATATGTAGCCTATCAAGGCTAAAGACACGAACACAAATGGCGACAGCTATGGCGGCCGCCATTTGCATCCCTGTGCAGCCCAGTGGCCAGATGTCCGGCTGCAGGCAGCCCTCGGAGCGCCTACGGAGCCCTACGGAGCGCCTCCCCCCTACTGCGGATTGCCCGTTGCAGAGCCAGGTAAGGGTTTCATACATCCCTATGCACAATGCTTTTGGCCCCAAGGGTCACGTGAAATATTGGCTTGGAGGCTAGGGGCTGCAAACATCTGCTGTCATACAGAAACATATGCATGTGCACACATGAAACATGTGTGTCCCACTGATGGTGATAAAGATAGCTTTTTTCCCAGAGCCACAGGGGGGATGAACGATCCACATGAGGATTGAAGGAGGAGGCAGCATAGAGCCTTTTATCTACTCCACCTCCCAGCAATCCTGATAGATTGCCTCCTCTGAGGGAGGTTCAGAGAATGGCAACAAGGGAAAAGGCCTTTTCAGTGGTGTCCCCCCCAATTGTGGAATGCTCAAGCCAGCTTACGTTCCATGGTGGAAGATAGTTGGGGATATAAATGTAATAAATAAGTAAGTAGTGATGGCTGTCATCTTGGATGCTTTAAAAGGGGATTAGACAAATTCATGGAGGAGAAGGCTAATAGTGGCTTCTACTCATCGTGACTATATATTTTACTTCCAGTATTGGAGGCAGTATGCCTTTCAATACCGGTTGCTGGGAAACAAGAATAAGCAGGTTCTATTGCGCTCATGAAGCTTGTGAGCTTCCCAGAGGCATCTCCACACACAGAGGCTTCCTTGTTTCCTGGAACCCTGATCAGGAATATTTCTTGTCTAAATGGCTGACGCCTGCAAAACCAAACCAGTCGCTTGAGTTTTTCTTGAGCATCATCCAGCAGCCCAGGTGCTGTTGCTGGTGCGTGTTGAAGTCACCACTTCATATTTAGTAATCATACCCTGCAGCATCCCTGATTTCTGAAGTGTATGACAGTTTCAAAAATAGCATGACAAACACAACTCTTGATTTAATTACAGCTTGAAGTGGAGAGATACCACTGCTTACCTCATTACTGGCTCAAATCGATTTTACACACAGTGTGTTAGTTAGATCTGTTCTTTTCCTCTTCAATTAAGTTTGCTTTTTTCCAGTCCTGTTTTCAGGAAAGGAGAGGGGAGAAGGCAGAAGAAGATAGCACAGTGACTTGAAGAACAAGAGCTCAGTGCTCTTTACCCAGAACCATTCTCAGCAATATCTGCAGGGGAAACAAACAAGCAAACAACAAACTCAGAAAAGCCAACAACCCCAGTGCCATTCCTGGTAAGACAAGGAGAAAAGCAGCAACCAAAAATACATACATACGTAAATGTTGTTGTTTTTTTTACAAAGTCATCTAAAGTCAGCTCATTTCTGATAAGAATTTTCCCAAATTCACAACATTATTTCTATTCAGAAGAGAAAGAACTTTAGGGTGTTTTTTCTTTTTTTTAAGGATCAGTTTTTCACCCCCCAGCATCTGTTCACATGTCGGTTCCCCTGCTGAACTGGGCTTCAAAGTTCTTGAATCATTTCAAATTTATTTTAGCATTAAAAAAGAAAGAAAAATGAATTAGTGACAAACAGTGGCAGTTGTAGGAAAAAAAGAAATAGAAAGAAGAAAATTCCAAAGACATTCTCATGGGTTGGGTTTAGGGTTGTTGTACTTGCCTTACTTGGGAGGTGGCTGAAGTGTGTAGTAAAGTGCCCTGTCCTTCATTGTACACTGACCTCTCATGCAGCTTGTAACCACCTTGGCTTCCCACACTTTAACTAAAGCCCAGGGGCAATCCCTCCCATAGGGGCTTTTTTCCCCCTTCAGATCAGGAAGCACAGGCAGCCTGGGAGGCTGCGTAGCAATGGAGAGATGTGTAATAGAAAGACAGACAGACAGACAGACAGACAGACAGACTTCAAAATAGAACACCCTGAGAATGAGGCAGAACAAAGGAAGCCTCTTTAATGAGGGAAGGAAACTTACAGGAAATTCGAGGACAGATTTTGCTACAGCACTAGCTCCACATCTTCCCTAGAGCTGGACACAACACTGCTGCCCTCACACCTGCATTGTGGAGGATGGAAAATGGGGGTCAGGCTGCTGACAGACTGGATGTTGTTTCCACTTGCAGATGGCAGAACCAGACAATGAAAATGCTTAGGAAAAAAGAAAGACATTATACTACAACCCCTTGTCAATGCTGAGAAATTTGGTGAAATTGTCTCCTAAATTTCCCTGCCCACAAATAGGGTGGATAATTTTGAGAGGCCATTTGCACAGAGATCTAGAGGATGCTGACTGCAATCCAATTCCCTCTTGTGGGGCGTTGTGAACAGGACATCTGACCCAGCTTTATCGGCAAAGAAGTTGATACTTCACGTCAAAACCACTAATTGTTTTTCACATTCTATGGCATCCTCCATAACAACTCAAATAAGTAGCTGTCCAGGGTCTCCTGCCAAATTATTAAGCATGTGATATTCATGATGTGAAAGGAGATTGCTAAGGAACTCCTCTAGAGGTACCTTGAGGTTATAGTGTGCTGTAACAACCTGTAGTTTTGCAAAGGGTAGCCTGAAGCCATAACAAGGTGTGCTTGATTTTTCCCTCCCTGTACAAAAGAGAAAAGCATATAACAATAAATATGCATTTCAGTTTTCTCCATTTTTTAAAAAGGTATACATGACAAAGTGTGGGTGAAAGGACCGCTAAAATACAGGCAGATTTCAGCCTGAGGGTGCAATGCTGCCATCTCTTTCCCATGTAGAGTGGAGATGTCCCTGCAGCTTACACAGCTTGAACAATTAGCCACCGTCTCTTTGACTAATGAGCTGACCATGGAAGGCTGAGAGGGGAAAATTGACAGCTGAATGTTCATTACTCCTGGACTAAATTCAGTTCTGTTCATTTTAGATATATTTCCTGTGAATTCCCTCTCTAATGAGTGGCATATAGATTCCACCCATAACTTGGAAAGCATGGGTGGGGGACTTCTGGCCCATAGAGCCTCCCAATCCTGCCTCTGGACTTCCCCCCCCCAACCATTAATTTTTAAAAGTAGGCTTTTTAAAAGCCTTCACTGGTGTCAGTGGAGGATTTTCAGAGACCAATTGCCATGTGAGAGGGATTGGTGGGAGGTCACAGTTGGGGGGGGTGTAACCAGGTTTCCTGCTGAAACCCTGGTTGATCTGTGAAATGTAGAAACTAGGGATGTACGAAAGTCACTTACCTTATGACGAAATTGATTCGCGGTGGGGGGGAGGTGCTCCGTCCCTCCCCCTGAAATTCTGGCCGGGGGGGAGGTGCTCCATCCTTCCCCCCTTAAATTCTGGCTGGGGGGAGGCACCCCATCCCTCCCCCCCAAATTCTGGCCAGGGGGGAGGCGCCCCATCCCTCCCGCCGTGAATCCTGGCCGGCCGGGTCTGCAAGTGGCGGCGGCCATAGCCGCCGCCATTTGCGTCCCTGCAGTCAGCTGTGATTGGCTACGTAAATGTTTACGTAGCCTATCATGGCTGAGTAAAAAACAAACAAACCGCTCATACGCAAATGGCGGCGCCCGTGGGCGCCGCCATTTGCGTTCCTTATTTTGGCATGTCCTTATTTTTGGCATGTAAAATTCCTTATTTTTGGCATGTAAATGTAAACATTTACGTAGACTATGGCGAAAATAAGGGGAACACAAATAGCGTAGCATCTACGCTATTTACGTTCCCCTTATTTTCGCTGTCTTAGTCTACGTAAATGTTTACGTAGACTAGATGTGCCAAAATAAGGAATGCAAATGGCGGCGCCCATGGGCACCGCCGTTTGCGTACGTGCGGTTTGGTTTTTTTTACTCAGCTGTGATAGGCTACGTAAACATTTACGTAGCCTATCATGGTATTTTTTAAAAATCTAGCCATGATAGGCTACGTAAATCTTTACGTAGCCTATCATGTTTTTTGTTGTTTTTTTTTACTGGAAAAGGCGGTGGCAGCAGCCGGTCGGAAGATCGGCCGCCTCAGCCGCTGCCGCCACACCGCTGCTGCACTGCCACCGGAGCCACCGCTGCCAGGGAGATTCGCCCAAGGTAAGTCCTGTCCCAGGGGGGGCGGGGGGGCAGACGGTTTCGCCACCGATTTCAGGGGGCCGAATGCACTGGCATTCGGCCTCCCTGAGATTCGTGGCGAAATTCTCTGACATCCCAGTGGATACAATTGCTCCTGAACACCCTCTCCAGGTAGAGCTTGTTCCGTTCCTTGGTATGCTCCAGAGCTGAGAGTGATGAAACAAAATAGGAGATAGCTTGAGTGCAGATTGACATGAACTCCTAGCCAATGCAATCAAACATTGGTAAGATATATTCAGGGGCAACAGGGCAGGAAATAAACAACATCTTGCCACTTCTATTGAATCCTCTATCTGCCACCCAGCAGAGCTTTTTAGGGTCGTCCGTGGGCTATTACATGCCAGGCATAAAGACACTAAAGGTCCATCTGAGGCCCACTGTAATATATTTGCTAGGCACTTCCAGGATAAAATGTCTTTCATCTGCTGGGACTTAGACTGCAGTGTTACAGCAGTTGAATCAGGTGAGGTATCCAGAGTACAGCCTTGTCCACTTTTCATGTACGGGTTTCAGTTGGTACAGCTCAAGGATGTTGACAAGGTGCTTGGAGGTTCATGCAACCACTTCCATATTGGATCCTTGCCCCTCTTGGCTTATAAAACTAGCAAGGACAGAACAGCTGGCTTGGCCAGGGAGGTAATTAATGTTCCTTGTTAGAGGGAGTAGACCTGGGCCACCAGAAAGAGGCAGTGGTGGGACCACTCCTGAAGAAATCCTCCCTAGAACTGAAAACCTTAATAATTATAGGCTGGTTGCAAATGTTCCATTCCTGGGCAATGTCCTTGAGTGGGTGGTTGCAAACCAGGTCCAGACACTCTTGAAAGAGACCGATTATCTGGATCCATTTCAGTCGGGGTTCAGGCCAGGCTTTGGCACAGAAACAGCCTTGGTTACCCTATATGATGACCTATGTTGGGAGAGAGAAAGGGGGACTGTGACCTTGTTGATTCTCCTTGATCTCTTGGCAGCTTTTGATACTATCAGCCATGGTATCCTCAGGATGACTGCCTGAGTTGGGAGTGGGAGGTACAACACTGCAGTGGTTTCACTCCTTCGTGGAGGGTCAGCTCTGGGGAACATAGCTCAGCCCCACAGATTATTGAGCATACGGTTCCACAGGGGACAGTTTTGCCCCCACCCCCCCGGCTAGTCAACATCTACATGAAACCACTGAGTGTAGTGGTCATCCATTTTGGAGTCTGTCATCATTACTATGCTGATGACACACAGCTCTATTTCTCCTTTTCATCTTCACCAGGTAAGGCTGTGGATGTGTTAGATTGGTGCCTGGCTGAGACAATGGACTGGATGAAGGAGGCTAATAAACTGATGATCAATCCAGACAAGACTGTTGGTGGGTGGTTCTGCTGATGGGATGGAGGGTGTTCAACCTGTTCTGGATTCCACTGCACTCCCCCTGAAGAAGCAAGATTATAGCTTGAGATTCTCCTGGAGCCATCTTTGTCACTTGAGGCTCAGGTGGCCTCCATAGCATGGAGTTCCTTCTACCAACTTCAGTTGGTGGGACAGCTACTCCCCTATCTGGACACGGATAACCTGGCTTCAGTTGTCTATGCTTTGGTAACCTCCAAGTTAGACTACTGCACTGTACATGGGGCTATCTTTGAAGATGGTTCAGAAGCTGCAGCTTGGGCTAAACCAGCTGCCAGCTTAATAACAGGGACAAGAAGGTCCAAACTTATAAGACAGACTCTGCCCACTTGCACAGGCTGCCTGTATGTTTCCAAGCCTGATTCAAGGTGCTGGTTTTAACCTATAAAGCCTTACACAGCTCAGGACTGCAATACCTCATGGACTGCCTCTCCTGGCATGAACCTATCCTTACACTATGCTCAGAATGCCAGGGCCTCCTCTGGGTGTCTCCTTCAAGGAAGGCTCAGAAGTAGGGATGTACAAAAGGGACTTACCTTGTCCCGCAGCTTTTTTCGCAGTGGGGGGGAGGCGCGTCGCTTCTCCCCCCGAAGTTCATGCGAGGGGGGGGAGGCTTCCCGCCTCGCCCGGCCGAAATTCAGGCCGGGCGGGAGGCGCCCCATCCCTCACCGGCGAAAGTCAGGCCGGGTAGAAGCGCCCCGTCTACCCGGCCGCGAAAAAAAAACAAAAACCCACCCCCGTGATAGGCTACGTAACGATTAACGTGCCCTATCATGGCTAGATTTGCAAAGTCAGCCGTAATAGGCTACGTTAATCGTCACGTAGCCTATCACGGGTGACTTTGGGGGAAAAAAAAAAGCGCGTATGCAAATGGCGGCCCCCATAGGGAGCCGCCATTTGCGTTCCTTATTTGGTCCCTACGTAAAGATTTATTTGGTCCCTACATAAAGATTTACGTAGACTACGGCGAAAATAAGGGCAACGCAAACCCCTATGGGGGCCGCCATTTGCATATGCGCTTTTTTTTTTTTTTTCAAAGTCATCTGTGATAGGCTACGTGATGATTAATGTAGCCTATCATGGCTGACTTTGCAAATCTAGCTGTGATAGGCCACCTTAATCGTTACGTAGCCTATCACGGGGGTGGTTGTTTTTTTTTTTTTTAACTTTCCTTGTAATGGCGGCGGCGGCAGCCGGTCAAAAGACCGGCTGCCGCCCCCGCCCCTGACAAAGGCCCGACGAACCGCCGCCGGGACCCGCCGCCGGGAGGGACATTCGTGAAAGGTAAGTCCCATCCCAGGGGGGTGGCGGGGGGGTGGCGGAGAAGTTCACCACCGATTTCGGGGGGCCGAATGCGTTGGCACTCGGCCCCCCGAAGTTTCAGGGGGAAATTCCCCCCCATCCCTACTCAGAAGGTGGCAACAAGGGAGAAAGTCTGCTTTGTGGTCTCCCCCCCCCCACGCCCATTGTAGAAAGATCTCACCAATGAGGCCATTCTGGTGCCAACATAAACTTTTCAGCACCAGGTTAAGACCTTTCTCTTCAATCAGGCATTCAGAAACATATGATGAGTTTTTAATCAGGTCCTGGATTTGTTTTCTGGTTAACTGTTTAAAATTGTTTTTAGATACATGTTTTCTGTGTCTGTGCTGCCTGTTTATATGTTTTTGTTTTTGTTTTATGTAAATGGTTTTACAGTTTGTATAATGCATTTTAGTGCCATAATAGTGTTGGTGGTGAACGACGAATCTGATGTTCTAAAGATCAACACACCATAGGAACCTGGAATGTAAGATCTATGAGCCAGGGCAAACTGGATGTGGTTATTGGGGAGATGTCAAGATTAAATATAGACATTCTGGGTGTCAGTGAACTGAAATGGACTGGAATGGGCCATTTCACATCAAATGACCACCAGATCTACTACTGTGGACAAAAGGACCAAAGAAGAAATGGAGTAGCCTTCATTGTTGTTGTTGTTCAGTCGTTCAGTCGTGTCCGACTCTTCGTGACCCCATGGACCATAGCACGCCAGGCCTTCCTGTCCTGCGCTCTTTCCCGGAGCGTGCTCAAGTTCATATTCATTGCATCCTTGATGCTATCTAGCCATCTCATCCTCTGCCGTCCCCTTCTCCTTTTGCCTTCAGTCAGTGCTTGGATACAATCCAAAAAATGACAGAATGATCTCAATTCGAATTCAGGGTAAGCCATTTAACATCATAGTGATCCAAATATATGCCCCAACCACAGATGCTGAAAAAGCAGAAGTAGATCAGTTCTATGAGGATCTGCAGCACCTACTGGATAGTATGACAAAAAAAGATGTTATTTTCATTATAGGAGACTGGAATGCTAAGGTGGGTAGTCAAACGACACCTGGAATTACAGGCAAGCATGGTCTGGGAGAACAAAATGAAGCAGGACATAGGCTGATAGAATTTTGCCAAGACAACTCACTGTGCATAACAAACACTCTCTTCCAACAACCTAAGAGCAACTTTATACATGGACTTCACCAGACGGTCGACACTGAAATCAGATTGTCTACATCCTTTGTAGCCAAAGGTGGCAGACATCTATGCAGTTGGTAAAAACAAGTAGGGATGTATGAAAGGGACTCACCTGGTCCTGCAGCTTGCTTCGTGGTGGGGGGGAGGCGCTTCGCTTCTCCCCCCGAAATTCAGGCTGGGGGGGGAGGCGCCCTGCCTCGCCCAGCCGAAATTCAGGCCAGGGAGAAGGGCCCCGTCTCCCCGGCCGCGAAAGAAAAAGTATAAAAAAAACAACAACAACCCCGTGATAGGCTACGTAACAATTAATGTAGCCTATCATGGCTAGACTTCCAAAGTCAGCTGTGATAGGCTACGTAAATCGTTACGTAGCCTATCACGGGTGACTTTGGGGGGAAAAAAAAGCGCGTACGCAAATGACGGCGCCCCATGGGCGCTGCCATTTGCGTTCCTTATTTGGTCCCGGTAGTCTACCTAAAGATTTACGTAGACTACGGCGAAAATAAGGGCAACGCTATTTGTGTTGCCCTTATTTTCGCCATAGCCTACGTAAATCTTTACATAGACTACCGGGACCAAATAAGGAACGCAAATGGCGGCGCCCATGGGGCGCCGCCATTTGCATACACGCTTGTTTTTTCCCAAAGTCACCCGTGATAGGCTACGTAACGATTTATATAGCCTATCACAGCTGATTTTGGAAATCTAGCCGTGATAGGCTACGTTAATCGTTACGTAGCCTATCACGTTTTTTTTTTTCTTTTAACTTTACTTTGTAATGGCGGCTGCGGCAGCCGGTTGGAAGACCGGCCGCCGCCCCCGCCCCCGATGAAACGCCTCCGAACCGCCACTGGGACCCGCCGCCAAGAGGGACATTCAAGGGAGGTAAGTCCCATCCCGGGGGGGGGGGCGGGGGGGCAGAGAATTTCACCAACGCATTCGGCCTCCCTGAGATTCGTGGAGAAATTCACAGCCATCCCTATTGAATAGGCCTTTAGAAGCATTGCTAATAACAAGGCAGCAGGAGATGACAGTATCCCAGCTGAACTGTTTAAAACCTTGCAAGATGATGCTGTCAAGGTGATGCATGCCATATGCCAGCAAATTTGGAAAACACAAGAATGGCCAACAGATTGGAAAAAATCAACTTATATCCCCATACCAAAAAAGGGAAGCACCAAAGAATGTTCAAACTACCGAATAGTGGCACTTATTTCACATGCCAGTAAGGTAATGCTCAAGATCTTGCAAGGTAGACTCCAGCAATTCATGGAATGAGAATTGCCAGATGTACAAGCTGGGTTTAGAAAAGACAGAGGAACTAGAGACCAAATTGCCAATATCCGCTGGATAACGGAGAAAGCCAGGAAGTTTCAGAAAAACATCTATTTCTGTTTTATTGACTATTCTAAAGCCTTTGACTGTGTGGATCATAACAAATTGTGGCAAGTGCTTGGTGGGCTGGGGATACCAAGTCATCTTGTCTGCCTCCTGAGGAATCTGTATAACAACCAAGTAGCAACGGTAAGAACAGAACACGGATCAACGGACTGGTTTAAGATTGGGAAAGGAGTATGGCGGGGTTGTATACTCTCACCCTACCTATTCAACCTGTTCACAGAATACATCATGCGATGTGCTGGGCTTGATGAAGCCAAGGCTGGAGTTAAAATGGCTGGAGGAAACATTACCAATCTCAGATATGCAGTTGATGCCACTTTGATGGCTGAAAGCGAGGAGGAGCTGAGGAACCTCATGACGAAGGTGAAAGAAGAAAGTGCAAAAGCTGGGTTGCAGTTCAACCTCAAAAAAAACAAGATTATGGCAACCAGCTTGATTGATAACTGGCAAATAGAGGGAGAAAACATGGAGGCAGTGACAGACTTTGTCTTTCTAGGCGCAAAGATTACTGCAGACACTGACTGCAGCCGGGAAATCAGAAGACGTTTACTTCTTGGGAGGACAGCAATGAGAAATCTTGATAAAATAGTTAAGAGCAGAGACATAACACTGACAACAAAGGTCCACATAGTTCAAGCAATGGTATTCCCCATGGTAACCTATGGCTGCGAGAGCTGGACCATAAGGCAGGCTGAGCGAAGGAAGATAGATGCTTTTGAACTGTGGTGCTGGAGGAAAATTCTGAGAGTGCCTTGAACTGCAAGAAGATCAAACCAGTCCATACTCCAGGAAATCAAGCCAGACTGCTCACTTGAGGGAATGATATTATTAAAGGCAAAACTGAAGTCCTTTGGCCACATCATGAGAAGACAGGATACCCTGGAGAAGATGCTGATGCTAGGGAAAGTGGGAAGCAAAAGGAAGAGGGGCCAACCAAGGGCAAGATGGATGGATGATATTCTGGAGGTGACGGACTCGACCTTGGGGGAGCTGGGGGTGGTGACAGCCAACAGGAAGCTCTGGCATGGGCTGGTCCATGAAGTCATGAAGAGTCGGAAGCGACTGACCGAATAAACAACAATAATGCATTTTGATGGTTTTTAATCTTTGCAAGCCACCCAGAGAGCTTCAGCTATGGGGCGGTATAAAAATGATGATGATGATGATGATGATGATGATCCCCTCCTTGAATCCTGCAACCCCTGTAAAAAAAAAAATCCCTCCCAGCTGCCTTATAAATAAATGAATAAATGCCCCCAAGCTGCCCATGGAGGCTTTTTGAAAGACTACTTGCTGGGGGTGGGAACATTTTCTGGTGTGTGTGGCTACAGGAGTGTGTATGTGAGTCTCTGTGAGTCATGTGTGCACAGAAGGAAGAGCCTGGGATGGCTGCTGCCCTCTTTAATCCCATCCACTTTTTCTGGAGGGGGGGCACTCACCTCTACAATGTGCCCTTCAGAAGTTTCTACCAAAGGGAATATCCAAGAAAGATTCCCTGCTTCTGATGTAAAAGGATGTGCCACATGTGACCTTTGCAGGTATAGACCTAAAACATTTAGAAAGGTAACCCCTTAGCGTACACCCTCTAACATTCTCTGTACATGTGTGTTTGAATACTAGGGATGTACGAAACATCTACCTGGCTCCGCGCCGGGCAATCTGCGGTGGGGGGGAGGCTCTCCGTCCCTCCCCTAGGAATCCCCGACTGGAGGGGAGGTGATCCGGTCCATTTGCGTACGCTGGGTTCCCCCCCCCCCAGTGTGATAGGCTACGTAAATACTTATGTAGCCTATCACGGCCTCCACAGGGACGCAAATGGCATCCCTGTGTTAGCCGCGATAGCCATATCATGGCTATGAAGAGGAGGAAGTGAATGGAGGCTGCAGGATGGCCGCCATTAGCAAAGCAGCGTGGACAGGAGCAGGTAAGTGCTCCGTTTCGCACAACTTTTGTGGGTTGGGGGCAGCAGGGACTTCGTGCCGTGCACCTTTCATGGGTTGGGCGGGCGGGGGCTTCATTCCACGATGGATTTTGGGGGGCAGAATGCACTGGCATTCAGCTTCACCAAGATCTGTTGCGGAATTATCTGACATTCCTATTGAATACCAAAGGCTGAAATAACCTTTGAATAGCAGTTGTGAGGCAGAATGTGGGGAGAGGGCTATTGCCCTCATGTCCTGCTGGTGGGTTTCTGAGAAGCATCTGACAGACCATTATGTGTAGAGGAGACAAATTCTAGACCACATGGGTCTTTGATATAGTCCAGCAGTGCTATTCTTATGTTCTTTAAAAATAAAATACAAAATAAGATTTTTTAAAAAAGTGTAGCAGATAGGTTTTTTTGGAACACATATATTGTTCATATTTGTTTTCACTCCCTGTACAGTATTCTTCTTTGTAAAAGAGGAAAACTATAGCGTGTTGCTGTGTAATGTGTGAAATAGCCCAAAGGGTGAAAAGAATCATTAAAAAAGGCTGGAGACATATATATGGCTAGCTGAGCCCGAACTTTTCTGAATCAGAAAAAGATAGGCAGGGCTGCATATAGAGAGACCTCATAGACCATTTTATAATTTTATTTTAAACTTCATATGGTTATGAAATCCCCCATATCATTGTGATCCTGCTTTGCCTCATAAATACCCCCCCCCCGGATTGGAAAGATGGAGGGGGTGGCACCACAAGGTGGCACCATAGCTGGTGTACACCAGTTACTGGGGAACATGGGTGGGAGGGTGCTGTTTCACTCATGTCCTGCTTGTGAGTTCCTGGTCGACAGCTGGTTGGTCACTGTGTGAACAGAATGCTGGACTAGATGGACCCTTGGTCTGATCCAGCAGGGCTCTTCTTATGTTCTTATGTTCTTAGGTGACAATAGAAGGGGTAACCAAATCAGTGGTGTAGAAATAAAATAGTGCAATCTGCCTTTGAGAATAGTACCACCTGAAGATGGTTTGCATGTAGAAAACCCAGGGTTCAATAACAGGTACCTCCATTTGAAGGATTTCAGGCAGCATGACAGAGACGTTTCCTCATAGGGGAGTTGCTCCAACTTCTTAACCATTTTGGTTGCTCCTTTCTACACCTTTCCCAGCTCTACGATATTATGTTTGAGGTGTGGTGACCAAAACTGTACACCGTGTTCCAACTGTGGTCACATCATAGATTTGTTTGTATAAGGGCAGTATGATATTGGCAGTTTTATTTTAGATCCCTTCCCTAATTATGCCCAACATGGGATTTGCCTTCTTCACAGCAGCTGCACACTGAGTTGACATTTTCATTGAGTTGTCCACCACAACCCCAAGATCTCTGTCTTGGTCAGTCACCACGTGATTCATCAATGTTATGACTCTGAATTTTCCTGGTTAGCAGATCTAGAGTGTGTGTGGTATGTTGTATTTGCGTGAGCTGATTGGCTGAGTGAGTGGGGGGGGGGGAAATAGTCTGCAGTGTATAAACAGGGAGCAGTGCCTGTGGATTTTAGGTATGGATTGGACAGGGAAGAGATAGGGAATAGAGAGGGAATAAATAGGGTTTGAAAAGCTATATACAGGGCTTGAGAGGAGATAGATAGTACCTAGGATCTGTGTTTATAGGATTAGTGTGGTGATTGAGTGTGGTGTGTGAGGGGATGTACAGAAGGTTTTAAAGTGACTTATTTCTGTAACTCAATTATTTATATGCAGGAGGAGAGTAAATTGGTGATTTGCTGTTTAACACCTTAATTATGTAAATAATGAATATTTCTTCTGCCTTTTCAAAATCCCACACCAACAGTTTGTGACTGCTAAAGAGCAAAAGTGACAAGGGAATAATACATGTCAGAATAAAAAGCCTCACATTTTGAGAAGTAAAGGTGTTGGACCTGAGATAAAGGTCCTGGTGGCAGCGTTACTGTGTGTGTAGAGGAAGGTGTTGCCTGCTGTGGAAAAAGCCTTATACAAAAGGTATTCACACTAGGGATGTGTGAATGGCTGCATTTACCTTAAACTAAGTAAATGGCTGCTTTTACCTTAAATTATGGCCTTTATGGCCGCAAATGGCATCCGGGACGCCATTTGCGGCTGTGGCACAGTCAATCTGCCCAGCCGGCGATATGGCAATGGCGGCCGTATCTCTGGCACTCTGGAGCTGACCGGTGAGGAGGATCTGGCCGGCAAGGATTTCTCCAGGAGGTGGAGGTAAGTCTTCTAATCCTCCACGGACTCTGGGGGGGGGGATTCTTTTGAATCTGGCCTCACTGGGTTCCGTGGAGGATTTCTCCCTCATCCCTAATTCACACTGGTAAATAGGCAGGAACGCCATACACCATTAGCCCATCATATGTACTAGAACCCTTGTTGAGTTCCTTCCCTTTTGAAAAAGGATGCAGAACCCCTTTCAGCCCAGGGACTGACTTCCATTTCAGAGAAGCGTTCAGGGGCCACATTCCAGGGATGGGCAGGGTTGAAGGCAAAATGGGGTGGCAGTCAAAGGCAAAGGAGCAAGACCAGATGATGATGATATGACGATGATGATGACTTACATTTCTATACTGCCCCATAGCTGAAGCTCTCTGGGCAATTTACAGAAGTTAAAACATTAACTACAATATACAAAGTTTAAAAGCCATTTACATAAAAGCACACAGACAATATCCAAACAATAGATAATTAAAAACAACTTTGAACTGTCAGTCGTAACTAAAGACACATCCAGGACGGATTAAAACTCATCATGTCCTGCAGAAAAGAGATAAGCCTTAACCTGGTACTGAAAAGATAACAATGCTAGTGCCAGACTGACCTCATCAGGGAGTTCATTCCACATGGGGGCCCACCACTGAGAAGGCTGTGGGCCTTCTTTCCTGCCTTCTGAGCTTCCCTTGGAGGAGGCACTTGGAGGAGGACCTTAGATGCTGAACGTAGTGTACGGGTAGATTCATTTCGGGAGAGGTGTGCTGTCAGGTATTGAGATCCCAAGCCATGTAGGGCTTTATAGGTTTAAACCAGCAGCTTGAATTGAGCATGGAAGCATAGAGGCAGCCAGTGCAGGTGGGGCAGAGTTGGTCTTATATATTCGGACCTTCTGGTCCGGTGATGATGATGATGACAATGATGATGATGATGACGACGAAGAAGAAGAAGAAGACAATGATGACAACCAGCCTATTTTAGCTTCAACCTCTTACTGCCAGTGGCTAAGCCTTAGGAGAAGGATTTCAACTTTTTGGAATGGGAGAAAAAACTCTACAAAAATGAGAAGCCACCAAGTGATCAATAGTTAGGGGAAATGGGGTGGGGTCAGGAGGAGGAAGAGTGGCCACCTGGGCAGGAGGGCTGTGTTTGGCCCCAAGTCCCAAGTTGCCCTTACCTTTGAGAATGTCCTCTCTGGAGCTGGGGAGTCCTCTTGCCACACAGAGAATGGGGATCAATGCTCCATAGAGATTCTTTACTTCAAGGGACATTGAGTGGTGGATTCATTCCATGTGTTAATTTAATTTTTGAAGGCAGTCCTTACACCTTCAAATGGTACTCAGTTTGGGAAATGTTGACTGGCCCCTTTAGTGCTTCCTTACAACTTCTCCTTGCTTTGCCAGTATTTCAGGAAACCTAAGCATATACATCGTTGAACTGCTCCTCCTGATCAAGTTTGAG
Source organism: Heloderma suspectum (assembly GCF_057233095.1). Lineage (NCBI taxonomy): Eukaryota > Metazoa > Chordata > Lepidosauria > Squamata > Helodermatidae > Heloderma > Heloderma suspectum. Next base: position 8,905,162 of record NC_139466.1, read on the forward strand.
GTGGGGGTAATGGACTGCTGATTGCCTCAGAAAAAGAAGGGAAAATCCACCATAATATGCTTTTGAAATCTATGTAATGGCATTAAATTAAGCAACAAAGCCAAGGCAGGAAATTAACGTAATGGTGCAGAGATGTATGCTAGAGACATTGTGATAGATGCTCTATGGCGCCAAGACGAAGATCCTAGACTCGTTCCTGCAGTGGGTCAGAAATGTCTCGCACAAAGGCAAAGCAGTGAGGCTTCCAAATATTATTTTTGCCACCGCAGCAGCAGCTTCAGCTGGGAATTCTGAGTCATTCTGCCAACTAAGCTCTGATGAGATGTAGTTAGTGAAATTGAGTGATGCTACAGATTTCAATTTCACTATGTTTGCATTTTGAATGAGTGTGTATGAAACCTGTTTAAAACAAACAAAAGCACAGTCATAGAAATGCTTAGAACTTCTATGATGCTTCTGACTGTTCAAAACAAGAAGTACAACATCCTTGTAAGTAGGTAGGAACAGGCATCCTTTGTTACATTTCTTTATTGTCCCATGAGTTCTCTCTTGGATACATTCCACTCCTTGTGAATTCAGGTTTAACTAGAAGAATGCCCCTAAATGATTCTACAATATGAGCATGTACCTTTTTTTTTTGCCATAAATTTCCATTATTATTATTATTATTATTATTATTATTATTATTATTATTGAAATTATTTCATTTCTATACTGCCCAGTAGCCAAAGCTCTCTTAAAAAATAAAATTAACATTTGAATTAATTTAAAAATTAATTAACTTTGAATTAATTTAAAATTTAGAACCAAAAAGTGCAGAATAAAACAATATAAAATATGAAAGTATTAAAACCACATTATAAATAAACTTCTCCACATCATAAGATATCAGAAGAATGTACAACAAATTAAAATACAAAATAGCAATTCAAAAATCCCAACAAACCAGTAACACCAATAAAACAGTGGCTGGAATTTAGTCATTAGTCAATTGGCAATTTGGGGGAAACCAAGGGGCTAGGGGAAGGGGCATGGCCAACTGGGAAATTCTGGAGGACCACACTGGGGCCTCTAGCAGGACAGACTTAGCAGGCAGCCCACAGAGGCCTGAGGTTCCACATCACTGCACATATTCACTGCAAAGGTCTGAAAAGACATTCTAGAGGGGTCTCCTTTTTATTGGAATAACTGCCTTATCAGGGTTCTTGATTGTGGGGAAGAATCTAGAGTTGTTCATCTGAATGCACTTAAAATCCCACTTCAGTCCTTTGTACAGAATGCACAAACATCAGAAATGGAGCCCACCATGTTCTTGGACATTGGATATTGGGCTGTCATGCATACCCCTGCCCAGTTTAAACCTACATATGTTTCACAGAGTGCCTGAGTAGGTCTTTTATTTACTCTTGCATCAAGATTGCTTTTTGATGGTTTTCTTTCTTTCTTTCTTTCTTTCTTTCTTTCTTTCTTTCTGATTTTTATCCTTTTAGTGGTCCATAGCCACTATGAATGCCCATTCATTCATTCATTTTGTTTGTTTTGTTTTATTTGTATTTTTTGCACATCTGGGACCAGGTGGACTGCAGGGGGTCCAGGGGCAAAAATTGTCCCTGGACCTCCCAAAGTTGGCCACCCCTGTGATCCATTCATAGAACTGAAAGTAGCCCCAGTAGAAGCTGTGTGTTTGAAGACACTCATTTCTGGCTGAATAGGGACTGTTTTACACATATTTCCTGAACCTCTGATACATTCCACATTTTACAATTGTCTCATATTGAGTTTTGAATGTAAGAAATATTTCAAATGAATTAATTGTCCAAAACCTTGGATCTAGTTAGAACTAAGGCTGCAACATTTATCTGAATGATCAGTTAGGTTAATTGATTAAGGGTGCAGTCCTATACATGTTTAGATAGAAAAAAAAGTCCTACAATTAGGAATGTTGGAGAAATCCACCATGGATTCAAATGAGGCTGGATTCTTTTGAATCCGGCCTCAGGAATCGGTGGCAGATCAGCACCACTAACCTCTGCTCCAGGAGGACTGGAGGCAGAACGACACTCGGATGCTTCTTGCCGGCCAGAGCCATTCACCTCCTCTCTGCCAATCGCCATTTCTTTCTTTCTTTTTTTAAAGGCAATCAGCAGGAAGTGCCCATAGACTTATATGCAAATAGATCCATGAATTTTGCATATAAGTCTATGTGTCCATAGGTTTATATGCAAGATGCATGGCTCTATTTACATATAAGTCTATGGGCACATCCTGCTGTTCACCGTGTGTGTGTTTTAAGAAAAGATGATTGGCGGGGAGGAGGCGAACAGCTCTGGCCAGCAGGCAGCTAGGTAAGCGGCCCCCAAGCTGGGCTCCCCTCCCCTGTAATCCTCGCGGAGTGGAGCTGCCCCAGAGGATTCTGGTGGGGGGAGGAATGGATCACCTCCCCCCACCAGGGATTCCCCACCAGAATGGATGGTGGGGAATCCATACATCCCTACCTACAATTCCCAGCATTTCTTACCTAGCCTTGCTCGCTGGGGAATGCTGGGAGTTGTAGGATTTTTGTTTTCTGTCTAAGCGTACATAGGCTTGTGTCTTAAAGCATTTTGATTGGCTAAAAATATGGTGCTGATTAATTGGGTGGCATACCATTTGTAAAAAGTTAAGTATTTTACTGTAAGAAAAAAATGTCATTGGCATCCTTTGGAGATTTATCCCCCCTCTCTCTTATACATAAGGATAGGAGAATGAGCAAAGTTCAGACTCACTAGGATTCTCCAAACTTCAACTCACAGCTCATGTCATGCCCATTTCCCAGTCACATTTGAGATCACTGTTCACTCTGTGTGAATGGGAAAATTGTGCAAATTGAGCTGCACCTGAATGTGACCTTTGCACAAATTTCCTCCATATACTAAAGTGGGGCTGATTTACAGTAGTCTATGGGAAAAATTTGTGCAAATTAGGAACTCCTCACAAATCGAATTGGGACAGCTGCACAAATCAAATATGACCACATTTTCAGCAATTTATGAACAGTGTGAGTGTTCGAAGTCCTGAACACTCGCAAGCACATGCAGGACTTCGAAGAGGCCACACTCACATGATTTGCAAGCAAACACAAATTTCTCATACATCCCTACTTATATGTGAAGGAATATATTTTATAAGACAGTGTGTGAAGGTTTGAGGCCTACAGAGGCAAAAGGAGAAAAAAAAAGGTCAGGCTTAGAGGCCTGGAGTCTTCTGTTGGAAGGGGGGAACCCTGAGAGGAGTAATTTCATTTCTCTGATTAACTGTGAGTTTCATTTCTCTGCTTAGGTTTCATTTCTTCAGGTTTGAAGCAGGACTTTCAGTTCTGAGGGAGGAGGGTATACAAAGAGAGCAAAAGAGCCAGTAAGAGCAGAGACAGCCAGAGCTTGAAGTGAGAGCCATGTCTGAAGAGTAAGCAGGAAGAAGCAGCCTAGAAAAGTCTAAGGACAGCTAGGGTAAAGGAACTTGCATTTTGCAACTTTTATTTCCTTTTAATAACTTTTGTATCACTCGGCTCTATTGTGTAAATACCTTTAGTTGTGACTGCTAGCTTTAAATTTACCAGTAAAATGTGTTGGTTAAACTCCATGTCTAGAGTGTCAATCACCCCATGCCTACAGCCTAAGCCCCACATTATTGGGAAGGGGACAATAAAAGAAGGAAGGTAGGATTCTTATGGAGGCAAGATATCTTTAAGGTAGGGATGTACGAAAGTCACTTACCTGTTCGCGGATTTTGCTGATGCTGGGGGGGAGGTGTTCCGTCCCTCCCCCCAGAATCCTGGCCGGGGGGGGAGGCGCTCCGTCCCTCCCCCCTGGAATCCTGGCCGGCCAGCTCCGCTCCGCAGGGATTCTGCAGAGCCGCCGGTTGGCTCCGCCAGCGGTCGGACATCCGGCCGCTGGCTAGCAGGGACGCAAATGGGAGCGGCCGTAGCCGCCGCCGTTTGCGTCCCTTCAGTCAGCTGTGATAGGCTACGTAAATGTTTACGTAGCCTATCATGGCTGATTAAAAAAAACACAACAACATGCGCGTACACAAATGGCGGCGGCCATGGGCGCCACCATTTGCGTTCCTTATTTTGGCACGTCTTAGTCTACGTAAACATTTACGTAGACTAAGATGGTGAAAACAAGGGGAACGCAAATAGCGTAGCATCTACGCTATTTGCGTTCCCCTTGTTCTCGCCGTCTTAATGTACGTAAATGTTTACGTAGACTAAGACATGCCAAAATAAGGAACACAAATGGTGGCGCCCATGGCCGCCGCCATTTGTGTACGCGCATGTTGTTGTGTTTTTTTTAATCAGCCATGATAGGCTACGTAAACATTTACGTAGCCTATCACGGTGTTTTTTTAAAATCTAGCCGTGATAGGCTACGTAAATCTTTACGTAGCCTATCACTTTTTTTTTTTTTTTACTGGAAATGGCGGCGGTGGCAGCCGGTCAGAAGACCGGCCGCTGCAGCCGCCGCCACCGAACCGCCGCTGGAGCCGCCGCCGGAGCCGCCGCCGCCAGGAAGATCCGCCCCAGGTAAGTCTCGTCCCGGGGGGGCGGGGGGGCAGACCGTTCCACCACCAATTTTGGGGGGCCGAATGCACTGGCATTCGGCCTCCCCGAGATCCATGGCAGAATTCTCTGACAACTTTAAGGAGTTCTCTACTTTAAGGAGTTGCTCAAGGGGTCCAAGTCATATCATAAGTGGAAACTTGACACAGTGGCAGTGTGACATTATTGTGTCACAGCTAGCCTCAGTCTTATAGGTTTCCAGGCAAGTGTGTGTGTGTGTGTGGGGGGGGGGTGTCCTGGGAAGTTCAAGCTCCAGAAAGGCAAACTAGCAAGCAAAGCACAGGAAAGTTCAGTTTTAGGCAAGGGCAGGCAAAATTCAAATTCCAGGTAGCATTTAATAAATAGCGTTGCCTTTATTTTTGCCGTAGTCTACGTAAATCTTTACATAGACTACAGGGACCAAATAAAGAACGCAAATTTGTGTACGCGCTTTTTTTTTTTTTTCAAAGTCACCCGTGATAGGCTACGTGACGATTTACGTAGCCTATCACGGCTGACTTTGGAAATCTAGCCGTGATAGGCTACATAAATGGTTACGTAGCCTATCATGGGGGTGTTTTGTTTTGTTTTTACTTTTCTTTTCGCGGCCAGGTAGACGGGGCGCTTCTACCCGGCCTGAATTTCGGCCGGGCGGGGGATGGGGCGCCTACCCCCCTCGCATGAACTTCGGGGGGAGAAGCAAAACGCCTCCCCCCACCGCGAAGCAAGCTTCAAGGACAGGTAAGGGACTTTGGCCCATCCCTAAACCTGATCTGCTCTTGGCTCCAGAAGCATTGTTCTGCTGTGGCTTCCAAGCTGGAGTCAGAAGACATCACTGCAATCTCCTCAGACAGGAGAAGTGTAATGAGACAGGTTTTGGATTCAGAGGGGCTTTGATGCACCCAGTATCAAGGGCAATTCTGAGTGCCATACTCCCTCTGAGTCTTGTCTCCTGAACTTGAGGAATTTGAACTTTGGGTCATGGCACCCACACCTCAAGTAAATTATGTCTTCTTACCTTCAGTAGTAGGTGTTTTGGCTTTATGCAAGCTTATGCAGACTAATTGACTGAAACTCATGCATTGATTAATCCATCAACTCAGATTCATGTAATTAACTACTATTTCTCTGATCAGGTGAAAGCATCAATTTGAACCCACCTCAACTGCTGCTTGGAGAGGAAAATCTGCTGCTTTTCCAACTGTGGAAATATGTTTTGCTGGTGTATATAATGTCTGTGGTGTGCTGGGTTTTTGTTTTATTTATTGATCAGGATGTGTGTGTGTGTGTGTGTGTGTAAAGGAATGCAGTATAAATCAAATGTGTTATTACTGTGGGTAAGAGATGCTCCCCGCCTCCAGTTCCTGAAGGAGTTTAAATTTGCAGCCAGCCAAACATTATGAGTTAAAGGCATCTTCCTTTGTGTGTGATGGTTGCACCCTTTATCAGAATTGATGTATGCTTATGCTGACAACGGCATGTACAGTTGTTCAGTAACATTAGCACGTCCCACGTCTACATCACTCACAGAACTCCTTTGTTCATTTCTTGGAGGACATAAACCTTCCTTAACATGTGACTTACCATCCTCTATCACAGCTCATCCCTATTAAAAGGGGGGGGGGACCAAAAGCCATCCATGGGAAATCAAGATTTGATGCAGAAACATCCCATCTTGTGACATTATTTTACTCTGTTGAATCTGATCCTTTAAGGGGGAAAAATGTGAATATAAGACTAAAGGGAACCTTTTAAAAATGCTGGTTTTGTAAAATTAGGTTGCATTGCCCTGATGGGACATAAGGTTTTAAAACCCCACACTGTGATTACAGCTGAAAAAGCAATTTGAGAGAGAGAGAGAGAGAGAGAGAGAGAGAGATTGCACACCATTTCCTTGTGTGGTTAGGCTAGTGAACTCTTTTGAATTAAAACGTAACACATTGGGAACAACTGTGTTGCTTTTTAGCTGGTAGTTTGATATTTGGAGAAATTATGCAAGTGGACAAAAACTGTAGACTGGCAAGAACAACTTGATCTGTTTGTTAAGACTCCAAAATATAAGCTTAGTATAATAATTGGCCACATTTGGTGTTCCGTTTTAGTGTTTACTAGGGATGTCAGAGAATTCTGCCATGGATCTTGGTGAGGCCAAATGCCAGTGCATTCGGCCCCCCGAAATCCATGGTGGAATGAAGCCCCTGCCCCCCCCCATGAAAGGCATGCGAAATGGAGCACTTACCTGCTGCCGTCCACACTGACTTGTGAATGGCGGCCGCGTTGCGGCCGCCACTCGCTTCCTCATCATAGCTGTGATAGGCTATGTAAATAATTACGTAGCCTATCATGGCAAGCGAAAAAAAAAAAGAGCATACGCAAATGGCGGCAGCTACGGCGGTCGCCATTTGCGTTCCCTTTTTTTGCTGTTTTAGCCTACGTAAATATTTACGTAAGCTATTACGGCGAAAAAAAGGGGAACACAAATAGCGTAGTGGGCGCCATTTCCATTCCTTTTTTTCCCAGCGTAATAGCTTACATAAATATTTACGTAGACTAAAACGGTGGGAAAAAAGGAACGCAAATGGTGCCCACTACACTATTTGCGTTTCCCCTTTTTTCCCACCGCAATAGCTTACGTAAATATTTATGTAGGCTGAAACAGTGAAAAAAAGGGAACACAAATGGCGGCCGCTGTAGCCGCCACCATTTGCGTACGCTGTGTTGTTGTTTTTTGGCTGCAGGCTGCCTAGCGGCTGGATGTCTGGCTGCGGGCAGCCCCGGCTGGCGGCTCTGCGAATCTCCGCAGAGTGGAGCCGGCCGGGTTAGGATTTCGGGGGGAGGTGCGGAGCGCCTCCCCCCCACCGCGAATCACCATGTCGAAAAGGTAAGTGACTTTTTTGTACATCCCTAGTTTTTACTGGCTAACAGTTGTCTGAATAGTGCTTTTCTACAGAGAGAGAATTCCCTGCATAATTGCTTCTCCCTGCAGGTGGCTGAAAGGGTATTTTTCTTCAGCAGAAAATACCATCTGCAGGGTTGTTTGTTTATTGTTCTTTATCAAGAATTTCAGGACTGGTTACAGCATATGTACAGCTGCCTCCAAAAAATGCACCCTCATGTGTCTCCTTTGTTACCTCCCCTATATGGTATAGTACTATGAACTGCATGAAGTGATGTAATTGTGCTGCCCTTCACATGGATGGAAAGGGACCAAAAATGCCCCTGTGGGGAATGGTATGTGGTCCCTGTCAGGGACATTGAATTGGGGGGGGGAAGTCTGCCCCCATTGCTATAATTCTATAGTTTTATAGTTGTAGAACTATACATCCCTTGTTTTCCTGGGGCAAGAAAATGACTGCTCACCCAGGTTTGATTTGCAGCGTGATTATCCCAGAGAGTTCCCTAAAGCTGCAATCCTATGCACACTTACCTGGTAGTAAGAATTATTAAAATCAATAGGGCTTACCTCTGAGTAGTGATGCATTCAACCACACTGTAAAGGTTCAGCCATCAGGCCTCAGTGCCCTTGTCTAAAATGGCTAGGGATAGTGGGGAAATCTGTAACAAAATCAAATGAGTTTGGATTTCAGTGAATCCGACCTGTGGATTCAGCAGCAGAACAGCTTTTCCCAAATCATATGGATTCTGCAGACTTGCAGACTATTTCTACTTTCTGGAATTTTACATAAATCTAGTTTTAGAAAAATATGTAATTTTTTTAAAAATCCACTGCCCGAAAATGCACATTTCTCCCATAGGTAAAATCATGAAAATGTACACGGGGAGGGGGGAATTTGCACATTTTCTCAAATGTAAATTTGTGCAAATGTGGATTTGTGCAAATGTGGATTTGAGCAAATTAGGGGAATTGGGGAAAATCTGATTTGGTCAATGTGCGGACAATGGAATGAAAGGCACCTGAGAATCCATGAAATGCAGACAGAACAGATTTTACAAAATCCATACATCCTTACCTGGTGGTGGATGAGCTAATCAACCTAAGGTCTTGATGAGCATTATTGGATAGGTTATGGAAGAGGTGGTTGAGAGATATTTTCTGGGACTGTGAGAGATCCATGCTCGCATGCACACGCACGTGCACACACACACACTTGACAAATTATTCAGTAGCAGCAAATCAGCCCTGTATTGGGAATGCCTGTCCTACCATTTCTCCTTTTCCCCTGCTCAATGTCACTTTTAAGTGATCAAGGAAGCTTAACAGTCAGAAAGCCAGCTGAGTGCTTTGAGGAACAGGCTGTGCATGATTAAAAGGGAAGGCAGGTTTAGTAACTGCAACACTTGATGTGAGGGATTTTTTTCTTTCCTTTCCCCTTTCATTTTTAGCTTGTGCTTAGTGCTCCTTGCTTTTGAATCCCTAAGCTGTCTTCCCTGTTTTATGATGAAATAGAATTCCCTCCCATGAACTCTGCCAATGCTGCTATTGTAGAAATTTTCAATATGGCAGTGTTCAGATTTTCTGGCTTCAGCAAAACATTTCATATCAACCTGTCTGCTGAGGAACATCTGCCCCAGAACCTCTACACATTGCAAAGGATTTTTGGAAGTGCTCTAGGGCACAGATTCAATCAATGTAGGTTCCTGCCTTAGCATTATTCTGCTTCTTCTTGTTGTTGTTGTTCAGTCGTTCAGTCGTGTCCGACTCTTCGTGACCCCATGGACCATAGCACGCCAGGCCTTCCTGTCCTGCGCTCTCTCCCGGAGCGTGCTCAAGTTCATATTCATTGCATCCGTGATGCTATCTAGCCATCTCATCCTCTGCCGTCCCCTTCTCCTTTTGCCTTCAGTCTTTCCCAGCATCAGGGTCTTTTCCAGGGAGTTTTCTCTTCGCATTAGATAGCCAAAATATTGGAGCTTCAGCTTCATTATCTGTCCTTCCAATGAGCAATCAGGGTTGATTTCCTTTAGGATGGACTGATTTGACCTCCTTGCAGTCCAGGGGACTCGTAAGAGTCTTCTCCAGCACCACAGTTCGAAAGCATCAATTCTTTGGCGCTCAGCCTTCCTTACAGTCCAGCTCTCACAGCCATACATTACTACTGGGAAAACCATAGCTTTGATTAGACGGACCTTTGTCGGCAAGGTGATGTCTCTGCTTCTTACTATGCTGTCTAGGTTTGCCATAGCTTTCCTCCCATGGAGCAAGCGTCTTTTAATTTCATGGCTACAGTCACCGTCTGCGGTGATCTTGGAGCCCAAGAAAGTAAAATCTGTCACTGCTTCCATTTCTTCCCCTTCTATATGCCAGGAAGTGATAGGGCCAGATGCCATGATCTTCGTTTTTTTAATGTTGAGTTTCAAACCAGCTTTGGCACTCTCCTCTTTCACCCTCAACAAGAGGCTCTTGAGATCCTCTTCGCTTTCTGCCATTAATTCTGCTTCTACATCAACTTAAAGCAGTGGCAGGCAGAGAGTAGATCTCCAGATGTTGCATTTCTGACCATACTGGTAGGGGCATCTAGGAGCAGAAGTCCACAACATCTGGAGATCTTCTGCCCACCTCCATCCTACAGCATACCCAGCACTCTCCTTTGGCCAGTCATTTTCTGAGGATCTGCTGTATTCAGCCCTTAAAGACCATCCAGCCCCTAGATTCCCACCTCCATCACTTTCCTTGTCCTGGGGTGGGGGTGGGGACCTCTACTGTAGGTCTGTGTTAAGAGTCCTGCCAAGGGGTTGTATACAAAGATCCTGGTAAAAACAATTGTGTGGACTCTGAATTAGTTTTCAAAGTTTAACAGACAATACAGGGACTATTAATTTTGGCGAGCAATGTGTCCTTTAGATGATCTTGTCCAGCATTACTGGTTTCATTTGTTTCATGAATTTGTTACATATATATTCTACCTCTTCTTTTCCTTCAAGAAGGGCAAGGTGGCATACATGATCCCCCTCCTCCTCCTCTCCATTTTATCCTCACAACAACCCTGTGAGGTAGGATAGTTTGAGAGTCAGTGACTGGCCCAAGGTCACCCAGTTAGTTGCATGTCCTAGTGGGAACTAGAACTCAGATCTCCTGAGTCCCAGTCCTACACTTAGGCACTACGCCACGGCAGCCACGCTTGCTCTTTTCCCACTGAGGAACATTGCTTAGTTTCTGGATAACTTCATGGTCCTTTAGAACACAGTACAAAAACTATAGTGAACAGAAGCTCTAAAGGTTTTTCTCTCCCTTTCCTACATCGCTTCCATTGTTTTCTCCTGCTATTCCACACTACCAGTGTAGATGTCAATTGAACCTATCAGTCCAAGCTCTATGAAGGCAGGAGCTTCCAGAATATCAAGACCCCACACCTATATCCCAATCTCCTCACTGCTGATTCTTGTAGCCCTGTTTGTTTGTTTGTTGATGTTGTTTTGTTTTGAGTATTTGTTTCTGTTTCTGTTTGTTTGTTTGTTTTCAAAAGGGAGAGAGAATAACTAAATTACACTGATGGGGCAAGAGACATAACAAGAGCTGAAGATGTGGTAGTGGCATTTAATTTGCAATTCAGCTTCAGAGAAGCCACACAGATGAACTTCCCCAATCTAATTTAGAATTGGTTCTACCAGTTGACCTATTCACACACACACACACACACACACACACACGCACTCAGAAAAAATAACACGTTTCTTTCCCAAGACGACTTCCAAACGTGGACCTTGTTGTACTTTTGATTACTTGTTCTCCCTCCAAGCTCCACCAGCAAAAAGCCCTACTCCCAACTGGAACACCTTCCTTTCAATGTGCTTACCCAATGGTGATACCTCATTTGAGACCACCATCCCATTGCTTGGAACAGTGACATGTCTGGCACAATTCATTCTGAGAAATGTAGGGACAATGTTGTATTATGAGTGAAGTGATTATTACAAGCTGCAGATAGTCCATACAAAGCTGCTTATACTGTGTCCAGTCACTGGTCCATTGAGCATGGTGTTGTCTTCTATGACTGGCAGCAGCTTTCTGGTGGGAGTCTTTCCCAGTCCTGCTTCCTGAAACCCTTTAGCTGGAGGTGTCAGGGATTGAACCTGAGACTTCCTGTATGCAAAGCATGAGCTCTACTACTGAAGCATGGCTTCTCCTCATATTTAAAAAGTTTTGATTGTGCTTCCTTTTAAAATTTCATAAGCTTTTTAGCTCTTCAGTTTTAAAAGTTGTGTTAGTGTGTTTTTAGATCTTTGCACCGCTACTGGCTTTTAGAGTGGTTAATGTGTTTTATTCTGTCTAAAATTAATGGTTTTATATTATGTTTTACTACATTGCTGTACTTTATGGTTTTAAGTTTAAGTTATGCTCTTGGAAACCACCCAGAGAGCTTTGACTAATGGGCTGAATAAAAATGCAATGCATGCATAAATAAACAAACACTATAGCAATGTTTTCAACACAGGATAGTAATCTAGTAGTAGTAGTTGAAGTAGTAGTAGTAGTAGTGAATTATGTTATGCCTTTGTCATAGATAACTAGAATACAGACCCATTTAGGATACAGATGTAGCTAGGATTATAGACTCATATAATTTTAGAGTTGGAAGAGACTTCAGGCCATCTTGTCCAACAGTCATGTCAGTGCAGAAATCTTGCAACAACAGCATCCCTCTGGTAGATGGCCACTCAACTTTTTCTTCAATACCTGCAGTAAAGAAGAGCCCACCACCTCCTAAGAGAGTCTACTGCTCTGTTGAACAACTCTAACTCTTAGGAAGTGTATACCAAATTTTAGCCAAAATCTGCTTCTTTGTAGTTTCTACCCATGAGTTCTAGTCCTGTCCTCTGGAGCAACAGATATAAAGTCTGCTTCATCACTGTCTATCTGATAGCCCTTCAGATATTTGAAGACAGCTATCATATCCCTCTTAAACTTCATTTCTGCAGGATAAATATGCCTACCTCTTTCAACCATTCCTCATAGAATTTGGTTTCCAGATCCCTCACCATCTTGGTCATCCTTTTCTGGACTCACTTGATAGAGATATAGGTCAGGGGATGAGCATAAAGTAGATCTCCAGGAGTTTTGGACTTCCTCCCAGAATTCCTGCCCATTGGCCATGTTGGCAGGGCCTTCTGGTATTTGAAGTCCCAAAATTCTGGAGATCTACCTTCTGCCCACCCCTAATATAGGGGCTTCTGAGAAATAACCATATATAGTCTGAAACATGGAAGTGGTGGGTTGGGATGGAGTAGGGAGAGAACCAATCCCTCCTGCCATGTTTGTAGGAAGCTCTGTATTAACCCATGGACTCTGCTTGTTACTCATTTAGTCACCAAAAACATCTCTTCATAAAGATGATCAATCCTTTGAAACAAATGGAGTTTTCAGCTGATACATTAGTAGATCATTATCCAGATGTTTCCCTCCCTCCCCACACACCTAACACATGTATCAATGGCAACATCTTTGAATATGTATCTAATCAAATTCATGCTCAGCTTGGTTGCCAGGGAAACAATCACATGGTTAGTCATATAAACAAACTGTCAAGAGTGAAAAGAAAAGGGGGGAGGACTTAAGTGGAAGCATGTACTGTTCATGCATTGATCATGATCAGAGGGAACAAATAAAATATTGTCCTATTTTGAGTGGATAATGAGGAAGAACAGAGAAGTATCCTTGTGGTCTCCATCTGCACAAAATGATGAGACTTCCATTGGAGAGGCAATGAATCAGTGAATATTAAAGAACCATTCTCCTTCAGTTCTTTTCTCTGTCCTATTACCTTTTATTTCATAAAGTGCATGTTTTTGGTCCATGCTATTAGTATGGATGGAGTCATGATCTGTTTGTATTGGCATCATGATCTGTTTTCAAGCCTGTTTCCATTTTTTTCATGCCATCTGCATCTTTCTTGTAAGCTTAATTGATTTGCCAAGTTCTTGAGTCTTGATAATGCACAATATGAGAAAAGGAATCTCCTAAACAGGGCACAGATAACCCTAGCTACAGAGACAAAGGCAAACAGTTGCTATGGCAACCGTGGACCACATAGAAGCTCTCAGTCAAAGTTTGCATCCATTCTTCTTTTTCTCCCTCCCTCCCAAACATTCCCAGATCAGGTTTTGATGCTTAGCCCTTATCACAGGTGTCCCAGTAGGAATCCAGAAACTGATATCAACTTGGTTTGGGTGTTGCAGGTCTCTGGATATCTTTTAAAGGTGTTATTCAATGTTGTGGGATTTTAGCAGTGCCCCAGTTGTTCCACCACCATAAAAAAAAAATAATTCATGGCCCACACAAAATTGAAAAGTTCCTCATAAATTAAATACTGTAAATGTAATGAGGCCATTAAGAAATATCTGGAAAGTTGCTCCATGCATCAGCTCAGTCAAAGCATTTTACAGCATGATGGGGGGTGGGGTGTCCCATATTTTATGTTTCATTGGTGCTTTAATAATTTTGTTGTGTTGTGTTAATATTTCTATTAGCAACAAAGAGTCTGGTGGCACCCTAAAGATGAACATATTTATTATGGCCTAAGCTAACATAGCCTAGAGTCCTCTTGACCAAATAGATGAAATTTTATTCTAAGTTGGCAGGCATATGCCATATATACAAAAGATTGTGTGGGTGGGAGGGATAGGGTTAGAGTGAGGTCAGAGAGAAATTGAATGTAAGATTTACACACTATGACATTTATGCAATAAAACTAAATGTACGCAAAATTATATGTTGTGCATACTGCATTCTACTTCTGCTCTCTACTTGGGCAGAAGAGGAGGGATATATATATGTAATTAAATAAGTAACAAACAAACAAACAAACAAGTGACTAAATAAAATCAGAGCTACAATGTTGAGTTGAGATTAATCAGAGATTCATGAATCAGAGATTCATTTATCAACCCCTCCCCATGGAAAAAAAATGGTTTTGAAAGGGTGGCCCAGTCAATGAAGGAACAGATTTTTTTACATTAAAAAAATGAATTATTCTTAATACCACTACTTGCAGAAACCATAGACACCTAGCACCATCTTAAAAAGAAGCATTCTTGCTTCTCTCTTACACAGGAAGGAATGCCTCTTCCAAGAGGGAGCCAGCAGCAGCCTCCAAAAACAATTAAGAAATATACTCCCCCCACACACACACACCCTTCATATGTAGATATATGGAGACTTAGTGTTTACATTATGCTAGAGTAAGTGATCAGGTGCAGAGCATGACCATAGGATTGTACTGCCCATGAATTGATGAACCAGTCCATTAAAACTCATGATTACTAAGGTTTTGTACTGAAAGATTTCATGTCCAGACAAGTCACATTATTTATATACCTCTTTTCTGCAATTATTGCACACAAAATGGGTTCACAACAGATATAAATACATAAATATTCGAAGGGTCTTTTTAACTGGTGCAATTGCACTCTGCTCTACATGATTAACCTGTAATGGTAATTAGGTGTAACAGAACATAGCTGTTTTTTTGGAAACACAGATGCTAGAGAGATAAGCAACAAGAACGTGGCTCATATACCCAGATACCAACATGTTCCTGACCAGCTGGAAAACAACAACACCAGTGTTGTGCAGGCGAAGGATGAAATCAAATTAGTAACATGTGAACTCTGCAGGAGAAATTTTGTTTCTACTCCATGTTCCATCCCCAAAAGCAGTGCCAGCAACAGCTTTCTGCAGAAAATCCATCTGCATCTTTGAACATTGCCTAGTTCCATTGCTGCTGCCATCCTTTCAATATTACCAGTACTCTGAATGCTCTGAGGGCTTGCCAACCCATCATGAGGGTTGTTACTTTTAAGACCACATAAACTTTTAGCCTCACACAGGAGGCATATTCCACTTAGGGATGTGTGAATCAACAAAACCTGAGCTCATTAAAGTTCTCTGATTTCCACCTCAAAACTCATTCTGACTCATGTCTGTGTATCAGACTGTGTATCAGATTTTGTGAACCACCCAGAGAGCTTCGGCTATTGGGCAGTATAGAAATAAATAAATAAATAAATAAATAGTGAGCTTTTTCACATGAAAATTAGTGCATATTTCCATGTTCATTTTTCCAAATGTATGCATTTTTCAAAAGTGCACATTTTTTATGTACATTTTTCAAGTTTACAGATTTGTCTAACTCATTCTTTGTGTGAATCTCATTGCAAGCTTGGAAATGTAAGGACTTCCGCCATAGGTTGTGTTAGGGTCCACATTCATTTCCAGGAGGTACAAACTGGGTAAATTCTGGTCAATAACGAACTGCAATGAATTTTTCATATGTCTCTAATTTCACTCTAGATCACATTGCATGGATGAGGTAGTCTTGAAGCTTCACTATTCCTCCTTTTCCATGCATGTGTATTTCACTCCAGGTCTAAGACCACTATTGTAACATTTGATGAAATTTAAGGAAATGTCTTGGAGGATTAAAACTTAGGATAAAGAGTTGGAGGTAAGAAAGGACTGGGTTCTTGAACCTCCATCAGATGTATTCTGTGAAGCAGCCATTCTGCTACAAACATCCCCAGACCCAAGGGACAGTGAAACGTATGCCCTCTGCTTTTTAGGAGGTGGCTGTGCCTCTCATCTTCTGAATTGGATGACTCCTCTCCAGACCCATCTGTAGGCCCAAAGGATCTCCTTCCACCACCATGCCAAGACGAGGGAGCACAGGAGACATTCTAGCTACACTGGCACAAACTAGAAATGGACAATTCTGTTGATTTTGGCTTCTCTCAGTTCATTTTTCCAAACATATGTTTGGTTCATCTCAAACTTTGATAATTTATCCCATCTTAAGTTTGAATTGCCCTGAAATTTGAGATTTTTTAAAAAAGAAACTTATGTGAAAATTCATAAGCATTTTTGCACATATTTCTTCTAATACATGCATTTTTTGCCAAATACACACTTTTTTGCAAGTGATTTTCCTAATATAATGTACATTTGAATACTATTTTCTCTCATATATGTATTTGCATATGCATTTTTTGATTGGATAACTTTATTACAAAAATTCATAAAATGTGAATTTCAGTTTGCATAGTGGTTTGGGAGTGAGAAATTAGGTAAGTTCACTGAATGAATTTCTCCCCCATCCATAGCACAAACACCTTGTGTAGTAAAGCATGGTCCTTGGATTCTCAAGCAGCCTCCTTCTAAAGAGGCAGGAGCAGGATGTCCTACACTTCTCTTGCTCCAAGAGTACTTAACCCCTCAATTGGCTGCAGACAAGATATGGAGCAATACCACCAGCTCCTTGATTGTCAATTATTCTGAAAATACAAGGGCTGGATCTAGGATGAGGGATGGGGGCATGCACACAAACTCACCGCCAATGCCCCCATGTATGCAGGCACATGATCTTCAGAACTTGGTGTGTTCCACTGGTCTGAAGGTTCCTAAGCATGCTTGTCTGAACATAATTGGAAGCCTCCCTCTGTTTTGGAAGAACACAGATAAGGTGAGCTTTCTGATTGTACTAAAGCTTTTACACAAGTTCAGATGAACATTCCTAGACAATCTGTTCAGACCTTTCCACTCCACACACACAAGTCTGAGGAAGACCCTCCATGTGTGGGGCTCTTGGTGAAGGGCTTGCATTCCCCACCCCAGTCCTTGTGACTTCAGGTGAACCATCGAATAGGGCAAATAACTCCAGTGTCCTCTGATTTTGTATCTTGCTACACAAGGAGTTATCCATGGTCCTGACCATTTGAGTGACATGTACTTTTGCACGCCTGGCCAGAAGGCCACTTGAAGAGTGGAGGTGGGAGTGACTTCAGTGCTAGATAGCTTATGCCTTTCTACAGGGTTTGTAATAGGTTTCTCCTTACTGGGCTCTATCTTCTATGTCCTTGGGGCACACATACTCCAAATGGCCACTACGCCATTTGCGTTCCTTTTCTCTCTCTCGCCGTAATAGCCTACGTAAATATTTATGTAGGCTAAAACGGAAAAAAAAAGGGAACGCAAATGGCGGTGGCCATAGCCACCACCATTTGCGTCCGCTATTTGTTTGTGTGTGTTTTTTGCTGTGATAGGCTATGTAAATACTTACGTATCCTATCACGGCCTCCGCAGGGATGCAAATGGCGTCCCTGCATCAGCCATGATAGGCTACGTAATTATTTACGTAGCCTATCACGTCTATATGGAAGAAGCGAATGGTGGCTGCAGACGCGGCCGCCATTCTCAAGTCAGCATGGATGGCAGCAGGTAAGTGCTCCATTTTGTGGCCTTTCGTGGGGTGGGGGGGAGGGGGGCTTCATTATGCCATGGATTCCAGGGGGCTGCATGTGCTGGCATTCAGCCTCCCTGGAATCTGTGGCGAAATTCTCCAACATCCGTAAAGCAAAAAGCCTCCCAGAGCTAGGGATGTCAGAGAATTCTGCCACGGATCTCGGTGAGGCCGAAAGCCAGTGCATTCGGCTCCCCAATCTCCGTGGCGGGACGGCCTGCCCCCCCGCCCCCCCCCACGGATCCCCCTGGGACGAGACTTACCTGGGGCGGATGTTCCGGACGGCGGCGGCTCCAGCGGCGGCTGCGGCAGAGGTGGTGGCTGGTCTTCCGACCGGCTGCCACCGCCACCATTTGCAGTCTTTCCCCCCTCCCCCATTCGTGTTAGGCTACGTAAAGACTTATGTAGCCTATCACGTCTGGGTTAAAAAAACAAACACGTACGCAAATGGCGGCTACGGCCGCCGCCATTGGCGTTCCCTATTTTTGGTTGTCTTAGTCTACGTAAATATTTACGTAGACTAAGATGGCCAAAAATAGGAATGCAAATGGCGGCGGCCATAGCCACCGCCATTTGCGTACGCGGTTGTTTTTTTTTTTTAACCCAGACGTGATAGGTGATGTAAGTCTTTATGTAGCCTATCACGGCTGAATTCAGGGACACAAACGGCGGTGGCTATGACCGCCGCCATTTGCGTCTCTGGTAGCCAGTGGCCGGATGTCCAGCTGCTGGCAGAGCTGGCCGGCGGCTCCGCGGAATCCCCATGCAGCGGAGCCAGCCGGCCGGCCAGGATTCCGGGGGGGAGGCACGGAGCACCTCCCCCCCCGGCAAGGATTCCGGGGGGAGGGACTGAGGACCTCCCCCCCCCAGCGGAACCCGGCGGAGCCAGGTAAGGGGGGTTTCGTACATCCCTACCCAGAGTAGATGACATAAAACTGGTTAAAGAAGTCAGACTGCAGGCTTCCACTCTAAAAAGACATGGCACACAAGGAAAAAGTAATAGGGATGGAAGAAGGAAATCCATTCTTTCGGCAGGGCTGATGGAATGGTCCTGCTCCCCTCCCATCTCCCTCCATTCAGCTTGCTGGAACAGGGGAGGCCCCAGACTAACAGCCAGCAACTGGGAACCTAGGAGAACCATGCAATTGGTGCCCCCACCCGAAACTCCAAAGGCAGATTTTGGCTGAGGTTTTTGGTAAACTGGGAAACATTTTACCCCTATTTTTGGTTTAATGAAGAGGCACCCCATCCCCCATCTTCAGAAGCTAGACATATTACCACAGAGCCAGTGTGGTTTAGTGACTAAAGTGTGGGACTGGGAGTTGGAAGATTTGGGTTCTAGTCCCTACTCTGCCATGGAAGCTCACTGGGTGAATTTGGGCCAGTCACAGACTCTCAGCCCAACCCACCTCACAGGGTTGTTGTTGTGAGGATAAAATGGAGAGGAGGAGGATTGTGTACGCTGCCTTGGGTGGCTTGCAAGAGGAAAAAAAGCAGGCTATAAATGCAATAAATAAATAAATTACCATAGAAAATGCATGTATTAGGAGAAACACATACAACATGCAGGTCTATCCTGGCTTAGCTTCAGCAATGTTGCATCATAAGAGCCAGTGTGGTGTAGTGCTGAAAACTTTGGACTGGGAGTTGGGAGATCTGGGTTCTAATCCCTGTTAGTGATGTATGAACCCCACACTTTCCAGTCAGGGGGGGTCGTAGAGGGGCCATCCATGCCGCTCAGGGCCCCTTGAAATCCTCTGGTGCTGCTTCATGTCTGGGGCAGTTTGCGGAGCAGCTCTCTGGCTCCCTATACAAGGTGACACACTAATGACAGCTGCCATTAGCCTATCGCTAGGAAAAATACAGATGCAAATGGTGTATTTGACACCACTTGCGGCCGTAAAGCCCTGACTTTGATTGCAGCAGAATTCTCTGCCATCCCTAGTCCCCACTTGGCCATGGAAGCTCACTGGGTGACTTTCGGCCAGTCACAGACACTCAGCCCAACTTACCTCACAAGGTTGTTGTTATGAGAATCAAATGGAGATGGGGGGGGATTATGTACACCATCTTGGGTTCCTTAAGGAGGAAAAAAGGTGGGATATACAGTACTGTGCAAAAGTCTTAGGCCACCGTTAGATTTGTTATTTTAGCAATGGTATAATGACCATATATAATTATTTCTCAGTCTCTTCATTAGAATACAACCAGAAAATACAGGAAATTTGTATGCAGTATTCAACAATAGAAAAAGAAAATCAGAAAAAACAGCTTCCATAGGCTAAAGTGGCAAGTATTTTGTGTGACCTCCCCTTATACTGGAGTAACAGCAGGCACCTGGACAGGAATGGTCTTCGTGGAAGGGTAGCAGCCAAGAAACCACTTTTGCAGAAGTGGAACAGGGTGAAAAGGCTAAGATATGCTAAAGTTCACAAAGATTGGAATGAGGATCAGTGGAAAAGAGTATTATGGAGTGATGAATCCAAGTTTGAAATTTTGGGGTCCAATCGTCGACAATATGTGAGAAGAAGAGTTGGAGAGAGATGGACGAATGAGTGCTTGCGGCCTTCAGTGAAACATGGTGGAGGGTCTGTCCTGGTTTGGGAAAAAACAGCGGGAAAAAAAGGAACGCAAATGGCGCCCACTACGCTATTTGTGTTCCCTTTTTTTCACCCTAATAGCCTACGTAAATATTTATGTAGGATAAAGTGACAAAAAATAGGGAATGAAAATGGCGGCCGCCATTTGTGTCCGCAGCAGCCCATCCATGGCCGGAACTCCGGCTGCGGACGGCCCTGGCCAGCTGCTCCGTGGAGCCGCCACAGAGCGGAGCCGGCCGAGCAGGATTCCGGGGGGGGGGACACCAGATCACCTCCCCCCCCATTGAGGATTCCGGGGGGAGGGACGGAGCACCTCCCCCAAACCGTGAATCACATCCGCGAAAAGGTAAGTGACTTTCGTACATCCCTAGTACAGACAGGTTTTAATTCATCATGCCATTCCTTCTGGAAAGCACTTGGTTGGGAATGGTTTCATTTTTCAGCATGATAATGATCCCAAGCACACTGCTAATGCAATGAAATCATATTTAGTGAGGAAAACAGCTGATGAAACACTTACAGTCATGGACTGGCCTTCACAGAGTCCATTCCTGAATATTACAGAGGCAGTATGGGATCACCTGGACAGAGAAAGAAATAAAAGTAGGGATGGACGAAAGTCCCTTACCTGTCCTCGAAGCTTGCTTCGTGGTGGGGGGGAGGCGCTTCGCTTCCCCCCCCAAAGTTCATGTGGGGGGGGAGGCACCCCGCCTCGCCCGGCCGAAATTCAGGCCGGGGGGGAGGCGCCCCATCCCTCGCCTGCGAAATTCAGGCTGGGTAGAAGTACCCCGTCTACCTGGCCGTGAAAAAAAAAACAAAAACCCACCCCCGTGATAGGCTACGTAATGATTTACGTAGCCTATCACGGCTAGATTTCCAAAGTCAGCCATGTAACATAGTCACATAGCCTATCACGGGTGACTTTGAAAAAAAAAAAAGCACGTACGCAAATGGCGGCCCCCATAGGGAGCCGCTATTTGCATTCCTTATTTGGTCCCTGTAGTCTATGTAAAGATTTACGTAGACTACGGTGAAAATAAGGGCAACGCAAATAGTGTTGCCCTTATTTTCGCCGTAGTCTACGTAAATCTTTACGTAGACTACAGGGACCAAATAAGGAATGCAAATGGCGGCTCCCTATGGGGGCCGCCATTTGCGTACGTGCTTTTTTTTTTTTTCCAAGTCACCCGTGATAGGCTACGTGACGATTAACGTAGCCTATCACGGCTGACTTTGGAGATCTAGCCGTGATAGGCTACGTTAATCATTACGTAGCCTATCACGTTTTTTTTTTTTTACTGCAATTGTAATGGCGGCAGCAGCAGCCGGTCGAAAGACCGGCTGCCGCCCCCGCCCCTGACGAAGACCCGACGAACCGCCGCAGGGACCCGCCGCCGGGAGGGACATTCGTGAGTCCCATCCCGGGGCGGGGGGCGGGGGGCCGGAGAATTTCACTGCCGATTTCGGGGGGCCAAATGTGTTGGCACTCAGCCCCCCAAAGTTTTGGGGAGAAATTCTCCCCCATCCCTAAACTAAAGACAACCTACATCTAAAGAAAAACTCTGGGAAGTGCTGAAAGAAGCCTGGTATAACATACCAGAAGATTACTTCAGACAACTTCAGGACAGTCTGCCCAAAAGAGTTCAAGATGTGCTTAGAGCCAAGGGAGGTCACACTAAATACTGACTTTTGCCTGTACATATTTCCTGTATTTTCTGTTTGTATCTTAAGATTCTTAATACAGAGAGACTGAAAAATAATTATGGATGATCATTAAAACTTTGCCAAAACAGCAAAGCTGGCGGCGGCCTAAGACTTTTGCACAGTACTGTAAATGTAATAAATAAATAAGTAAAAATAAAAATAATGAAATGTGCCCAAAATGTTTTTGTTTTTGTTTGTTTTTAACTAAGCTCTGTATCAGCACAGAGGGCCTGATAGAAACAGCAGAGGAGATAAGCACAGCTGTCCACTCTGCGAAGGAACAGAAGTCCCATCCACAACGCCCAAGGGAGATCCCTGGAAGAAGAGTCCTTGTTGCATCCTCGGGGCGACATGGTCAAGAACGCACTGCCAGCGCCTAGGCTGAGCTGTCTGAGAGCAAAGGAAGTGGCTGCTCTCAGGGGAGCCTCTCACTCCCTGCCTCCAACTGGGAGCAGCAGAAGAGTAGGGGGATGTCCCGCATTGCCTCAGTCACCTCTGCAGCCTTGGTCATATTCCCTCTCTATGCACATGCACTTGGGGGGGGTCCCTTGGATTTGGCACCCCACCTAATTTGGCACCCTAGGTGACCACCTAGTTTGCCTATATGGATGGGCTGCCCCTGTGCTGGAATGGCTGCTGGTGGTTACAGTTAAAGGAGGAACCTTTGTGAGCAGAAGAAATGAGAAACCTTACCTGACAGTTGTTCATTATTATATTAGCAAAGCAATGTTATCATAAAAGACACCCCAAGGACAGGGTTTTCTTTCATTCTTCAGTAAATGGTTACTTGATAAAGAGGTGCTGGAGAGTGGTCTGGTGCTCTTCCCTGGAAGTAGATAGGTCTTCACAGCCAGACAGCCCCAGAACATTCCTCCTGTCCAGCAGACAGAGCAACAGCAACTGTTACTGGGATCACAGGGAAAGGAGCTGCAGAGTGAGCTAGGCCGGGTGGCGAACAGAATTCAGTCCCATCTGTGGTGGTGATAGTATCTGTGGAACTCTTCCCAGAAAGTGCATTGATCTTTACACCCAGGTAGGGATGCTGGAGAAATTCACAATGGATTAAAATGAGCTTGAATTTCTAAGCATCCAACCTGCAGAATCCACAGGAGAGCGACCCCCTCAGGCTGCATGGAGTCTATGGACTTTCGGATGATTTGTTTACTTTCCTGAAATTTACGCATATAACTCCGTAGAAAAATACATAAGTTTCTGCTGAGGAAACATTAAATGGAATAGGGGACAAAACACTAAACATTACGAACTGAGGTAAATCATGTAAATACTTACGTAAATACGACCGTATTTTTCCGCATGACGAAAAAAAATAACATTCTCATCCGTCTGTGGGTGGATGATGTAACAAAAGGCGCCTGACAATTTGTGAAACACAGACGGAGCGGATTTTACACCATCCATACATCTCTACTCCCAGGTTCTTTTATTGGCCACTGAAGCCAATTCTCCTGCTGTAAGATAGGTGGCTGGCAGGTTTTTCATCACTGGCTTTGTGGCAAATGTGTGTGTGTGTGTATGTGTGTGTGTAACCAAGAAATCATTTCAGATAAATCTGATCTGTGGACAGGAGCACAGGGGAATTCAAAAGCCTTTTTTTAAAAAAAGCTCAAATGCATTCCGGGAGGTTGGCTCTCAGATACGTGCTCGATTTGTTTTACAATAGTGTTTTGAAAGGAAGAAGCTGTAATAAAGTAACCTCCTGGATTTATTGCCTGTGCTCCTGAGACAGCATCTCTTGTAATGAAGAGTTCGACGTATTTGCTGCAATGACTAACTGTGGGGAGAGAAGAGACAGAACCACCCTGGATGCTGTGTAATGACACGACTTGGAGTCACAGTTCCTTCTGCTTTGCTGCTTCTCTGCTGACAAGGAGCACACAGAAAATCCAAGCCCACGCACAAAAGTTATCAGAGCTTGGAATGGAGTGTTCACGGCAGGGCAAAGTTTCATAAATCAGGAAGGAGGGGAGCATGTTTTGTCCCAAGAACAAGCAATGTTTGCAGTTCTGGCTGCCCCATCTGCAAAACTAGAAGGGGGGGTACTATAGAGCTAGAAAAGATGCAGAAGGGCCACTGTGCACAAATAGCCTCTTGAAATTCTCCGCTTTACTGATGGGCAGAGAAATTTGGGAGGCAGTTTCACCAATTTTTCCCAAGGGGAGGAGAAATTCTCCACAGTTTCTCCCAGGCAGGGCTCCCCATTGACAGGGCTTGTAGTGCAGCACCTTTCTTTTTTGTTAAGGGTTTTGCAGGTTTTCATACTGCAACAGAATCAACTGCCTTGGCTGCCCCTGGCCCCCAGTTTGCACCCACCACAATGCAGGTGGGGGCAGTGCTGCATCCAGCTCCAGGGATTAGGCGGAGTTTGTGCTCTGCCAAATCTGTCCTCCAATTTCCTGAAAGTTTTCTCCCCTCGTGAAAGAGGCTTCCATTGCTCTGCCTCATTCCGGATGTGTTATCATGTATGTTTGTGTTGTTTTTGAGCTTCCCTAATCACAGCCAGCCTCCCAGGCTACCTGCATGTCCTGATCTGAAAAAACCCTATGGGAGGAATTACCTCACGGTGCCTCAAAATGGGTTTTAATTGAAGTGTAGGAAGTTGAGGGTGCTGCAGGCTGCCCGAGGTATGATTGTACAATGAAAAACAGGCCACTTCTGCTCACTCCTCAGCCACCTCCTAAGCGAGGTAAGCCCAAGAAACCTAAACCCAACCCATGAGAATGACTCTGAAATTTTGTCACCAACTGAATTCCTTTTCAGAAGCAATTTCTCTTCTATCAACTTGAATTGAGAACGGTAAAAAAAAAAATGTGGGAGAAATTTTCAGCATGGCATTAGGGCCAACCAAAGTGATCCAAATCTTAGGGCAACTTCCCTTTGCAGAAAGGATAAAGCCTTTGGGCCCTTTTAGTTTAGGACAGGAACAGTGAACCTCAATCCCGCTCCAGCACTCTGGTGTTCCCCAAATGGCCATATGCCATTCCCCTGGCCTCACACCGCCTTCCACTGATGGTTGGTGCTTCCTTGGCATTGCAAAGTCCCCACCCCCACCCCACAATGTAAAAGTGTGAAAAGCCTCTCCTTAGTTACTGTACTGGCAGTAAGAGTTTTAAGCTAAATTACACTGCTATGTTGTGGTCTGTTGTTCCCACCCTTTTTGCCTTTGGTTTGCCCCCTTTGGCCTTCAGCCCTTCCCACCACTGGAATGTGGCCCCGAGAGCTCCTCTCAAATGGAATTAGCCCCTTGGGTTGGAAGAGGGTTGACAGTTTGATTTGAGGGCAGGGGTGGGGTGGCAAGAGAGAAAGATGCACATTTGGAAGACAAGGTGGGGGAGACTGGATAGAGGTCGGAATGCTCCGGGGAAAGTGTATGCTGATTGCTGAGAAGTGTGTGTGTGTGCGTCTGTGCACATGCCTGCCTACCTCTCCCCCCCCCGTGTGTGTGTCTCTGTCTGTCTGTCTGCCTGCCTGTCTGTCTCTCTTTCTGTGTGTGTGTGTATATGTGTATCTCTCTGTCTGTGTGTCTCTGTCTCTGTCTCTCTCTGTGTGATAATGTGAGAACTTGTGTGGCACCCAGTGGAGTGGATTGTCAGTAGAGATTCAAGACAGATTAAAGAAAATACTTTTTTTCATTAAAAGCACATACTTCACTTATAGTATATGCTGTCCCAAGATGTGGCAAGGGTTACTGGCTCAGCCGTCATAACTAAATGGAATCTCGATGCTCCAAGGAATGAAGCCTCTCAAATTGGGGCAGGGGAGCAGTTCCCCCCATGCCCTTCTTGTGGGCTTCCTGGAGGCATCTGGATGACCATTGCTGGAGTTGTTGTTGTTGTTGTTAATCAATGTGTTAATTAATAAGGAGCTCAGAGCAGCATAGTTGATTCTTCTGCCCACATTTTATCCTCACAAGAAATCCCTGTGAGGTAGGTTAGGCTAGCCAGTCCTAGGCCAACATTATAATCACTAGGCTATGCTGATCCAGTGTCTCTCATCCACAGATGAGTTGAGGGAGACTGCCTGAATCATCAGCCAGTGGGCCCAGTTGTTTTCAGCAGGTGAGGCAGACATACCACGAGAAAGCTCTGTTTTCTTCTCCCAGGCAGAATTGCCCTCAGTAGGAAGGAACCCCCTTCTTTCTATGGTTGATGTCTCAGAGTGCTCAGTCACACTGGAACCACCAATTCCCTAGGGAGGTAGTGGGCTCTCCCACACTGGAGGCATTCAAGATGTGGCTGGACAGCCATCTGTCGGGGATGCTCTGACTTGGATTCCTGCACTGAGCAGGGGGTTGGACTCGATGGTCTTGTAGGCTCCTTCCAACCCTACTATTCTATGATTCTATGATTGGCCCTGCAATAGGGATGTCAGAGAATTCTGCCCAAATTTTAAATGGGATCAAATTCTGACAAATCCAGTCCGTGGAATCCTCCTCGGAACAGGACTGCCCGATCGACCCGGACCAGAACTCATGAGGACCCCCTTTTTTTTTGTCCACCAAATGGCAGATTTTACAAAAATAATTATGAAAAGAAATCTGTAAATTCGAAATGGAGGAAGAAGAACGCGAACAGCGTTACCCTTTTTATGAGGCATTTTCCCTGGAACCCGAGGCTTTCTTTCGCTGTGGCTGAGTCTTGAAGTCCACGGAAATCCTCCGTCTTTTCTCTTTATTGTCTGTGGAGGTGAGGTGAGGTCAGGTGAGGTCAGGTGAGGTCAGGTGAGTGAGGTCCAGTAAGGTCAGGTGAGGTCAGGTGACTGGAAGTTACGTGGGGAATCTCTGCAAAGGGCTTTACCCTTTTTACAAAAATAAATAGGCTTATGGAGACTGACAGCAGGCATGTGAAAAGGATTTTTCAGCAGTACTTACAGAATTATTTCCATAAGTTCGGGGAGCTGAAAAACAATGGGGGAATCCGGGGCATGCAGACAGCGGAACGGGGTGTCCCTTGGCTCTGCAGAATCCTCGCGGAGCAGAGCTGCTCTGCAAGGATTCCAGGGGGCGGAATGGATCACGTCCCCCCTCGTGGATTCTCCACCGGAACAGACAGTGGGGAATCCGTACATCCCCACCCTGCAAATCATGACCAAAAAGGAATACCCTCCAGAATTGCCAAGACATTCAAAATTAGAGCTGTGTGCAAGCAGCCTCTCAAAATTATCCAGTCTATTTGTGGGCATAGAAATTGGGGGAGGGGGACAATTACACTGAATTCCTCCGAGGAGAGGAGAAATTCTCCAACAGTGTCTCACACAGAGAGCTCACTATTGGCAGGGGTTGCGGCACAGCTTCTTTCTTTTATCCTAAGTGTTTTTGGTTTATTGCACTGCTCCTGAAAGTGGGAACAGCTAGCATCAACTACATTGAGGCTTCCACTTTCTTGAGGCAGATTTTTTAATTTATTTTGTATTTTGAGCTTGCCTAATCACTGCAAAGTGGCTGAGGGTGCTGTGTGTGTTTTCTCTCTATTCCACAGCTTTCCATGGCTCTGCAGCCTCCCAGGCCACCTGACCTTTCTGAACTGAAAAAGCTCCATGGGAGGAATTGCCTCACAATGTCTTCCTCATGATGGCTTTAACTGTGTGGGAAGCCAAGGAGGCAACAGGCTGCCACAGAGATGACTGTACAATGGCAGACAGGACAATCACGCACACTCCTCAGCCATCTCATAAGTAAAGTAAGCACCAAACACCAAACCTAACCCATGAGGATTTCTCCAGAATGTATTCACCATTGAATTTCTTTTGGAAAGCAATTTCTTTTTTCTATCAAACTGAATGAGAGTGGTCAAAAAACATGTGGGAGAATTTTCCGGCACAGCACTATTCAAAGTGCCTATGGCAGGGGAAGAGATCCTGGTGTCCTCCAGATGTTTGAGACTACAGCTCATAGAAGCCCCAGCCAGCATGGCCAGTGGCCTGGGATTATGGGAGTTCCAGTCCATGACATCTGGAGGAGACCAGATTGCCTAACCCTGATCCATGGGGTACTCCTCCTTGGGACTACAGTGCCAAGCAGGCTTCTAGCCAACCTACTGTTGAGCCTATTGCCAAAGCACGTTGAAGGCAGGCTGGCTGAGGTGGCCTGGGAGAGCCAGGGCCTGCAGGAGAAGCCACCACCACCACCACTAGGGAAGAGGCGTGCTTGCTGCTGCTGGGCCTGCTGCCGCCACCGCCGCCACAACCACCACCACCACCAACACCAGGCCTTCCCTGTGGACTCCTGCCGGGCATTTTTAAGGGGATTTTAATTGTTTTGTTTGTTTGTTTTATTTTGTTGGGGGGGATTTTGTTGTGTTTTTAGGGGTGGGTAGCCTGCCTGATAGGCAGGAGCGAGGGGGCATGTGTCCACCTGATGGAGGCAGTGGGCGGAGTGTTGGGGGCCAGAACATACCGAGGCTGGGCGGCAGGCGCTGGCGGAGCACTAGGGGCAGGCCATGCCAGGTAAGGGGAACAAGGGAGAGTTGTGTAGTATCTGTCCCCTGCTCCGGGCCTGTCCAGAGCCAAAGGATGGCTGGGGGACGCGTGACCCCATCTTCTGGCCTTCATTTGCTGCTCTGCAATGCCAGGTCTGTTACCCAGAAAACCTCCCTCATCCATGACATGATCCTGGATGAGGGTGCAGACCTGGCATGTATTACGGAGACCTGGCTGGCAGAGGCTGCAGCTCCAACCCTTGCAGCCATGTGTCCAGCCGGATTTTCGTATGCACAGCAGCCGAGGGCTGGGGATCGGGGAGGGGGAGTGGCTGTTATCTACCTTGAGTCCTTGGTCTTCACCAGACCCCCTCTCCGGGAGACTAAGGTTGCTGAGTGCATGTACTGGAGGTTGGGCCTGAAGGGCAGTCTGGGGATTCTGCTCGTGTACCGTCCACCCCGCTGCATGACTCACTCCCTGGCCAAGGTGCGTGAGGTGGTCTCTGATGTGCGTGTACAGTCCCCTAACTTACTGGTGTTGGGGGACTTCAACGTACATTCGGAGGCCATCCTCACAGGAGCACCTCGGGACTTCATGGAGACCATGGCCTCCTGTGAGCTGCACCATATTCTAACTGGGCCCACCCATGTAGCTAGTCATGTACTAGACCTTGTGTTTGTTTCTGGAGAAGCGGGGAGTGATCTGGAAGTCGGGGGTATATCCACCACCCCCTTGTCATGGTCAGATCACTATCTGGTGATGTTGGACTTCTCGGTTCCACAACCCCTCCGCAGGGGTGGAGGACCCATTAAAATGGTCCGCCCAAGGCGTCTTATGGATCCAAATGGATTCCTGAACGCGCTTGGGGATTCTCTGGGGCATGCCAATGGCCACTCGGTCGAGACCCTGGTGGGTGGCTGGAATGCCGCAATCACTGGGGCATTAGATCGGGTGGCTCCAAAACGCCCTCTCCCCCTGAACAGGGCTCGGACTGCACCATGGTTCAATCCGCGGTTACGAGCTCTGAAACAGGAGGTGAGACGGCTAGAGCGCTGGTGGCGGAAGTCTCGCTCCAAAGACGATCAGACATGGGCTAGAGCTGTATCTTCAGCCTATCACGTGGCAGTGAAGGCAGCAAAAAAGGAATTTTATGCTGCCTCCATCGTGTCTGCAGAGTGCTGCCCCAGGAGGCTGTTCCAAGTGGTCCGGAGCCTGGTCGGTCCTGTGGCTCCGGAACCACTGGAGCATTCTAAGGCCTCCTGTGAGGCTTTGGCAAGGCACTTTGCAGATAAAATTGATCAGATTAGGTGTGTTACTCTGCACACTGTGGATACAGTTAGTGAGCAAGAGGCGGCCTGTGGCAAACCGGTTTTGTGGGATCGGTTCCAGCTTCTTCCTCCTGATGAAGTGGACAAGGTGCTTTCATCTGTAAGGCCGACCACCTGCTTACTTGATCCTTGCCCATCTTGGCTCATTACGAGCTGCAGAGAGAGACTGGGTGAGGGGATCAAGGCGGTGGTGAACGCCTCCCTTGAGGAGGGAGTGATGCCATCAGCCCTCAAGGAGGCAGTGATAAGACCGCTCTTAAAGAAGCCCTCCTTGGATCCTCAAGTTCTGAACAACTTTCGCCCAGTCTCAAATCTGCCATTTTTGGGCAAGGTGATTGAGTGGGTGGTGGCGGTGCAGTTGAAGGCACACTTGGAAGAAACTGATTATCTAGACCCATTTCAGTCGGGCTTCAGGCCTGGGCATGGGACAGAAACGGCCTTGGTCGCCTTGGTGGATGATATGAGGAGGGCTCTGGATAGGGGTGAATGCTCCTTCCTTGTTCTCCTTGACCTCTCAGCGGCTTTTGATACCATTGACCACGGTATCCTCCTGGACCGCCTGGAGGGGTTGGGCATTGGAGACACCGTACGGCGGTGGTTCCGGTCCTTCCTCTCCAGCAGGTACCAGAGGGTCGCACTGGGAGAGGAGGTTTCGGACCCGTAGCCACTTACTTGTGGGGTGTCACAGGGTTCCATCCTCTCCCCGATGCTATTTAACATCTATGTGAAGCCGCTGGGGGCTACCATCAGGAGGTTTGGGGTGCAGTGTCATCAATATGCAGATGACATGCAGCTCTACCTCTCATTCAAATCTTCACCAAGGTTGGCTGTAGAATCCCTGTCCAAATGTCTGGAGACGGTGAGTGGCTGGATGGGGAGGAATAAGCTGAAGCTGAACCCTGACAAGACCGAGGTACTTTTGGTGCGAGACAAGAGGAGGCTGGGGGATGTTGACCTGGTGTTGAATGGGGTACGGCTACCCTTGAAAGACCAGGTCCGCAGCCTGGGGGTCATTTTTAGGGTTGGCGGAGAATTTCTCCCCGAAACTTCGGGGGGCCAAGCGCCAACATGTTCGGCTCCCCGAAGAGGTTTCGGGGAGAAATCCTCCGAACCCCCCCCCCTGCACCCCTCCGGGATGGGACTTACCTTCGCCGAATGTCCCTCCCGGCGGCGGGTCCGACCGGCGGTTCGGCGGGTGTTCGAGCGGGGCGGGAGCGGCAGCCGGTCTTTTGACCGGCTGCCGCCGCTGCCATTGCAATGAAAGAAAAAAAAAAACGCCCCCTGATAGGCTACGTGACGATTGATGTAGCCTATCACGGCTGACTTTGCAGATCTAGCCGTGATAGGCTACGTGAATCATCACGTAGCCTATCAGGGGGCTTTTTTAAAAAAAAATAAAAACTTTCATGTTCGCAGCCAGGCGAGGCGGGAAGCCTCCCCCCCGGCCTGAATTTCGGCCGGGGCGAGGCGAGAAGCCTCCCCCCCCAGCCGGAACTTCATGGGGGGAGCAGCAAAGCGCCTCCCCCCCACCGCGAACGTCCTTCGAGAACAGGTAAGGGACTTTCGTCCACCCCTAGTCATTTTGGACTCCCAGCTGTCCATGGAGGCTCAGGTGTCAGCTTTGGGCCGGACAGCACTGTATCAACTCCATCTGATACGGCGGCTGCGCCCCTTCCTTCCCGACCATCTGCTCCCATCGGTAGTACATGCCCTGGTCTCCTCTCGTTTAGACTACTGTAATGTGCTCTACATGGGGTTACCCTTGAAGACGGTTCGGAAGCTGCAGCTGGTACAGAACGTGGCGGCTCGCCTGATTGAAGGCAGCCGCTGGCGAGATCACATCACTCCAGTGCTGAAGGAGTTGCACTGGTTACCAGTTGTTTTCCGGGCCAAATTCAAGGTGTTGGTTTTGACCTTTAAAACCCTAATGGTTCTGGCCCAGCCTATCTTAAGGAGCGCCTCCAGCAGCACCAGACAGGCCGCTTAACAAGATCAGCGTCGGATGGCCTTCTCTCTGTCCCATCAGCCAGGACAGCTAGACTGGTGGGGACGAGGGAGAGGGCCTTTTCTGTAGTGGCCCCCACTCTGTGGAACTCCCTCCCTAGGGAACTCCGTCATGCCCCCTCTTTAATGAGCTTCCGTCGTGCATTAAAAACGTGGTTGTTCAGGCAGGCATTTGGGGTGGGTTAGGGTATTTAAAAAAAAAAATATGGTAGAATTTTATTGTTTTAAATTGTTTTATGGTGTGTTGTACATTGCCCAGAGTGGCTGGGTGACCAGCCAGATGGGCAATTAATAAATTTAATAATAAATAAATAAATAAATATATAAATGGGAGCAATTCTTGTTCTGCCACAAATAGGAGTGCACGAAAGCCACTTACCTGGTCTCGCAGCTTTTCGCGGTGGGGGGGAGGTGCTTCGCTGCTCTCCCCCCGAAGTTCAGGCCGGGGGGGGGGAGGCTTCCCGCCTTGCCCGGCCGAAATTCAGGCCGTGGTGGAAGCTTCCCGCCTCGCCCGGCCGAAATTCAGGCCGGGTAGGAGGCACCTCGCCTCGCCTGGCCGCGAAATAAAAAGTTTATAAATAGCATTGCCCTTATTTTTGCCGTAGTCTACGTAATCTTTACGTAGACTACAGAGACCAAATAAGGAACGTGAATGGCGGCTCCCTATGGGGGCCGCCATTAGCCGTACGCACTTTTTTTTTTAAAGTCACCCGTGATAGGCTACGTGACGATTTACGTAGCCTATCACGGCTGACTTTGCAAATCTAGCCGTGATAGGCTACGTTAATCGTCATGTAGCCTATCACGGGTTTGTTTGTTTTTTAACTTTTATTGGAATGGCGGCGGTGGCAGCCGTTCGAAAGACCAGCTGCCGCCCCCGCCCCTGACGAAGACCCGACGAACCCCCGCCGGGACTCGCCGCCGGGAGAGACATTCGGGAAAGGTAAGTCCCTTCCCGGGGGGGGTGCGGGGGGCAGGGGTGTGTGGAGAATTTCTCCCCGAAACTTCTTCAGGGGGCCGAACACGTTGGCGCTCGGCCCCCCGAAGTTTCGGGGAGAAATTCTCCGCCATCCCTAGCCCACAAATCAACCAGTCAACCCTACCCTGGCACTAAAGATAGATAGATGGGATCTACCTCCAACAGATGCTAAGGAGTTGGATTCCTATCATCCTTTTGCCTGCCAAAGCCCACCTCCCACTGAACAGGCTGGATAGTGCTGCTGCAGGGGGAAGGGATGTGGCTCAGTGGCAGAACACCTGCTTTGCATGCGGAAGCTTCAGGAGAAGGTGGTGGCTCCAATTTTATTGGGGCAGTGATTCCATGCTGGGTTTTAGTTAGAACCAGTCTGAAGGCACTATCCAAGGTGCTGAAACCTATCCCCCAATGGGTCCAACACCTTGGATTGTGCCTTTAGACTTCTGGCTGGTTCTAACTAAAACCCAGAATGGAATTACTATCCCACTGAAATTGGGGCCAGCCACCTCCACTGCACAGGTTTGATCCCCAGAATCTCCAAGTAGGGCTGGAAAATCTCCTTGTCTGAAACCCTGCCAGTCAGTGTTGACAATACTGTGCTTGATGAACCAGTGTTCTGGCAGCTTCCAATGTTCCTGAGTTCCAGGTGGCTTCTCTTTCCATCTTCCTTGTCTCCCTTCTCTCTGCATGGGGTGAGGGGAGGATCAGATGAAGCTCTTAGTTGGGGCAGATTTATATGTGACCTTCAGTTCCCTGGTTAGCCAGGACATTTAGGGCTTTATAGGTCACTTTGACTATCTATCTGCTAAGCTGTTGGGAATAACATCTTTCCTGGCTCTCCCTCTATAGCATTGAATGTCATTTTAACATCCTACTCTGCAAAAAAACTGTATTTATTTTCTAACTGAGAAGAACATCTTTACTGGAAGAAAAGTACCTCTGGGGGTCAGGCTGTATCAGTGTGTTTCTTTCAGCTGGCTAAGGACAAACACTCTAGTTGAACTCCAAAGTCTTTCCTGAGGAGGAGAGGCTGTCCATATTCAAGGAGCACTAGCCTTCTCCTTGTCAGACTTCTTCTAAGGCAGCCTTAGATACTGTGGAGTAAATATCATCTATAATTCACACCAAAAATGAGAGGCAAAATAGAAGAGAAAAAAAAAACCCTTATAAAAACTGAAGATAGATTATTATTGGGGAATTCAGCAACAAACCTACACATAACAAAAAAGAAACTCTTGGAATAATAATGTAAGGGATTCACCTACCAAAATATGATTCCTGCCTACACACTTCGTGCTTCAGCTAGATGGAAGACAAGCATCTTTCTTGCATGGAGAGTCAAACTATTAAGTTGTTGTTGTTGTTGTTGTTGTTGAGTTCAGGATCAGCTGTCACAAAATGTGTTCCAGTTTGATTCTGGGTTGTGCCAACAATTTCCACCTGGTGGCCTCCGAGATAAAATAAGGCCTCCTCTATTTGGGACCCACAACCATTTCACTTCTCCCCTCCCAGAACTCATTACAAGGAAGTTGTTGATGTTCTGAACAGTGCTGTGCTGAAAATTGTGACTCTTCCATTTTCAGCATGGGGCAGGGGGACAAAAACTCCGAAGAAAGAGACTGGGAGGGGTGAGAATTTTGGAGAATTTTATTTTGGAGAGGTGGACAGGGTTTCCACATACCCTTTTAAATGTAGGCAATACTTGGGGTATGTGTCTTCTTTCTATTTTTTTAAATTAAAAAACAAACAAGACACCCCATGCACTTGCAGGAGCCCAGGACTGTCCTCCAGCCCAGAAGTACTTTCTGAACTCCCAGGAGACCATGTGACCTCACCCTCTCCAATAAGCATTCAGGAAGAACTCCCATCTGGAGAAGAGGCCTCAGCTCCTGAAAGTGCAGGGGATTCTGGAGACCCCCCAAGAATTGCCTGCACTTAAAAAAACAAAACAAAAAAAAGTATGTGGAAACCATGTCCCCTTCTCCAAGGAGAAAATTCTCTGAATTTCACCCCTTTCCTGTGAAAGAGGCAGAAAACACAATGCCCCTTTCATAGGGAGAGAAAAAGTTCCCCAGAATATGGGGCAGGGTTTGGCACAGCACTCGTTCTGAATCAATGAGCAATGACTGGGTGTGATAATGGACTGAGCCTCCAACAGGACAATTAAACTGAAGCTTAATCCAAACAGAGCTGTTGCTGGTCAGGAAAGGGACTGACCTGGGAATAGGAACAGACTGTTTTAGATGGGGTATCCAGGGATGTCAGAAAAATCTGTGACAGATTCAAATTAGTTTGGATTTCTATGAATCCAACCTGTGGATTCCACAGCTTTTTCCAAGTCATACAGACTAGTTTTTGTTTTTGTTACTTGGGGGTGGGTGGCTGTGCAAATTTGCACTTGTGCTAATGCACATTAATGCCCGTGTGTACTTGTGCAAGTAAAGTGAAATTCTCATACACCCCTAAAAAAATCTGATTCCATCAATGAGTGGATGAT
Source organism: Heloderma suspectum (assembly GCF_057233095.1). Classification (NCBI taxonomy): domain Eukaryota; kingdom Metazoa; phylum Chordata; class Lepidosauria; order Squamata; family Helodermatidae; genus Heloderma; species Heloderma suspectum. The sequence goes on from NC_139466.1 coordinate 8,940,472, forward strand.
GGAATGAAAGATGCCTGACAATCCGGAAAACACAAACAGAATGGATTTAATAAAATCCATACATTCCTATGTATACCACTCCCTTTGAAAAACCAGGTTCATCATTTTGTGGTATTCCTGCATCCAGATTTACTTGCAGTTGTCCAGTAGGGATGGGGGAGAAATTTGTTTGGTTTGGATTTTAATGCAAACTTACCTAATTCCACACATTTAAACCAATACGTGAACTGAATGTCAGATATTCTTTGAAATTCAAACTTCTCTGAATTTCCCAACTTATGTTGGGAAAACTGCACACAAATATGCATGTCTGTGTGCAAATAATGTTTGGAAATGAAAACAGTGTGTATATTAGGCAAAATTACATACCTAAAATGCATAGAAAAATGTGTGTGGATTTTCATGCAATCTTTAAAAAAATCGCAATATTTGCAACAAACCTCACTTAACACTGGGGGAAAAAATCTCAAATTTCAGGCTGAACCAGACTTAAGATTTGAAAAATGAGTAGGGATGGCCGAGAATTTCTCCCCAAAACTTCAGGGGGCTGAGCGCCAATGCATTCGGCCCCCCAAAATTGGTGGGGAAATTCTCCGCCGGCCCCCCGCCCCCCCCGGGATGGGACTTACCGTGGCCAAATGTCCCTCTCGGCGGCGAGTCCCGGCAGCATTTCAGCGGCGTTTCGTTGGGGGCGGGGGCGGCGGCCGGTCTCCCGACCGGCTGCTGCCGCCGCCATTGCAAAAAAAAAAGTAAAGTAAAAAAAGAAAACACCCCCGTGATAGGCTACGTAACGATTTACGTAGCCTATCACAGCTAGATTTCCAAAGTCAGCTGTGATAGGCTACGTAAATCGTCACGTAGCCTATCACGGGTGACTTGGGGGAAAAAAAAAGCGCGTACGCAAATGGCAGTGGCCCATGGGCACCGCCATTTGCGTTCTTATTTTGGCACGTCTAGTCTACGTAAAGATTTACGTAGACTATGGCGAAAATAAGGGAACGCTATTTGCGTTGCCCTTGTACGTAGACTACAGCGAAAATAAGGGCAACGCAAATAGCGTTCCCTTATTTTCGCCATAGTCTACGTAAATCTTTACGTAGACTAGACGTGCCAAAATAAGAACGCAAATGGCGGCGCCCATGGGCAGCCGCCATTTGCGTACGTGCTTTTTTTTTTTTTTCAAAGTCACCCGTGATAGGCTACGTGACAATTTACATACCCTATCATGGCTGACTTTGGAAATCTAGCCGTGATAGGCTACGTAAATCGTTACGTAGCCTATCACGGGTGTGTGTGTGTGTGTTTTACTTTTTTTTTTGCGGCCGGGTAGGCGGGGCGCTTCTACCCGGCCTGAATTTCGCCAGCGAGGGATGGGGCGCCTCCCCCCCAGCCTGAATATTGGCCGGGCAAGGCGGGGCGCCTCCCCCCCTCGCCTGAACTTCGGGGGGAGAACCGAAGCACCTCCCCCCCACCGCAAAGCAAGCTTCGAGGACGGTTAAGGGACTTCCGCCCATCCCTAAAACTGAGAGACTGAGACAAACTGAAATGGACATATTTATCCAGCCCTAATGTCAAGATAGCCAGGGATACTTTTGCCTATCTTAGACTGATATGCCAGCTGCATTCATTCATGGGAAAGCCAGACCTGGACATTCAAGGTGCTGGCTTTGACCTATAAAGCCTTACATGCCTCAGGACTGCAATACCTGATGGATCACCTCTCCTGGTATGAACATCCCTGGAAACTACAGTCATCAATAGGGATGTCAGAGAATTCCTCCACAGGTCTTGGTGAGGCCGAATGCCAGTGCATTCGCTCCCCCGAAATCTGTGGCGGAATGGCCTGCCCCCCCGCCCCCCCACGGATCCCCCCCCGGGACAAGACTTACCTGGGGCGGATTTCCGGGCGGCGGCGGCTCCAGCGGCGGCTTCGGCAGTGGCAGCTGCGGCAGCTGGTCTTCTGACCGGCTGCCACTGCCGCCATTTGCAGTCTGGAGGGGTTTTTTCTCTTTTTTTTTACAGAGACGTGATAGGCTACGTAAAGATTTATGTAGCCTATCCGGCTGGGTTAAAAAAAAAAACGCGTATGCAAATGGCGGCGGCTATGGCCACTGCCATTTGCGTTCCTTATTTTTGGCCGTCTTAGTCTACATAAATATTTACGTGGACTATTACAGCGAAAATAATGGGGAACACAAATAGCGTAGTGGACGCTATTTGCGTTCCCCTTTATTTTCGCTGTAATAGTCTATGTAAATATTTACGTAGACTAAGATGGCCAAAAATAAGGAACACAAATGGCGGCAGCCATAGCCGCCATTTGCGTATGTGGTTTTTTTGTTTTTACCCAGAGCCCTCCGCGGCCGGAAATCTGGCTGCAGACGGCTCTGGCCTGGGCCTGGCCAGCTGCTCCACGGAGCCACCGCAGAGCACAGCTGGCCATTCAAGGATTCTGGGGGGGAGGAACAGATCACCTCCCCCCCGTCGAGGATTCCGGTGGGAGGGACGGAACGCCTCCCCCCCACCATAAACATAATCCACGGAAAGGTAAGTGACTTTAGTACATCCCTAGTCATCACCTGAGGCCCTCCTTCAAATGCCGAAGTTTGGAGGATGACAACAAGGAAGAGGACTTCTCAGTGGTGGCCCCACTCCAGCCAGGATTATGCAATGCTCTCCCCAGCGAGGCCCACCTTGTGGCAACATTGTCAGCTTTCTGGTGCCAGGTAAAAAGCTTTCTTCTACTCTACTATGATAATTTTTTTAACAGGTCCTAGAGTTTTTATTGTTGATCGTGCAATTCATACACACACACACACACACACACACACTTGAATGCAAGTGGTGTTTTTATTATGTTATTATATTGTAGTTTTAGTGTCTTAGTCGTTGAAAACCCCCCGAAGAGCTTTGGCTCTTGGGCAGTAATGTAATGAATGAATGAATGGGAACATATGCCTTAATTATATCCAGATTGGATTACTTCAATACACTCTACATGGGGCTGCCTCTGAAGATTCTCCAGAAAATTCAGTCACTAGAGAATGTTAGAAGTGTTTGCCCTTGGGAACATACTGTGTATAATTTACAATAGCCGTACTGGCTTTCAACTTGTTTATTTTTTTATATTTATTTACAAATAACTGTAATAACTGTACTGGCTTCCAAGGTGTTTATTTCTGCATTTATTTATTTGCATACCAACCCATGGTATAAATTTTTCTGGGTGGCTTACAGTTCAGAAGTCCTTGAAATAATTCAAAGTCCTGAAGATTACCTGTAAAACTCTAAATGGCTTGGTCCAAGGATATCTAATGGGCCACATTCTCCCATATGAGCACCCCTGTTCTCCAAGTCCCAGGTGTGGCTGAATCATTACTGGCTGGGCTGTGGCTGTGGGAGATGGCCTTCTCTGCAGCCATGCCTAGACCTAGCTGATACTTGACCTTCCAGGTTAAGAGGTTTTAGGACTCAGCTCTTCTTTTGAAGCTATTTCTGTCTGCTATACCAGAACCTTTTTTTACTAGACCTTCCCTGTTTCATTACATTGGAATGCATTACAATATTATACTGTTTCTTAACTGTCATTTATTTATTGTTGCACGCCATTCTGAGCACTGTAACTAGGGGTAAGGGCAGGGAATACATTTCCTTAAATAAATAACTACGCAACTGTTGTCATCGGCAACCATTCCACCTGGCTCAAGCTTGTCCTTCCCCAATCCAATTCCATTTGTCCAAATTATATAGAAGCTGGTGCCCAGTTACACTAGTATGGTGCCCTCTAGTGGTAGGGAGGCCTGAAGTATTCACTTATCCCTAGCACTGTGTTCCATAATTGGAATTGCAGTTACAATATGAGTGTGGGATTGCAGGTCTAGCCAGGCTCATTGGCACATTGGAGGAGCCCTGAAGACAGCAGAACTGTGTCTCTTTTGCATTCTTTTAACCTCATCAGCACTGGGGCTCCCTCCAGCAAGGATGTCATTGGGATGGAGAAGAAGGTAACCCGGAGGGGCAGGTGTGTATGAGAGGTGCCTGAGGGTCTACAAGAGCTTTCCCCAACCTGTTGCCTTCTAGATGCTTTGGACTTCAACTTTGAGCAGCACAGACAGCAATGTTGGGAGCTGTCAACCAAAACATCTGCAAGGCACAAGGTTGGAGAAGGCTGGTCTACAAAAACCTAAAACCGGTCCTATGTGGGAGACAATGTAGATAGATGATGCAACTTCCTGAAGGAAAAAGCCAGTCTAGGCCCTTTTAAAAAATGTTTATGGGTCCCCCCTCACCCCTGGTATGTTAATCTGCAGTCATGAAAATGCCACTGCTCAAGTCTGCTGTCCAGTTGTGTCCTGCTGCTATTGCTGGGCAATTCCAAGGCCCCTGCAGCTCTCCCATCTTAGAGTTCTTTATTTTTAAACTGGGCTCGTATTGGGCAGTCCCTCAAATAGATGACACCTTTAAACAAGAGACTGGGCTCTGACAACCCTCTAAATACAGGACAGTCCTCTGTAAATTAGGACACATGGCCACTCTAGCAGTTTTGCATCCATTGCCTTTAAAATTGCTAGATGACTCCTTGTTGCTTTAGCTGAAATCTAGACAACTGATTCTGATGCATGGGTGGTTAAGTCTATACGCATCCATGTTTCCATCTGCTAACCCAGGAACTGAAGGTTAAGTGCTCTTCCATACATAATGAAATAAGTTAAAAACCTTGCACACTGAACACTGGCATGTCATGGAGAAAGGTTCTAACTCAATCTTTCCCCTGACATGCTACTTCTCTGTTCACCTGGATGATCATGGTGGTGGTGGAGGTGATGATGATAATGATGATGATGACATGGAGGAACATTCATTCATGTGAACCCTACATAGTGTCTGAAGTAGTACATTGGGTGGCCATCTGTTCTACTTCACAAAAGACAGCCTTCTATCTGCAGGGCTCTCAGAGGACAGTCCTCTATTTGGAGATGACCTCTATTTGAAGGGCTGTCCGGTCCAACCACATGTTAAAGATAAAGGGCCATAAGAAGGGAGAACATGAGCTTTGAAGTTGCCCATCCACAGTTAGGACCTGAGTAGCAGGCACACAAGTCACCAGGTCACAGTCTTCTCTGTTATGGTGAGAAGTGTTGCATTTCTCTTTGAATGATATTCGTTATTTCTAAATTTGCACCTAGACATCCAAAGAGCATATGGAAAGCATACACAAATTGGTGCCCACTTTTGTCCTCAGAACTGGAGTCCTCTTTTTTGGTGGGACTTAACTGGCCACCCTACCAGAGACATCTTTACCAACTCATCTGCTATTGCAGAAGATTAATCCATACCAAGCCAACAACAACTCATGCAGGAGAAAGGTGTTCTGTTTTGTTTCTTTTCAACAGATAATAACTAGGGGACTAAGTCAGCACAATCAGCTAAACCTTCTAGAGATACAGGACAGAGCTGCGGCAGGTTTGCACATCGGGTTAAATAAAATGAACCTTGGTGCAGTCTTAATTATAGGACCGATGTTGGTTGATATTGCAGCAAGCTGACCTTCAGCATTACATTACTTTAAAATGCTGGGGTCCTAGAAACAATCATGGGCATTGCTTAGCCATTTTCAGAGTGAAGTTGTTACTACAGTGCCATCTTCAGAGCATTATACAAAGTAGATTTTCCCTTCCCCCATGGCAGTTGATTTTTGTTGTTGCTGTCGCTGTTTTCAGTAGACTAGAGATACTGAACTGGAATCACAATAGGAATAAAGATAAAAATATCCAAGTGCCCATCCCAGTTGATTTAAGAAGGAAATGGAGAACTTTGTCAGAGGGGGAGAATTAGTCAGGTGTCTGACAGCTGCAAAAACACAGGTTATATAAAAAAAAGTGGTGGTGGCCATTCCAACAGAGAGAGGGGTCATATGAATTTTTCAGTGACACATTGCTAATATTCAAGCACACATACACACACACCCAAAATGTACTAATATTCAAGCATGGAAAAAAGCACCATTATGTGGTCTGCTTTTAATTGCATTGGCATTTAGCTGAAAGGTTCCCCTCTGTAGAATTTGTGCCAGCCTTGATCTTCAGGAAAAGGAAAGTGAGACCAGTTGTATTTATTACAATAATGCATAGTGAAAACCACATTATGTGATTCTCCAACCTAACACCACCTGGTCTAGATCATCTGGCAGCTGGTTGGATTCCCATCCTGCTGATTGGAGATGATGGGAGTTGTAGTCCAACATATCTGGAGGGCCCAGTTTAGGGGAAGGCTGTCCTACATACTAATAGAAAACTCATTCCCCTAGTCTGGATGTTTATGTAGCCAAAACATCCACACACAAGAGGGAGGTATTAATGTTTTTTTAAACTTTGTAAATCGCCCAGAGAGCTTTGGCTATGGTGTGGTATAGATATGTAAACAACCACAATCATCATCATCAAGCTTAGGGGAACCCCAAGGTCTGCAGAAGTAGTGTATGTTTAAGGAAAGATTCCTCCTGTGCAAGCACCGGGTCATTGCTGACCCCTAGAGGGATGCCACTTGCGCTGGCGGGTGATTTGCCATTGCCTTCCCCAGTCGTGACTACCTTTCCCCCCAGCAAGCTGGGTCCTCATTTTACTGACCTCGGAAGGATGGAGGGCTGAGTGGACCTGAGCCGGCTACCCGAGACCCGGCTTCCGCTGCGATCGAACTCAGGTCGTGGGGAGAGTTTTGGTTGCAATACTGCCGCCTACCACTCTGCGCCACACGAGGCTCTCACATGTTTAAGAGGGGACCCTAAAACAGCCCAATGAGGACTGAGCAATACACAGTGGTCATGAAATGGTGACTGTCTGGGCAGGGATCTGGAAACCGGGGAGGGGGTATGGAATGGAGCATCTTGGAAAAGAGCATCTCTGGCTGGCTGGCTGGCTGGCTGGCTGGCTGGCGCACTCCACACTGCAACATTTTGTTGCAGCTCCCACTGGTTTTTCTGCTACAAGCAAACTCCAAGAGTCTGTTCACAAAAGCACTGTAGTGTACAGATAAGAAACTAATAATACCATAACTTCTAAAATTTCACAGGTGATGGTAGGAACACGTGCCTTTGTATCATTTGTTCTCCACCAAAAATCACTGTCTGATGCCCCTCTTCTACTCATGCACATAAAGCATTGTAGATGGATCTGCTCCACCTTCTATGTATTGTATTCATTTTCTGTGCATGTCTGTCCCGCATTGATGTTTGAAGCAGGATGTGTTAGTCAAGTCACTGTAACAGTTCCCTAACAACATTTACAGAATGTTCATTTGCATCAGGTAACATTTTATTTATACTATTTGAATATACATTTGTGTAGAGAGTTGTTTTGTTTGTTTTTAAAGACAGCAGCAGTGTGCATGTATGTCAATGTGCAATGGAAGTTATATCCAGTCCCTACTCAGTCCCAGATCAGAACAAAGATTCATCTTTTACTAGAGATGATTGGACTTCATAAACTCCATTCTGTCTGCCTTTCACAGATTGTCAGGCACCTTTCGTTCCATCACCTGGTCATTGACAGAATCAGATTTTTCCCAATTGCCTGCATTTGTGTGAATTCACATTTGCACAAATTCACACTTGCAAAAACGTTAAAAATTCCTCCCCCCCAAATCGACAAATCCTCCCCAGAAAGTGCAAATCCACCACCCCCCCACCCCCCCAGCACTTTTTCAAGCATTTTCCTAGCGGGGAAATGCACATTTTCAGCTGGTGGTTTTCAAATTTTATTTTATGTATATTTTTCTATGCCTAAATTTGCATGCAATTCTGGAAAGTAAAAAAGAACAGTCCAGAAGTTCACAGAATCTGCATGACTTGGAAAAAGCTGGTCCACTGCAGAATCCATGGATCAGATCGATAGAAATTTAAACTCATTTGATTCCATTGTGGATTTCTCCAACATCCCTAACTTCTACAGCATCCTGCTTCCCACTTTAGCCAGCCAGGTGTTTCTAGGATACACAACATGCAAGGAGTGGTGCCATCATGAAGTTTGAAGTGCAGGAACTCATCATGACAGTGTATACATTAGGGATGTACAAAAGGCACTTACCTTTCGTGGGTTATGTTGATGGTGGGGGGGGGAGGCGTTCCGTCCCTCCCCCCAGAATCCTGGATGGTGGGGGAGGCGCTCCGTTCCTCCCCCCCCCCCGGAAATCCTGGCCAGCCGGCTGTGCTCCGCAGGGATTCTGTGGAGCCGCCGGCTGGCTCCGCCAGCAGCCGGACATCCAGCCGCTGGCTAGCAGGGACGCAAATGGCGGCGGCCGTAGACGCCACCATTTGCATCCCTGCAGTCAGCTGTGATAGGCTACGTAAATCTTTATGTAGCCTATCACAGCTGACTTAAAAAACAACAACACCACGCATACGCAAATGGCAGCAGCCATGGCCACTGCCATTTGCGTTCCTTATTTTGGCACGTCTTAGTCTACGTCAAGATTTGCATAGACTAAGACGGAGAAAATAAGGGGAACGCAAATAGCGTAGCGGATGCTACGCTATTTGCGTTCCCCTTATTTTCGTCGTCTTAGACCGTTCCGCCACCAATTTCGGGGGGCTGAATGCGCTGGCATTCGGCCTCCCTGAGATCCATGGTGGAATTCTCTGACATCCCTAGTATACATACACACACACTCACATCCATCAAAGACCAGCAGTACATAGCACACTGCCCAATTTATTAGGATCTGCAATCTCTTATGCATAATTCTCTGGGAGTAATCACCTCTGAGCTCACTGGTGCTTGCTTATTTCTGACTTGCTAGATTCAACTTGCAAAACACATCATGATTCTTGAACAAAAAAAGCTCTTCAGCTAGGAACGTATGATAATTTTGTTGAGGCTCGAATAATTAATGAAAATGGCCCGCTCACAACCCCAAATGCAATCACATTTTTTTTAGAAAAAGCTTGCACATTCTTGAGCTTGTAATTGCATTCATAAAATGCATCCTTTTTTGGAAAATGCACAAGAAAGAAAGAAAGAAAGAAAGAAAGAAAGAAAGAAAGAAAGAAAGAAAGAAAGAGATTTTTCATGCTTAGGGGGAAAGTATGTATTTGGGAGGGTGCATGCTTGGAAAAGTGTACATTTTTCCTGTTTGAAAATGCACATGCACAGTTCTCCTTGTTAAAAACAGCAACACACCTGCATTTGTGAGTGAGAATTAGGTAAATGAGCATCGAGGTGGGGAAATGAGAGCCCTTGAAAATCACTTGTTCACCGATCCCTATCTTCACCCAGCTGAAATACAGCCTTTAGCTTTCAATTAGAAATGCAAACCATAATGCAAAGTGTTTCCATTTAAACTGCTAGTGTGAAATAGGAACTTTATCAAAGAAAAGGAAAGAAGCATCCAGTCTGCTTGGCTATTTTTTTTCCCTCATTCTCCAACTTCCTCTATGCTAATCTGTCACAAAGAAAAATAAGACTTGAAAGCCTCATTAACACCTCATTCACTTGTTAGAGCAAGGAGGATCCATCAGTTACCCTGACACTCAGCAGATGACATCACCGGTCCTGCTCTGATACTCCCGTGTTCCCCCTTCACTACACTATTGCAAGACCAGGATGAAGACCTCCCCTGTTTGCCTACAGTATCTGATATTTGGAGATACACTGCTTCTGAACATGGAGGTTCTATTTAGCCTTCATGGGTAGCCATGATAAACCTCCATAAAAAGCAGCCTTGCCAGATCACCAGAGCAAAATTTCATTTAGTCCAGCACCCAGTTTCCAACAGAGGGCAGCCAGTGGGAAGCCTACAAGCAGGATATGAATTACGGTCTCTCTCTCCAAATTTTGCCATGTCTGTTGAAAAAAAAAAAAAATTCAGAGAGCAGCTATTGGACAGTATAGAAATAAATAAATAAAATTGGACACACTATTGATTTTGCCCTGACTGCATATTGGTGGTGGCTAGGTTATTAATTTGTTTGTTTATTTGGTATATTTCTATGCTGCTTTTCTACAGCATAAAAAGGTAAAGGTAAAGGTGTCCCCAGCCAGTCGTGTCCAACTCTGGTGCTCATCTCCATTTCTAAGCTGAAGAGCCAGCGCTGTCCGAAGATGCTTCCGTGGTCATGTGGCCGGCATGACTGAACACCGAGGTGCACGGAATGCTGTTACCTTTCCCACCGAGGCGGTACCTATTTATCTGCTTGCAATTTCTTCCTTTCGAACTGTTAGGTTGGCAGAAGCTGGGACTGAAGACGGGAGCTCACTCCGTCATGCAGCACTCGGGTCTCGAACTGCTGTCCTGCCAACTTTCTGGTCTGCAGTTCAGCGTCTTAACCACTAAGCCACCGTGGCCCTAATTTCTACAGCATACCGTACCCCAAACAGCTCAGAATAAACATTAACTTATTGAAAGGGGATAGCAATTTCTTTCAAACTGTATCAATAAAACAATAAAATACAAAAACAATTCAAATATAAAAAAGAGCATTCCAACAAACGTAGAAGAAATTCAATATTACAATTAAACTAGTGTTGAGCAAAACCAAAATAACCCCACCCAAGATATTTCACACTACTAACGCTGGTCTTATTTTACTCCAAGTGTCCACAGGAGCCTGACTAAATCGATTTGGGGTGGGAGGGGTGGGGGGAGTCCACACCAGGCATCTTACAGCTGCTCCCCTCTTCTCTCCTCATCTCTCTAAAAGAGAAGCCAGTTGGGCGGTCAACTTTTGAACCAGTCCTTGTGTCTGTGCCTTTAACAGAACAGAAGACATCAGCAGGTGATCATGTTTATTCCTGTGCTGTGTGAAAAAGCTCACACCTGTTGATTTCTCTGTGCATCACATTGCTGCTAAAGCAAAGAGCCTTTCCTTTCTGTCCAGTTGGCAATGTTGTCAGTACCTCCAGTCTGTGGGATGTGGGTCCTCTTCTGCAGAGCCGGATTCTACTGGATTCCTGTAACTGCAAGAGCCAGTGCTCATGGGGGAGGCAGACTGATTATCCAAGCCCACCCTCTCACAAGCCTCCACCAGTATGGCTGGAATTCTACGGAAGCAGGACCGTGGACTAAGGATGGGTGAGAAATTTGTTCAAGTACATTTTAATGGACTTACCTGATCTGCATCTTATGCAGAAACAGATGCAATTTGAGGTCAAAAATCCATACATTTCCAGGCATGCAGTGCCTTCCACAAAAGGGGGAAAAAATTAGGGATGGCGGAGAATTTCTGATAATTTCTCCACGAATCTTGGTGAGGCCGAATGCCAACACATTCGGCCCCCCGAAATTGGCGGTGAAATTCTCCGCCCCCCCGGGATGGGACTTACCTCCTGCGAATGTCCCTCTCGGTGGCGGGTCCCGGCGGCGGTTCGGCGGCGGTTCGGCAGGGGCGGGGGCAGCGGCCGGTCTTCCGACGAGCTGCCACCGTCACCGCCATTACAAAATAAAGTAAAAACAAAACAAAACCCGTGATAGGCTACGTAACGATTAACGTAGCCTATCACGGCTAGATTTCCAAAGTCAGCCATGATAGGCTACGTTAATCGTCACGTAGCCTATCACGGGTGTCTTTGGGGGAAAAAAGCGCGTACACAAATGGCGGCGGCCCATGGACGCCGCCATTTGCATTCCTTATTTTGGCACGTCTAGTCTACGTAAAGATTTACATAGACTATGGCGAAAATAAGGGCAACGCTATTTGCGTTGCCCTTATTTTCACCGTAGTCTATGTAAATGTTTACGTAACTACCCGCGCCCAAATAAGGAACGCAAATGGCGGCGCCCATGGGCCGCCGCCATTTGCGTACGCGCTTTTTTTCCCCCCCAAAGTCACCCGTGATAGGCTACATGACGATTAACATAGCCTATCATGGCTGACTTTGGAAATCTAGCTGTGATAGGCTACGTTAATTGTTACATAGCCTATCACGGGTTTTTGTTTTTTTCCACTTTTTGTTTCGCAGCCGAGGAGACGGGGCGCTTCTCCCCGGCCTGAATTTCAGCTGGGCGAGGTGGGGTGCCTCCCCCCCCAGCCTGAATTTCGGCTGGGTGAGGCGGAATGCCTACCCCACCTTGCCTGAACTTTGGGGGGAGAAGCGAAGTGTCTCCCCACCACCACGAAAAAAGCTGTGGGACAAGGTAAGTCCCTTTCGTACATCCCTAGAAAAAATGCATTTGGTGACATGTGCACACTTGAAAAATGCACAAAGAACCACTGCATACATATCTAGAATTCACACACATGCCTTAGTCAATGGGGCAATGCATCCATTAATGTGTCAGTTTGAAAAATGCACACAAATTTTTTTAGATCCGCCCCCTCTCCATTAAAGCACAAAAACAAAACTCAAATGGAACAAGCACAGAATGGATATGGAGGTGGGAAAAGGAGGAAGTCTGTGGGAACAGACTTCACAGATTGGCACATCCTTACTGTGGAGTCTTCTCCCCACCCGCACCCCATTTTCCACACACAGACACACACACACTTCCCTGAATAGTTGGCATTCCATCTCCACTGAGCATGTTCAGTTCTCATTGGGCTGTCAGGGGGAAGGTGCCCCCTCCCTAGGGTTTCCCCCCAATATTTAATTGTACTTCTGCAAACATTGGGGGACCTCCACACACACCCTACCCTGCTGATAACACTTCCTCCTTGGGCATGGGTGATGCTGATTTGGCTGCATCAGTACCAGCACTCAAGGAATTAAGATGGCTGTTGGAATATACATGTGTCCAGTTACTGGACAAACATTCCTTTGCTAGTGTGTTTGCTTGTTAATAGCCTGGCATCATGGTCTATGAATATCTTTTCATGGAAACAAATGGTTAAGAGATAGTTCGATACCAGGGAATCTGTGTTGAAGACATAGTGTAGTGGTTAAAGCAGCCTTCCCCAACCTGGTGCCTCCAGATGTGTGGGACTGTAGCCCTCATCAATGCTAACCATTGCCTATGCTTTCTGGGGCTAATGGGAGTTGTAGTCCAACACATCTGGAGAACATCAGGTTATGGGAGGGTGGATTAAAATGTCAGCCTAGGACTGAGGAGACTCAGACTCAAATCCCTGCTCAGCCACAAAACTCCCTGGGTGACCTTGGGCCAGTCAAACGTTCTCAGCCTAACCTACCCTGCAGGGTTGCTGTGAGGATAAAAGAATGCAGCCATGTATGTTGCCTTCAGCTCTTTGGAGGAAAGATGGGATATAAATGAAAGTGATATACAAGCAGATTGTAAGAGGAGATAAACAGGAGACACTTCTGCAAGCCAGTAGATCCAGTGCTGCACACCAGTTCCCCAGGAAGACCATTGCACATCGCTCCACCAAGAGGAAACACCTCACCAAAACGGAAGACAAAAGAAGACACCTTTTTTTGCTATATTTGCATTTTCATTTCTACTTTAAATCTAGAGAGGGAAATTTAGAAATATTGACTATAATTTAAATACAAATACCATACCATCATGAGGAAGGCTGTGAGCAGGGGCCCTGTGCTCCTACCCTGTTGTCCAGGTACTAAATGGCAATGGACAACTTCTACCACCTGGTCTCCCCTTTTAGGGTTCTTTATCTTGTACAACATGCAGTGCGGTCAGGCCTTCAAACACAGGATGCCTTCAAGTAGAGGGCTCTCCTCTCTAAAGTAGGACACATGGCCACCCTAGGCTTGGGTGGGGGGTCAACTTCTTCAAAACACTCGAGAGAGATCTCTGGATGTCACAAGAATATCAAGCAAGGACTGGGCATCCATCTGTGAGGGATGCTTTAAACTGGATTTCTTCACTGAGCAAAGGGTTGGACTTGATGGCCTAAATGGCCCCTTCCAACTCTGTTGATTCTATGATCTTCCCTCAAAGAGACATCAATTGAACTGACCAAGCAAGCTCCCTTACAAAGGAATGATTGGCCAGTAGCTGTTACAAAATTATATAGAGAGAGGGGGGGGGGATTCCTTACTCATTTCAGTGATTTACTCAAGCATATACATTTTCCACTGTTTGCCTGGGAACAACATCACTGGTTTTGTAGCTAAGTGTCAAGAAAGCATGGGAAAAAGAGAATGTGTACAGCAAGAATAGGCGGAGAACATCCATTCATCTCCAGCGCTTACTCTGCTTATGAACAAGCAAATATTCTCCTGCAAGCCAATGGTATCCCTATTGTGAAATTGACTGGGTCCTGATAATATTCATTATTTGCACAGAGCTTTAATCATGTAAAGCATATTACAAATATAAATGAAGCCTCACAACACCCTCTTTTCAAGCATTTGAGCATTATTATCCTTGTTTTTCAGATAGGGAAATTGATGTTGGATGTTTTTGTCAGCTTCCTCAAAGCTACAGAGGGAAAATATGTGTCAGAAAGAGGATTAGAAGAGAGCAGAGCTGGATATTCACAACAAAGTTTGCAACTATTAAATTTAATGGATTTTGAAGGGCAGAAATCCATACACAAAGGCCTGTTTGATTTTTTGAGCCTTGAAAGTAAAGGTCGAGTAAGGATTTCCCGAGCACAGGGGACCCTATAGAACCATCTTTGAATGGTTGCAGTGGAAGTATCCATTATAGGTGGATTAGTTGACACTGTTCATGTCAGGAGACTATCCAAATCAGCAGTTCTTCCAATCCTCACCCCTTTCACAGGATTTTTAGAATTATTATTTTGATTCCAAGGAGGGGCACCTTCTCAGGTGCTGAGAAGCTGACCATGGAAGATTCACTTGACATTTTGAAAATATACACAGTACTGACCACCATCCAACGCAATGGGCTATCTTCAGTTTTTCTCATGAATTTGGTTATTTGTGCTCACTGCAATAGGATTTGTGACTTCTTTTCAACATTTCTCAGAAGACATTCTTTTTTTTTTGGGGGGGGGATAAAATAAATAAATCCTGAGACTTTTTTTCTCTCCTGCCCAGAAAACGAAGGGCACTTTGCAGAATTTTCTTCAAGAATGTTTCCTCCCCTTGGATAATTAGGGTGAAAAACTCCTCTCCCCACCCCAATTCTCCCCAATTTCAGCACCAATAGCATCACCCTGATCTGCAGTGGGCATCAAGCCATCAACCATACTGAAGTTCCTACAAAGCCCCCAATACAATGTCACCCTGGGGTATCAAGGGAAGGAATGCCAACATGGTGGCTTCATCACCACCAGCTGCTGCCACTCAGTTAATTTAGGCCCATGGAGATGGGTAGGGGGGTAGGCCTAACACAAAGCACCAATGCTGGTGGGCCCTATTGAGACCCTGGACCCTTGGCCGTTGCTCCAGGATGCTGGTTGCTTCTGCTGGATTTGCCATACAGTATGGACAGAGCAGAAACAAGCTGCTGTTCATTAAAAGAAAGTCCAAACTCATGTTGGACGTGGAGAATTAGCCATGTGGTTGTGGAGAGCTGAAAAACAAGCATTTAGTCACGTACCTGGAGAACTAATGGCATTTTATTTTGTTGATGATTTCAGTTTACAGGCCACTTGTCAAGTTTATGTTTCCCAAAGTGGCTTACAATTAATGTTAATATATAGTATATTATTTAAGGCATCCTGAGAGCAGCTAACTATAGGTGAGGGTTTGTCTATCTGAACACACTTCTTCTATTTGCATTTTTCCATCTTTGCATATGAGCCTTCAACCTCCAAGATTATCCTCACCCCACAACTATTTTTTTAAAAAAAATCAATTTACACAGAGTAGTCTTACTAGTCTATTGCAGCAAAAACAACAACAACAAAGAGTTTTGTGGCACCTTAAAGGCTAACACATTTATTTTGGCAAAAGCTTTTATGGACTATAGTCTACTTCATCAGATGTATGCATCTCATCTGATCTGATGGAAGTGAACTATAGTCCACAAAAACTCAAGTTTTTAACAGTATTTGTCAGCTGGGGAATCTCTGTCTTTTGGCTTCACCTAAGGGACTAGCATGATTGATTGATTGATTGATGTCAAAAATGGGGAAACCTACAGTCAGGGCCAGAAAGATCAGAACAAGGATAACTGTTTTGGCAGTTGGCCTCTGCACACCACCACATTGAAGTTGAAAGAAAACACACCCAGATGGGAGCGAAGTCAGGACTTTCAGCTATAATTCAAGGGTGTGACAAAAGTGGGGCACTAACCATTCAGGAAGTACAGCCAGTGGCATACACACACATCCATCGTTGGTGGCTCATAAGTAATGGAACAAACCAACATCATTTCAAACTTAAGGATCGCCTTTAATACCTGGATGAAAATCCTTTGTAGTCAATGACTGTCACTGCCTGAAGTCTGGAACCCATGGACATGACCAAATGCAGAGTTGCTTTGCCAAGCCTTTACTGCAGCTGCCTTCAGTTGCTGCTTGTTTGTGGGTCTTTCTGCCTTCACTCTTGTCTTCAGGAAGTGAAAAGCATGCTCTTTTGGGTGGAGAACAGGTGACTGACTTGGCCATTGAAGAACATCCCACTTCTTTGCCTTGATAAACTTTTGGGTAGCTTTTGCTGTAAGTTTTGGGTCATTCTCCATCTGCGATATGAAGCGGCATCCTATCAGTTTGGCAGCATTCGGCTGAACCTGAGCAGAAAGTATAGCCCTGTACATTTCAGAATTCATCCTGCTGCTTTTATCAGCAGTCAGGTCATCAAGAAACACCAGTGACCCAGCTCCACTAGCAGACATACATGCCCATGCCATAACACCACCTCCACCATGTTTGACAGATGATGTGGTATGCTTTGGATCATGAGCTGTTCCTTTCCTTCTCCATACTTTTCTCTTCCCATCATTCTGGTACAAGTTAATCTTGGTTTCATCAGTCCAAAGAATCTTATTCCAGAACTGGGCAGGCTTTTTTAGGTGTTTGCTGGCGAAGGCTAATCTGGCCTGTCTGTTCTTGAGCGTTACCAGTGGTTTGCACCTTGTTGTGAAGCCTCTGTATTTACATTCATAAAGCCATCTCTTGACTGTAGATGTTGACAATGACATAGGATCATAGAATCATAGAATAGTAGGGTTGGAAGGGGCCTACAAGACCATCCTACATGCCTACCTCCTCAAGAGTATTCTTGACCTGGCTAGAGGTTGTGAAAGGGGTCCTCTTCACCATGAGCAACATTCTGCAGTCATGCACTTTAGTTGTCTGCCATGGTCTTCCAGGCCTTTTGCTGTTGCTGAGCTTGCCAGTTAATTCCTTCTTTTTCAGGATGTTCCAAACTGTTGTGTTGGCCACTCCCAATGTTTTTGCTATCTCTCTGATGGGTTTATTTTGTTTCCTCAGCTTAATGATGGCCTCCTTCACTCTCATGGACACCTCTTTGGACCTCATGTTGCGGGTTCCAGTGAACAGCTACCAAATGCAAGTATAACACTCAGAACCACCTCCAGGCCTTTTATCTGCTTGATTGGTCATAGGCTATCCAGGAAACAGACCACACCTGGCCATGCAGCTGCTCGCCAGCCATTTTCCATTACTTATGAGCCACCAACGATGGGGGTGCATGTATGCCACTGGCTGTCCTTCCTGAATGGTTAGTGCCCCACTTTTGTCAAGCCCCTTGAATTAAAGCTGAAAGTCCTGACTTTGCTCCCATCTGGGTGTGTTTGCTTTCATCTTCAATGTGGTGGTGTACAGAAGCCAACTGCCAAAACAGTTATCATTGTTCCAATATTTCTGGCCCTGACTGTATTTGGAATGCAGGTTGTCTAAACACATAGACCTTCTCAAACTGGGGAGAGGTAATGAGTGGGGTACCACAGGGCTCAGTCCTGGGCCCAGTGCTCTTCAACATTGTTATTAATGATATGGAGGAGGAGGTGCAGGGAATGCTGATCAGATTTGCAGATGACACAAAACTGGGCGGGATAGCTAATACTTTGGAAGACAGAAACAACATTCAAAGTGATCTGGATAGACTGGAGCGCTGGGCAGAAAACAACAGAATGACATTTAAAAAGGAGAAATGCCAAGTTCTGCACCTAGGAAAAAGAAACCAAATGCACAGTTACAAGATGGGGGATATGTGGCTCAACCACACTACAAGCGAGAAGGATCTTGGAATTGTTGTCGATCACAAGCTGAATATGAGCCAACAATGTGATGTGGCTGCAAAAAAGGCCAATGCTATTTTGGGCTGCATTGATAGAAGCATAGCTTCCAAATCCTGGGAAGTACTAGTTCCCCTCTACTCAGCACTAGCTAGGCCTCATCTGGACTACCGTGTCCAGTTCTGGGCACCACACTTTAAGAAGGATGCAGATAAACTGGAGAGGGTTCAGAGGAGGGCAACAAAGATGATCAGGGGACTGGAAACAAAGCCCTATGAAGAGAGACTGAAAGAACTGGGCATGTTTAGCCTTGAGAAGAGAAGACTGAGGGGAGATATGATAGTGCTGTTCAAGTACTTGAAAGATTGTCACAGAGAGGAAGGCCAGGATCTCTTATTGATCATCCCAGAGTGCAGGACACAGAATAATGGGCTCAAGTTACAGGAAGCCAGATTCCAGCTGAACATCAGGAAAAACGTCCTGACTGTTTAGAGTAATACGACAATGGAACCAATTCCCTAGGGAGCTGGAGGCGTTCAAGACAAGGCTGGACAGCCATCTGTCAGGGATGCTCTGACTTGGATTTCTGGACTGAGCAGGGGGTTGGACTTGATGGCCTTGTAGGCCCCTTCCAACTCTACTATTCTATGATTCTATGATAGAGGTTTTCTTCTCTTCTCCTTCCTCCTCCTCCCAATTATTATTAGATAGCATTGACTTTGAAATACCAACCAGTCCCCCAAAATCTTGTGTTCGCTGTTCAGGAACAAAAGGAATCTTGCTGAGAGGAACTTGCAGAATCCATGCAATGCTGCCAAAAAGCAGAGGGATCTGATGTATACTACATAGGCTTCCTGCAGTTTCTTCCACTGAGTTATCTGCCAAAACTGTCAGGAAGGTCTATGTTTTGCTCATCTCCCCACTGGGTTGTATTTATGTGTCTATATTTCACATTCATACAGGTCTGAATGCACAAGACAACAAGTAAACAAAGCCAAGTTGAAGGACATGGAAGGACTTTTTCACTGTATCCCTTTATTCTGGACTGAAAAACCAAGCAAACTTAGGACCAGTCTGAGAAATCAGGAAAGCCATTTAGAGGTGGTGGTTTCAAAGAGTTGCATAGTACAATAAACAAACTACATAAAAGATAGTGTTTGGAATCAAGGCTGCCAAGAAGAGCCTGTGTTTTTACTGGGCTGACCAGTAAACTTACTGTATACTCTGTCCTCACCATTGAGAAAGTTCTACCACATTCCATCATAATTGTTTGAGGATGCTGATGTGTTTGTTAGCTTATGCTCCGTTTTGTCCTCTGGAGGGCTCATCACTTACATTGGAGTGCCTTTCAAAGAGTTCTGAAATAGCTGCACATTTTAGGGTTGGACTAGATGAGGCCCCTCCCAACATTACAACCCTATGAAGTCTAAACAATCATTCATAGACGAAGGGCACAATCCTATGCATGTTTAAACTGAAAAAAAAAGACCTACAACACTCAGCATGCCCCAGACAACCATGCTGGCTGGGGCATGCTGGGAACTGTAGGCCTTTTTTTTCCTGTCCAAACATGCATAGGATTGTGCCTTTAGGGATGCAATCCTATGGCTACTAGACAGCGGCTAGATGGCCATAGGATCGTTCGGCTGGCCTCTGAGGTCAGTTCCCGGAAAACTGACTCCCTGCCCCCACCCCCACCCCCCATAGGCAGTGCAGATCATCCCTGGGCTCTGCACTTCAAAGAGCAGTCTGGAGCAGGCCCAGAAGGGGTGTTCCCGGGGCCGGGGGGGGGGGAGTGCTGAAATGCCAGTATGACGCTTCCTATGCATCATCTGGCCTCCTGCCTTGAAGTCCCATGGCTAGACAGTGACAGCCAAAATCAGCCATCTAGCTGCAAATGCAGGGCAGCTGGAGGATGGAGGAGAAGATTCCCTCCATGCTCTGCCTGCCCTGTATTGGGTAGGTGGTTGCTCCGAGTTTGGAGGCGGCCGCCTATCCCAATAGGATTGCTCCCTTAGGCTGCAATCCACTGCACATTTACCATGGGGAAAGCTTGACTGAACTCAGCAGGCCTTACATCTGGGTAGACATGCTGAGGATTGCACCATTAACCCCTCCAAGATACACATGCACAGGGCTCTGTACAGATGTCAGTTGCTGTTGATTTTTGTTATTGTTTTAAACTGAACAAATGAGTATTGCTAATGCATCAGTTCCACTTTGAAAACAAGAGCAGGTAATCCAGAGCTCTAAAACACAGGGAAAAATTCAGATGAGGAGAATTTCAGAAGCCCTCCCCGCCCCCCTGCCCTGCGCCCAGCTTCCAGACGCTATCCACAGCCAGATTACCATCACCAAGAGGAGCTCAAGGATATGGAGAGCGAGTAAAAAATCATACTGGCTATTGTAACTCAAATGTTAGAATACTCACACAGCTTGCATTTTTATCTGGAATGGATTTTTTGCATGTGCCAATATTTAACTACCCAGCCTGAGACATCTTTAAAAAGCTGGACATCCAGAATATGCTGAGTTTGTCTCTCAAAATAAGCTTTCCTTTTCTCAGGCAATCATACATTGGCTGTCTACTATTGAGGCACCTTGTCACACGGAGCTGTGCTTGTTTTTTTATTTTTTTATTTTATTTATTATTTAATTTATTAATCGTCCATCTGGCTGGTCACCCAGCCACTCTGGGCGATGTACAACATACAATAAAACAATAAAATTCTACAATAAAAACATTTTCTAAAATACCCTAACCCACCCCAAATGCCTGCTTGAACAGCCACGTTTTTAATGCACGACGGAAGCTCATTAAGGAGGGGGCATGACGGAGTTCCCTAGGGAGGGAGTTCCACAGAGTGGGGGCCACTACAGAAAAGGCCCTCTCCCTCGTCCCCACCAGTCTAGCTGTCCTGGCTGATGGGACAGAGAGAAGGCCATCCGAGGCTGATCTTGTTAAGCGGCCTGTCTGGTGCTGCTGGAGGCGCTCCTTAAGATAGGCTGGGCCGGAAACATATAGGGTTTTAAAGGTCAAAACCAACACCTTGAATTTGGCCCGGAAAACAACTGGTAACCAGTGCAACTCCTTCAGCACTGGAGTGATGTGATCTCATCGGCGGCTGCCTTTAATCAGGCGAGCCGCCCCGTTCTGTACCAGCTGCAGCTCCCGAACCGTCTTCAAGTGTAACCCCATGTAGAGCGCATTACAGTAGTCTAAACGAGAGGAGACCAGGGCATGTACTACTAGGGGTGGACGAAAGTCACTTACCTGTCGTCGAAGCTTGTTCGCAGTGGGGGGAAGGCGCTTCGCTGCTCCCCCCGCGAAGTTTAGGCCGGGGGGGGAGGCTTCCCGCCTCGACCCGGCCGAAATTCAGGCCAGGGAGGAGGCTTCCCGCCTCGCCCGGCCGCGAACTCCAAAGTTTTTTTTTTTTAAAAAAACGCCCCCGTGATAGGCTATGTGACGATTAACGTAGCCTATCACGACTACATCTGCAAAGTCAGCCATGATAGGCTACGTTAATCGTCACGTAGCCTATCACGGGTGACTTTAAAAAAAAAAAGCTTGTACGCTAATGGCGGCCCCCGTAGGGAGCCGCCATTCGTGTTCCTTATTTGGTCGCTGTAGTCTACGTAAATCTTTACGTAGACTACAGCGACCAAATAAGGAACGGGAATGGCGGCTCCCTATGGGGGCCGCCATTATCCGTACGCGTTTTTTTTTTTTTTTTAAGTCACCCGTGATAGGCTACGTGACGATTTACGTAGCCTATCATGGCTGACTTTGCAAATCTAGCCGTCATAGGCTACGTGAATTGTCACGTAGCCTATCACAGGGGCGGTTTTTTTTTTTCTTTGATTGCAATGGCGGCAGCCGGTCGAAAGGCCGGCTGCCGCTCCCGCCCCGCACGAACACCCGCCGAACCGCCGGCCGGACCCGCCGCCGGGGGGTCCCGAGGGGGGTGCGGGGGGCGGGGAATTTCTCCCAGAAACTTGTTCAGGGGGCCAAACACGTTGGCGCTCGGCCCTCTGAAGTTTCGGGGAGAAATTCTCTGCCATCCCTATGTACTACCGATGGGAGCAGATGGTCGGGAAGGAAGGGGCGCAGTCGCCGTATCAGATGGAGTTGATACAGCGCTGTCCGGCTCACAGCTGACACCTGAGTCTCCATGGACAGCTGGGAGTCCAAAATGACCCCCAGGCTGCGGACCTGGTCTTTCAAGGGTAGCTGTACCCCATTCAACACCAGGTCAACATCCCCTAGCCTCCTCTTGTCTCCCACCAAAAGTACCTCAGTCTTGTCAGGGTTCAGCTTCAGCCTATTCCTCCCCATCCAGCCACTCACCGTCTCCAGACATTTGGACAGGGATTCTACGGCCAACCTTGGTGAAGATTTGAATGAGAGGAAGAGCTGCGTGTCATCCGCATATTGGTGACACTGCACCCCAAACCTCCTGATGATAGCCCCAGCGGCTTCACATAGATGTTAAATAGCATCGGGGAGAGGATGGAACCCTGTGGCACCCCACAAGTGAGTGACCACGGGTCTGAAACCTCCTCTCCCAGTGCTATCCTCTGGTACCTGCCGGAGAGGAAGGACCGGAACCACCGCAATATGGTGTCTCCAATGCCCAACCCCTCCAGGCGGTCCAGGAGGATACCGTGGTCAATGGTATCAAAAGCCACTGAGAGTTCGAGGAGAACAAGGAAGGAGCATTCTTCCCTATCGAGAGCCCTCCTCATATCATCTACCAAGGTGGCCAAGGCCGTTTCTGTCCCATGCCCAGGCCTGAAGCCCGACTGAAATGGGTCTAGATAATCAGTTTCTTCCAAGTGTGCCTTCAACTGCACTGCCACCACCCGCTCAATCACCTTGCCCAAAAATGGCAGATTTGAGACTGGGCGAAAGTTGTTCAGAACTTGAGGATCCAAGGAGGACTTCTTTAAGAGCAGTCTTATCACTGCCTCCTTGAGGGCTGATGGCATCACTCCCTCCTCAAGGGAGGCGTTCACCACCATCCTGATCCCCTCACCCAGTCTCTCTCTGCAGCCCATAATGAGCCAAAATGGGCAAGCATCAAGTAAGCAGGTTACAGATGAAAGCACCTTGTCCACTTCATCAGGAGGAAGAAGCTGGAACTGATCCTACAAAACCGGTTTGCCACAGGCTGCCTTTTGCTCACTAACTGTATCCACAGTGTGCAGAGTAACACACCTAATCTGATCAATTTTATCTGCAAAGTGCCTTGCCAAGGCCTCACAGGAGGCCTTAGAATGCTCCAGTGGTTCCGGAGGCACAGGACCGACCAGGCTCCGGACCACTTGGAACAACCTCCTGGGTTGACAGCACTCTGCAGACGCGATGGAGGCAGCATAATATTCCTTTTCTGCTGCCTTCACCGCCACGTGATAGTCTGAAGATACAGCTCTAGCCCGTGTCTGATCGTCTTTGGAGCGAGACTTCCGCCACCGGCACTCTAGCCGTCTCACCTCCTGTTTCAGAGCTCGTAACTGTGGATTGAACCATGGTGCAGTCCGAGCCCTGTTCAGGGGGAGAGGGCGTTTTGGAGCCACCTGATCTAATGCCCCAGGGATTGCGGCATTCCAGCTACCCACCAGGGTCTCGACCGAGTGGCCGTTGGCATGCCCCAGAGAATCCCCAAGCGCGTTCAGGTATCCATTTGGATCCATAAGACGCCTGGGGCGGACCATTTTAATGGGTCCTCCACCCCTGCAGAGGGGTTGTGGAACCGAGAAGTCCAACATCACCAGATAGTGATCTGACCATGACAAGGGGGTGGTGGATATACCCCCGACTTCCAGATCACTCCCCGCTTCTCCAGAAACAAACACAAGGTCTAGTGCATGATCGGCTACATGGGTGGGCCCAGTTAAAATATGGTGCAGCTCACAGGAGGCCATGGTCTCCATGAAGTCCCAAGGTGCTCCTGTGAGGATGTCCTCTGAATGTACGTTGAAGTCCCCCAACACCAATACGTTAGGGGACTGTACACGCACATCAGAGACCACCTCCAGCACCTCGGCCAGGGAGTGAGTCATGCAGCGGGGTGGACAGTACACGAGCAGACTGCCCTTCAGGCCCAACCCCCAGTACATGCACTCAGCAACCTTGGTCTCCCGAAGAGGGGGCCTGATGAAGACCAAGGACTCTTGGTAGATAACAGCCACTCCCCCTCCCCGATCCCCAGCCCTCGGCTGCTGTGCATACGAAAATCCGGCTGGACACATGGCTGCAAGGGTTGGAGCAGCAGCCTCGGCCAGCCAGGTCTCCGTAATATAAGGGTGGCGGAGAATTTCTCCCCAAAACTTCGGGGGGCCGAGCGCCAACGTGTTCGGCCCCCCGAACAAGTTTCGGGGAGAAATCCTCCGAACCGCCCCGCCCCCCCCCCCCCCCGGGACGGGACTTACCTTCACCGAATGTCCCTCCCGGTGGCGGGTCCGGCCGGCGGTTCAGCGGGTGTTCGAGCAGGGCGGGAGCGGCAGCCGGTCTTTCGACCGGCTGCCGCCGCCGCCGCCATTGCAATCAAAGAAAAAAAAAAACGCCCCCTGATAGGCTACATGACGATTCACGTAGCCTATCACGGCTAGATTTGCAAAGTCAGCCGTGATAGGCTACGTCAATCGTCACGTAGCCTATCACGGGTGACCTTAAAAAAAAAAAAAAAAAAAAGCGCGTACGGATAATGGCGGCCCCCATAGGGAGCCGCCATTCCCGTTCCTTATTTGGTCACTGTAGTCTACGTAAATTTTTACGTAGACTATGGCGAAAATAAGGGCAATGCTGGACAGGCCCGGAGCAGGGGACAGATACTACACATCTCTCCCTTGTTCCCCTTACCTGGCATGGCCTGCCCCTAGCGCTCCGCCAGTGCCTGCCGCCCAGCCTCGGTATGTTGGCCCCCAACACTCCCCCCACTGCCTCCATCAGGTGGACACATGCCCCCTCGCTCACGCCTATCAGGCAGGCTACCCACCCCTAAAAACGCAACAAAATCCCCCAGAAAAACAAACAAACAAACAAAAAACAATTAAAAATCCCCTTAAAAATAATGCCAGGCAAGAGTCCACAGGGAAGGCCTGGTGATGGCGGCAGCGGTGGCGGCGGCAGCGGTGGCGGCGGCAGCAGCAGCAGGCCCAGCAGCAGCAGCAGGCGCGCCTCTTCCCCAGTGGTGGTGGTGGCCTCTCTTGCAGGCCCTGGCTCTCCCAGGCCACCTCAGCCAGCCAGCTTATGTAGCCCCTCCAGGGAGGGGCAGGTGGAGCAGCACAGCTGGCTCTGTACCTGGGGGCCTGGTCCTGCAGGGACTGGCAGTCTGCCAGGTAGAAGTCTACAGGGAAGGCCTGGTGGTGGTGGTAGTGGCGGCGGCGGCAGCAGCAGGCCCAGCAGCAGCAGGCCCGCCTCTTCCCCGGTGGTGGTGGCTTCTCCTGCAGGCCCTGGCTTCAACCAAGGGGCCGTCTACAGTACACAGCCCACCCCTTTCAACATTCACTCTGTCGTAACTGTGCACCCTTGCAGCTGCAAATTACTGTCTGCTATGGTACATGTGTGATTTACTGCGGACTTCTCCAACAGAAAAATCCACTGTGCCCTGAGACATGGCCGTTAAAGCGAAGTAAACTGCAGCATTTGCACTGATTTTTTTTTACCATTATTTTTAAATGCACAGCTATGCAGCTGCTGCAGCCATGTGAGGATGAGGGTGCAATACGTCAGGTTTTTAGTGGCTGTTTTGTATTTTAGGGGTTCTTTCGTGTCTGTCCATTCCTCTTTGGTAAGGTGTGGGTAGTCTGCTCCTTCAATACTATGCCAACTGTACACACAATCACAGCGGCAGTCCTCCAGCCCCACACTCTCGGGATGGTTTGCACATGCGAATGGGCGTGCCCATGTGAGAGTACGTGCCAACCCATCATTGCAAAATGGATCCCTCTGAGCTTCAGGTGCACCTCTCTGTTACTGCCCAACTGCAAAGGAACAGGGAGGAATGATGAGGAGGAGTGAAAAAGCATCATTCTATCACTAAGCACGCCTACCCCATGCCCACTGCAAACTGCGAAGTCAGTTCAAGGAAGGGACCGACAGCTCAACAACCATGGTAAACCTGCAGCATGTTAAAAAATCACAGCAAAATGCCTCTGGGGAAATCCACATTTTCCCTTTGAAAACCACAGTTTGGCTGCGAAGTGGCGACTGCGTCATATGTCCCGACAGTCCTCGGATCACAGCAGCCCCAGAGCTAATGGTTCTTGTAGATGGGGCCCAGTAATAATTTTGCTACATTCTTAAATGGGTCAAGAACAGTGGTGCTAGCTCTGTAAACTCACTGTTGGTTCTGAGAGCTGTAACTGGTGAATATCACTGATTAAGCAGGAAGGAAGGAAGGAAATCTAGGCATTCATGGACTATCAGAAGAATCCATCATGTATGCTGCTATGAAACTGAGGGCAAATTGAGCTGAGCATAGTGAAGGTAAATGAGGCCAAGGGTAGTGAAAGCAAATCAGAACAAATGTGATACCAACAAGCAGCAGCAGGAAGGAGAACAGAAGAGTGCCAAACAATATTGGAACATCCTGAATGTTATGGAGGTATTTTGTCAGTAATTAGTTCACATTATCATGCATAGAAATTGCAAAGTGGATGCCAAAACATAGCAAACATTAAATCTTTATGTAGCCTATCACGGCTGACTTTGGGGGGGGGGGAAGCGTGTACGCAAATGGCGGTGCCCATGGGCGCCGCCATTTGCATTCCTTATTTTGGCACAGGTAGTCTACGTAAATATTTACGTAGACTACGGCGAAAATAAGGGCAATGCAAATAGCGTTGCCCTTATTTTCACTGTAGTCTACGTAAATATTTACGTAGACTACCCGTGCCAAAATAAGGAACGCAAATGGTGGCGCCCATGGGTGCCGCCATTTGCGTACGCACTTTTTTTTTTCTTCTTCAAAGTCAGCCGTGATAGGCTACGTAAAGATTTATGTAGCCTATCATGGTGTTTTTTGAAAATCTAGCCGTGATAGGCTACGTAAATCTTTACGTAGCCTATCACATTTGTTGTGTGTTTTTTTTTTAAACTTGGAAATGGCGGCAGTGGCAGCTGGTCGGAAGACCGGCCGCCGCTGCCGCTGCCGAACCGCCGCCGGGAGCCGCTGCCACCAGGGACATTCGCCGAAGGTAAGTCCCATCCTGGGGGGTGGCGGGGGGGTGGACCGTTTCTCCACCAATTTCGGGGGGCTGAATGCGTTGGCATTTGGCCTCCCGGAGATTCGTGGAGAAATTCTCCGACATCCCTACCCGTGGGGCTTTTTCAGTTCAGGAAGTGCAGGTGTCCTGGGAGGCTGCAGAGCCATGGGAAGGTGTGTGATAGAGAGAGAAAACATACGCAGCACCCTCGGTCCCCTCACAGTGATCAGGGAAGCTCAAAAATCCCACCAGAAGAAATTCAAAATTTTACCTCAGAAGAGTGGAAGCCTCAACATGGTTGATTCTGTTGCCACTTGCCACTTACAGAAGCAGTGCAAGAACTGCTTCTTGACTTGAAAGAACTGGGCATGTTTAGCCTTGAGAAGAGAAGACTGAGGGGAGATAGGATAGCACTCTTCAAGTACTTGAAAGGATGTCACAGGGAGGAAGGCCAGGATCTCTTCCCGATCATCCCAGAATGCAGAACACGGAATAATGGGCTCAAGTGACAGGGAGCCAGATTCCAGCTGAGCATCAGGAAAACGTTCCTGACTGTTAGAGCAATACAACAATGGAACCAATTACCTGGGGAGGTGGTGGGCTCTCCCATGCTGGAGGCATTCCAGATGAGGCTGGACAGCCATCTGTCGGGGATGCTCTGCCTTGGATTCCTGCATTGAGCAGGGGTTTGGACTTGATGGTCTTGTAGGCCCCTTCCACGGTCCACCCCTACTATTATTCTATGCTTCTATTCTAAGAAACCAAAACCCCTTAGGAAAAAAGAAAGACCCTGTGCTACAGCTCTTGCCAAGAGTGAGCCCCATCGGTGAGAAATTGTTGGAGAATTTCTCTTCCCTTGGGAGAAATTTGGTGAAATTCCCCCCCCCCATTTCTCTGCCCATAGATAGGCTGGATAATTTTCTGAGTGGCCATTTGTGCGCAGCTCTACTTACTGCCAGTAACTAAGCCTTAGGAGAGGCATTTCAGCCTTTTAGAATTGTGGGGGAAACTGCACAAAAGTGAGGAAACCACCAAACTACCAGTGGTTGGGGAAAGGAGGTGGGCCAGGGAAAGAGAGCCTGGACTTCTGGGAAGACCTGGAAGGCCAGGCTGAAAGAGTGGAGCCCACTGACGGTGTCTTGTCTACCCCCCTCCCCACCCCCCAAAAATCACGGAGCAGGCACTGCTTACTTTTACACAGACAAAAGGGCATTTATGTTCCAAACAAAAGTTGCTAAGTATTATTTACAATTGAGAATTAATCACAAACCATCCCCCCGCCATATCTGTTCGGGAGAGATAACACATTATGAAGTCCCACCATGCCTGGGGGTATTTGTGGCCTCATTTTGACCACATGTGCAGCAATTGCAGAGGCAGCTGGGTTTAAAGCAAGCAAACTAAGAAGGATGGAAAAGCTTAAAAGTAGCCCTGGGACAACCTCATAGCACTGTAGGTTACATATCTAAATGCAAATTTTGGTGTTGGTTTTTAAAATAAAAACACTCACAGAAATGGAAATGGGATGGAGCAGAAGAGAGCACATGCAGAAGGGACATGGACTAGAAATAGACTAATCTGTCCATCCCTAAGATCTGGTGAATTGCTGGATGTTAGATGTTTGGAAATGGAGGGATCAGATGTTATTTCCATCTTCTGTCTCAGCAATTGTAGGTGTAACACAAAACCTACATAGCACTGAACCTGGTACTGTAGGCTCTTATCTGATTGTGTCTGCAATCCTGCACATGCTTACCTGGGAGTAAGTTCCATAGAACTCAGTGGGACATACTTCTGAGTAGACACACATAGAATTATACTATAAGTCGGCTATCTCCTCCTACACTCCATCTTAGGACTCTGACTAAACACAGGTATCGTGGGTTCAATGTCACCAGACTAGCTTTCTCCTTTCCTCCTCCCACCCTTGTCACTTGTTTGACTGAACATTCAACCTAATGAAAAGTCCTGGAAGGCTCCAAAGCTTGCTCACTAATTTGTGACATTTGTATTGATCTTAATAAAGGTATTGCCAGACTGTGGATTACAAAAGAAGCTATTGCACACAACACACCATTACTATATGGGATCCTCATAGTGATGCGATGTAGCTCCAGGGTGGACAGACAATTCTGCTGGTAGAAGTTTACATTGATTTGTGATTAATGTCGTAGGGATTCTGACTCCCAGTTAACGATAGCAGCAGCAGCAAAAGCATGCCCCACTCTAAATTAAGCTGCTGGAATGAAGGATGCATGAGAATTAGAAGTGGATTATTTTATATCTATGAAAGGACCTCAAGCTCAGTTCTGATACTTTAACCAATTCCTTGGTCTGAGGGCCAAAACAGACATTACCTTTAATCCATATCTAGCAGAGATGTCTGCTCCCTCCCCCCATTTTTACTCTAGAGCAAATGCAGGGTCCCCATTCTGCAGGGGACACTAGTGGAGGGGTGGTTAATGGGGCTTTTATGATTCAGATCAGGGGTCTTGCACCTATTTTAGCATTAAATGGGAGAGAGAAAGCTGCTAGGTACAGATGTAAAGTAATCTCTGTTTTGGTCCAGAGCTTGGAGACACCCAGTTACTTAATTCCGGTAGGATTCCCTGTTTTATAGGGCTGTGCAACGCTTCGGCCCAAGGCCCGAGTCGAAGCAGGCTGCTTCGGGTCACTCTGAGCCCCTTCCGAGGTGAAGCAGAGGGAGCACAAAGCAAACCAGAGTGGATCAGGTGTAGGGATGTACGAAAGTGACTTACCTTTCGCGGATTATGTTGATGGTGGGGGGGGGGAGGTGCTCCGTCCCTCCCCCCAGAATCCTGGCTGGCTGGCTGTGCTCTGCAGGGATTCTGCGGAGCTGCCGGCTGGCTCCGCCAGCAGCCAGACATCTGGCCGCTGGCTAGCAGGGATGCAAATGCATCCCTGCTAGCATTTGCGTCCCTGTAGTCAGCTGTGATAGGCTATGTAAATCTTTACGTAGCCTATCACGTCTGAATTAAAAAAAAAAAAACACGCGTGTATGCAAATGGCGGCGGCTATGGCCGCCGCCATTTGCATTCTTTATTTTGGCCCATCTTAGTCCACGTAAATATTTACGTAGACTAAGACGGCGAAAATAAGGGGAACGCAAATAGTGTAGCGGACGCTATTTGTGTTCCCCTTATTTTCGCCGTCTTAGTCTACGTAAATATTTACGTAGACTAAGACGGGCCAAAATAAAGAACGCAAATGGCGGCGGCCATAGCCGCCGCCATTTGCGTATGCACGTGTTGTTGTTTTTAAATGTCAGTCGTGATAGACTACGTAAAGATTTACGTAGCCTATCACGTGTTTTTTTTTTTTAACCTAGCCATGATAGGCTACATAAATCTTTATGTAGCCTATCACGTCTTTTTTTTTTTTACATGGGAAATGGCGGTGGCGGCAGCTGGTCAGAAGACCGGCTGCCACAGCCGCCGCCGCCGAACCGCTGCCGGAGCCGCCACTGGAGCCGCCACCACCCGGAAGATCCGCCCCAGGTAAGTCTCGTCCTGAGGGGATCCGCGGGGGGCGGGGCGGGGGGGCAGACTGTTCTGCCACAGATTTTGGGGGTCCGAATGCGCTGGCATTCGGCCTCCCTGAGATCCGTGGCAGAATTCTCTGACATCCCTAATCAGGGGTTCCCTACACAGCCCTACTATTTTACACCTGACTCCACTTGTGGTCTTGGAGGTTCTAGTAAAAATCAGAGTCGATCCTGAAAGCTTGTTGTCCTCCCACACCT
Organism: Heloderma suspectum; assembly: GCF_057233095.1. Classification (NCBI taxonomy): domain Eukaryota; kingdom Metazoa; phylum Chordata; class Lepidosauria; order Squamata; family Helodermatidae; genus Heloderma; species Heloderma suspectum. Next base: position 8,971,466 of record NC_139466.1, read on the forward strand.
TAGGTCCCCAATGTTTTGGGCTGGCAGCCCCATTTGGAATTTTGAGAGGCTCATGGGCACTCTCACAAAAAGGCTGCCACAATGGTGACTCGCCCATCAATAAAATGGTTACATGGTGAGCATGGTCAGTCAGAAAACACTCATTTCCCAGAAGGCAAATGGGTGAGACTAAAAGGAAAGCAACTTGTCTAAGAACCAAGGCAGAAGGTGGGGTCTAAGGTCTGAGCCACAAAGCCACTCTTTTGAACCCAGATAAAGATGGCACTGGAGGGAAGCACTTCAGTTTGCAGCACGCCAGCCTCCCTGTTATTTTAATTTTATTTTTAAAAGCGGACCTTAAGAAATTTTTAAAAAATCAGGAGGGGCAGGGAGCCTAGCAGGCAACAAGAGGGGTGTCTGCAGAACCTCACTGGACTGGAGACTCCTAACTTATATAGGGGTTGCCCTTAAAATGCTTGGATGGAAGTTAGGCCTATTCATGGCTGTTAAATGAGTCCTGCATGGTCAGAGGCAGCATACAAGGGAATATCAGAAGCTGTGGACACATGATGGAGAGCTGCTGTCTCCAAGTCCTGCTTTTGATTTTCCAGCTGCTTTCTATTGGAAATAGGGCACTAGACTAGCTGGAGTGACGGTCAGACCCAGCAAGATGTCTTCTTATGCTGGCTTTCTGCCCAGGATCATCCCAGAAATATGTTTTCCAGCAGTATCTAAAAGCTCTGAAATTAGCAGTTGATCATGGAGAAAAAGCTACCTTAGCCTCCCAGAGCTTCAGCGCTATTAGACTTTACTGGCATATTTGCTGCCTGAAATTCATGCACTGAATTAAAGGTATATATTTTCTATCACAACCAGATCAATATATATGGGTTGGATCCAGATTTGGGTGCATGCGACTGGGCTGGTCGAAGTGGACTTCTCTGCTGCCTCCTCCCATGGCAGCCCCTCTGGCCGCCTGAAAATGCAACCTAGAGAGGAGATCCAGAGACTCTGCTGAATGGGTTGAGCTGTTGTGTGGGGGAGAGGAAGAAATCCCCCCAGATTTCTGTTGATAGGGAAAAGACACAGAAAATAGGGCTATGCACCGCTTCGGCCTGCATCCCAAGCTCCGAATTGAAGCAGGCCACTTTGGGCCACCTCCGAGGTGAAGTTGAGGGGGCTGAAGTAGCCTGAAGCAAAGTGGGATGCTCCAAAGCACTTCGGTGTGCTTCAGAGTGATTCAGAAGCCCACTCGCCACGCCACCACCACTGATGCCACCCTAGCCCCCAGCTCCTTACCTGGGTCCTATGGACACATGCTGGCAGTCATCTTGTTTGGGGGGGGGAATGGCTCCCCCCCTCCAGAACAACAAGACAGCTGCCGGCACACATCCGGAGTGCCTAGGATCTGGCGGCAGTAGTGGCTTGCCAAGCAGGGGCTTCTTCAGCGGTGCCCCCCCCCCCAGAAAAAAGGGTCTAGATAAGGGACTGGGGGCTGGACGGTGTGTGTGTGTGTGGGGATGAAGCAGGATTCAGATGTCTGAATCCTGCTTTGGCTTCATAGGCTGAATCAAGTCACCCCCCCCCCAAAATCATCACAAGCAGAAATGGGCCCACCTCAGAAGCCCCGAAGCGGCCTCTGAGTTAGATTGGGGGGTCCATGCACAGCCCTAACAGAAAAGCTGAACAATTCATGACGTCCCCTTATTCCTGCCACTAAAACCTTGCTTCCGGCTTCTGAAGACACCTATGGAAGTCTAAAACTACTTCCTCTTCCTTTTTTTGTGTGAACTGCCACTGCTCAGAGTTTTACAAATGTTTACATGCTGTAAATGACGATGGCAGATCCTGGATCCAACCCATATATTCCATGAGGTACAAGCAAAATCAGACAACATGCAGGGTGGTTAACTACAAAGCCTAAACCAAAATCCATTGAAATCAATGAGAGAAAAACAGCTGGTGGCAATAGGTTTCCCTCAAGTCTACAGTGATGGATTTTCTGTTGGAATTGTTTTACCTGTTCAGATCTATTCATTTAAGATATCCTCTCTTTCATGCAGATCAAAAGGGATGTCTTCCCTCTCCCTCATTCTGATAGGATGTGTATTTTCCTAATAGTTATATTCAGTTATTTACATTTATGAATTGAAGGGGCATTATTTCATCATTAATGAAACATCCCCCCTCCCCTCCCCACAAATAGATTTCAGACAATGAGGCAAGATGAAGACAAAACATACATTATCTCTAAAAATCAATGGAAATGAATGCAGTTTGTGCAATGTGTTGCCTTCCCCCCCAAAGCATACAGTGCAACTTTTCTGGATGATCAAGCGGAATTTGATGCGAGTTCATGCATGCAGCTCCATCACCTGATGCCTGCAATGCCCAAGCAATGCTTTGCATGTGTGAAGGGCCTATCCCAGATCAAAAGCCACCGATGGAATTTCCACATCATCTCACACACGGTGCTTTCAAAGGAAGTCAGGTCACAGCAAGGAGTGGCAAAAGCTCCTCAGATGTGTACCTAACAATGCAATAAAAATAAGTGGTGCTGTATGCATGTGTGCATCAGTCCACCGATGGGGGCAGGTTAATACACTTTAAAATCCTTTGTGCAGAACTGTGCCAGCCAGCTCCAGTTTTGGGGGTGGGGGGTCCTTGAGTGAGGTGTCCACAGTGGGCCACCCTCATCCTCCTCCCCACTGCCCATTTGCTTGCCCTCCCCTTCTGGGCCAAATCCACACAACCACCGAGGCCAAGGGTGGGGGGGTGCTGCTGTTCCATCTCTTTACTCTGGTCACTCTTTGCCTGCTCAGGCAGCCAGGTGAATGGGCAGTGACAGCAAGAAAGAAGAGAAGCTTAGGCAGGGTCAGCAAATGGTCTCCTGCAGGGGTGTGAGCCTTAGCAGGTGCCCAGGAATGCCCAAACCCTGACCCTGAGGCAGAGAAGTCTCATGGACTCAGTTCCATGGAGGAAGCAATGTATGAGCTTCTTGAGAGCAAGACACACAAGGAAGGAGCTGGAAAATGTTCCACTCTGTTCTTACACAGGGCTATTATTGAGGGTAGGCATGGTAGGGCACTTGCCAAGGGCCCGCACCCCAGCAGGGACCCACTGATAAGAGCTCACTGGACTTGTTCCACCTCTTCATCGCTGCAGTCTCCTTGTTCACCTGCCTCTTGCTCTGGCCCAGACAATGGTGGTGGTGCGAATGAAGGAAAGGCAGTAGGTGCCACAGCCTCCTTGCTCACTGTCTCAATGTCAAGCAAGCGAGTGGAAGCAGCGATGAGAAAGGGGATGAGTGACTGCCATTGTCATCTGGTGACAATGGCAGTGAGAAGGCAGATTCAGTGAGAGTGGGAGCCCACTGAAGGTATCTTCCCCAAGGGTTCTCACACAAATCTGGAGTCAGCACTGCTCCCAACAAATTGCTCCTGGTAGACAGCACTTTTCAGTTTCTTCATCTATGTGGGTTTCTTTTTTTCCTCTGTAAGAAACACCATGGGAAGGACTGTAGCACATGTAAGCCACTATGTACTGTTCACATGCATGCAATGGTGCAGTGGTAAACACTGACGTACAGGTGCTCATCGTGACACTCATTGCCACACCATCAAAGGACAGTCCAAAAATTCAGGCAGACATGTTGATCCATAATGACAAAACAGTAGGGATGTGTGAACCCAACCCGTCCCGGGTCTCTGGGCACCCCCCCCAGCCCCTGCCCCCCCTTGCTGGTCCCTGGACTGCACTTGAGCCCCTCCCATGCTCAGTGAGAGGCCTGCACTCACCCCAGGGGCCTCATTGAGCTCCGTGGCCACCATGTTTTGAAAAAATAAAGCAGTGATTGCAAAAATGTGCATATAAAAATGCACATTTTTGTGAATGCACATATTTGCATATGAGCGAAAATGCGTATTTTCATGAATGCACATATTTGCATATGCATGAAATACGTATGCAATTATGTACATTCGCAAAAATGCTCATTTTTGTGCATATGCAAATATGTGCATTTTTGTGATCGCCATTTTATTTTTCAAAAGGCAATGACCGCGGAGCTCGACAAGGCCGCCGGGGTGAGTGTGCGTCACTTGCTGAGCATAGGCAGGGCGCGAGAAGGGGCAGGGCCTTGGCGAGCGGTGCTCGGGGGTGCAGGCAGGGGAGGTTCCGCTGGATTCCCGGCTGGAATCGGGTGCCCTCACCATCCTAACAAAAGAGTTCTAGCTGTTTTCACCTCCACCAGGAACAGGTGTTTTGTAAAGCTAATAGGTCTTAATGGCCCATTCAAGACCAAACCACTGCAAAATACTTTGCATTACAACAGGGAACAATATATTATTGCTGGGAAAATTCATTTTTCCCCAAGCTCATGTGTGGATTGCAGCTAACTTCAGAGAGAACAGGGAATTCTGAGGGGGTGGAAGATGATGTCCACTTTCCTGCTTATAAAAAAAAGTGCTGGTGCTGCATCCCTGTGAGCTCCACTACACCACTGCATATACACGTTTAAATAACCCAGTTAGACTCTCTCTTCTCCAGTATGGAATGCACTAAATCAGGGATGGAGAACCCATGGTCCTCCACATGTTGCTGGACTCCAATTACCATCATCCCCAGACAGAATGGTCAATGGTCAGGGATGCTAAGCATGGTAGCCCATCAAAATCTGGATGTCGATGGGTTACAGTATTCCCCACCCCTGTGCCAAACCAATGGTCAAGTTTAATTAAGACTAGGCAGAGATGGAGGGATGCATGCAGGGAGTCCACAAACACATACTCAAGGTAAAGAACAAGCCTCGTTCTCCCCCTTCCACATAATCTCAGAATCACAGTCACTCAGTCATCTAGTTCTCACAAACAGCTGGTAGAACAGTATAGCTATGTCTGGAGCGCATCTCTTCAGACTACAGATGGAGGCCTGCATAACTGAATACCCACTCCCTGACCCGCCGTCATTTTAACTATCCCCAATAATTTTAAAAACCCTTGCATCTAGAAAATGGACCTAGTATAGCTGTGTGCTACCTCCGGTATCAGAGGCAGGGAGCCTATGTACACTGGTTGCTGGGGAACAGGGGTGGGAGGGTGCTGTTGCGCTCCTGTCCTGCTTGTGGGCTCCTGGTTGACAGCTGGTTGCGTGACTGTGAACATTGCTGGACTAGATGGACCCTTGGTCTGATCCACCATGGCTCTTCTTCTGTTCTTACAGCCTTCTTCCCAGCATGTTACTTTTCTATATGTAAGAAGGTTTATGGTTTTATCTTTGCATTTTGCAGGGAGCATTTCATCATGTGAGCCCCATCTGCATTCTGAAGAGCTACAGCCCAGACACAGTTTTATGATTCAATCTCCAGTTTGTGACACCTAGAGCCAACCTTTTTGGCCCTTCCCAACATCAACTTTCAACGTATCAACCTACACCCCCCGCCCCCAGAGCACACTGTGCATGAGGAAATGCAGGTGAGATTCAAGAGATGCTTAATAGAGCAATTGCTCCCGATGACTTGTGCTGTAGCCAAGTCCTATTCTAGAGTCTCAAATGTCACACTCTGCCAGCCAAGAAGACCAACATAAATAAAAAGCACAACTTTGCAGCTCTCGTCTCAGTCCATTTAGGAAATAAAACCCAGGTGTGTGGAAAGGATCCTAAGAACAGTTGTTTTCACCTTCTCCCCATTCAAAGTTTGATCCATATATTCTATTTTTGGCAAAGCTGTCTCTAAAATTCAGAGCCACGTGCTCAATGCTCTACATAGTTGTGAGTATATTTAAATACCCTTGTGATGGAGTGGCCAATTATGATGCATAGGAAGTAGCCACACCTGTGCCACTGGTCCCTAAGGGAGGAACAGTATTACGACTGGTACTTCCAGTGCAATGTGATACCCAACAGTTGATTACTCTCTCCCCCAAATGCAATGCACTAAACACCGTTGCAAGGATGTATAGATGTTCTCACATCTCAAGTGAATGGCGGTCATTTTAGGTAGCAACCCATTCCAAAAATAGGCCATTTGGATCACATCCAGGGCCTAGTTCAAACAAACAATGGAGGAAAGATGGTAAAGCCTTCCTTGAACTCTACAATACCCCCCAGTAGGAAAACCCCTGTTGAGGCGGGGGGGGGATTCCTGCGCATACAAAATTAGGTTAGGCTAGGCTCTTTTCCCTGACATCTACTTTTCTTTGCACATGAAATGTATGGACGAAAATTCAATCATGTAATCCGCCCATCTCCTGCACTCTGAATTCCAGAAACAGTCTTACCACCTATCCTCTGTTTGTGTGCATGAGGCCTGAGACTTCACAGGGACTGCACTCACTGCCCATGCAAGGTTCAGAAATGAATCAAGTTGCAATGCACATGAGCAGAGGGTAGGATCACATAAAGCTTCTGTGGTCATCTGGATGGTGGGTTTCAAATGTGCACTGGTTGCACATTTCATACCCTAGCGAACTGCTCTGTGGCTTCAGCCACACAAGTCAACTCCATGCTCAAGGATCATAGCAGAGGGAATGGAGCATGCACCATCAGATAGCTACTCAGGTACCAACCTAATATTTTACCATTCGGGACCAATACTTATTTTCTGACTCCATGAAGAGACACCACAAAACCAGGACTGCATGGTTTGTGGCCCACCAAGCTGAAAGCAACCTACAAGAAACAGCAGCCTCCAATATTTCAAAGGTGAAAAACACAGCACCTCTCCCTCCCTCTCTCTTAATGGTGACATACACAAACTTGCATGTATGTTTATTGGAGGCAAGACAATTGTCCTAAAATCAGTCATCAACAGTTCAAAATATATCTCAGCAGCTGCAGTGCATGGAATGGCAGCCTGCACACTGCATGGTGGTGACTTAATGCTCATGTGCATGCACTTACATGCATGTGCATTAGATGTACCCCCCTCCACTTAGAGATCTGACAAAGACCAGGACAGGGGCCTAAAACCTGAAAAAACTAGCAACTGTCACTGACATTTTAAAGCACCATCCTTCAAGAACAAAAATAGGGGGAAAATATCACCCACAAATTTACCAGGGACTACAAAATTGTGACGATGCCTGGTGGGCTGTAAGGGGATTAGACTAGGGTCTAGATAAACCTCCTTGTTTTAGTGCCTGCCTGGGGATGCTCAAAACAGGAGGCAGAACCTAGAATCTTGGGTGAGGCCTTCTTTTGTACCTCAGTGCTTTGCCAGCTACTATGCTCATTACTGTAAATGGAAACTTTACCCTTTAAGCTTGTGAATTGGTTATTGTACTCTTTTACTCCTATCTCTTTACATCTGTCCATAACTCCCCTTCACATAATTTGTTTATTAACCCTTTTTCCTAGTGATCTTTGTCTGCTGAAAAAAAATCCAAAGTTTCCACACCAAGAAACTCTATGTTATGTACTACATCTTAACCACAACGTGACACATCTTTGCAAATAAGTTAGCCAATGTAAATAAGTTAGTCACCATCAATGGGGCTGTATTTTCCTAGGTTCCTCTTTTCTGTATTTCCTGTCCTCAGAGACAGTTCTTTTTAATAAGCCTGGTTTTATTTGGGGCCTGAGGCTTTTCATTTATAACAGCCCCTAACTTTGGTTCAGCCCAACTTTAGACAATGTCAATATATATGGCGGATCAGCTGCACCTGTTTAGAGGGTCATCAATGCACATGTTACAATGCTCCTACAGCAACTGACAACACAATGAAAAACTAGTCAGCTGCACACAAGCCCATCAGAAATGCCTGCATCCAGTTTTAAACTGACTCCTTACCACCTGCATGAACTTGTGTAACAACAGCAACAACAAAAACCTAATGTGAACTAAGGGAAAGAGCCCCGAAGATTCAAAACCACTAATGACAAGCAAAAGCACATGCCATATCGAAAGGTCTAAAACAAATCTTCTTTTCTATGGATGAATCTAGTGGAACAAATTTAAAAAAAGATCATCCACTAATTTCACAAGAGTAGTACAGAACATAATTTTATTCTTATTCTTAGACCTGATCACATTGACTCTCAAATAAATCTATACATTTCATCAACAGTTTCTGTTTGGTATATTGTTCTCTTTTTAAATTATACTGAATGATTAATGCACCTTTGTGACCAGGAAAACAAATCAGGCATATTTAAATACATATTGAGGAGTACATAATTTTTCCCTATTTAGTATACAAAGTATTTCATAAATATGAATTATATTACAAAAATAATTTCTGAAACGCTCACACAGCAAGCAAATTTTTGAAAATTCTGGACAACCTTTGGGGGTTGAAAGGAGTTTCACACCACTGAGAATGGGGTTAACGGGGGTTGAAGAGCCATAAATTAGTCATCAAGTATTTTCTTCCAATCATTGTGAACGCTGCAATTTTTGTTTTGCTCGTTATTGTTGCGGATTGGCTGGTTCAGTTTTATGCTGATTCATGGTATGTGTCAGACGGTCAAATTGATCTGGAGGAATGCAGTGCATGGCATATTTTAAACAAAGATTTCTGCACAATTTAACATTATAAATCCAGCGGTTTCAAGATGCAGGCCATAAAGGTAACCAATTTTACACGTACTATCGAATGTTCTTTCTTTTGCATGCTTTTTTTGTGTGTTTGTAAAAACTTCTCAGGTAATCTCTAAAACAGTGCCGCTTACACCAGCACACACCATAAGGACTGACTCCAGTTCCTCCACCAACTTCAATCCATGGGCAACAGGCTGAGGTACACCAACACCGGTACCAGTTTCTTTCCTTTTCTCACACTCTCTTTCCCTTTCTTCTTGTGCATTTGCTGTAACAAATCACAAGGAGATGAAAGTTTTGCAATTAGGGTACAAAACATATATGCCTCTTGAGGTTAAATTCAGTGTAATATGTGTATAAAGCAACACTTTGGCAATAGAGTTTTGCAGTATCCCCTGTGCAGGATTCCACAGGGCAAGAGTTGCATGAAATAAAATCTATTTGAAGCTAGAGTTTTACCACACACCCCTGCATCACCTGCCTCTATGCCTACCAGTAGAATATCATATTTGGAAATTAAAAGTCAACAAAAGGCACTTGCATCATTAAATAAATGTCCTCTGTGGGAAATAAGATTGCATGACCTAGATTTTATTCAAAGCCGTTTGTTCTTCAAGGACTTGTAAGTAGTCTGGTGAGCCCTGAAGTTTAGCTTTCAGTTCAAAATATTCACTCTTTCTTTGCTCAACTACTATCTTACTATGATTACCCCCTATTAAAGATTTCTTGTTTTTTCTGTCTTGCTGTTTCTCTGGATACCGTATTTCAAAGCCACTGACCCCTATACTGTTGAATTCCTTTTTACTTTCGAGAAAATTCTGAATAAATACATTAGAATCCCGCCCAGGGAATAGCTCATCCAGTTCGTCAATTGTGCTAAGTCTTTTCCTGGTATCCATGTGCAATAAATCTTTATCCTTGTCGCTGTTATTTCGCAGGATGACTTTCTGCCCTGGTGGCTCAGCAAATGTGAAGCCCGTTTCCGTTTCCTTCAAGCCGCATGAATGGCTTTTGCTCATGTGCTCGATGGTTTGAGGGATGAAGGCCTCTGCCCCTAGGGTGTCCTTTTTATTCGACATGTGATCATGCTTCCGTAGCTGCAGCTGCATGGAGCTGCATTCTGGATTCCCGAGCCCTTCGTGCTTCACACATGGTTTCTTGTTGCGACGGAGAACGAAGACAAGAAGGCAGAAAGCAACAAAGACCGTTAAAATGAGCACTACCAAGATGCTCAGGATGAGGATTGACAATGGAACTGGACCACCTGGCGGACTCCGGATGGGGCCCAATGGTGTCGTAAATGTGACTGCAGGTGCAGGGCTAGTGAAAAAAGCAGACTTTAATAGTTTGGGGCAGAGAATCTCATTTTTGAGGGACTTCAGTTCAACGTTAGCAAACTGCACGGGTGTCTCACATTTTAATTCCTTCACCACGATGCCTTCACTGAGCTTTTCCAGCCACAGTTTCAAAGCAACCAAGTCACAAGTGCAGTCCCACGGATTCCCTTCCAAATCAATTTGGGTCAGGGATTTCAGGTGATCAAGCACGCCGCTTACAGGCAGGTACATGAAATGATTGTTTCTCAAGTTCAGCCGAGCCAGAGGAGCCCCGGCAAAAATGTAGGCCGGCAAACTTCGCAGCAAATTGTTGTTCAAGTACAGCAGCTGCAAGTTTGGCATCAGGTCAAAAGTGCCCGCTAAAATTTCTCTGATGACATTGTATTCCAGATACAGGTACTGAAGGTTGTGGAGTCCGGCAAACATTTCAGGACTCAGCCGCTCAATCTGATTGCCATTTAGATACAACCTCCGTAAATTCGTAAGGTTGCGGAAAACTTCCCCTTTGATTGCCATGATCCGATTGCTGCCCAGATGTAGTAAATCCAGCCCTTCAAACTCTGTGAAGTCAGAAGTGTCCACATCTTTAATATAATTGCCATTCACATGCAGTTTCTTGGCATTCAGTGGCTTAGGGACAAGTTCAGCCAATGACTGGATATTTCTTTCTTGGCAATTGACGCTTAATCCCAAATCTGAAGGATGTGTTTTACAAACACAGGGATGCGGGCAGGGTGTCAGAGGTGGCACTCTGGTCTGAAAAGATGTGATTTGACTAAGACTGCGGTTTGAGAGTGATTTGCCGGCAACTATTCCTGAGATCTTGGAAGGATTTGTCGTTTTGGGGGGCTTTGTGACCAATCCGTGCCTTGACGTTTGTGTGGTGTGGCCATTGGGTGTGCTGTAGCCAGGTTCCAGCTGTGATGGAGGCAGAATACGCACATCAAAATCACTCCCTGTCCCCATGGAGCATAGCTCTTGTTTGTTGGTTTCTTTCAAAAGCCTCCCATACAAATCACTGGGAGTCTCGCAGATGGCTTCTCCAATGTAGATGTTATAGGGCATGTTCTCCAGCCATGCCTTCAAGGGCAACAGATCACACGTACAATTCCATGGGTTGTCTTCTAGCTGCAGTTCAACGATACGCCCAATGTGCTCCAGAACGCCAATGTAGGGAAGCTTCTGTATTCTATTCCCACGTATATCCAGGTGGGTTAGAGAAGCAAAACGGAAAATATTATCAGGAAGGAAGGAAATCAGATTGTCGTTAAGGATGAGAACTTTCAGCTTGTGAAGCTTATTGAAGGCTCCCCGTTCGATATATTTGATTAAATTGTAGTCAGCTTGGAGATACTCCAAGTTCTCAATGCCAAGGAAAGTGTCAGCTCGCAGGATCTTTAATTCATTGTTGTTCAAGTGCAACTGCTTTAATGAACTGAGACCCAAGAAAGCTCCTCCCTCAATGTTCTGCAATTTATTGTTACCCAGCTGTAGGGACACAGCATGAGTAAAGTTAAGGAATGTATTTGGATACAGGATGATCAGGAGGTTGTTCTGAAAATTGAGGTGATAAAAATTAGACCAAGGTGGTTTCAGCTGGTTTGGTCTGTAGACTGCAACCTTTTCACAGTTGACATAAAGTACATTCTCCACCGACACACAGGAGCAAACATTGCAAATTTCCACAGATGAGTCAGTCTCTGGATCTGTAGAGGAGGAAGCTGGGCTGGACAATGCCAGAAAGAACCACAGAAGCATCTTCTTAGGATCCGCAATCGAACCTAGTGCTCTTGAACAAAGATAGATAATCTACAAGAGAAAGGGGACAAAAACAGAATATATTTCAGTTGCTGTAATTCCAGGTATACTAATACTACTAATAATGATAACAGCAGCAGCAGCAACAACAAATATTTTGGTGAAAGGTACACTTCAACCTACCATTGCAGAGCAAGAACAGCTACAGCACAAAGAGACCATAACATGTATTGCAGCAATTCAAATAGGGCATAGATGCACCTTGCATTTGAAGTTATAGCTTGCTACTTTCTGACTATCCATCCATGGCCTCAGTCTCTCTCTCTCTCTCTCTCTCTCTCTCTCTCTCTCTCATGCACACAATCCATGAACAGAATGCATTTCTCTGCCTTGTGTATGATGTGCATACCAAAACAAAATTAAAACCACCTAAATAGCGTTTCTATTGTAATGTATTGCTTAGTATTCCAAATGTTGGTCATTTTGCACATAGTCTAAAGGATTTGGATCACATATTGGGAAACAACTATGCATAATCCATTCCAAAGGAAGGAGAAAGAAAGAGAAAAGGGGTGGGGGTGGGGAATCTAGTACAAAATGCAAAGATGCAAGCAAAAATAAAACAAGCATGGATTCAGAGAGAAAAGTCAGTTGCCCACTTTTACACAATGCCTATTGTAAATGCATGCTGTACTTCATTGATTCCAACTGATATGCCAGCCATTGATACACATTTGTCATTCTATTATATTTATACTAGAAATAAGATTATTATTTTTTTAATGGTGCAACATGGGAAGATCATTAGCCCCCATATAAACCACAGAGGTTATAGCCCTGTGTTAATAAAATGATAGCAATTATTGGCAGGACAGTGGTGTGCGACTATTAATCCAAAAGCACACCCTAATTGGTAGTGCAAAACAAAGTCAGGATTCACTAGGGGGATGTCAACTGAATTGCCCAGCAACTTTTTTCATGCATAACCTGAAATATTTCGCCCCAGCACCCTGCATCTTCACAGGGGATGGCTTCTGCAAACATTTCACACACACACACACACACACACTATTGTCAATGTTGGGGTTCCACATCTTCTTCCCACCCATAGGCCTGCCTGACCAATTAGGCCAATGAGTCAATTGGCTAAATTTTTTGGTCATTTAAAAATACATGTTGTTGTTTTTCCAGTGAAGTGTGTGTGTGTGTGTGTGAGAGAGAGAGAGAGAGAGAGAGAGAGAGAAAGAGAGAGAGAGAGAGATGCAAAAATAGAATACTAGGGAAGTCCAAAATGTCTTGGAGAACAATAGAAATCAGGGACAAGATCACGTGAGAATGAAAAAAAAATAAAAGGAAAAGAAAAGGGGAGAGGGGAAGATGGATGGAGCAGGGTCAAGAAGGAAAGGGAGGAGGAGGAGGGAAAGAAGAAAGGAGCTGGGAGACGAAAGGAAGGCCAAGGAGAGTTTGAAGGGTGTGTGGGGGGGAGCTGCAGAAGGGGCCTATAAAGTGTGTGTGTGTGTGTGTGAGAGAGAGGGAAAGAGAGAGAGAGAAGAAAGGCAGGAAATATATGGAGAGGAGAATGGGATGGGAGGAAGACAGAGGGGTGTGTGTGCGTGTAGGGGAGCGGGATAGAGCCAGAGAAAAAAGGATGGAGGTTGCGTTGGAGGGAAAGTGGTAAAGGGGTACAGGGAGGAATAGAGGTCAAAATGGGAGAAGGAGCGGCGGCGGAGAGGAGAGAAGAGGAGGTAGAGGAAAGGGGGCAAGGAAGAAGATGAAGGGGGGAGGGAAGGAGGGGCAGGTTTGGCGTGGGGCTCAGAAGGAGGGGAAGGCTCCAGCAAGGACCGGGCAGCGTGGAGGCAAGCACCGGTGCAACGAGAACGACGGGGGGGGGGGGTGGCTAAGAGGAGGTTTAAACAGGAGGAGGGGCGGGAATGCATCCCCGTGGGGCGGAAGGAGGCCTCTGGGCCGGGATCGAGAAATGGGCAGGCTGACTGCTGCGGGCTGGGAAGCGAGCGAGGTTCCCAGCCGCACAGCCGTGGGACAGGGACTCGCAGCAGGGGCTCCCCCCCACGGAGAGAGGCCGGGGTGGCCTCGCGCCCGTCTGCGGGCGTCCCTGCTTCTCTCGCCACAGCGCCGCCCCGCCCGCCGGCCGCCCCTCTCTCTCCAAGCTGGCGGGCTCCCTTCCCGGCTTCTCCCTACCTCCACCGCAATGCTTTGCCGCAGCCTCGCCGCTCCCGGATCGCCTGGCTCCGGCGTGCGGGTAGCTCCTGCGGGGCTCGCGAAACGAGCGGGGGGGGGGGGTCCCTCGCTCGCTCGCTCGCTCGCTCTCCCTCCTCCATGTCCCCTCCTTCCATGCCCTGGCGGCCCTCCGGGGAAGGGGACGGAGTGTCGGCCGGCCCCTCATGTGGGGGAGGGTTCCAAGGAGTCCCCCTCCCTCCCCCCCCCAAATCATCCCTCTCCAAACAAACCCTTTTCACGTGGATCTCGAGAGGAAATGGGGAGGGGGGATTGCAAGAGAGAGAGGATCTATTTGCAAAGGAGAACTCGCCCATCTGCCCACCCATCCACCCCTGCTGAAATGCGTGCGACCCCCCCCCTTGTCGTGACCAGAACGACCCCCCCGACACACACACACACACACACTGCCTCCTAACCACATCCCGCCCTTACCTTGCTTAGCCGGTTCGAGCTGCCCAAGCCGGGCTCTTTGGCTCACTCCGTTTTCTCTGCTCTGCAGTTTCTGGGGTTGTCTCTCTACGTGATGGGAACTTGTGTCCCCCCCCCCCCATACAGAGAGAGAGAGAGAGAAGCGGAGCAGACTAGCGAGCTCCACACCAACGCTACTTCTCCATGCGCCACAACGCAGGGCAGGGAGACACACAAAGATCAAGACCCCCCCCACACACACACACACGAGTCGTGGCTGCCACTGTGGGATCCCCCCCCCCCCCGATCCGACACACTCTTAAGGATCTACGCATCCACCCGGATCCAGGACCGACGCAAGAAGACCCGCTCAAGGTTTCACAAGTAGCACAGGATCCAGCCCACAGACGCCTCCACACAAACAGGAATCACAACCCTCCCCCACCCCGCACCCAAACAAAATAAAACCCTCACAAATATACACAGGGTTGATCTAGGGACACGCAGAGAAACACGCACCGCCAGGGTTGCGCCGGCCAAACACGCGCGTCTGATCCCGACACGTCCGCGCATGAAGGGCGGCCGCTCATTCACACGACCACCGCAGCGGCCGGCAGAGAGCGACGCGCACGCGGCAGCCACAAGCCGCTGGCGACACGCGCAGACGCGCACGCCGCCGCCCCCCCCCCCCCGCGCACACACGCGCCTCCCGGCGGTGGTTCCGCGCGGGCAACAGCCCATGGATGTGTCCTCGTTCACACGAACACCACGAGCGCGGGGGGGGGGGTCTCTCTCTATCTGCCTCCGCGCCCAGCGTGATTCCCTTTGCACAAGAGCCGGCAGAAGCCTTCCTCGGGCAAGATCCACCCCACAGATACATCACGCCGTGCCTCCCCCCATTTCAGCGGTGCAAAAACAGAATCACACAAAATAAAATACCAACCTTTTCTCTCCCCCACCCCCCCGCTCTTTTGCAGCGGAATACGCGCCTCTTATTTCCCCCGCAACCTGCATACACCAAAAAGAGCCGCGGATCTGGATTTAGGACGGCGAGCTGGCTGGGGGCGGGGAAGCAGCGGCACAAGAAATGCAGGAATAACCCCCCCCCCATCTGCTAGAAACGCACGCCTCCCCCCCCCCTTCCATTCCACCCCCACCCACCCCTGTGCTAGCTAGAATACCCGGGTCACCCACCTTAATCCGTTCTCTAATGCATCCAGTTGGAGAGGAGAAAATAATGTATTTTTAAAAAAGAACAAACGAACGGAAAGAAGAAGCGAAGGAAGGGGGGCAGGGGAGAAGCCCCTCAAAAGCCCCCCGCAACCGCTTTAAATCCAGCCGCCTTCGCGAGGAGTTTGGAAGCGTGTCGCGTCATGGTGAGATGGATCGCAGCGGATGGATGCGTAGCTGCCCCCCCAGCCTCAAGAACAGCGATGCTCAGCGGCCAGGTATTGCGGTGGGTGGGTGGGGGAGAGGGGGATGACAGTCGCTTATGACCTAGGTGACTAGTCCATATCTTTCCCAAGAGAGTGGGGGCATGTTTCCAAGCTTTAAGCTTCCTTAGACCCCTCATCGCATCTCAAACGGGAGGAAAAGTAGTACGGGGGGGGGGGAGGGGAGCTTGAAACGTCTTCCCCCCCCTCAAGAATTTAACCCCCTTTTCAACAAGCCAGGGGGTAGCAACTCTATAGACATCAGTTCATTCTGAATTGCAGCAGCTCTTATTTTCCAAGTATCACTTTGTGTCTCTCTTTTCTCCCCCCTTAAAAACCAACAAACCAACAAACACAAACAGGCACATACAGAGAGATTATCTGTACAAGGTGGATTTTCTCATCCTACTCCCTCCCCACTCCTTGTGCAGAGGCAACAGCTGCAATACAATGCAAAAGCAACATTATATTTTAAAAAAAGAAACACCACAACTCCTCTTTCTAATGTTATTTTATTTTCCTGATACAAGCTACAGTCAGCTGATTAAGAATGCGTATATATAACCCATTTGCTTTGCACCCTGTAGTATGATTTAAAGTAGCAATGAATATCTCCCCGGAGCAATGGCACAGATTTTTCCCAGGGCAGAAGAGTCAACTAGTCCAAGCAGAGCTCTTATTTAGAGATGTCAGATCTGAGAAATGGGCAGGGGGAGAGGGGGCACTGAATATATAAATGTGCACTTAATGCAGGCGAGGGGAAAACTGGGAATTTTAAAGGAGCACGGGAGCAGCCTTCCTTTAATATTCAGCCTTGCAATAAGCTCCATGTTCTGACAACCGAGCACATGCAACTGATTTAATTGGGAACGTTGGTTTGTATGCAGGCAGACCTGCGCACGCTGTGTTTGCTGTTCATCATAAATAATTTGCATGGCACCACAGAATGCAAGAACTGCTGCACTGGGACAGGCCATAGGCCAATCTAGACCAGCATTCTCTTATGCTTCTGGGAAGGTTACCTGGCTCAGAGAATGAAGGAAACAGCCCTTGTGTGACTGTCCCCAGAATCTAGTATTCAGAGATATACTACCTCTGAATGTGGAGGTTCTATTTCACTTCCATGGCTAATCTCTATTGATGGACTCTCCTGAATTTCCAGAAGGGTAAGTGTGTTAGTCTTCTTGCATCAAAAGCAAATAAGAGTCTTGTGTCACCTTAAAGTCTAACACATTTCTTGTGGTACAAGAGTGCATGGCCAAAATTATGCCATAATCCATTCATTAGCATTTGAAGTGCCACAAAATACTTGTTGTTTCTTCTTCTGAATGTGTTTAACCCTTAAAAAAAAAAAGCTGCCTAAAGCAGTACATCTTGTAGCAGGGGATTCTATCAGTACATCCCGTAGCAGGGAATTCCATAAGTTAATGATGTTATGTGTGCAGAATTATATCTTTTATCTGTGCTAAATCTACATCCAATCAATGTTGGTGGGTGGCCCAAAGTTTTGGGGGAAGAAAATATCCCCCACCTCTATCCACTTTCTCCACACCATGTATCTTTTTATAAGCATCACTCATGTGCCTCCTCCCCTTACAGTGAAATCCTACACATGTCTATTCAGAAATTGAGTTCAATGGGATTTGCCCCCAGGTAAGTGGATGTAGAACTGCTGCCTCAGTCATTGTATCACCATACCAGAAGAGCCCCCCAATTCTCCCAGCCTTTCCCAACCTGGGTCCCTCCAGATGTTTTTGACTACAACTCCCATCAGCCCCCGCCAGCATGGCCAATGGCTGGTGATTGTGGGAATTGTAGTCCAAAACATCTGGAGAGACCCAGGTGGGGGGAAGGCTGCTAGACTTCCTTTATGGGAAGGTGCTTTTGACCCCTTGATAATTTTGGTTACTTTTGTGTGCACCTTTTCTAAACTCTGTGATAATCCTGTATGAAATGGAGAAAACAAAACTACAACATCAGCTTTTTTTTTCTTTTTCTTTTTTAAAGATGGAATTATTTCCAAAGCAAAGTGCTTTGATTAAGAGATGAATATTCTTATAAGGGGAGAGAGATTGAATGTGAAATAACTTCAGGGAGGTAACTGTGTTAATCTGTTGCTTCTAGCAAAACACACACACAAACACACAAGAAGGGAAAGAATTCATTGTAGCATAATTTGTGTGGCAGGAGTCCATTTTGCCAAACACTGCAACCTCAGTAGAATGAGTAGATACTAGACCCACTGACGTTACCAGTTTTTGCATCTGACGTGAGCGGTGCACAAAAGTGCAAACCACAGTAAATGTGTTAAACCTTTAATGAGCCACAAGATTCTTCATTGTATTCATAGAATGGTTTTTTATGTAGGAAATAATATTGTGTATGTTGTGGCTTTACAGCTCGGGTAAGTAAATGCTTACTATGTGATTTTAAACTACCTTTCAACGGATTGACGTTTCCCATCATCCATATCTTTGAACATCCCCCTCAAAGTTCTTGTTCCATGTGCACCCACCAAGTGAAGTGAGGTGGATGGCTACTAGGGACAGCGCACCCTCAAGGGCAGGCATGGTTGAGCACCTGCCAAGGGCCCACACCACAGCGGGGTCCCACTGACAAAAGTATCCTTGCTCCTCTTTGCCAATGCAACCTGCTTGTTCACAGGCCTCTTGCTTAGGGATGTACGAATCCCTTACCTGGCTCCACGCAGGGGCATCCGTGGTGGGGGGATGTCCCTCCCCCCGGAATCCTCCATCCCTCCCCCCGGAATCCTCCCTGGCCATCTCTGTGGAGCCGCTGGCCAGGGCTTTCCGCAGCCGGAGTTCCAGCTGTGGTCGGGCTGCTGCGGCCGCAAATGGCGGCTGTCGTAGCGGCCACCATTTGCGTCCTTGCAAGCAGCCGTGATAGGTTACGTTAGTATTTATGTAGCCTATCACGGCAAAGAGCAGGGGCGCAAATGGCGTAGCGGCCACCATTTGCATCCCTGCTCTTTGCCGTGATAGGCTACGTAAATACTTATGTAGCCTATCAGGGCTGCAAGGTCGCAAATGATGGCCACAGCAGCCCGGCCTCAGCCGGCCGGGAGACCAGCCTCCGCTGCCGGAGCTGCCGCCGCTGGAGCCACCCCAGGTAAGTTCTGTCATGGGGGGATTTCGCAGGGTGGCAGGGGGCGGGAGGCCGTTCTGCCACAAATTCGGGGGCGGGGGCAGATTCTAATGAATCAGGCCTCATTGGAATCCGTGGCGGAACTCTCTGACATCCCTACTCTTGCTCTAGCCCAAACAATGGTGGTGCTGAAAAGGACCAATAGCAGATGCTGCCACTGCCTACCTGCTCATTGCCTGGCCTCTGCCAGTGAAGCAAGCAAGCAGTTGCATGCATAAGAAAACAGAATGGGGAACAATAGCATTTGGTGACAATGGTGGGAAATAGGTAGGTTCACTTAGGGAGCAGCCTGTTGAGGGCATCTGCCCAAGTGCCCTCCAAAACCTGGAGCTGGCGCTTACTGGGGTGAAGTCTTCCATGGCGGTGGCCTCCTGCATTTTCTGTGGTCTTTTCAGTGCCAGGTGAAGGCCTTTCAATTCACGCAGGCCTTTTAAACACATTTTAAACATTTTGCATTGTTAAAAAAGAAATCATGGTCTGAGTTATGCTTCACTTTATCATCTGAGGTGCTAATTGGTTTTATTTTTCTGCTGTAAGAAAGGGACTTTTTTATAAAAAAGTTGCAGTTTAGTGTTTTTAATCATAACATCTTAATCATCGTATTGTATCTTAAATCTTAATATGTTTTTTATTCCTTGTTCAGTGGGCATATGTTGCTGGGTCGCCATATATATATGGTAAGCACAGAAGGGTGCAAACCTATGAGGATGGCTGTAAGCCTTCGAACTCGGAGGCTTAGGGCCATCTAGTGCAAAGCGGGAGGAGTGGCAGAGGTGTTTTTGCCCATTTAGTTGAGGCATCAGAGAGGGGGAGGGGAGGAGGCTGGGGAAGGCTTGCATCCCAGCTTCCGCAGTCCCCTCCTCTCCCCACTCATGGGAACACCCTTTCTGACTTCTCCGAGGTCACCGTGGCAACTTCAGAGAGGCAGCGGGCATGGTTCTCTTTGCACCTGCTGCGAGGGAGAGGGGGCGGGGAGCTCGGACTCCTGGGTCTGAGGTCAGAGCGGTGTCTCCAATATGGATGTAAGGATTTTGTTAAATCCGCTCCATCTGTGTTTCACAGATTGTCAGCCGCCTTTTGTTCCATCATCCGTTCACAGGTGGATTTGATTGTTTTTCTGTTGTGCGGAAAATACACAAATAATTCCATAAGAGGGTTTGCAACAATTAACATAATGTCCCTTAGTTTGTAACATTTACCGTATTGTCCCCCATTCCATTCCAACCAATTACGTAGGGAGGTGGTGGGCTCTCCCACACTGGAGGCATTCAAGACAAGGCTGGATGGACAGCCACCTGTCAGGGATGCTTTGACTTGGATTCCCGCACTGAGTAGGGGGTTGGACTTTATGGTCTTGTAGGCCCCTTCCAACTCGACTATTCTATGATTCACCTTTTCCCCATGTATATTTGCCAGTCTCAGCAGAAACGTGCATATTTTCCTAAGGGAGTATGAACCCCACTCACCATTCTGGCTGGCGGCGTCTGCAGAGGGGGGGAGGCAATCCGTCCCTCCATCTGGAATCCTGCCCGGCTGGCTCCGCTCTGCAGCGAGTCC
This sequence comes from Heloderma suspectum, assembly GCF_057233095.1. Taxonomy (NCBI): domain Eukaryota; kingdom Metazoa; phylum Chordata; class Lepidosauria; order Squamata; family Helodermatidae; genus Heloderma; species Heloderma suspectum. The sequence continues at coordinate 8,991,880 of NC_139466.1, forward strand.
ACGGAGCTGCCGGCCGGGCCCATCCGCACCTGGACTGCCGTATATTTACATATATATTTACGTAGCCTATCACAGCAAAGAGCAGGGACACAAATGGCAGCCGCTACGCCATTTGCATCCCTGCTCTTTGCCGTGATAGGCTATGTAAATATTTACATAGCCAATCACAGGCATGGATGAAAATGGCGGCCATCATAGCGGCTGCCATTTCATTCCACAGCCCGGCTGCAGAAGGAAGACGACGATCTGACCCAGAGCAGCTGCCGCCGCCAGGTAAAGTCCGTCCCGGGGGGATTTTGGGGGGTTGTGTTGGGGGGGGTAGTCTGTTCCGCCGCGGACTCTGGGATTCTTTAGAATTCAGCCTCACTGGAGTCTGGCAGATTTCTCTGCCATCCCTATATTTTCCTACGAATAAATATGTGTAAATTTTAGGAAAGTAAACACAAAAGATTTATTCATTCATTCATTCATTCATTTCTATACCACCCAATAGCTGAAGATCTCTGGGCAGTTCACAAAAATTAAAACCACAGAGCACAGCATAAAACAATATAAATATGAATGCTTAAAACCACAATATAACAGTACAACCAGAATAAAACCTAGCAGCTATGCAGAAATTTAAAATACAGATTTAAAACACCAAAGCAAAAGACTAGGAAGCTAAAATGCTAAAATACTGGGAGAATAAAAAAGTTCTTCATCTGGTGCTGGAAGCAGTACAATGTAGGTGCCCGGCAAACCTCTCTAGGGAGCTCATTCCACAGCCAGGGGGCACAGCAGAGAAGGCCCTCTTTCTGGTAGCTACCCACCTCAATTCCGTTGGTAGGGGCTCATGGAGACAGACCGCTAAGGATGATCTTAGGGTCCAGGCAGGCACATACGGGAGGAGGTGATCCTTCAGATAACCTGGCCCCAAGCCATTAAGGGCTTGGAATGTTAATACCAGCACTTTGAATCAGGCCCGGAAATGGACTGGCAGCCAGTGCAGCTGGAAGAGTACTGGCATAATGTGATCTTGTTGGCCAGTCCCTGTTAACAATCTTGTTCCCTTATTTTGGACTAGCTGAAGTTTCCGGACCGATCCAAAAGTCCATGGACAGCATGCAGCCTGAGGGGGTCCATTCACAGAGGATTCTGCAGGTCGGATCCTTAGAAATCTGAGCTCCTTCTAGTCTGTCTCGAATTTCTCCAGCATCCCTTTTCTCCAACCTCACATCCAGGAACACGCAGTATCTTATGGCCCACTGTGTAGGGGCTATAGAATTGCTGTCTAAATAAATATATGAATGAACCAGGACATCAGTTCCTACCATGGAGTTTCTATAGCCAAGAATGCATGTGGCATGTTGTGCACAGCTCTCCCCACTGGGGGTAATCTGTGGAATTCATTCCATGCAGTTGCTTTAGGTTGTGTTTGATTTGCAGCACTCCCTGTGAGCCAAGCTTCTTGCGGTGGTGCCAGGAATTGTGTGTCCTTTCCTGACACCATGTAATATTCTCCGTAGGTCAGGAATCCGCTGTGGAGACAAGATGATTGCTGAGCTAAAGTCCTCTTCAGAAAGAGCCTCCACATATTCAAAGAAGCTAATCTGTGGAAGGGGTTTAAGTAAGATTATTAACTGAGATGCGATAACAAATGGCTAACTAACAGTAGCAGGCCTCAGTCAAGCTCTTCTGCACTAAAGGAGCTCCCACCTGGCTTATGACTATGTGACTTTAGTCTCTCTTTTTTAGAGGGCCTTGGAGGATTGGCCTTAAAACGGGTGGGGAACCCGCAAACTACAGCCTATTTATTTACTTGTGTAATTATTTGTCTTTAATATAAATCACTCATATTAAAGAAATGTCTAAGTGATGTACAAAAACAAGTCTTCATACCAAGGACAAGATTACTTTCCTGGGAATACGTGTTGGGAAATGTATGTTTTCAGTAGGGTCTGAAAACCATGAAAGGTTGGCACATATTGAATGTGCAGTGGTAAGGAATCCAGAGAGTGGGTGCTGCTACAATACTAAAGGCCCTATTCCAAGCCATCATGGACTGGACTTCTGAAATCTGGGCCCCACCAGGAGGGTATCAGACTATTCAGATTCACAAAGTGGGTTTACTAGTCATAACATGAGTAAATCCGGGGTGTATTCACTGAGTATGCCACTTCCAAAATCATGGGTGCCACCAGGAGGGTAGATTCTCCGGATGTTCATACCGTGGCTAGCTAGCTACCCATGGGAAACCCACAAGCAGGACATGAATGCAATAGCACCATCCTGCTCATGTTCCCCAGCAACATTTGTATAGGGATGTCAGAGAATTCCACGACGGATCTCGGTGAGGCCAAATGCCAGTGCATTCAGCCCCCTGAAATCTGTTACTGAACAAAGCCCCCACCCCCAACCCAGGAAAGGCATGCGGGACGAAGTCCCCACCGCCCCCACCCCACAAAAGGCCCGTGAAATGGAGCACTTACCTGCTCCTGTCTGTGCTGCTTTGCGAATGGTGGCCGTCCTGCGGCCGCCATTCGCTTCCTCCTCTTCATAGCCATGATAGGCTATGTAAATACTTACGTAGCCTATCACGGCTAATGCAGGGATGCCATTTGCATCCCTGTGGAGGTCGTGATAGGCTACGTAAGTATTTACGTAGCCTATCACGGCAGGGGGGAAAAAAACCCAGCGTACGCAAATGGCGGCGGCTACCGCCATTTGCGTACGCTGGGGTTTTTCCCCCTGCCGTGATAGGCTACGTAAATATTTACGTAGCCTATCATGGCTCAATACAGGGATGCAAATGGCGGCTACGACAGCCACCATTTGCATCCCTGCAGGGCTGCCCAGTGCCCAGATGTCCGGCTGTGGGCGGCCGGGGGCAGCTGGAGCCGGCCGGCAGCTCCACGGCTTGGCCGCGGAGCGGAGCCGGCCGGGCAGGATTCCGGGGGGAGGGACGGAGCGCCTCACCCCCCGTCGAGGATTCTGGAGGGAGGGACGGAGTGCCTCCCCCCCACCACGGATTGCCTGGCACGGAGCCAGGTAGGTGTTTTGTACATCCCTACATTTGTACACAGGCTCACTGCCTCTGATACTGGAGGTAGCATAGAGCCATCAGGACTAGTAGCCATTGATAGCCTTCTCCCCCATGCATTTGTCTAATTCCTTTTTAAAGCCAGCCAACTTTGTAGCCATCACTACATGTCTGTCTGTCTGTCTGTTTATCTATCTATCTGTTACATTTATATCCTGCCTTTCCTCCAAGGAACCCAATGCTGCTTAGATGGCCCTCCTCCTCTCCATTTTATCCTCACAACAAGCCAATGAGGTAGGTTAGGCTGAGAGTAAGTGACTGGCCCAAAGTGACCTAGTAAGCTTCCATAGCTTAGTGAGGATCAGAACCCAGATCTCCGGAGTCCCAGTCCAACACTCTAGCCACTACACTACGCTGGCTCCACATCTTGGGGTAGCAAATCCCATAGTTTAACTTTGTTGTTGGAGTGCGATGCCTATCATCCCTCACAACTGGCTGGGGCTGATGGGAGTTCCAGTCTAGCAACATTTGAGCGGGCACATGTTCCCTGTCCCTGTAACTGTTATACAATTTGTTTGTGCTTAAAAAGCAAGCAAACAAGATGTTTTATTTCCCACAGATTTAGAACAGGAAGCAGTGGTTTAGCTGAAGCTATGGAGAGCAGTCTAATCTGAGTTACAAAATGGGATTGGCTGGTCGTTAGGCAAAGCATATACCATGAGCCCTGATGAATCCTGGAGCATCCATGACAGAACTAGGGGTGAACGAAAGTCACTTACCTTTTCTCGCAGCTTTTTCGCGGTGGGGGGGAGCGCTTCGCTGCTCCCCCCGCGAAGTTCAGGCCAGGGGGGGGGAGGCTTCCCGCCTCGCCCGGCCGAAATTCAGGCCGGGGGGGGAGGCTTCCCGCCTCGCCCGGCCGAAATTCAGGCCGGGGGGGGAGGCTTCCCGCCTCGCCCGGCCGCGAACACGAAAGTAAAAAAAAAAATGTCCCCTGATAGGCTACGTGACGATTCACGTAGCCTATCACGGCTAGATCTGGAAAGTCAGCCGTGATAGGCTACGTGAATCGTCATGTAGCCTATCACGGGTGACTTAAAAAAAAAAAAAAAAAGCACGTACACGAATGGCGGCCCCCATAGGGAGCCGCCATTCGCGTTCCTTATTTAGTTGCTGTAGTCTACGTAAATCTTTACGTAGACTACAGCGACCAAATAAGGAACGCGAATGGCGGCTCCCTATGGGGGCCGCCATTCACGTGCGCGCTTTTTTTTTTAAAGTCACCCGTGATAGGCTATGTGACGATTCACGTAGCCTATCACAGCTGACTTTGCAAATCTTGCCATGATAGACTACGTGAATCGTCACGTAGCCTATCAGGGGACTTTTTTTTTTTTTCTTTCATTGCAATGGCGGGGGTGGCAGCCGGTCGAAAGACCGGCTGCCGCTCCCGCCCCGCTCGAACACCGGACGAACCGCCAGCCGGACCCGCTGCCGGGAGGGACATTCAGGGAAGGTAAGTCCCGTCCCGGGGGGGGGGGCAGGGGGCGGGGGGGCGGAGGATTTCTCCCCGAAACTTGTTCGGGGGGCCGAACACGTTGGCGCTCGGCCCCCCGAAGTTTCGGGGAGAAATTCTCCTCCATCCCTAGACAGAACAATTTAGATTTAACAAGTCAGCAACATCGTCTTTCTCCCAAACAGAGCAGTAACAACTGCTACTTGCACAAGCAGCAACTCCTGTAACAGAACTCAACGATGCCTGTACGCGACCGTCTTGTAATGATTCTTTGGATGACCAAACATGTCCTTTTTCCAGACAGCAAGGAAACTGTAACCCCGCCTCTGAGTTGTTCCCTACAAATACTGAGTCAGCTGCCTGTCAGAGCAAAGGATGAGGGAGGAAGAGAGGAAACAAATGTCTTCCTCAAAAAGAAAAAGAGGGAAAAAAGCCTGCACGGAATTTGTCTCTGCATGGGCAACCATTTAAAGGGCCGATGTGAGAGGAAGCAGCATGAGGCTGTAAATACACTGAAGGCAGAGCCTCGGCAACTGAGCGCTGTGCCAAATAAAGCAGAAGAAATGCCGTCAAATATACATCTCCACATGGTTCCAGATTACTTCCAGCTAGCTTCCTCCGATTTATCCAGGAGACCTCTCCAAGTTACAGCAAGTAACCTATCGCCTGCATACAGAAGGCAGGCATCCACCGAGAACACGTTTCTCGCTGCTGTCTCTGAAGGCCGGCTGGTCCGGTTCCTTGCATTGCATCCATTATTCACAACAAGTTGTTGCCTCTGAAGTTGGATAAAACCTGACAAAGAGAAAGTGCCATTTAGGGTAGGGATGTACAAAAGGCACTTACCTGGTCCCGCACCTTGCTTCACAGTGGGGGGGAGGCGCTTCGGTTCTCCCCCCAAAGTTCAGGCCGGGGGGAGGCACCCCGCCTCACCTGGCCGAAATTCAGGCCGGGGAGAAGTGCCCCGTCTCCCCGGCCGCGAAATACAAAAGTGAAAAACACACACACACCCGTGATAGGTTACGTAACGATTTACGTAGCCTATCATGGCTAGATTCCCAAAGTCAGCCGTGATAGGCTACGTAAATCGTTACGTAGCCTATCACGGGTGACTTTGGGAAAAAAAAAAGCATGTATGCAAGTGGCAGCGCCCATGGGCGCCGCCATTTGCGTTCCTTGTTTGGTCCCGGGTAGTTTACGTAAAGATTTACATAGACTATGGCAAAAATAAGGGCAATGCTATTTGCGTTGCCCATATTTTCACCGTAGTCTACGTAAATCTTTACGTAGACTACAGGGACCAAATAAGGAACGCGAATGGCGGCTCCCTATGGGGGCTGCCATTTGCGTACGCGCTTTTTTTTTTTTTCAAAGTCAGCCGTGATAGGCTACGTGACGATTAACGTAGCCTATCACAGCTGACTTTGCAAATCTAGCCGTGATAGGCTACGTTAATTGTTACGTAGCCTATCACAGGGGTGTTTTTTTTTTTTTTACTTTTCTTATAATGGTGGCGGCTGCAGCCGGTCAAAAGACCGGCTGCCGCCCCCGCCCCTGACGAAGACCTGCCAAACTGCCGCTGGGACCCGCCACCAGGAGCAACATTCGTAAAAGGTAAGTCCCATCCCGGGGGGGGGGAGAATTTCTCCCCGAACCTTCAGAGGACCGAATGCATTGGCACTCGGCCCCCTCGAAGTTTCGGGGAGAAATTCTCCCCCATCCCTAATGTAGATACATGGAATGTGCTTGAAAGCCAGTTTTGAAATCCTGTAAGCAGACACCACAGATCTGGCATCAGAGACTGGCATCTGCCAAGGATCATGTGCCAGCAGTGGGCCCACTGTCAAAACTCAAAGGCCCTGGATCCTGCTACTTCTCCTCCTTGCTGTTGCTGTCTACCCTCTCCAAGAAAGTGATCAGTGGTCAGAACAATGTGAAAGGTTGTCACAGAGAGGAAGGCCAGGATCTCTTCTCCATCATCCAAGAACGCAGGACATGGACTAATGGGCTCAAGTTACAGGAAGCCAGATTCTGGCTAAACATCAGGAAAAACTTCCTGACTGTAAGAGCAATACAACCATGGAACCAATTCCCTAGGGAGGTGGTGGGCTCTCCCACACTGAAGGCATTCAAGATGAGTCTGGGCAGCCATCTGTCAGGGATGCTCTGACTTGGATTCCAGCATTGAGCAGGGGTTGGACTTGATGTCCTTGTAGGCCCCTTCCAACCCTACTATTCTATGATTCTGTGATTGTATGAAGGAACAGCAGTTTCCATTTCCTTTACCTGGCATGGATTAGGCCCAGAAAAACAGGGCAAGCCAATGATAAGGAGGAACAGTGATGATGAAGTGGTTGAGCTACTCAGGATGACCCCCCCCCCAATGGCTCATCTTGCCCAAGAGCCCCTTAAACCTGGAGCCAGCACCGGCACACCATCGTTAACCAAATGGTTATGACTACAGCCGAGTGCAGAAATAGCCTCTTGAAATTCTCTACCGTATTTGTGGGCAGGGAAATTTGGGAGGCAATTTCACTGAATTCCTCCAGGGGAGGAGAAATGTTCAGCCATTTCTCCCAGGTCGGGGTCCCCATGGGCAGGCCTCATAGCACAGCTTCTTTCTTTTTTTGGTAAAAGGTTTCTGGGGTTTTTGTGCTGCAACAGCACCAACTGTGTTGGCAGGCTGCCCCCATTTTGCATCCACCACCATGCAGGTGTGAGGGGAGGGGGCAGTGCTGTGTCCAGCTCCAGGGATGAGTTGGAGTTAGTGCTGTGCCAAAATCTGCCCTCCAATTTCCTGGAAGTTTTCTTCCCCCATGAAAGGGGCTTCCACTGTTCTGACGCATTCACAGGACAGTAAATAATTTATGTTGAATTTCTTTTGGTGGCGTTTTTCACCTTACCTAATCACAGGCTGCCTGTGCATTTCCTAATCTGAAAAAAGCCCCAAGGGAGGAATTACGTGATGGAGCCTTAAACTGGGCTTCAGTGGAAGTGTAGGGAGCTGGGGAGGCTGCAGGCTGCCAAAGAGATAATTGTACAATGAAAGCACATTTACGCTCACTCCTCAGCCACCTCCTAAGTAAGGTAAGCCCAAGGAACCCAAATTCTTGAGAATTTCTTCCCAAAAAATCTGTATTGAATTTCTTTTCAAAAGCAATTTGTCTCCTATAAAACTGATTGAGAATGATAAAAAAATGTAGGAGAAATGTTTGGCACAGCACTGGTTATCACACCACCACCACCACCCTTTTTTCCAGGCTGCCACTGGGAACTAAAGGGAGGTGGGGTGCTCAAAAAGGGAAAGAAACAGTCAAGTTAAAGTTGATAAAATAAATCTCTAAGTGGGAACACCAACACTATAGTGAGATGATTATTGAAAGTGTTTGCAGTCAATGTGACACCCAGTAAAAATGGAAATTATCTAGTAAACCACAATGGCTAGACCAGAGTGAAAGAACTACTCTGAAAGGATTAGTGTGTAAGGACCTCAGTGTGATTCAAAAAAATGTGTTCTAAGTCCTATCTTCTTCCCATACTCACACATGCAAATGTAGATTCTGTGTTACTCCACATTACTACAACCTCTGTTATCCCTCCCTTGTCTCCAGGAACTTACCTATTCCAGACACAGCTGAAACTGTACCCTCCTCATATCTGGCCCTGTTCTGGGGCTCATGGAAAAAGGCATCCTCTCTCCTATGTGGCCACCAGTCCAGCCATAGATGGATTGGAAGGTATCAGATTCAATTCTTGTTATCTGCAGGTATGGCTGGGAAAAACCTCTGCTGCTGCCAGTCTGTGTAGAAAATATGGAGGTAGATGGACCAGGGCCCTGAAATATTATACAACAGCTTCCTATGTTCTGAGTGATGTGAAACCACCTGAAATTGGTGTAAGTTGGACTCCTGTTCTTCATTAATTCTGCTGCTTCGTAACGGTCTTGTCAACTGACATGTTTGCTATGATAATCTGCAAGCAATAGTTACTGCAAGCCTGAGACTTGTTGCTTCCTTTAAGGGAAATTAATGTTGCAGGGATAACATTCACAGGAACGTTAAGAGAACTGCCAGGGAGGTTTGTTCATTGTGGTACTTTAATCTTTTCCCTCACTCGCTTCTGGGTTGGGGTACTTTGTTTAAGTTACCCCAGTTTTGTCAATTTTCACATCCCCCTATCAATTCCAATGAGGTCCTCAAAAATCCCTTGTATTTAGCAAGACCTTTTATGGCAACACACACACATACACACACGCACGCACGCATCTTTGCTAATGCTAATGTATCCTCAGGGAAGAATTGAAAGCATGATGTGTTTCACAAACATCTCAAACTGTTCAAAATTGCCCTGATTTTGAACTGCCTTTGTTTGCCCTCATCATGAGCCTAAAAAACTGTTACCTGAATAGCAGTGAAACATTCACTGGAACCCCACTCACTTCATGATTGGCTGAGAGCACCAATATGACTAATACAGGAAGCATTGCACTTGCTCTCGATTGCCTCTGTTTGCCCTCAGTGATTTCATCACATAGCCCCATCTGATTTTTTTTCATGCAGCATCAAGACCACATCCCATTCATTATGTCGTCCTTGATTTGCCATGGGCCTAACTGAAGAAAAAGATGCAGTTATTCAAACAGGAAGAGGGATAGCAGAGAGGAGAAGCAATTACAGGGAAGAGAATTGGGGAAAAGGTGCTATATCCTTAGCCCCTTCCCTGGGAACACTACTTTTGAACTAAAAATTGAAATTGGGGGACATTTGGTACAACCTTATTATCACTATCAATGTGAGGGGTGATCTTTTGAGGGTTTTTTGCTTTCTATTATTTTTGCAGGTTTTGTTTTTAAAATCAGATATTTACAATACCATCTTTTTTCTTTTCTTTTTCAGTTTTGGTGTAGGTTCTTAGAGGACAATAACAATTCTAGGCATATAATTGAAAACCTGGGGTGGGGCTGAGTAAGATTCAGAAAACACAATATGCTTCCAGTTAAGTTTGCTCTATCATCTTGGTTCAGGTGAGGAAGAATACTCTGAGTTTATTTGTATTTATTTTTATTTTTAGTGGAAACCACCTTGGTGAGACAAAAGTGGCTATAGGCAATTAAGTCAATGGCCAACCCCACATCTCATTGCTGTGAATTCCTTAAATCAGTTCTGTGTTCTGTGAAGAAGAGAGAGAGGGAGAGAGAGAGATTATTTCTTCACTGGCACCTCAAATGTACATAGGCTGTATTCTGGGGTGATGGCATCCGTCAACAAGTTCTGTTGTCAGAGAAGGGAGAGGAAGAGGACTCAAATTTTATTAAGAGAAAGTGAGAATATCCCTTTCCATTATTTCTGTACTGCTTTAGTAGGTCAAAGCTGGCTGCCGATTTACCTTCCTGTGTCTGCTTTGCCTTGGGAGTCTACCCTTGTCTGAGAGTGATGTCTTCTAATTGTTGTTTATAGATGACACAAGACTTCAGAATTCATTTTTCTTCCTTTCCCCAGATTTGTTCTGAAAAACTGTGCAGTTTTCTTTTTCTTCCTCCTTAGTTTCTTCCCTGTGAAATGTCTTCAGACTAGGGATGTACGAAAGGCACTTACCTGGTCCCGCAGCTTGCTTCGCGGTGGGGGGGGAGGCGCTTCGGTTCTCCCCCCGAAATTCAGGCTGGGGGGGAGGCGCCCTGCCTCGCCCGGCCGAAATTCAGGCTGGGGAGAAGCGCCCCGTCTCCCCGGCCGCAAAATACAAAAGTGAAAACAAAACAAAACACACACACCCGTGATAGGCTACGTAATGATTTGCGTAGCCTATCACGGCTAGATTTCCAAAGTCTAGCCGTGATAGCGTTGCCCTTATTTTCAAATAACAAATAGCGTTGCCCTTATTTTCGCCATAGTCTACGTAAATCTTTACGTAGACTACCCGGGCCCAAATAAGGAACGCAAATGGCGGCGCCCATGGGCTCCGCCATTTGCGTATGCGCTTTTTTTTTTTCAAAGTCACCCATGATAGGCTACATAACGATTTACGTAGCCTATCATGGCTGACTTTGGAAATCTAGCCGTGATAGGCTACGTAAATCGTTATGTAGCCTATCACATGTTGTTGTTTTTTTTACTTTATTTTGTAATGGCAGCAGCGGCAGCTGGTCGGAAGACCGGCTGCCGCCCCCGCTGAACCACCGCCGGGACCCACCGCCGAGAGGGACATTCGCAGGAGGTAAGTCCCATCCCGGAGGGGTGGCGGGGCGGTGGCGGAGAATTTCACCGCCAATTTTGGGGGGCCAAATGCGTTGGCATTCGGCCTCCCCGAGATTCGTGGAGAAATTCTCCGCCATCCCTACTTCAAACCAAGAGAAAGAAAGAAGAAAAAATATTTCATGCGGATTTGAGCAAATGTCAGTCTTTTGACATCACCATACTTTTTAATAGGGCAGCAAAACCCAATGGTAGCTTTCCACACTACCATCTGGGTAGCGGAGTGCACACCAAAGAGAGTGGAAAGTCTGTCATGAAAGTCAAATTCCCCTTTCCTTCTTGACAAGTCTGGGGAAGCCATCCTGGTGTAGGGGTGCACGAAAGTCACTTACCTGGTCTCGCAGCTTTTCGCGGTGGGGGGGAGGTGCTTCGCTGCTCTCCCCACGAAGTTCAGGCTGGGGGGGGAGGCTTCCTGCCTCGCCCGGCTGAAATTCAGGCTGGGGGGGAGGCTTCCCGCCTTGCCCGGCCGGACCGGCTGCCGCTTCCGCCCCGGACGAAGACCCGATGAACTGCCGGCTGGACCCACCGCCGGGAGGGACATTCGGGAAAGGTAAGTCCCATCCTGGGGGGGGTGCGGGGTGCGGGGGGGGGTGCGGAGAATTTCTCCCCGAAACATGTTCGGGGGGCCGAACAGGTTGGCTCTCGGCCCCCCGAAGTTTCGGGGAGAAATTCTCCGCCATCCCTATCCTGGTGTGCTTGTAAAATGGGCCCTAAATTTGAAATCTGGAATCATTTTTGGAATTTGGAATGTAACTTTATGGTGTTTCAGTGATTTTCAAGTGGTGCTTTTGAATGTTGACTTTGAAATATACGTTTAAAGGTATCTCTTGAGACTTGGGGAATGCAAGGCAATAATTTGGGTAAAGCAATGCTATAGGGGTGGAGGAGAGAGAATACATGGAAGGGTAACAGCCACTTCCTAAACCCTGCCTGGGCAGAATGTATGTGTTTGAGTGTGAGAGAGACTGTATGTGAGAGTGTGTGTGAGTGCAGTGCTTTTACCTTTTTTGCAAACTAAGTGATATCCTTCATATATATAATTTCTAACTATCCCAGCTCCGGGGCTGGGGCAGTCCTCCTCTCCAGTGTCATTCCAGGGACAAGTTCTCCCCAGTCCATCCCTGACACATCCCTGCTTACACCCTTTTTGTCATTCCTGCTATATAATTATCAGTGTTGGAGTAGCCAAGGTAGTCAAAGGAGGCCCTCTGTAGAAGACCTTGCTTTATCTCTGTCCACAGAGGAGGAGGTCTACAGTATACTATGACCCCAGGGATGACCACCCAGAGCCCTTAGGATTGTACCCTAATTCTCTTTTCTTTTCTTTTTTTTTTTTGCTAAATTAATTACTCATATTATAGCTTTCTATTCTCAATACGTTTAAACATATTCATAAAGTGGATTAATGGGAAGAACGGGTGAAGGGTAATATCATTAATGTTGCAAGCAAAATTTTATTAGGAAAAGTTGCTTGAAAATCCCTCCCTCCCCTGTGACCTAGCTGGATTCTGGAATTTGATTTGCTTCGAATAATATATGACACTGTCATAATGAGCCCATTGGTCCACCTAGCACAGGATTGTGTACTCTGGCCAATAGTGGCTCTCAGAAGTCTGTGACAGATGTTTTGCTTTGATGATGCTGATTGAACCCAGGATTTTCTGCAGAAAAAGCATTTGCTCTTCTACCAATGAACTATGGACCTCGCCTGTGCAGCAGTCTTATACTGACCGAGGCCATGGGTCCATCTAGTCTGCTGTTATCAACTTTGACAGGCAGTGGCTTTCTGGGGTCTCAACAAGGAATTCTTTATATCACCTCTCAGCTGATCCTTTACACTGGAGATGCCAGCAATTAAAGCTGGGTCTTTTTGCAGGTAAAGCTGTGTTTACTACCCAGTCTTGGAAACAAGATAGGCTCCGGTACACATTTGTAAGTGGTTTTAGTTCTGATCATTGTTTGACTTCTGCAGGAAGTATATGAACTGAATTTGTGTTCTTGAGAGAGGCAGTAATATTATTTTCTTAAAATCGCAATGTGAAGGATCTGCTGGGACCAGGCTCAACCTCCCTGTGAGGTAGGATCACTCAGGACCCAACCCTGGCTCTCCTTCCAAAAACAGAACTGGCCAGACCCAGCCTTCTAGTCCCCCAAAATACCCAGTAGCCACCCTCCTAAGCCAAGAGGCACTGGAATTAGCACTGAGGTTATGCAGAGAAATCACACCAACTGAAGGTTGGATAAAGGTTTATTAAGATAAAAATAAAGGGGTAGAGGGAAAGGGAAGAATGGAAGTAGCAAGTTACACAAAGGGGTACAAAGCCAAATTACTTGAGCATATACAGAGAGCTTTATGAATGCACATCCAAGCCAAAATAATAAAACTACCTGGCCTATTCTTACATACCTAAGTATGGCAAGTTAACACTAAGTTAACACTAGGGGTGTATGAAACCCCGCTTACCTGGCTCCGCCAGGTTCTGCTGGGGGGGGAGGTGCTCCATCCCTCCCCCCAGAATCCTGGCCGGCTGGATCCGCTCCGTGGGGATTCCGTGGAGCCGCCGGCCAGCTCCTCCAGCAGCCAGACATCAGGCCGCTAGCTAGCAGGGATGCAAATGGTGGCTGCTGTAGCTGCCGCCATTTGCGTCCCTGTATTCAGCCATGATAGGCTACGTAAAGACTTATGTAGCCTATCACGTCTGGGTTTAAAAAAAAAAAAAGCACGCAAATGGCGGAGGCTATGGCCGCCGCCATTTGCGTTCCTTATTTTGGCTGTCTTAGTCTATGTAAATATTTACGTAGACTAAAACGGCGAAAATAAGGGGGAGCACAAATAGTGTAGCGGGCGCTATTTGCGTTCCCGTTTATTTTTGCCGTCTTAGTCTACGTAAATATTTACGTAGACTAAGACGGCCAAAAATAAGGAACGCAAACGGTGTCGGCCATAGCCGCCACCATTTGCGTACACTTTTTTTTGTTTTTTTTTAACCCAGACGTGATAGGCTATGTACATAGTCTTTACATAGCCTATCACGAATGGGGGAGGGAAACAGACTGCAAATGCGGCGGCGGCGGCAGCCATTCGGAAGATCAGCCGCTGCTGCCGCCGCCGCCGCTGCCGCTGGAGCCGCCGCCATCTGGAACATCCGCCCCAGGTAAGTCTCGTCCTGGGGCGGATCCACGGGGGGTGGGGGGGGTGGCAGGCCGTTCTGCCACGGAGTTCGGGGGGGCGAATGCACTGGCATTTGGCCTCACCGAGATCCATGGCAGAATTCTCTGACATCCCTAGTTAACACTTCCTAATTTGCAGGGACTGCCCCTGGCCTTGAGCAAAGGGCTGAGGAGCCTCCAGATATAACACACAATCCCAGGTGGTTACATCAGGGTTGACTACCTGGCCTAATCTTATGGTGGAAAACAGGCTGTCATTCTTGACACACATTTCCAAAGCTTGAATTCCAATGATGAACTATTTTGCCAAATTTGAGCTGTGATGGTTATCTCCTGTAGCTTAGTCTATATATAACTTTACAAAATAGGATTATTTTCCCCAGCCCTGCATGAATGAAATATCTTTTGTCATCAGTGATATCAAGCAAGTTGTGTTCTCCTATCCAGTGGGGAAATAAATATGATTCTGAAGTTAGATAATGATTTGGCCCAGTGATGGTGGTGGGGAGAGGCAAAATTGAATCACGTGTGTGTTTTCTTTCTCCCAGGTTCTATTTAATTGCAAATAGTTACTTTTTTATTTAAAATCAAGAACATCTCTTTTCTAAGGCCTAATTTTCAGGTGTAGTTAAATTAGAAAGATATGTGTATATTCCTATGATGGAGCTCAGCAGAAATAAATGTACCACAAAAGGAATTATACAGTGAGAAATCTTTGCTGTAAGAACATCAAGCTTGGGGATAGGTTTTGAATTCATGCAAATGATGGCTTTGCATAAACATAGGCATGCCACTGAGATGAGAGAGAGAGAGAGAGATTCAGCTATTGGGCAGTATAGAAATGAAATAAATAAATAAAATAAACCTGCTAGGATTTTTTTTTTATTATTTTTGCAGGTGGGGGGCGGCATCTACTTAGGTCATGGTGGTACAAAATTATTTCCTTCAGACAGAGGTGGGGGGACTTTTTCTTTGGCTTTAGGGATTCATCAGTGTATAGTCAAATTCCAGTTAAAGCTGAGCTGAACGTTCAGAAATTACCTGAGTCAGATGAGAATATCTGTCATCTGTGTATGATGCCACTTCTGGGAACCAGCAACTGCAGTTATCCAGTCAGGTGGTGACATGTCCAATGGCCTTGACCTTCTCTCTGCAGTTCAGAGGATGACCCTCTCTCTAGTTCAGAGGACAACCTGGATGACTCATCCTTGCCCCCCCCCCAGTCTTTCTAGACTAGAAGACATGGCTTTACCTGACTTGTCAAATTCAGAGGACTCTCTCCCAGTGCAGCACCCATCACCCCCAACCAAAAAGATCCAGATAGCTTCCCAGTTGGGTCGGGAGCAAGGCCTACAGCAGAACTAGTCCAGCCAGCCGTTACAAGTTCTCAGAAGCTCTTTGCACGCTGCTGAAGCAGCAGCTATAGGTGAGAAGTCTTCATCTTCTCTGTCCAAGGTCCTGACCAGCTCTGCCTGGTTC
Organism: Heloderma suspectum; assembly: GCF_057233095.1. Classification (NCBI taxonomy): domain Eukaryota; kingdom Metazoa; phylum Chordata; class Lepidosauria; order Squamata; family Helodermatidae; genus Heloderma; species Heloderma suspectum. The sequence goes on from NC_139466.1 coordinate 9,007,313, forward strand.
TAGCCTGACTCCAGGCATGTCCAGACCTTGCTGATCAAAATGTTACTGTCCTCACTTCACCTCCCAGAAGCCACCTTCAGTGGATGTGATTCTATTGTGTCTGCTGTGACACTACCCCATTATGAGTTACTGCAACTGCAGCTCATTTCCTTGGGAGCTCAGAGCTGGGGGCAGGCAGGACACTTTACTCATTAGTGCAGGAGATGGGGAAGGCCGTGGGGCTCACCATTCTGGACCACCATGGCCAGAACAGAACCTAGCCAGGATTGGGCTGCTACCAAGGCAGGGTAAGGTGATTCTCAGTTACTGGAGTCACTAAGGGATGGAAGAAAGTTTAGTTCTGACCTTAATGGTGCCCCTGAGTACATCCCTTCAGTTTCTTGTATATAACAGGAATTTCTGTAAGTAATGCATTGCACCAGGAGAGGGGAGAAATAAAGCCAAAGGGGCATAGGGCTTATGACCCCAAAGCAAAGGGATGTTGAAATGGAGAGAAAGAAAGGAATCTTTGATGGGGGGAAATTTAAGAGCTTTTTTTTTTTTTTTGGAGGGGGGTAGGAGAGCTAAAACACAGTGTGATGGACTGAAAAGGGTCAAGAAGTGTGTGTCTTGCATTCACCAAGGCCTCCCCTCCACCCTTTTGCCTGTTGACTATTTTTTTTAAAAAATGAAGTAATCTCTTGGCAGCATCCCCCAAAACAGGAGCTGTTAGTCTGCTCACAGATATGTGGAGTAGACTTTTGGTTAAAAAGGATCATTTGCTATTGATCTCAATGGCCTCCAAAGTATCACAATTATGTTCTTTGGGATTAAATGTCTGGGTTCAGGATGGAAGGTCTGGCTATGATAAAATGTAGCAGTGACTGTGACTCGCTTGCTGGCAATAAAATACAGCATAAAAAGAGAGGCTAAAGATTGCAGCCCCCTAACAATTTCTGCCCAGGTTAGAATATCATTTCTGTCTTCAGCATCGGTATCTTAGTTAAGAAGTGCATTTGCAATTCTGGGGACTGAGAGAGGGAGTGAGTGCTAACTATTTCCTGTACATTGTGCTAAACTGAGCTTGTGAATAGCTACTTGCCTACTCACCTGTGGAGAATCAGAATTATCATGAAGATGACGAATCAGAAAAGATCTGGGGGGGGTGAGCTTTGGGGGGGTAGGTGGGGAGACTATCATTGTGTCATAAATGGCTAATGTAGTAGATATGTATGTGCCCAGATGGGTTAATGCATGTCTTGTGGATGATTGGTAACATCTGTGTTTCGTGGATTATCAGGTGTCTTTCATTCTGTTATCCACTCATAGACAGAATCAGTTTTGATTGATTGATTGATTGCCAGAATGCTGTTTTATTTGTGCTGAATTGCGTTAGCACAAATTTACATTCATGCATCTGCACAACTGTGCATTAGCGCTGATGCAAATTAGCTCAAATCCCCCCTCCCCCGGTGAAAAACTGATTTGCAAGTCCTTGGAATCTGCCCAGCTCAGAAAAAGTCAGTCCACTGTGGAACCTGCAGGTTGGGTTAATAGAAATCTGAACTCATCTGAACCTGTTGTGGATTTCTCTGACATCCCTACTTGGGAATTGTCTTCAGGGGTCTAGGCATTGCCTAATTGCGTTCTCTGTTGCAGCATCCACAACCTTTTATTCCACATGGGTCTCCATGTTTATAAGTGGCAACAGCTAAGAATGTAGGAAGAGCTATGCTGGATCAGACCAAGGGTCCATCTAGACTAGGGATGGATGAGCTCATATCCATCCAGGATCGGGGAGCTTGCCAAACTGCCCCCTTGCAGCTCGCGCAGCCCGGGCCTGCTTGCCGAGCTTCCCTGCTCACCCCGCCTGCCTGCAAGCTGTGTGAGCTGCCTCCCTTCCATGTGCTGGCTGTCAAAGGCTGGTGCGGGGAAGGAGGCCCTTGGCGCAGCCACCCCCAGCCTCTCACCCTGGCCTTCTCTAGAGCAGGCCAGGGTAAGAGCGCTGGGGTGCTGCCATCTCCCCTCTTCTGCACACCGGCTGTCAAAGGCCGACACGGGGAAGAGGGGCCTCAGCGCAGCCACCCCCAACCTCTCGCCGTGTTCTCCAGCGGGGGGGGGGGAGAGGATAGGTGCCTCCTTCTTCCCTCCACCCCCACCGGCTACAGCAGCAGCAGCTGGGGACAAGCTGGTCATTTTCCGTAAGGCCAGGAAAACTTACGGAAAATGACCAGTCTTTCCTGCGCCACTGCTGCTGTAGCAAGGATGGGGGAAGAAGGAGAGGTGCTGCCTACTTCCCCTCTCCTTGCTGAGGGCGTGAGCGCCTGAGCTCTTGGCCGACTCAGCATGCCGTGAGTTGGGCAAGAGCTGAGGTCTGTGACCTGGCATCTGGGGGCTCAAACTGGCAGCTTCTCACCAGCCTTCGAGCCCCAACCAGATGCTCACGACATCCCCAATCTAGATCAGCATTCTGTTCACACAATGGCCAACCAGCTGTCAACCAGGAACCCACAAGCAGGACACAACTGCAACAGCACTCTCACTCCAATGTCCCCAAGCAACTGGTGTGCATAGGCATACTGCCTTTGAAATTGGAAGCAGCACATAGCCGTCAGGACTGGTAGCCATTGATAGCCTTCCTCTTATCTAAAAGGTAAAAGGTAAAGGTGTCCCCAACCAGTCGTGTCCAACTCTAGGGTGCGGTGCTCATCTCCATTTCTAAGCCGAAGAGCCAGCACTGTCCGAAGATGCTTCCATGGTCATGTGGCCGGCATGACTGAACACCGAGGTGCACGGAACGCTGTTACCTTTCCCGCCAAAGTGGTACCTATTTATCTACTTGCAATTTCTTGCTTTCGAACTGCTAGGTTGGCAGGAGCTGGGACTGAAGACGGGAGCTCACTCCGTCACGCAGCACTCAGGTCTCGAATTGCTGTCCTGCCCTTATCTAGCCCCTATTAAAGGCATCCAAATTGATGGCCATCACTACATCCTTTGGTAGCGAATTCCATAGTTTGACTATGAGCTGTGTGAAGAAGTCCTTTCTTTTATTTGTCCGGAATCTCCCACCAATCAGCTTGATGGGATGACCCCAGCTTGGCAGCTTCTAGTATTATGAGAGAGGGAGAAAAATGTCTCCCAATCCACATTCTCCACACCATGCATAATTCTGTAGACCTCTGCCATGTCTCCCCTTAGCCTCCTTTTTTTTCCCAAGCTAAACAATCCCAGCTGTTGTAACCTTCCCTCACGTGGGAGATTCTCCAGCCCCTTGATCATTTTTTGCTGCCCCTTTCTGCACTAATCATGGGGCAAAGTATCATGATGCACAGAAGGAAAGAAGTTTGCCTGGGAAATGTGTGTCCTTTCATGGATGGGCCTCACACGACAATTAACAATCAGCCATGTAAGAATGTGCATGCGTATAAAAACTGAGCAATTTAGACCTCTCAAAGGAAGTGATCCCCCCCCCTTCTCTTGGTTTTCCTGCCGTGGTGGTGTAAAAGGCACAGCTAGCAAGTCATTCAACATTTTGAGACACTCCAAACCAGTCACTTAAATAATAGTACCAGCCGACTACTAAGCCCTTGCCTGGTAGTGTGTAAGGTACACCTTTTAGCCACCAGGTGGCAGTAACCTTGTCATGTTTGTACAAAATAGATCTTGCCATTATTAGCTGCATATATGGAATAAAACAGTAAAAATGAAGCTATCCTCGAGTTACGGAGTGTGGGAGCAGGGAGAGCAACAGCACTCACAGTGGATTTAACTGGGGAGAAATGAAGCTTCATAGCTGTTTGCTTAGCTTTTGCAACAGCTGGACTTCTATGCTGCTGTTGTTGCCGCTGTTGCCTACATGAAAAATCACTTGGACTTAGTCTGTTCCTGTGAAATCCAGGCTTGGATTGGAGTTCTGGGTTGAAGCTGTGAAACGAGCAAAGAGGCACTCATAACTATTTGGGGTGCCTTCCCAAGCCCTTTAAAATGTATGGAATATTTGCCCAGGTCCAGCTTGGACAACAAAATCCACTTCACAGAGAGTTGGGCAAAACTCCACTGAGAAATTTCATGAGGAAAGGCTTTTGGCTTCCCCTGAAATTTCTTGGATACTTTCCCCCCCTATCGAGGAACCGCCAAATTTGCTCACAATTTCGCTTTATAAGTTTAGGCACCAGTGGGGGCGACCATATAGATGATGATGATAGGATAAATATATACATACATACATACTGTAGAAGGTCCCTGGAAGAGGTGGCATGGCTTCATGTCCTGTCACTGCCAGGGGTATTTGCAGCCCCATTTTCAACTTGTGTGGCAAGAACCATGCTTCCTGATCCATCTAGGTAGCTATTACTTGCTAGAAAAAAGGTAAAGTCAGCCCTTTGACCACCTCATATAAGTTGTTGTGGGTGCAGATTTCAAAGAGGACCACATTCCAAAATGCACATAAATCCAGGAGGTGCAGATAAGGTGAATTCTCTTTGGAATCACTTGAGCATCCCAAATATGCAATGGAGTCACTGGCTCCCCAACTCATTTCCAAGATGAGCAGGTGCCTCTGTCTCCATTAGAGCTGTGCACAAATGGTCTCTCAAGGTTTTCTACCCTGTTTGTGAGCAGATAAATTGGTGGGAGAATTTCACCAAATGTATCTAGGTGGAAGGAGGAATTTTCCAACAGTTTCTCACAGGTAGAGTTCACCACTGAGATGGTTTGTAGCAAAGCTTTTCTTTCTTTCTTTCTTTCTTTCTTTCTTTCTTTCTTTCTGTCTTTCTTTCTTTCTTTCTTTCTTTCTTTCTCCCCTCCCCTCCCCTCCCCCTCCCCTCCCCTCCCCTCCCCTCCCCTCCCCCTCCTCCTCCTCTTACCAAGTGTGTGTGTGTGTGTGTGTTGGCAACTGTGGCTCCCATTTTGTATCCTCCACAATGTAGGTGTGAGGGGAGCAGCAGTGGAGCTGGTGCTGTGCCAGAATCTGTCCTCTAATTTCCTGAAAGTTTCTTTCCCCATGAAAGAGGCTTCCATTGCTCTGCCTCATTCGCAAGGCATTTTATAATGTATTTTGTGGTATTTTTGAATGTATCTGCTCACCCCGATGTGGCCAAGGGTGCTGCGTGTGGTCTTTCTTTCTTTTCATTTCTATTACACACCTCCCCATTGCTATGCAGCCTCCCAGACTGCCTGCACTTCCTGGTCTGAAGAAAGCCGTCTTGTGGGAATTGCCGCATTATATCTTCCCCTGGACTTTAATTGAAGTGCAGGTACCAGAGGAGGCTGCCAGAGAGATGATTGTAATATGAAAGACAGGATACTTGTACATGTTCCTCAGCCACCCCCTAGGTAAGTTAGGCACAAGAAACCCAAATCCAACTCATGAGCATTTATCTGAAATGTTCTCCTCCTTTGAATTTCTTTTCAAAAGCAATTTCTCTTCTATCAAATTGACTCAGAATGGTTGAAAAAAAAAAGTGGGATAAATTTCCGGCACAGCTCTAGCCTCCACAGGTTTTGGGGTTACACCTGGCAAGAGGTGATCTAGGGATCTTGAAGAGGAAGCCACTTATTGTGTAAGCCTAGATAGGTTTTTAATCTATCCAGCAGCACTGGTTAGGGCTGCATGGTCAAATTGCCATCTAAGCGAGAATGTAAGGGGCGCACAGGGCATAGCATGAGCCTGGAAGAAAGTATATAGGGTGTTTAGGATTGCCCTAAGTGGTAGTGTGGGAGGATATCTGCCTCACTCAGAGACACAATGTTCCCTGGTTGAACTATACAGAATCAATAGAATCCAGCACTAGTAATAATTGTTGTTGTTGTTTACATTTCTATACTGTCCCATAGTCAAAGCTCTCTGGGCAGTTTACAATGATTACAAACCATTGCAAACCATTAAAAATGCAAAGGGTATACAAAGGGTGGTTTTTTAACATTTAGATAAAACACACAGACAGTACACAGAGAGAGAACATACTGTATATCTAAAAACAACATCAAACAATCAGCCATAAAACAAATGCAGGACCTGATTAAAATTCATTGTATTCTGCCAAATGCATGAGAGAAGAGGAAGGTTGTAACCTGGCGCCAAAAAGATAACTACATTTTATGGCCTCATTGTGGAGATCTTTCTATAATTTCAGGGTGGGAGGCACCAGTTTGGCTTAAAGTGAATTTTTAAGGGTGAGATTGGAGGTTCTCACTAGGGGTGGACAAAAGTGACTTACCTATCGTTGAAGCTTGTCCGCGGTGGGGGGGAGGCGCTTTGCTGCTCCCCCCGCGAAGTTCAGGCCGGGGGGGAGGCTTCCCGCCTCGCCCGGCCGAAATTCAGGCCGGGGGGGAGGCTTCCCGCCTCGCCCGGCCGAAATTCAGGCCGGGGAGGAGGCTTCCCGCCTCGCCCGGCCACGAACTCCAAAGTTTAAAAAAAAAAAACGCCCCCGTGATAGGCTACGTGACGATTAACGTAGCCTATCATGGCTAGATCTGCAAAATCAGCCGTGATAGGCTACGTTAATCGTCACGTAGCCTAACACGGGTGACTTTAAAAAAAAAAAGCGCGTACTAATGGCGGCCCCCATAGGGAGCCGCCATTCGCGTTCCTTATTTGGTCGCTGTAGTCTACGTAAAGATTTACGTAGACTACAGCGACCAAATAAGGAACGGGAATGGTGGCTCCCTATGGGGGCCGCCATTATCCGTACGCGCTTTTTTTTTTTTTAAAGTCACCCATGATAGGCTACGTGACGATTTACGTAGCCTATCACGGCTGACTTTGCAGATCTAGCCATGATAGGCTACGTTAATTGTCACGTAGCCTATCACGGGGGCATTTTTTTTTTCTTTTATTGGAATGGCGGCGGCGGCAGCCGGTCAAAAGACCGGCTGCCGCTCCCGCCCTGCACGAACACCCGCCGAACCGCCAGCCGGACCCGCCACCGGGAGGGACATTCGGCAAAGGTAAGTCCCGTCCCGGGGGGGGGTGCAGGGTGCGGGGGGGGTGGTGCAGAGAATTTCTCCCCAAAACTTGTTCGGGGGGCCGAACATGTTGGCGCTCGGCCCCCCGAAGTTTCGGGGAGAAATTCTCCGCCATCCCTAGTTCTTACTCCTGCAAAATGTCCATGGAATTTCAAGGGAAGGGAAAAGTTGAGCTCAGACAAGCACAGTTTCTTCCTCATGTAGGTGCTCTTGTTTGCCTATGTAATTTTTGAAATGGGTTAAAGATCTTATACTCAGCTCAGAGAGCGAGAGTAATGAGTAATGGTTTATTTTCAGCTTATTATTTTTACTTGGGCGGGGCCCCAGACAAGGTTGTCCACTCTCCCCATTGATATTCAACTTATGCTTGGAACCCCTGGCATGTGCTCTTAGACAAAATAGTAGTATTCATGGATTTGTCCATTTTGGTTTAGAATTTAAATTTAGCCTTTATGCTGATGATCTTTTGGTGTTCATCTCAAGACTCCAGTCATCGGTTACACCTTTGATGAAATTGATTAATACCTTTGGTGATTGTCCGGCTATTCAATTAATTGGTCAAAGTTGGAAATAATGCTGATTAGAGATAGGGTATACTCTAGTGTATTAGCCAATTGGCAATTTCAATGGTGGCCAGAGTTTATTACATATTTGGGAATAACTAAGAAATAATTGGGAATATCTCTTGGGAATAATTATTCCTAGACAGAGATCTCAAATGATTAGATTAAACTTAAACAAGTTGATCAATGATATTTCACAAGATAAAGACAGATGGGCATCTTTAAAGTTGAGTTTATGGGGTAAGGTGAATACACTTAAGATGAATACCATACCTCAAATTATTTATGTTATACATGGGATCTCTATATTTATACCCAGCAAATATTTCCAAAAAAGTAATGCTTTGTTTTGTAATTTTTTTGGGGGGGGGTCCCCTTCCACCAAGAATATCTTTGAGAAGGATGCAACTTCCTATTAATGAAAGCAGGTTCAGTTTTCCAGATCTAGCTATGTACCATAGGGACTATTTACTGATGTACACTAAATTTTGGTCTTTTCCACTTAGATTATATTTTCCACCTTAGTCAGTGTTGGAATCTTCTTGTCTGGATCCTCTCTTTAAATGGATGGTATTATGTTCTCAGCACACTAAGGCAGACAGAGTTTCTCCCACAGTTTTGGCAGTTAGAGAAGCATGGTGTATAATGTCACACCAATTACAGTTTGACCCATTTTCCCCTTGCTAAATTGGCTTTATGGGGAAATCCAGATTTAAGAATTGGAAATAAAATGTTTGTATGGAAGACCTGGACAGATAAAATAATCTTTACCCTGGATCAATTAGTGGGGGGTTGATGATGAGGTCTTGTTGTTTTCAACTTTGCGAGATCAATTTGATTTGCCTGCTACAGCGGAATGGTAGTACTTGCAACTGAAACATTTGTTGGTATCTAGATTTGGTCCTGCGGCTTTTACTGCTTCAGAGTCTCCTTCACTACTGGAAATGCTCATTGAAGCTGATCAGATATATCAACCTACGATTCATGTTTATAAATATTTATTATCAATGAATAAATATGATACAAGTGGTTTACAGTAGGAATGGAACAGGGAATTGGAATGTCCTATTTTGTTTAATCAATGGACTGCCATTTTGGCATCTGTATTGGATATCTCAACAGATCTTCGGTTATGCCTTATTCAGCAAAAACTTTTGTTTCAGGTCTATTAGACACCACAATGTCTTTTTAATAAAGGTTTGTCAAATTTGGCTAATGTTTGGAGGTGTAATGCAGTCAATGCTTTTCTTATGCATATGCTTTGGAAATGCCCAATGGCTGCCTCCTTTTGGAAGGAAGTTATTATACAGATAAATTTTGTATTGGAAAGCTCTTTAATATTTACTGATGTAAATGCTCTTTTCAATTACTTACCTGCTTCTTGGAATGTAACACTTGGTCAGCCTTAATGGATTTTTCACACCCTTTTGTTTGCTAAAAGACTGATACTATGATACTGGAAGGATAAAAGCTCACTACCCATAATGCAATGGACTGAAGACTTAACAACACTAGCAACATTTGAAAGCGTGTTATATAGGCAGAACTTGCAAATGGACTTATATGTGGATATTTGGTCTGCTTTTACTGAAGTTTATGTGTAACCTATACCCCCCCTTTTTTAACTCTTTCTCAAATATTGTAATAATTTGAAATGGAGGGTTTTAGAATGTTATTATACTTTCTTTCTTTTTGGTTCTGTTTAGGGATGTTAGAGAATTCTGCCATGGACTCCAACAAGGTCAAACTCTAAAGAATCCAGCCCCTCAGAGTCTGTGGCAGAACAGACCACCCACCTCCACCACCCCGCGAAGTTGCCCCGGAATGGATCCTACCTGCCACGGGCCAGTCCGGTCCATCCGGTCCGTCTGCTGCCATCCTGTGGAAGAAAATGACGTCCAGTGTAGCAGACGCCATTTACCTCCCTTCCCTTTGCCGTGATAGGCTATGTAAATATTTACGTAGCCTATCACGGCAAAGAGCAGGGACACAAATGGCATCCACTATGCCATTTGCATCCCTATCACAGCAAAAAGCTGGGACGCAAATGGCTTCCACTATGCTGGATGCCATTTGTGTCCCAGCGGCCGGAAGTCTGCCAGCAGCCGGAGACAGCCGGCAGCTCCATGGACTCACAGTGGAGCCAGCCAGCAAGGATTCCGGGGGGGGGGGGAACAGATCGCCTCACCCCCCCGCAGACTCCAGGTAAGGGGGTTTCACACATCCCTAGTTCTGTTATGTTGCCTTTGTTTGTCTTGTTTGTTGAAATTCACAATAAAAACATTGAAGAAAATGTAGGTGCTCTTGTATGTTCACCTTCAAAGAGAAGATGCTGGATCAGGACTAGATATGTAAGCAAGCAAATAAAGTTTTTAAAAATGATGTGACATTCTGCCCCCAAGGACATTGTATTGGCTCACATCTTTAAGATCTGGGATGACAGATTGCTTTTGTCTTATGGTCCAAGATATTGCTATCAAATCTGCTCCAAGGATGATGTGTACCTGTCTGTCTAGTGTTCTCTAACTATTATGGTCTATTTTTCTTGCTGATAGTGTGACATTTGTTTGTTTTGCTCTGCATGTCACAATGGGGGGAAATGTTGAAATCCTGCTTCTACTTGTTGTTTAAAGATGAAGGGTTGGTTCTCCACCACCACAACCATCAATGTATCTACTGATTCATGTTGTGCAGGAAATCACACATGAACAAAGGAGCATGTCACAATTAAACAGGAGTGCAGAAAAAGCAAGGGATGTAATTGTGGGTGCAAAATTAAGTTCTTTCGTATTTAAGCTTCCACTTTAAGAGAAAAAGTATAGCCCTGATAGATTCAAAGATGTGCTTGAAAGTGTGCAGGCAAGACCTGCTAAAACATCAGAAGCTTAAGAAATGGCTGTATAAGACTTCCATTGGTTTGGGGTAGGGCTTCAACATCTTTTTCTCCTCCTACAACTAGCAAACAGAGAATGAATTCAGTACAATAGCAAGTAGTAGTAGCAGTAACAACAACAACGACAACAACAATAATAATAGATGCAGACTAAATTGTGCCAAATAATATTAGTTAAGCAAAGGTGTTCAATGTGAGTGATAACAATGTATGATTTATATGTTAATGGCACTCTATAGACTGTATCGCAATGGTAAGCATCCTCTTTGGGCCATAGGCACATTTGGAAATTTGAGAAACTGTCCTGGGCACCACCACAAAATGGCTCCATAGGAGGTGTGGCAAAGGGCAAGTAACCTGTCCCAAAGGCTGAGTACCAGGCTGAAGTGGGGACTCAACTCCAGCACACTAAACCACTCTTTTGAACCCACAGTTTTCAGCACCAATAGAAACCTACTTCTCAGCAACCCCAGCTGTGGGTAAGAACGTATTGTTGTTGTTGTTGTTATTATTATTTTCAGTGGGAAGGACACCTTGGTGGGGACCAAGAAAGGTGTCCAGGGTCACATTTGTGCCCAAAGGTGCCATGTTCCCTACCTTGGCTCTAACGCATAGAGCAAGCAATGACAAAAAGGTAGATCCCTGTCCCAAGAAGCGTTCAGTATAAAATAAATGGAGGCAGCGGTGATTGCCCAGGTCTCTGCTGCTTATGGTTGTGCAGTTCATGCAAGCGACAGGATTCATCCCTTCTTGCACAGAAGTTGGGCTCCAAATTCTAGCATGGAATATACACAGCCCGGTGAATGAAAGGTACAGTTCACACATATAGACTAGCTGAGATATGTCCAATTCCTAGTTTTGCTTCCACAGAAAGGGGGTGGAGGGAGCACAAGAATTGAGGAGAAGCATACCATGTAAATTGCTTATTTCACACATCAGTTCCTATGTACAGTGGCATGAGAAACAGCCCATGGAGAACACTTGTTGGTTGGTGTTATTTGTATTGCATGTATTACCACTAGGGGTGGACGAAACTCACTTACCTGTCCTCGAAGTTTTTTGCGGTGGGGGGGAGGCACTTCGCTGCTCCCCCCACGAAGTTCAGGCCAGGGGGGGAGGCTTCCCGCCTCGCCCGGCCGAAATTCAGGCCGGGGAGGAGGCGCCTCGCCTCGCCCGGCCGCGAACTCAAGTTTTTTTTTTAAAAAAAACACGCCCCCGTGATAGGCTACGTGACGATTAACGTAGCCTATCACAGCTAGATCTGCAAAGTCAGCTGTGATAGGTTACGTTAATCGTCACGTAGCCTATCACGGGTGACGTTAAAAAAAAAAAAGCGCGTACGCAAATGGCGGCCCCCATAGGGAGCCGCCATTTGCGTTCCTTATTTGGTCGCTGTAGTCTACGTAAAGATTTACGTAGACTACGGCGAAAATAAGGGCAACGCAAATAGAGTTGCCCTTATTTTCGCCGTAGTCTACGTAAATCTTTACGTAGACTACAGCGACCAAATAAGGAACGCAAATGGCGGCTCCCTATGGGGGCCGCCATTATCTGTACGTGCTTTTTTTTTTTTTTTAAGTCACCCGTGATAGGCTACGTGATGATTAACGTAGCCTATCACGGCTGACTTTGCAAATCTAGCCGTGATAGGCTACATTAATCGTCACGTAGCCTATCATGGGGGCGTTTTTTTTTTCCTTTGATTGGAATGGCGGCGGCGGCAGCCGGTCGAAAGGCCGGCTGCTGCCCCCGCTCCGGATGAACACCCGCCGAACCGCCGGCCGGACCCGCCGCCGGGAGGGACATTCAGCAAAGGTAAGTCCCGTCCTGGGGGGGTTGCGGGGGCGGGGGGGTGCAGAGAATTTCTCCCCGAAACTTGTTCGGGGGGCCGAACACGTTGGCGCTCGGCCCCCCGAAGTTTAGGGGAGAAATTCTCCGCCATCCCTAATTTACCACACATCCTTCCATTTGTCCCGCAGGCCTGAGGTACATCATGGCTCCATTTTTATGGAAGGCCATTTGCACTGACTTCACTTCATTTCCTCATTGGTTTTACTTAATATGCCCACCCTTGGAACTACAGCACTTCTGATTAAAGCAGCAAAGCACAATTATTCTGTGTGCCAACGCGGTGAAATTCAGTCACCTCATTCTCACAGAAGAGGATAAAGGAAAAGGCTGCATTACTGCTAATCACACCAAAATGAAGCTGGCATTTACATACCTGCTGAGGGCTCAAAATTGAAAAGAGGTAGGTGTGTTCACCTATGTGAGGTAGGTAGGTCAGATCATATTTTATGATTCATAATCCATCACATTCCTACGTCTATGTAAATAGAACAACACTAACAGATCCATTGTAAAAAGCATAATTTAGAAGAAGGAAATGGTGTGTGTGAGAGTGTGTGTGTCTCTGTGTGTGTTTCTGTGTGTGTCTTAAGAAATTTGAAAATAATCAAGGCAGGCAGGCAGGCTGGCTGGCTGGCTGTCCTTCCTTCCTTCCTTCCTTCCTTCCTTCCTTCCTTCCTTCCTTCCTTCCTTCCTTCTAATCTATGTGCAAGTTATGAATAAAAATGGGGGACACCTTCAGATCTAGTCCAGAAATAATCTATCCATACATAGAGATGAGCATTACAAGAACACAAGATCTATGCTGGATCAGACCAAGGGTCCATCTAGTCGAGCATTCTGTTCACACGTGGCCAGTCAAATGCCTGTGGGAAACACCCAAGTAGGACATCAGTGCAATAGCACCCTCCTGGTAGGGATGTACAAAAGGTACTTACCTTTCCGGGGATTATGCTGATGCTGGGGGGGAGGCATTCCATCCCTCCCCCCAGAATCCTGGCCAGCTGGCTCCACTCCGCAGGAATTCTGCGGAGCCGCCGGCCGGCTCCGCCAGCAGCCGGACATCCGGCCGCTGGCTAGCAGGGACACAAATGGTGGCGGCCGTAGCTGCCGCTGTTTGCGTCCCTGCAGTCAGCCATGATAGGCTATGTAAATGTTTACGTAGCCTATCATGGCTGATTAAAAAAAAAGAAAAACAAAACGTGCGTACGCAAATGGCGGCGCCCATGGGCGCCGCCATTTGTGTTCCTTATTTTGGCACATCTTAGTCTACGTAAACATTTACATAGACTAAGACGGTGAAAGTAAGGGGAATGCAAATAGCGTAGACACTACACTATTTGCGCTCCCCTTATTTTCGCCATCTTAGTCTACGTAAATATTTACGTAGACTAAGACATGCCAAAATAAGGAATGCAAATGGCGGAGGCCATGGGTGCTGCCATTTGCATATGCACTTTTTTTTTTTTTTTAATCAGCTGTGATAGGCTACGTAAACATTTACGTAGCCTGTCACGGTGTTTTTTTTAAAATCTAGCCATGATAGGCTATGTAAATCTTTATGTAGCCTATCACTTTTTTTTTTTAATTTGGAAATGGCAGCGGCAGCCAGTCGGAAGACCGGCTGCCACCGCCGCCGAACCGCCTCCAGAGCCACCGCCGCCAGGGAGATCCGCCTAAGGTAAGTCCCATCCTGTGGGGGGTGGGGGGCCATTCCGCCACCGATTTTGGGGGGCCAAATGCGCTGGCATTCAGCTTCCCTGAGATCCATGGCGGAACTTTCATACATCCCTACCTCCTGGTCATTTTCTCCAGCAGCTGCTGTACATAAGCATACTGCCGATGATACTGGAAGCAGCATATAGCCATCAGGGCGAGTAGCCATCATTAGCCTTACCCTCCATCATAATTTGCCTAACCCCCTTTTAAAGCTATCCAAATTGGTGGCCATCATGACATCTTGTGATAACAAGTTCCATAGTGTAGCTATGTGCGATGTGAAGAAGCACTTCCTTTTATCTGCCCCGAATCTCCATTCATCAGCTTCAGACCTGACATCCCAATGCAGATTCTGGTCAGGGTGTCAACATTTGATTCCAAACATTCTGGTATCTAGGTTTGGCCCAGAAGAGTGAAGTAGGCTGAGACTAATAGAAAAACCTTTCTGTCTGTTCCTGTGGCTGGTACTTGCAGTTACAGTGGGCTGAGTCTGTTCTTGTAGTCTTGTTAAGGCCAAACTGAGAGCTGGAAGCTCACAATTGGTGACAATGGAGCACTTCTGAAAGGTTCCTTGAAATCACCTCGACTCACCTTTTTTTCATGGCCATTGCCACAGCTTCACATTCCTGTTGGAGGTGCCCCTCATGGCCTGGGAGCATAGTTCTGCCTAGCTTCCCATCTGATTGCAGACTGAAGGAGGAGGATACTCCTGCTCAGCCACAGCTCCTAGAGATGGCCTTGAAGGAGACTTCTGGTTTACAGCCTGGGAATGTGAGAACCTTGCAGGAGGAAGACTCCACAGGGGTGCGGGGCTGAGTGGTGTCACCCATTTCATTTCATTTCATTTATTAAGTTTCTATACCTCCCCATAGGCAAAGCTCTCTGGGTGGTTCACAAACATTAAAAACCATTAAAATACATTCTGTAAAATCTACAACCATTCCCATAATAGCATAGAACAAATAACACATGCAACAATGACATATATCAAAAACAAAAACCATCAGCCAGAGCCAATCGAGAGACTCATTAATATCATTATACACTGCCAAATGCCTGAGAGAAGAAGGCAGTTTTAACCTGGCACTGAAAAGATGACAATGTTGGTGCCAGATGAGCCTCGTCAGGGAGGTTTTCCCATGAATGGGGAGCCACCAGTGAGAAGGCTCTCTCCCTTGTTGCCGCCTTCCGAGCCTCCCTCGGAGGAGGATCCTAGAGGAGGGACTTAGTGTATGGGTCAATTCATGCCAAGAGAGGTGTTCTGTCAGGTACTGTGGTCCTGAGCTGAAGAGGGCTTTATAGGTCAAAAGCAGTTTGAATTGGGCTCGGAAGCATATAGGAAACCAGCGCAAGTGGGACAGAATCAGTCTTATATGTTCGGACCTTCTGGTCCGTGTTATCAGTCTGGCTGACACATTTAGCACAAGCTACAGCTTCCAAACTGGCCTGAACCCCAACCCAGGTTCCAACACCAACTGAAAAGGGTGAAACACAGACATAGCAATTGTTTATGGGCCAGATTCCCCTGTTAGGAGAGACCAGCAGAAGGGAATTTAAGCTGGTGCTCAGGTTGAAGAGCCTTTGCTGAGAAGACTGTCTTCTTAATTGCTTGGAATAATTTCTTACCTAGACCTATCAGGAATCTTGAACTCTTGTCTGCCTTGAATCTTGTATTATTAAAATGCTGACTTGCAATTTATTGTTGGAATTCTGGGTCTGCATGAATTCTAGCCTTGGAACTGTCTCTTGAACAAAGCAATGTGCCAACAGCTTCTGCCTAGACTATTTGATTTATTGGGGATTATAAATGCTGTAAGCTCTACCACAGCTTCTGGAAACCTGATCTGTGTCACCGGATCTACTGCAATAAAGAGCTTTGCTGTTATCTGTGATCAATGCCAATTTGTTAGAGAGTATCAGAAAGCCTTGTGACCACCATCCCACCCACCCCATAGAAAGAATCTGAATGACGGTAGGAAACTTTGCCTTAACTCTGACTGGTTTCAGAACATCATTCTGTGATGACAAATAGCAACATTTTGAAGCAGTGTTTGTCAGGGTTACCTTGCTCCCACTTTTCTCCAGCACTCACAACACACAAAAAGAGAAGCTTCAGTCTCACACTTTTAATTTATTATTCTCAGGTTCATTACAGATGCAAATACTCGAAGACTCTCTGGCTACAAAGGAATGCCTCCAAGGGATTCAAATGGGAATAAATGAGAGTTGCCCACAGTTTGATAATGTGGATGTCTCACTAGGCTAACTTAGAGAAGGAGGTTCTGCCCCTCACCTGCTGTTTCCCTGCATATGCTCTCACACATTGCTAACTGATTTGACCATCTGAGCTGTGCCCCTGATGTTTCCCTCTAAGCTCTGCATCTCCATCTCACCTCTCTTGGATCACAGTCCTCAAGTTCCTCCTCCTCCTGCTTGCTGCTTTTCACAGAGGGGGGTAAGGAGGAGGCTTCATGCCCAGCCATCTGGGAGTTGGTAACCAGAGAAGCATGCCTATCCATATCTGACCTGACCTGTGAAACAACCTCCCCCAGTTCTGGCTGCTCCTCTTCTGAATCTGCTGCTAACTATCTCCCTGCACTCAGAATCAATCCTGACAGTGTTTCCAGCCCTCACTCCAATGCCTCCTGGAGGAGGAAATGGTCATGATCAGCCAAGAGCACTGGGACATAGGGATGGGCAAGTTTAGCACGTTCTATTTTTCCTGCATTCATTAAAACAAACAAGCACCTCAACTTCCTTCCATCCCATGTATGGAGAAACTTGCAAATGTTGGTTAATTCTTATCAAAAATGAACTATATTGAAATCGTCTCCTATCTGTACTGGCCAAATGTGTTTGGTTTTTTGTTTATTTTATTTGTGCCCCACCTTTCCACTAAAATAAATAAATAAATAAATAAATAAATAAATAAATAAATAAATGTCCCTCAAGGCAGCTTACAGGCACAATTAAAATGGATTAAAACAATCAAACAATACATTAATATACATTTAAACATAATCATAACAGAAATTAAGAAGAAAAAGAGGAAGAGGAAGAAGACTCAACCCAACAGACACTTACAGGCCAACGGCCTTCTTGAATGAAGCAGTCTTTGCCTGACAATAGAATGACAGTAGAGAGGGAGCAAACTTAGCCTCCCTTGGGAGGGAGTTCCATAGCCTGGGAGCAGCCACCGAAAAGACCCTCTCTTGGGTCATCACCAAACATAGCTCAGAAGGCAGAGGTCTCAAAAGAATAGGTACAGCTATTCCCAGCATGGAGAGGACTGTGATGTACCAACCTGTCATATAGCTGATAGGGAGCCTGACAGAAATGTGTATATATCGAGAGAGGGGGTGGGGGGAGAGAGAGAGGGAGAGAGAGAGAGGGAGAAACACCAATTCAGGTCCAAAAACATAGACTCATAGAAGCATAGAATAGGAGGGCTGGAAGGGGCCTATAAGACCATCGAGTCCAACCCCCTGCTCAATGCAGGAATCCAAGCCAGAGCATCCCTGACAGATGGCTGTCCAGCCTTGTCTGGAATACCTCCAGTGTAGGACAGCCCACCACCTCCCTAGGTACACAAGGATTCAAATGCAGACTGTTAAGAGCTAAGCACCAAAGCCCTCTGCATGGATGCACGTCAGTTTTGCTTTCTCCCACATTTGAATTGTTCTAATCTCTGATTGATTGATTGATTGATTGGATTTGTGCCCCACCTTTCTACCAAAAAATGGCTCTCAAGGGGGCTTACAGCTTTAAAACAATAAAACAGTAAGAGTCAATAAAAGTCATTTCCATCCCGTTTATGAAGATATTTTGGTAAGTGTGGCTACTCTCTCCCTCCCCCTCTCTCGCCCCCGTTCAGCCCCAACAGAAAGCCTCACCTTCCTGCAGTCAGGTTACTCACCCATCTGTTTTACATAGAGATGGGATATTACTAGTGATGTATCAGGGCTGATGCCAATGTAGTGCAAAGGCAAACCTTTGTATTTATTTTCTTCCCAATCATTGAGAATAATCCTCTTGCCTTACAATTGCTCAGGACATCTCACCACCTTGAAATAAAAGGGGCAAGTACCATAGGGCTTCCTGCTCTTGAAAGCAAGCTACTTCCCAATGCAGAGGAAGGGAGTGAAAGCAAGGAGAAGAGCCATGGATAATGAACTGAAATTGAGCTGGAAAAGTGCAAGCTAATGCAGCTATGGAAATCGATATCCCCAATGAAAGGTGTTAGAGCAGAAGGACAAGGCTGAAGTGGCAGAAACGGCAAATGTACAAACAGTTGTTCATTGTGGTGGTGAGAAAGGAAGAGTGACATTTGCCCCCTCCCCCTTCCCCACAAAAAGACCATCAACAACAACAAAAAATCAATCTATTCTTCAAGGTCCACTTTCTTGTAGTTTAAGGCTGTAAATCTATACACACTTACTTGGCAGTGAGTCCTATTGAACTGCATAGGATGTTGTTGTTGTTATGTCCCACCTTTTTTCCTGCAAGGAACCCAAGGTGGCTTACATAATTCTCCTCTTTCCCTTTCAGTTTTATCCTCACAACAACCCTGTGAGGTAGGTTAGGCTGAGAGTCAGTGACAGTCCCCAAGTCACCAGTGAGCTTCAGTCCAAGTGCGGACTAGAACCCAAGCCCGAGTCCAACAATCTAACCACTACACCACACTGGCTTTTATGTCTGTGTAGGATTGCGCTGGAAAAACCAATATAACGTTTCTGCACAGGTCAAAGTAGATATGGGTGATATCTTCTCTCTTTTTAATTTTTGTTTTTACTTTAATACAACCGTGGAGCAATCCACCTTAGATCAGATCCATTTGCCCAACAACAACAACAAAATCACCCCCAATCTGCTTTTCTCATCATATCTGGGTTTGATGTCTTTCTCCCCATAGGTAGAAGAAATAGGGATTGTCTCCTGCCATATATACCTGCCTGACCCTGCCTGATCATCTTCAGAGGCCCTCATCTGGGTAGCCCCACCAAATGAGATGAGGTAAATGGTTACTAAGGAAAAGGCGGTGGCTCCCTGGCTGTGGGACGCCCTCCCCAGAAAGGCTTGCCTGGCACCTACATTAAGGTCTTTCTGGTGCCAGGTGAAGACCTTAAAAAAAAAATCCCCAGGCTTTTTAGTTCTTTTTTTTGTTTTTAAATGTGTGTAGTGTTTTTAGATCTTTCCCTTCTGGTGGCTTTTACTCTACTTCTATTTGGTTTAAAACTTATAAATGACTTATGTTATATTTTATCATCTTGTAGCGTTTAAATTTTTGAGAACCGCCCAGACAGCTTTGGTTCTATCAATCAATCAATCAGTCAATGCTGGGGAAGCAGCATATTGTATGCTGCCTTTTGGCTACCTATATCGTGTAATACATATTCATTAGATTCCTTCTATGGGCAAATGAACAGAAGATAATAAGGAATTTGCAATTGTTCAGCTGTAGATGGGTTTAAGCCAGCTACTCCATAGTATTTGGCAAAGTATAGTGTGTGTGTGTGTGTGTGTGTGTGTGCACGTGTGTGTGTGTTCGTGTGTCCATGGAACTTAATACCAACTGCAATCACGACAAAGCAGGCTGAGCAACTCATTAGTTTTTATTTCTTTTGACTTAGCTTCATTGTGATGACTCCTCTTACCTTTGCAGATATACATCCTGAATGGTTGCCAGAAAGGGAACCGCAGAAGTACCAAGATGATTGGTGATTACAGAGGCTCTCAAATGCAGCGGCAAAGTGTCCTTGAGACACAACACAAGCATGTCAATAAAATTCATACAGAGTGAAAGATATACCATGGTGTGTGAACACAACCCTCTTTTCCTATAAGCAAAATAGTTGCTCGGAATACGAAGAAAGGAATAAAAATTAGACAAATGTCCCTTCCTTCTGTCCATGAGCTGAATGTATATAATATTTCTGGTGAACACATTTAAAACTTCAGCTATTGGGCGGCATAGAAATGTAATATATACATCCATACGTATGTATGTACATACGTACGTACATCACTGAAGATGGTGTTTGTGTGCATTTTTCAAATATACATATTTTCCAAACATATTGTTGTACAAATCTGAGCTATTTCAGACAGGTGGCATTTCAGAGCCTGGTGACTTGAAAGAACGATACCCAGACCAGTTAGTGTCCCAAAGTCCTATTGTCTGGAGTGCGTGTGTGTGTGTGTGTGTGTGTGTATGAGAGAGAGAGAGAGAGAAAGAGAATGATCCCTATTATGTAGCCTAGCTTCAGTTATCCATGCTTTGGTAACCTCTCATTTGGATTACTGCACTGTATTATATGTGAGGCTGCCTTTAAAACTGGCCCAGAAACTTCAGCTGGTCCAAAGTAGGGCAGTGAGATAGTGGTTGATATGATCATTAGGGATGTATGAAAGTGACTTACCTGTTCGCGGATGTGATTCACGGTGGGGGGTAGAGGTGCTCTCTCCCTCCCCCTGGAATCCTTGATGGGGGGGGAAGGCAATCTGGTCCTCCCCCCCAGAATCCCGCCAGGCCAGCTTCGCTCCACAGCAGCTCCGCAGAGCAGCCGGCCAGGGCTGGCCACTGCCGGACTTCCGGCCGCAGCCGGGCTGGTGCGGACGTAAATGGCAGCCACTGTAGCAGCTGCCATTTACATCCAGCCAAGCTGCCATGATAGGCTATGTAAGTATTTACATAGCCTATCACGCCAAGCAAAAAACAAAAACAAAAAACCAGCATACGCAAATGCGACGACTACGGCGGCCGCTACTTGAGTTCCCTATTTTTCGCTGTTCTAGCCTACATAAATATTTACGTAGGCTATTACGACGAAAAAAAGGGGAACACAAATAGTGTAGTGGGCGCTATTTGCGTCCCCCTTTTTTCTGCTGTAATAGCCTACGTAAATATTTACGTAGGCTAGAACGGCAAAAAATAGGGAACGCATATGGTGGCCGCTGTAGCCGCTGCTATTTGCATACGCTGGCTTTTTTGGTGGGGGAGGTTTAGCCGTGATAGGCTACGTAAATACTTACATAGCCTATCACAGCTGCAAGGATGCCAATGGCGGCCGCAGCAGCCTGGTCGTGGCTGGCCAGGAGACCAGCTGCCGGAGCCGCTGCCACCAGAGCCACCAGAGCCGCCGGAGCTGGAGCTGCCGCCACCGGAGCCGCCGCTGCCAAATCCGCCGCATCTGCCCCAGGTAAGTTCCATCCCAGGGGAATTCTGTGGGGGAGGGGCAGGTGGCCATTCCACCATGGATTCCAGGGGGCCTGATTCTAAAGAATCCGGCCTCACTGGAATCTGTGGCGGAATTCTCTGCCATCCCTAATGATCATATTACATCAGTGCTCTGTGATTTGCACTGACTTCCAGTCTGTTTCTGGGACCAGTTCAAAGAGTTAACTTTTAAAGCCTTAAACAGCTTGGGGCCAGGTTACCTGAATGATCATCTCCTCCCATACATACCTACGTAAGATCATCCTCAGTGGCCGTTCACTGAGTGCCCCTGCCAAATGAAGTGAGGTGGGTGGGTACTAAGGAGAAGGCCTTTTCGGTGCTGGCACCCCTGTTCTGCAATGTCCTCCCCAGAGAGGCTTGCCTGATGCCTACATTGTATTATTTTCAGCATCAGGCAAAGACCTTAAAAAAAAATGTGCCAGGCTTTTTAGTCCTTCAGTGTTGTTTTTAAATGTGTGTTGCGTTTTTAGATCTTTTTCTGCTGCTAGTTTTTACTGTTTGTTTTGAAATAAACTACTCCACCGGCTGTTTATGTGAACTAGATGATGGAGTGATTCTGAGATTATGTGAAAAAGGGAGAGAACGAGGCTTGATCTGTACCTTGAGTATGTGTTTGTGGGGTCCCTGAATCCCTCCATCTCTGTCCAGTCTTATTTGACCATTGGTTGAGAATAGTGTGGCCCATTGTCTTCCAGATGTTGATGGAATGCAACTCCCATCCCCCCTGGCCATTGACCATTCTGTCTGGGACTGATGGTAGTTTGAGTCCAACAACATCTGGAGGGCCATGGGCTCCCCATCCTTGGGTTAGTGCATTCCATGTTGGAGAAGAGAGAGTCTTTAACTGTTGAGTAATCTAAACCTGCATGCAGTGGTGTAGTGGACCCAGGGCTTTCAAGGTCAAGTGCCAGGACTTCTGATTAGCAGGGAGAATGATGTCCCTTGCCACCCACCCCCAGGCTCCTCTGCTGTCAATGAGCTTAACTATAGTCCTTGCAGTAGCTGGAGAGAAATGGATTTTCCCAGCAACTGTGTGAGCTACGCTTGTTGTAATGCAAAGTTCTTTGGGGTGGCTTGTCTTGAGTGGGCAAGTAAGGTCCATTAGCTTTATGAAAGACCTGCTTCTGATGGAGATGAAAACTGCTATGGATCCACACAGCTGCCTGCATTTTTGGACTGCCCTTGGGGGCATGTCTCTGGGCATGCCTTATGCAGAGTCAGACCATTGAGCCTTGTAACTCAATACTGTCTATGACAGCCTTTCCCAACCTGCTGCTCTCCAGATGGTTGAGACCACAACTCCAAACTTCTGCAGCCATTGGCCATTCTGGCTGCAGCTGATGAGAGTTATCGTCCAGAAACATCTGAGCACACCAGGTTGGGGAAGCCTGGTCTACATGCATTGACTGGCACTAACTCTCCAGATTTTCCAATTGGAATCTTTCCCTGTCCTAACTTGAGAAGCCTGGGGTTGAATACGAGGACCTTCTGCTGACCAGAGATGTGCTCTAATGAGCTATGACCTATGTCTGCACCTTCCTCTCTCTATTGCCTTGCTATTTCCTTTCCTCTGTTGAATTTTAGACAGTATTCTCTTTGGGGGAGGGATCTGTCTTGCTGGGGTTACTCTGTAAAGATGGGGTGAGGAACCCATTTCAGCCTGAGGGCTGAATTCTGTTTTGGAGAAGCTCTCAGGGGCTACATTCCAGTAGTGGACAAGGCTGAATGCAAAGGGGGTGGTACCAAAGTCAAAAGGAGTGGGGGCTACCCCACATAACCCGAACATATTTTAGCTTAAAGCTCTTCCTGCAAGTTACTAAGCCATAAGAGAGGTTTCACAACATTTCAATATTGGGGGGAGGGTGCACAAAAGCCAGGAAACTATCACATTATCAGTGATTTGGGGAAAGAAGTGGGGCCAAGGGAAGGGCATGTGGCGATCTGCGGAACATTGGAGGGCCGGAGTGAGTCTGAGCATGTGGAGATGTCTGGCAGCTCAGATTCAGAATCAGAATGGGAGCAGCCAGAACAGAGGGAGGCACCCTCTGTAGTGAGCCCAGATATGGCAACACTTCCTTCCCAAGACCTTGACACACAGATGGCCCAGCCTGAATGGCTCCCCCACTCCTCCACCATGAGAACTTAAGTTTCAGAGGTGGTAGAGAGGAGGAGGAGGGTAGCCAAAGGTGTGGCTTGAGGGACACTAGAGTCCATCATGGAGCGAAGTGGGAAAAGTTAGGGGAAGAGCTAAGATGCTCCACCAGGTTGGCCACGCATCGAAGCCAACATAGGAGGGAGCCACCCTAAGGGAGGGGCATCCCTGTGAAGCTAGTCTGGCTGAGAAGTTCATGCCCAGACTGTTGGCAACTTCCCTAACTTCCACTTTGTCTCCTCTATTGATAATATTATAGATGTGTGGATTAGCTGGTTCATTACAGTCTGAGAGTTTCCTAGAATCCTAGAATGTAAAGAAGTGAGTCGTTGACTAATAAAGTAGAGTTATCCTGGAGCTTTGTTTCCTGGAATGTGTTGCTTGCAAAGGAAGAGGATGGAGGAATGTGACAGCCATACTGGAAACCTAGGAGGGCTGGATTTGGCCCAAGTGCTTGAGGTTCCTCACACCTGCTGTAAATCATTATACTCATTGAGATATAAAATAATAAACTCCCCCCCCATTGAATTTTGGAAGGGAATAATACTCGTCTTGAATAACAAATTTTCCCCATTTCTTCTTGTACTTTGCCTTCCACTGTAAACTCTCTCTCTTCCCCCACACCCTCTCCTTACCTCCTATCTTTTTAAGGGGTGCTCATGCACTGTTCAGTTATTGCTTTTAATCTCTTTGGGATACAGCTGAGTTTGGTGAGAACTTCATGTTCTTTCTGCATTGCCATGGATTTATGCTTTTGTTTTCTTCCCCCCTCACTAAGCAAAATTATAGCAACTCAGAGCAAAGGTCTCTTCAAAGCCATTATCTCAGAAGCCTACAGAGGGGTGGAAATACAGACACACATTTATTGAAGTGCAATCAGAAATTCTAGCCCATCGTCTCTTCAGCAGCTCACCTTCTCTATCTACCTAGCCCTTGTCATGATTTTCTGATTGGCTTCTGATTGCTTTTTGAGTAAACCCCTCCATTACTGGTGTGCCAATCTGGAATCCCTTACTTCCCATTTCACCATTCAGTGTTGTTGTGATTCTTCAGTCTCTGGTTCATTGGAGAACGCAGACATGAATCCCGTCTGCTTGTAATTGTGTGTGTGTGTGTGTGTGTGTGTGTGTGTGTAGGATGTGCATCAAATTTAAATAAAGGAAAGTGGAAAGCACCTCTTTCCTTTATTTAAATATAGGAAGGTCAGAGGAATCTGGTTTGGGGTTAGAACATGACGAGCTTTCATAAGTTCAGCCCCCCGGATTTCAGCTCCTCTTGCACTAGCTGGGCCAACTCAATCTATAGTGAGTTGGGCCAGCTAGCACATTTTCCATGATGATGATGATGATGATGCAGAAATAACATTTGCACAAATCACAGCAGCAATTTGCATCATTTGCACCAGTAGCAGCTGTGATTTGCATGATTTGTGCAAACTGCAGCCACAATTTTGGAAATTCATGCAAATGGCATCTGCGATTTGCATTATTTGCACACATGTTGGCTGTGATTTATGCAATTTGCAAATTACAATTTGCAATTTTCAAATGTCTATTTCCACAAGATAAAAGAAAAAAAAAGTATGGAAAAGTTCTCAGACTTCAGGAAAAATCCCATGGCTCAGTTTGCAAATGCAAGCCAAGTTGGGCATGCCTAGGGATGCCAGAGAATTCCGCCATGGATCTTGGTGAGGCCGAATGCCAGTGAATTCAGCCCCCCAAAATCTGTGGTGGAACGAAGCCCCCCCCCCACAAAAGGCGTGCGAAATGGGACACCTACCTGCTGCCGTTTGCACTGCTTTGCGAATGGTGGCCGCGGCCGCCATTTGCTTCTTCACTATAGCCATGATAGGCTATGTAAATACCTACATAGCTTTATTATAATACCCCAAAAATTCTGCCTGGGGGGGAAGCGCTCCGTCCCTCCCCCCCCGAATCCTGGTCGGCCGGGTCTGCAAATGGTGGCAGCCGTAGCCACTGCCGTTTGCATCCCTGCAGTCAGCCGTGATAGGCTACGTAAATGTTTACGTAGCCTATCATGGCTGATTTAAAAGAAAAAAATGTGCGTACACAAGTGGCGGCACCCATGGGCGCCACCATTTGCGATCCTTATTTTGACATGTCTTAGTCTATGTAAATGTTTACGTAGACTAAGACGGCGAAAATAAGGGGAACACAAATCGCGTAGCGTACGCGTGTTGTTGTTTTTTTCTTTTAAATCAGCCGTGATAGGCTACGTAAACATTTACATAGCCTATTACGGTATTTTTTAAAAATCTAGCCATGATAGGCTATGTAAATCTTTACGTAGCCTATCACAATTTTTTTTTTTAACTGGAAATGGCGTCGGCGGCAGCTGGTTGAAAGACTGGCCGCCGCCGCCGCACCGCCACCGCACCGCCGCCGAACCACCACTGAACCGCCGCCAGAGCCGCTGCCGCCAAGAAGATTCTCCCAAGGTAAGTACCGTCCCGGGGGGGCGGGGGGACAGACCATTTCACCACTGATTTCGGGGGGCCGAATGCGCTGGCATTCGGCCTTCCCAAGATTCGTGGCGAAATTCTCTGACATCCCTACACAAATGTCACCCTTCAAAAAGGTAAGTGACTTTTGTACATCCCTAGGCATACGAGAGAACTCTGGTGAGCCCCAAAGGGGTCAGATTTCCCTGGGACATACATCCCTATTCAAATTATCATGGGGGCAGAGAAGGAGAGGGGCTGCATGACTTACATGCCCACATTCTAATCACATGTTGTACCGGGGGCTCTCCAATTGCCATAGTGGAGGGCAATGATGGGATTCTGGGATGGCCATTAGGGATGTCAGAGAATTCCACCACAGATTTCGGTGAGGCCAAATGCCAGTGCATTCGGCCCCCCGAACTCTGTGTTGGAACGAAGCCCCCACCCCCTCAACCCACGAAAGGTGCATGAAACGGAGCCCCCAACCCACAAAAGGCACGCAAGACGGAGCACTTACCTGCTGCTGTCCATGCTGACTTGTGAATGGCAGCTGCCCTTCGGCCACCATTCGCTTCCTCATCATAGCTGTGATAGGCTACGTAAATACTTACGTAGCCTATCACGGCTAATGCAGGGATGCCTTTGGTGTCCTTGCGGAGGCCATGATAAGCTACGTAAGTATTTACATAGCTTATCATGGCAAGCCAAAAAAAACAACAACAACGTGTATGCAAATGGTGGCGCCTTCGGCAGCCGCCATTTGCGTTCCCTATTTTTAGCTGTTTTAGCCTACATAAATATTTACGTAGGCTATTACGACGAAAAAAAGGGGAATGCAAATAGCGTAGTGGGCGCTATTTGCATTCTTTTTTTCTGCCATAATAGCCTATGTAAATATTTATGTAGGCTAAAACGGCTAAAAATAGGGAACGCAAATGGCGGCCGCCGTAGCCACCGCCATTTCCATATGCGTTTTTTGGAGGGGTGCTTGCTGTGATGGGCTACGTAAATACTTACGTAGCCTATCACGGCAGCTTCACAGGACGCAAATGGTGGCCGCTATGGCGGCCGCCATTTGCATTCACAGCAGCCCGTCCGCGGCCGGAACTCCAGCTGCGGACGGCCCTGGCCGGAAGCTCCACGGAGCCGCTGCAGAGTGGAGCCAGCCAGGGAGGATTCCGGGGGTGAGGACCGGATCGCCTTCCCCCCCCGTCAAGGATTCCGGGGGGAGGAACGGATCGCCTCCCCCCTCCCAGCGGATGCCCCAACTGGAACCAGGTAAGGGATTTGTACATCCCTAATGGCCATACTCCCAATACCAACAGGCACTATCATTATCATTATCGTTATCATTATCATTATCATTATTTCTTATATTTCTGTACCACCCCATAGCCAAAACTCTCTGGGCAGTTTACAACGATTAAAAATATTACATATACAGTATATGGAGATTAAAAGCTCTTTGCATTAAAAAAAATCAACAGACAATATACACAGCAACAACATATATATATAAAACTACTTCAAGCAATCAAACATAACCATAAGACAAATCCAGGATTGATTAAAATTCATCTTATGCTGGCAAAAGCTTGGGAGAAGAGAAAGGTGTTGATCTGGTGCCAAAAAGTTAACAATGTTGGCATCAGGTGGGCCTCATTCCATAAAGGGGGGGTATGGAATTGGTCACAGCAGGCATAGGGAAAGGCTGTTCAGGGGGAGGGGACAGATGGAGGCATAATAGTGGCAATTTGCAACGTTAGGAAGTGCCTTTTAATGTACTTTGCTCCACACTTCTGATTGTTTCCTCCCCACACTACTCTTTTCAGTTCTAGGTTGACAGTGGTAGGAAATGCTAATTATCAATAGTACACATTTTAGTTTTAATCATGTAAATGATCCCATGCTATCATGGGCTGCTTAAGGCTGTCAGTTGCCATGTCTGTATGGCTTCATCTAGCACCAGAAGTGTGTATGTTAATGCAGTGAATGAAGAACAGTACACATAGTGCTATACAACACAAGGGCCCTGGCAATTCAGTATGAGAAAAAGCCTATCATTCTGAAACTTTGAAGGTTTCTTGCCTGGAGAATATTTCTATTGTTCCCATGCAAATCCCCCCCACCAATAGGAAGAGAGAAAAGGGGATGTGAATCACTCACCCCTCCCAAATTTTAGGAGATTAGGGTCATCTAATGCAAAGGATCATGGACCATCCTCTAAAAATCCCCAGTATGCCCAGTATTTCAGCAGCACTGTCTCCCCTAACAGGCCATCAAGGGTATAAATCACCAGGCCATATGTCTACCATGTCTAGACTGCTCATGGCCCATCATGTGAAGGTTTTCAAAAAGGGCCCAGCATCCACCACACCTGTATCATTAATCATTCCTGAAGGGATATCGACTTTGGTGGCTATTTCCATGAATAATATGAGCAGAAGTATGCCCTTCAAGAATTGATGGCCATCAATTTTCAAGCAGTCTTCTCACTGTGTAGTGCCGCTTGGTTATTTATTTTTATAAGAGAGCTCTTTTGCCACCATTATTTATAGAAGGTGTCTCTGCATGGTCAGGCAGAATCAATGCATCCTTTGATTGGAAATGGGGGGAAAGAGGGACAAATGTGATGGGGGTCTGAATACACATGAAAACCTTCTCACAGGTTAGGTGCAAAAGAAAAAAAAAGTTTTCATTTACATCTCTCTCTTCCCCCCCCCTCCCGCTGCTAGTTCTGAGATAGAAAATGTAAGGGAACTATTGCATAGTTCTAAATTTTCCTGCCTGTATCTGTTTATAAGAAATTTACATATTTATACTTTGGTGTGAGGCACACAGTCTTGTGCTGCTGCACTCATACCCTGCTTGTGGGTTTCCCATTGGCAGCCAGTTGGCCACTGTGTGAACAGAATGCTGGACTAGGTGATCCAGCATGGCTGCTATGTTCTTATGATAGCTAGGGAACATTTCTGTCGCTCGTATAGGAAAGCATTTCCGACATCAAGGAAAGACATGGTTGGGCATCTGCCAAGGGCCCACAGCCCAGCAGGGGCTCACCGATAGCCACCTGAACTCGCCCCTCATCTTCACCATTGGTACACGCTTGCTCAGCTGTCTCTCTCTGTGGCCCAGGCAATAGTGGCAAGGGAGAGGAGTGGTAGATGCCATTGCCGGCTTGCTCACTGCCTGTTGAGCAAGCAAATGCTAGCCACGATGAGGAGGAGAAGGAGCAACTGGTGGCACTGGTGATGAGAAGTTAGACTCACTGAGGGAGGGGCCCTTTGAGGGTGTCTTGCCCAAGGGCTCTCAATACCTGGAGCTGGAACTGTAGTGATCCCATCCTTATGAGGTCAGGGGTGGTTCGATGCATCAACAGGAAACTAGGCAACATTCATTCAAAAAGGTTTGTGATATTAAAAGACAAAGGATGGTGAGGGTGATGTCAATGTACAGCTGCTGCTAGTACTATTACTGCTAATAGTAACTGAGAGGGCCTTTTCGGTGGTGGCCCCCCAATTTTGGAATGATCTCCCCAACAAGGTCCGCCTGGCACCATCACTGTTATATTTTTGGTGCCAGGTCAAGATCTTTATCTTTTCTCAGGCATTTGGTAGTATACAATGAGTTTAATCAAGTCCTGGATTTGTCTTATGGTCATGGTTGATAGCTTAAAATTGTTTTAGACATATGTTGTCTTTGTATGTACTGTCTGTTGGTGCATTTTTAGTTAAATGTTTTTAAACTTTGCATACTGTATTTTTTAAAAATACTTTTTATTCTATTTTTATCTTTATAAATGAAATAAACAGTGCCAACAACCTAATCAGTATCTACAGTTTCCCAACAATACAGTATTCTTATAAGGACACAGCAATGACGAGAGAAGAGAAAAAAAAGAAAAAAAGAAAACAGAAGGAGAAGGAAGAAGAAAGCAAGAAAAATGAAAAAAAATATTAAAAAGTTACTTAAAAGGATTAAATTTAAACTCCATTATACACAAAGTTCAAATACCATTCTACTTAAAGGTTATACCTATAACATTGGCAATATTACAATTCAGTACAGCATAGATAATCAACCTTACATTTCAATATCATATCATCATTCTTAAAGCAAGGAAGCAAGCCTACAGTTTATTTCCAATCATATTGCCCTTCAGTTAACATATAATAGTAGAACTTAACAATTTAACCAGCCTGAAATATTACTAACCAGTCTCATAATAATGATGGTAATAATAATAAAAAGGAAGGAAATTAGAAAGGATAAATAATAACAAATAATAAATAATAACAAGTCACTAATACATTTTATATTGTTGTATAATAAAGCTTAAATTCAACCTTACAACAATCGCTAATATATTTTGTACTATATATATAAATGAGTGTGCACATTTCTATACACCCTGAAACAGTAAATTTAAGTACAGTATATCATATCCATTTAAAGAGAAAGGTTGTTTTTTTTTTTAAAGGGAAACAAATGAGAGAGAAAAGACGAATATATATGAGCAATTATCTCTGGCCTAGCCTGGATCTTACAGACTAAACATAGCCAGTTGACAAAACATGTTTATAAATTCCAGTTCGTGGGGCTGAAACAGAAGTCTCATGTGTTTTTTCAATTAGCCACGCCGCTGTCATTTCATGATTTAGAAACTTCTTCATCTGACCTTCAGAAGCAATGCAAAATGTAGCAGGATATATTAAATGATATTGTAAGTTCATTTGTTTTGCCAGGTTTTTCACCTTGGTAAATTGCCTTCTTTTATCAGCAATTTCTTTGGTGTTAGCCAGAAATAACATATTTTTTTTTCTTGTTTTGATTCCCAAACAAGACTATCGCCCCCTCTTGCCAGACGCAGGATATAATTTTTTGTGGCAATTTTTGCAAATTGGACTATAATTGTATAACCAGTCCCTTTGGCATTTGGCACATGGTATGCCTGCTCAATATCAAGTAAATAATCAGATGATACAGGGAGTATCTCATGCAGAAGCTTATCTACAAAAGTAGACAAATTTACATCCGTAGGTAGATCTTTAATACCAATAATACGTACATTTGCCCTGTGCGTGATAGCCTCAAGTCAAGTTGGGAGATTCTGGCAGCAAAGCTGTTGTTAAAAGCTTCTGATGCACTCTCATTCACTGCCACCCTATCTTGCAGCTCGTTAACCTTCGCCTCCATTTTTTTTTTTTTGCCAAGAAGTGTTAATTAAGTCCACAGCCCCTTGCAGGGCAGTGATGGAATTTTGAATTGTATCCAGCCTCTTAGCCTGTTCAGCAAATTGCAAAGACAAAGTTTTTATCAGAGCAAGTAACTCCTCTGTATTTTTGCTTCTCAGAGCCTTTGCCATGGGAAGTATGGGGCGGGGGGGGGGTAAGTGGAGATCCTGCTCCTTTTTTCCTCCTTGATGTAGTCAGCCATCCTTCTCTTCAAACAGATCTTGCGGGTCTGCAAATAGTGTTGGTTTTTCTTAATCCATAAACTACATTGGAGCACATCAGCCCTTATTTCTCCTAATTAGATAGGAGTTTCAAAACAACTTTGAGTGATGATTAAGCTCTGGCAGGCTACCCCAGAGCCCAGCCCCCCTGCCGCTTCGCAATAGGGATGGCGGAGAATTTCTCCCCGAATCTTCGGGGGGCCGAGCGCCAACGCATTCGGCCCCCCGAAATCAGCAGTGAAATTCTCCGCCCCCCGCCCCCCCCGGGATGGGACTTACCTTTGGCGAATGTCCCTCCCGGTGGCGGGTCCCGGCGGCAGTTCGTCGGCCTTTCATCGGGGGTGGGGGCGGCAGCCGGTCTTCCAACCGGCTGCCACCGCCCCCATTACAAAGTGTAAAAAAAACAAACAAACCCCGTGATAGGCTATGTAACAATTAACGTAGCCTATCATGGCTAGATTTCCAAAGTCAGCCATGATAGGCTACGTAAATCGTCATGTAGCCTATCACGGGTGACTTTGAAAAAAAAAAAGCGCATACACAAATGGCGGCGCCCATAGGGCGCCGCCATTTGCGTTCCTTATTTGGTCCCGGTAGTCTACGTAAAGATTTACGTGGACTACACCGTAGTCTACGTAAATCTTTACGTAGACTACCAGAACCAAATAAGGAACGCAAATGGCGGCTCCCATAGGCTGCCACCATTTGTGTACGCGCTTTTTTTTTTTCCAAAGTCACCCGTGAGAGGCTACGTAATGATTAACGTAGCCTATCATGGCTGACTTTGGAAATCTAGCCGTGATAGGCTACGTTAATCGTTACGTAGCCTATCACGGTTTTTTTTTTTTTTTTTTACACTTTGTTTTGCGGCCGGGGAGATGGGGCGCTTCTCCCCGGCCTGAATTTCAGCCGGGCGAGGCAGAAAGCCTCCCTCCCCAGCCTGAATTTCGGCCAGGCAAGGCGGGATGGCTCCCCATCTTCACCTGAACTTCAGGGGGAGAAGCGAAGCGCCTCCCCCCCACCGCGAAGCACCCCTGCGAAAAGGTAAGTGACTTCCGTACATTCCTACTTCGCAAAGGGTGCTATTCTTCCAAGACTTCATCCCGATGCTGCTCTTGCCTCCCCTTTTCATTCCAGGGGCAGATGAAAAGGTTTTTCAACCTTTTAAAAGCTGTTTGAGATAACGTACCGTGGAGGCTCAGCAGAATGCTGCCAAAGCGACATTGGCTCCGACCGGAAGTCCACTTTGCATACTACATTTTAATGGTTTCTAATCTTTGTAAACTGTCCAGAGAGCTTCAGCTATGGGGCAGTATAGAAATGTAAATAATAATAATAATAATAATAATAATAATTCATTTACTATTACTACTACTATCTATTAATTTAAAACTTATTTCCTGCCTTGTTTCCCCCAAAAACTTCAAGTTAGCTTTAAAAACCCTAAGAACACCATAGAATCCTTAAAAACAATATATCACACACCCCATTTCTAACAAACAAAATAATTTTAAACACCCACATTTAACATATTAAAAAGGGCACAATCCTATTCAGATAGGGGGCTGCCTCCAAACTTGGAGGCGACCTCCTATCCAATTCAGGGCAGGAGAATCATCATGGAGGGGATTGTTCCCTCTGCATTTCTCCTGCCCTGCATTTTCAGCTAGACAGCAGATTGATGCTGTCTAACCACGGGAGGGCCGAACGGGGGAGGAGGCTGCTGTATGACACATTGGATGTGTTGTACAGGAATTTCTGTCCTCCCTGCCCTGGAACACCTCCTGGAATGCCCCTTTTCGGTAGGGATGTACGAATCCCTTACCTTGCTCCACTGAGGGGCATCTGCGGTGGGGGGAAGGCACTCCATCCCTCCCCCTGGAATCCTTGATGGGGGGGAGGCGCTCCGTCCCTCCCCCCGGAATCCTGCCCGGCTGGCTCTGCCATTTGCGTATGCTGGGTTCCCCCCCCCCCCGCTGTGATAGGCTACGTAAATACTTACATAGCCTATCACGGCCTCCGCAGGGATGCAAATGGCATCCCTGCATTAGCTGTGATAGGCTACGTAAGTATTTATATAGCCTATCATGGCTTGAAGAGGAGGAAGCGAATGGCGGCCGCAGGATGGCTGCCATTCGCAAAGCAGCGTAGACGGGAGCAGGTAAGTGATCCGTTTCACGCACCTTTTGTGGGGTGGGGGTGGTGAGGACTTCATCCTGAGTGCCTTTCGTGGGTTGGAGGGGCGGGGGCTTCGTTCCGCTACAGATTTCAGGGGGGCCGAATGCACTGGCATTCGGCCTCAATGAGATCCGTCGTGGAATTCTCTGACATCCCTACTTTTCGGCCTCTCTGTGCTCCTCTTGTGAGTACGGAGGACATGGCTGTGTTCCGCACTGCCTCCAAGGCAGCATGGAACTGGGAGGAGGGCAGTTCTTTGAGGTCGGTTCCTGGAAAACAAGATAGCCTATGGCTGTCTAGCCACTGTCTAGCGGCCATAGGATTGCTCCCTCCAGCAACAAACATACAATTTTGATAGCAGTAACAAAAGAATAATATATAAAAACCAGCTGAAAGATCAGCTAAAAGTTTTTTGTTTGTTTTTAAAGCCATATTTTTATCAGCCACTGAAAACAGTAAATGCCTGGCACATCTCAACAGACAACAAATCCCACAGGGTTGGAGCTGCTCCAGAAAAGCTCTACCCTTACTAGCTATTCATCATACTTCATGGGAGTATGGACTCTGGAGAAGTGCCTCAGATGATGATCAGGGCATGCCTAGAGAAACTGCAGCAGGGAGGAATATACTCCTACCATCAAATAATAATATAGTGTCAACAGCCACTATTCCTGCTGCTCCTGTTACTACTGCTGCTACTACTAGTACGTACTACTTTTGCTACTGCTGCCACTGCTACTATAAGTACTACTATAATGCTATCAATTACTACTACTACTGTTAGGAGAAAATATGAGTTTAAGGAGAGATCTGGAGGAAGGTGATATAACAGCTCACGGAGGAAGTTGAATGCATAACAGAGAAAAGGCAGAGTTGTTTGAAGGATCATGAGATGTTCAGATAGCTGAGGTTACTGGTGCTACAGGAGCTAAAGTCACAGACACAGCTGCATGTTGATGTAAAAGAGAGATATGGGATTAGTTTGTACCACCATGTTTCCCATAGTTACCTATGGATGCAAAAGTTGGACAATGAAGAAACAAGATAGAAAGAGAATTGATGTATTTGAGCTGTGGTGTTGGAGAAGGCTCCTGCAAATTCCTTGGACAGCTAAGATAACAAATAAGCAAGTACTGGAACGTATTAACCCAGACATGTCATTGGATGGAAAAATCATGAAACTGCGATTGACTTATTTTGGCCATGTTATGCGGAGGAACTCACTAGAAAAAGCAATTATGCTTGAATTGGTTAGCGGCAAAAGGACTGGCCACCAAAGAACAAGATGGTTAGATACCATCAAAATTGTTACCAACCAGAGCATGGAACAGCTCAAATAAATAGTATAAGATCGGTGTACGTGGAGAGAGATGATCCATAGAATCGCCAAAAGTCAGACACGACTGAATGGATAATATCATCATCAATTGAAAGTAATGAGAGCCAGTGTAGTGTAGTGGTGAGAGTGACGGACTGGGAGCCGGGAGATCCGGGTTCTAGTCCCCACTTGGCCATGGAAGCTCACTGGGTGACTTTGGGCCAGTCACAGACTCTCAGCCCAACCTACCTCACAGGGTTGTTGTTGTGAGGATACAATGGTGAGGAGGAGGATAATGTAAGCCGCCTTGAGTTCCTTGCGAGAGGGAGAAAGGCGGGGTATAAATGCAATAAATAAATAAATAAATAAGGATGAAAATGTTGTTTTGGGAACAGGAGTGGATAGGGCATGTAGGGATTAAGGGGGCGGGATCACATGTGTGGGAGGGGAGTTCTGATGAATTTCCAGAGAAGCCCTTTGAAAATAATGGAAAGAAGAAGGGTTTAGTGCCGCTTTCCCATAATGCAATGGGGAGAAAGAATAAATTTGTGATGTCAATTTGTTGATGTGTAATGGGAAAAAAAGACAAAAATCACTCTGTAGATTTCAAAAGAGAAGCAGGAGGACATGGGGAATGCAAGTATCGGGATGCAAGGGGCAGGACAGAGACACTGGGTGGTAGGGGTGTGTGTGGCTTTTACAATTAGTGTCTAAAGGTCTCGGGCTTGATATGACAATATTTTATCAATCTGAAAAACTGGGCTGTTTATCCACCCTGTCTTTTGGAACATAAAGATAATCAGCTTCCAAGCATACAGAGACCTTTGGTGCTTGTGATTTCTGTGCCTAATTCTGGAGGGTTTTGATTCAATGTTCTAAGGGATCAGTAGAATGTAAGTTACTTCCAGGCATTTTCATCCAGCTGGGCACGCTGTGTTATTCCTCAGTAACATTGATCCTTCCATCCTGGACTACATTTATATAATCTACCTGTGATTTTATAACCCCACACTCCACTATGCCATATCTGAGAAGCTCCAGCTGTTCCTATTTCCTAGGGACAATCTTGATATTCTTCTGCCCATCCCTACTATCTCTATCTCATCTGGATTTTTTTTTTTTTTGGTGGGGGTGGCTTATTACTATTACATTTAAATGTTGAGTTGGTAGAGCTGTCATTCTTCAGCATTCAGCCCCCCTCCCCCAGTTTCTAGTGGATAATTATCTGAATGGCATTGGTGTACATTCTAGTGGATATGTGTGCAAGTACGTGCACATGAACATTAAGGCACAATCTGCAATGCCACTTACTGCAGTTGCAAAGGCATACTTTGAAGTACTGACAACATCGTGTAGGACAATTACGTTTTTCTAGCATATCTTCAAGCCAAACAACATACACCCTCTTGTATTTTAACTGAGCAGAGTACAAGCTATTGCTGAGCAAATGGAAGGAGTATTAAAAAAATGGAGTAGGCTGTTCCACAGCTAGGGATTGAAGATCAAGTGACTTTCTGAGATGGCCAAATTCTCTGAAAGAGAATGAGCAAGGCACAAGCTCATTGTGCCTCACTCCTGTTTCAGTTTCCTATCTGTTTTTCAGCTTGTTCAAACAGGCAAAGTGTGCATTTCAAACAGGGAACATGTGTATTTGTGTACGTATTTTTCAAAAGTGTGCACTTTCCCCCCATTTCCTAATGTGTAAAAATGTGCATTTTTCAAATATGATCGCATTTGAGGTGTGTGCATTTGCAAACATTTCTTGAAAGAAAAAGAAAAGAAAAGAAAAAGAAAAAGGAGAAAAAGGAGAAAAAGGGGAAAAAGGGGAAAAAGGGGAAAAAGGAGAAAAAGGAGAAAAAGAAAAATAACACCCACTGGTCACACTTGCATTTGGGATTGCGAACGTGACATTTTTGGATGATTTGTGAACATAAAACAAAATACTCATACACACTCCTCTCTACAACTTGCAGTTGTGGTGAAGGGAAGCTCTGGGCACTGATCCTTGATTTAAGAATAGGAAAAGTAGGGATGTGTCATGTTTCCAGCTATAAAAGGTTGAAGGGTATGCTATCTGTATGACAGGTAACTTCCACAAACAGACTGAGGTTGCAATAATTTCCATTGCTCCAATCCAAACCCCGTCATGATGCATTTGTTTTGAAGCCTAGTCAACTTCATTTCAGAATTATTATTATCGTTCTTTCTGCTTTGCAAGATCTCCTTCCTAGTCATGTTTCACTGCAGGTGTGAGATTTTGTAAGCTGCAATTGAAATGAAATTTTCCAAGCTACAGGAACATTGAATTGTCTGGTGTAATGACTGTTTCCAGTTTATTCTTGGAGAATGAAAGTCTCTTTGGAGATTCATTACAGCTTTGCTCTGCTCTGTCTACGATTTCAAAACATTAGATGGAAATTATCTGCAGCTATGGCATGTTACTGTTTGGCTTCATGGGATGGTGAGGGCTAAAAAGAGGCATCTGGACCTGTGGAAGAATCCTTAGGAATGCCTAAGGGTCATACCATTTTAAGAGAATGTGATGCTTGCAGAAGGATGGTATAATAAAGACCAATTGTTGTTGTTTCTATTTTATCTTAGAAGTAGGCCTAGGAGATCAAACAAATAAAATCCAATGGAATCTGTCTATTTTAAGAGCTTTATATTTTTAGCAGCTTGCCCTTCTGAGAGCAACATAGTCACAAAGATGTTTGGGGCTGTTCTGGTTATGTCCCTCCTAAAATTAGGATACAGATCATTGCCATCAAAACAGCTTTTGTTCATAAACTGCATAAACAGATGTGCTCATGCTGAAGCTGATTTGCAGCTCATTTTCTCACTTTCATTTTCATCCTCTCCAAAATTTCACAGTTTAAAAATAGGTATATACTTATACCATGTGCCTTACTTTACAGAGGGCAGTCCTCTATCCAAAGGATTCCCCAATCTAACTCAGGTTTAAATATAAAGAACAACAAGATCAAGGGACCTTGAAGTTGCCTATATCAACAGCTTGCATCTGGAGAGGAGACTGAGCAGGGCTCAGTTTCCCCACTATGGTAAGAAGTATTGCATCATCATCATCATCTAAATACACATCTTTATTAGAATCTCAAAAAATGACTTCAATACAGCAGTCCTGTACACATTTACCTGGGAGTAAATCCCACTGAACAATGTAAAGGACTGTGCTATAAAACCTTTTCTTGTCCCATGAGAATTTGGATGATTCTGTGGTTATTCTGCTTTATATACACACACATGCACACACACGCACCCCCCACACACACACAGCTACTGATGAGGGTGGCAGCCGAAATGTTTAGCTTAAAATATATTTTAATACCTTGTTGTTAGTCTTTCTATCTTTCATAGGGGGAGAGAGAGAGAGAGAGAGAGAGGTGTTGTTGTTGTTGTTGTTGTTGTTGTTATGCAGATGCCCAAGTGGGTCTGGAAGTCCACTGGACTCACCCGCCCCTGCTCCCCTGCCCCCCAGGAATGCCCCTACCTACCAAGCCATGAGAGTAACCAGGACTTACAGGACCTGTCTGTTCATGCCCCGAAGCCACCCGTCCTCCATGTGAGCCACCATTTTAATGCAAGATGGGGGCTCTAGTTTTTTCGTATATCTGATGTTGTGCACAACAGTGGCCATAAAGGGCCATTTCCACAACATTAGTGGCCTCTAATAATGTGGAAATGGCCCTTTATGGCCACCGTTATGTGCAAGATTAGATGCATGAAAACTAGAGCCCCCATCTTGTGTTAAAATGGAGGCCCAGGTTG
Source organism: Heloderma suspectum (assembly GCF_057233095.1). Lineage (NCBI taxonomy): Eukaryota > Metazoa > Chordata > Lepidosauria > Squamata > Helodermatidae > Heloderma > Heloderma suspectum. Next base: position 9,045,871 of record NC_139466.1, read on the forward strand.
CTCGGGCGGGTAGCAGTGGTGCCTAATTGAATGCCCACTGACCTCAGACTAAGGTGAGTCCATCCATCCCTATATACGTGTGTGTGTGTGTGTGTGAATGGTCTGATTATTATCTTTAATGTTTTGATTTGTCATTAACTATTTTGAGCTACTGGAAAAACTTTCTGTACACATTTTTCTTGATAGCTACAAATTCTGACTGGCAGCAGCTCTCTGCCCTCCAGGGTCCCAGGCTGAGAAAGGTCTTCCCCATTACTTACTACCCAACGTCCTTTTAGCAGGAGATATTGGGGGCTGATCCTGGGGCCTTCTGTAGACAAAGTAGGTGCTTTGCCACTGAGCCATAAAAATGAAGGCAGGAGGCCAGGCTTTTCATGTTTATACCACACCTGGCCATGCCTGCCAATCTCAGGGACAAATGATGCATGCTAACCTGGTTCTGTTGTGGATACACAGAATCTTCCATAGGCCAAAACTGGAATTGGCCACAATATCCAACATCCCAAGAACCCCAGGACGCTCTCTCTCTCTCTCTCTCTCTCTCTCCCCTAAAGCAAATTTCTAGCCATTAAAAAAAGACATTTGCCCCATTTTTTTTAGCTGCAGGGAGGAGGGCGTTGACACTCTTTTCCAGTGCAGATGTCTCCTGGGCATCTGAACTCTCTGTTAGGCTTGAATTCTGCAAATGGCCTTTCAAACATGGCCTGCGTTGGAGGTTTGTAGTCGGAAGCAGCAATCCATAGCTTCTCTCAAAGTGTGGGGAGGAGCTGCCTGTGCTCTGGCTCCCACCATGTGTGCCTGTGATTAAGTGGTTCCAACAATCTGCACATTTCTACAGGCAACTCCATGATATCATTGGAGACACTTCCTAGCATAACCCTCCACCCTTTTTTATTTAGTTTTTTTTAAAGCTGTTGTTGCTTTGAAGATTTAAAGAAATGATCACTAGAGGCCAGAAAAAAAAGCAATTTTCAGTTCTTGACGACATGGATGTGTTGGCAAAGGAATACTTTTTGTCACTTGTTGTTGCAAAAAACAGGTTCATTGTGCAAACCTTCAGAAGTCGTCTATCAATAACTTATCAAAAGATGTTGAAGGAAGCTTCAAAGCTGAAGGACATTGAGAACTAGTGTCCAGTGTCCTGGCACCTAGCATCGTACATGCACCTTATACAGAAGTCTCCTACATATCTGCAAGTTTGTCTGTCTCTTTCTTTACCTCCTCCTCCCCCTGAAGTAGTGATGTTAATACATCTAGAACTGGAAATATAAGCCTAAATCAGATCTGCCTATCAGTCTTCTGTATTCCCAAGAAAACTCACCCTTGAAAAGGGAGAAAGGAACTGAGGTTAGGAAGGGCTAGAGATGTTGGAGAATACCACAGCGAAACCCAATGAGTTTGGATTTTTATGAATCCAACCCACAGATTCCTCAGCAGACTGGCTTTCCCTCAGTTGGGCATATTCCGCAGACTTGCAGACCATTTTTCTAACCTTTGGAAATGTGCAAATTTTGTTGTACAAAAATATGCAATTTAAAAAATAAAGGCCAAAAATGCATATTTCCCCCATAGGCAGAAATGTGAAAAGGGGGGGGGGATTGTCCATTTGGGGGGAATTTGCATGTTTTCACACATATAAATTTGCACAAATTAAGAAACTAAAATAAAAATTAAGTTAAGAAACAAAAAAAATGATCAAATTCTGTTGATGGGTGGAATGAAAGGCACCTGACAATATGTGAAACACAGACAGAATGGATTTTACACAGTCTAAGTCTATACATCCCTAGGAAGGGCTTTCTGATGACAGAAGAGGTCTTAAGGAAAGGCTTTAATAAGGCCTTCTAACATCCTGCTCCTGCATGGTAGTTGGTTTCCTCCTGTGCATCCTGATTCAATGAACAAAGGCCACATACATTGTCAGGACATGATGTTCCAAGCATGCAGAATAGCACCCAGGCCTCTTCCACCTCCAGCAACCCCTCCGTACCACCAGTCCCTTCCTCTTTGCAATGGCAAATGTGTTTGGGGAGGACTGGGGCAAATAAGAAGGAAAGAGCTGAGCTTTTCTCCTGGGACTTCTCCAAGAAAACTCATGGTAGGAATGTACAAGGATGTCATTCCTGTTTGAAAATTATGTGAATATGTTCCATTTGCAACACTGAACACAATGTGAGCAGGGGAGAAATTCTTGGGATTTGTTTTGCAAGTTACTGAGCTTGTGTTCATGTGCAAAAGAGCACACTTGTGCAACTGGTCCCTTCCAAAAATGCACACGCACCCTCTCCCGAAAACAAAAACAAAAACACATTTTCATGCTTTGATCTATGAAAGGAAAATGTGCATTCGGGATGCATGCTTGGAAAAGTGCATTTGTGATTTTTGAAAATGCTCACTTTTTCTGTTTGAAAAAGAAAAGACGCTCCTGTTCAGGAGCAAGAACAAGATGACCATCAAGGTGGAAAACCTTGACAAGCTCAAACATGGGGAAAAACAACAACCTTGAATTAAATTCATAAGGCAAGCGGGGCGGGGGATCACCCTTTAATTACCCTGAATCATATTGCAGGGGTGAGTAGGACAGATACAGTACTGTTGGTCAATGGAGAGGGTGACAGATTGTGTGTGGGGAAGCTGCCATTTTTCACCTGTTCTCAGTATTAGGGAGTCATTAGGGCTTTTGTGACACCTGCAGCCATTAAACCAATTGCCACCCCCATTTCAGATCAATTTGTGCACCCATACCAATTGGCATATCTCAGACAAAAGAAAAGTGCAAAGACGACCAGATCTTTAAGAAGAGACTCAAGAATGAATGTTTGTATACAGGTAGGGGTGTACAAACCCCACTTACCAGTCCACTCTGGGGTCCGCTGGGTGGGGAGGTGATCCCCCAGAATCCTCCCCAACTGGTTCCTCTCTGCTGGGCAGTTCACAACATGTTCAGAGCCAAGCCTTGCAAACTTCCCCAGTCCTCCTATCCCTCATCCTTCATCCTACTGAAGATACAACCTATCCCAATACTTCAAGTAATGTGCATGCAGCCTGACCCTATGTGTGTTTTCCTTGGAAATAAGAAATAAATTATAAGTAATAACTACCATTTAGTCCCAACTATCTGTGTACAGGATAACCGATTCTTTTTATCATGTCCTGATTGATACCTCTAGCAAAAAAACCCAGCTTCCGTGACCATTCAGTGCTATTTCTTGGAGGCCAACATTCCCAAGCTTGTGTCAATAGCGTAAGAACTTGGCTTCTCTTAGTTTTGGATTTATGTGCATGTATTTGTGTGTGTGTGTGTGTGTGGCAACCACAAAAAAAATCTGACCAGGTAGTCTATAAATGAGGTTTATAAATAATAAATTTAACTGCCGGTTGCCATTTCCCACTTGGAAGAACAACTAAGGGCATAACCTCAGCAACCTTGTATGTCATCAGAAGGATGGCACCACTTTGAATATATGTGTGTGTGTGTGTGTGTGTGTGCATGCGTGCATGTGTGTACATGTGTGTGTGAATGAAGAATACAATAATTATTATTAGGGATGAGAATGAGCAAAAATGACTTGATATAACTCTGTCTGACTGATGTATTAAAACATTAAGCAAGTTACATAAATGCCAGGATAGAAGTCTGAAAAGATTAAATGTCTCTTAAAAGTTGAGTTGATTTTAATTGGGCTGTAAAGATACTCAAGTTTCTGCTTGAGCACACCAATATAAAATCACCTACATCCCTACACATATTTCCAGAAAGTGGGAAGGACAAAGTAAAACCAGTCTCACATCCAAAATGATAGGAGGGGTTGGCTTTGGGGGACCAGCTTGAATTACCCTTGCCTCTCTGGTTTGCAACCAGATGACAGGTCCACTTGGCCCCTCACATCTTGGAGCATCCAAGCTTGAAAATACTCTGAAATGTACTGGAGTAGCAGGAGGAGGAGGAGGAGGAGGAGGAGGAGTGTGGGTGGGCAAACACACCTACTAGGAAGCTAGAACAGGAGATGGGAGAGAAGCTGCATTGTGGTGACTGTTGGGATGAAAGAGAAAGAGAAAGAGGGAGAGGAGCAGAGATGTATGACAAATGTGTTTCAGTTCCCTGACCCCATTCTCCACTCCCCAAGCACCAATTATTTGTTGGTTTCCAGGATGCTGTGGAATTTCTTCCCATTCTAAGAGGTAAAAAATGCCTCTCCTATGGCTTAATTAGTGGCATTAAGAGCTGTAAGCTAGAATATGTTGGGATTGTCAGACCTGCCCCCCTTTCCTTTGGCCATGCTCAGTACTTGGATGTGGGCCCTAAAAGCTTCTCTAAAATGGAATTTGGCCCTTGGGATGAATGAGGTTCTGCACTCCTGCCATAGTTGCTCAGTAGTGAGGAAAAGGCCCTCTGACGATTGCCAAAGATACGCCACCATCATTCATGTATGATCATTACAGTGCACCAGTGCACATGGGGCTATACAGAGTTATGTAAGCAAGAAGAGACAGGTCTATGTCCTTGAGAAGTTCTCAGTCTAAAACAGGCAATGGGGAAAACCAGCAGAGGAGCAGACCTGAGCAGCCAGGGAGGGATTGATGTGGGCAAACTATATTATACATGCTGAAAACTTGGTGACAGTTCAGAATGCAGGTTAAGGAGACAAGCCAAGGGCCATCTGGTGAATGTGGGCTTTGAGGAGGAATTTGAAGGAAGGGAAAGAGATGCCACCACAGACATGTTCAAGGTGGGAGTTCAGCACATTATACTACATAAGAATGTAGTAACAGCCCTACTGAATCAGACCAAGGTTCTATCTAGTCTACCATTTGTGTACACATGGGACAACTAGTAGAATCCCATGGGAAGCCCACAGGCAGGAAATCAGTGAAATAGCACCCTCCCACCCATGTTCCCCAGCAACTGGTGTGCATAGGCCTACTGTCTCTGAAAGTATAGGTAATATATAGCCTTGATGACTAGTAGCCAATGATAGCCTCATCCTCCATGAATTTGTCTATCCCCCCTTTTATCCAAGATGGTGGTCATCACTACATCTTGTGGAAGCAAATCCCATCGTTCAGCTATGCACGAGAAGTAATTCATTTATCTGCCCCGAATCTCCCACCATTCAGCTTCATTGGTTGACCCCACTGGGGTCTAATATTTTGGGAGAGGGAGAAAAAAGTATCCCTATCCACTTTCTCCACACCATACATAATTTTGTAGACATCTGTCATGTATCTAGGTACTTACCTTATTTCTAAGCTAAACAGTCCCAGATATTCTAACCTTTCCTCAAAGGACATTTCTTCCAGACCCTTGATCAGTTTGGTTCCCTTTATGTGCACCTTTTCCAATTCTACAGTATCCTTTTTAGGTGCAGTTACCAGCACTGTAGACGGTATTTTAAGTGTAGTTGCAACATACTTGTATAAGGGCAGTGTGATATTGACAGTTTTATTTTCAGTTCCTTTTCAAAGTATGCCCAACACGGAATTTGCCTTTTTCACAACAGCTACAACGTGTCAACATTTTTTCATTAACCTATCCACCATAGCCCCAAGTTCTCTTTCTGGTCAGCCACCACCAACTCAGATCCTATCAACATATTTGTGAAATGTGTGTTTTGCTTTGTTTTTGCCCCAATGTTCATTACTTTACACTCACTTACATTGAACTGCATTTGACATTTTAATGCCTATTCTCCCAGGTTGAGATAAAATATATTATTTCAAAATATATCTGGGAGGGGGTGGTACAAAATGGGTGTAACTGCAAAATATGTTTGCCTCCCCTGCCCTCTATTTACACCAGTAAAAATATAAATGGTAAAATAGTCATTTATTGTTGGTGTGTCTGTAATTCCGGATGTCTGCCATTGGTCTTGATTGACCAATGCTGGTAGGTACACTATTAGTTAATTTTTGGATTAAAAACATGCTTCATTCTGTGACAATGTATGGTAAGTATTGCAATGCACATCCTTGAGAAGAAAGGGACATGGCATTTGGAATTCCCATTGCGGGTGATTGTATAAATACAGGCAATTCTAAGTTGGGTGCTGTAAAATAAAGCAAATTGATTTTTTTTTAAAGTAATCCATTGGTTCCCCCCACCCCAGGGAATGTAGAAATGTGCACACCCCAACCAAGATAGGTTTTGTGTTTCAGAACTACTGCAGAGTCCCCCCCCCTTTTTTTTTCCAGGCTGGCTGAGATGAGCTAGACAAACAGCAGTTTCACATGGTATTGCTGGACTGTACCACATTTGTCTATAGGTGGAGGAATCAAATGTTTGAATGTTCCACATCCTGCAATATTCCACAAATAAAAGTGAGGACACTCTTGCAAACAGCCCTGTTTTCATACCAAACATCATTGCACAAGGCCTTCTACACACACAATTACACATTGTTGAAAGTTATTCCCTACCTTCTGTATGTTCTATTTGCTCTCTATGCAATAGCCTGTCCTTAGGGCTGGTTCAATCCATATTGCATCCTGAGCCACCACAACACCACCACTGTGGGATATACGGATTTTTCAAAATCCATTCTGTCTGCATTTCATGGTTTATCAAGTGCCTTTCATGCCATCATTCACTCATTGATGGAATCAGTCCCCGCCCCCAATTTACCAAATCTGTGCAAATTTGCATTTGAGCAAATTCACACTTGTGCAAATGTGCACTTCTGCAAATGAGCAACCCTCATGTGCAACCCCCCCCCATGCATTTTTTTATGCTTTAACCTATTGGGTAAATGCACATTTTTAGCCAGTGAGGATGTGTGTGTGTGTGTATATATATAAGGGGCCGCGGTGGCTTAGTGGTTAAGACGCTGAACTGCAGACTGGAAGGTTGGCAGGTCAGCAGTTCGAGACCCGAGTGCTGCGTGACGGAGTGAGCTTCCGTCTTCCGTCCCAGCTTCTGCCAACCTAGCAGTTTGAAAGCAAGAAATTGCAAGTAGATAAATAGGTACCACCTCGGCGGGAAAGGTAGCAGCGTTCCGTGCACCTCGGTGTTAAGTCATGCCGGCCACATGACCACGGAAGCGTCTTCGGACAGCGCTGGCTCTTCGGCTTAGAAACGGGGATGAGCACCGCACCCTAGAGTTGGACACGACTGGTTGGGGACACCTTTACCTTTATATATATATATATATATATATATATATATATAGTATTTTTCTACAACTAGATTTGCATAAAATTCTGGAAAGCAAAACAAATGATCCACAAGTCCACAGAAACCATGCAACCTGGAAAAAGCATACTTTGGAATCCGTTGGTTGGATTCATAGAAATCCAAATGTACCTGATTCTGTTGCAGATTTATCTGACATCCCTAGTTATGCCTGGCCCAGACCTAGGCCACTATGACCCTTCAGATGAAGATTCAGAGACTGTGGAGTCCAATGATGCTGTGTATATTCCTTGTACTTCTAGGTAAGCTACCCTTAGTCCCCCAGTACTTGTGGACTCCGAGGAACCCCTGGACAGGTTTGCTGGGTGTTACACATCCCCTGTAGAGTTGGAAGAGAAGGCTGAGCATCCATCCAGCTCTAGAGTGCACCACCACTAGAAGGTGGAGGTAGAGGCCACTACTCAGAGTTGAAGGATTGCACATCCAGTAATGCAGTAACCAGGCTACTTGGGAGTAAGGGTCTATTTGAGAACCAGGGTTTGCAGATGAGTAGGGAAATCTGAAGGCAGCACACTAAAGAGGGGCGGAAAGTGGTGGGGTTCCAGCGAGCAGTGTGCACGGTGGGTGTGGGGCGGTTCCTCCATGATCTCTACTTATCAAGAATGAACCAAATTAAAATTCTCACCATCTTAACCAACCACATTTAATAGGTACAGCTCTTTCCAGTATGGAGAGGACGATAATGTACTGCCTGCCTTACAGATTCTAAAGATGAGGAGCTAGTCTGAGGGTGCGGGGGTGGGGAGAGAGGTGGCAACACAAATGCAGAATAAATATTGTTGAATATATAGGGACTGAAACCCAGACTTTGAAGAGCAAAGCACTCAAAGCCCTGAGACTGGATGGACAAAACTGTCCATTTTGGTTTCTCCAAACTTCAAATTTTTGAAATCCCACGTTCTTTCTGTCCTGAATCTGGAGAACCTTGCAAATCTTGGTAAATTCTTCTTATCCACACTGAACTGAACTGAAATTCTCATCCATCTCTATCCATGGCCTGCCAGGGTGAATGGATGCCTGTTGAGTGTCTGGCTAGGCAGCTGCTGTTGTCCAAGAAGCTGCCAGTGCCACCAGCGGTTCCCTGGCTGAGTTTTCCATGGCCAGGCCAGTACCCTGCTGAGCCACGGAGCAATGCCAGCAGTGCGGCATGGTCTCGTCTTGGGAAGGCAGTGGGGCACATCTGCCCTGCCTTCCCTCCCAATTTGCCACCTGAGCCAAGAGGCTCAGCATCACTCATGGCAAGGCTGTCCCTTCCTGTCGGTCCACTGTCATCTTCATAAGAAATGAGGTGGGCCTTAATTTGGCAGAGGTTTGTATGCAACAGAATCTTGGGCCAAACCTTGGCAACCTCAGTTAAAGGATCTCAGGTAGCAGGACTGGGAAAGACCCTACCTGAGACTGGAAAGAGCTGCTGCAACTTCTTAGAGCAGAAACTGCTGGCTGGGCTAGGCAGATTGATGGCCCAATGCAACATAAGGCAGCTTTGTATGATAAATGGGAAGCCTCTGGCCTTTTCCCCTTAGTGACTCTGCTTACAGTACTATTTTTATATTCTTTGCATTCTCCTTTCACATAAAGGATACCAGGACAGGCCATGCTGATACCTCCCTCTTTATACTTTGCCTCTTTGATCCAGTGGTGGCTCGAGATGAAAACTGAATGAAACTAAGATGTAAACAAACAATTTTGCCCTTGTTTACCACAGCTCTGTAAAAGAAAAGAAAAGAAAAGAAAAAGCCACATCTACCAGGTCTAATAGCTTGTGCAGAAGAAGAAGAGTTTAGTCTTTAAAAAGTGGAACATTTAAAAAGATGACCTCAGAGAAACAGACTGAAGTATCACTAATTTTCTGTCCATACAGCATTTTCAAATGGGCTAGCAGGGATGTATGAGAAATTTGTTTCAGTTCATTTTTGACCAGGATTTTACCTACTTTGCATATTCTGGACCAAACATTGACTCAGACATGATCTGTGATCGAAGTCCATACATTTCCGAGTTTGCAGTGTGATTCGCTGACACTCCCCCCGCAATAAAGTATTCAGAAGCATGCTTACATTTCAAAAATGTGCACAAATATGTTATTCATCAATGGGAGAAGAAATGTGCACATTTCAAAAAATATGCACAATTGATGTGTACATTTGGGAAAAAAATATGCTTGGAAATATACATGGATTTTCATGCAAAAAGAAAAGAAGAAAAAAGCTTGCAATCTGATACGGACTCGAATTGGAACAAACTTCGAGATGGACTTCCAAGAACATCAGCAAGCTCACATTTTGCTGATTCACACATCATTAAGTATCATAGAATCATAGAATAGTAGAATAGTAGGGTTGGAAGGGGCCTACAAGGCCATTGAGTCCAACCCCCTGCTCAATACAGGAATCCAAGGCAGAGCATCCCGGACAGATGGCTGTCCAGCCTCATCTTGAACGCCTCCAGTGTGGGAGAGCCCACCACCTCCCTAGGTCATTGGTTCCATTGTCGTATTGCTCTGACAGTCAGTAAGTTTTTCCTGATGTTCAGTTGGAATCTGGCTTCCTGGAACTTGAGACCATTCTTCCATGTCCTGCACTCTGGGATGATCAAGAAGAGATCCTGGCCTTCTTCTCTGTGACAACCTTTCAAGTATTTGAAGAGCGCTACCATATCTCCCCTCAATCTTCTCTTCTCAAGGCTAAACATGCCCAGTACTTTCAGTCTCTCTTCATAGGGCTTTGTTTCCAGTCCTCTGATCATCTTTGTTGCCCTCCTCTGAACCCTCTTCAGTTTGTCTGCATCCTTCTTAAAGTGTGGTGCCCAGATCTGGACACAGTACTCCAGATGAGGCCTAACCAGTGCTGAGTAGAGGGAACTAGTACTTCCCAGGATTTGGAAGCTATGCTTCTATGAATGCAGCCCAAAATAGCATTTGCATTTTTTGCAGCAACATCACATTGTTGGCTCATATTCAGCTTGTGATCGACAACAATTCCAAGATCTTTCTCGCTTGTAGTGTTGTTGAGCCATGGATCCCCCATCTTGTAACTGTGCTTTTGGTTTCTTTTTCCTAGGTGCAGAACTTGGCATTTATCCCTATTAAATGTCATTCTGTTGTTTTCTGCCCAGCGCTCCAGTCTATCCAGGTCACTTTGAATGTTGTTTCTGTCTTCCAAAGTATTAGCTATCCCGCCCAATTTTGTGTCATCTGCAAATTTGATCAGCATTCCCTGCACCTCCTCCTCCAAGTCATTAATAACAATGTTGAAGAGCACTGGGCCCAGGACTGAGCCCTGAGGTACCTCACTCGTTACATCTCCCCAGTTTGAGAAGGTCCCATTGATAAGCACTCTTTGAGTTCGATTCCGTAGCCAACTGTGGATCCACCTGATAGTTGTTTCATCTAGCACACTTTGAGCTAGTTGCTCATCAGGATATCATGGGGCACTTCGTCGAAAGCTTTGCTGAAGTTGAGGTATATGATGTCTACAGCATTCCCACGGTCTACAAGGGAGGTTACTTGATCAAAAAATGAGATCAGATTTGTCTGGCAGGACTTGTTTTTGACAAATCCATGTTGGCTTCGAGTAATCACGGCATTGTTTTCAAGGTGCTTCCAGATGGATTGCTTTATCATCTGCTCCAGAATTTTCCCTGGGATGGATGTCAGACTGACTGGTCTGTAGTTCCCAGGTTCCTCCTTTTTACCCTTTAGGAAGATAGGGACAACATTAGCCCTCCTCCACTCATCTGGCACTTCCCCCGTCCTCCATGATTTCTCAAAGAGAATAGAGAGCGGTTCTGAGAGTTCTTCCGCCAGTTCCTTTATTACTCTAGGATGAAGTTCATCTGGCCCTGGAGATTTGAACTCATTCAAAGTAATTAGGTGTTCATTGACCATATGCCTATCGATCTCAAGCTGCAATCCTGCCCCTTCAGTCTGCACTTCGCCTTTGCCAGTGGGATCAGAGACCCTCTTTTGGGAGAAGACTGAGCCAAAGTAGGAATTGAGCACCAATTCCTTTTCTTTGTCATCTGTTATTGTTTTGCCATCCTTATTTAATAGCTGAACAACCATTTCTTTCCTCTGCCTTTTACTATGCACGTAGCTGAAGAAAGCCTTTTTTGTTGTTTTTAGCATCCCTCGCTAACCTCAGCTCATTCTCAGCTTTAGCCTTCCTGACGCCATCCTTGCAATTCTGTGCTACCTGCCTGTACTCTTCCTTTGTTACTTGGCCTTCTTTCCACTTCCTATATGTGTCCTTTTTTATTTTCAGGTCATCCCTAAGCTTTTTGTGAAGCCACATTGGCTTCTTCTGTTGTCTTCCACCTTTTCTTCTTGTTGGAATTGTTTGTGATTGTGCCTTGAGAATTTCCTTTTTTAAAAGCTCCCACCCATCTTGGACTCCTTTTCTCATTAGTGTCACTTGCCATGGGACCTTACTGATCATTGTTCTGAGTTTATGAAAATCAGCTTTCCTAAAATCCAGGGTACGTGTTTGACTACACTCGGCTTTTGCTTCCCTTAGAACCAAGAACTCAAGTGCAACATGGTCACTTTCCCCCAGAGTTCCTGTTACTGCTACTTTATCCACTAAGTCATCTCTGTTGTTTAGGATCAAGTCAAGGATAGCCGACCCTCTAGTTCCTTCCTCTACTTTCTGTAGGAGAAAGTTATCCGCCACACAAGTCAGGGATTTCCTGGGGGGGCCATGTTTTGCAGAATTTGTCTCCCAACAAATAAGGATGTACGAAAGGTACTTACCTTTAGCGGATTATGTTTATGGTTGGGGGGGAGGCGTTCCATCCCTCCCCCTGGAATCCTCAGCGGGGGGGAGGCGCTCCAGAGGGATTCTGCGGAGCAGCCGGCCAGCTCCGCCAGCAGCCGGACATCTGGCCGCTGGCTAGCAGGGACGCAAATGGCGGCGGCTGTAGCTGCCACCGTTTGAGTCCCTGCAGTCAGCCGTGATAGGCTATGTAAATGTTAACATAGCCTATCATGGCTGACTTAAAAAAAACAACAACGTGCATACGCAAATGGCGGCGGCCATGGCCGCCGCCATTTGCGTTCCTTTTTTTGGCACGTCTTAGTCTATGTAAACATTTATGTAGACTAAGACGGCGAAAATAAGAGGAACACAAATAGCATAGACGCTACACTATTTGCGTTCCCCTACACTATTTGCATTCCCCATGATAGGCTACATAAAGATTTACATAGCCTATCACATTTTTTTTAAAAAAAAACCTAGCCGTGATAGGTTACATAAATCTTTATGTAGCCTATCACGTTTTTTTTTTTTTTAAACTGGAAATGGCGGTGGCGGCAGCCGATTGGAAGACCGGCCGCTGCAGCCGCCGCCGCCAAACCACCGCCGGAGCCACCACCGCCGCCAGGAAGATCCGCCCAAGGTAAGTCTCATCCCGGGGGGGGGGGGGGGCGGGAGAGCAGGCCGTTCCAGCACCGATTTCGTGGGGCTGAATGCGCTGGCATTCGGCCTCCCCGAGATCCGTGGCGGAATTTTCGTACATCCCTACCAACAAATATCGGGGAAATTGAAGTCCCCCATTACTACTACATCATGCTTCCTTAAAACATTGGCTATTTGCTTTTGTAAAGTTTCATCCTCATCTTCTCCTTGGTTGGGTGGCTGGTAGTAGACTCTTAATGTAGACTAGATGTGCCAAACTAAGGAATGCAAATGGCGCCCCATGGGCACCGCCAATTGCATACACGCTTTTTTCCCCCCAAAGTCACTCGTGATAGGCTACATGATGATTTACATAGCCTATCATGGCTGTCTTTGGAAATCTAGCCGTGATAGGCTACGTAAATCGTTACGTAGCCTATCACGGGGGTGTGTGTGTGTGTGTTTTTACTTTCCTTTTTTTTCGCGACTGGGTAGACGGGGCGCTCCTCCCCGCCCTGAATTTCGGCGGTGAGGGATGGGGCGACTCCCCCCCGGCCTGAATTTTGGCCAGGCGAGGTGGGGCGCCTCCCCCCCCTCGCCTGAACTTCGGGGGGAGAACCGAAGAGCCTCCTCCCCACCGCGAAGCAAGCTGCGGGACCAGGTAAGTCCCTTTCATCCATCCCTACTCAGGCCACACACCCCCAATTCAGTTGGAGCTCTCAGAAGCACCTGGTGAGCTCACAGCCAATCAGAAGGATAAAGGGCAGCCCCCTGGGCTTCCTGCAGCCCACTTACCTCTTAGCCTCTGTCTCCTTTGTCTCCTTTGTCTCTTCAGCCACTGCAACTCCCCTGGCCAACTCCTGTTTGCTCCCCCTGTTTGCTCGCTCTGGTCGCTCGCTCTCTGGGAGCTTGCTTGCTTCTGTAGTGCCTGGACCAGCTGGAGCAGCTTGCTCGGCTCTGCTCTGCTCTGCTCCGCTGGGAGGCGGGAAAGTATATGAGGCTATATAGCTCTAGTCTGAAATTTTGACTGACTGGAAAATAGAAAGTTTGTTTGTTTGTTTGTTTATTTATCTATTCTATTTATTTATTTATTACATTTCTATACCACCCCATAGACAAAGCTCTCTGGGTGGTTTACAGAAGTTAAAACAATGAATGCAATATTAAAAGTTTAAAGCCATTTACATGAAAGCACTCAGACAATATACACAAACAACAAATAACTTCAGTCTTGTACTGAATTAGAGCCTGGTCCATCTTGCCCAGCATTGTTGACACTGACTGGCAATGGTTTCAGGTGAATGTGTTTCTCAGCCCTACTAGAGATGGCAGAGATTGAACCAGGGAGCTTCTTCTGCAGGCAAAGCAGGCGCTCTACCACTGAGCTGTGGCATCTTCATTCCCTCAAATAGTGAACTGAAATGATGAGTTCCAACAAGTTTTGATCCAAAATAGGGCCAGTGAGAAAGAGGGAGAAATAGGGGGAAACATCCCTATGGAGCTTTTGTCCTGCTCCGTGATTTTTGAAAATGTCTTCCAAATCCTTGTTGCTCAACAAAACAGTACAGAATGGGATTTTTAAAGGGCAGAGGACAAGGGAGAGCGAGCGAGCTGTATTTACATCTTGAAGTGAGGTTTACAGTAAGAAAAACTAGCTACTGTTTTGCTTATAAATATAGGTCAATTTCTAATGACTCCATTTGCTCAAGGTATCCCTAAGTCAAGGGAACAGCAACAGATGAGGCAACCAAATACATATTCACTCAAGCTAATTAACTACCTACCTACTCCGCAACTGCATGGTGTCAGTATCAAGTGTTTTATGTCATCAAATTTCAAAAGAACTTTTATCCCATTTCTGTGCAGGAATAAGGAAATGTGAGAGCATAAATATTTCAAACTGCTTATAATTAAAACTTCATGTGTTTGGCACGAAAAGCACTTTGGCGAGACGAGCCAATTGTTTCCCGTGCCCATTACCACCATGCAACTTTGCATATAAGCACCTGCACAGTAAATGTGGTGTAACGTTGTTCACCCCTAAAATGGGTAGTAATGAAATCCCCCCTCTCTTTTTGTAATGCTGCTTTAATATTAAAGGTGAAGAGTTAAGTGTTTACCAAGGTGTTTCCTATTCAGTTTGTCATTAAGGAACACAGAGTATCACATATGGTAGAAGTCAACCACACTAGCTGACTGTTGTTATTTGAGATATGCACTGCAGAATGAAAGCGGGGGGGGGGGAATGAAATCACAGAGGGGATTTGATGATGGGGTCATGATGTACTCTTATATCAAAGAATCCCTTTGATGAAGGGTGCCATTTGGATGGAAACAGGCTACCCATAGTACTCTTCTCAGTTACAACAGTGTAATATACTAATTAAATTAATGGGACCAACAACTTTGCTAATCTTCCCAGAGCATTTTTAAAGTAATTAATGGTGTTGGGGGAGGGGAACTGCAGAGCTGAACCTTATAGGACTCCCTCTTGGAACACACTGTCTTTAGCTATAATCTAATCACAAATTCTATGGCTTTAGTAAATCTTAAAAGCAATCATAATGTGTGCCACTGTAGGGAGTTCTCAGATATCATCATCAGCATCATCTGACAAAGAGTTTTTGGAAGGTTTATATTTCAACCTGAGACTTCCAAGTTCACAGCACATTAAATCTGTGTGGAGCATCAAGCCTGTCAGTCTACATTCAGCTCAGGATGGTGATTCAAAGAGAACTACCACTAGGAATTAAGTCTTTCATTTTGCTCTTGGAGTTGCCAAGTTATTTTAGTGCTGACCTGCAGGCCCCCTGAGAGATAATCCGCTCTGCAAAGCTTCTCATGATGGGCAAAATGTCCACTGTACCTTGTTTCAACCAGTGGGTCAAGTTGGCCATGAACTTTAGGCTGGCATCTAAGATTTCAAAAGTGACCTTTATAGAGATCTCAAGGCATTGGAATCCATATCCAAAGAGGTTCTTGGGTCATCAGATTGTTAGTGGATGTTCTGTTTAACATCCTCTCATATGCACTAGTTCAGGGGTGCAGAACCTCCGACCTGGGGACAAATTTGGCTCTCCAGAGTTCCCTAGAAGGCCATACATTTTGATACTGGGATTTGTGGATTTGTGATTTGTGGAAAAAACAACAACACAGTCACAAAATGCATGTACTACTGGAAAAAAAAGTGCCTAAAATATGAGTACTTCGGGGGGGGGGAAATGTGGACAAGCACGCTTTAATTAATGGGAGACAAACACATAGATTTAAAAATGTGCACAATTTATGTGTACATTTGGGAGAATGCACATGAAAATTCATGCATATTTTCATGCAAAAAGAAAAACAACCACAACCACAGAGCTTGTAATCTGATATGGATGTGAATTGGAATGAGCTTCAGGTTGGAGTTTGGAGACCTTTGATGAACTTGAGTTTTGGTGATTCATAAATCCCTAGAGTGGGTTCCCTCCTGACCTAACTGTCTGCCTGGAAGCTGGTGCACCCTTCAACCCAATGTGTGGCCAGTGATGTAGTGGTTAGACTGTTGTACTGAGACCTGGAAGATCTGTATTTAGTCCCCACTTGGCCACAAAGGTTACTGGGTGATTCTGGGCCAGTCACTGACTCTCAGCCTAACCTACCTCACAGGATTGTTGTGAGGATAAAATGGAAAGGAGGAGGATCCTGGAAGCTGACTTGGGTTCTTTGCCAGAGGAAAACAGGTGGGATATAAATTTAAAAATAAATAAATAAATCCCCTGGCTGCCCCTCTTCTTTTTGCAAAAGTAAGATGTCATTGCCCTGAGTGGGGGATCTACCATCTGGGCTTTGCAATCATTTTTATGAGAATTCACAACATCCCTTCGAGTTGTTCAAGCAGTTTCAAATAATAATGGCAAAACGAAAACCCCAAGATGGTTTCTGATGTGAAAAGGAGAATATTTGCCTTTTCTTAACTCACAGTCCATGACAGAGCTAAGAGTGATTTCCAGCTTGCCTCGGTCCACACCAAACACACCATCCTCAGACAACATTAGTTTTACTTTAGTTCACTAATACGGATAAAAAACCACTGAGAATAACAACTGTCAACTCAATTTATATTAGGTTCCCTGTTTTTCATAGCTTCATAACCAACTGACTTTTTTTTCTTGTTTTGCTTAAGCGCTACTAAATCATTCCCAAAATTGTTCAGCCAAAAGTCATTCAGTTAACAGAGAACAGCAAAGTGCCATTTTTATTATTTCTTCCACAAGTTTATAATTACTTTATTTCTTATCTGCAGTGAGCAAATGTTGAGGTCAGTGGCACACAATTTGCCTCTTTTCCACTCCACTAAGGTCAAACTGCATGGAGATTTGGGTGTGGTATAATATTTGTCAAATACATCCTTCATTTCATCAGCAACTTAATTTGAAGGGATGCACCTGGTCACCCAATTTCAACCATGTAACGCTTGGGTGGAAAGTAGCACTGTCCCAAATTTTTGGATTTATTTATTTTTAACCATTTGTTGGGAGTGTGTGAAAAGAAATTGCACCCAAAAATTATGGGAAGGGATGAGAAGTTCAGAGAAATTTCTCAGCGTGCAGAGCTTTGATGCTTACCTTGTTGTAAGGAGATGGCTTCTTTTATCATTCCCCCCACCCCCACCCCCATTCTGTCCTTACAGCTTCTTGGACTGCTTGAGCTTCTTGGAAAACCCCCTAGAGGCAAGGACGACTTCTTCCTCTACTTCTTCTTCTTCTTCTTCTTCTTCTTCTTCTTCTTCTTCTTCTTCTTCTTCTTCTTCTTCTTCGTCTTCTCCTCCTCCTCCTCCTCCTCCTCCTCCTCCTCCTCCTCCTCCTCCTCCCCTCCTCCTCCTTGGCACTTTAAATAACAACAAAGCAAAATCAAAAATGCCTCACTCAGCTTTCGGGCACTCGGCAGGCAGCCACACTGGAAAGCCCCAGGGGAAGAAGTCCTGGCTAAGTCCTCCAGGGGTGGAGGGGACTTAGCCAGGACTTCCAAGAAGCTCAAGAGGCTGCAAGGACTGAACTGGGAGTGTTGGCAAAAGAAAGAACACACACACACACACCCTTCTGCCACCACCTTATAATAAGGTAAACACTGAAGCCCTGCACACTGAGAAAGTTCAGACAAATTCTCACTCCTTCCCACAATTGGGAATGACTGCCTCTTTCACAGGGAAACAAAAAGGTTGGTTGAGAAAGGGCAGGTAGCATTTTGGCACAGCACTTGTAGAAAGCCTACCAGTGGGTGCCTGATGTATTTGTTAACCAGCCTGGCATCCATGGCTGAGCTGGGACTGGAATCAAGTTGCTGACTGACATCACAGTAGTCCTTGCAAAAACATTTCCCATGGCTATGTAGGCATGGCATGCTGCACAGTAACCCAACAGGTTCCTTCCCCCTGCTTACAACTGCTGCTAGAGAAGCAGCAAGACCCAGCTAAGTCAGTTGGAGAAAAGGCGAATGTGGATTTGGAGGGCTGTAAATGTGTAGAGCCTGGGTTAGGGGTTAATGTTTGGATATGGCTAGTTAATTTGGATACAACTAGGTAGGGATGCTCCGGGAGAGAGCGCAGGACAGGACAGCCTGGCGTGCTATGGTCCATGGGGTCACAAAGAGTTGGACATGACTGAACGACTGAACAAAACAAAAACAAGGTAGGGATGGTGGTGGTGGGGATTAGTTAATTTTGCATTTTTGAACCACTCTGAGAATTGAAAATCAGTTATCCTTCAAAAAGGGCTCTTCTCCTAACTTTGTGATGGACTTCCTCAGTCAAAAACTGAGTACAAAAAGGCATATATTAAGGAAAATAACATGTAAAATGCATAATATTAGGAAAATGCTTAAATTCTATGAGGTCTTCCTCCAAGTGACAACTCCAAGGGAGGCTCGGAAGGTGGCAAGAAGGGAGAGGGCCTTTTTCAGCGGTGGCCCCCCAATTTCGGAATTATCTCCCCATTGAGGCTCACCTGGCACCAACACTGTCATCTTTTCGGCACCAGGTTAACTGTCTTCTATTCCCAGGCATTTAATGGCATATGATGGGGTATTTTTGTCAGCTGTCTTAGCAGGTCTAGTAGTTTTTAGTGACATTTTCTTTAGCTGTTTAAATTATTTTAAATTTTATATATTGAAATTTTATGCTGCATTTATAATCTTGTGAATTGCTGTGAACCACCCAATAGGGATGTACAAACCCCTTACCTTGTCATCTGTGGGAGGTCCAACAGGGGGGGGAAGCGATCCATTCCTCCTCCCTGGCCGTCTCCACTCTGCATTAATTTTGCAGAGCCACTGGCTGGCTCCGAAGCCCCAGTGATACAGCCGCCATTGCCGTATTGCTGGCTGGACTGACATACTGTGGATTGAAATGGCGTCCAGCGTAGCGGGCACCATTTGCATCCCTGTTCTTTGACATGAAAGTTATGTAAATCTTTATGTAGCCTATCGCACAAAGGAACAGGGATGCAAATATGCCATTTGCGTCCCTGTTTTTTCACGCAATAGGGTACGTAAAGATTTACGTAGCCTATCACATCAAAGAACAGGGACACAAATGGCATAGTGGATGCCATTTGTGTCTGCAGTCCATCAGTCCAGCCAGCAATATGGCAATGGAGGCCGTTTCATTGGGGCTTCAGAGCTGGTGGCAGGCAGGATCCAGCCAGCAAGGGACTTTGCGGGGAGGTGGAGGTAGGAGATCTGATCCTCCACAGACTTTGGGGGTCTGGATTCAATAGAATCCAGCGTCATTGGGGTCCATGGAGGATTTCTCCAACATCCCTACCACCCAGAGAGCTTCGGCTATTGAGTGGTGTAGAAATGAAAATCATCATCATCATCATCATCATCTGAGTCACAGGAGGAAGGAGTTGACTTTTTTCATGGGCTCATACTAAAATCTGAGCTGGAAATAGTAGAAGGATTGGTGGTATATCTGCTAATTGTGCAGTGCCCCTAGGACCAGACATATAAGCATATGAACTTGCCCTGCCATCTGTTTAGCCTAGCATGGAGGATGTCAGGATAAGATCTTTCCACCCTTGCTACTTAGGGCTTCTTGGAAATCCCTGGGATTGCACCCAAGAACCTTCTGCATGCAAAACCTGGGCCCTACCACTTGATCCTCCTTTGGGTGACAATCTGGTTAAAACACACACACACACACACACACACACAGACACTTTTTTTTTCTTTTTTCCTTGTACAGAATCTGAAGTTTGCCTGTGAAATGGGAATGATCAGTTTTCACATTTGTCTTCATGAGGGCTATTCCTACTGTGTTTTAGGAATTAGCACAATGGAAAGGAAAAGGTCAACAAGTTACCATTTGTTTGTGTGTGTATGTGTGGGGAAGATTACACTGGAGGTATTAAAATGCATCCAATCTTACACATTTACAGTTGGAAAATGCCATTATTTTCAAGCCTGATTCCTACAATCCATTGTACCATCATCAAATGTGTTGTCATGGTGAAAGTAATGAATGCATATTAACAGCAATTAGCTACCCAAGGCTATTGAAGTGAAATGACCTACACTGGAGGTCCATTGATGCTAAGCAAATCAAATCACGACATAACCTTAGCCCTATTACTTAGCAAACAGAGCTGATTTATTCATAAATGATAAATGTCTTTTGATGTATCTGTCACTTCTATGTATGAAATTCATCTCTCTAACAGTTCATTTCAGGGTAGGATTTTCATATGTGTGTGTGTATTCTCTGAGAGCCAGTGTGGAATAGTGGCTAGAGTGTTGGAACGGGAGTCAGGTGGCTAGAGGTTGTACCAGGTTCTAGTTTCCACTTGGCCATAGTAGCTCACTGGGTGACTTTGGGCTGGTTGCAGCCCAACCTAGCTCACAGTGTGGTTGTTGTGAGGACAAAATGGAGAGGAGGAGGATTATGTGCACTGCCTTGAGTTCCTTAAAGATGAAAAGAAGGTGGAATATGAATGAATGAATGAATGAATGATATAGATGTCCAGTGCATTGTAACTGTGATGTAGCAGTGGCTCTAGATTCAATCATATATGGTCAGTATGGGCAGCTCATGCTATCTCCTACTTTTGACTTACCTCAAAATCCCAGGAAGGTTAGCTACCGAATTTGGGTGGGGGGCAAGAAACCCATCAGTGAGCCTGTTTGAGCAGTGAGGGCTTGGAAAAGGAGTACGGGATGCAGATTTTGACTCTCATATATTGAGAGTCAGTGACTGCTCCAAAGTCAGACAGTGAGGTTTGTGGCTGAGTGGGGACTCAAACCCGGATTTCCCGAGTCCCAGTCCAACACTCTAACCACACCACACTGGTTCTTGTTCCATGGGCTCACTCTGCCCCACATTCTACCCCCCCTGCAGGTTCCGTGTTAATGAGGGGCATTTGCATTACTCTCCTGATGTTACCAATTCACCTGTGCACATTGACAAAACACTGCAAACACTTATTATTTATGTGACTGTAGGTATGACTGCAGCAAGATTCTTTTCACATGATGTACTGACACACCCATTCTAGGGGTGTGCATTGACCATTCATGTTCCAAAATTCAGAGATTCAGCAAACAGCCCAATTCACCTCAGGAAAATTTGGAGGCTGCCTGATTTGACGCTGGACCTTACATTACAAATCTGGACCTTACATTCAAAATCCAAAGCTGCATGCCTGCTGTTCAATCTCATTCAAAATCAACAAATGACTAACCTTTTGGCCGTTTGATGGAATTGGGTGACATTTGCAGACACAGCAGCCCATTTGGAGGGGGTGAAACTAGGGATGTATGTTAAATTTGTTTCAGTTCATTTTAGACCAGAATTTACCCAGTTTGCACCTTGTGGACTCGAAAAACAATATGCGGTCAAAAGCCTGCATGGTTCTGAGCTTCTGTGATTTGTGGACAAAATGAAAGTCTATTCCATAATGTGTACATTTGAAAAGTTCCAATGAAAAACGTGTGTACTTTTTAAAAACATATGCACTAACATGCTATAATAAATGGCAGAAATGTGCATACTTGTAAAAATGCACAGGAAAAAATGCTTACCTTTGGAAAACATGTGCACTGAAATATGAAGAAATTCTTATGCAAACGAGAATAAAAGAACTTCCAATCTGATACAGACACGAGTTCAGCCAAGTTTTGAGGTGGAAATCAGAGAAACTCGATGAGGCCAAGTTTTACAGATTTTACATCCCTAAATGAAATCTGCAACGTTTCAGATGGGTGGATTTATGGTGGGTCTAGCGAAGCACCTTTAAATCAAAAGAAAGAAAGGAAGAAAGAAAGAAAGAAAGAAAGAAAGAAAGATGCCAATAACTAAAAAAAATAAATTAAAAAATCCTGGCATAACTGGATGAAATTTGTGGGGACAGTTTCAGTTTCTTTGTGCAAGGCCAGCCTTTATAGCTTGGGAGCTTTCCCCCACCTGACCTCCTCAGGATGTGCTCATCATCTCCCTAAGTTCTGTGTAGGAACATGTCTTGTAAATGGCATATAGCATAGAGGTGGGCCACCTAAGAAACATGCATATATATATATATATATATATATATATATATATATATATATATATATTTAAAATGATGATGATGATGATGATGATGATGCAGGCAGGTAAGATAGGTGCAAAGTTTTTGTGGGAGGGGAATCTTCAAGTTCTGGGAGGGGGAAGTGAGTTGTTTCCTTCCCCTCCCCCCCACATTTTTTTTTGGGGGGGACAGTTTGTAAGAAACTCATCTTAGAAGTGTCCCTAGGCAGGAAACCTGCATGATGTCAGAAGGGTAGGAGCAGGGAGCAGGGAGTTAGGATGGATGAAAAAAAACAACATATGGCTTTTTGGTTTGCTGCTCAAAAGTCACATGAAGTGCAACGGGGCAGTGGATGGTGGACGTGGAGCATACAGCAGCAGAGGCAGGAGGACTGGGACATTCAGCATTTTCCAAGCACGCAGCCAGTACATCCCCCACATCCCACCAACTCTGCAAAAACTCTTTTAATGTTCCTACTTCTGGGAGAGAAACATAGCAAAGAGCACTGAACACTGAAACAGTCCTGAAATGTATTACTTCAATGGCCTTGCCCCAAGGCATAGGGCTTACCAAGACTTGATAGATTAGATGATATAAGATAGATAGATAGATAGATAGATAGATAGATCAATAGACAGACAGACAGACAGACAGACAGACAGACAGACAGATAAACAAACCCACAGCGATTAGAGGAAAGAGCTGTCAGTCACAAAACTATACCTGTTTCTCTTCCCAGCCTGGCATTTTCCTTATACTGAGAGTCTAAGGAGAAAGGGTTGTTGTTGTTGTTGTTGTAGACACAGTGTCTGTTCCTGTGTTCATCTGAATCCAAATAGCTAATAAAGCTCCAGGAAGGTTCAGATCTACAGAGAGCCCACTTCAATGAGGAAATCTGCAGCTTTATGAATCAGCCCCATTAAATATGAAAAGTTTGTTTCAGTTCATTTTTGTCTAGGATTTATCCACTTTGCATCTTCCAGACCAAACAGACTCAGATGCAATCTGTGGTCCAAGTCCGCACATTTCCAAGCTGGCAATGTGATGTACAGACCCCAAAACACGCATTCAACAGCATGTGTACTTTTGAAGAAGGGCGTAGGAATATGCTTTAGTCAATGGGAGAACCATGCATACATTTCAAAGATGCACACAACTGGTAGAGACATTTAGAAAATATGCACAAGAATCTATGCAGACTTCCATGCAAAAAGAAAAATGAAACCAAAGCTGGCAATCTGATATGGACTCGGGGTGGAACAAGGTTTGAGATGGAATTTGGTGAGCTAAAGTTTTGCTGATTTGAATATCCCACTTGTTCAGTTCATAATTTGGCCAAATCCAGTGCTGCATACACTTCTGTGCATTAGTAAAACACCACACACCCAAATCATGATACAACTGTATGTACAATCACATCAAGGCAGCTCTGTATATATTTGACTGATTGTCCATTTGCAAAGAGTTATCAATGAGCGGGTGCATGTGCATTGCTAATGTAGATGTGGGCAGACAGGAGCTGAAAGCACATTTATGGCAAACTGTGCATGCACAGCACTCTTTGCAAAGCATGATTTTATTTTTTACTTTATATTATATTTAAATGGAACCATGGAGGTTCTCTGAATGGACTGATTCCATTTCAAAAACAGGAACAGGTCATTTGATAAATTCAGAGAATTTTGGAAGTGTCCGTAAGCTAAACTGAAGCTAGATCAGTGGAAATTGGGGAAGGGCGGGTGTGTGTGTGAAGAACAGGGCATCCACTCCTGGCCCATTTCTCTTTCTGTTAAATGATATCAAGTCATGCTTAGCTTTACTGTACAATCCAAGCTGACAGATTTAATTGTAGCCTGTGGCTACTGTACTGGCATATCAACCAACCCTACGGAAAACCTCTAGACCCTCTGTACTTCTTTGCAGTGAACAAGCAGGTCTAACTCAGGAGTTATTCAACTCCTGATAAATCAGACACCTCTTCAAATGGAAATGGATAAGTTGACACCCCCATAATAGATTAAAAAGGTGGTGGTGGGTGGGAACAGCAACAGAGTCTCATTTTCTTGAGACATAACACTACCTCAGATCAGATCTCTTCTTTCTTCCCTGAAGACACTTAAGCTATCTATGCATTATTTCCTTCCTTCGCAGCATATGGTAATACTACTTGCTGTTGCTACTTCAGTCATATTTGGGTGGAATTAACATGCTAAGTACAAACACATTTTGTGATGGGATGCTATTTGCAGTGCTAATTGTCACACATCTTGCTTTGTCACCTTCCATGGAAACAGTAAGCAATGGAGTGAGGTGAGGGGAGAATAATTGTGGTTCAGCAGAGCAGTGTCAGGAACTGCTCATTAGCCCTTCCCTGCTAAAGCATGCAGGTTCAAATTAGATGAATGTATCAAGAATGGGTCTATCCATAGGAACAGGTAAGAATTTCATTTCAGTTTGGTTTGGATCAGCATTTACTAAAATCCACAGCGTTCTCCATATTAGGGACAAAAAAGAAGTTCAGGGTTGGTTGGTTGGTTGGTTGGTTTAAAATATAGTGTGGGAGAAACCAAAACAAACATATACAAATTGGGGGCCTCTATCTTTTGGTGCTACATGCCCACCAAATACTCTTGGCAATGAGTAATTGGCCAACCTACAGTGGGAGGAGACAGGCCAAAAGGCTCCAGGTATTGACAATGGATGTCCTGCTGGACCTCGGTACTTGTCCTGATGCGATGATGACTTGTCCTGATGCCAGCCCTGTGGAGGACAGCCTTTACCAAATATCATAATTAGGGATGCTGGAGAAAAATCTGAGACAGACTAAGATAAGCTTGGATTTCTAAGAATCCAACCTATGGAATCCTCTGAGGAGTGTCACCCTCAGGCCAGGCAGAATCCGTGGACTTTCAGGGTTTTTAAAAAAAACTTTCTGGAAATTTACACATATTTATTCATAGAAAAATATGCAAGTTTCTTCTGAGGAAAAATTGAATGGTATGGGGGACAATATGCTAAATGTTACGTACTCAGGTAAATTATGTAAATTGTTGCAAATTCTCTTACATAATTATGTACATATTTTTCTGCATAGAATCATAGAATAGTAGGGTTGGAAGGGGCCTACAAGGCCATCGAGTCCAACCCCCTGCTCAATACAGGAATCCAGGTCAGAGCATCCCTGACAGATGGCTGTCCAGCCTCGTCTTGATCTTCTGGAATGCCTCCAGAGTGAGAGAGCCCACCACCTCCCTAGGGAATTGGTTCCATTCTCATATTGCTCTAACAGTCAGGAAGTTTTTCCTGATGTTCAGCTGGAATTTGGCTTCCTGTCACTTGAGCCCATTATTCCGTGTCCTGCATTGATGAAAAATAATTTGCATCCATCTCTGAGCAGACAATGGAACAAAAGGTGCCTGACAATTCATGGAACAGATTTCACAGAGTCCGTACATCCCTACCTGTAACTGCTGGAATGTCCATGCCCAGTTCTGGGTATGACCATACTAGCCTTGTGGGCAGGCTTTCACATGTTGGGGACAGTGGTGTTGTGGAGCCAGGGATCACAGGGACACAACACGGCAACACCATTACTTTTTTTTATTATTATTACTAGCAGGGATGCTGATATCATCTGCCCCCTGCTATACATGCACAGGGCTGGTTTGCACAATCATCATGGGTTAAACAAGCCACAATGGCTTGTTTAATTAGTGATCATGCAAACTGGGACAAAGACTTCTCTGTTCCCTCTGGGGAAATGGATATTCCCAGCATTAATATATTGTTCCTTGTTGTAAGGCAATGCATTTTGAGGTGGCCTGGTCCTCAATGGGCAATTTAGACCTTTAAAATTTACAAAAGGCCTGATCCTCATCAAGATTAAAACTGCTAGAACTGGTTTGTTGATATGGATCAACAGCTGCCTCCATTTTTGCACTCTCCTTGGGGGTGTGGCTGTTGGGGTTGTTAAGATGAGTGCCTGCACTTCAAAATTTACTACTACTCCACTGGACGGAGGCTAAAAGGGTGGTGGGGGTAAAGACACCTCCAATGACCAATGCTGGGGTCACCCCAGTGTCCTTGCACACACTGGCCGCACCCTTCCTGTTCCCATTGAGCACAAGATGTGAAGGGAACTTCTACTCACATTCACCTGAAGAGAATGTTTGTTGTTCAGTCGTTCAGTCGTGTCTGACTCTTCGTGACCCCATGGACCATAGCACGCCAGGCCTTCCTGTCCTGCGCTCTCTCCGGGAGTGTGCTCAAGTTCATATTCATTGCATCGGTGATGCTATCTAGCCATCTCATCCTCTGCCGTCCCCTTCTCCTTTTGCCTTCAGTCTTTCCCAGCATCACGTTTTTTTCCAGAGAGTTTTCTCTTCGCATTAGGTGGCCAAAATATTTGAGCTTCAGCTTCAGTATCTGTCCTTCCAATGAGCACTTAGGGTTGATTTCCTTTAGGATTGACTGATTTGACCTCCTTGAAGTCCAGGGGACTCGTAAGAGTCTTCTCCAGCACCACAGTTCAAAAGCATCAATTCTTTGGTGCTCAGCCTTCCTTATAGTCCAGCTCTCACAGCCATACATTACTACTGGGAAAACCATAGCTTTGATTAGACGGACTTTTGTCGGCAAGGTGATGTCTCTGCTTCTTACTATGCTGTCTAGGTTTGCCATAGCTTTCCTCCCAAGGAGCAAGCGTCTTTTAATTTCATGGCTACAGTCACTGTCTGCGGTGATCTTGGAGCCCAAGAAAATAAAATCTGTCACTGCTTCCATTTCTTCCCCTTCTATATGCCAGGAAGTGATGGGGCCAGATGCCATGATCTTAGTTTTTTTAATGTTGAGTTTCAAACCAGCTTTTGCATTCTCCTCTTTCACCCTCAACAAGAGGCTCTTTAGATCCTCTTCGCTTTCTGCCCTTAGGGTGGTATCGTCTGCATATCGGAGGTTGTTGATAATTCTCCCAGCAATCTTAATTCCGACCTGTGATTCATCCAACCCAGCGTTTCTCATGACGTACTCTGCATATAAGTTAAATAAGCAGGGTGACAATATGCAGCCTTGTCGTACTCCTTTCCCAATTTTGAACCACTCAGTTGTTCCATGTCTGGTTCTTACTGTTGCTTCTTGACCCTCGTACAGGTTTCTCAGGAGACAGGTAAGGTGGTCTGGTATTCCTATCACTTTAAGAATTTGCCACTCTCTTTGAAGAGAGTGTTTACTCACAGGTAAAAAAAAAGAGTAGAACTCTCTGTGTC
Organism: Heloderma suspectum; assembly: GCF_057233095.1. NCBI lineage: Eukaryota > Metazoa > Chordata > Lepidosauria > Squamata > Helodermatidae > Heloderma > Heloderma suspectum. The sequence continues at coordinate 9,073,265 of NC_139466.1, forward strand.
ACCACAAACCCTGCTTTATCTTCTTCAAACCTAATGTCTCAACACAGAAAGTAAGGAAATGGGGGGGTATGAGTAAATTGGGGGCAGGTCTTGCATGCACGCTGTCCCTCCCACCACCCCTTTATCTGCCATGCATCCAGGCAGAATGCTTGAATATGTCTGTTTTAAAAACATTGACAAAACTACACTGACAACCAGAGGATGGTGACCATGACAGTGAGGGGGTCTGGAAACCAAGTCCTATGAGGAATAGGTGAAAGGGCTGGGTATGTTTAGCTTGGAGAAAAGAAAATTAAAGAGGGGTGTGGCATGATAGCTGATTTCTAATATCTGAAGAGCTGTCACAAAGAAGATGGAAGAGGTGTGTTTACCATTGCTCCAAAGAGCAGGACTAGAAATCACAAGGAAGCAGACTTCAGCTAAGCATTTAGAGAACCTTCTCAACAATACAAGGTGTTCAGCAGTGAATCATACTACTTCCAGAGCATGTTAAGCTCTTCTTTTCTGGAGGTATATAAAGAGAGGGTCGATTGGTGGCCATCTGGCAGTGATGCTGTAGTTGCAAGGTTCCTGCATCAAGCAGAGGGTTGGACTAGATGGCCTTAAGGTCTCTTTAAAAAGAAGCAGGACATAGCTGGGGTGGGCAAGTTTGTGTTTGGAACTTCCTTGATAACTGTCCTCTTATCCTTGTCACTCTACAAAACAGCCTCTTCATTTCTCCTTCTCTTTGCCCTCCCCTTCCCCTCCCAATTTTGTAAGGGCCAGGTCATAATTTTAAGTGCGAACCTGATAATTTTAAGTGTAAACCTGATTACGACTGTATGGATTATTTTATTAAATCCATTCAGTCTGTGTTTTACAGATTGTCAGGCATGATCTTTCATTCTGCTGTCTGCTCACTGATAGAACTGATTTTTTTTTTTTTTAGGAATGTGTGAACTCATTTGAATCCATTGCAGATTTCTCCAACATGCCTACCTCTGATCTGAAGAGTTTTTTTAGGTGCGCTCCGTAAGACTTTTCACTTTTGTTCTTTGAACCGCTGATTCCCCTGCCATTCCACAAACTGTTTTGACCCTGCCTAGCCAGTTTCCAAAAGAGGAAGGCCAGTATTCAAGAAACAAGAGTCCAAAGCTCCTTTGGGCATATGGGATTTGTTGCATGGTCCTTTGATCCAATGCCCTTAAATGGAATGTTTGTGCCAATATTGTATGATATATACATGTGCTCCTCACATTTCCTTTATTTGGCTTAAATTTGCCTTATAAGACATTTGCATCTTCCTAATGCTGAGTCAAGAATGTAAGAATATAAGAAACATGTTGTGTCATGTCTGCAAAGTTTGAAACCATTGGACCTTGAAAAATTAGCACATGAGCAAAGCTGTGAAATCTCTGGTTCTCAAGCCAGTAGCAAAACTGCTGGCTAAAGATAAGGCTGACAGGTATGCCATAAATTTAGGGCATTTCAGCAGCTGGTATTAACAAAGCATGTAGTATACCTGTTCATCACCATACTGTGCAACAGGGTTATAATTCTAACTCTATCATTACAGTGTCATCCTGGTTAGAGTATAAGACCAGGACCAGTTCAAATCCCCATCCAGTCATGAAGTTCACTGGGTGACCTTGGGCCAGTCATGCACACTCAGCCTAACTTTTCTCACAGGGCCGTTGTGAGGATCCAATGGGGAGAGAATAATGTATGCTGCCCTGCACTCCCTGAAGGAATAGGGGAATGAAATGTAATAATACCTATTAAATAGCTGCAGCTGGAGAATATGGCCAACTGAGATAAGAACATAAGAAGAGCCTTGCTGGATCAGACCAAGGGTCCATCTGATCCAGCATTCTCTTCACAGAGTGACCAAACAGTTGCCCACGGGAAACCCACAAGCAGGACATGAGTGCAACAGCACCCTCCCACCCATGTTCCCCAGAAACTGGTGTACATAGGCTCACTGCCTCTGACACTGTAGGCAGCATATAGCCATCAGGACTAGTAGCCATTGATAGCCTTATCTTCCATGAAATTGTCCAATCTCTTGTTAAAGCCATCCAAACTGATGGCCATCACTACATCTTGTGGTAGTAAATTCCATAGTTTTGCTATGTGCTTTGTCCATCTAGCCCAGAATGGTTTGTTTTCGCTCACAGTGGCTCTCCAGTGTTTCTAGTAGGCATCTGTCCCACCACCTGCTATGGCCTGACAATTGTGCTTGGAACCTTCTGCATGAGAAACATTTGGTCCCCAAATGCACAGTTACAAGATGGGGGATACGTGGCTCAACAACACTACAAGCGAGAAGGATCTTGAAATTGTTGTAGATCACAAGCTGAATATGAACCAACAATGTGATGTGGGCTGCATTAACAGAAGCATAGCTTCCAAATCCCAGGAAAGCTTCCAAATCCCTCTACTCAGCACTGGTTAGGCCTCATCTGGAGTACTGTGTTCTGGGCAGCACACTTTAAGAAGGATGTAGGGGTGCACGAAAGTCACTTACCTGGTCTCGCAGCTTGCTTCGCGGAGGGGGGGAGATGCTTTGCTTCTCCCGCCGAAATTCAGGCCAGGGAGGAGTGCCCTGTCTCCCCGGCCGTGAAAAAAAAAGTAAAAAAAAACACAAAAAACACACACCCATGATAGGCTACGTAACGATTTGCGTAGCCTATCATGGCTAGATTTCCAAAGTCAGCTGTGTAGCCTATCACGGGTGACTTTGGGGGAAAAAAAAGTGCGTACACAAATGGCAGCGCCCCATGGGCTCTGCCATTTGCGTTCCTTATTTTGGCACGTCTAGTCTACGTAAAGATTTACGTAGACTACGGCGAAAATAAGGGCAATGCAAATAGCGTTCCCTTATTTTCACCGTAGTCTATGTAAATCTTTACGTAGACTAGACGTGCCAAAGTAAGGAACACAAATAGCGGCGCCCACGGGGCACTGCCATTTGCGTACGCGCTTTTTTTTTTTTCCAAAGTCACCCCTGATAGGCTACATGACGATTTACGTAGCCTATCACGGCTGACTTTGGAAATCTAGCCGTGATAGGCTACGTATATCGTCACGTAGCCTATCACGGGGGTGTGTGTGTGTTTTTTTCTGTACTTTTTTATTTTGTAATGGCGGCGGCGGCAGCCGGTCGGGAGACCGGCCGCCGCCCCCACCCCCACCAAAACGCCACCGAACCACCGCCTGGACCCGCCGCTGAGAGGGACATTCGGCCACAGTAAGTCCCATCTGGGGGGGGTAGGGGGCCGGCGGAGAATTTCCCCAACACTTTTGGGGGGCCGAATGCATCAGCACTCAGCCTCCCGAAGATTCGTGGAGAAATTCTCCACCATCCCTAAATTGAGGAGAGACTGAAAGAACTGGGCATGTTTAGCCCTGAGAAGAGAAGACTGAGGGGAAATATGATAGCGCTCTTCAAGTTCTTGAAAGGTTGTCACAGAGAGGAAGTCCAGGATCTCTTCTTGATCATCTCAGAGTGCAGTAGGGTTGGCGGAGAATTTCTCCCCGAAACTTCGGGGGGCCGAGCGCCAACGTGTTCGGCCCCCTGAACAAGTTTCGGGGAGAAATCCTCCAAACCCCCCCGCCCCCCGCACCCCCCCCGGGACGGGACTTACCTTCGCCGAATGTCCCTCCCGGCGGCGGGTCCGGCCGGCGGTTCAGCGGGTGTTCGAGTGGGGCGGGAGCGGCAGCCGGTCTTTTGACCGGCTGCCGCCGCCGCCATTGCAATCAAAGAAAAAAAAAACGCCCCCTGATAGGCTACGTGACAATTGACGTAGCCTATCACGGCTGACTTTGCAGATCTAGCCGTGATAGGCTATGTGAATCGTCACGTAGCCTATCAGGGGGCGTTTTTTTTTTTTTTAACTTTCGCGGCCGGGCAAGGCGGGAAGCCTCCCCCCCGGCCTGAATTTCGGCCGGGGCGAGGCGGGAAGCCTCCCCCCCCGGCCTGAATTTCGGCCGGGCCGAGGCGGGAAGCCTCCCCCCCCGGCCTGAACTTTGCGGGGGGAGCAGCGAAGCGCCTCCCCCCCACCGCGAACGTCCTTCGAGGACAGGTAAGTGACTTTCGTCCACCCCTAGAGTGCAGGACATGGAATAATGGGCTCAAGTGACAGGAGGCCAGATTCCGGCTGAACATCAGGAAACACTTCCTGACTGTTAGAGCAACACGACAATGACCTAGGGAAGTAGTGAGCTCTCCCACCCTGGAAGCATTCAAGATGAGGCTGGGTAGCCATCTGCCGGGGATTCCTGCAATGAGCAGGGGGTTGGACTCGATGGTCCTGTAGGCCCCTTCCAACCCTACTATTCTATGAGCAAAGAATCTTAGCTATACTTTCCTTAAATCATCATACTCAGACACCTTATTGGTCTCAGTTTGCCGCATCATACCGACTGTCTCCTGGAGATGACTGCAACTCTTTGTTCATGTTTCCAGGGTCATAAATAATGAGAGATATACTAGCACTCATAAATGACAAGCTGCATATTTGTTTATGCCAATTCTTAATGCAATCAATGTGCATTTTAATTTAGTTGGCATTCTATCATTACAGCCTTTCATTTTATGTATGACCTGACAATGGCAGGATCATACAAAAGGGGGATGACAGCATCTAGAGCCACTAATGTATTTAACAGGGAAATCACTTCAGTTCTTTACCACTGCGAAGCAAAAATGATGTTTATATATTTAAACATTTACCACACATCCATTAAATACCCCTTCTGGAATGTACTATGTCACTCTACTATTTATAGAAGGCGAACTGACTTGGATTGTCCAGTTGTTCAAGGGTGAATTGATGCTCATAAACTGCATGTAGTACACTGCCATGCTTTACCCAAACCAAATCCGTGAGTAGAGATGGATGGACTCACCTGTGCCTGTGCTGTCTGGGTGCTTGCCAAACCCTTGTCACCACCTGCCCCACTCATTGTGCTGCATGAGCCCTGGCCTGGATGGCCCAGCGACCACCCAGCGAGCTAAATGTGGCTGCCCAGTCCCCTAGGACCATTCACACCTCTAATCTTGCATAAATGGTGGATTTACAATCACCATTTGAATAAAAGACTTTTACATAGAATAACGAGCTGCCATTTTTATACAAAATGGTGGCTCACTAGGGGACTAGGGGGCTGCACAGAGCTTGCTGGGCACTCGCTGGGCCAACCAGCAGCTTGTATGATTAACGAGGATGGGCAGCCAGTGGACCGAATGGGGGACAGTGTGTCAGACTCCCCCCCCAGCCATTGGATGCCCTCAAGATCCCTACTCATGATTGTTCTTTATGATCCATGGAATAATAACAACAATAAAAAAAGCAGCCACATCAAGCTTACTACATTAGGACAACTAGGGATGTCAGAGAATTCCGCCACAGATCTTGGTGAGGCCGAATGCCAGTGCATTTGGCCCCCGGAAATCCGTGGTGGAATGAAGCCCCTCTGCCCCCCCACCCTGTGAAAGGCAAGCAAAACAGGACACCTACCTGCTGCCGTTCGCGCTGCATTGTGAATGGTGGCCGCATCCGCGGCCGTCATTCGCTTCATCACTATAGCCATGATAGGCTATGTAAATATTCACGTAGGATATTGCGGCAAAAGAGAGGGGTGCAAATGGCGTAGTGGCCGCCATTTGCACCCATCTCTTTTGCCATAATAGGCTACGGAAATATTTTTTTATTTACCAGAACTGGGGGAGGGTGGATTAGTTCAGCCCACTTTAAGCCAAGCCCAGGTCCCTGCCTAAATTCAGGCCCAGATTTTAATGGGCTTTAATGGATTGGAGTTACTAGTGAAACCATGCAATATAGTATTATTTATTTGCCTGTTTTTAAAGGGGGTATGGATGGACATGGGTTGTGGTTAAAGAAGCACTAACCACACCAATCCAGTCTTTGGTTACCTGGAAGGGAATTTTGTTTTTTTAGCAAGTTCAAAAAACAACAACCCCTCTGCACATTTGTATCTCACTGATCCTTCACATTCAAGTGGCATATATTGTGGCAATTCATCTTCAGAACAGCTCTTTCAGGTAGACTCAGCTGAGAGAGAGTTACTTTCTTGGGGTCACCCAATATATTTCATGAAGAGGTGCTTGAACTCAGGTCTCTCTGGGCTAGGGATGTACGAAAGTCCCTTACCTGATCCCGAAGCTTGCTTTGCGGTGGGGGGGAGGCACTCCATCCCTCCCCCCTGAAATTCTGGCTGGGGGGGAGGTGCCCCGTCCCTCCCCCCTGAAATTCTGGCCGGGGGGGAGGCACCCCGTCCCTCCCCCCTGAAATTCTGGCCGGGGGGAGGCACCCCACCCCCCCTGAAATTCTGGCCAGGGGGGAGGCGCCCCATCCCTCCGACCACGAATCCTCCTGTCCTGCCGGGACGCAAATGGCGGCGGCCGTAGCCACCGCCGTTTGCGTCCCTGCAGTCAGCCGTGATAGGCTACGTAAATGTTTACGTAGCCTATCACAGCTGAGTGAAAAAAAGAAAAGAAACCGCGCATATGCAAATGGCGGCGCCCATGGGCACCACCATTTGCGTTCCTTATTTTGGCATGTGTAGTCTACGTAAACATTTATGTAGACTATGGCCAAAATAAGGGCGACGCAAATAGCGTTCCCTTTATTTTCACTATAGTCTACGTAAATGTTTATGTAGACTACACGTGCCAAAATAAGGAATGCAAATGGTGGCGCCCATGGGCTCCGCCATTTGCGTACACGCTTTTTTTCCCCTTCAAAGTCAGCCGTGATAGGCTATGTAAAGATTTACGTAGCCTATCACAGTGTTTTTTAAAAATCTAGCTGTGATAGGCTACGTAAATCTTTACGTAGCCTATCACATTTGTTTTGTGTTTTTTTTATCTTGGAAATGGTGGCGGTGGCAGCCGGTCGGATGACCAGCCGCAGCAGTCGCTGCCGCCGAACTGCCACCGAACCACCGCTGGAGCCACCGCCACCAGGGACATTCGCACAAGGTAAGTCCCATCCCGGGGGGGGTGCGGGGGGGCAGACCATTTCTCCTCCAATTTCGGGGGGCCGAATGCGCTGGCATTCGGCCTCCCTGAGATTCGTGGAGAAATTCTCTGATATCCCTACTCTGGGCCAAGTCCAATATTCTGCCTATTACATACACTGGATATCTGTGCGGCGAGTCTCTAAGCATGCAATCCTATGCACTTTTAGACAGAAAAAAGTCCTAGAGTTGAATGGCTAAAGTGCATATAAGCACACACTGTGCACATCCACCACATGACCATGCATGCACACACACACGCACAGTCTCCCTTTTCCAAAAGACCATTACACAAAAATCTTCCAAGTGCAAAGAGAGCTTAATTAAAAACTTTGGAAGTGGGGGTGGGAATTAGAACTAGTTAAAAGAAGATGGAGCCAAATATCCAAGAACTGTTCTACTTTATAGATCCTTTATGCATCTTGTCCTTCTTGATCATGCAGGACACAGAATAATGGGCTCAAGTTATAGGAAGCCAGATTCTGGCTGAACATCAGGAAAAACATCCTGACTGTTAGAGCAATATGACAATGGAGCCAATTCCCTAGGGATGTGGTGGGCTCTCCCACACTGGGGGCATTCAAGATGAGGCTGTACAACCATCTGCCGGGGATGCTGTGACTTGGATTCCTGCATTGAGCAGAGGGTTGGACTTGATGACCTTGTAGGCCACTTCCAACCCTACTATTCTATGTTTCTATGATTCCTCTGCACCACAATCAAGCAATGCTTCTGTAGCAGCTGCAGAGATCCAGCTGTTGCTCTTTAGAATGCAGGTGTTCCCACTTTTATTTGCTGCTTGACATTTTTTCCTTCCTTTGTTCTTCTTTCCTCTGTGCTTTGCTGCAACTCAGTGCTACTTTTTAGGGCTCTTAATTATCAATAAAGTACAGCTGATGTTGGGGGCTGTAGAATCATAGAATAGTAGGGTTGGAAGGGGCCTATAAGACCATCGAGTCCAACCGCCTTCTCAATGCAGGAATCTAAGTCAAAGCATCCCTGACAGATGGCTGTCCAGCTAATGCCTCCAGTGTGGGAGAGCACACTATGTTGTCCCTCCCATCTGCCTAGGAGCTGGATAGACCATATCCAGGTGACCTGGGGTGAATATAACAACAAGTTATATTGTAGTTAGGGACATGGAAGAATCAAGAAGAAAACTGTTCTGTTTGCATTTTAACACAAATGTATCTAATTGTGCACTTTTGAACCACTATGCAAGGCAGGATTCAGTTACCCTTCAAAATTTGCACTTCTCTTGTATTTTGCGAAGGAGTTCTCCAATTAAAACATGCATGCACAAATGCATATATTAGGGGAAATAATGTTAAAATGCATTATGTTGGGACAATTGCTTGTAAAAATGTTTATAATACACAAAATGTGTAGAAAATGCATGCATTATGAGAAATGCACACAAAAATGCTTATGGATTTTCATGCAGACTTTAACAAATAATAATTTTCAAATTCCAGGACAAATTGAACTTAAGACTGGATAAATTTGCAATGGTGAAGATAAACACAACTTAAGATTGGAGAAACTGAGAGAAAGTAAAACTGACAGATTTCTCTTCCCCTAATTGTAGTAGTATTATATTTATTTATTGTAAAATAGAACTATTGTTTTATTGTTGTTTTTAAACTGTATCTTTACATTGTGCTTTGAGCACAATGTATTGGTGGAAAAAAATGTGGTACATAAATAAGTTAAGTATGGCTGGCTTTGACTATTGTCCTGTTCACACATAACACTAGTGGTTACCACGCAATGGTGGCTGGGGAATTTCTGGTCACCATGGTGGCTTAGCGTGATGTGCGTGGCAAGAAAACAATGCTCCACGTGTTGCTAAGCCACTGTGGGTAAATGCTCCCTGTAAAAGCATTAAGGGGCCCTAGAGAGGCTTACCATGTTGTCTGTTGGGCTCCCTGATGGTTAAAAGGAGCTCCAGAGGACTTTCAGGCCACGACCATAGGGTCTGCCAGCTAGAGTGTCTTCTACCACAGGTGACACCCTAGCCACCGTGGACTCTCTCTATGGCCTCATGGCCATTTGGGATGGCAGAGAGGCTTCTGGGATGCGAGCAAACCACTCCAATAAGTTCACCAGCTAACTATGGAGGGGGGATGGGTAGCGGAACCATACGGCACTCTTCTCCCAGGCATTCGGCAGTATATGATAAATGTTTAACCGATCCTGGAATGCCTTATGGTTATGGTTGTTTGTTTTTGAGACTGTTTGTTTGAACTTGTTTTAGATATATGTTTCTTTTGTGTATATTGTCTGTTCGTGTGTTTTTATGTCCATGGTTTTTAATGTCTGTATATTGTATTTTTAATGTTTTTAATCTTTGTAAACTGCCCAGAGAGCTCCGGCTATTGGCCGTCTTATAAATGTAATAAATGATGATGATGATGATGATATTCCCAGCTGTCTGACAGGCCCTCATCATGTAGTGGTTTTGCTAACATCCCCTCTCTATAGTTCCCCTTACCACCTTCCTCTCATGTGCATGTGAATGGGCCTTATGACTTAGAAATATAGGGCAGGATCCAATGGGCCCGCTCCACCTTCACTGGTTCCGTTGTGCTCGCAGGACCCACCACTTGCACAACAGGGCTTGGTTGTTTCTAATCATAACCCCAGACATGAGCGGAAATGTTCATTTCCAGATTGGGACAGGTCAGTGGAGCTCCATTCTTCAGGCACCACTGACTTTTCTAGAAAGGGGTGTTTCTGCTTGTTAGCAGCACCAAAGCTGCATTGCACAGAAGTGGGTTCTGTGAAAGCCTGGGCACAACAGGATACTACTCATATGAATAATCTGCCCTATAACACATCACACTATTTGTCCATTTATTACAGCCTTCCCCAAGTTGGTGCCCATGCTGACTGGCAATTATGGGAGTTGTTGTCCAGCACCTACACAGCATACCAGTTTGAGGAAGGCTGATCTGTTCCAATATTTTCTACTTTGACTGGTAGCAGCTCTCTGGAGTCTCACAGAAGGCTTTCTTTCTTTCTTTCTTTCTTTCTTTCTTTCTTTCTTTCACATCCCTCCTAGCTTCCTCATCCTTTTTTGGTGGAGGTGTGAGAGATTAAATCTGAGGTGAAACCTTCTGCTTGCAAAGCATGTGCAAAGCACCACTGAGCTTAGGGCTGGGGTGGGTACTTGGCTGAGTCCAGGAGACTGATGGACTCCGCCTTGGTCATGCCTCCTGGCTGCGCCTACGAAGCTGCTGCCCCCCCACCCAACCCCCCACTCGCCGAGCTGCCTGTACCTGCCCTGAGCCATTTGCAAGTGCCCATCATTCTTGCGTTCACCATTTTGCAAATGAATAAATAAATGGCGACTCAGGACCTTCTGTACATTTAATATCGCACACATAGCAGCTGTAAAGTCCCCTTCTATGCAATATTACAGGCATAAATGGTCCATAAATGGTGTAGATGTCTCAGCAAGTGTGTATGGGAGCATGCGGGTGGTTCCAGGGACACGCAAGCCGGGGCAGCAGCTGGGTGTGCTCCTGGAGAACCCAGATGGGGAGGCATCCATCCATCCCTAATTGAGGTACAGCACACTGTTGCATGCAATGTGGTGAGCAACGGGCAAATTTGGTTGCCTGTTTGCATGATTAGAGGTGCAGTGTTAGCCGGGGTGTTATCCCATCACGCTAACTGTGAGGGTGATTTCCCCATATTTCCACTTTGGTGCTAAAGTTGAGAACCTGGAACGATAGAAAACCTCCTCCAGATCCATTCTCAAATGCTGTCACTTGGCTGTGTTTTGTTTTGTTTGCAGATACATAGCTATCTTGAATTCCAAGCATTATTATTTTTCTTCCCAGAGTTTTGACAACTTTCTTGCCCCCCTCCTTTTGGGCAATGATTCCCGCCTGCTCCATGCCCACCGATCTGGAACTTGTCATTTGGCACCCTAGAAATCTTTTTGTCAGGAGACAATGCACAGAAGATTCCTTCTTGTCTGCTGTAGCGGTGCTCTCTTCAAATGCTCACTGAAGCATGGTCATATATTGGTTTGAAAGCTCACAGGTCAGCTTTAATTAGAGCTGTCTCTAAAAGCTGTTGTGTTACTCCTCCCAACCCCCACCCCACTTCCGCAACCATACGCACATCACTTCCAGCATTGTAAACACAAGTGCTTATGCAGGGCAACATACTAGAACATTGCTCAGCCACCTTTCAAAATTAACAAGATAATTGCTCAGGCTGTGTAATATCTCCTGGGGGGCAAGGGGGGGGGAGACCTCATTGTACACATTCATTGCATGAGCAAAAGAGAAGAAGCAGTGAAGTCCAGGCAAATATCCCGCAAAGGTAACATACATACATACATACATTTATTTATTTCATTTATATCCCACCTTTTTTCCTCCTTAAGGAAAGGAAACCAAGGCAGCATACATAATCCTCCTCCTCTCCATTTCATCCTCACAACAACAACAACCCTGCAAGGGAAGTTGGGCTGAGAGTCTGTGACTGTCCCAAAGTCACCCAGTGAGCTTCCATGGCCGAGGGGGGACCAGAACCGGGATCTCGCAACTCCCAGTCCAACACTCTAGCCACTACACCACACTGGCTGTTTATTGGGGTGACAAATGGAGAACCAGTGGCTTCCCTCACCTTGGCCTTCTTGCCTGTTCCACTCACCCCCATCATTCATGAGGACTTGCCACTTGCCAGTGACTTCTCAGGTCACAACACAGAGAGGCCTTGACCCCAGCTAGGGATGTCGTGGGAGTCCTGGAAGGGGGTGGAGTCTGGCAGATGTCTCTCACCCTCCCAGATTCCAGTCCATGGATCTCTGTGCTTCCCCAACTCTGGACACACCAAGCTGGGAAAGTGTGGCGGTCCCTGCTGGTCCGCCAAGCCTCCATTTTGCGTAACAATGGCAGCTCAGTGATTTTTGTAAATCCCCATTTATGCAAGTGGCAGCCATAAAGGGGCATTCTACGCAAGATTGCAGGTGTAAATGGACCATTTAGGATGTAATCTTGTGTAAATGGCCCTTTTACAGTGGCAATTTGCATATATGGGGATTTATGGGGGGGAAGAGCTGCAATTTTCTTACGCAAAATGGAACCTAGGCGACGGATTGGGCAGCCATGCACTGCTCACTGGGCAGCCATGGACTACCTGGCAGATCGCCACACATGGTGAGCAGGGGCACGCAGCCAGCAAGGGTCTGGCATGGGGTGCGGACAAGGGCAAGTTTGGCCTTCCCCAAACTGTGCAGACCCTGGATATGTGGATGGACAAATGTGTCAGTTTTGCTTTGTCCTGCATTCAAACTGAAATGGAATTCTTACCTGCACTGGCCAAATTCAATTCAATTTTATTCATGCAATCATAGAATAGTAGGGTTGGAAGGGGCCTATAAGACCATCGAGTCCAACCCCCTGCTCATTGCAGGAATCCAAGTCAGAGCATCCCCGACAGGAGGCTGTCCAGCCTAGTCTTGAATGCCTCCAGTATGGGAGAGCCCACCACCTCCCTAGGGAATTGGTTCCATTGTCATATAGCTCCAACAGTCAGAAGGTTTTCCTGATGTTCAGCCGGAATCTGGCTTCCTGCAACTTGAGCCCATTATTCCATGTCCTGCATTTTGGGATGATGGAGAAATGATCCTGGCCTTCCTCCCTGTGACAACCTTTCAAGTACTTAGAATTATTATTATTATTATTATTATTATTATTAATTAAATTTATTAATCGCCCATCTGGCTGGTCACCCAGCCACTCTGGGCGATGTACAACATATAATAAAACAGTTTAAAGCAATAAAATTCTACGATAAAAACATTTTCTAAAATACCCTAACCCACCCCAAATGCCTGCCTGAACAACCACATTTGTAATTCATGGTGGAAGCTCATTAAAGGTGGGGCATGACAGAGTTCCTTAGGGAGGGAGTTCCACAGAGTGGGGGCCACCACAGAAAAGGCCCTCTCCCTCGTCCCCACCAGTCTAGCTCTAGAATCATAGAACAGTAGGGTTGGAAGGGCCCTAGAAGACCATCAAATCCAACCCCCTGCTCAGTGCAGGAATCCAAGTCAGAGCATCCCTGACAGATGGCTGTTCAGCTTCATCTTGAATGCCCCCAGTGTGGGAGAGCCCACTACCTCCCTGGGTAATTGGTTCCATTGTTGTATTGCTCAAGTCAGGAAGTTTTTTTCCTGATGTTCAGCCAGAATCTGGCTTTCTGTAACTTGAGCCCATTATTCCATGTCCTTCATTCTGGGATATGGAGAAGAGATCCTGGCCTTCCTCCCTGTGACAACCTTTCAAGTACTTCAGGAGTGCTATCATATATCTCCTCAGTCTTATCTTCTCAAGGCTAAACATGCCCAGCTCTTTCAGTCTCTCTTCATAGGATTTTCTTTCCAGTCCCCTGACAATCTTTGTTGCCCTCCTCTGAACCCTCTCCAGCTTCTCTGCATCCTTATGGAAGTGTGGTGCCCAGAACTGTACACAGTACTCCAATTGAGGCCTAACCAGTGCTGAGTAGAGGGGAACTAGTTCTTTCCAGGATTTGGAAGCTATGCTCCTATTAATGCAGCCCCAAATAGCACTGGCCTTTTTTGCAGCCACATCACATTGTTGGCTCATATTCAGCTTGTGATCGACAACAATTCCAAGATCCTTCTCGCTTGTAGTGAGGTTGGGCCACATATCCCCCAACTGTGCATTTGGTTTCTTTTTCCTAGGGATGTTGGAGAAATCCTCCACTGAACCCAATGATGCCAGATTGTATTGAATCCGGCTCCCGAAGTCCGTAGAGGATCAGATCTCCTACCTCCTCCTCTATCACGAAGTCCTCACCGGTGGATCCTGCCTGCCGCCAGCTCCGAAGCCCCAGTGATACGGCCGCCATTGCCATAGCCTATTACGTCAAAGAGCAGGGACCCAAATGGCATCCACTATGCCAGATGCCATTTGCATCCACAATTTGTCAGTCCAGCCAGCGACACGGCAATGGTGGCCGTATCGCTGGGGCTTCAGAGTGGGCCAGCGGCTCTGTGGAATCACTGTGGAGTGGAGCTGGCTGGGAGGATTTCAGGGAGGAGGAATGGATCACCTCCCCCCACCCCCAGCAGACCTCCTGCAGACAGCAAGGTAAGGGATTCGTATATCCCTACTTTTTCCTAGGTGCAGAACTTTGCATCCCTATGAATTTTCATTTGTTGCTTTCTGCCCAGTGCTCCATTCTTTCAAGATCACTTTGGATTTTGTTTCTGTCTTCCAAGGGATTAGCTATCCCAACCAATTTTGTGTAATCTGCAAATTTGATCAGCATTCCCTGTACCTCCTCCTCCAAGTCATTCATAAAAATGTTGAAGAACATTGGGCCCAGGACTGAGCCCTGCGGTACCCCACTCGTTACCTCTCCCCAGTTTGAGATAGGGATGTCAGAGAATTCCGCCATGGATCTCGGGGAGGCCGAATGCCAGCACATTCAGCCCCCTGAAATCGGTGGCGGAACGGTCTGCCCCCCCACCCCCCCAGGGATGAGACTTACCTGGGGTGGATCTTCCTGGCGGCGGCGGCTCCAGCGGTGGCTCCAGCGGTGGCTCCGGCGGCGGTGCGGCGGCGGTGCGGCGGTGGTGCGGCGGTGGTGCGGCGGTGGCTGCCTCCGCCACCGCCATTTCCAGTTAAAAAAAAAAAAGACGTGATAAGCTACGTAAAGAGGTTTTTTTTAAAAAAAACGTGATAGGCTATGTAAATGTTTACATAGCCTATCATGTCTGAGTTTTTTTTAAAAAAAAAACCTCGCGTACGCAAATGGTGGCAGCTATGGCTGCCGCCATTTGCGTTCCTTATTTTGGCAAGTCTTAGGCTACATCAAGATTTACGTAGACTAAGACGGCGAAAATAAGGGGAACGCAAATAGCGTAGCGTCCGCTACGCTATTTGCGTTCCCCTTATTTTCGCTGTCTTAGTCTACGTAAATCTTGATGTAGACTAAAACGTGCCAAAATAAGGAACGCAAATGGTGGCGGCCATGGCCGCCTCCATTTGTGTACGCACATTTTTTTTTGTTTTTTGTTTAAGTCAGATGTGATAGGCTATGTAAACATTTACGTAGCCTATCACGGCTGACTGCAGGGACGCAAACGGCAGCGGCTACGGCTGCCGCCATTTGCATCCCTGCTAGCCAGTGGCCGGATGTCTGGCTGCTGGCGGAGCCGGCCAGCGGCTCCGCAGAATTCCTGCGGAGCACAGCCGGCCAGCCAGGATTCCGGGGGGGAGGAACAGAGCGCCTCCCCCCCCACCATCAACATAATCCGCAAAAGGTAAGTGACTTTCGTACATCCCTAGTTTGAGAAGGTCCCATTGATAAGCACTCTTCGAGTCCGATTCTGTAGCCAACTGTGGATCCACCAGATCGTTGTTTCATCTAGCCCACTTTGATCTAGTTGCTCATCAGGATATCATGGGGCACTTCGTCGAAAGCTTTGCTGAAGTTGAGGTATATTATATCCACAGCATTCCCAGAGTCCACAAGGGAGGTTACCTGATCAAAAAAAATGAGATAGGATTCATCTAGTAGGATTTGTTCTTGACAAATCCATGTTGGCTTGGAGTAATCACTGCATTGTTTTCAAGGTGTTTACTGATGGATTGATTTATAATCTGCTCCAGAATTTTCCCAGGGATGGATGTCAGACTGACTGGTCTCTAGTTCCCAGGTTCCTCCTTTTTACCCTTTTTGAAGATAGGGACAACATTAGCCCTCCTCCAGTCATCTGATACTTCAACTGTCCTCCATGATTTCTCAAAGATAATAGTGGTTCTGAGAGTTCTTCTGCCAGTTCCTTTATTACTCTAGGGTGCAGTTCATCTGGCCCTAGAGATTTGAACTCATTCAAAGTAATTAGGTGTGTCTTGATCATATGCCTATCAATCTCAAGCTGCAATCCTGCCTCTTCAGCCTCTACTTCACCTTTGCCAGTGGGGTCGGAGACCCTCTTTTGGGAGAAGACTGAGCCAAATTAGGAACTGAGCACTTCTGCCTTTTCTTTGTTATCTGTTATCATTTTGCCATCCTTATTTAATAGCTGAACCACCGTTTCTTTCCTCTGTCTTTTACTATGCACGTAGCTGAAGAAAGCTTTTTTGTTGCTTTTAGCCTCCCTTGCTAACCTCTCAGCTCATTCTCAGCTTTAGCCTTCCTGACGCCATCTCTGCAATTCTGTGCTACCTGCCTGTACTCTTCCTTTGTTGCTTGGCCACTTCCTATATGTGTCCTTTTTTGTTTTCAGGTCATCTCTAAGATTTTGTGAAGCCACATTGGCTTCTTCTGTTGTCTTCCACCATTTTTTTTCTTGTTAGAATTGTTTGTAATTGTGCCTTGAGAATTTCCTTTTTTAAAAACTCCCACCCATCTTGGACTCCTTTTCTCATTTGAGTTACTTGCCATGGGACCTCACTTATAATTGTTCTGAATTTATTGAAATTATCTTTCCTAAAATCCAGGGTATGCATTTGTCTACACTCGGCTTTTGCTTCCTTTAGAACCAAGAACTCAAATATAACATGGTTGCTTTCCCTCAGAGTTCCTGTAACTGCTATTTTATCCACTAAGTCATCTCTGTTGGTTAGGATCAAGTCAAGGATAGCCAATCCTCTAGTTCCTTTCTCTCTTCTGTAAGAAGAAGTTATCAGCCACGCAAGTCAGGAATTTCCTGAGGGGCCATGTTTTGCAGAATTTGTCTCTCAAGAAATATCGGGGAAATTGAAGTCACCCATTACTACTACATAGTAATGTAGTAGTAATTCAAGCTTCCTTGAAACATTGGCTATTTGTTTTTCAAAAGTTTCATCCTCATCTTCTCTTTGATTGGGTTGCCGGTAGTAGACTCTGACCACCATGTTCCTTTTATTCTTTGCTCCATTTATTTTAACCCAGATGCTCTTGATGGAGTTACCAAGCTCATCCTCCTGTATTCCTGTGCAGACATATCTATTTTTAACATATAGTGCAACCCCACCTTCCTTTCTGTTCCTCCTGTTGTTTTTGAACAAGTTATATCCTTCAATTGCTGTATTCCAGTCATGAGAGTCATCCCACCAAGTCTCAGTTACACCTATCAAGTCATAATTTCCCTCCTGTATTAAGAGTTCAAGTTCATTCTGTTTGTTTCCCATACTCTGTGCATTAGCATATAGACATCAAAGACAATGTGCTTCATGGTCTGGCTTTCTTTCTACAAGGTTGTGAAGCCCATTAACAGGCACTGTTAGAGCTGTTCTCTCCGTTGCGGTGCATGAACCTTCGTCCATTGTTACCCTCAACTTTATGTCTCCCTTCCCTGTAGGATTCAGTTTAAATCCCTCCTGATAAAGTTCTTCATGCCGTGGCCAAACACATTCTTCCCAGGCCTTCTGAGGTGCAACCCATCCCTTGCCAACAGCCCATCTTCCAGGAAGTATAGCTGTGTTCCCAGAACCTAGATCTCTCTCGTCGGCACCACCTTCGTAGCCAGTCATTCACCCAGAGTATTTTTCTTTCCCTTTCTGTCCCTCTTCTAACTACTGGAAGGATGGAAGAGAAAACTATCTGGGCCCCAAAGTTCTTGAGTTTCCTTCCCAAAGCTTCAAAGTCTGACGTGATTTTTTCCTAGCTCCATTTGGCAGTATCATTTGTTCCCACATGGATGAGAAGAAAAGGATACCTGTCAGTGGGCTTTATGAGTGCAGGCAACCCTTCAGTCATGTCTCTAATCCGTCCTCCTGGGAGACAGCATACCTGGCAAGTCCATGGGTCTTCACGACATACTTGGGTTTCGATCCCACGCAGCAAGGAGTCTCCCACTACTACTACTCTTCTCTTCTTGTAGCTGTAGGCCTTGGTTTCATCTCCTCTGCTTGACTGACCTTCAGCCTCTTGCTCACTCATGCAGGTTTCCCCTGTAATTCTTCCTCTGCAGGCTGTCCTCCGGTCTCATCCTAAAGTACCTGGAAATGGTTCCATAGCTCCACTGCTTCCACTGGTGCAGAGTGGCTTCTAGTTCTTCTGCTCCTAACTGTCACCCTTTTCCAAGGGGTATCCTCTACTGCATTTTCCATCACCTCAGTATTTCCCACTTCTTCCTGAGCTTGCTGTTGCTCTTCTAGCTTCTGTTCTTCACTTTGCTGCTGTAGTTCCACCTTTCTGTCCAAGGACTCGTGTTCTCTTATTCTGTGGAGGGTCAAAACTCACCGCTCCAGTCCTCGTACTTTTTTCTTCCAGCAGAAAGATGAAAGTTCTTCAACTTGCACTTGTTGCATGTGTAGGCTATGTTGTTCTCAGGCAAGAAAACAAATGCTGCACACATCTTGCAGGTCACCACCACTGGAGAGTCTTGTCCTTCCATAGCCTCTTTCCCCTTTTTGTGTCTAGCTTTCTGATTGTTCTAGAGTAGCCTGTGCATGGTCCTCTACTCACTGGAGGTCAAAAACAGAGTCCAACTGGTATGGAAGTGTGTGTTACAAGACAAATAAATAAATAAAAAATGAAAAAAATGCTTAACAAAGAAATGTTAATGGCCTCCCCTTTGATCTCTCCTGGCCAACTCCTGTTTGCTGTCCCCATTCGCTCGCTCTGATCCCTCGCTCTCTGGGAGCTCGCTTGCTTCTATGGTCCCTAGACCACCTGGAGTAGCTTCCTCTGCTCTGCTCTGCCTTGCTGTGAGGTGGGAAACAGACTGAAACTCCCTGCCCACACAGCTTCTGGGAGTACTCATGCCACCACCCCTCAATTCAGTTGGAGCTCTCAGGAACACCTGGCAAGCTCACAGCCACTCAGAAGGAAAAGAACAGCCCCCTGGGCTTACTCCAGCCCACTTACCTCTTTGCCTTTGCCTCCTTTGTCTCGTTCATCTCTTCTTCCACTGCAATTCCCCTATCCAACTTGAAGAGCTGTCCCAGCATGAAGAGGACCACACTGTGCCTGCCTGCCATATGACCTTTAAAGACAAGGAGCCTGTCAGAAAAGAAGAGGTAGCAAACCTAATTCAGGATTGTCATAGTAGAATAACCAGGGATTCAAATAGGGGGGTCAGAGAATTCTGCCATGGACCCAAAATCCATGGTGGAACGAAGCCCCCCGCCCCCCTGCCCCGCAAAATGGGCCCAGAATGGAGCACCTACCTGCTGCTGTGCTCGCTGACTTGCAAATGGCAGCCGTATCTGTGGCCGCCATTCGCTTCTTCCATATAGCCATGATAGGCTACATAAATACTTACATAGCCTATCACAGCTAATGCAGGGACGCCATTTGCATCCCTGCGGAAGCCATGATATGCTGCGTAAGTATTTACGTAGCATATCACGGCAAAATACAGGGATGCAAATGGCGGCGGCTACGGCGGCCGCCATTTGCGTTCCCTTTTTTTTTTGCCATAATAGCCTACATAAATATTTACGTAGGTTAAAATGGCAAAAAATAAATAAATAAAGGGAATGCAAATGGCAGCCGCCGTAGCTGCCACCATTTGCGTTCATTGTTTTTTGTTTTTTTTGCCATGATAGGCTATGTAAATATTTATGTAGCCTATCACGGCAAAATATAGGGATGCAAATGGCGGCAGCTACAGCAGCTGCCATTTGCATCCCTGCAGGCTGCCCAGTGGCCAGATGTCCGGCTGTAGGTGGCCCCGGACAGCGGCACCACATAATTTCCGTGGAGCGGAGCTGGCCAGAGAAAATTTTGGGGGGAGGGATGGAGCGCCTCCCCCCCAGCGCGAATGTCACCCTTCTAAAAGGTAAGTGACTTTCGTACATCCCTAGATTCAAACCCAGCATTTTAAGACCTATGTGCTCAATGCCCTGGGCCTGTTTGGACAAATCTGTCAGTTATAGTTAGGGATGTATGAGAAATTCAGTTCAGTTCATTTTTGAGAAGGACTTTACCCAGTTTGCACTTTCTGGACTGAACACGTACTTGGATGCAAACTGCGGTTGAAGTCTGTAAATTTCCAAGCTTGCAATCTGATTTGTGGAGCAAAAAAAAATAGTGTCTTCGACATGTTCGACTTTTGAAAAATGCACACAAATACACTTTAAACAATGGGAAGGGAATGAAAATGTTTCAAAAATGCACACAATCAATGTATACCGTATACGTTTGGAAAAGAAATACAGAAAAGGGCAACTAAAATGATCAAAAGGCTGGAGCATCCCCACTATGAGAAAAGTTTACAACAGCTGGGATTGTTTAGAGTGAAAGAAAGAAGGGTAAGGGGAGAAACCCCTTCATGGATCACTGCCTTGTTGTGGCGAAGGGGCTTGTGTAACTCAGTGAAACCATAAGCTATGCCGTGCAGGGCCACCAAAGACGGAAAGGTCATGGCAGAGAGTTCTGACAAAATGTGGTCCACTGGAGAAGGAAATGGCAACCCACTCCAGTATTCTTGCCAAGAAAACCCCATGGAACGTATCACAAGGCTAAAAGATATGATGCTGGAAGATGAGCCCCTCAGGTCGGAAGGTGTCCAATATACTACTGGGGAAGAGCAGAGGGTATTTCCAAGTAGCGCCAGAAAGAGTGAAGCAGCTGGGCCAAAGCCGAAAGGACACTCAGCTGTGGATGTGTCTGGTGGTGAAAAGAAAATCCGATGCTGTAAAGAACAATATTGTTTAGGAACCTGGAATGTAAGATCCATGAATCAAGGTAAGCTAGAGGTGGTCAAACATGAGATGGCAAGATTGAACATTGACATCTTGGGAATCAGCGAACTAAAATGGACAGGCATGGGCGAATTTAATTCAGGTGACCATCATATCTACTACTGTGGGCAAGAATCCTGTCGAAGAAATGGAGTAGCACTCATAGTCAACAAAAGGATGGGAAAAGCAGTACTGGGGTACAATCTTAAAAATGATAGAATGATCTCAGTACGAATCCAAGGCAAACCATTCAACATCACAGTAATTCAAGTCTATGCCCCAACCACTGATGCCAAAGAAGCTGAGGTTGATCGGTTCTATGAAGACTTACAACACCTTCTAGAACTAACAACAAAAAAAGATGTCCTCTTCATCATAGGGGATTGGAATGCTAAAGTAGGAAGTCAAGAAATCACCGGGATAACAGGCAGGCATGGCCTTGGTGTACAAAATGAAGCAGGACAAAAGCTAATAGAGTTTTGCCAAGAGAACACGCTGATCATAGCAAACACACTTTTCCAACAGCACAAGAGGCGACTCTACACATGGACATCACCAGATGGTCAATATTGAAATCAGATTGATTATGTCCTTTGCTGCCAAAGATGGAGAAGCTCCATACAGTCAGTAAAAACAAGACCTGGAGCTGACTGTGGCTCAGATCATGAGCTTCTTGTTGCAAAATTTCAGCTTAAATTGAAGAACGTAGGGAAAACCACTAAACCATTCTGGTATGACCTCAATCATATCCCTGATGAATATACAGTGGAGGTGAGGAATAGATTTCAGGGATTAGACCTGATAGACAGAGTGCCTGAGGAACTATGGACGGAGGTCCGTAACATTGTTCAGGAGGCAGCAACTCAATCTATCCCAAAGAAAAAGAAATGCAAGAAAGCCAAGTGGCTGTCTGATGAGGCTTTACAAGTAGCTGAGGAAAGAAGGGAAGCGAAAAGCAAGGGAGAAAGGGGAAGATATAGCCAACTGAATGCAGAGTTCCAGAGAATAGCAAGGAGAGACAAGAAGGCCTTCTTAAATGAACAAAGCAAAGAAATCGAGGAAAACAACAGAATGGGAAAGACGAGAGATCTCTTCAAGAAAATTGGAGATCTCAAGGGAACGTTTCATGCAAAGACGGGCATGATAAAGGACAAAGAAGGCAGGCACCTAACAGAAGCAGATGAGATTAAGAAGAGGTGGCAAGAATACACAGAAGAACTATACAGGAATGATCTTAATGTCCCTGATAGCCATGATAGTGCGGTCACTGAACTTGAGCCGGACATCCTCGAGAGTGAAGTCAAGTGGGCCTTAGGAAGCATTAGTAACAACAAAGCTAGCGGAGATGACAGTATTCCAGCTGAGCTATTTAAAATCCTACAAGATGATGCTGTTAAAGTGCTGCATTCAATATGCCAACAAATTTGGAACACTCAACAATGGCCACAAGACTGGAAAAGGTCAGTTTACATTCCAATTCCAAAGAAGGGCAATGCCAAAGAGTGTTCAAACTACCACACAATTGTGCTCATTTCATATGCCAGCAAGGAGATGCTCAAAATCCTACAAGCTAGGCTTCAGCAGTATGCGAACCGAGAACTACCGGAAGCACAAGCTGGGTTTCGAAGAGGCAGAGGAACTAGAGATCAAATCGCCAATGTTCGCTGGATCATGGAGAAAGCAAGAGAATTCCAGAAAAACATCTATTTCTGCTTCATTGACTACGCTAAAGCCTTTGATTGAGTGGATCACAACAAAATGTGGCAAATTCTTAAAGTGATGGGAGTACCAGACCACCTTACCTGTCTCCTGAGAAACCTGTACGAGGGTCAAGAAGCAACAGTAAGAACCAGACATGGAACAACCGATTGGTTCAAAATTGGGAAAGGAGTACGACAACGCTGCATGTTGTCACCCTGCTTATTTAACTTATATGCAGAGTACATCATGAGAAACGCCGGGTTGGATGAATCAGAGGTCGGAATTAAGATTGCCGGGAGAATTATCTCCGATAAGCAGAATAACCTCCGATACGCAGACGATACCATCCTAATGGCAGAAAGCGAAGAGGATCTCAAGAGCCTCTTGTTGAGGGTGAAAGAGGAGAGTGCAAAAGCTGGTTTGAAACTCAACATTAAAAAAACGAAGATCATGGCATCTGGCCCTATCACTTCCTGGCATATAGAAGGGGAAGAAATGGAAGCAGTGACAGATTTTACTTTCTTGGACTCCAAGATCACCACAGACGGTGACTGTAGCCATGAAATTAAAAGACGCTTGCTCCTTGGGAGGAAAGCTATGGCAAACCTAGACAGCATAGTAAGAAGCAGAGACATCACCTTGCCGACAAAGGTCCGTCTAATCAAAGCTATGGTTTTCCCAGTGGTAATGTATGTCTGTGAGAGCTGGACTATAAGGAAGGCTGAGCACCAAAGAATTGATGCTTTCCAACTGTGTTGCTGGAGAAGACTCCTACGAGTCCCCTGGACTGAAAGGAGGTCAAATCAGTCAATCCTAGAGGAAATCAACCCTGACTGCTCATTGGAAGGACAGATACTGAAGCTGAAGCTGAAATATTTTGGCCACCTAATGCGAAGAGAAAACTCTCTGGAAAAGACCCTGATGCTGGGAAAGACTGAAGGCAAAAGGAGAAGGGGACGACAGGGGATGAGATGGCTAGATAGCATCACCGATGCAATGAATATGAACTTGAGCACACTCCCGGAGAGAGCGCAGGACAGGAAGGCCTGTCGTGCTATGGTCCATGGGGTCACGAAGAGTCGGACACGACTGAACGACTGAACAACAACAACAAGGGGAGAAATGATAGAGGTCTAAAAGGTTATGCATGGTGTGGAGAGTGGTTAGGGAGACA
Source organism: Heloderma suspectum (assembly GCF_057233095.1). Taxonomy (NCBI): domain Eukaryota; kingdom Metazoa; phylum Chordata; class Lepidosauria; order Squamata; family Helodermatidae; genus Heloderma; species Heloderma suspectum. The sequence continues at coordinate 9,096,833 of NC_139466.1, forward strand.
TTGTTTCCCTCTCTTAAAATACTAGAACCCGGGGTCATCCCATGAAGGTGATTGGTGGGAGATTCAGGACAGATAAAAGCTAAGACTTCTTCACACAGCTCATAGTCACACTATGGAATTTGCTACCAAAGGATGTAGTGATGGCCACCAATTTGGATGGCTTTAAAAGGGGGTTGGACAAATTCATGGAGGAGAATGCTATCAATGGCTATGAGTCCTGATGGCTATGTGCTACCTCCAGTGCCAGAGACAGTGAGCCTATGTACACCAGTTGCTGGGGAACATGGGTGGGAGGGTGCTGTTGCACTCATGCCCTGCTTGTGGCTTCCCAGTCAACAGCTGGTTGGCCACTGTGTGAACAGAATGCTGGACTAGATGGACGCTTGGTCTGATCCAGCATGGCTCTTCTTATGTTCTTAATATGCACAAAAATATGCATTGAAAAGAAAAGAAAAAGCAGAGCTTGCAATCTGATACGGACTCAAGTCAGGACATACTTGGCAAAGGAATTAGGTGAACTCTAGCAAGCTTACATTTTTCTGATTCATGCATCCCTAGTTATAGTTTCTCCCATATTCAGATTGTTTTAAAATCTCAAGTTCTTTTCATACTGAATATGAAGAAATTTTCAGATTTTTGCAAATTCTTATCAAAAATGAACTTAAACGAGATTCTCACCCATTTACCTGGCTACCAAAATGTCCAGGACCTAGGCTCTCCCTCTCTCCCTAGAACCCATTCCTTAGGCTTTTTCATTCCCTTCACTTATGGGCTCTGCAACACTCCCCTTCACCTCCATGAATTCCATCCCTGCCACCTGCTCTTGAGTAGGGGCAGACAAATCTGTCGTTTTTGCTTTCTCCCACACTCACAATTTTAAAACCTCTTTTTTTTCTGTTCCCTTTATGAAGAAATTGAAGTGGATAAGTTCTTATGTTTTAAAATAATAACCAAATGAAATTCTCACCCATTTGCACTGGCTTAATTCAATAAGTACAACTAGTCCCAGCATGATAACAACCACATAGTACCTGCAATTAAAACTTGGTGCCCTAATAACTTCACTTACCCTCACAGCTCTTTTCCTGTTTCCATTTGGTCCTCTTTGTACAACATTATCCCCACCAGCTTTGCCTGTTGCCCATTCATTTGTAAATTTCAAGAGTTCACTAATCAACATGGAGTGTTTATCGGTACTCAACATCCAAGCCCTCTTCTTCTCCAATCAATCTTCTTCCATTGTTAGAGGAGATCCACTTTTTCATTACATCCGGCATTTGAAATATTCTTCAGGGCTCTGCTAACTGCACTCATCCTTAACAGGAAATTAGAGATCTAATTTGGCAAAAACAACCAATTAGTATTTGTGGAATGGCTTGAAATGCAGCTGAATTGTACCCAGTAATCACACTGGTGAGAATACTAGCTTGCAACAGCTATCCTTAATAAGCCTTTCCCAAAGCCCTGTTTTTTTGCCATAGTTTTAGTAACAATGGGAGCTGCCAACATATTATACCTAAAGCAAAGTACTGTTGTCCACGCTGTCTCCAGGTTTTTGAGGGCCCTTGGGCAAGACACCCTTCATGCCCCCCTCCCTTAACAAGTCCATCTTCTCACCATCATTGCGACCAGTTGCTATTGCCCCTCCTCCTCTTTCTCATCATTACTACAACTTGCTTGTTTAGCAGACAGAGATCCAGTTACCAAATAGACTGCGGTATATGTTGCTTCTCTTCTCACCACCACCATTGTATGGGCCAGAGAGAGAGATGGGTGAACAAGCATGTTGCCATGGTGAAGAGGAGAAGCAAGTCCAGGGGGGATATTGTCAGTGGTGGGCCACTGCTGGGGTGTGGAGCCTTGGCGGGTGCCCAGCCATAGCTACCCTTGACACTGTGAACCTCAATGTAGGGATATACGGACTGTGTAAAATCCGCTCCATCTGTGTTTCATGTGTTGGCAGGCACCTTTCATTCTATCATCCGCCCACAGACAGATGCATATATATATATATATATACATAGAGAGAGAGAGAGAGAGAGAGAGAGGGAGGGAGGGAGGGAGTCATGCAGAAAAATGCACAAATAATTATGTCAGTATTTACATAAGTATTTACATAATTTACCTTAGTACATAACATTTAGTGTATTGTCCCTCACTCCATTCAATGTTTCCTCAGCAGAAACTTGCGTATTTTCCTATGAATTTATATGCATAAATTTTGGGAAAGTTAACCCCCTCCCAAAAAATAATCTGAAAGTCCATTGACTCGATGCGCCCTGAGGGGGTCCTTCTACAGTTGATTTCTCAGGCTGGATTCTTAGAAATCCAAGTTCATTCTAGTCCATCTTGAATTTCTCCAGCATCCCTACCTGAATGTATCCATGCTAGGAATTTCAAATAAAAACAATTTAAAAGGTTGAGATTTAGGCTGTGCCAAATATTGTGCAATTATGAATTGAGGGCCAAAAATATAAATGGAGAGGGCATTTAGAAATGTTTCCAGGAATATATATATATATATATATATAGAGAGAGAGAGAGAGAGAGAGTATTCACCATTTTTGTTCTGTTTAGTGCCTCCACATCTTCTAGTAGCTGCTGCTGCACTATTCCCCACCCAACCCACACTGTTGAGCAGCCACAGAGTCTTGCCTTTGCATTTGATCCCATCCTCTCCTTAGTCCCCCACAGACCCAGACCAAAAATGTGCATTTCAGGCTAAAGCTTGAAAATGTGCTTTGGGGGGAAATTGTGCATTTTTTTGCATGGGTAAAATTGCAAATTTGTGCAAATGCAAATTCGTGCAAATTCGGATGCAAAAAAAAAAAAAGAAGAGAGAGAGATGGACAGACAACGGAACAAAAGGTGCCTGACAATCCATGAAACACAGATGGGACAAATTTTACACAATCCATACATCCCTAGTTTCAGGATAGCCATTGCTCGAACAACATCATTCTAACAGCTGTAGTGTCTTGCATCCTGTTTCCCTGACCTTGCCTTGTGATGGAACCTTTGTAGGGATGTCAGAGAATTTTGCCATGAATCTTGGGGAGGCCGAATGCTAGTGCATATGGCCCCCAAAATCGGTGGCAGAACGGTCTGCCCCCCCGCCCCCCCGGGACGGGACTTACCTTGGGCGGATCTTCCTGGTGGCGGCGGCTGCGGCAGCGGTTCGGTGGCAGCTGCAGCGGCCGGTCTTCTGACCAGCTGCTGCCGCCGCCATTTCCAATTAAAAAACAAAACAAAACAAAAAAAGTGATAGGCTACGTAAAGATTTACGTAGCCTATCATGGCTAGATTCTTTAAAAACACCATGATAGGCTACATAAATGTTTACGTAGCCTATCACGGCTGATTTAAAAGAGAAAAAAAATGCGCGTATGCAAATGGCGGCGCTCATGGGCGCCGCCATTTGTGTTCCTTATTTTGCCACATCTTAGTCTTTGTAAACATTTATGTAGACTAAGACGGTGAAAATAAGGGCAATGCAAATAGCGTAGCGTCTACGCTATTTGAGTTCCTCTTATTTTTGCCGTCTTAGTCTATGTAAATGTTTATGTAGACTAAGACGTGCCAAAATAAGGAACGCAAATGGCGGCGCCCATGGGCGCCGACATTTGCATATGCGCTTTTTAAAAAAATCAGCCGTGATACGCTACATAAACATTTACGTAGCCTATCACGGCTGACTGCAGGGACGCAAACGGCGGTGGCTATGGCTGCCGCCATTTGAGTTCCTGCTAGCCAGCGGCCAGATGTCTGGCCGCAGGCGGAGCCGGCCGGCAGCTCCGCAGAATCCCTGCGGAGCGGAGCCAGCTGGCCAGAATTTTGGGGGAGAGGGATGGAGCACATCCCCTAGGGATGGGGGAGAATTTCTCCGCAAAACTTCGGGGGGCCGAGTGCCAATGCATTCGGCCCCCCAAAATTGGCGGTGAAATTCTCCACCCCCCCGCCCCCCCCCAGGATGGGACTTACCTTTCATGAATGTTCCTCCTGGCAATGGGTCCCGGCGGTGGTTCGTTGGGTCTTCGTCAGGGGCGGGGGCAGCAGCCGGTCTTTCGACCAGCTGCCACCGCCGCCATTACAAGGAAAGTTAAAAAAAAACAACCACCCCCGTGATAGGCTACGTAACGATTAACGTAGCCTATCACGGCTAGATTTGCAAAGTCAGCCGTGATAGGCTACGTTAATCGTCACGTAGCCTATCACGGGTGACTTTGAAAAAAAAAAGCGCGTACGCAAATGGCGGCACCCATAGGGAGCTGCCATTTGCGTTCCTTATTTTGTCCCTGTAGTCTACGTAAAGATTTACGTAGACTATGGAGAAAATAAGGGCAACGCTATTTTCTTCTGGAAGGAAGTTGCCCAGCAGCCGGATTTCCGGAGTGGCTCTGCGGAATCTCCGTGGAGCGGAGCCAGCTGGAGAAGGATTTTGGGGGGAGGTGCACCTTCCCCCCACTGCGAATCGCCTCATCGAAAAGGTAAGTGACTTTCGTACATCCCTACCTGCCTTAGCCTGATCTCATACTGGGCCAAAACCTTTCTGCTTGACTCTTTGTCAGTTTAACTGACCTGCCCATTGGAGTTGCCCCTGTACTTGCCAAGCAGAGAATCTGAACCAGCTAGACCAGCACATTATGTTTAGGGTTGGCGGAGAATTTCTCCACGAATCTTCGGGAGACCGAGTGCCGACGCATTCGGCCCCCCAAAAGTGTTGGGGAAATTCTCCGCCAGCCCCCCGCCCCCCCCGGGATGGGACTTACCTTTGGCGAATGTCCCTCTCGGTGGCAGGTCCTGGTGGCGGTTTGGCGGCAGTTCGGCGGGGGCGGGGCTGCCGCTAGGGATGGGGGAGAATTTCTCCCCGAAACTTCGGGGGGCCAAGTGCCAATGCATTCAGTCCTCCGAAGGTTCGGGGAGAAATTCTCTGCCCCCCCGCCCCCCCGCGGGATGGGACTTACCTTTCACGAATGTCGCTCCTGGCAGCGGGTCCCGGCGGCGGTTCAGCAGGTCTTCATCAGGGGCAGGGGCGGCAGCCGGTCTTTTGACCAGCTGCCGCCGCCGCCGCCATTACAAGAAAAGTAAAAAAAAAAAAAAACGCCCCTGTGATAGGCTATGTAACGATTAACGTAGCCTATCACGGCTAGATTTGCAGTCAGCCGTGATAGGCTACGTTAATCATCACGTAGCCTATCACGGGTGACTTAAAAAAAAAAAAAAGTGTGTACGCTAATGTCGGCCCCCATAGGGAGCCGCCATTCGTGTTCCTTATTTGGTCCCTGTAGTCTACGTAAAGATTTAGGGACCAAATAAGGAACGCAAATGGCGGCTCCCTATGGGGGCATGTATGAAAGTGGGGTTCATACACCCCTATAATAACCCTGTACATTACAAACTGGGCATATTTCTTTTCTGAACCTGGAGATTATGATTTTTGATGACATCATTACAGAAGATCAGAAGTGCAAAATTCTTGGTCTGAATCTCCTGCTTCTTTCAGGTTAAGGGGACCCAGTGAGGAAGCTTTGCTGAAGCCTCACTCTCCAACACCTTGGTTGACACCTCATTAAAAAGCTATTTCTTCATGAGCAGCAGATAATGATGAGACTTGTAAGATGATACAGTTATAGAATTCACCCTGGAAAAGTATGTCCAGATATGGTAGAGATCTGGAATGCTTGTTGCCTCTTCATACCACAAAATAAATAGTGCAGCTTTTTAAACAAGCCTAACTGAATAATATGTTTAGTGTTCTGTAGCTTTGTAGCTTTGAGACATTTTTGCAAGGAGGCAATAAAATAAACAAGGGAAGATAAAAGGAAGAGGGAAAGCAAAACCCTAGGATATTCATCAAGGTGATTTCATTTTAATTCTGTAATTATAAGAAATGATACCTGAGTTTGAACATATTATTTGTTCTTTGTTGAAATACTAGTGTAAGTAATTCCTCCGACTCTTTGTCTTCATACAATACAGTTAGAATTCTAAATCATCCAGGTTCTTGGCAAAGGGGAAAAATATTTGTAAGAATTATGGAATGGGAGCTTCTAGCAACTAGCAGAAATATTTATATATATTGTAACTAATGAATATGAGATTTGCATAATTACACTTGCATAATGAGAGGCTTAACAAAAAAATTCATTCCACCAGATGTGTCACAAACAAGATATATTGATGACCACTTCTGTAGAAACCTTTTTTTTTTTTTTTAAATGTAGGGAATAAATGAGAAATTCATTTCAGTACATTGCTGATCACATTTAGCCACTTTGCACCTCCCTACCCCAACATGGACCCAAACACAATCTGCGGTCAAAATCTGTACATTTCTGAACTTGCAATGTGATTTGTGGAAGAGAAAAGAAATGTGTTGGAAAAATATGTATGTTTGAAAAATGTGCATGAAAAAATGTGTACTTGTGAAAAAATGCACACACTCTTAAATCAATGGGGGGAGATGCATATGTTTTAAAAAATACACATGAAAATCTGATATAGACATGAGTCAGAACGAGATTTGAGGTAGAATTATTTGGAGAACCTGGGTGACCTCAGGTTCTGCTGATTTTCACATAACTAACTAACTAACTAACTAACTAACTAAACATGAGGGAGAGAAAGGTATGTCAGAAGCTATTAGCTCTGATGGCTATAACTCTGAGTCCCAGATACTGTGGCTAAACAACATGGGATCCTAGTTGCCTTTATGCCCTATCTGTAAATATCCGGGCATCTAAATGGCTCTTTCAGGAAACAGGATGCTACAGCAGATGGTCCTGAACATGTGGGGCTCTTCTTAGGGTCAAAAAAGACATGATGCTAAATGTGTCAGTGGAAGTTGCCTGTATAAATAAGTGTGTGTGGGGGGGGGAGGGCAGCATGTGGAGAACCACATGTAGGGATTAGAATGAACCCTTTCCTCCTACATTAGAGTCCCAATGAAATTGCCTTCCCCAGCTGCTTGGGATTGGTAGGGAAGCTGTCAGCAGCTGCAATGCAGGCTTACCTCCTCATGCAGAAAATAACAGATGGGGGGGGAGATTTTTGTCCAGATTGTGGTAGCATGGAAAGGGTCCCCTCCCCCACACACACTCCGAAGTCCTGCTCCTGATCTCTGTCTCTCTCTGCCTCTGCCTCTGCCTCTCTCTCTCTCTCTCTCTCTCTCACACACACACACACACACACACACACACAGCTATTTAGGGTTTACAAAGCATGAGAGGGAGAGCAAGAGATGAAGTGAGGGAGGGAGCACTTCTGATGCATTTAACAAAATGCTCTGTTTGGCGCTGATGTTCTTACATACTGTTTCCACTGTCTTGGTTGATTGGTTGGTTCATTGGTTGGTTGGTTTATTTATTTATTTATAAATTTCTTAATCACCCATCTGGCTGGTCACCCGGCCATGCTGGGTGATGTATAATAATACAAACAGTTTAAAAACAACAAAATTACACACTGAAACATAATTGCTAAAATTTCCCTAGCCCACCCCAAATGCCTGCCTGAACAACTTAGTTTTCAACACGTGGTGGAAGCTCATTAAAGAGGGGGCATGGTGGAGTTCCCTAGGGAGGGAGTTCCACAGAGTGGGGGCCACCACAGAAAAGGCCCTCTCCCTCGTCCGCACCAGCTTAGCTGTCCTGGCTGATGGGACAGAGAGAAAGCCATCCAAGGCTAGGGATGTACGTCACTTACCTGGTCTCGCAGCTTGCTTCGCGGTGGGGGGGAGGCGCTTCGCTTCTCCCCCCGAAATTCAGGCCGGGGGGGGAGGCTTCCCGCCTCGCCCATCCGAAATTCAGGCCAGGGGGGAGGCTTCCTGCCTCGCCCGTCCGAAATTCAGGCCAGGGAGAAGCTCCCCGTCTCCCCGGCCGCGAACTTCAAAAGAAAAGTTAAAAAAAAAAAGCCCCGTGATAGGCTACGTAACAATTTACGTAGCCTATCATGGCTAGATCTGCAAAGTCAGCCATGATAGGCTATGTTAATCGTCACGTAGCCTATCACGGGTGACTTTTTTTTAAAAAAAAAGCGCGTATGCAAATGGTGGCCCCCATAGGGAGCCGCCATTCGCGTTCCTTATTTGGTCCCTGTAGTCTACGTAAAGATTTACGTAGACTATGTTGAAAATAACGGCAACGCATCCACCAATGTCTATGAACCCTTTTAGCTAAATGGAACTCTCATTTTCAGGGGCAGTCTATTTTTGAATACCAGACAATGAGGAGAAACAGTACAGCAGGAATGGGCATCATTTGACTTAAGGGCCACAAGAGGCCTCTGCATGGCTGTTTTTGCACCTCCCTGCCACTACCACCACCACCTCTGAATTTGCTGTGGTGGTGGTGGCAACACCCCCCCTCCCCAGTGCAAGAAAACAAGGTCTGCTGGTCATGCACTCCTTGCCTGGAAAATGAATTGTTGTCCTGGAAGCCTCCCAGGACCTGCAGTTCTGCTTGTAAACAAGATATGGTCTCCCTGTGTGCCTTTTTCTTTCCAAAATTGTGGGGGCTCATGGTGGGGGTGGGAGTTGTCCCCACCATGGTGGGAATTTTGATGTCAATTTCAGTGGGGGTAGGGTATGGCCCCAGTTGGGCAACACTGCCCCCAGAGATTCCCCAGCCCTGCAGCACAGGAATGCCACCAGCAGCTCCAAGCTTTTTTTGTGAGTGCTCAGCAAGCAGTCACAAAAGCTTGAGGCCTTCATCAGGAGAAACAGTAGGGGGCTCATCCATAGGGATGTACGAAACAACTTACCTGTTTCGTTTCATGACATCCGCTGTGGGGGGGAGGTGCTCCGTCCCTCCCCCCAAAATCCTCGCCGGCCAGTTCCGCTCCGTGGTGACTCCACGGAGCTGCTGGCTGGGGCCTCCCACAGTGACATCCGGCTGCTGCTGGGTTGTGCAGGGATGCAAATGGCAGCTGCCGTAGCAGCCGCCATTTGCATTCCCTTTTTTTCGCCGTGATAGGCTACGTAAATATTTACGTAGCCTATCACGGCCTCCACGGGGACACAAATGGTGTCCCTGCATTAGCCATGATAGGCTATGTAAGTATTTAAGTAGCCTATGACGGGAAAAATCGTGAAGCGAATGGCGGCCGCAAACGCAGCCGCCATTCGCAAAGCAGCGCGAATGGCACCAGGTAGGTGCTCCATTTTGCACGCCTTTCACGGCATGGTGGGGCAGGGGGGGCTTCAAACCCCAATGGGTTTCGGGGGGGGGCAATGCACTGGCATTTGGCCTCACTGAGATCTGTGGCGGAATTCTCCACCATCCCTACTCATCCATCCCTAATTGTGCCATTTTGTTGTTGTTGTTTACATTTCTGTACTGCCCAAGAGCCAAAGCTGTCTGGGTGGTTTACAAAGATTAAAAAACATAAAAAATACATTATACAGATATCAAAAGCCATTTACATTAAAAACACACAAACAGACAATATACACAAGAGAACATATACAGTATCTAAAACAACTTCAAACAAACAATCTCAAGCAAACAACTGTAACATTATAAATACTTCCACCTAGAATCACCACAAGCTTGTGAAACTGTGAAGGTAATTAATCAATTGCTTTCTTCCATGATTATGGGGATCCTCATATGTATTTGTCGTGTCTAATGCAGTAGTAATAGAAAATAGCCACATTGGCAATGCAGCTGGTCCTCATTGTTTCCAAAGTTTAGCAGCGAAGACCTACAGCAAAGAGGGAGAGAGCGCAGTAGAATACATCACCCATTTTGCTATTTTATGTCTTCTTTTTTCTTTAGACCTGTTCGTTCAGGTTTGTCCTTGGACTGGATACATAAAAGAAATCAACATCACAGAACACAAAGCATGTTTGAAGAAAGGAATGTACTGAAGGATGCATCACATGGGCACGGACGATCAGCTTGTTGGTGACTCATTAGAGGGATGCTTTGATCACAGCTAATGTCTATGCAGTGCACTGTTTTAAAAGGGCAACATTGATAAAGCTTCTGCAGGTCTCAGTTCTATGGCATTCACTCAAAACTGCCATCAGATATCCTTTGTTTCCTGTAACAGCAGAGATTCTCTGGTACAACATCTATACATCCTGGAGTGCTAGGTGGGCTTTCAAGATATTCAACAACTCACAACAAACAGGATACTACATATCTCTCTGTGTGTCATAATGACAATGTGCAGCAGTTATCTGCTTAAATCCTTATCTTTAATGGCATTTTACATGAGAAATAAGCCCAGTCCTAGGATCTTGGCTGACCTTTAGTAGTTTGAGACCAGGGCTAGTCCTACCATTAGGCAAAATGAGCCAGTTGCTTCAGGCGACAGATGCCGGGTGGTGGTAGCAAGGTATTGGAGCAGAGAGCTGTGCATGGAATGGAACATGCTATCACATCACCAGTCTGGTCATTTCAACTACCAGTCTGGCCATTTTTTTTGTACATGGAAGGTGGGGGATAGCATCATGTTCTTTGCTTCAAGCAGCAACATGTCTTGGGCTGGGCCAGGGATGCTTGACAGTAAGTGCATCCTGCACCTTTCCCACACCATTCAGTTCACATTGGAGATTAGAGATGGGGGAGAAATTTGTTCAGTTTGCATTTTAATATGAGCTTATTTGATTTTGCACTTTCGAACCACTATGCAGGCCAAAACTCAGTCATCCTACAAAATTCACAGTTCTCCACATTTTGCAAAGGAGTTCTCCCATCGCAAATGCATATGAATATATGTATATTAGTGAAAATAATGTTCACTACATGCATTACATTACGAAAACTGTTTGGAAAACAATCTGAATATTGTGCATTGATGCATACAACTATATATTTATTAGGGGGAAATTGGCACAAAAATGCTTGTGAATTTCCAGACAAACTTCTAAAAGGAAAATTCTCAGTGTTCGGGGTGAACCAAAGTTAATACCAGATAAATTCTCAAAGTTTGAGGTGAACCAAACTGAAGTGAAAAAAATAGAAACTGAGATAAAATGAAGTTGACAAGTTAATCTATCCCTATTGATACACAGGGAGACATGATGCTGTAAAGACTCCCATACCAGTGAAGGAAGAGCCTTTGCACATTGCAATATATTTGAAATATTTATTTACTGAGATTTAAATATAGATATTCCATGTATTTCAAATGTGTATTAGGCAGAAAGGTGCTGCATAGATTACATGGTTACTGAACTGGTGCACTGAAGCACTGAAACCGGTGATCTCACATCTCCTCCTCCCTACATTAATATTGAGTGTCAAACCCTGCCCCCTCCCAGGTTTTTACCTAGGAAAGTAGTGGGCTGTCCCACACTGGATACATTCAAGATGAAGCTGGACAGCCATCTGTCTCAGGGATGCTTTGACTTAGATTCCTGCACTGAGCAGGGGGTTGGACTCGATGGTCTTATAGGCTCCTTCCAACCCTACTGTTCTATGATTCTATGAAATCCCCCATAATGCCATAGGGCTGGCGTGTAGGCCATGGAGCCCTGTTGATCCCACCTGTCAATGCTGCTGCTTTGCTTGCAGAATTTCAAGCTACCAGAAATTCTGAATGTCATGGTACCAACAAAGAGAAATCTGTATGGGTATTGCTTACAGAGGCAAATTGCCTCCCTCCCACCCACTAGGGGTGGACGAAAGTCCCTTACCTGTCCTCGAAGGATGTTCGCGGTGGGGGGTAGGCGCTTTGCTGCTCCCCCCGTGAAGTTCAGGCCGGGGGGGGAGGCTTCCCGCCTTGCCCCGGCCGAAATTCAGGCCGGGGGGGAGGCTTCCCGTCTCTCCCGACCGCGAACGCGAAAGGTTTTTTTTAAAAAAAAAAACGCCCCCTGATAGGCTACGTGACGATTAACGTAGCCTATCACGGCTAGATCTGCAAAGTCAGCCATGATAGGCTACGTCAATCATCACGTAGCCTATCACGGGTGACTTTAAAAAAAAAAAGCGCGTACGCTAATGGCGGCCCCCATAGGGAGCCGCCATTCCCGTTCCTTATTTGGTCGCTGTAGTCTACGTAAAGATTACGTAGACTATGGTGAAAATAAGGGCAACACTATTTGCATTGCCCTTATTTTCGCCGTAGTCTACGTAAACATTTACGTAGACTACAGCGACTAAATAAGGAACACGAATGGCGGCTCCCTATGGGGGCCGCCATTAGCATACGCGCTTTTTTTTTTTTTTAAGTCACCCGTGATAGGCTACGTGACGATTGATGTAGCCTATCACGGCTGACTTTGCAAATCTAGCCGTGATAGGCTACGTTAATCATCACGTAGCCTATCAGGGGACGTTTTTTTCTTTTTTCTTTCATTGGAATGGCGGCGGCGGCAGCCGGTCGAAAGACCGGCTGCCGCTCCCGCCCCGCTCGAACACCCGCCGAACCGCCGGCCGGACCCGCTGCTGGGAGGGACATTCGGCGAAGGTAAGTCCCGTCCCGGGGGGCGCGGGGGGCGGGGGGGGGTTTGGAGGATTTCTCCCCGAAACTTTTTTTGGGGGCCGAACACGTTGGCTCTCAGCCCCCTGAAGTTTCAGGGAGAAATTCTCCGCCATCCCTACCACCCACCTACGCTTCTTTTCTCTCTGTATGGAGGACTTCTACCAGGGTGAACAGCCCCTCCTCATTGGCTCAGAGCTGAGAAGCCCTAGCCTTCTCCTTACAGAAAAAGTCAGGAAGTTGGTTCTTTTCTTTCTTTCTTTCTTTCTTTCTTTCTTTCTTTCTTTCTTTCTTTCTTGACGTCCTCTTGTTTACCCTACTGAATTAAGAACATCCATTGAGAACAATTCATGGATGTGCTTTGACAACCTGATCTCCAAATAAAACTACCCTACTCTTTTTATTGCTATGTTTTCCCCAACCTGCTAGCCAAAAATACAGTAGGGCATGCTTTCTATTTTGAAATATGAAGCATCTTGATTTATTTCTTCTTCTTTTTTGGTAATGTCAAGAGCATCAAGGGGTTACACTCACAAATTGAACATGCTTCCATATTTGTTTAAAAAGATTTCCTTTCTTTGGATTAGCTGTTTGATCATTTCTCATCTGACACAGAATTACAACTGGGAATATTCCATGCTTTCCCCCAAAGTGCAGTAGTGCAATTAAAATGAAATAAAGAAGTTGCTGATTAGAAGGATAAAATTAGAGAGACAAACTGCTAAGGTAGAGCTTAATCAAGGGAACAGAAGTGTGTTGGGTGCAATGAAGTAATGGGGAAGAGGAGCTATGATGTGCCAATTAGCTGACTACATAGTCTCTGATGTGCGTGTGCGGTCCCCTAACTTGTTGGTGTTGGGGGACTTCAATGTGCATTTGGAGGCCAGCCTCGTGGGGGCACCTTGGGACTTCATGGAGACCAGGGCTTCCTGGGAGCTGCACCCTATTCCAACTGGGCACACCCATGTAGCTGGTCATGCGCTAGACCTTGTGTTTGTTTCTGGAGAAGCGGGGAGTTATCTGGAAGTCGGGGGTATATCCACCCCCTTGTCATGGTCAGATCTAGGGATGTCAGAGAAATCCACTGGAGATTCAAATGAGGCTGGATTCTTTGGAATCCAGCTTCAGGAATCTGCAGCAGATTGGGACCACTTACCTCTGCTCTAGGATGACTGGAGGCAGAAAGGCACTTGGCTGCTTCTTCCAGCCAGAGCTGTTCGCCTCCTCCCTGTCCCTGCTGATTGCCTTTAAAAAAAAAGTCTTTAAAAAAAATTGTGATCTGGAGGATGTGCTCATAGACTTATACGCAAATAGACTCATGAATCTTGAGTATAAGTCTATGTGTCCATAGGCTTATACACAAGATGCACTGCTCTATTTTGCGTATAGGTCTGTGGGCACATCCTCCTGATTGCCATTTTTTAAAAGACTTTTTTTAAAGGACCAGGACAAGGAGGAGGCGAATGGGTCTGACTGGCAGGAGGGAAGGTAAGCACCCCCAAGCCAGTCCCCCCCCCCCAGAATCCAAGCGGAGCGGAACAGCTCTGGAGGATTCCGGGGAAGAGGAATGGATCGCCTCCCCCCCACGGATTCCCCACCAGAACAGACGGTGGGGAATCCGTACACCCTTAATCAGATCACTACTTGATGGGGTTGGACTAGGGATGTACAAAAGTCACTTACCTTTTCAAAGGGTGACATTCATGGTTGGGGGGGAGGCGCTCCATCCCTCCCCCAGAAATTCTCTCCGGCTGGCTCCACTCCACAGCGATTCCATGGAGCCGCCGTCCAGGGCCTTCCGCAGCCGGACATCCGGCCACTGGGCAGCCTGCAGGGACACAAATGGTAGCTGCCATATCTGCCACCATTTGCTTCCGTGTATTTTGCCATGATAGGCTACGTAAATATTTACATAGCCTATTACGGCAAAAGAGATGGGCGCAAATGGTGGCCACTATGCCATTTGCGCCCCTCTCTTTTGCCGTAATAGCCTATGTAAATATTTACATAGGCTATCATGGCCAAAAAAAAAAAAAGGGAAAGCAAATGGCGGCCGCCGTAGCTGCCGCCATTTGTGTTCCCTTTTTTTTTTTTGCCATGATAGGTTATGTAAACACTTATGCAGCCTATCACGGCTTCTGCAGGGACACAAATGGCATCCCTGCGTTAGCCATGATAAGCTATGTAGGTATTTATGTAGCCTATCACGGCTATAGTGAAGAAGCAAATGGTGGCCACGGCCACCATTCGCAAAGCAGCACGAACGGCAGCAGGTAGGTGTCCCGTTTGAAACGCCTTTCATGGGGGGGCAGGGGGGCTTCGTTCCGCCATGGTTTTGGGGGGGCCGAATGCACTGACATTCAGCCTCACCGATATCTGTGGCGGAATTCTCTGACATTCCTAGGTTGGACATCTTGGTTCCACAACCCCTTCGCAAGGGTGGAGGACCCATTAAGATGGCTTGCCCCACGCATCTTATGGATCTAGGGATGGCAGAGAATTCCACCATGGATTCCAGTGAGGCCGGATTCTAAAGAATCCATGATATGTGGCGGAATGGCCTACTGCCCCCCTCCGCCCCCATGCGGAATCCCCCCGGGATGGTACTTACCTGGGGCAGATGCGGCGGATTTGGCGGGGGCAGTTCCGGCGGAGGCAGCGGCGGTTCTTGCGGTGGCTCCGGTGGCGGCTTCAGCGGCTGGTCTCCTGGCCGGCAGCGGCCGGGCTGCTGCCGCTGCCATTGCCATCCTGGCTTGCAGCCGTGATAGGGTATGTAACAATTTACGTAGCCTATCATGGCTAGGTTAAAACAAAAACAAAAAACCCCCCAGCGTACGCAAATGGCAATGGCTACGGCGGCCGCCATTTGCATTCCCTATTTTTCACCGATTTATCTTACGTAAATATTTATGTAAGATAAAACGGCGAAAAAAAGGGGGACGCAAATAGTGTAGTGGGCGCTATTTGCGTTCCTTTATTTTTCGCTGTCCTAGCCTATGCAAAATTTTTTTTGGGGGGGGGGTTAGCCATGATAGGCCATGTAAATTCTTACATGGCCTATCACGGCTGCATGGCTGGATGCAAATGGCGGCCACTACGGCGGCCGCCATTTGCATATGCGGCAGCCCATCCACGGCCGGAAATCCAGCTGTAGAGGGCTGTGGCCGGCTGCTCTGCAGCCTGGCCGCGGAGCAGAGACTGCTGTCGAGGATTCTGGGGGGGAGGACCGGATTGCCTCCCCCCCTGTTGAGGATTCCGGGGGGAGGGACAAAGCTCCTCCCCCCCACCGCGAATGATTCCGCGAAAAGGTAAGTGAGTTTCGTACATCCCTATATGGATCCAAATGGATTCCTGATAGTTCTTGGGGATTCTTTGGAGGACACAAATGGCTGCTTGGTGGATGGCTAGAATTCAACAATCACCAGGGCATTAGACTGGGTGGGTCCAAAACACCCTCTCTCCCTGAACAGAGCTCAGACTGCACCATGGTTTACCCCATGGTTGTGAGCTCTGAAGCAGGAGGTGAGACAGCTAAAGCTCCAGTGTAGGAAATCTCACTCCACAGACGATCGGACACGGGTTAGAGCTGCAGCTTCAGCCTACAATGTGGTGATAAGAGCAGCAAAAAGGATTTTTATGCTGCCTCTATCACATCTGAGGAGTGCCGTCCCAGGAGGCTGTTCCAAGTGGATCAGGATCTGGTCAGTCAAGTTTTTCCAGAACCGAAGGAGCAATGAGGCCTCCTGTGATGAGTTTGCAAAGCACTTTGCGGATAAAATTGATAGGGATGTCAGAGAATTCCACCACGGATCTCGGTGAGGCCAAATGCGAGTGCATTCGGCCCCCCAAACTCCATGGCGGAACGGCCTGACACCCCCCCACCCCCCCGTGGATCCCCACCGGGACGGGTCTTACCTGGGGCAGATGTTCCGGGCAGTGGCGGCTCCATTGACGGCTCCATTGGCGGCTTCAGTGGTGGTGGCGGCAGCTGGTCTTCTGACCGGCTGCCGCTGCCGCCATTTGCAGTCTTGTCATTTTGTTTTTTGTTTTTTTTACAAGATGTGATAGGCTACGTAAAGATTTATGTAGCCTATCATGGCTGGCTAAAAAAAAAAAAAACCCGCATACACAAATGGTGGCGGCTATGGCCGCCGCCATTTGTGTTCCTTATTTTTGGCTGTCTTAGTCTACGTAAATATTCATGTAGACTATGACGGCGAAAATAAAGGGGAATGCAAATAGCGTAGCAGGCACTATTTGCGTCCCTTTTTGATTAGCCGTTTTAGCCTACGTAAATATTTACGTAGCCTATCACAGCTCACTACAGGGACACAAATGATGGCGGCTACGACAGCCGCCATTTGTGTCCCTGCAGGGCCGCCCCATGGCTGGATGTCCAGCTGCGGGCGGCCGGAGCTGGCTGGTGGCTCTGCGGCTTGGCCGCGGAGTGGAGCTGGCTGGCCAGGATTCTGGGGGGAGGCACAGAGCACCTCCCCCCTGGCGAGAATTCTGGGGGGAGGGATGGAGTGCCTCCCCCCACCTGCAGAACCCGGCGGAGCCAGGTAAGTGGGGTTTCGTACACCCCTAGCTGTGGATAGAGTTAGTGAGCAAGGGGTAGCCAGTGGCAGACCGCTTGTGTGGGATCGGTTTCAGCTTCTTCCTTCTGAAGAAGTGGGCAAGGTGCTTTCATTTTTAAGGCCAACCACCTGCTTACTCAATCCTTGCCCATCTTGGCTCATTATGATGTGCAGGGAGAGACTCAGGGAATAGATCAAGGTGGTGGTGAATGCCTCCCTTGAGGAAGGAGTGATTAGGGATGGCGGAGAATTCCACCACGGATCTCGGTGAGGCCAAATGCCAGTGTATTTAGCCCCCTGAAATCCATGGCGGAATGAAGCCCCCGCCCCCCAACCCATGAAACGCACGCGAAATGGAGCACTTACCTGCTGCTGTCCGCCCTGACTTGCGAATGATATCTTCCTGATCATAGCCATGATAGGCTACGTAAGCATTTACGTAGCCTATCACAGCAAGCAAAAAACCCCAAACAAACGCGTATGCAAATGGCGGTGGCTATGGCGGCCACCATTTGCATTCCGTATTTTTCACTGTTTTATCCTATGTAAATATTTATGTAGGGTATTACGGTGAAAATAAAGGGGAACGCAAATAACGTAGTGGGTGCTGTTTGCGTTCCCCCTTTTTTTTTTCACTGTAAAACCCATGTAAATTTTTTCACTGTAATACCCTAAGTAAATAGGCTTACATTGCCTATCACAGCAGCCTGGCTGGATGCAAATGGCGGCCGCTAAGGCAGCCACCATTTGCGTCCGCAGCAGCCCGTCCGTGGCCGGAACTCTGGCTGTGGACAGCCCTGGCTGGCTGGTCTGTGGAGCCGCAGCGGAGCGGAGCTGGCCAGGCAGGATTCCTGGGGTGAGGACTGGATCGCCTCCCCCCCTGTCGAGGATTCCAGGGGAGGGATGGAGCGCCTCCCTCCCCACCACGAATCACATCTGCGAAAAGGTAAGTGACTTTCGTACATCCCTATGAGTGATGCCATTAGCCCTCAAGCGGGGGGGATAAGACCACTGTTAAAGAAGCCCTCCTTGGATCCCCAAGAATTGAACAACTTTGGCCCGGTCTAGAATCTGCCATTCTGGGGCAAGGTGATTGAGTGGGTGGTGGCGTTGCAGTCCCAGGCACACTTGGAAGAAGCCGATTATCTGGATCCATTTCAGTAAGGCTTCAGGCCTGGGCATGGGGCAGAAACAGCCTTGGTCACCTTGGTGGATGATATGAGGAGGGCTTTGGATAGGGGCAAATGCTCCTTCCTTGTTCTCCTCAATCTCTCAGTGGCTTTTGATACCATTGACAATGTACCTCCTGGAGTGGTTGGGCATTGGGGGTACCATATTATGGTGGTTCTGTTCCTTCCTCTCTGGCAGGTACCAGAGGGTAGCTCTGGGGGAGGAGACTTCAGACCCTTGGTTGCTCACTTGTTGGGTGCCGCATGGTTCTATTCTTTCCCCGATGTTATTTAACATCTATGTGAAGCTGCTCGGGGCTGTCATCAGGAGGTTTGGGGTGCAGTGTCACCAATATGCGGATGAAATGCAACTCTACCTCTCATTTAAATCCTCACTAAGGTTGGTTGTAAACCCTGTCCCAGTGTCTGTAGTCGGTGAGTAGCTGGATGGGAAGGAATAAGCTGAAACTGAACTCCAACAAAACCTAAGTACTTTTGGTGGGTGACAAGGGGAGGTTGAGGGATGTTGACTTGGTGCTGAATGGGATGTGGTTGCCCCTGAAGGACCAGGTCCACAGCCTGGGGGTAATTTTAGACTCCCAGCTGTCTATGGAAGCTCAGGTTTCAGCCGTGAGCCAGGAGGCACTGTACCAACTCCCTCTGATATGGTAGCTATGACCCTACCTCCTGAATCATCTGCTCCCATCTGTAGTTCATGCCCTGGTCTCCTCTCACCTAGACTACTGTAATGCACTCTATGTGGGGTTACCCTTGAAGATGGTTCAGAAGTTGCAGCGGTTGCAGAACATGGTGGCCCGCCTGATTAAAGGCAGCCGTCGGTGAGATCACATCACTCCAGTGCTGAAGGGGTGGCACTAGTTGCCAGTTGTTTTCCAGGCCCAATTCAAGGTGCTGGCATTTACTTTTAAAACCCTATTCAGTTCTGGGCCAGTTTGTCTTAAGGAGCACCTCCAGCAACACCAAGGATGCCGCTCAACGAGATTGGCCTCGGAAGGACAGCCAGGCTGGTGAGGACTAGGGAGAGGGCCTTTTCTGTGATGGCCCCCACTATGTGGAATTCCCTTCCTAGTGACTTCCACCATGCCCCCTCTTTGATGAGCTTCTGCCAGTCTTTGAAAACCTGGCTGTTCAGGTGGGCATTTGAGGTGGGTTAGGGCTGTTGTTGTTGTTGTTGTTGTTTTTAGAGTAGTCTTGTTTTGTTCAGTTGATTTGTTGTATTTTGTGCTGTAGTTTGGTAGCTGGCCATATGGGCGGCTAATAAATCTAAAATAATAATAATAAAATAATACATAGAATTCTAATGACAGTGTTGACTGTTCTAATGACAGTGGTTTACATTCCCTACAATCTATTAAACAAGGAAATCCAATTTCAATGGCAGTGGAAAACAACAACAACAACAACAAGAAAAAAGAAAAAAAGAAATAAGCTGTGCTACAACCCCTGCCAATGGTGAGCCCTACCTGTGAAAAACCATTAGATACTTTCTCCTCCATTGGGAGAACTTCAGTGAAATCCTCCCCCTGCACCTCTGTATTTGTTTGCCCACAAAGAGGGTGGAGAATTTCAAAAGGCCTTTTGCACACAGCTCTATCTATACCCCATACTGGAGCTACATACAAATGTTTCCCCCTAACCTTGCCATCCTATCCTGTAAACAAGCTGTGAAGATGTGTGGGGAGAGTTTAGGTGAATTTTCTCAGGACCCAGTCAACATTGTTGCCTTCATTCTAATTTGAATTCATGACAACAACACTGCATAGCCAATGAGACTGGCTATGTGATGTCTGAAGCCAAATCAGAACGACAGTAATGCCCTCACCCTGCACATGTGTGGGTAAAGAAAAAGAGAGCAAATGACATCCACACTAGCAGCTAGTGAGGTTGCCAATACCACAGTGACCATGAACATATGGCAGGAGTGGTAAATCTGTGTGTGTGTGTGTGTGTGTGTGTGTTTGTCTGTATGTGTAGGTTACCTTAAAATATAATTTATGAGTGATTATGTTGCACACTTTCACTCCCCCGCCACTCTTCTCCTTCTCCTTTCCAGTGAGAGACAGTCTGGTGTCAAAGCAGGGTGTCTTACTAGAAATAATACAGCGCTCTTTCATTCCACCTTTGGTATCATCTTTCCTGATCCATTTTCATAAAGTGGTATGATATTTCTCATCCCTATTATATTTTCTTTTCCTTTGTAAGTCTGTCTGTTCATTCTCTGCTTGGTGTAATTACAATGCCTGCTTTGTTATGCTATAGAATTAGCCTCCATTCTTCTTTGTGAAAGCTTTGATAACTTAAAGAGTGAGAGCATGTGCATCTCTAATCTTTTTCATCTGTATCTGGCAACAACTAAAATATCTTTGAGGTCCACATTGTTGGGTAAAGATGGCAAAACACAAGAACAAATGTCACCCCCCCCCGCTCAGCTGAAGGCTTGGATGCAAGTTTTCATTATAATGAGATAATGACACTACACAAGTAATTATCTTAACTTAGTTTGTCATAATTTAACATTCATGTTAACTTTATAATTCCAAGAGTGTAGTTCTACACTAATACATAGCTTTGGGGAAACACCCTGTGATATATATTTATATACCTCCTTTTGCCACTTTGGTGTTTGTGTGTTTGTTTTTAATGGACAAGCATTCTGGAAGGGGCACAGGCCAAACATAGGTTTAGCACCTCGCATCATTAGCATCTGGCATGGTTAGATGGTTGGCAAGGGCCCACCCGTGCTGGCATCTGTGCAGGCAGACTGAGCCCAGCCATGCAGCCAGTCTCCCCAGTGTAGTTTTTACCATTCAAAGTTGGAAGTGGCTCTTTCCATCTGGTCCAGCATCCTGTTCACACAGTGGCCAACCAGCTGTCAACCAGGAAACCACAAGCAGGACAGGTGTGCAACAGCACCCTCCCACCCATGTGCCCCAGCATCTAGTATACATAGACATACCACCTTTTGTACTGGAGGCAACACGTAGCCATCAGGACTGGTATCCACTGATAGCCTTCTCCTCCAGGAATTTGTCTAACTCGCTTTTAAAGTCATCCAAGTTGGTGGCCATCACTACATCTTGTGGTAAACACTGGTCTAGAAGCTGAAGTGGTATATGACATACCACTTAGCTATATAGAAGATGTAGGGCAGATCTTCCTTTCAATGATATCACCATCATCAGCAACAACAAAAGAACACTCCACAGAACATAACAAAAAAATGTAGTACATAATTAAAACCAAGGAGTGATGGACAAAACAGACTAGATGGGCACTTTAATTCTGAGGTTCAAAGGTTTATTTCCATGCTCCATCCACTTATTGATTCCATTTCCAACAATTTAGACCAAGAGCATCATTGACATTATTCATCTGGGACTGGATGTGATGAGGAATTTGATACAGTATCATGATCTTACTAATCACATAATGGACTTTTTGCTCTGCGATCTCTTTATATGCAGATTTTTCTTTGACCTGAATGGGAGTTAGTGGGTGAGGAAATGTCAGGCTTTATGTACAAGCGTTAATGATTTCTTCCCCTACCCTTTGTGTGATAGGAATGGATAGTTTGCCAGTGGCTTGAATGGCAGAAGGATGTGATTATAGTGCCTTTACTAAGCTCATATAACATACCTCAGAAGATGAACTTATACACCTTGCAGTGGCTGTATGACAAATCGAGTCACAGTTCTCCCCTAATGTATTCTCTAGTTCAGTACGTAACTGGGCACCCTCACCTCCTTCTTGGTACCTTAAATGATGCAGTGGTAGTGTTCCAGACCAGACCCCAGATACTATAGGGAGTGCAGTTTTCCAGAGCATCTGAGTTTCTTAAAACAGATTTAATTAGTGCTGTGCTGAAAATTTCTCCCACATTTTTCAACTATTCTCATTCAATTTGATGGAGAAGAAATTGCTTTTGAAAAGAAATTCAAAGGAGGAGAAATTTCAGAGAAATTCCCATGGGCTGGGTTTGGGGTTCTTGCACTTACCTTACTTATGAGGTGGCTGAGGAGTGTGGGTGAGTGTCCTGCCTTTCATTGTACAATATTCTCTGTGGCAGCCTGTAACCTCCTTGGCTTCCCACAATTCAGTTAAAGCCATCTTAGGGATGTCAGAGAATTTCGCCACGAATCTCAGTTCGGCCCCCCCGAAATCGGTGGCAGAACGGTCTGCCGCCCGCCCCTCCCCGGGATGGGACTTACCTTGGGCGAAACTTCCTGGTGGCGGCGGCTCCAGCGGCGGTTCGGAGGCTGCTGCAGCGGCCGGTCTTCTGACCGGCTGCCGCCGCCACCATTTCCAGTAAAAACAAACAAAAAAACAAAAAAACCATGATAGGCTTCGTAAAGATTTATGTAGCCTATCATGGCTAGATTTTTTAAAAAACATCGTGATAGGCTACATAAATCTTTACGTAGCCTATCATGGCTGCTTTAAAAGAAAAAGAAAAAACCGCGTGTACGCAAATGGCAGCACCCAAAAAGAAAAAAAAAAGCCCCGTGATAGGCTTAGGGGTGGACAAAAGTCCCTTACCTTTCGCCGAAGCTTGTTCGCGGTGGGGGGGAGGCACTTCGCTGCTCCCCCCACGAAGTTCAGGCCGGGGGGGAGGCTTCCCGCCTCGCCCAGGCCAAAATTCAGGCCAGGGAGGAGGCTTCCCGCCTCGCCCGGCCGCGAACTCAAAAGTTAAAAAAAAAAAAACGCCCCCGTGATAGGCTACGTGACGATTAACGTAGCCTATCATGGCTAGATCTGCAAAGTCAGCCATGATAGGCTACGTCAATCGTCACATAGCCTATCATGGGTGACTTAAAAAAAAAAAAAGCGCGTACGCGAATGGCGGCCCCCATAGGGAGCCGCCATTTGCGTTCCTTATTTGGTCCCTGTAGTCTACGTAAAGATTTACGTAGACTACAGGGACCAAATAAGGAATGCGAATGGTGGCTCCCTATGGGGGCCGCCATTAGCGTACGCGCTTTTTATTTTTTATTTTTTAAAGTCACCCGTGATAGGCTACGTGACGATTGACGTAGCCTATCACGGCTGACTTTGCAAATCTAGCCGTGATAGGCTACGTTAATCATTACGTAGCCTATCACAGGGGTGTTGCTGTTTTTTTTACTTTTCTTGTAATGGCGGCGGTGGCAGCCGGTCGAAAGACCGGCTGCTGCCCCCGCCCCTGACGAAGACCTGCCGAACCGCCGCCGGGACCCTCCGCCGGGTGCGACATTCGTAAAAGGTAAGTCCCATCCCGGGGGGGGCGGGGGGCGGAGAATTTCTCCCCGAACCTTCGGAGGACCGAATGCGTTGGCACTCGGCCCCCCGAATTTTCGGGGAGAAATTCTTCCCCATCCCTAATCCTGAGGCAATTCCTTTGCAGATCTGAAAGTGCAGGTGGTGGCCTGGGAGGCTGCAAAGCAATGAAAGATGTTCAATAGAGAATATGTTTTGGACTTCAGCTCCCAGCATTCCTGACCATTGGCCATGGTGGCAGCCGCTTCTGGATGTTGCTCTCTATTCTGCCTGGTGATCTACCTCTTGCCTACCATGGTTCCAGAGCACTCCCGCCTCTGTTATGCCTTCACCTGTTCTTCAAGCAGTGAGGTCGATGCCTGGAGAGGCCTAGTTGGGGGCACTAAGCGGATCTGTGGTGTGGGCAGGGCCAGGAGGGGTGAGGCCAGGGCAGTTCTGACAGCCCCTTCAACTTCTCTTTCTGTGTACCAACATCGCAGCTGATGTTGCTCAGAGTCATTACTCATTTGGCAACCCCTGAATCCTCGGCCACCTCACAGTGATTATAGAAGCTCAAAAATACCACCAAAAGAAATTAAAAATTCTGCCTCAGAAAAGTGGAAGCCTCGACATAGTTGATGCTATTGCCACCTAGAGAAGCCATGTAAGAAACCAAAAGCCTTTAAGAAAAAAGAAAGAACCCTTGCTACAACCCATGACAATAGTGAGCCCTATATGTGAGAAACTGTTGGAGAATTTCTCCCCCCACCCTAGGAGAAATTCAGTGAAATCCCCCCACCCTAGGAGAAATTCAGTGAAATCCCCCCCCCCATTTCTCTGCCCACAAATAGGCCGGAGAATTTTGAGAGGCCATCTCCACACAGGTCTAGATTTAATAGATTCAGGTATCCTGCAAACTATATGTTCCCCAGAACTCTCAGACACTGCTGAACATGCTGATGGCAGAAGCCATGGGACATGGAGGTTACAGGATACCCTATAAGCAGTTATTTGCTCAAAAACTGCATGCAGTAATGTATGTATTTATGGACACTGCATACACAAATGCATACATCAGGGAAGGCTGCACAGACAAATGTGTATACAAGAGAAAAATGTAGACACAGATACATGTGGGGGGGCTTGTGCAGTTTATCATCACCATCATCATCACAGGCTGATGCCGACATTGGGTGGAACAGACTTGTGACTGAATGCGTATGAAACTGGCATAGATTGGATATAGACTTCTATCCAGTGCCTATGCCTACATTGTATTTCTTCCGGCGCCAGGTGAAGACCTTTTTATTTTCCCAGGCATTTTAGCATTTTAGCTTTCTAGAGTTTTAGCTTTGCTGTTTTAAATCTGTATTTTAAATCCCTGCACTGCTGCTAGGTGTTATCGTGGTTGTATTGTCATATTGTGGTTTTCATGTTCTATATATTTTAAGTTGTTTTATTGTGTACCGTTTGGTTTTAATTTTTGTGAACCGCCCAGAGAGCTTTGGCTATTGGACGGTATAGAAATGAAATGAATGAATGAATGAATGAATGAATGAATGAATAAATGAATAAATAAATCCCTACCATCAAGTCAGCAGTTTCCAGGGGAAAATGTGGAAAACTAAGGGTCGGGCCAGACAAAAGTTTGCAGCCTACCTGGCATGTATAGCAGCAGAAGAGGAGCAGAAGAGGAGGGAGACGAGAGCAAAAATCACCATCACCATCACCATCACCATCATCCATATATCTTGATGTTGTAGAAGCCTTGGGGATTTATCCTAAATGTATGTTTGCAGAAGATGAAAACATGAAATTAAATGCAGTGTTGGCCATGTTTGTGGAGTCCTTCATGCTTCCCAACCTTAGTATTAATATGGGAAAACAATATTAGTCCTGGTCCATTTACTACAGTTATGTGGAAAAGAAATTAAATAAATGGCACAAAACTCTGAGGGATCTTCCAAGAATTCTGTCTCAGCCATTGAAATTCATCAACATTTGCACCCAATTTATGTTAGTGTCCATGAGTTCAAAGTAGGGCACTGTTTGCTCTGCAATTAGCTCATCACATCCGTGTTGCTCCAATCAAGATCATAATAGCCTACACTGCAACATATAATTGGAGCTGCCAATGGGGTTATGTATGCTGCGCAGCCTTTCTCTCTTGTAAAAGTATTTTTAGATTTATTTTTTTGTCTCATGCAAATATACAGATGTGCATATTTGGTGCACTCTACTGAATGAGCTATGCCATCCTCAACAAGTGTCACATCTTTTTAATTACAATATTTAAGGGGGAAATTGTTAAATGAGTTGCCGCACAGCAAACAGGAAAAGAATAAGGCTCGTATTAGCTCATGAAGAGCCTGATTAAACATCAAGCCTGTTGTTGTGAACATAAAGTTGAAGCCCCAGAAAGGTCAACAACATTATTCTCGACTACGGTGGCAAATGTACAAGTTGAGTCAAAAGGATTTGATGTTTTACTGAGAGCTGTAATAGAGGAAAGCTAAACAATCCAGTGGTAAAAAGATTGGAAGTAAAGGCCATCTACGTCATAGAAATGCACATCATACAAACATAGTACATAGTACATAGTACAGAGCAAGTCATGCAGTTTCTGGGCTTGCCACAAACAACTGTGGTTTTTTTGCTTCTGGTGCAGAAATGTTACATTCACACTCTCGCACAGGGGTGTCAAACCTCCTTCAGACTGAGAGATGAATAATGTATTTTTTTGCGGGGGGGGAACACTTGGAGGCCACATTACAGTAGTGAGTGGGGGTGAAGACAAAGTGGAGGGGGGAGGTAAAAGGGGCAGGGACAAAAATGCACCCCCCAACCCAAAACAAATATATGTGCATTTTCCCCATTCTAAATGGTTGCAATCCCTCTCCTATGGCTTAATTACTGAAAGTAAGAGCTTTGAGCTCAAATATGTTGGCTTTTAAAAAAAATGTATTTTGGTCCTTGCCCCCTTTGCCTTTGGCTCCACCCACCACAGGAAGGAGAAGACCCATGACAGACTCTGTGGAATTGATCTTTGCCCTCAGGCTGAAAGAGGTTACCCACCCCTGCTAGATGCCTAGAGGGCCCAAGGGCTGCACCTCCCCTCACACAGAGATGCCCAGCACTGATTCAGGACTTATCCTCTGTCTCTGCTTTTCAGTTGGAAACATAATTCACAATTAAGCAAACTGCCATTGAGCAAATTAATGTGATGCAAAATAGTAATTATATTCTGCATTATGCTGCTTAGAGGCATGATATGCAAGCAGGCCCACTGCAGACAGTATTGTTATGCATCGATGCATGACAAAAAAAAGGGGGAAAAATGGTGACTGATAACTGTACTGATAACTTTGCTATACTTCTTATGTGTTCTTTAATAATAATACCATAACAGATCCTCTTAAAATACAATTGCAATTTAATATTGTATATTTCCATGTCTTTAAACCTTGCTGAAAATCCCACTTCCTGAAATCTCTTTGCCACTTTACTGCTAAAATCTGAAATGGTACATGTCTGGAACCACCTTTTCTCAGCACAGTGCCTAGGGATGGGTGTCAGAGAATTCCACCACGGATCATGGTGAGGCCGAATGCCAGCGCATTCGGCCCCCCGAACTCCGTGGCAGAACGGCCTGCCCCCCCCCGCAGATCCTCCCCAGGACGAGACTTACCTGGGGTGGATGTTCCGGGTGGCAGCGGCTCCGGCGGCGGCTTCAGTGGCGGTGGCGGCAGCTGGTCTTCCGACCGGCTGCCGCCGCCATTTCCAGTCTTGTCGGGGTTTTTTTGTTTTTTTACAAGACGTGATAGGCTACGTAAAGATTTACGAAGCCTATCATGGCTGGGTAAAAACAACAACAACCGCGTACGCAAATGGTGGCGGCTGTTATTGTTGCTATTTGCGTCCCTTTTTGATTCGCCGTTTTAGCCTACATAAATATTTACGTAGGCTAAAACGGTGAATCAAAAAGGGACACAAATAGCGCCCGCTACGCTATTTGTGTTCCCCTTTATTTTCACCGTCATAGTCTACGTAAATATTTATGTAGACTAAGACGGCCAAAAATAAGGAACGCAAATGGCAGTGGCCGTAGCCGCCGCCATTTGCGTACGCGGTTTGTTTGTTTTTACCCAGAGCCCTCCACGGCTGGAAATCCGGTTGCGGACGGCTCTGGCCTGGGCCTGGCCGGCTGCTCTGCGGAGCTGCTGCGGAGCACAGCTGGCCATGGAGGATTCCGGGGGGGAGGAAGGGATCGCCTCCCCCCCCGTTGAGGATTCCAGGGGGAGGGACGGAACGCCTCCCCCCCCACCATCAACATAATCCGTGGAAAGGTAAGTGACTTTCGTACATCCCTAACAGTGCCACCTTGCCATGAAAAAGATGTGGAAAATGTTTGCTTCCCTAGGCAGATTCTAAAGGGAGGCTCTCCTCCAAATCTGAACAACCTAGAGAGCAATCCCATGGCCACAGGCAGCATCTGAGGGACCATAGAAGGCAACAGATCTCCTCCTCCAAGGCCAGAGTCAGAGCTCCAATCACAGAGGAGCTCCTATAGTTGATCTCCCCACCTGCTCCCAGTTGTCACACAAAGCTCTGCAGTGACTCCCTCTCCTGAGATCAGCGCTACAACCTCAGAAGGGGAGAAAATGAATGTTTTGCAGGGAGAACAGTGGGCAGGAGGAATGAAGATATGGATCCACCAGATCCACATGCCTCTTAGCTCTTGTCCCCATCCACAGCAAGGTAAGAAAGTTAGTTAGGCTCATCTAACCTATCTGTCTATCTGTCTATCTGTCTATCTGTCTATCTGTCTATCTGTCTATCTGTCTATCTATCTATCTATCTATCTATCTATCATCTATCCACCCATCCATCCATCCATCCATCCATCCTATCCATCTATTTATTTCTGTATGGCTCCATAGCCAAAACTCTCTGAGAAGTTCACAACATTTCATAAGAAATGCAAGAACAGGATTATACAACATGATAAAAAACATAGTCTATTTTTTAAACATACAAAATGTAACAACAATTAAAAAAACTAAAAACAGTATCAGTAAACAATTTTTAATAGCAGCAACCATACTGTTCTGGATCCAGATGTATTGGATACATGTTCCGCCATATGTCATTAAATGCCTGGGAGAAGAGGGCAGTCTTAATCTGGCACTGAAAAAATGACAGTGTTGGTGCCACTGCACGTTCTGCAGTCGGGGGGCCACCACTGAGAAGGCCCTCTCTGTTGTTGTCACCTTCTGAACCTCCCTTGGAGGTGGCACTTAAAATGCATTTAAGGAGGAACAGGAGGCAAAAGGTCTCTGTTGTTCTTCCCAGTCTGCAAGGCTCTTGCTGGTAGGTCGTAGGACAGATAGAGGGCTCCATGATTCAAGCCCTCCTTCTAATGGGCATCAAATCCATAGGATTGCACCATCAGTGGGTTAAAACCAAGCGAGCTCCAGTCTAGAGTTAGTGTGTGTGTGTGTGTGTGTGTGTGTATGTGTAATTTTGACTTTCACTTTCTGCTTCAGGTGCAAAATGTCGGAAGCCAGCATCATCTTTGCAGGTTTTTCCATCTGGAACTTCATCCTTATAACTCTCCACCTCATTGACTCCCCAGCTCGTTTCCAGACAGATCCTTTGCCCTATGCCTGCAGCTCTTAATTTCTTTCTGTACTACTATTATTCGTTACCTAGTACTGTCAATCTATTATTTACCATCACGCCAAATCCTTATTTTGAGCAAAGGGTCTAAGATAATGAAGACAGGGCAGGGCAGGAAATTATGCTCTCATTGAAGGCTGCTGGATGAGAATCCTGGACTTCACAAATTGATCGGATTTATTTTATCTCCAAGGGACATGCTTTTTCTTTCATTGTATTTGAATTCCCTTTTTGGTGGAGTAGCAACTGCCGATGCATGCACCAAGGGTATTAGCTAAGTTTACTAAATTTATATCCCCTATTGACCATGACACCATGCTGAGGTTTCTTTAACACAGATATTATTATTATTATTATTATTATTATTATTATTATTATTATTAGCCACCAGAAGGCTTAGTTTTTAACAGACATCAGGAATTTGGACATCAGGTTCCTTCCTGGAAATTTGGTTTCCAATCAAAGTTTTGCATACTGAGGCTAAACGTCAACTAGAGCTCTGGTGAACAGTTTGTCAAGGATAGAAATGCCAGCAAACTAATCCCATTTGATTTGCTTAAATAAATCCTGGAATTCAATGTCATTCTTCTTAAGCCAGGGCAGAAAAGCGAACATCAGTGTCATTAACTTGAATAAGTTGGAGTGGTTTATTTTATACATGATTGACAGGATTAAGGCAAGTGGGGAGATTTGACTACACCTGAGAAATTGGGGCAGATGGGGGAATAAAGCGGCTCTGAAACCACCACAGAGGCTCACTCCCACATCGTGCACTTCTCTATGATAGCACTCTTCAAGTACTTGAAAGGTTGTCACAGAGAGGAAGGCCAGCATCTCTTCTTGATCATCTCAGAGTGCAGGACACAAAAAAATGGGCTCAAGTTACAGGAAGCCAGATTCCAGCTGAACATCAGGAAAAAAATCCTGACTGTTAGAGCAATACGACAACGGAACCAATGACCTAGGGAGGTGGGGGGCTCTCCCACACTGGAGGCATTCAAGACAAGGCTGGACAGCCATCTGTCAGGGATGCTCTGACCTGGATTCTTTCATTGAGCAGGGGGTTGGACTCGATGGCCTTGTAGGCCCCTTCCAACCCTACTATTCTATGATTCTGTGATTCTTGATGGCTACCCCGTCCTGAAGTAAATACAGATCGTGAAGAGCAGCAGCATATATGCCACTTCCCAAGGCCATTTCTTTATGGGGGGGCAGGGTGACCACCTAGTGCACCAAATCCTAGGGGCACCAAAATGATAGGTGACAGTGCTCCAGCTCCTCCCCCATGCTCACCCAAATCTCTCGCTCTGAGATGCTCCTAGAACGAGAGATCAATTAGGTTCACAGAATCTCTGGAGAGTTGGCCAAGCCAAATGCTGTGCCTTGAGGGATCCTTCATCAAAGTGAGGCATTCTGGGTGAGGTGGCTATGAATATTGCTTGTGGTGTGGCAGCACAGCTAATGTTCAAAGCCACCTCACCCAGAATGCTTCCCTTTAAGATAGGACTCCTCAAAGCATGGCATAGAGGGGAGGCAGGTGGCAGAGAGAGTAAAGAAGAGGATGATGATGGTGGTGGCTGGAGAAGAAAAGGAGGTCAGAGCAAGAGTGGGGTGGGGGGGTGACACCAGTGGCTGGGGGTAGGGGAGAGAAGAGAGGGGCAGTGATGGTGGCATATCCACCAGTGTGCCTCCAGGGTTTAGAGAAAGATGTCCCTCTTCCTCACTGCTGAGGTGGAGAGCAAAGCAAGTAATGAGATGGCGTTAGTAACTGGCTGCTTCCCCTCTCATTGGAATCACGGTCTTTTGATGACCTGATGGTGAGGATAAAAAAAAAAGTGGAAGTTCTCTTGCCAGGAGACTACTAAGTGGATTTAGGCAAAGATCTGCCAAATGTGGCATAGGCCTATCCAGGGATGCATCGAGCCCAGAAGAGTTGTCTCTTTCCTTGAGCATTTTAACAACTTTTTTTCATAGAATCATAGAGTTGGAATGGATCCTGTAGATCATCTAGTCCACCCCCTGCTCAAGGCAGGCTCTACAATGAACATTTGTTCAAAGATGGGACAGACTTGCCTTGCCATTAGGAAGCTTCTCCTAATGTCTAGCCAAATCCATTTTCCTGCAATTTCCACCCACTGTTTCCAGCCCTGCCCTCTGGAGCAGCAGAGAACACATCTGTTCCAACTTCTGTGGCAGCCCTTCATATGTTTGAAGGCAGCCATAATGCCTTTCCATAGTATTATTTTTTCCCAGCTAAAGATACCCAGCTATTTCATAAAAGATAAAGGACATCTATTGACCCACACCACATATTTGGTGAGGGTTTCGCAAAGGTAGGATGCTGATAACTTCTCTCTCCTCCCTCCCCACTTTTAGGTATTATAGAGTTCATAATGTAATTGGCAATCAATGGAAAATCTTGTGATCAAATGGACAGGTGATTTTTTAAAAAAACCAGCCCAATCTCACTTAGCTATTAAGTAATTTCCCCCTGCTCCAATCTGATCTGTAATTGGGGGTGGGGAGAGAGAGAGTTCATTTTCAAAGTAATAAAATTAAAAAGGAAACATTATTTTTTTTAAGAAAAAAAATTAACTGTGAGATCTGCACTGGTCCATGATTTTAAAACTTAACAATCCAGAGGTGGGATCCAAAATCCAGTTAGACAATACGTTTTGGGTGGTCCTAATAAAGGTATTGCATAACTGTGGATTTGGGATTATTATTATTTTCCTTCTGAATTTAGGATCATTTTTCTTCTTCTTGATTCTATTCACTGAAGTCCAATGGATCTCCTCAGAACCAAAGCATCCAATCATAAGCTTATATAGTTTATGAGTTTATTTATTTCACTTTTAAACTGCCCAATAACCAAAGTTATCTGGACAGAATACAATACATTAGAACATAATACAAACATTAAGACATAAAATTAAAAATAGAGCAGAATAAAGGCAAAATAAAACCATCAGCAAAGGAAAAAAACCATTCCATTTCATGAAACCAATTAAAATTGGCACCAGAATAAAGTGCTAAAACACTAACATGTTCTTAAAATACCTGGGAGAATAATAATAAAAAAAGTATTTACCTGGTACCCAAAATTCCATAAAATAGGTATCAGGTAAAAGCCTCTTGCCCCTTTGTGGATCACTGCCTTGTTGTGGCGAAGGGGCTTGCGTAACTCAGTGAAGCCATAAGCTATGCTGTGCAGGGCCACCCAAGACGGACAGGTCATGGTGGAGAGTTCTGACAAAATGTGGTCCACTGGAGAAGGAAATGGCAACCCACTCCAGTATTCTTGCAAAGATGAGCCCCTCAGGTTGGAAGGTGTCCAATATACTACTGCGGCAGAGCAGAGGGAATTTCAAAGTAGTGCCAAAAAGAGTGAAGCAGCTGGGCCAAGCAGAAAGGACACTCAGCTGTGGATGTATCTGGTGGTGAAAAGAAAATCCGATGCTGTAAAGAACAATATTCTTTAGGAAGCTGGAATGTAAGATCAATGAACCAAGGTAAGCTGGAGGTGGTCAGACATGAGATGGCAAGACTGAACATCGACAACTTAGGAATCAGCAAACTAAAATGGACAGGCATGGGCGAATTTAATTCAGGTGACCATTATATCTACTACTGTGGGCAAGAATCCCTTAGAAGAAATGGAGTAGCACTCATAGTAGGGATGTCAGAGAATTCCGTCACGGATCTCAGGGAGGCTGAATGCCAGCGCATTCGGCCCCCCGAAATCGGTGGTGGAACGGTGTGCCCCCCCGCCCCCGGACAAGACTTACCTGGGGCGGATCTTCCTGGTGGCAGTGGTTCTGGTGGCGGCTCTGGTGGTGGTTCGACGGCGTCTGCGGCGACCGGTCTTCCAACCGGCAGCCGCCGCCATTTCCAGTTTAAAAAAAAAAAGACGTGATAGGCTACGTAAATGTTTATGTAGCCTATCACGTCTGACTTTTTTTAAAAAAACAACAACAGCGTGTACACAAATGGTGGTGGCCACGGCCGCCGCCATTTGCGTTCCTTATTTTGGCTCATCTTAGTCTACGTAAATCTTGACGTAGACTAAGAAGTGCCAAAATAAGGAATGCAAATGGCGGCGGCTGTGGCCGCCGCCATTTGCGTACGTGCGTTGTTGTTGTTGTTTTAAGTCAGACGTGATAGGCTACATAAACATTTACGTAGCCTATCACGACTGACCACAGGGATGCAAACAGCGGTGGCTACGGCCACTGCCATTTGCGTCCCTGCTAGCCAGAGGCCAGATGTCCGGCTGCTGGCGGAGCCGGCTGGCGGCTCCACAGAATCCCTGCAGATCACAGCAGGCCGGCCAGGATTCTGGGGGGGAGGAAGGGAGTGCCTCCCCCCCATCCAGGATTATGGGGGGAGGGACAGAGCACCTCCCTCCCCACCATCAACATAATCCGCAAAAGGTAAGTGACTTTCGTACATCCCTAACTCATAGTCAATAAAAGGGTGGGAAAAGCAGTACTGGGGTACAATCTCAAAAATGATAGAATGATCTCAGTACGAATCCAAGGCAAACCATTCAAGATCACAGTAGTTCATATCTATGCCCCAACCACTGAGGCTGCAGAAGGTAAGGTTGATTGGTTCTATAAAGACCTCCAACACGTTCTAGAACTAACACCAAAAAAAGATGTCCTCTTCATCATAGGGGATTGGAATGCTAAAGCAGGAAGTCAAGAAATCACTGGGATAACAGGCAAGCATGACCTTGGTGTACAAAATGAAGCAGGACAAAGGCTAATAGAGTTTTCCCAAGAGAACAGGCTGCTCATAGCAAACTCTCTTTTCCAACAGCACAAGAGGCGACTCTACACATGGACATCACCAGATGGTCAATATCGAAATCAGATTGATTATGTCCTTTGCAGCCAAAGATGGAGAAGCTCTATACAGTCAGTAAAAACAAGACCTGGAGCTGACTGTGGCTCAGATCATGAGCTTCTTGTTGCAAAATTTTGGCTTAAATTGAAGAACGTAGGGAAAACCACTAAACCATTCAGGTATGACCTAAATCATATCCCTGATGAATATACAGTGGAGGTGAGGAATACATTTCAGGGATTAGACCTGGCAGACAGAGTGCCTGAGGAACTATGGACAGAGGTCCATAACATTGTTCAGGAGGCAGCAACGAAATCCATCCCAAAGAAAAAGAAATGCAAGAAAGCCAAGTGGCTGTCTGATGAGGCTTTACAAGTAGCTGAGGAAAGAAGGGAAGCGAAAAGCAAGGGAGAAAGGGGAAGATATATCCAACTGAATGCAGAGTTCCAGAGAATAGCAAGGAGAGATAAGAAGGCCTTTTTAAATGAACAATGCAAAGAAATCAAAGAAAACAATAGAATGGGAAAGACGAGAGATCTCTTCAAGAAAATCGGAGATCTCAAGGGAACGTTTTGTGCAAAGACGGGCATGATAAAGGACCAAGAAGGCAGGGACCTAACAGAAGCAGATGAGATTAAGAAGAGGTGGAAAGAATACACAGAACTATACAGGAAAGATCTGAATGTCCCTGATAGCCGTGATAGTGCGGTCACTGAACTTGAGCCGGACATCCTCGAGAGTGAAGTCAAGTGGGCCTTAAGAAGCATTACTAACAACAAAGCTAGCGGAGATGACAGTATTCCAGCTGAGCTATTTAAGATCCTAAAAGATGCTGCTGCTAAAGTGCTGCACTCAATATGCCAACAAATTTGGAACATTCAACAGTGGCCACAAGACTGGAAAAGGTCTGTTTACATTCCAATTCCAAAGAAGCTCAATGCCAAAGAGTGTTCAAACTCCTGTACAATTGTGCTCATTTCACATGCCAGCAAGGTGATGCTCAAAATCCTACAAGCTAGGCTTCAGCAGTATGTGAACTGAGAACTACCAGAAGTACAAGCTGGGTTCTGAAGTGGCAGGGGAACTAGAGATCAAATCGCCAACATTCGCTGCATCATGGAGAAAGCAAGAGAATTCCAGAAAAATGTCTCTTTCTGCTTCATTGACTACGCTAAAGCCTTTGATTGTGTGGATCACAACAAACTCTGGCAAATTCTGAAAGAGATGGGAGTACCAGAACACCTTACCTGTCTCCTGAGAAACCTGTACGAGGGTCAAGAAGCAACAGTAAGAACCAGACATGGAACAACCGAGTGGTTCCAAATTGGGAAAGGAGTACGACAAGGCTGTGTATTCTCACCCTGCTTATTTAACTTATATGCAGAGTACATCATGAGAAACGCCGGGTTGGATGAATCACAGGTTGGAATTAAGATTGCTGGGAGAATTATCAACAACCTCAGATACACAGTTGATACCACCCTAATGGCAGAAAGTGAAGAGGATCTAAAGAGCCTCTTGTTGAGGGTGAAAGAGGAGAGTGCAAAAGCTGGTTTGAAACTCAACATTAAAAACACGAAGATCATGGCATCTGGCCCCATCACTTCCTGGCATATAGAAGAGGAAGAAATGGAAGCAGTGACAGATTTTATTTTCTTGGGCTCCAAGATCACCGCAGACGGTGACTGTAGCAATGAAATTAAAAGACGCTTGCTCCTTTGGAGGAAAGCTATGGCCAACCTAGACAGCATAGTAAGAAGCAGAGACATCACCTTGCCGACAAATGTCCATATAATCAAAGCTATGATTTTCCCAGTACTAATGTATGGCTGTGAGAGCTGGGCTATAAGGAAGGCTGAGTGCTGAAGAATTGATGCTTTCGAACTGTGGTGCTGGAGAAGACTCTTAGGAGTCCCCTGGACTGCAAGGAGGTAAAATCAGTCAATCCTAAAGGAAATCAACCCTGAGTACTCATTGGAAGGACAGATACTGAAACTGAAGCTCAAATATTTTGGCCATCTAATGCAAAAAGAAAACCCACTGGAAAAGACCCTGATGCTGGGAAAGATTGAAGGCAAAAGGAGAAGGCGACGGCAGAGAATGAGATGGCTAGATAGCATCACCGCTGCAATGAATATGAACTTGAGCCCACTCTGGGAGAGAGCAGAGGACCGGAAGGCTTGGCGTGTTATGGTCCATGGGGTCATGAAGAGTTGGACACAACTAAACAACTGAACAACAACAACAAAAGGCCTCTTGGGGGAGATCATTTCACAAACAGGGTGCCACCACTGAGAAGACCTTCCTTCTCTTAGCCACCATCCTTCGTCTCATGTGGAGAGGCTCCTTGACCCATGGAAGGTATCCAAGCAAGCCAGAACAAGGATTTTCCAGTGTTCTCTTCTCCTCATACAGAAAGTTCTCCTCTTGGGACTATCTCCCTCCACGAGTGCAGGGCAACAAATGCAATGACAGGGAGGGGTGAGGCTGGAGCACTCCCTCTCCTCACACCTTCCTCTATACAGAACATATGAACAAGGCTTTAATTTTGCTATTTTCTACTGGGTTTCAATTTTAAGTTGGCTGAAATAGTAACCAATTATAGCAAGCTGAGCGTGATATGGAGTAAGAGCATCAAACTTCTTCACATCGAATGCAAAGTATTCCTGTGATTTTGAATCTGCCATTGTCTGAGCTAAGTATTTCGCCTTCTTTAGAGAATGGGATCATATAAAATAACAGAGAGTGGAGAAGAAGCCTTCATCAAAAGCACAAAGGCTTTGAAGGATGTGATGGTGTTTCAATAGGACCATTATGATGCCTTATAGTGTGTTATTACCTTCTCCGCAATTTAGCATGAAATGTGCATCATCGTCACCATAAGTTAACACAATGCCTCTTTCAAAGTCCTTATGTTTTGTCATGTCAAGGGCTGTTTTTAACAAGCCTTTAATCTGCACATCTGTATATGTCAAACAACTATGTGCCCACCACTATTTCTTTTTAAAAAATGGTTGTGAAAGAAGTGAAGTGTGAACTCTTCATCTCTTTTTTCAGACAACCACCAAACTATTATTTTTAGGGACTGAAAGAGTAGGGAAAGCCAAATTCTATGGATTACTTTTCACTGAAGTGATATAGATAGACAATTGTCTTAAGGACTATTTCAGATGTCATGAAAACCACCAAACAAAATGCTGCATAAATGTAGATATTGCAATGCCAGACATTCACTAGAATGTAAATATGGTAACATAAAGTATGTGTGGAACACAAAACTTGAGCTGGTTGAGGTTCTCCCATGTTCACCTCAAAGCTTGTTCCAATATCAGGCAGAGAGGTTTCTGTTCTGTTTCCACATGGACATTTGCACATATATTCATGCACACTTTTTCCAAATGACACATGTCAATAGTGCACATTTTTGAAATGTACACATCTCTCTCCCATTTACTAAAGAGAGCTTTTACACATTTTTTTCAAATGTACAGATTTTTATATGCATTTTTCATATGTATGCATTTTCCAAACATATTTTGTTGTTGTTGTCACATGAATCACATTCTAAGCTCAGAAATGTATGGACTGCAGATCACACATTGCATCTGGGTCTGTGTTCAGGTCTGGAAGGTGCAAACTGGATACATTCTGGCCAAATATGAAACTAGTTTCTCAGCCATCCCCAGGTAAAGATGTTTATGCAATTCTCCCAATCCAAATTTCTCCCTTGATTTTGAGGTTCTAAATTGCTCAATCCAGTTTACACAGTATCAGCAAAGCATTAGTGATGTCCAAGTTTTGTGTTCTCATAGTCAAATAAGTATAATAAATTGACACATTTTGAAAAGTATTTTACAGAAGAAAAAGAGGGGGGGGGGCTTTGCACACTTTTATGACCCTGATTCCCATACCATTTCTCCAAGACATTAACCCAACTAGAAACACACAGATGATGTTCTTGCCATTATATATTTTGGATTATATGCCATAGGTAGCCTTGAAATCCACCATTTGGGCCTATTTGGGCCTTATTAGGTCCAAAAGGAATACCTTCCCCACATGGAGGTGGCAGGGGGAATCAATTCTCAGCATTCATTTCATTTATGAACTCTTGGACCTTTTAATAATTGTATCAGAATTCTGTTTAATTCACAGTTAGTGGTATTAGCTGCAATCACATCTTGCCTTTGTGCCATTCATTGAAGTTCAAGCTAATTCTAAGTCAAATGCTATCTCCAATTTCTGGTATTCAGAAAATTTGTTAGGAATAATCAAATTCATTAAAAACCTACTAAGCCTCTGCACATGTGAGCTGAGTCAGATATTGTGCAAGAAGGTATCACATGTGATAGACTAGCTGCTAGTGAATTTATCCCCATTAGTGTACACCAAGAATGACCCCATACAATGGTATCAAAGAAAAGAACAGAGGTGCTGTCTCTTCAGCATGTTCTCTTCACATAGCCTTTGTAGCCCCTGAAATACGCTACAGATCTAAGACATCAACTCAGAAACACAAAAGAGACAGGAGGAGCAAAGGGGGAACAGGCTCCAGAGAGAAGGGACCAAGACTAGAGATAGAACATCTGGTGGAGGTGGCCAATGGTGCTTCCTTAAGGGGACAGAGAATGAAAAATAACAAGTCCTGTCAATGAAAGTCCATGGGTGAGTCAGAAGGGTATAAACCTGGTAAGCAGTCCAGAGCAGAAAGAGAGGCCAGAAAGGAAAAAAGAAAGAAAGGCAGAGTTTCATTAAGGTCCAGAAAACTGAAGAAGATAATGACAGCTGAGGGGCATGTCTTGTAAATAAAGTTTCTAACATGGTCGTATTGAAACTAACTGTGTAATTAAAGGCCAGCCAACTTCCAAACTGTCGGACACCTTTTATTAATTTTCTAGGGATGGGGGAGAATTTCTCCCCGAAACTTCAGGGGGGGGCAAGTGCCAACGCATTCAGTCCTCCGAAGGTTGTTCGGGGAGAAATTCTCCGAACAACAAATAGCGTTGCCCTTATTTTCTCCATAGTCTACGTAAATCTTTACGTAGACTACAGGGACCAAATAAGGAACGTGAATGGTGGCTCCCTATGGGGGCTGCCATTTGCGTACGCGCTTTTTTTTTTTTTAAGTCACCCGTGATAGGCTACGTGACGATCTAGCCGTGATAGGCTATGTAAATCGTTACGTAGCCTATCAAGGGGCTTTTTTTTTTTTTTTTTTTACTTTTCTTTTGAAGTTCGTGGCCAGGGAGACGGGGTGCTTCTCCCTGGCCTGAATTTCGGCCAGGTGAGGCAGGAAGCCTCCCCCCCCTGGCCTGAACTTAGGGAAACTTCAGATTCCCACCTGAAATCCCACTGCGAAGCAAGCTGCGAGACCAGGTAAGTGACTTTCGGACATCCCTAGAATTTTCATTTAACATTTTATGAACAAAACAAGAAATCCAAATTCAGGAAATGGATAAACATTGGGCTGAAGAACATAATTTGAGCTCCATCACCCATGCTGGCTGGGTATGATAACTAGAGAGCAAGATGTAGAGAACATTGAAAATGAACTGGCCATTGATTTCAGGTGGGAATCTGAAGTTTCTCTGGATCTGCAAAGTTGTTCCAATTGTTTACAAAGTATCCTGACATTAGCACAAGAATATCATGTTCCTTTTCATTTATTTTTAACTCATAGACCCTGTTCAGATCCTAGGGATGGCAGAGAATTCTGCCACGAATTTCAGTGAGGCCAAATGAACTGGCATTCAGCCCCCTGAAATCCGTGGTGGAACGGCTTCCCCCCCCGCCCCCCCCGCGGATTCCCCCCCGGGACGAAGCTTACCTGGGGTAGATGTTCCGGTGATGGCGGCGACGTCTATTCTTTCGACTGGCTGATGCTGCCGCCATTTGCGTCTGCTGTTTGCCGTGATAGGCTCCGTAAGGATTTATGCAGCCTATCACGGCAAGCAAAAAAACAACAACAGTGTACGCAAATGGTGGTGGCTACGGTGGCTGCCATTTGTGTTCCCTATTTTTCATCGTTTTAGCCTACGTAAATATTTACGTAGGCTATTACTGCGAAAAAAAAGGGGAACGCAAATAGCGTAGTGGGCGCTATTTGCGTTTCTTTTTTTCGCCGTAATAGCTTACGTAAATATTTATGTAGGCTAACACGGTGAAAAATAGGGAATGCAAATGGCAGCCGCCGTAGCTGCCACCATTTGCGTACGCTGTTTTGTTTTTTGTTTTGTCTGCCGTGGTAGACTATGTAAATACTTATGTAGCCTATCACGGCAGCCTGGCTGGATGTAAATGGCAGCCACTACGGCGGCTGCCATTTGCGTCCGCAGCAGCCAGTCCGCGGCTGGAACTCCAACTGCGGATGGCCCTGGCCCGCTGCTCTGCAGAGCCGCCGCAGAGCGGAGCCGGCTGGGCAGGATTCCAGGGGGGAGGACTGGATAGCCTCCCCTCCATCAAGGATTCCAGGGGGAGCGATGGAGTGCCTCCCCCCCACGAATCACATCCGCAAAAAGGTAAGTGACTTTCGTACATCCCTATCAGATCCACTTGGGGCAGGGTGGTTAGGCTAACCATGCTTCAGGCTGGTTAACACTAAGCAATGCGAGAGCCCCTGCCATATGTGTAGCATGGTTAGCCTAACCACTCTCTAACCACCCTCCCACCTGCAGTCCTCCAAACACTCCATCACACATCCCAGCAGCCTCAGCGGCTCACATGGCCATTACAGGGGCTGCTGATGGCTCTTGGCAGACATTT
Organism: Heloderma suspectum; assembly: GCF_057233095.1. NCBI lineage: Eukaryota > Metazoa > Chordata > Lepidosauria > Squamata > Helodermatidae > Heloderma > Heloderma suspectum. Next base: position 9,137,553 of record NC_139466.1, read on the forward strand.
TCTTCTTTCTCATTCCATTACAAAAATAAGCAAAAAGAAAGAAAGGAAGAAAGAAAGAAAGAAAGAAAGGGGAAAAAGATAAAATAAATAAAAATGTTGAAAAATTGTGCAAAATAGCAATATCACTAAAATGTGCATTTGCACAAAATTGCTATATTGTGTTAAAGTGATTTTGCACACATACACATTTTAGCGATATGGAATTATGCACTATTTTTCAACATTTTTATTTATTTTTCCTTATTTCTGTAAGGGGAGCAGAAACAAGGAAGAAAATGGACTGGATGGTCTGGAGGAGGGCTAATGTTGTCCCTATCTTCAAAAAGGGTAAAAAGGAGGAAACTGGGAACTACAGACCAGTCAGTCTGACATCAATCCCTGGGAAAATTCTGGAGCAGATGATAAAGCAATCCATCTGGAAGCAACTTGAAAATAATGCCGTGATAGGGATGTCAGAGAATTTCTCCACGAATCTCGGGGAGGCCGAATGCCAGTGCATTCAGCCCCCCGAAATTGGTGGAGAAACAGTCTGCCACTCCCCCGCCCCTGCCCCCGCCCCCGGGACGGGACTTACCTTGTTCGAATGTCCCTGGTGGCAGCGGTTCGGCGGTGGCGGCGGCGGCAGCCGGTCTTCTGACCGGCTGCCACCACCGCCATTTCCAAGTAAAACAAACAAACAAACAAACAAACGTGATAGGCTATGTAAACATTTACGTAGACTATCATGGCTAGATTTTAAAAAAAAACCATGATAGGCTATGTAAATGTTTACGTAGCCTATCATGGCTGACTTTGGAAAAAAAAAAAGTACTTACACAAATGGCGGTGCCCATGGGCGCCGCCATTTGCATTCCTTATTATGGCAAGTGTAGTCCATGTAAACATTTACGTAGACTACGGCGAAAATAAGGGGAACGCAAATAGCATTCCCCTTATTTTCGCTGTAGTCTACGTAAATGTTTATGTAGACTACACGTGCCAAAATAAGGAATGCAAAATAAGTTTGCGTACATGCTTTTTTTTTCCCCACTCAGCCATGATGGGCTATGTAAACATTTACATAGCCTATCATGGCTGACTGCAGGGACGCAAACGGCGGTGGCTACAGCCGCCACAATTTGCGTCCCGGCAGGAGAGAAGGTTTTGCGGCCGGAGGGATGGGGTGCCTCCCCCCCAGCCAGAATTTCGGGGGAGGGATGGAGCGCCTCCCCCCCACCACGAAGCAAGCTTCGGGATCAGGTAAGGGACTTTCGTCCATCCCTAGTGATTACTCAAAGCCAAAATGGATTTGTCAAAAACAAGTCCAGCAGACGAATCTGATCTAATTTTTTGATCAAGTAACCTCCCTTGTGGACCGTGGGAATGCTGTAGACATCAGATACCTCGACTTCAGCAAAGCTTTTGACAAAGTGCCCATTTATACCCTGATGATCAAACTAGCTCAAAGTGGGCTAGATGAAACAACGATCCAGTGGATCCACAGTTGGCTACAGAATCGGACTCAAAGAGTGCTTATCAATGGGACCTTCTCAAACTGGGGAGATGTAACGGGTGGGATACCGCAGGGCTCAGTCCCGGGCCCAGTGCTCTTCAACATTTTTATTAATGACTTAGAGAAGGAGGGGCAGGGAATGCTGATCAAATTTGCAGATGACACCAAATTGGGCAGGAAAGCTAATACTTTGGAAGACAGAAACAAAATTCAAAGTGATCTCGATAGACTGGAGCGCTGGGCAGAAAACAACAGAATGACATTTAATAGAGATAAATGCCAAGTTCTGCACCTAGGAAAAAGAAACCAAATGCACAGTTACAAGATGGGGATACATGGCTCAACAACACTACAGGTGAGAAGGATATTGGAATTGTTGTCAATCACAAGCTGAATATGAGCCAACAATGTGCTGTGGCTGCAAAAAAGGCAAATGCTATTTTGGGCTGCATTCATAGAAGCATTGCTTCCAAATCCAGGGAAGTACTAGTTCCCTCTACTCAGCACTGGTTAGGCCTCATCTAGAGTACTGTGTCCCGTTCTAGGCACCACACTTGAAGAGGGATGCAGGCAAACTGGAGAGGGTTCAGAGGAGGGCAACAAAGATGATCAGGGGACTGGAAACAAAGCCCTATGAAGAGAGACTGAAAGAACTGGGCATGTTTAGCCTTGAGAAGAGAAGACTGAGGGGAGATATGATAGCGCTCTTCAAGTACTTGGAAGGTTGTCACAGAGAGGAAGGCCAGGATCTCTTTTCCATCATCCCAGAGTGCAGGACACAGAATAATGGGCTCAAGTGACAGGAAGCCAGATTCTGGCTGAACATCAGGAAAAACTTCCTGACTGTTAGAGCAATACGACAATGGAACCAATTTCCTAGGGAGGTGGTGGGCTCTCCCACACTGGAGGCGTTCAAGACGAGGCTGGACAGCCTTCTGTCAGGGATGCTCTGACTAGGGTTGGCGGAGAATTTCTCCCCGAAACTTCGGGGGGCTGAGCGCCAACGTGTTCAGTCCCCCGAACAAGTTTCTGGGATAAATTCTCCACACCCCCCTGCCCCCGGCACCCCCCCCGGGACGGGACTTACCTTTGGCGAATGTCCCTCCCGCCGGCGGGTCCGGCCGGTGGTTCAGCGGGTGTTCGTCCGGGACGGGAGCGGCAGCCAGTCTTTCGACCGGCTGCAGCCGCCGCCATTCCAATCAAAGAAAAAAAAAACGCCCCCGTGATAGGCTATGTGACGATTAACGTAGCCTATCATGGCTAGATTTGCAAAGTCAGCCGTGATAGGCTATGTCAATCGTCACGTAGCCTATCACGGATGACTTTAAAAAAAGAAAAGAAAAGCGCGTACGGATAATGGCGGCCCCCATAGGGAGCCGCCATTCGCGTTCCTTATTTGGTTGCTGTATTCTACGTAAAGATTTACGTAGACTACAGCGACCAAATAAGGAACGCGAATGGCGGCTCCCTATGGGGGCCACCATTTGTGTACGCGCTTTTTTTTTTTAAGTCACCCGTGATAGGCTACGTGACGATTAACGTAGCCTATCACGGCTGACTTTGCAGATCTAGCCGTGATAGGCTACGTTAATTGTCACATAGCCTATCACGGGGGCGTTTAAAAAAAAACAAAAAAAAACTTTTGAGTTCGCGGCCGGGCGAGGCGAGGTGCCTCCTCCCTGGCCTGAATTTCGGCCGGGCGAGGTGGGAAGCCTCCCCCCCCGGCCTGAACTTTGTGGGGGGAGCAGCGAAGCACCTCCCCCCCACCGCAAAAAGCTTCGAGGACAGGTAAGTGACTTTCATCCACCCCTAACGGCTAATGGCGGCCCCCATACGGAGCCGCCATTCACGTTCCTTATTTGGTCGCTGTAGTCTACGTAAAGATTACGTAGACTACGGCAAATATAAGGGCAACGCTATTTGCATTGCCCTTATTTTCGCCGTAGTCTACGTAAATCTTTACGTAGATGACAGCGACCAAATAAGAAACGCGAATGGCGGCTCCCTATGGGGGCCGCCATTTGCGTAAGCGCTTTTTTTTTTTAAGTCACCCGTGATAGGCTACATGATTATTTTCGTAGCCTATCATGGCTGACTTTGCAGATCTAGCCGTGATAGGCTATGTTAATCGTCACGTAGCCTATCACGGGGGCGTGTTTTTTTTTTAACATTTAATTTCGCGGCCAGGCGAGGCGAGGCGCTTCCTCCCCGGCCTGAATTTCAGCCGGGCGAGGTGGGAAGCCTCCCCCCCGGCCTGAATTTCGGCCGGGCGAGGGGGGAAGCCTCCCCCCCGGCCTGAATTTCGGCCGGGCGAGGCGGGAAGCCTCCCCCCCCTGGCCTGAACTTCGGGGGGAGAGCAGCGAAGCGCTTCCCCCCCACCGCGAAAAGCTGCGAGACCAGGTAAGTGGCTTTCGTGCACCCCTAGCTCTGACTTGATACCTGCATTGAGCAGGGGGTTAGACTCGATGGCCTTGTAGGCCCCTTCCAACCCTACTATTCTATGATTCTATGATTCTATGGCTGCCAATGGCCGTCAGCAGCACCACTCCTGTAATGGCTGTTTTCGGCCACTCTTGCCGTGGGCCTCTATGGAAGCTCTCTGTTAACCACAGGGCCTGTTCAGACATTATGCTAAGCCATGGTTAGTTCTGCTAACCATCTTGCAGCAAGTGGTTAGTGAGCATGGTTTGTGCATGGTTAATAAACCGCCATGGTTGGGTCTGACCCCCATTCAGACATCACACTAAGTCACCATGGTTAACTCAAAAATACTAACCATCATGGCTTAGGCTCAGATTTTTCATTGCCATCTTCCCTCTGGAAGAAAGACATTCAGAAAATATTAGGGATGTTGGAGAATTCTGCCATGGACCCCAATGAGGCTGGATTCCAAGAATCTGGCCCCATTGTGGCCCGTGGCAGAATAGAGCACTCACCTCCGCCTCCCTCCGGGATCCGTCTGGGTTGGATCCCTCTGTGCGTTGATCCTGAGGAGCTGGCCTCCTGGTCTGCATCCCTGGTGATACAGCCGGCAGCCATTGCCACACCGTATCGCTGTGCTAAGTCTCCGGATGCAAATGGCATAGTGGAAGCCATTTGCGGCCATAAAGCTGGTAGATTAGCCTAAATGCAGCCATTTACAGCTGCGTTTAGGTTAATCTACCAGCTTTATGGCCACAAATGGCTTCCACTATGCCATTTGCATCCAGAGACTTAACACAGTGATACGGCATGGCAATGGTTGCCGACCGTATCGCCATTTGCCAGTGATGCAGAGCAGGTGGCTGGCTCCACAGGATCAATGCAGAGCCGAGCCGGCCTGGATGGATTCCAGGGGGAGGGACGGATCGCCTCCGCCTGACTGTGGACCCCCCCAGCCAGAACAGGGTAAGTGATCCGCCCATCACTAGAAAATATATAGTTTATCACCTTAGCTTTAGAAAATTATTTTGCTTACTCTTTATGCTCATTCCCATATTATGGACTCAAGGCAATACAATTTGTCACCTATGAAAAACACTGCTGCATACAGAGGTATTTAGTAAAACAAAATGCTGACAAAATTTAACAGAAGCAATTTTTGTTGTTCATTAGGACTTTTTATAGGTTTGCCCAGGCCTTTGTTACCTAGTAACTGAAATTGCCATCCTTAGTTACATTCTTGCAGAGGGGGCGGTAGGAAACCTCCAGAGAATTCATCACAAGAGCTCCTTACCTGACACTTTCTTATGCAGCAAAGAGAAACAAATCCAAGATTCTTAGGGTTCAATCCTGTCCAGATAGGCAGCCGCCTCCAAACTCAGAGGTGACTGCCTATCCAAAGCAGGACAGGAGAAGCACAGAGGAGATTGTTCCCTCTGAGCTCCTCCTGTCCTGCATTTTTGGCTAGACAGCCAATTGCAGCTGTCTAGCTGTGGGAGGATGGAGCGGGGAAGGATGCTGCTGTACGGCATTTCCGCCCTCCCCATCCCGGAACACCCCCAGCCATGCCCCTTTTTAGCCGCTCCATGCTCCTCTTGTGAGTATGGAGGATGGAGCTGTTCCATGCTGCCTCCAAGGCAACATGGAAGTGGGGGGAGGTCGGTTCTCTGGGAGGTCAGTTCCCAGAAAACAACATATCCTGTGGTCGTCTAGCTGCTGTCTAGCCATAGGATTGCTCCCTCCTAGGGATGTACGAAAGTCACTTACCTTTTCACGGATTCTGTTCATGGTGGGGGGGAGGCATTCCGTCCCTCCCCCCGGAATCCTCAACGGGGGGGAGGCGATTTGGTCCTCCCCCCGGGATCCTCGACGGCGGGCTGTGCACTGTGGCGGCTCTGCGGAGCAGCCGGCCAGGCCCAGGTCAGGACCGTCCGCAGCCAGATTTCCAGCCACAGAGGGCTCTGGGTAAAAAAAAAACAAATGCGTACACAAATGGCGGTGGCTACAGCCACTGCCATTTGCATTCCTTATTTTTTGCCGTCTTAGTCTACGTAAATAGTTACGTAGACTAAGATGAAGAAAAGAAAGGGGAACGCAAATAGCGTAGTGGGCGCTATTTGCGTTCCCCTTTATTTTCACTGTCTTAGTCTATGTAAATATTTACATAGACTAAGATGACCAAAAATAAAGAACGGAAATGGCGGCGGCTGTAGCGGCCGCCATTTGCATACACTTTTTTTTTTTAACCCAGCCATGATAGGCTACGTAAGTCTTTATGCAGCCTATCACATCTATGTAAAAAAAAAAAAAGACAAGTTTGCAAATGGCGGTGGCGGCAGCTGGTCGGAAGACCAGCTGCCACTGCCTCCACTGAAGCTGCCGCTGGAGCCGCCGTCATCTGGAACATCCGCCCCAGGTAAGTCTCATCCCGGGGGGGATCTGCGGGGGGCGGGGGGGTGGCAGGCCATTCCGCCATGGATTTTGGGGGGGCCAAATGCACTGGCATTCGGCCTCACTGAGATCCGTGGCGGAATTATCTGACATCCCTAGACATCCCTACTCCCTCCATGTATTTTGAACTATATCAGGGCAGTCAAGTGCCAAAGCTGTTGGATAACTCAGTCTGATCTGCACATTAGTCCGAGACACGTGGAGCAGGTCAATACATGTCAGAATTCACAAAGACTGAATTCTTCAAGCATCCCTAATTCTCACTTGAGGGTAAATTGCTAAGAATTATTGTCTTGGAAAGGATCTTTGCCTACACTGAGAAGATCTATGTTCCCTGCCTCTTGAGTAAACTTCTATTTTCTTTTCTTCCTCTATGTCTCAGAAGATGGACACCAGTTTCCAATTTATTTATTTTTTTTAGTGTGGATTATAAATGAGTGATAAAGAAACAAAATTTAAAGCCAAGAAAAGACTGTGGATCTCTCTCTCCCACCATGCCCCTGCCAGCTTCTTTCTACATTCTGCTTCTGTACTTCCAAAGAAAAAACAAGGGAATTGTAAGGTCAAGGGGATGCCAAGAGTGGTCTCTAGATTCTGAAGTTCAGATATAATTGCAGGAGGGAGAGTTCACTTACCAAAGCTTTGCTTGCTTGGGGGAATTTTTCTCTCTGCATTCTGAAGATAAGCCCTTCTAACCACAGGACAACTGAGTTGATTTGGCAGTCTTGGGAAACTGGGCTTGAGCATTTGTGCAGAAACAGCAGCAGCAGTATCAGCAATGGCAGCAAAAAGAATCCCTGATGAAAATGTACACATTGAGCTTAATTTTCATTTAAAACAAATTAATATATCAGGAACAAAGTTGCCCATTAAAAAAACATTAACAGCTCTATCATGTCTTGTGTGTCTGAGATTTCCTCAGTTTGAATTCTTACAGACCTTTTGTAAGGCCCAACTTCCCCTAGGCCCAGCTACCCCAGTTACCTTAGAAGGATTTGTAGAATCCTCCAGTCAACAACTGAAGATGTTGTTGCACACAAGGAGTCCCAAATGTTTTCTGCTACTTTTTATTTACCAGGAAGGATTTTCTATCTTATAGCAAAAGTGACAATAAGGGAGTTATGATCCAGCTTGACAATCCATGGCCTTCTGCCTTCCTGAAGATGATGTCCATGTACTGGCAATGCCTCATCATTTCTTGCTGCCTGCTCATATAATACTTGTTTAAAAAATAGCTTTGTTATATTTTCTCTAGGGATGGCGCGGGCACCCGATTCCATCCGGGAATTCGGTGGAACTCCTTCTGCCCACACTCCTGAGCCCCACTCACTGCACCCGTGCCCCTGCTCGCCCCTTGCCCATGGTTGGTGAGTGGCCTGCACTCACCCCAGCAGCCTCATTGAGCTCCATGGTCACAATTTTTTGAAAAAATAAAATGGGGATTGCAAAAATGCACATATTTGCATATGCGCAAAAGTACACATTTTGCGAATGCACATATTTGCATAGGAATGGAAATGCACATCTTACTAATGTGTATGTTTGCATATGTGCAAAAATGTACATTTTGAGAAAATGTGCATTTTGTGGAAATGTGCATTTTTGCAAAAACACGCATTTTTGTGCATAAGCAAATATACACATTCGCAAAAATGTGCTTTTTTAACACATACAGAAATATACACATTTTGGGCACTGCCATTTTATCTTTCAAAAAATGGCGACCATGAAGCTCGATGAGGCCACCGGGGTGAGTGTGGGCTGCTTGCCGAGCATGGGAGGGGCTTGACTGCAATCCGGGTACTGGGGAGCAGAGGCACGGGCTGGGTGGGCACCTGAAGAACCAGATGTGGACATCTAGTGGTGGGCAGGGCCAAAGGCAAAAGGGGTGGGGCCAAAATCCAAAAATAAATATGAAAAATGCCAGAATATTTTGGCTTGATGCTGCCAGTAACTATGGGAAGGGCCATAGCTCAGTGTGATAGAGCACCTGCTTGGCATGCAGAAGGTCTCAGGTTTGATCCCCAGCATCTCCAGGTAGGGCTAGGAAACAATCCTGCCTGAAACCCTGGAGAGCCATTGCTGCCAGTCAGAGTTGACAATACCAGGCTAGATGGACCAAGGGTCTGACTCAGTATAAGGCAGCTTGCTATGTTCCTACGTAACTAAGCCTTAGGAGAGGCATTTCAGCCTTTTAGAATGGAGGGGGAAACTGTGAAATAGCTAAGAAACCACAAACAATCAGTGGTTGGAGGAAAGGTGGCATGTCCAGTAGAGGGGAAGGATTTGGCCCCCGGCCTGAGATTTGGCTCCTCTGTGATAGATGCTACGGCAACAAAATTAAAGTCCTTGAGTACATACGAAAAAGATGCTTCTCTACATGCTTTTACTTTCTATGGTGATGGAAAGAAGATCTCACTGCATGAACGGGTTCTCAAGGTAGTTGGGTTCATATGGGGACAGCTACTCAGAGGTGGTTGGTTCCAATGGGAAAAATACCTCTCCCAATAGGAGCCCACCTACCAAAGCTAAGCTACATGCCCCCTCAGGCAATTCAACACGACAGTATGGATGTTGGAGGAAATGGTCTGGGCAGAGGAGCTCAATGAGCTTTCATCACCCCCCGTCCCCAATTCAGCTCATTTCCCTGTGAGCTGGCCCTGGCATTGAGCCAGGCCAGCTCATGGATTTGGGAGGGTTTAAAAATTATTTTCATAAATAGACATTTGCCCAAATTGCAGCCATAATTTGTGCAATTTCCTAATAATAATAATAATAATAATAATAATAATTTGAATTGAGAAAACCCCATGGCTTGGCTTGCAGATGGAAGCTGAGCCGGGGGTGCTGTGAAAATCCATCGAACCCCCAAAGGGGCAGATTTTGTGGTGATGGACATCCCTACCTAAGCCTCCTTTTTTTCATTCCGGCTTTTATTTCCATAGATCAGGTTACACAGATACACATTCCAAAGACTTGTGAAATAGTTGGTAGAACTTAAACTACCCACCACCACTAGTTGGCTTCTTCACAGCTTGGGCCCATTTCAGCTTGGAAGGCTAATCTTAAGATAAAATCAGGAAAGACAATCTTATAGGGATGGTGGAGAATTTCTCCCCGAATCTTGGGGGGGCCGAGTGCCAATGCATTCGGCCCCCCGAAATCGGCGGTGAAATTCTCTGCCCCCCCGCCCCTGCCCCGGGATGGGACTTACCTTCGGCGAATGTCCCTCCCGGTGGCGGGGCCCGGCGGCAGTTCGTCGGTCTTTCGTCGGGGGCGGGGGTGGCAGCTGGTGTTCTGACTGGCTGCCGCCGCCGCCATTACAAGGTAAAGTGTTAAAAAACAAACAAACCCCATGATAGGCTACGTAATGATTAACGTAGCCTATCATGGCTAGATCTCCAAAGTCAGCCGTGATAGGCTACGTAAATCGTTACGTAGCCTATCACGGGTGACTTTGAAAAAAAAAAAACGCGTATGGAAATGGCGGTGGCCTATGGGCACCGCCATTTGCATTCCTTATTTGGTCCCGGTAGTCTACGTAAAGATTTACGTAGACTACGGTGTAGTCTACGTAAATCTTTATGTAGACTACCAGGACCAAATAAGGAATGCAAATGGCGGCGCCCATAGGGCGCCGCCATTTGTGTACGCGCTTTTTTTTTTTTTTTCAGAGTCACCCGTGATAGGCTACGTAATGATTTACATAGCCTATCATGGCTGACTTTGGAAATCTAGCCATGATAGGCTACGTTAATCGTTACGTAGCCTATCACGTTTTTTTTTTTTTACTTTTTGTTTCGCTGCCGGGGAGATGGGGCGCTTCTCCCCGGCCTGAATTTCGGCCGGGTGAGGCGGGAAGCCTCCCCCCCCGGCCTGAATTTCGGCCGGGCGAGGCAGGATGGCTCCCCCCCCCTCGCCTGAACTTCAGGGGGAGAAGCAAAGTGCCTCCCCCCCACCGCAAAGCACCCCTGCGAAAAGGAAAGTGACTTTCATACATCCCTACAATCTTAAGCTAAAATCTTTTCAGAGTCATAGTTCCCAACAAAAGATCATCAAACATAAATAGGAATGAACAGTCCCCCCCGTCCAGGTTCTCCGGGCACCTGCCCAGCCCCTGCCCAGCCTCTGCTCCCCTTGTGCACCCCCAGACCTGTGCTTGAACCCCCTGCCATGCTTGCTGAGCTGCCCATACTCACCTGTGCCCCATCCTCCCACATCATGATTGCCATTTTGTGAATAAAAAACATGCGTGATGATTGTAAGTATACGCACATCAAGCTATACACAAAATGGCACCGTGACTCACCCATAGACACAAGATGACAGTCACAAATGGTCTATTGATGCCTGCAATCTTGTGTATATGGACGATTCAAGGTGCCATTTTGAATATAGCTTGATGTGCGGATATTTGCGATCACTGTGTTTTTTTTGCAAAATGGTGAACACAATGTCAGAGGATGGGGCCCTGGTGAGCGCAGATGGCTCAACAAGCACATGGGGGGCTGAGGGGGGGCAGGGGTTCAGTGGGGACAGCTCGGGAGCATGGGCGGGAGGGAGTCCGCTGGAGTCCTGGACTGAATCGGGTGCCCGCACCATCCCTATCCATAAACTCAATACCAAATTAACATAAACATGTGTACATAGAGAATTCATACCTAGGGATGGCTGAGAATTCCCCCATGGATTTCAGTGAGTCCGAATGCACTGGCATTCGGCCCCCCGAAATCCATGGCGGAACGGCCTGCCACCCCCCCACCCCCCTGCGGATTCCCCCCAGGATGAAGTTTACCTGGGGTGGATGTTCCGGACGATGGCAGCTCCAGCGGTGGCTTCAGCAGCAGCGGTGGCGGCTGGTCTTTCGACTGGCTGCCGCAGCTGCCATTTGCATTCTGGTCTTTGCCATGATAGGCTATGTAAGTATTTACGTAGCCTATCACGGCAAGCCAAGAAAAAAAAAACGGCATACGCAAATGGCAGCGGCTACAGTGGCCGCCATTTGTGTTCCCTATTTTTCGCTGTTTTATCCTACATAAATATTTATGTAGGCAATTACGGCGAAAAAAAAGGGAACTGCGAATAGCGTAGTGGGCGCTATTTGCGTTCCTTTTTTTCCTGCTGTTTTATCCTACGTAAATATTTACATAGGCTTTTATGGCAAAAAAAAAAAAAAAAAACGCAAAAAGAAGCCAGGGAAGCGTGAGGAAGATTTCTCCAGTAACAAAGGACGGAGAGGTGAAGCTGCTGCACTTTGAAGTGTTGCTAGATGTTTATTGTGACTTTGGAGCTTTATTGGGTTTTTGCACATTTTAAAAAATAATAATATTGTGAACAGTTCTAAGCAGTTCTGGATGTTTGTACTGAAAACACACACATATGCGCACACACACACATGAATAATGAATAGAGTTGGCCTTCAGCAAGGATAATTATAATGTTTATGAGTATTAATTTGCCCTTGACCTTCTGGCACACAGTATAAATGAAGTGCCCCCTTTTTAGCACTAATACGGTGCCTTGGGCAAAGGCAGTTAATTCAGAGCTGTTTCTGGTGCCCTACATACAGAACCATACTCTCCCTATCTATCCATCCCTCTACCGCGCATGCAAGGGGAAGAAAATAGATCAAAGTTGTACAAGAGTGGGAAACACCCCCTAACTTGTGCTTTGTCATTATCATTTGGACTCTGGAAATGGTTAGGACCAGACAACACTGGAAGTAGCAGGGGGCCTGGGGGAGGCGGGCAGGGTTTCTGCAGTGATTAGCTTGCCTCGGCTGGAGGGAGGGGGCAAAATCATCACTTGCACTGTGGGCGTGTGAGGTGATTTCATGGGCAAGAAGGATGGGAGGTGAAAGTGTACGAATGGGGAAACCAGATCTGGGGAGAACATACTCAGAGTGCTATTTGCATAGATTTCTTTTTCTAAAGAAACAAACAAACAAACATCATTCCTACAAAATTCCATGGATGTCCACTTCTTTCTTTACTTTCTTTAAGAAGGTTTTGATACTCACCTGGACTTGTGTGGATATATGTTTCCACGTTTTATGATGCATTGATGAAAACAAGATTCTCCTAGGAGTGATATATCAAGCAGCTGGGGGCAATGGAGGGAAACACAGAATTACTGTTCTACAAATTGAACTCTTTGTTTAAGATCATACATTTCATTCTAAAACCTTGATCTTTTCACACTTAAAATAATAATAATCACACACACACACACACACACACACACACCACCAATCTTAACAATCCTAAATCATTTGTTTTCTCTTTCTTGGGAATGGAAGAAGGTGTAGCCTTCAGGGTCATAGCTCCAGATGTTTTATTGCTGGCTCTGGAAAAGACCCTGATGCTGGGAAAGATTGAAGGCAAAAGGAGAAGGGGATGGCAGAGGATGAGATGGCTAGATAGCATCACCGATGCAATGAATATGAACTTGAGCACACTCCGGGAGAGAGTGCAGGACAGGAAGGCCTGGCGTGCTATGGTCCATGGGGTCACGAAGGGTTGGACATGACTGAACGACAACTTCTGCAGATGTATGAGTTAGTTTGCTACAAACACTGGCAATTTCCTTCTGCAAATCTGTACAATAACTAATTCCCACCATCCAGTTATTGAGGCTCCCCTTTTGGGGGTACCACAACACCAAAACAGTTTCATCCCTTTTGCTCTCCTAAAGACGGTGGTGTATAATTTTAAAAGGATCTGTATGGGCACACTAGTACTTTTTTTAAAAAAAGGTCTGCTTGCAATCTACTCATAGCTAGCCACAGTGATCCATGCACAGGCAACCTCATGATCAGATTATTGCAATGTGCTTTACATTGCTGCTTGAGAGGTTGTCCCAGAGGCTGCACGGCTTGTGCAAAATGCCATGTCTGGGCTGCTGAGTTGGACAGCGTACAGGGAGCACACTGTGTCCATTCTGAAGGAGTTGCACTGGCTGCCAATAAGCTACTGAGCCAAGTTCAAGGTGCTTCTGCTGACAGAGAACGCCTGGAGGGTGCAGTCCAGTGGGGATAGTCGGCCTCCTCTTTCTGAATGTTGACCTGTGGATCAGTTCTCTCCCATTTCCCCACTATTTTGTGAATTTCTGTGTAATACATATGAAAACTGGCATGTAAGTGTGTGCTTCAGTAAGCATTTTGAACTTATTGTCAGGGTGGACACTGAGCCCATAGAATCCCAGAGTAGTTCTGATTCTGAGGAAGAGCAGTCGCTCCTGGGAGAGGAGCGCGCTCCTCTTTCCCAGGGCCAACAGCTGACAGAGATTCCCCCCACCAGCATTCCTAGCTTAGATAGCAGTCCAGGGAGTGACAGAGCGTGGATAGCAGACTTGGTGGACGCGCGACGCCGACGCAGAGAGCGGCGCCAAATGGAGGGCGCAGAAAGGAGGCGTAGTGCCCAGTTGGCGCGCAAACAACGGCTGCGCCCAGAGGATCCAAGGGAAAAGGGGAGGGACTCTCTCTAGTCCTTAAGTTCAGGGGTCTGCCAGGAATTCCCTTTCAAACAGGGACCAACTGTTCCAACTTAGGGCATAAGTACTGTGCTGCTCAGATCTAGTTGCAAACGGTAGAGTTGTTAAGTTGTAAAAGAAGAATAAAGCTTTGAAAGGAATCCCTTTGCCTGTGTCTGGACTTGGCTACTAGATTAGACTGAGAGAGGCCTCCAAGGAGCCCTTGACACTTATTTACTCTCAAAACATGCCTTTTGAAAGTATTTCTTCAAAAATGCACACTTTCAAACACATTTTGGTGCATTCTTGAGCTGGGAACAGTGTCCAAACCAGCTAGTGGCTGTAAAGAGGATCTCCTCCTTGTTTGTTTGTTTGTTTGTTTATTTTAAATAAAAATAGAAGCAAGTCACCATCACCCCAACAACAATGGTAAGCTCTCATTCTCCAGATTTACAATTTGACCCCACCCCACACTCTTGACCTCAGTTTTGGAGACCCATATTTGTCCTGTCCCCCAAATTTGATCTGAACATTTTCTTCAGAGAACTTTCAACTCAGCACTCACACAGTTAGAAACAGCCCTAGAATTTGGCAAGCCTCTCTCTCTCTCTCTCTCTCTCTCTCTCTCTCTCTCTCTCTGTGCTTCAGCTGTCTACTCCACATCTGCAATATAGGAATAATCACACTGATCTACCTTGCAGGGTCATTGCAAGGATTACAAGAGAATGCCTGCAAAGAATGTTGAACATTCCAAGTCATTATATGAAATAATAATAATAATAATAATAGTAATAATAATAATGCAGCTCATGTGGTTGATGTGCAAACAATGTGTTGCTCAATGCATTGGTATGACAACATTTGAAAACCTTTGTTTTTTAAGGAAGCAAAAAATGTGAAATTTAATGCCCACAGTCTCCAAAACCTGTACGATGGTATCTTGTTGTTTATTCATTCAGTCGCTTCCAACTCCTCATGACTTCATGGACCAGCCCACACCAGAGCTTCCTGTCAGCTGTCGCCACCCCCAGCTCCCCCAAGGTCGAGTCTGTCACCTCCAGAATATCATCCATCCATCTTGCCCTTGGTCGGCCCTTCTTCCTTTTGCCTTCCACTTTCCCTAGCATCAGGATCTTCTCCAGGGTATCCTGTCTTCCCATTATGTGGCCACTGGCCAAAGTACTTCAGTTTTGCCTTTAATATCCTTCCCTCAAGTGAGCAGTCTGGCTTTATTTCCTGGAGAATGGACTGGTTGGATCTTCTTGCAGTCCAAGGCACTCTCAGAATTTTCCTCCAGCACCACAGTTCAAAAGCATCTATCTTCCTTCGCTCAGCCTTCCTTATGGTCCAGCTCTCGCAGCCATAGGTCACCACAGGGAATGCCATTGCTTGAACTATGCGGACCTTTGTTGTCAGTGTGATGTCTCTGCTCTTAACTATTTTATCAAGACTGATCATTGCTGTCCTCACAAGAAGTAAATGTCTTCTGATTTCCTGGCTGCAGTCAGCATCTGCAGTAATCTTTGCGCCTAGAAAGACAAAGTCTGTCACTGCCTCCACGTTTTCTCCCTCTATTTGCCAGTTATCCATCAAGCTGGTTGCCATAATCTTGGGGGGGGGGGGTTAGGTTTAACTGCAACCCAGCTTTTGCACTTTCTTCTTTCACCATTGTCATAAGGTTCCTCAGCTCCTCCTCGCTTTCAGCCATCAAAGTGGTATCATCTGCATATCTGAGATTCTTAATGTTTCTTCCAGCGATTTTAACTCCAGCCTTGGCTTCATCAGACCCAGCACGTTGCATGATGTGTTCTGCGTACGGGTTGAATAGGTAGGGTGAGAGTATACAACCCTGCCGTACTCCTTTCCCAATCTTAAACCAATCCGTTGTTCGGTGGTCTGTTCTTACCGTTGCTACTTGGTCGTTATACAGATTCCTCAGGAGGCAGACAAGATGACTTGGTATCCCCATCCCACCAAGAACTTGCCACAATTTGTTATGATCCACACAGTCAAAGGCTTTAGAATAGTCAATAAAACAGAAATAGATGTTTTTCTGAAACTCCCTGGCTTTCTCCATTATCCAGCGGATATTGGCAATTTGGTCTCCAGCTCCTCAGCCTTTTCTAAACCCAGCTTGTACATCTGGCAATTCTCGTTCCATGAATTGCTGGAGTCTACCTTGCAAGATCTTGAGCATTACCTTATTGGCATGTGAAAGAAGTGCCACTGTTCAATAGTTTGAACATTCTTTGGTGCTTCCCTTTTTTGGTATGGGGATATAGGTTGATTTTTTCCAATCTGTTGGCCATTGTTATTAGCAATGCTTCTTAAGGCCCATTCAACCTCACTCTACAGGATATCTGGCTCTAGCTCACTGACCACACTGTCAAATCACCATCAAATTGGGAAAACAAATTTGATAGAGCCCAGACTGAACACATGGTTGTAGCCCCGGAGGTTCTGATTTCTGTAATAGGCGCAAAATTGTCAGCATTCACTTTTAGGGATGTACAAAAGGTACTTACCTTTCGCAGATTATGTTGATGGGGGGGGAGGCACTCTGTCCCTCCCCCCGGAATCCTGGCCGGGGGGGGAGGTGCTCTGTTCCTCCCCCCCCCGGAATTCTGGCCGGCCGGCTGTGCTCCGCAGGGATTCTGCAGAGCCGCTGGCCGGCTCCGCCAGCAGCCGGACATCCGGCCACTGGCTAGCAGGGACGTAGCCGCCGCCGTTTGCATCCCTGCAGTCAGCCATGATAGGCTACGTAAATGTTTACATAGCCTATCACGGCTGACTTAAAAAAACAACAACAACAACGCGCGTACACAAATGGCGGCGGCCATGGCCGCCGCCATTTGCATATGCGCATTGTTGTTGTTTTTTAAGTCAGCCGTGATAGGCTACGTAAACATTTATGTAGCCTATCATGGTTTTTTTTTAAAACTTAGCCATGATAGGCTAAGTAAATCTTTACGTAGCCTATCACTTTTTTTTGTTTTTTGTTTTTTAACTGGAAATGGCGGTGGCGGTGGCCTCCAAACCGCCACCACCGCCGCCACCGCCAGGAAGATCCGCCCCAGCTAAGTCTCATCCCAGATTTTGGGGGGCCGAACGCGCTGACATTTGGCCTCCCCGAGATCCGTGGTGGAATTCTGACATCCCTACTTGTCATGTCACCATAGTCTAGACTCTTCCTAGAATAAGAAGAGATTTATTCTTATGGAACACATTATGCCTCAGGAACTTGCAGCAGCAGTCCAGTGTCTCTCTCCTACATTCTCTAATGCCATCCATATCTCAACATATTGCCAGGCAAATGGTAGGGTCCTCTGTTTGTCCTCTGAATTATTATATTGGTTTAATGAAATCAACTTGTGTCATGAAGACTTGGAATCACCAGCCAAAAAAAAATTAAATTTCATTAGTTTAGTTTTGTATTTCTTTGTTGTGTGTGCATGTGTGTGTGCATGCATGCATGCGTGCGTGTGTGTTAGCATGCACCCATATGAATATTGTATCAGTCTTCTCAGACCTGGAGGCCTGGAAGTAGCATACCATTTATTCACTGGCTATATCGAACAGCTGACCACCTGCATTTGCTTCCAATTCACAGGGCTGGTTTTGGCATATGAAGCACTATGGTGTGAGCCAGGGTGGTGTAGTGGTTAGAGTGCTGGACTAGGACTCAGGAGATTCAGGTTCTAGTCCCCACTCAGCCATGAAGCTCACTGGATTACTTTGGGCCACTCAGAGCCTCTCAGCCTAGCCTACCTCACAGGGTTATTGTGAGGATAAAATGGAGGGGAGGATGGCCATATAAGTTGCCTTGGGATACTTGCAAGAAGAAGAAAAAACATAGCATATGAAATGTTGCAGTAATCATCATCATCATCATCATCATCATCATCAAATACATCATCAGGGCTGGAGAACGGTATTTGGTCTCTCTCTATCTCTCTGCCTCTGTCTGTCTCTGTCTCTCTGTCTCTGTCTCTCTCTCTCTCTCTCTCTGTATGTATGTATGTGTGTGTGTGTGTGTGTGTGTGTGTGTGTGTGTGACCCACCCCTGAGCCCTCTCCGGGAGCTGGTACACAGCCCTGATGTAAGGAGGAAGGGTAATGCCCCCTGACGTCTTCTGGTCCGCATCCCTGGCACTTTGGTTGGGGACCCAGATTCACTGCTGGGAAAGCCCACAGTGAAGCCACCCCATACTGAAGCCTTGGAAAGAGGAACATTCCTTCCAGTGCCTTGGATAAGCCTCCTTCTTCCCCATGCAAAAAGTCATACCTTGGAGAAGAGAAAGGTATAACAGTCAAAGGAGTTGTAGCTTCAAATGATGTGGTTTGTAAGCTATTTCTGGTTGGGAATTATTAGACTTTTAGTCAAGCCTCTTGACTGTTAGCAGGACATGACAGGTTGGGGATCAGCTGCAGCTGAGCAGAGACCATGCAAGCCTCTCTTGGTCCTCTGTCAGCAATTAACATCTCCCTGTTCACATTATATGCTGAATGTGTGCAGAGGGGGAGCAAGACTGCATCCACTCATGCCCACTTTCATGTTCAGTAGGTTCTGTAGTAGTAGTGGTTTCATTCTGTTAGAAGTCTAGTCTGATTTGCTCTGTATCTGTTGTTTTATATTTCTGACTGCTTAGCCAGAGGACTATCTGTTTATGACTCAATAAAGTGTATACATGCTTATGCTCTGTATGCATAATTGGGGACTCTGATTTTTCAAGAGTCCCTGATCACACACACACACACACACACACATACACATGCACAGCGTATGTACGAACAGTTTGCACACACATTGGCTATTTCAGACATTATGCTGAATATACAAAATGGGTAGGGTTGGAGCCAGATGGTGTAATCCCACTCACCCCACTATGTGCATTCAAAATAATGTCTGAACATTCCCCTGGAGTCAAGCCTTTGAAGTTTACTTCAATAGGCTGGTAGACAGGGGCAATCAAATGAATGTTTTGGATTGTGGTGTTGAGCTGGTACCATTCTTGGAGAGCTTTAACTACCAGAGGGTTTTGCAATGTGATTGTCTTGCTCCCTATGCTATTTGCTTTCACAGTGGTTTGCTCAAAAGGAGCATTTTCATTCCTAGGAAATTATGATAGTGCATCATTATTTTGCCTTCTGAGTCCTCCAAACTGGTTGAAATTTGTCACAATATCATTTATGACATGAAAAAAAAGGAAAAGGAAGAAGCAAGCAAGCAAGCAAGAAAAGAGAACATTACACTTGCCACCTTGATAGGAAAGTGAAGGAATAAAGTCACCATTACCAATACTGCAGAGGAGAGAAGAAGCAGAGATAAAGTTTTGGGATTATTTTGGAAGGCAGCTGTTTAGGAATAAATAAATGCCAATAATAATAAGAAAAATCCAGCAGACAGAAGCAAAACAGGCTGAAAGAGTGTTCTGTGTTTATTACAACAATGCAATTTCTCCCTGCTGGTTACCCCACCCCGGTATGTGTGTGTGTGCATGCGTGTGTGTATTGGGGACCATAACAGTGCTAGGCCTTGTGCTGTGTTTTTGTTAAAGCTGTTGCTGATGCAAGGTATGAAAAAAGCTCTTTTTAAAGTAGTTACTATATGTTATATCGGCACCATCCAAAGTGGTTTGTGTGTGTGTGTGTATTTTTTGGGGGATGACATAATTATAGGACCCTAGAAAGCTGTTAAAAGGTATTGGGTCATTCATATATATATATATATATATATATATATGACCCAATACCTTTTAACAGTTTTCTAGGGTCCTATGATTATGTCTTCCCCCCCAAAAAAAAATCCTCAGTTGAGTGCTCTCATCTTCTGAGCTCTATTGAATTTAAGAGCTTGGCAGTCATTGTGTAGAGAGACCCTACCTACTTGAAGTGTGTCACATTCATTTGGCAAATAATGCCATCGCTGCAAACCTTGAACCACTTGCTCCAGAGTAGTGCCACTAGAGTGAGTGGCAAAGGAATGAAAGCTGCAATTCCAGTGATGCGTCACAACCCTGCTAGTGAGTCATTAGTTTCTGAATTGCGACGCAATGGCTTATTTTTTGCCCCTCTTGGAGTCCACCTTCTCAGGACATGTGTCCAGAGGGGATAAAAGCATTTGCCCTCTGTATTAAGTAGCAGTCCCATTTCACTGGGTGCAAGACACCGGGGTGTGAATTTCTTGAACTGGGGTATCAGCAGTCAGTCTCTACATGCAGGGGTGAGCAATCCAAAGCCTTGGGGCTGCATGCAGTCCTTGGGCTAATTCCAAATGCTCTCTGCAAATAATCAGTTTAGTCATCTGGCGAGAGTACTCTGTCTTTACCCAGCAGAAGAAGAGGAAGAGAAAAAAAGGAGAGGGGGTGGGGGAGAGGGAGAGGGGGATGGAGAGAGAAGTGGTGGCACTTTGTGGGTTTAAAAAAAAGATAGGGTGGACATATAGAGCTGCCTTTCAATCTGTTGAAGCAATTGGGGATGGCTGTATGCTGAGGATGAGAGTGTGGACATGCAGAAGTACATAAAAAAGACTATGTTATATTAGGTCGTATGTCAAATTTAAAAAAGAGCAAGCAAAGAAGAGTGACTCTGTTTTTCAATCCACTGAAACTGAGCAAAGGCATAGAAAATCTCAATGCTGGGCATTCCACATGGGCATAATGGAAACACAGCAAAATCCAAGCCCCCTTGAAATGGCCTACAGTTTATTGCTTGCATTTACTGCTCAAAATGGCATCTTGACACTGGACTTCAACGATGGAGGTAGCAGCAGCATGCATGACAACAGGCTAGGGATGGCGGAGAATTTCTCCCCGAAACTTCGGGGGGCCGAGCGCCAACGTGTTCGGCCCCCTGAACAAGTTTCGGGGAGAAATTCTCCGCACCCCCCCACCCCCCGCACCCCCCCCGGGACGGGAATTACCTTTGGCGAATGTCCCTCCCGGCGGCGGGTCCGGCCGGTGGTTCGGCGGGTCTTTGTCCGGGGCGGGAGTGGCAGCTGGTCTTTCGACCAGCTGCCGCTGCCGCCATTCCAATAAAAGAAAAAAAAACCACCCCCGTGATAGGCTACGTTAATCGTCACATAGCCTATCACGGGTGACTTTAAAAAAAAAAAAAGCGCGTATGGATAATGGCGGCCCCCATAGGGAGCCGCCATTCACATTCCTTATTTGATCGCTGTAGTCTACGTAAAGATTACGTAGACTATGGAGAAAATAAGGGCAACGCTATTTGCGTTGCCCTTATTTTCGCCGTAGTCTACGTAAAGATTTACGTAGACTACAGCGACCAAATAAGGAACGCGAGTGGAGGCTCTCTATGGGGGCCGCCATTTGCGTACGCGCTTTTTTTTTTTTAAAGTCACCCGTGATAGGCTACGTGATGATTTACGTAGCCTATCACGGCTGACTTTGCAGATCTAGCCGTGATAGGCTACGTTAATCGTCACGTAGCCTATCACGGGGGCGTTTTTTTTTTTTAACTTTTATTTTCGCGGCCAGGCGAGGCAAGGCGCCTCCTCCCCGGCCTGAATTTCAGCCGGGCGAGGCGAGGCACCTCCTCCCCGGCCTGAATTTTGGCCGGGCAAGGCGGGAAGCCTCCCCCCCCCAGCCTGAACTTCGCAGGGGGAGCAGCGAAGCGTCTCCCCCCACCGCAAAAAGCTGCGAGACCAGGTAAGTGACTTTTTGTAAGTGCAAAATTTTGTTGGCATATCTGGTAGAGCAGTGATGGGGGGGCAGGGGGTGTGGTCCAGGGGAAGGGCAATGTGGCCTCCCAACCCTTAGATGTTGCCTACCCCTCATGTAGAGTGACCTTGGGAAATCAACCCTGCACTGAGGAAATATTAGGTAGGCAGAACTGAGGAGGGGTGGTGGAGGAACATCATCCAATTTTGGGGGCCACTAGCTACCATTGTTTGAATGAATGAATGAATGAATACATCCATACCTGGTGTCCTATTATCATTATCATTATCATTATTATTTAGACATATATACTGTCCCATAGCCAAAGCTCTCTGGGTGGTTTGCTGAACATTTATTCCACTTTTTTTTTTTAAACATTCTCATTCAATTTGATAGAAAATAAATTCCTTTCACAAATAAATTAAAAGGAACAGACAATTTCAGAGAAATTCTCATGGGCTGGGTTCAGGTTTCTTGGGCTCACCTTACCTAGGAGGTGGCCAAGGAGTGAGCGTGTCCTGCTTTTCATTGCACAATCATCTCTCTGGCAACCTGCAGCCTCCTTGGCTTCCCACACTTCAATTAAAGCAGAGGGGAAGAAATAATTTTACTTACAGTGACATATTTTACTTTCTTGGGCTCCCAGATCACCGCAGACGGTGACTGTAGCCATGAAATTAAAAGACGCTTGCTCCTTGGGAGGAAAGCTATGGCAAACCTAGACAGCATAGTAAGAAGCAGAGACATCACCTTGCCGACAAAGGTCCGTCTAATCAAAGCTATGGTTTTCCCAGTAGTAATGTATGGCTGTGAGAGCTGGACTATAAGGAAGGCTGAGCGCCGAAGAATTGATGCTTTCAAACTGTGGAGCTGGAGAAGACTCTTACGTGTCCCCTGGACTGCAAGGAGGTCAAATCAGTCCATACTAAAGGAAATCAACCCTGAGTGCTCATTGGAAGGACAGATACTAAAGCTGAAGCTCAAATATTTTGGCCACCTAATGCGAAGAGAAAACTCTCTGGAAAAGACCCTGATGCTGGGAAAGACTGAAGGCAAAAGGAGAAGGGGACGGCAGAGGATGAGATGGCTAGATAGCATCACCGCTGCAATGAATATGAACTTGAGCACACTCCCGGAGAGAGCGCAGGACAGGAAGGCCTGGCGTGCTATGGTCCATGGGGTCACGAAGAGTCGGACATGACTTAATGACTGAACAACAACAACAGGAACATTTGACTTATTGTCTGATTGGCTCTGGGCAATGGGTCTTTTTGCCTATTCTGTACTGTAATCTGGGAAGGGTTAGCATTGTGGTTATGGGTTAATCTGGTTCAATCATGGTTTGTCAGGTTTAGTTCAATCAATCAAATGTTATTGCTTTTGGCCAATAACCTTTGCATAAAATATATATACACGCTGAGAGAAAAAGCAACAACAACCAAGGTTATATATATATATATAAACACATAATGTATACAATTTAAAAATATACACTCATTGGTCCATAAGGAATATGGTATAAATACACACCAAGAGAAAGCAGCAAAAAATGCCAAGGTTACACATGATACATATAACACATAATATACAAATTTTAAAAAAACATATATTTAAAAAATTTGTCATTGATCCATAAATGATATGGTGTAAATCAAATACAGTCATCTCCTTTTCAAATGATGGCTGTCTCTGCTATATATTTCACGCCAGGCCACATATTTACAGCTTCCAAATCATGTGAAGTACTAGTTCCCCTCTACTCAGCACAGTGAGGACTCATTGGGCACCACACTTTAGGAAGGAAGCAGACAAACTTGAGAGGGTTCAGAGGAGGGCAACGAAGATGATCAGGGGGACTGGAAACAAAGCCCTATGAAGAGAGATGGAAAGAACTGGGCATGTTTAGCCTTGAGAAGAGAAGACTGAGGGGAGATATGATAGTGCTCTTCAAGTACTTGAAAGGTTGTGACAGAGAGGAAGGCCAGGATCTCTTCCTGATCATCCCAGAATGCAGGACACGGAAGAATGGGCTCAAGTTATAGGAAGCCAGATTCCAGCTGAACATCAGGAGAAAACGTCTTGGCTGTTAGAGCAATATGACAATGGAACCAATGACCTAGGGAGGTGGTGGGCTCTCCCACACTGGGGGCATTCAAGATGAAGCTGGACAGCCACCTGTCAGGGATGTTTAACTTAGGGGGTTGGACTCAATGGTCTTATAGGCCCCTTCCAACCCTACTATTCTATGATTCTATGATTCACATTTATCCATATCTACTGGGAGATAGGAAATCATATCCAAAGGACTCTGGTAAGAGGATTTTTCACTTAAGGGTACTGCAAACTGTTCCCTTGGGTCATTGTAAGTTGATTCATTCACATTTTCATTGGCTGGTATGGATGTTGGAGGAATCCATCTATGGGGTGGAGTTCACCGAGGTTCATCAACTCTCCCCCCCCCCCCGGGGGACTCCTGCTTATTTCCCCATGAGCTGGCTCAACTTGATCTGCATCGAGTCAGGCCAGCTCATGGGTTTTCCAGCCCCCCCCATAGGAAGTTGCACAAATTGCTGCTGCAATTTGCACACGTTAAGCAAATGACTCCTGGATTTTGTGCAAACTATGCAAATTCTGGCTGCAATTTGTGCAACTTTCTATGGGGTGGGTGTTAAAAAACATTCCTGGATATTGGAAAAAAAACCTGTAGCAAGGGATCCATCAGGCCTGAAAAGGGCCAGATTTTCAAATGATGGACATCCCTATGTGTGGACACCTTTAGTCGGGTTAAGCAACCTGGGGGATGTTTATGGTGATAGGTAATGCCTGAGGTTCCCACTCAGGACTATGAGAACCAGCAGGGAGATACGGATTGCCTTTGAGGTTAACACACATCACCCACTTGGAATTTTGCGACCAAGTGGCCTCCCAACACCCAAATAGGGTAATCCTGAGGAGTGAGAATGTAACAGATCCCAGTCAACAGGGACAAGATGTCTTGCTGAGACACTGTCAGGCTAGCTGCCTCCATTAGAAGCGCACACAGGTTCCCCCATCACAGATCTTCTAAGTAAAGATGGCCCAAGTTTATACCATATATCTGTGTCTCCAGTGGAGGCTGATGTCTCCTATGTCAGTTGGGTGATGAATCCACTCTGGATTTCAGTCAGAACTCTAAAGGATCTATACAAGGGGCTGAATGCATTTTGTGGATAGGATTCAGCACTTTGGATAACCCCTTTAGAGTTCTGACTGGTTCTGACTGAAACCCAGAGTGGAATCTTTGCCCCACTGAAGTAGGAGCCACCAGCCTCTGCTATGTGACTTGGCTCTTTGCATCTCCCCTGTCCTTTTACTCGCAGTAACCAGCAGGGATGTGCACTTGATTCAGCTAAAGCACAAATCCTGAGTTGAATGAGGCCCGTTCAGACTCTTTCATCATCATGTGCTTCCCAAGATGAAGTGTGCTTCCCTCAGAAACAGAATATGGATCCTGCATGATGCTTCATTCACAGCTTGGTCTCAGAAAGGCAGACAGAGTGTCTCCAAATATAGCACATTTCACTTTAGTTTCTCTAAAAACTGATGAGGGGAAGGGTGGAGGGAGGCACCTGAGTGAGTGGCAAGCCTACCTTCTAATCATAGGCACATTTTACCAGTCACTGTGCTTTTGGATAGGATCATGAGACTGGCAGTCTTCCCACCCTACCAAACTCCACTATGTAATAAATAAATGAATAGCCATAGAACTGGTTTTCAGTCTCCATAACTACCTTGTCCTTGAATGTACTCTTCTGAAATTTTGCAAGTTTGTAGCCTGGGGGCACTTCTATGATACATGCCATTTTAAAAAAAAATCCCCCAAAAAGAGAGTGGGAGGGAAAGGGAAATGGATCACTTATCCCCCGCCCCCCCAAAAAAATTGAGAACTCCCCTGACACAGAAACCGCTGCACCTATCCTTCTGAAACACTGCAGTTTTCTTACTTAGGGACAGCTCTGTGTTCTGTCACTTTCAGAAGAATAGTCCACAAGGAAAATAGCGAGGTAAGCATGTCCTTTGGGGGCGGGGGGAGATACCCTTAAAATGTCAAGGCTGGTCTTGCACACGCATCCCCCCAAAGTTATTGCTCTGAAGTTTGGCAGGCTTAATCTCCTCAGAAGGCCCAAGTATCCATGTAAATTCCATCTAATTCTACCAAGAAATAATAATTTAAAACGTTATCAGCAGTTATCTTAAAAAAAAAAAAATGTTGAAGTATAAATGTATGTAGCCAATATGCACAATTTTCCCCCGAAATTTGGCAGGCAGAATCCTCACCTTACTATGCTCCCTTCAGACCATCATTCCCCATGTTCAGAGGTCTTCTGCATGTAGGGCTTGTGCACACAACCCATTCTGAACATCTGACCAATGCTAATACAGTGACAAAAATTAAAACATATTAAAAAATTTTTCCAAGGAGCAGTATGAGTAAGCATCTGCACCCCACCCCAACTTGGTGAAATCTGTCCTCTCCAACATTGTGATTAGGGATGTCAGAGAAATCAACAACAGAACCAAATGAGTTCAGATTTACACGAATATGACCAGTGGATTCTGCAGTGGATCAGCTTTTCCCCTGTCAGGCAGATTCCACAGACTTGCAGACCATTTGTCTTACTTACCCAAATTTGGGTGAAGTTCATCATAGAAAAATATGCAAAATAATAATAATAAAAAACCCTGGTCAAAAATGCACCCCCCATAGGTTAAAGCGTGAAAATGAGCACTTTGTGGGAAATTGTGCATTTCCACATGTGCAAACATCTGCAACTGCACACTTGTACAGATGCAAATGTGTGCAAATTCAGCAGCACCAACAATCCAATTTCATCAATGGATGGACAACACCTGACAATCTCCGAAAAACAGAAGGAGTGGATTATACACAATGAGTTCATCCCTAATTGTCAACATTCCTGCTCTCCCTTACTGCTGAGATGGTATTACGACAGCAAGACTAGTGGTCCAAGGAAAAGCTCCAAGATGTCCACAGGACAAGCCAGTCCTAAATATATAAGTATGATATCCACACATGCTCATGCCCATCACCGGTGGTTACTTTTCTGAGCTCTGCTCTGCTCAGGCAGGCTTCCTGGGTGGTCACAATATTAAATGTGATATTCTTGACCACCCAAACACACCATATTATCTTCTTTCTGTTTTGTTACCAGTGTTTTGAAGAGTTACTGGCAAATATTCTATGTTCATCCACTGAGGTATATGTTTTACACAGTTGGCTGCGTGGGGTTCCGCAAGTCTATAGCATTTCCTTATTATGCTCCAGCTAAAATATGCTGTCACGGTACAGAGAATGAGAGCAATTTCCAAGAGACACATCATAATGCAGCAAAGAGCAAACCCTTGACCATGCTGCATTCACCTCCATTTCTCTTGATGATTCTAATCTAACGTTTAGCAAACCAGGCATTTGATCCCCCCAACTGAATTGCCTTTCCCCTCTGTCAACTCCATAAATCATGACACCATCACCTCTAAAGCAGTGCCCTTCTCAGTCATTCTCTTGCCCAAGCTGCAAGCTTCTGGACAAGGTGAGAGTTTTAGAAGAAAATAAAAGCTTGCAAGTGAACATTCAGCTCAGTGTGTTCAGACCATGGCTAAAGACTGGTCAGTGGGTGCAACACCTTCTTTAGATTTGCAGCACTCACACTCCACAATAATTTTGGTTCTCAAAAATAAAATAACAACAAACAGTACTACATAAGAACATAAGAAGAGCCATACTGGATCAGACCAAGGGTCCATCCAGTCCAGCATTCTGTTCATACAGCAGTCAACCAGCTGTCGACCAGGAACCCACAAGCAGGGCATGAGAGCAAGAGCACCCTCCCACCCATGTTCCCCAGCTACTGGTGTACACAGGCCCACTGTCACTGGTACCAAAGGTAGCACACAGTCATCAGGACCAGTAGCCATTGATAGCCTTCTCCTCCAGGAATGTGTCTAACCTCCTTTTAAAGCTATCCAAATTGGTGGCCATCACTACATCCTGTGGTAGCAAATTCCATAGTTTAACTCTGTGCTGTGCAAAGAAGTCCTTTCTTCTATCTGTCCTGAATCTCCCACCTTCATGGGATGACCCCAGGTACTAGCATTTTGAGAGAGGGAGAAAAATTTCTCCCCATCCACCTTCTCCACACCATGCATGATATTGTAGACCTCTATCACGTCTCCTCTTACACTCCTTTTTCCGAAACTAAACAATCCCAGCTGTCATAACCTTCTCTCATAGGGGAGGTGCTCCAGCAACAGCAACAGCAACAACAAGAAAGTTTCTATTTAAAGAATAGGGTTGTTTCTTTTTTAAAAAAGAAAAGGGTTGGGAAAATATGTGGTTTTTTTAGAGTTGTGAACAAATGGTTCCTAGAAATTCTCCAGCCAATTTGTGGCCAGAGAATGGGGGGGGGGATTTCACCCAATTTCTCCAGGGGGAAGAGAAATTCTTCAACACTTTCAAACAGGTAAGGCTCACCATTGGCAGAAGGTGTAACACAGCTTCCTTCTTTTTTTCATAAGGGTTTTTCTTCTTTCTTTCTTTCTTTCTTTCTTTCTTTCTTTCTTTCTTTCTTTCACTTGCACAGCCTGGTCCCCATTTTGCATCCTCCACAGTGTAGGTGTCAGGGGGTGGTGTTTTGTCTAGCACCAGGAAGAGGTGGAGCTAGAGCTGTGTCAAAATCTGTCCTCTGATTTCCTGAAATGCGATGTGTGTGTGTACGCATGCACGCGCGCGCATGCACGCGTATGTTTCCTTTCTGTTCACATCTCCTCATTGCTCTGCAGCCTCCCAGGCTAGGGATGCATGGGCACCCCCTTCCAGGTTCTCCAGGCACCTTCCAAGCCCCCAGACCTGCACTCAAACTCCCCGCTGTTTTCCAAGCTTCCCGCACTCACCCAGGCAGCCTCATTGAGTAGGGATATCAGAGAAATCCACTGTGGATTCAAATGAGGCTGGATCTTCAGGAACCCTAACCACTTATCTCCGCTCCAGGAGGACTGGAGGTGGAACGGCACTCGGCTGCTTCTTGCCAGCCAGAGCCGTTCACCTTTTCCCTGTCCCTGCCGATTGCCATGTCTTTTCTGTAAAATAAAAAATTAAAAAAATTGGTGATTGGCAGGATATGCCCATAGACTTAGAGGCAAATAGAGTCATGAATCTTGCATCTAGGTGTCCATAGGCTTATACGCAAGATTCATGACTCTATTTGCCTCTTAGTCTATGGGCATATACTGCCGATTGCCTTTTTTTTTTTTTTTTTTACAGAAAAGTCATGGCAATCAGCAGGGACAGGGAGGAGGTGAACAGCTCTGGCTGGCAGGAGGGAAGATAAGTGCCCCCAAGCTGGTTCCCTCCCCTGGAATCCTCACGAAGCGGAGCTGCTTCAGAGGATTCCGGGGAGGGGGAGGAATGGATCGCCTTCCCCCGATGGAGTCCCCACTGGAATGGATGGTGGGGAATCCATACACCCTTATCATTGAGCGCCGCGGTCACCGTTAGGAAAAAAAAAAAAAGGCAATTGAGAAAATGTGCATATTTGCATATAAACAAAATGGGTCTGTGAATGGCCCATATATGTACAATTACAGGTGTTTGCTTGCATGTAATCTTGCCTAATGGGCACAACCCTATTTTGCATATTCACAAATGTGAGCATTTCCAAAAATGCACATATTCACATATATGCAAAATGGGGGCATGAATGGCCCATTTCCACAAGATTAGAGGCAAGGAAATGTCTGTAAGCCTGTGCATATGGGCGATTCATGGTTCCATTTTGTATATACGCAAATATGTGCATTTTCACGATCACTGTTTTTCCCCCTGAAAAATGGCAATTGCAGAGCTTGACGAGGCTGCCTGGGTAAGTGTGGGTGGGTAGGCAAGTGCAGACAGGGGCCGAGTGGGGTCAGGGGCTCAGCAAGCACAGCTCGGGGACACAGGAGGGGGGGGGGTTCTGCTGGATTCCCAGATGGAATCAGGTACCTGTACCATCCCTATCCCAGGCTGCCTGTGCTTTCTGACCTGAAAAAAGCTGTATGGGAGTAATTACTTCATTATTTCTTCCCCTCTGCTTTAATTGAAGTGTGGGAAGCCAAGGAGGCTGCAGGTTGCCAGAGAGATGATTGTGCAATGAAAAGCAGGACACGCTCACTCCTTGGCCACCTCCTAGGTAAGGTGAGCCCAAGAAACCTGAACCCAGCCCATGAGAATTTCTCTGAAATTGTCTGTTCCTTTTAATTTATTTGTGAAAGGAATTTATTTTCTATCAAATTGAATGAGAATGTTTTTTTAAAAAAAGTGGAATAAATGTTCAGCAAACCACCCAGAGAGCTTTGGCTATGGGACAGTATATATGTCTAAATAATAATGATAATGATAATGATAATAGGACACCAGGTATGGATGTATTTATTTATTCATTCATTCATTCAAACAATGGTAGCTAGTGGCCCCCAAAATTGGATGATGTTCCTCCACCACCCCTCCTCAGTTCTGCCTACCTAATATTTCCTCAGTGCAGGGTTGATTTCCCAAGGTCACTCTACATGAGGGGTAGGCAACATCTAAGGGTTGGGAGGCCACATTGCCCTTCCCCTGGACCACACCCCCTGCCCCCCCATCACTGCTCTACCAGATATGCCAACAAAATTTTGCAGCCTGGATGTCGCAGCAAAGAAAGGGATGGATTTACTTTTTCAAAGTGCTCCTGGGAGGCTTAAAGTTAAAAAAAAAAGACCTTTCAGTGGCAAACCACTGATTTATTTATTTTGCTGCCACCACCATCACCACAGCAAATTTGGGTGGTGGGGTGTGCAAAGGTTCAAGGAAGCTGCATGCAGCCTTAAGCCTGTATGTTGCCCACCTCTGCTACATATGTTGTAATGCACTCAAATATGGGTTTGAGGGCTGGTAATTTCACCCCAAGGGTCTCCAGAGGGGCTAGGCAAACCTTCTGGGCCATGTGCATATTTGGCAATTTAAGAAACTGTCCAGGACACCACCACAAAATGGCTGCCATGGGAGGTTAGTCAAAGGACAGGTTTGTCGTTTATTCATTCAGTCGCTTCCGACTCTTCATGACTTCATGGACCAGCCCACGCCAGAATTCCTGTCGGCCATCGTCACCCTCAGCTCCCACAAGGTCACGTCTGTCACCTCTAGAATATCATCTATCCATCTTGCCCTTGGTCAGCCCCTCTTCCTTTTGCCTTCCACTTTCCCTAGCATCAGCATCTTCTCCAGGGTATCCTTTCTTCTCCTGATGTGGCCAAAGGACTTCAGTTTTGCCTTTAATGTCATTCCCTCAAGTGAGCAGTCTGGCTTTCTTTCCTGGAGTATGGACTGGTTTGATCTTCTTGCAGTCCAAGGCACTCTCAGAATTTTCCTCCAGCACCACAGAAAGGACAGGTAATCTGCCCAAAAGACTCAGTAGGAGGCAGAGTCGGGGTCTGAGCCTGAACACACTAAGCAACTCCTTTGAACCTATCATTTTTAACACTAACAGAAACCTGTTTCACAGTGATCCCAGCTGCCAGTAGGGATGCTGGAGAAATCTGCAACAGAGATGAAAACTGCTAGAGATGCTTTGTTGTTGCTGAAAAATATATCATTGAATTTACCCCAGCTATTGTGAGGATTGCAGATAAGCTCAGAGGGAACAGAGAAATCTGAGGGGAGTGGGAGATAATGTCAGCATCCTTACTAATAAAAAAGTTAAACCACTGTATCCTTGTGTGCCCTGTTTAGGGATGTTCAGATTTTGTAAAATCTGTTCTGTCTGCATTTCCCAGGTTTTCAGGTGCCTTTCATTCTGTCATCCACTAAAGGGTGGAATTGGAATTTTTTTTTCAATTCCCCGAATTTGGACAAATTCCCATTTGTGTGAATTTGCAATTGTGCAAGTTCCCATTTACTAAGGATGTCAGAGAATTCCGCCATGGATCTTGGGGAGGCCGATTGCCAGTGCATTCGGCCCCTGAAATCGGTGGCAGAACGGTCTGCCCCCCTGCCCCCCCGGGATGAGACTTACCTGGGGTGGATCTTCCTGGTGGCGGCGGCGCGGCAGTGGCAGCTGCGGCAGCCGGTCTTCCGACTGGCTGCCGCCGCCGCCATTTCCAGTTATAAAAAAAAAGGGATAGGCTACGTAAAGATTTGCGTATCCTATCACGGCTAAGTTAAAAAAAAAAAACGTGACAGGCTACGTAAATGTTTACGTAGCCTATCACGGCTGACTTAAAAACAACAACAACAACGCTCGTATGCAAATGGCGGTGGCCACGGCCGCCGCCATTTGCATTCCTTATTTTGACACATCTTAGTCTACATCAAGATTTACGTAGACTAAGACGGCAAAAATAAGGGGAACGCAAATAGTGTAGCGTCCGCTACGCTATTTGTGTTCCCCTTATTTTTGCCGTCTTAGTCTACGTAAATGTTGACATAGACTAAGACATGCCAAAATAAGGAACGCAAATGGTGGCGGCCATGGCCGCCACCATTTGCGTACACGCGTTGTTGTTTTTTTAAGTCAGCCGTGATAGGCTACGTAAACATTTACGTAGCCTATCACGGCTGACTGCAGGGATGCAAATGGCGGCAGCTATGGCCGCCTCCATTTGCGTCCCTGCTAGCCAGTGGCCAGATGTCCGGCTGCTGGTGGAGCCGGCCAGCGGCTCCACAGAATCCCTGCAGAGCACAGCCGGCCGGCCAGGATTCCGGGAGGGGGAGGAATGAAGTGCCTCCCACCCCCCATCAACATAATCTGCGAAAGGTAAGTTCCTTTCATACATCCCTACCATTTACAAAAAAATGTGCTTCCCCCCCCCATACACAACCCTCTCCCATGTGTAGATCTCTATGTGCATTTTCACATTTTAGCTAATGGGGGAAATGCACATTTTTGGGCAGTGTTTTCTAGTTTTATGTATTTTTCCATGATTAAATTTGCATAAATTCCAGAAAGTAGAGAAACTAAACAAAACACACACACACACACACAAACACACACACACACAAAAGCAGTTGGCAAGTCCATGAAGTCCTTGCAACTCAAAAAGAGCCATTCCACTGCAGAATTCATGGGTCAGATTAATAGAAATCTGAACTCAGTTGATTCCATTGCCCTGATTCCACTGTGTACCACTACTCACTCCGTGGCAGGCTTGCTGCAGCTTAAACACATCTGGGGCCTGGGTTGGGCCAACTCGGTGATGCAGAAGGTGTTGCTGAGTACTGCAGCTCATGACACACACACACATTTCAAAGTCATACTAAAAACGAAATCTAAAATGCATTTAAGTGTTCATGCATATGCACTTCCATCCGTGTTTGCTACAGACAACAGTCCCCCCGCCCCCGCCTCAGGGATATTTAACTTGCAGAAACTTTGAAGAGGATATATTTATTTATTACTGCATTGTATGTCTATACCACCCGGTAGCTTTAATCTTTCTTCTGAATCCTGAAGAATAACAGCGCATGCAAACCGCATTAGCAAACTCGCTTTTTCTTCCTCTTCTCCTTTTCACACCCGTCTCCCATCTCTGAACATCTAGGGCCATCTCCCTTATCTTCCGGTGCCAACTACAAATGTCTCTCCATGGCTCATACCCCCATGATTTCTTCTGGGCTGTGTGCAGCTATTTTCCAAGAAGAAGCAACTACCTGGGCTTGATTGAGATGCTGAGAAATTACTGCAGCATAAGTAGGAAGTCAGCCAGGATGGAACTGAAAAGGTCATGCACCCCCCACTAGCTTTACACGAAGAGGGAACTAAAGTCACTCAGTGACAGAAACTAATAATGTTTCACTAGACAAAGAGAGTGAGCCACTTAAAGAGGTTTAATTTAAAATCTAGCAGGGTGTCAGCATTCCAGTGACAGTTTTCAAGAGATTAGAGCAGCCACTCTTAGGTATTAATTTGAACCTGCACTTTCCTTTGCTTTGATATTCCCCAGCTTTTTCCTGAGCTTCAAGCTGAGCTTCTCTTGGAATGTGAGGCTTTCTCCCTTCATTTCCAGAGCTACTGGAAACAAGATTTGAGGTCTCTTCTTATCTCTAGTTAGATGCTGTTTGGCTTGTATCCATTGGAGGGATGTTGGAGAAATTCGCAACAGGTTCAAATGACTTTGGATTTCTATAAAGCCATCCTGCAGAGCCTGTAGCAGACTCCCCTCCCGCCCCCCACAAGTTGCACTGATTCCACAGACTTGTGGACCAGCTTTATACTTGTGCATGTGCGTGCGTGCGTGCGTGCGTGCATGTGTGGATTTGCTCTTGCACCAATGTGGATTTACACTAATGTGCATTTGTGCAAGTGGAACAAAATTCTTGTACACCCTAATACACACGCACACACACACACACACACTATTCCATCAATGAATGGATGATGGAATGAAAGATGCCTAACGATCTGCAAAACACAGATGGACCATTTTTTACAAAATCTGTACAGCCCATATCCAGTGTTGCACCAGTGGAAGAGAGTTCACGGAGGGTGACTTTCCTGTACTTCCTCCTCCCAGCTGCCCCCATATTCCCCCCATAAAGTATTTTCTGAGGTTCAGGTGACCCTTCAGAATGTGGTGCAGGGAGCTGAGGGGAGAAGAAGGGATCCCTGAAAAATCACCTGGAAGCAACCTCTGCTGGCAGAGTTCTCACTCACAGAAGATGGTTCTGCCCAACTGGCGAGCCCTCTCCTTCCTCAGCCCTCCACTTCAGAGCCCACCGCATTCAGGACCCTCGGCATGAAGTTTGATGCAAACCTTTTTGTCTACTTAGAGTTCATACAGAAGCATATGGCCTGGCATTTGACTAGAAGAAGCCTGTAAGGGGGATCCTGAGACTTGAACCTAGAGATCTGGAAGCTAGCCTAGTGAGCTTCCATGGACTGTGTTTCTCAGACCTCAGAGTCATCGTCTTCTTCTTCTTCTTCTTCTTCTTCTTTGGGGGATCACAATGTGAAACCATTGACAAACATATGGATGTCTCTGGACTGGTCAGGTATAAACAGTAGGATCCCAGTCTTCTATGTGTGATGGGCAAACAGAACTGTATCTTCCTCAAACAGCCAGTTTTGGGGACCCTCAGATCATGTAAATTGCAGCCTTGGGTGCAGCTTCTCATGGCCATGGCCTGGCTCTAATAGGGGCACAAAAGAACACACATTGCACCAGTTCTTACCAATCTGCACTCTAGCTTTCTTCTCGATTCTAGAATCTAGGCTAGGGATGGAAGAACCAGGGTTGATCGAGCTTGCCAAAATTCTCCAAACTCTACTTCAAAGCTTGGTTTGCCTTGCTTCCATTTTTTTTTGTTTATGGCCTGTTTTTCCCTTTCATTTGAACAGGAAAAGTACACATTTCTGTATGCATTTTTAAAAGTTTGCGTTTTCCCTCCATTGACTAAAGCATGAAAATGTGTATCAAAGGTTTGGAAATGTGCGCCCCCGCCCCATTCCCCATTCCTGCTTGCATTCGGGTTTGTGAATAGGGATGTACGAAAGTCACTTACCTTTTCGCAGGGGTGATTCACGGTGGGGGGGGAGGCGCTCCGAACCTCCCCCCGAAATCCTAACCTGGCCAGCTCCACTCCACGGCAACTCTGCAGAGCCACTGGCCGGGTGCATTCGCAGGTGTCTTTAACCTGCGGGCGCCAATGGCGGTGGCTATGGCGGCCACCATTTGCGTTCCTGTTTTTGGCCATGATAGGCTACGTAAATATTTATGTAGCCTATCACAGTGAAAGATAGGCGTGCAAATGGTGGCTGCTACGCCATTTGCGCTCCTGTTTTTTTTACCGTGATAGGCTACGTAAATATTTACGTAGCCTATCATGGCAAAAGAACAGGAACACAAATGGCAGCGGCTACGGCAGCTGCCATTTGCGTTCCCTTTTTTTCTGTGATAGGCTACATAAATATGGCATCCCTGCATTAGCCGTGATAGGCTATGTAAGTATTTGCTGTGATAGGCTACATAAATATGGCATCCCTGCGTTAGCCATGATAGGCTATGTAAGTATTTGCTGTGATAGGCTACATAAATATGGCATCCCTGCATTAGCCATGATAGGCTATGTAAGTATTTACATAGCCTATCACCGGAAAAATCATGAAGTGAATGGCGGCCGCAGACGCGGCCACCATTCGCAAAGCAGCACGAATGGTACCAGGTGAGTGCTCTGTTTTACGTGCCTTTTGCAGGGTGGTGGGGTGGGGGGCTTCATTCTGCCATGGATTTCGGGGGGGCGAATGCACTAGCATTCGGCTTCACTGAGATCCGTGGCGGAATTTTCTGACATCCCTATTTGTGAATGGGGCAAGTTCTGATGATTTTTGAACTGAAACAGAATTCTCATGCATGCCTCATACAGTGAGCATTATATATGCATCTTTCACTGCTCTCTCTTTTCTGCTGCATGGGGAACTCCAGAGGGATACATCAGTGGCAGATCATCTAAAGGAATTCAGAATTCATATTTTGCTGACAGCCAGAGACATCTCTGTCCATTACTGATGGAAATTGAGAAAAATGAGCTAGTCATGATCTGAAGTATTTGAGTGGGAGTCTGCGTGTCCTTTCCTTTGACAGCAAAGCAGGCATCTCATACAATTTCTTTAGATATTTTCCTTTCAGTTACTTACCTTATTCACAGATAGAAGCAATTGCAATATTTAAAGATGCATGCATACACAAACTAGGAGAGGAAGATACCCTATGCCTGTTCCTGGATAGGGATAGCCTAGCCAAAGTGATCCATGAGTAGACTACTGCAATGTGCTCTATGCGGGCTTGCCCATGGGCCTGGTTCAGAAGCTGCAGCTAGTGCAGGATACAGCACCTAGGATGCTCAGTGGAGCACCCTGTTATATATGCATTGGACCTGTATTAAAAGAACTGCACTGGCTGCCTATTAGCTACTGAGCCATATTAAAGGTTTTGTTGCTGACAGGCAAACCCTGAAACAACTTGAGACCAGGATACCTAGCTAACTGTCTTCCCTTATATACACCACATCAACCCCTCAGTTCTTCCAGGGAGGCCTTATTGGTTACCTCACAGCCAGAAGGATATAAGAACATAAGAAGAGGCCTGCTGGATCAGATGAAGGTCTACCTAGTCCAGCATTTTGTTCACACAGTGGCCAACCAGCTGCCCACAGGAAACTCACAAGCAGGACATGAGTGCAACAGCACTCCCCCCCCCCCGGTTCCCAGCAGCTGGTGTACAGACTGCCTCTGGTATTGGAGGCAGCATGTAGCCATCAGGACTAATAGCCACTGAGAACCTTCTACTCCAGGAATTTGTCTAGCCCCCCTTTAAAGCCATCCAACTTGGTGGCTGTCACTTAGGGATGTGCAAACCCACCCCTGTCTGGGATCTCCAGGCATCCACTCAGCCCCTGCCCCTGTTTGCCAGGCCACGGACCGTGCTTGAGCCCCTTCCATGCTCGGTGTATGTGCAAAAATGTTCATTTTCACAAAATGTGCATTTCTGTGCATATGCAAATATACACATACACAAAATGTGCATTTTCACATACACAAATATGTGCATTCGCAAAATGCACATTTTGCACATGCACAAATATGCACATTTCTGCAATTGCCATTTTATTTTTTAAAAAATGGCAATTGTGGAGCTTTCCGAGACTGCCAGGGTGAGTGCAGACTGCTTGCCGAAAACAGGGAGGGGGCAAGCGGGGGCAGGGGCTCAGTGAATGGGGCTCAGGGGTGTGGCCCTGGGGGGTTCCGACAGATTCCTGCCTGGAATCAATTCCCCACGCCGTCTCTACCATCACTAGGGATGTCCGGCACTGTGGAATCCAGCCTTTTTTGTGCTTGACATTCTCCCACTACACCCCTGCCTTGGCTTGCCTTCACAAGCCGAGCTGAGGGTTTGTTCCCAAAATCTGGGAACTCCCCCTCACCTTTTGTGGAAGTCTGTAGTTCTGCAAACTAATTTGTGGAAGTACAGACTCATAAAAAAGGAGGGAAAGTTCCCCCCACTGCTGAGTGCACCCTTCACACTCTTGTTGCCGGTGTTGGCGACGGCGTAGGTAAGAAGAGTGGAAGTGGTGCATGCAGTGCTGGCAGGTGGCAGTGGCAGGGAGGGATGACTTCCTTCCCAGCACCACCACCCGCTGCAAGCACCACACCCCCCCTTCATGCTCTCCTTATCGATGCCAGCACTGGCAAGGAAAGTTTGAGGGGTGCACACGGTGCTGGCGGGCAGTGGGGAAGGACAACTCCCGACATGAACCTACCCAGACACTGCGATCAATGTCTGAGGCTTTCCTCTGAGTGCCTTCTCTGAGGAAGGCTCAGAAGGTGGTAACAAGGTAGAGGGCCTTCTCAGTGGTGTCCCCCTGATTATGGAATGCTCTATCCACTGAGGTCCACCTGATGCCAGCATTATCTTTTCAGTGCTAGGTATTTGATGACATATGGTGGGACAGTATATTACTGTAACTGTGTTAGCTGTAGGGATGTACGAACGTCACTTACCTGGTCTCGCAGCTTGCTTTGCGGTGGCGGGGAGGCGCTTCGCTTCTCCCCCCGAAGTTCAGGCCAGGGGGGGAGGCTTCCCGCCTCGCCCGGCCGAAATTCAGGCCAGGGGGGAGGCTTCCCGCCTCACCCGGCCGAAATTCAGGCCGGGGAGAAGCGCCCCATCTCCCCGGCCGCGAACTTCAAAAGAAAAGTAAAAAAAAAAAAAGCCCTGTGATAGGCTATGTAACGATTTACGTAGCCTATCATGGCTAGATCTGCAAAGTCAGCCGTGATAGGCTACGTTAATCATCACGTAGCCTATCACGGGTGACTTTAAAAAAAAGCGTTGCCCTTATTTTCGCCGTAGTCTACGTAAATCTTTACGTAGACTACAGGGACCAAATGAGGAACGCGAATGGCGGCTCCCTATGGGGGCCGCCATTAGCGTACGCGCTTTTTTTTTTTTTTAAAGTCACCCATGATAGGCTACGTGACGATTAACGTAGCCTATCACGGCTGACTTTGCAAATCTAGCCGTGATAGACTACATAAATCGTTACGTAGCCTATCACAGGGGCGTTGTTTTTTTTTTACTTTTCTTGTAAGGGTGGCGGCGGTAGCTGGTCAAAAGACCGGCTGCCACCCCCGCCCCTGACGAAGACCTGCCGAACCGCTGCCGGGACCCGCTGCCGGGAGTGACATTCATGAAAGGTAAGTCCCATCCCGGGGGGGGCAGGGGGCGGAGAATTTCTCCCCAAACAACCTTCGGAGGACCGAATGCTTTGGCACTCGGCCCCCCAAAGTTTCGGGGAGAAATTCTCCCCCATCCCTAGTAGCAGTTTAAACTGTTTTCAAATGTTGTATGTTAATGATTGATTGTATATTAAGGTTTTATTATCATGCATTTGTGGTTTGTAATTTTTGTGGAGTGTCCACAGAACTTCAGCT
Organism: Heloderma suspectum; assembly: GCF_057233095.1. Lineage (NCBI taxonomy): Eukaryota > Metazoa > Chordata > Lepidosauria > Squamata > Helodermatidae > Heloderma > Heloderma suspectum. Next base: position 9,176,566 of record NC_139466.1, read on the forward strand.
AGTGAGTGGTATAAAAATGATGATAATGATGATAATGATGATAATGATGATGATGATGATGACAGCAGCAGCAGTAGTATATGTTTCCATCCAAAATAGGTTACTCTACTGTGCTTCGTTCTTGTGTGTATTTTCAACTTGGAAGAAGAGTCTTCTACCAGTCACCTAACACTATCACCCCCCCCCCCATGGCAAGTAAAATATAAATTAAAAAGTGAAGCAGTTGCCATGGAACATTACATATATTATGCCTTAGTCAGTCTGAACAGCTGCAAGAAAGGCTAACAAGAAATGCCATTATCAGATTGCAACACTGGACTTTATGGCTCTTTTTACAACAGGTGTTTAAATCAGGTTGTTGTTTACTTTTTCACATCTGAAATGAACTTGTAAAAAATGATCTTGGCTAGAGAATGTACATTTGATTTAAAAAGAGGTTTTCCATCCCCCATGTTTTCACCCTATTCACAAGTGCAACATTTCAGACTCAAAGGAGTGCTGGGGGGGGGGGATCCTCACCTGATTTCTAATCAGCTTTTATAAAAGAGGTTGTTGTTTTCTTTAACCAATATGACCAATTGCTGACTCACCACTCCACAAATCAATCAGGGACTGGTGAGGGTCTGCCCCTAGCAGAGAACAACACACCCAATCATTGTGCTGAAAATCTTCCAAAGCCCTTTAATAGCAGCCAAAAGCTTTGATTATTTCCTACAAGCTTTGAATGAGAATCACCTTGTCCTGGTGACCTTTACGAACAGAAATAGCCAATCTCATTCAGCAACTGAGGGAACAAGAAGACAATGCAGCTCATCTAACCCTAAGCAAGATTAGGGATGCCCGTCTTTCCAGTATATGGCCCTTTGGGGGCCTGACGGACCCCAGCTGCCCACCCGGTTCAGCATTTGCGAGACAAGCCACAGCCTTTTCCCCATATCTGTGAAGTTCTTGTGGGTTTTCTTTTTTCCTCTTCAATAGAGAATTGTACAAACTCTGGCCACAATTTGCATAATTTGTGCAAATTCTGGCAGCAATTCGCACAAATTACACATTTTAAAGCTGGAATTTGCACAAATTGAACAAATTACAGTTGGAATTTGCCCAAATTATGAAGAATGACTGCAATTTGCACAAATTTCTATTGATGAGAAAGAGAGAGAGAGAGAGAGAGAGAGAGAGAGAAGAGAAAACAAAAATAACTGGACAATCTGCGAGCTGCCCTGACTTGATGCAGATTGAGTCGGGCCAGCTCACAGGGAAGCAAGCAAAAATCCTAGTTCAATCCCCAGCATCTCTAGGTAAGGAAAGGCCCCAGTCTGAAACCATGGATAGCAATTGTTGATTAGTATAGACTAGGGATGCCAGAGAAATTTAGACTAAAATGAGCTCAGATGATCTGTGGAATCTACTGCAGACCAACCTCCTCAGGCAGCATAGAATCCATGGACTTAATTTTTTTTTTTCTGAGATGTATGCATATTTATTGGTAGGAAAATACAGACATTTCTGCTGAGACTGGTAAATATATGCAGGGAAAAGTTGCATAGAATGGGAGACAATACTTTAAATGTTACTAAGAAAAATTATGTAAAGTGTTGCGAACCCTCTTACAGAATAATTGGCATATTTTTCTGCGCAACAACGACAACAACAAGAAACTGTCTGTGAATGGACGACAGAACAAAAGGTGCCTGACAGTCCATGAAACACAGATGGAGTGGATTTTACACAGTCTGTACAACCCTAGTGTAGACAATACTGAGCTAGATGGAGGCAGTTTCACTAGTTCCTACCAGGAATGTTATTGTTGTCTCCAAGTGCCTATCAAATGGCTCTTCTATCCAGAGATCATATCAGTTTCTCCACCTGGCAGCTTCCTTATTTAAATTTAATCGTATGTAATCGTATCTCCCTACATTTCAAGTTTTGTTTGTGATATCAGTTCAGGGAGGGAGTCGTGGAGGGGGATTCAGAGGCAATGGAAGGAGAAATTGAATTCAGACTTCAGGCTTCAAGAAGTTTACCACACCTGGATGTATACCCTTAAGATAGTCACAGGCATAGACAATGGATCCATGGAATGGTTGGGAGCAATTCTGAAGCTGTGGTCCTCCTGCTACGTTTCTTATGGAAGAAGACCACTAGTGGCCTCATATCAGTTGCTTTGAGCTTTCTAAAAATGAAGAAGAAGAAGAAGGAGGAGGAGGAGGAGGAAGAGGGGAGGGGAGGGGAGGGGAGGGGGAGAGTGGGATATTATATAGACAGAGATAGAGTAGTTAAAGTTGGACAATGTCCAGAATATCCAGATGTCTGCAAATATCCATGGGGATTGTCTTTGGGTAAAACAGACCTTGGTCTGCTGGGTCAGTGAGCAAATGTAAGTATATGTGATGTTGCACTAGGAAAAATTGAATTTATTTTAATCAGCCACTCTGTATTACAGATGCTGGAGAATTCCACCTCAGACTCAAATGAGTCTGGATTCCAAAGAATCTGACCTCCAGAGTCCACGGTACAGTGGCTGCACTTACCTCCAGGTCTGGAGGAGTTCCTACAGGGAAGCTCTCTGGCTCCTTATAAGAGGGGATACTCCAGTGGTGGCTGTAATTGTAAACAGCTGCAATTTAGGTCAAAGTCAGTACTTTATGGCTGCAAATGGGATACATACAATGCACCATTTATGGCTGTATTTCCTGCAAAAGTCTCACGGCAGCCACCATTAGCGTATCACCTCTTATAGGAAGCCAGAGAGCCACACCACCAACTCTGGTGGACATGGTTTGGACTCCCAAGGATTCCACAGGGCCCTGGGAGGCCTGGGTTGCCCCTCCATAGACCCCTCCCCCCAGACTGAACAGTGTGTGTGTGTGGGGGGGTGTCATACATCCCTACTCCATATAGAATCCTGGCACTTGGAATCAATCATGTGTAGACATGTCTACAACACGCACTGGGAACATCATTTCTGGATGATTGTTTTAAGTCTGTCAATTTCTTTATTAATGGGTGAGGAATTTGTTTCAGTTCGTATCTGACTAGAATGATCCAATCCACACCTCCCAGAACTGAACACAGAACTGAATGCAATGTGTTCTGTACATTTCTGAGCTTCGGTTGTGACTTGCCATCAGAAAAACAACAAAATGCTTTTTTTTTTTTTTCAAAAGGAAAATGTGTACAAACGTACTTTAATCAATGGCAAAAAATGTGTACATTTAAAATGTGCACAATTGATGTGTATATTTGGAAAAGTGTGCACAAAAACACACATTAATCTTCATGTGAAAAAAGCCAAACAAAGTTCACATCCGATATGGACAGAAGTCAGAAGGCAGTTCGATGCTGAAATCCGAGAGCTTCAATGAGTTCAAATTTTGCTGATCCACACATCCCTGAGGGGTGACATTCATGAGGTCAGTTTTCCATGGTATAGTTCAGATGGCATTTCCATATGCACCTTGGTCTCCAAATCTTCTACCTATTACACCCAGTATAAAATAGGGATGTACGAAAGCCTTACCTGGCTCCGCGCCAGGCAATCTACGATGGGGGGGAGGCGCTACGTCCCTCTCCCCAGAATCCTCCCTGGCCGGCTCCGCTCCACACGGCTCCACGGAGCCACTGGCTGGGGCCGGCTGCAGCCAGAGTTCCTGCCGCGGCCGGGCTGCTGCAGCCGCAAATGGCAGCCGTCGTAGCGGCCGCCATTTGCGGCCTTCCAGTCAGCCGTGATAGGCTACGTAAGTATTTTTGTAGTCTATCACGGCAAAGAGCAGGGATGCAAATGGCGGCTGCTATGCCATTTGGGCCCCTGCTCTTTGCCATGATAGGCTACGTAAATATTTCATAGAATCATAGAATAGTAGGGTTGGAAGGGGCCTACAAGGCCATCGAGTCCAACCCCCTGCTCAATGCAGGAATCCAAGTCAGAGCATCCCTGACAAATGGCTGTCCAGCCTCGTCTTAAAGGCCTCCAGTGTGGGAGAGCCCACCACCTCCCCAGGTAATTGGTTCCATTGCCGTATTGCTCTGACACTCAGGAAGTTTTTCCTGATGTTCAGCCGGAATCTGGCTTCCTGTAACTTGAGCCCATTATTCCGTGTCCTGCACTCTGGGATGATCAAGAAGAGATCCTGGCCTTCTTCTCTGTGACAACCTTTCAAGTACTTGAAGAGTGCTATCATATCTCCCCTCAGTCTTCTCTTCTCAAGGCTAAACATGCCCAGTTCTTTCAGTCTCTCTTCATAGGGCTTTGTTTCCAGTCCCCTGATCATCTTTGTTGCCCTCCTTTGAACCCTCTCCAGCTTGTCTGCATCCTTCTTAAAGTGTGGTGCCCAGAACTGGACACAGTACTCCAGATGAGGCCTAACCAGTGCTGAGTAGAGGGGAACTAGTACTTCCCGGGATTTGGAAGCGATGCTTCTATTAATGCAGCCCAAAATAGCATTTGCCTTTTTTGCAGCCACATCACATTGTTGGCTCATATTCAGCTTGTGATCGACGACAATTCCAAGATCCTTCTCGCTCGTAGTGTGGTTGAGCCACGTATCCCCCATCTTGTAACTGTGCATTTGGTTTCTTTTTCCTAGGTGCAGAACTTGGCATTTGTCCCTATTAAATGCCATTCTGTTGTTTTCTGCCCAGCACTCCAGTCTATCCAGATCACTTTGAATTTTGTTTCTGTCTTCCAAAGTATTAGCTATCCCTCCCAATTTTGTGTCATCTGCAAATTTGATCAGCATTCCCTGCACCTCCTCCTCCAAGTCATTAATAAAAATGTTGAAGAGCACTGGGCCCAGGACTGAGCCCTGCGGTACCCCGCTCGTTACCTCTCCCCAGCTTGAGAAGGTCCCATTGAGAAGCACTCTTTGAGTCCGATTCTGTAGCCAACTGTGGATCCACATGATCGTTGTTTCATCTAGCCCACTTCGAGCAAGTTTGCTCATCAGGATATCATGGGGCACTTTGTCGAAAGCTTTGCTGAAGTCGAGGTATATGATGTCTACAGCATTCCCACGGTCTACAAGGGAGGTGACTTGATCAAAAAATGAGATCAGATTTGTCTGGCAGGACTTGTTTTTGACAAATCCATGTTGGCTTCGAGTAATCACGGCATTGTTGTCAAGGTGCTTCCAGATGGATTGCTTTATGATCTGCTCCAGAATTTTCCCAGGGATTGATGTCAGACTGACTGGTCTGTAGTTCCCAGGTTCCTCCTTTTTACCCTTTTTGAAGATAGGGACAACGTTAGCCCTCCTCCAGTCATCTGGCACTTCCCCGGTCCTCCATGATTTCTCAAAGAGAATAGACAGCGGTTCTGAGAGTTCTTCTGCCAGTTCCTTTATTACTCTAGGATGCAGTTCATCTGGCCCTGGAGATTTGAACTCATTCAAAGTAATGAGGTGTTCCTTGACCATATGCCTGTCGATCTCAAGCTGCAATCCTGCCCCTTCAGCCTGTACTTCGCCTTTGCCAGGGGGGTCATAGACCCTCTTTTGGGAGAAGACTGAGCCAAAGTAGGAATTGAGCACCTCTGCCTTTTCTTTGTCATCTGTTATCATTTTGCCATCCTTATTTAATAGCTGAACCACCATTTCTTTCCTCTGCCTTTTACTATGCACGTAGCTGAAGAAAGCCTTTTTGTTGTTTTTAGCATCCCTCGCTAACCTCACCTCGTTCTCCGCTTTAGCCTTCCTGACGCCATCCCTGCAATTCTGTGCTACCTGCCTGTACTCTTCCTTTGTTACTTGGCCTTCTTTCCACTTCTTATATGTGTCCTTTTTTGTTTTCAGGTCATCCCTAAGCTTTTTGTGAAGCCACATTGGCTTCTTCTGTTGTCTTCCACCTTTTCTTCTTGTTGGAATTGTTTGTGATTGTGCCTTGAGAATTTCCTTTTTTAAAAGTTCCCACCCATCTTGGACTCCTTTTCTCGCTAGCATTGTTTGCCATGGGACCTTACTGATCATTGTTCTGAGTTTATTAAAATCAGCTTTCCTAAAATCCAGGGTACGCGTTTGAGTACACTCGGCTTTTGCTTCCCTTAGAACCAAGAACTCAAGTACAACATGGTCGCTTTCCCCCAGAGTTCCTGTAACTGCTACTTTATCCACTAAGTCATCTCTGTTGGTTAGGATCAAGTCAAGGATAGCCGATCCTCTAGTTCCTTCCTCTACTTTCTGTAGGAGGAAGTTATCCGCCACACAAGTCAGGAATTTCCTGGAGGGGCCATGTTTTGCAGAATTTGTCTCCCAACAAATATCGGGGAAATTGAAGTCCCCCATTACTACTACATCATGCTTCCTTAAAACATTGGCTATTTGCTTTTCAAAAGTTTCATCCTTGGCTTCTCCTTGATTGGGTGGCCGGTAGTAGACTCCGACCACCAGGTTCCTTTTATTCTTTGCTCCATTTATTTCAACCCAGATGCTCTCGATGGGGCTACCAAGCTCCTCCTCCTGTATTTCTGTGCAGAGATATGTATTTTTCACATACAGTGCAACCCCGCCTCCCTTTCTGTTCCTCCTGTTCTTTTTGAACAAGTTATATCCTTCAATTGCTGTATTCCAGTCATGAGAGTCATCCCACCAAGTCTCAGTTATACCTATCAAGTCATAATTTCCCTCCTGTATTAAGAGTTCAAGTTCATTCTGTTTGTTTCCCATACTCTGGGCATTAGTATATAGACATCGAAGACCATGTGCTTCATAGTCTGGCTTTCTTCCTACCTGTGTCTGAAGACTATTATTGGGCGCTATCAGCGCTGTTCTCTCCATTGCAGTGCATGCGCCTACGTCCATTGTTACCCCCAACATTACATCTCCCTTCCCCGTAGGATTCAGTTTAAAGCCCTCCTGATGAAGTTCTTCATGCTGTGTCCAAACACATTCTTCCCAGCCTTTGTGAGGTGCAACCCATCCCTAGCCAACAGCCCATCTTCCAGGAAGTATAGCCCGTGGTCCCAGAATCCAAATCTCTCTCGTCGGCACCACCTTCGTAGCCAGTCATTCACCCGGAGTATTTTTCGTTCCCTTTCTATCCCTCTTCTAACTACTGGAAGGATGGATGAGAAAACTATCTGGGCCCCAAAGTTCTTGAGTTTCCTTCCCAAAGCTTCAAAGTCTGACGTGATCTCTTCGTAGCTCCGCTTGGCGGTATCATTTGTTCCCACATGGATGAGAAGAAAGGGATACCTGTCAGTGGGCTTTATGAGTGCAGGCAACCTTTCAGTCACGTCTCTAATCTGTCCTCCCGGGAGACAACATACCTGGCGAGTCCACGGGTCTTCGCGACATACTTGGGTCTCGATCCCACGCAGCAAGGAGTCTCCCACTACTACCACTCTTCTCTTCTTCTTCTTGTAGGCCTGGGTTTCATCGCCTCTGTTTGACTGACCTTTAGCCTCTTGCTCACTCTCATGCAGGTTCCCCTGTGATTCTTCCTCTGCAGGCTGTCCTCCAGTCTCATCTGCAAGTACCTGGAATCGGTTCCACAGCTCCACCGCTTCCACTGGTGCAGAGTGGCGTCTAGTTCTTCTTCTCCTAACTGTCACCGTTTTCCAAGGAGTATCCTCTACTCCATTTTTCTTCTCCTCAGCATTTCCCACTTCTGCCTCATCTTGCTGTTGCTCTTCAAGCTTCTGGTCTGCCCTTTGCTGCTGTAGTTCCCCCATTCTGTCCAAGAACTCTTCGTGTTCTCTTATTCCCCGGAGGGTTGACAGTCGCCGCTCCAGTCCACTTACTTTTTCCTCCAGCAGCGTGATCAACTTGCACTTGTTGCAGGTGTAGGCCATGTTGTTCTCAGGCAAGAAAACAAACATTGCACACACCTTGCAGGTCACCACCACTGGAGAGTCTTGTCCTTCCATAGCCCCTTTTCCCTTTTTGTGTCTAGCTTTGTGATTGTTCTAGACTAGCCTGTGCCTGCTCCTCTACTCAGTAGAGGTTAAAAGCAGAGTCCCACTGGTGTGGAAGTGTGTGTTACAAGACAAATAAATGGGAAAAAGTTAGTTAAAAAAAAAAAAAAAAAAAAAAAAATGTTAGGGGCCTCCCCCTTGACCTCCCCTGCCGAACTCCCCTGGCCAACTCCTGTTTGCTCCCCCTGTTCACTCGCTCTGTTCGCTCGCTCTCTGGGAGCTTGCCTGCTTCTGTAGTCCCTGGACCAGCTGGAGCAGCTTGCTCTGCTCTGCTCTGCTCAGCTGGGAGGCGGGAAACAGACTGAAGCTTCCCGCCCAGTCAGCTGCTGGGAGTACTCAGGCCACACCCCTCCAATTCAGTTGGAGCTCTCAGAAGCTCCTGGTGAGCTCACAGCCAGTCAGAAGGATAAAGGGCAGCGCCCTGGGCTTCCTGCAACCCACTTACCTCTTAGCCTCTGTCTCCTTTGTCTCCTTTGTCTCTTCAACCACTGCAACTCCCCTGGCCAACTCCTGTTTGCTCCCCCTGTTCGCTCGCTCTGTTCGCTCGCTCTCTGGGAGCTTGCCTGCTTCTGTAGTCCCTGGACCAGCTGGAGCAGCTTGCTCTGCTCTGCTCTGCTCAGCTGGGAGGCGGGAAACAGACTGAAGCTTCCCGCCCAGTCAGCTGCTGGGAGTACTCAGGCCACACCCCTCCAATTCAGTTGGAGCTCTCAGAAGCTCCTGGTGAGCTCACAGCCAGTCAGAAGGATAAAGGGCAGCGCCCTGGGCTTCCTGCAACCCACTTACCTCTTAGCCTCTGTCTCCTTTGTCTCCTTTGTCTCTTCAACCACTGCAACTCCCCTGGCCAACTCCTGTTTGCTCCCCCTGTTCGCTCGCTCTGTTCGCTCGCTCTCTGGGAGCTTGCCTGCTTCTGTAGTCCCTGGACCAGCTGGAGCAGCTTGCTCTGCTCTGCTCTGCTCAGCTGGGAGGCGGGAAACAGTAGCCTATCATGGTAAAGGCAGCCACGCAAATGGTGGCCGCTATGCCATTTGTGTGGCTGCCTTTACCTTGATAGGCTATGTAAATACTTACGTAGCCTATCACGGCTGACTGCAAGGATGGAAATGGCGACTGCTATGACGGCTGCCATTTGCGTCTTTCAACCAGCTGTCGCGGCCGCCATTTCAATCCTGGTCTTTGCCATGATAGACTACGTAAGTATTTACGTAGCCTATCACGGCATGCCCCCCCAAAAAAAGGCGTACGCAAATGGCGGCAGCTATGGCGGCCACCATTTGCATTCCCTATTTTTCACCGTAATTGCCTACATAAATATTTACGTAGGCTAGTAAGGCGAAAAATAGGGAACGCAAATGGCGGCCACCGTAGCCGCTGCCATTTGCGCATGCTGGTGTGTTTTTTTTTGGGGGGGGTAGCCGTGATAGGCTATGTAAATTCTTATGTAGCCTATCACGGCGGCAAAGATGCCAATGGCGGCTGAAGCAGCCTGGCCACAGCTGGCCAAGAGACCAGCCGCCATTGCTAACGCCGGAGCCGCTGCCGCTGCATCCACCCCAGGTAAGTGCCATCCCAGGGGATTCCATGGGGGGCGGAGGGGCAGAGGGGCAGGAGGTCGTTCCGCCACGGATTCCGGGGGGCCGGATTCTAAACAATCTGTCCTCTCCAGAATCCGTGGCGGAATTCTCTGCCATCCCTACTGAAGACACATGAGGCAGCCACCTTGCTGAAGCTAAGCAGGTTTGGGTCTGGTCCGTGCTTGGAGGGGAGACCACCTGGGAACCACATGTAGCCTCTTTGAGTTCCATGATGGGAGAAAGGTGGGATATAAATAAATAAATAAATAAATAAATGTAATCTGCATCACACCAAAAAAAAGGGGGGGAGAATATAGATTTATCTCTGAAGTGTGCTATGATACTCAGCAGAGTGAAGCACAGCCAGTAATTAATAATCACCAACACACTCAGCTGGTACTGCTAAGTTAATTTCTTGAGATAGTTTAGAAAGATTCAAGTCTTTGTAGTTGATGAATCTTCCAGAATCATCCTTGCTAGCCAGGTGTAGAGGACTTCTAGAGCTATTTGTTGACTCTTGCAGCACCTTAAAAGCATGGTATGGTAATATAAAGTTCTACTGGCCTAATACCTTATACTTATTACTGTCATGGGGTGAGGTTACCTACCATCCCTTGAATGGCTAGCTCAAAAACAGTAATGAACTACTTGAGTCTTCTATAATGTATACGATCTAATTAGGATGCTTCAGTTTTGCAACCTTGGTTTCAATCTTTTTCTGGAGGTATTTTCTTATATCATAAGACCTTGCCCATTATTTTACTGGTCCCAGCCAGCTTGCTACAGCTTCTTCGATGCTGTCCTTTCTTTGAGGACAGAAAATGCAGAAAAAGAAGTCTGAAGCCTGGTTTAGGTCTTTGCACATGGGCTGCTATGGGTAATAGCCTGTATAAAGCCCCCTCAATACACATTTTGTGGCAAGGTGGCCTAAGGGCAATGAGGGATCATTGAAGAACAGCCAGAACATAAACACAGGTAGTCCAATTTATTTAAATGTATTTAATTGTACTACCTCTCAGTGAGCAATTGAAACTGCCTGCTCGCATTTCTTTATATTTCCACGGGTAGAACAGCTAGATTTGCATTTTTAATGAATTCTGAAAACTCAGGCAGGGGGCCTGGAATATTTCAAGGGTGGGGGGGGTGCAACTTCCACTGCAGCTGGAGTCTTGCTGCCTGCATAGGCTGAGGTTTTACATTGCTGTGTACCACTTTGAAGAGCCTCGTGTGGCACAGAGTGGTAGGCGGCAGTAAAGCAACCGAAACTCCTCCCACGACCTGAGTTCGATCCCAGCGGAAGCCAGGTCTCGGGTAGCCGGCTCAGGTCGACTCAGCCCTCCATCCTTCCGAGATGGAGGCAATGGACTGGGGAAGTGACAAACCAGCAGCTCCCAGGAGGAGTACTACCACTGCATTAATGCTGAACTATGGGGTCATCAGATGTGATAGTCCGAGGTAATCTGGGAACAAGGAGCTGCGGGATGAAGCTAGTAGTTAGAATAAGAGTAAAGTAAGAACTGAAGGACAAACCAGGAGGCAGGAAGACTGAGGAATAAGCTGTCATGACTAAAGGATCCATGAACATGTAGGGATGTACGAAAGTGACTTACCTTTCGCAGATTATGTTGATGGTGGGGGGGAGGCATTTCGTCCCTCCCCCCAGAATCCTAGCCGGGGGGGAGGCGCTCCGTTCCCCCCCCCCGGAATCCTCGAACGGCCGGCTGTGCTCCGTGGCAGCTCCGTGGAGCAGCCGGCCAGGCCTGGCCCGGCCAGGCCAGAGCCATCCGCAGCCGGATTTCCGGCCGCGGAGGGCTCTGGGTAAAAAAAACAACAACCGTGTATTCAAATGGTGGCGGCTGTAGCTGCCGCCATTTACGTACACTTTTTTTTTTTAAACTCACCCCCAGCCGTGATAGGCTACGTAAAGATTTACGTAGCCTATCACGTCTTTTTTGTCTTTTTTTTCACAAGCCTGGAAATGGCGGCGGCGGCAGCTGGTCAGAAGACCGTCCGCCGCTGCCGAAGCCGCCACCGAAGCCACCGCTGGAGATGCCACTGCCCAGAAGATCTGCCCCAGGTAAGTTTCGTCCCGGGTGGGATCCACGGGGGGGCGAGGGGGGTGACAGGCCATTCCGCCACAGATTTCAGGGGGCCTAATGCACTGGCATTCGGCCTCACCGAGATCTGTGGCAGAATTCTCTGACATCCCTATGAAAATGCTGGAGCTCAGGAAGACCTTGTTGCTCAGTCAAAGCTTAACTAGAACAGGAAGCTCTCTTATTGTCCTTCCTGTCTGGGATGATCTTGATGACCAGCCTGGGTGGATGGAATGAGTGCAGAGCCTGAAGATACTGAACTTGTAGCTCAGTGGTCATAACTCAGTGGCAAATGGCATGCTTTCCATGCAGAAGTTCCCAGATTTGATTCCTGGCATCTCCAGGTAGGGCAAGAAAATATCACCCCGGATGTGGAATGAGCTCCCTGAAGAGGTCTGCCTGGTACCTACATTGCACTCCTTCCGGTGCCAGGAGAAGACCTTTTTATTCTCCCAATGTTTTCGCATTTTAGCTTCCTAGTCTTTTAGCTTTGGTGTTTAAAATCTGTATTTTAAAACTCTGCATTGCAGCTAGGTTTTATTCTGGTTATACTGTTATTTCATGCCTTTAAGGTTTCATATTTTATATTGTTTTATGCTGCACTTTGTGGTTTTAATTTTTGTGAACTGCCCAGAGAGCTCTGGCTATTGGGTAGAATAGAAATATGAATGAATGAATGAATGAATGAATGAATAAATAAATCCTGCCTCAAACCCTGGAGAGTTGCTGCCTGTCAGTGCTGACAATACTGGCTGTGATGGATCAGTGGTCTGTCCCAGTATAAGGCAGCTTTCTATGTCCCTAAATGCCTAGACAGATGCTGAACAGGAAGATCAGTTCCAACCATTTAAGGATCTCAAGCTGGTCATTTCACTATCCCTTCCCATTTTTCTACCCACCCCCCAAATTGACAGTCTGCATTCCTCAGCTATTGAGCATGCTCAGTTGTTATTTGGGATCTTTCATCAATAGAAGACAAGTAATAGCAATATAAATGAATACAAGGAAGACTTGCAAAAAAAAATGTTGCCTCTTGGAGTGTTCCAGTCATGCCTTCTTTCATAATACTCAGTTTGATTCACTCTCCTCCCCCAGTTTTCTACCCCCCTCCCAAGACACTATATATTGGTGGACTTCTGCAAATTGCGGGTTTTCCCAAGCATGCTGATACCTCCTTCTTGTTTCTTAGTGGGCTAGTTTTGGCTCCAATCTAGTTGGAACTCACCACCTGAGTTCATTATTATAGGGAGCAGTGTTACTACTTCCCAGAATTTAGCATAAAATGTCCTTGCTGCAGTGATCATAGAACAAATAGATTAGGGATGGCACGGGCATCCAATTCTGTCCAGGAATCCAGCAGACCTGCTCCTTCCCACACCCCTGAGCCCTACTTGCTAAGCCCCTGCCCCTACTTTCCCCCTGCGCGTGCTCAGCAAATGGCCTGCACTCACCCTGGCAGCCTTGTCGAGCTTTGTGGTCACCATTTTCCGAGAAATAAAATGGCGATTGCAAAATGCGCAAACTTGCACAAGCGCAAAAATGAGCATTTTGCGAATGCGCATATTTGTGTATGCACAAAATGCATAGTTTATGAGAAATGCACATTTTTGCACATATGTTAATGTGTGCTTTTGCAAAAATGTGCATTTCACACAAGAATATGTGCATTTGCAAACATGTGCATTTTCACGCACACAAAAACATGAGCATTTTTCCGATCGCCTGTTCGTTTGTTTTTTAGAAATGGCAACCCTGGAGCTCGACAAGGCCACTGGGGTGAGTGCAGGCTGCTCACCGAGAGTGGGAGGGGCTCAAGCACAGTCCAGGGACCAGCGAGTGGAGACAAGGGCCAGGCCAGGCCAGGCAGGAGTCCAGAGAACCTGGATGGGGGTGAGTTCACACATCCCTAAAACAATTCCCCAGTCCTTGTTGTATTTAATAAGTATCACTCCAGCAAAAAGGAGGGAAAGCAACCAAGATGTTGTATAAGGCATAGAAGAATTATACAAGTGCTGGAAGAATCTAATTTTCTCTTTAATGTCATATGTGTCACTTTTATCTCAAAATATCATTGGACCTAAGATTTAAACATATATAAAAACAAATATAGTAAGTCCACAAAGCCCCCATTTGCTGTAATAGGCTCTATCTTAGTGTGGGTGTTCAGGAATTATGTACTAGTAGTTATTTTTTAGTCCCTTGATATTCGCATTTTTAATGTTTTATCATTATGCACTGAGCAGAGGAGTAGCTCATTTCTGCCTAATTCTGAAAAGAGTGAGAGTCAGACAGATGGGGGTGGGAGAGGAAATGTAGACCTTTCAGAAGGAAATGATAGCAGCACAAAAGAAGCTGCATCCTAGTCCAGCAATCTGTTCTGCGGGGGATGATATAACAATTGCAAAGAATCCCCACTGGCTTCTGCAAAAGCTCTCTATAGTCACAGAGATCTGACTGTGAAGGGTATGTGGCAGTTTACGGCTTTCATTTTAGACTACCAAAGCAAGTCTGTTCTCCCAATGGATTGCAAGTGAATGTGGAAATAAAGAGGTGAGACACAGGTAAGTGGGTTGAACCAGGGCCACATATACTGAACTTTGACATGATCTACCAGGATGTCTGTTTGAGAACTTGCAATCTAACAAGTGCACTCAAGCATGGAATCTATGGATGGATGAACATGCAAAGCTGGAGCTCGTCGAAGTTTCCAAGTTCTGTCTCAAAACGTGGTTCACCTTGTTTGCATTCCCGAATGCGAGTATTTTTATTTTTTGATATGAAAATGTGCATTTTCAATTGGGAAAAATTTGAATTTTCAAAAGTGTGCACCCTGAAATGCACACTTCCTCAATAGGCTAAAGGAAGAAAATGAGGCTTTTAGGGGGAAGTGTGCACTTGTACAAGCACACACTTTTGCAACTGTGTGCTTTGCTTTCAAACACCAATGCAAGTTCAGGAATTTGCAAAAATTTCCCAAGAATTCTGCTCCCGCTTGCATTCACATTTGGGGATGCGAAAGGGATATATTTGCATGATTTGTAAAGAGGAACAAAATTCCTGTATGTCCCCTAGTGTAGTCTCGTGGACACTGGGCGAGCCAGTCCTGGCATGTAAGAAGAGTGGGTCTGGTTCCAACACTCTCCAGAGCTATGCATTTCAAGGTGAATAGGGAGGATTTCCCATATCAACCCCTGCTAGGGTGAGACAAACAAAAGCAATCCATACCCTGCCAACAGGTCTGATAGTACTGCCAAGCAACATAAAGGTACCACAAAGCATTAACCAAACCTGGACCCTATCTACCAATTTCCCACACATACCAGATGGCATGTAAAGAAATTAACCTATTTGTGACCCCCACCAGATTGCAAATCCCGTTCTCATAAGATTCCCCTGCCCTGCCTTTAAAGCTTCCATTGGGGTGCTTTTTTTCATGAAGGTTTGCAATACAGGGTGAAAATGTTTCCCTATTAGAGTGAGGGTGAGAAGAACTGCCCTCACTCTGATTTGACTTTGTGATATTGGCACATAGCCAAGTCTGACTGACTTCATGACATCACCAGGAAATCTAGTCAGAATGATTTGATTACAAGACTGGTCCATGACCTAACCAGCCATGGGATGCTGTGATATCAATATATTGCCTATGTGATCCCTGTTTCCAGGAATTACCTGGAATTCCTATGCCATAGGCATAGGAACAGGCCTATGAACATTTGTTTTTAAGCACAAAGGTGTGCAGGTTGTAGATCAGGAAAAGAAGCAGCCACCAACAGGTAGCTAGTATTTTTAAAAAAGTTTTCTTAAAAGGTAAATGCTTATTTGGAAGGCAGCACAGCTCCTCCCGCACAGTTTCAGAACAGGGACAGAATTGTCCCTGGAAAAGGCCCACAACAGGCATCTGCCCTCCACCCTTTGTGTACAATCTCTTGAAAGAATGTTATGCAGTCATGTAGTGCCGTTTCCAGGATTAGCCCCAACTCCATTTTGAAAGCATGTGACAGGAACTGCACTTCTTAGCTTCTTGTAGAAGCTTTTATCTCCAGATTTTTTATTTTTTTTATTTAAATGGTTAGGGACATCAGAAGCTGCCTTATACTGAGTCAAGCCCTGATCAATCTAGCCCAATATTGCCAACACTGACTGGCAGTAACTCTCCAGAGTTTCAGGCAGGATTCTTTCCTACCTCTACCTGGAGATACCAGGGATTGCTCTAACACCGAGCCACCACCAGATCACCTTGGGTTATTGTACATTTTCTAAGAATCACACTGACATACATACGTGCTCACACACACACAGAATTGCACACAAACATACATACACAAGCACACCATGCAGACAGAAAATATAAATTAACTTGGCTTAAAGTACCTTAAAAAAATGCTGTTGGATCTATGTCATGGCTTGTTATATATTCAAGAATTACAAATATGTCTGACTTTACTTAGGAAATGACTAATTTCAACTCTGAATAAATTCCAATTTTTGTCTGCCTCCTAGCTAACAGAAGGGTGGCAATTTATCACAATGTAATGTAACAATGTAATGTAACAGGTCGGAATTAAGATTGCCGGGAGAATTATCCCGGCAACCTCAGATACGCAGACGATACCACCCTAATGGGAGAAAGTGAAGAGGATCTAAAGAGCCTCTTGTTGAGGGTGAAAGTGGAGAGTGCAAAAGCTGGTTTGAAACTCAGCATTAAAAAAATTAAGATCATGGCATCTGGCCCCATCACTTCCTGGCATATAGAAGGGGAAGAAATGGAAGCAGTGACAGATTTTATTTTCTTGGGCTCCAGGATCACCACAGACGGTGACTGTAGCCATGAAATTAAGACGCTTGCTCCTTGGGAGGAAAGCTATGGCAAATCCAGACAGCATAGTAAGAAGCAGAGACATCACCTTGCCGACAAAGGTCCTCCTAATCAAAGCTAGGATTTTCCCAGTAGCAACATATGACTGTGAGAGCTGGACTATAAGGAAGGCTGAGTGCCAAAGAATCGATACTTTCAAACTGTGGTGCTGGAGAAGACTCTTACGAGTCCCCTGGATTGCAAGGAGGTCAAATCAGTCCATCCTAAATGAAATCAACCCTGAGTGCTCATTGGAAGGGCAGATACTGAAGCTGAAGCTCAAATATTTTGGCCACCTAATGCGAAGAGAAAACTCCCTGGAAAAGACCCTGATGCTGGGAAAGATTGAAGGCAAAAGGGGAAGGGGATGGCAGAGGATGAGATGGCTAGATAGCATCACCGCTGCAATGAATATGGACTTGAGCACATTCCGGGAGAGAGTACAGGACAGGAAGGCCTGGTGTGCTATGGTCCATGGGGTCATGAAGAGTCGGACACAACTGAATGACTGAACAACAACAATGTAACTCTATTTCCAATCATTGAAGTTTCTAGGGATGTCAGAGAATTCCGTGATGCATCTCGGTGAGGCCGAATGCCAGTGCATTCAGCCCCCCGAAATCCATCACGGAACAGCCTGCCACACCCCCGCCCCCCGCGGATCCCCCCCATGATGAGATTTACCTGGGGCGGATGTTTCGGATGGCGGCGGCTCCAGTGGCGGCTTTGGTGGTGGCGGCGGCTGGTCTTCCAACTGTCTGCCTCCGCCGCCATTTGCAGTCTGTGTTTTTTTCTCTTCCCCCCCCCCCCATAGACGTGATAGGCTACGTAAAGACTTATGTAGCCTATCACATCTGGGTAAAAAATCCCACAAAACATGTACGCAAATGGCAGCGGCTACAGCCGCCACCATTTGCGTTCCTTATTTTTCGCCATCTTAGTCTACGTAAATATTTACATAGACTATGACGAAGACAAGAAAGGGGAACACAAATAGCGGCTAGGATGCTATTTGCATTCCCCTTTCTTTTCTTCATCTTAGTCTACATAAATATTTACGTAGACTAAGACGGTGAAAAATAAGGAACGGAAATGGTGGCGGCCATCACTGCTGCCATTTGCGTATGCATTTTTTTTTTTTTTTACCCAGAGCCCTCCGCGACCAGAAATCCGGCCGCGGCCGGCCCTGGCCTGGGCCTGGCCAGCTGCTCCGCAGACCTGCCGCAGAGCACAGCCAGCCGTCGAGGATTCCGGGGGGGGAGGACCGGATCGCCTCCCCCCCACCATGAACAGAATCCACGAAAAGTTAAGTGACTTTCGTACATCCCTAGAAGTTTCCCAAGATTTTATTCCATTTTTGTTTGTTTGTTTTTCAGTTTCCTATACTGCTCCTTCATTGCCAAAGGCAATACCAGGGCAATGTACATGAAATTGTAGTAAACAATATAATATTAGTATAAAAATTAAACAGAAGCATGAGCCAGGACCACCACTTATAGTTATAATGGAAGGGAATAATCAAATCTGAAACTAAATTAACCAAAAGGTTAGAGGACTAAGAACTTCTTGAGGTGGTATATTAGCCAGGTCAGCATACTCATGCAATAACTTAAATTTTAAGGGTGCAATCCTATGGCCACTAGACAGTGTCTAGATGGCCATTGTTGTTGTTGTTCAGTCGTGTCCAACTCTTCGTGACCCCATGGACCATAGCACGCCAGGCCTTCCTGTCCTGCGCTCTCTCCCGGATGGCCATAGGATTTTTCAATTTCTGGGAACTGTGCTGCCCACCCTCTTGTAGGTGGCAGTTTGTCTCCAGCTCCACACTTATAAGAGCACCACAGAGCAGGCAAAAAGTGGTCACTCCTGGGGGAGGGGAGGGGACCACAGAAGTCCTGTTACGTTGCTACC
Source organism: Heloderma suspectum (assembly GCF_057233095.1). Classification (NCBI taxonomy): domain Eukaryota; kingdom Metazoa; phylum Chordata; class Lepidosauria; order Squamata; family Helodermatidae; genus Heloderma; species Heloderma suspectum. The sequence goes on from NC_139466.1 coordinate 9,194,911, forward strand.
TATGTGCTAGCCAGCTTCCCCACAATTCTGATGTGTCCTGACTAGACAGCCAAAATCAGCCATCTAGCCACAAATGCAGGGCAGCCTTAGTGCGGAGGAGAGGAATGCCTCTGTGCTGTGCCTACCCTGCATTGGATAGTCATCCACCTCCGAGTTTGGAGGAGGGCAACAATCCCCATGGAATTGTGCTCTAAGTGATCTACTTGTGTGAGTAGCATAATCAGGGCTGGTGCCAATGGTAGGCATAGTTGGGCACCTGCTGAGGGCCCACACCCTGGAAGGGGCCCACTGACAAGAGCCCTGGAGTTGTTCTTCCCCTTCACCATTGCAATCTGCTTGTTCACCTGCCTCTTGCCCTGGGCCAGACAATAGAGGTGGTGAGAAGGAGGAGCAGTAGATGCCACTGCCTACTTACTCACTGGCTGTTTGTGTCTCAAGCAAGCAAGTGGTAAGGATGATGAGAAAAAGGAGGAGGAATAGCAGCTGGTGAGGGTGGGGGTGAGAAGGTGGACTCACTGATGGAGAAGGCCCATGGAGGCTGACTTGCCCAAGGGCTTTCACAGACCTAAAGCCAGCGCTGATGTCAGAGGAGAGGGCTTGAGTGAGATCACATTTCTTCTTCCAATCACAAGAATGTTGCCCAAAGCCTCCCATCTAGCTGGCTGTTAGCCAAAAGCCAATAGACCCAACCATTGCACGGTTGTATCCTCTCAGATTGTTGATCGCAAATTAGTTTCCAGATTTGTTTCCAGATTTGGGGCACTGCTAAGCAACCAGTGTATTTCCATGAGAACTCATGTACCTGAAGGGCCCCCTGTATCCATCTGCCAAATTCAGCCATAACATTATGTTGCGGACACACTTCAACCACATGGAATATACAGGATAATACCGCTTGTCACCGGTCCAGTGATTATTGTAACTCATGGATCATTACTCATAAAATTATGGTCTCTGCATCTTACGAATAAGGAAAACAACAGGTACAAATGTGTCAGGCCTCCTTGCAAATGATTGTTTTAATGGAGGTGCTGAGCTGGAGTGAGATTAGTCTGGTCATATGGCAGATGGGAGCAATATACTGTCACTTCTTGGAAAGACAGCAATGGAGAAGATTTATTGTTTGGCAGACGGTTGGTCCATCCTACTGATAATTACATTTCCAGTGCTGTAAATGAATGAATATAGTGACCTCATGTACGCCAAATAACATTTGTGCCACCTCACTGAGATCAATGCTAACATAATCAGATACTGCTGAAGGTTTATTATACAGCATGTAGTTTGGGACAGTGATCCCAAAAGTAAGTGGATTTTTTCCAAAAGTAGAATATTGTGGCATGAAGCTCACATTCCTTCCAGACTCTGAGCTGATATATTACTTAGATTCTCATTCTGAATTAAAGACCATTACAGAATTCTGTATAAAGGCAAAACAGAAGTACTTTGGCCACATAATGAGAAGACAGGATACCCTGGAGAAGATGCTGATCCTAGGGAAAGTGGAAGGCAAAAAGAAGAGGGGCTGACCAAGGGCAAGATAGATGGATGATATTCTGGAAGTGACGGACTCGACCTTGGGGGAGCTGGGGGTGGCGACGGCCGACAGGAAGCTCTAGCATGGGCTGGTCCATGAAGTCACGAAGAGTCAGAAGCGACTGAACGAATAAACAACAAACAGAATTCTACTTTCAGAAATGAACGCCGACATCACTGAGATCTCTTAAGCTACAATTCTATGCACATGTATTTGATGGGAAGTCCCATTAAACTCAGTGCAATTTAATTCTGAGTAAACATGTATAGTATTGCACAGTAAATGGCAATATCGAGGGGTGAATGCCAATATTCACTGTTTTGCAGTGCAATTCTGAACATGTTTTCTCAGAAATAAGTCCCACTTAGTTCAATGGGACTTATTTCCTTGTATGTTCCTGTAGGATTTATTTATTTTATTTATTGCATTTATACCCCGCCTTTTTTTCCTCTTGCAAGGAACCCAAGGCGGCTTACATTATCCTCCTCCTCTCCATTTTATCCTCGCAACAACAACCCTGTGAGGTGGGTTGGGCTGAGAGTGTGTGACTGGCCCAAAGTCACCCCAATGAGCTTCCATGGCCAAGTGGGGACTAGAACCCGGATCTCCCAGCTCCTAGTCCAACACTCTATTGCTACTATATTGCTACTACTGCTGCTGTTACTATTATTATCACTAATGCTACTGCTGCTATTACTGCGGCTGTGGGGCTATTACTGCTGATGTTACTACTACTGTTGCTGACACCACTACTTCTTCTACTACTGGTCATAGAATCATAGGGCTGGAAGGGGCCTACAAGACCACCGAGCCCAGCCCCCTGCTCAGTGCAGGAAGCCAGATTCCCAGGCAGTCTCCCATCTAAGGACTCACCAGGGCTGACCCTGCTTAGCTTACAGCTGGGGCCTCCTGGTTCAGGGAAGCCTGCAATTCACCACTTCTCCACCCGAGATGGGGGATTCACGTTGCCTCATGGGAGGGCCAGCCCTGCTAAGGTAAGTCATTTCATGGCAACAGTCAAATATCCCCAGATGTTGCCATATGTAAGTGAGCCCTACAGTTCTTCCTAAAGATGATTAAAGAGGTGACTGGCCAGGGCCTTGGGGCTATGATAGAAAAGGCCCTGCTCCCTAGAAAATGGATCGGGGAGGGTGGGGGTCTCCTGAACTAAGGATGGTACTGTTAAGATAAGCTGGGAAGGGTTCTGCATAGCTCAGTTCTGGGTTGTTTGGCTTTAATTGGATTGCATTCTAAGTCCGGGTGTAGGGTGAGGGAGATACCAAAAGGAAAGCCAATGGGAGCATAAGAACGGTTTGTATGGCTAGATGTAAGAAAATAAGATAAGCTCTAACAGGTCAGACCAAGGGTCCAATGCTGCTGCTGCTGCTGCTACGAAGAACAATAATTGGTATAATTGGTATACGTAAAGTTTGTTCTGGGTGTTCATTAACCTTAATCTTAATGGTGAATAACAATAGTCTATTCATTGCATTCATATCACACACTTCTGCATGGCAGCACAAGCATCTTCTCCTAGAAACAGGGAGAATTGGTTGCTCCTGTCCTGATCTCAGTTCACTTTGGAAGTTTGCATGTCAATAAAAGGCGTGCAAATCTAAATTTGACTCACTGCTTGATCTGTGTACATAGTGTTAGGGATGTCAGAGACATACATCTGGGGACTGGAGTTCGATGAGTTTCCCAAGGTTCATCCCCCTGGACTCTGTTTCAGTTCCCACTGTGGTGCCCAACTCGATCTGCAGAGAGTCCAACTAGGGATGTACAAAAGGGACTTACCTTGTCCCGCAGCTTTTTTCGCGGTGGGGGGGAGGCGCTTCGCTTCCCCCCCCGAAGTTCATGCGAGGTGGGGGAGGCTTCCCGCCTCGCCCAGCCGAAATTCAGGCTGGGCAGGAGGTGCCCCATCCCTCGCCGGCAAAAGTCAGGCCGGGTAGAAGCGCACCGTCTACCCGGCCGCAAAAAAACAAAAAAAAACCCCCCAAACCACCCCCATGATAGGCTTTGTAACGATTAACGTAGCCTATCACGGCTAGATTTGCAAAGTCAGCCATGATAGGCTACGTTAATCGTCACGTAGCCTATCACGGGTGACTTTGAAAAATAAAAAGTGCGTACGCAAATGGCGGCCCACATAGGGAGCCGCCATTTGCATTCCTTATTTGGTCCCTGTAGTCTACGTAAATCTTTACGTAGACTACAGGGATCAAATAAGGAACGCAAATGGCGGCTCCCTATGGGGGCCGCCATTTGCGTACGTGCTTTTTTTTTTTTTCCAAAGTCACCCGTGATAGGCTACTAGGGGTGGACGAAAGTGACTTACCTGTCGTCGAAGCTTGTTCGCGGTGGGGGGGAGGTGCTTCGCTGCTCCCCCCGCGAAGTTCAGGCCAGGGGGGGAGGCTTCCCGCCTCGCCTGGCCGAAATTCAGGCCGGGGGGGGAGGCACCTCACCTCGCCCGGCCGCGAACTCAAAAGTTTTTTTAAAAAAACAAAAACGCCCCCGTGATAGGCTACGTGACGATTAACATAGCCTATCACGGCTAGATCTGTAAAGTCAGCCATGATAGGCTACGTTAATCGTCACGTAGCCTATCACGGGTGACTTTAAAAAAAAGAAAAAAGCACGTGCGCTAATGGCGGCCCCCATAGGGAGCCGCCATTCGCGTTCCTTATTTGGTCACTGTAGTCTACGTAAATCTTAAAAAAAAAAAATTCTTTTCTTGGAATGGCGGAGGCCGCTCCCACCCCGCACGAAGACTCGCCGAACTGCCGGCCGGACCCGCCGCCGGGAGGGACATTCGGCAAAGGTAAGTCCCGTCCCGGGGGGGGTGCGGGGTGCAGGGGGTGCGGAGAATATCTCCCCGAAACTTGTTCGGGGGGCCGAACACGTTGGCGCTCGGCCCCCCGAAGTTTCGGGGAGAAATTCTCTGCCATCCCTATAGGTTACGTGATGATTAACGTCGCCTATCACGGCTGACTTTGGAGATCTAGCCGTGATAGGCTACGTTAATCGTTACATAGCCTATCACAGGGTTTTGTTTTGTTTTTTACTTTCCTTGTAATGGCGGCGGTGGCAGCCAGTCGAAAGACCGGCTGCCGCCCCCGCCCCTGACGAAGACCCGACGAACCGCCGCCGGGACCCGCCGCCGGGAGGGACATTCATGAAAGGTAAGTCCCATCCTGGGGGGGTGGCAGAGAATTTCACCGCCAATTTCGGGGGGCCGAATGCATTGGCACTCAGCCCCCCGAAGTTTCGGGGAGAAATTCTCCCCCATCCCTAAGTCCAACCAGTTTGTGGATGTCCCAGGCATTTTGTGCATCCCCCCCCCCCGGTGCTGCAATTTGCACACATTTCTTAGGAATTTGTGTAAATTTGACCCTAAGTTGTGCAAATTGGTCAGAAAGTTGCAGAAATTGCAGAATCTGCAAAAAAAAAGTGCAAAAAAGTTCTCAGAGTTTGAGGGAAAAGCCCGTAGCTTGGCTCATAAACACAAATTGAGCTGTTTATGCTGCGGAACTTTCTCAAATAAAAAGAAAAAAGAGAACCAGATTGCCCAGCAATGGACAACTCTCAATGGTCTTCATGTATTGTGTATCCTATACACAATAACACTTTGTTTTAGAAATGGCTTTTTGCCAGAGATCAACCTAACTAAAAGGCTGAGCTGTTCCTTGTCTGTGCTTATTTCCAATAGGATATGAGCTTCAGAAACCAAGCGGCAGTGTTTTGACTTAATGGGACCTAATTGAAAGTCAGTTTTCAAACACTCCACTAAGAATCACTCTGCATTGCATTCTAAAATAATCATTACCGTCTTTTATAAACAGGAGGGGGAGGGCAGAAAATTAATTTCTCCAGTCTTGCCACTTTGGTGTATTAAATCAAATTCCTACTGTCAAGTCACCTTATTAGTCACAGGACTAAAAATTAAATGAATTCTTCAGTATGAATCATCAAGTTTCTTCAGAACTGGTGGTAAACAAATCTTGCACGACTGGACTGCAGAAGTTAACGATGTAGCAGCAAGCATGATTCCTGGCAAGGGAACTGTGCTCCCTTGGTAGGGCTGAATTTGTAAAAGAATAAAAATTAAAATACTAACAACACAGAAATGTTATTCACAAATATATTGTTTAAACAAACAAATGTAATGTTGTTATAACCTAAGAGTATTCTTCTAAGGTTTACACACTGGATTGCATACATCTCTTACGATTGTATGCATAGCTGATAGCTCTGGTACTCAAAATGAGACTTCAGGCATTTTTTTCCTGCAATTTGGTAGAGCCCACAATGCATCTGGTAGGCCACATGTTTTGCATGAAGAAGACATCACATTCAATACCTACCATTCATTTAAAAGGATCTCCAATAGAATGACTGGAGACACTTCTGACAGTCAGGGATAACACTGGGCCGCAAAGACAATGTGCAAATGTTTCCATTGTGTATATCATGGTTTCAGCATTCAAGGATTACTTTATTCTATATGATTAGCCTGAGAATTATTTCCCATTGTGCACATTATATCCTAACACAACGGAGTCCAAAATCCTGCTGGGCATGCTCAAACAAGCCCTCTGGATCTCAGCCACCATCTTACACGTAGTGCTCCTTTATCTCAAAAGGCACAAAGCAGCTGTTTCAATGCAAATGGATCTTTCATTTAGGCAACCTCACTTTCAGTTAAGGCTGAGCTAAGCCAAGTGCTCTCCATGGAGAACATTTGGCTCAAGTTGTGTTGTGTGCTTCAGAGAGCAGTGGTGGTGGGGTGGGGGGACCAAAGAAGGGTGAAAATCACCTCCTGGCTCACTTTATTTTGACACAGACACCTGTTCTTCAGTGGCAGTGCCCCTTCCAGCTGTGGGAGTGGCAGCATGCTTAGGGGTTAATTCTTCTCCCAGTGTTCCCCTCAGAACAACATTAGACCACCACACATCACATCATTTCAAGGTGAATTGCGGAGAGGCGAAAAAAGAAAAGAAAAGAAAGATAGTGACTGCCACCTTCACTTCGTTCACACAAAAATTTCCTGTGGATGCGACAGTGACAGGAGCTCAGGGGGAGGGAGAGATTTTGATTCAGCCAAAGTTTCAGCATTGCAAATAGGGCCACAGTACAAAACATCGCTGTTATACAGAGAAGCCCAGATTTTTGTTTTGCAAGTAAAGATGTCCTGACATTTTATTGGAACAGAATATTCCTGTTTTGCAAGTGTTTGCCTTCTTTTACACCCCCCCCCGCTCCCCCTCAGCCTCCTTAACAGAATTTGGCTGTCTGTTGACCCGGGTTGTTAAGTAGAATTCTTTTGTACATGCACAGACAAAATTGAAGGTTTATTCTTGTAAGCACATTCTTCGAGACGCAAACATTCATCTGACACACTTGAGTGGTTTCTAGTGTGAAAAATGGTGCTATTTTCTTTACTTATTCTAACCTACAATAAGTGGCTCAGGCTATGGAGTACCATAAGCAAATGAAGTCACAATTTCCTTGTCCCAGATATCCTTGGGACATATTCAAAATCCCAAATAAATAAATAAATAAATAAATAACACTTTCTCAATTAATAGTGGGAGGGATTAATAGAAAAATGACAATCTTTTTAATGTGAGTCCCTTTTACATGTTAAGGGGAAAACAAACAACAACAACAAAACAACAACCCAGCAACAACTGGGTTAGTCATCATTTAGTCTGTGAGCTGTTTGGAATCAGACATTGTGCAATCCCTGTAAACCTCTTTGTTTAGAATTATAGATATGGAGATGGCCATGTAGATCACCTACTTCAACTCGCTGCTCAAGAAAAGAAATTTAGAGCTAGAGTGTACCCAACAGATGGATGCCCCACCTCTGTCTGAAGACTTCTAGTGAAGGAAAGCCCACCACATCCCTAACTAAGCAATGGGTTCCACTGTCAAACTGTTGTTACAATTGATAATTTCCCCGTAATGTTCAATTAAAATCTATCAGCCTATAACTTAACCCCTTAGATGAATCTAGACGTTCCAGTGGAACTTCTGGTTCCTTTGTTCACAGGGTGTTTACCTTTGAATATGAAATGATGGGGATGAATGACAGGGAGGGATGATTGCCTCCATGCCCTGTCTGTGGTCTCCCCAAAAGCATATCAGCCAATATCCAAACCAAGATGGTGGACAAGATGCCATTTGCCCTAATCCAGAAGGACTTTTTTTTCTGCTTTTATTAGCCATGATAATTAGAAACGGAATCAGAATGTACAAAGTCATTATATCTTGAATGAACAGATGCTTGTGGTGGCAGGGGGGAATTATCACCTTCATGTCCTGCTTGTGGGCTTCCCAGAAGCATATGGTTGGCTGCTGTTAGGAGGATGATGTTAGCCTTGATGGACTCTCATTCTAAGTCATGCTCTTATTTGTCATGATCTCATGACCTCCAATGGCTTAGACCTTTTTTTTTCTTCTTCTTCTCTGGAAAGGTTTTGTACCAGCACCTGTCCAGATTGCAAGTTGATCCACAAGTAATTTTTGCAGTCCTATTCAGAGTATCATCTTTGACAGTCTACTGATGGTTAGTGACAGAACACACTCAAGTCAATGAGGCCCTATGATTCTATTGCAAATTAGTGTTATGATCCAGAAATTGTAAAACCTATAACACCTTCCTCTTTACAGATGTCCTGCCCCTGGAACATAGATTAGGAACAAAGCAGCATGTAGTCATCCACATATGATTTTTTTTTCATGCTTTCTCACATCAGCAACAACTGTCACTGCAGTGCCAGCTAGCAGATTAATAGGAACAGGGTCAAAAGGTTTTGCATTTCTGGGTCATATCACTAAGTGCAATGGAATCATAGCTTTTAGCCTCATTAACTCAGAGGACATTCATGTAGCTTTCACCAAATATAAGCAAGTTCATTGTTACTAATTAAACATGCCCACCACTTCGCAGCATCTTTAATTTAATGAGCCCTGTATATAGAATCATAGAATAGTAGAGTTGGAAGGGGCCTACAAGGACATCGAGTCCAACCCCCTGCTCAGTGCAGGAATCCAATGCAGAGCATCCCCAACAGATGGCTGTCCAGCCTCGTCTTGAATTCCTGTAGTGTGGGAGAGCCCATCACCTCCCTCAGTCATTGGTTCCATTGTCGTATTGCTCTAACAGTCGTGATGATTCTCCTGATGTTCAGTCAGAATCTGGCTTCCTGTAACTTGAGCCCATTATTCCATGTCCTGCACTCTGGGATGATCGAGAAGAGATGCTGGCCTTCCTCTCTGTGACAACCTTTCAAGTACTTGAAGAGTGCTATCATATCTTCCCTCAGTCTTCTCTTCTCAAGGTTAAATATGCCTAGTTCTTTCGGTCTCTCTTCATAGGGCTTTGTTTCCAGTCCCCTGATCATTTTTGTTGCCCTCCTCTGAACCCTCTCCATTTTGCCTGCAGCCTTCTTTAAATGTGGTGCCCAAAACTGGACACAATACTCCAGATGAGGCCTAACCAGTCCTGAGTAGAGGGGAACTAGTACTTCCTGGGATTTGGAAGCGATGCTTCTATTAATGCAGCCCAAAAGAGAATTGGCCTTTTTTGCAGCCACACCACATTGTTGGCTCATATTCAGCTTGTGATCTACAACAATTCAAGCACCCTTTTCACTTGTAGTGTTGTTGAGCCAGTGTATCCCCCAACTTGTAACTGTGCATTTGGTTTCTTTTTCCTAGGTGCAGAACTTGACATTTATCCCTATTAAATTTCATTCTGCTATTTTCTGCCCAGCTCTCCAGTCTATCAAGATCCCTTTGAATTTTGTTTCTGTCATCCAAAGTCTTAGCTATCCTGCCTAGGGATGGCGGAGAATTCCACCACGGATTTCAGTGAGGCTGAATGTACTGGTATTCGGCCCCCCGAAATCTGTGGCGGAATGGCCTGCCACCCTCCCTGCGGATTCCCCCTGGGAAGAGGCTTACCTGGGGTGGATGTTCCGGGCAGCAGCGGGTCCGGTGGCGGGTCCGGCTGCAGCGGCTGGTCTTTCGACCGGCTGCGGCAGCCGCCATTGTCATCCTGGTCTTTGCCATGACAGGCTATGTAAGTATTTGCCTATCATAGCAAGCCAAGCAAAAAAAAAAAAAGAATGGCGTACACAAATGGCGGCGGATACAGCGGCCGCCATTTGCGTTCCCTATTTTTTGCCATTTTAGTCTATGTAAATATCTATTACGGCGAAAAAAAGAGGAACGCAAATAACGTAGTGGCCACTATTTGTGTTCCTTTTTTCCTACATAAATATTTACGTAGGATAAAACTGTGAAAAATAGGGAACGCAAATGATGTAGCTGCTGCCATTTGGATATGCGTTGTTGTTTTTTTGCATGCTGTGATAGGCTACGTAAATACTTATGTAGCCTATCACGGCCTCCGCAGGGACACAAAAGGAGTCCCTGCATTAGCCGTGATAGGCTACGTAAGTATTTACGTAGCCTATCATGGCTATGATCAGGAAGCGAATGGCTGCTGCCATTCGCAAGTCAGCGCGGACGGCAGCAGGTAAGTGCTCCATTTCATGCATCTTTCATGGGTTGGGGGCTCCATTCTGCGCACTTTTCGTGGGTTGGGGGGGCGGGGGCTTCGTTCCGCCATGGATTTCGGGGAGCTGAATGTACTGGCATTCAGCCTCACCGAGAACCATGGTGGAATTCTCCACCATCCCTAGTTGCTTTTAGCCTCCCCTTCCTCACCTCAGCTCATTCTCAGCTTTTGCCTCCCTGACGCCATGCCTTGAATTCTGTGCTACCTGCCTGTACTCTTCCATTGTTGCTTGGCCTTCCTTCCACTTCCTATATGTGTACTTTATTTTGTTTTCTGGTCATCTCTTAGCTTTTTGTGAAGCCACATTGGCTTCTTCTGTTGTCTTTCAATTTTTATTGTTTGAATTGTTTGTAATTGTGCCTTGAGAATTTCCTTTTTAAAAAACTCTGACCAATGTTGAACTCCTTTTCTTGTTAGAGGCACTTGCCATGGAACCTTACTTATCATTGTTCTGAGTTTATTAAAATCAGCTTTCCTAAAATTAGGGATGTACGAAAGTCACTTACCTTTTTGAAGGGTGACATTCGTGGGGGGGGGAGGCACTCACTCCCTCCCCCCAAAATTCTCTCCGGCCGGCTCCGCTCCGTGGAGATTCCGCAGAGCCGCCGGCCGGGGCCACCTTCAGCTGGACATCCGGCCGCTGGGCAGCCTGCAGGGATGCAAATGGCAGCTGCCATAGCTGCCGCCATTTGCATCCCTGTATTTTGCCGTGATAGGCTACATAAAAATTTATGTAGCCTAACACAGCAAAAAAAACACAAAAAAAACAGTGACGCAAATGGCGGTGGCTACGGCGGCCTCCATTTGCGTTCCTTTTTTTTTTTTTTTGCCATAATAGCCTACATAAATATTTACGTCGGCTATCATGGCAAAAAAAAAGGGAACACAAATGGCGGCCACCGTAGCCGCCGCCACTTGCGTAGGGATGTCAGAGAGTTCCACCACAGATCTCGGTGAGGCCAAATGCCAGTGCATTCAGCCCCCCAAACTCTGTGGTAGAACAGTCTGCCACCCCCCGCCCCCCTGCGGATCCCCCCCGGGACGAGACTTACCTGGGGCGGATGTTCCGGACAGCGGTGGCTCCAGCGGCGGCTTCGGCGGCAGCGGTGGCTGGCCTTCTGACCGGCTGCCACCGTTGTCGCCATTTGCAGTCTGTTTCCCCCCCCCCCATTCGTGATAGGCTAAGTAAGTCTTTACATAGCCTATCACGTCTGGGTTAAAAGAAAAAAAAACGTACGCAAATGGCTGCGGCTACGGCCGCTGCCATTTGTGTTCCTTATTTTTGGCCGTCTTTGTCTACGTAAATATTTACGTAGAATAAGACTGCCAAAAATAAGGAATGCAAATGGCGGTGGCCGTAGCCGCTGCCATTTGCTTACGCATTTTTTTTTTTTTAACACTGATGTGATAGGCTACATAAGTCTTTACATAGCCTATGATGGCTGAATTCAAGGACGCAAACGGCGGCCGCTATGGCCACCGCCATTTGCATCCCTGCTAGCCAGCAGCTGGATGTCCAGCTGCTGGCGGAGGCGGCTGGCCGGCGGCTGTGAGGAATCCCCACAAAGTGGAGCCGGCCGGCCAGGTAAGCAGGGCTTCGTACACCCCTAGATTTGCATTCCCTTTTTTTTGCTGCGATAGGCTATGTAAATACTTACACAGCCTATTACAGCTTCTGCAGGGATGCAAATGGTGATGAAGGGAATGGCGGCCGGGGCCGCAGCCACCATTCACAGAGCAGCATGAATGGCACTGGGTAAGTGTCCCATTTTCTGTGCCTTTCCTGGGGTGTGGGTGTGGGAGGGCTTCATTCTGCCATGGATTTTGGGGGGCCGAATGCACTGGCATTCAGCCTCACCGAGATCCATGGCAGAATTCTCTGACATCCCTACGTATAATCCAGGCTATGGGTTTGGCTACACTTGGCTTTTGCTTCCTTTACAACCATGAACTCAAGTATAACATGGTCGCTTTCCACCAGAGTTCCTGTAACTGCTGCTTTACCCACTATTGGTTAGGATCAAGTCAAGGATAGCCGATCCTCTAGTTCCTTCCTCTACTTTCTCTAGGATGAAATTATCTGCCACAAGTCAGGAATTTCCTGGGGGGAAATTTTTTGCAGAATATGTCTCCCAACAAATGTCGGGGAAATTGAAGTTCCCCATTAGTACTACATCATGCTTCCTTCAAACATTGGCAATTTGCTTTTCAAACGTTTCCTCCTCGTCTTCTCCTTGATCAGGTGGCTGGTAGTAGACTCTGACCACCATATTCCTTTTATTCTTTGCTGCATTTATGTTAACCCAGATGCTTTTGATGGGGCTACCAACCTTATCCTTCTGTATTTCTGTGCAGCAATATGTATTTTTAACATATAGCGCAACCCCACCTCTCTTTTTGTTCCTCCTGTTCTTTTTGAACAAGTTATATCCTTCAATTGCTGTATTCCAGACATGAGAGTCATCTCACTAAGTCTCAGTTACAACTATCAAGTCATAAGTTTCCTCCTGTATTAAGAGTTCACATTCATTCTGTTTGTTTCCCATACTCTGGGCATTAGTATATAGACATCGAAGACCATGTGCTTCATGGTCCGGCTTCCTCCTACATGTTTGCGCCTCCCCCCCACCGTGAAAGATTCTGCGAAAAGGTAAGTGAGTTTCGTAAATTCCTAGCCACGGATCTCAGTGAGGCCAAATGCCAGTGCTTTTGGCCCCCCAAAATCCATGGTGGAATGAAGCCCCCCACCACCACCCTGCAAAAGGTGCGCGAAACAGAGCACGTACCTGGTGCGGTTCACGCTGCTTTGTGAATGGCGTCTGTGTCTGCCATTCGCTTCCTCATTTAGGCCATGATAGGCTACGTAAATACTTACGTAGCCTATCACGGCTAACACAGGGACGCCATTTGCATCACTGCGGAGGCTGTGATAGGCTACGTAAATATTTATATAGCCTATCACGGCAAAAAAAAGGAACACAAATGGTGGCTGCCGTAGCTGCTGCCATTTGCGTTCCTGGTTTTTTTGCCGTGATAGGCTACATAAATATTTACGTAAAAATATTTAAAATATTTTTTAAAAAACAGGGGCGCAAATGGCGTAGCGGCCACCATTTGTGCCTCTGTCTTTCGCTGTGATAGGCTACATAAATATTTACGTAGCCTATCACGGCCAAAAACAGGAACACAAATGGTGGCCGCCATAGCCACCACCATTTGCGTCCGCAGGCTCCAGACACCTGCGAATGCACCCGGCTGGTGGCTCTGCGGAGTTGCCATGGAGCGGAGCTGGCCAGGTTAGGATTTCAGGTGGAGGTGCGGAGCGCCTCCCCCCCACCGCGAATCACCCCTGCAAAAAGGTAAGTGACTTTTGTACATCCCTACTCCTTGCTGCATGGGATCCAAACCCAAGTATGTCGTGAAGACCTGTGGACTTGCCAGGTATGCTGTCTCCCAGAAGGATGGATTAGAGATGTGACTGAAAGGTTGCCTAAAGCCCACTGACAGGTAACCCTTTCTTCTCATCCCTGAAAGGTTCATAAAGCCCACTGACAGGTAACCCTTTCTTCTCATCCCTGTGGGAACAAATGATACCACCAAGCAGAGCTATGAAGAAATCATGTCAGACTTTGAAGCTTTGGGAAGGAAACTCAAGAACTTTGGGGCCCAGATTGTTTTCTCATTCATCTTTCCAGTAGTTAGAAAGGGAAAGAAAAATACTCCAGGTGAATGACTGGCTACAAAGGTGGTGTTAGGGATGTACAAAAGTCACTTACCTTGAACGAAATTTGATTCGTGGTGGGAGGGAGGCGCTCCGTCCCTCCCCCCAAAATTCTGGCTGGGGGGGGGAGGCGCTCCATCCCTCCACCCACGAATCCTGTCCGGCCAGGCCGCAAATGGCGGCAGCCGTAGCCACCGCCGTTTGCGTTCCTGCAGTCAGCCATGATAGGCTACGTAAATGTTTATGTAGCCTATCACGGCTGAGTAAAAACAAACAAACAAACCGCACATACGCAAATGGCGGCACCCATGGGCCCCGCCATTTGCGTTCCTTATTTTGGCACGTCTAGTCTACATAAATATTTACGTGGACTACGGCGAAAATTAGGGGAACGCAAATAGCGTAGCATCTATTTGCATTCCCCTTATTTTTGCCGTAGTCCACGTAAATGTTTACGTAGACTAGATGTGCCAAAATAAGGAACGCAAATGGCGGGGCCCATGGGCGCCACCATTTGCGTACGTGCGGTTTGTTTCCGCAAACAAACATCCTTTTTTTTCCTCCCCCTGGAATCCTTGACAGGGGGGAGGTGATCTGGTCCTCCCCCCCGGAATCCTCGATGGCCAGCGGTTCCGGCGGTGGCAGCTGGTTTCCTGGCCAGCCGCGGCCGGGTTGCTGCCGCCGCCATTGCCATCCTGGCTTGCAGCCGTGATAGGGTACATAAGAATTTACGTAGCCCATGGCGGGGTAAAAAAACAAACAACCCCCCCCAGCGTATGCAAATGGCAGCCGCTATGGCAGCTGCCATTTGCGTTCCCTATTTTTCGCTGATTTATCTTACGTAAATATTGGTTTCATTGCCTCTGCTTGGCTTCCCTTTAGCCTCTTGCTCTCTCTCATGCAGGTTCCCCACTAATTCTTCCTCTGCAGGCTCATCCTCAATACCTGGAAAGGGTTCCCTATTTCCACTGCCTCCATTGGTGCTGAGTGTCTTCTAGTTCTTCTGCTCCTAACTGTCACCCTTTTCCAAGGAGAATCCTCTACCTCATTTTTCCTCACCTCAGCAGTTTCCTTTTCTGCCTCAGCTTGCTGTTGCTCTTCTAACTCCTGTACGTCGCTTTGCTGCTGTAGTTCCAGTGTTCTGTCTAGGGATGTTGAAGAATTTCTCCACGAATCTCTGGGAGGCCGAATGCCAACGCATTCGGCCCCCCGAAATTGGTGGAGAAATGGTCCGCCACCCCCCCGCCACCCCCCGGGATGGGACATACCTTGGTTGAATGTCCCTGGCGGCGGCAGCTCCCGGCACCGGTTTGGCGGTGGCGGCAGCCGGTCTTCCGATTGGCTGCCACCGCTGCCATTTCCAAGTGTAAAAAACAACAACAACAACAACAACAAACATGATAGGCTACGTAAAGATTTACGTAGCCTATCATGGCTAGATTTTCAAAAAACACCGTGATAGGCTACGTAAATGTTTACGTAGCCTATCACGGCTGACTTTGGAGAAAAAAAAAAGCACGTATGCAAATGGCGGTGCCCATGGGCGCCGCCATTTGTGTACGCGCTTTCCCCCCCAAAAAAGTCAGCCGTGATAGGCTACGTAAACATTTACGTAGCCTATCACAGCTGACTGCAGGGACGCAAACAGTGGCGGCTACAGCCGCCGCCATTTGCGACTCGGCAGGAGAAGAGGATTTGCGGCCGGAGGGACGGGACACCTCCCTCCCAGCCAGAATTTCGGGGGGAGGAATGGAGTGCCTCCCCCCCCACTGCGTAGCAAGCTGTGGGACCAGGTAAGGGACTTTCGTCCTTCCCTAGTTCTGTCCAAGGACTCTTCGTGTTCTCTTATTCCCTGGAGGGTCGACACTCGCCGCTCCAGTCCTCTTACTTTTTCTTCCAGTAGCGTGATCAACTCGCACTTGTTGCACATGTTGGCCAAGTTGTTCTCAGGCAAGGAAACAAACATGGCACACACCTTGCATGGCACACATCACCACTGGAGAGTCTTGTCCTTCCATATCTCTATTCCCTTTATGTTTCTAGCTTCCTAGTTGTTCTAGAGTAGCCTGTGCCTGGTCCTCTACTCACTCTTTGCCTTTGACTCCTTTGTCTCTTCTGCCACTGCAGCTCCCCTGGCCAACTCCTGTTTACTCCCCCTGTTTGCTCGCTCTGATCACTCGCTCTCTGGGAGCTTGCTTGCTTCTGTAGTCCCTAGACCAGCTGGAGCAACTTCCTCTGCTCTGCTCAGCTGGGAGGCAGGACCTTTGTCCCCCCAGGGTGGGAGAACAACATTCTGAGGAACATGTACCAAAGATGAAGGGCCATTTGTTTATGTATTTGTTTACACAACAATGATTTTGAACCCACTTATCAGCAGGTTTCCCCAAATATTCTGAAAGGGTGAGAGGCTATTTAAGGGATTAGTCCAATCAGGGTGGTCACTTTTAAGTGACCACTTAATAAATGAAGGATTTGACAGACACTTAAGCCCTATGCAGGCATTCACCTGCTCAAATGTAGGACCAAAGTGGGGAGGAGGACATGGTCATGCACACACACCCTGCCTCCAACATTTCCATGAAGCTGGCTGCTGGTTAGGCCTTTGTGCATTGATTGTGAAGGTCTGTAAAGCACTCTGTAAGTGTGTTCAGCTTCAGATTCGTTAAGTCCAATCAGGGGAATCCTTCCTTATTAGGTTTCCGTAAGCACATTCAGATGAACATGCCCATGGAGTCCTTTTCAGGTCTTCACAATCATCATGCAAAGGTGTAACTGGCAGCCAAGCATGAAGGGATATTGCTGGGTGGGACTTATGTACATGCCCAGATCCCCTTCCCCACTTTAGCCATACATGTGAGCAAGCAAAGACCTGCATGGGGCTATAACTGAGTGAGATTGTAAGTGGACAGGTAGCTTCATATGGCATACTGGTATCCTTAAAGTTGCCCATTTTATAAACTCTCATTTTGTATATCAATAGATTTGGGGTTAGGCATTTTGTGGAATAAACTAGGCATCTTGAACTAGATGGTTTACTTCCCCCTCCCCCCATTAGCCCTACACCATGATCTGTAAGGCTCTATCTCCCAATTTGTCAAAATGTTCCCAACTCCACTCAGATCCACCAAAGTCTGCTAGTCTTTATCTTATGACTGGCATAAAGCTTATGAATTGTCCTCCAGTTTAAGGCCATATGGACTAAGAGTTCTGAGTCTGTAGATCCAGAAGTTTTCCTTTCTGCAAAGAATGTAAGTGTCCTTTGTTGACATGCTTATACAAAGGAAAATGTCTTGATCTACAAACTCAGAACTTTTGGTCCAAATGGCCTTAATCTGGAGGACAGTAATTAGCTTTATACCAGTCATACCTCTGTTTTTGTTTTTATTTTGTTTTGTTTTGTTTTGTTTCTCTCTCCTTAGGAATGTTCATCTCCCAGCATTCCAAACTGCCACTCTTGGTATCCATTTAACATCCCAGCTATGGATGTGGGTGGAAGCCAAAACATTTAGCTCTAAATATATTTGGAAATCACTCTGTTGTTAGTCTGTCTTTCACATATATTTAAACTGACTGCATCCATAGTGGATTCAGAGCCTCCTTGTTGCTTTGCTGTTGTGCCACTTTACGTCTCTCTCTCTCTCTCTCTCTCTCTCTCTCTCTCTCTCACTCTCTCTCTCTCTGTGCTGAACAAGGAACTGAGTGAAACAAAAATTGTTGACAGATTCACCATTCCTAGGAAGAGAACAAACCGTTTAGTGCTCCAAATCTCTTTTGCAAGTTCTGATATCAATTACAATTTCAGACTATTGACCTATTTACATCTGAGCAGCCAGAGCTAGGGTAATGAGTTTATTTAATGGAAGTAACACACCAGTAAATTGTTGGCTTTCAGACTTATGCAGCAGTCATTACAACACACACACACACACACACACACACACTTGCTTCAAAACCATGTTCTGATGAGGGCTGAGCTGAAAATTCTCTCATCTTGACTTTCACTTCAAGTTAAAATCAAAATGAGAGACTTGAAGATGGTCAAACCCCCTCCCCATCACATACCATCTTGCACATCATCTGTATTGTTTTGATGCTGTCCATGCGGTTTCAATAGATGCTGCTGTTTCTTGGTGCCATTTTACTCTTTCTTCTTGGCCCTCATTGCTTTTATCTTCATTGCCAACATTAATCTAGTTGGCTGTGGTGACCCACATGGCTTTGTTGATGACTTTATGGATGTTTGTCAGCAAAACCACATGGGTTGGCAGAGACAATTATTAAATAGCATTGGGAGCATAGGAAGCTGCTGTATACCAGGTCAGACTATGTGACTACTTAGCCCAGTGTTGTCTAAACTGACTGGCAGTGGCTTTCCAGGGTCTCAGCTGGATGTCTTTCTCATCAGCAGCTCCTTCATACCTGGGCACATATATGGAATTGCTGGGGATTGCACCTGGGACCATTTGCTTTACCACTGAGCCATGGACAGTGGTCTACCAGTGAGCAATAGTCACACTTGATTATGAGGCTAAGGCACCAAAAACAATGAGGGCAAAGAAGAAGGAGAGAAATTGAACCAAGAAGTAGGACCACCAAAACAATTGCCAGTCAGTCCGTTTAGTTATCTAGAAGTCTGATTTCCTCCTTCCCACCCCAGAGAGGAGCCATTAATTAAGAGGATGTCAGGGTTCCCCTTATGACCTGGATCCCCGGAGCAACTCCTTACAAATCTCTTGCCTCCTTAAGAGTCCCACTTTCATTCTTTTACCTTCCCTTTACCAGCAATGTGGGACTTAGGCTGTAGACATGGGGTGACTGGCACTCTAGGCATAGGTTTTAACCACAGTAGTTTATTAGTGAATTAAAGTAAACAATCATGACCAAAGGTATTTACACAGTAGAGCTGAGTGATCCAAAAGGTGTTAAAAGAAAATAAAATTTGTAAAATGCAAGTTCCTTTACACTAGCTGTCCTTAGACTTTTCTAGGCTGCTTCTTCCTGCTCACTCTTCAGACTCTGCTCTCCCTTCAGTCTCTGGCTGTCTCTCTCTTACTGGGTCTCTCACTGTTTTTTATATACCCTCCTCCCTCAAAATTGAAAGTACTGCTTCAAACCTGAAGAAATAAAACTTGTGGAGAAAGGAAACTGACAGATCATCGGAGAAATGAAACTACTTCTCTCAGGGCTACCCCCCCCAACAGAAAATTACAGGCCTCTAAGCTTGACTTTTTTCTCTTTGCCTCTGTAGGCCTCAAAATTCCTCAGATAGGGATGGTGGAGAATTCCGCCATGGATTTCAATGAATCACGGATTTATTTTTTTTTTTTACCCAGACGTGATAGGCTACATAAGTCAATTTGGCCCCCTGAAATACGTGGCGGAACGGCCTGCCATTCCCCCCCCCGTGGATCCCCCCCTGGATGAGACTTACCTGGGGCAGATGTTCTGGACGGCGGCGGCTCCAGTGGCGGCTTCAGCGGCAGCTGGTCTTCCGACTGGCTGCCGCCACTGCCATTTGCAGTCTGGTCTTTTGTTTTTGTTTTTGTTTTGTTTTTACATACAGGGCCGTTTGCATCCCTGTATTCAACCGTGATAGGCTATGTAAATATTTACATAGCCTATCACGTCTGGGTTAAAAAAAAAAAAGCATAAGCAAATGGCAGCGGCTACGGCAGCCGCCATTTGCGTTTCTTATTTTTTGACGTCTTAGTCTACGTAAATATTTACGTAGACTATGACGGCGAAAATAAAGGGGAACGCAAATAGCGTAGTAGGCGCTATTTGCATTCCTTTTTGATTTGCTGTTTTAGCCTACATAAATATTTACGTAGGCTAAAACGGCAAATCAAAAAGGAACGCAAATAGTGCCTGCTACGCTATTTGTGTTCCCCTTTATTTTCGCCGTCATAGTCTACGTAAATATTTATGTAGACTAAAACGGCAAAAAATAAGGAACGCAAATGGCGGCCACTGTAGCCGCTGCCATTTGCGTACACTTTTTTTTTAAAACCCAGACATGATAGGCTACGTAAATATTTACGTAGCCTATCAAGGTTGAATACAGGGACGCAAACAGTGGCAGCTACGGCAGCTGCCATTTGCATCCCTGCTACCCAGTGGCCGGATGTCCCGCTGCTGGCGAAGCCGGCCAGTGGTTCCACAGAATCCCCGTGGAGCAGAGCCGGCCAGGCAGGACTCTGGGGGGAGGGATGGAGCACCTCCCCCCCCCATGAAGCAGATCCGCGAAATGGGAAGTGACTTTCATACATCCCTATTCTCAGAGGGATGGGTGAATGAGCAATGCTCAAGATCACTAGGATTCTCCAAACACCATCTTGCCACTTGTCTCATCCCTGATTCCTGTTTGTGGTTGCGATCACTGCTCGCTTCTGCATGAACAGGAAAATTGTGCATATCGAGCAATGGTTGAATGTGAAATTAGTACAAATTTGCAGAAATGTCCTAATTTGCATAACTTTTCTCCCTAGACTAAAGTGGGACCTTCAGTCTACAGGGGGGAAATTTGCACAAATTAGGAAATGTGCACAAAAAACAAACTGGGGAAGTTGTGGAAATTGTGATCATGTTCGGGGGTTCAAACAGAGCAGCCTCACATGTTTTGCAAGCAAAAACAAAATTCTCATAATACTATAATATCCTTTAGGAAGGACAAAGAAAAGAGTGGATGGAGTACATTCTCAGTTAAAGTACCTCTATGTTATACCTGCAAAGAACCCAAGAAACAAAGCAATAATACTGTGTTTGCAACAAATGCCCCCAAATGTCATTGTTCAACAGTCATGAGAATGAAATAAACAAACAAACAAAGAAAGTAGTTTTAGCTCTACTTTACCAATGATGTACACTTTGGAGTACCATCAACCACAGTTGTGTGTGAACACTTTGCCATCCAAACTCCGAAGGGCATAATGTACTTCAGCTCTTCCTTTGTAACTAATGGAATCTTGCATGATAATTGCTTAATCTATCTCAAGCTCTCACACAGGTTTATCTAATCTATATAACTGTCATGACTTTAATTGACTAATGGTTAATAAGGATTTCTAAACAGATTGAATTAATGGCATTAAGCACAAAGTCAACTATCTAATGAAAGCCATGGATTTGGTGGCAGATTTTGTTTGCTTTACAATTGTGGTATGTGCAGGAAACACAGCAGAGGACAGAGTGAGGGTTACAGAGGGATACTGCTGTTTTTAAAGACATTCTGCATAGGTGTTGGGAGTTCCTGGCATCTTTGGGCAGATGCCTTGTGTGGTGAGCCACTCAGCTGCCAGTGGCAGCTTGGCTTCCCAGTAAAATGTCTTAAGGACTCTCAGTCGGAATTGAGTCAACCCACCCAGGCTGGCACCATCTTTGAGTGGTGGGAGGGGTAGGGTTGGCAGAGAATTTCTCCCCGAAACTTCGGGGGGCCGAGCGCCAACGTGTTCGGCCCCCCAAAGAAGTTTCGGGGAGAAATTCTCCGCACCCCCCCCCCCCGGAATGGGACTTACCTTTCCCGAATGTCCCTCCCGGTGGCGGGTCCCGGCGGCGGTTCGTCGGGTCTTTGTCAGGGGTGGGGACGGCAGCCGATCTTTCGACCGGCTGCCGCCGCCGCCATACCAATAAAACTAAAAAAAAAAAAAACACCCCCGTGATAGGCTACGTGACGATTAACGTAGCCTATCACGGCTAGATTTGCAAAGTCAGCCATGATAGGCTACGTAAATCATCACGTAGCCTATCACGGGTGACTTAAAAAAAAAAAAACGCTTACGGCTAATGGCGGCCCCCATAGGGAGCTGCCATTCCCGTTCCTTATTTGGTCACTGTAGTCTACGTAAAGATTACGTAGACTACGGCGAAAATAAGGGCAACGCTATTTCCATTGCCCTTATTTTCGCCGTAGTCTACGTAAAGATTTACGTAGACTACAGCGACCAAATAAGGAACACGAATGGCGGCTCCCTATGGGGGCCGCCATTTGCATACACGCTTTTTTTTTTTTTTTAAAGTCACCCGTGATAGGCTACGTGACGATTTACGTAGCCTATCATGGCTGACTTTGCAGATCTAGCAGTGATAGGCTACGTTAATCGTCACGTAGCCTATCATGGGGGCGGTTTGTTTAACTTTTTATTTTGCGGCCGGGCGAGGCGCCTCCTCCCCGGCCTGAATTTTGGCCAGTCGAGGCGGGAAGCCTCCCCCCCTGTCCTGAACTTCAGGGGGAGAGCAACGAAGCGCCTCCCCCCCACCGCGAAAAGCTGTGAGACCAGGTAAGTGGCTTTCGTGCAGGGGGAGAAGAGAGGGTGGTGGCATGAAGTCACACCTCAGATGGTGTAAGGTTTTACACCAGCCCTGGGGCTTAGGAATCCTGTTCTAAGGGATCCTCTTTTTGGCTTGATTCCACCTGGCTCTTTTCCAAGGCCTCCAGCCTGCCCAGCAAGGCCTGGATGCTGGAAGCCTACATGAATCTCATCAGATGAGGGCAACTCTCCTTCGGGAGCTGATCTTGGCCTGTAAGTAGTACATAAGTGGGGAACTCTGGTCCACAGAGTTCCAGCCTCCAAGTTTATTTGGCTGTTATCTCTAGTCATTGATAAAAGGCTGTTCAAAGGCAATTGAATTAACATTGAAATATCTTGCAAAGATTGTGAGCTTTGCATTTTGCAGGCACAAGGGCTACTGCATAGAACTGAGGTGTGCATTTTGCAGGCAGGAGGCCTGGAACTTATGATTAGACATACAGAAGTTTGGCATTTGGATGCTCCTTGAAAGTGCTGCTGTGTGATTCAGTCCTGGTTACTTCTGAGTAGAGTAGACATGTAGAATCTTTCTCTTGGTTACTTCTAAGTAGGCTTAAAAAATAGTAACAATCACATTTGTGCCTGTTCAGTCTGCCTTTGGCTCCACCTACAGTTGGAATATGCACCCCCTGACTTTTCCCATTATGCAATGTGGAGTGGAATTTATTTACATTCACTCCACATTATATCTCTATGCTGCCCAATATCCAAAGCTCTTGAAATTATTTCCCACTCTGTGTTAGCTGAAGATGACTCTGAATGCAGAATGATGGACAATTAAGCTTGAAGAACAAACTAATATTGCATATCTACTTTTGAAATGAACTGCCCCAAATTTCCAATACATTGGCTGGACAAGGACAGTTGGCATTAGAATTTATAAAGACTGAATTCCTCAAACATCCCTATTTGTGTTAAATTGGCTAGGAATCTTGAAAAAAAAACCCTGTAGAAATAAATGTTAGCTTATACAAACTCTTGTCTAACTTTTTGTTTAATATCTCAAGTCCTCCCCCCACCCTCCATTTCTTTGATCCCTGTAACACAGATGTGCTCATGCCTCCAATTTCATCTTTGCTGATTTGTAAATAAAAGAGTGGTACACAAGGAGAGGGTGAGAAAAAGGTGTAATGAAAGGCAAAACCTTCCATCTGAAGGGACGTATCATATGTGTCTGTGCCGAGCTTGAACAGATTCAAGAGACTGCTTATTTTCTCTCAAGGAAGTAAACTGGACATCTAATTACAAAAAAAAAAGTGAAAAGTCATCATACAAAGCTTTCAATTTAAAAGACAATCTTCTAAATTATATGTTTATTGCCTTTAGAAGTTAGTATGATCGCTATGTTTTCAGTTTGCAGCTGCTGAACCTTTACTGGCTTGGCATAACAAAGAGAAGCACATTGATTTCCGATTTTATAAAGCTATCAAAATTCTTTATTTGACTTTCATGCATTTCATATGTGGAGGAAATATGGTTCAGTAGCCACCTTGGATAAAATCCAATTAAACCAAATGCACATTGGATAGACCTCTGCATGCCTTGTACGGTACCTAGGTGATGGACTTATAATAAATTTATGGAAAACTGTTTAAAGTGTATATTGACTATTCTCTGCCATTTAAAACTGAAGTGGAAAAGAAGTAAACTAAACAGCAAGCCAAGACAGGTAAACAGACATGGAGGAGCTCCAATCAAATATCATGAATTTAAAATGCAGAGGATAATTTCCACAGATACGATCAAAGGAAGATTAAATGTTATCACTGTCTCTCTCTCTCTCTCTCTCCCCCCTTCCCCTTCCCTCCTGTGTGTGTGTGTGTGTGTGTGTGTGTGTGCGTGTGCGCGCGCGCGCGATGATGATGTTGCGGAGTTCATATAATATATTGACCTCCTTGTTTCTCTCTGGAATTGTTCTTGTTTTGTGTTTTTAAATATTAATTTAGGCTAAAATCTTAGATGCATTTATTATTAACTCAATGGGTTTTACTTTTAAGTAGACATGAATAGTATTGCACTGAAAATCATAAATGTAAAACAAACATTGTGGTTTGGATAAGATCATATACATTTAAGTTTAAAATGAGGTCTCATTGGACTCTCACATTGTATTCTCCTTATAACGCTGCCCTTCAAGCTGTGTTCCAGGGTTAGAGATGCTTTTAAAATAATAATAATAATAATAATAATAATAATAATAATAATAATAATTTCATAGATTTTTTCCCATAGAATTCTGGAGTTTTGTGTGACTTTGAATCCAATGCAATGCACATTTACTGAAATGTAAAGCCTACTGAGTTCAGTAGTGCCTACTTCTACATGAGTATGAACACAATTGTAAACCTAGTCTTATTTCTAACATAGAACTGAAGGAACTGGGTATGTTTACGCGAGAGAAGACCAAGGGGGGCACATGATAACACCCCTCAAATACCTGAAGTGCTGTCACGTAGAAGAGATCAAATACTTGTTCTCTGCTGCCCCAGAATGCTGGACTAGATATAATGGGCCTAAATTACAGGATGGGAGATTTTGTTTGAACACTGGGAGAAACTTCTGCCTTCTTGATGGTAAAAGAAGCTCAACAATGCAGCCAATCAGTTAGTAGTGAGGAGGGCTGTCCAACACTGGACGTTTTCAGAGGCTGGACAGGGATTTATTGGGGATATTCAATCTCTGGATTTTCTGCATCAAACAGGGACTTGGACCAGGGATGTACAACCTGTGCCAAATCTGCACCATCTGCATTTCATAGTTTGTCAGGCACCTTTTGTTCTGTCATCCACTCACAGACAGATGTATTTTTTTTTCCTGTCATGTGGAAAAATACTCAAAGAGTTACACAAAAGGTTTCATTTTCAATTTACATACTTTACCTTAGTATGTAACATTTACTGTATTGTCCCCCATTCCATTCAACTTTTCCTCAGGAGAGACTTCCATATTGTTTACAAAAAAATATGCATACATTTCGGGAAACTATATAAAATAATATGAAATTCCATGGGATCTGTGCAGCCTAAGGGGGTTTCTCTGGACCAGATTCCACAGGCTGGATTCTTAGAAATCTGAGCTCATTTTAGCCCATCTCGAATTTCTCCATCATCCCTAGACTTGGACTAGATGACTTGCAAATCTCCCTCCAGCTCTAATTCTCTGATGCATTGCAAATCCTTCATCAGTATGTTTTTGTTTTGTTTTTGTTCTTTTCATTTCCAAATTTTGTACAGAGTGCTGCAAGTCTGTGGTTTACCACATCCTTCACTTCCTTCTCACCTTTCCTTCCCCTGAAAGCCCAACTGAAATACACCATTACATGACATCACTGCAAAGTGTGTCTCCCATGTATATCTGATGTTTGGGATGTGCAGGCAGATAAGTGATTAGTGCACCAGAGAAATCCATTCCACTCAATCTCTGTTAAAGAGAAAAAAGGAGCCAAGGCTTGGTGAGCAACACCAAGGAAGAGAAGAAGGCCCATTATGATTGAACACTGGATATGTGAGGTTGCTCTTAGCAAATGGTAAGCCATACATCTGGACACATTAAAGGCGGAAGCCTATGGGGATAGGCAGCTGCCTCCAAACTCGGAGGTGACTGCCTATCCAATGCAGAGCAGGAGAAGCACAGAGGGGATTATTCCCTCCATGGTTCTCCTGCCCTACATGTGTGGCTAGACAGCAGATTTCGGCTGTCTAGCTGAGGGAAGGAGGTAGAAGGAGTAGGGGAGGAGGCTGCTGGATGACACATAGGATGTGTCGTACTGGCATTTCTGCCTTCCCCACTATAGAACACCCCCCCCCCCAGAATGCCCAGTTTTGACGGCTCCATGCTCTTCTTCCAAGCACAGAGCATAGGGCCATTACGCTCTGCCTGCAAGGCAGTGTGGAAGAGGGGAAGGTCGGTTCTCCAGGAATCGACCTTGGAGAGTGGGCTCCAAGGTTGGTTCCCAGAAAACCACATATCATATGGCCATCTAGCCACTTAGTAGCAGCCATTGGATTGCTCCTTAAAAGAACTATATAGAAAAATGTCAGGATAAACTTTCAGTCTCCTGGATCCCCCATGTAGCCATTTCAGTGTTAGGAGTGTCTCCGTATGAGCTCTGTTCTCAGGAGCAATCTAATTCTACTGGACAGATTGGATACTACTTGGGATGTCTTCCAGCCAAGAACCTATTTTCTTGTCCAAGGTAGGGCTCTGCCAAAAGTTCCCTAATTTCAGCATTCTCTTCTAAAGCAGCACATTTGATGCAGTTGAACAGATTGCTGGAAAAGATGCCCACTCCATGGAACATTCATGTTGTGCCATTGCTTTTCACTATCTTCTCATTCCCCTGGCAGCTGCTGCTTCTCAGCATTACTTCCTCTTCTCCCTTAAACTCCTTGGTCACATTTCTGCTGGGTTCATGAAATCCCGTATCACACATAGTATTAAAAACAAAAGCAAGCCACCCACTAAGGCTGAGCCAAAATTGCCCCCTCAATTTATCCACCTCATTCACAAGTGATGATATTTAAGGCAGGGTGTGCATGTTGATGATTTGGGAGTGTAGGTATAACTCTGGGATGCTTAAGGAACTTGTTCTTTGGGTATTTTGATTCGAGCTGATCTCAGATCACATTTGAGATGTGTATCTCTTGGAACAATTTATTTAACAGACTTTTACACTACTGAACATATTTTTTTTTAAATCTCAAATTGGTTCATAAAATACATTATAATAGACATTAAAATACAGTTGAAATGCATAAAGAAGCTAAAACATAAAACATTAATAAAAAAAAATTACCATCAACAATACAGCCCCATATTTACAAATAAAGACTATGGGCAGCACATTCACTCAGGGAAGTCCAGGGTAAAGAAATAAGTATTTCATTGGCACCGAAAGCATGATGCTGCTGGTGCCTTCCAAATACCAGGGGGGAGATCATCATTCCTTAAACTGGGTGCCACCATGGAGAAGGCTCCCTTCTCCTGGTTGCCACAAGACGGCAATCTCCAGGTCATGGTATAACTGGCAAGAATGCTGGTGTGTGTGTGTGGATGTGTGTGTACACACACACATGCACACATCACAACATGTGATTAGGAATGAACAGAATGGAACAATTCTATGCCATAATTGTTCCAGCAGTCATGGGTAAGGTTAACTTCTAACTTTAGGTTGTTGCTGTTTTTTCATCAACTTTCCACAAGGCTGCTGTAACAATTACGTAATGGAATCATTCCACTCTGTTCATTTCTAGTCAAAACTTGTGTAATCCCAACTGAACACTTTATTAGGTCCTAGAACAAGGAGGGAAGTTGGGCCCTTACTTTTGGAATCAATAGAGTTGGAGGAGATATCCAAAGGCCACTGGCTCCAACCCCTTGCCAATTCTGGAAATCTGCTATTACCTCGTCACTGGTTGATGGCCATTTGATGTATTTATTTCATTCTATTTATATCCTGGTCATCATAAAAATATTAGGGTGGGGCCATATTAGAAAACTGCGCAGAAATTAGGGATGGACAGGTGCCCCCCCCACACTCTGGATTATCTGGGTGCCTGCCTAGCCTCTGTCCCTACTTGTGCATCCCCAGACCTGTGCTTGAACCCCACACCTGCTCACTGAGCCACCTGCAACTTTCCCTGGCCCCATCTGCCTCTGCTGCAATCGCCATGCTTTGAAAAAAAAAAAAGGGCAAATACAGTACTCTATCCATAGTTTTATATGAAAAATGGCGACACAGATACTTTGTATATGGGTGATTCACGGTGCCATTTTGCATATAAGTCCATGTGCAAAAAATGTGCACATAGATATATACGCAAAATGGTGTTGTGAATCACCCATATATGCAAGGGTCACGGTGCCATTTTGCGTATAAGTCTATGAGTACAGTATTGTGATCGACATGTTTTTTCAAAACGTGACAATCGCAATGGAGATAGACAGGACTTGGGTAAGTTCAGCGAACATGAGAGGGGGTCAAGCAGGGGCAGGGGCTCAGCAGGAGCAGCTCGGAGGGTGCAGGCGGTCTGCCAGAATCCCGGACCGAGACAGGTGCCTGCACCATCCCTAATGGAAGTGCACTTTTCAACAGGCCCATATAACATGAGGGCCTACCAAGCTGAATTCACCTCATCAGCCATGGGAGGCAGTCCAGAGCTTGTGAATTATCAGAGTGGTGGAGATCCTTATCTCTCAAGTTAGCAGATAAGTAGTAGCTTCTAGCTGACACACTGAGCAAAGTGTAAATGGAAGCAATGGTTATGGAGCCTATCCCAAGGAAACAGGATGGTTTTTGTATGTGTGCATAAAAATAACTGCCTTATTTCCAAAATTCCCAGAAACAAATGGACAGCTAATAAGCAAAGTAGAGTGCCAAATGCCTGGTAAAATTACTTGAATAATAGAGAAAATGTGAGATACATCCACAGTGCAGGTTATGATGAGGTAGCATTTCACTGATGGCTGTTTTTCAGTAAACCGAGGGCTCTCTTCTTGGTGCAGCTGGTTCTTCTACACTTAAATGTAGAGTAATCAAAGTGGAAGCTTTCTTGGGAGTACTCTGGTTTGAATTTAAATACATAAAAGCCTCTTTACACCGACCTGTTAATGTCGATGTAGAGCAATTGCAGCCATCTTCACTGTGTGTGTGTGTGTGTGTGTGTACGCAATTTGATTTATTTTATTTTATTTTTTTCCACTCATTGCACAAAAAACAGAGCATGTGAAGCTGCCTTATGTTGTATTGGGCATAATACAGTAGTCCAGTGCCTTGACTGGTAGTAGTTCTCAAGGTTCTTGGATGCTGCTGGACTTTCCCAGCCTTGTTATCCGAGATTGTTTAAATGGCTCTTGGAGATTAAACCAGTGACCTTCTCTATGCAAAAGATATGCTTTGCAGTGAATTACAGACACTCCCCTATCTGACATGCATAATAAAATTGCATTTATGAGGAGCTCTTTTCCTTGGACTTTCTCATGGGCGGTAAGGATACCAATGGCTGCTTGTCATGATGGTTATATGCTACCTTTTGATTCAGAGGCAGTCTGCCTCTTAATACCACTTGCTGGGGTCTAGAAGAGGAAGAAGGCAATGACCCTAATGTACTGCTTGTGGGCATCCCAAAAGGCATATGACTGGCCATTATGAGAAAGTGTACACTGGTTTAGATAGGCCTTTGGTCAAGGGATGTCAGAGAATTCCGCAACAGATCTTGGTGAGACCGAATGCCAGTGCATTCGGCCCCCTGAAATCCGTGGCGGAATGAAGGCCCCCCCTCAACCCAGGAAAGGCACATGAAACGGAGCACTTACCTGCTGCTGTCCAAGGTGACTTGTAGGGCAGCCGCCATTTGCTTCTTCATCATAGCTGCGATAGGCTGAGTAAATACTTAAATTGCCTATCACGGCTAACGCAGGGACGCCTTTTGCATTCCTGTGGAGGCTGTGATAGGCTACCGAAGTATTTACATAGCCTATCATGGAAAGCCCCCCCCAAAAAACAGCGTAAACAAATGGCAGCGGCTACGGCGGCTGCCATTTGCGTTCCCTATTCTTAGCTGTTTCAGCCTATGTAAATATTTACATAGGCTATTACGGTGAAAACAAGGGGAACACAAATAGCATAGTGGGCACTATTTGCGTTCTGTTTTTTCCACCTTAATAGCCTACATAAATATTTATGTAGGCTAAAACGGGGGGGGGGGGGAGGGACGCAAATGGTGCCCACTACGCTATTTGCATTCCCCTTCTTTTTCACCGTAATAGCCTACATAAATATTTACGTAGGCTAAAACGGCTAAAAATAGGGAACGCAAATGGCGGCCGCCGTAGCTGCCGCCATTTGTGTATGCTGTTGGGTTTTTTTTTGGCTTGCCGTGATAGGCTACATAAATACTTCCGCAGCCTATCAGGGCAGCTTTGCAGGATGCAAATGGCGGCTGCTATGGCTGCTGACATTTGCATGCGCAGCAGCCCGTCCGCAGCCGGAACTCTGGCTGCGGGCAGCCCTGGCTGGCGGCTCCACGGATCCACCGCAGAACGGAACAGGCCCAGGGAGGATTCTGGGGAGAGGGATGGAGCACCTCCCCCCCACCGTGAATCCAAGCTCCACAAAGGTAAATGACTTTCGTACATCCCTACTTTGGTCTGATCCAGCCTGGTTCTCTGTATGTTCTTATGCTAACATAGTTGTTCAGTTGTTAAGTCATGTCCGACTCTTAATGACCCCATGGACCATAGCACGCCAGGCCTTCCTGTACTCCGCTCTCTCCTGGAGTGTGCTCAAGTTCATATTCATTGCAGTGGTAATGCTATCTAGCCAACTCACCCTCTGCCGTCCCGGTCTCCTTTTGCCTTCAATCTTTCCCAGCATCAGGGTCTTTTCCAGGGAGTTTTCTCTTTGCATTAGGTGGCCAAAATATTTGAGCTTCAGCTTCAGTATCTGTCCTTCCAATGAGCACTCAGGGTTGATTTCCTTTAGGATGGACTGATTTGACCTCCTTGCAGTCCAGGGGACTTGTAAGAGTCTTCTCCAGCACCACAGTTTGAAAGCATTAATCCTTTGGGGCTCAGCCTTCCTTATAGTCCAGCTCTCACAGCCATACATTATTACTGGGAAAACAATACCTTTGATTATACAGACATTTGTCAGCAAGGTGATGTCTCTGCTTCTTACTATGCTGTCTAGGTTTGCCATAGCTTTCCTCCCAAGGAGCAAGCGTCTTTTAATTTTGTGGCTACAGTCACCGTCTGTGGTGATCTTGGAGCCCAAGAAAATACAATCTGTCACTGCTTCCATTTCTTCCCCTTCTCTATGCCTGGAAGTGATGGAGCCAGATGCTATGATCTTCGTTTTTTTAATGTTGAGTTTCAAACCAGCTTTTGCACTCTCCACTTTCACCTCAACAAGAGGCTCTTTAGATCCTCTTTGCTTTCTGCCATTAGGGTGGTATCATCTGTGTATCTGAGGTTGTTGATAATTCTCCCAGCAATCTTAATTCTGACCTGTGATTCATCCAACCTGGCGTTTCTCATGTTGTACTCTGCATATAAGTTAAATAAGCAGGGTGACAATATGCAGCCTTGTCGTACTCCTTTCCCAATTTTGAACCAATCGGTTGTTCCATGTCTGGTTCTTACTGTTGCTTCTTGAACCTCGTACAGGTTTCTCAGGAGACAGGTAAGGTGGCCTGGTACTCCCATCTCTTTAAGAATTTGCCACAGTTTGTTGTGATCCACACAATCAAAGGCTTTAGCGTAGTCAATGAAGCAGAAATAGACATTTTTTCTGGAACTCTCTTGCTTTCTCCATGACCCAGCAAATGTTGGCGATTTGATCTCTAGTTCCTCTGCCTCTTTGGAACCCCACTTGTACTCCCGGTAGTTCTCGGTTCACATACTGCTCAAGCCTAGCTTGTAGGATTTTGAGCATAACCTTGCTGGCATGTGAAATGAGTGCAATTGTACAGTAGTTTGAACACTCTTTGGCATTGCCCTTCTTTGGAATTAGAATGTAGACTGACATTTTCCAATCTTGTGGCCACTGCTGAGTATTCCAAATTTGTTGGCATATTGAGTGCATCACTTTAACAGCATCATCTTTTAGGATACCTCAGCTGGAACACTGTCATCTCCACTAGCTTTGTTGTTAGTAATGCTTCCTAAGGCCCACTTGACTTCACTCTCTAGGATGTCCGGCTCAAGTTCAGTGACCACATTATCATGGCTATCAGGGACATTCAGATCTTTCCTGTATAGCTCTTCTGTGTATTCGTTCCACCTCTTCTTAATCTCATCTGCTTCTGTTAGGTCCCTGCCTTCTTGGTCCTTTATCATGTCCATCTTGCACAAAATGTTCCCTTGAGATCTCCGATTTTCTTGAAGAGATCTCTAGTCTTTCCCATTCTATTGTTTCCTCAATTTCTTTTCATTGTTCATTTAAGAAGGCCTTCTTGTCTCTCCTTGCTATTCTCTGGAACTCTGCATTCAGTTGGCTATATCTTCCCCTTTCTCCCTTGCTTTTTGCTTCCCTTCTTTCCTCAGCTACTTGTAAAGCCTCATCAGACAGCCACTTGGCTTTCTTGCATTTCTTTTTCTTTGGGATGAATTGGATTGCTGCCTCCTGAACAATGTTACGGACCTCCGTCCATAGTTCCTCAGGCACTCTGTCTATCAGGTCTAATCCCTTAAATCTATTCCTCACTTCCACTGTATATTCATAATGGATATGATTTAGGTCATACCTGACTGGTTTAGTGGTTTTCCCTACGTTCTTCAATTTAAACCGAAATTTTGCAAGAAGCAGCTCATGATCTGAGCCACAGTCAGCTCCAGGTCTTGTTTTTACTGACTGTATAGAGCTTCTCCATCTTTGGCTGCAAAGGACATAATCAATCTGATTTCGATATTGACCATCTGGTGATGTCCATGTGTAGAGTCGCCTCTTGTGCTGTTGGAAAAGAGTGTTTGCTATGATCAGCCTGTTCTCTTGGGAAAACTCTATTAGCCTTTGTCCTGCTTCATTTTGTACACCAAGGTCATGCTTGCCTGTTATCCCAGTGATTTCTTGACTTCCTGCTTTAGCATTCGAATCCCCTATGATGAAAAGGACATCTTTTTTGGTGTTAGTTCTAGAAGGTGTTGTAGGTAGGGATGTACGAAAGTCACTTACCTTTGACAAAATTTGCTTTGCGCTGGGGGGGGAGGCGCTCCATCCCTCCCCCCAAAATTCTGGCCAGGGGGGAGGCACCCCGTCCCTCCCCCCCTGAAATTCTGGCCGGGGGGGAGGTGCCCCTTCCCTCCCGCCGCAAATCCCAGCTGGCTGGGAACGCAAATGGAACGTAAATGTTTACATAGCCTATCACGCCTAAGTGAAAACAAAAAACAAAAACCACGCGTACGCAAATGGCAGCGCCCATGGGCGCCGCCATTTGTGTTCCTTATTTTGGCACATGTAGTCTACATAAACATTTACGTAGACTATGGCAAAAATAAGGGGAACGCAAATAGCGTAGCGTCTACGCTATTTGCGTTGCCCTTATTTTCGCCGTAGTCTATGTAAATCTTTACGTAGACTAGACATGCCAAACTAAGAAATGCAAATGGTGGCGCCCCATCGGCACTGCCATTTGCGTACGCGCTTTTTTTTTTTTTTTTTTCAAAGTCACCCGTGATAGGCTATGTGAAGATTTACGTAGCCTATCATGGCTGACTTTGGAAATCTAGTTGTGATAGGCTACGTAAATCATTACATAGCCTATCACGGGTGTGTGTTTGTTTTTTTACTGTACTTTTTATTTTGCAATGGCGGCGGTGGCAGCCGGTCAGAAGACCGGCCACCTCCGCTGCCCCCGCCAAAACACCGCCGAAATTCCACCGGGACCCGCTGCTGAGAGGGACATTCACACGAGGTAAGTCCCATCCCAAGGGGGGCGGGGGGCCGGCGGAGAATTTCACCACCAATTTCGGGGGGCCGAATGCATTGGCATTTGGCGTCCTGCAGATTCGTGGAGAAATTCTCCTCCATACCTAGTTGCCATTTCCTTCTCCAGTGGACCACATTTTGTCAGAACTCTCCATCATGACCTGTCCATCTTGTGTGGCCCTGCACGGCATAGCTTATGGCTTCACTGAGTTACGCAAGCCCCTTCACCACAAAGGGGACTAACATAGTACAATCCTTTAATTGGAGATTTCAAAACAGAGCCTGGGAACTCCTTAATGTAAGCAAGTGCTTTGCTCTACCTCTGCATTACATCCACCCCACCATCATGCACTAGGGGCCACCAGCCCAGTAGCAGTGCAATCCTACACATGTCTAAGCAAGTGTAAGTCCTCTGGTGTTCAATGAAACTTAGCTCCTGCAAATAAAAACAAAGAGACAAACTCACCACCTATAGCAGTAGTCATAACTTCCACTTGTCTGGTACAGGGGCAGTGTGTAAACTGCTATGTACTTGTCCTGCTTTAAACAGATCTGTCTGTGAAAATGTTTAAAAAAGAAAATGAATTGTGTTAAGCAGGTCATGAAGCTAATATTCCATTTAATGGGGCAAAATGTGTGCATGTTATTGGTAGCTTACAGAACTTTTAATGGAAATCAACTCATTGTCATCTTTTCTTGTTGCATGCTAATGACAGATCTAGCTGCTTCTCCAGATTTGCCTGATGTTCTCATGAAGAAAAAGTGGATAACTAACAATGCTCCACCATCTGACTCTCCATTGAATGCCAGTTTGAGTTCTTGGAGTTTGGGAAGGGCAAACCCCCTGATGTCTAGGGGTGCTGGAGAAATTTGAGACTGACTAAAATGAGCTCGGTTTTCTAAGAATCCGACCTGCAGAATCTGCTGTGGAGCAACCCCCTCAGGCCACACAGAGTATGTGGACGTCTGGATGATCCCCCCCCAAAATTTACACATATACATTTGTAGGAAAGTACACAAGTTTCTGCTGAGGAAAAGTTGAATGGAATGGGGGACAATACATTAGATATTACATATTAAGGTAAACTATGTAAATACTTATGTAAATACTTGGGTAAATAATTTCATAATTATTCCCATATTTTTCTGCACAATGAAAAAAAATTGCATCCGTCTGTAGGCAGATAATGGTACAAAAGGCACCTGACAATCTGTGAAACACAGAAGGAGTGGATATTACACAGTCCGTACATTCCTACTGATGTCTGGTGGGGGGGGGGAGGTCTGCTGTAGGGAAATCTGGGCTGCTTAGGCCCCCATGGATTTCCCCGTAGCCCTGGTGCATCCACCATAGTTGAGAGGGCTGATCTCTGGCTGCCTAAAAGGCATGATTGTGGGAAAACTGTGTAGTTTATGGCAATTGAAGCCTTTTATTGGGATTCTAAATGAAGAGCCTCTATACCTTTAACAGCAAGTTCTGCACAAGCTTTTCCTGGGCTGGACACAATGGGGTCTTAATCAACATAATTTGCTCTATAACTGTTAATGGTATGGGATAGGGATAGACGGACTCACCAACTCTGCACCACTGGGTGGCTGCCAAGCTGCCACTATCCCTCCACTCCTTTTTGGCTCCCTGGATGAGGCACCATGCAGTCTGCAGGTGCTCAATGAGCACGCGGCAGAGGCCCAATCCCTCAGCAAGCTGCCATTTTGCAAAAAATAAAAATAAAAATGGTGGCTTGTGTTTTTCCATAAAAGTAAAGTTGTGTAAACAGTGGCCGTAAAGGGCCATTTACTAGGGATGCTGCAGAAATCTGAGCTGGACTAAAATGAGCTTGGATTTCTAAGAATCCGACCTGTGGAATTCACTGAGGAGAGACCCTGCTCAGGCAACGCAGAGTCTGTGGACTTTTGGATGATAATTTTTGCTTTCCCAAAATTGACACATATTAATTCATAGGAAAATACATACGTTTCTGCTGAGGAAAAGTCGAATGGAATGGGTCGGGCAATATGGTAAATGTTACGTACTAAGGTAAAGTATGTAAATGGTTTTGAAACCTCTTATGTAACTATCTGCATATTTTCCTGCATGATGGGGAAAAAATGCATCTGTCTGTGAAGCAGCTGATGGAACAAAAGGTGTCTGACAATCTGTAAAACACAGAGTGGATTTTACACAGTCTGTACATTCCTACCATTTACACAATGTTACAGGCGTGAATGAACCATTTACACCTGTGATGTTGTGTAAATGGCCCTTTTACGGCTGTTGTTCATGCAACGTTACTTTTACGGAAAAAACTGAGCCACCATTTCTTCACAAAATGGTGGTTTGCTGAGGGCTTGTGTGGCCACCAGGTGCTTGCAGACTTTGCGGTGAGAGAATGAACCTTTGTTGTTCAAAGCCATAGGCCATCACAATTAAACACACACACACCCATGATAAAATGCAATAAAAACCTGTTTAAAAACAGTACACAAACAATGATTAAAATAACACATTTGTATCTCACTTCCTCTCCAAAGTAACAGCCACAAAGTCCTTCCCCCTGGATTTATAAGAGCTAGATAGCATCACGGATGCAATGAATATGAACTTGAGCACGCTCCAGGAGAGAGCGCAGGACAGGAAGGCCTGGCGTGCTATGGTCCATGGGGTCACGAAGAGTCGGACACGACTGAACGACTGAACAACAACAACAACAACAACAACAACAACATGATGCACAGCTCTTAATTCTTTCTGGCAGCCAGGGCAAATTTTGCAAAGTGGGTGGTGACACATACATCATTGCCTGCAAGCAATATACAAATCTTATCCAAGGGAGGTCTATTCGACAAAAACACACACCAAAGGATATGGTGGAGAAATTTATTTCTTGGAGGACTCGTAGAAATGGCAGTGAAGTAAATAGTGTTCAATATCCCCAACTTCACCAGACTCACAGATGCAGAGTCGTAGATGAGCTGGTGTATTGTCAACCCTCCATCCTACAGATAAGCAGAGGGCATGCACTGGAATCTTAAAACTGTGAATGATTTTCTTGAAGGAGCCCTGGGTTGTAAAGTATTGCTCCAGACCAAATGTTGTTTTATAATGGATACCAAATTGAGTATGACATTTGGGTGATGGTATTTAAGTCCCACTATTGAGAATGTAGATGGATTCTTTCTTTGAACAACAGTTTAACTCTCTTGAAAGAGCAGGCAGGAAAAACTTAGGTGCTAATCCCATAAGTATATAGGATATGTCTTACAGAATTTACCCAATAACTTTGCACTGGAATTTGCAGTCGTTCCAAGAAACATTTTTTTTTGGTCATGCGGGATTCATACAAGACAGCTTCAGCCACTTTAGGACAAGAGCAAGATTAGCACATGTTTCTATGGAGATAATTCCTGTTTCTGCCCTTAGAAAAGAAATGAGTATGCCTTAAGAGACAGGTAGCATGAATCTCATAAAGGAATTTTGCACCACCTCTAAGATGGAAACATTAGTATACCGCTATATCTCTGCACCATATAACAGTAGGGGAAGTGCAGTGGCTGGGCGAATGGGTCCGGTAAGGACGTGGCAGCTCATTGAATGGGGTCAGGGAGGCCAAGTGGGGGTGGGGGAGTCCACGGGACTCCACATCCCTTTTGGACCCCCATGACATCCATAATACAGGAGTCATTTCAGGGGGGGGGGAGGCAAATGAACTGAAACAAAATGGGTTCCACCTTGAGTTCCTTGCAAGAGGAAAAAAAGGTGGTGATATAAATGCAATAAATAAACAAACAAACAAACAAACAAATAATAAAATTGTCAGCCATTTGCACCCAATTCAAAATAAACACTCCGAGGTTAAGAAACCTAGCACAACACTGCACCAGCCAAATTCAATAGACCTAATTCAACAGCTATAGGACAAGCAGGAATTCTATCGATTACGATTCTGTTGTGCATTCCCAGCTTGGAGAAGACTAGGGCCAGCAGCAGCAAGGGAAGGCATGGCTGCCAAGGGCCCACACCCCAGCATGGCCCACTGACAAGAGCCCCCTGGACCTGCTCCTCCTCTTCAACATTGCAACCTGCTTGATCTTCTGCCTCTTGCTCTGTCTCAGACAGTGGTGGTGGTGGTGGTGGTGAGGAGGAGGAGCAGGAGATGCCATGGCCTACTTGCTCACTGGCTCTCTGCCTGTCAAGTAGCATATGGCAGCAATGATGAGGGAGAGGATGAGGAGAAACTGCAGCTGGTGACAATGGCGGCAAGAAGGCAGACTCCCTGGGGGAGGATGTCTATTGAGCCTGTCTTGCCCAAGGGCCCCGAAATACCCAGAGCTGGCACTGAGTTCTATCGTGAGCATGAACAATAAGATATCTCTCTTTATCTCGGTGATAGCAGCTTGCGTTAGTCTCAAGTATTTATATCTTTTCTGGGTCTGACCTTAGAAGAAACACAATTTCCTTGTATTCGAAGCAGTAACCTTAAATGTCATTTAAGTAAAAGTCAAAGCAATCATACCAGACACACTGCAGCTGATTTGCCCATTTGATATTTAGAAATAAAAAGGCTTATCTCCCCTTCTTTTAAGCTAAGTACATTGGATAATCAATACTCATATAAAACATATTGCTTCAGGTTCGTACACTGTTTATAACTCGGATATTGCTTTGCTACAACCTACTGTCGTCATTGCTGCCAGTAACAAGAGGGGATTTGGGAGTAATATGTTCATAAATCTACCCTACAGCACGTGAAAGCTTGCTATGGACAGACAACACAAATGACTGGTTTTATCATCTTAACTTTGCCATGGAACTCGTGTGTGTGTGTGTGTGTGTGTGTGTGCTTGAAACCCAGTGTGATTACAGTATTTTACAACATATGATTTCTAGCCAGCACAATTTGTGTGACCAAGCCAGGCACAGAGAGAACTGCCCATTACTGCATCCATAAAAATGTTGTTTTTGTTGTTGTTTTAATGAAACAGGATTTATTGGCTTGGTGCAGGCTTGATATAATTATGCAGACTTTTTGGAGTGGGATCTCTTGTCGTTATTGTTGTTGAATAGTAGGGTTGGAAGGGGCCTATAAGACTTCATAGTCTTATAAATCACCAGTTTGCCACCGAAATTCAGTGGCAAGCTACTCCATAATGCTTCAGAGAGCTACAGTAGTTATATCTGGTTTGCTTCCAAGCTAAATATAACCCACTGACAGTCTTAAGTGGCTACATGTGCATTTTGTTTTGAAGAAAAAGATGGACAAATGGGGAGAGGTGGGGGTCACATGTGCATGTTACCATCCCCAGCTATAAAGTGTCATGGACAGTATTAAGAACCTAGCAAGCTGTCTTATACTGAGTCAGATTTGAAGTCCCTCTAGCTCAGTATTATTGTCAGTGACAGCAGCTGTTCTCCAGAGTTTTAGGGAGGAGTTCTTCCAGCTCTACGTGGAGACACTGGAGACCTTCTGTGAGCTACCACTGATCTATGGTCCCTACCCCATTGGTTTCCTGCCTCACATAACCCCTCCCCCACTGAACCCCCCCCCAATAATGATCCATAAAACATCTTTTTTATTATTTTCCTGTGCCTTTGGCAGTTGGTAGACAGGACAGAAATAGTCAACATAACTTTCCTCAACACTATCATATATATATGAGGAGATTTCTGTCCCACCCCTCTAGTGCCACTCATAACATACAGGTCATAACAGGTCATAACATACATACATTTAAAACACAAGAAAGCACAATCAGAGTATAACATAAGCAGAGAGCCCAGACGAATCATAGCTTTTACATCAAACAGAAGATGCTTTGCAATTGTAGGCAAAAGTTTGCTGGGAGGAAAATGTCTTTACCAACTCCATTGGTGCAGTGATTGAGAAGGGCCTATCTCTTGTTGTATATAGAGATAGTATATGTAGAACTATGCCTCCACTCTACGGGGGACACAGCGAAGTTTCT
This sequence comes from Heloderma suspectum, assembly GCF_057233095.1. Taxonomy (NCBI): domain Eukaryota; kingdom Metazoa; phylum Chordata; class Lepidosauria; order Squamata; family Helodermatidae; genus Heloderma; species Heloderma suspectum. The sequence continues at coordinate 9,234,457 of NC_139466.1, forward strand.
TTCCTTTTGATCTCAGGACAGGATGGCTATTAGAGGCACATGATGGCTATTAAAGTGGGGGTGGGGGAACTGAAGAAGAAGTGGCCAACTCTGGGAGGAACTCACAGTTTTATATCTCTTATGGAGGTGGGAGCAATGTGTAAGATGCGACCCAGTAGAGATGGTGAATATTGTCTTCAGTTAGCATTTTGATGTGAACACACCAGATTTGCAAGCCCTGAACAAAGCATGAGCCAGAATCTAGCTGACCTCTGAATTCCACACTTTTCCAAATGCTGAGCTCTGCTTTAGCAATTAAAAATAGATGTATGAAAAATCCATTTGAGGGGTGGATTTTGATGGGGACACTTAAGGAGGGAGGAGATTGTTAGGGAGTTTCTCAGGGGATCCAAGTCATAAGGTGGAGCCCTGACAAGCCCAAATGGAGTTATACATGCCATGGAACTCTACTGAGTAAAAAAGAAAAGAATGAGATATCCTAGCAACAGACATCCCTAGTGAAATTCAGCCTTCTGGGAATCCTCAGGTAGCCACACTCCTTCCCCTTTTCCCACCCACTTCCCCTCAGCCAGCAATCCTTTGGTGATTCCCTGGCGTTTGCATATTTTCCTCCTATTCTAAAAGGTTGAAATGTCTCTCCCAAGGCTTAGTTACTGACAGTAAGAGCATTAACCTAAAATATGCCTGGATGTGGGTCCTGCCACCTTTGCCTTTGATCATGTCCCATTTTCCCTTCAGCCGTGCCCACCACTGGAATGCAGCCACTGAGAGCTTCTCTGACATTGAATTCAGCCCTCAGGCTCAGGATAGTCATTAGAGCCTGTCCCTGCTGCAGGAGGATGGTCCCCTCCCCACCACCAAGGCCAAATGAAATAGTGTGGAAGGGGAGAGAAGCAGGCATGCAACACTAGATCTTGTCCTCCCCCTGAGCCATCCACCACTGCCCTGTATGAAGGGACATAAGTGAGAGGCAGCAGGTGAAGATAACACTGGGCACCTTCTCCTACTCTAGCTGGACTGTCGCTGCCCAGAGGGCCAACAGCCCAGTGGGATGATGGGCTTGTTATATTATAAGAATTTACCAACATCCACAAAGTTCTCTATATTTGGGACAAAAAGCACTTTAGCTTAAAAAAAAGTGGGAGAAAGTAAAAGTGACAGGTTCATCCATTCAGGTCCAGGGCTTGAAGTACTTCACTCCTGAATGTCTGGGTTTAAATCCCTGTTCATTCAACCATGATAGTGCTGAATTAGGGTTGCCTCCTTTTTTTTTTTTTAATGACAGGCGCCTCATATTTAACTTGCTATATGGCAAGAAGGAACATCATGGTCCTTCTCCAGTGCTGGCTCCAGGTTTTGGAGGACCCTTGGGAAAGACACCCTCAAGAGGCCCTCTCCCACAGTGACTCTACCTTCAAGCCACCATGTCACCTGCTGCTATTGCTCCTCACCCTCTTTCACATCATTGGTACCACTTGCTTGCTTGAGAGGCGGAGAGCCAGGGAGCAAACAGGAAGTGGCATCTCCTGATACTCCTTCTCACCACCATCATTGTCTGGGGCAGAGGGAAAGGCAGGTGAACAAGCAGGTTTCAATGGTGAAGCAGAGGAGCAACTCCAGAGGTGTCTTATCAGTGGGCCCCTGCTGGGGTGTGGGCCCTTGGCAGGTGCCCAACCATGCCTACCCTTGATGCTGGCTGTGATAAAGATTTATTGAAATTCACAAAGTTCTTCATACTTGGGAGAGAAAGAACTTGATATTAAAAAAACCCAAAAACTGACATGTGGGAGAAGGGGAAATGGACAGATTAACTCATCCATAGATTACTCTGACATTCATTATTTTACATCTCAAGTTCTTTTTCTCCCTAGTGTGTGTGTGTGTGTGTGTGTGTATATATATATATATATATATATATATATATATATATATATATATATATAAACTCAAATGCAATCCCCACCCATCCCTAAATACAAGACGGATCATGGCACTGAAATTTCCCTTGATCATGTGGATAATCATAGCAGTCGTAGCACATTAAATGGACTGGATGTGTGCAGGATTGTGGTAAGCACTAATATCACTGCAGTGAAAAAAAGATGTACCTCTTGGAGCGCCTCCCCCCCCGGCCAGGATTCCGGGGGGGAGGGACGGAACACCTCCCCCCCCCATCAACATAATCCACGAAAGGTAAGTCACTTTCGTACATCCCTATATTTGCGTACGCGGTTGTTGTTTTTTCTCCCAGAGCCCTCCGTGGCCGGAAATCCAGCTGTGGACGGCTCTGGCCTGGCCGGGCCAGGTCTGGCCGGCTGCTCCACGGAGCTGCCACAGAGCACAGCCAGCCATTCGAGGATTCCGGGGGGGAGGAATGGAGCGCCTCCCCCCCGGCCAGGATTCCGGGGGGAGGGACGGAACACTCCCCCCCCCACCATCAACATAATCCGCGAAAGGTAAGTCACTTTCGTACATCCCTATTCGCGGGGTGGTGGGGCGAGTTGCTCCTTTCTGCCACGGATTCCGGGGGGCCGAATTCACTGGAATTCAGCCCCCCTGGGATCCGTGGCGGAATTCTCTAACATCCCTAAAAAGTCCCTGATGCTGGGAAAGATTGAAGGCAAAAGGTAGAAGGGGACTGCAGAGGATGAGATGGCTAGATAGCATCACCAATGCAATGAATATGTTGAGCTCACTCCGGGAGACAGCAGAGGACAGGAAGGCCTGGCATGCTATGGTCCATGGGGTCACGAAGAGTCGGACATGACTTAACGACTGAACAACAACAAACTGCAGTGGTATCCTGTGTTTGTTGACAAGTGTTCTGCTAAGTTTCATGCATGATACAGTTCCCAACATGGTGCAGTTTCTGCCATAAATCTACACTGTTAAGGTAGGAAAAAAGTCCCACAACTACCAGCAATTCCAAGCCAGCCATGCTGTCTGGGGAATGCTGGGAGTTGTAGGACTATTTTCTGTCTAAACAGGCATAGGATTGTGCCCTTAGATTCTGATTCTGAAAAATGCTATTTCCTTTCAGTTAATTTGGGGATTGGTCATAATTCAGTGGTGGAGTATATGCTCTGTATGAGGAAGGCCCTAGCTTTCAGGCCATAAGAAGAGCCGTGCTGGATCAGACCAAGGGTCCATCTAGTCCAGCATTCTGTTCAGACAGTACCCAAACAGCTGTTGACCAGGAAACCACAAGCAGGACATGAGTGCAACAGTACTCTCCCACCCGTGTTTCCCACCAACTGGAGTACATGGGCTCACTTCTTGGCATCTTGTCACTGGCATCTTCTTGACATAAAAGGATGACAGCTAGTAGGACTGGGACAAAAACGAGATCCTGGAAAAGTGCTGCCACTCAAAGTCAGCAGCATTGGGCTAGAGATAAATCAATTATTGGCTTTAGTATAGGACCTCCCCACCTCCTATATTTTGGGGTAGGTTGTAGCTCAGTGGTAAAATATCAGTTTTGCATGCCTTTGTTTCCAAGTTAAACCCATTTATTTCTAGTTCAGTGGCAGTGCTGGGGGTGGGGGAGCCTTGTCTAATCATTTGTGGAGCTCTGCCTACCCAGAGGAAAACTAATTTGGCTGAAAGAAGACATGCCCTCTGGCAGGGCTGGGAAGCCTTCTGCTGGCCCTGGACATGGCATGGTAGGGGTACGAGGTGCTCTCCCAAGTAATAGTGGTGTTGATGACCCTTGGAGCTCTCCTGCAGTGGGAGTCACTACTTTGGAGGCTGTCTTCTGGGATAGTTTCTGAACCTAATATTCCCCATACTCCATTTCATCAGACTTCTCATTTAAGGGGAGGGGGGCTTCACCCTAGTCTTCTTTTCTTAATTTATTAAAACATTTCCTGATATATTTTTTTTACCAAATATCTCCAAGGAGGGTAGCAAGATCACTGTCATCATCATCATCATCAACATCATCATCATCATCATCATCGTCGTCGTCGTCGTCAAACTATACAAAATCACAGGTCAGATAAAACCACAACTTAGCTGGATTAGAAACAAAAGAGGAAGCTAATCAAATCAGGGCAACCCACAAAACTCTTTTGAAGAATGCCACATTAACTTTGTATCTAAAAGCCAATCAGGAAGGAGAGGGAAAAAGTACCTAAGGAGTTCATCAGTGTCATCACAGAAATGTGGGGATGCGTGAGACATTTGCACCATCCATCTTTTTGATGGATTTGTCATTTGCCTCAATTGCACCTGAACATGGATCCAAAGGCAATTTGCAGTTATAAATCCATACATTTCCAAGCTTGTGATGTGTTCTTAAACAACAACAACAAACAACAACAACACACACACACACTCGGCAACATGCACATATTTGAAAAATGTGTAAAGAGAATTGTGTTTATTTCCAAAATGTACACAAACACATTTAGTCGACGGGTACCTCTGTCCCAAAATGTGTAGATTTAAAAATGCACACAAAATGTGCACATTTATTTATTTATTTATTTCATTTCTATACCGCCCAATAGCCGAAGCTCTCTGGACGGTTCACAACAATAAGTACGTTAATGTATATATGCATTAATGTGTAAATTACAAAAAAAAAATGTATACACATTTCTGAATGGATTCTTTGAAAAAATAAAGAAATCACAGCCTCATGGGAAATAGGTTGGAATGAGTTTGACCTAACCCCCCCCCCCATCCATCCCAGAAAGTCTGAGATTGCCAAATCTGTCCTTCTGTAAAGAAAGGTCCTTTATTCCATGTCACCAACTACCATTCTTCTGGTGATTGGGGTACACGAAGCAAGACTTCAGTGGAAGACCTCACTGGGCCCTTTGAGGAATTTAAAGGTCAAAACAACACTTCACATTACCACCACCACCCCAGGTGGGAGCCAATGAAGTTGCTGCTGCAATCCATGGTGTCCATAACTGGTGGAATGTGTCTTCCAGTTGTTTCCTCCTTTCCATCATTCTCCCAGATGGAGCCATGTAGGCCTAAGTTAATGTGCAATGCAATATGAAGACTTGGGAGTCTGGATGCACAGTACTAGCAATATGCCACCTTCTGTAGAACAGTCACTTCAGACTGGTCCTGATCATTTGCCATTGTCATGCAGCTACATCCTACTCTTGTAGCCAAGAGATTGATCAAGTAAATGCTGCACAGTAATAGCCTAGATAAGCCTTCTTGATTTCCATAACTCATTGTTACCCAATTGGAAGCAGAAGCATCTGGGCACATCCTTCTATAAGATGTTCTGTTAACATAATGAATTTTTCATCAGCAATAAGAATATAATAAGGATAGAGGCTATGTTTAGTTTGGCTCATATTATACAACATTTGCTTTGATGTCTGCTTTGGCAGAACTTTGCAGTTTTGTTCTGTTCATAGCTCCATACTCCCCCCTGTTGCATTTCATTATTTCCACCCTCATTTAAACAAAATCTACGGAGCAATGCAGGAGAAGTCTGTTCCAGTTGATTCATTTTGTTATGGATCCCTCTAATAGTTGCACTATCATTAAAGATTAAAAGAATAAGGTGTTTGCAAGGGGTAGGGGTGAAGTATGGCTTAGTTTAATGCTGCTTTGTTCAAAATGAAGGATTTGAATGAGGCAACAAATACTTTGGAGAGGAATAAGGGAAAAATAAAATTGATGTCACTGTGATATCTTTCTGGCCTCCTTTTTATTTATAAGGTTATATCCATACCATCAGTAAAACAAACAGTTTCTTCTTCTTCTTCTTCTTCTTCTTCTTCTTCTTCTTCTTCTTCTTCTTCTTCTTCTTCTTCAGAGAATACAGATCTTCATCCCTTGCACTTTTTTTAAAGTGTGTGTGTGTGTGTGTGCGTGAGAGAGAGAGAGAGAGAGAGAGAGAGAGAGACTACATTATCTCTCTCTCGCTCTCTCTCTCTCTCTTTCTTTGAGCTTCTTTTGATGATCTTCAGATAATACTTACCTTTTAAATGGCACTTTTCTTATCATGCCTAAGAAACTCATAGTTCATGTCAAATACACTTCTTATCTATTCTGGATCAGATGAATAGATGCTTAAAGACTAGAAAGAAAAGAAGGGGGGAAGGATGCAGGGAGAACACTGAGTGAAATACACATGTACAATTACAATGTCTGCATTTATACAGCTTTAACTCTGACCTGGTTCACATGATCACCACAGCCCAACGGTTTAAGTCCACAACTAGGGATGTTAGAGGAATCTGGTTAGGGAGGTGGAACTCAATGAGTTTCCATCAGCTTGGCCTTCCAGAATCCCTTCCATCTTCTGCCAGCTGGCCTGAGTGTGCAATGAGTCAGTCCAGCTGGCAAAATTTCTGTTTGTTTGCATTAAAACAAATAAACAAACAAACAAACACCTATTTGCACAAATTTTGGCCACAAATTGCACAAATTTCCACATTGTGCTCAAATTTTGGCTGTAAAGTGCACATATTTGCATAATTTATGCAAATTACAGCTAAAATGTGCACAACATATGCAGATTACAGTTGCAATTTGTAAAAATGGTGCCTCCTGGTACCACACTGGGGATCCTGGAGAAATGGCAATGAAAAAAAAAAATCCTGATTAAGTTCTGGGTTTTGGGAAAAAGCCTGTAGCTCAGCTCACAAATGCAGTCTGAACTGGGGGCTCTGAGGAAATGCTGGAAATCCAAGCCCCAAAAGGGCTGGATTTCTCCAGCCATCCCTATCCACAACAGGCAATATCCTATGGCACATAAAGTTGAAACCAAAGCACATGCAGTTTGAGATCATTCTATCCTACCCATACAACACTCTAATATCTCTATCTTGATCAATGGAGACAGTTTAGTCTAAGGCCCAGTCTTATACACAATTACCTGGGACCAAGTCCCACTCAACTCTTTGAGTTTTATTTCTGAGTAGATATGGATAAGATTGCACTGTAAAATCTCCTCATTGAACTGAAATTTGGCAGCCATGGCCTTATTGGGTATTTCATACTGGCACGCAGCTAGAAGTCACATCTAGGGATGTATGAGAAATTTGTTTCAGTTCAGTTTTGACCAGGATTTACTCAGTACTAACCTTCTGGCCTGAACACTTGACTTGGATGTAACCTGTGGTCAAAGTCCATATATCTCCGAGGTTGTAATGTGAATTGCAGACCCAAAAAAATGTGTTTGACAGCACATGCACTTTTGAAAAATGTGTATAAAAATGCATCCTGTTGAAAAATGTGCACAAATAGGCTTTAATCAATGGGAGAAGAATGCATACATTTCAAAGATGTGCACAATTGATACATGCATTTGGAAAAAAATATGCATGGATTTTCTTATGAAAAGAAGAAGAAAAAACAAAGCTCGCAATCTGATACAGACTTGAGTTTGAACGAGCTTTGAGATGTTTGCAGAACATTGGTGAGGTTGCGTTTTGCTGGTTTGCACATCCCTACTCACAGCAACCCATCCTGAAAGAGATGCTTTTCAGAAGAACAGAGGTCTGGAGCCAGTTTTTCCACTCCTGTGAGCAGAGATCTGCGATATGTGCTGCATTTTCCCTTCTAACCCAGGCAAAATTGTTCCAGTGGCTGCTGCATTGCCTCTGAAGTGATAAAATGACTCATGTTTTACAATGACCAGGGGAAAATGGTTCCTGAGATTCTGGCAGTGGCCCCATCAGTTCTGGAATGGGCAATCACTTTTTGACATCTTTGTGGACTCAGACGTAACTCAGGGCATCATGAGATGCTTGTTTATGTGCTTGACTTTGAGCTGGACAAACAAAACTGGAACCGTGCAGAGTTGTTCTATACACAATTTTATTCCTTGAAAATAGAAACAACAAGCCTTCAAGAAAGAAGAAACTCTCTCTTTCTAAGACATTTGACCTTAACTGTGGGCACATTTGAGGCTGACAAGCACAACCATTTCACATCATGCTCCCACAGCAGCAGACAGCCAGAAGCTTTGCTGGCCCCACTCTTCCTGTCCTTCTCTGAGGGTGGATGAGGACAGATCAAGTTTCTGCTGCTGGATCCTCCTCCCCTGCCCATCTTTAACATGCAGGCTTGGAAAGGGGCTGGCTCTGCATGCAGAGGTTCAGCATCAGAGACTCCCCAGCTGTGTTCATGCACACTGTCTCCAACTGTGGAAAAGGGTGAGTGGGGAAAAAACATATGTTGAAGTTCTGCCGCTGGTTCTTCCTCCCTCTCCACATTCCATACTCCTCCTCTCTTCTCCTGCACATAGGGAGCTTGTAGCAGAGGCCACTGAGCCACTGTAAGAACTCAGTGGAGCAAAGGTTTAGCTTGATTAGACTGGACTGTCTGTTGGTGAAGCTCATTTCCTCCCTCCCTCCCTTCCTCTTCCTACATCTATTTATCTGCCTCTCACAGCCCAAAGGTCTCCAGCAAGCATCACACAGAGCCCAGGGAAACCATTAAAGATGCATCTACTGCTCTCAATAACTTTAAAATTGCCCCACAGTGGAGGCTGCTAGGGCTTGACTGGGTTTCTCCAGCAGCTGCTGACCACCCTCAGGCTTGTGGCTGGGTTCTGAGGTCATGCCCAACTTTGCATGCAGTCTCCACAGGTCCTCTCCAGCTCAAGGTGGAGCAACTGTAACAGAGGTAGGAGCAGGAGCTTTATGGTGGTTGGTTCAGCTCAGCCTACTTTGTAGCCCCTCCGCCCAGTCATATGCCCAAAGCTAAAGGCAACTCAGCTCACAATCCCCATGACAACTATGCTAAACACAACAACAACATGGAACTCACTCCACTGTTTGGTCCAGATTAGAGATGGCCAGAACCCCCTGTGCTTGCCCCACACTTTGTCCACCAAACCCCTGATACTTACCCAACCCAGTGAGCAGCATGGAGCAAGCCAATGGGCCTGGGGTGGTGGTGGCACCAACGTGGGGTGTCTGTTTGTTTGGCTGCTGACCTACAGTCTCCATGTGAGCCCCATTTTAGCACAAGATGAGAACCCTGTATTTTCATTGCTCTGCAGTGAGCAACGGTGGCTGTGAAGGGCCATTTCAACCATATTAGTGGCCTCTAATATGGCTGCAGTGACCCTTTACGGCCACTGTTGTGCACAACAGGTGATCTACAAATACAGAGTCCCCATCTTGAGCTAAAATGGGGCTTACATAGAGACTATGTGGCTGCCGTAAGTCCCGGCCTATTGCACACATTTGGGGGATGCGGGTTGGGGTTCAGTGAGCTGGGTTTGGGGGCATGGAAGGGGGTGATTCAGTGGGTTCCTGGACCCTGCTGGGCACCCACACCACCCCTAGTCCAGATGATAGCCATTAGCTATGGCTGCCTACATCAGCACCCTATTCACTAGGTAAGCTTTTGGATCCTGTGCAAATGCAGAAGCTATCATGTCCATAGATGTGAGGCTCACTGAGCAGTCCTCACAGATGTGCTGCCTGCATCCTTCCCTGTCTGTGAGTAAAAGGGGAAACATTATGTGCATGCACACCTATCCACATATGTGCAATCCCCAGCCCAGCCATAATACTGAGTGGCAGAGAGAACAAGTTCCAGGCAACTGGGCAGTGGGGTGCAGGGGGAATGAGAGACTCTCTGAGACAAAGATATGGCTGCATCTGGTAAGCAGAAAATGCTGGGGGTGGGGTGTCTCCCTGCCTCTGGTTCATTGACCACACAGACAGGAAAGGGGCTCCACCCAACTTCACATATGAATGAACCCTGCCTAATGATATCTATCTGTCAGCACACACACTGTCACTGAGGGAGGGAAAACAGACCTGCCTTTCCTCCGTAGTGGTGTTGGCCTGACATTGCCCCAGATTTAGCAGCTGGAGAATGGCAATTTGGCAAACAGAGTTGCTACATCAACCAATAGATAATTGCTAAGTAAGATGATCACTAATGACTCTTACCTCCCTTCACCATATGACAACACCATTTTAAAAATCAAATTGTCTTTGAGCCCCCACTATTGGTTCAAATGTCAATATTAGGGCACTTTATCTTGCCATTTTCAAGAGCAAATTGTTTGAATTTCAAAATGATAAGTGGCTGAGAATATTCCTTTGGGTCTCGTTGAAGGTGAATGGAGATGGGGGAGAGATATCCCACATTTTCCCCAGGTGAACTCTCACCATGTCCTTGAGGAATTTTTGTGGTCTAATCTTCTTTCTACATTCCTCAAATATTTTGCCTAAGTGGGTACCTCCAAATTTGCCTTTAATTTTGCAATGAGCAAAGTTAATTGGCAACTGTATATAAGACCATTTATCAACACTTTCTACTGGATAGCCCTCAAAGCTTCAGAACAATCCGTCTCTTCCTGCCAAGCCTGCTGACACCCACATACTGTCTGTCCTCCTTGTTTTTTTGACAGAAAATGTAAATGTGAAGCTTTTCTTCTTAGTTAAGCATTTGTTTCCTTTCAAATGTCTGAGAAGTAATATTGAATAGGGATGTGCGAAGAAGCAATGTTCATGTTCACCCAGATTCTCCAAACATCAGCATGCTGCTCATTTCTCTTCGATTTACTGCTGTGCTTGGAATCTCTGCTCATTTTGCATGAATGGGAAAATTGCGCGAAATGAACATGATTGTGCGTTAAAGTTGTGCACCCCCCCTCAAATCTGTGTAAATGTCCAAAGTTGCACAAATGTCCCCCATAGACTAAGGGAGCAATCCTATGGCAGCTAGACACTGTTTAGAGGGTCATAGAATATGCTCTTTCCCAGGAACTGACTTCCCCCCACTTCCACACTGCCTTGGAGGCAGCACAGAGAAGCCCCATCCTCCGTACTTGAAAAAGGAGCACAGAGTGACTGAAAAGGGGCAAGGCTGGGGGTGTTCTGGGGTGGGGAGAGAGGACCTGCATACATGACACATCCAAGATGTCTTACAGCAGCTTCCTCTCCCAGTCGCCCCCCACAGCTAGACAGCCGAAAATGGCTGTCTAGTGGAAAATAGCAGGGCAGGAGAGGCACGGAGGGAACAATCCCCCCCATGTATCTCCTGCCCTTTGGATAGGTCGTTGCCTCCAAGTTTGGAGGTATCTGCCTATCTAGTGAGGATTTTGCCCTAAAGCATGAAATGGTGCATTTTTAAAATTGCACAATTACAAACTTTTTTCTTGTCCAAATGTGTTTCTCAAACTTGAGCACATGTTCAAGAATTTGTGAACATTTTCGAAGAAAGTGTCCCCCTGCTCGCGCACTTGCATTTGGGGCTCGGACAGAGCATGCTTGCATGTTTTGTGAGCAGAAACAAAATTCTCATGCATCCCTATTACCAAACACATGAACTCAATAGGATACAAAGAATTACATAAGCAAATCAACGTTTGCCGCAGGTGAGATTTGGACATCCATCCTTAACTTTTCTTCATGCTTACAACCGTGTTGGGAGCACTTATCCACAAAAGCAAACAGGTTGTTTCCAAAAAGCAGATCTCTATCCTTGTTGCATGTTGAATGTTATTATCCACAACAGCTTTCATTACCATCATATTCCCCATTCAAACGCACGCTATCCTTCTAAGTGGAATAATGCACTTTCCAAGTGGTATAAAGCTCATGCGGTGCATCACATGAGCAAATGACTTAATTGTGCACCACCTTGTGAAATTCATTTTGTACATCTGGCAGGCCTGGTGTTAGCACCCAACATGTTGGGGCAAATCCTGTAGTGCGTGGCTGAAAAGGGCCCACTGCTGCTGATGCCGGCCTTCTCTTAATATTATTTTTAGGGTCCTTTTTTGTTTTGTTTTTTTAGCAGCCAGGTGCTCCAAAGGGAAGCAAAGGACAGCTGTTTCCAACTTAATTTCTCCAGAATGCTTCTTGGCCCCTAGCCTAATGGGGAAAGGTGGCTGCATCTGCCTTACCCATCACTTTGCTTCAGCTGTCACACTCATCCACACTACTGGTTGGTGCTGTGCCACCCGACTCCCTCCACCTGTCATGTCCCCTGGTTCTGAGTCTCTGCATCACTCTGAGGAGATTCAGATGGGTCACAGTCACCCCACTTTAGGGGGAGACCTTGCACCCCTTCTGTATTATCCTGGTCTGAGGACATCACTCTCCCATCATCGAACTCTGAGGATGACTCCTCTGCAGCCCTCTCCCATCCCTCAGCCATCATGCCAAGACAATGTCAGGAGCTCTGGAGAAGGCAGTGACCTGGATCAAGGAGTAAGCCAGAACCAAAGGACAAACAAGGAGGCAAAACTGAAAAGCAAGCCCAGAAGTCAGGTCTGAAGGACAAACCCAAAGCGATGGCCATGGTTTGCAGCAGCCACATAAATAAAACAGTGGCTCTGATCGGAATCTATCATTGTTGCCTCAAGTCTCATTCTAGGTGTGGGGGAAGCTAGATGTTATCTCAGCCAATGGGTGTTCCCAAACCTGGATTTGCTAAGACAGCTTTATGCAAACATTTTGTGTGTGTAGGGGAGTGCTTCTGTTTGAGTTTGGGATTGCGAATGGGATATGTTTGCATAATTGCAAACAGAAAGCAAATCCGCATGCATCCCTACTATTTACCTGCTTCTTGCCGAATTAGACTGACAGCCAGCTCCCCCATGCTGGTCCTGAAACCCAGGCCCAGCTGCCTGGAGCTTGACTCTTGCTTGAGGTTGACCTAATGTCTTCTCCTGCCCTAGGCTTCGAGGTGAACAAAGGTTGCAGCTAAGAACGGAGAGGACAAACTGCTCTGCCTCTGGCACAAAGATCAAACAGAGGCTAAAGCCAGAGGAGCAGTACAGTGGAGGAAGAAATGGTCAGGAGATTGATGCAAAAGTGTATAGTAGCCACAGGTGCAAGCAAACCTCAGGTCAGACTTCCTTGTCAGATTAATGGACAGGAATATATTCTTGGCTCATGCTATAATTCCTTACTTATAAGCAAACAAGTTACTCTTTTCAAGGCTCTGAAAAAAGAGATGCTATTGCATAAAAAGTCCATGTTTTGAAATATGCAGTTCTTTTAAAATGTCATCAGTCTTGCTAGTCCAAATGAGCCCCTTGGGCTCCCCCCCCCCCGAGGAAGTCATAAAGGTCAACAGTCTTTGAAGATTCTTGAGGGAAGATCAAATGCATCCTAAATTAAGGCTCTTTTTAATGTGCTGTACTACTTATTAGAACACTCTGGGCTGTTCTCAGTGGATGCCTAGGACAACTTGCACATACCAAACTGTGCTCTCCAAATTGACCCAAATTATCTAGCAAGGGTGCTTAAGCATTATCCTGGCGTATGACAAAATTTGAGATGAACCTTGGAGAAAATGTGTGTGTGTGTAGGGTGGGTGGATCCAAAACCAATAGAGAACGATGAGTCAGATTGAGCTTTGAAACAGATTACTGCTTCCTTCGCACTGTCTTGTAAAGTCTGCAGTTCTATGATTAGAGGGCATAATTAATTCTTGCTTTCATTCTTGGGAACATGAGAACTGCCTTGCTGGATTATACCAAAGGCTAATCTAAGCTATCATTCTGTCTCTAGCTACAACCAGCTTGTATACTTCCCGATGATAAGAGCATTCACCATATGGCTGAGCAGATTCCCACTATTCTACTGCTTTATTTTTCAAGGTTTGTTCTATCCTGCTTCCCCTAAAACCCAGTTGAAAAAAAAATATCTAAACTTAATTCCAGAATTGGATCATGCATGATTTGCAGCAGCTTTCATTTCCTTCAGTTGATTCTTATCCCACCCCCACTCAGCACCACTCTATTATTTCTTACTTTAAGCATTAAGCATTTCTAGGAGTTCATACTGAGACCCATTGTGGTATAGTGGTTGGGGTGCTGGCCTGGGACTTAGAAGACCTAGGTTCTAGTCCCCACTCAGCAATGAAACTTGCTGGGTGACTTTGGGCCAGTCACTGACTCTTAGCCTAATCCACCTCACAGGGTTGGTGTTGTGGGGATGATATGGAGTGGAGGAGAATCATGTAAACTGCCTTGGGTTCCTTGCAAGAGGGGGGGGAAAGTGGGATATAAATGTCATGTAATAATGATTTAGGGTATAACCTTCACAAAACACACACACGTATGCAATTCCTTAATGCTACCTTGAAAACATAATACATGGTTTAATAGAGCAGCTTGCAAGGTATTTCTAAACCATACTGTAAAATTTTACACACAATAGGATACACAAAAAGCCAGCAGTATTGTTAGGAGAACTTGGCCCAGACCAGGCAAATATTTGCAGGCCCATTTAAAGGCCTCTGTAGGGGACAGGCATAAATCAGTTGGAAGGGATTTCCGCAGCCATTGGGCCACTGCTGAGAAGGCCCCGTCTCTCATGATCAACAACCTAATTGATCACTGGCAGGCAAATGAACAAGGGCTCTGGAGATCTTAACAAATGGGCAGGATTGTGCAGACAAAGGTAGCCCTTAAGATAAACTGGCCTCAAACCATTTACATCATTAAATAGGTCACTGGGAAGGAGCAAACTTGATGTGCAACCATATGAATGATTGCTCCAAGGTTCTAAGTGTGCACTGTTTTACTGACATGCAGGCTTGGGAAAGTGTAACATATCATATTGCAATGTAAAGCTTATGTTGCATGAATCTTATTTTGTATTTTGATGCACACAATTGCATAGGCACATCAGTGAAACAGCACAGAAAAAACTAAGTTTGATGTCATCATATACATGTACGTGTGTGTGTGTAATATTTTACACCATTTGCAGTTGTAACACACTTACATCTATGTAATTTGCAGCAGTAAAAGTGCTTTTTCAGCTGCAATTTATGTAGATGTAAGTGCTTTACAGCCACAAATGGTATATAAAATACACAATTTGTTGCTGTGATTTTCCTGAGGTCTGTGAATGGCAGCCACCATTCATAGACCTTGTCTTTTTAAAACCAGAAAGGCGCCCTGAGAAATCTGGCAGGCGAACGCAGGGCTCTTGGAAAATCCAGTGTGCACAAGCAGCTCAGATTTCCCCATGGTAGACTCCCCTCCCCCCTGCCCCGCACTAGACTTTGGGGGGTTGCCCATTTCTAGGTGCAACAAACTGCAGTGCCTACACCCAGCACTCTATAAAAAATCTGAAGAAAAAGCGGTTGGTGGGGGGAGGGAAGCGGCTGGAGAATTCCCAATGCATCAATTCTACTATGGAAACAAGACCAAATAATGTAGAGTACCAAAACCTGGGGAGAAATTCAGATGAGAAATGTTTTCAAAACATACCCAATTCATTGCAAGTTGAATTCTGATTCTGAAGTGGTATGATTCTGCCTGGGCAGTCAAGAGCTGGTGACCAGGAATTAGGATTGAAAAGCAATAGGGGTCAGAGGGCAAAGCAGAAAACAAGCAAAGAGTCAGACCAAAGAGCAAGGCCAGAAACACAACATAACCCAGAGCTCAGGTAGATCTTGTTGCCCAAGCAAGGTTCAGCTGGAACAGGAAGCCCTTTAATACTCCTTCCTCTGAGGAAGTTGATACTAGGGATGTCAGAGAATCCCGCCACAGATCTCGGTCAGGCCAAATGCCAGTGCATTCAGCCCCCCAAAATCCATGGCAGAACGAAGCTCCCTCCCCCACCCACAAAAGGCGTGCAAAATGGAGCACTTACCTGCTGCTGCTCGCGTTGCTTTGCGAATGGCGGCTACGTCTGCAGCCGCCATTCGCTTCCTCATTATAGCCATGATAGGCTACGTAAATAATTATGTAGCCTATCACAGCTAACGCAGGGACACCATTTGCATCCCTGTGGAGGCCGTGATAGGCTATGTAAGTATTTACGTAGCCTATCACAGCAAAAAAAGCAACAACAGCGAACGCAAATGGCGGCAGTACGGCCGCCATTTACATTCCCCCCCATTTTTTTTTTGCCCTTTTAGCCTACGTAAATATTTACGTAGGCTATTACAGCAAAAAAAAAAGGGGGGGGGAATGCAAATGGAGGCCACTATGCCATTTGTGTTCCTTTTTTTTTTTTTTGCCGTAATAGCCTACGTAAATATTTACGTAGGCTAAAAGGGCAAAAAAAAAAAAAATGGGGGGGAATGTAAATGGCGGCCGCCGTATTTTTGCCATTTTAGCCTATGTAAATATTTACGTAGGCTAAAATGGCAAAAAAAAGGGAACGCAAATGGCAGCCGCCATAGCCACCGCCATTTGCGTTCACTGTTGTTGTTGTTTTTGCCGTGATAGGCTACGTAAATACGTAGCCTATCACGGCAAAATACAGGGATGTAAATGGTGGCGGCTACGGCAGGTGCCATTTGTGTCCCTGCAGGCTGCCCAGCGACTGGATGTCCGGTTGCGGGTGGCAGCAGCCAGCGGCTCCGTGGAATCTCTGTGGAGAGGAGCCAGCTGGAGAGAAGTTCAGGGGGAGGGATGGAGCGCCTCTGCCCCACCGTGAATGTCACCCTTCGAAAAGGTAAGTGACTTTAGTACATCCCTGTTTGATACTGTTGCCACTTGTAGTAGCAACCCCTCCCCCCAAAAAAACCCTCAGGGAAAATTGAAAGAAGCTGTGTTACAAGCCCTGCCAATGGTGAGACCTACCTGTGAGAAAGTGTTGGAGAATTTCCCCTCCCCCTGGATAAATTCATTGAAATTGTCCTCCAAATTGGCCCACAAATAGGATGGATAATTTTGAGAAGCCATTTGCACACACCTCTAGTATTAACAGAACATTTGCCCTGGGGATGGGGGGGGGCAGGGACCAGAACATTCAATGAGGCACAGAAGCTCAGAATCATGGGCATTTCCTAAGACTCTTTTTACTTCAATTGTATCACATTTGAACAAAGTACCTTCACCTGCCTAATTGCATTTCCTTCTTCTTTCATGATATTTTCCAGATTATATCTAATTGAAAAGAAGCGGTCTAATCATTCCCGAGCTACAACAACACACAAAACTATATTGATTCCCAATATTCATAGGGTTCATTTATTATTATAAATTTCTAGTGAACATGCCAAAATCAGAAAAGCCTCATTAATCTCCTGTGTGCACCTTCTCTACTAAAATCGAGTTGGTATGATAGTTACATGAAAAAGATTGGGAGGGGGTGGGGGATAAATAACCTGTTCTGCTTTCTTGAATTGCAGAGCTACATCATTCTTCACCTCCCCCCTCCCCACTCCCCTGCCTTACATCCATCTGGGATTATGTCATGAGTAAATAAAAGATTCTAGAAATGCATGCAACTGCTCCTCAAAAGCGTCTAAGGCTGGCACTAAGTTGAAGGTCAAGTTGTAACTAAGCAACAGGTATAGAATCATAGACTTCGTAGAAGTGGAGGAAACATTTTAGAACATCTAATACAGCCCCCATTGTTAATGCAGGAAATCTAGAGTTTGGTCCTCATGGAGTCGACTGTCCAGCTTGAAGACAACCAGGGAAGGAGAAATGACCAGCACCCTCGATAATAGATTCCATTGTCAAGCTGTTGTTACCATCAATATGATGATGATGTTGATGATGTTGATGATGATGATGATTTATTACATTTTTATACCACCCCATAGCCAAAGCTCTCTGGGCAGTTTACAAAGGTTAAAAACATTAAACATGTAATATGCACTATATATATACATACACACACACACACACACACACACACACAAAGTGACAGTATACACAGAAACAACATATCTAAAAATTACTCTGAGCAATCAGACAAACCATAAAACAAATCCAGGATCAATTAAAACTCATCACACATTGCCACATGACTGAGAAAAGAGAAAAATCATGTCCTGGCACAAAAAAGATAACAATGTTGGTGCCAGATGAGCCTCATCAGGGAGATCATTCCATAATTGGGGGCCACCATCGAGAAGGCCCTCTCCCTTGTTGCTGTCCTCCAAGCCTCCCACAGAGTAGGAACCTAGAGGAGGACCTTAGATGTTGAGCATAGTGAATGGATATGTTTGAGCTGGGAGAGGTGCTCTATCGGGTTTTGTGGTCCCAAGCCATGTAAGACTTTATTGGTTAAAACCAGCACCTTGAATCAGGCTCAGAAAAATAGAGGCAGCCAATGCAAGGAGGCCAAAGTTGATCTTATAAGTTTGGACCTTCTGGTCCCTGTTATTAGTGCTGGGCCAAAAAATTATCGCACATTCTTTTGACCAATCTCATTCAATTTGATACAAAAGGAATTGCTTTTGAAAAGAACTGTGATGGTGAAGATAATTTTAGATAAATTCTCATTGGTTGCTTTGGGTTTCTTTTGCTAACATTACTTAGGAGATAGATGAGGAGCATGCTTGAGTGTCCAGTTTTTCATTCTATAATTATCTCTCTGGCAGCCTGTAGCCTCCTTAGCTTCCCACACTTCACTTAAAGCCCAGTAGCATCTATCACAAGGTAATTCCTCCCATAGGGTCTCAGTCTCTCTCTCTCTCTCTCTCTCTCTCTTTTCAGAACCGGAAGCACAGGTAGCCTGGGAGGCTGCATATCAATGGCATATGTCATAGAAAGAAAACAAACACACAGCAATCTCAGCCTCATCACAGTGATTAGGTAAGCTCAAACACACCACAAAAATAAATTTAAGAAAACCCTGAGAATGAGGCAGAACAACAGAAGCCCATTTTCTTCATGGGGGAAGAAAATGTTCAGGAAGGTGGAGGACAGATTTAGGCATAGCACAAGCTCCACCTCTTCCCTGGAGCCAGACACAACACTCCCCCCCCCCCATACCTGCATTGTGGAGGATGCAAAATGCTTTTTGTGTGTTTGGGGGGGGAGGCTGCCAACTAGGGATGGCGGAGAATTCTGCCACCGACTCCAGTGAGGCCAGATTCTTTAGAATCCAGCCCCCCGGAGTCTGTGGCGGAATGGACTGCTCCCCCCCCACCCCACAAAGTCCCCATGGACCGGATCCCACCTGCCTACATAAGTATTGACATAGCCTATCACAGCTACAGGGGGGACGCAAATGGTGTCCCTTATGCAGGACGCCATTTGCGGCCGCAGCAGCCCACCAGAGGATGGAGGTCCAGCTGTGGATGGGCCCGGCTGGCAGCTCTGCGGAGTTGCCATGGAGCAGCGCCAGATGGGGAGGATTTTGGGGGGAGCAACGGATCACCTCCCCCCCGTGGACCCCCCGCGGATGCAGGTGAGTGGGGTTTCATACACCGCTACTGCCAACACCGTTGATGCTGTTCTTACTTGCAATGGCAGCACAAAAATCAAAACAAACCCACTTACAAAACAAAAAAGAAAAAGAAAGAAAGAAAGAAAGAAAGAAAGAAAGAAGCTGTTGCACAACCCTTGCCAATGGTAAGCCCTACCTGTGAGATATTGTTGAGAATTTCTCCTCCCACTGGAGAAATTCCATAAAAGTGTCCCCCCACCCCTTTCTCTACCATCAAATTGGATGAAAAATTCAAGAGCTCATTGGCACACAGCTATACAGTTTATTCTATTGTTCAACTGAAATATCTGCCCCTGTAACCTAAGCCTAAAGGGTTCTGTTCTTTGGGTGAGGGGGGGGCAATGCCCTCTCCCTGTCTGGTCAGTATAGTCCAATGTAAGGGTCATCTCACTCTCCACCCCCATGGCTTGTCTAAAAATAATGTGTGGCATGCTTGCTTCATCTTTGCATCCTCTTGACCTCCTAAGTTTCTTGTGAGCATGCTCAGAACATTTGGCTGGCTGACTCAGCCCCTCAGTCAGATCAGAGACAGGCAGTGAGGCCAGGGATCCAGGCAACTGCTGTGCCTCACTCTGGAATAGGGCCCTGATCAAACTGCCCTGAGCCAATTAGAACCCAGCATTAACACCAGGGAATGGGTGTCCATGCTGACAACTAGGGGTGGACGAAAGTCCCTTACCTTTCGCCGAAGCTTTTTCGCGGTGGGGGGGAGCGCTTCGCTGCTCCCCCCGCGAAGTTCAGGCCGGGGGGGGAGGCTTCCCGCCTCGCCCGGCCGAAATTCAGGCCGGGGGGGGGAGGCTTCCCGCCTCGCCCGGCCGAAATTCAGGCCGGGGAGGAGGCTTCCCGCCTCGCCCGGCCGCGAACTCGAAAGTAAAAAAAAAACAAAAAAACACATCCCCTGATAGGCTACGTGATGATTCACGTAGCCTATCACGGCTAGATCTGGAAAGTCAGCCGTGATAGGCTACGTGAATCGTCACGTAGCCTATCATGGGTGACTTTAAAAAAAAAAAAAGCGCGTACGCGAATGGCGGCCCCCATAGGGAGCCGCCATTCCCCTTCCTTATTTAGTTGCTGTAGTCTACGTCAATGTTTACGTAGACTACGGTGAAAATAAGGGCAACGCAAATAGCGTTGCCCTTATTTTCGCCGTAGTCTATGTAAACATTGACGTAGACTACAGCGACCAAATAAGGAAGGGGAATGGCGGCTCCCTATGGGGGCCGCCATTATCCGTACACACTTTTTTTTTTTTTTTTAAAGTCACCCGTGATAGGCTACGTGACGATTCACGTAGCCTATCACAGCTGACTTTGCAAATCTTGCCGTGATAGGCTACGTGAATCGTCACGTAGCCTATCAGGGGACGTGGTTTTTTTTTTTTCTTTGATTGCAATGGCGGGGGCGGCAGCCGGTCGAAAGACCGGCTGCCGCTCCCGCCCCGCTCGAACACCGGACGAACCGCCGGCTGGACCCGCCGCTGGGAGGGACATTCAGGGAAGGTAAGTCCCATCCCGGGGGGGGGCGCGGGGCGGGGGGGGCGGAGGATTTCTCCCCGAAACTTGTTCGGGGGGCCGAACACGTTGGCGCTCGGCCCCCCGAAGTTTCGGGGAGAAATTCTCCACCATCCCTACTGACAACCAGCCGCAATCCAGTCTTATTTGTAATATCATTTACACAAAACACTGCATGCCTGTGCATGCAACCATAGCTGGCAGGTGCAACTTTGTGAGGCAATAACATGCAAGAGCAGCACAGTGTGTGGATAGTGAGCAGTGAGCTCTCAACCTTGCTTATCTTTGAGTAGCACTGCAGAAACAGACACCCCGACCATGGGTGTTGAACTCTTAGGTTAACGGTGCCAAGATAGTGATACATCAGATTCAGAGGTTTACTTACAAGGAGTACTTTACTGGGTACTTATAGCACACAGGCATACCCAGTGGTTGGATCAGACAGCTTCTCTGAACCCAGAGCCATGGGGTACTATGGGTTTTATACCATACATGTTAGCAGTAAGGCAGCATAACAGCAGCAAGCACCCCTAGCGTTCATTCTCAGCATAGGGTAGAAGTGTTTGGTTCTCAGGCACAGCCACCTTAAACAGACTTTGCTTCCCAGGCACATCAGAGATAAAGACTTTCCTCATTAGCAAGGGATGCATCAAGAAGGCTGATATCAGCCTTTTGACTCATCTGCACATGCTCAGAGGCTTACTAGCATGAGAATTGAACCAGTAATAAACTTAAGCAAGCATTATGGATCTCTAGGCCCCTCTAACATTATAAATGACTTGGCTATGCTCCTGGGGCCAATACAAGTGTGTGTGAGGGAGTCAGTGAGGGAGAGAGAGAGTGTGGGGAGAGAGATGTCCTTATGTCTTGTACTATGATGCAGATTGTGGGGGGAAGCATGTGGGGAAGGGAGAAGTTAGTAGCTCATTTCTGGAATAAAGGAGAATGCTGACGACTTCCCTGTTTTCTTCTTTCCCCAGGAGGGAATGTTCTGTAGAGCTGAAGGTACTGTGAAATAAGGGTGTTCTTATAACACCATGAAAATTGTGATATTCAGGACCAAAAGACAAATCCTTTTGAAGCATTTAGAAAAGATAAAATGAACAATGAACATCCAGTTCATTCTCTACAATCAACACAGCAATACCAAACAGTCTTGTAATTACACAGAACTGATTGCTTTATCAGATCTGTAGTTTTTTTCATCTTTCCTAGGCTCCTAAGGACACAGGCTAGGAAGTTTTTAATGGCACCTAAGGGTGCAACCCTGTGCATGTTTAGACAGAAAAAAAGGCCTACAGTGCCCGGGATGCCCCAGCCTTCCCTTCCTAGCTGCAACAGTCTGTCAGGAGCACCCTAGCTGCCTCTTACAATCCCCTCCAATATCCAACTCAGGACACAGATGACGAGGATTCTTTCCAAGGCTATATTCCTTTATTACTTCATGACTCTTACAGATACTAATCACCAGCAACTAAGCAAGGAACTGCACTGGGGTAGATAGCAGAGTAGCCTAAGCTCCAGGTAAGGTAGTTGGTCCCCGTTTGAAGGAGAAGAGCAGGAAGACTTTGCACTTATGGGCTATGGAGAGATCCACCCTCTTACCCTTGGGTCCTCAGGTTGCGACCATAATTTTAGCACCAAACGAGCGAAGTGCCTTCTTTGAGCGCCCTCCATCTGTCGCCGCTTCCTGCGTCTGCACCGAGCATCCAGCAAGCCCCCCCCAGCACTCTCTCACTGCCAGGGTCACTATCTATCCCAGGAATGCTGGCAGGAGGAATCTCTGCCAGCTGCTGTGCTTGTGAGAGATGAGCGAGCTCCTCTCCCATGGATTGCTGTTCCTCCTCAGAATCAGAACTGCTCTGGGGCTCTATGGTCTCAGCTTCCACCCTGACACAGTCCTGGAAATCATCCACTGCACAGCAGTTAATCTAAGAAACAAATCTTCCATTGGCATCAATGAACACTTATGGCTCTGGGGAATAGATGTAAGTCCCTGAGAAATAGTTATGAGCCCAGGCCAAGCAATGCCCTTTCATTACAAGTGCCCACTAATCAAAGTCATGAATGATAATTTCTTTCCAATTACCTAGAGGTGTGTTAGGATCACCCTTGCTGGAGGTCTCCAAACAGAGGCTGGACAGCACTCTTCAAATACCTGCATGACTGTTGCCAAAAAGAGGCAATGGAACCACCTCGGGTGGTGGTGGTGGGCTCTCCCTCTCTGGAGTAGGGATGTCAGAGAAATCCGCTTTGGATTCAAATGAGGCTGGATTCCAAAGAATCCAGCCTCAAGAATCCACAGCAGATTGGGACCACTTATCTCTGCTCCAAGAGGACTGGAGGTGGAATGGCATTCAGCTGCTTCTTCCAGCCAGGACCATTTGCTTCCTCCCTGTCCCTGCCAATTGCCTTTAAAAAAAAAATAGTCCTTTTTTTTTTTTAAGGCGATAGGGAGGATGTGCCCATAGACTTATATGCAAATACAGTCATGAATCTTGCATATAAGTCTATGTGTTCATAGGCTTATACGCAAAATTTACCACTCTATTTTGCATATAAGTCTATGGGCACATCCTCCCGATCACCATTTTCTTTTTTTAAAAAAGACTTTTTTTAAAGGCAATCGGCAGGGACAGGGAGGAGGCAAACGTCTCTGGCTGGCAGGAGGGAAGATAAGCACCCCCAAGCCAGTTCCCCCCCCCCAAGAATCTGAGTGGAGCGGAACCGCTCCAGAGGATTCCGGAGGGGAGGAATGGATCACCTCCCCCCCCCACGGATTCCCCACCAGAACAGACAGTGGGGAATCCTTACACCCCTACTCTGGAGGTCTTCAAGTACAGCCCACACAGCAATTTTGGGATGCCCTAGTGCTAGATTTTGTGGTCAGTCTAGAATGCCTACAAGACCCCTTCATCTCTATAATTCCAAATGATTTTGTGTGTGCATTTTAAGCAGGAATTTGTGAGCTCTGCATAACTGTTCACAACTGCAGAGTGTTTTTTTCTTTCTTTCTCCTGTTTGGAAACAAAGACACTTTCTGCCCAATTATTCCTGAAGTAGCACAGATTGTTTGCCACCCAGTGCCAAATTTCCCTCTGAAGTAACCCTGCTTTCACTGGACTTGCCCTAGAGACAGAAATCTATCCAACTGCCTGAATGAAGAAATCTAAGTGGGTGTTTTGGATTCTTCCCCATACAATGGAGAGGCGATTAAAATAGCTTATGCTTATGATATGCCAGCCTGGAGTTAATTTACTTTCATATTAAGTCAATGTAACTATCAAATAGATGGCATTTTTGGCCATAACATGCTCCTCTTGGGCAAAATGCAAAAGTTCATCTCTAAAAATTATGTCTACCCAGGGAGCTGTTGTTATTCATCATTCTGTACTAACTTCCCCGGCCATATGACCAGAGGGAGCTCCTGGCTTTCTTACACAGTATTCCAATATCTACATTTGTCAGTGTGTAAGAGCGAGTGAATCTGGTCACCATGCAGCAATGGTGGGTAACTGAAGGGGACATGTTCAATGTTTATTGAAAACTATCATGTGGAGAGTGTGATTAGAAAGAGATTATTTGTTCCCTATTTCTCAAAGTTGATAGGGTTGGGGTCATCTAATTGAATTGATTTGCAGTAGATTTAGGGCAGTGTATAATGCTATCACACCACTAGCACTAATGTGCAATCATAACCCAATGCTAGTGCATTATCACTAGCACTTGCTAGGAAAAGAGAAAAGAAATGGTGATTTGTCACCAAAATTTGGCAGTGTGGTTGGCTGCTGAAATTTGGTGGAGGTGAAGAGGGAAAGAGCACCGTAAATAATGGTGAAAATGGCAGAAGATGAGCTCCAGTGTTCACAAAAACAATATTTATTATGCTCAATGTGTTTTGGAAGGTATCCTTTCATCAGGAGCTGGAAGGAAGGATACATTCTGAAACATGTCAAATAAATATTGCTTTCGTGAACACTGGAGCTCGTCTCCCCCTTTTTTTCACTACTGAAATTTGGTGACATATTGTTGCTTTTCCCACTTGCTTAGAAAGTGTTAATGATGTTTCTCTAGTGTTGGTTTATACCAGCACACAAATAGCCTTGGATATTGCCCTTAGAACCAATTTTTTTTAATGTATTTCTTTATAGAACACATCGTATATTTAATTCATTGTCACTGGATGTAATGATAGCCACTAGCTTAGATGCCTTTAAAAGGAGGTTAGGCTCATAAAAACAACAACTCTACCAATGGCCATTAGTCATGATGGCTGCATTGAACTTTATGATTCAGAGATAGGATTCAACTAAATACCAGGTGATGGGAATTGGCTGCACGGGAAGGCTGTAACCATCACACCCCACTTAAAGGTAGGCATGGTTGAGGACTTTGTTGACTCTGCATTTTTAAGCAAGCTGATCAGATTCATTCTGCTTGATCTAATTCAAGGAGCCGATATCCTTTGGTGTTTGCCCTTCTCTGAATTTTGTCATACCATTTTTGGCTCATAATATGTTCCAAAGTGTGTAACATGCATACAAAAAATGTATATTTTAAAGTAAAATGCATACAACATGTTATAGTTTGTGAAACAATATTAAAAAACAATGTGAATGTGTGTGTGTGTGTTTAAATAAAAATGCAGATTGATCTATAAATGGGATGGAATGGACTTCTAAATGAACACATGGAAATCTGTCCATCCCTAATTGTATGCTTCCTGGAAGGGCCTGATCAGTTAATGTGGAACACAGGATGCTGGGCTAGATGCATGTTTTGTCTGATCTATCAGCACGGCTATTCTTACGTTCACACATTACAAGATACCAAGCTGGATTTACCTTGGAGTGTACGCTCAAAACAGAGCTTTAAAACCCATCTAGGGCAGTAGCCAGTAGCCATGTGCCAGAACAGACAGGGGTCCAGGGCTTGAGAAGCCACTCCTGAACTGGTTTGGGGCTGCGGACGTGGTTTACATATCCACAGCATACTGCAGAGACCCAAGAAGTCAGGCCCATGCCATCTTGCTCTGGGAAGAGGAGGTAGGGATGGCGGAGAATTTCTCCACGAATCTTCGGGAGGCCGAGTGCCGACGCATTCAGCCCCCCCAAAGTGTTGGGGAAATTCTCCGCCGGCCCCCTGCCCCCCCTGGGATGGGACTTACCTTCGGCGAATGTCCCTCCCGGCGGCGGGTCCCGGCGGCGGTTCGGTGGCAGTTCGGCGAGGGTGGGGGCAGCAGCCGGTCTCCCGACCGGCTGCCGCTGCCGCCATTACAAAATAAAAAAGTGCAGTAAAAAAAACGCAAAACACACCCGTGATAGGCTACGTGACGATTTACGTAGCCTATCACACCTAGATTTCCAAAGTCTGCCGTGACAGGCTACGTAAATCGTCACATAGCCTATTACGGGTGACTTTGAAAAAAAAAAGCATGTACGCAAATGGCGGCGCCCATGGGGCGCCGCCATTTGCGTTCCTTAGTTTGGCACGTCTAGTCTACGTAAATCTTTACGTAGACTACGGCGAAAATAAGGGCAACGCAAATAGCGTTCCCTTATTTTCGCCGTAGTCTACGTAAAGATTTACATAGACAAGGCATGCCAAACTAAGGAACGCAAATGGCGGCGCCCCATGGGCGCCGCCATTTGCATATGCACTTTTTTTTTTTCCAAAGTCACCCGTGATAGGCTACGGGATGATTTACATAGCCTATCATGGCTGACTTTGGAAATCTAGCCGTGATAGGCTACGTAAATCGTTACATAGCCTATCACGGGTTGTTGTTTTTTCACTTTTTCTTTCACAGCCAGGGAGACGGGGCGCTTCTCCGCGGCCTGAATTTTGGCCGGGCGAGGCGGGGCGCCTCCCCCCCGGCCCGAATTTCGGCCAGGTGAGGCAGGGCGCCTCCCCCCTAGCCTGAACTTCGGGGGGAGAAGCGAAGCGCCTCCCCCCCACCACGAAGCAAGCTGCGGGACAAGGTAAGTCCCTTTAGTCCATCCCTAAGAGGAGGGAAGGTGGAGAAGGACAGGAGTGATCACAGAGGTAAGCAAGAGGGCAGATGGAGAATGAAATAGAATGAAGTTCCCACAGTTTGGGGGAAAGCCCTGGGAAGGTTTGAGGCCTATAGAGACAAGGAAAAGGAAATGGTCAGGCCTAGAGGCCTGGAGTTTTTGTTGGGAGGGGATATCCCTGAGATGAGTTGTTTCATTTCCCCAGTTAAGTTTAATTTCTTCAGGTTTGAAACAGTACTCTCAGTTTTGAGGGAAGAGGGTATATAAAGAGAGTGAGAGAGCCAGGAAGAGAAGAGCCAGGAAGACCAGAGCCTGAAGAGAGAGCAGGAAGAAGCAGCCTAGAGAAGTCTAAGTACAGCTGGGGTAAAAGAAATTATGTTGGCGACTTTTATTTTCCCTTAATGCCTTTTATATCACTCAGCTTGATTATGTAAATACCTTTAGTTGTGATTTGCTGACTTTAATTTACAAGTAAACTGTTGTGCTTAAAACCCAGGTCTAGGGTGTCAATCCTCTTCGGGTCTACCCCCCCCCCCAAGTTATTGGAAAGGGGAAGGTAAAAGGAAGAAGGTAGGACTCTTAAAGAGGCAAGAGATCCTTGAGGAGTTGCTTGGGGGGTCCAAGTCATAAGGGGAACCATGACAAATGTTTTTTTTAATTTATTTTCTGTATCCCATAGCCTATTACAAATCAATTTCATTAGGTGACACTGAAAGGGGAAGGGGGAGAGAGAAGAAGAAAGAAACTGACACTGACATTGTGTTATCCCCTGGTTTCCACTAGTATAGTGGATAGAAAGGAAAATGTACCATGTTTAATAACAAGGCAGAAGGAGAGAGAGAGAGAGAGATTCACATTTAGATTCAGCCAGCAGGCACAAGATAAAAGCTGATAAAAATAGGTCACACCTATCAGCTTAATGATTCTCAACAGCTATTGCATATAGAACTTTGCTTGTTACAGTGAGAAAGAAGCAAAGGAAGAAGCTGCTGTCAAGAATTATAATGTACTAGCAAAACAAATATAATATATTAGAAAAATTCTGATTGGTATGATGGGCAATATATCAGTGTAGGGATGTACGAAAGTCACTTACCTTTTAGAAGGGTGACATTCACGGTGGGGGGGAGGCGCTCCATCCCTCCCCCTGAAATTCTCTCCAGCTGGCTCCGCTTTGCGGAGATTCCGTGGAGCCACCGGCTGGGGCCTCTTGCAGCTGGACATCTGGCTGCTGGGCAGCCTCCAGGGACACAAATGGCAGCGGCCGTAGCTGCTGCCATTTGCGTCCCTGTATTTTGCCATGATAGGCTATGTAAATATTTACGTAGCCTATCATGGCAAAAAACAAAACAAAACAGTGGATGCAAATGGCGGCGGCTACCGTGGCTGCCATTTGCGTTCCCTTTTTTTTGCCATTTTAACCTATGTAAATATTTACATAGCATATTACGGCCAAAAAAAAAAGGAACGCAAATGGCGGCCACCATAGCCGCCGCCATTTGCGTTCCCTTAGTTTTGCCATGATAGGCTACATAAATACTTACATAGCCTATCATGGGTTCTGCAGGGACGCAAATGATCCCACACAGCCTATCATGGCTACATGCAGGAAGCAAATGGCGGCCGCAGATGCGGCCGCCATTCGCAAGTCAGTGCAGACGGCAGCAGGTAGGTGCTCTGTTCCAGGCCCATTTTGCGGGGAGGGGGCCTTCATTCTGCCACAGATTTCAGGGGGCTGAATGCACTGGCATTCAGCCTCACCGAGATCCATAGCAGAATTCTCTGACATCCCTATATCAGTGGAAAGAGGGCTTGTATATGGCACTCTTCAGGAAGAGATGGATGAACACACACACACCTTATGGGATCGTTGCCAGCAATGACTGAGTCACTTGGAGCTTTTCTTCATGACAAATATCGGCGCGTATAGCACGTCATTTTGTTGTTCTTCCTAGGAATAGGTGGCACTATGTGATACAGAGGTATCTTATATTGAGTGAGACTACCCAATCCAATGTCCTTTGATGGCTTTAGCTCTACCACATCTTCGGCAAAGATCCCACCTGTGACCCAAGACCATTTTTGTTTTTGATTTTTTTAAGTAGATGCTAATGCAGAGTTAAGCAACACAGTGCCAGATAGATTGGATTGTAATCAGCCTACCATTTCCAAGTAACCATGAAACCAACTTGTCAATTCCAGCTCAGAGGCTGTTCCATCATAGCTAACAGTTCAGGGCTAGGGAAAACATAGATTAGTGGTAGATCACATATTTAGGGTACAACCGTTCCCAAGTTCTATGCCAAGCACAGCTCCAGTCAAAAAAGTTTCAGACAGCCAGGCTGGGAGACCTCTGTATCTGAAACCTTGAAGATATGCAGCTGGTACTGGGTTAGATGGACTAAACGTCTGAACTCAGTAGATGGCAGCTTCACATGTTAAATATGTCAGCATATATCTCTAAATCAATTGATCCCACCCCTGCTTGATATGTGAACATTGGTGCAAAAGTAGCAGACCAGTTTTGATCAACTACATCTGTGGTGTTTGGACTGTGTCCAAGGGGAACCCTGGGATTCCTTGGAAGATTATCAGGGGATCCTTCATGAGAAGATCAGTAGTGGTGAACAAGCATCTTAGGGATGGCAGAGAATTCCGCCACGGATTCCAGTGAGCCTATCATGGTGCAAGGACGGCAATGGCGGTGGCGGCAGCAGCCCTGTTCAGGGCTACTGCCGCCACCGGAATCTGTGGCAGAACAGCCTCCTGCCCCCCGCCCTCCTTGCGGAATTCCCCCGGGACGGCACTTACCTGGGGCGGATTCGGCGGTGGCGGTGGCAGATTCGGTGGCGGATTCGGCAGTGGCAGCAGCAGCGGCTCCGGCGGCAGTGGCTGGTCTCCTGGCCAGCCGTGGCAGGACTGCTGCCGCCACCGCCATTGCCGTCCTTGCACCGTGATAGGCTATGTAAGAATTTATGTAGCCTATCACGGCTAACATAAAACAAAACAAAACACACACACCGTAAGCAAATGGCCACGGCTATGGCGGCCGCCATTTGTATGGCCTATTTTTCGCCGACTTATCTTACGTCAATATTTACGTAAGATAAAATGGCGGAAAAAAAGGGGAATGCAAATAGCATAGTGGATTTTTCGCCGTTCTAGCCTATGTAAATATTTACGTAGGCCAGAATAGAAAAAAATAAAGGAACACAAATAGCATCCACTACGCTATTTACGTTCCCCTTTTTTTTCTCGCTGTTTTATGTTACGTAAATATTGACATAAGTCGGAGAAAAATAGGCCATGCAAACGGCGGCCGCCATAGCCACCACCATTTGCATACGCTTCGTGTTTTTTTATGTTAGCCATGATAGGCTACATAAATTCTTATGTAGCCTATCACGGCTGTCTAGCTGGATGCAAATGGCGGCCGCTATGGTGGCCACCATTTGCATCCACACCAGGCCGTCCGCAGCCGGAAATTTGGCTGCAGATGGCCCTGGCCGGCTGCTCTGCAGCCTGGCCATGGAGCGGAGCCGGCCGTCGAGGATTCCGGGGGGGAGGACCGAATCGCCTTCCCCCCCGTCAAGGATTCCGCAAGGAGGGATGGAACAAAGGTAAGTGAGTTTCGTACATCCCTATGAAGGCTTTCTAAGGTGAAAGGCCAGACTATTCACCCATCTAGCTCAGTAGTGTCTCCTCCAACTGGCAGAAGCAGCAGTCCAGGGTTTCAGACAGAGGTCTTTCCCATCATCTCCTAGCTTTGAAATGGACATGCCAAGAGTTTAGTCTGGAGCATACATGCACTGAGCCATGGCCACTTCTTATGATTGATCCCTGAATGAAAGACAGCCTGCTCAGCATGACTGATCTGCCTTCCAAACTGAAACCATGCGGGTTGAGTTCCAGGGCACATTCTCAGTTCTTGTAGGGTGATAGTGATGGCAAGTTTTGCCTTATTTGAACAGTGCTGCATGTGTGTTCTAGCACGTTCCCAGAAACTATTGAAACATGAGAGGATGATGGCAGACACTGAGGTTTAGGGATGGGTGAACTCCTTGCCTGATGCTTGTGCTCGCTGTTCATTTTGTGCCAATGGGAAATTGCGCAAAATCAAAGGCTATTGGATGTGGAAGTTGTGCAAAAAATCCCAAATTTGCACAAATTTCCAAAAATTGCACGAATTCTCTCTATAGAGTGAAGTGTGGGTGATTTAAAAGTTTGTGTTTGCATTCCGGATTGTGAACTGTGCATTTTCAAGTGATTTGCAAACTGGAACAACATTTTCATAATCCCTACTCAGGTTTTCTTGTCAGAAAAGTCAGTTGGGAAAGTTCAGAAACCAAACTGCTGGTCTAGGTACAGTGATTTATGATTTAGCTTTGTTGTGTGGTTTCATTGAATGTATGGGTTTTGGGGGGGGGTTATGCCCCATTTCTGGCATGCAACCAATCTTGAGCATTGTGGGTAATTTAGCTTGCCTTGGGTGTGCGTTTTAAAGGAAACTTCTTTGCAATCTGCATAATTACCTCTGCAGATAAAACGAATAATCACATATTCAAGTGCATAATTATATCAGCAAAATATTAACAACTGGTTCTATCACAATGCAAATGGGACTTGCTATATTATAACATCTTGAAGGATGCTGACTTTAAACACCATAAATCTGATTTGGCTTCAGCACATTACACATCCCATCTTTTAATTAATTAAAAAAAAATGGAGCTGTGTTATCACAGAGCTAAATTTTATTTTTGAGAGTCCAGAAAACCTCCTGAGAGCTTTAGAGAGGAGCTTTCTACAGAAGGCATCTCTCTGATTGACAGATGATAATGAGGTACCCTATTCTGTTTAAAATCCCTGCTAATTAAAACGTGCTAATCAATATGGGTCTTCATCATAGGATTAGCAAAGGTTAGGACCAAAGACTATTTTGGATCTAGAAGATGAACAGCATTTGCTTTATATAACAGACATGTCAGAATGTAGTGCTGAGATGAACCTTACTCATATGTATTTGTCTCCAAAGACCTTCCAGTTCCTTTGCCTTTTTTGATGTCATTAATTGTGAAGAACCTTTCTTGTAGTAAACACTGTGACTGTCCATATATGCAGGTACTTGTATCATTGCCTTGACAACCCCCCTCAAAAAAAGCACGACACCCAATGTATTAATTTTGTAGCAGCTAGACTTGAATAGCTAATTTTGTACTGACAGAGAGAGGTGGAACATAAGCCATTAGTCACTCTACTGATGAGTGCTTATTACTTATTTGGAAATTTCATTCTTAATATCTAGTGTAAGTTTGGCATGACAAAATGGAATGTGCATGTTTAATATAATAAACACTTGTACTATAAAGTTTTGTTTATCTGGTTAATACCTTACGGAGTGCCTCTCCTGACCTGAATCAACCCGGACAATATGATCAAACATCTGGGGCCTTCCTCCAAGTGCCACCTCCAAGGTGGCCAGAAGGGAGAGAGCCTTTTCTGCATTGCCCCCCGCCCATGGAATGCTCTCCCCACTGAGGCTCCCCTGGCACCAACACTGTCATCTTTTCAGCACCGGGTTAAGACTGTCGTCTACTTCCAGACTTTTAATGGCATATGATGTGGCATTTATGCCAGCTGTCTGAACAGTTCTAGGATTGTGTTGATCTTGTTTTCAGCTGTTTAAAGTGTTTTTTGAATTTTTTTGAATTTTGTTTTTAATTTTTGTATATTTATTTTTTTATGCTGTATTTTATCTTGTGAATTGTTGAGAATTGCTGGGAGAGCTTTGGCTATGGGGTGGCATAGAAATGAAGAAGAAGAAGAAGAAGGAGGAGAAGGAGAAGGAGAAGAAGAAGAAGAAGAAGAAGAAGAAGAAGAAGAAGAAGAAGAAGAAGAAGAAGAAACAGCTGTATAAAATAAATGCTGTATTGTATCTTGTGAATTGTTGTGAATTGAATTCCGGGAGTAAAAGGCTATCAGGGGCTACTGGTCTTGATGGCTGTGTGCTAACTCTGGTGCCAGGGGCAGTGAGCATATGTACATCAGTTGCTGGGGAACATGGGTGGGAGGGTGCTGTTGTGCTCATGCCCTGCTTGCGGCTTTCCTACAGGCAGCTGGTTGGCCGCTGTGTGTACAGAATGCTGAACTAGATGGACCCTTGGTCTGATCCAGCAGGGCTCTGCTTATGTTCTTATGAAAATAATAACAACAACAATAACAATCTCTATAAAATAAATAATTTTTATTTCTTACATTTATATCCCACCTTTTTTCCTCCTAAGGAACCCAAGGTGGTGTACTCAATCCTCCTCCTCTCCATTTTATCCTTACAACAACCATCCTGTGAGGTAGGTTCGGTTGACAGTCTGTGACTGGCCCAAAGTCACCCAGTGAGCTTCCATGGCTAAGTGGGGACTAGAACCCAGATCTCCTGACTCCCAGTCCAACACTCTAGCCACTACACCACACTCGCTCTTATTTATTTATAAAATAAAAGCTGTATTTTATCTTGTGAATTGTTTTATATTACCCCAAGAGCTTCAGCTATTGGGCAGTATAGAAATGTAATAAATAAATAAATAAATAATTGAGTTGTTGTTGTTGTTGTTGTTTAAACATAAATAAATCCCAAGCCATTTTTACGCCTTGATGTGACTTTATTATGTAACTGAGATATATGGAAGAAGGGCAGAACCTCAGGCTTGGGGGGCAAATTCAGCCCCCTTGGGATCCCCAAAAGGCCATGCTCCCTTTCTCTTCCTATACTCCCCTTTTCCCACCCACCAATTAATTCGTGGAAGTTTTTCTCTCCTTCTCCTTCTCCTCTATTCTAAAGGGTTGAAATGCCTTTCCTAAGGATCAGTTGGTGGCAGAAAGGACTTTAAAGTACAATAGGCTGTTCTTCTTGATAGTTTGGGCCTGCCCCTTTTGCCTTCAGGTCCACCCATTTTCATTTCCACTCCACCCATCAGAAAGATGAGCCCCCTGAGAGCCCCTCTGAAATGGAATTTGTCCCTTGGGCTGAAAGAGGTTCCCTGCACCCCTGGTGCGTGTGCGTGCCTGCATACGTGTGTGTGTGTGTGTGTGTGTGTGTGTGTGTAGTAAATTGACCCATCCTAAGATTTGCTTATGCCTATCACTATAGCAGAAGAACACTTTTTTAAAGAGCAAATACCAATTTAAAAGGATTCCAAATTTCTACAATTATAATAATTATATAGTAAATATGTATACATGCCGGATAGTGATAGTTACAGACGCTAGAGTTATCATATCACATTCACAAATAATAATTAGGAAAGCTTAAACTCCTCATTTTAGATGTTCATATGCACTAAAACTAGCAATTTCTGGAAATATTATATGATTACAGGCTTGGAACAAGAAGGGTGGTGGAGGGGGTGATGTTTTTGTGAACAGTTTCACCAGCATCCAGAAGAGTCTTCTTTTCGGTCATTTATTGGTGATTGCTTTGAAAGGGGGCAGAATGTTTTGCCTGTTCAGGAAGTGCTGCCACACGCTGAACTAGGGATGGACTAAAGTCCCTTACCTGATCCCGAAGCTGGCTTCGTGGTGGGGGGGAGGCGCTCCGTCCCTCCCCCCAAAATTCTGGCCGGGAGGGAGGCGCCCCGTCCCTCCCCCCTGAAATTCTGGCCGGGGGGGAGGCGCCCCGTCCCTCCCCCCTGAAATTCTGGCCGGGGGGGGAGGTGCCCCGTCCCTCCAGCCGCAAAACCTCCTCTTCTGCCGGGACGCAAATAGCGGCGGCCATAGCCGCCATTTGCGTCCCTGCAGTCAGCCGTGATAGGCTATGTAAATGTTTACGTAGCCTATCACGGCTGACTTTAAAAAAAAAAAGTGCATACGGAAATGGCGGCGCCCATGGGCGCCGCCATTTGCGTACGCGCTTTTTTCCCCCTTTTTTTCAAAGTCAGCCGTGATAGGCTACATAAACATTTACGTAGCCTATCACGGTGTTTTTTAAAAATCTAGCCGTGATAGGCTACGTAAATCTTTACGTAGCCTATCACGTTTGTTTGTTTGTTTGTTTGTTTTACTTGGAAATGGCGGTGACGGCGGCCGGTCGGAAGACCGGCCGCCGCCGCACCGCTGCCGCACTGCCGCCGAACCGCCGCCAAACCACCGCTGAACCGCCGCCGGAGCTGCTGCTGCCAGGGACATTCGAACAAGGTAAGTCCCATCCCGGGGCGGCGGGGGGGCAGACCGTTTCTCCACCAATTTCGGGGGGCCAAATGTGCTGGCATTTGGCCTCCCCGAGATTCGTGGAGAAATTCTCTGACATCCCTATTGTGTCATGTTCTTTCACTGATGTCAGAACACAGACAATTGTTGACAGTATCCTATTCACCATAGTCTAGTTGACTAGGATAATTCATGGAATATATGGCCCTCACTTTGAATAACTTTCTCCCAAATGATGTTAGTGCATCATGCAGTCTGATAGGCTGTGTAGAATTCTGACATCACTACATTCACTATATGATCTCTGATTACCTGGGGTCACTCTAAGAAGGAGAAAAGAAGTCCATGTAGTATAGTGGTTAGAGACCTTGGGACTTGGGAGATATGGGATCTAACCCTACTCAGCCATTAAGCTCACTCGGTGCCTTTGGGCCATTCACTGATTCTTAGCCTAATCTACCTTACAGGGGTGTTGTGAGGAGGACCATGTTAGACACCTTGGGTTCCTTGAAAGAGGGGGGGAAAAAAACAAGATATAAATGTAATAATAACAACAACAACAACAACAACAACCACCACCACCAGGGTGGATATCGCATTTAAATAGACACAGAGCTGCTTGAAAGGTCTGCACTTTGGCTGGGGATGAAAGCAGGATGGTGGTTGGATCTGCTCGAAGGGGGCTGTGACAGCTTTGATTCTGCTCACAACAATTCAAGTAGGGCTGTATGCATACTCCGGCAACCCTTCTGCTTTGAATTCTCATCCCATTCCTAGCTTTAACAAAAATTTGCTTTCCCCCATCTCAGCCCAGCTCTCTCATGCTTTTGCTCACTTATTTTACTGCCCATGTTCGGCCAGCTTTTGTGAGCACTTGAAAGGAATGATCATACAAAGTCCATTGTGTTTGAACCACACACAGGGACATTTATGCATCCCAACTTGCAGTTCTTAGAAATCCATGTGTCAGACAACACATGAATACCCAAAATTATATTTGCAAATGCAAAATGGTCACTTCATTTCATCTCTGCCGCGGAGCTCTTACGCAGATCAGTTATTTCCCCACTTTTAAACATTATGGTTTAAATCTGTATGTTTTGATCTTTCCTTAGTTTTCCTCCAACTCTCAATTGTAAGGCCACCTGTTTGGGAAAAAAGGTGCATCTTGCCAAATGGGAGAAGGCAGGCTTTTAAGTAGCCTGGTCCCAAGCCATATAGGGGTTTAGAGGTCATAACTAGCACTTTGAATCTGCCCAGGAACAGACCAGTAGCCAGTGAAGCTGCTGTAACATGGGAGTCACAGGCTCCCTATAACCAGACCTAGTCAACAGTCTGGCTACAACATTCTGGACCAGCTGAAGTTTCTGAATAGTGCTGTGCTGAAAAGTTATCCCACATTTTTTTCAACCATTCTCATTTAATTTGATAGAAGAGAAATTGCTCCCTCCAAAAAATTCAATGGTGAAGAATCATAGAATCATAGAATAGTAGGGTTGGAAGGGGCCTACAAGGCCATCAAGTCCAACCCCAATTTCAGAGAAATTTCTCATGCATTGGGTTTGGGTTTCTTGGGCTTACCTTGCTCAGGAGGTGGCCGAGGACTGATCACAAATGTCCGGTCTTTCATTGTACAATCCTCTCTCTGGTTACCTGTAGCCTCCTCAGCTTCCTACACTTCAGTTAAAACCTAGTTTAAGGCACCATGAGGTAATTCTTCCCAGAGGTCTTTTTTTCTTCTTCTTTCTTTCAGATCAGGACTTGTAGGCAGCCTGGGAGGCTAGCTGTGATTAGGTAAGCTCAAAAATATCACAAAAATAAATTATAAAACATCATGAATGAGGCAAAACAATGGAAGCCTTTTCCATAGGGGGATAAAACTTTCAGGAAATTGGAGGACAGATCTTGGCGGAGTACGAACTCCACCTCTTCCCTGGACCTGGACACAATACTGCCCCCCCCACCTGCATTGTTGTGGATGCAAACTGGGAGGCAGCCTGCCAAGACAGTTGACACTGTTGCAACATGGAAACCCCTAAAACCCTTACCAAAAAGAGAGAGAAAGAAGCTGTGCTACAAGCCCTGGCATTGGGCAGCCCTACCTATGAGAAACTGTTGAGAATTTCTCCTTCCCCTAGAGAAATGTGGTGAAATTATCTCTCAAATCTCTCTGCCCACAAGTAAGGTGGAGAATTTCAAGAGGCCATCTGCACACAGCTCTATTTCTGAACAGTTTTCAAAGGCAACCCCACACAGAGCATGTTACAGTAGTCCGAACAGGATGTAACTGAGGCATGTGTGACTGTGGCCAGATGAGATGACTCTAGGAATGAGCACAGTTGGTGCACTAACCTCAGCTGTGCAAATGCACTCCTGCCTACTGCTGAAACCTGGCCTAGGCCCACTAGGCCTAGGTAATTTGCAGTTCAGAACCCACTATTGTTACATTGAAGCAGTCTCCATGGTAGTCGCTGGAGGTTTCTCAGGCATGTTATGGCATTTCAAAAATGGGACTTTACAGCGTTCCGGCCTGCGTTCACGAGTTGTCTGCTTCTTCATGATACAATTTTTGCTTTGCTTGCCCTAATGTGCTTCTTCCTTAGACCAGCAGACTCATCGTACGCCGATAAGGGTGCTCTTACATGGGCTCATTATGACGTATGGAGTTGCATGAAGGGCTTGTATGTCATCTTCAGACTTCAGCTTCTGCCACCCCGTCACATTAAGATCCAGTGGCTTCACAGACGTGGCATACGGTGGGAGTCCCCTCCTCACTCGGTTCCACCAAAGTTTGTCAATCTTCCTCCGCAGGTCCAGGTGCTGCACATTGAGAGGAATGACTTTGGCTGTAAGCCAGGCGAGGACCTGATCAAACAGGCCTTGGTTGAGATGCAAGTGGTCTGGCATACCTGGCCGGAAGTAGCCTATTGCAGCCCTCAATGCTCCCATGGATCAATGGGAAGGAATGGAATGACGTTGCCAGCGGCAGGGCACGTCCGAAAGTGCACAGAGAAATGGCTTATGGCCTATGTGTATGAGGTGATGGATGCTCCACCCGCCAGGGAATTCTGTGGACATGGAGGGAGCATTACAAGAAGGATGGTGTCCGCCTGTCTCATGTATAACATAATTCTGTCTGATCTGCAAAGGGGCCTGCGGGAAGTTCTTCTGCGCAGGTGGGGGGAGTTTCACAAGCTCTAGGCTTGTGACTCCTGTGGTGGCTAGGACGGGCAAAAACAGGAAAGTAGGGATGGTGTGCATGCAGAGGCACCTTATGGTGACAGGTGATGCCTGAGGCCCCCCAAATGGGTTGTGCGGCTCGGCGGGGGGATAAGGGTTGCCTGGGAGACCAACCCTACTCACTCACCCAGGTGTTTCGCGGCACTGGGTTGGGGGTGACACCGGAAGGTCTACCTCCCCCAGAAGGGGCAGTCCGGAGGGATGGCGAGATCACCGCCACCCCTCAGGCGGGGTGTATTTTCACCCAAGAAGAGCCAGCTAGCCGCTGACACAGTTAGATGTCCGTCCTAGTTACCCCTTTGCAGCTATTTCAATAAATGTGGCCCAATTTTCAACCCAAGCTTGTTGTCTGCGTCTTCTTTAACCCATCTCCACTCGCAAACAGCTATCAGGATCTGAGGGCAAACCAGAAAATATGAAAGGAGACTAACCCAAGAGTCATAACTGAGAGCAAGAACAGAAATGCAAGACATGTTAGACTATGGGGAAAATAAGATTTAAGTACACTACAGTGACCAAATAAGGAACGTGAATGGCGGCTCCCTATGGGGGCCGCGATTAGCCGTACGCGCTTTTTTTTTTTTTTAAAGTCACCCGTGATAGGCTACGTGACGATTAACGTAGCCTATCACGGCTGACTATGCAGATCTAGCCGTGATAGGCTATGTTAATCGTCACGTAGCCTATCACGGGGGCGTTTTTTTTTTTTTTACTTTTCTTGGAATGGCGGCGGCGGCAGCCAGTCGAAAGACCGGCTGCTGCCCCCGCCCCTGACGAAGACCCGACGAACCGCCGCCGGGACCCGCCGCCGGGAGGGACATTCGGGAAAGGTAAGTCCCGTCCCGGGGGGGTGCGGAGAATTTCTCGCTGAAACTTCTTCGGGGGGCCGAACATGTTGGCGCTCGGCCCCCCGAAGTTTCGGGGAGAAATTCTCCGCCATCCCTAATTCATTCATTCATTCATTCTCAATGATGAAACACAGCAGCACCCTTGCTCAAAAGAGGCAGCTTATGGTATCTCTAAATGAGTCAGTGATGACTACTAATACTAGATAGCACTATATGCTTTAAATAGTTCACAAAGAATACAAACCAACACTTACTTGCAGCACTTCTATCCCATTTCCTGTTGTGAGCTAAACATCTGAACATATCCTCACATTCAGCATATATACTGCAACTATAAGTGTTAGTTTATAGTTGGAGGTTTGGGGTGGGGTGATCCTCGAGAAGGTTGCAGTACAATGACTGGCAGGCTGAATTTTCAGTTGCAAGTTGTCCAAGCCTGGCCTAAACTTCATCTTGGCTGTGTGGAGGGGCTGATTAGAATCATGCATTCCTGACCTCCATATATTCCAGAGTAGGGATGTTGGCCCCTTCATGAATCACTGCTTTGTTGTGGCAAAGGGGCTTGCACAACTCAGTGAAGCCATAAGCTATGCCGTGCAGGGCCACCCAAGATGGACAGGACATGGTGGAGAGTTCTGACAAGATGTGGTCCACTGGAGAAGGAAATGGCAACCCACTCCAGTATTCTTGCCAAGAAAACCCCATGGAACGTATCACAAGGCTAAAAGATATGACGCTGGAAGATGAGCCCCTCAGGTCGGAAGGTGTCCAATATACTACTGGGGAAGAGCAGAGGCAATTTCCAAGTAGCACCAGAAAGAGTGAAGCGGCTGGGCCAAAGTCGAAAGGACACTCAGCTGTAGATGTGTCAGGTGGTGAAAGGAAAATCCGATGCTGTAAAGAACAATATTGTTTAGGAACCTGGAATGACAGATCAATGAATGAAAGTAAACTGGAGGTGGTTAAACATGAGATGGCAAGATTGAACATCGACATCTTGGGAATCAGTGAACTAAAATGGACAAGCATGGGTGAATTTAATTCAGGTGACCATCATATCGACTACTGTGGGCAAGAATCCCTTAGAATAAATGGAGTAGAACTCATAGTCAACAAAAGGGTGGGAAAAGCAGTACCGGGGTACAATTTCAAAAATGATAGAATGATCTCAGTACGAATCCAAGGCAAACCATTCAACATCACAGTAATTCAAGTCTATGCCCCAAAAACTGAGGCCGAAGAAGCTGAGGTGGATTGGTTCTGTGAAGACCTACAACACCTTCTAGAAATAACACACAAAAAAATGTCCTCTTCATCATAGGGGATTGGAATGCTAAAGTAGGAAGTCAGGAAATCACCAGGATAACAGGCAAGCATGGCCTTGGTGTACAAAATGAAGCAGGACAAAGGCTAATAGAGTTTTGCCAAGAGAACTCGCTGATCATAGCAAACACTCTTTTCCAACAGCACAAGAGGCAACTCTAAACATGGACATCACCAGATGGTCAATATCGAAATCAGATTGATTATGTCCTTTGCAGCCAAAGATGGAGAAGCTCCATACAGTCAGTAAAAACAAGACCTGGAGCTGACTGTGGCTCAGATCATGAGCTTCTTGTTGCAAAATTTTGGCTGAAATTGAAGAACATAGGGAAAACCACTAAACCATTCAGGTATGACCTAAATCATATCCCTTATGAATATACAGTGGAGGTGAGGAATAGATTTCAGGGATTAGACCTGATAGACAGAGTGCCTGAGGAACTATGGACGGAGGTCTGTAACATTGTTCAGGAGGCAGCAACGAAATCCATCCTAGGGATGTACGAAAGTCACTTACCTTTAACGAAATTTGATTCGCGGTGGGAGCGAGGCTCTCCATCCCTCCCAGCGACATTCTGGCCACGGGGTGAGGCGCTCCGTCCCTTCCCCCCAAAATTCTGGCCAGGGGGGAGGCTCTGTCCCTCCACCCCTGAATCCTGGCCAGCCGGGCCCGCAAATGGCGGTGGCCATAGCCGCTGCCGTTTGCGTCCCTGCAGTCAGCCATGATAGGCTACATAAATGTTTATGTAGCCTATCACGGCTGAGTAAAAAAAAAAAAAAAGTGCGTATGCAAATGGCAGCGCCCATGGGTGCCGCCATTTGCGTTCCTTATTTTGGCACGTCTTAATCTATGTAAACATTTACGTAGACTACAGCGAAAATAAGGGGAACGCAAATAGCGTAGCATCTGCGCTAATTGCGTTCCCCTTATTTTCGCCGTAGTCTACGCAAATGTTTATGTAGACTAAGATGTGCCAAAATAAGGAACGCAAATGGCGGCGCCCATGGGTGCCGCCATTTGCGTATGTGCTTTTTTTTGCGTACATTTCCCATTTGCGTACATGCTTTTTTATTTATTTTTACTCAGACGTGATAGGCTACGTAAACATTTACGTAGCCTATCACGGTGTTTTTTAAAATTTAGCTGTGATGGGCTATGTAAATCTTTATGTAGCCTATCACATTTTTTTGTTTGTTTGTTTTTTAAAAACTTGGAAATGGCGGTGGCGGCAGCTAATAGCGGACGCTATTTGCGTTCCCCCTTATTTTTGCCATCTTAGTCTACGTAAATATTTACGTAGACTAAGACGGGCCAAAATAAGGAACGCAAATGGCGGTGGCCATAGCCGCCGCCATTTGCGTACACGCATTTTGTTTTTTAAAGTCAGACGTGATAGGCTACGTAAAGATTTATGTAGCCTATCATGTCGTTGTTGCTGTTTTTTTAAACCTAGCCATGATAGGCTACGTAAATCTTCACATAGCCTATCACGTCTTTTATTTTTCCCCAAGACTGGAAATGGCGGCGGTGGCAGCCAGTCCAAAGAGTAGCTGCCACAGCAGCGCCACTGAAGCCGCCGCCGGAGCCGCAGCTGCCTGGAAGATCCGCCCCAGGTAAGTCTCATCCCGGGGGGGATCCGCAGGGGGGCGAGGGGGTGGTAGGCCGTTCTGCCACGGAGTTCAGGGGGCCAAATGCACTGGCATTCGTCCTCACTGAGATCTGTGGCGTAATTCTCTGCCATCCCTAGAGATGGCTAGATAGCATCACCAATGCAATGACTATCAACTCAGAATAGTAGAATAGTAGAATAGTAGAATAGTAGAATAGTAGAATAGTAGAATAGTAGAATAGTAGAATAGTAGAATAGTAGAATAGTAGAATAGTAGGGTTGGAAGGGGCCTACAAGGCCATCGAGTCCAACCCCCCGCTCAATGCAGGAATCCAAGTCAGAGCATCCCTGACAAATGGCTGTCCAGCCTCGTCTTGAAGGCCTCCAGTGTGGGAGAGCCCACCACCTCCCCAGGTAATTGGTTCCATTGTCGTATTGCTCTGACAGTCAGGAAGTTTTTCCTGATGTTCAGACGGAAACTGGCTTCCTGTAACTTGAGCCCATTATTCCGTGTTCTGCACTCTGGGATGATCAAGAAGAGATCCTGGCCTTCCTCTCTGGGACAACCTTTCAAGTACTTGAAGAGTGCTATCATATCTCCCCTCAGTCTTCTCTTCTCAAGGCTAAACATGCCCAGTTCTTTCAGTCTCTCTTCATAGGGCTTTGTTTCCAGGCCCTGATCATCTTTGTTGCCCTCCTCTGAACCCTCTCCAGTTTGTCTGCATTAGGGGTGGACGAAAGTCACTTACCTGTCCTCAAAGCTTGTTCGCGGTGGGGGGGAGGCGCTTCGCTGCTCCCCCCGTGAAGTTCAGACCGGGGAGGGAGGCTTCCCGCCTCGCCCAGCCGAAATTCAGGCCGGGGAGGAGGCGCCTCGCCTCGCCCGGCCACGAACTCAGAAGTTTTTTTTAAAAAAAAACATGCCCCCGTGATAGGCTTTGTGACGATTAATGTAGCCTATCACGGCTAGATCCGCAAAGTCAGCCGTGATAGGCTACGTTAATCGTCACGTAGCCTATCATGGGTGACTTTTTTTAAAAAAAAGCGCGTACGCAAATGGCGGCCCCCATAGGGAGCTGCCATTCGTGTTCCTTATTTGGTCGCTGTAGTCTACGTAAATCTTTACGTAGACTACAGCAACCAAATAAGGAACGGGAATGGCAGCTC
The DNA here is from genome assembly GCF_057233095.1 of Heloderma suspectum. Taxonomy (NCBI): domain Eukaryota; kingdom Metazoa; phylum Chordata; class Lepidosauria; order Squamata; family Helodermatidae; genus Heloderma; species Heloderma suspectum. The sequence goes on from NC_139466.1 coordinate 9,277,481, forward strand.
CCTATGGGGGCCGCCATTATCCGTACGCGCTTTTTTTTTTTTTTTAAGTCACCCGTGATAGGCTACGTGACGATTTACGTAGCCTATCATGGCTGACTTTGCAGATCTAGCCATGATAGGCTACGTTAATCGTCACGTAGCCTATCACGGGGGCGTTTTTTTTTTCTTTTATTGGAATGGCGGGGGCGGCAGCCGGTCGAAAGACTGGCTGCCGCTCCCACCCCGGACAAACACCCGCCGAACTGCCGGCCGGACCCGCTGCCGGGAGGGACATTCGGCAAAGGTAAGTCCCGTCCCGGGGGGGAGCGGGGTGCGGGGGGGTGTGCGGAGAATTTCTCCCCAAAACATGTTCGGGGGGCCAAACACGTTGGCGCTCGTCCCCCCGAAGTTTCGGGGAGAAATTCTCCGCCATCCCTAGTCTGCATCCTTCTTAAAGTGTGGTGCCCAGAACTAGACACAGTACTCCAGATGAGGCCTAACCAGTGCTGAGTAGAGGGGAACTAGTACTTCCTGGGATTTGGAAGTGATGCTTCTATGAATGCAGCCCAAAATAGCATTTGCCTTTTTTGCAGCCACATCACATTGTTGGCTCATATTCAGCTTGTGATCGACAACAATTCCAAGTTCCTTCTCGCTTGTAGTGTGGTTGAGCCACATATCCCCCGTCTTGTAACTGTGCATTTGGCTTCTTTTTCCTAGGTGCAGAACTTGGCATTTGTCCCTATTAAATGTCATTCTGTTGTTTTCTGCCCAGCGCTCCAGTCTATCCAGATCACTTTGAATTTTGTTACTTGAGCACACTCCGGGAGAGAGCGGAGGACAGGAACGCCTGGGGTGCTATGGTCCATGGGGTCACGAAGAGTCGCACATGACTTAATGACTGAACTACAACAGGAAGGGATGTTGGAGGAATCTGATTTGGGCATGGAGCTCATAGCTAAGCTTGGCCTGCGGGATGCCAGCTCGCAGATCCCTGAGCTTGCCCAACCTGTTGCATGCCAAGCTGGACAAGGTTGCAGTTTCCCATGTGTTTGTTTGTTTGTTTGCTTTGATGTGAGCCACGATTTTGCACAAAATCACAGGTATAGCTAGCTATTCATGGAAATAATGATTTGCACAAAATCACCGCCATAAATTGCACAATTTGCACAAAATTGCAGGCATATTGCAGACAAGAAAAAAAAATTCAGGCAACTGACGAGAGTCTGGAGCACAAACAGGGTGCAGCAGAATTTGCTCATTCCTATTCTAGAGTCACATAAGCACAGATATATTATGTGTTCATATCTGTATGGATGTTCTACAACCCTCCATTTTCTGGGTACCAGATTGTGCATACTGGAACCAACATGCATACCTCAGTGCTAGAGCAAATGCTTTGCATGGAGAAAAAATCCTCAGTTAAATTCCACAGAACTCCACTTAAATAGCTCTCATTCTGCAGGGCTAGAGAAACCTCTGTTTGAATCCTTGGAGAGATATTTCCCTGCTTGGAGAGTGACTTCCCCTCAGAGTAGACAATACTGTGTTAGACTGACCAAGTTTCAGGCATGTCACATGTATTATGTGCAATTATGGAGTTGATCCATAGGAAGCTGCCTTATACCAGGTCAGATATTTGTCTTTCTAGCCCAGGTAAACAACCCCTGATCATTTTTTTCTTCTTTTTTAAATTAGGAATGTCAGGAACTGAACCATAATATTCTGTATGGCAAAAAAAGGGTGTTATACTGTACCAGTGTGCTGAAGTCTCTGCCCTGTTGGACTGAGAAACAACAGATGGATTCGCTATCATCCCTCTCCACATTAGGGATGTGTGAATCAGCAAAATTCAAGCTTGCCAAGGTTCTCCAAATTCCATCTTGAGGCTCGTTCCAATTCAAGTCCATATCAGATTGTGAGCATTGCTTTTTTTCTTTTTGTGCAAAAACCCATGCATATTTTTTCATGCATATTTTTTCCCCAAAATGTACCCATCAATTGTGCACATTTTGAAATGTATTCATCCTTCTCCCATTTATTAAAACACATTTGTACGCAATTTGCAAAAGTGCACACCCTGTTGAACACATTCTTTTTCATCCGCAAATGACATTGCAAGCTTGGAAATGTGAAGATTTTGAGTGCAGATTGTGTCCGAGTCCATTTTTGATCCAGAAGGTGTGAACAGGGAAAATCCTGATCAAATATGAACTGAAACACATTTTTCATTCATCCCTACTGTGTGTGTTCACCACGTGAATGCCTGAAGAAGGCTCAAGTTGTTGTGGGTGATGTTGTTACATTTTAACACATCCTGAACCCCTGTCATAGAGTGAGAAAGAACTCAAAACAAATTAGTAAACACCTTTCTAAATATTTCCTTTAAGTGTCAACTTCAAATGCCTTTTAAACAATTTTATCTGTAGAAAGGCTCGTCAGTTGTTGATGCATTTTATTTTCCTTTGCCCTCTCCTTTTGGGAACAGATGTGGCTTTCTTTTTCTTCTTTTAACATGATACCCTGTGGAAAACATAACTGCTTTGAGTCATAAGTGGAATTTAAAATACGTGTTTCTTCCTACACTTCTGCCATTTGAAAGGAAAGTGTTGCTCATTAGTGAAGCTACTACCCACCTGACGACAAATAGAAAGGTTAATCGTATTTTTAGCTTAGATACAGAGGGGCCGTTTTCGTTGGTCAGCCCTTCAACGCTCCAGGTTAAGTATTGTGCACATGGAAACGTAATAGCACTGCTGGATCACACTTGTGGTCCATCAAGTCCAGCATCATTATGCCCACATTGACCAACTAGATGCCTCCAGGAAGCCCATAAGTAGGACATGAAGTCATTAGGTCTACCCCATGGTTTGTTCTCCACTAGCTGATATTTCAGTGGTATACTGCCTATGAACATGAAGGATCTATGTATTGTCCAATAGTTTGTGATAGGCCTATTCCTCATGAATTTCTCTAATCCCCTTTCAAATCCAGACAGATCTGAAGCTGACAGATTTGACCATCACTACGACATCAGGACATTTTGGAGTAGAGTAGAGTCCTTCTAGCATCATCCAGAGAGAGAGAGAGAGAGAGAGAGAGAGAGAGAGAGTATGTGTGTGTGTGTGTGTGTGTGTATGTATATATATATATATATATATATATATATATATATATATATATATATATATATATATTTGTTGTTGTTGTTTATTCGGTCAGTCGCTTCTGACTCTTCATGACTTCATGGGCCAGCCCATGCCAGAGCTTCCTGTCGGCCGTCGCCACCCCCACCTCCCCCAAGGTCGAGTCCGTCACCTCTAGAATATCATCCATCCATCTTGCCCTTGGTCAGCCCCTCTTCCTGTTGCCTTCCACTTTCCCTAGCATCAGCATCTTCTCCAGGGTATCCTGTCTTCTCATGATGTGGCCAAAGTACTTCAGTTTTGCCTTTAAAATCCTTCCCTCAGGTGAGCAGTCTGCCTTTATTTCCTGGAGTATGGACTGGTTTGATCTTCTTGCAGTCCAAGGCATCCCAGAATTTTCCTCCAGCACCACAGTTCAAAAGCATCTATCTTCCTTCGCTCAGCCTTCCTTATGGTCCAGCTCTCACAGCCATAGGTTACTATGGGGAATGTTGTTGTTCAGTCGTTCAGTCGTGTCCGACTCTTCGTGACCCCATGGACCATAGCACGCCAGGCCTTCCTGTCCTGCGCTCTCTCCCGGAGCGTGCTCAAGTTCATATTCATTGCATCCATGATGCTATCTAGCCATCTCATCCTCTGCCGTCCCCTTCTCCTTTTGCCTTCAGTCTTTCCCAGCATCAGGGTCTTTACCAGGGAGTTTTCTCTTCGCATTAGGTGGCCAAAATATTGGAGCTTCAGCTTCAGTATCTGTCCTTCCAATGAGCACTCAGGGTTGATTTCCTTTAGGATTGACTGATTTGACCTCCTTGCAGTCCAGGGGACTCGTAAGAGTCTTCTCCAGCACCACAGTTCGAAAACATCAATTCTTCGGCGCTCAGCCTTCCTTATAGCCCAGCTCTCACAGCCATACATTACTACTGGGAAAACCATAGCTTTGATTAGACGGACCTTTGTCGGCAAGGTGATGTCTCTGCTTCTTACTATGCTGTCTAGGTTTGCCATAGCTTTCCTCCCAAGGAGCAAGCGTCTTTTAATTTCATGGCTACAGTCACCGTCTGCGGTGATCTTGGAGCCCAAGAAAGTAAAATCTGTCACTGCTTCCATTTCTTCCCCTTCTATATGCCAGGAAGTGATAGGGCCAGATGACATGATCTTAGTTTTTTTAATGTTGAGTTTCAAACCAGCTTTTGCACTCTCCTCTTTCACCCTCAACAAGAGGCTCTTGAGATCCTCTTCGCTTTCTGCCATTAGGGTGGTATCGTCTGCATATCGGAGGTTGTTGATAATTCTCCCAGCAATCTTAATTCCGACCTTTGATTCATCCAACCTGGAGTTTCTCATGATGTACTCTGCATATAAATTAAATAAGCAGGGTGACAATAAGCAGCCTTGTCGTACTCCTTTCCCAATTTTGAACCAATCGGTTGTTCCATGTCTGGTTCTTACTGTTGCTTCTTGACCCTCGTACAGGTTTCTCAGGAGACAGGTAAGGTGGTCTGGTACTCCCATCACTTTAAGAATTTGCCACAGTTTGTTGTGATCCACACAATCAAAGGCTTTAGCGTAGTCAATGAAGTAGAAATAGATGTTTTTCTGGAATTCTCTTGCTTTCTCCATGATCCAGCGAATGTTGGCGATTTCATCTCTAGTTCCTCTGCCTCTTCGAAACCCAGCTTGTACTTCTGGTAGTTCTCGGTTTGCATACTGCTGAAGCCTAGCTTGTAGGATTTTGAGCATCACCTTGCTGGCATGTGAAATGAGCGCAATTGTGCGGTAGTTTGAACACTCTTTGGCATTGCCCTTCTTTCGAATTGGAATGTAAACTGACCTTTTCCAGTCTTGTGGCCACTGTTGAGTGTTCCAGATTTGTTGGCATATTGAATGCAGCACTTTAACAGCATCATCTTTTAGGATTTTAAATAGCTCGGCTGGAATACTGTCATCTCCGCTAGCTTTGTTGTTACTAATGCTTCCTAAGGCCCACTTGACTTCACTCTCGAGGATGTCCGGCTCAAGTTCAGTGACCGCACTATCATGGCTATCAGGGACATTCAGATCTTTCCTGTATAGTTCTTCTGTGTATTCTTGCCACCTCTTCTTAATCTCATCTGCTTCTGTTAGGTGCCTGCCTTCTTGGTCCTTTATCATGCCCGTCTTTGCACAAAACGTTCCCTTGAGATCTCCGATTTTCTTGAAGAGATCTCTGGTCTTTCCCATTCTGTTGTTTTCCTCGATTTCTTTGCATTGTTCATTTAAGAAGGCCTTCTTGTCTCTCCTTGCTATTCTCTGGAACTCTGCATTCAGTTGGGTATATCTTCCCCTTTCTCCTTTGCTTTTCGCTTCCCTTCTTTCGTGAGCTACTTGTAAAGCCTCATCAGACAGCCCCTTTGCTTTCTTGCCTTTCTTTTTCTTTGGGATGGATTGAGTTGCTGCCTCCTGAACAATGTTACGGACCTCCGTCCATAGTTCCTCAGGCACTCTGTCTATCAGGTCTAATCCCTGAAATCTATTCCTCACCTCCACTGTATATTCATCAGGGATATGATTTAGGTCATACCTGAAAGGTTTAGTAGTTTTCCCTACGTTCTTCAATTTAAGCCGAAATTTTGCAAGAAGCAGCTCATGATCTGAGCCACAGTCAGCTCCAGGTCTTGTTTTTACTGACTGTATGGAGCTTCTCCATCTTTGGCTGCAAAGGACATAATCAATCTGATTTCGATATTGACCATCTGGTGACGTCCATGTGTAGAGTCGCCTCTTGTGCTGTTGGAAAAGAGTGTTTGCTATGATCAGCGTGTTCTCTTGGCAAAACTCTATTAGCTTTTGTCCTGCTTCATTTTGTACACCAAGGCCATGCCTGCCTGTTATCCCAGTGATTTCTTGACTTCCTACTTTAGCATTCCAATCCCCTATGATGAATAGGACATCTTTTTTTGGTGTTAGTTCTAGAAGGTGTTGTAGGTCTTCATAGAACCGATCAACCTCAGCTTCTTCGGCCTCAGTGGTTGGGGCATAGACTTGAATTACTGTGATGTTGAATGGTTTGCCTTGGATACGTACTGAGATCATTCTATCATTTTTAAGATTGTACCCCAGTACTGCTTTTCCCACCCTTTTGTTGACTATGAGTGCTACTCCATTTCTTCTAAGGGATTCTTGCCCACAATAGTAGATATGATGGTCACCTGAATTAAATTCGCCCATGCCTGTCCATTTGAGTTCGCTGATTCCCAAGATGTCGATGTTCAATCTTGCCATCTCATGTTTGACCACCTCCAGCTTACCTTGATTCATTGATCTGACATTCCAGGTTCCTAAACAATATTGTTCTTTACAGCATCGGATTTTCTTTTCACCGCCAGACACATCCACAGCTGAGTGTCCTTTCGGCTTTGGCCCAGCCGCTTCACTCTTTCTGGCGCTACTTGGAAATACCCCCTGCTCTTCCCCAGTAGCATATTGGACACCTTCCGACCTGAGGGGCTCATCTTCCGGCGTCATCTCTTTTAGCCTTGTGATACGTTCCATGGGGTTTTCTTGGCAAGAATACTGGAGTGGGTTGCCATTTCCTTCTCCAGTGGACCACATTTTCTCAGAACTCTCTGCCATGACCTGTCCGTCTTGGGTGGCCCTGCACGGCATAGCTTATGGCTTCACTGAGTTATGCAAGCCCCTTTGCCACAACAAGGCAGTGATCCATGAAGGGGTACTATGGGGAATACCATTGCATATATATATATATATATACACACACACACACACACACACACACACATATACACACACACACATACTGTATATATATACACTGTATGTATATATATTAAATTATATATATATATATATATATATATATATATATATATATATGCAAGGGGTACTATGGGGAATACCATTGCATGCATATATATATATATATATATATATATATATATAATTTAATATATATACATACAGTGTATATATATACAGTATGTGTGTGTGTGTGTGTGTGTGTATATATATATATATATATGAATTCTTTCTAGGATTTAACCTCCCTTGGTTCAGAGGAGGGCAACAAAGATGATTAGGGGACTGGACCAAAGCTCTATGAGGAGAGACTGAAAGAACTGGGCATGTTTAAGCCTTGAGAAGACAGAAGGGGGATATGATAGCACTCTTCATAAACTTGAGAAGTTGTCACAGAGAGGAAGGCCAAGATCTCTTCTTGATCATCCCAGAGTGCAGGACACAGAATAATGGGCTCAAGTTACAGGAAGCCAGATTCCGGCTGAACATCAGGAAAAACTTCCTGACTGTCAGAGCAATATGACCATGGAACCAATTGCCTAGGGAGGTGGTGGGCTCTCCCACACTGGAGGCATTCAAGATGAATGTGAACAGCCACCTGTCAGGGATGACTTTGACTTGGATTCCTGCATTGAGCAGGGGGTTGGACTCAACGGTCTTATAGGCCCCTTGCTACCCCACTATTTTATGATTCTATGATTCTATGTATCTATCTCATCCAATAGTTTAGTTTCTGATAGGCCTATTCCCCATGAGTTTGTCTAATCCCCCTTCAGAACTGCCTATCCAAGTGGCTGCCACCAGATCTTGTGACAAAGGATTTCATGAAGTCACTATGTATTGTGTGAAGAATTGCTTTGTTTTGCTTGTTCTGAATCTTCTGCCAGTCTGTTCCATTGGCTCACTCCAAGTTCTTGAATGATGATAAATGGAGAAAAATACCATGCATAAATTCCAGTCCACACCATGCAGCTGCTGCTGCTGTTAATCATGCCCTTCCTCCAATGATTTTAAGGCAGGATGCATAGCTTCTCTCCATGGTTGTATTCACATTATATATGTAAAGCAGGCTGAGATGAGGGATAGTGGCTAATCACAGGTCACCCAGTAAGTGTTATAGATTAAAATCAGGATTTGAATTGAGGTCTTTCAGCTCGAAGTCCCAACACTATCCACTACACCACACTGCTAGAACATCCCCCCACACACACACACACACCTGCAGTAGATGGAGCAGAGCGGTCCTCCATTGCTCCGAAGAGCAGGAATAGAAACAGTGGGTGTGAATTGCATGGAAGCAGAGTTTGGCTAAATATCAGGGATGGGGGAGAGATTCATTTGGTTTGGTTATTGGTTTACATTTTAATGTGAACTTAACTTAATTTTACACTTTGGAAGCTATATGCAGCCCCAAACCCAGTTATCTTTTGAAATTCACAATTTTCTGAATTTTGCAGCTCAGTTCTCCATTCAAAAAATGCATACAAACATGTGGATTTTAGGGGAAAATGCACTCAGATATACATACGTTAGTGGGAAAAAAGTTCAAGAATGCACTATATTAGGAAAATTGCTTGCAAAAAATATGTATATTCAGCAAAATTCCATACAAAAATACATCTATCTAGAGAAATTCACAGAAAAAAATATGTACACATTTTCATTTAAACTTAAATTTTTTTTATCAAAGTTCAGGCTAAACTGAACTCAAGATTAGACAAATTCTGAAACCAAAATTGACAGCTTTGCCCATCTTTACTACATATTAGGAGTAACTCCTTAATGACATGAGCTCTCCAACAGTAGAACACACTGCTTCAGGAGGTGGTGGGCGATCCTTCACTGGAGGTATTTAAGATGGATTACCATCTGTCAGAGATGCTGTAGCTCCATTCTGAATTGCCGATCTTACACTGAGCAGGGGGGGTTGACTAGATTATTGCCATAGTTCACCCCAACTCTCTCATTCTGTGATCACATGGAATGATTTATGGAGTTTGCATTGGAATGGCAGGCTGAATTGTGTTGGCCGGTGGAGAACCATTCTTTCAATGAACGTTTCAGGGGGAAGTGGGTGAAAGTACTGTTGACACCATTGTGGAAGACCCCGTGGTGTGTGATAACTTTGGTTTTAGACTTCACACCTCCTTCATGGTGCTACTAGAGATGTCAGAGAAATCCGCTGCAGATTCAAATGAGGCTGGATTCTTTGGAATCCGGCCTCAGGAATCCGCAGCACATTGGGACCACTTACCTCTGCTCTGGGAGGACTGGGGGCGAAATGGCACTCGGCTGCTTCTTCCAGCCAGACCTGTTCACCTCCTCCCTGTCCCTGCCAATTGCCTTTAAAAAAAATGTCTTAAAAAAAAAGGTGATTGGGAGGATGTGCCCAAAGACTTATATGCAAAATAGAGCTGTGAATCTTGCGTATAAGCCTATGGACACATAGACTTATACGCAAGATTCATGACTCTATTTGCATATAAGTCTATGGGCACATCCTCCCGATTGCCATTTTTTGAAAAAAAATACTTCTTTTTTTTTTTTTAAGAGAATCATCAGGGACAGGGAGGAGGCGAACGGGTCTGGCTGGCAGGAGGGAAGGTAAGCACCCCCAAGTCAGTCCCCCCCCTGGAATCCAAGCAGAGTGGAACAGCTCTGGAGGATTCTGGGGGGAGGAATGGATCACCTCCCCCCACACGGATTCCCCACCTGAACAGATGGTAGGGAATCCATACACGCCTAGGTGCTACTGGCTCACCTTAACAAAAAAAATCATGTATCAGCACTCCCATCACAACTCAGTGTGTGGATTGATTCCATTGGAAGGCATTGTGTTTACATTGTCTTTTGATCTGAAATGCCTTGGATGGCCTTCTCTCTATCCCATCAACCAGGACAGTTAGGCTGGTGAGGACGAAGGAGAGGGCCTCCTCTGTGGTGGCCTCCACTCTGTGGAACTCCCTCCCTAGGGAACTCCGCCATGCCCCTCTTTAATGAGCTTCCACCACACATTAAAAATGTGGTTGTTCAGGCAGGCATTTGGGGAGGGTTAGGGCATTTTTTTTTTTTTAGGGCCACGGTGGCTTAGTGGTTAAGACGCTGAACTGCAGGTTGGCAGTTCGAGACGCGAGTGCTGCATGACGGAGTGAGCTCCCGTCTTCAGTCCCAGCTTCTGCCAACCTAGCAGTTTGAAAGCGAGAAATTGCAAGTAGATAAATAGGTACCGCCTCGGCGGGAAAGGTAACAGCATTCCGTGCACCTCGGTGTTCAGTCATGCCAGCCACATGACCACAGAGGCATCTTCGGACAGCGCTGGCTCTTCGGCTTAGAAACGGGGATGAGCACCGCACCCTAGAGTCAGACATGACTGGTTGGGGACACCTTTACCTTTTTAGGGCATTTTTAGAAATACAGTATTTTAATGTGGAATTTAATTGTTTTAAACTGTCGTATCGTTGTACATCGCCCAGAGTGGCCGGGTGACTGGCCAGATGGGCGATCAAGAAATTTAATAAATAAATTAAATTAAATTTAAAAAATGGTTCAACCACACATGCAAATCACTAAGTGATGGGCAAAATATGTGTAGACTAGGGAGGTTGGAGGAATCTGTCCAGGGGGTCAAGCCTGCTGAGCTTTTGGTGGCTCGGCCCCACGGACTCTGGCTTGTTTGTCCACAAGCTTGCCTGACTCAACCTGCATCAAGTCAGGCCAGCTCATGGACTTCCACTGCCACCATTGTCATTGCTGGCCTATCAGCACAACTCTCTCACTTGATAGAGTTGTGCAGAGTGGCTGTGGGTGATAGCAGTTGCGGAAAGGACAGGCGGCAAGCAATTCTAGCACTGGTCATTGTGTGCCAAAGTCTCCCTTCGCCCTGCCGGCACCTCAGAAGGGAGACTTTTGCACATAATGACTGGCACTGGAATGGCCTGCCAGGGGTCATGGTTCAGAAAGGTCTCCCTTCTCCATGCAGGCACCCCACCAGGGAGAACGGAGACCTTTGCACACAGTGACCGGCACCGGAATCCCCCCGCCCCGGTGGTGTGCTCAAAAGTCTCCCTTCTGGTGCCCCAGCAGGGAGAAGGGAGACTTGCGTACAACTACTGGAGAGTCCATGAGTTCTGGTGGGGAGCCCTCGGCTCAGCTCACAAAAGCATACAGGCAGCTCCAGGGCAGGGATATATGGACTATGTGAAATCTGCTCCATCTGTATTTCATGGATTGTCAGGTGCCTTTTGTCCAGTCATCTGTACTCAGAGTCATTTTTTCCCCATTCTGTGGAAAAGTATGCAAACAATTCCGTAAGAGGGTTCACAGCCCCTTACATAATTTACCTTAGTACATAAGATTCGGCATATTGTCCCCCATTCCATTCAGCTTCTCCCTACATATATTTACCAGTCTCAGCAGCAGAAACTTGCATATTTTCCTATGAATAAATATGAATAAATTTTGGGAAATTAAAAAAAAAAAAAAAAAAAGATCCAGAAGTCCACAGACTCCGAGCAGCCTGAGGAGGTCAGTCTTCATTGGATGCTACAGGTCAGATACTTGGAAATCTGAGCTCATTTTAGTCCATCTCGATTTTTTCCCCGGCATCCCTACTCCAGGGAAATCTGTTGAGAGCCCCAAGAGGGCCAGATTTCCCCGCAGCAGACATCCCTAGTGTAGACCAAACACATTTTGCATTTGATCCACTCCAAAGAGAGATCCTGTTTCTTCCTTATTCCTTCAGTGAGCTGTGGATTGCCTGTGTTTTCTTACTTACCAAAATTTTAGGCTCTTAAATGAAGTGTGTGTATGCGTCTTAAAGGAGGCTTGATTGAGAGAATGCACAATATATTTCACTTCATTCAGTGGTTTTCAAATAACTAATACCAGTGACAAGTATTTTTCTTCATGACTCATGGATACACCTCAGGCAAACACCATAGCCTGCATTTGTAGGCTACCAAAGATAAATTGCTGACCTTTTCCTAGATGTAACAAGTACAAGGGGAACACAAATAATTCATGAAGACAGCAGTTAGTACTTCATTAGGAGTTCGATTATGAAACAGTGACTCTTCATCTCTCAATGGGAGGTTGTTCAATGGGGAACCAGATGAAAAGCCATTGATTCACACAGTATGTGTGTGTGTGTGTGTGTATATTTCCAGTCCGAAAAGCTGCTTCTACACCAGGAGAAGCCAGAGACAGATTAAGGTCAGTGTAATATCCTAGGATAGTAGTAATTTGGACCATCCAATATTATTGCAGTACAGAATTGCAGTACAGAATTTAAGACATTAAAGGCATTTCATCTTAGCATCCTTCCTCTCTGCTGAGAGTTGTCCCCATGATGTCATGGAATGTTCACAAACATTCTAACTTCTGAAGAGAAGAATAAACACACTTACAAGGGAAGTGTAAGGCCAGTACAGATGCAGGGAAAAACAAACAAACAAACAAACAAAAACTAATATCACATCTCATCCATAGGACTGAAGAAGGAAAGGGCTGTAGGTAACTGAGGAGAGCTGAATTTTGCCAAGGGAATTCAAGTTAATTAGCCACATCTTAACCTGTGGTTCTCTCACTAACATTAATTGCATGCTAGTTATACGCGCATTAGGGATGACGGAGAATTCCGCCACGGATTTCAGTGAGGCCGAATGCACTGGCATTCGGCCCCCCGAAACCCATGGCGGAACAGCCTCCCACCCCCCGCCACCTGGCGGAATAGCCCCGGAACGAAACTTACCTGGGGCTCTGGTGGCAGCGGCAGCAGCGGCTGGTCTTTCGACTGGCTGCCACAGCCGCCATTTGCATCCTGCTCTTTGCCATGATAGGCTATGTAAGTATTTATGTAGCCTATCATGGCAAGCAACCCCCCCCCCAAAAAAAACAGCGTATGCAAATGGTGGCGGCTACAGAGGCCACCATTTGCATTCCCTTTTTTTCGCTGTTTTAGCCTACGTAAATATTTACGTAAGCTATTACGGTGAAAAAAGGGGAATGCAAATAGCGTAGTGGGTGCTATTTGCATTCCCTTTTTTCCCTGCCGTAATAGCTTACATAAATATTTACGTAATAGCTTAGGTAAATATCCCTGCAGGCTGCCCAGTGGCCAGATGTCCTGCTGCGGGCGGCCCTGGCTGGCGGCTCTGCGGAATTGCCGCAGAGTGCAGCCAGCTGGAGAGAATTTCGGGGGGAAGGACAGAGCGCCTCCCCCCCACCTTCGAAAAGGTAAGTGACTTTCATACATCCCTACATTTGCGGGCTGAGCCATGGCTTTTTTTCCTGAACTCTGACAATCCAGCTCTAACTTGTGCAAATAGAGATTCGCGGCCACAATGTGTGCAAATCAAGGTCACAGTTTACATAAACTGTGAAAATTGTGGTCATAATTTGTATTTTTTTCCTTTTTTTTAAAGGAAAATGCAGACTCCCTCAACTTACTGCAAAGCGAGTTGGGCTCCATAGGATAAAAACAGACTAAAGTCCAGCGGGCTGAACCAATGGAAACTCACTGAACTCATCCCCCAATGGATTTTTCTGACATCCCTAGGCCAAACATCCTCCAACAGAGCTTCACCTTCACTTGAATAACAGTGTTTGATACTGAAGGAGGAAAAGAGGGTAATGATGGACCCTTTGCCTTTTAAGAGTGGGGAAGAGTCAGTATCCATGGCCAAGTGAAAATTAGTGGCCAACTCTATGGGCCAAGGACAAGAAAATAAATATGAGCTGGAGATAGGAAGTCTAGTAATTTCTCTCATTTCAAATGATGATTTGTTGGTAGTTGTAGATGAATTCATATCAGTAGTGTGATTTTTCAAAGTATATATTTTGCTCATGGTGTGGGAAGCATCTCTACGGACATGCCTTTCTAGTCTAAAAAAAACCCATATAACAATATAAGAAGAAAAAATGGAGGCATGAGACCCTGGGGGATGTAGAATGACCAGTGCAATAGCAATGGCAATGCTTCCAGTTTAAAAACATTTCTCTATGTTTTTATAGAAGCAAAAATTTAGCACAAGTACCCTTATGACAAGCTGCTAGGAGACATCTTCTGTCAAGCCAGATGGTCAATAAGAATGTGGTAAATCAAAAAAAAAAAAAAAAGAAAGGAAAGGAAAGAGGAAAGGGGGGGGGAAATAGCTCAGATAGATCTTAAATCTTTGATAACACATCTGAATGGACAAAATTGAAGTATGTTTCCAAATCCAAGCTTGCCCAATGAAGTGTGTGTATGTGTGTGTGTGTGTGCATGTGCATGTTTAATGCAATATGTCTGCTCTTGCAAAGAAAATACAGATTTTATATATCTAGATACACAATAATGTTCTTTCAGAAAAGTGACATATTGTTTAAACTTAGCTTTTATTATGAAATTTAAAAAAAGAAAATTTAAAAATGTGGCTACATAAATTTGAATATATCAATTTCAATACATCCATATGAAATGTGTGTGTGTATATGAAAACACAGATTTCTAAGAAATATACATAAACTTCAACCAAAGCAGAGCAAATATCCAAATAAGTATCCATTCACACTTGGCATTCATTCAGAACCCTTTCAAATGTTGAAAGTAATGTAAGGTTTCAATAGGTTGCATTATAGGAGCTGAGCGTTTATCCTTCCAATGTTGTAATATCAACTTTTTAGCTGTCAGAAGTGTGTGGAAAATCCATTTGCACTGAGCATGTGTTAAGTTCCAGGAAACTGGTAGATAATTTAAAAGAGCATGTACATCAGTAAATATGATAAGAGTGTTCCAACTTCCAATACACATTTTATCTGTATAATGACCTTGTCCCAAAAAGGAACAGCTACTGGGCATTGCCAAAACATAGGTTTAAAAGAAGCATTAGCTGTGTTACACATCCAACAATTAGCTGACCTAGACAAACCCTTATAAAAGAGATGTTACAGTATCCAACAATACACGCATACGCAAATGGCGGCTATGGATGCCGCCATTTGCGTTCTTTATTTTGGCCCGTCTTAGTCTACGTAAATATTTACGTAGACTAAGACGGGCCAAAATAAGGAACGCAAATGGCAGTGGCCGTAGCCACTGCCACTTCATACGCGTGTGTGTGTTTTTTTTTAAGTCAGACGTGATAGGCTACGTAAAGATTTACATAGACTATCATGGCTGACTACAGGGACGCAAATGGCGGCTATGGCCGCCGCCATTTGCGTCCCTGCTAGCCAGCGGCTGGATGTCCGGCTGCTGGTGGAGCCGGCCAGCGGCTCTGCAGAATCCCTGCGGAGCACAGCCGGCTGGCCAGAATTCCAGGGGGAGGGACGGAGCGCCTCCCCCCCCACCATCAACATAATCCGCAAAAGGTCAGTCACTTTTGTACATCCCTACTTAACCCATCTTAACCACCAACAATATAACCCAACAACTTATGGCTTAACTAAGGGAACGCAAATGGCAGTGGCTACGGTGGCCGCCATTTGCGTTCCCTTTTTTTGCCATTTTAGCCTATGTAAGTATTTACATAGCCTATCACAGCTTAACTAAGGGAACACAAATGGCAGCGGCTACAGCAGCCGCCATTTGCGTCCCTACAGGCAGCCCAGCGGCCGGATGTCCAGTTGCGGGTGGCCCCGGCTGGTGGCTCTGCAGAATCTCTGCGGAGCGGAGCTGGCCGGACAGAATTTCGGGGGGAGGGATGGAGAGCCTCCCCCCCACCGCGGATGTCACCCTTCGATAAGACTTTTGTACATCCCTATCTCTGGCCATTTACTGCTGCATTTAGGTTAATCTACCAGCTTTACGGCTGCAAATGGCACCCACTACGTCATTTGCGTCCCTGTTTTTTGACATGATAGGCTACGCAAATATTTGCATAGCCTATCGCGTGAACAGGGATGCACCTCCACACACACACACACACACACACACACACATTTCCCCAAAATGTGCATTGTCATACTATAACCTATGGGGAAAATGCATATTTTTGACCAGTGGTGTTTTATTATTATTATTTTATGTTTTTCTATGACTAAATTTGCATAAAATTCCAGATTTTTTTAAAATGGTCTGCAAGTCCACAGAATCTGTGCTGCTTGGGAAAAGCCAGTCTGCTGCAGAATCCTTGGATTAGATTCATAGAAATGCAAACTCCTGTGATTTCATTGCAGATATGTCTCTGACATCCCTACCGATGTCCAGGGTGAGGGGCAAGCCAATGAAAGCTCATTGAGCTCCATCCCTTCCTGGATTCCTCCATCATCCCTATGTCCAAACCACTCAGCATGTTCCTTGATTGTGGGACTCAGTGTGGAAAGTCGCTCGTGTTTGATGGCTCCATGATCCACGTGGGGTTCAACTGGCTTGTTGCCTGTTCTTTGTAATCCATTCGTTGGATTCCCCCCTCTCCTCCTGTGTAACCCACATTCCAGGGACAAAGCTTTTCCTTTTTGCTTTCACTATGTTGCTATGTTAAGTACCCGGTAGAAATCATGCCATCTTGGGTCCCTTGCTCATTCCCCACCTAGACTATGGTGGCTGACAAACTTTTGTCATTGTTTGATACACATTTTTTGCATGAGCCAAAAGACCAGCATCTTCTAAGAATAGACCAATTTATGCTGATGCCACACCAGACAGCTGTGCCTGTAAAATTCACAACCATAAACAAATACAGATAAATCAGATTGTTAAATATAGGTGGGGAAGAAATAATATGTTTAGCTCTTTTTCCCATCTATGAAGTCAGACTACTAGGCAAAGATTTGGAAAAGTGGAGAGAGAGGGAGGGAAGGGGGAAAAAAACCCTTTGTCAACACACACGCACACACACTTTATTTATTTATTTTATTTAAATTATTTGCATCCCAGCCGATATCAGGATGGTGTACAGATAAAATAAATTTCAACAGTAGAAAACAATAAAAAATTCAAACAACTAAAAACATATTAAACCATTAAACAAGCTAGTACTAGAGATGTATGAAAGTCACCTTTTCGCGGGATTGATTCGTGATGCAGGGGTAGGCGCTCTGTCCCTCACCCCGGAATCCTCGATGGGGGGGGAGACAATCCAGTCCTCCCCCCAAGAATCCTGTCTGGCTGGCTCTGCTTGGTGGCGGTTCCGCAGAGCAGCTGGCCAGGGCCATCCGCAGCCGGACTTCCGGCCGCAGATTGGCTGCTGCGGACGCAAATGGAGGCCACCGTAGCGGCTGCCATTTGCATCGTTCCAGGCTGCCGTGTTAGGCTATGTAAGTATTTACCGGCATGCCCCCCCAAAAAAACCGGTGTACGCAAATGGCGGCGGCTACGGCAGCCGCCATTTGTGTTCCCTATTTTTCGCCGTTCTAGCCGACATAAATATTTACGTAGGCAATTACGGTGAAAAAAAGGGAATTCCAAATAGCATAGTGGGCGCTATTTGCGTTTCTTCTTTTTTTGCCGTAAAAGCCTACGTAAATATTTACGTGGGATAAAATGGCGGGGGGGAAAAGATACGCAAATAGCACCCACTACACTATTTGAGGTTCCCTTTTTTCACTGTAATTGCCTAAGTAAAAATTTACGTAGGCTAGAACGGCAAAAAATAGGGAATGCAAATGGCAGCCGCCATAGCCACGGCCATTTGCATATGCCATTTTTTGTGGGGGGGGTTGCTTGGCTTGCCGTGATAGGCTATGTAAATACTTATGTAGCCTATCACGGCAAAGACCAGGATGGAAATGGCGGTTGCGGCAGCCGGTCGAAAGACCAGCTGCTGCCGCCGCTTCCACCGCCATACACACAGCCAGAGCCACTGCTGTCCGGAACATCCACCCCAGGTAAGCCTCATCCCAGGGGGAATCCACGGGGGGGCAGGGGGCATTCGGTGCCAGTGCATTCGGCCTCACTGAAATCCATGGCAGAACTCTCCACCATCCCTAGCTAATACCAATTAAGTCCTGTCCGGGGGGGGCGGGGGGCAGACCGTTCCACCACTGATTTCGGGGGGCTGAATGCACTGGCATTCAGCCACCCCAAGATCCGTGGCAGAATTCTCTGACATCCCTAGGTTTCCTGCAATGTATTTACCCACCACCCACCACACACACACTTCCACTCATACAACAACCATGTCAGTTGGTTTATAGAGATCAAATCACCATCATTAGCTGGATCATGGAGAAAGCAAAAGAATTCCAGAAAAAAACATCTATTTCTGCTTCACTGACTATGCTAAAGCCTTTGATTGTGTGGATCACAAAAAAATGTGGCAAATTCTTAAAGAGATGGGAGTACCAGACCACCTTACCTGTCTCCTGAGAAACCTGTATGAGGGTCAAGAAACAACAGTAAGAATCGGACATGGAACAACTGATTGGTTCAAAATTGGGAAAGGAGTATGACAAGGCTGCATATTGTCGCCCTGCTTATTTAACTTACGTGCAGAGTACATCATGAGAAACGCCAGATTGGATAAATCACAGGTCAGAATTAAGATTGCCGGGAGGATTATCAACAACCTCAGATATGCAGACGATACCACCCTAATGGCAGAAAGCAAAGAGGATCTGAAGAACCTCTTGTTGAGGGTGAAAGTGGAGAGTGCAAAAGCTGGTTTGAAACTCAACATTAAAAAAACGAAGATCATGGCATCTGGCCCTATCACTTCCTGGCATATAGAAGGGGAAGAAATGGAAGCTGTGACAGATTTTATTTTCATTCAAAGTTCACCGCAGACAGTGATTGTAGTCATAAAATTAAAAGATGCTTGCTCCTTGGGAGGAAAGCTCTGGCAAACCTAGACAGCATAGTAAGCAGCAGAGACATCACCTTGCCGACAGAGGTCCGCATAATCAAAGCTATGGTTTTCCCAGTAGTAATGTATGACTGTAACAACAACTGGACTATAAGGACGGCTGAGCACTGAAGAATTGATGCTTTCGAACTGGGGTGCTGGAGAAGACTCTGACGAGTCCCCTGGACTGCAAGGAGGTCAAATCAGTCCATCCTAAAGGAAATCAACCCTGACTGCTTATTGGAAGGACAGATACTGAAGCTGAAGCTCAAATATTTTGGCCACCTAATGTGAAGAGAAAACTCACTGGAAAAGACTAGGGAATCTTCCCCAGGATGAAAGCTTACCTGGGGCAGATGTTCCGGCAGCAGTGGCTCTGCCGGCGGCGGTGACAGCGGCAGCTGGTCTCTTGGCCGGCTGCTGCGGACTCCAGGGATGGCGGAGAATTTCTCCACGAATCTTCAGGGGGCTGAGTGCCGACGCATTCAGCCCCCCGAAAGTGTTGGGGAAATTCTCCGCCATCCCCCCGTCCCCCCCCCCCAGGATAGGACTTACCTTGGGCGAATGTCCCTCTCACCTGCAGGTCCCGGCGGCAGTTCGGCGGCATTTCGGCGGGAGTGGGGGCGGCGGCCGGTCTCCCAACCAGCTGCCGCCTCCGCCATTACAAAAAAAAAAGTACAGTAAAAAAAAAAAAAACACCCGTGATAGGCTACGTGACGATTTACGTGGCCTATCACGGCTAGATTTCCAATGTCAGCCGTGATAGGCTAAGTAAATCATCACGTAGCCTATCACGGGTGACTTTGAAAAAAAAAAGTGCGTACGCAAATGGTGGTGCCCCATGGGTGCCGCCATTTGCATTCCTTATTTGGACAGGGGTAGTCTACGTAAAGATTTACGTAGACTACGGCGAAAATAAGGGAACGCTATTTGTGTTGCCCTTATTTTCGCCATAGTCTACGTAAATCTTTACATAGACTACCCCTGTCCAAATACGGAATGCAAAATGCGGCGCCCGTGGGGCGCCGCCATTTGCGTATGCACTTTTTTTTTTTCAAAGCTACCCGTGATAGGCTACTAGGGATGTACGAAAGGGACTTACCTTGTCCCGCAGCTTTTTTCACGGTGGGGGGGAGGCGCTTTGCTTCTCTCCCCAAAGTTCAGGTGAGGAGGGGGAGGCTTCCCGCCTTGCCCGGATGAAATTCAAGCCGGGGAGAAGCGCACCGTCTCCCTGGCTTCGAAAGAAAAAGTAAAAAAAAAACAACAACCCGTGATAGGCTACGTAACGATTAACGTAGCCTATCACGGCTAGATTTCCAAAGTCAACCAAGATAGGCTACGTTAATCATCACGTAGCCTATCACGGGTGACTTTGGGGGGGGGAAGCGCGTACGCAAATGGCGGCGGCCCATGGGTGCCGCCATTTGCATTCCTTATTTTGGCACGTCTAGTCTACGTAAAGATTTACGTAGACTACGGCGAAAATAAGGGAACGCTATTTGCGTTGCCCTTATTTTCGCCGTAGTCTACGTAAATCTTTACGTAGACTAGATGTGCCAAAATAAGGAACACGAATAGTGGCGCCCATGGGCCGCTGCCATTTGTGTACGCGCTTTTTTTTTTTCCAAAGTCACCCGTGATAGGCTACGTGATGATTTACTTAGCCTATCACCACTGACTTTGGAAATCTAGCCATGATAGGCTACGTAAATCGTCACGTAGCCTGTCACGGGTGTGTGTCTGTGGGGTTTTTTTACTTTTTTGTTTTGTAATGGCGGTGGCGGCAGCCGGTTGGGAGACCGGCTGCCGCCCCCGCCCCCGCTGAACCGCCACCGAACCGCTGCCAGGACCTGCCGCCGAGAAGGACATTCGCTGAACGTAAGTCCCATCCCGGGGTGGGCGGGGAGCCGGCGGAGAATTTCCCCAACACTTTCGAGTGGCCGAATGCCTCGGCGCTCGGCCTCCTGAAGATTCGTGGAGAAATTCTCCGCCATCCCTATAGGCTACGTGATGATTTACGTAGCCTATCACGGCTGACTTTGGAAATCTAGCTGTGATAGGCTACGCAAATCATTACGTAGCCTATCATGGGTGTGTGTTTTTGTTTTGTTTTTTACTTTTTTTTTCGCGGCCGGGGAGATGGGGCGCTCCTCCCCGGCCTGAATTTCGGCGGCGAGGGATGCGGCACCTCCCCCCCCGGCCTGAATTTCGGCCAGGCGAGACGGGGCGCCTCCCCCCCTCGCCTGAACTTCGGGGGGAGAACCGAAGCGCCTCCCCCCCACCGCAAAGCAAGCTGCGGGACAAGGTAAGTGCCTTTCGTCCATCCCTAGCGGACTCAAATGGCAGCCACCATGCCATTTGCACAGCTGCCTTTGCCGTGATAGGCTACGTAAATACTTACGTAGCCTATCATGGCAAGCAAAAAAAAAAAAAGCGTAGGCTAAAACGGCGGGAAAAAAGGGACGCAAAAGGCGCCCACTACGCTATTTGCATTCCCCTTATTTTCGCCGTCTTAGTCTATGTAAATGTTTACGTAGAGTAAGACGTGCCAAAATAAAGAACACAAATGGCGGCGGCCATGGCCACCGCCATTTGCATACGCACGTTGTTGTTGTTTTTTTAATCAGCCGTGATAGGCTAAATAAACATTTACATAGCCTATCACGGCTGACTGCAGGGATGCAAATGGCAGTGGCTACGGCCGCCGCCATTTGCATCCCTGCTAGCCAGCGGCCGGATGGCCGGCTGCTGGTGGAGCTGGCCAGTGGCTCCGCAGAATTGCTGCGGAGCACAGCTGGCTGGCCAGGATTCCGGGGGTGAGGAATGGAGCACTGCTCCCCCAGCCAGGATTCCGGCGGGAAGGACGGAATGCCTCCCCCCCACCATCAACATAATCCGCAGAAAGGTAAGTCACTTTCATACATCCCTAGTAGGAAGGGCCCTATAAGACCATCCAGTCCAACCTCCTGCTCAATGCAGGAATCCAAGTCAAAGCATCCTTGACAAGTGGCTGTCCAGCCTCGTCTTGAATGCCTCCAGTGTGGGAGAGCCCACCACCTCCCTAGGGAATTGGTTCCATGGTCATATTGTTCTAACAGTCAGGAAGTTTTTCCTGATGTTCAGCCGGAATCTGGATTCCTGTCACTTGAGCCCATGATTCTGTGTCCTGCACTCTGGGATGTTCGAGAAGAGATCCTGGCCTTCCTCTCTGGGACAACATCTCAAGTACTTGAAGAGCACTATCCTATCTCTCCCTGCAGTCTTAATCTCTTCTCAAGCCTAAACATGCCCAGTTCTTTCAGTCTCTCTTTATAGGGCTTTGTTTCCAAGCCCCTGATCATCTATGCTGCCCTCCTCTGAACCCTCTGCAGTTTGTCTGCATCCTTCTTAAACTGTGGTGCCCAGAACTGGACACAATACTCCAGATGAGGCCTAACCAGTGCTGAGTAGAGGGGAACTAGTATTTCATGGGATTTGGAAGCTACACTTCTATTAATGCAGCCCAAAATAGCATTTGCCTTTTTTCACAGCCACATCACATTGTTGGCTCATATTCAGCTTGAGATTGACAACAACTCCAGGATCCTTCTCGCTTGTAGTATTGTTTTCCCCTGGGCTGGGCTGGCATGGAGACAGGATGCCAGGCTAGCTAGACCTTTGGTCTGATCCAGCAGGGGTTGTTTTATGCTTAATGCTGCACCAACAACATCCTCCATGTTTCTGAGCTCTGGAGGGACTCCTACTCTGTCTGCAGGCCCGGGAATGCTTATCTGGCTGTACTGGCAGTACTCACAGTCACAGCAGAGCTGAGCAGCTGTGACAAGACACCATTTGCATGTCTCAAAATTCCCCAGAACAATGCCAGGTCAGGGACATTGTGGGGAATTTAAAGGGTGACCATTGGACACTGCTCAGAGTGTTCAGCCAGAGAACAATTTAAAGGGGGGGGGGGTCTAAGGCAGACATCAATAGTGAGCCCTACCAGCTGTCCCAAAGATGCCAGGTGGTGAGAACAGCTTTGATGGGAAGAAAAGGTGTGGGGTGATCTAAAATCTGCAGCATCTATGGAGCATTCTGTATAAAAATAGTTCAGCACTCTTTATAAACTTGTTCAATGCTAAAACTGTCCTCCACATTTTATTGTTTACCATCCTCATTCAGTGTGATTGAAAATGCTTCCAAAAATCTTTTCAAAGGAAAATAAAATTCAGGAGAAAGCATCATGGGTGGGGTTCTTGCACTTACCTTAATTGAGGGGTGTGTGTCAGTATCCTATCATCTATTGAACAATAATCTCTCTGGCAATCCACATCCTCCCCAACTTCTACCAAAGTTCAGGAGAAGATGCCATGAGATAAGTCCCCCCGTAGTCCCCTTTCAGTTTAGGAAGTGTGAGCAGCTGGGGAGACTGCAGAACAATGCAAAGTAGTGTAAAACAAATGGGGAGGGTGTATAGCATCTGTCAGCCATCTCACAACAATAAGCTCAGACACATCAACAAAAGAATGCCAATAGGAATTCTGAAGGCCCTAAGGATGAGGCAGAAAGATGGAAGCCTTTTTTACTGGGGCAGAAACTTTCAGGATATTGGAGGGCAGATTTTGGGACCCCAATACTTACATTCATATGTCATCTGAGGAGGTAGTATAATTTGACATAGTCTCTCTGCATAATCAGGTTTTGGCATTCCCCATCCTAGTCTTCCCACTCATATGATTGCTCTTTTCTTTTCTGAATTTTTATTTCAGTGCTTCAAATCTTGTCCATACCTATACATTTAAGACTGGCTGTGGAGCATTTGATCCCCACCACACTCACACACAAACATTGCAAGTAGAAAGCCCAATCCATAGCAGAAAGAAGGGTCATGTACTGAAAGATAAATAAAATAAAACAAAATACAATATAATACAATAGAGGCATCTAGCACCTCTGCATGGCTCTGCTCTGTTATTCTCAAGCAAGTAGTCAATGTCACCCAAACATATGGCATCTATCTATTAGAATGAGCTCTTGCGACAGAGTGTTTGTACTTTCCTTATGGCTCTTTGAGCATCTCTGCTGGATTATTGGCAGCACTGTTAGCTTGGAATAGGTAGAAAGAAGAAGCAATGCTACAAAAAGAGATTGCATGGGAAAGGGAACAGAGAAACAGCAAATGTACCCAGAGTTAGGGCCAAACTACACTAGGAATGGGTGAGAAGTTTGTTCCCATTCAGTCTGGATAACAATTTACCAAAAATTTCAAAGTTGTCCATATTCAAAAGAGAAAGAACTTGACTTGTCCTTTTTTAATGAATTGGGAGAAACCCAAACTGATAGATTCATCCATCCATGTCCAGGTCTTTCAGAGCTTGGCTTTTAAAACCCTGGGTTTGAATCCCTGTGTATTCAACCATGTGGGTGGTGCTAAATCGGGGTTGCCACCACTTCTTTCTTTCTTCCTTTCTGACAAGCTCCTCATCTTTGATAGCTATATGGCAGGGAGGCACAACAACATGGCCCTCTCAATGCTGGCAATATCTGTAACTGTTGAATATGATTGGTGCAGATAAGTAGAATTTCATGTCCTCTCTCTGAATGAGGGTTGTTGTGTTTTTGTTTTTGCAATGTAAAGTTTTTTGAGATGTAAGCAACTGAAATGCAGGAGAAAGATAAACTAATAGATTCACCCATCCCTAAACTACAGACCACATTAAATCCAAAGCGAATTGTGTAGCTGATCCTTTTTTCACTTTAGTGTTAGAGTGTGTGGTGCTGATCTGGATATGGACCAACACACATGTGAGTGTGGGGGGGTAAACCTTCTCACCCAGCTGTTTTCTTCCCCCTAAATTTGCTCCCACTGCATGGGGTAGAAAGACAGACAGACAGACAGAAGACAGAAATGCATTGGCACAGATGGAGGTTTTTTCTCATCTTTCTTTAGCTGCTATGGGTGGGTGGGGGTGTCAAAATTAGTGGGAGGTTAGGTGGGAAGTGTTTTTTTTACCTCCCTCCATGCAGTTGTCCTGATCCATATTGAGGACTTGTGCACTTACCCTAAGTTAAAGAGAGAGAGAGAGGGAGGAGGAGGAGGAGGAGGAGGAGGAGGAGGAGAAGAAGAAGATGAAGAAGAAGAAGAAGAAGAAGAAGAAAGGTTTAGCTATATATTGTACATTTAACATACAATGTAGTTCAGCCATTACTGACATGACAAACTCCACCAGTCAGGCTGGGAGTGGGAACTGAGTTTGGAAAACTGATGTGTTTTTCTCAAAACTTAGGAAACAGTTGGCTTAGTCCCATCAAATTCTCAGCCAAACTTGGCCCCTCTGATGACCAATGCCATCAGGAATGCAATGGGATCTGCTAATTCCTAATCTGCTGAGCCATTGTTAAAAGCATGCGATCAAGGCCAGTAATGGAAAAGCAGTGGTTCTATAGGTGGCCTCTATTTTCAAGCTGTCTTTGACAGAGCATCAAGGAGATATTCAAGATCCAGAGCCAACTCCAGGACTGAAGAGGGACTCAGACTTCCCCCTCCTATCTCAGTGGGCCTTGCTGGCAGCAGCAGAGGCTAGCAGTGCTCTGCATCAATATCCAGTACCGATTAAAATCAGCACTGGACAGCCCCATTGCCAGTTCTCACAATGCTCCCGATGCAGCATCACTCTGAAGCACTGAGTGAAATACTCGGGGGCATTCTTTGGAAGTTAAATGGCAGTCCCCACTGGAGGCAATTGATTTAATTTCCTTCCATGCCCCAGAGCAATGCTGCACAACAGGCATTGTGGCAAATGACTACACAAGAGCCATTGTGGTGCTGAGGAGGTCTGATGGGAGCACCAGCTACTGGGAAAACAAAATTAAGGGGGATCCAGGGGACAGCTAGCTTGCTACAGCCTGAGCAGCTGCTTGGGGATGCCACATCCTGATGGGGGTGCTGTCAACATCCTTTTAGGTCTTGAGCACTTGTTGTTGTTCAGTCGTTCAGTCGTGTCCGACTCTTCGTGACCCCATGGACCATAGCACTCCAGGCCTTCCTGTCCTGCGCTCTCTCCCGGAGCATGCTCAAGTTCATATTCATTGCATCCGTGATGCTATCTAGCCATCTCATCCTCTGCCATCCCCTTCTCCTTTTGCCTTCAGTCTTTCCCAGCATCAGGGTCTTTTCCAGAGAGTTTTCTCTTCATATTAGGTGGCCAAAATATTTGAGCTTCAGCTTCAGTATCTGTCCTTTCAATGAGCACTCAGGCTTGATTTCCTTTAGGATTGACTGATTTGACCTCCTTGCAGTCCAGGGGACTCGTAAGAGTCTTCTCCAGCACCACAGTTCGAAAGCATCAATTCTTCGGCGCTCAGCCTTCCTTATAGTCCAGATCTCACAGCCATACATTACTACTGGGAAAACCATAGCTTTGATTAGACGGACCTTTGTCGGCAAGGTGATGTCTCTGCTTCTTACTATGCTGTCTAGGTTTGCCATAGCTTTCCTCCCAAGGAGCAAGCGTCTTTTAATTTCATGGCTACAGTCACCGTCTGCGGTGATCTTGGAGCCCAAGAAAATAAAATCTGTCACTGCTTCCATTTCTTCCCCTTCTATATGCCAGGAAGTGATAGGGCCAGATGCCATGATCTTCATTTTTTTAATGTTGAGTTTCAAACCAGCTTTTGCACTCTCCACTTTCACCCTCAACAAGAGGCTCTTGAGATCCTCTTTGCTTTCTGCCATTAGGGTGGTATCGTCTGCATATCAGAGGTTGTTGATAATTCTCCCGGCAATCTTAATTCCGACCTCTGATTCATCCAACCCAGCATTTCTCATGTTGTACTCTGCATATAAGTTAAATAAGCAGGGTGACAATATGCAGCCTTGTCATACTCCTTTCCCAATTTTGAACCACTCGGTTGTTCCATGTCTGGTTCTTACTGTTGCTTCTTGACCCTCGTACAGGTTTCTCAGGAGACAGGTAAGGTCGCCTGGTACTCCCATCTCTTTAAGAATTTGCCACAGTTTGTTGTGATCCACACAATCAAAGGCTTTAGCATAGTCAATGAAGCAGAAATAGACGTTTTTCTGGAATTATCTTGCTTTCTCCATGATGCAGCGGATGTTGGCGATTTGATCTCTAGTTCCTCTGCCTCTTTGAAACCCAGCTTGTACTTCTGGTAGTTCTCGGTTCGCATACTGCTGAAGCCTAGCTTGTACGATTTTGAGCATCATCTTGCTGGCATGTGAAATGAGCGCAATTGTGCAGTAGTTTGAACACTCTTTGGCGTTGCCCTTCTTTGGAATTGGAATGTAAACGGACCTTTTCCAGTCTTGTGGCCATTGTTGAGTGTTCCAAATTTGTTGGCATATTGAATGCAGCACTTTAACAGCATCATCTTTTAGGATTTTAAATAGCTCAGCTGGAATACTGTCATCTTCGCTAGCTTTGTTGTTACTAATGCTTCCTAAGGCCCACTTGACTTCACTCTCGAGGATGTCCGGCTCAAGTTCAGTGACCGCACTATCATGGCTATCAGGGACATTCAGATCTTTCCTGTATAGTTCTTCTGTGTTTTCTTGCCACCTCTTCTTAATCTCATCTGCTTCTGTTAGGTCCCTGCCTTCTTTGTCCTTTATCATGCCCGTCTTTGCACAAAACGTTCCCTTGAGATCTCCAATTTTCTTGCAGAGATCTCTAGTCTTTCCCATTCTGTTGTTTTCCTCGATTTCTTTGCATTGTTCATTTAAGAAGGCCTTCTTGTCTCTCCTTGCTATTCTCTAGAACTCTGCATTCACTTGGATATATCTTCCCCTTTCTCCCTTGCTTTTCGCTTCCCTTCTTTCCTCAGCTACTTGTAAAGCCTCATCAGACAGCCACTTTGCTTTCTTGCATTTCTTTTTCTTTGGGATGGATTGAGTTGCTGCCTCCTGAACAATGTTACGGACCTCCGTCCATAGTTCCTCAGGCACTCTATCAGGTCTAATCCCTGAAATCTATTCCTCACCTCCACTGTGTATTCATAAGGGATATGATTTAGGTCATACCTGAATGGTTTAGTGGTTTTCCCGACGTTCTTCAATTTAAGCCAAAATTTGCAACAAGAAGCTCATGATCTGAGCCACAGTCAGCTCCAGGTCTTGTTTTTACTGACTGTATAGAGCTTCTCCATCTTTGGCTGCAAAGGACATAATCAATCTGATTTCAATATTGACCATCTGGTGATGTCCATGTGTAGAGTCGTCTCTTGTGCTGTTGAAAAACAGTGTTTGCTATGATCAGCGTGTTCTCTTGGCAAAACTCTATTAGAGTTTTCTTGGTAAGAATACTGGAGTGGGTTGCCATTTCCTTCTCCAGTGGACCACATTTTGTCAGAACTCTCTGCCATGACCTGTCCATCTTGGGTGGCCCTGCACGGCATAGCTTATGGCTTCACTGAGTTACGCAAGCCCCTTCACCACAACAAGGCAGTGAGCACTATACCAGTGATTTTCAAACAGTGTTCTGGGGAAGTTTAGCGAAGGTTCTTCAATGAGAAGATTTTTTAAAAATGGGAGACAAGCATGCCTGAGACACAATTTCTGTGTCTCTCTTGATCTAGCATACAATGTGTGTACTGTTTGGTGTGTTCTAGTGTCATATTCTATGGTCAAGGCAGGAAGGCAGGTCAAAACAAGAAGAAAGCAGGACCTTGGATAGCCCCAAGTGAATCCTGCAGGCTTGAACTCTTTCCTAGTAGAGCAGTAAGAGGATGTTGTCTCAGCAGGTAGCTGAAGCCAACTGAAGCTGACAAGACCTGTAGTATGGCAAGGTCTGCTCTGCTTGGAGGAACTGACTGAATTGTTAAAGGGCTCTTACCTGATTTTGTAGTATGATGAGACTTCTACAAGGCTGGGAAGTGGGAAGTTGGCAGTTCTGCTGAGGACTCATCCTCTGAACCAGAGGATGATGGTAGAGCTGTGTCCTCTGGTTGGGAGGGCCCTGACCTGTACCTTGTCCTTATCAGATTCATCTGCTACAGGCTGTAAGCCCTGAGGGCCAGGACTCATGACACCTAGGGCACATTCTCCATATAAACGTTTGAAGAATTCAGTCTTCATAAATTCTGATATAAACCAACCTGATCTGCAACTCCTGGGCTAATGTGAAGATCTGAACTTAGCCATCCAAAGTTTTTTTTTTTTTTTTTTTTTTACCCCTCTTGGATATCCCAGTGTAGTTCTCAGCCCCCAAAGGCATAAACATAGATTCTAAAATTACATATTTTAGATACAATATGTTTAGAAATGTGTATTTTGAGAGAAAACGTGCTTTAAAAGTTGCATGTAAATTCATATTTTAATGCAAATTGATGTGTGATTTTTAAAATACAGCTTAATGCAGGAATGGGATGGAATCATCATGAGTCAACACATGCAGAAGTGACGTGGACCAGAAACAGTTAATCTATCCCACTCCCATGTCACAGAAGGCTGTGGAGAATCCCAGGAGGCCTGGGCTGCACTCTACATAAACACAGCACACATCCCAGAACATTTCCCACAATCTTATGCTCAGAGCTGTGGTGGGGGTTCAGGTGTTCTCTCAGGGGCTGCTGGGATTTATGTACAGCTGTCCCATGTAGAAAGCCCCTGAACTGCAGGTGGCAGTTTCTCAGTGAAGCACCCTCAGGCCTTCAACTGACTCTGCCCAACCAGGCTGGATACCCCTGGACAAGAAAGAGCGTATGAGGGGTTCCTGTTCCAGTTAGCCTTGCTCTAGGAACAAGTTCTTCCTGAGGTCTGTTGTGTTTCTGCAGCCTTGGCTGTTCCCCAGTCCTGACTTCTAGCTTACTTCCCAGCCCTACTTTTTGGACTCTCCCCTTTGTCCTGGCATCTAGCTTGCTTCTTCATCCTGCTTTGCCTTTTGGCCCCAATTATGGGCTTGCCCCTGGCTCCCCTCAGGATGCCTGCCCATGTCCCAGCCCTGACAGATTATTTGGTGGACAAGCCAATGTGAAAAGTGATCCCTGAAGGTTGAAAGGTCGAATGTGACTCTATGACATGATCCCTAATGAAGCATTTCTATGTAGCTGTAATCTAGCTCAGTTGTCTCCTTCAGAAGCACTTTCCTTCACATGCAACATTAAGTACAAATCTCATTTTCTCTCTTTTGTGACACGGTTAACCTCTTAAACAAGGTAATATCCACAGTTCTATGAACAACTTTTCCTCTGTCAAATAAAGCTCTGAAAATTAAATCGATGTAATTCATGGATGCATACCAAATCTGGTGAAATAACTGCAAGCTATCATCATTATGTGAGGAGATCATACTTTTATTACCAGGACCATTCTTGGAAAATAGCTTAATATGAGTCAATAAATCTTTCATTAAGTAGAATAGCAATGGCACTGCAACATCAATAAGCATTTTCTTTTAATTAATTAGCATCTGTGTCTCATCATGTTTGCAAAACTCCAGGAGGGGCTGTTGAAACAAAGGAGAAGGGGGGAAATAACTGATTCCATTTCCCCCCCTCTTTTCTCCCTTCTCACACTTGGATCTTCATTGGTTACAGAGATTCCAATAACTGATACATGTGTAAGGGCAAAATGAGACTTATGGTTGAAGATCCTTGATTAGGACTCCAATCTGACACCTGGGATTAAGTCCCATTGAAGTCAATAAGGGTTACTTCTAAGTAGGCATGTATAGGGTTGTGCTGTTGATCTTTATTTTACTTCAGGCAGTTATGCTAAACTGCATAACAAAGTGGTGCCAGAGAAGGGGTTGTTTAACACTGTCTATTATTCCATTTATTGACCATTTCACTCCCATCCCAAAGCCAAAATAGGACCCATTAGAGAAAAGTACAGGTACCTATAGTGCCTAAATGATGCAGGGCTCATAGCAGCTTCCAGGGCATGTTAGATCATGGAATTAGTGAGGGGAGTGAGGATTTAGGGATGTCAGAGGAATCCATTTGCGGGGTGGAGCTCAGCAAGTTTTTTTGCCAGCTTGGTCCCCCAGACTCTGGGTCAGTCAGTGAACTTGGCCCAACTCAGTGCCCAATGAGTCAACTTGCAGAGCTTTCAGGTTTGGGATGAGTGGGGGTGGCATAAATTGCAATGTACATAAAATTGAGTGGGGGTGGCATAAATTGCAATGTACATAAAATTGAGTGGGGGTGGCATAAATTGCAATGTACATAAAATTGAGTGGGGGTGGCATAAATTGCAATGTACATAAAATTGTAGCCATACATGGCACAATGTGTGTGCCATAAATAGCACAATGAGGCCATAAATGGTCTGATTTGCACAAATTAGACCATTTACGGTTGTGATTTTGTGCAAATTGTGTTATTTTTTTTACAGCTGCAATTTTGTGCAAAAAAACTAAGTGAAGTTCCTGGGTTTTGGAAACTATTGTGTGGTCAGCTTGCACATGCAAACTGAGCCGGGTCAGTCACAGGGATCCGTCAGGCCCAGAAAGAGCCAGATTTCCCCATGAGAGACAACCCTAGTGAGGATTAGAGCCTAACTGCATCTTATGCCAATCACATAGCTGAAACTGAAATATGCCCTTGCTTTACTCTTGTTTAAGTGTGCACAGGCCCAGTTTGGATCAGGGCCACTGTGCAAGGATGGTTAAACTTTCCCTTACACCATTTTGCATTTTCCCCAAAATACCATGTGGATTTTGAGGTTCCCCATCCTTGCATGATTATGAGGCATCATTATTATCAATATTCTCAGCTGGAAAAGTGTGTGCACAGTGAAGCCAGGCCCTGACCAAGATGCTGGCTGGAAGAACGGTCCTACAGCTGGTAGGTCAGAGAGGACAGCTTCACTCTTCATGGGCTTTCCCTAGCTGGGGAAACCCAACACACAGCAAAGCCAAGTCTATGGTAACACACCAGCTGGAGGGGTTCCAACTGGTGCTTCCACTGGGGACTGGATGACAGCAGGGATGTTGCCCTGCTCACTGAGAACATGGGAGTGGCCCTACCTCCAGACATCATTTGACCTATAAAGAGCTGGGTGGGAAGTCTTCCCTACACCTGTTATCAGGGGTCCTGGTTACCAATACCATTCCTGTTTTCAACTATTCCTTTATGTGCAATGCAATAGGCAACTCAGTATTGTTTAGGGAGTAGTGCTGTTTGCTCCTTCTGTCATGTTTTCTACTTCTTCTACAGTTTTCTCCCTCTGTTGGGCTTTCCACTTCTTCTGCAGTGAGTAGTTGCCACAATGAAAGCAAGTATGATTATAAGAACATAAGAAGAGCCATGCTAGATCATACCAAAGGTCCATCTAGGGATGGGCAAATGAGCAATATTCAAGATTGCTTGGATTCTCTGAACATTGTCTTGCTGCTCACCTCATGCACAATTCATGTTGGCATTTGAGACCATGGCTCAGTCTGCACCAACAGGAAAACTGCATGAGTCAAGCAGTGATCAAATGTGAAATCTGCACACATTTCCCCAAATTTGCACAGATTTCCTAATTTGTGCAACTTCTTTCGTTCCGCAGACTAAAGCAGGGCTTATTCAGTTTACAGGGAGAATGTGTGCAAATTAGGAAATTTGCACAAAAACAAACTTGGAAAGCTGCGCAAATGGGATGGGAGCACACTCCAGCAATTTGCAAGCACTTCTGGCAGGCGCATGCTCATGGTCATGCTCACACTTGCATTCGGGGCTTTGAACAGGGAATATTCAAATGTTTTGCAAGCAAAAACAAAATGTTCATACATCCCTAGGCTAGATCAGTCTTCTCCAGGATTCTGTTCACACAGTGGCCAAGCATCTGCCCACAGGAAGGCCACAAGGAGGATATGAGTTCCAGAGCACCCTCTCGCTCTGTTCTCCAGCAACTGGTATACATAGGCATACTGCCTCTGATACTGGAGGTAGCATATAATTATCAGGACTAGACACCTTTGATAGCCTTGTCCTTATGAATCTGTCCAATCACCTTTTAAACCCATCCAAATTGGTGGCCATCTACATTTTCTGATAGTGAATTCCATAATTTAACTATGCACTCTGTGAATAAGTATCTTATCTGTCCTGAATCTCCCACCAGTTAGCTTCAAGGTCTGACCCCCAGACTCTAGTATCACGAGAGAGGGAGAAAAATATTCCCTAGCTATTTTCTCTACACCATGCATACATTTTTATGCATCTATCCGGTCTCCTCTCTCACTCATCTTTTATCTAAGCTAAACAGTCCCAGATGTTGTAACATTTCCTCATAGGAGTATATAACTGTAGCCTCTACATAAATGTAGTTTCCCTTTTCTGCACTTTTTTTCCGACTCTACAGTATGCTTTTTTATGTGTGATGATCAGAACTGTACAGAGTATACCAAGTGTTGTTGCACCATAGATTTGTATAAGGGCAGTAAGATATTGGCAGTGCTATTTATTTTTTTAAAATTCTTTTCCTAATTAAGCCAAACATGGAATTTGCCATTGTCCCAGCAGCCACACACTGGGTCGGCATTTTCACTGAGCAGCCCACCACAACCCTAAGATCGCTTTCTTTGTCCATCACAACTAGCTCAGATCCTATCAGCATGTGTGTGAAGTTGGGATTTTTTGCCCCAACATGCATCACTTACACCTGCTTACATTGAACTACAGTAGGAAGATACTTGGGGGAAATAGACAAGAAATATGTAGAAACTATTATGCTGTTATGTTATCTTGCTATTTGTGTGCCTTCCTTAGGCCCCTGGATTAGCTATTGTGATGCTACAGAAACCTGCAAGTGATTTCTGCCAGAACCCTAGCTCCAGAATTAACATGTAATCTATCTGCAACATGCCCACCTGAAGCAAAGTTTTAGAATTCCGAAGAGAGTTACAAGTTGGAACAGTGTCAGCTTAGAGGAGATTTGGCTTGGCTCTTTGCCAAGATCCAGTGCCTGGAGAGAAAGCTCAGTATATGGTGCATTACCCTGAAATGCTATCATCGGAGAAGCACAACCTCACTTCGGCAGTTCCTGGCATTTTCTTTTTCATGTAGAGATGGATGAATCTGTGAATTTCAGTTTCTCTCAGTTTCTCACTTCCCTGCCCCCATCTTTAAGTTTGGTTCATCTCAGACTTTGAGCATTCTTTTAAAAGTTTGCATGAAACATCATAAGCATTTGTTTCCTAACACATGCATTTTGTACACATTTTGGCCTAGTATATCCATTTTTGCAAACCATTTTCCTAATAGAATGCATTTTTAACATTTTTTTTTCTAATATACACATCTTTGTATGCACTTATTGATTGGGGAACTCCACTGCAAAACTTGGAGAAATGTGAATTTGAAAGAATTATGGAGTTTTGGTTCACAAGTTATTCAAAAGGGTGAAATTAGGTAAGTTTGCATTTTGATATGAACTAAACAAATTTCTTCCCTATCACTAGTTTCAGACATCATGATGGAAATGTGCAATGCATTTGTTTTCTCAAATCCATGTGAGAGCTAGGAATGAAAATCTTATTTGGCATTTGGGATGTGAAGCATCCGGAGTCAACCTGGCTTTTATTAATGAGTGAAGCCAACAATACAACACAGTTAATTTGACCAGTCATGCCGAGAAGCTAAAAATAGATAGATAACAGGGCTATTTATTTATTTGTTTATTATTAGCATTTTCCTCCCACCATTTAGTCAAAAAGGGCTCCCAAGGTGACTTACAGAGAGAAGAAATATAACAGTCCCTGTCTGCAGGCTTACAATCTAAAAGACACAACACAAAAGGAAAGGGGAATAGGAGGGAGTAGGAAAAGAAAAGAAAAGAAAAGAAAAAGCTAATTCAGGCACTAGAATTCAGGCATTTTTGGAAGAAGATTGCTTAGTCAGCAAGACTAAGTTGTTTTGCTGAGTCCTCGTCTTGCTACGTCCTCGTCTTGCTAACTATTGACAGACAGTGCGGTATAGTGGTTAGTGTGTAGTACTGGGCCTCGAGAGATCCAGGTTCTAGTCCCCACTTGGCCATGAAGCTCACTAAGTGACTTTGGGCCAGTCATTGGGTGCAATCCTATGGGGCACAATCCTATGGGGATAGTTGGCTGCCTCCAAACTCGGGACGGGACTGACTATCCCAATGGAGGGTGGGCAGAGCACAGAGGGGATCTTCTCTCTGCATTTCTGGCTCAATGGCTGATTTTGCCTGTCTAGCCGGGGCAGCTTGGAGTGGAGGGGGGAGGCCAGATGGCACATAGGAAGTGTCACATTACCGCTTCCGCCATCCCCTCTCCTACCCACCCCCAGGAATGCCCTCTTTCCCCCCACTCAGTGCTACTCCTACAATTCGGCAATGAATTGCACCCCATATGAGGTGGTGGAGGAGGGGGCAGAGAGGCAGTTTTCTGGGAACCGACCTCGGAATGCTGGCTCTGAGCTCGGTTCTCAGACAATGAGAAATCCTATGGCTCTCTTGCCGCTGTGTGCCCTAAATTGTTTAAAATACCCTGTGGTTTTAAACAGTGCTGTAAAAACCAAACCAACAAACAAAAACACCTGCTTTAGTGTTTCGTGTGAACTCCTATGAGTTATGCCCTCAATAGATGGAAATCTCCAATCTCAGAGGCTGGCTGAGAGGATTAAAGGGGGGAATGTTCACTTCTCTGTCCTCCTGTTTGTACATTTCCATCGAGAAGGGCCTCTGAGGCTGCCTAGAGTAGTTGTGCTGCTGGGTGCAGGGTTGGGGCTGGAGAGGCCCTAGCAAACATCATATCCTGGCTTCTCCTCCCCTCTGCCCTCCCTGTCCACCAGAACACCCTTTTTCAGGTCTCTGTGAGATCCACCGAGGCTGCTTTTGCAACCTTGGAAAGCAGACAGCACAGTTCTTTCCATGGTGGCTGTGAGGGGGAGCCTTAGAGAGGGGACTCTGAAGGATCCTATGGTCCCTGGGATGCTCTCCCAGGACCATAGGATCCCTCACTTAATTCTTTAAACTTTTAGATGCCCTGCATGTCTTTAAATACAGCTGGGTTGGAGATGACCAACTTAATAACTGGTGTACTGTAATGTAATAAACACTGCAATAAATAGTGAATCTGCTATGAGTAGGTAGCAGAAATCAGCGCTGAAATTGGATGGTTTCTGAACAAGTATCTGAATCTGAACATTTCTGGAAACAAGATGTGAGTTTCTGGGTTAACATAAAAAGACAGACAAACAAACAAACAAATACACAGGGCACAATAATGCTACTGTTATGGGTAGTCACCAAATAATGCTCCACGCAATGATCTCACAGCTATAATCCTTTCTGTCTCTCTATGCTAGGAATAAGAAAATATTATGATGGATTTCTAGAAGGCCAACATGGCACTATCATACTTGTTTGGTTCTGAACTTGAGAGATAAGAAAATGCTATATGTTAGGGATGGGTGATAAATTTGTTTGGCTCACATGTTAATGTGAACATACCTAATTTTGCATTTTTGAACCAATTCAGAAACCAGGACTGAGTTACCCTCTGAAACTGTACTTCTCCACATTTTGCGGTGGAGTTCTCCAAAGTCCATATACAAAAATGTGTATATTAGGGAAAAGTGCACACCAGCATGTGTATATTAATGAATATAACATTTAAAATGTATATATTAGGAATTTGCAGGCAAATTGATTAAAGAAAATATCAAAGTTCAGGATGAATCAGGCTTAAGATGAGCAGTTCTCAAGGTTGCAAACTCTATGTAAGATTGGAAAATGAGAAACACAGAGAAAATGAAATTGATGGGTTCATCTTCATCTATTGCTCCTACAGGTACATTTATACCACCATTTAAGTAAAAATCTGAGTGCGTTCTGATAAGACTAACAAAGCTGCTCAGGGTGAGGGTAGTTGTACATCCCCAAGCCAAATGGATTTCTCTACAAAAATATAATGTTAGATGGTTGAGAAGTTGAGAAATCTTTGCTAGGATGTATTTTTAGATGCATCTGGAAATGGATTTCTTCATTTAATAGATATTTATGACCTATTTTCCCTGACTTAATATCTATATTGACATCAGACAGAAAAGAAAAGAGCACTTGTCTTGAGTGTCTGACTCAGACATTTCACATTGGAGGTCTAACAGCCTTGTACTATATCTGCTAAGCTCAATGACAAATTCTACCCTGTCTTTAATCCAAGATCGTACTTAGCTATATAACTATGTCAGTGGAGTCATTTTTGTACAATTCTCACAGTTTGACTCTGGGACTCACCAACTTATCTGCAAAATAGTGGAACAGATTTGGTGGGTTTTTCATTTGTTTTAAAAGAAATAACAACAACAACAACAGCAGCAGCAGCAGCAACAACAACAATGCTAAAACAACCACAGATAACTCATGGCCCTACCACATGATGTAGAGTAAAGTCGTCACCATAGAGATAGCAGCATGGATTCTTGTCGCTCAACAAGACTACACAAACAAGGCATGCCAACTCCTTTCTTACAGAACCCCAGAGTATACTTGGCACAGCAATCTCATTTGTAAGCCTGGAAAGTGTATATTATGAGCCAAATCCAATCCAGTGAAGTGGTTGTTTTCCTTGAATGTGTGGCCTCTGCAAACATGAGAGCTCAACATATCCACCTCCTCCTCCCACATTCTGTATGGCTGTTTGCCCCTGAGATGAAACAGAGAATGCTGGAGTGGGAGCTACAGATGGTGTGTAGCTGAAGGGTCAGTATAGCAGTTTGGAGTCAAGGAACAGGTCACCCAATGGAGCATTATTCTAAAGAGTTATTGATAATTCAGTAATAAAAACATTCCCAACCACTGCAAAAGCATTCAATATACCATTTGAGTCAGGGCAAGTTTACAAATCATATCCTCGATTTATTTCAGAATGTGTAGGCTACTGGTCAGCAATTGCTTTTGAACCAAGAGCAGGTTGTTGTTGTTGTTGTTGTTGTTGTTCCATCTGAGAAATGGCGGAAGAGCTGGCAATACGGACTTTGCCCATAGACCCACACCTGCACATACTGGGACTCAAGAAAGTGCTCTTTCTCTCTCTTTCGGAAGATGAACTAGAGCACAAATGATCTGTCAGAATTCTCCACCCTATTCGTACACAGAAAAACTCAAGGTGTGGGGGCGGGGGGAGCATAAGAGCAAATATCTCCAGGGGGAGGAGAAATTCTCCAACTCTTTCTAATGGGTGGGTCAACCAGTAGCAGTCACAAAAGTACAGCTTCCTCTCCACACACACCCCAACATTTTTGTTTTTGCTGTCACTACAATTGGCAGCAGCAGCAACTGTGTTGGGAGCCTGCCCACCTTTTTTGAATCCTCTGTTATGCTCCGGATCTACTGTTGTTTCAGGGCATTCTGCAAAGTTGCCTTCTTCTTCTTCTTTTTCTTTTGAAGCCCACAAAATAAAAGTATGTATGTAACTGATTTTCTCTTCTGTTGCTCTCTCCTGAGGCTGATTTATGAATGTGCTTCAATTGGTTGACCAGAACTTATGGGGTGTCTTTTACATGCAGATTTTACTCACTTGATGACTGCTCTTTGTTGTTGTTCAGTCGTTAAGTCGTGTCCAACTCTTTGTGACCCCATGGACCATAGCACGCCAGGCCTTCCTGTCCTCTGCTGTCTCCCGGAGTGTGCTCAAGTCAATATTCATTGCATTGGTAATGCTATCTAGCCGTCTCATCCTCTGTCATCCCCTTCTCCTTTTGCCTTCAATCTTTCCCAGCATCAGGGTCTTTTCCAGTGACTTTTCTCTTTGCATTAGGTGGCCAAAATATTTGAGCTTCAGCTTCAGTATCTGTCCTTTCAATGAGAACTCAGGCTTGATTTCCTTTAGGATTGACTGATTTGAACTCCTTGCAGTCCAGGGGACGCATAAGAGCCTTCTCTAGCAGCAGAGTTTGAAAGCATCAATTCTTCAGCACTCAGCCTTCCTTATAGTCCAGCTCTCACAGCCATACGTTGCTATTGGGAAAACCATAGCTTTGATTATACGAACTTTTGTCAGCAAGGTGATGTCTCTGCTTCTTACTATGTTGTCTAGGTTTGCCATAGCTTTCCTCCCAAGGAGCAAGCATCTTTTAATTTCACAGCTACACTCACTGTCTGTGGTGATCTTGGAGCCCAAGAAAGTAAAATCTGTCACTGCTTCCATTTCTTCCCCTTCTATATGCCAGGAAGTGATGGGGCCACATGCCATGATTTTTTTTAATGTTGAGTTTCAAACCAGCTTTTGCACTCTCCACTATCACCCTCAACAAGAGGCTCTTGAGATCCTCTTCACTTTCTGCCATTAGGGTGGTATTGTCTGCGTATCTGAGGTTGTTGATAATTCTCCCGGCAATCTTAATTCCAACCTGTGATTCATCCGACCCGGCATTTCTCATGATGTACTCTGCATATAAGTTAAATAAGTGGGGTGACAATATACTAACTTGCATGTGTGAATGTGTGAATATAATTCTAATACTACAGTTAGAACTTGTTTGACAGTCAGAAATACTTCAAAAGTTCACACGTTCAGCTGCCAGCCACACAGGATATGGTAATGCACTGATACATCTCTCTCTCTCTCTCTCTCTCTCTCTCTCTCTCTGTGTGTGTGTGTGTGTGTGTGTGTTTGTATGCTTCCACTATATTCTCATCATTTGGAAAATGCCACAGACCACACTGATTCCAACAGGAGGTGTGCAAGGATTATATTTCTCTGGATTATCCTTCTGTTGTATCCTCTTCACTGTGCTGAGGTTGAAAACATAAACCTTCACCCTTAGTGATGAAGTTATTTGTCTGCAAAATATTGTGAAGTAGACAAGGATTCTTCATTGCAAGTGGCAACATTCTTCTTAAAGTCAATAGGATTGACTTCATTATATCCTGCCCATTGGCTTTATGAGAGTTAGAATAGGGTTTTGCTAGATAAGGAGATTGGAACATCATAAAGGTTACTGTCAGCTCAGTCTGAGCTTCTAGTCGCTCAATACGAATTTATGAACTTTTTCTGTCTCTCCATTAGTTTACAAGTCACATGCTGCTGGAATTCATAAACAGTATTCCTATTGCCCCATTTTTCTTAACTGTCACCATTCAACTGAAAGTTGCTTCCACAATCCACACCCCTTTTTTTCTGTCTTTGCAAAATGGAAAACAAAGCTATGACTGGAAAGGTCAGCAGCCTCGATGGGGGAGGGGTACAAAACTGCAAATAAATTAACGTTAATTAATCAAATGCATAAATTATCTAGGATGTCACAGTATGGGCAAAACCACCTGAGGAATTTCAAGTGATAATTTCTCTTGATCGTAACTTAGCCTATAGGACAAGATGGGTTTTTGTTGTTTGTTTGTTTTCCTGGGGTAGCTGTCATCCCATCCATAAGCTGTCAAATGTACAAGAGCTATAAATTGCCCAATCATGTATATATGTATTTATGTATTTATGATATTTATATACTAAATATCATAAAATCCCAAAAGTAGACAAGCCACAGGCAGAATAAGGTCATATCAGATTGGAACAGCAGGACCTTGGAGAGTTTCAAGCAAACAATTTGACCTGACAAGAGACACATTCAGAAGAAATGCCCACATGCTGAATCAACATGTGAGCAGGGATTGGGGCTAGGGATGTCAGAGAATTCCGCCACGGATCTCAGTGAGTTCCATGGAACTCAGTGAGTTCCATTCCCCGAAATCTGTGGTGGAATGGCCTGCCCCCCTGCCCCACCCGTGGATCCCCCCCGGGACAAGACTTACCTGGGGCGGATGTTTCGGGTGGCGGCAACTCCGGCGGTGGCTCCGGCGGTGATGGCTGCAGCGGCTGGTCTTCCGACTGGCTGCCGCCGCCGCCATTTGCAGTCTGGAGGGTTTTTTTTTTCTACAGAGACATGATAGGCTATGTAAAGATTTACATAGCCTATCATGGATGGGTTAAAAAAAACCCAAAACACCGCGCATGCAAATGGCGGCGGCTACTGCCACAACCATTTGCGTTCCTTATTTACGTAGGCTAAAACAGTGAATCAAAAAGGGACGCAAATAGCGCCCGCTATGCTATTTGCGTTCCCCTTTCTTTTCGTTGTCATAGTCTACATAAATATTTACGTAGATTAAGACAGCCAAAAAGAAGGAACGCAAATGGTGGCGGCCGTAGCTGCCTCCATTTGCGTATGCATTTTTTTTTTCTACCCAGAGCCCTCCGCGGCCGGAAATCTGGCTGCGGATGGCTCTGGCCCAGCTGGGCCTGGCCGGCTGTGCTCCGCGGAGCTGCCACGGAGCACAGCCGGCCATTCGAGAATTCTGGAGGGAGGAACGGAACGCCTCCCCCCCCCATAAACATAATCCGCGAACAGGTAAGTCACTTTCATACTTCCCTATTTTTTACCCAGAGCCCTCCGCAGCCGGAAATCTAGCTGCGGACGGCTCTGGCCTGGGCCTGGCCAGCTGCTCCGCAGAGCCGCCGCGGAGCACAGCCGGCTGTTTGAGGATTCCGGGAGGGAGGAACGGATCGCCTCCCCCCCCACCATAAACATAATCCACGGAAAGGTAAGTGACTTTTGTACATCCCTAATGGGGCTACATCAACTAGCCTTGTCTGTTACTGATGTCATGCAAACTGTCTTTCATAGAGGCAAATGATCTAGAATCATGCATGATCAAGGTTCAAGATCACAAGAATATCTTTGGTTGTATGGCTATATGGGTGAAGGCTTCATCTCTGCAGACATTCTTGCAATATGCATGATTCATGGGGGTATGACAGCACAGTGTGCATGAAATCAAGGGTGGGGAAAGTCAGTGCAGCCCTGATCACCTGTTGATTAAATGTGAAGCTGTTGTTGTTATGTTTTTTTTTGCTGAATAAGTCTAAAATCCATAGTCCATCTCAACCTTTATATGCTCCCCAGTCATGTATGGCTCCCTAGTTTAGGAACCACCCCATCTGAGTGGAATATAGAAGTTTAAGGGGAATTTCCTGTGATTGGGCCCTTATGCTCCATTGTTACTTTGTGACTTCTTGCTAGTTATGTTGTTGAGTCTACCAGGTGAGGAGAGGTTCTTGAGAACAAAGGTGGTGGACCAGGGGTTCTGATCATGGGGATGATGATCAGAACACCTGTCAAGGGCTCCTTGGAGGGCTCTCTCAGTCTAATCCAGTAGCCAAGTCCAGACGCAGACAAAGGGATTCTTTTCAAAGCTTTATTACAACTTACAACTCTACAGGTAGCAACTAGATCTGAGCAGCAGCATCCCTATGCCCTAAGTTGGAACAGTTGGTCCCCATTTGAAAAGCAATTACTGGCAGACCCCTGAATATAAGGACTAGGGAGAATCCCTCCCCTTTTCCCTTGGATCCTCTGGGCGCAACCGTTCTTTGAGCGCCAACCGGGCGCTACGCCTCCTTCCTGCGCTCTCCATTTGGCGCCGCTCTCTGCGTCTGTGCTGCGCATCCAACCAGTCTGCTATCGGTGCTGGGTCACTCCCTGGACTGCTTTCTAATCTAGGAATGTGGGTGGGAGGAATCTCTGTCAGCTGCGGGCCCTGGGAAAAAGGGGCGCGCTCCTCTCCCAGAAGCGACTGCTCTTCCTCCGAATCAGAACTACTCTGGGATTCTATGGGCTCAGTGTCCACCCTGACATCATCCCCGCTCCCATGAGGCCCCCCCTCCTGCTCCTCCCCTGGGGCCCCGGGCTTGTGGGGGTACAGCTGGTGGAAGCGCCGCAGCAGCAACGGAGCATGCACATTTTCTGAGGGTTCCCAGGATCGCTCATCAGGCCCGTACCCCTTCCAGTCAACCAGATATTGCAAGCAGCCACGAGAAATGCGGGAGTCCAGAATCTCCGCGATCTCAAACTCCTCCTCCCCCCCCCACCA
Source organism: Heloderma suspectum (assembly GCF_057233095.1). Lineage (NCBI taxonomy): Eukaryota > Metazoa > Chordata > Lepidosauria > Squamata > Helodermatidae > Heloderma > Heloderma suspectum. The sequence goes on from NC_139466.1 coordinate 9,319,978, forward strand.
GCACTGGCGGTGGGGGGGAGCCGACTGAGTGATGAGCATCGCCAGAAACGAGGGGGGACAGCAAGGACCGGTGAAAAACAGGATGGATCTTCATGGAGGGGGGGAGAGCCAGGCGAAAAGCAACAGGGTTAATCTGGGCCATAACCTGGAAAGGCCCCGTGCAGCGAGGTGCAAGCTTCCGTGCGGGCGAGTGAGAGGGGAGGTCTTGGGTGGACAACCAAACCCAGTCCCACGGTTGCAGAGACGGACCCGGCTGGCACCGCCGGTCTGCCGAGGCCTTGTAGGCTGTCTTGGCTTGCTCGAGGGAATCCCGTAAGAGGTGGTGTACCGCTCGCAACTCCTCTAAAAAGTCCTGGGCCGCTGGCACCAAAGAGGGAGCTAGGGTGGACGGGAAGGCCTTGGGGTGGTAACCAAAATTGGCAAAAAATGGAGTTTGGCAGGTGGAAGCATGGCAGGCATTGTTATAAGCAAATTCTGTGAGAGGCAGCAAGGAAACCCAGTCATCTTGCTGGTAATTGCCATAACAGCGCAGATATTGTTCCAGAGTAGCATTGGTGTGCTCGGTCTGACCGTCCGTCTGTGGATGGTGGGCGGAGGAAAGACGGAGCGTCACATGGAGCAACGCCAGTAGCTCCCTCCAGAAATGGGCAGTGAATTGGGCCCCCCCGGAAATGAGGCCCTCGGGCCATCCGTGGAGGCGGAAAACATGCATCACGAACAGCTCCGCTGTCTCCCTGGCTGTGGGCAACCCTGAGCAGGGGATGAAATGGGCCATCTTAGAAAACAAATCCACCACCACCAGAATAGTGGTCTTACCATGTGAGCGAGGCAAGTCAGTGATGAAGTCAAGGGAGAGCAGCTTCCAAGGTGCCGAGGGGGTAGGCAGGGGGTGAAGCAAGCCTGTGGGCTTGCCTGAGGGGGCCTTCGCTCACTGGCAGGTTGGGCAGGAGGCGACATAGGACTTGACATCCTGAAACACACGAAGCCACCAAAAATCCCTAGTCACTCCATGCAGGGTCTTGGCGATGCCAAAATGCCCCGCTGTGGGGGAGTCGTGGCACTGATGGAGGACCCTCTCGTGGAGGGGTCTAGAAGGCACATAGACCTGGCCGGAATGGTAAAGCAGGCCACCTCGCAAAGAAAAGGGGGTAGAGTGGGGGGGGGAAGAGGCTAGCCCCAATTCCTGCACCTTCGTGCGAACAAAATCATCCTGAGCCTGTGCAGAGTGAAGGAGCTCTTCCCAAGAGTGAGGCACTGCAGCTGCTGCCAGGCCTTGGGGGGGAAGCCGGTCTGTCTCCTTCTTGTCAAACACATGCCGAAAAGCTGCATACTTCTCTGGGAGGATGACGGTAGCTGAAGGACTGCCAGAAGCAGAGAAGGGGGGGGGGAAGGGTGAAAGCCTGGGCAGGGACTGGCGCCTCCTCCATGAGGCAATGCTCCCGGCAGTAGGGAGATGCAAACTCCATTTGCCGAAACCCCCAAGAAATCTGAGGGTTGTGCTTAGAGAGCCAGGGAACCTTGGCTAAGTGAAATTGAATCTGCTCAACGTGTGACTGGGCGCGTAGAGTAATTGGAACTGTAATACGGGTCACCTCGCCCAAAGAGAGAGGACGTCCTTCAATGGTCTGCACTGCGAAGGGGCCAGGAAGGGGCAGGGTAGGAATCCCGTGTATGAGGGTGAAGGTCTCATCCATGAAACTGGTCGTAGCCCCCGAGTCCACTAAAGCTAGTGCCTCCACCCCACCCCGCTGTGGGGAGAGGAGGTGAACATGCAACCACAGATGGGAGGGTGGGGGGGTGGGGGAATGCACCCAGCCAGTGGAGAGCTGACCCCCACACTGGAAGCCCCCAACAAGCTTGGGGGGCAGTCTAGTCAAGCCTGGGGATGAGGAGGAGGAGGAGGCAGCAGAGCCGTGGATTTAACTGGGCAGGTCTTGGCGAAATGTCCCAGACTTCCACATCGAAAACATCGGCGCTCAACTCGCCGGCGCTGAAGCTCCTGTGGCGGCAGTGAGGCTCAGGTAGCCCCCAGCTGCATCGGGGTCTCCTCCACCCCCAGCACCGGCGCGGTGGGTGGGGAAGGAGGCAGGAAACGTGGGGGAATGGGAGGAGGGAAATCCCGGTTCCCGGCGCCCCGCCGGGTCCGGGAGCACCCCTCCAGTCGACTATCTATCTGAAGGCAGGTCTGGATGAGCTCCTCCAAAGTAGGCGGGCAGGGCGTGCGCGCCAACTAGGGGTGCACGAATCCCACTTACCTGGTCTCGCAGCTTTTTGCGGTGGGGGGGAGGCGCTTCGCTGCTCTCCCCCCGAAGTTCAGGCCAGGGGGGGAGGCTTCCTGCCTCGCCCGGCCGAAATTCAGGCCAGGGAGGAGGCGCCTCGCCTTGCCCGGCCGCGAAATTAAAAGTTAAAAAAAAAGAAACGCCCCCGTGATAGGCTACGTGACGATTAACGTAGCCTATCATGGCTAGATCTGCAAAGTCAGCCGTGATAGGCTACGTTAATCGTCACGTAGCCTATCACGGGTGACTTAAAAAAAAAAAAAGCGCGTACGCAAATGGCGGCCCCCATAGGGAGCTGCCATTCGCGTTCCTTATTTGGTCACTATAGTCTATGTAAATCTTTACGTAGACTACGGCGAAAAATAGCGTTGCCCTTATTTTCACCATAGTCTACGTAATCCTTACGTAATCTATTTGCGTTGCGCTTATTTTCACCGTAGTCTACGTAAAGATTTACGTAGACTACAGCGACCAAATAAGGAATGCGAATGGCAGCTCCCTATGGGGGCCACCATTATCCGTATGCGTTTTTTTTTTTAAGTCACCCATGATAGGCTACGTGATGATTTACGTAGCCTATCATAGCTGACTTTGCAAATCTAGCCATGATAGGCTACGTTAATCGTCATGTAGCCTATCACGGGGGCGTTTTTTTTTTTTAGTATTATTAGAATGGTGGCAGCGGCAGCCGGTCGAAAGATCGGCTGCCGCCCCCGCCCCTGACGAAGACCTGACAAACCGCCAGCCGGACCCACCACCGGGAGGGACATTCGGCAAAGGTAAGTCCCGTCCCGGGGGGGGGGTGCGGGGTGCGGGGGGGGTGTAGAGAATTTCTCCCTGAAACTTGTTCGGGGGGCCGAACACGTTGGCGCTCGGCCCCCCGAAGTTTCGGGGAGAAATTCTCCTCCAACCCTAGCGCCAACTCTAAGATCTCGTCGTTCAAACCATCCAAAAACTGAGCCACTAGCGTGGCATCATTCCATTGTAAATCCTGCATCAGCAAGCAAAAGTTTGTCGTGTAGCTGGAAACTGAGTCCTTGCCCTGCTGGAGGCAGCGAATCTCCCGAGAAGCCGTCTGCGTGTGCGGGGGGTCACCGAAAAAACATGCCATGGCTGTCATGAAACCTTGATAGTCCCCGAGCAGGGGGTCATTAGCGAGAAGAAGTCCCGAAGCCCATTCAGCGGCCATGCCCGACAGTAGACTAATAACAAAACCCACACGAACCTGTTCCGTCTGGATATCCTCAGGTCTAAGACACATGTACAGCTCTAACTGGGCCCTGAAAATCTGAAAAAGTCCTCTCTCACCAGAAAACTTCTCTGGCAACGCCACCGGGCACTTGCGGCGTGGGGGAATCAGAGGGGGGGGGTTCAAACGTTGCCTGTAGATTCTGCATGGCAGCCGTCAGTTGAGCCATCTGATCACGGAGCATCTGGTTATCTTGCGCCAGAGCTTGCACCGTTGGGTTCCCAGCACCCTCCATAAGGCAGTAGGAGAAAAGAGGTAGAGAGGAGAGGAAAAAAAAGAGGAATGGGGACCAAGCTGTCAAGGGCTCCTTGGAGGGCTCTCTCAGTCTAATCCAGTAGCCAAGTCCAGACACATACAAAGGGATTCTTTTCAAAGCTTTATTCTTCTTTTACAACTTACAACTCTACAGGTAGCAACTAGATCTGAGCAGCAGCATCCCTATGCCCTAAGTTGGAACAGTTGGTCCCCGTTTGAAAAGCAATTACTGGCAGATAGGGATGGCAGATAGGGATGCACGAAAGTCACTTACCTGGTCTCGCAGCTTGCTTCGTGGTTGGGGGGAGGCGCTTCGCTGCTCCCCCCGAAGTTCAGGCTGGGGGGGGGAGGCTTCCATCCTCGCCCGGCCGAAATTCAGGCCAGGGGGGGAGGCTTCCCGCCTCGCCCGGCCGAAATTCAGGCCGGGGAAAAGTGCCCCGTCTCCCCGGCTGCGAACTTCAAAACAAAACTAAACAAAACAAAACGCCCCTGTGATAGGCTACGTAACGATTAACGTAGCCTATCACGGCTAGATCTGCAAAGTCAGCCGTGACAGGCAACGTTAATTGTCACGTAGCCTATCACGGGTGACTTAAAAAAAAAAAAAAGCGCGTACACAAATGGCGGCCCCCATAGGGAGCCGCCATTCGCGTTCCTTATTTGGTCGCCGTAGTCTACATAAAGATTTACGTAGACTACAGGGACCAAATAAGGAACGCGAATGACGGCTCCCTATGGGGGCCGCCATTAGCCGTACGCACTTTTTTTTTTTAAGTCACCCGTGATAGGCTACGTGACGATTAACATAGCCTATCACGGCTGACTTTGCAAATCTAGCCATGATAGGCTATGCTAATCGTTACGTAGCCTATCACAGGGGCATTTTTTTTTTTTTACTTTTCTTTTAATGGCGGCGGCAGCAGCCGGTCGAAAAACCGGCTGCCGCCCCCGCCCCTGACGAAGACCTGCCTAACCGCCGCCGGGACCCGCCTCCGGGAGGGACATTCATGAAAGGTAAGTCCCATCCTGGGGGGGGGGCGGGGGGGGAGAATTTCTCCCCAAACAACCTTCGGAGGACCGAATGCGTTGGCACTCAGCCCCCCGAAGTTTCGGGGAGAAATTCTCCCCCATCCCTACTGGCAGACCCCTGAATATAAGGACTAGGTAGAATCCCTCCCCTTTTCCCTTGGATCCTCTGGGCGCAACTGTTCTTTGAGCGCCAACCGGGCGCTACGCCTCCTTTTTGCGCTCTCCATTTGGCGCCGCTCTCTGCGTCTGCGCCGCGCATCCAACCAGTCTGCTATTGGTGCTGGGTCACTCCCTGGACTGCTTTCTAATCTAGGAATGTGGGTGGGAGGAATCTCTGTCAGCTGCGGGCCCTGGGAAAAAGGGGCGCGCTCCTCTCCCAGAAGCGACTGCTCTTCCTCCGAATCAGAACTACTCTGGGATTCTATGGGCTCAGTGTCCACCCTGACAACACCTGAGGGATCATGAGAATGGTAGTGGAGACATTTCTGTGCCTTTTATGTTGCTTCTGGATTTCACTTCCTATGCGATATATCATGGCTAATGTGTCACAGCCAAGGATGTCTTGGATGAAAAATATTCCAGAGGATGTTCCACATACATGACCTACCAGTGAAGGAGCTCAGACAATGCTGAAATTCCTTATCATATCTAAACTAATTTATCAAGAATATACAACAAAGGTGATACCCCCACCCCAACCCAAATGCTGCATTTCTGGAGCCCTCTGAAAATTTCCCTGGGTTGGTAAAATCAGAGTATTTGTTTGTTACTTAGGTTGGCTGTGTCCAGTTCAAAGCTAAGTAGGCTTATTAAATTCTAATCACTTGGTTGAACAAAAGCCTGCTTCATAAATCATTATTTAATAGCCTGTCTAAAATTTCTTAAAGGTGCTGCAGCTGCACTGCAGGTCTGCTCAGTCACTCAGATTTTAATTATTGAAATGATGCAGCTCACAGTTAAATCAGGAAATAAATCCATCCTGGGTGTGGCAATACTATATCATATAGGGATTGAGCAAATGACACCCTGCTGTGGTTCACTTCTGTTAAAATGGATGTTATTACACTCCTACCTCCAGACAGTACTGAATGACTTCCTGGTTAAGGTTTGGGAGCCTTTCGAATATTGTACATGCTGATCTATGTACAAGATTCACAAGGAAGCTGACAAAATTATGAAAGCTTACAGGGGATCTAATTGCATCCCTCCCCTCCCAATTCACTCATATTGTTCATGCTCCTTGATGAGCTGCTGTTAGAGTGTTACTTAAAAATAATAATAATAATAAAATAGAACAGAGTGAGTCATCTTCTTCCCGGCCATAGTGATCCCAGCCACCAGGGGTGGGGGTGGGGGTTAATGAAGCAAGCGCTTTGTGTGATTACATCATGCTGGGCAAATGAAGCCAGTTCAGAGTAAGGGCAATGCTTTCAGCAAGGGCAAGTGAAGCCAGTTCAGAGTGAGGCTGATGCTTTCATTTCTTTGCCATTGCTAAAAGACTTTGCAAACGATATCCCCTGTTTTGGGTCAACCCTAATCCACTTACATAAGTTGCACATGTAGCCACTGTAATTCTAAATTTGGGGTCCAAATAACTATGTTAGAACCTCCCAAGTACTTATGTGTGCTCAGGTGGGAGTTTTCTTTGAGCAGTGGACTGCCACTACCTAATGCCATATCACAAACTGCTTTTGAATCTCCACTCAAAAGAGGTTTGCAATGTGGTGAGCATTCAGGAAAGACTTCTTGGACTCACTCAGTTAATTGTAGAAGGTCTTTTCTTTTCTTTTCTTTTCTTTTCTTTTCTTTCTTTCCTTTTTTTTTAAAAAAAAGGGAAGATCTTAAATGGTTGTGCATTCATATGACTGATCTTGCAGCAGCATACGTAACATCCCCACAACTCATTTATGATTTGACTTATAAAATAAAACAACTCCTTAGCCACACACATAAACTCACTGTGGTGATGGAGACACCAAGAACAGGTCTATGTATATCTTCATAATGTGAATTTGGATTAGGAATGTATTAGAATTCTATTTGGGTGTGAAAACTTTTCCAGTTCTGCCCTGGTGGATTTTTTCCCCATAACCCCCTGCTGGCATCAACTTGATCTGTAGCTGGTTGATCCAATATGTGGATTCTGTGTGTGTGTGTGTGTGTGTTTAAAATGTGCAAATTGTATATTATTGTTGTTGTATTATTATTATTATTATTATTATTATTATTTGCGGATCTTGAAATTTCAGCAAACAGGGTTGTTGTTCATAGAATCATAGAATAGTATGGTTGGAAGGGGCCTACAAGACCATCGAGTCCAACCACCTGCTCAATGCAGGAACAATGCATGTTGTTGTTGTAGTAGTTGTTTAACCCCTCCCCCCCCTCCTTCACAAGTGTGCAAGAGTGCAGATTCAGCTGTCTGATATTTGTAGTCTTGCGCAAAACATTTCTGGAATGGGGGGGGGGGAATCTGCTGCAGTCCGCTGCTGCTTACCACATTGCAGAATCCTGTTGGGCTGAGATGGAATGGAATTCCCAGTACTGTACTTTGGAGTAGGGATGATATAGCTGTATGTGTAGGAAGGAAGTCTTAAATAACAGAACAATTGGCCTGAAATAGGGCATGAGAACTGTCATTAAAAATACAGCAACTTGTGGCAATTCCTAGTATTCTGGCAAAGGGGTAAACCAGATCCTGCTGTTACTTGTATCATGATTTTTGGGCCATTGCTTAAGTCTTCCAGTTATATTGGTTCCATAATAAATTATACAGAAACACTGTTATTATTAATGTATGAGATGGCAGTGATGGAAATTAGTAGCTCTAAAGTTCATGTCAGAAAAGGTTTCTGTCCTTCACTTGGCTAGTCTAGCTTCTTTCTTTTTTACATATTTAAATCTGAGCTGAAATGAATAGCTTTTAAGAGGGAAAAAAGTGACTTGAGATGCTGCACTCCACACTTCTCCCACATTCCCCAGAGTGGGGAAAAGTTCAGGACTGGTTTTCAGGGTCAACTTCCATGAGAGGAGACAGGCTCATGATGCCTTTGTGAAAATCTGTGCATTTAGAAGTGGGGAAGGGATCATTTGGAGGAACCATTCGGCACAAGCAGTGCTAAAGGCCTCCTTCGAACATGCATATCATTCCTGTAGATTAGGGATGGGGAACCTTGGACCCCTAAGCTGTTTATGGCCCAGAAATCTTCCCCACCTGGCCCACTAAGGCCTGGCTAAGGCCCCAACCCCTCTCTGAAGCCCTGCCTCCTAAGGCAAGGGAAGCCAGATTCTTGGTATATCTTGATTTTGACATGGTCACCTGTGGTATTCTTGATAGCAAGCAGATAAAATGTGGACTAGATGATACTACTGTTAGGTAGATTTGTAGCTGGTTGGTGAACTGTACACAGAGAGTGCTCATCAATGGCTCTTAAATTAATCAACTTGGAGAGAAGTAAAGTGTGGTGACACAGGGTTTTGTTCTAGGACCAGTGTTGTTCAACATCTTTATAAATAAATTATACAAAGAAGTACAGAGCATATCAGCCAAACTGGATGTGATAGCTAAGGATAGCTAAAACTACAGAAGACAGAAACAACATTCAAGATGATCTTGACAGGATGTAGAACTGGGCCCAAACTAGCAAAATGAATCTCAAGAGAGAGAGAGAGAGATTAAATTATTCTACACTGACATATGAAGAATCAGGTGCACAAACCTAAGATGGATGATTCATGTGTTGACAGCAGTGCATGTGAAAAGAATGGAGAGTTTTTAGTAGACCACAAGTTAAATTTGAGTCAGCAGTATTATCTGGCAGTGAAAACATGACAATGCAAATCTAGGTTGTATCAGCAGAAGAATAGTGACCTGATCACTAGAAGTAATGACACTTCACTATTCTGCTTTGAACAGACCTCACCTGGAGTAATGTGTCCAGTTCTGGGCACAACAATGTAAGAAAAATATCAGCAAACTGGAATCTGGCCAGAGGAAGGCAAAAAGATGGTGAGGGACCCACCATGGAGATCCTATGAGGAAAGACTGAGGGACTTGGATATATTTAGACTGAAAAAGAGACCTTTTAGAGGTAAGACAATAGTAAGAGGTAAGACAATAGTCTTGTACAATTATTTGAAGGGCTGTTATGTATATGGATTTGTACCCCCTGTGGTTCCAGAGGGTAAAAATGGAACCAATGTGATCACATTACACAAAGAAGGATTTAGACTGAACATTAGGAATGATGTCTTGATGGTAAAAGCTGTCTGAAAGAGTGCAACAGGCTGCCTCAGAAGGTGGTGGTTTCTCCTTCATTTGAGGTTTTTAAGCTGAAGCTGGATGGACAACTATTAGGGATGGTGTAGTGATGGACTTCCAGAACTGGCAGGGAGTTGGATTAGATTATCTTTGAGGTACCTTCCAACTCTATGGTTCTATGTTTCTATTTATTCCCCTCACCAGGCTCCTGAACATCAATGGGAAAAAGGTTGTCTCTTTTTCTACCAATGAAACAGACACAACTGCCTAGAATTAACTCCACATATACAAATAATATGGGGAACTGGTTAGAATTTATCTGATATATTTGTAAACTAATGTCAGAGTCAGATTTACCTACAGCAGTGCCAGATGCTTCAGTTTCCCAAATACAAGCTTGGAATGATTATTATTCTTTCTCAGATCCTACTGTCTAGTAACAGAAAATGACTGTAGAGCAGAACCTTCTTTCCAGATGATGCCATTTTATGGGAGACATATTTCTGGGAATATATACATTTACAATGGGAATGGTATTTTGAACATATTGAAGTCTCTGCAGGGAGACAAAAAAGAAAATGAATTAAGGTAACAAAACATGTCAGCTTTATCAAAATAACCTTTTATTTAACTGGGTGTAATGAAATAAACCATCTGATTCTACAACTCTGAGACAGAAATTGAGACTCTGTTCACTTCTTTTGGGGGAGTAAAAGGATTGAATAAACTCATCATAGAAACTTCTGATAACCTGCCTGTTGGAATTGTAAATAGAAATAACTTGGAGAGAGCCACTCTTTTTTTTATCTTGCTATATAGATTGCTAGGCTGTTTCCCCCACAAGGGCTATTACCCTTTGAACAGAGCTGTATAATACACACATATTTATTTATTTATTTATTTATTTCTATACCGCCCAATAGCCGAAGCTCTCTGGGCGGTTCAAAAAAACTAAAACCAAACAACACACAATAAAACAATTTAAAATATATAGAACATTAAAACCACAATATAACAATACAACCACAATAAAACCTAGCAGCAGTACAGGAGTTTAAAATACAGATTTAAAACAGCAAAGATAAAAATTTAGAAAGCTAAAATGCCTGGGAAAATAAAAAGGTCTTCACCTGGCGCCGAAAGGAGTACAATGTAGGCGCCAGGCGAACCTCACTAGGGAGCTCATTCCAGAGCCGGGGTGCCACAACAGAAAAAGCCCTCCTCCTAGTAGCCACCCGCCTCACTTCCTTTGGCAGGGGCTCACGGAGAAGGGCTGCTGCTGATGATCTTAAGGTCCGGGCAGGCACATATGGGAGGAGGTGATCCTTCAGGTAACCTGGCCCCAAGCCGTTAAGGGCTTTGAATGTTAACACCAGCACTTTGAATCGGGCCCGGAAATGGACCGGCAGCCAGTGCAGCTGGAAAAGTACTGGCGTAATATGAGCTCGCAGGCCAGTCCCTGTTAACAATCTTGCTGCCCTATTTTGGACCAGCTGAAGTTTCCGGACCGTTTTCAAAGGCAGCCCCACATATAACACATTGCAGTAATCCAGATGAGAAGTTATCAGAGCATGGATAACTGTAGCTAGGCTATCTCTGTCCAGATAAGGGCGTAGTTGGTATACCAGCCTAAGCTGATAAAAAGTGCTCCGTGCCACTGAGTTCACCTGTGCCTCAAGTGACAGTTCTGGATCCAAGAGCACCCCCAAACTACGAACCTGATCCTTTAGGGGGAGTGCAACCCCCTCCAGAACAGGTTGATTATCACCTAGCCGGGCAGACGAACCACCCACTAACAGTACCTCCGTCTTGTCTGGATTGAGTTTCAGTTTATTGGCCCTCATCCAGTCCATTACCGTGCCGAGGCACTGGTTCAGAACAGCCACTGCCTCACCTGGTTTTGATGAGAAAGAGAGGTAGAGCTGGGTGTCATCCGCATATTGATGGCACCTCAGCCCACACCTCCGGATAACCTCCCCCAGCGGTTTCATGTAGATGTTAAACAGCATGGGGGATAGAATAGAGCCCTGTGGAACCCCATGGCACAATTGCCATGGCACAGAGCAATAATCCCCCAGCACCACCTTCTGGAATCGGCCATCCAAGTAGGAGCGGAACCACTGTAGTGCAGTGCCTCCAACTCCCAACCCAGACAACCTATCCAGAAGGATTCCATGGTCGATGGTATCGAAAGCCGCTGAGAGGTCCAGGAGAATCAACAGGGTCGCACTCCCCCTGTCCCTCTCCCGGCAGAGGTCATCCCACAGGGCGACCAAGGCAGTTTCTGTTCCAAAACCAGGCCTGAAGCCCGATTGAAATGGATCTAGATAATCCGTTTCATTCAAGAGTGCCTGGAGCTGTCCTACAACCACCCGCTCAAGCACCTTGCCCAGGAAGGGGATGTTGGCCACTGGCCTATAATTGTTAACATCCTCTGGGTCCAGGTTAGGCTTTTTCAGGAGTGGTCTAATTACTGCCTCTTTTAAAGCGGCAGGCACCACTCCCTCTCTCAAGGAGGAATTTACAACCTCCTGGACCCAGCTGGACAACCCCTCCTTGTTTGATTTAATAAGCCATGAAGGGCAAGGGTCAAGCACACAAGTGGTCGATCGGACTTGGCCAAGCACCTTGTCCGCATCCTCAGGCCTCAGTAACTGAAACTCATCCAATAAAACTGGACCAGACGGTGCTCTGAACGCCTCTACCAATGGAACTGCATTAATCGTGGTGTCCAATTCATGACGAATCTGAGCGACTTTATCCTCAAAGTGCCGCGCAAACCCGTCACAGCGTGCTACCGAGGGTTCCACCATCTCTCTCCCTGGCCCAGAATGTAACAGGCCGCGAACCACTCGGAAAAGCTCCGCCGGGTGACACTGAGAAGATGCAATGCTGGTGGAAAAGAACTGCCTCTTTGCCACCCTCACCGCCACAGAGTAGGCTCGATAGTGGGCTCTTACCTGTGTTCGGTCAGACTCAGCACAAGTTTTCCCCCACCTGCGTTCTAGCCGTCTCCCCTCTTGCTTCATTGCCCTCAGCTTAGGTGTATACCAAGGAGCTGGCCGGGCTCTGCTCAGAGGGAGAGGGCGCTTGGGTGCGATCGTGTCAACCGCCCGAGTCATTTCTGCATTCCACAGAGCGACCTGGGCTTCAACAGGAGCACCAGCCATACCAGCAGGAAAATCCCCCAGAGCCCTCTGGAATCCAACGGAATCCATTAATCTCTGGGGGCGGACCATTTTAATAGGTCCCCCACCCTTGCAGAGGGGAAAGGCCGCCAGAAGTCTAAACCTCAGCAGGAAGTGATCTGACCATGACAAAGGGACAGATGTTAATTCCTCTACTTTCAGATCACCATCCTCCTGCCCAGTCAAGAAAACCAGATCAAGCGTGTGTCCTTTTATATGCGTTGGGCCAATGACATGTTGGGACAGCCCCATGGTTGTCATGGCGGCCATGAAGTCCTGAGCCGCCCCGGATACAGCGGCCTCGGCATGGAAGTTGAGATCCCCCAGGACCATCATCCTGGGGGTCCTCAACACCAAGTCCGAGACCACCTCCGTCAGCTCAGGCAGGGAGTGTGATGGGCAGCGGGGTGGGCGGTACACCAACAGAATCCCTAATCTGTCCCGGGTACCCAACACAAGGTACAGACACTCAAGATCTGCACTCGAATGAGCAGGAAGCCTGGAGAGGGAGTTTGAATTCCTATAGACCACGGCAACCCCCCCTCCCCGACCCTCAAGTCGGTGTTGGTGCTGCACTGAGTACCCAGGAGGGCACAGCTGGGAGAGAGTGACCCCTCCCAGTTCCCCCACCCAGGTCTCAGTAATACATGCCAGGTCAGCCCCCTCATCCACAATCAAATCATGGATGAGGGAGGTCTTATTTTGGGCCGACCTGGCATTCAGCAGCAGCACCACCAGACCCAAGGGCAGACTGGTAAGGCTGCCAGGAACCATCAGGTTGGGGGAAGAACCAGAAGAGGGGACAGCTGTAAGGTGTCTAGCCCCTCTTCTCCTCAACTGGCCTGTTAATCCCCCAACGCCATACCTCCCCCTGCCCGTGACCACAGTTATGGTGGCACCTCCCCCACCCCCTGAGTTGTCCAATAGTCCTCCCAGGCACATATTAAAATATTAAGATATAAAAAACACAACAGTTTAAAAAATATAAAAGAGATAAAAGAGAACAGCAGCTAAGAAGGAGCAGATAGTCCACGTTTGCCCCTTCCCCTGGTCTTTAAAGCTGCTGCCCTCTGCTGCTGCTGCTATTTGCTGCTGGTGTTGTGGCTGCTGGTGTCTCTGGAGAGGCAGGTGGGTAGATCTTGCGACTCCAAGTGCAACGCTAAGTGCGCACGTAGCGTCGCACTTGGCGCAACGCCGAGGCGCATGCCGAGGCGCTGCCTCTGGCAGCCCCGCCTTAAGTACCTGTGGGCGGGGGCAGAAGCAGGCTCAGGATCCACCTGGTGCAGCTGCTGGCTGGTCCTCCTTCCCCAGGCTCCTTCCCGAGCAGCCTCTGGCAGCCCCGCCTTAAGTACCTGTGGGCGGGGGCAGAAACAGGCTCAGGCTCAGGAATATATGTATATGTAAATATACATATATTTACTTGCTCAGCTAAAGCCAAGTTAGAGGAGAGTTACTATAGTTTCAAAAGGGTTGGAATAGCTCCCTCTCCCACCAAAAAAAGAAGAAGAAAAGACAAGAGAGAAACCTCTAAAGAATGGATCTTATTCTGTCATGGATGTTTTTGTGATCTTAAAATCCAAACAGTATATGGGTCCTGAGAATAAAAGTCCTGAGATCCAGCTGTGGCTTTACTACTAATGCTTTCCAATTCCCAGGTAAGTAGTTTCAAGCATTCTGACTTCTTGCACAATCGCACAGCCAGGAGCTGACTGAGAAGCTACCAATGGTGGTAGTTCAATAACTACCATTACATGAAAGGAAAACAGCCAGAGACTTACTTACAGAAATGCGTCATACAATAATTATTACATTTATATCATACCCTTCCTCCAGCAAGCTCAGGATAGAAAATATGGGCTTGTCCCATTTTATCTTCCCAACAGTCCTATAAGGATAGGGTAGACTGCAGAATAATGACAGGCATAATGTCACCCGAAGAGCTTCATGGTTGAGTGCGGATTCAAACTAAGATCTACCCAGTCCTAGTTTATAGCAGTCTGTCTAGGAGAACAGAGTAGTTCTCTATTTGAGTCAGCAGCATCCAGAATTCAGATGGGTCTAAAAGGTAAGTCTTAAAGGCTGTTTTAGCCACCTGCTAATGGAGCACAAAATTTGAAAAAAGTAAGCGAGTTGGCATCCTGCAGGTACACCTGGCAAAAGAAGTAGCAAGGGAGAAAGCATGGATCAACTTGAGAGAGCAGGAAACCTTTACATGGTTGATGGTGGTAGAATCACCTTCACAAGATGGCACATTTGGGGCTGGGGAAAATAGGGATAAGGTGGAAGAAGGTGGGGGTAATGTACAATATTTATCTAATAATCTATATTGTAGGCAGAATATAAGACAGTTAGCTACATAGATAACAAACAGCTCTTAGTTATAACTATGAAGGATCCTAATCACAGTCTAAACATTCTAAAGCAACATTCCAAATCACATTGATTAAATTTGTGCTTCCTTAAGCACAAATTGATTAAATGTGTGTCACTCATTCAGACTCACATTTTGTAATGTTGCACTACATCCACTCTCACCATGACTTGTGCTGTTGTGCCAGCACTGAAATCTTAGGATTAAACTTTGTGTGTGTACAGGAAATAAAGCTGAATAACTTCACCCCCCCCCATTATTATTTCAAATGATACCTTCATTTAAAAATGCATTGCATTATTATTCTGCAGGAGATTTAACAAAGCATGTACTGCCTTGCAGTATGACAGAACATTAAAAATGAAAACTTAGAAAGCACTACAAAAGAGAAAGAAAAAAAAGAAGTATTGATAGAGAACCCTCACTATTGGAAGATATGAACAGTTCTGTTTTTCCTCTTTCTGTATGCTTGACTTCCACTAGAATTTCTGCTTTTTTAAAAATAGGACAATTTTATATCTCTCTGCTGTGCATTGCAAAACCCAGTGTTCAGTGTTCTGTTCCTATAACTCAGAGAAAGCACAAAGTACTTTCTGTACTTAGGCACAAAATATACTTGTCGCTGTCACAGATGTGAAGTGGACATCTATATCTATGTCAGTGCTTCCTTCTGCTTGCTTGACAAGCGCTGCATGCTACAGCTGTGCAAAATGATTCCATCTTGCTTGGCATTTATCTTTCTTTTCTTTTTAATGTACACCTAAGTACAAAATGCAAAGTGGGAATTGTCCATAAGTCTTAACAATGTCCCCCCCACACACACACACATGCATCCAAATTGACTTACAATTACAATAATCATAACAACATCACATGTAAAATGCTAATTATGTATATAGTATAATATTTATTTATTTTATTTATATCCTGCCTTTTTTCCTCTTGCAAGGAACCCAAGGCAGCTCACATTATCCTCCTCCTCACAATTTTATCCACACAACACTGTGAGGTGCTGTGTGGATAAACCTCACTACCTGTGAGGTAGGCTGGGCTGAGAGTCTGTGATTGGCCCAAAGTCACCCAGTGAGCTTCCATGGCCGAGTGGGGACTAGAACCTGGATCTCCTGACTCCCAGTCCAACACTCTCACCACTACACCATGCTGGCTCTTTAAGGCTTGCTGATCACACAAAGGTTCCAAGGCTCTTTCAGACATTATACTGAACTGGCTGGACCAATGGATGCAATCCCACTCCCCCATTAATGATTGCTCATATGTATGGCTGAATAGTGCCCATATATCTTTTCTTCTTAGTTTATTATTAAAATTCCCCTGATCATAACTGGATCATGAGCAAAATGCTAGAGGAAAGACATAATACATAATACACTCCTAGTGGGCTCCCTCAGTCTTAGTTTTAGCCCAGGTTCTTTCCTAATTTATCATTTGACAGAAAGACAAAGCAAATGAATTTGAATGCTGGTTCATCTCTCAGACTTGACTCTTCACCTATGATTCAGCTATCCATATATTCCCCATATTCTTAAAATGCTGTATTACATCCAGGGATGCACAATTTGTTTCCGTACATTTGATATAAGGGATTTCCCTGTTCACACCCCCAAACGCAAACACAAATGTGAGCACATTTTCTGGGCAAAACTCACTTATTCCTGACCTTGAGTTCTCAAAATGCATTCATCAGAAAAATGCACACTTTTTTATTTTTTTTTAAAGGCCATGTGAGAAAAGTATGCATTTGGGTGCATACTTTTTAAAAATGTGCACCTAAATGCACATTGTCCCATTCAAACAACAAAAAGCTCACATTTGGGAATGGAAATGAGACAGACTGAACTTCAAGGTGGAGCTCAGAGAATGTTAATGAGCTTGAACCTCACCAATTCTCCGTCCTTAATTGCATCTCTTCATTTGTCATCCACTGCCCTATTCCGTTCCTTTATTGTAAAATTCCAAAACTGCTTGAGAGATTGAGAAGTAGGTTTCTTGATGACAACATGGGCAGTAAACAATCAGCACTATCTACAGCTGACCCCTGTGCAAACTTGTAGAGCCCCCCCCCATTTAACCCTGGAATAGAAAGACATGTTTGGATTACCCACAGTGATGGCAGTTTCAGATTGCCCCACTGCTCTGAAAATATCATATCCAGCATCAGACTAACTCCTGCCCATGTTGTAGATGGTCAGAACAGTCCATTTCCAGTCCATGCCACATTTACATGTGTTCACCCCTAAGTCTGTTCTGTCCTATTTCTGCATTAATTTGTGTATCTGTTTAAAAGTAATAATAAAAAATCCACAGAAAAGTTTGCTTTGAAGTTTGCATTGCATTACATAAGCATTTTAAGAAGCATTTTCTCTCAAAAATATACATACACATATTTCCCTCAAGACACACATTTTAACATTTATATCAATATGGGGTGTTGAGATGAGAGTTGCATTAGAACATTTAGAGAAGTGTGAAAGGTGTTGGTGATCCCCCTTCATGGATCACTGCCTTGTTGTGGCGAAGGGGCTTGCGTAACTCAGTGAAGCCATAAGCTATGCCGTGCAGGGCCACCCAAGACGGACAGGTCATGGCAGAGAGTTCTGACAAAATGTGGTCCACTGGAGAAGGAAATGGCAACCCACTCCAGTATTCTTGCCAAGAAAACCCCATGGAACGTATCATAAGGCTAAAAGATATGACGCCGGAAGATGAGCCCCTCAGGTCGGAAGGTGTCCAATATGCTACTGGGGAAGAGCAGAGGGTATTTCCAAGTAGCGCCAGAAAGAGTGAAGCGGCTGGGCCAAACCCGAAAGGACACTCAGCTGTGGATGTGTCTGGTGGTGAAAAGAAAATCCGATGCTGTAAAGAACAATATTGTTTAGGAACCTGGAATGTCAGATCAATGAATCAAGGTAAGCTGGAGGTGGTCAAACATGAGATGGCAAGATTGAACATCGACATCTTGGGAATCAGCGAACTAAAATGGACAGGCATGGGCAAATTTAATTCAGGTGACCATCATACCTACTATTCTGGGCAAGAATCCCTTAGAAGAAATGGAGTAGCACTCATAGTCAACAAAAGGGTGGGAAAAGCAGTACTGGGGTACAATCTTAAAAATGATAGAATGATCTCAGTACGAATCCAAGGCAAACCATTCAACATCACAGTAATTCAAGTCTATGCCCCAACCACTGAGGCCGAAGAAGCTGAGGTTGATCGGTTCTATGAAGACCTACAACACCTTCTAGAACTAACACCAAAAAAAGATGTCCTCTTCATCATAGGGGATTGGAATGCTAAAGTAGGAAGTCAAGAAATCACCGGGATAACAGGCAGGCATGGCCTTGGTGTACAAAATGAAGCAGGACAAAAGCTAATAGAGTTTTGCCAAGAGAACATGCTGATCATAGCAAACACTCTTTTCCAACAGCACAAGAGGCGACTCTACACATGGACGTCACCAGATGGTCAATATCGAAATCAGATTGATTATGTCCTTTGCAGCCAAAGATGGAGAAGCTTTATACAGTCAGCAAAAACAAGACCTGGAGCTGACTGTGGCTCAGATCATGAGCTGCTTCTTGCAAAATTGCGGCTTAAATTGAAGAACGTCGGGAAAACCACTAAACCGTTTAGGTATGACCTAAATCATATCCCTGATGAATATACAGTGGAGGTGAGGAATAGATTTCAGGGATTAGACCTGATAGACAGAGTGCCTGAGGAACTATGGACGGAGGTCCGTAACATTGTTCAGGAGGCAGCAACGAAATCCATCCCAAAGAAAAAGAAAGGCAAGAAAGCCAAGTGGCTGTCTGATGAGGCTTTACAAGTAGCTCACGAAAGAAGGGAAGTGAAAAGCAAGGGAGAAAGGGGAAGATATACCCAACTGAATGCAGAGTTCCAGAGAATAGCAAGGAGAAACAAGAAGGCCTTCTTAAATGAACAATGCAAAGAAATCGAGGAAAACAACAGAATGGGAAAGACTAGAGATCTCTTCAAGAAAATTGGAGATCTCAAGGGAACGTTTTGTGCAAAGACGGGCATGATAAAGGACAAAGAAGGCAGGGACCTAACAGAAGCAGATGAGATTAAGAAGAGGTGGCAAGAAAACACAGAAGAACTATACAGGAAAGATCTGAATGTCCCTGATAGCCATGATAGTGCGCTCACTGAACTTGAGCCGGACATCCTCGAGAGTGAAGTCAAGTGGGCCTTAGGAAGCATTAGTAACAACAAAGCTAGCGGAGATGACAGTATTCCAGCCGAGCTATTTAAAATCCTAAAAGATGATGCTGTTAAAGTGCTGCATTCAATATGCCAACAAATCTGGAACACTCAACAGTGGCCACAAGACTGGAAAAGGTCAGTTTACATTCCAATTCGAAAGAAGGGCAATGCCAAAGAGTGTTCAAACTACCGCACCATTGTGCTCATTTCACATGCCAGCAAGGTCATGCTCAAAATCCTACAAGCTAGGCTTCAGCAGTATGCGAACCGAGAACTACCGGAAGTACAAGCTGGATTTAGAAGAGGCAGAGGAACTAGAGACCAAATCGCCAACATTCGCTGCATCATGGAGAAAGCAAGAGAATTCCAGAAAAACGTCTATTTCTGCTTCATTGACTACGCTAAAGCCTTTGATTGTGTGGATCACAACAAACTGTGGCAAATTCTTAAAGTGATGGGAGTACCAGACCACCTTACCCGTCTCCTGAGAAACCTGTACGAGGGTCAAGAAGCAACAGTAAGAACCAGACATGGAACAACCGATTGGTTCAAAATTGGGAAAGGAGTACGACAAGGCTGCATATTGTCACCCTGCTTATTTAACTTATATGCAGAGTACATCATGAGAAATGCTGGGTTGGATGAATCAGAGGTCGGAATTAAGATTGCTGGGAGAATTATCAACAACCTCCGATATGCAGACGATACCACCCTAATGGCAGAAAGCGAAGAGGATCTCAAGAGCCTCTTGTTGAGGGTGAAAGAGGAGAGTGCAAAAGCTGGTTTGAAACTCAGCATTAAAAAAACGAAGATCATGGCATCTGGCCCCATCACTTCCTGGCATATAGAAGGGGAAGAAATGGAAGCAGTGACAGATTTTACTTTCTTGGGCTCCAAGATCACCGCAGACGGTGACTGTAGCCATGAAATTAAAAGACGCTTGCTCCTTGGGAGGAAAGCTATGACCAACCTAGACAGCATAGTAAGAAGCAGAGACATCATCTTGCCGACAAAGGTCCATCTAATCAAAGCTATGGTTTTCCCAGTAGTAATGTATGGCTGTGAGAGCTGGACTATAAGGAAGGCTGAGCGCCGAAGAATTGATGCTTTCAAACTGTGGTGCTGGAGAAGACTCTTACGAGTGCCCTGGACTGCAAGGAGGTCAAATCAGTCCATCCTAAAGGAGATCAACCCTGAGTGCTCATTGGAAGGACAGATAATGAAGCTGAAGCTCCAATATTTTGGCCACCTAATGCGAAGAGAAAACTCCCTGGAAAAGACCCTGATGCTGGGAAAGACTGAAGGCAAAAGGAGAAGGGGACGGCAGAGGATGAGATGGCTAGATAGCATCACGGATGCAATGAATATGAACTTGAGCACGCTCCGGGAGAGAGCGCAGGACAGGAAGGCCTGGAGTGCTATGGTCCATGGGGTCACGAAGAGTCGGACACGACTGAACGACTGAACAACAACGAAAGGTGTTGGATAACTGAATTCCAATCCATACATTTGGGAGCTGTGGATCAGGTCAGCTCAGTTGTCTTGGAATTCACAAATATTCAAGTCCTCTGACAGGACCAACATCCCTAACCTAAATATAACTGCCATGTGAACAAAATACTGTCAAGGTGTCACAAAAATCAGATACAAATAAAATGCTTTTCCTCTTCACAATAATTTACACTGGGGGTGGGGGGAAGGAGAAGTTGTTTCCTTTTCTCTTCAGCATGTGAAGTGGTTCCATCTTTTACTCTTTCCATGGTCAAATACCGAAGCCTTAAATAACAGTTTTATCCAATGGTTTTTATTTTGCAAATTGTTTCAAGCTGAACTTTCTTTGAACCTCTGATGCATGATGACTGAACTGAAGCCATGTGAAATCGAACGTGATGCCTAATTCAGTTTTATTTTCACTGGATTATCCCTTCAAGGGATCTTTGAATTGGAGTAACAGTAACAGACCTGACACATGTTATCTTCCAGCTCAGTAGCTTCCTGCTTGTAATTCTGCACATTGGATTGAGCTGGCATGTGAGATGCAAGGGCAAGGAGGATGTATTTTTCCTTTAAAGACGACTTAAAAAAACCCCAACCTAGAATACAACAGAAAATGATAGATGATGATGATGATGATAGATAGATGGATGGATGGATGGATGGATGGATGGATAGATGGATGGATAGATAGAGATGATAGATAGATAGATAGATAGATAGATAGATAGATAGATAGATAGATAGATAGATAGATAGATGGATGGATGGATGGATGGATGGATAGATAGATAGATGGATAGATAGAGATGATAGATAGATAGATAGATAGATAGATAGATAGATAGATAGATAGATAGATAGATAGATGGATGGATGGATGGATAGACAGACAAATATAATTAGAGGTGCAAAAAATGTAGCCCTCCGGTTGCATGCACTCCCCCCCATACACACACACCTTGCATTGTGACCCCCAGCATATGCTATCACTGAAAGGGGGGGAGCCATTCTAGGAACACGCTCTATGGTTCCTGCCACAGGAATTAATCTGAGCATGTGGAGATGTCTGGCAGCTCAGATTTGGGCTCAGAATGAGAACAGCAAGAACAGAGGGAGGAATCCTCCCTAGTGAGCCCAGATATGAGACTTTCTTCCCAATACCTTGACACACAAATGGACCAGCTTGAATGGATCCCCCATTCCTCTGCCATGAGAACTCAAGTTTCGGAGGAGGAGGGTGAGGGGTGTGACTTGAGGGACACTAGGGTCAGTTGCAGAGTGAAGCAGGAAAAGTTAGGGGCAGGGCTCAGACGCTCTGCCAGGTTGGACACTCGTGGAAGCCAACGAAGGAGGGAGGCACCCTAAGGGATGGGCATCCCTGCGAAGCAAGTTTGGCTGAGAAGTTCATGCCCAGACTGCTGGCAACTTCTCTAACGTCCACTTCGTATCCTTTATGGATATTAGTAGATGTGTGGAATAGCTGGTTCTATGCAGTCTGAGAGTTTCCTAGAATCTGCATTTGTAAAGAAGTAAAGTAGCGTTGGCCTGAAGCTTTGTTTCCTGGAGTGTGTTGATTATGAAGGGAGAGGACGGAAGAACGTGACAATAGGGATGGATGCTTCCCTCCACCCCAGCCAGATTCTTCTGAAACCCACCAAGCCTCTTCCCCCACTTGCATGCCCCCAGACCTGCACTCGACCATCTCCTCACTCGCCAAGCCACCCACACTTACCTGGGACCTATCCACAAGCTCTGAGAGTGCCATTTGTTTTGAAGGAAATGGTGATTGCGAATGTGCGCACATCTAGACTTTCACAAACTGGCGCCATGAATAGCCCATCTACACAAGATTACAAGTGTAAATGGCCCATTTTTCTTTTGCAAAATGTGCTTGCGGTGTTTGCAGGTGAGTGCAGGTGGCTCAGCAAGTGAGAGGGGGGCAAGCAGGGTCTCTGTGGGTGCAACTCGGGGGCCTGGGTCGCTAGGGATCCCCTGGGCTCCCAGACCCAATCAGGCACCCATGCCATCCCTATTCCTAAAGTGTCCATGGAGAATCCTAGGAAGTAGTGCTTGAAGATTCCTGCCAGCTTCCTAGGATTCTCTGGAGATGTCCTAGGGATGAAGCTTCTATGACAGGAACCATAGAGCCCATTCTTAAAGGTTCCCCCCTTTTTTTTGGGGGGGAGTGGGGCAGGGAGGAGGTGGCAAATTAGTTGGGGTGGCTGTGGAGGGGATTAGGGTTAGGGTTCATCTTCTTCATCTTACTTCTCATCCCTGGTATGTGCAAAGTAATAACGAAGACCCCGCAGTGCCAACCACATGCATGCTTCACCAACAGGGCAAGATGGAGAAAGCCATCTTCTTCTGCTGGACCGCAGGATCTGGTTGCAACCAGAGGCACCCTGCCTCTGGCGATCAGGGGTACTATCCTGCCTCCCAATAGCACTGCTTGCATCAAGGATAGTTAACAGGAAAAACAAAATCTCAAACATTCTCCTCCATATGACATATTCCTATAATACAATGAGTGCGAGTGATTTGCGAAAGAAAACAACAAACGTCCGCGCACAATTAACATACAGAATTCCCTAACACAAATATGTGATGATGGCCACTCTCATTGGTAGCCTTTATTCATATATGATGGTTCCATCAGCAGCTATTGGCCATGATGGCAATGTTGAACCTCCATGTGCAGAGGCAGTATACCTCTGGGGACCAAACGCTGCAGTCAAACCACAGGGAAAGTTGGACTCCCCCCCCCCCCCGTCTAAGCATGCATTGGATCCTACCTTAAATAGAAGACTGGAGGCTGGGTCAGAGATTCAGACAGAAAAATCCCTTTTCAGTTCACCCATTTCAATTGACTTGTTCACAGATTGCTAAAGCAGAAAACACCTGGATATTTCATCCCCATTGTTTATCTATGTTTAATTATTATTTAATGTATATTCCACCTTTCTGCCAAAAAATGGTGCTCAGTACAGCTGATAATACAATACAGATGAAAAGCAAAATATTAATTAAAACAGAACATAAAAACAAATACATTAAAAACTATTAAAAACACTGCAAAAAATCAACAGCATTTTTTTTAAAATATAATTTTTTAAAAAATAAACAGCATAAAATTTTGCATTTTAAAGGAGCTGGCAAGCGATGCCATTTAAGCTGCAATCATATACACGCTTACCTGGGAGTAAGTCCCATGGACTAATTGGGGCTTAATTCTGAGCAGATATGTAAAGCACAGCTTAGAAGCCAAGCAAAATAAATTCTCCTCTCAGTCTACCACTTAGTCACCTCCTCTCAGTCTACCACTTAATTCCACCCAAGAACTCTACCCAGTAGGCATGACGATGATGATGATGATTTGAGGCGGTGCTGTACTGCCTGTACAAGAAGGGCTATACCATGTGCTCCACACGCAGACACACATTGACCTCCTCCCGAAAGTGGTCTCACCCACCAATCTGAGAGATTCATCCCCCTTCCCACATCCTAGCTCACTTTTACCTGACCGTCTCCTCCTCCTCCACCCATGGCTGAGCGGGTTCTCCCCGACTGGGATGCAGCCACTACCACCAAAACTCTCCTGCCTTCCTCAAAAGGTGGCTCTGGAGGTCACGATCTTCACTTGGGCAGGGAAGCCATGCTTGGCACGCTCACATAGCCGCAGCTGCCTCAGCCCAGCATGTCGCAAGACGAGCTCAGCTGAACTCAGCCAGGCAGCAGCAGCAGGACCTCCACCTCCCCTCCTAACACCCCACCTCCCTCTCCCTTTCGGAAGGCTCCAGCCAAGGGGGAAGAACCAAAGCAGGGCCAACAGGGCTGGAACACGCAGTCACTCCCTCCCTCGCTGGCTCAGGGGAGCCGGCTGGGACCCGTCCACAAAAATAGTACCAGGTTAAAGACCTGGTGTGACCCCATGACTACAAGCCTGAATATGGCTGAGTGCCTTTCTGAACTCCATCTCCTTTTTTAACTGCTGCAAGTAGCACTGTGTCAAACATTTCTCCCACATTATTTTTGACCATTCTCATTCGACTTGATAGAAAAGGAATTGCTTTGGAAAAGAAATTCACTGGGGAAGAACATTTCAGATGAATTCTCATGGGTTGGGGATCCTGTGCTTTCCTTACTTAGGAGGTGGCCAAGGAGAGCATGCAAGTGTCCTGTCTTTCATTGTGCAATCATCTCTCCAGCAGCTGATAACCCCCTTGGCTTCCCAAACTTCAATAAAAGCCCAGGAGAAGACATCATGCGGTCATTCCTCCCCTAGGGCTTTTTCTAGGGGTGTATGAACCCCACCCACTGGAGTCCACTGGGGGGTTCACAGGGGGGAGGCAATCCGTTCCTCCCCCCAGAATCCTCTGCGGCCAGCTCCGCTCTGCAGCGAGTCCGCAGAGCCGCCGGCTGGGTCCATCCTCTGCCGGACTTCTGTCCACTGCTGGTCTGTGGACGCAAATGGTGTCTGGAGTAGCGGACACCATTTGCATCCCTGCTCTTTGCTGTGATAGGCTACATAAAGATTTAAATCATCATGGCAAAGAGCAGGGACACAAATGGCGTCTGCTACACCAGATGCCATTTGCGTCTGCAGACCGGCAGGGGAAGGCAGTGGAGTGAATGGACAGACCTGGCCCTGGCCAGTGGCAGGTAGGATCCTGCCGGCACAAACTTCGTGGGGTTGCAGAGGTGAGTGATCCATTCCACCACAGACTCCGGGGGGGGGGGATTCTTTAGAATCCAGCCTCATTGGAGTCCATGGTGGAATTCTCCGCCATCCCTAGCTTTTTCAGATCAGGAAGGAACTGCAGGCAGTTTGGGAGGCTGCAGAGCAAGGGAGATATATGTAATAGAATGAAAACACACAGCACCTTCACCCACATCACAAAAATAAATGATAGAATGCCCTGAGAATGAGGCAGAACAATGGAAGCCTCTTTCATGAAAGAAGAAAACTCTCGGGAAACTAGAGGACAGATTTAGGCACAGCACCAGCTCCACCTCTTCCATGGAGCTAGACATGGCACTGCCCCTTCACAGCTGCATTGTGGTGGATGAAAAATGGGGGCCAGGCTGCCAATGCACTTGATGCTGTTGCCACTTGCAGTGGCAGCATAAATAACAACAACAACAACATTAAAACAAACAAACCCCTTAGGAAGGAAGGAAAGAAGGAAGGAAGAGAGGGAGGGAGGGAGGGAGGAAGGAAGGAAGGAAGGAAGGAAGGAAGGAAGGAAGGAAGGAAGGAAGGAAGGAAGGGGTTGTACAACAACCTCTGGCAATGGCGAGCCCTATCTGTGAGAAACTGTTGGGAAATTTCTCCTCTCACCCAGATAAATGTGCTGAAATTCTCCCGCCAATTTCTCAGCTCACAGATAAGGTGGAGGAAGTCAGGAGACCATTTGCACACACAGCTCTAGATGCAAGTTTCAGGACGGCATTTTGGTGAGGAGGGAGGGGTTGAACTTACTGCCAGTGGCATGGCTCTCTCTTTCTCCCTGCTGGCACTACTTTATTCTCCCAGAAATCCCTAATTGAGGGCAGGAAGTATTACTCTCACCCTGGTTGGCTTAATGGTGATGATAGGCCATGATGTAACATACAGCTAATCAGAATGAGGACAACAATACTTTCTGCATTTATGTTAGGGACGTTTAGGAGAGGAAATATGGCACTGGCCTGAATTCCAAGGGGTGCCATCTGCCATGACAGCCATCAGGCACTTGAAACCCATTGCACTGAAACAAGTGAGGCACAGAATGAACTTCCCCATTTCACTCTGAAAAAGCTCAGTGGAGAACTTTTGGCTCAGCCTGATCTCTGCCTAGATCCTGCTGGCTATTAAAATGTCATTTAGTGGCATGTTATTTATATAAAGGACCACCTGCTCCTACATGAACATCCCCACCAGTTAAAATCAGAGGCCCTTCTCTGGGGTCTCCCAGAGACCTGGCAGATGACAGCCAGGGAAAAAGCCTTCTCTGTGGTGGTCCCCTGAATGTAGGGATGTACGAAAGTCACTTATCTTTCGCGGATTGTGTTGATGGTGGGGGGGGAGGCGTTCCGTCCCTCCCCCCGGAATCCTCACCGGCGGAGGAGGCGCTCCCTTCCTCCCACCCAGAATCCTCCACGGCTGTCTGTGCTCCACAGCAGCTCCGCGGAGCAGCCGGCCAGGCCCAGCCAGGCCAGAGCCATCCACAGCCGGATTTCCGGCCGCGGATGGCTCTGGGAAAAAAACAAAACAAAAAACTGCGTACACAAATGGCGGCGGCTATGGCCGCCGCCATTTGCATTCCTTAGTTTGGGCCGTCTTAGTCTACGTAAATATTTACATAGACTAAGATGGCGAAAATAAGGGGAACAGAAATAGCGTAGCTGACGTTATTTGCGTTTCCCTTATTTTCGCTGTCTTAATCTACGTAAATATTTACGTAGACTAAGACGGCCCAAACTAAGGAATGCAAATGGCAGCTGTAGCTGCCGCCATTTGCGTATGCCTTTTTTTTTTTTTTTACGTAACTTACATAGCCTATCACGTCTCTGTAAAAAAAACAAACCCCAAACTGCAAATGGTGGCAGCAGCAGCTGGTCGGAAGACCACCCGCCGCCGCCAGAGCCGCCGCCGCCTGGAAGATCAACCCCAGGTAAGTCTCGTCCCGGGGGGGATCCATGGGGGGTGGGGGGGGCAGGCCATTCTGCCACAGATTTCGGGGGGCCGAATGCACTGGCATTCGGCCTCACCGTGATCCGTGGAGGAATTCTCTGCCATCCCTACCTGTGGAACAGTTTTCCCAGGGCTGCCTGCCTGGCATCCAGCTTAATGTAGGAGTGCTCGAAAGTCACTTACCTCATCTCGCAGCTTGCTTCGCGGTGGGGGGTAGGTGCTTCGCTTCTCCCCCCAAAATTCAGGCTGGAGGGGGAGGCGCCTCGCCTCGCCCGGCCGTGAAATAAAAAGTTAAAAAAAAAACGCCCCCGTGATAGGCTACATGACGATTTACGTAGCCTATCACGGCTAGATCTGCAAAGTCAGCCGTGATAGGCTACGTTAATCGTCACGTAGCCTATCACGGGTGACTTTAAAAAAAAAAAAAAGCGCATACGCAAATGGCGGCCCCCATAGGGAGCCGCCATTCGCGTTCCTTATTTGGTTGCTGTAGTCTACGTACGTCTTTACGTAGACTACGGCGAACATAAGGGCAACACAAATAGCATTGCCCTTATTTTCGCCGTACTCTACATAATCTTTACGTAGACTACAGCGACCAAATAGGGAACGCGAATGGCGATTCCTTATGGGGGCCGCCATTAGCCGTACACACTTTTTTTTTTTTAAGTCACCCGTGATAGGCTACGTGACGATTTACGTAGCCTATCATGGCTGACTTTGCAAATCTAGCCATGATAGGCTACGTTAATCGTCACGTAGCCTATCACGGGGGCGTTTTTTTTTTTTACTTTTCTTGGAATGGTGGTGGCGGCAGCCGGTCGAAAGACTGGCTGCCACCCCCTCCCCTGTCAAAGCCCTGCCGAACCGCCGCTGCGACCCGCCACTGGGAGCGATATTTGGGAAAGGTAAGTCCCATCCCAGGGGGGGGGTGCGGGGTGCGGGGGGGTGCGGAGAATTTCTCCCCGAAACTACTTCGGGTGGCCGAATACGTTGGCACTCGGCCCCCCAAAGTTTTGGCGAGAAATTCTCTGACACCTCTAGCTTAATGTGCTTTGGATGCCAGGCTAAGAAGTTCATATTTTGCCCAGGCTTTTAAACTTGCAGCTACTATTTTGAGCTGTAGTCGTCGTCGTCGTCGTAGTATTCTGCTGCTGCTCTTGTTTGTGGTTTTTATGGTTCTCATGTTTGGCAATTATCGTTATGCTTAATTATTATTGTTGTTAAACATTTAATGATTGATTTATTATAGGCAATATCCAATGGAGTCCTTGCACAGACGGCCCAACCCCGCTGGCCCCAGTGTGCACATGGCTGGTCATGCTGGCTGTGGTATGCATGCAGAGTAGCATTTTTAGGGGCAAGTGGTGAAACAAGTGGAAATGGAATGCTAGTTTCTGGAAGCAGCATGATTTTGGGCCGCCCGCTCAAGGACTCCATTGGATACCGCCCTTACTTACAACATTTATACACCACATTTAAACAGATTCTGGAGTGGTTTAAGCTATTCTTGCAAGCTGCCTTGAGAATTTTAATTATAAGGTGAGATTATAGATTTTAATATCAATTAGTCATCACATTTCTGCTACAGATGCCACTGAATGACATCTAGGGATGTACGGACTGTGTAAAATCCGCTCCGTCTGTGTTTCGCAGATTGTCATGGGCCTTTCATTCCATTGTCCGCCCACAGACAGATGGAAATATATATATTTTTTGTCATGCAGAAAAAAATACACAAATAATTACATAAATATTTATGTCAGTATTTACATAATTTACCTCAGTATCTAACATTTAGTGTATTGTCCCCCCATTCCATTCAATATTTCCTCAGCAGAAACATATGTATTTTTTCTATGGATTGATATGCCTACATTTCAGGAAAGTAAAAAAAAAAATCAAAAAGTTAGGGATGTACGAAACCCCTACCTGGCTTCGTTGAGGGGCATCTGTGGTGGGGGGGAGGCACTCTGTCCCTCCCCCAGGAATCCTTGATGGGGGGGAGGTGATCCATTCCTCCCCCACCCTGGAATCCTGCCTGGCCAGCTCTGCTCCGTGTCCAGTCCATGGAGCCGCCGGCCGGGCCGATCCTCAGTAGGGCCTACAGCCACTGCTGGGCTGCTGCAGACGCAAATGGCGGCTGCTACAACGGCCACCATTTGCAGCCGCAGCAGCCTGGCAGTGGCTGGAGCCGCTGCCGCCGCTTCAGCTGCCACCGCCGCATCTGCCACCAGGTAGGTCCATCCTGGGGGGATTCCGTAGGGTGGCGGGAATCCGAACTCACTGGAGTCTGTGCCGGAATTCTCTGACATCCCTACAAAAAGTCCACGGACTCTGCACGGCCTAAGGGGGGCACTCCACATCAGATTCTGAAGGTCGGATTCTTAGAAATCTGAGCTCATTTTAATCCATCTCAAATTTCTCCAGCATCCCTAATGCCATCCCATTCATCATTCAGACAGAAATCCTGGGTGCTGCAGGGATGTCTAGAAGCATTTTTGGAATGGCATGTCTCTGGGTTCTGAGCAAAAATAACAGATGACTCAAGGCATGTGATGCAGAATATGGCCTGACAACGTTATCTAGCTACAGTAGATCCTGATCTCATATGCTTGAAAGCATCAAATGTGGATAGGGATTAATAACAAAAAACAAAACAAAACACCTGTGCTGCATATCACAGATCTCCAAGATCTCAGACACTACCTTGGATGCCCAAAAGATTTAGGTGCTGCTGGAGGACAAGGTCCTTCAGGTCATCCCTAGGGATGTACGAAAGTCACTTACCTGAACCTGAAAGTTGATTCTCAGTGTGGGGGAGGCGCTCCGTCCCTCCCCCCGAAATTCTGGGCGGGGGGAGGCGCTGAATGAAAAAACAACAACAACTGAATGAACATGGCTGAATGAAAAAACAACAACAACTGCGCGTACGCAAATGGCGGCGCCCATGGGCGCTGCCATTTGCATATGCGCGGGTTTTTTTTGTTTTTTTTCACTCAGCCGTGATAGGCTACGTAAACATTTATGTAGCCTATCACGGTGTTTTTTTAAAAATCTAGCCGTGATAGGCTAGTAAGGCTACATAAATCTTTACGTAGCCTATCACATTTTTTTTTTTAACTTGGAAATGGCAGCGGCGGCAGCCGGTTGGAAGACTGGCTGCCGCAGCTGCCGCTGCCGAACCGCCGCCGAACTGCCACCGGAGCCGCCGCCGCCAGGGACATTCGCACAAGGTAAGTCCCTTCCCGGGGGGGGGGGCAGACAATTTCTCCACCAATTTCGGGGGGCCGAATGCGCTGGCATTCAGCCTCCCCGAGATTCGTGGACAAATTCCCTGACATCCCTAGTCATCCCTAACCAATGTTGGATGTCTCATTGGACTGTCCATGTGTTGTAGCAGCTGTCAGAAGTGATATTTGCTACAGTCAGCTGGAGATTTCTGCTCATGTGGTCACTTGTTCATAGACTGTAACAAGAATGAGACCTAAGATGTTCAGCTTTCAAAGACGGTGGAATGTATGCTTTCTTTACAATTTTTAATCAGCCTTGAAAAATGATTGTGTTATTTCAAACTTAGGAATGGGGGAGTATTCCATTCAGTCCTCATTTTTAATGTGAACTTACCGAATTTTGAAAGTTTGATCCAACACATGTACCCAAACAGAGTTATCCTTGAAAATTCACACTTCTCAGAATTTTGCAGTGGAGTTACCTGATCAAAAACGGCATATACACATGGATAAATTAGGGGAAAGTGTACACAAAAATGTGTATATTAGTGAAAATAGTATCTCTAAAACACCCTACATTCGGTCAATTGCTTGCAAAAATGTGTATATTAGACAGAATTGAGCACAAAAATGCACTGCTTAAGAGTAATATGAAAAAAAAACTGCACACATTTTAAATGGGAACTTTTTTGTTTTTAAAAACATTCAGGATGAACCCAGCTTATGACTGGAAAAGATGAGAAAGTGAGAAAACCTGAAATGGACAGATGCATTGATCCCTTTTCAAGTTGCAACAAATGAACTGGCTGCGGCTGCTGTTGAAACCAGCCCACTGAAAAGTCAGGGGTCACTTGGTTCCATGTGTGGAACTGCAGCTGGTAAATATCAGAGGCCATTATTGGGATCTATGGATTTTATTAAATCTGTCCTGTCTGTGTTTTGTGGATTGTCAGGCATCTTTTGTTCTGGCACCCACTCATTGGCAGAATTAGATGGCTAAAGATCATCTAATAGAAAGCCACAAAGGATTTTAGCTGAGTTTGATTTTCTATGAATCTGATCTGTGGATTTCTCAAGCGGACTGGCTTTTTCTGAGTCACTTTGATTCTGTAGACTTGTGGGCCAGGTGTGTGTGTGTGTGTGTGTTTTGTGGGGTGTCTGTTTTTTTTTAACTGAGGGGTGGGCGGGTTGTTCAAATGTGTATTAGTGTAATTGTGCATTCGTGCAATTGTGCTAATGTGTATTAGTGCTAATGCACATTTGCAAACACAGACAGAATTCTGGTACATCCCATTAAAAAATCCAAAATAATTTAAGCCAAGATTATAGCAGCTTTTGCAGACAGCCACTGTGATGATGTTTTATTGTGGAACTGTGGTTTCTGCTCCTTTCATAAATTAAAAGAGATCATGAAAGGAATTAACAGCAGCAATGTGAGATAAGAAATTAACCTTGTGCCTCCAGTAAAGCTTTACTAGACTAACATGAGCACATTGGCTAATGAAAAGCATGCATTCAAAGCATCACCTCCCCCTTCCATTGTACAAAACTGGCATGACAGTAATCCTGGCCTCCCAAAATTGTCAGCTCAGATATGGAAAAGAGTTGGCAAGTTATGTCTAACAGAAGATTCTATCTATCATCTATCTATCTATCTATCTATCTATCTATCTATCTATCTATCTATCATCTATCTATCTATCATCTATCTATCTATCTTCAGAAGGTATACACATACACACACACACACGTGAAGACGACTCGGAAGTTGCAGCTGGTGCAAAATGCAGCAGCTAGACTGCTGACCAGAACACCCCATAAAAACCATATAACACTGGTTTTAAAGGAATTGCACTGGCTGCCAATACGCTTCTGGTCAGAATTCAGGGTTTTAGTGATGATTTTTAAAGCCCTAAGTGGCTTGGGACCTCGATATCTGAGGGAGCACCTCTCCCTATATATGCCTGCCCAAGAACTGAGATCTGTTGGAGGGTCCCTCCTCTGCATCCCACCAGTACAATACACACGCTATGCTAGGATGTGGGAGAGGGCTTCTCTGCTGTGGGACCCCAGTTGTGGAATGCCCTCCCCTTGGAGGCCCAATTGGTGCAGACATTGGTCTCGTTTCAGCGCCAAGTAAAAACGTGGCTTTTTTTTTTTTAGTTTTTACCAAAGCCTTTGAGAGCTAAATGCATTCCCTAGCACATTGTTTAACTGTTTTAGATTTTAACTGGTTTTAGCTTGTTATAGTTTAATATGTTTTTAGGTGTTTAAACTATTTATTGTTTTATGCTGTTTACATTGATAATCTGTATGCCGCCCTGAGAGCTTAATGATATAGGGTGGGATAGAAATGTTTTAAATAAAATAATAAATAAATATGATAGCTCCTTACACTCCATTCCACTCTGCAATATTCCATCACAGTGTGCTGTCATCAAGAAAACAGAACTCTGTAGTGTGACCAAGAAATAAAAAATCAGAAAGAGGAAATAGCTGCAGAAGCTTGACTTTTAATGGTTGGGGTCATCGGGGATAGCTCTAGGCCAGGGGCCAGCAGCTTAGTTACCTACCCCGACACATTTGGCAATTTGAGAAAATGTCCTCAGAACCATCCCCAAATGGCTGCCATGAGAGCTGTCACTAATCAGAAAAGACAAATAACCAGCCTAAAAGACTGGGTACAAGTCTGGGTGCCAGCACACTGAACAACTCCTTAGAACCTACTCTTTTCAGTGCCAACAAAAACCTGGAGGCAACCTCTCCCCACCCCTCACCTCCACCAGTCAACTGCCCTTAACTCTTTTACTCTTTCACTCTCACTTGAGTCTCCCCCACCCCTTTCTTTTGCTTGATGGCTGGACACAGCATTGGCCTGCTGCAGCCACCACCACCATCATTTCCTAAGAATGTCTCTGAGCCCCACGTGAGGCCCTGAGGCATTCCTGGGAAATGAAGATGGCAGAGGCTGCATGCTCCCAGTTTACTTTGAAGTTATCCCAGTTGTTGGTAAGAAAATAGGTTCATTAAATAATAATATTTTTTAAAAAAATGCGAAAGGGGCAGGGCACCAGAGTGGGTGCCAAGAAAGGTGTCCAGGGACACACACACTGGTGCCCATGGGCAAAATATTACCTGCCGCTGTTATAGGCCTATTCTGGTGGTGGTTCTGACTGTCACTTTTGTATGTCTCCACCCTTAAGTGTGGGCCAGTTCATTTCCACATTAATCTGTGATTTATTTTAAAGCTGCACGAACATTTGCATTTAAGTATGTATTTAAATACATACATATATATATATATATATATATATATATACACACATACATACATACATACATACACAGACACACACAGACACACACAGACACACACTCAAAATATGCATTTTAAACATATCTTGATGCTCTTTTGAGCTGAGAATGCATCAGAAGATTAGGGACATGTGAATTGTCAGGGATAACTAAGTTCCAAGCTGTGCATTAGTCTAGAAGAAGGGATCATATAAGTTCATACCAGACTTTGTAGGAATTGATTTTTTCAGGCACCCTTCGCTAAATGAAGGGAACTCTGGAAAAGGAAGAGCCAAATGGCAGCTGGTCCCAGCTGGGATGATGGAAGAGACTTCACTGTCTCGCCTCTCCCTCAAAAGCAGCCAGGTGCAATGAATCTCTTTATAAATCCATGACTTGTATTTCACTCCTAGGTAAAAAAAAAAAAAAAAACAGGAAAAAGGGGAAAAAAGAATGAGAAGAAAGAAAGAAAAACGAAAAGAAAAGAAACGAAACAAGTAAGCAAATGAAAGACAGCCTGCTCCTGGGAGCCATATTGTAGGAGGGACAAAATGTATTCATCCTTCCCTCCCTCCTTCATTAGCCCATCTTCCACTCATGGGGACCAATTGATTTAGGACAATGTATCTCTGGGCACATAGTAGACAAGGATGCATTGCGAGAACCAGCACCCTTGAGATCCATGCAATAAACACCCACACTTACACTCTCACCATCCCATCGTAATGATGGACATTTTGCAAGGTATTAAAAGCATACATGTCTTCTGTTTACAAGACCTGAAGGGAAGATATTGATTTGGTTTTTTGGATGTCAATATTCACTGTGTTGGTGTGTGTAATTAATTAAAATCTTCTGGGTGTTCAAACTGTATTTGGGGGAAAAGTGCTCTATCAACAGTTTATTCAAATATATATCCAAAACCTTAATATCTACCAAGGTGAAGCTTAGATTAACCATAAGCTGCATAAACAAACTTACAGGGACCCTGGCATTAAGAAGATTTTCTATTACATTGTTTGCTTTAGGGATTTTTTTTAAAAAAAATGTTGGTGGTTTAGAACAATACTAGAATGGCAAAGACATAACCAAAATCCTTTCCTCACCCAGTGAAGGCATGTTGTGTCTCTCTTTGTACAAGAGACATTTCTCCTGTGTCTATGATATGAAAAACTGTGGATGCCCTTATTTCATGGTTCCATCCTTGAGCTCACCTAATCACATCCTTAAAGAGAATTT
Source organism: Heloderma suspectum (assembly GCF_057233095.1). NCBI lineage: Eukaryota > Metazoa > Chordata > Lepidosauria > Squamata > Helodermatidae > Heloderma > Heloderma suspectum. The sequence goes on from NC_139466.1 coordinate 9,354,794, forward strand.
AAAAATTAATTGCATCCAAAAGTTTGACCATGAATTCAATTTTACATTCAGATCAATATGTGATTATCCTTCACTTCTACAGCTCTGGCCAGATGCAGCTCACCTTTGCCAATTCTCTCTCCTGATTTCCCTTCTCTTCATTCTTCCCTTTGCTCTTCTCCTCTGCCCCTCATTCCTCTGGACCAGGGATGTAGAAACTCAGGTCTAGGGATCAAAACTGGCTCTCCTGACATCCCAGTCCAGCTTTCCAGGGTTCCCCAGAAGACCATGTCCCTTCAACTGGTCCTGTCCCCTTCTACCAACCACCACCAATCATCTGGTGGTTTTCAGGATTTGTGCAGTCCCCTCCCCCCAGTTCCAAAGGTTGAAATGCCTCTCCTAAGTTAAGAGCTTGAAGATAAAATATGTTGGGATTTGTGTTTGTTTGTTTAGCCCTGCCCTTTTCCTTTAAGACCCACCCACCCCTGGGGCATATCCCCAAGAGCTTCTCCAAAATGGAATCCAGCCCTTTGGCTGAAAGAGGTTCTGCAACCCTGCTCTGGACCAATCCATCTCCCTGGCTCAAATCCTCACACCTCCCCCACGTCTTTTCCCTTGCTAACTTTTTAGGCCACTGCTTCTGCATTGCTGAATTGCTTAGGGATGTCAGAGAATTCGGCCATGGATCTCGGTGAAGCTGAATGCCAGTGCATTCAGCCCCCTGAACTCTGTGGCAGAATGGCCTGTCACCCCCCCCCCCCGCCACCCCGTGGATCCCACCCAGGATGAGACTTACCTGGGGCTGATCTTCCAGGCAGCAGTGGCAGCTGGTCTTCCAACCGGCTGCCACCGCCACCGCCATTTCCAGGCTTGTGTAAAAAAAAAAAAAGACGTGATAGGCTACATAAAGATTTACGTAGCCTATCATGGCTAGGTTTAAATAGGGGTGCACGAAAGTCACTTACCTGGTCTCGCAGCTTGCTTCGTGGTGGGGGGGAGGAGCTTCGCTGCTCCCCCAGAAGTTCAGGCCGGGGGGGGAGGCTTCCCTCCTCGCCTGGCCGAAATTCAGGCCAGGGGGGAGGCTTCCCACCTCGCCCGGCCGAAATGCAGGCCGGGGAGAAGCGCCCCGTCTCCCCGGCCACGAACTTCAAAAGAAAAGTAAAAAAAAAAAAAACCGCCCCGTGATAGGCTACGTGATGATTAACCTAGCCTATCATGGCTAGATCTGCAAAGTCAGCCATGATAGGCTACGTTAATCATCACGTAGCCTATCACGGGTGACTTTAAAAAAAAAAAAGCGTGTATGCAAATGGCGGCCCCCATAGGGAGCCACCATTCGCGTTCCTTATTTGGTCGCTGTAGTCTACGTAAAGATTTACGTAGACTATGGCGAAAATAAGGACAACGCTATTTGCCTTGTCCTTATTTTCGCCATAGTCTACGTAAATCTTTACGTAGACTACAGGGACCAAATAAGGAATGCGAATGGCGGCTCCCTATGGGGGCCGCCATTAGCCGTACGTGCTTTTTTTTTTTTTTTTTTAAGTCACCCGTGGTAGCCTACGTGACGATTAACGTAGCCTATCACGGCTGACTTTGGAAATGTAGCCATGATAGGCTACGTTAATTGTCACATAGCCTATCACAGGGGCGTTGTTGTTTTTTTTAATTTGCTTGTAATGGCGGCAGCGGCAGCCGGTCAAAAGACCGGCTGCCGCCCCCGCCCCTGACGAAGACCTGCCTAACCGCCGCCAGGACCTGCCGCCTGGAGGGACATTCGTGAAAGGTAAGTCCCATCCTGGGGGGGGGGCGGGGGGCGGGGGGGCGGAGAAGTTCTCCCCGAACAACCTTCGGAGGACCAAATGTGTTCACGCTCGGCCCCCCGAAGTTTCAGGGAGAAATTCTCCCCCATCCCTAGGTTTAAAAAAAACACGGTGTGGTAGGCTATGTAAAGATTTACGTAGCCTATCATGGATAGGTTTTAAAAAATAAGACGAAATGATAGGCTACATAAATCTTCACGTAGCCTATCATGGCTGGGTGGGTTTAGAAAAACAAACAAACTGCGTACACAAATGGCGGCGGCTACAGCCACCACCATTTGCATTCCTTATTTTTGGCCGTCTTAGTCTACGTAAATATTTACATAGACTATGACGGCAAAAATAAAGGAGAATGCAAATAGCATAGCGGGCACTATTTGTGTCCCTTTTTGATTTGCTGTTTTAGCCTACGTAAAGATTTACATAGGCTAAAACAGTGAATCCAAAAGGGACGCAAATAGCGCCCACTATGTTATTTGTGTTCCCCTTTATTTTCTCCATCATAGTCTATGTAAATATTTACGTAGATTCAGATGGCCAAAAATAAGGAACGCAAATGATGGTGGCCGTAGCCGCCGCCATTTGTGTACGCTAGGGAAGGACGAAAGTCACTTACCTGATCCCAAAGCTTGCTTCACGGTGGGGTGTAGGTGCTCCGTCCCTCCCCCAGAAATTCTAGGCGGGGGGGAGGCGCCCCATCCCTCCCCACCAAAATTCTGGTCGGGGGGGAGGCGCCACATCCCTCCCCACCGAAATTCTGACCAGGGGGGAGTGCCCCATCTCTCCAGCCGTGAAACCTCTTCTCCTGCTGGGACGCAAATGTCAGCGGCTGTAGCTGCCGTCGTTTGCGTCCCTGGCCTGCAGTCAGCCATGATAGGCTACGTAAATGTTTATGTAGCCTATCACGGCTGACCTTGAGAAAAAAAAAAGTGCGTACACAAATGGCGGCGCCCATGGGTGCCGCCATTTGAGTTCCTTATTTTGGCACGAGTAGTCTACGTAAACATTTACGTCGACTACGGCGAAAATAAGGGCAACGCAAATAGTGTTGCCCTTATTTTTGCCGTAGTCTACGTAAATCTTTACGTAGACTACCCATGCCAAAATAAGGAACCGCCACCGCCGCCAGGGACATTCGAGCAAGCTAAGTCCCATCCCGGGGGGGGAGGGGGGGCAGACCATTTCTTCACCAATTTCGGGGGGCCGAATGCGTTGGCATTGGGCCTCCCTGAGATTCATGGAGAAATTCTCTGACATCCCTAGCGTATGCAGGTTTTTTTTCCCCAGAGCCCTCTGCAGCCGGAAATCCGGCTGCGGACGGCTCTGGGCTGGGCTGGGCTGGGCCTGGCCAGCTTCTCCACAGAGTTGCCGTGGAGCACAGCCGGCCATCGAGGATTCTGGGGGGAGGGACGGAACGCCTCCCCCCCACCATCAATATAATCCGCGAAAGGTAAGTCACTTTTGTACATCCCTATTAAAGGGCCAAGACTTTAGAAGGCCCTTCACTCTAGCTTCACAATAAACTGTATAATGGGAGTGCAATCTCTCTCTCTCTCTCTCTCTCTCTCTCTCTCTCTCTCTCTCTCTCTCTCTCTGCGTACATGCATGAACGTGCTTATATACACCCAGAGGGATGGATTTATTTATTATGTATGTATGTATGTATATTTGTAAGTATGTATGTATGTATGTATGTACAATATGTGTATTCTTCTCCATATCTAAAACAGATTTCGGAGTGGCGAACACAAAAAATAAAATAGTAAAATAATAAAATGATTAAATCAGCACCGTAAGATCATGCTTTAAGCACACACGCACACACACACACACACACACAGGCACACACACACAGAATGTCAATAGAATCTGTGACTGATCAATTAAGCAATGCCTTCTGGAACAGTGTTGTTTTCTTTGTCCCAAAGAAGCCTGAGTGGGGGTGGGGTGTGTGCCAGAGGACTCACATACACATGGAAAGAACATGTGAGGAGTCACAGGTCCACCTAGGTTAGCCTCATTCTCTGCCGACGATGATGCCACTGTCACCTTAGCAAGCGCGTGAAGGGGCTCAATGCATATGCCAACATTTGCACATAGAGCTCCTTCAGGGTGAACTGGACTGGGTACCGCACTAAAGCTTATGCCATCCTTTTGTTAGTCTTTCAGATGCTGCAAAACTCTCTGTTGTTTTTGCTGCAACAGACTAACCGACTGTCCTTCTGGGAATTTCTCACTAAGATTTTTTGGGATGCACTTTCTTTTCTTTTTCTGTCTTTTTTTTTTTTTTGCAGGGGGGATATAATTCACTGGAGAAGGAAATGGCAACCCACTCCAGTATCCTTGCCAAGAAAACCCCATGGAATGTATCACAAGGTTAAAAGATATCATGCCAGAAGATGAGCCCCTCAGGTCGGAAGGTGTCCGATATACTACTGGGGAAGAGCAGAGGGAATTTCCAAGTAGAGCCAGAAAGAGTGAAGTGGCTGGGCCAAAGCCGAAAGGACACTCAGCTGTGGATGTGTCTGGTGGTGAAAAGAAAACCCAATGCTGTAAAGAACAATATTGTTTAGGAAGCTGGAATCAATGATCAATGAATCATTGATGGAGAAGATCAATGAATGAAAGTAAGCTGGAGGTGGTCAAACATGAGATGGCAAGATTGAACATTGACATCTTGGGAATCAGCGAACTAAAATGAACAAGCATGGGAGAATTTAATTCAGGTGACCATTATATCTACTACTGTGGGCAAGAATCCCTTAGAAGAAATGGAGTAGCACTCATAGACAATAAAAGGGGGGGCGGAAAGGTGTACTGGGTAATATCTCAAAAATGATTGAATGTTCTCAGCATGAATCCAAGGCAAACCATTCAACATCACAGTAATTCAAGTCTATGCCCCAACCACTGAGGCCGAAGAAGGTGAGGTAGGGATGTACAAAAGGCACTTACCTGATTCCGCAGCTTGCTTCGCGGTGGGGGGGAGGCGCTTCGGTTCTCCCCCCGAAGTTCAGGCTGGGGGGGGAGGCGCCCCGCCTCACCAGGCTGAAATTCAGGCTGGGGGGGGAGGCGCCCCACCTTGCCTGGCCGAAATTCAGGCCGGGGAGAAGCGCCCCATCTCCCCAGCCATGAAATACAAAAGTTAAAAAAAAAAACCACCCGTGATAGGCTATGTGATGATTTACGTAGCCTATCACGGCTAGATTTCCAAAGTCAGCCATGATAGGTTACGTAAATCATTACATAGCCTATCATGGGTGACTTAAAAAAAAAAAGCGCGTATGCAAATGGCGGCACCCATGGGCGCCGCCATTTGCGTTCCTTATTTGGTCCCGGTAGTCTACGTAAAGATGGCTATTTGCGTTCCTCTTATTTTCGCCGTAGTCTATGTAAATGTTTACGTAGACTAAGACGTGCCAAAATAAGGAACGCAAATGGTGGCCCCCATGGGCGCCGCCATTTGCGTACGAGCGTTGTTGTTGGGTTTTTTTTACTCAGCCATGATAGGCTACGTAAACATTTACATCCCCGGCCACGAAATACAAAAGTAAAAAAACAACAGCAACCACCCGTGATAGGCTACGTAACGATTTACATAGCCTATCACGGCGAGATTTCCAAAGTCAGCCATGATAGGCTACGTAAATCATTACGTAGCCTATCACTTTTTTTTTTTTTTACTTTATTTTGTAATGGCAGCGGCGGCAGCCGGTCGGAAGACCGGCCGCCGTCCCCGCCCCCGCCGAACCTCCGCTGAACCCCGTCATAAGCACCCCGTCTCCCCGGCCGCGAACTTCAAAAGAAAAGTAAAAAAAAAAAAGCCCCGTGATAGGCTATGTAACGATTTACGTATCCTATCATGGTTAGATCTGCAAAGTCAGCCGTGATAGGCTACGATAATCATTAAGATTAAGTATCTTAAGAGATACATTCTGTCCAGTATGCCATCTTCATAGTAGGGATGGACAAAAGTCCCTTACCTGTTCTCGAAGCTTGCTTCGCGGTGGGGGGGAGGCACTTCGGTTCTCCCCCTGAAGTTCAGGCGAGGGGAAGGAGGCACCCCGCCTCGCCTGGCCGAAATTCAGGCTGGGGGGGCGGCGCCCCATCCCTCGCCGGCAAAATTCAGGCCGGGTAGAAGCGCCCCTTCTACCCAGCCGCGAAAAAAAAAGTAAACACACACACACACGTGATAGGCTACGTAATGATTAACGTAGCTTATCACAGCTAGATTTCCAAAGTCAGTCATGATAGGATACGTAAATCATCACGTAGCCTATCACGGGTGACTTTGGAAAAAAAAAGCGCGTATGCAAATGGAGGCGGCCCATGGGCACCGCCATTTGCGTTCCTTATTTTGACACGTCTAGTCTACGTAAAGATTTACGTAGACTACGGTGGAAATAAGGGCAACGCAAATAGCGTTCCCTTATTTTCGCCGTAGTCTACGTAAATCTTTACGTAGACTAGATGTGCCGAAATAAGGAATGGAAATGGCGGCGCCCATGGGCCGCCACAATTTGCATAAGCGCTTTTTTTTTTTTTCAAAGTCACCCGTGATAGGCTATGTGATGATTTACGTAGCCTATCATGGCTGATTTTGGAAATCTAGCCATGATAGGCTATGTTAATCGTTACGTGGCCTATCACGGGGGTGTTTTTTTTTTTTACTTTACTTTTTTTTTTTGCAATGGCAGCAGTGGCAGCCGGTCGGGAGACCGGCCGCTGCCCCCGCCCCCGCCGAACCGCCGCCGAACCGCCGCCAGGACCCGCTGCCGAGAGGGACATTCGGCTACGTTAAATCCCATCCCGGGGGGGGGGTGGGGAACCAGCGGAGAATTTCCCCACCAATTTCGGGGGGCCGAATGCATTGGTACTCAGCCTCCTGAAGTTTCGGGGAGAAATTCTCCCCCATCCCGACTTCATAGCTCTTTTACTAATCAGTTGTGTTCCTTCTGCACAACAATAGCTTCTACTAGGGATGTATGAAAGTGACTTACCTGTTCGCGGATTATGTTCATGGTGGGGATGCGTTCTGTCCCTCCGCCCAGAATCCTCGACGGGGGGGGAGGTGCTCCGTTCCTCTCCCCCAGAATCCTCGATGGCCGGCTGTGCTCCGCGGCAGCTCTGCGGAGCAGCTGGCCAGGCCCAGCCCAGCCCAGTGCCTTCCGCAGCCAGATTTCCGGCTGCGGAGGGCTCTGGGAAAAAAAGCAACAACTGCGTATGCAAAAGGCAGTGGCTATGGCCGCCGCCATTTGCGTTCCTTATTTTTGGCCATCTGAATCTACATAAATATTTACATAGACTTTGATGGCGAAAATAAAGGGGAACGCAAATAGTGTAGTGGGCGCTATTTGCGTCCCTTTTTGATTCACCATTTTAGCTTTCGTAAATCTTTATGTAGGCTAAAACGGCAAATCAAAAAGGGATGCAAATAGCACCTGCTACGCTATTTGCGTTCCCCTTTATTTTTGCTGTCATAGTCTACGTAAATATTTACGTAGACTAAGACGGCCAAAAATAAGGAACGCAAATGGCGGCGGCCGTAGTTGCTGGCCGCCATTTGCGTACACAGTTGTTGTTTTTTAAACCCACTCAGCCATGATAGGCTACGTAAATCTTTACGTAGCCTATCAGGTCTTTTTTGTTTTTTTTTTAACAAGACTGGAAATGGTGGCGGTCGCAGCCAGTCAGAAGTCCAGCTGCTGCAGCCACCGCTGCCGAAGCCACCACCGGAGCTGCCGCCACCCGGAAGATCCTTCCCAGGTAAGTCTCATCCTGGGGGGGATCCGCGGGGGGGTGGGGTTGGCGGGCCGTTCTGCCACGGAGTTCGGGGGGCCGAATATTGTGGCATTAGGCCTCACTGAGATCCATGGTGGAATTCTCTGACATCCCTAGCTTCTACCCCCATGTTTGATGGGCATGACTTTGGTGATGTTACATTGTTGTTGGACAGCATATCACTGAAAAGTCATCAAGTTGCACAGGAAAGGTGGACATTTGGGGAGGGGGTTGCTTTCTTATCTGTCATGTCTATTTGTGTCTCACAGAGAGAGAGAGAGAGAGAGAGGGAGGGAGAGGGAGAGGGAGAGGGAGAGGGAGAGGGAGAGGGAGAGGGAGAGGGAGAGGGAGAGGGAGAGGGAGAGGGAGAACAGAGTTATCCTTTGGATTGCACACCTGTCTGAACTTCGCAATGCAGTTCTTAGCTCAAACTAGGTTACAAGTATGCATATTTTAGGGGAAATGAATACTAAAATGTACATATTAGGAGGGCATCCATAAAGAAATGCAAATGTAAGGTGGAAATGTGTACAATTTAAATGCAACTGTCCTTGTGTGTGCGCGCATGTGTTTTAAAATCCCAGAAAACAAGGCAGAAAGAAGTTATGATTGAACACATGCAAAACTGACCCAGACAGTTTTGGAAACAGACTGATCTGTCCATTGCTATAAGTAGTGGAGGATTGAGAGAACAATGGGAATGAACAGAATTTGAAATGGGTGAACATGATCATTCCTGTGGTGTCTGGTGTTTTCCTGAGACACAGAAGTGCTACTATGCATTGGTAAAACACCACACAAATGAATCTTGACACATCTGTAATGGAAGTCACATGATCAGGATTTTTTTTTTGTGGTGTCTTATCAATGCACGGGTGAACATTGGTAACAGAGAGGGGGTGGGAAGATGCAGATGAATAGGAGGAAGTGAAAACAACTGCGGCAAAATGCATAGTACTCTGCACAAACTTTGGAAATTAAAACAAGCAAAGAATAATGGAGGATCCTTAATTAGGGATGTGCAAATTGGCAGAAAGTGAAGAGGATCTAAAGAGCCTCTTGTTGAGGGTGAAAGAGGAGAGTGCAAAAGCTGGCTTGAAACTCAACATTAAAAAAATGAAGATCATGGCATCTGGCCCCATCACTTCCTGGCATATGGAAGAGGAAGAAATGAAGGCAGTGACAGATTTTATTTTCTTGGGCTCCAAGATCACCGCAGACGGTGACTGTAGCCATGACATTAAAAGATGCTTGCTCCTTGGGAGGAAAGCTATGGCAAAACTAGACTGCATAGTAAGAAGCAGAGACATCACCTTGCCAGCAAAGGTCCATCTAATCAAAGCTATGGTTTTCCCAGTAGTAATGTATGGCTGTGAGAGCTGGACTATAAGGAAGGCTGAGCGCCGAAGAATCGATGCTTTTGAACTGTGGTGCTGGAGAAGACTCTTACGAGTCCCCTGGACTGCAAGGAGGTCCAATTGGTCAATCCTAAAGGAAATCAACCCTGAGTGCTCATTGGAAGGACAGATACTGAAGCTGAAGCTCCAATATTTTGGTCACCTAATGCGAAGAGAAAACTCTCTGGAAAAGACCCTGATGCTGGGAAAGACTGAAGGCAAAAGGAGAAGGGGACGGCAGAGGATGAGATGGCTAGATAGCATCACCGATGCAATGAATATGAACTTGAGCACACTCCGGGAGAGAGCGCAGGACAGGAACGCCTGGCGTGCTATGGTCCATGGGGTCATGTAGAGTCGGACACGACTGAATGACTGAACAACAACAACAAATCAGCAAAACTTGAGCTCACCAAACTTCTCTGAATTCATCTCAAAGCTTGTTCTGATTCAAGTCTGTATCAAATTGTGAGCTTTTTCCTTTTCTTTTCACATGAAAATCTGCACACATTTTCATATGTATATTCCAAAACGTATACATCAGTTGTGCAAATCTTTGAAATGTACATATTCTTCTTCATTGGTTAAAGACTAGTTATGCACATTTTTCAAATGTATGCATGCTGTCAAACACATTGTTGCTGTTGTTGTTCACAAATCACATTGCAATTTTGGAAACATATGGACTTTGACTGCAGATTGCATCTGAGCTAGTATGTTGTCCAGAAGCTTAGATCTACATAAATCCTAGGGATGTCCATCATTTGCAAATCTGGACCTTTTTGGATTCTCACTGCCCACCCAGCTTGGCTTGCATTCACGAGCCAAGCCATGTTTGTTTGTTTGTTTTGCAAAATCCAGGAACTTTTTCAGGGTTTTTCATAAATAGAAAGTTGTGCAAATTTCAGGGTTTTTCATAAATAGAAAGTTGTGCATTCAGCTGCCAGAATGTGCACAAATTAAGCAAATTGCAACCAAAATTTGCAGAAAGTTGCAGCTGTAAGTTGTGCAACTTTCTATTTACAAAGACAAACAAACAAAACTTTGGAAATTCCATGAGCTGGTGTGACTCGATGCAGATGGGGTCAGGGCAGGCCAGCTCACGGTAGCGATGGGCAAACTCACCTCACCCCACCTCACACTCTGCTCACTGGACCGTTGCTAACTGCCTGATCCTGCTTGCTGTACATGGTGAAGCACCACCCATTTCATGGGTGCCCAGCAAGCAGCACCCAGCATCCCGCTCCTCCGCTGAACCACCATTTTGCAGAAAATGGTGTCTCGCTCTCGGCCTTTTCTGTAAAGGCTGATTTTACATAAATGGTGGTTGCAAATAGCTCATTTATGCCTGTAATGTTGCTTATTTGGACTATTTATGCCTGTAGTGTTGCATAAATTGACCTCTTTATGGCCGCCATTTACATAAAATCATCCTTTGTGGAAACAGCCAATCCGCCATTTTGTGCAGAATGGCAGCTTGGCAGAGCAGCGGGGACTGCCATGCTTGCCTGACTCAGTGCATGCTATATTGGGAAAGCACAGGGGTCCATGGACTGGAATCCAGGGGTGCAAGCTGGTGAGCCTTGAGCCGAAGTCTGAAGGGGTGAGCTGTTGAAAGCTCAGTGAGCGCCACCTGCCAGATGGATTCCTCTGGCTTCTGTAGTAAATCCTGATCAAAATTGAACTGAAATGAATTTCTCATACATCACTATCCTAAATCAATCAGTTCTACTCTAGCACCATGTTCAGATCATTTAAAACTCTGAAATCCACAGGAGGAGACAGAAGAGGATTCCAACACACATTGCTCTTTATTTCTGCCCATTTTATTGGAGACTTATATAACTAGAGCTGTGCTGAAAATTTCCCCCACATTTTTTTTTTACCATTCTCATTCAATTTGATAGAAAATGAATTGCTTTCAAAAAGAAATTCCAAGGAGGAGAAAGTTCGTGGAAATTCCCACTGGTTGGGTTCAGGGTTCTTGTGCTTACCTTACTCATTCAATGGTTGAGGAGTGTGTGCATAAGTGTCCTCTCTGTCACTGGACAGTAATCTCTGTGGCAGCCGGCAGCCTCCTCAGCTTCCCACACTTCATTTAAAGCCATCATGAGGATCACATCATGAAGCAATTCTTCCCATGGGACTTTTTCAGTTCAGGAAGTGCAGGTGGCCTGGGAGGCTGCAGAACAATGGAAAGATGTGTAACAGAGAGAGCAAATGAACACAGCCCCCTCAGCCACCTCACAGTGATTAGGGAAGCTCAAAAATACCAAAAAAAGAAATCCAAAATTCTGCCTCAAAAAAGTGGAAGCCTCAACACAGTTGATGCTGTTGCCACCTACAGAAACAGTTCAGTCAGTAAACCAAAAACCCTTAGGAAAAAAGAAAAAAAAAAACCATGCTACAACCTCTGCCAATAGAAAGACTATTGTAACCTTTGTAAACTGACCAGAAAGAGAGCTTCAGCCTGGGATGTTGGAGAAATCCACCACCGACTCCAGTGAGACCGGATTCTTTGGAATCTGGCCCCCTGGAGTCTGTGGCGGAATGGACTACCCCCCCCTCCGAAATCTCCCCTGGCGGCGGATGCTCCGGGTCAGGTCGTCCTCCTTCCACAGCTGGCCTGAGGAACAAAATGGCGGCCAACATAGCAGCCACCATTTGTGTCCCTGCTCTTTGCTGTGATAGGCTACGTAAATACTTATGTAGCCTATCATGGCCTGAGGCAGGGATGCAAATGGTGGCCAGCATAGCGGCCGCCATTTGAGTCCACAGTGTGGCAGCAGTGGTTGGAAGTCTGGCTGAGGCTGGCCCTGGCTGGTGGCTCTGTGGCTTTGCCATGGAGCAGAGCCAGCCAAGGAGGATTCCGGGTGGGAGGGACAGATCACCTTCCCCCCCCAGCGGATGCCCCAATCGGAACCAGGTAAGGGATTCGTACATCCCTAGCTTCAGCTGTGGGGCAGTATAGAAATGTAAACAATGATGGTGATGATGATGATGATGATAGTGATCCCTGTCTGTGAGAAACTGTGAGAATTCCCCCCCCAAGAGAAATTTGGTGAAATTGTCCCGCCAATGTCTCTGCCCACAAATAGGCCAGAGAATGTTCAGAGTAGGGATGTATGAAAGTCACTTGCCTTTTCGCGGATGTGATTTGTGGGGGGGGAGGTGCTCAGTCCCTCCCCCCGGCATTCTCGATGGGGGGGAGGTGATTCAGTCCTCCCCCCCAGAATCACAGAATCCAGCCAGGCTGCCATGATCGGCTACATAAGTATTTACGTAGCCTATCACAGCAGGTAAAAAAACAACAACACAGCAGACGAAAATGGTGGCCGCGGCAGCTGGTCGAAAGACCAGCCGCCGTTGCCGCCGCCATTGCTGCTGCCACCGGAACATCCGCCCCAGGTAAGCTTCGTCCCGGGGGGAATCCGCGGGGGGGGCGAGGGGGGGGAGGCCATTCCACCACGGGTTTCGGGGGGTGAAATCCATGGCGGAATTCTCCACCATCCCTAGTTCAGAGCCCATTTGAGCACAGCTCTACTTAGAACTAAGAGGGTAATGTGGCAGAGCAATGTGGTAATGTGGCGGCAGCAGTTGTGAGGAGTGTGCTGCACTAGGGATGGCAGAGAATTTTGCTGTGGACTTAAATGAGGCTGGATTCCAGATAATCCAACCTCTGGATTCCATGGTGGAATGGCACCACTTACCTCCTGCTCTGGAGGATTTCGTGCGGAGCGCCTCTCTGGCACCCTATCCAAGGCAATCGCTGGGAAAAATACATACACAAATGGCATATTGTACACCATTTGCAGCTGTAAAACACTGATTTTGACCTAAATACAGCCATAAATGGCTGCAAGTGGCATCCAATATGTTACCTACGTCTGTATCTTTCCTCACAAGACACTAGCCTATCGCGGGGAAAAATACAGACATAAATAGCATATTGGATGCCATTTGTGGCCGTAAGGCCTTACCTTGACCTAATTGCAGCCAGCTGCAATTAGGTCAAAGTCAGTGCTTTACAGCCACAAGTGGTGTATAATACGCCATTTGCATCAGTATTTTTCCCAGCGATAGGCTAATGACAGCCACCATTAGAGTATCGCCTTGTATAAGGAGCCAGAGAGTCTCTCCATAAATTGTCCTGGATGCAGAGCAGCTCCAGAGGATTTCGAGGGGTCCTGAGCAGCACGGATGGCCCCTCTACAAACCCCCCCGACTGGAGAGTGGGGCGTTTGTACATCACTAGCTTGCACCCACTTTGCAAGGTAGCTTGCACACTGCACTAGAACCCAAGGTGAAATTCAGCTTCCTACTTTTTCCTACTTCCCACACTGTAGGAAAGGCAAGCATTAAAAAAAAAAAATGCTTGGGATATTGATAGCACTAGTTTGAATGGCATTCCTCTTTCCAGTTGCACACCTCCATGTTTGAAACTTGATGTTTGGGTTTGTTTGTTTTTCATCCAACATAACAAATCTGTGGGGAAAAGGACAAGATAGTTATAAAGGAAAACATTGACAGAGCCATAATTATACAATCATAAATAGCAATGGAACAAAGCTAATGAATGCAGACAGATCAATGTAAAAGAAAGACAAGGGGATGGAAATTATATGAATAACTGTGTCTCATTTGTAAAAGTGGAAGTTGTTGAAAAGAGTAATGATGTTAAATGGATCTCCCCCCCCCCCCGGTACCATCCCCCTGCTCAATCATCATAAAATATTCTATATGCAGAGGGTAGTTTGATATGGAAACTGAAGAATCTTTAAAAGTTAAATAAGATCAAAGAGAATATGCCTAAGGATGAAGAAAACACATCAGTTTTTCAAAGGTGGCACAAAACCAAGTGAGCTAAACAAATTTAGGAAATTCTGTTCTGTGGAAGTCGAGGTAATAGAAAGCATAGGCCAATGAGTTTCACCAGCAAAGTCACGTGTCATGCTGAGAAGAAACAGCCAACTGGAGATTGGGAATGTACCTCAGAAATGATCAGGATAAGGCTTGGTTTACATGTTATCTCATACCATGTATTGTTGGGCTGGAGGCAGTTAGTATCAGATGTAAGGGCGGGGCTGGATATGCAGTAGAGCGAAGCCATATTTCTATGTGCCAAGGAGGTCCCAGTTATGCACATGTTGATGGGAAATTAATTAGCTGTGTGTGGCAGCACACAGCTAGTCCCTTTAGGGCATGACAGGGAGGTGGGGAAACAACTTCATAGACTTCGATGGGTTAAATAATTGACCACAACTTTATTGATTCAGCTTGGAACAGCATTGATGGGGGCATAGGGCATAGATCCATTAACCCATCTGAAGTCCAATCCCCTCATCCTGGCCCACCTGCCAGGTGCCTTATTTGGGGGAGGGCAGGAGTCAGAGGCACACCCCATGTGCGCCTCTGACTCTGTGCCCATGGCACAGACCACTGAAGTGAGCCCCTTTCTGTATCCTTGGGGTGTGGCCCAGACTGCAGCCCCACCCTGAGCCTTAATGCTACACACACCCATAGTCCCTTAAAGGAACCCCCTCTTGAAGGGGGAAATGCCCCCAATCCCATTCCCCTACCAATGGATCTAGCCCAACGACTCCCATGCCTACAAAATTGTGAATTAGAATTGAAAGTTTCATAGCCTACCTTACAGCTATACGTGTCAAACCAAACAAAGACAGATGTCACCAAGTTAGCATTTTTGCAATGGGGAAGGCAAAAAACTCCGCACCATGGTGCCAATCTGTGTGCAGGTAGAATACCTTCCCAGCCCTATTAACCACCAGCAACTAATATCATAATCCATGGCAAGAGGTGAGCTACTCTGGAGTGGGTGGGTGGGAAGTTGGCGATGGCAATGCCAAAGCCACATGGGAGGCCCTGCCCATAATGGCCTCTGGTGGGCTGGAGGGAGGGACAACAAAGCCTGTTCCCAACAAGCCAGTCTAGCCCCTGATTGGCTCCTTGCCTCCCATGTGGGTGCTCACTTGGCGTCACTGCTGCAGCTCAGCTGCCCCCTCCCTGCCTCCCCATCAGGACCACGGGCCACCACAACATTGCTCCCCAGGTAAGCCAGGAGCTGCATTAACCAGGATAGAGGCACATGTATACAGGTTGCAAAGAGCTGGGCAAAGCTGTCGATGGTGGGGATACACATTCACCCATTGCTGTGAGAAGGCTAGGATCACCCTCCCCCAGGATGTGTGTGTGTGTGTGTAGGAATAGTGTGGCTGCCTGTTTCAGTCTGGGAGTCCAGTGGGCTGCATGCGGCCACCAAGTCCATTCCCGCCAAGCTCCTGCCCCCACTCGCCCCCTCGCTCTTGCTGAGCTGCCTGCACTCAGCCAGGCCCCACCCTCCTGTGCTGCAATCGCCATGTTACAAAAAGGCATGGCAATTGCCAAAATGCACACATAGACTTGCATGCAAAATGGCACCGTGAATCGCCCATATATGCAAGAGTATAGGTGTAAATAGCCCGTTTTTGCTGGTAGTCTTGTGTATATGAGTGATTCGCAGCACCATTTTGCATGCAAGTCTATGTGCACATTTTTTTCCATTGCCATGTTTTTTTTGCAACATGGTGATCATGGCGCAGGAGGATGGGGCATGGGTGAGTGCAGGTGGCTTGGTGAGTGGGTGTGGGGCTCAAGCGTGGGTCCAGGGGTGCATGAGTGGGGGCAGGGGCTGGGTGGGCACCAGGAGAACCCGGATGGCGGGGGCTTCCATCCATCCCTATGTGTATGTTTCTGGCAAAGATATACCATATTGGGGCCAGAAAATCATGTTGGCAGCTCTATAGTCAGTTCTAATAGGAAGGTAGCCTTCCTGAGAGTACTTTGGATACTTTAAAGTAGTGCCATACCAAACCCCCACCTGCCCTTTTGCAACCTCTTCATTTCCCTGCAAGAATCAATTGTTTTCTGCCTCTCCCACAGGGATCTTGAGAATTTCATAGAAATGCCTCAGAGTGCTGGACTCCAGTGCTTACCTTGCTGTAAGAAGGTGGCTGAGGGCTTTGGGTGTGCTCCTTATTTTACAGTTTTGTCCCATTTGGTGCTTTGCATCCTGGGCTGCTTGTGCTGCTTGTAAATCCCCCTAGAGATCTCAACCAGGACTTACTCCTTTGGGACTTTCCAGCAGGGATGGCGTGGGAGTCCAAGGAGCTCCACCCCCACCATCCAGCCTCCCAGACTCTGCTCGCCGGCTGCAGGGAGCTCACTAGTGCTGCGGGGCCATCTGTCCCTTTACCGAGCTGTGATTGTGTGCACAATCATGGCTCAGTAAAGGGCCATCTGGCCCAACAGAGCTTTTTGGGCAGTCGGCAAGCCTTCCTGCAGCTCCTGCCACACAGCTCACACGGGCAGCTCATGACGTGACCAAAGGGAGCAGACAGAGGTGTGTCCATCCATCCCTGCTTTCCAGTGCTGCTGCCTTCTGAGTGCCTAGAACCTGGATTGGGAGTGATGGTGGTTGTTCTCCTTCTTGTTAAAATGGCTTTTAACAACAACTAAACCAAACCAAAAATTAAATGCCTCACTCACAGTCTCACAGGCAGCCCCACTGGAAAACCCCAAGGGAGGAAGTCCTAGTAAAGATCTTAAGGGTGCTTTCATAGAAGCACAAGCAGGTGGGGATGTTGCAAAGCACAGAATGGGCAAAACTGTAAGAGTGAAGAGCACAAACCGCTCAGCCACCTCCTCATAGAAATGTAAGCCCTGAAGCCCTGCACTGTGAGATTTTCCCCCTGAAATTCTCACTCCTTCCGACAATTTTCAGAGGCAGTTCTTTTAGGGATGGCGGAGAATTTCTCCCCGAAACTTCGGGGGGCCGAGCGCCAACGTGTTCGGCCCCCCGAACAAGTTTCGGGGAGAAATCCTCCACCCCCCCCGCCCCCCGCCCCCCCCCCCGGGATGGGACTTACCTTCCCTGAATGTCCCTCCCAGCGGCGGGTCCGGCTGGCGGTTCGTCCGGTGTTCGAGCGGGGCGGGAGTGGCAGCCGGTCTTTCGACCGGCTGCCGCCCCCGCCATTGCAATGAAAGAAAAAAAAAAACACGTCCCCTGATAGGCTACGTGACGATTCACGTAGCCTATCACGGCTAGATTTGCAAAGTCAGCCATGATAGGCTACGTGAATCGTCACGTAGCCTATCACGGGTGACTTTAAAAAAAAAAAAAAAGTGTGTACGGATAATGGCGGCCCCCAGAGGGAGCCACCATTCCCGTTCCTTATTTGGTCGCTGTAGTCTACGTAAATGTTTACGTAGACTACGGCGAAAATAAGGGCAACGCTATTTGCGTTGCCCTTATTTTCGCCGTAGTCTACGTAAACATTTACGTAGACTACAGCAACTAAATCAGGAACGCGAATGGCGGCTCCCTATGGGGGCCGCCATTCGCGTACGCGCTTTTTTTTTTTAAAGTCACCCGTGATAGGCTACGTGATGATTCACGTAGCCTATCACGGCTGACTTTCCAGATCTAGCCATGATAGGCTACGTGAATCGTCACGTAGCCTATCAGGGGACTTTTTTTAAAAAAAAAAACTTTCGTGTTCGCGGCCGGGCGAAGCGGGAAGCCTCCTCCCCGGCCTGAATTTCGGCCGGGCGAGAAGGGAAGCCTCCCCCCCCGGCCTGAACTTTGCGGGGGGAGCAGCGAAGCGCTCCCCCCCACCGCGAACAAGCTGCGAGAAAAGGTAAGTGACTTTCGTCCACCCCTAAGTTCTTTTCACCTCTCCCCCCAGTGAATGGTTTGAAATAAACAGATAGGGAAATATGGCACAGTGCTGCTTTAATGGAGACTTGTGGTGATGCAATGTTTTCGTTACCTGCTTTATATCCAAGTTGTATACTGTTGGCACTGATTCGCCCCCCCCATTAAATGCATGGTGAATTTGGAGGAGCCAGCTTGCGCAAAAGACCCAAGATGAGCTACATGAGTAGATTTATATACTCAAGTATATATGAGTATCTCCAGCAAAGGAGATCGTTACCTTGTTGTGGTGCTGGAGCTTGAGCACCTCTATAACTCCATGAGCTAAACCATGAAGGGACACCCAAGGCGGGAAGGTCATGGCAGAGAGGTCAGACTACATACGATCCCTGGGGAAGGAAACGGCAACCCACCCCAGTATTCTTGCCGTGAAAACTAAATGGATCAGTACAACCACAGATATGTCGGTATACCATCGGAAGATGGGACTCCCAGGTCAGAAGATGGTCAAAATGCTATTGGGGAGGAACAGAGGATAAGTTCAACTAGCCCCAGATGTGATGACACAGCTAGCTCAAAGCCGAAAGGATGGCTAGCAGCCGATGGTGCTGGCAGTGAACGACGAATCCGATGTTCTAAAGATCAACACACCATAGGAACCTGGAATATAAGATCTATGAGCCAGGGCAAATTGGATGAGGTTATTGGGGAGATGTCAAGATTAAATATAGACATTTGGAGTGTCAGTGAACTGAAATGGACTGGAATGGGCCACTTCACATCAAATGACCACCAGATCTACTACTGTGGACAAGAGGACCACAGAAGAAATGGAGTAGCCTTCATAATTAATAATAAAGTGGCTAAAGCCGTGCTTGGATACAATCCAAAAAATGACCGAATGATCTCAATTCGAATTCAGGGTAAGCCATTTAACATCACAGTGATCCAAATATATGCCCCAACAACAGATGCTGAAGAAGCAGAGGTAGATCACTTCTGTTAGGATCTGCAGCACCTACTGGATAGTATGCCAAAAAAGATGATATTTTCATTACAGGAGACTGGAATGCTAAGGTGGGCAGTCAAACGACACCTGGTTTCGTGTCAAGCATGGTCTGGGAGAACGAAATGAAGCAGGACATAGGCTGATAGAATTTTGCCAAGACAACTCACTGTGCATAACAAACACTCTCTTCCAACAACCTAAGAGACGACTTTATACATGGACTTCACCGGACAGTCGACACCAAAATCAGATTGACTACATCCTTTGTAGCCAAAGGTGGTCGACATCTATGTAGTCGGTAAAAACAAGACCTGGAGCTGATTGTAGTTCAGATCACGAACTTCTTATTGCACAATTTAGAATCAGACTAAAGAGAATAGGGAAGACCCACAGATCAGTTAGATATGAGCTCACGAATATTCCTCATGAATATGCAGTGGAGGTGAAGAATAGATGTAAGGGAGAGATTTAGTAAATAGGGTCCCTGAAGAACTATGGACAGAAGTTCCCAACATTGTTCAGGAGGCGGCAACAAAAAACATCCCAAAGGAAAAAAAAACCCAAGAAGGCAAGATGGCTGTCTGCTGAGACACTGGAAGCAGCCCAAGAAAGAAGGAAAGCTAAAGGCAACAGTGATAGGGGGAGATATGCCCCATTCAATGCAAAATTCTAGAGGATAGCCAGAAGAGATAAGGAATTATTTCTAAACAAGCAATGCACAGAAGTGGAAGAAGATAATAGAATAGGAAGGACAAGAGACCTCTTCCAGAAAATTAGAACCATCAGAGGTAAATTCCAGGCAAAAATGGGTATGACTATGATAAAAAAACAAAGTTGGCAAGGACCTAACAGAAGCAGCAGAGATCAAGAAAACGTGGCAAGAATATACGGAAGATCTGTATAGGAAGGATAATAGTATCGGGGATAGATTTGATGGTGTGGTCAGTGAGCTAGAGCCAGACATCCTGAAGAGTGAGGTTGAATGGGCCTTAAGAAGCATTGCTAATAACAAGGCAGCAGGAGATGACAGTATCTCAGCTGAACTGTTCAAAATCTTGCCAGATGATGCTGTCAAGGTGATGCATGCCATATGCCAGCAAATTTGGAAAACCACAAGAATGGCCAACAGATTGCAAAAAAATAAACTTATATCCCCATACCAAAAAAGGGAAGCACCAAAGAATGTGCAAACTATCGAACAGTGGCACTTATTTCACATGCCAGTAAGGTAATGCTCAAGATCTTGCAAGGTAGACTCCAGCAATTCATGGAATGAGAATTGCCAGATGTACAAGCTGGGTTTCGAAAAGGCTGAGGAACTAGAGACCAAATTGCCAATATCTGCTGGAGAATGGAGAAAGCCAGGGAGTTTCAGAAAAACATCTATTTCTGTTTTATTGACTATTCGAAAGCCTTCGACTGTGTGGATCATAACAAATTGTGGCAAGTTCTTGGTGGTATGGGGATACCAAGTCATCTTGTCTGCCTCCTGAGGAATCTGTATAATGACCAAGTAGCAACGGTAAGAACAGACCACGGAACAACGGACTGGTTTAAGTTGGGAAAGGAGTACGGCAGGGTTGTATACTCTCACCCTACCTATTCAACTTGTATGCAGAACACATCATGCGACGTGCTGGTCTTGATGAAGCCAAGGCTGGAGTTAAAATCTCTGGAAGAAACATTAACAATCTCTGATATGCAGATGATACCACTTTGATGGCTGAAAGTGAGGAGGAGCTGAGGAACCTCATGACGAAGGTGAAAGAAGAAAGTGCAAACGCTGGGTTGCAGTTAAACCTCAAAAAAACCAAGATTATGGCAACCAGCATGATGGATAACTGGCAAATAGAGGGAGAAAACATGGAGGCAGTGACAGACTTTGTCTTTCTAGGCGCAAAGATTACTGCAGATGCTGACTGCAGCCAGGAAATCAGAAGACGTTTACTTCTTGGGAGGACAGCAATGACAAATCTTGATAAGATAGTTAAGAGCAGAGACATAACACTGACAACAAAGGTCCACATAGTTCAAGCAATGGTATTCCCCATGGTAACCTATGGCTGCGAGAGCTGGACCATAAGGCAGGCTGAGCGAAGGAACATAGATGCTTTTGAACTGTGGTGCTGCGTGCTGGAAGAAAATTCTGAGAGTGCCTTGGACTGCAAGAAGATCAAACCAGTCCATACTCCAGGAAATAAAGCCAGACTGCTCACTTGGGGGAAGGATATTAAAGGCAAAACTGAAGTACTTTAGCTACATAATGAGAAGACAGGATACCCTGGAGAAGGTGCTGATGCTAGGGAAAGTGGAAGGCAAAAGGAAAAGGGGCCAACCAAGGGCAAGATGGATGGATGATATTCTGGAGGTGACGGACTTGACCTTGGGGGATCTGGGGGTGGTGACGGCCAACAGGAAGCTCTGGCGTGGGCTGGTCCATGAAGTCACGAAGAGTCGGAAGCGACTGACCGAATAAACAACAACAAAAATATATGAGTATACATGTGTATACTCTAGTGTGTGGGTATAATCTAGAGAAATTTCTCTAGTGTGTGGGGGAAGTGACCAAGCCATACAGCATTCTGTATGCACACCTTGTATGGTGTGTGTGTTTTTTACAGGAGCACCAGCTCAAGGTGACATACCATGTACTATGCTGGAGGTCAGAAAAAAATGTTCTCCTTATCTCTTCAGAGCTTGATACATCCAAGCCATGAACATTCTGCAGCATGACAACAGAAGGGTACACAGAGGTCACACCATGGCCAGGGGGCGGGGGGAGGGGTTACTGTGATTTTCCACACTGAACTTTTAATTTACTATCTCTGTTTCACCATTCCTTATTCTGTTGAGAGAGAGAGAGAGAGAGAGAGAGAGAGAGAGAGAGAATTCCATATCTGGCCAGCCACCGTTAGACATAGAATGCCAAACTAGATGGCTCTTTGGTTTGATATAGCAGGGAACTTCTTATTCCATATATCACTTTGTAGTTTGTGAGTTTCTCATCCCTCCTTTTGGCCCCTTAAATGTTCCACATATTTAATGGATTCTTTTTCATTCATTTCCTATCTGGGTGAGCCCAGCAACAGCCTTTAATTTTTAATCCCACCATCTCAGCATACATTTCTTATGTTGTTCCTAGGGAACCAATTACACTCCCTAACATCTTTTCCCCCTGCTATTTTTCATCAATATGAGTCAAACTGGCTAAAATATAGATGGCAGAGGGACTAGGGATGTGAGAGAATTCCGCCACGGATCTCGGTGAAGCCGAATGCCAGGGCATTCGGCCCCCTGAACTCCGTGGCAGAACAGCCTGCCCCCCCGCCCCCCTCGGATCCCCCCCAGGTAGGGATGTACGAAAGTTACTTACCTATTCGTGGATTATGTTGATGGTGGGGGGGAGGCGTTCCGTCCCTCCCCCTGGAATGCGCGCCGGGGGGAGGAGCTCCGTTCCTCCCCCCGGGAATCCTCCGTGGATGGCTGTGCTCTGCGGCAGCTCCACGGAGCAGCCGGCCAGGCCCAGTCAGGCCAGAGCCATCCGCAGCCAGATTTCCAGCAGCGGAGGGCTCTGGGTAAAAAAACAACAAAAAAAACGCGTATGCAAATGGCGGCGGCTATGGCCGCCGCCATTTGCGTTCCTTATTTTTGCCCTCTTAATCTACATAAATATTTACGTAGACTGTGACTGCGAAAATAAAGGGGAATGCAAAAAGCATAGTGGGCACTATTTGCGTCCCGTTTTGATTCGCAGTTTTAGCCTACATAAATATTTACGTAGGCTAAAACGGTGAATCAAAAAGGGACACAAATAGAGTAACTCAGTGAAGCCATAAGCTATGCTGTGCAGGGCCACCCAAGACAGACAGGTCATGGCAGAGAGTTCTGACAATATGTGGTCCACTGGAGAAGGAAATGGCAACCCACTCCAGTATCTTTGCCAAGAAAACCCTATGGAACGTATCACAAGGCTAAAAGATATGACGCCGGAAGATGAGACCATCACGTCGGAAGGTGTCCAATTTACTACTGGGGAAGAGCAGAGGGTATTTCCAAGTAGCACTAGAAAGAGTGAAGCGGCTGGGCCAAAGCTGAAAGGACACTCAGCTGTGGAGGTGTCTGGTAGAGAAAAGAAAATCCGATGCTGTAAAGAACAATATTGTTTAGGAACCTGGAATGTCAGATCAATGAATCAACGTAAGCTAGAGGTGGTCAAACATGAGATGGCAAGATTGAACACCGACATCTTGAGAATCAGTGAACTAAAATGGACAGGCATGGGCAAATTTAATTCAGGTGACCATCATATCTACTGCTGTGGGCAAGAATCCCTTAGAAGAAATGGAGTAGCACTCATAGTCAACAAAAGGGTGGGAAAAGCAGTACTGGGGTACAATCTTAAAAACGACAGAATGATCTCAGTACGAATCCAAGGAAAACCATTCAATATCACAGTAATTCAAGTCTATGCCCCAACGACTGAGGCCAAAGAAGCTGAGGTTGATCAGTTCTATGAAGACCTACAACACCTTCTAGAACTAACACCACAAAAAGATGTCCTCTTCATCATAGGCGATTGGAATGCTAAAGTAGGAAGTCAAGAAATCACCGGGATAACAGGCAAGCATGGCCTTGGTGCACAAAATGAAGCAGGACAAAGGCTAATAGAGTTTTGCCAGGAGAACATGCTGATCATAGCAAACACTCTTTTCCAACAGCACAAGAGGCGACTCTACACATGGACATCACCAGATGGTCAATATCGAAATCAGATTGATTATGTCCTTTGCAGTCAAAGATGGAGAAGCTCTATACAGTCAATAAAAACAAGACCTGGAGCTGACTTTTGCTTTTTGCAAAATTTCAGCTTAAATTGAAGAACGTAGGGAAAACTACTAAACCATTCAGGTATGACCTAAATCATATCCCTTCTGAACAAACAGTGGAGGTGAGGAATAGATTTCAGGGATTAGACCTGATAGACAGAGTGCCTGAGGAACTATGGACAGAGGTCCGTAACATTGTTCAGGAGGCAGCAACGAAATCCATCCCAAAGAAAAAGAAATGCAAGAAAGCCAAGTGGCTGTCTGACGAGGCTTTACAAGTAGCTGAAGAAGTAAGGGAAGCAAAAAGCAAGGGAGAAAGGGGAAGATATACACAATTGAATGCAGAGTTCCAGAGAATAGCAAGGACAGACAAGAAGGCCTTCTTAAATGAACAATGCAAAGAAATCGAGGAAAACAACAGAATGGGAAAGACTAGAGATCTCTTCAAGAAAATCAGAGATCTCAAGGGAACGTTTTGTTCAAAGATGGGCATGATAAAGGACAAAGAAGGCAGGGACCTAACAGAAGCAGATGAGATTAAGAAGAGGTGGCAAGAATACAGAGAAGAACTATGCAGGAAAGATCTTAATGTCCCTGATAGCCATGATAGTGCGGCCACTGAACGTGAGCCGGACATCCTCGAGAGTGAAGTCAAGTGGGCCTTAGGAAACATTAGTAACAACAAAGCTAGCAGAGAGGACAGTATTCCAGCTGAGCTATTTAAAATCCTAAAAGATGATGCTGTTAAAGTGCTGCATTCCATATACCAACAAATTTGGAACACTCAACAATGGCCACAAGACTGGAAAAGGTCAGTTTACATTCCAATTCCAAAGAAGATCAACGCCAAAGAGTGTTCAAACTACCACACAATTGCACTCATTTCACATGCCAGCAAGGTGATGCTCAAAATCCTGCAAGCTAGGCTTCAGCAGTATGTGAACCGAGAACTACTGGAAGTACAAGCTGGGTTTCGCAGAGGCAGAGGAACTAGAGATCAAATCGCCAACATTCGCTGGATCATGGAGAAAGCAAGAGAATTCCAGAAAAACGTCTATTTCTGCTTCATTGACTACGCTAAAGCCTTTGATTGTGTGGATCACAACAAACTGTGGCAAATGCTTAAAGTGATGGGAGTATCAGACCACCCTACCTGTCTCCTGAGAAACCTGTACGAGGGTCAAGAAGCAACAGTAAGAACCAGACATGGAACAACCGAGTGGTTCAAATTTGGGAAAGGAGTACGACAAGGCTGCATATTGTCACTAGGGATGGCGGAGAATTTCTCCCCGAAACATCGGGGGGCCAAGCGCCAATGTGTTCGGCCCCCCGAACAAGTTTCGGGGAGAAATTCTCCACACCCCCCCGCACCCCCCGGGACAGGACTTACCTTTGCCAAATGTCCCTCCCGGAGGTGGGTCCAGCCGGCGGTTTGGCGGGTGTTCGTCCGGGGTGGGAGCAGCAGCTGGTCTTTCGACCGGCTGCTGCCCCCGCCATTCCAATAAAAGAAAAAAAAAACGCCCCCATGATAGGCTACGTGACGATTAACGTAGCCTATCATGGCTAGATCTGCAAAGTCAGCCATGATAGGCTACGTCAATCGTCACGTAGCCTATCATGGGTGACTTAAAAAAAAAATAGCGTTGCCCTTATTTTCGCCGTAGTGTACGTAAAGATTTACGGAGACTACAGCGACCAAATGAGGAACGCGAATGGCAGCTCCCTATAGGGGCCACCATTTGTGTACGCGCTTTTTTTTTTTAAGTCACCTGTGATAGGCTACGTGATGATTGATGTAGCCTATCATGGCTGACTTTGCAGATCAAGCCATGATAGGCTACGTTAATTGTCACGTAGCCTATCAGGGGGGCGTTTAAAAAAAAAAAAACTTTTGAGTTCGCGGCCGGGAGAGGCGAGGCGTCTCCTCCCTGGCCTGAATTTTGGCCGGGCGAGGTGGGAAGCCTCCCCCCCGGCCTGAACTTCGTGGGGGGAGCAGCGAAGCGCATCCCCCCCACCGTGAACAAGCTTCAAGGACAGGTAAGTGACTTTTGTCCACCCCTAATTGTCACCCTGCTTATTTAACTTATATGCAGAGTACATCATGGGAAACGCCGAGTTGGATGAAGAACAGGTCGGAATTAAGATTGCCAGTAGGAGTGTACGAAAGTCACTTACCTGGTCTCGCAGCTTGCTTCGCGGTGAGGGGGAGGCGCGTCGCTGTGCCCCCGAAGTTCAGGCTGGGGGAGAGGCTTCCCTCCTCACCCAGCCGAAATTCAGGCCAGGGGGGAGGCTTCCTGCCTCGCCCGGCCGAAATTCAGGCCAGGGAGGAGGCGCCTCGCCTCGCCCGGCCGCGAAATAAAAAGTAAAAAAAAAAAACACCCCCGTGATAGGCTACATGACGATTTACATAGCCTATGACGGCCAGATCTGCAAAGTCAGCTGTGATAGGCTACGTTAATCATCACGTAGCCTATCACGGGTGACTTAAAAAAAAAAGCGCGTACACTAATGGCGGCCCCCATAGGGAGCCGCCATTCGCATTCCTTATTTGATCGCTGTAGTCTACGTAAATCTTTACGTAGACTACGGCGAAAATAAGGGCAACACAAATAGCATTGCCCTTATTTTCACCGTAGTCTACGTAATCTTTACATAGCCTACAGCGACCAAATAAGGAACGCGAATGGCGGTTCCCTATGGGGGCCGCCATTATCCGTACGCACTTTTTTTGTTTTTGTTTTTAAGTGACCCATGATAGGCTACGTGACGATTTACGTAGCCTATCACGGCTGACTTTGCAAATCTAGCCGTGCTAGGCTACGTTAATCGTCACGTAGCCTATCATGGGGGCGTGTTTTTTTTTACTTTTCTTGGAATGGCGGCGGCAGCAGCTGGTCAAAAGACCGGCTGCCGCCCCCACCCCTGTCGAGGCCCTGCCGAACCGCCACTGCGACCCACCACCGGGAGCGACATTCAGGAAAGGTAAGTCCCATCACGGGGGGGGTGCGGGGTTCGTGGGGGTGCCGAGAATTTCTCCCCGAAACTACTTCGGGGGGCCGAATACGTTGGCACTCGGCCCCCCGAAGTTTCGGCGAGAAATTCTCTGACACCCCTAATTGCCGGGAGAATTATCAACAGCCTCCGACATGCAGACGGTACCACCCTAATGGCAGAAAGCGAAGAGGATCTAAAGAGCCTCTTGTTGAGGGTGAAAGAGGAGAGTGCAAAAGATGGTTTGAAAGTCAACATTAAAAAAACTAAGATCATGGCATCTGGCCCCATCACTTCCTGGCATATAGAAGGGGAAGAAATGGAAGCAGTGACAGATTTTACTTTCTTGGGCTCCAAGATCACTGAAGACAGTGACTGTACCCATGAAATTAAAAGACGCTTGCTCCTTGGGAGGAAAGCTATGGCCAACCTAGACAGCATAGTAAGAAGCAGAGACATCACCTTGCCGACAAAGTTCCGCCTAATCTAAGCTATGGTTTTCCCAGTAGTAATTTATGGCTGTGAGAGCTCGACTATAAGGAAGGCTGAGTGCCGAAGAATTGATGCTTTCGAACTGTGGTGCTGGAGAAGACTCTTACGAGTCCCCTGGACTGCAAGGAGGTCAAATCAGTCCATCCTAAAGGAAATCAACCCTGAGTGCTCATTGGAAGGACAGATACTGAAGCTGAAGCTGAAATATTTTGGACACCTTACGCAAAGAGAAAAGTCACTGGAAAAGACCCTGATGCTGGGAAAGACTGAAGGCAAAAGGAGAAGGGGACGACAGAGGATGAGATGGCTAGATAACATCACCGATGCAATGTATATGAACTTGAGCACACTCTGGGAGAGAGCGCAGGACAGGAAGGCCTGGCGTGCTATGGTCCATGGTGTCACGAAGAGTCGGACATGACTGAATGACTGAACAACAACAAATGCTATTTGCGTTCCCCTTTATTTTCACCGTCATAGTCTACGTAGGAATGTCAGAGAATTTCGCCATGAATCTCAGGGAGGCCGAATGCGCTGGCATTCGAAATTGGTGGCGAAACAGTCTGCTCCCCGCCCCCCCCGGGATGGGACTTACCTTGGGCAAATCCTCCTGGCGGTGGTGGTTCCAGCGGCGGTTTGGCGGTGGTACGGCGACGGTGGCTGCGGTGGCCGGTCTTCCAACTGCCTGCCACCACCACCATTTCCAGTAAAAACAACAACAACAACAACAAAATGTGATAGGCTATGTAAAGATTTACGTAGCCTATCACGGCTAGATTTTTAAAAAATACCATGATAGGCTACGTAAATGTTTACATAGCCTATCACGGTAAGTAAAAAAAAAAAAAAGTGTGTATGCAAATGGCGGCACCCATGGGCGCCGCCATTTGCGTTCCTTAATTTGGCACATCTAGTCTACGTAAACATTTACATAGACTACGGCGAAAATAAGGGGAATGCAAATAGCGTAGCATCTATTCCCCTTATTTTTACCTAGGGATGGCGGAGAATTTTTCACCGAATCTTCGGGGGCCCGTTCGCAAACGCATTTGGCCCCCCGAAATCGGCGGTGAAATTCTCCGCCACCTCCTGCCCCCCCCAGGATGGGACTTACCTTTGGCGAATGTCCCTCCCGGCAGCGGGTCCTGGCGGCGGTTCGTCGGCCTTTCGTCGGGGGTGGGGGCAGCAGCCACTCTTCTGACCGCCATTACAAAATGTTAAAAAAAAAACAACAACCCGTGATAGGCTACGTAACGATTAACGTAGCCTACCACGGCTAGATCTGTAAAGTCAGCCGTGATAGGCTACGTCAATCGTCACGTAGCCTATCACGGGTGACTTTAAAAAAAAAAGTCACAGGTGACTTTAAAAAAAAAGCCCGTATGCAAATGGCGGCGGCCTATGGGCACCTCCATTTGCATTCCTTATTTGGTCCCAGTAGTCTACGTAAAGATTTACGTAGACTACACCGTCTGACTTTGGAAATCTAGCCGTGATAGGCTACGTTAATCGTTACGTAGCCTATCACGGGATTTTATTTTTTTTTTTAGACTTTGTTTTGCGCCCGGGGAGACGGGGCGCTTCTCCCCGGCCTGAATTTCGGCCAGGCGAGGTTGTGAAGCCTCCCCCCCTGGCCTGAATTTCAGCCGGGTGAGGCGGGACGCCTGAACTTCGATGGGAGAAGGAAGCGCCTCCCCCCCACCGCGAAGCACCCCTGTGAAAAGGTAAGTGACTTTCGTACATCCCTATTTTCACCGTAGTCTACGTAAATGTTTACGTAGACTAGACATGCCAAAATAAGATACGCAAATGGCGGCACCCATGGGCACCGCCATTTGCGTACATGCTTTTTCTTTGTTTTTACTCAGCTGTAATATCATGGCTGACTGCAGGGACGCAAACTGCGGCAGCTATGGCCACCGCCATTTGCTGGCCCGGCTGGCCAGGGTTCGCGGGTGGAGGGACGGAGCGCCTCCCCCCCCGGCCACAATTTCGGGAGGGAGGGACGGAGTGCCTCCCCCCTGTTCAGAATTTTAGGGGGGAGGGACGTAGCACCTCCCCCCTGGACAGAATTTCAGGGGGAGGGACGGAGGGCCTCCCCTCTACCATGAGTCAAATTTCATTAAAGGTAAGTGACTTTCATACATCCCTAAGTCTACGTCAATATTTACGTAGATTATGACGGTCAAAAAGGAGGAACGCAAATGGCGGCAGCCGTAGCCACCGCCATTTGCGTATGAGGTTTTGTTTTTGTTTTTTTCCCAGAGCCCTCTGCGGCTGGGAATCCGGCTGTTGACAGCTCTGGCCTGGCTGAGCCTGGCCAGCTGCTCCGCGGAGCTGCCATGGAGCACAGCCAGTCGTGGAGGATTCCGGGGGGGAGGAACGGATCGCCTCCCCTCCCGTCAAGGATTCCGGGGGGGGGGACATGCCTCCCCCCCCACCATCAACATAATCTGCCTAAAGGTAAGTGACTTTCGTATATCCCTAAGAGGGACTCCAGCTTCTCATTGGTTACTCAAATATCAGTTTTTGGGAGGCTGAAATACTGTCCTTCTCCTGGACCTTGCCCATGACTGTGACCTTTCAGTAACCCTTCTGCTCCCACCTCCATTTCTAGAGTTCCATCAATAAATATTCATCCCTCCAATTCTTTGAACAGTCTGAGATATATAGTATCCTGCCTTGAAGATTACAAATAATGTATTCATAGGATTTATTGTAATCCCCCCACCCTTTCCCAATGCTATGTTGTTCAATGCAGTTTGTCCTCTACGTGTCTGAACATAATAACATAAGAGGGGCTGTGATGGATCAGACCATGGGTCCATCTAGTCCAGCATTCTGTTCACACAGTAGCCAACCAGCTGCCCACAGGAAACCCATGAACAGGACATGCATGCAACAGCACCCACTTGTCCATGTTCCCCAACAACTGCATTTACCAGGCAGGGGAATCCTGGATATGGGGAGATTAGCTGCATATCTGGCCTCCATGATCTATCTGAGAGGATATATTATCTGCACCAGTTCCTGGCCAGTGTTGATGCACTGGGTTGGGATACACCATAATTGTTCATATTTAAAAAGATGCATTCTTCTGTGACCAATCACAATTTTATCTTGAGAGCTAGGCCTGATTCATACTTACTGGGTACTGCTCTTCAGATGGTGGAGGAGCAGGTGACTGTTCCACCCTTCCATCATGCACATAATGTAACCTGTGAGTAGGGATGGGCGAATCATGCACCGCTCAAGGTCATGCACCGCTCCCCGGACTCCTGCCGGCCACCCACCCCACACTGAGCCATGCAGTCCAGGAGGACCTGGTAAGCAGTGTGCAGCCATCCACTTCCTCACCAAACCACCATTTTGTGGGGAAATGGCAGCCCATCCTGGTTCATAAACATCCATTTGCACAAATGGCGGCTGTAAAGGGGCCATTAACAAGGGACTGCAGGGGTAAATGGTCCATTTACTCCTGTACTCTTGCATAAATGGCCCCTTTACACAAATGGATATTTACAAGCAAGGACAAGCTGCCATTTTCCTGTGAAATGGTGGCTTGGCAAGGAAGAGGGCAGCTGTGCAGAGCATGGACTGGTGCTCAGTGTGATCTTCCCTCTTTGGGGAGGCGGGGAGGCTCAAATTGGATCTTTTCCTTTAGGCTAGGAATGGTGGGGAAAATGCACTGAAGACTCCAATGAGGTCAGATTCCCAAGAATCCAACCTGCTGAGTCTGCAGAGGACTGGATCCCTTACTTGCACCCTCTGGATTTCACATGGGGGATTTCTGTCTTTCAACAGGGCAAGACACGCTGATACTGGCTGCCATTAGCCTATTGAGGGAAATGATGGCCATAATGTATGTATGTCGTGCCATTTATGGCCATAACGCGCTTACTTCTAGATAAATTGCAGCTTTACAGCTGCAATTTACATAGAAGTAAGTGCTTTATGGATGCAAATAGCATAAAATCCACAAATTTTGGCTGTAATTTCCCCACAGTAGGCTAATGGCAGCTGCTAGCGATGGGCAGACACCACCTGTTGGAGCTCTCTAGCCCCTGCCCCTGCTCACACACACACAGACCCATGCTCGAGCTCCCTGCCACTCTCCAAGCCACCCGCGCTCACCCAGGCAGCCTCATCAAGCTCTGTGATCTCCATTTTTTTTAACGGTGATTGCGAAAAAGCACATATTTGCATATGCATAAAATAGGGCCATGAATGGCCCATGTACACAAGATTACAGGCATTTGCTTGCCTGTAATCTTGCGTATATGGGCCATGAATGGCCCCGTTTTGCATAGATGCAAATATGTGAATTTTCACAAATGTGCATATTCACGAATATGCAGATATGTGCATTTTTGCAAAAGAATATGCCTGTAATCTTGCGTATATGGGCCATGAATGGCCCCGTTTTGCATAGATGCAAATATGTGAATTTTCACAAATGTGCATATTCACGAATATGCAGATATGTGCATTTTTGCAAAAGAATATGCCTGTAATCTTGCGTAAATGGGCCATTCACAGCCCCAGTTTGCATATCCACAAATATGCACATTTTTTCAATCACTTTTTTTTTTCTTCCAAAAAATGGCTGTTGTGGAGCTCTACAAGGTTGCCCGGATAACTGCAAGCAGATTAGCAAGTGAGGGCAGGGTTTTGGAGGCATGGCTCGGGGGCATGGGCAGGGGGGTTCTGATGGATTTCCAGATGGAATCAGTTGTTCACGCCATCCTTAACAGCCACCATTAGCATACCTTGCCCTGTTTAAAACTGGAAAGATGCTCTGCAAAATCTGGCAGATGCACTGGGGCACTGGAGAAATGCAACAAATTCCAAGCAGCCTGGATTTCCCTGTGGTGGACCCTCGCCCCAGACTGGATGTCAGGGGCTTCATCCCTCCCTATTTTGAGCTCGGGTGAAGTTCATCCTGTTCTCCCATGGTTTTAAAAAGGCATTTGAATCCCTTTTCATGGTTTTTTATCTGCTATTTTATCTGCTGGCTCTGCTGTGTGTGTGTTTTGGTTTGTTTCTAGCTTAGGTTTTAGTGCTGCTTGATATTGTAATTTTAATGGTGATTGATTGTTTTTCTAAACTCCCTTGAAGCTGCTTGTGGTAAAAGGTGAGATATAAACTTTACAAATAAACTAAGAAACAAACAAAGCTTTACTTATGCATCCCATGATGTGCTCTACAAACACAGAACCATGAAGATGGGGTTAGATGGGGGCGGGGAATACAGTCCTTTTAGTACTTCCTCGGTGGTCCTATGAAGCCACCGATCTTACACCCACAACCATGTCCATTACTTCATGAGTGCAGCATCTGCAATGATTTGCATGCATTTCATTTGATTTCGTGCATTTCTATACCATCCAACAGGCAAACCTCTCTGGGTGAAAGATTAAAAACTTCAAAAGACAGTACAGTAACATGGTTTATTATGTTGCATTGCATATTTTACATAAAAAATATAAACAAACTTAACATACAATAAGAAGTCCCAGTCCCACTAAAACCCCTATCCTATGCTTTCAAATACTTGGGAGAAGATGAAGGTGTGCATTGAGCAGTCAAGTGATATACATACACCTACTGGATAATGTCATGACCCTGACCAGCAGCTAGGACTCTGACGCAGGGAGAAATGAACCAGCCAGATCAGAAAGACCACTGATGCAACCCCAGAGGTGGAGTTTGTCATGTAGAAATACTCTTGAGTCTGGACTCGTCTCTTTAGAGAGAGTGCTATGTGAATCATATTACCCTAAGAAACTGGCCTCCATTTAGACCAGGGGCCTCATGATCCCAGCGTCTCCTTGACTCTATAGGCAATTCGCAAGGCAAGAACTGACTGGGTTCTAGGTTCCAGGCCAGGGCACTTCTCCTGTTGTTGCAGAACTCAGAGTCAGAGAGACCATGGAGTGAAGGAAAAAGAGATTCTTTATTTAACGCGCGGGCTTAAGGCTGGAATCATTTCCAAAGAGCCAGAAGCCCCGATTTACATTAGCACATAGTTTTTATAGGCATTGTGACACATATGAAATGGCTCCTCCTCCCCCTCCCGCGTGGGGTTGCAGTCCTCAACATTTCTTTTCCCAGCACCATTGTTTATAATACAAGAACTGGGTTATAGGGTAGCCATGATAAGGAGAGAACAGAAGAGAACAGCAGAGAACAAGATATGCAATTGTATGGCCTTTGACAAGATAAGGAATTCCTGTGTCTCGTCAGCTTACAACAATATATTCAAGGGAGAAAGAGCTCAGCAAGAACATGAAGCATGAGACTGCATGAGGCTACTTAGTCTGACCCCCGATATGGCTGCTACACTGTAAGACCCTCCACTCTTCAGGAAGGGGGTGGAGCCTGCAAGAGGTAGTCAAGCCTAAGAAGGATAAAAGGCTGCAGTTAAGCTCCAGAACTCATTGTAGCATGTTGCCATCTTAAAGCTCTCCAAGGTCCTGGAACTCCAGCCTGATAAAGCCAAGCTAGGACATATGTCAGTAGGATGGTGTTCTAGATATGGACATTCACATGCAATGTGCTTGCACAAAGTTGCTTGATCATACAAAAGTAGTTGTTTTCTGTTTAATCCACCTAGTCAGTCTAGTGGTCTCATTTGGAGAAAAACCAAACAACAATATTATCAGTACAGTGAAGGATAGTTGGCCCAAGATAGATAATTTATTTCCCATAGCTTTTCTGTTGGATGCCAAAGCAATGTTGCAATGGCATTGCAAGGCAGAACAGAGAAAGTTTGTCCTTAGTAGGGATGCTGGAGAAATCCACCACGGATTCGAATGAGATTGGATTCCAAAGAATCTGGCCTCCAGAGTCTGTGGTAGACTTCCTCTGAGGTGGCTGTCCAGCTTCCTATAAAACACAATAGGCTAATGGCAGGTGCCATTAGCCTATAGCAGCAAAGTTACAGCCATAAATGGTGTATTATATGCCATTTGTGACCGTAAAACACTGTCTTTTACCTAAATACAGCCATAAAAAGCAGTAATTTAGGTAAAAAGTAAGTGCTTTACACCTGCAAATGGCATAAAATACACCATCTACTGCTGCAATTTTCCAGCAATAGGCTAATAATGGCAGCCACCATTAGCGTACCACTTTTTATAGGAAGCCAAGAGCCGCTCCAGCAACTCTGGCAGATGTGGTAGGCTCCTGAGGAATTTGCAAGCCCCCAAGGAGCCCAAATTGCCCCACAACAGACCCTTCCAGACCAGACACTGGGGGGTTCTTACATCCCTAGTCCTTAGCACACAGAGATGCTTAAAACCGAAGAAGCTAAATATGTTAATTGAAAAACCATTGAAAAGCATAGGGGTTGAGATCATGTGTGGATATGAAAATTCAATTCACATATGCGAGTTGCCATTTGGCATTGCACTCATCAGGTAATGAACATGTATGTGTGTAGGGGTGGGCAGATTGCTTCCCCTGTTCAGAGTGAGGGGTCTATGGGGGGGAGGTGATCCATCCCTCCCCCCGGAATCCATCCAGGCCAGCTCTGCTCCGCGGTGATCCTGCAGAGCTGGCCGCAGCGCCGCATCACTCACGATACAGCCAGTTGCCATTGCCGTGCTGTATCGCTGTGCTAAGTCCAGATGCAAATGGCGTCCACCACGACATTTGCATCCCTGTTTTCACACAATAGGCTATGCAAATTACGTAGATATTTGCATAGCCTATCTCGTGAAAAAACAGGTACGCAAATGGCGTAGTGGACGCCATTTGCATCCAGACTTAGCGCAGCGATACGGCACGGCAATGGCAGCCAGCTGTATTGCCGGTGCTGTGGAGCCGGTGACCGGCTCCGCAGGATCACTGCGTGGAGGAGCCGGCCTGGAAAGATTCTGGAGGGGTGCAGAGGTGAATGCTCCTTTCCGCCATGGACCCCAGTGGGGCCGGATTCTTGGAATCCAGCCTCATTGGGATCCGTGGCGGAATTCTCCAACATCCCTATATGTGTGAACATTCAATGTTGTCCATTAATATGCCCCATTATCTTCAGTGGGAGATGTTTATGCACCTGTGTAACTCTTAATTTGAAACATGCAATACTCTTCACTCCTAAAAACGTTATTTTGAAGCCCTGTCCTATGTCACAGTGAATTTTTGTTCATGACAATTTTAATAAATGGAGATATAAGAACATGAGAACATAAGATGAGCCATGCTGGACTAGACCATCTAGGTCCATCTAATCCAGGATTATGTTCATGCAGCTGTCGGCCAGGAACACACAAGCAGGTAGGGATGGCAGAGAATTCCGCCACGGATTCCAGTGAGGCTGAATTCTTTAGAAGCCAGTCCCCCGGAATCCGTGGAAGAACGGCTTCCTGCCCCCCCGCCCCCTGTGGAATCCACCCAGGATAGCACTTACCTGGGGCGGATGCAGCGGATGCAGCGGTGGCAGCAGTGGCAGTGGTGGCTCTGGTGGCTGGTCTCCTGGCCGGCCGCAGCCAGGCTGCTGCGGCCGCCATTGCCGACCTTGCAGCTGTGACAGGCTACTTAAGTATTTACGTAGCCTATCACGGCTACCCCCCCAAAAAAACCACATCAGCATATGCAAATGGCATTTCATGGCAGCCTATCACAGCAGCCTGGCTGGATGCAAATGGTGGCCGCTATGGCGGCCGCCATTTGCGTCCGCACCAGCCCATCTGTGGCCGGAAATCCAGCTGTGGACAGCCCTGGCCAGCTGCTCCGTGGAGCCACTGCAGAGCGGAGCCAGCCAGGCAGGATTCCAGGGGGGAGGACCAGATCGCCTCCCCCCCCATTGAGGATTCCAGGGGGAGGGACAGAGTGCCTCCCCCCCACTGTGAATTAATCCGCAAAAAGGTGAGTTTCCTACATCCCTACAAGCAGGACATGAGCGCAACATCACCCCTGCCCCCACCCATGTTCCCAACAAATGGTTTGCAAAGGCTCACTGCCTCTGGTACTGGAGGTTCAGATCACAGCGTTCCAATCAGAGGGTTCTACCCTTAAAAAGAGCCCAGTGTTAACTCAGGGGGTTGGGGGTGGTGTAGTGTGGGGACTTTAGCAAGATACTCTCATGGGTCCCATCCGGCAGTGAGTCTAGCTTCTCACCACCATTGTCATCAGACACTACTGCTCCTCAGCTTCTTTCTCATCATGGCTACCACTTGCTTGCTTGACAGGCAGAGAGCCAGTGAGCAACTTTGCAGTGGCAACTACTGCTCTCCTTCTCACCACCTCTGTTGTCTGGGCCAGGCTACGAGGCAGGTGAACAAGCAAGTTGCATTGGAGATGAGTCTGGGCAAATTCAGAGGGCTCTCGTCAGTGGCTCTCTGTTGAGTTGTGGGCACTCAGCAGGTGCCCTACCATGATCTACCTTTGAGGCTGGCCCTGAGACGGCCTAAAAAACATTTTAAATAAATAAAATAAAAATAAATAAACCATAATGGTTTAATCAGATCAAACAAAAGAACTGGCTTGATATAGGAATAAGGTATACAATGGAGTTGCTGGTGTTTCAAGGTCATTATCCAGTGCCGTAGGGTGCCACCAGCAAAGCTGGCCAGGAAAAGGTACTGAGGTCTGCTATCTGATATATGTCCAGCTTGGCTCAAGGGTCTCTCAAGTTTCAATAGGATTTGGCCCCCAAACTCCAGAATGTGGGTTGATCCCTGTTATTATAAGTTCCAGGAAGGTCTGCAACAGATACCCCAAATTATCACTTTGGACTATCCTTTTCCATTTTTGCCAACCACACTACTTTTATCATTCATTTTTATTTATGCATTTATTGCATTTATATCCTGCCTTTTTTCATCTTGCAAGGAACCCAAGGCAGCTTACATTATCCTCCTCTTCTCCATTTTATCCTCACAGCAACAACCCTGTGAGGTAGGTTGGGCTGAGAGTCTGTGACCTGCCCAAAGACACCCAGTGAGCTTCCATGGCTGAGTGGGGACTACAACCCGGATCTCCCAGCTCCCAGTCCAGCACTCTCACCACTAAACCACACTATATTTCTTGACAGTAAATACATTTCCTTTAAAACAAAAGAAACATGCAAAGGGGGGTACACTATTTTTTCAAGAGTTGAAAAGCAATAACTGAATAAATTACTTGCAAACACACTTATATAAGCATATTAAATTTTTCATTGATACATCTCTTGACAGGAGATCACAGCAGAGCTTGGAGCAGACAGATTTTCATGATGTGTATGAGATCCAATGTGAGATGGATGTGTATGAGATCCAACGTGAGATGGATGTGTATGAGATCCAACGTGATGTGTATGAGATCCAACATGTATCAGTTTACATGTTA
Organism: Heloderma suspectum; assembly: GCF_057233095.1. Taxonomy (NCBI): domain Eukaryota; kingdom Metazoa; phylum Chordata; class Lepidosauria; order Squamata; family Helodermatidae; genus Heloderma; species Heloderma suspectum. The sequence continues at coordinate 9,392,137 of NC_139466.1, forward strand.
ATGTATTGATAAATACAAGACAATTAATTGAGGCCTGAACTAATTAGAATTTAATAACATGGCAAGCATTCTTAATATTGTCACTATTGGCATATGCCCTGGATTTTCCAGTATGGTAACTTGAGGTTAATCCAATGAAATATACTGCAAATTGTTTCATAAAATTGTCTTTTTGTGAATGCCAATTTAAATGGGAAGGTCTCTTGCAAGATGAAATGTACTGCTAATATAATGAAACTCTAAATATTGTTCAAAAATGAATTAGTATCCTGAAGAGTGCAATAAGGCAAGAGCTCCTGCAGAGTATATTTGCACTTCATTATGTTATTTTATTTATATCCTGCTTTTCTTCCAAGGAGCTCAAGGCAGTGCACATGGCCCTTCTCCATGTTATCCTCACAAGAACAACATGATGGCACAGGGTAAGTGCAGACAGAGGTTGTGACTGACCCAGTGAGCTTCATGGATGGGATCTGCAGATAAGGTGACACAGATTTTAGAGGCTTATAGTGCTGTGCCAAAAATTTCTCCCACATTTTTTGACCATCCTCATTCAATGTGACAGAAAAGAAATTGCTTTTGAAAAGAATGCTGAAGGCAAAAAAAATCAGGGAAATTCTTATGGGTTGGTTTCTGGATTCTTGTGCTTACCTCACTTAGGAGGTGGTCAAGGAGTGTGAGTGTCCTGTCTTTCATTATACAATCATTTATCCTGCAGCCTGTAGCCTCCTGGGCTTCCTGCATTTCACTTGAAGCACAAGGGAAGACACCATTCCTCAGATAGGTCTCTTTTTCTTTTCAGATAAGCGCAGGCAACCTAGGAGGCTGCAGAAAAGTGGAGAGATGTGTGATAGAAAGAAAGCACATACACACAGCACCCTTAGCCACCTCACAGAGATTATGCTCATGAACACCAGCAAAAATCAATTCAAAATAAGCTATAGGGCACCCCGAGAAAGAGGCAGAAGAAAATGGAAGCCTCTTTAATGAGGTGTGACAAATTTCAGGAAACTGGAGGACAGATCTTGGCACAGCACTGGCTCCAGCTCTTTTCTGGAGCTGGATACAACCCCCTTGACAGACACAGACACAGATGCAGACACAGGCACAGACACAGACCTGCATTGTGGAGGATGCAGATTCAGGGAAGCCTACCAACACAGATGATGTTGCCACCTGCAGTGGCAACACGCAAAAAAGAAAAACACTTACAAATACAGAAAGAAAGCATCTGTGCCACAACCCCTGTCAATGGTGAGCCCTACCTGTGAGAAACTCTTAGAGCATTTCTCATCCGCCAGGAGAAATTCAGTGCAATTATTCCCCCAGTTTCTCTGCCCAAAAATGGAGTGGACAATTTTGAGAGGCCATCCACACACAGCTTTAGCTAGTAATATGGACATTGCATTGGGACAGTTATGTGTGTTTGCTTCTGCACTTCTCCCAGTATAGACAGACCTTTTAATGGTAGATCTTTTTGCTATGAATATAAGCAGAGCCCTGCTGGATCAGACCAAGGGTCCATCTAGTCCAGCATTCTGTTCACACAGTGGCCAGCCAGCTGACCATGGGAAACCCACAAGCAGGATATGAATGCAACAACACCCTCCTGCCCATGTTTCCCAACAACTGGTGTACATAGGCATACTGTCCCTGATACTAGTAGCATATAGCCACCAGGACTAGTAGCCATTGCTCATTGAGACACCTCAGTGCCATATATGCCTTGAACTTGAAGTATTCAAATCAAAGTTGGTCTGCATGATTACTTCATTGATGTTTCAAGTTCAATTTAGTGCCCACACTTGTTTTCAGTGGGGGTGGAGGAAAGAACAATGCAAAATAGATGTCAATGCAAATGCAATATCTGATTAGGCTCTTGAAACATTCTGCTTTACTTGTCTGGCAGGCATTTTATGCTATTGATTTTATTTTGATTTATATTTAAACTTGTATAACATGCCCTAAATCTTTGGAATGAGGTGCATGGGAGAAAAAGAACAACAACAACACAACACCAATGGCGTTTATTTGTTGGTGCACTGATTATACACAGCTCCCCTGGAATGCAAGATAATGATCCAATAGCACAATTCATGTACAATGGCATAGTGAATTGAACAGAGGTGGTTTGCTAGACTCAATGCTGATTACCAGCCAAAGTAATCCAGATAAGTATGCAACAGATCAATAATGTGATTCAGTTGCTGACTTGAATTTATGGAGGTTTGTATGGTTTGTGACCTAGATATCCGGGGGACTGGAGCTGCTTATCAATGAAGCTGATCGTGATCAGCAGAAGATTCAGGAGCATCACAAGGGTTGTATTTCTTTTCTTTTATTCTGTACGCTGAATTAATGGAATTTACTAAGAAGAGTTTTGTTATAGCTTGGGGCCAAGCAAATGATAGTAATAATATTAAAACACACACACACACACACACACACATGCTAACACGAGATGGAGTGATAGGGGGCCTTAAAAATGTTATATAAATCCATGGAGAATAAGTTTGTTGATGACTATTCACCATTATGGCATTCTTCTTCCTCTCCACACAGTTGCCCAATTCACCTGCCCAATTCCCAGCATTCCTGTAGTTCAGCTGAGAATTGGCAAACCCAATAGCTTGAAATATATGAAAATAGGCACACAAGATGATTGAGCAGACTTGTTTTCTCTTGCTCCAGGGAGTATGACTAGAACTAGCTTGCCCAGTTCTTAAGGTCTTCAGCTGAGGGAGTATTTATTTTATATATTTATTGCATTTATACCCCACCTTTTTTTGAGTGGGGACTAGAACCCAGATCTCCCAGCTCCTACTAGTCCAACACTCTTGCCACTACACCACACTGGCTCTCAAGTAAGGAAGTAAGTGATGCTATTACAAAGGAGAGGGCTTTCTCTGTGATGATGCTTCAGTTTTGAAATGCTTTCCCCAAAATGCTAGGGTGCCTAATTTACATTCTTTTTTGATGTCAGGTTAAGACATATATATATATATATATATATATATACACACACACACACACACACACACACACAGGCATTTGAATTTGTATTTTTATTGTCTTTTCTTGCGGCTGTTCAGTATTAGTTCCACTGTACTGTATTTAGAGTAGACCCACTGAAATCAATGGGACATACGTTTGTCTTCAGTAATTAAGTCCCACTGATGGATATACTGTATTAACTTTTTAAATGATTAATTATTATTGATAATGAGATGCTTCTAGATAGCTGAAGCTCTCTGGGTAGTTTACAAAAGTTAAAACATTAAAATACAATGTACAAAGTTTAAATGCCATTTACACAAAATCATATGGACAATATACACAAACAACATATATAACTAAAAACAACTTTGAACTAAAAACAATTTAATAAAAAACATCCAACAATAAAACAACACCGCTTAAAACAGCACAGCTTAAAAACAGTATAGAAGGGTCAGCAAAAGGAACAAGAGTTCTCAAAAGGGAAGCCCCGCCAGAATAGCAGAGCCCAGCCCTGGTAGTCGCTCCAGGACTGGCAAGGTCATTTTAAAAGGTTTTTTCTTTCTTTTAAACAGCATTGCTTTAAACAAAGAGTTCATTGCTCAGGCACACCTAAGACAGCCTTATTTTGGGAAGGCCCTAGGAAGGGGAAGAGTTTTGGCTGAAACTAAACGGAGGTGGAGGATTTCAATTTTTTAAAAAATACATACATATTTACAAAAAATAGCAATTCTTACGGAAGTTATGCAGACTCACGGAGATGGCTGGGCACTGGAATTACGGTTTTCAGTACGGATTTATCTTTGTAATTTTCAGAGCAGAAAAAAAAGGAGAATTCTGGGGGCTTGTGAACAGTGGAACAGAGCACTAGCTGCAAATTGCGGAAGTCAAGCGGCACCGAACGTACACAATTCGTACATCCCAAGTGGCAAAGGAAAAGTTCCTCTTGCACGTGGCTGCCAATCTCACATTAGGTAGCCTCAGCAGATAGCCCTCAGATGACCTTCCGTGGTGGACTGGGATGTAGGGGAGAAGGCCTATTTCAAGTATGACTAAGTTTTGTTCCATCCCATTGCACACAGGCCTGGAATCCCATGTGATGAAGGGCAGTATATATAATGATGATGGGGGGGGGGGAGAGAGAGAGGTGTAGTGGTTAGAATGCTGGATGGGGACTTGGGAGATCTGGGTTCTAGTCCCCACTCAGCCATAAAGCTCACTGGATGACTGTGGGCCAGTCACTGACTCTCAGCCTAACCTACCTCAGAAGGTTGTTGTGAGGATAAAATGGAGATGAGGAAGGCCAGTGAGCTGCCTTGGGTTCCTTCCAAGGGAAGGGAGGTGGGATAGAAATGCAATTTAATAATAGTTTAGGGCATAGCCCTCACACACAAAAAATCATAAAAATCATTAAAAGCATTAAAAGCATAGTACACCATTTAATAGAGCAGCTTGTAAGGTATGTCTAAAGCACTGTGTAGAGATTTACATTGCACACATAAAAAGCCAGCTGTATTGTTAAGAGAACATGGCCCAGAATAGGTAAATTATATATTCCAAGGGGAGATATCACAAAGAAGCAGATTTCAGTTAAACATTAGGAGAACCTTCCTAATGATAACAGCAATTTAACAATGAAACAAAGTTCCTCAGATTGGGGAATTAACAATGAAATAAACTTCCTCAAATATTTGCGTAGCCTACTGCGTGAATGAAAAGCACGGATGCAAATGGCATCCAGGATGCCATTTGCGGCCGTAAAGGTCTTAGTTTAAGCTAAATGGAGCCATTTACGGCTGCATTTACCTTAAACTAAGGCCTTTATGGCTGCAAATGGTGTCCTGGACGCCATTTGTGTCCACAGTTAGTCCCCTTCAGCCAGCGATATGGCATGGCGGCCGTATCACTGGCAATCCGGAGCCGGATGATCCGACTGAAGAGGATTCCTCAGGGAACTGGAGGTAAGTGTTCTGTTCCACCATGGACTCCAGGGGGCCAGATTCTTTGGAATCCAGCCTCATTGGCATCTATGGCAGAATTCTCCGCCATCCCTAGCTAGCATTGTTAAACACAATAGAAAGGAAGTGTGATGCTTGCAAGAACTGAAGGAGATGAAGCTAAGATCTCTGTATGTCCTTGGGGAGAGACAATCCTGCTTAATGCATCACCGTTTTTTTTGTAAATGATGTTCTGCAGAGTTGTTTCTGAACTGTGGTTGGATTATAGATCTCCAAGGCTGTAATCTGTAAAACAACTAACCTAATTCTTATTCCTTCTCAGTATATGAGCTCATTAATGTAAATGAGTTAACCTACTGAGAGCACAATTCAGCAGTCTTTGTTCAATGGTGGCTATATCTCAGGTCTTCTCTGATGGATAAGGTAAAGTTTACTTCTACATGTTTAGTTGTTTTGGCTCTGTTGAGTTTTGGTTTATATTTATTTAGTTACTTATTTTAGGGGGGGGGGTTGTCTCCCTGAATCTTGTTAAGGATAGTCAAACTTCAACCAGCTCACCCCACCCCACCCATCATTAGGAGTTTGTTATCCCTTGAAATATCCACAACATTAGGGACAGGGATGTACGAAAGTGACTGAACTTTCGCAGATTATGTTGATGGGGGGGGGAGGCGGTCCGTCCCTCCCCCCGGCATCCTGGCCGGAGGGGGGAAGCGCTCCGTTCCTCCCCCTGGAATCCTCGAATGGCCGGCTGTGCTCCACGGCAGCTCCGCAGCCGGATTTCCAGCCACAGAGGGCTCTGGGTAAAAAAACCCCAACAACCGCATATGCAAATGGTGGCAGTTACGGCCACCGCCATTTGCGTTCCTTCTTTTTGGCCGTCTAAATCTACGTAAATATTTACATAACCTATGATAGCGAAAATCAAGGGGAACGCAAATAGTGTAGTGGGCGCTATTTGCATCCCTTTTTCATTCAACATTTTAGCCCATGTAAATATTTATGTAGGCTAAAATGGTGAATCAAAAGGTTGCCCTTATTAGCGTTTCCCTTATTATCGCCATAGTCTATGTAAATCTTTACGTAGACTACCCGGGCCCAAATAAGGAACTAAAAAGCATTTGCGTACGTGCTTTTTTTTTTTTTTGCAAAGTCACCCGTGATAGGCTACGTAACGATTTATGTAGCCCATCATGGCTGACTTTGGAAATCTAGCCGTGATAGGCTACATAAATCGTTACATAGCCTATCACGTGTTTTTTTTTTTAACTTAATTTTGTAATGGCGGCGGCGGCAGCCGGTCGGAAGACTGGCCACCGCCCATACCCCCGCTGAACTGCCGCCGGGACCCGCCACCGAGAGGGACATTCGCAGGAGGTAAGTCCCATCCCGGGGGGGTGGCGGAGAATTTCACCGCCAATTTCGGGGGGCTGAATGCATTGGCATTCGGCCTCCCTGAGATTCGTGGAGAAATTCTCCGCCATCCCTAATTGTTTTCCTCGATTTCTTTGCATTTTTCATTTAAAAAGGCCTCCTTGTCCCTCCTTGCTATTGTCTGGAAATCTGCATTCAGTTGAGTGTGCCTTCCCCTTTCTCCCTTGCTTTTTGCTTCCCTTCTTTCCTCAGCTAAAGCCTCATCAGACAGCCACTTTGCTTTCTTGCATTTCTTTTTCTTTGGGACGGATTTCGTTGCTGCCTCCTGAACAATGTTATGGAGCTCCGTCCATAGTTCCTCAGGTACTCTGTCTATCCGGTCTAATCCCTTAAATCTATTCCTCACCTCCACTGTATATTCATAAGGGATATGATTGAGGTCATACCTGAATGGTTTAGTGGTTTTTCCTACGTTCTTCAATTTAAGCTGAAATTTTGCAATAAGAAGCTCATGATCTGAGCCACAGTCAGCTCCAGGTCTTGTTTTTATTGACTGTATAGAGCTTCTCCCTCTTTGTCTGCAAAGTACATAATCAATCTGATTTCGATATTGACCATCTGGTGATGTCCATGTGTAGAGTCACCTCTTGTGCTGTTGGAAAAGAGTGTTTGCTATGATCAGCGTGTTCTCTTGGCAAAACTCTATTAGCCTTTCTCCTGCTTCATTTTGTACACCAAGGCCATGCTTGCCTGTTATCCCAGTTCTTTCTTAACTTCCTGCTTTAGCATTCCAATCCCCTATGATGAAAAGGACATCTTTTTTTGGTGTTAGTTCTAGAAGGTGTTGTAAGTCTTCATAGAACCAATCAACCTCAGCTTCTTCAGCTTCAGTGGTTGGGGCATAGACTTGTATTACTGTGATGTTGAATGGTTTTCCTTGGATTCGTACTGAGATCATTCTATCATTTTTGATATTGTACCCCAGTACTGCTTTTTCCCCACCCTTTTATTGACTATGAGTGCTACTCCATTTCTTCTAAGGGATTCTTGCCCACAGTAGTAGATACGATGGTCACATGAATTAAATTCACCCACGCTTGTCCATTTTAGTTCACTGATTCCCAAGATGTCGATGTTCAATCTTGCCATCTCATGTTTGACCACCTCCAGCTTGCCTTGATTCATTGATCTGACATTCCAGGTTCCTAAACAATATTGTTCTTTACAGCATTGGATTTTCTTTTCACCACCAGACACATCCACAGCTGAGTGTCCTTTCAGCTTTGGCCCAGCTGCTTCACTCTTTCTGGCACTACTTGGAAATTCCCTCTGCTCTTTCCCAGTAGTATATCGGACACCTTCCGACCTGAGGGGCTCATCTTCCAGTGTCATATCTTTTAGCCTTGTGATACATTTCAAGGGGTTTTCTTGGCAGGAATACTGGAGTGGGTTGCCATTTCCTTCTCCAGTGGACCGCATTTTGTCAGAACTCTCCGCCATGACCTGTCCATCTTGGGTGGCCCTGCACGACATAGCTTATGGCTTCACTGAGTTATGCAAGCCCCTTCGCCACAGCAAGGCAGTGATCCATGAAGGGGGAAAAGATATATACTTTGACCAAAAAGTCACCAGCTAATAATACTGAATTAATTTCCAGTCATACATGGTGCAGAAATTCAATTTGAAATCAGTAGTTTTCACCCATGTCTGCTTTTTTTGCATTTATTAATGTCTTGCATTTTTCTGCCATAAAATTATTGAATTTCAACAGATGTTCTACCAGGCATTAAAGAGAAGCATTCTCTTAAATATACTTTAGAGTGTTTTTTTGTAAACCTACCTTCTTCCTCTTTTTTAAAGGATCTCTGATAATGATGTCAGTTCAAGTTAAATTAGTATTATTTCATATTTATTTTAAATGTGTAGATGCCATGGGTAGGTGGGTGGGCAATGTGAAAAGAAGAAGAAAAAGGAATTAATGTCAATTTCAATGCGTAAACAGGTTTAAAAAATGAAACAAAATGTTCTGGTAACTTCTTTAAAACTAACTCTACCATTCAGGTAATCCAAACCTTGGATTATTATGGATTCATGGTTTAACAAAACAGTCTTAAACATATCTCTGTTTGGTCATTCACCACCACCACCAGAAGAGACTAGGAATGGAAAAATCTCTCACTTTAACTTTCCATAAAATTGATATTTTATCAAGCACAAGTTCATCAAGTTCTGCTTCCACATATTTGTATGTGAATTTGTATTCTTGTAAGTCTGCATGAGAATGTGTACGCATTTTCATACACATGAAAATTCATATGCATTTTTATACACATTTTCCCTAACACATAGATTTTTGTTTGCATTCTTTGATCAGAGATCTGCACTGCAAACTTTGGAGAAGTGCAAAAACCAAAGGAGAATTGTTTTCCAGTCTGTTTTAGTTTCAGAATTGAGAATTAGGTTGGTTCAGATTAAAATGTAAACCAATCAAATGTTTCCCTCATCCATAGACATATTCTAGGGTAGAAATTCCTAGACATTTCTCCCCTATCCCTAGACCATACATATTCTAATGTATCCCCAATATATTGTTTCTTTGTGACACATTCAATTGTTTGTAAGCTTATTTGGGGGGCATTTTTTTCTGACCGTTGAGGCAAGATCAAATGTGATCATTCAATCAGCCAATGTTTCTTCAATGGCTGGAGTTACTAGGGTTACTAGAGCTAGTAACATGTCCTGTCCGCTCTCCGGTGGAGTCCCCGAGTACAGCCCTCTAGTGAAGGGGGAACAAAAATGACAATTTGTACCTGCTTTCAAGATAAGTGGCACAAATAATGCCAAAGATCCAAGATTAAATAGAGAACACCTTGTTTTTTATGGATGCTAAGCCTGTATGCATGATATAACTTGTGTAGGAAGGTATCAGGAACAACTGAGGCTAGAACTGAATAGTCTTGGCTAGGGATGCTGGAGAAATTTGAGATGGACTAAAATTAGTTCAGATTTCTAAGAATCCAATCTGCAGAACCTCCTCCTTGGGACTCCACAGAGTCCATGGACTTTTGGACCATTTTTTGGACCAAAATTCACACAAACATATTTGTTGGAAAATTCACAAGTTTTCTGTGAGACATACGCTTTTCTGAAAAATCACAGAAACATATATTCCAGGAAAAATTGAATGGAACCAGGGAAACTATGTTAGATTGTGTAAATTGTGGCAACATCTCTAACATATTTTTTTTTGTCTACCCCCCCCCCCAGACTATGAAGCACATGTTTTCGATGTCTATATACTAATGCCCAGAGTATGGGAAACAAACAGAACGAACTTGAACTCTTAATACAAGAGGGAAATTATGACCTGATAGGTATAACTGAGACTTGGTGGGATGACTCTCATGACTGGAATACAGCAATTGAAGGATATAACTTGTTCAAAAAGAACAGGAGGAACAGAAAGGGAGGTGGGGTTGCACTGTATGTGAAAAATACATATCTCTGCACAGAAAGACAGGAGGAGGAGCTTGGTAGCCCCATTGAGAGCATCTGGGTTGAAATAAATGGAGCAAAGAATAAAAGGAACCTGGTGGTCGGAGTCTACTACCGGCCACCCAATCAAGGAGAAGACAAGGATGAAACTTTTGAAAAGCAAATAGCCAATGTTTTAAGGAAGCATGATGTAGTAGTAATGGGGGACTTCAATTTCCCCAATATTTGTTGGGAGACAAATTCTGCAAAACATGGCCCCTCCAGGAAATTCCTGACTTGTGTGGCAGATAACTTCCTCCTACAGAAAGTAGAGGAAGGAACTAGAGGATCGGCTATCCTTGACTTGATCCTAACCAACAGAGATGACTTAGTGGATAAAGTAGCAGTTACAGGAACTCTGGGGGAAAGCGACCATGTTGTACTTGAGTTCTTGGTTCTAAGGGAAGCAAAAGCTGAGTGTAGTCAAACGCGTACCCTGGATTTTAGGAAAGCTGATTTTCATAAACTCAGAACAATGATCAGTAAGGTCCCATGGCAAGCGATGGTAGCGAGAAAAGGAGTCCAAGATGGGTGGGAACTTTTAAAAAAGGAAATTCTCAAGGCACAATCACAAGCAATTCCAACAAGAAGAAAAGGTGGAAGACAACAGAAGAAGCCAATGTGGCTTCACAAAAAGCTTAGGGATGACCTGAAAACAAAAAAGGACACATATAGGAAGTGGAAAGAAGGCCAAGTAACAAAGGAAGAGTACAGGCAGATAGCACAGAATTGCAGGGATGGCGTCAGGAAGGCTAAAGGTGAGAATGAGCTGAGGTTAGCAAGGGATGTTAAAAACAACAAAAAGGCTTTCTTCAGTTACATGCATAGTAAAAGGCAGAGGAAAGAAATGGTGGTTCAGCTATTAAATAAGGATGGCAAAACGATAACAGATGACAAAGAAAAGGCAGAGGTGCTCAATTCCTACTTTGGCTCAGTCTTCTCCCAAAAGAGGGTCTATGACCCCCCTGGCAAAGGCGAAGTACAGGCTGAAGGGGCAGGATTGCTGCTTGAGATCGACAGGCATATGGTCAAGGAACACCTCATTACTTTGAATGAGTTCAAATCTCCAGGGCCAGATGAACTGCATCCTAGAGTAATAAAGGAAGTGGCAGAAGAACTCTCAGAACCGCTGTCTATTCTCTTTGAGAAATCATGGAGGACGGGGGAAGTGCCAGATGACTGGAGGAGGGCTAACGTTGTCCCTATCTTCAAAAAGGGTAAAAAGGAGGAACCTGGGGACTACAGACCAGTCATTCTGACATCAATCCCTGGGAAAATTCTGGAGCAGGTCATAAAGCAATCCATCTGGAAGCACCTTGACAACAATACTGTGATTACTCGAAGCCAACATGGATTTGTCAAAAACAAGTCTTTCCAGACAAATCTGATCTCATTTTTTGATCAAGTAACCTCCCTTGTAGACTGTGGGAATGCTGTAGACATCATATACCTCGACTTCAGCAAAGCTTTCGACAAAGTGCCCCATGATATCCTGATGAGCAAACTAGCTCGAAGTGGGCTAGATGAAACAACGATCCGGTGGATCCACAGTTGGCTACAGAATCGGACTCAAAGAGTGCTTATCAATGGGACCTTCTCAAACTGGGGAGAGGTAACGAGTGGGGTACCGCAGGGCTCAGTCCTGGGCCCAGTGCTCTTCAACATTTTTATTAATGACTTGGAGGAGGAGGTGCAGGGAGTGCTGATCAAATTTGCAGATGACACAAAATTGGGAGGGATAGCTAATACTTTGGAAGACAGAAACAAAATTCAAAGTGATCTGGATAGACTGGAGCACTGGGCAGAAAACAACAGAATGGCATTTAATAGGGATAAATGCCAAGTTCTGCACCTAGGAAAAAGAAACCAAATGCACAGTTACAAGATGAGGGATACGTGGCTCAACCACACTACAAGCGAGAAGGATCTTTGAATTGTTGTTGATCACAAGCTGAATATGAGCCAACAATGTGATGTGGCTGCAAAAAAGGCAAATGCTATTTTGGGCTGCGTTCATAGAAGCATTGCTTCCAAATCCCGGGAAGTACTAGTTCCCCTCTACTCAGCACTGGTTAGGCCTCATCTGGAGTACTGTGTCCAGTTCTGGGCACCACACTTTAAGAAGGATGCAGACAAACTGGAGAGGGTTCAGAGGAGGGCAACAAAGATGATCAGGGGACTGGAAACAAAGCCCTATGAAGAGAGACTGAAAGAACTGGGCATGTTTAGGCTTGAGAAGAGAAGACTGAGGGGAGATAGGATAGCACTCTTCAAGTACTTGAAAGGTTGTCACAGAGAAGAAGGCCAGGATCTCTTCTTGATCATCCCAGAGTGCAGGACACGGAATCATGGGCTCAAGTGACAGGAAGCCAGATTCCGGCTGAACATCAGGAAAAACTTCCTGACTGTAAGAGCAATATGACAATGGAACCAATTACCTGGGGAGGTGGTGGGCTCTCCCACACTGGAGGCCTTCAAGACGAGGCTGAACAGCCATTTGTCAGGGATGCTCTGACTTGGATTCCTGCATTGAGCAGGGGGTTGGACTCAATGGCCTTGTAGGCCCCTTCCAACCCTACTATTCTATGATTCTATGATTCTATGATCCCCCAATCCATCTGTGAGCAGACACCAGGAGAAGTGACACTGCATATTCCATGAAACATACAGGATGGATTCGAAAAAGTCCAGACATCCCTGCTCTTGGCTCTGTATTAGGAGTGCACGAAAGCCACTTACCTGGTCTCGTAGCTTTTTGCGGTGGGGGGGAGGTGCTTCGCTGCTCTCCCCCCGATGTTCAGGCTGGGGGGGGAGGCTTCCCACCTCGCCCGGCCAAAATTCAGGCTGGGGAGGAGGCGCCTCGCCTCGCCCGGCCGCAAAATAAAAAGTAAAAAAAAAAAAAAAAAGCCCCCGTGATAGGCTACGTGACGATTAACGTAGCCTATCACGGCTAGATTTGCAAAGTCAGCCGTGATAGGCTACATAAATCGTCACGTAGCCTATCACAGGTGACTTAAAAAAAAAAAGCACGTACGCAAATGACGGCCCCCATAGGGAGCCTCCATTCGCGTTCCTTATTTGGTCGCTGTAGTCTACGTAAATCTTTACGTAGACTATGGCGCAAATAATTTTCGCCGTAGTCTACGTAATCTTTACGTAGACTACAGCAACCAAATAAGGAACGTGAATGGCGGCTCCCTATGGGGGCCGCCATTAGCCGTACACGCTTTTTTTTTTTAAGTCACCCGTGATAGGCTACGTGACGATTTACGTAGCCTATCACAGCTGACTTTGCAAATCTAGCCATGATAGGCTACGTTAATCGTCACATAGCCTATCACGGGTGTGTTATTTTTTTTTTAGTTTTATTGGAATGGCGGCGGCGGCAGCTGGTCGAAAGATCAGCTGCCGCCCCCGCCCCTGACAAAGACCCGACGAACCGCCGCCGGGACCCGCCTCCGGGAGGAACATTCGGGAAAGGTAAGTCCCATCCCGGGGGCGGTGCGGGGGGCAGGGGGGTGCGGAAAATTTCTCCCCGAAACTTCTTCGGGGGGCTGAACACGTTGGCGCTCAGCCCCCCGAAGTTTCGGGGAGAAATTCTCCGCCAACCCTACTTTGTATATACCCCAGAAGTGTGGACTGGAGCATCTTTCTTGCAGTAAAGTATTTTCAGGCTCTCAACTGTTCCTGGGCACCCAGCGGGGCCACTGGGGCCTCCTGAACAAGAAGGGACACAAAAAGCTTCCTGTTTGGACTAGGACTTTGCTTAGACTTTAACCACAGTGGTCTTCCTGGTTCTGATGAGTGTGGGTGTGTTACTCAGCACTGACTCAGTGGCACAACTCCTGGTTTCTGGCTCTTCTCTGACAACTGACCACTACTGATGGGAGTACCAGCTAAGCTCCCCTAAATTCTCCAAAGATCATTTTGGTTTCTCCTCTTTCTGCTTTTGAACTTTGGAGGTGGGGGTGGGTGTTCAAATGGGAAAAGACCACATTTCTGTGTGTATTTTTCAGAAGTGTGTACTCTCCCCCCATTGAATAAAGTGTGAAAATGCACATTTTTAAGAAATACACATTTTACCAAGTGATTACAAATGTGGGAATTTGGGAACATTTTGCAAGCAAAAGGACTCCTGCCTGTGCTTGCAATTGTGAATAGGACATGTTTTATGATTTGCAAACAGAAACAAAGTTCTCACACATCATTACTGACTACAATCAGCCCTGACACAAGGCCTCATTGCTAGACCTCGCTGGTTGAGAGTAGTGTATATGGGATGAGGCTTCTTTGAGATAATCATGTTTCAAGCTGTATAGGGTTTTAATGGTTAAAACTAGGGATGAACAGATCCCCTCAATTTTGCTTCACGATTATTCCAATGCTCCAATAGCCCTTGGGATTCTTCCTTTTCTTTTTTTAAATGTTATCAGGAATCCTGGATTTCTGAATGCCCATAAAAGATTTTGAACATGCACCCTCAAAATACTATTTGAAAAGCAAAGTACCCAATCGTTTGGTTTCCTTTAGAAATTTAGAAAACAACAAAAAGCGAACAAAGCACAAAACACAGAATTATCCCTTTAAAAAAAGGCAAGATTTTTGTTCAAGTAAAAATTACTGGAAAACGAAATAAAACAGGCAGGAGGAATGTGATAGCAAGTTTGGGAATGTGCAGTGCAGACATCCCTCCCGCCATGGTCCCATTTGTGCTTGTGTTCAGGGTTGTGAATGAAGCATGTTAATTTGTGAATTGAAACGAACTTCTCCTACATCCCTATTCTCTAGAAAATCTATCCAGTGAAGTGGGCCCTCGAAATCTGGGCAGGAATATGCAAGAGGTCGATTCCATAACCCCCCTCTCCAAACCAATTACAACACCACAACACCACCCACCACCACAACTCCTTGATTTGGGCCTGAAAACAGATGGGTAGCCAGTGAAGATGTTATATCACACTGCATGGGGGAATGTGTGAGGTCAATGGGACCTAGAATAGCATCACGATTTGGCCAGATAGTTAAATAAAGTACAACACTTATATTTTACCTTTCTTCCACCATGGTATTCATGTGCTCATACACCAGCCTAAAATCTCAATTTAATGCAGGGCTTTCTGCTTGGGTTTTAAATGCATGATCATGGCAGATTCCCTTTACACGTGCTTCCTTTTCCCTGTCCCCTGTCCCCTTCCTTTTCCCCTTTATCTGAGTCTTCCATATGTTTCATTATACATCCACTAGATGGTGCTGTGGTCTAGCTCCTCTTATTGCTGGTTTTTAGTGATGTACGAAAGGTACTTACCTTTTGGGGATTATGCTGATGGTGCAGGGGGAGGAGTTCCATCCCTCCCCCTGGAATCCTTGACAGGGGGGGAGGCGCTCCGTTCCTCCCGCTCCCAGAATCCTGGCCGGACGGCTGTGCTCCGCAGCGATTCTGCGGAGCTTCCGGCCGGCTCCACCAGCAGCTGGACATCCGGCCGCTGGCTAGCAGGGCCGCAAATGGCGGCTGCCGTAGCCGCCACCGTTTGCGTCCCTGCAGTCAGCCGCGATAGGCTACGTAAATCTTTACGTAGCCTATCACAGCTGATTAAAAAACAAACGCGCGTACGCAAATGGCGGTGGCCATGGGCACTGCCATTTGCGTCCCTTATTTTGGCACGTCTTAGTCTACGTAAACATTTACGTAGACTAAGACGGCGAAAATAAGGGGAACGCAATTAGCGTAGCATCTACACTATTTGCGTTCCCCTTATTTTCGCTGTCTTAGTCTACGTAAATGTTTACGTAGACTAAAACGTGCCAAAATAAGGAACACAAATGGCGGTGGCCATGGCCGCCGCCATTTGCATATGCGCGGTTTTTTTTTTTTGTTTTAAGTCAGCCGTGATAGGCTACGTAAACATTTATGTAGCCTATCACGGTGTTTTTTAAAAAAATCTAGCCGTGATAGGCTACATAAATCTTTACGTAGCCTATCACTTTTTTTTTTTTTTTTAAACCTGGAAATGGCGGCGGTGGCAGCCGGTCGAAAGACCGGCTGCCGCAGCTGCCGCTGCCGAACCACCGCCGAACTGCCGCCGGAGCCACCTCCACCAGGAAGATCTGCCCCAGGTAAGTCCCGTCCCGGGGGGGGTGGCAGGGGGTGGCGGGCCATTCTGCTACCGATTTTGGGGGGCCGAACGCACTGGCATTCGGCCTCCCCGAGATCCGTGGCAGAACTTTCGTACATCCCTACTGGCTTTCCTCTTTCCACAAGGGAACTCAAGCGGAACTCAAGCACAGTAATTTGATAGCTCATCATATCTGATCTTTTAAGAAAGGGAATAAAGGTCATTTAGTGTGAGCAATGCCCTTGAGGTTGCCGACATCATCTAAAGGACCCACAAACATCCAGAAGTAACCAATCTCAATAGCACGATAAAAGCTCCATGTGAAGAAGCTCAGGGTTCAAAACTACTCTCCAATCCAGGCTTTGACCAGACCTAGATGTTTAGCAGGAATGCTACACCATGTACCCTCATATATGTGCCTCCACATGGATGTCTATGTGTATGGACACCTCCTTCCATTCACAGAGCTCCCATGGTCAATTGGGGCAGCTGTATTTTACAGCTGAATACATTTCAAAGTTAGGGATGTAAAGCTGTTGTAGAATCACGTTCTTGTTATTCCATTTAACAGGCCTGTGTGTGTTTGGGGGGAGGGGGTGGCTTAGAAGCAAAATAAGGTTTTCTCCTGCATGCACTAACTGGGATATTTATGTTATAGTAATAATAATTAATGGGACAGTAGCAGTTGCTTGCACCGGACTCAAGATCAAGAACTGATTACAAATGCAGAGGGATGAGACTGCATATTAAACATTATGTGAACAAGAATGGCTCTGACTTAAGGAGAAATGCCCGGTGATCTGGAAACTACAGAGCTAGGTTGAAATTACATATTGTATAGCATTTATGAAACCAGTGGAGGAAAGTAGTTTTCCTTTCTACACATTGCAACATTTTAATAGTGATACTATCTATGCATCAGATTAGACAGGTGGTTTCAAGCTACTTTTGGATGAGCTCAAATCCAGCAAGAGAGATCTGTTTTAACAATATAAGAACATAGGAAGAGCCCTGATGGATAAGACCACAGGTCTATCTAGTGTATTCCTAACTGACCATAGAGATTTTAGAGGCAGACAAGTACCGATATTTGTGGTGGTGGTGGTGGTGGTGGGATCTATGCTCTACTTACATTGTTGGTAGCTTAAAAATGGTAGGAGGACCTAATCTTGGTGATCAAAGATTAGTCCTCACAGGATGTAGGAATCTCATAAAGCACAGACCTCATTTTTGTCCCTTAAAATGAAGGGTGTTTTGTGTTTCTTCTTCCTGGAAATTTTCCGGTGGGGTGGGGGTGGAATAGGAAGCACACACACACACATGCACACACACACACACATGCACACACACCACGGAGGTCTCTGGATAAGCCCTCTGCTCAATTAAAGATTGATAAGGTGTTCTAACTATTCTTCATCTCTTTCCTTCGTACTGATGTTTCAGAGGGAAGTTCCCTCCCCCGCCCCCATCACAACTATGAAAAGATGGAACCGATTTTCCATTTGCTGTTTTCTGCTTTATTTACCTCCATTACATGTTTCCTCCCAGTTCTTTCCCTCCCTCCAATCTGTTCCTTTTCAGTCCCTCCACGTGTATGTATTTGTCATGCAGCAGAGGAGAGCTCTGGATGACACAGGAGATTAATGTACACGGCTGTTTCAACTGTGATTGCATACCAAACAGTATCCTTTGCTTTTCTATCATCACTAATTTCAATGCAAAAAAGAGAAAAAGAGCGCCTTACACTTCAGTTGTTTTAATCTTGTTAAAAATATTTTCTTTTTCTGCCCTTATGAAGACCAACTGCAGCAAGATTTATCATGCGCCTGCTAGTTGTACACAGAGCTGAGCTGAAATTTCTCACAAAACATTTTTCCTGAGAAAATGTCTGAGAGTTTTGTTTTTGTTTTTAATCACCCCCATAGGGAAAAAAAAAGGAATTATGATTATTATTTATTACATTTCTATACTGCCCAATAGCCAAAGCTCTCTGGACAGTTTACAAAACATTAACACTTTAAAAATGAAAGGCCACTTCGCAGAATTTTCTCTGAATATTCATTCTCCACCATTAACTTGTTCTGGTGGCGACCATCCCTTCCACCCTGCACAGTGCCCCAGACTCATGCTAGGTTGGGGCATTGTGCAATATGCAAAATGGTGGCCAGGCTGCTACCGCTTATACCAGCAGCAACAATAACAACTCCTTAGAAGTGTGTGAGGTGGTGTGGGGGGGGGGAGAAAGAGAGAGAGAGAGAGAGAAGCTTGCTACTGGCACCTCCGAGAACCTGTTTGACAATTGCTCCTCCCCCTGGAGAAATTTGGTGAAATGGTCCCTCCTCCAATTTCTTTCCCCACAAATAGGGTGTGGACATTTGCTCACAGCTCTAGTGTATCCTTTCAACCCTTTGGCTGTGTGTGTTCTGGATACCTGAAGGACCACTTACTTCCATTCAGACTTCTGCAGGTGTTAAGATATTCATTTCAGATACTTTTCTGGTTTCTCTAACCATCCGAGGTGGGGCTGGTGGATACCAAGGACAGACCTCTTTCAGCGCTGGTGCCCCTGGCTGTTTATGAAATGTCATCCCCAGGGAGGTCTTCTTCACACCCCTCATGTTAGGTTTCAGGAACCAGGTGAAGACCGTAAAACAAACAAACAAACAAACACTTCTCAAATGGAAACACCAAGGCTCAACTCCAATGGCAATGTTCTTCTGCTTTTGAAATTTATGGGATTTTCAGAAGCCATAGCATGTTACATGGGAATAGAGGTCTTCTCAGTTAAAAAATAAATTTACTGGATATGTCCAGGTGGCAGGGCATATCAAAAGTAGCTTTTAACAACTCTAATTTGTTTATTTATTTATCTATCTATTGCTCTAAGAAATTTTACACAGACAAATCCTTTGTTGGACACTTTTTACAGACTAAAGTATAATTACCTGCATGCATGTATAAATAATTATGATAAATGTATTAATAAAATGCCATAATAATAATAATAATAATAATAATAATAACAACAACAATAATAATAATAACAACAACCACTGCAAGTAAAATAATAGAAGGTCTTAGGCTTCAATCCTATTCCCATGCATAAATAAACATGCATAAATTGCCTTCATTCATAAATAAATAAGTTTGATAATGTATATTAACACAATGTCTTTATAATAACCACTGCAAGTAAAATAATAGCAGGCCTTAGACTTCAATCCTATTCCCTTGTACTGTTTCTTCTTCTTCTTCTTCTTCTTCTTCTTCTTCTTCTTCTTCTTCTTCTTCTTCTTCTCTCTCTCTCTCTCTCTCTCTCATGACACAATGCATCTCATGAAACAATGCATCTTATAGCATTGTGCTGGTAGTAAACAAAAATCAAAGAAATAAACCTACATAAAAGATTGTAACGTGTTATTTGTACTTATAATATTTAAAATAAAATATAATTTGCATAATATCATCTATTGCAAAAATCATATTTTTTTTAAATACTAATTGTATAGAAACTTGTGTTTTGCATAACATTATCTAACACTGCAATCCTATACACGTCTATTCAGAAGAAAGCCCAATCAAGTTCAATGGGACTTACTCCCAGGTAAGAGTGTATAGGACTGCTGAGTATAATAGGTCTTTCTGACTAATGCTAATATTTATTTACTCATTCATAATCATTATTTTTTCTCCTACTTTGATATGTCTTGCTCTGACCTGATTTGTATATAACTGAAGGGCTTCCAGGTAATCAAATTCATAATAAAATCAATAATAGAACATAATGGGTGTTGAGTAATCAAATTTGATAAAGATATGGGCTTCTCAAGTGGTTGGAGTTTTTTTGTGATCATCAATTTTAATTTTGTTAATACAACTAGGGATGTACGAAAGTCACTTAACTTTTCGCGGATTCTGTTCGTGGGGGGGGAGGCGCTCCGTCCCTCCCCCCAGAATCCTCAATGGGGGGGAGGAGATCCGGTCCTCCCCCCCAGAATCCTCGACAGCTGGCTCTGCTCTGCAGTGGCTCTGCGGAGCGGCCAGCCAGGGCTGGCCATAGCCGGATTTCCAGCCATGGACTGGCTGGTATGGGTGCAAATGGCGGCCGCTGTAGCGGCCACCATTTGCGTCCAGCCAGGCAGCCATGATAGGCTACATAAGTCTTTACGTAGCCTATCATGGCTGGGCAAAAAAAAAAAAAAAATGGCGTACACAAATGGCAGCTATGGTGGCTGCCATATGCGTTCCTTATTTTTCCCCATTTTAGTCTACGTAAATATTTACGTAGACTATGACAGAGAAAAAAAGGGGAACGCAAATAGTAGGGATCTATGAAAATCACTTACCTGTTTGCGGATTATGTTTATTGGGGGGGAGGAGTTCTGTCCCTCCCCCCGGAATCCTGGACAGTGGGGAGGCGCTCCGTTCCTCCCACCCGGAATCCTCCGCAGCCGGCTGTGCTGTGTGGCAGCTCCGTGGAGCAGCCGGCCAGGCCCAGCCAGCAGAGAGCCATCCGCAGTCGGATTTCCAGCCGTGGAGGGCTCTGGGGAAAAAAAAAAAACCCCGCATACGCAAATGGCGGCGGCTATGGCCACCGCCATTTGCATATACTTTCTTTTTTTAACCCAGTCGTTTTAGGCTACGTAAGTTTTTACATAGCCTAAAACGTCTGGGTAAAAAAAAAAAAAAGTATATGCAAATGGCGGCGGCCAATGGTGGCATAGCCTATCACGTGTGTGTAAAAAAAACAAAAAAAAACCTGCAAGTGGCGGTGGAGGCAGCCAGTCGGAAGACCAGCCGCTGCCGCTGCCTGGAAGATCCGCCCCAGGAAAGTCTCATCCCGGGGGGATCCGCGGGGGGGCCGGAGGGTGGCAGGCCATTCCGCCACAGATTTCAGGGGGCTGAATGCACTGGCATTCGGCCTCCCCGAGATCCATGGTGGAATCCTCTGCAATCCTTAGCAAATAGCATAGTGGGAGCTATTTGCATTCCATTTTTATTTGCCGTTTTAGCCTATGTAAGTATTTACGTAGGCTAGAACGGCAAAAGTAAAGGAATGCAAATAGTGCCCACTATGCTATTTGTGTTCCTCCTTTTTTTGCCATTTTATCTTATGTAAATATTTACGTAAGATAAATCGGTGAAAAATAGGGAACGCAAATGGCGGCTGCCGTAGCCTCCGCCATTTGCGTACGCTGGGTGTTTTTTGGGGGGGTTAGCCATGATAGGCCATGTAAATTCTTACGTAGCCTATCATGGCTACAAGGATGGCAATGGCGGCGGCAGCAGCAGGCCGGCCATGGCCGGCCAGGAGACCAGCCGCCACCTCCGCCAAGTCCGCTGCATCCGCCCCAGGTAAGTGTCATCACAGGGGGATTCTGCGGGGGGGTGGGGGGGCAGGGGGCCGTTCCACCATGGATTCCAGGGGGCCAGATTCTAAAGAATCCAGCCCCACTGGAATCTGTGGTGGAATTCTCTGCCATCCCTAAATACAACCCAGATAATGTAATGAAGAGAACACCTACTGTGCCTCAGCATCAAAGATCTACTCATTTTAAAGCAGCAGTTCAGAAAACTTTCCCCCTGAGTAATGATTTCCAGTCATAACTTGCCTCAATGTCATGTATATTTCATTGCAGTAACATCTTCTTCAACACCTGAGCAAATTGTCCCCCCCCCCACCCTTAGGTCATGTTTTCTTTATTTTCTGGTCTTGATCTTTGACTGGATTCAGAGAGCTTTTGAATAAATTAACATCATTTCGGAGTTCACCAATTCTTTGTTTGTTCTTCACCAATTTAGCCAACTGTCAGTCCTTCTAACAGTGGATTTATGGTGAGTTCTAACTGTTACTGAGCCAAAATGGGTGGCTGAGAGATTAGAGGGATTTACAAACATGTCATGGGAACACCAAGGTTTGCAGAAGAACAAACACATTAAAAAGGGGCAAAAACCAACCACCCAGTCAACAACCCAAAACAGCCTAATTAGGACTAGGGATGTGCAATGCTAGGAATTCCATTCTGTTTAAGTCCAATGGAATTCTGCAGTGTTTCCATTGCGAGCGGAGATGGGTTAAAGAAGACGCAGACAACAAGCTTGGGTTGAAAATTGGGCCACATTTATTGAAATAGCTGCAAAGGGGTAACTAGGACGGGCATCTAACTGTGTCAGCGGCTAGCTGGCACTTCTTGGGCAAAAACATACCCAGCCTGAGGGGTGGCAGTGATTTCACCATCCCTCCGGACTGCCCCTTCTGGGGGAGGTAGACCTTCCGGTTTCACCCCCAACCCGGTGCCGCGAAACACCTGGGTGAGTGAGTAGGGTTGGTCTCCCAGGCAACCCTTATCCCCCCGCCGAGCCGCACAACCCGTTCGGGGGGCTCTCAGGCGTTACCTGTCACCATAAGGTGCCTCTGCATGCACACCATCCCTACTTTCCTGTTTTGCCTCTCCTAGCCGCCACAGGAGTCACAAGCCTAGAGCTTGTGAAACTCCCCCAACCTGCACAGAAGAACTTCCCACAGGCCCCTTTGCAGATCAGACAGACATATGTTATTCACTAAATGAGACAGGCGGACACCGTCCTACCTGTAACGCTCCCTCCATGTCCACAGAATTCCCTGGCGGGTGGTGCATCCATCACCTCATTCACCTGGCAATAAGCCATTTCTCTGTGCACTTTCCAACGTGCCCTGCCACTGGCAATGTCATTCCATTCCTTCCCATTGATCCATGGGAGCAGTGAGGGCTGCAATAGGCTACTTCCGGCCAGGTATGCCAGACGACCTGTATCTCAACCAAGGCCTGTTCCATCAGGTCCTCGCCTGGCTTACAGCCGAAGTCATTCCCTCCAATGTGCAGCACCTGGACCAGCGGAGGAAGACTGACAAACTTGGTGGGACAGAGTGAGGAGGGGACTCCCACCGTATGCTACGTCTATGGAGCCACTGGATCTTAATGTGACAGGGTGACAGAAGCTGAATTCTGAAGAAGACATACAAGCTCTTCATGCAGCTCCAGACATCGAAACGTGCCCATGTAAGAGCACCCGTACCGGCGTACAATGAGTCTGCTGGTCTAAGGAAGAAGCACATTAAGGGAAACTACACAATTGCCCTTAAGTCAACAGCAAACCGTTGAAGTGATAAAAACGGAGGCCCCACCTCAGACCCGTGCATGCCATAATACCCATAAGGTGCCGCCAGAGCATAATCCATTGACTTGCGGTTGGCTGTGGGCCACTGCCGTGCCCTTGCCATGCCGATTAATTTGATCACCAAATATGTAAATGGATTACTTTGGGCCAGACCTGTACCTTGCAGCAAATCAAGGCCCTCCGGGACAAGTCGGCCTTGTGAGCCCAGACCAACCCTGCATTCCGTTAGGGCTGCTACTTGGAACAGGGAAACGTCTTATTGGAAAGCTCAAATGGAGGGCCATTACCCCCGGAGCCCGAAAGGGGTATCCAGAGAGAGAGGGTGGTTAATTTACTAATGCAGGCAAACATCTGCGCCCAACACTATCTTGCATGCCAAAACCTAAATTCTGACATGGAGTCAGTGAAACCCACCTTTGTGGGCTGGAAGGCTAAATGGCCAGCTTGCGACTTATGGTCCCAAATGGTCTGTTGTTCCTTATGGAGGTGTGAAATTGTGGCCAATGATCTATAGATAAGGGCCATGAATCCTATCGCTGAGGTTTTGCCTAATGCGCGGCAGACACACCCTGCTCTGTCGCAGGTGGCTTCTGTATGGAGAGCCATGGAATGCAGGCTGGCATGCCTGGCTTCAGTATCCCGATCTCCCATAGTACTGCAAGGATGGGATCTGGGAATGGAGCACCCACGGGGCTAAGGCCCGGAAGATGCTGACCTAATTTCATGACAAGGCATCGACAATTGGGTTTGCCTAACCCAGCACATGGTGGACCCAGAACCAGGTGTTGTAATACTGACTCTGGAGCGTGAACACACTAACACATGACATGACCCTCCAATTTCGGGAGGACGGAAAATGAATAACGTGGTCATGTTGTCATAGCGAAGGGGGGGTACTGACTTGGCTATAAGGTTATCCCTCAATGTGCTTGGCGGGGGCGGCAGCCTCCACTCTACAGGCCTTTACCCACTGCACGATTCGACCTGCCCTAAGAATCTGAAACCCCTTGGGGTAGGGGCGGAACCATGTGAGTCCGCAGTCTGGCTTTGAGGAGAGGCTCACGCTTCTGAAAGGAGGTGCCATTAAAGCCCTACTAAGTTGAAGCCATGCCTGATGTATCACTAATTGGAGCTGTGCCTAATGGACCTAAAAATTGTCCTGAGGGAGGTGAGAATAACACCTAAGGGTATCGGATTGGCTTCACCGAATGTTGCTGTGGGAGACAGGCCCTCAGCCTTTGTGAGCTAAGGGGCACTGAAGTAACAGAAAAGGGGAAGCAATACTTGCGTTAGGTCAGAACAATGACCACCATCTTTGGACTCCATGTAGTACATGCCCATCAGGGACCCGTGGCCGGGATCCCAGACAAAGACAGCTGCCTCAACGAAGAGGTGTGACACACTGAGCAGAGATGATCAGGGATCTCGTGATAATTGACTGGCCCTCAGAAAAGAGAGGTTACGAATCAGGATAAACTCCCTAGAGGATTTCCTGGGCACCATTTTGAGAAGGGAGATCCCTAGAATAGCTAATGGGGTGTGGAAAAAAGAGGGGGGGCTAAAACCCTTCTACCAGTACTGCATTGTTAACCTCTCCTGAACCTGTCGAAGCCTAGCAAGGAGAAATGTTGCTTACGAAGTAGGGATGGTCTATGTTGACCTAAAGAAAAAATGCTAGGAGGCCCTAGAACCTAGCATAAACCGTGTTCCAAGTTAAGACTCGTTCCCCCAGTTGGGTAGTGTCTTCAAGCCGGAGTATCAGCGCCAACCTTACTAGGCATTGGCCATCCAGAGCTTCCTACTGCCTCGGCTTTTCCAAGGGGACCCTCCCCTCCTGAGCATTGGACAAGAGGTGCAAGAGTGCTGACTGCTACAAGGGAGCCTTCACGATGAAAACTGCACGTGTGCTGGGAGCATGTGCCCATTGGGGCTTTACTCCCAGCACAGATAGCAGTGCGGAAGCAGCGGACCCACCATAGGCCGAGGGCCAGTGCGGGAGACCACCTGGTGAACGTGGCCACTGCCGGATCTGTTGCGACCCCAGCTGGGAAGGAGTCAAAATTGGAGTGAAAGGTCCTGGTCAAACAGGTCCTTACGCAGAGAAGGGCAATGGCGGCCCTCCTGCGAGAGGCCTAAAGCCATTCGCACACCTCCTCGGGCGAAAGACATTATGAGAAGGAGTAGCCCTGGTGACAATACAACTCGCCAGATTAGCATAAGGATCTGATATGCCCCTTACATGGATGTCCAAAACGGGCGGGGGCAGGCGAGGGATCCTACTTAATCCAGGAAAAAACCCTGTAAGATGATGCATTAAGCGGCTGGGGTTACTGGGGTGTGACTGACGGAGCTGCAGGCGGCCCGAGCGTCATATAGGGAGATGACATTGGGAGGGACAGCCGCCCCCAGGTAGGTAAGCTAAGGCAGCAACCCCCCAGCCCTAAGGGTCATCCGTCTGAACAACTGGGGTGAGGTGCAGTCATCTCACCCATATCCAGGGCAGCCGTGTCTGGGTCCCCGGGAGCAAGGGAGGCGATACCACTTGCATTGCTCCTGATGGAGATGCCTCATGAGGGCGGACTGCCTTCAGGTGTGCTGTGTCGCCTGGGCGAAACCCCAAGGAGGAGGATGTTGCTTGGATCACTGCTGACGGAGATGCCGCAGGAAGGTGGACTGCCTACAGTGGTGGGGTGCTGCCATGGTGAACCTGCGAAGGCGAGATGGAGGCCTCAATGGCGTCCAGGTGCCCTGAACCCAGAGACGCGCTGTACCAATCGTGGGCACTCTGATCCCCAGCTGGAAAAAACCGAGGTTGTTGCTTGTGCGCCCAGGAAAGATAAGGCAGCAGAAGGGAGGAGCTCCGCTGAAGGCGGTGAGCCTTCTGGAAGAGCCGATGAAGAGGAGGTGGATGCCTCAATAGCATCCAGGCGATCTGAAATAGAAAGGAGCAACGAGCGTTGGGTCTGCTGTCATGTTCGCTTGTGCTGGACCACTGAGGATTTTTGTGCCTGGCCAGGGGAGGAGGAGGGATCCCCGAGGAACGCTCAGCAGCTTCCAAACGAGAAAAAATTGATGCCAGTACCGGGTCTGCGTCCACATCAGAGTCAGAATCGGGCCTTGGCAGTGGACTTTGGGGAGGGGGGTGGGGCCCTGCCATTCCCTTTCTTACCACCCTGGCCCTTCTTAGGAGGCATGATGCAGGAGGTGAATTAAGCAAGCTATCTGTCAGGGTGGACACTGAGCCCATAGGATCCCAGAGTAGTTCTAATGCTGAGGAAGAGCAGTCGCTCCTGGGAGAGGAGCGCGCTCCTCTTTCCCAGGACCAACAGCTGACGGTGTTTCCTCCCCCCCACATTCCTAGTTTTAGTTAGCAGTCAAGGGAGTGACCGAGCACAGATAGCAGACTTAGTGAAGGCGCGCACTCAACGGTTGCGCCCCGAGGATCCAAGGGAAAAGGGGAGGGATTCTCCCTAGTCCTTATATTCAGGGGTCTGCCAGTAATTGCTTTTCAAACGGGGACCAACTGTTCAACTTAGGGCATAGGTACTCTGCTGCTCAGATCTAGTTGATACCTGTAGAGTTGTTAAGTTGCAAAGGAAGAATAAATCTTTGAAAAGAATCCCTTTGTCTATGTCTGGACTTGGCTACTGGATTAGACTGAGAGAGCCCTCTAAGGAGCTCTTGACACCATCAAAGAGTTAATAAAGCCGCTGGGCACCCCAGACAATAGGCAGCCACCCCACAGTCTTACGATCTGTGGGTATGAGTTCCAGACCGAGACAGAGAGGCCTGGGGATGAAGATGGGAGCGCTGCGCTACCGTTTAGATAGAAAATCAGATTTTCAAGAGGCGCAGCCAGGGGCCAAAGGTGATGGGAGCTGCGTTTGAGCGTGGGCGCCCACAGCCGAGGGCACCCTGTCACGGGAGGCGCCAAACAGGCAGTCGCCGCTGTTACGCAATTTTATTAATGAAATATTTAATAATCGTAATTTAATGATTTTTTATTATTTTTTTATTATTAATATTAATATTATTATTTATTTAATTAAAGCTTTCTTTTCATGCAAACATAGGAAGCTGCCTTATACTGAGTCAGACCCTGGGCCCATCTAGCACGGAATTGTTGACACTGACTGGCAGCAGCAGATCTCCAAAGTTTCAGGCAGGATTCTTTCGTAGCCCTACCTGGAGACGCTGGGGATTAAACCTGGGGCCTTCCTCATGCCAAGCATGTGCTCTACCACTGAGCCGCAGCTCCTCCTATTTTTTTTTTAATTATTATTATTTATTTATTTATTTATTTATTTATTTTTGGGTGGGAGGGGGAGACGTCGCAAGCCCGTGGGAGGCGACCAATCGGGCTGTGATATACACGCCCCGACTCGGCTCAGCAGCCAGGCGCCCCTCCAACAGGCAGGCTCGGCTGACCAGTGGGGGGGGCAGTCAGACCGTCGCTTGGAGCGCTGCCGCCAGCAAACACCGGCGCCGTGCTCACCCGCCCGCCGACGCCTCCCGCCGGGAGCAACACCTCAGGGAGGCCGGCAAGGCGAGGAGGAAGAGCAGGCCAGAGTCCCTCAGCGTGACTGAGGAGAAAGGAGGGGGCGGGCGCACTGCAGCCTCAAGAGCCAGGGCCCTCAGCATGCGTGACGACACCGGTCTCCAGCAGGCCGGCGTCCTTCGTCGTTTCTGGCGGAGCTGCAGTTCTCTCTAGCTGCGTTGAGCCAGAGAGCTGAGTTTGAGAAGGGGGCTGAGTTTAAGGCAACTCAGCCTGCCCCTCCTTGCATGGTGGTGCCACTGGGGTGCACCAATCAAAGGCCCCTGCGTCATGCCACCCCACCCACCCGCAATGCCCCCCCCTTTTAGATTCTGGAAATATTTTGCCCATTTGTTTCATGTTCCACTATTTATGCAAATTTGCCCTTAAAAAGGGAGAGGGGATCTATGAAAGATAGGAAGACTAAAAACCGAGTATTCTAAAAATATATTTAAGATAACATTTCAGCATTCACCCTCATCAGTAGCTGTGCTCTTAACTGGGTATCGGGATCGGCAATTTGGAATGCCTGGAGATGAAAGTTCCTTCAGAGAAACAAACAAACAAACAAACAAAGGCAACAACAACAACAACCAGAGGTATGAGTGGTATTTTGCTTATGAATTGTCCTCCAGATTAAGGCCATTGAGACTAAGAATTCTCTGTCTATATATCCAGAAATGAATCTGCCCTTTTTTCAAGCACATCATTGCCTTTGTTTGTTCTGTTGGACTCGGAAGCTACTGTAAATTCAAGAGACTATGTGAAGGAAAGCTAAAATGTCTTGCAACAGGCTTCTTCAGTTTTTTGGTAAGAATTGCAGATTTGTGGTTACAGAACCTTGTTCTTAGGTCTTTTGTAGTTTTCCCTACACATTGGATACAGGTAGATTTGTGATTGTGTGCAATTGCCCAAGATGGGAAATACCCCCCCCCCAAGCACAAATTTCAGGATCCCCACCCCAAATACTTTTGCAAATTCCCACCTTAAAAAAGAAAAAGAAAAAAGACGGGTGGGGAAAGGGGTGGGAATCCACATATTGTCTCAAATCGCTAGATCAAGTCAATGCCAGTGCGAGGAAACAGAATGAAATACGCAGGGTCAAACTGGAAAAAATCTGTCAGGTTTTCACTCACTTCCCTTGAATTCTCATACATTCCTAATTAGTACTGCATGCTAGCTGCCCCATCACATTGAGGGTCAGTTGGAAGAGAAAGGTGGAAAACTGGGCAGGCAGGAAACGGATTAGAATATCCTGGATGTGAGCACTGATATCTGGAAGGCTGCATTCCTATTAGATGTTCAGAATACACTGCAATATCTTCTCCATCGATACAAGCACACACATCCGTTCACAGACACCCTCCAACCAAACCAACCACATCCACACACACTTTATTCACACAGCTGGAATCGATACTGAGTCCCCTTTGCAAGCAGCATAGAGTGGGGGAAGTAGGGATGTACGAAAGTTCCGCCACGGATCTTGGGGAGGCCGAATGCCAGCGCATTCAGCCCCCCGAAATCGGTGGCAGAATGGCCCGCCACCCCCCACAGGACGGGACTTACCTTGGGAGGATCTTCCTGGCGGCAGTGGCTCCTGTGGCAGCCCCGGTGGCGGTTCAGCGGCTGCCGTGGCCGGTCTTCTGACCAGCTGCCACCGCAGCCATTTCCAGTTGAAAACAAACAAACAAACAAAAAAAGTGATAGGCTACGTAAATGTTTATGTAGCCTATCACGGCTGACTTAAAAAAAAAAAAAGCACGCGTACGCAAATGATGGCGGCCATGGCTGCCGCCATTTGCTTTCCTTATTTTGCAATATCTTAGTCTACATAAACATTTACGTAGACTAAGACGGCGAAAATAAGGGGAACGCAAATAGCGTAGACGCTACGCTATTTGCGTTCACCTTATTTTCGCCGTCTTAGTCTATGTAAATGTTTACGTAGACTAAGACGTGCCAAAATAAAGAACGCAAATGGTGGCGGCCAAGGGCGCCGCCATTTGCGTACGCGCATTAGGGATGGCGGAGAATTTCTCCCCGAAACCTCGGGGGGCCGAGCGCCAACGTGTTCGGCCCCCTGAACAAGTTTCGGGGAGAAATCCTCCGCACCCCCCCGCCCCCCGCACCCCCTCCGGGACGGGACTTACCTTCCCTGAATGTCCCTCCCGGCGGCGGGTCCGGCTGGCAGTTCATCGTGTGTTCGAGCAGGACGGGAGCGGCAGCCGGTCTTTCGACCGGCTGCTGCCGCCGCCATTGCAAT
The DNA here is from genome assembly GCF_057233095.1 of Heloderma suspectum. Taxonomy (NCBI): domain Eukaryota; kingdom Metazoa; phylum Chordata; class Lepidosauria; order Squamata; family Helodermatidae; genus Heloderma; species Heloderma suspectum. Next base: position 9,422,071 of record NC_139466.1, read on the forward strand.
CAAAGAAAAAAAAAAAAGTCCCCTGATAGGCTACGTGACGATTCACGTAGCCTATCACGGCTAGATTTGCAAAGTCAGCTGTGATAGGCTACATGAATCGTCACGTAGCCTATCACGGGTGACTTAAAAAAAAAAAAGTGTGTACGGGTAATGGCGGTCCCCATAGGGAGCCACCATTCCCGTTCCTTATTTGGTCGCTGTAGTCTACGTAAATGTTTACGTAGACTACGGCGAAAATAAGGGCAACGCTATTTGCGTTCCCCTTATTTTCGCCGTAGTCTACGTAAACATTTATGTAGACTACAGCAACTAAATAAAGAACGCGAATGGCGGCTCCCTATGGGGGCCACCATTCGCGTACGCGCTTTTTTTTTTTTTAAAGTCACCCGTGATAGGCTACGTGACGATTCACGTAGCCTATCACGGCTGACTTTGCAGATCTAGCCATGATAGGCTACGTGAATCGTCACGTAGCCTATCAGGGGACTTTTTTTTTTTTTTTCACTTTCGTGTTCGCGGCCGGGTGAGGCGGCAAGCCTCCTCCCTGGCCTGAATTTTGGCCGGGCGAGGCGGGAAGCCTCCCCCCCAGCTTGAATTTCGGCCGGGCGAGGCGGGAAGCCTCCCCCCCCGGCCTGAACTTCGCGGGGGGAGCAGCGAAGCGCTCCCCCCCACCGCGAACAAGCTGCGAGAAAAGGGAAGTGACTTTCGTCCACCCCTAACGCGCATGTTGTTGTTTTTTTAAAATCAGCCGTGATAGGCTACGTAAACATTTACGTAACCTATCATGGCTGACTGCAGGGACGCAAATGGCGGCAGTTACGGCCACCGCCATTTGCGTCCCTGCTAGCCAGCGGCCAGATGTCCGGCTGCTGGCGGAGCCAGCCGGTGGCTCCGCAGAATTGCTGCGGAGCACAGCCGGCCAACCAGGATTCCAGGGGGGAGGAACGGAGCGCCCACCCAGGCCAGGATTCTGGGGGGAGGGATGGAACACCTCCCCCCCAGCATCAACATAATCCACAGAAAGGTAAGTCACTTTCGTACATCCCTAGGGGGAAGGGACAGGCATGTGTAAATCAGCCCAATTCAAGCTTGTAGATATTCTCCAAATTCCACCTTGAAGCTCATTCTGACTCAAGTCCATATCATAGAATCATAGAATAGTAGGGTTGGAAGGGGCCTACAAGACCATCGAGTCCAACCCCCTGCTCATTGCAGGAATCCAAGTCAGAACATCCCCGACAGATGGCTGTCCAGCCTCATTTATGTTCCTAAAGGATGTACAAGAGGCAGAAAAGCAAAAGTAATTAGGCAATAAGGCAAAAGAAACCTGAAAACATCTCTGTTAAGTAATCTGCCTTTTTTCTATTTATGGGTTGAACTTTTCAAATGCTTGTAAAAACATGACTCCACAGGCCCTGCTATTTATTTTATGTATTTATTTACAACATTTGTATACCTAGAATCATACAATAGATTAGTAGGGTTGGAAGGGGCCTACAAGGCCATCGAGTCCAACCCCCTGCTCAATTCAGGAATCCAAGTCAGAGCATCCCTGACAAATGGCTGTCCAGCCTCATCTTGAATGCCTCCAGTGTGGGAGAGCCCACCACCACCCTAGGAAATTGGTTCCATTGTTGTATTGCTCTAAAAATCAGGAAGTTTTTCCTGATGTTCAGCCAGAATCTGGCTTCCTGTAACTTGAGCCCATTATTCCGTGTCCTGCATTCTGGGATGATTGAGAAGAGATCCTGGCCTTCCTTTCTGTGACAACCTTTCAAGTACTTCAAGAGTGCTATCCTATCGCCCCTCCGTCTTCTCTTCTCAAGCCTAAACATGCCCAGTTCTTTCAGTCTCTCTCCATAGGGCTTTGTTTCCAGTCCCCTGATCATCTTTGTTGCCCTCCTCTGAACCCTCTCCAGTTGGTCTGCTTCCTTCTTAAAATGTGGTGCCCAGAACTGGACACAGTTCTCTGAATGAGGCCTAACCAGTGCTGAGTAGAGGGGAACTAGTACTTTCTGGGATTTGGAAGCTATGCTTCTATTAATGCAGCCCAAAATAGCATTTGCCCATTTTGCAGCCACATCACATTGTTGGCTCATATTCAGCTTGTGATCAACAACAATTCCAGGATCCTTCTCGCTTGTAGTGTTGTTGAGCCACGTATCCCCCATCTGGTAACTGTGCATTTGGTTTCTTTTTCCTAGGTGCAGAACTTGGCATTTATCCCTATTAAATGTCATTCTGTTGTTTTCTGCCCAGCGCTCCAGTCTATCCAGATTACTTTGAATTTTGTTTCTGTCTTCCAAAGTATTAGCTATCCCACCCAATTTGGTGTCATCTGCACATTTGATCAGCATTCCCTCCACCTCCTCCTCCAATTCATTAATAAAAATGTTGAAGAGCACTGGGCCCAGGACTGAGTTCTGCAGTACCCCGCTCGTTACCTCTCCCCAGCTTGAGAAGATCCCATTGATAAACACTCTTTGAGTCTGATTCTGTAGCCAACTGTGGATCCACCGGATCATTGTCATCTAGCTCACTTTGAGCTAGTTTGCTCATCAGGATATCATGGGGCACTTTGTCGAAAGCTTTGCTGAAGTCAAGGTATATTATGTCTATGGCATTCCCACAGTCCACAAGGGAGGTTACCTGATCAAAAATGAGATGAGATTCATCTGGCAGGATTTGTTCTTGACAAATCCATGTTGGCTTTGAGTAATTACTGCATTGTTTTCAAGGTGCTTCCAGATGGATTGCTTTATGATCTGCTCCAGAATTTTCCCAGGGATGGTTGTCAGACTGACTGGTCTGTAGTCCCCAGGTTCCTCCTTTTTACCCTTTTTGAAGATAGGGACAACATTAGCCCTCCTCCAGTCATCTGGCACTTCCCCCGTCCTCCATGATTTCTCAAAGAGAATAGACAGCGGTTCTGAGAGTTCTTCTGCCACTTCCTTTTTTACTCTAGGGTGCAGTTCATCTGGCCCTGGAGATTTGAACTCATTCAAAGTAATGAGGTGTTCCTTGACCATATGCCTGTCGATCTCAAGCAGCAATCCTGCCCCTTCAGCCTGTACTTCGCCTTTGTCAGGGGGGTCAGAGACCCTCTTTTGGGAGAAGACTGAGCCAAAGTAGGAATTGAGCACCTCTGCCTTTTCTTTGTCATCTGTTATCATTTTGCCATCCTTATTTAATAGCTGAACCACCCTTTCTTTCCTCTGTCTTTTACTATCAGATTGTGAGCACTGTTCTCTTTCATTTTTCATGAAGATCCATGCATGTTTTCATATTTTCCAGATACACGTCAACTGTGTGCATCTTTGAAATGTGCACATTCTTCTCCCTTTTATTAATGTGAATTTGCATGCATTTTTCAGAGGTACATATTTTTGCATTCACGTTTTTTCAAATGTATGGGTTTTGTAAAAAAAAAAAAAGTTGTTTTTTTAAAAAAAATCTGTGAATTGCTTTGCAAACTTGGAAACATTCAGAATTTGATTTGTGTCCAAATCTGTGTTCAGCCCACAAGTTGCAAACTGGACAAATCCGAATAAAAAACAAACTGAAACAAATTTCTCATACATCCATAGGTAGAGTAGAGCTGCTCCTTTGTCCCATTGCCACAATGCCTCCTACCTTCTCCTGCACAGCGAAGTCCTTGCCGGCGGATCCTCCCTGCCACCGTCTCCAAATCCCCAGCGATACGGCCTCCATGGCTGTATCACTGGCTGCGCGGATTGACTGAGGATGCAAATGGCATCCGGGATGCTATTTGCGGCTGTAAAGGCCTTAGTTTAAGGTAAATGCAGCCGTAAATGGCTGCATTTGCCTCAAACTAAGGCCATTATGGCTGCAAATGGCATCCTGGACACCATTTGCATCTGTGGTTTTCACTAATGTGATAGGCTATGCAAATATTTGCATAGCCTATCACATAAAATCAGGGACGTCCCTGCATCCCTGCTTTTACGTGATAGGCTAGGCTACGCAAATATTTGCGTAGCCTATCACGTTAATGAAAACCACAGACACAAATGGCGTCCAGGACGCCATTTGCGGCTGTAAAGATGTTAGTTTAAGGCAAATGCAGCCATTTACGGCTGCATTTACCTTAAACTAAGGCCTTTATGGCCGCAAATGGCGTCCTGGATGCCATTTGCGTCTGGAGACTCACCCTACCTACCCCAGCGATACAGCCCTGGCGGCCGTATTGCTGGGGCTTCGGAGCCGGCCGGCGGTTCTGCGGCATCACCGCAGAGCTGAGCCAGCCGAAGAGTATTCCAGGGGGGAAGAAACGGATCGCCTCCCCCCCTGCAGACCCCCCTCCGGAATGGCAAGTAAGCGTTCTGGCCATCCCTAATTAGAACCTTCATTGGTCTTTTCAAATTTTCACCCCTCAAAGTCCTAGCTAATTAATTTATCTTTAGGTACCAATCTATGTGGCCTCTACTAACTTCAAAGGCTCCAAGATGCCAACAGAAAACCTTTAAAGGTGTTATGGCCTAGCAGTTACACATATTATCACATCAAGTATCCCTTCATTTTTTGAAAAAAATCAATTATATCTTATATCCTATATATATTCTCACACACACACACACACACACACACACCTCACTAGTTACAAAATTCTTCTTTAAGCACGCTCTGTCAAATTCATAGGATAGCTGGGTTGTGAAAAATATGCACTTTTATGCATATTTGCTAGGATTTACATCTGGATGTGTTCAATGGGATTTACTCCTAGGGAAGTGTGAATAGGGCTGCAGCCTAAAACCCTACAAAGACTAGATTCCTTCAGTATATGTCATCTCATTCTCCATTCCATGAGGATGGAAATGATAACAGATAGGTCTATACCAGACTTATTTTACTTATTGCATTTATATCATAGGATGGAAATAAGAGGCTGAATGACACCCAGTGAGATCACAATATCCATCCAGCTCCATCTAACTCAGTATAGAATCTAACTGATAGCAACTCACCATGGTTTCAGAAAAAAATCTTTCCCAGATCTACCTGGAGATGTCAGGGATTAAACCTGGGACTCTCTGCATGCTGCAGCCTTTGTCTCTCATCCCAAATTTTCTCCAATAAGCTTTGGGTGATGTATATGTTTGTCCCCTTCAATCCATCAATAATTATGTAGGGATGGCAGAGAATTCCGCCACGGATCTTGGTGAGGCCAAATGCCAGTGCATTCGCCCCCCCCGAACTCCGTGTTGGAATGGCCTGCCCCCCCGCAGATCCCCCCATGGATCCCCCCCCCCCGGGACGAGACTTACCTGGGGCGGACCTTCCGGCCGGCGGTGGCTCTGGAGGTGGCTGTGGCGGCGGCGGCGGCGGCTGCAGCAGCTGGTCTTCTGTCCGGCTGCCGCCACCGCCATTTCCAGTGTTAAAAAAAAAAATAAGACGTGATCGGCTATGTAAAGGTTTACATAGCCTATCATGGCTAGGTTAAAAAAAACAACAATGACATGATAGGCTACGTAAATTTTTATGTAGCCTATCACGTCTGACTTAAAAAAAAAAAAACACGCGCGTACGCAAATGGCGGCGGCTACAGCCCCCGCCATTTGCGTTCTTTATTTTGGCCCGTCTTAGTCTACGTAAGTATTTACGTAGACTGAGACGGTGAAAATAAGGGGGAACGCAAATAGCGTCTGCGACGGGCCAAAATAAGGAATGCAAATGGCGTCGGCCATAGCCTAGGGATGTACGAAAGTCACTTACCTGTTTGCGGATTATGCTGATGTTGGGGGGGAGGCGCTCCGTCCCTCCCCCCAAAATTCTGGCCGGGGGGTTGCTCCGTCCCTCCCCTCCCCTAATCCTGGCTGGCCAGCTCCGCTCCACAGGGATTTTGCAGAGATTCCGGCTGGCTCCGCCAGCAGCCGGACATCCGGCCGCTGGCTAGCAGGAACGCAAATGGCAGTGCCCATGGGCGCCGCCATTTGCGTATGCACTTTTTTTTTATCAGCTGTGATAGGCTACGTAAACATTTACATAGCCTATCACGGTGGTTTTTTTTTAAATTTAGCCGTGATAGGCTACATAAACCTTTACGTATCCTATCACTTTTTTTTTTTTTTAACTTGGAAATGGCGGCGGTGGCAGCCGGTCGGAAGACCGACCACCTCAGCCGCCGCTGCTGAACCGCCACCGAAGCTGCCGCCGGAGCCGCCACCACCAGGAAGATTCGCCCCAGGTAAGTCCTGTCCCCGGGGGGCGGGGGGGGTGTTCCGCCACCAATTTCTGGGGGCCGAATGCACTGGCATTCGGCCTCCCCAAGATCCGTGGCGGAACATTCGTACATCCCTACTTTAGCCACCGCCATTTGCGTACGCACGTTGTTGTTTTTTTTTAAAGTCAGACATGATAGGCTACGTAAAGATTTACATAGCCTATCACAGCTGACTACAGGGACGCAAACAGTGGCAGCTATGGCCTTATTTGGGCACGTGTAGTCTAATTTAAATAATAATTATTTTCGCCGTAGTCTACGTAAATGTTTACGTAGACTACACGTGCCCAAAGAAATAGCACGTCCCTGCTAGCCAGCGGCTGGATGTTCCTTATCCCCACGGAGCCCATGTGTGCCGCCATTTGCGTACGTGCTTTTTTTTTTCCCCCCAAAGTCAGCCGTGATAGGCTACGTAAAGATTTACGTAGCCTATCATGGTGTTTTTTGAAAATCTAGCCGAGATAGGCTACGTAAATCTTTGCATAGCCTATCACGTTTGTTGTTTTGTTTTTTACTTGGAAATGGCAGCGGTGGCACCTGGTCGGAAGACCGGCCGCCTCCGCCGCTGAACCGCCGCCGATCCGCTGCCGGGAGCCGCCACTGCCAGGGACATTCGCACAAGGTAAGTCCCATCCCGTGGGGGGGCGGGGGGGCGGACTGTTACTCCACCAATTTCGGGGGGCCGAATGCATTGGCATTTGGCCTCCCGGAGATTTGTGAAGAAATTCTCCGACATCCCTACCGGAGGGAATCCTCGGGAGACGGAGGTAAGTGATCCATTCCACCATGGATTCTGGAGACCAGATTCAAAAGAATCTGGCCTCTTTTGAGTCCATGGCGGAATTCTCCACCATGGATTCCCTACCTGCTGGTCCAGGTGGGAATCCGCCCTTGCGGGGAGGCGATCCTTCCCTCCCCCCAGACCCCCAGAATCCATCCGGGCCAGCTCCGCTCCACTACAATCCTGCAGAGTGGGCTGCTGGGTCCGCATCACTGGCAATATGGCCGGCCACCATTACTGTGCCATATCGCTGGGCTACCTCCGGATGCAAATGGCATCCATTAATGTCTGCATTTAGGTTAACCCAACAGCTTTACAGCCGCGAATGGCGTAGTGGACACCATTTGTGTCCAGAGTTAGCCCAGCGACTTGGCATGGCAATGGTGGCTGGCGGTATCGCCAGCGATGCTGACCCAGCAGCCGGCTCCACAGGATTGCTGCATGGAGGAGCCGGCCCAGATGGATTCGGGAGGGAGGTGGAAATGAGTGCCCCATTCTGCCATGGACTCTGGAGAATCCAGCCTCATTGGGGTCTGTGGTGGAATTCTCCGCCACCCCTACTTTTTTCTTCTTTTACTAGAACCCTGGGATACACCAACCAGAGCTTGGTGCATAAGACATGCTGTTAGGATTGAAGAATTATGACCTTGGGTATTTGTTTTGAGGCCCAGAACTGACATGAACTCACAGTCCTTCAACATAAAAAAACCAAAACCCACTTCTGGTATCCGCACTCTCTGCAAAGCTTACTTCATTTCAGCAGTACAATATGGAGGAGGGGTGTCACATGATTGTTGCTATTGCTAAATGTTTGGGGGTTAGAAATCATTGCTGATCTACTGAAAGTCACCCACAGATCTGCCACACACAAACCCCTTAAAATACCCCCACACACACACACACACACAGACACATGCACACACAGTTTCCCCTAATTTCAGGGGCCCATTTTGCCTCACCTTCCCCAAATTCAAGTCAAAATGTATGTCCAGATAATTCTTGGCATGCCACTAGGTTTTAACCATCACTATTGGCCTATATCCCCTCCCCCATACACCACACATTTTCCCGTTTATATTTGAAAACAACAACAACAACAACAACAGAGCACAAAGTTCTATTTATAAAGGAGAATAAAGGATAAATGTAAAAGTGATGAATAAAGTTCTCTTTACATTTCAGGCTGGTTTATTTTATGTCTGAAATTTTGTGACACTCTTATCTCTTTGGGATTAGTGATCTTCTATCGAAAGCTGAAGGAATATTTATCTTTCTCAGCTCAGCAGTTTAAGAAGACGGAGATAGAAGGAGCAGTTTGTGTGTTTGTGTGTTGATTATGGTCTTGAATAATGTAGATCCTTCTTTCATCTCACTTGAGGAATCTGACTGAGGCTGTAGGGGGCCTATAGGTTTTAGAACTTTGCACATACTGAGCTTATCATTAGGATTCTGGATATGCATCTGGAGTAAAACTGGAACACAAAAAATTGGACCTGGGATAAAATGTATTTCAGAGTGATTACACAAATGCCACCACCTGCATGCAAGTATTATTTGAGCATGGAATATCTGCATAAGAGGGGATGCAGAATGCAGCCACATGAAAGAGAAAGAGAAACATTATAAATGAAGACTCCATTGAAAATCCATGCTTAGAAGCAGTAAGGACATGGGAAGCAAGTGTAAAGTGATGCATATTGGGGTAAAAATGTCCCAGCTTCACATATAAGCTGATGGGATCTGAGTTAGTGATGACTGACCAAGAAAGAGGTCTTGGGGTTATAGGGGACAGCTCAATGAAAATGTCAACCCAGTGTGCAGTGGCTGTGAAAAAGGCAAATCTCATGTTCAGTATAATTAGAAAAGGAATTGAAAGTAAAACTGCCAATATCATACTGCCCTTATACAAATATATTGTGCAACCAGACTCAGAATACTGTGTACCGTTCTGGTCACCTAAAAAGGATATTACAGATTTGGGAAAAGTGCAGAAAAGGACATCTGGAATGATCAAGAGGGTGGAGCAAGTCCCCTATGAGGAACAGTTACAACATCTGGAATTGTTTAGCTTAGAGAAAAGGAGAGTAAGGGGAGACAGCACATAGAATCATAGAATCATAGAATAGTAGGGTTGGAAGGGGCCTACAAGGCCATCGAGTCCAACCCCCTGCTCAATGCAGGAATCCAAGTCAGAGCATCCCTGACAAATGGCTGTCCAGCCTCGTCTTAAAGGCCTCCAGTGTGGGAGAGCCCACCACCTCCCCAGGTAATTGGTTCCATTGCCGTATTGCTCTGACACTCAGGAAGTTTTTCCTGATGTTCAGCCGGAATCTGGCTTCCTGTAACTTGAGCCCATTATTCCGTGTCCTGCACTCTGGGATGATCAAGAAGAGATCCTGGCCTTCTTCTCTGTGACAACCTTTCAAGTACTTGAAGAGTGCTATCATATCTCCCCTCAGTCTTCTCTTCTCAAGGCTAAACATGCCCAGTTCTTTCAGTCTCTCTTCATAGGGCTTTGTTTCCAGTCCCCTGATCATCTTTGTTGCCCTCCTTTGAACCCTCTCCAGCTTGTCTGCATCCTTCTTAAAGTGTGGTGCCCAGAACTGGACACAGTACTCCAGATGAGGCCTAACCAGTGCTGAGTAGAGGGGAACTAGTACTTCCCGGGATTTGGAAGCGATGCTTCTATTAATGCAGCCCAAAATAGCATTTGCCTTTTTTGCAGCCACATCACATTGTTGGCTCATATTCAGCTTGTGATCGACGACAATTCCAAGATCCTTCTCGCTCGTAGTGTGGTTGAGCCACGTATCCCCCATCTTGTAACTGTGCATTTGGTTTCTTTTTCCTAGGTGCAGAACTTGGCATTTGTCCCTATTAAATGCCATTCTGTTGTTTTCTGCCCAGCACTCCAGTCTATCAAGATCACTTTGAATTTTGTTTCTGTCTTCCAAAGTATTAGCTATCCCTCCCAATTTTGTGTCATCTGCAAATTTGATCAGCATTCCCTGCACCTCCTCCTCCAAGTCATTAATAAAAATGTTGAAGAGCACTGGGCCCAGGACTGAGCCCTGCGGTACCCCGCTCGTTACCTCTCCCCAGCTTGAGAAGGTCCCATTGATAAGCACTCTTTGAGTCCGATTCTGTAGCCAACTGTGGATCCACATGATCGTTGTTTCATCTAGCCCACTTCGAGCAAGTTTGCTCATCAGGATATCATGGGGCACTTTGTCGAAAGCTTTGCTGAAGTCGAGGTATATGATGTCTACAGCATTCCCACGGTCTACAAGGGAGGTGACTTGATCAAAAAATGAGATCAGATTTGTCTGGCAGGACTTGTTTTTGACAAATCCATGTTGGCTTCGAGTAATCACGGCATTGTTGTCAAGGTGCTTCCAGATGGATTGCTTTATGATCTGCTCCAGAATTTTCCCAGGGATTGATGTCAGACTGACTGGTCTGTAGTTCCCAGGTTCCTCCTTTTTACCCTTTTTGAAGATAGGGACAACGTTAGCCCTCCTCCAGTCATCTGGCACTTCCCCGGTCCTCCATGATTTCTCAAAGAGAATAGACAGCGGTTCTGAGAGTTCTTCTGCCAGTTCCTTTATTACTCTCGGATGCAGTTCATCTGGCCCTGGAGATTTGAACTCATTCAAAGTAATGAGGTGTTCCTTGACCATATGCCTGTCGATCTCAAGCTGCAATCCTGCCCCTTCAGCCTGTACTTCGCCTTTGCCAGGGGGGTCATAGACCCTCTTTTGGGAGAAGACTGAGCCAAAGTAGGAATTGAGCACCTCTGCCTTTTCTTTGTCATCTGTTATCATTTTGCCATCCTTATTTAATAGCTGAACAACCATTTCTTTCCTCTGCCTTTTACTATGCACGTAGCTGAAGAAAGCCTTTTTGTTGTTTTTAGCATCCCTCGCTAACCTCACCTCGTTCTCCGCTTTAGCCTTCCTGACGCCATCCCTGCAATTCTGTGCTACCTGCCTGTACTCTTCCTTTGTTACTTGGCCTTCTTTCCTCTTCTTATATGTGTGCTTTTTTGTTTTCAGGTCATCCCTAAGCTTTTTGTGAAGCCACATTGGCTTCTTCTGTTGTCTTCCACCTTTTCTTCTTGTTGGAATTGTTTGTGATTGTGCCTTGAGAATTTCCTTTTTTAAAAGTTCCCACCCATCTTGGACTCCTTTTCTCGCTAGCATTGTTTGCCATGGGACCTTACTGATCATTGTTCTGAGTTTATTAAAATCAGCTTTCCTAAAATCCAGGGTACGCGTTTGAGTACACTCGGCTTTTGCTTCCCTTAGAACCAAGAACTCAAGTACAACATGGTCGCTTTCCCCCAGAGTTCCTGTAACTGCTACTTTATCCACTAAGTCATCTCTGTTGGTTAGGATCAAGTCAAGGATAGCCGATCCTCTAGTTCCTTCCTCTACTTTCTGTAGGAGGAAGTTATCCGCCACACAAGTCAGGAATTTCCTGGAGGGGCCATGTTTTGCAGAATTTGTCTCCCAACAAATATCGGGGAAATTGAAGTCCCCCATTACTACTACATCATGCTTCCTTAAAACATTGGCTATTTGCTTTTCAAAAGTTTCATCCTTGGCTTCTCCTTGATTGGGTGGCCGGTAGTAGACTCCGACCACCAGGTTCCTTTTATTCTTTGCTCCATTTATTTCAACCCAGATGCTCTCGATGGGGCTACCAAGCTCCTCCTCCTGTATTTCTGTGCAGAGATATGTATTTTTCACATACAGTGCAACCCCGCCTCCCTTTCTGTTCCTCCTGTTCTTTTTGAACAAGTTATATCCTTCAACTGCTGTATTCCAGTCATGAGAGTCATCCCACCAAGTCTCAGTTATACCTATCAAGTCATAATTTCCCTCCTGTATTAAGAGTTCAAGTTCATTCTGTTTGTTTCCCATACTCTGGGCATTAGTATATAGACATCGAAGACCATGTGCTTCATAGTCTGGCTTTCTTCCTACATGTGTCTGAAGACTATTATTGGGCGCTATCAGCGCTGTTCTCTCCATTGCAGTGCATGCGCCTACGTCCATTGTTACCCCCAACATTACATCTCCCTTCCCCGTAGGATTCAGTTTAAAGCCCTCCTGATGAAGTTCTTCATGCTGTGTCCAAACACATTCTTCCCAGCCTTTGTGAGGTGCAACCCATCCCTAGCCAACAGCCCATCTTCCAGGAAGTATAGCCCGTGGTCCCAGAATCCAAATCTCTCTCGTCGGCACCACCTTCGTAGCCAGTCATTCACCCGGAGTATTTTTCGTTCCCTTTCTATCCCTCTTCTAACTACTGGAAGGATGGATGAGAAAACTATCTGGGCCCCAAAGTTCTTGAGTTTCCTTCCCAAAGCTTCAAAGTCTGACGTGATCTCTTCGTAGCTCCGCTTGGCGGTATCATTTGTTCCCACATGGATGAGAAGAAAGGGATACCTGTCAGTGGGCTTTATGAGTGCAGGCAACCTTTCAGTCACGTCTCTAATCTGTCCTCCCGGGAGACAACATACCTGGCGAGTCCACGGGTCTTCGCGACATACTTGGGTCTCGATCCCACGCAGCAAGGAGTCTCCCACTACTACCACTCTTCTCTTCTTCTTCTTGTAGGCCTGGGTTTCATCGCCTCTGTTTGACTGACCTTTAGCCTCTTGCTCACTCTCATGCAGGTTCCCCTGTGATTCTTCCTCTGCAGGCTGTCCTCCAGTCTCATCTGCAAGTACCTGGAATCGGTTCCACAGCTCCACCGCTTCCACTGGTGCAGAGTGGCGTCTAGTTCTTCTTCTCCTAACTGTCACCGTTTTCCAAGGAGTATCCTCTACTCCATTTTTCTTCTCCTCAGCATTTCCCACTTCTGCCTCATCTTGCTGTTGCTCTTCAAGCTTCTGGTCTGCCCTTTGCTGCTGTAGTTCCCCCATTCTGTCCAAGAACTCTTCGTGTTCTCTTATTCCCCGGAGGGTTGACAGTCGCCGCTCCAGTCCACTTACTTTTTCCTCCAGCAGCGTGATCAACTTGCACTTGTTGCAGGTGTAGGCCATGTTGTTCTCAGGCAAGAAAACAAACATTGCACACACCTTGCAGGTCACCACCACTGGAGAGTCTTGTCCTTCCATAGCCCCTTTTCCCTTTTTGTGTCTAGCTTTGTGATTGTTCTAGACTAGCCTGTGCCTGCTCCTCTACTCAGTAGAGGTTAAAAGCAGAGTCCCACTGGTGTGGAAGTGTGTGTTACAAGACAAATAAATGGGAAAAAGTTAGTTAAAAAAAAAAAAAAATGTTAGGGGCCTCCCCCTTGACCTCCCCTGCCGAACTCCCCTGGCCAACTCCTGTTTCCTCCCCCTGTTCGCTCGCTCTGTTCGCTCGCTCTCTGGGAGCTTGCCTGCTTCTGTAGTCCCTGGACCAGCTGGAGCAGCTTGCTCTGCTCTGCTCTGCTCAGCTGGGAGGCGGGAAACAGACTGAAGCTTCCCGCCCAGTCAGCTGCTGGGAGTACTCAGGCCACACCCCTCCAATTCAGTTGGAGCTCTCAGAAGCTCCTGGTGAGCTCACAGCCAGTCAGAAGGATAAAGGGCAGCGCCCTGGGCTTCCTGCAACCCACTTACCTCTTAGCCTCTGTCTCCTTTGTCTCCTTTGTCTCTTCAACCACTGCAACTCCCCTGGCCAACTCCTGTTTGCTCCCCCTGTTCGCTCGCTCTGTTCGCTCGCTCTCTGGGAGCTTGCCTGCTTCTGTAGTCCCTGGACCAGCTGGAGCAGCTTGCTCTGCTCTGCTCTGCTCAGCTGGGAGGCGGGAAACAGACTGAAGCTTCCCGCCCAGTCAGCTGCTGGGAGTACTCAGGCCACACCCCTCCAATTCAGTTGGAGCTCTCAGAAGCTCCTGGTGAGCTCACAGCCAGTCAGAAGGATAAAGGGCAGCGCCCTGGGCTTCCTGCAACCCACTTACCTCTTAGCCTCTGTCTCCTTTGTCTCCTTTGTCTCTTCAACCACTGCAACTCCCCTGGCCAACTCCTGTTTGCTCCCCCTGTTCGCTCGCTCTGTTCGCTCGCTCTCTGGGAGCTTGCCTGCTTCTGTAGTCCCTGGACCAGCTGGAGCAGCTTGCTCTGCTCTGCTCTGCTCAGCTGGGAGGCGGGAAACAGACTGAAGCTTCCCGCCCAGTCAGCTGCTGGGAGTACTCAGGCCACACCCCTCCAATTCAGTTGGAGCTCTCAGAAGCTCCTGGTGAGCTCACAGCCAGTCAGAAGGATAAAGGGCAGCGCCCTGGGCTTCCTGCAACCCACTTACCTCTTAGCCTCTGTCTCCTTTGTCTCCTTTGTCTCTTCAACCACTGCAACTCCCCTGGCCAACTCCTGTTTGCTCCCCCTGTTCGCTCGCTCTGTTCGCTCGCTCTCTGGGAGCTTGCCTGCTTCTGTAGTCCCTGGACCAGCTGGAGCAGCTTGCTCTGCTCTGCTCTGCTCAGCTGGGAGGCGGGAAACAGACTGAAGCTTCCCGCCCAGTCAGCTGCTGGGAGTACTCAGGCCACACCCCTCCAATTCAGTTGGAGCTCTCAGAAGCTCCTGGTGAGCTCACAGCCAGTCAGAAGGATAAAGGGCAGCGCCCTGGGCTTCCTGCAACCCACTTACCTCTTAGCCTCTGTCTCCTTTGTCTCCTTTGTCTCTTCAACCACTGCAACTCCCCTGGCCAACTCCTGTTTGCTCCCCCTGTTCGCTCGCTCTGTTCGCTCGCTCTCTGGGAGCTTGCCTGCTTCTGTAGTCCCTGGACCAGCTGGAGCAGCTTGCTCTGCTCTGCTCTGCTCAGCTGGGAGGCGGGAAAACATGATAAAACATTATGCATGGTATGGAGAAAGTGGACAGGGAGAACTTTTTCTCCTGCTCTCATAATTCTGGAGCCCAATGTTGTCATCCCATGAAGAAGATTGGTGGGAGACTCAGGACAGGTAAAAAAAAGTACTTCTTCACACAGCACATAGTTAAACTATGGAATTCAATTCCACAAGATGTAGTGATGGCCACCAATTTGGGTGGCTTTAAAAGGGGATTGGACAAATTCATGGAGGAGAAGGCTATCAATGGCTACTAGTCCTGATGGCTATGTGCAACCTCCAATATCAGAGGGAGTATCCCTATGTAAATCAGTTGCTGGAGAGCATGGGCAGCTGGGTGCTGTTGCACTCATGTCCTGCTTATGGGTTTCCCTCAAGCAGCTGGTTGTCCACAATGTGAACAGGCAGCTGTAGAAGATAGATCCTTGGCCTGATCCAGCATGGCTCTTCTTATGTTCTTAGGTTTTTATTATACCAAACCTGACCATTGGTCCATCTAACTACTGGATAATGGGCCTTTTTGGTCATGGTGCCTAAACTGTAGAGGTCTCTCTATATTCATCTGGAACCATATCTGTTAATCTTTAGGAACCACCACCAATCTGTCTTGTTCTCTTGTGCTTTTAGTGCAAATAAAAAAAAAAAACTTTTAATCATTTAAGCTGCTTTTTAACAGAACAGTGTTATTTTTATTTGAATAAAATAAAATGATTATATTTTATTGAATTGTATTGCTTTTCATTGCAATTTTATACATGCCTACTCAGAAGTATATGCCATTGAGGTCAATGGGGATTACTGCCCAGGAAAATTGGTATAGGACTACAGGCTTTATTAATTTATTATCAACTGCCATGAGGGTGTTCATGGTGAAAAGGGGCAAGAAATCCTACAGCAGGGAAGGGGGACATGTGGACCTTCAGATGTTTTGGACTTGAGCTCCCATCATCCATCACCACTGGCTATGTTGGGTAAGGCTCATGGGCACTGCAGACCTACAACAGATGGAGGGGTCACATTCCACATCCTGGAGAAATTTTGTTCCACCTGTCTTTGATCAAGGTTTACCCAGTTCACATCTTCTGGACTGAACCCAGACTTGGATGAAATCAGCAGTGGAAGTCCATCTATTTCTGAGCTTGCAATGTGATTTGCATATTCCCCCCTCCCCCACGTTTAACAGCATGTATACATTTGAATAATGTGTATGGAAAAAAAATGTGCACTTTTGAAAATGTGTACAAATTTGCTTTAGTTAATGGGAGAAGAATACATACTATTCAGAGATGTGCACAACTGATGCATACATTTGGGGAAATGCCAAATATGCACAAATTCAGACATAATTTACTCAGATTGCTTAGGAATTCATGCAGATTGCAGAAACTGGGGGGGGGGATGCGTGAGATGCCCAGAAAATCTGCAAACTGGCCCAACTCACCAAGTGAGTTGGTGAGTCTCACCAAGGAGAGCAAGTCAGGCACTGCAGTGTGAACCAGAATGAAGTCTGGGGTGGGTGAACTTTGGAAAACCCAACTAAGGCTGCACCCAGAAAAACTTGGATTGGGTTAGAAAATGATCTCAGTTCTTTCTAGGGGTGTACGAAAGTCACTTACCTTTTCACGGATTGTGTTCGCGGTGGGGGGGAGGTGCTCCGTCCCTCCACCCGGAATCCTCGACGGCGGGGGAGGCGATCCAGTCCTCCCTCCCTGAATCCTGCCCAGCCGGCTCTGCTCCTCAGCGGCTCCACAGAGCAGCTGGCCAGGGCTGTCCACAGCTGGAGTTCCAGCTGCGGACTATCTGGGTGGAGACGCAAATGGCGGCCGCCTAGGGATGGCGGAGAATTTCTCCCTGAAACTTCGGGGGGCCGAGCGCCAACGTGTTCGGCCTCCCGAACAAGTTTCGGGGAGAAATCCTCCGCCCCCCCGCCCCCCGCCCCCCCCCGGGACGGGACTTACCTTCCCTGAATGTCCCTCCCGGCGGCGGGTCCGGCTGGCGGTTCGTCCGGTGTTCGAGCGGGGCGAGAGCGGCAGCCGGTCTTTCGACCGGCTGCCGCCCCCGCCATTGCAATGAAAGAAAAGAAAAAAAACACGTCCCCTGATAGGCTACGTGACGATTCCCGTAGCCTATCACGGCAAGATTTGCAAAGTCAGCCGTGATAGGCTAAGTGAATCGTCACGTAGCCTATCACGGGTGACTTTAAAAAAAAAAAGCGCGTACGCAAATGGCGGCCCCCATAGTGAGCCGCCATTCCCCTTCCTTATTTGGTCGCTGTAGTCTATGTCAATGTTTATGTAGACTACGGCGAAAATAAGGGCAACGCAAATAGCGTTGCCCTTATTTTCGCCGCAGTCTACGTAAACATTGACGTAGACTACAGCAACTAAATAAGGAACGCGAATGGCGGCTCCCTATGGGGGCCGCCATTCGCGTACGCGCTTTTTTTTTTTTTAAAGTTACCCGTGATAGGCTACGTGACGATTCATGTAGCCTATCACGGCTGACTTTCCAGATCTAGCCGTGATAGGCTACGTGAATCGTCACGTAGCCTATCAGGGGACGTTGTTTTTTTTTTTTTTTACTTTCGTGTTCGCGGCCGGGCGAGGCGGGAAGCCTCCCCCCCCGGCCTGAACTTCGCGGGGGGAGCAGCGAAGCGCTCCCCCCCACCGCGAACAAGCTGCGAGAAAAGGTAAGTGACTTTCGTCCACCCCTACGGCCGCCATAGCGGCCGCCATTTGCATCCAGGCAGGCTGCCGTAATAGGCTATGTAAGTATTTACGTAGCCTATCACGGCAAGCCAATAATAATTAAAAAAGGCTTACGCAAATGGCGGCGGCTACGGTGGCCACCATTTGCGTTCCCTATTTTTCGCCATTCTAGCCTACGTAAATATTTACATAGGCTATTATGGCGAAAAAAAGGGAATGAAAATAGCATAGTGGGCGCTATTTGCATTACTTTTTTTTCGCCGTAATAGCCTACGTAAATATTTATGTAGGCTAGAACGGTGAAAAATAGGGAATGCAAATGGCGGCCGCCATAGCCGCCGCCATTTGCGTACGCTGGTGTTTTGGGGGGGGGTTAGCCGTGATAAGCTATGTAAATACTTACGAAGCCTATCACAGCTGCAAGGACACCAATGGCAGCCATGGCAGCCCGGCCGCGGCTGGCCAGGAGACACCGGAACCACCACCACTGCCACCGCATCTGCCGCATCCACCCCAGGTAAGTTCTGTCCCAGGAGGATTCCATGGGGGAGGCAGGAGGCCATTCCATCATGGATTCTGGGGGGAATCCATGGCAGAATTCTCTGCCATCTCTAGTTCTTTCCAATTTGGCAGAAAGAAAGAAAAATAAAATAAAACCACATTAGTTATTTCTAATAATTAATCCAAGGAGAGGATAGAAGAGCTCACTGACCTCCAAAAATAATGTTAATAGATCTTGTCATCATTATTACCTGATAAATAAGTGAAACTAGTTCAAAAGAAAAAAACAAGAGATTACTATCTCCCATTCTTTATACTAAGAATCATAACTGTTCTATCCACCTTCCCATGGTATTGCCTTGTGAGAAATCATCTCCTATACCACATAAAGAACATTTATGCAGTAGAGGAGATAAAGATTATTCTAGTAGACATTCAAATTCACTTGAGGACTCTGCACTCGAGACCTCTGGGTTAGTAAATCTATAAAGGGAGCCCTGATGTCATATGCTTTTAGTATAAGCCACCACTGATGTACATTTTCCTGTTAAAATAAACACTTTTGTGCTCTGTTTGAAAGTTCCCAGTGATTACTGATGTGCTGATCTGATTTAAATTCACAGAGCTTCTGAAGAATTTGGCATGGTGAAAGCCCTAAGATATACTGGAGTAGCATATGTGATATCTTTGGGGAACTGAGTTCATATTCTGAGGGGGGAGGGGAGATCCTTTCTGTAGTTGATCAGAAAGATAAGGATGAGTACAAGCTTTCCCAATCAACTGAAATGAACCTTTTCCAATAGAAGGAAAGGAGAATTAGCCAGGGCTGAGGTTGGCAACCTTATCTGAGTTCCACCTTGAAGCTTGGTCCACCTCATTCCTGAATGCAAGCTTCCTCTTTTTTCTTCAAAGAGAAGTGCAGAATTTATAAAACTGTGCACCAAAATTTGCATGTTCCCCTCTGCTGAATAAAGCATGAAAATGCTCCCCCCTTCCTTGAAATGTGCATTTTTAAAATGTGCAATTTTCTAGTGAACACATTTTGCAAACACAATGCGAGCTTTGCCTCAAAACTGTGCCAATGTTTGCATTTGGAGGTGTGAACAGTGCAAGTTCTGGTAAAAAAAAAATGAATCAAAATGAAATTCATAGATATCTCTAATCCAGTATCTTAAAAATGCACTAGGGGAACCAACAGACCAAGCCAGAAACTTAGGAACATAGGAAGCTGCCTTTCACTGAGTGGGTGTTTGCAAACAAGCGATATTCACAATCACTCTGATTTTTCGAATACCACGTTGAAGCTAGCCTGCCCCAGATTTGTTGCCACTTTTTTTTTTTCATTTTGTTTGAATGGGGAAAGTGCAGATTTCTAATGGTGAAAATGCATTTAAACAAACAAACACCCAGAAAATGTCAATTTCCCCCCCATCAAGTAAAGCGTGAACATCTGCACTTAAAAACAAAACAAAATGAGTATGGTTGAAAATTTAGGAATGTGCAATTTTTTTCGGAGAACTAGGGATGCTGGAGAAAGTCAAGATGCACTAAAATACGCTCAGATTTCTAAGAATCCAACCTTAGGGATGGCAGAGAATTCCAGCACGGATCTCGGTGAGGCTGAATGCCAGTGCATTCGGCCCCCCGAAATCTGTGTCAGAATGGCCTGCCACCCCCCACACCCCCGCGGATCCCCCCCTGGATGAGACTTACCTGTGCCGGATCTTCTGGGTGGTGGCAGCTCTGGTGGCAGCTTTGGCTTTGGCGGCTGTGGTGGCTGGTCTTCCGACCGGCTGCCACTGCCACCATTTACAGTCTTGGTAAAAAAAAAAAAAAAGACATGATAGGCTATGTAAATCTTTACATAGTCGATCATGGCTGGGTGGGTTAAAAATAAAAAACACCCGTGTACGCAAATGGCGGCGGCTATGGCTGCCGCCATTTGCGTTCCTTCTTTTTGGCTGTCTTAGTCTATGTAAATATTTACGTAGACTATGACAGCAAAAATAAAGGGGATAGCAAATAGCGTAGCGGGCGCTATTTGCATCCCCTTTTGATTCACCGTTTTAGCCTACATAAAGATTTAAAGGGAGCACAAAAAAGGGAGCTGCTGCGGAGCACAGCCGGCCATTCGAGGATTCTGGGGGGGAGGAACGGAACGCCTCCCATCCACCATAAACATAATCCGTGAACAGGTAAGTCACTTTCGTACATCCCTATCCAACCTGCAGAATCCCCTGTGGAGCAACATCCTCAGGTTGTGTGGAGTCCGTGGACTTTCGAGTGATTTCTTACTTTCCGGAAATGTATGCATATTTATTCATAGGAAAATATGCATGTTTCTGCTTAGGAAAAGTTGAATGGAACTTGGGACAATATGCTAAATGATGTTACATATGAAGGTAAAGTATGTAAATTCTTACAAAGCTTCTCACGTAATTATTTGCATATTTTTTCCGCATGATGGGGGAGGGGAATCTGCATTCATCTGTGACAGGTAGGGGTGGACGAAAGTCACTTACCTTTTCTCGCAGCTTGTTCGCGGTGGGGGGGAACGCTTCGCTGCTCCCCCCGCGAAGTTCAGGCTGGGGGGGGAGGCTTCCCGTCTCGCCCGGCCGAAATTCAGGCTGGGGGGGGAGGCTTCCCGTCTCGCCCGGCCGAAATTCAGGCCGGGGAGGAGGCTTCCCGCCTCGCCCGGCCGCGAACACGAAAGTGAAAAAAAAAAAAACAACGTCCCCTGATAGGCTACGTGACGATTCACGTAGCCTATCACGGCTAGATCTGGAAAGTCAGCCGTGATAGGCTACGTGAATCATCACGTAGCCTATCACGGGTGACTTAAAAAAAAAAAAAAGCGCATACGTGAATGGCGGCCCCCATAGGGAGCCGCCATTCGCGTTCCTTATTTAGTTGCTGTAGTCTACGTAAATGTTTACGTAGACTACGGCGAAAATAAGGGCAACGCAAATAGCGTTGCCCTTATTTTCGCTGTAGTCTACATAAACATTTATGTAGACTACAGCAACCAAATAAGGAAGGGGAATGGCGGCTCCCTATGGGGGCCGCCATTATCCGTACACACTTTTTTTTTTTTTTTTTAAGTCACCCGTGATAGGCTACGTGATGATTCACGTAGCCTATCACGGCTGACTTTGCAAATCTAGCCGTGATAGGCTACGTGAATCGTCACGTAGCTTATCAGGGGATGGGTTTTTTTTCTTTCTTTCATTGCAATGGCGGGGGCGGCAGCCGGTCGAAAGACCGGCTGCCGCTCCCGCCCCGCTCGAACACCGGACAAACCGCCAGCCGGACCCGCCGCCGGGAGGGACATTCAGGGAAGGTAAGTCCCGTCCCGGGGGGTGCGGGGGGCGGGGGGGTGCGGAGGATTTCTCCCCGAAACTTGTTCGGGGGGCCGAACACGTTGGCGCTCGGCCCCCCGAAGTTTCGGGGAGAAATTCTCCGCCATCCCTAGTGACAGGATGACAGAACAAAAGGTGCCTGACAATCTGTGAAGCACAGCTGGGGCAGATTTTACACAGTAATCCCTTTCCATATCCCTATGGAGAACATAGGGCATTTCTGCATGATTTACAAACATACACCAAATTCTTGCACATCCCTAATACCGAGTCGACCCTTTGGCCCATCTAGCTCAGTATTGTCTACACTGAACCAGCAGTGGATCTTCAGGGCTTAGTTAGACAGGAGTCTTGCCTGGCCGGGCCGGCCCTACCTGGTGATGCTGGGGAATGAACCTGGGAACTTCCGAAGGCAATGCATGTACTGTGCCACTGAGCTAACCCCCTGTGAAGGTTTGGGGCCTATAGGGGAAAGAAAAAGGTCAGGCCTAGAGGCCTGTTTTTTTGTTGTTGTTGTTGGGAGGAGGTATCCCTGAGAGGAGTAGTTCCATTCCCCTAGTTTAGTTTCAGTTTCATTTCCCCAGTTAAGTTTCATTTCTTCTGGTTTGAAGCAGTACTTTCAGTTTGTGGGGAGGAGGGCATAAAAAAAGAGAGCAAGAAAAACCAGACCACTGTGGGGAGAGTCAGGAGACCAGAGACTGAAGAGGGAGCAGGAAGAAACAGCCCAGAGGAGTCTAAGCACAGCTAGGGTAAAGGAACTTACATTTTGCAACTTTTATTTTCTTTTAAGGCCTTTTGTATCACTCAGCTCTATTGTGTAAATACTTTTACTTGTCATTTGCTTGCTTTAATTTACTAGTAAACTGTTATGGTTAAACCCTGTGTCTGGAGTGTCACTCACCCCCTGTCTACAGCCTAAGCTCCATGTTATTGGGAAGGAGAAATTTAAAAGAAGGAAGGTGGGACTTTGATGGAGAAAAGACATCCTTAAGGAGTTGCTCAGGGAGTCCAGGTCATAAGGGGAACCTTGACACCTCTTCTCCATTTTGAGCATGGTAGGTGGAACATGGACATCAGTTGTTGGCTAAGGAGTAGCTTCTAGGGATATCAGATAAGCCCGTTTGGGGGGTGGAGTTTGATGAGTTTTCCTAGGATTTTCTCCCTGATTTAATAATCTGGTGCAATACCATAGAGATACCCAAAAGTAAAAGCTCTGCAAGTGAAAAAAAAAAAAAATCCAGTGCCTCATGGAAGTTTTTGTTCTTATTTTGTGTACTTTTGTTCAAACACCTGCCAATGAACTAAGAGGGCCTGGATGACTCCTGACTTAAAATAGGCATCAATTTAACTCTCTTTCATATTTTTGTTAGCTTCTATGATTTTATAATTGTGCCAAAAGACAGGCAGGTGTGGCTATCAAAGACGGGTTTTTTTTTTTCAACAGTGTTACAAGATTCTGAGCAAGCACGTCAAAGCAAAATAATAGATAGGTCCAACTTTCCCCAGCACAAAATGTTCTGCCAAATCCCCACACACAACTGTACTCAATTCCCTTTGTGTAGAGCTGTGACTACAAATTAAGGCTTGCTGGCATATACATTCCCCCGTAGGTGGACATTTGTGTTTGATAGTCAACCACATAGAAGCTAATGGAAATTGGAAAACTCACAGAGGAGTTGGAAGTCTTGATGGTCTACACTCATTCTGGCCACTACCCTTTAAGAACCATATAGACAAATTGGAAGCATATAGACAATTGAAAACAATGAAGTTGGTCAATGGTATGAAAAACAAGTCCTGTGAGGAAAGGTTGAAGGAACTGGGTATATTTTGCTGGGAAAGTGAAGTCTGAGAGCAGATGATGGGGGGCAGGCATGATAGCACGCTTCAAATCCTGAAAGGGATGTCACATAGAAAAGGATGAATACTTGCTCTCTGCTGCACCATAGGGCAGGACCAGATCTAAGGAGCATAAGTTACAGGAGAAGAAATTTTGGTTGGACATCAGGAGAAGCTTCTTGAGGGTAACAGTTCAACAATAGACCCAATTATCTAGAAGGTTGGTAAGCTCTCTCTCATTGGATTGGAGGCCTTTCAGCAGAGGCTGGAGAGTAGTCTGTTAAGAAGTGTTTAGCTCTGGTTTTCCTGCATCAACCAAGAGGATGGATCTGGTGGCCTCCAACTCTTATGATTCTATTTTATAACTTCCATTCATGTGGGAATCTATCAGCAGTGGTAGCTAGCTAATGTCTCCACGTACCAAGACAGTATACCAGATGTTGAGGACAAACAATGGGGAATTATTTCATTCATGCCTTGGTTGTAAGCTTACCACTTGGTTGTAAACTTATCATGCCCAGTTTGTAAGCTTACATTCATGCCCTGGTTGTGAGTATCTGGGTGACCACTAGTGGGAACAAAAACACTGGAGTAAATGGACCTTTGGTCCGAACAAGCAGTGCTCCTCTTGGCCTAGTTCTTCTCACTGAGGTGATGATGATGGTAAACCTGTGACCATGTACATCCGCAGATGTGGATGTACATGATTAAGATTGCAAAACCTGCACCTATATCTACTTATTTTGGAGTAAGCCCAGGTCTACTGCAGTGCTGGGCAAACTATGGCTCTTCTGATGTTTTAGCTTACAACCCCTATCAGTACTAAACACTATAGCCAATGACAAGGGTTCATGGCATGGGAACTGTAGGCTGAAACAACTGGAAGGCCACAAGGTTCCCACCACTGCAATAAACCAATCTGTATGGTCTGAACACTATGCCACCTTTACCTTCTTCCATCTGCTCCCTTATCAAACTTTCTCTAGAATTATTTCCATCTCCCGTCCTTGAATCACTAAAGCAAACCAAAATAAATGTATGTGGGGAAAAAGGAGCCAGTGCCCAAAACAAACAAACAAAAACCAAACACAATAATTAAATTTTCCACCTACCCTTGCCATTGCCCAAGTTACACAAGTACACAGTATTTGGCTTGGCAAGCATCAACAAACAGGGTTTGACAGTACAAGTGCCAAAACTCTAGTGCATTTCCCCTTGCTAAAACAACAGCAACAACAACAATAATAATACCTTTGTGTTCTTAATAATTTAGAGCAAGATGTTCTACAACCTGGAGAAGGGGATGACGAGAGAAGAGGGAAATGAAAAGCTCTCATTTTTTGGTTCGTGTTCACTTTTCATTATGGCCTTACTACTAGGGGTGAACGAAAGTCACTTACCTTTTCTCGCAGCTTTTTCGCGGTGGGGGGGAGCGCTTCGCTGCTCCCCCCACGAAGTTCAGGCCGGGGGGGGAGGCTTCCCGCCTCGCCCGGCCGAAATTCAGGCCAGGGGGGGGAGGCTTCCCGCCTCGCCTGGCCGAAATTCAGGCCGGGGAGGAGGCTTCCCACCTCGCCCGGCCGCGAACACGAAAGTAAAAAAAAAAAAAGAAAAAGTCCCCTGATAGGCTACGTGACGATTCACGTAGCCTATCACGGCTAGATCTGGAAAGTCAGCCGTGATAGGCTACGTGAATCGTCACGTAGCCTATCACGGGTGACTTTAAAAAAAAAAAAAAAAGCGCGTACGCGAATGGCGGCCCCCATAGGGAGCCGCCGGGAGGGACATTCAGGGAAGGTAAGTCCCGTCCCGAGGGGGGGGCGGGGGGTGGGGGGGCGGAGGATTTCTCCCCGAAACTTGTTCGGGGGGCCGAACACGTTGGCGCTCGGCCCCCCGAAGTTTCGGGGAGAAATTCTCCGCCATCCCTACTTACTACGTTGCCTGTCTGCTGGAGCTTCGTCAACAGGAGAGGGAGAGAGGGGGAGTGAGAAAGAGAACAGAGCAATGAGTCCCTTTGCCTTTACTTTTGTAGCTTCTGCTTAACTTTTTTTCCCTGTGAACTTGACACTTTTCTTGATGATAGTGTGTCCTGTAATGAAAGGATGTGTCAAGAGTGTATTTCTTTGTCCAGCATTTCTGGCCTCACACAGGTGCTGTGGTAGTTTTTAAGGACACAATTTACTGTTCTGATTTATTGCAACTGACAGTACCCATAAGGAAGCCAACAGGCCTCATTGCTGGCTCTTAATGGGAAACCTTTGCTAACCAAAACTCTTCCCATTGTTATTTATTTCTTTTCAGGGTTGTCTTGTATTTACTTTTTCATAAGTATTTCCAGGCAGGCATTACAAGCTCTGGTGCTAAGGTCAAAGTGTATGGAGATGATTAGTTTAGAAAAAGGGATGATGTCAGTGGAACATATGGTACTGCCTGATTCCAGGACAGATTATGGGTTGGATCCAATGCTGCCCTTGTGCAGGCAGCCTCAGCACTGGTGACAGAACGTGCACAACCCCTACCAGACCTTTTTATTTTCCCAGGCATTTCAGCATTTTAGCTTTCTAGACTGTTAGCATTGCTGTTTTAAATCTGCATTTTAAATCTCTGCATTGCTGCTAGGATATTGTTGTTGTTGTTCAGTCGTTCAGTCGTGTCCAACTCTACATGACCCCATGGACCATAGCACGCCAGGCCTTCCTGTCCTGCTCTCTCTCCTGGAGTGTGCTCAAGTCCATATTCATTGCATTGGTGATACTATCTAGACATCTCATCCTCTGCCATCCCCTTCTCCTTTTGCCTCACAATCTTTCCCAGCATCAGGGTCTTTTCCAGGGAGTTTTCTCTTCGCATTAGGTGGCCAAAATATTTGAGCTTCAGCTTCAGTATCTGTCCTTTCAATGAGCACTCAGGGTTGATTTCCTTTAGGATGGACTGATTTGACCTCCTTACAGTCCAGGGGACTCATAAGAGTCTTCTCCAGCACCACAGTTCAAAAGTATCGATTCTTTGGCACTCAGCCTTCCTTATAGTCCAGCTCTCACAGCCATACGTTGCTACTGGGAAAACCATAGCTTTGATTAGATGGACCTTTGTCAGCAAGGTGATGTCTCTGCTTCTTACTATGCTGTCTAGGTTTGCCATAGCTTTCCTCCCAAGGAGCAAGTGTCTTTTAATTTCATGGGTACAGTCACCGTCTGTGGTGATCTTGGAGCCCAAGAAAATAAAATCTGTCACTGCTTCCATTTCTTCCCCTTCTATATGCCAGGAAGTGATGGGGCCAGATGCCAATATCTTAGTTTTTTTAATGTTGAGTTTCAAACCAGCTTTTGCACTCTCCATTTTCACCCTCAACAAGAGGCTTTTTAGATCCTCTTTGCTTTCTGCCATTAGGGTGGTATTGTCTGCGTATCTGAGGTTGTTGATAATTCTCCCAGCAATCTGAATTCCGACCTGTGATTAATCCAACCCGATGTTTCTCATGATGTACTCTGCATATAAGTTAAATAAGCAGGGCGACAATATACAGCCTTGTCATATTCCTCCCCCAGTTTTGAACCAATCAGTTGTTCCATGTCTGGTTCTGACTGTTGCTTCTTGACCCTCGTTCAGGTTTCTCAGGAGACAGGTAAGGTGGTCTGGTACTCCCATCTCTTTAAGAATTTGCCACAGTTTGTTGTGATCCACACAATCAAAGGCTTTAGCACAGTCAATGAAGCAGAAACAGACGTTTTTTCTGGAATTCTCTTGCTTTCTCCATGAACCAGCAAATGTTGGCGATTTGATCTCTACTTCCTCTGCCTCTTCGCAACCCCGCTTGTACTTCCAGTAGTTCTTGGTTCGCATACTGCTGAAGCCTAGCTTGTAGGATTTGGAGCATCACCTTGCTGGTATGTGAAATGAGCACGATTGTACGGTAGTTTGAACACTCTTTGGCATTGCCCTTCTTTGGAATTGGAATACAAGCTGACTTTTTCGAGTCTTGTGCCACTGTTGAGTGTTCCAAATTTGTTGGCATATTGAGTGCAGCAATTTAACAGCATCATCTTTTAGGAACTTAAATATCTGAGCTGGAATACTGTCATCTCTGCTAGCTTTGTTGTTAGTAATGCTTCCTAAGGCCCACTTGACTTCACTCTCTAGGATGTCCAGCTCAAGTTCAGCGACCACACTATCATGGCTATCAGGGACATTAAGATCTTTCCTGGATAGTTCTTCATTGTATTCTTGCCACCTCTTCTTAATCTCATCTGCTTCTGTTAGGTCCCTGCCTTCTTTGTTCTTTATCATGCCCATCTTTGCACAAAATGTTCCCTTGATATCTCCAATTTTCTAGAAGAGATCTCTTGTCTTTCCCATTCTATTGTTTTCTTTGATTTCTTTGCATTGTTCATTTAAGAAGGCCTTCTTGTCTCTCCTTGCTATTCTCTGGAACTCTGCATTCAGTTGGATATATCTTCCCCTTTCTCCCTTGATTTTCGCTTCCCTTCTTTCCTCAGCTACTTGTAAAGCCTCATCAGACAGCCACTTAGCTTTCTTGCATTTCTTTTTCTTTGGGATGGATTGCGTTGCTGCCTCCTGAACAATGTTATGGACCTCCATCCATAGTTCCTCAGGCACTCTGTCTATCAGGTCTAATCCCTTAAATATATTCCTCACCTCCACTGTATATCCCACTATAAGGGATATGATTTAGGTCATACCTGGATGGTTTAGTGGTTTTCCCGACATTCAATTTCAGCTGAAATTTTGCAATAAGCAGCTCATGATCTGAGCCACAGTCAGCTCCAGGTCTTGTTTTTACTGACTGTATAGAGCTTCTCCATCTTTTGCTGCAAAGGACATAATCAATCTGATTTCGATATTGACCATTTGGTGATGTCCATGTGTAGAGTCGCCTCTTGTCTTGTGCTGTTGGAAAAGAGTGTTTGATATGATCAGCGTGTTCTCTTGGCAAAACTCTATTAGCCTTTGTCCTGCTTCATCTTGTACACCAAGGCCATGCTTTCCTTTTATCCCAGTGATTTCTTGACTTCCTACTTTAGCATTCCAATCCCTTTGATGAAGAGGACATTTTTTTTGGTGTTAGTTTTAGAAGGTGTTGTAGGTCTTCATAGAACCGATCAACCTCAGCTTCTTCGGCCTCAGTGGTTGGGGCATAGACTTGTATTATTGTGATGTTGAATGGTTTGCCTTCGATTCATACTGAGATCATTCCACCATTTTTGAGATTGTACCCCAGTACTCCTTTTCCCACACTTTGTAGACTATGAGTGCTACTCCACTTCTTCTAAGGGATTCTTGCCCACAGTAGTAGATATGATGGTCACCTGAAGTAAATTCGCCCATGCTTGTCCGTTTTAGTTCGCTGATTCCCAAGATGTCGATGTTCAGTCTTGCCATCTCATGTTTGACCACCTCCAGCTTACTTTCATTCATTGATCTTACATTCCAGGTTCCTAAACAATATTGTTCTTTGCAGCATCGGATTTTCTTTTCACCACCAGACACATCCACAGCTGAGTGTCCTTTCGGCTTTGGCCCAGCTGCTTCACTCTTTCTGGCACTACTTGGAAATTCCCTCTGCTCTTCCCCAGTAGTATATTGGACACCTTCTGACCTGGGGGGCTCATCTTCCGGCGTCATATCTTTTAGCCTTGTGATATATTCCATGGGGTTTTCTTGGCAAGAATTAGGGATGGTGGAGAATTTCTCCCCGAAACTTCGGAGGGCTGAGCGCCAACTTGTTCGGCCCCCCGAACAAGTTTCGGGGAGAAATCCTCCTCACCCCCCGCCCCCCCCCCAGGATGGGACTTACCTTTGCCGAATGTCCCTCCTGGCGGCGGGTCCGGCCGGCGGTTCGGCGGGTGTTCATGCGGGGCGGGAGCGGCAGCCAGTCTATCGACCGGCTGCTGCCGCCGCCATTCCAAGAAAAGAAAAAAAATACCACCCCCCCGTGATAGGCTACATGACGATTAACGTAGCCTATCATGGCTAGATTTGCAAAGTCAGCCATGATAGGCTACGTAAATCATCATGTAGCCTATCACGGGTGACTTTAAAAAAAAAAAAAAGCTCGTACAGATAATGGCGGCCCCCATAGGGAGCCGCCATTCCCGTTTCTTTATTTGTCGCTGTAGTCTACGTAAACATTTACGTAGACTACAGCGACCAAATAAGGAACGCAAATGGTGGCTCCCTATGGGGGCCGCCATTAGCGTATGCGCTTTTTTTTTTTTTTAAGTCACCCGTGATAGGCTACGTGATGATTAACGTACCCTATCACGTCTGACTTTGCAGATCTAGCCGTGATAGGCTATGTTAATCGTCACGTAGCCTATCACGGGGGCGTTTTTTTTTTTTTTTTTAACTTTCGAATTCGCGGCCGGGCGAGGCGGGAAGCCTCCTCCCTGGCCTGAATTTCGGCCGGGGCGAGGTGGGAAGCCTTCCCCCGGCCTGAATTTCAGCCGGGGCGAGGCGGGAAGCCTCCCCCCACCAGCCTGAACTTCACGGGGGGAGCAGCGAAGCGCCTCCCCCCCACCGCGAACAAGCTTCGACGACAGGTAAGTGACTTTCGTCCACCCCTAGCAAGAATACTGGAGTGGTTTGCCATTTCCTTTTCCAGTGAACCACATTTTGTCAGAACTCTCCACCATGACCTGTCTGTCTTGGGTGGCCCTGCACAGCATAGCTTATGGCTTCACTGCGTTATGCAAGCCCCTTCGCCACAACAAGGCGAATCCATGAAGAGGAAGGAAAGGTTCCTCCTGTGCAAGCACCGAGTTATTACTGACCCTTAGAGGGATGCCGTTTTTCCTTGGCGTTTTCCTGGCAGACTGTATAGTGGGGTGGTTTGCCATTGCCTTCCCCAGTCCTAACTACCTTTCCCCCATCAAGCTGGGTACTCATTTAACCAACTCGGAAGGATGGAGGGCTGAGTCGACCTGAGCCGGCTACCTGAAAACCAGCTTCCGGTGGGATTGAACTCAGGTCATGGGGACAGTTTCGGTTGCAATACTGCCACCTATCACTCTGGTTTTATTCTGGTTGTATTGCTATATTGTGGTTTTAATATATTTTTTATTTTTTTATATTGTTTTACTGTGTGCTTTTTAGGGTTGTCAGAGAATTTCTCGACGAATCTTCGGGAGGCCAAGTGCCGACGCATTCGGCCCCCCAAAAGTGTTGGGGAAATTCTCTGCCGGCCCCCCGCCCCCCCTGGGATGGGACTTACCTTGTACTAATGTCCCTCTCAGTGGCGGGTCCCGGCGGCGGTTCGGCGGCGGTTCGTCAGGGGCAGGGGTGGCAGCTGGTCTCCCGACCAGCTGCCGCCGCCGCCATTACAAAAAAAAAAGTAAAGTAAAAAAAAAAATCACCCGTGAGAGGCTACGTAATGATTTACGTAGCCTATCACAGCTAGATTTCCAAAGTCAGCCGTGATAGGCTACGTAAATCATCATGTAGCCTGTCACAGGTGACTTTGAAGGAAAAAAAAAAGCACGTACGCAAATGGAGGCGCCCATGGGGCGCCGCCATTTGCGTTCCTTAGTTTGGCACATCTAGTCTACGTAAAGATTTACATAGACTATGGCGAAAATACGGGAACGCTATTTGCGTTGCCCTTATTTTCACCGTAGTCTACGTAAATCTTTACGTAGACTAGACGTGCCAAAATAAGGAACGCAAATGGCGGTCCCCATGGGACCATTTGCGCCATTTGTGTACGCGATTTTATTTTTCCAAAGTCACCCGTGATAGGCTACGTGACGATTTACGTAGCCTATCACGGCTGACTTTGGATATCTAGCCGTGATAGGCTACGTAAATCGTTACGTAGCCTATCACGGGTGTGTGTGTTTTTTACTTTTTTTTCGTGGCTGGGTAGATGGGGCGCTCCCCCCCGGCCTGAATTTCGGCCGGGCGAGGCGGGGCACCTCCCCCCCCTCACCTAAACTTCAGAGGGAGAACCGAAGCGCCTCCCCTCCACTGCGAAGCAAGCTGCGGGACGAGGTAAGTCCCTTTTGTCCATCCCTAGTGCTTTTTGGTTTTAATTTTTGTGAACTGCCCAGACAGCTTCGGCTATTGGGCGGTATAGAAATACATACATACATACATACCACTGGTGGCCACAATGTCACACTTCCAGGGGCAAGTGCCTAAAGAAGTGGAAACACTAACTTCTGGAAGGGACAGGTTGTGTGTAAGGGCAGCATTGGATCCAACCCTTTATGTCCATCTGTCCCAGTACTGACTGGCATTGGCTTCCCGGGGTCTCAGGCAGAATGTTGTATAGGTTTATAAAGAAGAGAAAGCGGTGTAGAGAAAATGAATAGAGACAAGTTTATTTCCTTGTCAGTTAATACTAGAACACAGAGATGTGGTCGTCCAATGCATCTGTTTGGCAGTACAGTAGATCAGGACATGGAAAAGAAAGTCTTTCACAAAATGGATAGTAATGGGTGAAGATGCAGTGTTCAAGCTTATTGAGGTTCTCTAAATTCCTCCCCAAAGCTTGGTTCATCTCATTCGTGTTCCCAAATATGAGCAGCTGCTGCTGCTCCTTCTTTTCCTCCTCCTCCCCCTCCTCCTCCCCCTCCCCCCATTGGGGAAAAAATGCACATTTTTAAAAATGTGCATTTTTTTGCAATTGAAAAATGTTCATCCCCCCAATGATATTTGGAAAATATCCCCCCCCCCCGAGAACTGCATTCCTGCCCATGTTTGCATTCAGGATTGTGAATGGAACATGTTTGCATGAATTGCAAACAGGAACACAATTCTTCTACATCATTCTTTATGGAATTCACTGCTGTTGCTGCAAGTTATTATGATGGCCGCTCCCTTCCTGGGCTTTTAAAAGGGATTTAATATGTTCATGGAAGATGGGTCTATCATTGGCTATATGGAATAATTAAATACCAGTTGCTGGGGAACAACAGCTGGAGAAGGCTATGGTATTCATGTTCTGCTTCTGAGCTTCCCAAAGGCATCTGGCAGAGTAACATGGGAAGCAGGATGTTGGTCTAGATATATCCAAATGGGCTCTTCTTGTGAACTTTTCCACAAATAGAAGATGAGAAGTTAAACCTGGCTTTGGACTCTAACATATCAGTCTGCAGATGGAGGCTTACACTGTTGATATAACGTAAAATATTTATACTGATCATGTTAAGATATAATAATGTAAACAATATAGAGAAGCTCTCCTTCAGAAAACAATATACAGCACTTTAAAACCCAACATACCAAACAGCATATCATATTTCCAAAGAATGCTAATAAATTCCACCACCACCACCACTGTCCACCCCCCAAAGAAAAGAAAACCAGCAACCTGAACATCCACTGGATCAGCACTAATACCACTCAGACAAGACATCTTCACAGCTGATGGTAATCCTTGTGTAGCTTGACAATGATGCTGTAAAATATCATTGATGTCAATGCAAAACTTGAAACAAGTTTAAAATTCCAGTATCTTCTTTACTGTCTGGTTGCTAAGATCCTGGTTGGAGGCTGTACTTTTGGTACCACTGCCCACAGTGGTGAGATGGGTGGCTACCAGGAAAGAACCTTCTCTGGAGTGCCCCCCCCCATCTATAGAATGTCCTTCCCAGGAAGATCCACCTGGCATATTTATTTATTTATTTATTTATTTATTTATTTTCTCAATAGCCCATCTGGTTGGTCACCCGGCCACTCTGGGTGATGTACAGCAGTACAAACAGTCTAAAACAGTAAACATTAAACATTACAACATTGTATTTCTAAAAAATACCCTAACCCACCCTAAATGTCTTCCTGAACAACCAAGTTTTCAATGTGTGGCGGAACCTCATTAAAGTTGTGTAACATATTCACTAAGCTGGTGAATGCTGGGAGTTGTAAGGAGGGCTGTTGGAGAAATCCATCCTGGGGCTGAAGTTCACTGAACTTTCAGCACCCACCCCCCAGCTCACTAACCTGTGTGCTGGCCCAATCTGTATGACTCAGGCCAGCTCACAGATCCCCCCTCCCTAAAATGGGCATTTACTAGGGATGGTGGAGAATTCCGCCATGGACTCCAATGAGGCCGGATTCTTAGAATCCACCCCCCCCCAGGGTCCATGGTGGAACGGACCATTCACTTCCACCACCCCGCAAAGTTCGGCAAGTCCTACCTGCCACCACCGGGTCCAGGTCCGTCCACTGCCATACTGTGGATGCAAATGGTGTGCGGTGTAGCAGACACCATTTGCACCCCTGCTCTTCACTGTGATAAGCTACGTAAATCTTTATGTAGCCTATCAAGGCAAAGAGCAGGGGCGCAAATGGTGTCTACTACGCCGCACACCATTTGCGTCCACAATCTGGCAGTCTGGCAGAGGACGGACCTGGCTGGCAGCTCCACGGACACACTGCAGAGCAGAGCTGGCTGAGGAGGATTCCGGGGGGAGGAAAGGATTGCCTCCCCCCCCCGTGGCCCCCCCGGTGGACTCAGGTAGGTGGGGTTTGTACACCTCTAGCATTTATGCAAATTGTGACTGCAAGTTGTGTAACGTGCACACATTTTGGACATAATTAAGGAAATTGTGGCTGCAATTTGCATACATAGTGCAAATGGTGGCTGCAATTTGCGCAAATGCCAATGGCGGGGTCCTGATAAAGTTCCCAGATTCTGGGGAAAAGCCCACAGCACAGCTTGCAAATGCAAGCCAAGCCAGGGCCTCCAGGGAAATCGACTGAGCCAAAAAAAGGGACAGATTTCTCTGTGATGACCATCCTCAGTTGTAAGTCTTTTTTTTCTGTCTAAACATACATAGGATTGCACCCTTAGATGGCAGGTTAAGATCTTCCTCTTTAAACAGGCATTTAACCTTTAATCTGTTGTTTTATTACTTTTATTTCTTGTTCCCCGATGTTTTTCATATTGTAAACAAAAAGTTTTTTATAATGTGTAATTGTTGTTTTGATACTTGCATCATTGTATGATTTTATTTATTCATACACATAAATAAATAAATAAATACATGGGTGTTTTGTTTTGTTTTTTTCAAATCTAATAAACAAATATACTAATAAAACAGAATGGAAGGGCAGTCCTTTTGTATCTGTTTTGAATAATATATTAGGAGTTAAATAGTATTAATAAATATATTGGAAACCATTGATGTTCAGCATCTGAACACTTTGTTCAAGGTGATTCCACTTACCCATGGCTCTATCCCATGCCCGTTTGTATGGGAATGACCATATGATTGGCCTATTCCATGTCATTTTCTGAATATTAATGCTACCACAGGGAACTGATGACCATACAATTCCAATAATATAACAATGAGCCAGTAATCCATTGACTGATAAGTCAAACATTCCTTGTAGCCTGCTTTCCATCTTCATGCAGAGGTCAAGCTGGCCAAATATATTTGTATCCTGACTTTTCCTGCAACCATACTCTCTCAGATTCTCCACAGTTTAATTCGAAGCCACACCAGTAAAGAGTTAAATGGTCACAACCAATACAATATTCATTTCTTTCTTCTGGCAACAGCTGCTTTTAGTTCTTTAGCTCCTGTTATTTGCAGAACGGCACAATGAAATATTCATTTTCTCAATTCAGAACATCTGTCCCAAGTTCATTAGTTTACGCAAAACTAAAACACCTTCTTATCATTGTTTCAGAATGGATGTTTGGGAGGCACAAAGGTGGATGGGAATGGATTTCTTTATTTTTATTTTTTTGGTCTACACCCTTCTGAGGTAAGCATAGGGGTGTACAAACCCCACTCACCATTCCGGCTGGTGGCATCCGCAGCGGGGGGGGGGAGGCGATCCTAAACAATATTGAAAAAGAGCAGGGCTGCAGATGGCGGCCGCTACACCATTTGTATCCCTGCTCTTTGCCATGATAGGCTACGTAAATATTTACGTTGCCAATCACAAGAAGGGACACAAATGG
Organism: Heloderma suspectum; assembly: GCF_057233095.1. Taxonomy (NCBI): domain Eukaryota; kingdom Metazoa; phylum Chordata; class Lepidosauria; order Squamata; family Helodermatidae; genus Heloderma; species Heloderma suspectum. The sequence goes on from NC_139466.1 coordinate 9,457,256, forward strand.
TGGCCACTACGACAGCCACCATTTCATTCCGCAGCCTGGCTGTGGAAGGAAGACGATGACCCAACCTGGGGCAGCTGCTGCCACCAAGTAAGGTCCATCCCGGGGGGATTTTGGGGGGTGGGGGGGTAGTCTGTTTCGCCACGGACTCTGGGGGGGCAGATTCTGAAGAATCCAGCCTCACTGGAGTCCGTGGTGGATTTCTCCACCATCCCTAGGTAAGCATTTCTGCAGGGAGAGTATGGATGTACAGATTGTATACAATGTATTCCAGCTGTATTTCATGGATTGTCAGGTGTCTTTCATCCCATCATCCGCACATTGCAAGAATCAGATTTTCTGAGATCTGAATTTGTGCAAATGCGCATATGTGCAAATTTGCACCTGCAAAAATGCACAAATTCCCCCCAAATGTGCATTTTTCATACTTTAGTTTATGGAGGAAATGTGCATTTTTGGTCATTTAAAAAAATTCTTATTTTTCTATGAGGTAATTTGCACAAAATATGAGAAAGTAAAAAAAAATAAATAAATCTGCAAGTCCATGGATTCTGCCTGACAAGGAGGGGTGGGTAGTCAGTCCTCTGTGGAATCTGTGGGTTAGATTCATGAAAATCTGGATTCATTTGGTTCTGTTGCAGACTTCTCCCACATCCTTACTGGAAAGACAGCAATTCTAAAGTCATATTGCCAAGTAAGATTGGCCCTGATCTGTTCATCTCATGCAGAAACAGTAAATATAAAGCTCCATTGTCTCTGTAATTTGAACTCTTACTCATAACTAAATACCAATTTGAGGAAGACAGAATCTGATAAGTTCTTGCAATGGATGTCAGGCCTTTTCGTGAAGCAGGCAATATATTTTAATAATCTAATAGAGAAATAAATGACCTGAGTGCTGGCCCTTATGTAGCCAAAATTGCATCATCCAAACACAAGATGGAGGTATCAGCAGGCATGGGGGGTGGGGGGACTGAGTTTTGCAGGATTGAAACTTTAGGGGGGACCCTATGGGGGACCACCCCCAAAAAAAGCATAATGGGTATTGAGCATGCTGAGTGGGTAAAGCATGATGGTTGGCCATTGGAAAGGGAAAATTAGAAAGCTGGTGTGGGAGGAGGATTGGAATGAACAGCAGTATTCCATGCTGCAACATTTTGTTGCAGGTCCAGTTGTTTAATTTACTTTTTAGTCAAAAAAAAAGTGTCTGGTGTAAAGAGAGGTGACTGTGCGGGACTGCCTCAGCTGCATGAGGGAGTACAATGAGAGGGGATGATGTGAGACAACACAAAAGTTCATTGCTGTTGCCTGTAATTATTGCCTGATGGTCTGGCTTTTATCTTCGTTGGTCCTGGGACTATTTTGGCCCCTCAAAGCCCCCAATGACACTTAAGGAGCTCAGTTCGATGCTCATTTAGTTTATGTACATCTTGTCTTTGTTCCTCGGAACTCAAGATGGAATATAAAGAGGGCTTATGTGGTGTCTGAACTAGGGATGTGCAAATGAGCAAAACCTGAGCTTGCTGAAGTTCTCCGAATTCCATGTCAAAGCTCATTCTGACTGGAGTCCAGAACACACTTTCACTGAGGGTTTACTAAGGAGCAACAGTCTACTTTGGAGCAAGGCCCTACTCATGAGAAAGAGGGCTTAGCTGGAGCTAGGGATGCGCGAATCAGCAAAACTTGAGCTCACAAAGTTCTCTGGATTCCATCTTGAAACTTATTCTTGACCTGAGTCCATATCAGATTGTAAGCTTTGTTTTGGGTTGTTGTTGTTTTAGTCTTTTCACATGAAAATCCTTGCATATTTTCATGTGTATTTTTCCAAACGTATGCTTCAATTGTGTGCATCTTTGAAATGTCTTCTCCCATGCATTAAAGCATATTTGTGCACATTTTTCAAATGTACGCATATTGCCGAACAGATTTGTGATGGGTGGTGGTGGTGCATGAATTATATTGCAAATTTGGAAATATACAGGCTTTGACCACAGATTGCATCTGAGTGTGTGTCTTTCCAGAATGTGCAAACTGGTCAAATCCTGATCAGAAACAAACTGGAACAAATTTCTCACACAATCCTACTCTGAACGAGGCACTGGTTGCTGCATCATGTGTCTTCAGGTGCCCTTTTACCTAGGATCATGGGTGTCCAATCCTGTTTGGTCGTGTCTTTGCCATCTTTGAAGAAAAGGACTGTAGAAGGAGGAATGCATGGTGTGCATTCTTCTTCTTGACTTGGAGTAAAACTGCCAACTGCAGATCCATTCCCAAGAGGGTCCCTGAACAAGACGAATCAAAGTTGCACAGGTGTGGAGAATTTCAATGCATGTATCTTCTCCACCTATGGAGAACCAGTAGCTTAATGATAAAAAGTTCTAGTTGTGCTATTCATGGAATTATTATTGTTGTTGCTGTTGTTGTTATTATTAGCATTAGCATTATGACTAAACTGATGCATCCCTTTTGCTTATTCCCATTCGTAGTCTTAATGGAAACCAGTTCTCTGTGAGAATTATCTACCTGATCTCAAACCAGAAAGCCTGGAGTAAATACAGATGCACTCATTCCAGTGGAGTTAGGGATTCCAAAGAATTGTGTATTTTTATTACTTTACTCCCTTGGGTTAAATGAGCTTAATTTACTATCTTTATTTTGATTTGTATCCAGCTAAATTGGTACATCTGTGACTGGCTACATTAGCTGTTCAAGTGTATCTGAGCAGGGACCAAAACATCACCATAGCAACTTCATCCGCCCGCTCCTCCTTGGTAACCAATTTAACATAACTATTTATGATATGAGGCTGTATTATGGCTCTAGGGCAGAATATCTTTAAAAAGTCTATTGCTCTCGATTGTAAAACAAGCCGATGACCCAATGCATATGCACATAATTCATTGCTAAAATCTAATATCAAAGAAGCTGCTTGGTCCCCATCTACACAATTTAGCCACTATTCTGATGATTATACAGCTTCTAATCAGTCTGTATGCATTGCCCCACGATGTACCAGAGGGTGGTTTGTGGGAAGAAGGAAGGAAAAAAAGACGAAGCAAGAGAGAGAGAGAGAAAGAGAGAGAGAGAAATCACCTTAATTAAGGGGCAAGGTTTTGAAAAGGAATCATGAAGTATTTCTGTCTTTGCACCATACTTACTTTAGAAGAGATTTCAAGGTCACAGAGCTCCAGGGGGCCTCATAGGATTTTGAACCAAGGACTGTGACAGTAGAACCTTGGTATCTTACTCTCTGCAGCTTTTAGGAGCTTGGCGGAAAAATGAATCCAACAATTTTGCTTTCTCTTGCATCTGAATTATTTAAATTTCATGTTCTTTCTGACCAAAATATGGACAACGTAGGAAAGGTGGGTAAATTCTTATCAACAGTGTGGGCTGCAGGTTTTTGAAGGCCCTTGGGCAAGACACTTTCCATGGGCCCTCTCCCTCAGTGACTCTACCTTTTCACCACAGCTATCACCAGCTGCTCTTACTCCTTATCCTCTCTCTCATCGGTGCTACCACTTGCTTGTTTGGCAGGAAGAGAGCCAGGGAGCAGGTAGGCAGTAGCATCTCCTGCTTCTCCATCTCACCACCACCATTGTCTGAGCCAGAGCAAGACGCAGGTGAACAAGCAGGTTGCGAGGGTGTAAAGGAAGGGCAACTCCAGGGGTTCTTGTCAGTGGGTTTTAATGATGGGCATTTGGGGATGAATCACCCAAGTTTGTGGATTGATGTGTAATGCAAATGGCTGACTTATTAACTGTGGATTTATACAGTGAACTTTAGCCAGTGTATAGATGGACCCATTAGTTTGGGTGTTTTTGATGTCATCATCATCATCATCATCATTTTTTAAAGTTATCCTGCTTGTTCCCTTCCTCTGAACACAGAGAGGGCATACAACTGGCTCAGATGATATGGTGACCTTAGCTGACTGTTGCTGTTTCTTCTGCTCATTTCAATCCTCCCTTTAAATATGGTATGAAGTCTGTAAGATCAGGGGAAAAACACAACTAAATATAAAACAGATATGCCAGTTCTTCTCTGTTTTAATAAATCATGTGACTGGGAAAGCTATTAAATGTGTTGACAACATCCAGAAGAGACCAACTGGTTATTGCGGAGAGGGGACATAAGTCATTGCACACAGAAGAGAATGCCTAGATGATAATTATGGCCCAGATAATAATTGGTGGCCCAAACGTTTGATCTTACCCCTGGGAAATTTCCAGTTTCCTCCAGTGCAGCTCCCCCTACCCCTTCATATCAATGTGAACAGAATGTTTGATAATCTCTATTTTATTTGTTAACCCCCTCCAACTCTGAGGAACAAACACATATAAGAGGAGCTCAGCTGCTGTTCTAGAACCTGGGGTGGAGGAAATGCTTCCATTGGAGGTGATCAGGACCAGAAAATGGGACACTTACTCTTTTCCACCTACCCACTGTTTCCATGCTCCAAACTGCTTACCTTTCATATGGGACTTTCCTTCCCAGGTTCTAAATTGCAGCTGTGCCTTTTTTTTCTATTTCTTTTTTGCAACCTGGATCCAAATCATTGTTATCTATTAGTTTCTCTTTCACTCCATTCAAATGAATACATGAGCCCATTTCAGGTGGTCAAAATGAGAGTATAAATGGAGTGAGGGAGCAAGGTCACACCTGCTAGCCCCACTGCCAACATTCTCGTCCAAGGAGCTTCAGACCTTTCCACATTCTACACAAAGATTTGAACAGAGCATCTATGTACATTCAGCTGAATGTGCTTAGATGTGTCCACATGATAAGGGACATGGATAAGGCAGGGTTCCAGCCACACAGAGCCTTCGAAGTATGTTCAACTGAATGTGTATATTTATTTGCTACAAGATTTATATACCACTCCACATCTAAACAGATTCCAGAGCAATGAACAATAGAAGATAAAAGGATTAAACCACTATAGATGTAGATACACACACACACACTCACACACACACAGAATACCAGTAAAAACTGTGGCTTGTTGAAATAAAGTTATCTTCAGCAGGCACTGAAAATAACACAATGTCTGATCTCCAGAGGGAGCCACCACACTGAAGGATCTATTCCGGTTGGACTCCAACCAGGCCATAGGTCCATGTGGAACCACCAGGAGCATCTCATCTGATGACCTCAGTGAACAGGCAGGGTGATAAAGGAGAAGGTGCTCCCTCAAGTAGAAGCTGCCTTCAAACCACTGCACTGAAGGTCTGAAGCTCCCTCTAGGATGGGGAGTCTGTGGGCATGGCTTACACATATGGTCTTCCCTAGGGTTGGCGGAGAATTTCTCCCCGAAACTTTGGGGGGCCGAGCGCCAACGTGTTCGGCCCCCCGAAGAAGTTTCGGGGGTAAATTCTCCGCACCACCCCCCCCCCCCGGGACGGGACTTACCTTTCCCGAATGTCTCTCCCGGTGGCGGGTCCCGGCGGCGGTTTGTCGGGTCTTCGTCAGGGGCGGGGGCGGCAGCCAATCTTTCGACCGGCTGCCGCCGCCGCCATTCCAATAAAACTAAAAAAAAAAACACGCCCCCGTGATAGGCTACGTGACGATTAACGTAGCCTATCACGGCTAGATTTGCAAAGTCAGCTGTCATTGGCTACGTAAATCGTCATGTAGCCTATCATGGGTGACTTTAAAAAAAAAAAAAAAGCGCGTACGGCTAATGGCAGCCCCCATAGGGAGCCGCCATTCACATTCCTTATTTGGTCACTGTAGTCTACGTAAAGATTACTTAGAGTACGGCGAAAATAAGGGCAACGCTACGGGGGCTGCCATTTGCGTACGCACTTTTTTTTTTTTAAGTCACCCGTGATAGGCTACGTGATGATTTACGTAGCCTATCACGGCTGACTTTGCAGATCTAGCCGTGATAGGCTACGTTAATCATCACGTAGCCTATCACGGGGGCGTTTTTTTTTTAACTTTTAATTTCGCGGCCGGGCGAGGCGAGGCGCCTCCTCCCCGGCCTGAATTTCGGCTGGGCGAGGCGGGAAGCCTCCCCCCCGGCCTGAATTTCAGCCAGGCGAGGCGGGAAGCCTCCCCCCCCAGCCTGAACTTCGGGGGGAGAGCAGCGAAGCGCCTCCCCCCCACCGCGAAAAGCTGTGAGACCAGGTAAGTGACTTTCGTGCACCCCTAGTCTTCCCATCAGTAGAGGGTGGCGGCTCCTATGTCAGTGGGGCAGTGAATCCACTCTGGGTTGCAGTTAGAACCAGTCAGAATTCTAAGAGGGCTATCCAAGGTGCTGAACTGATTTGGGGGATAGGGTTAAGCATTTTGGATAGCTCCTTTAGAGTTCTGACTGAAACCCAGAGTGGATTCACTGCCCCACCGACATAGGATCTACCAGTCTCCCCTGCCTACCACCTCTTCACACATTCCTTCTCAACACCTGAAAGCTGCCTTATTCTGAGTCAGATCATTGGGCCATCTAGGCCCAGTATTCTTTACTCTGACTGGGAGTGATGGTCCAGGATCTCAGGATGAAGTAATTGCCAGTCTTGCTACCTGAGATCTGAGATGCAAAGGACTGACCTGGTCCCTTCTGTGTATATAGTGTGTGTATGATCACTGAGCTGTGCCTTGTCCCTTTAGAATTATTGCAGTTGGCTAGAATGGACATCCATATGCAGCTAGTCCATTGTGTGCATTCGACAATAATAGACTCAAGCTTTCTGACTGTTTGGCACACATTAGTGAATACGTGTTCTCTAAGGTGGGGCTGTGGTGCAGGGGGGATAAAACCATGGATATTTGTGGCATTGCTAATACGGAGACTCCTATTAGATCCAACTTTTTAGGATACTGTTCATCTCAGCAAACTACATAAATGGCTGAATAATTTCCTCTCTCTCATTAGTTCTGTTCTTCCACTACCATCTTCTTGCCACCCATTGATAGACACACAATGCTGAAATTTGATTAATCAATTAAGGGTAGTTGGGAGGGGGGAAAGTAGCTCCCTGTCCTTCTTTGAAACACATGTTAATAGCAGGGAGTTCTGCAGAAGGAATTGTTTTGTAACAATTCACAGTTATCTGGGCAAACAGATGTTTGATCCTTCGGCAGAACATAGCACATTCAATCCAATGAATTATGAAGCAAACACATAAATCTTAGGGGTGGACGAAAGTCACTTACCTTTTCTCGCAGCTTGTTCGCAGTGGGGAAGAGCGCTTCGCTGCTCCCCTCGCGAAGTTCAGGCCGGGGGGGGAGGCTTCCCGCCTCGCCCAGCCGAAATTCAGGCCGGGGGGGAGGCTTCCCGCCTCGCCCGGCCGAAATTCAGGCCGGGGAGGATGCTTCCCGCCTTGCCCGGCCGCGAACACGAAAGTTAAAAAAAAAAAAAGTCCCCTGATAGGCTACGTGACGATTCACGTAGCCTATCATGGCTAGATCTGGAAAGTCAGCCATGATAGGCTACGTGAATCGTCACGTAGCCTATCACGGGTGACTTTAAAAAAAAAAAAAAAGCACGTACGCGAATGGCGGCCCCCATAGGGAGCCGCCATTCGCGTTCCTTATTTAGTTGCTGTAGTCTACGTCAATGTTTACATAGACTACGGCGAAAATAAGGGCAACACAAATAGCGTTGCCCTTATTTTCGCCGTAGTCTACGTAAACATTTACGTAGACTACAGCGACCAAATAAGGAACGGGAATGGCGGCTCCCTATTGGGGCCGCCATTCGCGTACGCGCTTTTTTTTTTTAAAGTCAACCGTGATAGGCTACGTGACGATTCACGTAGCCTATCACGGCTGACTTTGCAAATCTAGCCATGATAGGCTACGTGAATCGTCACGTAGCCTATCAGGGGACGTGTTTTTTTTTTCTTTGATTGCAATGGCGGGGGCGGCAGCCGGTCGAAAGACCGGCTGCCGCTCCCGCCCCGCTCGAACACCGGACGAACCGCCAGCCGGACCCGCCGCCGGGAGGGACATTCAGGGAAGGTAAGTCCCGTCCCGGGGGGGTGCGGGGTGCGGGGGGGGGGTGCGGAGGATTTCTCCCTGAAACTTGTTCGGGGGGCCAAACACGTTGGCGCTCGGCCCCCCGAAGTTTCGGGGAGAAATTCTCCGCCATCCCTAGGTGTTATAGGAATAATTAATATAAATACTATGTGTCTCCTGAAGGGATGGAGGAGAATTCCACCACAGATTTCAGTGAGGATGAATGCAATGGCATTTGGCCCCCTGAAACCCGTGGCGGAATGGCCTCCCACCCCCCACCACCCCGCGGAATCCCCCCAGGATGAAGCTTACCTGGGACGGATGCAGAGGTGGCAGAGGATCCAGCGGCGGTTCCGGCAGCAGCAGCTCGTCTCTTGGCTGGCTGCTGTGGCCTCAAATGGTGGCCATAGTTGCGGCCGCCATTTGCGTCCTTCCAGGCTGCCATGATAGGCTATGTAAGTATTTACGTAGCCTATCATGGCAAAAAGCAGGGGCGCAAATGGCAGCCGCTACGCTGTTTGAGCCCCTGCTCTTTGCCGTGATAGGCTATGTAAATACTTACATAGCCTATCACAGCAGCCTGGAAGGACACAAATGGCAGCCACTACGACGGCAGCCATTTGTGGCCGCAGCAGCCCAGCCGCAGCCAGAACTCTGGGACCTGCTGCGGAGCGGACCCGGCCTGAAAGGATTCCAGGGAGAGGCATGGAACACCTCCCCCCCACCGCGGATGCCCCAGCGCGGAACCAGGTAGGTGTTTCGTACATCCCTAGTCTCCTGTTGTTTCAACACTGTCTTGAAACATTGGAACGTATAGTGTTGGTGGAACAGCAACCTAGCATGCACACACATGGACACAGACACACAAGACCTAAAGAAAAGCAGAATTACCTATGCAAATGACAGGAGTCTTTAATTTATTCTTTTATATTTCATGTCATTTTATGGAAGGCAGGATAACTTCAAGAAATACAGGGCGACAGCGCAGGTGATTAGATAACAGCCAAATCAAACCTTAATTTAAAAAACAAAACAAAACAACAAAACAAACTTTTTAAAATTTCTTTTTGGGGAGGATCGACACATAGAAGACACAAATGGCTCACTTCAGCACGGGGGGCAGGGGGGTACAAATATTGCACACACATCTGCTGCTATAACATGCCGTTCTTTAAGGATTTAGATAGAAAGAAAGAAAGAAACTAAGTGCTTGAATATGACTTAAAAAGGGCAGGGGGAACATGACCAAAAAAGGGCAGGGGGAACATGACCAGAAGTCAATGTTTGTTTTTAAAAATTGAAATAAGACTCTGTTTGTAAAAATCTAAAAGAGACGGGGATGACTGACAAAAACAACAAGGAAATGGAACGGATAAAGCAGAAGTAAGGCTCAATGTTACACAACAAACACAGCCTTTTCAAGAGTCCAAAATTGAGATAAACAAACAGACAAACAAAGGAATGCCGGGGAAGGGGGGAGCATAGCAACAACAAGTCAGGAAAAGCTATGTTAGTTTGAAAAAAATATATGGAAAGGAGAGATGAATATATCAAATACAAATAACAAACGAGTCGGAGGTAGAAAGAAATAGGAGAAGGAGGCTGTAAGGGGTGCTGCAAAAGACACCATCCAAAAGGGAATGGGCAATCAAGGAGCGAGGGAAGGGAACACTCCCAGTACAACCAAGCTGTTTCCTTTTAATTTAAATTTTGAGGAACACCTCATGGTGATCAAAATTGAATAAATTGAAGGACCAACTCCTAGGAATGCACACATATGTGCACACACACAGACACACACAATCATCTACTCTCACCAGCCCTCTCTCCCAGAGACACAGCTAGCACAATGATCAAACACAGCCTTTCGCTGAAGTATATATACCCCTTTCCTCCACCGCTCTGTCTGATTGGAGACTGCTGGCATCGGTTCTGGCTCAGAGTTCCTATTTGCCAAAGCACACTCCATCCTCCTCCACTGCTAGCCTCCCCCCTCCCCCCACCTCCCCACGTCTGCTCAGCTTCCCCCTCCCTCCTCCTCCTCCTCCTCCTCCTCCTCATGCACCTCCATGTGAACGGTGAGAAGTTGATACACTTTGGAGACAGCCTGCCTGGACTGCTCAGGAATTCAGTAGAGCTCCAAATTTATGAAGTGGAGGAGGCACTTCGGGGGGGGGGGTGCTTCTCCCCAGAGAGCCTCGTACTTCTGACCCACCTCATATCACAAGGGTTTTGCTCGAAAAAGCCCACTTCGCCTCATTATTTGGGCTTCGTAACAAGGCTGTGCACAGCCCTAGAAAATAATATGCTGTATGCCATTTTAGGAGCCTTCAAATGTCCATTACGTAAAAAGAAAAGAAAAAAGTGGGCAAAGCCTCTGTTTCTTGAATAGGGACTTCCCTCCAGGTTTGGAAGTCCCTCAGAAGTTTGGTTGACTTTAACAAGAAAAGAATGTGAATAAAATAAAATGATCAGTTTAAATGGCATGCTGACCATTGACCCACAATTTATCTCATGGGAGCTCATATGTGGATACACACACAGAGAGAGATGGAGTATCTCTGTCTATCTATCTGTCTGTCTGTCTGTCTATCTATCTATCTATCTATCTATCTATCTATCTATCTATCTATCTATTCCATCTTTCCTTCTGGGGAGGTAATAATGAGAAACTGTGGCTGATGCCTTGTCAAGATAAGCAATATCAAGCCAACACATCTCCTGTAAGGAATTGGCAAGTAGAAAAAGGTCAAATAATATTTGTGATATTTTTTCCTCATGGCTATGATCATCTGGGATTTTGGAAGAGGTGCCCCCCCATCCTCCCCCCCCCCTTGCACTCATTCTAGACCCTCTGAATCTCATTTAATGTGCTGGGACATTCTCTAATGGAATCTACCTTTTTGCCAACACTTGATATTTACCAATTGAATCAAGTAGCTTCTGATATCAGACTTTGTGAAGCTACCAGGTGTGATCTGACTGTTTTAATCCCACAAGGCCTGTGGCCACAAATTGCATATTGGTTGATTCAACCTCGCAGGATTTAAAGAGAGAGAGAGAGAGTGAGAGAGAGACCCAAAGAGGCAAAACAATATGGAAAGATGAGGAAATGGTTGGACATTTGTCAATGAGATGTTTAAACCAGGGAGGAGGGGAGAAGTGAATGTGTTTCAGCTCTGGGATGCAGATGACATCAATGGACAGTGCTCCAGGAACAAATATGTGTCTAAAAATTTGGATGAATCTCTTCATTCTCTTCTGTTGAATTAACAACAACAACAACAAAGAAACCCAGTGGTCCCTTGGTGTCAAAGTTGAGCTGTAGACAGCTGTTGAGAGGGAGCCAGGAGACATCCAGGGGTGAGAGCCAACACAGTTGAACCAGGGTCAGAGCTAGCAGGGAACATGCCAAGAGTAAAAATGAGCCAGATCAAAGGAAGACTTCCACTGCTCTGGCAGGGCTCCAGCCCAAGCAGGAAATCTTAATATCTCTCCCTATAGAGAAAAGCCAATGCCTAGCTTGGAAGTGGGTGGGATGGAGTAGGGATGGACAGGCTCACCCATGCCCACCTTTGTTGGGTGCTTCCAGAGCCACCACCCACCCCTGCTCACAGCACCATGCAAGCTCTACTGCAGCCCGGAGAGTGCCTGATGAAGCTGTGGGGCCGCCCATCCTCCTAGTGAGCCTCCACTATGTGCAACAATGGCAGCTCAGGATCTTCCAGGTAGGTGAAGTTGTAAATGGGCCCATTACAGCTTCCAAGTATGCAACATTACCTACGCGGAAGAGCCTGAGCCGCCATTGTTGCACACAGTGGCTGCTTGCTAGGAGGACGAGGCAACTGCTGACCCGTGGGGCACTTGTAAAGTGGGTCCATGAGCACCCCGTGGTTTGGAAAGTGGGTCCGGGAGGGCGGGTGAGGGGGACTGTGTCAGATTCCATCCCCCACCCCCACACCTATGGTGGAGCCAGTTGCATACCTGCAAATCATTCACTGCCCAGGGAGAAGGGGGGGGTTATGCAAAATCCAGGAAACCCCAAATGCTCATTGGCCCTAGGAAATAGGGTGTGGCCTGTGGAAGTGGGTATGGCCATCTGAAGATGACTGGCAGGCTGGATTTAGCCCCCACTGCCAAGGTTCTGCATCTTTGCTCTGACCTGTACACCTGGTGGCTCAGTTCACAAGATAGCTACACACAGAGGTAAGGGTAACTAGTACAAAGCCCTAGTAGTAGGGATGTATGAAATTGGCATTACCTGGCTCCACCGGGTTCCACTGGGGGGTGGAGGCGCTCCGTCCCTCCCCCTGGAATCCTCGCCAGCCGGCTCCACTCCACAGGGATTCCGTGGAGCCGCCGGCCAGCTCCGCCAGCAGCCGGACATCTGGCCACTGGCTAGCAGGGACGCAAATGTAGGGATGGACGAAAGTCTCTTACCTGGTCCCGCAGCTTGCTTCGTGGTGGGGGGGAGGCACTCCATTCCTCCCCCCAAAATTCTGGGCGGGGAGGAAGGTGCCCCATTCCTCCCCACTGAAATTCTGGATGGGGGGGAGACGACCCGTCCCTCTGGCTGAAATTCTGGCCAGGTGGGAGGCACCCCGTCCCTCCGGCCATGAATCCTCTGCTCCTGCCGGGTCGCAAATGGCAGCGGCTGTAGCCACCGCCGTTTGTGTACCTGCAGTCAGCCGTGATAGGCTACGTAAATGTTTACGTAGCCTATCACGGCTGACTTTGGGGGGGAAAAAAGCGCGTACGCAAATGGCAGCGCCCATGGTCACCGCCATTTGTGTTCCTTATTTGGGCATGTGTAGGCTACATAGACATTTATGTAGACTATGTCGAAAATAAGGGCAATGCAAATAGCGTTGCCCTTATTTTCGCAGTAGTCTACATAAATGTTTACGTAGACTACACGTGCCCAAATAAGGAACGCAAATAGCAGCGCCCATGGGCACCGCCATTTGCGTACGCGCTTTTTTTTTTTTTCCAAAGTCAGCTGTGATAGGCTACATAAACATTTACGTAGCCTATCACGGTGTTTTTTGAAAATCTAGCCGTAAAGATTTACGTAGCCTGTCACGTTTGTTGTTTGTTTGTTTTTTTTACACTTGGAAATGGTGGCGGCGGCAGCCGGTCAGAAGACCGGCCGCTGCTGCCGAACTGCCGCCGGGACCCGCCGCCAGGAACCGCCGCCGCCAGGGACATTTGACCAAGGTAAGTCCTGGGTGGGGGGTTGGACCGTTTCTCCACCAATTTCAGGGGGCCGAATGCGTTGGCATTCAGCCTCCCAGAGATTCGTGGAGAAATTCTCCGACATCCCTACGCAAATGGCAGCGGCCGTAGCTGCCACCGTTTGCGTCCCTGTAGTCAGCCGTGATAGGCTATGTAAATCTTTACATAGCCTATCACCTCTGACTTTAAAAAAACATACATGCGTATGCAAAGGGCGGCTACAGCCGCCGCCATTTGCATTCCTTATTTTGGCCCGTCTTAATCTACGTAAATGTTTACGTAGACTAAGACGGCCCAAAATAAGGAATGCAAATGGCAGCGGCCATAACTGCTGCCATTTGCGTATGAGCTTTTTTTTTTTAAAGTCACCCGTGATAGGCTACGTGACGATTTACGTAGCCTATCATGGCTGACTTTGCAAATCTAGCCGTGATAGGCTACGTTAATCGTCACGTAGCCTATCACGGGGGCGTTTGTTTTTTTTTACTTTTATTGGAATGGCGGTGGCAGCAGCCGGTCGAAAGACCGGCTGCCACCTCTGCCCCTGTCAAAGACCTGCCGAACCGCCACCGGGACCCGCCGCCGGGCGGGACATTTGGGAAAGGTAAGTCCCATCCCGGGGGGGGCGGGGGGCGGGGTGGTGCAGAGAATTTCTCCCCGAAACTACTTCGGGGGGCCGAATACGTTGGCATTCGGCCCCCCGAAGTTTCGGAGAGAATTCTCCCCCATCCCTACCTAGTAGCTCCTGACACTCACAGAACAAATTCATCTTTTTAAAGCATCAGCTTTTGGACATCATCTCTGATGCATTAGATTTTTCCTGGTTCTACCCTGAATAGTCCAGGTTTTGCCCGGCACCAGCTGTCCTGGTCTAATCCATGAATCCGGATTCAAAAATAATAAAATACAATAAAATAAAATATAGAAGCCCTACCGACACAATGTGCAGGGAATTCTCACTCCACATCATTTATCATTTTATAAATCTCTCTGATGTCCTCCTTAAAACAGGATTGCTGTTCTTACAGCTAGGGATGTCAGAGAACTCCGCCACAGATCTTGGTGAGGCCGAACGCCAATGCATTTTGACCCCCGAAATCTGTGGCGGAATGGCCTGCCACCCCCCGCCCCACTGCGGATCCCCCCTGGGACGAGACTTACCTGAGGCAGATCTTCCAGTCGGCAGCGGCTCTGGCAGCAGCTCCAATGGCGGCTCTAGAGGCGGCGGTAGCTGCTGCGGCACGCAGTCTTCCAACCAGCTGCCGCCACTGCCATTTCCAGGCTTATGGGGGAAAAAAAAGAAGTGATAGGCTACGTAAAGATTTACATAGCCTATCATGGCTAGGTTTAAAAAAAAAGAAAAAAAAGACGTGATAGGCTATGTAAATCTTTACGTAGCCTATCATGGTTGGTGGTGGGTTTAAAACACACACACACACATACGCAAATGGCGGCGGCTATGGCCGCCGCCATTTGCATTCCTTCTTTTTACCGTCTTAATCTACGTAAATATTTACGTAGGCTATGACAGTGAAAATCAAGGGGAATGCAAATAGCGTAGCAGGCGCTACTTGCGTCCCCTTTTGATTCACCATTTTAGCCTACGTAAATATTTACATAGGCTAAAATGGTGAATGAAAAAAGGATGCAAATAGCGCCCGCTACGCTATTTGCATTCTCCTTTATTTTTGCCATCATAGTCTATGTAAATATTTACATAGATTAAGACAGCCAAAAAGAAGGAACGCAACTGTGTACGCAGTTGTTTTGGGGTTTGGGGTTTTTTTTACCCAGAGCCCTCTGCAGCCGGAAATCCGGCTGCAGACGGCTCTGGCCTGGCCGGGCCAGGCCTGGCTGCCTGTTCCATCGAGCTGCCGCGGAGCACAGCCGGCCGTTCGAGGATTCAACATAATATGCGAAAGGTAAGTCACTTTCATACATCCCTACTTACAGCCAATCCACATGGGTTCAGCCTGGGACAGTTTTCTGGGAGATCCCCAGACAGACGCAGGGAATATGAAGGAAGCAGGAAGGAAGGAAGCTTAGATGGTCACTTTGAGTCTGAGTAGGATTTGTTGACTGTTTTACAAAGATGCACAGGTTGACAGTTTTTTAAAAATATATATTATTTTATTATTTGCATTTTTATTGTCCTTTTGTTCATCAATTCTACACTATCTTGGGGTGGGATACCGATTAGTTAATAAAGGCATTTAAATGTTTTGAGCAATTTATTCAGCCACAAGGACTGTGGTTTGTTGGGAATAGGGATGTGTGGACTGTGTAAAATCCGTTCCGTTTCCATTTCATGGTTTTTCAGGTGCCTTTGGTTCCACCATCTGCCCATTGACAATATTGAGTGTTTTCATTTCTGAATTTGCACAGATTCACACTTGCACAAATTTGTGCTTGCAAAAATGTGCAAATCCCTCCAAAGTGTGCATTTTCATGCTTTAGCCTATGGGGGATCTGTGCATTTTCAACATACATACATACATGCATACATTAATTTGCACAAAATTCCAGAAAGTTAGGAAAACAGTCTGCAACTCTGAAGAATCCGTCCAACTGGGGAAAAGCCAGTCCGCTGTGGAATACGCAGGCCAGATCCATAAAACTCCAAACTCATTTGATTCTGTTGTGGATTTCTCTGACATCCCTAGTTGGGAAGGTAGTAAAGCTGAGAACGTTGGTGGGCACTTTGAGGCACCATTATGATGACTGGGGTGTGGTGGCCTGAGACTCCCCACTCGCATTTGTGGGACCTGAGTGGTTGTGGTAAGGAACTTTTTGTGGACAACTTGTCTCACTCACCTAGAGTCATGAGGCTCAGGGAGGAGTGACTCAGGAAGGACTAGGCATGGCGGAGAATTCCGCCACGGATCTTGGTGAGGCCGAATGCCAGCACATTCGGCCCCCTGAAATCCATGGAGGAACGAAGCCCCCCCCACAAAATGGGCCCAGAACGGAGCCTACCTTGGTCAGCCGTTCTGGTGCTCCTCGAATGGCGGCCATGTCTGCAGCTGCCATTCGCGTCTTTGGAATGGCCATGATAGGCTATGTAAATACTTATGTAGCCTATCACAGCTAATGCAGGGACACCATTTGCATCCCTGCAGAGGCTGTGATAGGCTATGTAAATATTTACGTAGCCTATCACGGCAAAAAAAAAGGGAACGCAAATGGTGGCAGCTACAGCGGCTGCCATTTGCATTCCTTTTTTCACCATGATAGGCTACGTAAATATTTACGTAGCCTATCATGGGCCGGCGTAGGTACGCAAATGGCATCCCCTACACAGGATGCCATTTGCGTCTGCAGCAGCCCAGGATGCAGCAGCCCATCAAGGATTCCTGGGGGAGGAACGGATCGCCTCCCAGCACCTGAGGAACCTGGCGGAGCCAGGTAAGCGGGGTTTCTTACACCCCTAGGAAGGACTCATTCAGCACCATGGATCAGTGGAAGAGCATCTGCTTTGCATGCAAAAGGTCTCCAGTTCACTCTGGGTAAATCCCTACATGAAACCCTGGAGAGACACTGCCTGTTAGGGATGGCAAAGAATTCCGCCATGGACTCCAGTGAGGCCGGATTCTTTAGAATCCGCCCCCCCCCCCGAAGTCCATGGCAGAATGGAGCAATCCCCCTGCCACCCCATGAAGTCCCCACAGACCGGATCCTATCTGCCTCCGGCGGTCCAGTTCCGGCCACTGCTGGCCGCTGCTTTGGTGTGTGACCGTGAATGGCATCCTGCATAGGGGACGCCATTTGCATCACTGCTTTAGCTGTGATAGGCTACGTAAATATTTATGTAGCCTATCACGGCTACAGCAGCAACACAAATGGCGTCCCTTACTCAGGACACCATTTGCGTCCACAGCAGCCCAGCTGCAGATCCGCCCGGCCAGCAGTTCCGCCAACGCTCCGCGGAGCAGAGCTGGCCGGAGAAGATTCCGGAGGGGAGGAATGGATCACCTCTCCCCCCTTGAGGATTCCGGATGGAGGACCAGATCTCCTCCCCTCTGCGGACCCCAGTGAAGCAAGGTAAGTGGGGTTTCATACACCCCTGCCAGTCAGTGTCAACAATACTGGGCTAGGTGGACCAAAGTTCTGACTCAGTATAAAGCAGCTTCCTATGTTCCTAACAACTGAAGAGTTGTGGATAGTGGGGATCATGCAACCTCCAACTTCTGGCCAGTATATCTAACCCTGATTCAAGGCAGGTGCAGCTGCTAGGAGGCTCCTGCATTTGTAATATCTCACACACTCTCCTAATACTTGTGGATTCTATTATGTTAAATTAAATTGGATTGATGACAGTGACACGTGTCTTCTAATCCTTAGTCTGGTTGCAAAATTCTGCCTATAACAACCTGAGCTCTTTGGAGGGAAGGTAGAAGAGATATGGGATAAATAAGCAAATAAAAGAATAATACCAAAAAAATTAAGTGTTCCTTGTGAAAGCATCTTGTGATTCATGGAGTGCAACCCTCTTTACAATGTCATCCATGCACCCGCTTCAAGAATGTGAAATCGAGAGATAAGAGGCAAAGGGATCAGCCGTGGCATTTTGAAAAACTAGCAACATATATCAAAGTCAAGTGAGCTAGAAATGAGAATGCAATATATAAAGTACAGTACTGATATGTATGCTAAGATAGTACAAAACTAAAACAAAGTGGTTAACTTCACATCCTATTGCTGACCGTAGTCACAAACCACCACCACCACCCTCCTAAAAGGGGCATGTGAAACAAAATTCTCCTAGGACATATTTACATTGTGGACTTATACTGGTTTAATAGCTATTTCATCTCCAGAGGGAACTGTCAGAACTGTTTATCTACCTCAGAAACAAACCTCTGAGATCCTTAAAAGTATACGAATATAAGAACGTAACAAGAGTCATGCTAGACCAGACCAAGGATCCATCTAGTCCATCATTCTGTTCACACAGTGGCCAACCAGCTTCCCAGGGAAAATTCCAAGTATATAACTAACTGTAGGAGTGGCACCCTCCCACTCATGTTTCCCAGCGACTGGTGTACATAGGCTTACTAGAGGTACCATGCACTCATCAGGACTTGAGAACCTTATCCTATATGAATTTGTCCAATCCTCCTTTAAATCCATTCAAATTGGAGGCCATAGCTACATCTTGTGGTAGTGAATTCAATAGTTTAACTATGTGCTGTGTGAATAAGTTGTTATTTTTATCCATCCTAAATCTCCCACCAATCAGCTTCATGAGATTACTGCACTGGGTTCTAGAGAGAGGGAGGTAGAAATGTAGCCCTGTCTTTTTACTCCATTAATACAACTCTATCACAGGGGTAGGTGTTGAAGCAGTGAGGAGGTCACTATCCCTAAACTCTGCTGTAGGTTTCTTTGAAGTGCAAATAACCCCTTTCCTCTAGTAAGTACTACTTATTCACAGTCAATGACTTCAGGGTCTCTGTGGCTGAACTGCCTGGGAAAACATTGGCTGGTAGGCAGGAAGCAACCAAAGACAGCAACCCTGCCAGATGGGCACAACAACTTGAATGAAGGGCAACAAGAGTTGTCTGCTGGACTGACAGAGGCAGGAAGAAGTACGGCAACCCTGCCAGGAGGGCACAGCAGCACCTTGCCCACCTCTGCCCCTGCCAAGGCTTAGAAGATGCCTCATATTGGGCTTGCTTACTTTGCAACACACACACTGACACAGTGCAGTATTATATTATTTAAATAATAGTCTTCATATAGTGCTTCACCCACTGTTTTTGGAAATCTGGACTGTGTGGGGTCATTTGACACACATTGTTTGCTTGTTGACACAGCACACGCGCACAGAGAGAGAGAGAGAGAGAGAGAGGGAGAGAGAGAGGAGCAAAAGAAAAGCAAACACTAACTAAATTACAAGCAAGGCAGGGGACTATAATCCTGACAGAAGAGAAACAGGTGTTGTTGTTGTTGTTGTTGTTTATTTTTAGGGAAAAGAGAACAAAAAAAATGGGAAGGGAAGGAATACAGGAACTGAGAATGGGAGGTGGAGGGGACCCAAGAACAAGGGAAGGAAACTAATGTAGATGCTGCTGCTGCTGCTGATGCTGATGATAGATAGATAGATAGATAGATAGATCAATCGATAGACAGACAGACAGACAGACAGACAGACAGACAGACTCAAAGTAAGGGCAAACTAATGGTTGACAGAATTGAAAAGGTCTGTGTGAACTTCCCTCTTGGCTCCCGCCCCATCCTGCCACCGCCACCACCACCATCATTGCACACAATGGCAGCTCATCAGGGCAGTGCGAGGCTGCTCAATTATCAAGTGGCTCGCAAACTAGGGATGGGCAGATTCCCTACCTTCTGGTCCATGGGGAATCTGCCCATGGGGGGGAGGCGATCCATTCCTCCCCCCAGAATCCTCTTTGGCCAGCTTCACTCCGCAGCAATTCTGCGGAGCCACCGGCCAGCTCCAAAGTGCTAGCGATACGGCTGCCATGCTGTATCGCTGGCTGAAGGGGACTTGACCTGACTGACTGCAGATGCAAATGGCACCCAGGATGCCATTTGTGGCTGTAAAAGCCTTAGTTTAAGGTAAATGCAGCTGTAAATGGCTGCATTTAGCTTAAAGTAAGACCTTTACGGCCGCAAATGGCGTCCTGGACACCATTTGCGTCCATGCTTTTCATTACTTGCGTAGCCCATCACCTGAAAAAACAGGGCCGCAAATGGGGCCTCCATTTGCTTCTGCAGTCAATAGTCCCCTTCAGCCAGTGATACAGCATGGCAGCTGTATCACTGGCAATCCAGAGCCGGAGGATCCAGCCAAAGAGAATTCCGCAGGGAGGTGGAGGTAAGTGTTCCGTTCCACCATGGACCCTGGGGGGCCGGATTCTAAAGAATCTGCAGTCTGTGGCAGAATTCTCCACCATCCCTATCACAAACCCTAATGGATCATCTTATCACCCCCCCCCCCCAGGTGCGTGCACCCATCTTTGGAGACCACTGCTCTAGCTTCTAGTCCTCTCCTCTCCATGTCTCTTGCAATAACCAAACGGAGGCTGACTCACAGAAAAGCTCCCTCCCTCCTCCACCTCCTCCTCCCTCCTCATCTTCTGCCCCTCCTGGTGGCCAGATCTCTCTCAAATTGATACATTTGGTGCCTCCAGCATGATCTTTCACAAGGTGATACATTTTGGAGCCTGTCTGGGCTGCTCAGAAGGCATAGGAAGAACTCCAAATATATGAAGCGGACCGAGGCACCTCGTAGGTGACCTGCTTCAGTTAGGGGCACCTTGGCACTGTTCTTATCTGCTTCATAGCAAGACAAGGAATGTCCAAAACAGCATGCTTCACCTCCTTATTTGGGCTTTGGACTGAAGGGGTACACAGCCCTAAAGGACACATCTAGCAAACTGGAAAAAACTGTTGTGGCTAGCACTACAAATGGTTGCCTTGGGAGGCATGGCAAAAGACAAGTAAGCATCCCAGAAGACTGTATAAAAGGCAGAGGTGGGGGCTGAGCATAAACAACTCCTTTGAACCCACAGTTTTCTGTACCAACAGAAACCTATTTTACAGCAAAATTTGTTAATTAAAAAAGTATGAGAGGTAGGGCAGACACCTTGGTGGGTGCCAATGAAGGCGTATGGGGGTGAGTTCCTCTATCATGTTTCCCCTTACTCACTTTTTTTAGATGCTAAATAGTCCTAGACATTGTAACCTCTTCTCATAGTAGAGTTGCCACAATCCCTTCATTATTTTAGTTGCCCTTTTTCCAGCTCAACCATACCATGTTTAGGTGTGGCGACCAGAACTATACATAGTTCTGACACATGCTTCAGAGGTTAGTGGAAAGCATCCTGACCCCCCCCCCCACACACACACACACTGTTCTCTGGTTCAGATCAACATTCAAGCCAGATAAAGACTCCTTCTAGTGTCCCTCCCTACATCCCATCATCTGCCCAAATGCCCTACCCTGCATCTGGCATGTCTGGCCATGGGGGGAGGGGCAGGAAAGAAGGGAGGTGTGGGTGACCACCATTGACAGTCTCATATAGTGCGACTGGGGCTGGCAGGGGCTCAAGAGGCACTTTAAGCTCTCTGGGCCCCTCCTAATGCCTCTTCAAAGTGAGGCTCCCTCCTGTGCTCCCTGTATGCAGTGTGGGTTTTGCTGGTCACCCTTTTGGGGGCTGAGTAGGAATTTTTGGTTCACAGTCTGATTGGCCAGGTCTATGTGTCTTTTTCCCTACTTCACACTGTAAATGGGGTGGGTGTGTCCATTAGGTGAATTTGGCTTTATCTGATGATGGTTAGGTGTATTTGGTCACATTTTCTCCAGGTAAGCTGTTAGGGATGGGCAAGCAATGCTAATGAGAACAGGGATGGTGAGCAATGCTTTGGTGACAGGTGATGCCTGAGGCCTCCTGCTCTGGGTTTTGTGGCCCACCAGGGGGATAAGGATTACCTGTGAGGCCAACTTACCTCACCCATCCAGTGTTTTGCAGCCTGGGAGGGGGTGAGAGGGGAAGGCCTACCTTCCTCAAAAGGGGTAGCCATGAAGGGTGTCAATCTGTGAAGTCACTCTACAGCCTTTGAATGTTTTCACCCATCACAGTGCCTCACTAGTTGCTGGCACAGATTAGTTTCTTGTCCAGGTCTTTCCTCTTTGCAGATAGAGAAATAAATGTGGCCCAAGTTGATACCAATCAGTGGTGTCTCATCTCTTTATGTCTCCCCTTTCTGCCCACAAACACCCACCCTGTTCTTCCTTTTACTTCCTTTCCAGGGGGATTGTGGTGGCCACCACACCAGAGAGCAGGGGGAAGGGAGGGTTTCCCCCTCCCACCAATTTTCCAAGTGGAAGTGCCCTTCAAGAAGACTCAAGTACCCAAGAACTGCTGCTCTGGCAGTCTTCTTGCTATGAAGCATGCCAGGATGAGAGGGAACACACACAGGAAGGAAGAAGAAGCACCTCCAGCCTCTCCTTGTGATTATGGCCACTGACGTCTTCCCTGGAAGGTAAGTAAAGGAAAGTGTGGGGACCATGCTTGGAGCAGTAGGAGGCTGGGGTGGTAGTGTTGATTCTCTGAGTCCTTCCAACTGGCTCAGGGAATGAAGTGATCTGTCTCCATATTGTGGTGGAGGAACTGATGGGTTCATTTCTGGGTCCAAGAGGAGCTATCAGAACTTTGCCCATCTATGTCTAATCCTGTCAAAAAGCTTTGTAACTCTTTTGGTTCACAAAACAATCCTCAGTGACTCAGACTGTCTACCTCAAATAAGACCCCTGGGTTGTTCTGCAACACGTATTTTTAACCAAGCTGGAGAAGAATTCAACTTCTCTCTCTGTCCCCAGCTTTGAAGAACCTCACTTTGAAGCTGCTACCACCCATTTCCCTTGCTGAAGCTAACAAGGGCGGGGGGAATTGGGGTGTTGGTGGGAAAACAGTTCAGCTTATTCTGAGCCAGTTCAATGAGAAGTGGGGTTGGTGGTTGTTCACCCATCACTACTTCTATATCATGGAATATCTGACAGATAATTTTGAGCAAACTCAATTAGGGGTGTCAGAAATATCCACAATGGATTCAAATAAGTTCAGATTTTTATGCATCTGACCAGAGGATTCCTCAGTGGCAGAGCTTTTTCCAACTTGTGTGTATTCCATGAACTTGTAGACTGATTCCCCCCACCCTTGGGGAGGGGGGTTGCATATGTGTGCACTTGCACGAGTGAACTCTTGTGCAAAAGTGCATTAGCGCAAGTACACATTAGCTCAAATACACCTTTCCAAACAGGAACAAAATTCTTATGCATCCTTAAAAAATTCTGATTTCATCAACGAGTGGACGATGGAACGAAGGATGCCTGATGATCCATGAAACACAGACGGAATGGATTTAACATAATCTGTACATCCCTCCCCTCACCAAACTACAGTTATCAACTTGCTTTGGGGGATGGGGAGAGCCACAACAGTTATGCTGAAATAAAACTCATAGAAGTGTTTAGTGTAGACAGGCCCTTTGTACCAGTTGTGATGAGTGAGCTATTACCATTCCACATTTAGATTTGAAAGGCATGGAATTCTCTCTTTATACCCCAAACATAGTTATTAAATCATCCTGTAATTTTCACTGCAGTCTTTTTCTATGGTCAAGAATTTTGGAGAGGAAGAGAGAAAAGGAACTTACCACCTGATGTCTGGCTTTGTTATTTAATTTGGCTTATAGATACGCACATAGGGCACACAATCCTGACATTCTACTCTTTTGAAATAATATTTATTTCCATGCAATGTTGGGATGGGGTAGGTAGACTATAATGGATTTTACTCTCTCTCTCTCTGTGTGTGTGTGTGTGTGTCGCTCCTTGGTAATGTTACATTCTGAAAAGAGATAATAACTAAGGACTAGGACATTACTATTATTTATGATGCTGACATTTACAGAGACTTGATGGCCAAAATAAAAAGTTAAGTGAATGGCAGTGATGTAGGAAGAAAGAAAAAGAAAGAAAATCTTCAATACTTTTTGGAGTTGAGGTTGTTTCTCCTTAGGGTATCAACCAGTATAGAAAGTAATAACAGAGAGTAGAGGACTCCAGAGAGGTTCCATACTGTGTCATATTCAGGCCCAGTGAATTAACTGTGTGCCCCTTTAATACAGCACAACTTCCAGTGAGTCTGCTTCCTCTGCAGCCACCGAGAAATGGGGATGGACGGACTCACCTCCCTGCTCACCTGACCTCACCCCCGCCTGCTGAGCTGTCCCTCCTCTGTGCACCGAGGACTCCGGCAGTCTAGCCTTTCGGTGCACAAGGACCTTATGCACACAAGGGCTTGATTGCCAGGGTCCTCGGAACTCTGCATGCCTCCTCGCAAGGAGGTGATGGAGAGAGGGCTTGGGCTGCACATGGAGCTGAGGCCTTATCCTGCCCCCACTCAGTCCTAAGTGCTTGACAGCTGACAGGGGCAGGATGAGTCCTCAGCCCTGCACACACCCCAACTGCTCTTGCCATCTTCTCCTTGCAAGGAGGAGATAGCGAGAGTGGTTGGGGCTCTTGCAGCAGTGACAACTCTGGGCTGCTCCTGGCTGCTCACCGAGCTCTGGGGTGCTTGGCGACGGGTTCCATCTGCAACCCAAGGCTCGGCAAGCAGCATCCGGGGGGAGAGCACATGTGAGGGAGCCCACCGGCCTCCCAAACCAAGCTGGGTGCTCGTAACATCCCTACTGAGAAGGCCTTCTCTCACATCACCACCAAATACACCTGTAAAGGCAACAGTATCAAAAGATGAGCCTGTTATATAGATGTTAAAGCTGTTGTACCCACTTGACATATAGCTGTTAAAAAGATGAGCAGTCCCAATTTTCATAATTTGCAGAAATTGTGGCTGCAGTTCGCACAATTATGCAAATTGTGCCCAAAATATGTGTAGATTATTCAAATTGTTGTTGGCATTTGCACAGATTCCTATTCATGCAACCCCTCCCCGCCGAAACCCCCCGATAGGGATGTCAGAGAATTTTGCTATTTGCGTTCCCCTTATTTTTGCCGTAGTCTATGTAAATGTTTACGTAGACTACACGTGCCAAAATAAGGAACGCAAATGGTGGCGCCCATGGGCGCCGCCATTTGCGTACGTGTGGGGTTTTTTTTTTAACTCAACCGTGATAGGCTATGTAAACATTTACATAGCCTATCACAGCTGACTGCAGGGACGCAAATGGTGGCAGCTATGGCCGCCGCCATTTGCAGTCCGGGCAGAACAGGATTCGCGGCAGGAGGGACGGGGCGCCTCCCCCTGGCCAGAATTTCGGGGGGGAGGGATGGGGCGCCTCCCCCCCAGCCAGAATTTCAGGGGGGAGGGACAGGGCACCTCCCCCCCACCGCGAATCAAATTTCGTCACAGGTAAGTGACTTTCGTACATCCCTACATTTGGCCCTACTCAATGTAGACCAAGTTGGGCCAGCTCTTGAGGAAGTCTGGGGGGCTGACCTGTAGAAAGCTTGGCGAATGCTGCTCCCTGGACAGATTCCTCCAACATCCCTACCATGGACCCTTTGGCTACAAAGCATATGCTTTACAATTGAGCTATGGTGATTGCCTTTACCTATAATGGCTATCCATACACCATCTTCAAGCCCTGCTTGTGGCCTGCCTGGACGCATCTGACTGGCCCTTGTGGAAAACATCTGGCCTAAATGGATCTGCAGTGTGATTCTGCAGGGCTTTTCTTCCAGTTTTTGTTTGTTTGTTTTGTTTTTTGGAAGGACATAGTTCTCACTGCACCAAATCTGTGTCACTAAGTTTGACATTCTGCTGTGATTGCAGGTCTGTATTCCTCAGACATTGCAGTATTGAGCACCATAACTAAAGATGCAAGTGGGTTAGAATGTTCATTGCAAGAATTAGAGAAGATTCAAGTGAAAAACATTAGTTTTTAATGCTTTTTTGGTGCCATCTACTGCTTCATTTTTGAGATACAGAAAGATGCCAACTCTTTTGCACTGAGTTCTACTTTCTTTTGTAAGGCATGAAAATACTCCAGTTTGAAAGGTGGGGGAGATAATGGATGACTTAGTTAATTATAAAATGTAATACATATTATAGCCAAATCAATAGTTACATGGATTAGACAACATTAATCCAGCAAATTCATTAACACCCTTGGATAAACTACAGCTGCTTTATTTCACCCATAGCTCTTGTCTTTTCTAGGTTAATTCTATCAGTGTGTGATTTTCATTCACCTACGAATGCACTTTTATTGAAGAGGTCAGTCAATAGCAGAACTTTGGAAGGTGTGAAACCTCATCCTAAACACACTTATTTGGAAGTAATTGCCATAGAAAGCAAATCGATATCACTCCCAGGTAAGAGGGCAAACCTAAACACAATTACTGCATAGCATGCTGCTCTCTTTCTCTTTTCCTGTTACTCAAAAGTAACCACAGGATCCCTAATCGAGACTGGGGCCACAACACACAGGGTTCTTGTTGTTGTTGTCATTGTTGTTGTTGTTGCTGTCCTTCCCTTGCCAGGCATAATCCCCAAATCGTCTCATGCCTCTGTTCCTGCCAATTGAAACAAACAAATATTGCCATTGTTTTGTTTGTTTGTTTTTAACTGCTACTTACTACTGCATAGAGTGGCAATTCGAATGTGTGTGGCTGTGGAGAGAAGGATTAAACCTCCCCACCCATTGTGCTGCTCTCCTGATCTGGATCAGCTCCCTGTATTTTTATTGTATTGAGTAAAAGAAAATCAGAAAGAGAGCGGCTCACTTGGGCGGTATCCAACAGGGCTGTTGCACTAACACAGTTGATGTAGTGCTAACATAAGTGACTTGTAGTGCAACACCAATAGCATAAGCTGACACAACAGGTTTTCCCAGAAAACCCATTGCACCAGTTTATGCTATTAGTGTCCTTATTAGCTCCATTGGATACTGCCTGTCATATTTAACATAATGTTTAGTTTGACTAGGGGTGTGGGAATCAGCAAAACTCAAGCTCACCAAAGTTCTCCAAATTCCACCTCGAAGCTCATTCTGACTCTGTATCAAATTGCAAGCTTTGTTTTGTTTTTTCTTTTTACATAACCCCCTCAACCCCCCCGCACATTATTTTCATACCTTTCCCCCAAAAAAGGTATGCAGCAATTGTGCACATTTTGGAAATGTACACATTCCTCTCTCATGGATTAAAGCATATTTGTGCTCCTTTTTTTCCCCCTCCAAAAGTAGACACTTTTTTTATCCACATTTTTCAAATGAACTCATGCTGTCAAACACATTCCGGTTGGGGGTGGGGGGTGCCCACAAATCACATTGCAAGCTGAGAAATGTACAGATTATAACTGCAGTTTGTGTTAGGGATGTCAGAGAATTTCTCCAGGAATTTCGGGGAGGCCAAATGCCAGCGCATTCAGCCCCCCGAAATTGGTGGAGAAATGGTCTGCCCCCCTGCCCCCCTCCAGGATGGGACTTACCTTGTTCGAATGTCCCTGGCGGCAGCGGCGGCTCCGGTGGCGGTGCAGCAGTGGTGCGGTGGCGGCGGCGGCGGCCGGTCTTCGGACAGGCTGCCGCCACCGCCATTTCCAAGTAAAACAAAAACAAAAACAAACAAACATGATAGGCTACGTAAAGATTTACGTAGCCTATCATGGCTAGATTTTAAAAAAACACCATGATAGGCTACGTAAATGTTTACGTAGCCTATCACAGCTGACTTTGAAAAAAAAAAAGCGTGTACGCAAATGGCGGCACTCACGGGTGCTGCGATTTGCGCACACTTTTTTTTTTTTTAA
The DNA here is from genome assembly GCF_057233095.1 of Heloderma suspectum. Classification (NCBI taxonomy): domain Eukaryota; kingdom Metazoa; phylum Chordata; class Lepidosauria; order Squamata; family Helodermatidae; genus Heloderma; species Heloderma suspectum. The sequence continues at coordinate 9,484,753 of NC_139466.1, forward strand.
GTCAGCCATGATAGGCTACGTAAACATTTACGTAGCCTATCATGGCTGACTGCAGGGATGCAAACGGCGGTGGCTACGGCCGCCGCCATTTGCGTCCCAGTAGGAGAGGAGGTTTCGCGGCCGGAGGGATGGGGCACCTCCCCCCCACCGCGAAGCGAGCTTCAGGATCAGGTAAGGGACTTTCGTCCATCCCTAGTTTGTGTCCAAATCTGTGTTTGGTCCAGAAGGTGCAAAATGGATAAAATCCTGATAAAAAAAAAATGAGCTGAAAATAATTCCTCAGACATCCCTAAATGGACCATCAGGATCTGCTTGGGTAGCGTAAGCAAAAATTAATGCTACCATTTAGTCAGGTAACCAAGAAATCACCTATATCATCCTGTCAAGTGATAAGGAGAATTCTAGGGATGTACGAAAGTTCCGCCACAGATCTCGGGAAGGCCAAATGCCAGTGCATTCGGCCCCCTGAAATCAGTGGTGGAACGGCCCGCCCCCCCACCACCCCGGGACGGTACTTCTGACCGGCTGCCACCGCCGCCATTTCCAGGTAAAAAAACAAACAAACAAACAAAAGTGATAGGCTACATAAAGATTTACGTAGCCTATCACGGCTAGATTTTAAAAAAACACCATGATAGGCTACGTAAATGTTTACGTAGCCTATCATGGCTGACTTAAAAAAAACACAAAAAAAGCGCGTATGCAAATGGCGGCGGCCATGGCCACCGCCATTTGCGTTCCTTATTTTGTCACATCTTAGTCTACGTAAACATTTACGTAGACTAAGACAGCGAAAATAAGGGGAACGCAAATAGCGTAGGCGCTATGCTATTTGTGTTCCCCTTATTTTCGCTGTCTTAGTCTACGTAAATGTTTACATAGACTAAGACGTGCCAAAATAAGGAACGCAAATTTGCATACGCGCGTGTGTGTTTTTTAAGTCAGCCCTGATAGGCTACGTAAACATTTACGTAGCCTATCACGGCTGACTGCAGGGACGCAAATGGCAGCGGCTACGGCCGCCGCCATTTGCGTCCCTGCTAGCCAGAGGCCGGATGTCCGGCCACTGTCGGAGCCGGCCGGCGGCTCCACAGAATTGCTGTGGAGCACAGCCAGCTGGCCAGGATTCCAGGGGGGAGGAACGGAGCACCTTCCCCCCCGGCCAGGATTCCAGGGGGAGGGATGGAATGCCTCCCCACCAGCATCAGCATAATCCGTAGAAAGGTAAGTCACTTTCGTACATCCCTAGAGAATTCTGGCATTCCTCTCCTTCCCTTGATTTCCAGGGTGAATGCTGAAGGCCATTGACCAAGGGATGGAATTTTCTTAACAGATAACTGTTAAATTGCCACTTCATAAATGAACTCAAGTCTGAACTCAACCTACCCCCCACCCCTGATATTGGAGATCAGTGACTAGAGTTCCTTAAAAAAAAGAAAAAAAAAGCAGCCATGGTGTGTGTGTGTGTGTGGGGGGGGTAGATCAGGGCCGTAGTACTGGGGGAATAGGTTAATCAGTTTTCCCCATGCTGCTTTTCTGATCTAAATTGTCCCTACACTTCTATTTACACAGTGTAAATACTAGCAGGGCAAATAGCAACTGGGGTGGGGTGGGGATTTAGATTGGGGGTGGCAGTGGTGGAATATCACAAGAAAAAGTGTTAAAACTCTCTCACACCACAGCATGATCCAGATCTGCCCCCCTCCCTCACTTAGAAAGGAAGAGGGAGGGAAGGAGGGAGGAAGGGAGGGAGGGAAGGGGAGAGAGACAGGATCTGTTCATGGATCTGCAATGTCTTGTTAAGTCCAACTCTCAGACTTTTGCCTTTTGCTGGATTGTAATGTTGTTATGTTTGTAATAGGACATTTATAAAGTGCTAGCAGTTTATTCTGATCCTAGCATCATCCCCCACTGCCAACATCTCATCTGTAGTTGGCAGGGAGAATAAAAACTAATGTACTCAATGACGTCAGTATCACACCTCCAATTCTTGGCATCTTTTAGCACTTCTATTTATGAATTTTATGATTGCCAAAGGATAAATGATTAAATGAATTATTATAATGTCAAGCTGGGCACATTCATATATTCAATATATATGTTACTTCTGATATTTTCTCTCTTAAAAAATAATAAAATAATGTCATTCCTAAATATCTTGGTAGAAAATAGAAAGCAAATGATTATGAAGGAACTTTGCTTCAATAAGCACAGAAGCAGTTTCAAACTTTATTATGTCTGCCAAAAAAATAATGTAATTTTGTACTTTGACTTTTGATGGAGGTCTAAAAACATGTAATGACAGGGTGGTATGCATAAACTGGCTTATCTATTGTCTGTACACATGATAGGTTAGAACAGCCTTCCACAACCAGGTATCCTCCAGATTTGTTGGACTACAACTCCCATCATCTATGACCACTGGCCAAGCTGATTGGAGCTGGTGGGAGTTGTAGTCCAACAGATCTAGGGGGCACCAGGCCAGGGAAGAAGAGTTTAAGGGAATGCTCTCTGTTACTCTAAAAATCTTTCTGCTTGGTTTGGAAGCCCCCCCCCCCTTACTTTATGCTGATGGGTTTGGTTCTTTGCAGGTTCCTTGTAGCTTGGTGGCTTCATGGTTGGGTCTTTGGTACTGAGCTTAGATTGACATTTTGTGGCCTTCTGCCCAGATTTATGAAGTTTTGATGGCACAACTCCTTCTATAGATGCTCTTTATACATCACTCATCCTGACTGGATCCAGCAGTCTTACATGCCATGCCTGCTGCTGTTGGTCCAGTCTACAGTCTTTCACTGTTTATTCTCAGTAGGGATCTCAGAGAATTCCGCCACGGATCTCGGTGAGGCTGAATGCCAGTGCATTTGGCCCCCCGAACTCTGTGGCAGAACGGCCTGCCCCCCCCGCCCCCCCCAGGATGAGACTCACCTGCGGCTCCAGTGGCAGCTCTGGCGGCAGTGGAGGCAGCGGCCGGTCTTCTGACCAGCTGCCACCGCTGTCGTTTCCAGGCTTGCCTTGTGTAAAAAAAAAAAAAAAAAGACGTGATAGGCTACATAAAGATTTACATAGCCTATCACGGCTGGGTGGGTAAAAAAAAAACTGCATACGCAAATGGCGGCAGCTACGGCCACCATCATTTGCGTTCCTTCTTTTTACCATCTTAATCTACGTATATATTTACGTAGACTATGACAGCGAAAATAAAGTGGAACATAAATAGCGTAGCGGGCGCTATTTGCGTCCCCTTTTGATTCACCGTTTTAGGCTAAAACGGGGAATCAAAAAGGGACGCAAATAGTGCCCGCTATGCTATTTGCATTCCCCTTTATTTTCGCCGTCATAGTCTACGTAAATATTTACGTAGATTAAGACGGTAAAAAGAAGGAACGCAAATGACGGTGGCTGTACCCGCCGCCATTTGCGTACGTGGTTTGTTTGTTTTTTTACTCAGAGCCCTCCGCGGCCAGAAATCCGGCTGCAGACGGCTCTGGCCTGGCCGGCTGCTCTGCAGAGCTGCCACGGAGCACAGCCGGCCGTTCGAGGATTCTGGGGGGAGGAACGGAGCGCCTCCCCCCCCCGGCCAGGATTCCAGGGGGAGGGATGGAACACCTCCCCCCCACATCAACATAATCTGCGAAAGGTAAATCACTTTCGTACATCCCTAATTCTCAGTAAACACTCATCAGCTATCAATGCCAATAACAACAAGCAAGCTTGGGATGGGATGGAGTTGGTGGGGAGAATATTCCATGCTCTACTCTTTCCATGCAGAAAGAAAGGGCATTGTTCCAAAAGAGGTAGTGTGGAATGTATCACTCTAAGGCACCATTTCTTTGTTTATTTACTGCATGTCCACTTTTTAGGCAATTATTGACTCCCAAAACAGTTTACATCAACAAGAGAGAGAGAGAGAGAGAAGCCCTGCCATCAGGATTACCAACTAAAATAACAAGCACACAAGGGAAGTGGAGTGCAGAAAAAAGCAAGATGGGAAAATAAGTTTTTCAAGGCCAGAAGTTTTTCAAGGCATTTCAGTGCACATTTGGACCAGACTGATCTTCTCTTTCTAGTAGGGATGGCGGAGAATTCCGCCACGGATTTCAGTGAGGCTTCAGTAACCCCCCGAAATCCGTGGTGGAACGGCCTGCCCCCCGCCCCCCCGCAGATCCCCCCAAGGACAAGACTTACCTGGGGTGGATGTTTATTTATTTATTATTTATTATTGAATTTATTAATCGCCCATCTGGCTGGTCACCCAGCCACTCTGGGCGATGTACAGCATACAATAAAACAGTTTAATCCAATAAAAGTCTACAGTAAAAACATTTTCTAAAATACCCTAACCCACCCCAAATGCCTGCCTGAACAACCATGTTTTTAATACACGACGGAAGCTCATTAAAGAGGGGGCATGGCAGAGTTCCCTAAGGAGGGAGTTCCACAGAGTGGGGGCCACCACAGAAAAGGCCCTCTCCCTCATCCCCACCAGTCTAGCTGTCCTGGCTGATGGGACAGAGAGAAGGCCATCTGAGACTGATCTTGTTAAGCGGCCTGTCTGGTGTTGCTGGAGGTGCTCCTTAAGATAGGCTGGTCCGGAACCATATAGGGTTTTAAAGGTCAAAACCAACACCTTGAATTTGGCCCGGAAAACAACTGGTAACCAGTGCAACTCCTTCAGCACTGGAGTGTTGTGATCTCGCCGGCGGCTGCCTTTAATCAGGCGAGCCGCCACATTCTGTACCAGCTGCACCTTCCAAACTGTCTTCAAGGGTAACCCCAAGTAGAGCACATTACAGTAGTCTAGATGAGAGGAGACCAGGGCATGTACTACCGATGGGAGCAGATGGTCGGGAAGGAAGGGGCGCAGCCGCCGTATCAGATGGAGTTGATACAGCGCTGTCTGGCTCACAGCTGACACCTTAGCCTCCATAGACAGCTGGGAGTCCAAAATGACCCCCAGGCTGTGGACCTGGTCTTTCAAGTGTAGCCGTACCCCATTCAACACCAGGTCAACATCCCCCAGCCTTCTCTTGTCTCCCACCAAAAGTACCTTGGGCTTGTCAGGGTTCAGCTTCAGCTTATTCCTCCCCATCCAGCCACTCACTGTCTCCAGACATTTGGACAGGGATTCTACGGCCAACCTTGGTTAAGATTTGAATGAGAGGCAGAGCTGCGTGTCATCCACATATTGATGACACTGCACCCCAAACCTCCTGATGATAGCCCCCAGCGGCTTCACATAGATGTTAAATAGCATCGGGGAGAGGATGGAACCCTGTGGCACCCCACAAGTGAGTGGCCACGGGTCTGAAACCTCCTCTCCCAGTGCTACCCTCTGGTACCTGCCAGAGAGGAAGGACCGGAACCACCGCAATACAGTCTCTCCAATGCCCAACCCCTCCAGGTGGTCCAGGAGGATACCATGGTCAATGGTATCAAAAGCTGCTGAGAGGTCGAGGAGAACAAGGAAGGAGCATTCACCCCTATCCAAAGCCCTCCTCATATCATCTACCAAGGCAACCAAGGCCATTTCTGTCCCATGCCCAAGCCTGAAGCCCGACTGAAATGGGTCTAGATAATCAGTTTCTTCCAAGTGTGCCTTCAACTGCACCACCACCACCCGCTCAATCACCTTGCCCAAAAATGGCAGATTTGAGACTGGGCGAAAGTTGTTCAGAATTTGAGGATCCAAAGAGGGCTTCTTTAAGAGTGGTCTTATCACTGCCTCCTTGGGGGCTGATGGCATCACTCCCTCCTCAAGGGAGGCATTCACCACTGTCCTGATCCCCTCACCCAGTCTCTCTCTGTAGCCAATAATAAGCCAAGATGGGCAAGGATCAAGTAAGCAGGTGGTCGGCCTTACAGATGAAAGCACCTTGTCCACTTCATCAGAGGGAAGAAGCTGGAACTGATCCCACAAAACCGGTTTGCCATGGGCTGCCTCTTGCTCACTAACTGTATCCACAGTGTGCAGGATTAGGACTCCTAATCCGATCACTTTTATCTGCAAAGTGCCTTGCCAAGGCCTCACAGGAGGCCTTAGAATGCTCCAGTGGTTCAGGAGCCACAGGACCGACCAGGCTCCGGACCACTTGGAACAGCCTCCTGGGACAGCACTCTGCAGATGCGATAGAAGCAGCATAATATTCCTTTTTTGCTGCCTTCACCGCCACGTGATAGGCTGAAGATGCAGCTCTAGCCTGTGTCTGATCATCTTTGGAGCGAGACTTCTGCCACCAGCGCTCTAGCCGTCTCACCTCCTGTTTCAGAGCTCGTAACTGCAGATTGAACCATGGTGCAGTCCGAGCCCTGTTCAGGGGGAGAGGGCGTTTCGGAGCCACCCGATCTAATGCCCCAGTGATTGCGGCATTCCAGCTACCCACCAGGGTCTTGACCGAGTGGCCGTTGGCATGCTCCAGAGAATCCCCAAGCGCGTTCAGGAATCCATTTGAATCCATAAGACGCCTGGGGCGGACCATTTTAATGGGTCCTCCACCCCTGGAGAGGGCTTGTGGAACCGAGAAGTCCAACGTCACCAGATAGTGATCTGACCATGACAAGGGGGTGGTGGATATACCCCCGACTTCCAGATCACTCCCCGCTTCTCCAGAAACAAACACAAGGTCTAGTGCATGACCGGCTACATGGGTGGGCCCAGTTAGAATATGGTGCAGCTCCCAGGAAGCCATGGTCTCCATGAAGTCCTGAGGTGCTCCTTTGAGGATGGCCTCCAAATGTACGTTGAAGTCCCCCAACACCAATAAGTTAGGGGACTGTACACGCACATCAGAGACCACCTCAATCACCTTGGCCAGGGAGTCAGTCATGCAGCGGGGTAGACGGTACATGAGCAGAATCCCCAGACTGCCCTCCGGGCCCAACTTCCAGTACATGCACTCAGCAACCTTGTTCTCCCAGAGAGGGGGCCTGGTGAAGACCAAGGACTCTCGGTAGATAACAGCCACTCCCCCTCCCCGATCCCCAGCCCTCGGCTGCTGTGCATACGAAAATCCGGCTGGACACATGGCTGCAAGGGTTGGAGCAGCAGCCCTGGCCAGCCAGGTCTTCGTAATACATGCCAGGTCTGCACCCTCATCCAGGATCATGTCATGGATGAGGGAGGTTTTCTGGGTAACAGACCTGGCATTGCAGAGCAGCAAACGAAGGCCAGAAGATGGGGTCATGCCTCCCCCAGCCATCCTTTGGCTCTGGACAGGCCCAGAGCAGGCGACAGCTACTACACATCTCTCCCTTGTTCCCCTTACCTGGCATGGCCTGCCCCTAGCGCTCCGCCAGCGCCTGCTGCCCAGCCTTGGTATGTTGCCCCCCAACACTCCCCCCACTGCCTCCATCAGGTGGACACATGCCCCGTCACTCCTGCCGATCAGGCAGGCTACCCACCCCTGAAAACACAACAAAATCCCCCCAAGATTAAAACAAAACAAAACAACAACAAAACAATTAAAAAAAACAATTAAAAATACCCTTAAAAATAATGCCAGGCAGGAGTCCACAGGGAAGGCCTGGTGTTGGTGTTGGTGTTGGTGTTGGTGTTGGTGTTGGTGTTGGTGTTGGTGGTGGCGGCAGCAGCCGCAGCCCCAGCCGCAGCCGCAGCCGCAGCCGCAGCAGGCCCGGCAGCAGCAGGCACGCCTCTTCCCCGTTGATGGTGGCTTCTTCAGCATGCCCGGGCTCTCCCAAACCACCTCAGCCAGCCAACTTATGTAGCCCCTCCAGGGAGAGGCAGGTGGAAGCAGCACAGCTGGCTTGGTACCTGGGGGCCTGGTCCTGCAGGGACTGGCGGTCTGCCAGGCAGGAATCCACAGTGAAGGCCTGGTGTTGGTGGTAGCAGTGGCGGCGGCGGCGGTGGCAGCAGCAGCAGCAGCAGGCCCAGCAGCAGCAGGCACGGCTCTTCCCAATGGTGAAGGCTTCTCCTGCAGGTCCCGGCAGGTCCCAGACGGTGGTGGCTCCAGCGGCGGCTTCGATGGCAGAGGCGGCTGGTCTTCTGACCAGCTGCCGCAGCCGCTATTTGCAGTCTTGTTTTTTTGTAAAGACTTGCGTAGCCTATCACATCCTGGTTAAAAAAATAAATAAAAACGGCATACGTAAATGGCGGCGGCTATGGCGACCACCATTTGCGTTCCTTATTTTTCGCCATTTTAGTCTACATAAATATTTATGTAGACTATTACGGCGGAAAAAAAGGGGAACGCAAATAGCATAGAGGGAGCTATTTGCATTCCTTTTTTATTCGCCTGTTCAGGCTACGTAAATATTTACGTAGGCTAAAATGGCAAAAAATAAGGAACGCAAATGGCAGCCACCGTAGCCGCCACCATTTGCATACACTTTTTTTTTTTTACTTTGCTGTGATAGGCTACGTAAATATTTACATAGCCTATCACGGTTAAGTACAGGGACGCAAATGGTGGCGGCAACAGCCGCCGCCATTTGCGTTCCTGCTGCCCAGCGGCCGGATCTCCGGCTGCGGGCGGAGCCGGCTGGTGGCTCCACAGAATCCCCGTGGAGCAGAGCCAGCCGGGCAGGACTCCAGGGGGAGGGATGGAGCGCCTCCCCCCCCACCGTGAAACAGTAAGTGACTTTCATACATCCCTACTTTCTGGTGTTCTTACTAGGGATGTACAAAAATCACTTGCCTTTCGGGGATTATGCTGATGGTGCGGGGGGATGCACTTCGTACCTCCCCCCCCCCGGAATCCTGGCTGGCCAGCTGTGCTCCGCAGCAATTCTGCGGAACTGCCGGCCAGCTCTGCCAGCAGCTCTGCCAGCATCTACGCTATTTGCGTTCCCCTTATTTTCGCTGTCTTAGTCTACGTAAATGTTTACGTAGACTAAGATGTGCCAACATAAGGAATGCAAATGGTGGTGCCCATGGGTGCCGCCATTTGTGTACAGATGTTTTTTTGTTTTGTTTTTATTCAGCCGTGATAGGCTACATAAACATTTACGTAGCCTATCACGGTGTTTTTTTAAAATCTAGCCGTGATAGGCTACATAAATCTTTACGTAGCCTATCACGTTTTGTTTTGTTTTTTAAACCTGGAAATGGCGGTGGTGGTGGCCGGTCGGAAGACCGGCTGCTGCAGCCACCCTCGAACAGCCGTTGGAGCCGCCGCCGGAGCCACTGCCGCCAGGAAGTTCCGCCCCAGGTATGTCCCGTCCCAGGGCGGTGGCAGGGGGTGGCGGGCCATTCCGCCACCGATTTCGGGGGGCTGAATGCGCTGGCATTCAGCCTCCCCCAGATCCATGGCGGAACTTTCGTACATCCCTAGTTCTTGCTTGAAAAGAAATTGGTGGCTCTTGTTCCCTTGGCTGAGCATTCTTTCCCCTTCCTTCTGCAGTCCCAGATTGGCAACTGCCAGTTGGAGCCAAGTGTTCATTCTGGCTGGAATGGAATGGAATGGAATGGTAGGTATGTCAATTGTCAGGAAATCTGGCCCTTTGCTCTGCTTCCCTTTTACTGTCCAGTCCCAGGATAACATATTCACAGTGCAATCCTATGCATGCCTACTCTCCCAGGAAAGGGTCTATCTCTTAAGTCCCTATGCTTTTATCATGAATTTAGTTGAGATATGGACTTTTTTTATTATTTTTTATTATTTTTATTTATTGCATTTATACCCCGCCTTTTTTCCTCTTGCAAGGAACCCAAGGCGGCTTACATTATCCTCCTCCTCTCCATTTTATCCTCACAACAACAACCCTGTGAGGTGGGTTGGGCTGAGAGTCTGTGACTGGCCCAAAGTCACCCAGTGAGCTTCCATGGCCGAGTGGGGACTACAACCCGGATCTCCCAGCTCCTAGTCCAACACTCTTGCCACTACACCACACTGGCTCTCCATCATCATGGTATTTTAAGCCTAGGCTTTGTCTTAAAATGATTTGCTGCTGTTGTTTTTGGCACTCTGTTGTTGGATTATTCATTGATGCAGAATTGCTAATTTCTTATAAAAATGGATCAATGATAATAATAGTAATAATAATAATAATTCGTTTTAACATTTCGTTTTGTAAGGTGTCTTGAGCACAAGCTGTGCAAAGTGGGCTAAAAATCGATGGATTAATTGACTAAACCGAATCTGGCAAAAGTTACAGAGTAGTGCAGGAGTACCAAACATGTATTGTGGAAAACACCATTTGTTCAGCAGACTGATGATGTAAACTTCCCAATTTCTAAGGAATTGTAACTGGCATGTTCAGCTACTTGAATGTGCACTATCTTTTCCCTCCACGTACTATCCTTATCAGCTGTATTCACTATTTTAATTTCCCGGAATTTAATCTGATACATTTTCGGCTTACATGGTTATTTTACTTTTCAGCGCAATATGTTTCTGCATCCCCCCCTTTGAACTGATAAATGTTTCGTGATAGGAGAAATTATAGCTGAACCGAGGTGTGAGCTTCACAGCTTAGAATTAATATAGCCCTCTGTTCCAGAGCAATATAGTCATTTCAGCTATCATTATATGGTGGAGCTTCCTTAATTTGTATAGGCTACACTGCATGTGCACACACACAGAGAGGTTGTGCTGCTGGTGAAATTAATGTTAAGTAATGCATGCATTTTTCCTCCAGTCTAGTGTCAATAGGCATCTATTATGTTGAATTGCTTGGCATTCTTTTATTAAGATTTACATACCTCAGTGGCCACAACAATGGCAGCAGCCCTGAGTCAGATAAAATTTAAACACATACACGCATGCGCACGCGCGTGCACACACACACACACACACTGTAATAAGTATGGAGAAGAACCAAATGTATTGATAAAATAATTGGAAGGGTGGGGCTGGTGGGATGTGTGGCGGGCCAGGGGTGTGTGATTAAGGACCAGGATATCTGCTCCTGCCTAGATGCATCTACCATCACCAGGGGCCATAGCTCAGTGTGAGCAAGCACATGCTTTGTGTGCAGAAGGTCCCAGATTTGATCCCCGGCATCTCCAGGTAGGGCTGGAAAAGCTCCTACCTGAAACCCTGAAGAGCCGCTGCCAGTCAGTGTTGACAATACTGGGCTAGATGGACCTAAGTTCTGACTCAGTATAAGGCAGCTTCCTATATTCCTATGTACCTGCCTGCCATATAGCTGTCAAAGTTGATGAGCCTCTCAGAAAACAAACAAACACCTGGCAACCCTAATTAACCACTGACATTATTGTTGTTGATGATGATGATGATGATGATGATAATAATAATAATAATACACTAACAGGGTTGATTGCACAAGAATTCAAACCCAGACTTTCTAAGAGCAAAACACTCACATTAGGGATGTACGAATCCCTTACCTTGCTCCGCTGAGGGGCATCTGTGGGGGGGGGGAGGTGCTCTGTCCTTCCCCCCGGAATCCTGCCTGGCTGGCTTCACTCCGCGGCCAAGCTGCGGACCCGCCGGCAGGCTCTAGCCACCCACAGCCAGACATCCGGCCGCTGGGCAGCCCTGCTGAGACGCAAATGGCGGCTGTTGTAGCCGCCGCCATTTGCGTCCCTGTATTGAGCCATGATAGGCTATGTAAATATTTATGTAGCCTATCATGGTAGGGGGAAAAACCCCAGTGTACGCAAATGGTGGCAGGCTGCAGCTACTGCCATTTGCATACGCTGGGTTTTTTTTCCCCTGCCGTGATCGGCTATGTAAGTATTTATGTAGCCGTTCACCTACGACGCCTACATAAATGGCGTCCCTGCATTAGCTGTGATAGGCTACATAAGTATTTACGTAGCCTATCACAGCTTGAAGAGGAGGAAGCGAATGGCGGCCATATTTGCAAAGCAGCACGTATGGGAGCAGGTAAGTGCTCAGTTTCACGTGCCTTTCATGGGGTGGGGGTGGCAGGGACTTTGTCCCGTGTGCCTTTCGTGGATTGGGGGGGCAGGGACTTTGTTCCACGATGGATTTGGGGGGGCCGAATGCACTGGCATTCGGCCTCACCAAGATCTGTCTTGGAATTCTCTGACATCCCTAACTCATATCCCTGGACCTGGATGGACAAATCTGTCAGTTTCAGTTTCTCTGAAAGTGGGTGAGGCCGTTGCTCAGTGAAATAGAGCACATGCTTTGTATGCAGAAAGTCCCAGGTTCGATCTCTGGCTTCTCCAGGTAGGGTGTGGAAAGAATCCTGCTTGAAGCCCTTGAGAGCTGCTGCCAGTCAGTGTGGACAGTACTGGACTAGCTAGGTGGACCAAGGGTCTGACTCAGTAGAAGACAGCTTCTGATGTCCCTACGTCTTTGTCCTGAATATGGAGAAACTTGAGAAATTGGGTAAAATCTTATCCAAAGTGAAAATCTTATCCAAACAAAATCCTCACCCATCCTTAGATGGCACAGAGATCTTTCAGTTGCTGGGCTCCTTAATGGGAGAGGGCCCCAGCAGAGGGCACATCAAAGCCATTATTGGAGGCAGTGGCTGAGGATTGCTTAGCATTGCCCATCACTGCAGCAGTAGAAGGACTTCAACATCATTGGCCACCACTAGGGATGTATGAGAAATTTGTTGCCATTCAATTTTGATAAGGATTTATTATGTTCTAACCTTCTGGACTGAACACTGACGTGGCGGCAAGCTTAGGTCAAGGTCCATACATTTCTGAGGTTACAATATAATTTGCACACCATGTGTTTGACAGAATGCACAGATTTGAAAAAAAAAAAGTGCATGAAAAAATTCATACTTTTTAAAAATGTACATAAATAGGCTTATTTGATCTGGGAATCACTTTGAAGGTCATTTCAGCTCACTCCCATTTTGGGGGGGGACATCATCATTATCATCATCATTGTTGGCTTGTTTGAATGGGAGTAGTGTGCAAATCCACAATTCCCTCCATTAACTAAAGTGTGAAAATTCATTTCTGAAAACAAACAAACAACAAAAACAAAAACAATCATATTTCAAAGTGCACATTTGTCACACATTTTCAGGAGCTACAAAGAGAAACACAATGTGTTTACATCCCAACCACCAATGACTGTCTCCATTTGCCAGTGCTATCCCTTCTGCATCCAATTAGCAAAATCAATTGCTAACAGCAATGGGAGGGGCCAGCCATCACCTTTCTAATTTGCATTGATTTAATGTAAGTCTATTATGTAATGTGCATTTTTGTTACGTGCGATGACAATACCAATGGAAACATGGCTATCAAGAGCCAGTATGGTGTAGCAGTTAGAGTATAGGATTGGGAGTCAGGAGACCTGGGTTCTAGTCCCCGCTTGGCTATGAAGCTCACTGCATGACTTTGAACTAGTCACTGACACTCAACCTAACCTGCTTCATAGGGTTGTTGTGAGGATAAAATGGAGAGGAGGAGGAGGAGGTGGACCATGTACACCAACTTGGGCTCCTTGGAGGAAAAGGCAGGATGCAAATGTAACTACTGAATGAATGTGAAATGAACAACGCAGACTACACCATCCCACCAACCTCTGATGCTAGTTATAGATGGATGGCTGCAGGGCTCTGGGAGATGCAAAAGTTGCTGGCCTTCCAGAATGTAACACTCACGCAAATAGCGCCCGCTACGCTATTTGCATTCCCCCTTATTTTCGCCGTCATAGTCTACGTAAATATTTATGTAGACTAAGGCAGCCAAAAATAAGGAACGCAAATGGAGGCGGCCGTAGCCGCCACCATTTGCGTACGTGGTTTTGTTTTGTTTTTTACCCAGCCATGATAGGCTACGTAAATCTTTACGTAGCCTATCATGTCTTGTAAAGAAAAAAAAATGACAATACTGCAAATGGTGGCGGCGGCGGCAGCCGGTCAGAAGACCAGCTGCCACAGCTGCCGGAGCCGCCACCGCCGCCCGGAACATCCACCCTAGGTAAGTCTCGTCCCGGGGGGGATCTGTGGGGGGGTGGGGGGGCAGGCCGTTCTGCCATGGAGTTTGGGGGGCTGAATGCACTGGCGTTTTGCCTCACCGAGATCTGTGGCGGAATTCTCTGACATCCCTACTAAAAGGAAACTTATTGCCATTGCGTTTCTGCTCTGGTAGAGTTGTAGGCAACAGGAAACATTTTAAGAAGTTTTAGTTCATTGGATATGGTAGGAAAACCGCTGACAAATAATCTTACTCAAGGGCCTTTTAGCAGCACACAATGAAGCAGCAGCAACACTTTTGAGAGCTTGGGCACATTCTCTGTACTTAAAATATTTTATAGATTGGTTTTTTGATCTCCCTCCCAATACTCATGTTTACTTTGAAAATCAGCGGATGGGAGTCTCAGAACAAAAATAACAGATGACAGTGGGGAGTTGTTTATTGGATCGATAGCATGATAAATGTTCAAATGTTCCATGCAGGGAGCGAGACAATGAGCTGAAGCGAACCTCACCTTGCAATCAATCCCCTGACAAGTCTCCTAGGCTGAGGAATTACAGTAAAAATTGAAGACACTGTCTTGCCCCCCTTTCATTCTCTTCTTAAGGCACCTGGTAGGGATTCTGGCCATTTCTCAGTTCTTCTTGAAGGAAGAGACAGAAATATCCCGGGAAATGAAATGGCCAGCTGGTGGTGTCCAACCAGCTGGTTCTGTCTCCCCACTTTCCAAGCAACTTCATCTGGTCCCTGGGAGTCTGATCAAGCTTTAATCAAGTTGTGGAAAGAAGTTAAAGAAAAGTTGTAGAATATGCCTACCCCTTCCTCTGTCAGTGTTCTACAATTCCTGAGTGTGTGTGTGTATACACACACACATACACATCTCCTGAGTAGGCCCCTTGATCCTTCCATCGAAGCAGTGTTTTGTATTTGAAGTTGATATGGATCAGGAGCCTTGCAGATTAGCTGAGGGTAATCCCTTAGTCTGTTTGTCTCATACACCATATGTAGGGATGGATGAGAATTTCATGTTTGCTTGCTCACAGAATATGTGAGCATGCCCTGTTGGGAACTTGGAATGTGAGAGTGAGCACGGGTCCACCAGAAGCATCTGTAAATGGTCAAACGCCTGCTGGTGTTGGTCTTGCCCCCAGTTCCCGGTTTGATTTGTGAATTTCCTCCATGGACTGAATCAGCCCCATTTTAGTCTATGGAGGAAAGTGGCTCAAATTAGGGAATGTGTGCAAATTTGGGGAACTTTGCCCATACTTCGGGAAACTTGTGCACATCTCCCATTTGATCGCTGCTTGGTTTGCCCAGGTTTCCCATTCAGATAGAATGAGTAGCAATCAGCAATCACAAGCATGAATGGGAATCAGGCATGAGATAAGTGGTGAAACAACGTTTGGATAATCCTCACAATCTCAAACATTGCTCGTTCGCCCATCCCTATATGCCTATACACCATATATTATATGTCCACCACACCTTTGTTTTAATGGTTGCAAATGAATACAGCCACCCCTAGCTACAGGTTTTGGTAGACCCTGATCAGGCTACTATCTATGCCCACCCCCACCCCCCGCCCATGCCCACCACCACTGTGCTGGGCCTGCATTACCTGGTGATGTCCATGTGTAGAGTCGCCTCTTGTGCTGTTGGAAAAGAGTGTTTGCTATGATCAGCGTGTTCTCTTGGCTAAACTCTATTAGCCTTTGTCCTGCTTCATTTTGTACACCAAGGCCATGCTTGCCTGTTATCCCAGTGATTTCTTGACTTCCTACTTTAGCATTCCAATCCCCTATGATGAAAAGGACATCTTTTTTTGGTGTTAGTTCTAGAAGGTGTTGTAGGTCTTCATAGAACCGATCAACCTCAGCTTCTTCGGCCTCAGTGGTTGGGGCATAGACTTGAATTACTGTGATGTTGAATGGTTTGCCTTGGATTCGTACTGAGACCATTCTATCGTTTTTGAGATTGTACCCCAGTACTGCTTTTCCCACCCTTTTGTTGACTATGAGTGCTACTCCACTTCTTCTAAGGGATTCTTGCCCACAGTAGTAGATATAATGGTCACCTGAATTACATTCGCCCATGCTTGTCAATTTTTGTTTGCTGATTCCCAAGATGTCGATGTTCAATCTTGCCATCTCATGTTTGACCACCTCCAGCTTACCTTGATTCATTGATCTGACATTCCAGGTTCCTAAACAATATTGTTCTTTACAGCATCGGATTTTCTTTTCACCACCAGACACATCCACAGCTGAGTGTCCTTTCAGCTTTGGCCCAGCCGCTTCACTCTTTCTGGTGCTACTTCGAAATACCCTCTGCTCTTCCCCAGTAGTATATTGGACACCTTCCGACCTGAGGAGCTCATCTTCTGGTGTTATATCTTTTAGCCTTGTGATACGTTCCATGGGGTTTTCTTGGCAAGAATACTGGAGTGGGTTGCCATTTCCTTTTCCAGTGGACCACATTTTGTCAGAACTCTCCACCATGACCTGTCCATCTTGGGTGGCCCTGCACGTCATAGCTTATGGTTTCACTGAGTTACGCAAGCCCCTTCGCCACAACAAGGCAGTGATCCATGAAGGGGCTTGAAACCTTCCTCCCTATTTATTCTTAGGAAACCCATTTTCCTCATGTAAGGCTGCCAAAGGCACTGTTTGGATGGGCTGTCCTCTGTCTAATTGCCAGTCATAGGAAGTTAACATTGCCTGAGCCACTGTTCTCTGGCACTTGACATTTTAATTTCATTTTTCAAAACTGTTTTGGCATACATGAGCAGAGCAGAGTCAAACGCTCAGAAAGTAGGGAAATATAGTTTATCACAAACTGTTGGAGTGTTCCATGTGGTCCATTTTTGTTGCTGGTGGCGGTGGTGTGGATTTGGCAGATAGATTTGGCATATATGAATGAAGCCGTATGTTGCCTCAGATGTAAGACAGCCAGTCACCTGGGTAACAAGAAAGGTCTGTCAACACTGCAGATCGTTTCAGAAAATCTTCGTGGATCGTAGCCGCAACTGAGTGGCTGAGAACAAGCTTTGCATGATGGATGTTCTGATCTGCAGCCCCTGTCATTCCCAGCTAAAATTATCAGGGAACACATGACTAGGGATGGATGAAAGGGACTTACCTAGTCCCGCAGCTTGCTTCGCGGTGGGGGGGAGGCGCTTCGGTTCTCCCCCCGAAGTTCAGGTGAGGGGGGGAGGCGCCCCGCCTTGCCCGGCCGAAATTCAGGCCGGGGGGGAGCCGCCCCATCCCTCGTTGCCGAAATTCAGGCCGGGGAGAAGCACCCCATCTACCCGGCCGCGAAAAAAAAAGGAAAGTAAAAAAAACAACACACACACCCATGATAGGCTACGTAACGATTTACATAGCCTATCACGGCTAGATTTCCAAAGTCAGCCATGATAGGCTACATAAATCAGCACGTAGCCTATCACGGGTGACTTTGGAAAAAAAAAAAGCGCGTACAGAAATGGCGGCGCCGACGGGGCGCCGCCATTTGCATTCCTTATTTTGGCACGTCTAGTCTATGTAAAGATTTACGTAGACTACATCGAAAATAAGGGCAACGCAAATAGCGTTCCCTTATTTTCACCGTAGTCTACGTAAATCTTTACGTAGACTAGATGTGCCAAAATATGGAACGCAAATGGCGGCACCCATGGGGCGCCGCCATTTGCGTACGCGCTTTTATTTTATTTTTCCCCAAAGTCACCCGTGATAGGCTACGTGACGATTTATGTAGCCTATCATGGCTGACTTTGGAAATCTAGCTGTGATAGGCTACATAAATCATCACGTAGCCTATCACGTGTTTTTTTTCACTTTTTCTTTCACGGCCAGGGAGACGGGGCACTTCTCCCCGGCCTGCATTTCGGCCGGGCGAGGTGGGGCGCCTCCCCCCCCGGCCTGAATTTCAGCCGGGCGAGGCGAGGCGGGGCGTCTCCCCCCCAGCCTGAACTTTGGGGGGAGAAACAAAGCGCCTCCCCCCCACCGCCAAGCAAGCTGCGGGACAAGGTAAGTCCCTTTCATCCATCCGTATGAAACACCAGGATATAAATGTAATGTAGGGGTGTACGAAATCAACTTATCTTTCCAATCCAGGGCATCCGCAGGCAGGGGGGAGGCAATCCGTCCCTCCCCCCGGAATCCTTCTCAGCCAGCTCTGCTCTGTGGGGTGTCTGCGGAACTGCCTGCTGGGCCCATCCGCAGCCAGACTTCCATCCGCTGCCGGGCTGCAGCCACAAATGGCGTCCGGCATAGGGAACGCCATTTGCATCCGTGCTTTAGCCATGATAGGCTACATAAATCTTTATGTAGCCTATCACAGCAAAGAGCAGGGATGCAAACGGCATAGCGGATGCCATTTGCATCCCTGCTCTTTGCCGTGATAGGCTACGTAAAGATTTATCTAGCCTATCATGTCTAAAGCAGGAACACAAGTGGCGTCCTCTATGCCAGATGCCATTTGCGGCCACAGACCAGAGCAGCTGATGGCAGCGGACGGACTGGACTGTCCGGCGGGAGGTAGGGTCCATCCAGGGAGAATTTCATGGGATGGCGGAGGGGAGTGGTCCGTTCTGCCATGGACCCCGGGGGGCTGGATTCTAAAGAATCTGGCCTTATTGGAGTCCATGGCGGAATTCTCCGCCATCCCTAATGTAATGATAAATAAACAAACATATACCTGTCCACTAGGAGAGTGATTCCCACACTTGAAAGAACTACATTCATGAGCATTAAATGTATGTGTGTGTGTGTATGTGTGTATGTGTGTGTGTGTGTGTGTGTGTGTATATATATATATGTATATTTATATATATATATATATAGAGAGAGAGAGAGAGAGAGAGAGAGAGAGACAGAGAGAGAGAGAGACAGAGACAGAGACAGAGAGAGAGAGACAGAGAGACAGAGAGACAGAGACAGAGAAGAGAAGAGAAGAGAAGAGAAGAGAAGAGAAGAGAAGAGAAAAAAACAACATCATTGCCCTTTTTCTTTTCTTTTCTTTTTTCTTTGTTTAGTAAAATATGATATCCCATGTTTACATAATTGCAAAATTTTAAAAGAAACATTAGTCAACTATAAACTTACCGGCTGGGCCACCCTTGAGGAAAGCCTACATGGAGAGGTGGTCCTTGAGCTGATGTCTCAAGATTGAGACTGAAGGCATCTGCTTAATGTCAATGGGGAGCACATTCCAGAGGGTGGGTGCTGCACCACTCTGTTGCAGGTATTCCTGAGGAAAATATCAGGAGCATGTGGCACTATCAGAAATCCCTGAGTACTGCAGGGACATAAGGGGTGATGCAGTCCCTAAAGTAACCTGGTCCCAAATGCCCTACCCCGCGTCCAGCTTGCCTAGCTGCGAGGGGTGGCATTGCGGGCAATGGTAGGGAGAGAAGATGTGGGTGGCCACCATTGGTGGACTCCGGTTGTGCCACCAGGGGTGGGAGTGTCTCTAAGAGGTGCCTTTAGCTCTCCAGGTCCCTCCTTAACACCTCTTTGGAGCATGGCTCCCTCCCTCCCTCCTTCCCTTATGCAATGTGGGTTCTGCTGGTTTCCCTTTTGTGGACCGAGTATGAATTTTTGGCTCTCAGTCTGGTTGGCCAGGGCTGTGGGTCTTTTTGCTTACTCCATACTGTAAGTGGGGAGGGTGTGCCCACTAGGTTCAGTTTGGCCTCATTTGCTGGTTAGGTTATCCAGTCACATTTTCAGGTAGGCTGTCAGGGATGGGAGGAGAACAGGGATGCTGAGCATTCAGGGGCACTGTTTTGGTGGCACGTGATGCCTGAGGCCTCCCACTCTGCCCATCTGGGGGTAAGAGTTACCTGTGAAGCCAACTCACTTCACGCACCCTGTGTTTTGCGGCACAGGAGGGGGTGGCAAGGGAAGCCCTACCTCCCCCACAAGGGGTAGTCCTGGAGGTGATGAACTCTTTGATGCCACTCAGTAGGCTTTGAATGTTTAGTGTCAGATATAGTGCCAAGATAGTTGCTGGAACAGATTAGTTGCCCATCCAGGTCTCCCCTTTTGCAGATGGATCAATAAATGTGGCCCAGTTTGATACCAATCACTTGTGTTTCATCTCTTCATTCCCACCTTTACACTTGCCACAGATTAGGATGTTATATGTTAACACATAGTTGTATTGTATTTGAACAGGGGGAGCAAACAGGAGTTGGCCAGGGGAGTTGCAGTGGTAGAAGAGACAAAGGAGACAAAGGAGACAAAGGAGACAAAGGAGACAGAGGCTAAGAGGGAAGTGGGCTGCAGGAAGCCCAGGGGGATGCCCTTTATCCTTCTGAGTGGCTGTGAGCTCACCAGGTGCTTCTGAGAGCTCCAACTGAATTGGAGGGGTATGGCCTGAGTACTCCCAGCAGCTGACTGGGCGGGAAGCTTCAGTCTGTTTCCCCCACCTCCCAGCTGAGCAGAGGAGAGCAGAGCAAGCTGCTCCAGCTGGTCCAGGGACTACAGAAGCAGGCAAGCTCCCAGAGAGCAAGCGACCAGAGCAAGCAGACAGAGGGAGCAAACAGGAGTTGGCGAGGGGAGTTTGGCAGGGGAGGTCAAGGGGGAGGCCCCTAACATTTTTATTTTTTTCCCATTTTTTTTAACTAACTTTTTTCATTTATTTGTCTTGTAACACACACTTTCACACCAGTGGGACTCTGCTTTTAACCTCTACTGAGTAGAGGAGCAGGCACAGGCTAGTTGAAAAAGAAACCAAATGCAGTTACAAGATGGGGGATACGTGGCTCAACCACACTACAAGCGAAAAGGATCCTGGAATTGTTGTAGATCACAAGCTGAATATGAGCCAACAATGTGATGTGGCTGCAAAATGGGCAAATGCTATTTTGGGCTTCATTAATAGAAGCATAGCTTCCAAATCCCAGAAAGTACTAGTTCCCCTCTACTCAGCACTGGTTAGGCCTCATCTGGAGTACTGTGTCCAGTTCTGGGCATCACACTTTAAGAAGGATGCAGACAAACTGGAGAGGGTTCAGAGGAGGGCAACAAAGATGATCAGGGGACTGGAAACAAAGCCCTATGAGGAGAGACTGAAAGAACTGAGCATGTTTAGCCTTGAGAAGAGAAGATTGAGAGGAGATATGATAGCGCTCTTGAAGTACTTGAAAGGTTGCCACAGAGAGGAAGGCCAGGATCTCTTCTTGATCATCCCAGAGTGCAGGACACGGAATACTGGGCTCAAGTGACAGGAAGCCAGATTCTGGCTGAACATCAGGAACAACTTCCTGACTGTAAGAGCAATACAACAATGGAACCAATTCCCTAGGGAGGTGGTGGGCTCTCCCACACTGGAGGCATTCAAGACAAGGCTGGACAGCCATCTGACAGGGATGCTCTGACTTGGATTCCTGCCTTGAGCAGGGGGTTGGACTCGATGGCCTTGTAGGCCCCTTCCAACCCTACTATTCTATGTTTCTATGATTGCTAAAACGGTGCAAAAATGTAAGCTGCATGTGCTTGTTCACATAACTGCACAATTAAAACATTTGGAAGTTGGCCTTTGGGATCCAGCCTTCCATTTAAATGTTGCTTGTAGTTTGTGCAAATAATAATGTAGCAGGGTAGACATTAATTTTCTGGTTGCAGCTTGGGAAGATATAACTATATGTAGTCATAATCTCTGCACGGCTTGTGATCCAGCCACTCTGGAAAGACAGTTATTAAGGCACAGTTCCAGGCGAAACAATTTATTAATGGCATTATACTCAATCCATGCGAACAGAAAAGTGTTTATAACTTTAATGAAGAAATGTGCAGTATTGTTTAGGAATAAAGTGAGCATGCCAGCCACAAATTAGGATCAAAACCTAAATAAAGTTGTCAGACATATAACTGTCTTGCTTACAAAATCATGTTCCAGTTTGTTTTCTTTTTAAAGATTTTCAGCTAGTGCTGTGCCAAAAATTTCTCCAACATTTTCCAAACATTCTCATCCAATTTGAAAGAAAATAAATTGATTTCAAAAAGAAATTCAAAGGAGGAGAAATTCCAGAGAAATTGTCATGGGTTGGGTTTGGAGTTCTTGTGGTTACCTTACTTATGAGGTGGCTGAGTGAGGAGTGTGCATGAAAATGTGTGCCATTGGTAGGGATGGGGGAGAATTTCTCCCCGAAACTTCGGGGGGCCGAGTGCCAACGTATTCGGCCCCCCGAAGTAGTTTCGGGGAGAAATTCTCCGCCCCCCCCGGATGGGACTTACCTTTCCCGAATGTCCCTCCCGGCGGCGGGTCCTGACGGCGGTTCAGCAGGTGTTCGACAGGGGCAGAGGCTATTTGCGTTGCCCTTATTTTCACCGTAGTCTACGTAAATCTTTACGTAGACTACAGCGACCAAATAAGGAACGCGAATGGCGGCTCCCTATGGGCGCCGCCATTTGCGTACGCGCTTTTTTTTTTAAGTCACCCATGATAGGCTACGTGACGATTAACGTAGCCTATCATGGCTGACTTTGCAGATCTAGCCATGACAGGCTACGTTAATCGTCACATAGCCTATCACGGGGGCTTTTTTTTTTTAACTTTTTATTTCGCGGCTGGGTGAGGCGAGGCACCTCCTCCCCGGCCTGAATTTCGGCCGGGCGAGGTGGGAAGCCTCCCCCCCGGCCTGAATTTCGGCCGGGCAAGGAGGGAAGCCTCCCCCCCCCGGCCTGAACTTCGGGGGGAGCAGCAAAGCGCCTCCCCCCCACCGCGAAGCAAGCTGCGAGACCAGGTAAGTGGCTTTCGTGCACCCCTAGCTATTGGACAATAATCTCTGTGGCAGCCTGTAGACTCAATGGCTTCCCACACTTCAGTTAAAGCCATCATGCAGAAGACATCATGAGTCGATTCCTCCCATGGGGCTTTTTCAGTTCAGAAAGTGGAGGTGGCCTGGGAGGCGGCAGAGCAATGGAAAGATGTGTGATAGAGAGAGAAAACACACACAGCCCTCTCGGCCCCCTCAGAGTGATTAGGAAAGTTCAAAAAATACCACCAAAAGGAATTCAAAATTCTGCCTCAAAACATGGAAGCCTCAACACTGCTGATGCTGTTGCCACCTACAGAAGCATTGCAATAAACAAAAAACCCTCAGGAAAAAAAGAAGAAAGACCCTGTGCTACAACCCCTGCCAATAGTAAGCCCTGTGTGTGAGAAACTGTTGGAAAATTTATCCTCCCCAAGAGAAATTCGATGAAATTGTCTCCCCCCCACCCCCTTTCTCTGCCCACAAAGAGGCTGGGGAATTTTGAGAGGCCATTTGTGCACATCTCTGGTTTCACCAAGTGTAACATGGGGAGGGAGGGGAAAGCAGAGGCAAATGTAACATGGGGAGGATTTATGCATATGCAGATCACCTTTATAATTTCCATTGGATTTAATTCGTATGTTTAGCTAAGGATGTATGAAAGGTACTTACCTTTCACGGATTATGTTTATGGTTGGGGGGGAGGCGTTCTATCCCTCCCCCCGGAATCTTCGCTGGGGGGGGAGGTTCTCCGTTCCTCTCCCCTGGAATCCTGGCCGGCCAGCTATGCTCCGCAGCGATTCTGCAAATCATCCGGCCGCTGGCTAGCAGGGACGCAAATGGCGGCGGCCGGAGCTGCCGCCGTTTGCATCCCTGCAGTCAGCCATGATAGGCTACGTAAATGTTTACGTAGCCTATCACGGCTGACTTTAAAAAAATAAACAAAAAACGCGTGTACAATAGCGTCTACGCTATTTGCGTTCCCCTTATGTTCGCCGTCTTAGTCTATGTAAATGTTTACGTAGACTAAGACGTGCCAAAATAAGGAACGCAAATGGTGGTGGCCATGGCCGCCGCCATTTGCATACACGCGTTGTTGTTGTTTTTTTTTAAGTCAGCCATGATGGGCTACGTAAACATTTACATAGCCTATCACGTTTTTTTTTAAAAAAACCTAGCCGTGATAGGCTACGTAAATCTTTACGTAGCCTATCACTTTTTTTGGTTTGTTTTGTTTTTTAAACTGGAAATGGTGGCGGCGGCAGCCAGTTGGAAGACCAGCCGCCACAGCCGAACTGCCGCCGCCACCAGAGCCGCCGCCGCCGCCACCGGAGCCGCCGCCGCCACCAGAAAGATCCGCCCAAGGTAAGTCTTGTCCCGGGGGGGGTGGCAGGCCGTTCTGCCACCGATTTCGGGGGGCCAAATGCACTGGCATTCAGCCTCCCCGAGATCAGTGGTGGAATTGTCGTACATCCCTATCTAGGGATGTACGAAAGTCACTTACCTTTTTGCAGCTTGGATTCGCAGTGGGGGGGAGGTGCTCCGTCCCTCCCCGCAGAATCCTCCCTTGTCCGACTCCACTCTGCGGTGGCTCCACGAAGCTGATGGCCAGGGCTGTCCACAGCTGGAGTTCCGGCCGCGGACGGGCTGTTGTGGTTGCAAATGGCGGCCACCATAGCGGCCACCATTTTCGTCCTGCAAAGCTGCTGTGATAGGCTACATAAGTATTTACATAGCTTATCGCAGCAAGCCAAAAAAAAAACAGCGTAAGCAAATGGCGGCAGCTACGGTGGCTGCCATTTGCATTCCCTATTTTTAGCCGTTTTAGCCTACATAAATATTTACCTAGGCTATTACAGCAAAAAAAAAGGGGAACACAAATAGTGTAGTGGGCGCCATTTGCATTCCTTTCCCTCCCCATTTTTTCCACCCACTACGCTATTTGCATTCCCTTTTTTTTCGCTGTAATAAAACAGCTAAAACGGCTAAAAATAAGGAACGCAAATGGCGGCCAGTGTAGCCGCTGCCATTTGCGTACACTGTTTTTTGGGGGCTTTGGCTTGCCGTGATAGGCTACATAAATACTTACGTAGCCTATCACGGCCTCCACAGGGACTCCGCAGTACTCCACAGGGCAGTACTCCGCAGTACTTACTACACAGTAAAAGTATTTACATAGCCTATCACGGCTATGATGAAGAAGCGAATGGTGGCTTCAGGGCAGCCGCCCTTCGCAAGTCAGCATGGATAACAGCAGGTAAGTGCCCCATTTCGCATGCCTTTCATGGGTTGGGGGGGCTGGGGCTTCGTTCCCCCATGGATTTGGTGGGCCAAATGCACTGGCATTCAGCCTCACCGAGATTTGTGGTGGAATTTTCTGACATCCCTAATTGGTGCAAGCGTGCATTGGCACACATGCTCATTTACAAGCAAGAACAAAATTCTTGTACATCCAATTCCATCAATGAGTGGATGATGGAACAAAAGATGCCTGATGATCTGCAAAACACAGAGTGGATTTAACGAAATCCATGTATCCTCTATCCATAGTGATGGGTGAACTCACCCCATCCTGTGCTGTATGCTGTGCACCGGACCCCCGCCGGCCACCTGTTTGTGGCATGCACTGAGCTGCCAGGTGATCTGTGGGCAGCCAGCAGGTGGTGTGTGGCCACCCACTCCTCCAGTCAGCTGCCATTTTGTGTAAAATGGCACCTTGGCCTTTTCCATAAATCGCCGTTCCATGCAAATGGCAGCCATAAAGTGGTTCAGTCGTGCAAAATTACAGGTGTAAATGATCTAAATACCCAATGTATGCATGTCATTTTGCATAAATGGGCTTCTTTACAGCTGCCATTTGAACAAAAGGGCCTTTACATAAAAGGGCGAACCACCGTTTTCCACAAAATGGTGGTTCAGTGGAGGAGTGGGGACTGCCTCACTTGCCCAACTTGGCTCACGCCGAGTCAGGCAAGCACAGGGGTCCACAGACTGGTGTCCAGGGGGGGGGGCAAGCTAGCAGGAACCTGTCAAGCTCAAGCCCTAAACTGGATATTCACAAAATCCCTATCTATGCATATATGAATCAACTACCAACTTAGAAAACAGATAGTTGACAGGACCTGTTCAGTCTTTGCCCATCTATGATGCAGACACCTGTGAGGAAGGCAGCTAGGCCAGCCTCTGGCATGATAGTTTGCTATGTTTGCTATGTACAGGAAGGTATTTTTGCATGTGAGATGTAGAACATTCAAATATATACATCCTCCATCTGCAGCATGGTTTAGGAGGAGTTGCACGATGCAATCGTATCACTTCAGCACAAAAGCTCAATTCATGCTCTTCCAAAAAAGTGTGGTGATCCCTCCCATTGTGATGTGTTAGCCTCTGTATGGAAATGCCCACCCATACAAATGATTGCTGGAGAGGTGTGGAAAGATGTGGTGGAAAAGCACCTCGTACACCACTAGGGATGTACAAACTGTATAAAATGCACTCCATTTGTGTTTTGTGGTTTGTTGGTACTGATGTTAGAGTTTCAGTTATTGAGGCCTGAGGATGCGGACAAGGTGCTTGGCCAAGTCCGATCGACCACTTGTGTGCTTGACTCTTGCTGTTCATGGCTTATTAAATCAAACAAGGAGGGGATGTCCGGCTGGATCCAGGAGGTTGTAAATTCCTCCTTGAGAGAGGGAGTGGTGCTGGCCACTTTAAAAGAGGTGGTAATCAGACCACTCCTAAAAAAGCCTAACCTGGACCTGGAGGATTTTAACAATTATAGGCCAGTGGCCAACATCCCCTTCCTGGGCAAGGTGCTTGAGCGGGTGGTTGCAGGACAGCTCCAGGCACTCTTGAATGAAAAGGATTATCTAGATCCATTTCAATAGGGCTTCAGGCCTGCTTTTGGAATGGAAACTGCCTTAGTCACCCTGTGGGATGACCTCTGCCAGGAGAGGGACAAGGGGAGTGCAACCCTATTGATTCTCCTGGACCTCTCAGCAGCTTTCAATACCATCGACCATGGTATCCTTCTGGATAGGTTGTCTGGGTTGGGAGTTGGAGGCACTGCACTGAAGTGGTTCTGCTCCTACTTGGATGGCTGACTCCAGAAGGTGGTGCTGGGGGATTATTGCTCTGTGCCATGGCAATTGTGCCATGGGTTTCCACAGGGCTCTGTTTTATCCCCCTTGCTGTTTAACATCTACATGAAACCGCTGGGGGAGGTTATCCGGAGTTGTGGCCTGATGTGCCATCAATATGCAGATGACACCCAGCTCTACCTCACTTTCTCATCAAACCCAGGTGAGGCAGTAGCTGTTCTGAACCAGTGCCTTAGCATGGTACTGGACTGGAGGTACTATTAGTGGGTGGTTCATCTGCCCAGCTAGGTGAAATTTAACCTGTTCTGGAGGGTGTTGCACTCCCCCTAAAGGATCACGTTCATAGTTTGGGGGTGCTCTTGGATCCAGAACTGTCACTTGATGCATAGGTGAACTCAGTGGCATGGAGAACTTTTTATCAGCTTAGGCTGGTATACCAACTATGCCCTTCTTTGGACAGAGATAGCCTAGCTACAGTTACCATGCTCTGATAACTTCTCGTCTGGATTACTGCAATGCGTTATACATGGGGCTGCCTCTGAAAACAGTCTGGAAACTTCAGCTGGTCCAAAATAGGGCAGCAAGATTGTTAAGAGGGACTGGCCAGCGAGCTCATATTACGCCAGTACTTTTTCAGCTGCACTGGCTGCCAGTCCATTTCTGAGCCCAATTCAAAGTGCTGGTATTAACATTTAAAGCCCATAATGGCTTGGGGCCAGTTTATCTGAAGGATTGCCTCCTCCCATATGTGTCTGCCCAGACCTTAAGATCATTCTCAGCAGCCCTTCTCCTTGAGCCCCTGCCAAAGGAAGTGAGGCGGGTGGCTACTAGGAGGAGGGCTTCTTCTGCTGTGGCACCCCGGCTGTGGAATGAGCTCCCTAGTGAGGTTCACCTGGCACCTCCATTGTATTCCTTTTGGCACCAGGTGAAGACCTTTTTTATTTTCCCAGGCATTTTAGCATTTTAGCTTTCTAGACTTTTAGCTTTGCTGTTTTAAATCTGTATTTTAAACTCCTGAACTCCTGCTAGGTTTTATTGTGGTTGTATTGTTACATTGTGGCTTTAATGTTCTATATATTTTATATTGTTTTATTGTGTGCTGTTTTAATTTTTGTGAACTGCCCAGAGACCTTTGGCTATTGGTTGGTATAGAAATGAATGAATTAATGAATGAATGAATCTGCTGCAAAGAATCTGGCCTCCGGAATCCGCGGTGGAATGGCTGCCCTTACCTCCGCGTCTGGAGGATTGTCTGCGGAATGGCACTTGGCTGCTTCCTTAGCCAGAGCCATTCTCCTCCATGCCGATCACCATTTTTTTTAAAAAAATGGTGATCAGCCGTATGTGCCCATAGACTTATATGCAAAATAGAGCCATGAATCTTGCGTATAAGTCTATGGAAACAAACTTATACGCATGATTCACAGGTCTATTTTTCTTGTAAGTCTATGGTAGGGATGTCAGAGAATTCCTCCACGGATTAAAGTCTAAAGAATCCGGCCCCCCGGAGCCCGTGGTGGAATGGCCTCCCCCCCTGCAACCCCATGGAATCCCCCTGGGATGGGCCTACCTGGTGGCAGATGTGGCGGCGGCTGATGAAGCGGTGGCTCCGACTGCTTCCAGGCTGCTGCGCCTGCAAATGGTGGCCATCGTAGCAGCCGCCATTTACATCCCCACTTTAGCCGTGATAGGCGGGGGGATGGCAGGCTGTTCCGTGATGGATTTTGGGGGGCCGAATGCACTGGCATTCGGCCTCACCAAGATCCATCATGGAATTCTCTGACATCCCTAATAGCGAATGGCGGCCGCAGACGCTTCGTCCATATAGCCGTGAGAGGCTATGTAAATATTTACGTAGCCTATCATGGTGGGAAAAAAAGGGAACGCAAATGGTGGCCGCCATATCCACCGCCATTTGCGTTCGCTGTTTTCTTTTTGTAGCCTATGACGGGCTGGTGTAGGGATGCAAATGGCATCCCCTACACAGGACACCATTTGCATCTGCACCAGCCCGGCAGCAGCTGGAGGCCCCGCTGCAGGTTGGCTCGGCTGGCAGCTCCACGGCCTGGCCACGGAGTGGAACCAACCGGGCAGGATTCTGGGGCGGGGGGAGGAACAGATTGCCTCCCCCCCATCGAGGATTCTGGAGGGAGGAATGGATCACCTCCCCCCACCTGCGGAACCCGGCAGAGCCAGGTAAGCGGGCTTTCATACACCCCTACACCTTGCCCCAAAATGAGAGATTTGAAACTGGACAAGAGTTGTTCAGAATCAGAACTTGGGGATCCAAGGAGAGCTTTTTTAAAAGTGGTCTTGTCACTGCCTCCTTGAGAGCTGATGGCATCACTCCCTCCTCAAGGGAGGCATTCAGCACCACCCTGATCCCCTCACCCAGCCTCTCTCTACTGCTCATAATGAGCCAGGATGGGCAAGGATCAAGTAAGCAGGTGGTCGGCCTTACAGATGAAAGCACCTTGTCCATGTCATCAGAAGGAAGAAGCTGGAACTGATCCCACAAAACTGGTTTGCCACAGACCACCTCTTGTTTGCTAACTGTTTCCATGGTGCATGGAATAACACTCCTAATCCAATCAATTTTATCTGCAAAGTGCCTTCCAAGGCCTCACAGGAGGTCTTAGAACGCTCCCGAGGTTCCGGAGCAACTGGACCGACCAGGCTCTGGACCACTTGGAACAGCCTCCCGGGACAGCACTCTGCAGACACGATAGAGGCAGCAAAACAACCCATCCCCCTTACAAATACTGCCAGGCAGGAGTCCACAGAGGGAGCAGCAGCAGCGGCGGTGGTGGTGGTGGTAGCGGCAGCAGCAGCAGGCAGCACACCCTCTTCCCTGAGTGGTGGCTTCTCATAGAATCATAGAATAGTAGAGTTGGAAGGGGCCTACAAGGCCATTGAGTCCAAAACCCTGCTCAGTGCAGGAGTCCAAGTCAGAGCATCCCTGACAGATGGCTGCCCAGCCTCATCTTGAATGCCTCTAGGGTGGGAGAGCCCACCACCTCCCTAGGTCATTGGTTCCATGGTCACATTGCTCTGACAGTCAGGAAGTTGTTCCTGATGTCAAGCTGGAATCTGGCTTCCTGTAACTTGAGCCCATGATTCCGTGTCCTGCACTCTGGGATGATGGAGAAGAGTTCCTGGCCTTCCTCTCTGTGTCAACCTTTCAAGTACTTGAAGAGCGCTATCCTATCTCCCCTCAGTCTTCTCTTCTCAAGGCTAAACATGCCCAGTTCTTTCAGTCTCTCCTCATAGGGCTTTGTTTCCAGTCCCCTGATCATCTCTGTTGCCCTCCTCTGAACCTTCTCCAGCTTGTCTGCATCCTTCTTGAAGTGCAGTGCCCAGAACTGGACACAGTACTCAAGATGAGGATGTCAGGGTGGAAACTGAGCTCATAGAGCCCCAGAGGAGTTCTGATTCTGAGGAAGACCAGCAATCCACGGGAGAGGAGCTTGCTCACCTCTCACAAGCACAGCAGCTGGCAAAGATTCCTCCTGCAAGCATTCCTGAGAGAGATAGTGACCCTGGTAGTGAGAGAGTGGTGGAGGTTGGCTTGCTGGATGCTCAGCGCAGATGCAGGGAGCGGCGACAGATGGAGGGCGCCGAAAGGAGGCACTCTGGTCATTTGGCGCTAAAATAACGGATGCGTCCCGAGGACCCAAGGGTAAGAGGGAGGATCTCTCCATAGCCCATAAGTTCAGAGTCTTCCTGGTTCCCTTGGTTCTCCTTCAAACGGGGACCAACTGCCTTACCTGGAGCTTAGGCTACTCTGCTATCAATAGGGATATACGAAACTGACTTACCTTTTCACGGAATCTTTCACGTTGGGGGGAGGCACTCTGTCCCTCCCCCTGGAATCTTCGACAGGGGGGAGGCAATCCGGTCCTTCCCCCCGGAATCCTTGACAGCTGGTGGTTCCGGTGGTGGCGGCGGCAGTGGCAGCTCCGGCAGCAGTGGCAGAGGCTGGTCTCCTGGCCGGCCACGGCTGGGCTGCTGCCGTAAATATTTACATAAGATAAAACAGCAAAAAAAAGGGGGAACACAAATAGCGCTTGCTACACTGATAAATCGGTGAAAAATAGGGAACAGAAATGGCGGCCGCCGTAGCTACCACCATTTGCATACGCTGGGTGTTTGTTTGTTTTTTTACACAGCTGTGATAGGCTATGTAAATTCTTATGTACCCTATCACAGCTGCAAGCCAGGATCTTAATGGCGGCGGCAGCAGCCAGGCCATGGCTGGCCAGGAGACCAGCCAGCGCCTCCACCGGAGCCACTGCCGCCGAATCCGCCCCACATAAGTACCGTCCTGGGGGGATTCCGTGGGGGGAGGCAGGGGGCAGGACGCCATTCCGCCACGGATTCCAGAGGGCCAGATTCTAAAGAATCCGGCCTCACTGGAATCCGTGGCGGAATTCTCCACCATTCCTAGCTATCTACCCAAATAGCGTTGCCCTTATTTTCACCGTAGTCTACGTAAATCTTTACGTAGACTACAGCGACCAAATAAGGAACGGGAATGGCGGCTCCCTATGGGGGCCGCCATTATCTGTACGCGCTTTTTTTTTTTTAAATAAAGTCACCCGTGATAGGCTAAGTGACGATTTACGTAGCCTATCACGGCTGACTTTGCAAATCTAGCCATGATAGGCTACGTTAATCATCACGTAGCCTATCACAGGGGCGTTTTTTTTTTCTTTTATTGCAATGGCGGTGGTGGCAGCCGGTCGAAAGGTTGGCTGCCGCCTCCACCCCTGACGAAGACCCGACGAACCGCCGGCCGGACCAGCCGCCGGGAGGGAAATTCGGCAAAGGTAAGTCCCATCCCAGGGGGGGTGCAGGGGGTGGGGGGGTGCGGAGAATTTCTCCCCGAAACTTGTTCGGGGGGCCGAACATGTTGGCGCTCACCCCCCCGAAGTTTCGGGGAGAAATTCTCCACCATCCCTAGTCGAGGTATATTATGTCTACAGCATTCCCACAGTCCACAAGGGAGGTTACTTGATCAAAAAATGAGATCAGATTTGTATGGCAGGATTTGTTTAAGGATGGATGGAAGTCCCTTACCTGGTCCTGTAGCTTGCTTTGCGGTGGGGGGGGAGGTGCTTCGGTTCTCCCCCCAAAATTCAGGCCGGGGGGGAGGCGTCCCGTCTCCCCAGCCACGAAATAAAAAAGTAAATTAAAAACACACACACACACGTGATAGGCTACGTAACGATTTACATAGCCTATCACGGCTAGATCTGCAAAGTCAGCCATGATAGGCTACGTAAATCATTACGTAGCCTATCACGGGTGACTTTGAAAAAAAAAAGCGCGTATGCAAATGGTGGCGCCCATAGGCGCCGCCATTTGTGTTCCTTGTTTGGGCAGGGATAGTCTATGTAAAGATTTAAGTAGACTATGGCGAAAATAAGGGCAACGCAAATAGTGTTGCCCTTATTTTCGCCATAGTCTATGTAAATCTTTACGTAGACTACCCGGGCCCAAATAAAGAACGCAAACACACTTTTTTTCCCCCAAAGTCAGCCATGATAGGCTACGTAACGATTTACGTAGCCTATCATGGCTGACTTTGGAAATCTAGCCATGATAGGCTATGTAAATCGTTACGTAGCCTATCACGTGTGCGGGGTTTTTTTTTTATAATTTACTTTGTAATGGTGGTGGCGGCAGCCGGTCAGAAGACCGGCCGTCGTCCCTGCCCCCGCCGAAATGCCACCGAAACGCCACCGGGACCCGCCGCCAAGAGGGACATTCGAAGGAGGTAAGTCCCATCCCGGGGGGGGGGTGGCGGAGAATTTCACCACCAATTTCGGGGGGCCGAATGCGTTGGCAGTCGGCCTCCCGGAGATTCGTGGAGAAATTCTCCACCATCCCTAGATTTGTTCTTGACAAATCGATGTTGGCTTGGAGTAATCACAGCATTGTTTTCAAGATGCTTACAGATGGATTGCTTTATAGTCTGCTACAGAATTTCCCCAGGGATTGATGGCACTGGTCTGTAGTTCCCAGGTTCCTCCTTTCTACCCTTTATGAAGATAGGGACAACATTAGCCCTCCTCCAGTCATCTGGCACTTCACCCGTCCTCCATGATTTCTCAAAAAGAATAGACAGCGGTTCTGAGAGTTCTTCTGCCAGTTCCTTTGTTACTCTAGGATGGAGTTCATCTGGCCCTGGAGATCTGAACACATTCAAAGTAATTAGATATCCTTTGACCATATGCTTTTCAATCTCAATCTGCAGTCCTGCTCCATCAGCCTGTACTTCGCCTTTGCCAGGGGGCTCATAGACCCTCTTTTGGGAGAAGACTGAGCTAGAGTAGGAATTCCTTTGTCATCTGTTATCATTTTGCCATCCTTATTTAATAGCTGAACCACTGTTTCTTTCCTCTGTCTTTTACTATGCACGTAGCTGAAGAAAGCCTTTTTGTTGCTTTCAGCATCCCTCGCTAACTTCAGCTCATTCTCAGCTTTAGCCTTCCTGACGCCATCCCTGAAATTCTGTGCTACCTGCCTGTAATCTTGTTCTGTTTCTTGGCCTTCCTTCCACTTTCTATATGTGTCTTTTTTGTTGTTGTTTTCAGGTCATCTCTTAGATTTTTGTGAAGCCACATTGCCTTCTTCTGTCATCTTCTGCCCTTTTCTTCTTGTTGGAATGGTTTGTAATTGTGCCTTGAGAATTTCCTTTTTTAAAAAACTCCCACCCATCTTGCACTCCTTTTCTCATTAGAGTTGCTGGCCATGGGACCTTACTTATCACTGTTCTGGGTTTGTTAAAATTGTCTTTCCTAAAATCCAGGGTATGGGTTTGGCCACACTCGGCTTTTGCTTCCTTTAGAACCATGAACTCAAGTATAACATGGTTGCTTTTCCCCAGAGTTCCTGTAACTGCTACTTTACCCACTAAGTCATCCCAGGCCACCTCAGCCAGCCAGCTTATATAGCCCTTCCAGGAAGGGACAGGTGGAAGTAGTCGGCACAGCTGGCTCAGCAGCTGGGGGCCTGGTCCTGCAGGGACTGGCGGTCTGCCCTGCAGAAGTCCGCAGGGAGAGCGGTGGTGGTAGCAACGGCACCAGCAGCAGCAAGCAGCAGCAGCAAGCAGCAGTGGCAGTAGTCATGCCCTCTTCCCTGGGTGGTGGCTTCTCTTGCAGATACTCTCCCTCTCTCTCTCTCTCTCACACACACACACACACACACCTTACCTGTGCTTCCTGATTCTGCAGTAATCTCTGAAACAAATAACCATTTTTTAATATAGTAAGAAGAGAATGTGGCATCCTGGATTTTTTTAAATATCACCTTAAGCCTGCCTGCCTGCCTGCCTGCCTGCCTTTTATATTTATCACTTGCATTGATGTTCTGCCATTTGCTTTTACAATTGCTGCTTACTCTGTGTGAATGGGAAAATGGCACAAATCAATCAGTGATCAAATGGGAGATAAGCACAACTTTCCCCAAATTTGTGCAAAACTCAATAGACTAAAGTGGGGCTGATGCAATCTACTGAGGAAATTTGTGCATATTAACCTAGGAATTAGGAATGAGACAAATGTGAGCACGCATTCGATAATTTGCAAATATTTTTGATGGGTGCGTGCTTTCTTGTGCTTGCATTCAGAGCTTCAAACAGGGCTTGCTTGCAGGTTTTGTGAGCAAAAATGAAATTCTCATACATCCATACAGAGAGAAAGAGAGAGAGAGAGAGAGAGAGAGAGAGAGAGAGACTTGCTAGAAACATTTGTCTGGCCACTGCTGGAGACAGGGAGCTAGACTAAGGATGATGGATGATGTAGTCCAACAACAACTATATATGCCCTGCAGCATTACAAAAATGTTGCTTCAAGGTAGGCATAAGATGCAGGGTGCAACCTATTCAATACGAAATTAGTCCTATATCCTTTGATGCTATTATTTTGAAGCACACATTTTGTGGATTGTAGCAAAGCTCCAGCACAAATATGATTTCTCTTTTAGATCTTTTTTTGCTTCAAATACCAACATCATCCCAAGATGAAAGGGAAAGCAATAACACACAAAGAAAATGGACTAATGCACTAGTCCATCTAGATGGCAAAGATAAACCATTGCTCAGTATACACAATATTCCTCAGAAAGATAAATCTCCAAATTTCTGGTCAAAGTTTAGTGAGACCTAATTTAATTTGAGATGAAGAAGGCCAAACAAATATATATCTTGGCCTGGTAAGGGAGGGAATAAATGCATTGACAGGTGGGGCAAGAAGGCTATTTTCTGAGTTAATTTATATCTGTGTGGAAGGAAAGAAAAATGTGAAAAGAGCAAAGAAGATAATAATGTTCTTGGTGACAAAATGTTACCGCTTCTGACATTAAAAAGTAATATGTTTTAGCTCCCATAAATGTTATCAGTGGTGAAGTGTGATGAGGAAATCTTAGTCATATCTGTCAGTGAAGTCCCAAGTTCAAATTATCACCCTTGCATGAAATTGATTCTTCACATCAAGAAACACCCCAAAAAATCCAGTGGGGTGTGTGTTTTCTTCATTCTGTCCATCTGCAAATCTTGCACAGGGGTCAAAACCTCTCAAACATAAATTTGACAATACTGAAAGGTTTTGGCTTTATCTTGCCTCTTCTTTCTAAGTAATTAAAAAAAGAATAGAAAAGAAAAAAAGAAATACACTTTCAGTGTTTTCACATTCAGTTTTAGCCCAATTCTTCCTTATTCTCATGAGAAATGACTGCCCCACAGAACCACTTCTGAGGAAAAAATGTTTGCTGTAAGATTATTTCCCAGAAGGGAAAATTGCTTGGATTGGATGCATGAAAATACGTAGTCATTTCTGAAGGCATTTCGTAGGCATTTTCCCTAATATGCACATGTTTTGCAAGCAATTTTCTCCAACACATGCCTTTTTGTATAGTATTTCCCTGAATGTATGTGTGTTTTGATCTGAGAAATACATCACAACATTTGGAGACATTCTAATGCCAATGTATAATTGCATTCTGATTCACTTATTAGTGCAGGAAGTGTGAGTTAGGATTTATTTATTTATTTATTTATTTATTTATTTCCTTCTACTGCCCAATAGCCAAAGCTCTCTGGGCGGTTCACAAATGGTTTCTATTAAAATGTGAACCAAACTAAGTTCTCCAAGATCCCAAATGGAAGACAGAAACTTATGCAAAGTGCTGTCCTGGAAAAAAGCACTCAGACAAAACACATGATGATGATGACGACTAAACAGTCGGTATAAGTATATCCTTTCCTATGATATATAGTCACTCTGTGCAATAATCAAGCAGCAAGAAGGATGAGCTTTTCAGCCAGCATGATGTGGATCACAGCAGACCTCAGCTCACCATGCTGGCTAGTGAGTCAGTCCATTTGCTTTTACAATTGGGATCTTTGAGGAGGGGGTGCATATTTGTGTATGGAGAAACAACAAGTCTAGGAATCTAGATGTGTTACTTTCTCATGCAGGCCCTTTATCAACTGGCTTCTGTGAAAAGAGAAGGGGAAAATGCAGAATAAACAAAAAATGCACAACAATCTGAAAGGATCTACAGCTAAATCTATGTTGTGCTACTACTCAGCCTTAATATATATTACTCAGGTTCAGAAGCAAGGCCAAGGTCCAAACAAACATATCACTAGATCCATGTACCCAAGAGATGTTCAGATGTTACAATGGATGCAATATCTGATGCAACACCTGTAGCCTTACAGTACAGAAGACCTGAAAGAGCTGTACAAAATGATGCATGGAGTGGAGAAAGTGGACATTTTTTTCTCTCTCTCTCATCATACTAGAACCCAGGGTCATCCCATGCAACTGATTGGTGGGAAATTCAGGACAGATAAAAGGAAGGACTTCTTCACAGAGCACACAGTTAAACTATGGAATTCACTACCACCGGATGTAGTGAAGCCCACCAATTTGGATGGCTTTAAAAGGGGTTTGGACAAATTCCTGGAGAATCAATGGCTATCAATGGCTACTAGTCCGGATGGCTACTTGCTACCTCCAGTACCAGAGAGAGTGAACATATGTACACCAGTTGCTGGAGAATATGGTTGGCAGGGTGCTGCTATTGCGTTCTTGTCCTGGTTGTGGTTTCCTGGTCGACAGCTGGGTGGCCACTGTGTGAACAGAATGCTGGAATGGATGGACCCTTGGTCTGATCCAGCAGGGCTCTTCTAATGTTCTTATGTTCTTATGATGGACATTGATGTGGAAGTGGGATCATGCCCACATGTGCATTTGGTATGATCTAGGGAAAAGTCTATGCATCTATGTATGTATGAATGAATGTATGTATGTATGTATGTATTTATTTACAATATTTATATACTGCTCCACATCAAAAGATTTCAGAGCAGTGAACAACAAAGACAAAAGAATAAAACACCATGTTAAAACAATTAAAACATTTTAAAAGAAACAAATTCTGAATGTAATAAACTGTGGCTTGTCTCTCAAGGAAGGCCTCTCAAAATATCAATGTCTTTAGGGGGAGCCAAAAGCAACAAAATGTTGCTGCCTGCCTGACCTCCAAAGGCAGGGAATTCCACAGGAAGGGAATTCCTTCAGCCACCATTTTCTTGGTGGACTCCAGACAGGGCATGGGTCCATGTGGAATCACCAGCAACATGCCCTTTGATGACCTCAGTGACCCGGGCAGGTTGGTAAAGAAGTATACATATGTAGGCTTTGTATGTGTACCTAGGGGATCTTTAATATGCAGGATCTCCCCAATCCTGCATAAGAAGAGAGGAATCTGCCACATTGCTTGTGCCCATCTAGACCAGTATTCTTTACCCTGCCTACTTTGAGCTCCTTTCACCAAACTATGTGTCTCTCCTTTGTGGCTATCAAGCCCTCTTGAAGTTGAATGTGGCAAATATGGATGTGCGAATGAGCAAAATTCAAGCTCACCAAAGAGCTCAGAATCCCATCTCAAAGCTTGTTCTGTCCTGAATCTGCATCAGATTGCAAACTTTGCTTCTTCTTCTTTTTTCTTTTTGCATGCAAATCTGTGTGTGTGTGTGTGTGTGTGTGTGTGTATATTTCCCCCAAACATATGCATCGGTTGTGCACATTTTTGAAATGTACACATACTTCTCCCATTGACTACAACATATTTGTGCATATTTTTAAAAAGTACACATTTTTCATGCACATTTTTCAAATGTATGCATGCTGTTGAATATATTGGGGGGAGTGGAATCACACTGCAAGCTCGGAAATGTACAAACTTCAACCGCAGATTGCATCCAAGTCCGTGTTCAGTCTGGAAAGTGCACGCTAGGTGAATCCTGATAAAAAATGAACTGAAACAAATTTCTCATACATCCCTAGTGACAAGTGGAGGGGCTAACTCCCTGGTGGTTCCCTGGGGTCTGTTCCTCTCTCCAAGGGGTACTTTGTTGCTCTGCTATAGCCACCTTCTTTTTTATCGTCTTGCAGCTCTTCCTATACCCTTCCCAGTGCTGGCCAGGGGTGTACGAACCCCACTCACCGAGTCTGCTGGGGGGGTCCACGGCAGGGAGGTGATCTATTCCTCCCCCTGGAATCATTCTTGGCTGGCTCTGCTCTGCGGCAAGTCCACAGATCCACTGACTGGGTCCGTCCACTGCCAGACTTCCGTCTGCTGCCAGTCTGTGGACACAAATGGTGACCGGCGTAGCGTACGCCATTTGTGTCCCTACTCTTTGCCGTGATAGGCTATGTAAATCTTTATGTAGCCTATCACATCAAAGAGCAGGGACACAAATGGCGTAGTGGACACCATTTGCATCCCTGTCCCGTCGTGTGATAGGCTACGTAAAGATTTACATAGCCTATCACGGCAAAGAGCAAGGACACAAATGGCGTCCACTATGCCGGATGCCATTTGCATCTGCAGACCAGCAGCGGATGGCAGCGGAGTGAGCAGATGGACCCAGACCCATCTGGCAGCAGGTAGGATCCGGCCGGCACGAACTTCACGGGGTGGCGGAGGTGAGTGGACGTTCTTTAGAATCTGGCCTCATTGGAGTCCGTGGTGGAATTCTCCTCCACCCCTAGTTCTGGCAGAGCTTCTGATGAGCTGGTTCTTGTTTCCAAGTCCCCTACCCTGACCCCAACATCTTCTCTCTTCCATAGCATAAGAAGGTTCTGGGCTGCACTAGACTCTGGACTGTGCTACACTACTGGAGCCCCGTTGCTGATGGTACTGCTGTGTTTTGATTGGGGATGTATGAGCGTTTTGCTTTGGTTCTCAGATCATTGAAAATGCCCCATTCACAATCCCAAATGTGAACAGGAGCACATTTTCTCCAAAAATGTTCACAAATTCCCAAACTTGCCTTCACATTCACAACGTGTCCTTGAAAAATGCACAGCTCTCTCGGAATGCACAGGTTTCTCAAAATATGGATATTTTAAATCACCCATGCCTTAGTCTATGGGGAAAATTGTCACATTTTTGAAGACTTGCACAAATTTGGGAATTGTGTGCACAACAGTCATGTTTGGTAGCTGTTCATTTTACACC
Source organism: Heloderma suspectum (assembly GCF_057233095.1). NCBI lineage: Eukaryota > Metazoa > Chordata > Lepidosauria > Squamata > Helodermatidae > Heloderma > Heloderma suspectum. The sequence goes on from NC_139466.1 coordinate 9,523,988, forward strand.
ATTTTCCCATTTGTGCAAAATGAACAGTGATAGCAAGCGTGAGTGCAAATCAAGAAGAGATGAGCAGCGAGCTGATATTCAGGGAATTTTGATGAGCTCGAACATCACTCATCCTCCTGACAGAGTCTTTGCTCCATATTTCCTCTTTGGATGACACCTGACTTGCTATTTTTTTTTTTCAAATAGTGGCATCCACCTCAAAGTTTGTGTTACAAATCTCCACTCAGAGTAGTATTCAAGGAGTTTGTGGTGCATGGCTTGCTGCGTGGTGAAATGGCCCTTTTGAATCTGTTCACAGCAGAAGGGTAGGTTTTTAAACATTAAAATCACCTCCCAAGAGTCACTGTTTCCATTTTCTAAGACTGTATTTTATAACGCTACCCCACTGGGCATCACTTTGGTGTGAGTCATCTCTTCAAGCTGTGTCATGTGCTGCCCATTGCACCTCATAATGAAATGGGCTGGATGGAATTCATCTAAACTCATGGGATAATTCTCACCTCCCTCCACATACTGCCCCCCCCTTTGACACAAGTACCATTAGTCACTGAATTCTATTTATTTGTAATTATCCATATATTGCTTCTTTTTTGGTTGTTTCTTAAAACCCAAATGAAGGAAAGGCATTTTTCCCCACCACCTGCTTTTGCCAATGGATTTAAGCATAATTAAATTCTGTTAAGAAATGATGAATTTGGACTGGGGTGGAACTGAAATGCAAACATCCTCTACTTGAAAAGTTTGGTCCTATGTTGAATGTTGCTAAACATTATTGGCCTGAACTAGAGCCAGAAGTTCAGTTGCAGCCAAGGTAGGGGTGGACGAAAGGCACTTACCTTTCGTCGAAGCTTGTTCGCGGTGGGGGGGAGGCGCTTCGCTGCTCCCCCTGCAAAGTTCAGGCCGGGGGGAGAGGCTTCCCACCTTGCCCCGGCCGAAATTCAGGCCGGGGGGGAGGCTTCCCGCCTCGCCCCGGCCGAAATTCAGGCCAGGGAGAAGGCTTCCCGCCTCGCCCGGCCGCAAACTCGAAAGTTTTTTTAAAAAAAAACACCCCCGTGATAGGCTACGTGATGATTAACGTAGCCTATCACGGCTAGATCTGCAAAGTCAGCCGTGATAGGCTACGTTAATCGTCACATAGCCTATCACGGGTGACTTTAATAATAAAAAAAAAGCGCATACGCTAATGGTGGCCCCCATAGGGAGCCGCCATTTGCGTTCCTTATTTAGTCGCTGTAGTCTACGTAAATTTTACGTAGACTACGGCGAAAATAAGGGCAATGCAAATAGCGTTGCCCTTATTTTCGCCGTAGTCTACGTAAATCTTTACGTAGACTACAGGGACCAAATAAGGAACGGGAATGGCGGCTCCCTATGGGGGCCGCCATCCGTACGCGCTTTTTTTTTTTTTAAAGTCACCTGTGATAGGCTACGTGACGATTAACATAGCCTATCATGGCTGACTTTGCAGATCTAGCCGTGATAGGCTACGTTAATCGTCACGTAGCCTATCACGGGGGCGTTTTTTTTTTCTTTTATTGGAATGGTGGCGGCGGCAGCCGGTCGAAAGACCGGCTGCCACTCCCGCCCCGCTCGAACACCCGCCGAACCGCCAGCCGGACCCGCCGCCGGGAGGGACATTCGGCGAAGTTAAGTCCCATCCCGGGGGGGGGGGCGGGTGTGTGTGGAGGATTTCTCCCCGAAACTTGTTCGGGGGGCCGAACACGTTGGCGCTCGGCCCCCCAAAGTTTTGGGGAGAAATTCTCTGCCATCCCTAAGCCAAGGCTGAGCTAGAACCATCCCCACTCCCAAATAAAATTATTGTGGTTTGACTGTCTGGATTGATCAAGGATGAATACATTTAAAGATATCGATCCTTATGTCTCTTTCAACTCTTTGAGGCCAAACTAGACAAGTGGTTTTCAGACTATATTCTTGGAGAGCTTCAAGTGGTCCCTTGGAAGCTCATCACTTCTGAATGAGGAGGTCAAGAAGAGTAGACCACTTTCCCAGAAAGTTACCTTGAATCTATCTTGCAAGTTGTATTGTTGGCATAGGGGGAGAGTGGGGCCTTGGCGAGACAGGCACTGATGCACTCCTAAAAGTGATCTTGCCAAAATGTGTGCAAATTGCAGACCCACCCCCCGCAGTGTACAAATCTGGAAAATCTATAAAATGCAGATGAATTCAGGCACCATGGTAGGAACCAAAACAAAGTCCATGGGGCCGAGCCTAGGGAAACTTGTCAAACTTCACCCCGCAAATGGATTTCTCCAGTATCCGTAATTGGGCGGTAATATATTATGTAATAAATAATCAAAATGTTTATGATGTAATAGGGAACCAATTTGTAATACATGGTAAGCTTTAACTTTGTAATACATGATAAGATAATGAAAACTAGTCATTGAAGGATTGCATAGGAACATAGGAAGCCGCCTTACGCTGAGTCATCTAGCCCAGTATAGTTGATACTAACTGGCAGTGGCTCCCCAGGGTTTCAGGTAGGGATGTACGAAAGTCACTTACCTTTCAGCAGATTATGTTTATGGTGGGGGGGAGGTGTTCTGTCCCTCCCCCTGGAATCCTCAAAGGGGGGGAGGTGATCTGTTCCTCCCCCCCGGAATCCTGGATGGCTGGCTGTGCTCCACAGCGGCTCCACGGAGCAGCCAGCCAGGCCCAGGCCAGAGCCGTCCACAGCCGGATTTCCGGCCGCGGAGGGCTCTGGGTAAAAAACACACACAAAAAAACCCCGCATACGCAAATGGCGTAAATATTTACGTAGGCTAAAACGGCGAATCAAAAAGGGTCGCAAATAGCACCCGCTACGCTATTTGCGTTCCCCTTTATTTTCGCCATAATAGTCTACGTAAATATTTATGTAGACTAAGAAGGCAAAAAACAAGGAATGCAAATGGTGGCGGCTGTAGCCACCGCCATTTGCGTATGCATTTTTTTTTTAACCGGGATTTGATAGGCTACGTAAGTCTTTATGCAGCCTATCACGTCTCTGTAAAAAAACAAAGAAACAAAATGACAAGACTGCAAATGGTGGCGACGGCAGCCAGTCGGAAGACCAGCCACTGGAGCCGCTGCCGCCTGGAACATCCGCCCCAGGTAAGTCTCGTCCCAGGGGGGATCTGCAGGGGGGTGGCAGGGTGGCAGGCCGTTCCGCCACAGATTTCGGGGGGCTGAATGCACTGGCAATCGGCCGCACTGAGATCCATGGCGGAATTCTCTGACATCCCTAGTTTCAGGAAGAAGGTTTTCCAGCCCTAAATGGAGAGGCCAGGGATTGAACCTGGGTCTTCCTTTATGCAAAGCAGGGGCTCTACAACTGAGCTATGATCCCTCCTATTGGACACTGTATTGCGCCAGAGTTATTTCCCTATATATGGCCTTCCTTTCTTTTCTGCAAAACAATTGGCAATCCTCTCTCTCTCTCTCTCTTTCTGTATGACTATGTGTGTGTGTGTGCATATATATATATATATATATATATATATATGCCTGAGTGATTTGGTCTTCCCTATTTAATCTCTTTTTCCAGAATGTATTCTGAGTTACCTCCTTTATTCTCATGCGTCATTTTAGATTAATTTGTTATGCTAAATAATACTTGCCAAATAAATAATGAGCTTTCAAATTAGTCCATATGTAATATGGCAAGAATTCAATTATTTCTTGATCCATTAAGATTTTACTGTGGCGTCAACACTACTTTTTGAAAAGATGATCGACATGCTGAGAAGTTTTAAAAGCCCCCATATGCTATTTATGAACAGTTTTTTTTTTTCTTTGCTGCATGCTGGTACGTTATGCATATAGACCCAAACACTTCCAGCTTCGCAATCCATATTTCAGCCTTCATTATTTTTAATGAATACTTGACTTCAAATTCACTCCCTCGGAGAGCCCTCAATGAATCTCAGGTGACTTCCAATAATTTCCTCCATTTATAATTAGTTAACTAGTGATGACGTATTTCACTGTTCAGAATCTACCAATTCCATTTTGGAATAGCTCGTAATGACCCCGAGAATTCTTTGCAACAGGAAGGCTCTTCTGCCTGTGTGAGGTTCTCCCCTCCATCCTGCAACAGGAAGGCTTTTCTCCTTGCATGAGGTTCCCCCCCCCCACACACACACTTTCCATCTCCCTCAACTGCAACCCCCTATGCAGCTACCAATGTTAGAAATTACACCTTATGGACTTTTTGACACAAGGTGGAGACTTTTTAAAAATTATTTCCCAGGCTTTTCAATATTAGACATTTTAGTACAATTTAGATCTGTTATTATCTACTGCTAGTTCTGGTTTTATCCTGGTTTTTTATTGCTGTTCTGTTCTATTGAATTTTGAACATTATTTACATCTTTTGCTGTATTTTACATTTTGTTTCTCTTATTATTTTTACTTGTAAACCACCCAGATAATTTCTATTATTGGTAATAGATATAATTATTCTATTATAATTATTCTATTATATTTATCATTTATAATGCTTGGTGAGAAGGCTATGCATGTCTGCGTTAGGAGTGGAGATATTCCCCTCTGGATAATCAGAAAGGTGGGATGCTCAAGTATGTTGTAAAAAGGGTTTTCTTCTATTTGCTATTGGATTTTACCTAAAGCAAAATGTAAGCCCACTTTGGAGTGTCCAAATGTGGAGGGCTATAAAAAGAGTTTTGATCAGACATGAATGTACATAAACTTGTGGGTTCCTTCTTGTGGGTTCCTGGTCAACAGATGGTTGGCCACTGTGTGAACAGAATGCTGGACTAGATGGATCCTTGGTCTGATCCAGGATGGCTCTTCTTATGTTCTTATGAACATATTACTGAGACAGAACATCTTGTCCAGAACTGACTACATTGTCTGGCAGTTCTCCTGAACAGCATTGCCATGCAACAGATCTGTTAAGTGTCCTTCAGCGTGTAGTATGAGCATATACTGTTATTTTTCAGCAGCTTTCAACCCAAGTACTTAAAAGAGCATTTTAAATGGTGGCTGGGGGAGGTGATGACAGGATGACTGAAGGGAAAATCCAGAACACAGAATGGGTGTGATGCCTACACCCCTCTATGCCTCAGACACCAGGCTTAAACTGATAGTCCTCAGGCCTGTGTTTTACATGGAGCCCAATGCAAGCAAATAATAGTTCACTTCAGGTGCTGTTGGGTGCACACCACGAATCCTGTGGGGCAAAGATGGTCACCGATTCTAAGTGCCACCAGGAACACTGCTTGGTGATATGGGATGCAGACAGCTCTGATCATGATACTAACATAGAAGACTACACCTTAAGACTAGGCCCTAAGGCTGCAGGTGGGAAACCTGCAGCCTTAGGGCCAATTCGGCTCTTGACTGAATTTCCAAATTCCACTGCAAGTGATCAGTCCAGATCTCTGGAGAGAGCAATCTTTCCCTTCCCCCAAAGCCTGTTGGGTAGAAGGAAGAGGAAAAGAGAGAGGACGGGTGTAAGAAAGTGGGGGAAAAGAGAGAGAGAGAGAGAGAGAGAGAGAGAGAGAGAGAGAGAGCCTGGCACAAAGAAAGAGAGAGAGAGAGGAGGTGGTCTTGCTCATTTTGGGTTCTGGTCTCACCACTACTGACACTACTGCCCTACTCACCTCTAGCCCCTGACATGTTACTCCCAAGGGAATTGAGATAAAAACAGATTGTTCACACCTGGACTAGAATATTCCTTCTCCTGAGATTCAGGTGATCTTCAGGAGCCAATCACGCAGAGTATTATTAACTATAAAACACTGGGACATGTTAATTTCCCCAGACTGGGCAATGTCTTGTTGAGGGAACCTTTCATACTGCCTCTCTGTGATTTTGGACACTGTGCCTCCCTCTTGTCCATTTCTTCTTCTCCAGGTGCCCATCAGCTCCCCAAATGAATGACATTTAATAGGGATAAATGCCAAGTTTTGCACCTAGGAAAAAGAAACCAAATGCACAGTTCCAAGATGGGGGATACGTGGCTCACTCACACTACAAGCGAAAAAGATCTTGGAATTGTTGTCGATCACAAGCTGAATATGAGCCAACAATGTGATGTGGCTGCAAAAAAGGCAAATGCTATTTTGGGCTGCATTAATAGAAGCATAGCTTCCAAATCCCAGGAAGTACTAGTTCCCCTCTACTCAGCACTGGTTAAGCCTCATCTGGAGTACTGTGTCTAGTTCTGGGCACCACACTTTAAGAAGGATGCAGACAAACTGGAGAGGGTTCAGAGGAGGGCAACAAAGATGATCAGGGGACTGGAAACAAAGCCCTACGAGGAGAGACTGAAAGAAATGGGCATGTTTAGCCTTGAGAAGAGAAGACTGAGGGGAGATATGATAGCACTCTTCAAGTACTTGAAAGGTTGTCACAGAGAAGAAGGCCAGGATCTCTTCTTGATCATCCCAGAGTGCAGGACACGGAATACTGGGCTCAAGTGACAGGAAGCCAGATTCCAGCTGAACATCAGGAAAAACTTCCTGACTGTTAGAGCAATACAACAATGAACCAATTACCTGGGGAGGTGGTGGGCTCTCCCACACTGGAGGCCTTCAAGACGAGGCTGGACAGCCATCTGTCAGGGATGCTCTGACTTGGATTCCTGCATTGAGCAGGGGGTTGGACTCGATGGTCTTGTAGGCCCCTTCCAACCCTACTATTCTATGATTCTATGATGCTATGAAATGTGGATGGGCTGGACTTTCCCAGCACTCATATCTGGGCTTGGCAGTTGGTGATCGCTGCTAAGCAGGGTTGGATCTGGGTAGAGCAATGAAAAATAAAATGTGAAGAAGAGGATAAGTAGAAGTGTGTGTGTGTGTGGGGGGGATCTGATTGGCATTGCAGATCAGCCAAATGGTTTCCTTAGTGTGATATGTCGCAAGATGTGGTCTGAGGACATATGAAGCAGCCACTCCAAGCTGAAGCTAAGCAGGTCTGGGTCTGGTCAGTGCTTGGAAGGGAGACCACCTGGGAACCACATGTAGCCACCTTGAGTTTCACAATGGAAGAAAGATGGGATATAAATATAATAAACAAACAAACAGGAGTGTGTATTTATGAAGCGCCTTCCCTTCCCTTCCCTTCCCTTCCCTTCCCTTCCCTTCCCTTCCCTTCCCTTCCCTTCCCTTCCCTTCCCTTCCCTTCCTGAAACTCTCTGGTCTGAATGCTTTCAGGACTTCTGCAGTGGTTATATCTGCAGGATTTACATCAGTTTTCCTTTTTTCTGCATTATCACCCCCTCTAAAAGGAAACTTAGTGCTCCTATGCCAACAGAAAGGAGGGCAAAACAGTGCCACTGAGAAACAAGAGGGGGGCATCAGGATGAGGTTTGCAGAACAACAACACTCAGAGATAACATGGGGATTCCTCTCCAAAGACCAGGAGGTGGGGATGGGAGAGGGGCAGGGCCCACAGAGTGTGCCCAACCCATTGTGGGATGAATTGGGCACCTCCATGAGTTGTATTAGACTTGTGGGCTAGAGGTTGTCCTCCCCTGTCTTAGGAGATGAGGGTATACTAGGGATGTATGTTGCTGGGAAATCCGGTTCTTTTTAAAAAAATTGGCAGAGTTCCATGGCATGAACAGCTTGATTTGTGTTTGTTAGCTGAGCTGTGGGATTTTCCCTGAACTCCGGGAACTTGTGTGTGTGTATGTGTGTGTGTGTGTGCAGGTTCCACAATTCGGGCAAACTTCAGAGCAATTTGCACACATTTCTGAGCAACACGTGCAACTTATGGGCGGATTTGCACAAATTGCTCAGAAAATTGTGCAAATTGTGGAACCTGTGGGCGGAGGGGGGGGGATGCCTGAACTGGCCCGACTCACTGCAGATTTAGGTGGGTACCACAGTGGAAACTGAACTGAAGTTGGTGCGGGGGAGGAAAACCCATCGAACTCCATCCCCCAAATTGATTTATCTGACAACCTTGGGATATACTGCACCATTTTGTTATAGGTCCTACTTGTTATACATTTCCAGTGCCATATCTCCAATTCAATAGAGCATAATAACAATTTTAACATTTCCAGGCTGACAAGTGGCTTTGGTAAATGTCAGATCAAGCTGAAGCTTCTGCTCCCACCTTCTCTAGTTTGCACCAAAGCCACCTATTAAGCCCAGCTCTCTTGGCAGCTTGCTGCTCCATGTCTTCCTGCTGGCAAGATGAGCCTGCAGAATATCAGTAGTGGATGCTGCTGATACAGAGAGATTGCATCCTACTTTTAACACTATATAATATTCCGGTGTATGTGTGAGTTCAGGAGGCATGCAGACTTACGTAGTTCAGCTCCCAGAAAGTCTGCTCTCGGAGCCAGATATCAACCAGCTGCACCAAAGTCTGAAAACCTAACTACAACCTTTAGTCCAATTACAACACACCCTAGAATATAGCGAACTAACAGAGAGTCAGATGGTGAGCATGAGAGAGATTCAGGAGACTCAGAACATGGACTCCTTAAATATACACTTGTATGACCTATCACCCATAAGAAAGGCTATTTACACAGGAAGATGAATACATCAACAGGTTCTTCTTCATCACTTGACACCCTTGCTGTAGGAATTCTTTAGCTTAGAGATCTCTGCCTCCTGGTTGAAATGGCTTGATTGTTTGCTTTGAACCCAGCATTTGACCTCACCCTTTTACACAAGGCAACTTGCAGCAGTCATCGTCGTCATCATCATCATGGAAACAAATTGGGTGCCAATGGTGCCTCATATGTTCTATGCGGCCCCACTCCTGTCAACAGCTCATCAGCTGCATTTTGTACCAGCTGTACTGAGAATTCTTCAAAGGCAGCTCGACCCAGTCACTACATTACAATAATGTAATCTGGCTGTGGCTAAGGCATGAATAGCACTATATCTGCCAGCTCCCATCTCATCCTGTTTTTAAGTACTTTCTCAGATTTCCCTGCAATAACAACAACATCCCCAAGCCTAAAGTAAGCTATTTTAAATCAGTCTGAAAACTAATAAAGAAAATATACAGAGATATCCAGCAAAACTGCTGACTTGTAGGTTTAAATAATAATAACAACAATTTGAAAAATGGAGAACATTTTATATTCCACGTGAATATTTATTTCATTGTTATTTTTGCCGAGGGAGTGAAAAATAGGGATGGACAGAACACTTACCTTCCGTTCCATTCTGTTTCCGCTGTGGGGGGAGGCGATCCAGTCCTCCCCCCCCCCGGAATCCTGCCTGGCCGGCTCCGCTCCGCAGCCAAGCCGCAGAGCCACCGGCCAGCTCCGGCTGCCTCCAGCCGGACATCCGGCCTCTGGGCAGCCTGCAGGGATGCAAATGGCGGCTGCCGTAGCCGCCACCATTTGCATCCCTATATTTAGCCATGATAGGCTACGTAAGTATTTACGTAGCCTATCACAGCAGGGGAAAAAAAAAATTAGCGTATGCAAATGGCGGCGGCTATGGCTGCCGCCATTTGCGATCCTTATTTTTCGCCATCTTAGTCTACGTCAATATTTACATAGACTAAGGCAATGAAAATAAAGGGGAATGCAAATAGCATACTGGGCGCTATTTGCATTCCTTTTTGATTCGCCATTTTAGCCTATGTAAATATTGACGTAGACTAAGACGGTGAAAAATAAGGGACGCAAATGGCGGCGGCCATAGCCGCCATTTGCGTACGCGTTTTTTTTTTTTTACCCAGACATGATAGGCTACGTAAGTCTTTACGTAGCCTATCATGTCTACATAAAAAACACACACACACACACACAGACTGCAAATGGCGGTGGCGGCAGCCGGTTGGAAGACCAGCCACTGCCACCAAAGCCGCTGAAGCTGCCTCTGGAGCCACCACCGTCCCGAACATCCACCCCAGGTAAGTCTCATCCCAAGGGGTATCCGTGGGGAGCGGGGGGGTGGCAGGCCGTTCTGCCATGGATTTTGGGGGGCCGAATTCACTGGCATTCGGCCTCACCGAGATCAGTGGTGGAATTCTCTGACATCCCTAGTGAAAAATAAAACAGGGGACAGGCTGTTTGAAAGGAGAAGAGCAAACGGTATATTGTAATGTTTCATTATAACAACACGAATCACAGCAAAGTGTTTCAAGATCTGCCATTATTCTATCAAGATACTTTTTTGTGGTTTTCATTACTTAAGAAATATACACACAATTTAATTTGGTTTCAGCAAGGAAGGCTGTGATGAATGGTGTGGGAACACCTGATACTGCAGCCTTGCTGAAGCTAAGTAAATATGAACTTGATCAGTTCTTGGGTGCTCCATTGTAATAGCAGGATACGTGTGTAATTAATAATAGCTTGTTTCTAAAAATCAGTAAAAGTAAATGTGTTTTGGACTGCATCTTAAGAGCCAGCTCCCATATGGTAGCTTGCAACTTCACCAGCATCACCACCTTAATCGACTAGTACAGTGAGGTCAAGATCTGGAGAACATGCATAAAGTATGTTGTCTATAGAACAGTGCATAGAACATGATTGCACACTGAAGAGATGCCTCCTACCTAGGGATGCCAGAGAATTCCGCCCTGGAATCCGTGGTGGAACAGCCTCCCCCCTCTCCCCCGCGGAATCCCCCCGGGATGGAGTGTACCTGGTGGTGTATCCGGCGGCTCCAGTGGTGGTGGCGGATATGGCGGCGGATGCCGTGGCAGCGGCTCCAGCTGCTGCGGCTGCAAATGGTGGCCATTGTAGCAGCCACCATTTGCGTGGCTGCTTTTCTTCATGATAGGCTACATAAATACTTATATAGCATATCACGGCAAAGAGCAGGGGCGCAAATGGTGGCTGCTACGCCATTTGCATCCCTGCTCTTTGCTGTAATAGGCTACGTAAGTATATACGTAACCTATCACAAAGAAAGGCAGCCACGCAAATGGCATAGCGGCCGCCATTTGCGGTTGCAGCAGCCCAGCAGCGGCTGGAATTCTGGCTGCGGCTGGCCCCAGCCGGCAGCTCCATGGAGTCACCATGGAGCAGAGCCGGCCGGGGAGGATTCCGGGGGGAGGGACGGAGTGCCTTCCCCTCACAACAGATGCCCCGGAGCGGAGCCAGGTAAGTGTTTCGTACATCCTACTCCTACCATATCAACCTGCCTGCTACCTGATGTTCTTAAGAGGCACCCACACATCCCTTGAAAATCTAGGGATGGGTGAGGATTTTGTTTCAGTTTGGTTTTGATTACACAAACAAATAAACAAACAAACAAACCCACAACTGTCATATTTGGGACACAAATAATTCTCCCCCCCCTTTTTAAAAGAAATGTTGGAAAACCCAAGACTGACAGATTTGTCCAACCAAACCCAGGGCTTTGAGTGCTTAGCTTTTAAAAGTCTGGGTTTGAATCTCTGGGTATTCAGCCAATGTTGTGTTGCTGAATTAAATCTGCCACCTCTTTTCTTTTTCTGACAGGCTCTTCATCTTTAACTGCTCCATGGCAGGCAGGTGTAACTTGGTCTTCTCCTGGGAGTAGCTGCAGCTCTTCTGGGAATTTAGCTGTAGCTATTGCAATTGACCAGTGAAAATGGATAACAATGTCATTTGGGTTCTTTTTTTTTCTCAGAAGTTACCAAACATCTGCATATGTCTTCATATTCAGGATGGAAAGAACCTGAGAATTTTATTTATTTTTTAAGGTGCAGAAAAGAATGTGTACTGACATGTTCTGTTCCCAACTACGGGGGGATGAGCAGTTTTGTTTCTTGTTTTGTTTTCTTCTCAGTACCTCATTCAATTTGGTTTGTCTCAAACTTTGATAATTTCTCTCATCTTAAGTTCAGTTTAAGATTTCTTTTTAAGTTTGTATGGAAATCAGTAGGTATTTGTGTATGCATTTTGCCTGATATTAATGGTTTTTCAAGTTTTCCTAATATAATGCATATTTGAACATTATTCCCTCTAATAGATGCATTCTTGTAAATATGTTTTGATCTGCGAACTCCATTACAACATTAAGACAAGTACAAATTGTGAAGGATAATTGTGTTTTCAATTTATGTAGTGGTTCAAACCTGCAACATTAGGGACGTTCACATTAAAATGTGAAAAAAATGTATTTCTCCACCCATCCCTATTCTCATCCTGGCTTCAATATCTGCTGTGTATCTTTTGTTTTGTTTGAGGGTTTATTTGTTAGAAATGTGATTACTTTTATCCCATTAATGATTTTTAGACCTGTTGTGAGCCAACTAGAGCTCCTTCTATTGAGACACAAGTTCAGAGATACATTATTTTAATGAATAAAAATAAATAAAAGAGAGAAGGGCTTACTATTGAACCAGCAGGTCTGCAGAGTAGATATGCCTTTAGAAAGAGGGGAAATAGAAATGGAAAAAGAAGGAAGAAGAGAGAGTGTGGCATGAAAAGCACAACTCTGCCACCATTCAAGCATAGAAGAGGGATGATCCCACTTTGGTTAATTAGCCAGCCTCTTCAGAAACAAAGCTCAGCTCCTCAGGATCAGAAATTGCTTATGCACAAAACATCAATAAAAGGATGGGTTGGGTTTTTTTTTTTTTGTCTGTTTGTTAATGGAACATTTATATTAGGGAAGGATGAAGGTTCCTACCCACATTCCTTGGTTCTTACTTCCCAGTGAAGTCAGGGAGGGATTCAGAGACATTAAAGTGTGGTGGTGGTAAAGTTTGGGTGACCTTTGGGTGGCTGGGGTGGGTAGTAAGGCAATGAATTATGAGGTGACCCAAGACATAATCTCTCTGTCTCTGTCTCTGTCTCTGTCTCTCTCATTCATGACATAGTTTCATTACAGTGGGCCTTGCAAGGACAAAGATAGCTGCCCCCATGAGCTGTCCATGGGGGGAAGCCTCCTCCTCCCCTCTCCTCCTTCTCCTACCCCTTCTTCTTTTTTCTATAGTTACCCAATTGTCAGGGTTGTATCTGAGCCCATAAAGTCCCAAACCAGCTCTGATTCTCCACCCCGCACAAAGTCTGGTGGCGGTAGTGGAACGTTGCTCTTGGGAGGAGCTCCTTCATAGGGATGTCAGAGAATTTCGCCATGAATCTCAGGGAGGCCGAATGCCAGCACATTCGGCCCCCCCGAAATCGGTGGGGAAATGGTCTGCCCCCCCGCCGCCCCCCGGGACGGGACTTACATTGGGCGAATCTCCCTGGCGGTGGTGGCTGCGGCGGCGGTTCGGAAGCGGTTCGGCGGCTGCGGCGGCCGGTCTTCCTACCGGCTGCCGCCTCCGCCATTTCCAGGAAAAAAAACCAACAACAAATAAATGTGATAGGCTACGTAAAGATTTACGTAGCCTATCACGGCTGAGTGAGAAAAAAAAAACTGCACGTACGCAAATGGTGGCACCCATGGGCGCTGCCATTTGCATTCCTTATTTTGGCACGTCTAGTCTACGTAAACATTTACGTAGACTATGGCAAAAATAAGGGGAACGCAAATAGCGTAGATGTGCGGTTTTTGTTTTTTGTTTTTTTACTCAGCCGTGATAGGCTATGTAAACATTTACGTAGCCTATCATGGCTGACTGCAGGGACGCAAACGGCAGCGGGTACGGCCGCCGCCATTTGCGTTCCCAGCCAGCCAGGATTCGCGGCGGGAGGGACGGGGCGCCTCCCCCCTGGCCAGAATTTCTGAGGGGAGGGACGGGGCACCTCCCCCCCACCGTGAATCAAATTTCGGTACAGGTAAGTGACTTTCGTACATCCGTATGTCCTTCACACCAAACAAGCTCAGGATTCTTTTGTCCGCGAGAAGGTGGCGGAATTAGGACTAGCCACTGGCGCCCCCAAGTCTATCCCCTTCTCCTTGCTAGTGTTGGCGGAGAATTTCTCCCCGAAACTTCGGGGGGCCGAGCGCCAACGTGTTCGGTCCCCTGAACAAGTTTTGGGGAGAAATCCTCCGAACCCCCCCTCCCCCCGCACCCCCCCCGGGACGGGACTTACCTTCGCCGAATGTCCCTCCTGGCGGTGGGTCCGGCCAGCGGTTCAGCGGGTGTTCGAGCGGGGCGGGAGCGGCAGCCGGTCTTTTGACCGGCTGCCGCCGCCGCCATTGCAATGAAAGAAAAAAAAAACAACACCCCCTGATAGGCTACGTGACGATTCACGTAGCCTATCACGGCTAGATTTGCAAAGTCAGCCATGATAGGCTACATCAATCGTCACGTAGCCTATCATGGGTGACTTTAAAAAAAAAAAAAGTGTGTACGGATAATGGCGGCCCCCATAGGGAGCCGCCATTCCCGTTCCTTATTTGGTCGCTGTAGTCTACGTAAAGATTTACATAGACTATGGCGAAAATAAGGGCAACGCTATTTGCGTTGCCCTTATTTTCGCCGTAGTCTACGTAAACATTTACGTACAGCGACTAAATAAGGAACGCAAATGGTGGCTCCCTATGGGAGCCGCCATTAGCATACTCGCTTTTTTTTTTTTTTTTTAAGTCACCCGTGATAGGCTACGTGACGATTGACATAGCCTATCACGGCTGACTTTGCAGATCTAGCCATGATAGGCTACATGAATCATCACGTAGCCTATCAGGGCGCGTTTTTTTTTTTTTTTAACTTTCGCGTTCGCGGCCGGGCGAGGTGGGAAGCCTCCTCCCCGGCCTGAACTTCGCAGGGGGAGCAGCGAAGCGCCTCCCCCCCACCGCGAACGTCCTTCGAGGACAGGTAAGTGACTTTCGTCCACCCCTACTCCTTGCAAGGCGGGCTGCTTTACCACTCAAGCCGGGTGTATGTACCTTCCAAACCCCTCCTCAAAAGAGTCCTCCATCAGTGCCATGACTCCCCACCGCTGGGGGTTTTGACTTCGCCAAGACCCTACATGGAGTTATGTGGTATTTTTGGTGGTCCCAAGTGTGTCAGGACATCAAGTCCTATGTCGCCTCCTGCATGACCTGTCAGCAGGCAAAAGACCCCTCCGGCAAACCCACTGGCTTACTTCACCCCCTGCCTACACCCTCAGGCCCTTGGAAGCTGCTCTCCCTTGACTTCATCACCAACTTGCTTTGCTCACAAGGTAAGACCACCATTCTGGTGGTAGTGGATTTATTTTCTAAGATGGCTCACTTCATCCCATTCTCCAGGCTACCCATGGCCAGGGAGATGGCAGAACTCTTTTTCTCATGTTTTCCAGCTCCATGGCTGGCCGGAGGGACTAATTTCGGATCAGGAGGCCCAATTCACAGCTCATTTCTGGTGGGAGTTGCTTGGACCGCTCACTGTGATGCTCAAGCTTTCCTCCACTCACCACCCCCAGATGGATGGTCAGACCGACAATGCCACTCTAGAACAATATGTACGCTGTTATGTAAACTACCAACAAGATGACTGGTTTTCCTTGCTGCCTCTGGCAGAATTTTCTTACAACAATGCATGTCATGCCTCAACCCACCAAACTCCTTTCTTTGCCAATTTTGGGTACCATCCCAAGGCTTTCCCCTACTCCTTCGGTCCTGCCTCGGTGCCCGTGGCCCATGAGTTTTTAGAGGAATTGTCACGGTGCACCACCTTTTATGGGACTCCATTGAACAAGCGAAAGCAGAGTATAAAGAAACTGCGGACCAGCGTCCCCAGCCCTGTCTGGCCCTGCAGCTGGGAGACTGGGTCTGGCTGTCCACCCAATACTTCCCCTCTCACTCCCCTGCTAAGAAGCTTGCAGCCCTCTGGATGATTCCTTTCCAAATTACGGCCCAGATTAACCCTGTTGCTTTTCACCAGGCTCTTCCCCCCTCCATGAAGGTGCATCCTGTGTTTCATCATTCCGTGCTTTCCCCACTGGTCTCTGGCAATCCCCATTGCTTCGTCTGCACTCCCCCTCCAGTGCTGGGGGCGGGAGTTTGAAGTCGCTGACATCCTGGACTCATGCCATTCCCAAGGGTGCCTGCAATACTTGGTAGACTGGAAGGGGTATGGCCCACACGAACGCTCCTGGGAACCAGCTGAGTATGTGCATGGCCCTTTGCTGCTGAGATGCTTCCACCTAGGGATGTCAGAGAATTTCTCCACGAATCTCCAGGAGGCTGAATGCCAATGCATTCGGCCCCCCGAATTTGGTGGAGAAACAGTCTGCCACTCCCCCACCCCCCGGGATGGGACTTACCTTGTGTGAATGTCCCTCGCGGCAGCGGCTCCCGGCGGCGGTTTGGCGGTGGTTCAGCGGCAGCCGGTCTACTGACCAGCTGCCGCCGCCACCATTTCCAAGTAAAAACAACAACAACAACAACAACAACAACAACAACAACAAACGTGATAGGCTACGTAAAGATTTACGTAGCCCATCATGGCTAGATTTTCAAAAAACACCGTGATAGTCTACGTAAATGTTTACGTAGCCTATCACGGCTGACTTTGAAAAAAAAAAAAAGCATGTATGCAAATGGCGTCGCCCATGGGCGCTGCCATTTGCGTTCCTCATTTTGGCATGGGTAGTCAAGGTAAATATTTACGTAGACTACGGCGAAAATAAAGGCAACAGTTAGGTAGCCTATCACAGCTGACTGCAGGCCAGGAACGCAAACGGCGGCGGCTACGGTCGCCGCCATTTGCATCCTGGCAGGAGCAGAACTTTCATGGCCGGAGAGGTGGGGTGCTCCCCCCGGCCAGAATTTCAGTGGGGAGGGATGGGGCGCCTCCCCCCCACCGCGAAGCAAGCTTCGGGATCAGGTAAGTGACTTTTGTCCATCCCTACTTCCACCAATAATTCCCCCTCAAGTCTGGCGCCCCAGGTGGGGAGCAAGGTCGGAGCGGGGATGATGTCAGCATTGTGTCTGAGCCCACAGAGTCCCAAAGGAGCTCTGATTCTGAGGAAGAGAGTAGGGATGTACGAAACACCTACCTGGTTCTGCGCTGGGGCATCTGTGGTGGGTGGGGAGGAGCTCCGTCCCTCCCCCTGGAATCCTCCCTGGCTGGCTCTGCTCCATGGCAGGTCTGCAGAGATGCCGGCCGGGGCCAGCCACAGCCGGAGTTCCGGCCACAGCTGGGCTGCTGCGGCCGCAAATGGCGGCCGTCGTAGCGGCTGCCATTTGCGTTCTTCCAGGCTGCCGTGATAGGCTACGTAAGTATTTACATAGCCTATCACAGCAAAGGTAGGGACGCTTAGAATCCGGCCCCCTGGAATCCATGGTGGAACGGCCTCCTGCCCCCACCCCCCCGTGGAATCCGCCCAGGACGGCACTTACCTGGGCTGGATTGGGCAGCAGCGGCGGCGGTGGCGGATTTGGTGGCGGCGGCTCCGGCGGTGGCAGCAGCAGTGGTGGCTGGTCTCCTGGCCGGCCACGGCAGGGCTTCTGCTGCTGCCATTGCCATCCTTGCACCGTGATAGGCTACGTAAGAATTTACGTAGCCTATCACGGCTAACATAAAACACACACACACGAAGCGTACGCAAATGGCGGCGGCTACGGTGGCCGCCATTTGCGTTCCCTATAAATATTTACGTAAGATAAAATGGTGGAAAAAAACAGGGAATGCAAATAGCGTAGCGGACGCTATTTGCGTTCCTTTATTTTTCGCCATTGTAGCCTACGGAAATCTGGCTGCGGACGGCCCTGGCCTGCTGGTCCATGGCCTGGCCACGGAGCAGAGCTAGCCATCGAGGATTCCGGGTGGGAGGGCCGGATCACCTCCCCCCCCCGTCGAGGATTCCACACGGAGGGACGGAGCAAAGGTAAGTGAGTTTCGTACATCCCTAGGTAAAGGCAGCTACGCAAACGGCGGCTGCTACGCCATTTGCGTGGCTACCTTTACTGTGATAGGCTACGTAAATACTTAGGTAGCCTATCACGGCAAAGAGCAGGGGCGCAAATGGCGTAGCGGGCACCGTTTGTGCCCCTACTCTTTGCCGTGATCGGCTACTTAAATACTTACATAGCCTATCACGGCAGCATGGAAGGACGCAAATGGCGGCCGCTACAACGGCCACCATTTGCGGCCGCAGCAGCCAGCTGAGAGACCAGATGATGCTGCCGCCAGAGCCGCCGCAGCCTCCACCTCTGCCCCAGGTAAGCTTCATCCCGGGGGGATTCCAGCCATTCCACCACTGGTTTTGGGGGGCCGAATGCCAGTGCATTCGGCCTCACTGAAATCCATGGCGGAATTCTCCGCCATCCCTAGCAGAGAGGCAACTCGTGGGGAAGGAACTTTCCCAGTCTTCAGAGGCGCAGCTGGAGGACACCCCCCCTTCTCACATCCCATGGAGTGACAGAGAACTAGGCATGGAAAGGGCAGGACAACCTGAACTTCCCAAAATAAGGCTGTCTTAGGTGTGCCTGAGCGATGCACTCTTTGTTTAAAGCAATGCTGTTTTAAAGAAAGAAAAAACCTTTTAAAATGACCATGCCAGTCTGGAGCCCTGCACAAGCTATTATTCCCCCTGCTAGGCTTTCTACTTCCACATCCAGCTTTGTTGTTGATGTTGAGAGGCAAAAATGGAGAGGAGAACCAACTCTGTGCATGTCTACTCAGAAGTAAGTCTTATTGAGTTCAATGTGACTTACTCCTACACATGTCAGCACCCCACTTGCCCACAGCTGAGCTTTGTATTTCCACATTCAGCTCATTAGCAAACCTGTTAGTTATCTCACTGGGTGACTTTGGGCTGGACTCTAACCACTACACCATACTTCTGTTATGAAACTCATGAAGAAAAAGAGACAGTACAATGGAAAGTTCTTTCTGAAGCAGTCACACTTGTACAAATGCAGCATGAAGGGGAAGATCAGCAACCTCCTCTTTGTTTGAATAAAAAGCACACTCTGCAAATGCTCAGGGAATGGACAAAATGAGGAATAAACGTACCTGGGAATATGAAGAACTATATTCTTCCATTATGTGTGTGTAGGGGGAATCTCCCTCAATCCAGCTGTTCCCTGGAGCCCCCCCCCCCTTCACCCAAGTGTCTTCTGAAATAACTAACAGGAGGTTTGCTAATGAGCTGGATGTGGAAATACAAAGCTGAGCTGGGGGCAAGCGGGGTGCTGACATGTGTAGGAGTAAGTTGCATTGAACTCAGTAAGACTTACTTCTGAGTAGACATGCACAGAGCTGGTTCTCCTCTCCGGTCAACACCCACAAACAAGGCAGTGAGCACAATTCATTTTTTTAAAAAAACTTATTTATTATCGGAATATACTACCTTGCGTTTTTATTTATGAAAATTTCGCAACTCTGTGTAGATGACAAAAAAAAGCCACATGACTACAGGCTCAGCAGGACCTTGTGGTGCTGTTCCGCAGAGGATTCCATGGCACGGACTGAAGGGAATTCGATCCTATTTCAGTCCATGGCAGAATTCTCTGACATCCATAAGAGATATACACATTTATGCATGGTTGAGAAAGTGTATAGGGATAAGTTTTTCTCCCTCTCTCATAATACTAGAACCCATGTCCCTGATTGGTGGGAGATTCAGGACAGATAAAAGGAAGTCCTTCACACAGCACAAACTATGGAATTCACTTCCACAAGATGTAGTGAAGGCCACCATGGATTTAAATTGGGACTGGACAAATTCATGGAGGAGAAGGCTACCAATGGCTACTAGTCCTCATAGCTATATGCTACCTCCAGTATCAGAGACAGTATGCTATGTAAGCAGTAGTTGAGTAACAGTGGGCTCTCTAGGAGTGCACGAAAGCCACTTACCTGGTCTCGCAGCTTTTCGCGGTGGGGGGGAGGCGCTTCGCTGCTCTCCCCCCGAAGTTCAGGCTGGGGGGGAGGCTTCCCACCTCGCCCGGCCGAAATTCAGGCTGGGGAGGAGGTGCCTCGCCTTGCCCGGCCGCGAAATAAAAAGTTAAAAAAAAAAACGCCCCCGTGATAGGCTATGTGACGATTAACGTAGCCTATCACGGCTAGATCTGCAAAGTCAGCCATGATAGGCTATGTAAATTGTCACGTAGCCTATCACGGGTGACTTAAAAAAAAAAAAAGCGCGTACCCAAATGGCGGCCCCCATAGGGAGCCGCCATTCACGTTCCTTATTTGGTCGCTGTAGTCTACGTAAATCTTCACGTAGACTATGGCGAAAATAAGGGCAACGCAAATAGCGTTGCCCTTATTTTCGCCGTAGTCTACGTAATCTTTACATAGACTACAGCGACCAAATAAGGAACGTGAATGGCGGCTCCCTATGGGGGCCGCCATTAGCCGTACGCGCTTTTTTTTTTAAAAGTCACCCGTGATAGGCTACGTGACGATTTACGTAGCCTATCACGGCTGACTTTGCAAATCTAGCTGTGATAGGCTACGTTAATCATCACGTAGCCTATCACGGGGGCGTTTTTGTTTTTGTTTTTACTTTTATTGGAATGGCGGCGGCCTCCGCCCCCGCCCCTGACGAAGTTCCGACGAACCGCCGCCGGGACCCGCTGCCGGGAGGGACATTCGGGAAAGGTAAGTCCCGTCCCGGGGGGGAGTGCGGGGGGCAGGGGGGTGCGGAGAATTTCTCCCCGAAACATCTTCGGGGGGCCGAACACGTTGGCGCTCGGCCCCCCGAAGTTTCGGGGAGAAATTCTCTGCCATCCCTAGGGCTCTCCCACACTGGAGGCATTCAAGATGAAGTTGGACAGCCATCTGTCAGGGATGATTTGACTTGGATTCCTGCAATAAGCAGGGGGTTGGACTTGATGGCCTTGTAGGCCCCTTCCAACCCTGCTATTCTATGATTCTATGAGCAGGAAGGTGCTATTGCACTTATGCCCTGCTTGTGGTTTTCCCGTGGGAAGGTGGTTGTCCAATGTATGAACAGAATGCTGGACCAGCTGGACCTTTGGCTCTTATGTTATTAAGGGTGGGAATATCCTTCCTATTACCATGCCATATGGACAGTTTCACCTATCAAACCACTGCACCAACTTCCAATGATTGCAGCTCATGCTGGTTCCATGGTGGATTCTCAGAGCTTCCTTGGGAGATAAGCCAATATGGAAACACTTCCCTGAAGGCAGAAATTTGGAAAACCACAGCCCTGCACATTCCAGCTGTATGTTATGATAACTTCAGTAATTCAGTCCCATGTCTTCATATAAATTTGGGCCTCAACCAAGTGGCATTTGAAGTATAGAAGTAATGCAAAAAAGAAATGAAAAAAAGAAAAGAAAAAAACCTTTGAGCTAAAAAAATCTGTCTCTGCTGCCATAATTCCATTTTCAATCAAAGGTGATTTAATTTCAAGAGAGGCCAGAAAACCATGTTTCCCCAATGAAAAGTGCTGTGCATTAAAATCCAGCCCCTGACCCTGAAAGACAGTTTGTGTACCATTTTTCTTTTACTCTCCTTAGCTTTCTTGCCACATTTCCCCATTATGTTTCCCCTTGTGTCCATTATTCTTCCTGCCCACATGCTGTGATGCATTTTAATCAATGACTTGAGTCCAATTCTTTTTAATGCCTCTTTTATGTTTCCTTATGAGGATGCCTGAAATTGGAGGATACAATTTTTCACCAAGTACAGTTCTGACCTTCCTGGAGTTTTACCTTTTCCTGCCCTTCTAGAAAGCAAGCCCAGCTAAAAAAAAAAATAGGTTTCTGAGACCCAAACATGGAGAAATGAGGACATTCTGTGGCAGGGAAACCCCTGTTAACTGAGGAAGGAGCACCTGTGTTTCCAGAAGGAAATCTAGGGTTAGCAGTAGAGATGGGGAAGAATTGTATTGCAATTCATTTTTTATAAGAATCTCCCCAAAGTGGCAAAGTTCTTCATATCCAGGACAGAAATAACTTGAGATTTTTTAAAAAAAAATGAATGCAAGAGAATATGAAACTGACTGATCAGCTCCATCCATCCAGGCCCAGTAGTTTGTTTGCTTTGTTCTGAAAAAAGTCTGGGTTTGAATCCCTGTCTGTTCAGCATCATTACTGCTGTATGAGGGTTGCCACCACTCTTCTTCTTCTTCTTCTTCTTCTTCTTCTTCTTCTTCTTCTTCTTCTTCTTCTGCTTCTGCTTCTGCTTCTGCTTCTGCTTCTGCTTCTGCTTCTGCTTCTGCTTCTTCCTCTCCTCTTCCTCTTCCTCTTCCTCTTCCTCTTCCTTTCTGCCAACAGACTCCTCATCTTTAATAGCTATATGGTAGTCAGGTACGTCATAGTACGTCCTCAGGTACGTCCTCTCCATGTTAGGAGCAGCTGTACCTATTTCATTTGGCTTGTGCAAATGGGTAAGAATTTGTTTTGGTTCATGATAAGAATGTATCAAAATTTGCAGAGTTCTTTTTTGGGACAGAGACAGAGAGAGAAAGACAGAGAGAGAGAGAGAGAGAGAGAGAGAATATGATATTTATTTTACAAAACCGAATGCAGTAGATGGCAAAACTGACAGATTAACCCATCCCTAGTTATCAGCTCTTCAAGTAAAAAGTTCTGGTTATCTTGAAGGCACCATGGGCAGAAACCCTCTGGGTCAGTGGGGTAAAATGTCTCCAAGCAGGGGTGGAGCTTTGTGATTTTTCATGGATCTACAAGCTGATCCCAGGACAAATATGGGTTATCCACCTAAGGTAAACCTCTACTCACTCGGGGGTTCCTTTCACATGTTCACCTGCACATGTGGGCCCTGGGGGCATGGTGAAAGGGATTTGTCAATATTGTGCGTTTGGCTAGATGATGTGGTCTTAGTCCCACACACAGACATATTCAGTAAGAATGTGGGGGATTTTATCTGACAACGGCTAAGGTTTTACATCAATGAAAATGATAATTATTATCTTAGGATCTTCCCCTCCCAATGCTGGCATCTTATTTGCCCCAGATTTTTTTTTCCCATTCTCCCCACCTGAAGATTATCAATGCAGGTGCCATTGCATATTTTAAATTAGAATCAAGATGAGAGGCTGCATAATTGTAAAGCCAGCTATTTTTTAAAAAAAAAAACCCACGTACCACTAATGCTTAGTACAAATTAAAATATTGATGATTTATGATCAGCCACCAGTAAGAAAGGAAGCCTGTTAGAAGAAGGAAAGAGACTAAGCAGGACCATATGGCTAATAGCATTTTCATCATAGGGATAGATGTCTCAGCAGCCACAATAAGCTGATCCATTAGACTGGGCTATTCATTGTGAACCCACTTATTGAAATGAATATATTGCTATTCTCTCCTGTGCTACCACAGATACAAAAGGGGGGAGCTATGGCTCCACCCCAACTCCCACCCTAGGCTAAAACGGTGAATCAAAAAGGGACGCAAATAGCGTCCGCTACGCTATTTGCGTTCCCCTTTATTTTTGCCGTCATAGTCTATGTAAATATTTACGTAGATTAAGACAGCCAAAAATAAGGAACACAAACGGTGGCAATCGTAGCCGCTGCCATTTGCGTACGTGGTTTTTTTTTTCCCCAGAGCCCTCCGTGGCTGGAAATCTGGCTGCGGACGGCTCTGGCCTGGCTGGGCCTGGCCGGGTGCTCCGCGGAGCTGCTGCGGAGCACAGCCGGCCGTGGAGGATTCCGGGGGGAGGAACGGATCACCTCCCCCCCATCGAGGATTCTGGGGGGAGGGACGGAACGCCTCCCCACCACCATCAACATAATCCGTGGAAAGGTAAGTGACTTTCGTACATCCCTAGCTGATACTGCTGATGGAAGCAGCTTTTATGGAGAGAAATGCTGCTTGCATAAGCAATGTGTCAGCAGCATCAGCAGCATCAGCAGAGACGGCAGCAGCTTCCAGGAAGCATGTAAGTAGTTTCTAAAGACTCTACGCTCTAGGTCCTGCTGTCTCGATTGCCTGTTCTCTGAGTGGGCTTGTTGCCTCACAAAATTCAAGATGGCGGTACGCATAGTGTAGACCAGGGGTGTTGAACCTCTTTCAGCCTGAGGAATGTATTCAATTTTATAGAAGCTGGCGTGGAGCACGTTCCAGTGGTGTATGGGGCTGAAGGCAGAAGGGGGTGGGACCAAAGGCAAAAAGGGGTGCGGGGAAATACACACACAAAAATATTTTAGCTCAAAGCCCTTACTGCCAGTAATTAAGCTTTAGGAATGGCATGTTAAGCTTTTAAACTGAGTTAAAAACTGAGCAAAAGCCAGGAAACCACCAAACCATTGTTGGTTAGGAGAGAGGGGCATGACAATAAGGGGAACCATGGAGGGCTGGACCCCAGCCAGGCTGGATTTGGCCTCTGGGCACAAGGTTCAACAGCCCTGGTGTATGTGTTGCACTGTTGGGAGAGATGGGTGAAGCAGTTTGTTTGCGGTCCATATCCCTTTTGCATGCATCGCCAAAAGGACATGTCATCCCTTTTCTATTGCAATCTTCAAATATTTAGATCTGTGATTATTTAAAACAAAACAAAACAAACCTCCACAAAAATCCACATTTAAATATATATTTTTGTTTCACACATTTATAAACATCCCCCCCTCTCTTTTAATGAGGTTGGCCAATAGTCATCCCTAATACATCACACCATTTGCAGGAAGTGAGTTAGGGGCAGCTGCATCAGTTCTGGTTTAGGGGTTATAATTCCCCCCCCCAAAAAAAAACCCCAAGCACTGACATGACTTTGGGGGACAGTTGTAGTGCATGGTGGGACTTGTTAACTTCCCCATGATGATTGTTTTTAAATTTAAAACAAAAACAAACAAAGATTTTTACGCCTCTGGCTTCACCTGCTCCTGTTATGCTGCTGACACCATCTGTAGCTTAACAAAAATGTAAAATAAAGGTGGGGGTAATTTAAAAGAAAGAAGGGACAGAAAAAGGTGGAAGTCCTCACATCAGAATTGTGAGGCCCTTCCCCTCCCTATAAATAATTGCAGCTCCCTCACTGAACTGTTTTGTCTCTTTGCTTTGCATAATGCCTCTAATATTGCATATATTAAGGTTTCCCGGCCCCCAACTTGTGCATATTTAAATATGCACATTTATTTAGCTTCTGTTTAGCGCATTCAACAAAGAGGCAGAATGGCAGGTGTTCACTGAACGGGATCACGGTGAGTCTGGGCAACTCGCTGAGCTCATGAGCGGCCCAAGCACAGGTCCGGGGGACAGGGGGCGGGCAAGGGCTGTGCTTCCACAGGTGCCTGGAGAACCCAAGCTGGGATGTGTTCTCACATCCCTATCTTCAAGAGGAATTGTAACCCATTTAGTACAGGTGGAATCCCTGTTCCATGATCTGCCTTTCAATTAACCAGGACTTTTTTTGACTAACTACATCTGAATATTCAGAAAGTGTTGATGTTCAGATCCACACACTAGTCTGGCAGGTCCTTATTCAAATCAGAGTCCACAAAGATCAAATCTATTAAGTATCCCTAATTCTGGGCACAATCTTCTTGGATGTATGTCTATTTCATTGCATATGTAGCCTTATTAAGACAAAGATGGTGTCACCTATAATGAGGACCAGTTAGTAAGTAACTGGAATGCTGCCATTTAAAATGTGCTTGACATGTTCAAGAGGAATATAGACAGATCATTAAAAGGAAGACTTTTTTTTCATTCAAAGTGGGAAAAAAAAACAGTCATTGAAAAAAAAGTGAGTCATTGAGGCTCAGGTCTTTTCCTGAGTAAACTTGGTAAGGATTGGATTGAAATCCCATACGCTCTTGGTTGGGCACAAAGAGTAATGCTTAAGTTGTTTCTCATTCTGAAAGACCCACAGAGCTCCCAAGTCCCACTGGGAGCCAGTGTAGTGTAGTGGTGAGAGTGACGGACTGGGAGCCCGGAGATCCGGGTTCTAGTCCCCACTTGGCCATGGAAGCTTACTGGGTGACTTTGGGCCAGTCACAGACTCTCAGCCCAACCTACCTCACAGGGTTGTTGTTGTGAGGATACAATGGTGAGGAGGAGGATAATGTAAGCCGCCTTGAGTTCCTTGCAAGAGGGAGAAAGGCGGGGTATAAATGCAATAAATAAATAAATAAAAATAAAATAAGTCTTTCACTGAAATTACTGGGACAATATTTGGACAATGCCACCCCAACCCCCAACCCCCACTTCTTCTCTGTTAAATGTTGGGGAGACAGTGAATTTTCATTGGAAGTTACTTTATTTAGAAAATTGGCAGCAGTGAATTTTCAGGAAAACCAGAGTAACTATAATAAGCAACTTGTCTTCTCCAATTTAGTTCTGATTCTATTCCTAAATTTCATTCCATTTCAAATACCAATTGACCATTCCTTTGGCAACACATCGTTAGTCTCATTCCATTTTTGGCTGAAATTCTGCATAATTTATATAAATAGGGTTTGGGGTATTTTTTTAGAACATCTAATTAGTGATATTTAAATTATGAAAGTGGTGTCAAGCTAATTGGCTGTTAGTTATCTGAGTGGATAATAGGCACTCTTGCTGTCTTGTGGAATTGTTAGCAACCTAATTAGTCTAGCATTGGTCTCTATAGATTGCTGTCCAGTACAAAATTATCAAGGAACAAGAGCCCTGCGCAGGTGTTCACTCAGTATGGAGATGAACACATGGAGGAGGGGGTTCAGAACTATGTCTCTTGGACTTTCTTTTGACCCCCATGTGTTCAAAATTCAGTCTACACAGGGCCTACAGATATAGGCTCTGATTATACTCTCTGTATCCCAAATGAAATACCACTTGTGCATACATACAGAGCATACACACACCGGGATTATTTATTTATTTATTTATTTATTTATTTATTTATTATATTTCTATACTGCCTCATAGCTGGAGCTCTCTGGGTGGTTCACAAAATTTAAAAACCATTCACATAATGATGTAGAACAAGTAACACACACCACAATAGCACGTATCTATAACAATTTAAAACTATCAGCCAGAGACAATCTAGAGACTCATTATATGCTGCCAAATGCCTGAGAGAAGAAGAATGCCTGAGAGAAGAAGAACATATATGCCAGGTATGACTCCCTTCCAACCCTATCATTCTATGTGGATGTCATTGATGGCTAGCTGGGTAACATGGAATGGTAGCTTCAGTTGCCTGGTAGTAGGGATGTCAGAGAAATCCGCCAGGATTCCAAAGAATCTGTCCTCTGGAATCCTCAGCAGAATGGCCCCACTTATCTCCTCTCCAGGAGGATTCTGGCCAGAATGGCACTCAGCTGCTTGAGGCTTAACTGGAGCTGTTCACCTCTGTGCCAATTGCCATTTTTCTTTAAAAAATGGTGATTGGCAGGATGTACCCATAGTCTTATACGCAAAATAGAGCCATGAATCTTGCGTATAAGTCTATGTGTCCATAGATTGTTCCAGCCTCCCCTTCCCATTCCAGGCCAGCTACATGGGGTTAGCAGCTTGACAAGACTCTTGACTCTTATCAAGCTGCTGCCCCTGTGTAGCTGGCCTGGAATGGGAAGAGGAGACTGGAATGATCTATGGACACATAGACTTATACGCAAGATTCACAGCTCTATTTTGCGTATAAGACTATGGGCACATCCTGCTGATCACCATTTTTAAAGAAAAATGGTGATCGGCACAGAGGTGAATGGCTCCAGGTAAGCCTCCCTCAAGCCGGGCGGCTCCATGGAATCCTTGCGGAGTGGAGCCACTCTGGGGATTCCGGTCGGGGGATGGATCGCCCCCCCTCCGGGTGGATTCCACACCCTGGGTGGATTCCCCACTGGAATGGAAGGTGGGAAATCCATACATCCCTACCTGGTAGCTTCTGCTTCATGGTAGCTTTTGTTGCATGGAAGCTTCTGTTGCATAAACACCATGTAACATGGAATGGTAGCTTCAGGTGCATGGTAGCCTCCTGTGCATAAATGCCATGTGTCTATTGCAGGAAACAGACAAATCTGGGACTTAGGTCCACCACTCTGCCCCTGACAGCCATCCAGCTCCAAGATAGTGGTGAACCTGGAATTAGCCACAGCATGGGATACCACACCATATCCATATCGCCTCAATAATATATCTTACAACAGCTGTAGATTCTTGGCATTTTTGAAGCTTGAGTGAACATGGAAAGCCCTTAACACAACTTGTTAAACATACAAACAAATGAAAAGTTATTTATTGAGGTTTAGTATGTATGGCACATTTGCCACATTTGCCCAGAGTTCAGTACACAGCAACTCAAGAAAGAGCATACTTGAAACAGCCACCCCGACTGTGGAATTCCCTCCCTCCCCATATGTGGATGGCACCAAGTCTTACAACCTTTTGGTGCCTCTGCCTGGTAAAGAAGTTCTATTTGTTTATCCAGGCTTTCAATTTTTCCTTTCTTATTTTTCTTTTGTCTTTCTTTTTCTGCACTGTGTAAACTGTTATTTATTTGTTAGTGTTCTCTCTTGTCTGATTATGTTTCTGTTTGTTGTCAATTTTATATCATTTTACTATGCTTTATTGTTTGTACCTAGGGATATAGAGATTTTGTAAAAGTGTCCCTAGTGTCTGCTTTTGTGTCTGCTTGTGTCTGCTTTTGTGTCTGCTTTTCATGGATTGTCAAGGGCCTTTCATTCTGTCATCTGCTCATAGATGGAATTGGATTTTTTTTCCTGATTTCACAAATTTGCACAAATTTGCACTTACAAAAATGTGCAAATTCCCCCCAAATGTGCAAATCTCCTCCAAAATGTGCAAATCTCCCTAACATGTGCATTTTCATGCTTAGGCTATGGAGGATATGCACATTTATGGCTTTTTAAATAGGTATTTTTCTAGGGATGTACGAAAGTCACTTACCTTTTCACAGCTTTAATTCGTGGGGGGGGAGGTGCTCCATCTCTCCCCCCGGAATCCTCCCTGGGCCGGCTCTGCTCCACAGTGGCTGAGACACCGGCCAGGGCCATCCGCAGCCGGAGTTCCGGCCATGGCCGGCTGCTGCGGCCGCAAATTTGCATGGCTGCCTTTACCGTGATAGGCTACATAAATACTTACATAGCCTATCACAGCAGCCTGGCAGCAGGACCCAAATGGTGGCTGTTACGGCGGCCGCCATTTGCGGCCGCAGCAGCCAGCCAAGAGACCAGCTGCCACCGCTGCCAGAGCCACCACCAGAGCCACCACTGCCAGAACATCCGCCCTAGGTAAGCTTCATCCCGGGGGGGATTCCGCGGGGTGGCAGGGGGTGGGAGACCATTCCGCCATGGGTTTCGGGGGGCCGAATGCCAGTGCATTTGGCCTCACTGAAATCCGTGGCAGAATTCTCCGCCATCCCTATATTTTTCTATGAATGAATTTGCATAAAACTCCTGGAATGGTTCTTTTTTTTTTTTAATGGTCTGCAAGTCCACAGAATCCATGCAACTCAGGTAAAGCTGGTCCACTGTGGAATTCACAGGGAGGATTCATAGAAATCCAAACTCATTTGATTCTGTTGTGGATTTCTCTGGCATCCATACTTGTACCCGTCTACAGGATTATTTTCTAATAAAAAGCAGGTGAGACATTTCTTAAATATATATTTTTTAAAAATAACATCCTGTTATCTGTTCAGACAGGACCTTGGAGGTGTGGAGGTGTGCGCTACAACCAGCAGGTTTGATCTAGACCTCCACTCCACATGCTCATCTCTACCTAGGGATGTACGAAAGTCACTTACCTTTTCGAAGGGTGACATTTGCAGTGGAGGGGAAGTGCTCTGTCCCTCCCCCCCAAAATTCTGGCCAGGGGGGAGGTGCTCCATCCCTCCCCCCTGAAATTCTGGCCGGGGGGGAGGCGCTCCGTCCCTCCCCCCCCGAATCCTGGCCGGCCGGCTCCGCAAATGGCGGCGGCCGTAGCCACCGCCGTTTGAGTCCCTGCAGTCAGCCGTGATAGGCTACGTAAATGTTTACGTAGCCTATCACAGCTTATTTAAAAGGAAAAAAAATGTGTGTACAGAAATGGCAACGCCCATGGGCACCCCCATTTGCGTTCCTTATTTTGACACGTCTTAGTCTACGTAAACATTTATGTAGACTAAGACGGCGAAAATAAGGGGAACGCAAATAGCAGATGCTATGCAATTTGCGTTCCCCTTATTTTCGCCGTCTTAGTCTACGTAAATGTTTACGTAGACTAAGACGTGTCAAAATAAGGAACGCAAATGGCAGCACCCATGAGTGTCGCCATTTGCATACGAGCATTTTTTTTTCTTTTAAATCAGCCGTGATAGGCTACGTAAACATTTACGTAGCCTATCATATTTTTTGTTTTTTGGTTTTTTTTTACTGGAAATGGCAGCGGCAGCAGCCGGTTGGAAGACTGGCCGCCGCAGCCGCCACCGCCGAACCACCGCCGAACTGCCGCCGCCACCGCCGCTGCCAGATGCCCAAGACAAGTCCCATCCCGGGGGGGGGGGTGGCGGGGGGTGGCAGACCGTTCCGCCACCGATTTTGGGGGGCCGAATGCGCTGGCATTCGGCCTCCCCGAGATTCATGGTGAAATTCTCTGACACCCCTATCTCTACCCCAAGTGAACATCTATGGTTTTATGGCACTCATTTGATGGAGAGGTGTATCTCTGGTCCTATCAAAACTGTTTTTCCCCTTCAAAAGGTTCTCAGACATTTCTCCAGAGTTAGAAACCCTTCAAATTCAGCTTGCAATTTTGGAGTACATTAAAGCTGGTGCATTAGGACAGCCTTCTCCCAATGGTTTGGACTTTAGCTCCCATCAGCCCTCGCCAGAATGTCTAATTGTTGGGAATTCTTGAAGGTTTAGTCCAAAAGATCTCAAGGACATCAGGTTGGGGAAGGCTTCACTAGGAAGAAGAGCCACTATGCCTAACATTTAGGGGCTCTGAAATAAATTGATGACACAGTTCACTTCCTTGCAAGCTCAGCACAGCCTGGCATGCAGTAACCAAGACAGCCTGACATTTCAGAAACAGGAACATGAGAAATAACATCAACTGTTATTTAAACCCGTCCAAAAAATATGTATTTGCAACATGTACCAATCACAAGCCAGTGGTGCCATGTCTATCGTTCTTTTTTTCCCTTGTGACCAAAAAGGATACAGCACATCCACTTTCTCACAGTTCTGCTAACTGCATCAGGAGGCTTGTTGCTTAGTGTAGAAAATCCAGATCAACAAAACCATGCTGAAGACACGGCTGGGGGGGGGGGATAAGAACAACAACAACACTGAGTTATGTTTTGTTTTTTGTTTACTGTGATGCACAGGGAGCAGGGCCCATTCAGTTCAGTGCCACTGTAGGGCTATTTGTTGTTGTTCAGTCATTAAGTCGTGTCCACCTCTTTGTGACCCCATGGACCATAGCACGCCAGGCCTTCCTGTCCTCCACTCTCTCCCTAATCTTTTGCAAACTTTGGTGGGGTGAGCCCACTTAACACAGAGGGTGTTTATTCTTTCAGAGTAAACTTGCATAAGATTGTGTTAAACATCATGGAGGAACCAGAAGGGGTGGTGATGGTGATGGGTAAGCTGATGCATGTCAAGTGGAGGGATGTCATGGGCACCTGACTGGGTCGGGGAGTCCATCAAACTCCCCCCTGCTCCCTCCTCCAACCTGGCTCGGCAAGCTGCCCCCCCGCCCGAGCTTCAAAACCACTCGTCTCACAAACGCAAGCCAAGTTGGAGATGCTGTGGAAGTCCAGCAAGCCCCCAAATGGCTGGATTTCCTGGCAACAGATATCTCTAGCCCCAGATAAAGCTTGGTATGCAAGGCAACATGTATCCACATGCTTTGCCACATGTGATAGCGTGTGCATGGGGCAAAAGAAAAATCAATTATAGACAAATCAGTCTATTTGTCTAGAGGGGCTGCACTTTGTAAGCAGGTAAGTTATGCAGGCCTGTCATGACTGTACATGCCTCTGCAAAAGATGGCTAGCCATCCCTTCCTCTTGAGTCCCCCACAACGGTATGTTCATTTACAAATATATTAATGTCATGAGTTAATTGAAGGGTAGAGAAATGTCAAAGCATTAGAGAAAACATCAAGTGCTTATGAATGTTGAAATCATCATAGATTCTCACAAGACCGATTGGATTCCCCCCCCCCCAAGTTGTACTCCCTGATTAAAAACCAAAACCAAGCAACCGGAGGAGACCATTCTGTCCTTCCTGAGCTGCAAGCGGATTCTCAATGTGCAAAGATATCTCATGCCCACTGGAAGCTACAAGAGGGCCTCCATGTGAGTTTTAGCCTTCCAACTGCAGGGACAGCTTCCCATGCTGTGTTGAGCCTAGGATGTCATGGCAAGGAAATACTCCCCACCCCTCCCTATGCACCTATTTCAGATACATGGGGCTGCCCCATCTAGTCTCCTCCCAACCTGGAGTTGGATTGAGGGTTGCCATCTGTCCTCTTTTACAGAGGATAGTGCTCTATTAGAACAGCTGCCAGAGGACTGTTCTCTATGTGAAGGCATCCTTTATCCATAGGGCTGTTCTGTCCAATTCCATTGTAAACATAAAGAACCATAAGAATTGTTGACCATCAACAGTTAGTACCTGTTAGTACCTGGAGGAAAAGGCTATCGGTGGCTACTAGTCCATGGCTACTAGTCTTGATGGCTATGTGCTACCTCCAGTACTGGAGGCAGTGACCCTATGTAGACCAGTTGCTGGGGAACATGGGTGGGAGGGTGCTGTTGCACTTGTGTCCTGCTTGTGGGTTCCTGGTCGACAGCTGATTGGCCACTGTGTGAACAGAATGCTGATCTAGTGGACCCTCGGTCTGATCCAGTAGGGCTCTATGTTCTTATGTTCTTATGTACCTCAAAAGCAGACTGAACAGGCAGGCACACAGGTGACTGAAAACAGCCACAGAGGATATTTGGAAATTGGATGCTGGGCTGTTCTTGAATTTAACACCCTTTCACTAAACACTGGATTTTCTTCCAGGCAATACTTCAGCCTAGGTCTAATATTTGTATCTCAATGTTATCCCCGTTTTGGGTCCACCAGGCAGCATACAACTAATAAACCTCAATTTAAAATGAACAGGCATGAACATAATAACATTTGTTTGAAAATAGTTCCAAAATACCCAGAAAACAGAAGAAAAGAAGTGTTCCTTTATTCTTCAAAGGTGTGAACCAACGAGTCTTCACATCCTTTCTGAAGGACCTAGCATTCTCAATGACCCAGCAGCAGTGCTAGGTCCCTACAATGGCATTGTGGGTATCAAATGGTCACTCTTGGGGTGAAAAAAGGCCTTGCTCCTTGTGGATGCTGCTTTGCACTCAGCAAGGAAGGCACCTGGAGCAGTACCCCACAAGATGATCCACGTGCCTGAGGAGTTTTGTATCTTGTTTCCAGGTTTGTTTCTCACAGTCCAGCATCGGCAGTATTGGGCTACAATCTATGCAGGAACAAGACATTCCTAGCCTAGGGTAGGGATGTATGAAATTGCCCTTACCTGTATCCGCCGGGTTCTGCTGGGGAGGGAGGTGCTCCGTCCCTCCCCCCAGAATCCTGGCTGGCTGGCTCCACTCTGTGGGCATTCCACGGAGCTGCCGGCCGGCTCCGCCAGCAGCCAGACATCCAGCCGCTGGCTAGCAGGGATGCAAATGGCGGCGGCCATAGCCACTGCCGTTTGCATCCCTGTAGTCAGCCATAATAGGCTACGTAAATTTTTATGTAGCCTATAATGGCTGACTTTAAAAAAAACCACGTGTACACAAATGGCGGTGGCTACGGCCGCCGCCATTTGCGTTCCTTATTTTGGGCCGTCTTAGTCTACGTAAATATTTACGTAGACTAAGACGGCAAAAATAAGGGGAACACAAATAGCGTAGCGGATGCTATTTGCGTTCCCCCTTATTTTCGCCGTCTTAGTCTACGTAAATATTTACGTAGACTAAGACAGGCCAAAATAAGGAACGCAAATGGTGGCAGCCGTAGCTGCCACCATTTGTGTACGCGCATGTTTTTTTTTTTTTAAGTCAGACGTGATAGGCTACGTAAAGATTTACATAGCCTGTCACATTGTTGTTGTCATTTTTAACCTAGCCTTTTAACCTAAATCTTTACGTGGCCTATCACGTCTTTTTTTTTTTTTAACACTGGAAATGGTAGCAGCAGCAGCTGGCCAGAAGACCGGCTGCCGCAGCCGGTGCCGCCACAACGCTGCCGCAGCCGCCACCAGAGCCGCCGCCGCCCGGAAGATCCACCCCAGGTAAGTCTCATCCCGGGGGGGATCTGCAGGGGGGCAGGGGGTGGCAGGCCATTCCGACACAGAGTTCGGGGGGCCGAATGCACTGGCATTCGGCCTCACCGAGATCCGTGGTGGAATTCTCTGCCATCCCTAGCCTAGGACCCTCTCACCAGGCAATGTTGGAACATTGAGGTGGGTGGGTGGGGTAACTAACACTTTAAGTTACTGGATGGACAAAATGTAAAGAAAAGGCTAGGCCAGCCTCCAGACAGGTCGAAGGCCACAATGAGGACACACAGCAGACTCCCAGTAAGTGAATGAGGCTTACAGGTTTTCCCAATGAAATAATGTTGTGTTGTACTTTCAGGGAACATGCATAGGGAGAATTTGTATATCTCCCATATGAGTATCATGCTCATTTGGAATATCTCTTCCCTCCTCAGAAGCCCGCAAAGAAGAAGCCCTGATCACCACTCAGAAGCCCCCAAAGTGGCCACAACATCAGTCATTTGTGAATCAGCTCTTTGGCACTCCTCAGAATACATTACAGGATTCTCAGTTGCTTGGGATTAATTTCTCCTTTTATGTACAGTTCTGCAGCCTTTGTGAAACATTGCTTGAAGGCTTAACGTTTGGATGTTAAGAAACAATTCAAATCATGCCAGAATGGCAGAGCACAAGCATGAACCTTATGCTGACAGCTGATAGATTGGTGAGTGAAGAAATACTCTCTGGATGGACATCATATGTCACTGGGGGCAGCCCAGTCATTCTCTTGGAGCCTTTGCTAGTGGCTCATGAAAGTGAGGAACATTCAGAATCTCTAAATTTCAGAGGTCATTACACAACGGAAAATTGGATTCCCATCCTTTCAGCAATCCATCAATAGCTGGCTTGCATCCCAAGGTCTCCACTCTCCATCTCTTCCAACTTCTCTGGTTCTATTTTGCTTGACAGTGGAGCCCATTCCAGGCAGAAAATGCAATGTGGGTACATCTATCGCATGCAACCACTGTGTGCCAAAGAGTCTCAGAGCTTAGGTACTGTGTTAGGAAATAGGCAGGGCTCCCAAATACTTAAGGCAATCGCTTTTATTGTCCAAAGAGACTTGGGAAACTGTATGTGAGGTAGAAAGTGGAATTTCCCCTACAAGCCCCAGTTCAAATCCAATGTTCTTGCCACTACAGGCACTATAGGCACCAGCCCATCAGTCCAAATGTAGCCAATCACACTTGAATTGTGGCCAGCCAGGTTTGGGCCAACCCC
This sequence comes from Heloderma suspectum, assembly GCF_057233095.1. Taxonomy (NCBI): domain Eukaryota; kingdom Metazoa; phylum Chordata; class Lepidosauria; order Squamata; family Helodermatidae; genus Heloderma; species Heloderma suspectum. Next base: position 9,559,222 of record NC_139466.1, read on the forward strand.
CTTTCCAGACTTGCAGTCTGGTTGCTTTCAGCAAAGGGCAAGCTCCTGGCAGTCCATGTGCAAAACTAGGGTGTGGGTGGTGCTGCCTTTCACTCCAGCTGGGTCAGCAGCAGACAAGGGTCAGTATCCAAGGTAGCAATCAAGGCTCTGAGGGGACACAAGCATGTGCACAGTCAAAGCTGTGAAAGAGTGAAGATCCACGATAGCAATCAGGGGAAAGGGGGGAAAGCTTAGGCAGGTTTCTGCCCACAAAAGAGCTGAACGGATTGGTAGGGATGTGTGTAGAAGCAAAACTCAAGCTTGTTGGAGGTTCCTTACATCCCACCTTGAAGCGCATTCCATCTCATGTCTGTATCAGATTTCGAGCTTTGCATGTTTCTTTCCATGCGAGCGTGTGAGTATTTGCCCAAATGTACACATCGATTGTGCGCATCTTTAAATGTGCGCACTCTTCTCCCATGGATTAAAATGTGTTTGTGCACGTTTTTCAAAAGTACTAATTTTTCATGCACATTTTTTTTTTCAAATGCATGCCTGCTGTAGGGATGGACGAAAGTCCCTTACCTGTCCTCGAAGCTTGCTTCGTGGTGGGGGGGAGGCGCTTTGCTTCTCCCCCCGAAGTTCATGCGAGGGAGGCGCCCCAATCCTCGCCGGCGAAATTCAGGCCGGGTAGAAGCGCCCCGTCTACCCAGCCGCGAAAAAAAAAAAAAACCCCGTGATAGGCTATGTAACGATTAACGTAGCCTATCATGGCTAGATTTCCAAAGTCAGCCGTGATAGGCTACGTTACGTTATCAAATAGCGTTGCCCTTATTTTCGCCGTAGTCTACGTAAATCTTTACATAGACTACAGCGACCAAATAAGGAATGCAAATGGCGGCTCCCTATGGGGGCCACCATTTGCATACGCGCTTTTTTTTTTTCCCAAAGTCACCCGTGATAGGCTACGTGATGATTAACGTAGCCTATCACGGCTGACTTTGGAGATCTAGCCATGATAGGCTATGTTAATTGTTACGTAGCCTATCACGGGTTTTTTTTGTTTTTTTACTGCACTTGTAATGGCGGCAGCGGCAGCCAGTCGAAAGACCGGCTGCTGCCCCCGCCCCTGACGAAGACCCGGGACCCACCGCCGGGAGGGACATTCGTGAAAGGTAAGTCCCATCCCGGGGGAGGGCGGCGGGGTGGAGAATTTCACCGCCGATTTCGGGGGGCCGAATGCATTGGCATTCGGCCTCACCGAGATTCGTGGAGAAAGTCTCAGAAATTCTCCGCCATCCCTAGCTGTTGAACAAATTTTGAGGAGGGTTCTGCAGCAAATCACACTGCTGTAGCTAGGAAATATACAGACTTTGACCACACATTGCATTTGATTCCATGTTTGGTCTGGGAGGTGTGAACTAGGTAAATCCTGATTAAAAACCACACATTTCTCATACATCCCTAGGACAGAGGAGCAAGATCAAAGGCTAAGGCAGACAGACAGGAGTTGGGTGATGGGAGTCCGTTGACTGAGTGTCCAGCCAGGCTGGTACTGCAGCCTAGAGATTGTGCCTTCAAGGGCAGCATTTGGAATGGGAACAGAGCACTGGTTGTGCAGGTGGTAAGAAGACTGCAAGGAGCCTTAGTCTGAAACATGCACTCAGTGCCATGCATAGTCTTTGATGGGTCACAAGTTGTGCAGATATGATCTACTAAATCACGCTTGCATATGTGGTCAATATAACTCCTCTCTACAATGTGTTTTCTATATCCAAAATGTATCCTAGCAAAAGTCATTTAATGTGAGAGCCAGTGTGGTGTAGTAGTTAGAGTGTTGGACTAGGACTCAGGAGATTCAGGTTCTAGGCCCCCTCAGACCTGAAGGTCACTGGGATACTTCAGGCTGGTCATGGACTCTCAGCCTAGCCTATATCACAGGGTTGTTGTGAGGACAAAATGGAGAGGGGGAGGATTATGTAAGCCATCTTGGGTCCCTTGCAAGAGGAAAAAAAGACAGGACACAAATGTAATAAATAAATAAATAAATAAATAAATAAATAAATAAATAAGAGATTTTGTTAGGCTCCCTCCATGATCTTCCCAGTTTCTTCCAGACCTCACCTATTAAAACCCATAGTGTGGGCTTACTGGAAAAATACATGAAGTTGGCATTAAATACTTGATTGATTGATGTATTAATGAATGCTTTGCCATGCAATCCTTATTATCAATCCCTTTTGTGTTTGAACCACTTTGCTTTGGGGATTTTTTTTCCTTTAAAGCTTATTAAAGGAATCTGTTTCTGCTTGAAGACTTTGCCAACCCCCCAAAAACAACAACAACAACAACAACACACTCTGAGATAATTCATTCAGTCAGGAAACATAGTGGGCAGCATCTTTTTCTCTTTTTTTTAACCTTTCTCCACACACAGTTTACTCACTCCCAGAATGAATCACTCTCCCTAGGCTACCATACAGCAATGCTTTATTTTCAGCCATCCGCTTTTATCCTTAAACCACTTCCTCTCATCCTGAATGACCTTTTCTGAAGAAATATTCTCTAGATATCACAAAACTCACTGCAGATTTAACCTAACATGGTGGGCCAGGTCTAGGTGTCATCTGTCTCAAGTAGTCCTCAATGTGGGCAGCCAGGAGTGCAACATGCCAAAGGGATAAGCTGAACTTCAGCAAGTTGTGGTTTGTCAACTTGAACTACATGCTGCTACTGCAGCACAAGTGAAAAGGGAAAGGAATCCCCATGTTCGGCAGCAAACGCGAGGGATGAGGATGAGATCTCATCCATATTTTAATTAAAGATGGGTGAGAATTTTGTTCCAGTTTGGTTTTGATAAGGATTTACCAAAAAATCCTTATCAAAGGATTTGCAAAGTTCTCCATATTTGGGACAAAAAGAAATTTAGGATTATTTATTTATTTTACTAATTGAATGTGGAAGAAACTGAAACAGAGATTTGTCCCTCCAGGCCCAGGGATTTGAGTGCATAGCTCTTAAAAGTCTGGGTCTGAATCCCAGCATATTCAACCCTGTTAGTGCTTGCTTGGAGTCGCTGCCTCTTTTTTCTGACAACATCCTCATCTTCCACAGCTGTATGACAGACATGGGCAACCATGGTCCTCTGAACGCTTGGAACAGTGGTTTCCTGTTTTGTATTGCATTTGGATGGTGCAGATAGGTGAGAATTTTGTTTCAGTTCATTTTTGATGATAATTTACCAACATTAGCAAAGTTCTTTATATTCAGGTGAGAAAGAACTTGAGATGTCAAAAATGTGAATTCAGGAGAAAGCAAAACTGATAGATTCACCCATCCCTATCTAATTTGCACTTCCTAATATGCAAACCAGAATGCAACTATCCTTCAGTTTTCACACTTCTCTGAATTTGGTGATGCATTTCTGTGGTTAAAAAAAAAAAAAGTATACAGAAATGCAATCATTAGGGGAAATAGTATATACAAAAAAAGATATATGGGGAAAGTGCTTGCAAAACATGTATATTAGGGGAGACTGCACACACACAAAACAAAAGAATGCATATTTTTGTGTGTACAAACATACATACAAATGAATTGACTAAAAAAAAAATCCAAACTGATGTGGAAATGGGATCCAACAAAGTTGTGCTAGATGATGATGATGATGATGATGGTAATTAATAGTACATTATAGCAAGTGAAACAGACATATTCATTTATCCCTCCTAAGGACCGAGATGTGGTTAAGCTGTAGTGGTGGCCGAAGAGGCCACCTTGCTTAAGCAAGCACAGAGTGCTGACTGGATTCCTTTATTATTCTGTGGATTCCTATAGAATTCAGGTTTAACTAGCAGACCATCTAAAATATTTCTAGTAAGCAGAGTTTGCCATAGCTTTATGTTCCTTCTGTTCATGTCCCTTTGCCCTACTGTCTACATTAACAGTGTGAATGTGTTGACCTCAGAAACATTGCAAAAACCAGTTGTCATGTCATTCTACCTATGCTTTTATCAAGATTTTGTGTGGTGTCTTACTGATGAACACATGTGCTCTTCTAACACTCAACGTATTCTTGATACAACTACATGTACACTCCCAACACATTTTCCTTTGCCTATACATGTAAAGTGCATATTTGTTGTTGTTGTTGTTGTTCAGTCGTTCAGTCGTGTCTGACTCTTCGTGACCCCATGGACCATAGCACGCCAGGCCTTCCTGTCCTGCGCTCTCTCCCGGAGCGTGCTCAAGTTCATATTCATTGCATCCGTGATGCTATCTAGCCATCTCATCCTCTGCCGTCCCCTTCTCCTTTCACCTTCAGTCTTTCCCAGCATCAGGGTCTTTTCCAGGGAGTTTTCTCTTCGCATTAGGTGGCCAGAATATTGGAGCTTCAGCTTCATTATCTGTCCTTCCAATGAGCACTCAGGGTTGATTTCCTTTAGGATGGACTGATTTGACCTCCTTGCAGTCCAGGGGACTCGTAAGAGTCTTCTCCAGCACCACAGTTCGAAAGCATCAATTCTTCGGCGCTCAGCCTTCCTTATAGTCCAGCTCTCACAGCCATACATTACTACTGGGAAAACCATAGCTTTGATTAGACGGACCTTTGTCGGCAAGGTGATGTCTCTGCTTCTTACTATGCTGTCTAGGTTGGCCATAGCTTTCCTTCCAAGGAGCAAGCATCTTTTAATTTCATGGCTACAGTCACCGTCTGCAGTGATCTTGGAGCCCAAGAAAGTAAAATCTGTCACTGCTTCCATTTCTTCCCCTTCTATATGCCAGGAAGTGATGGGGCCAGATGCCATGATCTTAGTTTTTTTAATGTTGAGTTTCAAACCAGCTTTTGCACTCTCCTCTTTCACCCTCAACAAGAGGCTCTTGAGATCCTCTTCGCTTTCTGCCATTAGGGTGGTATCGTCTGCATATTGGAGGTTGTTGATAATTCTCCCAGCAATCTGAATTCCGACCTGTGATTCATCCAACCCGGCATTTCTCATGATGTACTCTGCATATAAGTTAAATAAGCAGGGTGACAATATGCAGCCTTGTCGTCCTCCTTTCCCAATTTGGAACCACTCGGTTGTTCCATGTCTGGTTCTTACTGTTGCTTCTTGACCCTCGTACAGGTTTCTCAGGAGACAGGTAAGGTGGTCTGGTACTCCCATCACTTTAAGAATTTGCCACAGTTTGTTGTGATCCACACAATCAAAGGCTTTAGCATAGTCAATGAAGCAGAAATAGACGTTTTTCTGGAATTCTCTTGCTTTCTCCATGATGCAGCGAATGTTGGCGATTTGATCTCTAGTTCCTCTGCTTCTTCGAAACCCAGCTTGTACTTCCGGTAGTTCTCGGTTCGCATACTGCTAAAGCCTAGCTTATAAAGTGCATATGCCCATCAGTAAAATACCAGAAACAGAAGTAGTTATAGCTTGGCCAGGCCAGGGGGGTATCATGATGAGCTGCCTAAAGAAGCAAAATATGTAAGGAATTTCCAAGGAACCCAAAAGAGCTTCAATAAGACAAGGGAAAACAATTCTACATTGATTTATGAGAGTTCTGATGACCCTATGATATGTACTTTGAAACTCAAACATAGTTTGGCTAATAAGGTGGAGTCTGAAAACCATCAGTGGTCTGAGGCACTGTATGACACTGTAAGTATCCTATCTGCCAATATGTGACTTTTATCTGGAAGGAGATCAAGGAAGGGACTTCTCAGTGACAGTGTTTGCACCCAGACTCAATGTTTGCACCAGAAACTCATCACCATGTTAATGGCCTTCTGCTGACAGGCAAACCCCTTTACATTTAAATGGGCATTCAGCCTACTGAATTGGTCTCTCTCTCTCTCCCTCTGTCTCTCCCCTTTTTGTCTGCTTTTACCTGATTTTTATATGCCTTTAATGTGATATTGCTTATTATGTTATCTGGATTGGTTATTTTCTTTTGTGGATTGCATTACTGTTAGCCATCTTAGATTTTTTTATGGAAAGGCATTATGGTCCAGGACCCTCACCCCTCGTCCTCAGAAGAAGAGGCTCTCTTAATGGTTTAGACTTGACTACAGAAAGGCATCATAAGGCTTTCACCTCCTCTGGACCTAGTTCTCCAGGAAGACCCCAGGAACCTGTGTCCCTGCACACAGAGGAGGCCGCATGCCATCCTTGAACTCTGAGGACTCAAGCCATGAAAACACCAGCATGCCACAGCCACTCATACACATCATTACAGCCTGAAGCTGCTAAAACAGACCAGGCCTCTTAGTAAGTGTGGAGGTGGGACAGAACTTCAGGGGACTGATCTCAGGGACAGATCTTCAGGGGAACTGGTGCCTATTGATTACAGACATACAAAACCATTCTTCCAGAATGGAGCTTAGTGATGGAAGCATGCACATTTAGATTAATATCCTTAGACTCAAAGCACATATTTATCCATCCATTTTTTGACGCATTTCTTTCCGAAAACTTCATGTGGTGTTATGGAGCACGTTCTTCTAAATTAGATTTTGAAAAGCAAATACAGTATAACTTAGAGCAATATCTGTTTTATTGACACAACTCAGTTCTTTCTCTCTTTTTATTGCACAAAAGTGCCAACTTTCTTTCTTCTAATATTTTTTACATGTTCAGCCTCAAGTTTCACCATCCAGTCCTGCTGTTCAAAAATAGCTACTTCCTCCATTATAAGGCAGCTTTGCTTAGGGAAAAAAAAAGGGGGGGGGAAACCTGTTACACTCCCAGAAGTCCATTTAAAACTATTGGAGGTCAAAAATCCTTAGCTTTGTTACAGAGACTTTTGATGTCTAATGCATGATTGAGCTTGTGTGGACATTGAAGATTTCAGATGACAATACTTTGCTCTGAACACAACATCTGCTTATCCTCTGGGCCATTCCTAGACTTGTTCAGGTTTATGCAGATTCAAGGACCTACAGGTGGGATCCCATATTGGCTTTACCAAAAAAGTATACATACTACTGGATAAAACATTTCACCATCCTCTACTTTGTATCTAGTGAGAGGGTGAATTTGCTCTTACCTTTCTGTGCCCACATGTTCAGGTCATGAAAGAGGGGATTTCAGCTTTTTTCATGGGTATGGAGCAAATATTGAACATGTGTGAGGGGCACAAAATGTATTGCTGCTTCTAACAGAGTGCTATTCCATGGCTCCCTGGGGAAATGAAAAAGGTGGCCACCAGCAGAAAAGTAGCATTGATGGGTGTTGTTCCATACATTCAAAATTGCCTGCTCTGATCCTGTCATGTGAAGGGAGGGATAGTTGAATACTCTGTTTTGCAGTCCACCATAGCCCAGTCAATTGAGCCAAGACCTACTATAAGCTGAAACAACACACTCATTTATTTATTTGTTTGTTTGTTTATTTATCAGAGATGGTGTAGCTTAGCTCTTACTCCATTTAAAAGCATTGGATTTGTGGAGATGTGAGGTAAATGTACCATTCTTCTTGTGCTTTTATTGGGGGTGAACATTCTCTTTGGATGAAGCACAAATCTGAGGTGAACCTCCCACTTCACTTCACCTTTTTCTGACTCACACCAATTTGTGTGTGTGTGTGTGTGTGCTAATTTGCAGTGCACATCAGCACTAATCCATCCATCCATCCATCCATCCATTCTGTTGCTATACTGCCCCATAGCTGAAGGTCTCTGGGTGGTTCACAAAAATTAAAACCATTAAAATGCATTATATAAAGTATAAATCCATTTGCAAAAGGACATAAAACAGCACACAACAACAGCAGCAGCAGCAGAAACATATGTCTAAAACAATTTACATGGCTTGGAACCACAGCACCTGATAGAATGTCTCTTCCAGCATGAACCGACCTATACACTATGCTCTGCATCTAAGGGAGGCTTGGAGGGCGGAAACAGGGGAGAGGGCCTTCTTGGTGGTGCCCCCCTATTTATGGAATAATCTCCCTGATGAGGCCCACCTGACAACAACATAGTCATCTTTTTGGTGCCAGGTTAAAATTGTCCTCTTCTCTCACACTCTCAGGCATTTGGCAGCATATAAGGAGTCTCTTTGATTGTCTCTGGCTGATGGTTTTAAATTGGTTTAGATATATGTTGTTGTTGTGTGTGCTATTTGTTCTGTATCATTATGTGAATTGTTTCATACTTTATATAATGTAAGTAAACATTTTTGTTTGTTTGTTTTTTAAAGTGAACTGACCAGAGAGCTTCAGCTATGGGGTGGCATAGAAATAGAATGAATGAATGAATGAATGAATGAATGAATTTCAAACAATCAGTCAGAGACCATCCAGGACCTGATCAAAAGACTTGTTGTGCTTCCAAATGCCTGAAAAAAGAAGGCAGTTTTAACGTGGTGCTAAAAAAATATGATAGTGTTGGCACCACGAGGGCTTCGCCAGGGAGATCATTCTATAAGGGGGGCACCACAAAGAAGTCCCTCTCCCTTGTTCCTGCCCTCTTAGCCTCCTTTGGAGAAGGATCCCTGGAGAAGGCCTTGGATGCAGAGCATAGTGTACAGACATTAAGTAATGTGCACTGCCACTCGTGCATTTGCATAAGTGAACAAATACAGATTCACACTAATTAGAACAAGAAGAATGAAATTCTGGTTTAAAAGATCTTATTCCACCAGTGAGAGGATGATAGAATTAAGGATGCCTACAATCCATGAAGCACACATGCACTGGGTTTTGCAGAATCCATACATCTCACTGGAGACCACTCTGGATTCAAAGCAATTTGGTCCAAAGCAGTCTGGGACAAAGCAGGGTGCTGTGTACCTATCACATTTCCTTTGGCAAGTAAAGAGTTAAATCAGCCAACAATAAGACATGTGAAGAAACAGTGGCTTAGTCATACAGACTACACAGGCACAGAACACAAATCTCAGCTTGTGATCAATCTTGGTTTGAATAAATACTAAAGTTCCTTAGGTAGCTATTCAGGCTCGAGGCACACGTGGGCATTGCAACTCAATACATTCTATAAATGGCAACAAACTGCCTAATTGTGAGTTTCAGCAGCAGCCCTAGGTAGGATCTCATGGAGAGGAGATGGGAGCATTTGGATCCTGACCTGAGTGTTGCCCATTACAGGTCTCCATTCTTCAGCTGGGGAAGGGAAAGAGTGGAACCATGGAAGGGGATAGTCAGGTCCAGGAGGTGTATGAGAGTTTGGCTGGAAGACTGTTGGAATGGAAACTGAGCACAACTGAGCACATTGAGCAGGGGGCTGGACTTGATGGCCTTGCAGGCCCCTTCCAACCCTATTCTATGTTTCTATCCCAGTGAACTGTCCAGGGTCCTGAAACTTCTGTATGTGACTGCAGTTTCTTTTTAACAGTATTCTGGCCAGCCTGCTTGTCTTGAATTTATGGTTGGACAAAACCAGTTTCAGCTTCTAGCTCTCTCTCTTTCCCAGTCTTAAATTTGGTTCATGTTGAGCTTTGCTAATTTCTCCAGTCTTAGAGTCCCCCCGCCCACAATGTTGAGTGTGTGTGTGTGCATGTGTGTGTGTGTGAAAAGGTTTGCATGAACATTTCTAAGCATGTACTTTACTATGCAGATTTGCAATTTCCTTAATATATTTTTGAACATTATTTCCCCTGGTATATGCATTCTTTTACACAGTTTTTGATTGGAGAATCCTATTGCAATATTCAGAGAAGTGTGAGTGCCGAAGGATAACTTTTGAATTTTGGGTTGCATAGTGGTTTGAAAGTTTGTGAATCAGCACAACCTGAGGTCACCAAAGTTCTCCAAATGTCATCTTGCAGCTTGTTCTGTCTTGAGTCTGTATGAGATTATGAGTTTTGATTTTTCTTTTTGCATGGAAATGCGTGCACATTTTCATGTGCATTTTTCTAAGTGTACACATCAACTGTGCACATCTTTGAAATAGTGTTGTGCTGAAAATTTCTCCCATATTCTTTTTGACCACTCTCATTCAATCTGAGAGGGAAACAATGGCTTTAGAAAAGAAATTTCTAAAGGAGAAGAATTTTCAGATAAATTGTCATGGGTTGGGTTCAGGGTTCTTGTGCTTACCTTACTTGGGAGTGTACACAAGTGACCTGTCTTTCATTGTACAATCATCTCTGTGGCAGCTTGTAGCTTCCTTTGCTTCCCACACTGCAATTACTGCCCAAGAGAATACATAACAAAGTAATTCCTCCCACTGAACTTTTCCAGATCAGGAAGCACAAGGAGCCTGGAAGGCTGCAGAGCAATGGGAAGATGTATAACTGAAAGAAACACACACCACCACCACCACCACTATTGGAGCAATTAGGTAGCCTTAAAAACACTGCCAAAATACAGTATAAAATGCCCTGAAAATGATGCAGAAAAGTGGAAGCCTCAACACTTGTAGTGTCAGTTGGAAAAAAACCAAAAAACACTTAGGAGAAAAGAAAGAATCTGTGTGACAACCCCTGTTGACAGTGAGCCCCATTTGTGAGAAACTGTTCGAGAGCTTCTTGTCCCCTTGGAGAAATTTGGTGAAACTGCCCCCCTCTCCCCAATTTCTCTGCCCAGAAATACTCTGGGAAATTTTGAGAGACCATTTGCACACAGCTCTGCTTTGAAATGTATGCATTCTTCTCCAATTGATTAAAATGTATTTATGCACATTTTTCAGAAGTATGCATTTTTTCATGGACATTTTCCAAATGCTGTTGAATGTTGTTGTTTTTGTTGTCCACAAATGACATTGTAAGCTCAGAAATGGACAGACTATGACTGCAGATTGCATCTGAGCCTGTGTTCGGTCTGGAAGGTGTGGACTATGAACCACAATGAATTTCTCATTTTAAAGTGCCAAATTAGGTAAGTTTGTATTAAATTGTGAACTGAACAAAATTGCCCACAACCCTATTTGATATGTCTTCCACTGGATTCATGTCATGCGGTTTGGATCACAGATTGGAAACTGCCTGTCCTGTCAGTTCCTACTCTCTGCATCACATCCAGACATCTGATTGTACCATCTGTCTCCCATGGGCTGTACTTCCCTGGGACACAACTCAAATGATTATGGACAACAACAGCATGGTTGCATTGCCTGCTGTCTGAATTAAGCAAATAAATGCTTAGTTTTGCAGAAAACCATGGCTCAGCTCTCTGTGTTTATGTTTGTGTTTGTTTTCTGAAAGAACAAAATGAGCTTTCCTGTAAGTTATGGGAGAGTTATTACTTAGAATAAACAAGTATGCTTTTGTTAAATGCCCAGTACCTTGTTCTGTAGAAGGGAACACAGAGAACCACCCACCCATTAAAAACTTTTGCCAGAGCACATAGTGTAATGTACAGAAAGCAAACCTTGTTATTATGTCATTACGATTTAGGATTGTGACTAGTGAAATGTTTGCAAGAGGGAGCCTGCAAAGATTACATTAATATGGGGGAGGATTACCCCACCACAAATATATGGCCAAATTGAGAACATGTTTGTAAATGGAAAAAAAAATCATGAAAGAATAAAACAATTGCTGAGACATAAAATTAAGAAATAATGTTGGGAGAGATGAGTCCGATAAGTAGATTTAAGTCAGCCCCTTTGTGTCTGTTGCAGCTTCTCTTTTTATAATGACTCTTTAGCAAGAGCTCTATTCAGATATTCACTCCCATACACATGATTTGAATTGTGTGGAGGGGAGAGACTGTGATTAGGATTGTGGAGAATGGATACAAGCCCATAGGATGTCAAGGTTGTATCTAAGCCCATAGAGTCCCAAAGCAGCACTGATTCTGAGGAAGAGAGGCAACTCGTGGGAGAGGAGCTTTCTCAGACTTCAGAGGTGCAGCTGGAGGGGGAGTCCCCCCCTTCTCACATCCCTGGGAGTGAGAGCGAACCAGGCATGGAAAGGGAAGGACAACCTGAACTTTCAGATGCAAGGCGCAGATGCAGGCACAAGCGAGAGATCTCAGGGGCCAAGCTTTGGCACTCAGCCCAATTAGCTCAATGTCAACAGCTGTGCCGAGAAGCATCATGGGAGAGGGGGAGATCTTCCCCTCCTACCCTTTAAGTTCAGAGAATTGCTGCCCTTTTCCCAAACGCAGATTAACTGGCATGGTTTCCCTTTGAACCCCTAGATGGCTGTTCCTTTGTAGTTCTCTGAGTCTCTAGCAATTAACATCTGTATGCCTCATTAGGGTAAATGGAATTAAAACTCTGGAAAACAGCCCTTTTGTCTGAGTGTTGATTTGGCTATTGGAGTATTCGGTAGGCAGCAGGGGACCCTGACTTAGGGACCACTTCCTGTATTGCACCCTCATTCTCTATCCCTCCATCCTCCCACACAGCAGAACGGTAACAGCAAAGAACTATCTCTGCTCATGTAGATTCCCTCTGCAATTTAGCACCCTGATTGACTGGGACATAATGTTTGTGGATGTAAAGTTTAAATTCAGCAGAGCATACACACCTAGGCTTAAATCCAGTCTTAGTCATAATTAGAACAGACCCACTGAAACCTATCAAGATTAAGCTAATACTGACAAAATTAAGCACCATTGATGTCAATGGGTCTCCAATCTCTGGTCAGTATGGCTAAATCTGGATCTGATGCCCTAATATCCAATGTGTGTCAGCCCAAATCATGAAATGTATTTGCAGATGAGGATGATGAGGATGATTTTGCAGCAGACCTACATGCACTGGGTTTTGTGTATATACCCCTGATTCCAGCATTATAACTACACATAGACATCCAAGTAAAGCATGCCTCATGGGCAGAGAAGGATGGGACTCCACTCCTGCACAAAGGGAAAATATGGTGAAGTTCTATTGAATTAAGGCAATATAAAACTGTTATATTTAATTAATTAATTAATTAATTAATACTTAATTTGTAGCATGACTTTCCACCAAACATGTCACTCAAGGCAGAACACTTGATCTGGATTGGCTTTTGATTAGTGAAAACTATGTCAGACCTGAGTTGCCAGACTGCTAAGGTCTTTGTTCATTCTTGCAGTCTTCCCCCTGCTCCTTTGCCAGCCAACAAAGCATGAGATGTCTAAATCAGATTTGACAAGCAGCAGGGCAGTATATAGAAAATGTTTTTGGATACCATCCTGTATCCTAACCATAGGTGTGTGTGTGTGTGGGGGGGGTGATGTTCCAAGTTCTCTGCCCTTGACAGAAATCAAGTTAAATATTGTCTCAAATCAAAAACGAGAGAAACCTCTGAAGCAAAATAAACTATATGCAAAAATTGGCAGGAAAATTCCCCTAGAGATGTTTGCCTGTCCTGATGATAAGCTACTTGTAGGGAAAAACAACAACATGCAAATGGAAGATTAAGATAGTAAACCCGCCCTACAGAAAGAAAGAAATCATGATCTTCTCTTTTCTTTTCGGACGAGGACAAATAATAAAGTGCAGGGGGTGTAGTTAAACATAAATCAGCAGATGGAACATTCAGTTCTGGGTAGACCCTATCCATTCTCAGCCTAGAGTCAGAGACTGAATGTTGAAAGGGTTTCATTCTTCATTAAAGCACAGATCTGTGAATGAGCAGAACTGATAAGTTTGAAACTCTTTCAACAGCAGAGCTGAAATAAAAGGAATGCAAATTGCACAGGATCATTCAGCAGAAAACAAAACAAAAACAGAATGATTCATTTGTGTTCATGCTCTCGGGTAGTTGAAAGCATGGATTAGAACTCAAAGAGGATACCTTAAAACGTAAGGCTATATATCAAACTCAGATTGCATTAGTGAAAGGGTGAGCTCTCCGTAACAATCCTGCACATGCTCACATCTTCCTTCTCTCGAGAGAGAACAGGTTAGGGAGTGTCGATTTTTAATTTACTTCTGAGGACATGCCACCATCTCCAGTTTCTTTCAGGCTTTGAGGCTGGAGGGACTTCTAAGCTAAAGACCTATACTGTTGAGGGGAATTATTTATATATTTGTTGTCTTCTTGTTTGTTTGTTATGAACTTATCACTTTTCTGCCTTAAAGCATACCCATATAAAGACAATATACAAACTATAAAACAGTATTATATCAAAAAGCTAAAGAAATTCAGAACAGAATACAACTACCTTTGAAACATACCAGAGAGGAGAGTTAATCCTTTTAAAAGCCAAACAGAACTAAATAATGTTTACTAGTGAAGTACGAGAAATTAGTTCCTGTGCATAATTCATGTGAATTATGTCCCATTCACAACCACGAATGTGAGCAGGAACACTATTCTCAGGAGGTTTTCGCAATTTCCCTGAACTTGCATTTCCGGTTGAAAATGTGCACTTCCGTAAGTGTGCAAATATGCATTTTTTCTCCAAACCCTGCATTTTCACATTTTAGCTTATGGGGGAAAATACACATTTCCATTCAGGGGAAAATGTGCATTTTTCAATTGGGGAAAATGTGCATGTTCAAAAATGCACATTTTCCCCTTCAAAAATGTGCATTTTTTTCTAATTGGGGGGGGGGAGACACATTTGGTATGCAAATGAGGCAAACTGAGCTTTGCGGAGGAATTCAGAGATTCTCAATGAATTGGAACATCACATATTCACCCATCGCTAGTCTTTACAGAGCACCTGAAGCTAAGCAATGATAGGGCCAACCTGACCTCCTTAAGGAGGGTGTTCCACAGTTAGGGTGCTGCCACCAAAAAGGCATTGCCTTGTGTTCCCACCAATCTGACTTCTCACAGTAGTGGGACACACAACAGTGCCTCTGAAGAATATCACAAATGTTGGGCAGGACTGTGGTTACACTGTCCCCATGAGCTGAATGACCAGCACAGTAGTTGAAGATGAACTCCTTGCACGAACCTCTTGCACCTGTGGGAGTTGAGCAGATAAGAAAATGCCTGGGCTGTGCAGGGATGCAAATGGTGGCTGCCATAGCCATCGCCATTTGCGCCCCTGTCTTTCACCATGATAGGCTATGTAAATATTTACGTAGCCTATCATGGCAAAAAAAAAGGGAACGCAAATGGCAGCAGCTACGGCAGCAGCTACGAAAGACAGGGGCGCAAATGGCGTAGCAGCTAGGGATGTACGAAAGTCACTTACCTGTAAGGAAATTTGATTCGCGGTGGTGTAATGGAAACTAGGGATGGCGGAGAATTTCTCCCCAAATCTTTGGGGGGCTGAGCGCCAATGCATTCGGCCCCCCGAAATCGGCAGTGAAATTCTCCGCCCCCCCCCCCCGGGATGGGACTTACCTTTGGTGAATGTCCCTCCCGGCGGCGGGTCCCGGCGGTGGTTCGTCGGCCTTTTGTCGGGGGCGGGGGCGGCAGCCGGTCTTCTGACCGGCTGCTGCCGCTGCCATTACCAAGTGTAAAAACCCCCCACAAACCCCATGATAGGCTACGTAATGATTAACGTAGCCTATCACAGCTAGATTTCCAAAGTCAGCCGTGATAGGCTACGTAAATCGTTACATAGCCTATCACGGGTGACTTTGAAAAAAAAAAGCGCATACGCAAATGGCAGTGGCCTATGGGCGCCGCCATTTGCGTTCCTTATTTAGTCCCAGTAGTCTACGTAAATCTTTACGTAGACTACACAGTAGTCTACGTAAATCTTTACGTAGACTACCAGGACCAAATAAGGAACGCAAATGGCGGCGCCCATAGGCCACTGCCATTTGCGTATGCGCTTTTTTTTTTCAAAGTCACCCGTGATAGGCTATGTAACGATTAACGTAGCCTATCATGGCTGACTTTGGAAATCTAGCCATGATAAGCTACGTTAATCGTTACGTAGCCTATCACGGGTTTTGTTTTTGTTTTTGTTTTTTTACACTTTGTTTCGTGGCTGGGGAGACGGGGCGCTTCTCCCTGGCCTGAATTTTGGCGGGGCAAGGCGGGAAGCCTCCCCCCCCCGGGCTGAATTTCGGCCGGGCGAGGCAGGACGGCTCCCCCCCGCCTGAACTTCAGAGGGAGAAGCGAAGCGCCTCCCCCCCACCGCGAAGCACCCCTGCGAAAAGGTAAGTGACTTTCATACATTCCTAATGGAAACATGCAATTTTTACAAAATTCCATTCTCTTATTTCCAAGTTACTTTTTAAATGGTAGCCCACAAGTGAAAAGCACAAAGAAGTCTATGGAACAGCAGGAAAAAAAATGCATCTAAATTTAGACACCACAAGGAACTTGTACTTTTCTAAAAACCAAACACTTTTCTTCCAGATGCAGACCTACAGGGCATGTTTGCCTATGTTACTTAACCATGGAATGCTAGGTTGCTCACCCCATCCAATTCTTAGATTTTGACAATAGGTTGACTGCAGCTTTTCTGCAATGTTTGAATGGTGCTGAATGTTCAAAAAGCCTAGGTAGATAAAACCTTGGCTGATTATTGCCTCCAGGGGTGTGTTTATTATTTGTCCATGGAATGTGGGTGTGGGTGTGTTTACCACATTCTCTTTTAGACTGTAACTGTCCTTAGAATGTTACTGAAAGATACAGTGAGTCAGCCCACAATGGAAATAAATGAATATACCTACTGTATGTATGGAGAACTGATGCTTAACTCTTAGCAGTTTACACCTGATGAAGAAGTGCTGGGTCATATCTGTCCCACCCCCTGATTTTTGCTTTTGAATTGCCACAGAGATCCAGTCTGCATCATTATTTTCAGCATCCATATTAAGCTATTGGGAAAAGTCACCTGGAGGTTTGGGCATCATCTTCATTAACATGAAGAGGGCAAAGAGCTCTATCTCTCTTTTCCATCTACAAGTCCAAGGGATGCCATGAAACTCTTGAATAGACATCTTGATGTGGTGCTGGGATGGATGAAAGAGAGAGAAAATATACTTAGTCTGAAAAAGTCAGAGGTCCTGTGGGTTGTAAAATCAGATGATCTAAACAGTGATGTGAAACCAGTCTTTGAGGGAGATGTCTTCTCCTAGAAGAACCAGGTGATCAGCTTGCAGGTAGGGGTGGACGAAAGTCACTTACCTTTTCTCGCAGCTTGTTCGCGGTGGGGGGGAGCGCTTCGCTGCTCCTCCCACGAAGTTCAGGCCGGGGGGGGAGGCTTCCTGCCTCGCCTGGCCGAAATTCAGGCCGGGGGAGGAGGCTTCCCACCTCGCCCGGCCGCGAACACGAAAGTAAAAAAAAAAAAAAAAAGTCCCCTGATAGGCTACGTGACGATTCACGTAGCCTATCACGGCTAGATCTGGAAAGTCAGCTGTGATAGGCTACGTCAATAGTCACGTAGCCTATCACGGGTGAGTTTAAAAAAGAAAAAAAAAGCGCATACGCGAATGGCGGCCCCCATAGGGAGCCGCCATTCGCGTTCCTTATTTAGTTGCTGTAGTCTACGTAAATGTCTACGTAGACTACGGTGAAAATAAGGGCAACGCAAATAGCGTTGACCTTATTTTCGCCGTAGTCTACGTAAAGATTTACGTAGACTACAGCGACCAAATAAGGAAGGGGAATGGCGGCTCCCTATGGGGGCCGCCATTATCCATACACACTTTTTTTTTTTTTTAAAGTCACCCGTGATAGGCTACGTGACGATTCACGTAGCCTATCATGGCTGACTTTGCAAATCTAGCCGTGATAGGCTACGTGAATCGTCACGTAGCCTATCAGGGGATGTTTTGTTTTGTTTTTCTTTCATTGCAATGGCGCTCGAACACCGGACGAACCACCAGCTGGACCCGCCGCCGGGAGGGACATTCAGGGAAGGTAAGTCCCATCCCGGGGGGGGGGCGGGGGGGGCGGAGGATTTCTCCTCGAAACTTGTTCGGGGGGCCAAACACGTTGGCGCTCGGCCCCCCGAAGTTTCGGGAAGAAATTCTCTGCCATCCCTACTTGCAGGTGCATCTGGACTCATTGTCTGGTGAGTCACAGGTTGTGGTTGTAGCCAGGCATACTTTATACAAGCTCTGGTGTGTATGCCAGTTGTGGTCCTATCTGGAGCAACTGTATCTGGTCTTCATGCACTGGTTACAAACTGGACTAGAGCAATTCACTTTATATGGGGGGTCCCTCTGAAGATGGTTTCGAATCTGTAGTTGGTACACAATGTGGTGCAAAACAGCTCACATTTGTCCCAACTCTACTGGCTGGCAGTAAGCTTCCAGTCCTAGTTCAAGTGCTGGTCTTAATCTTAAAAATCCTAAATGTTTTTGGGACCATGCTATTTGAATGAACACCTTCACCAATATAATTGTGCCCATACAATAAGAAGTATGTCAGGTGTCCTTCTTGTGTGCCCTCTATTAAGTTCCATTAGGTCAGTCCATACAAATGATAGGACATGATCAGCAGTGGCCTCAGCACTAGGGATGGCAGAGAATTTCTCCCCGAAACTTCGGGGGGCCGAGCGCCAACGTGTTCGGCCCCCTGAACAAGTTTTGGGGAGAAATCCTCCACACACCCCCGCCCCCCGCACCCCCCCCAGGACGGGACTTACCTTCCCTGAATGTCCCTCCCGGTGGCGGGTCCGGCTGGCGGTTCATCGGGTGTTCGAGCGGGGCGGGAGCGGCAGCCGGTCTTTTGACCGGCTGCCGCCCCCGCCATTGCAATAAAAGAAAAAAAAAAAGTCCCCTGATAGGATACATGACGATTCACGTAGCCTATCACGGCTAGATTTGCAAAGTCAGCCGTGATAGGCTACGTCAATCGTCACGTAGCCTATCACGGGTAACTTTAAAAAAAAAAGAAAAAAGTGTGTACGGATAATGGCGGCCCCCATAGGGAGCCGCCATTCCCGTTCCTTATTTGTTGGCTGTAGTCTACGTAAATGTTTACGTAGACTACGGCGAAAATAAGGGCAACGCTATTTGCGTTGCCCTTATTTTCGCCGTAGTCTACGTAAACATTTACGTAGACTACAGCAACTAAATAAGGAATGCGAATGGCGGCTCCCTATGGGGGCCGCCATTCGCGTACGCGCTTTTTTTTTTTTAAGTCACCTGTGATAGGCTACGTGACGATTCATGTAGCCTATCACGGCTGACTTTGCAGATCTAGCCGTGATAGGCTACGTGAATCGTCACGTAGCCTATCAGGGGCGTTTTTTTTTTTTTTAACTTTCGTGTTCGCGGCCGGGCGAGGCGGCAAGCCTCCTCCCCGGTCTGAATTTCGGCCGGGTGAGGCGGGAAGCCTCCCCCCCGGCCTGAATTTCGGCCGGGCGAGGCGGGAAGCCTCACCCCCGGCCTGAACGTCGCGGGGGGAGCAGTGAAGCGCTCCCCCCCACCACGAACAAGCTGCGAGAAAAGGTAAGTGACTTTCATCCACCCCTACTCAGCACCATGGAATTCCGTTGCTATTGATATGTTCTTCTGAGCTTACCTTCTTCTATGCAGGCATTTAGATGAGCAGTAGGGATGTCGGAGAATTTCTTCACGAATCTCCAGGAGGCTGAATGCCAACGCATTCGGCCCCCCGAAATTGGTGGAGAAATTCTCCGCCCCCCCCGCCCCCCCCGGGATGGGACTTACCTTGCGCGAATGTCCCTCGCGGCGGCGGGTCCCGGCGGCGGTGTGACGGTGGTGTGGCGGCGGTGGCGGCCAGTCTTCCAACCGGCTGCCGCCACCGCCATTTCCAAGTAAAGTAAAAAAAAAACAAAAACGTGATAGGCTACGTAAAGATTTGCGTAGCCTATCATGGCTAGATTTTCAAAAAACACCGTGATAGGCTACGTAAATCTTTAGGTAGCCTATCACGGCTGACTTTGAAAAAAAAAAAAGGGCGTACGCAAATGGCGGTGCCGATGGGCGCCACCATTTGCGTTCCTTATTTGGGCACGCGTAGTCTATGTAAACATTTATGTAGACTATGACGAAAATAAGGGCAACGCAAATTTGCATACGCGCCATTTGCGTACGAGCTTTTTTATTTTTCAAAGTCAGCCGTGATAGGCTACGTAAAGATTTACATAGCCTATCACGGTGTTTTTTGAAAATCTAGCCATGATAGGCTATGTAAATCTTTACGTAGCCTATCACTTTTTTTTAACTTTACTTTTTTCTTTTGCGACCGGAGAGGCAGGGCGCTACCCCCCGGCCAGAATTTTGGTGGGGAGGGATGGGGCACCTCTCCACCCACCAAGAATTTTGTGGGGAGAAATGGAGCGCCTCCCCGGCCGAAAAAAGCTGTGGGACATAGGGATGTACGAAAGTCACTTACCTTTTCGCATCTTGCCTTCGCGGTGGGGGGGAGGCACTTCGCTTTCCCCCCCGAAGTTCAGGCGAATGGGGGGAGGCTTCCCGCCTCGCCCAGCTGAAATTCAGGCAGGGGAGAAGCGCCCCATCTCCCCGGCCGTGAAATAAAAAAAAAAAAGACCCCGTGATAGGCTACGTGACGATTTACGTAGCTTATCACGGCTAGATTTCCAAAGTCAGCCATGATAGGCTACGTAAATCATCACGTAGCCTATCACGGGTGACTTTGAAAAAAAAAAGCGCGTATGCAAATGGCGGCGGCCTATGGGCGCCGCCATTTGCGTTCCTTATTTTGGCACCTCTAGTCTACATAAAGATTTACGTAGACTACGGCGAAAATAAGGGCAACGCAAATAGGGCAACGCAACGCAAACAAACCCACGTAAACGCCTCCCCCCCATCAGCATAATCCGTGAACAGCTAAGTGATTTTCGTACATCCCTAGGATTTAGAACTAAAAAGCAGCTAAAATTCTTTAAATACATAATAAATAAAGAATTAATGCTGGCTACTTAAAAGAAAGGCTTGGAAGAAGTAGAATGGTAAACTCTTGGTCTGTTACACACCCAATTACTTGCCCTGATTCTAGTCCTCTCTCCTCCAATAGAAACAGATGAACTCAAGCTTCCCTGAAGCCACCAGCATGCAGGGGAAGAGGCAGCAATAGTATTAAAGCACTGTGTATAAACACAAAGTTGTGCAGAGAACAGGTTTATAACTTTGGCTATACTTCCTGTTTGCAGCCACTTAACACAGAAACTTGGCAGGCTCTAAAGAGCCATGTGCAATTCCAAACATTTGGTGTCATGCACCATACTGAGAGCACTTCATATTTAGAAGCCAGGCCAGAATCATCAGCTTTATGGACCCACATGGAATCCTATTGGCCCCATGACCCTTGCTGAATGGGTAGCCACAGTGCCACTCTTTGACCTTCTGCAGTGGTGGTGTTGATACACAGCAAAGAGCCATCCAGATACATCCCCTTCTGGAAGCCTTCTGGAACAATGGCACAGAGAGTAAAAGTCTGGTAACTAGTCAGGAACTTAGCACTTCTCCTTGCAACCTATTATGTTTCAAGTAGCAAGGCCTGTTGCAGTGAAGGCCTAGCATTGTTGTGTGCTATGACGTTCAGTTCTTTGGGGAAAGTCAAGTTCAGAAGATTCCAACTAAGGATGGACGGAAGTCCCTTACCTGGTCCCGCAGCTTGTTTTGCGGTGGGGGGGGGAGGCGTTTCAGTTCTCCTCCCGAAGTTCAGGCCAGGGGGGAGGCGCCCCATCCCTCGCCGCCGAAATTCAGGCCAGGGAGGAGCGCCCCGTCTCCCCGGTCGTGAAATAAAAAAGTAAATGTAAAAAAACAACAACCCACACAAGTGATAGGCTACGTAACGATTTACGTAGCCTATCACGGCTAGATTTCCAAAGTCAGCCATGATAGGTTACGTAAATCGTTACGTAGCCTATCACAGGTGACTTTGAAAAAAAAAAGTGCGTACGCAAATGGCGGTGGCCATGGCCACCGCCATTTGCGTTCCTTATTTGGGCACGCGTAGTCTATGTAAACATTTACGTAGACTACGGCGAAAATAAGGGCAACGCAAATTTGCGTACGCGCCATTTGCGTACGCACTTTTTTTTTTTAACTCAGGGGCCTTGTCTTCTGAGGGAGAGAGTTCAGGATCTTGGACAATGACACATCCACACAACTTTGTATCCTACCAGTTGCCTTTTGATGAATGTTTTCCGTGACCTTTTTGGAACTAATTTCTTAAGAAAGACCTCATGCTACTTTATGGGAGGGAAAGAAAGAAAAAACCTACCTTAAAGTCATATTCAAAAATAAATCAGTAGTATGCCGGGCTTTGCTCATAAGGACCTGTTCACTGCCTGCAAGGTACTTGTGCATAGCTATCAACACATAAATGCCCTAGATGACATTGACTAAACAGTTGCATTTTATGTGGATCTTTCCCTTAGAAGCGCTTAAGGTATTATCATTATTAGCCAACAGAAACTGAAATTCACACAATTAATCCCAGACAGTCATTAATTCCTGGGAAACCCAGTTCTTTGCAGAACATGGTGTCCTTCCACAATGAAAAAGCCAGCAAAGAGTAAATCCCTGTGTGTATAGACTGTTTTATGAGCGACAGTTCTATTGTTAAATTGAGTGCTGGCTGGGCACTGGTTAATTACCTAAGACATCAGCCAGCTACATGGCCTGTTCTGTTTTATAACAGTGATAATGATTCTTTGGAAAATCTCTCTTCCTTGGTGTTAAACCCAAGGACACCACAGTTTCACCCTGTATATTTTTCATTTTAAAAATGCTTGGAATAAAGCTAGGGATGGCATGGACATTTTATACAGAGCCACATTTGAAGTGGATTCTGGTAATTCTTCCAAAGTGAAATATCTGAGGAACCTTGAGAGAAGCCAAAATAATTTGGTTAGCAAAATGTCCCAGGAGATTCCTCCACACCTTTAATATACAAGTGGATTTCACCCAATGCAATGTTTGATGCACGCACCCCACCCCCCACTCCCAAGCAGCGTTTATGGGGAATTTGTCATCAGAAAAACAACAACAACAACAACACCTGAAGAATTTGGAGGCTAGCTAAGTAGGTTTTGGCAAGACTAGGGATGGGAGAATCAGTGGTTTTTGACCTCACCTAAATTCTCCCAAAATCACTTAGAGTGCAATCTTATGCATGTTTAAAGTTACAGAAAAAAAAGTATACGCTGGCTAGGGAATGCTGTGAATGGTAGGACTTTTTTCTGTCTAAACATGCATAGGATTGTGCCCTTAGAAGCTTATTTTGTATTGCTTCCACTGTTGTTTTCAACCCCCATTTCAGCTGATTTGAATGGGAAAAGTGTGCATTTGAAATGAAAAGTGGACATCTGTTCTGTTTTGTCTTTTTCCCCTAAAGTGTGTGCATTTTCCCTACTGGCTAAAGCATGAAACCGCATTGTTGTTTTAACAATGCACATTTCAAAACGTACTTTTAAAAAACAAACAAACCTATTTTTCTAGTGTGACTGAAAATTTGGGAATTTGTGAACATCTCTCTCTCAAAAAACAAAACAAAACTGTTCCTGCTCATGTTCACGATTGCAAATGGGACATGTTTAGGGATATATCAGGAATTTGTTTCATTTTTGATCAGTGTGCACCTTCCAGACCAAGCACAGACTCAGACACAATCTGCAGTCGAAGTCCATACATTTCTGAGCTTGCAATGTGATTTCTGGACCAAAAGAAGTACATTTGACACCATACATTTCCAAAATGCACATGAATATATATATGCACATTGGAAAAATGGGCACAAATATGCTTTAATAAATGGAAGAATGCATACATCCCCAAGATGCTCACAACTGATGCATATACATTTGGAAAATATGCACAAATATGCACACGGATGTTCATGCAAACAGAAAAAAATATGAAACTTGCAATCTAATATAGACTTGAATCAGAATGAACTTCAAGAAGGCATTCAGAAAACTTCAGTGAGTCCTGTATAGTGAGAACAAACCATAGACGAGCGAACAATAGCAGGACTTTAATAATGGTCCAACAAATAAACAGTTGTTAACCTTAAGGTCGAAGAGGTAACTGAAGTAGTCCTCTAGGCCTTGCTGAGGCCAGCCAGGAGGAGAGCTGTTGTCTGCTTAGCAGCTTGCTCTGAACTAGGGATGTCAGAGAATTTTGCCACAAATCTCGGAGAGGCCAAATGCCAGCGCATTCGGCCCCCGAAATTGGTTGTGAAACGGTCTGCCCCCCCACCCCACCCCCGGGATGGGACTTACCTTGGGCGAATCCACCTGGAGGTGGCAGCTGCGGCGGTGGTTCGGTGGTGGTTCGGCGGCAGCTGCGGCGGCCGGTCTTCCGACCGGCTGCCGCCACCGCCCATTTCCAGTAAAAAAAAAAAACAAATGTGATAGGCTACGTAAAGATTTACGTAGCCTATCACGGCTAGATTTTTTAAAAATATTGTGATAGGCTACGTAAATGTTTACGTAGCCTATCATGGTGCCGCCATTTGCGTTCCTTATTTTGGCACATGTAGTCTACGTAAATATTTACGTAGACTACCGTGAAAATAAGGGGAATGCTACACTATTTGTGTTCCCCTTATTTTCGCCGTAGTCTACGTAAATGTTTACGTAGACTACACATGCCAAAATAAGGAACGCAAATGGCAGCGCCCATGGGCACCGCTATTTGCGTACACGCGGGTTGTTGTTTTTTCACTCAGCCATGATGGGCTACGTAAACATTTACGTAGCCTATCATGGCTGACTGCAGGGACGCAAACGGCAGCGGCTACGGCCACCGCCATTTGCGTTCCTGGCCGGACGGGATTCGAGGCGGGAGGGCCGGGGAATCTCCCCCCCAGCCAGAATTTCGGGGCGGAGGGACGGGGCACCTCCCCCCCACTGCGAAGCAAATTTCATCAAAGGTAAGTGACTTTCATACATCCCTAGCTAGGGATGTCGGAGAATTTCTCCACGAATCTCCGGGAGGACGACTGCCAACGCATTCGGCCCCCCGAAATTGGTGGAGAAATTCTCTGACACCCCCCGCCCCCCCGGGATGGGACTTACCTCGTGCCAATATCCGTCGCGGCGGCAGGTCCCGGCGGCGGTGCAGCAGCGGTGCGGCGGTGGCGGTGGCCGGTCTTCCAACCGGCTGCCACCGCCACCATTTCCAAGTAAAGTAAAAAAAAAAACTTGATAGGCTACATAAAGATTTATGTAGCCTATCACGGCTAGATTTTCAAAAAACACCGTGATAGGCTACGTAAATCTTTACGTAGCCTATCATGGCTGACTTTGAAAAAAAAAAAAAGCGCGTACGCAAATGGCGGTGTCCATGGGCGCTGCCATTTGCGTTCCTTATTTTGGCATGGGTAGTCTATGTAAAGATTTACATAGACTATGGCAAAAATAAGGGCACCGCCATTTGCGTACACGCTTTTTTTCCCCCAAAGTCAGCCATGATAGGTTGTTTTTTGAAGATCTATCCGTGATAGGCTATGTAAATCTTTACGTAGCCTATCACTTTTTTTTTTTACTTTACTTTTTTCTTTCACGGCCGGAGAGGCAGGGCGCTCCCCCCCGGCCAGAATTTTGGTGGGGAGGGATGGGGCGCCTCCCCCCCGGCCAGAATTTTGGCGGGGAGCGATGGGGCGCCTCTCCACCTGCCAAGAATTTCGGGGGGAGAAACGGAGCGCCTCCCCCCCCCGAAAAAAGCTGCGGGACCAGGTAAGGGACTTTTGTCCATCCCTAATCCTGAAGGCAGTGAGAGCTGAGATGAGGCTCAAGAGACCCACAAGAAAACCCTTTTCTTCCAGTGGGGACATTCAGAGCGACTTTTACCCTGAATGCTGTTTATGGTGGGAATATATTCCTATCTGCATATATACTGAAGAGTGTTGAACCTCTTTCAGCCCAAAGGCTGCATTCCATTTTGGAGAACACTTGGGAGCCATATTCCAGTTGTGACTTGTGGGCAGGCCTGAAGGCAAAGGAGGCAGAGCCAAAATAACAATGAATACCAGCATATTATAGCTTAATTGTGTTACTGCCAGTAACTAAGACTTAGAACATAAGAACATAAGAAGAGCCCTGCTGGATCAGACCAAGGGTCCATCTAGTCCAGCATTCTGTACACGCAGTGGCCAACCAGCTGTCGACCAGGAACCCACAAGCAGGGCATGAGCGCAACAGCACCCTCCTACCCATGTTCTCCAGCAACTGGTGTACATAGGCTTACTGCCTCTGGCACTGGAGGTAGCACATAGCCATCAGGACTAGTAGCCATTGATAGCCTTCTCCTCCATGAATTTGTCCAACTCCCTTTTAAAGCCTTTCAAACTGGTGGCCATCACTACACCCTGTGGTAGTGAGTTCCATAGTTTCCATAGTGCTATGTGAAGAAGAAGTTCCTTTTATCTGTCATGAAATTCCCACCAATCAGCTTCATGGGATGACCCTGGGTTCCGGTATTTTGAGAGAGGGAGTAAAATGTCTCCCTATCCACATTCTCCACACCATGCGTAATTTTGTAGACCTCTATCATGTCTACAAAACAGAATACCAGGACAGGCATTTCAACATTTTAGCGGGGGGGGGGGGAGAGAGAGAGAGACCAGCACAAAAGCTGGGAAACCACCAAGCAATCAGTGGTCGGAGGAAAGGGGCTGGTACCAGTGCAAAGGGGCAACCGGGCAACCCCAGAAGGCCAGAATTGGGCCTCAGGTGGGTCAGATTTGCCTGTTGGGCCTCAGGGTTTGCACCCCTGGTATATTTCCTGCAAATAGCCAGAGCTACACTCTTGCAAATTTGATGCTTTCTGGCATGCATATCCTAATCCTCCTTGGCCTGATTCACATGTGCATATGGATCTCTTGTTGACTACAGTGTCATGTTACAACATTCCTGTGTGCAAGAGTCATCACAGATCTAACTAGAGAGAGAGAGGGAGGGCAGGAAGGGAGTTATATAGTTTGAGAGAGAGAGAAAGAGAAAGAGTTATAGTATATACAAATACACACACAATTGTGTGTGTGTGTGTTTATGTGTGTGTGTGTATATATATATATATATACTGTGATACAGAGAGAGAGAGAGAGATGCACAGCTACTGATGAGGGCAGAAGCTGAAACATTTAGCTTAAATATATATTTTTGAATACTCTGTGTGTGTGTTTTTCATCTTTGCATCTTTCTTATATATTTTACCTTAAGACTGACGACTGCATCCACCGTGGATCCAGAACCTCCTTGTTGTTTTGCAGGTGTGCTGCTTTACATCTGTCTGTCTGTCTGTCTGTCTCTCTCTCTCTCTCAATATCTCAAATGCAACATTTCCCTCCCACCACCACCATGGACTCACTTCGCACGTCCAGCTATCAGTCATCAAAGATGACCCAACAACTGCAAATCCCCCAGCAAAACTGCAGCCAGCCACTGTAGTAAAAAGGTTAGAGTGTGGGATTAGTCAGCCTTCAGATCAAATACCCACTCAGCTTTGAAGCTGACGTGGTGATCTTGGACAAGCCACCATCTCATTGGCCAACCTACCTTGCTGGGTTGTTCTGAAGAAGATATAATGAAAGTACAGATCAACTACTTTGGGGACTGTAATCCAAAGGCGGGGTAGAAATGTTTATAATAGATATAGGTATAGATGATAGAGATGGAGAACATTTTTAAAAAATCCTGTTCTTCTCCAAAGAGCTGAAGTCTCCCACCCCAATTTCACCATCACAACAACCAGGTGAGATAGATAAAAGGCTTGTTCACACGTGCACATAGTCACATCTTCTCTTTGCACTTGATTTCTCTACACTGCATGGTTCACAACCAAATTTGACCATTTAGACCATTTCTTCTTTAAACAATATATTTATGAGAGACACCCATACATGGCTTTCAGAACTCCCTTCAGTTTCCAAATTGATTAGCCATGTGTCTTGCTTTAGGGAAAAAGAAATCCTGTGTTTGACTCTTCAGACTCTGCATAAACTCATAATGCAGATGCATATCCAACTTTTTAGATAGACAAGTTCCCCAGCAAACAACCATTTTCAGACTTACTTGCTAAAGATGCAGAATGCCCAATGGCCATGGTGTTTGGTTATTATGGGAATTGTAGTTAAACGCATCTAGAAAGCACCAGGTTGGGGAAGGCTGTTGCAGAGCTGGAGAGTGGAGACACAAGATTCTGCAAGTCTCCCCCCCTTTGCTCTCTCTTTTTCTCCTGCTCAATATTTCATAGCTGGCCTGACATGCTGAGACTGTTGGAAAGGGCCAGGCACAGTGACTCAGTGTTTTGTTTTTTGTTTGTTTGTTTGTTTTTAGGGGTCACTGGCACCATCATAGTTTGTCACTGTAAAGGCCTATATATATATATATATATATATATATACATATATATATATACACACACACATACATACATACACACACACACACACACACATATATTTATACACATACATACATAAATACATACACATACATATACACACACACCCCAGCATAAAGTTTGTTGAGATAAAATTAGGCAACATTCTATCAGTGACAGATGATTATAATAGCTCTCTGCAGGTACCACCACTTCTGAAGGTATAAATGATAATAGAGGGTTATGTATGTTGTGAAATGCTGAAATGCATTTCCTCATGAATGTTCACTGGAGAGAGAGAGAGAGAGAGGAAATGCTGGGAAAATCCAGCCTCAAATGCATTATGGCTTCAAAATAATGTTGACCAGAAATCCAGCAGCTTATTATTTATTTGAATTTTCAGGTTGCAATTCTGCCCAGTAGGGGAATAGGAGCTGCCTGTCCATGATCCAGGTTGGACAAAGCTGCAAATTGGGCATCATTAATCCTGTTGTATTTTGACAGTTATTGCATTACCAGTGAACTAATTCTTTCTTTTAGCATGCAATAGGAGCATAGGAAGCTGTCTTATGCCAAGGCAGGTCACTGACCCAGGGCATGGCGGGCTGGAACTCTGACAAGGAGAACTCCTGTTAGAGGTGATAGGAACATAGGAAGCAGCTGTATTTCTCGTCACAAGATTGATTTGTCTAGCTTAGTTTATTCTACACTGACTGGCAGCAGCTTTCCAAGGTTTCAAACAGGAGTGTTGAAAAACCTTACCTGGAGGTGCCAGGAATTGAACCTAGGACCTTGTGTTTGAAAAGCAATATATGCCCCCCAGGACACGTGTACCCACTGGTGTAGCCCCCACTAAACCCCAGTCATCCCTGCTGCTGGGATTTGTTGCAGGAGCAACAACAAAAACAAAGGAACACAATTAATCCATTTACCTCTACCAAGTGGTAAATAGGTCAAATTTAGCTTGTTCAAAATTTGACCCAATTACACTCCATAGAAGTTTGCCACTGAATTTTGGCAGCACACCACCAACTTGTTTTCCTTGGTGCTTGGGAGGAATTTCACAGGGTACTAGCAGGGTTGTGGGCTACAGGTGGGGTCTGTGGGGTTAAAATGGCCCTCAGGCCCCTACAGCTGTCTACCCCTGATGTAAAGCATTTGCTCTACCACTGAGCCATGGCCCCTTTCTGAAAACACAAAGTGTTTATTCCCCCCCCCCAAGATATAATGATAAGGGGAATATTCACTTATTTAGAAGCTTGGTGAGAGCAGCAAGTCAGAAAGAATAGTATAGTACTGTTGGAAAGAGCCAATGCCAATGCAGATGGATCTTCCCTATGGCTGTGACTACTGCATAGGAACTGGACAGAGGTTAGTGATGTATGATACATTTGTTTCAGTGTTGTTGTTTTTTGTCAGGGTTTACTCAGTTTGCACCTTCTGGACTGAAAACAGACGTGGACACAAGCTGCACTCAAACTCTATATTTTCAAGTTTTCAATGTGATTCATGGATTTATTTATTTATTAATGTGTTCGACAGCATGCATACTTTTGAAAATGTGCATGAAAAAGTGTGTACTTTTGAAAAAATGTGCACAAATACACTTTAATCAATGGGAATGCATGCATTTCAAAGATGCACACAACTGATGCATACATTTGGGGGGAAAAATCCATGGGAATATTCATAGGTTCTCATCTGAAAAGGAAACAACAACAACAACAACAACAACAACATAGCTTCCAATCTGATATGGATCCCAGGTGGAATGAGCTCCAAAATGGAATTCAGAGAACTTTGACAAGTTTAAGTTTTGCTGATTCACACATCCCTAATAGAAGGCAAAGAGGCCCCATCCCACTCTGTTAACATTTAAACTGAGTTCATGCCTCCTCCCAATATGGAAACAACTTCTGGGCTGTTATGGGAGGAATCCTATATATACTGTAGTTAGGGTACATCACAAAGAAGAGAAACAGGTTCTCAGGATACGGAAATAAATGTATTATAGGAAGCCCAACACAATTTGCCCCTTTTCCCTTATTTTTAGGCCTTCTTCAGGGGGCTGTAACATTAATGGTATCATTTTAATCATGTGTGTTCTCCTATTTGTGATAGTTATTAACATTAATGTTACAGCACCCTGAAGAAGGCCTAAAAATAAGGGGGGGAAATGTTCAAAAGATATTGGGCTTCCTATAATACATATATTTTTGCATCCTGAGAACCCGTTTCTCTTCTCTGTGATCTACTTTGGATGTTCACCTCCTTCTGTTTTCTTGTTGTTAGGGCACAACATACAAGGTTCACAAAGAATGTATTGTAGTAACAACAAGGGATCAAGTGCTGAGCAACAACAACATCAAGGATTGCATTTGTATCCTTATATTGAACACACAGAATGTATGTCATTAGCTAATGGTGAAAAGGTACAGCTGTTTGTGAAGTGATGGTAGATCTGAGGTGAAGGGAACTTGCTGTGTACTGGTGCTGCTAAATTGAAGGGACATTTATTATGGAATATGAGAGGCCTTTATGATGAGCTTGCTGACTATTATAATCAGTGCTGTTTCTACTGAACCTATTGATTTCTGTGGGATTGTTCTCTGGAGTCTCATAGACATTCTTTCAAGGGCAGCAGTGTCAACAGTGATGGGCTACACTGAGCTTCAATTTAATGCATTCCCTTGCTTAAATCCCATGGTGCTCTACACTTGAACAGATTTGACAGATTTTCTGGCAACATTTATGTGGATTGAGGATATATTAGATAATGTGTAACACTTCAAGCCTCCTTTTGCTGAACAGTTACCATGGAGACCAAAAGGCATCCAGGGGAAATTAAAATATGAGTGGATCTTAGCTTATGGGATGGAAATCTTTGACAATGGCTGTTGAGACTGCGTTGCATGAAACAAAATGTATGATTTCTGTTAATTATGGCAATTTATCATGATTAGAGCTTCACGGAATATTCCCAATTTTTCACATATCATATAAAAAATAGCAATGTCTGTGGGTGAAAATATTTCCCGAAACTTAACTCACTTTAATTGTCTACATACCCATCTTTTTAAGGAACTTGTTCAGTGCCAGTTTTTTCCCTGTTTCCTTCCTCCTTCTTAAATCAGCCCCATGTGTGACACTAATCAGTCAGAGAACTTGCAGCGAATGTGTTTATGCCATGACAGTGTGTATCAGTAATTTGGCTACATAATGATGCCACTGAATAAAAATAAGAATGAGGATCAGTCACATTGGTAATTGCAGTTCATCAGTGATTACATAGTGAACTGGATTATATCACAAGAAGTTAGTTACCTGCAAACACAGTTTGTGGGGAAAAATCAAATTTAATGTAAGGTTTAACTTAACTAAGGGCTCAATTCCATGGCCTCTGCTTTTATTTATTTATTTATTTATTTATTTATTGCATTTATATCCCTCCTTTTTTCCTCTTGCAAGGAACCCAAGAATGGCTAGATGAGCATAAGATAGGTTGGTTCCCTGAGAACTGACCTCCACCCCTCCCGTGCTGCTCCACGCTCATAAAAGCAGTGTGGAGCACTGAAAACAGGGCATTCCTGGGGGCGGCCTGGGGCGGGGAGGGTGGAACTGCCTTTCTGATGCTTCCTATCTGTCATCTGACCTTCCACCCTCCAACTTCCCACAGCTAGACAGCTGAAATGAGCTGTCTAGCCATGAATGCAGGGTGGCTGAGCATGGAGAAGAAGATCCCCCCAGCACTGCTGCTGTCCTGCATTGGATAGGCAGTCGCTTCCGAGTTTGGAGGCAGCCACCTATCCCGATAGGATTGCGCCCTAACTGTGTTTATTGTAGGAATGGCGGAGAATTCCGCCACGGATTTCAGTGAGGCTGAATGCACAGGCATTCGGCCCCCCGAAACCCGTGGTGGAACGGCCTCCCCCCACCACCACCCCGCAGAATCCCCCCAGGACGAAGCTTACCTGGGGCGGAGGCGGTGGCAGCTCTGGTGGGGCTCCAGCGTCGGCGGCTGGTCTCTCGGCCGGCTGCTGCATCCGCAAATGGTGGCCGTCGTAGTGGCCGCCATTTGTGTCCTTCCAGGTTGCCGTGATAGGCTACGTAAGTATTTATGTAGCCTATCACGGCAAAGAGCAGGGGTGCAAAAGGCAGCCGCTACGCCATTTGCGGTCCTGCTCTTTGCTGTGATAGGCTACGTAAGTATTTATGTAAGTATTTACATAGCCTATCACAGTAAAGGCAGATACGCAAATGGCAGCTGCTATGCCATTTGCGGCCGCCATTTGCGTAGCTGCCTTTACCGTGATAATAAGCTATGAAAATACTTACATAGCCTATCATGGCAAAGAGCAGGGGTGCAAAGGGCATAGCAGCCACCGTTTGCGCCCGTGCTCTTTGCCGTGATAGGCTACGTAAATACTTACGTAGCCTAACATGGCAGCCTAGAAGGATGCAAATGATGGCCACTACCACAGCCACCATTTGCGGCCGCAGCAGCCCAACCACAGCCAGAACTCCAGCTGCGGCTGGCCCCGGCCGGCAGCTCCACAGACCTGCCTTGGAGTGGAGCTGGCCGGGGAGGATTCTGGGGGGAGGGACGGAGCACCTCCCCCCCCCGCGCGGATGCCCCAGTGCAGAACCAGGTAGGTGTTTCATACATCCCTAGTTTATTGAAACATTTAAAGCGTTACATCTTTTATCTTCAAAAATTGTTCTTGGTGTAAGCTCCAGGGTAGTCACTGCAATGTCCTTGTTCTGGCCCATCAATGACTTGAATCTTCAGGTTTGCCAATGAGTGCACATGACTCATGACAACGTAGAGTTGTCCATGGCAGAAGACAGGTAGGTGCCCACTTGGTTTACCTGGCTGCAACATGCACCATGCCAGGACCCCATCTAGCCTCACCGTGGAAGTGCAGCAAAGGGTAAACCAGATGGTGGTCACAACTCTCCGTGTAGGAGATCTTGCGGCACTGTCCACCTTTAGGGTATACCATCAGGCAACAATCAGCTGGAGGAAACCCATCCGATGTAACAAACACAGCAGCGGTTTCAGAGACACAGTTAATGTTATAGCCTCCAGAGTGAGCCATAGTTTTCAACATTCTGCGGTTGTCACAACAGTATGTCCATTGATGCACGTCCAGCAACAAGTGCAGCAGCATTCTCGTGCTCAAGGATTTCACTGACATGTCAGTACTCATCAGTGTATGTGCTAACATTAAGTAGCAGGTTCATGAGTGACTCCAGCAAGGTGCAGTCCAGTGTGCTGTTCTCTGAGCACTCAAGATGAGCCATAGTAGCCTCATCAGTGTCAAGAATGTACAGCAAGCCATAGCTTGGAGTCTCATCTAACTGCCTATCAGATGGTAAACTCAGCCTTGCACCTTGAACATGAACTGACCGGGACTTTGCTGCTGTGCCATCTTGAGTGCTATATTGAAGGAAGCAATGCCTAGGGCACCCTTGACTTGTGAATTTACTTCAGGAAGAGCAAAGCCATCAGTCACAATGTTGCAGATGAAGTCTGGAATCATGTGTGCTGGTAGGGGGAGACTTTTTTTTCAGTATTGTTGTTACATTTTTTGTAAAATAACACAAAAGTAGGTTTTGCTCAGCCCTAATAATAAATAACTCTCACTGTAAATGGCCCAATGAAAGGCTCAGAAAGGGAAGTTTTCCAACTCAGAGAGCCTCAGAGATTTGTATCCAGTTATCAACAAAAGGGAAATAACATTATGTATGTTTATTGTGAGCAGTCTGCACTGCACTCATCTCTTACTATATTCATGCTGTTCTAATCCATCTAATCTAATCCATGTTCTAACCGATCTAATCCATGCACATGAATCCTGTGCAAATGAGAAAAATGGATCCGCTATTCCACAAGGCCTTTCACAAGTCAAGCCCACTGGCTATCAGATCACATCGGCACTTAGGTGTGAGTGGCTATTACCCTCTTGTGTGAGGGAATGTTGCCTCACACATTCCTTTATACATGGACGTTCCCATGAATGCATGAACATCTCTGGGTGGGGACTAGACTCCACATAGGTTAAATCATTCATTCTGTTTCAGTTATGGTATGATGCAGGAGTCCATTCCTCAGTAGTCTGCTTGATATGGTGCATTTTAAAATTATGTTAATATTTCTTTATTTCTTAAATGTTGTAACTTATCCTCTTGAATCCTCAAAAATAGGTCTCATGACTTCCTTTGAAACTGCGGTCTCAGAAGAAGGATCTGATTCAAAGGTAGAAGAATCCAATTTGGGGCCTAGTAAAGTTTTGTATTGTGGGGGTGCTGGAAATTCATTAGGGATGTATGAATTGTGTACCTTCTGTGCCGCTTGACTTCCGCAGTTTCCAGCCAGTGCTCCGTTCTGCCATTCACAAGCCCCCGGAATTCTCTTTTTTTTTTCCGCTCTGAAAATTATGAAGATCAATCCATACTGACACCCATAATTCCAGTGGCCAGCCGTCTCCATGAGTCTGCATAACTTCCATAAGAATCACTATTTTTTTCATAAATATTTACTTTTTTTTTAATTGAAATCCTCCGTCTCTGCTTACTTTCAGCCAAAACACTTCCTCTTCCTACTAGGGGCTTCCCAAAAGAAGGCTGTCTTAGGTGTGCTTGAGCAATAAACTATTTGTTTAAAGCAACACTGTTTTAAAGAAAGAAAAAACCTTTCTTTGCCTTTCTTTGCCTTTCTTTCTTTGTTCAGTGGTGCTGGACCATGGTCATTTTAAAAGGCTTTTTCTTTCTTTAAAACAGTGTTGCTTTAAACAAATAGTTTATCGCTCAGGCTCACCTAAGACAGCCTTCTTTTGGGAAGTTCTAGGAAGAGGAAGTGTTTTCGCTGAAAGTAAGTGGAGATGGAGGATTTCAATTCAAAAAGAACACCCACAAACAAGGTGGTGGGCACAATTCTTTAAAAAAAAAAACTTACGTATTTATTATCTGAATATACTACACTGCGTTTTTATTTATGAAAATTTTGCAGCTCTTTGCAGGCGATGAAAAAAAAAGCTGCATGACTCCTGGCTCCACAGGACCTTGGTGGTGCCATTCCGTGGAGGATTCCATGGCACGGGCTGAAGGGAATTTGATCCCATTTCAGTCCATGGTGGAATTCTCTAACATCCCTAAAATTCATCTCTGCATGGTTTCACAGTAGGGCTGACAGAGTAATCTGTTTGTGGGGTGGAGTTCAATGAGTTTTCCTAGGCTCAGCTCAGCAGACTTCATTTTGATTCCCAATGTGGCGCCTGATTTAATCTGCAGTGAATTGGGCCAGTTTGTGGATTTTATGGGGATTTGGGGCAATGGAGGGAGGGGGTCTGCATTTTGCCCAAATTTCTGAGCAATTTGTGCAAATTTGGCTGTAATTTGCACAAATTTCTCAGAAATTTGCAGAAAGCCCCCCACAAAAATGCCCAGAAAAGTTCCCAGAGTTCAGGGAACAGCCCACTGCTCAGCTCACAGATGCAAAGTGTGTCATACATACTGTGTAACTCTGCCGAGTCAAAAAATAACTGGATTTCCCAGTGACAGACATCCCTATTCCATGGCAGATTGTGATTAGGAAGCGTAAGTCACTCCTCCTCCCCTACAAACCAGACCTTGCATGGGAAAAGGTGGCCAACTCACCCCAGTCTGTGGAACATTCTTGGATAAGGCCAGGAGGCTGACTTGGCTCATGAGTGGCTGTGCCCAAAGCTGTTCCCTGGGGCTGGCATTGCCAGTGACTGAAAAGGAGTGAAGAAAAACAACCAGTCAGGCAGGCAGGGTTTTTGACTCAAGACTAAGTTTCTTTGCAGGGCTGGATTAACAAGTGAGGAACTTTAGTCGCCCCGCATGTGCATAAAAGCTGGTGTACAGGCAAAAGAGGTTTTGGTTACAAGATTGCTGATCCTGGGCACTCTTTTGCTGAGATTACTCTTGAACTCTGAACTGATGCATGCCTTGAATCTCATGCCTTGGGGTTGGGGACCCTGATTCGGATTATAATGCTGAATTATAAAACATGATCTCTGGCTCCTGCTGCATTATCTGAGTTTATTTGAACTTGGATTCACTAAGGACTCTGATCTGTGGACTCTGGTGAGCTGCCTTTGTTTTGTATCCTGCAGTAATAATAATAATAAAAAGTCCAGTGTTTCCTTAAAACAAGTTTGGTTGCTGATGCTGTGCGGGAGCTTGACAAAAGGCAAATATAATTAATACTGTGATTTAGTGATCGGTGAATTTCCCCTCAGTATGATTTGGAATTGGTCTCAGAAAACTGAATTTTTCTGTAAAGGGGAGGGGGGAATAGGGTTTTACAAGGTAAATTGCAAAGTACAATCTTTGTTGTGCTCCTAATGACGTATCCCCCCTCCCAAATAGGGATGTCAGAGAATTCCGCTATGGATCTCGGTGAGGCTGAATGCCAGTGCATTCGGCCCCCCGAACTCTGTGGCGGAATGGCCTGCCACCCCCCCGCCCCCCGCAGATCCCCCCCGGGACGAGACTTACCTGGGGCGGATGTTCCAGATGGCGGCGGCTCCAGCGGCGGCTTCGGCAGCGGCGGCAGCGGCTGGTCTTCTGACCGGCTGCTGCCGCCGCCGCCATTTGCAGTCTTTCCCCCCCCCATTTGTGATAGGCTGCGTAAAGACTTACGTAGCCTATCACGTCTGGGTTAAAAATAAAAATGCCGCCGCCATCGGCGTTCCCTATTTTTGGTTGCCTTAGTCTACGTAAATATTTACGTAGACTAAGATGGCGAAACTAAGGGGGAACGCAAATAGCGTAGCGGACGCTAGGTAAATATGTGTACGTGTGTGTGTGTGTTTTAACCCAGACGTGATAGGCTACGTAAGTCTTTACATAGCCTATCATGGCTGAATTCAGGGATGCAAACGGCGGTGGCTACAGCCGCTGCCATTTGCGTCCCTGCCAGGTAGCGGCACTTACCTGCTGCCGTCCGCACTGACTTGCGAATGGCGGCCGCGTCTGCCATTCACTTCTTCATTATAGCCATGATAGGCTATGTAAAGACTTACGTAGCCTATCATGGCTAACGCAGGGATGCCATTTGCATTCCTGCGGAGGCTGTGATAGGCTTAGGGATGTACGAAAGTCACTTACCTTTTCGCAGTTTGGCTTCGCGGTGGGGGGGAGGTGCTTTGCTTCTCCCCCCGAAGTCCAGGCGAGGGGGGGGAGGCGTCCCGCCTCGCCCGGCCGAAATTCAGGCTGGGGGGGAGGTGCCCAGCCTCGCCCGGCTGAAATTCAGTCCGGGGAGAAGCACCCCGTCTCCCTGGCCACGAAACAAAAAGTAAAAAAAAAAAAGACCCCGTGATAGGCTACGTGACGATTTATGTAGCCTATCACAGCTGACTTTGGAAATCTAGCCGTGATAGGCTATGTAAATCGTTACGTAGCCTATCATGCATGGTTTTTTTTTTTTTTACTTTAGGTTTTTTTTTTTGCAATGGCAGCGGCGGCAGCCGGTCAGGAGACCGGCTGCTGCCCCTGCCCGTGATGAACCGCCACCGAACCGCCGCCGGGACCGCCGCCGAGAGGGACATTCACTGAAGGTAAGTCCTGTCCCCGGGGGGGGGGCGGGGGGCCGGCAGAGAATTTCTCAACCAACTTCGGGGGGCCGAATGCGTCGGCGCTCGGCCTCCTGAAGATTCGGGGAGAAATTCTCCGCCATCCCTAGATAGGCTTCGTAGATACTTACGTAGATACTATCATGGTAAAAAAAAAACAACAACAGTGAATGCAAATGGCGGCGACTATGGAGGCTGCCATTTGTGTCCCCTTTTTTTCGCCATTTTAGCCTACATAAATATCTACGTAGGCTATTACGGTGAAAAAAAAAGGAACGCAAATGACGTAGTGGCCGACATTTGCATTCCCTTTTTTTCCTGCTGTAATAGCCTACGTAAATATCTACGTAGGCTAAAGCAGCAAAAAAAGGGAACACAAATGGTGGCAGCCATAGCTGCCGCCATTTGCGTCTGCTGCTGTTGTTGTTGTTTTTCCATGATAGGCTATATAAATATTTACGTAGCCTATCACGGCAAAATACAGGGATGCAAATGGCAGCAGCTATGGCAGCCGCCATTTGCATCCCTGCAGGGTGCCCAGTGGCCAGATGTCCAGCTGCGGGTGGCCCTCGCTGGCTACTCTGCGGAATCTCCGTGGAGCGGAGCTGGCCAGAGAGAATTTCGGGGGGAAGGGACAGAGCTCCTCCCCCCCACCGCGAATGTCACTCTTCAAAAAGGTGACTTTCATACAACCCTAGTGGAGGCCTTTGTGAGACACCTCCATTCTAATCTGTCTAGCTTCCAGGTGCTGTGAAGCAAAAGTGGTCTGTTGGACACCAAGGATCCTGGGAAATGTAGTTTGCTTGTGGAACTTTCATATGGACATCAGATGCCCTTGAAACTGCACATCCTAGATCCTCCTCTAACACTGGCCCTGGATTTGGCCCAATAATTTATTGACCAATGGGAGCTCTGTGAGGCAGATTTTGGGAAATGTAGATTGTCCCACCTTGGCAATGCATTCAACAAGAGCTTTTTGGTCCTTCCTGTTCAGAATCGCTTTTCCTCAGAATGATGTACTTTTCTCCTCCTTCCAACAAAATCCTGACTCCTAGAAAAGGCTACCTGGCAAGGTAAGTTCTCTGGTACATAGAACAGATATTGGAAAATGCTTTTCATTTATATGTAATAAAATAAATAAGCCTTTGGAAACACTACGAGCAAGTGGAAGAAACACTAGTTTTTGGAAGTTCTGCCCTTAGAGTCTTTGACAATAGCTTATATGATTATGATTTTTATGACTTTGTACCAAGTTGCCTGAAGAATGAAGATATTGTATCTTGTCTCAGGAGAATCCCTTTAATTTTGTCATTTTTGCTCCTGGAAATGTAAATTCCCTATCTAATCCTCACCATTGCTTCATTGTTTACACTATTTACCACATAATGTGTAGTTAACAATGGTGATGCTGCAGCTGTGGTAGAAATCTGTAGGCTTTTAAGAATGTCCTCAGATAGTTTATGTGTTAACAAATAACCACAAGGCAGATCGCTGAGAATCTTTTGTCACCGTAATGATAAAAAATGTGGAAGGAAGAAGCAAATAAAAGATAAGGGAATGAAAAATAAAAGGAATTTGTTATACTGCAACCAAGACAGATTTGTCACCTTAGAAGCTTGCTATTAATGATGAATCCAGAGCAAACACAGAATGGCATCAAAGTGATGAAATAGAGTGAGCAGAATGCCCATACTATGGTAAACCAATAATTCCAGTAATGTGATCTGACTTGATAAACAGTTAGTGTAAAAAGAAAATAAAAAATATTACATGGAGCATGGCCTGGGAAAGTGATGCACTACCAGAAAACTAAGGGCGGGGGATGGGTTAAAGATGGAGTTGGGGGAAATTGTGACCTTTCAATTCCAATAACTTCCCAAACAACCACACTCTTATGGGCAGATCAGTAGTCAGAATGTTATCTTAATGAACCATTAAGGACCATTGTGATGGCAGCAGCCAGTAGACCAGGGGGCCCAGAAGGCCATGTCACCTTCCTCTGGCCCCATCGCCTTCCTGAAACTATTGATCATTTGGAGGTTTTCTGGCTTCGTTGTTGTTGCTGCTGTTTTTTCTCCCATTCCAAAACCTTGAAATGCCTCTCCTAAGGTTTAGTTATGGGCACTAAGACCTTTAAACTAAAATATGCTGTTATTTTTGGCATTTTCATTTTGCCCCTTTTGCCTTCGGCCTCAGCCATCACTGGAATGCAGCCACTGAGAGCGTCTCATGGAATGGAATTTGGCCCTTGGGCTGAAAGAGCTCTGCACTGCTGCAGAAGACAAATCATACAGAATCATAGAAGAGTAGGGTTGGAAGGGGCCTATAAGGCCATCGAGTCCAACCCCCTGCTCAGTGCAGGAGTCCAAGTTAAAGCATCCCTGACAGATGGCTGCCTAGCCTCATCTTGAATGCCTCCAGTGTGGGAGAGCCTACCACCTCCCTAGGGAATTGGTTCATTGTCATATTGCTCTAACAGTCAGGAAGTTTTTCTTAATGTTCAGAAGGAATCTGGCTTCCTGTCACTTGAGCCCATTATTCCATGTCCTGCACTCTGGGATGATCAAGGAGAGGTCCAAGCTTTCCTCTCTTTGACAACCTTTCAAGTACTTGAGTTCTATCATATCGCTCCTCAGTCTTCTCTTCTCAAGGCTAAACATGCCCACTTCTTTCAGTCTTTCTTCATTAAGGATGGATGAATGTCCCTTACCTGGTCCCGCAGCTGTTTTCGGTGGGGGGAGGAGGCGCTCCGTTTCTCCCCCCAAAATTCTTGGCAGGGGAAGGTGCCTCGCCCCTCCCGGCCAAAATTCAGGCCGGGGGGGAGGCACCCCATCCCTCCCCGCCAAAATTCTGGCCAGGGAGGAGCGCCCCATCTCCTTGGCCGCGAAATAAAAAAGTAAATTGTTAAAAAAAAAAAAAAGTGATAGGCTACGTAACGATTTACGTAGCCTATCATGGCTAGATTTTCAAAGTCAGCCGTGATAGGCTACGTAAATCCTTACGTAGCCTATCACGGCTGACTTTGGGGGAAAAAAAAGCGTGTACGCAAATGGCGGCGCCCATGGGCGCCGCCATTTGCATTCCTTATTTTACGTAGACTAAACGTATTTATTTTACGTAGACTTTACGTAGACTACCCGTGCCCAAATAAGGAATGCAAATGGCGGCAGCCATGGGTGCCACCATTTGTGTACAGGTTTTTTTTTTTCAAAGTCAGCCGTGATAGGCTACGTAAAGAATTACGTAGCCTATCACGGCTGACTTTGAAAATCTAGCCGTGATAGGCTACGTAAATTGTTACGTAGCCTATCACATTTATTTATTTATTTATTTTACTTTACTGGGAAATGTCGGCAGCAGCAGCCGGTCAGAAGACCGGCCGCCGCCGCCGCAACACCGCCGAAACGCCACTGGGACCCACTGCTGAGAGGGACATTCGCACGAGGTAAGTCCCATCCCGGGGGGGGGCGGGGGGATGTCGGAGAATTTCCCCACCAATTTCGGGGGGCCGAATGCGTTGGCATTCGGCCTCCCGAAGATTTGTGGAGAAATTCTCCACCATCCCTACTCTTCATAAGGCTTTGTTTCCAGTCCCCTTATCATCTTTGTTGCCCTCCTCTGAACCCTCTCCAGTTTTTCTACATCCTTCTTAAAGTGTGGTGCCCAGAACTGGACACAGTACTCCAGATGAGGCCTAACCAGTGCTGAGTAGAGGGGAACTAGTACTTCCCGGGATTTGGAAGTAATGCTTCTATTAATTCAGCCCCAAATAGCATCAACCTTTTTTTGCAGCCACATCACATTGTTGGCTCATATTCAGCTTGTGATCTACCACAATTCCAAGGTCCTTCTCGCATGTAGTATTGCTGAGCCAAGTATCCCCCATCTTGTAACTGTGCATTTTGTATCTT
The DNA here is from genome assembly GCF_057233095.1 of Heloderma suspectum. Taxonomy (NCBI): domain Eukaryota; kingdom Metazoa; phylum Chordata; class Lepidosauria; order Squamata; family Helodermatidae; genus Heloderma; species Heloderma suspectum. Next base: position 9,600,797 of record NC_139466.1, read on the forward strand.
TTTCCTAGGTGCAGAACTTGGCATTTACCCTATTGAATTTCATTCTGTTGTTTTCAGCCCAGTGCTCCAGCCTATTCAAGATCATTTTGAATTTTGTTTCTGTCTTGTTTCTCTCTTCCACATCAACTCTCCCTACTCACCACTCATAGCCATTTTTGAAAATTCCCAACTCAGGATACAAGTTGGACAATGGCACCAAGCAAAATAACTTTCTGTCCCTTTACCAATTGCTCCAAACCATCTGTGTTGGCATCCTTGTGCCCGTTTTGAATTTCCAAGATAAGGCATTGCTTTTGCTGGTTGTCATGTGACTTTTGGAAAGTGGTTTGCAAAAATAAATTAATAAGAATAATGTAAAGGAGGAGAAAAAACTTGATCCATTCTGGTGTGTGTATATGTGTGTGGGCTGAGTAATGAATGTCCTTAAGTGAGGTTACAGGTGACTGAGGAAGTTATTCAAAATATAATGCTAAAGGAGACAATAAAGCTTGAAATGTGTATGTGGGTATATAGTAATACTCAGATTATTTTTCAACATTGGGTAGAGTTTAATATGCACTTACTACTTAACTCTCATCTCTTCTGATAGGGAGAACAGATCATGGCTAGGGATGGGGGAGAAATTTATTTGGTTCATATTTTAATGCAAATATATCTAAAGTCAAACTTTCAAAACAATATGTGAAGCAAATCTCAGTTATTCTTTGATATTTGCACTTCCCTGAATTTTTCAATGGAGTTCTCCAATCAGAGATGTATATACAATCTTCAAAATAATAGTTTGGGGAATATGTGTGCTCGCTCGCTCGCACGCATGCATGCACGCACGTATGCATACACACACATATGTATTTTAGTCGAAATAGCATTAAACATTAACTACATCAGGAAAATTGCTTGCAAAAATTTGCATTTTTTCCATGGGCTTTTTGGTGGAGAGATGGGAGCAGGGTTGTACTGTAGAGGAGAAACAGAAAGGGTGATTCCTGCATGCTTCCCCCTCCGTACATGATTGGCATTTGTGTGTGGGTGCATGTAAGAGAGTTAGGGGAAGCTCTGTGTCTGTGTGTATGAGAGGGAGACAGGGAGTATCATAGAATCATAGAACAGTAGGGTTGGAAGGGGCCTACAAGGCCATCGAGTCCAACCCCCTGCTCAGTGTGGGAATCCAGGTCAGAGCATCCCTGACAAATGGCTGTCCAGCCTCATCTTGAATGCCTCCAGTGTGGGAGAGCCCACCACTTCCTTAGGAAATTGGTTCCATTGTCGTATTGCTCAAACAGTCAGGAAGTTTTTCCTGATGTTCAGTTGGAATCTGGATTCCTGTCACTTGAGCTCATGATTCGGTGTCCTGCACTCTAGGATGATGGAGAAGATCCTGGCCTTCCTCCCTGTGACAACCTTTAAAGTACTTGAAGAGCGCTATCATATCTCCCCTCAGTCTTCTCTTCTCAAGGCTAAACATGCCCAGTTCTTTCGGTCTCTCCTCATAGGGCTTTGTTTCCAGTCCCCTGATCATCTTTGTTGCCCTCCTCTGAACCCTTTCCAGTTTGTCTGCATCCTTCTTAAAATGTGGTGCCCAGAACTGGACACAGTACTCCAGATGAGGCCTAACCAGTGCTGAGTAGAGGGGAACTAGTACTTCCCGGGATTTGGAAGCTAGGCTTCCATTAATGCAGCCCCAAATAGCATCGACCTTTTTTTGCAGCCACATCACATTGTTGGCTCATATTCAGCTTGTGATCGACAACAATTCCAAGATTCTTCTCATTTGTAGTGTTGTAGACCACATATCCCCCATCTTGTAACTATGCATTTGGTTTCTTTCCTAGGTGCAGGAAAATAGCCAGGGTACACCAGCCCTGGCTATGTCTACCACAGCCTTTGCTCACACCTACCATCAGCACTGAACCCCAACCCACTCATCACTGCCTGTTGCATGTGTGGGGCAGTGGAATGCTGCTCACACCTGTCTTAAGTCAAGATGTGTTTTGAAACATTGGAAAACATTCATCATGATCTCTTGTCCAGGAAACTGTTGAGGCTTATGATTTCTGTTTAGTTGTGGGAAATTACAGCTGATGAATGGGAACAGAAGGTCTCAGCTACTCACCTGACTCTTCTAGGACAGCTTTCACCAGTGAAGTTAACATTTTGAGATTAAGACTAGCTCCTTAAACTTATTTTTGTTTTGCTTGTTGTATTAAGCTTCCCATACAATGCATTTCTCTGCAGGCCTTTAAGTTCATAGGAAAGTAAAATATCCATTAAGACATGTTTGTCTCTTGAGTTCTTAATATAAATTAAATGTCAATACAAAACCAATACTAAACTTGCACTCATAGGAGATGTTGTATTTCCCTTGTTGGAAGATTTGTTATTCTTGCTTTGCTGATAAACCTAAGGTTAATTTAAAAACCAGGGTGTGCAGAGACCTGCCTATAGGGAGCATCTTCAATTAAAAGTAACTCCTTCCTTACACTCACCAGAGTGTAATTGAAAACTTCAGCAAGTGACATCACCACCTTGAATTGATCCCATGGATATTGAGAAGGTGTGTGTGAGAGAGAGAGAGTGGGGGGGAGGGGGGTGAAGGACAGTTTGCAAACAGCCACAGGCCCACAGCAGATTCTTAAGGAGGGATGGGAGAATCAGGGATGCGAAAGCTTGCTGAAATTCTCTGAACTTCATTTTAAAGTTCTGTTTGGCCTGTTTTTCAGTTCATTTGAATGGGAAGGTTGTGCATTTTGCCAAAGTTGTGCATTTTTCAAGTGCACATTTTGTGAATGGAAGTTTGAGAATTTGCAAATATTTTCAGAGAAGATGCAGTCCTTGGGCACCTGACCAGTAAACGCTAGGTATTGGGGCTATTCCCTCCAAGGCAGTGGTGACCCTTTTGGATTCTCACTGAGCAAGCATAGAGTATTTTGGCATTCAAAGCATTAAAGATTTTAATGGTGGAAGAGGATGTCAGCTAGGGACGTATGAGAGATTCAGTTCATTTTTGATCAGGATCATTTACCTGATCCACACCTTTCAGACCAAACACAGTCTCAGATGCAGTGTGCTCTCTATGTGTACTTCTGAAAAATGTGCACAAATACACGTCAATCAATGAAAGAAGAATGTGTATATTTCAGAGACGCAAACAATTGATGTATACATCTGAAGAAATATGTATGAAAATATACAGGCATTTTCATGTGAAAAGAAAAAAAATAAACAAAGCTCACAATCTGACACAGAGTCAAGTTGGAAAAAGCTTTGAGATGGAATCTGGGGATCTTCCAAAAGCTTGGGTTTTTTCTTATCTTATCTGCAGATCCCTAATCTCAACAGAAGGATTCGACCTGAGCAATAGGTACAATTCTATCATAAGCCATGGATACTTTTGAAAATAATAATAATAATAATAATAATAATAATAATAAATGTCTGAGCAAAACCTGAAGTGTAACCAATAACAAAAAATGCTTGGCTTGCTTTCTTTCTTTCCTTCCTTCCTTCCTTCCTTCCTTCCTTCCTTCCTTCTTTAGAGCAGGCTTGCTTAACTAGTCTAGTCATGCACAAGCTGAAGGCAACCTGCTAGCCATGTATCATGATATGAAGATAAGAACAGAGGAAACTGCCTTACATCAGGTCAGTCTGTTTGTCCATCCAGCCCAGTATTGTCTCTTCTGACTGCCAGCATCTCTCCAGGGTCTCAGGAAGAAGAAGGTATTTCCCCGCACCCGATACCTTGTCCTTTAAAGCAGAGGTGGGCCCCTTGTGCCCCCCCAGATGTTTTGTCCTGCAATTCCCATGATCCCTTACCACTGTTTACGATGGAATTTGTAAGCTAAAATAACTGGAGACCCACAAGTTGCTCATCCCGCCTGCTTTAAAGTCTGAAGATTGCAGGGAATGAACATGGGGCTTTCGGCATGCAAAGTATATGCTCCACCATTGAACTATGCTCTCTCTAGGAACCCATCAGGAGCTTGATAATCCGCCTGTTTTTGCTAGCTGCCTGGGATGGGGAAAATGGGGGGGGGTCTGGAGCACCCTTCAAGTCAGTCACTATACATGGCTGGAAGGTTAAACTTTGCTTGATATATAGAAATGTGCACAATCTTATCCTTGATTTGAAAAAGAAAATAAACACAAAGGATAATAAATAAGAAATGATGAAATAAACTATTGGAATGCTGGTAAGCATACTCACTGCAGCATGTAATGATGAAATGTGCTTAAAATCATCTTAACAATATTTCTGAGGATTTTTTCAAGGGGTGGAGGAGTGTGCAGTGCAATGCCAGGTTGATAACAAGATGTCCTGAATGGGCATGTATGAGAGTCAGGACTCCCAGCAAATTGAGAGGATACGTTTGATTCCATTGTATTCTGCCACATCTTTTTCTGCTCCTTCCTCCTTTGGTGATGTGTGTGTGTGGGGGGGGGGGCGGGCTTGGACTTGCTTTTTAGTCTCTCTTCACTTCTCTTCCTTTTTCTGAATAGATAGATAGATAGATAGATAGATAGATAGATAGATAGATAGATATATCCATAGTAACTAATGCTAATGGTGCAGGGAACAATAGCTTAGTGTGTGACAACAAGTGCTATACAAAGGCAGATCCTGAAATACTTTCAGCTGTATTGAAAAGGTTTTGTGAACTTGAAATGATGGGTCAAATGGATGTTTATTCCCTCACAGTTTAAAGTATAAGTTGAACATCGTACAACTACAAAGTACTTTTTTGTGCACAAGTCTGAGGATGTCTATTAGTCAGTCTGCACAGAGACATACCCCTGGTATTGAGAAGCATCCAGCAATTGGTTCAAAGGGCAGCTTCTTCATTGTTATAGGGGCAAGCCATAGAATATACACTACCCCTCCAAGGGTGGGTGAATCAGTCTGTTTCTGAGTCACTTTAATATCTTTTCTCTTTTAAGTTCATTCCATCCCATATATCCCCATTAATCTACAGTTACTATTTAAACAACAACAAAAACACCTCCACATGAAACTTTGCATTTCAATGCATATTTTAAAATGTCTTTTCTATACAAATACGTATTTTAAAATGTATTTTGATTATTATTGTTGTTGTTATCGTTAACAGTATTGTTGTAGTTATTTTAACCAAGAACTATGTTGAATGCTCAGGAAGTGCAAAAATGATGCATAACTATGTTCTGATCTGCACATGTATGTATTGATCCAGTTGGATCCTCATGCAAATCCATTCCATCCTGCATCCTCATTAATCTACAATTATTGTTACTTTTAAAAGCACCCCCACATGTATCTTTGCATTTCAATACTTATTTTGAAATGTTTTTTCTATCAAAATATGTATTTTTAAAAATTGTTTTGATTTATTATTATTGTTTTATTGATATCATTATTGTTATCGTTATCATTTTAATTATTGGTATCTGTCTTATTTTAACCAAGAACTGTGTTTGACACTCATGAAGTGCAAAAGTTATGCATAAATATGTTCTGATCTGCACATGTTTTTATTGATGTTGATGTTTAAAAGGTGTGAAGTTTGGCGTGTTGTGCTCCCTTCCTTTTAATGTTTTAAATGTTTTACTGTTACCAGCATTTTAATGGTTTATTTCATCATTTGTTATTTATTATGTTTTCGTAGTGTGTATCAGTCTCACTTGAACAAGGGAGTAGTGAGCTCTTTTGATCTCTAAGATGCTATTATTATTGTTGTTGTTGTTGTTGTTATTGTTATTATTATTATTGATTGGGTGTGGCAGATGGGTTATTTCAGTGGCGTGCGAGTGGCCCAGCATTTGCTGACATTTTCACGGCTTTCTCTGCTGTTATCTGGAATTATGCAAAATTGAATGTGGGCAATTGAATGCAATTGACAGTGGTCGAATCCAGCTGTGAAATGGAGACTGGAGAGAGGACACCACAGTTGAAATAAACTCCCCAGTGAGGGAAGCAATTTCCAAGAAGTGAACTCAATCCTGGGTGGGTAGGTGACCAAACTTAGAAGGAAACCCTTTAACTATCCTTGAGATTCTGTGGTAGCTAGCTAGGCCAGTCAGATTAACGGGCAGAAATTCAAAAGCTCAGGCTAGAGCTTTTGGCACACAGCGGTGACTATATACCCTTTGGTGGCACAACTGAAACTGTCCCGTTTCAGTTTCTGTTTAATATCTGATATTCTATTTTAAATCTTCGCACTGCCATTAGCTTCTATCAGGTTGTGTATGGGCTTTTTTAAAAAACATTTTAAACTTTTATATTCTATTTCATTGTCTTGTATTTTATGTTTTTACTTACTGCAAACCACCCAGAGAGCTTTGGCTATTGCATGGTATAGAAATGTAATAAATAAAATAAAAAGAAAGAAAGAAAGAAAGAAAGAAAGAAAGAAAGAAAGAAAGAAACTTGTCAGTGATCTTGGGTCATTACCTCAGTTATTATATATATATATATATATATATATATATATATATATATATATATACACACTGCCTTTCAAGGGAAAGCCTTCTCAAGGCAGTTTTCAAGGTAACATTTAAACAAAGAAAATGTAAAATTCAATTAACTGAAATAGCAGCATAAAACATTTTAAGGGCTCAATCCTACAGGGATAGTTGGCTGCTTCTGAACTTGGCGGTGACTGACTATTCAATGCGGGGTATGGGGAGCATGGCGGGCATCATGACAGCATGATTTCAGCTGTCTAGCTGGAGTGCCTTGGAGCGGGGTGGTGGTGGTGGTGATGACGGCACATAGGAAGCATTGTAATGGCCCTTCCGCCATCCCCTCACCTCCCCACCCCCAGGAATCCCCCTTTCCCCCCTCTCCAGGCTTCTCTTATGAGCACGGGATGAACCACGCTGCATACAAGGCAGTGGGGGATGGGAGGAGGAAGGGAGGCAGTTTTCTGGGAACCGACTTTGGAGCGCTGGCTCCAAGCTTGGTTCCCAGAAAATGAAAAATGCTATGGCCCTCTGGCTGCTCTCTAGCAGCCATGGGATTGCACTCTAAATACAAGTAAAAGCTGTAAAAACTCCCAGCTAAAAAAATTAAAATGGTCATCCATTCATTTACAAGTCCTTTGGAACATCGAGGTCTTTAAGGCTGGTTTAAAAACAGTCAGAAAGGGAGTCCATAATAGGGTAGACCATAACCACATAAAAGGTCCCGTCCCTTGTGTCAGCTAACTCCTCTTATTGGTGAGCACATGAGCAGAGGCTTTGTGGCTGATCTTAGGGCCCAGGGAGTTCAAAGTAGGGATGTATGAAAGTCACTTACCGTTTCATGGATCTGCTTCGTGGTGGGGGGGGGAGGCGCTCCATCCCTCCCCCTGGAATCCTCAACGGGAGTTGAGGTGCTCTGTCCCTCCCCCCAGAGTCCTGTCCTGCCGGACATCCGGCCTCTGGGAAGCAGGGATGCAAATGGCAGCTGCCATAGCCGCCACCGTTTACGTCCCTGTACTTAACCGTGATAGGCTACGTAAATATTTACGTAGCCTATCACGACAAAGTAAAAAAAACCCACATACACAAATGGTGGCGGCTATGGCGGCCGCCATTTGCATTCGCTATTTTTCACCATTCTAGCCTATGAAAATGTTTACGTAGGCTAGAACGGCGATAAATAGTGAACGCAAATGGCAGCCGCCATAGCTGCCGCCATTTGCATATGCTGCGCCCAGCTGCGGCCAGCCAGGAGACCAGCCGCTGCACCCACTGCCGCACCTGCTGCCACCACACCTGCCGCTGCCGCACTCGCCGGCACCGCACTCACCGCCGCTGCTGCCCCGCTGCTTCTGCCACCGCTGCTGCCGCTGCCATACCTGTTGCTGCTGCACCTGCCGCTGCCCCGCCGCCACCCCACCGCCCCCGCCGCCACACCTGCCACCGCCGCACACGCTGCTGCTGCCACCGCACCTGCCACTGCTGCACTTGCTGCTACCGTGAGGAGGAGGATTGTATCAGTGTTCCTTAAGGAGGAAAAAAAGGCGGGCTAGAAATGTAATAAATAAATAAATAAAATCAACGTTCATAGTATTGCCCCCAAAAGACAATGCTAAAGAATGCTCTGAATACAGAACCATCAGCCTTATGTGCCAAGCATTAAAAAATATTTCTCAACATTATTCACAATCCAATATATAAGAAATTACAACTGTATATAAGTGAAACACAGTTTTGGATTTAGAAGTGGGATTTGAACAAGAGAAACATTATTTGGAGTTAAGATCTTAATTCAAAGATGTCTTGATATGAATAAAGACATATACTTGGGATTTATTGATTATGACAAAGTTCATCACAAACAATTGATTGACATACTGAGAAACACCAGTATTGAAAGTCAGGAGATTTGGATTATAAAAAATTTGTATTGGACTCAAACAGCCTTAGTTTGTATAGATGGAGAGTTATCTGAAGAAATTAGGGATGTACGAAAGGTACTTACCTTTCGGGGATTATGCTGATGGTGCGGGGGGAGGTGTTCTCCCCCGAAATCCTGGCCAGCCGGCTGTGCTCTACAGCGATTCTGCGGAGCTGCCGGCTGGCTCCGCCAGCAGCTGGACATCTGGCCTCTGGCTAGCAGGGACGCAAATGGCGGTGGCCGTAGCTGCCGCCGTTTGTGTCCCTGCAGTCAGCCGTGATAGGCTACGTAAATGTTTACGTAGCCTATCACGGCTGATTAAAAAAACCCAAAAAAATGCACGTACGTAAATGGCGGCGCCCATGGGTGCTGCCATTTGCGTTCCTTATTTTGGCACGTCTTAGTCTACGTAAACATTTACATAGACTAAGACGGAGAAAATAAGGGGAACGCAAATAGCGTAGACGCTACGCTATTTGCATTCCCCTTCTTTTCGCCTTCTTAGTCTACGTAAATGTTTACGTAGACTAAGATTAGGGGTGGACGAAAGTCACTTACCTGTCATCGAAGGCCGTTCGCGGTGGGGGGGAGGCGCTTCGCTGGTCCCCCCGCGAAGTTCAGGCCGGGAGGGGAGGCTTCCCCCCTTGCCCGGCCGAAATTCAGGCCGGGGAGGAGGCGCCTTGCCTCGCCCAGCCGCGAACGCGAAAGTAAAAAAAAAAAAAAAAAAAGCCCCCTGATAGGCTACGTGACGATTCACGTAGCCTATCACGGCTAGATTTGCAAAGTCAGCCGTGATAGGCTACGTCAATCGTCACGTAGCCTATCACGGGTGACTTAAAAAAAAAAAAAAAAGTGTGTACGGATAATGGCGGCCCCCATAGGGAACTGCCATTCCCATTCCTTATTTGGTCGCTGTAGTCTACGTAAATGTTTACGTAGACTACGGCGAAAATAAGGGCAACGCTATTTGTGTTGCCCTTATTTTCGCCGTAGTCTACGTAAACATTTACGTAGACTACAGCAACTAAATAAGGAATGCGAATGGTGGCTCCCTATGGGGGCCGCCATTCGCGTACGCGCTTTTTCTTCTTTTTTTTTAAAGTCACCCGTGATAGGCTACGTGACGATTCACGTAGCCTATCACGGCTGACTTTGCAGATCTAGCCATGATAGGCTACGTGAATCGTCACATAGCCTATCAGGGGGCTTTTTTTTTTTTACTTTCGCGTTCACGGCCGGGCGAGGCGGCAAGCCTCCTCCCCGGCCTGAATTTCGGCCGGGCGAGGCGGGAAGCCTCCCCCCCCGGCCTGAACTTCGCGGGGGGAGCAGCGAAGCGCTCCCCCCCACCGCGAACAAGCTGCGAGAAAAGGTAAGTGACTTTCATCCACCCCTACTATACAGTCAGTAAAAACAAGACCTGGAGCTGACTGTGGCTCAGATCATGAGCTGCTTCTTGCAAAATTTCGGCTTAAATTGAACAACATAGGGAAAACCACTAAACCATTCAGGTATGACCTAAATCATATCCCTTATGAATACACAGTGGAGGTGAGGAATAGATTTCAGGGATTAGACCTGATAGACAGAGTGCCTGAGGAACTATGGACAGAGGTCCGTAACATTGTTCAGGAGGCAGCAACGAAATCCATCCCAAAGAAAAAGAAATGCAAGAAAGCGAAGTGGCTGTCTAATGAGGCTTTACAAGTAGCTGAGGAAAGAAGGGAAGCAAAAAGCAAGGGAGAAAGGGGAAGATATAGCCAACTGAATGCAGAGTTCCAGAGAATAGCAAGGAGAGACAAGAAGGCCTTCTTAAATGAACAATGCAAAGAAATCGAAAACAACAGAATGGGAAAGACTAGAGATCTCTTCATGAAAACTGGAGATCTCAAGGGAACATTTTGTGCAAAGACGGGCATGATAAAGGACAAAGAAGGCAGGGACGTCACAGAAGCAGATGAGATTAAGAAGAGGTGGAAAGAATACACAGAAGAACTATACAGGTAAGATCTGAATGTCCCTGATAGCTATGATAGCGCGGTCAGTGAACTTGAGCCGGACATCCTAGAAAGTGGTCAAGTGGGCCTTAGGAAGCATTACTAACAACAAAGCTAGCAGAGATGACAGTCTTCCAGCTGAGCTATTTAAAATCCTAAAAGATGATGCTGTTAAAGTGCTGCATTCAATATGCCAACAAATTTGGAACACTCAACAATGGCCGCAAGACTGGAAAGGTCAGTTTACATTCCAATTCCAAAGAAGAGCAACGCCAAAGAGTGTTCAAACTTCTGCACAATTGCGCTCATTTCACATACCAGCAAGGTGATGCTCAAAATCCTACAAGCTAGGCTTCAGCAGTATGCGAACTGAGAACTACCAGAAGTACAAGCTGGGTTTCGAAGAGGCAGAGGAACTAGAGATCAAATCGCCAACATTTGCTGCATCATGGAGAAAGTAAGAGAATTCCAGAAAAAATGTCTATTTCTGCTTCATTGACTACGCTATAGCTTTTGATTGTGTGGATCACAACAAACTGTGGCAAATTCTTAAACTGATGGGAGTACCAGACCACCTTACCTGTCTCCTGAGAAACCTGTACGAGGGTCAAGAAGCAACAGTAAGAACCAGACATAGAACAACCGAGTGGTTCCAAATTGGGAAAGGAGGACGACAAGGCTGCATATTGTCACCCTGCTTATTTAACTTATATGCAGAGTACATCATGAGAAATGCCGGGCTGGATGAATCAGAGGTCGGAATTAAGATTGCTGGGAGAATTATCAACAACCTCCGATATGCAGACGATACCATCCTAATGGCAGAAAGCGAAGAGGATCTCAAGAGCCTCTTGTTGAGGGTGAAAGAGGAGAGTGCAAAAGCTGGTTTGAAACTCAACATTAAAAAAACTAAGATCATGGCATCTGGCCCCATCACTTCCTGTCATATAGAAGGGGAAGAAATGGAAGCAGTGACAGATTTTACTTTCTTGGGCCCCAACATCACCGCAGATGGTGACTGTAGCCATGAAATTAAAAGACGCTTGCTCCTTGGGAGGAAAGCTATGGCCAACCTAGACAGCATAGTAAGAAGGAGAGACATTACCTTGCTGACAAAGGTCTGTCTAATCAAAGCTATGGTTTTCCCAGTAGTAATGTATGGCTGTGAGAGCTGGACTATAAGGAAGGCTGAGCGCCGAAGAATTGATGCTTTCGAACTGTGGTGCTGGAGAAGACTCTTACGAGTCCCCTGGACTGCAAGGAGGTCAAATCAGTCCATACTAAAGGAAATCAACCCTGAGTGCTCATTGGAAGGACAGATACTGAAGCTGAAGCTGAAATAATTTGGCCACCTAATGCGAAGAGAAAACTCTCTGGAAAAGACCCTGATGCTGGGAAAGACTGAAGGCAAAAGGAGAAGGGGACGGCAGAGGATGAGATGGCTAGATAGCATCACCGATGCAATGAATATGAACTTGAGCATAGTCCGGGAGAGAGCACAGGACAGGAAGGCCTAGCGTGCTATGGTCCATGGGGTCACGAAGAGTCGGACATGACTGAACGACTGAAGAACAACAACAAATCTTGTACTAAGGATTTGGATGGTAAGATGCTATGTGTTCTCAATATTATTTTATGGAGTGGAGGTTTGGGCACTTAAAAAGAACAACCTGATGAAAACCAAATACAATGTGGATATACCGACACATGCTGAAAATACCGTGGACTGATCAAGTAACACATGTGAACAGACTATGCAGAGTAAGCAAACAAAGAGAATTGGTAATGATCATCAAGAGAAGAAAGTTACAATACCTTGGTCATATTATCTGAGGCGAAAAATACTCTATACTCCAACTTATTATACAAGGGAAAATGGAAGGAAAAAGATCAATAGGAAGAAGACGAACACCATGGTTAAAGAATTGGAGGGAAAGGTTCAGCTGTACTTCTATACAACTATTCAGAGCAGCGGCATCAAAAACAGAAAACGCTGTAATTATAGCTTACCTCCAATATGAGATGGCACCTTAAGAAGAAGAAGGTGCAAATTGGCCTCCAGTCAATAGCAATGCCACTGAAGTTCAGCCTTACCTAAAAGGGAATAAAACTTTGACTAGCCTCTAAAATTCCCTGGAGCCTGACAAATCATCATTTATTTTTTGTTTGTTTGTTTGTTGTTCTGGAGCTACAATTAATGTCTAAGATTTAGACAAGAGAGATCGGCCAAATTGTGTTTGCTTACAAGCAATACATAGGCATGGGTCAACTCAGAAGGTTGACTCATACAACTCATACTTGTTCTGAGCACAGCCATAAATTCGCTGTAATGGGTGGGCATGGCTATCCACCCAATTAGGGATGGCGGAGAATTTCTCCCTGAAAATTCGGGGGGCCGAGCGCCAACGTGTTCGGCCCCCCGAACAAGTTTCGGGGAGAAATCCTCCGCCCCCCCGCCCCCCGCCCCCCCCCGGGACGGGACTTACCTTCCCTGAATGTCCCTCCCGGCGGCGGGTCCGGCTGGTGGTTCGTCCGGTGTTCGAGCGGGGCGGGAGTGGCAGCCGGTCTTTTGACCGGCTGCCGCACCCGCCATTGCAATGAAAGAAAAAAAAAAAACGTCCCCTGATAGGCTACGTGACGATTCACGTAGCCTATCACGGCAAGATTTGCAAAGTCAGCCGTGATAGGCTACGTGAATCGTCACGTAGCCTATCACGGGTGACTTTAAAAAAAAAAAAAAGTGTGTACGGATAATGGCGGCCCCCATAGGGAGCCGCCATTCCCCTTCCTTATTTGGTCGCTGTAGTCTACGTCAATGTTTACATAGACTACGGCGAAAATAAGGGCAACGCTATTTGCGTTGCCCTTATTTTCGCCGTAATCTACGTAAACATTGACGTAGACTACAGCAACTAAATAAGGAACGCGAATGGCGGCTCCCTATGGGGGCCGCCATTCGCGTACGCACTTTTTTTTTTAAAGTCACCCGTGATAGGCTACGTGACGATTCACGTAGCCTATCACGGCTGACTTTCCAGATCTAGCCGTGATAGGCTACGTGAATCGTCACGTAGCCTATCAGGGGACTTTTTTTTTTTACTTTCGTGTTCGTGGCCGGGCGAGGCGGGAAGCCTCCTCCCTGGCCTGAATTTCGGCCGGGCGAGGCGGGAAGCCTCCCCCCCCGGCCTGAATTTCGGCCGGGCGAGGCGGGAAGCCTCCCCCCCCCGGCCTGAACTTCGTGGGGGGAGCAGCGAAGCGCTCCCCCCCACCGCGAAAAAGCTGCGAGAAAAGGTAAGTGACTTTCATTCACCCCTACACCCAATGCCCCCCCCCAAAAGCCTTGCCCAGAGACATTCATGGCAGAACATAAGAACATAAGAATGGCCATGCTGGAACAGGCCAAGGATCTATCTAGGCTAGGGATGTATGAAAGTCACTTACCTTTTCACAGGGGTGATTCGTGGAGGGGGGGAGGCGCTCCGCACCTCCCCCCAAAATCCTAACTCGGCTGGCTCCATTCTGCGGCAACTCCGCGGAGCCACCAGCCGGATGCATTCACAGGCATCTGGAGCCTGTGGACAAAAATGGCGGCAGCTACGTCAGCTGCCATTTGCGTTTCTGTTTTTGGTCATGATAGGCTATGTAAATATGTATGTAGCCTATCATGGTGAAAGACAGGGGTGCAAATGGCGGCCGCTATGCCATTTGCACCCCTGTTTTTTACCGTGATAGGCTACGTAAATATTTACATAGTCTATCATGACAAAAAGATACCAGGAACGCAAATGGCGGCAGCTACGGTGACAACCATTTGCGTTCCCTTTTTTGCCATGATAGGCTACGTAAATACTTAATACTGCAAATGGCATCCCTGCATTAGCCGTGATAGGCTACGTAAGTATTTACGTAGCCATCACAGCCTAAATGGGGAAGCGATTGGCGGCCACATATGCGGCCGCCATTCACAAAGCAGCACGAATGGCACCAGGTAAGTGCTCCATTTTGCATGCCTTTCGCCGGGTGGTGGGGCAGGGGGCTTCGTTCTGCCACGTATTTTGGGGGGCTGAATGCACTGGCATTCGGCTTCACTGAGATCCATGGCAGAATTCTCTGACATCCCAAATCTAGGCCAGCATTCTTTTCACACGGTGGCTGCCCAGCTGCCCACGGGAAACTCACAAGCAGAACATGAGTGCAACAGCACCCTCCCACCCATGTTCCCCAGCAACTGGTGTACATAGGCATACTGCCTCTGATATTGGATGTAGCATAGAGCCATCAGGACTAGTAGCCATCCATAGCCTTTTTCCTCCAGGAATTTGTCTAACCCCCTTTGAAAGCCATCCAAATTGGTGGCCATCACATTAAGATGACAGCAGCTGGAGGTTTGCATTTCACCTTGAAGCAATTCCATGCCCAGCTGCCAGTAAGAGAATGTAAATAAATCAATGGGAATAGTAGGGTGTCTTGGTGGGCACCAAGGAAGGTGTCTGGAACGCATTGGTGCCTGTGGGTACCACATTGACTACCCCTGAGACAGAGGTTGCCTTAGTTTTTCCAAAAGCAGCAGACCAGTGTCTCCTCTCCCTCTCTCCCTCATAACCTTGAGTAAATCAGAACATGTGACATGGCATTTTTACATTACAGAGAGCTTGCAAGTGGCGGTCAATGGAGTAGAATAGGGTCAATGAAATTCATGATGCAATGCAATAACCTCATACATTTTCTTTTAATAGGCTATTATTTACAGGAGGAAATAAAGCAGAGCCCACAGGTGGGATAGGGAGGAGGGAAGGCAGTGAGCACTATGGGGCAGAAGGAATGGACAGGCAGGAAACATACAGCATGGTTCAGTCAAGGCAAGCAAAGTAGGTGGTGATTTTTATTCCGTCAAGAGCTCAGTCTCAGAGGAGACTTTGTAGATTTCCTGAGCTTGACTGATTCACTCAGATTCCACCCACTTGCTGATGATCACAAAGCCCGAAAGGGGAAGCCCTCTGGACTGGAGTCTGGCACTGCACCATCTCACTGTGTGTAAGCATACTTCCTGTGTCATGTTCAGGATCAGAGGAGTTGGAGTCCAAGATCACTGGAGGTTAAGTAGGGATGTACGAAACTCACTTACCTTTGCTCTGTCCCCCCCCTGCGGAATCCTCGACGGGGGAGGGAGGCAATCCTGTCCTCTCCCTCCCCTGGAATCCTCGACTGCCGGCTCCGCTCTGCGGCCAGGCCATGGAGTAGCCGGCCAGGGCTGATTGCAGCCAGATTTCCAGCTGCGGATGGCCTGGTGCAGACGCAAATGGCGGCCGCCGTAGCAGCCGCCATTTGCGTCCAGCTAGACAGCCATGATAGGCTACATAAGAATTTCTCAGTCAGCAGCACCACTGGCCCCTCAGCCTCTGCATATGGGTCACTGATAGACTTTGGATTGCGATTGCTACATGCATTCACTGTGACTGTTCAAGTCTCTCCAGCAGTTAACCAATTCCTGTTGCATGTGGGCTGTTAATCTGTGATAAGTTCTTCCCTGTGGCCGAGTCTTAAATTCTATCTTGAACTCCAAGATGGTGATGTTTTGGGCTTATTTAGCTATGAATTGCTAACAGTATTGTATCCCTCCTATTGTGGAGAGTCCCAATAACTGATTTACTACACCCCTTCCCCCACTTTGTGATATATCCTATTATAAGTAAGCCTTTGGTTGCCAAGCTTCATATATTGGTAAGTTTTAGATCTGATCTTTTTCCTGTTCATTTGATCGTATCTCCCCACCTCCCCCTGGGTTTTGTCTAGACATTCTACTCATAGTCCTTCAGAGCAAAACTGAAAATAAATTTAGAGGCTCCTGATGCATGAGGAATACTGAGGGATGCAGAAAGGGTTTCATAAGAGTCAGCAAAATCTTAGCAGTGGAAGGAGTAGGTGAGGGTTCCCCATGTCCATTCATAATCAGAGGTGTAGTGGTCAGTTCTGATGTGCAGGTACTCATCATCGCAGTCCTCATAACCACACCCCAGAGGAGAGTCCAAGCATGCAGGCCTCTGTGTTGATCCACATCAACAAACCAGTTCTAGCTGTTTCCATCTCCACCAGGAGCAGGTCTTTTGTCAAGCTAAGGGGTCTGAATTGCCTATTCAAAACCAAGCTGTCTCCAAATATTTTGCATTAAAACAGGAATAGTTCAAAACTTGCTGATGGGAAAATCTATTTTCTCCAGCTAGTCTGACGATGGCAGCGAAGGTCAGAGGGAACAGGGAAACACAGGAGTGGGGGTGTGGGGCAGAGGTTATCAGTGCCCCTGATAATCAAAATGTGCTGGTGCTGCGTTCCTGCAAGCCCTGGTTCCACTACACCACTGCTTATGAACTGTGAGCCTTTCGACACACTACCCACAATGAGGTGGTACCGTTTGGGGTTTTACGAGGTTGGCCTGGAGATAGAGGGACTGAATGTTCCGCTATGTTAACCAAACAAAACAAAGCATCCCTGCATGTAGTTAACTAGTACAGATAATCTAATACATCCATTTCCAATCACTGTCCTTGGAAAATTGGATGCTGCCGCATACTGAGTCACACCATTGAGCCATCTAGCTCAGTACTATTGACACTGACTGGAAGCAGATCTCTAGGGTTTCAGGGAGGATTTTTTTCCTGCCCTACTTAGAGATGCTGGGGATCTGAGTGTCATCGAATGTGGGACCTTCTGCATGCAAAGCAGGTGCTCTACCACTAACCTATAGACCCCCCTCCCCATTTGCATGTGACACAGTCTCGTTTCTGCATTAATTAATCTATCTGTTTATTTCTGCATGGATTATGACCACCACTTTTGCCTCAGCCTAAAGCCCATTGGACTGAAACCTGTGTGCTTGACCCTTTGCTTGCCAAATTGACTATTCTATTGCATGTCGCCCTGTATTTGCTTGCAAAGACCCAGGACTTTGTCTAGAGCAGGACACTTTGCATTAGGACATTTTGCCTGTTTGCTCTTATTTTTTAACCAAAAATCTACTTCCCTCCCATTTCCACCAACTGGTTCTGGTCCTGCCCTCTGGAGCAACAGGGAGCATGGCTTAGGGATGGATGGACTCACCTCTATCTGGGGCACAGGGGAGCTCGATGACCCCCACACACACGCTTGGCCTGGACCCACTCGGCAAGCCTCCCTGCTCACCCTGCCCATGCATGCCGAGCCATGTGAGCCGCCCGTCCTCTGTGCACCAAGGATTCTGGCAGGCAAGCCCTTGTGCTTTATGCACACAAGAGCTTGACTGCTGGAGTCCTTGGTGTTACGTGCACCCCATTTGCTCTAGCCCTGTCCTCCTCACAAGGGGGAGAGGGCTAGAGTGCTTGGGGCACCGAGGACCATCCTGCTCCTGCTGGCTGTCAAGGCCTTCCTTGACAGCTGGCAGAGGCAGGATGAGTCCAAGGCACCACTCCCAGCTGCTTGCCGAGCTCTGGGTGTCAGGGTGGACACTGAGCCCATAGAATCCCAGAGTAGTTCTGATTCTGAGGAAGAGCAGTCGCTCCTGGGAGAGGAGCACGCTCCTCTTTCCCAGGGCCCACAGCTGAGATTCCTCCCACCAGCATTCCTAGCTTAGATAGCAGTCCTGGGAGTGACAGAGCACGGGAAGCAGACTTGATGGATGCGTAATGCCGACGTAGAGAGTGGCGCCAAATGGAGGGCGCAGAAAGGAGGCGTAGTGCCCGCTTGGCGCACAAACAACGGCTGTGCCCAGAGGATCCAAGGGAAAAGGGGAGGGACTCTCCCTAGTCCTTAAGTTCAGGGGTCTGCCAGTAATTCCCTTTCAAATGGGGACCAACTGTTCCAACAAGTAGGGCATAGGTACTGTGCTGCTCAGATCTAGTTGCAAACGGTATAGTTGTTAAGTTGTAAAAGAAGAATAAAGCTTTGAAAGGAATCCCTTTGTCTGTGTCTGGACTTGGCTACTGGATTAGACTGAGAGAGGCCTCCAAGGAGCCCTTGACACCGGAGCACTTGGCAGCTGGGTCCATCAGCACCCTAAGGCTCAGCGAGCAGGGACCAGGGGGCTGGGCACGGGGGAGTCCACTGGCCTCCCGGACCAACCCGAGTGCTCGCGACATCCCTAGCATGGCTTCTTCATCTTCCGCATATCAGTCTTTCAGATATTTGAAGGCAGTGATTATATCTTTCGTTAGTATTGCCTTCTCCTAGTTAAACATACCCAGCTGAACTATGCTGTAATGAAAATAAAATAAAATAACATCTTGAGGGGAGGTGCAACACAGCAAAGTGCAACTTGCAAAATAGGGGGGAGGTGGGGGGGGTCTAAAAAGCAATGTCTGCTATATTAGCAGAACACACAAGTGAAGGACACAAGGGTGGGTGTGGGGAACCCCAACATGTTATGCAAACCTCCACATACCATGCAGCTGTCAAATATTATTTTTATATGCATTGCTTAGAGTATCATTCACTTTGGCCCTGGGCCTCTCTCTCCCCCCCGCCCCCCCGAGTGGGCCCACAAAATCCACCTCCAAATACTAGGTGGATTACATTACATTTGAATTAATTGATTCTCGGCTTAGGCTAGTATGCTTTGCAAATTAATTTTCTGCCTTCCTAATATATGGGCATTTGTTTTGTTTTGTTTTGCCTTCTGTTATTATTCTCCTTGCCTTACAGGTTGCTTCCATGATGAAGTATGAAGCAATGCTTTTGCTCTTCTCTCTCATGTGGTTCTGCCTTCTGTTATGGTTCATCTTTCCTTTTCCACTCCATCTCAGAAGAGTTTAAGAAACCTGATACCTTGGCCATCTCTATGGTCAAGATGTCTTTGAAATCTAATAAGCCTAGACATGAAAAATGCATATATTTCAGTCATGTACATGAAAATAACTGAGAACAGTTCAAATATGAAATAGAAAGGAAGCGTTTACATAAATATATAAGCAAGAATAGATATTGATATAGATCTACACATTTGTGATGTGCATCAGATTTGGCTGAAGACAAAGTCCAAGCCAAATCAAGCTCCTTTGGACCATTTCTGGTTCTTCTTGAGGTGGAGTGGGCTTCACTCTAGTACTCAGAACCTGAGCTGAATCCTGCATGTGGCATTATTCATTTTTATGTATTTGTTTCATTCCTCCAAGGAGCCCAAGGTGGTGTACATGATCCACCTCCTCTCCATTTTCTCCTCACCATTACCCTGTGAGTTAGGTTAGGCTGAGAGTCAGTGACTGGCCCAAAGTCACCCAGTGAGCTTCATGGCTGAGTGGGGACAAGAACCTGGATCTCCCTAGGCTCAGTCCAACACTCTAACTGCTACACTACACTGGCTGTCATTGCAGATCTTCCCACTGACCTTTTCATTATAAAAAATGAAGCTGTGGCCCCAACTTGACATATCTCACCTCTGTATTTCTGGGTGCAATCACAACCACAAGTTCATAATTTTCACATATGATCCAATGAAGATCATCATGTTAAGGAAACGGATCAGATTTCAGGGCTTCTTTCATTTGTTTCACCCTGAAAGTAGTTAGAGATGAGTTGAGGCTGAGAGTCAGTGACTGGGCCAGAGTCACCCAGTGAGCTTCATAGCAGAGTTTGGATTAGAGGTCATGTCTCCCCAATCCTAGTCCAGCACTCTGTTGTTTGCAATTTGGATTTGGAAAGGCAGACAGCATGTCTACAAAACTGGAGTATTTTGCTTTCATTTCTCTGAACATTGATGAAGGGAAAAGGGGAGTGAGTGAGTGAGTGAGTGAGTGAGTGAGCGGGTTGAAAAAATACCAAAAGTGTGTGTGTGTGTGTGTGTATTTAAAAAAAAAAAAAAACTCACAAAAATATGTATGAATGCTCATGTGGACTAAAAAAATGCAGTCCTATGCAGAAACAGGACAAAATGAACTTAGTGGTGGTAAAAAGTAACCTAACTGAGCTTGACAGTATCATCCATCTGCAATCCTGAGCAATTCTGCAAAAGGGAAAACTTGGACATTCCATTACATGCTCACACACACATATGGCAGCTCTGTTGTTGGCAATTAGAAAAAATCCAAAATCCTTTATTAGGGTAACTCAAAGATTACACGCGCGCGCACACACACACACAAGCTTTCAAAATCTCCAGATTTCTTCCTCAGACAAGCAGCTTGGTGTTAGAAGTGGGATAGTGGGGTGGAGGGGGCTGAGTGGATCTTGTGGTCAGGATCTCTGCATAGTCAAGTGAAGAAAAGCAAGGAATAAAACAGAGGCAATGAATGACAATAGAAATGGTCAAAGCAAGTTGTCAAAGAATTGGTATGAAATGGTACCACAATCTTCTCTCTCTCTCTCTCTCTCTTCCCTGCAACTACTAAGGATCATTGAGAATTTGTTTCAGTTTGGTTTTGATAAGAATTTACCAAAAGCTGCAATGTTTTCCATATTTGGGAGAAGAAAATAATTTGAGATTCAAAACATTTGAATGTGGGAGAAACCAGAACTGGCAGTTTCCTGCATCCAGGTCCAGGGCTTTGAGTGGGTTGCTTTCAAAAGTCTTGGCTTGAATCCCTGTGTATTCAGCCATGGTCATGCTGAATTAGGGTGTTGCAGGAGCCCAAGAGAGGGGTGGAGTCCAACAACCCCCACACCCTTGGCCTCCCAGACCCTGTTTGCCATGCCACCACATCCTTCCTGACCCGTTTGCCAAACGTTGTGTGGTCCATGAGTGCCCAGCAGCTGCCCATCCCCTTAGGAAGCCACCATTTTGCATAAAAATGGTGGCTCAGGGTTTTCTGGAAATGTTATATTACATAAATAGCAGCCATAAAGGGGCCATTTCTGTGACATTAGTCATGCCACTTTTTCTTTCTTCTTTTTCTGACAGACTCCTTATCTTTAACAGCTATATACAGGCAGGTACATCATGCTCCTCTCCATACTGGGAATATCCGCACCTATTAAATTTAACCAGGGCCAATGTAGGTGGCTGAGAATTTTATTTTCTGCTGTTCAACATCTATATGAAGCTATTGGGAGATGTCATTAGGAGTTTTGGGGTGGGGTGTCACCAGTACGCTGATGATACCCAGCTCTATTTCTCCCTGTCATCAGAGTCGGCTGAGGCAGTGAATGTGCTGGACCAGTGCCTGGAGGCTATAATGGGCTGGATAAGGGCCAATAAACTGAAGGTAAATCCTGTAGGGATGTTAGAGAATTCTGCCACAGATCCCAGGGGGGCCGAATTCCAGTGAATTTGGCCCCCTGGAATCCATGGCGGAACAGAGCCCCCCACCCCACCACCCCTCAAAAGCGCCATGAAACGGAGCCTACCTGGCTGCGGCTCCGGCTCCAGTGGTGGCAGCGGCGGTGGCAGCGACTCCGGCCACTGCCGGGCTGCTGCGGCTGCAAATGCGTCCCTATGCCGGCCCGTGATAGGCTACGTATATATTTATGTGGCCTATCACGGCTAAAGCAGGGATGCAAATGTCATCCTCTATGCCATTTGCATTCCTGCTTTAGCCATGATAGGCTACGTAGCCTATCACGGCTAAAGTGGGAATGCAAATGGTGTAGGGGACGCCATTTGCATCCCTGTTTTAGCTGTGAGGGGCTATGTAAATATATTTGTAGCCCATCACAGGCCATTGTAGGGACGCAAATGGCGTCCCCTACACAGGACGCCATTTGCGTCCGCAGCAGCCCGGCAGCGGCTGGAGGCCCCACTGCGGGTTGGCCTGGTTGGCAGCTCTGCGGCCTGGCTGCAGAGCGGAGCTGGCAGGGCAGGATTCCGGATGGGAGGAACGGATCGCCTCCCCCCCATTGAGGATTCCAGGGGGAGTAACGGATCGCCTCCCCCCACTTGCAGAACCCGGCGGAGCCACATAAGTGGGGTTTCGTACACCCCTAAAATCCTGACAAGATGGAAGCTCTGTGGATTGGTGGTTAAGTCGGTAATTAGGTAAGTGACCTGTCCTGGACAGGTTTGCACTCCCCTTGAAGGAGCAGGTGCATAGCTTGGGAGTACTCCTAGATCCATCCCTGTCACTGGAGCCCCAGGTGGACTCCGTGGCCCGGAGTATATGACTGCACAAGAACTGAGATCTGTTGGAGGGGACCTCATCTGCGAGAGACATACACTATGGTGGGATGTGGGAGAGAGCCTTCTCTGCTGTGGCACCCTGGTTGTGGAGTGCCCTCCCCTTGGAGGCCTGATTGGCACAGGCATTGGTCTCATTTCATCGCCAAGTAAAAAGTGTTTTGTTACCAAAAAGCCTTTGTGGGCTAAATGCATTCCCCAGCACATTGTTTTAACTGTTTTATTGTTTTAGATTTTAACTGGCTTTAGCTGGTTTAATAGTTTAATATGTTTTAGGTGTTTAAATTAGGTGTTGTATACTATTTACATTAATTTTATCTGTATGCTGCCCCGAGATCTTAATGATATAGGGTGGGATTGAAAAGTTTCAAATAAATAAATAAAAAAAATTGGCTATATTTTACCAACATTCACAAACTCTGTCATATTTGGCAGAGAAAGCACTTCAGATCTTAAAAACAGGAGTACAGGAGAAAGTGAAACTGACAGGTTTGCCCATCCCTAGGAATTACAAACCTTCTTAATATCCCAAGGGTCTGGGTGTGTGAGAGTGTGTGTGTGTGTGTGTGTGTGTGTGTGTGTGTGCGCGGGCAGTATAACATCTTCCAAACACACACACACACACACACACACACACACTAAACACATTTCTCTACAGAAGCTGCCTGCTTTTCCAAAGGCTTCTCTGTTGGCCGACAAGCCCTTTTCTTTTCTTTTCTTTTTTTGCTATATAGAATGGTCCAGCTCACCATTCATATTTTCTTTTCTTTTCTGCTACATCCCACTGAGATAGCTGGAAGGGAAATGAATATATAGGCTAAGGTGAGACCCAGGAGAAAAGCAATAATGCCAATAACTTTCTCTGAATACCTGCGAGGGAATTGTACCTTCAAACTGATGGAATGGCACACCTCTCACAAGAAAGAGAGGGCAGTTTATGCTATGAAATTGCTTAGAGGATCTTCAGCAGACAAGATGACCATTTGGTTTCTTAAGGTCCTCCAGACAATGTTCTGATGGCAGCAGATGAACTGTAGTGTTATTTGAGTATGCTTTTAAACCTGCAGAAATCCCTCCCAAAATAATCCCTTCTAGGGATGTGTGAATCAGCAAAACTCGAGCTTGCCAAAGTTCTCTGAATTCTGTCTCAAAGCTCATTCCGGGCTGAGCCTAGATCAGATTGCGAGCTTTGTTTTCTTTCTTTTCACATGAAAATCCATGTGCATTTGCATGTGCATTTTACCAAATGTATGCATCTTTGCAATGTACATGTTCTTCTCCCATTACTTAAAGCATATTTGTGTGCATGTTTCAAAAGTATGTATTTTTCCTGTGCATTTTTTTTCAAATGTATGCATGCTGTTGAACAGATGTATTTATGTATCTATGTAGAATCTGTGAATAACACTGCAAGCTCGGAAATATATGGAGTTTGATCTCAGATTGTGTCTGAGTCCATGTTCGATCTGGAAGATGTGAACTGATCAAAAACAAAATGAAACAAAGTAATCATACATCCCTATCCCTTTCCCAACATCATTGTCATAATTGGTAAGGAAAACACTCAGAATAGGAGCTACAGTCATTAGTGCAAAACAAATATCTTATAAAGGATACATTATGAACAACTCCATTATCAATTATATTAGTGTTGTTTAAATCAGATTTTACTTCTGAAGTGGCACAGATAGAAGAAAGAATACCATAAATTATGAATTGGATCTAACTGGAAGTCACCGTTGTCTCCCATACCCTGACTCTCTTTGCCCCAGGCAACTCACTTGACCTCCCATTCTGATATTCAGTTCAACGAACGTCCATCCTTTCCTCATTCCAATGAGTGGTCTGACCTTACTTTGAAGTGATCTGAATTTATTTTTGTTCTCTAATGTAGGGCACTCAATATTTAATGTGCCTTCTCTCCAATACCCTATCTAAGCAAATTCAGTAATGTTCCTGCTTTGAGACATCTAAGTTTGCTCAAACATTGAGAGTTGTCAAAAATGGTGCATTTTTGGTGCATGGTCCCTCAATGAGTCTTTTTCATTCCTCAGTTGCCTGAAATCTTGGGGAGAGGATGGAGGGGAGATCTACATAGCTACAGTGTAAAAAAGAACCAGTGTGGTGTAATGAGTCATAGAATCATAGAATAGTAGGGTTGGAAGGGCCCTATAAGGCCATCAAGTCCAACCCCCTGCTCAATGCAGAGGTCCAAGCCAAAGCATCCCTGACAAGTGGCTCTCCAGCCTTGTCTTGAATTCCTCCAGTGTGGGAGAGCCTATCACCTCCCTAAGGAATTGGTTCCATGGTTGTATTGGACTGGACCTTGGAGAACCGCCCAGAGAGCTTCGGCTATTGGGCGGTATAGAAATGACATAAATAAATAAATAAATCTGGGTTCCAGTTCCTACTCTGCCATGAAGCTCACTGGGTGACTCTGGGCCAGTCACTGACTCACTGCCTACCTCACCTCACAGGGTTGTTGTGAGGACAAAATGGAGAGGAGGTGGAGGATCACATACACCACCTTAGTCTCCTTGGAGGAAAGATGGAGTATAAATGATACAAGGAGAAAGACTATGTAAGCCATCTCGAGTTCCTGGCAAGAGGGAAAAAGGTGGGTTATAAATGAACTACAACTGCTACTGCTACTGCTACTTCTATCATCAACTACAGCAATAATAGAAGGAGGGCATGTGGTGGGAAGAGGCTGAAATAACTTCCTGTCTATTGCCAATACTTCTCAGTGGCAACAGAACAGGGGCACAGAGGAGGCTGGAGCTGCAAGGTACACACAGTGAGTGGAGAGTGGTAACAGGGCACAATGCAGGGCAATGCGGTCATTATCCCTTGCCCTTCCTGGTTATTGTACACTATTCATACACAGAATAGCCACAAAAATGGGGGTTGGACTCGATGGCCTTGTAGGCCCCTTCCAACCCTACTATTCTATGATGCTATGAAAAGCTTTACATTTCCAATAACGTGGTCACCTCACAGCCATGCCCTGGACCAAAATCAATGTATGGTGGTGACCTTTGGCAGGGCTACCACTGACACCAGACATCATCTAGAGATGTACAGGAATGTTGTTTCTGTTTGAAAAAGCAAGCAAACACATCCGGTTTGCAGTCCCAAATGCAAACATGAGCAGGTGTGCCTTTCTTTGAGAAATGTTTGCAAATTCCTGAATTTGTGACTGTGCTCAAAAAATGTGTGTGTGTGTGTGTGTGTGTGTGCATGCGCGCACGTGTGTGCACACATGTGTGTGTTTAATGCGCATTTTGAAATGCACCTTTTCCCCTCCAAAATAATACACATCCCCATGCTTTAGTCGGTGGGGGAGAGTGCACATTTTGAAAAATGTGCACAAACATGCCTTAATCAATGGGAGAAAACTTCATAATTTTCAACGATGTGTGAAATTGATGCATACATTTGGAAAATTCTGCATGAAAATATGCACAAATTTTCATGCAAAAAGAAAAAAATGATTGCAATCTGATGCAGACATGAGATGGAATATGAGCTTTGAAGTGAAATCTGGAGAACTTTGATGAGCCTCTTCCTTCCTCCTCTCTCCTTGCTTGCAAATACTCATCTCCTTTTCATTGTTTTAATGAACCCTGGTTAGAGATATAAATGCACTGTTGTTGTTGTTGTTTTTGCTAACAATGGCTAGCTCCCATCAGAGTTTGCAACTGCAGCTGTGGGTATGCAAACTGTAATTTGAGCTAACTGTGGAGATTTAAATACTGGTGGAGATGTAATGATATCCTGAAAGCAAGCCGAGGGAGGGATTGAGTGAGGTATTGGAAAGAATATCCAAGTCTACATGGTGTGTCCATCTAACCACAGTTACACAATTTAACAACATTACAACAATGGTCAGATCTGTCATTTCCAGGAATAGTCACAGCTGGCATATTGGCCTTAGCTGTGCAAAAGTGCTCCTGTTCCCTGCAAAACATGGCCAATCAGGTTCAGGTCTAAATCCAAAAGTACACATAAATTGTGACATCTGTAAGAGAACTGCACACACACACACACATACATACATACATATATATATATATATATATATGCGGAGGCGTGGGAGAGACAGACAGACAGACAGACAAGGTGAGATGGCAAGATATTTTAGTAACATAGAAATATAATAAATATATCTGATTCATAGGTTGAACCCCTATTCCCTAATCTGTCTCTCTCCTGTCTTGGAAGTTGGAACTCCTCTGACTTGTCACTGTTTTGATTCAAAACGTGAACGGATTCCTTGAATTTAGATGGAAAAGAGAGCAGGGATGTCTGTCACTGGCAAATCCAGTTCTTTTTTTGACTTGACGAAATTCTGCAGCATGTACAACTCAATTTGCATTTGTGAGCTGATCTGTAGGCTTTCCCCCCAACCTCCAGGAATTGTTCTTGCACATTTCCCCCCCACACACACACACAGGTTTCACAATTTGCACAAATTTTTGAGCAATTTGCACAAATTATACCCAGATTTGCACAAGTTTGGCCATAATTTCCACAAATTGCTCAGCAATGTGCAGCTATTGCTCAAAAATCGGCACAAATTACAGAACTTGAAGAGGAGAGTGTGTACAAAATGCCTAGAGAATCCTCCAGCTTGCCTGACTCACTGCAGACTGAGTCAGGCACTGCAGTCTGCAGCGAGAACTGGAACCAAGTCCAAAGTTGTCTCTTCCCCATAGCTAGATCTGAAGCTAGATTGAAATGGAGCCAAATATTCCACCTCATCCAGAAAGGTCCCAGGATCAATCACTGGCATGTCTAGGTATAGCTGTGAAAGACTCCTGCCTGAAATCCTGGAGAGAAGGAGTATATCCCTGTTGGTCTGCTGGACCCATCTGCAGCTTTCAATAGCACTGAACCTGGTATCCTCCTGAAACAACTTGCTGGGTTGTGACTTTGAGATTTGCTAAACTAATTGAGATTCTTGAAGCTTGGAAAAAGTCCCTATAGTTCCTTAGCCTCAGCAGCATCCTCAGAATTTGCCTAAATTGTACATTTACATGAAATTTGGCAGCAACATCATTTTTAACCAATGGAATAGTACCAGTTTCTGATAGTTGGGAGTATAGGCCTACATTTCCTCTTTTTCTGTCTAATGGCATGCTGTTTTAGTTGTTTTAGCTTTCTTGGGTGACCAAAGTGGAGAACAAAAAGAAAATGTTTGAAAAGATTCATTTCTAGGAGAGTAATAAATAACCTTTAATGTGGCTTTTTAAAATGATGTTCTACAAAGTCTATTTAGTTAAGGGCCTTCCAGAGACAGGTGGGTTATCACAAATAGTGTTATCTGAGACTCCAAGGAAAAACTAGAATTGTTAAGTGCTGAAAATCCTTCTCTCTCTTTTTTGCTAGAAAAAGATCTAACTACTGTTTATTGCCAAGGGATGAAAGAGATTGATTTTCAGGTGGTAAGGAAATGGAAGGAAGGAAGGAAGGAAGGAAGGAAGGAAGGAAGGAAGGAAGGAAGGAAGGATCATAACCTTAGCTTGGCATTCTGTCTGCTGACAGTGGTGCAAAAGATGCATTAGCATTAGTAAAGTTCATCAGCATCTGGTCAAGTGATGCATACCATCAGTTTATATGTAGGTTAGTATATTGGATATCACTTTCTCTAATAGCAAATTCAGCTGATGAGTTCCAACAGAAATAGAGAAAAATGGGGGCCATTGAGAAATGAAAGGAAGATATTGGCATGTTTGAGGAACCCCAAGGTTTGCAATAGCATATTTAAATAACAATAAAAACTTTAACTTAAAGACTCCTCCATCCCCCCCAAAACAAAACCCAACCATGCTTAATTGCTATATAATGTTGACCATCAGTTGGAAATAAGGATGTATGAGAAATTCATTCTTTTTTACCCAGTTTGGACCTTACAAACCAAACACAGACTTGAATGCAATCTGTGGTCAAAGTCTATACAGTTCTGGGCTAGCAATGTGATTCACGGACACACATGCACACGTGTTTGACAGCATGCACATTTGAAAGATGTACATGAAAAAAATCCATAGTTCTGAAAATAATGCACACAAATATGCTTTAATCAATGGGAGCAGAATGTGCACATTTCAAAGATGTGCACAACTGATGAGTACATTTGGAAAAAACACACATGAAAATATGGACAATTTTTCATATGAAAAGAAAACAAATCAAAGTTTGCAATATGATACAGACTTAAGTTAGAACAAGCTTCAAGATGGAATTTGGAGAGCCTTGCAAGCTTGGGTTTTGCTGATTCACACACACCTACTTGGAAAAGAAAATTGAGAAGCAGGGGGGAATATTACAATGCCATTTTCTGCCCCTCCCTTTTCTGACCCCTCTTGGCACTCAAGCCTCATTGATTCACCCAAGGCTCTCTGATGAACCTAAAGCTGTCAATACACACACACACACACACACACCGGAATCCCTTGCTATTGCACATACTAACTGATTTAAAAACTCAAAGAAAAAATTAACCCTTAGCTGCATATTTTGTATGATCCCCTATTATCACTATTCCAAGAGAAGACACCATTTCCCCCTCCACCTGAGGCAGCAAAATGTCTCGGGGCTCCCTTGCTTATAAAATCACAACAAACTCTCAGAAACCAGGCATGGAGATGCAGAACTTTCCTTGTTCTTCACCACCACCACCACCCCGCACAGCTTCTGATATCCTGCCTCTGAGCATGAAACTTCTATTTAGCTATCATGCCTAATATATCTGGAAGAGCTACTCATCACAAATCCATCTCATGTTCAGTCATGAGTTCTCAGGGGCATCGGTTTTGAGCCCAAGATGACATGCCTTCATTGGAGAGTGCATTGTTAAAATAAGAGTGCATTGTTAAAAGCTTCTTGTTGGATTTTGCATATGGAACTCCACAGTAAAGCTAGCAAAATCACCCCAGACTCTTTGCAAAGTTCACCAAGGCTTGAAAAAGAGATCTGCTCAACGTTAGTTACTGTCACCAAAGTGTGTTCAAGTCTACACCACAGGACAATGTCAAAATCTGTTAATATTCCAAAGTTTTTCTGTTAAGTATATGGGGGGGGGTAGCAACAGCTGTGTCAACATTATTACTAGAACAGCACATAGCCCCATATATCTGGTCCAGGTACAGGACTGGCAACATGAATAATTAAAGTTTTGTCTACCTTAATAGCTCAGTATGCTTATGTTGCTGACTGTTCTCTTTCTACCCTATTCACATTTCATTACCATTGATATAATTTGTTGCAGAGGGGGAAAAATAGAGAAGCATAGAATTCATGCAAACAACTCTGTTTTCACTATTCCAAGGAGTTCAAGGACAACCCCCCCCCCCAAGTTGCAAAGTTCATCTTTGATCAAATGAGTTATTAACTCAGGACCTGGATTTTGTATGGTTTAAAACAATGCCAGGAAAATAGGTTTGTTGTTGTTTATTCATTCAGTCACTTCCGACTCCTCATGACTTCATGGACCAGCCCACACCAGAGCTTCCTGTTGGCCATCGCCACCCCCAGCTCCCCCAAGGTCGAGTCCGTCACCTCCAGAATATCATCCATCCATCTTGCCCTTGGTCAGCCCCTCTTCCTTTTGCCTTCCGCTTCCCTAGCATCAGCCCCTTCTCCAGGGTATCCTGTCTTCTCATTATGTGGCCAAAGTACTTCAGTTTTGCCTTTAATATCCTTCCCTCAAGTGAGCAGTCTGGCTTTATTTCCTGGAGTATGGACTGGTTTGATCTTCTTGCAGTCCAAGGCACTCTCAGAATTTTCCTCCAGCACCACAGTTCAAAAGCATCTATCTTCCTTCACTCAGGCTTCCTTATGGTCCAGCTCTCACAGCCATAGGTTATTACGGGGAATACCATTGCTTGAACTATGCAGACCTTTGTTGTCAGTGTGATGTCTCTGCTCTTCACTATTTTATCAAGATTTGTCATTGCTGTCCTCCCAAAAAGTAACCGTCTTCTGATTTCCTGGCTGCATTCAGTGTCTGCAGTAATCTTTGGGCCTAGAAAGACAAAGTCTGTCACTGCCTCCACGTTTTCTCCCTCTATTTGCCAGTTATCAATCAACCTGGTTGCCATAATCTTGGTTTTTTTGAGGTTTAACTGCAACCCAGCTTTTGCACTTCCTTCTTTCACCTTCGTCATGAGGTTCCTCAGCTCCTCCTCACTTTCAGCCATCTGCATATCTGAGACTGTTAATGTTTCTTCCAGCGATTTTAACTCCAGCCTTGGATTCATCAAGCCCAACATGTTGCATGATGTGTTCTGCATACAGGATGAATAGGTAGGGTGAGAGTATACAACCCTGCCGTACTCCTTTCCCAATCTTAAACCAGTCCGTTGATCCGTGGTCTGTTCTTACCGTTGCTACTTGCACTTGGTCATTATACAGATTCCTCAGGAGGCAGACAAGATGACTTGGTATCCCCATCCCACCAAGAACATGCCACAATTTGTTATGATGCACACAGTCAAAGGCTTTAGAATAGTCAATAAAACAGAAATAGATGTTTTTCTGAAACTCCCTGGCTTTCTCCATTATCCAGCGGATATTGGCAATTTGGTCTCTAGTTCCTCTGCCTTTTCTAAACCCAGCGTGTACATCTGGCAATTCTCCTTCCATGAATTGCTGGAGTCTACCTTGCAAGATCTTGAGCATTACCTTACTGGCATGTGAAAGAAGTGCCACTGTTCGATAGTTTGAACATTCTTTGGTGCTTCCCTTTTTTGGTATGGGGATATAAGTTGATATTTTCCAATCTGTTGGCCATTCTTGTGTTTTTCAAATTTGCTGGCATATGGCATGCATCACCTTGACAGCATCATCTTGCAAGATTTTAAACATTTCAGCTGGGATACCATCATCTCCTGCTGCCTTGTTATTAGCAATGCTTCTTAAGGCCCATTCAACCTCACTCTTCAGGATGTCTGGCTCTAGCTCACTGACCACACCGTCAAATCTATCCCCGCTATTATTATCCTTCCTCAACAGATCTTCCGTATATTCTTGCCACCTTTTCTTGATCTCTTCTGCTTCTGTTAGGTCCTTGCCATCTTGGTTTTTGATCATACCCATTTTTGCCTGGAATTTACCTCCCATGTTTCTAATTTTCTGGAAGAGGTCTCTTGTCCTTCCTATTCTATTATCTTCTTCCGCTTCCGTGTGTTGCTTGTTTAGAAATAATTCCTTATCTCTTCTGGCTAACCTCTGGAATTTTGCATTGAATTGGGCATATATCCCCCTGTCACTGTTGCCTTTTGCTTTCCTTCTTTCTTGGGATGCTTCCAGGGTCTCAGCAGACAGCTGTCTTGCCTTCTTGGTTTTCTTTTTCTTTGGGACGTTGTTTGTTGCCACCTCCTGAACAATGTTGCGAACTTCTGTCCATAGTTCTTCCGGGACCCTATCTACTAAATCTAGTCCCTTACATCTATTCTTCACCTCCACTGCATATTCATGAGGAATATCTAACTGATCTGTGGGTCTTCCCTATTCTCTTTAGTCTGATTCTAATTTGTGCAATAAGAGGTTCGTGATCTGAACTACAATCACCTCCAGGTCTTGTTTTTACCAACTGCATAGATGTCGTCCACCACCTTTGGCTACAAAGGATGTAGTCAATCTGATTTCGGTGTCGACCGTCTGGTGAAGTCCATGTATAATGTCATCTCTTAGGTTGTTGGAAGAGAGTGTTTGTTATGCACAGTGAGTTGTCTTGGCAAAATTCTATCAGCCTATGTCCTACTTCATTTTGTTCTCCCAGACCATGCTTGCCTGTAATTCCAGGTGTCGTTTGACTACCCACCTTAGCATTCCAGTCTCCTATAATGAAAATAACATCTTTTTTTGGTGTACTATCCAGTAGGTGCTGCAGATCCTCATAAAACTGATTTACTTCTGCTTCTTCATCATCTGTGGTTGGGGAATATATTTGGATCACTGTGATGTTAAATGGCTTACCCTGAATTCGAATTGAGATCATTCTGTCATTTTTGGATTGTATCCAAGCACTGCTTTAGCCACTTTATTATGAATTATGAAGGCTACTCTGTTTCTTCTGTGGTCCTCCTGTCCACAGTAGTAGATCTGGTGGTCATTTGATGTGAAGTGGCCCATTCCAGTCAATTTTAGTTCACTGACACCCAAAATGTCTATATTGAATCTTGACATCTCCCCAATAACCACATCCAATTTGCCCTGGCTCATAGATCTTACATTCCAGGTTCCTATGATGTGTTGATCTTTAGAACATGGGATTCATCATTCACCACCAGCACCATCGGCTGCTAGCCGTCCTTTCGGCTTTGAGTTAGCTGCGTCATCACATCTGGGGCTAGTTGAACTTATCCTCTGTTCCTCCCCAGTAGCATTTTGACCATCTTCCGACCTGGGAGTCCCATCTTCCGATGGTATACTGACATATCTCTGGTTGTACTGATCCATTTAGTTTTCATGGCAAGAATACAGGGGTGGGTTGCCGTTTCCTTCCCCAGGGATCATATTTAGTCTGACCTCTCTGCCATGACCTTCCCATCTTGGGTGTCCCTTCACGGTTTAGCTCATGAAGTCATTGAGGGGCTCAAGCTCCAGCACCACGACAAGGTAACGATCTCCTTTGCTGGACATACCCAAATCCAGCTACGTGCTGGGCTTCCCCTTACACATAGGGACCATTGCTCAGTAGCGGAGCTATGCATGCAGGTTAGATTAGCTTTGTATGCAGAGGGAACATGGTTCCACTCATGGCATCACCAGTGGAAAAGGATCAGGTAACGGATGGGAAAGAAGAGCTCTGCCTGAAAGCCGCTGCCAGTCAGAGTGGACAAAGATTTTAGCTGCAGGACGAAAGTGATCAAGGGCTGGAACAACTCTGCTCTGAGGGAAGGTTACAAAAACTGGGATTGTTTAATGTGTGGGGGGAAATAGGTTAAGGGGAGACAAGATTGAGGTCTACCAAATTATGCATGGTATGGAGAATATAGACGGGGGACATTTTTCTCCCTCTTTCAAACAGTAGAATCTAGGGATGTACAAAACACTTATCTGGCTTCGTCCAGGGACATCTGCGGTGGGGGGGTGGTGCTCCATCCCTCCCCCCGAAATCCTCCCTGGCTGGATCCGCTCCGTGGCAACTCTGCAGAGCCACCAGCCGGAGCCGCCCGCAGCCAGACATCTGGACGCTGCTGGGCTGCGAGGGAAGCAAATGGTGGCCGCCGTACCTGCCACCATTTGTGTCCCTGTCTTTTGCCGTGATAGGCTACGTATTAGGGATGGGGGAGAATTTCACCCCGAAACTTCGAGGGGCCGAGTGCCAAAACATTCGGTCCTCCAAAGATTGTTCAGGGAGAACTTCTCCGCCCCCCCACCCCCCCCCGGGATGGGACTTACCTTTCACGAATGTCCCTCCCAGCGGCGGGTCCCGGCGGAAGTTCGGCAGGTCTTCGTCAGGGGCGGGGGCGGCAGCCGGTCTTTCGACCGGCTGCCGCCGCCGCCATTACAAGCAAAGTAAAAAAAAAAAACGCCCCCGTGATAGGCTACGTAACGATTAACGTAGCCTATCACGGCTAGATTTGCAAAGTCAGCTGTGATAGGCTACGTTAATCGTCACGTAGCCTATCACGGGTGACTTTAAAAAAAAAAAAAGTGCGTACGGCTAATGGCGGCCCCCATAGGGAGCTGCCATTCACGTTCCTTATTTGGTCCCTGTAGTCTACGTAAAGATTTACGTAGACTACGGCAAAAATAAGGACAGCGCAAATAGCGTTGCCCTTATTTTCGCCGTAGTCTACGTAAATCTTTACGTAGACTACAGGGACCAAATAAGGAACGCGAATGGCGCTCCCTATGGGGGCCGCCATTTGCGTACGCGCTTTTTTTTTTTTAAGTCACCCATGATAGGCTACGTGACGATTAACGTAGTCTATCATGGCTGACTTTGCAGATCTAGCCGTGATAGGCTATGTAAATCGTCACGTAGCCTATCACGGGTGTTTATCACGGGTGTTTACGTAAATGTTTATCTAGACTACACGAGCCAAAATAAGGAAAGCAAATGGCGGCGCCCATGGGTGCCGCCATTTGCGTACACTAGGGGTGTCAGAGAATTTCTCGCCGAAACTTCATGGGGCTGAGTGCCAAAGCATTCGGCCCCCTGAAATAGTTTTGGGGAGAAATTCTCCGCCCCCCCGCCCCCCACCCCCCCCGGGAAGGGACTTACCTTTCCCTAATGTCACTCCCGGCGGCGGGTCCCAGCGACGGTTCGGCAGGGCTTCGACAGGGGCGGGGGCGGCGGCTGGTCTTTTGACCGGCTGCCGCCGCTGCCATTCCAAGAAAAGTTAAAAAAAAAAAATTAACGTAGCCTATCACGGCTAGATTTGCAAAGTCAGCCGTCATAGGCCACGTAAATCGTCATGTAGCCTATCACGGGTGACTTTGGGGGAAAAAAAAAGCGCGTATGCTAATGGCGGCCCCCATAGGGAGCCGCCATTCGCGTTCCTTATTTGGTCGCTGTAGTCTACGTAAATCTTATTTTCGCCATAGTCTACGTAAAGATTTACGTAGACTACAGCGACCAAATAAGGAACGCGAATGGCGGCTCCCATAGGGAGCCGCCATTCGCGTTCCTTATTTGGTCGCTGTAGTCTACGTAAATCTTATTTTCGCCATAGTCTACGTAAAGATTTACGTAGACTACAGCGACCAAATAAGGAACGCGAATGGCGGCTCCCTATGGGGACCGCCATTTGCGTACGCGCTTTTTTTTTTTTTAAGTCACCCGTGATAGGCTATGTGACGATTAACGTAGCCTATCATGGCTGACTTTGCAGATCTAGCCGTGATAGGCTACGTTAATCGTCACGTAGCCTATCATGGGGGCGTGTTTTTTTAAAAAACTTTTTATTTCGCGGCCAGGCGAGGCGAGGCGCCTCACCCCCGGCCTGAATTTCGGGGGGAGAAGCGAAGCGCCTCCCCCCCACCACGAAGCAAGCTGCGAGATGAGGTAAGTGACTTTCGAGCACTCCTAGCGTACGCGCAGTTTTTGTTTTTGTTTTTACTCAGCCGTGATAGGCTACGTAAACATTTACGTAGCCTATCACGGTATTCTTTTAAAAATCTAGCCATGATAGGCTACGTAAATCTTTACGTAGCCTATCACTTTTTGTTTGTTTGTTTTTTTCCTGGAAATGGCAGTGGCGGCAGCCGGTTGGAAGACCGGCCGCTGCAGCCGCCGAACCGCCCCCAAAACCTCCGCCTGTTCATCTGCTGTATCTACTTTCAGTTTCATCACCAAATTGAGAACCAAGCTCTTCCTTTTCTGCTTTTCCACTACATAACCTCTAGGTGGTGCTATGTTACAGCAGAATAATACAATTTACACAAGTAAGGAAATATTTTTCTTTTGCTTTGAGAAATAATCCTCCATTTTCCATTATTATTATTATTATTTAAAAATGGGAAAATGTGCTTGCAAAACAAGAAAAAAAATGGAATGTCATTAACTCATCTAAAGAACATGTAAACAACTTTGAGTAAGTAATGATGAGCACACAATAAATGCATCATGCAGAAAAGCCCTTAGTCAAACAAACACAATCACCAGGCTCTAACAGCTAGGGATGTACGGATTCCCCACCATCCGTTCTGATGGGGAACCAACGGGGGGGGGAGGCGATCTATTCCTCCCCCCGGAATCCTCATGGAGCTGTTCTGTTCTGTGAGGACTCCACAGAGCCGAGGGCCACTGCGTTCCACTGTACGCATGCCCCAGATTCCCCCCTTTTTTTTTCTGGCTCCCCGAACTTATGTAGGGATGTACGAAAGTCACTTACCTTCCACAGATTATGTTGATGGTGGGGGAGAGGCATTGCATTCCTCCCCCCGGAATCCTCCACGGCTGGCTGTGCTCCATACAGCTCCGTGGAGCAGCCGGCCAGGCCCAGCCAGGCCAGAGCCGTCCGCAACCGGATTTCCAGTTGCGGAGGGCTCTGGGAAAAAACAAAAACCGTGTACGCAAATGGCGGCGGCTATGGCTGCCGCCATTTATGTTCCTTATTTTTGCCATCTTAATCTATGTAAATATTTACGTAGACTAAGATGGCAAAAATAAGGGGAACGCAAATAGTGTAGCGGACGCTATTTGCGTTCCCCTTATTTTCATCATCTTAGTCTACGTAAATATTTATGTAGACTAAGATGGCCCAAAGTAAGGAACGCAAATGGCGGCGGCCATAGGCGTCACCATTTACGTACGTCTTTTTTTTTTTTACCCAGTCGTTTTAGGCTATGTAAAAACATGCGTAGCCTATCACGTCTCTGTAAAAAAAACAACAAAAACTGCAAATGGCGGTGGTGGCTGCCGGTCGGAAGACCAGCCGCCGCAGCCGCCGCAGTCGCTGCAGCTGCCGCAGCCGCCGCAGCCACCGCCGCAAGAGCCGCTGCCGCACAGAAGATCCACCCCAGGTAAGTCTCATCCCAGGGGGGATCCGCGCGGGGGCGGGGGGGTGGCAGGCCATTCCGCCACAGATTTCGGGGGGCTGAATGCACTGGCATTCAGCCTCACCGAGATCCATGGTGGAATTCTCTGCCATCCCTAAACTTACGTAAATAATTCCGTAAATTCCACCAAAAAATCCTTTCCGTGCACCCATCGTCAGTCTCCTTAAGCTAGGGATGTCAGAGAATTTCTCCACAAATCTCGGGGAGGCTGAATGCCAGCGCATTTGGCACCCCGAAATTGGTGGAGAAACGGTCTGCCACCCACCTGCCACCCCCCCGGGATGGGACTTACCTTGTGCGAATGTCCCTGGCGGCGGTGGCTCCGGCGGCAGTTCAGTGGCAGTGCGGCGGCGGCCAGTCTTCTGACCGGCTGCCGCCGCTGCCGCCATTTCCATGTTAAAAAAACAAACAAATGTGATAGGCTCCATAAAGATTTATGTAGCCTATCATGGCTAGATTTTTAAAAAACACTGTGATAGGCTACGTAAATCTTTATGTAGCCTATCACGGCTGATTGGGGGGGAAAAAACCATGCGTATGCAAATGACGGTGCCCATGGGCACCGCCATTTGCATTCCTTATTTTGGCATGTGTAGTCTACGTAAACATTTACGTAGACTACAGCGAAAATAAGGGAAACGCAAATAGCATTGCCCTTATTTTCACGGTAGTCTATGTAAATGTTTACGTAGACTACACGTGCCAACATAAGGAACGCAAATGGCGGCACCTTTGGGTGCCGCCATTTGCGTACGTGCATTTTTTTCCCCCAGTCAGCCGCGATAGGCTACATAAACATTTACGTACCCTATCACAGCTTACTGCAGGGACATAAACGGCGGCGGCTATGGCCTCTGCCATTTGCGTCCCGACAGGACAGGAGGATTCGTGGCCGAAGGGATGGGGTGCCTCCCCCCTGGCCAGAATTTCAGGGGGAGGGATGGAGCACTTCCCCCCACCACGAATCAAGCTTCGGGTTCAGGTAAGGGACTTTCGTACATCCCTACCTTAAGCCTTGTGTCATAGGGAAAATGCATATTTATTTTTGTAAAAAGGTTAAAGCCCTTCATGGGGATTCCCCATGTAACTTCCGGTCACCTGATGTCACAAGACCTGTCCTGACCTCACCTCACCTCACCTGACCTCACCTGACCTCACCTGACCTCACCTGTCCTGACCTCACCTCCACAGACAATAAACAGAAATGATGGAGGATTTCCATGGAATTCAAGACTCAGCCCCAATGAAAGAAAGCCTCAGGTCACAGGGAAAAAGCCTTGTAAAAAGGTTAAAACCGTTTGCGTTCTTCTGCCTCCATTTCTGATTTACGGATGTCTTTTCGTAATTATTTTTTGTAAAATCTGTCATTTTGTGGACAAAAAGAAAAGCTCCAGTCCAGGTTGACTGGGCCGCTCCGTTCCGAGGAGGATTCTGAGGAGGATTTGTCAGAATTTGGTCCCATTTAAAATTCATGTGTAATTCTCTGACATCCCTACTAACGGCTGCTACCAAGAGTTCTGAAGTGTCTTTTGTAGATTTATAGAAAATTTCAAAGTTGGATATGGATATCAGGATTCTGAGTGGGTGTATAACCAAGTGACTCCAGTGGACATGGGTTGAGCTTTTCACCTGGAAGAATAGCCACAAAACAAAACAGCAGCAACTAGGGATGTCAGAGAATTCTGCCACAGATCTCGGTGCATGGATCTCGGAGCTCGGAGAATTCCATTTGCAGTCTCCCCCCCCCCCCATTTTAATGTCTGGGTTAAAAAAGAACCACGTATGCAAATGGTGGTGGCTATAGATGCTGCCATTTGCGTTCCCTATTTTTGGTTGTCTTATTCTACGTAAATATTTATATTGACTAAGACAGTGAAACTAAGGGGGAACGCAAATAGCGTAGCGGATGCTATTTGCCTTCCCCTTTATTTTCACCGTCTTAGTCTATGTAAATATTTACGTAGACTAAGACAGCAAAAATAAAGGGGAACACAAATAGCATCCGTTACGCTGTTTGCGTTCCCCCTTAGTTTCTCCATCTTAGTCTACGTAAATATTTACGTAGACTAAGACAACCAAAAATAGGGAACGCAAATGGCAGTGGCCATAGCCGCTGCCATTTGCGTACATGTTTTTTTTTTTTTAACCCAGATGGGATAGGCTACGTAAGTCTTTACGTAGCCTATCACGGCTGAATACAGGGACGCAAACGGCGGCGCCTACGGCCACCTCCATTTGCGTCCCTCCTAGCCAGCAGATGGATGTCCAGCCACTGGCGGAGCTGGCTGGCGGCTCTGCAGAATCCCGGCAGAGCA
Organism: Heloderma suspectum; assembly: GCF_057233095.1. Lineage (NCBI taxonomy): Eukaryota > Metazoa > Chordata > Lepidosauria > Squamata > Helodermatidae > Heloderma > Heloderma suspectum. The sequence continues at coordinate 9,640,058 of NC_139466.1, forward strand.
GAGCCAGCTGGACAGGATTCCAGGGGGAGGGACAGAGCACCTCCCCCCCCCAGCGGAACCCGGCAGAGCCAGGTAAGGGGAGTTTTGTACATTCCTAGCAGCAACCCTGCCTTATGAATTCCATCCTATTCTTTCCTACAAATAAAAAAAAGGGGGGCAGTCATATAAAATTAAAACACACACAACAGAGCAGTATTCTGTATTTTGCATTGATATCATTTTGCTGGTCCTGGTGTCTTACAGTTAGAGAACAACACAATTAGACTGTTAGTATGGATTTGTGACTCAGAACAACAGAAATCAAACACAACAAAATGTTACAGTGCTAGTCACCATATTCAAGTACTCCCCCCACCACCGGAGACACCTAGGGATGGGAGACTCAGCAAGGCTTGAGCCTGAGGAGGTTCTCTGAGTTCTATCCCAAAGCTCAGTCCATCTCATTCCCATTCTTGATTGTGACCCCCCACCCCATTCAAACACATAAAGTATGCATTTGGGTGCACAGTTATTTTTCAAATACACAACACAATGCATACATTTTCCCCAAAGTGTGTAATTTTTCCCCTCGAGTACACGTTTTGTGGACAAGCATCACAAGCCTGGGAATGTGTAGTTTTTGCCTACAAAATGCACTCACATTCGCATTTGGGGCTATGAATGAGGCAAGTTCTGGTCTTAAGAAAGACCAGACCAGACAGGACAAAACTATATTCTTGTACATACATAGAGAAGTCCCACTGATTTCAGCCTGGCTACTCCAAGCTTTCAGGATTCTATCAAAGTTTTGAAAGCCCATCTATTTACATGTAAACACATGTGTACCAGTGGATCCCCCATGGTGGGCTTATACTCTTGAAATTGGCACTGGGAAACCACCATTTTATTTTCCTACAATGCCCAGGAGCAATGCCTACATAACACGATGAGCACATGATGAGTTTTAATCGGTCCTGGATGTGTCCAGTTATGACTGACAGTTCAAAGTTGTTTTTTAGTTATATGTGGTTTGTGTATATTGTCTGTGTGCTTTTATGTAAATGGCTTTTAATGTTTTATATTGTATTTAGTGTTTTAATTTCTGTAAACTGCCTGGAGAGCTTCAGCTATGGGGTGGTATAGAAATGAAACAAACAAACACATATTCTATGTGGTGGGGTGGAATTAGTGAAGATCAAATAGTGGCATGCTCGGCATTTGGGGGGGGGAATTAGGGAAGCCCATGATAGGCCTCATCAGTGTAGCCTGTTGGGTTGCCATAGCTCCAGTAGCTATTCAAGGATGTGACATGGTGATGCTAGGCCTGAGTCTTGGAGCAAGACTTGAAACCTTCATCCTCAGAGGATCCTGACTCCTAGTCCTCCAAGAATACTCCAGTTTAGGAAGATAAATTGGCCAAAGAAAGGTGCCATGAGGTTTCTACCATCCCAGGATCCATTTCACCTGAAATACCCTAGAGGTTTTCTCCATTGCATCCAGTGGAGATTACACTACCATCCTCAGATTCTGAGGACCTGTGTGCTATGAGGACACTAGCATAGACACTCCCACATCTTCACAGCCAGAGGTCGCTAAAACAGGTCAAGACCCTTTAAGGGACCAAGTCTTGATCAGTACTGAGGCGGGGCCAATCAGCCTTAATCTGACTACACTCTTATTTGAGCCCCAGTCTTGCTCTGCTCCTTGTTGGAGAAACATGCAAGCAGCCCAGTCTGGCTTCCAGTCCCACTTGGAACTGTCCATGGTGTTGATTATTTTCTGTTTTGCTCCTGAGAAACCTGACCCAACCTGACACCTGCTTAAGGTGTCCCTTGAAACCCATGTTACATCACAGAGCATCACCAGAACCCATGGCCTAAACCAGTACAGCCCTGAGCTGAAGGAATCAGGCCCTTAAACAAGGGTGTAAGGGGGGGAAATGGAGTTGGGAGGGAGATTGTGTCTCACTCTTTGTTATCTCAAAGCAGATTTTTTGCACTACAGGCTCCACTGATGCTGACTGGGCTCTCCCACAGTGGAGAGTGTCATCAGTGATGAGTTAATGGAGACAAAATGAGTATTCCGACCCTTTAACTGTCAGCCTGGCATTTACTAAGGCATAGGAACAGGCTGCTCTCGGTGCCACCCACTGAGCTCAAACTTGTCTCAACATATTTCCTTTCAGAATGTCACTGCTAAATGAATAATAAAAGGCCACCATTAGCCTGCAGTGGTCTGGTTTCTTAGTTGGGAAGAGGTGGCTGATTGTCCTCTCTTGCTTGTTTGGACAGTTGTTCATTTCCTTAAATATAGATCCCAGTCTTCATGGTGCCCACTCGTACATCCATTTCCTGCAATCTCCAGGTCACAGATTCTTGCTGTGACCTTTTTATGAGATGGAAAGACTTCAGCGGCTGTTGCCTTGCTCATTTAGTTTTGCTCTTTGGCCAGATTTCCTCCAGAGTGTTCCTGCTTTGAGGATGCAGTCCCAAGTCCTTTGCTTTGACCCATAGAGCTGGACTTACAGAGAAAATGCTTGCTTCTTTGAGGAAAGAAAAATTAGAACATCATCCTACCAGGGGAAACAGCACTAGTTATAGTGGGGGCAGTGAACATTTTGCCCTCCATATGTTGCTGGGGACCAAGGCTTAGCCATCAGCCCTAGGCACCTTAGCCAATGGTAAGGCCTTTTTCATTTATTTGCTTATAGGCTGCCTTTTTGATACAGAATATACAAAGGTGGCTTACAAGTAACATATAAAATAATAATAAAAACATGATAAACAATATTTTTAAAAAAAGAAAACAACAATAACAGCATCAGGATCCTACCCACAAGGCTGTTGATGGAAGATTTCCTTAAGACCAGGGAGGGTCCAGCTGGAACAAGAGAAGCTGTTATCCTCATCTACCTCCCTCTCTTTCCTGGAATGCTTCCCTCAGAGCTATTGATGTTAGATTGGTGTGTGTGTGCGTGTGTGTGTGTGTGTGTGTGGTCACACCGGAGAAAGCTCTGAGGCCTTCTTCACCTGTTTCTCTCCTGGAATCCTACCTATATGGGTAGGTAGATGGTAGATAACCCTGTAAGGATGGGACTGGGAGTGCAACATGCTCCCCACCCCTGACTTATAGAACTCTTTTTAGCTTCCCTCAGTGCTACTCAGATAGTTTTTCTAAGCCAGTGGTCTCCAAACTTTTTGATCACATACTCCTTTCAGTAAAAATGTTTTGAGCATGCACCCCCAATGCATGTTTGTTTGTTTATAAACTGTACACATGCACTACTCTACTAATATAATATGTACATTATAAAACATACACAAAAATAGAAATTTTAAAAAGGATAAGGTAAAGATGAAATAAACATTTTATTAAAAAATAATGTTTTTATTTTATTTATTAAATGTACAAAAAAACTTTTTGCCCTCCATATATATATATATATACTGAGAGCAATGTGATTGAATAGGCTTCGTTATTTTTGAAAATCTTGGTTTAACACTTTGTGATACAGCGATTCAAACATCTGGTTCTATGTTCAGTTTATTTCGATACTTGGTGTTAATGACTGTCATAGCACGTAGAATCATAGAATCATAGAATAGTAGGGTTGGAAGGGGCCTACAAGGCCATCGAGTCCAACCCCCTGCTCAATGCAGGAATCCAAGTCAGAGCTAGGGGTGCATGAAAGTCACTTACCTGTCCTCGAAGCTTTTCGCGGTGGGGGGGAGGCGCTTCGCTGCTCCCCCCACGAAGTTCAGGCTGGGGGGGGAAAGCTTCCCGCCTCGCCTGGCCGAAATTCAGGCCGGGGAGGAGGTGCCTCGCCCGGCCTCGAACTAAAAAGTTAAAAAAAAAACGCCCCCGTGATAGGGTATGTGATGATTAACGTAGCCTATCACGGCTAGATCTGCAAAGTCAGCCGTGATAGGCTACGTAAATCGTCACATAGCCTATCACGGGTGACTTAAAAAAAAAAAAAAAGGCGCGTATGGATAATGGCGGCCCCCATAGGGAGCCGCCATTCCCGTTCCTTATTTGGTCGCTGTAGTCTACGTAAATCTTTACATAGACTACGGCGAAAATAAGGGCAACGCTATTTGCCACCGGGACCCGCCGCCGAGAGGGACATTCGCCGAAGGTAAGTCCCATCCCGGGGGGGCAGGGGGCCGGCGGAGAATTTCCCCAACACTTTCGGGGGGGCCGAATGCGTCGGCACTCGGCCTCCCGAAGATTCATGGAGAAATTCTCCGCCATCCCTGCAATTTTCAAGCTCACCTACATCTTCTGAAAATCACTTGAAAGTTCATTTCTGTTCCTTTTCATGTGTGCATTTCAAACAGGAAAAGTGTGCATGGCGGAGCAGATTTTTCAGAAGTGTTCAGTTTACCCCATTGAGTGAAATGTGTCTTTTTGAAAATGATCATTTCAAACTGTGTGTGTGTGTGTGTGTCTCTATTGATATCTATATCTATCCCATGATTGCACATTCAGGAATTGGTGAACATTTCTGGGGGGAAAAGCAGTTCTGCTAGTATTCATCTCCAGACTGCGAATGGGGCATGTGTGCATGAATCGTGAAGATAATCTAAATTCTTGCACATTCCTAGAACCAACATAGTAAAATGCACTGGCCAATCTTCTTTCAGCTCTGCCCACCACATGGGCCAGTCGCCCATCCCAAACTGTCAACAGGACATCTAGTCATCTGTGCCAGTGAGACACAGATGACACCCACAGGTCAGCTTAATTAATGAGCTGTAGCCAGCCTCAGGAGGTCTTATCTCTGCCCCATCAGCCAGGACAGCTAGGCTGGTGAGAACAAGGGAGAGGGCCTTCTCTGTGGTGGCCCCCACTCTGTGGAACTCCCTCCCTAGGGAACTCTGCCATGCCCCCTCTTTAATGAGCTTCCACCACACATCGAAAACCTGGTTGTTCAGGCAGGCATTTGGAGTGGGTTAAGGTTTTGGTTTGGAAAATTTATGTTTCCAATGTGTAATTTTACTGTTTTAAACTGTTTGTACTGTTGTACATCACCCAGAGTGGCCATGTGACCAGCCAGATGGGCAATTAAGAAAATACATACATACATACATACATACATCATCGTGTCTTCTTGGATCCAAGGCAACAGACGCTTTTGTGATGGTTCATTGCTGCACTGATGGCTTTGAACTAGCAGCAGTGCTGGGGGGGGGGGGCTGCCAGAGTCTTTCAGGAGTAGGAAGAACTTAACCCATAGGGAGGAACTATAGAACAGTAGTTGCCTTTGCTAAGTTCTGTCTGGTGCTCAAGTGGGTGGGTGGCTCTTGAGAAAAGTTACTTGGTGGAGATAATTATGATCAATGAAACCCCAGGAACTCAAGAGAACATTGGATTGCCTTTGTACCTCAAATTGTGTGCACCTTTGGCTTTTCCCAACAATAAACCTGAGTCTGAGTGATGGCTCCTAGATCAGTGGAAGATTGCATGCTTTGGGTGCGGAAAGTCCCAGATTCTATTGCTGGCATTTACAATTAAAGACATCAGAAAGGAGTGTGTGTGTGTGGGAAGCTGAGGAGGCTAAAGGATGCCAGAGAGATATCCTCAGAATGAAAAACAGGATGCCCTTCCACCCTCCTCCTCCATCTCGTAAATCAGATTAGCACAAGAAGCCCAAGCCCAAACCATGAGAATTTCTCTGAATGTTTCCTCTCCTTTTAATTTCTTTTCGAAAGCAATATCTTTTCTACCAAATTGAATGAGAAGGGTAAAAATAGATGAATGAATTATGCAGGATAGAGTTTTGACACAGCACTAACTGAAATACATATTTTGTGAGAAAAGAAATGTCTCGAAATGTGTCTTTTATTTTTGAGAGATAATACTTTACAGTTGGGTATTTGAGAGAAAATACATTTTACAATAGTGTTTAAATATATTTGAATAGTCATCCTGTAGATCCTACCCCAAATGCAGAATAATGCACAAATGGGATGAAACAGACTTATGGATGAATGTATTCAGAAGCAATGGCAGCTCGCTGACGGAATGAGCGCCTGTCAGGCGCTCGCGGACTGCACGGTGGCTTGGCAAGCAGGTCCATTAAGCACGGTGGCTTAGCCAGCAGGCTCTGGGAGGCCAAGCACGGGGGAGTCCACCACACTCAACTCCCCCCTCAGACTCCCACAGCATCCTTAGAGTCTCCAAGCTCCTCTTTGAAGATCAGACCTCCTTGGTTCTGCTTCTAATCTCTTTTTTTTCTTTTCAGTTGAATGGGAAAATGTCCACTCTAGTGCACACTTTAAGAAGTTTGTACTGAAATGCACACTTTCCCCTACTGACTAAAGCATGAACATGTGATTTCCCCCCCCCAAAAAAAAAAAAAAATTGCAAATTTTTCAAATGCAATTGCAGGCTTGGGGATGTGTGAGGTTTTCCTAACAATAAGTGCTCCTGTTCATGTTCAGGGTTGTAAACAGGGTAAATTCTGGTCATAAACGAATCACAATGAAATTCTCATACATCACTACTCAGCTGGCCCACTGCAAGCACAGCTTTACATCTAAAGGCTTTGAACAAAAATGGAATAAAGAAAGCAACCATTGACTTTTTGAGCTCCACTGCAGCTTTGTATTACAATTACAATCCAAAAGAGGCCATTTCTTGTTCTCTATTGCCATCTACAGGCAAAGATGAACATAACGATAGAGCAGATCTAGTGAAGAGAGATGAAAGTGAATGTGTTGCCCAGAGCCATAGAGATGCATAATGGTTCAGTTGATGCCTTGAGAAATTTGCTTGTGAGACACTAAAGATTTTTTTTTCAATGTTGTCTTACAAAAAGAAATCAGGGTCTGATGATACTAAATAGGAATGAGAAAGGGGGAGATAGACAAGAAACTCTTGGCAGAAATGAAGTAGAAAAAAGGACGGGAATCTCACAACACTTCATTTCCCATTGTGAATTTAACTGTACTGAAAGAAAGAAAAAATGAAAGAGGCATAGCTCAGTGGTGGAACTAGAGATGTACGGATTCCCCATGTTCTGTCTGGTGGGGAATCTGCCTGGGGAGGAGGCAATCCGTTCCTCCCCCTTGGAATCCTCCAGAGCGGCTCTGCTCCGGATTCTACAGAGCCACACTCTGGCTCCATACCGCTCCACTTACCTCCGCTCCAGGAGGATTCTGTCCAGAATGGCACTCCGGCTCTGGAGCGCTGGTGATATGGTGTTGCAGAACCCAGAGTCAGAGAGACCATGGAGTGAAGGAAAAAGAGATTCTTTATTTAACGCGCGGGCTTAAGGCTGGAATCATTTCCAAAGAGCCAGAAGCCCCGAAATACATCAGCACATTGGTTTTATAGACATTGTGACACATATGAAACGGCTCCTCCTCCCCCTCCCGCATGGGGTTGCAATCCTCAACATTTCTTCTCTTAGCACTATTGTTTATAATACAAGAACTGGGTTATAGGGTAGCCATGATAAGGAGAGAAAAGAAGAGAACAGCAGAGAACAAGATATACAACTGTATGACCTTTGACAAGATAAGGAATTCTTGTGTCTCGTCAGCTTACAACAATATATTCAAGGGAGAAAGAGCTCAGCAAGAACATGAAGCATGAGACTGCATGAGGCTACTTAGTCTGACCCCTGATATGGCTGCTACAATGGTAATGGCGGAGTGCCATTCCAGCCAGAATCCTCCTGGAGCGGAGGTAAGTGGAACCATTCTGCCGCGGATTCCAGATGCTGGATTCCAAAGAATATGGCCTCGTTTGAGTCTGCGGTGGATTTCTCTGACATCCCTAGGTGGAACACATGTTTTGAAAACAGAACATTCCAGGTTTGGCATCTGGCATCTCCCTTAGAGTGCATATGTCTGCATTTAACTTAGGAATGTCTGGCAGAAGGAAATATGACCTTCTTGGGACTCACTGGATTTCCCCAGTGCCCCCACTTCAGTGTGTGTTCATGACCCAAGCTGCATACTCCATGCCGCAACTCCCAGACTCCCAGCCATCACCGTGGCTGTGTGCAACTTGTTTCTCTTTCTTCCCTCCGGGACCCAGCAGGGAGAAGGAGAGACAAGTTGCGCACAGCCACTAGTGGCAGACAGTTGTGGCACTGGAGTCACTGTGTGCAAGTTTCTCCTTCTCCCTCCTGGGCAATGGCTGCGGCAGAAGCCCACAAGCTGGCACAACTCAAGCTGTGTTGAGTCAGGCCATCTTGTGGGCAAGCAAGCCAGAGTCTGGGTGGCCAAGATACCCAGAGCTCAGTGGATTTGACCCCCTGGACAGATTCCACCACCATCCCTAATTTACAGATGGGTTAATCGGGATGTCCATCCTTTGAAAAACCAGCCCTTTGGGGGCCCAATGGGTCCCCGTTGCCCACCCGGCTCAGCTTGTGTTTAGGAGCCAAACCATGGGCTTTCCCCAAAGTCTGGGAAGTTTTTGTGTGGTTTCTTTTTCTCATGAATAGAAAGTTGTGCAAATTGCAGGCACAATTTGCTTAACTTGCACAAGTTCTGGCTGCAATTTGCTTGATTTGAGCAAAATTCCGACTGGAATTTGTGTAATTTGTGCAATGTCCACAAACTATGCCTACAGTGTGTGCAAATTATGAAAATTGTGCCTACAATTTGCACAACTTTCTATTGCCGAGAAAAAAACACCAAACTAGAACATCCATGAGCTGGCCCAACTTGATGCAGGTTGAATCAGGCCAGCTTGCAGGTATGAGAACCAAAGTCTCAGTGAACTCCACCCCCCTGGACAGATCCCTCCAACATCCCTATATGTAAGGCATTGGTGCTGACTTATAAAGCCCTAAAGACCTTAGAGGCGGGGAGTCTGCGAGCGCCCCAGCATTCAGCAAGTGGGGTCTGGGAGGGTGGGCAAGGGGTGAGGGGTTGTCAGACTCTGCCACTACCCCCACCACACAGATGCTTGTGGTATCCCTAGCCCCCGCTTACTGGACCAAAAATGCTGTGTAAATCCGTCGGTCTTAAATGGAAGGGATTTCCCAGGATCCCACATCTTTAAGTCTGAGCATATTATGTGTCTAAACTGGCTTCCTACAGGAGTAGAAATGCAGGATGTGTAAATGTAGGTAGGGCACTCACCCTGTTATTTGTTGGTGCCCACCAAGCCATTTTCCCCACTCATGCACACATGGACACACTTGCACCCCCCCCCCCGCTGCACTTGTCAAGCTGCCTTCACCTACCCTGAGCCGTCCTCAAGAACCTGGTGTTCCCGCAGTTGCCATTTTGCAAAAAAGAACAGCCCTCGGGAATTTCTGCAAATCTAATATTTTGTACATAGCAGCCATAAGGCCCCATCTGTGGGGCATAAATGAGGCATAAATGAGCCATTTACCTGTAACGTTGCATAGGTGGGGGCCTTCACAGCCACTATGTGTGCAATATAAGATTTATGGAAGTTCCAGAGGAACCTTTTTTTTTTTTTTTGCAAAATGGAGATGGTGGGGGCGGCGGGAGCTCTAGGACAGCTCAGGGTAGGTGAGGGTGGCTCAGTGAGCATGGAGGGGGCGTGAGCGGGGGCAGGAGCTCAGCAGGCATAGCCCTGAGGTGTGAGTGGGGGTGCGGGGGAGTCCATCAGACTACATACTGAGTTGGTTGTACACACCATCCCTAAAGGTGGGTGTTGCAAAATGAGGAATAGGGATGTATGAGAAATTCATTCCAGTTCATTTTAAACCAGAATTGACCAACGTCACACGTCCCCAAGTCGAGCACAAACTCGAATGCTATCGGCAGACGACGTCCATATAGTTCCAAGCTTGTCATGCAATATGTGGCCCAAGGAGGGGGGGAGGGATGTTCAAAACTGTGTGCCTATGGGGGGGAAATGCATATTTTGAAAACTGTGAACAAACATGAATTCATTCATCAATGGGAGAAAAATGTGTGTGCTGAAATGTGCACAGAAAGATGTACAAATTTTCATGTGAATGAAAAAGAAACACACATACACAGAGCTTGCAATCTGGTATGGAAATAAGCCATATTAAGCTGGAATTAAAAACAAAACAAAAACAAACTAAAACCAGTGAGCTTGAGCTTCTCTGATTTGTGTCCATCCCTAATGAAGAAGCAGAAGGACATTTCTTAGTACAACAACTTCTGCTGGTTTTCACTTATGGAAAGCTGTATATTAAGCTAGAGCTCTTCGTATGATGAATCTGGATCCTTCTACCCAAACCTGTTTAAAGGTATTACCTTTCAGTTGTAATCATGTTTAACTTTGAAGCTCCAGGACACCGTCTTTCACAGAACGGTCAAAATTCTCATTAACATATGAGAGATCACTTTGTTTCAATTTGCATTAATGGTTGTGCAATTAGGTAGCTGGACCTGTAAATATTTTTTTATGGCTCATTAGTTGTAGGACATACATCCTACAACACTGAGACTAGGAGATGTCCTTTGAGAAGCTGATGTTTGTTATTCTCTCCTACAAGGTGTGTGTCGGGCTAGGACAAATGGGTAGAGACTTTGGGAACCCATACTGGGGATCTGGGGAATAATGAACTCCCAACATTGATTTAGCCCACGGTCTATAGCCCAGAGGCTCCCAGGGCATTGGACTCATCACCTGCATTGCTTTGGGGTTTTTGTGACTATGGTATACTTTAAGCCTGGTGTGGGGCATAGGAGGGCAAAAATGCAATGTCTGAGCATGTTGAAATTCTCCAAATTTCTCCTTGAAGCTCAGTTCACCACATTCATATTCATAAGAACATAAGAAGAGCCATGCTGGATCAGACCAAGGGTCCATCTAGTCCAGCATTCTGTTCACACAGTGGCCAACCAGCTGTCGACCAGGAACCCACAAGCAAGACATTAGCACAACAGCACCCTCCCACCCATGTTCCCCAGCAATGGGTGTACACAGGTTCACTGCCTCTGGTACTGGAGGCAGCACAAAGCCATCAGGACTAGTAGCCATTGATAGCTTTTTCCTCCAGGAATTTGTCTAACCCTCTTTTAAAGCCATCCAAATGATGGCCATCACTCCATCTTGTGGTAGAGAAGGTCATCATTCAACTCTGTGGTGTGTTAAGAAGTACTTCCTTTTATCTGCCCTGAACCTCCCACCAATCAGCTTCATAGGATGACCCTGGCTTTTAGAATTTTGAGAGAAGGAGAAAAATGTCACCCTATCTACATTCCCCACACCATGCATCATTCTGTAAACCTCTATCATGTCTTCCCTTACCCTACTCCCTCCACCCCAGCTAAACAATCCCAGCTGTTGTAACCTTCTCTCATAGGGGAAATGCTCCAGCCCCATGATAATTTTAGTTGCCCTTCTCTGCACCTTTTCCAGATCTACAATATCTTTTTTAGGCATGGTGACCAGAACTGTACACAGTATTCCAAGTGTGGTCACACCTTAGATTTGTATGGGGGCAGTATGATTTTGGCAGTTTTATTCTCAATCCCTTTTCTAAGTATGCCTAATATGGAGTTTGCCTTTTTTTACAACAATAAATAAATAAATAAATAAATAAATTTACAATGGCTGTGCACTGGGTTGACATCTTCATTGAGCTGTCCACCACAACCTCAAGATCTCTTTCCTGGTCAGTCACTGCTAGCTCAGATCCCATCAGGCTCTACTTGAAGTTGGGATTTTTTGCCCCAACATGCATCACTTTACACTTACGTACACTGAACCACATTTGCCATTTAGATGCCCATTCTCCCAGTTTGGAGAGATCGTTTTGGAGATCTTCTCAATCCATTTTTGTTTTAACCACTCTAAATAATTTGGTGTCATCCAAAAACTTGGTCATTTCATTGCTCACTCCTAATTCCAGATCATTTATGAACAGGTTGAGAAGCATTGGTCCTAATACAGATCCCTGTGGGACCCCACTATTTACTTCCCTCCATTGGGAGAATTTACCATTTATTCCTACTCTCTGCTTTCTGTTCTTTAACCAGTTACTGCTCCATAAGAGGACCTGTCTTCTTATTCCATGACTGCTAAGTTTGCTCAGGAGTCTTTGGTGAGCCTTTGCCAAAAGCCTTTTGGAAGTCCAAGTAAACAATGTCTACCGGATCACCTCTCTCTACATGTTTATTGACACTCTCAAAGAACTCTACAAGGTTAGTGAGACAGGACATACCTTTGTGGAAGCTATGTTGATGTAACTAATTTTATCTTTAATCATGCCTTCAACCAAATTACTTGGAACAGATGTTAAGCTCACTGGCCTGTAATTTCCCAGATCCCCTGTGGATCCCTTTTGAAAATTGGGGTTACATTGGCCATCTTCCAGTCCTCTGGTACAGAGGCTGATGTTACGGACATGTTGCATATTTTGGTTAGAAGATCAGCAATTTCATATTTGAGTTCTTGGAGAACTCTAGGATGGATACCATCTGGCCCCGGTGATTTATTTGCTTTCAATGTATTAATAAGGTTGAGAACTTCATCTTCTGTCACCATTATTTACCTCAGTTCCTCAGACTCCCTTCTTGAAAACATCAGTTCAGGCACAGGTATCTGTTCTATATCTTCTGCAGTGAAGATGGATGAAAAGAATTCATTCAGCTTCTCTGCAATCTCCTTGTCCTCCTTCAGCAGTCTTTTAACTCCATTGCCATCCAATGGTCCAACTGCCTCCCTAGCTGGTTTTCTGCTTCTGATATATTTAAAGAATTCTTTGTTTATTTTTTGTGAACCTCCCAGAGAGCTTCGGCTATTGGGTGGTATAGAAATAAATAAATAAATAAATAAATAACTTTTTTTGGCCTTGATGTTGTTAGTAATATGATCTTCAAAATGCATTTTTGCATGTCTTATTGTCTGTTTGCATCATCTTTGTGCAAGCTTGTGCTCCCTTCTGTTTTCCTCACTTGGGTAAGCCTTCCATTTTCTGAAGGAAGCTCTCTTTTCTCTAATAGCTCCCTTAACACTGCTCATTAACCATGCCGGCGACCTCTTGGACTTGGTGCTACCTTTCCTAACCTGTGCTATACATTTTAGCTGGGCTATTATTGTGGGTTTGAGTTATCTCTAAACATGTTGAAGGGATTTAATCCTCTCAACTCCTTCTTTTAACTTCCTTTTCACCAGTTCCCTCATTTTAGGGAGGTTTCTTCTTTTGAGGTCAAATGTGACTATGTTGGACTTCCTAGGCAATTTTCCACTTAAATATATATTAAATGTGATAACACTGAATCACTGGTTCCTTTTTTTCCCAATATATTTTTATTTATTTTATCTTTATAAATGAAATATATAATACCAAACATACCAACAACCGGGTCAATACTAGACTGAATCACTGTTTCCAATTGGTTTAACAACATTTACTTCTTGTACTAGATCCTCGGTGACATCACTTAGAATTAAATCCAAGGTCACCTCCCCTCTGGTCAGTTCCATGACCAACTGTTCTAGGGTACAATCATTTAGGTCGTCTAGAAATTTAAGCTCTTTGTCGTGGCTGGAACATGCATTTATCCAATCAGTGTGGGGGTAATTGAAGTCACCCATTGTTACAATGCTTCCTTTTTTGGAGGCCACCCTGATGGAGGCCTCACATTCCTGAATATGGGTGTCACCCCACCCACAAACAGGAGAAAAAAAAATGAGCATATTTGATTGGGGGGAGGAAGTAAAAATGTTGAAGTGTACATCCAAAATATGCACTTTCCCCCAACTCCAGTGTGAAAATGCATAGTCTTGGGGGGGGGGGGAGTGCATGTTTTGAAAGGGGCTTCAACTTTGGAAATGTACAACCATTTTCTCCAGAATTCTCCAGAATGCATACACATTCTTGTTCAGGGTGGCAAACAGTGCTTGCATGAAAGTTTTGCAAACACAAATGAAATGCTTGTACATCCGTAGTGTGGAGGCACTTCAGGCTTGTCAGATCTACTTGTCTGTTTATTTGTTTTCTTACTAGAACACCAAGATCCACCAACCAGAGCCGGGAGCAAAATTCATACAGGTAGAAGTAAACGAAAGGGTACCTCTCTGAGTCTGAGCACATTCCAAGGCTAGTCCTAGGGATTTGTTTTCAGTATCAACTGAACTGAACTCACAGCCCTTTCACAGAAAAGTCCACACCTGGTTATCCCAGCTTTCTTAATTTCAGAAGCCTCATGGGTGTGTGTGTGTCATTTTGTTATTGTTTTTGCTAGTATTGAACAGTTAGGAGTAGGAATGCCAGAGAAATTTGAGACACACTAAAATGAGCCCAGATTTCTAAGAATCTGACCTGCAGAATCCACTGCAGACCAACCTCCTCAGGCTACATGGAGTCCATGGACTTCTGGGTCTTTTTCTCTTTTCTTTCCTTTTTTAACTTTCCTGAAATTTATGCATCTTTATTAGTCGGAAAAGGCACAAGTTTCTTCTGAGATTGGTAAATAGATTTGGGGAGAAGTGAAATGGAATGGGGGACAATACGCTAAATGTTGCATACGAACATCAATTACATAAATTGTTGTGAACCCTCTTATGGAATTATTTACATATTTTTCTGCACAATGAAAAAAAATTGAACCCATCTGTGAACAGATGATGGAATGACAGTGAAACACAGATGGAGAGGATTTTCCACAATCCGTACATCCCTTGTTGGAAGTCAGAAACCCTTGCCAATTTACTGCAAATCACCTGAGATCTATCGGTAGATCAACCTTCTGCCCACCTCTGCTTTGCACATCCAAATATTAGGGCTTTATTTCTCTCCTGATGATGGTGGCCAGCAACATTATATCCCACCCTTCCCCAACCTGGTGCTTTCTAGATACATTTGACTACAACCCCAATCATCCCCAGTCAGTAGGCCATTGGCTGGGGATGAGGAGATATGTAGTCCAACACATCTGTATGACCCTGGGATGAGGAAGGCTTTGTGTTGCCCTTTAACATGGAGCATCTTCAACTCCATCCAAAGTATTCACATGCACCAGTTTTCCCCAATCTGATGTCCTCAAGATGTGCTGGACTGCAAGTCCCATCATCCCCACCAATGGCCAATTGTCATATCTTAGGGAAGGCTGACACAGCAAAATTTCATGCCTCTCTTCTCTAGGCTTATTCCGCCCATCCTTATGTTCCAAACATTCACTTCCTTGCTTCGATCCAAGAATCTATTTCAGTGGATACAATCTGAGCCCTTGTTTAAGATACATAATATTAGTGATGAATTTCTTAAAATTAACTTAGGGAACATGACTTATTTTAAGTGATTTCAATTACATCTGTTTAGCTCCCCCCTCCCCCTTTCCTTTCCAGGGCTCAGATATGCTTCATTTACCTACGCTTACTTTTTAACATCTTTATTTAATCCTCATTTAAATACAATTTTAAAATTATCTGATTCTCACGACAAGATTGCCTAACGTGAGATAATAGCACCCATCCCACTTAGAGTAATTTATTATAATTATCCACTGAGCGGCTTTCAGTGTTTTTGAACAAGTATAAGGGGGAATCAATCTCTTCTGTTGCAAATATATGAAAAGAAAGCTCCTTCAATGTAAGTGTTCCATGACATTGATCTATTGTGAATCGGGAATGCAGGAAGACTAGGATACCATCTCTTTCATATGATTGTATCAAAAAGGAAGCACACATAAATGGTGCCCCAAATAAGTTCCACCACAATTGCCAATGCAACGACATCTAGGAGCTTCCTAGCTCTTGTCCAGAACCTCAGAACAGCATGCGTGAAAGGCACAATATTAGCCTGTTTCCTGGTTTCTTCCATTTATCCCTTACCTAGACTCTTGGGGGAGGTGGGGAGGTGGCTGACCCTCTTTTTCCCTCCTCCCTAAAGTTAGCCAATCCATAGACTTTTAAAAACAGTAGATGAGGCTACGATCCTATACCTGCTATTCTGGGGAGTAAGCCTCATCCGAATTGCATGTCATGCTTCTGAGTAGACATGTATATGATTGCGCTGTAAGGGAGGCAAAGATCAGGGGACAGGCTGCCTCTGACCTCCCCCACCATAATTCCCACACTTCGGCCCTCCCCTTACCTTGCCTTATCTATGCATTGCCCATGCTCCTAAGACCTCACCTCTTTCCCCCCATCTCAGTTTCACAGGACTGAAAAAATGAACTGCCAGCTCAGCTGGAAATCATGTCCCCTGCCAGTTGCAAATCACTGGATATCCCCTGCCAGTTGCATCCACCTGCATTGGTACAAACATTAGCTTAATTTGCATAATTTAATCAGGCAAAATGTTTTCATGATCTGGACACTGAGAGAGAGAGAGAGAGAGAGAGAGAGAGAGAGCACAAAACTGTTAACTTGTGTTGCATTGTGCGCAACACAGATGGCATGCAATGAAATACAAATTCCACGAGAGGGCACAATAATGATATAGAAAATGGAGAAGTAAACATTGTAGTCTATTCTTTTCCAATGAGGACCCTTCTCCTTTGAAAGATCTTAACCACGCATCTGCCTGAAATATCCTTTTTGCAAATCAGTTATGAATTATTTGGCCACAGATCCTAAAGACATTTAATTTGTTCCCCAAGGACCTGGTCTGCATGTTTGGAAGTTATCTGACAAATTCTAGCAAGCACTATTGCTCTTCAATGCTCATGCTCTGTATATTGTGACCAGGCTTTCACACCATTTATTGCCGTTGCTGTTAGCACTATCATCAATGAGCGTAGCAAATGGCACGGCACTGTAAACAAAAACACAGCAGTGGCAAAAGAGAGAAAGGAGAAGAGGAGATTAAGGGGTGACAGATTAGAGATGTATGCAAATAGCCTCTCAAAATTCTCCACCCTACTTGTGGGCAGATGCATTGAGCAGGGGGTTGGACTTGATGGCCTTGTAGGCCCCTTCCAGCCCTACTATTCTATGATAAATTTGGGGGACAATTTTGCTGACTTTCTCCATAGGAAGCAGACATTCTCCAACCCTCTCTCACAGATAGGGCTCACTATTGGCAGGGGTTGTAGCTAGGGATGTTAGAGAATTCCACCATGGACTCCAGTGAGGCCAGATGCTTTAGCAATCACCCCTGCCACCCTGCGGAATCCCCCCAGGACAGAGCCTACCTTTGTCGGCTGTCCGCTGCCCTGTGAATGGCTTCCCTGGACTGCGGCCGCCATTTCCATTCCACTTTAGCTGTGATAGGCTACATAAGTATTTATGTAGCCTATCACGGCTAACTCAGGGATGCCATTTGCGTCCCTGCGGTAGCCATGATAGGCTACATAAATATATACTTAGTCTATCACGGCAAAAGGCAGGAATGCAAATGGCGGCCACTATGCCATTTGCATCCCTGCGGTAGCCGTGATAGGCTACGTATATATTTATGTATCCCTGCAGAGCGGAGCTGGCCAGGGAGGATTCTGGGGGGGGGGAGGGATGGGTCATCTCCCCCCTCCCAGTGGAGGGCCCCAAAGGAACATGGTAAGTCATTTGTACACCCCTAGTTGTAGCACTTCTTTTATTTTCTTCCTAAGGTTGTTTGCTTGTTTTTTGCACTGCCACCGCAAGTGGCAACAGCATCAGTCGTGTGGGAGGCCTAACCCCCATTTTGCTTCCTCCACAATGCAGGTGTGTTCATGTGTGTGTGTGTGTGTGTGTGTGTGTGTGGAGGGGGTGTTGTCCAGTTCCAGAAGTGGAGCTGATGCTAGGGATGAACTGTGTAAAATCTGCTCTGTCTGTGTTTCACGGATTGTCAGGCACCTTTTGTTCTGTTGACCGCTTACAGATGGATGACATTTTTTTCCCCCATCATGTAGAAAAGTATACAAATAATTATGTAAGAGTTTTCCTAACAATTTCCATAATTTAGTACGTAACATTTAGTGTATTGTTCCCCATTGCAGTCAACTTTTTCTCAGCACAGCAAAAACATATGTATTTTCCTACAAATACATATGCATACATTTCAGGTAAGTTAAAAAAATAAATAATTCTGAAAGTCCATGGACTCCACTTGGCCTGAGGGGATCACTCCATCGTGGATTCTGCAGGTCAGATCCTTAGAAATCCAGTCTCATTTTAGTCCATTTCGAATTTCTCCAGCATCCCTAGCTACTGCTGTGCCAAATTCTAACCTCCAATTTCGTGAATGTTCTCTTCCCTCACTAAAGGGGCTTCCTTTTTTTCTGCCTCATTCTCAGGGCATTTTATACCTTATTTTGAGTTTATTTTGGTGCTGTTTTTAAGCTTAATCATTGTGATGTGATTGATGGGGATGCATCGGTTCCCCCCCCTTTCTTTTGCATATCTCTCCATTGCTCTGCAGCCTCCCAGGCTGCCTGTGCTTCTTGATCTGAAAAATCCCTGTGGGAGGAATTGCCCCTGGGCTTCAACCTATGTGTGGGAAACAAGGGAGGCTAAAAGCTTCATGAGAAATGAGTTCACAGTGAAGGACAGGATACCTGCACACACTCTTCAGCCACTTCATAAGTAAGGTAAGCACAAGAACCCCCAACCTAAACCATGAGAATTTAATCAAAAAACAAAAACAAGAACAACTTCTATTTGAATTTCATATACATACATATACATACATTTGTTGTTGTTCAGTCGTTCAGTCGTGTCCGACTCTTCGTGACCCCATGGACCATAGCATGCCAGGCCTTCCTGTCCTCCGCTCTCTCCCGAAGTGTGCTCAAGTCCATATTCATTGCATCAGTAGGGATCTCAGAGAATTTCACCACGAATCTGGGGAGGCCGAATGCCAGTGCATTCGGCCCCCCGAAATCGGTGGCGAAACAATCTGCCCCCCCGCCCCCCCCGGGGACGGGACTTACCTTGGGCGAATCTCCCTGGTGGCAGTGGCGGCGGCTCCAGCGGCGGTGCGGCGGCGGTGGTGAGGCAGCCGGTCTTCCAACTGGCTGCCGCCGCCACCGCCACCGCCATTTCCAGTAAAAAAAAAAAATGTGATAGGCTACGTAAATGTTTACGTAACCTATCACGGCTGAGTAAAACAAAAAACAAAAAAAAGTGCATACGCAAATGGCGGTGCCCGTGGGCGCTGCCATTTGCGTTCCATATTTTGGCACGTCTCATCTACGTAAACATTTACGTAGACTATGGCGAAAATAAGGGGAATGCAAATAGCGTAGCATTGTTGTTGTTTTTTTTTACTCAGCCGTGATAGGCTACGTAAACATTTACATAGCCTATCACGGCTGACTGCAGGGACGCAAACAGTGGCGGCTACAGCCGCTGCCATTTGCAGACCCGGCCGGCCAGGATTCGTGGCAGGAAGAATGGGGCGCCTCCCCCCCTGGCCAGAATGTTGGGGTGGAGGGATGGGGTGCCTCCCCCCTGGCCAGAATTTCGGGGGGAGGGACGGAGCACCTCCCCCCCACCTCGAATCACTTTTCGTCAAAAGGTAAGTGACTTTCGTACATCCCTATCATCAGTGTTGCTATCTAGCCATCTCATCCTCTGCTGTCCCCTTCTCCTTTTGCCTTCAATCTTTCCCAGCATCAGGGTCTTTTCCAGAGAGTTTTCTCTTCGCATTAGGTGGCCAACATACATACATACATATATACTGTCAAACTGAATGAGAACGATTGAAAGAAATGTGGGAGAAATTTTCAGCACAGCGCTAGACATGATCACTGATCAGGTTCACAGCTTTGGGGTGCTTCTGGACCCAGCCTTGCTCCTGGAAGGTCAGGTGGCTGTTCTGGCCAGGAGTACCTTTTCTAGGAATGTCCGTACAACCAAAACTTGGGCTTGTTGAAGTTCTCCAAATTCCACCTCAAAGTTTGTTCCATCTTGCATTTGTCTCTTTGTTGTTGTTTTGTTTTTCAGATCAAAATTTGTATATATTTTCATTCATCTTTTTTCAAATGTAGTCATAAATTGTTCACATCTTTGAAATGTACACATTCTTCTCCCATTCATTAAAACATGTTTGTGCACATATCTCAAAAGTACACATTTTTTCATGCAATTTTGCCAAATGTACACATGCTGTCAAGCACCATTGTTGTTGTTGTTGTTGGTGGTGGTGGTGGTTTGTTTGTTTGTTTGTTTCCCCCCCAGGAATCACATTGGAAGCTTGCAAATGGGCGTACATCAGCCACAGCTTGCATTTGAATCCGTATTCAGTTGGGGAGGTGCAAACTGCCTGGTTAAGGGCACAATCCTATGGCTGCTAGTTAGTGGCTAGATGACCATGGGATAGGTCAGTTCCCAGGAACTAACCTTGCAGCCCGCACCCCAAGGTTGGTTCCTTGAGAACTGACCTCCACCCTCTCCCACGCTGCCTCATAGGCAGCACTGATCAGCCCAGCACTCCGTGCTCATAAGAGCAGCTAGAATCAGCAAAAACGGGGCATTCCTGGGGGCGGGGCATGGAGGGCAGAAGTGCGACCTCCCCCCTCCCCAGCTGCTCTGACTTTCCATGGCTAGACAGCCAAAATGGTCTGTCTAGCCATGAATGCAGGGCAGCTGAAGTGCAGAGGAGAAGATCCCCTCCGTGCTGCTCCTGTCCTGCGTTGGATAGGCGGTCGCCTCTGAATTCGGAGGTGGACACCTATCCTGATAGGATTGCATCCTAAATCCTAATTAAAACAAACAAAACAAACTGAAATGAATTTTTCAAACATGATGTCTTAAACCTGGGGCCTGATTCACTCAGGATCCAAGCTAAACAGATCTGAGTGTACCAATATGACTCAAGTCCACTTGTGTGAAAGAAAAATATATAATGTATTGATGGAAAGTGGATGTAGACAATAAAAGCAAAGGCAAGCTTGCACACACCCCTCAACTCAAAGTTGCAGCTGCCCACACCAGGTGATGCCCCTGGGGCTGTTTTCCTGAGCAGGTAGCAGACCTTCCCCCTCTCAGATGGTTTTCATAGGTTTCTCCTAAGTTCCAGAAACTGTCAGAAGACACACACATCTCCCTCTCCTCACCAACGAGGGGGAAAGGGTGTGTGTATGTTAACTTCTTGGCAGGAAAGAGTTTCTCACAGCAAAGAAGAAAAGATGTATCAGAAGTAAAGTATGAAATGTACAGGACAACCCTTGAGCATTATCTGCTTGGTTATGGTAGCAAGAAGCATTAACCTTCACTATATGGTGGGAACCAGTGTGGTGTAGTGGTGAGAGTGTTGGCCTAGGAGCCAGGAGACCCAGGTTCTGGTCCCCACTCAGCCATGGAAGGTCACTGGGTGGCTTTGGGCCAGTCACACTCTCAGCCCAACCTACCTCACAGGGCTGTTGTTGTGAGGATAAAATGGAGAGGAGGAGGATAATGTAAGCTGCCTTGGCTTCCTTGCAAGAGGAAAAAAGGCAAGATATAAATGCAATAGATACATATGTGTGTACTACAGCTATGTAAACCAACTCTAACATCATAACAGTTGCAAAGTACTCTATTAAATATATGCACATATGTTACTAGACATTGTACATGGCTCTGTGGAAAGTTCACACTTAACTCCTCACCACTCACTTCTGTGAAAATCCACTACATGTTCATAGGTTTTGCCCAGCTTTGGCTGGTCCACCAGTTGTGCCTTTTCCTGAGAAGGCAGAACTGGCCCCAGTGATCCATGGTTCCCATGTAGATGAGTGCAATGTGGTCTACATGGAGCTGCCTTTGAAAAGTGTTCAGAAATTACAGCTATTGTAATGTGCAGTTGCCAGATTTCTGGTGTGTGTTTTGCTGACCATATTGCACAGGCTTCCAATCTGTTTCTGACATCAATTCAAAGTAAGTCTTGAATTCACCCTGAACCTTTGTTGGAAAATCAGGACATTATGTATTATGGTATGAATGGTAGCAGAGAGTGCTGTGTTGTTATGACATGATAACCTAAATTAAGTATCACATTACACATTATGGAGAGGGATGGGGAGAACTCAACATGGGTTGCCATTTGTTCATGTCGCCCCTATGTCTCTTGTAAAGAAAAACTCTGGCCTCACTTTTGGGAGGTCTTCTGGCTATGGCTGTCAGATTAAACCCTGCAGAACAAATCTATTGAGGCTTTAATAGAATAATTTAATTTGCAGCTGCCATATTTCTGATGTGGTTATAAAAGTATCCATTGAGAGGCTTTCTCAACAACCTTGATACTTTATAAATCAGTTCATCATAAAATAAGCCATGGATTGTAGCAGAACGTGCCATCCTCTTCCTGAATTTAATGCATATTAAAGCACAAGTTAGTGCCATAAAGTTCCAGAACATCTACATAAATCCATTGCTCTGAAACTGGTTGACACTTTTTAAAAGTGTCATGGCACAGCCTTCCTGGGACTGAGTTGTGCAGGGGGGAGGGAGATTTTGGAATGCCTCTCATGGTCAACAACAACAGCAGCTCTCTGCCTGTAGAAAACTGGCATGTCAGGATGAAGGCAGGGATAAAACCCTTCCCAATGGCATGAAAGTTTGCTTTGTGCAGGGAGCTTTCAATCCTTATGGAATAATATGAATGTGCACAGTAATATGGAACCATGAGGTAAAGGAGCAAGTAAGGAAGAAGGGTTATGTGATGTGAGGTTGTCAGACTGGAGAGAGAGGAATGTGCAATGGCAGGCAGGAATGCAAGTTAGGTGGGAAAAATACTCAAATAATTCCATAAGAGGGTTTGCAACTATTTACATAATTTACCTAAATACGTAGCAATTAGCATATTCTCCACCATTCCATTCAACTTTTCCTAAGCAGAAACTTGCATATCTCCCTATGAATAAATATATGTAAATTTTGGAAAGTAAAAACTAAACAAAAAGATCCAGGAATCCATGGACTCCGCACGGCCTAAGAGGATAGCTCTGTAGTGGATTCTGCAGGTCAGATTCTTAGAAAACTGAGCTCATTTAAGCCCGTCTCAAATTTCTCCAGCATCCCTAATACTGTGTGCCTTTAAACATCTCTGTTTACCTTTAGGAAATCTCACCAAGCAGTTATGGTAACAGTTTAGTGCCTTCTGGAAGGATCACAGTCACAAATAGGGATGGAAGATGAGCCATGTTCGAGTTTTCTAAGGTTCTCCATTTTCCAGCTTAATGCTCATCTTTCCTCATGCTCCTGAATATGAGCATCATATTTTTCCAAACAGGAAATGTGTACATTTTTGAACATGAAACGTGTACACTTTTCCAAGCATGCACCCCAAATGTGGACTTTCCCTCCATAGCCTAATGTATGAAAAAGTGGTGTGTGCTGGAGGGGGAGAGGGGGATGCACATTTTCAGAAGCGTGCACTTTCAAACGTAAATGCAAGCTTGGGAAATTGTGAAACATTCCTGAGGATTGTGATCCTGCTTGCATTCACATTCAGGGTTGAGAACAAGACATGTTTATATACTCTGTGAATAAGAATGGAATTCTGAATCATCTAGGGATGGACGAAAGTCACTTACCTGTCCTCGAAGCTTGTTCGCGGTGGGGGGGAGGCGCTTCGCTGCTCCCCCCGCGAAGTTCAGGCCGGGGTGGGAGGCTTCCCGCCTCGCCCGGCCGAAATTCAGGCCGGGGAGGAGGCGCCTCGCCTCGCCCGGCCGCGAACTCAAAAGTTAAAAAAAAAAAATGCCCCCGTGATAGGCTACGTTAATCGTCACGTAGCCTATCACGGGGGCGTTTTTGTTTTTTTTTTCTTTTATTGGAATGGCGGTGGCGGCAGCCGGTCAAAAGACCGGCTGCCGCTCCCGCCCCGGGCGAACACCCGCCAAACCGCCGGCTGGATCCGCCACCGGGAGGGACATTCGCCAAAGGTACGTCCCGTCCTGGGGGGGGGCGGGGGGCGGGGGGGCGGAGAATTTCTCCCCGAAACTTGTTCGGGGGGCCGGACATGTTGGCGCTCGGCCCCCCGAAGTTTCGGGGAGAAATTCTCCGCCAACCCTAGAATCATCCCTAATATGGATCTATGATAAATTTATTCAGCTTGTTTTTGATCAGGATTTACCCAGGTCACACCCTCTGGACTAAACATGGACTTGGATACAACCTGCAGACAATGTCCATACATTTCGGAGCTTGCAATGTAATTCGTGGACCCCCCCCCCCAAAATGTGTCTGATAGAATGTGTACATTTGAAAAATGCACATTAAAAATGTGTACTTTTGAAAAATATACAAAAATATCCTTTAATTAATGGAGAAGAATGCATACATTTCAAATATGTGCAGAATTGATGTGTACACTTTAAAAAAATAGGTACAAAAATGCTCACGGTTCTTTTTGTGAAAACAAAACAAAATCTAAGCTCACAATCTGATATGGGCTTGAGTCAGAACAAACTTCAAGATGGAATTTGGGACTTCAGTGAGTTTGGGTTTTGCTGATTTGCATATCCCTAATCCCTAGTTGCAAATACGGATTTTCAAATATGGACATAGAAAAGACTAGGCCTTTCCCCCCTCTCAGGCTTGGTATGAGTTCTATCAGATTTAACTGATGGTGTACACTTTTTTCTCACCTGACTGGAACTATACTGTTGATGTAAAAAACTAATTAAGGTAAAAGCCATGGGGGGGGGAAATCATTAAAAAGAAAATGTTATTAAAATAGGAATAGGGTTGAAAGTGGAATTTTGTGTAAACAGCAGTTAAAAGTGAATTTGGGTTCCTCTGAGGCAAAACCGAGGATATGTGGGGTTCCTCTGAGGAAAATCAGCAATAATCCCCATGGGGGTCCTGTCCTTCCCTATGTGTTCATGAATTTCACGCTGAGCAAAATTCGGAATGAATTCAGAGGTCCCTCCCCCTAATCCGAGAGCCAATTTTTTTTGCTTTGACTTCTCAAGGCATTCTCTCATGATGCGTAACTGATTTATGGAATTCAGGCTGCAATACTGTACTCACATAACTGTGAGCAAGCTCCATTCATTTCAATGGGGCTAACATTCTTGGAAGCCTTGTCTGGCCTTTGTAGGAGACAGGACTCTGGGGCTGGATCAACTTTTGTCCTGATCCAGCAGGGCTCCTCTTTTCTTCTAACTGACGAGGGAGGAAATTGTGGCATCCCAGTAAAGCATCCAGAGGTAAACATAAGGGCCACCTATATGGGTGATGGTGAGGGAAGCATGAATCAAGGGGACCTTCAATATAATGTTATAGTGTGGTGTGTTTCTTCCTGGGGTTCCAGCATACTCCAATTCCATTCCCTTCACACACACACACACAATAACACAATCACATCTGTTTTTCATTCCCCCACTCTCCAAACAGTCAGTCAGATGTTGGTGACCACTGAGCATATTCAGCCCACATTGAGCTGTTGTTGTTGTTGTTCTTGTTGTTTGGAGGAGGGAGGGATTATCTCCCTTTTGTCTCCCCCCCTATTTTTGTTGCATTTCTAAAAATGTTGGGGCTCCCCTGAGCTTGCTAATGCACCTTTCTTATGTCTGAGTGGTGGCATCTTGGCTCCATAAAAAATGGCATTCACACCCAAACATTAGAAATAGAGGAAATGATGTTGCAGCTCATCTGCACATCCATTTCCTGGCCCCTGCTCCCACCCTCCTTCTCATTTCAGAGGACATCCACTTTGATCTCGACTGCTACAACTCCTTCCAGCCCATCATTGTAAGGTCTTACCATTTCTGATTTCCTTCAAGCAAATTCAAGTTCTGCAGCAGCCACTTTCAGAGGTCCCCTGGGGAGGCAGGGAGGGGGCTAACTTTGAAAAGCACTGACAATGTTAAGTCTCTAAAGAGCATGCAAATTGGAGTCCATGAGATGTACTTTCTCATTATGGGCTCTTCTCTTAAACGTTCAGCTTATAAGAAGAGCTTTCTAGGAATCAAAGATTTGGGAATGTCATTAGTGAAGAAGCAGCTCCAGATGTTTGTTTCTCTCATTTAACAATGTTAATAATAATAATAATAATAATAATAATAATAATAATAGGGTGGTACTAATAACGCAGAGTGTTTCACCAATAATGATATAGAAATCACATTTAAAGAGCATCCCCTCCCCCTCATTAATGTAATAATCCTATCAACAAGATTTATCTTCATCTTCCTGATCTGATGTATACCCTGCCTTTGTATAAATCAGCTGTTGGAACAAGGGAGTCACATGCTCACCTGTAACAAGTCCCTATCAACAGTCAGGCTGCAGCATTCTGGATCAGCAGAAGTTTCCAAACAGTTTTCAAAGGCAGCCCCACAAAGAGCATGTTACCGTATTCAAATGGGGTTTAACTAAAGCATGTGTAATCATGGCCAGATCAGACATCTCCAGGAATGGGTGAAGTTGGCTCACAGGCCTCAGCTACGCAGTCACAATCCTAGCCACTGATAAGACCTGGCCTGGGCATCCAGGTCCAGGGCTGAATACATCCAGATTGTGAACCTGAGAATTCAGCGGAGGCCAGGGAAGCAGGACAGAGGAATCAGGAAAGGCTTCCAACTAGAGTAGGAATGTTCTAGAATTTCATTCCTGTTCACAAATCATGCAAACACACTCCTTACACATCCTCAAATGCAAACAGGAGCAGGAACACAATTCTCGGGAAATGTTTGTAATTTCCCAAACTTGCACTCAAGTTTGAAAATGCACACTTGTGTAAATGCAGTTGCAGATATGAAGACATGCATATGTGCACACTTGGGCAAAGGCCCTCTAAATCAGCATTTTCAGACTTTAACCTATGGAGGAAAATGCACATTTTTGTTTGGGGAAAAAAGTGCATATATACATACGTACATGTATGTATGTATGTATACATATACACAAGGGGAAAATGTGCACTTTAAAAAAAAGAACAGTCACATTTGGTAATACAAATGAAGGAAAAAGAGCTTTGGGGAAGAATTCAGAGAACCTCAATGAACTTGAACATTGCATGTCTGCTAATCCGTAATCTGGACCAGGTCCAACACTAGTATGCAGCATAGTTGGGCAACTGCTGGTGGTTCAGCTATCCTGAATCTCTAGCATCCCTGAACCAGTCTATTCCTGCCCTGGTCCCCCTTTAAAAATGATTTTGGGCTGGAGCTATTTCCATTGTAATTTCCCATGATGCATTTGGGGAAATTTAAATGGTGGCTCCCAGAGACCCAGCCACCTAGCACTCATTGGAACACTGATGCTGCCCAATTCTGCCACCACCAGGCAAAGCCAGTGGGGCCCACCCCTCATTGCTTAGGGTCCCTTCAAACCAGGAGCCAGCTCTGTCCTGGATTTTTCCAGGGAACCATATTTTGCCATCTCTAAAGAACAGGGAGTTTTGAGATTGAACTTCCAATGTTCAAAACTTCCCATCAGCCATGTTTGCTCGTCTGTTGAAAAGTAAATATCTTCCTGTTGATTGATTCAGACAGTTGTGATAGGGAAAATGTCTGTTGGAAGGAACAGAGTTGAGCTCAGATCTTCCTGGATGTGTGTGTTTCAAAAAAAAAAAAAACTCATAGAAGACAAAGAGTTAATTCAGAACATTCCCAAGCCTCTGCAGAAAAGTTCCTATTTAAGAGTGCAAGGGATGAGCTAAGGGATCTAATAAATAGAGATACACTCTGTTGGCCAAGGGAAACTTTGACTAAGCTGATGGAGGGCTCAGGGACTCAGAACATGCTCAGAGTAAATTAAATGGAGAAATAACATGGAGTGCTTCTGGTGCATTTGTAGCAGGAAATCCAATTAAAAATTTGACTTCCAACGTAAGTTTGGATGTTCAGAATGCCTGAGTGGAATTGAAATGTGGACTTTGTGGATTATTTGTTTCTGGGAGAGGTTTGCCGGGACGATATCTCTTAACAAATATGTATTTTTATTTATTAAAGCTGGTGTGCCATGTGTCATTTGTATTTCAAAGGATACCTGGGAATCTATTCAATTTGATTTTTTGTTCATTTGTTTTAAAGCCAAACTTCAAATGAAACATTGAAAAAGGAGAGAGGGAGAGAGAGAGAGAGAGAGAGAGAGAGAGAGAGAGAGAGAATGAGAATCTTTATCATATTGCAGCTAGGATAAGAGTTTTGATACATGGCTTTTGAACGTAGAGAGAGAGAGCTAGTCTCGAGATGCTGAAAGAATAGTTTTATTCTTTAAGACTCCCAATGCATTTCAGCCCAGTATATTATGTATGGCCTTCCCCAGGGGAATTCTTAAAAAGCCTTCAGAGAACCCTGTCAGGACTGCCTAATACATTTGAATATAGGTGGGTTTCAGCATCTTGAGACTTGCTCTCTCTCTTTGGATCTAATTTGGATGTTTTACAATTTTCTTATACTTTTTTGATACAGTTGTTGTTCAGTCGCTCAGTCATGTCCGACTCTTTGTGACCCCATGGACCACAGCATGCCAGGCTTTCCTGTCCTCCACTCTCTCCCGGGGCGTGCTCAAGTCCATATTCATTGCATCCGTGATGCTATCTAGCCATCTTATCCTCTGCCGTCCCCTTCTCCTTTTGCCAGAGACCAGCTTAAAACAGTGGGATTTGAAACAGTCACATAAGACTAGGGATGTATGAGACCCTTGTTTCAGTTTACAAATCACTTGAAAATGTCCTGTCCACAACTTCAAACATGAACGGAACCGCATGTTCTCTGAAAACGTTTGCAAACTCCTGAACGTGCATTTGCAAAATTCACCACTTTAAAAATGCACAGTTTTAAAATGAACTCATTGCTCAAGCTGACATCAGTGAGCTCAAATGTCTCTGGTTCTTTCATCCCTCTATAATACTGATTCACATGGGGGTGGTGGGCACAAGAGTATGCTGAAAACTTGCACACAAGCACATATGCACAAATACAGCAGTTCACATATGGACCTTTTACTGTGAACCAAAACTTGGATGTGTAAACTAGGGATGTCGGAGAAAACTGCAATGGAATCAAATGAATCTGGATTTCTGTGAATCTGACCTGTGGATTCCACAACAGAGCAGCTTTTCCTGAGATACATGGGTTCCGTAGATGTGTGAACCTTTTTTCTTTTTCTTTTTTACCTCCCAGAATTTTACACAGATTTAGTCATAGAAAAATATGTAAAATAAAAATAAACACCAACCCAAAACGTGGATTTCCCCCATAGGCTAAAACATGAAAATACACATATGGGAAAATGTGTGCATTTTGGGGGAGACTTGCCTGTTTTTGCAAACAGGCAAATTCACAAGTGCAAATTTGCACGAATTTGAATTCGTGCAAATGCAGGACATTGGAAAAAATCTGATTCTGTCAATGATTCTATTGATGGGACAAAAGGCACCTGACAATCCGTGAAGCACAGACAGAATGGATTTTTCAAATTCTGTACATCTCTAATGAAAACTAGGACAATACAAAAAGTACTTGCTCAGTTTCACAGTTCCGTTCTTAGGGGTGCCATCTTCACATTACAAGTGTCTGGGGAAATTCAGATGAAAGATTTTCAAGGGTGAGGCTCTTCCATGTTTAGCAGGGAGTAGCAGTCAATATT
This sequence comes from Heloderma suspectum, assembly GCF_057233095.1. Taxonomy (NCBI): domain Eukaryota; kingdom Metazoa; phylum Chordata; class Lepidosauria; order Squamata; family Helodermatidae; genus Heloderma; species Heloderma suspectum. The sequence goes on from NC_139466.1 coordinate 9,669,404, forward strand.
CCTCATCTCCAATATAGCATCCTTCCTCAGATGCATTATGGGGCAAGATGGTCCCAGATGGAGTACGACCACAGCTTTAGCAAAGAGAAAAACTGTTTAAACCAAACTGAGGTAGAAAGAAAAGGGGGAAGGATAAGCTTCTGGTTGCTACATTCAAGTAGTGCAGCTAAGTAATTTAGAAAAGGAAAGGTTTCTCCTATGCAAGCTCCGAGTCATAGGGATGGCGGAGAATTTCTCCCCGAAACTTCGGGGGGCCGAGCGCCAACGTGTTCGGCCCCCCAAACAAGTTTCAGGGAGAAATTCTCCTCACCCCCTCGCCCCCGCACCCCCCCCGGGATGGGACTTACCTTCGCCGAATGTCCCTCCCGGCGGCGGGTCCGGCTGGCGGTTCGGCGGGTGTTCGTCCTGGGAGGGGGCGGCAGCCGATCTTTCGACCGGCTGCCGCCGCTGCCATTACAATAAAAGAAAAAAAAAACCACGCCGTGATAGGCTATGTGACGATTAACGTAGCCTATCACGGCTAGATTTGCAAAGTCAGCCATGATAGGCTACGTCAATCGTCACGTAGCCTATCACGGGTGACTTTAAAAAAAAAAAAAGCGTGTACGGATAATGGCGGCCCCCATAGGGAGCCGCCATTCCCGTTCCTTATTTGGTTGCTGTAGTCTATGTAAAGATTTACGTAGACTACGGCGAAAATAAGGGCAACGCTATTTGCGTGGGGTCAGGTCGTGGGGAGAGTTTTGGTTGCAATACTGCCGCCTACCACTCTGTGCCATGCAAGGCTCATAAGTAATTTAGACCCTGGACTTAATTGTCTTATGGATAGGGGTGAACGAAAGTCACTTACCTTTTCTCGCAGCTTTTTCGCGGTGGGGGGGAGCGCTTCGCTGCTCCCCCCGCGAAGTTCAGGCCGGGGGGGGAGGCTTCCCGCCTCGCCCGGCCAAAATTCAGGCCGGGGGGGGAGGCTTCCCGCCTCGCCCGGCTGAAATTCAGGCCGGGGAGGAGGCTTCCCGCCTCGCCCGGCCGCGAACACGAAAGTAAAAAAAAAAAAAAAAAACGTCCCCTGATAGGCTACGTGACGATTCACGTAGCCTATCACGGCTAGATCTGGAAAGTCAGCCATGATAGGCTACGTGAATCGTCACGTAGCCTATCACGGTGACTTTAAAAAAAAAAAAGCGCGTACGCGAATGGCGGCCCCTATAGGGAGCCGCCATTCGCGTTCCTTATTTGGTGGCTGTAGTCTACGTCAATGTTTACATAGACTACGGCGAAAATAAGGGCAACGCAAATAGCGTTGCCCTTATTTTCGCCGTAGTCTATGTAAACATTGACGTAGACTACAGCCACCAAATAAGGAAGGGGAATGGAGGCTCCCTATGGGGGCCGCCATTATCCGTACACACTTTTTTTTTTTTTAAAGTCACCCGTGATAGGCTACGTGACGATTGACGTAGCCTATCACGGCTGACTTTGCAAATCTTGCCGTGATAGGCTACGTGAATCGTCACGTAGCCTATCAGGGGACTTTTTTTTTTTTTTTCTTTCATTACAATGGCGGGGGCGGCAGCCGGTGGAAAGACCGGCTGCCGCTCCCGCCCCGCTCGAACACCAGACGAACCGCCAGCCGGACCCGCCGCCGGGAGGGACATTCAGGGAAGGTAAGTCCCGTCCCGGGGGGGCGGGGGGCGGGGGGGCGGAGGATTTCTCCCCGAAACTTGTTCGGGGGGCCGAACACATTGGCGCTCGGCCCCCCCGAAGTTTCGGGGAGAAATTCTCCGCCATCCCTACTTATGGAAGGGGGCATTCGATTTCCATGCTTATTCAGCTATGAAGCACACAGCTAACATTTGTCTTCTCTCCCCCACTGCCATCCCATGCTTCACAACTGCTTCTATATTCTTAACATGTTAGAATAGCCTCCACCCCCACCCCACAGATCCTGTTTTTTAAGTACTCCCAGCATATACTGTTTTGCATTTTAAACTCATTTTAATCATAGCACCAGCATAACTCCAGGAAGAAAATATAGGTTTCTTCTAGCTGACTTGCTCCTAAAGATATTAACTTGGGGGAATACACACCATTTCTTTATTAAAATCAAAATAATAAAATGCCCATCATTCACCATGTACATGCCTGGTCAGCTGTGCCTGACTCAAAAATGTTTTAAAAACAAACAATGAAGGAGGCCAAACCCAGCAGCACTAGCCCTGGCGGGCACTGGTATGCCTATTCTAGAAAAGGTGTTTATTCCGATTCTCTTTGTCACTGCCTCCATCATCTGCCACTCTCTGGGTGGTCATTTCTCCCACCCCTGAGGCTGTGGGCCCTTGGAATGTTGGTCCAGTTGTAGTTCCACCACTGCTACTCCCTGCTGAAAATGTTACCCCATGCCAAATTGAGAGAGAGAGAGAGAGAGAGAGAGAGAGAGAGAGAACAGGGATGTGTGGAAGGCCAAATTTCCTAGCTCTGTTCAAAGATCTGGAAAATGCTGTACAGCAGATTGAATTACTGAAGCATATAATAGGGCAAAAATCCTACGATAGGAGACAATTACTTACCATCCAGGGAGCAGATAACACCATGCAAAGAGTTATTTCTCCTAATATTTTTTCAATCAGCCTTAACGTAATTGCTCCTCTATAAAGAATGGTGCCTGTTAGACAGCGTCCCTAATGTTTCATCAGTATTAATCACACGGGACAGGACATTGGCTGTTCATAAGAGAGCATTTGGTAAACAAGAGCTCACTTTAGCTTTCCTCTCGATCCTAGGTATCAGAGACATTGGGTTTGTTTCTGCTCCCCTGCCCAGTGTCTGTTGCTTATATTCCTGCTTGATCTTCATATTCCAACTTCCTTTTTTTACATGCACCCACTTCCACCAAGAAGCAAGAATTTCCAGGCAGAAATAGGACAGAACAATATAGAGCTAAAAAAACCTGGCAATCTTGGCAAGACTGAGATCAACAGATCCATCCATCTCTAGATAGTTCTTTGCTGGATACTGTGGATGTTGGATTTCATAAAATCTGTTACGTCTGCATTTCACGGATTGTCAGATGCCTTTTGTTCCATCATCTACTCATTGATAGAATCAGATATTTTCCAATTTCCTGAATTTGCACAAGTTCTCATTTGTGAAAATGTGCAAATCCCCCCAAAATGTGCATGGGTGAAATGCAGATTTGGGGCCAGTGTGTTGTTTTTTTTAACTTTTCCTTTATTGCAACTAAATTTGCATAAAATTCTGGAAAAAAAATAAAGGCTTGCAAGTACATGGAATCTGTATGACTCATTAAAAGCCAGTCTGCTGTGGAATCCACACGTCAGATTCATAGAAATCCAAACTCATTTTATTCCATTGCAGATTTCTCTGACATCCCTATTGGAAGGGATGTCAGAGAAATCTGCCATGGACCCCAGTGAGGCTGGATTCCTTTGAATCCAGCCTCCGGAGTCCGAGGCAGAATAGTGCACTCACCTCCCCCCCCCCCCGGAAGCTCTTTTGAAGCCAGCTCCTCTCCACAGCTGTCTTTGTATAGCCAGCGATACGGCCGCCACTGCCATGCCATATCGCTGAGGAGGAAGGAATCTGGACGCAAAAGGAATCCACTACGTCATTTGCACCTGTGGTTTTTCCCATGATAGGCTAGCCATTTATGGCTGCATTTAGGTTAAACTAAGGGCTTTACAGCCACAAATGGCGTAGTGGATGCCATTTGTGTCTGGATTCCTTCCTCCTCAGCGATATGGCATGGCAGTGGCAGCCGTATTGCTGGGTATATGGAGCTGGCCAGCGACTCCGCGGAATTGCCATGGAGCGGAGCAGGCCCATGAGGATTCCAGGGGGAGGAATGGATCGCCTCCCCCCACAGACCCCTCCCCGGGATGGAAGATAGGAGTTTCGTACATCCCTACCTACTGGAGACTTACAGAGCAATCCTATGGAGGTTGGGGGGAAGTGAGGTGTCCATGACAGAGAAGTAGTCACCTCATAAGCCTTGTTGCAATCACATCAGCTATGAAGTGGGAGGCAGCTTTCCCTTCTGTTTATGCTCTTGGGCATCCATCCTTTTCCTTTATTTTTCAGTCCCATTGGTTTCAATGGGAAGGAAAATAACTCTGAGGCTGTCATAACACAATTGGAGGAGTCTTCCTCAGAGGAGGAGCTGGAGGTTCCAGAAGCCCAGCCCAGGGACTGCCACCAGCCCCACAGGAGCCTGAACCCTTGGGTGAAGTGGCTGCTGGACCGTCCAGGTCAGGAGAGAGGGACTCTGCCTCTGAGGCAGAGGCTGACCCACCCCCTGATCCCCAGGAGCATCATCGCCTCAAGAGGCAGGCTAGCAGGGTTCCTGTGCAAAAGAGTGCTTGCCTGCAGATGAGGTCTCCTCAGGAGAAGGAGACTCCTCAGGAATAGGCTCTGGGAAGGGAGCCCTGATTGCTACAGCTGACTCTGGGTGGGGTCTTGCTGGCTTGGAGCTTAAAAGCCTTCACTGGAACCCCAGCCAGGGTTGGAACAAACTGTCCGAGGCTTGGCTGTTTGCCAACTCAACTACTCTATTGCCTCGTTCACAAACATCCAAGACTTGCTCTAGAGCAGGACAAAAGCTGACAAAAAATCTCCCTCCCCCTTCTTGTGGTATGGTTAGGGAACTGGAGGCCCTTGGATCCTGGAGATCAAAGGCTTCCCCCAATCCACTCAATATAACCCTTTTAACCCCTACAGCTGCTGAAGCAGAGATGGTGGAGGAAAAATGATGGCCATAACAAGGATGCTTCTGGTGGAGGACCTCTTTCTCTGCCTGTGAATGCTCCTTTCTACTAGCAGAAAGCAAGTTCTGCGACCATCAAAGAGACCCTCGGCCACCCTCTCTGTGAGTTTAGGGATGCTTCCTTATGGTATTTTACTAATGTTTAATTTATTTAGAAACAGGCAAGTACAGTATAGGAGAGGCAAGCAGCAAAAAGCCCTCCTAGAAGGCAGCAAGGTAGATACCACATCAGATCCCCAAGGAGAAATATCTGCATGCCAAGCTACCTTCAGCTCACAGCTCTCTCTCTGTCTCTGTATGTCTCCGATCTCCAAAACAGCAGTTTCCTCCATATGCAGACCTTAAAACCTCCATACACAGACCTTTCCTGATCGGGGTGGTGGTATAGGGTGGGAAGGATGGTCGAGTCACATTCTCTAAATAGGCGTTGTAGTCCAAGAATAATCTCTGACCATCTCCCAACTATCAGATCCTGTTGAGGATACATCAACCACCCACCCTGAATTATTACCTTGCAACCTCTCTAACTACATCTATGACTGGTCCAGCTTGGTCAGTATTCATAGCATGACAATCTTTTCTAGTTAAATGTTATTCCCATATAGTGCTCTATGTGTATAGGATTGTGCCTTTCATTAATCCCATTAAAATCAATTAGGCTGCAATCTAAACCTAAGCATGCGTACTTACAAAGAAGTCCCATTCAACTCTTTGGGGCTTACTCCTGGGAAAACCTGCTTAGGATTGTATTTGTAAGGCTTGCAACCTTTTAAATACTTACCTAGAAGCTGCAAATCCCAATTAAGTCAGGGGGATTTACTTAGGATTGAACATGCAGATTGGGATGAAAAGTGCTTCAGTTTGACTGGATGACGTCCAATGCTATAGTATTTTAACAATTCAAACATATGTGGTCCACATGAATTGCTTTTTTTAATTAAAACATTAATGAGTCAGATTAATTTAATTACTCTTGTTCGTCTCCCTTGCTTACCAGTGACAAGGCACTCATTCCCTACCCTGTCTTCCAGATGCTCAGCTCACAGAGTTATTTCTGGAAGAAAAGAAAAAAATCAGGAATCTGCTGATCCAAATTATAAACACATCAATGAACAGAAACCTTCATTCAGCTTTTGATGAGTCACATCTTGTGATTCAGATTCACAATGTGATTCACAATCACATCTTGTGATTCAGTGTCACCCTACATTTTGACAAAAGGAAGTCTGGGGAATAATAGAGCATCATGGGGTGTAGGGGAAGCAATCAGCTATAGCCAATCATCATCTGCAGATGGAAATGAAGAAGTGTTAAATGTCCTTTTGTGGCGGAGGGAACCTGGGCTCAAATTCAGCTTCCCCTTGGAAGTGTCCCTTGGGCAAGTCTAGGAAGCCCTTCCTTGTTACCATATGCAGGCCTGTGTGCATTCTGCAGTTCTGTGCAAGCACAAGGGAACAATGTAAAAGCTGTACAGAATTTAACACAACAGAGGATGCCGGCTTTCATTTTTAAGAATGCAGGTTTCTAGCCCTCATGGGTGTACATATAGGGGTTGAACTCGATAGTCTTATAGGCCCTTTCCAGCCCTACTGTCCTATGATTCTATCCATGATGGACCTAAGTGAAGGGCCGACTACAGGTTTGAGAGGGCCCTAGTCAAAATGTCCCCTGGTGAGGCCCCTCCTTTTTTTGTGGACCCTGGTGGGCTTTCACAGCTGGAGGGGCAGCAGTTGAAGCAGTATTGGGCAGCTAGCTCTTATCACACTTTTAATTTCCCACAGTGTCCCAAAGTGCTGATGTCAAAGCCCCAGGTGTCATGCCACCACTGAATTATCTTCAGAGAAGGAGCCAGAAATTCCAGGGCCAGGTGGCCTCTTAGAAGATCCTGGCACTACCCAAGGTAACCTGGGGCCCTCAGGGGTGATGCCTTTGAATTGGATTCCTGGAGAGGCAGAGAGCTCAGCTTCTGAGACAGAGCCATATATTGGGCACCACCTACCCCCCTACCCCCACCACACACACACCCATGCCAGCAGCTGGAAACAGCATTTTATGTTCAGCTGTAGTCTTGGATATCTTGTTGTGTGTGTGTATGTATGTATGTATTTCATTTCTATACCTCACAATAGCCAAAGCTCCCTTCTCCCTCCTCCTCTCCCCTGAACTTGCTGTGCATTTGGATATCTGTGCTACTGACACCTGGACTCCTATCTGACTATGCTTTCAGCCTGTATTTCTGCTTGACTGATCTCCTGGCTTTTGACCTTGGCTGCACCTCACACCCCTCCCTGGGGGCAGGGGAATCCGACGTGACTGGTAAAACTTTGCTTTCGTCCAAGATTGGACAGAGGAATTCAGAATCTGGGAAGCAAATTATGATTTCTGTTAGGGTGAGGTCACTCATTACAGCCTGCACAAGTGGAAGGAAATATGAAGATACTATTCATTTTATTTGAGGGGTGGGGGGCATCGGCTCAACGTAACCTTTTAGTTTGGACGCATTTCCTATCCCTGATATTTATTTATTTATTGACTTGTTTGCTTCTTTATTTATTATGTGAAGGTACTTTTTTGTTTATGATCTATTTAGCCGCCGAACTGCCGCCGGAGCCGCTGCCGCCGCCAGGAGGATTCGCCCAAGGTAAGTCCCATCCCGGGGTGGGGGTGGGGGGGCAGACCATTTCGCCACCAATTTCGGGGGGCCGAATACGCTGGCATTAAGCCTCCCCAAGATTCATGGCGAAATTCTCTGACATCCCTACCTAGGGGTACACAAAGGGTGGGCAGAACAACCTTTGATTCGAGATGCAACTTGACACTTAACCTTGTGTGAATAATACGAGCACATGAAGGCCACGGGAGTCCATCTGAATTATAGAAAGTCTCTGTGATAGCTGTTCTTAAAGCTTTCACCTTCGCGGCACATGTCTATCTTCTTCAAGCTGTCTTGCAGCAATGAGCAAAGCAACAGATTATAGAAAACGACTAATGTGTAGACAGTTCATCATAATTATTTCTAAGGAGGAGAACTTTTTTTATTGATTGAACATAATTTCAGGATGCTACACTGCAATGTGAGTATCTGCTAGAGATGAAATTAATTTGCTGTGCAAAAACACTCCCATACAAATTTTGCTAGCCTTTTTTATTTTTTTAATATAAATTTTAATTATGTAAACTTTAATTTTATTGTGACCATGGTTTTTTAATGTTTTAATAATCATGGTTGTTTCCTATTCTTATAAATTGTTTGATTTATATTGTAAGCCACCTTATAAGAAAGTATTTTCTAAAAGGCAGGAGAGATGAGATGATACAGGTATAGATAGGGATGGTGTGGATGCCCAACTGGGTCTGGGAGTCTGTCTGCCCTCCCCTGCCGCACCTCAGATATTTACGTATGCACATTTTTAAATACCTCCTTTCTTCCATAAAAATAAGCTCAGCAAATTGGTGGGCACTCGCGGACCAAGGGTGAGTGCAGGTGGCTTAGCGAGCTCGTGGGAGCTCGAGTGCAGATCCAGAGGGGCTTGAGCAGGGACAGAACTTCTGCAGGGGTCCACTGATACTGGACAGCAGTGTGTTCATCTATCCCCAGGTACAGATAGTACTAAATAAATACAAATAAATGATCTATCAGTGGGTCAATATTTGGCAACTTTGAGGGAAAGTGGCATATGCCTTCCATACAGGAGGTCCCAGGTTCAATTCTTGGCATCTGCAGCTAAGCTATGGCAAACCTAGACAGCATAGTAAGAAGCAGAGACATCACTTTGCTGACAAAGGTCCGTATAATCAAAGCTATGGTTTTCCCAGTAGCAACGTATGGCTGTGAGAACTGGACTATAAGGAAGGATGAGCACCAAAGAATCGATGCTTTCGAACTGTTGTGCTGGAGAAGACTCTTATGAGTCCCCTGGACTGCAAGGAGGTCGAATCAGTCAATCCTGAAGGAAATCAACCCTGACTGCTCATTGGAAGGACAGATACTGAAGCTGAAGCTCAAATATTTTGGCCACCTAATGTGAAGAGAAAACTCCCTGGAAAAGACCCTGATGCTGGGAAAGATGGAAGGCAAAAGGAGAAGGGGACGGCAGAGGATGAGATGGCTAGATAGCATCACTGATGCAATGAATATGAACCTGAGCACACTCCGGGAGAGAGTGGAGGACAGGAAGGCCTGGCGTGCTATGGTCCATGGGGTCACGAAGAGTCAGACATGACTTAATGACTGAACAACAACAACAACAGGAGTTGGGAAATTACTCTGGAGAACTGGTGTCTTCAGAGTAAACCAGGGATGCCTGATATGACAGATCTACTGGGACTCTGCCTGGACGACAGCAGTATCAACTGGCCAGGGCAAGTATCAATGGTAGGCATGGTCAGGCACCTGCCAAGGGTTCACACACCAGCAGGGCCCTCTGATGAGAACTCCCTGGAGTTGCTCCCCCTCTTCACCATTGTAGCTGCTTGTTCATCTGCCTCACTCTTCAGCCTGGGCTAGGAGGTGCTCAGAAGAAGGAGCAGTAGATGCTGCAGCCTCCTTGCTCCCTGGCTCCATGCCTGTCAAGAAAGCAGGTGGTAGCAGTGATGAGAAAGAGAAGGAGAAGCAATACCAGCTAGTGACAATCGTGGTGAGAAGGTAAACTCACTGCGGAAAGGGGGCCATGGAGAGTGTAAATACTGCATACTGCAAAGATAACTATTGGTGCACATGACACCAATGGGCACCAATAGTTATCACTGCAGTATGATAGTGGTAAAACTGCTATGTGTTCCTTCCTTCCTTCCTTCCTTCCTTCCTTCCTTCCTTCCTTCCTTCCTTCCTTCCTCATGTTCTGAGAAGCTGTAAGAGAACTTTGCTAACTTCTCCACATATCTGAAAAGAAATGAAATCCCCACACCCATTTTGTTGCCTCAATAAATCCCGTACTGCAGCCAAGGCTGCACCTTGGGGCCAAAGTCTAGGGGGGTGCAGCACTCCCCCCTAAGATGTCTGTCATGTACTGCTCTCTAGGGGGTCCCCTCAGAGAGCAGTACATGATGGGGAGAAGGGCTAACAGGCCTGGTGTCCAGATCTAGGCCAGCATGGATCCAGATCTAGGATCATGGATCCAGATCTAGATCATGATCCAGATCCAGATCATGATCCAGATCTAGATCATGATCCAGATCCAGATCTAGGATCATGGATCCAGATCTAGATCCAGATCTAGGCCAGCATGGCCTTGTCTGATTGTTCTTGCTGCACAATCCTTTGTTTCTTAATAATAGCAATAACAACAACAACAATAATGAATGTTATAATCTGGGGGCAGCTGGCTTGGCATGTGCATGGTCACATGATGCCACCCCCACCCTCAGACCATTAAGTCCGAGGTCTAAAATTATCTAGTTGCACCACTGCATAAAACTACAAAGTTGGGATGTGCAAAACTTGAGCTTGCTGAAGTTCTCCGAATTCCATCTTGAACACACAAATTGTATCAAACTGTGAGCCTTGGTGTGTGTGTGTTTGTGTGTTTTCTTTTCATATGACAATCCGTGCATATTTCCATGAATATTTTTTCAAATGTATGCATCAGTTGTGCACATCTTTGAAATGTGCACATAATTTTCCCATTGATTCACACATATTTCTATGCATTTTTTTTAAAGTGCACTTTTTATGTGCATTTTTCAAATGTGTACATGCTGTCAAACACATTTGGGGGGTCCACAAATCATACTGGAAGCTCGGTAACGTATGGACCTCAACCAGAAATTTTGTATGAGTCCATTTTCAAGTGCAAAATGGATGAAATACTGTTCAAAGATTAACTGAAATGAATTTCTCATACATCCTTACTATAAAGACCCTGGGTGAAATACATTGGACTTCATTTTTCCCCATGAAACTGCCAAGGGCAGAATGCCTCCAGTTATAAAGAGTTAGTTTCCCATCTTTTGGCAGGCCACAACCCATACATCATTCATGTCCATACATTTTATTATTATTGCCATCTATTTATACTTAAATTGTGTTTTTTTTCTCTTCAAATTAATGCAATAACTGGGTCAATCTGGGCCCCTAATTTATTACTTCGTTTCCAAACCACATTCCTAGCACATTCCCCTGACTGCTCATTGTGGATTTTAGTTTCTCAAACTAGCAATCGGTGTTTGTATCTGATTTTATTTTATTGCCAATCAAAAGCAGTTTGGATTTTTGGACTCGATGGTCTTTATTCTTACTGATGTGCTGTGAAATATTTCCATTCAAGTATTTATTGACTTTGGCTGGTATCTAAACATACTTTCTCTGTGTTTTATATTAGAAAATACCTTTTGATTACAAATTTGTTTAGAACAATTAGCACCAACCTGACCATCTCTCCCTTGCTTTCCTTTCTCCCTTTTCACCTCTTATATAGAACTAAGGCAACATTTCTCAGTAGACATATCTAGGGAGCAATCCTTCACATGTTTAGACAGAGAAAAGGCCTACAACTCCCAGCATCCCCCAGCCAGCATGGCTGGCTGGGGGATGCTGGGAGTTGTAGGCCTTTTCTCTGTCTAAACACGCAAAGGATTGCTCCCTTAATTAGTGATCAGGCTCACATGGGAAGAGAAAAACCTTTCAATAGAGCAATCCTGTAGATGTATACTCAAAAGTAACCCCTCCTTGAGTTCAATAGGATTTCAGCCTAAATCATGGGAAACTGTGGCCATACCAGCTGCAACCCTCTCTGGAAGGAGATAGCCTCACAACAGTTACCCATACATTGGTAACCTTCTGGTGTAAATACTGCAGTGTGGTGTGTGCTGGTGCCCTTGAGATTCAGAAACCTTCAGCTTTTTCAAAACAGAGCTGTTAGGTTACTAACTGGGACTGGGCTGGGTGATTTGATCATGTGATCCCAGGGCCTTGTCAGCTGCACTGGCTTCCAGCCCATTTCTGAGCCTAATTCAAAGTGTTGATGTTGACCTTCAAAGCCCTAAACAGGTATCTAAAGACTCATCTCCTCCCACATGTACCTCCTAGGATCCTTGGGCCATCTTCAGAGGCACTCCTCTGGGTGCCCCTGCCAAAGGAAGCTAGGCAGGTGGCTACAAGAGAGAAGGCCTTCTCAAAGGTGGCACCCCACTTGTGGAATGAACTCCCCAAAGAGGCTTGCCTGGCATCTACTATGTACAAAGACCTTAATTTTTCCCCACACATTTTAGAGACCTAGCTTTATGTCATTATGGGTGTCTTACCTATTCCTGTGCTGTTTATTGTTTTGAATTTTATTTTTAAAATCTTTTATTGTGATTTTAACTGTTTAAAATGGCATTTTAGGCTTTTTTTAACTATTGGTAATGCACCTACAGAACATTAGTTATTGGGCAAGTTAGAAAAGTTATAAATAGATAAAAAAAATTAATCCAAATGTTCTTGGTCTTCTGCTCCACTCAGCCCCAACCAACATGCCCAATAGTCAGATATGATGTGAGTTGAAGTGCTACAGTAGGGCGGGGGGATTACATAAGATCCCCATCCCTGCTTTAAGTATAAAGTAATAGACTTGGCAGGGCAGGTCCGATCACTGGTCTCCAAAATTCCCTGGGCTGGTGAGCAATGTTGAACCTGGAGGGGACAGGTGTTCCAGCCTTTCTCTCCTCTAATCTCAAGTGGAGTAGAACACGGATCAGAAAATCCTCCACTGTAGATGCAGTTGCTCTGACAGTACTATCCTTCATTTATATATATATTTACACTGCCTAACCATTATTGCACACTTCAGAAATAGCGTGCCATCTGCTTCATTTGTGCAAAGAATACATTCAATGAAGGCTATTCAGGCTGCTTTGCAAAGCTCAGCTAATCAGTAGAAATGCAGGCAGTTATCTCTTGTTATTTTGGTACCAGCATATGCCTTTTCTCTTGTCAGTTTCAAGAACATCTAAAACAAGAAGTTGTGATTAGTGTGTGTGCGCGTGCATGCGTGTTCCTTTCTATTTTAACAAGCCTGCACTCTGTGCTTGCCAAATTCATACTTTGCATTCCATTGCAACTGTGCTTTTGATTATACCCTGGATAATTGCATTTCTCCCTAACATCCATTAAGTTTTAGGATGTTTGTGAGGGAAATCCTTTGCCCTCAATGACCATTCTGGAAAGGAAGGAAAAACTCACTCTAATTGCTACTAGGGATGAGGGGAGGAATTTGTTCAGTTCACTTTTTAATGCAAATGTACCTAATTTCATTTTTCGGCAAATTTTGCAGTGGAGTTCCCCAATCAAAAAAAGCATTAAAATGTATGTATTATTGAAAATAACATTAAAAAGGAAGTATATTAGGAAAATGGCTTGCAGAAATGTGTATAGGCAAAATCATGTATAAAAGGGCAGGTATTCAGAGAAATACAAACAAAAATAGATATGCATTTTCCTGCAAACCTTTAAAAAAAATATCAAAGTTCAGGACAAACCAAACTTATAACTGGAGAAAAAAAAATAAAAGGGAAAAAAAGAGAGAGAGAGAAACTGGGAGAGGCCAAAATCAATAGATGTATTCATCATCCCTAATTGCCAACCAAGAAACTGTTAGAAGGGATTCGGGATCATAGACAAAGTGCTCTCCTTGAGCACGAGTCCACTTACTAGGGATGTCAGAGAATTCCGCCATGGATCTCGGTGAGGCTGAATGCCAGTGCATTCGGCCCCCCGAACTCTGTGGCGGAATGGCCTGCCACCCCCTGCCCCCCTGCGGATCCCCCCCGGGATGAGACTTACCTGGGGCAGATCTTCCGGGTGGCAGCTTCGGCAGCGGCAGCAGCAGCGGCGGCGGCGTCTGGTCTTCTGACCGGCTGCCACCACCGCCATTTCCAGTCTTGTTAAAAAAAAAAAAGACATGATAGGCTACGTAAATCTTTACGTAGCCTATCATGGCTGGGTTTTAAAAAAAACACACACGATGTGATAGGCTACGTAAATCTTTACGTAGCCTATCATGGCTGGGTGTGTTTAAAAAAAAAAAAACCGCGTACACAAATGGTGGCGGCTATGGCCGCCGCCATTTGCGTTCCTTATTTTTGGCCGTCTTAGTCTACGTAAATATTTACGTAGACTATGACGGCGAAAATCAAGGGGAACACAAATAGCGTAGTGGGCGCTATTTGCATCCCTTTTTGATTTGCCGTTTTAGCCTACATAAAGATTTACGTAGGCTAAAACGGTTAATTTTACGGTACGTTATTTGCGTTCCCCTTTATTTTCGCCGTCATAGTCTACGTAAATATTTACGTAGATTCAGACGGCCAAAAATAAGGAATGCAAATGGCTGCGGCCATAGCTGCCGCCATTTGCGTACGTGGTTTTTTTTTTCCCCAGAGCCCTCCGCAGCCAGAAATCTGGGTGCAGACGGCTCTGTGCTGGGCTGGACCTGGCCAGCTGCTCCGCAGAGCTGCCGCGGAGCATAGCCGGCCATCAAGGATTCCGGGGGGGAGGAATGGATTGCCTCCCCCCCCATCAAGGATTCCGGGGGGAGGGACGGAACACCTCCCCCCACACCATCAACATAATCCGCGAAAGTTAAGTCACTTTCATACATCCCTAAAGTTAACTGTTCCCTATCTCCTGTTCGATTGTACTATAGAAGAGCTATATTGAAATTTGTCTGAAATATCATGGCTCCCCCATGGATTTGGGAGGCTTGTTTTCTGATTTTTGCGGGGGATGGAGGTGGGGTGGCTGTGCCAGATGTCACCCATTGTCAGGGTGGACACTGAGCCCATAGAATCCCAGAATAGTTCTGATTATGAGGAAGAGGTGCCGCTCCTGGGAGAGGAGCCCGCTCCTCTTTCCCAGGGCCAACAGCTGAAGAAGATTCCTCCCATCGGCATTCCTAGCTTAGATAGCAGTCCTGGGAGTGACAGAGCGCGGGAAGCAGACTTGATGGACGCGCGTCACCGACGCAGAGAGCAGCGCTAAATGGAGGGTGCGGAAAAAAGGCGTAGTGCCCGGTTGGCGCGCAAACAACGGTTGCGCCCAGAGGATCCAAGGGAAAAGGGGAGGGACTCTCCCTAGCCCATAAGTTCAGGGTCTGCCAGTGATTCCCTTTCAAATGGGGACCAACTGTTCCAACGTAGGGCGTAGGTACTCTGCTGCTCATATCTAGTTGATAACAGTAGAGTTGTTAAGTTGTAAAAGAGGAATAAAGCTTTGAAAAAAATCCCTTTGTCTTTGTCTGGACTTGGCTACTGGATTAGACTGAGAGAGGCCTCCAAGGAGCCCTTGACATCCATTTATTTATGTATTTATTTATTTGAAGCAATAGCTAGTGTGGCTTATTCAATTTTTGGGTGATGTTTTAGAAAATGTACAGGAAATATCTGATTACTGTTTCCTTAACCCCAGACTGGCCTGGCAGGAGCCTCATGCTGAATCATTTGGTGAAAAAGACATGTCAGTCACCAGGGGAAAAGAAAAGACAAGACATCCCCCATTGGCGGCTGCCATGCTTTTTTCTCCCCCCAAAAGACCCAGAATGGCACTGCATCTGAGTCACTTTGGTATCATGGAACAGTGTCAGTGTCCATCCCTCCGAAAAGAGCTGTGACCCTGCTGCTGTTGCCACAGGCATCACTAAGATAACATGTTACCAAAACATGGATGAAGCTAACCCTGCCACTAACACTACAACAGGTAGGCAATATTTGGGCAAAAACAAACAAACAAACCTAGAGGTGTATGGATTGTGTAAAATCCAGTACGTCTGCATTTCAGTTTGTCAGGAACCTTTTATTCCATCATCTGCCCATCGATGGAACCTAACTTTTTTTTTAGATTCCAGATCTGTGCAAATTTGCCTGTGCAAAAATAAGCACCCCCCCATGTGCATTTTCATGCTTTAGCCTATTGGGGGAATGCACTTTTTTGGCTCAGCACTTTTTTATGTTTGCATATTTTTCAAGGACAAAATTTGTGCAAAATTCCAAAAGGTTAGAAATATGGTCCTCAAGTCTGTGGAATCCACCCGAAAGGGGAAAAGCTGGTCTGCTGCAGAATTCATGGGTCAGATTCATTAAAAAAAAATGCATTTGGTTCTGTTGCGGATTTCTCTGACATCACTACATATAACTCCCCCTGTCCCACATAACATCAAATCCACATTCCTGTTCATGGGCCTCTTGCACTGCCCATCCCAGTATTGTCTACTTCAGCTGAAAGCAGCTGCATAAGTTTAGAAGTCCATACCTGCTACCTGAGATTCCTAAACAGCAGATGCTATAGATTGAACCTGAAACCTTTCCCATGCAAAGGATGTGGTCTGAGACTGAGCTATGGCTCCTCCAGGAAGGCACAGCATCCACTTGTCTTTTGATGTGCACATCATAGATACAAATCCTTTCATGGCCATCTCACCCACAAGATATCTCTTTGCCCTTTCTGTCAAATGCTTTGAACCTGAGTTTTAGAGGACACACTTGTGGCCTCCCAGGTGATTCCTTGAGGTTATAAAGGGGTTACTAGGAGCATTCATTCAGATAAGCACACCAAAATGTTCTCTAGTAATATATTTCTAAAGCAAAGAATCTTGAATTTTGGAAGAATTCTCTTGATGATGATGGGTTTTGTTTGTTTGTTTTAATTGTGATCTCATAACGGAAGGGACTTGCTCCCCTACCCCTCCTCTCTCTCTCTCTCTCTCTCTCTCTCTCTCCTTATTGTGTTTTTCATATGGTGTAAAGCATCATCCTTCAGCAAAGGAGATCGTTACCTTGTTGTGGTGCTGGAGCTTGAGCACCTCAATGATGTCATGAGCTAAATGGTTGTGAAGGGACACCCAAGACAGGAAGGTCATGGCAGAGAGGTCAGACTAAATACGATTCCTGGGGAAGGAAATGGCAACCCACCCCAGTATTCTTGCCATGAAAACTAAACGGATCAGTACAACCAGAGATATGTTGGTATACCATCGGAAGATGGGACTCCCAGGTCAGAAGATGGTCAAAATGCTACTGGGGAGGAACAGAGGATAAGTTCAACTAGCCCCAGATGTGATGATGCAGCTAGCTCAAAGCCGAAAGGATGGCGAGTAGCCGATGGTGCTGGTGGTGAGTGACGAAACCGATGTTCTAAAGATCAACACACCATTGGAACCTGGAATGTAAGATCTATGAGCCAGGGCAAATTGGATGTGGTTATTGGGGAGATGTCAAGATTCAATATAGACATTTTGGGTGTCAATGAACTGAAATGGACTGGAATGGGCCACTTCACATCAAATGACCACCAGATCTACTACTGTGGACAAGAGGACCACAGAAGAAATGGAGTAGCCTTCATAATTAATAATAAAGTGGCTAAAGCAGTGCTTGGATACAATCCAAAAATGACAGAATGATCTCAATTCAAATTCAGGGTAAGCCATTTAACATCACAGTGATCCAAATATATGCCCCAACCACAGATGCTGAAGAGGCAGAGGTAGATTAGTTCTGTGAGGATCTGCAGCACCTACTGGATAGTATGCCAAAAAAAGATGTTATTTTCATTACAGGGGACTGGAATGCTAAGGTGGGTAGTCAAACGACACCTGGAATTACAGGCAAGCATGGTCTGGGAGAATAAAATGAAGCAGGACATAGGCTGATAGAATTTTGCCAAGACAACTCACTGTGCATAACAAACACTCTCTTCCAACAACCTAAGAGACAACTTTATACATGGACTTCACCAGACGGTCGACACCGAAATCAGATTGACTACATCTTTTGTAGCCAAAGGTGGCGGACATCTATGCAGTTGGTAAAAACAAGACCTGGAGCTGATCATAGTTCAGATCACGAACTTCTTATTGCACAATTTAGAATCAGACTAAAAAGAATAGGGAAGACCCACAGATCAGTTAGATATGAGCTCATGAATATTCCTCATGAATATGCAGTGGAGGTGAAGAATAGATGTAAGGGACTAGATTTAGTAGATAGGGTCCTGGAAGAACTATGGACAGAAGCTCGCAACATTGTTCAGGAGGCGGCAACAAACAATATCCCAAAGAAAAAGAAAACCAAGAAAGCAAGATGGCTGTCTGCTGAGACACTGGAAGCAGCCCAAGAAAGGAAGAAAGCAAAAGGCAACAGTGATAGGGGGAGATATGCCCCATTCAATGCAAAATTCCAGAGGTTATCCAGAAGAGATAAGGAATTATTTTTAAACAAGCAATGCGCGGAAGCAGAAGAAGATAATAGAATAGGAAGGACAAGAGACCTCTTCCAGAAAATTAAAAACATTGGAGGTAAATTCCAGGCAAAAATGGGTATGATCAAAAACCAAGATGGCAAGGATCTAACAGAAGTAGAAGAGATCAAGAAAAGGTGGCAAGAATATATGGAAGATCTGTAGAGGAAGGATAATAATAGCGGGGATAGATTTGACGGTGTGGTCAGTGAGCTAGAGCCAGACATCCTGAAGAGTGAGGTTGAATGGGCCTTAAGAAGCATTGCTAATAACAAGGCAGCAGGAGATGGCGGTATCCCAGCTGAACTGTTTAAAATCTTGCAAGATGATGCTGTCAAGGTGATGCATGCCATATGCCAGCAAATTTGGAAAACACAAGAATGGCCAACAGATTGGAAAAGATCAACTTATATCCCCATACCAAAAAAGGGAAGCACCAAAGAATGTTCCAACTATCGAACAGTGGCACTTCTTTCACATGCCAGTAAGGTAATGCTCAAGATCTTGCAAGGTAGACTCCAGCAATTCATGGAATTGGAACGAGAATTGCCAAGTGTATACACGCTGGGTTTAGAAAAGGCTGAGGAGCTAGAGACCAAATTGCCAATATCCGGCGCTGGATAATGGAGAAAGCCAGGGAGTTTCAGAAAAACATCTATTTCTGTTTTATTGACTATTCTAAAGCCTTTGACTGTGTGCATCATAACAAATTGTGGCAAGTTCTTGGTGGGATGGGGATACCAAGTCATCTTGTCTGCCTCCTGAGGAATCTGTATAATGACCAAGTAGCAACGGTAAGAACAGACCACGGAAAAATGGACTGGTTTAAGATTGGGGAAGGAGTATGGCAGGGTTGTATACTCTCACCCTACCTATTCAACTTGTATGCAGAACACATCATGCAACGTGCTGGGCTTGATGAATCCAAGGCTGGAGTTAAAATCGCGGGAAGAAACATTAAGAATCTCAGATATGCAGATGATACCACTTTGATGGCTGAAAACAAGGAGGAGCTGAGGAACCTCATGATGAAGGTGAAAGAAGAAAGTGAAAAAGCTGGGTTGCAGTTAAACCTCAAAAAAACCAAGATTATGGCAACCAGCTTGTTTGAGAACTGGCAAATAGAGGGAGAAAACGTGGAGGCAGTGACAGACTTTGTCTTTCTGGGCGCAAAGATTGCTGCGGACGCTGACTGCAGCCAGGAAATCAGAAGACATGTACTTCTTGGGAGGACAGCAATGACAAACCTTGATAAAATAGTGAAGAGCAGAGACATCACACTGACAACAAAGGTCTGCATAGTTCAAGCAATGGTATTCCCCGTAATAACCTATGGCTGTGAGAGGTGGACCATAAGGACGGCTGAGCGAAGGAAGATAGATGCTTTTGAACTGTGGTGCTGGAGGAAAATTCTGAGAGTGCCTTGGACTGCAAGAAGATCAAACCAGTCCATACTCCAGGAAATAAAGCCAGACTGCTCTTGAGGGAAGGATATTAAAGGCAAAACTGAAGTACTTTGGCCACATAATGAGAAGACTAGGGATGGCGGAGAATTTCTCCCCGAAACTTCGGGGGGTCGAGCACCAATGTGTTCGGCCCCCCAAACAAGTTTTGGGGAGAAATTCTCTGCACCCCCCTGCCCCCCACCCCCTCCCCGGGACGGGACTTACCTTTGCCGAATGTCCCTCCCGGCGGCGGGTCCGGCCGGCGGTTCGGTGGGTGTTCGTCCGGGGCGGGAGCGGCAGCCGGTCTTTTGACCGGCTGCCGCCCCCGCCATTCCAATAAAAGAAAAAGAAAAAAATGCCCCCGTGATAGGCTACGTGACGATTAACATAGCCTATCACGGCTAGATTTGCAAAGTCAGCCGTGATAGGCTACGTAAATCGTCACATAGCCTATCACGGGTGTCTTTAAAAAAAAAAAAAAAGCGCGTACGGATAATGGCGGCCCCCATAGGGAGCTGCCATTCCTGTTCCTTATTTGGTTGCTGTAGTCTACGTAAAGATTTACGTAGACTACAGCGACCAAATAAGGAACGCGAATGGCGGCTCCCTATGGGGGCCACCATTTGCGTACACGCTTTTTTTTTTTAAGTCACCCATGATAGGCTACGTGACGATTAACGTAGCCTATCACGGCTGACTTTGCAGATCTAGCCATGATAGGCTACGTTAATCGTCACGTAGCCTATCACGGGGGCATTAAAAAAAAAAAACTTTTGAGTTCGCGGCCGGGCGAGGCAAGACGCCTCCTCCCCGGCCTGAATTTCAGCCGGGCGAGGCGGGAAGCCTCCCCCCCGGCCTGAACTTCGCAGGGGGAGCAGCGAAGCGCCTCCACCCCACCGCGAACAAGCTTCGAGGACAGGCAAGTGACTTTCGTCCACCCCTAGAGAAGGCAAGATACCTTGGAGAAGATGCTGATGCTAGGGAAAGTAGAAGGCAAAAGGAAGAGGGGCCAACCAAGGGCAAGATGGATGGATGATATTCTGGAGGTGATGGACTTGACCATGGGGGAGCTGGGGGTGGCGACAGCCGACAGGAAGCTCTGGCGTGGGCTGGTCCATGAAGTCACGAAGAGTTGGAAGCTACTGAACTAATAAACAACAACAACAAGCATCATCTGTGCTGGCATCACTGTCTAAATATAAAGTTTACTATTAATATCATTTTTGTATCACTGTTACTTTGTGGTAAGCAAGTTTACTTAATCATTTGTATTGTTGTAACAAATATAGTACACAAAAGTGTCTGAAATCTTTGTATGGTACTGGCTGTTATATATATTACTCTGCTACACTGATGCTATCTAGTGGTCAAAATGCAAAAAAAAAAAAAAAGAAAGCAAACATTTTTATCTGTAAAATCTAGTCTTCTTCTGTTAGGCTCCAAATGGTCAACCTACTCTGTTAACCTGTCTGTGTGTCTGTGCACTGTGCTGCATGCATGTGTTCCAAGTGTCCATATTTTACCAGAGACAGAGCCATTTTCCTGGTACTTGTTCCTGGTAAGTGATTATCACAGTGTTATGTTTCCTGGGATTTTCTTATATAAACATTGCTAGTATTCATCTCCCTCTGCCCTCTTCTGTGTGACGTTCCTTATATGCAGTTTCTCTACCCTTTCATTTGTATCGTTGTAACAAATATAGTACACAAAAGTGTCTGAAATCTTTGTATGTCTTATCTTCTTGAAATCTTATCTTCACATAACTTGTTCTCCATACCATCGACCATCTTTGTTGCCTTCTTCTGAACTGGTTCAGGTGGGCTCTGTATGTAATAAATAAAGCAGACAGAACTCTGTACCCACCTTCCTGGCCACTTAGTTCAAGTGGGGCATACTTATGAGCAGACACATATAGGATTGTGTTGCACTTGCAAGTCTCCAGTGTTCTCTCTGGCACCTTCTGAATGCTTGAGTTCTTGGGAATCAAGTCATACAACACTGTAAGACAGGAGTGGGGAAACTCAAGCCCAGTGCTGGCCCTCTTAGGTCCCAGTTGAGCTTTCCAGGATTCTCTAGATAGATGTCTATGCCCACCCCTTCCCCCCAAACACCTATCATTTGGTGGTTTCCTGGCTATTATGCACCCCCCCATCACAGTCCTATGAATGTATATACGTAAATGCTGGCAACTCCTAGACATGCTGGGAGTTGTAGGACTTTTTTCTGTCTAAACATGCATGGGATTGGGTCTTTATGGTACAATTTGTTGGGGGTGGGTGTTGTTGTTGTGGTTGTTGTTATATAGTGATGGCCACCAATTTGGATGGCTTTAAAAGTCAAATTCCTGGAGGAGAAGGCTATTAATGGCTACTAGTCCTGATGGCTGTGTGCTACCTCCAGTACCAGAGGCGGTGATCCTATGTACACCATTTGCTGGGGAACATGGATGGGAGGGTGCTGTTGCACTCATGCCCTGCTTGTGGGTTCCCGGTCGACAGCTACTTCGCCACTGTGTGAACAGAATGCTGGACTACATGGACCCTTGGTCTGATCCAGCATGGCTCTTTCTATGTTCTTGTGTTCTTATTAATCATTTATTTAATTATATTTTGATACCACCCCATAGTCGAGGCTCGTTGGGCACTATATGTATGTATATATATAATTCCACCTTTTTCCCCCTCTTGCAAGGACCCCAAGGCAGTGTACATGGTCCTCTTCCTCTACATTTTGTGCTCGCACCATCCCTCCGATGTACATTAATGCCTGGCCCAATGTCACCCACTGTGCTTCATGGCTGAGTGGGGACTAGAACCTAGATCTGCCAAGTTCCTTTCCAACACTCTAACCACTATACAACACTGCCTACACCACACTGTTGCATGTTGCTCCACCCCTTTTGCCTTTGACCCACCCCTTTTTTCCTTAAGCCCCACCCACTGCTGGAATGTTTCCCCCTGAGAGCTTCTCTAACACTGAATGCAGCCCTTGGGCTAAAAGAGGTTCTGTTGTAGGAAAATTACATCTTTATAATGGATATGTAATTAATACTTCGTAATTAATTGTAATTAATAATTTGTAAGTAATCCTGATGGATGAACCACCCCATGCCTGCCCCGTGCACTGCTCGCTGGACCATTGCCACTTACTCTCCCCTTCTCAGTTCCCTGGACAAGCCGCCGGGAAGTCCACAGGCACCCATCAAGCGACATGTGGCTGTCTGACCCCTCAGCAAGCCATATTTTGCATATTTTGGCTCATTATTTCATGTAAAAGTCCTTTTACACAAACAGTGGCCATAAAGCAGCCGTTTATGCAAGATTCCAGGGAGCTGAACAGGGGTGGGTAAGTGGCGGCGATCTGTGGACTGGTGTCTGGGAGGCTGAGTGGGAGGGAGTCTGCTGGACTCTGCCGCCCCCTCAGCCTCCCATGATATCCCTAATATTCAGTGAAAGAATCAAATGCCCCCTTTGCTTTGAAATTACCCCCCACTGAGAAGCAGAATAGAGACATCAGCTTTATGTCACATTGGAAGTCAAGGGGTTGACACAGCAATCCTTGGTATGAGACCAATGGTGTTCTATGAGTTTCCTTAATTTAATCTATGAAAGACTGTAGGGTATGCCCTTGTGTTGGGTGCAGAATGCACATAAATCACTGGTGGATCCCCCCACCCCACCTCACCTCACCCCCAGTGTTCATGTTTTTAAAAGTGAAGGATGCAACTGCAAAGCTAAAATAAGAAGGTGATGCGGGGATATTAATTTGATGGTAATGAATAGATGCGGTGCACTCTTTAATTTATTTAATTTTTAATTATGAAGTTTGCGTTCCTTATACATAATGCAGTCACTTCTGTGTAATTTGCTTCCTGGGACCAGAATACATGACTGAAAATGAGGCACTGAAGTGCATGATTAATTGCCTTATGATGTTCAAATCAAATTCAGTTGGATAGAGGAGGGATAGCCAAAAATAAAGCTTCATTACGAGATGGAATCTTGATTAGTACATTAGTAACCAGTAGGGATGTACGGATTTTATTTCGCAGATTGTCAGGCATCTTTCGTTCCATCGTCCACTCATTGATGGGATCAGATTTATTTATTTATTTGGAATGTAGCAGAATTTTGTTCCTGTTTGCAAAAGTGCATTTGCACGATTACTCATTGTACAAGTGCACATTAGCACTATTATCCATGTGCACTTCTGTGCATTAACACAAGTGCACATGTGTGCAAATCCCCCCAAAATGTAAAACAAACAAACAAAAACCACTGGTTCAGAAGTTTGCGGAATCCACGAGACCCAGAAAAAAATGGTCCATGGTGGAACCTGTAGGTCAGATTGATACAAACTCCAAAATCATTTGAATCCATTGATGATTTTTCCAGCTTCCCTAGTTATCAGCCAATAATATCAGGTGAATGCTTTGATGATGAAAAGATTGGTTGGTTACTTCAGAACCAGCCAATAATATTTGGTGAATGCAGTTCCCTATACCAGGACATATCTACATGTCCAGCGTATGGAACTATTTTATATATTTATTTGGTCAACAACTTCCTGGCTGTTTAGCCTGTGATGTAAGCATTGTCTATATCCCATAACTTGCAGAAAGTTCTAGTCCTGCCTTGTTTTTATGTGCTCCCCCATTCTACTGTTTTCTTATTGTGTATATGTATGTATCTATTTATAATCATCACGGCTTCCATGCTGGCTTTCAAGATACAAATCCAACAAGGTGGTATACAAGTAACATAAAAGTAATACCATCACAATAAACACTATTAACTTAAAACAAAACAAAACAAAGACATGGGGTCCTTCTCTAACGGCAGTGGAAGATGGGCTTGGAGGGAGGGAAGTCCCGGTGGAACAGGAGCAGGTGTCTTGTGTCGTCCTCATCTACCTCCATCTCTCCCTTGAAATAATTCCCACTAAGTTGATGGTTGATTGTCCAGGGAGGGGAAGGGGAGGAGATAAAAGGTCTCGCTGCAGCAGACCCTATGGTCTGGGTCTTCTTCACTTGCCTCTCTCCCTCTCTCTTCTGGAATCCTTCCCAAAGGGCAAATAAATAAAATAGGCTTGTGCCGAATCCTGCCTCACCCCACCCCAATCTTCTGGAACTTTTTTCTCTCCCTGAGAAAGAGGCATTTTTCCCCAGGGATGTGCACTGCTTCAGCCCAAGCCCCAAAGCCCAAGTCAAAGCAGGCCCCTTCGGGCCCCTTCCAAGGTTAAGCAGAGGGTGCATGAAGTGACCTGTTGTGGGTCAGGGACTCTTCGAAGCACGTTGGTGTGCTTTGGAGCTTGGGCACCCTGTTCCAGCTGCACTGGCACCTCCAGCTCCTTACCTGAGCCATCAAGAGGAGGAGTCACCATCATCGTTGGTGCCATCACATCTCCACCTCCACCACTACCATTGCAACTGTTGCTGTGGCCTCCACTTCCACCACTTCTACCTCCACTGTCACTGCTGTCACCTCTGCTGTCACTGCCAGTGCCATCGCCCCCACCATGCCCTGAGCCCTGGCTGCATGCCGACTCTTGTTGCAGGGAGTCACCATTTTTAAAATGGCAGCTTCCTATAAGTTACCATTTTGAACAATGGCGACTCCCTGCAACAAGAGTCGGCATGCAGCCAGGGCTCAGGAGCGGGTGGCAGAGGGCAGCGGTGGCGATAATAGCGGTGGCGATAGCAGGGGTGGCAACAGCAACTGCAGAGGTGGTGGCACAATGACTGTGGTGGCAATGACAATGGGGACTCTTCCTCATGATGGCTGCCAGTGCATGTCCTGAGGGCCCAGGTAAGGATCTGGGGGCTTGCATAGTACAGTGGAGGCATCAGGGTGGGTGAAGCCATTTAGCCATCTGAAGTCCACTTTGGGTTTGGGGCCGAGGAGGATTGGTGGCCCCCCGAATCAGCCTGAAGCAAATTGGGCCCACCTTGAAATCCCTGAAGCAGCTTCCAAGTCAGTTCTTTGGGGAGGGTCCATGCACAGCCCTAGTTTTTTTCTGCTTCTTTCACAGTGAGGAGGGAAGTTTCAGAGAATTTTCTCCTTGGGGAGGGAGGACAGGGTTTCCACATACTTTTTTTTTAAAGTGTAGGCAATTGTTGAGGGGTTTTCTTTCTTTCTTTCTTTCTTTCTTTCATTGGTTTTCTTTTTTTAAAGCACCCTCTGCACTGGCAGGAGCCCAGAACTCTTCTCCCACCAGGAGTTCTTCCTGAATGCCTATTTGAGAGGGCAAGGTCACATGGTCTCCTGAGAGTTCAGAAAGAACTGCTGGGCTGGAGAAGAGCCCTGGGCTCCTGCAAATCCAGGTATTTGTTTGTTTGTTTTTCAAATAAAAATAGAAAGAAGACACCTCAAGAATTGCCTACAGTTAAAAAGGTATGTGGAAACCCCATCTCCCTCCTCAAAGAGAAAATTCTCCAAAATTCTCACCTCTCCCAGCCTCTTTCACCACAGTTTTTGCTTTGTCCCCCTTCTCCTCCTCCCCCCTCCCCCCTCCCCACCAGACACATAATGCCAAAAATGGAAGAATCAACATTTCCAGCCCTGCTCTAAAATAAAATAAAGCTAACCTGAGACTTTCCGATGTTGGCTGCATAACACTGATACAGATCAATGCCAGAAAAGAGGAAATGCATCACTTAAAAAGAGAATATTGATTTGCATAACATTTGCATATGCTAATATATCTATGTAGAAAAGCAAACTTAGAAATAATAACTATAATTTGGATAGAAATGCAATATGTCTCACCATGAGGGGAGGGGGGGATGGTGGCCAGGTGACCTGTGTGCCTACAGCTCAGTCTGCTGCCCAGGAAGTGACTGTTGCTAGGCAACTTTCTATGGCCACACCCTTGCTGTTATCTGCAATCTCAGATCAGTATAATAAGAGCAGAGACTCTCTTGCATGCAGTTCCCCCTCCAAACTGGAGACAGCCATGAGGATTGTCTCCATGGTACAAGCCCCAACCTTTGGAAGAATCTAGGGAGGCAACATTGGCTGGATGGGGAACCTCCATGGTCAACATTAGGTTCCCCATCCCTATTCTATGATGCCTGGCAGCAGCTTTCAAAGTTTGAGGGAAAACTATTTTCCAGCCATATCTGGAGATGCTAAGAATTAAACCTGCATGTAAAGCATATGGCTTATCACTGAGCTACAACCCTTCCCTGACCTTTCAAGTTGAAGGAGCCAAGCAAAACTGCTGATTTGGATTTTGGTGTTCATGCAGACTCAGGACATACAAGAAGTTTGTTTTTGCTCACAAAACATGTTTGCATGCCCAGTTCAAAACTCTGAACATGAGTGTGAGCACATATTCACCAAAAATATTCATAAATTGTTGAACATGTCCTGACACTTGTCTTGTTCCTGATTCCCAGTTCGATTTGTGGAAATTTCCTAATTTACACTCATAGACTGAATCTGCCCCACTTTTCTCTATGGAGTATAGTTGCACTGTTGAAGTTCCCCTTATGACCTGGACCCCCTGAGCAACTCCTTAAGGATCTTTTGCCTCCTTAAAAGTCCCTCCTTCCTTCTTTTAATCTTCTCTTTCCCAGTAACATGGGGTTCAGGCTGCAGATACAGGTGACTGACACTCTAGATGCAGGGTTTAACCACAACAGTTTACTAGTAGATTTAAAGCAAGGAAATTACAACTAAAGGTATGTACACAATAGAGCTGAGTCATAGAAAAGGCATTCAAAGAAAAGAAAAGTTGCAAAATGTAAGTTCCTTTACCTAGCTATTCTTAGACTTTTCTAGGCTGCTTCTTCCTGCTCACTCTTCAGACTTTGCTTTCACTTCTGGCTCTGGCTGGCTCTGTTCTTCCTGACTGTATTCCTCTCTTTATATGCCCTCCTCCCCCAAAACTGAAAGTACTGCTTCAAACCTGAGGAAATGAAACTTAAGTGGAGAAATGAAACTGACAGTCATATGGATAAATGAAACTAGTCCTCTCAGGGTTACCCCCTCCCAACAGAAAACACCAGGCCTCTGATCTGCCCCCCCCCCTTGCCTCTGTAGGTCTTAAAACTTCACATGTGTGAATTAGGGAATGTGCACAAATTTGGAGAAATTTGTGCAAATCTCCCTTTTGATTGCTGCTTGATTTGTGCAAATTTCCCATTCACGCAGAGCAAGCAGTGGCTGCAAATGCAAATGGGAATCGGGAATGAGACAAGCAGGGAGATGATGTTTGGGGAGTCCTGGCAATACCAAACATCACTTGTTCACCCATCCGTATCCAGAATTACCTGTGTAACTCCATAGTATGGCCCACATGAGGACCCCCCCCACACACACACACACATTAAAACAGGAATGGGAAACTGCAGGAGATTCAAGGAACACTTTTACTCCCTACCCCCCACCCAAGCATGCCACACCCCATTTATACTTCGGGGTATGGCAGGGGACAGATCATGATGGCCAGGGTTGCATATGGCCTGCAGTCTGTGTGTTGCCAATCCTGTTTTCCACCATCACTCATGGCAGAAATACTTCCTCTGAAACAAGGAGAGGAACCCTCAATAAGAACCACCAAATAATTCAATGGACCCACAATTATAGCAAAAAGCAGATGAAACTAGGGATGGTGTGGGCACCCAACTTGGTCTGGGAACCCACTGAATCCCCCACACACACACCCATGCCCCCAAACTCAGCTCAGTGAACCCTCCCCCCATCCCATGTGTGAGGCTGGGATTCACCACAGTCACATGGTCAGAGGTGTGAAGTTTTAGGCCTACTAAAGCAAAGCGAGGGGGAGGTCAGGGTTAGAGGCCTGGAATTTCTGTTGAGAGAGGGTCACCCTGAGAGGAATAGTTTCATTTATCCATTTAAGTGTCAGTTTCATTTCTCCAGTGAAGTTTCATTTCTTCAGATTTGAAGCAGTACTTTCAATTTTGAGGGTGGAGGGTATATAAAGAGAGGGAGACCACCAGTACAAGCAAAAACAGTGGGAACGTGAAGTGAGAGCCAAGTGTGTGAGTGAGCAGGAAGCAGCAGCCTAGAAATGTAGAAGAATAGCTAGGGTAAAGGAACTTGCATCTTGCAACTTTTATTTTCTTTTAATGCTGTGCTGCGCAAGACCCCAGCTCCTTACCTGGGCCCTCGGGATTTGTGCTGACAGCCATCAGGAGGAGGAGTCACCATAGTAAATGAACCGTTATGGCCACTGTTGTGTAGATCTACTGCACAAACAGTAGATCTATGAAAATTCTGAGCCCCATCTTGCACAAAAATGAAGGCTTGTCAAAAAAAGAGTGCCTCTGGATGGCCCGGCAGCTTGCCCCCCGCTGCTCGCTAGATCAGGTAAGTAGCAGGGATTCAGAAAGCAGCGTGCGAGGTGGGTAGGGGAAGCTTCATCCATCCCTAGATGAAACTCAGGATAAGAATATGTGAGCATATATTTTCATCCTGAGTTCCATCTGCTTTTTTTGCTACAATTGTGGGTCCATTGATTCATTTCGTAGAAACACTTTCTCACCATGCACATGATGAGACAGCATGGGAAAGGGTTCCTCACTAGGGATTAGGGATGGAAGAGAATTCCACCACGGATTTCAGTGAGGCTGAATGCACTGGCATTCGGCCCCCCCAAAACCCGTGATGGAACAGCCTCCCACCCCCCGCCACCCCGCGGAATTTTCCCCAGAATGAAACTTAACTGTGGCGGCGGCGGCAGCAGCAGCAGCTCCGGCGGCAGAAGCTGGTCTTTTGGCCGGCTGCTGCGGCCGCCGTAACAGCTGCCATTTGCGTCCTGCCAGGCTGCCGTGATAGTCTACGTTAAGTATTTATGTAGCCTATTATGGCAAAGAGCAGGGACGCAAACGGCTGCCACTATGCCGTTTGTGTGGCTGCCTTTACTTAAATACTTACGTAGCCTATCACGAAAAGAGCAGCGGCACAAACGGCATAGCGGCTGCCATTTGTGTTCCTGCTCTTTGCCGTGATAGGCTATGTAAATACTTACATAGACTATCACAGCAGCCTGGCAGGACGCAAATGGCAGCCACTACAGCGGCCGCCATTTGTGTCCGCAGCAGCCTGGCCACGGCCGGAACTCCGGCTACGGACGGCCCTGGCTGGTGGCTCCATGCAGCCGCTGTGGGGCAGAGCCAGCCAGGGAGGATTCCGGGGGGAGGGACAGAGCGCCTCCCCCCACCGCGAATCACACCTGAGAAAAGGTAAGTGACTTTCGTACATCCCTACTAGGGATGTCAGAGAAATTCGCTGCGGATTCAAATGAGGACAGATTCTTTGGAATCTGGCCTCAGGAATCCGCAGCAGATCAGGACCACTTACCTCCGCTCCAGGAGGACTGGAGTTGGAACGGCACTTGTCTGCTTCTTGCCAGCCAGAGCCGTTCGCCTCCTCCCCCTGTCCCTGCCGATTGCCACGTCTTTTCTTTTTTTAAAAAAAAAAATGGTGATCAGCAGGATGTGCCCATAGACTTAGCCACAAATAGAGCCATGACTCTTGTGTCTATGTGTCCATAGGCTTATGCACAAGATTAATGGCTCTATTTTGCATATAAGTCTATGGGCACATCCTACCAATCGCCATTTTTTATTTTATTTTTTTAAAGAAAAGACATGGCAATTGGCAGGGACAGGAGGAGGTGAACGGCTCTGGCTGTCAGGAGGGAAGGTAAGCAGCCCCCAAGCCAGTTCCCCCCCCCCACGGAATCCTCACGGAGCGGAATCACTATGGAGGATTCTGGGAGGGAGGAACAGATCACCTCCCCCCCACGGATTCCCCCCCCGGAACAGACAGTGGGGAATCCGTACACCCCTATTCCTCACCACAAATACTGATGTATCTGTGTATAGCTCCTCTCGTGGAAGGGCATCAGTTCAGAACACACAGAGATGCATAAGTGTACATTGGTACAGATAGAAAGCCCTTTCCCACAGCAAAGATGTGGATGGCAGGGAAGTGTTTCCACCACTTGTTGGTGGTGGTTGTGACAGTGGTGGCAGGAGAGGACATGGCCATAGTGAGTGGGGCTATCACATTTGGCTCTGTGACCCACTTATGTATTCTTTCAGTGCACAAGGGGTGGGTTGTGTAAACCTCCCTAAAGCTTTCTTCAATCGAGGTTCTTTGCCTCTTCTTCCCATTCTTTTCCCCTTTGCCATCTGATCAGGGTTTCCATCTGGGAAAATGACTTGAACACCCATTGTTCCTCTGCTTACTTAAAATTAAACATCAGCTCCTCGTGTCACAATAATATGCCTCGGTGACTCATATGGCAATTGGGAGTCTACGCCTCTGTTGCTTACACTGTACATCTTCTTTTTCCTTTCCCCAAATCACTTTTCCACCGGCACTGCTTCAGAATAATTAGTTCTTTATTTAAAGCACTGGGCTATGCTTTGTTCCTTTTGTATTTTATGATTTTGGAGGGTGGAGTTCACAGGGTTGCTTTTGTAGCTCAAAAGAACTAAAGGTTGTTGTTGTTGATTTTGGGGGGGGGGTGTTCTCACAGTATATATAACATTTCTACAAATAGATTCTCATTTTGATGTACCATATTACATCCTAAATTTGAGATATAATTGCTTCAGATCCTTTTCTTCCCTTGAATTATCAAGTGAGCAGTGGAATTGTTTAAAATCAGTCTGGACCTATGTTCACACAAACAGCAAATGTGGTGGGTTGTGCCACATTTCAGACTACAGGTAGGGGCTCATATGATGGAATAACACCCCATGAGGGAAAAAAGAAAAAGAAAAGAAAAGATCCCTATACATAGGAACTGATTATGTCAGGGGGGGAAAACTGAACTAAACAAGAACACACACACACACACACACACGTTGATATGCTAGCTTTCTATGGGCACGGATTTGTTTATTTGTTTCTTATTTATTTTAGTTGGTAGAGCATTCAACTTAGATCTGTGTCCAAATGGCCTCTCAAAACTCTCCCCCTAATTTCTGGGCAGAGAAATGTGGGAAGGTGGGGGGTCCAAATTTCTCCAGGGAGAGGTGAAATTCTCCAGCAGTTTCTCCCAGGTAGGGCTCACCATTGGCAGGGCTTGTAGCACAATTTCTTTCTTTCTTTCTTTCTTTCTTTCTTTTCCTAAAGGGTGTTGGTTTTCGGTTTTTGTGCTGACACTGCTAGTGGCAAAGCATCAATGATCATGCCAGTGAAGCCCACATTTTGCTTCCTCCACAAAGTAAATGTGAGGGCAGCAGTGTTGGGCCCAGTTCCAGGGAAAAGGTGAAGCTAGCGTGTGCCAAAATCTGTCCTCGAATTTTCTGAATGCTGTCTTCCCTCATTAAAGAGGCTTCCATTGTTCTGCCTCATTATCAGGGTGTTTTATTTTGATGGGGGGAGTGAGGTTAATCCCAGTGATATGGTGGAGGGTGCTGTGTGTTACACAGTTCTTTTTATTACACATCTCTTCATTGCTCTGCAGCCTCCCAGGCTGCCTGTGCTTCCTGATCTGACAAGTCACTGTGGGAGAAATTACCCCTGGACTTTAATTAAGGTTTGGGAAGCCAAGGAAGCTACAGGCTGCATGAGAGATGAAAGCACAATGTAGGGCAGGACACTGGCACTAGGGATGTGAGAACACATCCCAGTTTGGGTCCTCCGGGCACCCCCGAGCTTTCCCCCTCCTCACTGGCCCTCCGGGCTGCAGTCAAGCACCCCTTTCATGCTCCATGAGCAGCCCGCAACTTACCTGGTCCTGTTCATCTCTGTGCCTATTGCCATGTTTTTTGTGTGTGTTTTTTAAGGCAATCAGAAGCACTTACCCATAGAGCTATACACAAAATAGCTCTGTAAACTAGAGTCTATGGGCAACTCACAGTGGCGCTCGGAAGAGGGACAGCAGTAGCACCCCAGCGCTCACGCCCTGAGAAGGACAGGGCGAGAGCACTGGGGGGGTGGCTGCGCCGAGGCTTTTCTTCCCCACGCCAGGCTTTGACAGCCGGTGAGCAGAGGAGGGATGGCAACAGCCAGCAATAGGGTAATGGCAGCCATCATTACCGTATCACCTGGTTAAAAAAGGTAAAGGTGTCCCCAACCAGTCGTGTCCGACTCTAGGGTGCGGTGCTCATCCCCGTTTCTAAGCCGAAGAGCCAGCGCTGTCCGAAGACGCTTCCGTGGTCATGTGGCCGGCATGACTGAGCACCGAGGTGCACGGAATGCTGCTACCTTTCCTGCCGAGGCGGGACCTATTTATCTACTTGCAATTTCTTGCTTTCGAACTGCTAGGTTGGCAGGAGCTGGGACTGAAGACAGGAGCTCACTCCATCACGCAGCACTCGGGTCTTGAACTGCCGACCTGCCAACCTTCCAGTCTGCAGTTCAGCATCTTAACCACTAAGCCACCGTGGCCCCTACCTCTAATATTGCGCTTATTTAGCTTTCCTGGCTCCAAACAGCGCATATTTAAATATGCACATTTTTTTAACTTCCCGTTTACATAGAAATCAAAGGCGCGAAAATGGCGGGCACTCATTGAATGGGATTGCAGTGAGTCCTGGAGAGCATGAGCAGGCACTAGCGGGGGGTGAGCAAGGACAGCATCTCGGCGTGCGCAATTCGGGGGTCGCGGCCGGGCGGGGGTTGCCCGATGAATTCCCAGACCCAGTCGGGCACCCGCAACATCCCTAACAGGCACGCACTTTTCAGCCACCTCATAAGTAAGGTAAGCACAGGAACTCCGAACCCAACCCATGGTAATTTCTCATCTCATTTGAATAGGGATGGAGGAGAAATCCACAACAAAATCTAATGAGTTTGGATTTCTATGAACCTGACCTGTTTCTGCAGCAAACCAGCATCTCCCAAGTTGCATGGATTCCATGGACTTGTGGAGCAGTTTTTTGTTTTTGTTTTTAAATTCCCAGAATTTTATGCAAATTTGTTGTACAAAAATACATGAAAGAAAAAAGAAAGAAAAGTCCAAAAATCTACATTTCACCCATAGGGCAAAGCATGGCAATGCACATGGGGGTGGGGTTGCAACTTTGTGGAAGTACACATTTATGCAAATTAGGGAAGTTGAGGGGGGGAAATCCAGTTTCATCGATGAGGAGATGATGGAATGAAAGGCGACTGACGATCCATTAAATGCAAACCAAATTGATTTTACAAAATCCGTACATCCATACATTTGAATTTTTTGTTGAGAATAATTTGTTTTCTATAAAATTGAATGAGAATGGTAATGTGTGTGTGTGTGTGTGTGTGTGTGAGAGAGAGAGAGAGAGAGAGAGAGAGAGAGAGAGAGAGAATTTTTTGGCACAGCACCAGTTCTACCATGACACCTCCCATCTACAGTCTGCAGTTCTGCAGTTGACCAGCAAGTTCAGGGACATAGGTACAGGTGTGCTCAAGGGATCCTCTTTGACTCTGGACAAATAATCAGTCCTGCTACATCACCCAATAATTCAAGTTAAAGATGACCAGATTAATTTGCGACCATTGCATCTAACAGAGCAGCTGAGAGATGGTCACCAATACATGATTAAAAAAAAAAAAAGTAGCAGAAAGGAAGGGGCGAAGGATATTTGAGCATGTCTGCCAGGTGGAGATCAAAGCAATGAATAGGAAAAAAAATAAGAGGATATTTAAACAAAATAAGAAGGTGCTGCTAGAAAAGGGAGGGAGGGGTGGAGAACCTAAGCAGTAAAGATAAGATAGCATATATCATTGTTTTCATTAGGATGCAGCAGTAGCCCCACCCATTGTTCCTTGTGCACATATTTGAGGGTGCATGATTCTTAATGTATAACGGCTTATTCTTTTTCTTAAAGCATTTTATTTGCTTTCATATGTTATCTTCCAGTGATTTTAAATTTCATCTCTGCATAAGGTTAAGGGAGGCAGAGGGAGAGAGAGAAGAAGGTGAAGGAAAAGATTGGGTGAGAAAGCAAACAATTCTACAACAACAAAGCTATTTTTGGTGGCTTATATAGTCTCGATCATTTTTTTCCCTCTTTTTCTGCACAGTCAACAGACAATGTTCAGAACATAACTTAAGAACATAAGAAGAGCCCTGCTGGATCAGGCCAAGGGTCCATCTAGTCCAGCATTCTGTTCACACAGTGGCCAACCAGCTGTCGACCAGGAACCCACAAGCAGGACATGAGCACAACAGCACCCTTCCACCCATGTTCCCCAGTAACTGGTGTACATAAGGCTCACTGCCTCTGGTACTGGAGGTAGCACATAGCCATCAGGAGTAGTAGCCATTGATAGCCTTCTCCTCCATGAATTTGTCTAACCCCCTTTTAAAGCCATCCAAACCAGTGGCCATCACTACACCCTGTGGTAACGAGTTCCATAGTTTAACTCTGTGCCATATTCCTTTTATCTGTCTTAAATCTCCCACCAATCAGATTCATAGAATGACCCCGGGTTCTAGTATTTTGAGAGAAGGAGAAAAATGCCTTCATCTCCACATTCTCCACACCATGCATCATTTTGTACAGCTGTATCATGTCTTCCCTTACCCTACATCAAAGCACTTTGGAGAGCCCCCAACCTGCTTTGAGTCACTTCGTGCCGCCTCATGGGCTGTTTTCCACTTAAATATATATTAAATCTGATCACACTGTGATCACTATTTTCATTTGGTTCAACAACATTTACATCTTGTACTAGGTTCTGGGTGACTAGGGATGTACGAAACTCTTACCTGGCTCCGCACTGGGCAATCCATGTTGGGGGGGAGGTGCTCCATTCCTCCCCCCAGAATCCTCCCCGGCCTGCTCCGCTCCGCGACGACTCTGCAGAGCAGCTGGCCAGGGCCTCCCACAGCTGGACATCCAGCTGCTGGGCTGCACAGGGATGCAAATGGCAGCTGCCATAGCCACCACCATTTGCATCCATGTCTTTTAGCATGGCAAAAGACACGGATGCAAATGGCGGTGGCTACAGTAGCCGCCATTCGTGTTCTTTCCTATTGCCGTGATAGGCTATGTATATATTTACATAGCCTATCACGGCAAAAGACAGGGGCGCAAATGGCAGCAGCTATGGCAGCCACCATTTGCGTTCCTTCTTATTGCCGTGATAGGCTACATATATATTTATTGTAGCCTATCATGGCCTCTGCAGGACGCAAATACTTACGTAGCCTATCACGGCCTTTTGAAAGAGGTGAATGGCAGCCGCAGACGAGGAGCACCGGAACGGCCGACAAAGGTAGGCTTTGTTCCAGGCCCATTTCGCGGGGTGGTGGGGTGGGTGGCTTTGTTCCGCCATGGATTCTGGGGGGCCGAATGTGCTGGCATTCGGCCTCCCTGGAATCCGTGGCAGAATTCTCCAACATCCCTATGGGCGACACCACTTAGGAGTAAATCCAAAGTATCCTCCCTGTTCCATGACCAACTATTCTAGGGCATCAAGAAATTTAACCTCTTTGTCATGGCTGGAACATGCATTTATCCAATCTATATGGGGGTAATTGAAGTCGCCCTTTGTTACAATGCTTCCTTGTTTGTACCCCCCCCCATTTCATTTTCCATCTCAAGATCACTCTGAGCATTCTGGTCTGGGGGATGATAGAATATTTGTAGCACTAAATTAGTTTTAGAGCCTGGTGTTGTCACCCACAGTGCTTCTGTGGAAGAGTCTACCCTACTAAGGTGTTCTAGTCTGCTCAACACTATGGCCTCTTTGATGTACAGGGCAACACCTCCCCCAGTACGCCCTTCCCTGTCCTTCCTATAGAGTTTATATCCAGAGATGACGATAGTATCCAGAGATGACCATAGCAAGGACAAAGTTGTGGCAAGAACAATGTTCCAGTGTGAGTTACAGGATTCAGTTCTCAAGAATGGCTTCCATAATCTTGGGATAGATGTGCTAGTCATCTACATTTTCAAATGATCTTGAGAACTGAGCTCTCTGATCATCAGTTATGGTTGGCCTCCTCAAAACCATCCCACACTGCTCCCTGAGAGGAAATGGCTCCTTGTCAATGGAAAGAGGGGCAAAAATCCACATGCAGTCTCTTCAGTGCTGGCCCAAGATATTTTGTTGCCTGAAGTGGAGCCCAAATGGTGCCCTTCTCCACTAGGGCTAACAGCATCTAAACACCAATTCCTGCCTTCATCTATCCATGCTTCCTCCTGAAGCAAGTCATTTTACTCCACTGTATGGCAGGGCTGGCCCTGATGCTGTTCTTATTTCAGGATATGCCATACCTCAAAGTAGGTGCATTTGGGTTTGTGTGTGGGTGCCCCATGAGGTGAGCCACTAAACCGTACATTATAGTTCCAACCTAGGCAATTTAGTAGTATTGGGCCTGGGTTGACCACACCCATCCAAGCTGGTGATTGGTTCCTCTGGACAGGAAGGAGTATAAGAGAGTTTCCTGTTCCACTTAAACCTTGGTTATCAGCAAAGCCTTCCTGACTTCTGGTTTGTTCCTGTATCCTTTGGTTGGTCCTTAAGTCCTAACCTCTGGCTTGGTTCTTGATCCTAATTCTTGGTTTATCACCTGGGTCTTCTGACTTCTGGCTGGTCTCACAGCCCCAGATTCCTGGCTCACCTCATATTGACACCTCTGGCCCAGCCCTGAATCTTAATTCTAAAGTAGGGCTACAGAACATCAGGCCTGGGGTCCCAATCTGGCACAACTAGGATTCAATCCAGCCCTTAAGGGTTCCCTAGATAGCCATGCCTCCTTCCCCTGGCCTCACCCCCCCACTGATTATTTGATGGTTTCCTAGGGTTTTTGCAGTTCTTTCCCCATGTTAAGAGGTTGAAATAAGGATGGTGCAGGCACCTGATTCCATCCGGTAATCTGTCAGAACCCCCCCCCCAAACCCCTGAGCCCCGCTAGCTGAGGCCCTGTCCCCACTTGCTCCCTGGCCATACTCAGTGAGTGGTCTGCACTCACCATGCTGGCTTCATCAAGCTTTGTGGTCAGTATTTTTTGAAAAATAAAATGGTGATCACAAAAATGAACATATTTGCAAATGTGCGAAAATGTGCATTTTGCGAATGGTCATATTTGCATATGGACAAAAATGCATTTTTTTGCAAAAATACACATTTTCACACACAAGCAAATGTGTGCATTCACTGAGCACAGGAGGGGCTTGAGGGTGGTCTGGGGACTGGCAAACCAGAGCAGTGGCTGGGCGGGTGCCTGTCAGGAGTGCCCTAGCTGCCTCTTACAGTCCCCTCCAATAGCCAACTCAAGACACAGATGAAAGGGATTCTTTCCAAGGCTTTATTCCTTTTACAACTTAATGACTCTTTCAGATGCTAATTTCCAGTGACTAAGCAAGGAACTGCACTGGGGTAGCCAGCAGAGTAGCCCAAGCTCCAGGTAAGGCAGTTGGTCCCCGTTTGAAGGAGGAGGGCGGGAAGACTCTGAACTTATGGGCTATGGAGAGGTCCTCCCTCTTACCCGTGGGTCCTCAGGACATGACCGTTGTCATAGCACCAAGCGGGCACAGCGCCTCCTCTCAGCGCCCTCCAGCTGTTGTCGCTCCCTGCGTCTGTGCTGAGCATCCAGCAAGGCCCCATCTCCCGCTCTCTTGCTGCCAGGGTCACTATCTCTCTCAGGAATGCAGGCAGGAGGAATCTCTCCCTGCTGCTGTGCCTGTAAGAGATGAGCAAGCTCCTCTCCCACAGGTTGTTGCTCTTCCTCAGA
The DNA here is from genome assembly GCF_057233095.1 of Heloderma suspectum. Classification (NCBI taxonomy): domain Eukaryota; kingdom Metazoa; phylum Chordata; class Lepidosauria; order Squamata; family Helodermatidae; genus Heloderma; species Heloderma suspectum. The sequence goes on from NC_139466.1 coordinate 9,707,496, forward strand.
ATCAGAACTGCTTTGGGGCTCTGTGGGCTCAGTTTCCACCCTGACAGTGCCCAGAGAACCTGGACAGGGGTGGGTTCACACATCCCTTGGTTGACATGCTTAGTTAGTTACTGAAAGGCTTAGCTACTGAAAGTAAGAGCTTTATGCTTGAACATCCTGGTGTTTTGGGTATTTTAGATCCTACATCTTTTTTTTCCCCCTTTGGTCACAACCACCACTGGAATGCAAACCCTGAGAGATTCTCTGGAAAGAAATTCAGCCCTTAGGCTGAAAGAGGTTGAACACCCCTGTTTTAAAGTAAATATTTCATGGGTTGACGTGTTTGCCTGATTTTCCTCTATAACATCGAGGGGGAAAGATACTTCATGTTTTGTCTCTGAAAGAAGTAATCCATCTAAGAACCCTAGACTGAAGCTAAGAAATCAATTTTAATAGGAAGATAAAATTGTTGCAGAAGGTTGGTAGTCTATAAGGAACTAAGAGGAATAGACTCTTCCCTCAATTATCCTAAGCAGTTTATAATTTAATCTACCATAATATGATGACTTACGGGAAATGACTTCTTTCATTTACGGAAATGCCACCTGGTTAAATGTACAATGTCCATACTTGCTTTCTGATAAAGTAGCAACATAGATTGGTTCCAGTGATCTATTTAGTACAAATGTTTAATATACAACCATAGGAAATATGCCATCTATCAAGTATAAATTGAATTAAGATGAGAGGGGCAGGTTGGACAGCAACAAGCTCTCTTGCTGCGGTTTCTGTTCTTCCCCCCAAAAAAATTATGTACAAGAAGATGAATATTGTTCATAAACAGCATCTACAAGGATTGTGAAGAAACCTTAAGCTAAAAAATATTATCAACGTCAAAGATGCTGAACAAATTGTAGACATCAGATTATCTGGCTTGAGGCAGCTCTGTTGATACAAGTCAGCATAGCTGCACAACTTTGTCATAACAATTTTGCAGTATCCAGTTGATATTATTTTGATAGTAATGCTAATCTGCATGAAAGGCTTCCAAACCATGTATAGTTTTTCAGTAATTGCTCTCTCCCCCTCCATCTTTGAGCACATGACCAATTTGCTTAACTTAGAATAGTTGCCCCTTGCCCTCTTTTAACCCCTTCAAATGGCAAGATGCACACCGGCCACCAGTGGCACGGGAACCACTTCACCCAGGGCTGTACAAGAATGTTATTCCTGTGCACACCTGATGTGAACATGTCCTGTTCACAACCGCAAATGTGAACAGGCCAGGGGGCTGCAATTCTTGCTCGTTTTTCACCATTTCCTGAACTTGTGTCCGCATTCAACACTGCACATTTGCACAAGCGTGCACCTCTGAAAATGTGCATTTCCCAAAACACTGTTGCATTTTCACACCTTTGCCCATGGGGAGAAAGTGTGCATTGATGCATGCTTGGAAAAATTCACTTTTTTCATGTTTGAAAATTTTCCTGTTTGGAAAAATAAAAGCTCAGGTGGTCACATTTGGGAGTGAGAACAAGATCACGAGCATCGAGATGAAAAATGGAGAACCTTGGAAAGCTCAAACATCACTCTTTCTCCTATCTCTAGTAGGGGTGTACAAACCCCACTCACCATTCTGCCCAGGGGTCCGCGGGGGGGGGAGGCGATCCGTCCCTCCCCCCGGAATCCTCCCCAGCTGGCTCCGCTCCACAGTGAGTCTGCAGAGCCACTGGCTGGGCCTGTCCACAGCCGGACTTCCGTCCATTGCTGGTCTGCAGACGCAAATGGCGTCCAGCATAGCGGATGCCATTTGTGTCCCTGCTCTGTTCGTGATAGGCTACATAAATATTTGTGTAGCCTATCATGACAAAAAGCAGGGACTCAAATGACATAGCGGATGCCATTTGTGTCCCTGCTAGGAGTGCATGAAAGCCACTTACCTGGTCTCGCAGCTTGCTTCGCGGTGGGGAGGAGGTGCTTTGCTGCTCCCCCCGAAATTCAGGCCGGGGAGGAGGCGCCTCGCCTCACCCGGCTGCGAAATAAAAAGTTAAAAAAAAAAACGCCCCCGTGATAAGCTACGTGACGATTAACGTAGCCTATCACGGCTAGATCTGCAAAGTCAGCCATGATAGGCTATGTAAATCGTCACGTAGCCTATCACGGGTGACTTAAAAAAAAAAAAAAGCGCGTACGCAAATGGCGGCCCCCATAGGGAGTGGCCATTCGCGTTCCTTATTTGGTCACTGTAGTCTACGTAAATCTTTACGTAGACTACGGCGAAAATAAGGGCAACGCAAATAGCTTTGCGTTGACTTTGCAAATCTAGCTGTGAGAGGCTATGTTAATCGTCACACAGCCTATCATGGGGGCGTTTTTTTTTTAACTTTTATCAGAATGGCGGCGGCGGCAGCCGGGCAAAAGACCGGCTGCCGCCTCTGCCTCTGTCGAAGACCTGACGAACCGCCACTGGGACCCGCCACCGGGAGGGACATTCGGGAAAGGTAAGTCCCGTCCTGGGGAGGGGTGCGGGGGGTGGGGGGGTGCAGAGAATTTCTCCCCGAAACTACTTCGGGGGGCCAAACACGTTGGCACTCGGCCCCCCGAAGTTTCGGGGAGAAATTCTCCCCCATCCCTAGTCCCTGCTCTTTGCTGTGATAGGCTACATAAATATTTACGTAGCCTATCACGAACAGAGCAGGGACACAAATGGTGTCTGCTTCACTGGACACCATTTGCATCCATACACCGGCAGCGGACACAGCTACGGACTCAGTGGACGGACACACAGACCCAGCCGACAGCAGGTAGGGTCTGTCTGCGTCAAACTTCGTGGGGTGGTGGAGGTAAGGGGTCCGTTCTGCCACGGACTCCAGGGGGCCGAATTCTAAAGAATCCAGCCTCACTGGAGTCTGTGGCAGAATTCTCGGCCATCCCTAATCCCTAGTCACATTGATGAGTTTTCCACACTGCTGCACTAGACATCTGAATATGGAAACCACATGGGCTGAGCCAGTCACATGGATCCTTCCTGCCCATTTATGATGATCCTACCAATTATGATGATCCTACCAATTCCGTGCTGTATTCAGATGCTTGTTACAGTGGAACATGAGAACTTGCCTTTAGGGATGGATGTATTCACCCGCACCCAGCTTCATCGGGTGCACAACAGTGGCAGTTTGAGTTTGGGCACTTCTGAGTAGGTAATGTTGCATACTTGGTGGCCATAAAGGCCTCTTTTATGCAACCATATAGGTGCGAATGCTTCATTCACGCCTGTAATGTTGCATAAATGGCACCTTTACAGCCACCAAGTATGCAACTTTATCTACCCAGACTTTTCCCAGCCACCATTGTTGTGCACAATGGTGGCTAGCTAGAGAGGATGAGCAGCATCCAGGACGCTTACCGAGCCATGCGGTGCTCACTGAGTGGGTCCACGAGCATCCCACATTTCAGCGAGCGGGGTCCAGGTGGGCGGGTGAGAGGGAGTCTGTCGAACCCCCCCCCCCAGACCCTCACGACATCCCTAGTTGCCTTATACTGAGTCAGACCATTGGTCCATCTAGCCCACTTGTATCAATACTTTCCGGCAGTGGCTCTCCAGGATTTTCAGAACAATTTTCCCAGCCATACTTTGAGGTGCCAGCGATTAAAACAATGACCTTCTGCATGTAAAGTATGGGGCGGGATCTTGCCAGACGGGGATCCAAAGGAGTAGCTACAGTATCCCGTAGCATCCTAAGAACCAACAAACTGTAATAATACCACCACCCCTTATTTTGTCTAAACCCATGTACATCATTAACCCACACGTGCACACAATCTGCCAAGTGATGGAGATGGATGTAGCTTACTTAGGAAGATGGGAAGCTGCCTTACACTGCTCAGTAGGGATGGACGAAATTCACTTACCTGTCCTCGAAGGATGTTCGCGGTGGGGGGGGAGGCGCTTTGCTGGTCCCCCCGCGAAGTTCCGTCCGGGGGGGGAGGCTTCCCACCTCGGCCCGGCCAAAATTCAGGCCGGGGGGGAGGCTTCCCGCCTCGCCCCGGCCGAAATTCAGGTCGGGGAGGAGGCTTCCCGCCTCGCCCAGCCGCGAACACGGAAGTTAAAAAAAAAAACGCCCCCTGATAGGCCACGTGACGATTCACGTAGCCTATCACGGCTAGATCTGGAAAGTCAGCCGTAATAGGCTACGTCAATCGTCACATAGCCTATCACGGGTGACTTAAAAAAAAAGAAAAGAAAAGCGCATGCGCGAATGGCGGCCCCCATAGGGAGCCGCCATTCGCATTCCTTATTTAGTTGCTGTAGTCTACGTAAATGTTTACGTAGACTACGGCGAAAATAAGGGCAACGCAAATAGCGTTGCCCTTTATTTCGCTGTAGTCTATGTAAATCTTTATGTAGACTACAGCGACCAAATAAGGAATGGGAATGGCGGCTCCCTATGGGGGCCGCCATTATCTGTACACACTTTTTTTTTTTTTAAGTCACCCGTGATAGGCTACGTGACGATTGACGTAGCCTATCACGGCTGACTTTGCAAATCTAGCCGTGATAGGCTACGTGAATCGTCACGTAGCCTATCAGGGGGCGTTTTTTTTTTTCTTTCATTGCAATGGCGGCGGCGGCAGCCAGTCGAAAGACCGGCTGCCGCTCCCGCCTCGCTCGAACACCCGCCAAACCGCCGGCCGGACCAGCCACCGGGAGGGACATTCGGTGAAGGTAAGTCCCGTCCCGGGGGGGGGGGTGCAGGGAGCGGGGGGGGGGTTCAGAGGATTTCTCCCCGAAACTTGTTCAGGGGGCCGAACACGTTGATGCTTGGCCCCCCGAAGTTTCGGGGAGAAATTCTCTGCCAACCCTACTGCTCGGGCAGTTGGTCCATCTAGCACAGTATTGTTGACACTGACTGGCAACAGCTGGCCATGGTTTTTATTTATTTATTCATTCATTCATTCATTCATTTCATTCCATTTCATTGCTATACTGCCCAATAGTCAAAGCTTTCTGGGAAGTTCACAAGAATTTGCAAGATAAAATGCATTATGGAAATTTAAAAATACAAAACGTTTTTTAAAAGGGGGGAAAAAAGAATAATACAAAACAAACAAACAAAAAACGATTTGAACAGCTTAAACCAATTTCAATAAAATACTAGACCTGTTCATCCCTGAGCTGGCCTGACTCGCCGTGTGTTGAGTTGGACCAGCTCATGGGGGGGGGGTCTTTTTTATTTGTACGAATCGTGCTTTGCACAAAACTGCAGATATATTTACAGAAATTGTGATTTGCACAAAATCACGGCCATAAATAATAGCACAATGTTGCACAACTTGCCCTATTTACAGCCATGATTTTGTGCAAATCACAATTTCCATAAATATTTATAGCTGCAATTTTGCACTAATCATGAATCCCAGATTATTATTATTATTATTATTATTATTATTATTATTTTTAAGTGGCAACATTCCTGAATTTTGGGAAGTTACCTGCCACTCAGCTTGCAAATGCATGCCGAGTCTGGGGAGCTGCAGGGAGCCATTATGGCCAAAGTGAACAGGATTTCCATGTGACAGCCATTCCTATTTATTTGTTGATTTGTGGATTCATTGATTTTTTTAAAAAAAATAAATTTATATACTGCTGCGATAGCTAAAGCTCTCTATGTGCTATAGAAATTAAAAGAGCAACAACCAATTTCCTTCCCCAAAGCATGCAGTCTAGTAGATTACACACACACACACACACACACACACACACACACGTAACAGGGAGGGAAGAGAGGGGCAGGGGGGAATGCAGGCTCTGAAACCAAACCAATTCTTGCATAAAGTTATATAGTTCATATAAGAGGGGGTATAGCGACAGGCAGTACAAATCCTTTGTTCATTTTCTCAGAAGTAGGAATGCTGCAGGCACCTGAGCGGGTCCAGGAGTCCATCGGACTCCCCCACACACACCGCTCGCCCCCCAAACCCAACTCGGCAAGCCCCAAGGCTTACCCGGCATGTCCATTTGCACCTGAGAGCCACCCAACTTCCATGCAAGCCACCATTTTAATGCAAGATGGGTCTCTAGTTTTTCATATATCTAATATTACACACAACGGTGGTCATGAAGGGCCATTTCTGCAACATTAGAGGCCTCTAATGTTGCAAAAATTGCCCTTTATGGCCACTGTTGTGCATACTATTAGCTGTATGCAAAACTAGAGCCCACAACTTGTGTTAAAATGGCAGTTCTCATGGAGGAGCAGACGGCTGCGGGGTGCTTCTAGACCATTCACCAAGCCCTCCAGGGACTGACATGGCCCAGCTCATATGGGCAGGTAGCAGCAGTGGCTCCTCAAGCCATGGCAACTGCAGAAGTGGGTGAGTCTGTCCATCCCTACTCAGAAGTCAGTGCCACCGAGTTCAGTGGGACTTGCTTCCAGGTAAGTGGGGTTAGATTTGCATCATAAAGAGCCAGTTTCTAAACCAACTTAATGGAGAGGGCTATGCCATCTAATGTATCCTAAGATACAGCCAGGTGGAATGGCCATGGATGGAAGTACTACTCTGTGTGTGAGGATTTGGGTTTTGCTTGCAAAATATGTGAGCCTGCCCTGCCTGAAGCTTTGAATATGAACACGAGCATGTGTCCACTGAAAATATTGGTGGCTTGTCAAACACATGCTCGATTAGTCTCATTCCCAATTCCCTGTCCAATTTGTGCAAATTCCCTCCAAGGACTGAATCAGCCCTGCTTTAGTCTATGGAAGAAAGTTGTTCAAATTAGGAAATCTGTGCAAATTTGGGGAAACGTGCAAATTTGGGAAAACTTGCACAAATCTCCCATTCGATCGTTGCTTGATTTGCGCAAGTTCCCCATCCGTGCACAGTAAGCAGAAATCACAAATGCAAATGGGAATACAGAATGAGACAAGTGGTGAGACATTGTTTGGAGAATCCTGGTGATGTCCAACATTGCTCATTTGTCCATCCCTAGTCGCAGCAGGGCCCATGGAGTGGTCCTTGTTGTCTGAGTTGTTTAAAGAATGTCAGTGTTTAACCAGGCATTATCACAAGCATCCTTATTTGTTAGACCCTTCAGGATGAACCAGAATACCATAACTCCTTTATATATCTCAGTCTGCATATACATGATTGAAATCAGAATTTGTAATTGCTTTTTGTTGTTGCATATATCTGGGGTGCTTTCCAAGCACATGGCTAATGAATCCGTAGTTAACTTACATTTATGAAAAGGGCACTGTGGAATTGAATCTCTTGAGCTGACAGGCATGATTACACAATACATATGGGCAAATCATTATTAATTTGGATTTCATTAGTAAATCTTTAACCATGACAAATTCCGTCAGTATTAATATAGCTCTGCTGCCCAATTTCAGGGGAATTTCAGTTTAATCTAAGCTCTGATTAACATCCACCCCATAATGTGTGCTTGAAAATGCTAGCTTACTATGTCCCAGAAAGGTGTGCAAGAGCTGTACTGCTATTTTGAAGTGAATGTGCTAGTCCAAAATATTTTTGTTTTTGTTTTTCCATTAAGCTTTATCTGTAAGTATTTTTCATCATACACATCACCACTCCCCAAAATGAGGTAGAAGCTATAGTTTTATATAAGGGGCATTTCTTATATGATCTGGAGTAGAATATTGTTCAATCACCTCACTTCACCAAAGAAATTATGTCTAAGGTGAGAGCTGGGAATTAGGGCTTGACCCTGAGATGAATGGTCCCCATTCTTCCCCTCCGCATTTGCAGGCTGCAACTCTTGGCTATCATGTTGGTGCTTTTCAGGGGGCTTTTGAAGAAGCTACAATTGACACTGAGGGGCAATTGCACTCCCTGAATTCTCAATAGCTAGTCTCCCCCCCCCCCGGAGTTCTTAGAGCAGCCTTCCCCAACCTACTGCCCTCCAGGTGTTTTGGACTACAGCACGCAACATCTCTGACCCTTGAGCATGCTGGCTGGGGCTGATGGAAGTTGAAACGCACAAAAATAGTTTGATTTTAGATGATAACCTCTGTGTCCAACAATGACCTGGAGTCTGGAGATGGACTCAGAGAGTGAAGAACCAGTGTGGCCAATGGAGGGGTTTCTAGGCGTAAGCACCACTATGAAACCAGAGAACCCTAAACCTGAGATGCCAGAGTCCCTTGAGTGGGACAGCACTGGGACAGCAAGCCCTTCTTCAAGAGCTTCACAATCTATTGAGCCAATGCAAGCTGGAAAACTTGCAAGCTTGGGGTCTGCAGATGTTGGCCCAGCCTCAAGGGTCCCTGGCATCTCAGGCTCAGGGTTCTCTGGTTCCACAGTGGTGCATATGCCCAGAGCCCCTTCTGTTGCCACCATTAGTTCTTCTAAGTCCATGTCCAGGTCACTGCTGGACACAGGGGTCATGATATCCATCATCATCATCATCATCATCATCATCAGAAAGAAAGAAAGAAAGAAAGAGGGAGGGGAGGGAGGGAAGGGAAGGGAAGGGAAGGGGAGGGAAAAAACACACATTTTGTTGTTGTTTAGAACTATTATTTATTCACATATGAACATGTATGCAAATGTAATTGATTAATCAATTAATTAATTAACTAAAATGCAATTTATTCATTTACGTTTTGTTTTGTTTTAATCAGGTGACACTATAATACACACACAGCACACACATATTCTGGTGCACTCTCTCACACACAGAGACACACACATTCAGCATCCTTCTGTCTGGGGAAACAGATTATCTGTTGGTGCACTGTCACTATGAAATTCAGTAGGTGTGTTTTTCATTCTGTGTTCTATTATTATGTGGGCATCCTTACCCTCTACTTTGCAATGGCTCTAAAAGGGATGAGCTGGAACAGTGACTGCCATCTTTTTTCCAAAGGATGACTGGACTTCTGACAGTTTGTCACCATCGCTCTAAAATATTATGTCTTCTCCCTCCACCCATAATGTTCTATCACTGAATTTTGGCATGTAGGGAGGGAGGCTTTTAAATCTGACAAACACCCACCTGCACCAGGCTATCTGATAGGGGGATGGTAGTGAAAGAAAGATCCTTGGGCATCTGTAAAGCACAGATGCAGAAGGCTTCAGAGCTTTAGGGCATTACATCAACTTGGCCTTTATTAGCTAGTATAGGAGGGAACTTTTTTTTAAAAAAAGTCCCATCCATATTAACCTCTGTGGCAGAACTAGAGAGTACACTTTTGCTTTTTAAGCCTTTCCCCTTATCGCAGCTTATGTGACAGTTGTCTAAATAACATTCCTTATCCTTTTGACCCTGTCTTTAAAAAGCTACCACCACCACCACCACAACACACACACACACACACACTACCCTACGAGCATTAAGCAATGCAGAGATTTAAAATACAGAATTAAAATACCAGAGCTAAAAGATTAAGATGCTAAAATGCTAAAATACTGGGAGAATATCATAAAATAGTAGGGTTGGAAGGGGCCTACTACAAGGCCATCGAATAAAAAGGTCTTCACCTGGAGCCAGAAGGAGAAAAATGTAGGCACAAGGCGAACCTCCCTAGGAAGTTCCTTCCACAGCTGTGGGGAGGGGGGCACAGCAGAAAAGGCCCTCCTCTTGGTAGCCACCCACCTCACTTCCTTTGGCAGGGGCTCCTGGGGAAGGACCCCTGAGAATGATCTTAGGGTCCGGACAGTAGGGATGGGTGGATTCCATACCTGCCGGTCCATGGGGAATCTGCCCACGGGGGGGGGGGCGGGGAGGCAATCCATTCTTCCCTCTGGAATCCTTGTGAGCCAGCTCCTCTCAGCAGGGATTCTGCGGAGCCCCAGGCCAGCTGCTGGCTAGCCTATAGCATGAAAAAACAGGGACACAAATGGTGTAGTGGACGCCATTTGTGGATGTAAAGCCCTTAGTTTAACCTAATTGCAGCCACTTATCTGATCTGTAGTGATATTGCAAGAGTCTGGGAAGGGGATGCAGTCTGGCAGACTCCACCTTGTTCACTCCCCCCAGACCCGCTCTCTGAACCTCCATGCTCACCAAGACCCGCTTGCGGAGCAGCCACACATCATCGGTGAGCGGGTCCAGCAAGTTCTCCCTTCCTTGCAAGGAGGGGAGAGCAAGGGGTTAATGCCACCTGTCAAACAGGTGGAGGCAGGAGTTGCCATTAACCCCTTGTTCTCCACTCCTTGCAAGGAGGGGAGAACACCGGGGTAACAGGCAGTGACGGGGACTCTGGTGGCCGCCATTGTGTGCAACAACAGCAGCTCTGGAACTTTTATATTTTTAATGTGGGGGAAATGGCACCTTTAGGGCTACTAATCACGTAGCATTAAATGTACGGAAGTTCTGGAGGTGCCATTGCTGCGCGCAATGGTGGCACACTAGGAGGGCAGGTAACCCCGCGGCTTCCTCTGGTGCTCACTGGGCCATTTAGAAGCTCTCACAGTGCCGCGATCCCTATTGAGCTAATCCGACTTTAGATTTTCTTCTGTTCTTATGTTAGGTTGTCTCCAGATATGCAATTTCAATGCCTTGCCCTAAAACTGTGGAAGAAGACATTGAAATCTCCCTTCATTTCAGGACTGTTGTGTCGTGTCAAATTTATTTCTGCTCTAATAAGAGGGCAGCTGTGGAAGGAATGCATGTGCAGTGGATTGGATGCCTCTGGAGTAAAGGCCAATGACTTGAAACCAACGCAATGAAACAGATCATGGTATTTTGAAGGTTGGGCTGTGGGTTGGGAGGATTATAGACAACAAATAAACAAAGTACATTCATTTCTCTCACATGATCTGTCTGTGTGTGTGTCTGTCTCATACAGACATGAGAAAGAATCACACAGGCCTCCCTACAGCAACTCAAAAACTATTTCCTACCAATAAAACTCATACCCTACAAATCAAATTGTCAGTAGGTTCAGCAGCCCAGGCATATGGTGTGCGATTCAGAAGACAAACACCAGCTTTGTCTTGGAATAAACGGATGCCCTTTTCATGGTTGACATACATACTCAATGCAGGAAGGAAGAGTGACCTCAATGTGACCAGAAATTGATGGCCATTTTCCAATTAATTATTATGATTTTGCCTCCTGGGAAAAAGAAAAGAAGAAGAAAAAGGTGCCTTCAGAGTTTCCCATTTCCCCCTTGCTAATTTTTTGTCTAGTAGGTAACAGCTGGACTGCATCCATTAAAGAGTAAACTTTTAATATATACAAGAAAAAGAATGGGGTCTTGCTTGTTTTACCCAAAACTAGGGATGAGGAAGAGTTTTGTTTGTTCTGCATGGTTTTAAGTAAACTGATTTGCATTTCCTGGACTAATAAGCAGATTGGAACACAGTTATCCTTCCAATTCTGCACTTCTCCAAATTTTGCAATGCAGTTCTCAGCTCAAACATTGTGTACCAAACTGTGTATATTAATGAAAGTTGAATATTTTTTTTGTGTGTGTGTGTATGTGTGTGTGGGTGTGATAGGAAAGGTTGCATACAGGAGTCCATTTAGTAGGAACAGTTGTGTACAAAAATGCTTATAGTAGGGGGGAAAGCTTATGGAATAAAATGTGAATGTTCACGCTTTAAAAAATATTGCAGACTGAAATGGAAATGGGATGAAATGAACTTATGATTGCAGCCATGTAAAACTGGCATGAACCAGAAACAGATGGATCCATTCTCACCCAAAGTGCAAGCAGCCTTTTGGAATACACTTTGGTGGGGTACAGTGGTAGTTACCACTGCAACTTCAGCTTGCATGGAAGGCTGACTATATGACTACCTCATCCAGTGGAGGCTGGTGGCTCCAATTTCCATGGTCTGTGAATCCACTCTGGCTTTCAGTCAGAACCAGCCAGAACTCTGAAGGATATCCAAGGTGCTGAACCTATTTTGCGGGTTGACTGCAACCCAGAATTCACAGCCTCAGAGAAATTGGAGCTGCCAGCCCCCACTGATCCCACCTTCACCAGTATGCCAGTCCCAGAGGTAGCAGAATATATTTTAGCCACATAGTGCATGCCTCAAGAACAGACTATAGGCCCTTGAGAACAGTTGATTTCCTCCATGGGGGAGTGCCATTGAGCCAACCCATGCATAATGCTGCTAATTCTATCCCTGGGCCCTGTCTTTTATAGGGATGGTGCAGGCATCTGATTGGGGCTCAAAGCCCAGTGAGAAATGACCAGCTTGGTCCCCCAGATGCCAGTCCCTGGAACCCAGCACTTGCCTGACTCAGTGCGTGCTGAGTCCGGGAAGTGCCCGGGCACCCAGTCCCTCAGAGAGCCACCTGTCACCACCGCAGCTGTAGCAAGGAGGTGAGGGGAAGAAGAGAGACCTCTCATCTCCTCCTCCCCCTCCCCCTGCTACAGCAGTGCTGGTGGTGGGGACAGGCCAGTCATCTTACATAAGTGGAAGAGATGTATGTAAAATGACCAGCCTGACCCCACCTCCACCCTTGTAGCAGGGATGAGAGAGGAAATGTCCCAGACCAAGCCCCGCAGAGCTCATGTAGCCCAGCTTGTGGGGGTGGGCGGTAACTCGCAACACCTATGTCCAGCGGGCACCAGTGAATCCATCCATCCTTAGTCTTTTACTCTCGTATAAGCACACATGGCATCAGTTCAGAATAGGGATGTTGGAGAATTTCTCCACGAATCTCCGGGAGGCCGAATGCCAACACATTCGGCCCCCCGAAATTGGTGGGGAAATTCTCCGCCCCCCCGCCCCCCCCGGGATGGGACTTAACTCGTGCAAATGTGCCTCGTGGCGGTGGGTCCCGGCGGCGGTGCTGCGGCGGCGGCCAGTCTTCTGACCGGCTGCCGACACCGCCATTTCAAAGTAAAAAACAAAAACAAACGTTATAGGCTACGTAAAGATTTACGTATCCTATCACGGCTAGATTTTCAAAGTCAGCCGTGTTAGGCTACATAAAGATTTACGTAGCCTATCACGGCTGACTTTGAAAAAAAATAAAAAAGCGCGTACGCAAATGGCAGCGCCCATGGGGGCCGCCATTTGCATTCCTTATTTGGGCACAGGTAGTCTACGTAAAGATTTACATAGACTACGGCAAAAATAAGGGCAATGCTATCTTTACGTAGACTACCCATACCCAAATCTTTACGTAGACTACCCATACCCAAATGACTTTGAAAATCTAGCCATGATAAGCTACATAAATCTTTACGTAGCCTATCACGTTTTTGGGGATTTTTTTACTTTACTTTCTTCTTTTGCGGCCGAAGAGGCAGGGCGCTCCCCCCCGGCCAGAATTTTGGCGGGGAGGGATGGGGCGCCTTCCCCCTGGCCAGAATTTCAGCGGGGAGGGACGGGGTGCCTCCCCCCCCCCGAAAAAAGCTGCGGGACCAGGTAAGGGACTTTTGTCCATCCCTAGTTCAGATTGGGACTACCACACCTTGGGAAGGGAGGTTTGAGCCTCCCCATTCATGACTCTGAAATACCAGTTGCTGGGGAACAGTAGTGGAACAGAGACATTGCCCTCCATCTGGGCTTCACACAGGTAGCTGGTTGACCACTGTGGGAAAATGGATGATGGACTGGATGAACCCTTGGTCTGATCCAGCAGGGCTTATCTTATGTTCTCATGGAAGTCCTCTGTTGAGATCTTTGGGAACCAGTGCTTATCAGGATAAAAACAATGCTGGGCTCAATGGTCCTTTAGTCTGACTCAGTAGTTTTATATGTTATTCTATATGAATACCATCTATACTTATCTTTAAGGGAGGGATGCTGGAGAAATTCGAGATGGATTAAAATGAGCTTGGATTTCTAAGAATCTGACCTGAGGAATCTACTGCGGAGCACCCCCCTCAGGCCGTCTGGAGTCCGTGGACTTCCGGTTGATTTTTTTTTTCTTTCTCGAAATTTATGCATATAAATCCATAGAAAAATATGTAAGCTTCTGCTGAGGAAACGTAGAATGGAATAGGGGACAATACACTAAACGTTATGTACTGAAGTAAATTATGTAAATACTTACATAAATACTTACGTAATTATTTCCGTATTTTTTCGCATGACAAAAAAAAAATATTCGCATCCATTTGTGGGTGGATGATGGAATGGAAGGTGCCTGACAATCCGCAAAACACAGATGGAGCAGATTTTACACAGTCCGTACAGCCCTACTTTAAGGTCAATGGGAGAATGTGGAATGTTTCTGTATGGTGTAGGGATGTACGGAAGTGACTTACCTTTAACGAAATTTGATTCGAGGTAGGGGGAGGCGCTCCATCGCTCCCCCTGAAATTCTGGCCAGGGGGGAGGCACTCCCCCCGAATCCTGGCTGGCCAGATGCGCAAATGGCGGCAGCCGTAGCTGCCGCCATTTGCGTCCCTGCAGTCAGCCGTGACAGGCTACATAAATGTTTACGTAGCCTATCACAGCTGATTTAAATGTAAAAAAACGCGCATACGCAAATGGCGGCACCCATGGGTGCCGCCATTTGCGTTCCTTATTTTGACACGTCTTGGTCTACGTAAACATTTACGTAGACTACGGCAAAAATAAGGGGAACGCAAATAGCGTAGACACTACGCTATTTGCGTTCCCCTTATTTTCGCCGTCCTAGTCTACGTAAATGTTTACGTAGACTAAGACGTGTCAAAATAAGGAACGCAAATGGCGGCACCCATGGGTGCCGCCATTTCAATACGCGCGTGTTTTTTTTTCCTTTTAAATCAGCCGTGATAGGCTACGTAATCATTTACATAGCCTATCACGGTATTTTTAAAAAATCTAGCCGTGATAGGCTACGTAAATCTTTTTACGTAGCCTATCATGTTTGTTGTTGTTGTTGTTTTACTGGAAATGGCGGTGGTGGCAGCCGGTCGGAAGACTGGCCACCGCCGCCGCCGAACCGCTGCCGGAGCCGCCGCCGCCGCCAGGAAGATTCACCCAAGGTAAGTCCCGTCCCAGGGGGGGAGGGGGGCAGACTGTTTCACCACCGATGTTGGGGGGCCGAATGTGCTGGCACTCGGCCTCCCCGAGATTCATGGCGAAATTCTCTGACATCCCTAGTATGGTGGGAAAAAGGCAAAAGGCTGTAGAAAAGCAAATATTAGATTATCTCTTGTACCATTTGATTCTTTAGCTGTGGTAACCCATTAAGCAAATAGACATTTTCTTTCATTTACATCTAGTCCATTTTGCTAACATTAGTGTTAGGTTTGAACCACATCTTAAATTTTTCATTATGTTATGTTGTTGGTTACAAGGAAATGAAAACCCCACAGGGCATGGGGAAGAGAAAATGCCAAACAAACACCAACATGCCAGCTGACAGAATAATATACTTCCTGCAAACCATGAAGCTTTAATTTTTAAAATGTGTGTAGAAGAGGGGGATTTTCTTTATCATTTAATAAGAGACTCTAAATATCTATTTCCAAACAGCTAACAGGCAAATTCTTGCCTGCAGTTGCATTCCATCAAAAGAGAGAGTCAAAGGATAAAGCAGTCTTCAGAATTAATGAGTCTTCCACAGCGCATAAACTATGGAATTCACTTCCACAAGATGTAGTGATGGCCATTAATTTGGATGGCTTTAAAGGGGGATTTGAACAAATTCCTGGAGGAGAAGGCTATCAAGGGCTAGTAGTCTTGATGGCTGTGTGCTACCTCTGGTACCAGAGGCAGTGAGCCTATGTAC
Source organism: Heloderma suspectum (assembly GCF_057233095.1). Lineage (NCBI taxonomy): Eukaryota > Metazoa > Chordata > Lepidosauria > Squamata > Helodermatidae > Heloderma > Heloderma suspectum. Next base: position 9,723,142 of record NC_139466.1, read on the forward strand.
ACCAGTTCCTGGGGAATATGGGTCGGAGGGTGCTGTTGCACTCATGTCCTGCTTGTGGGTTTCCTGTGGGCAGCTGGTTGGCCCCTGGGTGAACAGAAAGTGAACTCAATGGACCTTGGTCTGATCCAGCATGGCTCTTCTTATGTCCTTGTGTTCCAGTTAGTCTTTGTTTTTTTCTAATGACCCATTTCCCCTCTTTCTATAGAGTAGACAATGGCAAGTGGAAGCTCCCAGAGCCATATCTAGTCTCCAAAGTCTTCCTGTCTAGCTCCTAACATAGGCTCTGATCCCAAAGACCTCCAGCCTCCCCTCACACACACACACACACACACACACACATACCACATACACACAACTCAACTACTTTTTCTCAGCTGCTCACTGATATGCACAAGGTGTGGGGGAATGATATCAAATAGTTGAAATAGCTATATGGGCAGTTCTGCTGAATTCTCTGTTGCTATTTATGCTATGGAAGAAGGGTTAAAGAGCCCTTGATAGGTGTCTAACGGCATGTGGAAATGCGTCAGTGGGTGAAGTCAATGTAGGAAACTCCTCTGTTTTGAAGACATCCTCTGTTTGAATGGCTGTCCAGACCAAGTCCACTATAAAGGTAAATAACCACCAGAAGGAAGAGCTGGGCCTTGGTTGCCCTTCAACAGCACCTGGACAGCAGACAAAGCAAGTGTCAGGGTGGAAACTGAGCTGATAGAGCAGTTCTGATTCTGAGGAGGATCAGCAATCCATGACAGAGGAGCCAGCTCCCTCACAGGCACAGCAGCTGGCAGAGATTCCTCCTGCCGGCATTGCTGAGATAGATAGTGATCCTAGCAGTGAGAAAGTGCGGGAACGAGGCTTGCTAGATACTCGATGCAGACACAAGGAGCGACGAGCGATGGAGGGCGCAGAAAGGAGGTGTAGTGCCCATTTGGCACGCAAGCAATGGCTGCCTCCTGTAGACCCAAGGGAAAGAGGGAGGATCTCTCCCTAGCCCATAAGTTCAGGGCCTTCAAGTGACTCTCCTTCAAACAGGGAACCAACTGCCTACCCGGAGCATAGGCTACTCTGCTGTTCCTTGCTTAGTCTCTGGTGATTAGCATCTGAAAGAGTCATTAAGTTGTAAAAGGATCAAAGCCTTGAAAAGAATCCTTTCGTCTGTGTCTTGAGTTGGCTATTAGAGCCTACTGAAAGAGGCCGCTAGGGTGCTCCTGACAGAAAGGCACACTGGCCCCTTGGCCACAGTCTTCTACACTATGGGGATATGCACTGTATTTCTATTGACATAACAACAATTCCTAAATTTGCATCCATACATAGAAATTGGCATATTCATTGTTATGCAAATCAGTGTCCTCTCTGGTTCTCTTTTTTTGGTGATGCATTTCCTCTTTCTTTTCTTTTCTTTTTCTTTTCTTTTTTGGTAATTTATAAGTGGGCATAAGTGGTCAGTGAGGACTGAGGAGGGGGCATAACTCAGTGGTAGAGCACAGCTTTGCAGGCAGAAAGTGCCAGGCCCAATACCACTTACATTAGCTAGGTGGCAGGGATATAAAAGTTGTGTCAGCCCAAGACATTTGGTGCCTGCAGAGGAGCCCAAATAGCACCCCCTGCCCTGCTAGGTCCAACGGCATAAAAAGTCCTGTCGCACTAAGCTGATACCAATTCTTATCTTCATTTATCTCACCAACACCACCAACACACTTCATGATGAGGTCTGAAGGAAGCAGGTTGCTTCACCATCTCAGGGCCTTCCCTATATAAAATACCTCTTCCTGAGACCCTGCCATTCAAAGTAGTCTCTACGGGGTAGTGATGGGGGAGAATTCCGCCACGGATCCCAATGAGGCCAGATTCCAAGAATCTGGCCCCATTAGGGCCTGTGGCAGAATGGAGCACTCACCTCTGCCTCCCCCCAGAATCCGTGCAGGTAGGCTCCCTTGTTGTATTGATCCTGCGGAGCCGGCGGCCAGCTCCGCTCTGCTCCACTGGTGATATGGCCGGCCGGCTGCCATTGCCATGCCATATCGCTGGGATAGGGTAAGTGAGTCTCCAGATGCAAATGGTGTAGTGGGTGCCATTTGCAGCTGTAAAGCTGGTAGATTAGCATAAATGTAGCCATAAATGGAGCAGCCACTACAACATTTGCGTCTGGAGACTCACTTACCCTACCCCAGCAATATGGCACGGCAATGACGGCCGGCCTTATCACCAGTGGAGCGGAGCTGGTGGCTGGCTGTGCAGGATTGCCACAGAGTGGAGCCAGCTCAGATGGATTCTGGGGGGAGGGAGGGATTACCTGCTCCCTGTGGACCCCCCAGCCGGACCTGGACATAAGGGATTCGTCCATCCCTACTACTGGGCTAGAAGAATAGGCTGATACACAGCCTTTTCCTGTGGACAGCTTCCTGTGGATTGGATCTACAGCCTTTGCTCAATGTGGACCACATTAAAAATGTGTTGCCATCTAGGGCTATAGAGCAGCATATGCTTGATATGTCTGTTTTAATTGCTTGCTTATGTAAAATGACAGTAGGATTCTGTTACAGTGTATCAGGGTTTCCCCACATAATGAAGTCTCCAGGAATGCCACCCCCGCCCTGAAAATAAAGAGAAGCTTATGTGCGACTTTTGCTTTGATAGCTTGCAATTGGTGTCAGCTTTTCCATGTCTTTGTCACATATTATCTTCTAAATTTGTCTTATGTGTGCTGTAGCCAATGAAATGGGCAAAGTGATAAATGAGGCTCACTGTCATTCATTCTAATTGCCTTCTGCTCAAAAAGCACCAGGGTCACTGCTGTGCACCCTCACAATGAAAATGCCATGTTTTGTAGCATGGTTCTGTTTGTACATCTCAATTATCTTCCTTTAGGTAAAGCAAGCATTGCCAAAAAAGAAAGAAAGAAAGAAAGAAAGAAAGAAAGAAAGAAAGAAAGAGGAAGGGAAGGGAAGGGAAGGGAAGGGAAGGGAAGGGAAGGGAAGGGAAGGGAAGGGAAGGGAAGGGAAGGGAAGGGAAGGGATATATGATGATTACATGTTCCCTTGCCAAGTTATACCTTCTTAAACTACCAGAGCTGGAAGATTTTGAGTGACTGTCATTCCATTCATAATTAAACATTTGAAATGCATTTGTTGGGAATGCAAGTGCTTTGATGGGACTTCAAAGTAAGCCTCCTTTTGTATATCAAAGGATTCTACTTTCTGAAAACTAATATTGGAATAACCACTTGGCATGTCATTTTAACTGCAGATCCATTGTGCTGATTCTATACAATATTCACTGCCTCAGAAAAGGGAAAATTAATCTCCACTGTAAACTCATTTTTCTACCTCATTCCTCAGTGAGGTAGAAAAAGACCACTTGTGAGGGATTTGGAAGCCACAAACTAGGCTTAGTTCTGTTGTTGTTGTTGTTGCAGCTGCTGCTGCTGCTATAAAAATGGTACAATTCAAATCAATAAGTGAACAGGATTTATTCAGATATTCGTGCACTTGGCCAAGAAATTTCTATATTGCTTGGATTTCACTTCCCCTTTGCATTTATATGAACTCCTTGCTACTTTAGTATCCATTTGGATTAGGATCCAACACTTCTAGAGATGCTTGCAATGCATTTTTCAGAATAGGTAAAATGTGTCTCATCAAAAGTGTACATTTTAAAAGTGTGCAAAAATTGTACTTTTTAAAATCATACGAACATGTTTTAGTGATTTGGGGGATGCATACAAAAATGTGTACAATTTTGGGGAAGGTAATTCTGTAAGTAAAAAAAAAGAAAAAGAAAAAAAAAAGGTCTGCACAGAAGGAGCATACAATGGACTGGAAGGGGAACAAAGAGAGACTTGATAGAATTGGACTTGGCAGATCTGCCAATCCATATTTTGTCCTCCCTGAAGTAACTTTTTTTTGCTGGATATTCTGCATTTCTTTTCATTTCCAGCCCCCCTCCTTCCCTCCCTCCCTCCCTCCCTCTCACTCTCTCTTTCTCTCTCTTTGCTGGATATTCACTCAACTGACATTTGGAAGAGGGATTCTCCATCACCATTTGGATTTCTTTGGCTCCCTTTTTTTTTTTTTGGTCAGGAGAAACATTTCAAAATGAGCTGCAAAGGTTGAGGTCTGGAAACAGCAGATAATAGCAAATGGTGAAGTTAAGATGTAAAGCCTTGAGTTCCTCAACAGGTCAGTGTTATGACATATATTGAATACATATTTGCAGAGAGATTCAGTCTGTTGTTTCATGAGGCTGTCTGCTTGGGAACCTCTATTAAAAAAAAAAAAAAAATTAAACCAGAATTCTCCTGAAGCAGAACGCTACCTGAGATGAAATGCTGCCTTAAAATGGTTTTCTGTTTCTAACGGGAAATACTGTCCTTTTAGGTTTGTGCTCCCCATTGCTTAGAGCAGGGGTGTGGAATCTACTGTTCACAATATGTTGCTGGGCTACAGTTCCCATTGCCATTGGCCACACTGGCTGAAGCTCATGGGCATCTTGTTCTGAACCATTTTTTTTCCAGTTGCTAGATAATTGGAGATGAAAGTGCTTTCATACTGTTGTTTCTATGAAGAAACCAGAGGTGTGAATGATATAATGGAAGATGTAATTTAATCCTCTAAATTAAAGCATGGCGGAAAGCCCCCACCCCCACCTGCTTTGTCTGTTAGTCCTTCCTCTCACTGATTCATGTAAGACCTGTGATAATATATTACTGTGAGAAATTGAGAAATCCTACCATAAAAACTGCTGGCTTGAGGGAGTTGGGATCAGGTGAAAGTGGCCTGAGGGCAATGAGTGACCTGCCCCAATGGCCATGCTGTTGAGGTGGCAAATGGCTGGCCCAGAGTCCTCTCCTAGCACAGTTTTGTTCAGGATCGATGATGATGGTCTTGCTCAGATAGAAGCGGTCCTTGGAGTAATTCTGCATGGGAAAGCCAGGGAAGACCTCAATCTCGCCAAAGAGCAAGCTCTGGCAGAGGTTGACCTTGCTGGAGGCACCCTTTGATTGGGTCATCAGGGCACCCAGAACAACCTGCCATGGTGCTTGGCATCCAGGGTATTGATGGAGGGCCCCAAGGGGAAGTAGCATCTGGCCTGCATGGTCCACTCCCTGGGCCCGAAGTTGGCATACAGCAGCTTGTCACTCATGCTGTCTTGCTTCTCCTTAGTCTGCACCCTGCGCTTGACATTCTGCCCATAAAGTTCTGATCACAGGGAGAGCAGAACTGCCCTGTCACCCCATGGTATGCCCTCAGAAAACTCAATGGGGCAGTATCCAGCTGTGTCATCCTGCTAGCGCAAATGACGCATTAGTGGAAACTAGGTTCTGAACTATGTGCAACAGAAGAATCCAGCTAAAGTTACCAAGTGCGTTTGTGCAAGAGGTTGTGCATTATGCTTGTGCAACCCATTGGGCAACCCATTCAACATTCCACTTGTGCAAGCACACAGGCACCTGGTTGCACACAGTTGTGCAAGAATAACAGGCACCTCCTTGAGCAACATCAAGACTCAGTGGTGCTCTGCTAGCGCTATTTCAGTTTGCAGAATGACACTGTTGGATACTACCCCATAGGATTAAATCTACTGCTGCTGGTGTTTCCATTGGTGAGAGGCACTGGAAGGGGACATTCTGGGGGCATTTTAAGGTTGGTTGGAGGCAGCCTTGGATTCAATGGATCCCGAACCCCCCTGGTTACCTGAGGGGACCCAGAACCAGGGTCATTCATTTCCTCCCCATTAAAACCAATGGGGAAATGTGGGGTGGAGAACCATCAGAGACTCTCCAGGAAAAAAAAAAAGTGCTCCCTACCTCCTACCCAGACCAACACAAATCATCAGGATGTGGAAGTGGTGGATTGTCCAGCACGTCACCCCCTTCTTCATAGGGATGTCAGAGAATTCCGCCATGGATTTTGGTGAGGCCAAATGCCAGTGCATTCGGCCCCCCGAAATCCGTGGCGGAATGAAGCCCTCCCACCCCCCACCCCGCAAAATGGGCCTGGAATGGAGCACCTACCTACTGCCGTCCGTGCTGACTTGCGAATGGTGGCTGCATCTACGGCCGCCATTCGCTTCTTCCATGTAGCCGTGATAGGCTACGTAAATACTTACGTAGCCTATCACGGCTAATGCAGGGAATGCAAATGGCGGCAGCTATGGTGGCTGCCATTTGCGTTCCCTTTTTTTGGCCATTTTAGCCTTCGTAAATATTTACGTAGGCTATTACGGCAAAAAAAAGAAAAAAAGAAATGCAAATGGCGGCCACCGTAGCCACCGCCATTTGCATCCACAGGTTGTTTTTTTTCCCCATGATAGGCTAGGTAAATATTTACGTAGCCTATCATGGCAAAATACAGGGACGCAAATGGCGGCGGCTACAGCCGCTGCCATTTGCGTCCCTGCAGGCTGTCTGCCCAGCGGCCGGATGTCTGGCTGCGGGCAGCCCCAGCTGGAGGCTCTTCTGAATCTCTGTGGAGCAGAGCCGGACACAGAGAATTTTGGGGGGAGGGAAAGAGCGCCTCCCCCCCACTGCAAATGTCACCCTCCAAAAAGGGAAGTGACTTTTGTACATCCCTACTTTTCTACTGACTTAGGATTGCTCTGTTATTCATTTATTCATCCTCAAGCAGGGATGGGTGAATTTCTGTCCTGTGTCACTTACACATTTTTGCCCATAATTCCCTTGGGTTTCTGCATTAATTTGCTTTTTTAAAAATTTAAAATCCTATCAAAATCCAATACATATACACGTGGTTTTTTTGTATTTATCTGTGCACCCCTCAAAATATAGATGCCAATCTGTGGTTTACTACATTACATTTAACCTGTGGAAACTGTGCCAACTGTAAAAGCATTGGGCATTCAGTTGGGGCATTCCATATAGGAATTTATCAATTCTGAATTCCTCAAACATCCCTATCATCAGGATATCCCTTCAAATAAGGTAAGCTGGGTGGGAATGTGAATCAAGGCCTTCTCTGTTGTGACTCGGGATGTGTGAAGAATTCATCTCAGCTCCTTTTTCATCAGGATTTCCCAGTTCGCACCTTCTGACGGAACACAGACTCAGACACAATCAGTCAAAGTCCATACATTTCTGAGATTGCAGTGTGTATTTAATTATAACATTTCTATGATACTCAATATCTGAAGCAGTGTGATTTGTGGAGAAAAGAAAAGTGTTTGACACCATGCGTACATTTGAAAAATGTCCATGAAAAAATGTGTACTTTTGAACAATGCTCACACTTTAATCAATGGAGAAGAATGCATACATTTCAAAGATGCACACACAATGTGTACATTTGGGGAAAAAACACACATGAAAATATCCCCATTTATTTCATAGAATCATAGAATAGTAGGGTTGGAAGGGGCCTACAAGACCATCGAGTCCAACCCCCTGCTCAGTGCAGGAAGCCTTATACCCAGGCAGTCTCCCATCCAAGTACTAACCAGGGCTGACCCTCCTTAGCTTCCGAGATCAGATGGGATCAGGCACATCCAGCCACACATGCACACACACAAGGAAGTTTGCAATCTGATATGGTCTTTAGTCAGAATGAGCTTCAAGAGGGAATTCAGAGACCTTTTGATGAGCTCAGGTTTTGATGATTCACACCTCCCTAGTTCTGGCACCTTTGAAACTCTACTTTTGGATGTTCACTTGGCACCTGTGCTGTTGTCTTTGGGTACCAAAGATTGTTGTTGTTGTTGTTGTTGTTTTACTAGGCTATTAACATCTGATGAGGCTTTCTAGCTCCATTTTTGTTCATGGGAATTCCCTGTACATATCTGGGGATGTGTGCACTTCTGGATAGCCCCATCATTGACATTGACATGTGAAGTCTGGGCATTCCACATTGACCAGAACCCATGGATTTCTACAAATTCAGAGCAACTGCTAGCAGACAAACACATTTCCTTTCCATCCATCATAGTTGGGGCAAACACAGCAAGCCATCAACTTGATTCACTCAGCCTCCTTTGATGGCTCACTGGTGGATAAAGCAGTTTGCAGGAAGTTTCTGAGTCGTCCCCCCCCCCCGCTCTCTCTCTCACACACACACATACACATTATACACTAAATGGAAAATATTGTTCATTCAGCAACTGACTGAGTAAAGAACAGCAGTGGCTTATGGCTCAGGGTGTTAGTAACAAGTGCTGACAGAAGAAGAACTGAAACCAGACCACAGATATTTTATGCTATTTTCTCTTATTTAGGACAATAATTAGATGATAATAATATGAACCTGCAGTATCTTTTATTCTCTCCCTTGGAGTTGGGGGGCATGATGCATCCCCCCATGCCCCTGATAGTTAGGTTATAATAGAAATTAAGAGCCCCCCCCACCAAAAAAAACCCTGCTGTGTGATATCCAGGCTGCTAATCCATTTATTGTCATTTTCCTCCTAGTGATGAGAGAGAGAGTGAGAGAGAGAAGTATTCTGGCTTTAAAAACATTTCAAAGAGTAATTCCAACCCTTGTTACCTCATAGCCATTGGCACATATTATTTAACATAATGGTACACAAATAGAAATTGCATCTAGGAACTAGATCAGAGAGAGGAAGATTGCTGCATGCATTTGCTTTTAATGAATCGAAGAAGCTAGCAACTCTCAAAAGAACTTGCTTGCTGGAAGAGTGGCTTTGCATGATATCATAGCCTTTGATTGTTGGGACCCAAGGCCATAGCAGGTCTTGAACTGGTAGCTTACAGGATGTAAGACAGATTGCATGCCATTGCCACCACACAGCTCTATCTGTGGGGAGATCAGCCACACCCAGAAAAGAAGTTTCTTTGCAACAATAGGCCAGAGTAGCTTAGAAGACATTCCAAGACAGGGGTAGACAACATGTTGCCTGCAGGCACCAGTGTGCCCCTGGACACCTTTCCTCCTGGGCTGACCAAAGTGCCCTACTACCCATGATTTGTAATTATTATTTTTCATAATGATTTTTAATTAAGTAATTTTATTTATTTATTTTTCTTGCCAGCAACTGAGATTGCTATGAAATAGCTTTATGCTGATACTGAAAATGAGTTGCTTATAGGGATGACAGAGATTTTCGCCATGAATCTCGGGGAGGCCGAATGCCAGCACATTCGGCCCCCTGAAATCGGTGGCGAAACAGCCTGCCCCCCCGCACCCCCGGGATGGGACTTACCTTGGGCGAATCTCTTTGGCGGCGGTTCAGTGGCGGCGGCGGCTGCAGCGGCCGGTCTTCTGACCAGCTGCCGCTGCTGCCATTTCCAAATTAAAAAAAAAAAAGTGATAGGCAACGTAAAGATTTACATAGCCTATCATGACTACATTTTTAAAAAATACCATGATAGGCTACGTAAATATTTACGTAGCCTATCACAGCTGAGTGAAAAGAAAAAAAACCCGCCCGTACGCAAATGGCGGCGCCCATGGGCACCGCCATTTGTGTTCCTTATTTTGGCATGTCTAGTCTACGTAAACATTTACGTAGACTACAGCAAAAATAAGGGGAACACAAATAGCGTAGACGCTACGCGATTTGCATTCCCCTTATTTTCGCCGTAGTCTACGTAAATGTTTACGTAGACTAGATGTGCCAAAATAAGGAATGCAAATGGTGGCGCCCATGGGCGTCGCCATTTGCATACGCGCAGTTTTTTGGGGGGGGTTTCACTCAGCCATGATAGACTATGTAAACATTTACGTAGCCTATCACGGCTGACTGCAGGGACGCAAACGGCGGCGGCTACAGCCGCTGCCATTTGCAGTCCCGGCAGAACAGGATTCGTTGTGGGAGGGACCGGGCACCTCCCCCCCAGCCAAAATTTCAGGGGGGAGGGACAGGGCGCCTCCCCCCTACCACGAATCAACTTTCATAAAAGGTGAGTGACTTTCGTACATCCGTAGTTGCTTAGGGTGTTGGGGCTCAGACTCCATTTTTTGCCTTGTAGAGGAAGAGTCTTTTGGACAGGCTACTTTGCCAGGTCTCCCATGGCAGGCATTTTGTGGTGGTGCCCAATACAGTTTCTCAAATTGTCAAATCTGCCCAAGGTTCAAAAAGGTTGTTTCCTACTTTTGTCTGAGCAACTGGGGGGTGGGGGTGGAGGGGATGTTGCTGGTGACAGCCTGTCAAACGGAGGGAGATTTCACTTATTTAATCTGAGATATTTTTAGGGATGTGCAAATCAACAAAATTCATGTCCATTTCAGGTTGCAAGTTTTTGTTTTGTTTTTCCACATGAAAATCCATGCATATATCCATGCCTCCCCCCCACACACAAATGTATGCATCGATTGTGCACATTTCTGAAATGCAAGCTTAAAAAAAAAGTATGCTGTCAAACACTTTTTCTCTTTTTGGTCTGCAGATCACATTGAAAGCTCAGAAATGTACTGACTTTTATGGTGATTGCATCTGAGTCCATGTTTGGTTCGGAAGGTGTGAACTTTGATCAGGTAAATTCCTGGTCAGAACCAAACTGAAATGAATTTCTCATCCATCTCTAGATATTTGCTTCTGGATACCTCCGGATATCAGCTGGTTGGGAATGTGACCTGTTAAGCTCATGTCCTGTCTGTGGGCTTCCCATGGGCATCTAGTTGACCACTATGGGAATAGAACACTGGATAACAGGGCTGTTCTTATGTTCTTATTTAAAACACATACAGACACAGAACAATGACAACCAAGTTGAATGAACTTGGCATTTCTTAAAATGTCTATTCTCCTGCAACTCTAGAGCCTACAGCAAGTTACAATTAAAATGTAACATGTATCCAGATATTATTATTATTATTATTATTATTATTATTATTATTATTATTATTTCAACAATGCAATAATAATGTATTATTATTATAATTATTTTCAGGGGGCAAAAGCATACATGCTGTAATCCAAAACCTATAATAGCTTGATTCTAGTTGTCAAAAAGCCAAACAAAATAGAAAGGGTTTGCTGCTCTTGCAACCTGTCTGTTTTGTACTGCCTGCAGGATTGGTGGTGGTGGTGGTGGTGACAGTGGTGGTGTGTGCGTGTGTGTCTGTGAGTGGAATATATCCTCAGTAGAGGCTATCCTCCCTCAGTGCATCTTCATCCCTCTCACTGGCATTGTTTCAGAAAATAGGCAGAAAGACTGAGGAGGAAGGGGAAGAGGAGGAGAAGGAAGAGGAGGAAGGGGGTGGCTAGAGGTCTCTTGTCAATGGATTCCCTACCAGGGCTTTGGTAATTTTCCTCACCTGCATTTTGAAATGGTCCCTCCCAAAAAGGGTTATACCATGTGTAGTTGGGTTTTTGTTTTGTTTTTCCTTCTGTAAGTGTAGATTTGCTTTCAGCCTCAAACTTAGGCTAAGTTGCCTCTCCATGGAAAGGGAGTTCTACAAATCTAGGCAACTGCTGTAGATTAATCATCACATTACAGAATCCATGCAAGTCTTGCTGGAATCTACCATCATGCCTAAATATCATCCCTGTGCATCATAAATTCTATGCACAGAGAAAAGTAGCATCTCCAGCTATGCATTACTCCTTCTCCATCACGTGCTACCTTTTCACAGACAGGGAATTTTGGGTTTAGTTTCTGAAGTAGTTGAGTTCTACAACTTTATCTCTCAGCTAGATGATACTGTCTCATTCATGAGATGCTCTGGACTATCATATGTTCAAAGGAGGGCAACAAAGCTGGTCAGCAGTATGGAAAATGAGTCTCATGAGGAAAAGCTGAAGGAACTGGATATATGTATGTATGTGTGTATGTATGTATGTATGTATGTATGTATGTATTTATATGCCTGGAGAAGAGAAAACTGAAAAGAGGACATGAGAGAATTCTTCAAATACTTGATGGGCTGTCACAGCAAAGATGGGATGGACAAATCTGACAAGTTCGGTTTCAGTCATTGTCTCATTTTTCCAAAGTTAATCTTATTCATCCCATTTCAACATCAGTTTGCAATTTCTTTTAGTGTGCACACACACAAAAATATATGTAGCTTTGTATGCATTTCTCAAAATATTGCATGCATTTTGCAAATTATTGGCAGGAATCCCCAAGATATAATATTATTGTGCACACTTCCCTGTAATATAAGCATTTTGGTGTGCTCTTCCCTGTACTATACACGTGTTTATATGCATTTTTATGTGTAAACTTTGATCACAAACCTCAGAGAAGTGTAGATATCAAAATTTAACTGCATTCCAGTTCATGTACCAGTTCATGTAGTGATAAATTGGTATATTCACATAAAAATAATAAATGAACAAATTTCCATGCAGAAAAGAGGGCAAAGGCTTGTTATCTCTTGCAAAGGTTGGGGCTATATTGAATTGACTTAATTTAGAGGAGTGTAGAATTCAATCAAAGTCTGGGAGGGGGTGCATCCAGGATCTGCCTTCTTCAAGAGTAGAGGTGGTGCAGGTGCCTGATCCAGTCCTGGAGTCCAGAAGACTCCCCCGCACCCGCCACCCTGAGCCACATCCACTGAGGCCCCTGCCCCCTGACTCCCCCCACTTCCCAAGATGCCCACAATCATCCCAGGCCCATCTGGTGATCTCTGCAGCCACCATTTTGCAAAAAAAAATGGTGGCTGCAGATATGCACACATTTGATCTTATGCAAAATGGTGCCTGTGGATGGCCAATATACACAAGGTTACAGGCAAAAATGGCACATTTTGAGTAAGAGCAAATGTGTGCATGTTTTCACAACATGGTGGCCACAGAGATTGCCAGACAGGCCTGGAGTGAGTGTGGGTGGCTCAGCGAGCAGGGAGGGGTCAGGCATGTGTCTGGGGGCACACGAGGAGGGCAAGGGGTTTGGCGGGCACACGGAGAACCCAGACCGGGGGGGGTGCCCATCCTTCCCTATTCAAGAGCAAAGGACCTTCCTCAAGAGGAACAGCTCTACTCCCTGAAGGTCCCTCCATCAGATTCTGGGGATCCCCCTCCCCACAGCTCACCCTATTCAATATGGTCTCCTGACTCTTTCTGTGTGGCATTTACAGGGGGTTGGAGGGGCTTCCATGGGAAAGAGGCGACAGTGAAATCCACTTCCACCAGTGCAGTCAGTCTAGCTGAAATCAGGATCCAACCCCAGGAAAAAACGTTTTAATGGTAAAAGCAGTAAAACAATAGAAGCAAGTGATTGAGCTCTCCCTCATTAAGTTCACAGTTAGTGAGCAAGAGGCGGCCTGTGGCAAACCAGTTTTGTGGGATCGGTTCCAGTTTCTTCCTCCTGATGAAGTGGACAAGGTGCTTTCATCTGTAAGGCCGACCACCTGCTTACTTGATCCTTGCCCATCTTGGCTCATTATGAGCTGCAGAGAGAGACTGGGTGAGGGGATCAAGGCGGTGGTGAACGCCTCCCTTGAGGAGGGAGTGATGCCATCAGCCCTCAAGGAGGCAGTGATAAGACCGCTCTTAAAGAAACCCTCCTTGGATCCTCAAGTTCTGAACAACTTTCGCCCAGTCTCAAATCTGCCATTTTGGGGCAAGGTGATTGAGCGGGTGGTGGCAGTGCAGTTGAAGGCACACTTGGAAGAAACTGATTATCTAGACCCATTTCAGTCAGGTTTCAGACCTGGGCATGGGACAGAAATGGCCTTGGTCGCCTTGGTAGATGATATGAGGAGGGCTCTGGATAGGGGTGAATGCTCCTTCCTTGTTCTCCTCGACCTCTCAGCGGCTTTTGATACCGTTGAACACAGTATCCTTCTGGACCGCCTGGAGGGGTTGGGCATTGGAGGCACTGTATTGCGGTGGTTCCGGTCCTTCCTCTCCGACAGGTACCAGAGGGTAGCACTGGGAGAGGAGGTTTCGGACCCGTGGCCACTTACTTGTGGGGTGCCACAGGGTTCCATCCTCTCCCCGATGCTATTTAATATCTATGTGAAGCCACTGGGGGCTATCATCAGGAGGTTTGGGGTGCAGTGTCATCAATATGCGGATGACACGCAGCTCTACCTCTCATTCAAATCTTCACCAAGGTTGGCTGTAGAATCCCTGTCCAAATGTCTGGAGACGGTGAGTGGCTGGATGGGGAGGAATAAGCTGAAGCTGAACCCTGACAAGACCGAGGTACTTTTGGTGGGAGACAAGAGGAGGCTGGGGAATGTTGACCTGGTGTTGAATGGGGTACGGCTACCCTTGAAAGACCAGGTCCGCAGCCTGGGGGTCATTTTGGACTCCCAACTGTCCATGGAGGCTCAGGTGTCAGCTGTGAGCCGGACAGCGCTGTATCAACTCCATCTGACACGGCAGCTGCGCCCCTTCCTTCCCGACCATCTGATCCCATCTGTAGTACATGCCCTGGTCTCCTTTCATTTAGACTACTGTAATGCGCTCTACGTGGGGTTACCCTTGAAGATGGTTCGGAAGCTGCAGCTGGTACAGAACGCGGCGGCTCGCCTGATTAAAGGCAGCCGCCGGCGAGATCACATCACTCCAGTGCTGAAGGAGTTGCACTGGTTACCAGTTGTTTTCCGGGCCAAATTCAAGGTGTTGGTTTTGACCTTTAAAACCCTATATGGTTCCGGCCCAGCCTATCTTAAGGAGCGCCTCCAGCAACACCAGACAGGCCGCTTAACAAGATCAGCCTCAGATGGCCTTCTCTCTGTCCCATCAGCCAGGACAGCTAGACTGGTGGGGACGAGGGAGAGGGCCTTCTCTGTGGTGGCCCCCACTCTGTGGAACTCCCTCCCTAGGGAACTCTGTCATGCCCCCTCTTTAATGAGCTTCCGTCGTGCATTACAAACGTGGTTGTTCAGGCAGGCATTTGGGGTGGGTTAGGGTATTTAAAAAAAAAAATTATGGTAAAATTTTATTGTTTTAAATTGTTTTATGGTGGGTTGTACATCGCCCAGAGTGGCTGGGTGACCAGTCAGATCGGCGATTAATAAATTTAATAAATAAATAAATAAATAAATAAATTCAATCAGAGGCTGGACAACCATCTGACTGGGGCATTCTAGGTCTGGATTTCCAACAACGTCCTCCAACTCTATGATTCTATGACTTTTAAAGGTGCTAACTACTTGATACATAATGTTTTTGCTCATCAAGGACAGAGGGCACTTGCTTATGCACTTTTAGCAATGACCTTATAAACCCATCGATTAACTTTGCACCTTTGAAAGTCCCACATCTTAAAACTCCAATGTGATATTTTCAAGGCCTGGTTCCAGCCTCTATATTCTCACATACTGTCTGATCCAATGATTTCTTTTGATGTTTCCTATTAAAATTGTATGGATGAACTAATTAATAAAAGGGAACCAAAAGGGCTTTACTGGAAGTGACATTGAATTCTGCTTGGGGTTTTTAGCGATTAATCTGAACTTCATAATTATCACAGGCTCTTCTGTTAATCTGGACTTAATCTTTTCAAAATGATTGTCACTTTCTCTCTCTCTCTCTCAACAAAGCATCATCGGAAGGTTCAGTCTCTCTTCATTTTAACTTAAAGCTCTTCACAGATCTTTTTCCCCCTTCAGAATCCTCCATAATTCCTTTTTAAAGACTAAAAATAATACCTCATTCTATTATACGTGCAAACTGACAGGTTTGCTATTCCACTTGTTAATGCAGAGTGAGAGTCAGAGGAAATAACCCATATTCTTGCTGAATATTTTTCTTAAATATTCATGGGTAACTCACTTTTTTCTGTGAATGGCAGATAAGAAAGTCACTCCTTCCTCTATAATGTAATAAAAAATGCACTTGTAGATTATTATGGCTGGAAGGTAACCCTCACATGTCCTACCTAAATTTAGATCCTCATATGAAAAGGCACACTAGGTTGCATGGGTTTTTCTCTGTTCAACACCTGTGCCCTACCCTGTGTCCAGCTTGCCTGGCCATGGGGTGTGTGAGTTGTGGGTGTGGAGGGGGGAGGAGAGATATGGGCGATCACCATTGGTGATGGTTGTATAGTGTCACCGGTGGGGGAGGGTCCTGAGAAGTGTTTTAGCTCTCTGGGCCTCTCCTCAACACCTCTTCCAAGCATGGCTCCCTCCAGCCCACCCTGTATGTAGTGTGGGTTCTGCTAGCTGCCTTTTGGGGGGGGGCTGAGTAGGAATTTTTGGTGCATAGTCTGATTGACTAGGGCTGTGTGTAAGTTTGGGCGGGGGTGTCCATTAGGTGAATTTGGATTTATGTTCTGATGGTTAGGTTAATTTGGTCACATTCCCTTCCAGGTTGGCTGCCAGGGATGGGCACTGCTGCTGCGAACAGGGATGGTGAGCATCTGAGGCACTGTTTTGGTGTCAGGTGGTGCCTGAGGCCTCCTGCTCAGGGTTTTGCATCCCTCCTGGGTGGTGGTGGTAAGAGTTACCTGTGAGGGCAGCAGATTCCCAAAGCTTGTTAGCACCTAAAGAGTTGATATTCAAATTTCAGAAGATGAAGTCTTATTATTAGTAACAATGGGATGTGCCTCCAGGATGCCGTTATTAGAACAATTCAAACTGTAGCTGTGTGATATCCTCTTTAGTATTTATAATTATAAGCACTCCTTCTTCCTAAGTGTGGTAATCCTACTGGCAAATGTGATTCTCCAATGGCTATCAAAAAGTGTTCATCTCCAGGCAAGGCACAGTCAACCAGGCAGCTTGACAACAGGTACACACTTATCACTGAAGAAGTGTGAAAGTAGTACAGTGGCCAAATGCAAAATATGTCTAGTGCAATGCATTATTTTTTTCTATGCAGAGTAATCCACTTTAAGTACCAGATCAATTATCCGGAGAGAGAAACCAAAGTGCTCTTATCAATTTAATTCCACAACTCCTGGTAAATAGAAGCCCACTGTACTCATTAGAGAAGACTGAATAGTATACTTTAGAGGCCAGTTTCCTGTAGCCAGTCAACAATTTGTACTTCTGAGGTCACTGTATAAAATTATTCCCTGTGATGGGAAATCAAAAACATCCTTCGTTTCTAGCAGCTACAGTGTCTAGTGTGGACCAAATATTCTTCCCCCCTTTGGTCCCATTCCTATTTTTTAGGCACTGTCTAAATAAATGGCAGATCATGGGTTGGATCCAGATGTTAGTTATTCTTGAGTTATTTCAGTTATTCCTAATGTAAGTCCCATTGATTTCAATGGGTCTATGTGAAATATGACTAAATCTGAATCCGGACCCATTCTGTAAAGCCATGGCTGGACATGGCTACCCCACACCAAATTTAATGGCCCCATTTACCACAAAATTAAAGGTCATTCACTGATTCAGTAAACAAAACTTACTGGAGCTCTTCACTGGTGCACTGTTCCTGGATGATCAGGCTGATGGCCACCAATCTGGATTTCCCAGAATACCAAATTTTGAAGGCCGGGGGGGGGGGATGGGGATCTTCACTGGTGACTGCCACTTTCTCCTAAATTCCCTTTGGAATAGGCTATACCAGGGTATCTAAAATAGTGGTGACCAGCCAATAGGAACATTGAAAGAGTCCAATAAGTCTTCCCATAACACCCTCAACCCCAAAAGTATAAAAGAGCAGAGGTTGTATTGACTCATCTTTTTCACTAAAATTCTCCTCTCCCCCGCCCCCCATCAGACTGAATGAATATATCTATATCTATATCAAGGATGAGCAAACTCACCCTGGTCCATCTTGCAGACCACTTAATAGACCCCCACTGGCCACCTGGTCTTATTCGTCATGCTGCATGAGCCACCAGATGGTCCGTGGGTGGCCAGCAAGCAGCACACAGCTGCCCGTTCCCTCGCCAAGCTGGCATTTTGCGCAAAATGGTGGCTCATTCTTTTTACATAAAGGGTCTTTTATGCAAAGGACGGCTGTAAAGGGGCCATTTACACAAAATTGCAGGCATAATATGCATCTCTACTAGGAAGCCTCCAAAATTGGAGATTTCTGAGATTCCTATGCCCTTCTGGGCTGAATCCGGCAGGGTGGGAGGAGTGGAGGAGGATCTTCTCCTCCCCGTCCTGCATCTTCAGTGAGTTTCTCTAGAGAGTCTTCTCAGCCTGTCTAGTGAGGGTGCTTTACAGGGGGAGAGAAAGATGCTGGAGGAAGCTGAACATATGTCACATCCTGGCCTCTTCAGTCTCCTCCATTTCCTGCCCACTGGAACTCCCCCTTTCGTTGTCTTCCGAGGTTGCTTTTCTGACCTTCGAAGGCAGCTGGTGCAGTTCTTTCTGTGCTGGCTACAAGGGAGCATGGGAGGGGGCAGATCTCTGACTTTCCCTTCTGTCTCCAACCTCAGATGCCCCCCCCCCAGCAATCCTATGGTCCCTGGGAGATCATCCCAGGGACCATATGATTGCTCTCTCTGTATTTGTATATTTGATTCCATTGAGGCTCAAGATAGGGAGGGCAAGTGTTCCACACATTCCTCATCTATCAAAAACCTATCTGAGGATTGGTGAATTTCAGAAATGACAAAAGTTAAAATCTCCTTTTCTGCTCTCTCCTGTTGTCACTCAACATCATTATTTGTCATATTTGGCTATGCCATATTAGCTTATGACAGAAATGTAGAGAATGTGTCCAACAGATCTGATGAATGCTGAAGGAGCCCCCAACACCCTTGAAATGACACCCAGCTACCTGAATTTTCCAGTGGATAATTAGCAGATTAAATACAAAGCTACTTCACCTGCAGGACAGTGGCTCCCTAGGGACTTTGTAGAAGGAGGTTTTGAATTTCAATTCAATACTTCTCTACATTGTAGTGACAAGAAATAAATTAATTTAGGTATATTTCAAGGAGAAACATAACGCTAAGAGGAAAATGTCAGCTTGGCTCCATGCACTCAATCATTTTTGTTCCAGGGAATTTGAGAATCCTGAGGTATCCTTACTTTGCACTTGTGTACATACATGAAAAATATATAGGATGTACACAGTGATAGCCAGATGGCAACACACTTCCAAGCTTGTTACCATCAATTGGCAAACTGGCAAGGCTAGCCCAAGACATTTTACTACCTGAGGTAAATACTAAGATGGTGATCCCTCCCGTTCCATGTATGAAAGTGGACTGGACAGGCAGTTGAATCTTTCTTCAGTACTGGCAATGGAGAGCATCCTCCACTGAATCTGAAGGCAGCATGTTAGTGCAGGAAGCATATGGCAGGCCACTTGGCATACAGCTCTCTCTTCCAACTAGGGATGGAGCAGGCATCCAGTTGGGACCTGAAGCTTGGAGATTTCTCACCAGCTCAGCCCCCCAGACACCAGTCCACGGATCATTGCACTTTGCCAACTAAGACTGTGCAGAGTCTGGCAAGCACGCAGCTGCCCACTCCTTCACTGAGCTGCCATTTTGCATAAAAATGGTGGCTCGGCCTTTTTCATAAATGACCATTTATGCAAGTAGTGTCCATCAAGGGGCTATTTATGCAACATTACAGGCATACATAGACGGTTTACACCTGCAATATTGCACAATATTTACAGCTGCCATTTGCATAAATGGTTATTTACAAAACGTCTGAGCAGCCATTTGTACACAAAATGGTGGCTTGGTGAGGGAACGGGCAGCCACATCTGGCGAGCATGGTCAGGCAGCCAGCAGGGTTCTGGCGAGCAGTGCTCAGCTGAGCTACAGTGAGTTCGCCTATCCCTATTTCCAGCACCTTGCTGCCACCTCCCAGCACCTGCCACCTGAGACAACAGCCTCGCTCTGCCAAATGGTAGGGCTGGCTCTGCAGTGTGGCACTCAGGCGCACATGTGTATGCTGCAGGAGGGGGGAGAAGGAGGGCAGAGTTCCTAGTATGAAATTCCAAATGCATAAGGAATAAGTCTGATTGCAGATTTTGTGCATGGCTGGTGAAGAGAGGAGGCAGGATCTACAAAGATGGTGTGCCAAGCATGCTGAAAAACAATTAATTTTGAGATAAGGGGAAAGGAGATTTTGGCAAAACCAGATCTATCTTACTGATTATTACATTTATTTCCCATCTTATTTCCATAACTTAAGATGGTGTACATGGGGTTCTCAGGTGGTCTCCCATGCAGGTGCCAACCATATCAATTGCTATCAATGGCTACTAGTCTTGATGGCTCTATGATACCACCAGTATGTCTATGTACACCAGTTGCTGGGGATTTGGAACATGACTGGGAGAGTGCTGTTGCACTCATGTCTTACTTGTGGGCTTCCCACAGGCAGCTGGCTGGCCACTGTGTGAACAGAATGCTGGACAAGATGGACCCTTGTTCTGATCCAGCAGGGTTCCTAGCATATAGGCCAGCAACACTGTCTCTTTCCAGTCAATTTCACAATTTCAACAATTTGATTTGTTTTCTCATGAGAAGTAACTCCAGTATTCTGCCAGGATGAACAATGAAGTATATATATAAATATATAAGGAGAGGAGCTTAAATAAAAATACATAATAATAACAGATTTTAAATTCCTCTCCAAATACATATGTACATACACTTGTTTGCTTACCTAGTAAAATACTGTAGTTGTTTCTCATGCCATAAATTTCCACCATGACCATGTATTTACAGAACTGAGGTTACTATAGACCCAGGGTAGTTTCCTATTTCCACCCCCCTGCCTCCCACACACCCACGCATCGTGCAAAGCAAGAGCTTTGTTAGTTCAATGGAGGCTGTGTAATGAACAACTTAATAATGATGATAAATATTTAATCAAGCCATATAATTTATACACAAAATAATTGTTAAATATGGATGCAATAACACTGACTAAGAGAAGAACCAATTTAGTTAATTGGTTGGAATATATACAGCAATTCCAAATAAGAAGAGTGAAGACTTTAATTATACTTTCAGAATTGGTTAATAAGAACATTGTGCAGGTTGTCATATGTTTTACAGGCTCGCATTTTTGAATGCTCACATTTTTGTTGTGAATGTTGTAATTTGGGGTGGAGGAGTGCAATCCCCCACAAGTTCCATGGTTGTTGTTGTTGTTCAAGCATTTTGGTTCAGGTCCATTCTAAACAATTGTGGATCCCTCTCTGCCCTTCTTATGCACGATTTCCCAGAATTTAGGGCACAATCCTATGGCTGCTAGACAGTAGCTAGACAGCCATAGGATTGATTGGTTTCCAAGAGCCAACCTTGGAGCCCATGCTCTGAGGTCAGTTCCCAGAGAACTGCCTCCCTGCACCCCCCCCCCCGCCGCCTTGTAGGTGGTACGGAACATCCTGAGGCTCTGTGCTCATAACAGCAGCATGGAGTGGGGCAAAAGGGGGCATTCCCAAGAGCGGGGTGGGGAGGGTGGAAATGCCGGTATGATCATCCAGTCTCCCCCCTCCCACCCAGCTCCAAGGTCCTGCAGCTGAACAGCTGAAATCAATTGTTTAGCCATGAATGAAGGGTGGGCAGAGTGCAGAGGAGATGATCCCCTCCATACTCCGCCCAGCTTGCATTGGATAGGTGGTCACCTCAGAGTTCAGAGGCAGCTGCCTATCCTGATAGGATAGCTCCCTAATATCATTTTGAGCCTGACATGAGTTGTTTGCCTGCTCATATGTAGCACAAAGGTGAGAAAGAAGGGAATTTGGGTGTGCATGAAAGACCTGCCCTGCGTGGGCAGAGGCCGGGGCGGAGGCGGGAGCAGCCAGGCGCCTGCCGGTGTGTGAGGAGGCTTCCCTGTCGCTCCCCTGCACCAGTCCCCGTGCGCGCTGTGCCGCCCGGCCTCTCTTGGCTGCGGGGATTGCTGGCTTGGGCTGGGCCTGCCCCTGCCTGCTGCTTGGTGCGCGCCAAGGACGGGGCGCTTGCAGGACCTCGGAGGGGAAATTGCCCCCCCCCCGTGCACACGCGCACGACTGCGTGTATCCCTACCAGGGGAAAGACGCAAGAGCCTGTGCTCCCCTGCCCCTTCCCAGAGCATCTAACGGGTGCACATGGGGGGGGGTATATAAGTTTAGCAAATGGAGAAGCGGGCCTGGTAAGTGGGCCACTATCTGGTGGGGAAGGCTGGAAGCAAAACCTGAGTTCACTGGAGTTCTCCGAATTCCATCTTGAAGCTCATTCTGACTTATGACCATATCAGATTGTAAGCTTTGTTGTTGTTGTTGTTGTTGTTGTTGCTGTTGTTTTACCTTTTCCCAAGAAAATCTGTGTGTATTTTCATGAATATTTTTCCAGTGTGTGCCTCAATTGTGCAGATCTTTGAAATATACACAGTCTTCTCCCAATAATTAAAGCATGTGTGTGTGCATTTTATTTTCCAAAGTACACATTTTTTTTCATGCAGGTTTTTCAAATGCATACATGCTGTTGAGTGGGGTATGTGTGGTTTTTTTTTTGGGGGGGGGGGTCTGTCAATCAGTTACATGTTGCATTCAGGTTTGTGTTTGATCCAGAAGGTGCAAACCAGATAAATCTTGATCAAAACACAACTGAAATGAATTATGCATACATCCCTACTTAGACTTCGTGTGTTGAGCACGAAGATCTGTAAAGGGCTCCATTAGTGTGTTCAGTTGAATGCACTTACAAAGATGCCATGACTGAAAACCCTGATAAAGCAGGGTTCATAATCACAGAATCTCTGTAAACTTGACCTTTGCACTCAATGAACAAAGGTCTAACTGGGAGCTGGGCATATGGGGATATTGGAGGTGGGGTTTACGTGCAGACCCACATCCCCCTCAACATGTTTGCCCTTCACAGGCCTAATACCACACATAATTAAGGCACTGTGCTTTGGGATGTTGCATCAATCCATCCCGGGGCAGGGGTGGAGCTCTCTGTGCTTTCATCAGCTCAGTGCCCCTGGACTTCAGCTTGCTTTCTCACAAGATGGCCTGCTTCGATCTGCATCGAGTTGGACCAGTTTGTGGGTTGGGGAGGTTTGTATTTGTAAATAGCAATTTTCACAAACTGTGGCCACGATTTGCATAATTTGCACAAATTGTGGCCATGATTTGTGTAACTGGTGCAAAGTATGGCCATGATTTGTGCATTTTGGCTGTGATTTGCATGATTTGCACAAATTGCAACTGAAATTTGTGCAAATTACACACATCAATATTTATACTTAAAAAAAAAATCTTTAAAGAATCCCAGATTTTGGGAAGAAACCTGCTGCTTGGCTTGCGAGTGCATGCTGACTTGGGGGCACCGTGGAAATCCAGCAAGCCACCAGAGGGTCAGATTTCCCAGTGATGGACATCCCAACAAGTACTTAGTTTTCATGTTCTATAAATACTCTGTTTTAGTGAATTTAAATGTATTTTGTGCAAACCACTTGGAGAGTGGTTAACATGAGTTTTCTACCTGAAGGGTTTTCTACCTGAAGACATGACCATTTTCTACACAAAGGGTTTCCACAGGACCGTCCTCCTCTATCTCTAGGATTCCTAATTCTACTTAAATTATAGTGATTATTTCTAATTTTGCATCAATTCATATATGGATACAGTTTGATGAAAATCTGTGTCCTCTTTTGTTCTTTGTTTTAGTGATGGGTGTTCTTGGGTTTTTTGGTGGTGATTAAGTAACCACCCTATTTCAGAACATACCACACCAATTCTGTACCTGTTACACAAGGTGCCTGATAGTTTCCAGGCTGAATTTAAAGTGCTACCTCTGGCCATTAAAGCCATTAACAGTTTGGGATTGGATTGTCTAAAGGGCCACCTGCAAGACTGTCCAGGCTACAATCAGCCACTGAGATCCTGCTCTCTGTCCCATCAATGTTACAGTCAGTTACCAAGGTCAGGAACTGCTTGGCAATGGCCCACACTTATGGAACTCTCCCCCACTGGAAATCGAGTGGCCCCATCTTTAGGAACATTTAAAGTAGTGTTGCAGAAATCAGAGTCAGAGAGACCATGGAGTGAAGGAAAAAGAGTTTTTCTTTATTTAACGTGCAGGCTTTATGGCTGGGATAACTCCCAAAGTGCCAAAAGCCCCGTGCGTTAAATAAAGAAAAAACTCTTTTTCCTTCACTCTGTGGTCTCTCTGACTCTGATTTCTGCAACATAAATGGTGCCGTGACTCGGATTGTGGCAGGCACTGAGACAGAGAGGTGGCAGTTGCCTGCTCTTAATCACCGCAGCGGGAGGGAGAGCTCGGCGCATGCCTCCCTTTCTTGGCACCACCGACCTTCTTGTTGGGTAAACGGGAGAAAGCCTGCGCCGGGACTGCCCGAACGGCTGTGCGTGTCAAGAGAACCTCAGGAAGCGGAGGAAGGAAGTTGAGCCCTGCCCATATTGCAGCTGCAATTGAGTTGAAACCCACATTGAAGCCCTTTAGGAGAAAGGCAAGTATATGGAGTTAAAAGTGGGCCCCGCCTTTAGGAGAAAGGCCAGTGTAAGTATACGTATATAAGGGGAACCCACCCAGTTGGGGTGGAAGGGGGACCTGATCACTCCCCAAGCAGGCACTAGTACTCAGCAAGGCGCTGAGGAAAGTGCTTCGCTCTAGTGGAAAAAGTGGGATGGTGGGAGGCAGGAACATATAAATGAAGTAAATGAAGTGATAAAAGATTGTGTGAGTGGCTACTGCAGTTCCTGTTGCATACCGTTGACCGTCCGGGTGCCCAGGCCAGTAGCAAAGTGCGTGGTGTGAAAAGTCCTCTTGTGTCGGTCAGTGAGACCCCTTACTCACTGACCAATCCCCTTCCCTCTTTGTGTCTGTCTTTATATTAAAAGGGGAGGTGATGGGAGGTGGGGGAAGCAAGACTTGCACCCCCTTGAGATGTATGTTTAATTTTTTTTTTTAAAAAAAGGATTCAGAATAGAGAGGAAACAGCAAAAAGCTCAAGGCCGAGCTGGAAAAAGAACAAGATCTGAGGCTGTTAATTAGGGAAATGTTGCAGGACAGCCTGGCTTTTAACGAAGTGTGGGAGTGTGAGGCTGAAGAAGTAGCCGTTAGCCTAGTGCGCCGGGAGGGGGGGCAGGAGAATTGCCCACAACGTTCTGAGTTGTGCAACATCATCACCTCGCCTAATTGAGATAAAATCCCTAAGAAATGGAAACTGAAAATGAAGACCCAGAAGATAAAGGTGCAAAATAGAATAAAGGTGAAGAATCAGCCCCCAGAGCACAGGCTAGACCCCTCTTTGAGTGGAAAGTGTGCCATAGGACGGTCCCAAGGCAGAATGAAGTGGAGAGACCATGTTGAAGATCTCTGTCAAGGTAACCATGTTTAGCTTTGAACTGTCCTAGAATTTCATAGAGCCTGTAGACCATCAGCTATATGATTTCTGAGGAGCGTAACCATTAAGCTTTTGCCGTGGGATTCCCTGCAATGAAGAAATCTCACTGATTTAAGTGTCCAGTGTTGGACTGCCTGAGTGTGTGTGCTGAAGAGACCGAGAAACCAGACAGCATGTTCCTGGCCAAGCCAAAATCACGCTACTAACATGCTCCTGGAAGCTGCAATAAACTGTGTAAGCTAAGAGACCCAACCTGATTAAGAAGAAAAGAAGATATTGGAGTAACTGTCTTAAAAAAAAAACCAGTGAAATCTGTGTAGCTGGCTGGCCGACACTGTCAGTAATGTTACAACTTTAAATTAAGACTGTTTTCCTGTTTGAGACCCCAGCAAAGAAAGCTGACCTGAGTTATTTGTTGCCCGTGCCAAAGCAAAGATTTGGCTGCCGTGTACCTCATCGTGACCTGTTTTAAGCTTGGGATTTACAAATACAAACAAACTGGGAAGCTTGCCTTTGAAGTCCTGCAAATCACCCCACCGCCTCCCCGAAGAAGATTAATGGCTGCCTGAAAAATGCAAGTATAAGGCGATGCCCATCCCCCCCCCCCCCAGCGTCCTGAGTTTTGGCACTTTGCTTTTGTGTACCAAGTTGAAGGAGAAGAGAAGAAAAGAGGGGAGTGTGTGTGTGTGTGTGTGATATTGTAAATCCCTGGCTAGCTTGTCTAGTGATAGCCCCGAGAGCTTTTCCCCCCTAATTGCTGGATCTGCTCCACCATGCCTTACCATGCAAAAAGTGTTTTCCATTCATTGTGTTAAATTGCAAAAAAGTTTGTTGTGTGTATTTTATGATTTCTTAGATATCATAAAATATATGTGATGTTTGCATGTTTTCACTGTTAGTTGCAACTCCAAATGATACTGAGTGTGGTTCCCAATGGTTGACAGGAGAAAAGACAGAGACAAGTACAGAAAGACAGAGACAAGTAGAAAAAGACAGAGAAATAGAGAAAGTGGCAGACAGAGAAGGGGAAAAAAAGAAGAAAGAGGAGGCAAGAAGCAAAAAGAAAGAACATTTGTAGAGAAGAAGCATGGCCATAGTTGCCCCCAGGGTAAATTAGAAGCAGCTGATTATGCCTGGAGCTTATTACCTGGGGGTAAAGTAACCACAATAATGTAATAGTTCTTTAAGATGAGAAAATGTGACTAGAAGGGGAAAAAGAGCCTATCCCAAATGTGTGTCATTGGGACTAGTGTAGGGCAGAAAGGTTTAAGTAAGTGAGTTTAACTTGCAAAAAAGACAAGTAAAGAGAAAAGGCTGGTGCATGGAGCGGAAAGTTTTATGTAAAAAGTTTGAAACATGATCTGCAATACAGGCAGATCAGCAAGAGAAAGAAAGCAAGAGAAAAAAAGCAAGAGAGGGAGAGAGAGATTTCTTTCTCCCAACACACAAGCGGGGCTAGAGCGCCTCACCCAGTATCAAACCCTGCTGTTAAAAGCCATGAGGGCAGGTATGAAGAAGTCAGTTAATATGACCAAGGTGTCTAAAGTGCTGCAAGGTGCCACCGAGGCCCCAGAGCATACTTGGAGCGTCTTTTAAATGCCTATCGCCAGTATACCCCCCTCGACCCAGAGGCCCAAGAAGATGTGAATAAGGAAATAGAAGACCCGACAGAAGCAGAGGATTCTTAAGAAAGAACCAGTGTGCCCAGTGTGGACAAGATGGACACTGGTGGCATGAATGCCCAAATAAAATGAATCAAATACACAAAGGAGAAAACCAAAGAGGCCAAAACGGGCGAGAGAGGGGACAGCTTGTGAGGGGCCATGACATTGACTGTGAGGGGCCACGACATTGACTTCATGATTGACACTAGAGCGGCATCAAGAGCAAGCAAACATTAGCCTTAAAAAAGAAGTCCAAACATTAAGCAAAGTTCTTCAAGCCCAGTGTCGTTTCGTCTTTAGTGATGTACGAAAGTCACTTACTTTCCCGCAGCTTGCTTCGCGGTGGGGGGGAGGTGCTTCGCTTCTCCCCCTGAAGTTCAGGCCAGGGGAGGAGGCGCCCCGCCTCGCCTGGCCGAAATTCAGGCTGGGGGAGGAGGCGCCCCGCCTCGCCTGGCCGAAATTCAGGCCGGGGAGAAGCACCCCATCTCTCCGGCCGCGAAAGATAAAGTGAATGGGGGGGGGGGAAACACCCGTGATAGGCTACGTAACGATTAACGTAGCCTATCACGGCTAGATTTCCAAAGTCAGCTGTGATAGGCTACGTAAAGATTAACGTAGCCTATCACGGCTGACTTTGGAAATCTAGCCGTGATAGGCTACGTTAATCGTTATGTAGCCTATCATGGGTGTTTTGTGTTTTTTTTACTTTATTTTGTAACGGCAGCGGTGGCAGCCGGTCGGAAGACCGGCCACCGCCCCTGCCCCCGCCAAAACGCCGCCAAAACGCCGCCAGGACCCGCCGCCGAGAGGGACATTCGCATGAGGTAAGTCCCATCCCGGGGGGGGCGGGGGGCGGAGAATTTCACCAACATTTTCGGGGGGCCGAATGCATTGTCATTCGGCCTCCCCGAGATTCATGGAGAAATTCACAGCCATCCCTATTCGTCTTAGAAAATAAGCCCCAGTTCCCATCACAGAAGTTCAGTCTTTCCAACCAAGGGATGAAGTATGGGTTAAAGAGTGGAAAAATGACCCTTTGACTCCTAAGTGGAGAGGACCAAACTGTCATACTTTCCACCCTCACAGCCATGCAAGTAGCTGGAATTAAACCCTGGATACATTAGACTCGAGTCAAGAAAGCAAAGGGGAGGTGGACTGTAGCTGAAAATCCTTTAAATGTCATTCTAAAGAAACAGTAAGAAAACTCAGGCTAGACCCTACTGTGGGCGCACCTGGAGACTGCCCACCCAGCGTACGGTCAGACCTGCAACTGGAGAGAATTGAAGAAGGGGACTAGACCCTACTGCAGCTAGCCAGGTGATAGCTGCCCGGCGTACGGTCAGATCCCAAAGAAAACAAAACATGCGAGTAGTAGTAGTAGTAGTAGTAGTAGTGTTGTGTTGTGTTTTTTTAATAACGTGTACTAAAGGGGGTCTGCCCCTGAAGGGGGAAGTCTGTCCCAGCGATTCACTGATAATTACTGGCTTCTCCTGGCTAACATCATGAGAGTAGAACATTTTTGTTTGCCAAGAGATATACCTGCAAACAGGCTTTTTTTATCTTTTTCTCCTCCATCATTTAGGCTATGAAGTACACGAGACGCTTTGTTGTTTTAATTTGACTGATAACAGTAATGCTGTAGATGTTCAAATCAATAATCTGCATAACATAGTGGCTAACACAACAATGGGACAAAACAATTGGCTAAATTGGTTAACCCCTTGGCTCCCAAATTTTAGCTGGCTTAAAGCATTGTTCATCCTAATTCTACCAGTGTTGTTCATAGAGATACTGTTATGCCTTTGCATTCCTTGTTTTATGCGCTGTTTAACCAATCTGTTTTATGTCTCGGCTAGTAAAACTGCCGCCCTCTACGCTCGAATAGCCCTACAGAGAATTAAGTGATATGTCTGTTATAAAAAGTTTTGTATTGTGCTTTGCAGACTATTATAAGCATTCGCTTATCAGAAATGCTATAATTGTAATGAAATTATGCATTTAAGGGGGGAAATGTAGTAGCTATGTAGAGGGTCAGACTAAGTAGCCTCATGCCTCATGTTCTTGCTGAGCTCTTGCTCTCTGAGATATATGTTTGTAAGCTGACGAGACACAGGAATTTCTTATCTTGTCAACAAGGCTAAGGTCAGCATAGAGTTGTATATCATGTTCTCTGCTGTTCTCTGCTGTTCTCTGCTTATAATGCCCTATAACCCATTTCCTAGGATATAAACAATGGTGCTAGGACAGGAAATGTTGAGGACTGCAAGCCCACATGGGAGGGAGAGGAGGAGCCATTTCCTATGTGACACAATATCTATAAAAACAATCTGCTGATGGAAATCGGGGCTTTTGGCTCTTTGGAAGTGATTCCAGCCATAAAGCCCACGTGTTAATAAAGAAAAACTCTTTTTCCTTCACTCTGTGGTCTCTCTGACTCTGATTTCGGCAACAGTAAGGAGGGTGCGGGCTCCCGATTCAGTCTGGGAATCTGGGGAACCACCACTGCCCGCACCACCAAGCCCACTCACTGAGCCCCTGTGCCTGCATGCCCCCTGCCCGCACTTGGCAAATGCCTTGTACTCACCCAAGCAGCCTTGTCGACCTTCACAGTCGCCCTTTTTTGAGAAATAAAATGGCCATCGCAAAAATGCCCATATCTGCACACACACAAATGTGCATGTTTGTGAATGTGCATATTCGTGTATGCGAAAATGCATGTTTCTGCAAATGTGTATATTTGCATATGCTTGAAAATGTGCATTTTAAAACATGTGCATTTTGCACACACACAAATGTGAGCCTTCACAAAAATGCACATTCCGCAGATGAGAAGATGCACATTCACAGAAATGCGCATTTTCACACATACAAAGACATTTATTTATTTATTTATTTATTATTCAATTTATTAATCGCCCATCTGGCTGGTCACCCAGCCACTCTGGGCAATGTACAACACACAATAAAAACAGTTTAAAACAATAAAATTCTACAATAAGGACACTTTCTAAAATACCCTAACCCACCCCAAACGCCTGCCTGAACAACAGCGTTTTTAATGCACGATGGAAGCTCATTAAAGAGGGGGCATGATGGAGTTCCCTAGGGAGGGAGTTCCACAGAGTGGGGGCCACCACAGAAAAGGCCCTCTCCCTCGTCCCCACCAGTCTAGCTGTCCTGGCTCATGGGACAGAGAGAAGGCCATCCGAGGCTGATCTTGTTAAGCGGCCTGTCTGGTGTTGCTGGAGGCGCTCCTTAAGATAGGCTGGGCCGGAACCATATAGGGTTTTAAAGGTCAAAACCAACACCTTGAATTTGGCCCGGAAAACAACTGGTAACCAGTGCAACTCCTTCAGCACTGGAGTGATGTGATCTCGCCGGCGGCTGCCTTTAATCAGGCGAGCCGCCGCGTTCTGTACCAGCTGCAGTTTCTGAACCGTCTTCAAAGGTACCCCCACGTAGAGCACATTACAGTAGTCTAAACGAGAGGAGACCAGGGCATGTACTACCGATGGGAGCAGATGGTCGGGAAGGAATGGGCGCAGCCACCGTATCAGATGGAGTTGATACAGCGCTGTCAAGCTCACAGCTGACACCTGAGCCTCCATGGACAGCTGGGAGTCCAAAATGACCCCCAGGCTGTGGACCTGGTCTTTCAAGGGTAGCCATACCCCATTCAACACCAGGTCAACATCCCCCAGCCTCCTCTTTTCTCCCACCAAAAGTACCTCAGTCTTGTCAGGGTTCAGCTTCAGCCTATTCCTCCCCATCCAGCCACTCACCGTCTCCAGACATTTCGACAGGGATTCTACGGCCAACCTTGGTGAAGATTTAAACGAGAGGTAGAGCTGTGTGTCATCCGCATATTGATGACACTGCACCCCAAACCTCCTGATGATAGCCCTCAGCGGCTTCACATAGATGTTAAATAGCATCGGGGAGAGGATGGAACCCTGTGGCACCCCACAAGTAAGTGGCCACGGGTCCGAAACCTCCTCTCCCAGTGCTACCCTCTGGTACCTGTCGGAGAGGAAGGACCGGAACCACCGCAATACGGTGTCCCCAATGCCCAACCCCTCCAGGCGGTCCAGGAGGATACCGTGGTCAACGGTATCGAAAGCTGCTGAGAGGTCAAGGAGAACAAGGAAGGAGCATTCACCCCTATCCAGAGCCCTCCTCATATCATCTACCAAGGCGACCAAGGCCGTTTCTGTCCCATGCCCAGGCCTGAAGCCCGACTGAAATGGGTCTAGATAATCAGTTTCTTCCAAGTGTGCCTTCAACTGCACCGCCACCACCCGCTCAATCACCTTGCCCAAAAATGGCAGATTTGAGACTGGGCGAAAGTTGTTCAAAACTTGAGGATCCAAGGAGGGCTTCTGTAAGAGCGGTCTTATCACTGCCTCCTTGAGGGCTGATGGCATCACTCCCTCCTAAAAGGGAGGCGTTCACCACTGCCTTGATCCCCTCACCCAGTCTCTCTCTGCAGCTCATAATGAGCCAAGATGGGCAAGGATCAAATAAGCAGGTGGTCAGCCATACCGATGAAAGCACCTTGTCCACTTCATCAGGAGGAAGAAGCTGGAACTGATCCCACAAAACCGGTTTGCCACAGGCTGCCTCTTGCTCACTAACTGTATCCACAGCGTGCAGAGTAACACACCTAATCTGATCAATTTTATCTGCAAAGTGCCTTGCCAAGGCCTCACAGGAGGCCTTAGAATGCTCCAGTGGTTCCGGAGCCACAGGACCGACCAGGCTCCAGACCACTTGGAACAGCCTCCTGGGACAGCACTCTGCAGACGCGATGGATGCAGCATAATATTCCTTTTTTGCTGCCTTCACCGCCACGTGATAGGCTGAAGATACAGCTCTAGCCCGTGTCTGATCATCTTTGGAGCGACACTTCCACCACCGGCGCTCTAGCCGTCTCACCTCCTGTTTCAGAGCTCGTAACCGCGGATTGAACCATGGTGCAGTCCGAGCCCTGTTCAGGGGGAGAGGGCATTTCGGAGCCACCTGATCTAATGCCCCAGTGATTGCGGCATTCCAGCCACCCACCAGGGTCTCGACCGAGTGGCCGTTGGCATGCCCCAGAGAATCCCCAAGCACGTTCAGGATTCCATTTGGATCCATAAGACGCCTGGGGTGGACCATTTTAATGGGTCCTCCACCCCCGCGGAGGGGTTGTGGACCTGAGAAGTCCAACATCACCAGATAGTGATCTGACCATGACAAGGGGGTGGTGGATATACCCCTGACTTCCAGATCACTCCCCACTTCTCCAGAAACAAACACAAGGTCTAGTGCATGACCGGCTACATGGGTGGGCCCAGTTAGAATATGGTGCAGCTCCCAGGAGGCCATGGTCTCCATGAAGTCCCAAGGTGCTCCTGTAAGGATGGCCTCCGAATGTACGTTGAAGACATGCACATTTTTGCTATTGCCATTTTGTTTTTCCAATAAAAATGGTGACCATAGAGCTCAACGAGGCTGCTGGGGTGAGTGCAGGCTGCTCGCCAAGTGTGGCAGGGGCTCAAGAGCAGTCCAGGGACCGGCGAGCAGGGGCAGGGGCTGGGCGAGCATCTGGGGAACCCAGACAGGGGTAAGTTCATACATCCTTAATATAAAGAACAGCATGTTTTATTATTATTCCAGTCTGCTTTTAACTAATTGATGTTCATGTTTTAATTGCTACTGCTCAGTTTTAAGGAAGGAGCTTTAATTGGATAAATGTTTTTTTGCATTGTTATATTAATGAAATCTTGTACACTACCTGGAAGGGGCAATTGTGCCCTAAGGAGGATTGTCTGTTCTTGGAAAATCTGGCCATTTGGGGGCCTGTCAGATCCCCATGAGGGACCCGGCCTGGCTTGCATTTGTGTGAAGTGAGCTATGTGATAGTTCCTGAAACCCAGAAACGTTACCAGGCTTTTTTTGCACAAAATCACAGCCATAAATAGTGCAGTTTGTGCAAAATCACAGCCATAAATGGTCTAATTTGTGAAATTAGACCATTTAGTGGCCACACTACATGGTCTAATTTATTCGTCCTGTGCCTGCATAAATTAATTGAGCGATGTGTGAAGAAAGACTCTCTTTTGTCTGTCCAGAATTGACTGCTAATAAGTTTCATTTGATAAACTAAAAGTTCTCTGACTTTTCAAACAGCTGCCTAGCTTTAAGGTTTGGTTTTAAAAAAAAATGCTTAAAAGTTAGTTTTGCAGCTCTTTTGGCATGGAATTTAATTTATACAAACTTTATACAAAGTTCCAGGAGGAAGAGGAACTATTTCAGGGTTCACCGACAGGACAATGTTCAATGTTCCGTCTTGCATACCAATGAGAGAACTCCATCTCATTCTCCCTCTTGAACTGTGACTCTGACAAGATGTGGATAATTTTGATATGCTGAAGAGCATTTTTTTTTTTGCTTCATTTTTTAATGGAAAAAAGAAACACTGTATTGTTTTGACCCATGGTCAGGTCCTGTAACTGTCGATGATTCAATAATTTTGGAATAATTTCTCTGCTGAGAAATGACTTACCCACAGAGGAATGTGTAGGAAGGAAAGAGAAAAAGATTAGCACATTGTGTGGGTTTTACCCAGTGCTGAACTTGGATTTCAAGTGGGTGATGAGGCACACATTCTTTGATTGATTGATATAAATTTGGGCCTGCAATTAATGTCATTGTTTATAAATGATGTCACCCTTTAAATTGTGTGACTGCTTCATTCAGAGTGTTAAAAAAAGGTCTGTGCTGCAACAAGGATGAAAGAAAACATTGTACCAAGGCGACAGAAAGACTTGGAATAAAAATACGTTTGCTGACATCACATATGGAACAAGGGTGACGGCATGAGAGTGACTCATTTTTCCTGGGGCTGCTTTTCCTTTCAAATTAGTGATGTGAACAATGAATATTGAAGGGGGAAAATATACAACATTTCAAGGGTAACCATCCTGTTGACAGGTATATCGGGAGTCCCTGAAATCTCCCTTCAAAGAAAAAGAACTAGAGTAGGGATGTCAGAGAATTCCACCACAGATCTCGGTGAGGCTGAATGCCAGTGCATTCGGTCCCCTGAAATCCATGGCGGAACGAAGCCCCTCCCCCCCACAAATGGCGCGCGAAATGGAGCACTTACCTGCTGTTGTCTGCGCTGACTTGTGAATGGCAGCCACCCTGTGTAGTGGACGCCATTTGTGTTCCTTTTTCCCCCCGCCCTAATAGCTTACGTAAATATTTACGTAAAACAGCAAAAAAAAAAAAGGGAATGCAAATGGCGGCCGCCGTAGCCACCACCATTTGCATATGCTGTTTATTTTTTTTTTCCTGCAGGCTGCCCAGCGGCCGGATGTCTGGCTGCTGGAAGCCCTGGCTGGCGGCTCCGCTGAATCTCCGCAGAGCGGAACTGGCTGGATTAGGATTTTGGGGGGAGGTGTGGAGCACCTCCCCCCCACGAATCATCCCGTCGAAAAGGTAAGTGAGTTTTGTACATCCCTAAACTAGAGTACTGTAGTCTGAGTTCTAACATGTGGTGTGTGAGGTAATACATGGTATGAGGTAAATGGTAGGAAAAAGCAGAGATGATGGGGAAGAAATTAATCTTCTTCACATTTTAATGTGAAGTGACCTAATTCACACCTCTCAAACTTTCTTGCAAGGTCTGAGTACCCAAATAAATATGTGGGCTATGGATGGTTGAATCCATTATTTTCGCTTTCTCCCACATTCAGATGTTGTGAATCTCAACACCTTTCTCTCCCAAATATGAAGACCTTTGTGAATTTGGGCAAACTCTTCTCAAAAACAATTGCCAACAAAATTCTCACAGAAATTCCTGCAAAATCCTGCAGAACTTTTGTACAGTCCTGGGAGAAAATCAATGGTCATCCAGAATGTGAAGCCCTTTATCCTACACACCAGTTCTTTCTCAAGGCAGGGCAGAATACAAGATGGGAAAAATATTGTCACCAATCTATAGACACTGATCTGAAAAAAAAAGAAGAAATGCCTATTAGAGCCCTGATACCCTAATATTTTAGGCTAATCCACCACACTATGATACACACAGCTGAGGATCCGCTTCAAGGAACTCATCTTACATCAGTTTGCCTACTCCTTTAGGGACAAACTCTTTTTCCCACATATCTTTCTTTCCTTTTTTCCACAATGGAAATGAAATCCTGTAGCAATGGGTTTTAAATGGAGCAATGGGATCATCATCATCAACCTTCCATATGTTTTTCACAGATAACTATGTGGTCTAACTGGCTTGAATCAAACCACTGACACAAATATGTGAATTCAGTTGGAATTGAGCATGTCGTAACTGTCGCTTCCTTTGGCACCATTGATAAAAATATAAAGGTTTAAAAATACTCCTGGATGGGATACATGAATAGCTCACAATTACATCCATTCTCACTCATGTACAGAGGGGTGTATGATGCTAACGTGGAAAAATCACTAGTTAGATGAGTGCCTTTTTAATATTACAGCCCAGAGGACATTGATGCAATTGGCTATTTTCAGTTTGTTTGAGCAAAATCAGCACATTTGTGGTTGTTTGAAATGAAAAGAATTCATGGTGCAATTCATTTCATGAATTCATTCAGCTCCATCCATGAGACTAATCTGATGTTATTTCAGAAAGCAAAGCATTTATGGGCTTAAAATCCTCTACTTTTTGTTCCTGGCAGTTTCTTTAACAGGCTATTGTACTGCAATGCGTAGCGTTGGTTCTTAATTTACATTCCAGAATTGCCTTCTTCTGTTTTTATTGTTCCTTTTCGGTTTTTGCCCTTCTCCACTATGAGCCTTCCACAATCCATTCACACAAGGTATCAGGTGCCCAATGTCATCAGAACGGCTTATTTACATTTGATGAGTGACTGCTACAGTTTTGCAGGATAAGACAGACAGACAGACAGACAGATATTTGCATGATTAATGCAAATATGTTTTTTTAAAAATGTTTTGAGTTGTATCCCTGAGGTGTTATGAAGATATTACAACTCTATTCATGAGCTGTGGGGAGTATCCAACGGTGTTATTCCACAAACTCAAATAATGCTAATGGAGCTCCACTGAATCTTTCCATTTCACAAGAGGTTGCCCATTACAGTTGTGCAATCAGTTGTGCAAGGAGTTGTGCAACCACTTGAACAACAGGTTGCGCAACAGGTATGCACAACTCGTTGCACAACAGATTGTGGAAGCATTAAGCACAACTGCTTGTGCAACTGCTTGTACAACCACATTTGTGCAAACATAGCTTTAGTTGGATTCTCCTCTTGTGCGTAGTTTAGGCTAGCACAACAATATTTGTGCTAACAGATGTTGACACAATTGTCTACTACCCAAAGTCAGCAATTTTAATACTCTATGCTCCAAAATGAATGTTAAATTAATTGCTTATGTTAAACAAAGTTCAACAGTGCTATTCTATGTATGATTACTCAGATGTAAGTCCTCTCTATCTATAGAGCATTTGCTATTATGGGTCTTATTCCCAAGTAATTGTGCATAGGTTATACCCTAAAGCTGCAAGTCTATACCTAAGTATGTCCCACTGAACCCAGTGGGACTGACTGACTTTTGAGTAAAAATTCATAGAGTTGCCCTGTGAGTCTGCAGTCCTATACCCTCTTCTCTAGGAGTTGTTGTCACTGAACCCAGTGGGACTTACTTCTGAGTAGATATGTAGAATTGCACTGTGCAGCGACAGTTCCCAAACAATGCCACATGTATAGCTCTTCCTAAGTGTGTGTGTGTGTGTGGGGGGGTCCCCAATAAGAATATTTGATTGGTTGGTTGGTTGGTTGATCTGGATACTCCATTTCCAAGGCAGCTTGCAATAAAAATCAACCAAATTCAAATTGACACACTCATGCATGTGCATAAACACACACAGAGAGACACCTTACAGTGGATCTGAGCAGAGTCCAGAGCCAGCATGCCCTCCATCTCAATTAAGCTTGCCCACGGACTGCTAAACAAGGGACAGTCACTTTTTTGGGGTGGGAGGGGAATGGCCCATTGAGCATCTGGGTGGCCATCAGAAGCAGCTTGCCCTGGTTCACCCAAAACCTGGAACAGGGCTTGCAAGGGCTTACTGGGCTTTTCAGGAGATCTTCCAGGTAAACTGTATATAGCTACCACTGCTGCAAATAGGGATGTACGAAAGCCACTTACCTCTTCGCAGCTTGGCTTCGCGGTGGGGGGGAGGCGCTTCGCTTCTCCCCCTGAAGTTCAGGCAAGGGGGGGGAGGCGTCCCGCCTCGCCCGGCCGAAATTCAGGCCGGGGAGAAGCACCCCGTCTCCCCGGCCGCAAAACAAAAAGTAAAAAAAAAAAAAAGACCCTGTGATAGGCTACATGACGATTTCCATAGCCTATCACGGCTAGATTTCCAAAGTCAGCTGTGATAGGCTACGTAAATCGTCACATAGCCTATCACGGGTGACTTGGGAAAAAAAAGCGCGTACGCAAATGGCGGCGCCCATGGGGCGCCGCCATTTGCGTTCCTTATTTTGGCATGTCTAGTCTACGTAAAGATTTACGTAGACTACGGCGAAAATAAGGGCAACGCTATTTGCGTTGCCCTTATTTTCGCCGTAGTCTACGTAAATCTTTACGTAGACTACAGGGACCAAATAAGGAACATAAATGGCGGCTCCCTATGGGGGCCGCCATTTGCGTATGCGCTTTTTTTTTTTCCAAAGTCACCCATGATAGGCTACGTAACGATTTACGTAGCCTATCACAGCTGACTTTGGAAATCTAGCCATGATAGGCTACGTTAATTGTTACGTAGCCTATTACGAGGGTGATTTTTTTTTTTCGCGGCTGGGTAGATGGGGCGCTTCTACCCTGCCTGAATTTCGCCGGTGAGGGATGGGGCGCCTCCCGCCCGGCCTGAATTTTGGACGGGCGAGGCGGGGCGCCTCCCCCCCCTTGCATGAACTTCGGGGGGAGAAGCAAAGCGCCTCCCCCCCACCGCGAAGCAAGCTTCGAGGACAGGTAAGGGACTTTCGTCCATCCCTACATTTTTTTTTTCAAAGTCAGCCATGATAGGCTACGTGACGATTTACGTAGCCTATCACACTGACTTTGGAAATCTAGCCGTGATAGGCTACGTAAATCATTACGTAGCCTATCACAGGTGTTTTTTTTTACTTTAGGGGGGTTTTTTGCAATGGCGGCGGTGGCAGCCGGTCGGGAGACTGGCCACCGCCCCCGCCCATGACAAGACGCCGCTGAACCGCCACCGGGACCCGCCGCCGAGAGGGACAGTCGCTGAAGGTAAGTCCCATCCCAGCGGGGGCGGGGGGCCAGCGGAGAATTTCCCAACCAACTTCGGGGGGGCGAATGCGTCGGCGCTAGGCCTCCCGAAGATTCAGGGAGAAATTCTCCGCCATCCCTAGAGCCTGCAAAAGGCTTTATCACCTTTATTTTGTTCTCATGAGCAAAGGGCAGGATATGCTGGATCTCGTCTGATCTTGGAAGCTACAGTCAGGGACAGAAATATTGGAACAAGGATAACTGTTTTGGCAGTTGGCCCCTGTACACCACCACATTGAAGTTGAAAGGAAACACACCCAGATGGGAGCGAAGTCAGGACTTTCAGCTGTAATTCAAGGGGTTTGACAAAAGTGGGGCACTAACCATTCAGGAAGGACAGCCAGTGGCATACACACACACCCATCATTGATGGCTCATAAGTAATGGAACTAATGGCTGACAAGCAGCTGCATGGCCAGGTGTGGCCTGTTTCCTGGGTACCCCATGACCAATCAAGCAAATAAGAGGCCTGGAGGTGGTTCTGAGTGTTACATTTGCATTTGGTAGCTGTTCACTGGAACTCCCAATGTGAGGTCCAAAGAGGTGTCCCCGCGAGTGAAGGAGGCCATCATTAGGCTGAGAAAACAACATAAACCCATCAGAGAGATAGCAAAAAGAGTGGGAGTGGCCAATACAACAGTCTGGAACATCCTGAAAAGAAGTAGGGATGTCAGAGAATTTCTCCACGAATCTCGGGGAGGCCGAATGCCAGCGCATTCGGCCCCCTGAAATTGGTGGAGAAACAGTCTGCCCCCCCGGCCCCCCTCAGGACGGGACTTACCTTGCTCGAATGTCCCTGGCAGAGGCGGCTCCGGCGGCGGTTTGGCAGCGGTTCAGCGGCAGTGGCGGTGGCGGCCGGGCTTCCGACCGACTGCCGCCACTGCCATTTCCAAGTAAAACAAACAAACAAATGTGATAGGCTACGTAAAGATTTACGTAGCCTACCACGGCTAGATTTTTAAAAAACACCATGATAGGCTACGTAAATGTTTATGTAGCCTATCTAGGGGTGGACGAAAGTCCCTTACCTTTCTCCGAAGCTTTTTCGCGGTGGGGGGGAGCGCTTCGCTGCTCCCCCCGCGAAGTTCAGGCCGGGGGGGGAGGCTTCCCGCCTCGCCCGGCCGAAATTCAGGCCGGGGGGGGAGGCTTCCCGCCTCGCCCGGCCGAAATTCAGGCCGGGGAGAAGGCTTCCCGCCTCTCCCGGCCGCGAACTCGAAAGTAAAAAAAAAAAAAAAAAACACGTCCCCTGATAGGCTACGTGACGATTCATGTAGCCTATCACGGCTAGATCTGGAAAGTCAGCCATGATAGGCTACGTGAATCGTCATGTAGCCTATCACGGGTGACTTTAAAAAAAAAAAAAGCGCGTACGCGAATGGCGGCCCCATAGGGAGCCGCCATTCGCGTTCCTTATTTAGTTGCTGTAGTCTACGTCAATGTTTACGTAGACTACGGCGAAAATAAGGGCAACGCAAATAGCGTTGCCCTTATTTTCGCCGTAGTCTATGTAAACATTGACGTAGACTACAGTGACCAAATAAGGAAGGGGAATGGCGGCTCCCTCTGGGGGCCGCCATTATCCGTACACACTTTTTTTTTTTTTTTAAGTCACCCGTGATAGGCTACGTGACGATTCACGTAGCCTATCACAGCTGACTTTGCAAATCTTGCCGTGATAGGCTACGTGAATCGTCACGTAGCCTATCAGGGGACGTGTTTTTTTTTTTCTTTCATTGCAATGGCGGGGGCGGCAGCCGGTCGAAAGACCGGCTGCCGCTCCCGCCCCGCTTGAACACCGGACGAACCGCCAGCCAGACCCGCCGCCGGGAGGGACATTCAGGGAAGGTAAGTCCCGTCCCGGGGGGGGGCGGGGGGCGGGGGGGCGGAGGATTTCTCCCCGAAACTTGTTCGGGGGGCCGAACACGTTGGCGCTCGGCCCCCCGAAGTTTCGGGGAGAAATTCTCCGCCATCCCTAAGCCTATCATGGCTGACTTCGGGGGGGGGGGAAGTGCGTACGTTGCCCTTAAAAATAGCGTTGCCCTTATTTTCGCCGTAGTCTACGTAAATGTTTACGTAGACTACATGTGCCAAAATAAGGAACACAAATGGTGGCACCCATGGGCGCCACCATTTGCGTACAAGCTTTTTTTTTTTTTAAGTCAGCCATGATAGGCTACGTAAACATTTACGTAGCCTATCATGGCTGACTGCAGGGACGCAAATGGCGGCGGCTATGGCCGCCGCCATTTGCGTCCCGGCAGGACACAAGGTTTCGCGGACAGAGGGATGGGGCGCTTCCCCCCTGGCCAGAATTTTGGCGGAGAGGGACGGGGTGCCTCCCCCCGCCAGCCAGAATTTCGGGGGGAGGGACAGGCAAACATCGGGATCAGGTAAGGGACTTTGGTCCATCCCTAAAAAGAAGGAATTAACTTAACTGGCAAGCTCAGCAACAGCAAAAGGCCTGAAAGACCATGGAAGACAACTAAAGTGGATGACTGCAGATTCTGCTCATGGTGAAGAGGAACCCTTTCACAACATCTAGCCAGGTCAAGAACACCCTTGAGAAGGTAGGCATGTCATTGTCAACATCTACAGTCAAGAGAAGGCTTTATGAATGTAAATACAGAGGCTTCACAACAAGGTGCAAACCACTCGTAATGCTCAAGAACCAAAAGGCCAGATTAGCCTTTGCCAGCAAACACCAGTTCATAGAATCATAGAATCATAGAATAGTAGGGTTGGAAGGGGCCTACAAGGCCATCGAGTCCAACCCCCTGCTCAATGCAGGAATCCAAGTCAGAGCATCCCTGACAAATGGCTGTCCAGCCTCGTCTTAAAGGCCTCCAGTGTGGGAGAGCCCACCACCTCCCCAGGTAATTGGTTCCATTGCCGTATTGCTCTGACACTCAGGAAGTTTTTCCTGATGTTCATCCGGAATCTGGCTTCCTGTAACTTGAGCCCATTATTCCGTGTCCTGCACTCTGGGATGATCAAGAAGAGATCCTGGCCTTCTTCTCTGTGACAACCTTTCAAGTACTTGAAGAGTGCTATCATATCTCCCCTCAGTCTTCTCTTCTCAAGGCTAAACATGCCCAGTTCTTTCAGTCTCTCTTCATAGGGCTTTGTTTCCAGTCCCCTGATCATCTTTGTTGCCCTCCTTTGAACCCTCTCCAGCTTGTCTGCATCCTTCTTAAAGTGTGGTGCCCAGAACTGGACACAGTACTCCAGATGAGGCCTAACCAGTGCTGAGTAGAGGGGAACTAGTACTTCCCGGGATTTGGAAGCGATGCTTCTATGAATGCAGCCCAAAAGAGCATTTGCCTTTTTTGCAGCCACATCACATTGTTGGCTCATATTCAGCTTGTGATCGACGACAATTCCAAGATCCTTCTCGCTCGTAGTGTGGTTGAGCCACGTATCCCCCATCTTGTAACTGTGCATTTGGTTTCTTTTTCCTAGGTGCAGAACTTGGCATTTGTCCCTATTAAATGCCATTCTGTTGTTTTCTGCCCAGCGCTCCAGTCTATCCAGATCACTTTGAATTTTGTTTCTGTCTTCCAAAGTATTAGCTATCCCTCCCAATTTTGTGTCATCTGCAAATTTGATCAGCATTCCCTGCACCTCCTCCTCCAAGTCATTAATAAAAATGTTGAAGAGCACTGGGCCCAGGACTGAGCCCTGCGGTACCCCACTCGTTACCTCTCTCCAGCTTGAGAAGGTCCCATTGATAAGCACTCTTTGAGTCCGATTCTGTAGCCAACTGTGGATCCACATGATCGTTGTTTCATCTAGCCCACTTCGAGCTAGTTTGCTCATCAGGATATCATGGGGCACTTTGTCGAAAGCTTTGCTGAAGTCGAGGTATATGATGTCTACAGCATTCCCACGGTCTACAAGGGAGGTGACTTGATCAAAAAATGAGATCAGATTTGTCTGGCAGGACTTGTTTTTGACAAATCCATGTTGGCTTCGAGTAATCACGGCATTGTTGTCAAGGTGCTTCCAGATGGATTGCTTTATGATCTGCTCCAGAATTTTCCCAGGGATTGATGTCAGACTGACTGGTCTGTAGTTCCCAGGTTCCTCCTTTTTACCCTTTTTGAAGATAGGGACAACGTTAGCCCTCCTCCAGTCATCTGGCACTTCCCCGGTCCTCCATGATTTCTCAAAGAGAATAGACAGCGGTTCTGAGAGTTCTTCTGCCAGTTCCTTTATTACTCTCGGATGCAGTTCATCTGGCCCTGGAGATTTGAACTCATTCAAAGTAATGAGGTGTTCCTTGACCATATGCCTGTCGATCTCAAGCTGCAATCCTGCCCCTTCAGCCTGTACTTCGCCTTTGCCAGGGGGGTCATAGACCCTCTTTTGGGAGAAGACTGAGCCAAAGTAGGAATTGAGCACCTCTGCCTTTTCTTTGTCATCTGTTATCATTTTGCCATCCTTATTTAATAGCTGAACAACCATTTCTTTCCTCTGCCTTTTACTATGCACGTAGCTGAAGAAAGCCTTTTTGTTGTTTTTAGCATCCCTCGCTATTCCTAAGTTCTGGAATAAGATTCTTTGGACTGATGAAACCAAGATTAACTTGTACCAGAATGATCGGAAGACAAAAGAACGGAGAAGGAAAGGAACAGCTCATTATCCAAAGCATACCACATCATCTGCCTAATATGGTGGAGGCAGTGTTATGGCATGGGCATGTATGGTTGCCAATGGAACCGGGTCACTGGTGTTTATTGATGACCTGACTGCTGATAAAAGCAGCAGGATGAATTCTGAAGTGTATAGGGCTATACTTTCTGCTCGGATTCAGCCGAATGCTGCCAAACAGATAGGATGCTGCTTCATCTTGCAGATGGACAATGACCCAAAACATACAGCAAAAGCTCCTCAAGAGTTTCTCAAGGCAAAGAAGTGGGATGTTCTTCAATGGCCAAGTCAGTCTCCTGACCTCAACCCAATAGAGCATGCTTCTCACTTCCTGAAGACAAGACTGAAGGCAGAAAGACCCACAAATAGGGTTGGCGGAGAATTTCTCCCCGAAACTTCGGGGGGCCAAGCGCCAATGTGTTCGGCCCCCCGAACAAGTTTCGGGGAGAAATTCTCTGCACCCCCCCACCCCCCGCACACACCCCCGGGACGGGACTTACCTTTGGCGAATGTCCCTCCCGGCGGCGGGTCCGGCCGGCGGTTCAGCGGGTCTTCGTCCGGGGCGGGAGAGGCAGCTGGTCTTTCGACCGGCTGCCGCCACCGCCATTCCAATAAAAGAAAAAAAAATGCCCCCGTGATAGGCTACGTGACGATTAACATAGCCTATCATGGCTAGATTTGCAAAGTCAGCCGTGATAGGCTACGTAAATCATCACGTAGCCTATCACGGGTGACTTTAAAAATTTTTTTTAAAAAGCGCGTACGGATAATGGCGGCCCCCCTAGGGAGCCGCCATTCCCGTTCCTTATTTGGTCACTGTAGACTACGGCGAAAATAAGGGCAACGCTATTTGTAGACTACAAATTTATGTAGACTGCAGCGACTAAATAAGGAACGCGAATGGCGGCTCCCTATGGGGGCCGCCATTAGCGTACGCGCTTTTTTTTTAAAAAAAAAGTCACCCGTGAAAGGCTACGTGATGATTTACGTAGCCTATCACAGCTGACTTTGCAGATCTAGCCGTGATAGGCTACGTTAATCGTCACATAGCCTATCACGGGGGCGTTGTTTTTTTTTTTACTTTTTAGTTCGCGGCCGGGCGAGGCGAGGCGCCTCCTCCCTGGCCTGAATTTCGGCCGGGCAAGGCAGGAAGACTCCCCCCCCCGGCCTGAACTTCGCGGGGGGAGCAGCGAAGCACCTCCCCCCCACAGCGAAAAGCTTCAAGGACAGGTAAGTGACTTTCGTCCATCCCTACCCACAAACAAGCAGCAGCTGAAGGCAGCTGCAGTAAAGGCCTGGCAAAGCATCTCGAGGGAGGAAACTCAGCATTTGGTCATGTCCATGGGTTCCAGACTTCAGGCAGTCATTGACTCCAAAGGATTTTCATCCAGGTATTAAAGGTGATCCCTAAGTTTGAAATGATGTTTGTTCCATTACTTATGAGCCACCAACGATGGGGGTGCATGTATGCCACTGGCTGTACTTCCTGAATGGTTAGTGCCCCCTGTTTGTCAAACCCCTTGAATTACAGCTGAGAGTCCTGACTTCGCTCCCATCTGGGTGTGTTTCCTTTCAACTTCAATGTGGTGGTGTACAGGGGCCAACTGCCAAAACAGTTATCCTTGTTCCAATATTTCTCTGGCCCTGACTGTATGCAGGGTCAGCCCTGGTGAGTACTTGGATGGGAGATTGCCTGGGAATCAGGCTTCCTGCACTGAGCAGGAGGCTGGACTCGATGGTCATGTAGGCCCCTTCCAACCCTATGATTCTATGACTTCTATGATACACACACGCGCGTACAAATAAATAAATCCATATAACAGTAGAATAAAGCAGCAAATCAAACCCAACAGAACCTTAAAATGAAAGCAGCTTTTTTTTTAAAAATAGC
Source organism: Heloderma suspectum (assembly GCF_057233095.1). Classification (NCBI taxonomy): domain Eukaryota; kingdom Metazoa; phylum Chordata; class Lepidosauria; order Squamata; family Helodermatidae; genus Heloderma; species Heloderma suspectum. Next base: position 9,767,805 of record NC_139466.1, read on the forward strand.
AACAACATACTAGTTACTCTTCATGTAGAAAAATCTTAGCTATGGATGCTTGAGGATTTTGTTCAGTTCACATCTTAAAGTGAACCATTCTGATCTGATCATTCTGAACAACTTGCAGATTAATTTTGTGATTATAGTGTGCATCCTTAAAAACTACCAACATATGTATTCAAAAGTGTCTTTTAGAGTAAAATGCATATTTTGTTAAACAAACAAACAAACAAACTGCATTCATTTATTCATTGCATTTTAAATTTTTTATGCCACCCAGTAGCCAAAGCTCTCTGGGTGGTTCGCAAAATTAAAACCACAAAAATACAACAGAAAACACAATATGTAATAGAACAGATTAAAACTACAGAATAAAAATACAACCAGAGTAAAATGTAGCAGCAGTGCAGATACTTAAAATTCAATAGCAGATTCAAGACAGCAGACTTAAAAAACTGGGATGCTAAAATGCTAAAAATGCCTGGGAAAATTAGAAGGTTTTCACATGGCACCGAAAAGAACACAATGTATGTGCCAGGTGAACATTCACTAATGCATATTTCAATATGTCTTTAAATATACAGTTTTGTGTGTGTGTGTGTGTGTATTTAAGCACATTAATGTGGAAAAGGGAGGAGATGGTTGTATGAACGAACACATGTGAAACTGAGTCAGGGTAGAAACAGACTGATTCATTCACCCCTAGTAAAATTGATATCTACAAATTTAACAGAGCAGCAACAGGCAAGCAGCCTTAGGCAGGATGGACCAAAGCCAGTGCATCACTGCCACAAAGGCCATTTCTTGGGTTGCCACCCACCCCTGGACTGTTCCAACAATTCATGGAAACCCTACTTTCTGGAATTCCAGGTTTTGTCCTATATTTTGATGATGTCCTGCTCATGTGATCAACAGAGGAAGAGCTTGCCGAATTGCAAGACTTGCAAGAAGTCCTACATCATTTTGACACATCTGGCATTCGTGTAAAAAAGGAGAAATGTGAAATTAGAACCTCCAGCATAACATTTTGTGGTGAGGAAGTTGGGATTCTGAGACCTATACAGGTGAATCCATTTGCACAGCTAACTGGTAAGCAGTCAGCTAGACCCCCTTAAGAACTTGAGCAACTTCTGTTTGTGCTGAATAAAGAACAGTTGTGTTTGAGGCCCGCTGATTCTTGCAGTCATACCTTCTACCTATACAACATTGTGCTTAGTAATAATGGGGTTATCCAGAGAAGGGCCTCCAATAACAATCTCAGAGATGATCTTCCTCTTGCTTTCCTCATCTGCCAATCCATTAATTGCCCTTGAACATCAACTTCAAAATGTGAAAGCAAAGTCTTCAAAAGGTGGAGCAAACACAAACAAGAGACATTTCACTCTCTGAAAATTCCTGGCATGCCTTTGATAAGAGGCAAGCTTTGCAAGGCCCCCATTGCTCTGCAATGACTGCTTGAACTTTTGCCAACTGAAACCTAATGGAACAAAACATCGAGATATCCTTGTTGTAAAGGCCCTACTCTGTCGTTTATAATTTGTTCATAACTGTAAGGGGAAAACGATGTCAAAGAACTGAAGTCATGACTCCTAAGTGGCGTGCTTGTCTTTGTTGAGATTCAGAGAGGCAATAAAAGCCTGTTTGTGCCAGTTTGTTACAACACTCATCCAACGCAAACCATGGAGCCACCAAAGTAAATCCACTATGTGGAATGGGGTAAACTCGAAAGAAACATGCTCTTCTGATTGTGCAGGGTGAGGGAGGTGACCAGCTCCAAAATAAGGTTACGTACTGTGGACAAGAGTAAAATTTTTGGTGAGTGAGTTTATATCTGCTTTCAATAAACATTGAAAGGTTGCTGTCAGGTGCCAACTGTACAGGCACTGTTTCAAAATCCTGGATATCCTGTTGCAAGTCATTTAAAAAAAAGAAAGAAAAAACAACAGCAGTTTGATTCAGAACTTGCAGCCACTTTGGGGGGAAAAGGGGGGGGGGCTGTGTTTCAACTAATTACCATGGCAACAAACACACAGCCATAGCAGAACAGCAGCTAGTGTGGAAAAGGAACACCTCAATTGTAGAGTGAGGATGGAATTGCTCTGACTTCCAATATATGTCAATGAGTATCAGGGGTATACTGTGATAAGAAGTGTGTGTGTGTGTGTGTGTGTGTGTGTAGGGGGGGAGGGGACTTCCTGTATTTTCACATCTATCAGAGACAAAGAATTGACCTTATTTCTCCATATAAAACAAAAGGTTGGGAAGTGGAGGGACATCTAGGGATGTACGAATCAACACAACTGAAAGCTTTGTGTTTTCTTTTTGCACAAAAAATGGGCATATTTTCATGGGCTTCCCCCCCGCAACATTTGCAGCAATACTGAGTATTTTCAAAATGCACATTTCCCCCCTCCCATTCTCCTCTCAAGTGTGTTTGTGCTCATTTTGAAATATATGGGTGACCAGTCAGATGGGCGATTAATAAATTTAATAAATAAAATAAATATGTTTGTTTTTGTTCTGTTTTTTCATGAAAAATTTTCTAATGTACACACTTTTGGAATACATTTGGGGGGGTCGGTTTTGTTTTTCTGGGGCAAACGCAAGCTCAGGGATGTATAGACTTGGACCACAGCTTGTGTTCAGGTCCACATTCAGTTCTGGAAGGTGCAAATTAGGTAAATTATAGTGAAAACCAAACTGTAACTATTTTATCGTTTATTCATTTATTTATTACATGTATATACTGCCCAACAGCTGTGGGAAACAATTAAAACCATAAAATAAAACATGATAAAACATAATAAAAGACTTTAAAAGTTTAAAAGTAGCATGTAAACCCAAAGTAAAACCCAACAGCAGTTCCAACCCAGGGAAAGCTTGGGTGAAAAGGTGTGTTTTCAGGAAGTGCTTGAAAGATGCCTCATCATCTTCCGCCTCCTGAACTGCAGGGGGGAGGGTTTTCCAGAGGGTTGGTGCCTCTACATAGAAGGCCTGATGTCAGGGCTCTTCATGATGACATTCCATTAATTTTGGAATGACCAGCAAAGCCTCCTCTGATGAACTTAGATATATATAAGTTCTGGATATATATAAAGGAAGGCAGTCTGCTAGGTATCCTGGTTGCAAGTTGTTTAGGGGTTTATATAATAAGAACATAACCTCTTACATGTATTTAATTAATTAATCAATCACCCATCTGGCCAGTCACCTGGCCACTCTGGCCGATGTACAATAATACAAACAGTTTTAAAACAATAAAATTACACATTAAAACATCATTTTCTAAAATTTCCTTAGCCCACCTCAAATGCCTGCCTGAACAACCAAGTTTTCAATGTGTGGCGGAAGCTCATTAAAGAGAGGGCATGGCAGAGTTCCCTAGGGAGGGAGTTCCACAGAGTGGGGGGGCACCGCAAAGAAGGCCCTCTTGCTCGTCCTCACCAGCCTAGCTGTCCTGGCTGATGGGACAGACAGAAGGCCATCTGAGGCTGATCTCGTTGAGTGGCCTGGTGTTGCTGGAGGTGCTCCTCAAGATAGGCTGGGCCTGAACCATATAGGGTTTTAAAGGTCAAAACCAACACCTTGAATTTGGCCTGGAAAACAACTGGCTTGGTAATAGGCAGCCAGTGCAGTTGTTTTAATACAAGCATTATGTGGCACAGGCACAAGGGCAGCCCTGCATAGGGTGCATTGCAGTAGTCTAATCTTGAGGTTACCAGTGCATGGATCACTGTGACTAGGCTGTCCCTATCCAGGAATGGGTGTAGTTGGTGTACTAACCAGAGTGGCAATGGACACTCTGGCCACTGAGGCTAGGGATGGATGGAGTCACCTCTGTCAAGTCCCTTCGGGCAATTGCTGAGCTGCTGTTGCTGCCTGCCCATGTGAGCCATGCTTCAGGAGCTAAAGGGTGGCTTGGCAACCACCCGAGAAAGGGCCCTCTTTACACCTGTCGCCTTGAGTCATTGTCCCTTTCAAACAGCCATAGACACAGTTTTAGATATGTGGATGATGTAACTGGGCCATGATTGTGCGCACAGTTGTAGCTTGGTAAGGGGACGGACAGCCTCACAGCCCTTCCCGCCAGTTGCTGAGCAGGCAAGTGAGCCCCCACAGCCTGGTGAGTGGGGTCCAAGTGGCAGGGCATGGGGGAGTCCATTGGACTCCACCCCCTGTTCAAACTCCCGTGTCATCCCTAGCTGAGGCTATATGGGCCTCTAGTGACAAAGATGGACATAGGAGCACACCCAAAGAATGGATCTGCTCCTTCACAGGGAGTGAAACCCCATCCACAACATGCAAACACCCCAATTCCTCCACCTGCCAACTGCCAACCCATAGGGTGTCTGTCTTATTGGGATTCAGCTTCAGTTCATTGGCCCTATCCAAGCCAACACCCAGGCACTGGTACCATCCCCAGCCCAGGTGCATCCTTCCTGAGATCAAGGCCTGGTCTAGACACACAGCAGAATGAGATGGATACATACTGAGGTGGTAGAATGGTATATGTTTTATGGTTCTCTTCAAGCTTTACCCAAACAAGAACTCTTACAATAAACATCAGTGATATATGGGTCAGAATGAGTTCCCACTTTATGGTCTTTTGTTTAGTTCACAAAAGTCTAGAAGATAAGGAATTATTATTTTTCCACCTTGAAGAACCAGCTTTTAAGTATTACAGACATTTTAATGCCACCAGATTTACATTTCATGCTACTTTGTGTGCGTGCGTTGTAATGTTAATTAATGTCGTAAAAGAAGACAAGTGTTTGTTCAAACCCAGAAAGAAATTTCTATGGCTTATGAAATAAGAGAAAGCATGTCCCAATTGATAGTGTGTTGAAAGGAAAGTGGAGTTATTTATGTATTTATTTTATTTATTTGATCCACTCTATCCTTAAGGCTGAAATCCTATATACACTTTCCTGGAAGTAATCCCCATTGAAAATAATGAGTCTTGCTTCTGAGTAGACATGAATAGGACTGTTCTGTAAGATTGTTATGCTCCATGTAGGGAGCTAACACTGCTATCCATTTATAATCAGAGGTAAGCCCTTATCCATGTCTTCTCAAAAGTAAAGCCTGGCATGCTCAATGGGACTTACTCTTAGATAATGGCCCCATTGCAGCATTAATGTATAAAAAGGTGCTGAGTTTGAAAGGGCATTGGAACTGGCTTAATAAAGATTGTTATGCTTGCACTATGTTTGCATTGTGGGACCTTGGGCAGGGGGAGCTAGCTACAGAGTCTTTACTTGTTATATCCATTATCTGTTGCATAAGCAGGGAGGTGTCCATGCCCTAGTTTCATACATTTCTGAGCTTGCAGTGTGACTCATGGACCAAAAAAACATCTGTTTGACAGCATGTGTACTTTTGGCAAATGTGCACAGATACACTTTAATCCATGTGAAAATAACACATACATTTCAAAGATGCACACATTGGATGTGTACATTTGGAAAAATGCACAAAAAATACATAGATTTTTGTGCAAACAACAACAATGATGACGACAACAACAACAACAACAATGAAGCTTGCAATCTGATATAGGCTTGAGTTGGAACAAGCTTTGAGATAGAATTAAGAGAACTTTGGTGAACTCAGGTTTTGCTGATTCACACATCCCTGCACCACCTGGATGTAGGGATGTCAGAGAATTCCGCCACAGGTCTCGGTGAGGCTGAATGCCAGTGTATTCAGCCCCCAGAACTCCGTGGCGGAATGTCCTGCCACCCCCCCACCGATCCCTTCCAGGATGAGACTCACCTGGGGCGGATCTTCCGGGTGGCGGTGGCTCCGGCGGCAGCTCCGGCAGTGGCAGCTGCGGCGGCTGGCCTTCCGACCGGTCGCCGCTGCCGCCATTTCCACTCTTGTAAAAAAAAAAAAAAAGACGTGATAGGCTATGTAAAGATTTACGTAGCCTATCATGGCTAGGTTTTTTTTTTAAGAAAAAATGACGTGATAGGCTACGTAAATCTTTATGTAGCCTATCATGGCTGGGTGGGTTAAAAAACAACAACAACTGCATACGCAAATGGCAGCGGCTACGGCTGCCACCATTTGCGTTCGTTCTTTTTACCATCTTAATCTATTTAAATATTTAGCCTATGTAAAGATTTACATAAGCTAAAACGGTGAATGAAAAAGGGACGCAAATAGCGCCCGCTACGCTATTTGCGTTCCCCTTTATTTTCGCCGTCATAGTCTACGTAAATATTTACGTAGATTAAGACGGCCAAAAAGAAGGAACGCAAATGGTGGCGGCCGTAGCTGCCGCCATTTGCGTACGCGGTTGGTTGTTGTTGTTGTTGTTGTTGTTTTTTACCCAGAGCCCTCCGCAGCCAGAAATCCGGCTGGGGACAGCTCTGGCCTGGCCGGGCCTGGCCAGCTGCTCCGCGGAGCTGCCGCGGAGCACAGCTGGCTGTTGGAGGATGCCGGGGGGAGGAACGGAGCACCTCCCCCCCGGCCAGGATTCCGGGGGGAGGGATGGAACGCCCCCCCCCCACCATCAACATAATCCATGAAAGGCAAGTCACTTTCATACATCCCTACCTGGATGATAAAGTAGGTGGTGGGAGCAAAAGAGGTGATTGTTTCATTACATCCCCCTTCCCCTTACACTTTAGAGAAATACAGTTCTGGAAGGAAAGAAGCAGAAGCAGAAGCAGCAGAAGGTTTCAGTTCAGCCTTAAATAAGCTTAGCCCAGAATAAGTGGCTTGCACATTTGAATTATAGTGCACTAGTGAAGAACATGCTATCATCTGTCTGTCTGTCTGTCTGTCTACCTATCTATCTACCTCCAAACTGGTAGCCTAGTCTACATCTCCAGTAGCACAAGAAAGAAATTGAGCATTCTTTTCAGGCACACTGTATAACCACAGAAGACAGACTGTTGGCACATGGATAAATTGAACCACTTTCCATTAATAGTTGTAGATGATGATATAATAATCACAGCAATATGAGATGAAAGCATTATAGTGCAAACTTTTGGCATAAGGATCTTTAATTTACAGCCTATTTTACGTTTAAACATGCCAATTGCAACATGAGTTTGAGGAACTATGATGAGCTGCATGTCTCCACCACAATTGTAAGCCATCTGATAGGCATGCTGTTGAGGGTTTTGTTGAGACCTTTGCCTATTGGGCAGTACAGAAATGCAGTAAATACATAATTAAAGGTAGTTGAACTAGTTCAGCCTTTAGCAAAAATGAGTAAGGCTACTGACTGTAGGACATAACTTGTTATTGTTAAGATAATTAAAAATTAAGATCTTTTAAAGTGATTTTCACATGGAATGTGTGTATCAATTTTGCATCTTTCTCAACAGACCAGCAAAGTAGTTCACTGTTACTCCTGGGCATAGAGAACTGTCCAGTCCAGAGCCATATTATGAAGCCAGGGGGAAGTGGAGACTGAGGCTAGATCTAGCTGCTTTATAGCACTGCACTGATAACTGTTGGGGCACATTACACATTTGATATACTGCTTTTGTAGTGTTATTTCCTGCTTTGTATTAGGGATGTCAGAGAATTTCTCCATGAATCTCTGGGAGAATCTCCACCGAAATTGGTGGAGAAACAGTCCGCCACCCCCCCGCCAACCCCCCTGGGATGGGACTTACCTTTGGCGAATGTCCCTCGCGGCGGCGGCTCCCAGCGGTGGTTCAGCGGTGGTTCAGTGGCAGTTCAGCAGCGGTTCAGCCGCCGCCGTCATTTCCAAGTGAAAAAAAAAAAACGTGACAGGCTACGTAAAGATTTACATAGCCTATCATGGCTAGATTTTCAAAAAACACCGTGATAGGCTACGTAAAAGTTTATGTAGCCTATCACGGCTGACTTTGGGGGGGAAAGCGCGTACGCAAATGGCAGCGCCCATGGGCGCCGCCATTTGCATACGCTTTTTTTTTTTTTCCAAAGTCAGCCGTGATAGGCTACATAAACTTTTACATAGCCTATCATGGCTGACTGCAGGCCAGGGACGCAAACGGCAGTGGCTATGGCCACCACCATTTGTGTCCCGGGCCTCCCGGCAGGAGCAGAACTTTCGTGGCTGGAGAGGCGGGGCACTCCCCCCTGGCCAGAATTTCAGTGGGGAGGGATGGGGCACCTCCCCCCCACCCAGAATTTCAGGGGGAGGGACGGAGCGCCTCCCCCCCACCGCGAAGCAAGCTTCGGGATCAGGTAAGTGACTTTCGTCCATCCCTGCTTTGTATTCCACTTTATCCAAAATAACACAACAAATGTCACTGTGTGTCCTATGAGGTATAAATGCACAAGAGGGATATAGCGTTACTATCATGGGATTGTAATGATATGACACAAGGTGTAGATCTGGCCTGAGCCTGAATCTCCCATCCCCATGTTACAGCAAACCCAACTGGCTTTCAGATATAGGAGGCCTGCTCCTTCAAGATGGAATTGAACCAGTTCCCTAAGGACATATTTGGCAATAGTATACTCTATAGACCATACTCTATTACCGGTTAAACCGCTGAAGGGTAGGAATTAGCCTTATTATTAAGATACTTGCTGAGTTTTATCAGTTTCTGAAAATCTACACATTCCATTTTTTGTTCATTATTTATTTTAATGAGAAGAGTTTTCAACACAAGACATGGGATTTTCTCAACATTCTTGGGTTCTTTGATTTTAATCTCAATTTTAATTCTCATGAACAGGTAAGGGCGTTCTAGTGCCATAATGAAGTATCCAAAGAAAGAGAGAGTTGGTGATTATTCTTTCTCCCATTTAATACTGCATTTTCCTTAATGTAACAGTCAAATTAACAATCTGTTAAACTAATTTCAGAAATGGAATTGGGGGGAGGAGCAAAACAAACTACAGCATCAACAGTAGAACTCTGAAATTGTGAATGATATATTAGTATGAACTTATCTTTATAAATATGGGGGTAAAGGAAGAATCTGAAGGGAAGGCAGGAGAAGGAAAGTGGGTACACAAGGCTATTGTGTGAAGGTGAACTTACAGCATACTGCAAAAGGTCATATTCTTATGCAAAAAGCAAAGAGTCACTCCATGATTTGAGGGGTGGGGGAAGCAAAGACTGGATTTGATGGAGTGTGATCTGAAGGAAACTCATTACGGCATGAAGCGAAGTGGAAATTACTTATGGCAAAGGTTAGGGTAGAGAAGGTCTAGCAGGATGTGACAGGTTGACTGGCAGCAGGACGAAGTGACTTGGAGCTTATAAGGTAAAGCTGGGATAGACAATCTTTTCCATCCAAAGCTCCATAAGTTGACAAGGAAGATACTATATTGCAACGTTTATATATACAACCAAATTGTCAGGCCATTGCTTCGGGGGGGGGGCAGGGGGAGAGAATGACCTATGGGTTGCTTTCTTTGTAATAAGAACATGAAATAAAGTAAATGGATATTAACTTGCTACCTGCCTTCGCTTATGTGCAATATAGTTATTATTAGTAAACTATTTATTTTAATGCTTCACATATATAAGCCACCCTATGCCAAAACCTTGCATTGGCTTATGCAGCTTAAAGTATGGAATAAAGATGTGCATGCAGATGAATATTAGCAATATTCTAAATATATGAACTTTAGAACTACACTCATGAATTGATTCATCTACATGAGGAACTCATTAAAGCTTTAATCTCTTATTTATTTATTTTTATTTTTAAAAGCGTACTAATAATTTGGGGAAACACTAGGATAGTTAGTTCAGGAATTGTTTCACATCTATAATAGAGGTCTACTTGCTGGCAAGCCCATAACTACAGATGTTGCACTCATGTGGGGCCTAAACAAGTTAGGGGATTTGGAACACTGCTGAACAGATTGAACATAAGGGCGACAGAGTCTTAGTTCTTCAATGACAATTTGGGAATTTAGGGAGGGTGCATCAAATATGTTTGAGGACCACCACCACCACCACCACCACCCACACAAATGCACTCACACCCTTTTTCTCTCCTATAGCTATATAGCTATGGTACCTGGACAATTAAACCCAAGCTAAAGTGGGATCATCCTATGCATGTTTTCTCAAAGATAAATCCTACTATTTTCAATAGGGCTTACTCTCAGGTAGGTTTGCATCAGATTACTGCCTTACAATCTTTTAGACTGCTATTAACCTTGACAGCTCATACTTCATCTGGTGGATCTGAGGTCTGCATTGGGTGTTTAGTACCTGGACTAGGGATGTGCAAATTAGCAAAACTTGAGCTCACCGAAGTGAGCTCCAAATTCCATCTCCAAGCTCATCCTGACTGAAGTCCATATCAGATTGTGAGCTTTTAAAATGTTATTTTCACATGAAAAAATGTGTTGTATGATGGTGCATATTTTTCCACATATAGGCCTCAATTTTGCACATCTTTGAAATATACACATTCTTCTCCCATTGATTAAAATGTACTTGTGGGGATTTTTCAAAAGTACCTGTTTTTCATACGCATTTTTTAAAATGTATGCAAGCTGTTGAATGCATGTCTTTTGGTCTGCAAATCATGTTGCGAGATCAGACATGTAGGGACTTTGACCATGGATTGCAAACAAGTCCATGTTCAATCTGGAAGGTGTGGAGTGGGTAAATCCTCATCAAAACTGAATGGAAACAAATTATCTGAACCAGTGTCACCAGGCAAAATGAGGGGGTGTTCAGTAGTTAGAGTGTTAAGGTTGATAGAAGCCTCTGACATAAGATGATGGATCCTGAGATCTGAACTGGTGAACCAGGATCTGGACCAGTATTTGAAGGCCAAAGTTGTTTCCTTGGGTATTGAGCCATCTTCTAGGCCAGGAGGCAATGAGCTGCCATTTTACCACTTGGATGTAAAAAATAAAGTAAACAGTCAGTATGCCCCCTCCCTCTCTCCCTCACTCTCTAGCAGTTTGTTTCTACCATGGTGGCTTTGACAGCTCATTCATTCACCACTGTGGCTGTCCATTCAAATCTACCCTTCCCTTAGTCTCAATGCTTAGAGTTTGTTCTCTTCACAAGCTATTTTGTCATAAAAGTTCTGCAAACAGCAGTTCAACCAGTCATAGATGAGTGGGCCATTGCATTTGCAGAGTAAAATGCACTTGGCAACTATCCAATGGGCAGAGGAGGAACTCAAGGAGCCATTGTCTGAAATGTGGTATGCCAGATTAAACAGAAACCATACGTTTAATTGAACCTAAGTGGCTCTTGAAGAATGAGCTTTGTTTGGAGCCCATCCCTGGAAATTGCCATGTGCCATTTGTTAGGACCCTAGGGCAGTATCCATTGATGTCATTCCTCAAACTCAAACAGCACTAGCAGAGCTCCACTGAATCTTTCCATTGTGCAAATGGCTGCCCATTATGCTAGTTGTGTAAGCAGTTGCACAGCTGGCTGTACAACACATTGCTTACTGTGTCTCACAATGGGTTTCACAATGGTTGCACAAAGAGTTATATGCAGTGGGTCACACACAAAGGGTTGCACAACATATTTCACAAACATAATGCATAACCATGCTTGTGCAAACATAACTTTAGCTGGATTCTTCACTTGTGCATAGTTCAGAACCTAGTTGCTGCCAGCACAACATCATTTGCTCTAATGGAATGACACAGTTGGATACTGCCCCATGTGTTCAAAATATCACAGAATATAGTATTTTGCAGGAATCAGCTAGCAGCAACAGTGCATTTACTAGTTTTCATTTGCTCTAATTATTTATATCTTGACTTTAAGTTGCTATGGTGGAAGAATCTGTCCAAGGGTCAAGTCCACCAAGCTTTTGGTGGCTCAGTCCCCTGGACTGGAGTTCAGGTTGCTGTTCCTGAGCTGGCCCGAACCAACCTGTGTGAGTCGGGCCAGTTCATGGACTTCCACTGCAGCACTGCCATTCACAACCCCCTTGCACTTTCCTTGGCGATGCACAGCAGCAGTGGTGGGCGGTGGCGGCAGGAGGCCCTGGGAGGGAGAAGGAGAGACTTGTGCACAGAGATCCCACCACTGTGCACAAACCCTTCCTTCTCCCTTCCAGACCCCGGAAGACATTTACACACAGCGGGGTCACTGTGAGTGAGTCTCTCCTTCTCCCTCCTGGGGCCCAGGAGGGAGAGGAGTAGTTCGCACACAGCGACCCCGCCACTGTGTGCAAATATTTCCTCCTTCCTACCAGACATCAGGAGGGAGAAGGAAAGTCTTGTGCACAGCAGCCCACCATGGCTGGGCATCTGTGAGTTCCAGTATGGAGCCTGTGTCTTAGCTTTCTAATGCAAGCTGAGCCAGGGGCTCAGGAGAAATCCATCAAGCCCCAAGAGTACCAGTGATTACCCCACACCAGACTTCCCTGCCTTTAAGGATCCATATATTTCCAAGGCGGCTAACAAGTAAAGTCAACAACATTAATGCAGTCACATGAAACAACATCACATAGCAAGTGACCAGGATCCATCCCACAGGCCATTTGGTGTCAATTGACCAAGGGCAGGGTGAAGACAGGTCAGTCCACCTGGAGCAGTCTTCGGGGTGTGCTTTGCCTTCTTCCCTCATTCTCCTGTTCCATCCTACAGGGCAGTTGGTGGTAGAGGGATTGGGTGGGGGGAGTAATCTTTGGCTTGTCCCTCCCTCTTTAATGGCTTCTAAGTTAAAAAGCAAAACAAAACCCAACACAACAACAACTGAGAAAATATATTTCAAGGATCAACATTCACAAGTAATTACTGTGAATCCTTAGAAGAGCCTTTTTAGATCAAGTTTAGTCCAAATGCTTTGAATTAAATGATTTGCAGAGTGGTTGCTAAAACATCCCAGTAAGTGCTTTTTTTTTTTTAATGAAAAGGAGTGGAGTTAAATATATGCTGCTGAACAGAATTAGTTTTATACATTTATTTTTTTAAAAAAGGGAAAAAAAGTTTATTTATTACATTTCTATATCCCCACTAGTCAAAGCTCTCTGGCCAGTTCACAACAATTAAATCCATAAAATAGAACATAAGATAGATACAATATTTATTTCTTTGTCTGTTTGTTTAAAACATTTGTATCCTGTCCTATATCATTAAGATCTCAGGGCAGCATACAGATAAAATCAATCAATTTAAACAGTATAAAATGATACATAATTTAAACAGCTAAAAGCATATTATACTATTAAACAAGCTAATACCAGTTAGAAAATCTAATACAATAAAACAGTTAAAACAGTGTGAAACATTAGAGAATTCAATAAGACCTCAAAGGCTTTGGTGAAAAGCCATGTTTTAACTTGGAGCCAAAATGAAACGGATGTCTGCACCAATTGGGCCTCCAAAGGGAGCGCATTCCACAACTGGGGTGCCACAGCAGAGAAGGCCCTCTCCCACATTCCATCATAGTATATGTCTCACACTGCTGGGATTCAGAGGAGGGCCCCTCCAACAGATCTCAATCCTCGGGCAGGCATATATAGGGAGAGGTGCTCCCTCAAATATCGTAGTCCCAATTTTTCCACTTTTAATTCTCCATCCTCCTGCCCAGTTGAGAAAAACAGATCAAGTCTTGTCCTCTTACATGTGTTGATAGGGATGTACGAAAATCACTTACCTTTCAGGGATTATGCTGATGGTGCGGGGTGAGGTGTTCCGTCCCTCCCCCAGAATACTCGCCGGGGGGGGAGGCACTCCGTTCCTCCCCCCCCGGAATCCTGGCCGGCCGGCTGTGCTCCGCAGCAATTCTGCGGAGCTGCCGTCTGGCTCCGCCAGCAGCCAGACATCCAGCCGCTGGCTAGCAGGGAGGCAAATGGCGGCGACGGTAGCCACCGCCGTTTGCGTTCCTGCAGTCAGCTGAGATAGGCTACGTAAACGTTTACGTAGCCTATCATGGCTGAGTAAAACAAACAAAAAACAAAAAACGCACGTACGCAAATGGCGGCGCCCATGGGCGCCGCCATTTGCGTTCCTTATTTTGGCACGTCTTAGTCTATGTAAACATTTACTTAGACTAAGACGGCGAAAATAAGGGGAGCGCAAATAGCGTAGCATCTATGCTATTTGCGTTCCCCTTATTTTTGCAGTCTTAGTCTACATAAATGTTTATGTCGACTAAGATGTGCCAAAATAAGGAATGCAAATGGTGGCGCCCATGGGCGCCGCCATTTGCGTACGCGCATTTGTTTGTTTTTTACTCAGCCATGATAGGCTACGTAAACATTTATGTAGCCTATCACGGTGTGTTTTTTTTTAATCTAGCCGTGATAGGCTACGTAAATCTTTATGTAGCCTATCACGTTTTTTTGTTTTGTTTTTGTTTTTAACTGGAAATGGCGGTGGTGGCAGCCAGTCGGAAGACCAGCCGCCGCCGCCGCACCGCCGCCAGAGCTGCCGCCGGAGCCGCCGCTGCCAGGAAGATCCGCCCCAGGTAAGTCTCGTCCCGGGGGGGGGGGGCAGACCGTTCCGCCACCGATTTCAGGGGGCCAAATGCACTGGCATTCGGCCTCCCCGAGATCCGTGGCGGAATTCTCTGACATCTCTATGTGTTGGGCTAATAACATGTTGGGACAGCCCCATGATTGTCAAGGCAGCCATTAAGTCCTAAAGCACCCCAGATCCAGGAGCCTCTACATGGAACTCGAAATCCCCCAGAACCATTATTTAGTACCCACCCTTCTGTGAACCTCAGATCGAAGTTGGTGCTGCACTGAGTACCTAGGAGGGCACAGCTGAGAGAGATTAACCCCTCCCAGTCCCCAAACCCAGGCCTCAGTTTTCTTCAACTGGTCTGTTCATCCTCCAATGCCATACCCCCTATCTATGACCACACTGATAGTGATAGCACACACACACACCCATTATCCAATGATTTTCCCAGGCACATGTTAAAATAACAGTATAAAATAGAGAGACCTGGCCCTCGGTACAACAGCTAACAAGATGCAGGAGAATGTCTGCAATTGTTCCTCTGTTCTCCAAGCTGCCACCATGTGCTGCTGGTGGTTGCTTGGGTGTATTGGGATAAAGAGTTGTGAAATGTCCACCTCTGCTGGTAGTTGTATCTTCTTCTTAAGCAGACAGACAAGGCTCTGGACTGGAGGCAAAATATGAAACAAACAAACAAATAAACAAACCCCTCATCTCCACCAGCAATGTTCGTGTTGCCCAGCCTGCTCTCCCCAGTGATGCCACAGGCTCAGAAACAAAGGCCAAGAGCCCTTTGGCTCTTGCCCTTCAGATCTAGCCACAGGCTCATGCCTCTGCCTTTAAACACCTGCAAGGGAAGGGGAGAAGGATGCAGATGGCCTCAGCCAGTGTGTCAACTGGTCAAACAGGCCCTCCCTCCAGCAAGCTCCATGTTTTAATAATACAGAAGTGTTGTAGCTTGTTTAATTTATATATGACACTGTTGTTGATGTTGTGTTTAAAAATGTATAGTACTGAAGTTCCTGTTAACGTTGACATGCACCAAATCATAATTAGCATTTAGCAGACTGACAGTAACTGCTGGGAAGTCTCCATTTTTGGAAGATACATTTAATGGATTTCTATGGAGCTTAAAATCTGGAGTGATATAACCTGGCCTTCTATTTCTGCAGGTATTTTTCACTTTGCCATATGCTAACATGGTACACAGGGATATACAGTAACTTCCTTTCTGGGATTTTTAGACTACAATTTACCCATTTCACACCTCCCAGACCCAGACACAGACCTAAATGTAATCTTCAGTCAACATCCATACATTTCCGAACTTGTGATGTGATTCAGAGATGAAAGAAAGATGCATTCAGAAATGCATACATTTGAAAAATACTCATGAAAAGGTGCATACTTTTGAAAAAAAATGTGCACATAAATGGTTTAATTAATGGGAGAAAAATAATAATTTTCAAAAAATGAACACAATTGATGTGTGTGATGCATCAGCAACAGAATAATATTGTGAATCAGTTGGGTTAATTGTCATCATGTTTCACACTCAAAAGCAAAGACATTTGCCAAAGCAGTCAGGTGCAGACCTGACCTTTGCTGGTCATTGTTGACCTTGCCATCTACATCAAATGGTTGCTTTGTCGTATGGATCCAACAGTATTCTCAAACATGCTGCTTTCTAGGGACACTTATCCACCAACACAAATATTTAGTTTTTGCAGAGAGAGACAGACAGAGACAGAGACAGAGAATGAGAATCATGGATATGCTCGATATCCCTAGCACTTGGAGAGAAGGTCTTTTTAATCTGAATGGACTGCACAGTATAATCTGTTTCTAATACAAAGTATTATATCCAATTCATAGCCCAGAGCTCATCTAAACCCATGGCATTATCTTTGACATTTCTACTGGACAGTAGCTGGATTGAAGTCATAATCATATTTAGAAATGTCATTATTAAGTTTTGAAAGCTTTAACATTTTCCATTGTTTCCCTATTTAAATTGATTTTTGTCTATGAAGCAGTTAAGAACATCATTTTCCCATTAAGAGAATTGTCTGTAGCATTGGGATAATATGATATGTCTTTGAAAGACAGAGAGCTTTAGTTTCTCTCCTTCTTTATTCCCAGCAGGTCAATTCTAAGAGTTACTTCACACACACACACACATACACACACACACACACACACTCCCCTATACAGGAAGTCACATGGGACAGACCAATCGTAGGACTACTTCCCATGATACAACCATCTCTTTTCATCGCAGTATTTGGTTTTTGCTGGGCTTATCTTCTAGTTTTCCTGGCTTGTATAGCTCCCTTTTATATGGCCTATCTATCTATCTATCTATCCGCTATTACTTCAAGTAGCTCAAGATGGAGTAAATCATGCCAGTCTTACAGTGTGATCCTATGCATGTATACTCAGAAGCATTCCATTGAGTGCAATGGGACTTATTCTCAATTTTATGTGCATAGGATTGCAGCCTTATCCTCACAACAACCTTGTGAGTTGGGCTGGGCTGAAAGACAGTGACTTCCCAATAAGCTGAGTGTGAATTTGAACTCTGGTAAACAGAGTTCAACTCCTTCACAAACAGTCCAGCACACCATATTGACTATCTATAATCCAAGACTGAGTACTTGAGTCTGACAAGCCAGTGTATGATATGAAGTGGACCTCAGATTCAAACAAATATTAATCATGACTTTTACTGTTCCATACTTTTAACCTCCCAGTATGCTTTAAATATCTATCAAAGGTTAGACAGAGATTTAGGGACAGGCACGCAGCAGAACTACTGACTGTGTAAGATGGTTCCTTAGAGCAAAACGAATAAGGCATAAGTGAATTGTGTGACAATATTTACTACTCTGGTGGTTAGAGAGGGCATAATAAATATGGCCAAGAGTTCAGATCAAGGTTAAAAGGTAGCAAAAGATATTATCGGGTATACTTCAGGCAACCAGGACATAAAGTTCATTGACATATCACAAAAATGCTCAGATGATCATGCCGTTTCCTTGATCCAAGATATTGTTTGCTTAGCCGGAGGCACTCTATTACTCAGATTCTCTACTAGGAACACAAATTTAACATCCCTTCGCCTATGAGAATCATGCAAAGAAATCTTGTTTGAAAACTCATTACTGATCAGGGGCAAACACAGAAAGATTCATAATCTGGGAATCAAAATACAGGTTTTTGCAGATGTTAAATACTAGAGTAAGCAGTGATCAAAATAATTTATTTGCATAGCCTGATGAAATGAATAAATCATCTATTCTGTACTCATGACATAAAGTGGCAACAAGAACTGGCAGGTTAATCCTATCTGCCATAAGAATATAAGAGCCATGCTGGATCGAGCCAAGGGTCTATCTCACCCAGCATTCTGTTCACACTGACTGTGGTCAGCCAGCTGCCCACGAGAAACCCAGGACATGAGTGCAATAGGACCCACCCACCCATGGTCCCCAGCAACTGGTGGACAGAGGCATACTGCTTCTGGCACTGGAGGTAGCATCTAGTAGTATCTAGGGATGTCTGAGAAATCTGCAGTGGAATCAAATGAGTTTGGATTTCTATGAATCCAACCTCCGGATTCCATAGCAGACCTGCTTTTCCCAAGTCACACAGATTCTGTGAACTTGCAGACTGTTTGTTTTGTTTTTACCTTCTGGAATTTTATGCAAATTTAGTCATATGCATGGAATAATAATTTTAAAAACTGCCAGAAATGCACATTTTCCCCATAGGCGAAAGCAAGAAAATGTGTGTGTGTGTGTGTGTGTGTGTGTGTGTGCGCACATTCTCTCAAGTGCAGATTTCCACAAATGTGAATTTGCACAAGTCTGGGAAATAGGAAAAAAATCCAATTCCATCAATGAGTGGACGATGGAATGAAAGACACCTGACAATCCATGAAACATAGATGGAATGGATTTTACAAAAGTCCCTAGTAGTAACCACTGAATAGCCATTAGTAGCTTTATTACCCTCCTGAGATGAGTCTGGGAAGACCAGACTTATCTCAGCCACACATACATACAATTTGCTTCTGAGCAAAATATAAAGTGCTGGTTCTTACCTTTAAAGCCTTACATGGTCTAGGTCCAAGGTACCTTAGGGGGTGCTTTCTCCCCTCTGTCCCAGTCCACCACCTAAGGTCCTCTGAGGGCTCTCTGCTGCGGCTGCCTAATGTGAGACTGAAGCCACATGCAAGAGGACCTTCTCCTTTGCTGCCCCTCAGTTGTGGAATGACCTGCCAGTTGAAATGCACCTGCTGACCTCACTGAAGGTTTTTAAGCAGGCATTAAAGATGCTGTAATTCCGGCAGGCCTTCCCTTTTGAGAACTCTTGTTCCTTTTGCTGACTTCTGTATACTGTTTTTAAGCTGTGTCATTTTAAGCTGTGTTGCTTTATTGTTGGATTTTTTAAACTTGTTTTTAGTTCAAATTTGTTTTAGTTCTATGTTGTTTGTATATATTGTCTGTATGCTTTTATGTAAAGTTTCTTTTAAACTCTGTATATTCCATTTTAAAGTTTTAACTGTTGTAAACTGCCCAGAGGGCTTCAGCTATGGGGCAGTATAGAAATGTAAATCATCATCCTCCTTAAACTGTATGGCCAGAAGGGCACCAACAGTAAAAAGGATTAAGTGCAATGCCTTCCTCTCCCCTCCATCCATAAACAGAATGGCCATGGCCAGAGAGTATGTTTGTGTTGCCGTCAGGGGACTTAAGCAGTTCGTTCATTCATAAATGAATGAATGAATGAATGAATGAATGAATCAAATCACCCAGCTGTATCTGTAGAGGGCTCACAGTAGATTGTCACATGTAATTGCAACTAGAGATGGATGAATCTGTCAGATACAGTTTCTCGAGTCTGGTTCATTCCTATCACTGAGAATATTTAAAAGAAAGTTTGCATGAAAATTTGCATGCATTTTTGTGTGCGTTTTTCCTAATACAAATACGCTTGTGGAAAACTTTGTCTACACATTTTTGCAACCAATTTTCCTATCATCTATCTATCATCTGTTATTATCTCTAGGTCACCTTTAAGGGTAGAACCCTCTCATATTGAACTTTATGGTTCTTAATATACACATGTTGTATGCATTTTTATTATTATTATTATTATTATTATTATTGTAGAAGGCTATTGCAAAATTTAGAGAAGTGTGAACTTTGAAGGATAACTGAGTTTCAGTTCACATATTAGTTCAGAAGTGCAACACTAGGTGGTTTCACATTAAAATGTGAACAAAACAAATGTCTCCCCTATCCTGAATTGCAGCTTCCCACAATTTTTTTTCTTTATATTTCTTTAAAAGCAGCTATGGGATGGAGGTGGGGGATCTAATTGTTTGCCCCGGTGCCATGGAGCACTAGTAGCCATGCCATGAAGATGCTGTTAGCAGCACAATTTGTGCTTATATGATTCATTTTGTGTAGATAATAGCAGACTGGGGACTTGATCCACAGAGTAGAACTTGAAATAAATACTGTGGATGTGTAGTGATGAATATGATCCTTCCATCCATTGTAGCTTCCTATGCAGCTTCCAAATTGCATGCTGACATTTTATCTGTTGATGTTCCGAATGATAGAAGAGACATTCAGTGAACACTGATCATGTTCAGAGTCAGAGAAAGCACCTCATCCTCTTCTTTGACCTGAACAAGATCTTTGAACTACTGAGCCAATTAGCTGGTGAACATCCATCAGTATCAAGAGTCAGGCTTTGACTTTGGGCATAGATATGACTTTTCTTGTCTGTCTTCTGTCTCATCAGGATTTGTGAGATATTTCATGCAAATTTGTAACTTTCATGCAACTGTGTAACTTTCCAGGCTGCAGCACATAAAAATAATCTGAGTCTGTTTTCAGAAACCAAGGGTGACATGGCACCCACTCTCATGGCTTTCTGGAGCCAGGTTAAATCTGATGATGATGATGATGATGATGGTGATGATGCATCCCATGCATTTTATCTTTTAAAGTTTTATAGATCTGTTTTGTTTGGGTGTTGCAAATATAGAATTGCTGTGGTTTATTGGTTTGGTTGTTTAGCTTATTTATGTGTGAGTTTATAGTATACTTAAGATTTTATTTAGGGCTGTGCACTGCCTCGTCATGAAGACTGAATAACGAGGCAAAGAGTGTTTATTCGGAGCAAAATCCTCATGATATGAAGTGGGTCAGAACAATACTGAGGCAATCCAGGACGAAGCTCCCCCCCCAATGAAGCGCCTCCTCCGCCTCGTATATTTGAGCTCTGCTTAATGCCTGAGCAGTCCAGACAGGCTGTCTCCAAAATGTATCAGCTTCTGAAAGCTCACACAGAGGGCTAGGAGGAGGGAGGGGAAAGGCGAGTCGATGCGGGAAGGCAGCAGGAGGCAGGAAGGCGAGCGCAGGAAGAGGAGGGAGTGTGCTTTGGTGAATAGGAACTCTTGGCCAGAACCGATGCCAGCAGTCTCCAATCAGAGAGAGTGGTGGAGGAAGGGGGTATATATACTTCGGCAAAAGGCTGCATTCAGTTATTGCACTAGCTGTGTCTTTGGGAGAGGGCTCGTGTATGGGTAGATGATCATGTGTGCGCGCGTGCATTATTTGGAGTTCTTCCTTCTATTCCTTTTTTTTCCGATTGCCTCATTGCCATTAGGCTTTCCTCAATATTTATATTAAAAGGAAACAGCTTGGTTGTAGTGGGATCATTCCCTCACTCCTTGCTCAACTGTCCACTTTGGGACAGTGTCTTAGCAGCACCCATTCCAGCTGCTTTTTCCTATTACTTTCTAGCTCCAACTCATTTGTTATTTGTATTAGATATATCCATCTCTCCTTTCTATATTTTTTTTTCAAACTAACTTGTTAGTTTGAAAAAAAAATAGCTTTTCCTCACTTTAAAAAAATAGCTTTTCCTCACTTGTTGCTGCTATGCTCCCCCTTCCCTGCCATTCCTGTGTTTGTTTGTTTATGTTGTTTGTGGACTCCAGCAAGGGCTGTGTATGTTGTTTAAGGCTGAAACTCACTTCTGTTTTCTCCATTCTGTTTCCCTGTCGTTTTTGTTAGTCAACTCTGACTCTTTTAGATTTTTAAAAACCCAGTCTTATTTTGATATTTAAAAGCAAACATTGACTTCTGGGCATGCCCCCCCCCCCGCCGCCTTTTTAAGACACATTCAAGCATTTAGTTTTTTTCTTCCTTTCTAAATTCTTAAAGAAAGGCATATTATAGCAGGCTATGTATGTAGGGTTTGGTGTCCCCCCCCGCCCCGTCCCTGTGCTGAAGTGAACCATCTGTGTCTTCTTTGTGTTGATCCTTGTGTTGACCCGACCCCTCTTCCATTGTTCCCCCCAACTCGTGTGGTGCCCCCCACCAGGGTCAAGGCAGGCAGTCTGTGTCTCCTCCTTCCCTGAAATGTCAGGGCAGCATTGTGTGGGGCCACTTTGAGTTGGGAGTGGATCCCAGTGCTGCCGTGTGCCGCCACTGCAAGGCGTCTCTGAGCAGGGAGAAACAGCCAGGCCACTACAGCACCAGCAGCCTGCTCCTGCTCTTAAGGAGGCAGCACCAATCGGTCTTACTTGGGGGGGGGATGCCCCCACATCCCAGCAGGCCAGCAGCAGGGGCAAGCAGAAGGCTGGTAGTGGCTCTGGAACTCCTGCAAGCTCTCCATCTCTCACCCACAAGGGACTTAGGCAGGCCACCATAGAGGAGATGGGGTAGGGGAAATATGGGTCCACCAAGTGGAGATTTCCAGCATTCAAAAATCAGTTAACCTTCTGGGATAGGGACTATCCATGTTCATTCAAGGTACATTCAAAATACTCATTTAGTGTGTGCTAGAAATGAACAAAAGCAGATAAAAACTAACCTCTTCCAGCCTGTCTGCCAGGTAATGTGTGTATCCAGTGAGTCTTCTGAATAAGGGTTGTTTTGCACTTCAAAGAAACCTGCAGCAGAGATTAGGGATAGTGACCTCTGCTTCAACACACTTTCCCTTCTGAGTTTGCTCTGAGTTTTTGGGGATATCAAATTCAACCTGCGCCTAGCACACAAGCCAGTGGGCCGAACTGTCTGGACTTTGGCAGGTGGGATGCCCTTGAGAGGGGCTGGGAGAGTACCATGTGTCATGCACATCCATGGAAACAGGGAGAAGTTATGGCTCTTGCTTTGGGAGCTTCTATGGAAAACATAAGATTTTAACCCTGTCTAGCACAAAAACCACTTGGCCAAACTGTCAGAAATTTTGCAAGTGGCCCCCTCTCCACGTGGGTGGAGAGGTCTCCAGGTTGTTGCCTGTATCATTAAAAAACTAAAAAAAAGTTAGGACCATTTATGTTTTACCATGCAAATCAATGGGAAAACACCAAAATGGGGCAATTGCAATTTGGATCCGAGTCAAAGTGAAGGGGGTCTGAATTGATCCAAGGCAGATAGGGGTTGCTTTTGAGGATCCTAAGCAGCATCCAAAGCAGATGGGGGGGGGGTCCACACACGGTCCTAATTTTATTGAAAGCTGCTCTGATAATGTATTGGATGACTATAAATCTAAGTAACAAAAATAACAATATCATCATGAGTTTATGAACATGCTAATTGGAATCTGTGCATTTATCTGCATGGCCTGCTATGTCTATCTTCTTCTATACTTCCACATTCAAATCAGAACATGGAAATCAGTAGGGATGTTGAAGAACTCTGCCACGGACTCCAGTGAGGCTGGATTCTTTAGAATCCACCCCCCTGGAGTCCGTGGCGGAACAGCCTCCCCCCGCCACCCCCCAAAATGCCCCCCGGAATGGACTTACCTGGTGCCGGCTGCAGTGGCGGCAGATGCGGCAGCGGTGGCAGGGGATTCAGCGGTGGATGCGGCAGCTCCAGCTCGTCTTCTGGCCACTGCCAGGCTGCTGCGGCCGCAAATGGCGGCCGTCGTAGTGGCCACCATTTGTGTGCCTGCATTAGGCTGTGATAGGCTATGTAAATACTTACGTAGCCTATCACGGCAAAGGGCAGGGGCACAAATGGCAGCCGCTACACCATTGGCACCCCTGCCTTTTGCTGTAGCGTCCGCCATTTGCATCCCTGCCTTTTGCCATGATAGGCTACATAAATACTTACGTAGCCTATCATGGCTTAATGCAAGGATGCAAATGGCGGACTGAATTGCCTCTCCGCCACCCCCAAAGCCTTGGACCGGAACCAGGTAAGGGATCCATACATCCCTAGAAATGAGGTAGCACACTGTGCCAAAAATTTATTCCGCATTGTTTTTGACCATTTTCATTCAATTTCATAGAAAATAAAATGCTTTCAAAAATACATTCAAATGAGAAGAAATTTCAGAGGAATTATCATGGGTTGGGTTTGGGGGGTTTGTGCTTAGCTTACTTATGAAGTGGCCAAGGAGTGTGTACAAGTGTCCTGTCCTTCATTGTACAATCATCTCTCTGCACCTGCATTAGAGACAAGATGTATCCACAATCATCCCTCAGAAATTTAACATTTAGAAGATCCTAAGAAAGGTGCTGAACATAAAGAATGACAACTAGAGGTGAGACAACATTTCTCAGATGGCATTTATCTCAGAAATGTCCTGAGGGTTTCTTTTTCTTACCCCAGTAGAAATAAAAAGCCACTTTGCAGGATTTCCCCAAATTTTATTCCCCAGTTTTGGTCAGTTTGCCTCCCTTGTCTTCCCCGTGACAATGCCCAGGAACAATGCTAAGTATGGGGTATTGTGGAGTATACAAAATGGGGGCCAGGCTACCAACACAGTTGCTGCTGTTGCCACTTGCAGTCCCTGCATTAGGCTGTGATAGGCTACGTAAATACTTGCGTAGCCTATCACAGCGAAGAGCAGGGGCACAAATGGCAGCCGCGATCCCCTTCATGGATCACTGCCTTGTTGTGGCGAAGGGGCTTGCGTAACTCAGTGAAGCCATAAGCTATGCCATGCAGGGCCACCCAAGACGGACAGGTCATGGCAGAGAGTTCTGACAAAATGTGGTCCACTGGAGAAGGAAATGGCAACCCACTCCAGTATTCTTGCCAAGAAAACCCCATGGAACGTATCACAAGGCTAAAAGAGATGACGCCGGAAGATGAGCCCCTCAGGTCGGAAGGTGTCCAATATGCTACTGGGGAAGAGCAGAGGGTATTTCCAAGTAGCGCCAGAAAGAGTGAAGCGGCTGGGCCAAACCCGAAAGGACACTCAGCTGTGGATGTGTCTGGTGGTGAAAAGAAAATCCGATGCTGTAAAGAACAATATTGTTTAGGAACCTGGAATGTCAGATCAATGAATCAAGGTAAGCTGGAGGTGGTCAAACATGAGATGGCAAGATTGAACATCGACATCTTGGGAATCAGCGAACTAAAATGGACAGGCATGGGCGAATTTAATTCAGGTGACCATCATATCTACTATTGTGGGCAAGAATCCCTTAGAAGAAATGGAGTAGCACTCATAGTCAACAAAAGGGTGGGAAAAGCAGTACTGGGGTACAATCTTAAAAATGATAGAATGATCTCAGTACGAATCCAAGGCAAACCATTCAACATCACAGTAATTCAAGTCTATGCCCCAACCACTGAGGCCGAAGAAGCTGAGGTTGATCGGTTCTATGAAGACCTACAACACCTTCTAGAACTAACACCAAAAAAAGATGTCCTCTTCATCATAGGGGATTGGAATGCTAAAGTAGGAAGTCAAGAAATCACCGGGATAACAGGCAAGCATGGCCTTGGTGTACAAAATGAAGCAGGACAAAAGCTAATAGAGTTTTGCCAAGAGAACATGCTGATCATAGCAAACACTCTTTTCCAACAGCACAAGAGGCGACTCTACACATGGACATCACCAGATGGTCAATTTCGAAATCAGATTGATTATGTCCTTTGCAGCCAAAGATGGAGAAGCTCCATACAGTCAGTAAAAACAAGACCTGGAGCTGACTGTGGCTCAGATCATGAGCTGCTTCTTGCAAAATTTCGGCTGAAATTGAAGAACGTCGGGAAAACCACTAAACCGTTCAGGTATGACCTAAATCATATCCCTTATGAATATACAGTGGAGGTGAGGAATAGATTTCAGGGATTAGACCTGATAGAGTGCCTGAGGAACTATGGACGGAGATCTGTAACATTGTTCAGGAGGCAGCAACGAAATCCATCCCAAAGAAAAAGAAATGCAAGAAAGCTAAGTGGCTGTCTGATGAGGCTTTACAAGTAGCTGAGGAAAGAAGGGAAGCGAAAAGCAAGGGAGAAAGGGGAAGATATACCCAACTGAACACAGAGTTCCAGAGAATAGCAAGGAGAGACAAGAAGGCCTTCTTAAATGAACAATGCAAAGAAATCGAGGAAAACAACAGAATGGGAAAGACTTGAGATCTCTTCAAGAAAATTGGAGATCTCAAGGGAACGTTTTGTGCAAAGACGGGCATGATAAAGGACAAAGAAGGCAGGGACCTAACAGAAGCAGATGAGATTAAGAAGAGGTGGCAAGAATACACAGAAGAACTATACAGGGAAGATCTGAATGACCCCGATAGCCATGATAGTGTGGTCACTGAACTTGAGCCGGACATCCTCGAGAGTGAAGTCAAGTGGGCCTTAGGAAGCATTAGTAACAACAAAGCTAGCGGAGATGACAGTATTCCAGCCGAGCTGTTTAAAATCCTAAAAGATGATGCTGTTAAAGTGCTGCATTCAATATGCCGACAAATCTGGAACACTCAACAGTGGCCACAAGACTGGAAAAGGTCAGTTTACATTCCAATTCCAAAGAAGGGCAACGCCAAAGAGTGTTCAAACTACCGCACAATTGCGCTCATTTCACATGCCAGCAAGGTGATGCTCAAAATCCTACAAGCTAGGCTTCAGCAGTATGCGAACCGAGAACTACCGGAAGTACAAGCTGGGTTTCGAAGAGGCAGAGGAACTAGAGATCAAATCGCCAATATTCGCTGCATCAT
This sequence comes from Heloderma suspectum, assembly GCF_057233095.1. Classification (NCBI taxonomy): domain Eukaryota; kingdom Metazoa; phylum Chordata; class Lepidosauria; order Squamata; family Helodermatidae; genus Heloderma; species Heloderma suspectum. Next base: position 9,794,167 of record NC_139466.1, read on the forward strand.
GGAGAAAGCAAGAGAATTCCAGAAAAACGTCTATTTCTGCTTCATTGACTACGCTAAAGCCTTTGATTGTGTGGATCACAACAAACTTTGGCAAATTCTTAAAGTGATGGGAGTACCAGACCACCTTACCTGTCTCCTGAGAAACCTGTACGAGGGTCAAGAAGCAACAGTAAGAACCAGACATGGAACAACCGATTGGTTCAAAATTGGGAAAGGAGTACGACAAGGCTGCATATTGTCACCCTGCTTATTTAACTTATATGCAGAGTACATCATGAGAAATGCCGGGTTGGATGAATCAGAGATCGGAATTAAGATTGCCGGGAGAATTATCAACAACCTCCGATATGCAGACGATACCACCCTAATGGCAGAAAGCGAAGAGGATCTCAAGAGCCTCTTGTTGAGGGTGAAAGAGGAGAGTGCAAAAGCTGGTTTGAAACTCAACATTAAAAAAACTAAGATCATGGCATCTGGCCCCATCACTTCCTGGCATATAGAAAGGGAAGAAATGGAAGCAGTGACAGATTTTACTTTCTTGGGCTCCAAGATCACCGCAGACGGTGACTGTAGCCATGAAATTAAAAGACGCTTGCTCCTGGGGAGGAAAGCTATGGCCAACCTAGACAGCATAGTAAGAAGCAGAGACATCACCTTGCCGACAAAGGTCCGTCTAATCAAAGCTATGGTTTTCCCAGTAGTAATGTATGGCTGTGAGAGCTGGACTATAAGGAAGGCTGAGCGCCGAAGAATTGATGCTTTCGAACTGTGGTGCTGGAGAAGACTCTTACGAGTCCCATGGACTGCAAGGAGGTCAAATCAGTCCATCCTAAAGGAAATCAACCCTGACTGCTCATTGGAAGGACAGATACTGAAACTGAAGCTCCAATATTTTGGCCACCTAATGCGAAGAGAAAATTCTCTGGAAAAGACCCTGATGCTGGGAAAGACTGAAGGCAAAAGGAGAAGGGGACGGCAGAGGATGAGATGGCTAGATAGCATCACGGATGCAATGAATATGAACTTGAGCACGCTCCGGGAGAGAGCGCAGGACAGGAAGGCCTGGCGTGCTATGGTCCATGGGGTCACGAAGAGTCGGACACGACTGAACAACAACAACAACACCACTTGCGCCCCTGCCTTTTGCTGCAGCGTCCGCCATTTGCGTCCCTGTCCCTACTTGCAGTGGCAGAGCAAAAAACAAAACAAAACACACAAACCAAACCCCTGAGGGGGAAAAAAATAAAAGAAAGAAGCTGTGTTACAACCCCTGCCAATGGTGAGCACTACCTGTGAGAAATTGCTGGAGAATTTCGTCTCCCACTGGAGAAATTCAGGAAAATCCCCCCACCCACCCACCCACAATTTCTCTGCCCACAGATAGGGTGGGGAATTTCAAGAGGTCATTTGTGCAAAGCACTAAAATGATATTGTTCGTTTTATGCACACATGCAAACAACCCATTTTAAACTTGCAGGCTTAGCGAATCTATCTGTCAAGTTTAAGGCTGAGCTAAGATTCCCCCCCTTCACATTTTCACACCCCCTTTCACAAACAACAAAGCAGGGGAGCGGGACTTCAGCAATTTATGGAATGGGAGCAAAGTTGGAATACTTTCCGATGGCAGCGGTGGCACTTCTCGGTGGCTGTCAGCTGCCATTTTTCACCTCCCATAAGTTCCACCAGAATGACACTGAATCATCACCAAGTGTCAGTCCAAGGTAGGGCTGCAGAACAAATCTTTGGTGGTGGTGCATTGCCCCCCACCAGGGTGCCAGTATGAAAATCTAAGAAGTATGTTGGTATTTTTCCTGAACTCTTGCTGAGTGTGTATTTATATAATGAAAGTGTTCTTGTGTGCATTCCTTCTTGGCTAGCTGGTGGGACGTGTGTGTGTGTGTGTGTGTGCACGCTCATCACTGAAACTCTAAAGTCATCTGTTTTAGGTTGGTCAGCTGCATCTGAGATCCTTCAAGGTACGTGTATACATAGGATTTCATCTTTAATCAGTTTCAGGACATCCTAGTTCCTTTCAGTGGTTTACTTAAAGAGCCCTGTTCCCTCTCAGTTCTTTTCTTCTTGTTTTTGAAGAAGAAGAAGAAGATCTGTGTGTGTGCATGAGTGAAATATATAAACACACATGCACGCACGCACATGCACATGCACAGAGAGAGGGGGGTGAGATTTGAAATGCAGGTGTGGATATATACACATCGCAGATGGGGGAGGGGGTCCTGCAAACATAGCAGGAACAGAAAGCTGTCATAAGGTGTGCACAAGCCAAAATAAATTCACACATTTTATAAATATAGATATATGGTGAAGTGGAATATTAGGTACAGAAAATCTGCAGAAGGCATACATGCATACAGATTCTCCCTGGCTCTCCAATTAAAACATGAACACGTCAGGGAGTTGACTAGGCTACAACCTCTCTCCTCCCTGTCATGCTAGCCTTTAGTGTCATCTTAAAAACAAAATCAAAATCGGTTAAATTGTGAACAGTAATAAAGGACTGTACCTGAATTTCATTCTAATGGGACTGTAACACCTTAATTAATTACATTGGCAAGAGCCCACCTCTGTAATTATCTTGTTAAGCTTGATGTTTGCTGCTCCCCAGAATTGAGCTCTCCAAAATCTCCTGACCTTGTGTGTGATGTTAAAGGCTGTTGTGCTCAAAACAGATGGGCTGTTGCTAATTAAGACAGACTGTTTGTTTCAGATGGAGCAATCTTATTAATGATCTCTCAGTTTTCAGTGTGTCACCCAGTAGGAATTTAGAACTTTGCTCATGCATTTGCTTGAGTTTGGCAATGTTACAATTACTGCAGAAACCTTTTCCATTGTCTATTTGTTTAAATATATGTCAAAATATGCAAATATACCACAATAATTAATATAAAGATGGATGAGTGCTCATGCCAGAGAAAGACAGGGACACCGGAGCTGATGTGTATAAAGTGGTTATTATCACATTTAGTTAGGACAGCAAAAAGGTTCTTAAAAACATTATATTTTAGAACAGGGGTGGGCAATTTGTGGCCCTCCAGATGTGTTGGCTGACAACTTCCATCAGCTCTTGCCAGTATAGTCAATGGTGAAGGATCATGTAAGTTGCAGGCCAAATCATCTAGAATACTACAAGTTTCCCACCCCTACTGTAGAAGCTCCCAAATGAGTTCTTCCAAAACTTGAATGCTCTTCTCATGTCCTTTCTCTAAGGATGGGCAACGAATGCTGTTCAAGATTCCCAGGATTCTCTCACCATTCATCTTGAATCTCCCCACATTTGTACAAATCTTGCCAAAATGTGCACAAATTCCCTAATTTGTACACATTTCCTCCATAGATTAAAGCAGGGCTGATTCAGTCTACTGAGAAAATTTGGACAAATTGAACGGAGAATCAGGAGCGAGATAAATGTGAGCACGTGTCCGACCATTTCCAAATATTTTCTGTGAACACATAACCATGTTCAGTGCTTTGAATGGGGCATGCTGACATGTTGGGTGAGCAAAAATGAAATTCTTATCCACCCCTACCTTTCTCCACTGAAGAGCAATCAGGAAAGAAGGCAATCCCCCCCCCCCTTCCATTCCCCATTTATTTAACTGGAGCTAATGTAAGTTTCCAACTGTCTCTTGGGGTAGCAGTGGCATCCAGGACAGAAGATCACCCAGCTGATTCACAACCTAACTACGAGTATGGGGATGCACCAAATGTATCAAATCAGGAAAGAGCTTGTAGATAACAGGAGCTGTGCAATGCTGCTGTTCAAAAAAGGGTGCACGACGATACAAATTGTTACAGTCATTTGCAGACTGGAAGGTCAGCAGGTCAGCAGTTCGAGACCCGAGTGCTGCGTGACGGAGTGAGCTCCCACCTTCAGTCCCAGGTTCTGCCAACCTAGCAGTTCGAAAGCAAGAAATTGCAAGCAGATAAATAGGTACCGCCTCGGCAGGAAAGGTAACAGCGTTCCGTGCACCTCGGTGTTCAGTCATGCCGGCCAAATGACCACGGAAGCATCTTTGGACAGCGCTGGCTCTTCAGCTTAGAAACGGGGATGAGCACCGCACCCTAGAGTCGGACACGACTGGTTGGGGACACCTTTACCTTTATATGGAGAGGCAGTGGTTCATATACAATTGCAGCCTCCAAGCAGTCCTGCATCCCAGAGCCCACTGTATGGGTGCCGATATCTGGGTGAACCAGCTTTTACATTGTACAGTATACTTCACTACAGTGACTTTAATTAGTGAGGGAAATATAATTAAGGTTCCTCTGATAACTTTTTATCCAGAGTTGTTGTTGTTCAGTCGTTAAGTCATGTCCAACTCTTCGTGACCCCATGGACTATAGAACGCCAGGCCTTCCTGTCCTCCACTCTCTCCTGGAGTGAGCTCAAGTTCATATTCATTGCATCCGTGATGCTATCTAGCCATCTCATCCTCTGCCGTCCCCTTCTCCTTTTGCCTTTAATCTTTCCCAGGATCAGAGTCTTTTCCAGTGTCTTCTCTTCACATTAGATGGCCAAAAAATTTCAGCTTCAGCTTCAGTATCTGTCCTTCCAATGAGCACTCAGGGTTGATTTCCTTTAGGATGGACTGATTTGACCTCCTTGCAGTCCAGGGGACTCGTAAGAGTCTTCTCCAGCACCACAGGTCGAAAGCATCAATTCTTCAGCGCTCAGCCTTCCTTGTAGTTCAGCTCTCACAGCCATACATTACTACTGGGAAAACCATAGCTTTGATTATACGGACCTTTGTCGGCAAAGTGATGTATCTGCTAGGGATGTCAGAGAATTCTGCGATGGATCTTGGTGAAGCCGAATGCCAGTGCATTCGACCCCCCAAAATCTGTCGTGGAATGAAGCCCCCCCCAACTCACGAAAGGCATGCAAGACGGAGCACTTACCTGCTGCCATCCGCGCCGCTTTGTGAATGGTGGCCATCCTGCGGCCGCCATTCACTTCCTCCTCTTCATAGTCATGATAGGCTACGTAAATACTTACGTAGCCTATCACGGCTAATGCAGGGACGCCATTTGCATCCCTGCAGAGGCCATGATAGGCTAAGTAAATACTTATGTAGAATATCATGTCATACTCAAATGGCAGTGGCTACCGCCAATGGCGTATGCTGGGGATTTTCCCCCTGCCATGATAGGCTATGTAAATATTTACGTAGCCTATCACAGCTCAATACAGGGATGCAAATGGCAGCGGCTACAACAGGGGCTGGATGTTTGCCACAGTTTGTTGTGATCCACACAATCAAAGGCTTTAGCATAGTCAATGAAGCAGAAATAGACGTTCTTCTGGAATTCTCTTGCATTCTCCATGATCCAGCGAATGCTGGCGATTTGATCTCTAGTTCCTCTGCCTCTTCGAAACCCAGCTTGTACTTCCGGTAGTTCTCGGTTCACATACTGCTGAAGCCTAGCTTGTAGGATTTTGAGCATCACCTTGCTGGCATGAGAACTGAGCGCAATTGTACGGTAGTTTGAACTAGGGATGTACGAAAGGGACTTACCTTGTCCTGCAGCTTGCTTCGCGGTGGGGGGGACGTGCTTCGCTTCTCCCCCCAAAATTCAGGCTGGGGGGGGAGGCGCCCCGCCTCGCCCGGCCGAAATTTAGGCCAGGGGGGGAGGCGCCCCACCTCGCCCGGCCACGAAAGAAAAAGTGGGAAAAAAAACGTGATAGGCTACGTTACGATTTACACAGCCTATCACGGCTAGATTTCCAAAGTCAGCCATGATAGGCTACGTAAATCATTACGTAGCCGATCATGGGTGACTTTGAAAAAAAAAAAGTGTGTACGCAAATGGCGGCGCCCATGGGGAGTTTGCGTTCCTTATTTGGTCCCGGTAGTCTACGTAAAGATTTATGTAGACTACGGCAAAAATAAGGGCAATGCTATTTACTATTTAAATCTTTACGTAGACTACCAGGACCAAATAAGGAACGCAAATGGCGGTGCCCATGGGGCACCGCCATTTGCGTACGCGCATTTTTTTTTTCAAAGTCAGCCATGACAGGCTACGTAACGATTTACATAGCCTATCACGGCTGACTTTGGAAATCTAGCCGTGATAGGCTACGTTAATCGTTACGTAGCCTATCACAGGTTTGTTTTTTTTGTTTTTACTTGATTTTGTAATGGCGGAGGGGGCAGCCGGTTGGAAGACTGGCTGCCACCCCTGCCCCTGACGAAATGCCGCCCAAGCGCCGCCGAGACCTGCTGCCAGGAGGAACATTCGCCAAAGGTAAGTCCCATCCCAGGGGGGTGGTGGAGAATTTCACCACCAATTTCGGGGGGCCGGATGCATTGGCATTCGGCCTCCCAGAGATTTGGGGAGAAATTCTCTGCCATCCCTCGTTTGAACACTTTTTGGAACTGGAATATAAATTGACCTTTTCCAGTCTTGTGGCCACTGTTGAGTGTTCCAGATTTGTTGGCATATTGAGTGCAGCACTTTAGCAGCAGCATCTTTTAGGATGTTAAATAGCTCAGCTGGATTACTGTCATCTCCGCTAGCTTTGTTGTTAGTAATGATTCTTAAGGCCCACTTGAATTCACTCTCAAGGATGTCTGGCTCAAGTTCAGTGACCGCACTATCACGGCTATCAGGGACATTCAGATCTTTCCTGTATAGTTCTGTGTACTCTTTCCACCTCTTCTTAATCTCATCTTGTCTCTCCTTGCTATTCTCTGGAACTCTGCATTCAGTTGGATATATCTCCCCCTTTCTCCCTTGCTTTTCGCTTCCCTTCTTTCCTCAGCTACTTGTAAAGCCTCATCAGACAGCCACTTGGCTTTCTTGCATTTCTTTTTCTTTGGGATGGATTGGGTTGCTGCCTCCTGAACAATGTTACAGTCCTCCATCCATAGTTCCTCAGGCACTCTGTCTATTAGGTCTAATCCCTTAACTCTATTCGTCATCTCCACTGTATTAGGGACAGGGGAGAATCTCTCCGTGAAACTTCGGGGGGCCGAGTGCCAACGCACTCGGCCCCCCGAAATCGGCGGTGAAATTCTCCGCCCCCCCCACCCCCCCCGGGATGGGACTTACCTTTGACGAATGTCCCTCCCGGAGGTGGGTCCTGGCGGCGGGTCCCGGTGGCAGTTTGGCGGGTTTTCGTCAGGGGCAGGGGTGGCAGCCGGTCTTTTGACCGGCTGCTGCCGCCGCCATTGCAAGTGAAGTAAAAAAAAAAAAAAAAAACGTGATAGGCTACGTAACGATTAACGTGGCCTATCACGGCTAGATCTCCAAAGTCAGCGTTGCCCTTATTTTCGCCGTATTCTACGTAAGTCTTTACGTAGACTACAGGGACCAAATAAGGAACACAAATGACGGCACCCTATGGTGGCCGCCATTTGTGTACGTGCTTTTTTTTTTTTTCAAAGTCACCCGTGATAGGCTACGTGATGATTAACGTAGCCTATCACAGCTAGATTTGCAAAGTCAGCCGTGATAGGTTACATAAATCGTCACGTAGCCTATCACGGATGACTTAAAAAAAAAAAGCGCATACGGATAATTGCGGCCCCCATAGGGAGCCGCCATTCCCGTTCCTTATTTGGTCGCTGTAGTCTACGTAAAGGTTACATAGACTACGGCGAAAATAAGGGCAACGCTATTTGCGTTGCCCTTATTTTCGCCGTAGACTACGTAAAGATTTGCGTATGTGCTTTTTTTTTTTTAAGTCACCCTTGATAGGCTACGTAACGATTTACGTAGCCTATCACGGCTGACTTTGCAAATCTAGCCGTGATAGGCTACGTTAATCGTCACATAGCCTATCACGGGGGCATTTTTTTTTTTTTTACTTTTAATTTCGCGCCAGGCGAGGCGCCTCCTCCCCGGCCTGAATTTCGGCCAGGCGAGGCGGGAAGCCTCCCCCCCCTGGCCTGAACTTCGCAGGGGGAGCAGCGAAGTGCCTCCCCCCCACCGCGAAAAGCTGCGAGACCAGGTAAGTGACTTTCGTGCACCCCTACTTCTGACCTGAGTGACTCATCTTCCAGCGTCATATCTTTTAGCCTTGTGATATGTTCCATAGGGTTTTCTTGGCAAGAATACTGGAGTGGGTTGCAATTTCCTTCTCCAGTGAACCACATTTTGTCAGAACTCTCTGCCATGACCTGTCCATCTTGGGTGTCCCTGCATGGCATAGCTTATGGCTTCACTGAGTTACGCAAGGCCCTTTGCCACAATAAGGCAGTGATCCATGAAGGGGTTTATCCAGAGACCAGCCCACAAGTGCCTGGACTTTTATGAAAATTATATAGATTCAAACTATTAGTTAGGCTTCCCTAAACAGACAGGATATTGTCTAGTCATGAGAGGCTTTTTAACGCTACCGTCCCTTATTGCATATGTTTTTTTGTTGTTGTTGTTTTGTTTTTTTAAAGCATAATAAATTAACCAGCAACTATCTGGTTGTTCAAACAAGAGAGATGATTGACTTGAGATGCTGTAGGGAGATTAGTGAAAGATGTTGTATCTTAGTGAGTTCTTGCAGGAACACAGAGTCTTTAAAGAACCAGGAAGGAACATTACATAGTTTGAGGTGTCATGCTGTGATGCCCTGTGATAACAAAGCTTTAATACCAGTTTAGCTGTTCATTATAATTAATCAGAAAGTTGGGGGGCTTGACAGCTCTTATTGAACCAGTCCTTCATGGACTCATTTAATGCCTTCTTTTGAAAGAAGCAACAGCCATGGGAAACACATACAAACCACAAGGTCAAATAGCTCCTTTAAACTACTTTGGAAGCTGAATAAAGGTGTCCCCTGGGCTGGGCTGTCGATTGCTATTGTGAGGTGGTAATCTAATTGTGTATAGCAAATCTGAACATGGTCACCAATCTTGTTGGATCTGGATTCAGAATCAATGGAACCAAAATATTTGACTCGTTTTTGGACTGTATTTGGGGTGGGGGGATGAGGTGCGGTGGGAAGGGGGGGATTTCTATGGCAATTATAATTTGGTAAAACTTTTGTCCAACTTAATGAACAATAGTGGTATTAAAGCTTAAAGTTAAACCCATAGACAATTAGGAAGTATTTCCATATCAGATGGAAGAATTTTAACAGGGAAAATGTGATGCATGAAACAGTAATTTCTTGCTAACAGGCACAAGGTCCCATTAAAGCTTCCCCCCCCCCCGCCCCAACCGCTGAATAATTTCACATTAGTTAGATACTCTCATTGCATATTTCTCTCACATTGGGGAAAAAAACATTCTGTTAATGACTGCCCTTGTTTCATTTATTAAGATCTACATCCCTCGCTCAAGACATCCTTCACAGACAGTGTAATTCATGGAAATTCAGACAGACTATCACCCTTTTCTGAAGGATAATGTTGTGAAGCATAGAGAAGCCATCTCTCTTAACACACTTCTTATTAAAGATAATGTGGTGTATGGAATTGCTTTTTATAAACTTGTATCATTTAAAAGAGGGGCTAAAACAAATTAGCTGTCCTCATTTCTTTTCCAGTTTAAATGCATAGCTTAACCCAACATGAAGAACCAAAGAGCCACAGTGACCCAGAGGATTTCCTGAAAATAAGAAACAAGACAGAGATAAAAATGGCAATAAGTAAATTTGCAAGCTCATGGCAAGCTGCCGTCCCTGTACTAGCAGTCTGCGTAGCTTTTCCTGCAGCCTCTTTGGTGGCTATTATGTTCCAAGCTACATGTTGCACTATTGATGCTTAAGAAAAGAAAACGTGTGTAATCAGGCCACATCTATTTTGAAGAAAAAGCAGCTGTGGGGCCCCAATTCTCTTGATCCAGATTGGACTCCTGCAGCAGTTCCCTTGAAAAATCACACCATGACCCTGCCCCACACATACTGCTATTTGCACCCACAGGTGCTGTATATTGGAACTGAGGGCAAGTAGAAAGCAGGTAGGAGATTAAGTCAGCTGTCTAAAGAAATAGATGAACCAGTATGGCCTAGTAATATGGCATGAGATTTGGGAGCAGAGGGGATCTGGGTCCCAAGGACACAAGAAGCTGTCTTATACTGGGTCAGGTGGGAAAAGAGGGCAGCACACACACACAACACACACATACACATACACACACACAACAGCAAAACCTCACAAAGGTACCAAAATGAATATTTATAATACTTGTCCTTGTAAATAGGGTTGGGTAAATCTACCAGTTTCACTTACTCCCGCATTCATATTTTGTCTCAAGTTTTCTCTCCCAAATATGAAGAATGCATTCTTATAAAAAATGAACTGAAATGAAATTCTCAAGCATCTCCTATTTCCATAGCACGTTAGACTGTTTGACATGCCATACACAACCTTGACTGGCAAAAAAAATCGCCATGCTCAATTGATATTTTGTAGTTGATGAACCCCCTTCATGGATCACTGCCTTGTTGTGGCGAAGGGGCTTGCGTAACTCAGGAAAGCCATAAGCTATGCTGTGCAGGGCCACCCAAGACGGACAGGTCATGGCAGAGAGTTCTGACAAAATGTGGCCGACTGGAGAAGGAAGAGACGGTGGTGGCGGCTGCCCAGGTAAGAAGCTGGGGGTTTGCATAGTGGTGTTGGGGGGCAGGCAGAGCAAAGCAGGATTCGGCCATCCCAATCCTACGAAGGGGTCAGGGCCGAGTTGGGTCGGGGCCACTGCAAATCACCCGAGCTGAATCGGGCCCTCCTTGGAAGCCATGAAGTGGCTTCTGAGTCAGATTGGGGTGTCCCTCCACAGCTCTACTCTAAAGATCTTCCTGATCTGGAAGGCTCTTTATAATTAATTTCTGTGTTTTTCCTGGACTTTGTGTGTGTGCCCACACCCACACAGCCGCTTTTTTAATGTACTGTTGTTTCATTTGTTTTCAGACTGCATTTATGCCATTTTAGTTGCATTGCATAACCTACTTTGTGAAGGCTTTTTTTTTTCTCTTAAAAAAGCAGGGGATAAATACCAAATGAAATCTTTTAAAAATGTATTCCGAACTCCCCAAAATTCAAATTCATCCCCATCATCATAACTTTTGAGGCATAGGTATAATATGGATATAATTAATAGACTGTGCTTTCATTGTAATATTTGGAAGTTAGTTTAATGACTTTCTTTCCTCTCCTAACTTCATTAGTTTCTTATATATGTCTTTTTTGAGAACAATAGCCAGTGGCCAGTTCACAACTCGCTTATTCCCTTGTACCCGACAAGAAACTCCAGGCTTGAGATGTCAGTGCGATCCGTAATTGGTGGGTGAGGAGACACAGAAAAAGTAATGACTTTGCTTAGGCCTCTACACCACAGCCCTCTGTCTAAATTAACAGTTGTTTGCCGGTGCAAAGTTATATTTCAAGTTGAAACATATAGAGGAAAACTTAAAGTGTGTGTGTGTGTGTGTGTGTGTAGGGGGGCAGTTTCCATAACTCATTTCTAGTTTATCTCATCCCACAGGGATAGAATGGATTGAGAGAGAGGGAGAGAGAGAATGAAATTCATTATCAATATTTACAGTTTGAGGAACTATCAATGGAAGTAGGAATCATGAAAAAATTATTAAAGATGGGCACTGTTGATGACAAGCTCTGTCAACAACAGTGACAGCTGTCCTTCCAAAAATAGGAATGACCAAACCTGGCCTTCCAGTCCCCTGAAATACCCAGTAGCCAGCCTCCTAAACCAAGATGCGCTGAAATTAGCACTGAAATTATGCAGAAGAATCACACCAACTAAAGGCTGGATAAAGGTTCATTAAGATAAAAAAAAAAAAGGGATAGAGGGATAGGGAAGAATGGAAATAGCAAGTTACACAAGAGAGTACAAAGCCAAATTACTTACCTATATACCAAGAGCTTTATGAACACACATCCAAGTCAAAATAATAAACCTACTTTACATACCTAAGCTTGGATCTCCCCAGATAGTACCCAGCTATCTGCAGGTCTAGAACCACCAGGATGAAGGGAGACCCCATGCCTCTACCTCAGCCCTCTTTTAAAGCCCAGCCCTGGAAATCCAGGGCAGATTTTCCTTCAGCCAATTGCTCAGCCCCTGGGTGGACTGCTCTGGCCTCCAAGAGGCTGGAACTCCCCACCAACTCCAGCTGTTAGCACTTCCCAATTTTCAGGGACTGCCCCTGGCCTTGAGCAAAGGGCCAAGGAGCCTCTAGATAACAAACAATCCCAGGTGGTTACATCCGACATGACAGCCTGACCTAGTCTTAAGGTGGAAAACAGGCCATCATTCTTGACATGCATTGATATATGCCAATCAGCGTATGCAAATGTTATGCAAATCAGTGTCCTCTTTTTGTTGATGTGTTTGCTCTGTTTTTGTCTGTGCGTAAGCGGCCACCCTAACTTCAGGCTGTGAGTATAAGCTTGGGTGGGAGGAAGGCAATGGAGTAAGTCTCATAAGTCAGTGTTGGGTGGAGCACGTGCTTTGCACACAGAAGGTCCTAGGTGCAATACTCATGTCCCTGAGTAACTGCTTCCAATCAGTGTGTAGATCAGCTTCCCCCAACCTGGTGCCCTCAAAATGTTTTGGGGTTCAATACCCATCAGCCCTAGCTGGCATAATCAATGGTCAGGGAGACTGGGAGTTTCAGCCCAAAACATACGAAGGGCACAATACTAAGCTAGATGGTCCAACAATCTGACACAATCTAAGACAGCTTCCTACAAAGCTGGTTCTGCTGCTTTCTCCCACGCCCCATATTCATGTGAAGCCATTTGCTCTGGCAGTTGGGGTGGGGTGGGGTGCGGGTGCTTGGTAACACTCAAAATTCCCACACTGATCTTCAAATGGTATTGTATGCCGAACTGTGCCATCCCCGCTCCCTTTCGTGAGGTCTACTAAGAACTTGTCTGCAAATGATTTCCCCAAAGACTTACTCAATTGATTCCAAGCAGATTCACTTAAATCATTTTCTAGCAGCACCCCAACACAGACCTGCTTTGGTAGCTTTAAGAGTGCCTCCAATTGATTTACTATAGGTCAGTAACTAATGGATTTAAGGAAATAAGGGTATAGAGAGCGCACTGGTGAATTCTCAGAGCTTCTTAAGGGCATCATTTCAGTTGAGAGGCTCAAACTACATATGACGGTAGCAAACCCCTTTGGTAAATATAGAGTGGTGGGGCAACTTTAAGAGCAAAAGAGGCACACAGGTGAGGGTTTACCTCTCTGCAGCCCGTGGCTGGCCACAACTCTTTTATCCTTCTCCCGCAACTGGGCTCGTATAAGAGAAGAGAGCCTGATGAGATGACAGGGATTTGGGAGCAGGTGGTTGCAGGGAGGAGAAGGGCTTCTCTTACTAAAAATAAAATGGTGGCTCTTGATATTTCAGGGAAGATGTGACATCTTTATGTCACTGAAATGGCCCAAGAAAGAAAGAAAGAAAGAAAGAAAGAAAGAAAGAAAGATCGGGTGGGCAAAACCTTCTGCCATCATGGAACCATTTGCCAAGGGGGCTCCCATTTCAACTGTGAAAGTTCTGCGGGTGTACTCTGCTGCTGGCAGTTTTGCCACCTATGGTAGGCCCCAACACAGAGGTAGCCCTGCCATTAGCCCAGGGATCAGGACCCTCACCTACACTAGCCTAGACTTGGCATAAGGATGCTCCCTCCTATCAGCATTATCATCATAATAATTCTTACTGGGGATTTAAACAGTTAGGTGTGGCTCTTCCCACTGCCAACCATCAGCCACTTCACCCCCCACCCCCACCCCACACACACTTCTGGTCCTCTTGGGCTGACTTTGTATGTTAAAGAGCCAGGGATTTTCTGTATTTATGTGCATGACTCCTTTTTTCTTGCTTTTTTAAAGACAAAAATATGTTTAAACGAACAGAGCTAGAGAAATCTGTGCTCCTCCTCTTCCTCCTCCTCATCTCCCCCAAGGTTAAATCAGGGCAGTTTGCTCTTTGGTAAGTAAACACCTTATGGTCTTCGCTTGGGATAGGGCAACAGAATTATTATTCAGCTACATCTGGAACATACACTACCACTTCCTCTGTTCTACTCAGGCGCCAACTGAGGCCAGCCTGCCGCCGTAATGAGTGGGTACAGTAGCAAAGGTTAAGTCTGTTCAGCTCACACAGAGACATTCTGAAGGACTCCAAGGGGTGTCAACCTCTTTGCTGAGAGTTCTGATTCATGCCAGGCAGCCAGGGGCTGTGCAAGCCATGCTGCTTTGATTCGTAACACCAAGGACACTAGAGCTGTAATTTATTGATTCTGGCTCGATGGGAATTAAGTTGTTTTGACCAGAAGTACTTGGATGGAAGACTCAAGTACTGATTTCCCTATTTATTTGTGATATATGCCTCACCTCAACAGCTAATCTTTTCAAAACACACAACAAAACAAAAACCCAAACTTTAAGAAAATGTATAAATAAGAATAAGAGTAAGAAAGATCTTATAAAAGTCTCATAAATTAATACCGTAGGTTGAGCAAAGATATTGTACATGCTAATTACACAATTCTCTGGGGTTGGTAATTGGTCTTCAACAACGTATAACTTGATGTTTATCTCAGATTCCAAAAGAGTGAGTGGATTGTACATATCAGATAAAGGATGCATAGAACCATACTCCAACACTTCACAATGGCAGACGAAAATAAGATGATTATCATCACAATGAACTGAAATTACTGGATCAATATGATTAGGGCAAGCATTATTTTTAAACAGAAGACAGTCTATCCATTGGTTAAACAAAGAAACAAGTAAAAAACACAAACCCAAAGAAGCATGAAGTCCTTCCATAAAAGGTAAGCTTCTTGAGTGTTTTTAAAATGAGAGTAAGCTTTTTGGTTGAATGTGTGACTATGCCTTTAACGGACCTCCCTTTTAGGTTTTAGGAAGCCAGTCCCAAGGCCTGAAGCAGATGGCCTTACATAAACACGGGCAGTAGAAGAGAGAGCGACTGTTGTTAAAAGTTCTTAACAAAGACCATTTTGTTTAAAAGCTAAGACTACTTGATGTGTGTTCCACGTCTACACTAAATGGGGTGGGTGGGCCTGGCCTTGCTGGCCCCTCCCCTCATTGTCTGCCTGTTGACTGGGAGGTGCAAAACAGAGGGCCTAGGCACATACCGTTACATGTGTGTAGGTGCTCCACGTAATCATGACCCCTTTGTCACACATCAACATAAGGTGTTCACTGATCAACATATGGGCATTGTGGAGTGGGGCCAGTGAAGCAGCATGAGGGATGGGGTGAGGATGAGATTTATTTATTATTTATTATTAAATTTATTAATCGCCCATCTGGCTGGTCACTCAGCCCATCTGGCCCCACCACCTCCATTTATATAGTGCCGATGTGCAGGATCTGTGAAGACAGCTCTACTAGGGTGGAGGTGAAGAAACAAATGGTGTGTGCTTCACAAGTGATACAACTTGGCCATCTAAAAGGCCCCCCCTGCTCCGCCCCGCCCCGTGGCATAAGATCATTAATTCCTGGGTCAAAAATTAGCTAGTCACACCACCAGAAGGCAGTGTTGTCTCAAGACATTTTGCTCCCTGGGCTGGGCCTGGAGCCAAAATGGTGCCACACCCCTACTTGAGAAAACAATTTAAGAATCTCCACTGCACCACTCAGACAACAATTCTGGCCTTCCTCTACCCCCCTGCCCCCAGTGCTGACTGAAGCAGGTTGCTTCCCTTTCATACATGGCATGGCTGGCCCAGGAAGTACATTCAGGACAGGTTGCAAACCAGCAATCCTACGTCTCAGAATTAAATATGCATTGTTTTTCTTTTTGTTTTTAAGTCTCTGTCACCTTGTACACAGTTCCCTGGCAGCAAGTCCCATTGAACATGATAGAGCTTGCTTCTGGGTAGACCTGTAGAGGCTTCAGGGCAGACCTGCAGAGGTTTGCAGTGTATCTTCTTTTACTTGTAACCAGTAAGCTGGCCTTTGCATGAGCTGAGATAGATTTGTTTTGTAATCAAATTTTGGTTGAATGCATTACTGGAAAACAGTGTGTGTGTGTGTGTGTGTGTCTGCTTTAGAAAAATGTGAAGAGTAGATGCTTCAGTACCCATCCATTTTAAACAACAGTACGTTTTGCAGGATGGATGTTACCTAGGATTATGAACACTGTCTTTCATGGCCCATTATAGTATGCTCAGAGCAGAGATTGCTGACCAAAAAGAAAAGCAACTATGGAAGTTGCCAATGGTTAACTAACTTTCCCTGGGTAGAGGCAGAATTCAACTTGAACTTTCTTCTTCTTGGTTTGTTCCCTTCAGTGCTAGTGGCCAAAAGGCTTAGGGAAGAAAAAAAAAAAAAACAGAAACAAAAATTATTCTTCTCATCTATATGCATACTCTAAATTGATGCCTGCAGAGTCACTAATAAATGATGTTTGGTAGAGTAATTGTGTAGCATAATATCACCTTTACTTGTTAGACTGCAGGTTGATACATGTGTTATGATCTCATTGCTTCTGCAGTTATATTTGCCTCCTAGCTGGCTATAAAATATGAAGCCACCTCCCCCGCCCCCCGCCCACAACCCTTGCATGGTTGTGATAACGTTTGTGTAAAAAAAAGAAGAAAAATTTCCGATAAGCTTCTGCAGCTGTGATAACACTACAGAGCACTTCTTTCCGTCTCCTTCTAGCTTTCTTCCTGATTTAATGACATTTCTGTGCATTTAATATTTGCATTGTATTTATTAAGAGTCGGGGGCTTTCTGGCAAAAGGGGTGCTCATTTATTTTTAAAGAACTGCTGCTTCTGCAAAAATCCACCTAGTCAGAAGCTCTGGTACAGAGTAGCTTTGAATTTCCAAGAGCTGTACTTGAAATGCTTTGCTCTCTTATGATCAGTGCTTGAATTACAGCAGGGAGAAGGGGACAAGTTTCTTCACTGTTTGCGACAGACAGCACCCTTAGCTTCTGCTTTTAGAAGACTACACATTTGGCTAAAAACTGCAGGGAGTCAGAAAATGATGTGTATGAATTCCTTTGCCTGAATAATCCAAGGGCTGCTGATATGATTATAGCAGGAGCGTTGCACTGCTTTCAGCCCGAGGCCTGAATTCTATTTCAGAGAAGTTCTTGGCCACATGATAGGAGAGGAAAGAAAAGGCTCAGGGTCAAAACTACTAGCATATTTTAGCCTAAAGCTTTATACTAGCATATAAAGCCTAAAGTTACTGCCAGTAACTAAACCTTGAGAGAGGCATCTCCACTAGAGCGCTGTGCAGATGGTATTTCTTGAAATTTGCCACCCTATTTGTGGGCAGGGAACCTGGGAGGACAATTTTGCCAAATTTCTGAAGGGAGAAGAGAAATTCTCCAACAGCTTCTCACAGGTAGGGCTCACCATTTGTAGGGGTTATAGTACAGCTTCTTCTTTTTTGGATTGGGATTTCTTTCTTTCTTTTTCTTTTTGCACTGCCAACTGTGGTCCCCCTTTTGCATCCTCTGCACTGCAGGTAGGGATGTGTGAATCCATCTGGGTTCTCCAGGTGCCTGCCCAACCCCTGCCCCCACTTGCTGGTCCCCGATCTGTGCTTGAGACCCTCCCGTGCTTGGTGACCAGCCCACATTCACCCTGGTGGCCTCATCGAGCTCCACGGTCACCCTTTTTTGGAAAAGCAAAATGGTGATCACAAAAATCTGCATATGCACCAAAATACACATATTTGCATATGTGCAAAAATGTGCAGATGTGTGTATGTATGGAAATGTGCATATTGATGTATATGGGCAAGGGGCGAGCGCGGGCAGGGGCAGGGGCTCAGCAATCAGGGCTCGGGGGCGCAGGCAGGGGGGTTCCACCGGATTCCCGGATGGAATCAGGCACCCGTGCTATGCCAAACTGCAGGTGTGGGAGGGACAGGGCTTTGTCTTGCTCCAGGGAAGAGATGGAACCAGTGTTGTGCCAACATCTGTCTTCTAATTTCCTGAAAGTTTTCTTCTACTGTGAGAGGCTTCCATTGCTCTGCATCTTTCTCAAGGTGTTTTATAAAGTGTTTTTTTGTGGTATTTTTGCACTCATCTGTGATCACTGCGTGGTGACTGAGGGTGCTGCTGACTGCTGTGTCTTCCTTCCTTCCTTCCTTCCTTCCTTCCTTCCTTCCTTCCTGCCTTCCTTCCTGCCTTCCTTTTTCTTTCTATTACACATCTCCCCATTGCTTTGAAGCCTCCCAGGCTGCTTCGTGATTGATTGATATATATATATATATATATATATATATATATAAATAAATTATGGAAGGAATTACCTCATGATGTCTTCCCCTGGGCTTTAATGAAGTACAGGAAGCAGAGGAGGCTGCCAGCTGCCAGAGAGATGATTGTGCAATGAAAGATAGGACCCTCACACAGTTCTCAGCCACCTGAGTAGGGTAAGCACAAGAAAATCGAACCAAAACAATGATAAGTTGTCTGAATTTTTTTTGCCTCCTTTCAATCTCTTCCACAGTTATTTATTTTCTTTCAAATTGAAGGGGGGGTGTTGTGGGGGACTTTTTTGGCACAGCACTAATTTAAACCATTATGTGGTTGGGGAGAAGGGGGTGGGGCCAGAGGAAGGGGTGTGGTCATCTGGAGAATCCTTGAGGTCCAAATTGAAACCCCAGACTGGAAGTTCTGCACCCCTGGATTATAGACTGCAAAATGGGGGATACCTTTCCAAGTTGTGAGCTTTTAGCAAACATGACACAAGTGACCCTTGGCAATCTATATATTGCAATACACTAGCGGATCTGGGCAATAGTGATATCAAAGGATTAAGCCTCCAGCACTGATTGGCTGAGTTGTCCACATATCACAGATATGAATGGATGGGTGCCCACCTGTCCAGGTTCTCTGGGAACCTGCCCAGCCCCTGCCCCCTCTTGCATGCTCTCAGGCCAGCACTCAAGCTCCCTGCTGCTCGCCAAGCCACCCACACTCACCCGGGACCTGTCCTCGAGCTCTGCAATCTCCATTTTGCAAAAACATGGTGATTGCGAATATAGACACACCTACTTGTATGCAAAATGGTGCCGTGAATCACCTATATACTCGAGATTACGAGCATACATGGGCCATTTACGGCTTCAATCTTGCATACATAGGCGATCCACGGTGCCATTTTGCGTTCAACTATGTGTGCATATTTGTGATTGCCTTTTTTTCTTTTTTCTTTTGCAAAATGGCAATCGTGGCACTTGATGGATCCTGGGTGAGTGCCAGCAGCTTGGTGAGCATGGGGGGTGTTGAGCGGGGGAAGGGGCTCAGCAGGCATGGCTCAGGGGTGCAGGCAGTGCGGAGTCGGCTGGACTCCCAGAGCCAACTGGGCACCCGTGCCATCCCTAGCCACATAAAGTTTTAGCCTTCCTTTGGCTGTTCTGCTCTGATCCCAAAGCATCTCTGACTGCCATTGGTTAAGTATTGTTGATATCGGACAGTAAGAGTCTAGGGCTCAGTGTGGGAGAGAAGAACACGTTTGCATAAGGACCAAGGTTTAATCCATGGCTTCTCCAGTGAATCTGTCAGCTTAGGCTGATATACCAACTATGGCCTTATCTGGACAGAGATAGCCTAGACACAGTTACCCATGCTTTGATAAGCTCTCTTCTGGATTACTGCAATGCGTTATACATGGGGCTGCCTTTGAAAATGGTCTGGAAATTTCAGCTGGTCCAAAACAGGGCAGCAAGATTGTTAACAGGCTAACAAGATCACATTATGCCAGTACTTTTCAAGCTGCACTGGCTGCCAGTGCAGCTTGAAATTGGGCCTGGGCCCAATTCAAAATGCTGGTATTAACATTCAAAGCCCTAAACAGCTCGGGGCCAGGTTATCTGAAGGATCGCCTCCTCCTGTATGTGTCTGCCTGGACCCTAAGATCATCTTTAGGGGTCATTCTACAGGAGCCCCTGCCAAAGGAAGTGAAGCGGGTGGCTACCAGGAACAGGAAGAGGGCCTTTTCTGCTGTGGTACCCTGGCTGTGGAATGAGCACCCTAGAGAGGTTTGCTTGGCACCTAGGTTGTACTCCTTTTGGCGCCAGGTGAAGACTCTCCCCACCCCCCATTTTAGCATTCTAGTCTTTTTGTTCTGCTGTTTAAAATCTGTCTTTTAAATCTCTGGATTGCTGTTAGTTCTGCTTGTGCTTTCATATTTTGTATTATTTTATGCTGTACCTTGGGGTTTTTTTGGGGGGGGGATTGTGAATCACGCAGAGAGCTTCCGCTATTGGACGGAATAGAAATGAATTAAATACATTAAAAAGTCAGTTTTGCTTTCTCCCACTTTCAACTGAAAACAAAACAAAACCCCGCAAATTCTATCCAACCTGGATATGAAGAATTTTGCAAATTTACAGGAAAATAACTGAAATGAAATTCTTACATATCCCTAATGTGCAATTATAAGTATCTGGGAGGAGGAGGTGGGAAATACCTCTGCCTGAAACCCTGGAAAGTCAGTAGGATACGTGAAAAAATAGGTTGATATGGCATCAGATAGTGTATTCCCAGATAGAGAGGCAAGGATGTGTAATAAAATAAAAACGCATTCCCCTGTTTTGCTAGATAGTTCAGATCTTATAAAATGTTTCATTTGTGAACTGTTGTTTCTGTACATCCATCCAGCAAACATTATCTTCGTATATCGAGTAATAATCATGATTTCAGCAATTCCAACTTGTTGACAGTCCATGTGCAAGTAGTACACTTGACATTTTGAGTCAGTTCCCTTGTGCTTAAACCAAAGGAACACATTGACAAAGAGTAATTTCTCATAACTAAAGCAGAAAAGAAAAGAAAAAAAAAAAAAAAACCTAACGGGGAAAATAAAGGATTGTTCTACTTTTTCAGAACAATTAGTGGAAAAAATAGCATACAGGAGGGGTGAGGTTTTAGAAAAGGCCTAACCTTGCTGACTCTGAGAAGACAGGAATTTTGATGATATGCCTACTGAAACCAATGATTCTCTCACTTGACCAGTTGCATCAACTCCACTCTCATCTGTAGCAGTTTTCTTATTACCCCCTCATCCAGTCCTTGGATAGCAATTACAAAGAGAAAGAAACCATTGTGCTAGCCTGACTTACAACTATTAGAATCAGGCATAATTGTCTCTGGAATAATTGGCTTTTGTAGTGGAATGCCATTAACCTAGCATAATTGTTCTTATAGCAACCCATGCTTTGCTTCATTAAATTTTATTATATGCAAGAAGGGCCATTCTAACCTTTGCTGCCTGTGTCTTAGCATGGCTGGATTCTGTGATCCATTTTGCCAGCAAATTATTTATTTTGGGATAGTCAAATCTCTCTATTTTGAGTCTGCCATTTTTTTTTCATTTTTAAACTGATAATCCTTCCTTCCTTCCTTCCTTCCTTCCTTCCTTCCTTCCTTCCTTCCAACATTATGTTTATTCATTTTTTGGGGGGGGGATAATAATGTAATTTGTTTGTTGTTGTTATTCAGTCATTACGTCGTGTCCAACTCTTTGTGACCCCATGGACCATAGCACGCCAGGCCTTCCTGTCCTCTGCTTTCTCCCAGAGTGTGCTCAAGACAAGTCCATATTCATTGCATTGGTGATGCTACCTAGCCATCTCATCCTCTGCCATCCTCTTCTCCTTTTGCCTTCAATCTTTTCCAGCATCAGGGTCTTTGATATATATTTAAATGGCTTGGATCCAAATTTAGACATTCGTAGAGTAGACCTGTTGCAACCAATGGGAATCAAATTAACTAATGTGTGTTGCGTGAATTTCCGTGGGTCCACTTTAAGTATGACTAGATCTGGATATAATCTGATTGTATGTTTTCTCTTAAAGTACATATTTAAATGTGTATGTTGATCTGTTTAAATGGACAAGAACTCTATCCCATCTTTCAGAGAAGTGCAGCATTTGGTGGACAGCTAAGTTCTGATCCGCACCTTAGCATGAGAACTGTGCATCGCATCTGACTGTATCAGAATTCACAGAGACCAAATTCTGCAAGGATCCCTAGGCTCGTCATAGGGTGAGCTGCTTGGAATTCAGCAGTGGTAGCAGGCATCTCTGATGCTCTTTGGTTTGGTAACCCATCTGCGCTCTCTCTCTGTGTGTGCGTGTGTGTGTGTGTGTGTGTGTGTGTGAGAGAGAGAGAGAGGGGGGGAGAGAGAGAGAGAGAGAGAGAAAGAGAGAGAAAACAAACCAGCTTTTGTTGTAGTGGCACAGCTATTGTGCATAAGGCACTCTTGAACAAATTGTCATGAAGAGTAGTCAGATATCTGCTGTGCTTTGGTGCCTCTATTGCTGCTGGCCAGGGTGTTGTACTGCAACTTTGAATTCAGTAGCTGTCAAGTGACTGAAGGGTGTGTGTGTGTGTGTGGGGGGGGTTTCTACCAGGTCCTATAAATGGAATCAGATTCTGGCCGCTCCCTCCTCACTGGGAGCAATTGACCACTTGAATGGAAACCATAGTTCCATCTGGCACTCCAACCTTGGACCCAGGAGACTGAGCTTCCCTCCCCTTCCACCTACCCCTCCAAGCCAGTGTGGAGAGAACAGTGTAAGCTGCCACCCTGAGCTCATAAAAGCGACTTCAGAGAGGAGGGAGCGGGGGCGGTTCATTTGGGGTGGGTTAGGGTATTTTTAAATAATGTTTTATGAATAATTTTATGGTTTTAAATTGTACCATTGTACATCGCCCAGAGTGTGATGGGCAATTAAGAAATTTAAATAAATAAATAAATAAATAAATAACTTCAGCTAGAAAATTCTCAACTCTCTGCAGCAGGCATATGAGCTCCCAGATGCCAAGTGCAGATACTGTAACTTAGGTGTTTTTCACCTAAAAGGCTTTATCAGGGAGAAGATCTGGGTGCGGACACTTCTTTTCCATGTGCAGAACACCCTTGGGGAATCAGGAAAGTGGTGTTCTTAAAACCCCTGGCAACACCTGCATGATGCCAACTTCTTTTGTCTCTTCAAATCCCTCCCCAGCCCACCTTTTCCATCAAGTCATTGACACAACACTTACATTTGCATGTCGTACTATAATTAAGCCTGTAATTAAACTTAGGTATATATGTCATTAAAATAATCACATACTGTCCCCTGTTCACCCCTGTCTCCTATTCTCTCCCCTTCTTCTGCTGTCTGCCCAGCACTGAATTTTAGACTGAATGTTCCTCAGGGTAGGGACCTAGCCTCTTCTATTCTGTAAAGGAAGGGTTGGATCCCTTTCAGCACAAGGACCAAATTAAGTTTTAGAGAAGCTGACAGGAGCCACATTCCAGTGTGAGTGTCATGCTCTATCTGGAGGACAATTCATCTGAGGAAGAAGAGGAGGGGGAGAGCCAGCACAATGGGCCCCAGCCAGAGCTAGGTGAGGAACAGGAGTCCATGGCTGACAGCCCTCCCCTGGAAACATTACAGGAGCAACCTGGCCCCTCTTGAGCAGTTCCTGAATTTCCCTAAATACTGGAAGCAGAACCAGAGTTGATCCATCCCTCTGAACAGTGTAGAATCAGACACAAGCAGCAAAAGAACAGAAGGAAGTCACCGTCTGGGGCCTCCCTTAGAAGCAACATGATGAGACCTAATTAGCCAGTTGTGCTGATTAACGACCAGCTATAAGTTCAGTCCCACTGATGCCAGCTCTCTGCTGCAAACAACAATGCCTTAACCTCTGCTTTGCATTCCAAGGTACCAGATCTGAGAGGCTCTTAGGCCTTCAGCTACCCATCTGGACAATGCTTTTGGATAGGGATGTCAGAGAATTCCACCACGGACTCCAGTGAGGCTGGATTCTTTGGAATCTGGCCCCCTGGAGTCCTTGGCAGAACGGCCCCCCCTGCCACTCCACGGAATCCCCCCAGGACGGACCTACCTGGTGGTGGATGCGGCGGCAGCGGTGGCTGAAGCGATGGTGGCAGCTCCGGCCACTGCCGGGCTGCTGCAGCCGCAAATGGCAGCCATCGTAGTGGCCGCCATTCGTGTCCCTACTCTAGCTCGTGATAGGCTACATAAATATTTATGTAGCCTATCATGGCTAAAGTGGGGACGCAAATGGCATCCCCTACGCAGGACGCCATTTGTGTCCGCAGCAGCCCGGCAGTGGCTGGAGGCCCCGCTGCGGATCTGTCTGGCCGGTGGCTCCGCAGACTGGCCGTGGAGCAGAGCTGGCCAGGCAAGATTCCGGGGGAGAGGAATAGATCACCTCCCCCCCCCCGTCGAGGATTCTGGGCGGAGGGATGGAGTGCCTCCCCCCCAATGTAGATGCCCCTCAAGGGAGCCAGGTAGGGGTTTCGTACATCCCTACTTTTGCCCCCCCTCTTGACTGGCTTTGATGTGTGATAAAATAGACACTGGAGAACTGACCTCTGGACGGCCTTGACCTCACCTCTGCCTGTGCCTGCAAAACCTCCTTGGAACTCCTGCATACGATCTTGGACTGAACTGGTTGCTCTCTCGCTGCTGCTCCTGGGACTATCTGTGCCTTGCCCAAGGCCCTTGCCTGCACTGAAACAGGAAATGGGAAAGGGGTAGAGACAAACCTACTAGCATAAAGCTCTTACTGCCCGTAACTAAGCCTTAGGAGAAGCATTTCAACCTTTTAGAATGGGGGCATGAAAGTGGGGAAAGCCTTTTCACCCCAACTGGCACCATCTCTGAAGGGACAAAGTAAGCAGAGGTTACTTCTGCTTTCCCTTGATCCTCTCACTTCCTTGCTGAAATGGGACAAGTGAACAGGCAGCATCAGCAGGAGAGAAGAGTAGCCAGTGTTGGGAAAAGTGGGTGTGGCCATGGGGAGTGGGTGTGGCCACAAGAAGGGGTGTGGTCTGCAAAGGGGGGACCCTGGAGATCCAGATTGGAGATCCAGATTGGAGATCCAGGTAGGGATGTTTGAACCCTCCACTGTCCAGTCCAGGGAGAGGGGTCTGTGGAGGGGCAATTCAAGTCACTCAGGGCCCTGCAGAGTCTTCTGGAGACCAGCCGCGTCTGCTGGATTTGGTGGAGCGGCTCTCCAGCACCCTATAAGATGCAGTATGCTAATGGCGGCTGCCATTAGCCTATCGCCAGAAAAAATGCAGCCATAAATGGTGTGCCGTATGCCATTTGCAGCAACAAAGCACTGACTTTGACCTAAATTGCAGCTATTTACAGCTGTATTTCAGTCAATGTAAGTTCTTTACCGTTGCAAATGGTGTAAAATATGCCATTTATGGCTGTAACTTTCCTGCGATAAGCTAATGGCTGCTGCTATTAGCATATTACATCTTACTGATCTTAGGGAGCTGGATAGGGATGTACAAAACACTCACCTGGTTCCACACTGGGGCATCCGCGGTGGGGGGTAGGCACTCCATCCCTCCCCCCGGAATCCTCCCCAGTTGGCTCCGCTCCGTGGCAGGTCTGCAGAGCCTCCAGCCGGGGCCAGCCACAGCCGGAGTTCTGGCCGTGGCTGGGCTGCTGCAGCCACAAATGACGGCCGTCGAGGTGGGCGCCATTTGTGTCCTTCCAGGCTGCCATGATAGGCTATGTAAGTATTTACGTAGCCTATTACAGCAAAGGGCAGGGACGCAAATGGTGTAGCGGCCGCCATTTGAGCCCCTGCTCTTTGCTGTGATAGGATACGTAAATACTTACATAGCCTATCACAGTAGCCTGGAAGGATGCAAATGGTGGCTGCTATGACGGCAACCATTTGCAGCCGCAGCAGCTGGCTGAAAGACCAGCCACCGCCAGAGCCACTGCCGCCTCCGCCCCAGGTGAGCTTCGTCCTGGGGGGATTCCATGGGATGGCAGTGGGTGGGAGGCCGTTTTGCCATGGGTTTTGGGGGGCCAACTGCCAGTGCATTTGGCCTCACTGAAATCCATGGCAGAATTCTCCGCCATCCCTAGAGCCAGAGAGCTACCCTGCAGGAACTTCTCCAGACACGGAGGTAAATGCAGCCACTCCACTGCAGACTCTAGAGGTCAGATTCTTTGGCACCTAGCCTAGGGATGGACAGAAGGCTTACCTCCTGGTCCAGGGGTGGTGTCTGCATGGGGGGAGGTGATCCATCCCTCTCCCCCCCCCTGGAATCCTACTCAGCCAGATCTGCTCCGTGGCGATTCCCCGGGTGGATTGGTTGGTTCCATGGGTGGATTGACTGCGGATGCAAATGGCATCCACTACTAAATTTGCATCCGTAATAGGGATGTCAGAGAATTCCACCACGGATCTTGGTGAGGCCGAATGGCAGTGCATTCGGCCCCCCGAAATCCGTGGTGAAATGAAGCCCCCGCCCCCCCAACCCACGAAAGGTGCGTAAAACGGAGCACTTACCTGCTGCCGTCCGTGCTGACTTGCGAATGGCTTGATTGCGGAGCAGAGCCGGCCGGGCAGGATTCTGGTGGGAGGGATGGAGTGCCTCCCCCGCTGTTGAGGATTCTGGGGGGAGGGACGAAGGAACTTCCCCCCCACCATGGATTGCCCGGTGCGGAGCCAGGTAGGTGTTTCGTACATCCCTACAACCTAGAGGTTGTAGTATTGTTCAGGCAATGAGACTGGCAATTCCACCAGATTATTTATACTTTAAAGACCTTTTCCATTTTAATCAGAACTAAAATGTAAACAGAATGAAAGATAAGCATTAGAAAAGGTTTGCTTAATTAAAATTTGAATATTTGAACAACTTGGCTGCTTTTCAGAGTTGGATAAGCCCATCTGTCTGTTACCTACTATTTAATATTTATGCTAACCAACTGCATAAGTTGAAATGTTTCTTCGTTTTGCCTTTCATGTGAGTGCTGTTTTGCATAAATGGAAAAATTTAGAGGAATCATGCCACTGCTAAGCTTTTCCTTGGCAATGGAATTGCAAAGTTTCAAAGCACTGAGCTGAAAGTTTGGCATGAACTTTTCCAGTGAAAATAGCAGGCCAGACCTTGGTGAAGGGTGAATAGAACAGTCCCCTTGCATCATTTTTGAGACAGGAGAAAATATAATACATTTGGTGGGGGGGAGGTCTTACTGGGAAACATGATGGCAGCTGCTCCCTCACAAACCTGTCTTCCCTTTAAAAAAAATGTAGATTGGTTGAAAAACTAGTATTTATTGATTTGGGGGGGGGTGTCAATACTTTAAGCATTTAAGGACACAACCTTACTCTGCTGATCCCCACTAGAAAGTTCCCATCTCAGAGGATTCCAAGATTCCTGTGCAGTGCTATGCTACTGCTACCAGGGCAGGAGGAGTGATAGAGGCAATTTCCTTGTCTTCATCCTCCTTATTTTATCCCCCCCCCTCCCTGTATGGACCTCTGAGCCTGCCTAGAGGAGTTGTGCAGCCAGGGATGGGGCCAGGATTGGAGGGACCACACCACAGGATGTACATATCCAGGCTTCTCCTCTCCCCTTCCCTCCCACTGGAACACACCCACCCTTTGACTTCTATGAGGTCATCCTATGCTGCTTTTGCAACCTCAGCAAACAGGTGTCACATTTATGTGGGGAGGGATAGGATCTCCCATAGCAGGGTCTACAGCTTCCATAGCAGCATCTGTGGCTTCAAGAGGGGAATCCAAAAGATACAGTATATGGGTCCTGGGATGCTCTCTGTGGATCATAAGATTGCCTTGCCCACTGATGAGCTTTTGTTTTTATTGAATTTATTCTGGTGTAGTTCATTTTTTTTAATTATTATTATTTTGTAAACCACACAGTGATATATACTTTAGATTTGGCAAGCAGTGTATAAATGGATGAAATAAATGCATAAATAAATCCTCTTCCCCTTTAAAAAAGTAGATAATTAAATTGGATTTATTTATTTATTGCCCAAGAGGAGCAATAACCACTGAGCATCACCACTGCTTCTTGTGGCAGCAAATCTACATACCGAAAAGGAACACAGATGGAGGGAGCTGTAGCCACTGCGGCATTTCTCAGAAAGTTCCGTCTGCCCTTCCCCCCCCCATTAGAATGTATCCTGCTTCCCCTGAAAAGAAAAAAGAAAGCCAAAATGAACCCCACTTTAATTGTCCGTGGATGGGGCCTCAAAGAGGAAGAGACATTGTTAGCTCAGCACTAGGAAGAAGAAGTGGGAACTACAATGAAATTTGTAGTGGTGTGTGTTCCTGTTCAAGGTTCCAGGCAGCCGTGGCCTTTTCCAGGATACTCCATTTCATTGCCTTTCCCACCCCCAACTCATCGGTCATAAGAACAGCCCTGCTGGTTCAGACCAAGGGTCACGTAGTCCAGCATTCTGTTCACACAGTGGCCAACCAGCCACCTAGAGGAAATCTGCGAGCCAAGCAGATCATGAGCACATCAGCACCCTCCACCCATGTTCCCCAGCAACTGGTGTACTTAGGCTCACTGCCTCTGGTTCTTGAAGTAGCAAATAGCCATCAAGACTAGTAGCCACTGACAGCCTTGTCCTCCAGGAATATGTCCAACCCCCCTTTAAAGCCATCCAAATTGGTGGCCCTCATCAATTTCTTCCCAGATTGTGCAGTTGCAAATTACCTGGTTTTGATTGCAAATTGTCACTGTGACATTAGGAAAATCTCTTGTTCTTTTTTTTTTCTTATTCTTCAAATTATGCAGGAATTTACTGTGAGTGGTTTGCTGCAGCATTCAACTCATTCAGTTAATTTCCATGACCCCTCCTCCCCTCCCATTACTTACCAGTGAAAGTGCACACATTGGGTAGTATCCTATGTGACTGCGTGTGCAACAGTGCCTTTGCGCTTCTAAAAATAACTGAAACAAATGGAAACACTCCTTTCTGGAACTGGGCAGGTCAGCGGAGCTCACTGAACAGAACCTGTCTGACCCTTCACAATCCAGAAACAAGCCTTTCCACTCATTTCCAGGGCTATTTTTTTTAGAAGTTCAAAAGACCTGTTGTACAAGCAGTCACTCCCACAAGTGCAATAGTACCAATGGAGGTGGAGCAGTCCTGCTGGATACTGCCTCCTAACAAAACACTGCAACAATAGTAGGGATGTACGAAAGTTCTGCCACGGATCTCAGGGAGGCCGAATGCCAGTGCATTCGGCCCCCGAAATCGGTGGCAGAACGGCCCCCCCGCCACCCCCCGCCACCCCGGGACGGGACTTACCTTAGGCGGATCTTCCTGGCAGTGGCGGCTCTGGCGGCGGCTCCGGTTCGGCTGCGGCGGCCGGTCTTCCGACTGGCTGCCGCCGCCGCCATTTCCAGGTTAAAACAAAAACAAAAACAAAAAAAGTGATAGGCTACGTAAAGATTTACGTAGCCTATCACGGCTAGATTTTTAAAAAACACTGTGATAGGCTATGTAAATCTTTACGTAGCCTATCACGGCTGATTAAAAACAAAAACAAAACGCGCGTACGCAAATGGCGGCGGCTGTTCCTTATTTCGGCATGTCTTAGTCTATGTAAACATTTACATAGACTACGACAGCAGAAATAAGGGGAACGCAAATAGCGTAGATGCTATGCTATTTCCGTTCCCCTTATTTTCGACGTCTTAGTCTACGTAAATGTTTACATAGACTAAGACATGCCAAAATAAGGAACACAAATGGCGGCGGCACGTTCTTTGTTTTTTGCACGTTTTTTGTTTTTTGTTTTAAATCAGCAATGATAGGTTACGTAAACATTTACGTAGCCTGTCACGGCTGACTGCAGGGATGCAAATGGCGGCAGCTACGGCCACTGCCATTTGTGTCCCTGCTAGCAAGCGGCCGGATGTCTGGCTGCTGGTGGAGCCGTCTAGCAGCTCCGCAGAATTGCTGCGGAGCACAGCCGGCCGGCCACTATTCCGGGGGGGGAGGAACGGAGCACCTCCCCCCTGGCGAGGATTCCGGGGGGAGGGACGGAACGCCTCCCCCCCCACCATCAGCGTAATCCCCGAAAGGTAAGTGATTTTTGTACATCCCTCAACAATAGTAACAACAACAAACTCATCCTGATCCAATTGTATTTTTTTGATTGAACCAGCTTTCTCTGTGTGTGATGCTTTGCCGATTTCTATGTGTCCTTCTGCACAAAAGTAAAACATCACACACGCGCACGCACAACTTGATGCCATCATAGGGACACTCACATTGATATTGTTTTATGTTTGGTTTGGGGTTTTAGTTTCTGCAAAATGATGAGAGAACCAGGGATACTGGAGCTTACAGAGATTCTCCAAACTCCACTTCAAAGCTTGGGTCACCTTGCTCCTGCTCTCATTTGTGATCTGTGTTTTTGTTCAGTTCAAATGGGAAAAGTACACATTTCAAATGGGAAAATTGCGTGATTCCATGCACATTTTTCAGAAGCACACACTTTCCCCCTGTTGACTAATGTGTGAAAATGTGTCGTGTTTTGAAAAATGTGCATTTTAAAGTGTACATTTTTCAAAACAGATATGCATTTTTGAATACAATTGCAAGTTCAGAAATGTGCAAGCTTTGGGGAGGGGGAAATGCACTCATATTTGGGGCTGCAAATGGGGAAATCAGGAATGGGGGGGTATACAAATAATGTGAACAAACTGTGGGATGCATCAACTGGCATTCAGGAGGGATGGGATGCAGGGAAGAATGGATTCATGCTACAAGAAAAGAGTGGAATGGGGTGGGGGGATCAGTTCATCCCTGAAAATAAATACACAGATCATGATAGAGCAATGCATATATGTTTATGTAACTGGTTTGCATTATCATGCACAAAAATAATTACATCCCCCCATTCCTTCTTCTAAATTAAAAATAAATAAAATAAAATAAAATAAAATAAAAAGCCCATCAGTAGAAATGTTATACCAGAAGCCTCTACACAGAGCTTTGCTAATTTTATCTTTGTAATAGTAGAAACCATTTTTAATAGTCAAATCTTCCTCCCCAGGGCTATTTATTTTATCTTTCCAAATCCTTGTTTTCCACACATTGATAGCATGGTGCATTTTTCTTTCTCCTGGTCTTTTTCTTGCCTCAGATCTTGATAAATTAAAGCAATCTATCAAGGGACAGTGTAATGGATAGGGGTGTGCACTGAACACAAGATTCAACACAGAGCCCGATTAGATGCTTCACAAAATGGCCCAATTCTGCTTGGACTGATTCAGAGACTGTCCACTCTGACTGATCTACCAAACCCGAGTCAAGATTCTGAAATCCAAAGCTCCATGCTTCCCCTTGACTATCGTGGGAAATGAAACAATGGCCATCAAGCCTATAACATGTTCAATGTATTTCAGAAGTTGTTGAAATTCTCAGGCCTGGTAGCCCCTTCAGAAATGATTACAAATTTCAGCCAAATTTCAGAAACACAGAGAGCGGGGAGAGAGATATAGGAACTGCTGCTAGCATTTATTTTTTATTGGCAGAATTGGATGAAATTCGCAGAGATCATTACCTCTTCTGGGGGATCAAGCCCGCCAAGTTTTAGATCAATAAGTGGGAGGAATTTTGTGCAAGAGCAGCCTTTACACTTTTGAAGGCTTCAAAAGAAGAAGGAGAAGAAGAAGGATGTGCTTATTCCCCTGTGATGAATGCATTTGCACTTCCTTTATAGGGATGGATGAAAGGGACTTACCTTGTCCCGCAGCTTGCTTCGCGGTGGGGGGGAGGTGCTTCGGTTCTCCCCCCGAAGTTCAGGCGAGGGGGGGAGGCGCCCCGCCTCACCCAGCCGAAATTCAGGCTGGGGGGGGAGGCGCCCCATCCCTCGCTGGCGAAATTCAGGCCGGGGAGGAGCGCTCCGTCTCCCCGGCCGCGAAAAAAAAAGTACAATAAAAAAAACACCCGTGATAGGCTACGTGACGATTTACGTAGCCTATCATGGCTAGATTTCCAAAGTCAGCTGTGGTAGGCTACGTAAATCGTCACGTAGCCTATCACGGGTGACTTTGAAAAAAAAAAGCGCGTATGCAAATGGCAGCGCCCCATGTGCGCCGCAATTTGCATTCCTTATTTGGACAGGGGTAGTCTATGTAAAGATTTACGTAGACTACGGCGAAAATAAGAGCAACGCAAATAGCCCATTTGCGCCGCCATTTGCGTACGTGCTTTTTTTTTTCTTTTCAAAGTCACCCGCGATAGGCTACGTGACGATTTACGTAGCCTATCATGGCTGACTTCGGAAATCTAGCCGTGATAGGCTACGTAAATTGTCACGTAGCCTATCACGGGTGTGTGTTGTTGTTTTTTTTACTGTACTTTTTTTCTTGTAATGGCAGTGGTGGCAGCCAGTCAGGAGACCGGCCGCCACCCCCACCCCCGCCGAAATGCTGCCGAAACGCCGCCAGGACCCGCCGCCGAGAGGGACATTCGCTGAAGGTAAGTCCCATCCCGGGGGGGTGGGGGGCCAGCGGAGAATTTCCCCACCAATTTCGGGGGGCCGAATGCGTCGGCACTCGGCCTCCCGAAAATTCGTGGAGAAATTCTCTGCCATCCCTGCCTTTATATCCCTTCCTGAGAAGACAGCCAATTACTAACCTGGATGGGCAGAGTCACTTGAGTATCCCCAAACCCATTAATGCCCAGGGGAATTCTGCAGCCTCTAGTTTCAGTAGCTCACCCCTTGTGGTGCCAGTTGGTCCTGAAAACTCCTGGCACACTCACACTTTATGTGTCTGTGTATGATTTAGATTTATTCGCTGCTGTATAAAACTGATTGTCTCGGTATCATACATATTATAAGATCAAACAAAGCATAATAGAATAAAAATCCAACCTGTACATATTTTTGAAGACCCTAAGATCCAGCATAAAAACACAGTACCCACCAGCACAATAGCTAATATACAAATCACCTGTTTACTGCAGGATCCATCAACGCTGTAGTAATGGCTGACGTGATTCCCATATAAAGTGCATGACAGGTTAGAAATACCAATGGTGAAGTAGCTGCTCTCTCCTAAATAAACATCAAACTTCTATTTTTAATGGTGTTTAAAAAGTATTTCTCTGTCAATGGAGATAACATGACATGTTTTTCTTATGAGGGTTCTGCCTGAGCAGAACGTTCTTTCATTTCTTTTTCCTTCTCTTTCTGTACATCTAATAAAAAACATTTAAACATGATTTCAAATTGATTCCCTAATAATTTGATTGTGAGGAACTGGGAGATAGAGACAAATACGAAAATATGAACAGAGCTTTTAAAAAGCTATACACTGCTGAGTGCCCACACAAATGCAGTCTTTCTGCTTGGCTCAAATACACACAATTGGATCAGTAATGACAGGCTAGAAATGGAAACCACCCATAAAAGTAAGAAACTGGTCCCTCCTCACCCCCACTCTACAGCTACATATGAGCAGCCATAATTTGATCTTTCACTGAGACAAATATGTGCAGAGTAAATGAGACCTTTACAAGAACATCAACAATTTCAATTAAGGCTGAGATTGAATGCCCCCACCTCCAGACACATACACACAATTTGCCGCTCAATTGTTAGGTGGTGATTTGGGGCTGGGGGAGGCCATGCTGCCCACTCTTCATCCCTGAATGATTCTGTGATGTGGGAATAATGGGGATATCTTATTGTGGAAGCAGAAGCAAAGTCGCCCTCCCCCACACACACACCGAGTGTCAGGGTGGACACTGAGCCCATAGAATCCCAGAGTAGTTCTGATTCTGAGGAAGAGGATCCGCTCCTGGGAGATGAATGCGCTCATCCTTCCCAGGGCCAACAGCTGACAGAGATTCCTCCCACCGGCATTCCTGGCATAGATAGCAGTCCCGGGAGTGAGAGAGCGCAGGAAGCAGACTTGCTGGACGCGCGACGCTGACACAGGGAGCGGCGCCAAATGGAGGGCACGGAAAGGAGGTGTAGTGCCTGGTTGGCGCGCAAACAATGGTTGCGCCCAGAGGATCCAAGGGAAAAGGGGAGGGACTCTCCCTATCCCATAAGTTCAGGGTCTGCCAGTGATTCTCCTTCAAACGGGGACCAACTGTTCCAACTTAGGGCATAGGTACTCTGCTGCTCATATCTAGTTGCTAACAGTAGAGTTGTTAAGTTGTAAAAGAGGAATAAAGCTTTGAAAAGAATCCCTTTGTCTGTGTCTGGACTTGGCTACTGGATTAGACTAAGAGAGGCCTCCAAGGAGCCCTTGACACCAGGGTTCCTCTTATGGCCTGGACCCCTGAGCAATGCCTTAAAGATTTCTTGCCTCCTTAAGAGTCCCACCTTCATTCTTTTAATGTCCCCCTTCCCAGCGATGTAGATGTGGGGTGACTGTCATTTCAGACTCTAGGCTGAAGAAGTGGGGTGATTGGTACTTCAGACACTTGGGTGTTAACCACAACAGTTTACTGGTACATACATGAAAGCAAGCAAATCACAACTAAAGATATTTATACAATAGAGCTGAGTGATACAAAAGGCATTAATATAAAATAAAAGTTGCAAAATGCACGTTTCTTTACCCTAGCTGTACTTAGATTTCTCCAGGCTGCTTCTTCCTGCTCCCTCTTCAGGCTCTTGTCTTTCCAACTATGCACTTACAGCTGTGATCTTTCTGACACTCTCTTTTTGTACCCTACTCCCCCAAAACCAAAAGTGCTGCTTCAAACCTGAAGAAATAAAACTTAACTTTGGAAATGAAACTCCTCTCAGGGATGCCCCTTCCCAACAAAAACCTCTGGGTGCCTAGGCCTGACCTTTTTCCTTGCCTCTGTAGGCCTCAAACCTACACACACACACACACACACACACACACACACACACAGTGTTCAAAAGTCATCTGCAAGGCTACATTGGCCAGATTTGAGTGATGACGGAGGAGAAATAAGCCATGGTGGCTTGTTAACCACCCTGCATGTTCCGTCATGTGCTGGAGGAAATCACATAATTATCTCCAGCAGTGTTTGTCATCTTGCATGACTTGGAATGGTAACAAGCCACCCCTATAACAGTCCATGGGTTCTGAGCAGCATTTCCCCATTGCATCAAGCCACCCTTGCTGGGTTCACACACAACATGAAAAGCTGCACTACGGGGGGGGGGGGTAATTATGCAAATCCTCCCAGCATGGGACTGACACACACAGGGAGGGGAAATATGCCACCACAACTTGTTTCCCTCTTGGCGATCACGTGAACCCAGCTATTGACTGGTTCAGAGTTCTGCCCACCATTTTCCCTTCCCCTAGAATGCTACATAGAACATAGGAAGCTGCTGTATACTGAATCAGAGCAATAGCCCATCTAAGCCCATTATTGTCGACACTGACTGGCAGTGGCTTGCCAGGGTTTCAGGCAGGAGTTTTTCCTAGGGGTGAACGAAAGTCACTTACCTTTTCTTGCAGCTTTTTCGCGGTGGGGGGGACCGCTTCGCTGCTCCCCCCGCAAAGTTCAGGCCGGGGGGGGGAGGCTTCCCGCCTCGCCCGGCCGAAATTCAGGCCGGGGGGGGAGGCTTCCCGCCTCGCCCGGCCGAAATTCAGGCCGGGGAGGTGGCTTCCCGCCTCGCCCGGCCGCGAACACGAAAGTAAAAAAAAAAACGTCCCCTGATAGGCTACGTGACGATTCACGTAGCCTATCACGGCTAGATCTGGAAAGTCAGCCGTGATAGGCTACGTGAATCGTCACGTAGCCTATCACGGGTGACTTAAAAAAAAAAAAAAAGCGCGTACGCGAATGGCGGCCCCCATAGGGAGCCGCCATTCGCGTTCCTTATTTAGTTGCTGTAGTCTACGTCAATGTTTACGTAGACTACGGCGAAAATAAGGGCAACGCAAATAGCATTGCCCTTACTTTCGCCGTAGTCTATGTAAACATTGACGTAGACTACAGCGACCAAATAAGGAAGGGGAATGGCGGCTCCCTATGGGGGCCGCCATTATCCGTACACCGAATGGTGGCTCCCTATGGGGGCCGCCATTCGCGTACGCGCTTTTTTTTTTTTTTTTTAAAGTCACCCGTGATAGGCTACGTGACGATTCATGTAGCCTATCACAGCTGACTTTGCAAATCTTGCCGTGATAGGCTACGTGAATCGTCACGTAGCCTATCAGGGGATGGTTTTTTTTTTTTCTTTCATTGCAATGGCGGGGGCGGCAGCCGGTCGAAAGACCGGCTGCCGCTCCCGCCCCGCTCGAACACCGGACGAACCGCCAGCCGGACCCGCCGCCGGGAGGGACATTCAGGGAAGGTAAGTCCCATCCCGGGGGGGGGCGGGGGGCGGGGGGGCGGAGGATTTCTCCCCGAAACTTGTTCGGGGGGCCGAACACGTTGGCGCTCGGCCCCCCGAAGTTTCGGGGAGAAATTCTCCGCCATCCCTAGTTTTTCCAAACCTATGTGGAGATGCCTGGGATCAAACCTGGGACTTCCTGCCCGCAAAGCAAGTGCTCTCCCACTGAGCTACAGCCTCTCCCCTTTACCATTACCAGCGAAGAAGGAAGGGTTGTATTGTGGGGAAGAAACAGGATACAGCTCTGCTCTTGCTCTTGCAGACCCACAATGGGCTTTTGATCATCTTTTTAAGGGGTGGGGGACAGCTCCCTGCATTATCACTGGGGTAACACTATCTCTAGTCAGGAATTTACTATGGGTGCTACAGATTTATGGTGTCTGGGACTTTGCTTGGGCAACAACAATCTTCCTGCCTCTGATGCATTATTTCAGTTTGCTCTTTTTGTTCTGCCACCTGGCCTTGTACCTTAGCTTTGGCTCATCCCCCACCCCAGCTCGTACTTCCTGTGTGTCCTGGCTTTTGTCTCCTGGCTCCATCCTGATAACTGCCTGAAGCCCTAGGGATGCATGAGAAATTTGTTTCAGTTTGTTTTTGATCGGGATTTATCCAGTTCACACCTTCTGGACTGAACACAGACTCAGCAATCAGCAATTGAGGGCCGTACATTTCTGGGCTTCCCAATGCGATTCCAGGATGCAAGCAATGTGTTTGACAGCAAGAGCACAGTGGGAAAATGTGCATGAAAAAATGTATACTTTTGAAAAATGCACACCAATACACTTTAATCAATGGGAGAAGAATATATACTTTTCAAAGATGCACACAATTGATGTGTACATTTTTTTTGGGGGGGGAATGTGCATGAGAATTCAGACAGATCTTTGTGCGAACAGAAAAGAAAAACCCTCACAATCTGGACTCAAGGCAGAACAAGCTTTGAGATGGAATTCAATGAAGTTTGGTGAGCTCAGGTTTTGCTTATTCATCCATCCTTACAGATCCTTAGATGGTGCTAAGTTAATAAATGCAGAAAATGAATTAGCCTCCCATGTCACATGTGTAGCTAACTCAATTGTCCAGGAAGAAAAGAATGGCATAGCCTTCGCAGAGACCTCAGGAAAACCTAAGAAGTGATTTGACTGAAGCTTGTTATGGCATACTGTGATTAAGAAGAATCTATCACATCAGATTTTGCTGGTGTGGGTGGTTAACATGTCACCGTTAATAGGTAAGTGGAAGCTGGCACCAGGCCTGTTTCCATAATTGCATGTGGCTATCTGATGAACATGCATCTCCCCATTAAGCTAAGAGTTTCCACAAACCCTGGATAGAGGGGCTGGAAATTATTAATGAAGTACAGGAAACTGAATTCCCTCTGGATCTAGTCACTGTTCTGGTTGGTTGCTTGAAGGGGCTTTGAAATGGGTCACAAATGAAATATGCTATTTTGTTGGCTTTGGGTAAATTACTTATTGTTGTTGTTGTTCAGTCGTTCAGTCGTGTCCGACTCTTCGTGACCCCATGGACCATAGCACGCCAGGCCTTCCTGTCCTGCGCTCTCTCCCGGAGTGTGCTCAAGTTCATATTCATTGCATCGGTGATGCTATCTAGCCATCTCATTCTCTGCTGTCCCCTTCTCCTTTTGCCTTCAGTCTTTCCCAGCATCAGCGTCTTTTCCAGAGAGTTTTCTCTTCACATTAGGTGGCCAAAATATTTCAGCTTCAGCTTCAGTATCTATCCTTCCAATGAGCACTCAGAGTCAGGGTTGATTTCCTTTAGTATGGACTGATTTGACCTCCTTGCAGTCCAGAGGACTCCTAAGAGTCTTCTCCAGCACCACAGTTCGAAAGCATCAATTCTTCGGCGCGCAGCCTTCCTTATAGTCCAGCTCTCACAGCCATACATTACTACTGGGAAAACCATAGCTTTGATTGTACGGACCTTTGTCGGCAAGGTGATGTCTCTGCTTCTTACTATGCTGTCTAGGTTGGCCATAGCTTTTCTCCCAAGGAGCAAGTGTCTTTTAATTTCATGGCTACAGTCACCGTCTGCAGTGATCTTGGAGCCCAAGAAAGTAAAATCTGTCACTGCTTCCATTTCTTCCCCTTCTATATGCCAGGAAGTGATGGGGCCAGATGCCATGATCTTAGTTTTTTTAATGTTGAGTTTCAAACCAGCTTTTGCACTCTCCTCTTTCACCCTCAACAAGAGGCTCTTGAGATCCTCTTCGCTTTCTGCCATTAGGGTGGTATCGTCTGCATATCGGAGGTTGTTGATAATTCTCCCAGCAATCTCAATTCCGACCTCTGATTCATCCAACCCGGCATTTCTCATGATGTACTCTGCATATAAGTTACTTATAGCCACACACAAAAATGACGTCAAGGTGAAACCTCCCCAATTAAGATACTGGTGTGCGTTTTAAAAGATGTGGACATTAATGATGACATTAAGCTCTTTTCTTCTCTCTCTCTCTCTCTCTCTTACAAAATAGAATTCAAATATTAGTCTATTGGATGGTAGGGATGGCAGAGAATTCAGCCATGGACTCCAATGAGGCTGGATTCTCCCAGAGTCCATGGCAGAATGGAACACTTACCTCCACCTCCCTGCAGAATCCTCTTTGGCCAGATCCTCTGGCTCTGGATTGCCAGTGATACGGCTGCCATGCCATATTGCTGGCTGAAGGGGGCTGAATGGAGCCGCAAATGGTGTCCAGGATGCCATTTGTATCTGTGCTTTTCATTCATGTGATAGGCTACATTGTATAATGATCAGAGAGGTGTGAACAAACCTGTCCATTGCTATTAGTGATGGAACAGCTCTCGGAGACTCAGTCAGATTGACTCGTTAATTATCTGATCTTTCTTAAAAAAAATAAATCTGGAAACATCAGAGAATTTGTCTGAGCCATTCCAAGAGGCTCAGGAAAAATTATCCAGCCCTACCAATCCTCAGATGTCCTGCCAACTGTACCCCCACTCTAAAACATAATTCTCTCTCTCCTTACTTAGGCTTCATTCTTTGAGAAAACTACATCCTGCATGTGCAATGGTGCAGCTAGGTAATTTTAGACTTCAGGTATAAAGATTTTCCAGAGGGTGGGGGAGACGGGGAGTGGGGTGGAGGAGCTTTTGATGTCTATGTGTATTTGTTCAGTTGTGAACCATATAACTAACATTCCTATTCTCCACTGCACAAAACAGCAGCACAGTTCCATGTGTGACAACTACCTGTACATTTCTGATACGCAAAACAAACACACACACACCCAAACAAAAACTCCCTGTTGCCAACCCTGATTAATAACAACAACAACACCACTCTGAGCATGTGCAGTTTTGCATAAGCTCCCTTGAATCAAGGCTTCATCATGACTACAGGAATAAAATAGAATTCACTTCTGCTGTGCTGATGCTTAACACCTTTACTTTGGCACAACCGCCATTTCATTGTAGAAAAGGATAATATAGTTAAGGCATAAACAAGGATGATATATAATAAAAGGAAAACTAATGCAATGAGTATTTGTAATCATGCACACATCTGCTGGGTGCCCCCTTTTAAAAATAAGAAGGAAGAAAGGATGCTGGTGATTAGCATCGGCTTTGATGCTGGCCAATGTGCTGATGCGGTCACTCTCTGGGTGATAATTTGGGCCCCTCCTAGCCTGAGGGGCCCTGGCACCTGCCCTGACGTCCAGCACTACCTGCACCGCTCTTCATGGTGCACCAGGATCAATGACTGGAGTGCTGGAGAATGGGAGGGGGAGGGTGGGGGGAAACTCCTTCTACAAAGTATGAGAAGGGGAAGTGTATTTTATGGATGTGAGAATCAGCAAAACCCGATGTTGCCAAAGTTCTCCAAATTCCATCCCAAAGTTCTTTCCAACTCAAGTCCATATCAGAATGCAAGCTTTTTCCCCCTCATTGTATGCAAATTCATGCATATTTTCATGCATATTTTTTTTTCCAAATGTACACGTCAATTGTGCACATTTTTCTCCCATTGACTAAAGTGTCTTTGTCTGCATTTTTCAAAAGTACACATGTTTTTTCTGGCATTCGGCCTCACTGAAATCCGTGGCGGAATTCTCCACCATCCCTATATTAGATATGAACATCATTTCCCTATTGTGATCTGTGAAATTTGCAAGGGTGTATAATTGCTTTATATTTCCCTTTGTACTGCTGTACAGAAAATAGCCACAGGGGACGGACCGTAGCCTGCAGGCATGGCGGAGAATTCCGCCACGGATCTCGGTGAGGCCGAATGCCAATGCATTCGGCCCCCCAAATCAGTGGTGGAACAAAGCCCCCCCCACCCCCCCGCCCCACAAAATGGGCCTGGAACGGAGCACCTACCTGCTGCTGTCCGAACTGCATAGGAAATGGCGGCCGCGTCTGCAGCTGCCATTTGCTTCTTCGATATAGCCATGATAGGCTACGTAAATACTTACATAGCTTATCATGGCTAATGCAGGGATGCCATTTGTGTCCCTGCAGAAGCCGTGATAGGCTATGTAAGTATTTACGTAGCCTATCACAGGAAAACTAAGGGAACGCAAATGGCAGTGACTACGGCAGCTGCCATTTGCGTTCCCTTTTTTCCGCCGTGATAGGCTATGTAAATATTTAAAATAAATAAATACGTGTGGGTCTGATAATGAACTGGATGTGGAAATACAAAGCTGAGCAGAGGAGAACCAACTCTGTGCATGTCTACTCAGAAGTAAGTCTTACTGAGTTCAATGCAACGTCCTCCTACACATGTCAGCACCCCACTTGTCCCCAGCTCAGCTTTGTATTTTCACACCCAGCTCATTAGCAAACCTCCTGTTAGTTATCTCAGAAGACCCTTGGGTGAATGGGGGGGGGGTTTCCAGGGAACAGCTGGAGGGAGGGAGATTACACACACACACACACACAGACACGAAGAATATAGTTCTTCATATTCCCTGGTATGTTTATTCCTCATGTTGTCCATTCCCTGAGCATGTGCAGAGTGTGCCTTTTATTCAAACAAAGAGAAGTTTGCTGATCTTTCCCTTCATGCTGCATTTGTACAAGTGAAGTGTGACTGCTTTAGAAAGAACTTTCCATTATACTGTCTCTTTTTCTTCATGAGTTTCATAACAGAAGTATGATGTAGTGGTTAGAGTCCAGCCCAAAGTCACCCAGTGAGATAACTAACAAGAGGTTTGCTAATGAGCTGGATGTGGAAATACAAAGCTGAGCTGGGGGCAAGTGGGGTGCTGACATGTGTAGGAGTAAGTTGCACTGAACTCAATAAGACTTACTTCTGAGTAGACATGCACAGAGTTGGTTCTCCTCTCCATTTTAGCCTCACCATGTCACCAACAAGGCTGGATGTGGAACTGGAAATAGAAAGCCTAGCAGGGGGAATAATACTCGTGCAGGGCTCCAGACTGGCATGGTCATTTTAAAAGGTTCTTTCTTTCTTTCTTTCTTTCTTTCTTTCTTTCTTTTTCTTCCTTCCTTCCTTCCTTCCTTTCAAACAGCGTTGCTTTAAACCAAGAGTGCATCGCTCAGGCACACCTAGGGCAGCCTTGTTTTGGGAAGCCCTGAGGAGGAGGAGGAAGTGTTTTGGCTGAAAGTAAACGGAGATGGAATATTTCAACTGAAAAAGAATACCCACAAACAAGGCAGTGAGCACAATTCATTTTTTTTTTAAAAAAACCTTATGTATTTATTATCGAAATATACTACCTTGCATTTTTATTTACAAAAATTTTGCGACTCTGTGCAGATGACCAAAAAAAAGCCTCATGACTGCTGGCTCCACAGGACCTCGTGGTGCCGTTCCGCGGAGGATTCCGTGGCACGGACTGAAGGGAATTCGATCCCATTTCAGTCCATGGTGGAATTCTCTGACATCCCTAAGTTCAGGGGGATTTCAAACTCATTGAAATCCTCCCCACCCAATCGATTTCTCCACCATCCCTAGGAAGGATGGGAAAGACCTCTGAGTCCCTGGTGAGTCACTGCCCGTCAAAGTAAACAATACTTGGGAAAAAAATGGACAAATGGTCTCTGAACTGGTATAAGGCATATACATTCTCCATGTGGCCTCTTGTTTCTTCAAACA
Organism: Heloderma suspectum; assembly: GCF_057233095.1. NCBI lineage: Eukaryota > Metazoa > Chordata > Lepidosauria > Squamata > Helodermatidae > Heloderma > Heloderma suspectum. The sequence continues at coordinate 9,836,380 of NC_139466.1, forward strand.
CAATGCTTTCAATGGTGTCAGCTGTCACATGGCAATTCCCTAGGTTCTAGCTATGAGGGTTACCATGGCGGTTGTCAGACAAATGAGATAGAGGAAATAGCTTCCCAAACAGATGTAAAATTAAGTTATTACCTTATTGATTCGCTGAGCAAGTCCACAAGTTTTGCCCACTGCTTTCCTATGTACTCTATTAAGAGCAATCAAGAATGATAAGCCACATAGGTGCTCAGTAATTTCTGCTGCACTGAGTTGATAAATCACACTTGTACAAGCTCTGGCATCTTTCTGAAAGTAGGATGTTGTGCCAGCTAGGAACATCTGTCAAATAAATGCTTTATTCCCCCAACATAGGTTCTTAGGAGTGAAAAGAAAAAATACTGTAGCAATATGAGGTGGATCCCACTGTCCTCTGTCTTAATAATTTCCTTCAGTTTAAGAGGTTCTACAAAGGTTTTTGTTTCTTAGACTTCACTTAAGAATTAGTGGTAGATGATATAGATGGATGATAGATACATGATAGATTGACACATGATAGATAAGATAAGATAAGATAAGATAATAGATGCATAGTTTTAATTAACCACACAACATAATGGCATTTAAGATCTCTTATACCACAATCCCATTCATGTCTGCTCAGAATTAAGTCCCATTGAGTTAAAGTGACTTATTCATGGATTGTTTTCCTGTGCATACTTTTATTTTAATTGGGAAACCATACGTGCGTGCGTGTGTGTGTGTGTGTGTGTGTATTGATAAATAACATACAATAAAGTTATAGCTTTTCAGGGAAAGTCTGAAAATCCATGCCACTGAGAGTCTCAAGCCTGTGACTACCATATTGAAGGCAATATAGCAGATAATATTGGCTCTGGCTATTTGGTGGTATAAAAATTAAATAAATAAAAATAATTTCAAAATAACAATACAATTGATTATGAGATTAAAGCATAACTTTTGGCAGAGTCTGGAAACTAATGAGATGTGTATTTTAGCTAAATTAAGAGACATTAAGCAAATGACAGCCAAAATTTGCACATATTATGCAAATTGCAGCCACAATTTACACAATTGCCATCACAATCTGTTGATTTAAGGGGGAGAAAACACACACACACACAGATCTGTGAGCCTCATCAAGTTGGGCGGGCCAGATCGCGGGTGAGCAAACCAAAGTCCTGGTGTCTGAGCTTGGTGAACTTCAACCCCCAGATGGATTCCTCTCGCATCCCTCATTAGACAGCATGTATTGATTTGAAAACACCCCCAAAATCCGTGGTGAAATGGCTTGCTGCCTCCCGCCCCCACTGCGGATTCCTCCCGGGATGTAGGGATGGACAAAAGTCCCTTACCTGATCCCGAAGCTTGCTTTGCGGTGGGGGGAAGGTGCTCTGTCCCTCCCCCTGAAATTCTGGCCGGGGGGGGGAGGTTCCCCGTCCCTCCGGCCGCGAATCCTCCTGTCTTGCTGGGATGCAAATGGTGGCAGCCGTAGCTGCCGCTGTTTGCGTCCCTGCAGTCAGCCGTGATAGGCTATGTAAATATTTACGTAGCCTATCACGGCTGACTTAAAAAAAAAAAAAGCACGTACGCAAATGGCAGTGCCCATGGGCGTCGCCATTTGCGTACCTTCTTTTGGCACGTCTAGTCTACGTAAACATTTACGTAGACTACAGCGAAAATAAGGGGAACGCTATTTGCGTTCCCCTTATTTTCGCCGTAGTCTACGTAAATATTTACGTAAACTACATGTGCCAAAATAAGGAACGCAAATGGCGGCGCCCATTTGCGCCGCCATTTGCGTACGCACTTTTTTTTTTTCAAAGTCAGCCGTGATAGCCTACGTAAACATTTACGTAGCCTATCACGGTGTTTTTTAAAAATCTAGCCATGATAGGCTATGTAAATCTTTACGTAGCCTATGACGTTTGTTTATTTTTACATGGAAATGGCGGCAGCAGCAGCCGGTCGGAAGACTGGCCGCCGCTGCCACCGCTGCCAAACCACTGCCTAACCACTGCCGGAGCTGCCGCTGGAGCCAGGGATATTCGAACAAGGTAAGTCCCGTCCTGGAGGGGGTGGGGGGGACCGTTTCTCCACCAATTTCGGGGGGACGAATGCGCTGGCATTCGGCCTCCCCGAGATTCATGGAGAAATTCTCTGACATCCCTACCACGACGAGGCTTACCTGGGGCGGACGTTCTGGACGGCGGCGGCTACATTGGCGGGTCCGGTGGCAGTGGCAGAGGTGGCTGGTCTTTTGACCAGCTGCCACAGCTGCCACTGTCATTCTGGTCTTTGCCGTGATAGGCTATGTAAGTATTTAGGTAGCCTATTATGGCAAGCTAATAATAATAATAAAAAAAAACAACGGCATACGCAAATGGCGGTGGCTATAGCTACTGTCAGTTGCGTTCCCTATTTTTCGTCGTTCTAGCCTACGTAAATATTTACGTAGGCTAGAATGGCAAAAAATAAAGGAATGCAAATAGCGCCCACTACGCTATTTGCATTCCCCTTTTTTTTTTGCCGTAATAGCCTATGTAAATATTTACGTAGACTAGAATGGCGAAAAATAGGGAACGCAAATGGCGGCCGCCATAGCCACCGCCATTTGCATACTCTGGTTTTTTTGGGGGGGAGCTAGCTGTGATATGCTATGTAAATACTTCTGTAGCCTATCACGACAGCCTGGCTGGACGCAAATGGCGGCAGCTACGGCGGCCGCCATTTGCATCCGCACCAGCCCGTCCATGGCTGGAAATCCGGCTGTGGACGGCCCTGGCCGGCTGCTCCACAGAGCCGCTGCAGAGCCAGCTGGGCAGGATTCCCGGGGGAAGGACCAGATCACCTCCCCCTCGTCGAGGATCCAGGGGGGGAGGGACGGAGCGCCTCCCCCCCACCGCGAATCAATCCGCGAAAAGGTAAGTGAGTTTCGTACATCCCTAATCTAATAGTAGTGAACACATTCTCTGAGTGCGCATCCTTAGGTAGCCAGAATGGCACCACCCATGAACAAAGGGGAGGTATTAGCATTCTCCAGGGAACCCCAAGGTTTGCAGAGGTACAACAAACTAGGGATGGGCGAGCGAGCAGTGTTTGAGATTGCCAAGATTCTCTGAAATACATCTCATCACTTTTCTCCTGCCTGATTCCCACTTGCATTTGCAACTTCTGCTCGCTCTTTGCAAATAGGAAACTTGCACAAATTGAGTGGCAACTGAATGGGAGATTCGTGCATCTCCCCAAATGTGTGCAAATTTCCTCCATAGATTAAAGTGGGGCTGATGTTTTGCAAGCAAAAACAAAACTCCCATACAACAAACATTTCGAGGGGGAGCTAAAAGATGGAACCCCAAGATCAGTCCAATGAAGAATAGGGATGTCAGGGAATTTCGCCACGAATCTCGGGGAGGCCGAATGCCAGCGCATTCAGCCCCCCAAAATTGGTGGCGAAACGGTCTGCCACCCCCTCGCCCCCCCTCCCAGGACGGGACTTACCTTGGGCGAATCCTCCTGGCGGCGGCGGCTCCGGCGGCGGTTCGGCGGCGGTTCGGTGGTGGCGGCAGCGGCTGGTCTTCTGACCAGCTGCCACCACCGCCATTTCCAGTAAAAAAAAACAACAACAACAAAACGTGATAGGCTACGTAAAGGTCACGGCTAGATTTTTAAAAAATACCGTGATAGGCTACGTAAATGTTTATGTAGCCTATCACAGCTGAGTAAAAACAAAAACAAAAAACTGTGCATATGCAAATGGCGGCACCCATCGGCGCTGCCATTTGCGTTCCTTATTTTGGCACGTCTAGTCTTTGTAAACATTTACATAGACCATGGCGAAAATAAGGGGAATGCAAATAGCGTAGCGCCTTCGCTATTTGCGTTCCCCTTATTTTCGCCGTCTTAGTCTACGTAAATGTTTACGTAGACTAGATGTGCCAAAATAAGGAATGCAAATGGCAGCGCCCATGGGCGCCGCCATTTGTGTACACACATTTTTTTGTTTTTTGTTTTACTCAGCCGTGATAGGGTATGTAAACATTTACGTAGCCTATCACAGCTGACTGCAGGGACGCAAACGGTGGCGGCTATGGCCGCCGCCATTTGCGGCCTGGCTGGCCAGGATTTGGAGGTGGAGGGACGGAGCGCCTCCCCCCCTGGCCAGAATTTCAGGGGGAGGGACGGAGCGCCTCCCCCCCACCGCGAATCAAATTTCGTTAAAGGAAGTGCCTTTTGTACATCCCTAGAAAATGAGCATGATGAGTGGCTATGAAATGTGTTGGGGGAGGCAGACTGAAAACCGAGAGTAGTGGAATGGAGTGTCCTGAATAAGGCATGGCTGGCTGGAACCATGAATAAGAGCACTTCACCACACACACTACATCTTTTGTTGTAGTTGTTGTACGTCCCACTTGGTAACACCCTCATTCTGATTCCAAGGATTGTTGCCCACTGACACACTGAATTACACATTCCTGAAGGCTTTATTATGAATGGTACATTCATTCACTCTACAACAGCTTGCCCTCCACTGATTTAAAAGCCAAGAAAGTTAACATGGCTTTAAAAATGTGCTAGAAAAGCCCACTTGTCCTACAATTTGATTAATAGTTTGAAATATGCCTCAGGAGCTTCAGTGTATGAAATGGCAGACTCTGTACTGCATGATACCTTGAAGTCTTCGTGCATACATTTTACATGAATGAGATCTATAAGATCCACCCATTCCCCCACTCAAAGATTTAACTTCTACGGATCCCAGGAGAGGAGCCAAATGCTGAAGAATTATGATTAGGATAGCCATTTATTCATCACCGCCCCCCTTAAGAAAAGAGGACATGGATTACCTGAAAAGAGGACAACAGAGGACCCAGATTTCCATAAAATTCTAATTCATATGAGGAAGGCAAATTTAGAAATTATTACCAAAATCATTACTAGAATTCTAATAGAAATACCATATATTGTCATGCGGGGGCGGGGGAAGACTACAACCAGGCAACTGGTGTGCCTGCTCAGTTTGCTGTCCCGGTGCTTCTAACCATTAATGGGCACTTCAAGGCTATTAGTCCTGATGGCTATGTGCTATCCCCAGTCTTAAAGGCAGTATGCCTCTGTACACCAATTGCTGGGGAACATGGGCAGGAGGGTGCTCTTCCACTTGTGTCCTGCTTGTGGGTTCCTGGTCAACAGCTGGTTGGCTACTGTGTGAACAGAATGCTGGACTGGATGGACCCTTGGTCTGATCCAACAGGGCTCTTCTTCTGTTCTTATGTTCTTAAGCCCCCTGCTCCCCCTTCGTAGTGTTCTTTATCTTTAGATGGGACTTGGGCTGGCAACCCTTCGAAACAGAGCACTGTTCTCTGGCTGCCTTGTAAAGCTGCACAAATGGCCACCCTAGCAGATCATCCTCATAAAATGTTAATGAGACATAGCCAAAAAGCAAAGAGAGGGACAAAATCAGGACAGTGTTATGCCAGGAATGCACTCACCCCAAAATAGGGGCTGTCCCTGGTAAACAGGGCTGGTGTCAAAGGTTGGCATACTTGGACTTCTGTCAAGTCCCCACACCCTAGCAGCCCCCTCCCCCCGAAACCGGCTTGTTCACCTGCCTTTCACTCTGGACCAGGCAATCATGGCTGTGTACAGGAGAAACAGTAGATGCCAGTGTCTGTTCGCACATTGCCTCTTTGCCCTCCAAGCAAGCAGGTGGTAGCGACAATGGGGAAGAGAAGCAGGAGCGGCTGGCAACAATGCTGGTGAGCAGGTAGACTCACTGAGGGAGAGGGGCCCATTGAGGGTCTCTTTCCCAAAGGCCCTCCAAGATCTGGAGCTGGCCCTGCTGGCAAGTACAATGGTAGAGTATCATTATCCTCATCCCAGCATGCTTTCTCATGGGGGGTTAGATAGGTTATGCTTTTCCATATTATTTTATGTTCTAATAGTTAAACTGGATGTTTATTAAAGTGATAATCTGCAGCAGCAGCATTCAAATTATCTGTTATCTGGGCTGAGTTTTCAGCCATCTTTATAGGTGCCCGGGTTGCCCTTAAATCAGAGGTTTCCAAATCAGAGACAGTATGGATTTGGAAACATTTTTCTGGATTAACGCTTTCTATGCATTGCTCAGTTTTGAGCCTCTGACTTTTCTTTTTGCCAACTGTCTACCTTTAGTGTTCTTTCCCTGCTGATATACATCTCATTCTGAAGTGCAATTATGTGGTAGGCTTCCTTGAAGCTTGTAAGTGCCAGAAAATCTTTATTGACCTTTCTTGGAGAGGAACCCATCTTGGGTTTAGTAAGCAATAAATCTCAGGGTTGAAACACATCAGATTTAATCTTCACTGTAATCAATTAAGCTACCAGGTTGAAACGGATAAGGTTCTGCGCAGACTAATGTGCACAGAAATCCTCTTAGGGCCATTTTAACATTAGCAGAATCAAGTGGTAAACTTCTTCCTAACTAGGGATGTGTGAATCAGCAAAACACAAGCGCATCAAAGTTCTCCAAATTCCACCTTGAAGATCATTCCAACATGGGATGGATGGACTCACCTCTGTCCTGTCCCTTTGGGGGATTGTCGAGCTGCTGTCACTGCCTGCCCACACGAGCTGCATTGTGGCAGCTAAAGGATGGCTCGCTGCAAGACCATCCGTCCCCTTACTGAGTGAGCTGCAATTGTGTGCATAATCATGGCTCTGGGTTACTTCTGCATATCTAAAGTTGTGTCTATGGCTGCCTTAAAGGGACAATGACTCAAGATTACAGGCATAGAGGGCCCAGAATGGAAATAACCCAGCGCCACAATTATGTGCACAATTGAAGCTCATTAATGAATAGCTACAGTGGTTCCTGTCAGTTGCTGAGCTGGCAAGCAAGCCCCAAACAGCCCAGCAAGCAGGATCTGGGTGGCCAGGCAGAGGGGAGTCATTCCAACTCCACCCCCTGCTTGGACTCCCGCACCATCCCTAATTCCAACTTGTGTCCTTCTCAGATGAACTCTTCTCTCTCTCTCTCTCTCTCTCTCTCTCTCTCTTTCTCTCCCTCAGAACCATTTGTGTGTATGTGTGTGTGTGTATTTTCCCAAATGTATGCATCAATTGTGCACATTTTTCTCCCATTACTTAAAGTGTGCCTCTGTGCACATTTCAAAGGTAAGCATGTTTTCATGTACCTTTTTCAAATGAACATATTCTTTGAACCTTCTTAAAACAAACAAACAATGAATTACATCACAAACCTGGAAATGTACAGACTTTGCCCACAGATTGTGCTTAGGCCTGGGAGGTATGAACTGGTAAATTCTGGTCCAAAACGAGCAGAAAGGAATGTATCGGTCATCCCTATTACAGCACGTTTACCATTCTAGACTGCAGGTACTGATGGTGTCAATAGTGAGGAAATTTCATATTTGAATGCTCCCTATTGGCCTCTAATACTCCAACTCTGGCAACATCTAAACACAGACACAAAACCCTGCCCATAGAGAACGTTAGGCAGATCCTATAGGGCTCTTATGCCTTGACTTATTCTCTTCCAGCCCATCAATTTCCAGCTGCAAGCTGTACCCACTCCTTGTGGAATGAAGGTTTAATGCTTCCAGGACAACCAGAAATGAGAGGAAAACCCCATTTTTTGAATGGCCCAGGTCAGTAGACTTCGCAAGGGAGCTCTGCTGACCTGTCTCACTCTCAATCAAGAAATGAGCATTTCCACTCATTTTAGGGCTTCCTCTGGGAAGCGCTAAATCTCTGTTGCAGAGGCAGTGGATCCCGCTCATGCAATCCAATTGGCAGGACCTGCTGCTTGCACAACAGAATCTGTGGGGCACAAGAGAATCTGTGGGGGCGCAAGCACCCCATTGGATTTCACCCAAAATGTCAGAGAAAAGGCCAAGTTGAACCCTCTTCTTTGACTTTGACACACAAACAAGAACCCCTGCAGATTTTCCCGTGTGTGTGTGTGTGTAAATGAGTACAAAACCGACACACCCCAATCTGGCAGCCTGAAGATGAACAGTCCAAGGAAAAGCTTGACATGATTTTGCTGACTATTAGCGGCACTCATTGCAGAATTGGCTTTGATCTCAAGTAAGGATGTCAGAGAATTCCGCCACGGATCTCGGTGAGGCCGAATGCCAGTGCATTCGGCCCCCCGAACTCTGTGGCGGAACGGCCTGCCCCCCCGCCCCCCCACAGATCCCCCCCGGGACGAGACTTAGCTGGGGCGGATGTTCCGGGTGGCAGCAGCTCTGGTGGCGGCGGCGGCGGTGACTGCGGCGGCTGGTCTTCCGACCAGCTGCCACCACTGCCATTTGCAGTCTGGAGGTGTGTTTTTTTTTTACAGAGACGTGATAGGCTACATAAAGATTTACATAGCCTATCACGGCTGGGTTAAAAAAAAAAACGCATACGCAAATGGTGGCAGCTACGGCCACCTCCATTTGCGTTCCTTAATTTTGGCCGTCTTAGTCTACGTAAATATTTACATAGACTATTATGGCAAAAATAAAGGGGAACGCAAATATCGTAGCGGGCGCTATTTGCGTTCCCCTTTATTTTCGCTGTAATAGTCTAAGTAAATATTTACGTAGACTAAGATGGCCAAAAATAAGGAACGCAAATGGCGGCGGCTGGAGCCGCCACCATTTACAAATGTGGTTTTTTGGGGTTTTTTGTTTTACCCAGAGCCCTCCGCGGCCGGAAATCTGGCTGCGGACGGCTCTGGCCTGGGCCTGGCCAGCTGCTCCGCAGAGCCGCCGCAGAGCACAGCCGGCCTTTCGAGGATTCCGGGGGGGAGAAACGGATCACCTCCCCCCCCGTCGAGGATTCCGGTGGGAGGGACAGAACACCTCTCCCCCCCACCATAAACATAATCCGTGGAAAGGTAAGTGTCTTTCGTACATCCCTAATCTCAAGATGAAACAGAAAGTAAATATTTTATTCCATCTTTAAAGTTGACCACACATTTTCATTCGAGGGTCAAAGTAGGCATTCATTCTGCCATCTAGGCACCTGTTATTTATACACACCCCTCAAGTGATTTAAGTTAGTGATTCCACCTTCCTCACCACAATTAACAATAGCTGTTTGCTAATTGTTTAAACTCCATCAAATTTACTCTGTGGTCAAAACAATTACATTTCAGCAAGAACCAATAATTATGAACTAATCTGACACCACTGATATCTGTTTTTGTTTGTTTTCCTAAAGCAATTATAAACCCCTGTTAACAACAGGGGCATTAACAATGTCAACACTGACTTCTTCTTCTTCTTCTTCTTCTTCTTCTTCTTCTTCATAGAATCATAGAATAGTAGGGTTGGAAGGGTCCTACAAGGCCATCGAGTCCAACCCCCTGCTCAGTGCAAGAATCCAAGTCAGAGCATCCCTGACAGATGGCTGTTCAGCCTTGTCTTGAATGCCTCCAGTGTGGGAGAGCCCACCACCTCCCTAGGTCATTGGTTCCATTGTAGTATTTCTCTAATAGTCAGGAAGTTTTTCCTGATGTTCAGCCAGAATCTGGCTTCCTGTAACTTGAGCCCATTCTTCCGTGTCCTGCACTCTGGGATGATGGAGAAGAGATCCTGGCCTTCCTCTCTGTGACAACCTTTCAAGTACTTGAAGATCGCTTCTTCTTCTTCTTCTTCTTCTTCTTCTTCTTCTTCTTCTTCTTCTTCTTCTTCTTCTTCTTCCTCTTCTTCTTCTTCTTCTTCTCCTCCTCCTCCTCCTCCTCCTCCTCCTCCTCCTCCTCCTCCTCCTCCTCCTCCTTCTTCTTCTTCTTCTTCTGCCAGTAATTACATGAAGGCACAACTGATTACTCTTACTTCTAGAATATTCTGCACTATGATAGAATTTCCACTTCTTAGGAATGTATAATAAAACAATAATAAAACAATAATAAAATGAAGTTGCTTCAGACAAAATCAGACCGTTGGTGCATCTGTATCAGTATTGTCTAAACTGACTCGCAGGGGTTCTCCAGGATTCAGAAAGAGTTTTTCCCAGTCCTACCTGATGATATGCCAGGGATTCAACATGGGGATTTGGGAACATGCACATCATGTTCTCTGCCGCTGAACTATTTATTTACAATATTTATATACTGCACCACATCTAAACAGATTCCAGACCAGAGCAGTGAACAATATGACATAAAATAATTTTTAAAAGATACAAAGAATAAAACACTATATTAAAATCATTCTTTTTAAAAAACACTGCTCCAAAATCTTTTGATGTGGAGCAGTAAGTAAATATTGTAAATAAATACAAATACGAATTAAATAAAGAGTGTCAATAAAAAAAGTTGCTGGTCAGTTAAGGAGGGCTTCCTGGAATAGAGCTGTTTTCAGGCAGCACCAGGGTTGGTGCCTGCCTGACCTCCAAAGGCAGGGAGTTCCAAAGAAAAGGAACCATCGGCTACGGATGGATGAGCCCATTTCAGTCTGGGGTGGGGGGAGCTCAACGAGCTGGCCCCACAGCTCGTGCAGCCTGGGCCTGCTCAGCAAGCTTCCTTGATCTCCCCACCTGCCCGTGAGCTGCCCCTCTTTCTCATGCTGGCTGTCAAGGGATGACGTGAGGAAGGAGGGCCCCAAGCAACCAGCCTCTACCCTCTCGCCCTGGCCTTCTCTAGAGGAGGCCAGGGCGAGACTGCTGGGGTGCCGCCATCACCCTTCTTTCTCATGCCAGCTGTCAAGGGCTAACACGGGGGGAAAGGGCCTGGGCGGCCAGCCCCCAGCCTTTTGCCCTGGCGTTCTCTAGAGGAGGCCAGGTCAAGAGCGCTGGAGTCCTGCCATTGCCCCTCTTCCTCATGCTGGCTGTCAAGGACCAGCGTGGGGAAGGAGGGCCTGGGTGGTCAGCCCCCAGCCTCTCGCCCTGGCCTTCTCTAGAGGAGGCCAGGGCAAGAACACTGGGGTGCCGCCATTACCCCTCTTCCTCATGCCAGCTCTCAAGGGCTGGCATGGGGAAAAAGGGCCTGGGCAGCCAGCCCCCAGTCTCTCGCCCTGGCCTCCAGCAGGGGCAGGGGAGAAGAGGATACGTGCTTCCTTCTTCCCTCCGTCCCCACCTGCTACAGTGGCAAGAGAAAAGGTGGTCATTTTCCATAAGTCCAGGAAAACTTACAGAAAATGAGCAACCTCTCCCACGCCACTGCCACTGTAGCAAGGATGGGAGAAGGAGGAGAGGTGCTGCCTTCTTCCCCAACCCTTGCTGAGGGAGCAGGCACCCGTCCCGAGCTCTGGCCCAACTCAGCACACCGCAAGTCAGGCAAGAGCTCAGGTCTGTGAGCTGGTGTCCAGGGGGCCACACTGGCAAATTCTCACCGGGCTTCAAGCCCCAACTGGATGCTCGCACCATCTCTACACCACACTGAGGGCTCATATCTGGGTGGACTCCAGTTGGACCATAGGTCCAATGTAGAACCACCAGGAGCATGCCATCTGACGACATCAGTGACCAGGCAGGTTGATAAGAGAGAAACACTCTATCAAGTATCCCGGTCCCATGATGTTTAGGGCTTTGTACATTACTACCAAAACCTTAAACCTGGCCTGGTACTGAAGATCCAGACAGCACAGTTCCCTCAGCAAAAAAGTTGCATGCTGAAAAAGGCCAGCTTCTGACAACAGCTGAGCTGCTGCATTCTGCACTAGCTCCAGTTTCCAGATGAGCCTTAAGTGCAGCATCACATAGAGAACATTGCAGTAATCCAGTCTTGAGGTTACTAGAGCTTGTACCACTGTGCCCAAGCTGTCCCTGTCCAGGAGAGGCCATAGCTGGTGAACCAGTTGAAGGTGGTACCAGGCACTCCAAGCTGCCATGGCCACTTGGGCCTTCAGTGACAGTGATGGATCTAGGAGTACCCTGAAACTACAAACCAGATCTTTCAGAGTGAGTGCAGCCGCATCCAGAACAAGAAATGATCCTATCTCCCAGACTTGGGAAACATTCACCCACAGGGCTTCTTTCTTGCCAGGATTCAGTTTCAGTTTATTGGCTCTCATCCAGCCCATTACTGAGTTTAGGCACTGATCCAGGACTTGCACAGCCTCATCTGATTCAGATGTCACAGGGAGATAGAGCTGGGTGTCATCAGCATACTGATGGCACTTGGCTCCAAATCACCCAATGATCACTCCCAGCAGATGTTCAATATCACTGGGGGCAAGATGGTACCCTGCAGAACCCCATAGCTCAATTGCCAGGGTGCTATGGAATGGTCACCCAATGTTACTACAGCCCTTCTTACCATAGACTTTTAAACTATGCATTGGATTGGGAGACCTTTACATCTCCCAGTGCAGTGGGAGATAAAGCAGTCATAAATGGCTTCCCTATTAGAGGTGGGACAATCTGGTTTGGGTCAAACTGGACCCTCTCTGAACCACTGCATTTTGGGCTGCCAAAAATGGCATTTGAATGAGAGAAGAATACTTTGAAGGGGAGATACTCTGAACCATTACAGAAAGGGCTCACTTACCTTTCCATGCTTTCTTTTTCTTTCCAGAGTTGGGAATGATGCTACATAGAATCATATCATAGAATACTAGGGTTGGAAGGGGTCTATAAGACCACTGAGTCCAACCCCTTAACACAAGTTATGGCAACATCCAGCCAGTTTCTGGGTGGAGATTGGAGAATAATAGTGGGGGCCTTGCTTGTTATACAGCAAAAGAGATATGGGGTGGAGGGAGAGAAGGCACTAAACATTGCACCCCCACAGAACCAATGCATGGCAACCCAAGAAAAAAAGCCAAAATGGCCACCCCATTCTCCACCCTGGAACAGGGCAGCAAAACAGTTGATTGCATTTATATGCAAATGTATATGCAATGTTAAGTATTTCATTCTTTCTTATAAAACGACCCTGGTAATATGATTGAAAGGCTGTATAGAAATACTTATAACAAATCAATAACAAGTAGCATTCCTCCTACATCTAACAGTGTCACTTTTACACACACACCACAAATCAAAAATAACCAATCTTTAATATATCCCTAGCTGTCTTTGGTTCAAATATATATATGCATACATGTGATGAAATGTTTGTTGCAAAGGTTGGCTCCTAATGTCTATGTGATTACAGATGCCAAAAGATGCCATTAAAATGTTGAACTTGCCTGAGAAAATATATGGAATTAAAATAATATCTGTCCAATGGCTCTTTCTCTGAGGTGAACTTTGCTTATTGATTTTCTGCATCAGTGCTAATTTTGTGGCACATAACAGAGATATAGGATGCTGTCGTGTCAATCATACCTTGGAAAATGATGCTCAGTTTTAAATATTGCTTGATTGCATCGCTCCTGTCTACACAAGCCCACACATCTGCATGCTCTCTGGAAATGAATAGTTGTCAAAAGAACAAAACATGTATTATCTGTGCTCTACACTGACTTTCATATTGCTGACTAAAATAACAAAGAGTTGCTCTGAACTGCATGACAGTTTTAAAAAGAAAACACATCAGAAGAACTGAATGGGGATGAAAAATATAATTCTATGCTTGAAGAAGAAGTGAAGTTGCTATTTCAAATGAAAGGACCTTAATGATGTGTATGTATGGAAAGGAGGATAAGTTTGCCCAGGTAAAAAGAAGAGAAAACTTCTGGAAACTTAAGAGGAGTGGAGTGTTTGTCAAGTTGTTCAAGAAAGTTCAAGAGCCACTCCAAGCCACATACACATGGAATCACGGACACATTCTGTGCATGCTTAAAAACAATTTTTCAATACTCTTTGTACAACCTAGCTGTTGTAGGGAATGAGAAAGGAACCATGGGCTTTAATTCATACACAAATAATTAAACTAAAATTGACATGCTATATGCACCCCTCTGCAATTAGCTGTTATGACTGAAAATGTTTGCAATTCATTATTTCTATTCATTTTAAAGTATACTGTGTTCAGGTGGCAAAGGATGTGAGTGACTGGACCCATGAAGATGAATGACAGACATCTATACATTTCTTTGGGTAGACTCAGCAAATAGGGTGATCACATTTCCCACATGAGAGGACGGTCCTCTATTTGAAGGCATCCTATCTTAGAAGGGTAGTCCAGTCCAAGTCTGGTATAAAGAACCATCAGAAGGGAGAGCTGAAGGACCTTGAAGTTGCTTCCCAAGAGTTTGCAACTAGATAGGAGATTGAGCAGGCACACAGGTCACCATCTCAGTCTGCCCCATGATGGTGGTATTTTTACTGATTTCCACATTTAGAAATGTGCATCTCTGCAGTTCAGTTAGCTTATGCCAATCTGATACCTCTGCAAATGTGCATATGCAAATTTGATGTGCCCTGTCCTCTTTTTTTTTGGGGGGGGGTGCCTGAGCAGCCCCCTGCCAGCAAAGTATATATTACACCAGCTTTTGCCAAACCTGTGTCCTCCAGATGTATTGCATCATGCAACTTCCATGACCCCTAGCCAACAGCCATGCTGGTGAAACCCAACACATCTGAAGGGCACTGGGTTTGACTATGAGTGGGATGAGCCCTGTATTCATTCCCCTGTGCATGTCTTTCCCTTTTTGGAGAATCTACTCTCTGTCCTGTGAATAATAACCTGTGTTCTCACAATGTGTTCTCACAATGAAAACACACAAAGGGCAAAACCTAAACTCAGCATTCCTGAAATGTGTGAAGCAGCCCTGAGGAAAGCTTTCAATGTGCAAACACTTAATTTAAGATTCTTCCTGCCATTCCCTTTCTTCCCCTCTGTAGATATATTCTGATAGTTGTGTTCCTTTTTCCAGCATGAAACATTATTAGGTTTTGTTTTTGTTTTGTTTTTACCACACAGACACTCAGGACACTTGCTTGTTTTTCCTCCTTACCAATCGTTCAGTCAGCCAAACTTCTTTTCTTTTTCTTTTTCCTTTTCTTGCACTAATGGCCAACAGCTGACTTCTTCCAGTGGTGATTTCAGCACCACCATAATATACTTTTCCCGTTAAGCCAATCAGTTATTGAAGACCAGGAGTGAGGAGGGGGAAGGCAAGGAGGAGTGGGGGGAGCAGACAAAAGGCCTGCAGACTACAGTGACAACATCAGGCTGGTAGCCAGTGATTCTCACTCAACAAAGGGAGTACAGCTTCTTATGTAGTGGCATCTGATCTGGGTGAGACGAGATGAGAAAGGAACCTAGGGAGATGAAGGCAGTCCTCATAGTTTATATTGTACAGTGTGGAGAATGTGGATAGGGAGACATTTTTCTCCCTCTCTCAAAATAGGAGAACCCGAGGTCATCCCATGAAGCTGATGGGTGGGAGATAAAACGAAGTACTTCTTTACACAGCACATAGTTCAATGATGGAATTCGCTACCACAAGATATAGTGATGGCCCCCAATTTGGATAGCTTTAAAAGGGGGTTAGACAAATTCCTGGAGGAGAAGGCTATCAATGGCTACTAGGCCTGAGGGCTATGTTCTTCCTCCAGTACCAGAGGCAGTGAGCCTATGTACACCAGTTACTGGGGAACATGGGCAGGAGGATGCTGTTGCACTCATGTTCTGCTTGTGGTTTCCTGGTTGACAGCTGGTTGGCCACTGTGTGAACAGAATGCTGGACTAGATGGACCCTTGGTCTGATCCAGTAGGGCTCTTCTTATGTTCATATTGTGCTACCGTATTATCAGTGATGCAAAAATTCCAGGAATTAAGCAGCCACTGATACTAATAAACTTGGGCTTCTCCCTCCCACATGTACTGTTGTTTCCAGAACATACCTTCTGCCTCCTCTTATTTCCTTGGCCCCTCCTTTTTTTCTAATGCAGAGTCAAAATATTTCAGAAAATAATTCCCCTCTTCCATTTCTAAAAAATAAAAATGCCTGTGAGTAACTAGCAGAATGTTGAGCACAACTATGGATCCAAGCCCAATATATTGTATTTTATTTTCTTTAAGTTATACTCTGTCTTTACACCAAGAAAATGGCACTGGAGTTGGCTAACAACCATAAACACATTAAAACAACAAGAACAAGAACAGCAACAACAACAACAACAACAACAACAAAGCTTTTGGTTTCTTTGTTTTATGGCAACAGGCAGAAGGAAACAAAATAGATCTGCCACACTGGCAGTGAATGGGACTTCGTCACTCTAAATGGAGCATAATTGAAGCCTGAGGGAGAACGGAATGGAGATCAGGATTCAAGAGAGAGTGAAGGAGCTGAACCAAGAGGTCTCATCTTTGAGAGCTGGAAGCCACTGCTCACACATCTGCATTATGGTGGATACAAAATGGGGGCCAGGCTGCCAACACAGTTGATGTTGTTGTTACTTGAAGTGGCAGCACGCACATATACACCCCAAGGAAAGAAGATGGAAACTGTGTTACAACCCCTGCCAATGGTGAGCCATACCTGTGAAAACTGCTGAGAATTTCTCTTCCCCCTGGAGAAATTCGGTGACATTGTCTCCCCAATTTCTCTGCCCACAAATAGGGTGGAGAATTTCAAGAGGCTCTTTGAGCACAGCCCTAGTGCAGACTGTCAAGCCTTTGGGCAGAAAGGAAGCCTCTGATCAGTCAACTCATTTGCCCGTGGCTGGGGTCTCGGGACAAAAGTTGCAGGGGATCTGTACATTAAATAAAAAGCAGGCCCGATTTACACCTGCCCAAGCACAAAGTGGTAGAATATTGAGATGCTAGGGTGCACTACAACATTTCAGATGTCAATATTATTATTTTGAATGTGATCCTGAACTATAAACTCCCTGTAAATGGGGGGGGGGGCAGGTGAAAGACTGAATGACAACCTTTTCCCCTAATGTGTTAGATTTCTATTTGCAGGTGATTTTCTTTAATTTGGGGGAGCATTCCAAATTGGTAACCCCCATGTGCACTCTGCAGTGGTACTGTCCATTTTACCTCTTTATCACTCTGCCACCCTTCCCCCAACTTGTTCTGCTAGATGTAAAGGGCTGGATGCACCTATCTCATCTGATCTCGGAAACTAAGCAGGGTCAGCCCTGGTTAGTACTTCAATGAGAGACCAGCTGGGAATCAGGCTTCATGCCTTGAGCAGGGGGTTGGACTTGATAGTCTTGTAGGCCCCTTCCAACCCTGTGATTCTATGTGTGCAGACCCATTCTCAGTGTGGGAGAAGAAAAAGAAGCATGGGAGCCCAAAACCAATGCTGAAAGCACACCTATAGAAGTAGTAGAAGAAAATCCACTCAAATTATAGTAGAGATGGGTGAGAATTTCATTTCATATATGTATAAGCATTTACCAACATGCACACATTTCTTCATATTTGGGATGGGAAGAATTTGAGATTTAGAAACTTCAAATGTGGGAGAAAGTAAAACTGACAGATCCATCCATCCGAAAGTTTTAGGCCTTCACATAGCCAGATCTGATTAGCTTGATGGTGCTATTACATTATCATGCTAGGTACAGGATCCCTGATTAACTTGATTGTGTAGTCATCAAGAATAATCTTAAAATAATTGTGCCAAAATACAATCTCCTGAGAGGGGCAGTGAAAAGATGTGAAGGTTTCAGAGTGCATCCCTCCCCCCCCCACTTCCTTTCTCACACTGAAAAGGTCCACCCACAAAGTTTGGCTTAGCTCTGTTCTTCACACAATACAGCTGTCGTTAGAAACACACACAATGGATTTGTTTTCTGCAGTGGTGCTTAACCATTAGATCTGATCCAGCAACATAGGCAGATGATGTAGACATCACTCAGAGCAGTGTGGGCTCAGAGCAGTGCCACAGAGATGGCAACTGCATCCCTCCATGTGGAAACCAAGTTAAATTTGCATTGAACTTGTCTACACACCATGTCTATACCATGAGTGTCTGTGTGTTCTTTGATGACCCAATATACTTTCATAAGGAGGGGGGGGGGTGTTAAAGAAGAGAGTTTTGCCGTTTTTTTAATGCTCAAGAAAGCCTCTTTGGGTTTTCAAGGTGCAACCTCAATGAAATCCGAGCTGAAATACATGACTATAGAATTATGAATGCATGCATATTTTACTATAAATTAACTGTGGGGAAACTCATCTGTTGAGATGTGCCATGCTTATAAGCCTATGACAAGCTTAATTACCATAAGCGGGAAACATGAAAGAAGTAAGAATTAGGGCAGAAGGAAAGCAGTTTGAAAGCATCCCAACATCATGTACCCATGTCACTAGCTTTGGTTGGTTCCCAGCCCCTCCTGGAGATAGGAGCTTATCTGTATTTGAACTGCCACAAGCTAAAAGGCAAACTGGCAAGAAGAGAGATGGTCAGACAGCTCCACAAAATCTATGTTTCCAAGATTTCAGGGTCACCAAGGACCCTCATAATCTGGGCACAAATGCTTCTTTTAGTGATTAATTTGAGGTATCATAGAAATACAAGAAGGGACAGTAGTGCAGGCATGGACAAAACTGTCAGTTTATCTCAGTTTCTGGTTTTTCCCATCTTAAATTCAAATTGTTCCAAATTTTGAGATTTCTTTTTTAAACTTTGCATGGATATTTCTCCTTACACATGCATGTGTGTGTGTGTGTGTGTGTGTGTGTATTTTGTTTTCCTAATACAGTGCATTTCTTCACACCACTGTCACCAGTATGCACATTGTATACACTTTTTTCCCTTTGTTTGGAGAAAGAAATAAAACTGTAAAATTCAGAGTACTGCAAATTTCAAAGGACACCTCAATTTCAGTTTGCACACTAGTCAAAAACTGTGAAGTTAGGTTAGTTCACACAAAATTGTGAATTGAACAAATCTGTCCACTATCCCCACAGTATTGTCCTCTTAGATCCAGTAACATGCAAATGGGAGGGCAGCATCCGCTTTGCATGTAGAAGGTTCCAGGTTTGATCCATGCCATCTCCAGTGAAAGGTTCTCAGATAGCTGGTAATAGCAGAAACCTCCACCTGAGACCCTGAAAGCTGCTGTCTTGTTTGCTTGTTCACATGGGTTACCTAAAGAGGGAAAATCACAGTAATGAGTGGAAGGGAGGAAAAGCTGTGGCATGGATTGGCCTAGTGGTCCATGCAACTCCATTCTTATTGGGCAATAGTGGTCCATGCAACTCCATTCTTATTGGGCAATAGTGGTCCATGCAACTCCATTCTTATTGGGCAACAGTGGTCCATGCAACTCCATTCTTATTGGGCAATAGTGGTCCATGCAACTCCATTCTTATTGGGCAATGGTGGGTACTGTCAATTCAACAGGACCAACGCAGCATTTTGCAACGGTTTGTGATATGGTGGCTTGAATCCTTGTGATAGTTTGCATTTGCTGGGACCTATCTAATTGTTGTCGTTTGTTTGTTTGGTGACCCAACAGAGAATTCTTCTGAAATATCCAATTGCTTTGGTAGCAACTTCTGGCTGAACTGGGACATGTAATGAAGATAAACGATTGAGCCAAAATGAAGACCACACACAGACACACATGATGCTGATGACCAACATAGGAAGAGAAATGAAATGCATCTTCAGCAGACTAATGAACGAGTTTTAAAGAGGAGTTGTTTTATTTATTAGAAGTAATATATAAAGCTAATAAGGCAACTGCCTAATATGTACTTTGTGCATTTAAACAAAAGGAATATAATTTTTAAAACCACTCTATATTGGGCAGGAAAGTGATGAACCCACATCTGGAGAGCAATTGGAGATTTACCTTTTTCGTAGGAGGCGATTACAAACCTACTAACCATTTTGCAATTTTATTACTTTGGATTGGAACTTGCAGAAATGAATGTTGTGGTTGTTGTGTGGGTTGTTTTCTGGATGTGATTCTATGTAGAAATATGCTTAATAAGCCTTTGGCTGCTATTAACATTTCCGGGCTCTTTTATTCATCACTTGTATTTAAAATAGGGATGGTGGAGAAATCCACCATGGACTCCAATGAGGCCGGATTTGGAACGGACTGCTCCCCCCCGCCATCCCGCGAACTAAGGTTGGGACAGACTCTACCTGGCACCGGCAGGTCCGGGTCCTTCCTCTTTGTTCCGCAGCGGCTGTAAATGGCATCCAGTGTAGCGGATGCCAATCACAAAAAGAGCAAGGACGCAAATGGCGTCCGCTATGCCATTTGTGTCCCTGCTCTCTGCCGTGATAGGCTACGTAAATATTTACATAGCCAATCATGGCAAAGAGCAGGGATGCAATTTGCAGCTGCAGCATGGCAGCGGACAGAAGTCCAGCTGCAGATGGCCCCGGCCGGTGACTCTGCGGACTCGCCATGCCTCCCCCCCCCCCAGCAGACCCAGGAGCAGACTGGTAAGTGGGGTTCGTACACCCCCAATTTAAAACAAAAGGCAAGCAATTGTGAAAGTTCTTACTTTTAGTCCAGACTGTGATGGCTGGTGCAGGTTTTTAAAGAGATGGACTTTAGCTAGCCTGGCTGCTCTATGACCAATTGCTGGTACTAGATGCTAGGGACAGACAAAAAGAAGGGCCTAATATCCACATATGAATCTCCAGTGTCCCAGTCTACAGCTCCCTAGCAAAGCTTTCAAATTCATTCCTGTTCTGTTAGGCCGTTCTTCTTACTATAGCTTTATGCACTCAAGAAGATTTCTATTGTACATTACAGATTCTCAGAAGCACTAGTAATATTGCTGCAAATTCAGTTTTCCTTCCTTCTTGTTAGATGTTTTGAGGTTTTCAGTCACCTTTGCAATTCTCTGTATTTAGTAATAGGGCCCATAAATGCAAAGGCAGAGGCTTCTGTCTTCCATGCTTTTGTATTACAAAAGCTAGTTTGCCAGGGTTTTACAATTTGTATTTGGCACATAACATTTTTATTGCTCTCTTCCTTATTGGTTTCAGATATTGTACAATAAAATAAACAAGCACCTATGCCATGTCAAACAATGCCTTTACTTAGCTGAGAAAAGAAACAAAATGTTAATAATCACACATCATATTTTCCACCATACCCAATACTTTTCACTTCTATCTTGTACTCAGGGCCAGTACCAGGTTTGAAGGGGCCCAGGACAAGGGACCCCATATCCTCTCCTCCATGCCATGCTGCCCCCTCCCAGGAAACTTACCAGGCCTACAAGAAAGCCTTCTTTTCCTTTCTTTTCCTTTCTTTTCCTTTCTTTTCTATGTCATGCCATGCCATGCCATGCCATGCCATGCCAGCCTGCCTGCCTGCCTGCCTGCCTGCCTGCCTTCCTTCCTTCCTTCCTTCCTTCCTTCCTTCCTCTTCATATTCTTCTTTTACATCTTTCACCAGGATGATGGCACTTCCAGACACATTATGGAGAAATGGAGATGGTGGACAGTCATAGGTTCAGCCAGCAGTTTTCTTTCCACAACACCTGCCACTCAAGTTAAAAAAATAAAGACTTTATTTATTTATTTATTTATTTCTATGCTGCCAATAAGCTGAAGCTTTCTGGGTGGTTCACAAGAATTAGAACCACAAAAGGCAGCATAAAACAATATAAAATATGAACGCTTAAAACCACAATATACCAGTACAACCAGAATAGGACCTAGCAGCAATGCAGAGATTTAAAATTCAGACTGAAAACACCAGAGCTAAAGGATTAGGAAGCTAGTAGAATGCTAAAATACTGGGAGAATAAAAAATGTCTTCACCTGGTGCTGAAAGAAGTACAACAGAGACACCAGGTGAACCTCTCTAGGGAGCTCATTCCACACTCAGGGTGCTACAGCAGAAAAGGCCCTCTTCCTGGAAGCCACCTGCCTCACTTCCTTTGGCAGGGGCTCCCATAGAAGGACCCCTGAAGATGATCTTAGGATATGGGCAGGCACAAAGAAAGGAAGGAAGGAAAAGGGAGTGCTGATGACAGGCATCAACCACATTGGATCCTTTGGGGCTTGTGGGCCTCAGCATTTGCCCCATCACACCGGGTGCTGATAATGGGCCTGATTGTATTGCACATTGAGGTGGGGAAGCACATGAGTGTAATAGCATGGGAAGTTCAGTTGTTCAAGGAGCAAAACAGTTTGCATTCCAATTTCTGTGAGGAAATGGAAAGTTGTCACTTTGGCTGGGGTTAAAGGTTCACAGATGGGATGGCTGAGGAACAGAAGAAGCGCTTGGATGTAAGGAATTTAAAGGTACAGGGAATAGAGGCAACAAGGCTGAAAGAAAGATGCATTAATGTTAATGGGCTGAGAAAAAAGACCCTGCAAGGAGGGCAGGTAAAGTATGAGGCTCAAGAAAAAGAAAAGCTGGGGGGGGGGGGCTGGGAACTGAAGCAAAAAGAGTGTAACTAGAGAGGGGAGAGGCTCTAAAGAATTAGAGGTGCACTGAAAGCTCTTTTCAGAAACATTTTAGCTTTCAGAAATATTTCAAATTTAGGGCTCTGGGTATTTGTAGTACATAGGAACGTAGGACTCTTGGTCCATTTAGCCCAGTATTGTGGATACCGACTGACAGCAGCTCTCCAGACTTTCAGGCAGGGTTCTTTCAGAAACTGCATAAACATATCCTGTGTGTAAACTGGTCCTTTGTGTATGCATCCAGGCCAACTTTCCCCAATCTGATGCCCTCCAGAAGTGCTGGACTACATCTCACATCATCCCCAGCCAGCATGGAGGATGGCATCAGGTTGGGGAAGCCTGATCTAGGCTCTCTCTTCACATGGCCAGAAGCCCTGCATTTTGCAGGGTCTATCCAATCATGCAGATAGAGGCATCTGCAGTGTACTTTTTTTTCTCATGCACTTAGTCATCTGTGATCTGCAATTCAACTCCCCCATGCTTTACAGAATCAGGTTTTTATTTGTAGGAATCAGTTGTGTGCTGTCTGAATGTTAGATCAACCACAAGTCTTCCAGCTTTGTAGGCTCCCCCCCCCCCCGCCGCCTTTTTCTTTTTCTTTTTTACAGCCAGGGAAAATTCGCTATATTAAATTGTTTCCTTGGGATATCATTTTTAAAAAGATAAATTTAAATGGCAAAGTAAATTAGGGACATAAGAAAGCTTCCCAGTGAAAGAGGAATATAATTTGGTGCTTTAAGTATATTGCAACCTTTGGGTTATGCTACTTAGAAGATCTCTCTCTCTCTCTCTCTCTCTCTCTCTCTCTCTCTCTTTTAGGAGTCAATATTCTTTAAGCCACATAGAACAAAATTGGTCAGTATTGAAAATATCCTTGCAGCCATCATTTGTCTTAGCTCGGGTTTCGAATTCTCTCATGTTTCAGTCAACCTGATGTTCAGACTGCAAATCATGCTGAGAAGAGGCTGAACACTGAAATAAACCAAGAAGGACATACTATTGTATGCCTAGAAATTCAGATCTGATTTATTCACAGTAAGTGAGGAAATGTTTTGAACATGTCTCAAAACATTAATAACACTACCTGTTAGACTCCATGGTATCCTTAGGATACCAAACTTACATGACGTTTGGTATCTTAAGGATCATCGAGTTAATTTTCAAAACCATGTTTCTAGTTCTCATGCTTTAGAAACTTGGCAATTGAGATATAAAGCCTGTGAAGGTTTTATTTACTGTCAGAAGACCATTCATTAGTTGGCTGTAGGGGTGGACGAAAGTCACTTACCTGTCCTCGAAGCTTGTTCGCGGTGGGGGGGAGGCACTTCGCTGCTCCCCCCGCGAATTTCAGGCCGGGGGGGGAGGCTTCTCGCCTTGCCCGGCCGAAATTCAGGCCGGGGGGGAGGCTTCCCGCCTCGCCCGGCCGTGAACTCAAAAGTTTAAAAAAAACACAGAAACGCCCCCGTGATCGGCTACGTGACCATTAACGTAGCCTATCACTAGGGTTGGTGGAGAATTTCTCCCTGAAACTTCAGGGGGCCGAGCGCCAACGTGTTCGGCCCCCCGAACAAGTTTCGGGGAGAAATCCTCCGAACCCCCCCGCCCCCCGCCCCGGGACGGGACTTACCTTCACCGAATGTCCCTCCCGGTGGCTGGTCCGGCCGGTGGTTCGGTGGGTGTTCGAGCGAGGCGGGAGTGGCAGCCGGTCTTTCGACCGGCTGCCGCTGCCGCCATTACAATGAAAGAAAAAAAAAACACTTCCCCTGATAGGCTACGTGACGATTCACGTAGCCTATCACGGCTAGATTTGCAAAGTCAGCCGTGATAGGCTACGTGAATCGTCACGTAGTCTATCACGGCTGACTTTAAAAAAAAAAAAAAAGTGTGTACGGATAATGGCGGCCCCCATAGGGAGCCGCCATTCGTGCTCCTTATTTGGTCGCTGTAGTCTACGTAAATCTTTACGTAGACTACAGCGACCAAATAAGGAACAGGAATGGCAGCTCCCTATGCGGGCTGCCATTATCCGTACGCGCTTTTTTTTTTTTTTAAAGTCACCCATGAGAGGCTACGTGACGATTTATGTAGCCTATCACGGCTGACTTTGCAGATCTAGCCGTGATAGGCTACGTTAATCGTCATGTAGCCTATCACGGCGGCGTTTTTGTTTTTTTTTCTTTTATTGCAATGGCGGTGGCGGCAGCCGGTCGAAAGACCGGCTGCCGCTCCCACCCCGGACAAACACCCGCCGAACTGCCGGTCGGACCCGCCGCCGGGAGGGACATTCAGCAAAGGTAAGTCCCGTCCCGGGGGGGGTGGGGGGGTGGGGGGGTGCGGAGAATTTCTCCCCGAAACTTGTTCGGGGGGCCAAACACATTGGCGCTCGGCCCCCCGAACTTTCGGGGAGAAATTCTCCGCCATCCCTAGTTGGCTGTATTCAGCAGGTTGGTCCCCAAGCTGTTCAGGGGTAGTGTTCAGGGGATCCCGTTAACATCAGATGCTAGGTGCAGTAGCTGGGAACCTTACAAAAATACCTCAAATGGCTACCTTGGAGGTGAAAATGAACCACAACCCTATCCCAAGTTCCCATGTCTAGCATATATAAGAAAGATAGAAAGACTAACAACAGTGTATTGTGTGTGTGTGTGTGTGTGTGTGTATGTATGTATGTGTATATATATATAATATATATATATATATATATATATATATATATATATATATATATTGAGCTAAGCATTTCAGCTTCCACCCTCATCAGTAGCTGCGTTGAGAAATGGATATCAGGAGTAGGGATGGCAGAGAATTCTGCTGCACACTCAAAACAGGCCAGATTCCAGGGAATCCAACCTCCATATTCCGCAGCGGAACTTACCTCCAGATATGGAGGATTTCACATGGAGCAGCTCTCCAGCTCCTTATACATGGTGATATGCTAATGGCGGCTGCCATTAGCCTATCGCTGGAACAAATACAGATGCAAATGGCGTATTGTACCTAGGGATGTATGAAACACTTACCTGGTTTCGTCCAGGGACATCTGCGGTGGGGGGGAGGCGCTCCATCCCTCCCCCCGAAATCCTCCCTGGCCAGCTCCGCTCCGCGGTAACTCCGTGGAGCTACCGGCCAGGGCCCCCGCATCCAGACATCCGGCCGCTGCTGGGCTGTGCAGGGATGCAAGTGGCGGCCACCATAGCCACCACCATTTGCATCCCTGTCTTTTGCCGTGATAGGCTATGTATATATTTACGTAGCCTATCACGGCAAAAGAGAAGGACGCAAATGGTGTAGCAGCTGCCATTTTTGTTCCTGCCTATTGCCATGATAGGCTACATATATATTTACGTAGCCTATCACGGCCTCCGCAGGGACACAAATGGCATTCCTGCATTAGCCGTGATAGGCTATGTAAATACTTACGTAGCCTATCACAGCCATTCGTGGGAAGGCGAATGTAAGGATGGACGAAAGTCCCTTACCTGGTCCCGCAGCTGTTTTCAGTGGGGGGAGAGGCGCTCCGTTTCTCCCCGCAAAATTCTTGGTGGGGGGAGGCGCCCCGCCCCTCCCGGCTGAAATTCAGGCCGGGGGGGAGGTGCCCCATCCCTCCCCGCCGAGATTTTGGCCAGGGGGGAGCGCCCCATCTCCCCAGCAGTGAAATAAAAAAGTAAATGGTAAAAAAAAAAAAAGTTATAGGCTACGTAACGATTTACGTAGCCTATCACGGCTAGATTTTCAAAGTCAGCCGTGATAGGCTACGTAAATCTTTACGTAGCCTATCACGGCTGACTTTGAAGAAAAAAAAAGCGCGTATGCAAATGGTGGCACCCATGGGCGCCGCCATTTGCGTTCCTTATTTGGGCACAGGTAGTCTACGTAAAGATTTACGTAGACTACGGCGAAAATAAGGGCAATGCAAATAGCGTTGCCCTTATTTTTGCCATAGTCTACGTAAATCTTTATGTAGACTACTCGTGCCCAAATAAGGAACACAAATGGTGGCGCCCATGGGCGCCGCCATTTGCATACGCGCTTTTTTTTCCCCCAAAGTCAGCCGTGATAGGCTACGTAAAGATTTACTTAGCCTGTCATGGCTGACTTTGAAAATCTAGCCGTGATAGGCTACGTAAATCGTTACGTAGCCTATCACCTTTTATTTTTACTTCACTGGGAAATGGCGGCAGCAGCCGGTCAGAAGACTGGCCGCCGCCCCTGCCGCCGCCAAAATGCCGCTGGGACCCGCCGCCGAAAAGGACATTCGACAGAGGTAAGTCCCATCCTGGGGGGGGGGGGCGGAGAATTTCCCCACCAATTTTGGGGCGCTGAATGCGTTGGCATTCAGCCTCCCAGAGATTCGTGGAGAAATTCTCCAACATCCCTAGGCGAATGGCAGCCACAGACGCGGCAGCCATTCACAGAGCACCGGACGGCCGCAAACAGGTAGGCTCCATTCCAGGCCCATTTCAGGGGGTGGGGGGTTGCTTTGTTCCACCATGGATTCCGGGGGCCCAAATGCACTGGAATTTGCCCCCCCTGGAATCCGTGCCGGAATTCTCCAACATCCTTAATTGTATGCCACTTGCAGCTGGAAAGCACTGACTTTGACCTAAGTACAATCATAAATGGCTACAATTAGGTCAAAATCAGTGCTTTACAGCTGCAAGTGGTGTACAATACTCCATTTATGTCTGTATTTGTCCCAGCAATAGGCTAATGCCTATTAGCGTATCACCTTGTATAGGGAGCTGGAGACATGCTCCATGAACTGCCCAGGATGCAGAGCAGTTCCCAAGGATTCCCAAGGGCCCTGAGCAGCATGGAGGGCCCCTCTATGAACCTCCCCTGAACTGGAAAGTGAGAGGTTCATACATCACTAATCAGGAGTGGTAGTTCGGAATGCCTGGAGATGAAAGTTCCGTCAGAGAAAAACAGACTAACACACAAAAACAGAGGTATGACTGATGCAATGCTTACAAATTGTCCCCCATATCAAAGCCATTTGGACTAAGAGTTCTGAGTTTATAGATGTGGAGGACACACACACACACACACACTACATTTGCAGCTATACATAGAAATGTGCATATGGAAATGATATGCAAATCAGTGTCCTCTTCTGTCCACCATAGCACAGAGTCAAGAAAACAGGTGCAGACATACAAAATAACCAGAAGAGGGGGAAAGTAGGGAGAGGAAACAGAGTAGGAAGAGCTACTAAGGCTTTCTGCTGAGGTTAGGATTTTGACTGGGTAATTATACACACACACCAGAGTCAGAAGGGACCGTGGAGATAATTTTGTTCAACTTCCTGCTGAGTGCAGGCTCTACAATGCAGGATGCAACTATAGCATCCCCGATAGATGGCCATCCAGCCTCTGCTTTAAAATACCTGTAGTGAAGTGGAGCCTACCAGAGGCAGTCTGTTCCACAGTTGAACAGCTCTTACCATTAGTTTCTTCCTGGTATGTAGCCAAAATTGTCCTTACCCTCAGTGAATTTCTCTAATACTCTTGTACAACAGAGATGTACAAGAATTCCATTCCTGTTCACAAATCTTGCGAACATGTCCAGTTTGCAATCCTGAATGTGAATGCAAGCAGGAATGCAATTCTCAGGTAATTTTCCCAAATACAGATTTGCACAAATCCCCTCCTCTCCCCCATCCAAAATCCTCATTTTCACGCTTTAGCTTATGGGGGGAAATATGCATTTTTGGTCAGGAAAAATGTGCATTTTTAAATATGCTTTTCTTTCCATTTGGAAAAATGGCTCACTTTTAAAAATGTCAATTTTTGTCTATCAAACCAAACAAACAAAAATGCTAGCATTTGGAAACACAAACTAAGTGAAACAAGCTTTGAAGAAGTCAAAGAACCTCAATGAACTTGGAAGTTGCATGTTCACCCAACCTTTTAAAGCCATCCAAGTTGCTAACCATAAATATATCTTAGATGGCACAGACCTCTTAGGGTTAAGAAGCATTCCCCCAACTTTAGCTTGTATCATGTAAGCTTCCTTTGGAAAATTAAGAGAGAGTGAATAATTAATTTGCTGTTACATTAAATGTTCTTAATCAGGACAGGTGAGCCAACAAATTTGCCTCCCACATCTATATTTAGAGATGTTTGAAAGTGTCATCTTACTTGCTGTGGCCTCTCTTCCCTCCCCCATCCTATTCCAAACATTGTTTTGTCTCACCAGTTATACCTACAATAGTGCACTCAGCACAATGGATAGATTAATCTCTCCCCCCACCACCCCCGCCATAGCACATAGCACATAGCTTCTCTTCTGTCACAATGCAAGTGATGTTCATGTTGGGAGAATATCTCTGCATTGCAGTGCTTGCTAACTAAAGAGAGAATGAGGGGGAAAAAGAAGGGGGAGAAAATCAGTGACTCAGCAGGAATTGGCAGAGCTAAAATGAACTTGAAAGAAACAATTGGAAATTGCATTTTGTTGTGTATTTCTTTAGAATACTTATATCCCACTTCATTTACTCAACAGGCTATCAAATCAGCTTACAAATATTCCCAAAGTAAAGTCCCATTAAAGTTTTGTATCCAAAACCTGAAATAATATGGTGCAAGGATTGTTTGGGCAGCATGTTTTTATCCCTATCCTTATTACAGATGTGTATCGTATTCCACTTCCTACATGGGTACAGAACAAGTCAAACTCATGAGGAATTATTCCAGGTTTTTATTCCACACACAAAAAATTAATCATTAGATCACACTGAAGGCTTTGTAGTACACTTACAGTGCAATCTTCATCATCAGCGGCCCTTCTCCGTGAGCCCCTGCCAAAGGAAGTGAGGCGGGTGGCTACTAGGAGGAGGGCTTTTTCTGTTGTGGCACCCCGGCTCTGGAATGAGCTCCCTCGTGAGGTTCGCCTGGCGCCTACATTGTACTCCTTTCGGCGCCAGGTGAAGACCTTTTTATTTTCCCAGGCATTTTAGCTTTCTAAATTTTTATCTTTGCTGTTTTAAATCTGTATTTTAAACTCCTGTACTGCTGCTAGGTTTTATTGTGGTTGTATTGTTATATTGTGGTTTTAATGTTCTATATATTTTAAATTGTTTTATTGTGTGTTGTTTGGTTTTAGTTTTTGTGAACCGCCCAGAGAGTTTCGGCTATTGGGCGGTATAGAAATGAAATAAATAAATAAAAAATCTTATGCATGTATTCTCAGAAGTAAGCCCCACTGAATTCAATGGGACTTACTGCTAGGAAAGTGTGTATAGGATCATAGCCTTAGTCATAAGAGTTTTAGTTAGCTTGCTCCATTGTGTGAACAATCACTATAATGGACCTTATATTTAAATTTCATCTTGTGAACCAGAACTGAAGCAGTTTGTTCATGTATGTCAAACCAGTTACTGAACCTTTACTGACCTGAACTAGAACCAAACTCAAAAATACTACAAGCAAGAAGGATCTTGGAATTGTTGTAGAGCACAAGCTGAATATCAGCTAACAATGTGATGTGGCTGCAAAAAAGGCAAATGCTATTTTGGGCTGCATTCATAGAAGCAAAGCTTCCAAATCCCAGGAAGTACTACCCCTCTACTCAGCACTGGTTAGGCCTCATCTAGAGTACTGTGTCCAGTTCAGGGCACCACACTTTAAAAAGGAGGCAAACAAACTGGAGAGAGTTCAGAGGAGGGCAACAAAGATGATCAGGGACTGGAAACAAAGCCCTATGAAGAAAGACTGAAAGAACTGGGCATGTTTAGCCTTGAGAAGAGAAGAAGACTGAGGGGAGATATGATAGTCCAATTTCTGAAATGGAAAAGAAATAATAGTTGACTCATGTGGGAGAGAGTTTGAGAAGTGCCCCAGTGTAGACATTTCTCAAAGCTAACCCAAAAGCTTTTAGAAACATTCTAAAAACCCACACCTTCCAACAGGATCACCCTTTCTTGTCTTTACTACTTTGTGTTTGGCATAAAATTTGTTATGATCTAAGTTGCCATTGAGAGCAAACCTGAGATGTGACAAATGATTGTATCTATTTGTGCCTTAAGGATTTATTGCTTTTAATCTTTAAGCTGCATGCTTTCTGGGTCCACACAGAAAAGAGGGGTACAAATAATAAATAAAATTGCATCATATTAAATCCAAAGGTGGGTAGAATTAGTCACATATCTCTTTAAACCTAGTCATCTTTTGTTAGAAAATGGTTCCATAAGCACATTTTCCACTAACCATATCCCCCCATAATGAATGAATGAATTCCATGGAATCTGCCATTTTGATATCCATGTTCCAATTGGTAAAATACATTGTTTTGCTTTTATCTTTACATTTATTTTCCTTTGCTCTGTAAACAGCTTGGACTCCTGATGATGACCCAAAATATACTGTCTTCTGCACCATGAATTTTCTTCAGTTGCAGTAAAGTTGGTTACAGCACTTTACCATAAAACTACTAGCAAGGGTAATTTTTTTCCCCACAACCATTTAAAATTTTCATTATGTCTTGAGGGCCTGTGAAACATTCAACTGCTGATAAAAAATGTGTGTAAACATTTTACGACTTATGACTTTTCTAAGCTATCCTTCGTTGTCAGTGATATTTCTCATTTCGTGTTGGGGTTGCAAGCAAGAATCTCTTTATGGTGTATTTAAACTCTCTAACGACTCGGACAACAGAAGATAAATGGAAGGTGAAGATAGGGGCTATTACTTGTTTTCTTTCTTTTTTCCCCTATTAACTTTTCAATTCAGTTTAAATGAAGTGCTTTTTGAAGAAAAACCTAACAGTCAACAATTCCAAAACTAATTGGGTACCATGGCCCTGTCATCCATACAGCACTGCTTCCTGTCAAAAGTGAATTCCCAGCATTCTATGTTCTCAATTTTCCTCAACCTAGATCAGGGGTGTCAAACCTAGGGATAGTTTGGGTTCCTGATTCAGTCCAGGAATCTGGTAGAACCCCCCTGCCCACACCCCCGAGCCCTGCTTGCCAGACCCCTGCCCCTGCTGGCCCCCTGCCCATTCTTGGTAAACGGCCCACACTCACCACAGCAGACTCGTCACACTCCGTGATCATAATTTTTTGAAAAATAAAATGGCAAGCACAAAGATGTGCATATTTATGTTATGCCCCAGTTGGTGTTCTCAGTGGGATAGGGTATCAGCCTAACTGTGGGTCAGGCCGATAGGCAAATGTCGGGGTTCTGGCAAGGCAAGCCAGGCATGACAATGTTAACTTTCTGGAAAGGAAAGGAAAGATTCAAGTTCCAGGTAGCATCACAGATAGCTCTGTGTGGCTCAGACGTTGCTCCAGCAAAAGACAGCCTCAAACTGAGAGCTAAACAGGCTTCAGCTCAGTCTGGGTGATTGGTTCAGCATCTTCCAGTTAAAGGGGCCTTGCTCGTGTCAGTCACCATTGGTTCAGACAGTATAGGGGAGAATGGTATTCCATGGTGGCTTCTGTACTGGCATCCTTTGACTCAGGAGATGGCTTTGTGACCTCCTCAGGCCACGTGCAAGGATAACACAATGAATTTCTGATATGGAAGGATTTCCAGGAAAGCAGAGCTGTCCAGAGCAAGGGCTGAGGGCAATTCTCTCTCCTCTAACACTTCCTCTGAGTCCATGGCCTCATCTGCTGAATCTGGGGACACCCTAAAGTTGCTATTAAATTTTGCCTAAATGGACTTCCAAATTTAGAGAATTCTGCTGGGGCCGGGGTGGGGGATGTCCAAACAATTTTGAAAAAAGCAAAATGACTCTAGATATGGCTAGCAAAGTTTCTCTAAGGGCTTTCCATATTGCCATGTTTACATATTGTGACGAGAATGCCACAGAGACCAAAGACACCATGGTGTTTGCTGGCTATAGTTAAACTAGAAACTCAAAATATAGTTCCTAAGACTGAACCCAGTCATGTCTTGGTATGGCAAGCCAAGAGGGCCAATATTTTTAGGGATGTATGAAAGTCACTTACCTTTTCACGGATTCTGTTTGTGGTGGGGGGGAGGCGCTCCATCCCTCCCCCTAGAATTCTCGACGGGGGGGGAGGCGATCCAGTCCTCCCCCCTGGAATCCTCAATGGCCGGATCTGCTCCGTGGTGGCTCTGCGGAGCAGCTGGCCAGGGCTGTCTGCAGCCAGATTTCCAGCCGCAGACTGGTTGGTGCAGACGCAAATGGCGGCCGCCGTAGTGGTCGCCATTTGTGTCCAGCCAGTCAGCTGTGATAGGCTACGTAAGTCTTTACGTAGCCTATCAAGGCTGGGCAAAAAAAAAAACCAAACACCAGCATACGCAAATGGCAGCAGCTACGGTGGCCGCCATTTGCATTCCCTATTTTTCACTGATTTATTTTACATAAATATTTACGTAAGATAAAACGGCGAAAAAAGGGGGAATGCTAATAGCATGGTGGACGTTATTGGCGTTCCTTTATTTTTCGCCGTTCTAGCCTACGTAAATATTTAAGCCTACGTAAATATTTAAGTTATGTAAACATTTATGTAGGCTTGAATGGCGAAAAATAAAAGAACGCAAATAGCGTGCACTATGCTATTTGTGTTCCCCTTTTTTTCGCCATTTTATCTTACATAAATATTTACGTAAGATAAATCGGCGAAAAATAGGGAATGCAAATGGCGGCCGCCGTAGCCACCACCATTTGCGTACACTGGTGTTTTTTTGGGTGGGGGGGTAGCCGTGATAGGCTACGTAAATTCTTATGTAGCCTATCACGGCTGCAAGGATGGCAATGGGGGCGGCAGCAGCTGGCTGCGGCCGGCCAGGAGACCAACCGCCGCCACTGCCACCCCTGGAGCTGCCGCCGCCGAATCTGCCGAATCCACCCCAGGTAAGTGGCATCCTGGGGGGGATTCTGCAGGGGGGGCAGGAGGCCATTCCGCAACGGATTCTGGGGGGCTGGATTCTAAAGAATCCGGCCTTGCTGTAATCTGTGGCAGAATTCTCTGCCATCCCTAAATATTTTACATCAACCCGACTCAAAACTATTTTTCCACCTGTCTCTGAACTGCTGAGGAATCAAATTCAGCTTCCTTTGTTTTATCTATGGATAATGCCAAGTTCTGCTCCTGGGAAAAAGAAATCAAATACACAGTTGCAAGATTATGGATACGTGGCTCAACAACACTACAAGAGAGAAGGATCTTGGAACTGTGGTAAATCACAAGCTGAATATGAGCCAACAATGTGATGTGGCTGCAAAAAAGGCAAATGCTATTTTGGGCTGCATTAAGAGAAGCATAGCTTCCAAATCATGTGAAGTACTAGTTCCCCTCTACTCAGCACTGGTCTCATTTGGAGTACTGTGTCCAGTTCTGGGTGCCACACTTTAAGAAGGAAGCAGACAAATTGGAGGGGGTTCAGAGGAGGGCAACGAAGATGATCAGGGACTGGAAACAAAGCCCTATGAGGAGAGACTGAAAGAACTGGGCATGTTTAGCCTTGAGAAGAGGAGACTGAGGGGAGATATGATTGCACTCTTCAAGTACTTGAAAGGTTGTCACAGAGAGGAAGGCCAGGATCTCTTCTTGATCATCCCAGAGTGCAGGACACAGAATCATGGGCTCAAGTTACAGGAAATCAGATTCCGGCTGAACTTCAGGAAAAAACTTCCTGATGGTTAGAGAAATATGACAATGGAACCAATTACCTAGGGAGGTAGTGGGCTCTCCCACACTGGAGGCATTCAAGATGGACAGCCATCTGTCAGGGATGCTTTGACTTGGATTCCTGCACTGAGCAGGGGGTTGGACTTGATGCTCTTACAGGCCCCTTTCAACCCTACTATTCGATGATTCGATGATCTCTAAATCATATTTTTTTTATTTGCAAACCTCACTGAGCATTCAGGAAATGTCCCTGTGAGTCAATTTAAAGTTCTCACTAGTTCATGAGGTTTTCAACATCCTCTCAAAATTGCATCTATTTTGAATCCAAGTTAAGCAAAAGTTCTCCAAGGGATTTTTGAACAACCCAACCCAGCTCCAAAGAACTGCCCATATTTGAACATGATGTCTGATATCTTAAAGCCAGAACAAAGTGCAGGATCCACTACCCCATGCAAAGTCCTTGGGTTCACACCCAGTGGGTCCCCCCCCCCATTGTACCCAGTTCTGCCCAGTATTGGCACTCCAGAAATTGGGTCTCCAGAAATTTTGGGTGAAACATTACTTTGAGCAAATGAGAAGCTCTCTGAGTGCACGGAGCCCCAGTGACAGAGCATCAGCTATCAATGGCTACTAGGCCTGATGGCTATGTGCTACCTTCAGTATCAGAGAGGCAGTCTGCCAATGTACACCAGTTGCTAGGGAACATAGGCAGGAGGGTGCTGTTGCACTCCTGTCCTGCTCGTAGGTTCCTGGTCGACAGCTGGTTGGCCACTGTGTGAACAGAATGCTGGACTAGATGGACCCTTGGTCTGATCCAGCAGGGCTCTTCTGATGTTCTTATGTTCAAATTCTCTAATCAGTCTTCTTCAAAGAAGTCATACAATGAAATCAGATGGGCCCATGGGGGGGGGGGGACACAAAACAAAGGCCTTTGGAAGTGGAGCCTAAATGGAAACGATCTCCTGGATGGGTGAGAAAAAGGATCCATTGCCAATGTGAGGGCAGTGGGTGAGCCACCCCACATGGAATAATTGTCATTCCACAAGCTCTAATAGTGCTAGTAGAGCTCTCCTGAATCTTTCCATTGCACAAGCAGTTGCCCATTGCACTTGCACAACTGGTTGTTCAAGCAGTTGTGCAACAAGTTGCACAACAGTTTGCACAAGAGTTATGTGCAATGGGTTGCACAAGGGTTAAGTGCAATGGGATGCACAAGCACAATGCACAACCTCTTGTGCAACTGTCCTTGTGCAGATGCAACTTTAGTTGGATTCTTCTCTTGCACATAGTTCAGAACCTAATTTCTGCGAATGCAGCATCATTTGCACTAACAGAATAACCCAGTTGGACACTGCTGGTCCCACATACAAACTATTCTTAATGATTTTAATTTGTGATAAGACAGTTTTGTTTGTTTATTTGTTTATTTATTAAATTAATTAATCGCCCATCTGGCTTGTCACCCAGCCACTCTGGGTGATGTACAACAATAAAAACAGTTCATACAATAAAATTCGACATTAAAAACATCACATTTCTAAATTACCCTAGCCCACCCCAAATGCCTGATTGAACAACCACATTTTTAATGCTTGGCGGAAGCTCATTAAAGAAGGGGCAAGGCGGAGTTCCCTAGGGAGGGTGTTCCACAGAGTTGGGTCCACCACAGAAAAGGCCGTTTCCCTCGTCCCCACCAGTCTAGCTGTCCTGGCTGATGGGACAGAGAGAAGGTCATCCAAGGCTGATCTTGTTAAGCGGCC
Source organism: Heloderma suspectum (assembly GCF_057233095.1). Classification (NCBI taxonomy): domain Eukaryota; kingdom Metazoa; phylum Chordata; class Lepidosauria; order Squamata; family Helodermatidae; genus Heloderma; species Heloderma suspectum. The sequence continues at coordinate 9,871,974 of NC_139466.1, forward strand.
TGTCTGGTGTTGCTGGAGGCGCTCCTTAAGATAGGCTGGGCTGGAACCATATAGGGTTTTAAAGGTCAAAACCAACATCTTGAATTTGGCCCGGAAAACAACTGGTAGCCAATACAGCTCCTTCAGCACTGGAGTGATGTGATCTCGCCAGCAGCTGCCTTTAATCAGGTGAGCCGCTGCGTTCTATAGTATATAGTATATATATGGTATAGTCACTTACCTGTCGTCGAAGCTTGTTCGTGGTGGGGGGGAGGCGCTTTGCTGCTCCCCCCGCGAAGTTCAGGCCGGGGGGAGAGGCTTCCCGCCTCGCCCCGGCTGAAATTCAGGCCGGGGGGGAGGCTTCCCGCCTCGCCCGGCCGAAATTCAGGCCGGGGAGGAGGCTTCCCGCCTTGCCCGGCCGCGAACTCCATTTTTTTTTTTAAAAAAAAAAAACGCCCCTGTGATAGGCTACGTGACGATTAACATAGCCTATCACAGCTAGATCTGCAAAGTCAGCCGTGATAGGCTACGTTAATCGTCACGTAGCCTATCACGGGTGACTTTAAAAAAAAAAAATGCACGTACGCTAATAGCGTTGCCCTTATTTTCGCTGTAGTCGATGTAAATCTTTACGTAGACTACAGCGACCAAATAAGGAATGGGAATGGCGGCTCCCTATGGGGGCCTCCATTATCCGTACGTGCTTTTTTTTTTTTTTTTAAGTCACCCGTGATAGGCTACGTGACGATTTACGTAGCCTATCATGGCTGACTTTGCAGATCTAGCCGTGATAGGCTACTTTTTTTCTTTTCTTTCATTGGAATGGCGGCAGCGGCAGCCGTTCGAAAGACCGCCCGCTGCTCCCGCCCCGCACGAACACCCGCCGAACCGCCAGCCGGACCCGCTGCCGGGAGGGACATTCGGCAAAGGTAAGTCCCGTCCCGGGGGGGGGTGCGGGATGTGGGGGGGTGTGGAGAATTTCTCCCCGAAACTTGTTCGGGGGGCCGAACACGTTGGCGCTCGGCCCACTGAAGTTTCGGGGAGAAATTCTCCGCCATCCCTAGTTCTGTATCAGCTGCAGCTTCTGAACCGTCTTCTAGGGTAACCCCACGTAGAGCACATTACAGTAGTCTAAACGAATGGAGACCAGGGCATGTACTACTGATAGGAGCAGATAGTTGGGAAGGTAGGGGTGCAGCCACTGTATCAGATGAAGTTGGTACAGCGCTGTCCAGCTCACAGCTGACACCTGAGCCTCTATGGGCAGCTGGGAGTCTAAGATGATCCTCAAGCTGCGGACCTGGTCTTTCAAGGTAGCCATACCCCATTCAGCACCAGGTCAACTTCCCCCAGCCTCCTCCTGTCTCCCACCAAAAGTACCTCGGTCTTGTCAGGGTTCAGCTTCAGCTTATTCCTCCCCATCCAGCCACTCACCGTCTCCAGACATTTGGACAGGGATTCTACAGCCAACCTTGGTGAAGATTTGAACAAGAGGTAGAGCTGCGTGTCATCCACATACTGATGACATTGCCCCCCAAGCCTCCTGTTGATAGCCCCCAGCGGCTTCACATAGATGTTAAATAGTATCGGGGAGAAGATGGAACCCTGTGGCACCCCACAAGTAAGTGGCCATGGGTCTGAAACCTCCTTTCTCAGTGGTACCCGCTGGTACATGCCAGAGAGGAAGGACCGGAACCACCGCAGCATGGTGTCTCCAATGCCCAACCCCTGCAGGCGGTCCAGGAGGATACCGTGGTCAACAGTATCAAAAGCCACTGAGAGGTCGAGGAGAACAAGGAAGGAGCATTCACCCCTTTCCAGAGCCCTCTGAATGAAATCTTGATTTTGGCTTAGGGAGAAACAAAAATCTGGTCACAGGCACTCACACACAGGTTGCATGCCCCCAAACAGTGTTAGCAATCCAGATTACCTACCAGAATTCTTCCTGGCTCAGGGTAGATTTGTACAGAACAATATCAAGAACACTTTTCTGGAACACTACCCTTAACTAAGGATGGACAAAAGTCCCTTACCTGGTTCCGCAGCTGTTTTCGGTGTGGGGGGGAGGTGCTCCATTTCTCCCCCTGAAATTCTTGGTGGGGGGGGAGGCGCCCCACCCCTCCCTGCTGAAATTCAGGCCGGGGGGGAGGTGCCCCATCACTCACCCAACTGCTCAGAATTTCTCCAACAGTTCTTCACCACTGAATTTCTTTTCGAAAGTAATATCTCTTCTATCACATTGAATAAGAATGGTCAAAAAAATGTGGGAGAAATTTTTGGCACAGCACTACAAAATGCATGGCTATGCAATGCATGAAAGACAGAACCTGCCCTTATCACTAGCAGTGGATGACCTGGCCCCTGCTCACAAGGATCTGACAGTGGGTTGAACCCCCCCCACCCCGCACCTCCCAACACACACGCACACAGCCTATCTATACATCATTGCACTAATAGATCTCTCTCCCCACATAACTCACTGATCATAATGGTGGTCATTTCGCTGGCAATTAATAGGTATCTCTACTATGATTTTACCATAGCAAATTTTCAAGCAGGTATTACTAAACAAAGAAGTTTTTTTTTTTTTTTTTAAGAAATAAATATCTTTTATTCTAACTTTGATGGGTGGGGAGGGAGAAAGATAACCAAGGGGTTGGGAATTCCATTGGTTAGTGCAGCAGCTTGTTTTCTCTGATTTAAATTTTGACAAGATTAGTTGCGTCTGACACAATATATAATTACACTGTGTAGAAATAGGCTACCAGATAACCAGGCCCCTGCAGGGAAAATGGAAAAGACAGTGCAAATGTAATTAAGGGTGCAAATGAAGCTTGACCTACTTTTTTCCCCCTCAACCAAGCTCGGTTCCTGATCAATCTATCTTTGTGCCGGTCTATTGATCTATTTCTCTTTCCATCCAGACTCCCCATTAATAATCTTGACCTCATTTTGTTTTGATTGGTCATGCAGAAATAATTTCTGGTCCACCTTAATCTAGTCTGGTGATGGGAAGGATATTAGAAACAATATAACATTGTGTGCTTTTGTTTGTTGTTTAACATTGCTTAGGGCGGGTGACCCAGAAAGGGTAAATACATGTATGCATGCAATTAGGTGCCCACACATGGATGAAACCTTTGCATAGGCAGCAAGCAGCTTTGGGATCCCAGGTTTCCCATATTCAGCAGACATACAATGGATATATCTGTCTAAACACTTATTCCCCATGCACTGTGGCAAGCTTACCCCATCCTCTCCACAGCCATTATTATTAGTATTAGTATTAGTATTATTATATTATTATTATTATCATTATATTATTATTATTTTTTATTATTATTATTACTATTTAGTTGTTGCTGTTGTTGTTGTTACTGAGATATTAAAAAAGAGAGTTAAAATACAAACAATCCCAGGCTTCTAGGCATGACTCCTGCCCCCCCCCCGCCTCTGTAGGCCTCAAACCTTCATACCCTCACAGTTATGTTCCATTCCATTTCCACAATAATCTGCAATTTTTTTAAAAAAAGTCTCAAAATATGTATTTAAATATACATGTAAATGTGTATGCTTCCTCAAAATACATATTTAAATGCATATGTTCTCTCAAGACATGGATCTAAATATGTATTCTTTTTTATATGTTCAAACTAGGGGTGTCAGAGAATTTCTCGCCGAAACTTCAGGGGGCCGAGTGCCAACGTATTCGGCCCCCCGAAGTAGTTTTGGGGAGAAATTCTCTGCACACACCCCCGCACCCCGCACCCCCCCCCCCGGGATGGGACTTACCTTTCCCGAATGTCGCTCCCGGTGGCGGGTCACAGCGGTGGTTCGGCAGGGCTTCAACAGGGGCGGGGGCGGCAGCCGGTCTTTCGACCGGCTGCCACCGCCGCCATTCCAAGAAAAGTAAAAAAAAAAATGCCCCCGTGATAGGCTACGTGACGATTAATGTAGCCTATCACGGCTAGATTTGCAAAGTCAGCCATGAAAGGCTATGTAAAACATCACGTAGCCTATCATGGGTGACTTAAAAAAAAAGGGCGTACGGCTAATGGTGGCCCCCATAGGGAGCCGCCATTCGCGTTCCTTATTTGGTCGCTGTAGTCTATGTAAAGATTTACGTAGACTACAGCGACCAAATAAGGAACGCGAATGGCGGCTCCCTATGGGGGCCGACATTTGCGTATGCGCTTTTTTTTTTTTAAGTCACCCGTGATAGGCTACGTGACGATTAACGTAGCCTATCATGGCTGACTTTGCAGATCTAGCCGTGATAGGCTATGTAAATCGTCACGTAGCCTATCAGGGGGGCTTTTTTTTTTTTTTTTACTTTTTATTTCGCGGCCGGGCGAGGCGAGGCGCCTCCTCCCCGGCCTGAATTTCGGGGGGAGAAGCGAAGCGCCTCCCCCCCACTGTGAAGCAAGCTGCGAGACGAGGAAAGTGACTTTCGAGCACTCCTAGTTCAAACTGCTGAGGACTATATCACAACATTCAAATGTTGTGTAAATTCTCTGGATAGCAAAGTTCTGATCCACACATTAGTCCAGGAGGTATCAGGACACTTTGTGTTTGTGAAGATCAAATTCCTCATAACCCCTATATCAAGCCCTATATCAAGCCCATTGATAATGATATACCATAGTCCATTTCACAAAATGTTATCTGGAGATATCAGTGGAGGCTAGCGCCTCCAATTTTGGTGGGGCTGTAATTTCATTCTAGGTTTTAGTCAGAACGAGCCAGAACTCTACAGGAGCTATTCAAGGTGCTGAATCCTATCCCCCAAATGGGTTCAGCACCTTGGATAGCTCATTTAGAGTTCTGTCTGTCTGACTAAACCTAGAATGGGATCACAGCCCCACTGAAATAAGAGCCTCCACTGGGAGATATAAACGCATGGCTGTGTGTGTGAGAGAGAGAGAGGGGGGCTGGGGGGGGTCACTGTCCATGCACCTGGAACTTATTTGAGGATAGGCTCAATCTACAGATTTAGATCAATGGATAGATGGGGGAGGCAGGGCGAATAGGCATGATCATATTCTACTGCCCATGCATTCATATCCCAGGATATGTTGCATGAGCAAGGTCCTTCTTGCTGTTGTCCTCCTGTGGCAGGTTCACTATCAGTCCTGAGGCAAATCCTTTTCAAAACTCAAAAAGCAGGCTGAGGTCACAAGCACAGCCAAGCATCCCAAGAAAAGCACAATCCAAGAAACAGGGTCATATCAGGAATCCAGGGATCAGAGAATCAAGAAACCAGTCTAAGGAAAAGCAAGGTGACAAACAAGGCATTGAAAGCTGAAATAAGATGTTGTCCACCCAGTTCTTTTGCCAAGGACCAAGGCTTATAAACTGGAATTCCCAGGGCCTCACCCAGGACTCAAATGCAGCACATTAGAGGCTTCTGGAAGACATCCTCCCCACAAGGAGGGACATCCTCACGAGGAGTCATTTACTCATAAGGATCCTTCCTTTGGAAATAGGCTCTCCTTCTCACAGGCGTTGTTCTGGTTTGCCTCTTAAGAATCCCACAAGGATTCTGTGGAGCTGCCCGGCTTGAAGGCCACTTACATGGTCCATCCTGGACCCGTTCGCCTCCGTGCCGATCGCCATGTTGCCTAAAAAAATGGTGATCGGCAGGATGTGCCTATAGACTAGGGATGTACGAAAGTCACTTACCTGTTCACAGATTATGTTGATGGTGGGGGGGAGGCATTCCATCCCTCCCCCCCCGGAATCCTGGCTGGCCGGCTCCACTCCGCAGGGATTCCGCGGAGCCACCGGCCGGCTCCACCAGCAGCCGGACAGCCGGCTGCTGGCTAGCCGGGACGCAAATGGCGGTGGCCGTAGCCGCCACCGCTTGCATCTCTGCAGTCAGCCATGATAGGCTACGTAAATGTTTACGTAGCCTATCACGTCTGACTTAAAAACAAAACAACGCACGTTCGCAAATGGCAGCACCCATGGGCGCCACCATTTGCGTTTCTTATTTTGGCACATCTAGTCTACGCTAGGTGCTACACTATTTGCGTTCCCCTTATTTTCGCCGTAGTCTATGTAAATGTTTACATAGACTAGACGTGCCAAAATAAGGAACACAAATGGTGGCACCCATGGGCACCGCCATTTGCATACGTGCAGTTTTTTTTTTTAAGTCAGACGTGATAGGCTACGTAAACATTTACGTAGCCTATCATGTTGTGTTTTTTTTTAAACCTAGCCATGGTAGGCTACGTAAATCCTTACGTAGCCTATCACATCGTTGTTGTTTTTTTTAACTGGAAATGGCGGCAGCGGCAGCCGGTTGGAAGACCGGCCACCGCAGCTGCCGCTGCCGCCGAACCACCACCGCAGCCACTGCCAGAGCCGCCGCCGCCCAGAAGATCCGCCCCAGGTAAGTCTCATCCCGGGGGGAGGGGGCCGAGGGGGCAGGCCATTCCTACACCAATTTCGGGTGGCCGAATGCCAGTGCATTCAGTGCAGTGGATCTCCCCGAGATCCGTGGCAGAATTCTCTGACATCCCTACTATAGACTTATACACAAAGTAGAGCTGTGAATCATGCATATTAGTGAATGGACACATAGACTTATACACAAGATTCACAGCCCTATTTTGCATATAAGTCTATGGGCACATCCTGCTGATCACCATTTTTTTTTTTATGGCGATTGGTGCTGAGGTGAATGGCTCCAGTGAAGCAGGCAGCCGAGAGCCATTCCGCGCGGAATCCTCCTGGAGCGGAGGTAACCGGGGCCATCCTGCCATGGATTCTGGAGGCCGGATTCCAAAGAATCCAGCCTCATTTGAATCCATGGCAGATTTCTCTAACATCCCTAATACACACACACAAACATATACACATTCTGACAGTCTCCTCATCTTTAACCGCTACATGGCAAGCAGGTACATAATGGTCCTCTCTATGCTAGGTATAGTTGTACCTACTGACTTTGACCAGTGCAACAGGCTGCACATTTCATTTCAGCTCATCTTTTGATAAAGATTTACCAAAATTTGCATATTTGGGAGAGAAAGAACTTGAATTAAAAAAAAAATGAATGTGAGAGAAAGCAAACCTGACAGATTCATGCATCCTTAGATGCCCCCAGAGAAGTGCTCCAGGATAATATGGAAGGAAGAACAGAAAATAAAAGATGAAGAGGGACGGAAGGAAGTACTCTCAATCCCAGCTTAAATATGTTGGCATCTTGGGATTGACAGGATGCTCTGTGTGAGACAGTATAGCTGCCAAGGATTTCAGCCTTGACTTAAAAAAAAAAAAAAGTCTTCCCAGGAGTATAAGCCCCAAATTTCCTTTCCTGGAGAGTCTATTGGTTGCCTTGGTGTTTTCTCCTAAATCTCCCCTCCAAAATGGTGCTTAGCAAGAAAGGCCAGATTATAATGCTATTAGGTAAAAGCTTTTCTTGGGTTATTTGGTGTTCTCTCCATACCAGAGAAAGGAGCCAGTCCAATTCACTAAACCTCTTTTTGTCCCAGATGGATGACTTGGATGATGGGCCTTCTCCGTCTCCTCGTCAGGTGCTTGTTTACGGCACTTTGGCATGCTGCTCACTTGTTCCATTCCTTTACAAAGAAAAGATTACCCGTGCTCACTCCTATGTCTATCCAGATGTTTGCCACTTCAATAATTCTGTCTGGGCTATGTAAGAGAGATTCAACACATACTTGGCTTCTTAATAGAATCCTACCTTCCTATTCTCTAACATACAAGGAAGACAGGAAACCTAGCAAATGGATTTTCACACTACAGTGCCTGCATCTTTTCCCACAGTTCTGTAAGATGTCTGTAATGTTCCTCTCTCCAGGCCTTGGCCCAGGCCCACTTAGTTTTGCAGCTGTCTCAAGGAGGAGATGACTTTTAGCCATTTGCTCCTTTCTCCTTCCTGATGCATGGCATCCTAGGAGCCCTGAAGACTGGAGGGGAAAATAGATGCATGACAGGGAGCACATGGTCAGGAGAAGCCACAGTGGATGGGGAGATTTAAAGATAGATGCATGCTATCCAGCTTTCGACCTGGCAAACAGACAAACAGGCTCCATGCTGGTTCTGTTGAAAACCATCCCTCTTCCCATCTCAATAGGTCCAAAGCAAGATGGAGTTGCACCTAGGCTGGATGAAGAATGCACAAGAATTTCATTTCTGTTTGCAAACCATGCAAACATCACCTGCTCGCAAGTCTGAACATGGATGCAAGTGCTTCCCCCCCCACAGAAAGCTTCAAAAATATATATTTGTTTAAAATGTACACTTTGAAATGTGCATTTAAAACACAATGGACATGCACATGTGCATACATGCGTGCATACACACCTTTTCATGCTTTAGTCAGTGGGGGCGGGGAGTGCACATGTTTGGACAATACACTCGGAAATGTGCACTTTTCCCATTCAAAATGCATACTCCCCCCCAAAAAAAAACACAACCCCCCCCACAAGCCATGAATGAAAGAGCAAGCCAAAATGAGCTTTGAAGTGAGTTTTGGATAATGTAGATGAGATTGAAAATCACTAGTTCTCTCAACCCTAGGTGGGACACATTCGGCATCAACATGAGGAAGCATGCTTAGGGATGTGTAAAATCCACTTTGTCTGCATTTTGCAGATTGTCGGTGGAGTTTTGTTCCCTTGTCTGCCTATCGACAGAATCAGATGGTTTGTTTGTTTGTTTCTGAATTTGCACACAAAAAATTGCATTTGCACAAATGCACAAATTCCCCCCGCCCCCCAAATATGCATTGTCATGCTTTAGCCTATGGGGGAAAATGCACATTTTGGGTGTCAGTGTGTGTGTGTGTGTGTGTATTTTTCAATGATAAAATTTGCGCAAAATTTGGGAAAGTTAGAAAACCAGTCCGCAAGTCTGTGGAATCCTCCTGAAAGGGAAAACTGGTCCACTGCAGAATCTGAGGGTTGGATTCATGAAAATCTGAACTCATTTGGTTCCACTGCAGATTTCTCCAACATCCCTGTGAATGCTACATCCATGCTGGGCTGGGCAGAGCTTATGAGGCTATTTAAGCACTCTTTGCCCCAGCTCAGCCCTTTGTGGATTTTTGGTAACCCTATGCACTTACCATCCCTCTCTCATTCTTAGTATAGGACTAGCTGAACATGAAGAGGCCAAGTAGGATTTTTTCTTTTTGCCTGTTTAATAGAATGGGTATCGTTTCAACACAGGGGGTGTGATGTTGTTATTCTGGTTGTTTTATCCCTACACTGCACAGTGTACTTGGTGGGGAAGCTGCAGGCAGTGCCTGTGCACCTGGCTAAATAGGCCGTGTTCTAAGATCCCAATGGTCGGACTCTGTGGGAAGATTTACAGAGATAGGGAAGGTCTCAGGTGAACACCCTGATACACCTTCATGATGATTGGCCTGTTCCTCATATTGGCAGCAGGGTAGAGATCACTTTTGAGCCTAACCTGCATCACCCACTAGGAGTTGTGGGGCCCAAGAGGAAATGTTTCAGGAAGGCCTCCCTGAATGCATGAAGAGGTGTGGCTTGTGGGAAGGCAGCAAGGGATTTGCTACCTCTAACCCAAGGCAGGGGCAAGTTCACCGAAATGGCAAGCAGTTAGATTCATCTGGGGGCTCCTGCAGTAGATGGCATCCTGCTCATTTAGTCACTGCTACAGATCTGCACTGCTGAAGATCCTGTTGCAAATAGGCTAGCCTATCGCATGAAAAACCTCAGATGCAAATGGTGTCCACTACGCCATTTGCAGCCATAAAGCCCGTAGTAAAACTGCATTTAGATTAATCTAAGACCTTTATGGCCGCAAATGGCATAGCAGATGCCATTTGCGTCTGGAGTCACTCAGCCTCAGCCAGCGGTACAGCAATGGCGGCCATCTTGCTTGTGCTACAGAGCTGGCCGGTGAGGAGGATCTGGCTCCGCGTGGGTCCAGAGGGAGGTGAAGGTAGGTGGGGCCATTCTGCCACGGACTCCAGAGGCCAGTTTAAAAGAATCCACCCTCATTGGAGTCCATGGCAGAATTCTCTGACATCCCTAGTTGCAATAGTGTTCAATAAATTGTGGTCACACTCAACCCATTTGCATGTGTCTTACCTCTTTCTTTAAACTGGATTTGGACACAGTGTGAATTGGGCAAAAGTTGTACGTGCATATAGTACTGAAGCCTTAAATGCTGATGCCATGGCGGGGGGGGGGGCACAGACAAGAGCATGAATGTCAAAATTATATTGTCCCTGAGGAAGTGGAACAAGATATTAATAAGGGACTGAAATGGCCGATGTTGTCCCTTAAGCTCTAAATTTAACCATAGTCTCAGGAGATGTTGCTGGACTCTGGTAAACCCATTGATTGGGATTTATATGTTGTTCTCCTGAATTTACTATATTGGTTTGCTGACACCATTGGATTGGTTTCCTGACATTGATGCACTGTTTGGATGACCTCAGGGTAATATAAGGAGCAGCTTATGTCTCTGTATAGTGTAGTAACTTTGCTGAAAAGAATGTAAAAGGAATAGCCAGCAGAGAGACAACTGTAAGTGAAAAGAATCTAACACAATTAGCTCCACTTGTATTTATTTAAGGCAAGGTGACACTTAGGCTTTGAAACACAGTTGACTTCAGAATGATCTTCCTGTTTCATTGGAATGAAACAGGAATAGCATTGCCCTTGGCCACCTGGAAAAACAGTCTGGCTCTCACTGTCCATCCCCCTTTCCTGAAGGACTCAAGAGTGTGCAGTGAGCCATTTCTGTTCAGCTACATCAGTAATGCCCGGATGAGGCTGGAGCCTTGTGGGCAGATTTACTGTTGTGGAGCCTCATGGCCAAAGTTATTCTACCAGTACCTTGTGGTGTGGGTGATGTCTTTGGAGTTATTGTCTTGCAGAATAAAACTAGGTCGTATCTGATCCCCTTGGTGGACCAGATTTCTTTTCCTGTGTATATGGTCTGTTTAATCCTTACACTGAGCTGTATCAGTGCTTATGGTGGCACAACAAAATATGCCTTCTCTTAAGCTGCAACCGACTTCATTTAGGGATGTCCAAGAATTTTGTTTCAGTTCACAAGTTGGTCAAACATGCCCTATTCGCAACCCTGAATGCAAATGCAAATGGGAGCTCATGTTCTCTGAAAATGGTTGCAAATTCCTAAACTTAAGAACATAAGAAGAGCCCTGCTGGATCAGACCAAGGGTCCATCTAGACCAGCATTCTGTTCACACAGTGGCCAATCAGCTGCCCATGGGAAACCCACAAGCAGGACACGAGTGCAACTTGCATTCACAGTTGCAAAATGTGCACTTTAAAAACATGCATTCCCCCGCCCCCCAAAAGCACAACATTAAACATGCAGAATTTAAAGTTGTGCATTTTTAAAAGTGTGCATTTTAATACATTGCATTTCCATGTGTTAGGGAGCAATTATGGCTATTAGAAAGTGTCTACATGGCCATGGGATTTTTCAGTTCCCAGAAACCTCACTCTCCACCTCCTCCCCCGCTGCCTTGTAGGTGGCACGGTTCATCCCCATCTCCATACTCATAAAAGTAGTGTGGAGTGGCCAAAAGGGGGCATTCCCAGGGGCAGTGAGGGGTGGAGACTGCAGAAATGTCATTATGATGCATCCTGTTCACCATCTGGCCTCCCCACACCCCTCCAACGCACCTCAGCTAGACAGACAAAATTGGCTGTCTAGCCACAAATGCAGGGCAGCCGGAGCATGGAGGACTCTGGAGAGGATCCCCTCCATGCTCTGCCCACCCTGCATTGGATAGTCAGCTGCCTCTGAGTTCAAAGGTGGCCAACTATTCCCATAAGATTGCACCCTTAGTCAATGGGGGAAAGTGCACACTTCCGAAAAATGTGCACTGGTCTGGAACTAGCCCAATGGTTACTATACCTACCTCCCCCTCCTCACCCAGTTTCCTGTATTTGTCTGTGTGTGTGTGTGTGTGTGTGTGTGTGTGTGTTAAGGTTAACTCTTCTCTGATGCATTTCATATCTATTCCACTTTCCTATAAATGGAAATTAAAAGTAAAATGCCCTTCTCTAAGTAGGTGCACTTGAACAGTTTTGAAACTGTGAATTGCCTTGGAAACCATGGCTTTGTCTAAGAGTTTTCCTCTTATTTGACAATGGAGCAATCTAATTATATAGAATTCTGATTAGTTCCAAATTATGATTGGATAAGAATTCTTGGGATATAAACAGGCTGGTGATTAAATACAAAATTATCTGGGTTTTGTTTTGCTTTTTTGGAAGACCTTGTAAATCCAGAAAATAGATGAGGGAAATATGAAATATGTTCTTTAAGGGGTCAGTTTTCTGTAAAAATGTACATTTAAACAATGCACACATGGGAATAAGAGCATTACTCAATTTCAAAGGTGACTCATGAGTTTCAGATGCTCTGTTCATATCTATTAAAAATTGCACAATAATTTGAGCAGGGCTGCCTTATACACTATCAGTTGGACAAAAGAACATAGAAAGCTGTCTCTCCTGATTCATCTAATCCAGTATTGTTCGCTCTTTTTAGCAGCAGCTCTCCAGGGCCTCAGGTAGAGGTCTTTCACATTGCCTGCAACATATTTTTTTAACTGGATATGCCATTGATTGAAACTGGCACCTTTTGCATGCAGAGCATATGCTCTAGCTCTGAGCTACCATCCCTCCCTGTCAACACTATGGAACAGTAGCTACTTTGGTGTAACATCTAAGAACATGGGCAATGAACCAAAAAGCCCCTAATGTGCCCCCTGGACACCTTTCTTGGCACCCACCAAGGTGCCCTACCCCTCCCACTTAAAAACAAAGAAAGAAAGAAAGAAAGAAAGAAAGAAAGAAAGAAAGAAAGAAAGAAAGAACGCACGCACATGTTTTCTTACTGGGAGCTGAGATCTATGTGAAATCGCTTTCTGGTGGTGCTAAAAAGCTGAGAGTTCAAAGGAGTTGTTTAATGTGTTGGGGCTCAGATGGTATCTCTGCCTTCTACTCAGTCTTTGGGGGCAGGTTACTTGTCCTTTGCCATGCCTCCCATAGCAGCCATTTTGTGGTGGTTTCCAGGACTGTGTCTCATATTTCCAAATATGCCCATGGCCCCAAAAGATTGCCCACCTTTTCCCTAGATCAACATTTATCTTGCCCATTAACTCACAAGATGGTGTTTAGGCAAGCAAGCCACAGCCTCAGCCTCATGCCCTCTCTTTTTCCACCAAAATGGGAATAATATTATTGACCTACCTTATAGGGTTTTTGTTAGGGCTATTTAGGAAATCTCCCTCCTCCAACTTTCTCCCCAGTTTTTGAAAGTCCAGATTACCTGGTGTGGTTTCTGAAATATCATTCGATGTGATTTTTCAAGGTTACGTCCCTCTCCCAGTATTTCTACAAGTTCAGCATGGTGTATTCCCCACCCCCACCCCAGTTAAATTCAGCTTTTACTGATTGAAATGGAAATCTCCCTGTTATTCCATTGCATCTATTTGGGAAAATCACTAGCACTAAAAAGGGGAATGAATTCAAATGGCCTCAAACAGCATTAAATAAAATTAAGGTTGTAATGGAACTCATGAAAGTGAGAGAATGGAAAAATGGAGATCCATTCTCTCTGGAAATCCCTCTGTTTTGATGTCCCCTACTCCCCCCTCCGGGGGGGGGGAGTGCATGCCCAGTAAAAGCATCAGAGTCAGCTGGTTCTCCAAAGTGAAATAATAGAAACCTTCCAACCAGACAGTTAATGACCAATCCCTATAGAAGCAAATACATGGCTTCTAGAAGTAACGGCATTGCCTCTGCCTTGAGAGACAACTTACAAATCCAGGTTCAACTGTGAAGAACCCTCTGTGACTGCTGTTAAGGATGTTTACATCTCTCTTCATCCTCCGTGCTACCATTTTGCATTTCTGCAAATCACATTTTCTCCACATTCAGATAATAACTGTTATCCATGGCTGAAAAGCATCGTCATCATCATCCAATAAAATGGTGAGATTCCATTCACAAACTTGGGCAGAGAGTCTAAGAGCATATTTACCAACCGGTGTGCTGAGGTGCACAAGTGTGCCAGCAGCAAATGTCTATGTTATTAGGAAAAAAAAAAAAGTAAAGCTCTGTGACACCAAATTATCCACTCAAAGAGAAGGGTGCCTGCAATGCCTCTGTGCGATTCCTTGTGCTGGCATTGCTTCTTTCCAGCCCTCTTACACTGGGGAAGAGATAATGTTCCTCACTGGATATGATCAGTCACTTCCGATGTAGAAAAGCAGGAGATTTCCCTAGCTTCAGAGGACCCTGCCCACCCAGCTCTGTATGAGTCAGTGCTCTATGCTTGCATCCTTCCCAATAAGTGGTGTAACCAGACCACGTATTCATGCAGCAACACAGGCGAAGAGACTACTTCCTACCTTACACATTTAAAGTAAAACATTCCCATTTCAAAAGAGGAGGAAAAATTAAGCCAAGAATGTGAGAAACATGCTGATCTAATAATTTCCAATATAATTGGGAGAATTAGAGTGATGAAACAGATTTCTGACTTGCATGCGTTGTCTAGAGAAGAAATGCATCCTTAATTATGCATTTTCAGTGCAGGAAAGAATGGATCCAACACAAATGGGGATATTTATGGAAGCTGTATATGCCTGTATCAGGAAGAACTGCTCTGGGCTGTTATGGATAAAGTGATCTGCTATGAAGCTGAAAAGAAGCTAATCACCAGAGAAAGGAGCAGTCCATTGCATCTGTATGCTGCTAGCAAAACAATTTAGTATGTGCCTACAACTGCAGTTCAGGGTACATCCACCGAGCCAGAGAACCCTGAGGGAGGTACTACAACTGCAAATACATAAAAATCATCAGGCAGATCTGAAAATTGTGAAAAAGGCAAGCATAGGGACAATAAAAGAGTTCCTGTTCAGGGGAGAGATGGCTCACAACTCCCAAGGTGACTATGAGTGCAAATCTGCAAAATGTGAGCTCACCAAATTCTCTGAATTCCATCGCAATGCTCGTACCAACTCAAATCCATATCAGATTGTGAGCTTTCTGGGTTTTTCATGTGGTCTGTGAATCACATTGCAAGCTGGAAATGTCTGGAATTTGACAGCAGATTTGGAGTCTATGGAAGGTGCAAATCTGGTAAATCCTAATACAAACAAACAAACTGAAATGAATTTCTCATACATCCTACTAAGAACTGGTTCTGTTACATGAACAACTGTTTCCCAATGTTACTCTACCTTAGGAATGTGCAGAACACTTTGAAGAAGTCCATGGGACTTTTTTAAATGAGGTTGGCTTATCCCAACCTTTCTCAGATTATTACTCCCACCTTGAGACAAGAATTGAATCCAATTTTTAGCCAAAATAGGCTGACAATGGGAGTGTGCAGCAGACCCTTGGGGGAAAAAAATGCTGGTCTTATAGGAACTTTTTTTGGAGTCCTTTGGAATAGGGATGGATGAGGAATTTGTTTGGTCTGAATGTTTAGTTGAACTTCCATGTGAACCAGAATGCATTTAGACATAGAAATCTTCACTTTTCAGAATTTTGCACTACAAATCACACCTCAAAAGATGCGCAAAAATGTACATATTAAGAACAAGTGCACAGAGGAATTGATATTTTAGGGAAATGTATGCACAAAAAACACAATAAATGAAGGTAACAACATTTGCAAAAATTGCACACACTAGGAAAAAAATGAACAAAAATGTGTAAGAAATGTGCAAGAACATGCACATGAATTTGCATGCAGACTTTGTTTGGCTGAATTTTCAAACTAATGCAGGAATTGTGCCAAAGTGAACTTAGGGTGGAAATGAGAAACTGAGTGAAAACAGAAGGGATAGATTCATCTTTCCTTTCTTTGGAATCCCTAAGGTGTTTTGCATCAGGGAGAACTTGCAAATCCATTTGGAATTTCACTTTTGATACTATTTTAGAGGCAACTCTCCACAGTCCACACTGCTCTGGTAATTTTAGAAAACCAAGTTCACATGGAATGATGGAAGAGGTTGATTTTGTGGACTATATACCTCAGGATGCAGAACAACTTTAGGTCTGATGGCCAAATTCTATTTTAGAGAAATTGCCATGGGCCACACCGCAGTGGTAGATGGGGTGAAGGCAAAAGAGGCATGGCCCCAAAGTCTAAAAATACCAAACATGACAGCATATTTTAGCCAGTAACTCGGCCTTTGGAGAGACATTTTGACCTTTCAGAATGGAGGAAAAACTGCACAAAAGCCAGGAAACCACCAAATGATAGATGGTTGAGGTAAAGGGGTTGGGTCCAGGGGAAAGGGGCGGGATCTTCTGAGGAACCCTGGAAGAATGAATTGGGACCCCTGGCCTGATATTCTGCAACCCTGATGTAGATGCATCTAATACTGGCTTTGCCTTACCCCTAAGGTGGACCCACACTAGAAGCACTCATGTTGTTGGCCCCTCCAACATTATCTTGCTGTTCTGAACGTATGAATTTGGGAATGAACCAACTGCTTCTGTAGTGTGAAAACTGGCCCTGACACATCAGCAGATTAAAGATGAACAACTTAAAACCTCCAGATCCCAATTCATTGGAGACAACGGGCAAAGGCCATCTTCGCACCATCACATATGAGGCAGGCCCATAATCTAGAAAAATAAGTAATTAAGCACCATCCACCCACTGGGTTTTTGAACATCTTTTCTTTGAATGAATAAATGAATGGATGAAACAGCAGCCCCTATAATACATAGCAATTACACACACACACACACACACACACACAGATACATACTTAGTTGGAAAATGAAAAAGTAGTTTGTAATACAGCATGATTATCTGCTGTTCCATTGGCATGTTTGAAGTTACTCTCTGGATTCACACCATGGCAAGCAATGGCATAAATTTCATTCATTCATTCATTCATTCATTCATTCATAATTTGAGATTCTTTTACATCACTTCTCAGAGCAAAGCCCTCCCAAAGCAAACCCCACCCCAAAGCCCTCCCAAAGTGGCTTACCAAAGATAATTAGCTTCATGTACATAGCAGGGATATCCATCCATCCATCCATCCATCCATCCATCTATCTATCTATCTATTTCTATACCACCCAATAGCCGAAGCTATTTAATTTATCTTACGAAATTTATCTTACGAAAGAATTTATCTTACGAAAATATTTACGTAGGTTGGAACGGCGAAAAATAAAGGAACGCAAATAGTTCCCACTACGCTATTTGCATTCCCCTTTTTTTCGCCGTTTTATCTTATGTAAATATTTACGTAAGATAAATCGGCGAAAAATAGGGAACTAAAATGGCCGTAGCCGCCGCCATTTGCATATGCTGGGTTTTTTTGGGGGGGGGTTAGCTGTAAGCTATGTAAATTCTTCCATAGCCTATCATGGCTGCAAGGACAGCAGTGGTGGCAGCAGCAGCCTGGCCATGGCCGGCCAGGAGACCAGCTGCCCGAGCCACCGCTGGAATCATCACCGAATCCTAGGGATGTCAGAGAATTCTACCATGGATCTCAGGGAGGCCGAATGCCAGTGCATTCGGCCCCCCAAAATTGGTGGAGGAACGGTCTGCCCCCCTGCCACCCCAGGACGAGACTTACCTGGGGCGGATCTTCCTGGCGGTAGGGATGGACGAAAGTCACTTACCTGATCCCGAAGCTTGCTTCGTGGTGGGGGGGAGGCACCCCGTCCCTCCCCCCGAAATTCTGGCCAGGGGGGAGGCACCCCGTCCCTCTGGCCGCAAATCCTCTAGTCCTGCTGGGACGCAAATGGCGGCGGCCGTAGCCGCCACCGTTTGCGTCCCTGCAATCAGCCATGATAGACTACGTAAATGTTTACATAGCCTATCACGGCTGACTTTGAAAAAAAAAAAAGCGCATACGCAAATGGCAGCACCCATGGGCACCGCCATTTGCATTCCTTATTTTGGCACATGTAGTCTACATGAACATTTACATAGACTACAGAAAAAAAGGGGGAACGCAAATAGCCATTTGCATCCCTACTAGCCAGCGGCTGGATGTCTGGCTGCTGGCGGAGCCGGCCGGTGGCTCCACAGAATCCCTGCGCAACACAGCCAGCCGGCCAGGATTCCGGGGGGGAGGAGGAACGGAGCGCCTCCCCCCCGTCCAGGATTCCAGGGGGAGGGACGGAGCACCTCCCCCCCACCATCAACTTAATCCATGAAAGGTAAGTGCCTTTCGTACATCCCTACTGAATCCACCACATCCGCCCCACGTAAGTGCCATCCTGGGGGGATTCCACGGGGGGCAGGGGGCATTCCACCATGGATTCCGGGGGGCCGGATTCTAAAGAATCCAGCCTCACTGGAATCCGTGGCAGAATTCTCTGCCATCCCTAGTTCAGACTGGCTTGACTTTATGTTCTGCAAAGACCTTCACATCTACATAGGGATGTACGAATCCCTTACCTGACTCCGTGCAGGAGCATCCGCGGTGGGGGAGAGGCACTCCGTCCCTCCCCCTGGAATCCTCGATGGGGGGGAGGTGCACTGTTCCTCTCCCTTTGGTGGACTTAATGAAGGTCATTTTTTATTTATGTTATTTATTAAATTTATTAATCTCCCATCTGACCAGTCAACCAGCTACTCTGGGCAATGTACAAGGTGTATATTAAAACAGTTTAAAACAATAAAATTCTACAATAAAAACACCATATTTCTAAAAATACCCTAACCCACCCCAAATGCCTGCCTGAACAACCATGTTTTTAATGCACAGCAGAAGCTCATGAAAGAGGGGGCATGGCAGAGTTCCCTAGGGAGAGAGTTCCACAGAATGGGGGCCACCAGAGAGACGGCTCTCTCCCTCGTCCCCACCTGTCTAGCTGTCCTGGCTGATGGGATGGAGAGAAGGCCATCCAAGGCTAGTCTTGTTAAGCGGCCTGTCTGGTGTTGCTGGAGGTGCTCCTTAAGATAGGCTGGGCCAGAACCATATACTAGGGATGTACGAAAGTCACTTACCTTTTCGTGGAATTGATTCGCAGTGAGGGGGGAGGCGCTCCGTCCCTCCCCCCGGAATCCTCGACAGGGGGGGAGGCAATCCAGTCCTCCACCCTGGAATCCTGCCCGGCCGGCTCCGCTCCGTAGCAGCTCCATGGAGCAGCTGGCCAGGGCCATCTGCAACCAGAGTTCCGGCCGCGGACAGGCTGCTGAGGACGCAAATGGCGGCCACCATAGCGGCCGCCATTTGCATTCACCCAGGCTGCCATGATAGGCTACGTAAGTATTTACGTAGCCTATCACGGCTGAGCAAAAAAAAAACAGCGTATGCAAATGGCGGCGGCTACGGCAGTCGCCATTTGCGTTCCCTATTTTTCGCCGTTTTATCCTACATAAATATTTACGTAGACTATTACGGCTAAAAAAAGAGGAACGCAAATAGAGTAGTGGGCGCTATTTGCGTTCCTTTTTTTCGCCGTAATAGCTTATGTAAATATTTACGTAGGCTAAAACGGCGGGGGGGGGGGAAGGAACGCAAATAGCGCCCACTATGCTATTTGCATTCCCCCTTTTTTTGCCGTGATAGCCTACGTAAATATTTACGTAGGTTAAAACGGCGAAATATAGGGAACACAAATGGCGGCCACCGTAGCTCCCGCCATTTGCATATGCTGTTTTTTGGGTGTTTTTTGCTTGGCTTTCCATGATAGGCTACAAAATATTTACATAGCCTATCATGGCAAAGACCAGGATGCAAATGGTGGCTGCGGCAGCCGGTCGAAAAACCAGCTGCCACCGCCGCCGGAGCTGCCACTGTCCGGAACTTCCGCCCCAGGTAAGCGTCCTCCCGGGGGGAATCCGTGGCGGGGCGGGGGGGCAGGCCGTTC
The DNA here is from genome assembly GCF_057233095.1 of Heloderma suspectum. NCBI lineage: Eukaryota > Metazoa > Chordata > Lepidosauria > Squamata > Helodermatidae > Heloderma > Heloderma suspectum. Next base: position 9,891,812 of record NC_139466.1, read on the forward strand.
TGCCACAGATTTCAGGGGGGTGAATGCCAGTGCATTTGGCCTCACTGAAATCTATGGTGGAATTCTCCGCCATCCATACCATATAGGGTTTTAAAGGTCAAAACCAACAGCTTGAAATTGGCCCGGAAAACAACTGGTAACCAGTGCAACTCCTTCATAGGGATGTACGAAAGTCACCTACCTGGTCTCGCAACTTGCTTCGTGGTGGGGGGGAGGCGCTTTGCTTCTCCCCCTGAAGTTCAGGCCGGGGAGGGAGGCTTCCCGCCTCGCCCGGCCGAAATTCAGGCCGGGGGGGAGGCTTCCCACCTCGCCCGGCCTAAATTCAGGCCGGGGAGAAGCGCCCAGTCTCCCCGGCCGCGAACTTCAACAGAAAAGTAAAAAAACAACAACAACGCCCCGTGATAGGCTACGTGACGATTTACGTAGCCTATCACGGCCAAATCTGCAAAGTCAGCTGTGATAGGCTACGTTAATCGTCACGTAGCCTATCACGGGTGACTTAAAAAAAAAAAGTGCGTACGCAAATGGCGGCCCCCATAGGGAGCTGCCATTCGTGTTCCTTATTTGGTTGCTGTAGTCTACGTAAAGATTTACGTGGACTACGGCGAAAATAAGGGCAATGCAAATAACGTTGCCCTTATTTTCACTATAGTCTACGTAATCTTTACGTAGACTACAGCGACCAAATAAGGAACGTGAATGGAGGCTCCCTATGGGGGCCGCCATTAGCCATATGCGCTCTTTTTTTTTCCCCCAAAGTCACCCGTGATAGGCTACATGACGATTTAGTAGCCTATCATGGCTGACTTTGCAAATCTAGCCGTGATAGGCTACGTTAATCGTCACGTAGCCTATCACGGGGGCGTTTTTTGTTTTACTTTTCTTGGAATGGCGGCGGCGGCAGCCGGTCGAAAGACTGGCTGCCGCCCCCGGCCCTGTCGAAGCCCTGCCGAACCGCCGCTGCGACCCGCCACCGGGAGCGACATTCGGGAAAGGTAAGTCCCATCCCGGGGGGGGGGTGCGGGGGTGCGGGGGAGTGCAGAGAATTTCTCCCCGAAACTACTTCGGGGGGCCAAATACGTTGGCACTCGGCCCCCTGAAGTTTCGGCGAGAAATTCTCTGACACCCCTACCTTCAGCAGTGGGGTGATGTGTTAGCATGAGGGCTTGTGGGAGTGGCTGAGGTTAAGAACAATATATAATCTAGGCAAGATGGTTCAGTGGGCAGAAATTAGTTGTTTTTTTTGTTTTGTTTTTTTATAAAGAACCAGCTGTGGGACCAATCTGAGTGTTGAAGAGAAGGAGGAACTTTGTGGGAGCTGTGAAACAGTTGCTAGAAATCAAATCTGGTGTGTTCCTAAATCCCTATCTCTTAGAAAAGATTTACAGTTTGGAAATCACAGTTCAGTGCATGCTTAACAAAACAGGAGTTGCTTTTTCAAGCAAGTTAACAGATAGGGATGGGCCAGCACCCCCCGTCTGGGTTCTCTGGGCACCCACCCAGCCCCTGCCCCTGCTCGTATGCACCCAGACCGGCACTCGAGCTCCCTGCCTCTCACCAAGCCACCTGCACTCACCCGGGTGGCCTCATCAACTTCCATGATCACCTTGTATTTGAAAAAAATAAAATGGTGATCACAAAAATGTGCATATTCACATATGCACAGACATGGGCACTTTCACAAATGTGCATATTTGCATATGCGTGAATGTGCACATTTGTGAAATGTGCATATCTGTGAATGCACAAATATGTGTATTTGTGAAGATGTGCATATCTGTGCATATGCAAATATGTGCATTTTCGCTATCACCATTTCATTTTTCAAAAAATGGTGATCATGGAGCTCAATGATGCTGTCCGGGTGAGTGCAGGCAGCATGGCAAGGGTGGGCAGGGGGCAAGCAGGAGCAGGGGCTCAGCGAGTGCAGTTTGGGAGCGTGGGCAGGCTGGGTTCTGCCAGATTCCTGGACAGAATCAGGTGCTCACACCATCCCTTTTAACAGACATTTGGTAGGCCCATAAATATTGCAGGCCAGAGTGGTTCTGAATTTGGCCACTGGATTCCCTTCTTTGTATATGAGCCTTCACCACTTCCAGTGGGATTCTTGTTGTTCAACTAGGAAATGAAAAGAGAAGCAAGATGACTTACTATTCATCTCCACTGCACAGGGAAGAAATACATATCTCTGTGTGTTCCAAAGACAATGATCACACTCTCTGCTGACAAAATAATAAAAAAGGAGGAGAATAAGAAGGGGAAAAAATGATCACAGCCCAATAATATCCCCACTGCATTACATGGACGATTGGTATCATTAATAAATGCAAACAAGAATTGGTGATGATATTCATCAGCTCTGAAATTCCTGTGAGACATTTACTGGAAATACAAATGCTGGAGTTGTTTCTGCATCAACACCAAAAAAATAAATAAAACAAAACTTGGAGGAGGAGAAATAATCTTTCATTTTGCCCCAAAGTTCTTGTAACTTAAAATTATAGCAGCATCTCTCTCCCTATCTGATGAATGGAAAATAAGGCAGTGTTCTGAACTTCTGTAAGGTTTTATAGAAGCCATGATTCACCCTTTGAGCCACTAGTTGTTTCATGATAATAAAAGATAAATCGGGAGGAGACAGAAAGAAACAGCACAAAGCAAACATGTTTGGGAAGAAATAATCTTCTTTAAGGATCTCCTTTGTCTTTATAATTGGACTTATTGTGCACAAAAGGTGGACTTATTCCCCCCCCCCATTTTATCCTATGGCAAGAGTGCAGAACTTCAGGCCCAGGGATCAAATCCAGTCTACCTGAGGTTTCAGTCTGGCCTTCCAGGGTTCCTGTATGGCTGTGCCCCTTTCCCTGGCCCCACCCTTTCCCCCACCACCCACTGACCATTTGGTGGTTTCCTGGCTCCTGTGCAGTTTTTTCCCCATTCTAAAAGGTTTCAAATAGGGATGGGAGAACAGGGTTACTCAAGCTTGCAAGGATTCTCCCAACTCCACTTCAAAGCTCCATTCACCTGCAGCCTATTTCTTCTTTTATTTGGAGTGTGATTCTGCTGGGGAAACAAGGTGTGTCCTCCCTGTGTGCCTGGTTTCTCAGCCAAATCTCTGGGATGCCTCTACTGCAGTAGTTGTGGGGGTTGGACCAGAGTCAGGGGATGTGGTGGAGGCTGCAAAACTCCCCTGGGGGGTCGTACGTTGTCCACCTCTTCATTAAAGGAAAGAGGGAGGTGGGTGATGAGGAGGCTTGCATGACAACTCGTCAATTCATTGCTGTCAGGCTAGGGATAGAGGGTGAGGACTCTTGTTGATGCAACTCCCTTCAAAATCTGGGGCTCTTTGGGAATCCAGAGGAGAACACTTCCTGCCCCTCTTCCTGACAAGAAATGAAGGGTCCATGGACACCAATTGGAACACCTCCAGTGCCTTTTATATTTGTAGATTTAAAATACCTTATTCATGTAGGCTTTAGCTGGAAGATAATGAACTTTTCCACACAAGGCATTTAGTATGTGTTCATCATTTCTTATTCCTGGCTGTTTATGGGTTCTTGAGATGACATTATGACTCTCCAGTTTTGCTTCTGTTTTTTTGTTTCAGAGCACTTTCCCAGGTTCTTTTAAGGTGGGGAAAACAGAGTCTTATTTCTGAAAGTGAAAGAAAATATATTTTCCTACTTGGGTAATTGTGTTCTTTGGCTATATCACAGCACCACCTACAGGTTATGTGGTGGAAATGCAGGAAAGGAAACACTCCTTGTGTAGCGCTTAGATCTCCATTCTGCTTGGAAACTGAACGTAGACACAGTAGATTAACTGCTCACATAGAAGCACTCAATAACATAAGAAAAGCCATGCTGGAACAGACCAAAGTCCTGTTTAGGCCAACACTCTGTTCACACATTGCCCACTTAGATGCTTGTGTGTGTGTGTGTTTGAATGCTCATGGTTTTATTATTGTAAATCACCCTGAGAGCATCTGTCAGTTGGGTGGCATACAAATGTAAGAGATAAATAAATAATTGTGACAACATGGTACCCTCAATGTGTTTGGGACTACTGCTCCCAGCATCATTACCATTGTTCATGCAAGGTGTTCCTGATGGAAGTTGATGTCCAAAACATCTGGAGGGTACCAGACTGGGGGAGCCTGACCTATGGGATGCCCATAGCAGGACATAAATGCTATAACATCCTTCTGTGGGCATCCCCTTCTCTTTTTTCTGTTATAAGTCATAAAAAGGTCCCTGATGGATTAGGCCAAAGGTCCATCTAGCTCAGTACTCTATTTCCAACAGTGGCCAACTAGATGCCTCCAGGAAGTTTACCAGCAGGATACCATTGTTCCACTGGAGGAAGTGGCATTCACTGGTATATTATCTCTATGCCTGGCCGCTTTGTAGTTGTGGAAGAGATGGCAACCCAGGGTTTCAAATACAAACTGATAAGCACTCAAAGCCATCTGTCAGTTTCACTTTCTCTCTCTCACTCTCTTTTTCTCTTGACCATCCTATAGTGTGAGTTTGTTAAGTCTATATATATATATATATATATATATATATATAGACTTAATATATATGATCAAAATCCTCACCCACCCCTATCAATAACAATGGAAATAGAATTTCCTAGTAAAATCTTTCTTCTAGCATTCCAGTATCATATAAAGTAAAATCCCATTCCTTTTCTGACCAGTTTTCGCTCCGTGCTCCTTGCCTAAAACACCCATGTTACTTTACTTAAAATGGGTGTATGCCAGTGTTTAACACACCATTCTCAAAGTTTAGGTATTTGTGGCATCTTCAAACAGCTGACATATTTTAATCTAGCTGTTGCATTCTGATGGAACAATATCTATCTATCATCATCATCATCATCATCATCATCATCATCATTGGATACTGTCCTTTTCAAAACAATTTAACAGGAATATTTTGGGATCGAAAAAAACCCCCTCACTCTTTCATCCATAATGTTATTAATGGCTTTCTCTATTTGTCTCCTGTAATGTCTGGCATAATCACAAGACTGTGCTTGTTTAAATCCTCACAATAACCCTATGAAGTAGGTTAAGCTAAGAGAAAGTGGTTGGGTTCACACAGCATGCTAACCCACAATTTGTGCTTCAGTGTGGGTTGTTGTTGAACCATGGGTTGTTTGTTGAAGCATGGGTTAGCATCTTGTCTGAACCCAGGACATTTTCCACAGGGTGGCTTGTTAACCATACAGTGTGGCTTATTATTCTCAAACAAGCCACCTTAAGAACCCATGTTGCTGAGTTCTTCAGGCTGGCTAACAAGCCACATTGCATGGTTAACAAGCCACCCTGCAGAAAATGTCCCTGGTTCAGACAACATGCTATCCCACGATTCAACAAACAAGCCACAGTTCAGCAACAACCCACACTCAAGCACTGAGTGTGGGTTAGCTTGTTGTGTGAACCCAGCCAGTGATTGAACCAGGGTTATCCCATGGAGCTTTATGACTGACTGGGGATTTTAACCCATCTCCCCAGCCTTAGTCCTACAATCTAAGCACTGTACCACACTGTCTGTAGTTCTCAGAAACAGCATACAAGGTGGCAAATCTGTTCCTGGGCTGTAGAACTTAAGACTGCAGGTGGGGAAAGACATGTTTGAATGCTATACACCAAAGCATTCCTTCTGCATAGATTAGATGATATGGAGATGGGTTCTAACATAAATTTCTCCCTAATGTGGTGGTGGTGGTGATGTACAGATATAGAGATAGAGAGAGATAGATAGATAGATAGATAGATAGATAGATAGATAGATAGATAGATAGATAGAATAATGTGGTCTGAAGTGGTTCAGTTCAGAAACAGGTTTCCTTCATCTGCTGCTTGTGTGTTTCTGGAGCTGGAACTGCTGCATTTGTGAGCAGCTCCCTCATGTGGTGAACCACTGAACTGCAAATGGCAGCCTTCTGAGCCAATTACCTTCAGGTTCCAGGCTGACTCCACCCACCCAGGTGGCCATCTGACCATCCTGGACAGGGAAGAGTATAAGAAGGCTTCCTTTTCCTGTTCACTTTTGCTTGCGCAACAAGCTCTCAGCACCCTCTGTCATGTTTCTGTATCTATATTTGTTTTTCAGTTCTGATTTGCTCCTCATTCCTGTCTCCTGGTTTTGTCTTCTTGCTATTTGATTGTGACTTCTGATTTTCTCTTTTATCCTGTCTTGTCATTTTTTTTTTTCTTTTCTGACTTACCCTTTGGTCCTGTCTACTGGCTGGTCCCACAACTCAAGGTTCCTGGCCCACCTCAGACTGCTGCTGATGGCCCAGACCTGAGAGGAATTATGCCTGGCTATCAAATGCTGGAGATAAACCATGGGTAATGTCCATCTCTGGGTTGTGCTTTTGAGCTTTCAGAGGCAACTGGTTGACCACTGCTGGAAACCAAATGCTGGATAGATGAGAGGGAACTTTGGTCTAGACTTGCCCCATGGTTTTCCTAAAATGAAAATTCAAGGTGAATCTGGAAACTCCAGCTTAAGTTAAAAATAAATAAATAAAATGAGGGATTTTGAAACCTTCCTTAGGTGTGATCCAGTAAGTGACTTCTGATGCTCTTATTTTCATCCAGCAGGAAGACACTAAAGGCACAGGAACCATCAGCTGATGATCTCACTGTTCTATGCCTCCAAATTGGTGAGGGAAAGAGGAACAGTAAGAGATCCAGAGCTTAGCCCTTCTAAGGATGACTCTCACATCAACTGATTTCTCTACACTTGATCACTCCATGCTTGATGACTGCCAGTTGAATGCATAAACCAACTCCACAGAGAAGTATTTCATTTGAACTGATGTCTCTTGATGATGTTAGACCTGAAATAGTCCATTCAGACATTCAAATGGTCTCTTGTTGGGCCAGCTCATGTGTGAACCTGCTATTGTTGGATTTATTGGGAAATAAGTCCCAGGTAAATAAAGAGTGTCTTCTTGGCATTTTCAGCCTTTCCGGAAGTTACAAGAGAGTAAACTTTGCCTCCAGCTGTCAAATGGTCTCTTTGCAACTCCGAATCTGAGCTTTGCTGAACTTTTGAGAGAGTTCGGAATCTAAAGCAAAATTTGGCAAGTCAGGAGTTTCTCTTTTTTTGTATTGGGCCATGTGATGTTGCTCCTGCCAATCAGGATAAAGAAAAGCTATAAACAGGCAATAAATAGGCTTTAAAATGGGGAGGTTCTGAGAATAGCCAATTTTATGCTTCACCAGTGTCAGGCAGTTTAGCACTAATTAAATTTTGCACCGACCTGCCTGAGGTTATGCAGTTAACAGTGCTAATATATATATATCTAGATATAAATACATCCTGGGCCTAATGTGTGAGGAAAGCAAAAAATATTTTTGACAATACAATATAATCTAATTTATGTTCATTTCTAAATACTTCAAGCTACATTAGATTGCTTGCTGTACCAAAATAGTTTCTCAGCAAAATGTTATATGAGCTCTCCCAAAGGTTTATTGCACAGTGGAAAACACTGAGCTCATTCACTGTCACAAATACATTTTCTCTGCCTTTCAAAGAACAATATTTGCCATTTGGCTGCATGATTTTCTGTGCTGAAGCAAGGTTGCAAAAACTGTTGCACCAGACAGAGCAGCAGCATCAATACGAAGGAGAAAACTCTCAAACAAGTATATGGGAACTATTGATTGTAATGTTATTAAGACTGTTCTTTTCAATCTATTGAAGTGACGGATTAAACTATTCAAGTTTTAATTGTTTAATGGGTGGGTGCAACTTTTAATTAGATAGGGGAAATTCTGAATCATTGGGACTGATTAGAAATGAAAATATTAAAGATGAACTTGTCATTTGTGAGTGTCATGTCCCCTAGTTCTGAGGACTCCGTTTTAAATGGGTCATACTTGGGTCATACCCAACTTCAGGACCTCTTTGGTATCTTCCTGGCCTGGTGATGTAGCTCCCCAATTAATATCTGATGCCGAGGATGACTCCCCTGTAGCTTCTCCTACCCCTCAGTCACACAGGGATATGAGACTGCAGGAATAGACTCTGTCCCTTTAAGAATTGCAATCAGTACCCAGAAATTGAGAAGCCACTGAAAGACCAGTTTGTGCCAGCCTTCTTAGGGCCTCAGTTGAGTTCCACCCTTTGCTGGAACAGCAGATCTCTTTATGGGTAATACTTCAGCCATCGTCTCCTGAATTGTGCTATCCAAGGTCCTGATTTATCTTCCCTGGTGTTATGCTGACCTGATTTGACCCTCTGATGTAGCTCCACTTTACCAGATGCGACTCTGTTCTGGATCACAACAGATAAAATAATCAGTGAGTGTCTGTGCTCCATTCTGCATCACTGGGACCAATGGAGGCTGGTGGCTCTGATTTTGCTAAGGCTATAAATCCATTCTGGATTTCAATCAGAACTCTAAAGAAGCTATCCAGGGAAATTAAACCTATCCCCCCAAATAGGTTCAACACTTTGGATAGCTCCTTTAGAGTTCTGATAGAAACCCAGAATGGATTCACTGCCCCAATGACATCAGAGCCACCAGGCTCCACAGCCTGGGTGTCAGGCCAACATAGGACACTAAGAATGAGTGGTACATTGGAGTGTACTGAATTGTAAATTATTGTAACATTTATATTGGTGTCTCCAAAAATGGCAACATAACTAAAGTTTGGGTTAGTCTGCAAGTTTTCAGTCTAAGTAATTAACTGATTTAAAGCACTGTGATTTAACAAGTGACTTAAAATATGGTTGGCAGCAATATGGTAAATGGCCATGACAATTATCAAGAAAAGATGAGGGGAGTGACCAAAGCAAGAAAAAAGACTGGAAAAGAGGACACAGGGATGCTGTAGTAACAACCACATTTTTTTTCAAATTTTATTTGCAACTATAACAATAACAAACTAAAGCAAAAAAAGGGGGGGGAGAAGGAGATATAAAATGTATCCATGCACAATAATCATTTCCATCACTCTTAATACAACAGAAAAAGAAGGATTTGACACATCTATTTCAAATGTGTATGTTAATATAAGCAGTCCATATCTCAAAATAGGTATCCAAGTGACTTGAAGAGTTGTAGGAGATACATTGAAAGTGTAGCAACAGCAGAAAGATCTCTTCATTGAGAGAAAGGTCGTGGGTGTTTATCCTTCAAAGCTTGATGTATGTAAGTATCTTTACAAGGGCTCCTGTCCATCTATTAATCCCCACATTATGGATGTCAGAGAAATCCACAGCAAATTCAAATGAGTTTGGACTTCTATGCATCTGACCTTCAGATTCCACAACAGACTGAATTTTTCAGAGGCATGTGTATCCTGCAGGACATTTGAAACGGCTTTTCACTGTGTGTGTGTGTGTGTAGGGGGGCAGGATTCTGCACTAATTCACATTAGTTCTAAAATACACCCGTGCACTTGCACAAATGTGAATTAACCCCAATGAAAATTAGCTGAGGAGAATGAAATTCTGCTTAAAAAGATAAAATCCAGTTCCATTGATAAGTGGATGATGGAACTAAAGATGCCTGACAATCCAAGAAACACAGACAGAATGGATTTAACCAAATCTGTACATCCCCACCCAACACTACAGGGATGCAACTAACAACCACTATTCAACCACTATACCCCAGTACCTTCATTTCCACCTACAAGTGTTTCACCATTGGCCAATGCTGGAGGTAGGGATGGTAGAGAATTCCACCACGGATTTCAGTGAGGCCAAATGCACTGGCATTTGGCCCCCTGAAATCCATGGCAGAACGGCCTGCCCCCCCACCCCCCCGCGGATTTCCCCCTGGATTAAGCTTACCTGGGGCAGATGTTCCGGACGGCAGCAGCTCCAGTGGCAGCAGAGGCTGGTCTTTTGACTGGCTGCCACAGCCACCATTTGCATTCTGGTCTTTGCCATGATAGACTACATAAGTATTTATGTAGCCTATCATGGCAAGCCAAGAAAAGGAAAAAAAAGCAGCATATGCAAATGGCCGCGGCTACGGCGGCCACCATTTGCATTCCCTATTTTTCACTGTTTTATCCTACATAAATATTTGCATAGGCAATTACGAAAAAAAAGGGAGAACGCAAATAGCATAGTGGGCACTATTTGCATTCCTTTTTTTCGCCGTAATAGCCTACGTAAATATTTGCGTAGGCTAAAACAGTGAAAAATAGGGAACGCAAATGGCAGCCGCCGTAGCTGCTGCCATTTAGGGATGTCAGAGAATTTCTCCATGAATCTCAGGGAGGCCGAATGCCAGCACATTCGGCCCCCCAAAATCAGTGGAGAAACGGTCTGCCACCCCCCTGCCCCCCCCCCGGAACGGGACTTACCTTGTGCGAATGTCCCTGACGGTGGCGGCTCCAGCGGCGGTGCGGCAGCAGTGCAGCGGCGGTGTGGCGGCGGCGGCCAGTCTTCCGACTGGCTGCCACCGCCGCCGCCATTTCCAATTTAAAAAAAACCAAAACGTGATAGGCTACATAAAGATTTACGTAGCCTATCACGGCTAAATTTTTTAAAAACACCATGATAGGCTACGTAAATGTTTACATAGCCTATCACGGCTGAGTGAAAAAAAATAACAACAACCGCACGTACGCAAATGGCGGCTCCCATAGGCGCCGCCATTTGCGTTCCTTATTTTGGCACGTGTAGTCTACGTAAACATTTATGTAGACTATGGGGAAAATAAGGGGAACGCAAATAGCGTTCCCCTTATTTTCGCTGTAGTCTATGTAAATGTTTACGTAGACTACACGTGCCAAAATAAGGAATGCAAATGGCGCCCATTTGCATACGTGCAGGTTTTCTTTTTCCACTCAGCTGTGATTGGCTACGTAAACAGTTACGTAGCCTATCACGGCTGACTGCAGGGATGCAAACGGCGGCGGCTGTGGCCACCGCCATTTGCGTCCCGGCAGGACAGGATTTGTAGCGGGAGGGACGGGGCGCCTCCCCCCCTGGCCAGAATTTCGGGGGGGAGGGACGGAGCGCCTCCCCCCCACCGTGAATCAACTTTTGGGTTCAGGTAAGTGACTTTTGTACATCCCTACCGCCATTTGCGTACGCTGCGTGTGTGTTTTTTTGGCCTGCTGTGATAGGCTACGTAAATACTTACGTAGCCTATCATGGCAGCCTGGCTGGACATAATTGGCGGCCGCAGCAGCCAGTCTGTGGCCGGACCTCCGGCTGTGGATGGCCCTGGCAGGCTGCTCCGCGGAGCCGCCGCGGAGTGGATCCGGCTGGGCAGGATTCTGGGGGGGAGGACAGGATCACCTTCCCCCCCATCAAGTATTCCGGGGGAGGGATGGAGCGCACTGGAGCGTGAATCAATCCGTGAAAAGGTAAGTAACTTTCATACATCCCTACATTTGCATCCCTGCTCTTTGCTGTGATAGGCTATGTAAATCTTTACATAGCCTATCATGGCAAAGAGCAGGGATGAAAATGGCATCTGCTATGCTGGATGCCATTTGCATCTGCAGACTGGCAGCAGACGGAAGTCCAGCAGCGGATGGACCTGGCCGGCGGCTCCATGGACTTGCCACAGAGCGGAGCTAACTGGGGAGGATTCTGGGGGGAGGAACGGCCTCCGCCCCGTGGACCCCCAGCAACTCAGGTGAGTGGGGTTCATACACCCCTAATCAGGCCAAAGTAGCATGGCCAATGGTGCGGGATGATGGAGGCTGTATTCCAAAACATCTCATATGTATTGGTTTGGGGAAGGCTGCTCTATGGTAACAAAGGCTGTAGCTAAGACTAAGCACACACAACTAAAACAGCCACATATTGCTCTCCTGCCTGGTCTCCTCCTTATTTATTTATTTATTTATTTATTTTATTGCATTTATACTCTGCCTTTTTTTCTCTTGCAAGGAACCCAAGGCGGCTTACATTATTCTAGGGTTGGCGGAGAATTTCTCCCCGAAACTTCGGGGGGCTGAGCGCCAACGTGTTCGGCCCCCTGAACAAGTTTCGGGGAGAAATTCTCCACACACCCCCACCCCCCGCAACCCCCCCGGGACAGGACTTACCTTTGGCGAATGTCCCTCCCGGCGGCGGGTCCGGCCGGCGCTTCGGCGGGTCTTCGGCTGGGGCGGGAGCGGCAGCCGGTCTTTCAACCGGCTGCTGCCGCCACCATTCCAATAAAAGAAAAAAGAAAAAAAAACGCCCCCGTGATAGGCTACATGATTAACATAGCCTATCACGGCTAGATTTGCAAAGTCAGCCGTGATAGGCTACGTAAATAGTCACGTAGCCTATCACGGCTGACTTAAAAAAAAAAAAAAGAAGCGCGTATGGATAATGGCGGCCCCCATAGGGAGCCGCCATTCCCGTTCCTTATTTGGTCACTGTAGTCTACGTAAAGATTACGTAGACTACAGCGAAAATAAGATTACGTAGACTATGTAAAGATTACATAGACTACGGTGAAAATATTTTCGCCATAGTCTACGTAAAGATTTACGTAGACTACAGCGACCAAATAAGGAACGCGAATGGCGGCTCCCTATGGGGGCCGCCATTTGCGTACGCGCTTTTTTTTTTTTTTTAAGTCACCCGTGATAGGCTACGTTAATCGTCACGTAGCCTATCACGGGGGCATTTTTTAAAAAAACTTTTTAGTTCGCGGCCGGGCGAGGCGAGGCGCCTCCTCCCCGGCCTGAATTTTGGCCGGGCGAGGTGGGAAGCCTCCCCCCTGGCCTGAATTTTGGCTGGGCGAGGTGGGAAGTCTACCCCCCCGGCCTGAACTTTGCGGGGGGAGCAGCGAAGCGCCTCCCCCCCACCGCAAAAAGCTTCGAGGACAGGTAAGGGACTTCCGTGCACCCCTACATTATCCTCCTCCTCTCCATTTTATCCTCACAACAACAACCCTGTGAGGTGGGTTGGGCTGAGAGTCTGTGACTGGCCCAAAGTCACCCAGTGAGCTTCCATGGCCGAGTGGGGACTAGAACCCGGATCTCTCAGCTCCTAGTCCAACACTCTTGCCACTACTCCTTAGACTTCTTTAACCTCTTCAGTAATTTCCAAAGCCAAATGACATCCTGGAAATGTTCCCTGTACAGCTGCGCAGAAATGGTCTTTCAGAATTCCCTACCCAATTTGTCAGCACAGAGATTGGGGAGACAATTTCACTGAATTTGTCCAGGGAGAGGAGTAATCCTCAACAGTTTCTCACAGATAGGGTCAAGATTGGAAGGACTTGCAGGCAGCACAGCTTCTTCTTTTTTTCTTTTTGTAAGAGGTTTTTTGGGGGTGCAGAGGGGTTGTGCTGCCACCCCAAGTGGCAACAGCATCAACTGTGCTGGCAGGTGGCTCTGTCCCATTTCCCATCTACCATAATGCAGGTATGTGTGTGTGTGTGGGGGGGGTGGTGTCTAGCTCCAGGAGATGGTGCTGTGCCAAATCTGTCCAATTTCCTGAACATTTTCTTCTCCCATGACAAAGGCTTCCATTATTCTGCCTCATTCTCAGTGTGTTCCATAATGAATTTGTATAGCATTTTTGAGCTCCCCTGTTCACTGATAGGTGGCCAAGGGCGCTGTGTGCATTTTTTTTTCTACTACACATCTCCCCATTTCTTTGCAGTTTCCCAAGCTGCCTGCACTTTCTGATCTGAAAAGGCCCTATGGGAATAAGGACCGAGAGAGAGAGAGAGAGAGAGAGAGAGAGAGAGAGAGAGAGAGTTTTAATCACATGTTTTCAATGTAATTAAGGAGTATATAAAATATTGCAACTTTTTCAACTAACAGACAAACATTACATAGGAAATCCAATTACAGTTAAAAGGAATCACAGGAATTTCAATACATTAATAATCTTATATTTATCCACAGAAATTCATCAGGGGTTTAAGATTTAATTGTAATTATCTGAATTTATCTTTCCATATCTGTCCATGACATGCTGGAGGTTTTCTCTGGAAACCTTGTTTGTTAATAAAGTCAATAAATGTATACCAGATTGTATGGAAGGTGTCAGAGTCTTTTTGCTGCCTTTGTGCCCTTATCTGTTTAGTTACTCTTTCAGCCAACACAATATTCCGAATAAGGATGGACAAAAGTCCCTTACCTGGTCCTGCAGCTGTGTTCGGTGGGGGGGGAGGCACTCCGTTTCTCCCGCCGAAATTCAGGCCGGGGGGGAGTGCCCCGCCTCCCCGGCCATGAAATAAAAAAGTAAATTGAAAAAAACACAAAAAAAGTGATAGGCTACGTAACGATTTACGTAGCCTATCACGGCTAGATTTTCAAAGTCAGCCATGATAGGCTAGGTAAATCTTTACATAGCCTATCATGGCTGACTTTGGAAAAAAAAAAGCACGTACGCAAATGGCGGCGCCCATGGGCGCCGCCGTTTGTGTTCCTTATTTGGGCAGAGGTAGTCTACGTAAAGAATAGCTTTGCCCTTATTTTCGCCATAGTCTACATAAATCTTTACGTAGACTACCCCTGCCCAAATAAGGAATGCAAATGGTGGCACCCATGGGCGCCGCCATTTGCGTATGCGCATTTTTTTTCAAAGTCAGCTGTGATAGGCTATGTAAAGATTTACGTAGCCTATCACGGTTGACTTTGAAAATCTAGCCATGATAGGCTACGTAAATCGTTACGTAGGCTATCACGTGTTTTGTTTTTTACTTTATGGGAAAATGGCGGCGGCAGCAGCCGGTCGGAAGACCAGCCGCCGCCCCCGCCACCACCAAAACGCTGCCGAAACACCGCCGGGACCTGCCACCGAGAGGGACATTCGACAGAGGTAAATCCCATCCCGGGGGGGCGGGGGTGTCGGAGAATTTCACCACCAATTTCGGGGGGCCGAATGCGTTGGCATTCAGCCTCCCTGAGATTCGTGGAGAAATTCTCCGCCATCCCTAATTCTGAAGATAGTTATACCACACAATTATTGATAGATCTGTAGATTCTTTCCAGTTCTTTGTTATTAGTTGACCAGATGCTACCATCATAAAAAACAGCATTTCTTTGCCTGGCAAATGATCATTAGGGCCACTAAAGATAGATAGTAATCCCATTTTAGGATCCATGTGAACCTCCCCTCCTGTTATATTACTGCATTCTTGAAAACCTTCCCTCCAAAAGCTATGCATTTGTCCACATTCCAACCACATGTGATGGTATATACCTAATGTATTGCCCCCCACCCCCCTCCAACAGTTTGGTGACGTTGTTTTGTATATATGGCTTGAAGTTATGAGGGTTAAATACCACCTTGGTACTGCCTTCCCCTGAGCTTTAATTGAAGTGCAGGAAGCTGAGAAGGCAATAGGTTGCCAGGGAGAACATTGCACAATGAAATGCAGGTCACTTGTGCACGTTCCTCAGCATCCTCCAAAGTAAAGTAAGCACAAGAAACCCAAACCCAAGCCATGAGAAGTTCTATGGAATGTTCTTTGACATTGAATGTATTTTTTAAAGCAATTTCTTTTCTATCATATTGAAAGAGAATGGTCAAAAAATGTGGGGAGAAATTTTCTGCCCAGCACTAGTTCTGTGATCCTAGACTTTCCATTGTCTAGACTGTAGAGTTGAGTGCCACCTGCCAGCTACTGTTACACTGAAATGTGTTACACTGAAATGTTATTGTACTTTCTGAAGTTAGCCTAAAGGCATTTCCATATGATTCAATCATAGCACAATATGCAGTTAATGTCTACTTCTCACGTATTTTCCCTCAGGGGCATTGTGTGTGTGTTTTCAGCAAACTGTAATACATTGGTATTGGGGAGTCACATTTCTTTGGGAAGCTGCTGAGGACATTGGAAATTTGCATGGGATGTGGTTGCACACAGCTCACAGACATCTATTGGACAGTGCCAGTGATGTCACATACGATAAATGACACAGCTCCTCCAATTCTTGCTCAGCTACAAAGCTCACTGGGAGGATCTTGGGCCCTTATCTTAGCCTAACCTGCCTCACAGGGCTGTTGTGCGCATAAAGGGGGGGAAGGCGGGGGAGAAGCACGTATGGCATGCTAAGCTCCTTCGAAGAAGAAGACTGGAATACTAATGTAATAAATTAAGAGGAATATAATGTGGCAACCTAAGATGTATGGAACGGGCTCAATTTGTTTTAATGGCATAAGTTGAGGAACTGAGTGTAGCCTTTTTTGACTGATTCTTATGTTGCCTTACATTTGGGCAACCTAAATATTTAATAATAAGAACAATTAGTATGCTGCTCTAACTATCCAGGGTGGCATATAGTGCTTTGACTTAGATTTCTGCATTGAGCAGGGGGTTGGACTCGATGGTCTTATAGGCCCCTTCCAACCTTATAGGCCTTAGGTTCTAGACCAATAGACAATTGGTCTAGAACATAAGAACCCTCTCTTACTATCCAGCAAGCTTCCACTGAGTATAGTTTCAAGCCCACATTTCTCCCACATCGGTTGATTTTGTTTGTTTGTTGATCTCATATTATTTTTGTCTTGAATATGAAGTACCTTGTGGATTTTGGTAAATTATTATCAAAACCAAACTGAAATGAAATTCTCGCCCATCCCTATTTGATGCTCAGAGTGATGCACTGGTTGAATATCCCATTTTATTCCTACAACACCCCTGTGGTAGGTCAGGTCAACTGGCCCAAGAACATAAGATCCCTGCTTGATCAGACCAAAGACCCATCTAGTCCAGCACCCTGTTTTCCACAGAGGCCAATCATATGCCTCTAGAAAACCTCCAAGCAGTGCCTCAAACCCAGTACTGTTGACACTTGCCTGGCAGCAGCTCCCCAGGATTTCAGGCAGAAGATTTTCAAGCCCTATGAGGAGATGCTGGAAATTGAACCTGGGACCTTTTGCATGCAAAGCAGGGACTCTACCACTGAGCTACAGCCCTTCTACTCCCAGGTCCTAGTCCAACAACGTGGCACTGTCAGTTTCATCCCTGGCAGAGACTTTGTCTTGAGCTGTCGCTTATCTGTTCAAAATGAGACCAAAATAAAGAAACGCATGGGAAGTCTCCTTTCATGTCCACTGCTAGCTACAAGCTTGTTCCAAAGTAATTTGTCCAGATGCTTTTTTACTCTGAGCACCTCTTCCTTGACACATATCCTTGATTTCAGGGAACAAAGTTTCCCAATAGGATTGTGTTGGCCCAGGAACCATTTTCTAGTGATTTACAGGTGTTACAGCCTACATCTTTGATAAACTCCTATTGCCTCCACAGCATCCCTACTTATCGAGTGACAGACTGCTGGTAGATCTAAGATCCCCATTCATGGGAAGTCAGCTAGAATAATGCAGGCTCCTGTTGCAATTCGCCTGTCTTCTTCTCTGGTGCATGGTGTGAAAGTAAATGATGGGGCAATCTTAATGATGCTGAGTGGGATTGGGTCTCCCTTAATGGGAGACTGCCTAAGAAGATGTATACCACTTTGAGTAACCTGTGTGTGTTGGGGGGACGGAAATAAGATGTAGAAATGTACATTATATGTGTTTGGATGGCAAAAATAAACTCCAGATCTGGATGAACTAGTCCCTTTGAAATCTGGCTGCATGACAGAATTGTACCAGAGAAGATTCCAGAATCTACCACCTATGGAAACTGCCATGGTAGTGCACAAACTGTGTTAATTCCCATTTGCCTGTACATTTGACAGGATGAAGGAAACAACACACTAGCTATGTAATTATATATTTGTGATGGAAGCATCCATATCTATAGGCCTTTGGACAAATGCAAATTTTATTTATACTCTTATGCAACCACTATGGTGTTGCTGTTAAGAGTGCTGGGCTAAAACTGGGGAGACTCAAGTTCAAATCCCAACTTGGCAGTAAAGCTCACAGGGTGATCTTGGGCTCGGTCTCGGTCTCTCTCTCTCTCTCTCACGCTAACCTACCACACAGGGTGGTTGTAAGGGGAACAATGTACACCATCTTGAGCTCCTGGGAGGAAAGATGAACTATGAATATTATAAAACTCTTTTGAAAATCCTATATACTTTATATATACAATATGTAATCCAAACAACATAGTCAGCTCATTAAAGTTTATTTTTTTGAAAGAGGCTAAACAACTATATTAACTAGGAAAGAAGGGGTTTAGGTTACCTGTTTTTTTGTTTTCCTTCCCAAATTATAATGTGTTTTAATTGATTTTCAGAAATAGATCAGCCATACTGTGAAAACATGGTTTATTCGAGTTCATGAAGTAGGCTGCTAAATGAGCAAGTGTGTTTACCTTGGGACAAAACATTAGCAAGCAAATATTTTTAAACTGAAGAATGTGGGTTGTTTGAGATTGGAATGAACACAAAATACATCACTGTGATATCCAAAGTTGAACAAAGACATCTGTTGATCTGTGCATATGGAATTAAATTGTCAATAAAGAAAATGTGTAGAGATAGTCAAATGATGTATCCCCTGAGGAAGCTGAGAAAAGGTACATATCTGAGGTATATGTAAAAGTTAATCCAAGAAAGAGAGAAAAAAACACAACCCATTGTCAGCTCATTAAAGTTTATATTCTGAAAGATACCCATATGAATTCAGAATCTCATTACATCTATAAATGAATTCTTATCCAGCCCTTTTCAGTGTGCGTGGTTTTTGGGTTTTTTTGCATAAACAGTTGCACACATTATGTGCGTGTTAGGGGTGGACGAAAGGCACTTACCTTTCGTCGAAGCTTGTTCGCGGTGGGGGGGAGGCGCTTCGCGGCTCCACCCACGAAGTTCAGGCCGGGGGGGGGAGGCTTCCCGCCTCACCCGGCCGCGAACGCCATTGTTTAAAAAAAAAAAAAGCGCGTACAGATAATGGCGGCCCCCATAGGGAGCCGCCATTCCCGTTCCTTATTTGGTCGCTGTAGGCTACGTAAACATTTACGTAGACTACGGCGAAAATAAGGGCAACACTATTTGCGTTGCCCTTATTTTCGCCGTAGTCTACGTAAACATTTACGTAGACTACAGCGACTAAATAAGGAACGCGAATGGCGGCTCCGTATGGGGGCCGCCATTAGCGTACGCACTTTTTTTTTAAAGTCACCCGTGATAGGCTACGTGACGATTTACGTAGCCTATCATGGCTGACTTTGCAGATCTAGCCATGATAGGCTACGTTAATCGTCACGTAGCCTATCACGGGGGCGCTTTTTTTTTTTTAAAGTCACCCGTGATAGGCTACGTGACGATTAACGTAGCCTATCACGGCTGACTTTGCAAATCTAGCCATGATAGGCTACGTTAATCGTCACGTAGCCTATCACGGGGGAATTTTTTTTTCTTTTATTGGAATGGCGGTGGCGGCAGCCGGACTAAAGACTGGCGGCCGCTCCCGCCCTGCTCGAACACCCGCCGAACCGCCGGCCGGACCCGCCGCCGGGAGGGACATTCGGCGAAGGTAAGTCCCGTCCCAGGGGGGGTGCGGGGGCAGGGGGGTGCAGAGGATTTCTCCCCGAAACTTGTTCGGGGGGCCGAACACATTGGCGCTCGGCCCCCCGAAGTTTTGGGGAGAAATTCTCCGCCATCCCTAGTGCGTGTATGTGTGTGCCTGTGCCATTGTTGTTTTTCCCCAAAACTGCACAATCCAGCTTTCTGCAGTAGAATTATTATCCTGATTAGGGAAGGTGGAGAATTCCGCCACGGATTTCAGTGAGGCCAAATGCACTGGCATTCGGCCCCCCGAAATCCGTGGTGGAACGGCCTGCCTCCCTGCCCCCACCGGGATGAGGCTTACCTGGGGCGGATGTTCCGGACAGCGGTGGCTCCGGCGGCGGCTCCGGTGGCAGCAGCAGCAGCTGGTCTCTCAACCGGCTGCCGCAGTCGCCATTGCCATCTGCCCTTTGCCATGATAGGCAAGCCAAGAAAAAAAAAAAACCACGTATGCAAATGGCAGCAGCTACAGTGGCCACCATTTGCGTTCCCTTTTTTTCGCAGTTTTAGCCTACATAAATATTTATGTAAGCTATTACAGTGAAAAAAAGGGCAACACAAATAGCGTAGTGGGCGCTATTTGCATTCCTTTTTTTTCCCGCCGTAATAGCTTACATAAATATTTACATAGGCTAAAAGGGTGGGAAAGAAAAGGAACACAAATGGTGCCCACTACGCCATTTGCATTGCCCTTTTTTTTTTTTTGCCGTAATAGCTTATGTAAATATTTATGTAGGCTAAAACTGTGAAAAAAGGGAATGCAAATGGTGGCCGCCGTAGCTGCCATTTGCGTACACGGGGTTTTTTTTTTTCTTCCGGAAGGAAGGCTGCCCATCAGCCAGATTCCCAGCTGTGGGCGGCCCTGGCCAGTGGCTCCATGGAATCTCCGCAGAGTGGAGCTGACTGGAGAAGGATTCTGGGGGAGATGCAGAGTGCCTCCCCCACACCGCGAATCACCTCGTCGAAAAGGTAAGTAACTTTTGTACATCCCTAACCCTGATTAGAAGATATTTTTCTGTGTTCTAATTTCTGATTAGAAGATCAATGTCAAACACTTTACAGTGTCAGAATCAATTGCTGTAGACCAACCTTCCTCAACCTGCTGCCTTCCAGATATCTTGGACTACAGTTATCATCATTCCCAGCTGCCATGGCCATTGGTCATGCTGGTTGGGAATGAAAGTAGTTGCAACCCAACATACCTGGAGGGCTCCAGGTTAAAGAGAGATGCTTAGGGTAAGGCACATTAGGTCTAGTTGTGGGCACTAGGTGGGCACACTGAAGATAAGGAGAGCACTACTGGAACAAACCAAGGGTACATCTGTGCAACATCCTTCTTTCCACAGTGCCCAGTTAGATGTTTCTGGAAAACCAAGAAGCATGGCAAGAAGCCAAGATCCCTCTTCTACAACTGGTATTCATTGGTCTATTGCCTCTGAACCTGGAGGTTCCCTAAGCAATCATGAGTATGAGAAATTGAATGACATGGACTTATGAATTAACACATGCAAAAATGACATGGATTGTAAATAGATGGATCATCCATCCCTAGTCTTGGTCTGGTGTACTAAGTGAATTCATACATACATACATACATACATACATATATATGTATTCTTACATAGCCTATCATGGCTTCCTGGCTGGACGCAAATGGCGGCCGCTATGGTGGCCGCCATTTGCATCTGCAGCAGCCTGTCTGCGGCTGGAAATCTGGCTGCGGACGGCCCTGGCCAGCTGCTCTGCAGCCTGGCTGCGGAGCAGAACCAGCCATCGAGGATTCCGGGTGGGAGGACTGGATCGCCTCCCCCCCTGTTGAAGATTCCGAGGGAGGGATGAAGCGCCTCCCCCCCACCGCAAAAGATTCCGCGAAAAGGTAAGTGAGTTTCATACATCCCTAGGGAGGAGGCAAACGGCTCTGGATGGCAAGAAGCAGACGAGTGCCATTCCACCTCCAGTCCTCCTGGAGTGGAGGTAAGTGGTCCCGATCTGCTGTGGCTGCTTCTTGCCATCCAGAGCCATTCACCTCCTCCCTAGGGATGTACGAAACTCACTTACCTTTTTGTGGAATCTGTCACAGTGCGGGGGGGAGGCACTCAGTCCCTCCCCCCGGCCTTGGAATCTGGCCTCATTTGAATCCTCAGCGGATTTCTCTGACATCCCTAGCCACAGTAACACATGCCTTAGTTACATCTTGTTTGTATTATCGTAATGCACTCTATGTTGGGCTGCCTCAGAAGACTGTTCAGAAACTTCAGCTGGTTCAAAGAGCTGCTGCCAGACTTCTGACTGGGGCTGGTTACAAGAAGCATACAACTCCCCTGTTAAAACAGCTTCACTGGCTCCCAATCTGTTTCTGGGCACAATTCAAAGTGCTGGTCATGTCCTATAAAGCCCTATATGGCTTGGGTCCAGGTTATCTGAAAGACCATATTCTCCCCTATGAGTAGGGATGTACAACAGTCAGTTACCTTTATGACGGGGTGATTTGCAGTGGGGGGGAGGCACTCCGCACCTCCCCCCGAAATCCTGATCCGGCCAGCTCCGCTCCGTGGAAATTCTGCAGAGCCGCCGGCTGGGGCCGCCCGCAGCTGGACATCCTGCCACTGGGCAGCCTTCGGGGGGGGGGGGGGAAATGGCATACGCAAATGGCGGCGGCCAAGGCGGCTGCCATTTGCATTCCCTTTTTTTCGTTGTTTTAGCCTACGTAAATATTTACATAAGCTATTACGGCAAAAAAAAGGGGAACACAAATAGCATAGTGGGTGCTATTTGCCTTAATTTTTTTTCTCGCCGTAATAGCTTACGTAAATATTTATGTAGGCTAAAACAGCGAAAAAAAGGGAATGCAAATGGTGGCCGCAGTAGCCGCCGCCATTTGTGCACGCGGTTGTTGTTGGGTGTTTTTTTTTGCTTGCCGTGATAGGCTACATTAGTATTTACATAGCCTATCACGGCAAAGGCAGCTATGCAGATGGCGTGGTGGCCACCATTTGAGTCCGCAGCCAGCAGCCGGCCGAGAAACTAGCTGCCACTGCCAGAGCCGCCGGCGGAGCCGCTGCTGCCAGAACATCCACCCCAGGTAAGCTTTCGTCCTGGGGGGATTCTGCGGGGAGGGGGAGGTCATTCCGCCATGGTTTTCAGGGGACCGAATGCCAGTGCATTCGGGCTCACTGAAATCCGTGGCGGAATTCTCCACCATCCCTACCTATAAGCCTACCTATGAGTCTACTCGTGCATGCCCTGAGATCTTCAGGGGAAGCCTTTCTCACTGTCCCGCCACCTAGGGATGCGGGAGAATTTCTCCCCAAAACTTCGGGGGGCCGATTGCCAACGTGTTCGGCCCCCCGAAGTAGTTTCGGGGAGAAATTCTCCACACACCCCCGCCCCCCACACCCCCCCGGGACGGGACTTACCTTTCCCGAATGTCCCTCCCGGCGGCGGGTCCCAGCGGCGGTTCGTCAGGTCTTCGACAGGGGCAGAGGCGGCAGCCGATCTTTTGACCGGCTGCCGCCGCCGCCATTCCAATAAAAGTAAAAAAAAAGAAACACCCCCGTTACAGGCTACGTGACGATTAACGTAGCCTATCACGGCTAGATTTGCAAAGTCAGCCGTGATAGGCTACGTAAATTGTCACGTAGCCTATCACGGGTGACTTAAAAAAAAAAAAAAGCGCATACAGCTAATGGTGACCCCCATAGGGAGCCGCCATTCACGTTCCTTATTTTGTTGCTGTAGTCTACGTAAAGATTACGTAGACTACAGCGACCAAATAAGGAATGCGAATGGCGGCTCCTTATGGGGGCCGCCATTAGCTGTACGCGCTCTTTTTTTTTTTGTTAAGTCACCCGTGATAGGCTATGTGATGATTAACGTAGCCTATCACGGCTGACTTTGCAGATCTAGCCATGATAGGCTACGTTAATCGTCACGTAGCCTATCACGGGGGCGTGTTTTTTTTTAACTTTTAATTTTGCGGCCGGGCGAGGCGCCTCCTCCCCGGCCTGAATTTCGGCCAGGCGAGGCGGGAAGCCTCCCCCCCGGCCTGAATTTCGGGGGGAGCAGCGAAGTGCCTCCCCCCCACCACGAAGCAAGCTGCGAGACCAGGTAAGTGGCTTTCGTGCACCCCTACCGCCACCATCACAGGCACGCCTGGTGGGAACGCGGGAGACGGCCTCCTCGGTGGCTGCCTCAAGGCTCTGGAACTCCTTTCCCAGAGAGGCGAGAGTGGCACCCTCCTTGATTGGCTTTCATAGATGTGTAAAAACCTTTTTTGTTCCAGCAGGCCTTTGGGGATAACTGGTCTGGACCTGTGAAAATACGGTGGATGGATACTACTTTTCTTGTTATCTTTTAATTTTTCGATATTTTTACAATTTGAATACTGATGATTTAATTATATTATAACTTTTGTACACTTGTATTCATATTTCTATTCATAGGTTTTAATTGTATAAGTTTTAATGTTGTAAAGCTGCCTTGAGTCCCAGTATTGGGGAAAAGGCAGGCAACAAATAAATAAATAAATAAATAAATAAATAAATGTATCACACCTGTAGAATACTCTGGAATGCAATTTAATTTAATCAAAGCTACAGCGGTATTGTAACAAAATGTGGTGGAGGTGCTAAGGCACTGAGTTTGTCAATTTTGATTACATGTGGTTGTGTTCTAACTGAGGCAATGCTAATGTTAGGAGACCTCATGCAGAAATCCTATTGGAATATTTATGTTGCATTTGTAACAACGTGGGAGGGTGGTTTTTTTGGTATTTTGGATGTAAACATTTCTATATTCAAGCTATTTGTTTTTGCTCAAGTGGGTTGGCTGAATAAGTATTGCTTCATCTGTACCATATGGAATGCCATCTGATTGCCTGTAGATAATCATGCACTGGTCGGCTCTTTATGAGACAAAACATCTTCAAATCCTTGCTTAGAGTCAGTTCTCTAAGTTAAAACAGCCACTCACCAGCAACACCATATTACACAACAGAGAAACAAACACAAGGACCAGACCCTCTAAGAAGCATAGATGCCAACACTGTCCCTATAGCCATTCAGGCAACACTGTCACAGGATCTGCCATGGTTGTAGTTGTTAATTGAATTCATTAGATGCCTTTCTCTTAGAAGAAAGACCCAAGGCAACTTACCACAAAATTATTTAAAACATGCAAAATATAAAATAGCTACAACCAGTTTTCATTTAAATATCAAAACATGATAAGATGACTAAAACATCAGAGGAATCATAACCCAAACACTGGATGCATAACAAGCCCATCATATGCCTTCAAATACCTGGGAGTAGAGGAAAGTCTTGACTTGGTGCTGAAAAGAATGCAGTGTTGGTGCCTGGTGGCCCTTACTGAGGAGAGCCCACAGTCGAGGAGGGGGGGACCACTGAAAAGGCCCTCTCCTTTGTAGTTGTCCTCCAAACCTTCCTCAAAGGTAAGTACTCTGAGGAGGGCCTCAGAAGTTGATCATAATGTATGGGCAGGTTCATACTGGGAGATCATAAGAACTTCAGTCACAACTTTAGGGACTCATATATCCACACACCACCAGTATAATGTATGCTTCATCTGCCAGCAATGACCTCCTGCTTTCTTTGGCCCAATGGAAGCTGCCATCTTTTTTTCCCTTTTTTTTTTTTGCCCCAACAATACTTCTGGGGTGACACTCTGCAGTGATGTAGAGTCAATCCACTGGAAGCATTGTTCAGGGCATAGCAGCCCAGCTGACCACCCACTTCAGCTGTATGAAGAACAAATTCAAGGGTGGGATGAGACATCATCATGTTCCATCTTCACAGAAGCTATTGTAGCCCCATTTTCAAGGGTCATGACACCTGCTGCACTTTTTAGCAGTTCCAAGGAGCTGGAACCTACTTTTGGTTTTGTACATGAGGAGGGAAGAGTTTAAAAGACAGCCCTTGGACCAGCACACACAATATAAGTACTTCTAAAACCTTTTTTTCTTAGTGAATTTCATGTTTTGTTTTGTTTCTTAAATCTGCACATAGATGGGATGGAATATTCTTTGTATCCATCATGTGTGAAATTGACACAGACCAAATTCAGGCTGATCTGTCCATCCCCATGCCAAATATCCAACATGACTCTTGCTCTGCATTTGGCTTGGTCACCCTTCTGGTGGTGCCTATGCACTACCCAGGGTGGCTAACAGCAATGGGAATCAATAATAACATGCTAAGATGAGAAAGGGTGCTGTTTCCTAAGGCCATATTTCCTTAAACCAGAGTAGCACGACCTAAGACAAACAGCAACTCAAGCGTCTAGAGGAGAAGCTTCTTGAAACATTGTGAATACTCCACAAACCCTCCCCTCCCAGTTCACTCTCTTTTCCCTTTTATTAAATGACACCACATTACAATGATTTACAGTCGTGTTGCTCCTCTCACTGCAGTTATGGTGCAGTTAAAGTGAGCTGAACTATATGGTGAAAAGAACTTAAATCCTCTCTGCACTTTCAGACAATTATGTTGCTTAATTTTTGCCTAGTGGATGCATCATGATCCTGTCATGATGCTTCACATATGGAAGCAAAATAAGTTCAGTTATGGAAGAAGAGCAGCATCTATCTATCTATCTATCTATCTATCTATCATCTATCTATCTATCTATCTATCTATCATCTATCTATCATCTCTCTCTCTCTCCTCTCTCCCTCATCTCTGTCTATCTGTCTGTCTGTCTGTCTGTCTGTCTATCTATCTATCTATCTATCTATCTATCTATCTATCTATCTATCTCTGTCTCTCTCTTTGTCTCTCTGTCTCTCTGTCTCTCCTCTCCCTCTCTCTCTCCCTCTCCCTCTCCCTCCCTCTCTCTCTCTCTCTCTCTCTCTCTCTGCCTATCTGCCTTTCTAATCTATCTAACCTAGTTCTCTAATTCCAGTCACAGACCTTTGAGTGTGACATACAATTATGTGCAACAAACATAATCTGGGTGGAGAGACCTTAGTGCCCTTCAGAGACTGCAAACTTCAGGGACCATTCTGACAATTTTCTCAGGAAATGGGAGAAATATAAGTCATTTGGGAGAGCTTGGGGCTTACTAGCAATAGAAGCAGAGGCAGCCACTTTTTCATCCTCTTCTTTCTTTTTTAAAAATGTCATTCTGCTGACCTGAAAGCAGCAACAGAACCCAACAAATGCCTGTTAGGCAGAGGGTGCAATTTAGAAATCTAACCAATTAATAAATATTGTCCCTCCACAATGTTCCCCATGGAGCCGTGCCACATCATGACACAGAGTCTCTCGGGGGCTTTGGGGAAGCTCAGTGGTAGAGCACTTGCTTTGGGTGCAGAAATTCCCAGGTTCGATCCCTTGCATCTCCAGGTAGGGCTGGAAAAAACCCTGCCTGAAACCCCAGAGAGCTGCTGCCAGTCTGTGTCAACAGTATTGGACTAGATGGACCAATGGCATAGCATGGTATAAGGCAGTGTCTATTTTCCTGTTGGAAGGCAGCGTCATGCATATAGCAAAAGACTCGATCTCAGTGGCTAACTTTGAGTTTTCTGGGCCAAAAGTGAGACCTGTTGTGAGGGGAAGAAAATCAACCCTCCACCCCAGACCACTGGGGGTCACCAACTTCACTGGTGTTTGTGCTGAGGTGAGGTAGGGTTTGCCCTGCACTTTCAGCTATGCCCCTCCTCACGTGGATCTTACTTTTCCCGATGTTACTCAGCTACTGTCATTGATTAATATGTGACCCAGTCAACTGGCTCCAATCAACACTAGTGTTGTGTATGAAGGGGGGGTGTCCTTCCATCCTGGATATTAGGGACACTCCAGGGGCAGCCCGCATCATAGGAACATCTCACACTGGTGCTCTTTACTTTCTCCAATATAAACAGAATGGGTTCCATTCCCTCCTAAGAAGAAAACTTGTTTAGCACTTAACTAAGTTGGGGATACCACTGTGTTGGATGCATAACTGGCTTCCAGACCCTGACAATGGTGTGTGTGTGGGGGGGAGGGGTCAGTGATGGACACCCCACAGGAGGATTTAGTGTGAATTGTTTAGATTAGAGCTGTGTGCATATGGCATCTCAAAATTCTCCAGAGTATTTGTGGGCAAATAAATTGAGGGGACAATTTCCAAGGGGAGGAGAAATTCTCCAACAGCTTTTCATACATAGGACTCACAGTTGGCAGGGGTTGTAGCACAGCTTCTTTCTTTTTTCCCTAAGGGTTTTGGATTTTTGTCTGCTGCCACTACACGTGTTGCGGCTTCCACTTTTCTGCATCATTCTCAGGGCATTTTATAATTTATTTTAAGCTTATCTAATCACTGTGATGTGGTGAAGGGTGCTGTGTTTGTGTATGTGTGTGTGTGTGTTCTTTCTATTACACATTTCTCAATTGCTCTGCAGCCTCTCGGACTGCCTGTGCTTCTTGATCTGAAAAAGCCCTATGGGAAGAATGATTTTATGATGTCAGGGATGCTCTGACTTGGATTCCTGCATTGAGTAGGGGGTTGGACTCGTTGGCCTTGTAGGCCCCTTCCAACCCTACTATTCTATGATTCGATGTCTTCCCCTGGGATTTAATTGAAGTGTGGGAAGCAGAGGAGGCTACAGGCTGCCACAGAGATGATTGTGCGATGAAAGACAGGACCCTTGTGCTCACTCATTGGCCATCTCCTAAGGGCATTTCTACATCAGCCTAAAATCCTGCATTTAAAACTGAGCTTTCTGCTTCCGTTTTAAATGCAGGATCACCACTGGCTCCTCCCGCCCCCCGTATCTGAGTCTTCCATTATCTTTCATTGATCTTGCTCCTCTTCTTTCTGCTTTTTCTCTTTTCACAGAGGGAACTCAAGAGGAACACAACAGGGTAATTTGATGGCTCATTATCTGCAATCTATTTTAAAATGGAACAAAGGGCATTTAGTGCAGGAAGGTCAGGACAGGGTCACTGAGTCATGTAAAGAGCCCCTAAACTTCTGTGAAAGAGCAATCTCAATCGCAGGATAAAAGCTCCATGTGATGAAGCCCTAGGTAAGGTAAGCACAAGAACCCTGAACCCAACCCATGAGAATTTCTCCGATTTTTTTTCTCCTTTGCATTTCTTTTCGAAAGCAATTTCATTTCTATCAAATTGAATGAGAAAGCTAGAAAACAATACGGCAAAAATTTTCAGCACAGCACTAGTTTAGATAATTGATTAAGGCAGTGTGTTTGTCCTGAAAGCTGCTTTATAAGACTCCTTTTGTTACTCTCTCCCTTCATTACTGTCAGACCATTACTGAGAGACACTGAAGTAAAGTTACAAATTATGAAGTTCCTGGATTGAACCTCACCTCTTCTGTGAACTAGGGATGTATGAAAATCACCGCAGATTATGTTTATGGTGGGGGGGAGGTGTTCCGTCCCTCCCCCCAGAATCCTGGACGGGGGGAGGCGCTCCGTTCCTCCCCCCTGGAATCCTCCACGGCCGGCTGTGCTCCGCGGCAGCTCCGCAGAACATCCGGCCAGGCCCAGCCAGGCCAGAGCCGTCTGCAGATGGATTTCCGGCTGCGGAGGGCTCTGGGGGAAAAAAACAACCACATACGCAAATGGCGGCGCCTATGGCCGCCGCCATTTGCGTTTCTTATTTTTCACATCTTAATCTACGTAAATATTTACATAGACTAAGACGGCGAAAATAAGGGGAACACAAATAGCATAGTGGACACTATTTGCGTTCCCCTTATTTTCGCCGTCTTAGTCTACGTAATTATTTACATAGACTAAGACGGCCCAAAATAAGGAACACAAATGGCGGCGGCCATAGCCGCTGCCATTTGCGTACACATTTTTTCTTTTTTTTTTAAACCAGTCATTTTAGGCTGCGTAAGTTTTTATGTAGCCTAAAACGTCTGGGTAAAAAAAAAAAAAAGGCGTATACAAATGGCGGCGGCCGTAGCCGCTGCCATTTGCGTACGCTTTTTTTTTTTACCCAGATGTTTTAGGCTACGTAAAAATGTACATAGCCTATCACGTGTGTGTAAAAAAAAAAAAAACTGCAAATGGCGGCGGCGGCAGCCAATTGGAAGACCAGCCACTGCCGCCGCTGCTGCTGCCGAAGCTGCCGCTGGAGCCGCTGCCACCTGGAAGATCTGCCCCAGGTAAGTCTCGTCCCTGGGGGATCTGCGGGAGGGCAGGGGGGCAGGCCATTCTGCCACAGATTTCGGGGGGGGCGAATGCACTGGCATTCATCCTCCCCGAGATCATTGGCGGAATTATCTGCCATCCCTACTGTGAACTCACTTGGCAGCCTTAGGGACATCATCCAATCTCGCCTCAGCCCCTCCTTCTGTAATATGTAGGTACTAATACTAACCTATCTCACAGGGTTGTTGTAGAGATGATAATGCATATTGCATATTCTTTAAAGTCCTGTATAAAGTATGGCTGTCAGAGAATTCTGCCACGGATCTCGGTAAGGCTGAATGCACTGGCATTCCACCCGAACTCCGTGGTGGAAAGGCCTGACACCTCCCGCCCCCCCGCAGATCCCCCCTGGGACAAGACTTACCTGGGGCAGATCTTCTGGGCGGTGGTGGCTCCGGTGGCGGCAGCTGCGGCAGCTGGTCTTCTGACCGGCTGCCGCCGCCGCCATTTGCAGTCTTGTCAAAAAAAAGAGAAACCTGACGTGATAGGCTATGTAAATATTTATGTAGCCTATCATGGCTGGTTTTTTTAAAACAACAACAACAACAACAACCAAGTACGCAAATGGGGGCGGCTAAGGCCACCGCCATTTGCGTTCCTTATTTTTGGCCATCTTAGTCTACGTAAATATTTACGTAGACTATGACGGCGAAAATAAAGAGGAACGCAAATAGCGTAGTCGGCACTATTTGCATCCCTTTTTGATTCGCCATTTTAGCCTACGTAAATATTTACGTAGGCTAAACGGTGAATTAAAAAGGGAAGCAAATAGCGCCCGCTATGCTATTTGCGTTCCCCTTTATTTTCGCCATCATAGTCTACGTAAATATTTACGTAGACTAAGACGGCCAAAAATAAGGAACACAAATGGCGGCAGCCTTAGCCGCTGCCATTTGCATACGCAGGTGTTTTTTTTTTATCCAGAGCCCTCCGTGGCTGGAAATCCGGCTGCGGACGGCTCTGGCCTGGGCCTGGCTGGCTGCTCCGCGGAGCTGCCACGGAGCACAGCCGGCCAATGGGGATTCCGTGGGGGAGGAATGGAGCACCTCCCCCCCGTCGAGGATTCCGGGGGGAGGGACAGAACGCCTCATCCCCCCCCATAAACATAATCCACAGAAAGGTAAGTACATTTCGTACATCCCTAGCCTCCACCCCACCACAAAGCAGATCCGCAAAACAGTAAGTGACTTTCGTACATCCCTAATCTCATCCTCTGCCGTCCCCTTCTCCTTTTGCCTTCAATCTTTCCCAGCATCAGGGTCTTTTCCAGGGAGTTTTCTCTTCGCATTAGGTGGCCAAAATATTTGAGCTTCAGCGTCAGTATCTGTCCTTCCAATGAGCACTCAAGGTTGATTTCCTTTAGGATTGACTGATTTGACCTCCTTGCAGTCCAGGGGACTCATAAGAGTCTTCTCCAGCACCACAGTTCGAAGGCATCAATTCTTCGGCGCTCAGCCTTCCTTATAGTCCTGCTCTCACAGCCATACGTTACTACTGAGAAAACCATAGCTTTGATTAGATGGACCTTTGTTGGCAAGGTGATGTCTCTGCTTCTTACTATGCTGTCTAGGTTTGCCATAGGTTTCCTCCCAAGGAGCAAGAGTCTTTTAATTTCATGGCTACAGTCACCATCTGCAGTGATCTTGGAGCCCAAGAAAATAATATCTGTCACTGCTTCTATTTCTTCCCCTTCAGCCCTTCTATATGCCAGGAAGTGATGGAGCCAGATGCCATGATCTTAGTTTTTTTTAATGCTGAGTTTCAAACCAGCTTTTGCACTCTCCACTTTCACCCTCAACAAGAGGCTCTTTAGATAATTTTTGATTCACAACAGCACTCTGAAGGCAAGCTGTTATTATCCCCATGGTACAGTCCCTTTTGTCCATTCTCCTTGCACCCACCTGCCTGCAATCTCCTGGAACACACACTTAAACAGTTATGTAAAAGGATTCAATAAATTCATGAGTGCTGTATCAACATCTTGTTGCTCCAGAGGGAAGAACAAGAACCAATGGATGGAAATTGCAGGGAAGCCAGTTTTGGCTGAACATCAGGAGAAATCCCCCTAATGGTAAAAGCTCTTCAACTCTGGAACAGTTCTGAATACCACATTTTAGGAAAAACATTGACAAGGTCTGGAAAGTGGAAACCAATTGGTCTGGAAACCAATTCCTATGAGGAATGGTCAAAAGAGCCAGTTAAGTGAATTTACCCACGTTTTCACCCAGGCTTTCCCTGGGTTCTAACTACTGTTGGGTCTTACTTTGGTTTAACATGCTACCTTTGAACTTTTGAAGTCTTATATTATGTTTTATTGTGTTGCATTTTACGATTTTAATTGTTGTGAACTGCCCAGAGAAGCCTTGGCTGTTGGTCAGTATATGTGATAGACAGACAGACAGACAGACAGACACAGACCGACATGGAGAATACAAAGTTAAAGGGAGACATGATAGTGAAGGGCTGTCATAGAGATGATGGAGCAAACGTGTTCTCTGCTACTTCACAGAGCAGGCTGAGAACGAGTGCAAACTGCAAGGACGCAGATTTCAGTTAAATGCTAGGAGAAACTTTCTAACAGCTGTTTGACAGTGGAACAGACTGCTTTGGGAGGTGGTATATTCAACTTTACTAGAGGTCTTTTTTATGTAGAGGCTGAACAGCCATCTGTCTAGGATGCTATAGCTGCATCCTGCATTGCAGTTCCTGCATTGATCAGGGGGTTGGACTAGATGACCTCCAAGGACCCTTCCATGACTCTGTGCATGATAGCTAAATCGAATCCCCCATATTCAGAAGCAGTGTGTCACTTAATATCAGTTCTGAGAAGGCAAAGAGGAGGATATGACCTTCAGCCCTGCTTGTGGGCTTCCCAGAGACATCTGTTTGGCCACTGTGGGAGACAGGATGCTAGACAAGATGGCCTTTTGGTCTGATCAAGCTGGGCTCCTCTTACATTCTTCCACTGATGCTCCATTATTATTTTTTATTGTACCTGCAGCCGGCTTCTTCCAATGCACTATTACTCATCTGTTCCTGCAAGCAATCTTTTAGCTAAGATTTCAATTAAGAAGAAACATAACAAAACCAAAGGCAACAGAGAGCAATTAACTTGGCATCTCCAATACTGTGAATGATAAATGCATATGAGGAGTTTAAACAGCTACCTTCGATGGAACTAAGGTGCATTGCAAAGGAGGGGTGGAGGGAAGCAACTACAAAGCAGTCACTTCAAACTGAATTTCCCAAAGAATGGGAATGCATTGGGATGCATTCTCTCTGCCCCTGCCCATTTATATCTCACAGCTGTGCATCCCCACTGCCTGGGGTTCTGGTCTGCTTTGGAAGAGGAAATCGCTTCTCTATTTTGTGGCTTGCGAAGGCTGGGGATGCTTCTTCATTTCTCAGCATGGCTCAGCATCAGTCTCAAGATGGAAATTCCAGTGCTAATCACAAATGCCACCACTGTGGATCAAGATGGCTATTTTCCATCTGTTTCAACCAGCGTTGCACTAGAAATTTCTTTTACATCATTTTCACCCATTCTCATTCAATCTGACAGAAAAGTCAAGAAAATTTTGGAGAAATGTTTATGGGTTGGGTTCAGTATTCTTGTGCTTCCCTTGCTTATGAGAGAGCCAGGGAGTGTGTGTGAGTGTCCTGTCTTTCAAAGTACAGTCCTCTCTCTGGCAGCCTGTAGCCTCTCGGTTTCCCACAATGGAAGCATAAGAAACCAAAAACCCTTAGGAAATACAGGAAGAGGCTGTGCGACATCCCCTGCCAATGGTGAGCCCTGCCTGTAAAAAAAAACTCTGGGAGCATTTATCCTTCCCTTGGAGAAATGTGGTGAAATTGACCCAAATATTTCTGCACACGTAGGGTAGAGAATTTCAAGAGGCCATTTGTGCACAGCTTGGGTCTCAACTGATTCCTTCAGAGCAAGAGTTCTACAATTTTGAAGATTATATGAAGAAAAATGTACCCCTCTATGGATGCACATTACAATGGGAACCCTGGGTTGCTGTTTTGTTCCCACTGAGTTTCTTACAGAGAAATGGAGTACATGTTTTCACAACCATTGGACCTTTTCCATATAGTACTAGTGTACAAAGCCCTAAACAGCTCAGGACCCAGGTATTAGAAGGACCACCTTCCCCAATACCCACCATCCCAGGACTTAAGATTGGTGGGGGAGGCTTTGCTTGTGGTGTCCTAGATCAGGAGCAGGGAACTTTGGGACATCTGGGGGCCATTTTCACCACTACCCTGGGTGTCTGTGCGCTGCACCCCACCAGCAGGAACAAAATATAATTTTAAAAATATAAATGCCATCTGAAATGGCTACAGTACAGAGTACCAAAAGTAGGGATCCTGGAGAAATGTGAGATGGATTAAAATGAGCTCGGATTTCTAAGAATCTGACCTACAGAATCTACTGCGGAGCGCCCCCCTCAGGCCATGTGGAGTCCATGGACTTTCAGATGATTTTTTTTTTTTTACTTTCCTGAAATTTACGCATATATTTCCTGAAATTTACGCATAGAAAAATACATAAGTTTCTGCTGAGGAAACGTTGAATGGAATGGGGGACAAATGTTACATACTGAGGCAAATTATGTACATACTTATGTAAATACTCATGTAAGTACTTATGCAAATATTTACGTAATTATTTCCATATTTTCCACGTGATGAAAAAAAAAATATTTGCATCTGTCTGTGGGCAGATGATGGAAGGAAAGGCACCTGACAATCCATGAAACACAGACGGAGTGGATTTTACACAGTCCATACATTGCTAACCAAAAGAGGCAAAAATATTTTAACCAATATCAGGGGGCAGTGGTGGCCACAGCAGAAGGCGCATGCAACCTACCCCTGCCCTAGAGGAAAGTGGCCCATGGGGCTACCTCATGTGACCAAGCCTTTTCAGTGGCGTCATCCCAGCTGTAGAATTCATTTCTAGTAGAGATTTGGCTGAATTATATCGGATGTATTTTGTGACCGGTGTAAATATTGTTGTTGTTGTTGTTGTTGTTGTTTGAGAAATTTATCTGTTCTGTGGTGTTTTCTGTCTGATGTTGCTGTGGCTTGTGGTTGATCCAAATAAATGCTCTGTTATGTTCCATTCCATTCCATTTAGCTGTTCCCCATACTGTTGTCATTAGGTGTTCATTTGTGCGGGTTTTGAGGGTATAGGGAAGTGAACTATCTGTTTTATTATTATTATTATTATTATTGATTTCTAATGATGGTTTTATTGTATTGTATTATATATTTGCAAGTTTGTATAGTTTGTTAGCTACCTGGGCTCATTGTAAGGAAGGTCAGGATATAATTCAATCAAACAAACACATAAATTTAGAAGAAGTCGATGATGGTAAGAAACCAAAAGCGTTGAGCTCTAACCTTGGCTTTAAAGTCAAAGTGAAATTGCATTGCTTAGATACACAGAGATATGGATTCAGCAGGTCAACAAACTATCACACGCAGGCAAACAAATTTCCCTCATGTAGCTTCAAAACATGGGGTTGTCCCTATGGTGGTTGCTTCTCCTCCTCAGCTACAGCTGGTCATGAATCAGCACTGGTGGGACCCAACAATGTTTTGAACAACTTGTCTCTACATGATGATTCTACTTAGCTATTGCTAACTTCCCCCCCCCCCGCCCCGATTACTGCATTGGATGGATCTTGCTATCTGCCTGTCATTGTCTACAGAGCTACTTCTGACTCTCCCAGTCTTCTCTTGTTGTCCCAGGTCTTGACTTTGGCCTGACCTACTACAGGCCTTCTAATCCATCCTTGCTGCCCTAGAACCTGACCCCTGCTTTTGGGGGACCGCACACGCACTTCTGTCTTACTCAAGTTGACTCACATGGGACTCAGAACAAACTCCCATGGGTCCTGGAACTCAACTGCCTTCAGTTCCATCATGGAAGTAGAGCTGGATCTAAACGTAATAATAAATATTGAATTTGGTGATGCAGCTTTGATCCTTTTCTCAGGAATGAATTCCCTACAAATGCCCTCCTCAAGGTAACAGCCCACTTTTCAGCTTGTGGCAAAAACAAAATGGCTGTGGATTGGATACATTTGTATGAAAAGATACCCTGCTTATCCCATCTTTGTGGGGTGACTTACCATGGCACTTGCATTGTTCTATGAAGTCCCTAATCATCCAAAGCCTATTTGATTATGAGACTGACTTACCAAAGAGAATTTGTATGTTTTCACTTGAGGGAACATTTGGCTTTAATGTTTTCATTCATATTCCTATCAAGCATTTATTCCATGGGGCCTTATCAAATGGCTTTACATCCCAGAACAGTGGTTGCTTGCTTCAAGGGCCACTTTGAAATGGAGAAGCTTGGTTTCTGATTTCTGATTCTAACACACTCATCGGCAATTAAGATGAATCGGAGTATGTTTCAGGCTCCTGTTTGTCACCATAGAAACCTATGTAGAACAGGGAGCTTATAAAATTATGTAATTAATGGATAGAGGGGTTTTGTTTTGTTTTTTAAAGATTACTTTGGATATGGCTTGGCAAAAAGGAATGCAATTTCTCATGCTGTTGTCACATGCGTGCTGTCACTTGGCTTTTTATTTTCCAAATAAATCCAGCAAAACACATGAAATTATAGAAAGAGAACATATTAATTTATTTCCTTTGGACTTTAAAAAAATGTAGAAAAGAATCTACATTTATCCCAATTAGAGCCAAGAGCATAAATCCTACAGAGACTCTCTTTCTGTATTGGCCATTAACATCAATTGTATCCTTGCAGTTTATCTGCGGAAAATCTATTATACAATCAACAATGCCCAAATTAGAGCTCCTTTTATTAGCACAATGGAAAACAATATTCCTATGAATGGAAAGTTATATTCTTTATTTTTTATTTTTAGTAAACTCATATTTTATTTATTACATTTATATCCCAACTTCCCTGCAAGGAATTGAAAATGATGTGTATGGTTCTACCACATTCATTTTAACTTTATAATAAGCCTGTGAGGTAACGTAGGTTGACAGATAGTGACTGGTCACTCAGTGAGCTGCATGGCTGTGTGGAAATATGAATCATGCACTAGATAAATCCCGACTAGACTCTTGAGATGTGCCCTTAAAGATGTCTCTGTGTGGGGCTGCCTTTGAAGATGATTGTGTGGAAGAAGAATAATTCTTCCGCACCATCATATATTATATAGAAATATTATATAGAAATAATTCCTCAGGAGAGCTTGCAACAATTCATGTAACTGGTGGTAGTATGTAACATTTAGCATATTGTCCCCCATGCCATTCAACTTTTCCCCACATATATTTCCCAGTCTCAGCAGAAACTTGCATATTTTCTTACAAATAAATTTGCGTAAATTTGGGGAAAGTTAAAAAAGAAAGAAAGATCTGAAACTCCACAAACTCTGTGCTGCCTGAGGAGGTTGGTCTGCAGTGGATTTCACAGGTCGGATCCTTAGAAATCCGAACTCATTTTAGTCCATCTCAAATTTCTCCAGCATCCCTACTTCCCAGCCCCCCCCACCTTTAATGGAAATAATCACATGGATGAGGTGCTGCTGTTTCACACCATCACATGCCTGTTGATCCTATAAAGATAGTAGGGAAATGGTATCCTCCAGTATGTGAATGGCTTCTCCCAAGCCTACTGATACCTCTCTTTTGTGTGAGAGTGATGCCATTTTGATTGCACAAGCAACAGCACTTACAGACTGGACATCAGAAATAGAGGTAATGATTCAAGGCTGTAGCATATCATAAAAGAGTAGCCCATTAAAAACAAAACAAAACATGATATTGTGAAAATAATCTGTGTAAATGGAAGAATGTCAGTCAGAATTTGGGGTCAATTTTCTCCTGCAATTTTCTTCTGCTAGGTTGGAAGCATCCCTTCTGTGAGCAGAACAATGCTGTTGGAAGGGACCCTTTGGATACCAGCTATGGATTGGGAGGGATCAAAGAGGAGTTCATTCTATTTCCAGCAATTCAACGTACCTCCTCAGATAGACTCGCCAAGCTTGTTTCATTCCAATGAATGAAAACCTAGTTCACACACACACACACACACACACACACACACCTTTGAAGCCAACTACATCAGTATGATTATTTGACTGGCTATCTCTTGATTTGGTTCCTTGCTTCCTTGTATAGAAAGGGGAAGGAATCAGTATGAGTTTAGAACAGAATGTGCACTATGGGATTGACAATAAACGGTTGGAAAAGTAACTGAGACAGCGTACAGGGTCTGGTTTGTTTGTTTTCCTCTTCAAAAATATATGTATAGTTTTATCTGTTTGAAAATGTGTATGATTTAGCTCTGTCCTTGAGGCTGGGGTAGAATACAGAGAAATCAATAAAATCAACTTTTGTCCTTTTTATTTAAAACAGTCATATTCCGTTTTCCCACAGAACAGTCAGCAAGGCAGCTAACAGAAACTTCTGCAACAGAATCCAGATTTTATTTTAGTTTTAAAAAAGGGAATCACTCTAAACAGTGAGTAAAGTAATGAGATTCAAATAAACCAAACCCACAGCTAATAAATGTGTAAAGAGCAACAGAAGGACCCTCAAGCAACTTTTTGTTAAAAGCTCTTGACATAAAACAGATATAAACTTGGTACCAAATTGAACATCAAGTTAATGGTTTAAGGGGGCATGGGCACCACCACTGAGAAAGCCAGTTATTTACTTATGTATTCCATTTCTCTGGAACCACACACAACTGACCTTGAGAGGTAGGGTTACCTGACCTCAGATAATGGCCTCAGTAAGTTGGGATGATCATACAGGAAGAGCCAGTCTTTCAGATGCAGCTGCCCCAGGTCATGTACCTTTAGCTCCTTCCAATACTATCACCTCCCTTTTTCTTGGAGGCATCTGGTCTTTACAAGGGAGATGTATGCATGGCCCAAAGAGCTGGTCATTAACCCATTGACATTGTGCATGATCCACAGCACTGCAAGGCTCCAGTACAGAAAGCAGCAATTCTGCAACAGAAGCCTGCCTGTCCCATTTAAAAGGTTACAGCTAGAATCATATGGCTCTGGAAGACTTCAATCGTTTTCCATAAATAAACATCTAGGAGAGGAAGTATCACCTGTCCTGGATGGGGTTGCATTTTCTCCGAAAAACCACTACATTTGCCACTTAGGGATGTCCTTAGGGAGGCATTTGGCAACCTATGATGAGTTTTAATCAGTTCTGGATGTGTCTTTAGTTATGACTGCCTGTTCAAAGTTGTTTTTGGTTATATGTTGTTTGTATATATTGTCAGTGTGCTGTATTGTATTAGAACATTAAATGCACTATAAAAAGTTTAAACTTCGGTAACCTACCCAGAGAGCTTCAGCTGTGTGGCAATATAGAAATATGATGGTGATGATGATGGTGATGATGATGCATGATTGGGAAATCCAGCTGTCCTTTTACGGCTCGCCAGATCTCCATGGTGCTCCTGGCTCAGTTTGCATTTGTGACCTGAGCTGGTTTTGTTTGTTTGTTTGTTTGTTTAATGCATAAATAGGTATTTGCACAGATTACAGCTGCAATTTGTGTAATTTCTGCAAACTGCAGGTGAAAGTTGTGCAACTTCAGCAATCGTGGCTACAATTTGTGCAAATGTCTATTTACGCACATTATCATCATGGTTGTTATTGTTGTTGTTGTTGTTATTATTTTCTGAAGAATGAAAATCCACCAGCTGGCCTGACTCACTGCGGACCAAGTTGGGCCAACTGGCAGAAGTTGGAATGGAATCCGGGGTGGGTGGGGGAGCTGACCAAAGCTCATCAAGCTCCACCCCCCGACTGGATCCCTCTGACATCCCTACTTGGGAGTGTTCTTCTGGTATTGCTCCTGGTTGTCCCAGTGGCAGCTGTGGCCAGATGTTCTTAGATCTGGTATTGCTTCTCGCTGTCCTGGTGGCAGCTGTGTCCAGATGTTCTTAGATCTGGTATTGCTCCTGGTTGTCCCAGTGGCAGCTGTGTCCAGATGTTCTTAGATCTGGTATTGCTCCTGGTTGTCCCAGTGGCAGCTGTGGCCAGATGTTCTTAGATCTGGTATTGCTTCTCGTTGCCCTGGTGGCAGCTGTGTCCAGATGTTCTTAGATCTGGTATTGCTCCTGGTTGTCCCAGTGGCAGCTGTGTCCAGATGTTCTTAGGTCTGGTATTGCTTCTGGCTGTCCCAGTGGCAGCTGTGTCCAGATGTTCTTAGATCTGGTATTGCTCCTGGTTGTCCCAGTGGCAGCTGCGGCCGGATGTGTGTTTGCCCAGCATTGACTGGTGCACCAACTACATTCCTTGAAGACAGGTCTGGCCATAGTTACACATATCTTAGTCATCTTCAGTCTGAATTAATGCAATTATGCACTTTATTTGGAGCTGCCCTTGAGGAGTATTCAAAAACTTTTGCTGTTGCCAAAAAAAATAAAAATAAAAATGTGGCAGCCAGAGTGCTTTTGGGAGACCACATTTTATTCACTCTTCCTGTCTTACCTGCACTGGTTTTGCATGTATTTTAGGTCCCAATTCAAAGTGCTGGTTATTGCTGATAAAGCCCTAAATGGCTTAGGACCAAGATATCTGGAGTACACCTCCTTCTGTGTGAATCTGCCCATCTCTGTTAAATTCATTATCAGAGGCCTTCCTCTGTGTTCTATCACCAAGGAAGCTGGAGCTGGTAGTAGCACAAGATAGCTCCTTCTCATTGGTGGCATCCCAGTAATGGAAGGCTGAATCTACATGTAGCAGATATACCATTATCATACTGTTATCATAACTACCGGTACACATGATACCAACGGGCACCAATAGTTATGATAACAGTATAGCTTCTATGTGTAGATTCAGCCGAAGTCTCTCCCAAGAAAAAGTTTGACTTGACCTTTCATTGATGGCTTTTAGGTGAGCAGCCAAGATGCTTTTTATTTTGACAGACTTTTAATGGTTTTTAACAG
Organism: Heloderma suspectum; assembly: GCF_057233095.1. Lineage (NCBI taxonomy): Eukaryota > Metazoa > Chordata > Lepidosauria > Squamata > Helodermatidae > Heloderma > Heloderma suspectum. The sequence goes on from NC_139466.1 coordinate 9,932,393, forward strand.
TGTTTTGATTTTGCTGGTGGTTGGTTGTGTTTTGTTCATTTTTATAGTCTTTCTTATTGGTTCTTTGTATCAGGATTGCATTTTTATTGTTGTGTGAACCACCTTGGGAGCTCTTATGGGGGGCTGCAAGGTAGTATATAAAAGTGTCTACAGGTAAATAAATATATATTAAGTAACTGTAAACATGGCATCTCCTAGCAAAAGAAAGAGACTTGCTCATTGTATATTTATTTCCTCATGAATACTTCATTTGAGCATTCCTAATTTGAAATGACAGTCGAATACTGCCATATTGACATCTACATGGATTTTGCTGTAATGATTCCACATCATTACAATAACCAAAATAATTTGGCTGATTGACTATGTCAGACTAATTTTTTAAAAAAATAAATGACTGCAAATGGTGTCCACTTAATTTGAGCTCTTCTACCTCCCTGTCTTTTTTTTTTTTTTAAGAATGTTTTTGTGGATCTAAAAGATTGCATACAATGGCTGCATAATATGATAATCAAAAGTAATGATGACATTGACAAAAAGCTGTTGCAGAGCAAGGAAGGAAGGAAGGAAGGATGGAAGGAAGGAAGGAAGGAAGGAAGGAAGGAAGGAAGGAGTGAAAGCGGATTCTTCCACAATCCTGAACTACCCAGCCCCCAGCCCCCACCACCAAACACACACACACAAATTAGGTCTCTCTCCCAATTAAAGAAGATAGTTGATAAATTATATGATTTGGTTGATTTATCAATTAAAATGTGCATGTCGGTAAAAATAATAGTTCTGAAACAAAGCCCGTCTGACCTCCTGGTTGGCTGTGTTGGCTGGTTGGCTGTGTTCTCTTGGATGGATCCCAAATTCTGTGCAGTCTTTCTATAGCCATAGTTAACTTCGTGAAATCAGGGTATTTTTGGAAGGTGAAGGAACACCTCAAACCTGTGTCACTGAGAATGCTTCCCTATGTTATTTGGTTTTAATATGTTTTTCCCATACCTGACACTCTAAATGCCTGTAATGTTTGTCATCAGGACGACATACCATGATAAAGTTGTGTGACTTAGCAGATGGCTGAAATACCTCATTATTTTTGCCATTTATGGGTGGCAGCTTCACTTATATTGTCAGGTTTTTCTCCTTCATTTCCCCTGTTTCCTTTTCTTTCTTGTTTCCTTCCTTTTTTTAGAGAGCTGAGAGTAGTGTAACCAACTTATCCCCCCTTTTCTTGATAGTACAGAGCTATTGAAATAAATAAATAAACAAACAAACAAACTATATTTCTATATCTTGGATAGAAATAAATAAATAAACAAACAAACAAATAAATGCATTGTTGATGAATCACAAGATGGTTATAAGATGGACCCATGGAACAGGGTGAGGGGGCTGGGGGAGTGGAAATGTAAAGAGGCAGTGAGAGCATGATCTCCAAATCCTCACATCAGATCTAAGGACATGGTGAGTGCTTCCACATGTCTAGGAACATAATCAGAGAGGAGATTGGGTAGGCCACAGGGATGACAGAAAGAAATGGAATTTGTTAAAGTAGGGGTTTAAGACATAAAGTGCACAATATTGTGGCATTTGAACATTTGTCATGTCAAGCAAGAACAAAAATCATTGTCATGCTGCAAATAAAACAAGGCTATCTTCACATAATGTATAATTAACTTATGGGACTCACTGGCACCAAATATGGTGATGACCTCCAGCTTTCATGGTTTTTAAAAAGGGATAGTGCTCTATTCATGGGCATGGACATGTTTCCCAGCCTCTGGCTCTTCCTATTCAGCACACCAAACCTGACTTGCCCTGACCCCACTTGAGTTGACCTGATTACATGTGACCAGACTTGCCCAATGCAAGTGGGATTTGTGACCCTCCTTTCTTGTATGTAGCTTGCTTGTTTCAGCACCTCAGGGTGCCTTAAACCAAGCCAGACAGAACAGGTACTACCCATGTTAACTAAACTGAATCTCCATGTACCTCTGAATGCCAGATGCTGTTTGGGAGGAGGGAAAATTCAGACAGAATGTTACTTTCACTCTCCCACTGTTTGCTTGTGGGCTTCCCAGAAGCATCTGATGTAGGGATGGCGGAGAATTTCTCCCCGAAACTTCAGGGGGCCGAGCGCCAACGTGTTCAGCCCCCCGAATAAGTTTCGGGGAGAAATCCTCCGCACCCCCCCACCCCCGCCCCCCCCCGGGATGGGACTTACCTTCGCCGAATGTCCCTCCCGGCGGCGGGTCCGGCCGGCGGTTTGGCGGGTGTTCGTGCTGGGCGGGAGCGGCAGCCAGTCTTTCGACCGGCTGCCGCCGCCGCCACCATTCCAATAAAAGAAAAAAAAAATGCCCCCGTGATAGGCTACGTGACGATTAACGTAGCCTATCACGGCTGACTTTGTAGATCTAGCCGTGATAGGCTACTTTAATCGTCATGTAGCCTATCACGGGGGCGTTTTTTTTTTAAAAAAAAACTTTCGAGTTCGCAGCCGGGCGAGGCGGGAAGCCTCCTCCCCGGCCTGAATTTCGGCCGGGGCAAGGCGGGAAGCCTCCCCCCTGGCCTGAACTTCACGGGGGGAGCAGCGAAGCGCCTCCCCCCCACCGCGAACAAGCTTCGACGAAAGGTAAGTGACTTTCGTCCACCCCTAATCTGATGTCCACTGTGGGATCATATGCTAGAGCAGTGCCTCCCCCCCTTCATGCCTTCCAGAAGTTTTGAACTATAACACCCAGCATTACTGACCATTGTCCATGCTAACTGGGGCTGATGGGAGTTGAAATACAAAACATCTGGTGGGCATCATGTTAGAGAAAGCTGGTGTAAGCCACTTTGATATCACAGAGGGGTAGCACAGGCAGAGGGTCTCTGGCTGCCAGCAGCCAGATGCTGCAATCCTACAGAATAGCAAAGTGTCCAGCAGGGCTTAGGAAATGTGCAAGAAGGGGCTGAAGAAGTGAAGCATGCACACCTAAGAAAAGAGCGTTTGGACAATTGTGGCAAAAGAATGAAGATATGAAGTCCAGATGGAGGAACACAGACATGGGTGAATATATCAGTTTTCCTTTTCCTCACATTTGATTGTTTGTTTGTTTGTTTAATTTCATTTCTATACCGCCCAATAGCTGAAGCTCTCTGGGTAGTTCACAAAAATTAAAACCAAAGAGCACACAATAAAACAATATAAAATATATAAAACATTAAAACCACAGTATAACAATACAACCAGAATAAAACCAGAATAAAACCTAGCAGCAATGCTGTTTTAAATCTGTTTTAAATACAGATTTAAAACAGCAAAGCTAAAAGTCTAGAAAGCTAAACTTCTAAAATGCCTGGGAAAATGGTCTTCACCTGGCGCTAGAAAGAATACAATGTAGGTGCCAGGCGAACCTCACTAGGGAGCTCATTCCACAGCTGGGGTGCCGCAGCAGAAAAGGCCCTCCTCCTAGTAACCATCCACCTCATTTCCTTTGGCAGGGGCTCATGGAGAAGGGCCGTTGAGGATGATCTTAAGGTCTGGGCAGGCACATATGGGAGTAGGTGATACATATATTCAAACTGCCACTCTTGATATCTACTTAACATCACAGCTACTGATGAGGGTGGAAGGCAAAACACTTATCTCTAAATATATTTGGAAAGTACCCTGTTGTTGGTCTATCCATCAGAAAGAGAGAGTTATTTCTCTCCCAAATATGATGAACATTGTGAATTTTGGTAAATTCTTATCAAAAACAAACTGAAAAAAAAGAAAACCCTCACCTATCTGCACCAGTCAAATTTTATACGTACAGCTCCGCCCAGCATGGAGGGGACCATGATACACCTGCCTGCCATATAGCTGTTAAAGATGAGGAACCAGAGAGAGAGGGAGGGAGGGAGGGAGGGAGGGAGGGAGGGAGGGAGGGAGGGAGGGAGGGAGGGAGGGAGAAGAGCTGGCAACTATAACAAAGCACACACAGGTTTGAATACACAGGGATTCAAACCAAGACTTTTAAAAACACAGCTCTCAAAGTCCTGGGCCTGGATGGATGAACCCGTCAGTTTTGGTTTCTCCCATGTTCCTTAAAAATACATATATACATAAACAAAACAAAACAAAACAAAAATACAAAAAGTTATTTTTGTCCTGAATATGGAGAACTTTGAGAATTTTGGCAAATTCTTATGAAAACCAAACTGAAACAAAATACTTACCTATCTTTAGAGGAACCTGGGCTGGTCAAACCCAGGAAACGTTTGTTGTTCAATCGTTAAGTCGTGTCCGACTCTTCGTGACCCCATGGACCATAGCACGCACACCTTCCTGTCCTGCACTCTCTCCCAAAGTGTGCTCAAGTCCATATTCACTGCATCGGTGATACTATTTAGCCGTCTCATCCTCTGCCGTCCCCATCTCCTTTTGCCTTCAATCTTCCCCAGCATCAGTGACTTTTCTCTTCGCATTAGGTGGCCACAATATTTGAGCTTCAGCTTCAGTATCTGTCCTTCCAATGAGCAGTCAGGATTGATTCAGGAAACAGTGGTGCAGCGGTAATTGTAGACCCTAGACTTAATGGTCTTATGAGCAGTCCACTTAGATGGCCATGTTTATTACTTCACTTGTGAAGCACAAAGCCAACATTTCTCTTCTCTCCCTTGCTGCCATGATGTGCTTTCAACTGCTTCTACATTCCTGATATGAAAGAACAATAACAACAAACAACAAGAAGAAGTGTTTGCCAACCCATTGGCAAACAACAAGTGTTTGCCAACCCATATATATATATACATTCATATCAGGAATGTATATATATATATACACACACACACACATATATACACATACATACATACATACTCAGAGCATGTGCAGCCAGTTTTGCATTGTAAATTCACTTTAATCACAGCACAGCACCATCATGATGACAGGAATAAAATGGAGTTTGCTTCCGGTACTCTGATCACCTGCTGCTCTCTGGGTGACCATTTGGGGGGCAGGGCTCAGCTTCAGGGCCATGGACTTTAGCCCTGAGGTCCAGCCATACGCACCACTGACAGGAAGCTGCATTTTACATGGTCGTCTTATTTGTCTATATAGCCTTAGCTAGGGATGGCGGAGAATTTCTCCCCAAAACTTCGGGGGGCCGAGCGCCAATGTGTTCGGCCCCCCGAACAAGTTTCGGGGAGAAATCCTCCGCACCCCCCCGCACCCCGCACCCCCCCCGGGACGGGACTTACCTTCCCTGAATGTCCCTCCCGGCGGCGGGTCCGGCTGGCGGTTCGTCCGGTGTTCGAGCGGGGCGGGAGCAGCAGCCGGTCTTTCGACCGGCTGCCGCCCCCGCCATTGCAATGAAAGAAAAAAAAAACAAAACGTCCCCTGATAGGCTACGTGACGATTCACGTAGCCTATCACGGCTAGATTTGCAAAGTCAGCCGTGATAGGCTACGTCAATCATCACGTAGCCTATCACGGGTGACTTTAAAAAAAAAAAAAAAGTGTGTACGGATAATGGTGGCCCCCATAGGGAGCCACCATTCCCGTTCCTTATTTGGTCGCTGTAGTCTACGTAAAGATTTACGTAGACTACGGTGAAAATAAGGGCAACGCAAATAGCGTTGCCCTTATTTTCGCCGTAGTCTACGTAAACATTTACGTAGACTACAGCAACTAAATAAGGAATGCGAATGGCGGCTCCCTATGGGGGCCGCCATTCGCGTATGCGCTTTTTTTTTTTTTTAAGTCACCCGTGATAGGCTACGTGACGATTCACGTAGCCTATCACAGCTGACTTTCCAGATCTAGCCATGATAGGCTACGCCTATCAGGGGACTTTTATTTTTTTTTAACTTTCGTGTTCGCGGCCGGGCGAGGCGGGAAGCCTCCCCCCCCGGCCTGAACTTTGCGGGGGGAGCAGCGAAGCGCTCCCCCCCACCGCGAACAAGCTGCAAGAAAAGGTAAGTGACTTTCGTCCACCCCTAGCCTTAGCCTGTAGGGTTGGATGTTGCAAGGAAATCTGGCCCTATATGGGCCTGACAGTTCCCCATGATAGACCTAGCTTGGCTTGCATTTGCAAGATGAGCTGTGGGGCAGTTCCCAAAGCTTGGGAACTTTGCTTAATTGTTTGGTGCAAAATGGTGGTGGCAATGGCGGCAGGCGGTGGCAGCAAGAGTCCCCACTACTGCCACCCACTGCCGTTGGCACTGCCGCTGTGTGCAAACCTCTCGCGCTCTCCTTGCTGACAATGCTGCCGCCATGCAGAACTGGCTGCTTCTCCCTCTTCCAGCTCCCAGGCAGTGCTGCTGCGCATGAGTCTCTCTTTCTCCTCTGGGGCCTGGGAGGAGAAGGAGAGGCACACAGCAACCCCACTGTGTGCAAATGGCTGCTTCTCCCCCTCCTGGCTCCTGGGAGTGGGAAGAAACAGCTATTTGCACACAACAGCAGGGCCACTGTGTGTACGTTTGTCCTTCTCCCTTCCAGAGCCAGGAGGGAGAAAGAAAGCTTCATGCACAGCAGCACTGCCACTGTGCACAAAATGGGAGGGGAGCAGCCCCCACTGCTGCATTGCTGCTGCCACCGCCACAGTAGCGGGGGCAATGGGATGAGAGGGAGGGGCACTCATCCTCTTGCCCCTGCTGCTGCACTGCTGTGCAAAGATGGAAAATCCACCAGCTGGCCTGACTCAGGGAGTCAAGTCAGGGAAAGCTCGCCAAGCTCCACCCCCCAAACAGATTCCTCCGACATCCCTAGTAGCCTGGGATTGTCCATGCAGAGAGTCATCAAAGAGAGCATTCTGGCTCCATGTTTTTGAGGGCTCTTGGACAAGACACCCTCAATTAGGGTTGTGTGAACCCACACCTGTCCAGCTTCTCTGGGTGCCCACCTAGACCCTGCCCCCACTTGCTGGTCCCTGGATTGTGCTTGAGCCCCTCCTGCCCTAGGGATGTACTAAACCCCGCTTACCTGGCTCCACCGGGTTCCGCTGGGGGGGGGGAAGCGCTCTGTCCCTCCCCCCGGAATCCTCACTGGGGGGGAGGCGATCCGGTCCTCCCCCCCGGAAGCCTCAAAAGCTGGCTGTGCTCCGCAGCCGCTCCGCAGAGCAGCCGGCCAGGCCCAGGCCAGGGCTGTCCGCAGCCAGATTTCCAGCCGCGGAGGGCTCTGGGTAAGGGGGAAAAAAAACGCATACACAAATGGCGGTGGCTGTAGCTTTTTTTTGCATATGCCTTTTTTTTTTGTTTTTCCCCAGACGTTTTAGGCTACATAAAAACTTACATCTATCACGTCTGGGTAAATTTTTTTTTTAAAAAAAATTAATTTAATTTTAAAAATAAGGGCAACGCAAACTTTTTCAAAGTCAGCCGTGATAGGCTACGTAAATCTTTACGTAGCCTATCACTTTTTTTTTTTTACTTGGAAATGGCGGCAGCGGCAGTCGGTCGGAAGACCGGCCGCCGCCGCTGCTGCCGTTCCACTGCCGAACCGCCGCCGGGACCCGCTGCTGCGAGGGACATTCGCACGAGGAAAGTCCCATCCCGGGGGGGGGCAGGGGGTATCGGAGAATTTCTCAACCAATTTCAGGGGGCCAAATGCATTGGCATTCGGCCTCCCAGAGATTCGTGGAGAAATTCTCCGACATCCCTAACATTTTTTGAAAAATGAAATAGCGATCCCAAAAATTCACACTTTTGCAAATGTGCATATGTGCGTAGGCATGAAAATGCCCATTTTGGCAAAAAATACTCACTTCCATGCATATGCAAATATGCACAGTTGCAAAAGTGTGCATTTTTGCGCATATGCAATTATGCATGTTTTTGCAATCGCCATTTTATTTTACAAAAAAAGTGCGACTGTGGAACTCGATGAGGCCACCACGGTGAGTGCCGGCCACTCACCGAGCACAGGCAGGGGGGCGAGTGGGGGCAGGGGCTCAGTGAGCAGGGCTCAGGGGTGCAGGCGGGGGGTTGCTTCTAGGGATGGCCTGAGCATCTGGTTGGGGCTTGAAGCCCAGTGAGAAGTTGCCAGTTTGCACCCCCAGACATCAGTTCACAGACCTGAGCTCTTGCCCGACTCATGGCATGCTGAGTTGGGCAAGAGCTCAGGCACCTGCTCCCTCAGCAAGGAGAGGGGAAGAAGGCAGCACCTCTCCCACTCCCCCCATCCTTGTTACAGCAGCAGTGGCACAGGACAGACTGTTTTCCGTAAGTTTTCCTGGCCTTACAGAAAACAACCTGCGTGTCCCTTGCTGCCGCTGCTGTAGCAGATGGGGATGGAGGGAAGGAGGAGGCGCCTATCCTCTTCTCCCCCCGACCCACTGGAGGCCCGGGCAAGATGCTGGTGGCTAGCCGTCAAGGCCCTCCTTCCCCATGCTGGCCCTTGACAGCGAGCGTGAGGAAGAGGGGCAGCTCACGTTGCTTGCAGGCAGGTGGGGCAAGCAGGGAAGCTCGCTGAGCAGGCCCGGGCTGCGTGAGCTGTGGGGAGCCATTCGTCAATCTCCCCTCTCCCCGGATGGAGATGGTCTTGTCCATCCCTAGGTTCCGCTGGATTCCTGGGTGGAATTGGGTGCCCACACCATCCCTACACTCAATAGAGTGGGGAGGAGGGGGGAGGAGGGGGAAGGGGGGAGTCCCTTGCTCCTCATCTTCTCTCTCATCATCACTATTACTTCTTCCCTTGACAAGCAGAGAGCCAAGGAGCAAGGAGGCTGCAGCATCTCCTGCCCCTCCTTTGTACCATTGTCTGGGCCAGAGTGAGAAGTAGATGAATAAGTAGGTCACAGTGGTGAAGAGGAGGAGGAACTCCCAGGGGGCATTTGTCAGTGGGCCCCTTGACCCAAGCTCGAGAAGAGGATGTGGGCATGAGGCACAGAGCTTATGAAGACTGAAACTCACACATTTATTAAAAATATAACCAGCTATATTTGGGGCTATAGGCCTCTCCATGAAAGCTCAGAATTGTGTTGTGATTGCATTATATCTACTGTTAAAAAATAAAATACTTTTTGACTGACAGGGGAAAATGTGGAATTGCTTTGGTGGGTTTCAAATTCAGTCCTCTGCAAATCCTCGTTCATGTGTGTGTTTGTTAAGAATTCGGCTGTCGCCCAATCTCAAGTACACGGCAGCAGAAAATGAATATATTCAAACATATATTTGTTTTTTTTAAAGGAAGTTAAAGAGATATAAGACTAGGAACTACACATATAATTATAGGGATAACTCAAATAATGACTCCCACAAGTCCATTACTTTGGGGAATCAGAGTTAAAACCTCCCCCAAGCCACAAGAGAAAATTAATTTTGATCGAGACAAAAGCAATCTGTGCCTCACATTTGCTTGCCTTGCAATATTGTGTGAGTGGCACCTTTTCCCCATGGCAGATTCAGGATACTGAGAATTGTCCTCTTTGATCAGACCAAAGAGCCATCTGGTACTGCATCTTGTTTCATATAGTGGCCAACCAGATGCCCCTGGGAAGACCACAGGCAGGATATGTTGCGAGAGTCTGTATGGCAAGAATTCAAAATGCAAAATCCTCTGGCTAAGGCCAGCTCCAAGTGTGACGCCCCCTGGACATACAGAGAACCCCCTCCTCATCCTGTTGGCCAGTTTCCCACCCAGCAGCGGCAGTTGTGCTGATGTGGTGGGCAACATTTACATCTTGGCGGGTCACACATTGTACAGGACTGGAGTCACTTGGCTTGGGACCAAAACACGTAAAAGAGCTCCTCTTTCCTGTGCAGTTCTGCCCATATCTTGAGAGTGTCTGTTGAAGCTCTTCTCTGTGTTCCTTCCTTGATGGATGTGCTCTTCGTAATAACAAAGGAGGGAGCTTTCTCAGTGGTTGCAGCCCACATATGGAACACCCACCCTGAAGAAGTCCACTTGTTGCCTACAGTGCAATCTTCTCAGAATCAGGATAAGACTTCTTAAAAATTCTCAGTCATTTCAGATTGTATAATGCCTTAGCCCAGGTATGAGCATCTTGTGGTAGGGATGTCGTGAGCGCAGTTCGGGGTTCAGGAATTTGTCGAGCAAACCCCGCCTGCGACCCCCTAACCACGCCCGCCAAGATGCTGTCCTTGTTCGCCCCCTGCTCGTGTCCACTCGCTCTCCCCAGTACTCACTGCAAACCCTTTTCGTGCCTTTGGTGTCTGCATAAAACAGGAAGTTAAAAAATGTGCATATTCAAATATGCAGTTTGGAGCTGGGAAAGCTAAATAAGCGCAATATTAGAGGGATTATACCTCTAATATTGTGCATATGTAGCTTCCCAAGGTCCAAAATGTGCATATTTGAATATGCACATTTTTTAACTTCCTGTTTTACGCAGACATCAAAGGCGCGAAAATGGCGGCACTCACCAAACAGGTTCGCGGTGAGCAGTGGGGAATTCGCCGAACTTGTGGGTGGCTTGAGCACAGGTTCGGGGGGATGCAAGCAGTGGCGCTGCTTTGGCGAGAGTGCCTGGAGAATCCGAACTAGGGTGAATTCTTACATCCCTAACTTGGGCCTTCTGGATCTTTTGGTTTATGACTTGCATCACCCTACACTATTGGCTATGTTGGCTTGGCCTGATGGGCTTCCTAGGTGAAGAGCCATAAGATGTCCATCCTGCCTTAGCCTGATCTCTCTCTCTCTCTCTCTCTCTCACTCACACACGCACGCACGCACGCACGCACACACACATACACACATCTATGGATCTATCTGATCTATCATCTATCTATCATCATCTATCTATATAAACTACTCCCTCATATTATTGTTAATGTTCGTGTTTTATTTCATTTTTAATGTTTTGTGGTATAAATAATGTATTTTTGTATACAGTTTATACCTGCACTGGAATCCATTGGACAAAGGATGGTATACAAAAGCTGTGAATTAGGGATGTATGGAATGTGTAAAATCCGCTCCGTCTGTGTTTCGCGGATTGTCAGGCACCTTTTATTCCATTGTCCACTCACAGACAGATGCAGATTCTTATCATCATGCAGAAAAATATGCAAATACTTCTGTAAGAGGTTTCATAATGATGTACATAATTTACCTTAGTATGTAACGTTTAGCATATTGTTCCCCATTCTATTCCACTTTTCCTCAGCGGAAACTTGTGTATGTTCCTACAAATAAATATGTGTACATTTTGGGAAATAAATAAATAAATCTGGAAATCCATGGTCTTTGCTTGGCCTGAGGGGTTGGCTCTTCTGTAGATTTTGCAGGTTGCATTCTTGGAAATCTGTAGAGATGTTGGAGAAATCCTCCACGGACCCCAGTGAGCACTGTAGCATTGATTCAATAGAATCCAGCCCCTCAGTGTCTGTGAGGGGTCAGATCTCCTACCTTTTCTTCCAGCACGAAGTCCTCGCCAGCGGATCCTCCCTGCCGCCAGCTCTGAAGACCCAGCGATACGGCCGCCATGGCTGTATTGCTGGACTGCGGATGAAAATGGCATCCACTATGCCATTTGCATCCCTGCTAACGTGAATCTACGTAAATCTTTATGTAGCCTTTGATGGTAAAGGGCAGGGATGCAAATGGCATCCGCTACTCTGGACGCCATTTGCGGATGCAGACCAGCCATGGCCGGAAGTCCAGCAGTGGCCGGCCCCAGCTGGCAGCTCCATGGACTCACCACAGAGCGGAACCAGCCAGGGAGAATTCTGGGGGGAGGACCGGATTGCCTCCCCCCCATGGACCCCCCAGCAGACCCAGGTAAGTGGGGTTCATACACCCCTAGAAATCTGAGCTCATTTTAGTCCATCTCAAATTTCTCCAGCATCCCTATTTTAAAAAATTAAGGCAGCAATCTTATGGCTGCTAGACAATGGCTAGACAGCCATAGGGCATGCCATTTTCTGGGAACCGCACTCCAAGTTCAGTTCCTGGAGAACTGACCTCCCCGCACTTCCGCACCGCCTCTGAGTGTGGAGTGGCCAAAAAGGGGCATGGCTGGGGACGATCCGGGACAGGGAGGGTGGAAATGCCTGTACTACACATCCTGAGTGTCTTACAGCACCCTCCTTTCCTGCTCCGTGCTCCTGCAGCTAGACAGGCGCTATCGGCTGTCTAGCAGAAAAAGCAGGGCAGGAGGAGCACAGAGGGAATGATCCCCTCTGTGCATCTCCTGCCTTGCTTTGGATAGGCGGGCGTCTCCAAGTTCAGAGGCGGCCACCTATCTAGATAGGATTGCACCCTAAATGAATAACTGCTGATGCAGACCCTTTTGGTCTTCTCCCATTGAATGGTTCTCTAGAAATGGCTCTGGACTTGTGTGTGTGCGTGCGTGTGCGCATGCATGCATGTGTGTGTTTTAAATTTAGAAATATTGTGGTTCTCAGGGAGTCTCAATCTGCAAGGTGATCATTCCTCAGCATTGCCAATTAACCTACTTAAAGGTCACCGAGGTAATTGACACTAATCATGTGAAATCTCATTATTAGGATAATAATTTAATCATCCAGTAGATCAACTGAGGACCAACTGTGTCCCAACTGATTCTGGAGATCTCACTGGACTGCAAAAGGAAAGGACACCAACACCTTAGCAGGTATAGTGCTTAAAACACCAACCAAGCAAGAACAACCGCACAATTCTTACTGAAAGCTCCATGTGCATCAATAAGGCAAAAGAAAAAAAAAAAAAGACATATGATTTCAACAGTTTTAAAACCATTACATACCCAAGTTAGAATATGATAAACCTGTCCCTTCATGCTTAAAGTTTTCTAATTTGCTGTGCCATGTTCAAGACAATCATTGTTTTCTGAAAATAATTCTGTCTGTGCAAGGTTTTTCAGGTATTTTTTCCTTCTCGAAAAAGCAGCAGCAGGAACATGTACATTATAATACCAGACGAGTGCATGTGTATTTACTAGTTGTGCATGGAAATGTGCATTCAATTTAGGGATGTTTGTCACTTGGAAATCCGGCCCTTGGGGGGCTCTTCAGACTTCCGCAGCGCACCTGACTCAGCTTTTCGATTTGCGAGCTGCGCCAAGTAGTTTCCCTGAATTCTGGGGACTTTTTGTGCATGGGTGTGTGTGTGTGTGTGTGTGTGTCAGGTGTAATTTGCACAAATATAGAGCTGCACAGATTACAGCTGCAAATTGCACACATCTGTGTAATTTGCACACATTACAGATGCAATTTACGTAAATTCAAAAACACACAAAACATCCACCAGCTGGCCTGTTGCACCAGCTAGCAGAAGCAGAATAGAGTCCAGAGGGCTGAGCCAATGAAAGCTTGCTGAGTCCCCCCCCCCCACTATATTCCCCTGACATCTCTAATTCAAATGCACATTCCTTCAATTGGAATTAATGCAGTAGGGACTCAGTTGTATACTCCAATTCATATTCAGCTCTTTTCCATCCAGTCCACATAGCTTGTGCAGGTGTTTGTGCATCCAGATGCCAACACCACCCCCTCCTCCAGAAAATCAGTTGGATAGAATCTGGGAAGTTTCCAGATAATAATTGTCCACATCAATGGAATTTCAATATCCACACAACAAATCAAAACTGGTGGATTACTGCAGTATCCCAGACCAAAATGTATTAGGATCAGAGTAAATAGAAAATACACTCATTTTCAGTTTGTGACTACCCAGAAGTAAGCGCCATTACATTCAATGGGGCTTACTTCCAGGCAAGTGAGTACAGGATTATAGCCTTGCATTGCAACCTTACTTCCTGCTCAGAAGTAAGCCCCACTGAATTCAACAAGGCTTATTCTAGGGATGTCAGAGAATTTTGCCACGAATCTCAGGGAGGCCGAATGCCAGCACATTCGGCCCCCTGAAATCGGTGGCGGAACGGTCTGCCCCCCTGCCCCCCCCCGGGATTAGGGATGGCGGAGAATTTCTCCCCAAAACTTCGGGGGGCCGAGCGCCAACGTGTTCGGCCCCCTGAACAAGTTTCGGGGAGAAATCCTCTGCACCCCCCCGGGACGGGACTTACCTTCGCCGAATGTCCCTCCCGGTGGCTGGTCCGGCCAGCGGTTTGGCGGGTGTTCGAGCGAGGCGGGAGCGGCAGCCGGTCTTTTGACCGGCTGCCGCCGCCGCCATTGCAATGAAAGAAAAAAAAAAAACCTTCCCCTGATAGGCTATGTGACGATTCACGTAGCCTATCACGGCTAGATCTGCAAAGTCAGCCATGATAGGCTACATCAATCATCACGTAGCCTATCACGGGTGACTTTAAAAAAAAAAAAAAAGAGTGTACGGATAATGGCGGCCCCCATAGGGAGCCGCCATTCGCGATCCTTATTTGGTCGCTGTAGTCTACGTAAATGTTTACGTAGACTACGGCGAAAATAAGGGCAATGCTGTTTGCGTTGCCCTTATTTTCGCCGTAGTCTACGTAAACATTTACGTAGACTACAGCGACTAACTAAGGAACGCGAATGGCGGCTCCCTATGGGGGCCGCCATTTGCGTACGCGCTTTTTTTTTTCTTTTAAAGTCACCTGTGATAGGCTACGTGACGATTGACGTAGCCTATCATGGCTGACTTTGCAGATCTAGCCGTGATAGGCTACGTGAATCGTCACGTAGCCTATCAGGGGGCGTTTTTTTTTTTTTACTTTCGCGTTCGCGGCCGGGCGAGGCGAAGCGCCTCCTCCCCGGCCTGAATTTCAGCCAGGCGAGGCGGGAAGCCTCCCCCCCCGGCCTGAACTTCGCGGGGGGAGCAGAGAAGCACCTCCCCCCCACCGCGAACGGCCTTCGAAGACAGGTAAGTGACTTTCGTCCAACCCTACCCGGGATGGGACTTACCTTTGGCAAATCTTCCTGGTGGTGGCGGTGCGGCGGCAGCGGCAGCAGCCGGTCTTTGGACTGGCTGCCGCCACCGCCGCCATTTCCAGTTAAAAAAAACAAACAAAGAAAAAAAAGTGATAGGCTACGTAAAGATTTACGGAGCCTATCACAGCTGACTGCAGGGAAGCAAACGGCAACGGCGCCATTTGCGGAGCTGGCCGGCCAGGATTCGGGGGGGGAGGGATGGAGCGCCTCCACCCCGGCCAGAATTTCAGGGGGGAGGGACAGAGTGCCTCCCCCCCATCCAGAATTTCGGGGGGAGGGACGGAACGCCTCCCCCCCACCGCGAATGTCACCCTTTGAAAAGGTAAGTGACTTTCGTACATCCCTAGCTTATTCCCAGGAAAATGATTATAGGATTTTGTTGTTGTTTATTCATTCAGTCGCTTCCGACTCTTCATGACTTCATGGACCAGCCCATGCCAGAGCTTCCTGTCAGCCGTCACCACCCCCAGCTCCCCAAGGTCAAGTCCGTCACCTCCAGAATACCATCCATCCATCTTGCCCTTGGTCGGCCCCTCTTCCTTTGGCCTTCCACTTTCCCTAACATCAGCATCTTCTCCAGGCTATCCTGTCTTCTCATTATGTGGCCAAAGTACTTCAGTTTTGCCTTTAATATCCTTACCTCAAGTGAGCAGTCTGGCTTTATTTCCTGGATTATGGTCTGGTTTGATCTTCTTGCAGTCCATTGCACTCTCAGAATTTTCCTCCAGCACCACAGTTCAAAAGCATCTATCTTCCTTAACTCAGCCTTCCTTATGGTCCAGCTCTCGCAGCCATAGGTTACTAGATTATAGGATTACAGGGTTAATATCATAGGATATTATATTAGGGTGCAATAATCCAACAGCTCAGCCACCCCAGAAACTTAAACATTGGACTTGGTAACAAGTGATGGGTGAACTTACCCCGAGTGAGTTCATTATTTACTCAAAAAATAACTAACTCATATATGTAGGCTCAGACAAGAGTTATCCTTCAAAGCAAACTCTTGTTCCATGTAAACAAGATTTGCACATGCACAATATCAAAGTGCATCTTGGGAGTTGTAGTTTGGAATAATGTACTCCCTTCTCAGAGCCAGAGCTGCAGTGGTGGTGGTGACATCAAGAGACCTTGGTAAGAAGACTGTAGTAGGATGATTAAAAATTTAGAAAGGGAGTGCAGCTACTCCTCCTTCTCAAGGAGCCAGAGTGGCAGTGCTGAGGAGGGAAGCAGCACCACGTTGCTGATGGAAAGGAAACCAAGGAAAGGGTTAATCCCACCAACACAGTGCATGTGCACAAATGGCATTGTTTAAATAAAGACTGCACATCACGAACAATTTTGAACGTAACAGCAAATTCGTAAACTGCCGGTCCAGGTTTGTAATTAGGTGAGGTACGAATGGCCGAGGTTCGACCAATCAGTGGACTATGAAATGTGGCAGCATCACAACTGGTAACTCGCACCAGATTGCTGAAGAGGGCATGTGAGAAGGAAATTATATCCTTCCATGTGCACTATTGTATGGTGGGTCTGGTCTCCTCCTCTTCTTCATATATATCCATTCCCAGACAGTTCTCTCCTTTGTCTTTAGGGATGGCGGAGAAATCTGCCATGGACTCCAAAGAGGCTGGCTTCTTTAGAATCCGGCCCCCTGGAGTCTGTGGTGGAATGGACTACCCCCACCACCACCCCATGGAATCCCCCCTGGGATGGACCCTACCTGGTCGTTGGCTGCTCCAGTCCATCCGCAGCCATCCGCTGCTCCATCTGCAGATGCAAATGGCTGCTATCTCAGCACAATGGAGAAGGTGGCAGTACGGAAAAAGCAGGAGCATCCCTGCTTTAGCCATGATAGGCTACATAAGTATTTATGTAGCCTATCACGGCAAAAAGCAGGGACGCAAATGGCGTCAGCTACACCAGACACCATTTGCGTCCACAGCCTGGCAGCGGATGGAAGTCCGGCTGCGGACAGGCCCGGCTGGCAGCTCCGTGGCCTTGCTGCAGAGTGGAGCTGGACAGGGAGGATTTCGGGGGGAGGGAGGGATCACCTCCCCACCCCCAGCGGATGCCTTGGAATGGAACCAGGTAAGTGATCCGCCTACCCCTATTTGTCTTCTTGTTTCCCCAACTATTATCATACTTTATTTTCACCACAGCATTTTTTCTTTTGTTGTATTGTATCCTTTGGGCTCCTCATAATGACTTCAACTCCCATCAGCCTGAGTCAGCATGGCCAATGATCAAGAATGCTGGGAAGAGGGATGGTGGAGAAATATGCAAAATAATCAAATGCATTAGGATTCCTATGAATCCAACCTGTGGATTCCTCAGTGGACTGGCTTTTCCTGAGTCACACCAGTTCCATCCATGGACTTGTGGAGAGGTTATTTTTCTTTCTGGAATGTTACACAAATTTAGTCATAATAAAATACATAAAATTTTAAAAAAAACACCCACCAAAAATGTTCATTTCCTCCATAAGCTAAAACATGAACATGAACGGGGGGGGGGGGGTGCACATTTTTTGCAAGTGCAAATTTTCACAAATTTCAGGAATGATCGAACAAAAGGCTCCTGACAATCTGCAAAATGCAGATGGAATGGATTTACAAAATCCATACATCCCTAGCTGGGAGTTGGTCCAAAACATCTGGAGGGAAACATCTGGAAGGCACCAATGCAACATGAGAGGGTGTGTGTGTGTGTGTTTAAACGACTTCGTTTGTTAGGTCCTCCCTAAGGCAACTAAAATAAGGGGTTTAAAACAAAAGCTTTATACCCATTCTATCAAGATAAATGAAGACATTGGATGAGGATAGGTTCCCCTCCACACACAAGATTGGAGCATAGTTTGTGAATGCAAGAGATGTGAAAATTGTAAAGCATAAAAGGCTCCACAGAGGTCAGATGGTCACCATATGAATCTATTATCATGAACCCTGTGTGTGTTCCTCCTTTTACACAGACTGGCACGACCGGGCAATTTCTGAGTACCTTTTATGATGTGTGGAAGTGACTGTGAGGTTGGCAGCCATTCAAGAACCCTTGACTGCTGGTTTCCATATATGGAGATGGGGGTGGGGTGGGGGAATGCTTTCCTTTATATATCCAGAGTGGCAAGGATCCAAGCGCAGTGGGAAAGCCTGCCAACTATTTATACGCCTGAATCAAGTGTAGGTGAATGATGAAAGCTTGGAACTTCTGAATGGCTGGATTTGAAAGCCCCTCAGCCCAAGTGCCTTTGGGCTATTATTTCCTTTAGTTCCCAAACAAGATGTAAGCATCTAAAAATCAAATTCTCATTTAGTCCTGAAGTCATGCATAATATTGCAATGAACAAGCTGTGTGATGTAAATGAAAATTAAACAGTGCAGTGTACACTAGTGAAGGGATGGATCTGTCAGTTTAGGTTTCTTTCCATTTTTGGTTTTTCCAGACATACATTTGCTTCATCCCAAACTAAGAACTATCCCTTTCTTAAATTTCCCAAACTTGCTAAAAGTAAGAGTTGTTTGACAGTGGGATATAGTGCCTAGGAAGTGGTGTTGTAGAAATGAACCACAATTCTGTTTTGGAGGACAATTCCTTCAGATACTTTATTTGTCCAAAGTCATCACTCAAACAGCTGTTGAGGAGAAACCCAGGTAACACAGAGGTCTGTGTTTCAATACAAGGCTCTCCCTCACATTTCACAGACAACCCATTATATAGTCTTGCAATCTAGCATATGGGTTGACACTGGGGATGGCGAAGAATTTCTCCACGAATCTCTGGGAGGCCGAATGCCAACGCATTTGGCCCCCCAAAATTGCCAGAGAAATTCTCCGCCACCCCCCCACCCCCCGGAATGGGACTTACCTCTGTCGAATGTCTCTGGCACTGGTGGCTCCCGGCGGCGGTTGGGCGGCGGTTGGGCGGCAGTTCAGCGGCGGTTCGGCGGCGGCGGCCGGTCTTCTGATTGGCTGCCGCCGCCGCCGCCATTTCCCAGTAAAAAAACAACAACAACAACAAACGTGATAGGCTACGTAAAGATTTACGGAGCCTATCACAGCTAAATTTTCCAAAAACACCGTGATAGACTACATAAATCCTTACGTAGCCTATCATGGTTGACTTTGGGAGGAAAAAAAAAAGCGCGTACGCAAATGGTGGCGCCCATGGGCGCCGCCATTTGCGTATGCGCTTTCCCCCCCCCAAAGTCAGCCGTGATAGGCTACGTAAGGATTTACATAGCCTATCATGCGGCTGACTGCAGGGGCGCAAACGGCGGCGGCTATAGCCGCCTCCATTTGCGTCCCGGCTGGCCAGGAGGATTCGTGGCTGGAAGGACGGGGCGCCTCCCCCCCAGCCAGAATTTCAGCCGGAGGGACGGGGCACCTCCCCCCCGGCCAGAATTTCGGCGGGGAGGAACAGAGCGCCTCCCCCCCACCACGAAGCAAGCTGCGGGACCAGGGAAGTGACTTTCATCCATCCCTAGTTGACACAGAAGCATCAGCAAGATATGGGAGGGATCAAACAAATTGTCATGAAAACATGGTTATCAGAACCTGGCATTTCTTTCCCAACTTGTTGTCATCGAGCTGCTGACCATTGTTAACTGCACTTTCCAAATATATGCTCAGCCTTTAGCATATTTTCCACCCTTGACCCGTTTCTTGAAATAGCTGTTTCAGCATCAAGGCCTAGCTAGCTTCTAAAGCCTGAACCAAAACACTAAACCCTTGAATCATAACACTTTCTTAAATTCCTTGCTTCTACAATTGGAGGTCATTTAAAACAGAGACTGGGTGTCCATCAGTCAAGGATGTTGTAGATTCCTGCATTGATCAGATGGTGGACTAAATGCCCTCTAGGGTGGTTCCACATTATGTAGTTATTTGATTGAAAATCTGGGGTCACCAGGGGTAGAAGAAAAGCTGGGCATCCCCTCTAATCCATGCGACTGAACAGCAACCATTGACTATCACGGGGGAATGTCTCTGATATACACAAGTCTCCCCCCTTGCTTCCACCTCTGCCCCCACTTATCTCCACACAACTCTGTTATAATAATAGCAGTTCCAGGAAGTTCCAGGGTATAAATTAACCTAACTAAATCAAACCAGAGAGATCCTTTCCAGGGATTGCCTGTGTCCAGAGATATTTCTGACTTCCCTCTTCTACAGTGTTTGCTGCATTGCAATTTCCTTTTAAAAGGGGGGGGGAAATCCCTCAATTTGCCTGCTGATTGTCTTTCAGTGTCAAAAGAGTTTGGTAGCAGCCAGCCCCCAAGAAATAAGAAATAAAATAGACTGCCATCTTGGTGTAAGTCCAAAGAACATGCAGTCATTGACGTCTCATCTTCTGCTTTGCCTCATCCTAGGATATATCTTGCTCTCACCGACATATTAAACGGAGACATTCAGGTTCCAAAATATTCTTCTGGCCCATATTCTGCCCCAGCCCAGATTGTATCTTGGTATGACACCTTATATAAAATTAGATGAGAATGTTCTCCATTTATACCCCCTTTAGGGCTATTTTCTGCAACTGTGTATGTATGAAATCCCTCCTGTCGTTGGTGAGAGTTCTGCAGCAGCATTGATGGTGGTTCATTAAATTCAGGTCAGGTTACCTGGGAAGCGTGGGTTCTCTTGTCTCTGAAACGCCTACCTGTTACTATTTTTCGTCTGACAGAGAGTTCCCTGCCAGAGGATGTCTCAAAAGTCAACACAGTGTGCCCTCACAATGCCAAGCTCAATAAATCATAACCTGCCATCTGCGCTTAGAGCAGGATACAGTTAGCAGGGCTTGGGTGGCCTTGTGAAGTTTTTGGGGCTGCATGAACAAATTAATCCTTCTGAAGCTGCAAACTGGCTTTTCTGTCTGGAAAGAGGCTGTATTTCTAATTACATCTTATTTATTTATTTTCTTTTTTCAGCCTATCAGTCAGAAATTTAATCTCCCTTCTCATTCTCAATGTAATTTGGGATGGGGCAGGAAAGGGGGAGGTCAAATCCACCCCCAAATAAACCACTTTTCCATTGATCTCAGTGTCTTTCTGTTCTCTTATTGCATTGGAAAAACTGCATCACCTACATTTTACATTGTGTAACATCAATACGTCCTGATCTGAAGCCTGTATTTCTAAGGGCTCAGAAATAGGGTGGTCACTTACAAATCTCCAACAAAGGGGAAATGCATTACCAAAAAAGAGGACAATGATCTGCATAAAATTTATGTATGCTACGTTATATGTATAGATGCAAATGTAGAAATAATAACTGTAATGTAAATAGAAATGCAGTAGGGATGGGGGAGAATTTCTCCCCGAAACTTTGAGGGGCCAAGTGCCAACGCATTCGGTCCTCCGAAGGTTGTTTGGGGAGAAATTCTCCCCCCCGCCCCCCTCCCCCCCCCTCTGGGATGGGACTTACCTTTCACGAATGTCCCTCCCGGCGGTGGGTCCCGGCGGTGGGTCCCGGCGGTGGTTCGGCAGGTCTTCGTCAGGGGCGGGGGCGGCAGCCGGTCTTTCGACCGGTTGCCGCTGCCGCCATTACAAGAAAAGTAAAAAAAAAAAAAAAACGCCCCTGTGATAGGCTACGTAACGATTAACGTAGCCTATCACGTCTAGATTTGCAAAGTCAGCCGTGATAGGCTACGTTAATCGTCACGTAGCCTATCACGGGTGACTTTAAAAAAAAAAAAAGTGCGTATGGCTAATGGCGGCCCCCATAGGGAGCCGCCATTCATGTTCCTTATTTGGTCCCTGTAGTCTACGTAAAGATTTACGTAGACTACGGCGAAAATAAGGACAACGCAAATAGCGTTGCCCTTCTTTTCGCCATAGTCTACGTAAATCTTTACGTAGACGACAGGGACCAAATAAGGAACGCGAATGGCGGCTCCCTATGGGGGCCGCCATTTGCGTACGCGCTTTTTTTTTCTTTTTTTTAAGTCACCCGTGATAGGCTACGTGACGATTAATGTAGCCTATCACGGCTGACTTTGCAAATCTAGCCATAATAGGCTACGTTAATCGTTACGTAGCCTGTCACAGGGGTGTTTGTTTTTTTCTTTTGAAGTTCACAGCCAGGGAGACAGGGCGCTTCTCCCCAGCCTGAATTTCGGCCGGGCGAGGCGGGAAGCCTCCCCCCCGGCCTGAATTTTGGCCGGGCGAGGAGGGAAGCCTCCCCCCCCGGCCTGAACTTCAGGGGGAGCAGCGAAGCGCCTCCCCTCCACCGCGAAGCAAGCTGCGAGACCAGGTAAGTGGCTTTCGTGCATCCATAAAATGCAGGGCATCTCACCATAGTGCAGAAGACTGTGACCAGGTGCGCTGTGTGCCTGCCTGTTCAGTCTGCTTCTCAGGTGTTAAGTACTGATGGGCAACAGTTCTTATGGATCTTTATCCTTAAACTGGATTTGGACCAGACAGCCATCAAATAGAGGATGCCTTCAAATAGAGGACTGTTCTTTGGCAGCCCTTCAAATATTTGTATTTATTTATTTACAATTTTTGTATACCGCACCATATCCAAAGAACTTGGAGCAGTGAACAGCACACAAGATAAAAGAATGAAAACACCATGTTAAAATTTTTGTTGTTGTTGTTAAAAGAAACAGACTTCTGACAAAGCGGGGCTGGTCACTCAAGGAAGGCCTCCCCAAATAACAATGTTCTCAATAGGTGCCAGAAGCAACATAATGCTGGTGCTTGCCTGGCCTCCAAAGGCAGGGAATTCCACAGGAGGGGGGCCACCACACTGAAGGCTCTTTTCCTGGTGGAATCCAGTCAGACCATGGTCTGTCCTCTGTAAGAGCACCCTAAAACTATCTTGTTTTGCAATTGCTCCTTGGCACCAGAGTGGAGGTTTCCAGGATGGCTATGTGGGATCCTTCAGAGGAGTCAGTGAGCAGTGGAGTGTCAGGAATGCCCCTGTTGCCTTCTGAATCCTCCAATAGCCAGAATCAACACTCAGATAAAAGGGCTGCTTTCAAGGCTTTAATTCCATTTGACCTAATGAAACTTACAGATGCTAATTGCCTGAGACTCAGGGGAAATGCAAAGGAACAGCCTACTAGGGGTTTCTAAGAGTTAGGACGTCAGTTGGTCTCCATTTGGGGAAAAGCGCAGCAACCCTCTGAACTTAAGGAGTAGGAGGGGAAGGTCTCCCCCTCTCCCATGGGGCCTCAGGGCACAGCTGTTGATGTTGAGCGAATCAGGCTGAGCGCCTAAGCTTGGCTCCCGCAACCTCTCGCTTGTGCCTGCACCTGGCATCTAAAAGCTCAAGTTGTCCCTCTGTTTCCATGCCAGGGTCACTGTCGCTCCCAGGAATGTGAGCAGGGGGACTCCCCCTCCAGCTGTGCCTCTGAAACCTGGTAGGGGTGTACGAAACCCTACTTACCTGGCTCCGCTGGGTTCTGCGGAGGGGGGGAGGCAATCCATTCTTCCCCCCGGAATCCTCAATGGGGGGGAGGTGATCCGGTCCTCCCCCCCCTGGAATCCTGCCCAGCCGGCTCTATTCCACAGCCAGTCCGCAGAGCCACCGGGCCGATCTGCAGCAGGGACCCCATCTGCTGCCAGGCTGCTGCAGACGCAAATGGCATCCTGCGTAGGGGATGCCATTTGTGTCCCTATGCTAGGCTGTGATAGGCTACATATATATTTACGTAGCCTATCACGGCTAAAGCGGGGACGCAAATGACGGCCGCTACACCATTTGCGCACCTGCCTTTTGCCGTGATAGGCTACATAAATACTCACATAGCCTATTACAGCAAAGAGCAGGGGTGCAAATGGTGTAGCAGCTGCCATTTGCACCCCTGCTCTTTGCTGTGGTAGGCTACATAAGTATTTACGTAGCCTATCATGGCCTAATGCAGGCACACAAATGGTGGTCACTATGATGGCTGCCATTTGTGGCCGCAGCAGCCCTGCAGCGGCCAGAAGAGGAACCGGAGCCTCCGCAGCATCTGCCACCACATCTGCCACTGCCACATCCACAGCCGCCACCGCATCTGCCGCCAGGTAGGTCCATTCCTGGGGGGGGGATGGCGGGGGGTGGCGGGGGGGAGGCCATTCTGCCACGGACTCTGGGGGCTGCTCACTGGAGTCTGTGGCAGAATTCTCCAACATCCCTACCTGAGAGAGTTCCTCTCCCACGGATTTTATCTCCTCCTCAGAATCAGAGCTGCTTTGGGCCTCTAGGCTCAGATCCAACCCTGACATGGAGATGTATTATCCCCCTGTAACTGTCGTCTTATTTAATGTCAAGCAGACCATGAGAAGGCAGAGGAAGCTGCTCCAGTTTGGGGGAGCTCTTCGGCAAGATACTGTTAGGGGACTCCTTCCCTGAAGACCCCCGTCTCTTCCCCATCACTGCTGCTGCTGCTCTTTACTAGGCATGTCTTTCTGCACCAGTTCTGAAAGAAAGAACTCGCTAGGCCGAGGTGGCCGCTCCTTTTTCTTGCTCCCGTTACTGCTGTCTTGCATGGAGGCTCCTATATATGACTACACAGAAGTAAGCCCAATTTAGCTCCATGAGACTTGCTCTCAAGTAAGTGTGCATCGGATTGTGGCCTCAAGAGATTACATGGAAATCAATGTGCAGGCTAACAAAATGGCAATGTAGGTGCTTATCTGAGAAAATGAGAAAGAATAACGGTAGTGTAATAGGGTCGGGTGATAAGGGCATGGGTCCCTGACAGAGGCATAAATGGACTTCAAAGACCATTTTGTATATTATTAACATAACAAGTGGGACTTCAAATAGGGGTGTATGAACCCCACAATATCTGGTCCAGGGGGGTTCTGCAGGAGGGAAATCCAGGCTGCTTGGGGCCCCATAGATTTTCCTGGTACCTTACTATGTCCATTGGATTTTGAGGGGTGGCTCTCCTCCATGAGGGCTGGCTGCACCAGGACCCTTCTTCCCCATGCCAGCTGTTAAGGAAGCTCTTGACAGCTGGCATGGGGAGGAAGGGACTCGGTGGCACCCCAGCGCCATTTAGAATGGAGGAGAGCCACCCCACAGGAAATCTGATGGACCTAGAGGTGAGTGGGATTGGTCCGCTGTGGACTTTGCAGGTTGGATTCTTGAGAATCTGGCCTGATTTGAATCAGCAGTGGATTTCTCCACCATCCTTACTTACAACAAAATGTTGTGTGGTGTGATCCCGTTCAGGCTTCCAGCCAGTCAGCCATGCCCTCATCCAAGAAACTCCATTTCATGCCCCCTTCTTCCACCTGCTTTTCTGTTCCTGCCTCCCAAAAGACAGTCAGCATTTTGTAGCCACTGTACACATGCTCAGTCCTCATTAGGTTGGGCCAGGTTCTGTTTTAGTTTGTTTGTCTGCTCACTTTAGGTTTTTACTAAAGAGGGAGGGGGTACTTCTACAAGCCTGGGGGTTTCCCTGAGCCTACTCCCTCTTCTGGGTGAATGGTGCTGCTTTGCCTACAAACTATTCATATATACGGAGGTACAAAACCTCAGGATTGGGAGGGGGCAAATCTGGCCCTTCAGGTGTCCCCAGATAGCTCCACTCCATCCTCTGGGCCCACCCCATTTCCCTCAACTGCTGATCATGTGTTGGTTTCCTGTCATTTAAGCACACACACACCGCAGTCCCATTCTAAAAGGCTGAAATGCCTCTCCTAAGGCTTAGTGAACTGGCAGTAAAAGCTTTAAGCTACAATAGGCCGATCGTTTTGGTTTTTTGGCCCCAGCCTTTCCGCTTCAGCCCAGCCCACCACTGGAATGAGAACTTCTCCAAAATGGAATTTGGCCTTTGGGCTGAAAGAGATTCTGCACTCCTGATATATGGGATATTGACTCTTCTCATCTTTTCTTTTCCATGTGGAATAATTAAAGATGCTTTCAAAGGGGCAGCTAAAAAGCTGCATGTTTGCTTGCTCAGGGCCTTGGCGAGAGGCTCTTACCTCTCCTTTGCATCAGTTTTGGATGCTTCCCAGTCATGCATTGTCAAAATACCAGAAAGGGAAGAAGTGGCCATTTGTCAGGGAGGACCAAGGCTGGGTGCATAGTCAGCCTCTGGAATGGAGCCCACCCAGTGAGTTGACGGCCACGATTAGTTGCTTCCGAGTTCTCCCTCCACCCCCTGAGTCTCATCCAGGAGACGATATACATCCTGTGATGCGACTGCTGAGCTCCAGATGTTGTGACAAAAGCGAGGATTCAGAGCCACCAGCAGGCGAGGTGGGCATCTTGCCAGCTCTCTGCTCTCTTTGCCCTTCATGTCAGCTCTCGCACACCCCTCCCTGCTCTCGTAAAGGATGCCAGTGACAACAGGGTCCACCTCTTCACCCTCCCCCATCCATTTGCACCGTACACTTCGCTTGTGCCTGGCACCCAGCTTGCTCTGCTCCGTACAATTATTACGCTGCAGGCTGTTTACAGCTAAATGCAGTAACTGTTGATTTTCCTAATAATCATGGTGGGTGAGGAATTAAAAATATCTCTCTGCGCAACAATGGCAACGCCAACTACAAAGGGAGATGAGCACGCACACTCCAGGAGATGGTGACAGCAGCAATGCAGGTTCCACACCTTTGAAATGTGAGAGGACGTCCTTGCTGAGCACACGCCCAGGGGGAGGGACACATATACCATGGCTGCACGACAACAAGAGCATGCACAGGACAGTATAAGGGCAATGATAGCAATAGATGATCTTGACACATGCACGGAGGGCTTGTTTGCAAAATCAGGCACCAATGTACATAGCGCTCTACAAAATTACTTCAGTACAGAACTAGAAGAAGAAGGAAGAGGAGGAGGAGGAGTTCCTTGCACTCAAAGATGACACAATTTGAATTTTGACAGTATGTGGAGACTATAGAGCTAGGGAAAAGAAATGAGATGTGAAAAGCAGATTATGAATTTTAACAAATGCACTTACATGCACTTAGCATTTGTTTAAGAACATAGGAAGCTGCCTCATACTAAATCAGACTGTTTGTCCATCTAACCCAGTATTGTCGACTCAGACTGGTAGCAATTGTCCAGCCAAGAAGGGTCCTTCTTATTGCTGGCTAATTGATCCTTTTAACTGCAGTTGCCAGAGACTGAGCCTAGTGCATTCCACATGCAAGCAAAGTGTGTGCTCTATAGGGATGTACGAAAGGCACTTACCTTTCGCGGATGTTTATGGTTGGGGGGAGGCATTCCGTCCCTCCCCCCGGAATCCTTGCTGGGGGGGGAGGCGTTCCATTCCTCCCCCCCCCGGAATCCTGGCTGGCCGGCTGTGCTCCGCAGGGATTCTGTGGAGCCGCCGGCCGGCTCCGCCACCAGCCGGACATCCGGCCGCTGGCTAGCAGGGCCGTAGCCACCACCGTTTGCGTCCCTGCAGTCAGCCGTGATAGGCTATGTAAATGTTTACGTAGCCTATCACGGCTGACTTAAAAAAAAAAAAAGTGCGTACACAAATGGCTACGAGATCCATGGCGGAATTTTCGTACATCCCTAGTGCTCTACCACTGAGTTATATAGTCCTTCCCAATAGTTCTCCAATAGCCTGTGAAGGAGATGCCAGTGTGGGAGCTCAGAGGTAGATAGGGGTGGTGGAGAATTCTGCCACGGACTCCAATAAGGCTGGATTCTTTAGAATCTGGCCCCCTGGAGTCCGTGGCAGAACAGACTACTCCCCCCCCCCAAGCCATCCCCTGAAAGTCTCCCTGGATCGACCCTACCTGCTGCCGGCTGGGTCCGGGTCCATCCGCTGAGTCCGCAGCCACGTCCACCACCAGTCTGTGTCTGTAAATGGCATCTAGCATAGCGGACACCATTTGCGTCCCTGCTCTGTTTGTGGTAGGCTATGTAAATATTTACAGAGCCTATGATAGCAAAGAGCAGGGACACAAATTGCATCTGCTACACCATTTGCGTCCCTGCTCTTTGCTGTGATAGGCTACATAAATATTTATGTGTCCTATCACAAACAGAGCAGGGACGCAAATGGCGTCCACTACACTGGATGCCATTTGCGGATGCAGATCAGCAGCAGATGGAAGTCCGCCTGCGGATGGGCCCAGCCGGCAGCTCTGTGGACTTGCCACAGAGTGGAGTCGGCCAGAGAGGATTCCGGGGGGAGGGACGGATTGCCTCCCCCCCCTGCAGACCCCCAGGCAGAACAGTGAGTGGGGTTCATACACCCCTAGAGGTAGAGTGCATGTGTTTCATGCAAAAAAAAAAAATGCACTTGCAAAAATGCCCCCCCCACCCCCAAAATGCATGTTTTCATCCTTTTGCCTATGGGGGAACACATGTTTTTGGATGGTGTTTTTTTTTTAAAAAAAAATCTACAACTAAATTTGCATAACATTCTGGAAAGTAAAAAAGAAAAAAACAAATGGTCTGCAAGTCCATGGAATCTGTGCAACTTGGGGGAAAGCTGATCTGCTGGGGAATCCTGGAAATCCAAACTCATTTGGATTTCTCCAGCATACCTACTTGGTATACAGCACTTTTCGCTGATTTATGGTAGAGCCATAAATCTACCATCAGTGGGAGAGCACATGCTTTGCATGCAGAAGGTCACAGGTTTCATTCCCAGCATCTCCAGGTAGGTCTGGGGAAACAAACAAATGAACAAACCCTGTCTGAAACCTCAGAGAGCTGCTGCCATTCAGCATAGAGAACACCATGTTAGATTTGGAGGAGCGGCCCATCTCTGTGTCCTGCACATGGTGGAAGTGTGGTTAACTGTAACGAGACTTAGGACATTCTGTGGCCACCCCCAATTTGTGAAATAGCTTCCCCACACAAAACCTGGGCACTTCCCTCTCTTCTTGACTTCCAACAGCTAGTAAGAAAGAAAGAACAAAAGAACAAAAGAAAGAAAACTGTTCTGCTTTTGCCTTGCAGTGCAGGGAATTATTATTGTTCTCTTTTGGTTTCTTCCACTGTATTGTATTACTGTGCTTTATGTTTATGTTGTTTTAGTGCAATATTCATTTGTTATTAATCACCCTGAGTGACGTATAAGCATTAGAAGGGTGGGGTAAAAATAAATATGCATAAATAAATATTGAGCTAGATGGGCGAATGGTCTGATTCACTATACGGTTGCTCCCTAAGTTCTTTGCCCAGTCTGTGGGAAGGTCACTTTTGAATTACCAAAAAAGAAAATGGGAACGTTAAAAACAGAGCCAAAATACAAGTGTGGATTCATTGTTGTGTTAAATGCAAACAAGTGACATCAGGGCACTCAGACTGATGCTGGCAAAGGCACGTCAATGTCACAGTGATGTTCTATCTGTAGGCAGTGCCTTGGCTTTCTGGGCTGCTTCTTGTGAAAGGTGGCTGGCTAGATGGCAGGTCTTAGGACCTCGAGAGAAGTTCTGACACCTGCCAACCACTTAAGCTGGGGGGGGGCAGGGGGAGATTTTTCAGACACTCTCACATTCTCTATGGTCCGATGAAGCAGGTTATATAGTTCATCCCTGTACATTTTCAGGAAGAAAACTAGCCTCCATCACTTCACCTAGACAGGTCAGTGGAGAAGAGGGATTCCAAAATATCCCACATAAGAATATAGATGGAGCAGTATAGATGAACCTGCAAACAGACACACACACTGCCCTGGGTGCCCCATACCTAAAACACTCTCATAGCCCAGAGACTCCAGTCAATGACATTTTAAGCTTGCAACTGCTTTGAAACCTAGGACATCTCCAGATCCCCTTGGGTCCAAACACATATAATGTGCCATTCCTTTAAAGGCAGGTAATGGCTGAGCATTCAAAGCTTACTGTCAAGGGGGTTCTTTTAAAAAAAGAAAGAAAGAAAGAAAGAAAGAAAGAAAGAAAGATATTAGGCTGCAGGCACAGGGCCAATGAAAAGCTCATGGAACAATATAAGAAGCAGACACCTGCTACCCTTACAGAGCTTCTGCCACAAACTGGTGTCGGGCTTCATAGTGTGAATGGGAATCTCTGTGCCTCTGAGTTTAGGAAGATCAGATGAAAAAGAGAACAGGGCTCTGGTACCTCTCATAGCTGCACATAAGGAATTCCAGCTTGCCTCACAGGGGTGAGAGGAAAAGCAGAACTTGCTGAAATGCCTTCTTCTACATGGGCATGAAAGGTACAGAAACCCCGACTACCTTTGGATATGGTCTTAAACTCAAGGGCATGGATTGGATATTCCCCTTCACACCAGATTTCAGCCTGTTCTGAAGCTCTCTGTGAGCAGCACAGCAAGCACAGTGCAGCTTTCCATTGGACCTCTTCTTGAGCGCCTTTGCATCCGGACAGGGATTCTTTACCTGCTAGGGATTCTTTACCTGGGCATAGGCCAGCCATAGCCTATCTCTGCCTTAGCCCTACAGCTTCACTACGGGGAGAGAATCAGGCTTGTTGATCAGGCAGAAATGTTGTAAAGAATGGTGAGCTAATGCATGAGAATTGCTTTGAATGCTCTAAAAGAAATGCCTGCTAAATGTGATTCTCATTATTAAGTTGAGGATCCAGTTGGAACTGAAGTGTCTTCTTGCTTTGGCTACTAGAGGAGGGATAGGCTGTAGCTCAGTGGTAGAACACATGCTGTGTGAGCAGAAGGCCTCCAGTTCAATTTCTGGCATCTCCAATTAAAAGGATCAGGTAACAGGTGCTGCAAAAACCTTTGCCTGAGACTCCGAAGACCTGCTGCTGGTCAGAATAGACAATACTGGAACAGATGAACAAATAGCCTGAGTTGATGTTGCCTATGTTATCTCTCTCACTAGTTGGCTTCCGAAGGAAGTGAGGTGGGTGGCTACCAAGAACAGGGCCTTTTCTGCTGTGGCACCCTGGTGGCGGAATGAGCTTCCCAGAAAGGCTCACCTGGCACTTACATTGTGCTCTTTCTGGTTCCAGGTGAAGGCATTCCCCCCACCCCGGCATTTTAGTCTTTTAGTTCTGTTGTTTTAAATCTGTTATTGTATTTAAATCTCTGCATCGCTGTGGGGTTTTATTCTGGTTTTAATTTTTATCTTGTAGTTTTAAACTTTTAAATGTTATATTAGATTTTATGCTGTCTTTTGTGGGTTTCTTTGCTGTGAACCAGCCAGAGAGATTCAGCTATTGGGCAGTATAGAAATGTAATCAAGAAATAAAACTAAATAAACTGATTCCATTTTGTCTCCTTTTGCCTCCAGTGCTCTTCTCTTCTAATCTCACAGACATTTTGCTGCAGCTCCTGAAGAAGGAACATATAATTCAATGGGACTTACTTCTTAGGAAGCTTGCATCAGATTCTTAGGTTGTGTTGCTCTAAGTGCCTGATACATGTTTGCATGCAGTGCTTTCACAGGGCTCAAGAGTGCAGCAGTGAAACTAAAACAGCAGGGCTATATGGTGACTGCTAACTGGGATGTTAGACAAGCCCCACTAAAGTCCAGCATTAAACTTCCCACAGTGGCCAAGTCCAGGTGCTTCTAGCAAGCCCACAAGCAGGGCATCAAAGAATAACCCACTCCCATTATCCTCACCCACAGCAGCTGGTATTCACTGGCATACTACCCCAGAACATGAAGGTTCTACATGGCCAGCCTTTCCTCCATGAATTTGCCTGGTCCCCCTTTAATGTCATCTAGCCATCATCACATTTTGGGGCAGTAAATTCAATGAATTAACCCACACAGTGTGAAGTATTTTCTCTTGTCTGTCCTTGAGTTGGGGAAGGTTGTTCTAGGACTGAAGGAGGAAAAACTCCTCTCCACTGACTTTGTTCACCCCATGCATAATCACCATCACCTGTCCACTCCCCCCAAAAACCCCCTGTAAAGTCACACATGTTTTAATTCTCCCTAGCAGGGATGCTGCTCCAACCCCCTGATCATTTTGGTGGTCCTTTTCTGTAACTTTCCCAGCTCAGCTATATCCTACTAGGTGGAAAAACAAAAAGTATAGGTGGACTCATCACACAATTTAATAAGACATTAGAGAGACTATGACCACTCTGTTTTTAAAATAGTTGAAACTTCCTCAAAGTTCATTTGGAATAAATGTTGTGGGTAACCTTGTACATTAGCCAGCTCAGTCCCAAAGAATATCTGGTTAGCCACTGTTGGAAACCATGTCTAGATGGACTTTTGGTCTAATTCAGTAAGGCTACAATCCTATGCATGTTTAGACAGGAAAAAGTCCTACAACTCCCAGAATTCTGGAAGTTGTAGGAGTTCTTTTCTGTCTAAACATACATAGGATTGTGCCCTAAGGTTCTTCTCTTATATCTTACAGAAGCCTTTCAGAACCCGGTGGGCTCCAGATGTTTTGGACTACAACTCCCAATATTTCTGACCATTAGCCACACCTTCTTGGGATGATGGAAGTTGAAGTTCAACACATCTGGAGACCACCAAGTTGGGGTAGGCTACAGTCTAGCACCAATATCCAAAATGCATTCCTTGGAAACAATGAGAGGAAATGCAAATCCCCAGCAGGATTAAGCTCCAGGCATGTGTTCCTGGGATTGCAGACTGCATTTATAGAAAGGAGGAAAGACAAACAGACAAAAAGACTCTGGCTTCACTATGGAAATCTTAGGGATGCTTCACACATTACCCAGAGGTAAACCCAGATAGGACACAAAGTGTTCACTTGACTGGGAGGCACAGCCAATCTATGAGAGATGTGTTTGCTTTGCTCCCCTTTGTTGGTGTAAACTTAAAACATATCGGTATATACCATGATGTGTGAATTAGCCCTGAGGAGGCCAGCATTAAGGGCAAACAGTGATGCCTGGCAGGCCCTCAAAGTGAGGAGTATTGTCAGTGGTGCATCAGACACAGATCAGAGACACAGTTAGGGATGGCGGAGAATTCCGCCACAGACTCCAATGAGGCCGCATTCTAAAGAATCCGGCCCCCCAGAGTCCGTGGCGGAACGGAACGCTTACCTCCGCCTCCCCGCAGAATCCTCTTCGGCTGGATCCTCTGGCTCCGGATTGCCAGCGATACGGCCGCCATGCATATGGAATGCCAACGGTTGCATTTACCTCAAACTAAGACCTTTACGGCCACCAATACCATCCTGGACACCATTTGTGTCCGCAGTCAGTCTCCTTCAGCCAGCAATAATAGGGATGTACGAAAGTCATTTACCTTTTAGAAGGGTGACATTCGCGGTGGGGGGGAGGAGCTCCGTCCCTCCCCCCGAAATTCTCGCCGGCTGGCTCCGCTCCACAGAGATTCCATGGAGCCGCCGGCCAGGGCCGCCCGCAGCCAGACATCCAGCCGCTGGGCAGCCTGCACAGGGACGCAAATGGCGGCTGCCGTAGCTGCCGCCATTTGCATCCCTGTATTTTGCCATGATAGGCTACGTAAATATTTACATAGCCTATCACAGCAAAAAAACAACAACAACAGTGAACACAAATGGCAGCTACGGCGGCTGCCATTTGCGTTCCCCCTTTTTTTTTTTTTTGCCGTGATAGGCTACGTAAATATTTACGTAGCCTATTAGGGCAAAAAATAAAAAAGGGGGGGGAACACAAATGGCAGCCACTACATCATTTGCATCCCTCTCTTTTGTCGTAATAGGCTACATAAATATTTATGTAGCCTATCACAAGGCAAAAAAAAGGGAATACAAATGGCAGCCGCCGTAGCCGCCATTTGCGTTCCCTTAGTTTTGCCATGATAGGCTACATAAGTACTTACGTAGCCTATCACGGCTTCCATAGGGACGCAAATGGTGTCCTTGCATTAGCCGTGATAGGCTACGTAAGTATTTACATAGCCTATCATGGCTATATGGAAGAAGCAAATGGCGGCCACAGATGCAGCCGCCATTTGCAATGCAGCGCGGATGACAGCAGGTAGGTGCTCTGTTCTGGGCCCATTTCGCGGGGTGGGGGGTGGGGGGCTTCATTCCACCACAGATTTCGGGTTGCCGAATGCACTGGCATTCGGCCTCACCAGGATTCGCGGCAGAATTCTCTGACATCCCTAGCGATATGGCATGGCGGTTGTATCGCTGGCACTTCAGAGCCAGCCAGCGACTCTGCGGAATCACTGTGGAGCATAGCCATCTGAAGAGGATTCCGGGGGGAGGAACAGATAGCCTCCCATCCACAGGTGGATTTCCCATGGACTGGCAGGTAGGGAATCTGCCCATCCCTATACACAGTGCCTGTCTAGGGCTGGTTTGTTTCTTTGTTTCTATACCATCCAATAGCTGAAGCTGTCTGGGTGGTTCACAAAAATTAGCACATGCAGGTTCACACATGCAGGTACGATCTCTGATTTCTCTGGACATGATTACTCTGCTCATACGGAATGTGTGAACTCGTGGAAAGAATCCTTCAACCTCACCCCTAATGTGTTGTGTACACCTCAGTATGGCAACGCAGTTATAAGAATGTCGTAAGGTGTTCAACAGATGCTTGTCCTTATGTTAAGTCTTAACCAGAGTAATTTCATATTTGTTCACATGCTCACCCTGTTTTGGCACCACAGTCTGTTTAGAAGCAGATTACAGCCTGTCAGCAGCTTCTCTGGGAATTGCTAGGAAGTATAGGTTTCTCCCCAGGGAGTTGCTGATAAGCATTATACTCCATGCAGCAGCTCAGTATCAGTAGCTGGCAAACGTCCATCTTGTCCAAGGAGGAACATTCAGCTCCTTTCCAGATAACAGTGTGTGAATGCCTCTAAGGGATCCAAGAAATGTGTCTAGTAGAGCATGGGTAGAGGTCCTCCATATATGTGATGTATTTTGCTGTATAAAACCTGCCCCAATTAAGATTCGGGGCTCTCTGCCCCTTTGCTGACAGAGTGCCTGTGAGCCTCATAATAAACATGTGTCTGATCCAGAAGCTTACCCATGCCTAGCTGATTTACTGGACAATCGGTTAGCCAACAAACTGAGGGGTCTTTTGCCCCTCTTACCACAATTTGGTGACTGCGGCAGGACTGGTATAGCTCGTCGCTCCTTCCGTCCCCCCAGCCTCACCAACACCCAGCTGGCACTAGGTGAGTTCACCTTCGGGTTACTTGGAGGAGTTTGGGGAAAGAGGGACTTCGATAAGATCAGGTACTTTTTCAAAGGGTAAGCGGATCATGGTTGGGATGTCAGAGAATTCCACCAGGGATCTCGGGGAGGGCGAATGCCGGTGCATTCAGCCCCCTGAAATCGGTGGCAGAACGGTCTGCCCCCCCCCCGCGCCCCCCCAGGATGGGACTTATCTTGGGTGGATCTTCCTGATGGCAGAGGCTCCAGCGGTGGTTCCAGCGCCGGAGCGGCGGTGGCAGCTGCAGCGGCCGGTCTTCCGACCGGCTGCTGCTGCCGCAATTTCCAGTTTAAAAAAAAAAATGTGATAGGCTACGTAAATGTTTACGTAGCCTATCATGGCTGATTTTTTTTAAAAAATGCATGTATGCAAATGGTGGTGCCCATGGGCGCCGCCATTTGCATTCCTTATTTTGGCACATCTTAGTCTACGTAAACATTTACGTAGACTAAGACGGTGAAAATAAGGGGAATGCAAATAGCGTAGATG
Organism: Heloderma suspectum; assembly: GCF_057233095.1. Classification (NCBI taxonomy): domain Eukaryota; kingdom Metazoa; phylum Chordata; class Lepidosauria; order Squamata; family Helodermatidae; genus Heloderma; species Heloderma suspectum. Next base: position 9,967,660 of record NC_139466.1, read on the forward strand.
CTACGCTATTTGCGTTCCCCTTATTTTTGCCGTCTTAGTCTACGTAAATGTTTACGTAGACTAAGACGTGCCAAAATAAGGAATCTTTACGCGCCAAAATCTTTACGCACTTTTTTTCTTTTTCTTTTAAATCAGCCGTGATAGGCTACATAAGCATTTACGTAGCCTATCACGGCTGACTGCAGGGACGTAAACGGCGGCGGCTACGGCCGCCGCCATTTGCGTCCCTGCTAGCCAGCGGCCGGATGTCTGGCCGCTGGCCGGCGGCTCCGCAGAATCCCTGCGGAGCGGAGCCAGCTGGCCAGGATTCTGGGGGGGAGGAACGGAGCGCCTCCCCCCTGGCCAGAATTTTGGGGGGAGGGATGGAGCGCCTCCCCCCCACCGTGAATTTATTTATTTATTTATTTATTCATTCATTCATTTCATTTCTATACTGCCCAATAGCCGAAGCTCTCTGGGTGGTTCACAAAAATTAAAACCAAACAACACACAATAAAACAATTAAAAATATATAGAACATTAAAACCACAATACAACAATACAACCACAATAAAACCTAGCAGCAGTACAGGAGTTTAAAATACAGATTTAAAACAGCAAAGATAAAAATTTAGAAAGCTAAAATGCTAAAATGCTAAAATGCCTGGGAAAACAAAAAGGTCTTCACCTGGCGCCGAAAGGAGTACAATGTAGGCGCCAGGCGAACCTCACTAGGGAGCTCATTCCAGAGCCGGGGTGCCACAATAGAAAAAGCCCTCCTCCTAGTAGCCACCCGCCTCACTTCCTTTGGCAGGGGCTCATGGAGAAAGGCCGCTGATGATGATCTTAAAGGTAAGTGACTTTCGTACATCCCTAATTCTTGTCTGGTTCTGGTTGTGCACAGTGAGTATTCTGTTAATAGCTCTAATTGTTATTCGTATTAAGATACTTAAATACATATATTAGAAGTTATTAACCTGTTGATATGGGAAATCAATGCAGTGTTTTGGGGTCACCTCTGGATGTAATGTTGAAAATATGGAATACTCTGTCTGGTATTGCCAGCTTGTCTAAAAAATGCATGTGTCATCTTTAGGGGTATACGAACCCCACTCACCTGTCCACCTGGGGGTCTGCAGGGGGGAGGTGATCCATTCCTCCCCCCGGAATCCTCCCCGGGGTCCATGGAGCCACCAGCCAGGTCTGTTCACAGCTGGACTCCCTCCCGCTTCCAGTCAGCAGATGCAAATGCTGTCCGGAGTAGCGGACGCCATTTGCATCCCTGCTCTTTTCGTGATAAGCTACGTAAATTTTTACATAGCCTATCACGAAAAGAGCAGGGACGCAAAAGGCATCCGCTATGCTGGACGCCATTTGCGTTTGCAGACTGGCAGCAGACTCAGCGGACGGACCAGACCCAGCTGGTGGCAGGTACGGTACGTCCAGGCGAACTTTACAGGGTGGCGGATGGGGGTTGGTCCATTCCGCCACAGACTCTGGGGGACCGGATTCTAAAGAATCATTGGAGTCTGTGGTGGAATTCTCCACCATCCCTAGTCATCTTTGTATGGAAGAGTGGCCAGTAACATCTCACACTTGGCCAAATATGGGATCCTTTAACCAACAAGTTTTAAGAGATTTGAGACTAGTCTTAGAGATAAAATTTCCTGGCCAGATGGATTATTGGTATCTGCAGGCAAATGAGGCTTATAAACAGAGCCAAGGAGGATACGTTTTTGCCCCAGAAAGCCTTAGCTCCCCACTGGTTATAACCAGCTCTGCCTGGTTATTTAGCTGCCTCTAGGGATGGCGGAGAATTCCGCCACAGATTTCAGTGAGGCCAAATGCACTGGCATTCGGACCCCCGAAATCCGTGGTGGAACAGCCTGCCCCCCCCCACGGATTCCCCCCTGGATGAGGCTTACCTGGGGCGGATGTTCCACATGGCGGCAGCTCCAGCGGTGGCTGCGGCGGCGGTGGTGGCTGGTCTTTCGACTGGCTGCCACGGCCGGCATTTGCATCGTGGTCTTTGCCGTGATAAGCTACATAAGTATTACTATACTTATAATTACTTCGTAAGTAGCCTATCACAGCAAACCAAGAAAAACAAAACAAAATAGCATACGCAAATGGCGGTGGCTGCGGTGGCCGCCATTTGCGTTCCTTATTTTTCACCGTTTTATCCTACGTAAATATTTACGTAGGCAATTACGGTGAAAAAGAAAGGGAACCGCAAATAGCATAGTGGGCACTATTTCTGTTCTTTTTTTCCCCACCGTTTTATCCTATGTAAATATTTACGTAGGCTTTTACGGCGGAAAAAAAAGAAACGCAAATAGCGCCCGCTATGCTATTTGCGGTTCCCTTTTTTTTTTTTGCCGTAATTGCCAACGTAAATATTTATGTAGGATAAAACAGCAAAAAATAGGGAACGCAAATGGCAGCTGCCATAGCCACCGCCATTTGCGTACGCCGGGTTTTTTTTGGGGGGCATGCCATGATAGGCTACGTAAATTCTTATGTAGCCTATCAGAGCAGCCTGGAAGGATGCAAATGGCGGCCGCTATGGCGGCCGCCATTTGCTTCCGCAGCAGCCTGTCCATGGCCGGAAGTCCGGCTGCGGACAGCCCTGGCTGGCTGCTCCACAGAGCCGCTGCAGAGCAGAGCTGGCTGGGCAGGATTCCGGGGGGGAGGACCGGATCACCTCCCCCCCCATTGAGGATTCCGGTGGGAGGGACGGAGCACCTCCCCCCCCCAGCGGATGCCCCGACTAAAACTAGGTAAGGAATTCATATATCCCTAGCTGCCTCTGCCTCATCTGGTTTGTATCCCCTTTTGAGTTCCACTATAGCAACTTTAACCCCCACTGTTCCAGGTGGAGATGCAGGTCTTGGCGAGCCCACCAGAACCAGCTTATTTGTCATTTATAATCATGTCCCATTTAATCCCCAAGACATGTTTTTAATGGTAGAGATGAGAAAAGAAAGAAAGAAGGAAGGAAGGAAGGAAGGAAGGAAGGAAGGAAGGAAGGAAGGAGTCAGTGTGAAAATGCAGGCTGTAGCAATTTCTGAGGGAAGATTTTACAAGACCCAAGGGAGAGGGCGAGGTGAGGAAGAAGGCGAGGAGGCCAGTCACAGGGCCCTGGCAGCCGCCTCAAAGGATGTCAGAGAATTCCGCCACGGACTCTAGTGAGTCTAAAGAATCTGGCCCCCCGGAATCCATGGCAGAATGCCCCCCCATGGAAACCCCCGGGATGGCGCTTACCTGGGGCCGATGCGGCGGTGGCGGAGGTTGCGGCGGCAGATGCGGCGGCGGATGCAGCAGTGGCAGCGGCGGCTCCGGCTGGTCTCCCGGCTGCTGCTGGGCTGCTGCGGCTGCAAATGGCGGCCATCATAGCGGCTGCCATTTGCATCCTTGCAGTCAGCCATGATGGGCTACGTAAGTATTTACATAGCCTATCACGAGTCCCCTGGACTGCAAGGAGGTCAAATCAGCCCATCCTAAAGGAAATCAACCCTGAGTGCTCATTGGAAGGACAGATAATGAAGCTGAAGCTCCAATATTTTGGCCACCTAATGTGAAGAGAAAACTCCCTGGAAAAGACCCTGATGCTGGGAAAGACTGAAGGCAAAAGGAGAAGGGGACGGCAGAGGATGAGATGGCTAGATAGCATCACGGATGCAATGAATATGAACTTGAGCACGCTCCGGGAGAGAGCGCAGGACAGGAAGGCCTGGCGTGCTATGGTCCATGGGGTCATGAAGAGTCGGACACGACTGAACGACTGAACAACAACAACAATCACGGTAAAGGCAGCCACGCAAATGGTGTGGCAGCTGCCATTTGCGTGGCTGCCTTTATCTTGATAGGCTATGTAAATACTTACGTAGCCTATCACGGCAAAGAGCAGGGGCGCAAATGGCATCACGGCCAACATTTGTGTCCCTGCTCTTTGCCATGATAGGCTATGTAAATACTTATGTGGCCTTAGGGATGGCGGAGAATTCCGCCACAGATTCCAGTGAGGCCGAATGCACTGGCATTCAGCCCCTGGAATCCGTGGCGGAACAGCCTCCTGCCCCCCACCCGCCCTGTGGCACCCCCCCAGGACAGCACTTACCTGGGGCGGATGCGGTGGTGGTTCTGGCGGTGGAAGGTGTGGCGGCGGCAGGGGCAGCAGAAGGGGCGGTGGCAGAAGGGGCGGTGGCAGCAGAAGGTGTGGCGGCAGTGGCAGAAGGTGTGACGGTGGGGGCAGCAGGTGTGGAGGCAGCGGGGGCAGGGGCAGGGGTGGCAGGGGCAGCGAGGGCGGCGGCGGAAGGTGCAGTGGCGGAAGGTGAGGCGACGGGGACAGCAGGTGCAGCGGTGGTGGTGGCGGTGGGGGTGGCGGGTCTCCTGGCCGGCTGTGGCTGGGCGCAGCGTATGCAAATGGCGGTGGCTACAGCGGCCGCCATTTGCGTTCGCTATTTTTAGCTGTTTTAGCCTATGCAAATATTTACGTAGGATAGAATGGCGAAAAATAGCGAATGCAAATTGTGGCCGCCGTAGCTGCCGCCATTTGCATACGCAGTTTTTTTTTACTTAGCTGTGATAGGCTACGTAAATATTTATGTAGCCTATCACAGTTAAGTACAGGGATGCAAATAAAAGTCAAAAAACCTGCCTCAATGCCCAACAGTTGGAAACTGAAATTGAATGCCCCATTCTTGAAAATCAAGGTGTGTGTGGGGGAGAGTACTCTTGTCTACTTGATACTGGCACCAGTTGTTTTTTATGTTAAATGCCAAGGAATGTCCCCTCTCAGGATGCCGAGAGCAAGTGGTGGGAATTAGTAAAGAAGTCATGCTGTTTGTAGGGCCCTTTAAAACAGACCATGCTTTTATACTAATGGATTATAGTCCTGTAAATGTATTAAGAAGAGATTTGTTAAGAAAATTTTGAGCTGAAATTAAATGTGATCCTGATAACTTGTGGGTTTCGCTGTCATCCACTCATTTGATGGCTCTTACGTGCGCTGAAATTGTTATGATAAAAATGAGACTTTTATATAGTCAAAGTAAGTGTAAATTTTTGCTAAAAATCATCGGTGAGGAGCAAGTAGACAGAAAGTGTAGAGGGCACCAGGTTGGGAAAAGATGGAGTAGAGGCTTGTAGAAAACCAGAGTGCAATAGAAATGTTGCAAAGCATAGCGAAGTAATGAAGGTCAAGCGAGAGTTGCACAGGGAGTGAGAGAAGTTGCTTTGTGTGGGGAACTGATAACCACAAATCGTTTATGGGTCAGGATGTACCCCAAACTGGAAGGTTCAAATTAGTGAGTTGCTTGGGAATGTGTGCTTTGTGCCATTGATAGAAGAAGTGCATACTGAATTGCTCCTTTTGTTTATTCTGTTGCTAGATAAGTTTAATCTCTGAGTAAGTGCAGATGTATTTCTGTCTATGCTGTTGCAACCCCTTATGAATGCTTTGAATCACATGGCCTTTCTGCTCAAGTAGCTGAGCTCATTGCTCCAAAGTCAAAAACTGTTGGTATCTATAGGCATGGCAGAGAATTCCGCCATGGATCTTGGTGAGGCCGAATGCCAGCACATTCGGCCCCCTGACACTTGTGGCAGAACGAAGCCCCCCCGCCCCTGACCCGCAAAATGGGCCCGGAATGGAGCACCTACCTGCTGCCATCCGCGCTGCATTGCGAATGGTGGCTGCGTCTGCAGCCACCATTCGCTTCTTCCATATAGCCGTGATAGGCTACATAAATACTTGCGTAGCCTAGCACAGCTAATGCAAGGATGCCATTTGTGTCCCTGCGGAAGCCATGATATTATTACGGCAAATACTATTACGTATTTACATGATACTATTACGGCAAAACTAAGGCAAATGGCAGCGGCTAGGGCATCCTTTCTGTGACAACCTTTCAAATACTTGAAGAGCGCTATCATATCTCCCCTCAGTCTTCTCTTCTCAAGGCTAAACATGTCTTCTTGGTCATCCCAGAATGCAGGACATGGAATAATGGGCTTAAGTTGCAGGAAGCCAGATTCCAGCTGGACATCAGGAAAAACTTTCTGACTGTTTGAGCAATACGACAATGGAACCAACTACCTAGGGAGGTGGTGGGCTCTCCCACACTGGAGGCATTCAAGATAAGGCTGGACACCCATCTGTCGGGGATGCTCTGACTTGGATTCCTGCACTGAGCAGGGGGTTGGACTCGATGGCCTTGTAGGCCCCTTCCAACCCTACTATCCTCTGATTCTATGATTCTAAGTGCTACTAGTCACTCCAACCGCTGTCAAAGTAGGATCCATCACACCCCCGATGCAAGCGTGCCATTCTACCAGATGACAACAAGGTAGCCAAAACCTCCACCTTCCCTGGGCCAGAGGAGCTGAAACAGAGACAGCCCTGCTAAGTCAGGGCCAGAAGAAGCTGACATCACAAGATCAAGCCGCACTTCCCCTGACCAGGAAACAGGGGGACTTGAAGCAGGCGACAACGGACTTTGCCGGAACGGAGCTAAGCCACCTGACCGTGACATAGGTGTTCCAGAAGCAGACAAAAGGTGTGCCGCATAATGGCAGGCAACACACCTAGATGGACTCATCCAGAGAGCTTCGGCTATTGGGCGGTATAGAAATTAAATAAATTAATAAATAAACAAACAAACAAATAAACTCAAGTTGAAATTACAGTGCTTGTCCTAAGCATGTTTCTTTACTGTATCCCAACAATTCTAGTTAGAGAATCTAGCTAGAGAAACTCCCATCACCCCAGCTGAGGATAATGGGAACTGTAGTCCAGGACATCTGGAGAGTTCCAGGTTGGGAAGGCTGGGCTAGAGAACTATGGACTGACAAGGAGAAGTGGGGAAAGGGAAAGGAGAAGGGGGCGATGGCACAACGCTCAACATCTAAGAGACACAAATATGTGATAGAGCGCCTCTCCCAGCATGAACCTACCCATGCACTATGGTCCTAGGGCATGGTCTGAAGGTACGTGACATGAGGCAACCACCTTGCTAAAGCTAAGCAGGTCTAGGTGGTCCATGCTTGGAGGGAGACCACCTGGGAACCACATGTAGCCACCTTGAGTTCTATGATGGAAGCAAGGTGGGATATAAATGCAACAAACAAACAAACAAATAAATAATCATCTAAGAACCCTCCTCCAAGTGCTGTCTTGCTCTAAACTGAGACCTGGCTCTTTGCTAAGCACAGATGGACTACAATTGAGTAATCAATCTAGCAAGCAAATGGTCAAGCCCAGTTTTACCGGACACATAGGTGTTGTTGTTGTTGTTGTTGTTTCCCCCAGAGTGAGATCTGAGATGCAGCCAGGGTCAAAAGCCAGGAGATCAATCAAGTAAAAATAATAAAAACATAGTCCGAAAGCAGAGTTGGGAAGATGTCCACAGGTCACTAACATGGAGGTCCAAACACATGGCAAGGACAGAGAGAAAACAGGATATAGAGACTATAGCTGAAGTTCAGACATTATTTCCAGCAGCTCTCAAGTTTCAAGGGAGAGCTGATATATCTAGAGCTACCAGAGACCCACTCACAGCTCAGCTGTATCATTTTTGAGGCTTGTCAGATGCTGTCCTCTGAAGATTACTCCAGTGGCAGCATGATACCTGGGACCATGACTGGTGTCTCCTCTGAGGGAGGCACAGAAGGTGGCATCAAGGGAGAGGACCTTCTCAGTGGCAGCCCCCCCCCCAATTATGAACTCCCCAGTGAGACCCGCCTGGCACCAACATTATTTCCTTTTTGGCAGCGGGTTAAGACCTTCCTGTACTCTCAGGCATTAGGTAGCATATGAAAAGGTTTTTAATCAAGATGTGGCATTTCTTATTGCTTCTTGTTAAAATCGTTCAGATAACGTGTGTGTGTGCATGCATGTGCACACACTGTCTGTTTATATGTTTGTATGCAAGCTGTGCTTATATTATGTACAGTCTTGTATTTTTAAGGTTTTTAATCTGTGTAAAACCACCTAGAGAGTTTTGGCTTAGTATTGGGTGGTATACAAATCTAATAAATGGAATGGAATTAAATGAAAATGAAATTGAAATCAGAGTATATCAATCATATGGAAGGGCAGCAGATTTTCAGGGCAGACCAAAGAAAGGACTTCTCCATGCAATGCAGAATGTTGTTTTGTTTGTTTTTTACATCCAAGATATGTCAAGGACTCAGAGGGCATTAAAGGGGGAGTATACAATTCCATGGAAGAGATGTCTAAATGGAACCTCCATGTTCAGTGGCAATATACCAGTGCATACCAGTTGCTGCAGTGGAGTTATTTTGCCTCGGAGCTGGGCTTGTGGGCTTGTGGACTTCGAGGGGACTCCAGTGGGAAGCGGGGGGAGGGGTGTTGAAAGGGTATTAGATAAATCCATGGAAGGTAAGGCTCCTAGTCATGATGGCTATTCATTGCCATCAGGATCCGCTGTATGCCTCCAAATACCAGATGCTGAGAGGTGCAACCCAGCTCAACAGGGGCTGGTGGCTTCGATTTCGGTGGGGCTGTGAGCCCATTCTGGGTTTCAGCCAGAACCAGCCACAACTTTAAAAGAGCTGTCCAAGGTGCTGAACCACATCACCCCCCCCCCCCAAATAGGATCAGCAACTTGGAGAGCTCCTTTAGAATTCTGGCTGGTTCTGACCGGAAATGCACCGCCCCACTGAAATTGGCGGTGCCAGCCTCCACTGACGCATGGAGTGGGCATGTGGGCTTCCCAGGCGCATCTCCCAGCTACTGTGGGCAGCAGATCGCTGGACTAGAGGCTCCGTTGGGCCGATCCACCCTCAGGGTGCTTCCTGACGCTCTTAAAAGAGTCCTGTCAGCCCAGCAGAAGCTGTACTTGGCTTTTTCCGTGTTGGAGGGACCAGGGCCACGATGAGTCACTTAACCTGAACTTGGAGGGATAATACGGACCTGAGCGAGGTGGGGGGGGGCATCTCTGGGAGGGAGGGAGGTCGCGCTGCCTTCTCCTTGTCTCCTCCCTCTACTTTCCCATCTTCTCCCTCCTTCCCCCCGCAAGCCATGCGGGTGGCCAACTCACCCAGAGATGTCCGTGTATGATATCTCCAGCAAAAGCCTGCTCTTAACCCATCCCTCGAGCGTGTTTTGTCTACATCCGTGGCTACTGACGGGTGCGTGTGTGTGTGTGTGTGATTTGGACTTCACCCCCCTCGCGCTCAGGATGCCTAAACTGTTCCTATTACTTTTCACTACTTTTTTTTGGGGGGGGGCGGTGTTTTTGACCATGAGTGACGATGCCCTTGGGAGCTCGGACGCGCGCCGCTGTGGCAGCCCCAAAAGCCACTCGAGAAAGGAACGGGGGGGGGGAGGGAGGGAGAGAGAGGGGGGGTGCCTTTTTTTAAAAAGAGTCTCCTCCCCGTGTTCCCCCAGCTGCCCCAGCAACACCATCCCCCCGCGTGACGTCACCCGCAGCTCGGTCCACGAAGCGCCTGCCAAGAGGCTGCCCGCTCAAAGCGCTCCGGCGGCCGTCGGAGCAGGAGCGGGAGCGGTGAGGCGCGCGTCTTTGGCCCACGCCTCCCCCCCACCCACTTTACACACGCACGCGCGCGCGCACACACACACTCACACCCAGCCGAGCCGAGCCAAGCCGCCGCCGCCGCCTGTGAGCTTCGCAAAAGGTCCCGCCGAGCATCTCCGCGGAGAGGCGCGGGCCGGCCAGGCAGCGCTGAGCGTTAGTGGTCCTCCGCTCCCTTCGCGAGGCGGCCCCTCTCCTGGCCAGAAGCAGCAGCGGCGGCGGCGGCGGCGGCGGCGGCGGCTGATGATGGTGACCTCGTGGGGCAGGCTGAGCGCAGAGGCGAAGGAGGGCACTCCCCGCTCCTCCTGATGAGTGAGTACCGCAGTCCCTTCCTCTCCTGACAGCGTGCTTGCCTCCTTCAACCTCCCCCCCGCCCCCCCCCGCCGCCCACCTCCACGGCCCCCGTGCCCGTCATCCCAAGCAGCTAGAATTGGATACCGTTTCTGACCTTGCCAACTGGGGGAGAAGGACAAGGGATTTGAAAGGGGGGGGCATGCATTTCAGCTGAGGAGGGTCTCAAGGCGGGCTTTGATCTCTCCCCCCCCACACACACACATACACACGCACGCACACGCTGGCTTTCTCTGCCAGGGTAAGGCAGGGTTAATATGGAGGAAGTGTGGGGCTCAGGAGAGTTCAGGAGAGCGAAGGCTTTGGGGCGGGGGACACGCACGGGGGGTGGGTTTGAATGGTTTATGGGGGGGGGTGTTGATCCCGCCAGATTTCCTCCCCATCCCCAAGTGGTACAAGGGTGGTTGAATTGTGTAGAAAGTACAGAGAGTTGAGAACAAAAGGTTAGGGGAGCAGAGTACCCAAATGTCTATTTTATTTTTATTTATTTTTTTGTATGAGGGGGTCAGAATTCGTAGATGTCTCTTTTGAGAGAAGGGGAAGAGAAGTGAAATTCTAGTTGCTTTGGCTCTTTCTCCTTCCCTCCCCCCTCCCCGCCCCCACCTCTCAACTATCACCACGGAGAGATGCAGAAATAATGACTGGATGGGTTTAGAAAGTATTGCGTGAAAGATCCTGGAAGTCCTGTAAATCAAGGGATTTACAGTGCCAAGATATCAAAAACTTGATGTGCAGGTCTGGTGTGTGTGTGTGTTGGGGGGGGGGGGGCTTTAGTTCTTTTGTACGCTCCCATCCAATATCCGGCATTGGAAGGTTGAACTTGAATCATATTCGGGTGAACAAGGTAGGGTGGAAGAGAGTCCCAGGACAAGAGACCTGATTCTGCAGGTTTCTTATATATATATATATATATATATGAGGTAGTGGGCATTCATTCCATTATACACATGTTATCTCTCCACCTATCCTCCTGGATGAAATAAGAAATGAATGAATTTTACAGGAAGGAGAAGCAGGAAAAAAAAGGACAGAGGAAGAGAAAGGAGTCTTTTCTCTGATCCAGTTTTTCCAGCTTTTCTGCCCAATGACAGTATCCAATGGAGGCGTTGGTTACAGCTCTTGATTACTTGATGGGATCAGTGGTGAGCGACTGGGGTGGAAATTGTAGAGCTGAGCCGGTCATAGCAGTGAGAGCCTTTTGATTACTGTGGAAATGTGGGAGGTGGGGAAAAGACCGTTGATTGGGGCAAAGCTGGTGGCGGTGGGGGGAGGGAAGATGGCACTCCTGCCTCACACAAAAGGGGCCTGGATAGGTTGGTTATAGGGTTCCCACGGCAAGGGAGTGCATGAATGGGGCAGGGGAGAGGAGATGGGGGAGAGGAACTCCAGAGGTGGGCATGTCAAGAGAATCGCTTTAGTCATAATGCAAGAGGCAGAGGGAGGAAGAACTCAGGGATTCTAGAGTTAAGTAGGGCATGGGCTCTTAGCGAGCTGATGCTTCCCACATCTCCCCCCCTCCCCATTCCCAGGAATTCAGGGCTGGCGGTGAGGAGGGTGGAGCTCGCAGTGAATAAGTTGGTTAAGAGAGCTTGGAGAAGAGGGAGAGCTGTATAAGACGCCAAGGTGCAAGGGGGAAATAGGGAATGGAAGAGGAGACGTGAAAGGTGAGAAGGGATTAATCTATACATAGCAGTTATACTGTCATCGTACCGTTATCATAACTGTTGGTGCCCACTGGTGTCGTGTACCAATAGTTACGATAGTGGTATGTTAATGTATAAGTGCTATGTGTAGATTCAGCCAAGGTCTTTGGCTGGGTGAGGAGGCTCTGGAATCCATAATAAGGGGGAGCTGTGAGGAACTTGGCACAGAACTATAGCACTGCTCCCCTGCTGGGGGCCACCTCCCCAGCCGGGCAATTATGGATTTCTTTTCTTAACAGGGGTTCTGCTTTCTCCCTTCTTGCCTCCCTCAAGGTTTGACTGTAGGTGCCAAAGTGGGCTTGACGGCACACAAAGATGCTGAAGGGTGTTTGGCTGCTCAGTGTGTTCACAGTGGCTGGGATCTCACTGACAGAGAGCCGCAAACCTGCCAAAGACATTTGCAGCAAGAGCCGCTGCCCTTGCGAGGAGAAGGAGAACGTGCTGAATATAAATTGCGAAAACAAGGGATTTACCACCGTCAGCCTCCTGTTGCCTCCACCATCCAAAATCTATCAGCTCTTCCTCAACAGTAATGCCTTCACCCGCCTCTACCCCAATGAGTTTGTCAACTACTCCAATGCTGTGACCCTGCACCTGGGCAACAACGACATGCAAGAGATTCGAACTGGGGCCTTTGTAGGCCTTCGGACCCTAAAGAGACTACACCTCAATAACAACAAGTTAGAAATCTTACGGGAGGACACTTTCCTAGGTTTGGAGAGCCTGGAATACCTGCAGGCTGACTATAACTACATCAGTGCTATTGAAGCTGGGGCTTTCAGCAAGCTCAACAAACTGAAAGTGTTGATCCTCAACGACAACCTGCTGCTGTCGCTGCCTAGCAATGTGTTCCGTTTTGTTCTGCTCACTCACCTGGACCTCAGAGGGAACCGGCTGAAGATGATGCCTTTTGCTGGTGTCCTGGAGCACATTGGAGGCATCATGGAGATCCAACTGGAGGAGAATCCATGGAATTGTACCTGTGACCTCCTGCCTCTCAAAGCTTGGCTGGACACCATCACCGTCTTTGTTGGGGAGATTGTGTGCGAGACCCCTTTCAGGCTGCACGGCAAAGATGTCACCCAACTCACGAGGCAGGATCTCTGCCCTCGGAAAAGTGCAGGTGACACTAACCAGAGAGAGAAGCACCCTTCCCACTCTGACACGCACATCCAGAGGTTTCCTCCAACAGCTAACTCTGCCATTGGTGCTACTCGGGCTCCGAAAGCCAGCCGCCCACCCAAAACAAGGAACCGCCCAACCCCACGAGTCACAGTGTCTAAAGACAGGCAGATTTTTGGGCCAATCATGGTGTACCAGACCAAGTCTCCCGTGCCACTCACTTGCCCAACTGGCTGTGTCTGCACTTCTCAAAGTTCTGACAATGGGTTGAATGTCAACTGTCAAGAGAAAAAAATTGGCAACATCTCTGATCTACACCCTAAGCCCACCAGTCCAAAGAAACTCTATCTGACAAGCAATTACTTGCAAACAGTCTACAAAACAGATCTCTTGGAATACAGCTCCTTGGATTTGTTGCATTTGGGAAACAACAGGATTGCAGTGATCCAAGAAGGTGCCTTCTCTAACCTCACCAGTTTACGCCGACTCTATCTCAATGGCAATTACCTTGAGATCCTGTACCCTTCCATGTTCGAAGGGCTGCACAGCTTGCAGTACCTCTATTTAGAGTATAATGTGATTAAGGATATCCTGCCACATACCTTTGATGCACTGGGTAACCTTCACCTGTTATTTCTGAACAACAACCTACTGAGGTCCCTGCCTGACAATGTGTTTGGGGGCACCACCCTGACGAGACTCAACCTGAGGAACAACCATTTCTCATACTTGCCTGTGCGAGGGGTCCTTGAGCAACTTTCGGCTCTAATTCAGATTGATCTCCAAGAAAACCCTTGGGATTGTACTTGTGACATCATGGGGCTGAGGAACTGGATAGAACGAGTGACGGAGCAAAACAACCAGCAGTCAGGGGCCCCTGTTGTTATAAATGAAGTGATCTGTGATTCTCCAGCCAAGCATGCTGGAGAACATCTCAAGACCCTGAGCAAAGAGGCCATCTGCCCAGAGAATCCCAACCAGTTAGATTCTTCTTTCTTGTCACCAAAGTTGAACACGGATGTCCCACAAACCTTCAGTATCTTTCCCAGCTCCTATCCAGAAATACGCACTGAAGTCCCTCTCTCTGTCTTAATTTTGGGCCTTCTGGTTGTGTTTATTTTGTCTGTCTGTTTTGGGGCTGGTCTGTTTGTCTTTGTTCTCAAACGCCGCAAGGGCATGCCAAGCGTGCCCAGCAGTGCCAACAACCTCGACGTAAGTTCGTTCCAGTTGCAGTATGGGTGCTACAACAGCGATACACCTGATAAAGCTGAAGGGCATGTGTATAATTACATCCCACCTCCTGTTGGCCAGATGTGCCAGAATCCCATCTACATGCAGAAAGAAGGTGACCCTGTGGCTTACTATAGGAATCTCCATGAGTATAGCTATAGTAATCTTGAGCCGAAGAAGGATGAATCGGCTAGTCTAGCATTTACAATTACTGCAGCAGAAATGCTGGAGAAGCAGGCCTTTCCAAGAGAGCCAGAACTGCTGTATCAAAACATTGTGGAGAGGGTCAAGGAACTGCCCAGTGGAAGCCTTGTCCATTATAACTTTTGCACCCTTCCCAAAAGGCAGTTCACCCCTTCCTACGAGTCGAGGCGACAAAACCAGGACAGGATAAATAAAACGGTTTTGTATGGGACTCCGCGGAAATATTTTACAGAACAATCCAAACCTGAGCTTCCTTTACTGCAAGGAAAACTACAGACTGAACCAGACTACCTCGAAGTTCTGGAAAAACAAACTGCCATTAGTCAGCTGTGAAATGGGGGGGGGAGTGGGGAGGTCTGGGGCGGGGAGGAATTCATTAACTGTGGGAGGAGACAAATCTTTAAAAAATAACTAACCCAATTCCAAACTTGACACACCAATGTGATTTGTCATATCCTCGAGAGTTTCCACATTTTAAATTCTCGAATAATCCTTATACAACGCCAGGGCTACGATGGGTGCTTTTTGCTATGTTCCCTTTTAAGTTATTCCTTGCATTCCCACCCCCCTCCCAGCCCTTTAGGAACACGGGCTGAATGAATGTTTCTACAAGAGATTTTGTCTACATTTATTTCTAGGGGGCATAGGGCAGTGGAAGGATGTTAGGAAAAAAGGTTTCCCCCCTCCCCTGCTGCCACACACACACACACACACATCTGAAAGGTAAAAATAATGTATTAAATAGATGGTCTCCAAATATTCTCTCTCCCCATCTTTAGATTAGAACATTTCTTCCCCGCCCCCCCTCCAGCCCACTCCTTTCTTTTTTTGTAAATAATAATGTCAGTACAGCTCTTTCAATTACCAAGTACAGCCACTGGGTGTCACCTTTGTGTGTGTGTGTGTGTGTGTGTGTGTGTGTGTGTTAAAGTGCCTTTGCACTTTAAGTACGTTATTACTTAATTGTTGCGCTTAGCTTTGATAAATTTGAATCTATTTTAATGTATTGTATTTTTGAAATTAAAAACAAAACAACATGTAAAATAGACCTACATGTCGGCTGCATTCAACCGAAAGGGGCTGTTGCTTCTCTGACAGCAAAATCGGCCCATCTCTAAGTGAGGCTAGTTTTAAGATTTTTTATAGACTGAATTGTAAATTCGCCCTTTACCTGTGCCAGTCTCATCTCTCTCTGTCTCTCTCTCTCTCTTTCTCTGTCTCTCTCTGGCCTTGTTTTACATGAAACTTTGAAATCGACTAAGAATTTAGCAATGGATTGGGGTACTTGGCTGCCTCAGTTGGGAGTGATAGTTCATTAATAAAAAAGTAATTTAACATCGAAGCCAAGCAGCTTGCTCAAGAGATGTCCCATCATTATCTTCCAGGTCCTAACACCATCGCAATGTTCAGCCTTTTTTTTTCCCCCCCAGGTTATTTGCTTAATTAAGAGAACATTACTTTACCTGTATTTTTTTCTGCATTAAAGTTAGATATTTTTATACATTTAATGACAAGAGCTTACATTTCTAATGATGGGGGATAAAAATGAAATGGATTCTCTTACTTTCAGGTGTAATATGTTGTTTATGGTAAACATGTCTCCCACTGGGATCACCCTGAATAAGGAAAGGTGCTTGTTTAACATTAAGCAACCATGCAAAAGATTGTCAGAGGCTGGATTCGAACCTACAACCTTTTCAGAAAACCTATATAAGGTCTTGTATTTTCTGTTACATTTGGCCAAATCTAAATGAGAGGCAGAATTCCCCTCCCCCCATCCCCACAATCCTAAACAAAATAACAAGAAATGAATAAATATCTAAATGGGGCAGAATATCATTTGATATCATGGTGAGGTTTTTAATAAGTGGGGCATGAGCCAGTCCCACTGATTTCCAAAGGAAAGAGTTGCAGATGTACATCATTCTGCCAAGGGAATTGAAAGGCTATTGCAGGAAGGGTGCAAAAATCCAGATGCCCAGTAACCAGTAGCACCTTTTAAAAAATAGCCATGACACCTACCCTGCAGAAGAGAATGAGGAGTAAGTTTGCCTTCCTATGTGCTCTGCTGGGTATGGAACCTGGTTGGAAGATAACCATGTGTCCCTTTTTTTCTTTTCTTTTTTTTCTTTTTTTTTTTTTTTACAAAGGACAGTCCTTAATTTGAAGGGCTGTCAGCAGACTGTCCTCTATTTTCAAGATGTCCTCTATTTGAAGGGCTGTCCAGCCCAGGTCCGGTTTACAGATCAGAACGAAGATTTGTGCCTTGGAGTTGTCCATCAACAGCATCTGGACAACAGAGTCAGGACAGGAGGCAATTATGTCATCTGGTCACAGTCTTCCACATTCTGGTGAGATGTACTGTATTTCTATTCAAATTATAGCAATTTTTCCTAAATTTGCATCTTTAAATATAAATTAGCATGTGCAAATGTTATGAAAATTGATGTCCTCTTTTTTGGGAGGTTCATGAGTGGTCACCTTACCTATTTCCCACCCTCTTGTTTTAGTAGTCGCTAATTGTAAAGCGCAGCAACATGGTGGAGGAAGGACTTCCCAGTCACAGGCTGTGACTTCCAGCTAGGCCTGTGCCCAGCATGTCTCAATTAAGAGCTGCCCAGGAGAAAGAGGGGAGGGGAGAGATCAGTGCGCAGGAAGAAGTGTAGGCTCTTTCCTCTCACTGGCAAGCTCGGCACTCCACACTGGCTCCTAGGAAAACTGCAGGGAAAAAAGCAAACAAGCAAATAAACAAGCAAACAGAAACAGGATGAAAGCATCTCCATGTGCAGTGCAATAGAAACGCATACCCAATGTGCTTCAAGCTCTCCATGCTTAATCAAGGGCATTTTAGCACTCAATTCATAAGAGACAGGTTATCTTCCCTTTGATTGTTTTTTGTCCTTACATAACACATGCATCTGTTTTTGATAGCAACTTTGGATATTTTCTCTCTTTTAAAAATAAACAAACAAACTCCAGTGCATTAGAGCATCTCTTTGTTGTTGTTGTTGTTCAGTCATTCAGTCGTGTCCGACTCTTCGTGACCCCATGGACCATAGCACGCCAGGCCTTCCTGTCCTGCGCTCTCTCCCGGAGCGTGCTCAAGTTCATATTCATTGCATCCGTGATGCTATCTAGCCATCTCATCCTCTGCCGTCCCCTTCTCCTTTTGCCTTCAGTCTTTCCCAGCATCAGGGTCTTTTCCAGGGAGTTTTCTCTTCGCATTAGGTGGCCAAAATATTGGAGCTTCAGCTTCAGTATCTGTCCTTCCAATGAGCAGTCAGGGTTGATTTCCTTTAGGATTGACTGATTTGACCTCCTTGCATTCCAGGGGACTCATAAGAGTCTTCTCCAGCACCACAGTTCGAAAGCATCGATTCTTCGGCGCTCAGGATCATGATGGACTCCCTTTACACGTGCTTCCCCCCCCCCCATCTTTTCCCCCTTATCTGAGTCTTCCATATGTTTCATTATATACCCACTAGATGGCACTGTGGTCCATCTCTTCTTATTGTGGGGTTTTTCCTCTTTTCACAAGGGAACTCAAGCAGAACATGAGTGCGGTAATTCGATAGCTCATTATCTCTGATCTTTTAAAAAATGGAATAAAGGTAAGTTAGAGCAGGAGATGCCCTGGAGGTTAACAACGTCATCTAAAGGATCTGAAAACTTCCATGAGTAACCAATCTCAGCAATAAGATGAAAGCTCTCTGTAAAGAAGCCCTTAGTCCTGTTCTCTTGTTTATAGATAAAACAACGACAACAACAAAACCTCACTGGCTCCAACATTTGGCAAAAATATTTGCTGCACACCTCTTTGTATAGCTACTTAATTTTAGCCAGAGCATTTTTTTAACCCTTCACCATTAAGTGATACCAGTATTTCTTGTCCTCCTATTATGCTGTAGGTTTATGTCTTCAGTTTAATTTTTATCATGGCTGCTTTCAATCTCTGTTTATTTCCCTAAAACATGGAACCTGTTTTAATTAACAAAAGCCTGATAGATCTTTATTAGCCTTTAAATCATTTTTCCCCCTAGGTGCAAACATAATTGATTATGGAGACTTGTCTCTTCTCCTCCTCTTCTTCCCAACAAATTGCTCTTATTTACAACAAAACCAGTTTTGTTTTTGTCTATTGTAAATCCTTATGCAACTGGAATGGTGCTCAGCATATAAAGTAGGGCAAGCCTTTCAATTCCTTATTAAAGCAATTGATGGCTTCTGAAAGGAGCACACTGTTTCCTTTTCATAAATAGGTTACCGGACATAATAATCCTTTTATTATCATGTGGGTACAGAACTGGACCCTGTCGGATGGAATTTTCAAGCTTTTGCAGTTACTGATGATATCTACTGATGGGAAGGAATCTTAAGCCACAGGATTTTATTTTATTTTTTTTGTTATTATAAATGCTGGCAGTCAAAGCTGTTTTAATTGGAGCAAAGCCAACAGGAAGTAGCCTTATGTAATGTTTCAGCACAAAACGTGGGCCTCCTTGAAGGCTGCTATATAGCAAACATTCTTCTCCTTTCTTTTGTGACATCTGCATAATTGTTCTTTAACGTGTTAATTCTCTACATTTAGATCCCATAAATTCCCATTCACCCACCCTGCCACCATCCATTAGATCAGGTTTCATACTGACAAGCCAGTTGGAGAATCAGCCTTCAAAAACTAGTGTAGCTTCAAGGAGGAGAAGTGGTACTCCTTTAGCAGAAACTGGAACACTAAGTTGGAATAGCATTGAGAGAGGTATTTGAGAACATCTGAAAGCACCTTATTAAAGATTCTGTCTTACAAAAAACTGTTTCATGCTTAAAATGCTTGAGAAAACAGATGGAAGATGGTTTGTTTGTTTTTAAAGCATTTAATGAATCAGTTTGTTACAGGTTTTCTTTCCAGATGTATTCCTGTTTATGTCTTACATGAGCAGACTGCTTTTACCTGGAAAGAGCTTCGAGTAAAATTTTTTGGGGCCAGATAAACACACACACCAGTTTATTTGTTTAGTTTTTCTTGTTCAGCAAATAATCAGGGTAGTTTCAATCTTCATATCACTTGCTGCAGTGTAAGTCAAAGAACAAAGCATAGTGGGTTAATTTGATAAAAGATTTCTATTTTGCTTCACCAGGTGTGACCCACTGGGGTAAGAAAATACATCCTCCCTCACACAGCATATTGTTAAATTAATCCTCCACCCCCCCACACACACATACACACACCCTTCCTCTAAGCATTAGGGACAACTACCCATATAGGATGATCCCATGGATTTATACCCCAGTAATATGCCTTTGGCAAGATTTTGCAGATAAATTCTGTTCACACTCAGATGAGATGATGCAATTGTGGACTACAGGCCTGATACAGTCCACAATTGCCTGATACAGGCAGTATCAGGGAGAAGGCTAAGCTAGCACTGTTGTTCCTGACATCTTTTTTTTGGGGGGGGGGTTCAGTGCTGGGGGCAGGGGAGTATGTGCGGATAAACCTTTATAAGGAAGACCATTTGATCTCACTCCTGCAGTCTGAAATGGTACAATCCAGGAAGAGTGTTACCATTTAACTCAGGAGAGTTGAACCTCTTTCAGCTGAGGGCTGGATTCAATTGTGGAGAAGATCTCAGGGCCCGCTTTCTGGTTGTTGTGTGAGTGTGGCCAAAGCTGAAAGGGGGCAATCCCAAACGCAAAAGGGGGGGATACTAACAATACCTCAAATACCAGTGTATTTTAGCATAAAGCTCTTCTTGCCAAGAATTAAGCCTTGGGAGAGGCATTTCAGCCTTGTAGAATGGGGGGAAACTGTGGGAAAGCTGGGAAACTATAACTGGAGGAAAGGAGTGGGGCCAGGGAAAGAGTGTGTGACCATCTGTGGAACCCTGGATTGGGACCCCAGGATGACTGGGTTTGGCCAGTGGGCCTGTGGTTCAACACTCCTGATTGTGCAAACTAGACCTTCTTGCTCTACACACAAGTTTAGTGTGTGTTTGCGTGTGTGTGTGTGTGTGTGTGAGAGAGAGAGAGAGAGAGAGAGTCAGCGAGCGAGCGAGCGAGCGAAGGGAGGTATATGCACACACAGTATAATTTAGAACTTTTTTGCATTAAAAAAAAATGCTAAGGGAAAATAAACATCCATGCAACATTCACACACATACAGTCCCCCCCCACACACACACACATTTGTAGGGAAATCATTGTGTGTGGATGGATAATTTAGTCACTAGATGGCACTGGATTTAGTTGTATCTGCAGCTGCATCTGGGTGGAGTGAGTGGTTTCCCATTGCTGTTCTGTTGTTGTTTAAGACTGTCATTCTTAGGGATGTACGAAAGTGACTTACCTGTTCGCGGATTATGTTTATGGTGGGGGGGAGGTGTTCCGTCCCTCCCCCCGGAATCCTCGACGGTGGGGAGGCACTCCATTCCTCCCCCCCAGAATCCTCGAACGACCGGCTGTGCTCCACGGCAGCTCCGCGGAGCAGCTGGCCAGGCCCAGCCAGGCCAGAGCTGTCCACAGCCGGATTTCCGGCCGCGGAGGGCTCTGGGTAAAAAAAAAAAAAAACGCCTAAATCTTTACATAGGCTAAAATGGCAAATCAAAAGGGGACGCAAATAGCACCTGCTACGCTATTTGCGTTCCCCTTTATTTTCGCCATCATAGTCTACATAAATATTTACGTAGACTAAGACAGCCAAAAAGAAGGAACGCAAATGGCGGCGGCCGTAGCCACCGCCATTTGCGTACGCAGGGTTGTTGTTGTTTTTAACACACCAAGCCATGATAGGCTAAGGCTACATAAAGATTTACGTAGCCTATCACGTCTTTTTTTTTTTTTTAGCAAGACTGGAAATGGTGGTGGCGGCAGCTGGTCGGAAGATCAGCCGCCGACGCCGGAGCCTCTGCCAACCGGAAGATCCGCCCCAGATAAGTCTCATCCCGGGGGGGATCCGTGGGGGGGTGGGGGATGGCAGGCCATTCCAACACAGATTTTGGGGGGCCGAATGCACTGGCATTTGGCCTCACCGAGATCCATGGCAGAATTCTCTGCCATCCCTAGTCATTCTCTAGCTTCCTGAATGATGCTGCCTCTAAGCCTTCCATAATATGGTGTCAGGAGTTAATTTTAAACCCACAGATTCCTATCAAAGCAAAGAAAATGGCACAGTTTTCTGCGCTAGAAACCTTCATCTCTAATAGTCCTGCAGCATGACTGGAGGCCTGAATGGAAAGGAAGGTTTGCTTTCCATAAAGCGTCACAAGAGGAATGAATGGTGCAAGTAAGTTCACTCCTTTATCCTATGGGGAAGGAAGTCAGCAATGTTTGTACATCTGCTATGTTTTCTGAACAAGGACATCAGCTAAACTACGAGATCGTTCTAGCCAAGTTGTATACCACTTTCATCCCTGGCAGGAATGTGTTTTATGAGAGGCCTGCTTCAGACCTCAGGAGCCTAGAGGAATGATTGGGTCATTTGTTAGAGCCTTGCATGGCCAGGCTGATGCTGTGAGTTGGCTGATAAAAAAGGAGGAGCACCTTAGAGAGAGATTCCCACTTGGAATTCCTCTAGAAAGTTCAGTGCTCTGAAAGAATACAGCCAGTAGATGACTAAGGGCACAATCCTATGCATGTTTAGACAGGGGGAAAAAAAGTCCTACAACTCTCAGCATACCTCAGCCTGCTGGGAGTTGTAGGACATTTTTTTCTGTCTAAACATGCATAGGATTGCGCCCTTAATTGCTTTACCATCTTCAAAGCCATGACGATGGTAAAACAATCTGAGTTCATCAAAACCCAGAAAAGTGAACAACGACAATGTGGAAGTGACTTGAAAGAGGTAACTCCACTCCACAAAACACTAGAAGCAGTTGCAGCAGCCATTTTGGAAAAGGAAAATTCACTCCTCATAAACCACTGTGTAGCCAAAACCTAACCCAAACAACCAAACAATAACAACAAACAGCCTTTCAGCATACACTGAATTGAAAGCCAGTGTGGTGTAGTGGCTAGAGTGTTGGACTGGGAGCCGGGAGATCCGGGTTCTATTCCCCACTCAGCCATGGAAGCTCACTGGGTGACTTTGGGCCACTCACAGACTCTCAGCCCAGCCCACCTCACAGGGTTGTTGCTGTGAGGATAAAATGGAGAGGAGGAGGATAATGTAAGCCGCCTTGGGTTCCTTGCAAGAGGAAAAAAGGCAGGATATAAATGCAATCAATGAATCAATAATACACAAGAAGTGGAAATGCTCATAATATTAGAGGGTTTTCCCTTGCTAGAGAAGCACAGTGCAGGTAGTGTTCAAAAATAGGACATTTTGCTATCTTGCGTCATGCCCAGATAGTGCAAGCAGTGACCACAACTGTACCTCCCCCCACCCCGGTTCCATATTTTGTAAAGACACCATCCCTCACCCTCCCAGGAAAATTGAATTAACTATTTGTGGGATGACAGATTTAATTTCAAAACTGATTCAGGAGCACTTGTCACCATTATTTCAGATGAGACCTTCACAGGATTCCTGAGCCCTGCCAGATCTGCATAAGGCAGAAAGAGTTTTGCATTGCCCACAGGGTATCCTACAGTGTTCTGGATGCCTTAGCACATGGACAAGCTACAAAGAGGTTGCTTGTTCACTGTGTGTTTTCATCATGTATTTGATATGAGGTCATAAACTGAATAAACTATCCTCAGTCATGGAGTAGCTTCCAGAACGAGACTGCTGAAACGGGGAGCGGGGGGAGGATTGAAGGCAGACACTGGTGTGCTAAAAGTTGTTCCTGTGGACACTAGCCTGCATGTGTGTAGGGCTAAAGTGTGGAGGGGAACAGGGCATGCACAAATGTTCCACCTCCAGCATCCCCTTGCAGCTGATACCCAGTAAGACCTTGGTGTATTGAGCATGAGAATCTGAAGAGGTTTGTGTAAGCATGTTCAGTGGAACACATTTACAGAGTTCCAGCAATTGCAAACCCTGCCTTATCAGACAGGCACACTAGAGCTGGGGCACACTTTACAGGCACACTTTAGCCCTATACATAGGCAGCTGAAAGTCTACATAGGGCTTGTTTTAAGATTTGACATCAAACCCTACAGTATACAAACACTCTGAAGAATCCTCATTCTCTTACTCCTTAAGGTGGAAATGGAGCAGGAAAGGATGAAGGAACATGGCACATGGGAGCTCCCCCCTCCCTTTTTCATCCCCAAATTCCACCCCCACCCCCCGCAGTAGGGTTAAAAAGAAGAAATGTCCCCACTGATTCCAATGGGGACTTTTTGCCTTTCTTTAACTCCCCTCCACACTTCCCCCAAGGGATAAAAATGGGAATTTGGGGATGAAAATGGGAGGGGAAGCTTAAATCCCCCCTTCCAAATCACCATAGTCCCAATCCAAATTAGGGCCACATGTGCTTACACTCAAGTAAGTAAGCCAAGCATTCATAGCTCTGTTATGAACGATTAGCAGCATGTTTACTTTGGGCCTAACATTACTGAACTGAGATGCTTTCTGAGAATGGTGAACTATCTAGGTCTATATTTGCAAGGCATCTCCACAAATACACAATCCCTAAATACATTACTGAAATCCCTCATGTCCTGGTTTTGGGGAACTTGAAGCTGCTTTTGAAAAGATGAAGGATATGATGTCCAACGCCTCAGTCTTATAGGGCTCCTTCACATGGAGCTTTTATCCTGCAATTGAGATGGCTCCTTCACGGAAGCTTGCGGGCTCTTTACATGATGCCGTGACCCTCCAGGGCATATCCTGCACTAAATGCCCTTTGTTCCATTTTTAAATAGATAGCAGATAATGAGCTATCAAATTACCCTGTTGTGTTCCTCTTCAGTTTCCTCCGTGAAAAGAGGAAAAGTGGCTAGGGATGTGGGAGAAATCCTCCATGGACCCCAGTGAGGCTGGACTGGATTCAAAAGAATCCAGCCTTTGGAGTCCGTGGAGGATCGGAAGACTTACGTAGCCTATTTGCATAGCCTATCACATGAAAAAACAGGGACGCAAATGGCATCCACTACGCCATTTGCGGCCATAAAGGTCTTACTTTAAGCTAAATGCAGCCCTTTACGGCTGTATTTACCTTAAACTAAGACCTTTACGGCCGCAAATGGTGTAGTGGACACCATTTGCGTCCGCAGTCAATCAGCCCAGCCAGCAATACAGCAATGGCGGCCGTATCGCTGGCACTTCAAAGCTGGCCAGCAGCTCCGCAGAATCTCCACGGAGTGGAGCCGGCTGGCCAGGACTCCAGGGGGGAGGGATGGATCGCTCCCCCCCGCGGACACCTCCCCCCCCCAGGAATGGCAGGTAAGCCATCCACCCATCCCTAAAAGTGGCAGGAAGAGGAGCAAGATCAATGAAAGATAATGCAAAACTCAGCGATGGGGAGAAGGAGGGGGGAGGGGGTGGGGGAAAAGGAAGCACATGAAAAAGGGAGTTGTTGTGATCCTGCATTTACAATGGAAGCAGAAAGCCCCATTGTAAATGCAAGATTTTAGGCTTGTGTAGAGATGCCCACAGTTTTATGATGCCAACAAGACTGCAATGGTTAGCGCTGGTGCAACTAGGTGGAGAGCTACTACAACTGCATGGTTCAGAATGGATACCTGCTCCAGAACTATCACCCAACCAGAAAACACTAAGCACAGATCAACAAAGAGTGTCTTGCTGGTACTGGACGTGACGTACATAATGAACAAAATGTATCCTGCAATTGGTGCAGAAGAATAGGTCAACACAATGGAAGGAACCTTGGACCACTAGAACCTGGTAAAGACTTATGCCTGATCTGTGTCAATTGGGAGGCTGATATTATTTGATTGTTGTAGAGTGTATTGAGATACTCACCTTGTTATTTATTTATTTATTTATTTATTTATTTATTTATTGCTACACTACCCAATAACCGAAGCTCTCTGGGAGATTCACAGAAATTAAAACCAAACAGCACATAATAAGACAATATAAAATATATAGCACATTACAACCACAATATAACAATACAACCACAATAAAGCCTAGCAGCAGTGCAGGAATTTAAAATACAGTTTTAAAACAGCAAAGCTAAAAGTCTAGAAAGCTAAAATGCTAAAATGCCTGGGAAAATAAAAAGGTCTTCACCTGGCGCTGAAAGGAATACAATGTAGGTGCCAGGCAAACCTCACCAGGGAGCTCATTCCACAGCCGGGGTGCCACAGCAGAAAAGGCCCTCTTCCTAGTAGCCACCCGCCTCACTTCCTTTGGCAGGGGCTCATGGAGAAGGGCCGATGAGGATGATCTTAAGGTCTGGGCAGGCACCTTGCTTGACGTTACCTGCCATACTGTTGTTGCACAGCCAAAGAATAAATCTGTTTACTTTGGCATACCAGATTAATTTATGACTGACAGGCTAGCGCAACCCAATTCATGGCAGCAGAACTCCAGTCATTCTGAACATCTTACAACTTCCACCACATTGCCACTAGCCCTCAAGATCCTCAAGCACATGGGGAGGCAGACAGTCATCCAGACTGCAAAGGAAAAATTGAGAAAGAATGACCACGTCTTCCAAAGATCTGGTATTGCTCTTCCTAAGGGACAATTCCCCTTAGAATTATTGAGAGGGTTGCAAAATAAAATAAATTCACTTAAATGCACATTAGGAAAAAAATAGGACGAATCCTTGTCTTTTAAAGATATGTTTTATTTAATTGTTTTTACCTGGTTTTATCTGCCCTTTATCCAATTTTTTATATTGGTATGTGACCATAATAAAATAATTCAATCAGAATGACCACATATTGGTCAAGTTGACACCACTGAGAGCTACTGGAGATAGCTCAACAGAAATACAAGTGGGAAGACAAATTGAAACACTTGTTCCAAGCATAGAGAATGTATCATTCCAAAGTGGCCCGACCTTGCCAGACAACCAAATTAAATGCAATTATGAACATTTCTATACCTGGCACAATTCAGTGCTAGAACTACTGCATTTAGAAACAGGAGACTGAGTTTATGTCAAGCTCGATGGAGAAAAGTCATAGCAGACTTCAGCTACTGAACAAGGCAAAATATGAAATACCCAGATTATATTTTGTTGAGATCAAATGTGGAATATTAATAAAAACCAACAACATCTTTGCATCCCTGAGAAGATGCAATGGCCAGATGAGCAAGAAGTACCTGAGAACGCGAAGTTCATTTACTGAGACTCTGTCTGAGCTATCTTGTAAGACTGAGACTGACTTTTGTACTCAGATCATCACTCACTCCAGTCACGTTTTTCAGAAGCTTTTGAAATTTAGAGATGAGTAACTGAATTCTTGAACTAATGGATGTTTCAACAGTACTTATTTAATTGTTGTTTCTTTAAACAAAAGGGGAAGATGTGTGGCTAGTGTTATTATACAGTCTAGTCACTAGGTAGCACTGGACTTAAATGTAACTGGGTGGAGTCAGGAGTTTAAGAAATTAAACTTAACTGGGGAAATGAAATTGAAAATGAAACTTAAGTGGGAAATGAAACTACTCCTCTCAGGGATACCCCCTCCCAACAGAAAACTCCAGGCCTCTAAGCCTGACCTTTCCCCCTTTGCCTCTGTAGGTCTCCAACCTGCACAGGTCCCTTCCTATGTCCTATGAGACAGTACTGGGCAAGATTAGGGATGGAACAGGTGCCCGATTCCATCAGGAATCCAGTGGAACTGCCCTTGCTCGCACACCCGAGCCCCACTTACCAAGCCCCTACCCCTATTCACCCCCTGCCTGTGCTCATTGAATGGCCTGCACTCACCCAGGTGGCCTCATTAAGCTTTGCGGTCACCATTTTTTGAGAAATAAAATGGCAATTACAAAAACGTGCATATTTGCATATGCACAGAAATGTACATGTTTATGAATGTCCATATTTGCATAGGTAAAAATGTACATTTTTGCAAATGCACATATTTGCATGGGCACGAAAATGCACATTTTTTGCAAAAAATCACATTGTCGCACATACACAAATATGCACATTTTTGTGATCACCATATTATTTGTCAAAAAATGGCAACCATGGAGCTTGACGAGGCCTCCAGGGTGAGTGTGGGCTGCTTGCTGAGTGCAAGTAGGGCCTGAGTGCAGTCTGGGACCAGTGAGTGGGGGCGGGGGCTGGGTGGGTACCCAGAAAACCCACACAGGGGTGGGTTTGCACATCCCTAGGCAAGATGGACCAAACAGTCTGACTGATTCAGGTCAATGCAGTCACATTTGTTCATATCTGCTTAAAAAGAAGAAAATACCATTTCTGGTTCTCTCAAAGACATTATTTAGCAAGAACTACACTGCATTCTCTGTTTTCTTGCTTGGCTTAGTCTTAAAGGTCAAACTTGTTTTTCACAAGTTGAAGACGGGAAGGAAGAAAATCTCCCCTCCACACACAGACATTTGCATCCTTCTCCAGTATTCAAGTACTAGATGAAGAGTCAGCTTAAGTTCATAGTCTGGGAAGATTCTAATGTGGGTACTTGGCAGCAATCTCAGAGAAATTGTTCAGCTGTAATACCAAAATATGGTTTGCAGTGATGTATGAACTAGAGAAAGCTGGATCTGTCAGTCCAAGTCTCTTTGATTGTATTGGGGGTTTTGAGCTCACTCCATCTCATTTTCACATGAGGTTGCAATTATTTATTTTATTTTTAAAAATCCATATGGACTTTCATGTGCACATTTATGTGCATCTTTAAATGTATACATTTTGGATGCATGTGCCTATTTATATTTTTTACATTTTGGAAATCATGCATCTTCTTTTACACATGTTTCAAATGTGTGCATGTTATCAAATAGTGTGTGTGTGTGTGGGGGGGGGTATTGTGCAATGCATTGCATGCTTGGTAATGTATGGATTTCTGACCACAAATTGTGTTCGGTTCCATGATGTGCAAATGGAGTAAATCAGTTAAAAGGACCCTCAATGGAGCAACTTAACATCCCTAATGTAAACCAACCCCACCTGTCTAGAGTTGATGGCAAAGTTTTCCCAAGTCAGTTTTGGATATGAATTCTTGGGGCTTGTAAAAGTCCATCCTAAATAAGAGGCGATCTTTTAAAAGCTTCTAAATTTTTCTCTCTCTCCAATCAAAATCCAAGCCAGAAAAGGGGTTCCTGGCTTCCCATCCATGCCACCCTTCACTGTCAGGTGGCTTTGCTTAAAAATACAGACTGAACAAAATCCTCAAGCATCCCTAGTGAGGACTCTGACATTAAAAATAATGGAATGCTCATCCTCCTTTCAAAATAAAATCTCAGTGCATGCAGCATCAGCATCCCCAACGTGAGTATTCAATATGAAGGGATTTTTATTTGGGTTTGTTTGTATGGTGGAGCATTCCATCCTGTTTGCCAGGGCCAGCCCTACCATTAGGCAGAGCGAGGTGGTTGCCTCAGGCAGCAGATGCTGGGAGGTGGCAGCAAGGTGTTGGTGAAAAGCGTGTGCCGTGCTGCTTGCCCTGTAGCTCCTAATGTAACCGGCTGCCTTTAGGTGCAGTGGAGTACACTGTCCCATTGCCAGTACTGAAGAAAGATTCAACCGCCAGTCCAGTCAGCTTTTGTACATGAAATGGGAGGGGCCACCATCTTGTTATGTACTTCAGGCAGCACAATGAATTGGGCTACTCCTGCTGTTTACCCCAGTTTGCAGGCGGAAGAAGTAAAGTCCTGATCCATATTTGCTACCTCACTACAAGGTGGCTTAACTCTTGAGGGCTGAACAGACATCGGGTTGAGTTCTTGGTACAAACAAACTCAAATGTTACAAATAAAGCCTTCTTTAAAGAGAATTGACCTTCCTTCGGAACACAAATGCTGGGTTTTCAAACTTTTCATGAGTGAAATGAGATAGTGAAAATGTTAATGAAAGTGTTTTCTTTTCTCCAGTTCTTTCAAGATAATCACTGTTACAGCTTGTGATTTTTTTCTTCTTTAATTACCACTGCGGCACACTGCAAATGCCATTTAACATCGGGGTAGGGACAGGAAGAATCACTTTTGAGTTAAAGAATATACAGGAAAAAAGCAGGCACCCCTCAGAAACTTGGGCTTCTTTTTTTGTTTTTTTCCCCCTACACTGGTTCCTAAACTGGAAGAGAAACAGAACAATTGTACTTTCAAAATAAGATAATTAAGGACGCAATCCTATGCAGATAGGCGGCCACCTCCAAACTTGGAGGCGACCACCTTACCTATCAGATGCAGGGCAGGAGAAGCACGGAGGGGATCATTCCCTCCATGCTCCTCCTGCCCTGAATTTTAGGCTAGACAGCCACTTTCGGCTGTATAGCTGCAGGAGGGTGGAGAGAGAGAGGAGGCTGCTGGATGACACATAGAATGTGTTGTAATGGCATTTCCACCCTCCCTGCCCTGGAATGCCCCCCAGAATGCCCCATTTTGGCTGCTCCGTGCTCCTCTTGTGAGCACAGAGCACGGGACTGTTCCGCGCTGACCGCGAAGCAGCGTGGAAAGGGGCGGAAGGTCAGTCCCCGGAAAACCAGATATCCTATGGGTGTCTAGCTGCTGACTAGCAGCCATAGGATTGCTCCCGGAGTCTATTCGGATTATTCTCCCTCTCTTTCTCTTCTTTTTTTTTCCTGATTGGACATGCAGCCACACATTTTATTATTATTTTAATCCTAGCTAGTAAGCAAGGTGAATCAATGAGGGTGTCTCTTTTTTTTGTTTCTTTTTTGTTGTTTAGGAATACATGCTTCATTTCCTTTGAATGCAGACAAATTGGAAAAGGTTCAAAGGAGGGCAATGAAAATGATCAGGGGACTGGAAACAAAGCTCTCTGAAGAGAGACTGAAGGAACTGGACATGTTTAGCCTTGAGAAGAGAAGACTGAGGGGAGATAGGATAGCACTCTTCAAGTACTTGACTTGTCACAGAGAGGAAGGCTGGGACCTCTTCTCGATACGGAATCATGGGCTCAAATTACAGGAAGCCAGATTCTGGCTGAACGTCAGGAAAAACTTCCTGACTGTTAGAGCAATAGGACAATGGAACCAATGACCTAGGGAGGCAGTGGGCTCTCCCACACTGGAGGCATTCAAGATGAAGCTAGACAGCCACTTGTCAGGGATGCTATTTGTTTGCTTGTTTGTTTATTTGATTCATTAGCTGCCCATCTGGATGGCTACTCAGCCACTCTAGGCGGCGTACAATACTAATAACAAATTTACATAATCAACTGAACAACAACAACAACAACAAATACATAACAAAGCAACACTGCTCTAAAAAACCCTAATCCACCCCAAATTCCCACCTGAACAGCCAAGTTTGTAAAGCCTGGCAGAAGCTCATCAAAGAAGCCTTGACTTGGATTCCTGCACTGAGCAGGGGGCTAGACTTGATGGTCTTATAGGCCCCTTCAAACCCGACTATGCTATGATTCTATGAACACAAAGCCTAAATCATCTTGACTAGCCAGAGCTATAGAGAAGCCATTGTCTTTTTTCTTATTTATTTACTTACTTACTTACTTACTTACTCACTGACTCACTGACTCACTCACTTATTTTTGCTGAGAATCTTAGTAAGAATACAAGGGGTTAGCAAGACACCTTCCGTTAGGGAGATTAGGAGCAAAGTGGTTATTTTACAGGCAATGGCGGCATTTCTTGTTAATGGTTGACCCTTGGAGGAAAGGTTGTTCATCTTGGGTTGGTTCAGACATGCTTTCTCATAATGGTGTAGAGATAGAGAGAGGTTGGCCCCTGCTTTGCATGCATATGGTTGCAGGTTCAACCCCTAATTGAAAGGATCTGGGTAGAAACTCTGGGAAATGCCTCCTGATGGGAGTGGATATAGCTCAATGGTGGAGCACCCATGTTCCATGTAGAAAGTAATCAGATCCATCCCCACGTTTCCATTAAAATCATCATCATCATCATCATCATCATCTGTTGTGGTGGACTGAAATGGTCATCTCCAATTTTCACAGCATCATTTGTCGCAGTCATTTCAGTGGCCATGTCTGGCCCCCTAAACTGAAGGGGGCTTACTGTGGTACTGGTGGGCCCCCTTTCTCCTTTCCCTTTGTTTACCATTGTATAGAAAACCAGAGGGGAGGGGAAACGGACTGGAGTAACCTGGAAAAGGACATGGCTGGCTGTCATCCTTATCCACACTGCAACATTTTGTTGAAGGTCCTGCTTCTTCCATAGTCGATTCCATTTTCCTCCCACTCTTCTTCCCTGCATTTCCATGAAAACAAACAAACCAACAAACTGCAAATCACTGTGAATTGATCCTTGGTATATAATAATCCAGCTAGGATTCCCTTCTCAGGATTTCAGCTTGATGCCTCTTTTCTATAGATTAATGGTATGGGTTTTTGCCCACTCTTTGATGCTACTAATGATCCTACTGCCTCTTGGGAAATGACACCAATCCATAATATGCTACTTGACCTTGAAAGCTGAAGTCTTCCACCTAAGCTGGTCTTGCCATTTTAGATGACTAAGATTAATTGCTGTTGTCTTCAGTTGAAATTGCCTTAAAAAGTGATTATGAAATGTTTTCGTTGCCTGAGGCACATTACACTGTGCCTAATGCGGAGAAATCAGCTTGGAATTGTAGCTTTGGAGGAAGCAATTCATGGTATGCACATCCCTTTTCTGCCTCCTGCCTTCGTCTTCATTCCTCTGGGTCCAGAAATGGTAGATCCTAATTATAGTTTATAGTCTTCTTGAGAGAGGCTCCTTTTTATTTCATGCTTCTTGTCTTTATGGGAAAAGAATGTATTTTGTTGTTGTTGTTGAATAGACTGTCAGTGGATATTATTCTTTGAGAATCACTGTAGAGTCAGAAAGAAGTTAATAAATTCTATGGCTGAGCCAAAATACATCCTCAGATTTTGCAGCTCTGATTACAAGCAATGAAAAGCAGGCCCTACTTTCAGCAATTTGGGGACAGCCCAGCAAGGAGGGTTGCAATTACTTAGGGGGAGGTAGTACTCACAGTTGCACTCCCCTTCTTCACCTGCCTTGCATCCCCCCCCAACACACATCACCACCACCAACACCATCACCATCTTTCCAGAGAGAGACCAAATTAGGGGTGTACGAAACCCCACTTACCCGGCTCTGCCGGGCTCTGCAGGTGGGGGGAGGTGCTCCGTCCATCCCCCCGGAATCCTCGCTGGGGGGAAGGCACTCCATGCCTCCCTCCTGGAATCCTGGTCAGCCAGCTCTGCTCTGCGGCCAAGCCGTGGAGCCTCCGGCCGGCTCCGGCCGCCCGCAAACAGACATCCGGCCGCTGGGCAGCCCTGCAGGGATGCAAATGGCAGCTGTTGTAGCTGCCGTCATTTGCGTCCCTCCAGTGAACCATGATAGGCTATGTAAATATTTACGTAGCCTATCACAGCAGGGGGGAAAAAAACCCAGCATATGCAAATGGCAGATTAGGGATGGACGAAAGTCACTTACCTGATCCTGAAGCTTGCTTCGCGGTGGGAGGGAGGCGCTCCGTCCCTCCCCCCGAAATTCTGGCTGGGGGGGAGGCACCCCATCCCTCCCCGCTGAACTTCTGGCCGGGGGGGAGGCGCCCCATCCCTCCCTGCTAAAATTCTGGCCGGGGGGGGAGCGCCCCATCTCTCCAACCACGAATCCTGTTGTCCTGCTGGGATAGAAATGGTGGCGGCTGGCCTGCAGTCAGCCGTGATAGGCTACGTAAATGGTAAATGTTTACGTAGCCTATCACGGCTGACTTTGAAAAAAAAAAAGCGCGTACGCAAATGAAGGCGCCCATGGGCGCCGCCATTTGCGTTCCTTATTTTGGCACGGGTAGTCTACGTAAATATTTACGTAGACTACGGTGAAAATAAGGGCAACGCAAATAGCATTGCCCTTATTTTCACCGTAGTCTACGTAAATATTTACGTAGACTACCCGTGCCAAAATAAGGAACGCAAATGGCGGCGCCCATGGACGCCGCCATTTGCATACGCACTTTTTCTTTTTTTTTCAAAGTCAGCAGTGATAGGCTACGTAAACATTTACGTAGCCTATCACGGTGTTTTTTGAAAATCTAGCCGTGATAGCCTACATAAATCTTTATGTAGCCTATCACGTTTTTTGTTGTTGTTGTTGTTGTTGTTGTTTTTAACTTGGAAATGGCGGTGGCAGCAGCTGGTCGGAAGACTGGCTGCTGCCGCCACCACCGCACCGCCGCCAGGAGCCGCTGCCGCGAGTGACATTCGCCAAAGGTAAGTCCCATCCCGGGGGGGGTGGCGGGGTGGCGGCGGACCATTTCTCCACCAGTTTCAGGGGGCCGAATCCATTGGCATTCGGCCTCCCGGAGATTCGTGGAGAAATTCCCTGACATCCCTAAATTGGCAGTAGCCACCGCCATTTGCGTATGCTGGGTTTTTTCCCCCCTTGCCATGATAGGCTACATAAATATTTACATAGCCTATTACAGCAGGAGAAAAAACCCAGCGTATGAAAAAACCCAGGGGTGGCGGGCACTTTTTCCCATGTGCCTTTCGTGGGTTGGGGGGGCTTTGTTCTGTGATGGGTTTCGGGGGGCCGAATGCACTGGCTTTCACAGAATTCTCTGACGTCCCTAGGCCAAATATTTATTATTTTATTTTATTTATTAATTTTATTAATCACCCATCTGACTGGTCACCCAGCCACTCTGGGCGATGTACAACCCACCATAAACAATTTTAAACAATAAATTTTTACCATAATTTTTTTTTAACCCACCCCAAATGCCTGCCTGAACAACCACGTCTTTAGTGCACGACGGAAGCTCATTAAAGAGGGGGCATGACGGAGTTCCCTAGGGAGGGAGTTCCACAGAGTGGGGGCCACCACAGAGAAGGCCCTCTCCCTCATCCCCACCAGTCTAGCTGTCCTGGCTGATGGGACAGAGAGAAGGCCATCTGAGGCTGATCTTGTTAAGCGGCCTGTCTGGTGTTGCTGGAGGCGCTCCTTAAGATAGGCTGGGCCGGAACCATATAGGGTTTTAAAGGTCAAAACCAACACCTTGAATTTGACCCGGAAAACAACTGGTAACCAGTGCAACTCCTTCAGCACTGGAGTGATGTGATCTCGCCGGCGGCTGCCTTTAATCAGGCGAGCCGCGTTCTGTACCAGCTGCAGTTTCCGAACCGTCTTCAAGGGTAACCCCACGTAGAGCGCATTACAGTAGTCTAAACGAGAGGAGACCAGGGCATGTACTACCGATGGGAGCAGATGGTCGGGAAGGTAGGGGCGCCGTATCAGATGGAGTTGATACAGCGCTGTCCGGCTCACAGCTGACACCTGAGCCTCCATGGACAGCTGGGAGTCCAAAATGACCCCCAGGCTGCGGACCTGGTCTTTCAAGGGTAGCTGTACCCCATTCAACACCAGGTCAACATCCCCCAGCCTCCTCTTGTCTCCCACCAAAAGTACCTCGGTCTTGTCAGGGTTCAGCTTCAGCTTATTCCTCCCCATCCAGCCACTCACCGTCTCCAGACATTTGGACAGGGATTCTACGGCCAACCTTGGTGAAGATTTGAATGAGAGGTAGAGCTGAGTGTCATCCGCATATTGATGACACTGCACCCCAAACCTCCTGATGATAGCCCCCAGTGGCTTCACATAAATGTTAAATAGCATTGGGGAGAGGATGGAACCCTGTGGCACCCCACAAGCAAGTGGCCACGGGTCCGAAACCTCCTCTCCCAGTGCTACCCTCTGGTACCTGCCAGAGAGGAAGGACTGGAACCACCGCAATACAGTGTTTCCAATGCCCAACCCCTCCAGGCGGTCCAGGAGGATACCGTGGTCAACGGTATCAAAAGCCGCTGAGAGGTCGAGGAGAACAAGGAAGGAGCATTCACCCCTATCCAGAGCCCTCCTCATATCATCCACCAAGGCGACCAAGGCCGTTTCTGTCCCATGCCCATGCCTGAAGCCTGACTGAAATGGGTCTAGATAATCAGTTTCTTCCAAGTGTGCCTTCAACTGCACCGCCACCACCCGCTCAATCACCTTGCCCAAAAATGGCAGATTTGAGACTGGGCGAAAGTTGTTCAGAACTTGAGGATCCAAGGAGGGCTTCTTTAAGAGCGGTCTTATCACTGCCTCCTTGAGGGCTGATGGCATCACTCCCTCCTCAAGGGAGGCGTTCACCACCGCCTTGATCCCCTCACCCAGTCTCTCTCTGCAGCTCATAATGAGCCAAGATGGGCAAGGATCAAGTAAGCAGGTGGTCGGCCTTACAGATGAAAGCACCTTGTCCACTTCATCAGGAGGAAGAAGCTGGAACCGATCCCACAAAACCGGTTTGCCACAGGCCGCCTCTTGCTCACTAACTGTATCCACAGTGTGCAGAGTAACACACCTAATCTGATCAATTTTATCTGCAAAGTGCCTTGCCAAAGCCTCACAGGAGGCCTTAGAATGCTCCAGTGGTTCCGGAGCCACAGGACCGACCAGGCTCCGGACCACTTGGAACAGCCTCCTGGGGCAGCACTCTGCAGACGCGATGGAGGCAGCATAATATTCCTTTTTTGCTGCCTTCACCGCCACGTGATAGGTTGAAGATATAGCTCTAGCCCGTGTCTGATCGTCTTTGGAGCGAGACTTCCGCCACCGGCACTCTAGCCGTCTCACCTCCTGTTTCAGAGCTCGTAACCGCGGATTGAACCATGGTGCAGTCCGAGCCCTGTTCAGGGGGAGAGGGCATTTCGGAGCCACCCGATCTAATGCCCCAGTGATTGCGGCATTCCAGCCACCCACCAGGGTCTCGACCGAGTGGCCGTTGGCATGCCCCAGAGAATCCCCAAGCGCGTTCAGGAATCCATTTGGATCCATAAGACGCCTGGGGCGGACCATTTTAATGGGTCCTCCACCCCCGCGGAGGGGTTGTGGAACCGAGAAGTCCAACATCACCAGATAGTGATCTGACCATGACAAGGGGGTGGTGGATATACCCCCGACTTCCAGATCACTCCCCGCTTCTCCAGAAACAAACACAAGGTCTAGTGCATGACCGGCTACATGGGTGGGCCCAGTTAGAATATGGTGCAGCTCCCAGGAGGCCATGGTCTCCATGAAGTCCCGAGGTGCTCCTGTGAGGATGGCCTCTGAATGTACGTTGAAGTCCCCCAACACCAGTAAGTTAGGGGACTGTACACGCACATCAGAGACCACCTCAAGCACCTCGGCCAGGGAGTCAGTCGTGCAGCGGGGTGGACGGTACACGAGCAGAATCCCCAGACTGCCCTTCGGGCCCAACCTCCAGTACATGCACTCAACAACCTTGGTCTCCCGGAGAGGGGGTCTGGTGAAGACCAAGGACTCTCGGTAGATAACAGCCACTTCCCCTCCCCGATCCCCAGCCCTCGGCTGCTGTTTGCTGATTTGCAAAGTCAGCCGTGATAGGCTACGTAAATCGTCACGTAGCCTATTAAGGGTGACTTTTTTTTTTAAAAAAAAGTGCGTACGGATAATGGCGGCCCCCATAGGGAGCCGCCATTCACGTTCCTTATTTGGTTGCTGTAGTCTACGTAAAGGTTTACGTAGACTACAGGGACCAATTAAGAAACACGAATGGCGGCTCCCTATGGGGGCTGCCATTTGCGTATGCGCTTTTTTTTTTTAAGTCACCCATAATAGGCTACGTGATGATTGACATAGCCTATCACAGCTGACTTTGCAGATCTAGCCGTGATAGGCTACGTTAATCGTCACGTAGCCTATCACGGGGGCGTTTTTTTTTTTTTAACTTTTAATTTCGCAGCCGGGCGAGGCGAGGCGCCTCCTCCCCAGCCTGAATTTCGGCCGGGCGAGGCGGGAAGCCTCCCTCCGGCCTGAATTTCGGCCGGGCGAGGCGGGAAGCCTCCCCCCCGGCCTGAACTTTGGGGGGAGAGCAGCGAAGCGCCTCCCCCCCACCGCGAAAAGCTGCGAGACCAGGTAAGTGGGTTTCGTGCACCCCTACATATATGTGATGTGCAGGCACATACCACTTTGATGCCTGCATGTGAGATGGGACAGTGGGCCTATTTAAGCCCCCTCCAACACTCGCCAGACCCTCTTGTAACATCCATCCTCCCTCCCTTCTGGTAGGGATTTTTTATTTGTGTGTTGTTGTTTTTCCTGGCAGACAGATTGCCCAAGTTTTCAGGGCGGGGGGCTCCCACCTACCTTACACTGTGATCTAGGTTGGTTGGTTGTTGTTGTGATGTTGTTGTTGTTGTTGTTTAAAGTTAATACGGGGGGGTGCTCTATTAAACAGAAGGGATTGACCACAATTTGGCAGAGCTGTGCCAGATAAGACCTGCTTAGGAGGGATTGGGTAAGCACTTGGGGGCACCTTGAAGGTGATGGGGGATACCCAAGACTTAACCAATCAGGGCTGTGGGTTGGGATCTGAGTTATCTATTGATGCAGACTTGCTTCGCCTGCCCAGAGCTATGAAGCTTGTGGAGAGAGCAGGAAAGCTTCCTTCAACACCTGAACAGGTGTGAAACCTGGGAAAAGAGTAGTGAAGGACTACCCCCAAGCCAGGCACTGGGTTAGCTTGCCAGTTAGTACACTGAGTTAGTGATAAAGATCTTGTTGTACGTAAATTAATACATTGCAGCCCTAATTTACTCACACTCCTGTGTCTTGTCTCATTATTTTGGCACATGTGTAGAAAAGCCACTTTTTAAGTACAATTTCCCCCCCTCAAAGATGCGGAAAAGCATGGGAGGAACGTTCATGCCCTCCTCCCCATACACATACAACACACCAGCTTGTGCATGGTGCATGCCAAATTTTCCCCACCCTCTTTTAAAAGTATCAATAGGACCAAGCTGATATCGCATCTAGTTGTGCTCTCAGTTGCAGTTGAACGAGGTTCTTCATTTGAAATGCTGGCATTAAAGTGCCCCCCCGCATGCACACACACACACACACACCGCACACACTGCTATTGTTTGGAAGAACCATCTTGCGAAATGCTTAATTATTGTATTGAGAAATGCACAGTCTACCATCTCTGCGCTGAACAGTTGTAATGGGATGGGATGGTTATTTCATGCTGACAGATTCACTGAGGTGAGACCCTCAAGGGGTTTGAGGTTAGCAGCCAAGATTGTCTGTTTTCTTCACCTTTTCTCGCCATTTCTTGCTTCTTTGGGGGACCAAAGGGAATCTCTCTCTCAGGCATCACCAGCCTAAAATCCTGCATTTAAAAAGGGGCTTTCTGCTTCCATTTTAACTGCAGGATCACAACAACTCCTTTTTTCATGTGCTTCCTTTCCCCCCACCACTTTCCCCCTCCTTCTCCCCGTATCTGATTCTTCCATTATCTTTCATTGATCTCGCTCCTCTTGGTGCCGCTTTTCCTCTTTTCAGGGAGGAAACTCAAGCGGAACACAATGGGGTAATTTGATAGCTCATGATCTGCAATGTAAACAAAGGGCATTTAGTGCAGGAGATGCCCTGGCGGGACATGGCATCATGTAAAGAGCCCACAAACTTCTATGAAGGAGCAATCTCAATCACAAGATTAAAGCTCCATGTGAAGAAAGCCTCTCTCTCTCTCTCTCTCTGAGCTTTGCTCTTGCTTTTCAGAAGATCCAGTTCATTTCCTCTTTCCTCCATTATTTTTAAAGCCGTGCAAATAAGAGTCCCCTGTTAAGGTTTTTGCTTCTCCCCTTGTTCCTTCATTTGGTGGTTTAATTTGAGTGCAAATGGAGCATATCCAGAGACATTCCTCCTGAGCCCCTTGGAAAGATTTTGTGAGGCTGAGTCTGGAGAGCATTCTGAAAGAGATCTCCATCATCCAAGCAAGACTCCGAAGAGACTCACTTCAAGTCTTGGTGAAATTTGTTCATTCCTTGAGTTGCTCTTTATTTGTAGCCAGATGATAATGCATAATTCAACATAAGAACATAGGAAGAGCATTGCTGGATCAGACTTGTCTTCATTTCAGTGCCTCTCATGGAGCCGGGGGGTGGCAGGGGACTAGCCAAACTGGTGTACTTGGCATTCCGCAAAGTCATGCCAGCTGGTGACAGCCATATATATATATAATCTCCCACATGGCTAGTGAGGGCAAGAACCAATGACTTCATTCTGAGTTGGTTTAGAATAATGCTACATCATCTGGTAGTAGCATTAACATCATCGCTACCAAGAACTTTCTGCCCTGCCGAAATACAATGTCATGGTTAGCGCATTATCATCTGGCTACTAATGTTCCCTGCTTCACTAGCCAGAGCAGGGGAGGCTATTGCAGAACATATGTATCTACACTAAAGCAGGCAGAGCCAAACTTTCAACCAGCAGTGATGAATGGGGGTCAGGTTCAGGCAGGGCCTGATCCCAGGCTGTGGGCAATTCTTCCATGGATATTCCAAACCCCTTCCTTTATTTTCCAGCTTCCCTTTTTCCCCCTTTTAATTAAGTCTTTCACTTTTTCTTTTTCTTTTTAATGCAGAGATATAAGGAAAAGTACTGTGAATGTTTGAGGCCTACAGAGTTAAAGGGGGGAAATGGTCAGGCTTAGAGGCCTGGCATTTTTCTTTGTTGTTGTTGGGAGGGGTAACCCTGAGAGGAGTAATTTCATTTATCTGGGTAAGTGTCAGTTTCATTTCTCCACTTAAAATTCATTTCTTCAGGTTTGAAGCAGGACTTTCGGTTTTGAGGGAAGAAGGTATATTAAGAGAGTGAGAGAGCCAGTAAGAGGAGAGACAACCAGAGCCTGAAGTGAGAGCAGAGCCAGAAAGACCAGCACAGGAAGGAGGAGCCTAGCGGAGCCTAAGGACAGTTAGGGTAAAGAAAGGTGCATTTTGCAACTTTTATTTTCTCTTAAAGTATTTGTGTCACTCAGCTCTATTGTGTAAATACCTTTAGTTCTGATTTGCTTGCTTTAGTTTACTAGTAAACTGTTGTGGTTCCTCTTCATGGATCACTGACTTGTTGTGGCGAAGGGACTTGCGTAACTCAGTGAAGCCATAAGCTATGCCGTGCAGGGCCACCCAAGACGGACAGGTCATGGTGGAGAGAGTTCTGACAAAATGTCCACTGGAGAAGGAAATGGCAACCCACTCCAGTATTCTTGCCAAGAAAACCCCATGGAACGTATCACAAGGCTAAAAGATATGACGCCAGAAGATGAGCCCCTCAGGTTGGAAGGTGTCCAATATACTACTGGGGAAGAGCAGAGGGTATTTCCAAGGAGTGCCAGAAAGAGTGAAGTGGCTGGGCCAAAGCCAAAAGTACACTCAGCTGTGGAGGTGTCTGGTGGTGAAAAAAAAGTCCAGTGCTGTAAAGAACAATATTGTTTAGGAACCTGGAATGTAAGATCAATGAATCAAGGCAAGCTGGAGGTGGTCAAACATGACATGGCAAGATTGAACATCAACATCTTGGGCATCAGTGAACTAAAATGGACAAGCATGGGCAAATTTAATTCAGGTGACCATTGTATCTACTACTGTGGGCAAGAATCCCTTAGAAGAAATGGAGTAGCACTCATAGTCAACAAAAGGGTGGGAAAAGCAGTACTGGGGTATAATCTCAAAAATGATAGAATGATCTCAGTACGAATCCAAGGCAAACCATTAAACATCAAGTAATTCAAGTCTATGCCCCAACCACTGAGGCCAAAGAAGCTGAGGTTGATCGGTTCTATGAAGAACTACAACATCTTCTAGAACGAACACCAAAAAAAATGTATTTTTCATCATAGGGGATTGGAATGCTAAAGTAGGAAGTCAAGAAATCACTGGGATAACAGGCAAGCATGGCTTTGGTGTACAAAATGAAGCAGGACAAAGGCTAATAGAGTTTTGCCAAGAGAACACGCTGATCATAGCAAACATTCTTTTCCAGCAGCACAAGAGGCGACTCTACACATGGACATCACCAGATGGTCAATATCAAATCAGATTGATTATGTACTTTGCAGCCAAAGACAGAGAAATTCTATACAGTCAGTAAAAGCAAGACTGTGGCTCAGTTCATGAGCTTCTTATTGCAAAATTTCAGCTTAAATTGAAGAACGTAGGGAAAACCACTAAACCATTCAGGTATGACCTAAAACATATCCCTTATGAATATACAGTGGAGGTGAGGAATAGATTTCCGGGATTAGACCTGATAGACAGAGTGCCTGAGGAACTACGGACGGAGGTCTGTAACATTGTTCAGGAGGCAGCAACGAAATCCATCCCAAAGAAAAAGAAATGCAAGAAAGCCAAGTGGCTGTCTGATGAGGC
Source organism: Heloderma suspectum (assembly GCF_057233095.1). Taxonomy (NCBI): domain Eukaryota; kingdom Metazoa; phylum Chordata; class Lepidosauria; order Squamata; family Helodermatidae; genus Heloderma; species Heloderma suspectum. The sequence continues at coordinate 10,009,060 of NC_139466.1, forward strand.
TTTAAAAGTAGCTGAGGAAAGAAGGGAAGCAAAAAGCAAGGGAGAAAGTGGAAGATATACCCAACTGAATGCAGAGTTCCAGAGAATAGCAAGGAGAGACAAGAATAGGGGTGTACGAAAGTCACTTACCTGGTCTTGCAGCTTTTCGCGGTGGGGGGGAGGCACTTCGCTGCTCTCCCCCCGAAGTTCAGGCCGGGGGGGGAGGCTTCCTGCCTCTCCCGGCCGAAACTCAGGCCGGGTGGGAGGCTTCCCGCCTCGCCCGGCCGAAATTCAGGCCGGGGAGGAGGCGCATCGCCTCTCCCGGCGGCGAAATAAAAAGTTTTTTAAAAAAACGCCCCCGTGATAGGCTACGTGACGATTAACATAGCCTATCACGGCTAGATCTGCAAAGTCAGCCATGATAGGCTACGTAAATCATCATGTAGCCTATCACAGGGGCGTTGTTTTTTTTTTAGTTTTATTGGAATGGCGGCGGCGGCAGCCGGTCGAAAGATCGGCTGCCGCCCCTGCCCCTGACGAAGACCCGATGAACCACTGCCGGGACCCACCGCCGGGAGGGAAATTCGGGAAAGGTAAGTCCCGTCCCGGGGGGGGTGTGGGGGGTGGGGGGTGCAGAGAATTTCTCCCCAAAACTTCTTCGGGGAGCCGAACACGTTGGCGCTCGGCCCCCCGAAGTTTCGGGGAGAAATTCTCCGCCAACCCTAGACAAGAAGGCCTTCTTAAATGAACAATGCAATGAAATCGAGGAAAACAACAGAATGGGAAAGACTAGAGATCTCTTCAAGAAAATCGGAGATATCAAGGGAACGTTTTGTGCAAAGACGGGCATGATAAAGGACAAAGAAGGCAGGGACCTAACAGAAGCAGATGAGATTAAGAAGAGGTGGAAAGAATACACAGAAGAACTATACAGGAAAGATCTTAATGTCGCTGATAGCCATGATAGTGCGGTCACTGAACTTGAGCCGGACATCCTAGAGAGTAAAGTCAAGTGGGCCTTAGAAAGCATAACTAACAACAAAGCTAGCAGAGATGACAGTATTCCAGCTGAGCTATTTAAAATCCTAAAAGATGAAGCTGTTAAAGTGCTGCACTCAATATGCCAACAAATTTGGAATACTCAACAGTGGCCACAAGACTGGAAAAGGTCAGTTTATATTCCAGTTCCAAAGAAAGGCAATGCAAAAAAGTGTTCAAACTACCGTACAATTGCGCTCATTTCACATTCCAGCAAGGTTGTGCTCAAAATCCTACAAGCTAGGCTTCAGCAGTTTGTGAACCAAGAACTACTGGAAGTACAAGCAGGGTTTCAAAGAGGCAGAGGAACTAGAGATCAAATCTCCAACATTCGCTGGATCGTGGAGAAAGCAAGAGAATTCCAGAAAAACGCCTATTTCTGCTTCATTGACTATGCTAAAGCCTTTGATTGTGTGGACCTAGGGATGTCAGAGAATTCTGCCATAGATCTCTGAGGCCGAATGCCAGTGCATTCAGGCCCCGAAATGCATGGGGGAATGCCCTGCAACCCCCCTCACCCCCCATGAATCCCCCCTGAGAGGAGACTTACCTGGGGCGGATGTTCCGGATGGCGGCGGCTCCAGCGGTGGCTTCAGCGGCAGCGGTGGCTGGTCTTCTGACCGGCTGCCGCCGCCACCATTTGCAGTCTCATATTTTTCTTTTTTTTTACATCAGTGGTAGGCTATGTAAAGACTTGTGTAGCCTATCACGGCTGGGTTAAAAAAAAAAAATTCTATGTAAATATTTACGTAGACTAAGACAAAGACAAGAAAGGGGAACGCAAATAGTGCCCAGTACACTATTTACGTTTCCCTTTCTTTTCTTCATCTTAGTCTACGTAAATATTGACATAGACTAAGATGGTGAAAAATAAGGAATGCAAATGGTGGCGGCCGTAGCTAGGGATGTCAGAGAATTCCTCCATGGATCTCAGTGAGGCCGAATGCCAGTGCATTCGGCCCCCCGAACTCCGTGGCGGAACGTCCTGCCACCCCCCCGCCACCCCGTGGATTCCCCCCGGGACGAGACTTATGTGGGGCAGATCTTCCAGGCGGCGGTGGCGGCTCCGGTGGTGGCTTTGGCGGCAGCGGCTGTGGCGGCTGGTCTTCTGACCAGCTGCTGCCGCCGCCACCATTTGCTGTTTTGTAAAAAAAGAACAACAACAACAACGACGTGATAGGCTACGTAAAGATTTACATAGCCTATCATGGCTGGATTTAAAACAACAACAACAACAACATGATAGGCTACGTAAAGATTTACATAGCCTAACATGGCTGGGTTTAAAAAAAAACCAAAAAACACGTACGCAAATGGCAGCGTCTACGGCCGCCGCCATTTGCATTCCTTATTTTTGGCTGTCTTAGTCTACGTAAATATTTACGTAGACTATGATGGCGAAAATAAAGGGGAATGCAAATAGCGTAGCGGGCGCTAATTGCGTCCCTTTTTGATTTGCCGTTTTAGCATACATAAATATTTACGTAGGTTAAAACGGTGAATCAAAAAGGGACACAAATAGTGCTCGCTATGCTATTTGCGTTCCCCTTTATTTTCGCCGTCATAGTCTACGAAAAGTTTTACGTAGACTAAGACGGCCAAAAATAAGGAACGCAAATGGCAGCGTACGTGGGGTTTTTTTTCCTCAGAGCCCTCCGCGGCCGGAAATCCGGTTGCGGATGGCTCTGGCCTGGCTGGGCCTGGCCGGCTGCTCCGCGGAGCTGCTGCGGAGCACAGCTGGCCATGGAGGATTCCGGGGGGGGGAGGAACGGATCATCTCCCCCCCGTCGAGAATTCCAGGGGGAGGGACAGAACGCCTCCCCCCCCACCATCAACAGAATCCGTGGAAAGGTAAGTGACTTTCATACATCCCTAGCTGTAGCTGCCTCCATTTTCATATACATTTTTTTTTTTTTACCCAGAGCCCTCTGCGGCCGGAAATCTGGCTGCAGATGGCCCTGGCCTGGGCCTGGCCAGCTGCTCCGCGGAGCCGCTGCGGAGCACAGCCGGCCATCGAGGATTCTGGGGGGGTGGACCGGATCGCCTCCCCCCCCATGAACAGAATCCGCGAAAATGTAAGTGACTGTCGTACATCCTTATGTGGATCACAACAAACTGTGGCAACCTTACCTGTCTCCTGAGAAACCTGTACGAGGGTCAAGAAGCAACAGTAAGAACCGGACATGGAACAACCGATTGGTTCAAAATTGGGAAAGGAGTACGACAAGGCTGTATATTGTCACCCTGCTTATTTAACCTATATGCAGAGAACATCATGAGAAACTCCAGGTTGGATGAATCACAGGTCAGAATCAAGATTGCTGGGAGAATTATCAACAACCTCAGATACGCAGACGATACCACCCTAATGGCAGAAAGTGAAGAGGATCTCAAGAGCCTCTTGTTGAGGGTGAAAGAGGAGAGTGCAAAAGCTGGTTTTAAACTCAACATTAAAATAACTAAGATATTGGCATCTGGCCCCATCACTTCCTGGCATATAGAGGGGGAAGCAATGGAAGCAGTGACAGATTTTATTTTCTTGGGCTCCAAGATCACCGCAGACAGTGACTGTAGCCATGAAATTAAAAGATGCTTGCTCCTTGGGAGGAAAGCTATGGCAAACCTAGACAGCATAGTAAGAAGCAGAGACATCACCTTGCCGACAAAGGTCCGTATAATCAAAGCTATGTTTTTCCCAGTAGTAACGTATGGCTGTGAGAGCTGGACTGTAAGGAAGGCTGAGAGCCGAAGAATCGATGCTTTCAAACTGTGGTGCTGGAGAAGACTCTTACGAGTCCCCTGGACTGTAAGGAGGTCAAATCAGTCAATTCTAAGGGAAATCAACCCTGAGTACTCATTGGAAGGACAGATACTGAAGCTGAAGCTCAAATATTTTGGCCACCTAATGCGAAGAGAAAACTCACTGGAAAAGTCCCTGGTGTTGGGAAAGATCGAAGGCAAAAGGAGAAGGGGATGGCAGAGGATGAGATGGCTAGATAGCATCACCGATGCAATGAATATGAATTTGAGCACACTCCGGGATAGAGCGGAGGACAGGAAGGCCTGGCGTCCTATGGTCTGTGAGGTCACAAAGAGTCGGACACAACTTAATGACTGAACAACAACAAAACTGTTGTGGTTAAACCCTGTGTCTAGGGTGTCAATCACCCCACGTCTACATCCTAAACTCCATGTTACTCGAAAGGGGAAGGTAAAAAGAAGGAAGGTGGGACTCTTAAGGAGGCAAGATATCCTTAAGGAGTTGCTCAGGGGGTGGAGATCATAAGGGGAACCCTGACAAGCACTCAGGGCATGCTCTACCCAATTGCTTACTACAAATTAATACGACCAAGTGTGAAACCCTGCACTCTCTGGTTCACCACCTGATGGGTCTTGGAATGAGGCAGAGGGGTCCTGATGCCACCAGATGTGGAGAACCACCATTGCCAACCCAAGAACACACCCACAGAAATGCCACCAAGTGCTCTGGCAAGAGTTTGGTGGCTAAGCTGCTCTGCAGATGAAGTCCCGCCCATGGTTTGCTGAAAATGGGGTGCAGTCATAGGTTTGGGTAGCAAGGGGGAGGTGCACACCTATGGTGATTCCTACACACACACACCCTTGTTGCATGAACAAACCTGCAAAGAAAGCATGAATCTATACCAGGATATGACCTGGTATAAATCATTCCCCTTCTGTTAACCCTAATGCGAGGGAACAGGCTAAAATGGAAGCCAATCCTCCCACCACAAAATGGAAGCCAACCCTCCCACCACAGCTTTACCCCCTGCCCCACCCCATGTCAACCTGGGGATAGTATGGATGCACCATACAGCCTGCAGCCATAACTATGGCAGAGCCACCCCACCCCCCAGTGGAAATGTGATTATAATATTCCCCTGTCAACAACTGTAAATGTAATAGGCTACCCATTCTGGCTGTTCTGCAACAATTCTCTGTCTTATGCCCCTTTGGGTCAAGATATCTGGCTACAGATCTGAGCTCAGACAGTGATCTGTAGTGTCAGAAAGAGGTGGGCGTTAACCAATGCACACACGTATTTCCCTCCCCTCTCTCTTTCTTATTTCATCTCTGCCACTAGGAGGGGGGGGGATGCACCAAAGCCCCAGGAATACCTTCATCCATCCTTTCTATCTTTATTTCTTAAAGGACAGTCTTCCCATTTTCAGACCCATCATTCGTAATTTCATGGATTAGTTTCCTCCTGTGTGAGAATGCTGGCAAACAGAATGCTGTTTCTTTCATTCTACCCCCTTTCAAAGGAAGGAATGCAGCAGGGAGGGTGAGGGGTTTGTTTCTTTCTTTCCTTCTTTTTCCTTCTGGAATTATACAAGTGCAAGTCAGGAGTAAATTACAAATAGTTTTGATCATCCTTTGAAATCCTAGACTGAGCAGTTTCACCACAGTCAAAGGCTTCCTCTGGAACCCTTTTGATTTTATTCTGCATTTGCTTAGCCTTAGAAAGCTTCTTTTCTTTTGGACCTTATAGGCTTTTTAACTGTGCCAGTGGATGTTTGTTCTCTGAGATGCATTTCTATGAATGAAAGACTAGAGCTTTCCACGTCTCTCCTTTTGACCAACATTTACTCAGTAAACACAGCAAAGGGGCTGCATCAAGGGATGTGTTGATCACAGCAGCAACAACAACAACAAAAACAAAGTTGTTTATTTAGCATTTGCCATGAAATCTCTAGAATCCTGGGGAAGTTTTTAAATGTTCCCCATATACATATATATATATATATATATATATATATATATGGATGCAAAACATCAATAACAGCATATTGTTTGGATTTTGTCTCCCTAGGATTATAAAGAGAGCTTTATATACTCTGTGTAACAAACCAATCAAAATTCAGTGCCCTTTTTTTTCTGCCAAAAAAAGCTGAATTTTGCAGTCTTTATAAATTATGCAAACTGGAACAATACTTATTTATTGCATTTCTACACCACCCAATAGCTAAATCTCTGTGGGTGATTCACAAAAGCCAAGACCTTAAAATGCAACATGATAAAACATAATATAAAACCTTTAAAAGTTTAGAACAGAATAATACCAGAGTAAAAAAAAAAAAACAGTAGCAGAGGAAGAACTAAAAACACAATGAGCCTTTCTACATGAGACTTTTTTTGTGTGCCCATGACTGCTCAGTTGTGATAGTCTGAAGGTATTTTACATGATGTCCTCCTCCTCCAGGGTTTCTCCTGCTCTTTGTCACCATTTCCTGGGGGGGGGGAGGGGTGTTGTTTGTTTGTTTGTTTTAGATTGAGGAAAGTGTGGTATTATTTAGAAATGGCAGAATGACTCTTGTATAATTGTGCAATTCTGCTATACCACAGCACCTTCTAGTGGTTGTGTAATGAAACATACAGAATGGCAGAGAAAGGAGGCAGAGAAACAGAAAGGGGGTGGAAACATGTAAAGGAGCTGATCTTAATCCCGCAAAGAATCTAGAAGAAGAAGCCTCAGTAAAGGTGCAGGTTAAAACCCTCCTGTAGAAAAGCTAGGGATGGCGGAGAATTTCTCCCCGAAACTTTGGGGGGCCAAGCGCCAACGTGTTCGGCCCCCCGAACAAGTTTCGGTGAGAAATCCTCCGCCCCCCCCGCCCCCCGCCCCCCCCGGGACGGGACTTACTTTCCCTGAATGTCCCTCCCGGCGGCGGGTCCGGCTGGCGGTTCGTCCGGTGTTCGAGCGGGGCGGGAGCGGCAGCTGGTCTTTCGATCGGCTGCCGACCCCGCCATTGCAATGAAAGAAAAAAAAAAAAAGTCCCCTGAAAGGCTACGTGACGATTCACGTAGCCTATCACGGCTAGATTTGCAAAGTCAGCCGTGATAGGCTACGTGACGATTCACGTAGCCTATCACGGCTGACTTTCCAGATCTAGCCATGATAGGCTACGTGAATCATCACGTAGCCTATCAGGGGACTTTTTTTTTTTTTTAACTTTCGTGTTCGCAGCCGGGCGAGGCGGGAAGCCTCCTCCCCGGCCTGAATTTCGGCCGGGCGAGGCGGGAAGCCTCCCCCCTGGCCTGAATTTCAGCTGGGCGAGAAGGGAAGCCTCCCCCCCCGGCCTGAACTTCACGGGGGGAGCAGCGAAGCGCTCCCCCCACCGCGAACAAGCTGCGAGAAAAGGTAAGTGACTTTCGTCCACCCCTAAAAAAAGCTGACTAACACATTTAAAAACAAAAATGAAGGACCAAAAACACCTGGGGGAAAAATAAAACAAAGGCCTTCAGCTTGTGCTGAAAAGACCACAATGTAGGCACCAGGTGAGCCTCTCTGGGGAGGTCATTCTACAACCGGGGTGCCACCACTGAATAGGCGCTCTCCTTTTTTGAACAAAACAAAACAAATAAATGAACAGAAAACATTAGACCCTCCCCCACAATAAAAAATAAAAATATAACAGCATATTCTAAAATCCTCAGTTTCAAATATTACAATATTCTAGAAAGAAAAGAAAAGGGGGGGGAATAGGTTACACATAAACTTCAGTAAAAGCAGACTAGATGTCCACATATAAGCCAATTTGCAAGTTATGCCTATATACCACTCTTTCAAATGTTGCTAGTGTTGTTAAGTCTTCAATCCATTGCATTATAGGCAGTGAGCTGTTATCCTTCCAGTATCATGGTATCAGTCTTTTAGGGCACAATCCTGTGGCCACTAGTCAGTGGCTAGATGGCTAGATGGCCGTAGGATAGGTCGGTTTCCAGGAACTGACCTTGGAGCCCATGGAGTTCCCGGAGAACTGACCCCCACCCCCTCCCGTGCCACCTCGTCCCCACACTCTGCACTCATGAGAGCAGCATGTAGTGGTGAAAATGGGGTGTTCCCAGGGGCGGGGCGGTCGGAAAAGCCGATCTGACACATCCTATGTGTCGTCCGGCTGCCGCTTCCCCTGCTCTGAGGTTGTCTAGCCATGAAAGCCGGCTGGGGGGAGCGAGGAGGAGATCCTTTCCTCACCATTCCTCCATCCTAGGGGTGTACGAAACACTTACCAGGTTCCACTGGGGCCATCTGAGGTGGGGGGGAGGCACTCCGTCCCCCCCCAGAATCCTCCCTGGCTGGCTCTGCTTCATGGAGCCACCAGCCAGGGCCGCCATTTGCGTGGCTGCCAGCCATGATAGGCTACGTAAGTAACTAGGTAGCCTATCACAAAAAAGTCAGCCACGCATATGGCGGCCGCTATGCTAGGGATGGCCGAGAATTCCGCCATGGATTTCAGTGAGGCTGAATGCAAGAAATACTTGCGTAGCCTATCACGGCAGCCTGGCTGGATGAAAATGGCAGCCACTACGATGGCCACCATTTGCGTCCGCAGCAGCCCGTCCGCAGCTGGAAGTCTGGCAGGATTCTGGGGGGGGAGGACTGGATGGCCACCCCCCCATCGAGGATTCTGGGGGGAGGGATGGAGCGCCTCCCCCCCACACTGCAAATCAATTCCGCGAAAAGGTAAGTGACTTCCGTACATCCCTACACTACGCCATTTGCGTGGCTGCCTTTTTCGTGACAGGCTATGTAAATACTTACGTAGCCTATCATGGTGAAGAGCAGGGGTGCAAATGGTGTAGCAGCCACCATTTGTTCCCCTGCTCTTTGCCATGATAGGCTACGTAAGTATTTACGTAGCTTATCACGCTAAAGCAGCCACACAAATGGTGGCCGCTATGACGGCTGCCATTTGTGGCCGTAGCAACCCGGCAGCAGCTGGGAGACTAGCCGGAGGAGCCGCCGCCACATCCACCGCCAGGTAAGCTCCATCCCGGGGGGATTCTGCGGGGTGGCGGGCGGGAGGCCATTCCGCCACGGATTCGAGGGGGGCGGATTCTAAAGAATCTGGCCTCACTGGAGTCCGTGGCAGAATTCTCTGACATCTCTACTCCATCCCTGCATTGGGTAGGTGGTTGTCCCCTGGGATTTGAGGCGACCGTTGATCCAGATAGGATTGCTCCTTTAGCAACCAAAGGGCACAAAAAATCCAGTTATGCTGACCAAGAAGCAGGTGAGTAATTTAATACTACTATTTTGTCTAATAGCACACACCAGGGGTTCCAGACATAAGTTGAATATCAATGGGGAAAGTGGACAACTTTGTCTGGTGCCCTGCCAAAGAAAAAGAAAAAAGAAAAGAAAAGCTGGAAATAAACCATTAGTTGTCACTCTCACTCTTGGAGCTGAGTATAAGATTTTAACCCATTTCAAAAATTCTATAGGAAAACTAGGGATGGCGGAGAATTTCTCCCCGAAATTTCGGGGGGCCGAGCGCCAATGTGTTCGGCCCCCCAAACAAGTTTCGGGGAGAAATTCTCTCCCCCCCCGCACCCCGCACCCCCCCCCGGGACGGGACTTACCTTTGGCGAATGTCCCTCCCGGCGGCAGGACATTAAGTTAAAATTTATTTAACTAAATAAATCTTAGTTATTTTAATGTTGAGTTTAAAACCAGCTTTTGCACTCTCCACTTTCACCCTCAACAAGAGGCTCTTCAGATCCTCTTTGCCTTCTGACATTAGGGTGGTATCATCTGCATATCTGAGGTTGTTGATAATTCTCCCGTCAGTCTTAATTCTGACCTGTGATTCATCCAACCCGGCGTTTCTCATGATGTTCTCTGCATATAAGTTAAATAAGCAGGGTGACAATATACAGCCTTGTCGTACTCCTTTCCCAATTTTGAACCACTCGGTTGTTCCATGTCCGGTTCTTACTGTTGCTTCTTGACCCTCGTACAGGTTTCTCAAGAGACAGGTAAGGTGGTCTGGTACTCCCATCTCTTTAAGAATTTGCCACAGTTTGTTGTGATCCACACAATAAAAGCGTAGTCAATGAAGCAGAAATTGACGTTTTTCTGGAATTCTCTTGCTTTCTCCACGATCCAGCGAATGTTGGCGATTTTATCTCTAGTTCCTCTGCCTCTTCGAAACCCCGCTTGTATGTCCAGTAGTTCTCAGTTCACATATTGCTGAAGCCTAGCTTGTAGGATTTTGAGCATAACCTTGCTGGCATGTGAAATGAGCGCAATTATGCAGTAGTTTGAACACTCTTTGGCATTGCCCTTCTTTGGAATTGGAATGTAAACTGACCTTTTCCAGTCTTGTGGCCATTGTTGAGTGTTCCAAATTTGTTGGCATATTGAATGCAGCACTTTAACAGCATCACCTTTTAGGATTTTAAATAGCTCAGCTGGAATACTGTCATCTCCGCTAGCTTTGTTGTTACTAATGCTTCCTAAGGCCCACTTGACTTCACTCTCGAGGATGTCCAGCTCATGTTCAGTGACTGCACTATCATGGCTATCAGGGACATTAAGATCTTTCCTGTATAGTTCTTCTGTGTATTCTTGCCACCTCTTCTTAATCTCATCTGCTTCTGTTAGGTCCCTGCCTTCGTTGTCCTTTATCATGCCCGTCTTTGCACAAAACGTTCCCTTGATATCTCCGATTTTCTTGAAGAGATCTCTAGTCTTTCCTATTCTACTGTTTTCTTTGATTTCTAATTCTTTGCATTGTTCATTTAAGAAGGCCTTCTTGTCTCTCCTTGCTATTCTCTGGAAATCTGCATTCAGTTGGATATATCTCCCCCTTTCTCCCTTGCTTTCTCTTCCCTTCTTTCCTCAGCTACTTGTAAAGCCTCATCAGACAGCGACTTTACTTTCTTGCATTTCTTTTTCTTTGGGATGCATTTTGTTGCTGCCTCCTGAACAATGTTACGGACCTCTGTCCATAGTTCCTCAGGTACTCCGTCTATCAGGTCTAATCCCTTAAATCTATTCCTCACCTCCACTGTATATTCATAACGGATATTATTTAGGTCATACCTAAATGGTTTAGTGGTTTTCCCTACATTCTTCAATTTCAGCCGAAATTTTGCAATAAGAAGCTCATGATCTGACCCACAGTCAGCTCCAGGTCTTGTTTTTACTGACTGTATAGAGCTTCTCCATCTTTGGCTGCAAAGTGCATAATCAATCTGATTTCGATATTGACCATCTGGTGATGTCCATGTGTAGAGTCGCCTCTTGTGCTGTTGGAAAAGAATATTTGCTATGATCAGCGTGTTCTCTTGGCAAAACTCTATTAGCCTTTGTCCTGCTTCATTTTGTACACCAAGGCCATGCTTGCATGTTATCCCAGTGATTTCTTAACTTCCTACTTTAGCATTCCAATCCCCTATGATGGAAAAGACATCTTTTTTTGGTGTTAGTTCTAGAAGGTGTTGTAGGTCTTCAGAAAACCGATCAACCTCAGCTTCTTCGGCCTCAGTGGTTGGGGCATAGACTTGAATTCCTGTGATGTTGAATGGTTTGCCTTGGATTCGTACTGAGATCATTCTATCATTTTTGAGATTGTACCCCAGTACTGCTTTTCCCACCCTTTTGTTGATTATTAGTGCTACTCCCTTTCTTCTAAGGGATTCTTGCCCACAGTAGTAGATACAATGGTCACCTGAATTAAATTCACCCATGCTCATCCATTTTAGTTCACTGATTCCCAAGATGTCCATGTTCAATCTTGCCTTTTCATGTTTGACCACCTCCAGCTTGCCTTGATTCATTGATCTTACATTCCAGGTTCTTAAACAGTATTGTTCTTTACAGCATCAGACTTTCTTTTTGCCACCAGACACATCCACAGCTGAGTGTCCTTTCGGCTTTGGCCCAGCCACTTCACTCTTTCTGGCGCTACTTGGAAATACCCTCTGCTCTTCCCCAGTAGTATATTGGACACCTTCTGACCTGAGGGGCTCATCTTCCGGCATCATATCATTTAGCCTTGCGATACGTTCCGTGGGGTTTTCTTGGCAAGAATACTGGAGTGGGTAGCCATTTCCTTCTCCAGTGGACCACATTTTGTCAGAACTCTCCATCATGACCTGTCCGTCTTGGGTGGCCCTGCACGGCATAGCTTATGGCTTCACTGAGTTATGCAAGCCCCTTCGCCACAACAAGGTAGTGATCCATGAAGGGGATTGCATTCATAATTTCCTCTAAACATAGAGGAGCTAGAAGGAGCTGTTGCTGTGAAGAATCTAAACATAGAAGATTAATCTGAGGGGGGGGGGGAAAGCATCCATATCTTGCTCTGGTATCTTATTACTGGTACTATACAGATCAGAATAAAACTTCAAAAATTGTTAGTTTATGTCTGTAGGAGAAGTACATACTTTGCCACTCTCATCTTTAATGGCTGAAATAACATTTTGATGTTGGTGCTATTTAAGAAAATGTGTGAGGTTCTTACTAGGATGTTCACCATTTTTCCAATATTCTGTCGTAGACAACAGGGCAGAGCAAATGCCACCTGTTGCGACAGAATATTATTCAGCTCATACTATTCTTTAGCTCTTGATAAAGTTGTACTGTGGGGTAGGGATGGCGGAGAATTTCTCCACGAATGTCCGGGAGGCCGAATGCCAAGGCATTCGGCCCCCCGAAATTGGTGGTGAAATTCTCTGCCGGCCCCCCGCCCCCACCCCCGGGATGGGACTTACCTCGTGCGAATGTCCCTCTTGGCGGTGTGTCCCAGCGGTGGTTTGGCGGCGGTTCAGTGGGGGCGGTGGCGGCGGCCGGTCTTCTGACCGGCTGCCACCGCCGCCATTGCAAAATAAAAAAGGAAAGTAAAAAAACCCCACACCTGTGATAGGCTACGTAATGATTTATGTAGCCTATCATGGCTAGATTTCCAAAGTCAGCCGTGATAGGTGACGTAAATCGTCACATAGCCTATCACGGGTGACTTTGGAAAAAAAAAAGGCGCATGGGGCTCCGCCATTTGCGTTCCTTAGTTTGGCACGTCTAGTCTATGTAAACATTTACGTAGACTACGATGAAAATAAGGGAATGCTATTTGCGTTGCCCTTATTTTCGCCGTAGTCTACGTAAATCTTTACGTAGACTACAGCGACCAAATAAGGAACGTGAATGGCGGCTCCCTATGGGGGCCGCCATTAGCCATACGTGCTTTTTTTTTTTTTTTAAGTCACCCATGATAGGCTACGTGATGATTTACATAGCCTATCATGGCTGACTTTGCAAATCTAGCTGTGATAGGCTACGTTAATCGTCACGTAGCCTATCATGGGGGCGGTTTTTTTTTCTTTTATTGGAATGGCGGCGGCGGCAGCCGGTCGAAAGACCGGCTGCCGCCTCTGCCCCTGTCGAAGACCTGCCGAACCGCCGCTGGGTCCCGCCACCGGGAGGGACATTCGGGATAGGTAAGTGTCATCCCGGGGGGGTGCGGGGGCGGGGAGGTGTGGGGAATTTCTCCCCGAAACTACTTCGGGGGGCTGAACACGTTGGCACTCGGCCCCCCGAAGTTTCGGGGAGAAATTCTCCCCCATCCCTAGCCTCCCCCCCCTCGCCTGAACTTCGGGGGGAGAAGCGAAGCGCCTCCCCCCCACCGCGAAGCAAGCTGCGGGACAAGGTAAGTCCCTTTCGTCCATCCCTAATCTCTACTCATTTGGTAGGGGCACCCAGAGGAGGGCTTCTGAAGATTATCCTAAATTCTGGGCAGGTACATATGGCAGGAGATGATCCTTCAGGTAACCTGGCCCCAGGCCATTTTGGGCTTCAAAAGTTACTACCAGCACTTTGAATTGGGCCCCCAAACTGATGGGAAACCAGTTCAGATCACAGAGCACTTGAACAGCTGAGCTTTCTGGACCATGTTCAAATGCAGCCCAATGTATCATGAAAGTAATCCAAATGAGATTACCAAAGCATGGATGATGATGATTACAATATTGTATAAAGTATTTTGCGAGTCATAGAAACAGTTAGGAATCTAGGCTCAACATTACAATCCTTTTACCCACCACCAGAAATATCTTTCCACTACTTTTCTGGGTTCTGGGATTCTGGCAGATGTTGCTGACATACTTTCATTTGTATCTTTTATCATCATGATCATCATCATCTGCATTCCAAAGGGCTCAAATGAAAGCTGAAAGTCTCAGGAAGCTGAATTCTTCAACTTTCTGTCCCTTTCCTGTGCTCCCATGGATATGAGGCATCCATATAACACCTGATAGACGGTGAAACTAGATGCTATGTGGAATGTGCGAATTAGTTTCTTTGTTAGGGGCTGGGAGCTAAATAGCAATCATATATCAGGATAATGGCATGCACAGGGGGTGTAAATTCTCTCCCCACCCCCATTCCTGAATATGGTATTTGCTGCACAACAGAAGTTGTTGGTGCCAACAACAGCTTCACAGCAAATTGTTTTTAGGGTGAAGTTTCATCAGATCATAACATGGCAGGAAACAGTTAACTCCTTCTGCATGGTCCTGATCCCTGCGTCTGCTTTTTAAAAATAACAGCAACAACCCATGCAAAGAGCAATCATTTCACATATTGCCTAGTTTGGCCCTAAGGAATGTCCATAAACCAGGGGTAGGCAACCATTTTGGGCTATGGGTAGATTTGGCAATTTGAGAAACTGTCTTGGGCACCTCCACAAAATGGCTGCCATGGGACTGGGAGGCAGAGCAAAGGACAAGTAACATTCCCAAAAGACTGAGTACAATCAGAGATGGGGTTTAAGTGCCAACACACTAAACAACCCCTCTGACCCCCCCTTTTTTGGCACTAACATAAACCTATCTCACAGCAATTGCAGTGGCTGGTAAGATAATGTGGTGGTGGTGGTGGTGGTGGTGGTGGTGGTGGTGATGATGATGATGATAATGAAAAAAGTGTGTGTGGGGGAGGGCACCTTGACGGTGTCCAGAGGTGCATCGATGACCATGGACATGATATTGCCTATCCCTGCCATGGGCATTTGGAGACCCAGTATGGGACTTCTGATCTGTATTCCCACTGTAATGTAATTACACTTCTGACACGGTGACACCATGTAATGTTTTCAAGATTACAAAGTGAATCACAGAGACTGATTTATCAGGAACAAACTTTACTTAGCAGTGATCTTCTAGCAAACTATATAAATAACTGAAAGTAGTCAGATTAGGAGTTCCTTAGCAACCTTTCCTTAGGAACCTTTCCCTGCCAGTGTCATCCAGAACTGATTCCTCCCATACAACCATTTCTAAATAACTTTAGTTCCTACTCAAATTACACCCATAGACCCACAACCTTCTTTCTTACAATTTGGAAGCAGATGTGAAGCAGTTTTCCTAATATAATCTATATTTAACATTATTTTCTTTAATATAGGCATTTTTACATGGATTTTTAATTTAATTTTATCAGAGAACTGCACTACAAAATTCAGGAAAGTGTGAACTTTTAAGGATAACTGGATTTTGGTTCACATAATGGTTTGAAAGTGCAAAATTAGGTGAGTTTGCGTTAAAACGTGAGCTGAATGAATCCCCCCCCCCCAGTAGTTTCATCATATCTTCATTGGAGATTTCTTCCTTGGATGTTACGCTTGACTTAAATTTAAAAAATGTAGCACAATCTTAGCCATTTAGCTTCCAGCTGAGAACTGACAATCCAGTTGCCACATGAAGCAATGCTTTGAACAAAGTGGAATGGAAGTAAGGATGAATCTACTGCAATCAACAACAGAAGGTTACTGCGTAGATTAAAATGTGATGCTTCCTAGCTACCTGCATGCACTGATATTCATTCCACAGCAAAATTAGGGGTCTTCCTTATTTTTTTCTTCACTTTGCCATTCAAAAGCTGTTCTTAATTGCTTCAGACTCCATTCTGCCAACTGGTACCTGATTATGTGAAGCTATTCTGTTTCTGGCTGTCTAATTAGTTAAGTGTTTGAAAAGAGGGTGGAAAACGAGAAATTGTCATATAAAGGTGGTTCACTGGTGCGGAACCTATCATGGTCTATAGCCATAAACTGTCCCATGGTGGTTGAATTTATCTAGGGAAATCAGAAACACCTGACTGGAGCCTCCTGTGCACTGCAGTCAACTGGACAGGTAGGTCTTTGTACTCCTTTACCATCATAGGTGAAACCCATTACTCTGGCAAGCAGGGACTGTTCTGTGGTGGCATGCATTCTAGGAAGCTGCCTTATTCACTTCAGACCATTGGTCCATCTAACTGGGAGGTACTCCTCAGGCTTTCAAACAGGACTCTTTCCCAGCCCTTCAGGGATTGAATGTGGGACCTTCTGCATACAAAACATGTTCTCTCTCTACCCACTCATCTACCGCCTTTCTCCTGATGACCTTCCTTCCCAGGAAAGTTCCTCTATGGCCAGCTCCATTGACATTTTTAGGGCAGTGATTAATCCCCCCCTTAAAAAAATCGCACTGGACATTTGGACATGATTGATGCAGATAGGTATGAATAATAACAGAGATTTTCTCCTCTGTTGTAAATGGTTTCAATTAGTGCTGTGCCGAAAATTTCTCAAACATGTTTTTCCAATATTCTCATTCAATTTGATAGCAGAGAAATAGCTTTTGAAAAGAAATTCAGTGGTGAAGAAATTTCAGAGAAATTCTCATGGGTTGGGTTGAGGTGGCCAAGGAGTGAGCACGAGTATCCTGTTTTTCATCGTACAATCATCTCTCTGCCGACCTCTAGCATCCTTGTCTTCCTACACTTCAACTAAGCCCAGTTTAAGGCACCATGAGGTAATTCCTGTCATGGGGCTTTTTTTTTCAGATCAGGACATGCAAGCATCCTGGGAGGCTACCTGTGATTAGGTAAGCTCAAAAACACCACAAAAATAAACGATAAAACATCCTGAATGAGGCAGAACAATGGAAAACTATTTTATTGGGGAAGAAAACTTTCAGGAAATTGGCAGGCAGATTTTTGGTAGAGCACTAACTCCACCTCATCCCTGGAGCGAGACACAACACTGCCCCCACCTGCACTGTGGTGGATGCAAACTGGGGGCCAGCCTGCCAAGACAGTTGATGCTCCTGCAGCACAACCCCCCCCCAACCCTTACCCCAAAAGAAAGAACCTGTGCTACAAGCCTTGCCAATAAGGAGCTCTACACGAGAATAACTGTTCAGAATTTATCCTCCTCCTGGAGACATTTGGTGACATTAACTCCCAAATTTCTCTGCCCACAAGCAAGGTGGAGAATTTCAAGAGGCTATCTGTGCACAGCTCTAGTTTCAGTAAGTGTGCTGCTGTTAAATGTTGGATTTGCGTTCTGAGATTTGGTTTTGATTGGCTCATTATTTCCAGCCTATGGCATAGTTTGTTTTATAGAAATACTAGCTGATATACCCGGCGTTGCCCGGGATGTAATTTTGCCATAGGCGCTATTTGTTAGAAACACATTAAGGTAGGTTTACGCTTCTCGGAAAGGCCCCATAAGAAAGGTGAAAAGTTGAATCTACCAGACTTTATTAAAAAAGCACAACAATTATAATGAGCAGATTGAATAAAAAACACTACTAAAAATGCAAAAGACTGAATCTGTAAGCACTACTACAATATAATCCACACTGAATCTCATACCACTAGGGATGTACGAAACTCACTTACCTTTTCACGGATTGATTCGCAGTGGGGTGGGGAGGCGCTCTGGTCCTCCCCCCCGGAATCCTGCCCAGCCGGCTCCGCGGAGCAGCTGGCCAGGGCCATCTGCAGCCGGATTTCCAGCCATGGACAGGCTGGTGCAGATACAAATGCCTATCATGGCAACTATTTGCATCCAGCCAGGCTGCCATGATAGGCTACATAAGTATTTACGTAGCCTATCACAGCTAACCCCCCCCCCCCAAAAAAACAGCATACGAAAAATGGCAGCGGCTACAGCGGCCGCCATTTGCGTTCCTTATTTTTTGCCGTTCTAGCCTACGTAAATATTTATGTAGGCTATTGCAGTGAAAAAAAGGGGAACACAAATAGTTTAGTGGGTGCTATTTGCGTTCCTTTTTTTCCGCTGTTCTAGCCTACGTAAATATTTATGTAGGCTAGAATGGCAAAAAATAGGGAACGCAAATGGCGGCCACCGTAGCTGCTGCCATTTGCGTACACTGGTTTGTTTTTTTGGAGGTGGGGGTTAGCCGTGATAAGTTACGTAAATACTTACGTAGCCTATCACAGCTGCAAGGACGGCAATGGTGGCCGCAGCAACCTGGCCGTGGCTGGCCAGGAGACCAGCCAGCGGACGTGCCATCAGAACCGCTGCAGCCACATCCACCACATCCGCCACATCCGCCCCAGGTAAGTTCCATCCCAGGGGGATTCCACGGGGGGGGGGCAGGAGGCTGTTCCGCTCACTGGAATCTGTGGTGGAATTCTCTGCCATCCCTACGATACCACTAGTAAAATGTTCAGCAGAGGCTTCCTTGCTGGATATTTCAGGAACAGGGGAGAGAAACTAAATGCTCTCCACAGTCAGAAAAGAAACCATGAGTAAAGGGGAGGGAACCTTCTCTCTGTCCCATCAGCCAGGACAGCTAGACTGGTGGGGATGAGGGAGAGGGCCTTTTCTGTGGTGGCCCCCACTCTGTGGAACTCCCTCCCTAGGGAACTCCGCCATGCCCCCTCTTTAATGAGCTTCCGTCGTGCATTAAAAACGTGGTTGTTCAGGCAGGCGTTTGGGGTGGGTTAGGGTATTTTAGAAAATGTTTTTACTGTAGAATTGTATTGTTTTAAACTGTTTTATTGTATGTTGTACATCGCCCAGAGTGGCTGGGTGACCAGTCAGATGGGCGATTAATACATTTAATAATAATAATTAAAAAAGGTAACAAATGGCAGCCAGCCAATCCAATGTGAAGGAAGTCAGAGTGAATGAGAGACCAATAGAATGAAAGATGGCCAATAGGATGACTGGTAACTGAAATCAGAAACCTGGTCTGCACCATGATTGAGAGGGTGTACCTGTCAGTAAGGGGAAGTATAAACAAAGTAATAATGTAACCCAGTGACTCCTGTCATACACTCTGGCAAGTGAGAATGTGAAGTAAAAGGGGCAGCAACTATAGGGCCCAAATGCCAGCCTCAGTGGGCCCCTACAGTGTGATTGCACCCAGGACAGCTCCCCCTTATTCCCTGCATTACAGACAGCCCTGCAGCCAGCCACAAACACACAAACCCACACACAACTTTTGACTTTTATATATATAGGAGATAGAAGATGTTGTGAGGGCCTAAACAATAGAAAATAAATTAATGTGTTTAAGAAAGAAAAGACTGAGCTCTTAGATTTGGATAACAAAATCCCATGCAGATATTGATGCTAAATATAACAGACACACATGCTAATTTGGGTAACAGTTTACAAATGGGGCTCTAAGTTTATTTTTTGATGTTTTTATCGACATGGATGGTAAGAAACAGCTTTTATTTGTGTTTGTAATTTCCACAGTCTGAAGTGCTCGAGTTCATCAGTAAAGGCCAGGGGTGGGGAACCACCCATTTGAGGGCCAAATGTGGACCTCCAGGCCTCTCAGTCTGGTCCTCCAGATTTTCCTGCAGCCACACCCTTTCTCCCCAGGCTACACTGCCTCACTAGCCCAATTTCAGGTTATTGACATGACTTACTCCACCCTAATCTCTTCCCCCCAAAGCTGATGAAGGGAACCTTGCACTATTTGGGGAAGGAGAATGCCAGGATCTATATCGTCATCATCATCGTCATCGTCGTTTCTATAGCGCCCCATAGCCAAAGCTCTCTGGATGGTTTACAAAGATTTAAAACCATTAAAAATACAGTATACAAAGTTTATAGCCTAATTACACACAATTAGGGATGGACGGGTACCTCCCCCCATTGTTCTCTAAGCACCCAATCCCTGTGCTCACATGCAACCAGACACATACTTGAGCCCCACACCCACTCACTGAGCTGCCCATGCTTACCCGGGGCCCATCCTCCTCTGCCACAATTGCCATGTTGTGAAAAAACATGTCAATTGCAAAAATGCATACATAGACCTATACACAAAATGGCACCATGAATCGCCCATATACACAAGATACACCTGTTGCTGGGGAACATGGGCAGGAGGCTGCTTTTGCATTCATGTCCTATTTGAATACTTGTCACTTGGGAACAATGGCAGAAGAAGGCTAGTAACCTCATATTCTGTTTGTGGGGCTTTCCACAGGCAGCTGCTTGGCCACTGTGTGAACAGAATGCTGGACTCAATGGACCCTTGCTCTGATCCAGCAGGGCTCTTCTTGTGTTCTTATGTTTTCCACTTGATTCTGCTGGTTGTACCAACTGGTTCTTAGACCAAATTCATAGACAGTTAGGTGACTGACTCTGCTATTTCTCAGCATCACCACTCATTTATTGTTAGTATGAATGCTTTACATTTTCTTAGAGGAAGAGAATCCATTAGCACCATAGCACAAAAAAGCTTTATTAACCGAATAAAGCACAGTTTCTATTTCAAACAAATAGTAAAGGAAATAACATTAACATGCATCTAGGATAATTATATTAATTTATAAGACAATGGATGTTCCATAAAAAAAATGGAATGAAGCAATTTGAGAGTCTCTTCTTATTGTATTGTATTGTATTGTATTGTATGAGTCAATATAACCCTTTCATTTATAAGTATACATTTCAAGCAAATATGACAGAATTGGGGTATTATGCTTTTTTTCCATTTGGGAAGGCTTGCAACATCTGTTAGAGTCATTTGGAATTCTTCTGGGAATTTTTTTTTTTTTTAAGGCAGATAAGAAATAGATAGCACCTTTAAAGCAAGTATACACCCCATGGAACTTAAGATGTGGAGGGGGAAAGGATCTCAGGTTTGAGAGAGTGAATCATGACATAACCAAAGGTACTATTTCAGTTACAGTTGATGTAAAGAACAGATAGTAAGGGGGGTATGAAAGAGTGTATACAATTGTGCATGGTGTGGAGAGAGTGGATAGATGCTTTCCCCCCCTCCCACATAATACTGGAACACCTCACTACACTATATTTAGGATGCCTCTCTTCTTGGGAGTTACTTTCTGGGCACTGAGGTAATACAGAGAATAGACGTTTTGCCTTGTGTGATATTATGGGAAGCAACAGTCATGCTAAATAATGAGATATGACAGCTTTAGAACTCCAGAACTCCAGAACTCCAATCAACTTTGTGGAGAAAAAAAAATAGGTATATTTCCTTTGTTAAGAGGTAATACCAGGTACATGTGTCCCTAAATAAATTATACAGGAGAATCAAATACTTGTGAGAATACAACTAAGAAATCCTTAATAGGGTGAGCAACAAGATGGGCCCTGGTGTTATATATATATGTGTGTGTGTGTGTGTGTGTGTGTGTGTTTGTGTGTGTGTGTGTATGTGTGTGTGTGTATGTATATATATGTATATATATATATATATATATAATTGCAATTGAAAGTGATCTCACTCATACATATATATATATATACACACACATACATATATATATACGCACATGGCTACCACCAAAGCCATAGTAACAGGGGGAGGCATTCCTCCTTAAGTGATTCCAGCCAATCAGGGATCATATACTGGACTCAATGATGTTATGCAATAAAATATAACCATTCCCATTAAAACCAAACAAGCAAACAAAAAAACAACCACAATAACAACCACCATAACAACACAATCCATCCAGTTACAGAATTACCTTTGAATCAGCACTGTTTACATTTGATCAAAAGGGTCATAAATATAGCAGATGAACAACATAATGATATTGCCCTCCGTCAATACTGAATTCGCTAATGGTTTTGCTTTTCATTTTAAAGAGCATTTCATCGGCCAGCAAATATGGTTCCCAGTACAAGGTCAACAGCATCCTACTTTGCAATGAGTAATGGTAGCATCAGCGAGGAATATGCATTCCCTTTGTTTTATCAAGCAGCAAACTGTGTTTATGTTGCTTATCTATGGTAAATTATACTAAATCACTGGAAGCGACAGCAGTGATACAAGCGAGAGATTCGATAGAAAATAGGGCCAAGAAAACTGAAGCGCTGACATTAAAAGAAAAAAAAAAGTGATTGGAGTGTGACTGAATGTTCTTGTTCTTCCAGCCTAGATGCTTTGGAGAGATAAATGATATCACCACTGATGAATGGTCATTAACAATATCTATGTGTGAATGCTGGCTAGCTCAAAGCTATCTTTTATTACTTTGTTTTCAGCACTGTAATAATTTAAGAGACAAAAATAAATTTGTTTCTCTCAAATGTGAGTTCTTCATTGGGGTGAACCTTCCTGAATCAGGAAATTAAAATAACTGTTTTTGAGCCTCCCTGGGGTGACTAAAACAACAGATGTGAATCACATATCCTTTATTATGATTAATTCCTTTTTTAAAAGGCTGGCAAAGCTGGGGGGGGGGGAAATGATTTCCTTAACACAAATATTAAAAAGTTGGTGCTTCACACAATCAACAAATGAGCATTTTCTCTACATATCGTGGTGGTGGCAGAACTACTTGAACCCATGTCTCCATCTCTCACACACAGCATTTTGCCTTAGTCCCACAAACACCAGAAGAGGAGGTAAATATATTTCTGGACTATATGTCTTCTGACTGTACCACTTCAGAGTGCCAGTAGGTGGTTTGCATGCTTTAATACTCCATATATATATAGAGAGAGAGAGTGGGGGGTGCAGTGGCTTAGTGGTTAAGATGCTGAACTGCAGACCGGAAGGTCGGCAGGACAGTAGTTTGAGACCCAAGTGCTGCGTGACGGAGTGAGCTCCCGTCTTCAGTCCCAGCTTCTGCCAACCTAGTAGGGATGTACGAAAGTCACTTACCTCTTGACAAAATGTGATTCGAGGTGGGGGGCAGGTGCCCCGTCCCTCCCCCTGAAATTCTGGCCAGGGGGGAGGCGCCCTGTCCCTCCCCCCCAAAATTCTGGCCGGGGGGGAGGTGCCCCGTCCCTCCCGCCACGAATCCTGGCCAGCCGGGAACGCAAAAGGCGGCAGCTGTAGCCGCCGCCGTTTGCGTCCCTGCAGTCAGCCATGATAGGCTACATAAATGTTTACGTAGCCTATCATGGCTGAGTAAAAAACAACAACAACCGCATGTACGCAAATGGCGGTGCCCATGGGTGCCGCCATTTGCATTCCTTATTTTGGCACATCTAGTCTACGTAAACATTTACGTAGACTACGGCGAAAATAAGAGGAACGCAAATAGCGTACACGCTACGCCATTTGAGTTCCCCTTATTTTCGCCGTAGTCTACGTAAATGTTTACGTAGACTAGATGTGCCAAAATAAGGAACGCAAATGGCAGCGCCCATGGGCACCGCCATTTGCGTACGCGCGGCTGTTGTTGTTGTTTTTTACTCAGCCGTGATAGGCTACGTAAACATTTATGTAGCCTATCACGGTATTGTTTAAAAATCTAGCCTTGATAGCCTACGTACATCTTTACGTAGCCTATCACGTTTTGTTTTGTTTTTTACTGGAAATGGCAGCGGCGGTAGCCGGTCAGAAGACCAGCCGCCGCAGTCGCCGCCAAACCACTGCCGAACCGCCGCCGCAGCCGCCGCTGCCAGGGAGATTCGCCGAAGGTAAGTCCCATCCCGGGGGGGCGAACTGTTTTGCCACCGATTTTGGGGGGCCGAATGCGCTGACATTCAGCCTCCCCAAGATTCGTGGCGAAATTCTCTGACATCCCTACAACCTGGCAGTTCGAAAGCAAGAAATTGCAAGTAGATAAATAGGTACCGCTTCGGCGGGAAAGCTAACATTGTTCCATGCACCTCGGTGTTCAGTCATGCCGGCCACATGACCACAGAAGCATCTTCGGACAGTGCTGGCTCTTCAGCTTAGAAATGGAGATGAGCACCACACCCTAGAGTTGGACATGTAAATATTTAGGTAGGCTAAAACGGGGAATCAAAAAGGGACGCAAATAGTGCCAGCTACGCTATTTGCGTTCCCTTGGATTTTCGCCGTCATAGTCTACGTAAATATTTGCGTAGATTAAGAGGACAAAAATAAGGAATGCAAATGGCGGCGGCCAAAACCGCCGCCATTTGCGTACGTGGTTTGTTTTGGTTTTTTACCCAGAGCCCTCCGTGGCTGGAAATCTGGCTGCGGACGGCTCTGGCCAGGCTGGGCCTGGCCGGCTGCTCCGCGAAGCTGCCGCGGAGCACAGCCGGCCTCGGAGAATTCCAGGTGGGAGGAACAGAGCGCCTCCCCCCCCCCGGCGAGGATTCCAGGCGAGGGACAGAATGCCCCCCCCCACCAGCAACATAATCCGCGAACAGGTAAGGGACTTTCGTACATCCCTATCAGGACCAGATTACTTAAAGATCACCCACTTGTGCATGCAGTTGTCCAGCCATTAAGATAAGCCACAGAGGTTTTTATCCCACAGAGGCTTTTATCCATGCCCCACCCCCCACCCACAACTGACTCAGGTTGCTGGTGTCTGGAGAAAAAAGGGCCTTTTCAATAGTGGTGCCCTGTTGTTGGAACTCCTTTCCCAGGGCAGTACACTCTGCCCCATCTTTATTTTATTCTCAGGCCCAGGTGAAATGAATTTTTTTTTAATTGTCTGGGCCTTATGGTAGTGATGTTCATTTTATGCTGGATTTTTAACTATCTGTTGACATTTGTTGTAGTTGGAGATTATATTGTTGTGGTTGTTTACATTTTTTGCTGAATGATGCTTTGAGAACCAAAGCTTGAAGAGCAGCCAATAAATGCTTTCAACAAACTAGGGGTGTACAGAACTTACTTCCAAGTCCGCCAGGGGGTCCGCGGGGGGGGGGAGAGGTGATCCATTCCTCCCCGCGGAATCCTCCTTGGCTGGCTCCGCTATGCAGCAAGTCCGTAGAGCCGCCGGCCGGGTCCATCCTCTGCCGCTCTGCCTGTCTTCGAATGCAAATGGCATCCGGCGTAGCGGACACCATTTGCGTACCTGCCATTTGCCATGATAGGCTATGTAAAGATTTATGTAGCCAATCACAGCAAAAGGCAGGGATGCAAATGGTGTCCGCTACGCCAGACACCATATGCCTCTGAAGACAGGCAGGAGCGAAAGGACAGGAGGCAACGGATGGCCGGCAGCAGGTAGGATCCGGCGCCACGCAGATTGCCCTGGGTGGCTGAGGTGAGTCGTTCCGCTGTGGACTCCAGGGGACCGGATTCTTAGAATCCGGCCTCATTGGAGTCTGTGGTGGAATTCTCCACCATCCCTACAACAAACCAATAAATGTAAAGAGTTTGGCTACTTGCGTAGGGCCATGAAGCTGGAGCAGAGCTAATAGCACAAGCTTAGTTCTTAATCCTGTGGCTGGTGCTGGCAGATGCAATGTGTTGGGCTGGTGTTGAGGTTGTAGCACTGCTCAGGCACATTGGTGTAAGAGCTAGGGATGTGTCAGTAGGGGTGTACAAAATACTCATCCCGTTCTGTTTTGTGGTATCTGCTGGCAGTGAGGCAATCCATCCCTCCCCCCTGGAATCCTGGCCAACCATCTCCGCTCCACAGTGATTCCGCAGCTGGCTCTGAAGCCCCAGCGATATGGCCACCATTGCTGTATCACTAGCTGGACGTACTGTGGATGCAAATGGCATCTGGCGTAGCGGACGCCATTTGCATCCCTGTTCTTTGACGTGATTTGCATCCCTATTTTTTCATGCAATAGGCTATGTAAAGATTTATGTAGCCTATCACGTCAAAGAGCAGGGACGCAAATGGCGTCCGCTATTCCATTTGTCTCCACAGTCCATCAGTCTGCGCAGTGATATGGCAATGGCAGCCATATCGCTGGGTCTTCGGAGCCGGCACTCAGGCAGGATCTGGCCAACAATGACTTCGTGGAGAGGCGGAGGTAGGAGATCCGATCGTCCATGGACTTTGGGGGTAGGGATGTACGAAAGTCACTTGCCATTTCGCGGATCTGCTTCGCAGTGGGGGGGAAGGCACTCCATTCCTCCCCCCAGAATCCTCGACAGGGGGAAGGCACTCCATCCCTCCCCCCGGAGTCCTGCCCGGCCGGCTCTGCTCTGCTGGGATTCCACAGAGCCGTCAGCCGGCTCCGCCCACAGCCAGACATCCGGCCGCTGGGCAGCAGGGATGCAAATGGCGGCGGCCGTAGCCACCACCGTTTGTGTCCCTGTATTTAACCGTGACATACTTAACCATAACCGTATGTCTTACTTATTTAACTGTATTTATTTAACCGTAAATACTTACGTAGGCTAGAACGGCAAAAAATAGCAAACGCAAATGGCGGCTGCCATAGCTGCCACCATTTGCGTACGCTGCACCTGGCCGTGGCTGCCCAGGAGACCAGCCGCCGGTGCCGCCGCACCTGCTGCCACTGCACTCACTGCCGCCACACCCGCCACCACTGCACCCGCCACCACCGCTGCCGCCACCACCGCACCTACCACTGCCACCGCACCTGCCGCTGCAGCCGCACCTGCCGCTGCCGAATCTGCCGCCGCCGCACCAGAGCCACCGCCGCCGCTGCCACCGAATCTGCCACATCTGACCCAGGTAAGTGCTGTCCCAAGGGATTCTGTGGGAGGAGCAGGGGGCAGGAGGCAGTTCTGCCACGGATTCCAGGGGGCCAGATTCTACAGAATCCAGCCTCACTGGAACCCATGGCGGAATTCTCCGCCATCCTGATTTGGGGGGCTGATTTCCAATAGAATCCGGCCTCATTGGGGTCTGTGGAGGATTTCTCCAACATCGAAGAAAACAGCAATGGAACCAAATGAGTTCAGGTTTTTATGATTATAACCAGTGCATTCTGCAGTGGACTGGCTTTCCCCCCTGTTGGGTGGATTCTGTGGACTTTTTGTTTTTTTCTAACCTTTGGGAATTTTGTGCAAATGTTGTCGTAGAAAAATATGCAATAAAAGAACGGCCAAAAATGTGCATTTCCCCTATAGGATAAAGTGTGAGAATATACATTTTGTTGGGATTTGCGCATTTTTGCAAGCATGGATTTGTGCAAATGGGGATTTGCGCAAATTGAGACACATTTAAAAAAACTAATGAAAGGTTAGGGGTGGACGAAAGTCACTTACCTGTCCTCGAAGCTTGTTCGCGGTGGGGGGGAGGCGCTTCGCTGCTCCCACTGCAAAATTCAGGCTGGGGAGGAGGTGCCTCACCTCGCCCGGCTGCGAACTCCAAAGTTTTTTTTTTTTTAAAAAATGCCCCCGTGATGTTTACGTAGCCTATCACGGCTGAGTAAAACAAAAAACAAAAAACCGCGTGTACGCAAATGGCGGCACCCATGGGCACTGCCATTTGTGTTCCTTAGTTTGGCACATCTTAGTCTATGTAAACATTTACGTAGACTAAGACGGCGAAAATAAGGAGAACGCAAATAGCGTAGACGCTACGCTATTTGCATTCCCCTTATTTTCGCCGTCTTAGTCTACGTAAATGTTTATGTAGACTACACGTGCCAAAATAAGGAACACAAAGGCAGCGCCCATGGGTGCCGCCATTTGTGTACACGCGGTTTTTTGTTTTTTATTTTACTCAGCCGTGATAGGCTACGTAAACATTTACGTAGCCTATCATGGTATTTTTTAAAAATCTAGCCGTGATAGGCTACGTAAATCTTTACGTAGCCTATCAGTTTTTTGGGGTTTTTTTACTGGAAATGGCGGCAGCGGCAGCTGGTCGGAAGACCGGCCGCCGCCGCCGCTGCCAGGAGGATTCGCCCAAGGTAAGTCCCGTCCCAGGGGTGGCGGGGGGGGGCAGACCGTTTTGCCACCAATTTTGGGGGGCCAAATGCGCTGGCATTCGGCCTCCCCGAGATTCGTGGCGAAATTCTCTGACATCCCTATCAGGCTTCCTGCATTGAGCAGGGGATTGGACTGGATGGTCTTGTAGGCCTCTTCCAACCCTAT
This sequence comes from Heloderma suspectum, assembly GCF_057233095.1. Taxonomy (NCBI): domain Eukaryota; kingdom Metazoa; phylum Chordata; class Lepidosauria; order Squamata; family Helodermatidae; genus Heloderma; species Heloderma suspectum. The sequence continues at coordinate 10,036,852 of NC_139466.1, forward strand.
GATGCTATGAACCTTACTCCTAACACAGCTCAAACATGCATGCTACATTTAAATGCTGTGGCTGAATTTTACTCCCCAAAGTCAAGCTTTAATTAAAACAAATAGAATTAGGAGAAGAGCCTCTCCCCTGTTTTTATTGGCTTTAACTCACAAAGAACTGGCAATTGGCCCAGAGGCTATAAACCATCCCATTCAGTTTTTCCTTGGTCCATTGGCAATCCTGACTTTGACTTAGGGAGTTCCTGATTATAGCTGCACAACAGGTTATAAAGGTGCCGAATTTCTTGTGGACTGGATCTGAAACCAGAGTAAAAGCGCTGTTGTTGCTGCTGTTTTAAGAAAACAGGATGAGTGTAAGCAAGGGAAACTCAGTCCAAGCTTCTAACTGTGAGATAATCCACGCAAACCTTCCCTGAAGGCTATTGGGAAGGAGGTCTGGAGTGCAGTTAGTCACCCTATCGTTCCCAGAAAGGGTTGCTGATTACATTACATCTTGTGTCCAATTTATTGCTGCATGCCAAGTGGATGGTCTCTGCAGCTAGTCATGTGTGAATCTATTGTTCCAGGGGTGGGTGTAGTTCTGCTTTTGAATGAGTGCTTCAGTTGCAAGAATAGTTCCTTTAAACCACTTCATCAGCTGAGAATATATCCCATTTAGGGCCAAGATGAAAGTACATTTTCTTTGTGAACATTTTCATAAGAACATAAGAAGAGCCCTGCTAGATCAGACCAAAGTCCTATCTCATCCAGCATTTTGTCCCCACAGTACCAACCAGATGCTATTGGACAGAAGCCCATGAGCAGGACAGCTTGCATTTCCCAGTTACTGTTTTCTTTTCTTTCTTTTTTGTAGTTACTTCAAAAGTGTTTCCCTATTCAATAAGCATTGTCCTTATTCAGAAATAACTTGGTTTGTTGGTTTGTTGTCAGTGATGCTGCCACACCATAGTCAAATATGATCGGCTATCATGGTCATCACTGATGGTAAGTGATCTCTGAATTTCTCGGATCACCCAAGTAACTGAATATGGATCCTGAATTGACCGTTTTTGCCCTTTGTGATGTCAGTACATAGCCAACTAAGACTAGCCACAGAGCACAGTTGTCAGTGCTCACTATGTGATCACTGATTGGCTGGGTTCAGTATGTGAGTAAAGCATGGGGGGGGGAACCCTGGCTAAGGGGTGGGGCTGGGTAAGTGATGTTGAAGCAGCAGCAACTACAGAAAACAATGACATGGAGAAAAGTTGGACTGAGAAAAGCTGAATACTCTCACAATTATTAGGGAAATGTTTTCAAAATTCTCCCTAGCTGAATTTCTTCCCAATTATTGGAGTATTGAATCCTCTGGTCTTATTTTTTAAGAGGAACAGATGCAATAGGATTATAGGAATCCTGCAATGTACCTAGGGATGTCAGAGAAATTCGCAATGGAACCAAATGAGTTCATGAATCTGACCCATAGATTCCACAGAGGACCGGCTTTCCCCCTGTCCTGTGGATTTCTCCGACTTGTCCACCAGTTTTCTAACTTTCCCAATTTTGCACAAATCTCATCATAGAAAAATACTCAAAATATTTTTTTTAAAAAACAGCCAAAAATGTGCATTTCCCCCATAGGCTAAAGTGTGAAAATGTGTGTTTCAGGGATTTTGTGCATTTTCACATTTCTGCACATTTAAAAAGAAGAATTGTACCATTATTATTTTTTAAAAAAAAACAATTGTGTACAGAATGGTCCACATGTGCAGTTTGCCACATTCTTTTTAGTTGTGTTGGATTTTTGTTTGTTTTGTTCTCTCCTTCACAAAATTTAAACAGTCTACAGAGTTCAGGACTTACTTGAGCAGAAAAATCAGAAAGACATGAAGTGGATTCTGCTGAAAAGGAAGTTGCTTGAGTTGGCACAGAGGGTAGGTGTCAAAGGATGGAGTATAGAGTCATGATGTTGGCAGGTTACAAGGAAGGCAGGTGGTGCATACGTTAATTTATTTTTATTTATTATTATTATTATTATTATTAAATTTATTAATCGCCCATCTGGCTGGTCACCCAGCCACTCTGGGCGATGTACAACGTACAATAAAACAGTTTAAAACAATAAAATTCTACAGTAAAAACATTTTCTAAAATACCCTAACCCACCCCAAATGCCTGCCTGAACAACCACATTTTTAATGCACGACGGAAGCTCATTAAAGAGGGGGCATGGCGGAGTTCCCTAGGGAGGGAGTTCCACAGAGTGGGGGCCACCACAGAAAAGGCCCTCTCCCTCGTCCCCACCAATCTAGCTGTCCTGGCTGATGGGACAGAGAGAAGGCCATCCGAGGCTGATCTTGTTAAGCGGCCTATGTTAAGAGACACAAGAGGGAAATGAAAGGATTTCCTTAAATGTACAGGGAGCCCTACAAGGAAGCACAAAATGTGGAGACCAATTCTTTATTTTATCCTGTGAATGCATCAGTACTACTCCTATAAAGAGCAAAACAGTTAGGTCACTGATTTTAGTTTGGAAGGCCAGGAAGGAAAGTTGGCATCAAGTGAAAGTTTTATGTAGGTGATCCCAAGCAGGATTTATACATGCTTTTGCTGACAGGACAAAATATAGAGGATCTTCAAAGACATCTTGATAAATACAGGCTTACCTTAGTGTCCTATGAGGTGGGCACTGGGCAAGGGATCTCCATGTACCATTTCCTGGGGGTTGGCCTGGAACAAAGCTCCCATAGATAATATCATCCCCCATAGGTATTTTTTTTTCCAGTTCAGCTCAGCGCCAAGAAGCACAGCTAGGATATTGTATGGCAGAGGTCAGCAAACTTGGGAGGTTTGGGGATATTTTTGCCCCCTGACTGCCCCCCATGGGCTGCACCTCCCCCTTGTGGTGCTGGGGGGGAGAAATTAAATTAAAAAATGGCACCCAGAATGGCTACAGAACAAAAGGGCCAAATTTAACTTGTTTTCAGGCTATTTTTGACCCTTTGGATGCTGTGTTGTAGCTATAGAGAACTCAAAAGACCAAAAGAGCTTTGAAATAGCTGCTTGGTTGCCCTTTTGTGTTAATTTTGTTGTTGTTGTTGTTGTTCGTTACAATTGTGGGAGGCAGTAGGGGCCAAAGAAGGGAGCAGTGGGGGCTACATGCAGCCCACAAGGTGCACTTTGCCCATCCCTGCTGTATGGGAATCCCTTAGGCACCTCATATAACAGTTGCATATAACCTCACAGAACAATTGTATCCCTGCCACCTGACTGAAATGGCTAAGATTAGACTTTACAACATCTATTTAAAAGGAAAGGAAAGGAATCTTTGCTGTATGAAGGGCTAGAGAAGTCACCTTATATAATAATGCTAAAACAAAGCTCTCTCTCTCTCTCTCTCTCACACACACACACACACACACACACACACCAATTTCCAAAAACGCCCCCCTCCACACACATACACACACACAATTTTTGGTGGATTTTTTTTATTCAACTCACCTAAATTGCAAAACAACAACAACAACAACACTGGACCAAAAGCTTCATCACAGTGTAACCCACTGGTATATTTTTCTTTAAGAATTTGGAGTGGGAATATTCCTGCAAATTAAAATGATATATGTTAATTGCCCCTGTACAAGACTTTGTTACGAGTCCCTTTAGAGACCCTGAAGAAAAGCACCTTTACTCTTTTTAACATTTCATTTTCATAACAGAAAGAGTATCCCAGATAAGAGTCAGGCTGCCACATTTTGCACTAGATGAAGTTTCCAAACACTCTTCAAGGGCAGTCCCACATAAAGCACATTGCAGTAATCTAAATTATGGTTATTCTAAATGAAAGTTAATTAAGGCATGGATCCCTTGGCCAGATCTGCCTTCTCCAGAAAGAGGCAGAGCTGGCACACCAGTCAAAACTGGGCAAAGATACTCCTGTCCACAGCAGGCACCTAGCCATCCAGGAGCAATGCAGGGTCAAAAGCTCCCTCAAGCACAGAACAGATTCTTCAGAAAGATTCCAAGCCTATCAAGACCAGGCTGTGCCCTGAATCCTGAATTGTCATCTACTGGCCAACAGAGCCTCTTTCTTGTCTGGATTGAGCCTCAGCTTGTTAGCCCTCATCAAATCCATTGCCACAACCACACAACAGATCAGGACAGCCTTTTTGACATCAACAGAAAAGGAGAAATAGGGATGTACGAAAGTCACTTAACTTTACGAAGGGTGACATTTGCGGTGGGGGGGAGGTGCTCCGTCCCTCCCCCTGAAATTCTCTCTGGCCGGCTCTGCTTTGTGGAGATTCCGTGGAGCCGCCAGCCGGGGCCGCCTGCAGACAGACATCCAGCCACTGGGCAGCCTGCAGGGACGCAAATGGCGGCTGCCGTAGCAGCCACCATTTGCGTCCCTGTATTTTGCCATGATAGGTTACGTAAATATTTACATAGCCTATCACGGCAAAAAAAACAACAACAGCAAATACAAATGGCAGCAGCTATGGCGGCCTCCATTTGTGTTCCCTTTTTTGCCGTTTTAGCCTACATAAATATTTACGTAGGCTATTACGGCCAAAAAAAAAGGGAACGTAAATGGCAGCCACTATGCCATTTGCGTTCCCTTAGTTTTGCTGTGATAGGCTACATAAATACTTACGTAGCCTATCACAGCTTACGCAGGGACGCAAATGGCATCCCTGTGTTAGCCATGATAGGCTACGTAAGTATTTATGTAGCCTATCACGGCTATATGGAAGAAGCGAATGGCGGCCGCAGACGCGGCCGCCATTTTCAAGTCAGCGCGGACAGCAGCAGGTAGGTGCTCCATTCCAGGCCCATTTTGAAGGGTGGGGGGGCAGGGGGCTTCGTTTCGCCACAGATTTCGGGAGCCAAATGCACTGGCATTCGGCCTCACCGAGATCGGTGGCGGAATTCTCTGACATCCCTAAGGATAAATAGAGCTGGGTATCATCAGCACAGTGAGGAGAACCAGCTCCATATTTATCAGGCTGGATCTACACTTACCACCTTTTTTCACTTCCAATGAGATTTCACCACCCGCCTTTCACACTACGCAGTACCTGCCTCGAATTGGAACCGGAATTTCCCACTTCCGTGCTCCCGCTTTCAATACCCTAATATCCCGGTATTTCCCCTTAATGTGCTCTGATTGTCTGCCTTCGCTACCATATCCAGTCGTAGTCCCCTCCCCCGCCTGTCCATATACGGTGGTGTTTGTATTTCCCAAAGCTTCACAACTTCGAATCTTTGAAGATCATGCCTGAATTAGGGGGGGGGGGAAATCACGGAGAAGCCCCGATTCTGTGAGGATAACACCTTAATTTTTTTTAAAAAAAACATCCGGAGTGGGGGATAGGAGGGGGTAAAACTTAATCTCATTTGAAGGGATAGAATAACCCCCAATGCAGTTCAGGAAGCCAGATTTCCAGGCAGTCAATCATCCAACTACTGACCGGGGCCGACCCCGCTTAGCTTCCAAGATCAGACAAGCGCATGCAGGAAAACAGCAGGAAAACAGCACAGCGCTCGAGTGTGAACTGAGCTCGCGCATTCGATGAAGCACTGCAATGGGAAAATGGGTGAGTGTGAATAATCACTTTTTAATGCGAGAGCGTTTAACCTGATGGTACACTGAATTCATTGCAATGGCGGGCTCAATGTAGATCGGCCCTCAGTCTTTTGCTAATATTTGTATAGAGAAACCCACTTCTTGAAACTCATTCTATATATTATGACCAAAACCAAAACAAAACAGGAGAGGGAGGAAAACTGATAGAACAAATATCTCTTTAAATAATGATGATGATGATGATGATGATGATGATGTAATTAAACCACAGATTGGATGGATGGATGGATGGACAGATAGAAGATACACACACACACACACACACACACACAATTGGTGAGTCTCCTTTTCCTGGTACACAACAATGCATATCATTCTTACAAACACTTCTCAGTGGCCATTGCTTTGACAGCAAAGGAAGGATGTTAGCTGTCCCTTTGCAAAATGAAATACAGTTAAATAATGTTTAGCTCCTAGTGAGACTCCCACAGGGCTATAGCCTGGACAAACCAATGAGACACCCATTCTGCTGGCTGACTAAAAGATCAGCACTGGTGTCATTTAAAATGTATCAATTTTGCCTGTTTCTCTTTCCAAAGATGTCAAATAAGCTGGTGGGAGAGAAAATTGTCACCATAGACTCTTCCGATCAAGACTGACATGCAAGGATATCTGGATGAGTTTCTGCTAGTACCACCCACTCACTCTGCCTCTGGGTAGAAAGAGAAAACATTGAGGATATGGCCGGGGATGGGGAGTGAAAATATATAGGACAGAAAGCTCATTTTATTATTAACTCCATCTCTATCCCAGCCTTCTTCCAAGAAGCTCAGAGTTACATGCATTGTCCTCTCTTTTATCCCCAAACAATTTCTGAGGTAGGTTAGGTTGAGAGGTAACAATTGGCTCAGTCAGCTTCATGGCCAAGTGAGGATTTTAATCTCAAGATCCCTCGTTTTAATCCAATGGGAGGAGAAGAAAGGGGTGGGAATGCAGACTTTATATTGGCACTTGAGTCCAGAGCTGGGAGTAGCGGTGGGTACTGAACATCAGGCAGGTAGTGGCAGGATGAAGGACCCAGCTGGTGGTGCTGAGGAAGGACATCCTGAGCTTGTTCTCACCTGAGAGCAGCAGCAGCAAGGCCCATGCCAAGGAGCTGTGCTTTGCGACCATCCAGGAAAGAACTTCATAGTTAGCAGCTTGAGCAAGCAACTGTGAAAACCACACAGAAGGCCTCCAGGAGATGGTGTATATGTTACCTAGACTGACCTGTGGTTTCTCCTCTCAGTACATGGCCTTCCACTTCCTCACTCGCTCACTTGCTCCTCCCTCCCTCCCTCCCTCCCTCCCTCCCAAACCATGTGCCCCCAGTCCTACCTGAAAGTAAACAAGACCTCATGTTCCCAGTGGTGCACTTAGATATTTTTAGACTCTGGTCTTAATGGTCTTGCAGAGGTGTTTAGATTTTAATGTGTCCTTCTCTGGGTGTTCCTGCCCTGATCTATTTTATGTTTTGTTTGTTTGTTTGTTTGTTTACTATCCCCAATTTGGCTGTTTGGTGGCCTGGGCAAATAACTCTGTGCATGCTCAAAATTCCCTGCCCCTCTCTTTTTACTGCATACAGACAGTTATAGTTGCTCCTGGAATCACTTCCATCCCCAAGCCAAGGAGTGGTAAAGTTAGTGAAATGGGATATGCCACATACTGGTGACTTTTTTTTCTCATTTTCAAATGTCCATTCCTAGATGCCTCTATAAATTCTGACAACTTCTCCGATCTGAGGTTATATGAAGAGACACCACCAATAATGTCTGTCCTGTGCTTCTTGCCCCATCTGTATATTTTCTTGTTACATGCAGGAGTGGTAGTGGCTGATATAATAAGGCAGACTTCATGAGGCAGAGCGGTAAAATAGTCCCATTTTTAATATGTTGTTTTGTTTTGCAAATGGTTCTAGTCATTGAGGTGTGTTGGATCTGATGTGTACAAATTCAGCATTCTTTGTTTCATGGAAGTCCATTGTGCTGCTACCCCCAAACAGTGGGAGAGTGTCTAATATGATTAAAAGAAAAGCTTGTCAATGTTGTCTCAGCAGAACTATCTGGGTCAGGTATGTCTAGGCTACATTGAATGGGGAGGGCGGGGGGAAAACATAGCAGGTTTGTGAAAGAAAGGAAAGATGTCTAGTGAATACATCCCATCTGATTCTGCTGAAAAGACAAGTATTGAAAGAAAGAAAGAAAGAAAGAAAGAAAGAAAGAAAGCTGTAGAGAAAGTCCTTGTAGGTTGTTAGTTACCCTGAGAAAGCTTGTAATTACACTATAAGTGGTTGTTTTCCTTTCTGTTGATTCAATTAGGTGGAAACAGCAAGGAAGGAGAAAACTGTGCACCCCTTTGCATGCACACAGTTGTTTACCCAAAGCAATATACTTCGTAGATTCAAGGCATTTTTTGGCATGGGAGTGATGATAAAAATAGCAACAGCAACAACCATGGTAAATTGGCAGGACCAGTCCAAGAAATGTTGCTGCCCAAGGTAAAGGCAGCGGTCAGCTAGGGTGGATCCCAGGGCTTACCTCCAGGACCCTGCAGCCCAAGGGGACCACAAATGACCATCTGTGATGGTTTGAGGCCTACAGAGGCAAGGAAAAAGGTCAGGCTTAGAGGCCTAGTTTGTTGTTGTTGTTGTTAAGAGGTATCCTGAGAGGAGTAGTTTCATTTCCCTGGTTAAGTTTCATTTCATTTCCCCAGTTAAGTTTTATTTCTTCAGGATTGAAATTATACTTTCAGTTTTGAGGAAGGAGGGTATATAAAGAGAGTGAGCTAGCCAGTAAGAGCAGAGTCAGGGAGACCAGAGCCTGAAGAGGGAGCAGGAAGAAGCAGCCTGGCGAAGTCTAAGTGCAGCTAAGGTAGAGGAAAATGCATTTTTGCAACCTTTATTTTCTCTTAGTACCTTTTGTATCTCTCAGCTATATTATGTAAATACCTTGTAATTTGCTTGCTTTAATTTTACCAGTAAACTGGTGTGGTTAAACCCTGTGTCTAGAGTGTCAATTACCCCATGCCTACAGCTGCCTAAACCCCACATTATTGGAAAGGGGAAGGTAAAAGAAGGAAGGTGGGACTCTTAAGGAGGCAAGAGATCCTAAAGGAGTTTTTCAGGGGGTACAGGTCAATGGTGGAACCCTGACACCACCCAAAGAGCAGGAACTGATGGGGGCCATGTCAAACATGCCCCAGCACCTGGGCTACCATGGCCATGCCAGGGCCTAACGGAGCTAATGCTGCTCACGGCAACATCCTTCAGAGTTAAGGAGCAGCTAACAGGGCATTTACATGGTTACAGATGCTGATATTTATTTATTTATTTATTTATTTATTTAACTTTTGTTATTATATCTTCACACATACATATTCTTTTATATGACAAACTGGAACTTATTGCCCAGTAAATTTATTTAGGATCAGGGTACCAGAAGCAAACTACTTTTTATTCCTGTAGTCATGACAGTCCTCTAATTTAAATAAGTTTAAATTGCAGAACCACACATGCTCAGAGTATTTCTTTCTTTCTTTTTTCCATTAGGGTTTACAACCAGGTTTGTTGTTGTTGTTGTTGTTTTGTTTTCCTTAATGTATCAGGAATGTCAAACTAGTTGTGAGGCATGGAATGGTGGGGAGAGGAGAGGAGAAATGTTAGCTGTGTGCTTCACAACTGAAATGATACACATGGCCATCTAAGCCCCTTACCATAAGTTAATTAAGTCCATTGTCTAAAATTACTTAGCTACACTACTGGGTGAAGGACAAGATGGTGCCTCTCTTTATTCCACATACAGAAGATGACTGGACTGCTAGCTGACACTTAGTTAAACATTTATGATGGGATAATGTCCTCTACTACACCTGGGGCAGCATGATAGTTTAAAGGCCCCAGGACAGGTTGTATGGCATACGGAGATCTGTTCTGCAACAAAGGGGAAGAGGCAAGGAGTTCCTGATGAACATCTGGTAGGCTGCTACTGCTGCCAACCAGATTCTGCCACCTGAGGTGATCGCCTCACTCTGCCTAATGGCAGGGATGGCTCTGTTCTGATCAGAGCTCAAGCAAACCCTCCTAATGTGAATTTGCTTGCAGAACATGACATATATATATGGATGGATGGATGGATGGATGGATGGATGGATGGATGGATTCAGGGTTTTATTTAGCATAAACAAGGTTATTAAACAGAACATTCCATGCCTTAAACATCCATTTGACTTAAAGACCCCGGGGGTAGCAGTTTGGTCAACAGCTGCTCACCACGAAAGCTAAATAGAACCTCCATGTAGCCAGTTTGTTGACTGGAAAGCTCAGAATCAGGGCATAGAGGTACAGCCCTCTCTTGCTGAGTATAATACCTGACAGTCAGCATTAATCAATGATAAAATCTTAAGGCTATCTCATGGCAGTTCAAGTTCCACAATGCCAGGAAATTGGAAGCTACCTTAACTGATGTGCTCCATGATCAGTAATGACGTTGTGCAATGTCACAAAATGTGTTTGCTTACTATTTGCCATCCATGCACCCACACATTTCCTTGGTCTTACAGGCCCAAACCCAGATGTGGAGGATGGAGTACCTGGGACCAGCAAAACTATGCAAGATATGCAAACCACTTTTGCCTGGTCCTCTATTGTCTTATAAAGCACTTACTGTTTTGCTAGAGGAACCCTCCTGTGCATTGACCCATGTGATTTGCCTTAACTAAAGGGACAATCCTGTGCCCCTTTAAATACTGTTTCTGAACATGAAGGATCCACTTAACTGTCATGGCTAATAGCTTTTGTTAGACCAGGAAGTTGTCTAATCCTTTAAAGAGCCATCTAAACTCATGCTCATCTCCACATCTTCTGGCAATGTGTTCCAAAACTTAATTGTGCACTGCATGAAGGATTACTCGTGTGTGTGTGTGTGTGTGTGTGTGCACGTATGTGTGTGTGTGTGTGTGTGTGTGTATGTATGTGTATATATATATATATATATATATATATATATAGTGTAGGCCAGACCTAACAAATTTCTTCTCGTATATCGAACCACTTTCTGGATAATCCAGCCCCTCCCTTTAATAATAAAATAATAATAATAATAATAATAATAATAATAATAGTTTGAAAAGTTCAGGCTTCAGAATTCAATGGGCCTATGTTCTGTTTCCCCTTTATGGATCACTGCCTTGTTGTGGCGAAGAGGCTTGCGTAACTCAGTGAAGCCATAAGATATGCTGTGCAGGGCCACCCAAGACGGACAGGTCATGGCAGAGAGTTCTGACAAAATGTGGTCCACTGGAGAAGGAAATGGCAACCCACTCCAGTATTCTTGCCAAGAAAACCCCATGGAACGCATCACAAGGCTAAAAGATATGACGCCGGAAGATGAGCCCCTCAGGTCGGAAGGTGTCCAATATACTACTGGGGAAGAGCAGAGGGTATTTCCAAGTAGAGCCAGAAAGAATGAAGCAGCTGGGCCAAAGCCGAAAGGACACTCAGCTGTGGATGTGTCTGGTGGTGAAAAGAAAATCCGATGCTCTAAAGAACAATATTGTTTAGGAACCTGGAATGTCAGATCAATGAATCAAGGTAAGCTGGAGGTGGTCAAACATGAGATGACAAGATTGAACATCGACATCTTGGGAATCAGCGAACTAAAATGGACAGGCATGGGCAAATTTAATTCAGGTGACCATCATATCTACTACTGTGGGCAAGAATCCCTTAGAAGAAATGGAGTAGCACTCATAGTCAACAAAAGGGTGGGAAAAGCAATATTGGGGTACAATCTCAAAAACGATAGAATGATCTCAGTACAAATCCAAGGCAAACCATTCAACATCACAGTAATTCAAGTCTATGCCCCAACCACTGAGGCCGAAGAAGCTGAGGTTGATCGGTTCTATGAAGACCTACAACACCTTCTAGAACTAACACCAAAAAAAGATGTCCTCTTCATCATAGGGGATTGGAATGCTCAAGTAGGAAGTCAAGAAATCACTGGGATAACAGGCAGGCATGGCCTTGGTGTACAAAATGAAGCAGGACAAAAGCTAATAGAGTTTTGCCAAGAGAACACGCTGATCATATCAAACACTCTTTTCCAACAGCACAAGAGACGACTCTACACATGGACATCACCAGATGGTCAATATCAAAATCAGATTGATTATGTACTTTGCAGCCAAAGATGGAGAAGCTCCATACAGTCAGTAAAAATAAGACCTGGAGCTGACTGTGGCTCAGATCATGAGCTGCTTCTTGCAAAATTTCGGCTGAAATTGAAGAACGTAGGGAAAACCACTAAACCATTCAGGTATGACCTCAATCATATCCCTTATGAATATACAGTGGAGGTGAGGAATAGATTTCCGGGATTAGACCTGATAGACAGAGTGCCTGAGGAACTACGGACGGAGGTCCGTAACATTGTTCAGGAGGCAGCAACTCAATCCATCCCAAAGAAAAAGAAATGCAAGAAAGCCAAGTGGCTGTCTGATGAGGCTTTACAAGTAGCTGAGGAAAGAAGGGAAGTGAAAAGCAAGAGAGAAAGGGGAAGATATACCCAACTGAATGCAGAGTTCCAGAGAATAGCAAGGAGAGACAAGAAGGCCTTCTTAAATGAACAATGCGAGGAAAACAACAGAATGGGAAAGACGAGAGATCTCTTCAAGAAAATTGGAGATCTCAAGGGAACGTTTTGTGCAAAGACGGGCATGATAAAGGACAAAGAAGGCAGGGACCTAACAGAAGCAGATGAGATGAAGAAGAGGTGGCAAGAATACACAGAAGAACTATACAGGAAAGATCTTAATGTCCTTGATAGCCATGATAGTAATGTCCTTGATAGCCATGATAGTGCGGTCACTGAACTTGAGCCGGACATCCTCGAGAGTGAAGTCAAGTGGGCCTTAGGAAGCATTAGTAACAACAAAGCTAGCGGAGATGACAGTATTCCAGCTGAGCTATTTAAAATCCTAAAAGATGATGCTGTTAAAGTGCTGCATTCAATATGCCAACAAATTTGGAACACTCAACAGCGGCCGCAAGACTGAAAAAGGTCAGTTTACATTCCAATTCCAAAGAAGGGCAATGCCAAAGAGTGTTCAAACTACAGCACAATTGCGCTCATTTCACATGCCAGCAAAGTGATGCTCAAAATCCTACAAGCTAGGCTTCAGCAGTATGCGAACCGAGAACTACCGGAAGTACAAGCTGGGTTTCGAAGAGGCAGAGGAACTAGAGATCAAATCGCCAACATTCGCTGGATCGTGGAGAAAGCAAGAGAATTCCAGGAAAATGTCTATTTCTGCTTCATTGACTATGCTAAAGCCTTTGATTGTGTGGATCACAACAAACTGTGACAAATTCTTAAAGAGATGGGAGTACCAGACCACCTTACCTGTCTCCTGAGAAACCTGTACGAGGGTCAAGAAGCAACAGTAAGAACCAGACATGGAACAACTGAGTGGTTCAAAATTGGGAAAGGAGTATGACAAGGCTGCATATTGTCATCCTGCTTATTTAACTTATATGCAGAGTACATCATGAGAAATGCCGGGTTGGATGAATCAGAGGTCGGAATTAAGATTGCCGGAAGAATTATCAACAACCTCCGATATGCAGATGATACCACCCTAATGGCAGAAAGTGAAGAGGATCTCAAGAGCCTCTTGTTGAGGGTGAAAGAGGAGAGTGCAAAAGCTGGTTTGAAACTCAACATTAACAAAACTAAGATCATGGCATCTGGCCCTATCACTTCCTGGCATATAGAAGGGGAAGAAATGGAAGCAGTGACAGATTTTACTTTCTTGGGCTCCAAGATCACCACAGACGGTGACTGTAGCCATGAAATTAAAAGATGCTTGCTCCTTGGGAGGAAAGCTATGGCCAACCTAGACAGCATAGTAAGAAGCAGAGACATCACCTTGCTGACTAAGGTCCGTCTAATCAAAGCTATGGTTTTCCCAGTAGTAATGTATGGCTGTGAGAGCTGGACTATAAGGAAGGCTGAGCTCCGAAGAACTGATGCTTTCGAACTGTGGTGCTGGAGAAGACTCTTACAAGTCCCCTGGACTGCAAGGACATCAAATCAGTCAATCCTAAAGGAAATCAACCCTGAGTGCTCATTGGAAGGACAGATATTGAAGCTGAAGCTCAAATATTTTGGCCACCTAATGCAAAGAGAAAACTCTCTGGAAAAGGCCCTGATGCTGGGAAAGATTGAAGGCAAGAGGAGAAGGGGACGGCAGAGGATGAGATGGCTAGATAGCATCACTGATGCAATGAATATGAACTTGAGCACGCTCCGGGAGAGAGCGCAGGACAGGAAGGCCTGGCGTGCTATGGTCCATGTGGGGTCACGAAGAGTTGGACACGACTGAACGACTGAACAACAACAACAACAACAACAAAATGTTCTGTTTGGCAGTGACAACAGAAATTCAGAGGTTTTTTCTTCCTTTCTTTTCTTTCTGAAATGTGAAAGATCTTTCTCATCTGAAGGACAAAGTCAATGTCAGGTCTAGGATTTGGCTTCAGGTGCTCATTTGCAAATAGACAATCCATCATCTGAGCCAGAAAGGGGAATAGCTCACTCTAGGTTTGCGTGTCATACAATTGAGATGGGAACTGCCAACTTTGTGACACAATGTTCTTGCAGTTCTTATAGTAAGTAGAGAAGCAGAGGAGAGAGAAAGAAGCTACAACCAGGAGATAAGATTTAAAGTTTTCTTCTGGCACTTGGGAAAAAAAGATTCTAATATTAATACATATTCTGTTTGTCAGAAGAAATCAGAGGGAAGTGTATTGCCAGCCAAGGAGAAAGAAAACTTCTTTTAAACCATACAGGGAGATTCTTAGTACTCATTTAAGCAGGAGTGAAGGGGTGGGTAATAGTGGACGGAAGCTATGGAAAGCAGAAAGGAGCATCCCAAAGGTGCCATAGGGACTTCTGTTATTGTGCACATTTTTCATGCATATTTTTTTCAAAAGATGCATTTCCGGGGTGGGGGTGGTGGTCTGCAAACCACATTGCAAGCATGGAAATGTATGGATTTCCAAGATTACTTTGGTGTCCGTATTCAGTTTGGGAGATGCGATCTGGGTAAATGCTGTTTTGTTTTGTTTTAAGAATTTCTCATACATCCCTAGTTGGAGTATATGCAGTTTACCAAGAGAATCCATGCAAAGCAGCCTGCTTCCATCTGCAAAATGTCCTTGGTGGATTGGGACACAAACCTACCTCATATCCTGACATCCAACTACTTTTTCCTTGTCTGGGTGGGAAAAGAATCCACGGTCTGCCTCTTTGGCTCAGAGCAGATCTAGCATATCATTAATAATCCCCCAAGAGCGCATTATGGATAGAAAGGGAGAAAAAATGCTGAATTGTTTAAGTAAAAGGAACAGTGAAACATATGTGATCTTTCAGCAGTCAGCCATTAATGACACATGAAGGATTTGAACAAATGGAACAAAAGGTGATTTACTAAAACATTTCACCGTGCTCTCAGTCCCTAAAAGCTTTGCAAGGTAGATCAGCTTATTAGAAAGGAGAACTATTCTCCGCTCCTCCAGTCTCGCTAGCTCCCGTGTGCTTCAATTGATCTTAATATATTTTAATCAAGGGCAACTGTGTGCCAGCTCAGTAGCGTATAATAAAACAAGCCAGAATGATCTGCTAATAAGCACCACACAGGGAAAGGAACAAATATGAATTATGCTGTCCAAAATAAATGAGTGTTTTAATTGGAATATTTTTGCTTCATCCTCCAAGGCTCATGCAAAGATGATCTCATCATCAAGAGTTGTTTTGAAAAAGAAAAACAACATATGACTTAATTTCTAAGAGTTGGGGGAAACACCACCATTTTGAGAGAAAGCTTTAACTTTTCCAGTGCTTTCACCTTCTGGGGATTTCCTTTTCAGACTAAACAAACCCTGCACAGTGGCAGAACAACCCGGTTATAGTTTTATGATTGGCAACCTTTGACCAGTTTTGATGTATATAGGGCACATATCCTTCTATCCCTTTGAGAAGTTCTGTTTGTATGGAGTAGAGTGAATAGGAGAGGGGGAGAAAAAAAGTCATTAATGAACTTTAAAGATGGAAAAAGCTGACCCTTTTGGTTTCTCCTCCTCCTCCTCCTCCTCCTCCTCCTCCTCCTCCTCCTCCTCCTCCTCTTCTTCTTCTTCTTCTTCTTCTTCTTTTTGTTTTTTCCAGTCTTATGTTCATTTTATACTGTTTCCATAGCAGTTTGTGATTTATTTTTTATTCTGTTGAAGTCCACCTGAAAATTGATATGCAATTTTGAGCACATCTCTCCCAATATACATGACTATGTATGAAAGTTTGCCTAATATACACATTTTGGGAGCACTGTTCTCTAATATACATTTTGTATGTTATTTTCACTAAGGCCACAATCCCATGGAATTCCATGCCAGGGGCCATTGGGGAGAGCAAGTCTTCCATTCCCTGCCCTCCCTCATGAAACTTTCTGCAGTCCTTCCCAGTCCCACATCAGAGCTCGGAAATCAGAGAGAGGGGAAAGGACATACTGGGGCATGAAGTGGGCAAAAACGAGGGAGGCTCCCTGCCCCCTGTCATGCCCATAGCATAGGGGAAAATTTAGACCAGCCTCAAGGTTGGTATAAACATTTCTTTCCTGTCGTTATTTAGGAAAGGGGGCTGGCAGGACTTAGGGAATGCCAGAGCCAGGGCCAGCATCAAGGCTGTGGCTGCTTCTTGCCTTTAATACACATTTGTATAAAAGCACACACATGGACATTAAGGCACCAGATAGTGCACAGCCTGCTATTTGACATGTGCTGGTGAGACTCACTTCGAACATGGATGGGCTTTTTTCTCGAGGCCCTCTCTAGCCTAAAGAGCAAAGACTTTGCTTTTAAAATAGCCCAGGGCTGTTGAAGGCTAAATGAACACAGCATACAGAAGATAGAACAGAGACTTCAGAAATAGGTGATGATGGGAGGAGAAGGGAGCAATCCTTGGCACAGGTACTGGGCGTTACAAGCAATCCCTCATTTTAATTTGTGAAACATTGGGGAGTAACTGAAGTTGCCCCCGGATTCGTGCTGCATCTCTTTACACAGGGCTGGCATCAAGGTAGGCATAACTGGGCACCTGTTGAAGGCCCATAGCCCAGCAGAGGTTCACTGACAAGCGCCCCCTGGAGTTGCTCCTCCTCTGCACCATTGCAAGCCGCTTGTTGACCTTCCTCTCATACTGGCCTAGACAGCTGTGGTAGTGTGGATACTGATGCACCAAGGCGGCGGGGGGGGGGGCACTGAGGGGGGGGCACTGCCCCAAATACCCTCAAAACCCTGGAGCCAAGCCTGGTTGGATCACTCCAATGCTGGACCACTCTAAATAAACAATAGGATATCTGTTTTGTGCACACTTTCCCCTAAAATATTAATTGATGTAAACTTTAAAACAAACGAATAAAGGAGAACTGCATCACAACTTCTCAAAAAGCATGAATATCAAAGCATTGAAGAATTTTGGCTTGCATATTGGTTCGAGAAGTTTGAATAAGGAAGGTCTGCATTAAAATTCAAAACAAACAAATCCCTCCCCCACCCCTAGTAAGGCATCTAGATCCAACATAGTAGAATGGGTAGGGTATTGGACCTGAATTCCTTCAGCCATAGAGCTTACTGGGTGACTATCCAGCTTGATCTCGCAGTTTAATAACTTGTACTACAGGGTTGTTGTCAGGATAACAATGAAAACAACCCCAGTTTGACACTTTGTGGTCTGGAGGGTGCAATCCTATTGGGATAGTCAGCCACCTCCGAACTTGGAGGCCACCAACTATCCAATGTAGGGTGGGTGGAGTGCAGAGGGGATCTTCTCCTCTGTGCTCTGGCCACCCTGCATTACTGGCTAGATGGCCGATTTCGGCTGTCTAGACGGACTTGTTGGGAGCAGGGTTGGGGAGGCTGGAAGACACATAGGAAGCATCATAACAATGCTTCTGCCATCCCTGCCCCTCCCTGCCTCCAGGAACACCCCCCTTTCCCCCACTCCATGCTGCTCTTCTGAGCGTGGAACTGGGGACAAACCACAGCACTTATGAGGCAGTGTGGGTGAGGGTGGGGAGGTGGTTTTCTGGGAACTGACATTGGAGCACTGGCTCTGACGTCAGTTCCCGAAAACCAAAAAATCCTATGGCTGTCTAGCTGCTGTCCAGCCAGCCATAGGATTGTGTCCTTAGTGTGATACAGATATGGAGATAAGAACCCTGGAACTCCCTTCCCAGGGAGGCAAGATTGGCACCCTCCTTGGTATGCTTTCACAGGCAGGTTAAAAAAAAATTGTTCCATCAACCCTTTGGGGATAGCTAGTCTGGACCTGTGAGAATATGATGGATGTATACGATGGTTTATACTTTTTGGCCTTTAAAAATTTGATATTTTATTTAATTTTAATATTATTGATAATTTAATTATATTTCTTTTAACTTTTGCATATTTCTATTTATAGGTTTCAACTGTATACATTTTGAATGTTGTAAAGCTGCCTTGAGCCCCAGTATTGAGAAAAAGGTGGGACAATAACAACAACAGTAACAACAACAACAACAACAACAACCACTGACCCAGGACTAGATCATGAGCTTGCTGTAATTTTCTGACTTAGTCACCTCTGCAATTCCATGACAGATGCATTCTGCATTGATATCTCAACATCCAGTACCATGAAGTACCATGATAGCTGTACATAAGTATAATAGTTGGTCAATTTGTCCCAGATAACCGAAGCCACACATGGAAAATACAATTCAATCTCATTCAGGTAGATGTGTTACATAGGAACCTGCATGTTATTGAGTCAGGTCGTTGTCCCATCTAGCTTAGTATTGTCAACAGTGATTGGTAGCAGCTCTCCAGGGTTTCAAGCGGGAGTTCTTCCTGCCCTACCCGGAGGTGCCAGGGATCGAACTTGCAACCTTCAGCATGCAAAGAAGGTGCTCTACCCTTCCCTTTACATTACTGACAGTTTATGGAATTCACCACCATAAAATGTAGCAAGGACCTCTAGCTTGGATGGCATTAAGGAGAGTAGGAGCAGTAGATGTCTATGAGCAGCTGTTGATCATGAAAACTAAATTGAAGCTCCAAGTTCAGAATCAGCAGAAGACCAGTCTACTGAAGACCAGTTCTACTGAAGACCAGTTCTTAGGGTCAAGGGAGTACTGTTGCCTGCATACCTTTTGTTGCACTTCCTGAACTCATCTGTTTGGGCACTCTGAGAACTGTACTGATTGGACCTTTGGCTTGGTCTGATCCAGGATGACTCTTACAGTACCAGTGGTTTTGGAAAATTAATTGCATTGTTGCTCTTCAATTGATGGGCTACGACTCACTAAAATGGAGGATGCTGGTGACACCATTGCCATTATTTTTGTTGATCCCCCCCAAGAAAGAGAGAAGAAAAATAAAAATGGAGGACACTGGGTGAATAAGAGAAATAAATAAGCGGAAGGGGAGAGGAGAAAAAAGAGGAAAAGATGGGAAAGATGGAGAAAGAAAGCAGGAGAAAATGGAAAAGGAAGAAAAACTTCACAATAATGAGTCACTCACACTCTCCAGAGCTGCTAACTGCCCTCAACAAAGGGCTAAATGGAGTTAATTAAGTCTCTTTCTTTCTTTCTTTCTTTCCTTCCTTCCTTCCTTCCTTCCTTCCTTCCTTCCTTCCTTCCTTCCTTCACTCTCCCTGTGGAATTTGGGAGGAAAGTGGGTGGAGGGAAGGCTTAACTCCCACTTCCCAGAGCCCTGTGGTCTCAATCTGAACTGGGGCTGGCTGCACATGCTTACACAGGGCTAAGTAAAACCATCACACATAGCTACACTATCCCTGATTAGGAGAATGGCTAGTTTGGCCCAAGTTATAATGATGAACTGTGCTCATTCCAGGTTTTTGAGGGGCCTCAGGTAAGCCATCCTCAATAGTCTCTCTCAGTGAGTCTACCTTCTCACTGCCATTGCCACTAACTGCTATTGCTCCTCCTCCTCCTCCTCCTCCTCCTCCTCCTCCTCCTTCTTCTTCTTCTTCTCTCTCTCTCTCTCTCTCTCTCTCTCTCTCTCTCTCATCATTGCTACCACTTTCTTGTTTGACAGGCAGAGAGACAGTGAGCAAGCAGTCCCTCTACTTCTTCTCCTTCTCACCACCACCATTGTCTGGGCCAGAGTGAGAGGCAAGTGAACAAGGAGACTACAATAGTTAGGAGGAGGTACAACTCCAGGGGAGATTTCCTGCTGAATTGTGGGCCATTGGCACATGCCAGACCATGTCAACCTTTGATGCCAGCCCTGATGATCAGAAGACCAAGGCTTTAAAAACAACAAGAAGAAGACCTTAATGGTTGGCTGGCTAGGAATATGAAAGGGATAGAGGAGAGAGAGAGACAGAGACAGAGAGAGCATTGCATGGTTTTAGTTTTGTTTCCCCAACAGTAATGCTTCAAAGGAATACCCTTGTCTTAGAAGGACATGCTAATCCTTAAACAGAAGGATCCCTGTAGGTTCTGGGCAGTCATATCTCTTCCACATCATGTGGAAAAAGCCATGCCACACTGCTTGGCCTTCTGGATAACAGCCTCTATTAACCATCAAAAAGGCTAATCGAATTGGAGCATTTTGAAATGTGATTTAATTTGCTGGGCTCTGGCCTGTGAATATTAACCACTCACAAATTAAATTATCCAATAACAAATTGCATCAGGCTCCGGCACCATATCAATTGAGGTCATCCTTACAGTTACTCTTCCGAGCAATAAGTGGCAGCAAAAATGTGGGGCTGGTATTTTGGCTCAAGGGGGCTTGCTGGCAAATGAACAAGCTCATAATGGGAGCCAAAAGGGGAAATTAGTTACACCCAAAGCCTTTGTCATTGTATTTTCTCTATTGGAAATTGCTACTCTTTGACATGCCTTTGTATAGATATTACAATGCTGGGAAATTCAGAGATGAGATTTTCCAATTTTGTTATACTGGGTGAAGTTAAGGTATTAGCTTCAGCCACATAAATATAGAAGATTAGGTGATCCCAATGCAAAAATATTATATGTCGTTGAGTAACAGAAAAGAGAAACCCTACAAATTATTACTCTTTCTGTATAAAATACAGTCTCTGTCAAATATGATTTGTGTGTTGGTGGAGTGGGGTGGGGGGAGGTTGATGAAGAGTAAAAATTCAAAAGGAATGTTCATGATAAACATTTAGTGAACACTCAAGACCTAGCTCTTGCACTGACCCTTCCAACATTAAAGGTGCTATTGATTGCCTACAAAACCATCTTGGTTGAAAGTATTATTGACAGCCTACAAAGCCCTAAACAGCTGAGCCCAGTACAGAGATTTGATGTATGTGTAGAGTGGGAATTTTGAATGTGATTCTGCCTGCTAGGCCTACTGTCGGGAGCTGCTAGAGATAGAACCTGGAACCCACATCTTCATGCGCAGTTGGTTCTGTGATGTCAGCCACAAGAGCTGCAGGTTGGAGGCTTCACTAGGCAATAAATTATTCCCAGGTACTAGAGTATCTCCTTCCATGTAGGGATATGTGAATCAGAACAACTTGATCCCATCAAGATTCTCTGAATTTTACCTCAAAGCTTGTTCTGACTCCTGTCTATATCTGATTGCAAGCTTTGTTTCCCTCCCATTTTTGCATTAAGAGTCATGCATACTTTTCCAAATGTATACATACATCATGCATATTTTTTGAAATGTTGGAATTTTCTGATGGATTAAAGTGTGTTTGTACACATTTTTTCAAAAGTGCACATTTTTTCAAGCACATTTTGCAAACACATTTTTTCCCCCTGCCAATTTCATCACAGGCAGGCAAGAAGTATAATCCAAAGTTTTTGGAGGCTCTTCACTGAGGAACTACACATTTGCTTCTTTCCCATATCAAAAAATTCCTGTTCATATAAATGGCATATGATGTATGTATCACATGTTTCGGGGGGGGGGATCTAGAAGGTACAGGAGACTGATTTATGAATACAAATCATTATCATCATCATCATCTTAACCCCAGCAATTCAATTTTTGTGTGTGTGATGATTTCCATTTTCATTAAAAGATACACATACACACACACACACACACACACAGTATCCCTCCAGTAAGGTTACAGCTAGAAATCCCCCCCCCCTATTTTTGATGATTGCCTTTATGTGATTCAGTTTTGTTCCAGGGCAACAAGAAGAATCTCCTACTGTTGATGAGTGTAAATTGTCTCTCTTTCCCCAGAGCCTTCCGTAATGAGTCATTTTTATCAACAACATTTGCCAAGAGCTTCGGAGCCAATCATCCAAAGTAGGTAAGTTTGATTTCTTCTTCCAGTATTTTGCAATGGCAAATGAACATGCTTAGTGGCCACAGAAAGAATGCTGATTCACTACTGAGGCTGGGGATGGTTGAAAGGGCTGTAGCTCAATGGTAGAACACTTGCTTTCAATGCAGCATGACCCAGGTTTGATCCCAGTGTCTCTAGGTGGGGCTGGAAAAAAATCTTGTTTGAAACCCTGCAGAACTGCTGCCAATCAGTGTCATCAATAATGGTTAGATGGACCAATGGTTGACTCAATATAAGGCAGCTTCCTATGTAAGATTTACTTTGGGGAGGGGCCATAGCTGAGAGGTAGAACACACACTTTGCATGAGAAGGTCCCAGGTTGAATCCCCACATAATTAAGTAGGGCTACCAAAGAATCCTGTCTGAAACCCTGGATATATGCTGCCAGTCAAAACCAACAATAAAAGATAGATGGACCTATGATCTATCTCAGTATAAGGGAGCTTCCTTTTTTCCTATGAAAACTGGGGTGGGTGGGTGGGGTGAGTGAAGTATCCTGAAAGAGAGTACATCTGACTGGCTAGAGTACTGAACAGGAGCACTCAACACTGCAACATTTTGTTGCTGGCTCCACTTGGTGATGATGATGAAGATGATGATATAAACATCTACTTCTCTGATAATACTGATAAAGTAAATGTGTACTTCCTTGATGATAGATTCATTCTGGCTAGCTGTTATTTAACAGAAAGAAGAATGCATAAATTTCAGAGATGTGCAGCATTGGTATGTACATTTGGGGAAATATGCACACAAATATGCACACGTTTTCTTGCAAAAAGAAAATATCACAACCTGATACAGATGCAAAATGGAACCAGTTACCAGGAGGAATTTGGAGAGCTTCAGTGAGCTCAGGTTTTGCTTGCACATATATCCCTAACTCCAATTGTATCTGTCTACAGGAAGTCTACAACAACTGTCTCTAGGGACAATCCTCATTCTCTGCTGCTGTCCCTGGTAATCACCTGTCCTTGTTTTGTCCCTATTTTGGACATTGATGAATCCCTTATTAATATTCTGTTAGTGTGATTTAGCGCAAGTTTTCATCCAGCCCCTTCCCATGGCAGACTATAAATGAAAGCTTGCTGAAACATCGTGGAGTTCCAGGTAGGAATGTATTGTCAACCATTCATTAGTAGGGATGTCAAAGAATTCTGCGACAGATCTCGGTGAGGCTGAATGCCAGTGCATTCGGCCCCCTGAAATCCGTCACGGAACAAAGTCCCTGCCGCCCCCAACCCACAAAAGGCACACGAAACAGAGCACTTACCTGCTCCTGTCTGCGCTTAGGGATGGCGGAGAATTTCTCCCCAAAATTCGGGGGGCCGAGTGCCAACATGTTCGGCCCCCCGAACAAGTTTCGGGGAGAAATTCTCCACACACCCCGCCCCCCGCACCCACCCGGGACGGGACTTACCTTTGCCGAATGTCCCTCCCGGCGGCGGGTCCGGCTGGCGGTTCGGCGGGTGTTCGTGCGGGGTGGGAGCGGCAGCCGGTCTTTCGACCGGCTGCCACCGCCGCCATTCCAAGAAAAGAAAAAAAAAAGAAAACGCCCCCGTCATAGGCTACGTGACGATTAGCGTAGCCTATCACGGCTAGATTTGCAAAGTCAGCCGTGATAGGCTACGTAAATCGTCACGTAGCCTATCACGGGTGACTTTTAAAAAAAAAAAGCGCGTACGGATAATGGCGGCCCCCATAGGGAGCCGCCATTCCCGTTCCTTATTTGATCGCCGTAGTCTACGTAAATCTTTACGTAGACTACAGCAACCAAATAAGGAACGCGAATGGCGGCTCCCTATGGGGGCCGCCATTAGCATACGTGCTTTTTTTTTTTTTTTAAGTCACCCGTGATAGGCTACGTGACGATTAACGTAGCCTATCATGGCTGACTTTGCAGATCTAGCCGGGATAGGCTACGTTAATCGTCACGTAGCCTATCACGGGGGCGTTTGTTTGGGTTTTTTTTTAACTTTTGAGTTCGCGGCCGGGCGAGGCGAGGCGCCTCCTCCCCGGCCTGAATTTCAGCCGGGCAAGGTGGGAAGCCTCCCCCCCGGCCTGAATTTCGGCCGGGCAAGGCGGGAAGCCTCCCCCCCTGGCCTGAACTTCACGTGGGGAGCAGCGAAGCACCTCCCCCCCACCGCGAACAAGCTTCGACGACAGGTAAGTGACTTTCGTCCACCCCTATCTGCGCTGCTTTGCAAATGGAGGCCGTCCTGTGGCCGCCATTCGCTTCCTCTTCTTCATAGCCCTGATAGGCTACATAAATGCTAACGTAGCCTATCACGGCTAATGCAGGGACGTCATTTGCGTCCCTGCAGAGGCCGTGATAGGCTACATAAGTATTTACGTAGCCTATCATGGTGGGGGGGGGACTCAGTGTATGCAAATCGCGGCGGCTACCACCATTTGCGTACGCTTTTTTTTTTCCCCCTGCCATGATAGGCTACGTAAGTATTTACGTAGCCTATCATGGCAGGGGGAAAAAAACCCAGCGTATGCAAATGGCAGCAGCTACCGCCATTTGCATACGCTGGGATTTTTCCCCCTGCCGTGATAGCCAACATAAATACTTACATAGCCTATCACAGCCTCTGCAGGGATGCAAATGGCAGCAGCTACGACAGCCGCCATTTGCGTCCCTGCAGGGCTGCCCAGTGGCCGGATGTCCAGCTGCGGGCGGCCGGAGCCAGCTGGCGTCTCCGTGGCTTGGCCACGGAGTGGAGCCGGCCGGGCAGGATTCTGGGGGGGAGGACCGGATTGCCTCCCCCCCATCGAGGATTCCAGGGGGAGGGACGAAGCACCTCCCCCCCCCACAGATTGCCCCCCCATCGAGGATTCCAGGGGGAGGGACGAAGCACCTCCCCCCCCCACGGATTGCCCGGCGCTGAGCCAGGTAGGTGTTTCATGCATCCCTATTAATTGGATGGGTGGGGTGAAATTAGGGATGTACGAAAGTGACTTACCTTTTCGTGGATTCTGTTCATGGTGGGGGTGAGGCATTCCAACCCTCCCCCCGGAATCCTCAATGGGGGGGGGAGGTGATCCAGTCCTCCCTCCCGGAATCCTCGATGGCCTGCTGTGCTCTGCGGCGGCTCTGCGGAGCAGCCGCCCAGGCCCAGGCCCAGGCCAGGGCCGTCCGCAGCCGGATTTCCAGCCACGGAGGGCTCTGGGTAAAAAAAAACCCAACCCCCCCATGTACACAAATAGTGGCGGCTAAGTCTGTTGCCATTTGCGTTCCTTATTTTTGGCCGTCTTAGTCTATGTAAATATTTACGTAGACTATGACGGCAAAAATAAAGGGGAACACAAATAGCGTAGTGGGCGCTATTTGCATCCCTTTTTGAATCGCCATTTTGGCCTACGTAAATCTTTTTTTTTAACCCAGTTAAAAAAACATGTTTTTTTTTAACCCAGCTGTGATAGGCTATGTAAATCTTTACGTAGCCTATCATGTCTCTGTAAAAACCAAACAACCCCCCCCCCTCCAGACTGCAAATGGCAGTGGCGGCAGCTGGTCGGAAGACCAGCCGCTGCAGCCACCACTGCTGGCATAGCCGCCACTGCCTGGAACTTCCGCCCCAGGTAAGTCTGGTCCCGGGGGGGATCCACGGGGTGGGCAGGGGGGGTGGCAGGCCATTCTGCCACAGATTTTTTGGGGCTCAATGCACTGGCATTCGGCCTCACCAAGATCCATGGCAGAATTCTCTGACATCCCTAGGTGAAATGAAATCCTCCTGAAAGATCATGGGGAATAAATTTCTCAGAAAAATTGGGAGGGGACTGCTGCTTATGTTCTTTAACTTTATGCAGTGGCCATATATTTTCCATTTTTCCCCTTGCTGTTTTAACGTCTTCTTTTTTTTAACCCAAGGTCATCCTATGAAGCTGATTAGTGGTAGATTCAGGACAGATAAAAGGAAGTACTTCTTCACACAGCGCATAGTTAAACTATGGAATTTGCTACCACAGGAAGTAGTGATGGCCACCAGTTTGGATGGCTTTCAAAGGGGGTTAGACAAATTTCTGGAGGAAAAGGATATCAATGGTTATGTGTGACCTCCAGTACCAGAGGCAGTGAGCCTATGTATGCCAGTTGCTGGAGAACATGGGTGGGAGGGTGCTGTTGCGCTCATGCCCTCCTTGAGGGTTCCTTGTCGGCAGCTGGTTGGCCACTGTATGAGTAGACTGCTGGATTAGATGGACCCTTGGTCTGATCCAGCAGGGATCTTCTTATGGATGTTCTTAAGACTCTATCCACAGCTTTGCAGTGGCCACATTTAGAATGCCATGAAAGCAATGACATTTCACAGCACACCTGGTGCTGGCTTCTCCAAGGTGGTGACAGTGGGCATTGATTCGGCTATTGGGAGGTATAGAAATAAATAAATAAATAAATAAATAAATAAATAAATTGATGTGCCCATGGACACCTGTCTTGGTGCCCACCAGGATCCCTGCCCCTCCTAGTTAATAGATGGATGGATGGATGGATGCATGGATGGGCAGGTGTCATGCTGCAAACCAAAGTGCCTCCATCTTTATATCCAAGAATGCTTCCAGGGCCCATTCATAGAAAATAAAAATGCTGGGTGGTTGTGGTACAGTGCTTCATTTTGGAGCATGATCAGGCACCCAGAAAAAAGGGAAAGGTAAGGGTTGGGGGTGGGGTGATAGGGGCTACAGAGGAGCTGCGAAGCAAGGAAAGGTGCTTTGCCTGTGATGTGGGTGTGTGTGTTTTTATCCTGTATGTCTGTCTGTGTTAGCTGGTTTGCTTGTTTTGGCATAGTGTGTTTGCTCTCCCTTTTGGGGTGTTTTTGTTTCCCTGTGTTTCCCTGTATTTGTGTTTCTTCGAACATCACCAGTATCCCTTCTGTGATACAGGGATTTTGTTTTGCTTTGTCAGGTCAAATATGCGACTTGGCATTTGGGGATCAGTCCCCACCTCTGTCTTGTACTCGGTTTCTTGGCCACATTGTTTATGTATGAGCCTTCTGTGAAATGGATGTGGGAGCAGAAGTCTGTGGGATCAAAAGAGTGGTGTGTTTTGGTCAGAGCTCACATCCCACCTCAGTCTTTTACTTCGTTTCCTGAGAAAGTTACTTCTCTTTTAGTCTCACCGGTTTGTTTGTTTTTCCTTCTGGAAAATGGGTGTTTTGTGACTGACCACACCCATTATGGCAGCCATGTTATGAATGGGCCCCCACAATGTTTTCAAAATTCAAAATGTGCTTGCCAGTCCAAAAAGATTGGGGACCCCTAACTTGGTGTTTCAGAATTAAAACCTCCTTCTCAGGGTCTCCAGGAGAAGGAGTAAAATCTCAGTGAAAAGGGCAAGAACCAAAGGCCCAGTTTATGTCTTGATTGTCTTGAGACGTTCTGCTATTCATTCATTTCACCATATATTACACTCCACTCTTAAGGCACCGAACATACTTAGCCAGGCTGACTAGCTGTTATCCTCTTCTCCCACCATGAACAAATACACTCGACTCCTCCTCCATCAGGCTTCACCCCTCTGATCTATTGGGCACCAACCTGTAGCTTCCAAGCTGCACCCCCACTTCCAAGGTCCACATCTTGGGAGAAGAGAACTGGAAACCTTAGTCGAACCCAAAGAAAAAGAAAATGCATGCAAATCCTGGGACATTTTGAATGTTTTGCTACCCATAGATCTTTGCAAGAACTATTTAGCTCATAGGTATTTAGTTATTATTGAAATGAATCAAGAAATGTAATCCTTAAATATATCTTTGTATAGCAAAGCAAATACTGAATGAACAATCCCCCCTTTCCCTCTTCTCTAAGCACCTAGCTATACTACCACCACCAGCACCAGCACCCCACCCCACCCCTGGGAAAAAAGAAAAAGGAAAAGAGAAAAGGAAAAAAAGAAATCAGGGTTCTTCTTTAAAATGTATGAATTATCTGGTCGTTTCTCTGCTGTATAAGTCAGTGTGGAATGCTTGGTTTTGAAATTCCTCCACAATGTCTAAGTCAAAAGTGTACGTGTGTAGATTAATTGCTTTAAGATGCTGATATAATTGTTAATTTGGTTTGTGTGTGTGGGGGGTGGTATCTTGAGGAGTTGTGGGTTTGTTTGTTTTTTGGTACATTAAGGCTGGAGATGTAAATTAACAGTAAAATTAGAGAGATGTGCATTAAAAGTTGCTATCTCACTTCAGCAGACAATCTACGAGAACCTTCACATTTAATTGTTTCCAGAATCTGAAGAAAAGACCCCAGGCAAATATTAATGGCTTAGTCCAAGGCAGAATTGACTAACGCAAGTTCCATTGTTTGGAGAAGAGAATGGAAATGCTACATTGCGCTTGTGTAACATCTCTAAAAGCTTCTTGAAATGTCTGTAATGATCATGATGTGGGGAGGATTTTTTTTCCTCTCTCAGATGATAGACAACAGATATAGGGAACATTGTGTACAGTAAGGATGGCGGAGAATTCCGCCACAGAGTCCAGTGAGGCCGGATACTTTAGAATTCTTTATGGATTCTTTAGAATCCGGCCCCCCGGAATCCATGGTGGAATGGCCTCCTGCCCCCCGCCGCCCCGCAGAATCCCCCCGGGATGGAACTTACCTGGGGCAGATGTGGCAGTTCCGGTAGCGGATTCGGCGGCAGCAGCAGCTGGTCTCCTGCCCAGCCATGGCCAGGCTGCTGTGGCCACCATTGCTGTCCTTGCAGCTGTGATAGGCTATATAAGAATTTATGTAGAATTTACAGCGTACACAAATGGCGGCAGCTGCGGTGGCCGAAATTTGCGTTCCCTATTTTTCACCGTTCTGGCCTACGTAAATATTTATGTAGGCTTTTAGGGCGAAAAAAAGAAAAGAAACGCAAATAGTGCCCACTACGCTATTT
Source organism: Heloderma suspectum (assembly GCF_057233095.1). Taxonomy (NCBI): domain Eukaryota; kingdom Metazoa; phylum Chordata; class Lepidosauria; order Squamata; family Helodermatidae; genus Heloderma; species Heloderma suspectum. The sequence continues at coordinate 10,065,740 of NC_139466.1, forward strand.
GCGGTTCCCATTTTTTCACCGTAATTGCCTACGTAAATATTTATGTAGGCTAGAACAGCAAAAAATAGGGAACGCAAATGGCAGCTGCTGTAGCCGCCGCCATTTGCGTACGCCGTTTTTTTTGGGGGGGCATGCCATGATAGGCTACGTAAATTCTTACGTAGCCTATCATTGCAGCATGGAAGGACGCAAATGGCGGCCACTACAGCCTGCCCGCGGCCGGAAATCCGGCTGAGGACGGCCCTGGCCGGCTGCTCTATGGAGCTGCTGTGGAGCAGAGCCAGCCGGGCAGGATTCTGGGAGGGGGATTACCGGATTGCCTCCCCCCCGTCGAGGATTCCGGGGGGAGGGACGGAGCACCTCCCCCCCAGCGGATGCCCCGACCAGAACAGGTAAGGGATTCGTACATCCCTAGTGTACAGCGATGTGGTTTCAAGAAACTAGGGATGTACGGATTCCCCACTGTCCATTCCAGTGCGGAATCCACGGGGGGGAGTGATCCATTCTTCCCCCCCAGAATCCATGCAGAGTGATTCTGCTCCACGAGGATTCCGCAGAGCTGAAGGCTGCCCCGTTCCACTGTCCGCATGCCCCGGATTCCCCCATGTTTTTTTTCGGCTGCCCGAACTTACATAAATAATTCTGTAAGTACCACTGAAAAATCCTTTCTGTGCACCCGCCGTCAGTCTCCGTAACTTCAGCCTTCAGATCATAGGGAAAATGCATATTTATTTTCATAAAAATGGTGAAGCCCTTCACTGGGATTCCCCATGTAATTTCTGGTCACCTGACCTCAATGGACCTGTCCTGACCTCACCTCACCTGACCTCACCAGACCTGTCCTGACCTCACCTCACCTGACCTGACCTCACCAGACCTGTCCTGACCTCACCTCCACAGACAATAAACAGAAAAGATGGAGGATTTCTGTGGAATTCAAAACTCAGCCCCAGTGAAAGAAAGCCTCAGTTCACAGGGGAAATGCCACATAAAAAGGGTAAAGCCGTTCGCATTCTTCTTCCTCCATTTCAGATTTACAGATTTCATTTTGTAATTATTTTTGTAAAATCCTCCATTTGGCGGACAAAAAAAAAAGGGTCCGCGTGAGCTCCAGTCCGGGTCGACCGGGCTGTTCCGTTCCGAGGAGGATTCCACAGACCAGATTTGTTAGAATTCTATCCCATTTAAAATTCGTGTGGAATTCTCTGACATCCCTACAAGAAACTCAATTGGTGAGCATTTTACATTAATCAACTGCAGAATTGACCTTTTTATCCAAAATTCAATGATACCATTTTCCTCATAGGAATAGTATTCAGGATATAAAATGGATTTCTTCCAAGAGAAAATAGACCTATCGGTGTAGACTTATGCTGTACATATGCTCAATCAATGCAAAGTGACAAAGCTGTGGTTTGGGCTTTCCTGAGGTGTCAAATGCTCCTCACAGGTCCTACAGAGGCATAACAGGGGGCACACACCCCACTGTTTGAAAGAAGAAATACATGTGTGCAACTTAGGGCCAAACTAAATATTCTTAAAATCATGCATAGCAAGTTCCAATGGAGTTGGGGTCCTCCTTCTCCGCCCACCTCCCCAGTTGAGGGGTAGAGTTTTAGGACAAAAATGCAAGGGAGAAAGCTTCGGCCCCCCTCCCAGAGTACCATGGTCCCAATCCATATTGGGGCTGTTTGTGCTTACACTGAAGTAAATAATCCAATTGCGCATAGCTCTGCTTTGTGTGGTTGGAAGAATGTTTAATTTGGCCCTTAGAACTCCATGAGTTTTGGATCCTGATCATTGTAAGGACTCAATTTTTTAAAAATACCCCAAACCTTAACTGATATAATAACTCCCTCCTCCTCTGCTCCCTTTTATTCCATCTTCCTAGGGATGGCGGAGAATTTCTCCATGAATCTTCGGGAGGCTGAGTGCCGAGGCATTCGGCCCCCAGAAAGTGTTGGGCAAATTCTCCGCCAGCCCCCCGCCCCCCCCGGGATGGGACTTACCGTGGCCGAATGTCCCTCTCAGCGGCGGGTCCCGGCGGCGGTTCTGCGGCGGTTCGGCGGGGGTGGGGGCGGCGGCCGCTCTCCCGACCGGCTGCCGCCGCCGCCATTACAAAATAAAAAAGTAAAAAACAAACAAATAAACACACACCCGTGATAGGCTACGTGATGATTTACGTAGCCTATCATGGCTAGATTTCCAAAGTCAGCCGTGATAGGCTACTTAAATCGTCACGTAGCCTATCACGGGTGACTTTGGGGGGGGGGGAAGCGCGTACGCAAATGGTGGCGGCCCATGGGTGCCGCCATTTGCGTTCCTTATTTTGGCACGTCTAGTCTACGTAAAGATTTACGTAGACTACGGTGAAAATAAGGGCATGCTATTTGCGTTGCCCTTATTTTCGCCATCGTCTACGTAAATCTTTACGTAGACTAGACATGCCAAAATAAGGAACGCAAATGGCGGCGCCCATGGGCCGCCGCCATTTGCGTACGCGATTTTTTTTTCCAAAGTCACCCATGATAGGCTACGTGATAATTAACCTAGCCTATCATGGCTGACTTTGGAAATCTAGCAGTGATAGGCTACGTTAATCGTTACGTAGCCTATCACGGTTTTTTTTTTTTTGCTTTTTCTTTCACGGCCGGGGAGACGGGGCGCTTCTCCCCGGCCTGAATTATGGCCGGGCGACGTGGGGCGCCTCCCCCCCTGGCCTGAATTTCGGCTGGGCGAGGCGGGGCACCTCCTCCCCTCACCTGAACTTCGGGGGGAGAAGAGAAGCACCTCCCCCCCACCGCGAATCACCCCTGCAAAAAGGTAAGTGACTTTCGTACATCCCTACATCTTCCTGATAACCAGACACTCTCACTTGCATTCTGCCCCCTCCTCCAGGATTTTTCTGGGTATGGCCAGGGACAAGCCTTATGCAGTCCCATGTGATCAAATGAGACAACATTGCATATTTATTTATATATTCATGTATTACTTCTATACCACCCAATAGCTGGAGCTCTCTGGGCACGTCACAACAATTAAAACCACAAAATGCAATATAAAATTCTAAAAAGTTTAAAACTAGAGTATAAAAGCAAAACCAAAATAAAACCTGGCAGCAATTCAGAGATTTAAAATCAACTAACAATTTTAAAACAACAGGACTAAAATATATAGTAAATTTTAATATTAGGGCACAGCACATTCTAGATCTTTCCCCTGACCTGCCACAACAAATGGTTCCCCCAAAGAAGCTGTAAAAATGGTGAATTCAGCCCATGACATTTAACCCCAGCAAAGTCTACTAAAAGAAAACAAACAATACCTGTCAAACTACTGGAGGTCACTCATCAAACCCATATAAATATGCCATTTCTTATCATTTATACCTCAGAATTGACACAGATGATCCTCCAACTGATCTTGTCTAGCATGCCAAGTTTTAGATCAATGCACTGAAATGTTTTCTGAGAAATGCCCTCACCCCGGCGCCAGCTTGTCTGGCTGAAAGGGGGGGCATTGTGGGCGGGTGGGGTGACAAGACGTAGGGGCCCCCGATTGGTGCACCTCAGTGGCACCACCATGCAAGGAGGGGCAGGCTGAGCTGCCTTAAACTCAGCTCCCCCTCCCAATCTCAGCTCTCTGGCCTGACGCAGCTAGAGAGAGTTACAGCTCCGCCTGAAAACGAATGAAGGACACCTGCCTGCTGGAGATTGGCTTTGTTGTCATTCCAGCCTCCCGGACTCTGCATGCAATCAGCACGCCTAAACGGCTCCACGTCAACGCTTGCCTCAACTCCAGCGTTGCCGGTGCTCGCAGCAGGGTGCTCGCGCTCCGGCGCAGCTGCCTCGTGCCCGGCACCTGCCCTGTTGGCGGGAGTTCTGGCGTTGGTGGTGGTAGGTGCTGGGGCACAGTGCCTGTTGCCACGGGCAGTTGCGGGCGGAGAATTTCCCCACCAATTTCGGGGGGTCGAATGCATCAGCACTCGGCCTCCTGAAGATTCGTGGAGAAATTCTCCGCCATCCCTGGGATCAGAGCACGGCCACAATGGGTGCAGCTCGTCTGGATGCTGTTGAAGCCTCCATCTCCTTCCTTGCGGTTTCGCCCAGGTGACACACCACAGCTGGGGCGGTCAGCCCTCCTGGGGCATCTCCGTCAGGAGCACTGCAAGCGGCATCGTCTCCCTTGCTCCTGGGGAACCGGACACGGCTGCCTTGGATATGGGTGAGATGATTGCACCTGGCCCCACTTGTCCAGATGGGCGACCTGCAAGGCCATGGGGTTGCCACCTTAGCTTACCTCCCTGGGGCGGCTGGCCGTCCCAATGTCACCTGCAACTCCGTCAGTCACAGCCCACAGTAGCCCCAGCCACTCAACTCAGCATCTTATAGGGTTCTGCCGGATTAATTTACGATCCCTCGCCCTGCCCCGCCCACTTGGGCATCCACGTAAGTGGCATATCAGATCCCTACGCTAATCTGGCAATTTGGGATGCCACCAGGGCTACTCCTTCTCCTAATGGCTTTCACCTGAGGAGGTGTGTGCCCGGCTTACATCGAGGCCTTTCACTAGGGATGGACAAAAGTCACTTACCTGATCCCGAAGCTTGCTTCGTGGTGGGGGGGAGGCACCCCGTCCCTCCTCGCCGAAATTCTGGGCGGGGAGGAGGCGCCCCATCCCTCCCCACCAAAATTCTGGCCAGGGGGGAGTGCCCCATCTCTCTGGCCGAGAATCCTGTTGTCCTGTCAACTCAGCGTTGACCGTATTTTCACTGTAGTCAACGTAAATATTTACGTAGACTACCCGTGCCAAAATAAGGAACACAAATGGCGGCGCCCATGGGCGCCACCATTTGCGTATGCTCTTCCCCCCCCCCAAAGTCAGCTGTGATAGTCTACGTAAACATTTACGTAGCCTATCACGGTGTTTCTTGAAAATCTAGCCGTGATAGGCTACGTAAATCTTTACGTAGCCTATCACGTTTGTTTGTTTGTTTTACTTGGAAATGGCGGTGGCAGCAGCCGGTCGGAAGACCGGCCGCCGCCGCCGCACTACCGCCGCACTACCGGCGCACCTCCGCTGGGAGCCGCCGCCATGAGAGACATTCGCCAAAGGTAAGTCCCATCCTGGGGGAGTGGCGGGGGGGTGGCGGACCATTTCTCCACCAATTTTGGGGGGCCGAATGCGTTGGCATTCGGCCTCCCGGAGATTCGTGGAGAAATTCTCTGACATCCCTACCTTTCACAGGAGGGCCGCCATTGACCCTTCTCTGCACAGGGACCTGTTGGACCAGGACTTTTCACGCCACCTTTGACTCCTTCCTGGCCTGTTCAGTGACAGATCTGGCATTAGCCACATTCACCAGGCTCTCTCCCACAATGGCCCTTCACCTATGGTGGGTCCGCTGCTTCAGCACCGCTGTCTGTGCTGGGAATACAGCCCCAAGGGTGCATACTCCCAGAACCCGTGCCTTTTCCATCGTGAGTGCTCCCTTGTAGTAGTCAGTACTCATCCTCCTCTTGTCCAATGCCTGGGGATGGTAGGGTCCCCCCTTGGAAAGGCCGAGGCAGTAGGAAGCTCTCATGGGCTCATGCCCGGTTAGGTTGGTGCCGCTACTCCGACTTTAAGATGCTACCCCAACAAGGGGAACACATTTTAACTTGGAACATGGTTTTATGCTAGGTTCTAGGACCCTGCCCCCTCTTCTAGGTCAACATACGCCATCCTTACCTCGTAAGCAACATTTCTCCTCGCCAGGCGTCGACAGGTTCCTGACAGGTTAACAAGGCAGTACTGGAAGAAGGATTATAGCCCCCCCCCCTTTTCCACACCCCGTTATCTACTCTAGGGATCTCCCTTCTGGAAATGGTGTCCAGGAAATCATCTAGGGAGTTTATCCTGATTCGTAACCTCTCTTCCCTGAGGGCCAGCCTGTTAATCACGAGATTCCTGATCATCTGTGTTCAGTGTGACACACCTAGTCGATGTGGCAGTTGTCTTGGTTCAGGATCCCGTCCACGGGTCCCTGGTGGGCATATGCTACATGGAGTCCAAAGACGGTGGTCAATGTTCTGACCTAACACGAGTATTGCTTCCCTTTCCTGTTACCTCGGTGTCCCTTAGCTCACAAAGGCTAAGGGCCTGTTGCCCACATCAACATTCGGTGAAGCCAATCTGATACCCTTAGGCGTTATTCTAGCCTCCCTCAGGACTAGGGATGGCGGAGAATTTCTCCCCGAAACTTCGGGGGGCCGAGCGCCAATGTGTTCGGCCCCCCGAACAAGTTTCGGGGAGAAATCCTCCGCCCCCCCACCTTCCCTGAATGTCCCTCCCGGCGGTGGGTCCGGCTGGCGGTTCGTCCGGTGTTCGAGCGGGGCGGGAGCGGCAGCCGGTCTTTCGACCGGCTGCCGCCCCCGCCATTACAAGGAAAGAAAAAAAAAAAAAGTCCCCTGATAGGCTACGTGACGATTCACGTAGCCTATCACGGCAAGATTTGCAAAGTCAGCCGTGATAGGCTACGTGAATCGTCACATAGCCTATCACGGGTGACTTTAAAAAAAAAAAAAAAAGTGTGTACGGATAATGGTGGCCCCCATAGGGAGCCGCCATTCCCGTTCCTTATTTGGTCGCTGTAGTCTACGTCAATGTTTACATAGACTACGGCGAAAATAAGGGCAACGCTATTTGCGTTGCCCTTATTTTCGCCGTAGTCTACGTAAACATTGACGTAGACTACAGCAACTAAATAAGGAACGCGAATGGCGGCTCCCTATGGGGGCCGCCATTCGCGTATGCGCTTTTTTTTTTTTTTTAAGTCACCCGTGATAGGCTACGTGGCGATTCACGTAGCCTATCACGGCTGACTTTCCAGATCTAGCCGTGATAGGCTATGTGAATCGTCACGTAGCCTATCAGGGGATTTTTTTTTTTTTTTTTTAACTTTCGTGTTGGCGGCTGGGCGAGGCAGGAAGCCTCCTCCCCGGCCTGAATTTTGGCCGGGTGAGGCGGGAAGCCTCCCCCCCGGCCTGAATTTCGGCCGGGCGAGGCGGGAAGCCTCCCCCCCTCGGCCTGAACTTCGCGGGGGGAGCAGCGAAGCGCTCTCCCCCACCGCGAAAAAGCTGCGAGAAAAGGTAAGTGACTTTCGTTCACCCCTACTCAGGACAACTTTCAGGTCCTTTGAGCACAGCTCCAAACAGTTATACATCTTCCTAGGGTTTTCCTTTGGGGGGGCCATGCGAGATATTGTAGGGCATCTTCTTTTCACAGTTAGGGTAGCGGCCCTTGACCATGCCTTCTCGCACCGGCCCAGTTTGGGCAATGTAGGGTCTGCGGCTTCCGCACCATCAAACCAGGGTCACTTCTGCTGTGCGCAAGTATCCATAGGCATGGCTTCTACTTGGTAGGGCTTTAATGGCACCTCCTTGTGGAGCCGTGAGCTGCTCCTCAAAGCCGGACTGCAGATTCACTTGGTTCCGCCGTCGTCCAAGGTGGTTTCGGGGTCTTAGGGCAGGTCCGATCATGCTGTGGGTAGTGGCCTGTAGAGTGGTGGCCACAGCCTCCAAGCGCATTTTCAATGACCTTATAGACTAGTCAGTAACCCCCCCTCCTTCAGGATGACAACGCGACCACGTGATCCTGAAATCGGAGGGTCATGTCATGTGTCAGTGTGCTCGCACTCCAGTGTCGGTGTTACAACATCTGGTTCTGGGTCTACCATGTGCCAGGTTAGACAAACCCAATGGTCGATGCTTTGTCATGAAATTAGGTCAATGACTTCCGGGCTTTAGCCCCGCGGGTGCTCCATTCCCAGATCCCATCCTTGCAGAGACTGGGAGACTGAAGCCAGGCATGCCATCCTGCATTCCAGGGCTCTCCATACAGGAGCCACCTGCAACAGAGCAGGTAGGGTGTGCTGCACATTAGGCAAAGCTTCAGTGATGGGATTCATGACCTTACCTATAGATCATCGGCTGCAATTTTGTGCCTCCTTAGGAACAACAGACTATATGGGACTATAAGTCACAAGCTGGCCCCTTAGCCTTCTGGCCTACAATGGTGGGATTCTCTGACTGCAGGTCAGATTTTGGGTTCGGCGGGCAATATAGGATTGGGCATAGATGTTGCCTGCTTTTAGTAAATTTAGCCACCCTCTCTCCCCAGATACCCCTTTTGGGTCTGGGGGTAATGGCACTCCATTTGCACTTTCCAGAAAGACGTTTCCCTGTTCCACGCAGCAGCCTTAAGGGCCTTCATCAACCCCCCCCCCTTAGGAATTTAGGTTTGGTCTGGGCTCCCAAGTACGACTTGTCCCAGAGGGCCTTGATACAGTTCAAGGTGCATGTCTGGCCCAATGTAACCCACTTACGCATTTGGTGATCTAATTGATCGGTATGGCAAGGGCATGGCAGTGGCTCATGGCCAAACACAAGTCAATGGGTTGTGCCCCGTCGGGACCTTAGGGTTTTATGGAATGCAGTGGGTCTGAGGAAGGGCCTCCATTGTATCAATTCAACGGCTTACTGTTGACATAAGGGAATTTGGGCAGTTTCTACATTAGCTCTACCCCGCTAGGCCTAGGTAATTTTGCAGTTTAGAACCCACGGTCGTTACATTTAAGCTGTCTCCATGGTAGCCACTGGAGGTTTCTCTCTCAGGCACATTATGGCAGTTTAAAAGGGGGCTTCACAGTGCTCCGGCCTGCATTCGCGAGTCGTCTGCTTCTTCCTGACACAACTCTCGCTTTGCTTGCCCCAATGTGTTTATTCCCTAGACCAGCAGACTTGTTGTATGCCAGAATGGGTGCCCTTACATGGGCATGTTATGACGTCTGGAGCTGCACGAAGGGCTTGTACATAGATTTCAGACTTCAGCTTCTGCCACCCTGTCACATTAAGATCCAGTGGCTTCACAGACGAGGCATGTGGTGGGCGTCCCCTCCTCACTCTGTTCCACCAAAGTTCATCAGTCTTCCTCCGCAGGTCCAGGTGCTGCACATTGAGAGGAAGGACGTTGGCTGTAAGCCAGGTGAGGACCTGATCAAACAGGCCTTGGTTGAGATGCAGGTGGTCTGGCATACCTGGCTGGAAGTAGCCTATTGCAGCCCTCACTGCTCCCATGGATCAATGGGAAGGAATGGAATGTCGTTGCCAGTGGCAGGGCATGTCCAAAAGTGCACAGAGAAATGGCTTATGGCCTATGCGAATGAGGTGATGGATGCACCACCCACCAGGGAATTCTGTGGACATGGAGGGAGCATTACAGGATGGACGGTGTCCACCTGTCTCATGTCGTGTATAACATATTTCTGTCTGATCTGCAAAGGGGCCTGTGGGAAGTTCTTCTGCTCAGGTGGGGGGAGTTTCACAAGCTCTAGGCTTGTGACTCCTGTGGCGGCTAGGATGGGCAAAAACAGGAAAGTAGGGATGGTGTGCATGCAGAGGCACCTTATGGTGACAGGTGACACCTGAGGCCCCCCGAACGGGTTGTGCGGCTCGGCAGGGGGATAAGGGTTGCCTGGGAGACCAACCCTACTCAGGTGTTGTGCGGCACCGGGTTGGGGGTGACACCGGAAGGTCTACCTCCCCCAGAAGGGGCAGTCCGGAGGGATGGCGAGATCACCACCACCCCTCAGGCTGGGTGTGTTTTCGCCCAAGAAGTGCCAGCTAGCCGCTGACACAGTTAGATGCCCGTCCTAGTTACCCCTTTGCAGCTATTTCAATAAATGTAGCCCAATTTTCAACCCAAGCTTGTTTCCTGCATCTTCTTTAACCCATCTCCGCTTGCAATAAGCCATAGAAGCTACTGCGCCCTAATTTCTAGTTATAATGGTGGAATGTGATTTGTCCAACTCACCCTTAACCTATTATAGATCAGCAGCTCTATTCTTGTTTGTATAGAGGAGATGTAACCCTTCTGTATAGCATATACCATCTCTCTCTCTCTCTCTCTCTTTTTCTCTCTCTCTCTCTCAATCTGTGTGTGTGTGTGTGTCCTTGATAGATTATTTGGCTAGGTTCAAGCCCCGAATGGCTTGATAGTTGTGCAAAGAACTTGATCAGAGGACTGTGTGATGAACTCCTATACGTGTCTACTCAAAAGGTTACACGTACCTGGAAGAGAGGCTCATTAAACTCAGTGGGACTTACTTCTGTTCTGAGTTGACATGCATAGGGGTGCTCTGTCAAACTCTAATTGGAAACCTAAGCTATTGCCTTCTGTGATTTCACTCAAATGTAGAATCTTGGGCCCTTCAAACAGTAAGTCCTGATTAGTAAGCTACCAAACATGAAATATAGCCTTTTTTTCCCTTATGGAAATAATGGTTTCTCTTTTATAACTCCATAAGTGCTGGTCCAAGAGATTTTACTGCCCAAGGCACAATGGAAAATTATGTCCCCCTCCCCCAAATAAATGTGCATAATACCCAAGGCTGGCCAATTTATTTTGGCACCTGAGACAGGCAATCCCAGAAGCGCCTCTCTCCAGGAGTAAAATCATTATTATCAATGAAAAAGTGACAATTTGTTCCCCATTCCATGTTGATGTCCCAAATCATCTGCGTTAGGCCATCACCTCACTCTGCCTAATGTTAGCACTTGGCCCAATAGGTAGGGACTGGTGAATCAGTCTGTTTATAATCTGTGCCATTTTTGCCTGTTTCCACTCATAAGTTCATTCCATTTCCACATTACCCAATGGATTTTTTTCTCTCTCTCTTTTAACCCTGCAATAAAATTTCCATTGACATATGTAGTATCTCTAAATCACACACTTTCTAAAGCACTTTCTTTTAAAGTTTCTATTATTTTAAACTCATTCATTCATTCATTCGATCCTAAGACTAAATGAGAACATTTGGGGAGTGTGAGCTTTGTTGTTCAGTCATTCAGTCATGTCCGACTCTTCATGACCCCATGGACCATAGCACGCCAGGCCTTCCTGTCCTGCGCTCTCTCCTGGAGCATGCTCAAGTCCATATTCGTTGCATCAGTGATGCTATCTAGCCATGTCATCCTCTGACGTCCCCTTCTCCTTTTGCCCTCAGTCTTTCCCAGCATCAGGGTCTTTTCCAGAGAGTTTTCTCTTCCCGTTAGGTGGCCAAAATATTTGAGCTTCAGCTTCAGTATCTGTCCTTCCAATGAGCACTCAGGGTTGATTTCCTTTAGGATGGACTGATTTGACCTCCTTGCAGTCCAGGGCACTCGTAAGAGTCTTCTCCAGCACCACAGTTCGAAAGCATCGATTCTTCGGCGCTCAGCCTTCCTTATAGTCCAGCTCTCACAGCCATACGTTACTACTGGGAAAACCATAGCTTTGATTAGACGGACTTTTGTTGGCAAGGTGATGTCTCTGCTTCTGACTATGCTGTCTAGGTTTGCCATAGCTTTCCTCCCAAGGAGCAAGCGTCTTTTAATTTCATGGCTACAGTCACCGTCTGCGGTGATCTTGGAGCCCAAGAAAATAAAATCTGTCACTGCTTCAAATCCCTGAAATCCCTACTCACAGACTTTTGTGCTTTGGCCATACTCCTACAGCCCTGTCCAATAATGAACATCAAACTGGTGGCACATGGACTAGCTCCTGTTTAAGTGCCAAGATGAGGATGTTGGTATATGCATTGAGTTGTGAAGGCAAAGGTGCCAAAAAAGAGATTTGCATGGTTTGCATTTGAGATGTTCAGCCGGTCAGAATTTCTGGTTCAGAACACACACACACATACACAGAGAGAGAGAGAGAGAGAGAGAGAGAGAGAGAGAGCTGACCCATGTAGCAAAAGGGTAGTATACCTGTCAGTAGGTTTTAAGCAGACAGAGATCTGCAAATATATATTTGAGCTCTGGTTTTGCAAGAACTCACAATGTAAGGATAATTCAGAGTAATGATTTCAGGGGGTGGGGGTGGGGGGAACAAGGCTGTTCTGAATTATTGCAGTTCAATGCAGGGAAATTCTTGAAGGCTGAACAGCTTTTATGGTAAAATATATCAAGTTAGCAGAGCCTGAGGATGAGAGAATAAAAAGATAAATTTCTTGAAACAGTATCACCATAACATACAGAGGTGGGGGGAAGAAGCAGGTAGGTTAGGGATTAGCTCTTTCCTTCCCTTCCCCCAAACACACTTTACATTCCTTTAATGATGGGATTTCTCTGCCCTGCAGTCCACTCTGTCTTTGGATTGGGAGCGGCGGGGGTGGGGGGAGAAAGGTAAATGGAACACACAAGTCCCTTGTCCCAGCCCCTATATTTTAGCCAAATGATGCTCCCTATAGGCTTCTAAAAATAGAAGCTATGGGAAATGTCAGAAAAGGTAAAGGGACTGGAACCCCTCTCCAGATAATTCAAACACTTATTCCTCAATCTCTGTATTTTTGTATTCTTGATGAACTCCACAATCCAGGGACAAATTCAGGTAGGAAAAACTTCAGGAGCATATCTCCTTCTCAGTAGGGATGGCAGAGAATTCCGCCACGGATCTCAGGGAGGCCGAATGCCAGTGCATTCAGCCCCCCGAAATCTGTGGTGGAATGGCCTGCCCCCCGCCCCCCCCCCGCGGATCCCCCTGGGACGAGACTTACCTGGGGCAGATCTTCCGGGTGGTGGCAGCTCCGGCAGTGGCTTCGGCGGTGGCGGCTGCAGCAGCTGGTCTACCGACTGGCTGCCGCTGCCGCCATTTGCAGGTTTTTTGTGTTTTTTTACACACACGTGATAGGCTACGTAAGTTTTTACATAGCCTAAAATGTCTGGGTAAAAAAAAAAAAAAAGCGTACGCAAACTTAACTTACGTAGCCTATCATGTGTGTGTAAAAAACATACATAGCCTAAAACGACTGGGAAAAAAAAAAGGCGTACGCAAATGGCAGCTATGGCCACCGCCATTTGCGTTCCTTATTTTGGGCCGTCTTAGTCTACATAAATAATTACGTAGACTAAGACGGTGAAAATAAGGGGAATGCAAATAGCGTCCGCTACGCTATTTGCGTTCCCTTATTTTCGCCGTCTTAGTCTACGTAAATATTTACGTAGATTAAGACATCAAAAATAAGGAACGCAAATGGCGGCAGCCATAGCCGCCGCCATTTGCGTACGCGGTTTTTGTTTTTTTCCCCCAGAAATCTGGCTGTGGATGGCTCTGGCCTGGCTGGGCCTGGCCAGCTGCTCCGCGGAGCTGCCACAGGGCACAGCCGGCCGCGGAGGATTCTGGGGGGGAGGAACAGAGCACCTCCCCCCCGTCCAGGATTCCAGGGGGAGGGACAGAACACCTCCCCCCCACCATAAACATAATCTGAACAGGTAAGTGATTTTCATACATCCCTACTTCTCAGTGAATGAATCTGAACTCTGGGTTTGTTTTGTATGAGCTGCTGGACAAAAAGTTTTGAATTGGTGGTCACTAAAGCCTCCATCAGAAGTTTTCATATCACTTGTTCAAACAGTACATGGAGGGAGGGACCCCGCACAGAGGCTCCACTCCCAGCATCCCCATCCCTACTGGCTCCAGCCTCCAACCTTCATGGGAGGATTCTTTCCATTTCTGGTTGGACACAGGGCAAGCCCTCCCATAAGGCAGGGTAAACACCACCTCAGATGGCAGAACGGGAAAAGCAGCAAATTGCATGCCCCCACCACCAGGAAGGGCCCCCTCTGGAGCTACGTGACACTACAGCAGGTGTTCCAGAGAGCCCTGCTGGCCAGTCTCCTGCTGTGGCATTTTCCTGCTTGTGGCTTTCCTCCTGCTTGTGGGCTCCCCATGGTCAGCTGGTTCGCCACTGTGTGAACGGAATGCTGGACTAGATGGACCATTAGTATGATCCAGCAGGGCTCTTCTTATGTCCACATGTTATGTTCTTATGCCACAGTGGTAGAAGAGAGACAACATAGCTCTCTGGAGATTAGGGATGTACGAAAGTGACTTACCTTTTAACGGAATTGATTCAAGGTGGGGGGGAGGCGCTCCGTCCCTCCCCCTGAAATTCTTGCTGGGGGTGGAGGCGCTCCATCCCTCCCCCCTGAATCCTGGCTGGCCAGGTCCACAAATGGCGGCGGCTATAGCCGCCGCCGTTTGCATCCCTGCAGTCAGCCGTAATGGGCTACGCAAATGTTTACGTAGCCTATCACGGCTGAGTAAAAAAAACAAAAACAAAACGCGCATACGCAAATGGCGGTGCCCATGGGCACCGCCATTTGCGTTCCTTATTTTTATCACATCTTAGTCTACGTAAACATTTACGTAGACTACGGAGAAAATAAGGGGAACGCAAATAGCGTAGGGTCTACGCTATTTGCATTCCTCTTATTTTCGCCATAGTCTACATAAATGTTTATGTAGACTAAGATGTGCCAAAATAAGGAACGCAAATGGTGGTGCCCATGGGCACCGCCATTTGCGTATGCGCTTTTTTTTTTTTACTCAGCTGTGATAGGCTACGTAAACATTTACGTAGCCTATCATGGCGTTTTTTAAAATTTAGCTGTGATAGGCTACGTAAATCTTTATGTAGCCTATCACTTTTTTTTTTTTAACTTGGAAATGGCGGCGGCGGCAGCCGGTCGGAAAACCGGCCGCCACAGCCACCTCTGCTGCACCGCCACTGGAGCCCCCACCGGAGCCACCGCTGCCAGGAAGATTTGCTGAAGGTAGGTCCCATCCCAGGGGGGCGGGGGGGCAGACCGTTTTGCCACCGATTTCGGGGGGCCGAATGTGCTGGCATTCGGCCTCCCCGAGATTCGTGGCGAAATTCTCTGACATCCCTACTCGAGATGCCATCTGCCTTGCAGCAGTATAGCGGGTGATCCAGAGAGCCCTGCCAGCCAGCTCTTCCACTGTGTCAAATGCTGGCTGCAGGGTGAAAGCAGCCAGTGGGACTCTCCAGAGCAGCCACCCACCCTCTGGCTCATTCAAATGGTGGTGGGGAGCTATGGCAATGGGGTTGGGGAGATGCAGTGGTGACTATGACATTGGGGTTGGTGAATCCTTCAAGTGATCAAGAATATTTCTGAAAGTTGCTTTTTTCATTCTTTCTTAACATCTCTTGATTTGCTCCCCCTTCCCCCCATTGGGTTGGTCTCAAGAGGGATAAATAATTCTATATTCACTAGTCCTCTGTTGTGCAGGGAGAAGATACATTTCCTTTCATGATGAAAAAGGCAAAGGTCCCCAGAGAAGGACAAGACTGGAACCTGTGCTGCCTCCAGCCAATAGCACACAATTATATGTATCATGTTTATAAATAAGGCATCATCAATGTTGTGTAGAACATAAAGTACCAAATCCTTCAGTTCCTAATGGGTGTTGGTGAAAAGTCCCATTAGTCTTAAGTTTTAGTCTTAAGAGATTAAAAACCATTGAGTAACAAACAGAATTCCAGCAATGCTAGACTACCTACTTGGATCTTAGAAGAGGAGCCACACTAGTTCAGACCATGTACCTATGTAGTCTGGCATTCTGTTCCCACTATGGCCAACCACATGCCTCTGGGAAGCCCTCAAGCAGAACAAGAGCACAACAGCACCCTCCCACTCATGTTCCCCAGATATTCAGAGGTATGCTTCCTCTTATCCTAGAATTATAGCCATCACAACTAGGGATATATGGCTTGTGTAAAATCCACTTTGTCTGTGTTACATGGATTGTCAGGTGCCTTTTGCTCCAGTGTCTGTTCACAGATGGATTCATTTTTTTCCCATTATGTGGAAAAATATGCTGATAATTCCATATCAGGGTTCGCAACAATTTACATAATGTATCTTAGTGTGTGACATTTAGCATATTGTCCTCCCTTCCATTCAACCTTTTCCTGTGTATATTTACTAGTCTCAAAAGAAACATGTGTATTTTCCTATGAATAAATATGCATACATTTTGGGAAAGTAAAAGAAAAGATCCAATAGTCCACAGACTCCTTGCAGTCTGAGGAGGTCGGTCTCCAGAGGATTCTGCAGGTCAGATTCTTAGAAATCCCAGAACATTTTAGTCCATCTCAAATTTCTCCAGCATCCCTAATCACAACTAGTAGGAATTAGGGATGTACGAAAGTTCCACCACGGATCTCGGGGAGTCCGAATGCCAGCACATTCAGCCCCCCGAAATCGGTGGCGGAATGGCCCGCCACCCCCCCCACCCCCGGGACGGGACTTACCTTGGGCGGATCTTCCTGATCGGCGGCGGCTGCGGCGGCGGCGGCGGCGGTGGTGCGGCGGCGGCGGCTGCAGTGGCCAGTCTTCCAACCGGCTGCCACTGCCGCCATTTCCAGGTTAAAAAAACCAAAAAAATGAAAAAAACGTGATAGGCTACGTAAACATTTACATAGTCTATCACAGCTGACTGCAGGGATGCAAATGGTGGCAGCTACGGCCGCCGCCATTTGCGTCCCTGCTAGCCAGTTGCCGGATGTCCGGCTGCTGGCGGAGCCAGCCGGCGGCTCTGCAGAATTGCTGCAGAGCACAGCCGGCCGGCCAGGATTCCGGGGAAGGAGGAACGGAGTGCCTCCCCCCTTGGCGAGGATTCCGGGGGGAGGGACGGAACGCCTCTCCCCCCACCATCAGCATAATCCCCAAAAGGTAGGTGATTTTCGTACATCCCTAGTAGGAATTAACAGCTTTATGCCACATGAAATTGTCTGATCCCCTTTTAAAACCATCCAAGAGTTGATGGAGTATTTACGTAGCCTATTACGGCAAAGAGCAGGGACGCAAATAGCATCTGCTACACCGTTTGTATCCCTGCTTTTTGCCGTGATAGGCTACATAAATATATACGTAGCCTATCACAGCTAATGCAGGGACACAAATGGCAGCCGCTATGGCCACAGACCAGCAGCAGATGGAAGTCCGGCTGCGGGCAGGCCCAGCTGGCAGTTCCACGGGCTCGCTGTGGAGCGGAGCCGGCCGGGGAGGATTCTGTGGGGGAGGGATGGATCGCCTCCCCCCCCAGCAGACCGCCCCACCCAGAACGGAGTGAGTAATCCATACACCCCTAAGTGTCTCTACCTTATTAAGGTGATTTGTGTGTTTTGTTGTGGTTGTTTTAGAAAGAAACAGATGTATTTTGGAGAAGCTTTGAACTCTGTTTAACAATCAGTGCTGCTTTTGGAGTCAAAATGGTTCACTAAGACTGATTGCTACCAGACCTGCCTCTAATGGATAAAGCTACAGTGAATAGAATCTCTATGTTTTAAAATGTAAATTTCTTCTCATTTCTATAAAACTGGAGCTCATTAATGGGAAAGCATTTTTTTCCCCCATTATTTGCTGCATGAACTATATCTAGTTTATATAGCATTGAATCAGAGATTGTGGCTTTCTTGGTTAGCAATAACCATTACAGATAACGATGAGAAAGTGTACTTGGGTAAATTTGGTTTTCATCAGTTGCCATTAGGTATACTTAAGGAAGGCAGTGTGTGCGCACGCATGTGTGAAAAAGGAGCAATCACATTTTATAGGAGGGGAAAGTTTTGCATTCTTTATGGAAGTATTCCCAGTGTTCAAAACACAAGATGGGGGTTGGACTCGATGGTCTTATAGGCCTTCCAACACTACTGTTCTATGATTCTATGACCCTACTTTCTAAGCCAAGTTATCTTTCCAGGATGTCCTTAAATATTCATAGCATGAGCTATGAATATGTATGAGATGTTTGGTCAGAACTCCCACTGCGTGGGTTTCCAGTGTGGTGGGTCAAGGCAAAAGTGCTAAATGTGAGGTTTCTTTTCATCCCAACAAGGTGTCAAAAATGACTGCTGGAGTGAAACAAGAAGAATAAAACAGTAGCAGGGAGAATGTGAACAAAATGTGAATCCACCACTTTGTGTTCTCAGCTACATGGATTGTTGCAGTCAGACACTGGACAATTATGCCACAATTGCTGGGTTGCATATGGATCTATGAAGTGCATTATCCTTCCATCCATCCAAAATGCTGCTACCATATTGTTATGTGGGGCTAGCGAGATGGAGTATATGACCCCAATATTATTCAATCTGCACTGGCTACAGATTTATTTCCAGTTGCTGATTCTCTACCTTTAAAGGTCTAAATGGCTTAGGATCTGAGTACTTTAATGACCAACTCCTCCCATATATTTCTTCTCATGGATGTCAATATCAGATGTTCTGCTTTCTGTTCCCTCTGCTCTACAAGAAAAGCAGGACACTCTGAGTTGGAATGCTTTTGAATGTCCTTCCCAGCAAAGCCCATCCGCCCCCATCTTTCCACCAGCTGCTTCAATTTCAGCTCTTTAAGGACACCATCGGGGAAAGCATAATGACGGACAGGCCTCTCTGATGGAGTGATTATATTATATTATATTGTATTATTCTGCCGCTATCCAGTTTATTGAATTGTTTTATTCTGCTTTATTGGTGGTTGCTTATTTCAAACTAGGGATGGGAGAACCCCCTGACATCTGGTCCGGGGCGGGGGGGGGGGCGCTGTGGAGATATCCAGGCTGCTTAGGGCCCTGTGGATTTCTCTGGAACCCTGGCATGACCAGATCCCTGGCACATCCACCATAGGTCACGTGGCAGCTCCCCCCACCCCATCTAAAAGGCACCTATTGTGGGAAAATTTTGGCTGTAAATTGCATTGTTTACATCGTTTGCGGCCGGGTTTTAGAGACTTTGGGCTCTCATAATAGGGGCTAGAGTGGGATCAGATCCTATTGCACAAAGGGCTGGATGCACTCGATCTCGGAAGCTAAGCAGGGTCAACCCTGGTTAGTACTTGGATGGGAGACAACCTGGGAATCAGGCTTCCTGCACTGAGCAGGGGGTTGGGCTCAATGGCCTTGTAGGCCCCTTCCAACCATATGATTCTATTTTATGACATCTAATGATGCCATTTGGGTGTGATGGTTCCTAATTGGACATAGAATAAAGTAAGCTATTCTTTGGATGCCAAGGAAAGGGGAGAGAGGCACAGAAAGACCTCTGTCCCAGCCACACCAATGGAGCAGCAGACAAGTAACAGGAGACAGGAATGTTTGTCAGCTCAGATTATAATCCAAGATGGAGAAGAACTCAAGGGTTGTAATGCTCACCTCAAATCTAAAACAATTTTAATTACGTATATTTACATCCCACCTTTCTTCCAACAAGGAACTCAATGTGGCTACATGTGGTTCCCAGGTGGTCTCCCCTCCAAACACTGATCAGACCCAAACCTGCTGAGCTTCAGCAAGGTGGCTGCCTCATGTGCCTTTAAACTATGCCCTGGGAACAAGTATTATGGGTTGGTAAAGTTTATATTCAAAACAAGGAATTACTAACTCCATCCATATCACTATTTCTCTGTCCACAGACAGAGAAATAGACACAGAGAGCATTTTGTCTGGTCACCTTTGTTGACTTCTGTTGCCTTATCACAAATACAGCCAGCAGACAGCACTTGGAACAGCAATGCACAGTTGCATCCTTATTTTTATTTTTATTTTTATTTTTGCCAAAGCAAATGCTTGACAAATTATTTAAACCCAACTTTGTGTACCTGACATAGCAGTTTTCATCAACAAATATTTGAAGCAGAAGACAAAGGTATCTAGCTCTCACAAGACATCTGACGGGTTAATGACAACACTCAATTTACTATATTTTCCACCTAAGGGTGTTTGGCAAGCTGTTGGTGTCCTTTCGCACCAAGTACACAGATGGATGATTGTTTCCATTCTGGCCTGTGCAGAATTTGGCATTTTGTTCGTGCCATACATTGGTTTGCAAATGCCTTGGCTCAGAAAAGGAAGGAAAATGAGAAAGTAATGGAGTGGGGTGGGGTGTGAAACCAAGTGAGTATTGTGGGTGAAGGAAGAAGATAATTATCAATATTTGGTTGATAAAACCCTCCTAATTCCCATATAGAGCAGGATATTAGAGAGCAGCAGGTTCACTGACATTAGGTTCTCATGTCAATCACCTGCAGTTGGTGAAAATCAGTGGGGATTATTGTGCTTAAATGAGGCTATATTTATTCTCTCAATGACAGCAATCCCACCATGATGCTGGAGGGAAGATGTAACCTTCACCTTTACATACGACCCCATAAGCATAAAAAAGGAAGAGCAGTTCACTCATCTTTCCTGTGCTGAGACTGAGTACCCTGTAGAGAGCCACATTGGCCATGCAATCAATCCCGGATCTAAAAATGGGCTGGCAACCCGCCCACCCCAGTGACCCCACCCCAAAATGATAATATTAAAGATGTACAGAGCCTATCACTTTATTTCTGTGGATATTTCTGCTCCCCCCCACCCACAGTGGCATTAATATTCCGGATAGTTATTTGCAAAAGTATGTTCCCCTATTCAGAAACACAAGTGATCTCAATTAATGCATATTTCACGATGCATGTATAACTAAGCTACTTCTTTCTTTCCCTCCCTGTCTCTCTCTGATCTGACAATAATATTAGGAAACATCTTTGGGAAATGTACAACAGTGCAGGGGAATGTACAGGGAAATGTACAACTCACTCTGCAACGGTGAGTTTGCCTTTTATTTTTCTTTCTGAGAAGAAAACGGGAGATTTTCATGGCATCCCTAGACAACTCTTCAATGAGTCTCTCAAAACCGGGAATAAAATATAGTTCTGATCATTTATTCCAGCCATCTGCAGTAGAGGGGGCATAAAGACCGCCCCCCCCCCAACTGGGAAGAACCAGGAGAATTCTGCTGAATTTAGGGTGGGGAAGTTAGCGGGTGGGTGACACCTTAAAAATTAATATTACAAGGTAGCCAAGGGGTTTTCCCCCTTGTAACATTAAAAAAAATAAATAAACCCAGTATGGCTGCCATGCTTATTAGTCTTCCAGTGGAAGAATGCTGTGATGTATCATTAATGATTAAGGTAAAGCCAAACCTCCAACCCGCCCTTTAAAATTTCATCAAATCCCCCCTTCCCAGAAAAAAAGAAAAGAAAAAGAGAGAGAGGCACCCATCCACACACAGGTCTTTCACAGGGGAGTGAAGAGTTTCACAATACCTATTGGCAAGGTTCAACACAGCATTACAAATCTGTGATTAAATTGACCTGAGAATATTCCTATTCCATTGGGGTTTGCACTAGGGGATTTGGAAGCTGTCAGATAGAGACTCTCCCTGGCAGGTTGAGTCAGGCAAAGTCTGGTCAAGGCAGACCTCTCTAGCAGGCAGGACAACTTCCAGTGGGCCCTGTTGGCTATGCTCTGGCGTGATGTTCCTTCATCCTAGAGCAGAGGCCATCTGAAGCTTGCTGTAGGCTGGCAAGGCTACCAGTGTGGGTGGCACTGCTGACTTTTAGGATCTGGCTGTGCTGTCATCAATGGCCTTTGTCTGATTCTGCAAATATTGGTGTCTGCGGTGTGAAGGAGATGGGAATAGTATAGGGGGCTCATCTTCTCAATCTTAAGAAGGTAGAAGGGCTACATCCTCAGGTCAGGAGGGCCTGGGAAGAGGTTCTGAGGGTCCTCCCATGAATGGGCCAGCCAGCCTCCATTTTTTCCTCATATGTATAGAGCTTTGGCTATTGGGCAGTATAGGAATGTATTAAATAAATAAATAAATCTATGTCAGACATGGGAATGATTTACCACCATGGGGATAAAAGCAGGTTTTTTTCTAGTTGTCAGAGCTGGATAGTATTTGCAGGCATGATAGTACCTTAGGAGGGTTTTATGACTGCCAAATGCCAGAAAAATAGCTCTGCGCATGTGTGTATGCATGCATATATATGTGTGTGTATGTGTGTGTGCTTATGTGTATGTGTATGCACACACACACACATGCACACACACAGAGTTTTATTTCTTGACAGCATTGGAGGAGAGTTGCCTTTTCTGAGGGGATTGATTGGGCCTGCCAAATTTCAGATTACTAGGCACAGGGGTTTTCATGCAAGAGCAGCCTTGGCATGTTGAGGTATCTCAAAGAGGCCATACTTATCCCCCTGTGTTCCTTGTGGAACATTGTTCTTAAAATGACAGAAAACTTACAGGTGTCCCTAAGTAACAAATCATCAGAGTGTCAGAAAGATAGGTTTAGTGGTTCATGTGGAAGGGGAGTCCTCAACTCTGGGATAGCGGAGTGATTCACTCCCCATCCCCCCCATTCGGGGCGGGATGAAAATGGCACATACAATAGATATATCCCCAGGCAAAAACAAACAAAACAAGCAAACAATAAACAAACATCTGCAAAGTTTCAGAAGAATAGGTGCAAGGAACAGGTGGTTGAAAGTCAGTTAAAGGTGTTTTGTTTGTTTGTTTGTTGTTGTTGTTGTTGTGTGTGTGTTTATAGTGAGCATTCATGGTGTTAGAAGAATGCCATCTCATGGTCCCATCCTTTCCCTTCCCAAAAGTACAGTGAGTGGAACTCCAGGTAAAACAGGCCCTAGGATTAAAACATGGATCTGATGATAATTCAACCACACTCCCTCTGTCCTCCCTCCCCCACTCATCAGAGTTTTAGAGAAACAAAACAAAAAACATTATTTGGAGAGGAGACAGAATGTCTCTAACTCCAAGAATGAATTGGTAAGAAAGCCTCATTCTGTCCAGGCTTCAATTCAGGTGGCTTTGGAGGGAACCCCACATTATCTTAGGAAACACCAGAAATGGCTCAAAGGGGCTCTATTCTGCTTGGGCTTGATCTGAATCTGATGCACATCCTTAATGGTTAGCTTTCACACAGGTAATTACCTCTGAAGGCACCGGGCATTACATGACAGAACAGCAAGCATGTAGGTGGAACACTTTGTACCAGTTTTCCCCAAGATGGTGATCTCCAGATGTGTTGGATTACAACTCCCTTCATCCCACAAGTGGGCATGATGGGAACTGTAGTCCAACTAGGGGTGGGTGAAAAATTTGTTCAGTCTTGTCCTGGATGGGATTGCACTCCTTCTGAAAGAACAGGTCCATTGTCTGTGGGTACTTCTAGATCCTTCTTTGTTGCTGGAGGTTCCAAGTGGCAATGATGGCTCAGACTGTCTTCTACCAGCTGGTATGCTAGCTACAGCATCTCTTGGACTGGAAAGGCTTGGACCCTTTGGTTCAGGTGCTAGCAACATCAAGACAACTGGGTGACTGGAATGCACTCTATGTGGAGCTGCGGTTAAGGATGGTGTGGAAGATGCAGCTAGTGCAGAATGCAGCAGCTTGGCTATTGTCAGAGGCTACCCCTTTTCATCAGGTAACACCTTTGCTGAGGGAATTGTGGGTTAGGATGAAGGTTTTGTTATTGGGGTATACAGCTCTAAACCACTTGGGACCAGGACCTTTGAGAGCACTCCTGGTCACTGAGGCATGGAGAGCATACAACTTGCCTGGTCACTGAGATCCTCAGATGGGGCAATCCTGGTGGTTCTGCATTGGCCTGAGGTCCATTTGGAATCCACTTTCATTGTACTGACCCCTGTCTGTGGAACTCCCAGCAACTTGATAGCAGACAGGCCTCAACTTTGCTCTGTTTTTGGCATCCACCAATGACATTTTTATTTAAACAAGCCTTCTTTGAGTGAGAGACCAGTTTTATTCCTATAATTTCATTTGAAATATTTTATCCTTTTTGTACTTTCCCCATTGTTCACCACTCAGGAATTCTTTTAGATGGAGATTGGTTTATAAATGCTATATAGGCACAATCCTATTGCAATGATCATAATACTCCAGACTCGAAGGCTTGTGTTCATCCTATGCAGGGCAGGAGGAGTGGTGGAGGTGATCTTCACCTCCCCATCCTCCCACAGTCTTTTTCACCCATCTAGTAGGAGCATCTTGGAGGGGGAGGGAAGAAGGCTGGAGAGACCTCAGGATAGCTCATATCCTGCCCTCTGCAGTCCCCTCTCTGCACACTAAAATGCCCATTTCCCCCCTCTCTGAGGTTTGTTCCTGGGAGGGAGCCAGCATAGTTCTTTCTATGCCAGCTCTGTGTGTGTGTGTGCATGGGGGGTGGTCCAATTCCCAGTTCCAAGGTAAGAGCACTGTCTCCCACCTTGGATCTGGGAATCCAGACTATCATATGGCCCTTCACGTGCTGTCTAGGGGCCCTAGGATCATTCCCTAAGTAAATAAAATAAATAAATATGTCTACTTTTTCACACAAGCTTTAAAAAAAAATCTCAAAGATCAAGATGAACCAAATTTAAGACTGGAAAATACTTCAAACTTAGGAATGAACCAAACTTATGACTGAAAAGAGAGAGAGAGAGAGAGAGAGAGAGAAGCCAACATTGTCAGATTCATCTGTCACACTAAGTCCAACACTTCTGCAGGACATCTGGTTGGGGAAAGCTTGTTCAGATACGCTCTGGCCAGCATGGGAGCAACCATGGGATAGGAAACAGCTAGTCATACCTACAGTATGAGTAGACTTGAGTAATGCCCAGACCATGCTTCTTGTTCCCATTAGAAATCCACCATTTGGGCGTTGAGCCATGACTCTTCTTAGGAATGCATGATGATGGCTTATATACTAGGCAAGGCCACTGAGCCATCTAGCCCAGTTTTGTCTGACTGGAAGCAGCTCTCAAATGCCTCTGGCTGAAGTGTTTTCCAGGCCTGCTTCCATCTGAGACCCTTCTTACTGGAGATGCCAGGAAATGAATTAGATAGAATATTATGCAAGGAAACACATATCCCACCCCACCCCCCAGCCCATTGAGCTAAGATGCTTCCACCACATTGATGGAGGAAATACTTTGTCCCAGCATCTCTCCGGAACATATTATTTTGCACTGTGACTAAAACCACTTGCTATTAGTGATGGGTAGTGTGCTATTCCAAGAACACACACCAAAAAACAAAAACAAAAACCTGTCTGCAAAGGAGAAGAGCATTTCAGGGAAATTCTCATGGGTAGAGTGCAAGGTTCTTCTATTCACCTTAGATTAGGGATGTACAGATTGTGTAAAACCTGTTCTGTCTGGGTTTGGGGGATTGTCAGGCACCTTTTGTTCCCTTGTCCACCCATTGACAGAATCAGATTTGTTTGTTTCTGAATTTGTGCAAATTCGCATTTGTGCAAATTTGCATATAGGAAAATACACAAATCCCCCTGCAAAAAATGTGCATTTTCAAGCTTTAGGCTATGGGGAAAATGAGCATTTGGGGTTGGGTTTTTAGAGTTTTGCATATTTTTCCACAACAAAATTTCCACAAAATTTGAGGATGTTAGGAAACCAGTCCATAAGTCTGCAGAATCTGCCTGACAGGAAAAGCTGGTCCACTGTGGAATCCACTGGTCAGATTCATGAAAATCTGTCTCATTTGGTTCCACTGCTGATTTCTCTGTCATCCCTACCTTAGATATGTGGTGGCTGAGGGCTGAGCATGAGCGTCCTGTCTTTCATTGTGCAGTCATCTCTGCAATGGTCTGCGGGCTCCCTGGCTTCCCACACTTCAATGAAAGCCCAGGGGAAGATGTCCTGAGGTAAGGTCTCCCATGTTAGGCTTTTCTTTCTTTCTTTTTTTCTCAGATCAGGAAGAGCAGACATTTGGGGCTACTGCAGATGTAATAGAAAGAAAAAACACACAGAACCCTTGGCCATCTTAAAACAGTAAAGTATGCTCAAAACCACCACAAAAATGAAAAAAAAAATATAATAACTAAAGCATGCTGAGAAGGCAGAAAAAAAATGGAAGCCTCTTTCAAGGTTGAAGAAAACTTTCAGGGAATTTGAGGACAGATTTTTGCACAACACAAGATGGGTGAAATCTTTCCCTCTCAGTTCAGTTTGTAATCAGGCCCAGGAAATGGGGCTCCTTAAGCCTAAATGTAGAAAGCAGAACAGTTTATTCTGGGCCAAATTACAAACCAGATCGGACTCTTTCACATCCCAATGATATCATCAGAAGAGCAACAGGATCTATTCCTTCTCCCACACCCTTGTGAATATCTAAGCAGGCATTCTAAGTTATGTAATGCGGCCAGGCTCACACAATCCAAACCTACTTAGGAAAATTACTTGATTTTAATCGCCACTGCTAGCTATGACAAAGATGCCATCTCTTCTATTATTTTTGACAAGTTAGGCTTAATTGTTTTCAGTATTCTGTCACTGGGGTTGTTCATTTTAAATAGGCTCCTTTATTGAAAGTGGCATTAACACATTAGCTGAGGGTTAGTTGTTCTAATGGTAGCCAATTCAAAACTACATGCAGAAATACATTCCAGTCTCATTACCACGGGAGGCCATAGTACTAGTCAAACAGGAAAGAATTTGATGAATAACATGGACCACAATGGCCCCAAGGTTTTGAATGACAGGTTGCCAATGAGTTTGGAACAACTGATTGCAAATGGGATGATCCCCCCACCCGCTCCCATCAATTTGATTAATCTATCAGGCACCTACAACTCTGCAAACAACAACAACAACAACAACCCTGAAATTCTGAAGCGAGTACAAATATACTATGTAAGTAAAATCATATGGGACACATATAGCCCTGTCTGATCAATGTTTACTCAGAAGTAAGTCCCACTGTATTCAGTGGCCCCTGGCTCACAGGATTTCTCCCCCAAAAAGTGTACTTCCCAAATTGGGATGTTCTTAGTAGAAGGCACTAGGTAGAGCAGGGGTAGGCAATGTGTGGCCCTTAAAATGTTTTGGCCTAGAACTTACATTGTCCGTTACCATTGGCTATGCTGGCTAGCGCCAATGGGAGCCATAGACTAAAAGTTTTGGAGGGCCTCAAGTTTCCAACCCTTAAAATAGAGCCTCTCCTGACAATAATATATATGAGTATAATCATAATTGTAGAGAGATTCCCTAAATCTGTGGTCTTCAAATAATTGTTCTGAGGTTCCTCAAAAGCTTATTAGGGAACCATAAATGGGCCAAACAATTCTACCAGGTGTTGCAGAGAGCTCCAACACTGAAGCCTCTGAGGAATCCAAAGGCCTTCCTTCACATGCCTAGGAGCATGGAAGAGAGGGGGTACTGGCATTTCCATTTCCCCTTTTCCTGGGCAATTTTTTTTAAACCAATTCCTTTCCATTGAAACCAATGGGTGGGAATTAATCTACAACATTTCCTGTGCTGGTGCAGAACAGGAACTGGTTAAGGGATGTCTCCCAGCCTCCTGACTGGCCAATTTCCAGCATGTCTCTTTCTCCACTCTTTGACATCCAATCTCCATAGTCAGAGAGGTAAGGGCTGTAAATGTTTCCATGGAGATTGGGGCGGAGGGCATCCAAGGTTAAGTCCTCCTTGAATGGGGAGATATGAAAAACTCTATGGCCCTTGGGACACCTTCCTGGAGATCATAGGATTGCCAGCAATAAGGCCAGTAATGGCAAAAAAGTGTCCCTGAAAGAAAACTTGCCCACCATAACCAGTTTTCCTCTGCAATTCAGTTTGCACAGAGGGGACATATATGGGATGGATTTAATCTCAGTTTGTTCAGGGAGGGGAGTGATACCCAGTGGCCCTGTGACTTGAAGGTGGGCCTAATACACCCTCATAATCCTCTGTAATATACAGAGATCCTATGGAAGATGCTGAGGGATTCCACATCAGATGCAGAAATGCTGCCCTAAGGGAGAAAGAGTGAAAGCCATTGCCCCAAAGTAGTCATGATTCTGAAATGTCTGGCCCTAGATTTTGGAGTTACAGTTACTTGGCAGTCCATTCCAGGTCCTGGATCTACCTATCTCCTGGAAAAGCTCTGGAGCCACCATCAGCACGATACCCATGTATTAAGCACCACAGGGACTCACCTCCTCAATCCAGACTCCAACCACACTGGAATTGATGTAATCAGGGTAGCCACGGAGGGTAGTGGCCTAAAATGATGCCATGGAAGGTCACCAGCTCCTGTGCTGATAGCCTTGATGTCTTTCAGCTGTGCTGTTGGTAGAGATTGAGTGAGGTGGCCAGCCAGAGCAGAGGAAAGGAATAAACAACTGGCAGGCTTGAGACCTGCAGTGGGGTGGGGAAGCAAGCCGCAATGTGAGAGGAAAGAGCCAGGAAAATAGAACAGATAACAGACTATGCAAATTGGACCTTTGCATGATCTGCCCACGTCCTTATCCCTGAATAGAGTGTGTGTGTGTGTGTGTGTGGGGAGATAAAATGGTATCCCCTCTTTTGTATTTTACTCGCTGGTGTTCCCCCAGCTCCTCAGTGCTGTTGGCTATCATGTCATGTGCAATTCCTAATAATGACCTGAAATAATGCTACATTATGACAGAGTGTCATTCTGGGAAGCATTGTGAGAAAATTTGGCACGCGTGCACATTCACAAATGCGCGCACACACACACGGTGTTCAGAGCTGTTCTCTGGCTTCCATGAAGAACCAAAGCAGCATCTTATGAAAAAAAACTCAGTCTGTTTAGGTTTAGAAGAAAACATAATCGAGGATCAGAGCCTCAAACTCCAGTCAACCATCTTACTAGCAACCATCTCTTCAACAACCAGTGAGCTTCCCACATTACCCTGGGAGGCAAATGGCCCCTCCTCCAAATATTAACTCCGCTCATCACAGTTCTGTTTGGTTATATTTTGCCACGCACCCATTTCACAGCCTGCAAATGGGGCTGTGGAAGTGTGCATGTACAGCAATGGGTAAACAAGCATCTCCGAAGACCACCTTGAAGGTTTGTTTGTCTCATTTCTGTAGTCGATTGTGCTGATTTTGTTTTGCTCAAGTGCACATTTCAAAAAAGAAAATGTGTGTGTGTGTATTAAACAAGTGCACCGAAATGTGCACCCCCACGCCTAAAATAAAGTGTGAAATGCACATTTTAGGGGGGCGAGGCGGAATATATATATATATATATATATATATTCTTTGATGAGCTTCTGCTGGGCTTTAAAAACCTGGCTGTTCAGGCGGGCATTTGGGGTGGGGTGGGTTTTTTTTTAGAGCAGTGTTGTTTTGTTATTTTGTTTGTTTTATTCAGTTGATTATGTAAGTTTGTTATTAGTATTGTACGCCGCCTAGAGTGGCTAGGTAACCGGCCAGATTGGTGGCTAATAAATCAATCAAACAAACAAACAAACAAGAGGGGGAGAGAGAGAGCACACTTTTTTTAAGTTCAGGAATTTATGAATATTTTCAGAGAACGTATGCTCCCATTCATGTTCGGGGTTGCAAACATGACATTTTTGACTGATTTGTGAACTCAGACAAAATTCTTGTGCATTCCTCTGTGTGTGTGTGTGTGTGTGTGTGTGTGCGCCAGCTCAGACCTCATGATTTCCAGGTGACATAGTCCTGATGAATGATCAAGAGTGGCATCTCTGCCAGCTGGTTACATTCCATGTCCATCACTTTGTCCCAGTGATGATTTTGGGGAGACATGTCTTCAAAAAGCCCATCACAAAAGCTTTTTCTTCAGAGTTATGAGCAAAGCAATGGTGCAAAGGAATTTGAGTGAAGGCACCAGAAGACCAGCGGCCAAATGCAAATGAACTCTGAGTAAGCTGTTTTCTGAATATTTCAGCAATTATTATAAGCCCTGCTCTCACACCCGTTTCAAGCTGGCATTATGGAAACAGGACAGTGTTGTTCTCATGTATTCCCCTTCAAAAAACAGAAGACAAGTCTGGTCTGTTTTAAAAACATTGTACATTTAAATTGCAAAATGTCACAAAAAAGAAAATGAAGGGGAAAAAATATGTCCCTGTTTTCATTTTTGGAGGTTTACAGTTTATTTCAACATTGTTATTCCCTTTTCATCCTCTGCACCCACAGTATAGTTTATAAAACAGAAACACCCTGTTTTAAAGTCAAGAGCTAGCTTTGCTCAGTTCAGCTAAGGTTGAATTTTGAACCCTTTTTTTTCATGATTAACACAGAGCCTACCAGGAAAAGTCATTTGAAATTGCTTTCTTGAAGCTATAAACTTTTTACAGTTGGAGAAATCTATCACTTTTTTTTTTTTTATACTATCTTTCCTTTCCCTATGACTTATGGCTCAAAACCATGTGATGTTAACACTATGCTGAGTTATATAAATGGGTCAAATAAATAATGCCCTAAAATAAACTAAGCCTGGAATGAAATATCACTAACATTTGTCATAAAATAACAGCATTTGTACATTATCAGATATTATCATACAAAGCAGTGGGGGGGAGGTTGTGAGTAATCTCTAAGAACAAATAGTATCTTCATATTTCTTCATTAAAAAAATAAAAAATAGGTTATTTGTTTTTATGTTCTGTGATTTTAATGGAGTTAGCTATCTTACTAGTTTTCCTTAAACAGAGAAGCAAATTCTAAAAGTTTTAGTAAAGAATGATTACGTATATAAGGTGCACTGGTAGCTGGTGAGGTTTGGAGTTGGTGGGGCTTCTTTCTTTTGCATGTGCATAGTGCACATCACTACTACATCAGCTTTGCTGGTGCATGATTACAACACACGCAAACAGTTTTCTTGTATGCATGCACACTTCGGATAAACATTGTGGGCTCCTTCACCCAGAGCTTTTATCCTGCTATTGAGATTGCTCACTCACAGAAGTTTATGGGTCTTTTTCATGATGTTGTCAACCTCCAGGGCACATCCAGAGGTATTTCCTGGTTATTCAATCTCAGAAAAGATCTGGAACTAGTGAACTTTTTTTAAAAAAAGTTGGAATGTCAACGCGATTAAAACAAACAAAACAATGGGAGGAATTATTTGATTATGTCTTCCCTTGGGCTTTAATTCAAGTGTGGGAAGCCAAGGAAGCTACAGGCTACAAGAGAGATGATTGTACAACGAAAGACAGGACACCCATGCACACTCCTTGGCCACCTCCCAAGTAAGGTAAGTGCAAGAACCCTGAAACCAACCCATGAGAATATCTCTGAAATTTCTTCCCCTTTGAATTTCTTGT
The DNA here is from genome assembly GCF_057233095.1 of Heloderma suspectum. Classification (NCBI taxonomy): domain Eukaryota; kingdom Metazoa; phylum Chordata; class Lepidosauria; order Squamata; family Helodermatidae; genus Heloderma; species Heloderma suspectum. The sequence goes on from NC_139466.1 coordinate 10,096,536, forward strand.
TTAAAATATTTTCTTTTCTCTCAGATTGGATTAGAATGGTCAAAAAATGTGGCAGAATTTTCTTGGCACAGCACTAGTAAATTTGTACATGAATGCCTACTAGCTACACCCTACCTTTTTATGCCAACTGGGCCTCTTAGAGGAACCAGGCCTCTTACAAACAACCAAGTAACAGGGGTGGGGGTGGGGATCTGCTTTTTAGAAGTATACTTTTTTTTCTTCTGAATGTGGCAATTTGTTCCTATATGGCCCATCCTTAATAGACAAATGTCAGCCAATTGGAAGGAAGTGATATCAGCCCTTATCTGAAGGGCAGGGCCTACTTAAGGTCCACTGGATTTATGCAGTTGGCTGAAAATGGCCTTACAACGTGTAGCTGCATCACCAGCTATTGGCTGAAAGCTTTGGTAATTCCATGAGAAGAGGGGGCTAAAATTTACACCAATAACTATGTCATCCCTGTACTGAGAAGCCAGGATCAAGGGAGCCTTATTATGTGAATCTCTTGTCTGTAGCCTCCTCCTCCTCCTCCTTGTCCTGACAGCATCAGAGAAGCCTGCTTGAAACTGGAGACTCAGACATGAGAAAGAAGCAATGGGACTGGAGAACCAAAGGAAAACTAGGTTTTTTTAGTCAGTGACTTGGACTAGGGGCCGATCTACATTGCGCCCACCATCACAATGAATTCGGTGTCCCGTCGGGTTAAACACTCTCGCATTACAACGTGATTATTCACACTCACCCATTTTCCCCGTTGCAGTGCTTCATCGAATGCGCGAGCTCGGTTCACACTCGAGCGCTGTGCTGTCTTCCTGCGCACGCTTGTCTGATCTCAGATGCTAAGCGGGGTTGGCCCCAGTCAGTAGTTGGACGGGCGACAGCCTGGGAATCAGGCTTCCTGCATTGAGCAGGGGGTTGTTGTATCCCTTCAAATGAGACTAAGTTTTACCCCCTCCTATCCCCCGCTTGGGATGTGTTTTTTTTAAAATTAAGGTGTTATCATCGCAGAATCAGGGCTTCTCAGCGATTTTTTTTTTTTTCCTAATTAGGCATGATCTTCAAAGCTTCGAAGTTGTGAAATTAGAAAAAAAAATGGGGAAAAGCCCCGATTCTGCGAGGATAACGCCTTAATTAAAAAACACACACATCCAGAGCAGGGGATAGGAAGGGGTAAAACTTAATCTCATTTGAAGGGATACAACAACCCCCTACTCAATGCAGGAAGCCTGATTCTCAGGCAGTCTCCCATCCAAGCACTGACTGGGACTGACCCCTCTTAGCTTCCGAGATCAGACAAGCACGCACACATCCAGCCCTTTGCTTGTTGCTGAGGAAACGGGGACGCTGAGGAAGCTATGTGATTGGTAGCCGGAAGAAGACATGGGGCCGTCAAGAGCTGTGATTGGACAGGAGAGAAATACAAACACCACCGCATATGGACAGGCAGGGGAGGGGACTACAACCGGATACGGTAGCGAAGGCGGAAAATCAGAGCACATTAAGGGGAAATACCGGGATATTAGGGTATTGAAAGCGGGAGCACGGAAGTGGGAAATTCCGGTTCCCATTTGAGGCGGCTACTGCATAGTGTCAAAGGTGGGTGGGCGGTGAAACCTCATTGGAAGCAAAAAAAGGCGGTAAGTGTAGATCCAGCCTAGGTCACACAGAAATCAGTAATTGATTGTTGTTGTTGTTCAGTCGTGTCCGACTCTTCGTGACCCCATGGACCATAGCACGCCAGGCCTTCCTGTCCTGCGCTCTCTCCCGGAGTGTGCTCAAGTTCATATTCATTGCATCGGTGATGCTATCTAGCCATCTCATCCTCTGCCGTCCCCTTCTCCTTTTACCTTCAGTCTTTCCCAACATCAGGGTCTTTTCCAGAGAGTTTTCTCTTCGCAAGTAATTGATTAATGTGATACAATTAAATCTTTAAACGCATTTTATTTCTTGAGGAGGAAGACCCATTTGGCCCTATGAAGGAACGTCCACTGATAAGTTGATTGATTAGCACCTATTTCAGGGAAGACAAAGCTATGAGTGTGTGCCAAGGTCATACACAAAGGGTGTGTACTCTCAAAGACCATGTCAGACCTATGGAACTCTCTTCCACTGGTTCTTCACCAAAGTCTGAACATATTTAGAAAATATTGGTAGACATTTTTATTGAGATTAACACTGGAAAGATATGGGTAAACCAGTTGAAGTAAGGTTTTTAGCCTGAGAGTATGAGAGAGAGAGAGAGAGAGAGAGAGAACCAATTCACCCATACATGTTTGTCTTTTGAGTACCCAACACTTCCTTACTTTTGATAACAGGGATTTCATACCCCAATTCATCAAAATGACTTTCAAAGTGATGTATGTAGTTAACGTGACAATAACATTGAAAAACAAACAAAACACAGCAGCATGGAGTCCATGGAACTGTGCACAAAATAGAGCAAAAGGACCTTTAAAAAGCAGAGACTCTAAGAGTGAAATCCTATGGGGCTAGGTGGCCGCCTCTGAACTCAGAGGCGACCGCCTATCCAATGCAGGGCAGCAGGAGAAGCATGGAGGGGATCATGCCCCCTGATTTCAGATATCTAGCCATGGGAAGGAGGAACAGGGGAGGAGGCTGCCAGATGACACATAGGATGTGTCGTGCCAGCATTTCCACCTTCCTCACCCTGGAATACCCCACTGGAATGCCCTGTTTTGGCCGCTCCGTCCATGTTCCTCTTCCAAGCACGGAGCTCAGGGTCGAGCCTGCGAGGCAGCGGGGGGGGGGGGTTGGTTCTCTGGGAACCGACCATGGAACACAGGCTCCGAGGTCAGTTCCCAGAAAACCAGATATCCTATGGCCATCAAGCCACTGACTAGCGGCCATAGGATTGCTCCCTAAGTGGTCTACAGAAATAAAAAGTTCTTAATTACTATTTGTTTGGGTTTACCCATCCTTTCAGAACAGCTGTTGAAACTCTTGTAAATGTGCCATTGCCTTTGGAAGCATAGTTTGCGGTTTCGCACAAGACACTTCCATCCCTATATGCAAGTCTTCACTTGATGTCACAGTCATCAGGCAATGAATGTGGACATGTCAACCAGCCCCATATAATGCAACCTAATGTGTGGAATGTATCTATTGGAAAGCACTGTGTCTGAGGTGATGCAGAAGTTCTATCTATGGTGTTCCCAAATGCAAGTCACTCATAAGTATGACTCTAAAGCAGGGCAACTTGAGCTCCTCCAGATGTTGTGGTCTACAACTCCCATCATCCCTCACCATTGCCACTGCTGGCTAGGGTTGATAGGAGTTGTAGGCCAAAATGTCTGGAGGGCCAATAAGTTGCCTACTCCTCATCCAAAGCAGAGGTGGACAACTTGCAGACTCTGGTCTTCATGTGACCTCTGTCCTCTTCAGATACCCTGCTGTGCTGTTCAGTGGCAAAACAAACTGCTGTGGGGCCTTAGAAAGGCCAAATTTAACTAGAAAACAAGGAACCTATTGATTCCTCAGTGGTGCACTAATAGGAGTGCTGCCCATGGGAGGCAGGCTCCAGGGGCTGGTAATTGGCCCCTGGATTCCCAAAGTTGGCTGCCCCTGCTCTAAAGAATCAATCAGAGAATGTCTTTCCAGAAGCAAAGACTTGAGTGACACACATGCCACATGTTCTCTTTCTGTTTGGGGTGTTCCATTAAAGTGGCAACTAGCAAGACTGTGTTCTTAGGAACAGACGGAGCTGCCAAGTCAGACCGCTGGTCCAGTTAGCTATCTACCCTGACTGGTTGTAGCTCCCTAGGGTCTTTCCGTCACCTGCTACCAGAGATCCTTTAACTGGAGATGCCAGGTATTGAACCTGCAACATTATGCATACCAAGCATGGGCTGTGCCATGGTGATATGGCCCCTTCTGCACCTTGATTCACAAAAGCAAGTCAGTACTGCAGTCTTTCAACGATGAACATGTGTATGAATGGGCTCCGGGCTTCCCTGTCTGCTCAACTTTTTATTAATAGGTTTCCTTTTGGTAAAATAGCAATGCCATTAAAGGCACTGGGAACTCTGACATTGATTTTTTGCCAGCTCAGGTTTTCACTGTCAGTATCTTGGCACAATCCAGCATCTCTCCACTGAGGAATCAATAGGTTCCCATTATAGCTTGCTAAGCAGCCAACAGCCATGTTTTAGACTTCTCTAGTGTATGGCAGATGGTATAGCAAGAGGCAATGCAATGTTTGCTTGGCTGGTGTAAAAATAATGTTGCAAAAACTGCTGACTGGTGGAAATGCTAATAAGAAAGAGACCACTAATTGCAGCAATGGAAAAGAGGAGAAGGGAGGGACACATAGGTCTTCCTTTACCTGACCCACTTCGCATCTCTCGCCAAGGGGCTCCTTCCTAGATAATAAGTAAGCCTTATAGAAGTAAGAATGACATAAGTAAGACTGACATTTCCATTGATCATAGATGAAACTCAAGCATCAGGCAGAGGGGGCCAATCATGTATTGAAAAGGCCAATCCATCATTTCTTGTTACAGTAGGAAAGTACAATCAAACCAAAGAACTCTGCAGAGGTGGGCCTTTCTCAGAAATGGTACCTGTTCCACGTGCAGGGCCAGCTAGACAGGCAAAGCTGAGGAGTCTCAATGCATGGATGAAATGGTGGTGCCAGGAGGAGGGGTTCAAATTTGTTAGGAACTGGGAAATGTTTTGGGACCAGCCAGGCCTGTACAAGAGGGACAGGCTTCACTTGAACCAAAATGAAACCAGTCTGCTGGCGCTACACATAAAAAGTGTGGCAGAGCAGCTTTTAAAGTAAACCCTAGGGGGAAAGCTGACAGGACCGGGGAAGCATCTGGTTTGGGTTAAATCATCCCAAAGGAATGAAGATGAAAATGTTTTTGATTGCCCAAATGTAGAAGGGGAGGAAATAGGCCAGGAGTACATGGTAGAACATAATAGCAAATCAAAGGGGCCAATGTCCCAAAGCAAAAGATGCACACACCGGAGGCATCTTGGGAGGGACATTGTGTATAGGTGTTTTTATGCAAATACTAGAAGCCTCTGAGCCAAAATAGAAGAGCTGGTGTGCTTGATTTTAAAGAAAATCCTCAATATAGTGGGCATTACAGAAACCTGGTGGAGCAGAGAGAAAAAGTGGGATACGGTCATCTGTGTATATAAACTCTAAAGGAAGGATAGGGAGGGGCATACTGGGGAGGTGTTGCCGTGTACATCAAAGAGGGCATAGTGTCAAGAAGAGGACTAGAATACCTGAAAGGGATAGGGCCTTCCACAGAACTACTGTGGGTGACAATACCAGGCTCCAAAACTAATTTAGTGCTAGGAATGTGCTATTGTCCCCCAGACCAGAATGCTCAGAGTGACCTTGAGATGGAAAACAAAATTGGGGAGGCCTCCAAACAAGGAAGTGTTGTAATAATGGGCGACTTCAATCACCCCCACATTGACTGGATAAATGCATGTTCCAGCCAAGACAAAGAGGTTAAATTTCTCAATGCCCTAAACAATTGTGCCCTAGAACAGTTGATTATGGAATTGACGAGAGGGGAGGCCACCTTGGATTTAATCCTAAATGGTGGCTACCAGGACCTAGTACAAGATGTAAATGTTGTTGAACCACTTGGAATCAGTGATCGCAGTGTGGTCAGATTTAATATATATTTAAGTGGAAAATTGCCCAGGAAGTCCAACACAGTCACATTTGACTTCAAAAGGGGAAACTTCTCCTGACCTGAGGGAACTGGTGAAAAGGAAGTTAAAAGGTGGAATCAAGAGGATTAAATCCCTTCAAAATATTTGGAGATTACTTGAAACCACAATAACAGAAGCCCAGCTAAAATGTATACCACAGGTTAGGAAAGGTAGCACCAAGTCCAAGAGGTCACCGGCGTGGTTAATGAGCAGTGTTAAGGGAGCTATTAATAGGGATGGACGAAAGTCCCTTACCTGTCCTCGAAGCTTGCTTCGCGGTGGGGGGGAGGCGCTTCGCTTCTCCCCCCGAAGTTCATGCAAGGGGGGGGAGGCACCCCACCTCGCCCGGCTGAAATTCAAGCTGGGCGGGAGGTGCCCCATCCCTCGCCGGCGAAATTCAGACCCGGTAGAAGCGCCCCGTCTACCCGGCCGCGAAAAAACAAAAAACAAACAACCACCTCCATGATAGGCTACGTAACGATTTACGTAGCCTATCACGGCTAGATTTCCAAAGTCAGCCGTGATAGACTATGTAAATCGTCACGTAGCCTATCACGAGTGACTTTGAAACAAAAAAAAAAGTGCGTACGCAAATGGCGGCCCCCATAGGGAGCCGCCATTCGCGTTCCTTATTTGGTCCCTGTAGTCTACGTAAAGATTTACGTAGACTACGGTGAAAATAAGGGCAACGCAAATAGCATTCCCTTATTTTCGCTGTAGTCTACGTAAATCTTTACATAGACTACCCCTGTCCAAATAAGGAACGCAAATGGCGGCGCCCATGGGGCACCGCCATTTGTGTATGCACTTTTTTTTTTCCAAAGTCACCCGTGATAGGCTACATGATGATTTATGTAGCCTATCACGGCTGACTTTGGAAATCTAACCGTGATAGGCCACGTAAATCGTTACGTAGCCTATCACGGGTGTGTGTTGTTGTTTTTTAACTTTTTTTTTATTTTGTAATGGCGGCGGCGGCAGCCGGTCAGAAGACCGGCTGCTGCCGCCGCCCCCGCCGAAACGCCGCCAAAACGCCGCCGGGACCTGCCGCCGGGAGGGACATTCGCAGGAGGTAAGTCCCATCCCGGCGGGGGCGGAGAATTTCACCCCCAATTTATCCTCAAGATTCGGGGATAAATTCTCTGCCATCCCTAGACCATTGGATGACAATGGAGTTAAAGGAGTAGAGAAGCTGAATGAATTCTTTTCATGTCTCTCTTTTTTAAAGAAGATAATGGGCAGATACTAGGGATGTATGAATCCCTTACCTGGCTCCGTGCAGGGGCATCCGTGGTGGGGGGGAGGCACTCTGTCCCTCCCCCAGGAATCCTGCCTGGCCCGCTCCACTCCATGGCCAAGCCACGGAGCCGCCGGCCGGCTTCGGCCGCCCGCACCTGGACATCTGGCCGCTGGGCAGCCCTGCAGGGATGCAAATGGTGGCCTTCGTAGCCGTCGCCATTTGTGTCCCTGTATTGAGCCATGATAGGCTATGTAATTATTTATGTAGCCTAACATGGCAGGGGGAAAAACCCCAGCATACTCAAATGGCGGTAGCTGCCACCATTTGCGTACGCTGGGTTTTTTCCCCCCCGTCATGATAAGCTACATAAATACTTGCATAGCCTATCACAGCAGGGTGAAAAAAAACCCAGCATACGCAAATGGCGGTAGCCTCCATTGGGGTTACCCAATGGAGGTAACCCCTCCATTGGGGTTCCCCCCCCCCACGGTGATAGGCTATGTAAATACTTATGTAACCTATCACGGCCTCTGCAGGGATGCAAATGGCGTCCCTGCGTTAGCCGTGATAGGCTATGTAAGTATTTACATAGCCTATCACAGCTAGGAAGAGGAGGAAGCGAAGGACGGCCAGGACGGCCGCCATTCACAAAGCAGCACTGACGGGAGCAGGTAAGTGCTCCGTTTCGTGTGCCTTTCGTGGGGTGGGGGTGGCGGGGACTTCGTCCCGTGCACCTTTTGTGGGTTGGGGGGGCAGGGGCTACGTTCCACCATGGATTTCGGGGGGCTGAATGAACTGGCATTTGGCCTCACCGAGATCCATCACAGAATTGTATTACAAATGATACCGCCAAGCGGAGCTACGAAGAGATCACGTCAGACTTTGAAGCTTTGGGAAGGAAACTCAAGAACTTTGGGGCCCAGATAGTTTTCTCATCCATCCTTCCAGTAGTTAGAAGAGGGATAGAAAGGGAACGAAAAATACTCCGGGTGAATGACTGGCTACGAAGGTGGTGCCGACGAGAGAGATTTGGATTCTGGGACCACGGGCTATACTTCCTGGAAGATGGGCTGTTGGCTAGGGATGGGTTGCACCTCACAAAGGCTGGGAAGAATGTGTTTGGCCACAGCATGAAGAACTTCATCAGGAGGGCTTTAAACTGAATCCTACGGGGAAGGGAGATGTAATGTTGGGGGTAACAATGGACGTAGGCGCATGCACTGCAATGGAGAGAACAGCGCTGATAGCGCCCAATAATAGTCTTCAGACACATGTAGGAAGAAAGCCAGACTATGAAGCACATGGTCTTCGATGTCTATATACTAATGCCCAGAGTATGGGAAACAAACAGAACGAACTTGAACTCTTAATACAGGAGGGAAATTATGACTTGATAGGTATAACTGAGACTTGGTGGGATGACTCTCATGACTGGAATACAGCAGTTGAAGGATATAACTTGTTCAAAAAGAACAGGAGGAACAGAAAGGGAGGCGGGGTTGCACTGTATGTGAAAAATACATATCTCTGCACAGAAATACAGGAGGAGGAGCTTGGTAGCCCCATCGAGAGCATCTGGGTTGAAATAAATGGAGCAAAGAATAAAAGGAACCTGGTGGTCGGAGTCTACTACCGGCCACCCAATCAAGGAGAAGCCAAGGATGAAACTTTTGAAAAGCAAATAGCCAATGTTTTAAGGAAGCATGATGTAGTAGTAATGGGGGACTTCAATTTCCCCGATATTTGTTGGGAGACAAATTCTGCAAAACATGGCCCCTCCAGGAAATTCCTGACTTGTGTGGCGGATAACTTCCTCCTACAGAAAGTAGAGGAAGGAACTAGAGGATCGGCTATCCTTGACTTGATCCTAACCAACAGAGATGACTTAGTGGATAAAGTAGCAGTTACAGGAACTCTGGGGGAAAGCGACCATGTTGTACTTGAGTTCTTGGTTCTAAGGGAAGCAAAAGCCGAGTGTACTCAAACGCGTACCCTGGATTTTAGGAAAGCTGATTTTAATAAACTCAGAACAATGATCAGTAAGGTCCCATGGCAAGCAATGCTAGCGAGAAAAGGAGTCCAAGATGGGTGGGAACTTTTAAAAAAGGAAATTCTCAAGGCACAATCATAAACAATTCCAACAAGAAGAAAAGGTGGAAGACAACAGAAGAAGCCAATGTGGCTTCACAAAAAGCTTAGGGATGACCTGAAAACAAAAAAGGACACATATAGGAAGTGGAAAGAAGGCCAAGTAACAAAGGAAGAGTACAGGCAGGTAGCACAGAATTGCAGGGATGGCGTCAGGAAGGCTAAAGCGGAGAACGAGGTGAGGTTAGCGAGGGATGCTAAAAACAACAAAAAGGCTTTCTTCAGCTACGTGCATAGTAAAAGGCAGAGGAAAGAAATGGTTGTTCAGCTATTAAATAAGGATGGCAAAATGATAACAGAGGACAAAGAAAAGGCAGAGGTGCTCAATTCCTACTTTGGCTCAGTCTTCTCCCAAAAGAGGGTCTATGACCCCCCTGGCAAAGGCGAAGTACAGGCTGAAGGGGCAGGATTGCAGCTTGAGATCGACAGGCATATGGTCAAGGAACACCTCATTACTTTGAATGAGTTCAAATCTCCAGGGCCAGATGAACTGCATCCTAGAGTCATAAAGGAACTGGCAGAAGAGCTCTCAGAACCGCTGTCTATTCTCTTTGAGAAATCATGGAGGACCGGGGAAGTGCCAGATGACTGGAGGAGGGCTAACGTTGTCCCTATCTTCAAAAAGGGTAAAAAGGAGGAACCTGGGAACTACAGACCAGTCAGTCTGACATCAATCCCTGGGAAAATTCTGGAGCAGATCATAAAGCAATCCATCTGGAAGCACCTTGACAACAATGCAGTGATTACTCGAAGCCAACATGGATTTGTCAAAAACAAGTCCTGCCAGACAAATCTGATCTCATTTTTTGATCAAGTCACCTCCCTTGTAGACCGTGGGAATGCTGTAGACATCATATACCTCGACTTCAGCAAAGCTTTCGACAAAGTGCCCCATGATATCCTGATGAGCAAACTAGCTCGAAGTGGGCTAGATGAAACAACGATCCGGTGGATCCACAGTTGGCTACAGAATCGGACTCAAAGAGTGCTTATCAATGGGACCTTCTCAAGCTGGGGAGAGGTAACGAGTGGGGTACCGCAGGGCTCAGTCCTGGGCCCAGTGCTCTTCAATATTTTTATTAATGACTTGGAGGAGGAGGTGCAGGGAATGCTGATCAAATTTGCAGATGACACAAAATTGGGAGGGATAGCTAATACTTTGGAAGACAGAAACAAAATTCAAAGTGATCTGGATAGACTGGAGTGCTGGGCAGAAAACAACAGAATGGCATTTAATAGGGACAAATGCCAAGTTCTGCACCTAGGAAAAAGAAACCAAATGCACAGTTACAAGATGGGGGATACGTGGCTCAACCACACTACGAGCGAGAAGGATCTTGGAATTGTCGTCGATCACAAGCTGAATATGAGCCAACAATGTGATGTGGCTGCAAAAAAGGCAAATGCTATTTTGGGCTGCATTCATAGAAGCATCGCTTCCAAATCCCGGGAAGTACTAGTTCCCCTCTACTCAGCACTGGTTAGGCCTCATCTGGAGTACTGTGTCCAGTTCTGGGCACCACACTTTAAGAAGGATGCAGACAAGCTGGAGAGGGTTCAAAGGAGGGCAACAAAGATGATCTGGGGACTGGAAACAAAGCCCTATGAAGAGAGACTGAAAGAACTGGGCATGTTTAGCCTTGAGAAGAGAAGACTGAGGGGAGATATGATAGCGCTCTTCAAGTACTTGAAAGGTTGTCACAGAGAAGAAGGCCAGGATCTCTTCTTGATCAACCCAGAGTGCAGGACACGGAATAATGGGCTCAAGTTACAGGAAGCCAGATTCCGACTGAACATCAGGAAAAACTTCCTGAGTGTCAGAGCAATACGGCAATGGAACCAATTACCTGGGGAGGTGGTGGGCTCTCCCACACTGGAGGCCTTCAAGACGAGGCTGGACAGCCATTTGTCAGGGATGCTCTGACTTGGATTCCTGCATTGAGCAGGGGGTTGGACTCGATGGCCTTGTAGGCCCCTTCCAACCCTACTATTCTATGATTCTATGATTCTATGAATTCTCTGACATCCCTACCAGATACTTGTGCCTGAACTGATGTTTTCAGGAAGGGAGTCTGAAGAACTGAGGCAAATAGTGGTGACAAATGATGAAGTTCTCAACCTTAATGATAAATTGAAAGCAAATACATTACAGGGCCCAGATGGTATCCATTCTACTGTTCTCCAAGAACTCAAATATGAAATTGCTGAACTTCTAACCAAAATATGCAACATGTCCCTAAGATCAGCTTCTATACCCGAGGACTGGAGGATGGCCAATATAACACCAATTTTCAAAATGGGATCCAGGTGGGATCTGGGAAATTACAGGCTCATTAGCTTAATGTCCATTCGAGGTAAATTGGTTGAAAGCATTATTAAATATAAAATTAGTAAGCATATAGAAGGACAAGCCCTGCTGAAAAAGAATCATCATGGCTTCCGCAAAGGTAAGTCCTGTCTCTCTAACCTTTTAGTGTTCTTTGAGAAAATCATTATGTACATTCAGGCATAATGAATGTGCATAATGATCTATTGCATAGATCAAGCTTTCCCAGCCCAAATGTGTGTATATTAAAAAAAATGCTCATAATTAGCTCCTTTTTTGTACAAAACTTGGCAAAATGGTGGGTGCTCGCAGATGGGTCCGGGTGAGTGTGGGGAGTGTCCAGGAGGACATGGGTGAGAAAGGCCAGGGGCTCAGAGTGTGGGCAGGGGGGAGCCCGACAGACTCCTGGACCCGGTCGGGCATCTACACCATCCCTACCTGGGACCTTCTGCAGGCAAAGCGTGTGCTCTACCACTGAACTACAGCCCTTTTCCAGAGAAAACATTGTTAAACTTTGGTGTTTACTACCACAAGATGGAGTGATGGCCACCAACTTGGAAGCCTTAAAAAAGGAGTAGACAAATTCATAGATAATAAGGCTATCAATGGCTGCAATTATATTTTACCTCCAGATCAGAGGCAGTAGACCTCTAAATACCAGTTGCTGGGGACCATGAGTGGGAGGGTGCTGTTGCCCTCATGTCTTACATGTAGGGGTATCTGGTTGGTCACTGTATGAACAGAATGCTGGACTGTATAGGCCTTTAGTCCAATCCAGTACAGCTTCTCTTATGTTCTTATCTCTGCCCCTCCATCCCCATTCAGCCTGACCTGTTGACAGCAGTGGACTCAGTTGCCCATGCTCTTGCTGAAGTGGTAAAGTTGTGTCTTGGATTGTACCAGTTCAAGCTATAGATGAAAGTTCATATGACAGAATGATCCTCTGTATAAGCACACACACAATTTCTGCAAAGGAAACTACCATGCCAAGATAGCGAAGCTACGCTCCTCCTTAAAGTCCTATCTTCCCATGTGCAGGATTTTGCTACCATCATCATCATCATCATCATCATCATATTGTTATTGTTTTGTTATTGTTTTGTTATTGTTTTGTTATTGTTTTGTTATTGCTATTGCTATTGTTATTGTTATTGTTATTGTTATTGTTATTGTTAGGATTTCTCTAGCAATACAGTAAGGCTCAGATGCTTCATAAGGCAATACAGCACCAGGAGTCAGGACAACGTGGAGCATCTTTGCTGGTCCCAGGCATGCCGTCCTCCCAATCTGGATTTGGGACTGAAAGACCCAGGAAAAGTGTGGGTGCATGGAGGGTAAGTTGTAAGCAAGCACCATTTGTGACATTGCACAACATCATGACTGATCACAGGGCATGTCAGATAAGGCAACAGCCCTAGCTTCCAATTTCCTTTGTGGAGTTTGGATTAACATGACATAGCTTTATTGTCTGCTTTTTTTCAACCGGCACTTTTTTTTGATGATTGAATATATAGAGAGGGGATTGTTCCATTATCTGAGCCCCCACCTTCAGTCTGAACTGGCACAACCTAGATGCAGCTTTACCACCTCTTTAACAACTAGTCCTTAGACAAAGGAGTGGGAAAGAAGTTACCCTTAGAGTGTTTTGTTTTGTATGTCTGTTTACATATGCTATTGGACAGATGTTGGTTGGCAATGTGTGTACAGAATCACAGCCCATCACAGCACTCGGTGTGATAAAAGGGGTGAATCTAACACCCACAGCAAACAAGGTAGAGTTTGAGTCAACGTACATGTGTTGTTCCATTTAGAAAAGAATGGTTGAGGTTGGTAGGGGTTCAGTATGGTTAGAAACCGCCATCGTAACTCTTGCAGAGTGGTCAAGTCCCTAAAGAAATAATTGCATGCAGGAGCATCATCTGGCTTATTATTATATTGCCACTGCTATTTCCTTACTTGCTTATTTAAAATATGCGTGCTCTTTCCCATCCACTGGGATCCACAAGGCAGCTTAAGAACAATATAAACCAAGAGGCAAAAGATAATTAAGGAACGATTAAAAAAAATAAGCTGATGCATCAATCTATAGCACCAGCAAAATTTGTTGTTGCTGCTGCTGCTGCTGCTGGGGAATGGTAAAGGGCAATAAATAATTGGCAGTCATCTCAAGTCCCTCTGAAAAAACAGTGCTTTAACTTATCTGAACAATAACCGTAAGGGCGCAATCCTATCAAGATAGGTGGCCATCTCCAAACTCGGAGGCAGCCACCTATCCAAAGCAAGGCTGGAGAGGCACCGGGGGGGGGGGGGCATTCCCTCTGCGCCTCTCCTGCCTTGCTATTTTTTGCTAGATAGCCATTTTTGGCAGTCTAGCAGCAGGGTGTGGGGCAGCGACTGGGAGAGGAAGCCACCGTACAACACATTGGATGTGTCATACGTGCAGCTCCACTCTCCCCACCCCGGAACAACCCCCCCGGAATGCCCCTTTCCAGTCGTTCCATGCTCCTTGTCTGAGCACAGAGGATGGGGCTTCTCTGCACTGCCTTGAGGCAGCACAGATGAGGGGGGAGGTTGGTTTTCTGGGCACCGGAAATGAGCATATCGTATGGCCCTCTCTACACAGTGTCTAGTGGCCATAGGATTGCTCCCTAAGGGTGTCTCCAACTGCTGGATTCTAAAAGGCTAACAAGAGGGTTTTATGCCCTAGCAATAAGCTTCCCATTGTTTTTCTGAACTAGGTGGATATTTGGTCTAACCTGGCAAATGAATTCTTATGTTATCAAGTCAATGTGTCAAAATGCCCTTAAGTTACTTCTGGTAGCCATAGGCAGCTGTGGTAGGTGAGCCATGAACTAAGAACCATGAGCCAAAGCATCAAGGCCAAAAACATGGTTCCATACAGAGGGATTCAAGCCCAGATGTTGAAGAACTAAGCACTCTAAACCCTGTGTGTGGATGGACAAATAAATATGTCAGCTTCTCCTTCTTCCGTATCCCTTTTAAAATAAAAAATAAATAATACATAAATAATGTCTCAAGTTTCAGTCCTGTTTATAAAGAAATGTGTGGATTTTGATAAGTTTGTATTAAAAACAAACTGAACAAAATTCTCACCTAATTCTGGGCAGTTTTGCTTGAAAGAGTACAATGTGTAAGATTTGGAAAATTCTCATCATTTGGGACAAACCAAATTGAAGACTGGAAAAATGAGAAAGTGGAATTGGCCAAATTGTCTGTCCCTACTCAGGATCCAGTTCAGCTCTCCAACCATGTGTTCAAAGAATCCACCCAATGGTGGATCCCACCCTGACATCAATTCCATTGGTCCAGCTCTGCTTTTGCTGCTACAGAATTGTGCTGGTAATGAGTTGAGTTCCCCCATGTGTTGTATATTCATAGCTCTTCCCAAACTAATCTTTCCTGAGTGTGAATTTAGCATTTTGCCATAGTTCAGCTCTTCTCCCCCAGTTAAACTTGGGCTTCTTGAACATTTTGTTTTGCTTTTGTTCTGCAGTGCTGTGCATGCTGCTTTGTGTATGTTAACCCAAGCCAACTGGGGATGTCAGGGGGGTGGAACAGTCAGTTGCTGCCTTCCCCGAAGAAATCAAACGTGTCAGCTCAACAGCACTTTCTATTTCTCAGAGCCTGAAGAGAAATTGTCTTGATTTCACTTTTAAACTGCAGTCTCCATATGAACTCTGCTGCCAGGCCATTTGCAGTTTAGAGCTCTTCCCTTAGCTTCAGCAGAACAACATCATATTCTGATGAACGTAAGCAGAAGAGGCAATGAATTCCAAAGTGGAATTTATATATATCTATAATGTGCAAAATGCTGATAATTATGAAGGAGGTGGACAAAGTTCAGCTATCGTGCAGAACATTTTTGGGAGGGTGCAATGCACCTCTTTGCCCTCTGCACCCTCAGACACATTTCCCAGCCCCAAGGGGGCACAATCAACAACTGTGTTTACCCTTTGCAGCCTTGATATGAAGGCTCTTTCTATGTTCTGTTCTCTCTCACCATAGGGAAAGGGATTCCAATTAAGCTTTGAAGTTGAGATCTCCTCAAGGTCAGTTGGCTGAGTGAAGGAAGCGATGAGTTGAAATCTTGGCTTCTGCTTGGTTTCCCAGAAGACAACTTTCTGCAAGCCTGGCTTAGCAGAAAGCCAGGAGCAGAACATGTATTTGTACAACCCTGGTTGTGCCTTGGATGCAGGGGAGGAAAGAAAAGAATGCTTAGATTTGTAATAGATGGGGCGAGGGGAGAGATAGCAGGAGGGTGGCACTGAAGTTTCACAAAGTCTCCAGAAGAATGGAGGCATGAAGTCCCATAAGAGGGCTTTGATGGGCACTGACAAATTCTGCCCCCCCCCCGCCACGTATTTACTACCATATTTATATGGACAGCATTAGGAGCAACTGAAGAGGCAAGAGAGCTTGCAAGCATTTGAAGTGCTCTCACATCATCACAATAATATTACAGATGTGAGGTTTCTCTTATTCCATTCGTTTATTGTTCCTGCGTTTTGACCTGTGTTCCACTCCTTTTGAATTCCAGTTTTTAACCAAAATAATTTCTATAATTAATTCTGGGAATAGGAGCAGCCTCAGTTTGTGACAGCTTTTGGTTCACCTTCTGCTCACTTTTGCTTTCACCCTCTCCCCCCCCCCCATCACACATTACTGTGCATGGGTGTGTATTGATTAAAACTGCAAAAAAATAACACTGATCTGATGATGTGATCGTGCATGTGTCTGCATCAGAAGTATTTTTGTGCAGTGCTTTTGGTAGCCAAATGCATCCAGGCACACTGGTAAAACACCCCACAAAACAAATTTGATGCAACCATGCACACAATCACATCGGTGCTTGGATGTTTTATCAGTGCACTGTATACACACATACCTTTAAGACTGAGGGAGAGGATGACACAAACAAGCTCAAGGAACTGATTGTTATGTCGAACTGCACATGAACAATGCTCAGTATAAAAACTGGAAATGAACAATGAACAATGGATGGTTTCTAATGTATGAATTCACCTTTAGGAAGGTGCAGGCAATCCAGAACTCCAATAACCAGGAAGAAATTTACATGTGGATAATTTTGGAAGCATCCCAAAATCAAACAGGGAAGTCAGTGCTGGTTCTTTGGGGCCTCTTCATCTGAGAAAGTTGCAGCATGTAAAGTAAGAATTCTCGCATGCTATCTCTGAACATCTTGATTGTCCGATGCAGAGAAAGAGTGCCAACACTGTGAACTCATGCATGGTCTTGGGGGCCCTAGCAAATGCTCAGCTATGTCACCCCCTGGAACCAGCCCTGAAGGCAGTGAGTGTTACACCACTGGTTCCAGGAAGACAAACTGTACCAACCTCCTGACCAGAGGTTGCCCTGGAGGTTGATGATGTACCTTCCTTGAGAGTGAGAGGTCAGGCAGTGTGGCTGCTGAGAAAGTGAGTGGGGATTCAAAGCTCACCACAACCAACGCACTAGACCACAGGCGGCCAATCTGGGTACCACACACAGGAGGAGGTTGTGGTACTCTTTGGCTGAAGAAAGATGATACATAGTGACCTAACTAGAGCATAGAATGGGCTTCACATTCTCGTTCCAGCACATCAAGGGTTAAAAAGGGGGAACATGCCATGGGTATGTAGGGCATGCCCTTGGAACTGCCAAATCCTCCTTGGTCCCCCAACACAGCCCTAGATCAGGGGCTGTCAGGAGCGCCTTAGCAGCCTTTTTCAGTAGACTCCAATAGCCAACTCAAGACACAGACAAAAGGATTCTTTTCAAGGCTTTAATCCTTTTACAACTTAATGACTCTTTCAGATGCTAATCACCAGCGACTAAGCAAGGAACAGCAGAGTAGCTTATGCTCCAAGTAGGCAGTTGATCCCCGTTTGAAGGAGACTCACTTGAAGACCCTGAACTTATGGGCTAGGGAGAGATCCTCCCTCTTTCCCTTAGGTCCACGGAAGGCAGCCGTTGCTTGCGCGCCAAAAGGGTGCTACGCCTCCTTTCTGCACCCTCCATTGCTCGTCACTCCCTGCGTCTGCGTTGAGCATCTAGCAAGCCCCCCTCCCACGCTTTCTCACTGCTAGGATCACTATCTATCTCAGGAATGCTGGCAGGAAGAATCTCTGCCAGCTGCTGTGCCTGTGAGGGATGAGCTGGCTCCTCTCCCACAGATTGCTTATCCTCCTCAGAATCAGAACTGCTCTGGGGTTCTGTCGGCTCAGTATCCACCCTGAGAGGGGCCACAAATGGCAGTAACCTGAGTGTGCTATAGTATTTTACCCTCCCACCAATTTCAATGGGAAAAGGGGGGTATCTGTCCCCCACCTCGTGTTGCAAGGGTTTAGAAGTTATAGATCATCAGACACGTAACTCTAGAGATGTCAGAGAATTCTGCCACGGATCTTGGTGAGGCCGAATGCCAGTGCATTAGGCCCCCCGAAATCTGTGGCGGAACGGCCTGCCCCCCCACCCCCCCGGATCCCCACCGGGACAAGACTTACCTGGGGTGGATGTTCCGGGCGGCAGCGGCTCCGGCGGCAGCTTCGGCAGCGGCTGGTCTTCCGACCAGCTGCCGCCACTGCCATTTGCAGTCTTGTGGGGGGGTTGTTTTTTTTACAGAGACGTCATAGGCTACGTAAAGATTTACGTAGCCTATCACTGCTGGGTTAAAAAACCCCAAACGCGTACGCAAATGGTGGCGGCGGCTACGGCCATCACCATTTGCGTTCCTTATTTTTCACCGTCTTAGTTTACGTCAATATTTATGTAGACTATTATGGTGAAAATAAAGGGGAACACAAATAGCGTAGTGGGCGCTATTTGCGTCCCTTTTTGATTCGTCGTTTTAGCCTATGTAAATATTTACGTAGGCTAAAACGGCAAATCAAAAAGGGATGCAAATAGCGCCCGCTACACAATTTGCATTCCCCTTTATTTTCACCATAATAGTCTACGTAAATATTGACGTATACTAAGACGACGAAAAATAAGGAATGCAAATGGCAGCGGCCATAGCCGCCGCCATTTGCATACGCGGGGGGGGTTGGGTATTTTTTACCCAGAGCCCTCCGTGGCCGGAAATCCGGCTGCGGACAGCCCTGGCCTGGGCTTGGCTAGCTGTTCCGCGGAGCCGCCACGGAGCACAGCCGGCCATCGAGGATTCCAGGGGGGAGGAACGGAACGCCTCCCCCTCCACCGTGAACATAATCCATGGAAAGGTAAGTGACTTTCGTACATCCCTACGTAACTCTTCCCCTCTCAATTTAGGATAGTTCTATAAGTAAGATTATGTAGATAAACAGGCAAATGGAGGAGGGCAACCATGCAGGATTGTCACAATGCTGACTTAGATGATATATGTGAAACGCACAGAATACTCTGAAGTTACACATGTGAAGCATAATTCATCTCCTCCTCATCATCAGTAGTTGCAGTAATATAACAGCATTAGCAGTCCCAGAACACTTCCTATGTTTGAGGTTGTGTGTGACAGCAACAATATGGGTATACAGAAAGCTCCCAGGTCCTTAATAAGGCTCAGCTTAACTATGTCAGGGCTATGTGGAAAGCACATACCACTGTAGGTGTTGCATGCAGCTTCTGAGGGAGGGAGCTAGCACAGTGGTAGAGCCCTGGCTTTGCATGCAGAAGGTCCCAGATTCAGTTCCCGGTATCTACAGGCAGGGCTGGGAAAGACCCTGCCCACAAGCCTGGAAAGCCACCGCCAATACTGTATCAACATTAGTTGGCTAGATGGACCAAGGGTCTGACTCAGTATATGGCAGCTTCATCTGTCCCTATGTCTCATCTGTAAAGTGCTTTATCATGTGCACCAACAGACCGCCACATGCAGCATTATTATACTGGACATTTTTTGCTCAACAAGACATGTGGCCATTGTGGTCATGGTACGTGCTATGGCTTGCACCTGACTCTCTTCTCAGATGGTCTGCCCTGTGGAACCATCCCAGTGCACCTTCCAATTAGGGATGTCAGAGAATTTCACCACGAATCTCGGGGAGGCCGAATGCCAGCGCATTCGGCCCCCCGAAATCGGTGGCGAAACAGTCTGCCCCCCGGCCCCCCAGGACGGGACTTACCTTGGGTGAATCTCCCTGGCGTCGGCGGCTCTGGCGGCGGTTCGGCATCGGCAGCTGCGGCAGCCGGTCTTCCGACTGGCTGCCGCCGCCGCCATTTCCAGCTTAAAAAAAGAAAAAACGTGATAGGCTATGTAAAGATTTATGGCTAGCTTTTTAAAAAATACCGTGATAGGCTATGTAAATGTTTACGTAGCCTATCACGGCTGAGTTAAAAAAAAAAACAACGCGTGGATGCAAATGGCGGCACCCATGGGCGCCACCATTTGCGTTCCTTATTTTGGCACATCTAGTCTACATAAACATTTACGTAGACTACGGCGAAAATAAGGGGAACGCAAATAGCCATTTGCAGACCCGGCCGGCCAGGATTCATGGCGGGAAGGACGGGGCTCCTCCTCCCTGGCCAGAATTTCGGGGGGTGGGACGGAGCACCTCTCCCCCACCACGAATCAAATTTCATGAAAGGTAAGTGACTTCCGTACATCCCTACTTCCAATAGGGAAGTCAGAGAATTTTGCAATAGATCTTGGTGAGGCCGAATGCCAGTGTATTCAGCCCCCCGAAATCCATCACAGAATGAAGCCCCCACCCCCCCAACCCACAAAAGGCACACGAAACGGAGCACTTACCTGCCCACATCCGCGCTGCTTCGCAAATGGCGGCTGTCCTGCGGCCACCATTCGCTTCGTCTTCATAGCCATGATAGGTTACGTAAATACTTAGGTAGCTTATCACGGCTAATGCAGGGACGCCATTTGTGTCCCTGCAGAGGCCGTGATAGGCTATGTAAGTATTTACGTAGCCTATCACGGCAGGGGGGGAAAAACCCGGCGTACGCAAATGGCGGTGGCTACCGCCATTTGCGTACACCGGGTTTTTCCCCCCTGCCGTGATAGCTACGTAAATATTTACATAACCTATCATGGTTCAATACAGGAACGCAAATGGCGGCGGCTACAACTGCTGCCATTTGCGTCCCTGCAGGGCTGCCCAGCAGCCATATGTCCAGTTGCGGGTGGCCAGAGCTGGCTGGGGGCTCCGCGGCTGGCTGCGGAGTGGAGCCGGCCGGGCAGGATCCCGGGGGGGAGGACCGGATCACCTCCCCCCCATCAAGGGTTCTGGGGAGAGGGATGGAGCACCTCCCCCCACCGCAGATTGCCCGGTGCGGAGCCAGGTAGGTGTTTTGTACATCCCTACTTTCCAACTCCAATCTTGATCCTGCTGGAATTTCCACTTCAACTCCCTGTGTGTTCAGCTGCCTGTTCAGTGTAGACAAGGACAAAGCTATTGCCAGATGATAGGGGTGGATAAATCTAAGTCAGTTTTCCTTTGCTCCACATTTGTTTTTGTTTTTGTTTTTTAATCTCATACTACAGTATTTCCCTCTCGAATATGAAGAATGCTGTGAATAGGGATGGGAGAACCAGGGCTGCTCGAGCTCACTGAAATTCTCCAAACTTGATTTCAGAGATCAAAGCTCCCATTCTCATATGTGGCCAGGGTTTTCAATTTGTTTGAATGGGAAAAGTGCATGGGAAAAGTGTCTTTTGTTTTGTTTTTCAAGTGTGCACTCCCTCCTGTTGACTAAAGCATGAAAACTTGAATTTTAAAAACTGTGCTTCTTTAAAAGTGTGTATTTTTTGTAGTGTGTGCATTTTTCACACTCCACATTTTGCAAACACAAATGCAAGCTTGAGAATTTGCAAACATTGACAGAGAATGTGCACTCCTGTTAGGGTTTATGAATGGTATTTTCAAATGATTTGCGAATTGGAACAAAATTTGTATATACCCCTAGTTGCAATCATTGGCAAATCCTTATCAAAAATGAATTGAATGAAATTATCACCAATCTGCACCATCCAAATTCAATAGGTAGAGCTGTTCCAGCATGGAGAGGACCACCACATACCTGCCTGCCATGTAGCTGTTAAAGATGAGTCTGTCAGGAAATGTGGCAATGATGCTAATTCATCACTAACGTGACTGAATGCACAAGGATTCAAGCACAGAGTTTTAAGAGCAAAGAACTCAATACCCTGGAAATGGATGGTTATCAGTTTTGGTTTCTCTGTCATTCATTACAAAAAAAACCAAAAAACAAAAAACGAAATCTCATAAGAAGAGCCATGCTGGATCAGACCAAGGGTCCATCTAGCCCAGCATTCTGTTCACACAGTAGCCAACCAGCTGTCAACCAGGAACCCACAAGCAGGACATGAATGCAATAGCACCCTCCCACCCATGTTCCCCAGCAACTGGTTTGCATAGGCTCACTGCCTCTGGTACTGGAAGTAAAACATAGCCCTCAGAACTAGTAGCCATTGATAGCCTTTTCCTCCAGGAATTTGTCCAACCCCCGTTTAAAGCCATCTCAAGTTCTTCTCCATTATATTAGGGATGTCAGAGAATTCCACCACGGATCTCGGTGAGACTGAATACCAGTGCATTCGGCCCCCCGAACTCCGTGGTGGAACGGCCTGCCCCCCTGCCCCCCCGAGGATCCCCCCCGGGATGAGACTTACCTGTGGCTGATCTTCCGGGCGGCAGCGGCGGTGGCTTGTCTTCCAACCGGCTGCAGCCGCCGCCATTTCCAGGCTTGTGTAAAAAAACCCCAAAAAATAAAAGAACACGTGATAGGCTACGTAAACATTTACAAAGCTTCTCATGGCTAGGTTAAAAAACAACAACAACGTGATAGGCTACGTAAATCTTTACGTAGCCTATCATGGTTGGGTGTGTTAAAAACAAAAACAACAACCGCGTACACAAATGGCGGCGGCTACGGCCGCCGCCATTTGCGTTCCTTCTTTTTACCGTCTTAAGCTACGTAAATATTTACGTAGACTATGATGGTGAAAATAAAGAGGAATGCAAACAGCGTAGCGGACACTATTTGCGTCCCCTTTTGATTCGCCATTTTAGCCTACGTAAATATTTACGTAGGCTAAAACGGTGAATGAAAAAGGGATGCAAATAGCGCCCGCTACGCTATTTGCATTCCCCTTTATTTTCACTGCCATAGTCTACGTAAATATTTACGTAGATTAAGACGGCCAAAAAGAAGGAATGCAAATGGCGGAGGCCGTAGCTGCCACCATTTGCGTACATGGTTGTTGTTTTTGTTTTTTTACCCAGAGCCCTCTGCGGCCCGAAATCTGGCTGTGGATGGCTCTGGCCTGGCTGGGCCTGGCCGGCTGCTCCGCGGAGCTGCCGTGGAGCACAGCTGGCCGTTTGAGGATTCCGGGGGGAGGGACGGAGCGCCTCCCCCCCTGGCGAGGATTCCGGAGGGGGGGGACAGAATGCCTCCCCCCCCACCACAAACATAATCTGCGAACAGGTAAGTGACTTTTGTACATCCCTACATTATATGGAAAACTTCATGAATTTTGGTAAATCCTTATCAAAACCAAGCTAAAATGAAATGCTCACCCATGACCCATCCCTACCAAGCAATGCTTTGGGGGTAAGAGAGTTAAGTAAGTTCTCTGTTGGCCCAAAGCAGTCCTGCTAGGATGAAAGGTTGCAAGTTTAGTTATCTATCACTGGCTTTAAATCTGTGCACCTCAGCTCTATTTAAGTCAACAAGCTCTATTAGCTGCTGTCATAGATCAGTGCCTCACAAGTTCAGCTGGTGTTGTGTTTGCCATGTGGCTGGATCCATTGAGATCAATGAGGCAAACCTTTGAATGCAAATCAAATTGACATGGCCCCTTTGGGAGATAATACAATTAAATTAAAGTACACTAACTGAAACTCTAACCTTTGTTTCTTCTCCATAAGTGATAACCCTTCAGTTCACCGTCTTCCAAATTCCAAAGATCAGCATTTTTTTTCCCCTCACCAGCAGGTGAGTCACCCATATAATGAAGAAACAGAGCAACATGTCAGAGATTTAACAGGCTGAGAAAATGTCACAGAACTAAGAAACCACTTTGGACAAAGACTAAGGACAAGGGAAGCTTCTAAACTTCATTTTTTTCATGATTCAGATGGAGGGGTTCTGAATTCCCTGACATTATTTAAGAAGGATATAGACAAATTGGAATTCATTCAGAGGAGGAGAATGGAAATGGTCAGTGGTACTGAAAACAATCCTATGAGTAAAGGTTGTAGCAACCATGTCTGTTTAGCATGGAGAAAAGAAGACTGAAGAAGGACATGATAGCACTCTTCAAATCCCTGAAGGGCTGTTACATGGAGGAGGGAAATTGGCTTGTTCTCTGTTGCTCCAGAGGGCAGGAATGGATCTAATGGGCTTAAGTTACAGGAGGTGAGATTTTAGTTGGACATTAGCATAAACCTTTTGATATTAAAAACACTGGTAGGACCAATCACCTGGGTCAGAGGTGGACATTTTGTGGCCTTCCAGATATTTGGGATTACACTTCCCATCAGACTGAGCCAGCATAGGCAATAGTGAGAGATGATGGAGGTTGTAGGTCCAAATATATGGAAGGCCACAAATTGTCCATCCATGACCTAGCTTGGTGATTGCCTTTCCATCACTGGAGGTCTTCAAGATGGAGTGCCATCTGTTGGGATTAGGAACACCCTAGCTTTGGATTTCAAGGACAAGGATGCACCTCAAGCCCCCCTTCAACTCTATGATTCTATTTCTAAAGGGGAATCAATGCATTAGGAATCTTACCTCCTCCCATATATACTCAGGTCTTAAGGTGCCATCTCCTATCAGAGGTTAGCTATCATTACAGCTATTTTTGTTTTTGACGCCGCTGCTCTGAATAGTTGTACAGAAATACAGCTAAACCATACACACACACACACACACACGCGCGCACACACCAGAGTATTAAAAATGTATTTAACCTAAACGTTTCAGCTTCTGCCATCATCAGTGGCTGTACTGTAAACTGGGTATCAGGAGTGGTATTTTGGAATTCCTGGAGATGAAAGTTCCTTAGGAGAAAAAACAAAAGTTTGATTGGTGTAATGCTTTGAATTGTCCTCCAGATTAAGGCCATTTGGACTAAGAGTTTTGCGTCTATAGATCCAGAAATGTTCCCTTTTGTCAAGCATATCAGGATCTTTTTGTTTGTTCTATGGAAGCAACTGTACATCCAAGATACTATGAGCTGGATAATTGAAATGTATTCCAACAGGCTACTTCAGATTATTATTATTGGGGGGGGGGATTACAGATTTGTAGTTATGGAATTGTGTTCATAGGTCTGTTGTAGTTTTCTCTACATATTGCAAGATTGTGTGTGTGTGTGTGTGTTTTATCCATGATTTCATCAAGTCTCTTTTTTGTGCAGTGTTTGACCAATGCCACGTGCATTCATAAAACACTGTAAAAAAGAAGACACAGACTTGATGTGATTGTTACATATGGTTGTAGCAAGATTTTATTTATTTATTTTGCACATGTGCACCAGTAAACTAAGTAAGCCCTCCAAAATAGAAGACTGTCCTTGGTAAAGAAGGACACCTGGACATCCTATCCCCACATCCTCGCTCACTAGAAATGCTTCTCCTGACTGGTTGTTCTGAATCAAGGGTTGTTACTATCCTTAATAGGTGGGTACCCATTCTATAGGTTGCAAGGGGTGGGGATGTTGCCTAACAGCTAGGTGGAGCCAAATAAGTTTCCTTTTTAAACTGGGTTTCCTAAGACAACATGTTCACAATGATTTGTGCTAGTAGTGGTTCCATTCTGTTGGAAACCTGGCCTGCTTTGCTCTGTCTTCTGGCTCTGTACCAGGGGATTTTGCCTGCAAAAAAATTTTATTTACAGCAGTCTTATTGTTACACTTCTGTGTTTAGCCTATCTATTTATGACTTAGGAAGGTTTGCTAATCTCTTCACATTCTGGGTTTAGTCTGTTTTATTCAGGCACTTCTAATGATAGGTACACCTCAAACAATGTATGAAGAGGCCCAGCTTTTCATGAAAATTACCAGAGTTCTTCTTCATGACCAGTATTTCACCAGGCAGAACACACACAGAGAGAGAGAGCAGTCAGAAAACATCTCCTCCTTTTTTCCTCCTTTTTAGAGAACATTGTCTTGTCTAAGAGATTTAAAGTGATCAATAATTCAGAGGAAAAAGAACAGAAGAAATGAATCGCTTTGAGTATCCCCTCAATGCCAAGTATGGCAGCATATGCCAATAATAAAAATTCAGAGCAACAAGATTGACTTTAAAGTCTCACCGGGAGAGTAGTGCAGTGCTCTGACTCAGTGTCCTCAAGTTACCTCATTTTGCTTGAAAATTACATCTGTCTCGGGAGAGTTTGTTTCATCCTTCCACCCCCTTTGGCATTCCCCTCTCCACTCCAACCTCCTCAAGTTCACGGTGCTGTTACTTCTGGCACTCGGGTCTTGTCACCTTACTTTTCAGCTTCTCCATCAGACAGCTGTTGGCAGAGAGGGTAAGAATAGCTTTGTGGTTTGAGGCATCACACGCAATTTGAGTTCAATCTGGGAATATCAAGACATCTGAGAAACTGGAAATCAGAAAAAGGTACGGCTAGAGAGTCTCTAAGAAAAGCCAACTTATCCAGACTAAATAATCATGCAATGTGGCACAGCTCTACTGAATTTCACCCTAACCATTGGAAGTAAAAATGGAGAGGAGGACTGTGTAAGTCACCTTGAGTGCTTTACAATAGGAAAAAGGTAGAAAATACATACATACATACATACATACATACATAGTAATGCTCATACCTTAGCTCTCGTGTCTCAGAGGTCATTCTGCATTATCTGGCATGTCACTGTAGGCAAAAGGGACCAGGCTGTCCAAGGATCACCTTATCTCTGTTCTACCAACATCTGATGTACGTTTGGCAGCAATATAAGACAGGACCTCTTCAGTCCAGACTTTGGAATTCCCTACTGAGGGAAACCTGTTTAGCTACCTGGCTCATGCTCTTCTACCAGCAGGTAAAACAAAAAACAAAAAAAAAAACATGAGTTAGGTTAGGCTGAGAAATAATGAGTAGCCAAGGGTCACCCAGTGGTCTTCATGGCAGTGTAGGGATTTCAGCCAAGGTTACTCTGCTTCAGCCAGGGTTACTCTGCTCCTATTAAACTTTAATGATGACACCACACCAACTCCTGGCTCATCCTTCCTGCCCTTGTATTACTCCACAGTTTTCCCCAATCTGGACAGATTCTATAGTCATCCATGACTGCTCATTCTGTATGAAGTTTGCATCTGTAGCCCATTAGATCTTATTGATCTGATGTTTTCTGATTAGGAATGGGGGAGAAATTAATTCAGTTCACATTTTAATGCACACATACATAATTTCACACTTCCAAATGAATATATGAACCACAACTCAGTTATCCTTCAAAGTCACACTTTTCCAAATTTTGCTAGGGATGGGCAGATTACTTACCCGTTACGGGTGGGGGCATCCACTGGGAGGGAGGCAATCCATCCCTCCCCCCGGAATCCTCCCCAGCCGGCTCCACTCTGCGGCAAGTCAGAAGAGCCGCCAGCTGTGCCCACCTGCAGCAGGACTTCCGTCTGCTGCCGAGCTGCAGCCGCAAATGGCGTCCAGCATAGCGGGCGCCATTTGCGTCCCTGCATTAGCTGTGATAGGCTACATATATATTTATGTAGCCTATCACAGCAAAGAGCAGGGACGCAAATGGCGTAGCAGTTGCCATTTGTGTCCCTGCTCTTTTCCTGATAGGCTACGTAAATATATACGTAGCCTATCACGGCTAACGCAGGGACGCAAATGGCATAGCGGCTGCCATTTGCATCCCTGCATTAGCCTTGATAGGCTGCATATATATTTACATAGCCTATCATGGCAAAGAGTAGTGGTGCAAATGGCATAGCAGACACCATTTGCATCCCTGCTCTTTGCCGTGATAGGCTACGTAAATACTTAGGTAGCCTATCACAGCTAAAGTAGGGAGGCAAATGGTGGCTGCAGACCAGAGCAGTGGATGGACTGGACTGGCCAATGCCAGGTAGGGTCCGTCCTGGAAAAATTTTGCAGGGTGGTGGTGGGGAGTGCTTCTAAAGAATCTGGCCTCATTGGAGTCCATGGCGGAATTCTCTAACATCCCTAAATTTTGCAGTGGAGTCCTCCAATCCAAAAATGGTTGCAAACATGTATCTATTAGGGGAAATAACATTACAAATGAATTATTTTTAGGGAAATTGTTTGCAAAACATGTGTATATATGGCAAAATTGCATACAAACATGCATGTATTGAGACTGACAGCAGTACACGCAAAACACCATATGAAGTTTCATGCAAAGTTTTTTTAAAAATAAAAAATCATAAAATTTGGGATATACTGAATGTATGATTGGATTAATGAGAAACTAAGAGATA
Organism: Heloderma suspectum; assembly: GCF_057233095.1. Classification (NCBI taxonomy): domain Eukaryota; kingdom Metazoa; phylum Chordata; class Lepidosauria; order Squamata; family Helodermatidae; genus Heloderma; species Heloderma suspectum. The sequence goes on from NC_139466.1 coordinate 10,124,398, forward strand.
CCAAAACTGATTGATTTATCCATCCCTATTTCCAATATGATAGGAACTAATGATAGTGGTAAAACTTGGAATTAGGCAGCTCATAAGTCATATCTGTTATATACATAACGCTTGTTTGTGAAACGAGCTTGGATGGCTACTAAATGAGCCTCATTATTCAACTTGAGATAGACTACAAGCACCAGAGGAAGCAATCCTATGGCCACTAGACAGAGGCTAGCCTAGACAGCCATAGGATATGGTGTTTTCTGGGAACTGACCTCAGAGCCTGTGGTCCGAGGTTGGTTCCTGGAGAACCGACCTCCCCCCACTTCTGCACTGCTGTCAGTAGCGCTCTGGCAGCCTCTCCCAGTAGATGCCAATAGCCAACTCAAGACACAGATGAAAGGATTTCTTTTCAAAGCTTTAATCCTTTTACAACTTAATGACTCTTTCAGATGCTAATCACCAGTGACTAAAGCAAGGAACAGCAAGGTGGCCTAAGCTTCAAGTAGGCAGTTGATCCCCATTTGAAAGAGAGTCACTTGAAGACCCAGAACTTATGGGCTAGGGAGAGATCCTCCCTCTTTCCCTTGGGTCCATGGGAGGCGGCCATTGCTTGCACGCCAAATGGGCGCTACGCCTCCTTTCCGCGCCCTCCATCGCTCATCGTTCTTTGCATCTGCGTCGAGCATCTAAGAAGCCCTCCTCCCACACTCCCTCACTGCCAGGGTTGCTATCTATCTTAGGAATGCTGGCAGGAGGAATCTCTGCCAGGTGCTGAGCCTGTGAGTGATGATCTGTCTCCTCTCCCACGGATAGCTGTTCCTCCTCAGAATCCGAACTGCTCTGAGGCTCTCTGGGCTCAGTTTCCACCCTGACAACTGCCTTGGAGGTAACGCGGAATGGCCTGGTGCTCTGCGCTTGCAAGAGGAGCATGGAGTGGCTGGAAAGGGGTGTGGCTGAGGGTGTTCCAGGGCAGGGAGAGCATAGCTGCCTGTATGACACATCCGATATGTCATACAGCAGCCTCCTTCCCCACTCCATCCTCCCGCAGCTACACAGCAGCAATTGGCTGTCTAGCTGAAAAAGCAGGGCAGGAGAAGCAGGGAGGGAATGATCCCCTCTGTGCTTCTCCTGCCTATTTAGATAGGATTGTGCCCTAAATATCCTGGAATTCCCATATGATGTGCCTTGGCATGGTCACATGACCATTCCAGAAAGAGTCTGCTGGGCTGAAACACTCTATCTGAAGCCAGCTACGCTACTAAAAGCGAAACTAGCTTTTTTCTAAGGGTGCAGTCCTATGCATGTTTAAGCTTATTTATCTATATTTGTTTATTTATTTATTATAACCCACCTTTTTTTCTTCTTGCGAGGAACCCAAGAGGACCCTTACATAGTCCTCCTCCTCCCCATTTTATCCTCACAACAACACTGGGAGGTCCATGGCCGAGTGGGGACTAGATCCTGGATCTCCTGAGTCACAGTCGAACAGTCTAACTACTACACCACACTGTCTCTAAACATGTCTAGGATTTCACTCTAAAGCCAATATGACTTTAGAAAACCTATTTTTGTGATCACACGAGGGGGTATCACATGTGGTGGCCACATGGGCATTCCATGAAGTGCTGCCAGGCTGAAATGCTATCTCACAGGACTGTGGCACTTGCTAGGAGGGTGCATGCACAATGTTTCAAGGAAGGGGAGATTGGGAGGGGGGTGATGTAGGCTGGCTTGGCTGGCTGATGGGAAAGGGCAAGAACTGGGCTTCTGTAGTAGTCCATATATACCTAACAAGTACTTGGAATAATGGAGAATTTTCATCCAAGATTAAACAGACAAATTCAGAACCTCGCATGCAAACTGGCATTTCTGCTGAGGTAAGTTAGCCCATCAATAATTTGAACAGTTTGTGTTTTGCAGGATGAGGACATTACTGAATTTAGTTTCTCTGCTTGTGGTTATTTTATATATATATATATATATATATATATATATATATATATATATATATATATAAATTACATTTATATCCCACCTATTTTCCCCCGTAAGGAACCCAAGGCAGCATACGTAATCCTCCTCTCCATTTTATCCTCACAACAACCCTGCAAGGTAGGTTGTGCTGAGAGTCTGTGACTGGCCCAAAATCACCCAGTGAGCTTCATGGCCGAGTGGGGTGTAGAACCCGGATCTCTCAACTCCTAGTCCAACACTCTAGCCAGTACGCCATGCTGGCTCTATTTTTTTTTTTTTTTTTGCTTTTCAAAGTTTGGATTAGTGCTGTGTCAAAAATTTCGACTCTTCTATTTTTGGCATTTTGTGAGGGGGGGGTGAAAACTCTGGAGAAAGAGAATGGGAGGGGTGATAATTTTTGGAGAATTCTCTCTTGGGGACAGGGACAGGGTTTCCACATACCTTTTTAAATGTAGGGAATTCTTGAGGGGTCTTCCTTCTATTTATTTATTTTTTCATTTGTTTGAAAACACACACACACACTGCGCTTGCAGGAGCCCAGGATTCTTCTCCAGCCCAGCAGTTCTTTCTGAACTCCCAGGAGACCATGTGACCTCACCCTCTCCAGTAGGTATTCAGGAAGAACTCCCAGCTGGAGAAGAGACCTCAGATCCTGGAAGTGCAGGGGATTCTTGAGACCCCCCAAGAATTGCCTACACTTAAAAAAAGAAAAAGAAAAATACGTAAGTGGAAACCCTGTCCCGTTCCCCAAGGAGAAAATTCTCTGAAATTCTCCCTCTCCCTGTGAGAGAGGAAGCAAAAAACAGTGCCTCTTTTGCAGGGTGAGAAAGAGTTCCCAAAAATGTGGGGCAGGGTTCAGCACAGCACCAGTTTGGGTGTGCATTAAATCTACGCACTGACAGAAGAAACCTGATTGCAGCCATGTCTCAAACAACGCTGTGACCAGGGCCAGAACTACACCTCATATCATATCAATACAATCCCATCATGAGTGTCAGGGTGGACACTGAGCCCATAGAATCCCAGAGTAGTTCTGATTCTGAGGAAGAGCAGTCGCTCCTGGGAGAGGAGCGTGCTCCTCTTTCCCAGGGCCAACAGCTGACGGAGATTCCTCCCACCGGCATTCCTAGCTTAGATAGCAATCCTGGGAGTGACAGAGCACGGGAAGCAGACTTGATGGACGCACGACGCCGACACAGAGAGCGGCTCCAAATGGAGGGCGCGGAAAGGAGGCGTAGTGCCCGGTTGGTGCACAAACAATGGCTGTGCCCAGAGGATCCAAGGGAAAAGGGGAGGGACTCTCCCTAGTCCTTATGTTCAGGGGTCTGCCAGTGATGCCCTTTCAAACGGGGACCAACTGTTCCAACGTAGGGCATAGGTACTCTGCTGCTCGTATCTAGTTGCTAACAGTAGAGTTGTTAAGTTGTAAAAGAGGAATAAAGCTTTGAAAAGAATCCCTTTGTCTGTGTCTGGACTTGGCTACTGGATTAGACTGAGAGAGGCCTCCGAGGAGCCCTTGACAATGGGACGCAATATCCCTCTTCGGCATTGATACCTCATAGGACACACAATGACATCTGTTGCAGTATTTTTGGAAATATGGACTAAAAAAGGGGAAAATAACTAGAACAGTGGTATACGGAATACGTAATGTGCCCCAAACAGTTGTCAATGCACTTCAATACTGATTTTAAAAAAGCACTGGTGTAAATCTAGGTCTGGTAAGGAAGATGCCATGAATGAGTACCTAACAATTACATGAAAAACATAAAAACAACAACAACCCTGCCTTGCACCAAGTCAGAGCATTTGTCCATTGCTTGCCTACACTGACTACTGCGGCTTTCAAGGGTTTTAGTCAGGAATCTTTCCCATAGGGATGGCGGAGAATTTCTCCCCAAAACTTTGGGGGGCCGAGCGCCAAAGTGTTCGGCCCCCCGAACAAGTTTCGGGGAGAAATTCTCTGCACCCCCCCACCCCCCGCACCCCTCCCCCGGGACGGGGCTTACCTTTGCCGAATGTCCCTCCCGGCGGCGGGTCCGGCCGGCGGTTCGGCGGGTGTTCGTGCGGGGCGGGAGCTGCCACAGCCGCCATTGCAATAAAAAAACAACAACCCTGTGATAGGCTACGTGACGATTAACGTAGCCTATCACGGCTAGATCTGCAAAGTCATCCGTGATAGGCTACGTAAATCATCATGTAGCCTATCACAGGTGACTTTAAAAAAAAAAAAAGCATGTACGGATAATGGCAGCCCCCATAGGGAGCCGCCATTCCCATTCCTTATTTGGTCACTGTAGTCTACGTGAATCTTTACGTAGACTACGGCAAAAATAAGGGCAACACTATTTGCGTTGTCCTTATTTTCGCCGTAGTCTATGTAAAGATTTACGTAGACTACAGCAACCAAATAAGGAACGCGAATGGCGGCTCCCTATGGGGGCCGCCATTAGCGTACGCGGTTTTTTTTTTTTTAAGTCACCCGTGATAGGCTACGTGACGATTAACGTAGCCTATCAGGGCTGACTTTGCAGATCTAGCCGTGATAGGCTACGTTAGTCATCACTTAGCCTATCACGGGGGCGGTTTTTTTTTAAAAAAAAAAACTTTGGAGTTTGCGGCCAGGCGAGGCGGGAAGCCTCCCTCCCTGGCCTGAACTTCATGGGGGGAGCAGCGAAGCACCTCCCCCCCACCGCGAACAAGCTTCGATGACAGGTAAGTGACTTTCGTCCACCCCTACTTTCCCAGCCCTATCCAGGGATCCTGTCTCGTTCTGAATTCTTCACCACTGAACGCTGCTCCTTACCTACTGTGGTTGTGCTCTACTCAATGCATTGTGACATTTTTCTCTGAGCCATGGGCATGTGTGTGTGTCCACCAAGGAGAATTGTACATAAAAGAACCTTCACACATTGTTCTAGTTTAATTGGTCTGGATGCCACACTTACGTCACTGGGAATTTTTAATTAAAGTTTTGTGAGTTACTGAAAAAACCTATAAACGGTACCTTTTGGGTTGTTTTTAACTTTTCTAGAATCTATGTGTCAGTTCACCAATCTCATCGGCCTAATTAGAGATTAATTAAAGTTTATTGTTGCTGTGTGAAAATAGTCTCACATATCTTTGTGTGGGAGCAGTGGGGATATTTTAAAGAGACAGTTATTTAAAAGGGGGGGGGAGAAATCTCTCTGAGCATCACTCTTCCTCTTCCAATAATCTTGGGCCTTCTCTGCTCTCCTGTATTTTTATTTATATTAGATCAAAATCCTTTTCTTTGTTCTGTCATTTTGATATTTCAGCTCTCTTAATAGATTGACCCCTTTAAAGAAAATTGCATATTTACTTTTGTTCACTTTATCTCCTTAGTGGCTTCTGCAGATTTTTTGAAAGCACCTAAGGAAACAGCATGTTGACAAAATACCACCATCCACCCCACCATAAAAAAGGGGATCTATTTGGAATCAGTTCAAACTGTTCTTTTCCTTGGCCAAATATCTATTACTTTCACAATATGTAAGGAAATATTCTGTGGAGGCTGAGAAAGCATGAGTTTGGGTGTCCAAAATGACGTTGTGCTTTATTTATTAAGGACACAATCCTATTGGGTTAGTTTTTGCCACCTCCAAACTTAGAAGCAGCTAGCTATCTAATGCAAGAAGGGTAGAGCTCAGAGAGGATGCTCCATGCTCCAGCCATCCTGCAATCAGCAGACAGCTGATTTTGGCTGTCTAGCTGGGGACTTCAGAGTGAGAGGGGAGAAGGCTGCACAGTGCATAGGAAGCATCCTAACAATGCTTCCACAGTTTCCTCTCCTCCCTGTCCCCAGAAACACCCCCTTTTTGCCCACTTCACAATATGTTTATGATCACAGCGATGGGGAAGAACCACATCGCCTATGAAGCTACGGGGTGGGGGGAGCGTGGTTCCCAGAAACCAAAAAAAACCCCTATAGCCATCTAGACACTGTCTAGCAGCCATAGGATTGCTCTCTAATTTATTTTGTTAATTTATGATACTTATATGCCACTTAATATAATGAAATATCTATGCAATTTACATATATTAAAAGTTGCATTAAATACACTAATAAAAACAGTGTCAACTACAGTAACAATACAAAGCAATATAAATAAGAGTAAGATGGAGCAGCATATAGGCAGTGAACTACAAGCTAGAGTGAACAAGTGCATTTTCAGGAGGCACTTAAAAATATGCCATGATTTTCTGTCTCCCTAAGTGCATGGGGGAGGGTGTTCCACTTGGTGGGTGCCACCACCAAGAAGGCCCACTTTCAAGTCATTATGTGGCATCATTTTCTTGGTTGTGGAATGACGAACAAGACCTCCTCTGAAGATCTTAATGGTTGGCTGGGTATAGACAGAGGAAGACAGTGTGCTAAGTATCCTGGTCCCAAGTTGTTTAGGGATGATTTGTATGTAAACAACACAACATTGAACATAGCTAATTAGCCATTGCAAAGTGCACTGGGGCACTCATTCACATATGTGGCGCTCCCATTCGTTGCCATATGTAAGAATTATGCAGGATAATTTATCTGTGGATTTTGCCTTTTTGAATAGGGTGGATGAATCTGACTTTTTCTGGATTGTGCCACTTTCATATGTGTCCATTCCTAAGTCATCGTCATCATTAAATGCATGTTGTTGTTGTTTTTAAAAAGTATTCTTCAAAAAATAATTCTAAATGCATTCTAAAATCAAAATTCTAATCTTGAAACAGAAACACAAAATAATTCTAAAGACATGTTCTACATTTGGGAAATGTGAAAGTTGGTGGATAATTAAAGCTGCAATCCCAAATCTGGTGCCCTGCGAGTAAGTTCCACTGAACTCAGTGGGACTTACTTTTTATTAATAGACATGAAGAAAGGTAAAGGATAGCATTCTAAGGCTGCAATTTGATACCTACTTACCTGGGAGAAAGCCCCACTGAAATCAATGGTACTTAGTCCTGAGTAGACCTGTAGAGGATTGCACTGTAAGGCTGAAATTCTACACTCACTTACCTGGGAGTCATTACCATGGGATTCACTGAGACTTATGTCTGAGAGTACACAAGAATAGGATTGTGCTGTTCAGGTTACTTCATAATGGAATTGGTGCCACTATGAAGTGCAGATCAAGTGCAGATTGGGAGGTGTATATTAAATCAATCCCTCAAGCATTTCTGCTTTGAATTAAACCAGAGTTGCTGTCTCACTGAGCTTCTAGCCTTCTACGAGAGTGCTGCTGTAGAAACTTCAGTTTGGTTCTGATTCTGAGCATGCTTTCAAATGTTCTCATTACAGTGCATTTTTACCTAGAATGCACTCTAATTTTCCATTTGTATCAGGGTTTTCACCTGATGACCTGTAGCTGAAAGGAAAAATGAATGAGATATTTCTTACTGCACAAATTAAGGATTGCCACGTGTTGTGCCTTTGACCTATGCCGAAGCACAGTGAAGCCTTCAACCCCTGTGATCCAATACAGTGCAATGGCTAGAACATTGAGCTATGGATCGGGAAGTCTCTGGTTTGAATTTCACCTCTTCCATGAACTCACTAGGTGGCTCCCATCAAGTCATTATTATTGTTACAGCCTCATAATCTGAAATAAAGGCAGGGGGTGGGGAGTAATAATACTGATAGAGCAGAGGAGTGTAGAAAGCCAGTGGTCATCTACTACAAGGAGATCTCTGGGTGCTTGGCAGTAGTTAAGGGTTACTGACTCCAGATTATTGGACAAACAGCAACAACTAAACACCCACCCCCTCAAAACCACACAAACAGGCTGCTGAAACAAAGAAGGGCTGGGAGTTAACCATGAGTAGATTTATGTGTGAAAGGACTCTAAACTAGGACACATGTAGATTTCATTTTGAAGCAAACTGATCCAATCTTAGGGATGTGTGAAACCCCTTTACCTGGAGTCCACGGGGGTCCTCAGGAGGAGGAGGCGATCCGTCCCTCCCCCCCCCCCGGAATCCTCGCCAGCTGGCTCTGCTCTGCGGCGAGTCTGCAGAGCTGCTGGCTGGCTCCTGCCGCTGGCAGACTTCCAGCCGCTGGGACGCAAATGGCATCTGGCATAGGGGATGCCATTTGCGTCCCTGCTCTTTGCCGTGATAGGCTACATAAATCTATGGCATAGCGGACACCATTTTCTTCCACAGGATGGCAGCGGACGGACTGGACCAGCCGGTGGCAGGTAGGATCCGTTCCGCGACAACTTTGAGGGGTGGCAGAGGTGGGTGGTCCATTCCACCATGGACTCTGATTCTTTAGAATCTGGCTTCGTTGGAGTCCGTGGCAGAATTCTCTAACATCCCTATCCAATCTGCACCTCCAGGATGAATGTGTGGATTGGAACACAGTCATCCTTTGGGTTGCACATCACTCCAAATCTGATGACACAGTTGATGGTCAAAATGCATTTGAAATGCATGTTTTAAAGTAAATACATATAAAATGTGTATTTTGTCAAACGAGAAGGCCAGGAGGAGGAGGCTGAAAAGGTAAAGAAAATGATGTGAAAGAACAGGCAGGTTGAACAGATTATTTATTTACCCTTTACTGTATTTATACCCTTCCCTTCAGGGAAAAAAAAAGGCCCTGGAGTGGCTTACAAAGATTAATAATGAGATAGCTCTCAGCCATACAATCTAAAAGATATGACACAAAAGGAAAACATATTGGGATGGGAAGGGAGGAGGGGGAAAAAAGAAGCAAAACTTAGACACCATTTCTTAGTTTCAAAGTTCTTATAGGTGTCCTTTCTGGGAGAGAAGGATGAGAACAAGCTCCCTGAAGCTGTTTCTTCTCACGCCAATGTTTGGGGACAGGTTGTCTCTCTCTCCTCTTGATTTATTGATTTATTTTATTTTATTTAAAATATTTCTTGGCCATGTTTCAGGGCAGAAGCTCTCCCAAGGTGGCTTACAGCAATAAAATACATTAAAAACAATTAAAATATTAAGGGAGCAATCCTATGGCCACTAGACAGTGGCTAGATGACCATAGGATATCTGGTTTTGGGGAAACGACCTCCCCCCCAATTCTGCACTGCCTCAGAGGCAGCGCGGAACAGCCCCGTCCTCCGCGCTCGCAAGAGGAGTGCAGAGTGGCTGAAAAGGTGCGTGTCTGGGGGTGTTCCGGGATGGGGAGGGTGGAAATGCCTGCATGACACATCCAAAGTGTCGTACAGCAGCCTCCTCCCCCATTCCGCTCTCCTACGGCTAGACAGCCGCAATCAGCTGTCTAGCTGAAAATGCAGGGCAGGAGAAGCGCGGAGGGAATGATCCCCACTGTGCTTCTCCTGAGCTGCATTGGATAGACAGTCACCTCCGATTTCGGAGGCAACCACCTATCTGAATAGGATTGCATCCTAAAAGTGATAAAACATAAAGACAATAAAAACAATAATAAAAGCCAACAATAAAACCGGCAACAATGTTAAAAGCAGTAACAGTAGTCATATCACAAGAAGGCCAAGGTAAAATAATATGTTTTCAAGTCTGAAATGATGGAGCATGGCAGAACTCCAATGACAGCTTGTTCCAAAGGTGTGAGGCCACTGCAGAGAAGGCCCTTTCATGTGTGATCACCCACCTGACTGCTGTCATGGGTGGGCAAATGAGAAGGGCCTCTCTTTCTTTCTGATCTTAAAGTGTGGGCAGGCTGATATGGGTAAAGGTCGTCCTTCAAGTAACTTGGTCCCAAACTGTTTAAGGCTTTAAAGGTCAAAACCAGTACTTTGAATTGGGCTCAGAAACACACTGGTGACCAGTGCAGCTGGTGCAGTCTAGGCATTATGTGTTCAACTCTCCTGACCCCCACCAATACCCAGGTGGCTGCATTCTGCATAAGCTGAAGTTTCTGAACCATCTTCAAGGGCAGCCCCACGTATAGCACATGACAGTAGTCTAGCCTGGACGTGACTAATGAGTGGATAACTGAGGCAAGGTCTGTCCTCTCTAGACAGGACCACAGTTGGCGTACCAGCCTAAGCTGGTAAAAAGCACTCCTGGACACTGCATCCACCTGAGCTTCCCCAGTTAGCTCAGAGTCCAGGAGGACTCCCACACTGTGCACTTCATCTTTCAGGGGGAGTGCAATCCCATGTAAGATGTCCTTCCTGGGAGGCAGGGGTGTGGCCGCCCAGTGCCTCCTGGTTCTTTGGCTGATGGACGAGTCCACAGTCTGCAGACCCATCTGTCGGAGTTCTTTGTTCCTTCTGGCAGGGAGGGCAAGCTCTTGCAGATGCTCCCTCTCTGGCTGACATATGGGACCAGGTTGGATTAACATGGCCTGGAGCTACAGCAGGGGAAAAGGCTTCAGTTTCCACATCTGAACTAATATTTAATTCTTAATGACAGATTCAGCTCTCAACTTCTGTATCATAAAACATGATGCCGTGTTCCTCTGCAGTAGAGATTTCTATTCTTTCCACATGCCTACCCATCACACATCACCACCTAATTATATTTTTACTTAAACATAATTCATTTTTATTGATTTGAGCATGATGGTGCCTTATTTTTATGGCTCTGTGGGCTTAATACACCTAACAGTATGTTCTCTTGAACACTCCCCCCCCCCAAGAACCTGGTTGTCACAGCAACAGCAAACAGAAGTAGTTGGCAAAGTGGAAAAAATCCCTCATACACCTTACACATCATTCATATGGCAGATTGAATGTAATAGCTTGCTTTTGCTCCCAAGTATAAGGATTTTCTCAGTGGTTCTGTTACTGCAGGAATTTGGGCAGATGGCCAGGCTCCTCTTAGCAGAATGAGCAGGAGGTATAACAGGGCTGGACTTTAGGGATGTCAGAGAATTCCGCGACGGATCACGGTGAGGCCGAATGCCAGTGCATTCGGCCCCCCGAAATCCATTGCGGAATGGCCTGCCACCCCCCCTGCCCCCCGCGGATCCCTCCCGGGACGAGACTTACCTGGGGCGGATGTTCCGGACGGCGACAGCTCCAGTGGCGGCTTCAGCGGTGGCGGCGGCAGCGGCTGGTCTTCCTACCGGCTGCCGCCGCCGCCATTTGCAGTCTCGTCTTTTTCTTCCCCCCCCCCATAGACGTGATAGGCAACGTAAAGACTTACGTAGCCTATCACATCTGGGTTTAAAAAACACACACACACGTATGCAAATGGCGGCAGCTACAGCTGCCACCATTTGCATTCCTTATTTTTCGCCGTCTTAGTCTACGTCAATATTTACGTAGACTAAGACGAAGAAAAGAAAGGGGAACGCAAATAGCGCCCACTACACTATTTGCGTTCCCCTTTCTTTTCTTTGTCTTAGTCTACGTAAATATTGACGTAGACTAAGATGGCGAAAAATAAGGAACGCAAATGGTGGCGGCCGTAGCCACCGCCATTTGCATACGTTTTTTTTTTTTTTTACCCAGAGCCCTCCACGGCCGGAAATCCGGCTGTGGATGGCCCTGGCCTGGGCCTGGCTGGCTGCTCCGCGGAGCCACCATGGAGCACAGCTGGCCATAGGTAGGGATGGCGGAGAATTTCTCCCCGAAACTTCGGGGGGCCGAGCGCCAACTTGTTCGGCCCCCCGAACAAGTTTCAGGGAGAAATCCTCCGCCCCCGCCGCCCCCCGCACCCCCCCCGGGATGGGACATATCTTCGCCAAATGTCCCTCCTGGCGGCGGGTCCAGGCGGCGGTTCGGCGGCTGTTCGTGCGGGGCGGGAGCAGCAGCCGGTCTTTTGACCGGCTGCTGCCACCGCCATTCCAAGAAAAGAAAAAAAAAAACAAATGCCCCCGTGATAGGCTACGTGACGATTAACGTAGCCTATCATGGCTGACTTTGCAGATCTAGCAGTGATAGGCTACGTTAATCGTCACGTAGCCTATCACGGGGGCGTTTTTTTTTTTAAAAAAAACTTTCGAGTTCGCAGCCGGGCGAGGCGGGAAGCCTCCTCCCCGGCCTGAATTTTGGCTGGGGCGAGGCGGGAAGCCTCCCCCCCGGCCTGAACTTCACAGGGGGAGCAGCGAAGCGCCTCCCCCCCACTGCGAACAAGCTTCGGCGAAAGGTAAGGGACTTTCGTCCACCCCTAGCCATAGGGATGGCGGAGAATTTCTCCACGAATCTCCACGTTGGCATTCGGCCCCCCGAAATTGGCGGTGAAATTCTCCGCCCCCCACCCCCCGCGGGATGGGACGTACCTCCCTCGAATGTCCCTCTCAGCAGTGGGTCCTGGCGGCGGTTCAGCGGCAGTTTGGCAGGGGCGGGGGCAGTGGCCGGTCTTCCGACCAGCTGCCGCCACCGCCATTACAAAATAAAGTAAAAAAAAAACACAACATGTGATAGGCTACGTAACGATTTACGTAGCCTATCACGGCTAGATTTCCAAAGTCAGCCGTGATAGGCTACGTAAATCGTTACATAACCTATCACAGGTGACTTTAAAAAAAAAATAAAAGCACGTACGCAAATGGCGGCGCCCATGGGCGCCGCCATTTGCGTTCCTTATTTGGGCCCGGGTAGTCTACATAAAGATTTACATAGACTATGGCGAAAATAAGGGCAACGCTATTTGCTACCCGGGCCCAAATAAGGAACGCAAATGGCGGTGCCCATGGGCGCCGCCATTTGCGTACGCACTTTTTTTTTCCAAAGTCACCCGTGATAGGCTACGTAATGATTTACGTAGCCTATCATGGCTGACTTTGGAAATCTAGCCGTGATAGGCTACGTAAATCATTACGTAGCCTATCACGGGTGTGTTTATATTTTTTATGCATTTTCTTTTCTTATTTCGCAGCCGGGGAGACGGGGTGCTTCTCCCCGGCCTGAATTTCGGCCAGGCGAGGCGGGGCGCCTCCCCCCCCAGCCTGATCTTCGGGGGGAGAACCAAAGCGCCTCCCCCCCACCGCGAAGCAAGCTGCAGGACCAGGTAAGTGACTTTCGTACATCCCTAGCTGGCCATCGAGGATTCCCTGGGGGAGAACTGGATCGCCTCCCCCCCCGTCGAGAATTCTGGGGGGAAAGACGGAACGCCTCCCCCCCCCATGAACAGAATCCGCAAAAAGGTACGTGACTTTCATACATCCCTACTGGACTTACTACATTTTAAAGTCAATGAACTAGTAAGCATTACCATCAAAAGAGCGCCTCCCACTATGGATGTACGAAGCCCCCTCTGTCCGGTCTGGGGGCAGGGTCCACAGAGGAGCAATTCGGGCCACTTGGCACCCCACAGAATCCTTCGGAGTCCAGCCATGTCCGCTGGAGTTGGTGGAGCGGCTCTCTGGCCCCCTATATAACGTGATACGCTAATGGTAGCTGCCATTAGCCTATTGTGGGGGAAAATACAGCCGTAAATGACATATTGTACAGCATTTATGGCCATAAAGCACTGACTTGGACCTAAATTTTAGCTGTTTATGGCTGTATTTAGGCCAAAGCCAGTGCTTTATGGTGGCAAATGCCATACAATGCACCATTTATGGCTGTAACTTTCCTGCGATGAGTGAATGGCAGCCACCATTAGGGTATGGTGTCATATGTCTGGAGAGCCACTCCATCGGAACTCCTGCAGACCCGGAGGTAAGTGTGGCTGCTCTATCACGGACTCCAGATTCTTGGATTTTTTGGAATCTGGCTTCATTTGAGTCCACGGCAGAATTCTCCAGCATCTCTACCTCTCCCACCCCACCCTATTCACACACATACACAGGGATGTTGTAGAAATCCACAACAGAATTGAATGAGTTTGGATTTCTATGAATCCAACCCACAGATTCTGAAGCAAAGCAACTTCTGCTGCACTGCATGGATTCCACAAACGTGCAGACTGTTTAGAAAAAACACTTTCCAGAATTTGACACATATTTAGTTGTTGAAAAAAAACTTAAAATAATAATTAAAAAAAAAAACAGCTGAAAGCGTACATTTTCCCCAGAGGCTAAAGCATGAAAATGCACATTTTGGGAGGATTTGCACCTGGGGGGTGGGATTTCCACATTGTGGGGGTTGTCTATTTTTGCAAATGCAAATTTGGGCCAATTCAGAAAATCCAGGAAAAATCCCATTCTGTCAATGAGTGAACAGCAGAACAAAAGGCACTTGACAATCTGTGAAACACAGATGGAATGGATTTTACAATATCTGTACTTCTCTACCTACACACACGCCATAAGATGATTAAGTGTGAAGACTAAAGTGACCTAACTGCACCACTGGGTTTGCTAACAAATGTGCCTCCCGTTTGCTGCATAGCATGTCGAATCTTAAATATCCATTTGCTTTCAGTCACCAGAAAAACCTGATTATCTGTGAAGTTTTCCACTTGCACATGTGAGATTTCTTTAGTAGTAGTCCTCCACTTCTTCTGAGAAGTTTTGGGGCTTGTCTTATGCGGTGCAAAGGGTTGCCCATGAAAGAAAACATTGTCCCATCACATTAGGGCATCTAGTCTGGTGGGAGGGGCTGCCACGGGGAAATCCAGGCCGCTTGCGGCTCCATGGATTTCCCCAGAGCCCTGGTGCATCCAGAAGAGTTCACAGGTCAGCTCTCCATCTTTCTAAATGGTGTGATAGGCTAATGGCAGCTGCCATTAGCCCATCATGGGAAAATCTTGGCCATAATTGGCATATTTTACACCATTTGTGGCCATAAAGCACTTACTTCTAACTAAATTGTGGCCACACAGTATGGAATTAGCTGGCTGTAGAGATGTATGAGAAATCTGTTTCAGTTCATTTTTTTTTAAGCAGGATTTACTCAGTGCTAGGGATGTACGAAAGTCACTTACCTTTTAATGAAATTTGATTCAAGGTGGGGGGGAGGCACTCCGTCCCTCCCCCCGAAATTCTGGCCAGAGGGGAGGCACTCCGTCCCTCCCCCCCGAATCCTGGCTGGCCTGGTCCGCAAATGGCAGCAGCCATAGCCCCCGCCGTTTGCGTCCCTGCAGTCAGCCGTGATAGGCTACGTAAATGTTTACGTAGCCTATCACGGCTGATTTAAAAGGAAAAAAAAGTGTGTACGCAAATGGCGGCGCCCATGGGTGCTGCCATTTGTGTTCCTTATTTTGACACGTCTTAGTCTACGTAAACATTTACATAGACTAAGACGGCGAAAATAAGGGGAACGCAAATAGTGTAGATGCTACGCTATTTGCGTTCCCCTTATTTTCACCGTCTTAGTCTACGTAAATGTTTATGTAGACTAAGACGTGTCAAAATAAGGAACGCAAATGGCGGCGCCCATGGGTGCCGCCATTTGCATACGCGCGTTTGTTTTTTTCTTTTAAATCAGCCGTGATAGGCTACGTAAACATTTACGTAGCCTATCACGGTATTTTTAAAAAATCTAGCCGTGATAGGCTACATAAATCTTTACGTAGCCTATCACGATTTTTGGTTTGTTATTTTTTTTTACTGGAAATGGTGGCGGTGGCAGCCGATCAGAAGACCGGCTGCCGCTGCTTCCGCCACCACCGAACCGCCGCCGAACCGCTGCCGGAGCCGCCTCTGCCAGGAGGATTCGCCCAAGGTAAGTCCCGTCCCAGGGGGGTGGGGGGGCAGACTGTTTCGCCACCGATTTCCGGTGGCATTTGGCTTCCCCGAGATTCATGGCGAAATTCTCTGACATCCCTACTCAGTGCACACTTTCTAGATTGAACATGGACTTGCATGCAATCTGCAGTCAAACTCTGTACATTTCTGAGCTTGCCGTGTGTGTGATTCACAGACCACAAAAATAATATGTTTGACAATTCTGAGGCATGCTAGGTCTGATGCTGGAGGTAGCATTATTCTTCATGTCTACTAGCCATTGCTATCTTCATCTTCCATGAATTTGTCTAATCCCCTTTTAAAGCCATCTACATTGATGACAGTTGCCATATCTTCCAGAAGTTAATTCCATAGCTTTAACTACTTGCTATGTGGAATAGTACTTTTGCCTGTCCTGAATCTCCCACCATTCAGCTACAACAGTGTCTTGTATTGTGAGAGAGGGTTGGGGCGGGAGGGGGAGGAATCTCTGTCCACTTTGTGGACACCATGTATAATTTTATACACCTCTACCATGTCCATCCTTACCCACCTTTTGTCTAAACTAGATACATCCAAATGTTGCAACCTTTCCTTATTAGGGAGTTTGTTTATTTCACACTGTTCATGAATCACTTACATTAAAATACAAGCAATATTAAACAATGTAGCATAACACCATAATTCAATACTGTATATTATTCCCGGGGAATGCTTATTGGAAAAAGTATGTTTTCAGTAATCCCTGAAAACCCAGAAAGGTTGGTGCCTGCCTCATTTGTAGTGGTAGGGAATTTCAGAGAGTGGGTGTTATGATACTAAAGGCCCTAGTCCAAGCCTTCATGGACCTAATCTAAGAATGCAGATACCACCAGGAGGAACAACATGCTTGTTCAGCCACTGAACAAGCATGTTGGGGGACAGAAAATCTCCACCCAACCATTTTGGTTGACATTTTATGCACATTTTTGAGTAATACTAGATCTTTTTTTTACTCATATGGTGACCAGAACTGTATACAGTATTCCAAGCGTGGCAAGACCAAATATTTGTATAAATGCATAACAGGGATGTCAGAGAAATCCACCACAGAATCAAATGAGTTCAGATTTCTATGAATCCAACCCATGGATTCCACAATGGACCAGCTTTTCCCAAGTCTCACAGATTCCACAGACTTGCAGACTGTGGTTGTGTTGTTGTTGTTGTTGTTGTTTTTAACTTTCTGGAATTTTATGAAAATTGTAGGAAAATGCATTTAAAAGAACTGGCTGAAAATGTGCATTTTCCCCATAGGATAAAGCATGCCAATGCACATTTAGAGGGGAATTGTGTATTTTGGGGAGGATTTGCATATTGGGGCAGGATTTGCTCATTTTCGCAAGTATGAATTTGCACAAATTTGGGAAACTGGAAAAAATCTGAATATGCAGATAGCTGAATGAAAGGCACTGTCAATCCATCGATAGCAGATGACGTGGATTTTACAAAGTCCATGTGTCCCTATGCATACTAAAAAATATTGTCTAAGTAAATGTTACAAACATATGAAGGCACTTTATACTGAGTTACAACATTGGTCCATCTATCTCAGTACTGTCTACTCTGATGGGCAGTGGCTTTCCAGAATCTCAGGGTGAGATCTCCGGCAATTCTACTATCAGAGTTATTTTTAGCAAGAGAAACCAGGATTGCATCTGCAGACTTCTGCATGGAAAGTTTGTGCACCAATGCAAAACTTTGGCTTCTCCTGTTGTTTCTGGCACTGAACATTGATGGTTGATGCAAACAAGTTGATATTAAGAACACAGGAAGCTGCCTTCTACTGAGTCAGAGCATTGATCCATTTAGCCCTATTGTCGACAGTGACTAGAAGTGGCTCTGCAGGGTTTCAGGCAGGATTATTTCCTAACCCTACCTGGAGATGCTGCGGATTGAACCTGGGACCTTCTGCGTGCAAAGCAGGTGTGCTGCCTACTACTGAATCACAGGCCTTCCCACATTCTTCTGTCATGTGTAGTACAAGATGTCTATTGTGCTTCATATGATAATGAGTATTATTCCCAACTTCCCAAATATAAATGTTTATTTGAGAGTAAGTTCTAGTATATTTAATGCCACTTATTTTCAGCTAAGCATGTGTTCTGCCAAGAGGCAAAGCTTCTTCTAGGATTTAGAAGCCATAAACACACAAGGGGGTAGTTGTCAAGGATGTTATTAAAGAGCGGGCAAAATGATACAGAGGAACATAAGATGCTGATACGGAGCAAGAAAGCTTGCTTCCCCATTCAGTTGTCAGGAGCTCCAGGTGAACGACAGCAGAGAGGCCCCAGACAGCTGGCACGCAGCATCTCCATGGTCCAGGTCTGTGTCAAAGCTCACTGCGGGCAAGTCTCTGGTGACTATAATACCTGAGTTCTCCTGTTGCTACATGCAGGTTTGAGGAGCACCCTAATTAATCACACCTGGGTGACGGTCAGATTGTGAGGCCTCATGATGTTCAAACATTCTTGTGCCGCCAAGAAAATAAGCTAAAATGAGTGGACAGTCAGTGACCAACCTAATTGATTCAAGGTTGTACACTTCCCAAGCAAACAACTGACCTTGGAAAGCAAAGCCACCAGCCTAGAGGCTTGAGAGCTCTTGAGTGGGTCAGGTTTTTAAGGTTCTCCAGGAGATTCAGGCACCCAAGAAACAATTGTGGCATGCCACTCTTCACAGGGGAAATGCAATGGTCTTCTGGTGCATTTCCTCTGCATGCATAGGAATGCTGCCTTAAGAAAATGTTGTTGTTGTTATTGCTGTTGCTGTTGTTTTAAACAAAACGTATATTTAGCCTTATCACATGTCATACCTAATACTTTTCTGGTTTCCACACAATGTTAACAATTAAGCTTGAACTGACACCTACTCAGGTATGTTTGGGGGGGGGGGGTTTCTCATTAAATAAGTTCTAGAGACCTTCTTTAATTATCTCAAATGATGCGTTTGCAGTGGTCTGAGTTTATGGCCAAGATAAATGTAGCTAGTTAAGGCACTCAGTGCATTGTGTATTGAAATAAGCAAACAAGGGTTATCCATCAGCAAGAAGTAAACAGGTAGTTTATCATCTGGCATGCACTCATATATATACACACACACACACACACACACACACACATATATATATATATATATATATATATATATATATATATATATATATGTTTTCCCCTTAAATTATATTCTAGCACACAGAACAAAGTGTTATATCCAGACATGCAACACTATCCTATACATGCCTACTAAGATGTACATCCCATTCAGTTCAATGGGACTTACTCACAGGAAGGTGTTATAGGATTGCAATCAAGGATAGTCAAATTTCAGTCCCATAGCAATCAAAGGGACTTGAGTTAGTCATGATCAGTTTGTTCCATTGTTTTTGAATAACATTAGTCTAGATCCACCCCAAATAACTCTCTCTCTCTCTCTCTCTCTCTCTCTCTCCTCCCTTAAAAGACTAAGGACTCAATCCTATGCATGTTTTAGGGATGGCCACTGTAGGGAAATCTGGTCCTCTTTTCCCCTCACCACATTTCCCGAAGCCCCCCAGCTTGGCTTCTGTTTGCGAGCCAAGCCAGGGGACCTGTTCTTGAAATCCAGGAACTGTTGTGTCCCCCCACTCCTAAAAATGTCATGCTCGCAAGTTGTGGCTGCAATTTGCACAACTTAGGCATATTTATGGCCGCAATTTGCTCAACTTAGGCATACAGCTGCAATTTGCACAAATTACAGCTGAAAATTGTGTAAGTCACATAAATTGCAGTTGCAACTTGCAAAAATGACTTATTTACAGGGAGAAAACAAAACAAAACGTGATCCATGAGCTGTCCTGACTCTCAACACAGATTGAGTCAGAGCAGCTCACAGACAAGTGAGCTGGAGTCCTGGGGACTAAGCTGCTAAAAGCCCCCCCCCCCGGCAGATTTCTCTGACACCCCTAGCATGTTTAGAGAAAAAAATTCCTGCAACTCTCAGCATTAAGACTGCATCCTAAAACTGTTATTGTGTTGCAAGATTTCATGGGTGAGACCCCACTTTAGCAGATAAATGAAATAGTCACTTGCCTGAGGAGGTGTATCATATATAATTATAATTATAATTATAATTATAAATATTTATTATATATTAAGTGAGCCCCAGAGGTCAAATCATTACAGGAGACAGCAGTAGATATATAAAACAACACTATGTGAAGCACAAATGTATACTGAACCCAATCATGAGATCAAATGAATATAATTCTATCACATGTCCATAATAATATCCAGATGTCTAACATGGTTCTCACTCATTGCTGAGGCAGTATTTCCTTACATCATTTCTAAACAGACTGCAAAGTAGTGAGAAGTTCAGAAAAGACAGCTCCCATTTCTATTGAAACTGGTATCAAGCCTTGTATAATGCATCATCACATATGATGAGCATTTTGTTTCATTTGATAGCATTAGAGGACAGCACAGTACAAAACTAAAATGTTCATTATGGAAAATTGCTCTGAAGCCATGTACATATGTTCTTCATTTGTACAAATGGCACAAAATCACATGCACACAAAATTAACTTGTTAACATATTCTCTTAGTGAGGGATGCGAGCCTGAAGAATAATGATGAATTAAAACTAGGAAAGAGATGCAGTAACGTGGGGATATTTGCTTAAATGGTTCCTTCAAGTACTCACAAAAAAATGAGGGATGATGGTGATGGTGATGATAAATTGTTTGTCAAAAACAAAAGAAAAAGTGTTCCCCCTACCTCCCATTTTTTGGAGCAGTAGGATCTTGAATTCTGCCTATTAAAATAAATGGAGATTCTATGTCTCCAATCTCCATTTGTTTAAAATGACAGAGAAAAAGACACTACAGCTCCGAAAACATCTGGAGCAGGGCAACAAGATAGCCAGGGACATCTTCAGTCATGGCTTGACTTCATCCATGTTTTGGAACTACAGGCTTTGTAGGCCAAGATCATGCTGACTTCCCCATGGACTTCCCTGTACAGCCTTCAGAACAGAGAGGTGACCCCTTTCCCTCAATCCCCAACGATTTGGGGGTAGTGGCAGTGATGGCCACTGATTTGGATGGCTTTAAAAGAGGGTTGGACAAATTCATGGAGGAGAAGGCTATCAATGGCTAGTAGTTCTGATGACTACATGCAACCCCCAGAGGCACTATGCCCATATACAGCAGTTGCTGGGCTACACTATCAAGAGGGTGATACTGCACTCATCTCCTACAGTTTCCCACAGGCAGTTGACAGGCCACTGTGTGAACTGAATATGTGGACTAGATGGACCTTTGGTCAGATCCATCATGGCTGTTGTTACATTCTGCAAAAATTCAGCTCTCAGGCTGAACATGGTTCCCCACCCCTGGACAAAAGGGAACAGGATTGGCCAGGTGTAAGCAGAATCAAGCCGCGGCTTGCTCGAGGTTGGGTTGTGCCCACCTCAATTCTGTTTGCAGTAATGGAAGCACCACTGGTACTTGCCCCAGCTCTAAGCAGGTATGCCCAGCTGTTGAATCTGAACACTGCGGGGTGTAGGACAAGATGGAACTTTTGTCTGATCCAGCAGGGCTCATTTTATATTCTTATATTCAGTAGGAAGTGAAATGCCCAGAAGTACAAGGAGGCAACCCAGGGCTAGATCTACACTAGTGCTTTTTGTCAGTATTGAAGTGTAGTGATAACAGTTGGGGAACATTGTGTATGCCATACACCACTTTTCTAGCATAATTTCCTGCTTTTTTATTCAGTATTATCCCAAATACTGCAACATATGTCATTGTGTGTGCTATGAGGTATAAATACACAAGAGGAATATAGCATCACCATGGTGGGATCGTACTGATATGACACGAGGTGTAGATCTGGCCCCAATAATTGTCCCAAATGAGGGAGCACAACTGACCATGATGCTATATAATGGGTGGTGACAGGTTTCCCCAAAGTGGGGCCCTCCAGAGGTTTGGGGTTATGACTCCTACCAACCCCACCCAGCATGGCCAATAGTCAGGGACTGTGGAAGCTGTAACTCAAGACGTTTGGAGAGTACCAGGTCAGGAAAGGCTGCTTTAAGGGTCACCTGAGTTGTATGACCAGGGAGATTCCAATGTGTGGCATTTATAACCTAGGCTGAACTGGCTGCAGTTCCTTCCTCCAACGTATTTGCAAGGCTTTGGTGACATGGAACATCAAATAAATAAATAAATGTGAATTCTGGGGGCAGTATCCAAGTTGATACTAGTGCTATCATAAATTATATTGGACTAACCTAAGTGACCTCTAGACTCTAGTGCAATGCCAATAGCATTAGCTGGCATGATGGGTTTTCCAGGGGAATCTGCCATGCCAGCTAAAGTTATTGGCATTGTGCTGTGTATGTCACCTATGCTAGTGCAATGCAATTTATGGTAGCCCTACTGTCAATTTGGATACTGCTCTGTGGCATTAAAATACGCAATGAAAATGGAAGCAATAATCAGGTAATCAATTTACGATCATTTGAAATGTTAATACATTTCCTGTTTCAGTTCACATGCCCACCTCCCAGATCTAAACATACAGCAACAGGCGGCGGGTTGTGTGTGTGCAATTTGACATATTTATTGCAGTTCTAGAACAGATTATATTGTTCTCCCCCATGTCCTTGCATATTTTTGAAAAAAAACAACAACCCTGTCTTTTAATCTTTCTGTACCCATTTTAGCTGCTGTGCAAGCATTTCATTAACAGAAGAATGGTGGTTGTGGGGATTTAAATATATATTATTTAAAATCGTGGGTGGTGGTGGTGGAGAGATTTTTTTTTTCTTCCAATGCTCATTTAATCCACTTGACTTTAATGATGTAAGTAGGTTCTAATATCCAGATGAACAAAAGCATTTCAGAAGCCTGAAATAACAGTGCGTGTTGCCATCCAGGGAGATACTGCATTTTTAAGTCCCACAAAGGAAAAACTGTTGTGTTTTTTTTTAAGGGTAACAAGCACACAAGGAAGAATTAACAGAACAAAGCAACTTTCCTATGAAAATCTATATTATCAGAATGTCCTTTAACAGTGTTACAGTGTATACAGTATATGTTATTAGTTAAAACATAATGTTAACAATTATGAACTCTTGATTCTATCATGGGCAATGTAGAAGTAGGACAGGTGACCATTTGCCTGTGCCTCTTAACCATTTATCTGTGTTATTATTATTTATTTATTACATTCATATCCTGCTTTTTTTCCTCTTTAAGGAACCCAAGGTGGCATACGTAATCCTCTTCCTCTCCATTTTTGCCTCACAATAACAGCCCTGTGAGGTAGGTTGGGATGAGAGTCTGACTGGCCCAAAGTCACCCAGTGAGCTTCTGTGACCAAGTGGGGACTAGAACCCGGATCTCCCAGCTCCTGGTCCAACACTCTAGCCACTATGCACTTTTCTTTCAGATTGTGAGACACAAGATTGATGGAATAGCTATCTTTTAATCAGAGATGGAATGGGAGGTAGAGAAGGGGAGAATGATATTCTAACAATCTGGATGCACACTGGAAATTATTTGACTAAAGACTGAAAAGAAATTGCATTTTCCATGGCCAGGAGGGAGCTGTTTTTGCCTCAGGGAATGGTGGGGATGGAACACAAGGCTTCTCCATGGTATGTGGCAAACTACTTTTTCGGAATGTTGCAAAATTCATTATGTTTTAAAATCTAATCAGTGTCTAAGACAGAAAGATCTCTCCAGTGGTTCAGCTGGGATCAGAGGCCATCTGGCCACTGCCTTCCAGAACTGCCTCCATCATAAACCATTAAGAGAGCAATCCTATGCCACCTAGACAGTATCTGTGAGACATAGGATTGTTTGGTTTCCTGGCTACAAGGTTGGAAACTGGGGCCTGACCTTGGATCCAGGAAACCACACTCCAACCCCTCTCCTTCCCCCTCTTCTACCCAGCATGGAGAGAACCACATTGGCTACCTCTCCATGCCCTGAAAACAGAGCACAGAAATGGGGGAAAGGGGACATTCCAAGGGGCAGGGAGGGGAGGAGACCAGGGCAGCAGCCATATGAGAAATCCTATGGCTTCCCCAGCCTCCTTCCCTCCCCCTCCCAGAAATCTCCTCTAGATGGGTGAAATCATCTAGATGAAATCACCCATCTAGCTAAAATGTAGAGTAGAAGGTGCAAGGTGCCTCCTCTCTGCATTGGATATTTGTAAGCCTCTGAGTTCAGAGGCTTACAAGTACCCAGGGCACATCCTATAGGGCTGTGTCTTTAAAGAGTCACCCCAAGACATTTTGCTGACCAAAATGGCACCTAAATGCTTTAGCTAGAGCCAACACTTTAACAAGGAGAGTAAGAGGAGACAGGATAGGGATGTACAAAACTTCGTATGGTGTGGAGGAAGTGTATTGGGAGACACCCCCCCCCCCCCCATCATACTAGAATCCAAGAAGGACTTCTTCACACAGCACACAGTTAAACTGTGGAATTTGCTACCACAAGATGTAGTGATGGCCACCAATTTGGATGGCCTTGAAAGGGGATTAGATAAATTCCTGGAGGAGAAGGGTATCAATGGCTACTAGTCTTGATGCCCTTATGCTACCTCCAGTATCACTATCCCTCCTGGCCATAGAAATAAAGGTGATTTTGTCTCAGTCTTCAGTCAAATAATTTTCAGTGTACATATGCCTATGTACACAAGTTGCTGGAGAACATAGGTGGGAGGATGCTGTTGTAATCAGGTCCTGCTTGTGGGTTCCCCATGGGCAGCTGGTTGGCCACTGTGTGAACAGAATGCTGGGGTAGATGGACCCTTGGTTCATCCACTTGGTTCAAGGGCTCTTCTTATGTTCTTAAGTTCTGCTGCACCATTTCAACACCAGTTCCTTCCTTTGTCTATCCTTTCCTTCATGGTGTCTCCTGAATGAGGTCACTTCACCCTGCTTCATGGCAGGGCTATCTCTGGCCAATCCAACTGGCCATATCAGAGGGAGAGGTGAGATAGAGAGCCCTCACCTCCCATTAGTTTAGCGGAAACCAACTGCCATTTGGCTCAACCCCTCCCAGAACTGCCTCTACCTGTGGCATTTCCACATGGGTGCAAGAGACAGAAAGGAAAGACAAGAAGGCCCTGTCCATTGACCTAGCTGCATCAGCTTTTCATTTGGCTGCTTGCAACACCAGAACTATCTCATGCAGTGACCAAAGTGATTTAATGTGTTTATTTTCCTCTCTCACCCATTGTCCCTTTTGCCTTTCTTACTGTGTCTATTAAATTGTAAGCTGCAATGTTACATTGTAAACTACCTTGAGTGCATTGGTAGGAATGGTATATAATTGGTGTGTTTGTGTGTGTAGTAATAAATATTAATATAATTGGTATATAATTGTAATATGTAAATAAATAATTTAAAAGTTTTAAAACATTTATTTATTTATTATTTTATTTTATTTATTTCATTTCTATACCGCCCAATAGCCAAAGCTCTCTGGGTGGTTCACAAAAATTAAAACCAAACAGCACACAATAAAACAATATAAAATATATAGAACATTAAAACCACAGTATAACAATACAACCAGAATAAAACCTAGCAGCAATTCAAGGATTTAAAATACAGATTTAAAACAGCAAAGCTTAAAGTCTAGAAAGCTAAACTGCTAAAATGCCTGGGAAAATAAAAAGGTCTTTACCTGGCGCTGGAAGGAATACAATGTAGGTGCCAGGCGAACCTCACTAGGGATGTCATTCCACAGCTGGGGTGCCACAGCAGAAAAAACCCTCCTCCTAGTAGCCACACGCCTCACTTCCTTTGACAGGGGCTCATGGAGAAGGGCCACTGAGAATGATCTTAAGGTCCGGGCAGGCACATATGGGAGGAGGCAATCCTTCAGATAACCTGGCCCCAAGCCATTAAGGGCTTTGAATGTTAAATACCAGCACTTTGAATCAGGCCCGGAAATGGACTGGCAGCCAGTACAGCTGGAAAAGTACTGGAGTAATATGAGCTCGCTGGCCAGTCCCTCTTAACAATCTTGCTGCCCTATTTTGGACCAGCTGAAGTTTCCAGACCATTTTCAAAGGCAGTCCCATGTATAATGCATTGCAGTAATCCAGACGAGAAGTTTTCAGAGCATGGGTAACTGTAGCTAGGCTATCTCTGTCCAGATAAGGATAGGATGTACGAAAGTCACTTACCTGGTCCTGCAGCTTGCTTCGCGGTGGGGGGGAGGCGCTTCGGTTCTCCCCCCGAAGTTCATGCTGGGGGGGGAGGCACCCCTCCTCGCCCAGCCAAAATTCATGCTGGGGGGGGAGGCGCCCCGCCTCGCCTAGCCAAAATTCAGGCCGGGGAGAAGCGCCCTGTCTCCCCAGCCGCGAAATAAAAAAGTGAATGTAAAAAAAAAAAAAACCCACGTGATAGGCTACGTAACGATTTACGTAGCCTATCATGGCTGACTTTGGAAATCTAGCAGATAGGCTACGTTAATCGTTACGTAGCCTATCACATGTGTGTGTGGGTTTTTTTTTTAACATTCACTTTGTAATGGTGGCGGTGGCAGCCGGTCGGAAGACCGGCCGCCGCCCCTGCCCTCACCGAAACGCCGCTGAACCACCACTGGGACCCGCCGCCGAGAGGGACATTCGAGGGAGGTAAGTCCCATCCCGGGGGGGCGGGGGGGTGGAGAATTTCACCGCCAATTTCGGGCAGCCGAATGCATTGGCATTCGGCCTCCCTGAGATTCGTGGAGAAATTCTCCACCATCCCTATAAGGGAATAGTTGGTATACCAGCCTCAGCTGATAAAAAGTGCTCCGTGCCACTGAGTTCACCTGTGCTTCAAGTGACAGTTCTGGATCCAGGACTACCCCCAAACTATGAACGTGATCCTTTAGGGGGAGTGCAACTCCCTCCAGAACAGGTTGAATATCACCTAGCTGGGCAGATGAACCACCCACTAACAGTACCTCCATCTTGTCTGGATTGAGTTTCAGTTTATTGGCCCTCATTCAGTCCATTACCGTGCCCAGGCACTGATCCAGAAAACACTTTGTATTTTCTTATTCATTTGATGTGCACTGCAATGTATGGTATTGTTGCTTTAAGTCCAACTGATTGTGATCAGTTGATCTTGAAACAATAATAATAACAACGTATATTATGTGCATGGCTCAGCTTAGGGCACACAGGCACTCACACATATTTGCCATTTAAATCACAACACAACTGTCAATAAAACATCTATAATAACCCATCGAGCATAATCAAAGCAAATCGCAGCAAAACTGGTACCAACTAAAGCATGAGGACAGATCCACAGGAGGGACAACAAGGAAGCAGAGTCTATTGCAAGTTGGGATGAGGACCAAGAAATCCATTCAAAGTGGTACTGGAACAAATGGTGTAAGGAGGTATCAGGGTGGCAAAATGTCCACTGGCTCAGGAAGCAGATAGACAGGAAGGAGGGCAGAAAGGTAACAAAGGGATAGACATTCCTAGATAGACATTCCTAGATAGAAACACACAGAAGCAAAGCAAGCAAGCTAGGTCAAATTCTGACCTGGATGCATTTATATCCAAGACTGGTAAGGAGGAGCTAATGGACTTTCTAGGGGTGGAGCTATGCTGGGAGCTAGTAAAGTAAGAGAGACCATTATTAGATGATATTATTATTATCATTATCATTATTATTCTCCACGGTGTAGTCTTGAGTGATTCACCAGAAGGAACATGAGTGCACAGTCTGGCAGGCTTCTATATTGTATCCATGTAATATGTTTCTCTGCGGCCAACATCTCGCAAGCTAAATTCTGAGAGTCCGTTCCCAAGGACTGCTCAGGAATATGGTGGTGGTACATCTGCCTCTTTTCTGAAGCATTGAGTTAGAAAATTAAACTGGAAAACAGTGAGCTTAGTCATTATCTATCTCTTCTTCTATCTATCTATTTAAGGTTTGTTTTTGTTTGTTTTTTTCCCTTTTCACCAGCTGTCAGTGCTGAGGCAGATAGCTGAATTGGAAAACAGAAAAATGCCTCCCAAAGGCTGATATACCCTCTGCTTCCTTCAGCTTGTTGGCAGGAGGTAGCAAAGATGAAGCATCTTGATGCATCTTGCTAAGAGCCAACTACTGCAATGATGTTGGGACTTGGGAAACCCTGGCATTTCACAAGTGGAACAGAAAGGGGGAAAGAAATCATACATTCTGAAAGGCAAGGAGGAGGAAGATGCCAGAAATCTATCAAGCTTCTTATGAGATTCCTCTGAACAGATATTGCAAAGGACCCCCCAATATATTCTCACATGTCGTTACAATAAGGGTCTACCTGTATTAAGCAAAATATACAGAGCCAGTACACTTTTCAATATTAGAATTAGATGCTAGGGACAAGCAAGAAGGGGGTAGACATCATGTTCTACTTGTTAACTTCCAAGAAAGTTCTAAACAGTGTGTACATTGGCTCAATAAAATATCTTCCCATATAGTAAATGCAAGTCTCTCCTACACTTTTTATGAGATTCTTAATGTCATGGAGACAGAGGATAGAAAGTAGAGATGGGTGAGAATTTTGTTTCAGTTTGGTTTTGATTTGAATTTAGCAAAATTTGCAAAATTCTTCATATATAATTTGGGACAAAAAGAACTTAGGATTTATTTATTGTTTAAATGAATGTAGGAGAAATCCCAATAGGCAGTTTTTTCCATCCAGGCCCAACGCTTTGAGTACTTTGCTCTTAAAAGTCTGGGTTTGGATCTCTGTGTATTCAACCATGTTAGTGCTGAATTAGGTTTGCCATCCCTTTTTTTTCTGGGACACTCCTCATCTTTTACAGCTATATGGAAGGCAGGTCGAGCATTTATTTATTTATTTATATATTTATTTATTTATTTATTTCATTTCTATACTGCCCAATAGCCGAAGCTCTCTCTGGGCGGTTCTCTTCACGCTAGGAATTGGCTGCACCTGTTGAATCTGGGTAGTGCATAAGGGGGAGAATTTCATTTCCATTCATTTGTCATAAGAATTTACCAGAATTTGCAAAGTTACTTACATTCAGGAGAGAAATAACTTAAAATGGGCAGGGGGGGGGGGTAAAGTGAAACTGATCACTCATTCCTAACAGAGAAAGAGAGAGCGTGTGTGTGTGTGTGTGTGTGTGTGTGAGAGAGAGAGAGAGAGAGAGAGAGAGAGAGAGAGAGAGAGAGAGAGAGAGATGTTTCTCCCTCTCTTATATTAGAACTTGAGGTCATCCAAAGGAATTGGATTGGCAGTTGGTTTCGGACAAGGAACTGCAGTGAAAATAGGTGTGTTGGATCAGACCAAAAGTCAGTCTAGTGGCCAACTGCTTGCCCCTGAGAAGCCCATGAACAGGACACAATGGCAATAGCTCATTCCTGTTGTTACTGCACAACAACTAGTTGCCAGTGACATACTGCCTCTGAACCAGGTGATCCCACTCAGGGACCTACCTTATACTGAGTCAGTACTGTCTACATCTGGGGTCTCCACTATGGTGCTCATGGGCACCAATTTGCCCACAAACACCTCTCTTGGCACCTCCCAGGCTCCCTGCCCCTCCTGATTTTTATTTTATGTTATTTTATTAGACTAGAAATATTAATGGGGAAGTTAGCATGCTGCAAATGGAAAAGCTGGCATCCAGTACCATCTTGATTTCCAAGAATGCTTCTGGGCTACATACACTGACTGGGAGCAGCTCTCCAGGGTTTTGGACAGGAGTCTTTCCCAACCCTACCCGGAGATGCCAGGGATTGAATCTGGGGTGTTTTAAATTTAAAGCATTTGCTCGGCCATGGTCTGGTTTCTCCATGAGTTCATCCAATTCCCCTTTTAAATCATCTAATCATATTTGGGATGGAAGGATTTGAACCATATAAATTGCATCTGATACATTGACAAAATGTAAATGCTTTTACTCCATCCATCCATCAGTGTAGTGGTAAACCTTGAAGTCAAAAGGAATATAGGAAGCTGCCATATATGGAGTCAGACACTCAGTCCATCTAGCCCAGTATTGTCAACCCTGACTGGCAGCAGCATTCCAGGGTTTCAGGCTAGATTCTTTCCTAGATCTACCTGGAGATGCCAAGGATTGAACCTGGGATGTTTTAAATTCAAAGCATTTGCTCAGCCATGGTCTGGTTTCTCCATGAGTTCATCCAGTTCCCCTTTTAAATCATTTAACCATATTTGGGATGGGAGGATTTGAACCATAATGGCAACTGATACATTGGCAAAATGTAAACAATTTTACTCCATCCATTCATCCATCCATCCATCCATCCAGTGGCGTAGTGGTGAACTCTGAAGTCAATAGGAACATAGGAAGCTGCCATATACGGAGTCAGACACTCAGTCCATCTAGCCCAGTATTGCCGACACTGACTGGCAGTAGCAGCATTCCTGGGTTTGGGGCTAGATTCTTTCCTAGACCTACTTGGAGATGCCAGGGATTGAACCTGGGACCTTCTGCATGCCAAACAGGTGCTCAGCCACTGAGCTATGGTTGCCCCCCATGACAGTCGCTATATCTATGCTCCCAAGGCGAGTCCCAAAATTCAGGCCGCTGTGTTGATCCATATCAGCAAAACAGCTCTAGCAGTTTTCATCTCCACCAGGAGCAGGTCTTTTGTAGAGCTAATGGGTCACAATTACCCATTCAACACCAGCCCACCCCAAAATGCTTTTCATTACAACAGGGAACAATATAATGTCACTGGGAAAATTCATTGCTGCTGTGAGGATTGCAGATAAGCTCAGAAGGAACAAGGAATTCTTGGGGTGTGGTGGCAGATGACATCAGTGTCCCTGCTTTTTTTTTTTTTAAGTACCAGTGTGACATCCCTGTGAGCCTGGGCTCCACTTCACCGCCCCCTCTCTCTGCCCCTCTTCTGCTGCTGTAAAGTGGAAGGATGTTGAGTAATACGCTATATTCTCTTTTCTGAGGAGTTTTTTTTTGGGGGGGGTCCATTTTAGTGCTCATAAAATGTAAAGGCATCAGCCTCCTCGATTTTCAAGCTGTCCTCCCTTCACAGACACAGATGTTGCCAAGACTGTGATATCACATGCTCCCCTTGACTCTCCTTCTGTAGTTTAAAGCATCTTTGTGGCACACACAGAGTCCTTTTATGCCAGGAACAGTGGAAAGGGGGTGGGAAATGGAAGGTGATTGAAAAGCAAGCTACCCTGCAACTTAAAACAATTCCTACCCAGCCAACAGTGGGTCAGGGCACAAGAGTATGCTGGGGAAATCAGAAAGATACAAAGGTCAAATGAAGTATTCAGCTGAATTTACCTTTACAGGGCATTGCTAGGAGAGAGAACCGACACTATAAATATCCACCGAGCCACAACAGCTCTCCTCTGTTGCTTAAACATATCCTGGAGCAAAGTAGAAAATAAAACTCCTCGGCTCATCTATGAGCATCCCAAACTTTATTAACATTTTATTTATTTTATTGGTCTGGCCCCCATCTTCTCCTTCCCTCCAAATGCCTCAGGGTGTGATCTCAATCATTGCAAACTAAATCACCCAGTGTAAACTAGGTCTTGCTGGAATGAGATTGAAAACCAAGAATAATCACAGCTACCAACGTGACTATCATTATGACAGGAAGACTGGAATATTGGAAGCACCTTGAAAGGTACAGTGCCTGTCCGTGGGCCATGTATCTATAGACATATATTTGTCCAACCTCAATGAAATCCCTGTGAGTGACTGCTGAGCCACCCAATATCAGGGGTGGAGGGCAGCTTTTTCCCTCCCCATAATAACATTCTGAAATGCAGTGCCTGACGTGTCTGTGTAGCATAGGAAACAGCAACCAAAATAGGGATGTATGAGAAATTCTTTTCTGTTCAGTTTGACCAGAATATGCCAAGTGTGCATGTCCCATAACTAAACATAGACCCAAATGCAATCTGCAGTTGGAGTTCATAGATTTCTGAGCTTGCAATGAGATTCACGAAAGAAAGTACATGGGTTTCAAAATGCATACATTTGAAAAATGCACACAAACCCACTTTAATCAATGGGAGAAACATGGGTACATTTAAAAATGCATGCAATTGATGCATACATTTTGGATAATGTGCACCAAAATATGCACACATTTTTTGGTGAGGAAAAAGAAGAAGAAGATACAAAGCTCACAATCTGATATGGCTGTGAGTTGGAATGAACTTTGAGGTGGAATTTGGAATTTGAAACCTCAATGAGCTCAAATTTTGATGATTCGCACATCCCTGAAAAGGGGGGGGGGACAGGAGCAGAAGCAAGAGACAGAGTGTCTTTCCCAATCTGAACCTACTCAGACATTACAGTCAACATCTGAGGCCTTGAAAGGTGGCAACAAGGGAGGGGACCTTCTCAGTGGTGCCCTCCCCCCCATGATTGTGAAATGATCTCCCCACTGAGGCCCATCTTGTCATGTTCCTTTGTTCTCACACACTCCAAGATACCAGGCTTCAGGCTCACTACTTTATTAGTTAATTACCAGGTTCCTTACAAGTGCAAATTCTAGGAAACTTTCAGGCTACAAAGGAAACAGCTACTCTGCACAATTACGAATACCAATAGAGGAGCTGAAGTGGAAGTTAGATAAGTTGCCGGCAGTTTGAACAAAAACTTCCTAGCCAGACCAGCTTAGGGGAGATGTCCCTCCCTTACAGTTGCTCCCTCCTACATAGGCTATAACACGTAGCCAACCTGGTGAAGTGTCTGAGCTCTGCCTCTAACTTTTCCTGCTTCACTCTGCTATGGACCCTAGCATCCCTCAAGTCACGCCCCTCACTCTCCTCCTCCGCAAGACCTGGGTTCTCATGGAGAAAGTGGGGAGGCTTTAGGCTCAGCCATCTGTGTGCCAAGGTCTTAAGAAGGCCTTGCCGTACCTGAGCTCATTAGGGAGGGAGCCTCCCCTGTTCTAGCTGTTCCCATTCTGAATCTGAGCTGCTAGCTATCTCCACATGCTCAAATTCATTCCTGATTCATCTTCTGCCAACACTGTCATCTTTTCAGTGCCAGATTAAAACTGTCCTCTACTCCCAGGCATTTAATGACATTTAATGGCGTATGATGCAGCATTTATGCTAGCTGTATAACAGGTCTCGTATTTAATTGAAATTGTTTTTAGCTGTTTAAATTGTTTTTAATTTTTGTATGCTTATGTTTTACACTGCATTTTTATCTTCTGAATTATTGTGAACCAATGAAAGAGCTTTGGCTATTGAGTGGTATAGAAATTAAAATAATAATAACAATAATAGGAAAGATTGCAACAGTAGGGGCTTTTTCGTTTAGGAAAAAAAGGTGAATAAGTGGGGGGGTATGATAGAGGTTTATAACATTATGCATGGTGTGGAGAGAATGGAATGAGAATTGTTTCTCCACTCAAAATACTAGAACTGGAATAATCCAATGAAGCTGAATGGTGGGAGTTTCAGGACAAACAAAATGAAGGGCACCTTCACACAATGCATACAATATGGAGTTCACTACCACAGCTTGTACTAATGATCTTCTGTCATCTTGTTCACTTGCTTCACCAATCACCACCCACACATGGCTTGTGTCTCTTGATTCGCACATCTGCAGATACGGAATCATGGAATAGTAGGGTTGGAAGAGGCCTACAAGGCCATCAGGTCCAACCCCCTGTCCAAGTCAGATCATCCCTGACAGATGGCTGTCCAGCCTCATCTTGAAGACCTCCAGTGTGGGAGAGCCCGCCACCTCCCTAGTCATTGGTTCCATTGAAATGGGAGGGGAATTACTCATGAGTGTTTCCTGGGTTAGATTCATGGTTTGAGGGTTAAAAATGAATTAACAACCCACACATCCTTCCCCCTCATTTGAGAACCTATGGTGAAGGGAACATAAACCATCAAGATGAGGTTGTGACATGCATGCTTTGTTTTACCAAAAAAAGATGGGATGTAAATGTCCCAATAAACAAAACAAACAAATAAGTAAATCTAAGTCCTGGCATGGGGAAAAGGTGTGTTGGAATTAGGAATGGATGGATCAGACTATTTTTAGACTGTATCCATTTAACATGCCTTCATTCATAAATCCTAAATCAGTTCTTTTCCATTTCTGCATGAGAGAGGGAAGGGGTGTTGAAAATAAATCCACATGAGAATTTCTGTATTTTATGCACATTTTATCTTAAAATATGCATTTGGGTAGATTTTTTAAGCTGAAAACTGCATCACAAAATTCAGAGAAATGCAGAATCAGAAGGAGAACTCTGTTCTGGAGTGCACATTAGTGTGAAAGGTGCAAAACCAGGGCAGTTCAGATCAAATGAAATCACTGGGCATCCCTGGCTGGAATATCTGGCTAAATTGGAAGCTTCCCAGTTCATGTCTGCAGTTGTATTGGATGAATCTTTCTTGACTCCAGCAAAAGCATTTCCTTGCTGAGAGTATGTTGTCATACACTGCAGCACTCTTTAATACATTCTTCTGCTATTTGTGGGGTTCTAACTGCATATCATTTGAAAACAGTCCGGAAACGTCAGCTGGTCCAAAATAGAGCAGCAAGATTGTTAACAGGGACTGGCCAGTGAGCTCATATTACTCCAGTACTTTTCCAGCTTCACTGGCTGCCAGTCCATTTCCGGGCCTGATTCAAAGTGCTGGTGTTAACATTTAAAGCCCTTAATGGCTTGGGGCCAGGTTATCTGAAGGATCACCTCCTCCCATATGTGCCTGCCTGGACCTTAAGATCATCGTCAGTGGCCCTTCTCCATGAGCCCCTGCCAAAGGAAGTGAGGCAGGTGGCTACTAGGAGGAGGGCCTTCTCTGCTGTGGCACCCCGGCTCTGGAATGAGCTCCCTAGTGAGATTCGCCTGGCACCTACATTGTATTCTTTCTGGCACCAGGTGAAGACCTTTTTATTTTCCCAGGCGTTTTAACATTTTAGCTCTTTAGATTATTAGCTTTGCTGTTTTAAATCTGTATTTTAAATCCCTGCATTGCTGCTAGGTTTTATTCTGGTTTTACTCTGGTTGTATTGTTTACTGTGGTTTTAATGTTTTAATTTTTGTGAACCACCCAGAGGGCTGTTGGGCGGTATAGAAATAAATAAATAAATAAATAAATAAATAAATATCATATTGATAATAATTCACTTAAGATAAATAATTCAATATGCTTTGTGATCTCACTATACCCACAGTGTCATCACTGGGTAGCTTAATGTGTAAGGAAGAGGAATGGCATGGGGACAGGAAGTAAAGAAGACATTATAAATGTATTCATGAGGGATTCTGAAATGTACTAACTACTAAATTGAATCAGTCACTTCAGCTGTGGGAAATGACCCATGCATCGAGCAGGGGGTTGGACTTGATGGTCTTGTAGGCCCCTTCCAACCCTACCGTTCTATGATTCTATGAAGTCTCAGCTCTCAAGAAGGAGGATGAAGGAAGCTGTGGTGTTGTTCAGGTACTAATAAAAGAGATCAACTTGGTTTCTTGCAGAACAAACCATAAACTAGACCCTTTGGTCAGTGTTCTTAAAGAGAAAATGTGGCTGAATGTAATGAATTGGTTGTGAGTCATCATAAATAATCTCGACCTTCACTGAGATGCCCTGAAGAAAGAAACAAGGCTTGATGATTCCAGCACATTTGAACAGGAGACCTTCAAGCAAGGTTGTGGGATGTGCAGCACTTAAAAAAGAAACAGAAGAAAAATCAGAAAAGTTGAATGCTGTAACCAGCATAAGCTATGCAAAGATACACTCAAGAAATACAAGACCACTGCTCATCATGGGGGGAAAGGGAGGCTATATTCAGAGCACTGTGATTTCAACACCATACCTATTTACCTGGGCAGGGGCCTCATGCGACACTTACTTCTGAGTAGACTTGTATAGGATTTCACTGTAGTAACCCATTGCCTGGAGATCTTCACTGGAGATCCTTCTCACCCCCACCCCTCTTCAGAGTGGGCATTTTCCATTCATTTTCAAGCCTACATATGTGCAGTATAACTGAACTCAATGCATATTCTTTATCCTTTCAGTTCCATCTTCCTCTCCTCTTTCTGTTGGCTCTTCTGTGCCAGACTTAGATTCTAGACTCTCTGAGACAGAGACCTGCCTTCTTGTTGTTACTCTATAAAGTACCATGTGCATGGATGGTGCTATATAAAGGAATATGTTAATCAGTAACTAGTAACAATATTAGCTGAGCATCTTTGAGATGATGAATCCTATGCCCAAAACCACAACTTGCTCTTTTTTTTTTTCTTCTTTTTCTGTTCCTGGGCTGAATACACACATGCACCTGTCTTTCAACACAATCCTGTCAGGTGTATAATTGAGAAGGGACTGTTGGGAATATTGCAACCTCATCTGCAAGTTACAGGAAGGGGGCAGTGTTGCAGTTAGCTAGCTAATGCATGAGAATTGGGGGCATAGCTAGCCTTAGGATCTCTATAGCCTACAGTTTCCTGCTCCTACCCTTCCCCCCCCCCTGCTCTTTTCCAGTGCTGGGGGATATGTGCTTGCTCTGCCGTCTCTCAGTCCTGCCTGTGTAGTGGAACACAAAATGGACTGAACAAACTATTTTAAAACCCTGCACTGTACCTGCATCTTTATGCAACAATATCTGAGTATAGCTGTTTTCTTTCCTTCACTAAAGAAATATGTGGTCTCTTCTGTGTGCATGTAGGACTGGTAAATGCTCATCCTGTTCTGCCTCCCCCTCCCTCTGCTAACTGCCTTTTTAGCTGGAGGCAGCAATACCAAATAATCCCATCAGGGACTGCATGATAGCCCCACCCCCACTGAATCCTGTGTCCCACATGATTGCCTGAGTTTCCAGGGTTGGCTCTACTATTAGACAGAATGAGGCAGCCACCTCAGCTGGATGCTGGGGTTGGGGTGACAGCAGACATTCCCCACAATTGCCCCTAAATCCCTAAACTAGCCTGCCCTTTGTTCTTTAAGCTAATTTGTTGTCCTCAGATGCGGTGGTGGAAGTTCTCCTGTTGACAGTGCCAATGTAAGACTCAACTGCTAGCCTAGTCGGATTGCACATGGAGCATGAGGAGTGCCATCTTGTCCTTTGTCTCAAGCAGCAAAATGTCTGTGGCTGGTCTTGTGCCACCCCCTTAATCTAGCCCTGCTTGTCTCCTAAGGAATATCTTAGAGTTGCAGCGGATTATGGGAACATGTTCTGGGGCACAAAGACTTCATGCAGGGACTTGGCTTAGCTTACTGTGCCTCCATGGGATCTGCACATTGCAAGGAATCATTTTTTTTTTTTGTGGCAGAGAATCTGTCTTTCAGGAAAACTAGGAGGGCTGTGCACCGCTTTGGCTGAAGCCTGAGCTCTGAGCCGAACCAAGGCACTTCATGCTATGTTGTGTCACTTCCAAGGTGAGGCAGAGGGGACACCAAGTGGGTCGGGTCACTCCGAAGTGCTTTGGCACACTTCGGAGTGATCCGGAAGTCCAGCTGTGCCACTGCCAGCCAGCCCCCAGGTCCTTATCTGGGCCCCCGGGAAGCACACCAGCAGCCATCTTGTTGTTCCAGGGAGTCACCATTTAAAAAATGGCAACTCCCTGGAACAACAAGATGTGTGCAAGTATGGATCCTGAGGGTTCAGGGACTGGCAGCAGCAGTGACTCCCTGGAACAACAAGATGGCTGCTGGCACGTGTCCTAAGGGCCCAAGGAAGGATCTGGGAACTTGTGTGTGATGGGGGGGGAGCAGGATTTGGCCATCTGGATTCTGCTTTGGCTCCAGCAGCTGAAGTGTGCTGCGGGGTAGGGATGTCAGAGAATTCCGCCACAGATCTCGGTGAGGCCGAATTCCAGTGCATTCGGCCCCCCGAAATCCATGGCGGAATGAAGCCCCCCCCCCCGCCCCATGAAAGCCATGCAAAATGGGACACCTACCTGCTGCTGTTCGCGCTGCGTTATGAATGGTGGCCGCCATTTGCTTCTTCATTATAGCCGTGATAGGCTACGTAAATACTTACGTAAATACTTATGTAGCCTATCACGGCTAACGCAGGGACGCCATTTGCATCCCTGCGGAAGCCGTGATAGACTGCGTAAATATTTACATAGCCTATCATGGCCCCCCCAAAAAGGGAACACAAATGGCGACCACCGTAGCTGCCACCATTTGTGTCTGCCATTTTGGGGTTTTTTTTTGCCTTGATAGGCTATGTAAATATTTACGTAGCCTATCCCGGCAAAATACAGGGACACAAATGGTGGCGGCTATGGCAGCCGCCATTTGCGTCCCTGTGCAGGCTGCCCAGCAGCTGGATATCCAGCTGCAGACAGCCCCGGCTGATGGCTCTGCGGAATCGCCATGGAGCGGAGTCGTCCGGAGAGAATTTTGGGGGGAGGGACAGAGCGCCTCCCCCCACACCGCGAATGTCCCCCTTCGAAAAAGTAATTGACTTTCGTACATCCCTACTGCGGGGGCCCCAAATCAGCACAAAGCAAATTGGGCCTACCTCGGAAGCACCAATGTGGCCTCCGAGGTGGATTGGGGAGGGGGGTCCCTGCACAGCCCTAGAAACTAGTACACCAATACTGAACTTTTCACTGAGGAATGAACCTCCAATCAGTTGAGAAACCCCAGGGTTCCCCAGAATGCCATACCATAAAACATCATAGTTAGAAGTCTCTGCTGCCTGCATATCAGTTTAGCTTTTGTCCCATTTTAGACATTAAATTGTATCCCTGATGCCAAGTGGAGGTATTGTCTATGTATGGGTATAATAGGTAAAACTTCCACCCTTTTCTTCATTAGTCAGCATAAATCTTAAGACTGGCTTAGAAATTATGAAGATTGGGGGGGGGGCGGGTCAGTAGTACAGCCCCTGCTTTGCATGCAGAAGGTTGAAGAGTCAATCCCCAGCTTCTTCAGATAGGTCTAGGAAAGACTCCTGCTTAAAACCCTAGAGATCTGCTGCCAGTCCATGTTGACAATACTGGGCTAGTTGGACCAAAGGTCTGACTCAGTATAAGGCAGCTTCCTATGTTCCTAACGTATACTTAGGGGTGTACGAAACCCCACTTACCTGGCTCCGCTAGGCTTCTTGATGGGGGGGAGGCGCTCCGTGCCTCCCCCCCGGAATCTTGGTTGGCCGGCTCCGCTCTGCGGCCAAGCCACGGAGCCGCCGGATGGCTCCATCCACCCACAGCCAGACATCCGGCTGCTGGGCAGCCTTGCAGGGACGCAAATGGCGGCTGATGTAGCCGCCTTCATTTGCGTCCCTGCAGTGAGCCATGATAGGCTACGTAAATATTTACGTAGCCTATCATGGCAGCGGGGAAAAAAAAAACAGCATATGCAAATGGTGGTAGCCACTGCCATTTGCGTACACTGGGGTCCCCCCCCCCGCCATGATAAGCTACGTAAATACCTACGTAGCCTATCACGGCCTCAGGGACAAATGGCGTCCCTGCATTAGCCGTGATAGGCTACATAAGTATTTACGTAGCCTATCACGGCTGAAGAAGGAGGAAATGAATGGTGGCCGCAGGATGGCCGCCATTTGCACAGCAGCGCGGACGGTAAGGATGGCCAAGAATTTCTCCCTGAAACTTTGGGGTGCCAAGTGCCAATGCATTCGGCCCCCCGAAATTGGTGGGGAAATTCTCCGCCGGCCCCCCGCCCCCCCGGGATGGGATTTACCATGGCTGAATGTCCCTCTCGGCGGCGGGTCCTGGCGGCGGTTCGGCGACGGTTCGTCAGGGGCGGGGGCAGCGGCCGGTCTCCCGACCGGCTGCCGCCACTGCCATTGCAAAAAAAAAGAGTAAAGTTAAAAAAAAAAACACCCCCGTGATAGGCTACATAACAATTTACGTAGCCTATGACGGCTAGATTTCCAAAGTCAGCCGTGATAGGCTACGTAAATCGTCACGTAGCCTATCACGGGTGACTTTGGAAAAAAAAAGCGCGTACACAAATGGCAGCGGCCCATGGGCGCCGCCATTTGCGTTCCTTATTTTGGCACGTCTACGTTCCTTATTTTGCTTTCCTTATTTTGGCATGTCTATTTGCCTTGCCCTTATTTTCACCGTAGTCTACGTAAATCTTTACGTTGACTAGACATGCCAAAATAAGGAACGCAAATGGCGGCGCCCGTGAGCCGCCGCATTTGAGTACGCGCTTTTTTTTTCCAAAGTCACCCGTGATAGGCTACGTGACGATTTACGTAGCCTATCACGGCTGACTTTGGAAATCTAGCCGTGATAGCCTATGTTAATCGTTACGTAGCTTATCACGGGTGTGTGTGTGTGTGTGTGTGTGTGTTTACTTTTTTTTCGTGGCCGGGTAAACGGGGCGCTTCTACCTGGCCTGAATTTCACCGGCGAGGGATGGGGCGCCTCCCCCCCGGCCTGAATTTCGGCTGGGCGAGGCGGGGCGCCTCCCCCCCACCTGAACTTCGGGGGGAGAACCAAAGCGCCTCCCCCCCACCGCAAAGCAAGCTTCGAGAACAGGTAAAGGACTTT
Organism: Heloderma suspectum; assembly: GCF_057233095.1. NCBI lineage: Eukaryota > Metazoa > Chordata > Lepidosauria > Squamata > Helodermatidae > Heloderma > Heloderma suspectum. Next base: position 10,164,427 of record NC_139466.1, read on the forward strand.
CGTCCATCCCTAGTGGACGGGAGCAGGTAAGTGGTCCGTTTCGCACGCCTTTCGTGGGTTGGGGGGGCAGGGGCTTCGTTCCGTGATGGGTTTCGGGGGGCCGAATGCACTGGCATTCGTCGTGGAATTCTCTGACATCCCTACATATACTGCTTGTGGGATTCTCACAGACATCTAGTAGGCCACAATGGGAAACAGGATGCTGAACTAGATTCGCCTTTCATCTGATTCAGCACAGTTTCTTCTTAATGACCAATAAACCTTTTTCTTTTCTGATATTTTAGGGAACAATTTCTCCTCACTTTCTCCATAAAGGCCTTCTCCATGAATTACAAAGGCCAGAGTGCCTGTTTGCTCAAATGAACAAAATGATCATTCTTGCGATTTTTAAAATGCTCACACGCAGGCAAATAAAATCAAATATCAACTAACTTCTGATGAATCCTACAGGTCAGTCAATAAAAATAAAGGTTCACTATTTAAAATAAGCTGAAAATCCCAGCTAACAAAGCACCTCTGGTTGATTCCGAGACATGCAAGTTGCTTTGCTGACATATGGCTAAGTTATTGATCCAGACAAAAATACAACAAGAGAGTATATAACATACTCCACAGCAATCCAGAATGTCACATTACATTAGTAACACGCTATATCAGAAGGCGGCACTTGTACTTAGACATGTCTGTGCCTAGAGATCTTTAAATGCTGGTGGTATGGAATAAAAATCATTATGGCTTGTTCTGACAAGAAGCAAATGTTAATACTACCTTTCCATCAGAACCCCACTAGGAAGTTCTTCACACCCAAATGTTTAAAGCTGAGCTTAACTTGAGACGTCATATTCTGGATCTAATTCCTGATATTAAAACATATATAGGTCTTCAACTTTATTCACAGTACTGTTTAGGGAAGAAGAAATCTGTCAATTGAAGTTTCTCATTTTCCAGTCTCAGGTTTGGTCCGTCTCAAATAGGGATTGTTGGACCCACCTCGCCAAGCACCATCATCTGCTTTCTGTGTGAGCCCCTGGTAGGGATGGTGGAATTCCATCATGGACCCCAATGAGGCCATATTCCAAAGAATCCAGCCTCTGGAGTACGTGGTGGAATGGGGCACTCACCTCCATCTCCCTCCAGAATCTGTCCATGCAGCGATCCTGCAGAGCTTGCCACCGGGTCTACATCACTGACGATACGGCTGGCTGCCATTGCCATGCCGTATCACTGGGCTAACTCCAGATGCAAATAGTGTCCACTATTAGGGATGTCAGAGAATTCCGCCATGGATCTTGGGGAGGCCGAATGCCAGTGCATTCGGCCCTCCGAAATCGGTGGCGGAACTGTCTGTCCCCCCCATCCCCCCGGGACGAGACTTACCTGGGGCGGATCTTCCTGGTGGCAACAGCTGTGGCGGCTCCGGTGGCGGCTGCGGCGGCGGTTCGGCGGCAGCGGCTGTGGCGGCCTGTCTTCTGACCGGCTGCCGCTGCCGCCATTTCCAGTTGAAAAAAAAAAAGTGATAGGCTACGTAAATGTTTACATAGCCTATCACGGCTGACTTAAAAACAAAAAACGCGCGTATGCAAATGGCGGCGGCCACGGCTACCGCCATTTGCGTTCCTTATTTTGGCACGTCTTAGTCTACGTCAAGATTTACGTCGACTAAGACGGCGAAAATAAGGGGAACGCAAATAGCATAGCGTACATGCGTTGTTGTTGTTTTTTAAGTCAGCAGTGATAGGCTACGTAAACATTTACATAGCCTATCACGGCTGACTGCAGGGACGCAAACAGTGGCAGCTATGGCCGCCGCCATTTGCATCCCTGCTAGCCGGCGGCCAGATGTCCGGCTGCTGGCAGAGCCGGCCAGCAGCTCCGCAGAATCCCTGCGGAGCACAGCCGGCCAGCCAGGATTCTGGGGGGGGGGAGGAAAGGAGCCCCTCCCCCCCATCCAGGATTCTGGGGGGCCTCCCCCCCATCAACATAATCCGCGAAAAGTGTGTTTCGTACATCCCTATCCACTATGCCATTTGCGGCCTTAAAGTTAGATTAACCTAAATGCAGCTGTAAATGGCTGAATTTAGGCTAACCTAACAGCTTTATGACCGCAAATGGCTTCCACTACGCCATTTGCTTCCCTGGTTTTTCATGCGATAGGCTACGCAAATATCTACGTGAATATAATTTTTGTAGCCTATTGCATGAAAAAACAGGGATACAAATGGCGTAGTGGACACCATTTGCGGCCATAAAGCTGTTAGATTAACCTACATGCAGCCATAAATGGCTAAATTTAAGTTAACCTAACAGCTTTACGGCTGCAAATGGCATAGTGGATGCCATTTGCATCCGGAGTTAGCCCAGCGATATGTCACGGCAATGGTGGCCAGCTGTATCACCAGCAATGTTGACCCAGCAGCTGGCTCCAGAGGATCGCCGCGGAGCGGAGCTGGCCTGGACAGATTCCGGGGGGAGGGACAGATTGCCTCCCCCCAAGGGCAGATTCCCACCTGGACCAGCAGGTAGGGAATCTGCCCATCCCTAGCCCCTGGACGCTCAGCAAGTGCCCAACAACCACCACGGGTTTCTCTGTAAATGTAATGTTGCATCAATGGCAGCCGTAAAGGGGCCATTTATCCAACATTACAGGAGTAAATGGTCCATTTACTCCTGTTATGTTGTGTGAATAGCCCCTTTTACAGCTGCCATTTATGCAACATTAATTTTACAGAGAAACCCGGGCCACAATTTTTAGGCAAAATGGCATTTCCCTAAGGGGACAGGCGGCTGCCGGGAGCTCATAGACTGTGTGAGCACCTGGCAAATGGGTCCAGGTAAGTGGCAGTGGCTCGGCAAGTGGGGTCCATGGGGCCAAGTGTGTGTGTGTGTGTAGGGGGGTTGTCTGTCAGACTCCACCCCCTTTCATACTCCTGCAACATCCCTCATCTCATACTCTGAGAATTTGCTTTAAAAGTTTGCATGAAAATGCTTAAGCACCGTTGTGCACATTTCTTGTAATACATGCATTTCTTGTATGCGTTGTTGCCTAATATACACATTTTGTGAGCAATTTTCCTAATACAATGCATTTTAAACTGTATTTTCCCTAATATACTGTACAGATTTTTGTAGGGTTATTTTTCAAAATGCTTGGAGAACTCCATTGTAAAATCGCAGTTTAGGGCTCTGTGCATCTTTGGCAAGAAACCCAAGCTCTGAGTTGAAGTGGGGCAACTCGGGCTGCTTAGGGCCACCTCAGAGGTGAGGCGGAGGGGGCACGAAGCCACACAAAATGAAGCAGGTTGCTCCAAAGCGCTTTGGTGCAGCACTTCATCACGATCCAGGAGCCCAGCCACCATGCCCTCACCACTGCTGCCGCCCTTCCCCAGCTCCTTAACTGGGACCTGTGGATGCATGCCAGAAGCCATCTTGTTGTTTCAGAGGGGGAGAGCCATTTTATTTCTGGAAATACAGGGAGTTGCCATTTTCAAAATGGCTCCCCGTATCCCCCAGAACAAGACAGCTGTTGGCATGCATCTAGAGGGCCTAGGAGCTGGCAGCACCCCCCCCCCCGGTGGCACTGGCAGCAGAAGCAGCAGCACCCCCCCTGCAGTACTGCCAGTAGTGATGGCTGCACCAGCAGCGGGTCCCCTTGTGACCCCCTCCCCCGGAACAAGCCTAAGGACACAGAGAAGGAGCTGGGGGCTGGGCAGCGTGTTGGGGGGGAGTGGGATTCAGATATCTACATCCTGCTTTGGCTTCATAGGCTGAAGCGAGTCACCCCCCCCCCCAATCAGCCCAAGCTGAATCGGGCCTGTCTTGGAAGCCCCGAAGTGTCCTCTGAGTCGGATCAGGGGGGTCCATGCACAGCCCTAGCGTGAATTTCAAACTAACAAAGTTTTGATTCACATTGTGATTCAAAAATGTGCAATGTGCGGTTTGCATTAAAACACAAAACAACAGATTTCTCCTCCATCTCTGCTTTGGTCCTGGTCACTAGCTTTTTGTAATCACCACTACCTCTTTCTGTAGTATGTACCTCTCCTTGAGATGGGCGAACGCCACTCAGATCACCTCAGAAGGTTTTCTGTGTACCCAAGGATTCAAGGAGAATTTTGTGTATAGGTTGGACCTGTGGCTTTCTCAGTTATCCATGAGAAAGGTTGGGTGGGGAGACAAGTATGGGAAATATTCCTGCCCCCACACACATCCTCCCTGATAGTTTCTTCCCTTCCCACTTGTTGTAAGGGGAGAAAGGAACCAATGGTAGGGAGGTTTTGCTGGGTGCAGATGTCTTCTAGGAAGGTTTGCCATTTCCCTAGAACACTACTTGGAATGATTCTGTGTCACAATATTCTGTCATTCTGGGACATTATTGGAAAATAAAAATGGTGGCTGGCTGATGAAGGGAGGGTACAGGAGTGCCAAAGGGAAGCCTTAGAGGTGCCGATGAGTGTTACATCTCCCACCTTTGAGATATGCCCTCTCACATCCCAAAAACAGATAACTGAGTGGGTTATTTTTTCCCTCCTCTTTCTCCATCAAACACTCCCCAGCCCCAGCTTCAGCCCACCCCACATTCTCTTTTGAGAATGTTTGGCCCAGCACAAACTTATGGCATCTCCAGACACATGATGTAGTGGTGACTCAGAAGGCTTTAAAGGGGGATTGAGCAAATTTTTGGAAGAGGATAATTTTACCAGTGGCTGTAAGCTATGACAGATAGCTTTATTTCTATCCCTATGTTGGAATTTGTAGAGCACAGGCTTCTGCTCCTGAGACCCTCAAAGCATCACCGCCATGCCCAGAAGTAATGTACCCCTAAATGCCCATTGCTGGGTGTGTACAGGGGAGAGAGAGAGCAGGGTAAAGCAACTGTCTCCATACGCTGCATGTAGGTTTCCAGTGCTGGATCCCTGCCATATATACTTCATAGTTCAAATCCCCCTGGTTCTGATCCCCAAATGAGCAAGGTTGTACAGTTTCTTTGCAATGCAAGATTGATGATATGAATTGTATGGACATTAAGGTCACCTTAGCATCTTGTAGCAAACTTTACACTAATTCAGTTGTGCTGCTAAACACAATTAAGCGTATATGATGTACAGACTGTGTAAACACAGATTATCAGGTGCCTTTTGTTCTGTCATCTGCTCACAGACAGATGCATTGTTTTTGTCTGTTTGTTTCTGGTCTAGCAGGAAAATACAGAAATACATACATAAGAGGTTTCATACCAATTTGCATAATTTACCTTAGTACGTAACATTTGGCATATTGTCCCCCATTCCATTCAACTTTTCCTCAGCAGAAATTTGCATATTTCCCTATGAATAAATATGCATAAAATTCAGGAAAGTTAAAAACAAACAAACAAACATCCACAAGTCCACGGACTTTGTGCGGCCTGTGGGGGTCACTCTGCAGTGGATTCCACAGGTCGGATTCTTAGAAATCCGATTCATTTTAGTTCATCCCAAATCTCTCTCTCTCTCTCTCTCTCTCTCTCTCTCTCTCTCGTATACATAGATGGTTTGTGCATCCTCTTTCTACTCTGAAAAACAAAGGGGGAAAGTGTGTGTGTGGGGAGAGAGGAGGTTTTCAAGGAACACTGAGCTTGATCTGAGCTGTGTGACTAATTGTAGCGGAGAAAGACAGCGCAAACCCATTTAAACAGGGTAGTATTGTTATATCAGATTATAACATGACCTTCCCTTTTATACTCATAAACACCTATGTTACATAAACAACATTTTTGACCTTCACTGTGGGGCGGGGGACATGAGTCATGGAGAGAATTGTAATAGTTCTATAGTGATGCATAAAATGCTGCTATTTGAGCATCTATTCAATTTGATTGTTTATTTTTGAGGCAAGGTAAATGAGTTTGACATGGTCCAACCGAGAGGCAGGCAGATGGGAACATGAGTCCATTTGATTGGCTGCTTTGCAGTGTGCAAAATGGGCTGGTTGCTTCACCTACCAGTCCCAAGGGAGGCATATCTGAATGGATGCTTTGAACTACTAATACATTAATACTGCTTTTATCCTGCCCTTCCCCAAAGGAGCTCAGAGCAACGTTCATGTTTCCCTCCCACTGTTAGTCTCACAAAAACCCTGTGAGGTTGGTTAGGCAAAAAGATAAAGCCTGGCCACTAGGGATGCTGGAAAATTCCACCATGGACTCAAATGAGGCCAGATTCCAAAGAATCTGACCTCTGGAGTCCACGACAGATCACCCACACTTACCTCCAGCCCAGGTCTGGAAGACATCCCGTGGAGTGGCTCTCCAGCTCCCTAGTCCCTAAACAGCTTCAGTTTAGGTCAGACTCAGTGCTTTATGGCCACAAATGGCTTGCAATACACCATTTACAGCTGTAGTTTCCCTGCGATAGGCTAATGGAAGCCACTATTAGCATATTGCGTCATATAGGGAGCAGGAGAGCTGCTCTGCCAACTCCAGCGGATGTGGCTGGGCTCCAGAGGATTCCACAGGGCCCCGAGCAACCCAAATTGCCCCTCCACGGAACCCCCCCAAACCCAACAGTGTGGGTTTCGTACATCCCTGCTGGTCACCCTGGTCACACTATGAGCTTTCTGGGGATATGAATCTCATAGTCTTATTTTGACACCATAACCACTACATCATGCAGGGTCACAAAACACCTTGATGTCTCCACTGGAGGAGGAGGTAGAGATGGGATTTCAATCTCATTCCTAGAAATGGCTACAGGAGAGCTGCTTACCTCCTCTGTGCAATCCTCCCTGATTATTATGTGACATCAGCATTGTTCAGGTGTTAATGCCCTTATGTGATGAGGGGAGAGCAAGGATGTGCTCTTTGGCATTGTCCCACCTGGCCCACTGCCCTCCATATGTTGGAGGGTAAAGGTCTGCAGCAGAGAGCCTGCTGTAGTCATATAAGCTCCTGTTCTAATCTGCCTCTGTCTTGGAAAGAGTGAACGTCACTGGATACTGCTGAGGCCTTGGTTACAGGGTTTCAATATGGATCAGGTCTTTTGGGGTTTTTTGGCAAGTCAGGTTTCCCAGGAAGGTAGGAACAGGAGGAGGACAGTACCATGGAGAGCCCCAAGTGATGCTGGGTCTGGAAACCAGACAGGGTTGTCTATATGTTGCTCCAACAAGCAACAGATAATGAATGAGCATTAAGTAGGGGTTTTGTTCCCTTTGGGCTGGTTAGCCCCACCTCCTCATTGACAAAGGCCTTTGATCTTAAAAGGTTCTGGTCTTTTTCTTTTCTTTTCTTTTTTAATCAATGAATTGGGATACGCTGTGGCATGCTGCTGCCTTCATCAATGGATTCCTCTGACTCTGAGAATGACAATGCAACCTGCTCTGAATGTAGGTCCAGAAGGTATCCAAGGGGATTCCTAGAGAACTGGGTCCTGTGGAGGTTGCATCCTTGTTACACTTTTCTATAACCAGATCATTTCCCCTGAAGCATTAGCTTCTTCAGAGCCTTGTCTTCTGAGGATGAGAGGCCAGGATCCTCTGAGGATAAGGGTTTGGGGACCTGGTCCATGATAATTGGTCCCCATGCCATTCACAATGCTGATAGTGCAGAGTTCTTAATCATGCAGGGAGCATATATGGATACAGCACATTCCCAGCTGCAGACTTTCTCCTCCAATGGTAACTATCTGAGGTGGTGAGGACAAGATTTACACAGTCCATACATCCCTACTCTAAGCCCACTCCAAACAACACAGGCTTTGCAACTTTTCCCTTTGAGGCCTTCCCACAGTAACTTGGTATGGGCATTTAAAAGTCCAAGTTAGTCTTCAGTTTAAACCCTATTACATCCTAACCCTTATTACTTGGGATGGGGGAAATCAATGCAGTATAATAGAGGAAGGGACAGTGTGGCCTTCATAAATGGAGATTTTTGAATGGTGATCATCCCTTGCATACTGATAATAGTCCTGAAAGAGCTTGGAGTTGCTGGAGACTGGATAACTTTCTTCTATCATGATTTTCAACAATTTTAGTTCCCAAAGAAACTCCATGGTGGCTCAAAATCAATATGATTTCTGTTCCATTATCTTTGTGATTGGTTTGCATTGCCGTCAGAACTACACAAAAGAAGAAATAAATACAATACAATAAAATAAGGACATTTCTTTCCCTGTCTCTGACTGACTGGGAAAATGTATTTAGATCTTTACATGTTCCATTATGAAGCTATTTCCCCCCACCCTTTCTTCAAGTCATTTCATTTACTCTGATTTTTGGAATGAGCCAAAGGATTCTTGTCTGAAACTCTAGTCTAGACATGCCGGGGAGGGGGGGATCTATTTTTTGAGGTAATGACATATCAGAAAGCAAGAGAAGAAAGAACATAAAATTCACAACATCCAGATTGGCTTCTGGGGATTAATTCTCTCAGCAGCAATGGAAAAAGCCTACCAGGCTACCAGCCAACATTCCCAGAGGTGAGCGATCATGAGGTTTCATCCTAAAACTGGCAACAAAAAGCTGGCAACATTCATACAGTTCTCAATCCCAAGAGCAATGAATGTTGTTTTGCATGGCATCCCCACCCGAAGAATATTTTAATCTCACCAAAGAAATGGGTGGAGTGAGAGAAAGACCAAGGAGGCATGATTAGGACTGGGCTCCAGACCTAGATGCTTTGTAAAGTTCTCCTTACTGTCCCTGCGTTGGTGTTGATTAGGAATGGATGAATCTGTCTGTTTAGCTCTCTGTAATATCCACATTTTCTCAAGTACAGATTCATTCCATCTCATTTCTGCATCTGCTGTGAATCGTGGATTGTTTTTTAAGTCCACAGGACAATTCATTCACATTTGCATGCACAATTTTCATACATATGACCATGTGTATGCAGTTCACCCTAATAGAAGTATTTTCCCCTAACGTATGCATTTTTGCATGCAGTTTTCCTTAACGTATGCATTTTGACACATTGATTGGAGAACTATATCCTAAAATCTAGAGAAAGATGAATAAAAAAGGTAAAAAGGTAAAGGTGTCCCCAACCAGTCGTGTCCGACTCTAGGGTGCGGTGCTCATCCCCGTTTCTAAGCCAAAGAGCCAGCGCTGTCCAAAGACGCTTCCATGGTCATGGTCGATGACTGAACACCGAGGTGCACGGAATGCTGTTACCTTTCCTGCCGAGGCGGTACCTATTTATCTACTTGCAATTTCTTGCTTTCGAACTGCTAGGTTGGCAGGAGCTGGGACTGAAGACGGGAGCTCACTCCATCACGCAGCAATCAGGTCTCGAACTGCTGTCCTGCCAACCTTCCGGTCTGCAGTTCAGCATCTTAACCACTAAGCCACCGCAGCCCTTCAGAGAAGGATGAATACTAAAGGATAATTGCATTAGAGTATGTGTATTACTTTGAGAAGAGCGAATTAGGTTGGTGCATATTAAAAGTTTCTCCTCCTTCCCTAGTGTTGATTACCTTAAGAAGAAAAACCATAACTGCTTCCAGATGTTGAAGCCTGACTCATCTAGGTTGCAGCTACTCAGGGCAAATTAGAATATAAGAAGAACCTTGCAGAGTCAGACCAAAGGTGCATTAAAGTCTGGCATTCCCATTTCCAGAAACAATGGGAAGAATCTTCCCTCAAGCACACAAGCAGAACACGACTGGCAATAGGCAACACTACTGATGGTCAGAAGATTTAGGACACAGAAAAGCAAGTCCTATTTCACACAATACTGTTAAGGATGCCTGGGAAATGGGCTTCAGTGGGTTTTTAACCCAATTTTACTCAGTTCACATCTTATGGAACCAAGCATGGATTACAGGGCCAATGTCAAGGTAGGTAGAGTTGGGCACCTGCCAAGGGCCCACACCCCAACATGGGCCCACTGACAAGAGCCCCCCGGAATCACTGCTCCTCTTCACCATTGCAACCTGCTTGTTCACCTGCCCAGACAGCAGTGGTGGTGAGAAGGAGGAGCAGTAGATGCCCCTGCCTTGTTGCTAGCTGTCTGCTTGGTAAGCAAAGCAAGCATGTGGTAGCAATTATGAGAAAGAAGATAAGGGCAAAGCAGCTGGTGGCAACAGTGGTGAGAAAGTAGACTCACTGAAAGAGAGGACCCATTGAGAGTGTCTTGGTCAAAGCTCAAAGGCCCTCAAAAACCTGGAGCCAATGGTGATGGGCTTGAACAAAAACTGTGGTTCAAGTCTGTACATTTCCAAGCTTGAGATGTCATTCATAGAACACAAAAGATGTGTTCAAAAATGTGTATATTTGAAAAATGTGTATGAAAAAATGTGTCTTGTTGAATAATGTGCACAAACAGCATTTAAACAATCAGAAGTAAATGTGTACATTTTGAAAAATGCAAATGGAAATATACATTAATTGTCATACAAAAGAAAATATAAGGAAACAACAACAACAACTCGATATGAACAAAAGTTGGAATGAGCTTTGATTTGAGATGGATTTTGGAGAACCTCAATGAACTCTGGTTTTGTTTATCTGCACTGCACATCTCTGTTGTTAACACACACCCCAAATTCTCCAAGGGCTGAGAAGTTATGTGGTAACAGTGTTTACCCACCTTTGGTGTCCTTTGGAAGTAGGACACTGGAGGCTTATGAGTGTTTTGTAATATTTGTGTTTATCTACAAATATACAGGTAGAAGGACTTTAAACACTCCAATAGATAGTCAGAGTCCATTGCTTCCACATCAGATCTCTAAGAAGACTGCCAGGACCTTAAGATTATTTGATGAAGCCCAAATGAAGCTCTCTGTTATTAGGAATGTATGAAAGTCACTTACCGTTTCACGGATCTGCTTCGTGGGGGGGGTGCTCTGTCCCTCCCCCTGGAGTCCTGCCCGGACTGCTCCGCTCCATGGAGATTCTGCGGAGCTGCCAGCTGGCTCTGCCCACAGCTGGACTTCTGGCCACTGGGCAACAGGGATGCTAATGGTGGCGGCCATAGCCACTGCCGTTTGCATCCCTGTATTTAACCATGATAAGCTACGTAAATATTTATGTAGCCTATCACGGCAAAGTAAAAAAAAACACGTACACAAATGGTGGTGGCTATGGCAGCCGCCATTTGCGTTCACTATTTTTCTCCGTTCTAGCCTACATAAATATTTACGTAGGCTAGAACAGCAAAAAATAGCGAACGCAAATGGCAGCCTCCATAGCCACTGCCATTTGCGTATGCTGCGCCCGGCTGCTGCCGACCAGGAGACCAGCTGCCGCCACCATCGCCACCGCCACACCCACTGCCGCCGAATCCGCCGCACCTGCCGCAGCCACAGATGCACCTGCCACGGCCACACCCGCTGCCACGGCCACATCAGCCGCATCCACCCCCGGTAAGTGCCATCCTGGGGGATTCCACGGGGGAAGCGGGGGGCAGGAGGCCGTTCTGCCATGGATTCTGGGGGGCCAGATTCTACAGAATCTGGCCTCACTGGAATCCGTGGCAGAATTCTCCGCCATCCCGATCTGTGATTCTGTCTTTCTCTCAACTGCAGCCTAACTTTTGTTTCCTTCACAGACACACAGGTTTCTCATTCCCCCTGGCTAGAAGATATGGGGAGGAAGATAAGGATGAATCATCTCCTCCAAACATCTCATCTCCCATGAAAACAACATGCCAACTGAACATTATGGGCTATCAACACTCTTATGTCAAGTCCAGGTTTTGCCACAGGGAAACCCACACTGAATCTGATAGAAAATCCATTACAACAGAATTAGCTAACCTGGATGGCTTTAAAAGAGGATTAGACAAATTCATGGAGGAGAGATCTGTCAATAGCTATCAGTCATGATGGCTGCTCTCACACTCATAAGCTGTTTACCACTGAATAAGAAGAGCTGCAAAGGAACTGCAGTGGGAGAAGGATAATAGGCTGCGTCCAGACTTAGTAATACTTAGGGTGGAGCCATACATAGAGTAGATCCATGAGTAACTTAAGTCAATGGATGTACTGTAAGCATGAGTAAGTCTGGATCCCATTGCTTCCGAGATTTATCAAGCTGACCACAGTTGGAAACAGACTGCTAAACTGGATGGACAGTTGGCTTGGTTGAGCAGAGCTCTTCCTTTCATGTTCTGAACAGCCTTCAGTTGTGTTATTGCAAAGCCAATCAGCCCTTATGGCATATATTAGAAGAGAGGCATGGACAACATTTTTGTCAACCATGCAACAATTCAAGTCCAAAGAAATGCCAGGCTACTATAGAAAGGGAGAGAAATTCAGTTTGTATTTTCAGGCAACTCATGCTTTAGGAACAGGTAGTCCATAACATGTTTTGTTTTGGTTTTTCATGTATTTTAACCATTCCCTAAATAGTCAAGGGGGAAACAATATAACAGTCTGGATAAAGCTGGTGGCCTCTATATGTGTTGGTCATGGATGATGGGAGTTGCAGTCCATCTCCATCTAGATGGCACCAATGGGGAATGGTAGCCTAGGATTTTGACTAGGTCATGACTCCAAACCAGACCCCCCCCCCCCAACACTAAAGGCTGGCAAATTTGTTATGGCATGCAATAATATGCATGAAAAGAACCTGCTATTATTTAAGGTGCTGTAAATCTTTTTTGTTGTTTGCTGCAAAAGACTAGCAAGGCTACACAACCCCCCTAGAAGCATCTTCATTGTATTTCCACCCTGCCAGATAGAAACAGTGAACAACTGTTAGTGAAGATATAGCATCCATAGCCAGTATATCACTGTTCTCACCTACCACAGATTAGCTGTCTGTACCGTGCCACTTCATATTGTAGGTGGGGCCGGGTGCAGATGTCACTGTATACTCTTATATGGGGGGGGGGAGATTCACATAGAAAATTAGTTTGTCAAGGAGAAGAGTAGCCTCACTTTCTTCCTGACACGGTAGGTTTCTGTGGGTAGATATTTTTATTTTATTTTTTATGGAGATGTATTTACTCAGGAATATTCACTTACAGACTTCAGCTTTCTTCACATGGAGTTTTTATCCTGCAATGGAGATGTCTCCTTCACAGAAGTTTACAGACTCTTTACATGACACCGTGTCCAGGGCATCTCCTGCACTAAATACCCTTTGTTCCATTTTTAAATAGATCACAGGTAATGAGCTATCAAATCACCCCGTTGTGTTCCATTTGAGTTTCCTCCATGAAAAGAGTAAAAGTGGCAAGAGGAGAAACAAGATCAATGAAAGAGAATGGAAGACTCAGATACAGGGAGAAGGAGGGGGAAAGGGACGGGGGAAGGAAGCAGGTGAAAACTGGAGTTGTTGTGATCCTACATTTAAAATGAAAGCAGAAAGCCCCGTATTAAATGCAGGATTTTAGGCTGGTGTAGAGATGGCCCAGGGGCCGCAGTGGCTTAGTGGTTAAGATGCTGAACTGCAGACCAGAAGGTCAGCAAGACAGCAGTTCGAGACCTGAGTGCCGCATGACAGAGTGAGCTCCCGTCTTCAGTCCCAGCTCCTGCCAACCTAGCAGTTCGAAAGCAAGAAATTGCAAGTAGATAAATAGGTACCGGTTCAGTGGGAAAGGTAACAGCGTTCTGTGCACCTTGGTGTTCAGTCATGCCGGCCACATGACCATGGAAGCGTCTTCGGACAGCGCTGGCTCTTCGGCTTAGAAATGAAGATGAGCACCACACCATAGAGTCAGATACGACTGGTTGAGGACACCTTTTTTAGAGATGGCCCTGATTCACCACACATTGGTAGAGATTGACTACCTTTTGAAAACTTGGTCAGAGAGTCTACTCTCCCTCAAATGCATATGTCACACTCATGTAGCTAGCTGTAAAATTCAAACTATGGCCAGTGGCCACATGTTTGAAATGTTGTCTGCAGGAAAAGCCACATGTACATGCAGCCACAGCTTTTGTAGCAACAGAAACAAGGACATGGATAAAGGAAATTGTGGGGAGGCCTTTGAAGTTAAAGTGGAATTAGTATCATTGCAAGCAAACAAACAAAAAACCTAGGTTTTGTTTGGAGCCAGCCAAAGGATATTACAGCAGACTGACAGATTAATCCAGTTCTGCAAAACTATTGAACAACTTCATACAGCAGGCATTATGTTACCTTGGATGCCTCCAAATAATAGGGGATTCAGGAACTAAAATTTAGTACAGTTTGGAGAAAACCAATGCATATATGCAAGGCTGTGGATGTAGCGCTAGTATCCCCCCCCCCCCCCGCTGCAATTCTATACACATTTTCCTGGGCACAATGGGACACATTTCTGAGTAGCAACATGTAGGACTGTACTTCTTCTCACAGAGAAGAAGATTTTTTTGAGCAAAGTTTGGAATATTTGACTCACTATCTCATTTCAGTTAAAAATAAAACTCAAGCTCCTGTATTATGCTTAGTTAGAGCAAGCAGGCATAAAGGGCCCTCTGCTCAGTTAGAGCAAAGGCCCCTTTATTCCTGTAATCTTGAGCCATTGCCCCTTTAAGGCAGCCATAGACACAACTTTAGATATGCAGAAATAACCTAGAGCCACAATTGTGTTCACAACTGCAGCTCAGTAAGGGGACAGACAGCGTCACAGGAGGAGGTAGCCCATTTGACTCCACCCCTTGCTCGGATTCTCATGCCACACCTAGGAGGGACCATCACCTAATGGAGGAACTGTAGCTCAGTGGGAGCATACAAGCTTTGCATGCAGAAGGGCCTAGATTCAGTCCCTGGCATCTCCAGTTAAAACAATTAAGTAGCAGGTGATCTGAAACAATTCTTCCTAGGATTCCAGAGAGGGAATCTCAATCAGAGCAAACAATATTGGGGCAGATGGACAAAATAATATGACCTCATTTGAGGCAGTTTCTGTTGTGTTCCTTCTATTTGGTTGGATATTTTTTTTTTAGTGTACAGGTATAGCTCCAGCTTCCTGACAATCATCAGCAACAGAAGTACTGGCCTGTGACTGCGGCTTCAGTAAGCTTCTAAAAGACACCTCTTTAATATTCCTGCAGTAGCATCTGCTATCTATAGCCTAACTTTCAGAACTGTTGAACTTTGCTCCATGTGTGACCTTGCTTTTTTTGAGAAAATGAATTTATTTATTTATTTACTTACTTACTTACTTATTTATTTATGTGCAGACTGATTCAAGGCAGTACTGCCACCGAGTGCCCCTCCAGTGACTTGTTCTACTACCTTCTCTGTTGTTTGAAAAAGAAAGGGACTCCCTTTTGCTCTTGCCATGGGGAACAAAGATAGAAACCTAAAGAGAACAGCTATCTAGAATCATGTAGATGTCACTGGAAATGCCCAATAGTCTCCTTTATGTTGGAGATCTTCAACATGTCATCAAAAACATCACATCAGATCTAAAAATTAATAAATAACATACACTGGTGTAGAAATACTACTTGAGAATCATGACATTAAAACAAGTCATGAAATTCCTTCTACACATACACAATATCATGGGGAAATTCTTAACTATTACCAACACACACACACACACACACATGAAAGAGAGAGAGAGGGGGAGGGAGGGAATGAATGAATGAATGAATGAGAATACAACCTGGGAGTGCATATGGAAATAGACCCTTTAACATCAGAAAGGGGTGTCTTTTGGTTCTGTTTCTCTTTTAAAAAAAATGATCTGAGGGAGGAAAAAATGATCTGAGGAGGGGGGATGGAGGGAGTGCATCCTGAAAGGTCTACCTTCTAATCCTAGGGCATGTTTTACCATGGTCTCCAAACACTGTGCTTTGGAGGAGAGCAAGGATGGGACTATAAGATGGCCATGCTTCCAACACCACCAGACTTCACTGTGAAAGAAAGCCTTATACTGGATTGTATTCATCATAACTCCCTAGCCATGCATTTCTCATCCTGAAACTTTGCATATTTTGTTCATGAGCATACCTCTATTATATGTGCCATTTTCATACAAATTGCCCCCCAAACCGATACATATATATATATATATATATATATATGGCTTTGAGGGGCAATTTGTATGAAAATGGCACATATAAAAGAGGTATGCTCATGAACAAAATATGCAAAGTTTCAGGATGAGAAATACTGTAATAGATAGGATAGATAGAGATATACAGAGTATATATATATATATATATACACACACACACACAGTATGTATATCTCTCTCTCTCTCTCTCTGTGTGTGTGTGTGTGTGTATATATATTTATATACACACACACACTATCTATCTATATATATATATATATATACACACACACACACGTGTGTGTGTGTGTGTTGGGGGGGGAGTAAATACTGAAATTGGGCAGGCTTAATTCAGTCATGCTCCATTAGTCTGTCATCTGTCCTGGCCCTGGGTGATGGCTCAGGCAAGGAGGCTCAAGATGGTCAAGATGGCTGGGTCTCTCTCATCTCGAACTAAGGTTAGGTTTCAGGACCTTGGTCAGCAATCCTGCTGGAGCTAGAAAACTGACAAAGCAGCTCAACCCTGTGGAGTCTGGGAGCAACTGGCAGGCTTTTATAGTCAGGCAAGGAGAACCCATTTGGAAACTCAATCCCTTCAAGAGCTGCATCTGGGTGTTAAAGGGCCAGCATCCTTTTCCTGCAGGCATTGGCTTCCTCCAGGGAATGAAAAGTTGGAGGGGGGGGGGCAATTTTGGAACTTCTCACCAGGGTCTCCCTGTTCACTAGAGGAATCCGAAGTCCACTCCTCAGAGTCAGAGGATAGTGGCCTCATGGGGTTTATGTGGACAAGAGAAGCAGTCTGAGGTAGTGGGACCCACATCAGAAGGACCAGGAACTGGTTCATATGCCTCCACAAGGTCACTGTCACTGCAGGCTTCAGTCTCTGAGGGATGTCAGTCCTAGGCCATGACAAATCCACCCAGAATTGGCAAGTATGTATGAAAATTGCATCCAAGTCTGCAAAGATATAGAAAAGTGATAGATTGTTCTTACAAACAAGCCCCTAAATATAAAGGTGTCTAGCACTAAGACTCCTGCATCTATTTTTCTGACTTTTCACTGGTGAAATGGGGGTTGGACTCAATGCTCTTGTAGGCCCTTGCAACCCTACTATTCTATGATCCCCTCCTAAGGAGTGCTACTATGCCTGCAAATATCATCCAATTCTGACCAAAGGGGAGGGGAGTTATAGCCATTTAAAAAAAAAAATCACATGGTAGTCAATGGGAAGCATAAAACCTCATTTTCCCAAACCTTTACTTGGGTTCAGTACTGAGTCAAAATGGATGGTCTCCAAGTCAAATCAGACCATTTTTCTAAGCACCCGATCAGCATCTGAGTCAAAACTAGGCACCACTGCACAACTCCCAAATGCAAATAAAGGAGATTCTGAAAAGCATGCCAAGTAAGAAACCTGGTAAACAAGGACTTCAAAAAATGGCATGTCCATTTCTAAAACACATACATAGCATGGGAAGGGTTAATTTCTGAGAAAGATATGCATTGATTCAAAATGTTTTTTGGGGGGGCAGGGGGACACACAAAGATGAGAGATTTGGGTAGTGGAAAGAGCTTCCAATCATTTGACTATAGATTTCCATTTGTATTCAATTAATACCTTTCTCTTTGTATTCTGGATTTTAATAAAAAAAATAGTGTAGGAGTTTTGGAACATGGGTGCTGATTACTGTTAGGAATTTCTTCATGTTAGACCACTGGTAACCCCTAAACCTATGCTTCTTCATCATGTGGAAGCAAACGATCTTTGATTCCAGCATAAAGATCTTCTTAAACAATTGCATACAGTCAGCTGCAAGTCATGTAAAGTGTGTAATAGGAAATCTCCAAAGCAACCAACTAAACAGCAGTGGGTTGATAATGTTCAGGAGGCTATGAGTATGTATAAATGTACTTAGCAAGTGCAGTCAGCATGGAATCCTAAATTTAAGATATTATTGCACCATGGTTTCCATTTATTTCCTGTGTTGAAGCTCTTCAAACTTGTGATGAAATTCCAAACAAGTGCAGTTGCCTGCACTTTTTTCTGACTAATACACACAAAATAACACACACCCACACTCTCCTTTCATGTGGTGCATAATGTATGCATTTTTACTCTTTGATTAGGTATCGAGCTCCAACTTAGGCCATTTTACTGTAGATGTCCCATAAGCATATCCGTTATAGACTAAGAATTATAATTAGTGAATGCCTTTGTTTCTTTAGTGATCTTGATTTATTATTATGTATGCTCTTCTTTTTATTGCATTTATTTTGTTAACTTTATTTCAAAATAAAATAAAATTTCATGAGGGAAAAACAAACAAATAAAGATGAGAGATTTGGGTAGTGGAAAGAGATTCCAATCTATAGATACTATAGATTTCCATTTTTAGTCATTCAATACTTTTCTCATTGTAATCTGAATAATAATAATAATAATAATAATAATAATAACCACCACCACCACCACCTATTAAAAGATAAAGCTGAAAGCCTCAGCTTTTGAGTAGGGAAAAAGTGTTTCAACTTAGGATCATAGCAAAAAAAAATCTCTAAGGTCTCTATGTCCTGGGAAACAGATTACACAGCATAAAATCCTCCACTGTGATAAGAGGACTACATTCTTGTAAAACAGACTCTTGTATAACAGTTATACTTTATGCAAAAAGACAGTGACAGTCTACTCTACTGTTGTGCTAAAAGGTTAGTGAAACCTGTCATGAAGCATCTGGTTCATTCTGAGAAAGCCAAGGAGACAGATTCCAGGTTCTGCCAACTCCCTCTAAAGATGCGACCAGTTAGAATGGCAGCTGACAAACTCTGAACATGAGGATTTGCCTTCAAGGTAATCACATTTACAATTCAAAGGAGGAGGAGGAAGAGAAGGAGAAGATATGGATTTCAGAAACAGGACTGAATGACCCAATGTGTTGGATAATGGAGGTCTGTACATTTTGGGGGTGGGAGGGAGGGTGAATCCCAGGGACTAGCTATGAACATTGGAGAATTGAATGGAGGGAAAGCATCACATATAGCAACACCACTTCTTTCTGATTATTTATAGAATATTTTATTATGGGCTGGTTCAGAGGCTCTAAAATTCTTCACATAGAATGGAGGATAGCTTATGGGTGGCCAATGAAGCCAGGACAGCAAATTCAATACATTCTTCATCTCATTCCAGTTCAACTGTCAGGAAAGAGAATCTATTCTATATGCTGTTCTGCTCCCTTTTTATGCAGTTCCCCACCACCACCACCCAGCCTTTGAACCCTCAAATCCATCAGCTAGGCACCTGCTGTACTGATGAATTGCACCAGATAGAAGTGAGGCCATACTTGAAGATGTTCTTCAACAAATGTCATTAAATATCTGGCCTGCATCCAGTCTGTATCCAGAAAGTTGCTGGCCCCATCCAATGCCTGAGGAGGAAAGCGCTGTCTGGATGTTGTGCTTCAGCTAAAGAAAAATCCAGCTACCCATGAGTGTGTTCCTGCTTGATTAAGCAGGAACACACTCACGGGTAGCTGGATTTTTAGTAAGGATGTAAGGATGTAGTAAGGATGTATAGGATTACATCCTATAGTAAGGATGGTTGGAGCAAATGTTATGTATTAAAAATGAAAAAAAGAGATGGGGAAAAAAGATCTCCCATGTAACTATTACATTTCAAGATTAAAGCACATGTATTAATCCTTCAATCAGAAGTCCCTCATGTGAAGTAAGCAACAACTCATATAAGCAAAGGTGAGCATCACAGTGAAGGAAATTATGATGTGCATAGGGATGCTGGAGAAATTTGAGATAGACTAGAATGACTTCAGATTTCTAAGATTCTGACCTGCGGAAACCGCTGCAAACTGACCTCCTAAGGCCGCACAGTGTCTGTGGACTTTCAGAACTTTTTTTGTTTTCTCCTTCAGTTTCCCAAAATTTACACACATTTATTCTTAGGAAAATATGCAAGTTTCTGCTGAGACATATGCCATCCTGGGAAATACATGTGGGGAAGAGTTGAATGGAATGGGGGGGACAACACACTAAATGTTATGTACTAATATAAATTATCGAAATGGTGGCAAACCCCCTTATGGAATTATGTGCATATTTTTCCACTTAATGCGGGGGGGAGGAATCTGTTTGTGAACAGATGCCAGAATGAACAACACTGCACAATCCATGAAACACACATGAGACAGATTTCACAAAATCCAGACATCCGTAGATGTGCAGGACTAACAACATTTAGGTCTCAATCATATGCATACTTTCCCAGGAGCAAGTCCCACTGAATGTAGTAGAACTTATTTCCAAGTAAATATGCCTTGGATAGGAATGCTTCTACTAATCATAAGATGGTTCTGCTAATGAATTAATTGATTAGACTAGTCAATGAAAACACCCCTCCCCCGAAAAGTGCTCTGATTAATCAGGCAGAGTATGCAGACACACACACGTCCACACACACAATTTTATATTTACAGATGGCAAATGCCATCTCAGAGAGAGTAGGGCTTGCCGGCCCCTCTTTCATCAGAAATAGAAAACCCCAACAAACTTGAATGAAAGCTAGTTCTAGCATTTGCTAAGGAAAAGCTTGAAAATGATTTTGAAGCTGGCAAGGAATTCGTGCATCGCTATAAATAAGCAAGCAGGGATACAGAAAAAGGGGGTAATAGCCAACAGCCAGTCTGCTTCTCAACACCACCAAATATAAAACACCCTGAATTTTCCCCAGCACATTCTGATGTATCACACACACAGGAATATCCATCATATTTTTTTAAAAAAAACTGAAATATGGTAATATATGATTATTTCTACTTTACTGAGCAAAATTCTTGATTCCCCAGGATAGAGATTCCCTTGTTCCCATTCCCCCCTCTTGTCTACCCCAACTAATTATTCCAGCTTTGCCCCATAAACAAGGCTCCAACTCATTTGGAATCTGGCTTTGTCATTCTCCCCAGCAGACCTTTCTTCCTTTCTAAGCATTTCTCATTAACACATCTCTGTCTCTAGACTAATTAAGTAAACACAGATGTAAGCAAGAATATTAATTTGCTACAAAGTAGCTCTTTCTTTCTCCTTGCCACCCTGTTAGGACAAATGCTTAGCCAATAATGCACCATTTCGAGGTCTATTTGGTTGCTATAATGATATTGAACAGGTTGAACTATGGTACACAGCAATACAACTGGTGTTAGATCATCTTCATCTCATTTAAAGAAACTTGTTAAGACAAAGGATTTATGCTACAAATTTGTTGTTCAGTCGTTCAGTCGTGTCCGACTCTTCATGACCTCATGGATCATAGCACGCCAGGTCTTCCTGTCCTCCGCTCTTTCCCGGAGCATGCTCAAGTTCATATTCATTGCATCGGTGATGCTACCCAGCCATCTCATCCTCTGCCGTCCCCTTCTCCTTTTGTCTTCAGTCTTTCCCAGCATCAGGGTCTTTTCCAGAGAGTTTTCTCTTCGCATTAGGTGGCCAAAATATTGGAGCTTCAGTTTCAGTATCTGTCCTTCCAATGAGCACTCAGGGTTGATTTCCTTTAGGATTGACTGATCTGACCTCCTTGCAGTCCAGGGGACTCGTAAGAGTCTTCTCCAGCACCACAGTTCGAAGGCATCAATTCTTCGGCGCTCAGCCTTCCTTATAGTCCAGCTCTCACAGCCATACATTACTACTGGGAAAACCATAGCTTTGATTAGCTGGACTTTTGTCGGCAAGGTGATGTCTCTGCTTCTTACTATGCTGTCTAGGTTTTCCATAGCTTTCCTCCCCAGGAGCAAGTGTCTTTTAATTTCATGGCTACAGTCACCATCTGTGGTGATCTTGGAGCCCAAGAAAATAAAATCTGTCACCGCTTCCATTTCTTCCCCTTCCATATGCCAGGAAGTGATGGGGCCAGATGCCATGATCTTAGTTTTTTTAATGTTGAGTTTCAAACCAGCTTTTGCACTCTCCACTTTCACCCTCAACAAGAGGCTCTTTAGATCCTCTTTACTTTCTGCCATTAGGGTGGTATCGTCTGCATATTGGAGGTTGTTGATAATTCTCCCAGCAATCTTAATTCTGACCTGTGATTCATCCAACCCGGCATTTCTCATAAAAACTGGAGCTTGCTGAAGTTCTCCAGATTCCATCTTGAAGCTCATCCTGACACAAGTCCATTCAGATTGCGAGCTTTGTTTTTTTCTATTTTTGCACAAAAATCCATCCATATTTAGTGCATATTTTCTCAAATGGACACAGCATCTGTGGACATCTTTGAAATGTTTACATTCTTCTCCAATTGATTAATACATATTTGTGTGCATTTTTTTCAAAAAAATATGATTTTTTCAGGCGCATTTTTCAAATGTATGCATGCTGCTGATTGCATTTTTTTGTCCTGTGAATCACACTGCAAGCTTGGAAATGCATGGACTTTGACTGCAGATTGTGTCCAAGCCCATGTTTGGTCCAGAAGGTGCAAACTGAACTGAAATAAAAAGAGTATGCCTATGTGGCAGGAAATGAAAGCCTATTTTGTGGGGAAAGAAAAATTTCAGGAAATTGAAGGTCACATTTTGGCATAGCACTAGTTCCACCTGTTCCCTGGAGCTAGACACAACACTGCCCTCCTCAACCAGCATTGCAAAACTGAAGAGAATTGCAAAACTGAAGAGAATGCCCCGGGGGGGCGGGGGGGCAGACTGTTTCGCCACTGATTTCAGGGGGCCAAATGCGCTGGCATTCGGCCTCCCTGAGATTCGTGGCGAAATTCTCTGACATCCCTAAACTGGACACAGTACTCAAGATGAGGCCTAACCAGTGCTGAGTAGAGGAACTAGGACTTCATGTGATTTGGAAGTTATACTTCTAACTTGCAACCTGCAAATGGGATGGTGAATTTAGGAGGGGGCTGTTATTTTGACTTCTATATTTCTATCTACAGTTCGATCTAAAGAATACATTTCTATTATTAAATTTTATGAAATCACCTTACAACTTCAATACTTAATCTTCTGATTCTCTTCTTAAGGCACAAGAATGCCTTAAGAATGTGATCTGAATGCATCTGGGGTGGGTGTGGAGGGATAAAGTATTAGGGAAATCACCAACTCACTTCAAGGAGCTGATTAGCTGAGATAAGCTTCAAGTTTATTATGCTTCTCCTACTATTGTTTCAAAGGCCCCTGGCATATCAGCAGAAATCCCCATTCCTTTCTAGTCTCCTTTTTAGCCAACAGAGAAACAAAAATAGCTTGGATGTAACCGATAGTAAGTCCCATTATACTTGCGTTGCACAAAATGACAATTAAATTATGAATGATCTCTGGAGAGTCTCGATGTCTTTGTTTTCCTGAGGTTTATTTTTTAATCTCAGGATACACCATTCAATTTTAATGTCACCAATAATTAGCATGGGGTAGGGGAGGAGACAACCTTCTGGGAGTTACTTGTTGAGAATGTTTTGTGATGGAATTAAAATGCATGGCTCTGTATACTATCTTGACTGGAAATCTCTTTGATGACACAACATGAAGCTTTAGAATGTGGGGGCATGACAGAAAAAAATGCCCATCACCCAATTAATCTTAGTATGAATTTTTGTTGTTGTTGTTCAGTCGTTCAGTCGTGTCCGACTCTTCATGACCCCATGGACCATAGCACGCCAGGCCTTCCTGTCCTGCGCTCTCTCCCGGAGCGTGCTCAAGTTCATATTCATTGCATCCGTGATGCTATCTAGCCATCTCATCCTCTGCCGTCCCCTTCTCCTTTGGCCTTCAGTCTTTCCCAGCATCAGGGTCTGATTAATTCTGACCTGTGATTCATCCAACCCAGCATTTCTCATGATGTACTCTGCACATAAGTTAAATAAGCAGGGTGACAATATGCAGCCTTGTCGTACTCCTTTCCCAATTTTGAACCAATCGGTTGTTCCATCTCTGGTTCTTACTGTCGCTTCTTGACCCTCGTACAGGTTTCTCAGGAGACAGGTAAGCTGGTCTGGTACTCCCATCACTTTCAGAATTTGCCACAGTTTGTTGTGATCCACACAATCAAAGGCTTTAGCGTAGTCAATGAAGCAGAAATATACGTTTTTCTGGAATTCTCTTGCTTTCTCCATGATGCAGCGAATGTTGGCGATTTGATCTCTAGTTCCTCTGCCTCTTCTAAACCCAGCTTGTACTTCCGGTAGTTCTCGGTTCGCATACTGCTGAAGCCTAGCTTGTAGGATTTTGAGCATCACCTTGCTGGCATGTGAAATGAGTGCAATTGTGCGGTAGTTTGAACACTCTTTGGCGTTGCCCTTCTTTGGTATTGGAATGTAAACTGACCTTTTACAGTCTTGTGGCCACTGTTGAGTGTTCCAGATTTGTTGGCATATTGAATGCAGCACTTAAACAGCATCATCTTTTAGGATTTTAAATAGCTCGGCTGGAATACTGTCATCTCCGCTAGCTTTGTTGTTAGTAATGCTTCCTAAGGCCCACTTGACTTCATTCTCTAGGATGTCCGGCTCAAGTTCAGTGACCGCACTATCATGGCTATCAGGGACATTCAAATCTTTCCTGTATAGTTCTTCTGTGTATTCTTGCCACCTCTTCTTAATCTCATCTGCTTCTGTTAGGTCCCTGCCTTCTTTGTCCTTTATCATGCCCGTCTTTGCACAAAACGTTCCCTTGAGATCTCCAATTTTCTTGAAGAGATCTCTAGTCTTTCCCATTCTGTTGTTTTCCTCGATTTCTTTGCATTGTTCACTTAAGAAGGCCTTCTTGTCTCGCCTTGCTATTCTCTGGAACTCTGCATTCAGTTGGGTATATCTTCCCCTTTCTCCCTTGCTTTTCGCTTCCCTTCTTTTGTGAGCTACTTGTAAAGCCTCATCAGACAGCCACTTGGCTTTCTTGCATTTCTTTTTCTTTGGGACGGATTTCGTTGCTGCCTCCTGAACAATGTTACGGACCTCCGTCCATAGTTCCTCAGGCGCTCTGTCTATCAGGTCTAATCCCGGAAATCTATTCCTCACCTCCACTGTATATTCATCAGGGATATGATTTAGGTCATACCTGAATGGTTTAGTGGTTTTCCCGACGTTCTTCAATTTAAGCCGAAATTTTGCAAGAAGCAGCTCATGATCTGAGCCACACAGTCAGCTCAAGGTCTTGTTTTTACTGACTGTATGGAGCTTCTCCATCTTTGGCTGCAAAGGACATAATCAATCTGATTTCGATATTGACCATCTGGTGATGTAGATGTGTAGAGTCATCTCTTGTGCTGTTGGAAAAGAGTGTTTGCTATGATCAGCATGTTCTCTTGGCAAAACTCTATTAGCTTTTGTCCTGCTTCATTTTGTACACCAAGGCCATGCCTGCCTGTTATCCCGGTGATTTCTTGACTTCCTACTTTAGCATTCCAATCCCCTATGATGAAGAGGACATCTTTTTTTGGTGTTAGTTCTAGAAGGTGTTGTAGGTCTTCATAGAACCGATCAACCTCAGCTTCTTCAGCCTCAGTGGTTGGGGCATAGACTTGAATTACTGTGATGTTGAATGGTTTGCCTTGGATTCGTACTGAGATCATTCTATCATTTTTAAGATTGTACCCCAGTACTGCTTTTCCCACCCTTTTGTTGACTATGAGTGCTACTCCATTTCTTCTAAGGGATTCTTGCCCACAATAGTAGATATGATGGTCACCTGAATTAAATTCACCCATGCCTGTCCATTTTAGTTCGCTGATTCCCAAGATGTCGATGTTCAATCTTTCCATCTCATGTTTGACCACCTCCAGCTTACCTTGATTCACTGATCTGACATTCCAGGTTCCTAAACAATATTGTTCTTTACAGCATCGGATTTTCTTTTCACCGCCAGACACATCCACAGCTGAGTGTCCTTTCGGGTTTGGCCCAGCCGCGTCACTCTTTCTGGCGCTACTTGGAAATACCCTCTGCTCTTCCCCAGTAGCATATTGGACACCTTCCGACCTGAGGGTCTCATCTTCCAGCGTCATATCTTTTAGCCTTGTGATACGTTCCATGGGGTTTTCTTGGCAAGAATACTGGAGTGGGTTGCCATTTCATTCTCCAGTGGACCACATTTTGTCAGAACTCTCTGCCATGACCTGTCCATCTTGGGTGGCCCTGCACGGCATAGCTTATGGCTTCACTGAGTTACGCAAGCCCCTTCGCCACAACAAGGCAGTGATCCATGAAGGGGAGTATGAATTTTAGTTGATGCTTAATTACATTTCTATACCTCCCCATAGCTGAAGCTCTCTGGGCGGTTTACCCCTTGATTCATAATTTAATCTGCAATTCTATACAGACTTACCTAGTAGTAAGTCTCATTGAACTCAGTGGGGCTTACTTATGAGTTGACATGCATAGGATCTAACTGCTAGGGTGCAAACCTATGGATTAGACATCAATTGGATGGAGGACTCTGATCTCAAATCACCTGACAAGAGCTTTGCAGGGTGGGAGGAATGGCAGGGAATTTTTCACCTCCCACTCATCCTTAAATGCATTTTACATTTGATGGGCCTCTGAGGCTGTCCAAGGGTGCAATCCTATGCATGCTTAGATGAAAAGAAGTCCTACACAATCCAGCCTTTCCCAGTGTACTGCTTAGGGATGTCAGAGAATTCTGCCACGGATCGTGGTGAGGCTGAATGCCAGTGCATTCGGCCCCGCTGAAATCTGTGGCGAAACGGCCTGCCACCCCCCTGCCCCCTCACGGATCCCCCCCAGGAGGAGACTTACCTGGGGCAGATGTTCTGGTCGGTGGCGGCGGCAGCTCCGGCCGCGGCAGCGGCTGGTCTTCTGACCGGCTGCCACTGCTGCCATTTGCAGTCTGGAGGTGGGGGGTTGGTTTTTTTTTACAGAGACGTGATAGACTACGTAAATATTTACATAGCCTATCATGGCTAGGTTAAAAAAAAACACGCAAATATTTACGTAGGCTAAAACGGCAAATCGAAAAGGGATGCAAATAGCACCTGCTACGCTATTTGCGTTCCCCTTTATTTTCGCTGTAATAGTCTACGTAAATATTTACATAGACTAAGACGGTGAAAAATAAGGAATGCAAGTGGTGGCAGCCGTAGCCACTGCCATTTGCGTACGAGGTTTGTTTCTTTGTTTTTTACCCAGAGCCCTCCATGGCTGGAAATCTGGCTGCAGACTGCTCTGGCCTGGGCCTGGCTGGCCGCTCCGTGGAGCCACCACAGAGCACAGCCGGCCGTCAAGGATTCCGGGGGGGGGGAGGAACAGATCGCCTCCCCCCCCCATTGAGGATTCTGGGGGGAGGGAGGGAACACCTCCCCCCCCATGAACATAATCCGCGGAAAGATAAGTGACATTCGTACATCCCTAGTCCTGCTCTAGGCTGATTCTTGGCACTCTGCAAGCAAATACAGGAAGCAAAGCAATAGAATAGTCAATTTGGGAAGCAAATGGTCAAGCAGACAGCTTTTAGTCCAAGGAGGTTGAAGCTAAGGCAAGTGTGGTCAAAATCCAGTCAGAAGTCAGAACACAGAGAGGCAGACAACAAGGATCAAGCAGCAGGAGTGGTCAAGGTAACAGGCAAGAGGTCAAACACAGTGAATCAGTCAGATACATTACTCAGTTCAGAAGCAGGGTGAATAGCATGATGGAACATACATTGCAAGGCAAGGCAAGGCAAGGGAGACAAGGAAGCAGATACCAGAACTAGCAGAAGCATTGTTTCCAACAGCTCTCAAGTTATCAGTGAGAGCTGATATAGCTAAAGATACTAGAACCCTACCCAGTGTTCAGCCGCTTCCTGTTAGAGGAATGTCAGATGTCCTTCTCATGAGAAAGGCCCAACTCATGAGTTGTCCTCTTCAATAAGCAAGCCCTCTTTCACCTAGGGGTGTACGAAACCCTGCTTACTTGGCTCCTCCGGGTTCCACTGGAGGGGGAGGTGCTCCGCGCATCCCCCCAGAATCCTGGCCGACCAGCTCTGCTCTGTGGGGATTCCGTGGAGCCACCGGCTGGCTCTTTTTTTTTAACACGCACTTTTTTTTAACCCAGACATGATAGGCTACATGAGTCTTTATGTAGCCTATCATGGCTGAATACAGGGACGCAAATGGCGGCGGCTACGGCAGCCACCATTTGCGTTCCTTATTTTTGGCCGTCTTAGTCTATGTAAATATTTACGTAGATTAAGACGGTGAAAATAAAGGGGAATGCAAATCGCACCCGCTACGCTATTTGCGTTCCCCCTTATTTTCGCCGTCTTAGTCTACATAAATATTTACATAGACTAAGACGGCCAAAAATAAGGAACGCAAATGGCGGTGGCCATAGCCACCATTTGCGTACGCTTTTTTTTTTAACCCAGACGTGATAGGCTACATCAGTCTTTATGTAGCCTATCACGGCTGAATACAGGAACACAAATGGCGGCGGCTACGGCAGCCACCATTTGTGTCTAGGAATGGCAGAGAATTTCTCCCCAAAACTCAGGGGGCCGAGCGCCAACATGTTCGGCCCACTGAAGAAGTTTTGGGGAGAAATTCTCCGCCCCCCCGCCCCCCGCACTCCCTCCCGGGATGTGACTTACCTTTCCCGAATGTCCCTCCCGGTGGTGGGTCCTGGCAGCGGTTCGTCGGGTCTTCGTCAGGGGCAGGAGCAGCAGCCGGTCTTTCGACCGGCTGCCGCTGCCGCCATTCCAATAAAAGAAAAAAAAACGCCCCCGTGATAGGCTACGTGACGATTAACGTAGCCTATCATGGCTAGATTTGCAAAGTCAGCCGTGATAGGCTACGTAAATCATCACATAGCCTATCACGGGGGTGTTTTTTTTTTCTTTTATTGGAATGGCGGCGGCGGCAGCCGGTCGAAAGACCGGCTGCTGCTCCTGCCCCTGACGAAGACCCAACGAACCGCCGCTGGGCCCCGCCGCCAGGAGGGACATTTGGGAAAGGTAAGTCCCATCCCGGGGGGGTGGGGTGGGGTGTGGGGGGGGCGGAGAATTTCTCCCAGAAACTTCTTCAGGGGGCCGAACACGTTGGCGCTCGGCCCCCTGAGTTTCGGGGAGAAATTCTCCACCATCCCTAGACACAAATTGTGGCTGCCGTAGCCGCCGCCATTTGCGTCCCTGTATTCAGCCATGATAGGCTACGTAAAGACTCATGTAGCCTATCATGTCTGGGTTAAAAAAAAAGTGCGTACAAATTCCCCCCAAATGTGCACACACACACCCAAAAGTGCATTTTCACACTTTAGCCTATGGGGAAATGCAAATTTTGGCTGGGTTTTTTTAAAAAATAATTGCATATTTTTTCTACAACATCATTTGTGCAAAATTGGGAAAGTTAGGAAAACGGTTGCAAGTCGGTGGAATCCACCTGATTGGGGGCAGGGGGACTAGGGATGTTGGAGAAATCCACTGCGGATTCAAATAAGCCTGTATTCTTTGGAATCCAGCCTCCAGAATCCGCAGTGGATCGGCCCCACTTACCTCCACTCCAGGAGGATTCCATGTGGAACGGCTCCAGCTGCTTGATCCTGGACCTGTCCTGTTTGCCTCCGGCCGATCACCATTAAACAAACAAACAAAAAAAAAAAAAATGGCGATCAGCAGGATGTGCCCATAGACTTATACGTTAACTATATCCATGAATCTTGCATATAAGTCTATGTGTCCATAGACTTATATGCGAGATTCACAGCTCAATTTTGTTTATAAGTCTATGGCACATCCTGCCAATCGTCATAGACTTATACACAGCAGGTAAGCGGCCCTAAAGCCGGGTGGCTCTGCGGAATCCTCACAGAGAGGAGCCGCTCTGGAGGATTCCGGGGGTGGGGGGAGGAATCCATACATCCCTAGGGATGGTGGGGGATCCGTACATCCCTAGGGGGAACCCATCCACTGTGGAATCCGCCGGTGGGATTCATCAAAATCTGAACTTATTTGGTCCCATTGCAGATTTCTTCGACATCCCTGATTATATCTATCCTTCTCCACACATTCTTATCTATGGATATTGTAGTGAACATAGCTCTGGTGTTGGGCAATAGGCTATAAACATATAAAACCATTTTGTGAGAAATCCACAGGTCATGATCCTAGGGATGTATGAAAGTCACTTACCTTTTCGAAGGGTGACATTCGCGGTGGGGGGGAGGCGCTCCGTCCCTCCCCCCCGAATCCTGGCCGGCCGGCTCCGCAAATGGAGGCAGCTGTAGCCACCGCCGTTTGCATCCCTGCAGTCAGCCGTGATAGGCTATGTAAATGTTTAAGTAGCCTATCACGGCTAATTTAAAAGGAAAAAAAACACGCACCTATGCAAATGGCGGCACCCATGGGGGCCGCCATTTGCGTTCCTTATTTTGACATGTCTTAGTCTACGTAAAACATTTACATGTTTAAGACGGTGAAAATAAGGGGAACGCAAATAGCATAGCATCTACTACGCCACCATTTGCGTACGCATGGTTTTTTTTCTTTTAAATCAGCCGTGATTGGCTACGTAAACATGTATGTAGCCTATCACATTATTTTTTAAAAATCTAGCCGTGATAGGCTACATAAATCTTTATGTAGCCTTAGGGATGGCGGAGAATTTCTCCACGAATCTCCGGGAGGCCGAATGCCAATGCATTCGGCCCCTCGAAATTGGTGGTGAAATTCTCCGCTGGCCCCCCGTCCCCCCCCCAGGATGGGACTTACCTCGTGCGAATGTCCCTCTCGGCGGCGGGTCCCAGTGGTGTTTCGGCGGCGTTTTGGCGGTGGTGGCGGCGGCGGCCAGTCTTCTGACCGGCTGCTGCTGCCACCATTGCAAAATAAAAAAGGAAAGTAAAAAAAAAACAAACCACACCCGTGATAGGCTACGTAACTATTTACATAGCCTATAACGGCTAGATTTCCAAAGTCAGCCGTGATAGGCTACGTAAATCATCACGTAGCCTATCACGGGTGACTTTGGAAAAAAAAAAGCGCGTACGCAAATGGCGGTGCACATGGGGCGCCGCCATTTGCATTCCTTAGTTTGGCACGTCTAGTCTACGTAAAGATTTACGTGGACTATGGCGAAAATAAGGGCAACGCAAATAGCGTTCCCTTATTTTTGCCATAGTCTACGTAAATCTTTACGTAGACTAGATGTGCCAAACTAAGGAACGCAAATGGCGGCGCCCCATGGGCGCCGCCATTTGCGTACACGCTTTTTTTTTCTTTCAAATTCACCCGTGATAGGCTACATGACGATTTACGTAGCCTATCACGGCTGACTTTGGAAATCTAGCCATGATAGGCTACGTAAATCGTTACGTAGCCTATCACGGGTGGTTTTTTTTTTTTACTTTCCTTTTTTTTCGCGGCCGGGTAGATGGGGTGCTCCTCCCCGGCCTGAATTTCAGCGGTGAGGGATGGGGCGCCTCCCCCCCTCGCCTGAACTTCGGGGGGAGAACTGAAGCGCCTCCCCCCCACTGCGAAGCAAGCTGCAGGACCAGGTAAGTCCCTTTCGTCCATCTCTACGTAGCCTATCACGTTTTTATTTTTTTGTTTTTACTGGAAATGGTGGTGGCGGCAGCTGGTCGGAAGACCGGCCGCCGCCCTGCCACCGCCCAACCACCAGGACGATTTGCCCAAGGTAAGTCCTGTCCCAGGGGGGGCAGGGGGGGCAGGCCATTCCGCCACCGATTTCGGGGGGCCGAATGCACTGGCATTTGGCCTCCCCGAGATTCGTGTCGAAATTCTCTGACATCCCTACACAATCCAATGGGAGGTTCTCCTGTCCAAAAGCCCTGAACAGGCATTTCATCCAGGGTGGATTGATTGTGTAGAAGAACTTATCAGGGGATTGTCCCCAGCAGTTTCCAAACGGCATTGTAACACTCTGTAACCATTAGGCCCTGTTGAGTTTGCTATTGTAGTTCAAGGCCTTCACCTCAAGTTTTAATTAAAAATGTAGTTGGCCTTAACTCTGCTGTGTTATCTACTGCCTCTTCAATTAGTGGATTCATTTTGGTTGTATAAGATGAGATCATTTCTTGCAGCATGTGGCAAATGAAAGCATTTAAAAAAAAATACCAAGCCCATCACTAATAATGACTGTATTATGCAAAATTCTATGCACTGAAAACAGAATTTATTTGAGCTTAATCAAGCAAATCGTCAGCAGAACTGATCTGAAGCAGTGCAGAAAGATAATATTTAAACTAAAAGGTTTATTTATTGAAATTTCAAACATTAATGCAGCAAGATACAGGTAATTATGTACACTCATGAAATGTAGCACCATAAATGCTCAAAAAATCGCCATCTCATCTGTACTACTCAAGTTTTTAAAATGCCACCTCTGTTTAGAATTGGTAAACACCCACTCACTATCTCCACCCTATTTCTGGACTGTAATTCTTAAATAGACAGATCTGAAAGTATGGATCACATAATTATACCCATTGCTTTTAATGTTCTATGGGACAATCTTTATTCAACAGAAGTCGATGGCAAAATCCTCTTTGATTTTAATAGGTTCTTGCTAGCTTGCCTTATATATTTCAATCCATATAGTGAAATCCTGTAAGGAGCAAGGGAAAGTGATTATTCAAATCCTTTCTACCCCAAATCTGGTCTGCAATGGGGAGTAGGTTGTATCTCTTCCTGTCCTGTCACAGCTTGAGTCTCAGGGAAATCTGACTGCAACATTTTAGTAGAGGAGAGTGATGACAGTTATGACAAGACTCTGGACAGAGCACTGTGGAAGGTTCTGGCTGGAGTGCTCTCACTCACACAAGAGGATCTGTTGCCTGGACAGAGTGTGGAGGCCATATGGAGGTTGATTCATGTAGTCCTGATGTTGTCACTCCCCCCTCTGAGGACCTGTCTTCTTAAAGTCCCATTCCCAATTTCTGCAGCTATTTATGGGGGGGGGCAATGAGGACTGCACTGTGAGTGTGTCTTTTGAATCCATGGAGTCTGGGAAAGATCCTGCTTTCAAATCCATCTCATATACAGGTTAGATTCACCTCCTTAGGAAGCAGGGATTTTTCCTTCATGGTTTCAGCATATTGGGACTCCCTACTCCATGAGGTCTCTGTGTCCCTTTCCCTGTTTACTTTTCTAAATCCTATATGATGCCCCCTAATATTCTAAATGATGCCTGATGTCAGGATTGATTCTGAGTACAGGGAGATAGTTAGCAGCTCAGATTTCAGAAGAGGAACAGCCAGAACTGGGGGATGCATTTTCCCAAGCCAGTTCAGATATGGGTAGGCATGCTTCTCAGGTTACTAACTACCAGATGGCCAGGCCAGAAGCCCCCCCTTGCCCCCCTCTGTGAGAAGCTGGGAGGAGGAGGAGGAGGAGGAGGAGGAGGAGGAGGAGGAGGAGGAAGAGGAGAGTGGGGGCTGTGACCTAAGAGATGCTAGACTACAGTAGAGAGCTAAGAGGGAAAGGTCAGGGGCTGAGCTCAGACAGTTGACCCGGTTAGCAATGCATGAGAGGTGACATAGGGAAGCATCACTGGAAGGGTGGGACATCCCTCCCTAAGTTAGTCTAGCCAGCAAGCCTCACTTCAAACTGTAGGCAACGTCGTCGGTGTTCCCATTTGAATCCCCTGGAGGCATTCCTTTGTAGCCTGAGAGTCCTCGAGGAAGGATTTGCATCTGTAATGAACCTGTTGATAATGAATTGAAGGCCTGAGACTGAAGCTTCTCTATTTGTGTGTGTGGGTGCATCAAGAAAGAGGGGGCCCAAGGGAAATGTGACACCTCCTGGCTACTTGCTGAATCACAGGTTGGATTAGGGATGTGAGATCCCAGCCCAGCTCGGGTTCTCCAGGCACCCGCTGAATCATCGCCCCTGCTCCCCCCCCAAACCCATGCTTAGGCCACCCAGGAGCTTGGCGCATTGACCAGACACACCGTGATCCTGTCTGGTAAGTGCCCACCATTGTCCCGCCTTTGTTTTCTGCCTTAAAACAAGAAGTTAAACATGCTCATATTTAAATATGCACAGTTTGGGGCCGTGAAAGCTAAATATGCACAATATTAGAGGCATTATACCTATAATATTGCACATATTATACTTTCCCAGCCCCAAACTGTGTGTATTTAAATGTGAGCTTTTTAAAAACTTCCTTTTTTACATAGAAAACAAAGGTGGGGGAATGGTGGGTGATCACCAGATGGGATCGCAGTGAGTCCAGGAGGGCATAAGCAGACATGAGTGGGTGCGAGTGGGGGGCACGCGAGGACAGCATCTTGACAGGTGCAGTCCAGGGGTCACAGGTGGAGGGGGCCCAACTGACTCCCAGACCCAGCCAGGCATCTGTGACATCCCTAAGTTGGATTTGCAGTTTGCCATAGAAGGAGCAAAAAAAAAAAAATGGAAGTGGGAGTCAATGGTAGAGTATCTCATCCTTAAAACTTTAACCTCTAGATGGTTAAAAGAACAGTCCTCCTCCTCCCCTGTAATACTAATTATATTATTTTGTTTTATATAACAGTGTTATTTACTGATTGGGGCATTTATAGAATGCATTCTCTACAATCAAATGACATGTATTCAGGAAGAAGCCACCTGCATTATTTTAATAGATGCAGTTGAACTGATAAAGTGATAAAGTGATACAAAGGTGGAAACATATTGCAAGCTGAAGTCCATTAAACTGTACAATTGTCTCCAAAAACAAGATGCAACTAACTGGCAAAGGGCACCATATGTTAACTCTGTTGCTCATGCCCAGAATGATTTGCAATCCAAAAATCATTTGTAGAGCTAAGCTGCTTTATAATAACTCCCATTATCTTAATCTGTATCCCTTAAAACACTGGATATGAACCATTTTTGTTTGATCCCCCCCCCATAAGTTTCATTTTCCTGCTTCCTTTTGTGTGTCTTAATATGGTATTTATTTCATAGCTATCTCTTCTGATAGTCTGGAGTCTAGTAGCATTTACTTAGAGAACATGATAAGCTCATGTGCTATTTCAGTACTTGGTGTGTGAGTGATGTGGAGGTCCTTAATTTAGGTCCTGTGTGTTATATTCCGAT
The DNA here is from genome assembly GCF_057233095.1 of Heloderma suspectum. Lineage (NCBI taxonomy): Eukaryota > Metazoa > Chordata > Lepidosauria > Squamata > Helodermatidae > Heloderma > Heloderma suspectum. Next base: position 10,199,368 of record NC_139466.1, read on the forward strand.
ATGCTCTGAGTAGGGATGAGGGTAAATATTTAAATGGAAACCTTGAAAAGCAACAGTCCCTGGCTCAAAAAAGTTGCTACCCATTGTGATTCTGGACTGGGTCTTGAAATCATGCTCGCATATGAACCTACTGAAACACTAGATCAGCAAGTGTCTCTTCCAAGGGAGGTTTGGAGGATGGCAACAAGGGAAAGGGCCTTTTTGGTCCCCCCTCCTTTTGGAATATTATCCCTAGTGAGGTCTGCTTGGTGCCAATATTGCCATCTTTTTGGAACCAGGTTAAGACTTTTCTCAACTCCCAGGAATTTGACAGCATGTGATGGGGGATTTCAGGTGGTGGTGGTGGTGGTTTTGTTTAATAGGTCCTAGTAGTTTTATTTCTAATTGTTTTAAACTTGTTTTTCAACTGTTTTAAATTCTTGAATGTTAAACATTTTATATTAGAGCTGGGTGCAAATGGCCTCTTGAAATTCTCCACCTTTACTTGTGGGCAGAGAAATCTGGGAGACAATCTCACCAGATTACTCCATGGGGAGGATACATTCTCAACAGTTTCTCCCATTAACATCAGCTGTCTTGGCAGGCTGGCCTCCAGTTTGCATCCATCCACCGCAATGTGGGTGGGGACAGTGTTGTGTCCAGCTCCAGGGATGAGGTGGAGTTAGTGCTCTGCCAAAGCCTGTCCTCCAATTCCCTGAAAGTTTTCTCCACCCATGAAAGAGGCTTCCATCGTTCTGCCTCATTCAGGAAGTTTTATAATTTATCTTTGTGGTGTTTTTGAGCTTACCTAATCACACTTAGCCTCCTGGGTTCCCTGCATGTCCTCCTGATCTGAAAAGGCCTTATGGGAGGAATTACCTCATGGTAGGGATGTACGAAAGGCACTTACCTTTTGTGGATTATGTTTATGGTTGGGGGGGAGGCGTTCCGTCCCTCCCCCTGGAATCCTCGCCGGTGGGGGGAGGTGCTCTGTTCCTCCCCCCCTGGAATCCTGGCCACCTGGCTGTGCTCCACAGGGATTCTGCGGAGCCACCAGCCGGCTCCGCCAGCAGCTGGACATCTGGCCACTGGCTAGGGACGCAAATGGCGGCGGACATAGCCGCTGCCATTTGCGTCCCTGCAGTCAGCCATGATAGGCTATGTAAATGTTTATGTAGCCTATCATGGCTGCCTTAAACAACAACAACAACAACAACGCACATACGCAAATGGCGGCGGCCACAGCCGCCGCCATTTGCGTTCCTTATTTTGGCACGCCTTAGTCTACGTAAACATTTACGTAGACTAAGACGGCGAAAATAAGGGGAATGCAAATAGCGTAGCGGATGCTATTTGCGTTCCCCTTATTTTCACTGTCTTAGTTTACGTAAATGTTTACGTAGACGAAGACGTGCCAAAATAAGGAATGCAAATGGCGGCGGCCATGGCCACCGCCATTTGCATACACGCGTTGTTGTTGTTTTTAAAGTCAGACATGATAGGCTACATAAACATTTACGTAGCCTATCACACTTTTTTAAAAAAACCTAGCTGTGATAGGCTACGTAAATCTTTACGTAGCCTATCATGTTTTTTAAAAAAAACACTGGAAATGGCGGCGGCGGCAGCCGGTCGGAAGACCGGCCGCCGCTGCCGCCATTGCCGAACTGCCGCCGGAGCCGCCGCCGGAGCCGCCGCTGCCAGGAAGATCTGCCCAAGGTAAGTCTCATCCAGGGGGGGCAGGCCATTCTGCCACCGATTTTGGGGGGCCGAATGCACTGGCATTCGGCCTCCCCGAGATCCGTGGCGGAATTTTCGTACATCCTTACCTCATGGTGCCTTAGACTGGGCTTTAATTGAAGGGCAGGAAGTTGAGGAGGCTACAGGCTGCCAAGAGATGATTGTACACTGAAAAACAGGAGACTTGAGCTCACCCTTCAGCCATCCCCTAAGTAAGTTAAGCCCAAGAAACTGAAACCCAACCCATGAGAATTTCTCCAAAAATTCTTCACCATTGAATTTCTTTTCAAAGGCAATTTCTCTTCTACCAAACTGAATAGCATGGTCGAAAAAAAGTGTGGGAGAAATTTTTGGCAGAACACTATTTTATATTTTGTTTTACCATGCTGTGAACAGAACAGAGAGCTTTGGCTTCGGCTATTGGCTATAGAAATAAAACGAACAAACAAACAAACGAACGAACGAATGAATGAACGTTTCAACTATTCTCACCTTCCCAGACAGTTCACCTCCCATTCATCTCCAAGCAACTTTCTCCTACTATTACCAGGGGGTAATTAAAACAGGAGAGAGCCCAACTCACTACTAGGAAATTAGGTAGGCCAATTAGCCACTTAGTCACCTTCAGAATGCATAATGATGCTTCAGATTAACAGCTGTTGGGATTAAGAGATTAGTGGTTTTCTCTGTCCACTACTGTCTGATACTTCACCTGGGTCCTTCAATCAGTGCTGAGCAGTGAGCCACCATTTAAATTTCCCACCATGTCCATGCCTCAAAGTGATGCTATTAAGGGAATTGTGGTGAAAAATCCAGATGAAAGTTTGTTGTCCTGCACTGATTGGAGCATTGGTGCTGCCCCTTGGAGGTCCCACTGAAATAGGATGAGGACCTCTGGAAATGCAGCCAGTCCTGAATTCTGGAAGCAGCACCAGCTGTTTTGATAACAATATCCTTGTGAACTATCGTAGGGCACAATCCTATCAATTGGACCCTTGATGATTTTTATTGATTGATTGATTAAATTTATTAATTGCCCATCTGGCTGGTCACCCAGCCACTCTGGGTGATGTACAAGCATACAATAAAACAATTTAAAACAATAAAATTCTACGATTAATAAAAACATTTTCTAAAATACTCTAACCCACCCCAAATGCCTGCCTGGACAACCACATTTTTAATGCATGGCAGAAGCTCATTAAAGATCGTGAACTTGGAGGCTTATGATCATCCAATGCAGGGCTGGAGAAGTGACAGAGGTGATCTTCACCTCTCCATCCTTTCGCCCTGCATTTTTCACTAGATGGGATTTTTTGCCCATCTAGCAAAGGAGTTTTGGAGGGGGAGGGAAGGAGGCTGGCAGAGCTCAGGATAGCTTGTATCCTGGCCTCTTCAGTCTCCTCCCCTCCCCGCTCACCAAAATGCCCTCTTTCCCCCTTCTCCAAGGTTGAGTTCCCATCTTGGAAGCCAGCCAGAGTGGTCCTTTCTGCACCAGCTGTGACAGGGAAGGGAAGTGGGGTGGATCTCCCTCTCCACCTACCGAGGTTGAAACACTGTCGCCAAACTTGGAGGGGCGACTCCAAACAATCCTATGGGCCCTCAGATGCTATCCAGGGGCCATAGGATTGCTCCTTCCATGAACTAGTTTAGGGTGCAATCCTAATCCTATGCATGTTCAGGCAGAAAAAAAGTCCTACAACTCCTAACATTCCCCAACCAGGATGGATCTAGCCTGACGGAGTCTGTGCCACCTGAGCACGCACATCCTGGGAGTAATAACCTTTGCCTTGAAAGCCCCTGTCCTTCATGTCAAATGTTTTGAAGCTGACTGTGTTTATGAAGAGATATGGGAAACCACTTCAAACATCCTAAAGGCAATGTATCATCATCATTATTTGCACATGATGGCATTAGGAGTAACTGCTGATACCCACTAGCCTGAGGACCCACCTTATAGGCAATTTGTAGGTAACAAATAACAATTGCTGAGGAATATTGGTGAACTGCTTTGAACACTCACAGGGGTGGGTAACCCGTGGCCCTCTATATATTGTTGGACAATAACTCCCATCATCCCTGATAATTGGCCATGTTGGTTGAGACCAATGGAAGTTAGAGTCCAACAACATCTAGAACAGTGGTTCTCAACCTTCCTAATGCTGCGACCCTTTAATACAGTTCCTCATGTTGTGATGACCCCCAACCATAAAATTATTTTCGTTGCTACTTCATAACTGCAATTTTGCTACTGTTATGAATCGTAATGTAAATATCTGATATGCAGGATGTATTTTCATTGTTACAAATTGAACATAATTAAAGCATAGTGATTAACCACAAAACCAATATGTAATTATATATTGTGAAATATTTATTTCTAATTACAAAATGAAATTTTGTCTTGAAGCATGGGTTACAGTCTTAATATAACAACCCCAAATTGGGACTGGAGTATTGGACTGGAGAGGAGCAGACAGCATCTACAATTTACATAACCTATCAGATCAGGCATGAACTCAGCTGGTGGAATTCAAGATGGTCAGAAAATAAGACACTTGGGTTGGGAAGTCCAAGAGCCTCCTCCTTGATTAGGTATCTCCCCGCTTGATTAGGGATCTCGGCAGGATGAAAGACATCCTCTGTGGTGAAAGAGACTCACCTTCTATCTAGGCCACTTTCCCCAACCTGCTGCCTTCCTGATGTGCTGAACAACAACTCCTAGCATCCCCAGCCTGTTCAGTTGGCCAAGCTGTCTGGGGATGATGGGAGATGATGTGCAACACATTGGGAAGGCACCAGATTGGGGAAGGCTAAGCACCTCATCATATTCTCAACACATGGAAAAAGAGACTTTGATTGTTTATTATTTATTTCATAGATTTATTTTTCGCTTATCATATTTTTAAAAAAATATCTCTGAGCAGTTAAAGATGTCAGGAGTGGGGGCTTTGGAGAAAGGAGGTGGGGCTTCAGGAGAGAGTGAGCCCACCCCAACATCATCCTGCCCCCAGAGGTTGTCCCAGGAGGCAATCCTGGTCCTGGGGCCAGAACAGTTCCCCATCCCTGGACCAGAGTTCATTCCAACTCTGATGGTATGATTTTATCCCTCTGCATCTTTATGTTCTCCTCCTGGACTTTTCCTTTCCCTTCTCCCTTACTCTGTCACCCCACATCTTGCCATTTGCTTTGTGTCATTGCTCCCTTAAAAAACTGAAAGTTACTATAAAACTTTATAAACTAAAACACACACAGCAGTTGGAGGCAGATGGTCTGATCTCTGGCGCACAACCCACCAGGGCATTCCCCTGTGTGTGCCCCACACTGAAAGCACTTGCACTTTCAATGGGGCTTGTGCAGGAGCATATCTTGGTGGGTCAGGTCCCATGTTAGCATGAATTTGGGAGCAGGAAGAATTATGTTTGGATTTTCTGCTTCAGGCACCCAAATATCTTGGTCCTGCCCAGGAAGTGAGCCCTGCTGTCAGTTCAATAGGGGCTTACTCTCAAGTAAGCTTACTCCCACATAAGCACACATTTAATTGCAGCCTTAATGACACCCATAGCCCACTCAACCCATTTGACTGCCTCTCCAGTGTTTCCTTCCAACAGGGCCATTTTGCACATGCCCAAGACCTTTGCACATGCTCAAGAGGCCCACTCTGCATCTTCTCACAGCTGCAACTCTGCACACACTCAGAGACACCATTCCTCTCTTTATGTATAAGGCCAAGACCGGGGCGGAAAGCCAGGCAATAACTTCAAAATCCACAGCTGGGCAATTGGGCAACTCTGGATAAAATCCAACTAAAGCCTTTCTTAGAGTAGACCCATTAAAATGAACGGGACTTAAAATTGTCATTACTACCTTGGGGTTGGACTCGATGGCCTTATAGGACCCATCCTACCCTACTATTCTATGATTCTATGAATGTCAGTCCCATTCATTTCAATGCGTCTACCTTAAGTAGGGCTTTAGTTGGATTTTACCCAAAGATTTTGGGCTTCTTTTGATGGTTAACCTCGAAGGTTTGGCTCAAGACCGACCTCCTCATCCTCATCCCCATCCTTGTCCTCTCTCACCTCCTGGATAGGCCCATCTCTGGAACTCTTCACATGGTCGGAGGCAAGCCCTGGGCCTGTTGCGGAGCCTGCCCATGAAGCCTGCCATGAAACCCCACCGGTCGCGTCCAGCGCCTGGCGCCCCTCCGCGCTCACCCCAGAGCAGCGGGACACAACAGCGACGCCTTTGTGTAGCAAAGAGACGAGAGCAAGGCGAGACGGGAGCGGGGTGGCGAGGGAGAGAGAAGCCAGTGGGGGCAGGCAGAAAAGCCCCCTTGGGGGCGGCAGCTCGCCGTCGGCTCGACGCCTCCTCCACTCACCGTCGGAGCTGAGCATATCGAGACACATGGCGTGCCCCGTCGGAGCCACCGAGCTCACTGTAATCCACCCAGCTGAGCCCTTCCAAGTTGTTGCAGTGATGGTCTAAGGCGACCCCTGTGAAAGGGTCACTCGACCCCCAAAGGGGTTGCAACCCACAGGTTGAGAACCACTGATCTAGAAAACCAAGCAGCTTTTGATCTTCCAAAGAAACTCTGGGGTGTTTTTCTTAGGTTTGTGGAGCTGCAAAGGCATTCCGATATACCATCAAGGCAAACCCATTTTTAACATCAATGTTATCATGGTATATACACTTTTTAAAAGAACTCACTCAGAATGGAAGTGTCCTTTATAATTAAAAAAAAAAAGCAAAGGAATTTGACAGAAGCATAGAAAATGATTGTGACAAAAGAAAACAGTGCTGAGATTAAAGTACTCATCTATGAAATTCCATCTTGAATGTGTGGGGAGAAATTAGGGGCAAAATGAGGGGGCAACCCCCTGACAATATGCAGAATGAGTGAGGATAGCAAAAATGTGTAGAGAGGCAAAATTGTGTTGGTAGATCAAAGCTCAGAAGCAGAATCAATACTCCTCCACTGGTGGCTGATAGCCGGCATCTGCCATATTTAGTTAGTTACTTTAAGTTTTCTAATTATCTGCTTATTTATTTAAAACATTATATCCCACCCTATATCATTAGGATCTCAGGGCAGTGTACAGATAAAATCAATTTAGACAGTATGAAGCAATAACTAATTTAAACAGCTAAAACATATTAAACCATTGGGCAAACTAATACCAATTTAAAACCTAAAACAATAAAACAGTTAAAATGGTGTGCTACTTTAGAGAATGCATTTAGGCTTATCCCTTAAAGGTTTTGATAAAAAGCCATGTTTTAACTTGGTGTGAAATGAAACCATTGTCTTCACCAATTGGGCCTCCAAGGGGAGGGCATTCCACAACCGGAGTGCCACAGCAGAAAAAGCCCTCTCCCACGTCCCACCATAGTGTATGTCTTACCATAAGAACATAAGAAGAGCCATGCTGGATCAGAACAAGAGTCCATCTTGTCCAGTATTCTGTTCACACTGTGGCCAACCAGCTGCCCATGGGAAGCCCACAAGCAGGACATAAACACAACAGCACCATCCCACCAGGTTCCCCAGCAACTGGTGTACACAATCATATTGCCTCTGATACTAAAGGTAGCACATAGCCATCAGGACTAGTAGCCATTGATAGCCTTCTCCTCCAGGAATTTGTCTAACCCCTTTTTAAACCCATCCATATTTGTGGCTGTGATGTAATGTTACATGTCTGTATATAATACGTCTACGGTTATAGTTACGTATTCCTGTGGCATCGCTGTATTTTCTGGTGAGTATTTCTGTGGTGAGAGAGAATGGTGAATTTGAAGATGTGTGGTGATTGGCTGAGTGAGTGACAGGTGGAGTGTGTGTTATATAAAAGGTGGGCTGTGCTGTGGAGGTCTGATAGGATAGAGACAGGGATATAATTTGATGGGGTTAGGGTTTTAGGATTGAGAACTGAGAGAGAGAGAGAGAGAGAGAGAGAGAGAGAGAGAGAGAGAGAGGTCTGTGGGGATTTGTGAAGTGACTGAAAGTGTGATCTACAGAATGGTTTATGCGATAACATATATTGAACATGTTAAGACGTACTTGTTTATTATTTAACAACTTATTACTGTAATCAATAAAGCTTTTCTTGTTTATAAATCATACACCTTCTGCTCTTGGCTACATAAGGGGATGGTACAAAGGGAATAAGGCTAGGTTATAAGTAAAATCTGTGTGTCCTCGATACAGATAGAGGACTGAGTAAAGGATTGGACCTAAGCCTTAAAAGTCCTGGTGGCAGTGGAACCCGATGTGTGAGAGAGAAGGTGGTTCCTGCTGGGGGTGAGAAAGGCCTTAGAGAAGGGGAATTCTCACTAGAAGGCAAGAGTGCCACAGTGGCCATCTCTATGACTTGTGGTAGTGAATTCCATAGTTTAGCTATGAGCTGTGTGAAGAGGTCCTTCCTTTTATCTGTCCTGAATCTCCCACCAATCATCTTCATCATTCATGGCATGACCCCATTGGGTTCTGGTATTATCAGAGAGGGAGAAAGGTCATTTTTTTTCTAATGGGGTTTAAAAAAGGGGGGACAGCCATGAACGTACTACCATTGCCATGGCAATGGCACTCTTGGGAGTCCTGGGAACTAGTAGCCATCTCCCCCATCCTCCAAGGAGCCCATAGAGCAGCCTCCCCTGATTTAATACCTTCCAGCTGTGTTGGTCTGCATCTCCCATCATTCACAGCCAGCATGATGATTTGCCATGTTTGATGTGGATGATGGGCACTGTGGTCCCACATATCCAAAGGGCACCAGGCTGGTGAAGGCTGTCCCAGAGTAAGGGGAGAAAGCATTCCCCTCATTCAGAGTACCTCCATGACAACGCTATGTAGTAACTCATAGGGAGGGAGCAAAATAATATTAGCTCCAGCCACCCAGACACCAAAGTGCCATTGCTGTCAGGACCACAAAAGATGAGGCAGTGACAGGGAAAAATGTGAAGCAGGGGGGGCATTTCAGGTAACATGTTGCTCTCTTCAAACAGAAAAAGTGTGATTGTGAACTTTCAGCTCAGTCCTACACAAAACCCAAAGTTGGGTGGGTGGAATGGGGTGGGGGTTCTGAGTTCTTTTCTATTAGCTCTTCCCCTATGTTCATCAGACTCCATTCTGAGCAGGGCTGGGCCAAGTCATGTTTTCTGCCAGGGCCGAAGGGCAAGATGGCACCCCCTCTCCCTTCATCAGTTCATCTACAAAAGCTGACTGGACTGGCAGTTGAATCTTTATGTCTTCGATTGATGGGACAGCATTCTCCACACACCTGAAGGCAGCAGGCCAGCTTGGGGGACACAAGGCAGGCTGCTTGGCATACAGCTCTCTCCTCCAACACCTTGCTGCCACCTCCCAGCACTTGCCACCTGAGGCCACCACCTCACTTTGCCTAATGGTAGGGCCAGCCCTGACTCTGAGTCACTGTGCACAGCTAGGTCCTGCACACCCTGATTCAAGAGTGTGATGCTGTCAAATGCCCCACACAGTTCAACCCCTGACGTATGAGGCACTGCCCTGCAGCTCTTGGGCTCCCCTTCCATGAGTCTCAGAGGATAGCTAGTGGTGACTGTCATTGTGCAAGAATATTATGCACCATCACACGCCTACCTCCTGAGAACAGGAACTCTGTTATGAAGGTTCGCAGACACCTTCACAAAATGTTTCCATCATTATAACTGTCTTTCTTTGGTTGCAATGATTTTGCCCACATCTTTCCAATAGCGTTAAAAAAAAAAAAATCTTCCCCCCTCCCCTCCCCAAGATGTACAATGATTACTTGGTTGCTTTGGAATCATTGTCGTGCTGAGAAAACCATAGGAATTTATCCTTCTATTTCTATTCTGCCCTGTTTCGTGCACTACTGATCAGAATTTTCTATCATGCTGTTCATACTGTTCCCTCCACTTGAGTCCTCTTTCTTCTTGTCCAAGGTCTTTCTCTCCTTAAGGCCCTGCTATTTCTTGATTAATCGCTTGATGAAAGGAAATGTCCCTGCATGAGTTCATGTACTGAAAGACCAGGTGTGCATCACATAGTATCAGAGAAAAATAGTGCCTTGAAAAATACACCTATGGCAAAAACTCTGAAGGATTTGCATCTACTGTGTGTGTGTGCGCACGTGCCCATATGAAGGGGGGTTAATTAGTCGGGTGCTGGTTATTTATTTTATTATTATGTTTTGTCATTAATTGTGTTGTTAATTTATTTGGTTTTATTTTTCATCTTTTTTATGGTTAGCTGCCTTGAGCACCATTTTTGGGTGGAAAGCTGGAATATTATTTTTATTTTTTTTTGCCAAGGTTATTTATTGATTACATTTCTAATTTGCATAATAACCAATGTTCTCTGGGCAGATTATGAGTAGTTAAAGACTAAAATGCCATAGAAACAGTTAGAAATAGAAAATAGGATGCACATATTTAAAAAAATACAACGCAATGCAAAACAACAAACAGCACAGGGATTGATAAAACACCCACTATAACCTAGAATTAGGTATCTGAAATGCCTGGCAGAAAAGGAAGGTCTTTGCCTGGCACCAAAAAGATAATAAAGTAGGTGCCAGGTGAACTCTTTCATTCCATAAGTGGGGTGCCACTTGGAGTTCATTCCATAAGTGGGGTGCCACCACTGAAAAGGCCCTCTGTCTTGTAGCCACCAATCCAGATCTAGAAGAGGGCCTCCAAAGATGACCTAAGGGTGTAAGCACTGCTAGTTGCAATGCTTCCATTATAAAGGGAAATACCTTTATGAAATCTGCAAGCCCCACCCTGACACCTTAAAAGAAGCGGACTTGGGGTGGGGTAGCACAAACTTCACTTCTTCTGGACTGAGTGAAGTTTAGACTTCACTACCCACTATCTTTCACACATTCAGAATGTTCAAATGTGGATTTTGGTTCAAACAGTGTATCAAAACTGCATTTCAAAATGTGTGTTTTGAGAGGAAATACATTTTGAAATGCATATTTTGTCTCCAAATATGTCAGGATTACCTATTTTGAGACAAAATAAATTTAAAATACATATTTAAATGCAATGTTTATGTGGATTTTTTTTAATGTTGCTTAAAGTTGAAATGGGATGGGAAAGAGTTATATGTGACCATGGACTGGAAATAAACTGATTCATCTACCTCTAGCCCAGGAAGAGATGTGCACATAGCTAGCAACACATTGGTGAAAACACACTGTGTCAAATGAAAATACACTTCTTCTTTTCAAAATACATATTTTTCAAATGAAATCATAAGCACAAGAACCTGTGAGCATTTCTCAAAAAATGTGCTCCTCTTTGTGCTCTCATTCAAGGTTATGAATGGGACAAGTGCTGATGATTTGCAAACTGAGAAGGTCTCATACATCTCTAATTTCAGTAGGATTCATGCAGTAGCTAGGCGTGGAGTGTTGTACACTAAAGATCAGGAGAACAGGGTAGAAACAAAGTGAAGAAAAGAATACATCCCTTTGCAAAGACCTGTCAGATGTTGTATAGGTAACTTAGGGTGCAATCCTATGGGGACAGGCGGCTGCCTCCAAACTCAAAGGTGACTACCTATCCAATGCAGAGCAAGAGAACAGCAGAGGGGGTCATCCCCTCCATGCTTCAACCGCCCTGCATTTGCAGCTAGACATCCAATTTCAGCTATCTAACTGCAGAAAGGCAGAGCAGGGGAAGCAGCTGCCAGACACCACATAGGATGTATTTCACCAGCATTTCCGCCTTCCCCACCTCAGAATGCCCCCTGAAATGCCCCATAGTAGCCACTCCTCTTCTAAGTACGGAAAACAGGGCTGTTCCAAGCTGCCTGCAAGGCAGCGTGGGAGGGGGAGAAAGTCAGTTCTCCAGGACCTGACCTCGGAGCGTGGGCTCTGAGGTCATTTCCCAGAAACCAACATATTCTATGGCCATCTATATGCTGACTAGCGGCCATAGGATTGCTCCCTTACTGTGTTTCCTGTCACCTAACTATACATTACATGAGATCATGAGCATTTCTACACCAGCCATACTGCATTTAAAATGGGGCTTTCTGCTTCTGTTTTAAATGCAGGATCACAACTGACTCCCTTTACATATACTTCCTTTCCCGCTCTCCTTTCCCCCTCCTTCTCCCCATAGGTGATTCTTCCATAGCTTTCATTGAACTTGCTCCTCTTCTTGCCACTTTTTCTCTTTTCATGGAGGGAACTCAAGCAGAACACAGTAGGGTAATTTGATAGCTCATTATCTGCAATCTACTGAGTGTTAGAGCAATATGACAATGGAACCAATTCCCTAGGGAGGTGGTGGGCTCTCCCACACTAGCGGCCTTCAAGATGAGGCACTGGACAGCCATCTGTCAGGGATGCTCTGACTTGGATTCCTGCATTGAGCAGGGGGTTGGACTCAATGATCTTATAGGCCCCTTCCAACCATATTATTCTATGATTCTGTGTAAAAATGGAACAAAGGGCATTTAATGCAGGAGATGCCTTGGAGGTTCATGGCATCATCTAAAGAGCCTGCAAACGTCCATGTGTGGGAAATCTCAATAGCAGGATAAAAGCTCAATAGCAGGATAAAAGTGTGAAGGAGCCTACTGTCTGACAATGCCATGGAAATTGAAATGAGACAATAGTTTTAAACTGGGAACAGAAAAGAAAATAAATGGGGGGAAATGGCAATACCATACACACACACACACTCACACACATAAGTGTGATTAGCAAACAGAGATTTCAATTTAACTGACAAAAAGTTTCAGCTTCTGCCATCATCAGCTGTTCAGATTCAAATGCTATTTCCAAGGTGGCACTGGCAGTTACAGAGCTGTGAAGATGGAATGTACAGATGAACTGCAGTTTTTAAGCAATGATTGTACTGTCCCCCAGGATAAGACTATGTGGTGCCAATGTGCCAAGGGTGTATACCCAGAAGTTCTCCCTCTTAGTCAATGTTGTTGGATCTGCTGTCATATCTATAGCTGTTACAGACAAGTCAAACAGGCTATGCTCCCCAGTGCTGAAATGCTTTTTCAGCTGGTTGCTCCACTTCTTTAGTCAAGATGCTTCAATGCAGATATTTGTTCGTTTGTTACATTTATGCCCCACCTATTGTTAGGTGGCTAACAATAACAGTCACAACAGAAAATAATCAAGATACAGAATGTATTCAGGAAAAACACAATAAAACCATACAAACATATGATAGAAACAGATACAAGCTAATAATGACACCCAGTTAAAAACAAATTACATTTTTAAAAATACAGATTAAAAGACAGAGGAGTGAAGAGAGGGAGGGCAAGTGGTCTGTTTACAGGTAGCCTATTTTAGCAACAGCAACAACAGTTATGAAAGCCATGATATCTGGACAATCAATGTATTTAAATGTTTCCCACAGATTGGGGGCAGGCACCATTTGTTAAAGAAGGAGTTTGTTACTTGTGTGGAGTGTAAAGCAAATGTTATTTCAAAGATATTTGTAACTTCCTATGTGTTACCACCACACTGGCTTTCACCACACGGCTCGTATCATTCCTGTAGATCATTGTTTGATCTAAGCAATTGGCTTAATTGCATATTATGTTTGCAATTCAAGGACACAGACATCCTTTTAATGTAGATCTGAACCCGTGCTGTGTATCTCAGCACATTACGACTGGCTTAATTGCTTATTGTCTTGCACAAGCCCACCCAAACACTGCTTTTTGTAGAGATGCTGACACATTTCACATTGTGGGTGAGGTGATGAATCAACATTCCAACTCCCACACTAAAAAAAAGAAAAGAAAAAAGCGCCCCATTTTGAGTAAGACTAAAATCCACTCAAATCAGGTTTTAAGGGGTTTGACCACCTCTCCTGCAGGGCCGGTCCTACCAGTAGGCAGAGTGAGGTGCTTACCTCACAGTTGCTGGGAGGCAGTAGCAAGGTATTGGAGGAGAGAGCTAGGTGCCACACAGCTTTCCCTGTACCTCTTAAGCTAGCCTGCTGCCTTCAAGTGAGGGGAGGACACTGTCCCTTCACCAGCATTGAAGAATGATTCAGCTGCCATCCAGTCAGCAGTTGTACATGGAATGGGAGGGCGCATCTTGTTCTTCATCTCAGGCAGCAAAATGTTTTGGGTCGGTCTTGCTCCCCTGCCACTAGCCTTCTCTGCAAGTTTCTCCCTTTTCAATTAACCTCCTTCTGGAACATTGCAAGAATTTCTTTTGATCAGTTGAAACCCCCTTCAACCCCCCCCCCCAGGCATATCTGGGATTGCATAGAAATCCTCTGACATATTTTGCTCTTGGGAGTACCCCTCAAAATCCCTTGGATGTTCCATCTGAGCAGGAATATCCCAATTAATCTAGAATTGCAGCTTTAGGTGGAATTTGATGGCAACTCTACTCATGTTCCCTCAATAAATAAAGACACCAGTGACTTTTGTTTTCCTCTGCATCCCAGCAGGCACATTTCCTTGCCCGTCCCCAAGAGAAGGTCACGAGTCCCATCATCACATTAAATGATGCCCAGTTAGCATCCAATTAAACCTGGATTGACGTTCACTTTGAGGCAAGGCAAGGTTAGGGTAGCACATGGCAATGTGGAGTGTAATTTAACACAACCTTGTTCTGGCCTCTTGATTTAATGGCAGGCTTAATTAGAACAAAGCAACTTGTAAATTTGGGCTATGCTCTGTCCTTTGTATGTTTGTGCTGGTTTAAGTGCCAATAACCATGAAGTGCAGAGATATTATTATACACAAGACAAATCTCCTCAAGCAGAAAGCCCAATTATTTGACCAGATTACTTCCTTACCATAAATGGAATTTCACATTTGAGTTAATACTTTTGGAGGGAACAAACATTTAACACACACAAAACTGGGAAACCAAAATGGGAAATACATCATGGAGCTGTTCATGCAACACACTAACCCATACTCAGTGCTTGAGTGTGGGTTGTTGTTGAACTGTAGGTTGCTTGTTGAACCACGGGTTAGCTTGTTGTCTCAACCCACAACATTTTCCACAAGGTGGCTTGTAAACCACCTTGAACAGCCCACAACAAACCATGCGTTCTCAAGGTGGCTTGTTCAAGAAAAATAAGCCAAACTGGTTAAAAAGCCACCCTGTGGAAAATGTCTGGGTTCAGACAACACGCCAACCCATGGTTCCAAAACAACCCACAGTTCAACAACAACCTACGTTCAAGCACTGAGTGAGGGTTAGCATGTTGTTCAAACCCAGCCCCTGAGTGGAACGAAATAAATAGTTGGTGTCATGTCCCACCATCTTCCTGGAAGGACAACCCTGGAACCCGTGGAGACCTCAGAGGAGAAGGAGAATCCTATCAGGGTTCCTACTGGTCAGGGGAAGTGAAAGGATGCTGGTAACCCTCCTGAGACCACCATTCAAGGAGACAGCTACATTAGATGAACTGAAGCACGTGGACTTGTCTCATGCCCCTCCACCAAGCCTACCAAGATCACACCCAGGACCCCAGAAAGAAAGGTGGCAGTGTGTCTGCTGGACAGCAGCCCAGAGGTTGGCACTCTCTTGGGTCCTACATGTGAGGAAGAAAATGCTCTGGATTGGGGCCCTAAAGACAAGCCAGGAAGGGGCAGGTTGTCAGCAGCCCCTATAAAGCTTCTCAGTTGGGGTCTAGTCCTTGCTCCCTAGTCCCTACTGGACAACTCCCCTGCTAGCCTCCCCTTCCTGATCATTGAATAGGTAGGACTGCTCCTGATAAGACAGGGGTTGTTCTTTATGGCAGGGATGGCAGGGATGGGATGGTTCCTGTTTTACTGTTTCTTCTTATGCTTTTTCTCTGACACACTAAGCTGGCTAATTGCTTGTCAAGGAGATGCCAGGGCTAAAATTGGGAACCCATAGCTCTGCCCACAGCTGCCTCATATTTGCACTTCCTGCACTAATGTACAGAATAGAACAGTTATCCTTCAGTTTTCACACATCTCCACATCGTTTTTGGCTCAAAATTGTACCAACATGTGTAGAAAAATGTTTATTGTAGGTTAAAATGCATTTAAATTGTGCATTTTAGGATAAAATGTGTATTTAGAGTAAAATACATACAACATGCTATTTTTTTAGACAATATATTGCAAATTTTATACTGTAAAAAAAAATCAGACTGATGCAGAAATAGGACAGAACAGACTTATGAATGAACATGTGAAACTGAGATGAACCAGAAATTGCCTGATTTGTCCATCCTTAATTCCAGCACACATTTTCTCCCAACTGCAATACTTATTTATTTGGATACTAAACTTTTGTTGCTGGCTTTTAATGTTTTTATTGTTTTTATGTTTTTATCACTTTTAATATTTTAACTGTTTTTATGTATCATATTGCTGTAAGCTGCCTTGGGAGGGCTTCTGCCCTGAAAGCCAAGAAATGTTTTAAATAAATAAATACCTCCCCATGTTCTATGATAAAATCAGTCTCAAGGCAGCTTACAATTAAAAAAAAAAGAAAGAATCACAAGCAAATTAAAAACCCCTAATAATACAACAAAAACCCCTAATAATACAACAAATAGTGGTAAAGCAGCAACATATATTTTCAAAGGAGAAGAAAATGTAGGAATAGTTCTCCTGGTTGGGGTATGGGGTTCTTACTCTTACCTTAGTGATGAGGCAGATGAGGGGTTGTGTGAATATCCTGTCTTTCATTGTACAGTCAGCTCTCCAGCATTCTGTAGCTTCCCAACTTCCCATACTTCAAATAAATCCCATGGGTAAATGTCAGGATGTAACTCCTCCCATGAAGTTTTTCTGATCAGGAAGTGTGGGCAGCCAGAGAGGCTGCAGAGCAATGGAGAGTTCTGGAATAGAAAGGGGGGAATGCATACAGCACCCTTGGATACCGCACATCAATAAGTAAGCTCAAAAGCACAACCAAAAGCAATTCTAATCTCTAAAGCACACTGAGAATGTGGCAGAAAAATGGAAGCCTTTTTCATGAGGGAAGAAAACTTAACGGAAACTGGAGGACAGATTTCAGCATACAACTAAAATTTGTTTGTTTTGTGTGAATACATGGGTTTTAAATAGTATGATAGAGGATTCCTGATATATCAGTTCCATTTTGCTAACAAGACCAGGTAATTCAGAACTGAAAAATCCAGATGTGGATAATTTTGTAAACATTCCTAGTTATAAGGGATCTTGGCAACAACACATTGAAGTGCCCAAGAATGTTGAATTTTGATTACCTTTTATCATTACTGAGAATCAAGAAAAATCAAAACATCTTGTTGAATATATGGCTCTTAAATGAAATTAAAATGAAACTTCCTGCCTGTAGCCTGTACCACATTCTATTATGCTTCAATTTCATCAAAACAAAATGTTTGCACCTTATTGGGGAAAAAAGAAGGAAGCGAGGGGATGCTGCCGCCGTAAATAAAGAAATGTTACTGTGTGTGTGTTTTCCTACAGCAACTTTAAATTGATGAAGTAATCTAACATTATTCAGATCAATTTCACCCCCTGGAGTCAGAAGGAACTCATTTATTGAATGTCATTTTCTCTCTGTTATTTGCCGCTCTCACATCAAAACATATTTGATCAGCTCCACCACATTCACTTAAAGTCATGGCTCTCCTGGCTATGTTTCATTCAAAACAGAAATGGATACAAGGTGGTGGCTATTAACACTCTGTTTTCCTCTCTTCCATCTCTGCTCTGGTAGATGGAGGGACCTCATTCATACATTTCAACATGCAAGGACACCATAAGAGAAGTGTCTTTCTGCACAGAAGTGCCCCTGTTCATCTGACAACCCATATACACAAAGGTGGGTGGGAGGGATGAAACATCATGTGTATACATTTTGAATGCAATGTGCACACACACATACACACATACACAGACACACAGGCTAGTTAGATGTATGTGTGGCATGAAACTGGAAGCATTGTCACTCCATCAGCTTAAAACAAGTTCATGTACACACACACACACACACACACACACACCTTAGAGGTCACTTGTTATGGAGCAATACTGAAATAGTTAAAGCTGTGATCCTAAGCAAGGTAACTAGAAATCAGTGAACATGTTTCTAAGAAGAAGACTTAGACTGCAATCTTAAACTGATTTACATGGAAAGGAATCCCAATCAATCAACCAATCAATCAAATATTCAACACCTTAGAGAAATCAAAATTCTAGTTGTTATCGTTCAGTCGTTAAGTCATGTCCGACTCTTCGTGACCCCATGGACCATAGCACGCCAGGCCTTCCTGTCCTCCACTCTCTCCCGGAGTGTGGTCAAGTTCATATTCATTGCATCGGTGATGCTATCTAGCCATCTCATCCTCTGCCATCCCCTTCTCCTTTTGCCTTCGATCTTTCCCAGCATTAGGGTCTTTTCCAGGGAGTTTTCTCTTCACATTAAGTGGCCAAAATATTTGAGCTTCAGCTTCAGTATCCGTCCTCCAATGAGCACTCAGGGTTGATTTCCTTTAGGATGGACTGATTTGACCTCCGTGCAGTCCAGGGGACTTGTAAGAGTCTTCTCCAGCACCACAGTTCGAAAGCATCAATTCTTCGGCGCTCAGCCTTCCTTATAGTCCAGCTCTCTCAGCCATATGTTTCTACTGGGAAAACCATAGCTTTGATTATACGAACCTTTGTCGGCAAGGTGATGTCTCTGCTTCTTACTATGCTGTCTAGGTTGGCCATAGCTTTCCTCCCCAGGAGCAAGCGTTTTTTAATTTCATCGCTACAGTCACCATCTGCAGTGATCTTGGAGCCCAAGAAAGTAAAATCTGTCACTGCTTCCATTTCTTCCCCTTCTATATGCCAGGAAGTGATGGGGCCACATGCCATGGTCATTGTTTTTTTTTTTAATGTTGAGTCTCAAACCAGCTTTTGCACTCTCCACTTTCACCCTCAACAAGAGGCTCTTTAGATCCTTTTTGCTTTCTGCCATTAGGGTGGTATCGTCTGCATATCTGAGGTTGTTGATAATTCTCCTGGCAATCTTAATTCCGACCTGTGATTCATCCAACCCGGCGTTTCTCATGATGTACTCTGCATATAAGTTAAATAAGCAGGGCAACAATATGCAGCCTTGTCATACTCCTTTCCCAATTCTGAACCAATCGATTGTTCCATGTCCGGTTCTTACTGTTGCTTCTTGACCCTCGTACAGGTTTCTGAGGAGACAGGTAAGGTGGTCTGGTACTCCCATCTCTTTCAGAATTTGCCACAGTTTGTTGTGATCCACACAATCAAAGGCTTTAGCATAGTCAATGAAGCAGAAATAGACATTTTTCTGGAATCATCTTGCTTTCTCCATGATCCAGCGAATGTTGGCGATTTGATCTCTAGTTCCTTCCTCTGCCTCTTCGCAACCCCGCTTGTACTTCTGGTAGTTCTTGTTTCACATACTGCTGAAGCCTAGCTTGTAGGATTTTGAGCATAACCTTGCTGGCATAAATTCTAGGCTTGCCTAGAATTGTATAGTGAGACCGGGGCAAGATTCAAACTGCAGACTGTCTGTTTACAGACTCTTAAGTAATCACATTACACTAGCTGTATATACCAGCCCTGCCTAAATGTTCTCTAGGGATATAACTATATATTGCATGACTCTCCCCCCCACACTTTATTTTCAAACCAAAAAAAGCAACTGCAGTTAACTTCAGATTAAGCAGAGTACTGGGGAGAAGAGGGGTACTACTTAACCTTTTGTTTGCCAGCCTCAAAAGTACCCCCCCCCCCGGTGCCTTTCTTCCCCAGGTTTAAAAGATACAGGGCCCTTTTGGTAGTGTTAAAAGATTTTCCAGTGCAGATCAAGACACTCTTATCTGATGAAGATAACCCTATTTCTCTCTGTGTTTAGAATCATTTTAGAATCATTTAATGTTTAGAATCATTAGTAACTACAGTAATTAGAAGCCTTGCATTTTCATGTTTAAGTGTTTTCAAGATTGGCACTTGCGTGATTAAAAGAAGAAAAGAGTGTGATATTGTTTAACTGCATGGGCCTCCAGTGGTCCCTGCTGAGTTCCATTTTTATACAATACAGAGTGCTGTTGCCGTTGTTGTTGTTGTTGCTGCTGCTGCTGCTGTTTTGTACATTACCTATTGAAAATAGACAATGTACCCATTATTTATTTATTTTTAATAGCCTTATTTCACCTTTCCCCAAGAGTCACTGAGGTGGTGTACAAGAAGTCAAGTGAAACCACAATAATAACATTAAAAACATCAGCATCAACAATAAAACTGTATTTAAAACATTAAAATTCCAAATAGCAGTTTAAAAAGCCAAATAGTGAAGATGTCAGCCTTTTTCATTGCCAACAATTCTGCAGTGGTGATCTTGGATGGTACTTGGACCTAATTTACCAACCAACACTTTTTAAAATGATGATGATGATGATGATGACGACAACAACAACAACAACAACAATAATCACCACCACCACCACCACCACCGTCACTGCCCCACAGTACAAAACTAAGACAAGGGCATCAACTTCTCTATAATGTTGATATTTGGTTTGGAAAAGGGTACACAGGTGTGGTGTTCTTGATGTACTGAAAAGAAAAGGAATTTTTGACTAAAGCCATGGTGCATCCCCCCCCCCCCAAACATTACAAAGGAACCTCAAGGACTCAGAACAAACAGTCCTTGGAAGAATTTGGTGGCTTTTAATCAAAGCTAAGAATGGTTCCAAGTCATGTACTACTCATACTGAGCGACACTTGAAAAAATAAAATAAAAATAGCTGCTGGGTTTATTTCCTGTGTAAGTCATAATGAAAGCATTGGTTTCTTTCCAAAAAGTAATGCCACATTCCTGAATAATTTTCACTTGTTTGGCTTTATCATGAAATATGCAGGTTCCTTAGGACAGGGATGATTTTTTTGTTGATTCTCTCTTAAAGTCAGTGGCATGTTGTGCTTAGAGATGAATGACTCTGTCGATTTCAGTTTGCCCCTGTTTCTCATTTTTACAAACTTCACTTCATCTCACACGTTGGGAATTTCTACAGTCTTACATTCTATTCATCCCAATCTTTGAGGGAGTTTTTCTTAAAGTCTGCATGAAAATTCATAAGCATTTGTGTGCTCATTTGTCCTAATGCGTGCATGTTACAAACTTTGCAAGACATTACAAATTTTGCAAGACATTTCCTTAATATAATACATTTTTGAATGTTATTTCCCCTAATATGCATTCTGTATGCTTTAAAAAGAAGGGAGTAGTCCAAAAGTTGGAGAAGAGTGAATATCAAGGGATAACTAAGCTTCTGTTTGCTTAGTGCTTCAGAAGTAAGTCTACATTAAAATACAAACTGAACAAATTTCTCCCCCATCTCTAGTTGTGCCTCTGTCTCAGGACTGAGTCATATACAATGAAATGAGGAAGGAGTTTGGAACCAGGGTCTAGGTCTTTGGGCAGCTACAGTGCAATCTGATGCATGTATATTCACAAGGAAGCCCTGCTGAGTTCAGTTGGACCTAGGCTATTCCTAGGTAAGTATGTATAGGATTTCACCTATAAAGTCTGAGCTGAAGGAATATAGTGAGGGATCAATCCAAGGAATTAGCTCCAAAGAACAGAGAAACAAACCCGAGCCTGTATGTATGTACATTATTGCTCAGACAATGGCTCACTCCAAACAAGAAGCCTTGTATAGGCCTTCCTGCCTATGAGGGGTCAATAGTTGGCCTAAATGGGCATGTCCAGAGCCTGAGAACACTTCACTGCCAGGAAGAGATTTCAAGTTCCATTTCTGATAGGTCTCCACAGAGAGAAGACCTCTGTGGATCAAAAAGGTCACTGGTTCAGATCCCAGGTACTGACATTCTGTGTGAGAATGAAAGGAGAGAAGATATCAGAGGTGCCCAGAAAACAATGTATTGCCCCTGATTCTGTGGTCCTAAAGGGAAACCAAAACTAACTTTCAGTAACATTCCAAGGTGTGGAAGATAGTTTTTGTTTCTCTTTGATAGAAATGAGTTAGAGTTGCCCTGAGGAAGAGTTGTAATATACAAAACATTTTTGGACAATGGAGAGCAGGCTGCTAGACAGTGTCTAGACGGCCATACGATTTTTCAGTTTCTGGGAACTGAGCCGGGAGCCAGCACTCCAAGCTTGGTTCCCAGAAACTTCACTCCCCTCCCCCTCCCCTGCTACCTTGTGAGTGGTGCAGTTCGTTGAAGTACAGTGCAGAATGGATAAAAAAGGGGGCATTCACAGGACAGGGAGATAAGGAGACAATGGAAGCGTTATTATGATGCTTCCTATGCACTGCCTGGCCTCTCCCCCTCCACTCCATTGTCCCTGGCTAGGCAGCCAAAATCAGCTGCCTACCCACAAATACAGGGTGGTCCAAGCACAGAGGAGCAGATCCCCTCCATGTTCCACCCATCCTGCACTGGATAGACATCTGCCTCCAAGCTCGGAGGCGGCCGACTATCCCTATAGGATTGCACCCTAAATTGTCTTCTGTGCATCTTTGAGATCTTCACCCCCTTTGTTCCTATGTTTGGCGTCTTGCCTTATTCCTTCCAGGTGTGCCTTTGTGAAGTCAAAATGGTGATAACTAGGCCTGTTATCCTACATCAGATCACCAGAGAGATGTACCTGCACCCTCAGAGCTCACAGCTAGCTAGCTTTCAGTTTTCCTTTCCCCCAAATGCCAAACCACAGTTTATTCCAACAGACACAAACCTTAGATCAGCCCCCAACCCTTAGCTAGAGTTGAAGGAAGGCATGCCACCTTCTCATAGTCTCCCCTACTGAGTAAACATCAACCATCCATGTTAAGCAACTAGCCAGCAATCCACTTAACAAAATAGATGGCTGGCATTGCTGGCCAGCATTCTTAACTCCATGGTGATGCTGATGATGATGCACAATTACTTGGGAGTATGCCTCATTGGACGTAGCGGGACCTATGTCTGATTGCACTATTAATCCATTTTTGGAGATACAAGGGAAAAGTAGGAACCCATCCTTTTTTTCAGTGCTGTAGCTACAGGTTTTGGGTTCCACCCACACTCTCAAAAACAAAAAAAAAGAAAAAAAGAGGAGCCCAGAAAGAAGCTATTTAAGACATGATTCATAAGGCCAAAGAAGATGTTCTGAAGTTTAAAGCAGTACAAAAATTAATATACTAGGGAGTATCTTATCAGCAGAGAGAGAGAGAGAGAGAGAGAGAGAGAGATGACAGCTTGGAACATATCCAGAGAAAATGAGAAGACTTGGCATTGCAAAGTGTTCCAATGGTAGAATTTATTCGGCTTAAAGATTTGGCATCTATTAAAAGTCATGAATAAGAGAAAAGGAACAATCTTATTTTCTTATGGAAGAAGCCTAATATAGTACAAAAGTATTAGCAGTTATTGTGAAATGCTCTGTTTGGAGAAAGAGACAGAGAGACAGAGAGACAAAGAGACACACACAGAGAGAATATTGAATGGAAAACTACCTATGAATGTCCATTGTTATTATTGCCTTAGGCTGATGGTTGCTGGTGTATTCCACTGGTGTATTCTACTTTTTCTACACATCAAAGTTTTTCCCTAGAACATGATGTAAATATTACTTGGAAATTAGATAAAATAGAACTTTACATTCATCAGAATTGCAAAGATACAGTATACCTGAAGGCAGGGGAAACTGTAAACTTTGGTGATGTTTGTGTTTTATTGACTTTTCAAATGAGGGCTTGCCACATTGGAGGTGGGCTTAACAGTCTTGACATATTACAGTGCCCAGGATTTGGAGGTGGGGGAGTCATGGTATTTAAAGCTGAGTAGAACCATCTAGGTTTGTAGAGTAGATGATCCCTTTGAGACCTTTCCACCATTGTGGAATACTCTTCTCCTGGAGCCTGAAAATCAAAGCTGCTGAAGCTGATGTACCATGGAGAACTGTGGGTTCCCTGAGGACGTTTGGAAGGAAAAGAACAAATCAAAGAGCATATAGCATGGGGATGTCAGAGAAATCTGCAGTGGATTAAAACAAGTTTGGA
This sequence comes from Heloderma suspectum, assembly GCF_057233095.1. Lineage (NCBI taxonomy): Eukaryota > Metazoa > Chordata > Lepidosauria > Squamata > Helodermatidae > Heloderma > Heloderma suspectum. Next base: position 10,223,095 of record NC_139466.1, read on the forward strand.
TTTCTATGAATCCAACCTGCAGATTTGGAAGTGATTGGCTTTTTCTGAGACCCACGGATTCCACAGACCTGTAGACCATTTAAAAAAAAAAATGGGGTGGAGGGGTGCAGAAGTGTGCATTAGCACTACATACTTGCATAAGTGGAACAAAAATGGGACTTTATGGGATACTACATATTTGGAGGTCGCAATTACAGGGAGCCAATCAAAGCAAGTCCCAGCAGCTCCTGAGAACGTGGGCCACTGTTTCTCTATATTCTAGAAATGTTGTGAGGATAAAGTGTGTGTGTGTGTGCGCTCACGCACCTGTGTTGGAGGGAAGGGGTTGGACCATGTATACCTCCTTTGGAGGAAAGGTGGGAGGGTAGGATATGCATATTGTAATAGTAATACAGCAAATAAGACTAGGGGGGTCCTGAAGAGTCAGAGATACCTCTTCCCTCCCCATTGCCTTTTCCTTGTGTGTAGTGTCTTCTTTAGATTGTAAGACTGCGGGCAGGGACTGTCTTCTTTGTTCATTGATTGTAAGACACTCCGGGAGCCTTTTTTGCCTGAGGAGCAGGATAAAAATACAATAAATACAATAAAACAAATAAGGAAGTCTCCATCTTTTGCAAATGCTGAGCTGTATCCATTGCTGTCCATTAGCCAGTGGAATCCCTTTCCCTACAGCCCCTCAACTATTGTCATGTTCCTTCTTCGTCCTCTCCCTTCGCAATCAACACACTTCAAGATCCCAGGCTTCAGGCTCACTACATTACTTAACAGCTGGGTTCTTTGCAAATGCAATTCTTAAGAGACTGAAACTCTCGGGCTACAAATAGGGATGTCAGAGAAATCCACCACGGATTCAAATGAGGCCAGATTCTTTGGAATCCGGCCTCTGAAATCTGTGGCAGAACAGCCCCTTTTACCTCTGCTCCAGGAGGATTCCCCATGGAATGGCACTCAGCTTTAGGTTTAACTGGGTCCGTTCACCTCTGCGTCAATTGTCATGTTGCTTAAAAAAATGGCGATCGGCAGGATGTGTCCATAGACTTATATGAAAAATAGAGCTGTGAATCTTGCATATAAGTCTATGGGCACATTGCCATTTTTTAAAGACTTATATGCAAGATTCACAACTCTATTTTGCATATAAGTCTATGGGCACATCCTGCTGATCGCCATTTTTTTTAAGCAACATGGCGATTGGCGCGGAGGCGAACGGGTCCAGGTAAGCAGCCCTCAAGCCGGGTGGCTCCACAGAATCCTCGCAGAGCGGAGCTGCTCTGGAGGATTCGGGGGGGGGAGGAATGGATCACCCCCCCGGGGTGGATTCCCCACACTGGAACAGACTGTGGGGAATCCGTACATCCCTAGTAGCTACAAAGGAAACAGCTACTTCATGCAATTATGAATACTAATAGAGGAGCCCAAGTGGAAGTTAGAGAAGTTGCCATCAGTTTGAACAAGAACTTCCTGGCCAGATTAGCTTGGGGAGGGATGCCCCTTCCTTACAATTGCACCCTCCTGCATAGGCTATCATGCATAGCCAACCAGGTGGAGCATCTGAGCTCTTCCTCTAACTTTTACCACTTTGCTCTGCAATGGACCCTAGCATCCCTCAAGTCATGCCTGTTGCTCTCCTCCCCCCCCCCCCAAGACCTGGGTTCTCATGGTGGAGGAAAGGGGCGGCTTCCGGTTGAGCCATCTGTGCACCAAGGTCTTAAGAAGAACACCTTTCCATATCTGAGCTCATTAGGGAGGAGGTCTCCCCCGGTTCTGGCTGTTCCCATTCTGAGTCTGAGCTGCTAACTATCTCCACATGCTCAGACTCATTCCTGACAAATATGCTCCAGTGCAGATTGGGGGACCCTCTGAAGCAAATGTGTAGGGTATGTGGAAGGGGGAGGGGGAGGAGATCAAGGGGAAGCATGAGAGGAAGTCTGCTTACATGACAGTGGATGTAACCCATTCTCATCTTGTTTTATAATATTTCCTTCAACCATCAACAGTTCCTGGCAAAAGCATGGATTTGGTATTCATCAATAACTTTCAGGACTGGAGTTAGAGTTCTCAAACTCTTCCCTTCTCCCCATAGCTCCTTCCCACAAGTTTGACCAAGCCAGGTCCCAGTGAGATTGAGGTGTGTCCCCCCCCCCCGCCACCAGTCTGAGAGTAGTCTTCTTTTGCCTTGACATTCAACCTCTTTGAGGTAGGGATGGCAGAGAATTCCGCCACGGATCTTGGTGAGGCCAAATGCCAGTGCATTCGGCCCCCTGAAATCTGTGGCGGAATGGCCTGCCACCCCCCCAACCCCCCCGCAGATCCCCCCTGGGATGAGACTTACCTGGGGCGGATCTTCCAGGTGGCGGCGGCTCCAGCGGCGGCTTCAGCGGCGGCGGCTGGTCTTCCGACCGGCTGCCGCCACCATTTGCAGTTTTTTTTTTTTTTACAGAGATGTGATAGGCTACATAAGTTTTTATGTAGCCTAAAATGATGGGTAAAAAAAAAAAAAAGCGTATGCAAATGGCGGCGGCTACAGCCTCCGCCATTTGCGTTCCTTATTTTGGGCTGTCTTAGTCTATGTAAATATTTACGTAGATTAAGACAGCAAAAATAAGGAATGCAAATGACGGTGGCCATAGCTGCTGCCATTTGCATACGTGGTGTTTTGTGTTTTTTTCCCCAGAGCCCTCCATGGCTGGAAATCCAGCTGCAGACGGCTCTGGCCTGGCTGGGCCTGGCCGGCTGCTCCGCGGAGCTGCCGCGGAGCACAGCTGGCTGCGGAGGATTCCGGGGGGGAGGAAAGGAGCGCCTCCCCCCCGTCGAGGATTCTGGGAGGAGGGACGGAACGCCTCCCCCCCCCACCATCAACATAATCCGCAAAAGGTAAGTGACTTTTGTACATCCCTACTTTGAGGGTTACCCTTACACAGCCAAAGTCTTTTCATCCGTAATTGTAGTGCTTGCTAACAGGAGCAAGTTGCCCTTTTGATAGGATAATGTATCCCTCACCAATATATATTTTAAATGGTTAAGTCCATCACCCTTTGATCAGTGGTTAACAAACGTCTAACCATTTGTGAAGTATCGCCTCTGTTAAATATTGTATTTGATGTTTATTTTCTCTCTTCTTGTTATTAATGATGTGAGTGTGTGTGAATTGCCTCTTAACTTTTCTTAATCCCTCATAATGGTTTCTTCTCTGTACTCATGAAAGTATTCTCAGATGCCAATAAGTCACATCAATGATGCACCAAGCATTTTGGGAGCTCTTAAGCAATTTGATCTATGGGCCAGACTAAATATTCTCCTACTCATGCATAATGGAGCTATGAGTGGTTATATTCCCGAATCTCCTGCAAAGGTGCACAGCCCTGATTTGAATTGGGACCATGGTGCTTTTGGAGAGGAGGGCTTAATCTTCCCCCTCACATGCACATATCCATTTTCTTCCCAAAATTCCGTCACTTCCCCACAGGCTGTAGGGGTAAAAAAGAGAGTATTCATTGGAATCAATGGAAAGTCTTTTCCTTTTCTTAACACCCTTGCAGATGGGTGGAATTTCAGGACAAAAACAGATGGGAGGGAAGCATAAGCCCTACTCTCCCAAAGCATGATGGTCTTGATATGAGTCAGAGACATGCATACCAGCAGAAGAGTAGGGAATGCAATCACATATACATCTACTATGTGTGATTAGGAGAACATTTAATTTGGTCCTGAGGTACCTGAAGTGTTGTAGGAGATAAGGAGAAAAGCATGACTGTTGAGGGGTGGAGGATGGTGAGCCAAGGAAACTGAGAAAATATTATAACCAAGAATCAACTGAGAAATCCCAGGAGACCCTGGGAGACATTCTCACTTGGTGCAAAGCCAGTCCATTGAGATACAGTGCATGTAGTCTCCAAAACCTCATGAGGAGAGAAACCAAGGCCGTGTTTCCTTGACAACAGAAGGAGAAGCAAATGGAGGAATACCAGGTGTGTTTTTTTTAAGGAATCAGCTTTGCTGTTTTTTGGTCCATGCAGGGCTCCACAAACAGGTCCTCCACAACAGTACAAATTGCTTCACATAACATACTTCCTGGAGGGGGCGGGGGTTGGAGTGAATGCCGTCTGACCAGCAGGGGCTGCTCAACCAATAAGACAGGCTTCCCTTCCCCGCTTTCACCTTTCCCCTGAAAGTCCAGATGCACCTGAATTTCAGGATCAAGTCTCATTGAGCACAATGAGAGTTATTTCTGAGTAGACACACATATGCTTGTGCTGGGAAAGGGAGGGGCACAAAGACAGGGGCACAAAGACAGGAAACCAGCCCCCATTTTAACCTGCAGGATCTCTGTAACAAAGGGTCAAAATAGTTTCTTCTGAAAGCGATAAACCAAACAAAGGAGAATCGGAGCCTCAACATTGTCCTTTACCCACACTTAGGGAATTGGGCTTTAAACTGTTCTATGGCAATTCAGGGGGATCTCTGTAAGTTCTGATGTGGGCATTCAGAGGGCAAGTCTCATTCAGCACAATGGGCATTAATTCTGACACTAATTGCTTTGTGCAGGGACAGGAAAGACACATTTAGAAATGGTGGAGTGAGACTCTAATCTCTGGTTTATAGGTTTCTCAGTATTGCAGTACCCAACCATTGAATACCCATTCTAGGGAAGGACATAAGATGCTGCCTTATACCAAATCAGGCCATGAATCCATCTAGCCCAGTATTGCCAACACTGATTGGTAGCAGTTCTCTGGGGTTTCAGGCAGGATTCCTTCCTAGCCCGAATTTGGACGTGTTGGGTATTGAACCTGGGACCTTCTGCAATCAAAGCAGGTTCTCTGCCACTGAGCTACGGCCCAATTCCATAGTCTAGGGATATAGGAGAAATTTGTTCTGTACACATTTTAATGCAAACTTACCTAATTTTACAATGTTGAACCGATACACGAATTTACATGATACACAATAACTGAAACAATACAATACACAATAATGGAAACTCAATTTTCAGTTGACATTCAGACTTTTGTATATTTTGCAATTAAGTTCTATAATCAAAAAATTAGGGATGTACGAAAGTCACTTACCTTTCTGCGGATTATGTTGATGGTGGGGGGGGCGTTCCATCCCTTCCCCCCGGAATCCTTGACGGGGGGAGGGAGGCGATCTTTCCTCCCCCCCAGAATCCTCCGTGGCCGGCTGTGCTCCGTGGCAGCTCCGTGGAGCAGCCGGCCAGGCCCAGCCCAGCCCAGCCCAGAGCCATCCACAGCCGGATTTCCAGCTGTGGAGGGCTCTGGGGGAAAAAAACAACAACCCGCGTATGCAAATGCAAATTCACCGTTTTAGCCTACGTAAAGATTTACATAGGCTAAAATGGTGAATCAAAAAGGGACGCAAATAGCGCCTGCTACGCTATTTGCGTTCCCCTTTATTTTCACCATCTTAGTCATAGTCATCATAGCGTTGCCCTTATTTTCGCCATAGTCTACGTAAATCTTTACGTAGACTACCGGGACCAAATAAGGAATGCAAATGGCGGCGTGCTTTTGCGTACGCCCTTTTTTTCCCCCCAAAGTCACCCCTGATAGGCTACATAACGATTAACGTAGCCTATCATGACTGACTTTGGAAATCTAGCCGTGATAGGCTACGTTAATCGTTACATAGCCTATCACGGGTGTGTGTGTGTGTTTTACTTTTTATTTTGCGGCCAGGGAGACGGGGCGCTTCTTCCCGGCCTGAATTTCGGACGGGTGAGGTGGGGCGCCTCCCCCCCCGGCCTAAACTTTGGGGGGAGAACCAAAGCGCCTCCCCCCCACCGCGAAGCAAGCTGCGGGACCAGGTAAGTCCCTTTCGTACATCCCTAGTATATTATGCTTCCAAGCTCAATTCAAGGTGCTGGTTTTAACATATAAAGCCCTATAGGGCTTGGGACCACAATTTGGGATGTACGGATTCCCCACCATCCGTTCTGGTGGGGAAACCGCCCAGGTGGAGATGAGCCATTCCTCCCCCTCCCCTGAATCCTTGGGAGAGGCTCCACCCAGTGAGGATTTAATGGAGCCACCCAGCTTGAGGGCCGCTTACCTGGTCTGTCCTTTAACCATTTGCCTCCGCGCTAATCACTATGTTGCTTAAAAAATTGGCGATCGGCAGGATGTGCCCGTAGACTTATACACAAAATAGAGCGTATCTATGGACACATAGACTTAGACTCTGCATAAACGCAAGATTCACGGTTCTATTTTGCGTATACGTCTATGGGCACATCCTGCTGATCGCCATTTTTTTTTAAATGCCGATCAGTGCGGAGGCGAATGGCTCCAATTAAGCAAGCAGCCGAGAGCCATTCTGCACAGAATCCTCCTGGAGCGGAGGTAAGTGGAGCTGCCCCGCCATGGATTCCGGAGGCCAGATTCCAAAGAATCCAGCCTCATTTGAATCTGTGGTGGATTTCTCTAACATCCCTAACCACAATACCTGATGGCATGCCTCTCCTGAAACCATCCTACCTGTATGCTACATTCAGCATCTAAGGTCCTGAGCTCCAAGGGAAGCTCAGATGGCAACAGCGAGGGAGAGGGCCTTCTCAGTGGTCCCCCCACCCCAGTCTGTGGGACAAGCTCCCTGATGAGGTCCGTCTGGCACCAACGTTATTAACTTTTAGGCACCAGGTTAAGACCTATCTCTTTTCCCAGGCATTTGGCAGCACATGATTAGTTTGAATCAGTCCTGGATGAGTCTTCAGTTATGATTGATAGTTCAATGTTGTTTTTAGTTATATGTTGTTTGTGTATATTGTCTGTGTGCTTTTATGTGCTTTTTTGTAAATGGCTTTTAAACATTTTATATTGTATTTAATGTTTTAACTTCTGTAAACTGCCTAGAGAGCTTCAGCTATGGCACGGTATAGAAATGCAATAAATAAATTTCATATATATATATATATATATATATATATATGGGGAAAATGTACATAAAAATGAATAATAGTGAAAATGACATTAAAGTGCATTAAATCAGGAAAATTGCTTGCAAAAAGTTGTATATTGCATTTATTAGGAGAAATGCACACCAAAATGCATACAAATTTCCATGCAAACTTTAAAAAAATATAATCAAACTTCAGGTTGAACAAAACTTAAGATCCCCCCCCCAAAAAAAAAGTTTGAAATGCATGGAATCTAAGACTGGGGAAATGAGAAGCCAAATTTTGCAAGTGTATCAATCCCTAGAAAAATCTTATTTGCTGTTTTTCTCCCAGTTATAGAAAAGCTGGTTCCAACTTTTATACTTAAAAGGGTTCTAGTGGCCCATGCGAGTCAAAGTGATTTCTGTTGTGGTGTTTTGATGTTGGTTTGGTAACTGGTTTGTAGCTGCTGATGTTTAATGATCATATTGCTGCTTTTATATTTGTCTATTGACATTCTTCCCCAACTCACTCTGAGACCCTTTTATCGGGCTTGCAAGTAGAGTATAAATGTTCAGATGCATGAAAACTGTAAGCATCGGATGCCTTAATCCTAGGGAAGTATGACCAATTTGTTTCAGTTCATTTTTTATCAGGATTTACCCAGTTTGCAACTTCTGGACTGAACATAGAGTCAAACACAATCTGCAGATGAAGTTCATACATTTCCGAGCTTGCAGTGTGATTTGCATACTCCCAGAATGTGTTTGATAGCATGTGTACATCTGAAAAATGCACATAAAAAATGCACTTTTGAAAAATGCACACAAATATGCTTTATTCAGTGAAAGATGAATGCATTAATTTCAATTGATGCATACATTTGGAAAAATACGCACACAATAAGCATGGATTTTTATGAGAAAAGAAACCAAAAAAAAGCTTGCAATCTAATATGAACTCAAGTTAGAATGAGCTTTGAGGTGGAATTCAGAGAACTTCAGCGAGCTCAAGTTTTGCTGATTCGCACATGCCTTCAAGCGAGAGCAGGTATTCACACCAAATCCACAGGACCAGCACTCATGGCTTCTGTGAACATTACAGGATCAACTCCAACAGTTCTTCCTGCCAGCCCGCACATAAATTACTCCATCAAAGAGCTGGTGTTTATTCTGGGCTCTTTGAAATTCCAATCACTTGTACACACCTCCTCAGGCCAGTCTGTCCTTTGAAATTTGGATTCCTCACAATCGGGACATTCATAAGGATTGGGCTGTACAGTGTGGTTCGCCACTCATCTACCAGTTTATGCTGATGAAACATGTCCTAAACTTTCCTCTTTAACAAAGGAACAACATCCCACAGATTGAATTACTGAGCCTAGTTTTAAGCATGCATTAAGCTTAATGCAATATACCTACAAGGAATACAAACTACTCAGACCACAATCAGGCAGTTATTGCATTTTTGAGCCATTAAATACATACACACACGTTCTGATGCCAAATGCACTTCATAAATTCTTATTCATTGTTTATTTTAGTCAAAGAAATGCTCTCTAACAAGGAAGCCAGGGCAATTAGAACAACCAAGGATCATAAATAAAATGATCTAACCCGCTGCCATAAATACAAGAGGAGATTTAAAAGGGGTAACATGTTTACCAAGCGGTAACATGGTGTGCAATGAAACACTTGATAAACTGGTTGTGTGTGCGCCTGCCAGCAGTGAGTTCCAATCAATATTGTAAAGAATTGCTAAGATGATACATAGCGAGTACACAAGAGCCCTATTCAGATGGCCACCACTTGGGATGGCTTCAAAAGGGGATTGGACAAATTCCTGGAGGAGAAGGCCATCAATGTCTACCAGTCCTGATGGCTCTATGCTACCTCCAGTATCAGAGGCAGTACACCTATGTACATCAGTTGCTGGGGAACATGGGCAGGAGGGTGCTCTTACACTCATGTCCTGCTTGTGGGTTTCCTGTGGGCAGCTAGTTGGCCACTGTGTGAACAGAATGCTGGACTAGATGGACCCTTGGTCTGATCCAGCAGGGCTCCTTTTATGTTCTTACGTTACCCCCGACACATAGGGCTTACACACTGCTCCTGATGGTTGAAAATCTAGTTAAGGTCTGGTGGGGGAGCACAAAGCTTCTTCCATACAATTGGGAACTCTGCATTCAGACCTTTGCCCCCCCCCCCGCCCTTTAAACCTTTTCACAATATACAAAGACTGGAGGATGGGGGTGTAGAGATGTCACAGTGTTGTGAATGGCAACATTGGGAGTGGGGTCAGCAAATGTAGCCCCATTCCTGCCCCATGTGCTATCCCTTTGCACGGTGTCGGGTAACTTCTGAATAGGGTTACATAGTCTTGATTCATTCCCTAATACATTATATTTATGACCGGACTTCTTCAGCTAAAGTTATTCTTCAACCTACATTCACCATAAACCTGGCATATTCTATAGTAGCTTCCACATGTTGTTGTTGTTGTTGTTGCTGTTAACACGTATATACCAGTACTACCTTATCTGTTAAAAAGCCTTCAAGGCAGTGCACAGCCGTTTAAAACAATAACTCCTTAAAACATTAAAAAAAAAAATTAAGAACATTGAAAACAGGGAAACATTGGAATAGTAACAACAACACAGTCCTGTTGCATAGACACCCATAGGATGGAGGGCTCCAGTCTCAGAGCCCTCTGTTCATCGTAAGCCATGCTGGCAGGGCAGGGCAGATGTCAGAAGCTTTTTTTTGCCCCCTGTTCCTCCAGAAAATGCATTTAATGTTAGGTGGGTCTCTGAGCTTATCTAACTCACTTACCTTGCTGGGGGTGGGGGGCTGAGAGGCCTTTGGATCTGATGGATATAGGGCCTCTCCCCTCTCTGCCCATGGTCAGGCCCCCATCTTTCCCTTGCCTTCCTCTTTTCAAGGTCATACCTCAGAACTTGTGAGAAAGAGCTCCCACAGAGCTTCCTGTGGCAGCTGGGAAGTGAGGATTCTCCACTCAGATTTCCCCTTCTGAGGTTGTAGTTCTCCTCGGCCTGTCTGTCTGAGGGGACACAGGATTGATCACTGTATCTAGTACATAATTTAAAAGGTTACATTAAAAACATGTGTCTTCACACCCTTTGTAAAAGCCAATAGTGTGGGGCAATCTTAGTTCTTGAGGGAGCACCTCCCACAGTTTGGGGCAGCACAGGAGAATGCCCTCCCACGTGTCCATGACAAATAGACCTCTGTGGGTCATGGTGCCCTCAAAAGGACCTCTTCTGCAAATCTTTATAAGCAGGCAGGTTCATAACAGGACAGGCGGCCCCTTAGATATCCAGGTCCTAAGTTGTTTAGAGCTTCAAGGGTGCAGTCCTAAGGACTACCACCTTGCTATTCAGAAGCGCCCAAATGCAGAGGGTTCTGAAATTCCTATGCCCTGCTGGGCTGAGCTGGCAGGGTAGGAGGAGCAGCAGAGATTATCTTTTTATCCCCATCCTCCGATTTTCTAGTTTTTCACTAGATGGGCTTTTCAGCCCTCTAGTTAGGGTGCTTCTGAGGAGGAGGGAAGGAGGCTGGAGGAGGTCCAGGATGTATCCTGGCCTCTCTGGTCTCCTCCCCTCCTTGCCCACAAGAATGCTCCCTTTTCCCTGTCTCTGAGGTCGATTTCCCAACCTTGTAAAGGAGGTCAGCATGGTTCTCTCAACAGCAGCTGCGAGGGGACTGAGGAGCAGGGAGCAATCTCCAATCCCCCCTTCCAAGGTTGTACTGCTGTCTCCAGCCCCAGAGGGGGGGAATCCAAGCCATCCTATGGTTCTGGAGATGCTCACCCCAGGACTATAGGATTGCTCTCTAAAGGTTAAAAAGACATTTGCAAGCGGAGATGGGTTAAAGAAGACGCAGACAACAAGCTTGGGTTGAAAATTGGGCCACATTTATTGAAATAGCTGCAAAGGGGTAACTAGGACGGGCATCTAACTGTGTCAGCGGCTAGCTGGCGCTTCTTGGGTGAAAACATACCCAGCCTGAGGGGTGGCGGTGATCTCGCCATCCCTCCAGACTGCCCCTTCTGGGGGAGGTAGACCTTCTGGTGTCACCCCCAACCCGGTGCCGCACAACACCTGGGTGAGTGAGTAGGGTTGGTCTCCCAGGCAACCCTTATCCCCCTGCCGAGCCGCACAACCCGTTCGGGGGGCCCTCAGGCGTCACCTGTCACCATAAGGTGCCTCTGCATGCACACCATCCCTACTTTCCTGTTTTGCCCGTCCTAGCCGACAACTGGAATGTGACCGATGATAATGACCATATTCCCTTACAGGACACACTCGACCCGCAAAACAGTGTGATGTAGGCAAAAAAGACGCACAGTAATAGGCCAATCGAACTGTGAGCCAAAAAATTCCTACATGATTCCCAAAGGGCAACCGGTAATAAACCCACACTGCTTAGGGGAGGGTGGGAGGGAGCTGTGTTGAGCCAGAGAGCTGAGTTTGAGAAGGGGGCTGAGTTTAAGGCAACTCAGCCTGCCCCTCCTTGCATGGTGGTGCCACTGGGGTGCACCAATCAAAGGCCCCTGCGTCATGTCACCCCACCCGCCCGCAATGCCCCCCCCTTTTAGCCAGACAAGCTGGCGCTGGGTGAGGGCATATGGACTCTTAAGCAGTACATTTCTTTCCTTCCTTCTTTCCTTCCTTCCTTCCTTCCTTCCTTCCTTCCTTCCTTCCTTCCTTCCTTTTCTTCTACTCTATCTATGGATGTCAGCAAAACTCAAGCTTGCTGAAGTTCTGTGAATTCTAGCTCATTCCAACTTGAGTCTGTATCAGATTGCGAGCTTTGTTTATGTTTTGTTTTTGCATGAAAATCTGTCTGTATTTTCATGCATATCTCCCCCCCCAAATTATGCACACACATCCTTCTCCCATTGATTAAAGTACATTGTGTGCATTTTTCAAAAGTAAACATTTTTTCATGTGCATTTTCAAATGTATGCATGCTGCCAAATTCTCTTTTTTGGGGCCCCACAAATTACACTGCAAACTCAGAAATGTACAGACTTCAAACACAGAATGTGTCTGACTCCATGTTCAGTCTGTACAGTACACACTGAGTAACTCCTGATCAAAAATGACCCCAAACAAATTTCTCATACATTCCTAACTACATAATAATTATTCACTTTCCCAGGATTCCTCTCCCACCCCCCAAATTGGTAATATTGATCTCCTGTTGTGCCCACTGCTTCAGCACCCTTTCATGAACTGAGTCAATGACAACATGAATGGTAAAAAGTGGATGGAGTAACTTGAGGTTCATAATTGCATGGTCATTTATTACAAAGTAGTCCCTCCTGTAAAACCATGGCCCCATTTATCAAATAAAAGCACAGAGAAGACTGCCCTTATCGTTATTATGATGATTTGTGCACTCTGAATAATAATAATTAAAAAAGGGAGTCAGCTTTTTGCAGCCTGAGTTCTCATAGGTGTTTGTTTTTTACCCTCCATTCTACACTATTACTTTTTCTATGTATGATATATATGGTGTACACTGACCACAAGATTTGACTCAGATCCCAATTTAGTGCTTCATAAAGTGAAACAATTTTGATGCTGTCCACTCCACTTCAACTTGAGTACTGATCTCCAGTTGGGCTTCATGCCTCCCAATGACTATCATGGATATACAGTATCTATCATCTATCTATCTATCTATCTATCTATCTATCTATCATCTATCTATCCAGTATATCTCCATGATAGTCAATATCCTACACACACACACACACACACACACACGTGTGTGTGTGTGTGTTTGTATGGCCATGACTTTTTCCCCCTGTTTGTTAGAAGTGGATAAAATTTGCAGTGATAGTCACCCCATAGTCCCCCTGGGCTTTAATTGAAGCATGGGGGACCAAGGAGGCTACAGACTTCTGGGGAGATGATTGTGCAAGAAAAATCAGGATACTTGCACACACTCTTCAGCCACCTCCTAAGTAAGGTAAGCACAAGAAACCTAAACCCAACCCATGATAATTTCCCCCAAATCATCTCCACCATTTTGAAAGCAGTGTATTTTCTACCAAATTGAAGGAGAATGGCCAGAAAATATGTGGGATAAATTTTGGGTACAGCGCTAGCTCTGCCTGCCCCCATATGTTTCCTGTCATGCTTCTGTCTGTTTCCATGTGTTGGGTGAAGGACTGAAGGAGAAGCCTAATGTACCTACTTCAGTTCCTGTACATGATCAGAAGCCCTGTGTGATCAGGTGTCTCATGTGGATGAGACTACTTGAATACACCTGGCTCCCCCTTCAGACCTTACAAAATATGGATTACCCATCAGGCATGGGGCCCCATTCTCCCTTATTCATGTGCTAGCCTTAAGAACATGAGAACATAAGAAGAGCCCTGCTGGATCAGACCAAGGGACCATCTAGTCCAGCATTCTGTTTCCCCAAGGGAAATCCACAAACAGGATGTAACATATGCCTGTTATATTAACAGATGTGTTTTCATTGTTAAATGTGGCTCAGATAAGAGAGGGTTAATGGAGCGTTAGGGAGGGAGTGACACATGGGAGGGGCTGGTGTTTGTCTTGTGTATGTGAGGATTCTGAGGTTATGAAAGGAATGAGTTGACAATTAGGAGTCAGATAGGGATTCAAGGATCATGGAAGCAACATATAGCTAGTGGAGTTTGTGTACAGGATTTTAGAAGGGGTAGAGTAGGTAGGAAAGTTAGGACCAAGCATTAATGAATAATAATAATGACATATGGCTCTTGTGTTAAATAACTTTTTTATCTGTTTGTTTTTAAAATACAGACTCCTAGGTGTTGATTGAATTGTTACGCTACCATTATTCAACCTATTTCCTTGTCACTTCTCCTGTGGTGGGTTGAGAGAACCAATTGAGCATATTGATCTGGAACCAGGAGAGAGTAAAAGGGCTGAAGCTTGGGTGTCAGTGTCAACAACTAATCTGAGTGAAAGCAGGCATTTCCAGAGGGGTTTGGTTCTCAGTTTCAGAGGTGGAGACTGGGGAAAAGGTGCAACCCAGGCAGGAACGTCATACAGGACATGAGTGCGATAGCACTCTCCCACCCATGTTCCTCAGCAACTGGGGTATGTAGGCATACTGCCTCTGATACTGGAGGCAGCATATAGCCATCAGGACTAGTAGCCATTGATAGCCTTATCTAGGGATGGTGCAGGTACCCGACTGGGTCTGGGAGTCCGTCAGCCTCCCACCGACCTGGGCCCCTGGACTGCACCCGCCGAACCTCTACCCTTACTTGCCCCTGCTCGCGCCCACCCGAACGCTCGTCCATCCCTAGCCTTATCCTTCATTAATTTGTCTAACTCCCTTTTAAAGCCATCCAATTGGTGGCCATCACTATGTCTTGTGATAGCGACTTCCATAGCTTAACTATGTGCTGAGTGAAGAAGCCCTTCCTTTTATCTGTCTTGAATTTCCCAACAATCAGCTTCATGGGATGACCCCATTGGGTTCTAGTATTTTGAGAGAGGGAGAAAAATATCTCCCTATCCACTTTCTCCATACCATGCATCATTTTGTACACCTGTATCATGTCCCCTTTTGCCTTTTCTCCAAGCTAAACAATCCCAGCTGTTGTAACCTTTCCTCATAACCTTTCATATGGTTAATGTGTAAAAAGGGCTCATATCAACTACACTTTATGTTTGTCTTTCTAATGCACTTGTTTTGAAGTATCCCAAAATAATCTTTGTACATCACTGAGAAAAAATTAAAACAAACCAACCACATTGAAACAAAGAACACATTATTTATTGGTGGCAGACAGGATGTCACACAAAATGCCTGAAAAGTGCATATTACTAGGACTGGGGGGAGCATCCAAAAATAATGATTACCAAAGCAAAAGTGTAACTTTATAATGCTCTCATGAATGTGGATCTTTAATATCTACTCTAATACCTTTACTAGCTAAGCTTGCCTCAAATGAGAGCATTATGAAACAGATTAAATGAGACAACAACACACTTTTCAGGAATATGCAATACTGCCATTAACAGCCTGATGTGAATGTGATGTGAAGTCATTATGCCTAGTGAAACACCAAACAAATTGTGTGTGTATGTGTGTGTGTGTGTGTGTGTGTGTGTTTATTATCTGGGGGAGTTAAATGCATTCTTTATGCATTTGTTTGAAGAACTCCGTTGATGTGCTTCTCAAGTGCAGTGCAGTTCCCATGACATTTCAGCTTACGGCATGGTGAAGGAATTTAACTTGTTGATCTCTGCAGCACTAACAATGCAGCAGTTTAATAAGTTGTTTGTAACCCATTTTGAACCCCACACATTCCAACACAGGAAACACAGCCCCAGGGACCTTCTGAGAAAAATAACTGACATAACATAATTTGCTGGAGAAGGATGACATCATGTCGAAGATAGCTTTATATCTGATCTGCAGCTAGTGACAGACCCTCTTGTCAATTGGTCTCATGGAACTCATTGCCTAATTTAGACAAATTCCTGGAGGAGAAGGCTATCAATGCCTACTAGTCCTGGTAGCTATATGCTACCTCCAGTATAGGAGGCAGTATGCCTATATACACCAGTTGCTGGGGAACATGGGTAGGAGGGTGCTGTTGCACGCATGTCCTTCTTGTGGGTTTCTCGGGGGAAGCTGGTTGGCCTCTTTGTGAACAGAATGCTAGACTAGATAGATCCTTGATCTGATACAACACAGCTCTTCTTATGTTCTTATTTACTTATGTAAATAAAAGTCTTATGGATCCAAATGGATTCCTGAATGCGCTTGGGGATTCTCTGAAGCATGCAAATGGCCACTCAGCCGAGACCCTGGTGGGTTGGTGGGTAGAATGTCGTAATCACTGGGGCATTAGATCGGATGGCTCCAAAACACCCTCTCCCCCTGAACAGGGTTCAAACTGCACCATGGTTCAATCCATGGTTTTGAGCTCTGAAACAGGAGGTGAGATGGCTAGAGCTAGGGATGTACGAAAGTCACTTACCGTTTCACAGATCTGCTTCGCGGTGGGCGGGAGGTGCTCTGTCCCTCCCCCCGGAATCCTCGATGGGGGGGAGGTGCTCCATTCCTCCCCCCTGAGTTCTGCCCGGCCGGCTCCGCTCCACGGGGATTCCGCGGATACAGTCACTGAATACAGTGACATCCAGCCACTGGGCAGCAGGGACGCAAATGGTGGCAGCCGTAGCCACCGCCGTTTGCATCCCTGTATTTAACTGTGATAGGCTACGTAAATATTTACGTAGCCTATCATGGCAAAGTAAAAAAAAAAAATGCATACGCAAATGGCAGCGGCTACGGTGGCCGCCATTTGCGTTCGCTATTTTTCGCCGTTCTATTTACATAGGCTAGAACGGCGAAAAATAGCGAACGCAAATGATGGCTGCCGTAGCCGCCGCCATTTGCGTACACTGCACCCAGCTGCGGCCAGCCAGGAGACCAGCTGCCACCGCATCCGCTGCCGCCACCGAATCCGCTGCCGCACCCGCCGCTGCCGAATTTGTTGCCGCCACCAGAGCCACCACCGATGCCGCCGCATCCGCCGCATCCGCCCCAGATAAGTGCCATCCCAGGGGATTCTGCAGAGGGGCAGGGCGCAGGAGGCCATTCCGCCACGGATTCTGCAGGGCCAGAATCTCCACCATCCCTAGCCTCATTGGAATCTGTGGCGGAATTCTTCACCATCCCTAGCTAGAGCACCAGTGGTGGAAGTCTCGCTCCAAAGACAATCAGACACAGGCTAGAACTGTATCTTCAGCCTATCATGTGGCTGTGAAGGAAGCAAAAAAATAATATTATGCTGTCTCTATCATGTCCACAGAGTGCTGTCCCAGGAGGCTGTTCCAAGTGGTCCAGAGCCTGGTCAGTCCAGTGGCTCCGGAACCGGTGGAACATTCTAAGGCCTCCCGTGAGGCCTTGGAAAGGTACTTTGTGGATAAAATTGATCAGATTTGGAGTGTTATTCCATGTGCTGTGGATACAGTTAGCGAGCAAGAGGCGGTAAAAGACATCCTGCTTTTATGTGATAGGCTACGCAAATATTGCATAACCAAGGGATGCAAATGGTGTCCAGGTAGGGATGGGGGAGAATTTCTCCCCGAAACTTCAGGGGGCCAAGTGCCAACACATTCGGCCCCCCGAAATTGGTGGTGAAATTCTCCACCCCCCGCCCCCCCCGGGATGGGACTTACCTTTGACGAATGTCCCTCCCGGCGGTGGGTCCCGGTGGCGGTTTGGCGGGTCTTCATCAGGGGCGGGGGCAGCAGCCGGTCTTTCGACCAGCTGCTGCCACCGCCATTACAAGGAAAGTAAAAAAAAAAACAAAAAAACACCCATGATAGGCTACATAACGATTAACGTAGCCTATCACGGCTAGATTTCCAAAGTCAGCTGTGATAGGCTACGTTAATCGTCACATAGCCTATCATGGGTGACTTTGAAAAAAAAAAGCATGTATGCAAATGGCGGCTCCCATAGGGCGCCGCCATTTGCATTCCTTATTTGGTCCCTGTACTCTACGTAAAGATTTACGTAGACTACAGTGAAAATAAGGGCAACGCTATTTGCATTGCCCTTATTTTCGCTGTAGTCTACGTAAATCTTTACGTAGACTACAGGGACCAAATAAGGAATGCAAATGGTGGTGCCCTATGGGGGCCGCCATTTGTGTACGCGCTTTTTTTTTCTTTCAAAGTCACCCGTGATAGGCTACATGACGATTAATGTAGCCTATCATGGCTGACTTTGGAAATCTAGCTGTGATAGGCTACATTAATCGTTACGTAGCCTATCACGGGGGTGGGTGGTTTTTTTTGTTTTTTTTACTTCTTTTTTTGAGGCCGGGTAGACGGGGCGCTTCTACCCAGCCTGAATTTCGCCGGTGAGGCAGGGCACCTCCCCCCCCTCGCATGAACTTCGGGGGGAGAAGCGAAGCGCCTCCCCGCCACCGCGAAGCAAGCTTTGAGAACAGGTAAGGGACTTTCGTCCATCCCTATGTCCAGGACACCATTTGCTGCCGTAAAGGCCTTAGTTTAAGGCAAATGCAGCCATTTACAGCTGCATTTACTTAAACTAAGGCCTTTATGACTGCAAATGGCATCCCGCACACCATTTGCATCCAGAGACTCACCCTGCCTACTCCAGCGATATGGTCATGGCGGCTCTATCTTTGGGGCTTTGGAGCCAGCCGGCGGCTCCACAGAATTGCCGTGGAGCAGAGCCAGGCAAAGAGGATTCCGGGGGGGAGAAACAGATTGCCTCCCCCCTGCGGACACCCCCCTGGGAATGGCAGGTAAGTGTTCCCCCCATCCCTAGATGCCATCAGCACTCAAGGAGGCAGTGATAAGAGAGCTCTTTAAAAAGCCCTTCTTGGATCGCCAAGTCCAGAACAACTTTTGCCCAATTTTGAATTTGCCATTTTGCTTTTGGGGCAAGGTGATTGAGCGGGTTGTGGCGATGCACTTGAAGAAACACTTGGAAGAAGATAATTATCGAGATCCATTTCAATCAGACTTCAGGCCTGGGCATGGGACAGAAACGGCCTTGGTTGCCTTGGTGGATGATATGAGGAGGACTTTGGATAGGGGTGAATGCTCTTTCCTTGTTCTCCTCGACCTCTCGGTGGCTTTCAATACCGTTGACCACAGTATCCTCCTGGACCCACCTGAAGAGGTTGGGCACTGGAGACACCATATTACAGTGGTTCTGGCCCTTCCTCTGCAGCAGGTACCAGGGGGTAGCACTGGGAGAGGAGGTTTTGGACCCATGGCTGCTCACTTGTGGGGTGCCACAGGGTTCCATCCTCTCCCCGATGCTATTTAACATCTATGTGAAGCTGCTGGGGGCTATCATCAGGAGGTTTGTGGTGTGGTGTCATTAATATGCAGATGACATGCAGCTCTACTTCTCGTTCAAATGTTCACCAAGGTTGGCCATAGAATCCCTGTCCAAATGTCTGGAGACGGTGAGTGGCTGGATGGGGAGGAATAAGCTGAAGCTCAACCCTGACAAGACCGAGGTACTTTTGGTGGGAGACAAGAGGAGGCTGGGGGATGTTGACCTGGTGTTGAATGGGGTACGGCTACCCTTGAAAGACCAGGTCCGCAGCTTGGGGGTCATTTTAAACTCCCAGCTGTCCATGGAGGCTCAGGTGTCAGCTGTGAGCCGGACAGCGCTGTACCAACTCCATCTGATATGGCAGCTGCGCCCCTACCTTCCTGACCATCTGCTCCCATCGGTAGTACATGCCCTGGTCTCCTCTCGTTTAGACTACTGTAATGCGCTCTACGTGGGGTTACCCCTGAAGACGGTTCGGAAGCTACAGCTGGTACAGAATGTGGTGGCTCGCCTGATTAAAGGCAGCCGCCGGCGAGATCACATCACTCCAGTGCTGAAGGAGTTGCACTGGGTACCAGTTGTTTTCTGGGCCAAATTCAAGGTGTTGGTTTTGACCTTTAAAACCCTACATGGTTCCAGCCTAGCCTATCACAAGGAGCACCTCCAGCAACACCAGATAGGCCGCTCAACAAGATCAGCTTTGGATGGTCTTCTCTCTGTCCCGTCAGCCAGGACATCTAGGCTGGTGAGGACGAGGGAGAGGGCCTTGTCTGTGGTGGCCCCCACTCTGTGGAGCTCCCTCCCTTGGGAACTCCACCATCCCCCCTCTTTAATGAGCTTCCCACCAAGCATTTAAAATGTGGTTGTTCAGGCAGGCATTTGGGGTGGGTTAGGGTATTTTTTAGAAATGCAGTGTTAAAATGTGGAATTTTATTGTTTTAAACTGTTGCATTACTGTAAATCGCCCAGAGTGGCCGGGTGACCGGACAGATGGGTGATTAAGAAATTTAATAAACAAACAAACAAACAATCAAACAAACGTTCCTCATATGCTCCAACAGTCCCTATCTAGCAGGGAACGTTCCTATTTTCTGGTCTGTTTCCTTGAAATATGACTCCTCCACCCCCATTTTGTTTTTGAGGATGTATTATTAAAATACAACCTCAAAAAAAAATACATCCTTAAAATTCCCTTCATGGATCACTGCCTTGTTCTGGCGAAGGGGCTTGCATAACTCAGTGAAGCCATAAGCTATGCCGTGAAGGGCCACCCAAGATGGACAGGTCATGGCAGAGAGTTCTGTGGTCCACTGGAGAAGGAAATGGCAACCCACTCCAGTATTCTTGCCAAGAAAACCCCATGGAACATATCACAAGGCTAAAAGATATGACGCTGGAAGATGAGACCCTCAGGTCAGAAGGTGTCCAATATACCACTGGGGAAGAGCAGAGGGTATTTCCAAGTAGCGCCAGAAAGAGTGAAGTGGCTGGGCCAAAGCTGAAAGGACACTCAGCTGTGGATGTGTCCAGTAGTGAAAAGAAAATCCGATGCTGTAAAGAACAATATTGTTTAGGAACCTGGAATGTCAGATCAATGAATCAAGATAAGCTGGAGGTGGTCAAACATGAGATGGCAAGATTGAACATCGACATCTTGGGAATCAGCGAACTAAAAGGGACAGGCATGGGCGAATTTAATTCAGGTGACCATCATATCTACGACTGTGGGCAAGAATCCCTTAGAAGAAATGGAGTAGCACTCATAGTCAACAAAGGGTGGGAAAAGCAGTACTGGGGTACAATCTTAAAAATGATAGAATGATCTCAGTACGAATCCAAGGCAAACCATTCAACATCACAGTAATTCAAGTCTATGCCCCAACCACTGATGCCAAAGAAGCTGAGGTTGATCGGTTCTATGAAGACCTACAACACCCTCTAGAACTAACACCAAAAAAAGATGTCCTCTTCATCATAGGGGATTGGAATGCTAAAGCAGGAAGTCAAGAAATCACTGGGATAACAGGCAGGCATGGCCTTGGTGTACAAAATGAAGCAGGACAAAAGCTAATAGAGTTTTGCCAAGAGAAAACGCTGATCATAGCAAACACTCTTTTCCAACAGCACAAGAGACGACTCTACACATGGACATCACCAGATGGTCAATATCAAAATCAGATTGATTATGTTCTTTGCAGCCAAAGATGGAGAAGCTCTATACAGTCAGTAAAAACAAGACCTTGAGCTGACTGTGGCTCAGATCATGAGCTGCTTCTTGCAAAATTTAAGCTTAAATTGAAGAACGTCGGGAAAACCACTAAACCATTTAGGTATGACCTAAACCATATCCCTGATGAATATACAGTGGAGGTGAGGAATAGATTTAAGGGATTAGGCCTGATAGACAGAGTGCCTGATGAACGATGGACAGAGATCCGTAACATTGTTCAGAAGGCAGCAACTCAATCCATCCCAAAGAAAAAGAAATGCAAGAAAGCCAAGTGGCTGTCTGATGAGGCTTTACAAGGAGCTGAATAAAGAACGGAAGTGAAAACCAAGGGAGAAAGGGGAAGATATATCCAACTGAATGCAGAGTTCCAGAGAATAGCAAGGACAGACAAGAAGGCCTTCTTAAATGAACAGTGCAAAGAAATTGAGGAAAACAACAGAATGGGAAAGACTAGAGATCTCTTCAAGAAAATTGGAGATTTCAAGGGAACGTTTTGTGCCCAGACGGGCATGATAAAGGACAAAGAAGGCAGGGACCTAACAGAAGCAGATGAGATTAAGAAGAGGTGGAAAGAATACACAGAAGAACTATACAGGAAAGATCTGAATGTCCCTGATAGCCATGATAGTGCGGTCACTGAACTTGAGCCGGACATCCTCGAGAGTGAAGTCAAGGGGGCCTTAGGAAGCATTAGTAAAAACAAAGCTAGCGGAGATGACAGTATTCCAGCTGAGCTATTTAAAATCCTAAAAGATGATGCTGTTACAGTGCTGCGCTCAATATGCCAACAAATCTGGAATACTCAACAGTGGCCACAAGACTGGAAAAGGTCAGTTTACATTCCAATTCCAAAGAAGGGCAATGCCAAAGAGTGTTCAAACTACCGCACAATTGCGCTCATTTCACATGCCAGCAAGGTGATGCTCAAAATCCTACAAGCTAGGCTTCAGCAGTATGCGAACCGAGAACTACCAAAAGTACAAGCTGGGTTTCGAAGAGGCAGAGGAACTAGAGATCAAATCACCAACTTTCGCTGGATCATGGAGAAAGCAAGAGAATTCCAGAAAAACGTCTATTTCTGCTTCATTGACTACGCTAAAGCCTTTGATTGTGTGGATCACAACAAACTGCGGCAAATTCTTAAAGAGATGGGAGTACCAGACCACCTTACTTGTCTCTTGAGAAACCTGTACGAGGGTCAAGAAGCAACAGTAAGAACCAGACATGGAACAACCAAGTGGTTCAAAATTGGGAAAGAGGTACGACAAGGCTGCATATTGTCACCCTGCTTATTTAACTTATATGCAGAGTACATCATGAGAAATGCTGGGTTGGATGAATCACAGGTCGGAATTAAGATTGCCGGGAGAATTATCAACAACCTCCGATATGCAGACGATACCACCCTAATGGCAGAAAGCGAAGAGGATCTCAAGAGCCTCTTGTTGAGGGTGAAAGAGGAGAGTGCAAAAGCTGGTTTGAAACTCAACATTAAAAAACCGAAGATCATGGCATCTGGCCCCATCACTTCGTGGCATATAGAAGGGGAAGAAATGGAAGCAGTGACAGATTTTACTTTCTTGGGCTCCAAGATCACCACAGATGGTGACTGTAGCCATGAAATTAAAAGACGCTTGCTCCTTGGGAGGAAAGCTATGGCAAACCTAGACAGCATAGTAAGAAGCAGAGACATCACCTTGCCGACAAAGGTCCATCTAATCAAAGCTATGGTTTTCCCAGTAGTAATGTATGGTTGTGAGAGCTGGACTATAAGGAAGGCTGAGCGCCGAAGAATTGATGCTTTTGAACTGTGGTGCTGGAGAAGACTCTTACGAGTCCCCTGGACTGCAAGGAGGTCAAATCAGTCCATCCTAAAGGAAATCAACCCTGAGTGCTCATTGGAAGGACAGATACTGAAGCTGAAGCTCAAATATTTTGGCCACCTAATGCGAAGAGAAAACTCTCTGGAAAAGACCCTGATGCTGGGAAAGACTGAAGGCAAAAGGAGAAGGGGACGGCAGAGGATGAGATGGCTAGATAGCATCACCGATGCAATGAATATGAACTTGAGCACACTCCAGGAGAGAGTGGAGGACAGGAAGGCCTGGCGTGCTATGGTCCATGGGGTCACGAAGAGTCGGACACGACTGAATGACTGAACAACAGATTATTACAATGTTGTTACTGTGACTTGTTAGTGTTTACATTTTTCAGGGTTGACCCCTCTCCTATTGAGCTCCCTTTGAGAATAAATTTCTAAGTGGGGAAGGGATGCATTTTGTCTCTAGTGCACATGTAAGTAAATGTGTCCCAGGCCGGTTCCAGGTTTGAGAGGTATGTCTGAGAGGATGTATGAGAAATTTGTTTCAGTTCATTTCTCATCAGGATTTACCCAGTTTGCACCTTTCGAAATGAACACAGACTTTGGCACAATATGCAGCTGAAGTCCGTACATTTCAGAGCTTGCGGTGTCATTGGCGGACCCTTGCTGCAATGGATCAAGACCCAAGTATGTCACGAAGACCCGTGGACTCACCAGGTATGTTGTCTCCCGGGAGGACAGTTTAGAGACGTGACTGAAAGGTTGCCTGCACTCATAAAGCCCACTGACAGGTATCCCTTTCTTCACATCCAGGTGGGAACAAATGATACCGCCAAGCAGAGCTATGAAGAGATCACGTCAGACTTTGAAGCTTTGGGAAGGAAACTCAAGAACTTTGGGGCCCAGATAGTTTTCTCATCCATCCTTCCAGTACTTAGAAAAGGGATAGAAAGGGAATGAAAAATACTCCGGGTGAATGACTGGCTACGAAGGTGGTGCCGACAAGCGAGATTTGGATTCTGGGACCACGGGCTATACTTCCTGGAAGATGGGCTGTTGGCTAGGGATGGGTTGCACCTCACAAAGGATGGGAAGAATGTGTTTGGCCACAGCATGAAGAACTTCATCAGGAGGGCTTTAAACTGAATCCTACGGGGAAGGGAGATGTAATGTTGGGGGTAACAGTGGACATAGGCGCATGCACTGCAACAGAGAGAACAGCTCTGATAGTGCCCAATAATAGTCTTCAGACACATGTAGGAAGAAAGCCAGACTATGAAGCACATGGTCTTCGATGTCTATATACTAATGCCCAGAGTATGGGAAACAAACAGAATGAACTTGAACTCTTAATACAAGAGGGAAATTATGACCTGATATGTATAACTGAGACTTGGTGGGATAACTCTCATGAATGAAATATAGCAATTGAAGGATATAACTTGTTCAAAAAGAACAGCCCTGCGCCCAGTGCTCTTCAACATTTTTATTAAT
Source organism: Heloderma suspectum (assembly GCF_057233095.1). Taxonomy (NCBI): domain Eukaryota; kingdom Metazoa; phylum Chordata; class Lepidosauria; order Squamata; family Helodermatidae; genus Heloderma; species Heloderma suspectum. Next base: position 10,247,403 of record NC_139466.1, read on the forward strand.
GACTTGGAGGAGGAGGTGCAGGGAATGCTGATCAGTTTTGCAGATGACACAAAATTGGGCGGGATAGCTAATACTTTGGAAGACAGAAACAAAATTCAAAGTGATCTGGATAGACTGGAGCGCTGGGCAGAAAACAACAGAATGACATTTAATAGGGATAAATGCCAAGTTCTGCACCTAGGAAAAAGAAACCAAATGCACAGTTACAAGATGGGGGATACATGGCTGAACCACACTACAAGCGAGAAAGATCTTGGAATTGTTGTCGATCACAAGCTGAATATGAGCCAACAATGTGATGTGGCTGCAAAAAAGGCAAATGCTCTTTTGGGCTGACTTAATAGAAGCATAGCTTCCAAATCCCGGGAAGTACTAGTTCCCCTCTACTCAGCACTGGTTAGGCGGCCTCATCTGGAGTACTGTGTCCAGTTCTGGGCACCACACTTTAAGAAGGATGCAGACAAACTGGAGAGGGTTCAGAGGAGGGCAACAAAGATGATCAGGGGACTGGAAACAAAGCCCTATGAAGAGAGACTGAAAGAACTGGGCATGTTTAGCCTTGAGAAGAGAAGACTGAGGGGAGAGATGATAGCACTCTTCAAGTACTTGAAAGGTTGTCACAGGGAGGAAGGCCAGGATCTCTTCTCGAGCATCCCAGAGTGCAGGACACGGAATAATGGGCTCAAGTTACAGGAAGCCAGATTCCAGCTGAACATCAGGAAAAACTTCCTGACTGTAAGAGCAATACGACAATGGAACCAATTACCTGGGGAGGTGGTGGGCTCTCCCACACTGGAGGCCTTCAAGACGAGGGTGGACAGCCATCTGTCAGGGATGCTCTGACTTGGATTCCTGCATTGAGCAGGGGGTTAGACTCGATGGCCTTGTAGGCCCCTTCCAACCCTACTATTCTATGATTCTATGATGAAAGGGAGAAGAATGTATACATTTCAAAGATGCACACAGTCAATGTGTACATTTCAAAAAATACACATGGAAATGTGGCCGGATTTTCATGTGAAAACAAAACAAAAACAAAGCTCACAATCCAATATGGACTCAAGTCAGAATGAGCTTCAGGATGGAATTTGCAGAATTTCTGCAAACTTGAGTTTTGCTCAGTTGCACATCCCTAGAAAGGCACCCCAAGGGGGGGCTCACTCCTGCCTCCATGGACTCTCCTGGTGGATTTAACTATGGTGGCAACAGATGCAGATGTGTGGTCAGCAAGCATTTTAATTTCTTTCACTGCTCTGGAATGGCGCTATGTCAGGGGTATTGTTAGAAATTCAAATACTGGTCCAGAAATGGGAAAAGAGTTGCTTAAGTGGAGTACAGGGCAAACATCACTGGTAGACCCCCTGGCTAGGGATGGACAAAAGTCCCTTACCTGATCCCGAAGCTTGCTTCGTGGTGGGGGGGAGGTGCTCCATCTCTCCCCCCGAAATTCTGGCCGGGGGGGAGGCGCCCCGTCCCTGTCCCCTGAAATTCTGGCCGGGGAGGAGGCGCCCCATCCCTCCGGCCGAAATTCTGGCCGGGGGGGAGGCGCCCCATCCCTCTGGCCATGAAACCTCCTCTCCTGCCGGGACGCAAATGGTGGCGGCCGTAGCCACTGCCGTTTGCGTCCCTGCAGTCAGCCGTGATAGGCTACGTAAATGTTTAAGTACCCTATCACGGCTGACTTAAAAAAAAAAAAAGTGCGTACACAAATGGCGGCGCCCATGGGCGCCGCCATTTGCGTTCCTTATTTTGGCACGTGTAGTCTATGTAAACATTTACGTAGTTTATGTAACTACGTAACTACCCATGGGCGCCGCCATTTGCATACGTGCTTTTTTTTTTCCCCCAAAGTCAGCCGTGATAGGCTACGTAAACATTTACGTAGCCTATCACGGTGTTTTTTAAAAATCTAGCCATGATAGGCTATGTAAATCTTTATGTAGCCTATCACGTTGGGTTTTTTTAAAAACTTGGAAATGGCGGGGGCGGCAGCCGGTCGGAAGACCGGCCGCCACAGCCGCCGCCACCGAACCACCGCCAAACTGCTGCCGGAGCCACTGCCGCCAGGCACATTCGAACAAGGTGAGTCCTGTCCCGGGGGGGCGGGGGGACAGACCGTTTCTCCACCAATTTTGGGGGGCTGAATGAGCTGGCATTCAGCCTCCCTGAGATTCATGGAGAAATTCTCTGACATCCCTACGCCCTGGCATCTATCAGTGCTTAGCCTGATATTGCCCAAACTGCCACTGTTGAGATACCATAGAATAGTAAGGTTGGAAGGGGCCTACAAGGCCATTGAGTCCAACCCCCATATGTTCCAAACTGCTGAGAACCTCTTTTAGGACAATGTTTTGTGGGTTGGTTGGTTGGTTGGTTGGTTGGTTGGTTTTCTAGTTTATCTTTAACTTAAAGAGCAAACAGCCTCTTGGCTTTGATATTAGTGGAAGACAGCCTGTTGCAGAGTGAAAGAATATGCATTCAGCGCAGGCAGCAGAGCAGAGACATCAGCAATGTTGTCATAGGAACTGCATAGTAACATAGGAAGCTGCCTTCTACTGAGTCAGACCCTTGGTCCATCTAGCCCAGTATTGTCAACGCTGACTGGCAGCACCTCTCCAGCATTTCAGGCAGGAGTTTTCCTAGCTCTACCTGGAGGTGCCAGGAATCAGATTTGGGACCTTCTGCATGCAAGGCATATCTATCGCTGAGCCACAGCATCTTCCCTATCATCATCATCATCTTCATCACCATCTTCATCACCATCTTCATCATCATGTGTCAAAATAGACAGTGGTACGTTATTCTACTCATGTGGTCAGAGGCAGCATATACTGTATACCTGTAGCTGGTGATCAACAGCAGGGAAGTATTATTGACCTCTTGTCCTCTTTGTGGACTTCCTAGAGGCATTGGGTTGGCCCCGGTAAAAAAACAGGATGCTAGACAAAATGGCCCCTTGGTCTGATCCAGCAGGGTTCTAATGTTGATTTGTATTCATTTCGTCCAGGCATTTTAAAAGGAATGTGAAATGTATCAAGGTATGAATGAGGAATCCATGATATGCCAGATACTGAGACTAACACTAGTTTAGATAGTTGTTATATGAATGGCAGAGGGGGTATTATGAGATTGTAAAGTTCAGAATATTTCCACGTTATTTTTTCCATTTCTCATCAGGATTTCCAATCAATCCAATTCTTCTTCATCAAATCATTATTGAATCACAGTGGGCTGAATGATCCAGTTTTTTTTCTCTTTTGTTGTTGCACACAAATGCATTTTAATGAGTAATGAAGGGGGGGGGCAAAATGAATGAGCAAGGGCTGGAATAGCAGCAAAATCATATGGCACTCATGTCAAAGAGTTTACCCATATTCTTTATGGAACTTCCACTGGGTATGTAACAGAACGATGTGGCAGAATTCTGAGGTTGTAAAATAGACTGCATCACTTCAGATTGCAGGTGGGGATATTATTTTTAACTATGCACCATGTTGTTGTTGATACGTGCATTAAAAAAAAAAAAGCACACACTCATTGCAAATAAAGAAGTAGCACAGCAGGGAGAAATGTTCATTGCACTCCCTGCTGTGCTAGTTTTCCATTTGATGTTCGGTCTTTCTTTCTTTCTTTCTTTCTTTCTTTCCTTTTTTCAAATTTACATAGGAAGTAGTCAACAATCTAAAGTGATACCATCTATTCCATTCCTTGGGACTCACCCATTTCATTCTGCTCTGTTTGTTCATCCATCCTTTTAGAGTGCTACTAAAATATAAGGGAAGTTAAAACATGCACACCCTGCAATACAATTTTGTTTTCTGGGTGTAACGCCTATTACAAATCTTCAGGTCAGCAGCAAGCGTACACAGTTTTCAGACCTTCCTTTGATTTGGTCTTACAGAACCATCCTCTTGTCCCTGCAAGAGCATCCCAGAGACCAGAGGATGTGTTGCATTCCCTCTTCTGAGGTCATTCAAAAAATGTATGACCTTGGGAGAGGGAATATCAGAATTCTGATGGCAAAACATGGAAACATGCCCCGTTCAAAGCTATGAGCACAAGTGTAAACCTGCCAACGATATTCACCAATTGTCAAATACATGCCCATGTTCGGCTTATTCCCAGTTTGGTTTGAGCACATTTCCTAATTTGTGCAAATGTCCTCAGACTGAATCAGCCCTCCTTTAGTCTATGGAGGAAATTTGCACACGTTTGGGGAGATTTCTGCAAATCTCCTCTTCAACCGCTGCTCAGTTTGCACAAGTTTCCCATTTGCGCAAAGCAAGCAGCGATCACAAGCACAAATGGGAGCCAGGCACAAGACAGGCAGCGAGAAGATGGTCGGAGAATGCTGGTGATCTCAAATGTACCTCGTTGACCCATTGCTACCCTGTGCCCGTGCAGCCACAGCAAAAAGCACTGCGGCAGCTGCCCTTCCAAGGGTGTGACAGCAACCTCAGGACACCTTGGGGAGGGAGGAAAGGGGTGTTCAGGTGGATGAGGAGGGGAAAAGAGAGGCCAGGATCTGCATGCTCCTGAAGCTTTTCTGTCACTGCCCCCACCCTCCACTGGTGAGTGAACTAGACAGGCTAAGAGGCCTATCTAGCTGTTTTGTTGTCATTGCTGTTGCTGTTTGAGGAGGAAGAAGAATGCAAAAGTAAAATTGCCTCTGTCATTCCTCCCACCTTCCTTGGCTCTTGCTGGAAGGGCATAGGATAGATGGGAGCTCCAATCATAGGGCCCTCGGTCTATCGGGAGTGCCATATAGAGGAATCCTATTCATCCTCTTGATCAGTTAATAGGGCATTCTTGTTTCATTCAACAATTTGTGACCTGCTATCTGGGTGGCAATGAACAATCAGAATATAGGTCTTGGCACCCTTTTGTTATTTTCTTTCCTAAGTTTACAGCATGCTCCCATCCTCACATTATACTCACTGAGAAGGATAGGGTTGGTCCTAAAGCCCCTTGCAGCACATTGAAATCTCCCCCAACCTCCAAAGAAAACTTCTAGGAACAACACAGCATTATCATTGTTCCAGGGGTTTTCTGTCCAGGAATGTGGCTCAGAGTAGCTGAGCTACCAACCATAATGGAGGCAAGGATTAAATAATGATGATGATGAAGATGGAAGAGGAGGAAGAGGAGGAGAGCAGCAGCAGCAACAACACCTTGGCCACCTCATAAAAGTATATATTTGATCCCGCCGCCCCAAACAGGAGGTGTTTTTGCCCTGTTCTCAACCCCCAAACCTATGATTTTTTACTGGAATGAATGCTCCAGCCTGGCACTTCCAAGAACACACTCAACAGTCCCCAACAATTGGAGGTGTGTGTGTGTGTGTGGGGGGAATCAGTAGCAATGGATAAGCCATCTTTCAGGTAAACATATCCACCATCACTGGTCTTCTAACTAAGGAACCACTGATAACAAAAACTGCTGAACTGAAAGAATGCATAAGACCCCTCTCTTTTAAGACTGCAGATGTGTAATTGATGTTTTGTCTACAGTCATTTCTCCCAATTCTGGGCCTAGAGGATAGATCTAATTTTTAATGTATGGGATGCGATAATTACTTGCATCATTTATGCTTATTGAGCAGGATGTGATTATGCCCATTCATATTAGGAGTGATTCTTAAATATATATCACAATTAAAAATCAAAGCCTCAGCAGGAACTAACAGCCTATCATGATGACATGTACCATGAGGTACTGTTTTGCTGTGTGGCATATGATGGAAATTCATGTAGGAATTTTCAGTTTGAGACTAATGAAGTACACGTATCATAAAACGAGCAGCATATGGATCTTTGCAGATGCTCCATTAAAACATTCTCGGTTAGGGAGGGGAAAGATCATCATTTAAGATAAAATAAGCCAATGTGACAGCCAGAAGCTTGGATCCAAAGGTGATGAGAAGAGCAAGTAGAAAGCACTTCTCATCATGCGAGGGTCATTTCCAGTTTTTGGCAATCCTCCCTTCCTGCTGTAGGCCACATACCGCACGCCATACTGTTCTGGATGGTCCACTAAGGATGGGCGAGAATTCAGTTCATTTTTTTGAACTGAATTTTCTGAATTTTCCAAAATTCATAAATTACTTCATATTGGGGTTAGAGATGGCTAAAAAAAGAAGAAGAAAGAATGTGGGAAAAACCAAAACTGACAGATTGCTCCATCTATCCCCAGGGCTTAGAGTGCTTGGATTTCAATTCCTGTGTATTCAACCATGTCTGTGGCACTGAATTATACTTGTCATTTCCTCCTCCTCCCTCTTCTTTCCTGACAGGCTCATCATTTTTAACAGGTCTATGTCAGCCAGGTTCATCCTCTCCTTGCTGAGAATACCTGTCTGTGTTGGATTTGGCTGGTACAAATGGGTAAGAATTTTGTTTCCATTTGTTTTTTATGATGATATTAATATTAAACACACACACACACAAAATTGCAAATTTCTTCATATTTGGGATGGAAATAACTTGAGATGTGTTTATTTATTTAAAATGAATGCAGGAGAAAGAGAAAATGTCAATTCACCCATACCTAGTATCCACCCAACACTCAATACAGGGGCACAGGGACTGCAGAAGGAAGGGAGAAGAGGGCTACGTTCAGTTCAATTAATAGAGCCAAAGTTAAGATCTGGACCAGTATATATAAGAACAAACTCTTTTCTAAGGATGCTTTTTTCAATCTTGTTTACTCTTGATAAAAAGAAACACGGGGGGTGGGGGAGAAGGGAGGTATGATGCTTTCTTCATATTTGAGGCAAGAGTTACAAGTTGTCAGGGTTCATATTTCCAAACCAGAAAATACCAAATTTAGAAATATCACTAGAAGTCCATTGGAATATTCAGTTCTGCAAATTCACTTCTTCAGAGCTAATGCTCTAAACCCAATGAACTCATTGAAACCTGTTCTGCCCCCTTCCCCCTATAATATTCATTTTCTATTTTTTATCCTACCTGATTCTTGAAAATGTAAGGTGTGGAGAATGATTGATTTTAACATTTTAACATTTAAAATCAGTAAATCAAAACAACTAAGTTATGTTATGTAAAGCAACAATGTTTATTACTGTGTATCCTCAGTCAAAATACAATGGTTTGCTTCAGTAGGAAGGATGATGAATTTCTTAGGACCTATTTCTGTCAGGTGATCTAGGGACAAAAATGCCCCACAAGGGGTCTTCATATCATTTCCATTCCATTCCATTCCATTTCATTTCCATACCACTCAATAGCAACAGCTCTCTGGGTGTTTCCCATACTATAGCCCAGCTTTGAGCTTTATGATCATTTGAGATTTACAGACATAAGCACATAAGAACAGTCATGCTGGATCACACCAAAGGCCTATCTAGTCAAGAATTGTATTCACATAGTGGCCGACTGGATGCCCATGGGAAGCCCACAAGCAGGACTTGAGCACAACAACACCTTCCTGCTCATGTTCCCCAGCAACTGCTTTCGAGAGACATAATCTCTCTGATACTGGAAGTAACATATGGCCATCATGACTGGTACCCATTGATAGCCTTATTCTCCATGAATTGGACTTGTTTGGTGGACATGCCCTATCGGTGCTAGGACAATCCCCTGCTTTAGGAATGTAAGAAGTTGCCATATACCAGTTCAGACCTTTCTTGGCCATAGGGACCTGTGAAGCTCTCTTATATTGAGTCAGACCGTTGGTCCATCTAGCCCAGTATTGTCTTCTCTCACTGGCAGACGCTCTCGAGGCTCTCAGCCCAGCTACCCAAGACCTTTATAACTAGAGGATCCAGGGAGTTGTAGTCCAAAATGTCTGGAGGGCACCAGGTTGGGGAAGGCTGTTCTATGCTTCCTGAATATCCAGCGCAGCTCCAGTAAGCAGCTTACGCTTTTGATTTTAGGACCCGAGAATTGAGGAACATATCCTCCATGTTGAGCTTCAGGTATGGCTTGGGATGATGGGGAATTCCTTCCTCCAGATTTCTTTTAAGAAGCCCAAACTTTGGAAAGTCCTTCACCTACAACCCAAATCACTCTATACCTAACTTCATGAAAATATTTGGTTTTATGTTTAGTTTAGAGGCCCGTCATGTATCACATCCTTTTTGTATTTACTAAGATGGAGGAAATGGTTTGGCTGGTTATTTTTGTAACGAGTCCCAAGTGAAGTATTAATTGAGCCCACATGTCCTTGTGCTTATTGAACTTTTTTATGGGGGACAGATTGCCCCTCTATGGCAGCCAGCAAATGGAGCATCAACAGATGGAAGTCAGTCTGCTATTAATTATATTGACATGTTTGCATCAGTAGCTGTTGCAGTAATTAAGGCCATGCTGTCAATATGTGAAGTGGAAACCCTTCTTTTCCAGGGGTCAACAATTCCACTCAAAAGTCTCTAAGAACTAAAAGTTCAAAGAAGAATTAGTTGGTCAGTTATAAACTACACTCACACACACACACACACACACACACACTCCTAAGAAAAAATAATGTTTGTTTCCGTATTTAAAAATTGTAAAACACCTTGAGTGCCTTGGCAGAAAAGCAGTTCTGAATAGGGATGTCAGAGGATTCTGCCATGAATCTCAGTGAGACCAAATGCCTGTGCATTCGGCCCCCTAAAATCCATGGTGGAACGAAGCCCCCCTGCCCCACCACCCCACAAAAGGCACGTGAAACGGAGCACTTACCTGTTTTTTTTGCCGTGATAGGCTACGGAAATACTTATGTAGCCTATCACAGCTAACACAGGGAGGCCATTTGCCATAGCCGCTGCCATTTGCGCCCCTGGTTTTTTTGCTGTGATATTTACATTTATATTTACATATTTAAATATTTACGTAGCCTATCATGGCAAAAAAACAGGAATGCATATGGCAGCTGCTGTAGCCGCCACCATTTGCATCCGCAGGCTCCGCACGCCTGCAAATGCACCCAGCCGGCGGCTCTGTGGAGTTGCCATGGAGCGGAGCCAGCCGGGTTAGGATTTCGGGGGGAGGTGCGGAGCGCCTCCCCCCTACCGCGGATCACCCCTTCAAAAAGGTAAGTGACTTTCGCACATCCCTAGTTCTGAAATGTATTAAATACAGAAATAAGAAGAAAAGCTCTAAATAGCAGTTTCAGACTTCTGTTTCCTACGACAGACATTTAGTTTCCTAGGGCAGATCACATTTGAGCAGACCTCAACCTCACACCCACCACACCACCATGTAGAAAGTCTCATTTTCAATAGGGATGTCAGAGAATTCCGCCACGGATCTCGGGGAGGCTGAATGCAAGTGCATTCGGCCCCCTGAAATCGGTGGTGGAACCGTCTCCCCCCTGCCCCGCCCCCGGGATGGGACTTACCTTGGGCGGATCTTCCTGGCGGCGGCAGCTCTGGCGGTGGCACGGTGGCAGCAGCTGCAGCAGCCGGTCTTCTGACTGGCTGCCGCCGCCATTTCCAGTTAAAAAAACAAACAAACAAAAAAATGTGATAAGCTACGTAAAGATTTACGTAGCCTATCACGGCTACATTTTTAAAAAAACACCGTAATAGGCTACGTAAATGTTTACGTAGCCTATCACGGCTGATTTAAAAGAAAAAAAATATGCGTACACAAATGGCGGCGCCCATGGGCGCCGCCATTTGTGTTCTTTATTTTGGCACGTCTTAGTCTACGTAAACATTTACGTAGACTAAGACGGCGAAAATAAGGGGAACGCAAATAGCGGAGAGGAATGTTAAATGTTTACGTAGACTAAGACGTGCCAAAATAAGGAATGCAAATGGCGGGGCCCATGGGTGCCACCATTTGTGTACGCGTGTTATTTTTTTTACTTTTAAATCAGCCATGATAGGCTACATAAACATTTACGTAGCCTATCACGGCTGACTGCAGGGACGCAAATGGCGGCGGCTACGGCCGCTGCCATTTGCGTCCCTGCTAGCCAGTGGCCGGATGTCTGGCCGCTGGTGGAGCCGGCCAGCGGCTCCGCAGAATCTCTGCAGAGCGAAGCCGGCCGGCCAGGATTTGGGGGGGAGGGACGGAGCGCCTCCCCCCCCACGAATGTCACCCTTCGAAAAGGTAAGTGACTTTCGTACATCCCTAATTTTCAAATATGCGTTATTTTCAGACATTTCTACTTCCATTCCAGCAGCTTAGAAAGAAGAATGATGGGAAACAGGCAAATCATAAACACATTTATATATATATATACACAGATTCCCATGTGAGATTTGGCACTCTTGCTTAAGGCCCTTGGAGTATCCTGCTCTATAAGCACAGGGCTCGTGATGTGGTGGTAGACACTGCTCATTCAAGGTCTTTACTTATTTCATGTCATGGTCCAGGGCCAGCTCCAGGTTTGAGGAGACTCTTAGCAAAATACCCTCAGTGGGTCCCCTTGTGTGTGGTTTCCCCGCCTTGAAGTGTTCAGTAAGGTATCGTTGCTTTGTCCTATGGAAGACCAGAATGCTGGTGCAAAGTGGCACCCACTGGGCCTGCTGTGCTCTGCAATATGTGCATTCATCTATAGGTGATTTTAATGGAATCTGCCACATGCTTCCCCTTGAGTACATTCTGACACCATCTAGGTCCATGTATCTACCCATCTTAGCTGGAAATGGAAACCTACATTCATACATAAAGAAAATTAATTATAGATAGTTTCAAGTTCTGAAGGTGCCTGTTGTCTAAGAACTTGTACCAGATTTGTACTTCTTCTTTCTTCTTCTCCTTCCTTCCAATCCCTTTTCCTTTTCCGTCATGTCGTTTAACGTGTAAGCCTGAGGACTGGGGCTGTCTCGTTATTAATCTTTGTAAACCACTCTGAGAGCCTTTGCTTGACTGATTATATCTATCTATATCTATGTCTATATCTATATCTATGTCTATATCTATACCACCCAATAGCCAAAGATCTCTGGGTGGTTCACAAAAAATAAAGATATAAAAATAAAAATACTATGATGATGATGATGAGCCAGGTGACTCCTGTAACCATGCTCGGACCTATCCAGTATTTCTGCAGAGTGCCAGAGTCACTTGATTTCCTCAGCTGCCCTTCACCTGACATACACCCACCTTTGGGGTAGCTTATGTGCTCCTGGGTTAACTGAAACAAAGCTGCCACAGCAATTGGCAACCAGTGCCAGGGTCAATGAGGCGAACAGGGCAGCAATGTACCTCACCCAGGTCCCACCCACCTAATAAGAGGATCCTCTGTTTACAGGATGGTGAGGCAGGAGACAAGGAAGCAAAGAGCAGAAGCAGAAAGGAAGAGAGCCCACTTACCTGAACCCAAGAGAGCAAAGCTTGACCTTCCAGCAAGGATCCTCACTGTCAGGGCTACCTCAGTGGTGAAATCTGCCCCCATCAAATTGCCTCCAGAGAGCCCCAGTCACCACTTTCATCTGAGGAATCCTGAGCAGCCCAAAGTTGTTCTCTGTATTTTCTCTTATTTCTGTAGCTCATGTATTCCTTCCCAGGCAGAAGCTTCATCTTTCTGGGACAAGAGATGTTGGAGAAATCTGCAATGGAATCAAATGAGTTCAGATTTCTATGAGTCTGACCTGCAGATTCCACGGTGGACCAGTTTTTCCCGCGTCATACAGATCCTAGAGATGTGCAGACATTTTTTTTTAGAAAAAAAACTTTCCTGAATTTTATGCAAATGTACTTGGTAGAAACGAACAAAAAAAAATTAAAAAAAACCCTGACCCCAAATGCACATTTTCCCCATAGGCTAAAGCATGAAATGCACGTTTTTGTTTGTTTTTGGCACATTTGGAGGTTTGCACATTTTTGGAAGTGTGAATTTGTGCAACTTTGCACAAATTTGGGAGATTGGAAAAAGTCCGATTCTGCTGGCAATGAGCAGACGGTGGAAGAAAAGGCACTCGACAATCACCAAAATGCAGATGGAACTGATTTTACGAAATCTGTACATCCCTAGTTGGGACAAGCAGTGGTCTCAGCCACCCATGAAGACGGGACCCTGTGTTATTTAATCTTACAAGAAAAGGGAGAGCCTATTGATCTGCCCTCTCTCCCCAAGGGATGAAGGAGAAGGACTCCTGGCATATCATAACACCAATCAATAAGTGTGAGTTGTCAATGGCTAAAAGTTGTGCTGTCATTGGAGTTGTCCTTGTAGAACTGTGGAGACTGTGTGATCTAGCAGATGGTGTCCTCAAGGCCCCTGTGTACTTCCTCCGTGAAGAGCTACAAGCAATTAGAAGTATGACTGGTATTTTTAGACTTGCCATAAGGTGTGTCAGAAGCCCATCTTCCTGTATGAATTAAGACAAATAAATAAATAAATACATAAATAAATAAATACATCCTGATATCCATTCCCAGGGGCCATTGGGGGTGGGTGGGGGATTGTTGTTGAAGGGCAAACTGTTGCAACTGTGAGCTTTCCATTCTAGATTAGTCTACCCAGACAGGATGAGTCAGATGTGCTGTACTAATGTGATGCCTGGGTCATAAATACTTCTTTATTATTATTATTTTCTGCCAAATGATTCATGCTGTTGGATCAATACTTTTCAAATGAAAATGATCAGAACTTTTGACAGACTCTTAATGAGGCCTGCGTATGACTTGCAAGAATAGTTGAATGCAAGGTTTTACAGGTGCACATATGGACTTCTGTGCGCTGGTGAAATAACACACACACACACACACAGATCTTGATGTAGCCTTACATACAATAACATCCAGATTGGGATGGAAGAATGAGAGCTGCTTGCGCTGACCTAGATTATCCAAACTCCACTTTGTAGCCCAGTTTGCTTCAGTGCCATTTTCGTCTGGAATCTGTTTTTTTTTTTTTTCTTTATGTTTGAATGGTAAAAGTGTGCATTTTGAACAGGAAAAGTGTACATTTCTATGTGCATTTTCCAAAAGTGTGCACTTTCTCCTCATTGACTAAAGTATGAAAACACTTTTAAAAATGCACTTTTTAAAGTGCACATTTTTTAAAAAAAATGCCCATGTTTTAATCCGATTGCAAGTTTGGGAATGTGCAAGCTTTTCCTGAAAAAAATGTGCTTCTTTTCATGTTAAGCATTGCAAATGTGAAAAATTCTGATGATGTGTGAACTGAAACATAATTTTCATACACCCCTAATCCAGATTGCTATCTGTGCTTTTATCAGTCCATGCATGGACATCAGTAAAGTAGAGGAATGGAGGGAAATAAAACACAATGAAACCAAAAGAACTGAACACTACAGCAACCTATGTATGTGTAGTGTTCTGCAGAAAATCCAGAAATAAAAAGTGGAATGAACAGGCCCAGCCCTACCATTACGAAGAGTGAGGTGGTCACTTCAGTGAGCAGATCCTGGGGAGCAGAGAGCAGTAGTGGGATGTTAGAAGTCACAGTGTGCTATGTGGCCTGCCCTCCACCCACTAAGCTAGCCTGCTGCCCTCAGGTAGAGTGGAAGATGCTCTGTTCCATCAGTCTGGTCAGTTTCTGTACATGGAATGGAAAGGGGGAGATATCTTGTTCTTTGGCCCGGACAGAAAAAAATGTTCTTGGGCTAGCCATGGGGGTGGGGTGGGGATTCCTTATGTACTGGTAACAAGAACATTTTAACAGAGAAAAGTACAAAGTCCTTCATTTTGAAAAAAACAGACATGAAATGCACTGGTAGGGGATACCTAGTCTGATGATAGTAGGTGTGAAAAATATCCTAAAGTTGTAGTTGATAGGAAGCTGAATATGAATCAGCAGGGTGACATGAGTGCAGAAAAAGGCAAATGCCATTTTTGGTTGAGTTGATATAAGTAGAGTTTTAAAATCATGGGAAGTAATAGTTCCACTCTATCGCCAATAGTCAGACCTCACCTGAAATACTGTGTCGAGTTCTGGACACCGGAATTTAAGAAGGATTCAGAAAAATTGGAACAAGTTCAGAGAAGGGCAACAAAAATGAACAGGGAACTAGACACTAAGTCCTAGAAGGAACGTTTTGAGGAACTGGGTATATTTAAGCTTCAGGATAGGAGACGTGTGTGTGTGTGTGTGTGAGAGAGAGAGAGAGAGAACATCCAAAGTGTTATCACAGAGAAGAAAGAAACAACCGGTTCTCTATCAGACAAGACGTAGGAGACAGAATAAAAAGCTTAAATTACAGGAAGGCAGATTTCAGTTGAACAGCAGGGAAAACTTCCTGTCAGGGCAGTCAGACAATGGAACCAACTGCCTAGGGAGGTGGCTGGCTCTCTGTCACTTGAGATATTCAAGCGGAGACTAGACAGCCATCTGTCAGGGATGCTTTAAGCTAGATTCCTGCACTGAGCATGGGCTTGGACTCAATGGCTTAAATGCCTTCTTCCAACTCAAATATTTTATGAAACACAACTCAAAAATCTGGATGAGAAATTTGGATGTGGAGAATTATAAAAGCATCTCTAGCAATCACTCTCACACCCATTCAACTATAGACCAATGCAACAGCCACATACAATGATGCCATTAAGTGAGCATCTTGCTCGTTCATTAATAATTTCTCGGGGGGGACACCCCCCAATTCTATTATTCCTACTTCCTTTAACAGTTTAGCGATATTATCCTTGTTTTCCCAAGAGCCTTGACCGTTCAGAAACATTGCAATTGAGACAGAGGAGATGGTCCAGCCAGCCTTCAAAAATCTATTACTTTTAGTCATTTTATCTGTATCCTGTTCTAAACACTAAGTGCTTTATGCATTAAAAATCAATTACAGGGTTACAAAAAAATGACAAGCCAGGCCATTTAGAAAAATCAATGGTACATATTAAGTTGGAACCCAATTAGTCCATATAACCCACTTCATCTAAAAGGAGCATGCACCAAATTGATTAATTGATCATTTTTCAAAGCCAGTTGCTGCAAATTAACTTTTCAGATCTGCCAAGTTTACTGGAAACAATTCATTTACCAAGAGACAACACCATTGTTAACTGGCCCATCATTTAGCAAGCCAAAACACAGTCTAACCATCCAACTACTGAAATGATGCAAGCCAGGAATTCTATCCACAGTATCCAATTATATGAGGGATGTGTGGGTCTAATTTTATGAGACTTACTCAAGCTTTAAGTCCCAATGGTATGTATCACTGATAAATGTCATTTTTCACAACAGTATTTTTTTAAACCAGTTTTCAAAATGGAAAATGGCATATTAGGTATTTTTTGACATGTTAGAAAGCAAGAAAAAGAGATAAGGTCTCTAAAGGGGATTGAGGAGACAATTTGACGGAATACCTGACATGTGCCAAATAGGTCAGAGCCAAGTATCAACGTATTTCTAAAAAAAAAAACAGCATAAGTTTTTGAAAAACAGCAACAACACCACAATATTTCAAACACAGAAGTGACTTTTCAGGAGAGACTCCCAAGGCATGGTCTGAATACATATGACACAGCTTGGGTGGACCTTTAGGGTGCAATCTTATGCAAGTTCAGATAGAAAAAAGCCCTACACCTCCCAACATGCCCCATGCCATATGCTGGCTGGAGCATGCTGGGAGGTGTTGGCTTTTTTTGTTTAAACTTGCATAGGATTGTGCCTTTAGACAGTTAGACAGTTCCCATGTTCATCGTGGATTTTGGCAGGTGTTCAGGATCAAACGAGCCATCTGTTCTCTTTCATATTTTTAAGTTTGGGATGCAGAATTTGGTGGGTGCACCCATTTGAGCTCTTTGCAGCTCCAAAATTGCTGCAAGCAAAGCTAAACAGGAAATTGAAAATGCATTGTCTAAGGATTTGTCTAAGGATGGGAGGGTGCCTCCTTGGGTTCTCTGGGCACCCGCCCAGCTCCTGCGACTGTTTGCACGCACTCAGACCCACACTTGAGCTCCTTGTCACTCTCCAAGCCACCTGCAGTCACCCGGGCATCCTCATCGAGCTCCATGATAGCCATTTTTGAAAAAAAAAAATGGCACCCACAATAATGTGCGTATTTGTGTATATGCAAAGTGGGACCGTGAACTGCCCATACAAGCAAGATTACAGGCATTCGCTTGCATCTAATCTTGTGTGTATGGGCTATTCATGGCCCCATTTTCCATACACACAAACATGCACATTTGCAAAAATGTGCATATTCGCACATATGCAAATACGTGCATTTGCGAAAATGTGCACATTCATGTATATGCAACACAGGGCTGTGAATGGCCCATATACGCAAGCACACACCTGTAAACTTGCCTATACAGGCTATTCATGGCCCCGCTTTGTGTATATGCAAACATGCGCTTTTCCGTGATTGCCATTTTTTTTCTGAAAAATGGCAATCGTGGAGCTCAGCACCACTGCCCGGGTCAGCGTGGGTGGCTCGGCAAGCATCGGGGGGGGGGGTCCACTAATTCCCAGATGGAATTGGGTGCCCATGCCATCCCTAGGTATGGCAAGCAAGGAGGGCCAATACACTGCAGCTTCCTCTTTCAGTTTTCCCCTTGTGCAGTCCTGGGTGAATTTTTATATTCTTTTGAGGGTATGTGTTGGGGGTGTCAAATCTCTTCTGTCCCAGCTGTGTTCACTTTCAGTGGATTCACCAGGGAGTGACATATAGCCATCTTAGAGCTGCAAGCAGTATTGCACCTAGCAATTGCTCATATGAACTTGGGTAGTCAGTGAAGGCCTTGCACTGTCTTAGTGCATTCCTATGCATGTAGGGATGTACGAAACTCTTACCTGGCTCTGCTCTGTCCCTCCCCGTGGAATCATCCCCGACCAGCTCTGCTCTGTGGCGGCTCTGCAGAACCACCGGCTGGGGCCGGCCACAGCCGGAGTTCTGGCCGCAGCTGGGCTGCTGCGGCCGCAAATGGCGGCTGTCATAGCAGCCACCATTTGTGTCCCTGCTCTTTGCCATGATAGGCTACATAAATGCTTACATAGCCTATCATGGCTGACTGCAAGGACGCAAATGTGGCTGCAGCAGCCAGGCAGCAGCTGGCCAGGAGAGCAGCCAGAGCCGCCGCTGCCGCATCTGCTGCCGGAGCTGCTGCCGCATCCGCCACCAGGTAAGCTCCATCCCAGGGGGATTCTTCAGGGTTGCCGGGGGGGGGGAGGCTGGTCCACCATGGATTCTTTAGAATCCGGCCTCACTGGAGTCTGTGGCGGAATTCTCTGACATCCCTATATGCATGTCTGCTTAGATGTAACCTCAAACTGAGCTCAAAGGGGGTTACTTGCAGGTACATGTGCACAGAATTGCACCCTTAACCTGTGGAAATGGCTGCAGCATCACCTGCAATGTATGACCATCAATGTTACAGCCAAAGGACTGCATTTTAAACTGCTATTCTTCTTCCTTCCCTTTTTCCTCCACAACAGCCTGCATTTATTTCCCCGTGTATTATTTCACAAAGACCTTTGGCACCATAAGAGGAATTGTGTTTGAATTGGACCTTCCCCCAGCCTTCTTCTAGAGTCTAGAGTCTTTCTATACAATATGGCAATAGTCATAGCAGGCTACCACATGAGGTTGTTGAGAAAACAATTCACAGAAAATGGTTCAAACACTTAGGAAATCTGCAAAGCAGAGCCTGCCCCCCTTCTGCAAAGCCCCTTGAGGTCACAAGGGGTTGTCTTGTAGACAAGCTCTGTGTCCCTTCCAGTGCAAAATGGTTGTGTGTGTGTGTGTGTGCTTAAAGCTAATTCAGAATCAGTGGGATTGTAATCCCCCCCATCCTGGGCGGGGGTTCTTTTGAAAGATGTAGTAAAGGCAAACACACTCTCCCTTTTCTGAGTCTCGATAAAATTATTCTACAGCAAATGAATGCAATGCAGGCATGTAAAATTGCCCTTACTTCTGGTATCCACCTTCACTGGCTACCTGCTAGAAAATGCATTCCTTGACCCAGAACCAGGTCTGATCTGCACTCCTAGCATCTGCTGCTGGCACAGAAAACAACTCACTTTCCAAAAATCTTGAAACCTGTCCTTCCCTTCGAAAGGCTTCCTGCTCTATTTACACAGCAATTATAGCATTCCCTCGAAGTGACATTTGATTTTTCTGCCCTTAGATTTTGGAGTGTGAATAAGGCAGCTCAAATTCCTCTCTGCACTAGATCCTCTGTGGAATATAATTTCCCCCAGGATTCTGTGGAGCTGTCATTTTCAACCTGGTTTCTCTTTTCAGAGAGAGAGAGAGAGAGAGAGAGAGAGAGAGAGAGAGATACAGAAGCTTCATCCATTTCTCCACCTGTGGAAGTTTTGGAAAATGTATAGAGCTGTAATAAGTGTTGGTTGAATACAGTACCGTTTGTACTGCACCAGAGAGCAGATTCATAAATCGAGCCGCACAGGAAACAGAGAGAACTGCTCACCATTTCCCAAGTGTTATCTCTTCCTTGACAAAATCATTGAGTGTATGTCCATTAGGGAATGGTTTACCCACAAAGGTCTGTCACTTGATCGGAAAAACAATCAAGTGATATGTGAGCCAGTGTGGTGCAGTGCTTAAGAGTGTGGGACTGGGAGTTAGGTGATCTAGGTTCTAGTACCCACTCGGCCATGGAAGCTCACTGGGTGACTTTGGGCCAGTCAGAGAATCTCAGTCCAACCTACCCCACAGGGTTGTTGTTGTGAGGATAAAATGGAGAGGAGGAGGATAATGTAAGCCACCTTGGGTTCCTTGCAAGAGGGAAAAAAGGCAGGATATAAATAAATAAATAAATAAATAAATAACCATAGAATATGCATACTTGAGGAGAAACAAAACATGCATTTGAATTTTCATGTGAACTTTAAAAAAGTCAGGGGAAAAAAGGCGGGACATACATACATAAATGATTTGAATATGTGAATGGGCCACCCGGGATATAACACACCATGAGCAGAACTTCCATGTTGTCCCATTAATTTTCATTGGAGTCAAGCATGCACTTCATTACATCTTAAGCAGTGGTGTAGTGGTAAATGCAGTAGTATAGTGGCAAATTCAGACTTGCGGGGTCCCTTCGAGACAGCCAAAGCCAGGCCCCCTCACAGTCATGTCCCCTTCTAAGATTATGCAACCTTGTAAGATATACAGCCTTCGACTGGGATCCATAAACAGTGCATCTGAGAGTAAGGCAGGGGTATTTCCATTGGACATCCGAGAAAAAATGCAGGGATGTTAAAAACTTTTCACTCACTCACAAACATTTTAGGTTTCCAAAATATGATACTTTATGGAAGCATCACCCTCTCAGCTTGACCCTCATGGACAGATCCCTTCTCATTTAAACAGCCTCTTTGTCTTTGCACACTCCCTTAGCACCCTAGCATTACCCATTAGCCTTCCCTAAGCTCCTTCATTATATCTCCCCCCTTCCCCTCCAACAGAAATGTCCACACACCCAGCTGGATTGAACTACACACACACACACACACACACACACACACACAGGTGGAGAAAGAGAGAGAGAGAGAGAGGTGTAGTGGTAAATCTGGAAATGGAGGAACTCATTGTGATGGTCTCCAAGGGCAGTCCCAAAATTTCAGGCAGCTGTTTTGATCCATATCAACACACCAGTTCTAGGAGTTTTCATCTCCACCAGGAGCACGCCTTTGGTAAAGCCCATGGGTCTTAATTGCCCATTCCAGACCAAATCATCCCAAATACTTTGCATTCCAACATGGAACAATATCTTGTTGCTTGGAAAATTCATTCCCCCCACAGCTACAGTGAGGATCTCAGCTTAGCTCAGAAGGAACAGGGAATTCTGAGCAGGGTGGCAGATGACATCAGAGTCCCTGCTAATGAAAAAGTGCCGGGGCTGCATCCCTGCGAGCCCTGCCTCCACCACACCACTGGGTAAATGTTGGAGAGCGGGCACTCGTCGTGACAGTACCTATAGCCACGCTCCACAAGAAGACTCCAAAAAATGCAGTCAGTTGCATTGATCCCTATCAACAAACCAGTTTTAGCTGCTTTCATCTACAAAGGAAACTGCTCTGTTGTAAATCAAATGGGTCTTACATGCCCATTCTAGACCAGCTTCCCTCTCCCTTACTTTGTTTTTATAACAATATATTGTTGCTGGGGAAAAGCTTTTGCCCCCAGATGCTGTGAGGATTGCAGCTAAGCTGAGAGGGAACAGGGCATTCTGGAGGTGGGGGTCAGATGACATCACTGTCCCTGCTGCTACTGAAAATGTGTCGGAGGTGCGTCCTTGTGCAGGGTCAAGGATACTGAAGCACAAACACTATGGGGATGGCTGCGGCTTGCCTTGGGATTTTTATTCTCTCTTTGCCCCTTCCCAAACTCAGAAACAGTTGGTGGGTCCTCCAGCCAGGACTTTAGCCCCAGGCTTCTTTTCTTATCCACCCCCCCCCCACACACACACACACACACACATCATGGAAATGCAGTGAGCCCTTTACCTTACCTGGGTGAAACTCCCTTCTCTTCCCTTGACCATCACTGCCCACTTCACCATACTTAGATATTCGCAAGCCCTCTTCAGGTGTTCACCTGCTTGTGTGTAGGGTACTGGGTACAGAGACATGGGCATGCATGGAAGCATGCATGCCCCTACACACCTAGCTTTGAGGTGTACAGCAGGGTTCACTATCACTGGAACTCTGTAAATGCGTTCAGCTGAATACGCTCACAAAGCCTTCTTCAGACCTTTGCACTCAGCGCACAAAAGTCTACATGGAAGCCAGGCTTGTGTGGATGATGGGGGTGGGACTTACATCTGTGCTCATGTCCTGTCACCCAATTTAATCCTACACATGAAGAGGGATTCAATATTTGAACATCTGGCAGATGGGGAAGACCAAGATGGGCCAGTGAGGTGCTGCTCAACACAGAGGACTCGGGGGTTTACAGCCAGTCATAGACAGCTGTCTTAGTTAGGTACCTACATGTTCTTCTTGGGGACTGATTTGGATTGGGGGGAAAGCACAGGGGAACAGTTATCCCTTCTCCCCCAGAGCCAGGGTCACAATCCAAACCTGCCCCACCCCCAAATGCATTTAGCCTTTAAACAAAGGGGGGGGGGAATGGCAGATCAAATCATGGATTCCTATCATCTTGTCTAGTTGAGGTTATCATCATAAATCGTACTTCAGGCTTTGTGCAACCTGGATGGAAAGATACTGAAATGATATATCCTCCTTTTACCAGTCTGTGATGCCAGCCTTTAAAGGAGGTGACCTTTCTGAGATAAGAGAGGTAGAATACAGAGAGACAGAACAATAGCACAAAGGACTCGGTACTGAACTAGGATGGAGAACTGAAACTCTGACTTCACATTCTCTTACAGTATCCTGCAGGCTGCAGTGTCAGGTCATCACTTTGCAGGTGACCCGCCGCAACAACTTTGATATGTGTCAGTTTGTATCAACTTGAGCCTTGGTCCTGCAGGGCAGCCGTTGTAATTACCATGGCTTGAACGCCGACCTTTCAACTGATGTCACACTGAGGGAAAAGTGCTACAGCTGGGCAAGAACAGGAGAAGAGATACTGACAAATGCTAAGTAAAACATACCAATCTCAGAGAAGGGTGAGAAAGCTGACTTGCGTTCCAACTCTGAACAAGTCCAGGTCAGGTGGCAATTACAGTAACGTACCTGAAAATGAAGGAAAGAAAATGATAAGGGGTGGGAGGATTCATGGATTTTAGAGCATATATTCTAAAGCCAGGCTGAAATTCAATTTCCTGAAACATTCTTCCCCTTTGATGGGGAGGGGGGGGGGATTTTCTATCTTTTTTCTGGTAGATTCCTCCTCTTTATTTATTTCATTTTATGTATTTATTTAAAATTATATTTAGGCCACCCTTAAGGGTAAAACTCTCTTTGATTGCTACATGGCAAATAAGGCCATGCTATTCCATGCTGGGAATAAGTGTACCTATTGAATTTGGCTTTTATACATGGGTGAGAGTTTTGTTTTGGATCATTTCTGAGAGGAATTTACCCAAATTTCTTCATATGTAGGACAGAAAAAAACTTGAGATTAAAAAAAATATATATGAGAAAGAAAGCAAACTGACAGCTTCATCCACCCCTGCTCTATTCTGCCCACTGCTTGTAGATTTTTTTCTGCACAAGGCTGCCTACACTGCTTATAAAGCAAAAAGAGTATTTTACACTGAAGATAAGCTAGATGAAGATAACTGAAATAAATGATCAACAGTTCAAAGCAAAGCTCAGCAGCTTCCATATGGATGGCAGGCTGCACTCTACCTAGTGTCTTAGGGTGCAATCCTACGCATAGCTGGACTCTAAAAAGTTCTACAATTCCCAACATGACAATTCCCAGAACTTGTCACTTTCATCCTCCACTTCTGTACTTCCTGAGCAAAGGGTGGGGGTGGGGATTGACAGGTTCTTTGACAACTACTAGGGGTGTACGAAACCCCACTTACCTCTGTCCGCGGAGGGTCCGCTGGGGGGGGGAGGTGATCTGTTCCTCCCCCCCCTGGAATACTCCCCGGCTGGCTATGCTCTGCGGCAAGTCTGCAGAGCCGCTGGCTGGGACTGCCCACAGCCAGAGTTCTGTCCACTGCCGGGCTGTGGCCGCAAATGGCGTCCCACATAGGGGAAGCCATTTGCATCCCTGTTTTGCCATGATAGGCTACGTAAATATTTACGTAGCCTATCACGGCAAAGAGCAGGAATGCAAGTGGCATAGCAGATGCCATTTGCGTTCCCGCTTTAGCCGTGATAGGCTACATAAGTATTTATGTAGCCTAACAAGAAAAGAGTAGTGATGCAAATGGCATAGTGGATGCCATTTGCATCCCTGCTCTTTGCTGTGATAGGCTACGTAAATATTTACATAGCCTATCATGGCTAAAGCAGGGACACAAATGGAGTCCGCTATGCAGGACGCCATTCGCGGCTGCAGACCAGATGGCAGACAGCAGCGGCCGGATCTGGACCCGCCGGAGGCAGGTAGGAGCTGGTCCGCCAAGACTTCATGGGGTGGCGGGGGGATTGCTCCATTCCACCAGGCACCCTGGGGGCCCGAATCCACTGGAATTTGGCCTCACTGGAGTCTGTGGCAGAATTCTCCACCATCCCTAACAACTACAGAATATGGATCTGCTGGGCTAAACAAAGTAGGCTGTGGAGAGGATGAAACTGCCTCTGCGGAGCTATATAGCAGACAGTTAGACTTGTGATTGTGTGCACTTGTGCAAGGTCACCAATTATATATATGTGTGTGTGTGTGTGTGTGTGTGTATAGACACCATTTGTGCAAATTTCAAGATGGCACCTCTGCCAAAATTGTGCAAATTGCAGCACCCAGAATAAAATGCGCAAAATATTTCCGGAATTGGGGTGGGGTGGGGATCTGCTAACGTCTGCAGTGACTTCCCAGAATGGGAACGCTGTGGAATCCCATCAGGCTTAAACGGAATGGAATTTCCAGTGTCACACACACACATCCCTATATCTGGGACATTTCGAGGTAGCAGGAGATGGTGACATCTCTGTCGCTGCTGCTATTGCAACAGACAGTGCTGAAAATTTAAGCTCATAAAAAAAAGAAATGTACTGCTGTCCCCTGCCTGTCCACCCTCAAATGAACGAAGCAAAAAAGTCTGCAAATGGATCAGCAGGGGTTGGGGTGGGGTGGGTGTTGCCCATATTCAGAATGTACCTTTAAATTAAGAAACTGCCTCTGTATTTATCTCTTCTAAACATGCTTTTATCTATTGCATGCTGTCTTACTGTCCTATGTTTCTCATGTCCATTTGCAAATTGTATGCTACAGACCTCCTTGAGGTGCATTTTGGACAAACTGTGGGATATAAAGAACATCTTAAATCAGGTGGGCAACCACTTCAGCCTGAGGGTCAAATTCAAGTTCAGAGCCACAAGTTCAGAGCCTTCCTGCCACTAACTAAGCCTTAGGAGAGGCATTTCAACCTTTGAGAATGCGGAAATGCTGCACAAAAGCCATGGAAACACCAATGATTGGGGGGAAAGGGGCATGGCAGTCTAGGCAACACTGGAGGGCCAGATTTGGCCCCTAGGCCTGAGGTTTCCCACTCCTTCTTTAAATAAATGCAGCAAATCAAAATCTGTTTATCACAGTTCATGACCAGATTGAGTTTAAATGCAGCAGATTATTAAAGGCACGGGACTTCTGCTCTCCTTTGCTCTTGGCCACTCTAAGCACCCACTTGCTTCTGTGAATCCTGTGGAACCACTTCAACATTCAAAGAGTCTTGCATGTAATGTAAGCAAGTTGCAGATAGGGGTGTCATGGGCATCCAGTTGGGGCTCAAGGCCTGACAAGAAATCACTGGCTCAGCCCCCCAGATGCCAATCTGCAGATCTCTGCACTTGCCTGACTTGGCACATGCCAAGTTGGACAAGCACGGGGATCAGTGCTCCCTCATCGAAAATGGTGGCTCGGCCTTTTTCATAAAGGCTGATGTACACAAATGGCAGCCATAAAGCAACCTTGTAGGCCCCTTCCAACCCTACTATTCTATGACTACTATTCTATGATTTATGCAAAATTACAGGCATAAATGACCATTTGCACCTGTAATTTTGTGTGAATGGCCACGTTACAGCCACCATTTGTGCAAAATCAGCCCTTACAAAAAAGGTCAAGCTTCCATTTTTATGCAAAATACTGGCTCAGCAAGGGATTGAGTGGCCATGTGCAGCTCTCCAATGCTTGCGGACTGCCTAGGCAACTCACTGCACACAGCGAGAAGGGGCGAGCAGCCAGCGGGGGGGGGGAGAGCTCTGTGTGAGCCAGACCCCAGTAAGTTTGCCCATCCTTACTTGCAGAGGGGTAACCATGTTGATCTGTTTCAGCAAAAACAACAGATCCCCCTTAAAACAGCCCCAAAAAGCTGTAAAAGCTTAAAACAGTCCTAAAAAGCTGTAGTCCACAAAAGCCTATCCCATCACAAACATATTAGTTTTTAACACTCTTCTCTTGTGCATGTAACCATTTTGACGAGCCACTCTCTAGTGTGAATTGCATGAACTTAAAGAAAATTTTCCACAACTGTCAGTAGATATGGTGTTGATAGCTTCCTCTGGGCCTCCAGCTACCCTAGGAGTAGGACAAGCTAAGCTAAGTAAGGGATATGCTCTGTGACTGTCCCTTGTCCTCAAGAGAACCTATTGCAAAGTGCCCTTGATGCACGGATCCCTAAAAATTATGTCAGAATATTTCAAAGCAATTTTAGAGAAACTTGCACTAATGTTCCTCTAAGAGTGAACCACCTGGTCATATAAAACAGCTGAACTTCATCTGACACCTTGTGAAAAAGATATGGGAAAGGCAGATATACCATAGCCTGAAAAGAAATATTATTGGCTGATGGATTGTTGTTGTGTTCCCCTGCAAGGCAAAGTCCTTTAGAACTGTGTTCTTAGCCATACACAAATATTTGAGTCTGGGAATGCTGGATCTGTGTGCAGCTCCCCATGTGATGAACCTTGTAACTGCAGGTGGTAGCTTCTCAATGAAGTACTTTCAGGCCAGGGGCTGACTCCAACCACCCAGGCAGCCACTGGTTCCTCCAGGACAGGAGAGAGTATAAGAAGGCTTCCTGCTCCAGTTGAGCCTTCTTCAGACAGCAAGATCTTCCTGAGTCCTGGCGTGTTTCTGTATTCTTGGTTATTCCACAGTCCTTGCTTCAGACTTTCTCATCCATCTTGCCTCATAGTTTGTCCTGTGGTTCTGATTCCTGGCTGGTCTCATGCTCTTTGGCTCACCTCAGACTGTTGTCCATGTCCCAGGTTTTACATCAGCAGTGGGCAGAATATGGTCATATGAGGATTTCTTTACTGTTTGCAAATCATGCATTATTCTTCAGAGGGGAGGGGTGGAAGAGCTCCATTGTGCAAGGATAACTTTGTCTATGGCTCTTTGATACCATGGAAGTCTT
Source organism: Heloderma suspectum (assembly GCF_057233095.1). Taxonomy (NCBI): domain Eukaryota; kingdom Metazoa; phylum Chordata; class Lepidosauria; order Squamata; family Helodermatidae; genus Heloderma; species Heloderma suspectum. Next base: position 10,273,253 of record NC_139466.1, read on the forward strand.
TTGATCTATCTATGTCTTATCAAAGAAAGTTGAAGGAAGCTTCAGAGTTGAAGGACACTGAGAAGTGAGAACTGATGTCCAGTGTCCTGGCATCTGTCTCCATAGAAGAACCTCCATACAAATCTCCTACACATCTGCATATTTGTCTGTCTCTTTCTTTGCCTCCTCTTCCTGAAGCACATCTAGAATCAGAAATGCAAGCACAAGTCAGATCTGCCTATCAGTACCCTGTATTCCCAAGGAAATGCATTCTTGCAAAGGGAGAAAGGAACTGATGGTGGGAGAGGCCTTGCAGACTATTTTTTCCCCTAGAGCTGTGCAGAAATTACCTTTTGAAATTCTCCACCCTATTTGTAGGGTAGGAATGTCCATCACTGTGGAATCTGGCACTTTGGGGGCTTGACAGACTCCCGGCAAGCTCCTGTCTCGACTTGTTTCTGTGGGCCGAGCCATGGGGCTTTTTCTGAAATCTTGGAAATTATATATATATATATACACACATACATACACACACACACACGTAGAAATGTCTGCAATTTTTAGCCACAATTTGTGATTTATGCAAATTCTGGCCATACATTATGTAGTTTATGCAAATTATAGCCACAATGTGCACATATTACACAAATCATGGCCGAACTTTGCATAAATCACACAAATTGTACCACACAATTTGCACAGATTTCTATTTACGGGAAAAAATATTAAAAGGAGAAGAAGAAGAAGAAGAAGAAGAAGAAGAAGAAGAAGAAGAAGAAGAAGAAGAAGAAGAATTAATGAGCTGGCTCAACTGGATTCAGATCAATTTGGGCCAGGTTGTGGGGATGTGGGGAAATGATCTGAAGTCTTGGGGGCCAAGCTGATGAAAACTTGGTGAGCTCCACCTGCTGGATGGAATCCCCCAACATCCCAATTTGTGGGCACATAATTTCACTGAATTTATCCAGTGAGAGAAGAAATTATCCAATAATTTATCACAGGTAGGGATCAACCTTGGCAAGGATGGTAGCACAGCTTCATAGAATAGTAGGGTTGGAAGGGGCCTATAAGACCATCAGGTACAACCCTCCCTCCCTCTTTTCCTTCCTATAATGGTTTTTGGTGTTTTGTTTTGTTTTGCACTGCCACTGCAGATGGCAACAACAGCAACTGTGTTGGCAACTTGGATCTCATTTTACATTCCCCACAGTTCCCCATATCAGATCTCTCATTGTTCTGGGGCTTTGGGGGGGAGGGAGAGGGAAGGCAAAACTGATCAAAACGTGAAGAAGAAAATTTGGGGAAATTCTGAGAGGTGCCCCTTTTTTTCCCCTAGTGCGGTAAGAAAAGAAAAATCACAGGAGATTTCTGAGGAAAAATGTCTTCTGAGAAAGTTTGGCTGAGCTCTGGTTGTCATTCTTTAGGGTTGAGTGTCTTCCTCAGGTTCTTCCAAAAATGAATGTTTCTGAGGGGTGATTGTGGATACATTTCACAGACGCAAAGAGATGATTGCACAATGAAAAACAGGACACTTGTGCACACTCCTCAGCCACTCATAAGTAAGGTAAGCACAAGGATCCTGAAGCCAACCCATGCAAAATAAATGAATGAATAAACAAACACACAAATAAACAATCTGAAGTCTCCTTTCCTTTGAATTTCTTTTTGAAAGCCATGTATTTTCTGAGAAATTGAATGAGAGTGGGTGAAAGGGAAAAAAAGAAAGATATATGGGAGACATTTTTGGCACAACACTACTTTTTTCCTTAAGTCATTTCCAATATCCTACTCCTGCATCTGTATTTAACCATGTTGGTACTGAATGAGGGTTGGCACCTCTCTTCCCCCCCCCCCCGACAGGCTCCTGATCTTTAACAGCTATATGGCAGGCAGGTACAACATGGTTCTCTCCAAGCTAGGAAAAGCTATGCCTATTGAATTTAGCCAGTGCAAATAGGTGAGAAGGTTGTTTCAGTTTGGGTTTGGCAAGAATTTACCAAAATTTTCCAAATTTCTTCATATTTGAGTCATAAAGAACTTATGTATTTGTTTTAAATAAAAGTGGGAGAAAGTGACACTGACAAGTTCATCCAACTCTAGTTTTAGAAACACATGTTTTAAGAAGAAATGGTTAGAAAATGTTAATTTTGGTGCTGATTTTTTAAAGAAACATATAGAACCCTCCATCTATAGAGTGTTAATACTTTAGGATTGCACTATTTCAGTCTTTTCCTACCACCAACTTCCCTGAATTTGCAAGAACAGTTCCTGGCAAAACTTTCATGTCAGTGGTAGTCATGGATGAAAAACGCTTCCTTTGCATGTTACACTTCAGAGACAGTTAATACCTACAAGATGCAAGGAACATGCTACAGCCTATTCAAACTGGCACTAGCTCTTCTGATTCCAGAAAACCATTACAAAATCCCAGATGGGTGAAGAAAAATAGCTTTAACCTGTGCTGTGGTTCACAGCAAAGCAGAAGTATTCTTGGTCGATGTAGTCAGCAAAGCTTTTGGTGCTCAGAGGTGTCTTAAATGATAACTAACAAAGAAGAATACAAATAACAGAGCACCGGGTACGTATTAAGTTGGCTTCTCTTTCAATTATTTCACTTCACTGTCCTGAGTATTCAAGATTTTCTCACTTGTCATCCAGTAGAAACACCTCCTGATTTGATAATTTTGGGTGTTGTTGTTGTTGTTTTCTTTTCTTTCTCCGCGGAGTGGAGCCAGCTAGGGAGGATTCCAGGGGGAGGGACAGAGTGTATCCCCTCCACCATGGACACCCTGGATTGGAACGGTAAGTACATTTTGTACACCCCTACGTTTGAAATGGTGCACACAAAAATGCATGCATTTGAAAAAAAAATGCATCTACCTGGAGATGTCGGGAATTCAACTTGGGCCTTCTGCATGCAACCCATGTGCTCTGTCACTGAACTGTGGCCCTTCTGATGTTTATATACACATGATATGCATATTTATATGCACAAGAGAGGGATGCATTAGGAAGTTTAACACATGACGTGTTGCATTAGATCCTATTAGGAATCAGGATACTGAAGCATCTCTCAAGCTATAAGCTCTCTGTTTAACTATCAGCCAAATCATTCAGGAATTATTTTATCCCATATTCTGTTCATCATGTGTTCAGCCTCTCTGCTTTAATGGATACATGAACTTGCCATATCTGCAATTCCAATGGTGGCATTTGAAAAATGCACCAAATAAACCTGACAACGTTGCCATTCTGTTAAATTAAAGGACTCTTGCACATTGTCCAAATCATAACGTTTGTTTAGTATCATCCCAAGTAGCTAACATGGAGGGGGTGTAATGTGAACATCTGAAATAAAGGCAATAATGCTATGCAAAATATTCCCGCTGTGTTGTGCAATATCCCCATCATGTTGTGTTAATGTCATCTCTATAGCTGCCTTTCCTATTTGCAGGCAATAGCACTTGATATATAAAAAAGGTGTTTTGAGCAAGTGGAAGGCATTTCTTATGATGCAAGAGGAGCCTCTAATTTCCTTAGATTTCCAGCCCCCAACTGCAGCCCTTGATCTGTCCTGCTATGGCTGAATCAGACCCTGAGTTGGAGCAAATGATGGGGCAATCCAAAAGGCAAGGCAGCAAAGCAGACAAAAAATCCAGTCCAGTATGGGATCAGGCAAAGGCAGGAGTGGCCCAGGTACAAGCAAAGGTCAAAGCACAGTTAAGCACTAAGCCACCATACACAGTCCAGAAGCAGAGTCAAACGGGAGCCCAAGGGTCAGTAGCACAGAAGGTCGATCACAAGGCAAGATCCAGAAAGCAAGGTGCAAAGCAGACAGACAACAGCAAACAGTGTTGATCCAGCACTGGCTAGGCTAAAACTGTAGGCTTATATAGCCAGAGCTTTCTGAGCCCCACCCAGGGCTTAGCTGCAGTGTGTTATACTCCCTCTGGCAAAAGTCCTACTTGGGAGGAGGCTCTTGATCCTGAGGAGTCCTCCTTTATAATCAAGCACTCCTTCTCAGAGGGACCCTATTGGCCTGACTCTTGAGGTGGTGATGCTCTCGGGGGCTAGGGGTTGCCCAGCCTCTGCCTCAGAGGTGAAACTCCCCTCTTCCAGCAGGGATGGACTAGCACTGATCTCTTCTGAGAGCCCAGGCTAGAGATGTCAGATAAATCCGCTGCAGATTTAAATGAGGCCAGATTCCAAGGAATCCGGCCTCAGGAATCTGCAGCAGATTGGGACAACTTACCTCCGCTCCAGGAGGAC